>NW_026522056.1:9010000-19010000 GCF_021234435.1 Artibeus jamaicensis | reverse complement strand
GTGCCCTAGCCCGGAGGCTCAGTCAGCTAAAGCATCGTCCCATTCACTAAAATGTTGCAGGTTCAATTCCTGATCGGGGCGCATATGATAGGCAACCAATGGCTGTTTCTCTTCTCTTTCTCTCTCTCTCTCTCAAACCAATAAACATATACTTGGGTGAGGATTTAAAAAATAAAACAAAAAAAACTCCCACAAGTTGTAACTATAACATAAACATAATAGGTCGATTTCTCTACAGCATGACATACTGACATATTTACTAGTAGTATGCAGCATATGTTGAAACGGGCAATGGAAATTCACAAAACCTAGGCATCACTCTGTTACGAGGCAACAATCCTGCCATATGCATTTGTTGATAACACAGAATTATCAGCCTTGACAATAGAGTCATACTCCAGTGCAAATTAGGAAGTATTGCCATTCTGATTTCTCTGTGAAAAAAAGTATTGCCAAGTGGCTCTTTTAGCTAACAAATTCTATAAACATTCTAGAACAATAGTAGAACAAAAAAGCAGTTAAATATTCAAATTCCAAAAAATCAGTAATTTCTAACAAAATTTGAAATGTTAACTTATGTTTTCAAATAAATCCTCAAAGATTACAAAGATAATTTACTTTTTGCAAAAGAGTAATAAAGAAACCGAAAAGCAAATGAGGTTTAAAAAAGACTTTCCACTAATTTCCTAAGTTAACATCTTCAGGTCTCAATTCCCATAAGTAAAATATAATAAGAATGATATATATGCAACTTCCCCACCTTGCCTCAGACATTTATGAATATAAAATGAAATACAGTAAAGTTCTCTTAGTATTTTAAAATGTCCAAATGTAATACAGTACTACAAAAATAATATATAAGCAGGAATCAAAACTATCCCTGTAAGACATCTCTACTTATAGGAAAAATCCAGATAAGATTTAACTTAATATGCAAACTTTCAATTTAGACACTGTATTATAGTTTGACATAGCTGTTTAACTTAGAAAATGTTTATTATTTCAGAGATAAAAGAATAAGCACACTTAATATTTTTCATACCTGTTTGTGATAAAATTATCACTTTATTACATATCATTAAAGATAAAGTTATTCCCAAATAACTGAATTATGTCAAACACATGCTTCATCCTTCCTGCATGCAATAAAGAGGTGGAAAGTTTTTGCCATTTTTCTCCTCCTGGGCTAAAATGCATTAGTTTAGGCCAGAAAAACCCTTGCTCTTGGTCAGGGTTGATTCTATGCTGTTTTCACCCTCTTACTTTTCAGAGTTCTTTTCTTTAGGAAGCCACTAACACATTCAGCTTGGTCTGTCTCAGGTCCTTGTTTCTGTTCCTTAGTTTTCCCCAAAGATTCATAACAGGCTTTCACTTTCATTCATGTGCAGTACAGGAGGAATTAAAGAATATTTACAATTCTAAATCACACAGAACTATACTTAATGAGACTACAGCTTAAGACAAAAATCAACATTTTAGAATCTGTAATTTTTCCATAACCTTATTTACCATGGTCTTTGCATGCATGTCATGGTTGTTTTATTTTTGGTTTATTTTTCTATAGATGTTGATGGGTAAGCAAAAATAAGCAAGTAGAACGAAGTCATACATAACACGTAACATCTGCAAATCCAAGGTAGGACTAAAAATAACTGTATTCATGTTTCTAAAAACTATTAATGCTCTCAAGCATCTAAAAATACTAAATACTAAATAACTTTACTAAAACACAAAATTATAAAAATCTTTTGTTACCCATATGAATGTGTTGGTTATGTTACATACACAAACAGAAAATGAAAACAAAAAAAGCAGCCAATTTTACCAAATAAAGAACTGTAAGTGAAAGGCTTTGGAATTTTGTGAATATGAATTTTCTTTGACTTTTACAAGTCAAATAACATATTATGAACTAGCTAAATCTAAAAAATAACTAAAAAAAATTAGAGCAATAAAACTAAGGATTTTTAGGACCAATGGAAAAAACCTTAACACAAAGTGGACACCCAAACTAAACATACTGTTACCTGGCGCTTCACTGCATGCATTTCTGTGAGACTGCTGGAGTATTCTCCTAGCATGTGCTGTAGGAAAGGCAGACATAGGGATGAACAGAAAATGCGTATGAATAGTAATGACAGGGTCTACAGTAGAGGTGAGCAAAAAAAGAAATAAGCAAATTTCTTTAAAATTGTTTGCCTGAACTGAAATGTTATGCTCTATTTAAAAAGTCTCATCAATGAAAATAAAAGATTTGCTATAAACTCCTTTTAATGTGACTGACCATAATAAAACTCTACCCTTCACCCTCAGAAACAAACTTATCAAGGTCAGTCTTCCCCATCTCCGGAGGGAGAAGAGGGCTGGGCAATTTAATATTGGCAGTCACACATGTTACACCTGAATAATCCTATCACAAAAACTATTACATACTATAAAGAATTATAGGGTAATGGTTAACACTAAAATTAAGTCTTTTTAGAAAATACGTAAATACACACAAAGGTATATTTACACTATTCAAACATTTTTTAAGTCTCCAAAATTCAATCATTTTATTTTTCTAAGTGACAATAATAAGGACTGATATGCTGTGACCAACTATCAATTATTCATGTAACTGACAGCCTTTCAAAATAGTGCCTGTTCCTGACCTCCACTCAAATGTTTACTCTTTGAAGGTATCACTACTAGATACAGTGAATAGACATGGAAATTATAAAACTTGGGGGTCAAGACAACAGAACTGGTATTTTTGCCAAAAGGATCCTAGATTTAACAGACCAGGATTAAAACTTCCGCTCTACCATTTCCAAGCAATATGACCTTGAAGAAGTCCCTTTAAAATAAGAGAAAAAGGTGATGTTTCTTTAGGGATTACAAAAGTAATAAACATTCACTATAAAAGTTTTAGAAAAGATGTAAGTTTAAAGATGATAAAACCAGTATTAACATTTTGATGCATTTTCTTCCTGTCTTTTTTGCATTCAGATTTTTGTTTAAGCATAGTTGAAACTATACTGTTAAAAAAACACTGAATCTCAATTTTTTTCACTTCTGTCTCCCAAGTATGGATGTGCACAGGTGTATGGATTACTGGGTTAAAGGCATGACTTTCTGAAGAAAAACGGTACCAGTTTACATTACTGGCCCTTTATGAGTGCTGTGAAAAATCAGGTGCCCTATGTGACTGTACACCCATCCTCATCCTCATCTACAAATGGAAATAAAACCGGCTCACAAGATTATGGAAGCTCCAATGAAATGAGTAATCTGTTTTAATTTACACAGTGAAGCACAACACAACGGGAGCTGCCTCCTCACTCCTGAGGGTCTTACTGGCAACAGAAAACTGAGTCTGTATTGACCACCTCCCTCCCCATGTTTCTTTGGGGCGAACTTAGTCTTTGCAAATTATGAAAGTACCAGTACTTATTTAAACTAGAACAGTGGCAAGTACATGGCTCCATTCATTCAGTGTACACTTATTGAGTAACTACCATGCGTCAGGTAGCATTCTAACATCTAACATGCAAGGATGAAAGGTAGTATCTGTTGCCAATGGACTTAAAAAGGCGATACAGACATTTAGACAGGTAAATACTAGACAATGTGAAACAGGCCACAGAGAAGGTTTACATAGGCTACAACAATAACAAAAAAGAAGAAAGGGAAACCCATCCCAGCCTGCGTTTAAACTCAATTTCAGAGTTATAGAACTAAGAGTCCAGCAGAGAACAGGACTCACAAAGAACAAAAAGGACTTGCAGGAAAGACAACTGCTGAGGTAACGAAGAGCATTATCACGGTGGGTAAATTTCAACTCAGGACCACTCAGAGAGTAAAGTGACAGGCAGAATGACTGCTGGCCAGATATGTCACGTTAAGGCATAAAGGCACTAGGCCTTTCGCCAGCAGGCACAATGAAAGCCAAAGGTTTGAAGCAGGAAAATGACATGATTGTACATCTGAATTCTTATTCAGGTAAGATTTTCAGATTTTCAAGTTAGGAGTTCCAAATCAATGTCAACTACAGGTTTTTGTTTACAGCTTTATCAAAATGTGTCTAAAGCTAGCATAACAATAAAAAATTCCTGTTTCAGTGTGCTGTAGCATCTACAGAAAACCTTGCCAACAACAGAGAAGTGCGACAGACCAATTTTAAAGCTTGCTTTAATACAACTTTTCAAATATAAGACGAAGTCCTTAAATTAAAGCAAACCAAAAAGGAACATACCTGAAGATATTTCTGCAGACCTACTACATTTTATTACTTTTTCCAGCTGCTCATGATTCTGTCTGCTGAATACTTTTGCTTGAACAGGCTCTTCAGTCTGGGCTGAATGTCTGTTCCTATTTTTGCAAGGTTCACATGTGCTAGACATACTGGCACTTTCATACCCTTGAGTAAAAAAAGTGACAACTATTATCAGTTGTAACTAACTCAAACTGAAAGGGAAATTGATGTCCGTAGTGAAACAGCACCGGTAACTCAATTTAGCACGCTGTGAAGGCCTGGTATAAATAAAATATGAAAGAGTAAATGATGTGTCTTAGAGATATCTTTGCAACAATCTTTGGAAGCATGGGGTAACAGTAAAAAATTCTGTCATTCATTGTCCTTTATATCCATTTTAATGAGTATATTCCAACTCAACCAGTATGGCAGATTTATATGACCCAAATTCTCTAACTAGAATCCCAAGTTAACAAAGGTTCAGTATTAGGAAATACAAGGAAAAAATCACATTCAATCTATATAAAATGTCCCTGAAAGAGAGAACAGTAATGGGTGTTAAGTAGTCAAATATTCTGCTTTCTTATTATAACTTTTATATAAAATGACTTAGTTTAAAAAGTCTTACCCACACACAGCCTATACATATTATTCTACTAAATTTTTCTTCTAAATTCTATCTATTCTATTTATCTTTCCTATAGATTCCACATATAAGTAAATCATACAGCATTTATCTTTCTCTGACTTGCTTTGCTTAGCATAATACTTTCTAACCGATCCATGATGTTGCAAAAAGTAAGATTCCACTGTTTTTTTTTTTAATGGCTGAGTAGTATTTCCTTGTGTACATGTACAACTTTTTAGCTGCTCATCTGTTGATGGGCAGTTGGGTTGCGTCTGTATCTTGGCTGTTGTAAATAATGCTGCAGTTAACACAGGGGAGCACTTTCAAATTAGTGTCTTGGGTTTCTTCAGCTGTAGTTCTAAAAGTGGCAATCGTGGATCGTAAGGCAGTTCCATTTTTAATTTTTGGAGGAAACTCCACATTGTTTTCCACATCCTTTAATTTGCTGACATAATAAATTACGTTCGCAGGTTTTCTGATAATGAATCATGATCACATTTCTCTAATAAACCCTATTGACAATGGTCTAATATTCTTTTGACATACCGGCAGATTAAATTTGCTAATGTTTTACTTTTCCTTTTGAATCTGTATTATTAACTGAAATTGACCTACTGTTACATTCTTGAACTGCTACCTCTTCTTTTCACCTTTCCCTACATACAGGTCTCTGCTCTGATTCATGTGCAGTTTCCATAGCTTTTCTCCGATAGAACACACCAGTATCTTTCCATCTTGACAGGTGAAGGGTGTCTTGTCTGAGTACAGTATTTATAAGTTGCAGCTCTTTTTTGTCCATGTATGGATATTATCCCATTTTCTTCTACTTCTTGTGTTGTATGATTATCTGATCATCAGGTTCTTTTTCATCATTTGCAACATGTTCTTTCAATTTGGAAGCTTAGATTTTCACTAACTTCTTAAGAATTCTACAATTCGATCAGAACATGTGTATGCATGTGCACACACATGCACACTCCGCCCACTACTCGCACCTGGCTAGACAACAGCTGCTGTTTGGATCCGCAGTCCCAAGTCTTTCTTCTCCAAAGATCCCCTTTATTATTCAATTATCCCTCTACCTGTTTTTATTTCCCCTTTAGAACTCACTGTATGTTAGACCTCCAAGATCTGTCTTTAAGCCTATAATCATTTTCAAAAACTCGATTTTTCTCCTTAGTACTTTGTGCTTCAGGTAATTACATAATTCTTCCCCTCAATTTTCTGGGCCACTAATTTAGGACTTAATAACATTCACCCTCTTTTTCAAATAATCTAAACACTGTATGTGAAAATAATTTTTTCTAGTTCTAAAGAATCTGTTAAAACTCAATCTCTGTGTTATGATTTTGTTCAAGTGTACACTCCTCAATAACTGTTTTTAGTAGATCACCTCTCATCGCCTGTTACATGTGCACTGTTACACTCATGAGGTTAGTTACCACTCGGGAACCATCAGGGCTGGACCCAACGCCAGGTAGCTTTAACGGCGTCCAGCGGGCAGTGCTTAGAAGTCTCACTTCCACGGGAAAGCAACGTTCCGGCTAAGAAGCTGTCGGTCTCCCACTGAGACAGTAAGAGAAAGCCTCTCTACTCTACAGTCTCCTCAGTGACAAAGACAAATGCTCTCAGAGGGTCAGGGTAGGGAAGATGCCACGTACGTGTTCAATGACACCCTTGTCCATTAGTACCCGCAAGTGGCAAGACCACTGCTCCCCTTGGAAGGCAGGGAGGTGCCAAGAACAAAAGAGTTGCATGGACTGCCTCAGTCAAGTTTTCTCCGAGAATCACAGGGCCCTGGGCTTTGCCCCACACCCTCTCTGAAGGAACGGGCTCACGCCCTCCAGATCACAGCAGCTGCTCTGCTAACAACGGACTCCCTGTGACTCCTAGCCTATCTTC
Source organism: Artibeus jamaicensis (assembly GCF_021234435.1). Classification (NCBI taxonomy): domain Eukaryota; kingdom Metazoa; phylum Chordata; class Mammalia; order Chiroptera; family Phyllostomidae; genus Artibeus; species Artibeus jamaicensis. The sequence continues at coordinate 19,003,233 of NW_026522056.1, read as the reverse complement.
CCTCTGCTTTTTTCCAGTTAGAACTTCACCATTTCAAACTTAAGTTCCTGGTTTCTTCGCTGGTCTCTTAGACTAAAGTCTCGCCACACTCTACTCAAAACTTACAGGAAAAAGAGCTCTCTTAGTTATCATTGACCTTCACATAAAACAGGTCTAGCAATAAAGGGTCTGAATCCAAAAGTAGTATGGAAAATAATATAGTTCATAGTACTATTGTTTGCTTAATTAATAGCCAACAAACCTCTGAAAGTCAAGTATGTTATTCTAAGAAGAACATTTACATAAATAAAAGCAAGCTTCTGACTACTGTCACTGAATAACATGGAAAGTGCTGAATGAATTCTAATCCACATTAAAACATTTATCATGTGGCACAGAATTCTCTTTGGGGAGCCCAAGTATGCAGTTCAAAGACAAGCCAACTCTTCAGAACAGTTGAAACTGTGAAAAGCAGCATGCGGAATGACTGAATGAATAAATAATAAACAAACAATAAGCAGCAATTTTCTTTGATTCCCAAATTAAACACATCAAGGGCTACACTTCCAAAGGTAAGGTACTAACTAGTGTGTGGCTGAATCGCTTCTCCCTTGGGCACTTCAACAGTGACCCTCCAGGGAGAACAGGAGCCAGAGAACATCAGCAACGCGTCAGAGCAACACAGGCGAAGCCCGCCAGAGCAGCAGCAGTAGCACATGGCGGGCACTGTTGGAAGGGTGCTGTCCCCGGTCCCACGGCATCACGCCTTCCCTTACACCCATCGTCGTTCTCAGCGTGAGCGGCTGACACAGCTAGTGGAAACAGGACTTCCACGTGTGTCCACTGTAGGGACGCAGCTCAGCCTGGCACCCTGGGGGCCCTGCACATACCCACACGGCCACGCAGTAAGCACTGTCAACTGCAGCTGAATCAGCTTCGGCAGAAGGCCGTGTGATAATCCTCCTGGAACATGGAACACGGGAACATGGGAGGCGTGGGAGAAGCTGCCGTGTGGCACTTCTCACTCACCTTGCCTGTTCCCCTGGAAAGCTGTCATGAGAGCTTTTCATCTCCTTCTGGTTCTGACAACCCGAGACCTTTCTGTCCCACCCCATGGGCACAGGTCCACTCAGCACGGCAACAGGTTCTCGGCTACAGGTGCCCACCACTCAAGGATGTCCTACTGTCATCTGGCCCCTCCGATTTCAGCGTCGCCCTTGTGTGGAACGAGGGGTCCGGGGAGCTGGCACCTTCAAGTACTCTTCCTGTCTCTACGTAAATAACAAACTCTTTGACTCTAAAAAAGGCTGTTTCTTTCCTGGTCGCATCTGTCAGGCCTTGCCATGCTTAATGCTTAACATCGATTTCATCTCCATCTCCATTAGTGAGTCACAGGAAGGGGAGAGGGGAGAAATAAAAAGACTCAGGGACGGGCAAAACCGGAGTCAGTACATTAACAATTCTAGCAAATTTTCCAAGAAAAGGATGAGGAAAATGTAGGACACATGCTCCTACTCTAATAATATCAAAAGAGGAAATGGGCCTTGTAGATTATAGCCAAATTATGGCTCTGATAACCAAATGATAGGTTTGATAACCAAAATATCCAGCAAGGCAAGAAATCACATTCAACTCGTAAAGTCTGAACGTGAGCTGCAGTTTAAAAGATGATTATCACGTAATTTGTTAAATCTTACTTCACAAACAGTAACACTTACCTTTACACACACAGACTTTCTAAAGGTTATAAAATACGTAACTTTTGGTTGCGCCATTTCTCAGGACCTTTACTATACTTACACGTAGGTGAGCTTCCAAGAGAGTTAACAGAGTGCAGTGATTTTGAAAACTTTTCTTATTATAAACCTGGAATACTTTGTTCTTGAGCACCAAATACTCTCTTTGAAACCATAACTACTCAAGACACAGCTGAAAAGTATCCTTTGTATACTTGAAGGAGCAGCATCCTTTTGCTAACATTCCAGATTTTAGCTAATAAAACTGATTTTAATCTAGTGTTGACCTTTATTAAATTCTTTAAACTAATTATAGAAAAAAATTTTTAAGTCACAGAAAAAAGTTTTAGTGGCATATAGTTAATTAACACTATAAAGAGAACTGGTATGATACTCAATGGTAAACAAGATTCAACAAAAAATGGGTTAATGTTCTACTTTATTAACTAAGGATCAGGAAGGCTATGAGTAAACTTTTTAAAGTGCTGTTCCATCTGTGACAGTCAAAAACTGCAATGCAGTTAGAGGCCCACGTTTCTTCAAGTGAATCAATCAAGGACCTAACCAGAAGTCACGACTCAAGTGTTAATGGAGAACAAGATATGACAGTAAAAGAGAACAGTAAAACTAGGGCTTTAGTAATTCTTAACCTGCAAGATTTGGAAAAAGATCTTCTGGGCTCACAGTAACCATGTAAGTAAGAAATAGAAGAGGTTTTAAGAAGCACGAAGTGCAATATTTTAAAATATATACAACATTAATAGCTGTATGATAAATTTTGTAAAAAAAAATTATTAACTAAAAATGACTTTGTTCAAATACTTCTAGAACAGTGCGCACCCATCTGACCATACTGAAATAAAATGATGTCAACATGCCAGAGTAATGTTGCCAACATTTACACTGATCGGTATTCAACAGATTTAAATACTCACCAGTATTTTTAATCCTGCTTTTCAGCTGAGTAGAATGCCTCTTCTTGCTCTTTGATTTGGGAGTTCTGTCTTTAGATGCCAGGCTGGCCTGTGCTGAGGCTTTCCTTGCCTTGAATGTTTTTGACACAGTGGTCGGATCTACTGGATCAGGCATGCTGCTGAAGCTTTCTAATGACTCTTCATCACACTGGCGCCTTCTGCCGGCATCTAACTGGTTCTTGCGATTGCTATTTGTAGTTTTCTCTACAGACACTGCAAATCCAGTCTGGATGAACGGTTTGTCTACTTCACCTTCTTGGTCATATAACCATGGTGTTCTTCTACTGTTCTCCACCTCCTCTTCAGGCTGCTTTTGATTCCTTACACCGAAGAAAATAAGTTTTTAGAGATTACAATGATGCATTTCTGAGTTTACTGCAAACTGCAGGTATACCAGTTAAAACAGTTTGCTAGATTTCAATAAATAAAATCAACAGTGCTTTGTGAAAAGCATGATAAAATATTCTCACAAAAATATGCATTAAATGTGCAAATATTCAATAAGCTGGTATTCTAAATTATCTTAAAATGTTAATATTCAACCCTTATCACTAAGCCATTTTCACTGGCTAAAGTGCCAAACCAAAGATCTAGCATTCATAACACAAAAGACTGGGAAAGAAAAATCAAGGGAAGATGGCACATAAGGAAAAAACAAAAAACTTGGAGAAACAACTCAGAAAAATCTACAGCAGAGGGTCTGAAACAGACATGCATCTGTGTCATCTGAAGCGGTTCAGCTGGAACCCGAATTCGGTGGAAACGACGACCATGCAAGCAGTTACTTACTTCTCCACACTTCAAGTGTGGTTTAGTTCTACTGGTCTAGTGTCATCTTCACATTTTATCTGCTAAACACCAGAATCCTTTAATAACTTAATAGGCATGCACTGGTCATCCAATAATACAGTCAAAATACAGTCAAAACGAAGTTAAGTAAGTCTGCAGGATTCCTCAGAACTTTCAATATGCCCATGTACTTTGTACACAGAGTCCTAGACAGGAACAGAACACGATGTCCCAAACCTTTGATCACAGAACCCGACGTGGACACCAGTGTTCCAGACCTAAGAACGTAATTTGGGAGACACTGACTGAGCTTAACTTAATACTCAGGTGAGCAAACCTATAGTCTGCAGGCCAGATTGAGCCTGCTGCCTGTTTTTGTATGGCCTCTGAGCTAAAATATTTATATTCTTGCATGGTTGAAAAAAATAAAATCGAAGGAGAAAAGTTTGCAATGCAACTCTATGAAATTCCAACTTCAGTGCCCATAAAGTGTTACTGAAACACAGCCACTCATTTCTTTACATATTGCTTATGGCTGCTTTTGTGCAAAAATGGCAGAGATAAATGGGCATCAAAAGTACTGTATGGCCTGCAATGTCTACTATTTAGCCTTCACAGGAAAGGTTTTCTGGCCCTGGCCCAAAACTGCAATGTTCCATCTGGACTGCTTATATTCTCCAGCCATTCAATTCAGGGAACCCCTATTAGTTGAGATCCTGGGGAGGAGATCAGGTCTAATCTGAAGTAGGTCAAACATCTAAAACAGTATTAGATATCCACGGCCACCCTTTTTTACTATCAATTATATATAAAATATGGATAGTAATGAGGTAGGGTCCTTCCAGCAGGCAGGCTAGTCACTAAAGCTTTGAAACAATGTTTACTGCTTATAATGGAGATTCATTCAACCCTCATCTCTGAATGGCAACTGTAACTAAATATTGTTAGGCTCTGACAATAGAATATTTTCATAATACAACAAGAGATTTACTAATAGGAAAAAATGGTTAGTACAGCTAAGAAAAACAAAGTCGGGGTGGGGGGGGTGTCAGTCACAGGACTCCTAGAAGCAAATATAAAATTGAACTTGTAAGTTTTTCATTAATCAAGGAAGTCATGATTTAACAGAGTCACACTGCTACTTCAAGAACCTCAATTCCATAACTAAAGGAAAGAATAATGTGATTTATATATTTGTCAAGGGCTGGGAAAGACAAAATAGAGACATTCTCTCAGAACAAATACTAGGCTCAGGTGACCTCTAATATTTCATCATTCGAAAAGGATGTTTTTGACCCAAATGGCTCATCTTAGTTCATGCTTTAGACTTTCCTAAAATCTCCCAAACAAGCAGCACCTGGCCCCAGCATGCCTAGTACCCGTCGCTATGTGGCCCCAGGCCCGGCACTAGCAGCAGTGGGCCTCAGTTTGCCGCTTGGCACAAGTAGCAGCCATCTGCAGACTGCCTTGTAGCTCATGTCAGGTGGCCCTAGGAAAGAACACAGGTGGCAGGTGACATCAGCCTGCACCTCCTAGGAGGCCCCAGAACCAGAGCACCCAGTGGACGACTTGAGACCACATCGAAGCAACACCACCCAATTCAAGGGGTGGACTCAGCAATACAAGAGCCCCACTGAAGTTAAGTCCTGCGCTGTGGGGTGGCCCCTGCACAGCTGAACTTCCATGGTGTTTGGAGTTGGTGGTCATAGCCAGGCCTTGCAGCTGACGGGCCTGGGAGTCAATCTCTCCCACAGAGGTGCCACAGCAGTCAAGGATCAATTACAATAGGAAGGCATACTCAGCCCACACAGGGGCACACCTCAAGTGCCCAGCTTGGGTGATCAGGAGGCGGTGACATTGGGTAACAGAACACCTACTACACTAGGTCACGTCACCAAGCCTGGAGATGCAGCAGCTCTACCTAACACACAGAAACAAACACAGGGAGGCTGCCAAAATGAGGCAACAAACTTGTCCTAAATGAAAGAACACAATAAAAACTCCAGAAAAAGAACTAAACAAAATGGAAACAAGCAAGACTGTTTCCATTTGAACACTCTGCAGAGTTCAAAACACTGTTACAAGAATGTGCAATGAACTTACAACTTCAACAGCATAAAAAAGGACACAGAAACCATGAAAAATAAGCAGTCAGAAATGAAGGATACACTAACTGAAACGAAGAATAATTTATGAGGAATTGATAGTACAGTAGATGAAGCTGAGAATCCCATCAGCAATTTGGAATATAAGGAAGCAAAAAGCATCCAATCAGAACAGCAAAATGAATGAATGAATGAATGAATGATAGTGTAAACAGCCTCTGGGGGAACTTCAAGTGTACCAATATTTGCATCATGGGTGTGCCAGAAAGAGAAGAGAGCAAGAAATTGAAAACCTATTTGAAAAAATACTGACAAAAAATTTGCCTAACTTGGTGAAGCAAATAAACACAAGTCCAGGAAGCACACTGTCCCAAACAAGATGAATCCAAACAGCCCCACGCTAAGTCACATAATTAAAATGCAAAAGGTTAAAGAGAAAGAGAGACTCTTTAAATGCAGCAAGAGAAAAGCAGTTAGTTACCTACAAAGGAACTCCCATAAGACTGTCAGCTGATTTCTCAACAGAAACTTTGCAGGCCAGAGAGATAAGCAAGATGTATTCAAAATGATAAAAAGCAAGCACCAACAGCCAAGGTTGCTCTACCCAGCAAAGTTATTATTTAGAATCAAAGGAGAGGTAAAGACTTCCTAGACGAGAAAACGCTGAAGGAGTTTATCACCACCAAATTTATATGAAATATTAAAGGGCCTTCTTTAAAAAGAAAAACATAAAACATTTGAATAAAATGGCAATGACGATCTAAAAAACAAAACAACCAGAACAGAAATAGACTCAGATAAAATTTTAATGGTTGTACGATGGACCATTAAGGGAATGGGTAAAAGAGGCGAAGAGATTAAGTGTTATTTATCTAGCTATAAATATGCTTACAGAATGGTTAACCTGACCCAACACAACTCATGTTTGATACTGAGTCAAAATTACATTTGGTCAGATTATCATATTAAAAAATAATAGATGCTGAGAGACAGTATAAAGAAATTACATGACTGACACCATATATCACTACAACTTTCTTGGCTAAAGCGGTTTTCCTAACCAAACAGTGCTCTTCATCACTTGGGGGCAGGCCCTAGGAGCTCGTCCTGACCGGGAGCTCTGAATCCCGTCAAGGCCCCACCACTTTACAACAGCTGTCCTCTAGCAGTCGAGGCTGGTCCTACATCGTGAACTTAAAGACACTGCATGGGACAGATCTCGCCCTTCCAAAATGGATCTCACAGGACACTGATCCAAATGCTGAGCTGCTCTTGTGCCAGGGTGAGCAGCAGGTACATGCCTGAGAGACACCTGGTGAGATGTCAAGCCAAACAATCACAAACACCCTCCCTGTGTTTTCACGACGTATAATTAAATGTAATCACAAAAGAGGTTAACGTGAACTATTAAGCACATAATGAATTCTGTTAGTGACTGAGTTACCTTTGTTTCTCTGCTCCAATAGAAGAACTACTTTCAAAAGGTTTCGGAAAAGCCATATATTCTGTTTTCCCAGAAGAATTCTGGGCTAATGGTTGCTGCTGTTCAGTGGATGTAGAGATATTCTGAGAAAAATCTCCAAAATTAGAAGGAAATAAAGGGCTGAAATTCATACCTAGTAAGTAAAAGCAACGGGTAAGACAACAACAAAGCATCTTTAGCCTTACTGTGAAATCAAAAGACATCTGTAATCAAATGTGCCTTCATATCCATCAAAACAAAAAGTTAATTAAAATTAAGATTGTTTTTATACTCCTGTTAAGAAAACACACTGTGATATTTTTATTTATATTTACATCCACAAAGCCCTTCCACCAACCTTTTCTCCTATATATATACATAGTCTGGCAAAATCTCCAATTCCTCTCTCTTCATGACTCACCTCATCTAACTGCTCACATAACTATTTAACTTATTCTACCTCTTGAATGTGTTTCCCTGGTATTACCACAAACAGCCTTCTATTTCCTAGTCACTAGCTATACTCTTGGTTCCTTCTCTCCTTCTCCCCTCAACACCATTACCAGTGTAGTCTTTCTAAAGTATGTACTTCATGCTATCTACCCCCCTCAAACTCTTCAATGGCCCGTCTCATCTGCAGCACAGAACTAATTAAGCTGCCTCGCATGGCACAAAAGGCCTGTACTGCTTTCCTGGCCCCAGGCCTAAACAGACCTCTAAATTCCCCAAGTGATAAACTGTTTCACTGCTTTCTAGCTCCAAGTGGTTCCATTGATTAGAGTAAGGGAAAGCCCTTTCCCTTATTCCCTGGAAATAAATTGTTCATTTTTTAGCTTAAACAACACCTTCTTGCTGGGAAAATACATTTGCCGATGACGTCTTGCCCCAAGGTAGAACAGCCCCTTCACCTCGCTTGCACCCACAGCACTGCAGTGGGCACTGAATGACTAACATTCTTCGCGTCTCCACCAGACCCCAAGTTCCTTGAAGAGGGAGCCTCACTCCTCTTTGAATCCTGGTCATTTATGTGTCCCTGTACTAAGTACTCATATCTCCCTGCCAAGACATGAAGCTCCTCTAGAAGAACATTATGTTATTCAGCTTTACTCTCTCAACACTACATAGTGCCTGGTGTACAGTAGCCATTAGATATATTAATTCCCTTTCTCCTAATCAATAGTTGTTAAATAATTCACACATGTAAGACTTAGCTATCACTTACAATTGTGTACTAAAGAATCAAAGTAGAAGAGGGTTTGTAACTTTCTTTGCAAACATTTCCCACCACTCTAAAAGAAACTGACAAATATCCATGTAATAGACAAATGATACTCTCAAACACATTGTACCTATTTATTTTCTCTTTATGTTTCCAGTCGCTTACCTGGTGCAAATGATGAAAAATTAGTAAACCCAGGTAAGTTAAACAGATTTACAGGCTGTGTTGGAAAGCTGAATGGACAAAACAAACTGGGGGAAGGAGGGTGTGATGCGCTACTGCCTCTTTCCTTGCTTCCAGATTTTTCTGGATGCTGATTTTGTTGGCGCATAAGTTCATTTAGCATTTGTTTCAACCTGTAAAAATTTAAGAAGTCGGTGCTTTAAAAATCAGTTACAGTACATTCAGAAAAAATATATCTAAGAAGTGATTCAACAGAAGAGACTAGCTGCTCTGGTAGTTGCTACAACAACTGTCCTGAAGGCTTAATTCAGTAACTCCGCCTTTGGAAGGAGAACTGCACCTGGCACTTCGATTAGATAGTAGGTATAACTATAAAAAACACGTTTTTCTTGTTTACAGCTTTACTGAGGTATAGTTACGCACCATGTAATTCAACTAGTAAGTGTAAAGTTGAACAGCGTAAATCTTTAAAAATAAAAGTCAAGGCCAAAATATTAAAGGGGAACATTGGGCAATCACAACTTACAAAATTCTCAGGTGACAGAGAATATGTGAATATGTAATTTGGCTCATGTCCTTCTGCCTCAGAAGGTAACTTACTGCAGAGCTGCACTACTTGGAAGAAACCGATTACCTCTGCACGTTATTCTGTTGCCACGTCAGCTGAGTGTAGCACTGGTTCAGCTGATGCATGATGAGGTGCACTTGCGGAGACGCGACGTTGCTGGGCATGACACTGTAAGGGCCCGTGAGGAGAGTTTGCAGCAGACAAGACAGAGCCTACAGAAAGAAAAGGTTCCGTGATATTTACTGAGGACTTGAGAAAAATGTGCATTGCTTTTAAAACAAGGGAAAAAAAATACTTTCAGCAGGTAGTAAATTTTACCTGCTGGTCCTGCATCAAAGTCTGGCAAATATTGACACTGAAGTCAAGTTGTTTCTTCAGCTGATTAATCTGCTCTTGCCACTGTTCTTTCTCCTCTACATACGAGAGTTCTGACACCCAGCGGAGGTTTTCCTGACGCTGCATGCTGATATTCTGTTGTCTCGTCTTGGCTAATGGACGGTAATTTCCATCTGCTGAAAACGGGCGATTGTTCTTCCACCTAACAAAAAATTTAAAATCTTAGGTCATCATACTAATTATTTGGTTTTTAAAATCTAGCAAGAAACCACAGGCCAGTATTCTCTGGACTCAAAAAGCAGGGAAAATAAAGGGGGTAAAGAGTCTACGTTTTTAGCTTTATACAATTATCATTTCTTATTCTTTTCCAGTTTTTTTCATTTATGTTTTACACAAGTGTCCATATAATTCTGTATACTGCAACATGAAAATATTATCACAAGCATTTTTTCATTCTTCTTGCTTTAAGCTAACCACACAACACCAGCAAGTGGAACTACTTTGCCATCTTCTATTCTTGAAACATTTTTCACTTATAAATAATAATGTAATGAGTATCTTTTGACAGACCTTTTTCACTATCTACAAGTTAAAAATTCTTACTAAATTCTCCAAAACAAAAGCAAAGACCAAAGCTTATGAATCTTAATCCAGTTTAACTGAGATATATCTCAGCAACACTCTTGTGGTATAATAAAAAATTATTACAGGGAAAGGTAAAGGGATTAAGCAAAAACAATCCTCATCAACACAGACAACAGTGTGATTACCAGAGGAAAAGAGGGTTGGGGGAGGTACAAGAGGATAAAGGGGGGATAAATGGTGATGAGACTTGACTTGGTGTGGTGAACACACAATACAATATACAGTGTATTTACAGGGCTGTATACCTGAAACCTACATAATTTTATTAATCAATGTCATCCCAATAAATTTAAATAATGTTTGTGTTTGTGTATTTGGTCTTTGACCCAGGTTTCCAGCAGAGCTCCTACAACTCTTGGTATCTCCAGAGTATTTGCTGTTATTCAAAAAGAGCCCCTTTCAACCATATCTGAGTTTATGCTAATGACTCTTCCCAGGCCACAGATAGCAGTATGAAGAGGGCTGGTCTTTTTCACCAGAAAACCCAGCCTGGTGATTAGAGGAGGTGGAACATTCAGCTCCATTCCCTAAACTCCAAGGATGAGAGAGAAGGGGCCTGAGATTAAACTGAAGTGCCTATGGCCAGGCAGTGGTTAGGAAGCTTCCGGGACGGCGACCGCCCTGGAGTGAGGGTGGTGCTCCCAGACAGGGCGTGCGAGCTCCACAACCCCAAACCTTGCCCTATGCGTCTCTTCCATCTGGATATTCCTGAGCTGTATCTTTTGTAATAAACCAGTAAATATAAGCACTTTCCCAAGCTTCATGAGCTATTTTAGCAAATTATGAAAGCTGAAGAAGGCTTATGGGAACCCCAGAGCTTACGACTGGCATCTGAAGTGATGGCAGTCTCCTGGGTCTGTCTCACAATATAGTCAATACCCTGTTTCTGAGAAAAACCTGCAACTCTTCAAATCAAGCAAAAAAATTAAAACAGTGAAACTAACCTATTTTTAGTTTCCTTTGCATTGTAAGAGTTATGATTCATGCTGTTAGGAGGATACACTGAAAAGTTATCATTGGAACTAGAGTCTTGTTCTTCCTCTTCCTCCTCATCTGTCCGAACAACCCCTTCAGAAAGGTAACCATCTTCATCTCCTTCTTCGTCCAGTGCACACTGGGTAGAACCGCCCCAAGTTGCCATTGTTCTGGAGATTGAGACAAAAACCAAGAGATCATCCTGGAGATGAACTCAATATACTCCATGCCTCCTACTACGTGCCAGATGTGTACCACAGATAAATGTGTGCAGGTATGGGTATGTGTGTGCATAAAATTCCATCCGATCTTAAGAAATTTGATTGATTGATTGATTGATTGAGAGAAACAATTTGTTGTTTCACTTTATTTATGCCCTCACTGGTTGATTTTTCTATGCTGCCCTGACCAGGGATCCAATCTGCAACCCTGGCGGATCCAGATGACACTACATCCAACTAAGTAACCCAGACAGGGCAAAATTTCATTTAATCTTAGTAACTACAAGATGGGTAGTACTCTCCCCAATGCTGCTTTATAAAATATATTTACTCTGACTTCCACAAAACAATTCTTCAAATAAATTAAAACAATAATCATATGCCCCTGAAATTTTTCCCCTAAATTAAACCCCCCTCAACTTTCCCTTCGAATAACAATTTTCTACATCAGAGCTGGACAACAGCACTTTCTGCAATAGTAATCTATCTTTGTGCTATTCAACATAGTAGTCACTAGGTAAATATGACCAAAGAATACTTAAAATATGACTGGTGTCACTCAGAAAATGAATTCTAATTTTACTTAATTTTAACCTAGTTACTTCTGTCTTGTGATAAACTAGATGTTTATCGAAACTATCTAAAGAACTCAGAGTATGAATGTATGGTAGTCAAAACAGAATAAAATACTGTAGACACAGTCCGCTCACTAAACATGTATGGGGACTCCAAGAACAGGACAGGCTTTTCTAAGAAGAGTGAGGCTTGGCCCAATGTACCAGGAATGCCATCTAAAAATATCAAAATGTAAAGCTACGACAAATTTGGATTTCAAAATTTTAGCTATGAATACTATTATATAGATAAGCAATTAACTGATGATAGAAAAACAAGTCTTTTAGAAATATTCTGGATGTGAAAATTTCAAACTTAAATTCTAGAAACTAGAAACTTATAAACAGCAGATGTTCAATTTAAGTTAAAAAAGTGCTTATTTTTGGCCTGATAGAATAAGACTACAGTCTCAAAATTTTTCTTTTTGTAAGCTTAAAACTTAAGAAAATAAGGGCCATACAATCAAAAATCTGTATCACCATTTGACCAAGTGTCTTAGTAATTAAAAAAAAGACAGAAAGATGATGCTATGAGAAGTCTGAACAGAAAGTAGTTCAATTCAGTGACACTGAGTCACAAAGGTGATGCCCACAACCGCCCTCACTGACCCACGTCTGTGCTGTGACGAATGAAGAGGGACAAGCCTGCCTATCCTGCATGCCCCGGGGAGGGGGGTTAAAACCACTGTTCACACGACTCTCTTACTTTTCTGTTCTGCTCTGCTGAGGAGTACACAGATTCTCAGATCCATCACTTCTCAGGGAAGCAGCCACCGGAGACGCGGTTTCAGCCAGACCTTGCCTCCTCTGGTGTTCGGCCATCAGAGCTTCGAGCTGCTTTCTTCTCTGTCGCAGCTCTTCCCTTAAAATTTCATGTCTTCGCATTTCTGACCAAAGCTATTAATTAAAAAATTAGAATTAAATTAGTGTAAACATTTGGATTTGTTTTCCCCTTAAAGAACAACCAGCTAATACTATTTGTCAATACCAACAAATATTTCTAATCTCATTCTATCCTTTTCATACTGAGATATCCATTGAGGTTAAAATGGTATTTTAATGATGAGTAAGAAAATATAAGGTAATTATTAATTCTTAATGAAAACAAGTAGCACCCCACACATCAACTATGTAAAGTAAGTTATGATGTTTCCTACATATCACATATAAATAAAGTAAAATATCAAAGGATAGGTCTTTTTAACTGAAATGATTACTATTTGCTGCACCTATCCTTTACATATAATTCTGCCAAATATTTGCTAATAAAGATCAAGACTGTTCTGAAGAGATCCTAACTTAATCACATTTTGAAAAAGCATCTTCTTTCCCCAACTGAGAGACATGAAACAGGCTACATTTAAACACATGTTTCACAGATACTCAGTTTTCCTTCTTCAGATGTGACTTACACAGCACGGGGAAGAGTGAAAAAGCCCTAACAACTGTGTCAGATGGTACTAGACTTATCAGGGTGATCGCTTCGTAAGGTATAGAAATGTCTAATAGATTATCTTGTACACTTGAAACTAACATAATACTGTATGTCAACTGTAATCAAAAAATAAATTTTAAAACAAGCTGTGGCTTAAGACTCAAGAACAACAGGGTGCAATATACAATACCTCATTATCTACTACTGAAGAAACTTCAGGCTCAAAAACAGATTTGCTTGTATTGGTTTCATTTTCATTAACAGTTGGGGTTGAAGTGACAGCTGGCATATATTTTTTTGTGGGACAATTACCCGCACTAGTAGCTGACAACTTAAAAAAAAGGATTAGTAACAATTATGAGGAATTAAAGCACTTAAGTTAATTTCATAAAAGCAGTTATCTTACTACTCTTCTAGGGTTCTAGTAATGTTTTATTTATTACCAGACCTCAACTGCTATCATGATTCAAAGAAAATCAGACATAATAAAATAAAGATGAAAACACAGGCTAAAACTGATGAGTAGTAAGCAACCTTCAGGAACAAGAGAAACAAGAGGAATAAAATGTTACTCTGTAAAATTTCATATACTCAACCCAACTCAGGTACTTATTTGTCTGGACATTGTTCAGATTGGGGACAAGGGAAAAAAGATTAGACAAAGTAGAAAAGGGTAAAACTCTAGAAAATAAATGTCTCTATTAGAAATATTATTTGATGTGTTTCCCTTTCTTTGAAAATAAAAGTTGACTGAAGAGTAAACCTAACCATTAAATTTTAGGAAAAAAGTCTCAAAAAGAATTGGCATTGCCTTCCCATATTAACACTGCCCCTGATTATTTGTCATGGTCAAAGATCGTTCATTCTCCATCCGTCTCAAAGACCAACACACAGGGTACTAAGAATAAACAAAAAGTATGTAAAGTTAGCATTCAAACTACAAATAAAATATTTTAATTAATTTCCTTCGATAAATCATGATAGCTTAAGAGTCTTTTAATATAATTTTAAGCCAGTAAAAGATAGAAATACTAGTTCCTGAACTATAAAGCTGAAACCAGAATATTTTAATAGGTATACTCATGTTCTGAATCTACAGCCAGCTAACCCATCAAGGGAAAGAATGGAAAGAATCAGTCAATTTCTATGTGGTACCTTTCGGTGTATATGTATATCCCTTGCCTATTTCATTAGTTCACCCATTTCATTATCAAATTAACAGATATGAATCTGTCATATCAGTACTAGAAAGTGTACTTGTAATCGACATAAAGTTTTAGACATCTTTTTTCAGAGAAGTGGTAGAAAGAAATTTCCTACTTACCTGTAGGTCAGGACATGCCTTCTGCAATGCTTGAATTTTCTCTTGAATCTTAATCAGTTTCTTTCTTTCTTCCTGCAATTGTTTGAGTTCTCTCTGTTGTTGCTGTAGTTTAGCCTCATAAAATTTCTCTCTATAATTAAATTGACATTAAATTTGTGGACTCCAGTGCTTCCGATGATAGCATTAAGCATGACATAGTACAGTACACCTAGCCAAGTACTTTCTATACAAAGGCAATCAACTTTTATGAAACGAAGGCTATGACTTAGCATACCTTGCTTTCTCATTTACTCCAGTGTCCTTCTGTGTTTTATTGGCATTTCCTCTGGTGTTATTAGCAGTCTGTTTGGTGTCATCTTCTGCCGGGTAGAAATCATCCAAATGTGAAGTACTGGCAGAAATAGCTCCTTGATCTACTGCATCATCATCCTAAAATCACATCATTATATTAAAACAATCTTGATATATCCAATTCATACTTAATAAATAACACTAGTCTGTCAAAGTTACATAATAAAAATTAGAGAAGTAGAGAAACTAGTAATTTTTAGAGAACACTGAAGTTTATCCTCTACCAATGGCAATAAATGGAGTACTGAAAGTAGAAATAGTACATTTAAAATTTAAGCTGCTTACTAGCCAGTAATGACAGGTATTAAGATACCTTTTCTTATCTTGACCAGGTACAAGCAATCAAAGAAAAAAACATGAAGATAAGAAACAAACTATTGATGCTGGGAGCTCTTGCTATTAGACATTTCTTCAGATTTAACTTTTACATGAACAATTTCAAATAATCAATGTCTACTGTCACCTGCTCACTTAAAATTTTCCATTTCCTCACTGTGTTTAGTTTGCCAAATGCCAGCGGCTCACAATATGAAAACTAGTAAGACTGTACCATTCAAATCTGCAGTAACTACTGAAAATACAACTGAAATCCTTACCTTCCTAACAGTAGATTCACATCCTTTATTGAAATCAATGTACTTATTAAAATAGAAGATTTAAAATGAACTACTTTATTTTCTTAAAAATATTTAACTCTATGTATTTTAAATTTACTCATGCTTTCTCTGAAGTCCTCAACTAAAACTTTAACCACTGGAAATCATTCTAATAAAACCTTGAGGAGTTAGTAATAACTCAGTTATGAAACCAACTAATCAACTTTAAGTTTGCAGACAGTGTTTTTCTGGTCTTCACAGTCAAAAGACCTAATTTGTTCCTAGCATGGAGAGGAAGATTAGAGATAACTGGGCTGGGACTCAGAAAAATAAAGAAGCTAAATCTTGAGACATTTTTCATGTAATAAAAAGTGGAAAAATGGAACTATGAGAAAAGATACCAAAAACACTGCATGATGTTTCAGATGGTAGTATGAAGATGTGTGAACAACGAAAATGATAGAGCTCCAACTCTAGAAAAAAGTAACTGACCAAAAAATAATTGTATTCTAAGACACATCAAGTTTCATAAGGGCCATGTAAGTTGTCCAAGCTAATCTAATCAATAAAAGTAATAAAAGCTTTATATGATCGTAACTTTATAACTGTTTGTAGACCTTCTCCTGAGTCTCTTGGGAAAGAGACTATTAAAAAAAATGTAAGAACATAAAAATTATGCTTAATAAATTAAGTAAAACTCATCCAACATTTTTTCAATTGCTCTCTTTCAAAGGCTTTAAAAATTTTTTTATTGACTGATTTTAGGGAGAGGGAGGATTGTGAAAGAGAGAGAGAGAGAGAGATATCAAGATTGAGTTGTTATTCCACTTACTGATGCAGTCATTGGTTGATTCTTGTATGTGCCCTGACTAGGGATAGAACCTGCCACCTTGGCCTATCAAGACAATACTCCAACCAACTGAACTACCCAGCCAGTGCTCAATAACTCTCTTTCAGAAGGAGACTCCTTAATCCCTCTGGGTTGCAGTTTCTTCATTTCTCATATACATATTTTAGGTTTTAGAAACTCCCTAAAGCAAAAGGTCTCCATTCAATATAATCCGGAAATTATGCTGATTCATCTGTAAACCACCAAGTTATTTATCATTTCTAATCTATTATTCCCACTTTGGGTTGTACATCTGAAAGAACCTTAAAAAACAAGGCGAAAGTAATTAACCAGTACAATGTTCTAGACAGCACAAGCTATTACTGTATTTGCTTTAGCAGCTCTTTTAATTTTTTCAAATAATACCATCATATAATCAAACTTCAGAAAGTAACAAAGACATTTAGAAAAGCTTTCTTTCCATCCTTTCCCCCCAACTGAATCCATTCTTCATAGGTAACCAATGTTAGCAATTTATATATCCTACAGATATACTCTGAATATATAAGCAAAAATATTTATGTGTATACACACACCTACATGTGTTTGTATACATGTGTTTATACAAAAGCCTTCATGTATATATATGTATATGTATGTGTGTATATATATATATATATATATATATATATATACACACATATATATATGGAAAAACTTGGAAAAAGCCAAAAACCAATTCCAGTAGTGGTTAAACAAGCTCTAATGTAATCAAGGATATGGGAAAATGGACTCATACATCACTGCTTCAGTACCACTGAACAGTCATTCCAGAGAGCAGGAAAGCAGTGCCCATTAAAATTAAAAGGCACATGAACTCTAACATAGAAATTCTACTTCTTCATAATTGCTCTTGAAAAACACAAATACACAAAGAGGATTGATTGAACAAAAGTGTTCACGGAAACGTTCCAAGTAGTGAAAAATTGGAAACATTTGTACACACTAACAGGATGTCAGATTAACTAAATTAAGGTCTGTTGATACTACAGAAAACTATGCAAGCCTTGTATTGAATATATATAAACAAACATGTATGTATGCAATATTATCTGTATTTTGTAATCATTTAATATTTCATAATTACTTAGCTAGCTATAATCGTGTAGAACTATATACATTGATATGAAAAGTTCTCCAAGACATTGTGGAGTGGGGAGAAAAAAGTAAGCTGTAAAATAATACTTGTATGTGGAATCTAAAAAACAAAATAAGCAAACAAAACAGAAACAAACTCACAGATACAGAGAATACACAGAGAGTTACCAGATGGGGGCAGGGGTTGAAGCCACGGATAAAAAAGGTGAAAGGAATTGAGTGGTGCAGATTGGCAGTTACAAAAATAGCCACAGGGATATAAAGTATAGCATCGAGAATATGGTCAATAATATTTTCACAATTATGTATGGGGTTAGATGTGTACTAGACTTACTGAGGTGATCACTTCATAAAACAGGTAAATGTCTAATCACTGTGTTGTATATCTGAAACGAATATAATATTGTATGTTAACTGTAATTGAAAAATAAATTTAAAAAATAAAGACTGGGGTCTCCAGCAAAAAACGACCATTTCTGTGATCAAGTTGCACCGGAACACAGCTGCACTCATCTGTTCCCCTAACATCTGTGCCTGATCGGAGCAGTACTTGTGACAGCGCCTGTCTGGTCCCCAAAGCCAGAAACACCCCCCAACTTGCCCCTCGTAAAGAAGTCTGCTCATGTCTGATACGTGGCACGTGAAGTGCTAAGCACGTAAGCCTGGCAGATAGCAAGAACTCAACACATTAACACGTACTAGTATAATTTACCAATATAATTATCAAAATATATAAATTTTACCTTATAAGACCTGTCTATTCAACAAATAGTTCTTTAAAAAACCAAGTAGTACTTACCTGTACCATGGCAACAAGATCTTGTAACTGTCTAAGTTTCTGTTTTGCAACCATAAGTCTATTGATCTTCTGTTCAAATTCAGCATCTTCTGGAGCCTCGTCAACCACACTGCTCCTATGACTAGATAATGAAGCTGCACTGGCTCCTTCATCTTCTCCTTCCTCCTCCTCCTCCTCATCATCTTCACCTTGTGCAACATGAATCCCCTGTTCTCCTTCTCTATTGTATCGGCAATCTGCTAAAAACAGACATCACTGAAACTGTAACTTACTAAAGACTACTAATGAAAGAACATCCGCTCCCCAAGAACAATATGGCAGTAATTTCTGGGAATAGAGTCAATCATACCTAAAGAAGGAGGCATGTTTAAAGCTCTTATGTTGGCAGCAGATCTGTTGTTAATCTCACAATTAGAATTAACTGATCTGCCATCTCTGTTATTAGAAACACACTGTGCATTAGAAATACTATTTACTTCATTCCTGGTGGCAGCTACTTGTGGATTCCTAAAAGAAAGAAAAGAGCTTAAAGTTACTTAAGATAAAAAAAAAAAAAAAACAATAATAATCAAAGGTTTAGAACTGCTGATAAAATAATTCTGAACTATAAACATCAGTGGCTACTTCCCCATTTAAATTCATGCTGTGAATAACTGGCTTGCTTTTCATTAACTTCTGCTATTTAGAAATTTAAGAAAACATCAATCAAAATTATACCTAAAAGTAAAGAGGTAGGAAAATGTTCAGTTGGACACTTACCATGTACTTGCATCTGGATCTAACAAACAGCAAATTGACTGAACTATTCAATACTATATTCAACATTTCCTTATTTTTTCTAATTAATTTTGAGAGAGGGAAAGGGAGGGAGAAAGAGAAGGAGAGAAACATTGATGTGCAAGAGATGTATCGATTGGTTGCCTCTTACACGCCTCCCACTGGGGACCTGGCCTGCAACCCAGGCATGTGCCCTGACTGGGAATTGAACCAGTGATCTTTTGGTTTGCAGGCTGGCACTCAATTCACTGAGCCACATCAGCCAGGGTTTATTTTTTCTTTTTTAAAGGCAGAGCAATAAGATTACACTGACCAAAATAGTAGACTAACAGGAGAAAACTTCAAACAGAAGACATACAGCATTCAACTGAAGTTTCTCTGCTTCTATATTAAAAGTATTAAGATAAATGTTAGAAAAATAAACAAGAAGTTCTTACAGAATGTTGGTAACAGGTTCAGAAGTTTCATGCTCAGAATCATATTCTGACTCTTCAGTTTCTTCATCTTTTGTGTTTTCATTTACAGCATCTGTCATCATATCTGATGTCTGCTCATAATAATGAACTAATTCTCTTAGTTCATTCAATCTCTTTCGAACTTCATTTAATTTCCTGTGAACAGCAAAGTGAAGCATTATTTCCACGTAACCGCAGCCAGCACAGCCTAGTCAATAATACAGGAGATATGACCGCAAAGAATTTAATGTCAAGTACCGCTTACTCAAAATCTCATCACTTTATTTTTTTTCACGTTGTATTAGGGACAAAAGCATAAAACAAAGTTGCAAGCATTCACTTTAAGCAGGCATAAATGTTACCAGCTTAAAACACTAGGTTTCTCAATACACATCAAAAATGAGAAGTACAAAATACTCAATCTGAATACTAGCTCTCAGGCAAATCAGGAATGTAGGCACTATGGAGCATCTATAGATGATTCCTGATTTGTCTATAACATACAAGGGTCTATAAATTTATAATGCGATTACCAAAAATGACAAAGTTTAAGTTTTATTAAGTGCCAGAAGGTACGCCAATGTTTTTTAATCCTTAAAACACCTCTGTGCACAGGTGTATTATTATCTGTGTTTTGTGGGTGAAGAAACAGAAGCTAAATGAGGTAAGTTACTCGTCCCCGGTCATGCAGCCTTGAGAGATACAATTTACAGTTTCCGAGCTATCTGACTCTGAAGCCTGAGTTCTAAAACCATTTGATTACAGAAATCTTTGAACTCCAGCCCCGCTATTTCTAACCCTTTGTTTGGAAATGGGAATACACTAGCTCACAGAAACGACCCGTATGGCATGCAGCGTCACGCGGCTCCTGGACAGCCCAAAGACTGCACACGTAACGCACAGACACACTTCTACTACCACCATGTCACTTCAGAATGTTCAGCACATTAAATAAACCCAGAGTGTATCCCATTAGTCAACACTAATCTATTTAACAACATGTGTAAAAGGGCTTTACTGGAGTTTTTCGGTTGGATTTAGATGGCCTTCATTTTCACTCTCGGTCTGAGAAAGCAGAGGAGCTGCAACATAAGGAACCGCTGGTGGGAGGCTGTTGGGTTCCCCGTTGGTGACTGGTGCCGAGTACACAGGAGCGGAGGGGGCTGAAGGTGGACTCCTTTGATCCACGCTCCTTTGCGCAGGGGCTGAAGGAGGCACAACTACAAAAGAAAAAAAGTTATTTAAAAGATTTATGGTATCAAAACACAGTTTGCTTGGATGTAGAAAAATAAAAAGTAAAAATCTCTGACATCTTAAATTCTGCATAAATTTTAGAAACTTAAGGATATAACATCCAGACACTTATACACATGTCCCTCAACCAAAGACAGTTAAAAAAACGAAGAATAAAGATGAGAGTTGATAAGAACTATGATATTGTATCTTTAAAAATAACTAGAGTGTTCCTTGTTAAAGCCATGATAAACTCGGTTCTAGGTTAAGTTAGACAAGGCCACCGTGCGTGCTGGGCAGTCCACCACCTACAGATCTGGACGGGGCAGTCCTAGTACAGCATGTCCCTGAGAGCGCTCCAAGTCCACAATTCAGAGGAAACTGTATCTGGTCTCCAAGATGAAACTTTTCTTGTTCCAAGAGATAAAGCAAAATTGTTAAAGTGACCATGGTACATCCATACCATGAAATAGTACTTGGCAACAAAACTTTCTAATTAATGATGGTTAATTCCTCAGTAGTCCTTGAACTACATTCTAATTACTTTTCTGTGCATACACATCAGAGAATATCTTATGCCTTAAAAGAAAATAAAGATTAGGAATGTTTGCACTTCTCTATCTCCTATTACTCTAAAACTACTGTGATTTACCTCTTTCTCAGAACAACACTATCATTATTTGCTGCCTAAACTGCTACAGCTAGTTTCCGGTCGTGTCTTCCAGTGGGAAGAAAATAACTGGCATCATCAGTAGACCAAGTACTACTTTGTTCATGCAAATAAAACTGATCACAAGGCCTTAAATACAAGCTTCACATTTTAAGGTTTTCTTAGTTGTGTTAAGCTATTTAGGAAGGATGTGTTGGGATTACATTCTAGAGAAGGAGGCTAGCAGAGGTCGGAAAAGAAAGGAGCATGCTTCAGTGCACAATAGTTAAGGTTCTTTTGGAGGTAGCAGGAAAGTACAAGATGGGTGAAGAAAAAACAGGGACTCCAGAAATGTCTCCAACCCTTGTTTTTTCTTTAATAAGAAAGCAGAAAAGTGTTGAAGAATAATGACCAGTTGAGGCTGACCTACCAGACTCCATTCCCAATGCCACAGCTCCTACTCCTAACTGGGTAAAAGTCAGGAATCAGGTCTGAGGATGTCCAGTGAGAACTAGTAAACAGATCTTTAAACAGAGGCAAGGAAAACATCTGCGGAGCAGAAAGGAGTTTCCACAGTGCGACTCAGAGGATTACTAACTTTCCTGCTCCCACATGAGGCGATGATTTACGTGCTCTTTAAAAGAATGTAAGTTATGGAATTGCTGCACTAAACCATATGTACTATATAGAAATTTTTCCTATCTCACTTTTTTGTATAAATGCTTTCATAGTTTTTAAATACAATGATTAATTTGGTTAAGTTTTTCTTTAAGGAAAAAATTTTAATATGTTAAAAAATGCAGCATTGTTTTATCTAATTGCCTTCTCTTCTACCTTTCCCTTATTTAAATCCTACCAGTTTTCAAGACCCGACTTCATTCTTTCCCTTTTCTGAATTATAGAACAGACCTTCCATCTGTTTTGTTTGGCTTTTATCAACCTCTGCCTTGTTACTAAAAAGCTTTTCCCATGTAAGTTCTATCTCCCCACAAACAGTGTTGTTTTCTTCAGGAACTACGTGTTCAGCCACTCACCAAACATGTACTGAGTAACTACTATCAGCATGTACCACGACGACACTTGTATGTGCTCTACTAATGCCACTACGCCAGATTTACTCACATGAATTGTTCAGATGCTGATCCCGAAGTGTATGAAGCTCTCCAAGCAGTTTGTCCATTTTTTGCTTCTTTTCCTGTAACACTCTCATTTTGCTAAAAAGTTGGACCTTCTCATCAGGTAAATGTTCTGAAACTGATGGATTCCTGCTCTGGGAAACCTCTCTAGTTAACGAAAGACTTTCTGCCTGTCTTCTGTTATCTGGAACAGCTGGAGGCTTGTAAAAAATAAAAGAAGAAAAATAAAGACTAAGGTCATTAAAGGCTGCATTCTCATTTTAAAATTGCATACAAATTCTTCACAACACATTAATCCTTGCTGTGACTGTACTGGTGGGTAAACACGTGCCTTTCCCATTCTTGCCACATTCACACACGCAGAAGCTCCACAGACACATTAACTACACAGTGGTCTTGGGTTCATTGAATGCTATTTATCATCTGGATCTAAATTCAGTGATGTAAATTAATCAAGCAAGGCCACATTTCATACAAAACGAGCTCTCAAAAAAATAATCCTTCAAAAATACCATTCTCTCTTGCCACCTTTTTAGAATGACCACCATAAACTTAAACTTCTTAACCTATCAGCTTTTCCTACCACTTTTCTATGTTCTTCTACTTAAAAAACAATTATGAAACATTTCAAAAATCTACTAAGTCTTAGAAAATCACACAATGAATGAAGACCATTGAGCTCAAATTTTAACATTTTGCCATATTTGTATCAATTTTTAAGAGAAATATAGTTAAAGCTCTATACATTCCAATCCCCAATCCCATTACTCTCTCTAGAGATAACCACAATCTAAAATTAGATAGCTACTATTCTTATACAAGCTTTTATTTTGTAATGTCTATGTATGCATCCATGAAAAATAGACATGCTTTACACATTTAAAAACACAAGCTAGGTGACATCCTCCTTAAACATGCATTTTTGCTCCTCAGCTCTGGTTTAGCTACTGTAACTGGTTACAGCATTTCACACTACGTATATAACTTGCTGGGCCATTTCCCTGGTCATGGACATTTAGGGTGTTTCTGATTTTTGCTGTTAACAACACAACGCTGCATGAACATTCTTGTATATACCTTCTTGTGAACACATGAGAATTTCTTAAGGTGGGAGACTGTAGAAAATATGTACTAGATATTCCTAAAAAACTCCCCCAGGTGGCTGGTCAGCAGACAAGAGATACTGCATCTTCACTCATACTCATTTCCAGTGAAGAGGTATTAATTTACCTTTTCTTACTTAAGGCCCACAAATCGACAATCTTGCATTTATATAATTACTTTAAAAGGCCAATGAATTATAAACTTATTAACTGCAAAAATAAACATAAGAATTTTCTTAAAATCATTAATAAAATACTACAAGGACACATATTCAAACACAGTAAGTTTTCACATTCTGACCACGAACCTTTGAAAGGGAAGAGAATGTGGTAACCAGCAGCACACAAAGTGATAATTTCACCAATCATTTCTTTTGAAGAAGATTTTCTCTAATTCAGTGTTTCTCTAAGTACCACCAGCACTGCAGTGCACTGGGGGAAGCCCACCCCAAGTGTATGGATCGATTTTGGAGGTGGAGAGAATCCCACCGACCAGAAATCCCATTTTTTTTAACAATCGTATCTGGTCACACTTATGCTCAGTGAAGTTTTATTACCCATTTTAATTAATGTGACTGCAAACTCTACTAAACAATTGTTACCTGAGAATCGCGAAGCTGATTATGAAAGCGCTGAATTAAATCATTCAACTCTTCATTCAGTTCAGACGTGATACTGACTCCAGACAGACTACCTGTAGTTTCTATTACAAACAGAAAGAAAATTAACAGCTATTCATGAAAGCAGAGAAGTAAATACAGCACCTTAATTTCTGAGAAGCTAAAAATAATTTTGGGGGGAAAAAGAAATGAAAAAACACCTCAACTAACATAATTTGAAACTAACCCTCAGATCTATCAATCAACTGTACTGTTTCCATCTAATCTGAAAATAAGGGGAAAATGACAAAACTCTGAAACTCCAAATGTGGCCCACCTTTTTCTGTCCCAACATGCAAAGAGGGATAGCGTTACAACCCAACCCAGAACGGCACTGAATGGAGGGGGGACGAGGGCAGGTCTATCAGTCTGGGTTGAGGAGGGACAAGCAAAGCAGGAGTCTGAAACAGAAGAGCCGATTCTGTTCACAGATTCAGAGTACCAGAGAGTGAGGTCTCAGTCTCTACCTCCCCCAGCAAATCAGTGCTTTAGTGCAGAGGCTAGCAAAATTCTTAAAGATTTAGTCAGTAATAAATATGCTAAGCTTTGGAGAAATACAGTTTTTGTTTCAACTACCCAGCCCTGCCATTACAGGGTAAAAGCACCCAGGACAATACACAAACAGAGGGGCATGACTGTGTTCCACAAAGCCGTACTGCAGACAGTGGGCCAAACCCAGCTGGCCCCACTTGCTAAGCCCAGCAACAGAACAGAGAATTTCCTGAAGCAATGATTGTGATACAAGTCATACTAAAAGCCCGTGGTTTCTCTCTTCCTAAAGCAGTGTTCCGACAGCAATCTGAATACAGTTACAGGTCTGTGACCCAGCACCACCCCCACCCCCGCTTATCCTCTAGACACTGGCTATAAATTGCTTCTGCTTTAAAGGAAAACACTAGCTTTTTCTACTGAGAAATTATAATTTTAGGCCTTGAAAGAATCCCGTGCATCTAGTCCAAGCTCTTTTAAGAAGAAAGAAATCATAGTCCAGATAACACAAAACTTTCTAGGTAAACAAAAAGGAGTACTTTCCCATAACCATTACGTTGCCGCTCACACACCAGCAGATTAAATACTACAGTTCTGGTTTGTCATCAGTATTCCTCTGCAAAAACCTCATAAACACAAGAGAAAATGTCTTAAAATTACTAATCTAAACTTCTTTTTGAAATACTTGATAAACTAAAACTTTTATTTATTCTACTCCTCGTCCCTGCCTCACAACAGTACACGTTTTTCTATTAAAAAAAAATTACCTACTTACTTAAAAATAAGAGTTCATATTCACAAAGAGAAGACCAGTGACCTAAACCTCAAGAGATCCGATGCTACTAACACGCCACATAAGCCTAGGCGAGCCGCAAACACCATGTTAGGAGTCCCCTTTCTATAAAATGAGAGTAACAAAAAGCTCTAGTGACTAACCCGCAATTTTGTGAAAGTCAAATGAAATGATGTAAACTTAAATATTTGAAATAACATAATTACCACAGGAAAGCCTCTAAGATCTGACACTCCAGACTTAAAACTTAATACTTAAAAGGTTAGTCATTAACCAAACCAGTACTGGTCACTGGAAAAATTTTTTTTTCCTAAATATGAAACCTAATGATACCTTGAATTTTACAAGGAAAAGTGGAGATGAAAATCCTGTAATTATTAAGAACAGTGAATGAGTGA
The DNA here is from genome assembly GCF_021234435.1 of Artibeus jamaicensis. Taxonomy (NCBI): domain Eukaryota; kingdom Metazoa; phylum Chordata; class Mammalia; order Chiroptera; family Phyllostomidae; genus Artibeus; species Artibeus jamaicensis. The sequence continues at coordinate 18,977,243 of NW_026522056.1, read as the reverse complement.
CTATGTAATTATTACAAGAGTAAGTTATCTGCAAGTCATAAACTTCCTTATGAGAATGAAAAATTAAATTTTGCTCAACGGCGATCAAAGGGCTGAGCCGGGGGCCGGGTGTGGCGCACCTACAGGGTGTGGCGCACCTACAGGGTAACTTCGGTGAGGGCCTCCGACAGAGAGCCCACAGGAGGTAAGTTATTATTAGACTAGGAAGACAGACCACTAGAAAATACATTTTAGTTTTACTGAGTAGTAACCAGTAACAATTTGTTTTCAACATAATGAAAGATTAAACAACTGGTTTGAAGGTGATGAAACCAATTAAACTCAATACTAAAGAATTCAATTAAATTTCCACCTAAATTTTACAGGCCTATGAGGGAAGGAAGATTGTGAGGCTCAGGAAGACTACACAGGATATGAATGCAGTCCAAAGGAACTATTGTCTACACAACTGGATACCTAACTGGAATAACGGAACTACTTAACTTCAGAAGCTAAAGAAGCTCTACAGAGCTAATCACCATCTTACTTAAGGTTTTAACCCTTCCTTGGAGTCAAGCAAAGCACAGCAACCCTACTGAAATAAAATAAGAAAGGTGGGAATAAAAGCATCAACAGCACTATCAGGCTGAGGTACACAAACAGAACTGCAGCCTGTCCCCTTTACCTCTTAAGGGTACTCTCTGATGAAAAGGAGAGCGATCTGGCTGTCTGCACCGTACAGTATGATGGCCAGGAGTTGTCCCTGCAATCTTTTCTGCATAACCAGAGAAAAGCACAGGACAGGGTAAGCCTTGTATGTAGGTTTCTAAACTAGTCAACAATCAAGATCTGACTATATAATAACTGGCATCCACCTTGCAACACCATTAAGCCCTGCTTATAGAAACGGCATTCTGAGACTGTGGCATACCAGAGTCGTCCATCACAGCAATAGCCTGCTCTGCTTTATGCTGCAGAGCAAGAAGGGCAGCTTGTCTTCCCTGCAGCGCTCGCAGCTGTTCCTGCTGCTCTAACATCCTTTTTAATAAATCATGTTGTTTCTTCAAATTTTCCATCTCTTCCATAGGCTCCTGCTGAGGATCTCTGGCCTGGAAAATAAGGCCAACAATACTTATATCTATTAAAATTCATGTTTCAATTTCAACTACCCTAGCAAAGTACATACATAGATAATACCTTGGTATCTATGTATCACCCTAGACACAGCTATAGTAGACCTGAGAAAAAAAGAATAAAATAGAAACACAGAAAGAGCCTGCTATATTAATAGTTAGGTAATTTCATAGTAAAGACCATAAGCAATGGCTTAGCACATAGTGAAATTAGCAAAAGGAAAGCAAAGAAAAAGGTGTACAAAAGAGAAGATGGTAAAGCTGAGGGCAAAAGGAGCTACAAACATATACATACACAAGTAAATGAGAGATCTAGGCCTTATAGAAAAGGAAGAACAAATCATACCAGCTTAAGGCCCAAAAGCATCCTTGAAAAACACCACTCCTAAGTGATGTTTAAAAAATAACAGAACAATTTTTAAAACACATTTAAAATTTTTAAAACAATTTTAAAAATTGGTAATCTGATGTGAAAGACTCTAATATACCTGTATCACATTATACAAGCAAACAGTAAAGCAGAAAATTTTATATTTTCCTGCCAAAATTATTTTTCTTTTAAAATAAATTCATTTAGAATAATGACCTTACCCCCACTCCAAATCCTAGCATTTTGCCTAAAACTATAGGATCAGATTATTTTAAAAACCAAGTTTTAAATTTTATAAATTTTAAAAACTTCGAACTATCTAAATGTAACCCAACAAGACAAAAATAAGTCAATTAAGCAAAAAGACAAACTTAAATAAATTACACCTGAAATATATAGCATAATATCTTCCATCATTATTTTGCCACTTATAAATCTTATACTTTAAAATTTTAATGTTTTTACCTAACATTTACATAAAATATTCCTATTAACCCAGAAATGTATATTTCATTTTTTTCCTGTCAAAATCCATCATTTTAGTTCTGGCTTATTTCAACCTTATTTACATCTCGAAAAAAATATGAAGAGAGAGGGATAACTATTAATAGTTAACTTTCTCAGACTTGAGCCAAAATAATTTCATCAGTCAGTGGTAAAATGTAAAACCAGGCCCAAATAGGTACAGATCTCAGTGGATTGACTAAGAGAAATGTCACCAGACTGATATCAAATACTCCAACAAAGTATCAATGGTAATTAATTAGGAGAAGAAACACCACACAATTATAAGGCATAATGTCATCCTGGGAAAGAGAGGATAATCTTTAAGAATGTATACAGCTCCACCTAATTTATAATTCTCTCATTTCTCAAAAATAGTTCAGACCTCAAGGTTACTGAAAGCTATCTAATTTTAAAGAATTTACTAAACAATTTAATATTATTAAACAATTTTTTACCCTTTAAAAAGCAAACTTTTATAAGAACTTTAATCCTTGTTAGTCACATTGCAAAACTTTGATACTATAATTATAAAAAATTCGGAACAATTTATTAAATTAGTAAACAATTAAAATAAACAATTGCCTTCAGATTTTTCACTAATCTAAAAATGAATTCCCAGCAATTTTCAAAATCAGTGAGGTTTTCTTACTGCATAACAACTTTTGCATCCATAAAAATAACACTCCAGAATAATACTTACAGAAACTGAACTAAGGGCAGTAGGTGGGGACTACTACCCAATACAGAGGAAGGAAAGGTGAGAAAACGGAGACAGAAATATTTAGGGAAACGAACGTACCGAGAGAATGGTGCACACACGGAAACAGGGATCAGAAAGGAAGCCAGGCCTGCAACTGCCCTCAAATACACGTTCAACTTTTTGAGTCACTATCAACAAACACATTTTCAGTTTACAGATTTAAAAAAAATAACTTGGGCATTAAATCCCGAGTTACATACAGACGACAGTCCAATTTCAGAAAACCCTAAGTCTTCTCTATTCACCTGAGGTTCCTGCAATAATTCATGTATCCGAGCACACACACACACGTTACTCACCCAAGGACATGCTTATGGATTTTCAGAGAAAGAGGAAGGGAAGGAAAAAGAGATGGAGAGAGACATGAGAAACACTGACGTGAGACAGAAACAACTATCAGTAGCCTCTCCTATGCACCCTGACAAGGGACCAAACCAGCAATCTAGGTATATTCCCTGACCAGGAATCAAACCTGCGACCTTTAGGGTTATGGGATGACTCTCCAATCAATAAGCCACACCAGCCTGGGCCCAAGTATATCTTTACAGCTGAAAAGTACTTCAGATAATATGCACTCCAATTTTTTTATGTGCAAGATGAGGAATTATAAGCCCACAGAAGATAAAGCTATGACTGAACTCATAATTATCACAGGGGAAGTCAGATGCCTAGGTTCTAATGTGTTTTTCACAACATACTACCTGCCCCCAAAATTATGCACTTAGACAGTTCTAAAGTCAGAAGTCTAAGTTACAATCTCGGAAGAAGTAGTCTAATTTGAGAGACAAACTTACCCATTCAATAACTAGAAATAACAAAAAAGGGTAAATGGTATTTTAAAAAGCTTATAAATGCTCTAAGTGCTGGAATGAAGTGCAGGGGGAAAGATGAGTATAGGAAAACACTGAGGACTTCAGTATCTGTGAGGGGCTTCTGTTACAAAATAATGCAAAATGTCTTCCTATCCATACAAAGTTCCATAAAATTGACTGTGCCCTTTTGGCAGCTTGAGAATATTAATTATTACTTACTAAGCTACAACTCGCAAAACTGCTTTAAGCTCTGAATCTCAGTTAAGATCTCAACTTTTTGCCCCTACTCTTCTGACAGAACACAACACTTTGACCGATGTTAAAGGAGAGAGTGAAGGCGGGACAGAGAAATGACACTCTGCATAGCAGAGGAAGAACGCAGTCAGCTGGTGGCAATTTGGAATTTTTCTAAGAAGTTAAAATGATTTTATGAGCAAAGTACTAATGGAACAATCCTAGGATGGCCCTAAGAATCAAACAATTAAAGAGAATCAGAATAAACTCCAAGAAGCAAGTTCAAGAGAGAAAAATATTTATTTACGAGGATGTTAATAAAAGAAACAAAAAACCAGAATAGTGGTTTTTAAGAGTAAATGTAAGCACAGTGACAGCTCTGGGAGGGTCAGGGGGGATGGAGGGACAGAGCAAAAAAAAAAAACCCCAAAACAGAAAGAACTCATGGACTCAGACCACGATGTGGCAATTGAGTGGGGAGGGAGTGGACGGAGATGGATGGGGGCATGGGGGATCAACGGTAATGATAAAAAAATGCCATTAAGTAAATAAGTAAATGTAAGGTCTCAGGATAAAAACTGGCCAACTCTTAAGTTCCATTTGTCACTATTCAGAAGACATAAAGAGCACAAGTTCCAAAAGAGTACATACTGTGCTTCACATTCATTTTCTCCAATGCCAGCAGTTTTAAAGTTAAACCAGCCACTTTATTTACTTTTCTGTTAAATTTGGGCACCTTCTGCTTAAACCTTATTGTAATATCACCAGGGCTGATTTCAAACGCTATCCTCAAACTTTTCTGGGAGCCAGGAGGAGAATAAAAACCTAGAGGTTATATTTTGCCATTTTTAAACAGACACAAAAAATACAAAACATGTACCTACCAGAAAAGAAAGGCTAATCCTAGGTAATAAGCTAGTAATAAAACATAAAATTCATCTTATCTATACTAGTTATTAAAATAATCCTTTATTCTTGCCAAATGGATATGAGCACTTTTAGAAATGCCATTTACTCAAACTGTTTAACTGGAACACAAATAGTTACTTGTCTTTAAACCTTTCCTGCGTGCCTTTATGTAAATCATAAAAAATTAAAAGAAAAAACATTTAGAGGAAACACCAGATTTAAAAAACTACAAAAACATTAGCAAACAAAATCAAGTAATTAAGTATTTTTCTTAAAAAAAAAAAAAAAAAAAAAAAAAAGGTCTGTTTCCAGCAGGAACAAAGCTGTACACCAAAAGGCAATAGGCCCCAGCCAGGAGGCTCAGGTGCTCAGAGCACCACCCCCACGCGTCAAGGTTGCGGGGTCATTCTCCCATCGGGGCACATCCATGAGCAGGCAACGAATGTATAAATCAGTGGAACAACAAATCAACCTTTCTCTCAAGTCCATAAATTTTAAAAATATTTCATTTAAAAAGGCAACTAGTGGTCAAGGCGAATACCTTGTTATATATGTGTTATGTCTCGAATTCTCAACAGCAAAACTATTTATGTTTTGAGTTCTAGATAGAAAAAAAAGGGAAATGGATCAAGTTTTAAGTCCTTTCTGACTGCAAATTTAAACCATATGCCAAATATAATACACGAAGAGAAGTATAGACAAGAAAAAACAAAAACATCAAAGGATAGCATTTTAACAGAGCAAATTACAGTATAATCATATTAATAATACATATTTAAGAGTAACAGTAATAACAGAAAAGCAAATAAAGAGGAACTATGAACAAGAGAGTCACTCACTTACAGACTTCCCAAGTTCATACTGTGAAGTACATACACCTCTGAGGGAAACCGACATTTTCGGCTACATTCCCTCTCTACAGGGCCTCAGTCCCGTCTTTCTGAAAGGTTTGTCGCCTTTCCCTTCTGGGCTTGTAGCAACATCAGTGTCTGAAACCTGTTCTTGTGACGCTCAATTCCCCCAGCTTGCCCTCAATGCATGGCCGAATTCCCAGATGGAAAGATGCCTTCTTTATTAAATAGTGTAGCGTATTAATTTCTTAACATAAACTCTGGTTTAACATACAAGCCACTCATAAATAGAAAAAATTTACCGATCCATTAAAAAAAAGAATCAATCCACCCTCCCCAAATGTCAATAAACTTAAGACTTTTACACCTTTCTGTACACTAGTCTATTGTTCATTATAATTATCTTATTCTAGGCAATTTTAAAGTTATACAACTGCTGAAGCATATGGTAACATTTATGCTGCTGTGTTATTAATCAGCTTTCAAAATATGAATTATGCTATGAAAAAAATTTTCTTTGTTGAGCACTACAGATAAATTATAAATAACCAACTATATCCTTTTCCACTCCTCCACAACTGAATTCCTTTCTGCACGGGCCCCCAACCCTTCCACTTCGGCTGGAATGAAATGTGAGGAGGAAATTATTCCCAGCACCACTCACTATAAACAGAAAACCCTACAGGTTCCCCCACAGTAGAACCTATCCTTTTGCAACTGTTACAACCAAGTCTCTGAATATCTCCTGGTGAAATTAATGCAGAAAAAAATTTTCACATTTTCTCTTCAAATTAAGAAGAGCAGGAAAGAGAAGGGAGGCAGATGGGAAACTATGCAGGTCAACACTAAAAGGAAACAAACCTTCAAGCTCCTAATGCTGAATGGTATTTAGAACACATCTCAGGAACAAAAGTAAATGTACATCATGTTTTACTGCTAACATGAAAGCTTTACTGGTAACAGGTTTTCGAGTTTACTAACGCATGGGTACAGGTGCATCTCTTAAAGTAAAAATGCTTAAAAGCCAACTAGTTTCAAAGCGCACTAATTTCCATGAAGTTTACCTTACAAATCTTTCCTCAAAATTCTGTAAATTCCTGATTATTTTTCAAAAGATGTATTTTGGCTCTATTTCCTATTGGGCCTCAGTTCCCTGGCATTCTGAGGTCTATCACCTCTCCCTTTTAATAAATCTCACTTTGCAGAGTCAGAAGTTAGTGTATTTTTCTCACTGGGAATAAATTGCAATGAAAATGCTACCTTGTCCCATCTTCATCTCAATTTTTCAGTCTTTTGATTTGCTAGTTAGTTGTAGGCTAACCTGAGAAACAAAAAACCCTAACAGCCTTCAAACGAGTCCTCAATGGCAAACAAACTTGGAGATTCCCAACGGGCAACACAACAGGCACCAATTCTCCACACTCAGCTCTTATCTCCACGATGAATGTGAACTTTCCCACTGCTGTTCAAAATGAGTAAAGCTGTGCTAAATGAAACTAACTAGAAAAACCATGTTTCTGTAAGCTGAAGATCAGAATGATTAGATTTTAATGTTAATAAATAAAACTTTTAAACTTCCATGTTTAAAAAAATAGTCAGCATTAACAATTTGAGGTTTCTTCCCTGAAATATGCTTTTCATTAAGGAATGCCTATAAAAATATAATCCTAAAGAATGGCATAAAGGTTTAAACCTTCATGTCTAGCACTTTAGTTACCAACCAGCCGCTTACAGGGGTCTCTGGAGCCTCAGCCTGCACATCTATGTCCAGGGATGTGCCTTCAGTTCCAGAAGCAGACCCACAGGCGAATCTATAGTTCCAGCACCCTCCTCCTCCTTTTCTCTAGCCTGAACTATTTTACTGGTGTAAGTCATACAGCTATTAAAATGGGCAGTAAAATGTTATAGTGGATGGCACAATTTTCTGAAGACACGTCAACCCGTCTAAGGTGGCATCAGAATGTCACAGTACATGTACATTGATAAAGTACAAAAATAACTCAATACATATTATTTAAGAAGCTCCAGAACTTACAAGGATCTTCTGGAGAACTTTCATGTATGACTTTTCCTGTTCTTTAAGGTGATCTATTAGATGAGTGAGGCGCTCGACATTAGCAGATCTTTCATTTTTCTCTACAAGATCCTCCCGCATGGAACTAGCTTTAGTAATATAGTCACGAATCTGAACAAGCCTGCTTACAACCTGCTGGGGAAATGTTTTTTAAAAGGTCATGAAAGTAAACAGTATGTAAAATCGAGCATAATTCATTCGACAGCAATAGTTTTTATAGATTTTAAATTTCAGCTATAATAACAAAATACTTCCAATTACTGTGTACATTCATACATGCAAAACATCTGAATCATATGTAGAATTTAATCAAAACTATCAGCAATACTAACAACTCCAATTACTAGTACGTTTTAAAATTTTCGAAATTAGTGTTTACATTACCTGAAAAATTTTATTTATGTAACTACACACCAAACTATTATTTATATAAATTTTGCTTATTTATATATAAATTTAAAGTATTATAAATACCTTTGAAAGTACTTTTCAAAAGAATTATGTCACCATTTAAAAAATTCTTACAACAACCTATTAATCACATTGCTCCCAACCCCCCTGTACTAAAACTGGCAATACAGTATTTGGCAGAAAAACAGATTTACCTGAATAAGTCATTTCTATAGTCATTTCAGGTTTTAAAAAAAAAGAAAGATTTATTCTGAATAAATCTGATAGATTAATGTAAAGTATAAAAGAGTACTTTAATTCTACCTAACAAAAATTCCTATATGCATAATCTAATACAATTTTTAATGTTAATTTTTATACTTGAGGTTTGTGAAGGCAAAGAGCAAAAAGAACAAATTTTTACCATCTGGCTGCTCTCCATGGCAGGCTCTCCTCGCCCATCTTCTTCGGAGACCTGACAGTTTTGCAAAAGGTCATTACTTAAAGCCGAAGCAAACAGCTCTTTGCACTGCGCCGACCCAGCCCCCTCTCTCTTCTGAGGACCTGCGGGGGCATCTCTGCTCTTGTTGGTGTTAATCTGCATGGGCAAGCAGTTGAAGGGCTTGCGGTTCTCACCAAGCTGACGCTTGTTGTTAGCGGCTGTTGCTCTGCCTTGAGAGTCACTTCCAATGCTTCTCTACGGATGAAAAAGAAACCAAATCCACAAACGTCAGTCATTCAACAATTTTAAAGAAATTTCAACGTTCTGAGCTTCACCATTAGATATTGATTCAGCTTGTAGTAACATATGAAACAGCTACAGATAGACAAAATTCTACTAAAATACCAAAATTTGATTGGTACGACCTATTCCGAATTTTGTCAGATTATTCAATTAAGACTACCAGCAAGATTAGTCTACGTAAAACACTAGGAATATGGACCGTATTTATGACTCACAGTGCTAGTCTTACTTGTTCAGTTTTATATAGGCTTTGGACCAGTGAATCAGTGTTAGTCAATATGAACACCAGCATGAAGATGAGTCTCTATGGAGCCCCATATGAAAAAGGACTGGGCTCAGTGCTTGGCACGTGTGTTCAACTATTAGTAAACAGATGACCAAAGGATAGATGACCATCACCACACCAGACTTGATGTACCTTTATGCATATTTGGAAACCTGTTTATTTCCGTAAAGTACAGATGTAATAGTAAAATATTAAGAGTTCATTATCATTTATGCAAAATGGAACATTATTCAGCTTTAAAATGGAAATCCTGACACACACTGCAACACATCTGAACCTTGATAACACTATGCTGAGTAAAATAAGCCAGTCACCAACAGACAAACATACATGCATGAAGTTCATTAACACTGAACTCAACACCAACAGCACAAGCTGTTAACTAGCACAAGACGAAGCACCAGAAGTCAAATTCAGAGACAGAAAGTAGAATGCAGGTTGTCAGGGGATGGGAGGAGGGGGAATGAGCAGTTGTTGTTTAATGGGAGCAGAGTTTCAGTTTTCCAAGATGAAAAGGGTTCTGAACCAGGACGGTGGTGATCATACCACAATAAGGTGAATGCATGCAACGTCACTGAACTAAACTAAAAAAGGTGAAGATGGTGAATTTTACGTTATGTGTATTTTACCACAACTTTTAAAAAGAGCAAAGCTCAGTAACTTTAGTCCATTATTATTTCTACTTCCTCATACTTCTAAAACTTTATTTCAGTGATTATATAAATATAAACCATAGTTTTATTCTAACCAAGTTTATCCAGCACATTCCACACTGAACCAAAAATATAGTCAAAACTCAGTTCTTGAACATCCTGGTCTCAAACAATTCCATCACGTTATTTACGGAAGAAAGGTCTCAGTTGTCTAACAAACTTCTGGGTCTCACCCTGGCTGGTATAGCTCAGTGGATTGAGCACAGGTCTACAAACCAGAGGATCTCCGTTCGATTCCCAGTCTGGGCACGTGCCTGGGATGCAGGCCAGTTCCCACCAGGGGTCCCATAAGAGGAAACCATAACACTGATGTTTCTTTCCCTCTCTCCTTCCCTTCCCCTCTAAAGATTAATAAATAAAATCTTTAAAAAAAATTCTGGATCTCAATTCTCCACCTGACAATCCTTCCAAGCTCATACCTGTATGATCGATCAGTCACATGTCTCTCACACAACAAAGGAGATTCAGTTTTCAAATAAATGACTGCTTGAACAGTTTTTCTGGAACACATTAAGTTCTAAAACCAATGTTCCACGGTTTTCTAAACTTTTCCTTAATAGCAATCTGATTCAGTGTTCAGTAACAGGCAAAATTTACTTTCATAATGAAATCATTTGTTAGTCATGCAATACAGTAACAAAGTCCAAAAAGACTTGTCCCTAGCAAGTTTAGAAATAAGGCTTTGTTGGCCTTCGAAGAACACAGTCCCCCCCACTACTGATAAGAACTCTTTCCATATGCACAAATGCTAAGAAAAAAGCCCACAACTTGACTTTTTATTCTTAAGACAAATGGTTTAATCTATTTTTAACATTTTTCCATAGTCATACTGATTTTTAAAATAATTCACTAACCTGATCTAAATCACTGAAGTTTATCCGCTGTTTAAGTTTCTCTAATTCTGCCTGCTCTGGAACAGACATCTGGGTCATGTATCTACTATGTGGAAATGTATGTGGAGTCTTTGTTCTTCGCCTTCCAACTCCTGGTGATGACTCCGGAGAAATGTCATTGGTTACCCGCTTGTCACTTTCTACACCGAACTTTTTCTTATTCTTTTCTGATGACCTATTTGCCTTCTTCTGTTGTCCACCCCAATCCTTTAAAAAAGTAAAGGCAAGAAAAGTTAATATGGTCTCTGTCAAACCAAGAGAATAATTTGGTATACTTAAAAAATTTGGTCTGTATTAAAAATGACAAAACACTTTTCACATAAATACAGTCTTAGAGACAACTATTTACTATTACCAATCCCTCTTCCTCCCATTATGGCTAGTCTAAATTTCATAGACTGTCCTTCAGAAAATAGATTACTTTCCTTTTTACAGATCATTACCGGATACAAATCCCTAAACTCCTAAAGTTTAGAGTAAAAATCCCTTACTCTAGAGTAAGTCTAAATACTTTTTAAAGCATTTTTAAAAATGGTTCTTTACTATTTATAAGCTGAAGGGTGAAATGAATTACAGATACCTTTACTGGCCTCCTTTAAAGTCCGTGTGTATAAGAAAACAAATCTGAAATCAGCCCGGGTTCTGAAGTAGTGACTGTTTTCGGAAGAAATGCTCCAGGGCATGACCCTAAGCAATTTACTGAACTCCCCACACAGCCTCGTTCCCTAGTCTCTAAAACAGTGTCCCTTTCAGAACACAACTAAAAATAACACATAAAAACATCCAGCACGGTACCTAGGACGTGATGAGCAATAAATGTAACTTATTATTCTTATAGACAACAATGTGTTACAGAAGACCTGATGACAAAAATGCTTCATGTTTTAACTAGCAAACATTTTTATTTACTAAGTTCCACCCATATAACCTAACTCATTCAACAAAAAGTCTACAAATTCTCACAGTATCCAGATTAGAAGAATCGTTTAGTTTTACGTTAGTAAAACCTTTGCTATATTCTCCTCATTTATAAGAAAACTCCCTTCACCACAAACTGTCCCTTCGCGCCAGTCGCGCGCTGTGTTCCTGCCGGCCTCCCTCCCACCCACCCCACCCCATCTGGCTGCGGACGACTGGGAACAAGATGCACCTCTACTCCAAACTGGAGGAATCACACTTTAACATTTCACATGGGAACTAAGAGACTACTGGTCAGTATTTAAATGCAGCTGTAACTGAAAACTTCAGAGAGAAAGGGCAGCTGCAGTGCACCCTGTGGACCCGAGAGGAGAGAAGCTGGTCTGTGACAAAACAGCTGTGCTACGCAGGACTCGGAAGGAGAGTAAGGGAAGTAAAATATTAATTCTTGACAACTTTGTAGAGCCTTTTTCTGTCCCTTCCTAAAACCCAACCTTATTTCTTTAAATTGTTTTCCAATAAAACAGCTTTATATCCTTATAAAAAAACTTCCTCTTTGGCTTAAGCTAACTCAAGTTGACATCCTGTTACCTGCAAACAAAAATGTCTTCACTAACATAACAAACAGCCCAGCATCATTTAATGTCTTTCCCAGCAAAAAAAAAAAAAAAAAGTGTTTACAAAGTTTCGGTGAACCAGACTTAGCTAAGTCACAGGAAAGGTGCATTTTAATTACTGGCAGTCGATGACACAGCATCCAAAAAAGTACCATACCATGTTGTTGAGTCGGTCATCAACACTCTCATTGCTCCAGTGGGGGGAGTCCTGATCATTCATGCCTTCCTCAAAAGGACCTCCTCCTGCGGCCATACTGGCTTTAACAATTAATATTCTGTAAAACAAGTAAAAACTAACCTTTTAGACATGTAAAAAATACACTAATTTTCAAGTCATTCCATGAAGCTTAGCAATATAAGAGAATCTCGGAAAAGTTGATTTTATAAAGTAAAAAGAGGCCCTCCCAAACCACACACACACACACACACACACACACACAGATTTAGCTGTTGCAGGCCTACCACGATTAACATGAGTTCAACTGCTGGAGTGACGGGGAGGGGAAGGAAAACCTCTCAACAGCCATTATGTGTGCTGGCATGCAAGCCTGAAGGTTATTTCATTTAACTTACTCAACAAAGTCCTGAAAGACCATGAAAAAGGAAAATAGCTAGAACCAGAAGTGCTATTAATAGCTAGAACCAGAAGTGCTCTTAAAAAAGAAACTAATACCTCCCAAAGACCTGGGCATTTGTTTTGTGTCAAAGATTCAGAAGGCAGAACTGCTCCGCACGGAACATGGACAAAGGCTTTGTTAGTAACAAAGAAGGTAATGGTAAGCAAGATGAGGAGAAAGCAGGTAGAAAGGACTAGATGGGTGAATGGCCAGTAAAAGCCAAGAATACAGTGGCTAAAAATACTTTCAAAACATTGCTGCCTACTGCCCTATTGTATTGCTGGGGACTTTGTGAAAAATAAACAAAGGTGGTGAATTTTATAACTGGACCAAAGAAATGAGAAACAGGCGCAGCAATGGTAAAAGCAAAGGTTTAAGAGCAGAGATTATCATGAGAAAATACGATTTCTACATATCCTGCGAAGGACTTTGGATTTCCACAGGTACAGAACTGGATGAGTTAGAGGGGGCTCAGTGAAAGAGGAGATGGTAGGACAACTTTATACTTCAAGGGCCAGAAAAGGCTATTAGACATCAGGATTATAGTAAGTTTCTCATTTTACAAATAATAATACTAACATTCAAAAGAGTTAGATAATTTTGTCAAGGTCATTCAACTAAAAATGTCACGGATGAATATAAATCCCAGGTGCTTTCACTCGAAGATCCTAACTTACCACATCCATCATCAGAGCACAATGTTAAAGGGATTATCGTCCAGGGCAAAGTAGAATTTATCTCAGACGTTCTAATTTTAGGACATCTATCAGAATAATGTACTAACAAATTAGACAGGAAGTTAAATTCTATCATCTCAAAATAAAAAGAGATGTGATAAAATCCAATACTTCAATTAAAAAAATCCTACAAGTAAAAATATACTGACACTGCTTCATTGTTATATGTATTTTTTTAGTGTTTTTTTCTCTAATGAACATATGAGGTCTGTCTAGAAGGTATACAGCCATGTAATATGAAAAAGAGACATTGAAGAAGAGATACAAGATACAAGAAACATTATACATAGGACAATGACCTCAGTCCCCTTCAAAGTACGCACTTGGGACCTCACACAGTTCTCCCAATCGCCATCAGCTGCCAGGTCGTACTTTCCTGAATCTCACTCATGGTCTGAAATCTCTTCCCTTCAAAGGTGAATTTAGTTTGGGGAAAAGCCAGAAGTCGAAGTGTGCCAAACTTGGGCTGTGGGGAGAGCTGAATCACTTGGGTGATTTGATGTTATACATGAGCTGGCACCGTGTCATGACCAAGTTGCCAATCACCAGCTGCCCATAGGTGCAGCCTTCTGAACCATCCAAATAGCTTCTACAGAGGAATGCTCAAGCTTAAGATGAAATCTGCTGCAGACTGGCTGCTCTACTGGCTCAGTCATTTTGAATGTGACAGCCACACAGTACACATGCTCACTCAATGGCATCTACTGCCCCCACTAACTAGTACAGTGAGGTTGTCACTATTCATGCATGCCCATTCCAATCCACTCTCCTTGGCTGCCAGGTTACACCCAAGTCACATAAACAGTTTCTGTTATATTAACAATGGCTGGACTTTTTCTGGACAGACCTTGTATATTACTTTAATAAATTCTACAGAGTTGAAAAAAGTACATTTTAAACTAATAGCGGACAATTTTTAAATAGGACATGAAGGCCATTCCTATTAACCCTGCAGTGGTCGCACTTCCAAATGGAGCATGAGAGGTCGGTGACTACTGTCATCCACACGACCAACTCGAGGGTTAAAATAAAGACCAAAACAAGAATGATGCATAGCAGTTATCCAGCATTGCTCTGGAAGTTCTATAAAACAGAAAATTAAGGAACAGATATTAGTATTATAAAGAGAGAAGATATTTTTAAAGAATATGCATTATAAAACCTTCAAAACTTAAAACGATCACCAATTAACTCTCAGAAAATATAAGCGAAATATAGAGAAATATATATTTCTATAGAAATATCTCCTTCAAATACAGAGAAAAATGATGCCCCTGACACTAGTGACAGGAAGAATAAAATATCTGGGAATAAAATATGCCCCATGTGGGTAAGTACCATTAAACTCTAGAAAACAACAAAAGAGAAGATTTTAGTCAGAAGAAAAACACACTATCTTCCTTGGTGGGAAGACAAGTATTTAAAAACATACCATTTTTCCTAAATGTTTAGGCTGAATAAAATTGCAAGAAAAATCCCACTGTAATTCCCCTTGGAATTTAACGAAACAAGTAACAATAAGTCACAAAAAAAATTTTTACTGTCTAAAAAATAAAAGCACAAGGGTAGCAATGGAGGTAGGAGAGTAAAAAGCTGGTCTCAGGGTAAGTCCACTACATCGAGTGCCTATGTGGTTCAATCAGTACCAGCCCTAAAAAGAAAATCCTCAAATATACAAAATTAGAAAAAAGTATGAAAAATTAATTATAGCTAAATCTATATTTTGGTATTTACTATATATAAGCCAAGCACCATGCTGAATATTTTATGTGCATTTTATCATTTAATCTTCACAAGAATTCCGTGATGCAGCATTATTCAATTGATGAGACAATTTAGTAACAATTTTGAAAAAGATTTATTTAGAGCTTTTCAAGAGCCTTTCTTTAACTTAGATTCTTCATCTCAAAAAGGAGCACAGAGAAATGACTTAAGTGACTATTCTCTCAATTCCTCCAAGGATGGTACACACCCTATCCCAGTGCAGATACCAGAGGAATCAATTCACAGTAAACAGCAGGGGGCTTGGAGCATCAGTGTTTAATTCTCTCCAACTGAACAAGGCTGCCTCATACTCCAACAGCAAGAAAGTAAAGAGATTAACAAGATTAAATAAATCAAACAGACAAAAGAAAATGAACTTTAAAGGGAGAGACCTTACTAATTTGGGATGTAAAAATAAATGAAAAAAGTTCAATGGATTTTATTCACATAAAAAGGAATCCTAAGCGGCAGAAAATAAATAATGACAAATTGAGAAAAAAAAAAACCCTGAAATAAGTATGAAATATACAGTTAAAATCTTTACTAGAAGAATAAAAAGACTAAAAGAAACTCCCTAAAATCAGGTATGATCAATTTACAAAAAAAACCCAGCAAACATAAAATGATAAAATTAATACAATCCAACTGAAAATTAAAATAAGGGACTATTACATTTGCTCAATTACATATATTACCAAATCCCCATGAAGGCAAAGAGAAACCAGAACTCTCAGTTACCACGGTGAAAATGTATAAACTAGTATACCCCTTCTGGCAAGCATTTTGGCAATACTGTATCAAGAACTAGAACTATGCTTTGACTATAGTTATGATAAATTAAAAACAAACTTAGTATCAAATAATAGGCTCAATACTATCAAAACTTGTATGTATGTAATTACGAAGGCTGCACAACACTGCCTGCTCATATCACCGTAAGGTATAAAAGAGGGAAAAAGTAATATGCAAAACTGCATTCAGATTTTAAGAAAATACAAAACACTTGCATGCAAGCAATTGTTGGCTACAGGGATAGGAACGTGACTAATTTTTCCTTTTCCCCGTCTTATAAATTTTCTGCAATAACTGATTCCCATACAGAAACATGTTCAGTGAGCTGAAATGACTCATTTAAACTATTTTGCCACTTCTATTTTCTAGATGTATCAATATAATTTGTAATATTAAATAGGAGCTTTAAAAACACATATGCAGTAGAGGAATGCCACATTTAAAAGTACTAAAAGCAAACTGTCCTAAAATGTAAATTAGAATAGAAAAATTTTAAGGTTAAGTAAACTCTTAAGACCACGAAACAGAGTATCTTACACTTTCCTGTCAGTAAAGTAATAAACTAAGTTTACTTTACATTTTTTAAGACTTTATTTGAAGCTGACCGGTGTCTCAGTAGGTTGGGCACCTCCCCACAAAGCTGGTGCTTTCCCAGGTCAGGGCACCTGCCTGGGTTGCAGGCTTGGCCCCCAGGCGGGGCATCTGCAGGAGAAGCAGCCCTGTGTTTCTCACACCAATGTTTCTCTCCCTCTTCCTCCCTCCCTCCCCATCTCTCTAAAAATAAGTAAAAATTTTTTAAAAAACCACTATATTTGAAAAGATAATGTTTTATTTACTATGATAAATTTCAAAAATGAAAAGCTTTTTTTAACAATCTATTTTTAGGCTAATGACTGAATAACATTAAAATAAGATTCTAAAACAATTTGAATTCATTAAATTAGTTCGGGAAAAATGGATCAAATATTTTTAAACCTTTCTAAGAATACCACTTCCTAAATAAAGTTTATTTAGTTTATTAAATAAACAACTTTGTCTATTGTTATACTGTGATTGGCATACAATGAGGTACAATATTTAACAACGTAATACCAATGCATTTAAAAGGTGAAAGCCTATAGGAGGGAAATTATTAGTATAAAGCCAAAGAAATGATTGCACGTGGATCAATTCTCAATATCTTAATATTCAGCTCATCTCTCTAAGACAGTAAATATCTCCTCTATAAAAGGTAGAAAATAAAGCCAAATTATTTCTCTCTTCATGCCAACCTCCCTAACCACCTCAAAGTCCCCTTTAAAAATATAGGATTTCTATCTTCTAAATTTTAGTCTGAAGACATACTAATATAAACTATTACTTATACAGTAATCATTATTATAAACTATTACTCATATAAAGACTTCCAATAATCAAAACGCTAGGTATGTAGAAAAGAGGACCAATACAAGCAAGACTTCCACGGCAGATCAGTAGAACTGGTGACTACTGTAGGATGAGGGAGACGAGGCAGTGAGGAAAGAATAAAAGGATGACTCCTAGAGCAACTTGTAGCTTAAATTGGGTATATGATGACACCTTCAAACTAATTTGAAAAGAAACAGGTTTCTGTTGAGAAACAAATGATGAGTTCCAGTTTAGAAATGTTGAATTTGAGATATCTAAGGTATACCCAATTAAATGTGTGTAGCAAACAAATACTAGTCTCTCAGAAGTGAAATCTAGGCTGGAGAGCGGCTACAAGTCATCCACTCACTAGACTAGAAGTGCTAAAGAAGGTTCAGGGAGAGACGAAGAGTAAGGGAAAAAAGACTGAACCTTGAAGGACACTGATATTTAAGATGCAGACCGAAGGAAAGAAGACTGAGCAGGTTCAGAAAGACTGGAAGGAAACCGGGAGCATGCACTGGAAATGGAGAAAAGCATGTAGAAACAGAGGACGCAGTAAGAATGCCAGACACCACTTTGTCATGGAAGGAAAGTCCTGAGAAGTGTCCCCTGGAACTCAGCAACAGGTCACTGACAATGACCTTCTCCAGGAGCAGTTTCAGCAGGGTGGTGAGGGTCAATTCCGCAACTGTCATGGAATGGGAAGGGGAGAACGTGAAAAGCAAGTCATAGGGGATTTTTCAAGGAATCAGTCTGTGGAGGAAAGCAGGTGGAGATGGTCTTTTAATAAAGTTTTGTTGAAAGTGATTATCTTGAGTATGTTTAAAATTTGCTAGGAAAAACTTAGGACAGAGGAGATACTGAAGATGCAGAACAGAAAGTGGTGAGAAAATAGTGTGTGGTCTCTGAGAAAGTGAAAATGACTGGAATCCAGGGCACAAGAAAAATGATTAGTTTCAGACAGGCAGAGAAACACCTCTCTATTGAAACGAAAGGAAAGAAGAAAGGGGACCTGAAAGTCTGGTTAGCAGCTTCTGTGGCAGAAAGTTGACGGGAAGGAGGAAGACTGCTCATCAATGGTGAGACAGAAGGTGAGATGGCAGCGTCTGGGAGACTGAAGAGGAGCAGTACACAGAGGACGGACCGAGTGAGAGCAGAGAGCCTTCACTGATGCCACACCTACAGTGTGGACTCCTCCCCCCGCAGTGCTCATCAGCCTTGGTGCCAACAACCACTGGCCCGGTCCAAGGCTGAGATTTTGCCAGGCAGGTGTACCAGAGAGATGACAACGAGATGGAGAACGGAAGCCATGGAAAACCACTGGTGACAGTGATAAATGATGGTATGGGGAGCTTAATGGGGAAAAGTAAAAACTGTTCTACTTTAAACAAGTACTTCTAGGAATCCTGTGACCTACCAAACAATGTTGAAAATATTACTTAGAAGTTTCATTTAGCTGTTTTGACAGCCTTATTTCACTCTCTTGCAGAGACATGAAATGCAAAAATACTGTGACAATTTATGAGCTACTGTCAGTGACTGATCTTTCTGAAAATCCTGTTGCAGAATTCTCACTACAGAAAAGGGGTGCCCAAACATGTAGCCCAGGGTGGCTGGGAATGCGGCCCAACACAAAATCGTAAATTTACTTAAAACATTGAGTTTTTTTGGTATTATGTGTCACCATGTATTTAATGTGTGGCCCAAAACAGCCCCTCTTCTTCCAGTGTGGCCCAGAGACACCCAAAGGGTGGCCACCTCTGACAGTGTTAATGACCACAAAAATACCTATGACTAAGATTTACTTTAGAAATAAGACAAAGAATAAATTTAAAGAAACTTAGTAATCAATTAAAGAAAAAAAGATTATTTTCCTAAAATCTTTAAAATTCAGGTATTTTTTGAATGGCACTAAATTACTCATAACCATCTCTAGAAATACCTTACTTCTCAACTGATTGCTTTAAACCAAGTTTTTAGAAATACCCAAATAAAATAATGTGTAAAAACAGTTTTAAAAAATCTACTTAGGGTCACAAATAACCAAAGTTGGCATTTTATATACCAGTACAAGTTTTCTAAAAGTTGCATTATTTGGGGTAGTTCTTCTGATGGTAAAAAGGAAATATGCCATGCACTATTTTAAATCTTAACACAGTGTATAACTAAGCACTTTTAATGGAAACTAAAAAGAAAATGGCTAAATATTTGGTACTATGTACTGTTTATTCAAAGTTTCATTTGAGGAACTTCTCAATTTCTTCCCTGTACTTAAGATTTAAGATGATCAAGTACCAGAAAAATTTTCAGTTTACTAAGTCTTTCTAAAAACCTTAATAATTTTCTAGAACTTAAAATATTTTTATAATTACTCTCTTCAAATTAAAAAAAAAAAAACTCAAACCCTGGCTAGGTAGCTCAGTTGGTTAGAGAATCATACTGATACACCAAGGTTGTGGGTTCAATCCCAGGTCAGAGCACCTACAAAAAGCAACCAATGAATGCATAAGTAAGTGGAACAACAAATCAATGTCTCTTTGTCCCTCAAATCAACAAATTTTTTTTTTGGCCCTGGCTGGTGTAGCTCAGTGGATTGAGGGCGGGCCTGGGAATCAAACAACCACGGTTCGATTCCCAGTCAGGGCACATGCCTGGGTTTGCAGGCCAGTTCCCAGCAGGGGACACACAAGAGGCAACCACACATTGATATTTCTCTCCCTCTCTCCTTCCCTTCACCTCTAAAGATAAATAAAATCTAAAAAAAAAAATAATAATAATAATAATAATAATAAAATAAAAAATTTTTAACTCAAAATACTGGGGGGGGGGTAATAGATTGCAACACCCAATTTGAATGAACATGTATTTGATTAGAACACTATGTACCAAGTATGTATTAGGTCTACCTTTACAGTTACTCTATGGTGAACATTTTCACACCAATAAAATTGAACATATCCCTGCTTTCTACAAAAACTAAGAATTCTGAAGTCAATTAATTTTCCAATACATACAGTTCTACTTGCTGAGACCTCTCCTGCTGTATAATTTATATCCAAAATCCATGGCACTTTTTTGTCATTACAGACACCTTTCTGGGCAAACCAGGCCATGTTACCACCCTCACTCTTCAACTCCTATCAAGAAAACCAAGTTCTTCTCATGTGAATTAGCTCAACAGCCACACGTTTTGTTTCATCTTATCCATCTTTCCTGGGTTAAAAGGGAAATCATTTTACTTTATACCTGACTTTACAATTCTTTTTCTTCTACCAAACTCCTACTATCCATATACTTCAGTGGTAAGAACTCTGGTGCAAACACTCACCTCTGACCTTTCCTGAGTTGTTTTTCTTATCCTATTGTGTTACAGTCCTCTATTTAAAAAAGAAAATACTACTGAAAACTGTAATTAAAACATCAATCTGCTGTCAATCTGTACTTTCTCATGAGGGTCGTCTTATTTCATAAAGAAACTGAGGACGTGGCTGCTTTCCTAGAAAGCAGGAACACGTTAAACAATCCAGAAAATGAGCTGCCTTAAAATTTTAACTGAATTAAATACGAACTGAGATTTTCCTAAGAGAAATTATTTCTAAAACATTCTTAATAAAAATTTCCTCTAATCCTCATCTATTAGTCATTTAATTTCTCAACTGTCCCCAGCAAACTTAACTTTCCCTCAATGAGGTTACACAGACTTCCTTCCACTGCTTAGTCTCTCTCCATAACCAGTACTGGATCATGTGCCATGCACAGAGCCTAAGGTTTAAAGTACTTTTACATAGCTAAAAAAAAAAAAATTAAAAACTTCGGTCAATAATACCTTGAGAATAAAAAACAAAAGCAGGTAATAGAAAATCTGAAAAAGATTGCTTAAGAATAAATGGATTTTGCTATCCAAACATCTATTCTATGACAAATTCAAACTCAAATGGTCTGAAGAAATTCTATGACAAGAAAGGCATTTCCAAGGTGTTACATAAACTATTCCCCATTTCAACGGTTAGAAGTTGGGACAGGGCTCCTTTGTAACAGAAGTATGAAGGCAGACTGAAGTGGTACGCCAAAAAGCAAGCAAACCAGCCAGCAAACCCAGACTGTTTGTTTACTAGATACAGAGGACCCTCAACTATGCACTGGTGTTTTTATTTACTTATTTTTTTAGTCCTCACCCAAGATATATTTACTGATTCCAGAGAGAGAGAAAGAGACAAAGAGAGAGAGGGAGGTGGGGGGTGGGAGAGGGGGAGAGAGGACAGACATCAATGTGAAACACCGATCCGTTGCCTCCAGCACACATCCAACCAGGTACGCGGCCCACAACCTAGGTATGTCCTGACTGGGAATCAAACCTGTGACTCTTCCCAATATGGGGGACGATGCTCCAACCAACTGAGCCACACCATCCAGGGCATGCACTGGTGTTTTGTTAGAGCCTCCATCATAAAGTTTTCTTCAACTATAATACGAAGGACAATAACATACATAATAATGTCAGTTTACCTGCTTGGAAACTAGTTTTTGCAGCACGGAAACAGCTCTTTTTCTGCTTCACACTTCAAAGTTGTTGTCTGCTTTTGAGAAAAAAAGACTTTGTTAAATTCTTTACAATATGAAGCAGAGAATAACAAATACTATACTTACACTTAAAATGTATTTAGTAAATCAACAGAAAAGAAAAATTCAATTAATCAGTATCTTAAACTCAATTTACTTTAACCCTTTCAAATGTGATGTACATATATGTTTAAATCCTCCAAACGTGTACGATCCTATCAAATGACAATGTGCTACCTTAATATCTACTTTGGAATATAATGCAAAGAGGTTAAATCCAATTATCATGGAAAGATCCATGCCAAGTTCACACTTCAGATTGATGAAGTCATTCACTTCCAATAATTCAAACTGTTCGAGCACTTTGTCTACCCGGTGAGGGAAAGCAAGGTTTCTTTATTTAAAAGGTAGCTATTTCATTAAAAATACCTTTACCGTCGTAAAAACACAAGGTTGGCCTTCAGTTCAGAAACTCAGTATTTTCAAGGCTTCCAGTGGCTCTCGCCGTGAAGGTGCTAGGGAAAGAAAGAAGCAGGTGCACCCCGAGCTCTACAACACCCACTCCAGTAACCCGAGAATACCAGAAGGCGGAGTCTGGAAAGCAGCTATGGGGCAGGAGTGGTGGGGGCGCCCCGTAAGCCCAGCTCCTTCCAGCGCCAAAACACGATCCACCACCCGTAAGGCAGGCAACACAGACCTCAAATCCGTCCAAAAAAATAAATAAATAAAAATGCGTTTTTCAGACAAGGCGCGCTCCTGAGCAGTGGGCCGCGGGAAATAAAGTTTGGAGGACCCGCCTCCCTAGCCGGGCCTAGTTACCACCTAATCCCCAAACACCGGTTTTTGCAAAGCAAGCAACGTTTCCCGAGTCGCATTTGGCAATTTATTTCCTCCATCCTAACTGAACCTGCAGAAAAGGATGAAGATGCGAAGCAATGGCAGGGGGAGGCAGTAAGTTAACATCCCCCTCGCAAGAATCCAAAAGCACCTCTTAGCCAAAGTCCGGAACGCCCCCCGCGACCTTTCTGCTCTACGAACACCCGAGACGGCAGAAATCACGCTGCTCACAGCCACCCCGAAAGCAGCGTCGTTTCTTCCCCGCTCTGTTCCACCCCTAATTTTGTACATCGAGACCCCACAGTAAAATTTGAGGATGGGGTGAGAGGGGACGCAATGAAGGCCCTTACTTTGGAGAACTAGACCCCCTGGCTCTGGGAACCAAACAACAGTCCCGCTCCTCTTCCTGTACGCGAAAGACATTCCTGGGCACCCGGGACGCAGGGCGGCCTCCAGCCCTGGGCCGGAAAAGAAAGGGGCGGGGAGGCAAGAGGGGGCTCCACTGTCGCTAACGCGTCCCTAGATGCTCACCCCGACATGGCGTCGGTCGGGTCCGGGCGAGAAGTGGACCGCCTGAAGTAGGCAGGGAGAAGACCCAGGAGCCCATGGAGAGGCCTGGGCCCGAAGCCAGGCCCTACGGGGTCAAGGGTCCCAAAGCGGTGGATCTCCCGCCCCTGGCGCCGCGCTACCCTCGGTTGCCAAGGGCTGGGGACGCGCACGCATTACCTGTAAACGAAGCAGCCGCTCCTGCCAAGAGCGGAGTAACAGTCAGACCCCACAACCCGCCACCGACCGCGCTCCTCCCCTGGAGACCGCAGCAGGGACAGTCCACAAGTTCCCTGGCTGCCGAGGGCCCAATGGCCGCCTTTCCTAACTCAGCCAGTCGGCTCCAACGGCCGCAGCCACCGCCATCTTAGGATCTCATTGTGGTGGGAGAAAAGGGGAGGGGGGACTGCAGAAGGGGCTACGCGCCCCCGGAGACGTGCGTCGTCTCCGCGGCAACGGCCGCGCGCAAGCGAGAACTCGCCAGGGCGCGAGCCGCAGTGCGACCCAAGCGCTAGACTGCAGTCACGTGACCGGCCGGAGTCTGCAGTTTCACCTCCGGCTTCTCGGGCCTGATTACACCAAAGAATAACCAGAGACTACACGTCCCAGGATGCCAGTAGACCGGGTTTTGACCGTCTGCTGTTCCGCAGAGTGGGTGGAGAAACAAATCCCAGCAGGCTGTGCGCCTCCCGGCTCGCGGAACGGGGGGCTCGCGGCCTGGGCGGAAATGGACGGGCCAGCCTTGCAGCTGGCGACCGAGCGGAGGCGCGTCCCTGTCTTCCGTGGGGGTGTCAGCTCCGGAGGGTGCCGGATGGAGAAGAAAAGACTAAAGTCCGGGATCGTGCTTGTAGTCCCTGTCCGCCCACATCCCGGTCTCGAAGGGATGGAAACAAAAGGGCCCTTACAATGTAGTCCCAGTTTTACATCCACGGGAGTTCCTTGGCCGGAAGCCATGTAGTTAGTGGGGGAATTATAAATGTAAATAATAAATGCCACCTTCGATTAATGTCCTACTTTTAGAAGAGCCAGGTGATTTACATCAGAATTTTATATTGAGACACTTTATCTACAACTACACTGAATTCTTTTAATGTACATTTTTCTTTCAGCAGCCGCTTTTTTTTTAAGGCTGGTAAATTGACAGGTTCGTAAAACAAACCAAAAAAATGCGACCGGGGTACAATTAAGGCTTTCAGTGTGCCTACCTGAAAAAACTAGTCAGTTTTACTTGAATGCAAGGGCATTCCACTTAGGCAGTTTGTAATCATGGATTTTTTTGCCCATGAAGAGTGGGCAACAGGGTTCCAACAACAAATTGTTCACAAAACCAATTACTAGAACTCACCGCAATGCATAATTCAGGCGATCGAAGCGCCAGCCTGCGGTAATTTGCAACTGTATCCAGGTTCAGGCTTGGTGCAATGGTCTGTGACACTTTTTTTTTGTCATACATTTTTTAGTACATTCCGTGTGTCTCACATTGCTGATTACTTAGGTAACAAAATCATTGCCCTCGAAGAGCAGATATTTTAGTGAATGATGGAGGAACAGACCGTGATGCAAATAAATTCTGTTTTGTAAGGAACCCCAGAGCTGTGGGAACTCAAAGCGACTAACCAGTGCGCGTGCTGTTCAGCGTGGCTTGGGCCCTTCTAATTCCACCACCGGTAGTTCTAAAATCTTGGGCAAGTTGCTGATCCTTTCAGAGCCTCTATTGCCCAGCCTGTAAAATGAGGCGGGGCGGGGGGGGGGGGTGGAAAATAATAATGCCTAGCTTGGAGGGTTTTTTTTAAAGTAGTATTTATTCTGTATAAAGCAGGATTAAGCATTTCACCTGTTGTGATTTTCTTAATCCCACAACTACCCTGAAGGGACTGAGTGTGCATTCGTTTCATTTTACAAATGAGAAGTTAAATAAATCACCAAGGCTCTTTACTCCAAGTGGTAGAGCCCATGTTTAACCTGAGTTGTACCTACTCCTTGGAGAGATTTTTGGATTAACTGAGAAAATGCATGGGGGAAAAAGTACTAGCATATGATAAGATTTCAAAATATTAGCTGTCATTATCAAGATCATTACCATTTTCTTTTATAGGGGGAGGTGCAAAAAATAATTTTTCCTCTTACCTTTTAAGTCCTTCACTGGGCTAATAATCAATTTAACAGATTAATAAAAGAAAACGTCCAGAATTTATTTGGATACGCATGTACGGGGTGCCATAAGACTATGAGACCCAAGGAAGCATTGGGAAGTTGAGTTTTAATATGCCATTCTGGACAAAGGAGAGGGAGGCAGTGGTCTGGAATTTCAAAGGGAAAGCAGGCAATTTAGAGATGGATAGGAAGAGCAAACATATAATAAATGCTTTCTGGGCTACCCAGAAACAAGGGTACACAGGAGGAAGTTCCACAGCCAGGCTTTGCTAGATTTCTTGGTGGGGGTGGGGGGAGGGGGGCGGGTTACCACATTTAGTTTATATTCTGATGCTTTAACCAAGCTTTCGTTTTTCTTTAAAAAATTTTTGTTGTTGATTGATTTTTTAGAGAGAGAGGAAAGGAGAGAAACCTCAAACCTTTTGTCGTTGCACTCATTCATGCATTCATTGGTTGCTTTTTGTATGTGCCCTGACCTGGGATCGAACCCTCAACCTCGGTGTATTGGCACTATGCTCTAAGCAGCTGAGCCACAGGGTCAAGGCTAAGCTTGTTTTTCTATCTGAATTCCTTCAAGTAGTTAAGGAAGAAGGTCAAAGTTTCTTTCTGAATCTTGTTTTCTTAACCAGCCTAAAATCACTATCCTAAAAGGTATATTTGGAGTGGCAAAACTTTGGTCATATATATATATATATATATATATATATATATATATATATAGTGTTATATATTGTGTGTGTGCGCACACACATATACATATGCATGTAGAAGCTATTGTCATTAAAACAATTCAGGTCAATTCAAAAGCATTACTGAAATCAGTATGGTTATATTTCTTGAATTTATGGACTCTGAAAAATATCAATAGTATTATGTTTGTTTGGTGGAGGGAGGAGTCTGAGATATTTTTATATTAAAAAGGGGTCTGCAAATTCAAATATGGGTGTTACAGATTTTAGTAGGGAACAAAGGAAAACAAAGCCCAAATCTGCAAAATTATCCCAGACTTCCAAAAACTTACCCAACTTAGAAAACAAACCTTATGTAAATGAATCGGTTTAGTAGTATCATCAGTATATGAAAACGACAAATAAATGAAGCAGTGCTTTAGAAATTCAGAGAAAGTATTGATGTATTGCCTCAAAGGTAATGATTCTCCCAGGATTTCTATGTAGGATGAAATTGGGTGCAAGGGTCTGGTGGAAATGAAGATGGAGAACATGAGAGGCCCCTCATGTAATGAAGTAGTGAACTTTAAGACTAGTGGCAATGTTTAGAACAAAGCAGGGAGAACAGAGGAGGGAGGGACAAGGAGAACAGGCGGTAGTGGCAGGAGGAACGAAGTCAAGGCACTGGATCCTGGTGCTGAAGGATATCAGTTTGTCACCCAGTGAAGTATCACTTGTTTCTTTGACACTGAGAGGGGAGCCCTTACAATACAACATTTTGTACATTGTTTATCTTCTTAATGTGTTCTCTCTGTTCTTTGTCCACAAATGGATTTTAGGCATGGCTGAAGCAGAAAACCAGCCTTTTGTATGTGTTTATATTCCAAATGCCTTGAAGAGTTCGCTTATTTTGATGTTTAGTAATGCGGGTTTTGAGGACAGTTCTTTGCAATACCCAGTATTAACCTGCAGGTGGCGACAGAACTTGAAGAACCTTCAGTGGCCACCATCCATACTGCTGTAATAACTGAATTTTATGATAGATTGTTCTTATGTGGTCTTTGATACACCCAAGGGAATATATGACATTTATGTAAATTATTAAAAAATACAATAATTTTATTCAAGAATTCACTACCTAAACCAAAAAATTAGAACATAACCAATATATTTAAGGGCCCCTGTGCTTTTCTTGAAATCTATTTTCCTTCTGTGCAGACATAATGCTATCCTGAATGATACCGATGTTATCATTCCTTAATTTTATTCATATAATTATATATATCACTAAATAATATATTGTTTAGTTTTGCTTGTTTTCAAAGTTTATATACTGTAACTAGTATCATATTGAATATATCCTTGCTTGACTTGCTTTGTAATTCAACAAGATGTTTCTGAGATTCATACACATTTATGGTGGAAACACAGTCTATTAAGAGTACAAGAACACAATGTAAGATCCCTTTTGGAATACCCCTGTAATTGAATCTAACTGATTTTATCTGTGCTCTTCATATTGTCTTCGTGGGTGACAGTGAAGGAAGAGATTGGTCATGTCAGACAAGGGACTCTTTAGAGGCCTCTGACCTAGTTCTTAGACCTTCTGCTTAAATTTAAGCATTAAGCTAGCCCAGAGGTTTCCCCGCACTGTAATTCTCCTGTAAGAAAGATTCTCAGGTCAGGGAGAACTGGCAAAAGGCATGTCACAGAAAGACTCCAGCTCTCCAGGAAAGAGAGGTCAGAATGCTTTTCCTCTACCACAAGGGCACTAAATAATTTCCAAGGTTAAAAACCAGGATATCGGATGGCAGGATGGACAGTCCAACCTGCGTAAGGAGAAAAGTAAAACCTTGAAAATGGGTGCACCAGGATGGTGTAGAACAGGGGTTGACGAACTCTTCTGTAGAACATCGGTTATTAAATGTGTTAGGTATTGTGTGCCATCCAGCCTCCGCCCCAACCACTCAGCTCTGCAGTTGTGGAATGGAGCAGGCAGACATGTAATGAACGAGCATGGCTGTGTTTCAATAACATGTTACTTTGGGACACATTTAAGTTTTATGTAGTTTTTACATGTCACAAAATATGAATCATCTTCAACCATTTAAAGATACTGAAATAGGCAGTGGGCTCAATTTAGCCCATGGGCCATTGTTTGCTGACCCCTAATATACTGACTATTTTAAATTTTTAGGTAATGATACATAAATCCAAGAAGAAATTAGCAATGGAAGAAAATGCAGTATGGTTACTTTACAGGACGGCTGTTTTACAAGGAATATATTGAACTATTAAGAAAGGGAGGATATAGAACAAATATAACCGGACAATGTTTGAAGGTATTATTAGTCTGTACTGTTTTTGTATACATTTTGTTTTCCCCCATTCAGACTACTTGTAGACATACATTGCCTCTGTGAAGGATTGTCACAGCCAGACGTAACAGAAACAAAAGATTTTTTAAATCAAGGCATAAAAGAATAAAATTAGAGCAGTTCCCACTCCTCACAGTTTGCCTGAGTGGAAAGAGGAAGAACTGGTGGGAAAGCAATAGACCCTGATGCTTTTCCCTGCACCCCTGAAAAGACAGGCATCGTCTGTGTGGGGTAACGACTGAGGGGAACTTACAGAGCCCGGAGCTGCAGCAGGAACAGATGGGCCCAGTGGTGCTATGTAAACCTCGCCCGCCACAGCCCGGGAGGTCAGATGCAGTCCCAGAAATGGAGAGACACTCTAAACTGGTTGTGATACTGAATCCAGGGAGATCAGCTTTCTCCAAGCCCATAGAATATAGTCTCGAAATCCAATTAGAAAAACAACAGTTACGTTTAGCTTTCATATGTAACTTTGTGGCATAAAAAACATACCTACTTTACTCACATAAACCAAACGTCAACTACCCAAGCGTTCCCAAGCTGTCGAAGCTGTCGGGTAACCAGACCTCCGTCACAAATACAGCAGGACTCCTAACCTCACTTGCCAACATCTTCTAGGATCCTCCGAGCTATTACTTTCTACTTCTACTGAATTTTTTATTTCTCCTTATTCCACGTCACTCCCAAGACCGAACAAGGCCTCTTCCCCTCTACTTTGTCGAAATACCATGGGCACAAGGCACCTCTGTGTGGGAGCTTTGACGTTAACAGTGGGAGATAGAAGAGAAAAAGGAAATTACACTGCGACAAACATCTTAACACTGAGTGTTTGATACCAGTGTTTCTTAAGGATGTTTGGCCATATCCCGGAACCTCTCACTGTCTGCTTCTTGTCCACTCGCTGTCGTCTGGTAGATTCTTTCTTCACGTGCTACTCCTCATTCTTATCTCTTGGCTGACTTATGGAAACCCCCAATTCTTCACTGATTCTTCACAAACAGAACAACTTTGTTCCCATGGTCCCCCTTCCAGCCTGGCCCAGCCAGGCCCACTAGTTAAGTAAATGATATTCTCTCTTCACTCCGCTCATTAGTGTGACCTGTTTCCTCTGCACAGAGATCTAAGAAGCGTCTGTCTTCTTTGATTGCTAAAAGCAATCACATAAAACCGTTTACTATCTTGATTAGTAGATATTACCAGAAACATTTCCATTTTCCTGACACATCTTCACTTGTTATTTAAGAACAGAGTGTGGCATGGCTAACTCAGGTCTTAGGGGCCAGTCTTAAATACACACTTATAGTGGAGAGAAAAATGGAGACTTTTGTCTAATTTTCTAGATAGGTGCCTTTTTTTTTTTTTGCTGTTTGTTACATTCCCTCAACTTGTCATTTTTTAAAATATTTTCACATGACCTGGGGCCATCTTTACCCTCTGCAAAGAGCAGTGATGTCACAGCTGGTCTCTGAGAAGCTTCTTGTGGAGTGTGTGTGTGTGTGTGTGTGTTGGGTGGGGTAGTTGTGGGGTGCTGGCAAGTGTGAAGACAAGGATTCCCCTTACGATGTTATCAGGTTTAGACTGCCCTCAGCCACTATGGGCTCAGACTGCCCCTCTTTGCCTCTGATCAGCACAGACCCCTGCTTAGGCTGTAATCCTGTTCTACAGTTTGATGACCCCCTGCCTCCGTGTACTGCCAGTGAAGTACTACAGCAAGCGGGTGAGAATGTGTTTCTAGAGCCGCACTACTTCGAGCCAGATCCTGGCCTATGTGACCTTGAGCAAGTTGCTTGCCCTCTTTAAGTCTCAGTTACCTCACTGGCAAACTAGGGATAAAAATAATGTGTATCTCAAAGGACTGCTATGAGAATTAAATGAATGAAAACACAGGAAGTGTTCTGGCAGTTCCTGGCCTGCAGTACATGATACACAAATGTTTACATTTATTAAGCTTACAAGGCTCTGAGCCAATGTTAACTTGGGCCTGCAAGTTTTCAGCCTCCATTCCCAGACTCGTATTTTAGCGTGGATTTCAAAGCATTCACACCATGCCAGGAGGGCTGGGTCCTGAAGGCTTTAACTGTTGGGGCTACGTGACTACCTCTGGACACTTGGCTAGATCACCGCAGGAGAGAAGTTGGATTTTATCTCGCAGGATTACAGAGGGTCACCAAGCCATCTTAGGTAGAGAAGGGATGTGGTTGCATTTGTTTTGGTAAAGATAACTTTTTTCCCCACTTTTACTGCCCAGGAGATGGTCTGCATGGGTAAGAAACTGGAAGTAGACTGATCCTCTAGGAGGTACCAATAGATTAAGCCAAGGTGAGGACATAAAGGTGACTGCATTGAGGCTGTGACGACAGAGCTGATGAAGCGAGGTTGGCATTCAGGAGGGGCAATCAGTAGGACTTACTCCTGAAGGAAGTAATGGATGAGGGAGAGAAGCGATGTCAGGTAATGCCAAGATTCTGAAGTGGACAAATGAATAAATAGAGGCCTTGTTTATATGTTCTATCTTTTGTCTGGTAGCAAAACAACTCTGGGGATTCTATTTTTAGATGTGGTCACGAAAGTATGAATCATCATGTGTTTTCCAATTAGTTGGATAATGCTTTAGGATGTATTAAGATGCTTTCATGCATTTTAAAAGTCTGAAAACTGGAGAGAAAGTACACACAGAGATTGGATTTAGCTTTCCGAAGAAGGAAGATTTATCACAAACTTATTAAAGAGAGCAGAGAAGTCAAACCAAGGACTACAGTGAAAGCAGACATCTTGTGTTACCTCCCAGCGTCCTTACGTCCAAAGGCGTGTTTTAAAATGTGGTTTTACTTAGCACGTGCTCTTGTCTGCTTTTTCCTCCACATATTTTTACACAGTGTAGCTGAATTTCTTCTTCATGTGTTAAGTGTAAAAATCTGTTTTCTATCAGAATGAAACATTTACTTGGTCTCACCTGTTTTGTTTTTAATGATGGGGGCTTATGGGGAGATTCTTTTTTAATAAAAAAAGATGTTATTATTTGGAAGCATAAAACATATGCAATTCTGAAGTCCTTGCGTACACACAGAAAGAAAAATAAACGATCCTTGGCCAAATCTCTTTTTATTCTTTGCAGGGAAAAAATTGACTAAGAAACATCTTTTGCACTTTGCTCTGATAAGAAACCAATTTAGACTTAGTTAAATTCCAGGAGAAACACATTTAAATAGGCGTGCTGACTAAGCCCAAAAAGTGGGAAGATGTTGTCTAGAAATAAATGACAAAGATCTATTCATGGGGCTCAGGATTTGTAAATCATAAGGACTACCAGGCAATAGCCAGGTTGTTCTGAAGAAAAGGGAAAATTGAGAGTTCTTACAGTAAAAAGTACCTTCTGGAGAAGAATCGGTCCTGCATTCTTAGCCACTGGATTGGTCTGAGAGGGTCATCACCCAGGGGCATGAAGTCTTTCCTAAGTTCTTCGGAGGGTTATCTGTGTGTTTTCTCTGTATCCCCTGGCATTGATGCACAGCTGAAAAGTTCAAACATTTAAGTTCTCGGGTTAGTTCAAGTACAATAAAATCTATTTCTGCTGCATCAGCCCATTGGCTCTGAACCAGTGTTGTTGGCTTGACTAGACAGACTCCATTTTGAGCCATCTTGGCTTCAGTGACTTCCTCTTGTTTTCTTCACTCATTCCTCAGGTAAGAAACCTCCAAAAGGAAGAGTAGAGAATAAGCATTTTATTTTATCTTAACTAATATACAAGGGATGCAGGGTTTTATGGGACCAGAAGCTGTTCATTTCCGGGGCTCTGTCATTTTAAAGGGATTTGGGGAAAGAACAGATAAAGTGTGTGGCCAACCCCTCACACTGAACAAGAAGATTTTTGGTAACAATTTTCTGTTTTGCTAGGGGCAGAACCATATTTGTTTTTGAGAGAAAACTTTTCTTTTTCTTGGTGGGTGACACTTTAATGAGCTTTTCTGATGCAAGAGTAAAGCCCAGATTATAATCTGAAATGGAAGCAAATGAAATTTTGCAATAAAAAGCAAAATGTATCTATATAATCCCATAAATGGTTCTCCGTATAGTGGGTGGAGCTGTATCACTAGCCTAGCCTATCGCTTTACTGACTGGAGAGAGAGAAATTTCCTTATTATGAAGCAAGAGAGGAGTTAGGGGTAGGACAGGAACAAGGACACTTGCTCTCAGGACTTTGCCTGAGTTGAGATCCAGATCAACACTTTAGGAAAAACTTCTATTCCCCCACCCGAGGAGACTCTGTTAGTTGCCTGGAAGGAAGATTATTCTTAATGGCCTCTTTCCTTGATACAGTGCAGGATGGGGCAAAAGTAAGTTTATGGTTGTACCTGAAACAGAGTTTGTTTTTGTACCATTATTAATTATTGTATTATTTTTTCCATACGAACAACTGTAAACCAACCATTGCCCCACCCCGTGCTTCATTCTAAAAATGTTAATAAAAGGCACACTACATGTTAAGTTTAAAATGTCATCATTGTATTCAAAGCACAGGATGTTAGAAGTCTCATAACCGCGAGTCACTGTAGGAAAACACAGCCATCAGAAATGTGTGCTGGCAGAATGCTCTACAGGATGTGCGGCCAGTCCTTGGAATCTAGTTCCTGAGGACGTTGAGAACAGATGTGCTTGCTGCTGCCGTCTTGAGTGGGCTGGGGATGGGGAGACCAGAAACAAATCTTCCCACTGGGGCTGGCAAGACTTCAGGTAGCGGGAAGGTGTTCAGTCTAGGAGACACACTACAGAGTCCAGAGACACCCTCTGCATTCATAGGACCATTGTGTATAACTGATGTAGCAATCGAGAGGCTCCTGTGAATAAGGTCTTTGAACAGAAGTAGAGGAGAACTCGTCTGTGCTCATCTAACCCCGTCTGGGAGCCCTAGTGACCTGAGCTTGGTGCAGCTGAACGTGTTGTCCGACAGAATTATTTGGGGGCCAGAGAAAAGTATACTTAATTACTTTGCTTTGAAAAACAAAGGCCCCTGAGACCACCCAAAGTCCTTTATTCACGTTCTTTGTTCACCAAAACTCCTCTCACCTGATTTGGCCTCCAGGCTGGTTTTGCCCACCACAAGAAAGCCTTCTGGCCAGTGACTAAATGGCTTATCTTACCAAGCAATTCTCTTTTTCTAAATTTTCTGTTTTATGATCCCCTGAGAAACTCTTAATTGTAACTTGGTTCTCTAGAAACCAATCACTCTTAGGTTAAGTCCATAAAATGTAATTTCTAGACAAGCTAAGGTAAGACATAAGCCCTCCTGAGCTCCGTGTTCTGTTCCATGAAGGCCCTTTAGGAAACTGTAGTGTAAAGTGTGGATCCCAACCCCTAGGTTTCTGGTCCGTCTCCTCAAACCCTGAGTCTGACCTACTCCTCTTGTACCATTTTTTTCTCACACTTCATCCAGCCAGTGACAGCAGGCCTCACTCACATTTCACAGCTTTACTACAGTCGTAGGAGGTCACAGATTTGACCTCTCCCGCTGGCGCTCTTCCACCGTGTTTTGCCAGAGCAGCCGTGCACTAAAGGAAGAAAATTCTTTCCAGTAAGTACAGCTTCTGGCATGCCTCCGCAGAACATTGGCCTTTCCTCTCTGCCCTTCGACTAGTTTTTTCCAGGTTTCTCCAAAGCCAACGGTCCTGGCCAAGCCCTTGATAGAACTGTCTCTTTTTAATGGTGAGGAGCGCAGATTCTGAGCCAAACTGCCTTTGAGTCCTGGCCATCTCTTGCTAACTGTGTGATCTGGGGCAGTTTCCTGAAACGCCTGTGCCTCAGTGTCCTCATTTGTGAAACGGAGGTATCAGTAATACATGCGTATAGAGATGTGGCTGAATTGCTTAGTGTATTTACGGTGCCTGGAGTGTCAGAAGCACACCGCAAGTGTTCATCACTGTCATTGTTATTGTCATCCTCGCTCTGAGGAAGTGAGCTCAGTGCCCAGAAAATGCTTTACAGGGGAGAAGACCAAAGGAACACAAGGAGGACAAGCAATATAGGCTTGTATTTCAAAAAATTTCATTGTGTCACAGAGGTAATTATTGAATCGGCCAAACCCGTGCTTTTGACATTTAATGTCAGCCTCTTGAATTCACTGCAATTGTGCATATACAATACCCACTTCTCCTGGGTGTGTGTGAATCACTTCAACTTAAGTTACCATCAGGATTACCTTTTCTTAATAAATTGGAATTTTTTGAATGAACGCAAGGAAAGTGTTGAATGAGAAGGCCAAACACCGGCAGTACTTGAGTGCAAAAAACAATAAAGCAGAAGGAAAACACAAGTTCACTATGTCACCAGAACCTGGGTTGAGAAATGGGGATCATTGAACAAACAGCAAACAACAGCTTGAGTAACGTCGGAATGAGAAAAGAAATGTTTAACCTGGGTTTGCAGTCCTGACTCTGATGCAACATGATTACTGGAGCTAACAAGTCACCTCTTACACACTAGAAAATCCCATAAAATGGTTTTAAAAGGAACGCCTCTTTCACAAGGTAATTGATGATTACAGAGAAATTTCACAGTTTTGCACCTCCGGGAACCTTTCCACTTTTCTTAAAGATCAAATAAACCGACCATTTCATCTGGGCATGTATTAACTTGTCCCACTGCAATAACTAAGAAAAATTTAGCTTCTCTGTATATTGTAGTTGTATTGTATTTTAATTCTTTATAGGTAAAATTTTATTATCAGTAGTACTTTAAAGCAAAGCTTCAGCTGAACTTTGGTTTTATGTAAACTACTAAAGTTAATCAAAGTACAAAAATTTTCTGAATGAGCACAATAATAAGAGGTTAAAAATCAGAGATGTATTTTTGTAGAGATATGTTTATGGACCTTTCTTAAAAATGTACGCAAATAGGAGAAAATAAATATCAGAGTATTGGGTTTGTCCTTGACTCTCCTCTTTTAGTTTTCCTTCCCGTTAAACTGATTTCCTCACATATTTGTTTCTGGATTAAAGCCACAATCAATATTGCCCCTATTTCTAATCAAATGATAGGGAAACGAGGATAAATTTGGAGCATAGTTAAAGGATCCCAGCAGGCCGAGTGTCTGGACCCAGCCTGAGCCGTGTCTCTGACTTTAGGCAAGGTATTTAACATCTCTTCACTCTTGACATATTGTAATAATGTTCATCTATTTCATAGGGATGATATTCAGTGGAGCTCAATAAACAGCTGTCAGCTGTTGAGAGAGGTCAGGATGATGTGAGAAACATCTGCTTCTGCAGCTCGGAAAAGAGGTTTTGAATTCTGTCTTCTTCTCCTGCCCAGTACATTCTGAATGAATTGTCTGGGAATTTGATGTAAATAATAAGATCTGAAGTTTCATTTATACAACGTGGAAAATAATGGACCATATTATAATTTCCACTTCAGATGTAAAAACTTCAGAAGTATTTTTATTTTCATTTTAGGGGATCAAACTCATTTAGCTTTTTAAGGCTTTCATTGAGTGTGCATTCTTAAGATAAACAACAAAGATACTGTTATTTTCCATTTTTGAACAAAGAAAAAAGTTGGAAGAAAATAGCATATAAAAATCTCTAAGACTACGTTCATGGGTAAATTTTTAACTGTGTCTTACATTAAGGTTGCTGTCCATTCGTGAATGCTGACTTATTAAACATGTTTTCTTTAATAGCTTTTTCTTTCTTTTTTCTTTCTTTTATTTTGTATTCTTTCATAATAGCTCACTTAAATATATACCATTTTAAAATTTTTACATGCTACTGATGTACCTTTATAATTGTGTTTGTAAAAGTTTTATATCAGCTATAAAACTTTTAAGTTCCAAATTTAATATTTTTGCTTTTAAATTTAATCCACTATAATCAACTAACCTAAAAAAATTTTGGTGGGGAAGAAATTAGAATTTATAGACTTAGAGTAATTTATATCAAATAATACACTACATCAAAGAATAGCCAATTGAAAACTACTTTACAATAATTAAAAGTTTTGAAATAGCCCAAAGCAAAAATCTTGTAAAAGAAATACAACTACTTGCATAGTGAAGAACTAAATAATCTGATATAATGCTACCAAAAGCCAGATTTACAGAATAATAACAGTTTACTGTGATGAATGATGAAAACCAGATTTTCTAAGCAAGTTTCCTAGGACCTAAACATTTCTTCAATGTTGTATGAAATGTCTAGAATTAGAAATGAGGACACTGCGGAATTTTAGAGGATTTAAGACATCCTCAGGAATTATTCTCATGACCTAATTAATAGAATGACTATTAAAATACATGTGACATTTTGATATGCCTTATTGTTTAAGGGTCCAGAGACGAGAGGCCTCCTCCTTTCTCTGGGAAAGATCAGATTTGATTATTTTAATGGCAATGAGATGGGGATTTGAGGACACCAAGATACAGAGACCTACCGAAGCATTTCCTTGGCCCTGTATTTTACACCCAATCCAAGGTGGAGCAATAGGTACGTGTGTTGTGTTTCCCCAGCATCTCCCAGAGTGCCACCAACACACACTGTCACTGACGCATGAGCCCAGCTCAGACGTAGATACAAGAACATAATTCTTCTAAAGGCTGCAATTTTTCAGCAGCCATCCAGAGGACTAGCTTATGGCAGAACTGTGAGATTTCGCATGCTGACCACGTGTGAGCAATTTTTAAACATGTTTTAACTGACGTACATTAATGTATTAACATGGAAGCAGCATTCATATAAAAACAGGGTGTTACCAAATTTTTTTCTCTCATTAAGTAAGGAAAATGCTTTATTTTTAGCCTGTGTCTTTGGGCAAAAAAGCTACAATGATTTCAAGTGTTTTCTTTCCATCTAACCAATAGGTATTAATTCAAATCATATGAAATTGCTAATTTTGTAGGTTGGAATGTTCAAACATATGCCATTTCTCTTTTTTTTTAAAGGATTTTATTTATTTCTTTTTAGAGTGAGGGAAAGGGAGGGAGAGAGAAATCAATGTGTAGTTGTCTCTCACACGCTTTCAACTGGGGACGTGGCCTGCAACCCTGACATGTGCCCTTTGGTTTGCAGGCCAGTGCTCAAACCAAGGGCCTAACATATGCCACTTCTTACAGTTCAACCTAATATATGAAGAAAGGAACAACGAGGCACTAAGGAAAGAGGCTCAGGAATCTTAAAGGGGCCCTGGAGTAGGGTTTTGTGAGAAAGAAAAAATAAATTTCCACCCAACTAAAAGTTTGATTAACACTTACTTTCCAAAACACACTTAGTCCATTGTTTTCCCCTGGACCAAAATAAGCATAGAGAAGTATGTCACTGTGAACAGAATGTACTCTTAAGGCAAGGAAATCACATTTTTGCATCTGAGAACGATTCTCCCTCCTGGGGAATATTTTCTGCAGAGGCAACAGCTAAACTTCTATTTGAGTCAGCCACAACAATCAGCAAGGCGTGGTCCTTGCCTTCACCAATCTTACTCTTGGCCTGGATGGGTAACTCCATCGGCTCCAGCATCATCCTCACACTTCGAGGTTGTAGGTTCGATCTCTGGTCAGGGCACATGCAAGAAGGAACCAAGGAATGCATAAATAAGTAGAACAACAAATCAATATTTCTCTCTCTCTCTCAAAACAATAAATAAAATATAAATTGAAAAAATCTTACTCTAAGCAAAACAGCCTGGATAAGGGGAGCAGGTGCAGAGGACATGTGAAAAACTGACTGAATGAGCATCCCGTGGCCTGGCCCAGCGCTGGGGACACAGCAGGCACGCGCACACTGTCTACTGAGTGAGTGAATGCTATGCTGGCCCGAAAAGATGGTGTGTGATTATAGTGCAGGAAGTCGTTCGTTTTTGTCTTGAGGGGTGGTCTGGGAGTGTTTCGTTTTTCTATTTAATTATACATGGTGTCATGTGCACGTCATCTGTATTATCTTTAATTTCCGTTTTAATATTTATTTCTCAAAACATCGCCTTGCCGAGGGAGCTCTGTTTCTTCCTCTCGCAGCACGTAGCAAAGGGCTGAGCAGACGATCAGCGCATGCTCGCCGACGCTGCCCTTCCCTGGAGGCTGTGGCTTCAGTGCAGCCGGCTCCTCTCCTGCCAAGTGAACCTAAGGTTCCTCTGGAGAAACTTGTGGCCCAAGAGCTAATGTGTCGCAGCCAAGTTCAGGAGTGAGAGGGGTGTTCAGTGGACAAGGCCACCTAGGAGGGCCTCTGTGCCTCTCTGCAGCCTCTTTCCCCACAGAGAGCTGGGAAATACGGGGTGGGGCAAAGGTAGGTTTACAGTTGTTTGTATGGAAAATGATACAACTAATAGAAAACAATACAAGAATAAAAACTCCCAAATCTAAATCTACTCTTGCCCCATCCTATGTATGTGTGTGTATCTATATCTATCTATATCTATATCTATATCTATATCTATATCTATATCTATATCTATATCTATATCTATATCTATATCTATATCTAGAGAGAGGAGGCCAAGTGGACTACAAGTTGGGGGCATTAGCCCTCAAGGTGGAAAGCTCAATTGCTTTGTCTTCCATACACCAGCTGTGTGACCTTACAGAAGTAACTTAACTTCTCTGATCTATAATTCATTTGTATGATAAGGATAATACTACTTGCCTTAGACAATTATTTGAGGATTAAATAAGATGTTCATAAATGCATAGCATAGTTCTGGGTAAGTAGGTATAAAAATGTCAGCCAAACATAATAATATGTGAAGTAAAATTATACAGTTATACTGAGCAGACTCTTTTTTACTCTCTGTAATGTACAAATTTTCCATATTCTTTTTTTCTGCTTCTTCCAGATATTTCTTTCTAATAAATTGACCATTACATTTCCTAAGCTCTGAAATGGCCAACAGACCATAGAAAGACATTGCTTTAGGCTCCTGCTTGAAACCAGCAGCTTCAGCAAACTGCTGGCCTTGATTCAGGGCCAAAAATTTCACATATTCTAAAAATTCACATTATATTTTACAATACTTCTCAAAATGGCCATGCATGCTATATGTGACTGAATGTAAGTAATGCCTCTCCCATTCTGTAGTGTTTTGTTGGCCCCAGGATGACTAAGAACTACCTGCTTTATTAACATAGATTTTTTTTT
The DNA here is from genome assembly GCF_021234435.1 of Artibeus jamaicensis. Classification (NCBI taxonomy): domain Eukaryota; kingdom Metazoa; phylum Chordata; class Mammalia; order Chiroptera; family Phyllostomidae; genus Artibeus; species Artibeus jamaicensis. The sequence goes on along the minus strand of NW_026522056.1, from coordinate 18,937,496 downwards.
TAATTGTCTATTAAGACCTTAAGTGATTGCTTCCCAATCTGTGCAGAACGCACCAATCCGAGGGGAGTCTAAACAATCCCAAGGCCCGGTCGCCACCTTTAGATACTTGATTCTATCCCTCGGCCTCGAGAAGTTTTAGAAGCTCCTGAAGAAATGTGAATGGACAGCAAGGTGTAGGAACCATTTCTCTAATTACACAAAAATTGAAAAAGAGACACATTAGAGTGACCAAGTTGTCATAGGTTCTGTAAGAATGAAAATAGGCTAACAAATAATTCAGGTGATTCCAGTTTCTTTTTTTAGTTGAAATTGCAGATTTAAAAAAGTTTTTTGAATATTATGCAGATGTTTTCATCCTTCTAGGCTCCTTAGCTTCTAAAATTTATGAAAACTTCCTATAGGCAGCACACAGAAGTTATTTTGAGGATGAACCAATTTTTTTCATCAAGAGTAATGACTTTAAGATTGATTTTTAAAAATCTTTAGAAGTGGTAAAGTGAGTTTTCCTCCACAACTTTAAGTAGGACTTAAATTTTTGATTTATCTTGGTAGTTTGCCTAAACATTAAAGCATTAAGAAAAACAATGTATATCATCTTATTACTTGTTGTGCCTTTTTTCTTTCTTCTTTTAAAAACAAAAGCTGTTTTCCATATACAAAATGAGTTACAATTCATTTAGCACTTATCATATGCCATGGTATCTAAAAGTATTACATCAACATTTCCACACTGCTACAAAGGAGGAATTAGGATTTCCGTTTTAAAGAGAGAGGGAGCCTTTCTGTAAATTGCCTGAGGTCACACAACTAGGAGGCGGCTCAGCCCAAATCTGGACCATCGGTGTTTATAGAGCTTGTGTCTTTTCAGCACCATTGAACCTGCAGCAATTTAGACCAGCCAAAGATCCAAGTCCCTCCTTTATTTTTACCACTGAACAGGTTCGATTCTATTGAAGGCAACAAACAGTGAGAGCATCAGTTGCTCGCTGTGGGGAGGCCAGGGAAAGTCCGGGAGAATTTCCGTGGTGACTCTCAGGTGGCCTGGGACTTTGTCCCCCCTCCCGGATGCCCTGGAGCTCTATCCTAACTCTAACATCATAAGAAACTTCACAGGCGATAAGTTTATGAAATTCTTTTTGTTCCTGCAGTTTTTCGATGGGGAAAATGGTGAAGATGTTCAGTTTCATCCTCATTACCATTACTCTGGTAATGGGCAGGGAAAGCTGGGTAAGTTCATTGCAAAGGCTTTTGTTGTATTCGTCGTGCCTGCTTTGACCTGAATTTTCTCTGATTCTGCAGAAAACCTACAGTAACTTGTCGCACTGAAAGAACTTAACTAAGATGCGGTGTGGGGGAAGCGGTGCAGAATGAGGGTTTGTGGCAGTACCTGTCACATAGTAGGCACTTACCAAGGGCTTTAAATTTTTTTTTAAAGTAAAAGTCAGTATTCACAACAAATAAGTAAAATCTTTTAAAATTTACTGGGGCTATTTGGGTGGTTACATAACATTAGAAGTTTAAAACCATTCATTAAAATGGACCTTGAGCTTTCTGCTATTAAACGCTATTAGCACAAATTAAACAGATATTTGAAGGCAGTTACAATGAATTCATGTGTAAAAAGGTAAAAATGAGCCCTAGCTGGTGTAGCTCAGTGGATTGAGCGCGGGCCTTCGAACCGAAGGATCCTGGTTCAATTCCCAGTCAGGGCACATACCTGGGTTGCAAACCAGTTCCCAGCAGGGGACCCACGAAAGGCAACCATACACTGATACTTCTCTCCGTCTCTCCCTCCCTTCCCCTCTAAAGAAAAATAAATAAAATCTTAAAAAAAAAAGGTAAAAATGCTCATTTACTCAAAGTTCTGAGAGGAGAACTGCTGACTTTTAAATAAGCTTACAAACACTGCGTATCTAGTCTCATACAGATTGAATGTATCTGCCCTGTAATCCCTTCAGTTATTAAATTGCATAGCCCACTGTATTTAACAATATCACAACCAATTAATTTCCCACTATTAGGAAACAACACGGGATTCCAAACACCATAAAATGGCTTTGCTGTTCATTTTTTAGACAGGTGTGACTCAGGGGATGAACCCAGAGCAAATGAGAGAGAGTCCTAGCGAAACAGCTGGGAGAGAGTCAGGGACTTGGACCAGGAGATGGGAGGCGGCTTCTGCCACGGCGTCTCCATTCTCTTGTTGTGTGACTTTCAGCAGGGAGGCCAAATTTCTGTGCTGACATTATAATCCTTCATGGTGAAGCAGTGTGCCTCTTTCTTTTGTCCCAAATAAAATATGTAATTGTGCTATTCTGACTGTCTAGCCGAGGGCCCGGGACACAGTAGGTCCTTGTATTTATGGAATAATAAACACGGGGGTAGTACATAAAGGCATGGACAGGAAGTTAAACCACCATAACTTGGGAAATACTTCTGATTATAACCAAGAGCCCAGTTTAGGAAACAGTGCACATAAAAGCAGTGTGGAGCACTTACACAAGAACACTGGTAATTTCTCAGAAGTGAACGTTTACACGCACCACACAAGGTCGTGACATGCGCTGCAAATAGAGACGTGAAGGTAAAATGGCCAAGGTTCGTCTTTCGTCCTTTTTTCCGGCTCCCCCAGTAGCTCTCCCAGCACCGAGCACTCAGGACCTTTCCCGCAGCTTCCTGGGCTCTGTGCCTCTTCCCAGCAGAGCTGGCATGTGGTCCTCCTTCCCAGTTCACCCACCACATTCGCTTTACCTTCGGAGGGTTTGCTCAGTCAGGTGCAACTTTAGAAAGGAGCAGGTCAACTCTCCTACGTGCAATACTCTTGGGTTTGTCTTTTTAGGGGAGTAAACAAGTTAAATTTAAGACTCAGTCTCCTCCCCTCCCGTCTTAAGCTGATTGACGACAAAACAATAAATAAGCAAAAAGTTGAAGCGAATCCAGTCACATGTTCAGCCACAGGTAAATGGGTGCAATATTAAAGATGATGAGAGTCCAGGCCCAGCCTTCTTTATAAAGGTGACCTGATGTCTAAGATGATAAACCTTCAATTATAGTTTTAAAACGTATGAATTCCAAAAGCTCATTCAAAAGCCTCGTTTGTTTTACTGGTGAGAAAGCACTTAGTGTCATGCAGAGACTGAGAACAGGAACCCTGAGCTGAATAGAAATGCTGACTTCTCTTACCCACTGGGAACTTCTGAGCAAGCTGTCTCATCAGAACTGAGCCCAATCCTACCTTACGGAATTGTTGTGAGGGTCAAATAAGACAACGACTCTGAAACCTTAGCGTAGTCACTTCAATCCCGTTGTATCATACCATTTTGCAGTCCAAGCACATTAGCATCAGCCATGCTTTCTTATCCTTCAAATAACAAATGGTATTAGAACTTTCAAACTACTTCCTGGTTGGAATGATATTCTGAAATGGGAGTTGGGAGCAAGATTGAATCACTAATTTGTCCACCTCACTAGAATCACTTATTTTCTATGAGAACGAGACACGCATTGCTTTGCAGGCTCTTGAGAACTGTCTCCAGGAGCAGGTGCGTCTCAGAGCCCAGGTGCACCTGCTTGAGACCCGGGTCAAGCAGCAACAGGTCAAGATCGCACAGCTTTTGCATGAGAAGGAAATTCAGTTGTTGGATAAAGGAGAGGACAACAGCATCATTGACCTTGGAGGCAAGAGGCAATATGCAGGTCAGAATCTATGTTTCTTTAGTTTTTCAGTAACTAATATTATACATCCATACACAGTGATGGTATTAATAATTTGATTACTTCAGCTTTTGCTAAAGACCTTTTTCTATTCCAGTAACAAGTGGCATGAAGCATTATAACAAATTCAACTATCTTCAAATGTATTTTACGATTTTTCCTTTGCTATCCCTGCAGGGACATTTAATATCAATGCTCAATATCTGAGAATCCCTATTAGTTTGATAAGAGATCATTACAATAGATTGTTTAAACATCAGTGTGCAAATGGCAGATGATGTTTGTGAAATTTTACAATTGAGCTTTGTTTTTACTTGTGTATTGTTTCTTGTCACATTTATCCAATTTTTCCTTCTACAACTCTGATCTGCCTCAGGGTGATAAATAAGGTAATAGAATGAAAGGCTAGAGAAGGAGAAAGAATGAGAATTATTTAGGAAAATAAAGAAGTTATTTTATGTGTATATTTTATGGCTTGGTGGAGTTTTTTTTTTGACGAGGCCAGTATTTCCCCCAAGAAACTAAATAATCTTCAACTGCCACACATGCATATAGCACTGAACATACTATTACCTATAGAAAACTAGCCACCCGGTTTCCTCCATCTTTTAAAGTAGACCAACAGTTGTCAGAAATAATAATTATGCCATCAAAGTGCTTTGGTCCTATGTCCTGTCTAGCTTCTGCCAGGATGAATTACAACATCTCTGCTTGTGAGTTTAACTTGGCCAATTATCTGGGTACATTGTAAAGTCTAGGATGATGTCTAATGCATTCTTTCCTCCTTATTGCCTATCAGAGGGCCCAGAACATAGTAGATCCTCATACTCATCCATGAAAGCAAGGTTGTACATTGAGACAGGAATAACAAGATAACCCCCCCTGCTAAACCATCCAGTTGCATGTATTTTCAGAGCCTAACACGGTGACTGGCATATAGGAAATGTTCAATTTTTTACGTTTAATTGGTGGAACAGATCAGGTGAAAGAGAGTACAAATGCTTCAAATAGATTTGCAGGGTATAACAAGGTAGTTATTTGAATGACAACTTGAGAGAAAGACAACAGGTTGGTTATTCTAGGAACGAGCATGCAGATGTGTGAATCCAGAGAAAGTTAGGTGCAACACTGACCCCAAGGGCAAGGAATTGGTGGATGTGGAAGAAGTACCATTATTTCAAATTCCGAACGAAGTTCGAGATCACGGTATCTATTCAGACATCATCAGTCTGGATACTGCTCAGTCTGAGCAGGTTGTCAACACAGACTCAAGTGTCAGATAATGGCAGGAGGCAGGCCATTGGATGTTTGTTACTGGGACTATGCTATCAATCATGTTTAAGAGCTAAAAAACCAGTCCCTGTGTTTCGAGTGTTGGAAGTGGACTTTAGGGAACAAGAGGTCACCAAGGAGTACGGCAAGTATGGCAAGAAATCAGTTACTAAAAAATTAAAATGCCAAGGTCAGAGCAGAACTGACTGTCTAAATAGGAATTGGGTAGAAGAGTTATAATAGAGATATGGATGGAATCCAGACAAACCCTTATGTTGTGTATATCTCTTATAACATTATAATGCATAGAACAATAGCAAACAGACATTCTAGGTGACTGTTTCTAGATCAACAGCTAAAACATCCTAAATTCAGTAGATCCATGTTTAATTTTTTTACAGATGGTGCAAGAATGAAGGAGGAGAAGAAATGTTATAAAATATAAATACAGTTTAATTATACTTTATTTTTCAACACACAGGGATAGTACTAGAGAGTGTGTCAAAGGCAAATACTTAATAAATAAAATATATAATAACATAAATTTTAATAAAATATATAATATATTATAACATATATAGTTACATATAATATTATATAAAATATATAAGAACTTGCTCACACCAAAATTTATGTTTTGGTGTCCTTGAATTTAAAAAATATTCATGTATATGATCTATAGAAACATAAATTTTTTCTTACTAACAAGTTTCTATATTATTACATTATTCTCTGAATTCTAATTCATCTCCTGGTAGAAAACACTTAATTACATATAACCTAGCAATTTATGCATACAGTGTACAAACTACATGATTTTTATATAATATATAATTAAATGCATCTTTTTAAAGCTTTTGGGTGCTATTGAATTATGTACCTAAATTAAGAGATTATAGTACCAAATTCACATTAATTGGTGACATTCACAACAGCCTGTGGCATCACATCTGGTCAGCCAACAAGACCCCTGGCTTCACCATGTCCCTTAGTACGGGAGCCCCAGTCCCTATGAGACGGCCCCTCACACTCGGGGCAGTGGCGCAGGCAGACACTCTGAGGCCTGGTTTCGACGTCCCGCTGCCCATCTTGCCAGCCGTGGTCTTTGGAAAGTTCCCCTTCCTCTGTGTGCCTCGTATTCCTCATCTGCACCATGGGAATGATGTGAACTCCTGTTTCTCTGTTTAAATGAGGTAAAGTGCCATCACACACATGAACATGATTACAAAAGCAGTTAGCCTTTAGCTCACGGAATGTCAGCTATGCTGTTAGAGTAGTCCCCCCGCATCCTCGGGAAATATGTTCGAGACACCCAGGGGATGCTGAATCAACAGTTTCTATATTCTATCCAGCCCCTACGTGTACTATGTTTCCTCCTATGCGTGCTTACCTCTTCATTTCAGGAAGCAGTTTACGGCTCCTCTTTGGCATATGCAAATGACCAACACCACTATTTAGGCTCTGGGGTCATTATCAGTAAAATAAGGATGATGAACCCGAGCACTGCAATGCTGATACCGAGACAGTCAGTGTGCTTAATGGGTGGGAAGTGTGTACAGTGTGAAGACCTGGTCAAAGGGATGAGTTACCACCCCAGGCTGGGTGGAGTGGGGCTCACGAGATTCCATCACACGGCTGAGAACGGCACACAATTTAAAACTTAGGAGTTGCTTATTTGTTGAATTTTCCATTTAATATTTTCAGACCACACTGAACCACAGGTAACTATTATAAAACAATGTAAAGCGAAACCTGGGATAAGGAGAGACTACCGTATTTCCTGTGCCCCAGTTTTCAGAAGGGAGAGTCTACTCACTCCACCCTGTAAGAATACTGCGCTCTCTGGGGAACCATAAGAGGTTCTGCCCTTACATTTCCTTCTGATGTCACCTGGGGGTTGAGAGAGGCAGAGGGAGGGCCAGGTCTGGCGTTCCCGACATGCCCCGCGGAGAGTGGAGGGGGCGGCTGACCTCTTGCCAGCCTTTCTTTGAGTTGAGAGTGCCCCCATTCTGGGACAAGAAGAAAAAGCCCACTTTGCTGGTTGTCATGTCACTTTATGAAAAGCTTAAACATTCAGACAAACATAGTTGTGTCTGAATTTTGGTGTGAGCAAGTTCTTATATATTTTATATAATATTATATATAATTATATATATGTTATAATATGTGATATATTGTATTAAAATTTGTGTTATTATATATTTTAATTATTAAGTATTTGCCTTTGGCACACTCTCTAGTTCTATCCCTATGTGCTGAAAAATAAACATAGTTTGTTTCCTGCACGATCAAAGGAAGTATTCACCTCACCCACTTTAATGCCGTGTTTGTCAATGGGGCAGGGAATATTGGCCTCACTCTAGTATTATGTAAGGATCCAAAAATTCTTTTTCTAAAAACTCCCATGAACACAGAGCTCTTTACCCCTGCCCTTCTCCTGACCATTTTCCAGGGAGGTGAGTGGGTCAAAACATTTTGAAAATTATAGCTTTAAATATCTAGCTAATATTAAAAACCCTACATTGTTACTACTTCCTCCAACGACACTCTAAGTCCCATGTCCCCAAGGCAGGCTCCTTAACTTCTTTGCTAAGTGCTTATTTGAATTGCAAGTTGGGTGAGTTTTCTGCTTTGTTTTGTTTTATTTTCTCCTCTTGAAAGCTTTCCTCTGGATGTTAAGTTGTGTTTGACGTTTTTCACTGGGAAGAAGAAAAAAATTTTAAAAAACACAAACGAACTCATATTTGGCATAAAATAAAAACAAATAGGAAATGTTGGCTGAAAACTCCATATTCACAAGTTTTCCAGAGGCAAACGTTATAGCTAATTATTTCCATATTTGTCTAGAAAATAGTCTGAACCTTAAGAGCCTTTACTGCTCAACATTTTAGTAAAAGGATAAAAATAAGCAAAAAGCTCCTTTTCTTAACAAGGAAAGTTATATAATCTGCCTACTTTAATGGAAAGTAGCCTGCAATATATTTGACCACAAGAGGTAAGCTTTTGAACAACCTTGAACTACTTTTAGGTAATCATTTTTCTATTGTTTTACTTTTTATTTAATTGAAAAAAAATTCAGCACTTGAGCTTCTAAATCTCAAAAGTAAGTGTGTGATAAGCTTAAACCATTACAAAGCTCATCATCTTACCAAAGCAGTAGTATGTCACTGTTCTCCACTTGGGGAGGGCTTTGGACAGCGACTAACTTTCTTTGTTTTTTTCTTCTGATTCCTATTGCCTATTCGATCTGCTTAAACTGGAGTGTATTTGCTTAGTAACAAAACATAGTTGTAGACGATTTGGCATCGAAACAGTGAAAATGAAGAAATACCTTAAAAATGGGCTAAAAGAGTGAAATTATCCAAACAGGAAGAGAAAGAAATTGAAAAGATAGGAAATTAACAAAACCACAAGGCTAAAATATGAAAGTTCATAATGTCATAGTATAGTATTGAAAGCATTTTTACTGAAAAGCCTGTGAATGAGTATCCCTGAAACTATCTGTGTAACGGTGGACATTTCAGCCGCCCTAACGCACGGCCGTAGGTACCTACACACTGGGCAGCCCATACCCGCCATATTCTCTGCGTCTGCACAGGTCTGAGACCTGACAGTATTAACTTATCTCACCCTAGAGGTTTAAGAAGCAGATATTACTTTTTGATGACAAATCGGTAGCTGTGTTTGCTTCCAAAGAAATGCCATGTCAAAGAGGAAAGCTGGGAGAAGAAGGATGGCAGAAACATTCAGTTTTTAGCAAAAGCGTCTAAGAATACATGAGCTATTAGAAATTTCAGTGGTTTGGTAAAAAAAATCTGGTGAGACTGGGAGATTGTGAAAATCTAACAAGAAGATTACTGTTCTGAGTTTGTTTCCAGATGTTCTGAATGATTTGTAGTGCTCCAAGTCAAGATCACCCTTAGTTATTTGTTTGGTGTTGTATTTCTACTTTCATTTTAGCTTCATAGGAGAGAAAAGTTCTGCTATTGTGTCTGATAAATCCGATAAATCTGTAAGTTCCACTTATATAAACTGTAATTAACTAAACACATCTAATTTTTAAAAATTGCTTCTATAAAAGTTAAAAATGAGAAACCAGATCCCTATTTCACTCCCTTCACCTGTCCCTGTGATCATATCCCCGAGTTAGATGGGAAAAGAAATGACTTTTCTGATACCCATGAAAAGATGTACCAGATGCAATTGTAAAAAGCGGATTTTCTCCCTCACGTGTTTATCTGTCTGCATTAGGATCGAGTAATCTCATTCAGAGGCTCCCTTCGTTTAAAATAAAAAAAGACATGACCGACGTTCCATGACCTTGTTTTACAAACAGATTGCTCAGAGATTTTCAATGACGGGTACACGAGCAGCGGATTTTACAAAGTCAAGCCTGTCCAGAGCCCGGCAGAGTTCCCCGTGTATTGCGACATGTCCGATGGAGGAGGGTGGACTGTGATTCAGAGACGGTCTGACGGCAGTGAGAACTTTAACAGGTGCGCTAATGGTGTCGTAAGGACGTCTTTGGAGTAGAAAATGTAAACTTTATAATAAGTAAACCCTTATGTCCGGTCCTAAATCCTGCTAATTAGACAGACTCTCACGGGTCTCTAAATCAGAATAACTGAAAGAGCATTAACAAGTCCGGAAAAACTGGGCGTGGGCGCAGCACGGGGGCAGCGGGAGCACCTCGGAGACTGCAAACGTCTAGTTGGATTGCGCTGAAGGCAGCTTTCACTTTAAATTTTCTAGAGGCTGGGATGACTACGAAAATGGCTTTGGAAATTTTGTCCAAAAGGATGGTGAATATTGGCTGGGTAATAAAAACCTTCACTTATTAACCACACAAGGTAAGATTTGCCTAATATCCAATTCATGGGAAATGCAATAAAAAACACTAAAATGTTTTCCACTAAATTATAGGCAACAGAACTAATTCAGTAACTGCTATAATTTGCAGATGGCAATGGTCTCTTTTGGGCAGTAATTCTCTTTGTAGAGTGTGGCTGCTTAAAACTGAGAAGAAAGAAAAAGAAAACTAGACCTGGATTGGGGCCGGGGGGATCTCTCACATCCGTGTTTTCTATTTCTGGGCAAGAAATATAATGTCATGATCATTCTTTCTTAAATGTCTTAAGTGCCTCAAAATATACATGAGGTACAGTTACCCATTGCCACCATAGTACTGCATATCAACTCACTTCAAAATTTAGTGGCTTAAAGTCACAGCCATTTGTTTTTCCTCGCAGTTTTACAAGTTGTCTGGCTGGTTCTGCTGATTTGGCCTGTGCTCCACTGCTCTTGGCTGGGTTGCTCATGGGTCTGTGATCGGGTTTCAGGGCAGCGAGAGGCTTCCTCTTCTAGGCCTTCAGATGGAGCAAGCAACTCAGCTCCGCTCCACCTGGTCACTCCTCCTCACTGGCCTGGACCTTGAGCGAGTTCCAGGGAAGGAGGCGAAATTACCTAAGTTTCTTGACTCAGAACTGGCATGTAGTCATTTTCAGGACCTTTTATTGGTGAAAGCTAGTCACAGGACCAGATCAGCAGGAAGGGGAAAGGAGAGAGACTTCCTACCTGGGCTTACCAAGTCCCATTGCTAAGGGGAAGATGAAGAAATGGGGGCAGGGGGGGCTGTTTTTGCAATCAAATACCACATTAATGTCCTTGTTTTCATCTCTCACCCACATTTTATTTTGAAAATTTCAAAGATAGAGCAAAACTGAACGAAGATTTAACCTACTACCCATGCTCTCATTAAAATTTTACTCTACTTGTTTTTCCCATATCTATCCACCTATCTGCCCATCAATTCATTTTATTTTTGACAAAGTTCAAGGTAAATTGCAGACAACTATAAAAATTTCTCCTATATACTCTTGCATGGTTATCTTTAACTAGAGTTTTATATTTGTCTAAAATATCATTATTTTGATCACAAATTTTCCATGTTTCTCTTTCCATGTCTCTTACTGCAGTCCATTGTCTTGCTTACCTCATTTGCAGTGTGAGATTGTAGGTAGCTCCGCTCAGGTTTGATTCTAAATGTTTCATAAAAGGCCATTGTATTGCTCAAGAAAGCGTGCTGAACCACACTAGCAAGGCATTAACCATAAGCACAAGGGTCTTACTTGGTTCCATCCAAGGCAAGGAAAGCAACTGGTGCTCTTACATTCATAATAGTCAGTAGGAGTACAATTATAGGGTTTTTTGAGACACTGGAATAATAACTTAGAGAAGATGGATAGTCCCAGAAACTAATACTTTTTCGTTTGTCCTTTCTTGTGTCTAACGCTCTCTAAATTTTAACATACTTATTATCCTACTTTTAAGTGTTTTTTTTTGAATAGGTACATAACATTTATCATATCAATTTCTGTTTCTTTCACATATTAATACGTAGCTGGTTTCTTATTGGAACTCTGAAAACCCCCAAAAGTAACTCTTGGTGCCTTCTAAATGCACAGAATTCATGCTTATTATTTTTTGAATGATTACTGAGTGCTTAGTTGCCCAGATGCACTTTGCCAACACATTGGCTTCCCTTTCATCTTTTGTTTAGTGTTCAGTGTAGCTACTTCTCTTGGCAGCAAAAGTGTATTTATCGGTTCTAGGCCTCACCACCACGTATCACATCATCCAAAGAGGGGAAGGGCCCTCGTCCCTGCATTTGTTATCTACACTTACTTAAGGCTAAGCATTTGCCTCCAAAAATAGCTTTAGGCCCATTACACAAATTTCAACTGGAAGTGTTTGCAATAAAGCTACTTTAGAAATGGTTTGTAATTGCATTGTGATTTACTTCATAACCAAAGAGATATATTTGGGTGGCTACCTAAATCATTGAGACCGACTTTGTATCTCTCCTATAATACAATGTGTTTTTTGTGGGGGAGTTAGCAGCCTGCCCTACTGCTCCCACCCACTGCACAGTCTTGGGTGCACATACCCTTCACGGCCTTTTGTTCAGGTTAGAGGGGCTTGTCCTTGGGACTCACTGTAGAGAAATTCATGGGAGAAGGAGTCTGTGGGACCAGAGGGCCAAGGCCAACGGCACTCGCTCCTGTGGTAGGGAATCCAGCACTTCGCACAGCCTTGCATGTCTCCGGGACCCATTCATGACTCTGTACCCATCCCCCTGTGGGAAGGTCATGTTCCTAGTGAATGTACCCCTGCGCCTGAGGGACGGTGAAGGAACAGCTTTTATTGTGGGTGTAAACAGAGCTTGGATGTGCAGTCTGGAAAGCCCACAAGTGCGGACAAGCCCTTGCTCTGTGAGATGGAGACGGTGATAGGATGAGGCAAACTGTAGACCAGGCCTGTGGGCAGGGGCCGAGCAGGCTCTCTGAGGGGCCTCCACGTTCTACCTTGGAACCCGGAGATGTATGAGACTCCAAATTCAAACCTGGTCTTACAGGTCATCGTGACAGTTTGTTTATTAAAGTAGGAGGATGGAGCACAAACTGTTTAACAGTTGGTTTGATTTATAACTTTCTATGTTCCTGACAGTAGTTGTGTTTCTGAAAAAGTGAATAGTCCTTGTTATTTGCAAGTGATGGGACAATGAGGAAGAGATGATTACTTGATGCTACTAAGGATTCAGTCATTAGTTATATTGAAGGTCAACATTCTCACCAAAATTAAGAAAAAGAGGAAAACATTTAAACTTTTTGGAGGTTCTTTTCTTTCATTGTTAGATTTCTTAATCTATTAACTAAATAGGTTTTTCTGTTGTTCTTTGCAAAGTAAATTGTGCTAGCTTTTGCCTATGATACAGTAGAAATGTTTTATCTTTAATATTGTTTCCCTACTTTTTTTCAAGTAAAATACACAATAAAATCTTCATGTAAATGCAATGGAGCCACTGTGCATTCTTGGAAAAACTGACCCAGGAGTTGGTCTAAGTAAAACAGAGCCATCATTATTTTTAAGCCTCAGTAAGTCAGTGTTATCTCAGGTGCTTAAAAAAAAACAACTTCTTGTTGTTGCTGTTTTCTAGGAGACTACACTTTAAAAATCGACCTTGCGGATTTTGAAAAAAATACCCGTTATGCCCAATACAAAATTTTCAAAGTTGGAGATCAAAAGGTACTAAAATTTTCAAATAAGTAATGCTACAGAATAATGTGTAAAACATACAAGCTAAACCCTGAAGTCAGAGGAAATAAAGATATAGAATCCTTTCATTCATTAAATAAACCTACTTTTTAATGTAACAACTGATGGTGGACGTTGGCTCTGTTCCTGCAGAATTCCTATGAGTTGAATATCGGAGAATATTCTGGAACAGCTGGGGACTCACTCACAGTGAAATTTGACCCTAAGATGCAATGGTGGGGTAGCCATCAGCGAATGAAATTCAGCACATGGGACAGAGACAATGACAACTACGAAGGGAGCTGCGCCCTGGAAGAACGCTCCGGCTGGTGGTTTAACAGGTTTGACGTTTCATGAACAGAACCCTGATGACATTGATGAGATCTCACCGGTGGGTGTTAGTGTTAATGCCTGTCTGAGGTCGTGTTGGTCTCTGTACTTGGTGTTAGTAAGTAATCATCCTTAGTAGAATTCTTCAGTGACACAGTCATTTTGAGGATTTGTTCATTGTGTACATGAGTAAAGCTTGAAAGATACATCTTCGTATCTTTCGTATTAGAAAGGTACGGCTTTGTATCTTTTGTATTATTTCGTATTAGAAATAAAACCAAATTCCGTTTTGCAGACTGAATGATGAGATTGCTAAGATTTCCTGTGTTGGCCATACAGTCCATTCCTAACAGGATTCAAATCAAACCAGATTTTAAAAGGGTATGTAGTAGATGCCTCTAGGAAGACAGAGCTGTACCAAAATATATATTCTGGAGGTTCAATTTAGAACATTTTCTATTCTGACATTACTTTCAAAACATGGTATGCTCTTGGTACTTCAGATTTAGTAGATGCGTTTTCGATTAGGTACATCTGTTTAGATCAGGGGGGCTATCAGTGTGGTCAGCAGGAGTGAATCACTAAGTGGGAAAAATGATTCAAGCCAACCACTTGACATTTACGAGTAAATTGTAAGGTTATTTGATTCAATAATGTGGCTGCTTTTCATAGATTTTCAGAACTCTCCTTTGTGAACGTCCTCCTGATATCCTAATGCCTGACATCATTCTATTGGTTGTATCAGTAAAAAGTATGTAGCAATTTATTTCGTAACAGGACACAGAACATTATCATATATACTTAGTTAATCCATTTCAGGGACAAAATTTACAGATATAAAAGAAGGGAGGGGGACTTTTTATAATTGATGACAACCTAACCAACTTATCTAGACTGGAGCAGTATGTTAGAGTAAAAACTGAGCATAGCAATTTGGACAAATGATTACTGGTTGATGGCTGGAAAATTTTAAATGGTGGATTTAGGCTTTTTGTTTTCTTATCCTCAAGGTTAAAATAATTGTTATGCTAGCAATTTTAAAGAGGGTGAGGGAGAAAGTTGAATTGTGAATGCTAGGTCTTGGCAGCAGATGGATGAACACGTAAGTGCAAATTACTGCTGAGGAGAGCAGGCGGTAGGGCACTAAGCCACACCTCTCGGTGTTAAACCACTCTGTTCTTGCTAAGGCAGAGGATTTCAAGGCTATGCTTTTGTTTGCTTGTTTCCTTTTGTCAGTTTAAAGGCTGTTAATCTCAAGAATGTTTCTTTTTTTAAAGATTTTATTCATTTATTTTTAGAGGGGAAGGAGAGAGGGAGAGAAATGTCAACGTGTGGTTGCCTCTCCTGTGCATGCCTCTGCTGGGAACTGGCCTGCAACCCAGGCGTGTGCCCTGACTGGGAATCAAACCATGCTTGTTGTGTTCACAGGCCTGCGCTCAATCCGCTGAGCTACACCAGCCAGGGCTCAAAAATGTTTCTTTATCCATCCACTCACCACAAGTAGCCAGAATTGTATCCTCAGGCTTGATATTATGGCCCTAAAACCCACCAGTTAAAGAACAAAACAAAACATCTGCTGTAGGAGTATCATGGCTTTGGAGAACTGATAAATATTTTCTCGTATGAAAGTGGCCAAATTCATAGTTAAGATGTTTTTGATCATTCGCTAGCAAAATGCAGGGCTGTCAGAATCTTCTGGTCTGATTGGTCTGCGTTTATTTTTTCTCCCACTAGGTGTCACTCTGCAAACCTGAACGGCCTGTACTACCAGGGCTCCTACGGGGCTCAAACCGACAACGGAGTCGTTTGGCACACCTGGCACGGATGGTGGTACTCTTTGAAATCCGTGGTTATGAAGATTAGGCCAAATGACTTTATTCCCAATATTGTCTAATTGTTCCCCTTGGGCTTGTATCTCTGCAAATCATCTGGGTTTAAAGGGATTTGAAAGATAGCAATTCTGAACACGCACATGGGTGATGAGGATAATTGCTATGTGTACTACTTTTCATTCTTACTTGCCTTTGTTTCTTACTGTACAGAGATTATGGGATGCTCACCAAATAAACGTGGCTCATGTTAGTATTTATTGCATTGCTGTGTGCAAAGGGATATGATAAGAGCGATGCTGAACTGAAATAAAAAGCATAGAATCTATGCCATCCTGGGAGATGACACAAACATGAATATATAATAAATTAAGTATGAATGAAGTTGCATGTGGACATAAAAATTCAGCAAATAATGGGTTGCCACATCAACGGCACAAACAATAAATACTGTCGAAAGTGGGGATTTGAACTCAGGTCTCTGACTACAGAGCTGGAACTCTTAGAAGCACAACCCAGGATAGTAATCACTATAAAACACTATCTCATATTTTCAGGATATTTATGTAGGTTACACTCTTCTTTCAGAAGCCTCATTTATACCAATCTTGTGAAGTAATATTATTCCCAACTCACAGAGCTGACAGCGCATGGACCTGAGATTGTGTGAGGCTCAAAGTTATAGAGTGAAGAAGTAAGGGAAGAAGGACTCAATCCAAGTGTTCTGGCACTGAATAAAATGTGTTGCCACCATGCTGTAGGTACCTGTGGCACCCCTGTCCTGTAGCACGTGGACAGGGGAGGTAGAGAGAGGACCTTGAACATGAGAGTGAAAGCAGGACTAAAGGTAAGACATTGCACCAAATAGTTGAGTGCCATTAAGTATCTGGCACAGAGGACCCAGTTCAGGCTCACAGAAAGCTCAATTTTCTAAAATGAAGACATACAATCATATATAAATAATTTCAGAAGCTGATAAGTATGAAAGAAAATACGTGCCAGGGGAATGTGCAGCAGGGGGCCTGGCCTGAGGAGAGGAAAGCCCCCTGGAAGGACTCAGCTCTTCGACTGACATGTTTTAATTAGGAGCACGTGGGAGGTCACTGCAGGAGCAGGGGACACTTTGTGTGAAGTAGACAGAGCGGGAAAGAGCAGAGAAGCAAAATAAAAGATTGGAGAGGCAACGCCACTCAGTGATCCTTATGTCCTTGAACCACGGATTCTGCCACTTAATGGCTGTGTGACCTTGGGCAGGCTACTTGACTTCTCTGAGCCTTGGCTATCTCATCTGTAAGATGATAACAGTAGTACCTGCCTCCTGGGGTTGGGTAAGAATCGTACAAGTAAAGTACCTAGAATAATACCTTGCACAAAATAAGCAGTCAATAAGAACCAGCTGTGATTGTTAGTGAAATAGGCATTAAGGGACGATAATAATAGATGTCTCAAAATAGTGGGTCACATAAAAATGTGAAGGTTAGTTGTACTTTATTTTCTAACCAGGGTTTCCTAAAGCAGTGCTTCTCAACCTTTAATGCCATTCGAATCCTCCGAGGATCTTATTAAAGGGTAGATTCTGACTCTGGGGTGGGGCCCAGGATTCTGGGGTTTTCAAATTTAGGATTCTGGTTTTTAAAACAAGTTTCCAGATGGTGCAGAAGTGGCTGCTCTAGGGACCACACTTTGAAAAGCAAAGGTGTAGGGAACTGTGGTCCTTAGGAGAGAGTACCCGCTAACACAGGAAGGAAAGGGCACCTTGATCAAAGGAATTTAGGAAATGATATATTAAACCAAAGCAAACAGATTGCTCTCGGGGATTTCTCAGGTTCTTTAATATTCTAATGTGCATTCTAAAGTTCCAGGAGGGACATAAAATATGTTGCAATTTTATATCAAGTTAGAAATGTGTTTAGTTGCCGGATCTAAATCACCTGACGTTGGAAGTGCAAACGAATGGGATGTGATGGACCTTCTGTAACAAGAGCTCAGGAGGTCACTGGCCTGGGCTCCGTGCTCCACAGGGTGGAAGCTGATATCTCTGTAACTCACTTGGCCCTTCCTTCAAAACCCCAAGCTGTGGACTGCAGGTCCTGCTTCTGGTCCGTGCTAAAAGCAGGAAGAAGGGCGAAGGGTCTAAGGACTTCAGTCTTTGCCTTTTGGGCCCAAATGGCATCATCCAGTCCCTCCATCTGCAAGTAAGATCGTGAAAGAGGATATTTAAGTTTTACGGTCTCTCAAATGCGCAGGTGGGAGAATTATTCCCCATGGTTTGGGAACATTTGTGTCTTAATGCCGTTGTGTGGGAATAGTGCCCCACAGATCAGATTTTGGTATAAACCACGGGGCACCCGTGACAACTTTAAACACAGGTATTATCTGCTCAAATAAGTAGCCTGAAGAACCCATACAATTAGGACATGAAAACAAGAAAAGCTTTTAAAGCTTAACAAAAAAAGTGATTTTACAGAGAAGCCGGGAGGGAGCTCACAAGTATAGGGTTACACCAGTCTCCCCATCATGGGTTTTCAGTTCCAAGGGGCGGACACAGAAATGTAAACAGTATAAAAAGTCGGAAGAGAAAGCATTCTCAGAAAAGACTGTCGGGATTAGTGAGAATGGAATTCGCGTCCTGAAGTCCATTTCAGTGGCCGAGTGGAGAGCATAACTCGAGAAGTTTGGATGTAAAAGAGGGAAGTCCACGGCCTTACCCGGAGCCAAACTATCAGGAAGACCCCGGTCTCAAAATCAATTCCTCCGAAAGGTCACCATTACAGAAGGAGCACGCTACCCACCCGGTGGGGGTGTTCTGGGGGCGGGGCAGAGGGGAGGGGCCAGCCACCCTATCCTCTGAGAAGGGACCTGGTGAGGTTCCTGAGTTTGTGGCAGTGTCTGGGAAAAGGCTGTCCTGCCAGGCCTGGGGTGCAGTGAGGTGGTGTCCCCCAAAATGATCCCTTCTTGGAGGGTCACAGTGGGCACACCTGCCTCATGTTGGCTGTGTGGCCCGCGCCTGGCACTGCGTTCTCTCAGCCTGTTCCCTCCCCTGGGAGCTGGGCCCTTGCTGCTCAGAGGGAGGGTCCCTGGAGAGGGTCCTGTGGACCTGGCGCAGGTGCAGACTGTGTGACAAGGCAGGTGACTGGGACAGGGGCCAGGGCCTGGGGAGACTGGGGCTCGGGACAGCCTCCCCTTCTGACAACACACCTCAGGGGCACTGAGGGGAACAGTAAGGATCCGCCCTTTTCTCCTAATGACACAGCTCGGTTTTCATCTATTATACCTACTTAGATTCCACATAATGCTTTGTGATTTTTTAAAATCTGTTAGGGGAAAAGAAAAGAAAGGTTTTCTTTTCTAAAAAACAGCTTAGACCTCTCCCTTTATTTTCGAGATCGAGAAATTGACTGCATTTTTCAGGCAACCGGTAATTCTGCGGAACGACTTACTTCCTCCCTTGACTCAGATGAATTCACGAGCATCGTAATACACCCAAGGGTGTGGGCATTTCACTCAGAATCCTACCTTCAAAAGCACACACACCTAGCAAAACTGAGCTCCACGGTGGGCAAGTCTGAGCCAAGCCGTAACCTTTAAAGAGGACAAAAGACGGGATTAGGCATTCAGTCATAACAGGCTGCCTTCTTCTCGGGGACGAAATGACACAGGGTATTGTCTTTTTAACTCCCGGGGTGTTGGCCCCGTTTGCAGTTTCTAGGCCTTTCTAATTATAGATGTGCCATGTGCCATCGCTTCCACCTGCACTTATAACAATAACGATATTCAGCACTTAACTTTATCAAAGACCTTTCCAGCTTGAACTAATTAATTCCTACAATTTCAACCATCTGGGACAGAAAGTATTATTATCCAGGTTTTACAGACCCTGACAACTCCAAAAGAGGTTTCCCCAAGGTCTCATTGCCATTGGACCGGGGCCGAGAGTATATCTTGGAAGCCCTGGATTTTTTTTCAAGTTCATGAGCAGATGACAACCTTATACAGTTTTGATTCAGGGGTCATTTGGTGTTTTTCCTCAGGGTGTTAAACAGATACCCCTTTGCTGGACAGTAGCTGATTCTCTGGATTCTGCCAGGAGGCTTCTCTCCCAGGAGGAGTGATTATACCGTTCGGAATGATCACGCACGTCATAATTCTTTGGAATACCAGGTCGTTTGGAGTTCTTAGAGGTGGCTGACATGTGTTGGCTGTTTCAGCTTTTTCTCTCCTCCTTTATTACACCTACAGTGTCTCTTTCCAGCTGAGTGCCATTACCACGCGGAGCTCTTGCAATGTAAAAGCAAAGAGTCAGCTAGTTAGTTATAAAGGCTTCTCTGTCTTTTTTTGTTAATCAACTAACTAATGGAGATGCTTAGGAATGACATCCTCCTCAAAGAAGGTCCTTAAAAGATAATACCAGATTTTTAACCACTAGTTGTTTTTTTTAAAAGATTTGAAATAGCCCACGTTTCCCTAGTTATGAGAAAGTTAAATTTGAAACAACACCAAGTCGCCCACTGGTGGAAAATCACCATAACGCCAGCAACTCTTGTCCTGTTTTATAGTCGTGGTTTCAGAGTATGACACTTCATGTCTCACTCATGTTGAAGAGGCAGAAAATCCTATACTTAAAAAGTGTTTCTAAAAGTCAGAAGCTGATCAACTTAAAAAAAGATTTTATTTATTTAATTTTAGAGAGTTGCTAAGGGAGGGAGAAAGAGAGGGAGAGAAACATCAATGTGAGAGAGAAACATTAATTGGTTGCCTTTTGCATGTGCCCCAACAAGGGACCAAACCTGCAGCCCAGGCACGTGCCCTGACTGGGGATAGATCCAGTGACTTTTTTCTCTGCAGTATGATGCCCAGCCAAGTGAGCCACACCAGTCAGGGCTAATAGACTTAAACATTTATTGATTTGAGAGAGGGAGAGAGAAACATCGGTTTGTTATTCCACTCATCCATGCATTTAGTGGTTGATTCTTGTATGCACCCTGACCTTGGATTGAACCTATAACCTCGGCATATCAAGTCAGCACCCAAACCAACTGAGCTCCCTGGCCAGGGCTGAAAGATTTTATATATGCAATGATTATGCAAAATAATGTCAAATTAAAGTGAAATTTTATATTGAATTTATTGGGGTAACGTTGGTTAATAAAACCATATGCTTCTCAAATGCAATAAAATATCTTGTGCACACAGCATCGCGTGCCCATCGCCCAAAGTCAAGTCTCTTTTCCTCATCATTTGTCCCGGCTCAGCCCTCTCTGCTTCCCCCCACCCCCTTTCCCTCTGGCTATCACTGTACTGTTTCATTTCTGTGGGGTTGGTTTTCTTCTTCTTAGTCTCTTTCTCTATCTGACTCAGATACCCTTATGGCCAAAGAAAGAATAATTCGGAAAACTTTCAGAATATGTAAGGAATTTGGTGGACAAGGTTAAGAACTGTTGTAGACTGCTCTGCCTGATTTTAGGAATTGTATCTGTACCCCTTGTGGCTAAGGGTGAGAGACGACCTTTGGCATGCCAGCCACAGGAGACAAAGCTTGTCTCTGGTAGCAAACGCTGCCTCGGTTCCTCTCCCTGCCCCCAAAGCTTGGTCGGAAGTCAATGACGGGTAAGACCCCTCACAGTGAAGGGAAACCTAAGCCAGACTCGATCATTTGGGAGGCCTTGGTGGAAGGACTCGGGGGGCTGCAACAAAGAGCAATGGACTCTTGCCCCTCGGCCTTGACAAAGCCCGAGTCCCCATGTTCTCTGGGAGAAGTGCTTCCTGGCTCTAATCCCCTTAAACCTGAATACCTGATGGGAAGAGGTGCAGCTCCTTGCCTTGCTAGAGCGTGTCCTGGGGGAAAATTCGGCATCACAAAGACTTCCTGATAAACCTGTGAAATCTGCTCTGCTATGAGTGCGTTCATTCTTATGATAAGGGTCTGAGAGGAAAAGAGTATGTCTCCCAAAGTTTCTGCAACTCTGACTCATAGTAAGCCCTCAGACCTCTTTGAAATGTTATCCACTGTTTGATCCTTACCACCCTGTATTCCTGTGCATTACAACCCAATAAAAGGCTATGGAGCAGGGCGCTCAGGGCCTTTTCCTCCTCAGAGAAACTGGCCGCTGCTGGCCTTTGTCTCCCCAGAGAAACTGGCCACAGCCCACTCCTCCTCCCTAAACAGAGCTCATCTTGTCTCAGCCATATATTTACTCATTCACGCATGTCCGTGGCACCGGGGGGACTCAAGAGAGAAGTCGCCCCCACAAAGAACTTTTTCTAAACAGGGAACTTAGGAAACCTAAGTTCGAGGAACATCTGCCTATTGTCGGTGTGTGAGTCAGTCTAGTAAGACGTGCGACTCGGAGGAACCAGGGTTTGGAAGGACAACGTGCTTTCCCCTCAAGGCTGTTTTTAATACCACGTCAGAGGCCTGGGCCACTTAAGTTTCGGCAAGTTCCATAAATACATCTGGTCCACCTGAAAGTTTAAAGATCCTGGGTGTTATTCCTCAACACTCTTCCCACTCAGAGAAGCTGAGCAGTTTGACATAGTTTTAGTTCAAGGACGCTTTTCCAGGATGAGCTTTAATGAGATAGAAGTCCACGTGCGAAGTTCAGATCTACCTTCTCACGCAGTTTTCTGAAACAGAGCGAGAGGGAAAAAGCCATGGGATGGCGATTAAGGCAGGTGACTCTCAGGTGTGCTCCCCAGGTTCCCCAGCAATCCCTTGGGGATGGTGAGACAGACGTGAGCTCTCCACACTCATTCCTTCGGTTTGCGAGCCTGGATCACACTGACGACCTGCCGAGGGGCAGTGAACACCGGCTGTCCTTCTCCTTCCTTTATAATTCAATGAAAGGCTGGCCTCTGGACCTCACAGACCGCCTCAGATTTTCAGAGGACAATATTCATCAGAGCTGAAGTCGGGGTGACTAACTCTCTTTAGACCATCTTCGCCATCATCCAAAACTTCCTGCAAGAGTCTATTTGGAGACTAAAATGTTTCCATGCTGGAAGTAGGCCCAGAACAACAAAAAAAAAGTTTGGTTTTTTTTGAAGTGTGGGGCAGTCTCGTTGGCCATTTTCAATCACTCCCTTTTTCTTATAGCTATAAATAAAACCTGACAAAACAGAGTCTCCCAGTCCAAGGTGCGACAAGTCTTCAATAAAGAATACTTTCTGGGCCAAAGAGAGCTTTAAAATATAAGCACTTGTATATTTTAAAGTAAATGTTTTTATGTTTTACCCGGAAATTATTTTGTTCAAGTTTCCTGAAATACCAGGAAGAAAACGTAAGAAGCCTTCTTCTGTGTTAGGAGGGCTTTCGTGGTTGACCGAGGCAAGTCCAGTGCTGGTGTGGATATGAAGACACTCTTGTTGCTCTTCCTAGCACTGGTGTGTCTCGGTTTGTCAGGAAAGGGGGTGCCGGACTGGAGGCCCTTCACAGAGTGGCTGTGACCTGGGTTCTGGGGTCTTGGTAAGGTGCATGGCTCTTGTTTGCAGATTCTTCTCCCTGCCTGTGTAAGGCAGGTGCTGACAGAGGACCTACCTCTGTCTCGATGTCCCCAGGCAGCTTCCTGGGTCTTCCCCGGCTGTATCACAGGCGGGACTGTACTGTGAATTCCCAACATGCCTTTGCTAACCTTGCAGAGTTATAGTGGCAAAGATGCCAAAGAGGCAACTTCCTTTACAGATGGAATCCTAAGGAAATCCTGGGCTTTTTTCTCTCTTGTCTGTAGTCGTTCTTCCCAAAGGGTCGGCCCAGTGAGCTCCCTAGACATCGGCCCGTGGGCTTCATGCCTCGCCACTTCTTGGTATTCTCTGCTTCAGGCACCTCTGGGTCTTCTTAACCCTCTATGGTTCCTCGTATGGGCCTGGGGAGAAGGTCAGTCCACTGGGAACTAACCGTTAGGGACAAGCCCCTCAGGTAGATTCTTTCTTATACCTTATCAAGTGCTGACTCACCAATGCTGCCTACGGTGCTGATAAGGAAGGACTAGAATGTCTTCCTTCTCAGGTCACCGGGATGCTCTATTTATTCTGGTTCTAACTTAGCTGATGGGAATTTCTGGACAGAAAGGAGGGGGGTCGTTGCTGCCTGCTGTAAACCACATCAAAGACACGGACACCTACTGCCCAGTGTCCGAGTCTCCCAGGGCACATGGGCCTCACGGGCAGGAGAACTTGTCCCAGCATTTTCTGTCTATCATGACTCGAAAGTACTGCCATCAAAACTAAGCTGGAAATAGAATGTCCAGTATGAAAAGCCCAGGAGAAATTAAGATCTTGAGGTGGCTGTTCCCCTGTGTTCAATATGGCAGCTGTTACCAATCAATACTTATTAATCAAAACGGATTCAGAAAGGATATGAAGTACCTATAAAAACCCAAACAGCGTAAATAGAACCATAATCGTCTAGGCCCCTCGTGTTTAGTGGAAGGTCAGATTCATTGCAGTCTTGTGAAGGGAGCTCTGGTTCTCTAAATAAAGGTCTGTGGTTTAGAGTGTGGGGAGATGTGTACCTGCCCAGGCAGCAGAAACCACTGACAGTTCCCAGCATCAGGTGTCCGTGCGGTGGCTCTGTACGTGGCCTCTATCTCCCAAAGCTGGTTACTATGCGGTGGTAGGTGTTGAGTCTGCACAGCACCGATCCATGCTGTTACCTAATGTTCCCAGTGGTTGTACGGTTGGAGGCGTGTAGAGAGCTGGACTGAGCTACTGGGTTTAATAATCCCTTTTACCTGAAGTTCATAAGACTCGAGTTACACAACTCTTCAGCTGGGTGGTTTGGTATACCAAACCTTAAGCAGGCCTTATTCATCTTTGTGGGCCTCTTCTGTCAAACATTTCATGTGATTAGAGGGCCCATGTTGGTGGTTGCAGACTAGTCCCAGAGATGTAGATCACAGCACAGGGCATATAGTCAATAATATTGTGACAACTGTGTACAGGGCCAGGTGGGTACTTGAAACACAGGGGACCACTATGTGAAGCATATGGTTTTCTAACCACTACGCTGTACATCTGAAATTAATCTAGAATCATAGTGAAGGAAGGAGAACCCTTTTGTACTGTTGGTGGGAATGCAGGCTGGTGCAGCCACTGTGGAAAGCAGATTGGAGATACCTCAAAAAATTCAAAATAAATCTGCCTTTTGACCCAGCAATCCCACTTCTGGGAACATATCCAAAGGAACCCAAAACACTGATTTGAAAGAGCATAAGCGCCCCTCTGTTCATTGCAGCATTACTTACAATCGCCAAGATATGGAAGCAGCCCAGTGCCCATCAGTAGGTGAGTGGATAGAACAACAAGACGTTTACACAAGGAAATTCTACTCAGCCATTAAAAACGAAGAAAATTTAACCCTTTGCAACAGTATGGACATTATGCTAAGTGAAATAAGCCAGTCAGAAAAAAACAATACCTTATGATTTCACTTATATGTGGAATCTAACGAACAAACTGAAATAATAAGAAAAATGGGGACAGATTCACAGGTAGAGAGCATCATGACAGCTGGGGGTGGGGTGAGGGGTGCAGGGATCCTGCAAAAAGGAAAAGGCTAACGCGCATGTCCCTTTCCTTTGTGGACGTGGGCATGGACAACAGTGTGGTGATTGCTGAGGGGCAGGGGGCGTAAGAGAACTAAAAGGGAATGGGGAAAAAAGTGCAGTAAAGATTAAATAAAATACAAAGCAATGTAAAAATCAAAAAATAAAAATAAACCTAAAAAGAATCATCTTGAATATAAAACATAATTGAAAAAAGAAAAAATTTCATGTGGCATTATGGTATAGTGATCTTGGTTGAGGAATTACCTTTAAAACCACTAGATAGAAATTAATTCAACATTTGCTTGACAAACATGTTTTGGGTGATGTAAGTTATTAGTCACTCAAATAACAAGGAAAAATTCACCTCTGCAGAGTTCATAGTCAAATGCACGAACATAATAAGGTAATTAGGATACCTCTGCACTTTGTCATGCAATAGCACTCCATACAAAATGCTATGGGCCATTCAAAGAATGAGCCACTAATTAGATCTGTATTGAGACAGCCACTTGGTCTGAATCAACACAGTATTACTTACACAGATAATGTAGTTACCAAAAATTAGCTCATAGGATCTTGGAATTCATTAAGTAGAAGTAAAACATCTAAAATCTAGAATAACAGATATAGGCAGTAACTACTTTGGACTTCTCCAAGTTCATATGAAATATCAGGCTCAATTTTGGGCCAAAATCCAAAGGATATTTATAAACCACAAGCATATTCAGAAGAGACGACCCACACTGGCAATGATGAGTAATACTTAGCTTAGCTAGGAGAGCAGTGTAACTCCAGGAGGAACATGCTAGCAGTCAGCACAAACGGGAGGGGTTTTGTAAAAAGAGGTGTTATATTTAGCCCACAAACCTCAAGAAAAAAATTAATAAGTCAATTAAATCCATGATGGATGAAAACTGCAAGTATGCTAATTTTGATTAAAGTCAGGAAGAACCTCCCAAGAATCAGAGTGACCTAAAAGTTAAAATAAGCTGCCTCTTGAGTTGACAAGATTATAACCACGGGCCTGACCTCACTGAGGCCGCACTGTTGGTATAGCATATTACAAAAGCATGCAAGTGTCTCCGAGGTAGTTAACCTAAGTGTTCTCTGTGATACCTCCCAAAACTTAGATTTTTAATGATTTGGAGTTGTGGTTTTCATATTACACATTATTTCCAAAACATAGCAAAGTAGATGAGTGTTCTTTCAATCTGTGTTTTTCGATCGTCTTGTGACCAGTGCGTGGCAGTAGTGGGTGATAAATGAATCACTGAGCCAGAGACAGGCTTGCCACACCCTAGCAAGGTTTTTTAAGTTAAGAATAAAGGTCATCCTTTACCACCCAGAAAATCTTATGATTCAAAGCTGGTGAGGGAAAATGTATACCAAGAAACGAACAGTGAGTTCAGCATGCTGATGGAGAGAGAAGGCTAGAGTCACGCAGAGAGAAATAGCACCAGGAGAGACGAACCGTGGGGTGAAAGGTGTAAGAGATTCAGTCTGTCAGCAGGCATAGGAATATGGCCGACACCACTGCCGTCTCTCCCAAGTGCCAGGTGCTATTTTTGGCCCTCGTCTCTGCTTACTCATCAATCCCAACAGCCCTAAGAGCTAGGTTTTATAATAATCATCCTCTTTTGATGAATGAAGAAACGTAGGCACAGAGAGGTTAAGTAATTGTGCCTAAATCACACAGCCAGTAGGCAAAAAGTTGGCATTTGAACCCAAGTATTTTGGCTCTAGAATTTATACACCTGTGTAAAGTATCTCTGAGAAGCAGAGGGCAAGGGTGAAGAAACCCACTAAGGACAAATGAGCTAGCAATTTCGATTCTGTAAATTCCACTTTACAAAGAAAAGTAAATCACCATTAAACATGAATGTTTTATTTGAAATCTGGATAAATGGCAAGATATTCTTAGTACAAATCTAATTCTTCTCTGTAAGAGTCATTTTAACAAATTCACT
This sequence comes from Artibeus jamaicensis, assembly GCF_021234435.1. NCBI lineage: Eukaryota > Metazoa > Chordata > Mammalia > Chiroptera > Phyllostomidae > Artibeus > Artibeus jamaicensis. Next base: position 18,910,748 of record NW_026522056.1, on the reverse strand, counting down.
TTTCCGTGTCTTTTAGCTACTTGGCATTCGTGCCTCAAGGATCTGGCTTGAGATCCCGATGATAAAAGCCTGAAAGTGTTTTTTGCAATTGTCTACAGAGACAAAGAAAGCACCTCTTTCAATCATTGTCTGTGCACTAAAGCCCAAACTCAGTCACATGGGTGAGGACTCAGGCACCCTCTGACTCAGAGCAATTAGAAGAGGTTATGTTTTTCACGTGGCTGGGGGTGGCGAGCGCCGAAAGCATATTCAGAGTCTCGGGATGTTCTATCATGCAAGCATGCCTCTGTACCTGATGCCAGAAGCTGCAATAACACAGTACTCAGTTTTTTCTCAGGATCCTCGATATTTCTCTCCCCTTGATCTGTACAATGCCGGGTAGGGTAAGAGCTCACAGATATTCTGTGCCATTTCTAAGGTGCTGGCCTTGCAGTGACTCTAAACCATGCTGCCGTGCAGAACTTCCAGTGTCTCCCTTTTGCCTGCCCAACAGGATGCACCCTTACACCTGAGGGTGGGAGTTAAAGGAATTCTCCCTGTACCAGTTGCATGTATGCTCCAGGATGGTTTCACAGGATGCAGCATGCAATACACCAGCATGTAGCCAAAAGATTTGGCTCTGACAGAGATGACCTTCCAAATAATTTCTGAAAGTTTGTTAATAGAAGTCTTGTGGGCTGTATCTTAATCAAACCTCTCCTAAAGCCACTGCAACAAAAGGCAAATGAAAGTCCAAAGTAAACACCCAACTGTTGCCGGCTAATTCAAGTCCAGGTGCCCAATCTGTGTTACATTATGAATGAATGGGGCTGAGGGTGGGAGGAAGGTAGAGAACTGGTCCCCAGGGACATCCAGGAAATATCTGAAGGCATCCGCGGGCCTTAAACATGTGTCATTTATTTATACTTGTATTTTAGAATGCGGGAAACCATAAAATCTGACAGAAAACCCCTAATAAGAGTCAAAGCCAAGAATCTGCGGTCAGCAGGGGCGTCGTGTGGGAGAATGGCTCCACCCCCCTCCTCCTCATTCTGACTCACACATGACTCATTAGAAAGCAGATTCACTCTGCGCTGGTTATTCAGTGTTCTCCCCACAATGTCCCACTGGTGCAAAGCACACAGAACCCTGGGCGAAGTGTAATGTTACCCTGTCACTTCCATGCTCAGCAAACTTGGCTGTGGGTGCTTTGGACTGGATTCATATCTAATACCTTTAATTCTCCCAGAGCTGCAAATTATTTAGCATGGAAATACATATTTCATAATATTAATCAGAGATATTGGCTTTGTTTTCCTTTTTGAAGTGTAGCATATCTATAGTAAAAAGCATGTTTTTTTTCACTTTAAAAATGTTTTCTATTTCTCAATTACACTTTACATTCACTGTTATTTTTGTATTAGTTTCAGGTGTACAGCACAGTGTTTAGAAAAGCATAAATTTTCACTGTACTACTTGAAGAATTTTCATATTTATTCAACCATCTAACCACCACCTAAATCAAGATATAGAACATTTCAGAACTCCAAAGTCTTTTCACACCTCTTCCACTCTTGACCCTCTCACATTCAAGCACAATCTCTCTTCTAACTTCTGTCACCGTAGTTTGGCCTTTTCTTGAATATACAGGCTGAGGCCAAGCAGGTTTACAGTTGCGAGTATGTGAAACACAGAGTTTATTCTTGTATCACAACTTATTAATTTTTGTATTATTTCCCACATGAACAACTGTGAACCTACTTTTGCCCTACCCTGTTGGGAACTTGTTGGGAAGGTGGAATCTCAGGCCTCAGCCCAGATCTTGGGAATCGGAAACTCTGAGGGGCAAGGCTGAGACATATTTCCCACAAAACTCCAGGTGATTGTGATGCACGCGAAAGTGAAGGACCAATGGGCTGGAGAACGGTCACTGTCTCACCCATCTGCCTATCTGTAAGCCGACCGCCTTATTAATAAAACAAACTTCAAATCTCTAGTAACCGTATCAAAACTAACCATGTCATTTGCAATCATTTGATGTGTTTGTCTGTCTGCTTATTGGACGACCTAACTAACATGAACCAAAATTAAAGAAAAAGCGAAAAGAGCGGACAGAGAGGTCTCCCCTAGACTCTTGTGCCCTGCAGGCAAACCAAGGTTCCCAGGCCGCTTTGTGTTGTTTTGGAGCTATTTTGCCCATTCGCTACAAATAGGCGTATTCTTTCTTCACTGTCTGCTATACACAAATGTAGCACATTCTACTGTTCAAATGCAGCCTTCTTTTTTAAAAAAGACAATTTTAAAATATGTTTACTGATTTTAGAGACAGAGAGAGGGGAAAGAGAAAGAGGAACATTGATGTGAAAGGGAAACTCCTATCTGCAGCCCAAGACATTTGTGCCCTGACCAGGGATTGAACCCACAGCCTAGGTGTGTGCCCTGACTAGGAACCAAACCCCCAACCTTTTGGTACATGGTACGATGCTCCAACCAACTGGGCCACACCGGCCAGGGCAAATGCAGTCTTCTTTATTGGTGCTCGTATATGGTTTCCACAGTAACTTTTCCTGTTTTGTAAAAGAATGTGTGTTTCATATAAATTTCTTAAAATAGGAATTTGCATTTTTTACATTTTTCCATTGAACCAATTCTAATGCTTTATACTTACAATATCTTTTCTTTTAACTTTGACTTTTAACTATCCCAATGAAATATTCAGAAATAGAAAGTTATTATCACCAGGTGCTATTTCTCTTACATTATACCCCAAAAGCTCAGCCTTCTACATATTTAAAGATCTCGTCACATTTGCTGGTTAATTTTGCATATTAATATTTGAACCATGTGCTATTTATTCAATAATGCTGGCATTTATTCCAACTCATGCAGGTGGGGGGGGCGCTTATTTTAGCCTCCCACCAGAAGTTAAATTGAAACTCCTTTTTGAATTTTTTCTATTCTGTTCTCACACCCCTGGCTTGATGCCAGTTCATTTTTGAATAAAAAATACAACCATATTCTCCTTCTTTATTCTTTTAGCAATATTACAATCCTGACATTTGATCTCTGCAAGCAATTATCTGGTTTCTTCAATTCTCTGTTTAATAATCTTTAAAGGGGATGAAACATGTAAAATAGCTCTTTGGTCTGTGCCAAAACGTTTCCAGCTGTCTCAAAATGTGAAGCAAATTATACCAAGGGGCATATCTTTAAAAAATACAGTCCACAGGAGTGATTCTAAAGTCCCCACCTCAGAAATCAAGGCCTGCAATGTTTTGCTGTTTTTTGGAGATCTCTCTTATAATTGAGCTTTCGCCTCAATAAAGATTATGTTTTTTAGTTTCCTGTAGCTTTGTGGTATATTTCTCTTCCCATAACTCCATGAAGGCCTTCCCCAAGCCAGTCTGTCTACCGGTTTGCTCCCCATATGTCACGGTTGCACCACGTGAGTGACATGTCCTTGATCACTAGAACACTATTTCTCATTCGTAAGTGGGCATATTTGATCTCAATGAGCTTTCTAACCACCGTCTGGGATGCAAGGTGTAAGCATCACGACCCCATGTTGCCCATGAGGAAATTGAGGCCTGGAGGGCTAATTTTTTTTAATTTTAAAGATTTGATTTCTTTGTTTTTAGAGAGAGGGGAAGGGAGGGAGAAAGTGAGGAAGAGGAACACTGATTGGCAGTGGGGGCCAAACCCACAACCGACGCACGTGCCCTGAGTGGGAATCGAACCAGCCGGTGGGAGCTGGAGGGTCGGAGCTTATTCCTCCTTCTGACTCCCCTGCACTGAGAAGCTGCTTCGCTCGTCCCAGTGCACCTCATCATATTACTTTTTCTGCGTGTACGGCTCGTGATCGAAGCGCAATCTCCTTCACACCAGAGTTTATCTGATGCTTCCTTGTATTCATTCACCCAGGAAAAGAAACTCACTAAATAACAGTTGTTTGACTTGTTAGAGTCAAAGAATCATAAACTTTGAGCAAAAAGGGAGCTGCTTTACAGCTCGCTTCCTGAATACTTGTGTTTCTCAAAAGGTTTGAGGTTTGTGAAGCCCTGGGAGGAATCTGTACAATGCCACACATTTTTATTAGAAGATTTAAAGTAAAATTATCTTCACTTTAAACAAGTGCTGGTGTGTATTGTCATGAAATGTAAAATTTAAACAAGTTGTAAGATGAAACATAGAACTGGGAAGAAACTCCACAGAAATGTCACAACTACACTGGGCTGCTTCAGACTGCCCCAGACGCCAAGGGGGTAAATGTCTGTTTTCCCCACAGTTGGTGCCATTTCTACCGAAAAAGCTGAGAAGCAACAGGTGTAATGTTAACTGAGCCCTGGAGAGGTTAAACAAACTGTCCCAAATCACACATTATCAACCAACACTGATTCCGCATCTACTACGAATCCTGCAAACACCTGATCTAAAGTGACCAGCAAAGCAGACAGGGCGCTCACCTTCTAAGTTTGTCCACAAGTTAGAGTGAGGCAGGGAGAGAGCCATTCAATTAACATTGTGTGTGTGTAACCCATATAAACCAGCCCCTTACTGGTTATTCCAGCAGAACATTAAAAAAAAAAGCAACTCAAATCTTTATTACAGCCTCTCCAGAAAATACCCAAGGGGAGTTCATTTTTATTGCACAACAAAAGGTATTTAACACTTTTTCCCTGTGCTTCACACTCTTAATATGGATCTCAGCAGCTTGTCATTGACAGAAATGAATTTTCCCAAATTTCTTTTTGTCCCTCAGCCTGAAGAGCTCCTTAGGGCAATGTGGTCTCGCAGGCTCTCCTTTTCCCATCTATCCATCTATTTTATCTTCAACACAAATGAAGCTTGCTTCTGATTTCTTTAGTGGTTGTGGGGTTGGAAAGGAATGTGAAACGTCATGAAGTGATTTCTCTACCTGCAATTGTTTTTTTAAATTTGCATGCTATGGTAAAGGTAAAAACTGCAGAGGACCTGACCTAGGCTGGGGACTGGGGAAGATTTCTCTAAGAAAGGGATCTATTATTAAGCTGAGCTCAGACTATTAACCAAGAAAAGGTGTGAGAACATGCCAGGCTTAGGAATCTCAACCAGTGAGATCTCAAGTGAGAAGAAATGTGAAAAAGATAAAGTCCGTTGAGGCTGGAATACAAGGTCAGAGGGGGAGGGGAGAAGCTGAAGAGGGAGGCAAGAGTCCAATTACATAGGGCCTTGTGGCCCATGTTTAGGGTTTTCAGTCTCCTTCTTGGACAGCACTGAGAAGTTATAAGAAGGAAGCCCATTGGTGGTGCAATACAATTTGCATCCTTATGGGAAGATTTGGTAGGGACTAGAGATTTGGGAAATTTGGGGAGAACCTGTAAATATGCTTCTGTTGAACTGAGATAATGCCAGAGGAGATGGAAAGAAGAATAAGAATTCAGAAGCTCTTTGGGGAGAGATGGTCAGGAGTTAGTGCTTGATGGACTATGGCTGCTGAAGAAGACTGATGTCAAGCTCAACTCCCAAATTTCTGTCTTGAGCAATGGGATGGTGATGATGATGATAGACTGGGAAACAGAAAGCTCTAGAAAAAGACCAGATTTTGTAAAGGAATTTTATAGGTCAAATGGCTTAATAGTGAGACAGGAAAAAATAGTGATTTTGTTAAATCAGGTCATGAAGCTTCAGAATTTGTTATTTATTCTTGTTTGAGTTATTTCCTTCTATCTTTTTATCTCATCAATAACCACCTAAATACATACAGAATACTTCGAGTTTGCTTTTTTCATTGATTTCAAAGGGTTACATAGACATAGTTTCATTTAATAAAATGAGTAAGAAGCAGATTTCACTCTAAATTTCATTGTCAGTGATGATCATTTTGATGATCTGATTAGGGGGATGTATAGAAGCATTCTCTTCTTTCTGATTTGTTCTCTATTCATCCAATTCTAACTCCATTCAATAGGTTAAAGTCCATTACCATCATTACATTAATGCTCACTCGATTTGTCCCAGTTTTGAGCAGCTGAAGCCACTTCACGCCAACTCCCACGTCCTTCATCTGTTTTCATCACATTTTGAGTGTATTCTTACAGACCTAATAAGATGTTCCTGACTCACACTTGCCCTGTGTTTGGAATCAGCATCTCCCCATGGAATTTAGGTCACATTTAATGGAGAAAATGTATTTAGAAATAATCATCTGGGTAAAAGGTGTTTTCTTTGCTAGAGACTCTTCTAGGTCATGACAGAAAATAGATCTAGGAAATAGACACACACTTAAGCATCCACACATTGACGTACTTACATATATACCCATATCTAGACTTATTTCCATATCTGTGACTATTACTGCTATATCTGCATCTTATTTGGGGATGCTATTACAAATGACCATCTTCGACAGGATGGCTCAAACAGCAGACATTTATTTCTCACAGTTCTAGAGGCTGGAAATCCAAGGTCACGGTGTCAGCATGGCGAGTTCTCAGTGAGGACCTTCTTGTCAGGCTGTAGATGGCACACTGTGGAGAGAGGATGAGAGAGCTCTCAGGGGTGACTGACTGCACTTGAAATCATTCACTTTTCAAGTGCTCTGTTCAATACTACTATGGTGACCATTTCTGAATGGTTTAGAAAATGTACAGTAAGGATAATGCTCATCATTAAAATGATTTACTGAAATTCTTAAGAGAACTGTAGTGAGAGACAAAAAGGAAGTTTATTTCATAGGTTACTTGCAGCAATTTCAGATCACAACCAGAGTGATGAAATGGGTTTTTGGAGTCTAAATAATAAAATAACCAATTAAAAGAATGATGAGAAGGGGCAGAATGCTTTATATGAATTTCAAACAATCATTACTTATTAGGACAAGAACTACATTTCATACACTGCTTTATATTTTGCTCAGTGGATTTTTAAAGGTTTTTACCATCTGCACATGGTAAAACACATAGAGAACATAGCATCCATTTAGTAAATATTTTAGGCTTAGCTATAATATTTGGATGGACACACAGTAAACTTATGCAAGGTCATATGTTCATTATATCTCAATAAAGCTAGAAAAAGCAAATTACTGTTATCACGTATTCATGTGTTTTTTCATAATAATAATCAGTCCCTCTTAAATATTTACCATACCAAAAATACAACTAACATACTTGAGATTGTACAGGGCTCTATTTTATTTAAATCTAACTTATGGAAGATAAGACGTATCACACATTCAACCCAAAGGAGTCTTTCATGAGAACCTGGATACTTCTGTGATACCTGTTCTGTGAAAAGGTACTCAGACTGTTTGGAAAGATCCTATAAATCACAGGTTCAGGTTTAAACCAGGTGTAAGGGAATTCATAAAGGGTCTTCTCAGCTCAATACAGCTGTTTAGTTCTTCAAAGAAGGCAAAAACATACCCGAGACCCTTAGCTTCAGGCCTCCCCGAAGGCTCCATTCTTTGCCAGTTGCATAACTGCCTTTTAAAGCAATTAAGACCATGTCTGGTAAAAGCATGCAAAATAGTCCTAGTTTCTATTTTAATATTCTTGTAAATAGATAAGAGTACAGTTACCACTGTATCATTTGAGGTCTTCATTAATAATAAGAGTGTAGACTAGATGAAAAAATAAAGATCTAAATTCTTACATTCTGTTTTTGAAATAAGAAGAAAACTGTATGTGCGAATCGTGGAGCAAACCTAAGTGTCATTCACAAGGATTGAACCTGCTGAAAGCTTTTCCCAAGGACAACGGGGGATCGATATAAAGCAGTCAAATGACTGCTTTGTTTGCCTTCCAAAAAGCCCTGTGGAAAATGAATATTTAATGACAGACAAACCAAGATGCTGAATGTAAGCAATAATAGGTTGGAAAGGTAGATACAAGGGTTTTGTTACATTGGAGGATCAAGTGAATTCCAATTAGTCTAATGATGAAACCTTTTAAGTCTTTGCTTTATGGCTGTTGTCCTGAAATACCAGCCGTGGGGTTATTATAAATCCCATGTCCATGGCCCACAGAGCCTCGCCACACACATGCAGATAATATGTCCTCGTAATTACCCACAACGGGGCCATGGCCTATGGTTGAATTGAACTTTATTTCTTCTCCTTGGCTTTTCATTTTCACTTGGGGAGCAAACAGAAGACATAGCAACACGCTGTGTTCAGGAAGCCATTTCAAAGACCTTCCAGTTTCCGGTCCCCCTTGGTCTCTGGATGAAAGATAAGGAACAATTCAATCCAGCGGCCACCAGGAGATTGGACAGGTCAGGAGTCCCTGGGAATATTCGATCCAAGGGGGAAAACATCCGCCTTTAGAAGCTGAAGATTTTGTTAGTGTATTTCCTGAGTAATGGAGTGGGCAGTCCTTTTATTTCATATTCATGAGGATTTTTCCCCCCCGGGGATTCTAATCTTTGTTTCTGAGATAGAGCTGCTGGATTTCTCTTAAAGCCTTGGGATCATTGGGGCCCAGTGGGTGCATCCACACAAGTTGTAGGGTCGAGGGTGGAAGGTCTGTGTGTGTGTGTGTGTGCATGTGCGTGTGCGCTCATGCAGTGGGGGAGGTGGCTGTGGGAAAGGCTCTGTTTTGAATTCCAGCACACGCTTCCAATTTCTCTATTATTATAATTTCCCTCAATAAACTTTTTTGGGGGTTATGGCTCTATTTTCTCCTTTCAGATTCCGTCTTCAGTAATTCATTGTTTTGACTTCTGGAAATGTGCTGCAGATTTTCATTTTTCACTGTTTTTTTACCCTAGAAGAGTAAATGGGGATATTTGTGAGAGATGGAAGAAGGCCCAGAATTGAGGGCCAAGGTAAAGCAACCAGCTAGTAGAAATCATCTACAAGTGTCTTTCTTAAGACACTGTCACTCTGGAACCACCGAGCTAAACAGTGGGACGTGGAGTAATTTATTTGACTCTTCTCAATTTTCTCACATACAAGATGGAGTTTGAAGTACTACCCAGTACTTAAGGCTGCTGTGAAAATCGGATAAAATCAATACATGTAAAAACACTTGGGACACTGCCTGGCACATAGCAAATATTCTACAAATGCTACACATCGTTACCGTAATTGTATTTAAAAAGACAAAGAAATCTAATGACCAGCATTATATTTTTGTCAGTCAAAATCTGTTTTTGATCTAGATCAATTATTTTCATATATTTTTATAAAATTTTATAGCAAGCTTATGGGTTCAGATCATTTTATTTTACTTTATCACATAGACACATACCCTTGTATTACATCCTCCACTTACACGTCATTTTAATTTGCATACAATAATATACTATGATTTACTTAACATTTAAATCTCTGTAGGCATTTTCACCGATGCACAGTTTCCCCGATAAAAAGAATGCTGCACCGAAAATTACTACACAAGTTAGTTATCTTCCATCAGAGAGGGGGAATGGGTAAGGAGTGGAGGAGTGTGCTCTATCTGTGACCCTCCAGGAAGATGTGACTGTTTTATATTCCTACCACTAATATAGAAAGTATACACATTCCCTCTCCCCAAAGGCTTAAGATTGGGTCTTACAATTTATTTTTTTTCCCATTTAATGTCTCTAAAGGAGATTTTTAAGTCGGTTCGGTTTGCCTTTTTCTTTTTTTTTTTTTAACACAACTGTAATAAAAAAACATGATTTATTTTATGTTCTTGACTGGACACTTTTATCAAGTGGTTGTTGACTTATATAATCATTTATTTCCTCCTACAGTTTTGGGAGAAATTTATTAGCAGGTTATGTTTGTAATACATCTATTTATATTAAAAGCTTTTTATTCATAATTTTTACTTTACATTTTGTTGTATGAAAATGAAAAGTTTTAAAAGTATATTCAATTAATCTACCTTCCTCCTGGTAACAACCTTCGTTTTCCTAGTGATTAGAAGTGCATGTTCTCTCCCATGTGGGGTAAATAACTACTGTTCAGTTTTTTTTTTTAATGCTTTTACTCTTTGATGCAGCTAGAACTTATTGTAATGTTTGGGTCTCATGTTTATCTAAGTTCATTCTTTCCAAGTAGTACTTTTTGGGAGATCGTGTAGTAACTGGTTATCACTTCCCTGCTGTCTGTTTTATCTCTATTATAGATCAGCTCCATGTTCTAAACTATGAAAATCTGATACTATATGATTTTCATTGTGTGTTCGCTTTTTCAAATCTTCCAGGCTGAATCCACCTTTATTACCCATGAAAATGATTTGATATTGTCATCCATTTATTTTTTAATACTAATTCTTACAGGAATTTTAGTTGTATTGCAATAAATCTATGTATTAGAATAAAAACTATCGATGTCTTCATTTAGTCTCTTAAGGAAGAATCACCTGGCACAGTTCTTTAGTTGTGTTTTTAAAGTTTTCCTTTAGGATTGAATTATTTTAAAAAGCTATATTTCAAATTAAAATGCATGCATTGTATTTCATGTATTTGTTGATGTGGTGGATTGTGTTTTAGTTCTAGATAATAATTATCTTGTTTGTGTTGAAATTGTAGTATGCAGCCATGTAATATGCAAATTTAGATTTACATTCTCTATTTAGGGATAATCGTGATAGGAGTGCCTGACTGTATTTCTGTTCTTTCATAATTGACTCAAGTGTGACCTGATCCCAGTGTTATTTGTTCAGAGATCTTTAACGACAGACTGTACAATTCCTCCTGATCTTTTTCATTTAAAAATACCTTCATTTGAAGGTTGTGTATTACTTTTGAGTCATACATCTGGGGTTGCAGCACAAAAAGTACACTAAACACAGAACTATGAAGAGGGATGAAGGCACGGTTGGTGCTTGGAAATCAGACTGCTCTGGGTTTCCACTCTAATCCTGATATTCAGGAGTTGCACGAACCTGGGCATGTTTATAACCAGACTGGGTTTCAACTTTATCAATTATACAATGGCCATAAAAATACGTACTTAAGAGGGTTGTCATGAGTAATTAAACAACATATGTCAAGTGTAAAATGCCTAGCATGGTGCACAGTATACAATACAGGCTTGGTATTATTTGGATCATCATCATAATTAATGTTAATAACTCAGAATTTTAACCAAGAAATTCTTGAATCCATGCTACCTATGAAGCTGATATATACTGCTATTTAAATTAATAACTTCTTAGGTGGCTATTTCTTTGTTTTCTAACTCATCTGCTTTGGCAGTATATTATTAAATACACTTCTTTTGCAATACAATTTAGGTAATTTATTTCTTCTACATTTTTTATTTTTACCTATGTTATCCTTTGCATTCTAATGATTTTTATAACCTTATTTTGAGGGTCCAACTGAACAGCAAAATTTTGACAAAAATGAGAAGACTTCACAAGGTTCTGTAATGCTGATGTAGTTTTCTCTCCTCTGTCAAACTTTAATTAATTCCTGTTCCTTCACAGGGATCAAATTTCTCACAATTCCAAGTGAAGTGAGCCCAGGACTCATGAAGACCTTGGTTTACATCCTACTTCCAAAGTCTGTGGTGAGGATTAGATTAAATCAAATCAAATAACATGAGTGGAAATTGCCACCAAAACATCTAGCATGTTGGGGACCTCAAAAAAAAAAGCTGGTGCTTTCTGCTCTGCTTCTTTTCTTTCTCCCTGGTTCCTCTTTAGCACCCATAGCGGCTTCTGGCAACCCGTCCGAACATTTAATTCTCCGGCTGTCAAGGAGTGCCCGCCACACGGTGCTCATGGTCACCAGGATCTCCCAACTGATGGTCACTTGTGTCCAGAAGATGGGAGCCCATCAACAGTTGAACTTTTCCATCTGCCCATAAAAACAGGCAGAGGGCCAAGGGTAGCAAACTCAAACCCCACAGAGGACAGCTGCAACCATACAGCTTACAGCTATCTGCATGAACCCCGAACTATAAGTTACTGAGAAGAGCTACAAAGAGCTGGGTGGTATCAGCAGCTGTATACCTGATTTTCCAGAGAAAGCAGAGGGAAGCAGCGAAGCATTTATGGATCTTAGAACCATAATAGGCGTAAAGGGCTCACAGGAAAGCTTGAGGTTTGATTGAGAACAGCCGCTGGGCCTGGAAGTTTGAACATTCTAATGGTAGGGGAGTGTAAAGTTTCTGGAAGGGCAAAAAAAATGTTTAAAGGTAATCAGCCTTGTTTACACTCCAGGACAAGCACTGCACACAGGAGAAACTTCTGAGAAAATAGTGCTAATGGAATAGAACAGGAGCCATAGAGACAAAGGAAAGGGAGAGTCCATATACAAGTGAGGAAAGAGAACAGAGTTGAAAAATCTCGTAAGGGAAGCTGCAAGTAAACATCCACAGAAAGAATGCAACAGAACTGTGAAGTTAGAAAAGCTTTCTCAAATCCTGCCTCCGTCCAAAAGTTCAACAAAGCCATTTCATATTAAAAATGAGCAAAAAATCAAGTTTAAATCCCATACACAATTACTGTAAGGAAAAAGAGAATAAGAAACCAAATAACAACCCTATAGTGACAAAAATGTCAGAGACAGGCCTACAAAACAGGTGAAAATCATTACCTACTATTTCAATGGGAGCTAAATGACATTAAAGAAATAATATAAGATATGAGAGAACAACAAAAATGAGATTTAGAAAACCTCAGAAGTGAGGTGATAGAATTCAGGAACAAGTTGGAAGTAGAAGCAAAATCAACACAGTAATTAAGACCAAACTAAAACTAATACAAGAATAAGTAAACATAAGAGGTATGCCTTAAGAAAATAGAAGATGAAAGAGAAAGATTTTTTAAAAAATGTAAGTAAAGCTATTAAAAGGATTCAAAAGAAAAGGACAAATTTAGAAATAGGCAAAGAAGATAAATGTTTAATGGAAGTCCCTCAAGAATAAAAGCAAAGCAAGGCATAGAATAATTACAAAGAACAAAAACAAAACAAAACGTAATCAAGGACACTTTTTTGAAATTAAATAATATGGATTTAAAACTACATATTAAAAAGTCACACTTCCTACTGTGACCCCCAACTGGCAACACCAATGCGCATTATAATGAAATTACTAGATTTTAAAGAAGAAAATAATTTTAGGCATCTGGGCAATAAAGTCCACTTTTATAAGAAAAAGAAATCAGATTTTTCATCAAACGTTTGACAGCAATGATTTACACAGAACAGAATGGAAGAACATGTAACACATTCAAAGACATAAAATGAGAGCCAAAGGGTGTCAAGGGCAGAGTCTGCATATAAAATATCATCACTGTGCTGAAACCCGGAACATTATTCTCATGAGCACTTCTCAAGTAATGTACTTGAGAACAAGCTTCAGACAACCCTAATGATGAGATACTGACCCATGGATTGGAGGTGAGCATTCAACACACACACACACACACATACGTGTGTCTGATACCACACTAAGGCTAACAAGGATGTGTGAGTACAATCTGTGACAGCAATATGCTTGCCAATACAGATAAAATACAACTATGAAAAACATAAAACAACATAATGAGCATCCCGAATACAGAAATTTTCAGCTGTTTTCAGTAATCTTACTGGAATTGTTATTAATGGCATGGTATTCTGAGGTCATTATGTGTATATACTATGTGATTAAATGAATAAATAATCATGTCATATTTTAACTTTATTACCTCTTTTGTTCTTGTAAAGCAAGATTCTCAGTGAAGAAAACTTACTAGATATAGATAGAGACAATAGCTAATAAATACAGATGTAGAATATTCCCTACCTCTGCCTAGAAGCAGTAACAGTATAAATAAGCTTCCTTAGCACTCGGATTGTGGTCTAGGAATACTTACCATGAAAAAAAAAACCCAGCCTTTTAGAGACACAGCCAACTCCAAGTCTGACCCAGGAAATGTACAAGCTAATCCTGGAAAATACTGCCATTCCAGATAGCCATGTCAGATGACAAGTAGGTTCTCAGAGGTTACTGAGATCTTGTGACAAGTCCTCAGGAGCCAACCTAAGAAGGCTTCCAAAGGCCAAAGATGAGAAAATGTGATAATAACTGTGATGAATGGAAATACATGAATTCAAAATTAAAACAGAAACAGAGATCTATTTGATTACCTTTGCAGGATTCCGGGAAAGCAACTCAGTGTTTCACTAAAATTGGTAAATATAGGGAAAGAACCAAGTGTTTGACCTTTCTTCTCTGTACAACCTAAGGAAAGATGAGGATTAGGAGGGGTACTTGGCAAAATTCCATTTCCTGACCAAGGCAGTTAGTGGTTTAAAGAATGTGTACTTTTAATATTTATTGAGTTTTAAATTTATTTCATTCCGTTTTCTGTGCCTGAGTTACATTTTATCATTGAAAATGTGGTGTTTGGCCCTTTGTGTCAGGTCCCTGACACAGAGCCTTAGGACCCTTGGACTTTCTGGAGTGATATGAGTATCTTTCACCATTCCTAAGAAGATCCTTTTGAGCCCACGTGAGTTTATGTGAAAATGTGAGAAAGTGGGGCCCTGCATTGCCTCAGGATGGGGCTGGTTGACAGAAGGACAAAGTGACCAGCTTGGCACTCAGCCTCTTGGGCAGGAACATGATAAAGAAGTCATGGGAAACTCCAACGTACAGCCTTGGGTCACAAGCACAGGTGACAATCTGGACTTGCATTTGGCATCTGAGTGGGGGCGGTCTTGTGAGACCGAGCCCTTAACCCGGGGATCTGATACGATTTCAGAACTGAGTTAAATTTATAGGATAACCATTCAGTATTTGCTGTTGTGTTGGAAAGAAACACATTGGGGGAAGTTAAAAAATTCACATGCTGAACAACTATCCAACTGAGTTAATTTAAAGATCGAATTGATTTTATCAAATGACACATGAATCTGGCAGCATCGCACCCAGTAAACACAAAGGTGCTCTGAGGACCTGCACCGGGTGGAAGGCTTTTATATAGTCAGGAATAGGGGCAAGACAAGAAAACTAAGAGTAGATTCTTTTATCAAAGTCTCCTTCCTGTGCGGGAAGGCAGAGGGTCTAATCAGGCAGGTTGCCTCACCAGGGCTAACCAGGAAATTCCAGACTGATTGGCTTAAAATTTCACTTCCTGGAGAGGCTGCAACTAGAATTGGGTTAGGCTTTAAGTTATGGTGACTCCCCTGTGGGCCTGACGTCTCATTTTAACCTACCCGAGTCTTTCTGGGGCCAGGGTTTGTTTACATTGATAGTGGAAGGGCTGCTTCCAGGTGCATGCATTTTAAATGAAGCCTGTTGCAGGATGCCAAACTGTTAAAATAGGTTACTCTAAGCATTCACACTAAAGGTGACATTTACTTTTGTCTTTTCACTTTTCAGCAATGGGAAATTCTTCTGCAATACAGACCATTAACAAAAATGCTGTGGCTTCTTGGCATGGAAGGTGTCAGGTGGACTGTGGGAAGGAAATATCAGAACTGCTCTCCAGACGTCTGTCTACCTATTTTTTAATCTTACCCCTTTCTATTTTTATGTATAGTTTATATTGTGTACATAATATATCAGTACCTTAGTGCCACATTTAGTTTATAAATAAAGAGATATTGGGCATACACACTCATTGTGCTTTACCGAGAGGGAAGTTTGAATAAAACGATGTAGAGACTGCTGGTCTACTCACTTGCATGGTTCAGGTGGACTGGGAGGGTAGGTGTCTGCAGACTGAAGGGCATCAAGTTTTGGGGAAGACAATTTTCCCGTAACTTCCTTTCCTTTGGGGAAAGAAAACGAGTGAAAGCAGTAATTCCATACGTGAGCTCATACATACAGCATAAATACATAAATAATAATACTATTTTATATTTTATGTTACAACAATCCCATGAGATCTAAAGAACTAATTTTATAAAAGAGAAACAGAGATCCACATAGGTTGGATCAATGAAAAACATATCTAAGTGTTAAAACTAAATCTTCTAACTTTAATTTGTGTCTCACATTTTGGATCGACAATGGTTTGTAGCGCATTTATTCTCCTATTTAAGATATGCTATGCAAAGATGTGCAGGCAATAGAATTTTTTCTTGGGTTAAACAACAAATACCAATTAGCTGTGTGTTTCTAGAGCAGAGAATTGGATGATACATTAGTGGGGACTAACTATAATTTTGTAGGTCTTCAAAAAGAGATCAGAAGGATACTTATCCGAAACAGGTAAATGTTTGGTGGTGTTAACTTTCTGCCCTGGATTACCAGCCTGACCTCTCAGTGTTCTAGACACCCACAGGTAAGATTGTCTTACTTTCTGGTAAACTCACTAGGCACTGACTTGCAATGTTGGCACACTGCAACATGATTTAGGCAAATGTAGTGTTAGTCCTCCTCACTGTGTGGCGAAAATCATGGTGACGATATTTTCAGTGGCTCTTTGCCAGTTTATGTTTATTAGAAAAGTGATTCCATTTTGAAGAATGCTTATGCAACATGAGGGCTAATTGATATTGTGCATTTAGTTCACGGCTCTTCCTACAGTATAGTGGTTCACAAACATTTGTTACAGGTTAGAGCCCGGGGTCTACTTGACCGTGCAGCTTTTGCAAGGGGTGAGGATCTCAGAGTTAAACACGGATCAAAAACTATGAATCAAGACCAAAAGTTGCAAAAGGAACGGACCAAAAGTCAGCCAGTAGACAAGGCCTAAACACTGGGTAACAGCGATGACACAGCAACCCTGAGCCCATCAGACTCGACTGGGTTTGCACTTGGCAATTGCTTTCAGGCGATTGCCGATCTTTTGGCAGGGACTGAGGGAATGGGAGTAAGTTGGAAGGTTGTCCCCGGCTCTTAAAGGGCTTATATCTACCCAAGGCAACAAGGCCAAGGGCAAAAATTAAAAACAAATTAAAAAAGCCTAAGTAGACAGTGACAGTCTCAAAGGTATAAGACTTCAAAGCCACAGACTTGTTGTTGTATTTGTTATGAAGCAATGCATGCTTTGAAGTTGCAAACACATTCCTCTACCTGACTGGAGCAAAGATTAACCAATTCCAAGTGTGACACAGTCATGATTCATTGTCAAGGGTGGATTACACAGACCAGTAGTTTCTTTAGTCATGACATTTTGAGCACTCAAAATAAACATTTTCCAAGTGGTTACATAATAAACTGGTAGTGCCATATTTTTCTTAATTTCTTCCTAATATGAAGAGGTCAAAAGAAGAATTACAGAACAATTTGTTTGTGTATGAGCTAAAATAATTTTGGCATCATGCCATAAGCATGGTTCCTTCCACAGAGTCTATAAATGGAATAAGACTGTTGAAGACGCCTTCCACGGTTTGGGAGGACAAGTTTCTCAGGTGCTTGCTCTCAGGTCACTTTAATAAGAGGAAGCTATATTTTCTTATTATTGCTGTTGCTCTGAACCTGCAACAAGAAACTTGTTTCTGGAGATACTTTATTTACAAAGATGAAGGCATCTACACAAGGACACCTCTACTCTGATAGTTACCCTTCTGGGACATCGAGAGGGTAATCTACTTGAGTCTCCAAGTCCACTGGAGAAGAACAGATGATTAGGAACCCGAGAGTTGTTTGTAAATAATTCAGGACCATCGACTTCTCTTATGCTGTTTCTTCCTGTGTGCTTATTGCTACAGCTAGTCAGTTTGTGTATTTGACCATGTTTGTCTCACCATCTTGAGACACAAGAATTAAAAGTCATGTGGAGTCCTGGCCAGTGTGGTTCAGTTGGTTGGGCATTGTCCTGCAAACCAAAAGTTCATGGGTTCGGTTCCTACTCCGGGCACACACCTGGGCTGTGGGCTCTGTGCTCTGTCTGCAGCGGGCACTTGCAGATGGCAGAAGGCAACCATGGATGTTTCTCTCACACTGATGTGCCTCTCCCTCTGCTTCTCCCTCACTTGTCCTCTCTCTAAAATGAAATAAAAGGATATTAAAGTTATTTGAAAAATAAAAGTCATGTGGATATTTGTAATACATTTCCTTTCAATAGAAATAGGAAAAAAGTCACCAATAGTATCGCAGGATTCCTGCACTCTGGGTCTTTGTCACTTCTAACAATTCTTCAGTGCCTCTCAAGTGGGTGGGTGACTAGAAAATTTCTGGAATGTTGTAGAAAGCAACTGCGTCTATTTCTGAGTTAAGGGATTTGTGAACATGTTAGATAGAGTTTTACCATGAGCAAACTTGACTTTCAAAAGCGTAGGAAATACTATCCATTCACACCTCTATTTAGGGTCAACCCTTGTTCCCAATATATTGTTATAAACCTTAGGTGGCTGAACACCTTCATCAAGTTGAGTTATTATAATACTACTAATTTCTATTTTAAGCCACTAGGAAAATAAATTATATAACATTTCTTACATATTATAATATACTGTTTTCCATTCCATAGTCTGGAACTGAAATATGACTGAAAAAAAAGGTCTGTCTGACTTTATTGCTACGCAAAGCATTACTTCTCTTGAAGAACTATCAGCCCTTTGAAGTTACAGATTTGTGAAAGGTTGTGGCCTTTGGCTGCCAGAAAGCTCAGTCTTAATGGTATGTTTACTTTTACCTGGTTATTTTTCCTTGGATCCTCATGCTTCCACATATTTATTTTTTAAATATACTTTGCCTGTCTTTTAGAGTTGTTCAAATCCCTCCTTCCATGAAGCAGTGGTATAAGTAAATATAAATAAGTATCAAATTTTTAAAAAAGGGGATCAAGTTTGGGAATAAAGTAAAATGACTCTACGGAATTCCAATGGAATCACTTCCTCTCTACTCAAATCAATGTATCAAAGTTTCCTCCTTTGGGAATTAAACTAGAATTTTACTTTCCATTTTTGATTGAATATGACTTTGGGAAAATTAGCTGGAAGCACTACCCCAGGGTAATCTCGATGTTAACAAAATTATAAAGAATTTGCTAGCTCATCACAGCATGTTAGAGTTTTGTGTACCAAAGTCTCCATTTTTTGAGAAAGCAGAGGAGAAAACATTTGAAAGCATTTTGATCCCCAACCCCATTGATGCCTGAGAAATTTGATCTTTATTTTATCTGTAAGTGAAATTAGTAGGGAGAGAATCTTAGTCTTTTCTGATGGCAAAACTTCAAATGCTGAAACAAATTTAAATGTTGGAATGGATGCTATTATTCACGTGGTTCAAAATTTTAAAAATACAAAATTGCATTTAATAAAATGTTTCTCTTCAAACCCTGTCCTCCAACTGGCCAGCTTCTGTCTCAAGACACAACCAATCATATCAGTTTCTGTTATCTCTTTTCAGAGATACTTTACACTTATACAAACGAACATATGTAATATATACATACATACAAGTGTATGTAATTTCTCCATTTTTAATAAAGTGTAACATACTTGTTTTGCTATTCAAAAAGCAGCGCACATTATGTGTTGAAGATCATTTCATAAAAGTACAAAGAGCTCTCTCATTTTTTTAAAAGACTTTATAAGATGTAATTTTATGGCTGGTTTGTAATTTACCAGTCCTTTAGTGATGAACATTTATACCTTTTTCAATCTTTTCTTATTATGAATGATGCCAAAATGGACAAGCTTATATATACCTGCCATTTCTCATTTCTGCTGTAAGGTAAATTCTTATATGCGGACTTACTGGCTCAAAAGCTATGTGCATTGAGCTTTTTGTTAGAATTGGTGAATTGCCCTTGTTCGAGGTTGTTTTAATTTGCATGCCTATCTGCTTTGTAACTGCCCATTTCTCGAACTTTTGCCAACACACGGTGGTTATGAAACTTTCTAACTTTTGCCAATTTAAGTGAAAAAGTAGTTTCTCAATGTAGTTTTGATCTGCGTTTTTCTAATGGACAAAATCAGTCAGGCTAACTTCTCTTTAGGACAAAAGGCTACAAAGTTATGGGGAGTTGTTATCTGACCCTTAATATTGTTTGCAAAGTCAGGAGCAGGTCAGCATTCAAGTTCAGAGATCAAGAACATGGCAACCTGCCCAGAACTAAGATGGGAAGAAAAGTCAGCAGGCCCATTTCAAGCATATTAGCCTCAACAGAGTCTCCTGATGATGTCCCTAGAAGGTAACTTCTGTTTTTATGTGGATGCAATTAGAATCTAAGTTTCAGATTCTCTAATGGCTACAAAAGTTGCTTCTGATGAACGTTTTTTTGTTTGTTTTTTTTCTTCTTTTAATCCGTCCCATGGAAAAATGGAGTAAAGCAGGTCCTATATAGATGTAACTAAGCCACACATTAGAACTGCCTGCGTGTGTGTGGCTGCAGTGGGGGAGGGGGGTCGTTGGACTAAATCATCTGGGTCACCTGAGGGTTATAAAGATTAAATGGCATGTTTAACATTAGGAGTATTCTGCTTAGGGAGGAGGCGCGTGGCTAATTAGCATAATTGCCTGATGACTGAGAGAGACGATGTCAGTGGTTTGGTTTGGTTTTGCTTTGGGTGCTTTTGCATAAGGAAGAATTCCTCAGTGGTGTTTAACGCTGCCTCTCCAAACGTGATCACGTGCCTTTTCCTAAAGTCATACAGATGTTAGTTACGTGCCTGTCTTTACGACGGGAACTTCAAAAGCAGGCGAGAGCTGTCACCCCGAATGGACACTGACGGGGGAAGAGTGGGAGTTAGGCCTGCTGATTGTGCACCTGCCTTACACTAGCTGACCTGGGGCAAGTTGCTTGACCTTTCTGAGCTCCCCCGTCTTCAGCTGGAAAGTGGATATAACACTCTGAACACACACCCCGACGTCTTCTTGAGGAAATAATGGAACACTGAACGAGGGAAAAGGCTTTGTAACTGTAAGTGCCAATATATGTTAGTCGACCTAATACAACAGTACAGAAACTTTGTCAAATACAATATCCTCAGAAAAAGCTTACTTCTCCTAGAAAGCTTTTAGCCCATCCAAACCAGATACTTAAAATACAAACAAATAAACAAACAAAAACTGGATTTAGGTAGTCTGATATTTAACGATCAGTAACACCTCTCAAAAGTGGCACAGCATCTGTAGCAAAGCTTCGTGTTAAAAATATGCCTACAGAAAAAAGTATTTTATGGGCCTTATAGGCAGCTAGGAATGAAATATGTTCTGTTTGGCAAAGGGTAAAGATGTAACTTGTGTTTATTGAAAAGTAGGTCGCGCCTCGTTTCCTGGGTGTCCATCTTAATATCCTCAGCGCTTTTAATTCGAAGATCTGGCCGCTCTGGAGTTCATTTTGTTTACCTTTAGTAGATACTTGCTAGTCAGACTCTTGGAAGTGTAGATAATGAAGCTAATTCTACAGACTGGCAGTCGGACACTTAAGAATGAGTCCCCGCCGGTTCCTTACAAACCTCTGCCCCGAAGTTGCTGCAACCTTCCCAAGCCCTGCCACGCCCAGGGCGCGTCGTGCTCGCAAGACCGCACCGCTGGCACCGAGTCAGAGAGCTCGCCCCGGGAATGCAGGTGCTGGCAGCGCTGTGGAAAGTAAGTCCGCTCCTTCTCCCGGCCTGGGCCTCCAAGCGCCGGGCGCGGCAGAGTTCGGCTACGCGGCGGAGACTTGTGCCGTTCAGAACCTAAGGTTCAGCCAGGTGCGCAAGCAGCAGCCTGGGGCGCCTGTCGCACGTGGCAACAGGTGCACCGCGGCGCTGCGCGGAATCCGGGGCCCCGAGCGCGTCCGCATTTAGCCGGAGAGCGCGCTGGGCTTCGGGATCGGGAGGCGGGAGCGTGGACGTCGGGAGCCTGTGGGTGAGCGGAGAGCGGCGAGAGCCCCGGAGCCGGTGCCAAGGTACCGCCTCGCGCGTCTTCCAAGTTTTTCCGGGGCGCAGCCCACTTGGACGCCACCTGGCCTCGGTCTCCAGCTGCAGGGCGCAGGCCTGGCCGTCTGGAAGGGGCGGTGGCGGGCAAGGACAGAGGCGGCAGAGCTTTTCTATTTACAAGTTTCCCGAACTCCCCGCCCTCGCTCCGCCCCGCGGCGGCCGGAGAGGCCCGGGGGCGGGGGAGGCTGGGACGTCTCGGACTCCGGGATCCCTCCCTGCCGCAGCCACCGCCTCCGTGCGGTTGGGGGTGGGGACGGCTCGAGTGTCCCCAGGTGCAGACGCCGTCCCGCAGGCACCACTGCACCGCAGGCCGCCGGGGTGGACTTGGCGCGCCTCCGCCGAGGGCTCCTAAGCGCCCTCGGGCTCGGAATGCAGGTCTCCCTCCTGCTGCGTCTGCTCCCCGGAGGGCTCGGCGTTGGCTCCGTGGCGCAGAGGTAAGTGCGGAGTTGAGTCGATTGCTGCCACCCAGCCGGTCCGCGGCGGCGATCGCGGGCGGCCGTTGGAGAGGACGCGGTGAACGCGCCCGTCCTAAGGTGGCAGCACTGGCCTTGGGGGAGGGGGCGGGCATTCTAGGGGCTTGTGTGCCAGAGTTGGGGGAGAAGGGTGGCGGGACAGCCCTGGCGGAGCGGAGGCTGCGGGCAGCCGGTCTCACGTGGGCACAGCGCAGCTCACGCGGAAGGGACCGCTGCGGACCTCGTAGCTGTCACCTTGAAAGTGACCGAACGGGTTTACTGTGGACTCAGGGAAGCAGACGGACAAGCAGGTACCCTTCTCAGCGGGAAGCCGCCCACCACACCCGGAGCCTCCAGGGCGCAGCGGTCCCAGCCCTCCCGCTGGGCGCTTTGCTGGGAGGATTCTCAGCATAAGTAATCCGGGCTGAAAATGGCTTTAGTGGGGTCGCTGCACCTCCCCGGGTACTCTCATCCCACGCCCCACCACTTCCTGCGGGTCCCTGGTACTTCTCCAGCTCGCCGGGAACATCCACCCCTAAGGTCACCTGGTTGGACTACTCTGTAATAATTAGTGGGCTTCTGTGTTTCGGCGCCTTAAACGAATCTCTTTTGTTTTCTTCTCAAGACGTACTCTTTTCTGTTATTGGTTGATTTTTACTCAGATCAATTGATTTTGGAATGAAAATGGAGAGATCGATTCTGCATTTGGCCTCCATGTAATTTCACATACTCTGTTGGTACTGTTTCAGTAGTCAGTGAACAAATAAAGGAAATCCAGTGTGCTGTGTTTTGGGTGAATAAAATCAAAGTCTCAGGCGAAACGGGGACGCGGATGAGAGCGTTCATGTTTTACCAGGTGATAGGGATTCCACCGTCCTGGTCTAAATGCTCAGGCCTGGGCTGGAGGGTGGGCCGGGAGGTATTAGTCTCGTTCCTTCCCTTTACCCCTGGGGGCGGGGCGGGGCGGGAGTGAAACTCACTGCTTCCTGGGAACCCTGGGCCTTCCTTATGGAGTGTAGATACATCCAGATAACAGGATTTGGTTGACACTAAAAAGATTTTCGTAGTTGGAATTGCAAGTTCTGTAGACAGACTCCTTTTCCAGGAATGATTAGGGCAGAGAACGATGGACAATTTAACTGGAAACAACGACGCCCTGTTTGTCTAGTGCTTTACAATGCTTTCATGATTTCTCCTAAGTGCAATCTTCCATAAGGAACATTTTGCAAAGAAATGATTAGACACCAGTTGCTGAGGAGTGGAATTTAGTTTAAAATAATGTATAGTTACCTATTTAACTCACACCAACTTTTTTTTACCTGTTCTTTTTGAAATCACCCTTGTGCTGGCCGGAGAGCTGCACCTTTGCATTAGGTGTCAGTGATTGAAGGTTATGATTCTTGAGAATGTCCTAGGACTATAAAATTATAGCTAGATTTCTTTGGTTATTTCTTAGAAACAAAACTGCCATTATTAGACTTAAGCATATAAAAAGCAGGTCACTGATTAGCCCTGTTCTGTTGGTCCTCTCATGATTTCGAAAGGAATGCATGTTTGCTGTGTAAAAATTGGTAGATTCAAAAGAAGTGGAAGAGCTAAATAATTCTACTATCGAAAGATAATCACAATCCATATTTTCTTATTATTTGTTAATGTATATTTATTAATGTACATAAAGATTTTTTTACAATAATATGGCTTATACAAATATACTGTTGCACGATGATATTTTTAATGCTTAACACATCGTGAAAGTTCCCATGTTACCACAGTTCCTCAAGAATCTTGTTTTAGAAGCTACATAATATCATCTAGATGTAACAGTTTATTTAACCATTTTCTTAGAGCTGAACTTTTAACTTATTTCCTACGTCTATTATTAAATATATGTGGATGGAACAAATATTCTTTATAAAACTTCCCAGAGCATAGGTCCTTGGATGGGGTCATCCAAACACAGTTGACGGTTCAAAGATCTCTTGGTACTGATTGATCACTTGCTTTCCAACACATGTTGTACCAAAGTGTGCTCCTGCTGGTAATCCGAGAGAATACCTGTGCTCTTACATTCTTGTTAATATGGGGGCGCATCCTTAAAAGTTAAAATAATTCTTGCTAGCTTTGTAGGTGAACAGTGCTATCTCAATATTTAAATTTCCATTTCTTTGACTACAAATAATGTTGACCACCAAAAAATGTAGTTATTTTCCATTTTTCCCCTTTTAATTAAATGTAGTGCCAATTTTTCTCTTGGGGTATTAATATTTTTTGTCAGTTTATAAGAGCGTTTTATGGATTGATACACTTTTGCCTTTTAGATTGTAGATATTCTTCCCATTTTTTGTCTTTGATAAAGACAGCACATATTTGTTGTGGTTTTGACTTATAAAAGTTTATACTTTAAGGTAGTCACCTTTGTCAGCGTTCTCAAAAATAAAATTTTTTAACACTCCTAAGTCATAGTTTAAGAACTATGTATGGCAGTGGCAGAAGATGGCTTTCAAAAGAATTCCCCTTCCGAAGACAATTCTGGACTAGATTCTTTTCAAGTCCATGGTACGAACCTGCAGGTGCTAGGACAGCGCTGTTGCAAAACAGACTGTGTGTGTGTCCATGAGAAGCAGTCCCATATGGTGCACCACTGGGAACAACCTTCTTCCAAATAAGAACGGAAGTTTTCAACTCCAGCGAATGAATGGCTCTCAGACCTGTTGTCCGATGAGTGTGTCAACGAGGCTCACAATCCATTTACTTTTAGTAGTTCATCTGTAATAGTATGATTTTGCCAGGGTTATTTTTCTACTCATTATCGTAGTTTATCTTGAATTGGCGACATGCGTCTTTTCTGATGTCTAGTCAGCTGTCTGTGTAGTGTATAAATTATCGATTAAACTATTTATTTGAGAAGGGGGGAAAGTCTTCTCGATTTCCCAAACTGGAGTTACCTCTCCACACTGTGGGGGCTGAAGGCCACCCTGAGGGCTTGTGTGGGCCTCCATGAGGGCGCTGTCCGTCAGAGGAGGAGGCCTTCTGTTTACTCTCCATCTTTCAGAGCCTAATGAAAGGCCCTGGGGACCAAACATGGGCTGGGAGCATGAGGTCAGGGGATGGTGTGTGTGTCTAGGGACACTCAGATGCGGCTCAGACTCTGTCTTGGGCCGTGCAGGTGACTGCCACCACTTTGTTAGCAGGTACTTGGGCAGTGGTGGCTTGAGGCCATCGGAGCAGTGACTGACAGAGGATGAGGGAATGCATTAAGTTTTTTTTTTTTTTTTTCAAGAAAGAGCAAAGAGGGATTAGTTGATACAGTCTGACCTTAGCCAGCCTGAACCTTGGTTCAGAAAAGCCTGCTTTGATCAGGGTTCTTTTTCCTTGGCTTAGGGCAGTCCTATAACTAGGGATGGAGTCTGACCGTCAGCTACCACTACAAAAATTTTATTTCTAAACCAAGTCTTATAAAACCTTGCCCTGATGATAGTTATTTTTTTTAAATGACCTCAATAGTCTTTGAAATCAGCAGTTATTACTTTCATGTGGGCAGTTATCCATGTTATTCATGCACGGCATTTTCTTACTCACTTGGCTCAAGATAAAAAAAGAGTTTTCCATTTGGGGGATGACAGAGTTGGGGGCTAACCCTCACTGTGTAGACAGAAATAGCATAAAACTTCACTTTCACGCACTGGCATCTAGTTTGCTGTTTGCGATTTGCCCCATAGGCTGGCTTTTATACAGTCAAGGGAGAAATGGTTTGTTTAACACATTTGGAGTGTGAACAAAGTTCAGTCTAGAGGTGTTTGACTTAAGGAAATAACTCGAAGCACTTAATAGTACATATTTGCACACAAATCTTTGATTCCAGAACCTTTCTTTGGTTCTTCAAAGCTAGTAGATTTTCCTTGGCCTTTAAGTTTAAACCCCATATCCAAAAGAAATAAAAATGCACATATTTAAAGAGAAGTTGTTTTTAAGTCTTGCGAATAGACCCAGATCTAAATTAATGCATGGTCTTGTGTGTCCATTCCTTACCTAGAGGTTTTATTTCATGTTGGAGTTTTAAAGACAAAGGAGAGTGTTCGAGTCTCCTACGGTTTCTCTTGAGGAAAGGTGGACTTTTACAGGAGGGTTGAAGAGATTCCCTTTGAGCGGCGAAAGAAGATGACAGGCAAGGGCAGGTTCTAAGTTTCTCAGGCCAGTTGGAAAGGGTAAAGGGGGTCACAAGGGAGGGACTCCGGATACTGTGGTTTTGTTTGTGCTGAGCCAGAGGGCAGGCCCGGCCAGACTCCCAGGGCAAGGTGCAGGCGGAGGAAAACAGATGGAATAGGGAACAAGGCTGGCTTCCCTGGAAGGTGCTAGGAAGCTGCCTTGGGAAGTGGGCTTAAGGCCATTAAATTACCTTATTCTTTCAAGTACTTTTAAATCTTTGTACCTTGTCTGTTGATATTTAAGCTCCATGCGAAGAAAGGTAAATTAGTGTTCAGGTTTGGGGGCTGATCCATCATAACTACCCTTCCTGATCTGCTACAATGAACTAAAATATTTTAGGACATTTCGTGTCCTAAATTGTCATTGAGAAAAAGAATCCCCTCTGGGAGAGAGTCACACTTAATCAGAAAAGCAGGAAGGGGAGCTGTAAAAATACATTCTTGTACAAGCAAACATATAGCTCGAATATATGTCTGCCTTTGTTCATCAAGTCTCAGCTGTTGGGTTAGCTTGCTTCCATACTTCTGGATTGGAAACTTGGTAATATTTAACTCGGGCATTATTTACTTAACATACCGGTTGTGAAGGAAAAGTCAGTATTCCTTCACCTTATTTTAGATAAGCAGTTCTGTGTCTAGTAGTGGTTCAGTGACAAATGAGTTCTCTCTTATGTTTATCTCATGGATTGTTTTGATGACTTTAGCCATGATAGCAAGTGGAAACTGCATGCCCCTTTGAAGCATAGATCACTTGGTTCGCTTCTGGAACCAGAAGCGAAGCCAGTGTAGATATAAGCCGTCGCAGAGATGACTGTCAGACCCCGACTGACCCCTTCCCCCAACCTCTGTGTCAACTTGAGTTGTACTTACCAGAATAACTACAGGTTAAATCGCTTTGTACTATAAAAAAATCTGTATTTTATTACATATGAGACCACTGCATCACAGTCATCTCATTTAGGCAAATTATACGATTGAACCATATTTGCACATTTCTACTAAGCTCACCCAATAGACTGTAAAACCAGAGAGGAGTATGAAAGTCCTACTGGCTGCTGAGAGAGTAAGAAAGATTGGAGAAACATGAACAGGTTGCAAAAGATAAATTTTTCACTTATTTTATTTGCTCCTCAATCTAGACCTTTTATGTAGAACCAAGTATGTATAGGGTATAGTTAGAATTGTTTTCATCTTAAATGGTAAAAAGGGGCATGAGTAAAAATCCTTGCTCTTAGAATCTTAAGTTTGATTTTTCATGAGCCTCAAACGTTGCATTGAGCACTTTCTATGGGCCAAATACTGTGCAAAGTAGAAAGAATGAGATGTGGAAAAAATCTGGCCCGGATTCTCAGGGGTCTGTCAGAAAAACCTCAACCGCTGTAAAAAATGCAAGTTTGGAAGTTTTAGTGAGTGTTCAGGTTGCTAGGAATATTCTCCCAAATTGTTAACATTGCGCCTTATGCTGGGGATGGTGCCCGCGACCTTGACCAAATTTTCATAAACCTAAACTGGTTTGACAATGTTGGTCATGTCAAGACTCATGATCTTCGGTCATTTTTCTCTCTTCCTTCTCAACAGGAGTTGAGAGGCGAGATTCTCAGCACTACAGTCTGTGGTTTCATTACTTTCTCCAGATAATCTTTTTAGTGACTTTTCCCAATGTCTTATTGTTACATCTTCTGTGTTTCTTGAGAATAGGGTTTAAACCTTATCACGCTGGATACTTTGCAGTTTTGGAACTCTTTGTCCCAGACATAGCCTGGGGATAAATTCCCGAGAGCTCTGATGGCGTGGAGTTTGAGGAGTTGGTTGCAGCTACTAGAAGTTCTTTTTCAGCCCTAGATACTAGTGTCCTCATTGTTTTCCTTGACTTTGCCCTCTTTGTCCTTCTTGTCCTCTCCTGATGCCCTGCCCCCTCATCAACTCTGATACACGTGGCAAGCAGACCGAGGAAGGCAATTCAGCCTGTGCAAGACGGAGCCATCGGTACTCAGGCCAGTGTAGAGCTGCAGGGTGTGAGGTGCCTACTCCTTCTGAGCGATATTTCTGTTTTCAATCAAGTACCGAGCATGCGCACATGCAAACACTGGTACAGAAGTAATTCCGCTTGTGAGAATTCATGACATTCTCCACGGACGCGACAGTTACAAGTTGGCAGCTGCTTGTGAATGGAGACTGGGGCTGTTTCTTGTTTAGAGAAATATGTATTTACATTTTAAAGAGGAATTTCGATGGATTTTCAGTCTGGGATTGTTCTTCCTCTTATTATGTTAATACGATTCGTGTCTCTCAGTAGTTTTGCATTTCTGGAGAACTTTTTGATGGTTCACTAGAATTGCTGGTTTATTGAATTTGATTTAATACTAAAGTATGGACTTATTTGTTTAAGGCTTAAAAATTTTTGATGTTGCTGTATGGGATATATATGACAACTATAGAGAAGGATTTCCTAATTTACTTTTATTCTGAGATAAGAAGAGTGAGTCTAGTTAGTGAAAAAGGATTGAGATGAGAAAAATCCAGCATTCTCTTTTTATAAAAAAAAATCTGAAATAATTATATTGTGGATGTGACAATTATAGTAGGAAATGCTGGTTATCTCTTATTATGCTACATATTTAAAATTTATAACCTTATAGGCACACAATCAAATGAAAATTATTTTCTACTTACACTGTATAAATAGAAATGTGCAGGGCACAGAGTTGCTTTTTTTCTCTCCTTCCTCCTGTTTTATTTTGAAATTAAAATTGGAATAATAAAACAAATAGAGGTGTGTCAGCATTTTGCTAGATTTTGCTCACCCTAGTGACCGTTATGAAACCTTGGAGACATACTCAGTTATAGAACTGCAAAAAGTGTTACTGGCATCCAGGAATGTGATGGAGTGTGCACGGGCTTCTAAATTAGACCCATCTGGGTTCCTGTATGAGATCTTCTATATCATGACTCGTAATTTTGGGTAAGTAATGTTATTATCTTTGCATTGCACTGCTGGCCTCCTCAGGACAGTGGGGATAATACCTGTTCTCTGGGATCATTCTACCACAGCGTCAGGCATGTAGAAGATAGTGAGTAAATGCTTCTGACCTTCCTTTGTTTCTTGTTTCAAACCTTGTCTGATTCGTGGATAGGAAGGGTCATTTACACTCCTCCACCCACCTTTGGTGGAGGTGTTGCTTGGACCTGCATAGGAGCCTGGAATTTAATAACTGTCACTCTTCCTTAAGAAGAGTTGGTCTGTACCAGTAGCAGTTGAGATTATTTATTCTTAGACTCCAGCTTTGTAACTAACCCCTTGGTTTTCTTGACGGTTTGAGTTTAGCGAGTTGCTCATATTTTGTTATATTTGAGCTGCAGTTTTTTAAAAAAATCAAAGCAGATACTTTCATCTTTGCTGAAGTCTGTAAATTATGTTGCTGGTTTGCTATCAGCACAATTCTAAAAGTGCTTAGAGTTGAGTCATCACTTTGAACCCACACAGTCCTTGTGGATTTTAAAGTGCCACCATCCCTGTTCTAATTTTTAACTCGGGGCTTAGTCCAACATTTATATTTAACAGTTTTGGTTGTAAAATGTTACTGTTTCATATACTTACATACTAAGGCAACTCTGAATTTTCCTTTTCCAAGCAAAGTGAAATAATAACTCCATGTGGTTTTGGAAAGTACCTTGTCAATTTGACATTAAGGACATTTTTATTCAGTTATCACATCAACTCTGTGAGGTGTGCAGGGCAGGTTGTGAGAGCCCTGTTTGGTCCAAGAGGAGAGTGAGGCCTGCACTATTCAGGGAAATGTTTGCATTATGGTACATTATGGACCAAGGTCAAGGCCCAAGTCGTCCTTCCCTCCCCACTCCCAGTGCGATGCTGTTACTTGACTGCTTTTAGTTCCATGAGAAGTAATAAACTGCTGTTGCTAGAATTTTCTTCACATTGGTGCTGAGATGGGATCAAAGGCATGCACTGGTGTAGGCATGTACCATTTTAGATGCCATGGCTGAGACTGATGATTTGTCATTTTTCCAGCATCTAACCACTGAACATAAAACAGAATGCTAAGTCTTGTAAGCCTTTAAATTACTAGCATAAATACAAAAATTGATAGCTACAGATCATTACAATGATACATTACATTTCTGTGTGATTTTATAGTTTTCAGACTTTTTTTAGGAGGAACTAAATAAAATTTTATTGGGACAGTCATTTGAATCTTTCACTTGTACAATACATTGTGAAATGTATCCATTTTAAGGTTACCAATCCAAGATCATGTGTGTTGAATAGGGACTAATATTGCTTTTCTGAAACACTTTTTAGTAGAAATTTTGAATCCTATTTTCCTTATTTTAAGCTGTATGGAGGCAGGTAATTCTTGGGTGAGTGGAGATGACCCCAGGTAGAAATTTAACTAGGAGAGGATGCCCGGTGTCAGTCAGAACTGGCACGAGAATGTGCCATAAAACTACAGCTGTACCCTGGAGAGTCATCGCGGCTTCTAGCTTGAAGGTCAACAGTTGTCTGTTACCAAAGTGACTTCTAAGGAATGCACAGTGTTAGGACTGGAAAAATCCCTGTACGCAGGTCGGCTCTTCTTTTGGGCCGCTCCTGCAAGGTCGATGTGAACATACATTGATCTCCGTTCAGGAAGTCTTATTTGCCAGTGGAAAGACTCACAGATGTGATCATGTTCAAGTAAAGGGCATGGGAAGTGGGTGGTTGGTGAAGGTTGGGAGGTACAGTGTGAGGTGCCAGCCACGTTGTGCAACTGCGCACACACACACGGCGGGTTTCATTTGGCCGGGACATGATTCAAATGGAAAATTACTTCCTTTTGGCCAAGTGGACTTTGAAGAAACATGGCTGCTCTCTGAAAGTTTCAAAGGAGCTGTTCAGAGTCACTTAACCCTTTTAGGAAGAGATTTTCATTTAGCTTTAAACTCTGCCCTGCACACCTAGTCCAACTCCCCTCCCCCTCAAACCTGTGCTGCTTTGGGGGCAGTTTAACTAGCTGCATATACTGTAGAAGCAAACAGAATGTAGACTCTTGACATCACTCTTATTTTCAAACCCAACTGTGCAGTCCTTGGCGGTGCCCTGTATGTGCTGCATGTAAGTGGTGGTTTGGTGTCAGTTCTGCATGTTTACGGGCACAGTCCCTTCTGCGTTGGCTCAGTATGATCTGGGGACTTACTGTTTTGACTCATACTATTTACCAATCTTTGTGAAAAAGCTTCCTTTTTGATGAAATTCTGAAAACTGTGCACAATATGATGCACTATCCATAAGAGCAAGAATTTGTGTTCATCTCACTGTCAGAAGGACACAGAACAGTGTTCTATGTTCAGCTGCTCAGAAGGAAGGCTGACTTAGAGAGTGTTTTAGGCTCTCAGGTCTGTTGGTTTGGGATCCTAGACACCTGAAATGCGGGGTCTGTGGCTGTGATGGCCGAGAGGGTCGTGGCCAGCAAGCCACTCCTGGAGGAAGGTCAAGGTGACTATATTCAGGAGGTGACAGCAGAACATGAAACTCTGTGTGAGGAGGGCATGTTCCATGTCCGTGAGATCGCACCCAAGTGGTAGTTGGTGGGTGGAGTCAAGAGTCCAGGTTTTTAAATTGGGTACCAAGGAATTAGTTGGAAGGTAGATTACAGAGGAAGAACCGAGAAAACACCTGCAAGTTCCAGTGTGAATTGATGGGTGTATTTCAGAATATATGCTGCTGTCTATGGAAGAAAATTAGTGATAAAATTAAGTACCATGACATGCCTCTAGCTTAAGTGTACAATAATGAGAGTTTTGACAAACATGTATCTATGTAGCCAACACTGTCTGTCTGTCTGTCATGTCCATCCCCCCCATAAAATTCCCTTCATCTTACGAATGTATCACTAAACGCTGGTCATAAGTAAAATGAGGATAATAATAAAGCTTGCTTCACAAGGCTGTTGCCATTATAACAGTAGCAACTACCAACTGAGCGTGAGTTAGAAAGTTTCCGAAAATTTTTTGTTAACTCTTAAAATAACCCTTAGCAGATAGATTGTTATTGTTTTGTCAGTGTTTACAGCTGAGGGAAATGGGGCCGTTTTTGGCTTGCCCCAGGTGGGTAAGCTGAGCACACACGGAAGCCCGCCCTGAATAGACATGCCTTCTGTGCTGCCAAAAGTCAGTTGATTTTATTCCTGTGGGAAGGAGGGTGGAAGGGGGGTCAAGGCGGCACACTTGAACTGGGGTTCGTGCCCACTGCTATTTATTAACTCTGTTTCTTGGACAAGGCACCGGCTCTGCAAATGTCAAGTATGACATCTCTGAAGGGGGCAGAGGTGGGGAGGACGGTGACAGGGCTCTGTGGGCCTGGGAGTGCTGAGTGCTGACTTTGTTATCTTTACCCCCCGAAGAGGTAGCTGCCGCTGCCCCCATCCTGGCCTCACACACTTCGCTGACTGTGGCTGGACCAGTAGGGACCTGACACCGTGTCTGAGAGAGACAGTCCCCCCTTGCCAGTCCCTGATGCCCTTTTCCGCTCACAGGGCCTCTGGCCCTCAGAAGCCTCTGATAGTTTTCCAGCTGTTAGAGCAGCCTCACTCTACAATACCTGTCAACTCTATTAGCAGAGAGGTTTTTGGGGGTTTTTTTTTTGAACTTCTGTTTTGATTTTTCTTTCTGAAGTGTGTATGACACAGTGTGAGTCGGTGGGAGGTGGGCGAGCTCCTAATGACGCGGAGAGCTGCGGTGATGCGTCCCGGCCTGAGCCGAGTCGTTCTGTGCGTGGTTCCTGTCTCCCTGAGGACGAGCCACTCTCCCAGTGCCGGCTCTTAAACACACCGCCAGCCTGCGGGATTTAAACTTGGCCAGTTCTGACCTCCCGTCCAGGGCTGCTCCCTCCTCCGGGGGGTGGTTTCCCTCCCTCCCCAGCACACCCACGTCTGGGGGCTGCCTGGTACAGCACCGTCGTGTCCGACAGCTGAGGCCATCCCGCCCAGGGGGTGCCTTGTGGCAGTCCTGGCCTCTCCTGAGGCAGCCCCTCATGCTTGGGCTGTAGGTGGCCTTGTCCGCAAGTGCACTGGTCTCCGTGGTCTCTGCTGGGGCTTCCAGGGGAGGGCTCAGCACACAGGGACTCACCCTTGATCTCTCCCAGGCCTTTCCCCAGTCACCGTACCTCCGATGGCTCAGGTGTGTCCTGCTCTCTGGTCCTCGGCTTTGATCTTCCTGGAGTGTTGGGACACTGCCCTTCCCGTCCCATCTGGTGGCCTCCCTTCTGTCCTCTGGTTGCCCTTCCCTCCGAGCCCTGGGCTCCCGCACGGGGACCTCCGAACCAGGGGGGCCTGAGAACAAAGTGTTTACCGTCACACGGCGAAGTGGGAAAAAATGTATAAGGCACTCAAATTTTCATCTAGCTGAATGTCTATCATCTCAAGTAAAAGAATGCTCTCTCTTCTGCATGATGCACCCCCTTCATTTCTGTGTTTAAAAAATGTTCTTTCATGACATGTTGGCAGTAGTAAAAATGTCCTTTTCTAATTGTTGGTAGTAGTAAAAAGTTCTTTTGTCTGACGTGGTTTTAATAGCAAAATGAAAAGCTGGCTTCCCTCTGTTGTGTCTCCAGGTTTTAGGAGGGGAAATTTTACTAGACCATAAAACCCACGAGGCTGCGAGAGGCACTCACCTGCCAGTTCCGTGCACCTCCTCTTCCTCAGGGACCTGCCCCGAGGCATCTGTCCCCTCCGTGGAGCCTGTCCTCCACCTTCCTGTAGGCTCTGGTCGCTTCTGCTTTCGCAGTTTTCGTCATTCTTTCGTGTACTGTCTTGTCTTCTCAATGGCACTGAAGGCTCTTTGAAGGCTCCTTGAAGACAGGGACTCTCTGTTGCCCCTAGCAGAGCAGCTGGCATGTGGTAGGCCGTTAATGAATGTTTGTTGAATGAATGCACGCTTTTGTAGCACAAGGTCCCTTCACGGCAAGGATAAGGGAGTTGGCAGGGTGGCGCACACGTAACCTATCCTTCTGCCGCCAGTCGGTTTCTGTGGGACTAGTGCCATTGTGTGGGTGCCTGCTTTTGTAGCTAATCAGAGGCTGCGAATGTAATAAAAATCACAGAAGGATTCTTTTTCCTTTTTTTTTTTGCAAGTTTTTGGTGTAAAGAGAACAGCTGTGAGGAAATTGGAAAGGCTTTTATTGCTAACTAAAGTGTCTTCTGTTTACAAAATGGTGGGGAACAGAAATATATTCTCGAGTGCAAATGTGGGTGAATTAAACCACACTGCCATCTTGCTTCTACAGCTGAACAAGGAAGTTAGTATCCAAGAAGAGAAATGTTATTTCATTTAACTTCTGATTAAAATACTTCATAAGGGATTGGGATCATTTGGAGAAAGGTATGAGTGGATTCTGGAATTATTCAGTTTAAAAGGCCAGGCTCTAGAATGCCAAGAATATTTATTGAGTGAGCATGAGTAGAGCGTTTGCCTCCCATTTAAAAAAATATATTTTATTAATTACAGTTCTATTCCCCCCCTTCATTCCCCTCCACTCTGTACACCCCCTCCCCCATCATTCCCCCCTTTAGTTTATGACCATGTGTCTCAAGTTCTTTAGATTCTATATTTCCCCTACTATTCTTGTCCTCCCTCCTATCTATTTTATACCTACCATCTATGCTACTCATTTTCTGTACCTTCTCCCCCCTTCTCCTTCTCCCACTCCCCTGTTGCTAACCCTCCATGTGATCTTCATTTCTATGGCTCTGCTCCTGATCTAGCTGTCCTCTTAGTATGCTTTTGTTTTAGGTGTGGTTGTTAATAACTGTGAGTTTGCTGTCCTTCCACTGTTCATCTTTTTTATCTTCTTTTTCTTAGGTAACTCCCTTTAACATTTCATATAATAAGGGCTTGGTGATGATGAACTCCTTGAATTTGATCTTATCTGAGAAGCACTTTATCTGCCCTTCCATTCAAAATGAAAGCTTTGCTGGATAGATCAATCTTGGATGTAGGTCTTTGGATTTCATGACTTGGAATACTTCCTTCCAGCCCCTTCTTGCCCCGTAAGGTCTCTTTTGAGAAATCTGCTGACAGACTGATGGGAACTCCTTTGTAGGTGACTGTTCCCTTATCTCTTGCTGCATCTAGA
Source organism: Artibeus jamaicensis (assembly GCF_021234435.1). Lineage (NCBI taxonomy): Eukaryota > Metazoa > Chordata > Mammalia > Chiroptera > Phyllostomidae > Artibeus > Artibeus jamaicensis. The sequence continues at coordinate 18,875,250 of NW_026522056.1, read as the reverse complement.
ATTCTCTCCTTCATTTTAATCTTGGCTAATGTAATGATGATGTGCCTTGGTGTGTTCCTTCTTGGGTCCAACTTCTTTGGGACTCTCTGAGCTTCCTGGATTTCCTGGAAGTCTATTTCCTTTGCCAGATTGGGGAAATTCTCCTTTATTATTTGTTCAAATAAGTTTTCCACTCGTGGCTGTTCCTCTTCCCCTTCTGGTACCCCTATAATTAGGATGTTGGAACATTTAAAGATGTCCTGGAGGTTCCTAAGCCTCTCCTCATTTTTTTGAATTCTTGTTTCTTCATCCTTTTCTGTTTGGTCATTTTTTTTCCTCCTTCTGGTCCACTCCTTTGATTTGAGTCCCAGTTTCCTTTCCATTACTATTGGTTTCCTGTGTATTTCCCTTCATTTCAATTAGTTTAGCTTCCATATGTTCTTTTAATTTGTGACTAAAATCCACCAGTTCTGTGAGCATCCTGATCACCAGTGTTTTGAACTGTGCACCTGAAAGTTTGGCTATTTCTTCATCACTTAGATTTATCAGCTCTGGGTCTCTGAGTTGTTCTTAAGCCATGTTTTGATCTGTTTGTGCCTGTTACGTATGAGGAGTGGAGCCTTAGTTGTTCACCAGGGCGGGGCCACCCAGGTCGCTGGTTTGTGATGCTTATGTGGGGGTGAGGTCAGAGAGGGACAATGGTGGTTCCCTCTGCTGCTTCCTGCTGCTGGGGCCTGTGTGGTCCATCTCACCACCACTAGCTCCTTCACTGTTTTATCTGCACGCAAATGTGTGACCAGGATCAGCCCTCAGTGGGTCCACTGCCTTGCACCCTCAGTGGGTCCTCCCGCTTCTGCACACCTGGAATCCGCCCATGGCTGCTTGCACACCTGGGTTGCATGCCTGGGTCGGTCCAGTGGATCTTTCCTGCCTGACCCCGCTCTGCTGCTGGCTCTGCCTCTCTTACCAGTTTGGCTGAAGGGTTCGTTATTGTCAGACTTCCATGTAGTTCAATATTCTGTGGTTTGGCTATGTTTTTGTTGCTAAAACTTTGTTGTTTTTAAACTTAGTTGTGCGAGAAGGCACAGTGCTTCCACCTACGCCTCCATCTTGTTGGAAGTCTTGCCTCCCATTTTTAAGTGCAGATCTTCACTGCGTCCATCTCTGCCTTTGAACCTGCAGCCAGCCTGTCGGGCAGTCCCCTCCCCCCACAGGCCTGTGCAGGGGTTGGGGGCAGTGGTGGTCCTGGCCCCCTGGTCTGCGATGTGTTGGCCCCAGCTGGGCTGCAGGCTGCTGTGGCCGACAGAGGCAGCATATCACTGAACTGTTTCTGTCGAGAAGTTACCGCTGTGGGTGGCTCTTCAGAGAGGTTTCTGTCTTGACTGACTTTCAGGTTCCAATGACTTCAAATGCTGCCATAGGTCCCTGTGCGATTGGGAACCAGACCTGGATGGCTTTCATGGAGCTGAAGACTTTGCAGGAAACATGTTAGTGTAGAAGTAGGGAGCTGAACGAAGCCATGGTTATGAATTTCCACATTCTTCTGTAGCTCAATGTGCATATTTAACACCTGTTTCTCTTTTAAAACAAATTCTACCATGTCTTCCTCTGAGTCTATTGAGGACAGATTCTAAGATCCCATAGGGAGAAATCTCATCAGAGAAACACAAAAAGCAGCCGATTTCGGAGCAGTGAGATTTTCTTCTGCCTGTGAGGGTGATGGAGGAGATTTGGCTGAGTTTCTTGCTTCCTGGGGTCCTTGTTGTGTTATTTTGTCCTCTCGGCACACTCCTGCCCACGTGTCACCATCCTGAAACTCCACAGTGGATGGACAGGAAGGCACCTGACAGGTAGGGATGACCTGACTCACCTTCAGGGCCAGAGACTCCCGATAAACGGATGCTCACAACCAGGCCAGGACCAGAGAGTGAATCTTCACTGTTCCTTGGACCTGCTGCTCTGAGTCAGGCCAGCCCGTCATCTCACCTACTGGAGCCACTGTGTTATCCTTGGAGTTTTCATGAGGTCTTCATGTAGTGTCATCAGTGAGGATCTGAAGACCAAATGCTTCCGCTGTGGTCAACTTGTGGGTTCAGGAAAGATGTGCAAAACTCAAGCCGAGGATGGAGGAAGGGGATCGATTCTGGTGTGTCATGAAGTCCTTGGAGGAAAGGCGCGAGATGCAATACATAAGTATATTGTCCCTCTGCTTTTTAGATGCGCTCTCCCATGAAATTTCAGATGTTAAGACAGTGAAACCTAGTTGGAGGTTTTTACGCTTCATTATAGTATTGAGATGGAAAAACCAGCCTGGCATTTATGGTGAAGTTCATGTTGCTATAGTCGTCTTTGATAGAGGTGCAGCCGTAGTAGCTGGTGTAGAGTTTCAAAATCAGATGTACTTAGTGTTTCTGGTAGGCCTGTTCCAACTACAGGTGCTATAGTACAGGGTCATATTGTGGAATCACACAAGGGGATAGTTAACTTACTATGCTCTTCTGTTTTTTGAAAGGGGACTAAAATTTGCATAGTTTTATCAGTAGTTACCTCTTTCCAAGGCTGTTACACAAATCTGAAATCTCAATGCTGCCTGCCAGACAGGATATTTCAGGAAAAAAAAAATCTCATTACTGAGTCATTTCAAATATTCTAGCACATGGGTTAAAAGTATCATAAGATTAGGAAATCTTTCATCTTTGATCCCTGCCCCATGAAATATAGGCGGTCTGTGGACTGGCACATTTGGAGTGGGAGGTCTGGGGGGGGAGGGTCAGTAGGGCTAACAGGTCATGACCCTGCTGTCCTTGGAGGGCATTCATCCTGCACACTCAGGGGCTTCCTGCCCTATTAGCAGAGGAAGGTTGCTAGTTCTACTGGGACTTGCCTGGCTTCTGAAGGGTTTCTCTCTAAAGATCACCGCATGAGTGTCCAGGGCCAAGTCAGAAATCAGAGGGAGGCCGTAGGCCTAAAAATAGCTGCAGCCCAGGAGGAGGGCCTGAATGGCGGGAGCCTCTGCTGCTTTCTGGCTTCAGTAAGGAGGTCCTGTGGGGAGGGGCTGCCCGTGGGCAGGCGTGAAAGTGGAGGGCGCGGGCGTGTTTTCTTCCCAGCTTGTGTGGGGGAAGTAAAGGATTCAGTGATTGACTTTGCCTTAGCAGCTTTTACTGAGTAAATATTGGAGGCCTTTTTTTCTTTCTTTCTTTTTTTTTTTTAAATGAAGCTGGGTGTAGTGGGGTATATTTCTAGATGTTTCTAATGTGCAAGAAAATATTTTGTATTTAGCGTCAGTCACAGTATGTTTGAGGAATGGAAACAGTAGCATACCTTGTTTCCTATACTGCCCGGGAACACAAGTGAAGCATTGTGTGAAGACTTGCCGGCAACCGGTCATTTGAACAAAGACCTGTACATTTAAAAAGAAAATTGTGGGGAGCATTATGTAACACACTTACTAATAACTCTTCGAATACATTGGTGCCCATTTTATGTTGAAGTCATATGGGCTAGAATAAACTTCAGTCTGAAATAAAGATATGAAATAGTCTTTCAGAGTGATAGCTGTTTTGTGTTTGGATATAACGTATTCAAAACTTACTATTTATTTCAGAGACTTACTTTTTTCCATTTAAGACGCAGTCAGACCCCTTTGGAAATGTAAACAGTCAGTGGCCAAAGGCCAAGAGCCTCCTTCTTGGGCCCCGGCCTTTGGGGTAGTTGTGGGGGTCTGCTTGGATAAGAGGGGGCAGTATTTTGTTGGAACACCCTCCGAGTTTAGGAATGGGGGGGTCACTGATTTTCCATGTTCTTCCACTGCTTCTCAGAGTTGACTGTGAAGTGCAAGCAACATTAATCATCTGATTTGGGGGTGGCAGCGAGGACTCCCTCGCCTTGGAAGATATTTCTCGTTGTCTTCGGCACAAAGACTAATCTGTTGCCAATTGTTCCAGATCAGGGGTTTGTTTTTTATGTTACGTGTGATGAGAAACATAGAAGGTTTTGAGAGGGCGTTTGCATGAGCTGAATTACAACGCAGAAAGATCATTCTGGTTGCACTTCGGAGAATCACTGTAAGGAGGCAAGAGGCTAATGATTTGCTCAGTGGTGGCTTTGATCGGAAGTTAACAGTGATGGTGAAAAATGGTTGCGTTTGGGTTGTATTTTTAAGTAGCACCTGTTGAAGTCACCTTGGGATGAGAGGGAAGGGGAATCAAGGCTGACTCCTGGGGTTTTTGCATGATCGGCTCGGGCTCAAGCTCGGGCGCATGGTGGTGTCTCTCTGAGAATAAGGAACAGCGGAGCGAGAAGGAGGCTGGTGGGAGTCTGCAGGCCTGGAGCTCTCCAATTTTAGACAGTTTGAGATGCCAGTTAGATAGGCAACAGGAGATGCTGAACTGGCAGTTGGGTATTCCAATCTGGAGCTTCAGGGAAGAATCGGGGCTAAAATTACCCTTGTGGGGGTTGCCAAACGGATTGCACTTGGAACAAGATGTGAGTGTAGGAGAAGAGGGGATTAAGGGCCTGAGCCCTGCCTCACTCCCAACATTCAGAGGCCGGTCAGTGAAGAACCCAGCGAAGGCGTTTGCCACGGAGCAGCCTGTGAGTCAAGGAGGGTGAAGACAGAGCGGGGCCTGCAGTCTCCTGATAAACACTAGTGGGGAGGGGCTGCTTCTGTGGATGAGCAAAGAAACTGGTTTCTTCAGATGGAACCTAGTCCAGGTGAAGGTGCTGGGACGATTACTGAGATGACAACGAAGGACTTAGAGTATGGCATGCACTTAGTTGCTAAAGCAGGGGCAGGGTTTGAGAGGCTGGCTCCAGCTTTGGAAAAAGTTCTGCCGTGGCTGAAATGCTGTCCAACAGTGTCACGTGCCACAGAGAGATCATTCCCCGAATGGGAGAGTCAACGGCAGAGGCAAACTTGATGGTCGTCTTACTTCAAGAAATTGCCACGGCCACCCCAGCCTTATGCCGCCACCACCCAGATCCGTCAAAAGCCATCAACAGTGAGCCAAGAGCCTCCACCCACAAGAAGATTACGACTTGTTCAAGGCTCAGATGGTGGTGAGCGTTTTGTAGCAATAAAGTATTTTTGAGTTAAGGTATGAATGTAGCTTTGGCTGGGTGGAGAAATCAGAAAGACCTGATGTACAGTCCACATTTGTTAAACGCTCACAGAAACTGAGACTTCATGCCTGAGACTTACGTGGATACAGGGCTGTTTCTGGGACAGCACTTGCGGTTCGGCGGGACCATGCAATCCAGTGGAGATTTATTTGACCCTGGAGACGGAGTTCCTTTCTAAGTGGGCCTTGAGTGGAAATGCTCCAAGTGGAGGTCGTTGTGTGAGCCTTACTCTGGAAATAGTATCCCCACTGTTAATGAGTGGTTTGTGGGGTCCAAGCACATCCGTTTAACCATGAAACACCTCCTAGCAGCCTGTTCCTATGTCGTGGGACTCAGCGGGGTTGTGCGTGTTGTGCTCACTTTGACTTTTAGGCACCAGCTGGAGGCCCCTCCGTTGGCCAGGCTGCCTCACCTGGGGTCTACACCTGAGCTCTCCAGAGACCTGCCCCGTCTGTTGGCTGCAAGCGGGGCTGCTCTTCCCAGCGCTGCCTTCTTCCTCTCTGACAGCCTTGTCTGAGAACCTTTCTCAGCCCGTGTGCCCCGGTTGCTAGCACAGTTTTACTCTTCTCTCAAATCGCTTATCTGTTTCGCGATTCATAGTAACAGTGTGAGACTTTAAACAAAGATGCCAACAAGACCTGCACACGTGAGGTGTCTATTCCGGGCCACAAGGAGGTTCTTTCAAGGTGACCGTCTGGGTCCAGCCAGCAGCTGTGCTGGGCCACAGAGGTCAGTGCAGTGAGGGGTGTGATGGTGTGGACCAGAGGTGTGATTTCAATCCTTAACAGTTAAGGAGCACTTACATTTATACAGTCCTAAAATTATTTCGGCCCTTTGAAGGCAACCACGAGGCTGATGTGGCCCTGGTGAAAATGAATTTGACACCCCTGGTGTAGACCTCTCCATTCGAGGAGTTAGCATTTGCCATCTCAAGTATTTAGGAGGCTTCCCCAAGTTTGAAGGTCTGGGGTGTAATGTTGACATTTTCCTCCTCTTCTATAGATTGGGAAAGCTGTAGCCGTGAAGTTAAACCATTAGCCCTGGCACTTCTAGTTTGTGGTATTGCTTTCATTATAATTGTGATAAAGTATATATAACATAAAATTACTGTTTTAAGCATTTTTGAGTATATAATTCGGTGGCATTGTGTTCATTCACGGTGTTGTGTAGCCATCACCACTATCCAGTTCCACATTCTGTCATCTTCCCAAACAGAGACTTTGAGCTCATTAAAGAATACTTGCCCATTCAACTTTCCCACTAGCCCCTGGTAACCTCTATTCTACTTTCTATTGCTATCAATTTACCTGTTCTAGGTACCTCATGTAAGAGGAATTGTACCATATTTGTCCTTTTGTGTCCAGTCTGTTTCATTTAGCGCGTTTTCAAGGTGCATTGGCTTATAGCATGTATCCGAATGTCATTCCTCTTTATGGTTGAATAGCGTTCTATTGTAGCTGGTGGTGCCAGAGTCACAGAGGACAGGCAACTTCTTCGCTTCTGTTGCCTGACTCAGAATGTGTTTTTGGCCATGGAAGTAATAATGCCCCAGTTCGGTTCAGCCTCTCGGCCTTTATCCATATGCGGTGGGCTTAGCAGGTCTTTCTGAACCTCACTCACACCATGGATTAAACAGGCTTCTGTGTGGGGGCAGCCTGGGAACCTAATCCTCATTAATAGCATTGCTCTGGGAGAATTAGTTTTGACCAAACATAAATTTCCTGGTGAACTCTGGAAGATACACTGCTTTTAGGGGACTGTAGGCGGGGGACCACCTGTACCCTCAGCATAGCTGAGGGGCCTCATAAGTAGAATGGAGGTGAGGGGGGCAGTGTGTTCAGGGCTACAGGGCAGGAAGAGCATGGGGCTTCGAATGAGCTGCTTTGCACCTGAGGCCCATGTACCCGTCGTGTGCTTTGAGCTCGAGTCTCCACTCAGAAACATGAGCTGTTGATGCCATGTGTGGAGGTGTCATGTCTGCACACGGGTGGACGAAAACAGAAGTGATGAGGGAGCCGTGGGAGCACTTCCTGGGAAGCCCCTGCTGGGTCTCAGTGCTGAATCCAAGTGCAGCGTCTTTCTGCCCTTGCGAGTGAAGGCTGGCGGTGGGCACACTGGGCTTTCTGAGCGCTTCCAGCAGCTCCGAGTGCCTGCAAGCAGCCTCCAGTTTCCGTGGCTCATACAAGACCCTGGCAACCCCCTCCCTCATGGCTGCACTTGGGTTTGGTGGCCCCAGCCATCACGGAAGGCTTTACAAGTTTGGTTCAGAGACACCAATTTCCAGTGATGCTGAATTCGTTCTTTCGTTCCTCTGGTTCTGATTCCTGGTCTTTCAGTTTCACAGCCTGCCTTTCTTTCTCTTGGATCCTCACTGGCGTCTCCGGGAATAACGACAAGTACTTTCTCAGCCTAAGTTGCCTTTTCCAGACAAGCAGGGGAAGGAGGGGAGGCTGTTTGTGGGTGCCTGTTGCACATGCTTAGGAAGCTGGAAGGATGCTTTAGTTCATAGCAGGTCATGTCTTAGGAAGATCAATGTCTTTCATTTTTGGTGTGTGGATTATAGTGGTCTCGTTCTGTAGTCTTCACAAGGTTCCTATGACACCTTTTTCAAAGACCTGTGCCCACGTTTTCTCCCCACTTCTCACCTCTCTGTCTTTTTGGTGACAAATCACAGGAGTTGTGCCGTTTCAGGAACTGTACGGACTACCTACCCTGCTTCTGTACCCTCCCGAGTAAGGGTCTGAAATGTTTCTACTCAGGGCCTTCTGTATCACTCAGTGAGACTAGGTTCCAGAAAGGGTTGAACATAAGATGTCTAGCTCTTGGCCTACTTTCCCTTTGTAGGAAAATGTAATCTCTTTGGAGACCTAGTAGGGAACTGAATGTTCTGGCTTCTTATCTTAATTGGCATCGGCGATCGAAGCCAAAAGTGCTTCCTTGGTATGACGTCAGGAGGAGTGGAGCTGGCCTCTTCTGCTAGGAAGCAGGTCCAGGTACTTTGGTTTGGGCAGAGGCACCACCCAGCTGTGTTTAGACTGGAGACCAGGAGGCTGCAGGATAAGCAGAGCGAGGGTTTTACTCCTGTTCGCACCTGCAGCTTTGGGGCGCAGACTGTTGAACACGTTTCCTCGGCGTAAGGCAGCTTTGTACACTGTTTAAAGCTCTTCTGTTCCGCATAGACGGGCCTCTAGTTTCTGCAGGCCTTCCTTTTGGTGCGTTTAATGTTCTTAGTGCGGGATTAGTCTGTAGTATGCCTGCCATCTCCCCTCGGGTGGTGTGATGCATGGTGTTAGAGACGATGAAAATCGGGGTTTTATCCAGAAGGCACACCCCCTTTTACTCCCCTCCCTGCACCCACATACTTTCACGTGGCAGGATGATGGTGAGCGGAAGGCGCTGGAGGGTAGAGCACTGGTTCTGGCTCTAAATAGTTGCATGAACTTGGAAGTCATCAGAGCTTCTACGTCGCCTGACTCTGGGGGCACCATTACCAGCATCTTTAGAGTAAATGGTGTCCCCAGGGTTTCTCCTCCGTAAGATGCAGCGTGAAGGTTGGCTCCTAGAGTTATTATGTAATAGAGGCGGCACTAGAAATCAGCCTTTTCTCTCTAGACTGCAGATTTCCCACACACAGAATAAGCAGGTTGGACTACGTGAACTCCAGCTACGTTGTGCTCTGGAAGATGAAGCAGTCAGCGGTGGCAGTTGACCCTTCTTCGGTGGATGGGCCGTGTTCACGGGAGAAGAGTCAGGTCGTCCTTGTGAAGAAGAGTCATGTTTTACTTCGGGAGGAGTTTACATGTTGCAGTGTTTGACTTCGTGTGGGGAACTGCATGCATGCAGGATGCCTGGCTGGCTTCTGTTTGTCTGATTTACGTAATCTGTTAGAATTCGAAAGTCCCGTCTATTCAGGGGCTACACTTGACTGTTTTGTAGAGTAACAGCTTTGATGACACCAGTTATTCATGTTGCAAAGAGGCGGTAGCCAGCCCAGGATTCTGCATAGCTGATTTCCAGATCTTTTCATTTCAGTTTCCCTGAAATAAACTTTGATCAAAAAGGATTGTCCACAAAGAATGTGTCTTATTTCATTGCAGCAGAAACGTAGTTTTAATATTTCCAAAAGTAAATATAATATTTAAAAAATGGATTTATTTAATAATAATAAATTTGTTTCAATGTATGAAACAAATTTATAATGTGGAAGGCCCTTCCCACCTCCCCTCCCCCTTCCACTTAAGGGAATGGTGATGAACCATTGTAACGGTTTGGTACTTATCATTCTAGAACTTTCTGTTACACATAAAATACATCACTTATTGATTTGATAATTTCTTGACTACTTAGGACTTCCTAAGTTTAAGGGCTATGAAATTCCTAAGAATGTATTAGTATAGGAAATTAGAAGTAAAGCTGTAGATAGAGTAGTATAGAGTATACCTTAAAAAAAAAAAAAGACTTAGCCCTTAAATCAGAGGGGATTCCTGATGTGGTGTAGATGCATACTTAACATCTTTCCTTTAAAACCTCCTCCATGCCCCCTCCCCCCTTTTTTGTCGAAGTCACTGGGTTCTTCTGGCTCCTTTATTCCGGGAACAGTCACCCAGTGACAATGAGCGCGGACTGAATCTGACAAGCAGACATCCCTCCTGTTCTCAGAGGTCTGGACAGACCAGTAAGTGGCTTATTTTGGTGAACTCTTCGTCTTTTTTTTGTGTGAGTTTTGCTGTAAGTGGTATACAGTATAACCAAGAAACGTCTGCATACAAGCTTCCCGCCTCTAAGCCTCAGAAACGTCTGTGATGTTTTGTTGGTGGAGAGTCCAAGGACAGTTCTTTCCTTTGGGCAAGAAGTCATCACATTTGGTTGTACTGCTGCCATGGGGCTGAGCAGTCTTTGAATAACGGTGGTCTCTTGAGAGGACTCATTTTGTGGTCTGGTGTTTGGGTTTCTTGTAGTCTGGTTGTAGTTTCCGCCGTGCGGTGGCAAAACACAGCCTCGTAGGTGCAACCCGAAGGGGTTTCTTTTTTTGTACAAATAACATGAAGAATACTTCTTTTGCTTACTTTCACAGCTGTTGATTTTGATATTCTGAAGAATGTACGTGAGTTACCTTGATGTAATTGATTTGGGGGGGTTTTAAATTAAACACACTAGAGTTAAGTTTTAGCAGTGATACGTTAAAAAATAAGCTGCTTTTAAAATCTTACATACTTTTTATCTCTTTATATTTTTGATATTTATTATATTGGGGCAGCCCTACTTCAGGCTGAATTCTGAAATGAGTCACAAGGCAAAGATGATTAGGAGCAAATGTGGATACACTCACACCTACGTTTTGGAGAGGGAAAGAGTTACATGTGGTACTTTATTTGGGGCTTAAGTTGTCAAATACAAAAACTCTCATTAGGCAACACATAAAAATGTAATGCATTGTTACAACTGACCATGGTCACTTCATGGTTACACCTGCAATAGCAGGGAGTGTATAGGAAACTCTTCCATATAAATTTTAGTTTACTGTGTCATCTGAAATGTTTGGATCCTTTTCTGCTGTTGTTGATATAGCTCTGAGTGCCCACGTGTGTGTGTTGTATGTGTATGTATGTACTTGAACAGAGTCAGTGAATGAGGGAGGGAGGGGTGGAAAACAACTAGAACCATTTAAATGTTTATGATTTAAATTGCTCTAAGCATGTTTAACCTAGCAATTTGGCTTTCATACTATCCTAGCTACAAGATATGAGGGTCAGGAGAACACAACTTTGCTATTTCTGCTACTTTATGATACGCTTAATGAATATAGGGCATATTGAAATGTAGTCATTTGTCAAAAGAAGCACATTGGAACATTAATTCAGTGGCATTACTGATGAAGCATTCAGGAATGCAGTTTTAAGAATTTGTCAATGTGCGGGGTCTCCTGTGCACTGGTTTTGAGGCTTCAGGAAATTCTTAAGCTGAAAAATCTTGGAATAAAAGTATATTTTTGGAATAACATCCAGGAATTGGAATTTCTGAATTTCAGATCAGGCACTCAGCTCCGTGTTCAAATGTCTAGTAGACAGTGGCTGGGAGCTCTTTTTCCATGCTGCGGGGCTGCAAATCAGCCCAGGGTCTGCCTCTCTAGCCCCCAAAGGCTAATGGCTTAGTGTGGATTATCCAAGAAGGACCTACTGTGCACTATTATCATCAGATTAAGTGAGTTTTCAGATGCCCATTCTCATGAAAATGCAAACATAATCTTAAAAAAACTTTACCCATGAGGTTTAAAGAGAGCATTGGTTAATTGTTTAATCTTCATTAGTGTAAAAAAAAAGTTATTTTCCTTGGATGATTTAAAATTTTTCCTGGTGTTTTATATCAGTTTGGAGTACACTTTCTGTTACCTGCTGATGGTCTTGTAACTTCTATATTATTTTGGTGGGGGAAGGGGGGTAAGAGGCTTCTATCTACTTTTAGGAAACTCGGGAATTCTTGAGTATTTCTAGAAAAAATATTCTAATTAGGGAAATGAAAGGTCTTAAAGGTATTTTCAGGACAAACCTCATGTGGGTTTAGGGGTAAAGGGGAAGAGGGAGTAACGTGTTTTCGGTGAGACATTTGTTTTCATTGTGTTACCGCGGCATAAACAGAACGCCTCCGATCGTGTTCGTTGTAGAGTCGTGTCTTTGCTTAAACACTCTTAACTGTGTGCGTTTTAGGAATGACTGAATTACTTGTGTGTGGATGGTCCAACTAAACAGTATTTGTCTCTTTGCTTAGTACATCACTTTAACCTAAAACTCTTATTTGTTCTTTGAGTATCTCCTTTGTATTTTCTGTAGCACCTAGTGCACCCAGAATTAGTATCCGACTCATGTTAGTTTATTTAAAAGAGAGAATATGGTACAACTCTTAAAATGTATACCAAAAGCTTAAAGCCTTTTTGCATCTATCTAGTATGTGATTATTTACGCGTCTTTTCTAGGTACTGTCCACTGTAGCTTCCTTGTGACAATATTCGCAGAAGTGACATAGTCTTCTCAAGGGAGTTGTCATTCAGTGTCATGTGCTGAGTATGCACCGCGTGCCAAGCTCTTCACCGCTCAGTGCAGACGACACAGAGCTGAGTGTTTTAAACTTGTCTGGAATTTCATGTCCCTTCTGTCTCACCCTGCTGGGTTAGATGGGTTCAGCTCCGTCCCCAGCTCTGTCCCCACTGTTTCCTGCCCTCCTGTGTCTTTCCTCACCCAGACACCCCCATTCTTCACCAAACCAAAGGGTTCTCATGGGTCTTAACAGTTTTGGCAGATTCCCATTGTTCCCAGAATAGAGTCCAAACCCTTGAGCCTGCCGACTGCTGCCCTGCATCCTGCTGCGGCCGAGGCATTGAGCTTTTTCTGTCCCTGGCCATTCCAGTCCCTCAGCACCGTGGCTTCTGGCTTCATTGCCCGCCCCTCCATTTCTGCTCAGTGGTTTCCCGACTTCCCTAAACAAACGTGGATCCCCAGCTGTGCTCCGTTCCTTCTGCCGCAGGCTGACCTTTCCTCTGGGACGGCTCGTAGCTCATTGCTGTGACTTGACTTCCTGCACGAGTACTTCCAGTCCAGCCTGCAGCAGCCCCCGTGCCTGACTCTGCCGGCACACGGTGCCAGCACAGTCACATCCGTGCCTCAAAGAGTACCTCCGGTCGGATTGATTTTGTCATTGTTACCTGCCTTCAGTTTTGAATTGAATACAAATTTTAGTCCAAGAGCCAAAAGTACAACTGCCCTGGATCACACTTACGTGAACCATTCAAGGACGCGTGTTCATTGAAAAGCAAAACCCAACCGGAAGTAAGCTCAATGGACTGTCTATATGAGCAGGAAGTAAATTTTTCTGTGACATCAGAATGGTTCAAAGTGATCCAGATCTTTCCTCAGGCTCTACAAACCCACTGCTATAGTCGTGGCTATGACACCTATGTCAAAACTATGGAAGGGCCATCTAGCTCTCTTAAAGCTCTTTTCCCCTGAGTCTAGTGAGGTACCTGCAGAGTGGACCTGAGCTGAAAAGCATCTTGGTTTCTAGAAAACCACAGTTGAGATGTAACAGTTAACCATGGATGTCTAAGTTCCAACTTAGACTCTTACTAGTGAAGAGCAGCACCCTGTAGGGTAGAGCGTTGACTGGGTCCATGGTAAGCGTGGCAGAGGTGCCTGTTTGTCCCTCAGTCTCTATTTCCCTGCTCTTGACGAATGTAGAATTTTTAGCTGGGCACAGGTAGCCTGTACTGATCTCCATTTCTGGGCGGGCCTGGTAGGCAGGTGTGGCCCTGTGATTAAGCTATGGCCAGCGGTGTAAGTGAGGTGTTCTGTGGAGGTAGTTTCCATCCTTGTTGCCTTCCACCCTTCTTTACCCTCTTAAATTGCACACAGACGGTGCTGTTTGGGGCCGTAGGTCGAGGGCATGCACAGCAGAGGAACAAGGTGGGTGGAGCTGGGTTCCGTAAGCCTGGATGACCCTTTGCACAAGAAAGAACTGAATGTCCTTCCTTCTTCTTTCTTTCTTTTTTTTTTTTTTTTTTGCCATTTCTCTGCAGTTTTCTGTCTCCATTGGCTAGACTTTGACTCTCCAATACTATAGTGTGCTTCGTCGTGGCTTTGGGCAGGGAGTGTCCAGGCAGGGGAAGCAGGAACTGCCTAGAACAGTGGTACATTCTCTGGGGTGGGCAGAGATTTGATTGGTTATAGTCTAAGAAGATTTTAATGTTGGATTAGTGTTAATCTGTTGATCATTTCTTAAGGTCACTTCTAACCCTAAGAGTCAGTGACTTTGAAATGTTGAGCTCTGTATGCTCCATAGATTCTAAAAGACACATATTTTCACGCTGTAAGGTTTCTGATGTTAGGATGTGTTTTGCAAGGCAGCCTCTTTGCTTTGACACATAATTAGAGCAGAATGTGACATTTGACCTTGATGATTCATAGATAAGTTAGGAACAGCACTTGGGGTCCCGCTGCCTGCTGCCACCCACCCTCCAGTCAAAATTCCAGAGGCAAAAGTTTGGTGACGAAGGAAAGGAGTCTTTAATGCTTTGCAGTTTTGGAATAATAGCTTTCCCACAGGCATTAGTCACTTAAGGCTAAACTCTTTAATTCTTTTAGCTATAGCTTTAATCATGTAAACCTATCAAATAAAGCTAAACTCTAACACCCGAGTTCCTCTATCATTTCCCTTTGAACCCCCCCTCCCCCATTAATTTTAATTATCTTGTATCTGTAGGGTTAGTTCGCAAACTAAAACAACATAAGACACAAAAGCTACACAACTTTGGGAGAATGGCAGGCTTCTGCCTCAGAGTCCGTTCCCTCTAGAACGCCCCAAGGAGAATAACCCTGCCACCCTCTGCCAGGCCAGCCGGACCCTAGGCTGGGCCCGGAGTTCCTTCCCGTCCAAAATACCATCCATTGGGAAACGCAGGCGGCCGCAGCACGGTCATCCAGGCATCCCCAGAGTCAGAGCTTGTGCTGCACTGCGAGCCTGAGAGCGCTGCTTTTATTTCAGATCTTCTCCCCCATAATCCCACGTGCTCTGGGAGGGCTCAGCTTCCCCGCCAGTCTTGTCTAGGTTTACCGTCTCCTCCTCCAAGGACCTCCCCACTTCTCCCCAGGGATCTGATCAGACCTCCCTGGATCAGCTGTTCCCTAGAGTGAATAGCAGGGAAATGTTGAAGCATGAACACTGGCTCCACTTGAGCAGGTTCCAGTAGCCAATCAGGATAAATAGCACAGAGCAGCCACTGAATAATTCACTCTTTTAGATTCAGAGAAAGGCCACTCGCAGCTCAAGTTTGCCAGTTTGTTCACAGTCTGTGTGTACTTTCACTCTGCGCTTCTCCTAAAGTTCAGGAGAGCTAAGCTGTCCAGGGTTTAAACAGGAATTAAGATGGTTCATAATGAAAGGAGAAAACAGGACAGATCATAAAGGTTCAAATTAATCCTTTTCACAACTCTCTAATTCTTATCATGTGCTCAGAGTTTCAGAAGACAAAAAAAAAGTGCTGAATAAAAGGATTATATCAAAGAGCACCCTGATGTCTATTCTCAGAGGCAATCACAGTTCCTGTCTTCACTATTTGTTTTATTTGCTTCCACATTTAAAAAATGACCATTGTGGATATTGACTCTGTGACCAGTTGGTGTGCTGGGGCGGCGCTTCCCTGGTCACACAACTGTTTTCCCTGGTTGTTTTCTTTGAACACGTGGCAGATATAGCTCAGGTCCAAAAGCACCGTCAGGTTTCTCTCGGCTCAGCTTCCCCGTCGGTGAACACTTCTCAATGTGCACTCTCCTGGTGACACCCTTGTTCTCCTGGTGACACCCTTGTTCTGTGTCTCTCCTGGTGACACCCTGGTTGGACCCCTGCCTTTCCACTGCCACGGGGGTGGCTTGCCACCTCAATGTAGAGCACAGCGGCCACTTAGAATGGCCATTCGTGCCGAACAGTCATATTTTGGCTGCTCTTAGTCAGTGTGACCTAGCTCTTCTAAAGTGTCACAGTGACACACGGTGGTCACACTGTCCTCCTTTAGGAGGTGGGGGAGGGCTCCTGGAGGAGTGGGATTCGTCTATGGCCTGAGAGGCGGGCGGTGTGGAAGCAGTTTCCCACTTCTCCAGTGTCTGATCAAGGCGGTGATTGCTTGTGCCCTGGGGGTTCTGCGTGGGGTTCTCTGTGGACATGTCTGTTAGTTGCCAAGTCTCTGATCTTGTCTCTAAACATACCCTGATACTGATTTGTTTTCACTAGTGGAATGTGCTTTCAGTTTTATTAAAAAGAAATGAATTTGGGGACCAGCCAGTCTCTGCCACAGTCACTGGTCATTAAAACCACCTTACATTTGGGGAACAATCAGGTATTGTTGTTGACGGACAGAAGCCTTCGCTTAATGTCCTGCCTTTTCCCCCCCTTTTTCTTTCCTGAAAGCTGTGAAGCACTGGTAAGTGATATGGGCTGAAATGATACAATTTGGGCAGGGAAACTATAGTGTCAGCCATGGCTGATTTTAGTGAGAGTCCGAGTTTGACATAATGTGCTCTGTACTGACTATTGGCATAATTAATTCATAATGGAAATGAATTCTTCCCTTACTACCATAATGCTTTGCACAAATATTTCCAGTCCTCTTACTCTTGGGCAAATGGTAGCCTGCTTTGGCGTCACTTTCAGGCGGGAACGCTGAGTGGGTATCAGCTTTGCTGTGGTCCTTTCCCAGTGTCTGGTGACGGTGGAAGTTTTTGTTGAGGTAAAGCATCAGTCAACCTGGATCCCTGGTTGACCAGGGCTATGAACAGAGTTCCCTGCCAACACCCCCAGACATTTATGTTAAGCCACTGAATCTTGGGCTTGTTTATTATTGCAGCGAAACCGAGCCCTTCCTGAGGAGTATATAGCAAGTGCTCATGCTCCAAGGCCCTTACCTCTTTCAAGGTCAAGGTTCCAAACTAGCATCTTATTAATAATAAAAGGTGACTCTCTCTCCATTGTTTCCAATATCGCTGAGCATTTGAACTGTTAGTCGCTACCCACGTAGGCTTCTACCAAGGTAAAGGCACTTTTGAATTTATACCAAGATTTTCCCATCAAATAATTTTTTTCCTGCTGCTCGTTCTCCTGAGGAAGGACTATTTTAGCTTTAGCTGACTCTACACAGAGGGAGAGAGAAGTCGGGAGGGAATATAATTTTTCCGGTCACTGCGTGCACAACTGGGCTGCAGGCGCAGTCAGGGCCGGAGGACGCCAACATACTCGCCATCCGGGCGAGGCCAGAGCGAGACGCCGCTTTCTCTGAGTGTTTGGGCGAAGAGTGCTTACTGTTTGCAACTTTGCCCATTAGAGACCAGAGAGGACAATTCGTTATGGAGAGGCCCTGCGTACGGCAAAGGCTGCGTGTTTCTGACATTTAGGGCCCCGTATGTGGTGCTGTGTTATGCACGTGTCTGGGGGAAGTAGCTCTTGGGCGAAAGTTATGCTCCATTATAGGTTCAAGCGTCAACTCTTGGCTGTCTGGAAACCCAGCGGTTCTTTGTATAATGGAAACTGTGTTCTGCACTCCAAACAACCAGTCGGTGAGGGGACTCAAACAAGACACCAATTTTCTGTGAATGGAGCTGCACAGGAGTCAGTTCCCCTTTTATTTGCAGTTTTGGTTTCTGTGGTTTGTGACCTGCACTTCACCGTAGTCTGAAAGTAAAAAATGGCAAATTCCAGAAAGAAACAATTCATAACTTTAAAAATTTTACCCTGTTCTGAGTAGCATGATGAAATTTCAAGACACCCCCTTTGTCCCGCCAGAGACTGAATCATCCCTTCATTCGTGTCTCCACACTGCAGGCATCTCGGTTATCGGAGGAAGAGATACCACGCTCACGTAACTTTTATTACAGCGTGTTGTTATAATTGCTCTATTTTACTAGTCATTGTTAACCTTTGACTGTGCCTAATCTATAAATTAAACTCGATCACAGGCGTGCATGCTGAGGAATACGCATAGTGTATGTAGGAGTGGGTGCCCAGTCCTACATACTGGGGGTCTTGGGACGCATCCCCACCATGGGTGCGGAGAAGACTGTAGTTCCCACCAGGCTTATTAGAGGTGTTAGTTCAGCACCCAGTGTGTGAAGAGGACACAGATGATGACAGAGCTGTTTTCTGCCCCCTCCCTCCAACCTCCACACTGGGAAAACAAGCCAGTCCCCTAACCCTGAACTAGTAATGCAGGGTAAACCATACTCTCAGAACCCAGTTTCTGGGACAGTGTGTAGTGTTTGTGAAGACTGTCCTGCTGCCCCAGGTGGGCCCCTGCCTGGGACACACCTTCCTCTCTCTCGGGAGCAGGCGTGTTTCCAGGGGCGTGACCTCCAGCGGCTGCTTTGGCCTTGCCTCTGCAATTAAAGTCAAAGAAACCTGCCTCCTGGAGAAGATTAACCCCTAAGATTTAATTATCCAATCAAATACTAATTGGCAACACTAGAAAGAGAGTTTGAGGGTGGGGGGACTGTGGGGACTCTCAAGACCGGAACAACCACAAGGCCTCCCGCTTACCCCACCCGGCATTTCCTCCTTGTCTTCTTCTTTTTTTTTTTTACGTTCCCAACATATTTTATTTTATTTTATTTTTTTAAATTTTATTTAGTTATTTTTCAAGTACAGTTTTTTGTCTATTTTTCCCATCCCAGCCTCCCCCGCCCCTTGCTCCCCACCTCCCTCCCATTTCCACTCCCCTTAGTTCTCGTCCCTGTGTCCTTCCTATTTGTTCCTCCAAATCCCTCCCTCTTTTTCCCCTTAACTTCCCTTCCTTCTCCCCTCTGGTCACTGTCCCCTTGTTCTCTATTTCAGTGTCTTTGTTTTTTTTTTTTTCCTGCTTGCTTGTTTGTTTTGTTGTTTAGCTTCCTGTTAAAGGTGAGATCATATGGTATTTGTCTTTCAGACACTAAAACCTCCTTGTCTTCTAACGCTTGCTGGATGGGGTTGGAGGTGCCTCCTTCAGCACTCCCTACCAGACCTGCTTTTAAAGCTAAGTGTGCTCTCATTTTCTACAGGGTGCCCAGAAGCCTTCTGCTTGGCCATTTAAAAAGCAATAAATATTACGTCAATCACCAATGTGTAAAAGGGCCTGAATAGACACCCTTCCCTGAGGCTGCAGCCGAGCCTCACGGGCACCTACCTGCCCACTCTCTGCCGCCTTGCTGGTGCCCAGGTGCAACTGCCAGGCCTCATTCAAGGTCTAGCTGTGTGGCCCACGCAAGGAGGCTGCCTGCTGAAAACCTGGGTACCGCCAAGGCCCAAAAGGCTTTGCTTTAGGTGGGCAGCTCAGGCCTTGTTTCCTTGAAGGTACCTGTGCAGGCCTCCTGTACCAGCGGACACGGCCACTTCACCTGTGGACACAGCTGCCCTGAGCTGGAGTTTCCACTCAGATTATAAGAAGGAACGGTTTTAGGCTTGAAGTCCCCTGCCCCGTCTGTGTTATTTAACACCAACATCCCCATTGGAACAGTGAGCTGAGCTGCAGCACGCAGGCTGCAAACCATCGATGTGAACCAGCATTTGGCTCGTGCCGTGAATCAAAGCGCCATCCACCTCGCTCGGGACAGAAGACCCCATTACCCCACATGGTGTCTCCCCCACACCCACAAATGTCACTCCTTGTTTATAGCTCAGGGTTTGTTGCCTGGGTAACATTTACAGGTTGGAGAGGGCTCAATATATAAGGTCCTCTTTTTAAGATGGCTATTCAGAGTGGCTGAGCTGGTTGGTAAAATACAAACGGTCTCCATTTGTGTGGAAGTGGTGGGAGGATGACCATTGCCCGAGCCCCATGTGCTTCCTCAGGTTGTGGCAACTACTGCAGCCTTTCCTGGGGGACCCCTTGGAACTCCCCACAATCCAGGAACTTAGGGGGATTGCCCGGCCCCCCAGGGCCTGGTTTCTGGGACCCTGCTCAAAGCTGTGACCCGCACACGGTCAGGATTGCTCATTCACTCTTTTGAATATTATTCCTGCCTTCTTCCTCTCTCTGGTTAGGAACCATTTGAGAAATAAGAAAAAGAGTAAGTAGGCAGATTGTCATGGAATTATAGATGAATTACAGGTAGGTGGAATTATAGATGACTTGTAATTACAGATTGTATAATTATACGACTTCATCTGTAATTACAGATGAAAGCTAGTTTGAGGGGCAGGCGTGTGTGAGAGACTTACTGACCCACGCAGTCACTTGGGCGCGGAGGCAGGGCAGGCCTCACCCTCACCACCGCCCCTCCCATCTCCCACCCCCTCCCACTGTGGGCCCAGGGCCTGCTCCTGGGGACAGAGAGCTCAGCGCTTGTGCTGTCTGTGGGCGCGGCAGGGACTGAGGAGAGCGAGGGAATGTAAGTGGTGCCCCAAAACCTCAGTGAGCGAGGTCAATAATATTCAGTAAATTTTAAAAAATCAGCATTAATGTAAGAATTACATGATGAACAAAAAGAACCCAAAATTTAAAAATAAAGACAGGGTCTCTGTCAGTTGACTTTTTCCCTTGTTTTGGGCTCCAGTGTGGCTCAGTGGGGCACTGTTACCGATCCCCTCTTAAATTTAGTGCCTCGGGCAAATAACGTATGATGTCACTTATATATGGAACCAAATGAACAAAGTACACTAACAAACTAGAAGCAGGCTCCTAGATGCAGAGAACAGACTGACAGTTATCAGAGGTGAGGCTGGTTGGGGGGCTGGATGAAAAAGTTGACAGGATTAAATAAAAAACAAAACAATCCTCCTGGATCTCTTGGCTGGTATGGTTCAGTGGCTGGGGGCCAGCTTGTGGACCAAAGGGTCACTGGTTCGATTCCCAGTCAGGGCACATGCCTGGGTTGTGGGGCCAGGTCCCCAGTAGGGGGTATGTGAGAGTCAACCACACATTTCTCTCCTTTTCTTTCTCTCTCCCTCCCCCTCTCTAAAAAAATAAATAAAATCTTTTAAAAAACCCTCATAGACACAGACAACAGTATGATGACTACCAGAAGGAAGGAAGGGTGGGGGAGGTAGACGGAGACTTGACTTGGGGTGCAAACACACAATACAATATACAAATGGTATGTTATAAACTTGTACCCTTGAAACCTGTATAACTTCATTAATCATTGTCACTGCAATAATTTAAATAAAACAATAATATCAGTCCCCTGTCCCTCCCTTAAAAAATTTAGAGCCTGAAGCCAAACGCTGCCCTCACTTCACCCCAGCCCTCGGCCAGGTGGTTCTCCCCAAATTTCCAGCATCCTGTACGCCGCGCCATTTCTCCTGGGTGATGTGAGTCAAAGGACAGGAAAAGGGCGAGAATATGACACTAACAACTTCCTCCGCACAGAAGGAATAAACTCAAATGGGACTTAGATGGAAGCTTCTCTCTAAAAAGCCCCAGTTATTTTCTGTAGATGGAGTATTCGCTGTCTGAGAGGAAAGTTCAAAAGCACAAGTTAAGGGTTCAAAGTTGAGGGAAGTCTGCCCCCAGTTAGACGAATACATTGCACAGTGGGGTGTGAAGGTGCCCGGCTCAGACCGGCCACTCTGTGCCTTGATCTGGTTGGTGAGGCGGGTTCTAGCTCATGCTACCTACTGCATCCCGGCTGCTCCTGGACCAAAGCATCGGCATCAGTGGGGAGATGGACAGAAAAGCAGACCCTCGGGCCCCACCCCAGACCCACTGAGTCAACCCAAGTTTTTTTCACAACTTGATTTTTATTTCCTTTTGGAATCCACTAAAGCAGCTCCAGCTTTCCTCCTGTTTCAAGTGCTTCACTTAGGTGCTAGTCTTAGAGTCGGGGGATGAATGAAATTGACCGTGAGACCAAATGTCTGACTTTGAACGTTTCTGACAAAATTTGGAGGGCAGGCTGGTCGGCTCCTTTCTGTGCCTGGCTTTGTCTTCACAGCGATGGAGCCGTGATGCTCTGGCTTTCTTTAGCGAGTAGTGACAGTGTCATCCTGGAACCGACCCACCTAACTTCAGAATCTTTTTGGTACCCAAATCTCTGCACCACCAGATCCTTTACTCTTATCTACAAAGTAGAAAGAACTTCAGCAGATTTATTTTATATCAAAACTTGCTTGAAGTATTTCTTCTAAACACATTTTTTATGGTGTTTTCTGGAGAAAATGTTGGAATTTATTTGTGTTTGCAAATTTAAAAAAATTATTGTGGACCCAACCAAGCGTGCTAAGCAGTCATGTGAAAGTTGAATGGGTGGTAAATTCTTTGGTTTTCTGTTACTCTTACGTTAAGAAACTACTGATCTGTAAATCTAGAACATTGAGATTTTACTGGAATTTCACAACCATTACACACGTTTCATGTTACAGTGACGTGCAAGAATGCTTGGGAAACCCTGCTGAACAACGTGCATGAGCTTTAAAAGAGAAACTCAAGATGTATGTCTATTATATACATATATTAACACATAGATTATAAAGAATCCTGCCTTTTGTTTCATTTAACAACTTGGCAGACTGTATCAAGAGCCTTAAAAGATCATGTTCTTTGACCCCTTGGTCTCACTAATGCTTTTATTCCCAGGAACTTTTTCCAAAGAAAATAACCGAAGGTAGTCAAAGATTGCAAAGATGTTCAGTGCAGTGTTATTTACAAAGGAGAAAACCAGAAAGGATTTAAACCTAATTTATCCTATTATACAATGTATGGTATTTAAAAATTACTTGAAGTAATTTTGGATATATGAATCATTTGCTTCGATGTAGGAATCATTTGCTCTATTCAGCTTGTATCAGGGGGAGGGCTGTGTTCGTGTTCGTTTAATCACCTTTTATGTACTTTGGAAGCAGGAACTGAGGTAGTAAAGGCTCTGTCAGTTGGAACTAATATATCTGTTTATACAAATAACTTGATGATTCTCTTTTTTTAAATTTAATTTATTTATCTTTAGAGGGGAAGGGAAGGAGAGAGGGAGAGAAACATCAATGTATGGTTTCCTCTCATGCGTCCCCTGCTGGGAACTGGCCTGCAGGGAACTGGCCTGCAACCCAGGCATGTGCCCTGACTGGGAATCGAACCGAGATTGTCTGGTTTGCAGGCCCGCGCTCAATCCACTGAGCTACACCAGCCAGGGCTTGATGATTCTTATTAAATGTTTCTGTTGGTGTCACTCTTATTTGCTCATCCCAGAATCTCGTAAATGAGGATTGGCCTTCATGGGAGCAGAAAAGTGTGGCATATTTAGTACTTTTTGATATTATACCTACCCCCCACATACGTCTAAGAAAATGAACAAATGTACTTCTCAACATAAACATTTTGCTGGAACATATTTCATACCCAAGGACTAAACATATTAGTTTGTTTCATGAAAGCTTTTATTAAGGTGCCAGCCAAAAAATATTATTTCAGCAATTTCTGTATTGACTAAAGAGCTACCATAGCAGACAGATGACTAGTTTACATTTTCCATCAGTATATCCATCTTACAGCATTTATTTTAGGGTTCAGAACGTGTTTTTGAGTGGGTGTGCACGCACATGTTTGTACGCACATACACGAGTGCTGTGAAGATAAACATCGCAGCCTCTCTCTTCCTCCAGTAAAGGCAGGTCTCAGGATGCGTGGCCAGGAGCACACAGCACTCTGAGCGCAGAGGCAGGTCCTCTCAGTTCATCCATTGTTTCTTTGTTCCTGGTGGTATTCAGGTCCCTGAAGTTTGAAT
This sequence comes from Artibeus jamaicensis, assembly GCF_021234435.1. Taxonomy (NCBI): domain Eukaryota; kingdom Metazoa; phylum Chordata; class Mammalia; order Chiroptera; family Phyllostomidae; genus Artibeus; species Artibeus jamaicensis. The sequence continues at coordinate 18,851,929 of NW_026522056.1, read as the reverse complement.
GCAGAAAAAAGATTACAAGGTGGAAAAATAAGTCAGCCCATAATTCACAAACTTACGGGTTACAGAATGTCTTCCCCCCGCCCCATGGATCTTGTATTTTCTCAGAACAGAACTACGACGTCTGACCAACACAAAATGTCAGAATTAGAATGTCAGTTCTAGTGAGCCTGTGCCTGTGTCCTGGCGTGAACCCCTGGGCCTCTCTTAAGCATCCCAGTATGATTTAAAGCATAATGAAGAATTAGTTTGCAGAAGTCCTTGGATTTGACAACTTTCACGAGTTGTTTTTAATGGTTTTTGAAGCTGTAATTCAGTAGTTTTCAGTATGTTCACACCATTGTCCAAGCATCACCGTCATCTTTAGAATATTTTCATTACCCTCATGTGAAGCACCATCCCAATCAGCAGTCACTCCTCCCTCTGACGCCTTCCACCTCAGACCCACTGATCAGCTTTCTGTCTCTGCAGACTTGTCTGTTCTGGATACTTCATGTGAATACCGTCATGTCATATGTGGTCTTTTGCACCTGGTTTCTTTCATTAAGTATGATGTTTTAAGTTGTCATGTTCTATTCGTGCTGTATGTATCAATACTCCATTCCTTTCTGTGGCTGAAGAATATATCAGTTGTATGGTATAAACACAATGTTTAGCTATCTATTTATCACTTAATGGACATTTGGGTTGTTTTTACTTTGGGGCTATTATGAATAATAATGCTTCTATTAAGAATCATGTACATTTTGAGACAAGTTTTTGGGTGGACATTTGCTTTCATTTCTCTTCAGTGGGTATTTAAGAGGAGAGTTGGTGTGTCTTGCACTAACTCCGTTTAACATTTTTAGGAGCTTCCAGTAGAGTACTACTTTAACTATTAAGAATCAGTGACTTTTTTTTTCCAACTCTGAAATGGAGTATGTTTGAGCTATCGAATGAGAATTGGGAAAAGAGAAGTGGTAATGCCCTAAATCTTTATTAATCTTCAGTTCATTTGCTGTGCCTTCCAGTTCTGTCTGGTAATCAGTCACCCTCCAGGGGAACATTCGGGACCCTTCTGAAAAACAAAAATGACATTATTACTAATGATGTTGGGACAACAGGCATAAATCAGGACTGTCCTGGAAAAACCAGGACCAATGGTCCCTCCTTCAACCAACAAGAAGAAAATGCTATTTTCAGATTTCTCTTTCTTCTCTCTTATGACAAGTAAGAATCACTGAAAGTAGAGAGGAAGCATCTAAGATGTGATGTCAGTCATGGGAAATTATGGCGACCCCTGTCTTCATTCTGCCCCATTCCCTCACCTGAAAAAGCATCGTTGAAAAGGGAGGCTACTTCTGGAGCCCAATCCTCCACGGAGGATACTACTGTGGCCCAATCAGTTAGTGCATGGTACTTATATGAAGGGCTGATACTTTAACATCTGAATTACCTGTGTCCATAGTCATAGGTTCTTTTTTAAAAGATTTTATTTACTTATCTTTAGAGGGGAAGGGAAAGGGAAGGAGAGAGGGAGAGAAATATCAATGTTTGTTTGCCTCTTGTGTGTCCCCTACTGGGAACTGGCCTGCAACCCAGGCATATGCCCTGACTGGGAATCAAACCATGATCCTTTGGTTCGCAGGCCCGTGCTCAGTCCACTGAGCCACAGCAGCCAGGGCATAGTCGTAGGTTCTAAATGGAAAAATAAAGTGATTGAAGTGAATCAAGTGGTGACTTGTTAAATTTTCCAACATTTCCTTGAGTTAAACATTTTATTTCTTCCAGGGAACAGCTTCAAAACGTCTTACACTAAGAAACTTTCAACTGTGCTGAAAAACTTCGAAGATGAACAGTTTCCCCTTCTCTCTCATTTGAAAGGATTTAGAGAAGAAATAAAACTGCAGACAGTTAAAGCTCATATTCAGGATGAATGATTATCATTCCGAAGGCCAGACAGAAGATGAACTGCACACCTTATTTATCAGTGATAAAAATGGAAACACTTATGCATACAACCAAAAGTCACCACCCACACAAAACTGTTTGACCAGCGGTTGGAATTCTGCCAACCCAGATGACATGGTGGTTGATTATACAACCGACTCTGCTGTGGACATTGGTGAGAATATTTCCTTAAACCCTTCGAGTGTTGAAGTACTTGATCACCCAAAGTCTTCAAGTGATTTCATTGGTGCGGAGGTATTATATATGCATAAAGATTCCCCATGCCAGTCTTCTGCCCATGTTGTAAACACAGATGAGCCCAAGTACCTGCATAATAATTGTCATTCCCCAGAGTCAGCTCAGGACCAGAGTGTTGAGACCTCTTGGCCTATTGGGTGGAAACCTAATGATGAGGACTCGAACTGCACAGACTACCCCGCTGCCTTGCAGCTAAACCAAACATTTGACAGGGAAGTGGATCACGCGAACTGCACCTTTATTAAACACCATGCCATCGGAACGAGTCAGTCTTTGCGTGCCTCTGGAAGCCTGCAACCACCTGGCCTGAGAAGCGGAAATACATCTTTGTCCTGTTCCGTTCATACGTCTTTCCATGCTGGTAAGGCACGTGTGACAGAAACGAGTCATGATAGAGACATCTTTAAACACCCTTCGACCACAGCTTCAGAGGCCCTAGATACAACTTACATGGCATTTTCTGAGATGGTGATGCAAACAGATGCTTTTGCTCCAGATATTGGAAATGCATATCAGTATTCTTCAGGAAACGTCACCAGTGAGTACGCAGATGGGCCGCAGCAGAGACTGGTTGGAGAAAAAGAGACACATACGCCAACACCAGTTTCCGATGGCATGGATGTCCCCAGTGGGGCTGCATTGGAGGAGTTCTTTTGTTTACCTAAAGAGGAACCAAGTAGTGAGACACATTCAGAGAGCTCCTATGGGCAAAAGGAAATGGGCCATGACCTAAGAGAGACAGTGTCTGATTGTCGTATAGATGATGAATGCCCTTTCCTGGTGCCAGCTTTGGATAAAAGTGAAGCCCAGATGCTGACCCCAGAACATAAACTCACTGGGGCTGGAAACACATACATTGCCTCCGAGGAAAAGGATTTGGGAATCCAAAATCACACCATAGAATTGGTACCAAGAAGACCCCCAGGACAGAGGCTGGCTTCATCATTTGACCTGAGTTGGGATGAAAGTGACATGCTCATGAGCACGAGTGAGGCAATTTGCATGTCCACGCCAGTTCCCAAGCCCATGAATGCAACCTTCTTTGTTTCACCCATTGAAGCGACAGAGAATAGTAGTAAAGTGGAGAAGAGTAATCGAGAGCTTGCTAAACCTAATCTAGGAAAACCACCGACCAAAGCAAATGCCTCGATAGGCAGCAAAGTTAGAAAAAACAAAATCATAAGTTACCCGAGACCAAACTTCAAGAACGTCAAAGCAAAAGTTATGTCTAGACCAGCATTACAGTCTAATGACCCTGTGTTGTCAAAGGTCACACCCAGACCTCCGCTAACCAGTGCCTCATCACCCTCGTCCATTTCCTCCTCAAGGCCATTGACAGTTCTGGGCAAAAAACTAAGATCTGACTCGAACGCAGACACGAAAGCAGAAATCCCAATTACCAAGACACAGAAGCAGCAATTTAATAAACTCATTACTAGCCAGGCCGAGCATGTTGCAACTCATTCTAAAAACGCTTCCCACAAGGTTGCGAGAACAACATCTGCCGTGAAGTCAAATCAGGAAGATGTTGACAAAGCAAGTTCTTCCCATTCAGCCTGTGAGCCTGGGTCTGTGGCTTCAGCTTTTCAGAAGGGCAAAGACCTATTCCCTGTTCAAATGGACAGCACAGGCTGTTTGGAAAGGACCTACGTTTCCAGCATCCAAAGGATTAGCCCCGAAAAGAAGGGTGAAAAAGAAACCGGGACACCTCAGGAACAGCAAGGACTGAAAAAGGAAGTCATGAGTGAGGACTTTGACTATGGGCCTCTGTTTGTGGTAAGTGAAGTTGTGGCCCGGGAATGGTAGAGGAATGCGAGGGATGTATTAGCAACTGGTCACCCACTGATTGTGAAGAATATTGCAGAACTAGGTGTGCATATTTACACACTAGGTGTGCAGGTGTTAACATTAGTTATCATTCTTTCTCTGGTCAGTACATTTTAGAGTGTTAATTGGAAACCTGCACGTTGGGGAAAAAATTCCTGCACATCAGTATTTTGTATTGAGTATTAATGGACCTTTTGACTGAGTAGTAAGCTAAGGGAACAGATTACTTTAATATTTGAGTATAATTAGTTATATGAAGTTATGGTAAACATTGTTTTATATTCATGAAAAAATGAAAAAAGTTTTTTTAAAAAATATTTTATTTATTTATCTTTAGATGGGAAGGGAAGGAGAGAGGAAGAGAAATATCGGTGTATCGTTGCCTCTCGTGCGTCCCCTGCTGGGAACTGGCCTGCAACCCAGGCATGTGCCTTGACTGGGAATCAAACTGCGACCCTTTGGTTCGCAGGCCCACGCTCAATCCACTGAGCTACACCAGCCAGGGCAAAAAAAGTTGGTTTTTAATGAACTTTAAAATGTGGTGAATCACATTTTAGAACCGGCTGGGAAGTGCAGATAAACAGCATCGACATGAAGGGCACACCTGGTCTCCTGTTAGGAAGTGGCCCTGGGCAGGGGTGTCCTGTCCTGGGCACCAGAGGACCCTGGATTCTGCCTCTAATCAGCTAACGTGACGTTGGGCCGGTCATCTTTGGAGACCCCACGGTGATGCCAGAGGTCTCTTGCAGCCCAGTCATGTTGATTTCTGGTACCTTAAGTACACAAAACCCGTTTTATTCTTACATAGTGGAAAAGCAGTATGTTTTCTACAGCAGCTGTCGGATATTTGCAGGGAACTTCATTGTTCCATTTAAACAGGAAAGAATTCACGCACAGCTCCAGGATTCTGCAGTGAGACATGGTTTCCCACTGTAGCGCCATCGTTTACTGGTAAATGACGTCAGGCCAGTTAGTCTCTAGGAGGCCCCACTTTTCTTCCTGTAAAGGGAGGATACAAACGACAGCTTACACTGTTGGCATTTGCTCCTGGGGTGAGATGTCAGCCCTCATCTCCCATGTGCAGCATGGAAACACTCATGGGGAGCCCACTGCATGCTGTGTGATGGTGACTGTTGGGGTATAGAAAAGAAAGACACAGCTGCTGGCCACCCAGCGCTTAGTGTGGCGGATGGTATTAGAAGATGGGCCAAAGAGGTGTGTTGGTATCAAGCTGGGACTATATATAGGATGCGCTGCTGCAGGAGGCACAATGGGGGGGTGATGGGGGGAGTGTTGCCAAGGAGAAGGCTTCTTGGAGAGGTGCTGTGTTAGTTGCTAGCTGGAATTTAAAGGACGCCGGAGGGGTATTCTGGGTGGCGGGATAATGTGTACGAAGGTGAAGACACAAGATATCCTCATTTAGGGGACTCCAGGTAGTGAGTATGATGGGAACCACAAGCTCAGAACCATAAGCAATAAGCAGAAGAAGATGGCAGGGGCTGACTTGTCCCAAAGGGCTTGCTGTGACTTGTTAAGAAGACTTGACTTTATCTGGAGGATGGAGGGAAGCCACTGAACCTAATTTGGACGTTAGGGAGATTGCCTTAGCCGTGGAGTGGAAGACGAATTGCAGGCTGGTGAGACCAGAAAGATCCCGAGGATATGGTTTCGGGAATCCTGCCAAGAAATGATGCAGGCCCGCCGCCCCGTGGGTGGAGAAGGGAGACAGTACCATCAGGAGGGCGTTAATGAGTAAGAACGGTGCTCCTAGAAATGGCTTTTACTGTTTAAGCTGAGTATCCAAGAGTGATGTGGTGAATGTGGTAAGAGGTAAGTTTTGAGATGTGTGGGTAAAATTAGTTTCCGTTTAGAAACTGCTTCATGTTCTTTTATAAAATGGGATACAGTGAAAGTGTCAGCATTGTAGGGATATGAGGATTAAATGAGTTGGGCGTGCATTTTGCACTTACAATAGATGTTGATCAGTAAACCACAACAATATGATTATCGTCGACGTTGTTTGGAAGAAGTATCTGAAGGATACCAGGTGGGCAGATGCGGGCAGGAGCTCGGTCTGTGGGGGACTCCGGAGAGAGCACTGGCTTGGACATGCGGACTGGGGACATGACGGTGTGTAGGTGGTGGTTGAAAGAGTGGACACAGCCATCTAGGGAGAAGATATGGTAAGAAAAGAGAACAGGGCCAAATTTAGCACCCTCGTGATGGCTAGCATGGAAAGGTGTAGCAGAACAGGGTCCAGAGAAGGAATAAGTAGGTAGGTAGAAGGAAAACCAGGAATAGCCGTGTTGGGTAAACCTGGGAAAGATGGACTCATCGTCATCAGATGCCACAGAGAAGGCCTGAAGGGCATGGCACTGGTCATCTCGGGAACAGTTTCACTGGTGGGGACAGAAGGCGGATGATGATTTTAAGAGTATACTTGAAAGAGTTTGAATTCCTTCATAGTAAGAATGAAAATTAAATATTCATCTGGCATTCATTTCTCACAATTCTAGAGGCTGGGCTGTCCAAGGTCAAGGGAGCAGCTGTCTTCTCCTCGTAACTTCACGTGGCAGGGATAGCAAGAACGTGCTCTGGGGTCCCTTTTATAAGGGCACTAATCCCATTAACGAGGGCTCCACCCTTGTGACCTAATCAACTTGCAAAGGCCCCCATCTCCAAATATGATCACATTGGAGATTAGGTTTTCAATTTATAAATTTTGTTGGGGGGGAACAAACATTCAGTCCATAGCAGTATGTGTGTGCATAGATAGATATGTGTATACGTGTGTATACATATACATAGATACACATAAATGTAGGTGTGTCGGTATGTGTGGATAGGTAAAGAGAGGTAATATAGACTGATTTCAGGAACTGGCTATGCCACCCGACTGGGGGTGCTGACCAGTCTGAAGTGTGGGGAGGGTGGAGGTTCAGGGAAGAGTGGACATTGTAGTCTCGAGTCTGAAATCTGCAGGCTAGAAACTCAGGTTTATTAAGCAATGTCACTCCAATAAATTCAATAAATTAAAAAAATACTGCACCATAGAAACAAATTGCTCCTTTCGTGTAGCCAATGCAGCGAGGGAATCGCACGAGGAAGGTGTGATCTGAACTAACATCCTGTTTTCTTTGCAGGGTTCTGCTTCAAAAACTGCAACCCCCACCGGTAGGAGTACACCCAAGCCCGACTCCTCCAGTCTGAGGATGAAACCTGGCCCCAAAGCCAAAGTGGGGCCTTCTGTTTCCTGTCTGAGGTATAATAGCACCAGCAGAAATCTCAGTTCGGATCGTGCCTTATCGTACCAGAGGATCAGGCGTGTGTCTGGTTCTGGTAAGTATACAGTAGTTCGGTTGTGCCTTAGAGCAGTTTATGAGTTATCCCCGTGTAAAACTAGGCATGTCAGAAAGCAAAAGGCAGGTTTAGGTTTTAGAACTAATGCACTCTGTCACTGAGGAATTTAGGAAGGAAGAAAAAGAAGTCGAGAACACAGCCCTTGTGTTTGAGCCTTGTAAAGGCTGGTTGGAGAGAGAAGTATGCGCATAAGCCCACTTATTAGCTATTCCAAAGCACACAAAGACATATTCAGTCACCTACCTGTTATATGTGAATCATTTCATTTTTAAATTAAAAAAAATTGCTACATGCTTAATAACACTTAATTACAGTTCTTATACTGTACCCTTACCACATGTAAACAGAATAGGTTTCTTTATTTCTTTAATTTTACTGAAAGATGTATTAGAAATTTTCGGGGACATAAGAGTGACTAGAAAGTTAAACTTTTCTAGCAGGAGCTTCTATTTATATTGGTTTATATTTTAGCCGTAGTAGTTTTAAAATCGTATTAGGTTTATGAAATTTGAGAGCTTCAGGAGTAGCGGTCGAGTGTCTCACTAACGTTGGCAGGAGTTACAGATTTCTGTGCTACACACAAGAACAGGAAATGGAGAAGCTGGCCCATCTCGCAGGGACCGAGACCAAAAACCAGCTGGCCATTCCAGCCGACTGAACATCCCCTGCAGGGAACACCCCTTATTTTAACAGGGAGCACCTTGGGCAAATGAGAGCGATGTCAGAAAAATTTAGAAGTGAGTTCCCTTATAAAAATAGTGACTACTAGTGAATGGCCTTTAAAAAAAAAGGGCCGCTGGCGTGATGTGTCCACTCCTGTGAGAACGTTTTACAGACACGGATAGAGCCAACCCAGTTCCCATTCTCCACACCTCGGCCTTTGTGGGCTGTGTTTTCCAGTCCCGTCACCAGCCTTCCTGTGGGAGAAGCCCACAGTGTGCGGCAGGGTTTTAGGGGTGACTTATTCAGATGCAGGCTGGGCATCCGGGTCCTGAGGTTCGGAGGTGCAGACCCAGGAACGGGTGCGGATGGAGGGGAACGATGAGTAGCATGTTCATCGTCTGGGAGAAACACAGAGGAGAAGCTGCAGACGTTCAGAGACGTGATGGTCCTGGTTTTGGCTTTGGCTGCATTTGGGGAGTTGAGGTCTAAGGGAGATCAGGGCTTTGATTCTTGGTGTCGTTGCCGCCGATAAGGCCCATGGAGTTGGCCAGAGGTCAGGGAGCTCCGTCCTGCTCGGGTGTTAGGAGCGCCTGTGTCGTGGTGGCCCGGTGAGCCATGGCCGTGACGGCCTGGCCCTGTGCTCCCAGGTCACTCTGGCGCCAGGGAGCTACCTGGCATGTCCATTACCCTCCCTGGCCTGCAGCCTCGGTGTCCGTGAAGCATGAGGGCTGGAGAATGGAAGGTCCCGTCAACTTTTGTAGGCACCTGTGTAGGAGCACTCTGGAGCTCCCCTTGTTCTGAGAGTAGGGGCTACTGTGGGACCACCCAATGCTCAAATCCCAGAAAAGCTGAAGTGCTCATACTTTTAAGAAATGGGACCAGTACCCAGATGTACGGAGGTGGGCAAAAGTAGGTTTACACTGGTGAGTATGCAAAACAGAACGTATTTTTGTGTTATTAGTTATTTATTATTATTATTAACCTGACTTTGCCCACTTGTGTTTTAAAAGATGGGATTCGTTTATGTAGGTGATCAGTCTCACCAAAGAATGAATCATTTTTTTTTAAAGATTTATTTATTTTTAGAGAGAGGGGGAGGGAGGGAGAAAGGGAGAGAAACCTGGATTGTTGCCTCTCACATGCCACCAGCTGGAGACCTGGCTTGCAACGCAGGCATGTGCGCTGACTGGGAATTGAACAGGCAACCTTTCAGTTCACAGCCTGGCACTCAATCCACGAAGCCACACCGGCTTGGGCTGAATCATTTTTTAAAGTCCCTTTACTGTATGCGGCATAATGTCATTCTGTAAAGAGGCAAAGTAGGTCTGTTCAGTCTTTAATGAAAAGACAGGGAAGTTTATTAAGCTCTTATTAACCTGGATAAACAAGCTTGATAAGTTATACATTCAGAGTTTTTAATGAGTTAAAACTAAATTATACTTTACCTGGTGGTTTTCCATATATAAATGGGGGGAGGAGGGGAAATATGTGACCAGAAGCTTTATGGTGGGCATTGAAAGACTCAATCATGCTGCATTAAGTTTTTGAAAAGTCAACAGCAACTAACTTGTTTGGATGCTCACAAGAAATGGAGAGGCGTTTGTTGTAGGGGGCAGGAAACTCAATCGCCACAGAGTTAAAAGTAGCACAGAAATCAAGGAGCAGAAACAATGTGCCTTCAGAGCGCTTCAAGCATGTTGCCATTTACTGTACAATGACGAGCTTGTGTGTTAGAAATTGAAACCAAATGGATATCCTCTGTACTCATACCAAGTTACTCCGCTGAAAGGTGAGCGGCAGGAATGTCCCAGCCAGCCTGGGGTTTTCAATAAATTCTTTCAGAGAACTAAGTGGAAAACCAGGCCCAGAGTTCAAACAGCCATTTTCTCGAAGCTGTAAAGTGAGTACGAGTAAGGACTGTAACTGAGCCCAGTGGAGTGATTCTATTTCATCAAACCTGGAGATTTCTGTAAAGCCAGATGATGGGCACGCCCAAAGTACCTTCGCTTCTTTGAGGTATGCGTGTGTTTTAAGCCACTCAAATAAGGCGAGATAGTGGGGAAAACTATTTCCGATGAGGATTGTAATGCCCGTGGTAGGAGCTCACCCTTAGTGAATGCTCACAAGTTTCACGCTGCCTCTCAATCATTTCACCCACACCGTAGTTTTGTGAGGTGTGCGCCCATTTTACAGATGAGAAAGCCTTCACCAAGGAGTTGGTTCACCCAGGTTGTGCAGCTAGGAAGAGGCAGAGGTGGGATTCAGACCAGAGGCCCTGTCCTTGTGCCCTTCACCTTGTCATGGTCGTCTCAGGAAACACTACGAGCGTGACAGTAAATTTTAGTAAATTAAAATTCCTATGCTCAGCTGAGTGGTTTAGAAACTGTGGCATTTCTCTTTTCAGGCCTACATCTGTTTACCATGATGTAAATGATTTTTACATGGTTATTGCCAGTTTATACAGCTGCGTCAGTGACTGCTTCATGGGCACCTCCTGTTGGACGCAGACATGTTCAGTGTCCTGCCTGTCACCACTCCCGGGGGCAATACCAGTTCCCAGCAGGTGGTGGATGACAGATGTGTGTGTTCCTTCAGGCAGACATGTCATTGCCCTCCCAGGGACCAGCCTGCGTCAGGCAGGGTGACAGAGTGTGTACAGAATACACCACCTTCCCTGTGGACCCGTTACCCTGCCCCGGGAGGGCAGGGGCGTGTCTATGCAGCAACCACGGAGCATCGCAGTGCGATGAGTAAGGGGCGTGGAAGAGGCCCCTGCGTGCTTTAGGACTCGGGGGGAAGAGGAGTGTTCAGGGGCTCACCTGATTGCACCAGAGCCCGCAGAAAGGCCTCGGAGAGAGATGGGCTTTCATTTTGTTCTACAGAAAAAGAGAGATAACATTTCAAAAGAGCGTCCCTTCGCTTGAATTCAGTTTATTGTGGGTTAATAAGATAAATTCCTCTCAAACCAACAGGACAGCCCAAACTTGTAATGACTTGCCTAGCCTGTAGGTTTCTTTTCTTAGTGCTTTTGTAAACAGTTTTTTTTTTCCTTTCTTTTGGTGTATATTTAGTGTTAAAGGAAATTTAAAATCTTTCCCATTTATTTTATGTCATTTTAGCCTTTTGCAGGCAAGAGTTTGAGAGAGAGAGAGAAAGCAAAATTATGGAACATGTATTCACATGCTTGCATAAATTTATTATTAAAAACTGGAAATTATCACCTAATACTTGTTCTAAACATTAACTTTCATGTGTCGCTCATAGGTGTTTCTTTATTTACGTGTAATTGAAACACTTCTTAAAGACTATATCTTAAGGTTTCTTTCCACAGAAAATAATAGTGATAATATGTTTTGAGTGCTAATGAGATGCCAAGCTGTATTCTAAAGTTTCTACATCATAATTTTATTTAATTCTTATAGCTTATGAGGTATATAGATACTATGATTATCCCTGCTCCACAAATGAAGAATTCGAGGTCTTGAAAGCTGAAGTAACTTGCCCCAAGTTACCCAGTTACTCACTGGTGGGGACGGGGAAGCGACCAGGCAGTCTGGTCCTGGGCCTCTGCCCTCAGCCTCCATCACACGTGTGCGCCGTCTCTGCACCCCCCTCGTTCCCTCAGCTCTTGAGCGCCTGGTGTACCAGGAACATTGAGAGCGCTGGGAAGGAGGAGTGTACGGAGGAGACAGACTGTGGCCCTTGCAGAGCTTGAATTCTAGTGAGGTGAGTCAGAACACAAACTAGGACGTTCACTGTGCAAGATGAAGATCGGAGATGAGGAGGAAGACAAGGCAGTAAAGGGAGTTGGGTTTTTTAATAGGGTAGGCAAAAGGGCCTCAAGGAGCAAGTGACATTTGAGTCAGCACGTGCAGGGGGAGAAAGAGGGAAACACTTGGGTAGCAGATGGAAGGACTTTGCGGAGGGAACAGCAAGCCCAAAGTCGAGGTGAGGCGGTATGGGCAGTGCCTGCGAAATGCTGAGCTGCCCAGTGTGTGGGCTGAAGGCTGGGGGGTAGAGAGGCCGACTGAGCAACACCTTGTAGGTACGTGGTAGACAAGTGTCTTCTCTTCCCTTATTAACATTGTCACTGTAAATTATCGATCATTTCGCAGGCATTCCACTCAATTCTTGTCGGGCAAGTGATTCAGGGGGAAACTGCTTTATGGAATGACTCAAACTACATCATTATGTAGTCTTTCATATTTTTCCATTCAAGAAATGTTTTACGTGCTTCCCGTGTGCTGGGTAGCCAGTTAGATTCCAAGGATACAAGCATGTTTAATGGCCTTTCAGCAAGCTCACTGGTTGGAAGGTGAGGTGAAAAGGGGTGTTTAAAGCAAGTCATTTGAATGCACACTCTTCGTTTTTCAAACCCCAGCTGAACTGTCCTGGCCTCTGTACTACCTGGCACTTATTATTCTGTCCTGAAATTATTTTCTTACACATCTGTCTCCTGCAAAACTGTGAAATTCATAAGGATGAAGTCCAGGCCTTGGTTATTTTTATATCTCCAATGCTCAACCTGGTGTAGCTATTATGCAACAGGTGTTTAAGAATGTTGCCCGGCTCGATTTGAGTGGAGGCTCGTATGGAGCGCTGTGTGCTCACTGTCAAGGGTGCACCAGCACTAACCCAGCCTGAGGGAACACTGGAGAACAGTGGTGACGTTTGAACCGGCCTTGGAATGTTCCTGTAGGAGTCTGCTAGGCCTGGAAGGTTGCCGCTTTCCCAAGGGAGCACAGGTAGAGCTACGAGAGGGTGTGGTGTGTTTGGGGAGAGTCCGCATGCCTTGGTGTGTTGGGGCAAGTGATAGGTAAGCCCCAAGGGAGGTTAAGGCAGACCAGTTCTAATATTCTGGACACAAACTGGTAAGACTCATACCCGTATTTGGGAATCAAGAGCAGAGTGAAAATTAGTACAAATGATTTGAAGGAAGGTGTAGTCTGGCAGGCTCCGTTTGTGGTGAGTAGTCCTAGGTGTCTCTTCAGCTTTCTTGTCCCAGTGGCCATGAAGCCAAATAGGTTTTTCCTGATAGAGTGTCAAGAAGAGGTAGTCAGAAGAATGACAGTTTTAATGCAGGTCACGTTCAGTTGCAGAGCCTGAAGACCGAAAAGCAGCGTGAAGGGCTGTGGCTGTGCTTGAGGTTTGAGACAGTGAGAATGTGTGCAGGGTAAGGATGCCTCTGGGAGAAGAGCAGAGGAAGGCGGGAGCAACAGGGGTGGCTGCCGACCAGGCAGTGCAAGCATCGGCGTGTGTCCAGTGCACAGGTAAATGAAGAAGGGAGCCCTGGCCGGGTGGCTCAGTTGGTTGGAGCAACCCAAAAGGTTGCAGGTTTAATTCCCAAGTAGGGCACATGCCTAGGTTGTGGGTTCAATTCCAGCTCAGGACACACATGGGAGGTGACCGATGCATGTTTCTCTCACATTGATGTTTCTCTCTCTCTCTCTCTCTCCTCTCTTTCTCTCTTTTCCTCCCTTTCCACTTTCCTTAAAATTAATGAACATGTCCTCAGGCAAGGATTTAAAAAATTAAAAATAAAGAAGAGAATGCAGCAGTGTGTAGAAGTAGATCCACTTGGAGATGAAAGAGGAGTTTTAACAGGTAAGATTCAGAGTAGCCACTGTGGGTAATAGGCCAGGCAGCTTCATCTTTCTCGTATCTTCCAACTGACTTTCCTGTGAGTTTGTGCAAATTTTATTGATTTGCTTACTTTTGTAATCATAGTGAAGGACATAAACGTGAGATGATCAATTTTGAGTTTTGACGACCTCATTGTTCAAAGGTGCTGTTCATAAACCTGAGCTTCTAATGGGCCGGAAGGCTCCCTGTGTGCCTTTCTCATTCTTAGGAATTCTCCAGGTGCGTGCCAGGTGAGCTCGTTCGCAGCCAGTCAGTACCTTTGCTGATGAACACACATATGAAGTCCCTTGTTCATCTTTGTCTGGTAGCACAGGACAGGAGGCAGCCCCTCTAAATGTCTGGTTTATTACACCTGTAGTCGTGAGACCCGTGTTCCCAGGCCTGTGGCCACAGGGGTTATTCTCGTGTAGTCTCCACCTGCCGCAGCAGACATCTTGTGGACTCTCCTGCAGAGGCAGGTGTTGACAGTACCACCACGGATACTCTGCTTTTAGCAGTGTAAGTTGTCACGAGAACCTTGCTTCGTGGGATGTTCTTGTTTCTCTGTCAGATCACCGCCCTCCTAAGACGTGCTCTGTTTTCGTTGTGACTCACCTGTACTCTTATGACTCTACCTTTCAAGTTCACTCTTGAGTTTAAGCAAATGGCGCTGGTCATGCAGAGTCCAGTTTCATGTGCCCCGCTCAGGTGGCACTGCCCTCGCTAACTCATGAATGTGGGAGAGTAAAGTCAGATTTCGCAATGTGGAAATGTAGGGTGCCACCGAAGTGTTATGTTCTGGAAGATAATGCACTCACTTAGCAGTTTAATACTGTATGCGGTGCAAGTCTTACTACAGACCCTTAGGGATTGTAAGACGTGGCTGTTGCCCTCAGGGTGTTATCAGCTAAATAGGGGAGATGATAAGTTTGTCCTTTATTTACACATTTCCTTATACTAAAAAAAAAAACAACTGTAGGGTTTCATTAGAGAGTAGATTCCCAATACTAGTTCACTAAAATTCTTTCTTGCTATAATGTATGCAATTCTAGAACATAAGGACCAGTCTTAGTTTAGTGTTGATGCTTCTGCCATGTAATCTTTGCCACTGAGACCCCAGAGTAAAAATCAGAAGGATGCATAGAGGTCAAGGTATTTTTCAGGACTTGGCTGGTGCACTAGGAAGCAGAAAGGAGGAGGCCGCGGGGGTTCAGAGTCTAGAATACAAAGACTGAGGAAGTCCGTACACACGCATGGGAATACGGAGGAGGGCGGGTGGGCCATTCGAACACAGTCCACACTGGTGTTCTGGCGGTCACCCAGAAGACAAGGTCCAGACAGTAAAAAGAAAAACACAGTTCAGCCTGAACGTCATCAACACCAAATGGTTTTGGACTTTATAATCTGTAACTATTCAGTGCTTTTCTTTCTGCATATCCTCACGCACATCTGCCTATATAAATTAATGGGGACAAACCATTCCTAGTATTTTGGAGACCCCATGCCTAACAGTCAGTAGGCATGTAATTAGTTGATTAAATTTTCTTTTTCATTTAAAAGGTGTGGTACCACTCTGGCTGGTGTAGCTCAGTGGATTGAGTGTGGGCCTGCGAGCCAAAGGGTCACCGGTTTGATTCCCAACCAGGGCACATACCTGGGGAGTGGGCCAGGTCCCCAGCAGGGGGCACGTGAGAGGCAACCACACATTAATGTTTCTCTCCTCCCCTTTCCCTCTCTCTAAAAATAAAGCAATAAACTCTTTAAAAAATAAAAAATAAAAGGTATGGTACCTATTTTCCTCAACTCTTAAATTCTTACATCTTCTTCATAACATGATTTTAAATGGTGTTCTGTTATATTTCGACATCTGAATGTGCTATCATTTACTTCTTCAGACTTTTTTAAACATTTGGTGGTTTCCAGTATTTTTTTAGCACTGTATTGAAGAACTTTATAATGAGTCCATAAGCTGGCCAGATAAGTACCTCGAATACATTCCTTTTGGCAGAATCAGAGGGTGTAGCATTTTAAGGCTTTTGATGCATGTCGCCAACTGGCCTTCAGAAACGCCACAGGTCTGTGCTCCTGCTCAGAGTGCATGAGTGTTTCCCAACACCCATATGAAAATTTCGACATTGCTGACACTCTTGCCAAAGAGTCACTCTTTAGGAAAGTACAAAATGACATTTTAATTGGAATATACTCTACTTTAATTTGGAATATACAGAAGTAATTATTGAATAAATGTAAATTCTCTGGTCAGAGTGCTAAGGGAGAGGAGTTACACTCTGGCAGGAAAGACAGACCCTATACACACGAGTTAACATGGTGTGTATGGGGTGTTGGATAGTGTAACGTTCTAAAGAGAGATGAAAAATACTAATACCGAGAAAGGGGATCTGGAATGTGCGGGGGTGTATGAGAGGAGAGAGAGGGGGTAAAATTTTATCTCATGCGGCCAGGGATAGGTGGCTTTTGAGTAAGGGCTCAAGGGAGCCAGCCGTGTGAACTGGTGGAAGACAGCGGTACCAGTCTCAGTGGAAAGGCCCGAGGTCGAGGTTGACTTGCCTGCGCTGGGAAGAGCAAGGACTGGAGAAAGGAAAAGTGCAATGAGAGGTTTGACAAGCCATGGAGAACCACAGCAGCTACAGTCTCAAAAGTCAGAAGGACTTCGGCTTTTAACCACAGCGACTTCATTTTAACAGGATCACTCAGATAGCCAAGTGGAGAATGCACCGAGTTGGGGCGAGGACAGGATCAGGGACGAGGCACTGCTGCACCTGGGGCAGGAGACTGTGGCTTCTTTGACCAGGGTTGTGGCAGTGGCGGTGGCGGTGGCCAGATTCCAGGTACCTGGCTTGAAGGTGAAGCCGACAGGATTTGCTTAGATGAGAGGCATGAGTGAGAGCAGAAGAGAGGAGTCAGAGATGACTCTGCACGTTCCGTTGTGAGCTGCGGAGGGAGGACAGTGTTGCCATTTACTGAGGTGGGGGTGGGTGTTGGAAGGTGGACATCAGGAGCTCAGTTACTGAGACAGTAAGTCGTGTAATGGATATAGAAGTGAAGGTGTAGAGTAGAAAGCTGGATATGCAAGTCTGGAGTACGTAGCAGAAGTCTGGTCTAGGGGTACAAATTTGGGATTCATCAACTTTTCAATGGTATTTAAAGCCACTAGATGGATGACATTGCCAGAGTAAGTGTAGAAAGGGCGCAGGTCAAGAGCACCCCTGGGGACCTCCCTCAAGCCCTGCAAGGCCCCTGTGGGCTACTCCTAAGCTTTAAAGGGCCAGGGAGACAGGAAGAATTACAAAGGAGACCAAGAAAGCACAGCCAGGAAAGTAGGAGGGAAGGCTGGCAGTCAAAAGTGCTGTTCTGGGAGCCAAGTCAAGTGTGTGTTTCAGGGGGGGAAATCGGCTGCATTAAATGCTGTTGACTGAGGAATGTGGTAGTTAAGAACTATTTTTTATTTTACTTTTCGATTACAGTTGACATTCATAGTTTCCCGTGTGCAGTGTAGTGATTAGGCAGTAATATACTTTACAAGGTGTTCCCCCTGATATTTCTAGTACCCACCTGGCTCCATGAATAGTTATTACAATATTATTAACTGTATTCCCTGTGCTGTACTTTACATCCCCATGACTGTTTTGTAACCACAAATCTGTGCTTCTTAATCTCTTCACCTTTTTTATCCTGTTCCAAGTCTACCTCCCCTCCAGCAACCATCAGTCTGTTCTCTGTGTCTGCGAGTCTATTTCTGTTTTGCTTGTTTATTTTGTTCTTTAGATTCCACGGAAAAGTGAAATCATGTGGTATTTGTCCTTCTCTGTCTGACTTATTTTACTTAGTGTAATATCACCTAAGTCCATCCGTGGTATCACAAATGGGAAGATTTCATTAAGAACACAATTTGGTGTAAAACCAGAAGGTTGTGTGTTTATGTAACAGGAAGTCTAGGGGTAGGCACTTCCAGATTTGGTGGTTCAGTAATGTCATCTTTCGGTCCTTCCACACCTCCTGCCTCAGCACGGTGCTTTTGTCAGTGACTTTTCAGTTAAAATATGGTCGCTGAGAGTTCCAGGTGTTAAGTCCTCCTGCTACTGCGTACGAAGGCCGGAAGTGATGGGCAGCAGCCCAGATAAGAGCTCTGTCCAGGCATGTCTGTCTACATTTATGGGGGCGGGGGGTTGTTCAGCCCCTAACCCCTGCCCCCCGTGCCCTTCTATCCAAGCCTTATCGGTACAGATGTGGTCACAAGGTCGCCCCTACCTAGCAGAAAGGTTGGGAACACACGTCTTTGGCTTTTTAAACCTTTCTTTAGAATGTGAGCAATGGAAATGGGGGTGGGGAACGACAGTGGGGGAGCCAGGAAAGACGTTCATTACCATCAGGTTAAATTTTTCTTAAGTCTTGACTATTTTTATTTACCCTTTGGTTTAGAGGTTTTGCTCACTTATATTTTGGAACGTGTGATTCTTTTTCATTGGCTTGACCTTGTCCGTTGTCCTTGGTCCTATATTTTACTCTGTGCCTTTTAATTTTGTATATGAGGTTATTTTTTTTAATTTTGCATTTTTATGTTGTCAAAGACATCTTTTACTTTACCATTTCCTTTGTGTTTATTCTTTACAAGACCTCTACTAAAAAGGAAGATGGATCTATATTTAATTATTATGGTAAATTTATATGGTTTTGTTTTAACCCTTTGTTAGCCCAATATTTTTTTGATGGTTGGTACTGGCAGTTAATATTTAAATGTCACTTACCAGGTGCCAGGTGCTGTTCTAAGCATTTTAAAAATGCAAACTCACTTAACTCTTCCAAGATCCTGTGACGGTAAGTACTGCTATAATCGCCCCCATTCTTACGTATGAGGAAATAGGGGTTCAGAGGGGTTGATGAGCCTACTCACAGCCCTCACATGGTAGAGCCCGGCACTAGATTTCTGACTTTTCATCACTGTACCATGCTGCTTCTCCAATTTTAACTTTTTAAAGCTCAACCATCTTAATACCACAGATGTCTTCACCGGTTTGCGATACCTCCCTTATCCTGTTCTGAATTTTTACATTTCTGAGACTTATATGCCAGTTTACTAATCTGTCAGTATAGATTTATGTTAGTAATAATCTTTTACTCTTTTATAATATCCTGTAAAAACTAGTAGCACAAGTTCTTTCACCTAATTGTTAAACTTGTTAAAACTTGTGGTGAGATATACATTACATAACATTTACCATTTCAGCCTTTTTTCAGCGTACAGTTCAGTGGTATTTAAGTCACTTCATGTGATTGTACAAGTATGACCACCACTGCATGCCTAGAACTCATCTTCCCAACCGAATCTCTTTATCCATCAGACCCCGACTCCCCATTCTCCCTCTCAGCCCCTGGCAACCACAGTTCTTTCTAGCTCCTGACTTCGACTGCTCCAGGTACATCATATAAGAAGAATCATGCAGTATTTTTCCTTTTGTGATCGGCATATTTCACTAACCATAATATCTTCAAGGTTCTTCCATATTGTAGTATGTGTCAGAATTTCCTTGCCTTTTAAGGCTGATTAAAATTTCATTGTATGACCCTGGCCCGTGTGGCTCAGTTGGATGGAGCATCGTCCTGTAAATGGAAAAGTCTTGGGGTCAGGACACATGCCTGGGTTGAGAGTTTGGTCCCTGACTGTTCAGGGCACAGAGGGAGGCGTCCGATTGATGTTTCTCTCCTACATCGTTGTTTCTTTCTTTCTCCCCTCCCTGCCACTACCCCCTGGCCACGTCCCTTCCCCTCTCTCTAAAGCCATTAAGTCCTCAGGTGAGGACTAAAAAAAAATCATCGTCTGTATGTGCCACCATTTGTTTGTCTATTCATGTGCTAGTGAACACTTGGTCGCCTCTCCGTTTTGACTCCTGAGAATGATACTATGAGATGTAGACATACAAATATCTCTTGAGGATCCTGCTTGTGATCCTTTTGGATCTATAGGCAAAAGGGACTTGCTGGATCATAGGGTAGTTCTATTTTTGGTTTTTTTGCAGAGCCCCCCCTGCCATTTTTCATGGACTCAGACCATTTTACTTTTCTATCAGCAAGGCACAGTTTCAAGTTCTCCAAATCCTCATGGATGCTTGTTACCTTCTGTTTTTATAATAGCCATCCCGATAGGTGTGATGTGGTTTTGGTGTGCATTTCCCTGATGACTAATGATGCTGAACATCTTTTCATGTACTTGTTGGCCATTGTATATCTCCTTTGGAGAAGAGCTCTATTCAAGTCTTCTGCCCATTTAGAAGATTAGATTGTTTTATTGTTGTTGAATTGTAGTCTTTCTGATTACTTTTATGTTCCAGAAAATTTTGGCCATTCTAACTTATTATGGACTAATTTTAATTGTTTAAAAAAATTCTCCCTGTGTCTATAAATAAGAAATGCTTTTAAATGAAAAAGGAGCTTTTTGCAAAAGGACCAAATGTTCTTTCATAAAATGTACTAAGAAATGACTTTCTCTTTGAATTTTACTAGAATTTTTATAAGTGATTTTTATTAAAAGATTCTGTAAAAAAAATTCTTCCAGTTCTTCCTTTCAAAACAACCACATGTAGATTCAGATTGGAATAGCATTCAACTAATATAGTAATTCAGGGAAGAATTAACCTGTAGGTTCAGTTACTCAAATCTTTTATGTTCCTCGTTTTTGTAGTTTCTTCAGAATACTAGCGCTTCTCGTACTTTATTCATAGAAAGAGTGCATGTTGCATGTATGTGTCTATGTAGATAATGACTTTGTGTTGCTAAAGCAAAGGATCTTTTTTCAGTTTTTCCTGGTACATTGGAAAACTGTTGTTGTTGTGTATTATAGTATCAGGCTTATTTAAACAGTTGTTAGACAATACTCTGCTACCAATGAAGAGAAAATTTTTAACATCTACACTAGTGCTAATAGAGAATTTGGTCCCTTTGAGTCGAGAGTGAATATGCAACCACTATTTTGAGTGTGTATAATTTATTTCTTCCATAAGTTGTTGTTTTTTTATCCCTTGGGGTAGACTCCATTTAATTTATTATAATAATGCCTCGTTACCATAGATAATTATGCACAAGGTCACCTTCTCTATATAGTTGTGTTTGAAGAAGCCCACTTATAATTAAAGCTATAAACATATTCTCTTTTTTTATATTTTAACTGTATTTATCTGTTTAGTTGGCAATTTTTTGCCCTGCTTCTAGTGGTTTATGGCCCTACTGCTTGCAGGCCTTATTAATATTTATTATATTTCTATAACAATATAATTTATATTTTAAACTGTACAGGTCAGCAATATATATGAATGACCTATATACTAATCCATATATACTATTTGTGAACCACCTATATACTAATAGTATACAAGTATATAGATCACTCATATATAACTGACCTCAGCAGTCGCCTTTTCACTGTCCAGTTAAAATTTGTGCTGCCTCTAGCCCTGCCGGGTCTCTCAGCCTCCTAAGTTGTTTCCCTGATTTCGAACTCTTCCCTTCAGTCAGTTCTGCAGCTGCTGCCCCACGATCACCTTCTGATACAGATGCTAGGAAATCTACAGTGCTGGGGCCTCTCCATCTTCCCCCCCATCCCCCACCGCCAACAACAAAAGTCTAAAGTTTTTAGCCTGGAAGTTAGTGCCGTCTTCAGTGATCTCATGCCAACTGCAAACTATCTGCCTGCCCAATCTCATTTTCTGTTTCTTCCCCAAGACACCTGTCCTCCAACTGAGTGAGGCAAATCACAGAACAAAATATTTCAGTGTGAAGAGAGGCGATGTGTTCTGTAGTATATCACTTTTACCGAAAATTTTGGGTAGTGATTTCTGTGGTAAGATGTCGGGTCTTTCTGGCAGGCACCCTGTACATCTGTGCTTTGCCATTACTTGCACTTATCTTACTATTGTGCACATTTTTATAAAGATGATCTGCGTCTTCGAGTACAGGTAATAGAGGTGTCCATTTTTTTTTAAATGGTAATTAAAACATCTCCCAAACCCATGAATGATACTGAATGTAAAAAGCAGCAAGTCATTTTTTCAGTGCTGAATAGCCTCGTGAAAACTATACTAACGCTGAATTCGTTCTTGTCTTGTTGAGGGCTCAGAGACAAGAATTTGCTTTGACTAGTAGGTGTGTCTGTGGTTTTGGAAACCTCTCACGTTACTGTGTGTTTTGTGGGCCCTGTGGGACCCGCCTTGTTTCCCAGACCTTTCCTTAAAGAGTGGAGCAGGCCACGAGGAGAATGCTGGTGAGGCTCCTGAGAGCTTTCTCCCAGAGAATGAGTCATTTGTAAGTGTCAGAACAAAGGAGTTCCATTTAGAAGTTCATTCTTTAGCTTTAGTTTCCAGTCCCAGGAAACACCATTATAGTACCATAAAGAATTTTCCAGAAGTAAAGTGAGTATTGTCATCATAGTCATATACTCTAAAGACCTCAGTTTGAGTTACTGGTATTTTAAGTCTTTTTTCTCCCACCTAGTAAAATGAGAAGAATTAAAAAAATACCTAATGCTTACAGATGCATGGGAATAAAAATAATAGAGTCTACCTACTTTAATTATTCATCCAATTCATGCTTCCTCATTTTCTTTATCTGTTTTGTCTCGAGTATCTTTGATTACATATTTAATCCCATGACTTTAATAATATCTTTTTATTTTATTATAAAAGTATGCTGCTTGTGGTAAGAGGATTCATGTGGAGGAACGTGTCAGCACACGAAGTATGGAGGGGACGGTCCCCATTCCTGCTTCTCTCTTTCTCTTTGCCCCCATCTCCCAATGGGCTGTATCCCATATGAGATAAAATTCTGGTATATTCTTCTGGAAGTTTTCAATATATAGCTAAGTGTAAACTTACAGAATAGGACAATATTAACAGTGTCCTTTTTCACTTAATAAAGCTTTCTATTGGATTTTTTGCTTTGTAAGATATTCCTTAAAGATTTTGTTTTTGAGTACTGTACTGTCCATTTAATTGGATTTTCCAAGCTGGTTGTCTGAGTAGATTGCTTGTTTGATGAAGGTATGTTTCAAATCCAGGGCACTCTCTGTGTTGCCATGCGAGGCAAAGGTGAATGTTACCCATCTCATATTTTCCCTGGACAAGAGATGGTCATGATGATAGAGTCAAACCAGTTCTCTATATGTGAGTTTATGCTAAAGGCATGGACTTAAACCACTGAGGCCAATAATATCTCTGCAGGTAGATCTTAGTCTTTGTGGTTCTTCTGGGATACATTACATGATGGGAAGTAACCCGATAAACATCACCTTTTCGGGCCTGTCCATCAGAGCAGTCCTGTGTTGACTTCATCATTTTAGAACCTGGTACTCTGGTTGCTCACAGCCTCTCAGCCTGGCATGGACAGGTCTTACCTTAATGTTGCTCACGATGTCCATGTTTTACTGCTGCTGTATGTGAAGTCTGCTTACAGGCACTTTAAGCCAACCTGGCCATTGAGGTCGACATCAGGGCTGCTGGTGAGACAGTTCCACACCTTGCAGTAGCCCCGGTGTTTTCATCATTGCACCTTAGAGCACCCTTCAGGTGAGAGGAGGTGCTCCAGGCAGCCTCCGCACTTGATACTTCTTCCTGTGACCGTGACCACGATGCTTCAGTTCTGGGGCACAGTACGGGGACCTGGGCTGGTGGAAGTGGCCTGTATTCCAGGCCTCAGTGTCACTGGTTAGGTGTGTGACCCCACTAGGCCATTTCAGTGCCTCAGCAGTTTTCTCATCTATAAACTGGGGACAGGAATAGTGATGCACTGTTTGGATTATTCTGGGTTTCCAGGGGCTAATCCTTTAGTAAAGTTGGCTTTCTTCAGTATGCTGTGTGCCCAGTGGTCAGGAGTACAAGCAGTGGTAGAATGGACAAGACTTGGCTGGGACTGCAAATGGCCATTAAGTGGAGGCGTGCAGTGTGGGAGGGGTGGCAGTGTGACTTGGCAGGCCAGAGGAATGATCCCTGGGCTTGAGGGAAAGCTTATTTCTGGTGGCGACGTGTGTGTTGGCTTCTAAGGGGGTACTGGTCTGTACTGACCCTGAGGTGTGCTGCGGAATGCCTGTGAACCTACGATGCCATCAGAAACAGTGCTGTGAAATGTCCCTTTCTGAGAAATAAGTGGATTTTCCAAACTTGTTCAGTCTTGATCGCATGTGGCAGTGGCCCAAAAATCTTCATCTGTAACTCGCCCAACCTTGTTCATTGGTTTCGGCAATGACTCATAAGAATGGTTTTGCTGAAAGGGTAGCAATTTGATGAATTTATATTAAAAAAATCTGTTTTTCTATACCTCCCAAAGCAAGTAAAACTTGTGTCTAACTGTACACTGACAAATCTTATGGATATTTGAATATCTAGTACATGCTAATTATAATAAGGGATGTAAGGAAAAATGTCTCCTTATTTAGCTAATAGACTGAAGAGTCTGTTGATATTAATGAAGGACAAATAAACTTGGTTAAGTTTTTTAAAGCTGTAATGTAGATAATGAGAGAAGACAATATGATTTCCAATTTTATTTACTCTTGCCTTTAAAAGAAATTTTAATAGCTTTATTACTATCATCATTATAATTTCACATTTATCCCACTTTATAATTCCATTTTTATCCCACTTGATTGACATATAATTGACAGATAAAGTTGTAAGATATGTAAAGTGTATGTTGTGGTCATTATATGTATGTGTATATTATGAAAGATATATATATATTGAATTAACACATCTACCTCACATATTTATCTTTTTTTTTTTTTTTGGTGAGGACATTGAAGTTCTGCTCTCTTAACAAATGTCAGTGATATAATGGTGTTATCAACTGTAGTCACCATGTTATACATTAGTGCCTCAGACCTTATGCATCTGATAGCTGACAGTTTGTACCCTTTACCTACCTCTCCCTATTTCCCCCACTTTACTCTTGGCCTGAAAAGGAAAATTAATGAATTCAGCAAACATTTATTCAATCTCAGTCTACGCTGTACACTTTGTTAGGCCCTGAGGGACAGAATGGAATCAGGACCTCTTCCTGTTCTCAAGGATCATAGAGGCTGGTCCAGAGACATATTGAAAGGGATGCTGAGATAAAAGCAAGAATCACTAGGAGTGTAAAGGGAGGTGTGGTCCATTGCACACAGAGGAGGGTGTCTTGGAAGGAAAGGCTTTTACAAAGAGGCCCTGATTCTTGACAGTGCTTCTCATACTTCAGGTGTATTTGAATCACCTGGGGATCTTGTTCAACTGGAGATTATGATTCATGGGTCCAGGGTGGGGCTGCAAATGAGTAGCAACAATTTAAAAGAACCAGCCGTTGGCTTTGTACTCACCAGGCAGGATAGAGGACTAGAATCGGGGGTGCCCAAGCTTTTGGCATCTCTGGGCCACACATCGATACACTTCACCATGTAATCACATGAAAATCTCATACCGTTTTAAGTAAATTGAGGATTTTTGTGTTGGGCCACGTTCATAGCCATCTTGGGCCACATGCAGTCCGTGGGCCACAGGTCGGACTCTGCTGGTAGATGGGAAGTAGGCCATTTCCCTCACAAAGATGGGCATAGCAGGGCCCAGAGGGGTGGAGACATGGCAGAGCATGAAGGGGAAGAAGTGGGTAGGCATCAACCCTGTGACTGCCATGTACGCCTGTAAAATTAAATATTTGTTGAGAGGTTTAACAGCAATACCCTGTAGATAAGGGGGAAATGGCGATTTGTAGATTGGGTCGTGAACTTGGTGTTCACGTTCAGGAGGTCTGCGTGAGGGAGTTGGGGAGGATAGAAGGCCAGCACCTACGGTGCCTGATGAGTTGCTCAGGCAAAAATAAGGGAGGGGGGAAGGATTGAGGGTTTGTAAGAGTTGGATTGAAACAAAGAGCTCTTTGGAAAGAAATGGTGTTCCTCTGCGTGAGGATAGTAACAGCCTGGTGTCAGAGGGAACAGGAGGGTGAGTGGAGCAGAATGCATGCCCGCACAGGAGTGTGGCTGAAGATGGGCAGAACTTTAATATGGGCGACTTCACATGTTGGGCCTAAGGAAATTAAGCTCCTTTTTCTCTATTACAGTGAGATTTTTATAGGTGAAACCACTGGGACAAAGCAATGAGCGTTATTTCCCAGACAAATCACTCTCCTTGCTATGGCGCCTTTAGTAATATGTTGATACTACCATTTCCATCTGAGGTCTTTTCACTTCTGGGGGAAACAAAGATGACCCCAGTGTTTTGAGGCTGGGGAAAAAGGAAAACCAGACTTAAAGTTAGCATACGTAGGTAAGAGGTTATCGAACTGTCCAGGTTGAAACATTCAGCATGGAAGTACAAGTGGCCTTGGGATTCAGAAGGAGAATAGGGCTGCAGGTGAGCATTTGAGGTTAACCCACATAGGGCCGGTTAAAGTGAATAAAACAGACTCTGTGAGAGAGATGGGTATAAAGAAAGTTGTAAAATAAAGGCTTGAACTTGGAAAATGCCCACATTCAAGCAGCCAATGTGAGGGAGTGTGATTTCAAAGATGCCAGAAAATGTGAAGCATATATATGTTGATAGGCAGAAACACTTTTGCTGCAAGGAAGAGTGAGAAATTCAAGTGGTAATCATTTAAGTTTGGAAAATAAGGAGTCAGGATGAAAAATATAAGAGGAACCCTGGCCAGATAGCCCAGTTGGTTAGAGCATTGTCCTGGTACATCAAGGTTGTAGGTTCAATCCCTGGTCAGAACATATGCAAGGTGTTCTGCCAATTTATGCCAATAAGTTCATAAATAAGTGAAACAACAATCCCATGTTTCTCTCTCTTAAAAAGAAAAAAAAAAAAGATGAGGAAAAATAGAATACTGCTAATATAGCACCACCTGGTGGTTAGATGTTAGGTATTTTTTGAATGAAGTGTTTTTGTTTTTTAAATCAAATTGATTTTTTTCCTTCCTGTTTGGTTGTTTTAAATGTTTCATCTATTTTTTAAAATCTGGTAGCCTAGTGCATGAATGGGCTTGTTTGTTTACTTCTTGACCAACAGTGTAGGGGAGAGAAGTCACATCAGTTTGCTTATTCTTTGATTTCAACTTTGCCGAAAGCTTGTGTCTCACGTGGCCCTTTCCGATCTATCACTGTATCCCAGAAGGCATGAGTGAGTTCCTCCAGGTTACATGGTTACAGCCACCCGGCAGGCCTGGCCACTATCTCTGCTCTTCTGCTTCTGCTACGTCAAAAATAAATAAGTCTGGGTGAAGACTGCATCCAAAGTTCTATGATTCTGAATATTCATTTTTTTATTTTCACTCGGTTCTTAGTGTAGGAGTTTGAGTTTGCAAGCTTACAACTTTTGAAATAAATGGCAGTAGAACTTTTTTTTTTTAACCCTGAAGGAAAACCTACATCTTTGAAGACTGCACAGCCGTCTTGGGTGAATGTGCCTAGACCACTTCCTAAGTCCAACGCGTCCTTGAAGAGTTCTGCGCTCCGGAGGACAGGAAGCCCTTCCTCCGTTACCAGCACCCGCAGTGATCTGAACACCTACAGCAATAATTGTGAGTCGGTCGAATGCCAGCTTTCGGGGGTTGTTGGAACTGTGGTTATACGAAAGCTAGCGTACCACATGTAATTATCAGAATTTTCGATTCTGTGGTTTATGGGAACACAGACATACGGTTTCTTCTCCCCACTTTTTTTTCTTTTGCTTTTTTGCTGTGAAAGTTTGGCAGGAAAAATATTCTTTCAATGACACTCTTTGGAAGAATGTGCAAACACTGAAATATTTGCGTAGAAGGACTTTTTTCTTTTTTACGTGAAAGATTCTAAAGCATGTCATTTGAAGTGAGAGTGTTCTTCAGTTTGTTTAAGGAGAGGACATGATCTAGGGGCCATTGGAACCCAACTAGAAATCCAAAAAAAAGATAACTTTAGCTCCATTTATTTTATAAAAAGATAAAATTTTCTAGATGTGTGTTTTATAAGCTTTGGATGCTAGATTCAGTGTAATATGACTAGCATATTATAAGTTCAAGCCTAATGTTAAGTAATTTGAAATCAGAAGAATATTTTAAAAGTTGTTCGCTAGTGTGAATTCTGTGTGTAATATGGGCGAATTAATTGAACTTTTCCTTTCCTTCAAAAAATGTATTTGATCTTAGTATTTACTTGCTCCTTTCCTTTTAAATCGGCTTACAAAATCAGTTAATTTGAACACGTTCAGAGTGCTTGCTGTGTACGAGCATCATGACAGATGGAGTGAGAAATACAGGTTATAAGAGAATCGATTCTTACCTGAAAGGGAATTGAGAAGAAAGAAGCTATGTACACGGATAAGAAGAATACCAGATAAAACAAGACATAAGGGTGGGGGGGGAGAGTTCTCTCTGCTTCCAGGAGGGGTCCATTTCTTTTTTCTGGTCGGAGGGGACGGGGACAGAGGGGGTTGTGGTTATTGCACCTTTGGAGAGTGGAGCAGTGTCACGGGGTTACCACACATTATTTCACCTTTTTTCCTCTCAAGTAACTTCTGCTGTTACTGATTCTATGTATAAGGCAATTTAGGCTCAAGAGGTTGTCACTGGCCCAAGGGCACACAGCCAGTATGTGAACAGAATTGAGAATGAGTTTCTGGAAGATGATTTCTTGTTATTGGAGTAACAACAAGCATGTTGTTGAGAGCTCCTTTAGCAGCAGTGGCTGGTTCCATGTTAATACACAGCTGGATAGCAGAGCTGTGTGAAGAAGACTGGGTTATGCTCCTTAAAATGAAACAGGATTATTATCTGTTTATTGCCTGGATTTTGAAGGTGTGGCATAAAATCAGAGGAACAGATAATTGGAACAGATAATTCTTGATGAATTTGGAAGGGTAGTTCACGCCCGTGGCTTTCTCTGTGTGCAATGGGAATTTAAAAAACCATCTGCCAGAACCGCCTCTCCACGGGCTCCCCGAGGGCTGTGTAGCCACAGAATCTGTGACGCTGCCAGCCAACACGTTCTGTAGTACCACTCCCAGCCTCTGCCATTGACAGCCGTGCCGCCTTGGCCACCGTCACAGTGCCGTGTCTGACACTCCGAAGGAGGTTATAAAATGCTTTTGTCTGTGCCTTTTTGTCTTCTAACAAAGGGGTCTACCCTCTCCCCGCAGAGCCTGTCTAGCAGCGATGTGTCCCTGCTGCAGATGGAGCATTCAAATCCACGCGTTTCTCTCTCAGTTTGATTTGCGAGCTGGTCTAATCTGTTTTGTGTGGTGCCTTGGAGCTTACAGATTTTTTTCCCCTCTCCATGCTCATTCACTAAGAGCAAGCATGAAGGATCTGGGCGTGAACATGGCTGCAGTTTTTCCTGCTTAAGCCTGCCTTGACGCTTTTAGATGACTGTGCCAGGAGGATTCCGCAGCTGTACAGAAACGGATATTTCTGCGAACATATTGATCAATTCTACACTCACCCCGCCGGCTGGTTCCGAGAGGCACTACGATGCTACCTTGTTGACACTGCTGGTCCTGGGGTCCTACAGCCTTTGTGTGGGCCCTTTGTTAGCCACGCTTTCTGGGAGCAGAAGTACGTCGGTGATTTCTGGTTTGATTCTTTTCTTTGTAGGCATGTTCTTAATTTTACTCACGTAATCAACTTGACAGCTTTGGATGCTATTTTTTTTTTATTTTTGGTAACTTGTAATTTGTGTGAATTGTAGTATTTCCTGGACAGATTTTAAGTTTGAAGAATCCTACATAGAATCAATTTTATTTTGTATTTTATGTGTTTCAGAACTCAGTATAACTTAGCCTTGTTGATGTTCTTGGCACGTGAAATTACTTCATGATCAAAGATTATCTGATGGTCTCATTTCTAATTAAGTAGTATTTTGTGTGTGTGTAGCTTATATAGCTGTATGATAGCTTATATAGCTGTATGAGTAAAGAAAAATACTTTCCTAGGATTAAAATGAAAACATCACCTGCTTGATTGTTTTACTCATTCTAGCCAAAAACATTAAAGATGTATACTTTTTAAGAAATACCTTAAAACATGAAAAATCATTTCGAGCTGGAATTTTTCTGTTTCTGATAGGGCTGGGTCACATTAGCAAATCATCTGTTCATCAGTATTTCGATTCATATTGGGCTGAGCATTTGAACCTTTTTAAAGAACATCTCCTTGTCTGCTCATTTCTTTGTGGTGTGGTAACGCCAGTGCCATCATTTAAGAACTTCTGAGATTGCATAGTGCTGTTGTAAAATTAGCATCCGGTTCTCGGTGCTTTGAGATCCCAAGGAAATAGCATGACCAAATTTTAAAGTGACTGAATCAAGATATATAAGACAATAAATCTCTGTCATTTGGGGGCTTCAGCAGGGTTTTTTTTGCATGTGTTCTTTTAAGCATAGAAAAATTTAATGTTGTGATACTAATTTTTCTTTTAGGTTATTAGCATGAAACATGGCAAATATGCTCATTTATAGAGGTTGACTGTTACAGGCTCAGGTACCTGAAGTCCAGTTTTTAAGATCATTGGATAAAAATAAATGATATATTGTAGGTCTTGAATGGGTTGAAGGTTTGAGGACCATTGTGCCAATGTAGAAGGAAACTTTAGAAAGTATATTATTTCATAACATTTGCAGATATGAAGTCCAAGAGCTTCCCTTTCCTTCCATTTTGGCCACACACAAAAAAAGACGTTTATTTTTGAGAGACAGATAGTGGGAGGAAACATAAGAAATACACACCAAAGCTATTCGCAATCTCTTGGAAATAACAAAGCAGAAGAAGGCTAACTAAAGAAATGGAACATTCTTTTCCTTCACCTTCATGGCCAGCCCCCGGTGTATTACATTTAAAGATTCATTCAACTCCGACTCCTACTTTTCTTGTTAACTCATGAGAAGAAGTTGGACAACCTTTCCCTCTCTTAGCCTCAGTATTCTCACGGGTACGTGGGAGGGGAGGACTGGATCATCTTCAAAACCCTCGCAGCAGCAAAAGCGTCTGACCACTTTTCTTTTCATCCTTATTCCAAAATGGCACCTAATAGTTTGGAAGGAGGGTGGTTGGGACTGTTGAAGTGATGAGGCTGCCAGAGAGAAGGACTTGTCTTGGTTACCCTCAGTCTCTTCCTCCTTGCAGGGTGGCAAGTGGGTATTGTCTCACCTGCCAGTGCTGGTCACTTGCTAAGAATCACCTGGTGTAGATTGTTGAACAATTTTCCATGTTCAGAGCAAAATCTGGGTTTGACTGGTGATGTCTGCCAAGGGTGAGGAAGGGCTGACAGGCCACGGGCACGCTGGTCCTGTGTTACAGACACACTTTGTGCCTATGCATGTCTGCACAGACTATTTAGTATGAAAATACTATTATCCAGACTGGCGCTGATTTTGTTTTCATCCTTTTAACATTTTGGGGGGCATGTATAAGACGTTCTTGTTATTACAAAGCCGAGCAATTTTGCCTTTGGAATGTGAAAGCTTAGACTTAGTGATTTGATTTCAAGCCAGGTGAGCAGATGATCTGGCACAGTGGGGAGTTTTAAGCTGATTCACCAAAAAAAAAAAAAAAAAAAAATTAGGAAATGAACAGAATGTTGGCTCTGGGTGTATATACATGCTTTAATAAGCAAAACAAAGACTCATGTTAACTAAATGCTAAAATGTAGTATGAAATAAAAGTCTGGAATGATGAGAAACCCTTCTCTAAGAGGAAAATCATTGCTTCTGCTTAGGCTTCTCTGAGGATGTGTCTTCATGTCATCTCTTTCCCTTCTCCTTTTTCCACTCCAACTAGGTTTCGACCATGAGGAAATGGAAACTAAGGATTCCAAAGAACCTTGTATTCGGCCATAACTGAGACAGCTAGGAGCAGGAGTGATTTCAGACTGTGTGATAGAGCTGGCTAAGACCTAAGTGAGCACGTGTGGAATTTCACACATGGACTCCAGAGGCCCGCTGTCACTGAGTGGCCAGAGCCCCCTGGAGCACTGTGTTTAGGAGAATTCTGAGGATGCATTTGGTTTCAGTGGGGCCAAGTACCATACTCAGTGAGTCGGGGCCCGTGACAGCTGAGGTGCCATCCCCGCACCTGCTGTTCTGTCCTGCTCATTACACATAAAGAGGTGAAGGGATTCAGCACAGCTCAGTAGTGGCCAAGTCAGGACCACAGCTCACTTATTACAGATTCCACCATTAACTGAAATAATGATGCTTCTCTTACTATATTGGAGCTTCTGCTGAGGAATGTCTTAGAGTAACTCTGGACAAGAGAAAATGTAAATACCATCTGGAAACCAACCAGCTGCCACAGAAGGAACCAAAACAGGGTGCAAGAGAAATACTTAGATGGCATCATGCCTCACAGTGAAGGGCATCTGGGTGTACTTGGGTGGGCCAGCTCAGGGGAGAGTGTTCAGGGAACTGAGGGTACACTGTGTTGGTGTTGGTCACAGAAAGTGTGCAGCTTGGCACAGTTTGTGCCCATAATTAATAAAGTGGGGAACAGTGAAGGTGGGAAACGTGTACCATAGATGGTCATAGAGAGAGTGTGTGTGTATATGTATATGATATATATGTTACATATAAGTATAAACATATGTGCATGTTTGAACCTAAGAAATTTTATCCTCAAAATACGGATTTTGACCCTCATATGTTAGTAAAGTCGATGGTAGGCCTGGGGCCACACTCAGTGATCAGTGTAACAGTATTAAACCTACAGAGTGGCAATGAGACAGCTTGTTTTTAGGAGAACTCCTGTTCTGTGTGTGACGGAGTCCCCAGGGACAGGAGTATTGTCCCTCCTGAGAAATGTGTCTTTTGCTTTAGTGAGAAATTCTTTTATTGAGTCATTTGGAAACTAAAGGTCTTGGTGTTTAAAGCTTAGTGATGAAAAGTGTGGGTTCAGGACTACATGAATTTATATTAGGTATGTAAATTAAACTCAGTCCAACTTTTCAGAATCTGAATAGGTGCTTTATTGCTGCTGAATATAATTTTAGAAACGTTTGACGAAAAGTAAGACTAAAACACGGATTGTTGTAATACAGGTTTAAGACCCTAATAACATCATTTACTTCCTTTCTTGGATTTTGGTTTAGCAAAGGATGAAGTGCTGATTGAACCCAATACTCATTTTGTATGGAAATCTAAAAAAATATGCTCTGTCATATTTACTTCTGTGGTTTTAAGATTATGAAATCATTCCTTGTCCATGCTTTACACAGTTAGGTTGAAGTTTATAGTAGGAGCCCATCTTCAGGTCTCCGGGTTTTGAGGAAGGAGAGACTAGGAAGGAAAGAAAGGAAACGGACAGAAACCTGCCAGTGGGAGGGAAGGCCCTGTGTCGATCTGACCCTGATACTGCAGATGTCCTCCGGGCACGGGAAGAATGAGCAGATGGCTCCTTGCAGGGAGACTTGACGTGGGTCGGGAAAGACCAACAGCATGCTCCTGTAGGGCTCAAATGTGCTGTCTTCAAAGACACTTACTGTAGGAGTTGGGAGAGTTTAGCCTAGTCAACAGCTTCTAGCTGTTTCAGATTATAACATCAGTAAGCAAGGTAGACATCTCACTCTTTTCTGGAAATGTGAGATGAAGAAAGAGATTAAGAGTAATAAAGAAATGTGTGATTATAAGTGTTGACTATCAGAATAAAAATTGGATGCTTAGAATTGGGTGTCAAAGATTATTTGGAAACAGTAAAAAAAAAAACAAACCCCATCTAAGTCAGTAGGGGGTGGAAATTAGGTCTGGGAACCAGGTGGTGAATGAATGAATCTCCCTATTTCCCCCCTGGCTCAGTGAGTATATGGTGGTAAATATGCCAGTGGTTTGTATGGTTAGCAAGGGGAGATGGATTAAAGGTTGACTTTTATGGGAAAATAGAACAATAAAACTTTCCAGGTATTTTTTGCTTAGACTTTTTTCTTGGATATGGAGAGAAAAGGACAAAGTGCAGTGTTTATGCTCTTGAGCGTGTGCAACAGGTAATCTCTTAGGAAGAGCGAAACAGCTTGGCCAAAATTCCTTGTAGGAGCTAAGCTTCAGGACAGCATATTTTTCCAAAGTTTATTATAGACAACTGAAAGTATGAATTTGGAATAATTTTTAAAAGACCTGTACCCAGAAAACTACACAGCACTGAAGAAAGAAATCAAGGAAGACACAGACAAATGGAAGCAGGTACCATACTCATGGATTCGAAGAATTAACATCATCAGAATGTCCATACTACCCAAAGCAATTTATAGATTCAATGCAATCCCTATTAATGTGCCAATTACATATTTCACAGAACAAACAATAGAACAAACACTTCAAAAATTTATATGGAACCATAAATGACCCCGAATAGCTGCAGCAATTTTGGGAAAGAAGAGCAAAGTAGGAGGGATCACAGTACCTGACATCAAACTGTGTTACAAAGCCACTGTAATTAAAACAGCCTGGTACTGGCATAAGAACAGACACGTAGACCAATGAAACAAACCTAAGCCCAGAAATAAACCTAAGTCTCTAGGGTTAATTAATATTTGACAAAGGGGGCAGCAGCATAAAATAGAATAAAAATAGCCTCTTCAACAAATGGTGTTGGAAGAGCTGGACAGCTACACGCAAAAAAATAAAACTCGATCACCAACTTATACCATACTCAAAAATAAATTCAAGGTGGATAAAAGACTTAAATATAAGTCACGACACCATAACAGTCCTAGAGGAAAACAAGCAGGAAAATCTCAGTCATTCCACGCAGCAATATCTTCACTGAAATGTCCCCTAGAGCAAAGGACATAAAGGAAAGAATAAACAAATGGGACCTCATCAAAATAAAAAGCTTCTGCATGGCTAAAGAAAACAGCATTAAAATGAAGAGAGACCCAACTGTATGGGAAATCATATTTGCCAATGATACCTTGGACAAGGGTTTGAGCTCCAAAATATATAAAGAACTCGTATGAACCCACTCCAGGAAGAAAAAAAAAAAAAAACGATCAAAAATTAGGCAAAAGACTTAAACAAACACTTTTCTAAGGAGGACATACAGAGGGCCCAGGCACATATGAAAAGATGCTCAGCATCACTAGCCATCAGAAACATGCAAATTAAAACCACAGTGAGATACCACTTCACACCGGTCAGACTGTGCATCATAAACAAATCAACAAACAAGTATTGGAGAAGGTGTGGGGAAGAAGGAACTCTAGTGCACTATCAGTGGGAATGCAGACTGGTGCAGCCACTGTGGAAAACAGTATGGAATTTCCTCAGAAAAGTAAGAATGGAACTGCTTTTGATCCAGCAACTCCACTGCTGGGATTACCCTAAGAGCCATGAAACACCAATCCTAAAGAACCTATGCAGCCCAGTGTTCACAGCAGCACAATTTACAATAGCCAAGTGTTGGAAGCAA
The DNA here is from genome assembly GCF_021234435.1 of Artibeus jamaicensis. Lineage (NCBI taxonomy): Eukaryota > Metazoa > Chordata > Mammalia > Chiroptera > Phyllostomidae > Artibeus > Artibeus jamaicensis. Next base: position 18,816,874 of record NW_026522056.1, on the reverse strand, counting down.
CCTAAGTGCCCATCAGTAAATGAGTGGATCAAAAAACTATGGTACATTTACACAATGGAATACTATGCAGCAGAGAGAACGAAGGAGCTCCTACCCTTTGTGACAGCATGGGTGGAGCTGGAGAGAATTACGCTAAGTGAAATAAGGCAGGCAGTGCGGAACAATACCATATGATCTCACCTTTAACTGGAACCTCCTCAACAAAAGAAAAAATCAAGCAAAATATAACCAAAGACATAGAAATTAAGAACAATTTGACAGTAACCAGAGGGGAGGTGGAAGGGAAAAACGAAGGGAAGGGTTTTCAGGAACTACTATAAAAGACACATGGACAAAACCAAGGGGGAGGGTGGAAGCAAGGGAGAAAGGTGGGTTTGGCTGGGGTGGGGGGGAGTGGTTGGGGGAAATGCAGACAACTGTAATTGAACAACAATAGAATAATTACTAAAAAGAGATATATAAACCCCTTTGTTCATTGATGTATTATTTACAATAGCCAAGATATGGAAGCAACCCAAGGTCCATCAGTAGACAAGTGGATAAAAAAAACCTGTGGTACACATATATAGTGGAATATTACATATATACAGTGGACTATTACTTGGCCATAAAAATGAAATCTTACCATTTGTGACAGCATGGGTGGACCTAGGTGGTGTTATGCTAAGTAAAATAAGTCTGACAGAGATAAATACCATATGACTTCACTTATATGTAGAATCTAAAAAACAAAAGAAACTGATAAACAAAACAGAAACAGACTCATAGATACAGAAAATATATGGATAGGTGCCTGAGGGGAGGGGGTCGGGGGCTGGGTGAAAACAGTGAAGGGATTGGAAGTACAAATTGGCTGTTACAAAACAGTCTCAGCGACATGAAGTTCAACGTGGGGAATGTAGTCAATAACATTGAAGTAATTGTGTGGTACTGGGTGGGTACTTGTGTTATTGGGGGAGTCACCTTGTAAATTATATAATTATCTAATTACTGGGCTGTATACCTGAAACCAATATAAAATAATATTGAATGTAAAAAAAATGACATGGAAAGAAGTCCTATTTGGCCCTCCCTGGGGACTTTATAATTATTTGGTTAAGGAGGTGTTTGCCAGTTTTCCTCACTGTAAAGTTGTTATTTTCCCTTTGTAATTAACAGCTGCCTTGTAGCATAATATTTTACTATATTTAGCAATATTAGACATGTAAATATCATGTTTCTCATCAGAATTATCTATTAATGTTAGCATCCACTGACATTTGCTGGTCTGAATCAAGTAGTTCTATAATAACTACCAAATGAAGGTTTTCTAATTTCATGATTTCCTCTACATTGATCAGGTGGCATTTGCATTTCCAACGATTTTAATGTACATGTATGAGATATATAATCAGAAAAAATTATAAATGCTGTTAATATTTTTCAAAGGAAGTACTGATTTTTTAAAATTTAATTAGGTCATTGCTTCTGCTTCCTTTTTTTTTAACTGCTACTCGATAAAATTTGAAATGGTTTTCTATGTTTCATCTTTACATGCTGGTACTATCTTTCAGACCTTTGCTCTTAATGTTTTTGACATTTATGAGGTTTAAAAATGCATATGTTTCCCTGCCCCAAACGGTCCAATAAATGATAGTAATGGGGGTTGTGGTCCCTAAGGTGGCCACAAAGTCCCCTTCCGCAGAGCACAGCAGAGGGACACTATTTCCCAGGACCCCACTGTGGATCCAATACACATTCAGCAAAAATATGTGAAATGCATCCTCGTTTTTGGAACGCAGGAAGACTAGCCCTGGTCTCTCTTTTCCCTCTGCTTTTTTCCCTGCCCCAAGATGAACACAGTTCCTAAGGATGCCATAGCAGATTTTTGTTCTCTTTTTAATCCAAAGGAAAGCTATAAGTGTGCAGAGGAAGTTTACAATTTAGGAAGAATTGAAGTAAGCATAATGTGGCCCAGTTGTCTTATGTGACTGACGCTATTTATTTGTTTTTGATATCGAGGGTTTAAGTTGTTTTGGGGCAAAACAAGAAATAATAGGAAGAAGAAATAAGAAGTAAGATATCTACTTAAAACTTCGCCACAATAGTTTTTCCATTGTTTCAAATTTTAGTTCTGATAGAAAACCAACAAGTTACAGATGATCACTATTATGTTTTAACGCTTTGTTCTTTATTCTGGTATCACCGTCCTTTGATAAGCTGAGATTGTCCTTAGAGTTCCAGTGAAGAAAAGAGGAGCAAAATCAAGAGCTAAATAAAGATGCTGTTTCCCGAACTCATTGACATAGTCTCCCTAAAGTCCAGTATTTTCTCACTTAAGTCTTCCCTCGTATCTTTGCCCTGAAATTTTCCCTTGCAGGTAATGTAGCTCTACTTCGGTGGGAGCCCCTTTGCCTAATTAACATGGTGGACTCAGAGTTACACCACAGCCCAAGCAAAGCTGGTTACTAGCAAAGTTTCTCCAAAAGTCTTTTCTTTCTTAGCATTTCTCTTGGTGCCTGAAAAATCTTTTCTTATTTTATTCCACCACCCCTCCACCCTGCCCCCAAGGATTCCTGTATGAGTGAGAAGGATGGTTTACAGATAACATAAAAGATGGTTTTTAATATTTAGGCAGGACTCCCTTTTATGTTTTAGCTTTGGGGCTTGGGCACCTCTGTTGCAGAGCAGAGGCTGCGGTGCTAGCGGGCAACTTGCTGGAGCAGAGGCGGGTCAGACTCGGAGCTCATGGTCAAGGCTACCAGGGAGCATGCTCCAGCTGCACTCCGCCTTGTCCTCCTGGGGGTGGTGCCCCTGCTCACGGCACCTGGGTGTGCTTGTGGCATAGCGTGGTGGCCACATACATTATCTCCCAGACCTCACTTGGGATGAAAGCTGAACAATATGCATAAACTGTAGGAGTCTTTTTGAAATTGTTGATGTGTGTTACTATCTTTCCAGAAGGCTGTTAGTCTCCCACAGCCACGTGTGGCTGTCACTCTGCACCGTGTGTGTGTGTGTGTGTGTGTCTGCAAAGGATCTTGTGGTAACTCAAGGTTTGTCAACAACTTTTTGCCTTTCTACTGAACTGAAGAGAAAATAGGCCGAAATATTGGGAAAAGAGTCTTTAGCAGGCCAGCCAGCAAGTTCTTGTCTGTCCAGGATCTCAGACACATTTTTGAAGCGGCAGATGCCCTTTTGCTGGGATGACATGGATCTGTGGTTTATATTGATGATAAACCCCATAGTCTAGACATATACCAGTAACTGAAAAGAAATGTCCAACTCAGATACTGAGATGACTTTCAGAGAATTAGGACTGCGTGATTCCACCGACGACCTGATAGAACTGGAAATCCAGCTATTGAAGGTGTTGGCTTGTATCACAGAGGTTGTACCCAAGTGGGAATCACTGTCTTCCATTTGTAACAGCCACACAGTTTCAGAGATTATCATCTGACTTGCCTGTCTTCATATTAATTAAATATGAAACTTGAAAAGGCTGTCTTTGTGTCTCAAGTCAATGACCATGTAAGCTATTAAAATGGATATTCCTTTCAATAGGCCTAGTAAATAATAATCCCCAATGTGTGTCTCATTTTTACTATAGAGAAAAACCATTAGCACAAGCATTTTTCCCTTGCCACATTGCTGGACTGATGTTATGACTTATTTCCAAAGAGTATCATTGACCCTTGAACAGGTAAGGCTAGCAGAATGGAAAACTCACTTGTTAAGTGAGGAAAGAAAGTATGACGTATGGTGTGGTTTTGTTTGGCCAAGCATTCAACCTTGGAGTTGAGCTGGGGTGTATGATGGAGTGTAAGAATGCCTGTCTGCAGTTAGAAATCAGTTTTCTAATAATGGCAGTGGAAAAAATGATGTGTTTTAAAGGCTCAACTTTGTAATTTCATCCAGACTGCAGTATGAACATGTATTTTCCCAAAATCATAAACTTGACTTTTCCAGGTTGTCTTCTTGGTTATTTATTACCACTACTTAAGACTAACCTTGTGTGTGATGAGCCAGCAGAGGGAAAGTCACAGTGTGTTGGCTTTGGAGGGACAGCTTAGATGCGGAGAAGTGGTGTCCCAACAGCCAGTGACTTTGGGGGGATAACGTAACCTCTTTCACTATAGTTTTCTATTCTGTAGAACTGAAATGACTGATCACTGAGGTTTTCCCCTGCTGTACTATTCTGTGTCTGCAAAGCACCTTGGCTTTCTTCATACTTGGCTTGCAAATGGTCGTCTTTTGGATGCTAGAGGAGACATTGCCTCCATATACAAATATCTTCCTCTGAATGTTGAAGTCTAAATAATTGTCCTATGGCTTTGAGATTTTTTTTTTTATTTAAAGCAACCAACAGTGGCGAAGATTACCATGTCATTTATTTTTAATTATAGCAGTTTGCTAAGTTCTGAAAAGTTTGGCACATAGAGCTTTAGAAATCGCCCTTTAGTGTTTTTTAAATTTCAGTTTGAGTAAAATTCAGGTAAGTTTACATCCCGTTTAGTCACTCATGTCATCACTTTAACGATTTGCGTGTAGCGTGCGCAGCATCGTGTAACTACTCTTGGACATTTGGGGCACTTCTGCCTCATATTTAGAAATGATTCTCTAATGAGCATCTTTATAATGATCACTTTCAAAGTTTGGGGACATTTCTTCTGATAGACTCTTAAAAGGAATATAAGTAAACCAAAAGAAACATATTTGCAGTCACTTCCCTCAGGTAACCAAATTGGTCTCCAAATGCCTCACGTCTGCATGCTCTGTGACCGACGCCATAATGCCGCCGTTGCCAGAGTCTGGTCAGCGTTGGGGATTATTTTTTAAGTTGTTTGTGATTATTGAACATTTTTATAGCGTTGTTTTAGTTTAACCTTAAATCATTTATTTCAAAGACAGTTCTATTGTCTCAGACAACAATGAAGAGAAGCAAAAAGGAAATGGTCTTTAGTGGCCTTGGCCATGCCACATTCTGCTTTTGTCCTGACCTTGGGCTAGTCGCTAAGCCTCTCCCAGTCTCAAATTTCTCACTTAGGAATACAGGAATATTTGTGGACTAATTCCCTGCAGAGGAAGCGATTCTGCCCTCATAGAATTGCTCGCACATGCCAGCTGCTTCTGCTGTTAGGGATGGCGATGATGGTCATTCTCTCCATTGTTCTCATGATTGTAGAACTTTCAGAGTTCTTTGCCAGAAAGTTGAATTATTTCAAATCCTGAAAGCAAGCAGGAGAAACCACCAAAAAGTCAAGAACCACCCTCATGGGGTCTAGCTGTTGCAATTTATTTAAAGATTATGATGTTATAAGATTCTAGCCAACAGTGACTCTAAATAAAACTTGGTTGACTGTTTAAAAGGAAAGATGTCACACATGCCACATACTATTATTACCTTGGTTCTACCACACATTAGAGCCGTTTGGGAAACCGAAGCCCCAGCGGTGTGAGTATCCAGCCGCCTGATTATTTTACACAGGATCATCGGTCTCAGGTGCCATGGTGTCTGCCCTGGAAAATGGAAAATGCACTGCTCCTTCCAGATCCATTTACTAAATACAGCACAGCAGGCCAGGGTTGCCCTCTGTGTCCCTTTTCCCAAGAGCCGGGAAATGGGTTCGAGTTGCAGACCCACGGGCGAGGTCAGACGGGCTCGGGGCCTGGGTGTCCACAGGCGGGAGCACCGATCTTGCAGTGTGGGCTTATGATCATAGCTCCCCTCTCGTACTTCAAAGGCTGATGCTGTTTTAATATGGAACAAATTTAGTGTTTTAAATCAGAGATGAGTATGGATTATTTAGAAAGTTCTTGTTGGGACAAAGGCTGTTGTTTTGGCGGGTGCTAGAGGCCTACTTTGCATACTACATATAAATGCAGGGTGAGGGAAAGGAAGCTAACAGTTCTTCATGTGGAAAACAGTACAATTGTTAATAAATAACACACGTATGAACTGTGCCTTGCATATAAAAACCGTAAGCCTGCTTTTGCCCCATCCTGTATATTCCAGGTCGAAGTTTCACACAAAAATTACAATGATAAGAGTGCTAAGAATATAGACTTGGGTAGAAAAGGCCTTTCCAGGAACAACTGTATAAAAGAAAAGCTGAATAAAGAGGAAAACTGTTAGACTTCTCCTGTGTCAAAGGCATTATAAACGCAGCGATGGATTAACATCCATCCGTCCATCTGGAGCCAGACTGACTGTGGTGATTGTTTCACGACACGTGCACATGTCAAATCATTATGTCGTCCACTTGAAACTGACACACGTCAATCATATCTCAGTTAAAAAATTACAAACTATGAACAAGCAAACAACAAAAACGGGACGACATATGCAGCTGGCGTGTATTTAAAAACTTCTTCGAATTGGCAAGATACAGATGGTTCCACAACAGGAAAAGACACGGACGGACACAAAAGAAGAAATATGGAGGAATAAGAAACATGGAAAAGGTTTACAAAATGCACACTAAAATAGTGTGCTTTCAGCTCTCGTCTGTCTTTAGTGAATGAGTGCGGGACTGGCGCCTCCCACACACTGCTACGTGGAGTGCAGCCCACAGCAGCCTTCCCGAGGCGGGGTGGTGAGGAGCCACAAAACTTTCTACCAGGGAAATGCCATTGATCGGAACTGAGTCTAGGAACATAATTGACTTATTTACTGCTTTTCAGAATTATTCAGAAGGGGGGAAAATTGGAGACAATCTGACTGATAGAAACAACAAATGTTTACATCATGCTCACTGACATTTTAATAACCTTTTTTGAAGCCATTAAATAATATATAGGATGATTTAATGCCATGAAAGATAAGGGAAATTTTTAGTTGAAAAAGTTTATTAAGCTTATGTTTAATTTCGAAACTGGTTACAGAGCACTGTGATGTGCATGTAATTTAACTTTTATTTAAGAAATTCTGCAATGAACATGTGTTTTTTTAAAAACAAATTTATTGTACATGGATAAAACATTATCGCTTTTATTTTTGGAGACCAAAGAAGTAAAAAAACATGTCACTGATTTTGGAGAACGTACAATCTTATGAATGTGTAGGGGCTGAAATTTTTCTCATTGCTTCATGAGAATTTTTTGATCATTATTTATAGTATATCTTATAGCTATTCTTCCTTCTGCTAAGGAATAGGACATTATGGGGGAGAAAAAAACTGGACCCTGAGTTGAACTCTCTACAGTTGCAATAGAGATTAGAACATAAAATCATGAAGATTGTGAGGCACAGAAATTAAGGAAATGTGACTATTAGTGTTCATTAGGGGGAAGTCAGGAGATGCATGTGAAGACTGATACTCCATGTCAGAGTTCTAGGGAAAGATGCGCTGGGCAGAGAGACTTGAATCTCTGGTTTGAATATTGATTTCTCCAGACTCTTCATGGCCATTGACAACAAACACATCAGACCATGTTTGTACGTACTTCCTAGCACCTCAGCAGCTCCGCACAGCACATGCAGAATCATGTCTAGAATTGTAACACCATTGCTTTCTACAGCCAAGTCCCTGATTAAACACCCCTCCCCCACACACACAGGCTGTACTTGGACTGCAGTAGGTCTGTGATTCTCACTTGAATATGCTGTGATATCACAGCACATGGACCTCCCAGTACTTAGATCCCTACCACGTTGTCACCTGCTTTTTTAAGCCTTACAAAAGACGTACGCAGCTTTTTCATTGTTTTTCCTTCCTTATTTGTATCATTAATAGAAGCTCAGCTTATTTCATAGGCTTTTTATAAAGCCATTCTGTCACTTACCCTTTTTTTAAAAGTTTATTTTTCTGCCTCTCATGTCTTTAAAGGTAATGGGGAAGTACAGAAACATATAGCAAAAGAATTAAAAATCATGCCCACCTCAACTTCTAGAGCATTGTTGAAATTTTGGCAGGCTTGCTTCAACATTCTTTATTCTTTTGGTTTAAAGTTGGGATCCTACTACACATACAATTTTAAATCATGGTTTTGTTTTTCCACTTGACATCCTAAGACAAGCTTTGCTGAACTTCATAAAACATCTTATTCCTAATTCTCTTTTAAACTCTTAGTGGGTTTTTTTTTTAGATTTTTGTTTATTTATCTTTAGAGGGGAAGGAAGCAAAGAGGGAGAGAAATATCAATGTATGGTTGCCTTTCGTGTGTCCCCTGCTGGGAACTGGCTTGCAACCCAGTCATGTGCCCTGACTGGGAATCAAACCTCAATCCTTTGGTTCACAGGCCCGCGCTCAATCTGCTGAGCTACACCAGCCAGGGCTTATTCTTAATTCTTATAGCTGTAATTGTATTATTGTATCTTAGATACCAAAAGGTCCTTAGATTTTTCCTTACTACCCTTGGTGACCCTTATTATGTTCTCTTATATCAGATCTTAATCTTTGTATAATAAGATGGATACTTTGTCCATCTTAAGAAAGATGGATACTTTCTTATCTTTAAGTACTTTTATATTTAGTATAATTTCCAGAAACTACAGATAGGGCCCAAGTGATAACAGTTGATCAATAAGTAATCAAAGAATATTTTTGAGCCAATTTAAAGATCTGTACTTCCCCAGTTCCCCAACAGATATATTTACAAATTGTTCTCTACTGTACCTGCTTATTTTACCATTTAAATGGGTGAATATATATAGCATTTAGGTGAGTGCCTGGCACATAGTAGATTGTCTTACATTAGGAGTTGGCTGTTACCATTAATAGATGGTCAAGGCCACCCCTTTGCTTTGGCTCACTTGTGGTAAGGTGCCACCAGGGGGCAGACTATGATTGGGAAAGAATGGAAACCTAGTTTGAGCTGTTCTTAGTTTTTATCTAGTATACCTGACTTGTGTGCCTGTACTTTGCTGTAAAAACAAGAACGATTCCTTCTGACTTTTAACTCTTTCTTTTCACTGGCACTGCTTCTTTTTATAGTTATTATAACATGATTTACTCTATTCTCAGTGTCGTACTTTACATCCTCATGAATGTTCCGTGACTACGGATTTGTACTTCTTAATCCCTCCACCTTTTTCACCCATCCTTCCCAACCCTCCATCCATCTGGCAACTGTAAAAATGTTCTTTGTGTCTATAAATCTGTTCGTGCTCTGTTTGATTATTTTTTTTAATGCTATGTATAAATGACATCTTTCAGTATTTGTTTTTCTCTGACTTATTTCACTCAGCACAATACCCTAGAGGTTCATCCATGTTGTTGCAGTTGGAAAGATCTCATTTGGAAAGATCTTATTCTTTTTTTTATGGTTGAGTCATATTCCATTGTATATGTGCACCATTTCTTCTTTAGCTATTTGCCTATTGATGGACACTTAGGTCACTTCCATATCTTGGCTATTGTAAATAATGCTGCAGTAAACATACAGATGCATGTCTTTTCAATGTAGTGTTTGGAGTTTCTTCAGATATTCCCGAAGTGGAATTGCTAGGTCCTTCTTTGTCTCTTATTATAGCATTTTAGTTTTAAAGTCTGTTTTGTCTGGTATAAGTATTGCTACCCTAGCTTTTCTTTGTTGTTTGTTTCCATTTTTATGAAATGAATTTTTCCATCCCTTAAATCTGTGTCTGTCTTAGATTGTCTTGTTAGAATATGTAAGGGTCTTCTTTGTTTTCCATTTGGCCACCATATATCTTTTGATTGGAGCATTTAATCCATTTGCATTTTAAATAATTTTTTGTAGGTATGTATTTATTGCCACTTTTTTATTTACATTTTTGATCATTCCTTCTTCTTCTTAAAGAAGACCTGTTAACACTTATTGTAATACTGGTTTGGTAATACTGGTGATAAACTCTAGCTTTGTCTTGTCTGGGAGGCTCTTTATCTTTCCTTTGATTCTAAATGATAGAATTACTGTAAAGTAAAGTAAAGTAACTACTTTACAGTAATGATAGAAGTACTTTACTGTGTAGAGTAATCTTGGTTGTACTTCTTTGCCTTTTCATCACTCTGAATATTTCTTACCAATCCATTCTGGCCTGCAAAGTTTCCATTGAGAAATCAGCTGACAGTCTTATGGGAGCTCCTTTGTAGGTAACTAACAGTTTTTCTCTTGCTGCTTTTTAGATTCTCTCTTTGCTTTTACTTTTGTCATTTTAATTATGATGTTTCTTGATGTGGGCCTCTTTAGGTTCATTTTGTTTGTAACTCTCTGTGCTTTCAGAACTTCTATGTCTATTTCCTTCACCAGGTTATAGAAGTTTTCCATAATTATTTTTTCAAATAGATCTTCAATTCCTTTCTCTTTCTCTTTTTCTTCTGACATACCCTTGATGCAAATGTTGGTATGCTTGAAGATGTCCCAGAGGCTCCTTATACTAACCTCATTTTTTAAATTTTTTTTCTATTTGCTGTTCCGTTTAGTTGTTTTACGCTTCCTTATCTTCCAGATCACTGAGTTAATTCTCAGATTTATCTATTCTGTTGATTCCCTGAAAATTAGTCTTTAGTTAGTGTATCCTTCATTTCTGACTGGTTGCTTTTTATGTTTTCTGTCTCCATTTATATGTGTCCTTTCTCTTTATTGAAGTCCTCACTGAGTTCCTCTACTCTTACCCTAAGTACATTGAATATCCTTCCAACCAGTGTTTTGACCTCTGCATCTGATAGATTGTTTGCCTCCATTTTGTTTAGTTCTTTTTCTGGAGTTTTGTTCTGTTCTTTCATTTCAGACATGTTTGTGTCCTCTTTTTTTTTTTTTTTGCAACCTCTCTGAATTTGTTTCTGTGTATTAGGTAGAGCTGCTACACTTCCTGGTTTTGGTAGAGTGACCAAATATAGTAGGTGTCTATAGTGGAACAGCATCCCTAGTCATCCGAGCTGAGTACCCCAGCATAGGCTGTATGCACCCTCCTCCTCCTCCTGTTGTGGTTGAGCCTTGGTTGCTGTTGGCATGTCAGTGGGAGGGATCTACCTCTAGGCCAATCAGCTGCAGTGACCTGCAGTGGAGGCCACAGTGGAGGATCTGCTGTGCAGGGGCCAACCAAACAGAGCAGGACTAGCTTCAGCAGGGCTCTGGAGCTCGCTGAGTCCATCCCTTGAGGGTGTCACTTGTGGAGGTAGGTGGGTGGTGCTCTAGCATGGTCTAAAGCTGTCCATCAGGTGTGCTGGCTCTAGTCCCAGGAGGTACAGGCCAAGGTCAGCTACTGCCTATGCTTTGCCCATGGCCACCTGGCATAAGCTACAAAGTGATCTATAGAAGAAATTGAAGGTGTCTGGAAGAGGCCAAACTGCAAACTGAGGCTGGCTGCGTCTAGCGTCGGCCCTGGGGCCACTTAGCAAGAAGTAGCAGGCATGCCGAAGCCAGCTTCTGCTCGTTTGTGAGATTTTAGGAAAGACCATTGTATGAGCTAAGACAGGATGTTTTTATATGGAAAAGTCACTGAAAATAGCTTCAGTGAGCCTGCAAGTTGGGTGGGGCAGGGTCTCAAGGCATGACCAGGGCGGAGCTAACAGTGATGACCAGGTTGTTGGAGACTCAGATATGCTGCCTGCCTGCTCTGTGGGGGTTTGGCTCAGTGGGGGCTTAGCACAGGAACAATGGCTTCTGCCTACACTTCTGTTTGGGAGAAAGCTGCCCCTCCAGCCCTCACCTTGATGCCAGACACTTCAGTTCCTCCCTGTATGTCCCTGGTGCCTTTTAAGCAGCTGCCCCAGCGCTGGAGCTCAGAGGGAGTGAGTCTGAGTAAGTTTGTGTGTGGGCCCTTTAAGAGGAACACCTGGGATTTCAGCAGCTCTCTGTCTCACTCACCCTCCATCCCTGATGGTTTTCACAGCCAGAAGTTATGGGGACTTCTCCTCCTGGCGCTGGAACCCTGGGCTGGGGAGCCTGGTGTGGGGCTGGGACCCCTCACTTCTGGTTGGGGGACTGCTGCAGCCATGATATCCCTCCCGATTTTTATCCAGCACACGTGGGTATGGGACCAGCCCATTCCCTCTCTCCACCCCTCCTATCAGTCTCACTGTGGTTTCTTCTTTATAGCTTTAGTTATAGGACTTGCGTTCAGCTAGCTCTCAGGCAGTTCTGAGTGATGGTGGTTCTATAGATTGGTTGAAATTTTGATGTGGTCGGGAGAGGTTGTTCTGAGTGCTGCATTTACCTATCTGTCATCTTTACCAGAGGCCCTCTTCTCTTTATTCTTATGATTCCTTGCTCTGCTGTTTAAAAAGGTGATTAGTAATGTTACTATTAATATATGTGGTATAGCCTAGTGTGGTACAAGTAAATTTTAATGGGCAAAATGAATGGGTGACATGTTGCTAATTTTGATTTGAGTAGTGTAGATTAAAGGATTTCCTTTTTTAAACAGGGTAATTTAGAATTTACTACTACTTAACAATTCAAAACCCCCAAAATAAACAGGTCCTGTATGGGGTGGCATCATGTCTATTTTTGATATGTTAATATTTAACTTTATTCTAGTTACCATTCAATTTTAATGCTGATTGGCATCTTGGTTTTTACAAGTTTCTTGGTGGGGGGGTTGGAGAACAGGTGGTTATAGCGTGGGGTGGGAATAGGTTTACAGTTTGTATAGGAAATAATATAATAAGTAATGCATATAACACAAGAATAAACTGTGTTTTGCATACTCACAATTGTAAACCTCATTTGCGCCACCCTGTATTAATATGCAGAATCTGGTAAAAAGGTTGTTGTTTTTAGTCATAATGAACAATAAAATGTAAAGGCCACACCTAAATGTAGCTTTTTTGGACTTGAATTCCATGGCTATTTGTGTTTTCGTTGCCATGGGTACAACACATTTACAAGACCCATGACTGGGTATGAGCAAGGTGTAGCTTCCCTGCAGCTCAGCCCTGACTGAGTTGTCTGGGTTTGTCTCCGCTGCTGATAGCCCCTGGAAAGGGTTGGGGGTGGGGGGTGAAGAGGGAGAAGGAACTATTCTGAATTTCCTTTTCTATTGATCAACTTTGATCAACTCCCCATTGCCTATTGATCAACTCCCCTGTCACACCCAAAGTGCTCTCTAGAATTTCTAGAATAGCAAGTGCTTCCTGCACATTTAATAGCAGCTAGTGGGATTATTTATAGTTAACAATTTCTACCTTGATTTCTGTTACTGAATCTTATTTTTTTAAGGAAATTTTGGGAACAAGCATACATTGTTTTCATGTACTTTCTTAAATTAAAACAAATTTTAGGAGTTTGGGATGTTCCAAATTTAATACTGTTTTGCAATCCGTTTGCTTTACTTTTGAGAAAGCATATGGCCAGTGAAATTTTCTCTTCCGTCTATACTTTCATCTTTCAACTTCCTTTGTCTTTGGCCATCACATTTTAATGTACTTTCATAAACCACTCTGCTCCAATAAACATGTAATAGGTCCCAGTAAAAATCACACATAACTATCCCCCCAGCATTTCTAGTCTCAGTTCATTATTGTGAGAGGCCCCCTGATTTTCTGCAAATGCGTTGTCAAGCACTAAGTATAATTCTCAGGATGCTGCCTACCAGATTGACTAATTTGTATTCCTCTGAAACTCTTATATTATACCTGCTACAGAAGTTGCGTTAACCTTTCATTGTTGGGTATTAGTAGGATCCTCAGGACATCGGTGTGAAAGCTGAACTTTAACCTTTTTATTGATCTGTCATTACTAGAGCAAACATTTTGTTAGAAATCATAATTGGGAACATTTATTGCTGGAAGCCATTTTTAAAAAATTTATCCAGGGTAATCAGATTTATGGGTAGATTTCCATGTAAATGATCTGAAGAATTCCCAGATTTATCAGTGTGAACGTCATTAAAAAAATTTAAAGACCAGAGGGCAGATTCCTTTAATGAAATTGTAATTTTTTTCTAAATTCTAAATAAATACGAGGCACTGGTAAGTAGTTGATTTTCCTTAACAATCTTCCAAGTCGCTACGGGACCTGTGACATTACTGGTTGTTATATAAAGCCCCTAGGACCACCCACTTCCTCCTCCCCTCTTCCCATCTCTGATGAGAACCATAACAAGCCCATTAGCATGTACAGCGTGATGTAACTCGCAGGCTGTGCACTGCTGGATCTGCCGAGAGGAGATTTTATTCCGAGGAAGAGCACTGTTTTGGCAACATCTGGGAGGGAGAAGGGAAGCCAGAAACACTTGGGTTTTTTTTTTTCCTTTGTGTGTGTGTATGGGGATGACATTCGCTGTGCAGGCATGTTTTCTCCTGCCGTATTTCTTGGCCTGGCCGAGTGCTGAGTTTAAAGACAGCATGTGATACTCCATGGAAGCTGTTTCTTCCGTGAAATCCTCCCACCTGCTCTGAAGACATGTTGTTGTCTCCCAAATTCTCCTTATCTACCATTCATGTGCGTCTGACTGCCAAAGGATTGCTTCGAAACCTCCGACTTCCTTCAGGGTTCAGGAAAAGCACTGTTATCTTCCATACAGGTTTGTCCGCTGTGGGTCTCTGTTTAATGTTGCCCGGGGGCACGTCTTGGTTAACTTGCAGATGTTCTCAGGAATTTGCTAAGTAGATAAGTGGGGAAAGAGCTCTCTCTATGACAGACGTGGGTTTAATTGTTAAAAAGAAAATAAGCAGTTTGTGTTGTTTCGACACATGAGTATATGGTACTTCTACTGTTTGCAAGCAGATGTGTGTTGGTTTGTTTATGGAGAGCAGAATTGTTGCCTTGGCTCTCTCTAGCTTTTGTCTCTGATGCCAACCAAATCTGTGAACATCAACACCTGTTAAATTACATTTTACTTCACAGGATTTTGGAAGTAGGACGCAGGTACATTAAGAAGAATATTTTTCTTTCCCTTAAAGGACAAGATGAAATGAGACGGCTTCCCTATAGTTTTTCCTTATGTAATTTCTCACTGAGATGGTGATGTTAGTTTAAAAGACTAAGAAAATGTCCATATTCTAAACATTTCTGAAATAAGACACCCGGGGTAGTTGTGGAGAGGCAGTAAGTGAACCACAAATCAAGTTTTCCGAGCCTCCTAGTGAAAATGCTTGCAGTTATAAAAGACCGCCTCTGATGTTTCCGCTTGTCTCTGCTTTTTATTTTCTGTGCTCAAGATAGAAATCAATGCAGTGTGTATTTTAGGCGAATGTAAACCTGCGTGTCGCTTTGAGGGGAGTCTGTCTCCTCACATGGCTGTCTCTTGTTCTGGTTGATCATTGAGACTCTGGTAAATTAAGTTGATTTTATGCTCTAAAAACTGAGGTGCTGTTCTGTTTGATTTTGGCTAGTTAGTGTTGACTGTAACAGGATTGCTCGGGCATGGACATGGAAGGTATTTTTCTTGTTTCATATGCATGTCAGCCCTCATGTGTCTTGTTTTTCATCCCTGTCCCTAGAGATTCTTTTTCGGCTGACTGTTAGTGGTTTCCCAGAGGAATCTTCCTCTTCCGTGGGATGATTCTCATTTTTCCCAGTGCCTCTTCCTCATGTTTCATAACTCCCCTTGACCTGTCCCTGGAGTCAGCCAGCCTTTCCCCTGAGGTCTGTCTGCACTGACGGCCACAGGTAAGTGAGGTAATTCAGGAGGTAAACGGTGGCTCTGTTTCTCCCAGACTAAATGTCACTGCTGTTTTTTCAACCTTAGGAAACAACAGGGTGAAAAAATAAAAAAATAAAAAAACAGAAGGGTGCCTGTATTGGTAATAATGTGTATGATCTAAAATAGTGCCAAAAGCTTTTCATATTAACTTGGGGAGGAGGGTAATCCAATCTCCAAGTTCAAAGGAATATCAAACAGGACAGAAGGTTGTACAATTCCAAGTGAGCCCCAGTCCCCCAAGCCCCTGCCCCCACAAGAGACAGCCACTCTCGTGGGTGAGTTGTAGCTTCCTGGTAGTTGTCTGGTCATGTGGAAGCCTTTATATCTGATCATGTCAATCCTTTATATCCTTTTTCGTGATACAGAAGTGGAACCATGTTATATATACTCCTTTGTCGCTTGTTTTCGAGAGTGACTATAGCTCAGATTTTCACGCTCACACGTATTTATCTGACTCATTCTTTTTAATGGCCATGCAACATCCCACTGTCGGGCGAGCCATGGTCTGTCTGACCTGTCTTCTATTAGTGAACATTTTAGGCTGTAGTGTTTCTGTGAAGCAGGTAGCTTTCCAGGGCAGCTTCAGTGGAAGAGACAAGTCTTTTAGTACCAGAGTTTGACTGATAGGGATATTTTAGCTGCATTGTATTTTCTGAGTTTATATAAAAATATTTTGAGACATTCACTTGAGTGCAGCCATGATTTTTAGAGCCAGCGTGCACTTACGGGGGATGTGGTGTATCCTATTTTATACCGAGATGTCTGCGGCCCAGAGAAGTGAACTAGTGTGTCCAAGGATGCAGGGTCCGTGGCAGAGATGGGACTAAAACCTGGGACCTCCGTTTAAAATTTCTGGCTTAGAGGTTTTCCTGGCTATGGATTTTGCTATAATTCTTTTTTTTTTATGAAGATTTTCTTTCTTTATTTTTAGAGAGGGGGAGGAAGAAAGAGAGGGACAGGAACATCAATATGTGGTTTCATCTCACACGCCCCCTACTGGGGACCTGGCCTGCAACCCAAGCATGTGCCTTAGACTGGGAGTCAAACTGGTGACCATTTGGTTCGCAGGCCAGCACTCACTGCACTGAGCCATACCACCTGGGGCAAATTTTGCTATAATTCTGTAAGGTCCGGTGAACAGCAGTCATGAAAGAAGAGTTTTGTGCATGGAGAGTATTTTAAAATTATGTTAAGTATATAATTCTACTCACCCCCAGTAAGAATCTTTTGTGAGCTTATGCCTATTACATAACTTTAAGGTCTGAGACATCTTCCAACAGTATGGACAATGAGCCCATTGCCTTTACTCCTACCCATGTGGCTGCAAGCTCTAGCTTGTGTTTGTATTCTTACGAAAGGAAGTTGTGTTGGTTTCATAGTGGCCATGGTCTTGACCTGAATTCCCAAGAGTCAGGGTTGTAGCCTTGGTTCTGCTAGTAACTAAGTGAGTGACCTTGATCAGCTAACCAGACAATGCTTAACAAACAGGAGTCTGATGAGCTGATTTCTGCAGCCCCTGTAACCTGGGATGCTGTGAATCCTCTGGTTTTTGGTTAAAAAACCCCAGGGTGTCTTATGCCTGAAAACTCATACGATCTCAAACTAGTTCTTTTCTTCTCTCTCACACTTAGTTAATACTCCTGGTTCACTGACTTCTCTTCATGGCCCTTTATCCCATCATCGGGTCTCCATCACCTTTGAATCACTGTTCTTCCTCATTTATCCAGAGCTAATTGGTTGCGAGGATCTAAGACTCTGTGCTATGAAATATGTTTGTTTTCACCCTCTGCCATTTCTCTAGTTCAGGCTTTACTATTAGGCTGAAGCATTTGAATTTACGCTTTTTACGAGTTAAAAAAAAAAAGGTCGAATATTGACAGTTTCATATCACCTAACCTAATACTTTAGGCTGTTTGAAAGATATATCTTTTTGGTCTTCAGCGCCAGCCTTTCCCCTGCTTCTAAACTGTCTTTTGCATTGCAGGATTCATTCACTCATTCTGTAAATAAATATTTCTTAGACATGTACCAGGTGTCAGGTACGATGCTAGATGCTGAAAATGTAGCCAGGACTAAGTCACATGTGGCTTATGTCTGTAGGCAGCTCACAATTTAACGGAGGGAGGCAGGCTTAGAACATGGAGTAATCACGACAGAGTGTGGATGAGATACCTGGGCAGCTTCTAGCAGGTGAAGCCAACTTCATCCAGGTCACCCAGAGCAAGTGCCATTTAAACTGGGACCTCAGGGTATGTGTGGAATCAGCCAAGAACCAAAAAATATTCCAGGCAGAGAAAAAAGCATGTGGAAGCCTGGAGAAGAGGGCGCAGGTGGCTCCTTCAAGGAGAAAAAGGAGTTTTAGTGCATCTGGGCCTCGATTGTGGGGAGGAGACAGGTGCTGGGGGTGAGGATGGTGGCTCTAGGGGCCCAGGCAGAACAGGCGCTTTCCCTGAGCCCTTCCACCGGGCCCTGGGCACTGGGAGTGTTAGTTCGTTATTACTGCATGGCGCCTGTTGACAGAGTGTGCTGTTGGATCCAAGATGTAACCTTGTCTGTAAACAGGGGCGAGAAGAGAAAGAGAGCGGATTTGTCAGAGTTCTGGTTGTCAGCATGGCAGGGTGTGAGGCATGGCCGACCATCTTGGTGTCAGGGAAATGCTGCCATCTTCCGTCAGGTCCAGGAGCGGTGGCTCTGACTTGCCCAAGTGTTAGACTCAGTCTCCTTCGGGCTTTTGCCTCAACAAATTCCTTCCTGTTTTAGAATGAGTTAATGAAGTGGAAAAGAACCTTCTGGGTAGAAGTATCTTTTGTGACCAGTTTTACTGGAGTTCAATTTTTCTATGAAACTGGAGATAACTATATGAATTGTTCTGCAAAGTGCCACTTTTCAGAATCTTCAGGAATGAATGATGCTCTCTTTGGTTCAAGTGAAGATAATTACACCAAAAGCTAAGAGTTCTTTTTGCTGAGTGAGTGACATTAAAAGCAATTATTAGAGCAATTGGAGGGATGTATATACATATACAGGGTCAGGCACAAATAATGCCCCTGATTTATTACAACATCGTAAGCATGTAGTTCTGTAACATAACAATATCACACTCAAAACACCATATGACACTTTAGGGAAAATGTTCAAGTTAAAACTATTGATTCTTACACCCATATTATTACCCTAGCAACCACACTCAAGCAGGTGCTAACTTCTGACAGACCCTGTCCATTGAAGAAGGGCAGGAGAACTATTATTAACGGAACAAAATATTTTCACTTTCTTAAAGCTGTACTGAAGAGAACCATTTTGACTAGATATTCAGAGATTGTAAGAGTGAGGCAGAGCATAACTAGATTTAATTAGAATGAGAGTCATCAAATTATATTCTTGTGTTTGGTATTCATTTTTGAGACTGTCCAGTAGAACTGCTTTTAGCTGCAGTTTGTCAAGATGACTGGGAAGGAGCCTGTTTGTCTTGCTGAAAAGGCAGCACCAATGTTGTTCAGTGGCTCAGGGGCAGCAGGACCACCATCTCGGCTGTTCTCTCTGCACCTTCCTCATGACTGTTGCCTCATGATCTCACAATGGCTGCTCCAGGCAGGAAAGAAAGAGAAGTAGGAAAGGGGCGGTGCCAAGCCACTAAAGCTCACATCTCATTGGCTAAACCTCTGTCACATGGCTGTCTCTACCCACAAGGGAGTCTGGGACATTGAGTGTTTGACTTCTCCAGTCTCTGTAGTGCACACAGGTATGAGAGGGATTAGGGACTTATTCATAGTTGATATGAGCTGCTTATAAATAAGGGGACTGCATCATTTAGCAGGTTGAATCTCACAATATACCTTGATGTTTTTTCTCTTTTATGATATGAAAGCTTTCTGGGTAATGATTACCTATCTGGTAATTGTCAGTTAAATGCTTTCAAGTCATTTGGTTGTTTGGATGTAGAGAGTGATGTTTGATGTTGATCTCTTCAATGAATTTTCAGTTATAAAATAATACATTGAGAAAGAATGTTCTCAACTTTAGATACGGCTTTTATATACTTAAGATGTGCTAACAAAAGGTCAGTGTTTATTACTAGTGTATTTGTGGTGGTTACCCTATTCCTGCACTGTTAAGGTTTATACAAATTCAAACTAATAATTGATGATGTGCATATATATTTTTTAATTTCTTGGTGGAATTATACAGGTTACTGTGGGTTCACTGTCCATAGATACAGCTAGAAAGTGTATGTTCATAGCGTGTGTTAGGGACAGTATTCAGGGCAACAAGAAATAAAGAGCTGACATGGCAGATGATTAAATATGGAAAGTGCGATCAGACGCACTGGAACAGACGCCCTTCGGAGGACAGAGCAGCGTGAGACCGTGTCATAATGCCTTCCTCGCCACGTCCCACACCTTCCCCTCTCTCTGCCCTCACCTTCTCACGTGCTGTTCTTCTCTGTCTCAGTGCGACTTCCTGGGAGCTCGTGACTCACCCCAGGTTCCCTTGCTCCAGTTGGTCACTAATCCTCCTGTTCTGCCTCATAAACACATTCTGCCTGCTCTTACCGCCCCTGACCCGCGAGTTTCTCTGGCTGGGCTGCCCTCCTGGCCTTACCCCTGCAGACCTCCTCCCCCAGCGCCTCCAGGCTCCTGCTCAGCATTGTTCTGTGCCTCCGACAAGGAAAACCTTCATTGGCACACACAGTCTCGCCCCCATGGAAGCTTCCAGACAGTTCATCTTGCTATGACTTCCGGAGAGCCGACTTTGCTGGCCCGTCTCTGTACCTTTCTGTGCTTTTGCCTTCTCAAGCCTTTTCAGCTTCTCTGTCTGGCCAGTGTGCACACGTGCATCTGTGGCTGTAGAATCCTTTCTGGACAACCCCAGGCCCGGGCGTTTCCCTGTTTGAAGTCTCCCACACTGTGTACATCATTTTGTTATCTCATCATCAAGTCCTGTTGCCATTGTTGATGGCATATTTCTATCTCTGCTACAGGGAAGTTCCTTCAAAGCAAGGGCCAGTTTTTAAGGAAGTCTTCCAGAGGATGCTTACTGGATGAACAGTAGTCACTTGGGTGATCACTTCCTAATTGAATGCTGCCTCTTATTAGAACACAGATTTCCCCATTGAAGTTTGCATTTCAATGCTGTGTTTTTGTGGACTATCCCAGGGTAAACACCCATCATCCAAGGCTGAGGAACCACTGACTGAAAGAACTTGTGTAAAGATAGGTAATTCTATAAAGGCTTTGAGGGATTAAGGAAGAAAGAAGGGAATCTATTATCTGTTTAGGGTAGAGGCAGAAATTTAGAGAACCCTCACCAGCCCCGTAGTTCATCACCTATGTTTTATTAACCCACAACATCAGTTTTCAATGCAGTATCCAGTATAGAAAAGCAGAGACCACCTAATGTCTCACCTACATTCAGACACGTGGATGGAACAGGAAGAGATTAACACTAGGGAAAGCAGCAGAGAACCGTGGTGTCTTCTTGCATCCTTATACACCACCAACCTCTTCTACGTGCCTCCCCCATCCCCCAGGACGCCAGGGCACTTGATGAGTAAATGAGTAGGTCAGTGAGTAGTCAAAAAGTTAGGCAACATCGTTACTACATGCCATGTTTGGTCCTGGGTTTCATGCAAGCCAAGGCACTGTCCTGGTAGGTCTTGTCTCCAACTCGATTTTAATGTTGAGAAATCCTGGAGAGTTCAGTAAATGGCTTGTTTGGCCTTAGGATGGATGTGTCCTCAGCAGCTAGAATGTGATGACAGTTAGTCCATGTCTCTCAAAAATGATGTTGAGCCTTGAGATGGAGATCTATATGCCCAAGTAGCTTCAGCCTGAAAAATTGGTCCATTTTTCATTGTCTACTATGTTAAGATGCTAAATAAGTTCATCGGGTTACTTATAAATTTCAAAAAATTGTCTTTTCTGAGTAGAAAGAACAAAGAGAGAAAACTGTTATCCAACTGTTTTCCACATAAGCACATGTCTTTGATTTAACACTTTTGTTTTTCAGATTTTTCAATTCCTTTAGAATGAATGAATCCTGGGGAGGTCGAGTCTAGACATGAGGGTGGTAATTATCTTGTTGAGTGACATCTGAACCTATGTAGAAGTTACCATTTAATTTAAAGATTTCTGATTAAATCGATTCTTTGAAATCAGAATATATCCTGTTACGGGGTGTAATAAACACAGCATTTTATGCTTTTAAATACAGCTGCGTTATTCAAGCGGTACTATGTTAATGAATGTAAGGGCAAAGTTTGGTTCATGTTATGCTCATGTCCTATAAATAACGAGTCCCGTGGGGTTTAAGGGAAACTGCTGTGTTTTAGTGTTGCAGAATACCCTGTCTTTGGGCACGGGGGGCTTTGCGCGTCGCTGGAGAGTTTTGCATCACCCCTGACCTCAGTTGATCCAGGGAGGAGGAGGGTGGGAAGTCTGCTCACATTGGGTCATCTGCCACCACGTGACAGTTTTGTCCATAGGGAGCACAGTATATGGAGTGGAAGCCTGAGGTCACAACTTGCTTGTCCAGCTCTAGGCAGAGCACAGTCTGTTAGCTTATTGGCTCTTTTATTAAAGTTGGAAGATGTGTACTCTGAGAAGAGTAACGTCAATGTTTTCTTTTCTCCTTAAGTGTAAGTCTAGTCTGTGTTTTCACATGCAACAAAATCCATGTTGTTTACATTCCTGTCTAGGTTCCCCAAGGAAGAAACATGGATTAACTATGTTTTCTCCACGGCTAAGTGTTTAAAGATTTTTAAATGCTCGAATTCATTTTAACAACCTTTAAAAATAGTATTACTTTTTCATTGTGAATGGGCAATATTTACACCCTGCTTAAAAAATATAAAAAATATGGCCTTATATTCCCATTTTTATACAATGGGGCATATTATCCACGTGTGTGTGTGTGTGTGTTTATTTACTACAGAGAACTTCTTAGTGCTACATTACAGGTCTGATCCAGTATATGAGTGCGCTGTAGCCTATTTAACCAGTCCTGCGGTCATGGACATTCAGGTTGTTTCTTTGATCTTTTCTTTGTGAACAAGTGTGCAATGAAAACAGATGCCTCTACAGATGTCATTACTCCCATGTAGTATTAATACTAGGATAAATTCTGGCTTCCCGGCCATGAGTTCAATAGTTTGTGGTAGGGTGTGTTAGAGAAGGCTTCTCCCAAAGCTTTTATGTTTTCAAACATCAATTTGAGTCCATGAAATGAGGCAGAGAGACATGACCAGAATGGTTTTAAATGTTTGGGTGAGATTCTTGGGTAGCGTTTAAAACCGCATCACGACGTACAGAGCCAATGATTTGTATCACTTCCCAAGGCAGAGCGGCGTTTGTGTTCTAGACCAGATGTCTTGGTTTCCAAGGCTGGACACCTAGAGGCTGACGCTGGGAAGTGGGCTTCCTCCTCTCCTGAAATTCCAATCCTCAGGCCTCGCAGAAAGTCTGCAAGTAAGAGAGGCTGGTATGTGGGCAGCTTGGGTTTCCCTGAAGCAGTCGCTTTTCCTCCCCTGTTTCTCTGGATGACTGGGGTTGACACCCTGACCCTGAACTGCATCTGCAGTTGAACCAGCCGCCAAACAAAGCACGAATGGAAAAGCCACTGGGGGCCAGGACACTTGTGTGATTGAAACGCAGTCACACTTGGACAGTTGATGTTTTCCAGAGTGTACCTTAGAAAAAGTGACTCAAGATCATTCTAGAGTGATCTTAATCACTCTAGAAATTCTTATTCTAGTAATATTCTTAATGCAGTTTGGGGCCCTAGAAAATGATCTAAATGTTCAAAGAATATACATGCCCTGACAAATTTAACAGTTTCAAAATGTGGAAATTGGATTTTTACAGGCACAAATGCCATTGTGTTACCCAAAGCTAAAGCGACTAAGGTATATATAATAAAGGAAGCACACAGGTGCCAGTCTCCCATGAGGACATAAGCTGCCTGAACCCTCAACAACAAACTGGGGAACAGCTTACATCGTCACACTGATGTGTCCGAAAAAATCAGCTGCTCTCAGGAATTTGAAGCCACTGTAGCATCAGAAAAGCCTTCAACAACAACCATTGAATTACAATCAGTGAAAAATCATAATGGATTTGGTGGCCTAATAAGGAGTCTGCAAACCCAACTCAATTTTTAAACACGTAGGAAAGATATTGACAGATTCATACCATGATGTAAATAAGTGATTTTAAAATATACTTCATATCCACTGAGAAACCAGGAATTAAGCCAGATACTATTACTAGCAATACTTTCAGTGGAGTTGTAAGCTAAATTTTTTTAAATATTGATAATAGAGTGAAGAAATACTAGTTCACCAAGGAGCCAAATGTAAATCCTTAACTATGGCCTAACTTTGGTGTAAGACATAATTTCAAGGAAAACATAAAGTGTGGTGCTATAAAGATAGTGCCTGTATTCTGAACCTGAGTGTGGAAAACAATGGCTAAGATGTTCATTTACATTTCATTCAATGTATTATATGTTCTTATGAAATAACTTATTACACCTTACTGCTGAATCTTAAAATTCATCTGAGCGACTAAGGAGATAAGAATATTACAGAATGTTTTCTCCCAAAATGTTTATAAGAAAGGTTTACTGCCCAAAGTTTGTAAATAATTGTAACCTAACAGTTTTAAAACTGTGATAGTGTGTTAGATGATAAAATGGATTAGAGTATAAATTCTAGAAAAAAAATCAAGCATTGTTCAGGATTCAAGAAATGAACTCAAAGCAATGTATCAATAAACTAATGAATATCTCAATAAGTATTGGTAGGACATATAGCAATGATCATCAATCAGAAGAATGAACTTATATTTACATATATTGCAGTAAATTCTAGATGGTCAAACAGTTAAAAATGTTTATTGCTCTTCTGTTTGTATAAAATATGTAAAACATAGATGTTTACATGTAGGTTTATTGAAGAGTTCTCAGTTAATGGGCTTGAATTTATCAAAGTAGCATTATATCCAGACTATTGCATACTTATCTATTTTAGTTACAAACTCTATTGCCTTTCCACCCGATCTCCACTTTCCAAAATGCATGGGCACAGTGGAGACTTGGCTTCAGAGGCCTGGATTCTGACTTTGAATCTGTCCCGTAGATGCGGTCCACACCTGGGCCAGGCCCTTCACATCTTTGAATGGCCCCTTTCCTGTCAAAAGTGACTGGGAGGATCAAGAGGGAGGACAGTGAGACACTCTATAAACAGTAAAACACTGTATGTTGTTATTGCTATATGTAGAGGGAAAAAATAATTTCTAAAAACATTTTGGGAAAATGAGAAAGTAAAGGACTACTAAGCTCAGATGTGTTGACATATTGTAAAATATTTAGATTACTTTTCATTAACTCAGTGACTCGATAAAATTGTTCTTCCTTCAGGATTTTAGTATTATGACTGTTAGTTACTATCTCCATCTGCTGGGCAATTGGCAATTATTGACAACTATTAACGATTGCTAATAAAGAATAACAGATAAACGTGTTCCCCCTCTTTTCAAGTAATTTTAAAACACAGTAGATATTTTAATCTTTTTAGAACTGAGGATTTTCAAGCATTAATACCAATATGAGTTAACCATGGAAAGCAAGCACAGAAAATGAAAGCCCGTTTTTCTGTTTTTAACTTAAAAAGCATAGTGAGCATATTTTGCCATTGGTTCTTGGAACATGAAAACTGAGGCTTCTTTGTTTACTTTCCTTCAAGAAATCACTGTGGTTTCCCTTCCCCTCAAAAACTGGAGAAAGTGAGTACTGTTGATAAGACTGTCCTAGGTCTGTTTGTTGCCACAGAATGGGCTGTCATAGAAAAGTCCCACAAGGAAAGGTGGGGTTCTCCTTTAATTTCGCATAGCTTTTTATTTTTCAGATGGAGATTTGTTTTGATTATGTGGCCTGCTTATTTCAAGAAGCTAAGCAGCTTGTTTCCTGTTTTCCCAATTCTGTTTGATACTTAAAGGGACTTGAGACATTTGGAATGGCTCTGAAATGGAACAGTTTCTCATTTAAAACAGAGCAATTCAAGTGACTAATTAACTTGGCACAGCGCCTCAGATGGCTCTGAGCATTAGCATGTGCTTTTAAAAAATATTTAAGTCATTATTACTACTTGCAAGGGAAAAAAACCAATGAAGCTTGTGTTCAGTAGGAAACAGAAGTGTGGTCAAGAGTGCAGGACTCTCTTGACAATGAACTTAAAGATGAGGGACAGCATGTGAGTAGATTTTATGTACACAATGACTTATTAGATTTAGGGAATGTCTTGTCTGCAGCATAAATCTTTGTAATGACCAGGTGGTCAGCAGGGAAAGGATGGGGAGTTGGTAAAACATGTGGGAAGAGGGAAAGGCATTTAAAGTCCAATAATTTGTGGTTTTCTTTCAGCATATGTGACCAGAATACAGAGTTAGAGGAATTGTGACAATCCGGTTTCTGTTCCAATTTACCTAGAAAATTAGAAGCTATGAAACTAGTGTTATTTTGTGTGCCGTTTTCCTATTTCTGGATGTGTAAACTTACTTGTTTTGTGGAGAGAATTCTCTGCCCTGTAGAAATCTTTTAAGGTCAGAACAAAAGCCATTGTCTGTGTTTCTGACACAGATATTCCAGACTCCCAGATATCTGATTACTTCCAGTTCTCATTCATATGCTTTCCTTATGCAAACATAACTTAAATGCATTTCTGCGGCTTCTCTAGTTGTATTTGAATGCATATGGTGATTATTATAAAATCAAAATCATACCATTGACCACCTATTATTAAATTCTCTTTGCAGTTGAAAACGGCAGACAAAAGACTCCCAGAAGTCTATGCATCCAGACGCAGACGTCTCCCGATGTGCTGTCCTCGGAGAAAGCACTTGAGTTGGCCCAATGCAAAACAAAATGTGAAAGCCAGAGCAGGTTCATCCTGCACCTGAAGCAGCTTGTGTCCTGCGGTAACACCAGGTTTGAAGCCTTGGCAGTCTTGATTCAGCACCTACTGTCAGAGGTGAGGTCATGTGCCCCCAAGTGGTCTTCTTCACTGAGGTGGGGGCCTGAGACAGGTGGGGGCGGCGCTCCAGGTTAGTTTCGTGAATATCTTTACGCTGATGATTGGTAACATCATATAATTCATCCGGTTATGCTTTTGCTAACTCCCTCGATACCTGAGTGACTCTCTAGTTACTGTTAGCCTATACTAACAGTAACATTTTTCACTTCATTTTTGTCTAACTCTATGTGGCTTTCCTGATCACACTTAGTTTAACTCTTTGAAAAGTGAGGTGGATTGTAATAATATTTATAGGTCAAAGAACACTTTCATGCTAACTCCCAGTATTGGTTTGGGAACGCTGAAGAATTTCTATCCATTCCTAAAATAGTTTGTGGTACAACAAATGCAGAGCAGATTTCCTCTGCTTACTTACTACCCGCCCCCGCCACTCCCCCCCCAGCCCATATGCTACAGGGATGTCAATTCAGGAACTAGTTACAATTCAGTGAGAAAATGAAGTTTCTATGAACATGTGCTCCTGGCATAGCAACAAATACTACAATCTAAGGGGAAACACCGTGGTGTGAGTATAACGAGTTCTTTAGATATTTTTTTAAAGATTTTACTTATTTATTTTTAGAGAGAGGGGAAGAGAAGGAGAAAGAAAGTTAGAGAAACATCAATGTGTGGTTGCCTCTCACGTGGCCCCCACTGGGGACCTGGCTCACAACCCAGGCATGTGTCCTGACCGGGAATCAAACCAGCGACCCTTGGTTCACAGCCCACGCTCAGTCCACTGAGCTACACCAGCCAGGGCCCTTTAGATATTTTTAAATCCCAGTTTTAAAGATAGGTATGCGTGACATCCCAAGAAGAAAACAGGTCCATTTGCTTGTTCTGTAGTTTAGTTCCGTCCCACGAACCCTGTATTTATTTCCTGCAGAGGCCTCTGTGGTGTGGTTGTCTTTGTGGGGGCAGGGAAGACAGAGGTGAATGAGGCTTGGTTTGTGCCTTTGACGGGCTACCAAGCTGGTAGGCAGTGCGGATGAATATTTGATGAACATTCTACAGCTCTGTCCAAATATATTTTTTGAGAGGGAGATATTTACCTAGTTTTTAAACTATATAGTAGTAAATGGTATTTTTGTTTTTCCTTAATATGCAAGGAAGGAATTCTAGAATTTGTTTATATAACCAAGTGAAACCACATAATATCTAGTTGAGGGAACAACCAGATATTCGTTTTGTCTTTTTAGTTATAAGCCACCTCTGGCCTCATAACCCCGTGTCCAACTCTTTGATGTCCTTTATCATCTACGTTAAATCCAGGTTCTGTGACTTCCCAGCCCACAGGGTCTCTCTTGTGCATCCCTGCTTTTCTTTTCCTACCTACGCCAGCCTTGTTCAGGGGCCACATAACTGTCCCCTAGGTTCTAAGGACGCCTTCTTACCCGGTCTGCAGGCTTCCCTCGAATCCACCCCAGGCACTGCTCACAGGTTCCTCTCTCCAGAGCATTCCACTCTGTAGACTAGACCTTCCCCGGTTCTTCGTTGTCCACAGCCGATCTGTCCCCTGAGGCAGCCACTGGCCCTCTGAGCCTCCTGAGCTCTCAGTGCAGCCAGGCTGAATCGAGGTCTGCAGTGAATATAAAAGGCACACAGATTTTGAAGACTTAGAATTTTTCATAAAAAAGAATATAAACTATCTTGTTAATAAGTTTCTATAGACTATAAGTTGAAATGATACTATTCTGGATATGCTAGGTTAAATAAAATGCCTTATTAACATTAGTCTTGTAAATTTTCTACAAACTGTGTCTACTAGGAAATTAAAGTTATATGCATGGCTCACATAATGATACTTTTGAATCACTGGTATATAACTGGGAATATGAGACTCTAGTGTGGCACCGACTGCCCTTTTTAACCTTGCCCTCACTGCCCGATGTTCCAGCTATATAGTCAGGGAAGGAGAGGAGAAGCAAGGAGCATTTAACGTGTATCGAGTATTCACTAAGTAGCAGACACTCTTACTCATGAAATCTTCTCCACGATCATACATTGGAATTTACAAATAAGAAAATTGAGACGTAGAGCCATTATGAAACGTGGCTATCATCAGACAGCTAGTCAGAGGAGAATGGGGACCTGAACCCAGGTCTCGGACACTATGAACTCAAAATCCCCTATGAAGTTCCCGTCCTTTGTTCAGATACCGTTACTGGACTTTCCCACCAACACGTACATGTTTGGGTCTTTGTCATGGTAGCCTCCCCTCACCACCTGCATTTAAGTTGCATTCAGTTTGGCAGATTCATCGGATGGAGGGACAGCCAAGGGTAAAAGTGCCAATGAGATAGAGCGGCAGTCCTGCCTCCCGAGCCCCGCAGGGAGCAGAGGCCCAGGCGTGGGTGCGAGGTGAGAGACCGGAGTCACCGCTTCCCCCAGCTGTGTTCTCAGTCCCTAAACACCTCGTGGGCACCAGCCTTGCACACTGCGTGATCCTAGTGTTTAAAGACACTCTCTTCCCGTAGGACCTGGCCCTAGACACAAGCCACAGACACCTTATCAGGTGCTCAGTTGGCGGAATAGTCCCCACACTAAGGGAGAAACTTTCCAGGGTGGGACGAACTGAGAGATGCTTTGTCAGTCACAGCACAGCTAATTCTCAATGAGCTTTAGGGATACTTTTACTGTACGTGCATTTCATCTTATTCCTAGTTTAGGTCCCAAGGCCCACGTAATGGGACCCCTCTGAATTTCTAGAAGTTCAGCTCAAAACTCCCCCTTGCATTAGACTTTCTGGGTCCTTCTAGTTCTATGTTCTGTCTGCTGTCTGGATTCCAGATGCACTTAGATTTCTGCCGCTCTCTACCTTGTATTGTAGGTAAGCAGTTAGTGCTTGTTTCTGCTTTTTAAGATGGGAAGCTCACTGAGAGCAGGATCTGGGTTTAGTTCTTTCTTGGGAAACTGGTCAGCGGCTGTGGCTGTGCCTTATACATGAAAGACACTCAGTGAATGAGTAGAGAGGATGGGCCCCCAGATGCGAGTTGAACATATAAAGTCTTTATGTGCGTGTTCTTTGCTAGCTTTTTATAATCAGTCAGCCAATATTTGCTCATTACCTAATGTGTACAGGGCACTGTTATAAAACAGTTGGAAAGGAAAGACATAACCAGGGCAAAAGTTAAGCAATTTCCTCAACATGATTTTCTCTTAACCCTCTATTGCAGAAGTGATGGATTGATACAGATTTTGTGAGTGCAGATTGATCTGTATATACATATATATCTTGTTATTGCTAACTTTGTCTAAATGGTTTTGGAACTATATACTATGGGTAAATATGGTTGACTGTAAGGAATACTGGAACATCAACTTATCCTTTTGTTGCAAATCTATTTCATAACCACTTTAGTGGCAAACAAAATTCATTACATACTAGAAGTTCTCGTAAATGTCTCAGGAACCTGGAAACTCATACCACGCTTTCTGTTTCTCAAAGAACCCAGTGTGGTTTCAGCTCTAATTCTTGCTTCATCTTTGCGTGGTTGTACAGCCTTCCACACAGGCTACCACAGGGCAGGACAGTGTTGGTGGTAACCCCGGTGTCTCTATAAAAGGGTCTACAGGTGAGATCCTAGGTAGGCCTGAACAGGTTCCAGGCCACCCCCCAACCTCTGACTGGCTATCCAGAGACCCTCCAATTCTCATATTTGTGAGAGGAATCTCTCCTGAAGGAGCACCTGCGCAAAGGTGAATTTGGGATGACGCTAGCAGTCTGCTCTAAGGAAAGTAGTCTCAGAACACAGACAGAAGTGGGCGCAGTTTGTCGCGTGGGCCTGGGGAGGAGGTCAGATGGCGCCCACGCCCCAGCCGCCCCACGTGGCTCCTTCCCGCCACCCCCTGTGCTGCTCGCTCTCAACAGCCAGCAAACCCCGGCTGGTGGGACGGAGGCCAGGGACTAAGTGCTCCTGTCCCAGGGAGTCCTAATTAAATTATGGTGAATTCATTGTTTTTCCTGGGAGCACTTCCTGTATTTAATGTATGACTATAAAAGCGTTTTTCTGTCTGGAGTCCCACCTCCCTCTTTTTTTCACAGTGTGTGACATTCTGCATGTTACACTGAGAATTACATGTCACAAAGAGAATTAAATAAACTTGTTCTCTGGACTAAAAAAAGTGTATTATCTAAGTGACAAAACACATTTTATCACCCGTCAGTAAAGGGTAAGAATCTTAAAGGGCGAGCTACCAGGGAGAGTTGGGCCGAAACCAACAGTACGTACCTGTTAGGCACTGCGGTCAGCATATCTCATAGAATTGTATCGAAAGCCCTTGGTGTTTCCAGGATGCTCCTGCTTCCCCTCAGATGAGCTCATCTTCTCTGAGACATGGTGAGAGAACTGGGCCTGGACATTCTGGTTCTACCTAGGTCCCAAGCTTCTCGAAGGCAGGGACTGCGTCTTAAATGTCTCTCCTGTTTTTCCCAGCATCTGGAATAGTGCTTGGTGAGTTGGGAATGGGTAATACTTTTGCAGCCAACTCAGGGTGACACATGGCCTGTGGAGGCATCTGGGGAAGGGGGATGGTCTCTGTGACTGACGCTCAGCATTCCCCGAAGGTTTACACGGTGGGTCGGGTGAAGAGAACTGGGCATCCCAGAGTGTGCAGGTGGGACGTGCGTGGCGGGCATGACTTGGACAGAAGAGGGGTCAGGAGTCTCAACAGCAGTTGCACGATTGAGGCTCATGGACTCAGGGTGCTGTGTACTTTTTTGTGCATTCAGCGGAAGACTCTCTCCGAATGCGTGTGTTCACATGCACAAGGACCATGGGGTGGCCTGGCAGCCCTCTGCAAGGCCGTGCGGAGGGGTGCGTTTGATGGCCCAGGAACGAGCGGACAAGGATCAGGACCTGGGTGGAGGAGTCCTAATAGGAAAGAGCAATTCAGGGCACGTCAGGAAGGAAGCCTGACTGACTTCGGCACGCCCATTTGGACAAAGCCGAGGCAGCGGTGACCTCACGGTTTTCCCGTCCCCGCTCCCAGATTGACAGAGACTGGAAGATGTCCATGGCTTCCAGGCACTGAAGGCAGGAGGGTTGAGGGTGCTAGAGTTGGGAGAAACATCCCCATGGTACCAAAATCCCTTGTCCCCAAATCCCTTTAATAAGCAAAAAGGTCACCTGGTATGTATCTGTGACAAGATGTAAAAGTTTTCACGAAATGACTTCTGGAAACTATATACCAACTGATTTTTTTATGGAAAAGCGATAGAACTTCTTGCCAGCTTTTCTTCCTATTAGCAATTTGGTTACCATTGGCACCAGTGCCTTGTAAGCCGTTCACCGTGTGTGTTGCTGGATTGTCTGTACCTGATAAAGCCGTCTTCTGGTTTTCTTGTAGCTTGAGTAACAAAACTTGCTGGTGCTCACCTGAACTAGATTACTAAGCAAACAGAACTAGGGCTTAAATTTGAGTTGAAGAGAAGTACATATAATATATGTATTTTTCAACTTCTAATTTTATCCAGGTTGGTTTCTCTCCAACTTTAATTTCTGCCTTGGAAAATCTATTACTTCTTTATTTTTGAAACGCACACTAACTGATCTCTGATTTTGGGAACACTCACTTCTGCATTTTAAAAATCAGGCATTTAGAATGCCATTACAATAGACATGTCTCACAGAGAAAGTTTCTTAAATTCCAGTGACTGTGAAACGTCCATATGACCGTACAAGCATATCATCAACTTCCTTTGCTCTTCAGTGAGATACTATTACAAAGTAAAAAATAGAAGTTATCAAATACATCTAATCTTCGACTCTCGAATCAGAATCTCACACTTTTTCTTAAAATACCAGTGGACCATGTTCTAAACATCCAGATTAAATTCTGTGGGAGACACCATTTTGTGATGTCATTTCAAATCCGGAGTCACAACACACACTTGCATCGACATACACCTAGTTCACAAGCTCATTCACTGTGCAGGTGCCAGACACCACATCTCCCTCTTCTATTAGTGAGTGTGATAATCTAATGACCTCAATTAGAGAGGGGAATAAAAAAGGCTCACACATCTAAAAATAAGTCCATTATCCACGCGGAGAAGGTCAGTTTTTCTTTCCACCGTAGCTGCTGGTATTTAAGTAAGTGGCGATCGATCAGGCTAATGCCTGGCTCTCGTTTTTCATAAAAGAAGGGCTGTGGCTTTAAGTGATCGCAGGCTGCCTGTGCCAAAGGCACAAGCTGCAGCATCAGCTTCTGTGCAGGGCGAGCCGGCTGAGGCAGACGCTAACCTGCAGGACGTGAAGTAAGGCTAACCGGGGACCAATGGCACTCCTCCTGGTAGAGCTGTCAGTGTAGACAGACCGGTGGGTGGCGTGGCCACCTGTGTACTTCTTGGCTAGTGCGGGGGGAGGGGACAGTTGGAGACAGAAGCTGGAAAATGGGCTGCTCCAGCAGCAAAATGTGCCTCTATTCTCCATGTGCAGCGACAAGGGTAATTAGTGTTTGTTTCTAGTGCTTTTCTGGAAGAATGTCAGGGACTAAGGCGGAGGGAGTCTGGAATTACTGGGAAATGCTTTAAATGACAGGGGACTTTTGCGGCACTGGTCGGGAATCATGACCTCTGCACCACTGTGGCCAAGGGGCGGCAGGAGCTCCGGCTGGGCTGATCGGAGGGGGCATCTCCAGAGAGCTGTGACTTCTGCCTTTTTCTTCCTTACACCCTGGGCTAGGGACTCTGCCGGACAGGAAACGGCATCTCATTGCTGCAGTTGTGTGATGTGTGTATATTGTGTGTGTGTGTGCGCGATTGCTGTGAGTGGTTGGTCGCTGGGAAATTGTTTTCTTTTTTTTGCAAGATTGATAATTGCTTTGTTAGTACAGAAAGCCTCCTGGTTTTCTTTGATTCATTTCTCTAGCATCTACTTAGAATTCTAGCCAATGCAAAATATTATAATCTTTAGAAAATCATGTGTATCTGAGTAAAATCAATTTAGTTCTGTCTTTGAAGGATTTTTTTTGCCATAGCTTTATCACAAACTTTGTGTCTTCCTTGTAGAAGTACAGAATTGTAACACACCTTTCTTTTAAAATGTGCAACTATAGGACAAAGTGCACATAAGTGCATATGTTTAGAACATTAAATATTTATCTTAGACTGATTATGCCTGTGGTGCCCTTGGACGGGGAGACTGAATTACGTCTTCAGTACAGTATGCATTAGCTGAAAGGTTCTACAGATCAGCAGTGAAGCATGTCTCCGAGTAAATATTTTCCAGGGCCTTACATGAAAGTTTGACACAGACCTGGGAAAATACAGATTTCTGAAGCACAAATTTCCTTAACAACTAAGGGACATCTGTGTTTTCAAACAACACAAACTGTTCGCCTAAATGATCCCTATCTCGGTTGCTCTGTTCTGAGTCTCGGTTTTCTGGAGATAACAAATGTGTGCCTCGCTGAAAGGGACCCTCTTGAAAACATTAGTAACTTGATGTTTGTTTTCCGCAGCGGGAGGAAGCGCTGAAACAACACAAAGCCCTATCTCAAGAACTTGTTAACCTCCGGGGAGAGCTGGGTAAGAGTTTTTTTTTCCCCCCCTAAGTGTTACGGGCGAGGGGCAGATGGGGCAGTTCTCTTTGCCCGTCTGCTGGGTGGCTGGAGGGGCACACTCTCCCCTCTGGGGTGTCTGTGCAAACACTTACTATCGACGTTTCTTTTGAATCTTGGCAGCCTGAGGTAAAGTTCACAGAATTCCTGGCAATGATCTGACTAGGTCTAGCAGAGCTGCTGATGACCAGAACACTTCTCTTCCTGAAGAGAGGGACAGAATGATTTTTGTAATTGCGTTTGGCTCCTGGTAATTGATCCCATCATTTTTTTTTTCTGAGCCACTTTTCATACTGGAGAGTGGTGAGAAAATTCCCTCTCTGCAAACAGGGATCACGTGGCACTTCCTTGGGGTGGGCTGTGAGCAGTGAGTCTGGCTAGAAGGAGGCTGCATCCGTCCCTGCTCTAATCTTACTACTTAAATGGGGTGGATGGTGACTCAGGACCTGGTCGCGCAGGCAGCCATGGGCCTCCGGAGCATGCGCCACCCACCCAGCGCCGCTGCTCCCCCCTGGCCTCTGCCGGAGTTCCTGTCTCTCCTGGAAGAGTCCTCGGGGTTCGTGCGGCCGAGACAGTACTGCCTCCCCTGCCTCAGCTCCGTGTGGGAGTGAACTGGCTGCCTTGGGGGTGCCCTGTGTGCTGTGTGTGTGTGTGTTTTGCTTTAGCTAAGTCTGGAGTAGTTCATTGAAAGCCTGAGCTCCTTGCCGTTTGCAGTTTTCTGCATATCCGCATACACTGCATGCAGGTACGTGGATCAATAACACAAAGCCTACAGCCAGAGGTGAAAATTGTGTCCCTCTGGTCCTAGGAGACACTGCTCATCTTTCCTGGGGTGACACCAGAGTTTAAGCGTTGTCAGCATCGTGTGCCACACGCAAACACTCTTTCTTCCCCAGGACAAAGACCAAATAGCTGTACATGTGAGGTCAAGACTTCTCTCTGTATTTCTTCTCTTCCCACCTCTCAATGCGGGGCAACGCCAAACTCCCGGCAGACCCCCCAGATTCTTAGCACCCAGCTTGCCAGGGGCTCCTCTTCTCCTGACCTCCTTCTGGGCTATGGAAATGAAGGACTCTGTATGGAAAAGTCACTTTTCCAATGACTTGAGAGTTCTAGGGAAACAATGCAAGAAAAGCACTGCCAAGAAGCCTCTCTCCGAGACTTTTAAAGCCTCTGCCATGTTCCTTAACGAGACTTCTGCCCTTTTGATTATCCAAATGACCAACTTATTTCGCTTTTTTCTGTACCTGGAGTAATTTGATGGATGGAGAGTTGGGAGATCAGGCAAGGGCCTGTTTGGCCGTGCTCAGAGTTCATTATAGCCCAGGAGAGGCGGAGCTGGGCCTCCTGCTGGCTCAGGTTTCAGCTTCTCCCCCAGATGAGGCAGACACGCCAGGGGAACACTGCCCCCATTCACTCCGCTTGAATGGGGCACCCTCTTTTTACCTTGGGGTGGCTTGCACAATTCAGTGATTTCAATTGGGACCCAGGTACTCAACACCTGCAGGCAGCCACAGAGCCGGACAGGAAACAGCCATCACGGTAGGTGTCCACTCTCAGCTTTCCGACCCCGATAAGGAGGGTGAGCTCTGGTGTCCTTATCAGGGAGTCAGGATGCCGGGGTTGGCCCGTCCCTATCTCTTGGTCACCCAAGGCGACCTCAGAGAATGCCATCGCTGCTACTGAATCAGGTGGAATTGCTCAAGTAACCACGGAAAGCATCTTGGGGAGGGTTTTGATTCTGTGAGGGGACAGAATAGAAGCCTTTAAATAGTTCTTCGGATGGAACGGTCCAGGAAGAACGCTCTCGGAGCTGCCAGGTTGACTGTTGGTAGCACAGACTGAGAAAAAGGTTCACATGGCAAAGGTTAAAACTCAGTTTTAAAGTTGGGGGTAGAAGGGCAAAGTGGCTAGGCTGTTGTCACATGCTCCAAGTTCAAATTTTTGGTGGCTAGGAGACCTGGGGCCAGTCACGTTGCACTCCTTGCAAAGGGCTGTCCTCACTGTCTGCCTCAAGGGTGGTCATGAGGTTACTTGAGGTGACACCTTGTAAAGCATCTGGCACCAAGAGTTACCTGCAGTCAGATATGTAGTGGGTGTTAGGATGTATGCAGTGTACAGCTGTGCAGGGATTAACCACATTTGCTCTTTTGTGAGTTGATAAACTACTGCAGAAAGGAATATCAATTAGACAACATGTTTATAGACGACAGGCTGTTCCTCCTTTTCACATTCCAGTGGAGGTGAGACATGATCAATCCCAACCTGACACAGTGAAGTTCCTGGGGTGTGGAACCATAGCCTGGTTTTTGTCCATCCACATCTAGTTAAAAGTCACCTAATGTCTTTGAGTAGCTTCCTCACTGGTCATGGGAAGTTCATACGCATTTTGCTGGGTTGTTGGGGAGCTGGAATTAAATGGTACTATCAGTGAAGCAACTGTCCTGGGGCCTGGTCCATCCCAGGGACTCACTGTCACCATCATGTGTCAACCTTTTCCCTCCGAAATAAAGGGGGCTGAGCATTGGCATCACTCTCTCATTGGGTAATTTATGTTTATCTTCTCCCTCAAAATTGAGGAAAGGGTCCGACCCCACTAAGAACTGCAAAGATTAAAGAACAACTGAAACTCAGGAGCACTGACCCCCAAATGCCGTCTGCACTACTCACCTTCAGAACCTACCTGTCCCCTCCTTCAACTGACGCGCCCCTTGTCCTCGCACGCATTACCCCGACCAGTGTCCTGTACGCTCAGAGGAGCCCCGCTTTCCTCCCAGGCAGCCTGCGTGCCCCTGCCGTGTAAGCCATGGCCCCTTCCTGGAATGGCTTTCCATTCGCTTGTAACTGGGGTCACAGTGAGAAGTCTGTGGATGTAGCATAATTCTGCTGACCCCTCAGACAGTGTTGCGGTGTGGAGAGGGTTTCACCGTCAGCTGTTTTCCTGTCCATCCCCATGGCTTCAGCTGCAGCCTGTGAGGTGATGACTTCCCAGCTTATTGTTCTGGTCCTCTCCGTCCCAAGCGACGGGGGTATTTTCCCCAGTGGGGAGCTGCTCCCAGGAGATCCAGTGCCGTGTGTGTTCACACCTTCCTGACGGCCCAGCCCCTTGCTTCCCGTGCCCGCAGCTGCCTCTCCTCATTCAAACCTAGTCGTCAAAGTCCATTCATCCTTTTCTGTGGTGGCACTTTTATTGACTTACCACCCGAGCCGATAGCTGAGGTCAGACTCCTTTTCCTCCACCCTCCGCAAGATGCTAGTCTGTGCTCTCCATCCACTCAGATCCGTCTCTCCTCAGCGTCCTGGCTGCTGCTGCTCTGATGCCAGTGCCACGATTTCTGACCCGGAGCACATCACAGCGGTCACCTAACAGGTCACCTTGTCTCTGGGCTCTCTCCTGTCCACGTGCTGCCGGGGCTTTTCTTACAATCAATCTCACCCATGTCCTCTGCTGGACGTTTTTAACAAATGCAATTGACTCCAATTTGACTTTTGGGAAAAAGTCCAGACATACTGAAGCCACCATGTAAGATGTGACTGTAACCTTCCCATCCAACTTCATGATGTCTGCACATTCATTTCCCTTTCTTCTCATTGGCCGTCCCGGGGCCCCGCCCTGGGGTCATTGTACCTACTCTGCCCGTCTGGGGCACCCTTGCTGCTGGAAATGCACTCTCCTCTTTCCACTAACTTTCTGTGTTGTTTTTGTTTTGTTTTGTTTTGTTTTGCCTCTTGAATACCTTCTCATTACTCATTTTTCAAGTCCTGCCTAAAATATCTTGTCTTCAATTGAATTTGGCCCAAATCTTTCAAGCAAGTTGATTAATTGTGCTTCTACTATGCTCTTCAAGTTGCTCTTATATTTATTTTTATAGATCTCTTCTCACAGTCCAGAACCATGAGCTCTTCAAGGGCAAGGCCAGTGTCTCCTTCATCTTGTGGCTTTGTAGCTAGTACTTGTGGCCGGTGCTTAGTACTCAGTGAATGAATGATTTTACTTGTGGAGGAGAGTTGCTAGAGAAAGTTGGTTTTACCCTTATCATATGCTAATACTTGGTAGGTTTTATGCACCCATGTGTTCCTATAAACTGTTTAAAAATAATGTCTCTGCTTTTAGGAATGAAAAATATACTAAGGTGACCTATAATTCTCTTAGAAATATTTTACTCTATGTCAGTCCCAGTTAATCAGGTCGTTTTGGAGGTATCAGCCCTTGAAATTGATTACAGTTCAGTTCAGTTGAATGGTCCACATCACAGCAAACATATCGCCTCTGAGAAAGGAAATGAATTTGTCGTTCTTACTCCTTCCAGAGTCATGCTGGTGCAACAGGGAGCTGTCATTACGATGCTTGGGGGTTCCTAGTTTTTATTAATGTTAATCATTGGAGTCACATTTTTCATCTAAATTAATGACAGAAGGACATTCCTATTTCAAAAATGTGTTTAGCCATCAGAATGAATCGCTAACTTATGTCTTTTTATATATTTGCCCTGATTGTTTCTGTTTCATGACACAAATAAGATTTTTAACCCTTAAATCACTAACAATTCTTGGAATTAGCATAATAATGATGTAAAATACTAGTTGGTTTTTTCCTCTCTGTGTAAAAGAGATAGGTGAAGCATTAACACTTATCAAGTCCCTGCTCGTTCCTAACATCAGTTGTTCAGCTCTTAAGTCTACTGGTTCGTGTTTTATTAAAAACAAAGAAAAGAAATTGAAGCTTAAAGTTTAAGTAACTTTCCTCAGGTCGATAAATTAGAAAAGCCCAGCCCCTGGATGAGATCCCAGAATGACTAGACTATCAAACTCCTATTAATCACAAAGGAAAGCATGGTGAAGCTATTGGAACAGTTGGAAAACCCTTTTATAGAAACATTAGTTTGTACTGGTGACGACTTCTGGGATCTTTTTATTTGAGGCGAGAGTCCAAGCAGTCTTGTTAGATGAAAATATGTCTTGTCATTACCTGCGAGGAAAAAGTAACCTGGCTTTGCCAAGAGCAATGCACACGTTTCTAACCCACTGTCAGCCAGCATCTCTGGACGGGTGGCTGTCTCACACCTCACGGAATGTGTTAATTCTCCCACCGTTCAGTTGTGTTTCTACCAAGGCTGTGTAGTCAAAGTAGTTTTAAAACCCTTTACATGGCTTTCTAGTTGCAGAACTGCAGAAGTGATTTTTGAAACTGGCTTTCATTGATATAATGAAAACCAACTGCATATGAAAAAGTAATCCTTTATCTCATGAGATAATTGCTGGTGGAGTTATACCTCAAACTTAGCTCAATTTTTTTTCCTACCCACCTCTGTCTCTCCTAAATGTGGGTTGGGCTAGCTGTATTTATGAGTAAAAGGCCACACTCTCTTACCTGTACAGATGCCTAATATTACCAAGGGTAAGCATTTGGAAAGCCCACTGGGTCTTTTTCCTGGTCCTAACTTGTCCTTGTCCAGTTTCAATATGTTTTGTTTTTACCTAATTTCATGCTGTTTGTCTAGAACGGTGGTTCTCAAACTTCACTGCAATAATAAAAACACCTGGGTAAAAATGCAGATTCCTGCTTCTAACTCAGATGGCTGGGAACGGATCCAGGACGCTGCTTTTAATGATCAGACAGGTGATCCCGATGCAGGTGCGCCCTGAGCTGCACTTGACGCCACACTAGCTGCATCCGCGATGCAGTTTCTTTTGTACAAAAAAGTACGGGAGGATCAAGTAAACACAGTCAGAGCATCAGTAATACCAATTAGCCTTAACTGAACTGAGTCCATTCCTGTACTCTGGCTTCCAAATGTTATGCATGTCGACATTTACCCTTTGAACCTGGCCCTCTAAGAATGAATTAGAATCACTTTTTCTTAATGTTAAATGTATCCTTTTGATTGAAGTGGGATTTCCTTAAAGTCTTCACTTGTTTCCCACAGTCCTGAGGCACCATGTCAGTGACTTAGCCAGGCTTTTGTGTCCAACACACTTTCAAGCCCAGATGTGTTCGCCAGTGCGGGGAGTGGTTGCTGTTGTGATTATGAGCACATCTGTTTGCAGCATGTCGTTGGCCAGTGAGCACACGGAGAGACAGCAAAGCCTTGCACTGGAAGAGAAGCAGCCACCACCTCTGTTCTAAGATCCACTGCCTGGGCCGGTTCATCATCTCCGGTTCTTTGCTGGGACCAGTCAGTATGGGGGAGCAGGAGGGAGGGGGAGATCATTGTTACCTGCCTTATCTTGCAGTCTTTCTAGCTTTCACAAGAGAACCAAGCCCTAACACCCCGAGGCATCCACTGTCTGTAGGAATTAACTTTTCTCTGACTGATCTCAAGCTGAGAAAAGAGCTGCTCCAATATCCAGGTTCAGAACCTGCAGTGAAAAAGGCTGAGTGCATTGAGCTGAAGACCCAGTTTGGCCACTTCAGTTCCCTCTCTAGTAACATAAGATTTTATACAATACCTATGTTATTAACTGAAAATAGATCCTTCTGCTATCTTTGGGCTCACTTTCTAGTTCCCTAAGCTATAGAATTCGGGGTTTTATTTGGCATCTTTATTGCTGTGAACTTCCCTCTTAGAAAGGCTTTTGCTGCATCCCATAAGTTCTGGTATTTCTGTTTTTGTCTGTCTCAAGAAACTTCCTTATTTCTCCCTTAATTTCTCTTTTGCTCCATTGGTTGTTCGGGAGAGTATTAAGTCCATGTGTTCATGAGTTTTCCAGTTTTCTTCTTGTTATTAATTTCTAGTTTCTGCCTCTTGTGGTCAGAGAAGCTACTTGGTATGACTTCAGTCTTCTTGAATTTGCTATGAATAGTTTTTTGATCTAGCATACAGTCTGTCCTAGAAAATGTTCCATGTGTACTTAAGAATGTTCCATTATGTCTGTTAGACCCATTCGGTCTATAGTCTGTTCAAATCTGCTATTTCCTTACTGATTCTCTGGATGATCTATCTGTGCTCGACAGTGAGCTATTAAAGTCCTCAACTATTTTCCTATTACCATTTATTTTTCCTTTTAACTCTGTTAGTTATCATATGACTTGTAATAGTAAATGTGAGAGCAGTTTGTAAAGTATGAACTGAGTTTAGAGTTAGGTTCATTTGGTAGGGTAGTCATTTTGTAAGACTAAATTTCTAGAAAGTTACGATCAGTGAAACGTTTTGAAATCACTTCCTGTCAATTCATAAAACTCCCAAAGGCCATCAGAAAGCCTTTTGTAACTAATTTTGAAATTTAGTAAAAGAACTTTTTCTACCACAAGTCTGTAAATTTCTTGGTTATGTGAAAGAGTAGTATCTTTTGGGAAGCAAAACCTGGGCTCTTAGGAGTAGATGACCCTTCCGTAGACAGTCTGTGAAGACTTGTTCCACAAGTATGATACAATTTCACTTTGTCCTCACCAAACTACTAGGTGGGTGGAGCAGGAATGTCTGTCCCCACCTTGCATGCCAGGAAACTGATCTGCAGAAA
The DNA here is from genome assembly GCF_021234435.1 of Artibeus jamaicensis. Taxonomy (NCBI): domain Eukaryota; kingdom Metazoa; phylum Chordata; class Mammalia; order Chiroptera; family Phyllostomidae; genus Artibeus; species Artibeus jamaicensis. The sequence goes on along the minus strand of NW_026522056.1, from coordinate 18,775,250 downwards.
GTTGGAAATGACTGTGTTGGGATGCTCTCCATCCCTACCCTCTTCTTGTCCTTCTGTAGGCTATTGCCTCTCCACAAAGCAGCAATTTACGTTTTAAAAATAGCTTCTTGGTTACTTCGTCCAGTTACGCTTCTGTCTCCAATTACAAACACTAAAATTCTGTTTAAGAGAGTAACCAACGTAGTCACTGGCTCTGGAAGTGTTGAGAAATATTCACTCTACTATGGTAGAAGGTAGCATCTCCATTCATGACCCTAGGACAGGGGTACAAGAAGAGAAGTAAGATCAATGTTTTGTAAGATGCTAATATTTGGGGGAGATAGAGTATATAGGAACACTCTGTACTCTCTTTGTACCTTTTCTGAAAATCTGAAATTATTCCACAGTTAAAAGTTCAAATAAAACCAAACTGTGTTTGTCCTAAGACTGATTACTATTGAAGAAAAGAGTGAAATGAACCAGAACTGAAAGCAGGTGTCTGACTTCCCAGGTGGCCAGAGAGACGTCGAGTGTGGGACCCAGAGCAGCAAGCGGAGCTGGCCACAGGCGCTCATCCCTCTTACAGATGGGGCGGAGCAGGGGGGCTGTCTGCTCAGGGAGGGCTGGCACCCACAGCTGGCCTGTGGGGTGCATCTAAGGGACACGTGTGTGTACAGTTGGGACATGAACTCATCTTTTTCTGCTTGCCTTTTCCCTCTGTCACAGTCTCTTATACAGCATCACAACAATTCGTGGGATCTTCCGTGTAACCTTACCTCCCCAGTTTTATTTTTCCTTTTCTTTTTTATATTTTCTGTCCAAGTTAGGTAAAATCACCTAAAAGTTGGCAGCATTCTAATGCATATAATGCTGAGAACAATGGTGGTGGAAGGTGAAGATTTGATGTGATGTGTGCTATGATGCCCAGTTGTGTGTGTGTGTGTTTTCTTTGAATACTAGACAAGCAGTGCCTCTTTTTAACTATCACATCCTGTCATGGGGTCCCAAACATGTCTCTCAGGACTCTTCAAACATTTGAATTGGTGGACTTTTTGCAAGGCTACTAATAATAACAGTAGCATTTATTGCATACTGACTCTGGTTAGGCACTAGGCCAAGTACTTTGCATGTATTATTTTAGGTAATCCCACAGGGAAGGCACTGAAATATTCTCTTTGTTAAAAAAAAAAATGAGGAAACTCAGGCTTAGAAAGCTTCAGTAATATGTTCAAATCACATTGCCGGTAAATGGCGGGGCTGACATTAGAACCTGAGACTTCTAGCTCTTTTCTATTAAGACATTTATTTATATTCTTGAGAATGAAAATGTCTGTGGTTGTCTCACGGGGAAGCATGCTACTCAGATATAAAAATTAAGAAATTTCTGTATTATTTCTAAAGCATATTAACAACGTGGGGCCATGGCTTTCTCAGCAGACAGCACATTTATCAGTCGCCGCAGGGACATTCGTCTCCACAAGATGGAAATAATAAAAACCTGACCTCCCACTCTTAAGAAAGCCTGCCAGGACCAATTAGGCAATAGCTCCATTTTCTCTCCTTGGGGATTACTGCTAAAGGACCTGGGATACATCCAACTCTATCTTTCCAATTCTGCTTTTCAGAGGTCATATTTGACTCTGACATTGGCCTTTAAAGCTAGATGTCATCCAGGGAGTTATTTGAAAGGGAAAAGCATTCCACTACTTCCTCTGAAACCTCTGTTCCTTCTTCATCAGTCGATGTTTCAAGCGATCGGGGAGCGTCCCTAGGTTTTTCCTGTCTTGTTGTTGGCCTAGAGTTCTCAGGCCTGAGTTGCCCCAGAGGGAAAACATTCACTTCTAATCTATAACACGGCCTTATGTTTTAGGGTTAACCTTGCAAATGAGTGGGCACCTTTTTTTTTGTTACTGAAAACTGTATTTCTCACTTTACGGCAGACCACGGGAGATGGCTTTCCCAGTGCGTGTGTGGAAGCTGCAGTCTCTCGCTCCTACAGACAGTGGTCTTTGGGTGCCGTTAGTCAGGCATGCTTCCAAAAATCGCCTAATGGAATGATTTAAACTACAAGGACAGAAGGACTTTGTACCGGGTAGACTTTGTATTTATGCAATAACTTCTCGAAACCAGTGTCACCTAACTGCGTGGGAAAACTCCCTGCTTATGACTTAGTCTAAATTTGGAAAGACTTTATACTCGGTTCTTGGCTTTGTTGGGTGTCTGGTTAATTGACTGAAAGTGAGTGGGACTCTGGAGAAGAAGAGATGAGACGGAGAATAAAAAACAGAAGTGATGTTAGAAATCTCTCCTAAACTGTGACCAGTGCAAGAGAAAGTCCGTGACCAAAACATGGGGTGACGCCCCCCCCCCCCCCCACAGAGTGCATCCAGCTGACAGGAACACTCCGAGGACCCTTGATAAATATTTACGTGTGTCCTTTAAAAAAGTATTTCATTGGTCTTTAGGCCAAATAAATATTTCCTCAGGAGCCCCGGCCAGTTAATTCAAAGTAAAGCCCTTTGTGCGAGGGGTCCCTCCAGCCCAGCTGCTCTCCGTGCAGCAACAGGGTGGTAAACAGGGCAGAGGTCCCCACACAGCTGCAGGCTGATGTCACCGCTGGGGCTGGCCTGTGCCCTGGACTTGTACCAGCAGCAGTAAAGCACCCGCTCCCCATCTGGCCCTTCCCTCCCATCTGTGTGTCTGTCCTCCCTTCACCCCGCTCACGGTGGCCGGCTTCCACGTTTTTGTGCACTTACACACTTCTGGTTCTGATCTGAGCATTTGGATGGGCTGGGATCATGTCATTCCTTTTTTTACCTCCTCCTCCTGGTATCTGGACTTCCAAGGGAATTAAGCAAAAAGAATATGTGAAAGCAGCATTTCTTTCTGACTGGAAAGCTATTTGGTACTTTTATGGACTGCCTGCAAAATAACGTTCTGTGGCCCGCTTTCCAGCGGAGTTGTAACAGAGGATCCACACAGGGCCCTGCGGCCCCGCATCTCACCTGTGCGCTTTGTAGAGCTAGTTAGCAGAAGGCAGGGTTGTGTTGACTCGTTTGACTGACATCGGCATCCTCCAATCGATTTCTTCTCCCTTGGTAAGAAATTAGTGCCACAAAAGGAAAAGTGAATGTGAAGACGATGTTCTGTGGTGATTGACGTAGTCATCTTTTACGAAATGGTTTTAAAGAAAAAAATAACTCCCAGAATTTCATCCCAAAGGACAGACTTGTCAGTGAGGTTCCGTGCAATGGCCTCTGTAATCTGGCCTCCCTCTGCCTTCTGGGACCTTCCCCTACGTGCGTGGCAGTGTAGTAGCCAGAAGGTGGAAGCCACGCCCGTGTCCACGGAGGGAGGGCAGGATAAGCAAAATGAGGTCCATACCTACAGGAGACTATCACCCAGCTCAGAACAGGGCAGGAAATTCTGACTCCTGAGCATTGAAGACATCACGGTAAGTGACGTAGACCAGTCACGGGTGGACAAATATTACGCTATTCCTCTTGTACGACACACCTAGAATAGTCCAATTCATGGAGACGGAGAGTAGGATGGCGCTTGTCTGGGGCTGAGGGGAAGGGGCAGTGAAGACTGATCGTCTAGTTGGGTGGGAGTTTCCGTTTGGGGGAAGGTTCAGAGGTGGGTAGTGCTGATGGTTTCATCACAGGGTGAATTAAATTAATGGCACAGAACTGCACACTTAAGAATGATTAAAACACTACACTTTGTTATGTATATTTTTTCCAAAGAAGTTTTAAAAAAATTTTTTTTTAATCTGCTGACCAAACAGACCAGACCACCCTAGTTGGATGTCAACCAGCTTGAGCGCCATCTGCTGGGCCCTTAGGTGCTGCCCTGTGTCCCCGTGTCCTGTACATGTGTGTCTGGTCTCCTCAGTTAGGGAGTCTCCCAAGGAGACGCTCGGGTCTTGGCTTTCGGCACAAGAGGCAGCTGGATGGAGTGGGAGGAACACCGACAGAATCCGAACCTCTTGCTGCAGTCCAGTCTTCTGCCACTTCCTGGCTACCAGCCCGTGAGCAAGTTGTTTGTCCCCTCTTTTGGCTTCCTAGTGTGTATTTGCATTTAGAAACATGGTCCCCACAGGACTCCTGCAGGGGCTAGACGAGCTAATGCATAGGGAGCCCCATTTGGTGCCAGTCACCAAGTAGTCATTTCTGTTTTTAATGCGAGTTCCTTTCCCCGTTAATAAATACTTGTGGGTTTGCTTGAATTGTAAGGGTTCTCTTTAGCAGACACTGTTTTTGTCATTATTTCAATATGGCCCATTTACCTCTGAAGCAATACTGCTATGGGACAGTGGCTGGTTTTTTTACTGCCACGTGGCGTATTCCCAAGAAAACAAGCCTACGTCACAGCCTGAATTCATCCCAGGAGCCAGCCCATTCCACAGTACTTAGGTAGAATCATCATCGATCTAAACTTTCCTTTTCTCTACTCTAAATCCATTGTGTTCCTTCCAAAACTCCTAATATACATACTCCTTACTGAAAGAGAGGTAAGAATGAATGTCACAGATTCACCAGTCCCCGTTTTATGTCATCCCACTTCCCTGTGTTTAACATCAGTGAAAAGAGGCTGGAAAAGTTCAACGTCAGCCTTCCTGAGAAACAATAGCGATCTTTCAGGGCTTGTTATAGAATGTGGGAGTGTGTGTGTGTGTTCGTTTGGTGTATCGCTGGCAATTCTGGTTTGGGTAGTGGTAAAGAGTTTGGGTAGTGGTAAAGAGTGGGTGGACTGATTTTATTTCAATTGTGTGTGTCAAATTACTTTGCCTTTTTTATATGTTAATCTTTCAATATATTATTATGATGATGATGATGACATTGTATTATGTTATGTAGCTTTTAAAATGTGTTTTTCCTGAAGTTTTTATGCTCTGGTGATTTATTTTCAATATAGTCGAATATTCTGTTGTTTTTTTTTAATTGTTATGTTTTTGAAATAATTTGAAATCAGCTCAAATTAAGTACAAGGTTAACCCATGTGCTTCTTCTTTCTGATCTTCCCTGTTCCTTTGTGTCTTAGCTTCTTCTTATTGGTTGGCTCGCCTTAGAGACACCTGGCCAATCAGAGTCTCCTCTCTGTATAGCTCCTGCACTGATTGGTCACCACTTGAAAGGGTTACCTTCACTTGGGAACCTGGCTCTTCTCTTATTGCTTGTAGAGAGAGCGTTGCATGTGTGTTTTCTGCCAGGACCCATTTCCCCTTGTCCCAGCCCCCCCCCCCTTTTTTTTTACTGTACTATTAGGTTTGATCATCAAAGAACTGAGACATCACAGCTGTGTGTGAATATTATGAATTTAGGACACTTAACAAATCAAATGTGGTTTTTTTCCTTTTTTGTCCATTTTCAGTCACTGCTTCAACCACCTGTGAGAAATTAGAAAAAGCCAGGAGTGAGCTGCAAATAGCTTATGAAGGATTTGTCCAGAAGTTAAACCAGCAGCACCAGACTGATCTAACAGAGCTAGAGAATCGGCTCAAAGAATTTTACACTGAGGAGTGTGAGAAGCTTCAGAACATTTATATCGAAGAAGCAGAGAAGTACAAAACGCAACTGCAAGAGCAGGTCTGTGCTTTTGGAGCCTGAGCATGTTTTGAGCTATTTATTTGAATTTTAATTGTTCTTTGATAATCCACTTCCTTCTGCGAACTTGTCTGTTGAACATCCCTTGAAGAACTTTTTCTTTTATTTAAAACAATGACGAGGGTTTTTTAATTATTTTTTCTTATGATGAAAGCAGCGTACCAGTGTTGAGCAAAAGGGAAGGGCAACAATAAAATTAAAAACAACCCTTTTTCTTATTACCTAAAAATAATCCTTTTGTGAGCATTCTGATGGTGTGCTGTAGAACCATTGGTTTGATTTTTTTTTAATGGAACTTGTTTAGTAACCCCTATTTTTCACTTAATATACCACAAGCTGCTCTTTCATTTCCGTGTTCCCTTTTAAAGTCGGTTTTTCACTTAGCAAATATCTAGAGTGCCTACTACATTCCACGTGTTAGGGACTGAAGACGTACAGGCCAATGTGACCAGTGCAGAGCTTCCATGGTCCCGTCCCCAGGAAACGTGTCCTCATTCCTTGTGACAGCCTCAGCCCTTTTCACCAGCAAGCCCTGGACAGCTGGGTGTTGGTGATCCTGAGTGGGGACAGAGTGGAGACCTGGGAGTGGCAAATTCAAATGGGGTTGGTCTGTGCATGGTAGTCCTCAAGCTTAGATGTCAGGTTTCCCAATGTTGCTGATTGCTGTTCAGCCTAGGACTTTGGATTTTGCTGGTGAACTGTTGTTTTGTGTGTTTTTTTTTACAGTTTGACAACTTAAAAGCTGCCCATGAAACCTCTAAGTTGGAGATTGAAGCTAGCCACTCAGATGAAGTAAAATTACTGAAGAAGGTCTATGAAACCTCCCTTTCAGGCAAGAATGCTTTTTTCCATTTAAATAGAATAAGGTCTAATGGAACGGCATGATGTGTTTTGAAAGGGAAATGATTCATGACTTCCCTCTCCAGAGAACACCCTCTGGCATTCAGTTTGGCGTGTTTTGGGTTCTTTTTGCATTGTTCATTGTTGGCCAATGTCCTTTCCCCAAGGATGCAAATAATAATTTCTTATAAATGACAGCACAATAGGAAGTAGGCAAAATTGTAATGAACTTGAAGGCCTTTAGGACAGCTGTGCTCTACCACCATAGGTTCTGGGAAGCAGAGGTGCTGGTTTGTGTCTTGGCCAGGATATGGGATCCCTACTAAGCGGTCTTGCTCACCAACACACTGACACACTAACACTGCTGTGAAGAGCAAGGCAGTGCTTGTCGAATAAAGACAGACTTTTTTATTATGTCATCATGATTGGAAGGGTGGAAGTCGAAGGAAAAGAATAAGAAGCCATTTCTTGCAGAACACAGTTGGTCATGTAGCTGAAATTGCTACACTGAACTCATTGTATCCCACAGAGAGGCATGTAGATGGGTGGCAAGAGCTGGTTGTGCGACCTTGGGCAAAGGCCTTTCTCATCAGAAAATAGAGTTGTTTTGTGAAGTCCAATGACAACACGTAACAGTGACTGGCTGAGGGTAGACATTTCATAAACGGTGTTTCTCTTCCTTCCTGCTAGAAATGGGTTCATGTTCAGATTTCTGTTTGAAACGTGCATTCACAACATGCAGATGGGGAGCACAGGAGCTCCAGACTGGGCGTGTGCAGGCCGGGGGGCAGGGCCGCCCCTGGAGGTCTGCCCACACGCTCTTGGCCTCTGTGGGCCTTTGTGTTTGTGGTAATAAAATGGGAACATGTGCCTTACTCACCTCTTAGGGCGAGTCTGAGAACAGCTTAGTTTGAATAAAAGCATCATACAAATAAAAAGTAACAGTCATATTGCTTCATCATCATCAATGACATCTCTGTGCTTTCATGACAGAATATAGTGATCTCATAGGATGTTAAAAAAATATCACTTCTTTCCAGAAATCAAGAAAAGCCATGAATTAGAAAAGAAATCACTTGAGGAATCGCTTTCTGAGAAGCAGGAATCCCTAGAGGTGAGTAAATCTCAATACCCAGGGGAAAAAATCATTGGTCGTGAGGTTTGGAGGTTTGTATGGTTTTGGTATGTTTCTGTGCACACATTTAGCTGTGTTCCTGGTGTCTGCTTGTTGACTTGCGTTCCACATATGTTCCACATTTCATTTTTTTGTGTTTTAGAAACAAATCAATGATCTGAAGAGTGAAAATGAGGCTTTAAATGAAAAGCTGAAATCAGAAGAACAGAAAAGAATCTCAAGAGAGAAAGCAAATTCAGTAAGTCACGTCTGCCCCTCCATCACTATGAGCTCTTCTCCTCCTCAGTACGTTGTAACGTGGACTGGTGTGCAGCGGCTGGAGAAAGGGCATGCATTCCGAATCCTTTGCAGTCTTGCGGTGGCGTGCTCCTTAACCAGCTTCTTTGTTTAGTGGTGTCTTTTTTTAAACCTTAAAAACTGACATGCCGATGAAACCCAATATATATTGCAAGTGGTCTAATCTAATACCTACAGGAAGACAAGAAAACTATTGAAGTTTTCACTTTTTTTTTTTTGCTAACTGCTCTATTGAGATACCTTTTTAAATGTCTAATTCAGTGGTTTTTAGTAGGTGGGCAAAGCTGTGGGTTGGTGGCCAAGATCTAACCCCAGAACATTTTTACCCAGGAGAACCTTGAATTCTAGCAGCCACCCCTCATTCCGCACAAGGCCCCCGCCCTGGAAAGCCACCAGACTGCTTTCTGTCACTGTGGCTTCGCCTCGTTCGGACATTTCCTACAGATGGAATCGTGCATAGGTGGCCTTTTGTGTCTGGCTTCTTCCATTTAGCAATGTTCATGTGTATTTTAGCACATATAGGTACTTCATGCCTTTTGTTTGGCTGAATAGTATTTCATTGTGTGGATCATTCCTCACTTTCGAAAAGTACAGATTTCTCTTGTAAGCTCAACTTTCTCCTGTAGCTCGTATCCTTATTCCCCTGCCCTACTCTTTTGTTTGAGAAAACAGATTTCCTGCTCATGGTTTGAGGACTTACCATTCCATACCTCAGTGCCCTGAGACAGCGGAAGCAAAGCTTTTTTGCTACTTAAAATCTGTTGCCAGCTCACAATGGACCTGTGTGGGGTCTCCCACTGACAGTCACCCAGAGACCCCCGGGACATCTCCGTACAATTAGATGAAGTCATATTCAATGACACTTCAAAGCTATTTATTCTGGAAGATTCTTAGAAAAAAGAGTGGTTTCAAAAAAAAATCTAGACTTAACCTGCAGGAGGTAAAGCTTCCTAATGGTTTAATGGTTTGGGTTATAGATTTTCCGGCACTTCCTGGCGAGGCAGAGGCTTTTGAAAAACTGAGGACACAGCCTGATGGGAGCAGGAATGTCCATGCTGCCCCCCTCTGGCTGGGCGTGCAAGGGTGTGGGAAAGAGAAAACCTTGGAGAGTCGGGGCGGGGAACTGTGCTGCCGGTGCTGTGGTTTTAAAAATTGAAAGAATAAGTGATGCTTTTTCTTTTTTAAGAAAATTAGATAGGGGAGGGATCTGGAGAAGCAAATATGAAGGACACAAGGATGAAAACTGGGGGGGGGTGGAAATGGGAGGGAGGTGGGGAGCACATGGGGGGGCTGGGAAGGGAGTAACAGGCAAAAAACTGTACTTGAAAAAGAACTAAATAAAATTGTTGAGGAAAAAAAGAAAATTAGATAGGATTTGCTATCTTTAGGGTGTAAAAAAATCATATGTAAAAGAATAACAGCATCTGAAATGTAGGAAATGTTCGGGAGAACCGTGGAGTTCAAGTTGCTGCCCCAGTACTTTCTGGCCCCAGTGCATTCCCTGGGCAGGGCCTTTGAGCTGTGGAACTTGTCTCTCCTTTTGTGAAGTCAGGGGTGTGATTAAATCGTCCCCAAGGGCCCACTCTCTCATTCTCCCTGAGGATTGGTCTGGAGCCTTGGTCCAGGAGGGTAGTTTTGATGATCTAAGCCACTGATTCTTTTTTTTAAGTTTTTTTTAAAGATTTTATTTATTTATCTTTAGAGAGGAAGGGAAGGAGAGAGGGAGAGAAATATCAATGTATGGTTGCCTCTCGTGAGTTCCCTGCTGGGAACTGGCCTGCAACCCAGGCATGTGCCCTGACTGGGAATCAAACCACGATCACAGGCCAGGGACTGTGGTTCACAGGCCCACCCTCAATCCACTGAGCTACACCAGCCAGGGCTCTAAGCCACTGATTCTTGTCTAAGAAACTGTCATTGAACATCTGATCCATAGATCTCCTTCTGTCTGTTTGCATCATACACTCTGGATGGTTCACTTGAATTTCTATAATAATGCAAGGAGTCAGGGAATCCACCCTGGAGTCATGCTCCCCTTATGTAGTTGTTTATTTTTGATAGACTTTTAGTGGTACTTGTGCTCTATGCCATGTAGATGTTGGGGGGTCACAAAACAAAAGGTTAGGTGTTACAGCTGCCCTAGGAGGGTGGCCAGGCCAACACAGTCACATCATAATCAAAATCCAACAGGCGCAGGACATGATGGTCATTTCAGTGTTTTCCAGACACCCCTACATATGTCCCGTCCCTTGGTTCCTGAGCAGGTACTGACTTTGGTGAGAGAGAACTGTCGTTCCTTTTTCTCCCTCCAAACACCAAGAATGGGCTTGGAGGGGCCTCACTTCTAGTCAGAGTTCTGTTTTGTGCTACTGGGCGATAGTTTTTCTCCTATGTCCGATTAGATATTTGGTGCTTCCATTTTTCCACATTAAGTTACCGATAAATGAATGAAATGCCTGCTTTCAAATATGAAATGTTTTATTTCACTCTTATCACCAGTGGCTTAGAGATTAAAGTTACCCTAACCCTTCTTTTTCCTCTTTTCTTTGAAACTACAGTTAGAAGGTAGACGTTTCTTGCCACTTTGTCTGATTTCTAAGTCTAACCGAAGATTGTTTATATTAAGAACATGAACTATGTGGTCGTATTTCACAACCAGTCAGAGCTATATTCTGCTGCGTCTTTTCCAGAAAAACCCTCAGATCATGTATCTGGAGCAGGAGCTGGAGAGCCTGAAAGCTGTGCTGGAGATCAAGAACGAGAAGCTGCACCAGCAGGACGTCAAGTTGATGCAAATGGAGAAACTGGTAGGTTTCCTGTGTGGCCTCACCGAAGAGAACCCGGTCTGTGAAGCAGGCACTGGGCTCTGAGCTACAGCTGTGGGGGGTTTAACTGCCCCTGCAGGCTCTTCAAAACCTTGACGAATGGTAAAAGAGGGTTCGTTTTCTTTTCTGTGATTGCTCATGGCTCAGTCATTGCTGCCTTTGGGAACTCCCCCCACACCCCCACCCCCGCCAAGGGACATGCAAAGCAGCATGGGGTCCTTGGGAAACCACAACAGACCAATCAGGCTTCCATTTCAGTGGTCGGTGAATCTTCACCTGCGTTGGAAGAGTTTTGAAATAATGTAAAAGCAGTACTTTAATTTATCACCAACTCTGGGCAGGTTTCGTAAGCCCCAAACAGATTGGTGAGCAGGTTAATCTTGATATCTAAGTTCTTCATCCTGCTTCTTGGGAATTAGAATGTGATGAGAGAACTGTGCTTTATTAAAATCCGGTTGTGTAAATCACGTGCATTATGGAAAATGTAAATGGAGTCCAGTTTGCGGCTCCAGGACAGAGAACGGATGTCAGCCTGCGACAAGTGTATCCAGAACTGGGTGTGTGAGCAAGGAGCCCAGGGTTCCGTGGGAGTCAGGGCCAGCCCTGGGGCATAGCCGCTCCAGCCAGGAGTCTTGTCAGGTGGGCGAGGGCCTGGCAAGGCAGCCAGGGTGACCCCAGCACTGCCGGGCTCTGCCTGCTGCCCTGCTTGTCCCTTCTCCCAATTTTTAGTGACCGATTTTTGAGTAATTGCCTCACTCACACGCAGACCAGCCCTGGACAATAGGGAGCATAGAGTCACTCCTTGTTTGCTTTTATTGTTTATTTGGGTTTTGGGTGTCTGGTTTGCATTTTTTCTGGAGACGACTACCTCTCTATGGAGGGAGGTGAGGGCTAAGCCACCCTGTGACTAGAGGGGCACTCTGAATTACCAAGAAAGTCTGACTTTTAAAGGAAGGAAAGGAATTCATGGCTTGTTAATGGGCCCGACCTAGTACATTTGCCTGTTTCTGCCAAAGGTTGTCCTATGCTGGGAAGCCTGTCAGTCAGCGATGCCTCGGGTGATCCTGTTAATATTAATTTGTGGCCCCACGTGGCTTTCATGCCTCAGGGTTTTTCCGACCATCACGTGCAGGAAGAACAGACTCCGCTGTAAAACCACCAGCGCATTTCAATTTTTGTTCGTTCCTCAGTATTCCTGTGTCTTGCCGTGACGCAGAGCTATCGGGATAGGAGGCAGCGCCGCACTGCGTCCGTGCAGGAGAACAGGTTGGGATGATGACAGGGGAAACCCGCTGTTACCTACTTATTTGCGCGATTCAGGTCTTTGTGGAAGACAAGACACTTGAAGGCGTGGGGGCTTTCTCGGTATGAAAGCTTCAGCGTGAAAACTCTGGGCCATTAAGCTCTGCATCATCAGCAGGGTCAGTGTCCTCCTCCGAACCACGAGGGCCGGATGGGAGACAGTTTTAAGGCCAATGGCTGCCCCGTCTCTGATTGCAGGTTTCCCCCACAAATGTTTTACCTTGAATTCCTTTATAATTCCTGGAAATTCCAACGCCCGCTTTTTCTCACATTCCAATCTCATTTTTTTAAAGTGGTGTGTCACCTGACTTATCCTGAGCATTTTCTGGATAATACGTTGAACAATAGGATCCCAACTCAGAGCCTTGATCAAAGTGGATTCATCAGTCACCGAGGACAGCAAATGACAGGGGCTTAGAATTAATTGAGCTGTGATGCCGCCTCCTAAGCAAATAAAGTCTTCCCTTTAGAAAGTGAGCGGGGATGGCAGCAGCCGTTCATCGTGTTCACTGATTAAATGTCTTCTGGGAGTTAATCCTCGACCCTCACAGCCGACCAGTTTGTCTTCCTTGGAAGTTTAGCCTGGGCAGGCCTGCGGGAGAGCTGAGTGCCTTCAGTGGCGCGAAGGAGGGAGGCTCTCTGTCCTGTGGTCCCTCCTGCCGGGCGCTCTGCAGAGCTTTGGGAAGTGCTGCTTTGTGGCCACTGAGCGGTGCACACCGAGGAGGAGCCAGGAGGCCACGTTTAAGGCCATGGCAAACATCGCCCAGCACCGCGAAGTGTTGGCCTTTTGAGTGTTCATCCAGCGTGGGGATTTTTAATTTTATATTTTGCAAAATGGACCATAAGAAGCTCTGGTGCCCTTGATAAAGGCAGGGTTGTGTCTAGCTGCTGCTTTTGTTTTCCCACCTTGAGCCTGAGAGGCACCGCCCCAGGGTGGCCCGGGTCAGGCAGCACACCAGTTCTCCGGCGGCTTCTACAGCGTGTGACCTGGAACAGCTCAGTTGCCCCTACGTACTTAGTTCTGCTTTAGATTCTGTCTTGCAACGAGTCTGTGTATGGATATTTCAATGTACAATTAAACTTTTCTTAATTAGATCTCTCCAAAGTGCACTCGTGTCAGGAAGGTGTCTCAGGAAACGAGGGGCCTCATTTACATGTTTTTAGTGCATAATCCTTTGCGTTCTTGTTCATACCAAGGTGGACAACAACTCGGCACTGGTCGACAAACTGAAGCGATTTCAGCAGGAGAACGAGGAATTGAAAGCTCGGATAGACAAGCACATTGCCATTTCAAGGTAAACAGAAAAGGCCCTGCTTTCATGAGCTCCTCCCTCCCTCACGCGGTTAGTGCCACCCGGGTGCCTCTTGGAAATGGAATGGGAGCGGGTGGTGAAACGGGTGCCAGTCTCCGGCTGGAAAATGCGATGGTAGCACTTCATGCTTTCACCTCGGGGGCCTGGACTAAACCCTGAGACCCAGCAGGCCAGCCTTCCCCCCAGAGCCCTTGGCTGCTGAGAATGCTTTCAGAGAAGGAGCATCACAGGACCCAGTAGAGAACAGCCCCAAACACAGGACGGTCACGAGACATGCAGATTACCTGTGGGAGCCTCCCTGAGCCTCCTGCGAATCGCCCCAAAGTGCAGTGCTCTCTCGGGCTGCAGCTCCCACATCACGGGTGTCTCAGCGAGCCAAATGCCCGTGCCCAGTAGCTCTGCAGGACCACCTCTTAATTTTCCAAACAGGTCGTTTTTCTGGAGTCTCAAAATGGTAAGGAAAATTGGTTTTAGAAACACAGACCTATGTGGTTTCTGGCTCTTTTTTGTCTCCAAGGCAACTCACCACGGAGCAGGCCACCCTGCAGGAGTGGCTGGAGAAGGAGTCAAAGGTCAACAAGCGACTGTCCATGGAGAACGAGGAGCTGCTGTGGAAGCTGCACAACGGGGACCTGTGCAGCTCTGACAGGTCCCCCACGTCCCCTGCCATCCCCTTCCCGTCCCCAAGGAATTCGGGCTCCTTCCCCAGCCCCAGCGTTTCACCCAGATGACGCTGCTGAAAGCGGGGAGACTGTCTGAGAGCATTGTCACAGGTGTGCAGCGCTGACCCTGACCGCGGTCGTGGGATCAAGAGCCACGTGAGCTGACGTGTCATTACCGCACTAGAACTGGAAAGCCTCCACCCCCAGCATCAGCTTCTAGTGAGACTGAAGCTGTGTGGAGGGGGGGACACGTGACTCTCTGGCCAGGAGACTCATCCCCAAACAATTTCGGAATCGATCTGCACGGACACACGCACAACGCACTTCAAGAACATTGCCTTCTTCATGTACGCATAAGGAGAACAACTCTCAGGGGCCTCTTCAGCTAGAGATTTATAACCTTTATAATGTCCTTCGTCACAGGCACCGCCTTGTGATTTTTACCTGGGGGATGTGTGAATAAAATGGGTGCGGCAGAGTGTCCTGTGTCTGACGCTGCCTCCTTCCTTATGTACCGAAAGTTCTGGATATGTACTAATCAGTAAAGTCAGTGTAAGCTTTTCTGCAAAAAGCCATAGAAGAAAGAGCAATAGCTGCTTGAATGATGACTCTGTACCACCCACTCCACTCTGCCCTTTGATGCCAGGGCCAAGGGGAAGGGCGGGAAGAGCTTTGACTTGCCCTGTGTCTGGGCGGTCTGTTGAAGTATCCTGGCATTCGTTCAGTGTTCAGCCATGTCTGTTAAAACAAACTAGGTTATTTTTCTGTAGATTTCTAGCTTTCCCACATGATCCTAACGTTTTACTATGATCCATCTTCTCAGGCTACGAGCAAATGCAAAACCCTAATTTTTCTAAGATTCTATGTAAAGAGGAGGGGCAGCAGCAGTGATTGCTTCTGCCTCACGCCTACCTTGACCTGTGCTGTCCTCTGCTGTAGAAACTGTCTTCTCCCAGTATCTGCACTTCCTCCCCTAGCCAGAGCCACAAAAGCGAACCTTCTACCTCCTCCCCATTTCTCTCTGGGACAAGGATAATGGAAAATGCTTTTCCAGAGCCAGCTCTTCCTCATGGTGCTGAAACCACTTTCCAAAGAAATTACAGCCTGGATCTGATGGTGCACATTTTGGGAAACCCTAGCAGGAATAAAGAACAAGTCATTGACTAGCAGAACTCAGGAAGGTAGATTCAGTGCTTGATGAATAGGAGTACCTTGATCAAACCAGTGATGCAGCATTTAGTAGAAGATGATGCTAAGGTTCTGTGTGCCCTTTGAGGAAACCTTCTGTCTTTGGGAAGGCGGAATGGCCCACTGACGAATAGAAAACATGGCTTATATTGTAGAACTGTCCTCCATCCTGCATTTCCATTGCTCTTCCAAACTTCACCTCTTCCCTCCCGCAATTCCAATACTTTGAGTGAGGTGGGAGGAAGAACTGTGGCATGTCCCCCTCTCCTGCTTGTGTCAGCATTGGGGTGTCAGAATTTACTAATCCGCATTGCTGACGTTCTGTGGCTGTGCAAATAACCGCTAGAGTAAGAACAGACTCAGGATACTAAAGGTGGATATTTGAGTCATCATTTACCTGTACACTACGTAGCAGATTATATTCATGATGCATGTTTTATTTTATTCTTAGTGATTGTGTCTGAAGTCTAAACTTCAATAGTTTATTCTGTATGTAACCTTCCACGTCCACTCTGATACATGAGAACTAGGTTCACTGCCACCTTCCGAAATATCTCTTTGCCCTTTCAAGTTGCTCTCAATGTCATTAGCCAAAGTTGGATTTGCCATCCATTCCCTCGCTTGGTAAATCTTGTGCTGTTCTCTGCTCTCCTCCATACCATTTAGGTGTCCGGGGAAATCAACCTTACGCAGTTCGTATAAAATGCCTTCAGAGAATGGGAGACAACCGGAGAGAAGATAGGAAACAAAACAGAGAACTTTAAGGTTTTTTTCTCAAACCAAATGTTTCACATAGGACGCAAAATGTTGGCCCGTCATGAAATAGATGTGTAAAAAACTGTAATTATGCTCAGTTTGTAATGATGCAAAGTGTATTTTTACCTTGATTAAATAAATAATGCTGGGATATTTAATATAAGAAGTGCAACCTGTGGTATATACTTCACTCTCCAACATGTTATCCAGTTCCAGCCCTTCTCACGGCACAGGAGTTGACGTTGTATTTCCTAAGCTGTTTCCCAGGCATTTCCAGTGCATCCACAAAGTTGGCCATGGCTGAAATTTGGCTTGCAGAGCTAAACTGAGGCTAAGCATTTTTTTAAAAAGCTATATATTTTGGAGAAATAACTTTTGACTAGTTTTAACAATTTCTACTCTTTAAGGTAAGAAAATGGGGACAAATATGGTCTAAATATTTTTGAAGAAGCTAAAAAAAAAACCATCTAAATGAGGTGGAACTTTCCCTGATCTGTACACCTATTTTATAGTGAAAATTAAACTTCTAAAACCACATGCTGTATATCTTACTGAATGTACACATCTAAAACTAATACTTCTGAGCGCAGCAGTTTTCTTTAAATAAAAAGCAAGTTTCTATCATTTCTTGGAGACCTCCATATCATAGTTCATAGAGTTGAACTATATATTACTACATTTTTAGATTCTCATGAATTGTGGTTAAATCAACTGCAATATTAGGTATTGACTCAAACATTACTAACAAATCCTTCTGCCAACCTAAAAATAATGAGCACTTAGCCCAGTTTTTAATTTTTTTTTACAAAAACTTGCTCATTTAATAGAAACGATTATATCAAGTTATTTACATATATGCTTTCTTAGTATATAAACTAGAAACGCATACATGTAGGTAAGCAGTCAAAAGACATGCTTTCTGTCAGAGGAGTTAACACTTCTATTATTAGACCGGATGACCTCCCGTGAGCTTGGCCGTCTGGGTCTTTCTCACGAGCAGGGGCTGGGGTTTGGCACCTGACATCAGCCTCTGGCAAAGCACAGGTCGAAAGAATGCCCAAGCTGCTTGCATACACAAACGGGCTCTCCATCAGTTCGTTACCCTTCATTTTCCCAGTCAGGAGAATTCAACAGTGGTAGCTACTGTGGTCTGTCCCCGGAGATTCTGGGCAGTGCAAATATAATACCCTGCGTCAATGGTCTCAAAGTCTTCAACAGTCATGACGCTCTGGGAGATTCTTGTGGTGTGTCCGAGTCCTCTGTGGATCAGCCTCCAAGTGTCTCGAATCGTCACGGGCCTTTCATCCTGTTTAACGACACCCATAGGGACTGAGGCAAGAAGGATGAGCTGCTATAAACAGCTCCCTTCCACTCATCGCTCTTACACACTTAGCAAAGAGAATTCGGTATGAGGCTCACGGGTGCTTTCACACTGTATGGTCATTTTCAGCTGCATGCTTTTCAGAGCGGAGTCTGGGATTTCATTATGCTGTTTGACTCTCTGCACTTTTCTTTAGTAAGTTCTTACTTAATATAAGATTGATTCCTTGGAACTCCAAGGATGTAGACCTGGTATTAGTCATGAAACGTGCATAAAATCTTCCACCCTTCTCTTCACATGCCCACGTTCACCCTCTCTCTCAGTGGTTTTTATTCGCAGAATTTGTAGTCAATAAGAGCCCAAAACACTCACTAGGTAAATGAATTAAAAAGTGAATAAAATGAGAAGCATGATGAGTCAAATGGGCTCCAGTAGGAGAACAGTCATACCAAGGATGGGTCACGTGATGCCCTGGATGACGGGACTCCCTATTTCTACAAAGTCATGGTCCCTTTTGAGATGCTTTATCCAAATTTGGTGACAAGAATGTAGCATTTTCTGGATTAGCCTAACAATTATAATAATAGTATTACTAAAATAATCCACCTTGTGCTCATAAAATAATTATCAGTGTGAAAAAATCTTTACTGAAAATCATTGATGTCTCCTAACTGGGACAGCTGTTTGCAGACAAAGCCCCTAGCACCAGAATGCTGCCAACACTGTCCCAGGCAGGGTTACTTCCCACCCATCGCAGGCCTTAAGCAGAAGCGTATTGACTACTGAGTACGTCTCCAGAGGCCAAATCTCTCCTGGCAACAAAAGGGTTGTTCCATGTTGGTAGCAAAGCTGTTTATATTAGCAGAGCACACACAGAGGCTAAATAATACGCTGTAGTTGCTTTTATGGGAAGTCTATTTTAAAATGATCTCTGGCCTCACAGCGCCTTTTGGATGGGGCCTGCGTTTCTGTGCCCACTCGTGGATGTCTGCTCAGGGCTCCTCACCACAGGCATAGCTTGTAAGTAAGACGCTCAGAAGGACACCAGAAAGAGGTCCCCTCCGGTCCCTTTCAAGCCCCTGTCCCTTCTTGTTTAAGGATTATGAAGAAAAATCACATATGAAGAGGGTACACTGAGTGAACTGCCTGATGGAAACCAGTCATCCTTTTTCCAGTCTATTAAATTAAAAAGCCATTTGTAAATATACTGACACATCTTAGAAGAAAACAAGCAAGCCCTGGCGCCTACCATAGTTCCACCCATATCATGGGCTTAGTAGGTTAAGGTCTTCCACCTGGGAGGCGGGCAAGGGGGAAAGAGACCTGAATGAAAACAACTGGCGGAGTCTGGGGCGAGGTGCTTACCTTCTGCCCTGGGTAGATCCACCTGAATTCCACCTCGATGTCAGGCTCCCCTAGGGCGGTGCAGAGGACGCTGATGTCATCCCCACTCTGGACCTTGTTTGAGGACGCCAAAATGGTTGTAGATGGAGGGCCACTGGGAACTGGAATTAAGCAGGAGACAGGGAAAGTGAGATGAAATCCATGAGTACGACACTGAAGACAAAGCCACAAACACATTCTTTTCTTTGGACAGAGGTGTAGTATTCCTGCCTTTCCTGGTTAGCCTCCTCCAACCCACCGCTCTTGCATCCTTGGAAGCCTCTGCTCTTTTTCTCTAACATGCTGGTCCCGAATGGGGTCCCAACCCGGAACTTCCCAAGTGCAGCCATTTCCCGTCATTAGGAAAGGAAGCTAAAAGGTCTGCCGGGGGTTCATAGGAAGGGAACTAAAACACTGAGAGGAGGTTCTTGGGGAGGAAGCAAGTAGAATGTAGACAGGGCAACTGCAGGGGTGGAGGTAAACAGAAGGGCGTGTGCCCTGAGAAGACAGATTCGGGGTAAAACAAAGAGCATGTTCTCATCTGAGAGAGTGTTCTAAGAAGAGGTTGGGGATTTTGAAGAACTGCTGATCAGTCATACAGAGTCAGTACCAGAGTGAATGATGGATGAATTTGGAGACAAGGATGTCAAGGGGTGTTGGGTCAGAGTCATAGCCAAGAGTGTAGAACATTCTAGAAATGGTGGTGCAGAAAAAGGAGCCATTAAGAACTGCATTCTGTACCTCCTAATTTCTATCCATACTTGGGAACATCAGTACCTGCCACGTACCAGCTGGACACAGTTAGAATCTAGGCACTGATAGGAAACACGTTTACCTTCTGCGTAAAGGAGTTGGTACTTGACGGAGATTTGAGACTTGCCCCCAGCCTCAGCCTTGCAGTAGACGACTCCCTGGTGATCAAAATGAGGTTGCAGATACACAAAGCCTCGCTTCATGTCATAAACAATGTCTGTGCCATTGGCCGGGATTTCCTTGGCCGGGAACTCCCTGTGGAGAGTGACTTTGGCTGACAGGACAGTCACTCGACAAGGAACCACAGCCTGTCTGTCCGGGTTCAAGTAGACGATATCAAAGTAACTGGGAGAAGGTACAAAGAGTTCTCCTTTCTCTGCAAAGGAAAACATACAGGTTTATTCATTCTGGAGACACATGGTAAGGAGCACTTAATGGATTTGTCTGCAGGGCACAAAGATGAGAGGGGACTGGCAATATACTCAGCATATTGAGTCCTTATGAGTAGAAAAGGCTATTTTTAAAATAACTTTCCTCTTTCAGAAGAAGGTTGTTACTTCCCATCACCTTTAAAATAGGTCTCAGTTCAAGTCCAAATCAGGCCCATGGGTTACCTGCCTTGAGGAAGCAGGGATGAGATTGACTGCCGTAGGTTAAACCATCTGCTGTGTCTCTGGAGAAAGTAACCCCGCGACCTGTGCTCAGTAACTGCCACTGGGGGGGTGCATCCCAGCACAGCAGAGCTCCTCGGAGAGGTCCAGCCCAGGGGACCTCGTTTCTACCAAGGTCAGTGGAAAGGAAATCGAGGAGAGACAGATGAGGAACCTGCTCCTTGCCGGTGCTGAGCTCAGCGTGGCTGCCCCTGGGCTGCGGACCTCCAGCCTGTTTTTTACACTGCGCCTGCTTGAATCACTCTATGTGCTCTCCAGGTGCTGGAAAATGGTCTTTTTATCTCACAGAAATGGGGACTGGCTCGCCCATCCTTTCCTTAGTGCAAAGGACTCTGAATTGGGTTTTTTCATTTGTTTGTTTTTGCTTGGTTTTTGGCATGGTGCATTAAGTCTTTTGTTTTCTGTACTATGCGAGAATATTATAGTAATTAAGAGGATTCTTTTAACTTAATTATACCCCAACATTTGTTCAGTTGTTTCCCATGTTTTTCCTGCAGCGTTCCTGCAACAACGGATTATTCTTGGCTTTCTCCTTTCCTATGCCTCTTTGTGCCACAGTCACAGGATGTTTTAGGTTGGGGACAGAAGTTCTGGACATATCATCAAATGTCTTCATGAGCCAAGAGTTCTTTGGCAGTGGGTGCAAATTAACTAACGCGGAGATTTCTCTCCCGGCTCTGACTGAGGTCAAGAAAGAGTAGCACGAGGCCCAGTGAGGCCCTATCTTTTGCTGGGCTTCATATCAGGCTGGGTGGTTTGTGCCACCTCATGAATAAATGACTCAGATTTAGACAAGGGGGACCTTTGTCACTGTTCTACCTAACAGTCCTGTGTTCACAAAGAGTCACTGTCCAGCCTGGGATGCTCCTCTCCCATTTCTAGAGAGAAGAATCCAGAGTAGACCATATTAGATGCATCTTTTTTGGCAAAAGCATTTAAGTAATTTATGATTGTGATGTTTAGAAGCAACTTTTGTTTTAAGGCTTCGTAAAAGAAAACTGAAGCAATAAGCAAAGCCAGTAGGATAACAATCAGAATTTCTGAACACAAAAATGTAGTCTTACTTCTTTGCATGCTTTAAAAGAAGAGACCACACCAGTTGCTTTAACAAACTGGGGGGTTGGGGAGAATTCATGTATAATCAGCACATTCCATCATCAGTACATTCCATCTACCAAAAAAGTATGTTAAAGTTCATTTAAAAATTATAGATGACAAATGCCCTCTGCAAATATGTTTATATCTACTTGAGTAGCTAATAAACATTACTTGGAGAAAACTAAACACATGAAAATTTAGATTCCAAAAAACAATAGAGTTAATGGGCTAGAAATTAAATCCAAATTATAACCAACTTCATAAAAGTGCTCATTAACGTGGTTTTACTACATATGACAATTGGAGACCAGGCCCTTTGCTCTGAGAAGGGCCGATTGCCAGTAACGTTCTCCTTCTTCATCTGGCAGGAGTTAGATGTGACTTGAGGACAATTCATTAGGCTGTATAGTTTTAATTTGTGTTTTTTCTTTGTTATTAAGGAAAAAAATTAGAGAGGAAAAGAAACACCTTTGAGTGCCTCCTGGGTATGAGTAAATGCTATGTGTGACAGTTGTGCAAATTAACACAAAAATCGCACAAATGAAGAACAGTCACAAAGAAGCTCCCCAGTGTTGGCAGCCAAGCCCCAGGAAACATGCACACATAACGAATGCCAGACGCGTCCCCGTGTGGGTGGTGGGGAAGCATATGTTCTGAGGCAGCCAGAGCCGGCAGCAGAAAGCTCAGCTCTCCAAACAGCCCATCCAGGCTTTGCAAACCCACCCAGGCCGGAAGAGATAAACTGCTGAACCCTACGCTGAAAATCCAACTGGACACTTGGCTTTGTGTGGAGGAATGAGAAAATGATACAACACATTAGGTCACATCCCTTTATTGAATGTTGAAATAAATACTAATTGAGGGGGAGTGTGTTCCTTTGATTCACAAAGAGGCTTCCACAAATCAAGGAAGGAGACCTGCCTCAAACAACCAAAGACAGCCCATAACCCTGATAGGTCATTCGGATCAATGGAGGTCGTCCATTCAAAACTCTCATTTCAAAAACCAGTGTTTGGGGAAGACACAAGAGTGCTGCTAACTGTGGCAGAGAATCTTCATTCTGTAATTTGAAACATGGTCTCAGTCCTCATCTAAAATCACAGGCTCTTCTTGGTCTGGATTAGTTGCCTTTGTCACTGTTGCTTCCCAGTTCGGTGTAATAGCAAGGCACTCGGGCCTCCCGCAAAGCACACCCCCGTATGAGGAGGAGGGGATTGCCTAGGAATGACGCTTTGCCATCCTCCTGACCACTCCAGTTAGTGCCTGTCTGTCTGCCCATCAACGAATCGCCTTGTTTTAGAAATGGCTTAGGGCAGTAAGAACACTGAATCCCAGGTTGGGAAAATGGTTTGACTCTTTATTCCGCCACTGTAAGTCATGAAGCGTCATCTAATGGGTCCCTCGCCCTCCAGTCTCAGCATCAGCATTACTATTTCTAAAACAGAGACAACAAGGCATTTTCTCCTCAGTTCCCAGGTGGGGGGTGCATCGTGGAAATGAAATGAGATACGGGGGCCTCCAGGACTGTAGCGTGCTCTGCCCAGTGCATCTGCTTGCCAGAGAGGAGCTATCTGGACAGGAAGGGATTACATCTGAGATTTGGTTAATGGCAAGGGCAGAAGATCATGTGAGTCATCTGCCTAAATCACTAAGGTCTGACAGGTAGGTGGATTCGGGAAGTAGGCGAATCTCCTCAAAGCCCTGCCTTGACACTAGGAAGGCATTCTGACTTCATCTGAAATGCCTTAGACCACAGCGGCACCAGGGCGTGGCATTTGTAAGATTCCTGAAAGCTGACCCCTGAGCCTTGTTGGAAAGCATCATCCCCCAGACCCGAGCTGCTGAGGAAGGAGTCTGGCAAACTCCTCTGCGAGGCCTGCTTCTCTGAGTGCGGCTCCACCAGTAAAAACGTACCAAATGCTACAGGGTCGGAGAAGAGTTCCCTCTGACCTGCCCCCTTTCAGACTCGCACTGGGGCTCAGGGATGGGGAATCCTGCCCCAAAACTTCAGCTCTCAGTACTCATAAGAACAAAGACAAGGGGCCTTTAGCCAGGCATCCTGTGACTATGGAGGTTTCAGAAAGGGGGTCATTGTTGGTTCTGGGGGCACAGGACAGAAAGCCTACAGCAGTGCTGTCCAGGAGAGCTCCCTGCGACGGTGGAGACGCTCTGTCCACGGTGGCCACCAGGCAACCACTAGCCACTGGCTAGTGATGGCAATGCAGCCCTCGAAACATGCTAAGTGCCACTGAGAAACTGAGGTTTAAATTTTGTTTAATTTTCATTAATTCCCATTTAAATTTAGTAGCTATCATATTAGACAAATGTGGGTACGAACTCTGGAGTCAGACAATTCTGGATTCAAATCCTGATACAGTCATTACTTACAGTGTGACCTTAAGGACTTATTTCATCTCTCTAAAGCTCAACTTTTCCATTGGGAAAAACAATATATAAATGATAGTAACACCCTGAAGGGTTGTTGAGAGACTAATCGATGGAACACATTGAGCCCAGAGTATGGCAAAGAGTAGGTGCTCTGAGGGTCATTAATTGATAGTCTGCACACAGTGGGAACCTTTAACATGGGCAAGGGCAGAAGTGTGAAGAGTTCCAGTAATGCAGCAAACCTGTTACCTGTAAAAAAGATGTAGGTGGAGCCAGTCTTGGTCTCGTCCTTCCTGCAGATGTAGCCTGTGCAGAGCTGCCCCCAGCAGCTGAACTCGCCAGTGTCGGCCGCCGTGGAGTTGAGCAGGGTCAGTTGGCTGTAGCGCTCGCTCTGCTTCACGCTGTCAACAGATGCAAAGCCGGGTCATGCACCAGGGCAGGGAAGCCTCACGGCCATCACTCTCTGTTCCCCTGTTCTCCATTATAAATACCCCAGGGGCTCGGGGCAGAGTGCCCGCTCTCAGGGGGTGCAGACTAATAAAAGTGTGTTTGGGGAAGAGGTGTGTGTGGACAGAGAGGCTGAGAGAGAAGCCTTGCCTAAAAGGAGATTTTAAAAATGACAATTATGTTTTCTAAATAGAGGAAATTCTCTTCGACCTCTTTAACCTCAGAACTGGGGTTTCCTTGAAAAAGTCACTGGCATATTGTGTATGACGCAGCCACAGAAACTCTCTCAAAAAGCCTCCGGAAGGTGTTCTGCTTTCAGCTTTTGTTTTCAATGCACTCATTGCAACAGCAGTTGAGGTAAACAAAAAAAAAAAACCAGCGTTATGCCCAGGGCACAAAGTCTCTTCCATTGATAAGGATAAGGCTCTGAATACATGCTTGGAATCTTCAAGATGTGACATCATTGTATTAAAAATTAAAATTTTGTATAATCCCCTCAACATTATATGCTATGTGAAATAAGTCAGTCAGAAAAAAGAACAAAAGTCCTGTAATTTTATTCCCTGTGGAATATACAACAAAAAGGAAAAATAAGAACTGACAAAATAAGCAAGACCAAACCCATGGACACAGACGATGGGGTGGTGGTTATTAGGGGAAAATCGGGTGGGGGAGGCAGTGAGTCAAGAGGGTCTACTGTTAGCAGCAAAAGATAACGAGACTGTGAGTGGCGAGCACATGGGAGTCAAATTATGATCTCGTTCACCTGGAAGTTATGTAAGAGTATTGGTATTACTCCAACAAACTTAACAATATAACATAAAAGCAAAAGTAGAGAATTACACATGCAAAACGAAAATAAAAATGTTCCTTTAGACTTCCAGTCGAGATGGAAGAGTAGGTAAACACTGTGCCCGCCTCGGCCCACGACCACAACAAAATTACAACTCTATTATCAAACAACCGTCATTGAGAACCAGCTGAAGACTAGCTGAGCAGAAGTCCTGTGGCTAAGGATATGAAGGAGAAGCCACGATGAGACCTCTTCTGGGCGTTTCACCCAAAGAATTCCAAAACACTGCTCTGAAATGATACATACCCCCCTGCACTCACTGCAGCATTATCTACAACGGCCAAGACGCGGAAGCAACCTAAGTGTCCACTGATAGATAAACGGGTAAAGAAGAAGTGGTACGCATATACAATGGAATATTACTCCGCCATAAAAAAGAATGACATTTTTGCCATTTGCAACAATAGGGATGGACCTACTGGGTATTATGCTAAGTGAAGTAAATAAGATTGAGAAAGACAAACACCATATGATTTTACTCATAAGCAGAATCTAAAAATCCAAATAAACAAAAATAAAATAGAAATAAACTGACGGATACAGAGGACAAATTGATGGTTGCTGGTTGGGAGGGGGTTGGAGGGTGGGTGCCAGAGGCGAAGGGATTAAGGAGTAATTGCCAGTTACAGAGTCATGAGGATGTGAAGTCTAGCCCAGGAGAGGTAATCTGCAATATTAAGTAACTCTGTATGGTGTCAGATGAGATGTATTGGGGGGATCACTTCATAAGTTATACAAGTGTTTAATCACTATGTCGTACACCTAAAACTAATATAAGATTGTATGTGAAGTATAATTGAAAAATTTAAAGACATTTTTAAAAGAAAAGGGACATAAAGTAAAAGAGAGAAAAATCTGAGCGAACTATGAACTTTACTTAATAATATTGTATGGATACTGGTTCATTAATAGTGTCCTATGTACTATTATAACGTAAGACATCAATAACAGGGGAACTGGGCATAGGGCATTCAGGAGTTCTCTGTACTACCTCTGCATGATAATTCTGTAGGTCTACAGCATTCTAAAATGAAAAGTGTATTATAAAAAAATAAGTCAGCCCTGGCTGGTGTAGCTCAGTGGATTGAGCGCGGGCCTGCGAACCACACGATCGCGGTTCGATTCCCAGTCAGGGCACATGCCTGGGTTGCAGGCCGGTTCCCTGCAGGCCAGTTCCCAGCAGGGGACGCACAAAAGGCAACCATACATTGATGTTTCTCTCCCTCTCTCCTTCCCCCCTTCCCCTCTAAAGATAAATAAATAATAAAAAAAAACTGCAAAAAAAAAAAAGTCAAAAACCCCCTCCACTTTGCTTTAGGAAAATCACCCATGAGTTGCCAAGACGCCAAGCTCCAGTTGTGCAGTTCACTCCAGGTAAAAGTATTTAGAGCCTTGGTCAGGCATTCACACTTCTCTTTTGACTCACCCTGTTATTTTTGCTTTTTATCTTCTCGAGTTTTGCCTCTTGTATTTTTATCTTGTTGCCTGTGACTACATTTGCAAACCCCTTCAGCTCCATTTTGAAATGAGGAGAGGCATAAATAAATATTTACTGCTATGAGACGCTAGCTTTCGCTGACTGTCGTTGTGATTAACCGTGTCAGGAATCCAGCCAGATGTCTCATTCTCCTCCGTGGCTCAGCATGTGCGGATGCCAAAATGAATGGTTTTCTTCGGAGGATGCATCGCAAACATCCAGAAGTTTCACCCCTCGGAGACCCCACACACTTATCGGAGAGAGTCGAGATTCCCCCTTCCTATGGAGCAGCAACATCAGCATAGTCACCACGTTAAAGTTAGCACGCAGCAAAACGTCTCGTGAGTTGGTCTGAAGTATAACCTGCTCAGGTTTATCGGCTGCTCTGCCCGCCAGTCCTGCCGAGAGACGCCTCTGTGCTTCCACTCAGTCGACTGCCTCCTTCAAGGGAACAGAAATCCCTCCTCCTTCACGAACCTTCTAATTAAAATCAACTGTCAGGAGCGAACCTCCCTGCTTTCTCCCAGGGATGTAATTGGCTCCCTCAGGCACCAATTCTCTATCCCTCAGGCACACCTGGCTGCCTGTTATTACAATGGGTGGTGAAAACGCTGAGGGCAGGGATTCTGCCATATTTGTTTTATATTCTCTAAGCCACAGACTTGTGCAGAGTATACATCAAGAGTCCCAAGAAATTGGTGGACTGAAATTGAATGGAACCAAGGGTTGGGACCTTCAAAAGCAGATACCCCGCTCCCAGTACTGCTGATGAGGAAACTGGGTCTCAACAGAGAGACTTCCCTGAGACCCAGCTTCTGAATATTGTGTCAATTACTTAAGTCAATTAAGTACGTGCTGAGTACTCATTAGATAAGAAAATGCATATAAAGCACTCCTAGACGTGCCTACTTCGTTGTATTATCCTAATTGTATCTTCATTACATATTACTGCAGATTAGTAGTGGCTATTATGAATACAACTTCACTAATGACAACACACACAACAATGGGAGTAGTTAGCACCACAGATAAAAACCGTGGACCTCAAGGATATTATAATCCAGTTAGAAATTAAAACTAACATACGTGAAAAAATTGGAGAATAGCTAAAGGGGTGCTTGCAACAAGAACAAAAGGAATTTTGCTAAGGGGTTCACCACTATGGGCCAAAGAGGTTGAGAGCAGCTTTGAGGAAGAGGCAAGACAAGCTGGGCTTTTAATAATGGGGGTGGAAGGAACTGGACAGCAAGGGGGCTGAGAAGCAGTGAGATTGCTCGCACAGGAATCCCTGGTCTCCTCTCTTCATGGCCTGGTCCCAGTGCATGGTGGGTAGAAGACACTCCATAATGATTCAGAGATTCGGTCCATTAATTATGGAGGAGACAGAGGGAGGACTTGGGAGTCACAGACAGATGGTTGAGAACAGCAAGAAGGAGGCATGCTTTACTCAGCAGGCGGCAGGGACCACCCTCGGCTTTGGAATGGGGAGTGATGGGCCCGCCTAAGCTGGAACACCAGCGAAGAGCACATGAGCCAGAGAGGTTGAGAGGCTGTTCCTGCGATGCTGGGCAGGGCTGGGCTGGCTGTTGGCAGTGGCACAGGAGCAAATTTAAGCAATGTTTTCTTGGGGAAAATTGGTGACAGATGTCATATGAGAGGTGAAAGAAAGTGAGATATCAATAATGACCACTTGGTTTGCATTTCTGTTGAAAAGAATGAGGTTTTAATTGCCTGAAATAAAACAGTTGAGAAGAGAAAGGAGAGTGGGGTAGGCGAAATACTAGGTTCACTATTGGAGATGCTGGATTTGTGATTAAACATGGGCCATGTAAGTGTGGATGTCCTGTGGGCAGTTGGAAACCCAAGCCCGGCACAGAGAACATGAAAACAGCACTAGATTTTTGGGTGGGAGGTCATTTATATAGAGGTAAGAAGCTGAAGGGATGAAGGAAATCAACAAGATAAAGCAACAAGACATGAGAAGATTGAGGACAAAATCAAGAGTCAAACTAGGGGGGCAGAAGGAAAAAAAAGAGGTAGATAGAGAAGAGGAAAAAAATCAGGAAAGTAAAGGAACTGGGAAAGGGAATCATCAAGGAGAAACACTCAAGAAGTTGATGCTGAAAAGATCAGTTGCCTTCACGAGGGACTGGTGACCACATACACACAATCACACACACTTGGTTTAACCGAATGAAAGTCTTCAGCAACCACCAAAAAAACACAGTTCAGTTAAAAGGATGGAGCTGGATTTTGGCAGATAAAATATCTAAAGGTGGAGAGAAAAAGGAAGTGGAGATCTTCCCAGGTAGACCATAATGTCTTGGCCACATCCCCTGCAGAGTTCAATACCAGGTACAAAATCAGCAAGTAATCCACACATTTACTTGGCACTTCCTCTGGGCCCAGTATTTGCTAGCACTGTAGTGATGAAAAGTATACGAGGCCATTCCCACCAGGAAGGGCACTGGACACATAAGAATTTAGCACCTGGGAACAGCCCTGCCACCCCATGAAATCTGCATGCTGTATCTTTAGCAGGGTTGGGGGTGGAAGGAAGGAAATGCACTGGAAAACATTTCTGGATTTTTCCACCCCCTCTCATATGCAAACACTGTAAAACAGGAAACAAATTATTTAGCAGGATTACACTCTAAATGCCTGGATTTGAATGTCTATTTCTACTAATGGCCTCACACAGGCCAGGCGGCAGGCTACCCAAGGGGCTGGATTATGCTCCAAGGTTGCTGAGGGAAGGGTCTACACTGTGAAAGGGAGACACAAATTCACAGAGCCCCGCGGAGTGCTGTACAGAGATGCTTCACCCAGAGAGAGACCCTTCCCTTCTCTCATAACCACTTAACAAATCCCCAGGGATGGAAGAAGTGGAGGATGTGAAGTTTTAGTGGAGCAAAAATTGGTGGTGTAACAAAGCACCCCCCAAAAAGTATAATTAAGAAAAGCAGAGTTTACATTGATTGGACATAGCTCTGAACATCCTGGCACATCAGCTCACCTAAGGCCTTTTCCTTCCAAGCTAGCACTTGAGACCTGGCCCACAGTGATGGGTAAATCCAGATTCCAAAGAGTGTTTGTTCAAAATTCAGGACACAGTCCTATAGCCTGTGGTTCTTCCAACGAGCTCTCAGGGCCTTTACAAACACAGAGTCCAACCCCATCCGTGGAGACGTGCAGCTTCCTGCATACAGCCCAGCACACTCTGTCCTGACTGGCGCCTCTCTCCTGGGATGGCACAGAGGTGGGGGCCGACAGCTTCCAAAGTGAAGGGCCACTACGCACCTCGCCTGGGGCACTGACTGGGCCACAAGGGTGGGGTCCGAGCTCCTGTCCTACAAGTTAAGGGCAGGAGGCAAGCCCTGGATAACAAGATAATTAGTCATTGGTACCATAAATACCTAAAGTGCAAACTAAGTGGGAGGTTCTGGAACACAGAGGGAGGGACCCCATGATGTCTGAAGAGCTCCCTGCTCCCAAGTCCCCCTATCCAAGTGCCACGGGAATTCCAAGGAGGGTACACCTTCCTCTTCAACTTGTAGCAACCACAGCAAAATTAGGCAATGCCCACAGAATGCTGGGCATTACACTAAGCTCTTCAGATAAGTTCAAGACTTAGAACTGTGCATGGCACAGAGTAAGCACTCAGTATATTTTAGATATTGTTGTCACGAGGGTCCTCTTTTGTTCTCGAAACAACGTTAGGGTGGAAGCACTTCTTCTCCCTTTGCCAAGGAGGCACTGAGACTTAGAGAAGCGCCTTGTCCAAGGTCACCTGGCTGTAAGTGGTAGAGCTTCCAGCATCGCATAGACCCAGGTCACGAATGTAAATGAGAAGGACATGGGTTTCCTTCCTATGAAGTGAAATAGACTGAAGGAATTTTTAAAAATATTTTATTTACTTATTTCTAGAGAGAGGATAATGAGTGGAGAAAGAGAGGGAGAGAAACATTGATGTATAAGAGAAACACAGATTGGTTGCCTCTCATATGCCCCCCAACCGGGGACCTGGCTCACAACTCAGGCATGTGCCCTGACTGGGAATCAAACCGGCAACCTTTTGCTTTCCAAGCCGGTGCTCAATCCACTGAACCACACTCGCCAGGGCTGGACTGAAGGAATTTTGACTGAGAGATGGTACCTGTAACCAGCCTGCAAGTCCTGTAAAATATGGTCACACCCATCAAATGATAACATGGAAGATCTGAATATATTAGCTCAGTATTCTCCATGATACCTCATTTTCTAGTGAAATGGATAATAAACCCAAATAAGAAAGTAAAGGACAATAAACCACTAAGTAAAGAATAAAAGGAAACAGGGCAAGAAAACAACCAGTTATTCCGCACTCACTATAATACCGAGTGTACCCACGTGTACATTCCTTTCTCTCAGTCCCACTAGATGATGAGGACGAGTGAAACTGCTGATAATAACTAGACCTGAAGTAGTGCTTCATATGTGTTAAGCCCTTTATATATTTTGGCTGATGTCCTTCTCATAACTGCTCTGTGAGGTAGGTACTGTTATTATCCCCATATTACAGGTGAGCAGACTGAGGTTAGGGGACTTCCCCCTTGTTTTTTAGCCACAGGAGAAGTTGAAGTTCTCTACAAATAACTCCCCAGGGCCATTCAATTACACCATCCCGGGCATTCTGCCTTGGAGACCGATGCCCCTATTGGCATAAAAGAGAGAGAAGGAATAAGGTAAAAAGCTGTCATCAAATATGCTCCTTATTCAACACTCATTTCACATTTATAAATTATTTAGCTCCTACAACATGCGAGGGACTGTGCCAACATCAAGGGAGATGAAGATTCATGTGTATCTGCTCGTCCGCGTTTCAAGTGTTTGTACAGGGTCTGTGTTTACGCTAAGGCTCCTTTTAAGAATGTGTCAAAAATAACAGCTCCATGATAGGCTGGGAACAGAGCCACGTCAACAGACACAAGCCTTGTGAGACAGACAACTGGGTAAGACGTATCAAAGCCCCACAGTTTATGATTTTTAAAAAAGGAGATGAAAAGAAATATGTATGAGAAACAAATATGCATACTGCGAAACTTCAAAGAGAATACAGTTTCAATATCAGAAATGAAGCTGAAATAGCTCTTTCTCTCTCTGTGTTTGAGGACCATCCAAGGCCATGCTCAAAGCCCCTGCAACAGAACGGTGGTAACACTTCTGTGCCAACAACCGCTGATGCTCACGTGTGTGAAATGTGACACAGGTCTTTTCCACTACAGTGACCTACACCAGATTCTTCTGTGCTATTTATAAAGTCATGATGGGCACTTTTATCTCTCGCTCATAGGGGGTGGCCCTTCAGCCATGCCCACACCCCTTTCCTTTCTCCATCTCTGGTCCTTGATACTGACCACGCTGCTGGAAGCCTCCCCCTCTATCCTCCCTCCACCGCGTCCACCCTGCTGACGTCACCCTTTCTCCCGGCCTCTCCAGCCAGCGCATCCGGTTTCTTCACAAAGGAAAAGCGACTCTTCCTCCTTCAGCGATTTCTCAGATTCTCAGAAACTGAGACATGGGTATCTGTTCGACAGCGCAAGTCAGACCAGGACTGATAAACCAGAGATCAAGCAGGCAGAAAGTCCCGTTAGGCTTCCTAGAACAAAGGCCTTCAGACGAGCAGGCCTGTGGCCCAGCATTTCGTTTGTAGGAATAAATCATTGCTATCTAGATGCTCACTGCAGCAATGCTACAATAGTAAAAAAAAAAAAAAAAAAAAAAAAGAAAGAAAGAAAGAAAAACATTTTTGAAGGTGGGGGTGGGGAGGGAGGATGATGCAGGATTCCAACAAAAAAATTCAGTTAAAGGTAGGGTGGTATTACAGTTACCACAGAACAGTATTCATGATACATTAGGGGAAAAGTGATCATTAAGGGACTGGTACATTTCGATACCCTTTTTTACATGTAAAAATAAAACCAGAAGATTCTACACTGCAGCATTGACAGCATATCTTGGTACATTCGGTGACCTCTGCCCCCTGTTGACTTACCTATAGTTTCTCATCTTCTAAATTAAATGAGCATATATTACTTTGAAAGAAGAAAATAAAAACTATACGAGCAAAACAAGTTACACCATCTACAAACTACAGAACAGATGCTCTGTAAACACGGGATGGTGGGTGGCTCTTGTGCACTTTCAAAATCTGAACGTGAGTTTTCTGTGGTGTTGCCCTTTTAGAATGTGGATTCCAAAGGCAGCACCAACAGGTACTCCTTTGGAGACCTAAAAAAACTACTATTTTATTATTTTACATTATATTATTTTGCTCTGATAAAAAAAAAAAAAGAGGCCAGCTGGAGCATAGAAGATAATCCAAAGTCCGGCGTGACTTTGTTCTCACACCCACTCCGATTCCACCACCCGTCCCCCCCCCCCAGGGGTAGGCAGCTGCCAGGCTACGCCCCCTGCCAGCAGCCTCCGCTGCAGCCTCCCCTCCACCTGGTTCCCACCTGGGTTTCCCCATCTCTCTTACTGGAGTCATAGCGGCACCTTCCGCCCAGGCGGAATCTTAATAGCAACATTGATGCTCCATTTCTCTTCCAGTCTTTACACTCTCTCAGCCGACAAATCGATCCTTCTAGAAAAGGACGTCTCCCCATCCTTTCGAATGCTCTGCAAAAGCGTCTCCTATACTTTTTCCAAACATGGTTTTGGTATCGCCTCCCGCTTCACAGGTGAGCAGCTCCCAGGGCGCACTGAATCCAGGGCACACTGAATCCAGGGCACCTGGAATTCCAGGCGCTCTGCTCCCGGTTTCTCCATCCTTCTCCATCCATCGTGGGCCCTTCTCGTCACCCAACGAGAGTCCTCTCCGACTCCCGCAGCACAGGCTCAGTCCCACCCCATCCCCGCCGCCATGTCTTTCCCTCCGAAAGGCTCTCTTCTTTTTTTCTCTCTGGCCTGTGTATAGCTGGTTGTTCTTTAGAGGTCTGTCCTGAGGGAGAGCTTCTCTGCTCCGGGGCATTTGTGAAACAGCCTGCACTCAGGAGTCCGATTTCCTTGATGCAAATCCTGTCTTCACTCCTTATTGACTCCGTGACCCTTATTAACAAACTAATCTTCCTGGGCTACTTTCCTCACCTGAGACGTGGAGATAGTGATAGTCCCTGCCTTCTAGATTCTTGATGAGAATTAAATCAGTTAATAACAGTACGAGGTCCCAGAAGGACGCTGGCCCGGAACGAGCACTCACACACAGGGGGTGCCGTTGCGGTTGTCCCTGCACACACAGATCCAAGCTTCTCCCACCCTGCACTTCAGGCCGTCACCACAAATCTCAGACATCCATCTCTCTCTCTGCTGCTTTGTGCTGTGTGGCCTCTCCAGCTCCCCATTATACCTCTCTAGTAGAATGACCCCTTCCCGAGAAGGAACCTGTCTTATGCTGGCCTGTAGTGGCCACCCTTCCTGCATGGCATAACGCCAGGCAGACAGCGTTGCTGGTGACGGTGAGCAGAACAGACCAGCGTTCAGTGAGCGAAGCTGCATTGTATGACTTGTCCCGAGGCTCTTACTCCTCGGCCCCCCACCTCATCTAAGTGAATGAGGGATGAGCACCAATAATCGCCTCGGAACTAGAAGGTGCTGTAGGGGCCGTCTGGGTGGACCCCCCATGTCACGGGGCCCCAGTGATTCACCCGAGGTCGCACACCCAGTTCAGGGGAGATGGGAAGACACAGCTTAGGGGATGTAGAGCAACTCCCAGAAATAAGTAAATCATTGTCGTGAACATAATTTTTACAAGGTCACCTTCCCAAATTGGCAACCCTACGATTCTGCTGTATGAGGGTTAGTTATGCTAACAACTCGTTTCTGGCAATTCCCACCTTACTGCGTGGAATAAACCCGTCAGCACTTTCCTGTGGGACACACGAAATCCAGCCTCATCTCCCGCCTCCGCCCCCACCACCCGGCTCTGCGTAGCTGCAGCCCACAGTTGCACCCTGGGGAGATCAGGCCTTGGGAGAGGAGTGACAGAAGACAATGGAGCAAGCCGCCACCACCCTTGTTGGGGAACAAGCCGTGTGTTACTAATGGGCTGGCCCACAGCCAGTGAGTGTGCTCCGGCCAAGTTTAACACTGAATGCAGCGGCCCTGGGCTGGGCCCCATCTGCACCTGGCACCCTGAACTCACCAAACCTCCCATCTAGCCAACGCTCTCAAGGTGCCCACACATGCTGATGTTACTTGGATGGTAAATCTCCTGAACAATCACCAGAGCGTAGAGAAATAGACTGCGTTCTTGAGACTAGAGGGGTGTTGTTATTCCACTTGTTGACGCATTCATTGGTTGATTCAAGCCCTGAGCAGGGATGGAACCCACAACCTTGGTGTATGGGGACGACCCCCGGATCACTCTCCTCCCCATGCTGGACCACGGGATTGGACTGGCTTGGAGCCCACCCACCCATCACGTCGTCTGCAGGGGGAGTGAGCTGTTGCCAACTGTGGCGGAGCGAAAACCCAGCTGCCCTCCCTTCTCTCCAGAAGCTGTTCATTGTTTTCAGAGGAGCTGGCTGCAGGCTGTCAGGGAGGCCTCCCGCCCCCCAGCCACGCCTCAGAACTCGGGGCTTGACGGAAAAATGCTGGCCACCCTCTCGGCCACCACAGCAACCCCCTAAAAGGCAATGCCTGCACCCCAAATTCCTAGGTGCGGAGTGGGGTTTCTTTACTGCCACATCAGCCCAGCTTGCTTTTACGTTTGTGATGTTGCCATGACCTCGCTTAGATCTCCAGCATTTCCCTGCTCTCACTCCACGGTGATTTTATAGTTAAGCCATCGTCCAGGCCACTTACTCCAAGTTTCTTCTTATTTCATTACCTGGCTCGGCATTGTGCCGAGAGTTTCCCACTGTAAAGTCTGGAAGTGGGTGATAATATTGAAGAATAAAAATGTTTCCAGAGAAGATGGAAATGGATTGTGTTGATCACCCGGCAGAGGTTGATCAGATAATCCAGAAATTTCTTATATTCATGTTTTTATGTTAATAAAATAAGGGCCCAATTTTAAAAATCCTTGCAAAGAAACTTAGGTCCAAGAGCATGTCTGTAGACCCCAGCTTTCGGGAAACGGGGCTGGGACACGTGGAGAGAGGTCGGGCACACCCGAGAGTGGGGAGGGGCGCCGTCTTTCTCCTGGAGGCGGAGAGAAGGACTAACCCTCTCACTGTGTGGTATATCCCTCTGAACTGTCTGTACGTGTCTGCTAATGAAGGCTTCAAGTCCACCACTCATAACTGCCCTTAGATTCACTCTCACTTCCTCGTCGTGGTAGACACGGCCCCCGAGGTCTGACCCCTGCCTACCGCCAGCGTCCTCTCTACCTGGTCACCTCTTGCTCTCCGAACTTGAGCCGCCCCACCTCCCTCACCCACCCTCCGTGACCCAGGTGCTATACTTTCCTTCAGCTCTAGGCAGTTCCTCATGCTGTTCCTTCTTCTGGAATTTTCTTACCTTCTTTTTCCATCCCCTTCCTTATCTGGTTAATGCTCAGCCTTTAGATATTACCTTCAGTTTTCTCCTCCCTGACTCCGAACTTCTGCAAACAACTCACATAGCTGTGTACTAATATGGCTTAGTTAACAGCTGTCTTCCCACGAGATTAAAAGCTCGATGGCTGTTGAGATTAGGTCTGTCTTGCTCACTCTGGTATCTCCAGCATCTACCTAGCACAGGACTGTGCACACGGTAGATGCTACACACACACACACAAAATAAAACAAAACTTGCTGGAAAAGAGGAACAAAATAAATTAAGGGAGGCTGGAAAGTGGATGCAAAGTGGGAGAAGATACAGGGAATGAGGCAGAGGAGCCTACAAACAGTGAATGAACAGTAACTCGTACACAGTTAATGCCGACTACTGTCAGACAAATAAATACCCTCACTCTTTCCTGATCTCAAAGAGGAATGGAGATCTATGTGGTCAGGATACACTGAGTCTGGGGTTAAAATCTCAGCCAGTCTGCAGCATCTGAAAGTACGTTACTATTTGCCACTGAGAAGCCGCCCAAGCTGCTCTAAGTGCCAGGCACTCCCGAAGCCGCAACAGGACTCAGAGTTTTTGCTAGCACAGAAACTTGCAAATGCCCACGCCTCTTTAAACGTGTCTACTGGGAAGCTGAATTGTATGCTGCTTACAATATAGCTCTAAATTGTGGCCACTGCATGGCTTCAAAGGATGAAAGAGCCGTAAGTACAAGTGTGCAATTATTTTACCCAGTTGGTCCTCACTGGAAATGCTTTTCACCGGTGAAAGGAAGACAGTAGTAGCACGGCTGAAGCCTGCCATCTAGTGGCCAGGCTTGCCAAGGCCAAAGAGGAAAGCATCGCAGCATGGGAGACTCTGGAGAACCATCTATCTCCTTGGCCCCATCCTGGGGGTGGTCAGAGTCCACCTTCAAGCACAGGGGTGCTCCTTGACCACCTTCGTTCAGAGCCCCCCTTTCTAAATATCCCGAGGCAATATTTTAACAGCCAATGCCCTAACCATCTGAAATTAGTGTGAAATTTCAACCACTCTCAGTACATCCCTCCAGAAAAGAATTTTCTTTGTCTTGAATCGAAACTTCAGAAAACTTGTTAGTCTAGTACCCAAGGGGATAAAAAGTGGACAGCAGATCCATCTTTTCTGAAGCAGCCACCGGGCGCATTAAGCCAAGCGGGCCCTTCCGTCTACTGAGCACCACTAGCCACACCTGAGCAGGGCGTCCGCCCCACATGGGGAAGCCGGAGGCTGGAGTTGAAGACTCAGGCTGCCACTCACCGGTTTGACTCTCTGGACCAGACACCTGTCCTCTATGATTTTCAGCCTCCTCATTCATTAAAAGGAGGGGCTCAAGCATAATCGCCACTAAGGTCCCTTTCATCTCTGGAGTTCACTGAGCCAGCTCCCCAGGCCTGATGTTAGACCCACAGTAGGCCCAATGCCCAGGCACCACCGTCTCACTGGAGTGCTGCAGAGACCGTGCCACGTAGTAGGAGCTATGCTGGGGGCTCGGGAAGCACCGGTGAGGAAGCCGACATCATCCCTGCCGAGCTCACAGCCTGCTGCGGGACACAAACATCAACGACCAAGGCGATGGGAATGGCACCATGGGTGAACGGTGGGCGTGGGAAGACATTGAAGGTGGAGACAGACTCCCTCAGGGGTCTGGCTGTGAAGGTGAAGAGAAAGGAAAGTGGCTGGAGGGGATCAAGGTGGGATCTCCTTGTATGGAGGTTGTGGAAAGGGTCCCATTGAGAAGGGTGCCAAGGCAATAACTGAAATCGTAGGGCCCCCGAGAAAGGCAGTAAGCACAAGATGTAGGGCAGAGAAGCGCTGGCCTTGGTCAAGAGGAGACACTGTCGCCACCATAACTGTGAGATCAGGGAAATCAGAGATGTGACAAGAGGGAGTTAAGGCAATCCTAGGGTTCAAATTTCTCAATCCATAAGGTGGTAATTTTATTGGCTGAAAGTGAGAGAGGTGGAGATCGGAGATTTGAGAAGAGGCAGAAAGTGAGTTTTCTAATGAAACGTGTTCGGCCTTGCCAGGCACAAGTGACCGCAAACTCACGGCACCTGCCCGGCCGGCCACAGGGATCCCTTAGCAGGGTTCAGCGTCCCTGGGTGACAGGAGAAAGGAGGCAAACAGGTGCATTTGGGGCTGGAAATTTCCAAACAGGAATGAAGGAAACCAGAGGGCAAAATAACTTATTTAAGGCATGTTCAAGAGTTCAGTGGAAATGACAGACAGCTGTGTAAGATGAAGAAATGAAAGTAGGAAGGGGTTGGGATGGGTAAAGAGGGATCTCAGGTACTTTCACACTCCATCGGTACCCTCCTTCCAGCACTGAGTGGAATCACCTTTAAAAGTTGAGTGAGTGAAGGCACACGTGACTAGGAGTTGACTTCTGAGGTGATCCCTGAACCCTGCAGAGGCCAAGAAACTATTTCCTGAGTTCTGGGAGGTGTCAGGCACTGTTCTAAGTGCTCAGAATCTGACGCTAAACCAGACAGATGTAAATGCCCTCATGGGGCTCACACTTTCCTGGGGGAAGATGGACACAGACCCCAGACCACAAAGAATGGATCAATTCAATGAAAGTGGGAGAGAAGTGTATAAACTTTCTTGAATCCTCTACAGTAGATGCCGCCTACTTATGAATGATTCCCTGATTTATGTGAGTCCTGGTCAGAATCAAATATCCCAAAACATTTGGATTACTGTGCTTGAGAAATATATGTTACTTTGTAACACTCAGCTATAATTTATTAAACATTTACCATGGGTCAGGCAGCACTTACCATAGGTAACATTACCTCCATACTCCAGATGAGGAAATTTGGTTCCAGTGAAATCGCTGGATCAAAGATCATTTCGTTGGTTGGTGCTAAGGGCAGGATTCAAATCTCGCTGTGCGTCAGCCTGACCTCTCTGTTCCATAACATGCTCCCACTTCCGGTCAGAGGATTAAATTTGGATAAATACGGTAGCACAGGAGCTTAGTTCCAGAAAGCTGCCAAGATTGCTTAGAATAACCCAGTTTTGTTGGAAGTGCCCTGGGAAGCTTCCAACCCAAAGCTGTCAGGACGGTGGAAAGAACTCATTCCACGGGAAAAGAAAACATGGAATGAATACTTCTCTTCTACCCCACAGTACCACGTTCTGGGAAAGATGACAAGAGTCGATTTGTTGAATCTCTGGTGTCAAATAAATTGTGATTTTTTGTTGTTGTTTGATATAGAGTTATGACTAGATGTTTTTCACATTTTTCACATTTTTTTGAAAAGTCCTTGGGGGTCTGCATCTGTCTTTACTTTCTTACAAAGCCCTAACTGTGCTTTGAATGAATACCACTTATATTAAGTCAAAATTGAGTTTTTTAGCTGCTGGATATTTCTTTTCAAGTCAGATTCACGTTCACTTTCCTTTGAGTCCTTAAGATATTTTCAAACATATTTTGGCTAACATGACTTTGGAAAGACTCCTAGAAAAGATTAAATCTTTAAGGGCCAAATCATTTAGGTTTAAGATACTTTGTTTAAGTCAAAGACTAAACTTAAAACAGCTCCACTCTGGTTTTTTAAAAAATGTGTACCTCTGACTTTGGTCAGTTAAAAGTTCTGGTAATAAAGAATTCCTGATTTGTTCCAAGCAGGGGCTCCCCATGCACGCACACCACATACCCGACACGTGTATACTTCAAGGGTGGAGATGAAAATGGGAGAAAAGGTTTCATTCTCTCACCCTCACTCCTCATCCAACCTCTAAGAAAAACCCTACACTGTAACATACCATAAAACCAGAAGAGTATCTGCAGGATAAAATGTGAAAGAGGTCTTAACACCAGATGTTAGGTAGAGAGATATTACTTGTACATATACTTTAACTTATTTATTCCCCAAGATGTGTGTGTTTGAGAAAGAAAGGGGAAAAGATTGTTATTCCATCATTCAGTAGATAAAGCTAAATGCCAAGCATTTAGCTAAGTCCCAGTAAAAAACACATTTAAAAAAAATGCAGGGCATTCTCAAAAGAGAATGCACTGGGGCTCTGGAATGCAGGTGGGGGGGGGTGGCTGATAGAGGCTCCAGAGAAAGTGACTCTGAGGCTGAAGTTACTTAGCCACTGAAGAGTGGATTCAGGCAGGTTTTGTTTTATTCTTAATCCTCACCTGAGGATATGCTTATTGATTTCTTAGAGAGAGAGGTGGGGGTGGGGGAGAGAAAGAGAGAGATTGATCAGTTGCCTCCAGCCATCACCCCGACTGGGGATTGGACCCATAACCTTTTGGTGCTCCAACCAACTGAACCACCCAGGCGGGGAGGGTCCAGGCAAGGGTTCCAGCTCCAGGAGCTTGAAGCACTGGACGGCATCACGGGAGCCCAGCCAGTGAAAGCGGAGACACTGATCTACAGGTGAGCAGTGACTGGAGAGAGACTGCGGAGATCGGGGAGGGTCTCAGCAGTCACGTGGGGGTGTTGGACTTCATCCCCCATGGAAACCCACCAAGTGTTAAGCTGGGGAGTGACGGGATGACGTGAGCATTTTTAAAACATCGCCTTAGCTGCAGTGCGCAGATTGGAGGAGGACACCCTGGGTTGGCCATGGCTATGGCAGTATTGGTGAGGAGGGACAGTGCCAGCTGGGACAGTGATGGCCGAGCTGGAAAGAGGACAGGCCGATGGCTCTCAGGAAGGCCGAACTGGCTGAACTTGGTGGTTGACCGGATGTGGGAATTAGGGGAGAGGACAAGGCAAGGATGTTCCCTGGGTTTCTGGCTGAGCAGCTGAGTGGATGGTGGTGTCCCTGAGGAAGGTGAAGGTCGGAGGTGGAGTTTGTGCAGATACATGACTCTGTTTTGAATATGCAGAATTTGAGACGCCTGCTCTCCTCATTCTTTCTTCTCGCATTCCAGTCATTCCAAACAGCTAAGATCCTGCATTTCTCTATGCCCAAGCATATAAAGAAAAGGGTGGAAAGGGTCTTGGAAATTCTGTAGTCTGATCCCCTTCATTCTCTACATGAAAACACTGAGACCCAGGAAAGTTAAGGGACTTTGCCAAAGATACAGGGGACTCGCATCCCCTAACCCCCCAGGCTCCTCCCAGCATCCGCTGAAACATGCTCTGTGTCCTTGCTTTTCACAGGTTTCAAAAGCTTCACTTTCCCTGAGCAAGAAACCAGCCTCCTGAAGGTATTCATTCAAACATGAGAAAATTTCAGCCTTCTTACCCACTGATGCTTCTGAATATAAAAACCACATACTGAGGAAATGTAAAAATAATGAGAAACAGTTGAAAAGTTTCAAAAACAGTTTAAGTTGGTCTCAGGTCAAGTTGCTCATAGAAACCTCCTGTGAGGTCATTTCAGTTTTCATTATGATTACTTAAAAAATAATATAAAGCATTGGGTCCATTATTATTTACAATATGAATTTTTAAATATCTATCTCTAATGTATCACAGTTTCAAATATTCATCGCATGGCTTCCTATGTAATTTCACTGTTTTAACCAATGTTGATAGGCGTTGTAATTTTTTTAAATTGGTCAAAGAAATAAAACCTATGACTTTTGTTCACCGAGTGTCCATTTTCATAAGCTCTTAGAGTGAAATAATGCAGTATAACATTTAGTTACGGAATGGAAGCAAACCCTGACTCAGCGTAGGTACGTAAATAAACACATAAGTACATGCAAGCTCACCTCAGGCGGGAGTCCTTGAAGGTGTCCAGGTACGCAGGGTAGCTCCATCCGATTTTACTCCCCTTACATCGGAGCTCCAGGGTCTGCCCAGCTGTCAGGCTCAGGGTAGCAGCCGCTTTCTGGAAGCGACCTTTATCCATCACCTGTACCATGATAGACTGCATCTTCAGCGGTGAATCGGCTGAGTCCCTGTCCTTCATTTTAGGAATTTTGGGCTTCACCTTTTTGTTGGTGGGCTTGATTCTGTTTTCTCCTGGCTCCTTTGGACTCTTGCTCTTGGGGGGGTGCTGGCCGGTCACTAGTACAAATACAAAGAGGAAACAATTACACACCCAGAGTATTTAACACCTAACACACATCACTTCTCAATACCCCCCTCCTCGTGTGTCGAAATTATTTTCAGTAATAATCACAATTTTCTTGGTTCATTCTTATAGTTTTAGAATAGGAAATTACTGAAAGTGAATATATTTCAGGTTCAAAGGTTTTATTGAGATATATTTCATGTAAGAATTGACATTCACACAAAAAAGGAAAGTATTTTCATTTCCAACCAACCCAATAAAAAATGGGCAAAGGACCTGAATAGACACTTCTCCAAAGAGAACAGAGAGATGGCCAATAGACATATAAAAAATGCTCGGGGTCACTAATCATCAGAGAAATGCAAATTAAAACCACAATGAGATAGCATCTCACACCTGTCAGAATGGCTATTATCAATAAATCAACAAACCACACATGCTGGTGAGGATGCAGAGAAAGGGGAAGCCTTTTGCACTGTTGGCGGAATGCAGGCTGGTGCAGCCACTCTGGAAAGGAGCATGGAGATACCTGAAAATATTTAAAACGGATCTGCCTTTTGACCCAGTGATCCCACTTCTGGGACTACAGCCAAGGAACCCAGAACACTAATTCGAAAGAACATAAGCACCCCTATGTTCATTGCAGAGTTATTTACAATCACCAAAATGTGGAAGCAGCCTAAGTGTCCATCAGTAGATGAGTGGATAGAACAACTATGGGACATTTACACAATGGAATACTACTCAGCCATGAAAAAAAGAAAATTTTACCTTTTGTGACAGTAT
This sequence comes from Artibeus jamaicensis, assembly GCF_021234435.1. Lineage (NCBI taxonomy): Eukaryota > Metazoa > Chordata > Mammalia > Chiroptera > Phyllostomidae > Artibeus > Artibeus jamaicensis. The sequence goes on along the minus strand of NW_026522056.1, from coordinate 18,732,624 downwards.
GGATGGACCTGGAGAGCATTACGCTAAGTGAAATCAGCCAGTCAGAGAAAGACAGATACCACATGATTTCACTCACATGTGGAATCTAATGGACAAACCGAACTAACACAAAACAGAGACAGACTCAGAGTGAGGCAGCAGGGTGACAGTCAAGGGCCGGAGGAGGCTAAAGGGTGGGAAGATTGAGCAAAAAGAAAAAAGGACTCGTGGACATGGACAACTGTGTGTTGATGGCTACGGGGAGGGGGATACAAGGAGAGAAAATGGTAATGGAAAAAAAACATACACTAAAGATTAAATAAAAAATAACAACATGCTGTGTTTTCTTTATCTCACGACAGGACTGCAAGCTATCAAACATGGCGACTGTCTGTAAATCCTATGGAATTCAGGCAGCCAGCACAACTTGTCTGACTTGTGAGCTACCAGATCCTTGAGGCTATTCTCCTACTCAGGACTATTTAATGACCTAAACATGAATATCACGCATCCAAATATGTGCTATTCTCCCCACAAAGTGGTTTAACCTTTCGATCAAACGGGCCCACCAGTCAGTCTGTATAGCTGGTCCACCTGCTTAGCCATGGAACTGCTGCCTGGTTCACGGGAATGACACCAAGTTCAAGGAGTCAGATGAGTGGCCCCACAGACACCCAGGCAGTCCCAGGACTGGGCGACTCCCAGACCCCTGGCTCCTTTCCAAAGAACGTGACTCTTCAGCCTAACTATGTAAATTATTTCTTTTTTTAAAAAAAGATTTTATTTATTTATTTCTAGAGAGAGAGGAAGAGAAGGAGAAAAAGAGGGAGAGAAACATCAATGTGTGGTTGCCTCTCATGGGCCACCTACTGGGGACCTGGCCCGAAACCCAGGCATGTGCCCTGACTGGGAGCTGAACTGGCGACCCTTTGGTTCCCAGCCCACCCTCCATCTGCTGAGCTACACCAGCCAGGGATAAAGTATTTCTAACTATGTAAATCATATGCCCTAAAACATGTAGGAATTTACATTGTAGATACATAAAAGTGAAAGCCCATTCCCATGGCATTTTTTTTAGACAACTGCATTTTGTAAGAATAAATAGGTAGCAAAATTCACAAACCATTAGGTATTATCATTGCTTTCAGGTCCTGACCGCCACTTACCAGCCAGGTGATGGTGGGAAGTTACTTAGCCTGTGTCTGCCTCAGATTCCTCATCTGTGAATGGAGAATTATATGGTGCTAATGACTCTCATGGATCCCTGGGAATAAATGAGTTAATATTTTAAAATCCTGGGAACCGTGTCTGACCCACAGCAGGTGCCAGATGAGTGCTACTTGATTTGTGGTCACCTCGTGATACTGTCTCCTGGTGAGCTCCACGACAAATGCATGATGGAGGCAGAGTCACTATGATTCTTCCTCATATACAGGTGAAAACAAACTGAGGTCACAGAGGCCAGGTGGTTCACCCCAGGCTCCCCAGGAAGGTAGTGAAAAGCCAGACCCTTCCACTGCAGGTCTGGAGCCTTCTCTGGCTCGTGCCGTTGCCTTTCAATTCACAGAGAGACAAAAAGACTGTAGTAGCTTCACTCTATTTGCACGAATCTCATGCACAGAGCCATTGTCTAAGTGGTTTCTTTGTTTGCTCTGTTCGGGGCTTTGACAACGAGTTCCAAGTCAAACAAAACTTGATGCCAGGGATGAGATCACAACCTCTTGGAAGGGCTGGAGATGCTTTCCCAGGGCATACATTAGACTCCCCAAGCGCGGGCACGCCGGGCAAAATCCCGTCTCCAAAATGAATGAATAAATGTTACAAAGCTGGACAAAGGGCTACAGACTCTTTAGCATCAACAGAAGATTCCATTAACCCTGGTTCAATAGACCCAGTGACCTGACTGTGAACCTCTCTAATTCTATAGAACCGTGTGGGAGGAGAAAATGCATTCATCCAAAGAACCCCTGACTGCCGCTTAGATGGAAACTACACGTGAAGTTATTAACATCAAGGCCACGTAGCTGTTTGGTGTTTGCTCCCCACGGGCAGTGAGGGGTAGCACCCCAGCCTCCACACCATCCACGTGCTGAGCCGCTCGGGATGGAGGGAGCCGTGCATACGCTGAGAGCCATGCCTCTCTCTCACTTTTCCATGCCTCGAGAAACACCCAAAGGAACATAGACTTTTCCAAGACCAAAGCTGAGCAGGCGGGAAAGTGCTAATGCTTGGGAGATGAAAATGTAAAAAGACGAGAACCTTTCCTTCCCTGCTCCCTCTGACAATCCCACTCCAAAGCGCCTTGCCATTTCTGAAAGCACTGTTTTCTTAAAACAGCCATCTCTAAGAATTACATATTTCTATTCCAGGGTGAAGACCTTACTCTGAAACATTTTTCAGAATATCCATTGCAACAAAGTTGATCATGCTTCTTTTTCTTTGTTTTAATTGAGGTAATTTTAGTATCTTTGCGTTTGTCACAGCTGCACAACATAATGATTTGGTATTTGTACACATACTGGGAAATGATCCCTCTTCTGTTGAAACACCCTTATTCGCTTGGCTCCCCGGACCCGGCACTGGCCTGGCTTTTCTCCTCCGACACAGACCGCCCTTCCTCATCTCTCTTTCCTGCCTGGTCTGAGTCCCAAGGGCTTTATCCTTGCAACTCCTCTCAATCACTAATGACATTCAATCTCTAAGCAGCCTCACACACAGTCCCCTGGGCGTTGGCAGCATTTATATGCGGAAGCTGCCTTGTTCCTGTCCTGACTTCGCCTCCGGGTCTGAATCACTTGCTCAGCACTGCCACTTGGAAAGCTGGCCGGCAACTCCAATTAGACATGTCCACACCGACTCTGGATGCCTTCAGAACACTCCTCCCCAGTGTAGCTTTATCAGCAAATGGCAACTCTCTTCACCCGGTTTCTCAGGACAAAAACTTCAGAGGGACACATGATTATTTGCTTTCTCTCCTAAGCCACGTCCAATCCAGCAGCAAATCCCCATGGCTTTGCCTTCAGAATAAACTCTGAACTCAATCTCTTCTCCCTCCATCTGCTGGGACCACCCTGGACCAAGCCACTAGACCATTAAAATTGCCCCGCATGTAGGCTTCTGGCTTCCACCCTAACACTTCGAACTTTGGAAACATAAATCAGATCCCAGGCACGCCTGTGCTCAAGACTCCTTTCAGCTTTCATCTAAGTCGGCTTTCATCTGATGTAGAATAAGGCCCTCAGTCCTCCAGGGCAAGGCTTGGCCATTCCCTGTCTCATACCTTGTGGTCCTTCAGCCACACCACCCTGAGGCTGTTGGGTCCCGGGTGCCCTTGGCCTGGTGTCCCTCAGACAGCTGCAGTATTTGCTTCCTTTGGCTCTCCTGTTCAAACCACACTCTCACTCCACCTGTAGCCCTCTCCATCCTCCTTCCCTGAGTTACAGGGTGAATTGTGTTCCCAAAAGGATTCCCTCGGGGGATCCTTGGGGGAGCCTGTGTTCCCTCGGGCTGTTCAGTGACATATTGATGTCCTAGCTCCTGGTACTGGTGACTGTGACCTCATGTGGAAATAGGATCTTTGCAGATATAGTTAAGATGAGCGCATTCGGGTGAGCTCTAATGCAATATGCTGGTGTCCTTACAGGAGGAGAAGGTACCCGTAAACACGTGAAAATGAGCCATGGGAAGAGAGAGACGCACAGGGAGGAGACAGCCAGGTGACCGCAGAGGCAGAGATTGCAGTAATCCCACTGCAAGCCAAGGATCCCTGCCACCAGCAGACGCTGGCAGAACCCAGGGAGGACACCAGTCAGGGTGTCAGAGGTGGCCTGGCCCTGCTGACCCCTTCAGTGTGGACTTCTGTCTCCCAGAACTGTGCAGAATAAAGCTCTGTCGTCTAAAGCCACCTAGTTTGTGCCACTTTGAGACACCAGCCCTAGGAAACTCATATACCCCAATTGGTGATTCTTCATGCCACTTATACTTCCCAAAATGAATCTTTACTTGTTTATTCTTCCTCTGTCCTCCTCATGAGATTGTGAGCACCACAAAGTGAAGCTTTACTACTTTGTGTGGGAAAAGCCATGGTTCTCCGGACTCCTCTTGGCCCTCTGGCTGGCACACCCAGTCTCTCTCTCACCCGCCAACTTTTCTCTTTTCTGCGTCCAGGGTTCGGAGATTATTTTGCACGTCAAACACACATGCCAAAATCCTACATGCTTCCAAACATCTGTGATTTGCACTTGTCAACAGTGAGAATTTTTTACAATCTTTCTGTCATGCTGAGAATTTCTGAACTGATTTTTACCCGCTTTTCCCAAGGAATAAATGGAAGACACAAAAAATGATAGAGTCCTGGTTAGAGAATCGTCACCAGAGTTGCCCTCCTCACAGAGGTCTAGGCCTGCCGCCCCCACATCATAACGAATCTCTTTAGTCCTCCCAGAAAGATAACTTTTCCCAAGATCGCAAATGAACCCGTGGCTCATGTTAGACTGAAGATCAGATCAGCATTGATCAAGATCAACGGAACAGCAGCCGCAAATCGATATGTAGGCTGCATCACTTGCTCCTGACAGCGGATAAAAGGCATCCAGTGCTGTGAACCACAGCCACTCTGAGTGGGACCTCGGGCTGTTCAGTGACTGTTTTCATGCCTCACTTTCAAGCTACAAGAGTAATATTTGCCCTTCCAGCTGCCACTGTTCATCAGGAGAAATAACATTACTTCTAAAAATTTAAAGCATTTTAGGATTAAGCCAGGCACATGATACTGGGCTAGAATTAGGCCAGGCAAACAGAGCAATACACCCCATACACGCTTGCAGGGAAGCTTTTTTCTATTAGAAGGCCCCTCCCAGGAGTGATCAGGAAAATGAAAAGGCAGTGGGACACACTGAGTCATGATCTTGTGTCTGCAGCTGGCCAGCACCATATCCCAACCTGCCAATCAGAGCCTGGCACTCTCAGTGGCCTGCTCCTGGCCCCAGCCAGACACACCATAACTCAAAACAGAAAAAAAAAAAAACCCAAATAGGTTTAGGAACACTGTTACATAATTTTACAAGGCAGATTTACTTTTATAATTATGTATTCAGTATTTTAATCACTGTCTATACTACATATTTTAAAGCCACAGTGCTATGGTCTCGCCTAAAATCAATCAATTATTTCTTATAAAATACTTAGCCTGTGTTGAATTTTCTCGGATTGTCTCATAAACGTTCATTGCTGGTGTAAATGGCATTTGACTCAAACAGTGCTCACTGAGTCAGGCCGTTGGTAACGGTTCCCGTGGTCTGGGCGCACAGTGACGGGAAAACTCCAGGAGACAGAGGCTGGCCCTGTTTCCTGGGCCTCCAAGGCAGGCATCTGGGTGAACTGTATAATCGAGTGAGTGGGCTATTGGAAATTATTTTGTCTGGCCAGCTCCTGCCCTGTTAAATAAAAATGCTGCATTCCCATCACTTTAGCAATCAGGAGCGTCTTAGTATCACATCTTACAGCATGAACTCCTGCCAGCTCTGGGCAAAGAGTCCTGCTCACTACCTGGCCCCCCAGAAGAAACACTCCGTACATTTTTTCTCAGCAAGACTCCAGGCTTAAGGATCCTCACGCTCAGCGTGAAGTCCTACCACCACCTTGATCTTTGCAATCTAGAAGGTATTTTTCTTTTTTTTTGGCCAACGCTTCTAGTTTCATGGGAAAGAAGGGAGCTGGTCAGGACTGAGTAGTGGATAAAATGTGAGCCAGGTTGAGCAGGCTACAGTGTGAGGTTGCATAACAGCAAAAGCTGCTTTTCAACCAAAACTAAGAGAAAGTTGTGGCTGTAGCTGAGGGATTCCAAGGGAGGGTTCAGGATGCCAGGATGCCCCCAGATGCAAAATGTACTGTACAAATAACACCAGTCAAATAAATAATGGAGCCAGCAGGACAAGCAAATGCTAACAGTGATATGTATATAACATAGACATAAACAACACATTCAAACATATGTGAAAATAAAGCCTGACCCTTTGGTTGTGAGTCTACAAAACAGGGTGGGCCCAGGACAAGCACACTTTGGACAAAGTAGAGCCACAAGAGTCTCTGGTGCCGTACAAACACGCATTTCCTCGATTTCCCACCCACTCAGTTCAGAAGTATAATTAACAGCCATGGGGTTCTGATTCCTTTTGAGGTTTAATCCGTAGAAATATCTGGTCTCAGACTTAGGAAGATCTTGCGGGATTCAAGCCCTAGGTGGTACAGGAAATAACCCTGGGACTGTGGCTGGGAGGAGGAAGACACTTCAAAGTTTGCAAAAGAATCAGCAATCGCCTTGCTCAGGTGGCACCGGCCCTCGAAAGCAGAGATCCGGGAGCGAACGCGGAGGCTCCGAGGTGGAAGCCGGCCACCGTTCTGCGCCACCTCCCAGACCGACACGTTGACACTGGGGGCTGGACCAGGCGCTGGCTGGGGACGCTCCGTTTGCCCGCCAAAGGCTTTCTGGGAGCGCTGCAGCGGTCCCGCTGGGGAACTAAGAGTCGGGGTAGCTGCCACCGTCCCGGGGTGCCCGGAGGAGGGGGAGAGAGGGAGATAAGGAGACGCTACTAGGAGGGGGCAGGTGCACGCGGCAGGAGTAACGCCGGCGCGGAGCCTCGGAAGGTCAGGAGTTGGAAGAAGAGCTGGAGGTCAAGTGCTGGGGGATCCCGGCGACAGTCGGGGCGCACAGACTTGTAGCCCCGCACTCTGAGGCACTCACCATCCTCTAGCGCTTCGTGCACGAGCAGAAGACCAAGCAGCAGCCAAACCTTCATCTTCAGGGCAAAGGGTCGGGGCAAAGGTGCCCGGAAGAGCGGATCCAAGGCGCGCGGACAGCCCAGGGCGCGGGCAGGGGCGCGGGCAGGGGCGCAGCGAGTGGCGGCGGGCGAGGGGCGCCGCCTCGGGGCGGGCGCCGCGGCGGGTCGGGGCGGGCGCCTGGGACGCCACAGCTGGAGGATTCAGTTTCACGAGGAACACGGTTTTGGGGAAAAACTTTCGGGATTTTTTTTAAACTCGGTGTAATGTGTCCTCTCCTGCCCCCTGGCGGAGCAGTGAAGCGCAGCGCTTTTTCTTTCGAAGGGAAGACGAGCTAAGGGTGAGACGAGGACGGCCAAATCCTTCCGTTTGTCCAAAAAGGCTTTATCTCAAGTTCACCAACTTCAAGAAGGCCCAGCGCAATTCTGCGGGTACCTCAGAGGGTCTCTTTCACCATACCTGTTGAAATGTCTCCCGACCAGCTCAGGCAGAGCCTCCGTGCTCTGTAGAAAGTGCCCCTATTTAATTCCCATGTGTATCACCTGTGTTCCCTGCGAAGCCCCCTTAGCCTCCCACGCTCTTGAGGGCTGTGCCAGGGAGCAGATCCGCTCAACAGCATCAGCGCCGCCCTGCGCCCAACATCCCGCTCCCCCCCCCAACCTCTTCTGAGTTTAGATCGGAGCTCTGGGCTTCTCGGTGTAACATCTATTTTCTACCAGGAGGCTCCGCAGTTCTAGCGCATTCTTCCCCTCTCACCCTTCCGTGTGCTTCTCATGAAGCGTGCTGAGGAGGTGATTAAGGTGAAAAGGAAGAAGCATTGCAAACCAAAATATAATTACATGCTGAACGGTGCGGTATGTGCTATGAATACTGCAGAGGTTCAGAGAGATGAGTTCAGGTGAGAGGAACTCACCTGAAGGGTAGGGCTTGAATTTGGAGACCAGGCGCAAGGTGGCGGGGGTGTCCTTCCCCTTGTTTGGCCATCCACCGGGGAAAGCATGCACTAAGGAGCAAAGCAAGAACTGGCTCAGCCGCTTTCCCCGACCAGATTGGAAGGGCAGATTCACCGAGGGACTCAGGTGGGAAATGAGACTGAACCCACAGCCTGGGGCCGTGGGCAGTGGGGCTGTGGTGGGGTAGAGCACTTAAGCCTCCGAGTGCCTCTCTGCTGCGAGCCATTGTAGGTTTCGGAGCTTGCAGACTCACAAGATCAAAGCAATTTGCAGGTACAGGCAGGCCAGTGCATTCCCCCAGGTGGGGAGCAGGGCCTGTTCATTTAAACGTTCCAAGTAAAAGCGAGCACCATTGGAAAGACCCTGTTCTCCCTGAACACCCACGGGAAGAAGTGCTGCAGCGTATGACAAACTAGTGCTTAGCAGCCACTTCAACCCCGAGGGATCAGAGTTCTATCTTCCACAGCCAGCTCTGGTTCTAGCTTCACCATTCCTAGTTTTGCAGGGGAGAGAAGAGTTACCTGGAGTATGGAAGTCCAAGGTTGAAGTCCTGTCTCTGCCACTGTCTCTCAACAACTCCCCAAACTAACCTGTGCCCCCTAGATGTTTATTAGGTGTTCATGGGTATGGGTATAAGGGTTAAGACATCATTCCTACTGTTGAGGAGGCACAGTAGGCCTGGAGATAAGCATTTAAACTAGTCACGCTCACATCCAAGGGAGCATTCTGAGCAAAGAAATCCAGGAGTGTGCACAGGAGGTACTAAATCTGCATGTGCTGCTCCACACTGAGATCCCTTTTCGTTCTGTCACTCTGGGCTGACACCTGGGGCCCATCACTCCTCACAGTCACCAGGTCCTGCCTGGTCTGTCTGTCCCTCTTTGCCATCATTCCTGGCCTCACTGCCCAGGTTCTTGCTGTTATCTTCCCTGATGGGGATATGGCCACAGCCCCCCATGGGTCTGTCCCCCCACCTTCCTTCTTGAGCCTCAACCCGCTTTTCCCAGCAATTAGACCTGACTTCAAATGAAACTTTAAAATATCTAACCCAATGTAAACTGTGTAAGTCTCCCCAGCAAGGCCCAGACTCCAAAGTTCACGGCCCCTGGGTGGAATCTCAATATGCTCGTTCAGTTCTTACTTCTTTTTTACTATTTATGATGAGCACCTTATCGTGTTGGCCTATTTTTGACAATTCAGTTCTTTTCATTATTGTCTTAGAAGAATCTTCGTTTATTCTGGCTGGTAAGTTCTTGGGTGTTACATGTATGGCAGATATTTCCTTCCAGTCTCGCTCCTGTCTCTGTTTTCCTAGCGGTGCGTTCCTTCAGGCAATTACAAGTGCTTATGTAATTATTGGCTTTTCAGTAAATTTTCCCCATGGCTTCTGGGTTTTATACTCTCTTTGGTAGGCCTTCCCTGCCTCAGATTATAAAGCTATTTTATATTTGCATCTCAAACGTTCATAATTTGTTGTTCATGTTTAGCCTTTAGATACATCTCTCTATATATACATGTGAATACACTTTTTTGTTATCACAAGTTAGAAATCTAATTTGATTGTCTGCTTGGATGGTCACTCTGACACTGTCAGTTGTTAAGGGATTGGTTCTTTTTCCATCTTTTAGAATTGACTTTTAGTGTGTACGAAATTGCATATGTGGATGGGTCTGTGTCTATTTGGCTTATTGATCTCTTTATCTATCCCTATAGAAACACGGTGCTGCATTAATTGGTACCGATTTACGGTACGTTTTATTACTTGTCTGGACGAGGATGCACCTGCCATTGTTCTTCTGTTGGTCATTATTGTGAATTTTCTTTTCCAGATGAAGTTTGGAATCAGCTTGTCAGTCTCCATAAAAGCCACACTGTTTTGACTGCGATTGCATTGAATTTGTGTTTTGTTGAAGAGTGGATATATTGACAATATTGAGTCTTCCCATCCAAGAAAGTTACGTTATATATCTTTGTGTTTAATCAAGTGTACTTGTATGTCCCCGTTGTATTTTATAACTGGTCAATGCTGGTATTAGGGCAATGATTTGGGAGTTCTGCATTTCCAAGCCTCTTTTATGTCAAATACATGTTAGCTAAATTTAGGCTACATGAATATGGATGTAATGTGTGTACATATAGACACATGTGTATAGTTCAGTTCTGTATTTTCCCCATGTATGTCCTCCTTGTCACTTGTTAGGCTTATTTCTTATTTTTGCCAGATGATTTATTTGTTTTGCTGTGAATGACACTTCCCCCATTACCCTTTCACACTAGGTCAGTGATATATAGAAAATAATTTTGGGATTTTAGTGCCCAAGCCTCCTCTATATCACATACACTTTAGCTAAATTTAGGTGTCTAAACTATCCTAGGTCTGTGTTATGGGCTGAATTGCCCCCCACCCCTATTTCAGTGGTGAAGTCCTGACCTCCAGGATGTGACCACATTTGGAACTAGGGTCTTTAAAGAGGTGATTAAGTTAAAATGAGATCATGAGAGAGAGCCCTAGTCCGACCTGACCGGTGTCCCTGGAAGTAAGAAGACACTTGGACACAGACACAGGCCCAGTGGGAAACCCTCGTGAAGGTTCAGGGAGAAACTGACCTCCTACGAGCCAAGAAAAGAAGCTGCAACAGACACCAACCCTGCTGACAACCGAAGCTTGGGCTTCCAGCTTCCAGAACGGGGAGAATACAGCTCTGTTGTTGAGGCTGTGCAACCTTCCAGGACAACTCCAGTCGGTTAGGACCGGAGCCAGGGCTACAAGAAACGCAGGGGCTTCCCAAGGCGTGAAACAGCCTGGCTTCATGATGTCTCTGAAATTGAAAACTAATACTGCCAACTTGTATTTTTGTAGGTTCTATTTCACTGCGAAACCCCATTTGCTTTGTCTCTAGGGTGAGAAAGAATTTTATTATTAGAGTCTCTGTTTATGTTGATCTATTCCATTCTTTCTCCAACCATTGCTATAATATTGGCCAATTAAAATACACCTTGTCCTACAGGTCAAAGTCAAATACACCTTGAAGCCTGGATTCCTAAGGCATGATTAATGTTGGTATATTTGTATCCTTTTTTATTAAATTTATTGGGGTGACATTGATACATAAAATTATATAGGTTTCAACTGTACAATTCTATGACCCATCATCTGTATATTGTGTGTTTACCACCCCAAACCACATCTTCTATCACCATATAATTGACCCCTTGACACTTTACTACCCTGCATCCCCCTCCCCTCTGGTAACCACCATCCTGTTGTCCATGTACTTTTCAGATGACGTCCTGGGTTTTTAGATAAATGATTATATTTCCCGCAAAACCTGTGTTTTCTTTATTAATAGTTGCCTGTCTGCTCTCTCCACCCGTTCCTGCCTTAATCAGCATTTAGTGTGTGTGATCCACTGACCGGACTTCAAGGAGCACAGCGTGGCTTGGAGACGGCACTGGCCAGGGGTCCGCGCTCCCCTGAATCAACAGCTCTCTCCCAATGCAGAAAGGGAGGAGGCTGAAAAAAACAGAGCCTCTGAAAGCCAGTGTCCAGGGAGCCACTGTCACACCCCCAGGAGGGCGCAGCATCGTCTGAGTGACTGTGCACTGCCACCTTCCTCTGAAGAGCACGGCCAGCAGCCCCAGGCATTGCCTTAGCAACGCAGAGTTGGAGAGGAGCGTGGTGGAGGGGAGGAACAGAAGTCAGGAAATGGAAGCGAGAGAGAAGGGAGCGTGGCGCCAGGGTGCAAGCAGATGCCCCTGCCGATGTAAGTCTATAAAAAGCGTGATTTCCGTCACTGTTCTTCAGAAGCACGAGTTGCTGCCATGCAGTGAGTCAGTCTCTGGTGAACGCCCAGCAGCAGCAGCAGCCCCGAGGGCTACCAGTGCTTCCGTCACGGTCTCCTGATTTGTGAATTATTTTATGGGCAGCATTTTCACTAAACCTTTTAAAGAATGGTAGTGGAAACTACTCTGTCTTGAAAAATCATCCTACTCCTCTGTTCCTTTCACCTTTGTAGCCACCTTCAAAGTGGTGAATAACATCAGGGATTTGTTAGGGAAGCCGAAAAAGAAAAAGAAAAAAGACACCACCTATATTTTGGGCATCTTCTCCCTACCACTCCCGACACACCTTTCCAACTCTCTTACTTAACTGCAGAAATACTGCAGAAAAACTGCAACCAATATTTTTAAAATTAATGTTTCAAGGTTTTAGCCAGCGCTAACCGTAGTTGTTTTAAACACTCTCGTTCTAACAGAAACGCCAGACATTTCTGGTGCTCCCAGAGCCAGTCATCAAGGGACACCATAGGGCCGGGACCTCAGACCCTTGGTCTCCTTAAAATAGTTGGGGCTAAAGAGGTTACTCTCCTGGCACAGGAGACAGCATACGGTAAAGGGAGTTACCTGTCCATTAGGTATAAGAGCCTCTAAGGCTTGGGAAAGAGGAGCAACTCCAAGCTAAAATGGAAATGACTTAAAATCAACATCTTCTCCTACCTTTGCTTATTCTTAATAGTGTCCCTCCTTCCTACTTCAAACATCCTTGCCTATTGGCTTTACCTGCTTATGGGCTTCAAACGCTGCCTCTTTGAAAAGCATCTTCTATTAGTCATTGACAACTTAATGCCAGCTTAAGTCCATGTTTCAGTTCCAAAACACTGGACTGTGGGTCTGATTTCCACCAAGGCGATGAAACCCTTGGCCTTTGCGGGGAGTGATGTCAGGCTCCCGTGAGCAAGAGGGGAAGATAATGGAGACCGACCAGCTCAGCTGTTGGGAAACCCCAGAAACTTGTGGATCAAAGACCCAGAGCCCAGAAACAGCATTCTTCCCTGTTGTGGAGCTATGAACGCGCCCTGAGCAGTGTAACATTCCTGGGTAGTGCAGTCCATCTCGTGTTTTCCTCTTCGTGTTGACTGCTCTGGTCTCAGCAGAGCGTCACGAGGGCCCTTTCACCAGGATTTATGACATCTGACATCTCTAGTATCTAAAAGTATTTAAGAGTTGGCTCTGAGTCTGTTGCTAAACTGGTTCAAGTAAGTAAATCAGCTATGAGCTGAGTTTATTTTGAGGTAGTTTCCCCCATACTTTGACCCTGCTTTGAGATAATGTGGTCATGGGTGAGTTTATATGCCTATGAGAGTTTTTTGAGATGTTTTTTTGGGATGAATGAAATGAATCACTCTGTCCACACAGATGGATGGAGACTTGCCAGCACAATCAGACCTCCATGGACCTTGAGCCTGGAAAGGAAGCTTCTCTGTGGCTGTGTTTAAAGAACACAAAGGTATCCCATTTCCAGGGTGTTGGGAACCGCCCTGCCTGGTTTCAGGAGCTGTAACCCCCCCCCCCCATGGCTAAGGCTGAGTGAGCGATCTTTGGACCATAAGCCACTAAGGAGACAAAGTGTATCTCCCCGGCAGGGGCACCCCCTGGGCCCCTTTTACTTCATCCATAACTGGCCCCCAATGCTTGATCGGTTAGCCAATGACAGGTAAGATTCCCCAAGGGGGGAACGACCTAAGACAGGCACAATCACTTAGAGGCCCCAAGGAAGGACTTGGGGGCCTACAGCCAAAGGGGGTGACGGACCCTCACCCCTTGGCTATGACATAGCCTGAGTCCTCATTCTGTCTCTTAATCTCTTGGCTGCCTTACTACCCCTGCCTGATGTAAGCCTGAGACAATGCTGGTGGTGGGTGCAGCCCTGTGCTGGAAAGGGCAGGTTCCCTAGGGTAATCAGGCCTAAGAAAGAATATGCAAAATCCCATGAAAGCTGCTTTGTTTAGAATGTTCTCAACTAAATAAGGGTCCAAGCAAGAAGTGAGTTTGTTCCTCAAAGTTTTATAGCTCTTTAGCTATCTGACCCTGACTCAAAATAGGCCCTCAAGAGTTCCTTGGTATCTATTGTTTGTCCTTATTGCCTGACAATGATTAATGAGCTTTACCTGTATTCCTGTGCAAAATGAACCCAATAAAAGTCCATTGAAGAAAAGGCTCTTGGCCCTTCTCCTTTGCGACATTGGCCACCTTTCCTCCCCAAGCAGATCATGTCTTGGTAGATTTATTCACATCTGTGGTGGCAAGGGGGGGGCCCCTGTGGGCAGAGCCCCCCCACACCAGGGGTTCCTGGTTAGACCCCCAGCCCGACATAGCTCCTGGGACATAACTTTTTTTCATATGATTATATGGCACCAGAGCAGAGGTGGGTCATCAAAACTTAGTAGCAATGCTAATAAACAATTAGACAGATGAGGTTTTAGGCTTCTACTTGGGAAATATTTTGCTGTTTCAGCTTGGTTTTCAATGCCGGCTTCCTCGATATTAAAATTTTAAAATTCAACACGGTGTCCCTCCAATTCACTAGACTCGATAGGAATTCAGTGTATATATATATATCCACAAAGACATTCCAAAATCAAACACGCTCCTTCAAGGGGTTTGCAATTTTAAATAACGTGAGCCATGTCACAGAACACTTTGACTCCTCATTCTCGGAGGGTAAGAGGACTGAAGGTGGTGGGTATTTATTCACTGTACAGTAAAACTGTTTCTCAGTTACACACAACTGATCACCCATTATCACAGGCTACGATTTGGTTTGGAACACACTGGGGAGCTTCTCATGGACAAAAGCGACACTAATGAGATCGGTCCATTAAACGGCAGCTGAAGTGGCAGGACCTCGGAAGTGTGTGGTCCTGGAGGGATATGCTTCCATATTTTTTGGACTGTGCCGTGAGGGTTGAGGGGATAGGAGACATCTCTCTTACCTTCTTGGATTTGGTTAGTCACAGGCTAACCAGGTGAGTATCCCTAACCATAAAACTTTTGCAACTTAAATTGTGCTATGTTTTTGAGCTTTAAAGTTTCCCAAATAAAAGAAACAGTTTAAATAAAATATGCACAAAATGTATACTTTGGTACGTGTGATACACAGGCATACTACATTATTTTACAAGTTGTATTAAAATTTATTTAAAAAATACGTGGTCACATTAGAAAGCCTATTTTACAGTGGTAAAGCAGCAAATAGTTCTTATTTATCACAAATTCTAAAAAATAACCCAACTTTATAAGTAAAAAGGAACATTGATTATCATTGAAAACATTTAAATGTAAAATTACCTACTAAACAAAAACCCTTTACATTTGCGCAAGTCCAATGTCTCTGTTGGTTTTTACAGGCAGAATTCCCGTAGGGTTTTGGGCTCTATTGACAGTTTCTACCGAGTACAATAACAAAATAAAGCAGTAAGACAGCTGGGCACCAAAGGTGAAGAGCGGGTGGTCAGCCAGGCATGGGCCAGGGACACCACCCTATTGGTGGTGATACGCGGTTCCCTCCCCCTCAAGGCTGTCAGTGGGGTGCCAGGGACGGTTGGTAAGCCAGACCCCTTGGTGCCGGTTCCAGGGACCAGCCACCCCCTCCAGGAGACCCAGAGCTTCCTCTGTCCTCATCATTCCCCTTGGTGTCCTCATGGGACATTTGGAACTGACATTAAGGACCCCAAACTACCTCATTGCATATGAGGGCTTTTACTTTGTATCCTCCCCTGGTACCCTAAGACCCCAGCCAACAGGGGGAGCTACGGATGCTCGCCCTTTGCAGGCTGCCCGACCCTGGAACCAGCACAGGGTCCTGGTGTATGACCCCCACGGGGCCCCAGTGGTCAGCGAAAGCTTCTGGAGGCCAGAGATTGTGGCAGTGGCTTCAGCCATAGTGAATAAAAGCTAAGTGTAGCGCTCCCAGCAAATGGGGTTGCCGGCTGGGTTGAGCCATAACAAAATGGCTTTGAAATCAGTACGACTAAACTGTACATACAAACAATCATGAATGTTACAAAACCCAACAACTACAACAATAACAGCAATGGCCTCTCAAAACCCAGAAAACAGAAAGCCATTAAAACATATTGAAACATAATGATACAAGGAGGGAAAAATAAACTGCTGAACTACAAAGTCGAACAGCCTTCCTTTCAAATCTACATTAAAAAATGACCTGGGCTGGTATCCGGCACTACATGAACTTTGGCACTTTTCCCCTTGATATTTTAGGACGTGTTAGAGAGGGTTAAGTAGAACATGTACAGAGAAGGCACTTTTTTCCTTTGGCACTCGTACTAGTAAACAGTTAATCCCTCCCACCCCAAATTCACACTAATTGTGTACATTCTAAGACTCTACGAAGTATGATCTAATCCTTTAAAATTCAGTGGAAATTGTATTTTTGGTGTTAACTTGAAGCCCACCAGCAGAAATCAGGCAGAGAACATGGTAAGTGACACCACAGGGGCGGGAGGAAGTTGGAACCTGGGCTGGACCACATCCCAGGGTTGTGAGGTCGGAATGGGCCCGATTGGAGAGGGAAGGAGATAAGGCCGACCTGCCCCTGTGGCACTGGGGGGCGATTGCTTTCCCTTATTCTCCTGGCTAGGCATTCAAGTGAGTTTAGGAAATAATTTGCTAAATATAGACTCCAATTCAAAATACTGTAACAATTAACTGCAAAAATATGTTAGCTAGTATTTAAAATGTAAAAACTGAACTTGAGGAATCTGTTGTTAAATTTCTTTGAAGATATATTAAATGGTTCAAGTAGATTTTTTTTAAGTGGCACAGAATGTAAAATTCAAAAATTACTCATGAAAAAACTTTTAAATCTTTATTCAGAAAAATTGAGAGAGGCTCCTATCTTTTAAGGGAATGTAATTCTGAAACAAATACTTTTCATCAACTATGGTTGGTAATAGTAAAGATATATATATATCTCAACATTAGTTTTGCTTTAATGTATATAACCCAAATGAGTTTTTAGTCTTAGTTTTCCTGATACCTATCCTTTGGAAAAAGGTGAACATGTAATAATCTATAAGCTCAAATATCAGTTTTCTCAATAATTTATTTCTCAATAAATTAAATAATTTTTAAACTTGAACTTGCACAGTACCTGGTTATGTAGGGCAGGAGGGCCTTCACACAGTTATTCACAAACCATCTTCTCTTTTAAAAGAGCATCAAATAAAAGTGTTATTATAAGATGCTTCTCACCGAAAATGTTATAAAAACATATTTCCTAGTACAAAAAAAGTCATTTAAGCTGTTGCTATGCAATCACAATAATGAGAAGATGTTTCTATATTTTTTAATTTCTGGAGAGAACTTTATATAAGTGTCATTCATTTAACAGAACATTTTGGTACTCCTAAGAAAGTTAAAACAACATTTTGTTCCGAAGGTCATGAATTCCAGTGTGGGGGCAGGGAAGTGGTACCCAGGTGGGCAGTGCCGGCTTTTTCCGGACCAGCTGAGGCAGAGATGCCGAGAAGGTGGCACAGAGACCAAGTCAACGGGACACCCGAGTGTCCCCAACCCCACCTCAGAGTAGAAAGCACCTGTTACAATGTACTAGAGTTTAGTGATTTCATATTAGAAACACTATAAATACAGCTTTCCTGAACAATCTATCTATAGAAAATATCATATATATAAAATCACTATGTATTTCAAAATACTTTAAAACCTAAAAATTTTATATAAGCGTATCTTTCAATACAAAACACTGTATTATCTCTACATCAGTTGGGTTTTTTTTAAATCCACACAATGGTATTATTTCCAAAGCTCATCTTAAACCCAACCGACTTTTGCATGGACAGTTGGAATACACAGACATACACATATATATAATACATACACACTCACATAGACAGACATTTGAGTCTTCACAGAGAAAAAGCGGTTGCTGACAAAGTGTCTTTTCATAGATTTGTGTTTGCAAAGTGTTTCAATGTGGAAAAATGCTTTTTTAAACTAATCTCTGCTCCTAATGGAACACAGCGGGCATAATAATTTTAGCTGCCTGTCCCATTCTAAGAGAGTTTCTTGATTCTGTTAAGATAAGAGAGTTAAGTATGCACGTACGAAATTCCTCGTGTTCCCTGGTGCGGGGCCTATTCTAGACTGACAATGGAATAAACACAGGCCTTAGGGCACAGCTACCACAGCCAGGACTCAGGAGCATGCAGTCCTCACTCACGTCCTTCGCTCCCTGCCTGCCTAACTCTTCCCCTCCAGGGAGACAGGCAGCTTGGGAGAGAGTGCTGGGCCTCGGACATCACACGTACACGCTGGTGCTTGTGGAATGTCAGCTCTGAGTTCCATGTCAGGGACTCCAGGACTGCAGCAGCCGGAGAGCCAGGCTTTCTACTTGTCTGTTTGATGTTTCATCACTATAAACTCTTGGTTAGACCATTCAGTTGCAACTTGCTTCTTAATGCAGCAATAAAATAATGGATTTCTTGGAAGAGCTGACAGAGATGTTTTCCTTGTTTGGGGAGTAAGCTGGTCAACTGGTGTGCTTGGTAACAACCGTCCTGGGAATGTAACCCATGCACACCTCCAGCTTCATCTAGTGGACTATTTCAGGATTTGTAATAAATATATAATTCATGAGAAGCAAATCCCACTGCAGATAAATAGTCCACTATCAGAGAAGCCTACAAAGTGACACCCAGTAATCAGAGAATCTCACATTTAAAAACAAATTATTTAGTCATATAAAGGCTGCTGTGTTTCTACAACTTTCATTTGGTTAATCTTTTAGCTTAGAGTTTTATATAATCATGTATTTAACCACAATATGGTATTTCCCAACCACTGATGGGTTAGTACAGAATATTGGAGCTCATATGAGTAGCTTTAGTGTGGTCATTTAAAAATAAATGAGACTATAAGTGCTAAACTATCATGGAATGAGAGATGAAAAATATCCCTAAATGTCTGCAAAAGAAACAGTCAAATGAGATCTAAACCCTGGGATCTGAGCCAAATGCCCTTTAACATCTGAATAGGCACTGCAAAATTAGAACAAGGAAATTTTCCCTTCTTGTATCCCTTCGTTTTTTCTACTTTTGCACGTAATAAAGGTAGACTGTGCAACTGTAACCCCTCATATCTCAGACAAGAAACAGAGAATCGAAACAGAGGACTGAATTCTTTGTTTGACAAGGTTAAAGAGCCTGAACTGTGATTGGCTAGTAAGTAATGGAAAAAAGTATGAATCACCCACCAACTGCATGATGTGGAGACTCAACTAGCTGATTTTAAGTGACTTTTCAAAACAACACATCCTCACTGTTGCTATTTATGCCAGCTTTCTGGCCACGGAGACCACATTCTGGCACAAGGGTCTCGAGGACACCATGCTCAGAGAAGACAGCAGCTCCAAGGGGCGCCACCTGGTGACACAGAAGGCCACGCCTCCCTGTGCAGCAAGGTGGCTGCAAACACTCCTACTGGCTAAAGTTTTAGCAAACTGCCACACCTCGTAGAAGGAAACTCTGTACTAAACCCACCGATGGCTTTGTAAGTTATAGAAAAAGGCTCGTTTCTCATCCCCTCCTGTTACTCTTGACCAGTGACAGACGCCCAGATGAGGGACTGCATGTGCAGCACGCTCTACGTTGACATTAATTAATGAAATCTAACAAGGCGAAGCAAATTATTTCCCTAACAACACCAAGCACATACAGAACACTTTTCTAGGTGGTGACTGCCTGCATTTCAGTATGTGCAGTATATGGCACCAGTTCAAGACAAACACTGGAAAAAATGTAATGCAGTAACAGCAAAACACAGACAACTTTTACCATTTGTATTCCCCGACACACAGACACACACACACACACACACACACACACACATTATTTGGGAGATACTCAGCACTAGGAGAGAGCTCAGGTTTCCTCAGGTACGTAACTCATTACCTGAGGAGGTGCTGTCCAGGTGAGTATAAATTAGGGGGAACTATGTCCGCAGCAAGCCCATGACAAGCCAGCACGGCGCCGCCGCCCTGTCCGGGCCACTCAGTGTGGGGTGTGCTCGTTAAGACTGTGGACTCCGCTCCAGCGAGCATTAGCACTCGCTCGTCTTTTCACTGAGTACAAAGGGTAAGCTGAGGCTTCTTTGGTGGTGGTCGTGTACCTGGAAGGCGGATTTTTCTTCCGTTGCTGCATGAACGGTGTCTGAATATGAGTCTTCGTCATCATCTTCATCCCTTGGATTGCTCTCCAGGCTGTGTCTAATGCCGTAAGTGAAGTAAATCAGGAACCCTTACAGAGAACAGAAGGGCAGCATTTTAGGTGGGCAGGAGATGACTGCCGGGACATGAGAATCCAGCACCAGGGCTCCCTGCCATCTCTCCCTCTGCTACCTGGAAGCATTCGGGGGGAGTGCAGCACCCCCCACCGGAGGGCCTCGCTCAAGCGTTTTCCTGGGAGAATGCACACCTCCATTTTTAACACCCAATCCTTGTAGAACGTAGGGTTCTCTCAGTAAGTGCTTTTCAGATGTTTATGTAGAAAAAAATTTATGAATTTTCTCAAAACTCGATGCTACATTTTAAACAATAGGATATATGGGGCAAAGTCTCAAATTACACCCCAAATACAAGGGGTGAATTATCAGGGTGGCCATCAGCTATCCTGGAACACACGCCCTGTATAAGCAAAGGGGACATGTGTGTGCCTTCCAGAGGTTACTGTCCCCAGGAGAGGCTGAATCGCTGCGTCCAAAGCAACCATTTGCTGACAGCCATGCTGACGGGCATCAGGAAGAAAGGTTTTAAGTGCCCTCGCAAAATAGTTTATTGCTTATTTATATAGGGGCATTTTGCTGGGTTTTAGTTATTTTTTAAAGATTGGTTGAGAGTTTTGTAAGATGCATTATCGTTTTCCCCTTTAAAGATCATGGGAAGCAGGCTGCAATTAGTATGTTGGTATGTCTAATCATCAGGAATGATTCTGGTTTCTCTCCGATTCGCAGAGGTTTGAAGGTCCAGCCCTCCCTGTTCTCAAATAAAGGTACTACCATCGCCCTGTTACAAAGAACCCGAGGCACAAAGCCAGGGAGGTAACTTGTTCTGTTCAAACACAGAGAATATGCCTCTGTAATCATTGCTTTGATCCAAGACAAAGTACGTTAAGCCATGGCGAGCTATGATTTAAGGAAAGAAGCAGTGGTTTTTTTGGAAAGGCAGGAAACGTGGAGAAGTCTCCATTAGATTAGGAAGAGATGCTTCTGGGCTGGGGGAGTGAGTTTCCCAGTCCTGGGCTTTGGGGATGTGGCCTCAGCTTCCTGGCAGCACCTGGGGAGGTGGCAGGGCCCCAAGGACCCCTGAGGGCATAGCCCACTGGCCAGTGATTCCTGATGGGATCCCGCCCCTAAAGCAAAAGAGCCACCCACCAGATGGAGCCATCTGGACAGAAAGAGAGAACAGCCCACTGTAACCTGTGTGGATGGATGACCTTTGACCCAAGCCCCCACACACAAACACACACACAATTCGTTGGCACTCTGTAAGATTCCCCAAATATAGGCAAAATGCCTATGTGGGTGTGAGGGGAAGGGTGAAACTGACTGAGGCTCATTCTCCTATCAGCACAACTGGGTTTGTGGCCTGAAATTGAGAATAAGTTAAAGGACAGCCAAACACCTACATACTACATACACAAATTACATTTGCTCTCACCGAGCCAATGGAAGGACTGTTCAAAAAGCATAAACCCAAAGTCCTCAGGCCACCGAGCCCGATGCAGGTTCAACCCTTATTTCTCACCATTTCGCCTGACATTTTTAAGGCACTTGGTGCTCAGTGCGTGAGCTACGACTCACTCAAACTCTTCATCTCTAACTCGGTTTCACAGAGGACAATGAAGAAGTCAAATGAAGAACAAGGTGGTGTAGATACAAATAACTTACTCATGTGAATGTTAAATTCCCTCCGAGGCTCTAATAATAATAACAAATTTAGTATTAGAATAGAGGTTTTTTACGTTTTGTTTTTGTTTGCTATTATCTCCTTCAAAATGTCTCCAAAAACCCACCGGCACACTGGAAAGAGAGAGCTTTGGGATCAGAGACTTGGGCCATTTGTCAGTGAGATCCTTCGACATTTTGGGGCTTCACTTTCTCACCCACCAAGTTGGAGAAAATTGAACCTACACGGTTCCGCAGAGTTACTGAGATATCTGGATTTTAAAAAGGCTCCAAAAACATGCGGAAAAGTAGGCACGCAGATGCTCTCAAACTTGGAAAAGGAGGACGTGGAAAAAAAACAACAACTTTATTTCTGGGAAGTGGGAAGGGTTGCACTTCTTCCATCACAGTGCATGAAATCAGAGAGAGCCAAAGTTGAGAGAGTGAAAATACTGAAAGACCTACCGAGCGCCATCCAAATGCTAAATCGGATCCAAGTCACGGCACTCAGCTGGACCATCAGGTAAATGTTCACCAGGATGCTGAATGCTGGCAGGAATGGTAAGAATGGAACCTGAGGGGGAAAGGAGCTTCTTAAACATACTCAGAATTTGAAAGGACACTCCCCAAATCATTTGATGTGGTGGTAATTTGACACACTATCCATTTTCATTCTGTGTCTGTAAGTTTATAGTCTTACGCAAAGGACAGCCTGAACAAAAGCCACTCTCCTATAGAATACTAAGGGGAGCATCATGTTTTACATTATTTACTGTGGCCCAAAACAACAGAGGATTTATGTGGCCTGCGAACACCTGCATTATCACCAAGAAGCAACTGGCCTTAACAGTTAGTTTAGTTCAGGTTCACAGGTGTAGTTCGGGCATCCACCGGCCATGACTCTGTGTCTCCGGATACATGTGGCATCTCGGGGGATGCTTCTAGAAAGCTCTCTCCCAGCTGAAACCTGCTCTGAGTTCTAATGTGACAGGTCAATATTTTTGTGCAGTGGAAGGGCTTTTGGTGAGAATAACCTTCCTGAGAGGGTCCTGACTTTCTAAAATATAATATTCCAATGATGCCTTTGCTGTTACAGATTCTTTGACAAGAAATGTGTGTGCTATTACATATAATCCTGTTTTAGGAGCATCCTCAAGTTTTTGAAAAGGGAGAGAATTTGCGACAAAAAGGAACATCTCAAAGAAGTGTGATGCTCTTGTTCGTTGGTTAACTTCAGAAATGCTTTAAAAACCCCATAAAAACTAACATCCGAGAAAACATGTGCCCCATATTTAGCATCCCTAACCCTCGGGACACAAACCATGAAGGAGACTTTATGCTGATTCTGGGGCTGCCTCCAAATGGTGAGGATGACGGCGATGAAGAGAAGCACGAACAGCACCAGGAGGGCCAGGCTCCACGCCTCCAGCGCGGCAATGGCCTGGACTCCGTAGGTGGTCAGAATACTCAGGCCCAGAACGAGAGATGCTGCAGAGGAGATACACATGCGACACGAAATCAGCACGCACGCTTCGCTCAGGTGCCTTGGTCCCCATGGTCGGTTGCGGTAAGACATCAAGTCCTTTGCATGTCCACTTTGCCAGACACTCAGAGTCTTCGTTCTCAGGATGGGCAGGCGTGGCTGATGGCACTGACTTAGGAAATGCCACTTGCTTACGCATGACTGTCTCTTCTCAGGAAGTCAACCTCCCCTCGGGCACGACCCTCTGGCTCTCCCTGCCCACGTGCCACCTGGGTCCTCATCCGCTCCTGTCTCAGACTGTAGCACATGGAGTGACGGGCCACTGTCAGGGGTTGGCATTCCCCTTTTCTCAAACAGGGAATGGCCAACCTGTCCACGTTCAGCCATTGTAAACAAATAAAATGACCTGCATCTCTTCTCCCTGTTTCTGAGAGGGACATTGCCACCCACTGACCCTACCTCTAACCGTCAGGGCTGTATTAGGGGCCCCACTACTGTGCTCTCAGAGAAATCCGCACTTCCCCACCAATCATCCTGTATCACAAAGCCCAGGGAGTGCAAGGGCCAGCTCTCTTGATATTCAAAGTGCCAGCAGAGTTCCTGGCACACGGGTGATGCTCAATAAATGCCTCTGAGAATATGAGAGATGACGAAACTGTGGCTAAGCAGACAGCATTGTCTATATTGTCTCCCAGCCTCCTGGGGTCCCAGTTCCGTGATCGGCAGGTGTACTTGGCTGGACGCTTTTACACAGGGAGCTCCCTAATAGCTAATGAAATGCACCAACTATCTACTCCGAACACTCTCACCTTGTGAATTTCTCTGTCTTCTTCATTTACCAAGACATGATACACTTATCCTGATAATATAAAAGTCTAGTGGCCCACTAGGTGGACCCTTCAGGGCCCCAGGCAGTCACTAACCTACTCCAGGGTGACCCGAGGCCTTTCGCCCTGTCTCACATCCCACCCGCTCCACCCACACACACGCCCGCCGGGGCTTTGAAACCCCGCAGGGATGAGGACTTACCGAGGAGTACCACCAGGACGCTCACCAGAGAAGCCGACTGCTGTGTGGGCAGAGCCGAGGGGCTGAAGAGGGTGGACAGGCTGGAACCCGGTCCCTGCAGCATGGTGACCTGGGACGCGCTTTCTGATTCCGCACTGGCACACGGCTGCAGAGCCTCTTTCTCGGGAGCGTATTTGGGCTGCTCGTACGATAAGCCAGGCTGGTACCTGTCCCCAAATAAAGGCTGGTGTCTTGATTCTCAAAGAGACACTTGGCCCCAATGTAACAAACTCCTGAAACTCTTGGTGAGACCTCTCACAGTGTCATGGCTCGGGCAATAAGCTGACGCTCCTCGTGGGTCCAGCCCCAAATCGTGCGAGCCTGACCACTGCCCTGCTAGACAGGAAGTCTGCAGCAACTCTGAGTTCTCTCTGGTGGCCGTTTCATTAGAAACATTATATATGCCACGCAGGAGAGAGTCAGGTTTTAAAGTGAGGCAACTGCAATAACAGGATGATTGCTCTAAACATATCTATGTCCCAAGGAAATGTTCCCCAAAACAGCCCAGAAACTCTGGTTAAGTGCCAGTGACAAACTAACAGGCTCTTCGGTTTGGTATTCAAAGGCCTCATCACAACCTAACCTGTCTGGTCTCACCTCCTTCAACTTGCCCACCTGAGTCCTCTGGTTTCAGCCCAACTAGCTCACCCAGCCATCCGGCCACCTCCGCCCCCTGCACATGCCGTTCTCCTTCATTACTTCTCCCCACCCTCCGCAGCCTGTGTCCGCACATCAGCCTGCCTCCCCTCCTGGTGTCCGCCCCAGGCTCCCCAGTGCGGCCTCGTCCCTCTGCTCAGCCTCCACCCACATTTACAAGGATGCTCGTTCTTCCTATCTATGAACATGCTACACACTCCCATTCACTAGTATCTTCTTTGATTTCTTTCTTCAGTGTCTTACGATTTTCTGAGTGCAGGTTCTACCTACTTGGTTAAATTTATTCCTAGGTATTTAAATTTTTTTTGATGCAATTGTAAGTGGGATTGTTTTCTTAGTTTCCCTTTCTCACAGTTCATTATTAGTATATAAAAATGCAACTGATTTCTGAGTATTTATTTTGTGTCCTGCTACTTTACTGAATTTATCAGTTCTCATAGACTTTTGGTAGAACCTTGAGGTTTCTCTCTATGTGAAATCTAAAGAACGATATAAACAAAAGAACAAAATAGAAACAGACTCATAGTTACAAGGAACAGAGTGATGGTTGTCAGAGGGGAGGGGGCCTAGGAGTTTGGAGGAAAAGGTGAAGGGATTGAGCAGTACAGATTGGTAGTTACAAAATAGTCATGAGGATGTAAAGTACAATATAGGAAATATAGTCAGTAACATAAGAACTGTGTTTGGTGAGCCGGTTGGGTACTGGAAATATCAGGGGAAACACGCTGTAAAGTGTATGATTATCTAACCACTATGCTGTACACCTGAAACTAATACAAAATAATACTGAATGTAAACTATAATTGAAAATTAAAAAAAAAGTAGTATCTGTCCTCTGTCTAAAGAAGAAATATGTTCACTGGGAAAAAAATACCTAAAAGTACACAGAAGAAAATTAAAAACACTGCCCAATGTTAATCATGCTAGTATTTTGGCACAATATCAGCCAGGCATGAGTGCATATATGTTTATATAGAAGGAAAAATGATTTCTTTATGTAACTTTAGTGTATTTAAATAAATTCAGATGCTACATAGACTTTTACATCCTAAAACTGACACATTTCTCCAAATAATTAAGTATCA
Source organism: Artibeus jamaicensis (assembly GCF_021234435.1). NCBI lineage: Eukaryota > Metazoa > Chordata > Mammalia > Chiroptera > Phyllostomidae > Artibeus > Artibeus jamaicensis. The sequence continues at coordinate 18,706,861 of NW_026522056.1, read as the reverse complement.
TTTTATTTGTAGAACAGTCCACTAAATAACTGTACCCTCATTGATTTAACCATTCTCATTGCCATCCAGGCTAGTTCAAATTTTCACTAATGTCAATTATCTTCTCCATGAACGTCCTTTACTTCCATCTGGGTGTGCCCCCATGATTAAGTCTTTAGTATAAAGTCTTAGCAGCTGAATTCCTGGGACAAAAAGTATAGTCTTTTTAAGTGTCTTTACATATTACGAGAACCTGCCCTTCAAGAGAATTGGGCCATCCTCTTGCTCATTACCTATTGCATTTGATTCTTTGCTAAGGACCAAGCACAGATCTGTGCTTTCTACAGATGTTTCTGCACCCACGACCTCTCAGCTCAGAGACTGCTGGCGCCCAGACAGCACGGACGGCGGCCCTCGCTTTACTCCCTGGGCAGCAACCGGACACCCGCCCTGCAGAGCCATCTCTCTGAGAGGCAACACACCTGAGGATGAGAACACAGGCGGCCACCAGAGAGTAGGCCAGCAGCGTGCCGATGGACATCATATCCACGAGGGCCTTCAGGTCAAAGAGAAACGCCATCACCGCTGCGGGGAAACAAAAGGACGGTGAAGAAAACGGCCTGCGACTCAGTTCCGAACGGCTGATAACGTTCCAGGCGGGGACCACTGACTGACTTTTGGTTTGTTTTTGTTTTGTTTCAGTTCGAGTACAGGAGACTATATTTCTCAGAATTAAGAAGATGTTCTTTAGATTGTACAAACTGCTAGCAAAACTTGAGAGCCCCTCAGTTATCAGATTGGTAACTACTGCTTTAATTACTAAAAACCACCTACTTGATTACCTAAAGAAGTATTAGCTTGGCAAAAATTGAAAATATTACTACTCTCTTTTGATGTTTCGGAAGAAAAACAGTGCTGAGAAATATTGGCTAGGTCCTTGTTTAAGATCATAAAAAACTTCAAATAAAGGAGCCCTCAATAAAATGGTATTTAATCATATTGATTTCCATTCGCATTTTGAGGTATATACAAAATAAAATAATTTCCAATTAAATTATGTTTCTTACATAGGCTAAATTTTACTCTGGTTAAAACCACTCACTCCGGTCAGACTGACTAGACGTGAGAGCTCACTCTACGGTCCTGCACACAGATCCCAGGAGGTTAACAGGCAAAATAGTCTTCACACAGCAGAATAGCTAACTGGCACTTAGCAATATTTCTCTCCATTGAAACATCAAAATAGTGCTAACACTACCTTGAATGTACCACACAGCTCTCCCCAACTGAGTAAGCAGAAACTATATTCCATTCACATGGGGTTCTAGAACTTGCTGCAAGCTTTCTGTCTCCTTTGTTTTTCAATTTAATAAGCCTGGGAGACAGGAAAATTATTTAGGTTCAGCTACACAAAATGGCCAGTATTTGACTGTTTTGTTTTTTACCTAAAACCCAGCAATTTTATGTGCTTTTCTGGGTTATAATCCTTATAACAATAGGATTATTATCCCTGTTTTATAGACACGTTAAAACTAGGACGTGGAAAGCAAGGTTCCACCCCATAGGCATCTCCAGGCACCTCCTACAACAACACAGTTTCTTTAAGTGCAGCTCAGGCCTTGCTTTGAAAACTCTCCGTGGCTGGAACACTTATAACAACCACAGTGAGGTCGTGAACATTTCCGAATGTTTTTTAAGAATCACGGCTAGCTCAGATGAGGTAGCCAAGACAGAAGGACATGATTAATTATCTATACAGGCAATCTCATCTAGTTAAAACACAAAGGTATAGGAGTACAAAATAACAAAATGTTATTAGAGCATTAAAAAAAGCCTTCTGTTAGAATGATCTTTTGTTAATTATTAATTTTAATATCTTATTAGGCTGTCAAATTAAATTCTTCCTGAAAGAAGGACAGATTCTCTTCATTCTGAATATACAGAGCTATAATACATAAAATTCTAAATACTACCAGGCAATGTTCTGCTAGGAACAATAAAACTGTTTATGAAGTTAATAAAATGAGTGATCCTTTGTCATGATTCTACACGCTAATATCCCAAGGCACTATTAACACTAAAATGGGCTTTAGATTATCTACTACAACTTTCATTCATGGGTGCAGCTATCCAAGCACCAACAAAGGGACGTGAGCTTCCAATGTCTGCGTAACGAAGTGCCACATTTATTAGAAAATATTTACAAAGTGAAGCTGTTAGATACCCTCTGACTCTAAAAAATAAATCCCATTTCACACATAATTAGATACTAGGATTCTCTAACCTATCTTGCCAACAATTTAGAACCTCAACAAAATTACCATTTTTTGGTTTGAATTTCTGCTACGCCAAGATAGTTTATCTTTTTTAAAATAGTTTACCATTTTATGAAGCTTGCTAGAGCCTCTATCTTGCTTCCTGTAATAGGACCTTTAGGGCCATTCTCTTGGTCTATAAAATATATGAAAATTTCTGCCAAAAAGTCTGGCCAAAGGCACTGGACGTTGATATCGTGATATGTCAAAAGGTAGCTTCTGGAGTCTCTGAGTAACAAAACTGGTGAAGGGAAAAACAGGTTCCTGACGATGTTCACAAGGTGTGAGTAGCTCTGGGGAGCCCCTGGCAGCCCAGGAAGTGGGGATGTCCATCCCCCTAACTGCCAGGACTGCAACAGCCAAGTGCAAACTGTCTTTGCCAGTTCTTACGCTTAGTTAAGCATGGGGAAACGTTAGCTTTTCAAAAACCCTATGGTCCTTTAGCAATATTCAGCTTAAATCCTTAACAAAAAAAATCAATCATTATTCTCAATTAATATGCCCCAAATTAAGTAATCATTCTTGAATTAAAATTTTATGCATTGACAATACAATTTTATGTGCTAGTTAATCAATCGGAAAAGAATGTAATAACTGACACATAGGGAACAGCCATTACAGCTCATTGCACATTTGTGAGAAGCCCCAAAGGTTAAAATAACAAAATGGCAAAACATCCCCCAGGGTCAGTTAAGAATGCACTTCGGTAAAGCACTGCCACCGTGATTTTCAGGTGTCATCCCAACGATCGCACCCTAATTTACCAGTAATTTTGTTCTTAACTTACATGCACAGCAAGCAGGCCCTCTCTGTAAGTCCATGCGTGCGCATAAAACGTTCAAGTCCAACACCGAGAAGCCCACATTTGGAAAGCTTACCAGAAATGACCCCTGCAGTCAGTGTGGCAGCAACTGGTGACTGCCTCTTACTCACTCTGGCAAGAAATCTAAACAGTAAGCCATCCCGGGCCATGGCAAACAGGATCCGGGGTAAAGGAAACATAGAGCCCAGAAGGCTAGAATAGAAAAATTCAGAATCCACGTGAGTTATCACAAGCATCACTCTAGACAGGTAGATGCAGGTACAGACTGGACACACTCAAGCACAGAACGAACCTACGTCCAAACTGTTCAAAATAGGAAACATTCACAAAACAAGTTATTGATCTTCACATGAACTGAAACAGAAAACCACCTAGCTTTCGTATTTTTCGGAATCCTTGATGAAAAAAGACCCCCCTTTTCTTTATAGAAGTTAACTTTCTCTCACCTGCCACTGCACCCGATGATAAAGTAGCGATTATTGGTGTCTTCGTTTTGGAATTGATTTGAGCTAGACATTTGAAAAGCAACCCATCCTCGGCCATAGCATAGATTACACGCGGCATTGGGAAAATGCATCCAAGAAGACTGGATAAAAAGCAAACACATGCAGTATGGCAGACATCCATGCAAAATTATGTCCCAGAACTGAAATTAAGTAACTGTAAAAATCTCAGCACTGCAGCTAGGATTACATATTTTCAAAACATTATGATTGGACATTTAAAAGTATTTGCACATGTTTACCACTGTGCTACTTATTATTCTGTTGCAGATATCTGCCCAGTACAATTATCAGACCAAAAACAATAATGCAGGTGATTTGTGCATGCTTGTGATTATTACTGAATTAAATCTAAATAATTAAGACAACAACAAAAAAAACCCCGAAAGCAATCATACCATTAAGATTTTTATAGTGGCAATAACTCAGAAAATGAAATTCCTAAACAGATATATATTATAATTAAAAAAAAGATTAAGTAATTTGATTTCACTGAATAGCCCTTCACTTATTTAATAATTATGTATTTGTAATATTTAGCTTACCATTATTTTTCCTCATATAGCCTGATCTTTGATCAAATTAGTAATAATTCCCAGCATCACAAGATAATTGATATACAAAAAGGTTAAAAAAATCAACTCACTATGAAATTACTACATAGATACAGCCATGATTAACAGTTTAAGAAAACTTTAGACATTTTGAAAAACTTGTCTGTTTATGGAATGGCACCATTCCATATATTATTTCATTATGAACAATAACCATTTAAGAGAAAATAAACAAAATATTTTATGAAAAAAATCCATCTTCTTTATCTTTTAATAAAGCTGGGCTGAGGATGGCCACAGATGAATCTGTATCTGTCTCTTTTAAGATCGTGGTGATAAGGTGTGGTCACACTGCAGGTTTTTGAAAGTATTCAGAATAAACCTTATCATTAGCAGGTGGCTGAGAAACCAATGAAAAGAATTTCTCGTTGTTACTTCCTATTATCTTGAAGAGAAGACGAAGTAGATTTGGGGGAAAAAAGCCAGGCTGATGGATTATATAAAAAGATACCTTTTTCCGACATCAGGCTTATAGAAAATTATTTTCACTTAAAAAATCTGTAATCAGAGATTATTTTTTTCTTTGTAAGAATGCTCTACTGTATAGCAACATATAAAACTAAAATGAAATGTCTTATGATCACTTGTTAATTTAAAATATGAGTAGCTCAGGAAAACCGAGGAATGAATTCTGAAGGATTAAAGCAAGCACCTACTGAAAATCCAAACACGTGAGTTTTAACTACTCTTTACTTTTCACATAGATATTATATAAATTTCCAGCGTTAATTTGAGAATGGTAATTTCTGTGTCTAGACCAAATTCACTCTGATCAACGCTATGTGAAATAGTCTCAGTGTTTCACAAGAGAAGCTCATTGGAGTTCACCTTGTCACACAGCATAGAGTTTCCACACACACGGGCTTGATAAGGCTTTAAAAGACAACAGAAAATGTCCAGTCTGCACCTAGGGTCCCCATCGTCTGAAGCACCGCGAGTGATCCCAGAGCCAGCAGGGAAACACACTCGCGTGAACATGCCAGCATAATGCATACATATATGAATACGTGTGACATGTGTGTGTATACAGGGATGCCTGCCCCTCTGTTGTACGTATTCCCACTGCAGCTTGGACCGCCATTCTCTTGAAATACTGACTCTCGACTGATGGGGGAAAAGGACTTTATCATTTAAGATTAAGGGCAATTCTGGGCAAACTATTCAGAGAATACAAAGCTGCACCATGTGTTCCTGATATTAGGATTATTTTTAAAATACACGAGAGGAATTCCTTAGACAGTGACCTCACTTCGCAGTAACCCAAACAGACTCAGTCCCAGAGGCAATGGAACGTACCTCGCGGACAGAGCACAGAGGGAGCCGGCGGCCACGACATACTTGGCAGGACCCCAGCCGACATACTCAAACGCTACGGGGAGGGGGCTCTTCTCATCCAGGAGGTAGTACGGCATCATAAGTGTTAAAGCTGCCGAGACCCCAAAATAGGCCATAAAGCAAACAAGCAACGAAGTCACAATTCCAATAGGAATAGCTTTCTGAGGATTCCGGACTTCTTCACCTATGGAAACACAAAAGGTGGCATGCAGAATAAAACATCAATAGGTAAATTGTGAATTCTCTGTCTCCTCCATGGTAATTCTACTCTGCTCCCAACACTTCTGTTTTCTTAGCTTGATCCATCTATTCTGCATGAAATGTCCTCTCTTCTTGTGCATACTTTGCTATTACATAGAAATCCAAAGCCAGGAAGAAAAATAAAACATGCTCTTCTAGGATTAGTAAATGTTTAGTGGTAGAAAAGTGCTCTTAATCCATCTTGGAAGTGATTCGTCCCCAGAGACTGAATGACTGTCACAGGATTCCTTCTGCGCACCCCTCAGTATGAAGACTTCAGATAAACAGCTACCCAATCCATATATTTATATACATTAAACTCTAGTTTCAGTAGAAAACAGTATACTTTGGATCCTTCTAATAAGATTTGGCATTTGAAGCATCCAAAATTAATCATTAGGCCAGGCGAAAAATATGAATCCAGCATAGACACTTAGAAATGATTCTGGCATAATTTCTCTCTTGTATGAAAGAAAGAAAAGAGAATTCTCACAATACCCTGTTCTAATAAAGAAGAGATCATTTACGAGCATGGCCATCATTATTACTCACTGTGACGGCCGGTCCAGACAGAAAGTTGAGGGTACTGATTACGACTAATGCTTACAAAGTATTTGACAGCTTGCAGAGTATTGTTCCTGTGTGTTCTTTCAAAGTTACTTTTCACATGTACACATGTGCCTTAGGTAACTCATGACTTCTGAAGGGTAGGTCTCACCCTCCCAGTTTTACCAACATGCAAATCAAGGCTGAGTGGGTGTCACTCAGCTTCTTTTAATCACATACATCTGGTGTCACGCCTGGGCCCGGCACCAGGTCCAAATCCTGTTTTCGGTCCTGACCCTCTGCTGCCACCCATGGGCGCTTGTGTGGCACAAAGAGGGCCCTTCCCCCCTGCCCTGAGCCCGGACTCTGCTCCTACCGGTGGTGGCAATGCAGTCAAATCCCACGAAGGCATAGAAGCAGGTTGCAGCCCCGGCCAAAGTCCCCGCAAAGCCATAAGGCATGAAGCCACCAGCCCCATAGACACTTGTTCCATTTTCAGTAGGCGGCTCTCTGAGGAAAAGCACAAATGTCGGAAAGTCATCTTTAGAGAAAACTGTGTCTTCCGGCCATGTCCGAAACGACATCCGCAGAGGGCTGTTGCAGTCTCAGCTCTTTGAAGCCGACACATACAGAACTAAGAGTGAACCCTGATCCTCGTCCTCTGTCCTGGAGAATACAGTGGTGTCCCCGACAACGGCACCCACTCGGGGTTTCGGACACCGATCTTGGATGCAGGCCCGAGCCCACCCCGGCCTGGATGCACAGCAAGGCGGGGCTTTGAGAGCAGCGACCATCTGTGAGCCATGACCTGACACCAAGACCAGCAACTAGCTCTTGTCATGGGCAGCTGCACAGGCTGCATGTTTAAACATTCCCAACAAAGACATTTGAAAAGCAGAGATACAATTCTCTCGGCTTGATTAATACTACTGAAGTTGAATATTTTATTACCTGCAAAAAAACTGTAAAAAACCAGAGGATACTAATTTTTTGCCTCCTTGGAATGACTACAAACAACTCATATAAAGAAAAACATGTAGATAATCCTCACTCCATATAATAGATATTTTTGTAATCTTATTTTACAAGCACATGAGCATTATGATCAAATAAATCATAGGGTGAAACCTTTCCTATATTATCATTAATTTAATTTTTAACCCCTTTTTCTTGGGAGCACACCACGGGTATTCTCAGAATCAACCCCTGTTCTCCCGCGTCTTTAATGAGGCTATCAAGTTTAAAGTGAAATGCCAGGACAGGTCTGCTTATGCAACCAATAATATTCTCCAAAAAAAAACAACGAGGCCTGGAAATTACTACAGGGCTGAAAAAATGCAATGCATGCTGGTCCCAAAGGGAGAACTAAAGGGTGCATTATTCAAAAATACTCATTGGTACGTGAAGGCGGCAAACCTTTGGGGAAAAGAAAGCCATTTTCAATGGTTAGAATCTCCCCTGTGCCTCCTCTAAACCTGGAGCAGAGCTTGAGGCGGAGAACCAGCGGTTGGCTTCCATCACCTGCTCGGCAGTGAGAATGCTTATGCGTTTATGTCTGGGGGGAGCCCGGGGAGAAGAGTCTTGGAACAGAAGGGACTTCAGAAATGTCGAGGGAGCAAAAAGTCTGAGAACCACAGTTCAAGAGGAAAATGTAACATAAGACACAAGTGAGGAAAAATTAAAAATGAGAGGGGAAGGACCCCAAATCAAGTACTCTACCTGGCGTTTACGGATATATTTTTGAGAAACTCCTCACTAATCTTCCAGTTGGCCACATTCCCTTTCACAAACCCAGCCACCATGACAAAGAGGAGGACCAGGATGTTGACCGCTGTGAAGATTTTATTTACCCAGGCGGACTCTTTCACTCCGAACGATAGGAGACCTGTGGGAAAAGAAAGGGCAGTTTAAGTTTTACCTAAGTGTTAGGAAAGGCAATGGCATTGTGAGGCAGTTACAGGCGTTAGAATATTATTTCACCAGCATTCGTATATTTAAGTCACATTTATCCCTGTCTATTGTGAGTTCTTACTCACTTGCCGGAGAAATAGTATTTTCTGAATACAACCGCCCGATTTCAGAAGGCAGACTATGCTCACAGCATTTAAGACACAGGGAAATCGAGTAACCTCCTCTGTTATCACCAATGGGTAGAGAGAGGTAAAGTAACTTAATTTTAATGAAAGGCTGCTGCAAAGTCATTTCAAAGTTCATGGCTGAAAATTTTGAAAATGAAAGCTCAGTCATATGTCTGTCTCATGTTTACTGCATACACAAACAAAATAATTCAACTGTCGTGCCAAGTAGATATTTAGTTAAATCAATTCTTGTTTTATTTTATTTTATTTAAAAATTTTATTTATTTATCTTTAGAGGGGAAGGGAAGGAGAGAGGGAGAGAAATATCAATGTATGGTTGCCTCTCATGTGTCCCCTGCTGCAAACTGGCCCGCAACCCAGGCATGTGCCCTGACCGGGAATCCGTGATCCTTTGGTTCACAGGCCTGCACTCAATCCACTGAGCTACACCAGCCAGGGCTCAATTCTCATTTTAATAGTTTTATTTTATATTTGAATTGATTGTAAACGTAGTCAGTTTCCTATTCAAGTAATTCGAAGAGACAGAACTTTCATATAAAGGAAATAAAATCAAGTGTAACCTCCGGTCCGGAATCTTGCACTTGCACACGTGTGTACACACGCACACAAACACACTGCCAAGTCAACAGACACACAGCCGCATTTTAACAGCCACACGCCCTGCCCTCAACGGAGACACTGCACTTTGGTCTCTTATGTAGAGACAATCAGCGCACTTTAGTTTCTTAAAACTACAGACAGTACTGACATAATCATCCCTTTATCAATACCATTTCATACTTTCTAATGACTCCTTTACAGTCATTTTCTCTAAGTTAATACTGTATCGAGGCTATGTGCTTTTATACGAGGCTCTTGGTTAATATTATCAAAATATTCCCCATAATGTCTGGCCCACTGTAAATTGCCCTTTTTTTTTGTTAGGCTGTTCTTGTTCATGTTGATTTATAAGATGTATTAATTTAATGATAATGCCGTAAGATCTCTGCCTATCATGTATTATTCATGTTTTTCCCAGTTTACCATTTGCTTTAATATTATTGTTGGCTATCTATAAAAGATGTTTTAGAATATAAATGTTTCCTCTTTTAGTTTCTACCTTTAGAATTTCCCTAAATATTAACCCCAAACATTCACTTTTCTGTTCTGTTAGTACTTTTATGATTATACTTATCATATTTATGTACTTAATCCATCCTGCGTAAGACCCGAATTACAGACCGAACAACATTTACTTTTTGCTTCTGGGGGAAGGACTGTGATGGAAGAAGGGTCACGTCACATGTTCGCTCGCTGTTCTGTCACCTACACACCTGTGACCGAGTCAGCACAGCTCCCCAGGTAGAGCTGGGAGAAGCCAAATCTCATTCTTCCACCCGTGTAACTCCCAGAACTCACAGCAATATATCTGTGTGAACAATTTGAGGGCAATTGTGCAGTAGTACAACTCTGACTCTGTAACTATCTGTCAGACTGGAAACCACTACACAGCTGGGAAATACACACTGCACACTGCCACACGCATTGGAAAGCAGCCAAGCCACTGTCACGCTCTAGAAAAGCCTCCCAACTTCTCACGTGTACTCTCTCTTCCGAGACCCCCATCTCCAGCCAGCAGGTTAATTAGAGACCCATGAGTATCTCATCCAAATATGGCATATACACTTCCCGGGGGCCGTTAAGACACACCGCTTCACTTGCCATGATACTTGGCATTACACTGTGAATAAAGATTTGTAATGGGAGGTTTTATCTTCAAATGGTCCGAGAACAATGTCAGCGTGCAAGCTTAGCCTCGACTTAAAGTAAAGACCTGATGGTCGATGAAGACAGGACCAGCGGTGCGAGGCAAGGCCATGTCTCGTCACGGAGTTCAGTGATTCTGTGTCATGGCCACGTGCTTCTCAGTGTTTGGAGCTTGCAGCTGGATATTTTAGCTTCACTGAAACCGTTCCTAAATAAAATCTGATCTAACAAATTTAATGTTCGCCAAGCTGTTTCGAAACCAAAACAAACACCTGTTGAAAACAACTGAGGCGATTTTTCTTGATATTAGAGCTCAACGCCAAATATTTCTGATCTATAAATTCTGTTCACATCCCTGACCCTGTCTCTTTATAAAATATTTAATGACCAACTTTTAAAAAGGAAAAACTATTTTAAAAACTATGTAACTGTACCAGTGAACATTCGTCATAGAAAGATGTTTCGATCTCTTCTTTGTAACCAAGGGAGAACGGAGCTAGAGACCAGCTGGCCAGGGGAGGAGGAGCAGATTACCCAGGACATATCCAGTCAGCAGTGGGAATAAACACGGACTCTGTTCTTAGTGGGTTTAAGCAGGAAGGTGGGTAGGGATGACAATCAGAACAACTTCACATAGTTAAAAAAAACGTAATGGGACAGCAAGGGTTAACTACGCCTGCAAAATAGAATAGCCTGCCATCTACATGTTTACTAGGTACCAGGCAGGAAGCCTGCACCAGATAGACACTGGTATGTATGCATGAGCAAACTGAATCATGGAAAACTGAGGTCACTCCATGTTCCAAAGATAGTAGGTGGCCGCATAGGACGAGACACCTGGTTTGTTTGACTCTGATCCTGTGCCTTTCTAAATCACTATGCTACAGTGCTGATGAAAATGAAAACATTCTAGTACCAAGTACGTTTGTTTATATAGTGTCTATATTAAAAAATAACACGTGGTTAGAATATGCTTCCTTTTCAACCAGATGCCTACATCATCTAGCTAAGGGAATAAATAGAAACAGAGACTTTCTTTTAGAAAGAGTATGCCTGCCAGCACCCTCAGTTGATCTAATATAAGGCCAAAAATCATGCATTCTTCCTCACCGAAACTCCACTGCCATTTCTGCAAATCCCTAATTAGTATCATAAAATCGATGTGCCTCATCCTGTTTTTTAGTCCATTCCAGATGCCATTAACCCCAAAGTGCTGTGTCTACTACTCCTTTTGATTTAGATTTAATATTGAAGTGTACCTGATGTGACAAAGATAAAACGTGATTCTAGTCTGGCCCACTGATCTCCAATCATAACCTGAGTGTATAAAGATGCTGCACAGTCTTGGGAACTCAAGCCCCAATTTCACTGAGACAATTAGTCTGGCTTGACAGAGGGAGAAGTGTAACCGCTTTTCTTACCTGATAGAAGTAATATGAGACACACGGCAAAAAAGTCGGGATACTCTGCAAGGCCGGTATAATTTATATTGAAGTATGTCCTGAAAAACTGACCGATCTGTTTGTTAAGAAGTTCATCGAAGGTGCCGCTCCAGGCTCTCGCAACACTCGATGTACCTTCCCAAAACACAGAACATTCGGAAAATACAAGGTCACTGGCAGAAAGTTAACATGACATCAATTGCTACTCTGTTCTAGGATAAACATGGGTTAGTTCAGGCAGAATGGAACATTTTAATCCCATATAAAATTATCTTCATCATTTTATAATTATATAATAGCAATCAAATGCTCAAGTCCATCACCATCAGGTCACTTTATTCACATTAAAGAACTATAATTATTTTTTAAAAGGTTTTTAAATCCAATAAGAGGCACGTTCAGAGATGAAGCAGAATCACCCAATTTTGCACTGAGGAGAGACATTTAGAGGTAAGAAAAAGGAGAGGCACAGGGACCATGCGATTCCCTCAAGGTCACAGCGTCACTAACTAAAGCAAACTTAGGAGGGGCCCCTAAGGCCTTGCACTCAGAAGTGCTACTGCCCCCCCTTCTGCCTGAACGGGGGCTTCTGCCCCCGTTCCACACAACTAGATTGATTTTGGGAAACCTACCGATCACGTAGGATAAAATGAGGTTCCAGCCGGTGATGAAGGCCCACAGCTCTCCCACGGTAACGTAGGTGTACAAATACGCGGAGCCCGTCTTGGGGACTCGGGCCCCAAATTCAGCATAGCAAAGGCCTGCCATCACCGAAGCCAGGGCGGCAATGAGGAAGGACAGCACGATGCTGGGGCCGGAATCGGACTTGGCAACCTCCCCGGCGAGGACGTAAACCCCAGCACCCAGAGTGCTTCCAACCCCCAGGGCAATGAGGTCCACGGTGGACAAGCAACGGCTTAATTTGGAATCTTCGAGACTGTCCAGAACGACGATTTTCCTCCGGATCAGACACCGGGCGAAAGTCAGCGCTGCTCTGCAGGGAATCATGGTGAAAAGGTCAACCTGAGGGAGAGAAAGAAGGGAGGGCTTTAGAAGCTGATGTAGAGTCGTCATCCCTCCAGTGGGTGGCCCAGCATCTCAGGGCTATTATGGTACCTGGATTTTTTTTTTTCACTTGTTGCTGGAGGTGTGTCTCAGAGCAATCAGAGGGCTTCGTTAGCCAAAGCTGTGAATTTCTTAAGAGTTCACTCACGCGTGCCCTTTAATAAGAGACCACGACAATGCCTGAACTAGGGCATGAAGGAATAGGAGCCCTGAACGATTAAAAAGATCTGCTGCTTTCATTTTTTTGTGCTACAATTGTTAAAGATGTGCTGATGTTTCTATATTCCAAAAGATGGCTAATTTGTCTTTGCTATAAGCAAGGGGGTGAATGATCTCATCTTTTCAGTTCTTTCTTTTTTTCCCCTTCATCCATTCAACTTGTATTTTTCAGGCATCTTTACACACCAGGGACTGTGCTCAGAGTAAGTCTAGAACGGTGTGGTGTATAGATATGGTCTCCAGCTTTAGGGGATTTGCAGTCTGGCTATTCCAAAACCAGACCAATACTGCACCACTCTGTATTTCACAGCTGTAGCAAGCAAACATGTGTGAGCTTTTCTTCATTTCGTTCTGCTCAGGTTTTTTTTTTAATGTGGAGCCATTTGAAACTTTTAGAATGAAAAGAAATTTCCCCCCAAAACATGCTTGGATTTTTCTAACTCAGACTGCTGTTCGACCATGCTTGAAGTATGAATTTATAATAAAACACACATGCTTATTTACATTTACTTGAAATGTCCAAATGAATAAACCCAAAGTCCATGCCAAGTATTATGTGTTCTTTTTAAAACAATTTATTTTTGAAAGGTTTTATTTATTTATTTCTAGAGAGAGGGGATGGGAGGGAGAGAGGAAGAGAAACATCAAGGTGTGGTTGCCTCTCACAGACCTACTACCGGGGACCTGGACTGCAACCCAGACATGTGCCCTGACTGGGAGCCCAGCTGGCGACCCTTTGGTTTGCAGGCCCGCACTGAGTCCACTGAGCCACACCAGCCAGGGCTTATGTGTTCTTTTTAAATGGAATGATGGAAGTAGACAGCAAGTGTGCAAGGTTCCTCACAGTAACATTAAAGTTTTACATGTCAGTATTTTCCACACCATGAGACAGAACACCAAGCCGGGCACTTCACAAATACTTGGTGAAAAAATTGGAAATACAGATGAATAACATCTCCGATGTTGCCAATATTCTGGCTCTCGAAATCAAAAGGTATCAATACCTCTACAATTCAAATGTGTATTAATTTCTACCCCTAACCAGCCCTTAGTTAGCCATTTCTCATATAACACATCTGGAAGATAAAGGAGGAGAATGTTCTAGTTAAAGAAGAATCAAAAAGGGAAAACCCAAAGTCACAGAGAGGTTAACTGAGGTGTGTGGGGTGGAATTGAAGGTATTTAGAGACGCTCATCTCCCCTAACGTTTAAATGTCTTTTTAAAAAGATTTTATTTATTTATCTTTAGGGGGGAAGGGAAGGAGAGTGGGAGAGAAACATCAATCCCTCTCATGTGTCCCCTGCTGGGAACTGGCCTGCAACCTAGGCATGAGCCCTAACTGGGAATAGAACCACGATATTCTGGTTCGCAGGCCCGCGCTCAAACCACTGAGCTACACCAGCCAGGGCACATTTAAATGTTTTTATACAGAGAAATGCAAAGACCAGGATTTGGAAACCACTGCCAACTGAAAATGCTCAGAAATGCAGACTCACCGAATGACCGAATTTAGCAATGATTTAAGATCATATGAAACTGGGACCATGTTTACACAACTTTAGTAAACAACTGATATGTAAACAAATGAGGCATACATGTTTGTCATTAAATAAAACACTGCTGATGAAGAATGTATCCTCAATTTTCATGAAAAAGACACAAATTCTCTAATGATTGGATATTTCAGAGAAGGGATCTGGAATAAAGCAAGGACAACTAAGAAGAAATTTTGGAGTGCGAGGGCATTGTGGCTGAGGTGTCTTTTTAAAATCCTTTTCCTAGTACTATAGTCATGATGTTCTTTGTGAAATTTCTTTTTCTAAAAACTCACAAAAAAGAAACAGCAGAAAAATGGAAGGGAATAAGCAAGCCAACTAATAAACCTTTCACTATTTTTAACAAATAAACTTTGGTTGTTAACAGTTAACCAAAAAGATCAATGACTATCATCTCACCTTATAATACAAACGTGAACTTTCCTCACTCTAGTTCGTGGAGGGAGATGAACTGTCTTGGAGAGAAATGTATGGCTTTAATCAGGTAAGATCCGATTGCTTCTGGAAAGTATGTTAGGCTCAGTTTTTCCATGTCGCCCCCAGAAAATGAGGTGAAATGGCCATGTGTCAAGCACCCAGTGGCTTCCGAGTAACAGAGAAGCCTACGTCAGGAACACTTCCCAGAATGGACAGGCTACGCAGTGTCTTCCACAAACATCCTCAACCATGCAACTGAGATGTTGCATTTTATCAGCAAAGCTGATAAAATACTGATTGCAAAAGCCAGGGCACAAAATCAATTTTGGAGAAATATAAAGGGATGGAAGAAAGGCAATGTAAAACATATTGGGTCGGTGTGATGAATCATTGTTAAACCAACATTTACTGAGGCCTAGCAGCTGTATCATGCACTGTTCATTCAATAAAGAAAAAAATCCTGTGTTTTTCTAAAATAGTGTGTGTGTGTGTGTATGTGTGTGTGTGTGTGTAGAGAGAGACTGATATATAAAAGTATAATGGCAAGAGAAGAATGAAAAAAGGATATGCGTGTCTCATATGAATGACATAATTTGACATTTATATATTTTAAAACTCATATAACTCTTCCTTTAAAACATTTTTAAAAGATATGCTCCCTATGTAAAATGGTGACGACACCCTTATTCTCATTGCTGCAAGATCCCTTCACTGCTGAAGACAATTGTCCTCATGCTCATCCTTTTGGCCCAGGTCTGCAGTCACCGTCCTCTCTGGGTTCTGGTACCCCTTCTCACCAATGGGTAACTGTGTCGGTGATACCCCTCCTTACCGACAGGCAACTCTGTCGGAAGAACACACAAGGCCCTTTAAGGTGACTCTGTTGGTCTGGAGAGCACAGACAACGCTGTTCCAGGAGCACTGTCACTACTGCCACTGCGACCAAGGATTGGAGTTTAACATGAAACGTGCATACATGCGGAGGTCTACGTAACACGCATACCAGCGGCCTTAGCTTTAGAAAATAAAACTCTAGTCAACATTCCTATGAGGTCACAAGAGACTCTGGTGATACCAGAAACAGATATGAACCTTTCTTCAATAAATAACTATTTTACTAAATGCTAAGGCAGTGGGCTCTCTACCGAGGAGAAAAATCTACACATCTTCAGCATAGATCTGAAAATGTAACTAGCCAAGGGCAGGCTGGAAGGGCTCTGGAATAGACTCTGCAGGAGAAAATCTCTGAAGGATTCCAAGGAATCTGACGCTACAGGTACATCTTCTCCTATGTAAACAGTTTCAGGAAACCTAACTCCTTGACGGAGTGCCTATTAATTCTCGCCAAAAAGCTAAGCTCCTTCCTCAGCAACCTTCTCAGTCTTCTTCAACCCAGGTCCCAAAGGTGACAGTGCAGAATTCAAGTTCAAGTAAATCCCTAGCCCTGACACTATGACAACATCACGGAGCAGACTTCTTTCAACTCACCAGAGGAATCTTCTCCAACCGGCAAATCGCTGTCAAAACGTCAGCCCTGGATTTTTGCTTTGGCTCTGCAGTTTGATGCAGCAGTTAGCTGCAGAGAAATGAATTTTTCCCCTCCCCCCTCAGTCAAGGCTGACCTTTCAAACTCGATTCTCTGTCTCAGTGTCACAGGCCCCGTCAATAAATCTTACAGGGAAAGGAGTGGTGGCAGCCGGTGGGGCAGGTGCTCCAGCAAATCCTCAGCAGGTTAGCTCATCCTAGTTGGAACCAAGTCTCCTCCCGGGTCTCGGTTGCCAGAATCATAGTGAGTCATCTGCACTTTGTAGTCCGACAGGGAAAAAGGGACTAAACCACACAGAAGTTGGATCTCTGTCCTACTGTGTGTGTGTGTTCTGTAAATCTGACCTTTGGGTTTGGCAACCTGCAAACTCAACATCAGTGACATTTCTGCCACTTTAAAGCTCAAAAACATACTTTCAAATTACATGCATGGCTAAATAATTTCGTAAGAGGGAGAAAATATGGATATAATACCATGGAATCAGGGACCTTTTGTTTTTTTATTTACATTTAGGAGATTAATTTCTCAAAAAAATACATCAAAAGTATAAATTGGAATATGAGATAATCTGAAAGGGTCACTTTAGTTAATAAAAAACAAAGACAAACAATAACAACAAACCTTCACCTTCAAACCTAAAACCTTTATTTTTCTGGAAAACAAAAAAAGCTTATTTCACACACATTTCATTTACATTTGGTCCAAAGCTTATCTTTTCTCCAAATCAAACTGCCTGTAGAATATCTTCCTCCGAAGTTTCCTCCAGATAAGTGAACATAAATCCATAAAAAGGAGAAAATGAAAGATGCGATGGAGGCCTCTGCAAAGTCACAACACTGTAGGGATAACCTTTTTATTTTCTCTCCAGGAAGTTACACTGGTACTGCTAAGAATGAAAACTATTTCGAAATTTCCGATGTGGAATTCAGACAGAGACAAGCACCTTTCCTGAGGACACGCAGCAAACATACAGCTGACAGAGAATTTCTGGAAGGTTTGTCAAGGCAGTTGGCGCTGCGAAACACGCGAATCCCTTTAGGTTCAGGGAGGCACGAGGCCTGCCTCTCTGTCTCATTCACGCAGATGCAGAATAACAAAAAGAATGGAGTCCCGCTTTTGCCTCCAGCGCTGGAGAAGCGGGGAAGTTAAGGAGCGAGGAGACCGAGGAGACGAAAGCAGAGCCCTCAGCCCTCTGTCAGCCGAGTACCTGCTCAGTCAGCACCCTGTTTACACGGTCAAGGGCTTGGTGGCCTGCCACCCACTCCCATGGGGCCTCAGCAATCTTTGGCTAATGAATCGCCCCAGATGCCAGAGGGTACAACCTGTTCCCTCTCCCCAACCAGCTACCGAAGGAAGTGTCCTCTGCTGGCACCTGTCACCCTATACGTGCCATTCCAAACGTCAGGAGATGCCCTTCCCAGAGGTTTCACGCCCGTCTCCACATAAGCGCTATGCTAGTAAAATGGCCAGTGTTTGCTGAGTGTTTCCCGTGTGCCAGAGGCTGGGGAAAGCTACAGGCAAGTAAGGGCCAGCGTGGCTTCTAGACTACAATTCGAATTTCCACGTCAAGCTCTCTGAACTGTCAGAAAACACGGTGGCATCTGACAGACCAGTTTTCATGCAACAGGATATTCTAGACGAGCGGGCTTTCTAGATCACTCAGGTTTAAATCTCTCAATCTTTGCCTATTGTCCATCGAATCCTGCAAGATTCGGTGATCCTGCCCGGTGCTACCCAGCTTGCAGTGACAAACTGCAAGGCCTAAAATGACAAACACTACTGTTTAAAAAAAAAAGGAAACGAGCAAACAATATTCTCTACGATCGGCATTCCGGTTTCAACGCCCCATCACACCAGTTCGAGCCCAGTCCAGGGTACCAGTGGAACCCAGGTGACCGGGAGGGTCCCGCACCTCTACTGACGAATAGCCACCGCTCACAGTGATTTTTTAAACTTATTTCTGGATTGGTAGTTCAATTTCCGATAAAAAATGCTAGAAGTATCTCCATGAACTAGGGGACGTGTTTGACTACAAGACAGCTCTTCTCGTCGGAGAGCAGAGAATTGAGAAACACTCCAGAGCACCGTTTCTTGCCCCCATGCTCTTCCCAAACAGGGTCAAAGTACCCCCTCAATCCACCACCCAATACCCTCCCCCAGTGGTACCTAATTTCAGGAATTGTTCAAATCAAACCACTTTTGTTTCGGTGCTAGGCAAAATTCCTTCCATCAAACTGTGGCAGGAAAGGAATTCAACAAGAATTCCCATGCATTTTTAGTCCAAGTTCCAGCAATTTTAGATGGGTAATACACCAAGTGTACTTACGATTTATGGTCCTGCTGGCAAGGAGTTTCTTTAAAAGTGGTCATTCTTGTAACCGTATTGTCAATTCTGAAAAGTGTGTTCTGATTTGTTACTTCTTAAAATACAGAAAACTATATCACCAGAACTTTTAGCAGCCTGGCAGATTGTTGAAACGCTGCTGTTGGCTGAGAGGTTTGGAAGTCCCTGTTGGCTTCAGGAAGTCTGAGTAAAACATTTCTATTGTGTGCTTTGAGAAAGCAGTTAACACAGTGCGGGTTCTTCCTCACCACCATTCAGAGCCGCTACATTTTACGTTTAGAATATGCAAACGAAGGATTTTAAAAATTAATGTAGCTCGTAACAATGAGATCCTTAATATTTCTGCTCTGTTTTTGTAAGAGTGTTACAAAAACTGAGAAAAATTCTGATGAGGACTTTCAAGTGAGAGAAACTGTAGTTAGTGCACATGAGTTATTATCAATTACTCAATGAATTGTCCATTTCTCTGAAAGCTCAAGCCTTAGAATTTTTAAAAAGGAAAAATAAAATGGTCTAAATGCAATGTCTAACCGAAATTCCAGGGAGTGGGGCCGAGGGGGGGTGGAGGAGGAGCATCCAGGCCAAACAGTTACAACTGGGCCACCCCCATGTGACATGCGCGTGGGTGAAGGAAGCCCAGGGTACTTCTGGGAGGCATGGGGGGGAGAGGGACACCCTGTTCAGAATGGGGGGTGGGGTTGGGTTTGGCAGAGAAGTCTTCCTCAGGGGAGCCAAAAAATTTTGAAAAAAAAATCCTTTCTTGGAAAAAGATCCTAAATTTTGCATTAATATTTAATAGGAACTGAGGTTACTTCCCTTAGAAAAAGCAAAAAAAAAAGTCATTAAAGGAATCATACGTATTTTCCAAATCTTCATCAGAAGTTCTTGAAAACATCTATTTTGGTTTTTAATTTTGAATAGCAACAGCTTACGTTACTATACAATTTAAAATTCAAAGTATCCCTTACACTTCTAAAAGCCCTACTCGGCAATCACTGATCAGTGTTTTCTAGACAAATAATAGGAGAAAGGTTGTCTCTATAAGGAATACAACTTATAAAAATAAAAAGTATCGAGGATTGTAAGGCCTGCCATTTAAGCAGAAATTTAAAACATATGCATATATAGCTATACTAGCAGTTTCTCAAACTTTTTAAAACACTTATTTTTAATCTTTTTGTTCCCCCCAAATAAAACAATAACTTGCCCTTCTTGTCTCCAAAAGCTCTACCAGTCTGGATTACGAGATGCTTATGGTGGGCCCGTAGTATGAAGACAAGAATATAACAAGAATAACGCAGACTGGTACCACCACTGTGGAAAACAGTATGGAATTTTCCCAGAAAACTAAAAATGGACCTGCCTTTTGACCCAGCAATTCCACTGCTGGGATTATATCCTAAGAACTCTAAAAAACCAACCCAAAAGAACCTATGCACCCCAATGTTCATAGCAGCACAATTTACAATAGCCAAGAGTTGGAAGCAGCCTAGGTGCCCATCACTAAATGAATGGATCAAAAACTATGGTACATTTACACAATGGAATTCTATGCAGCAGAAAGAGAAAGAAGGAGCTCCTACCCTTTGCAACAGCATGGATGGAACTGGAAGGCATTATGCTGAGTGAAATAAGCCAGGTGTTGAAAGACAAATAACATGTGATCTCACCTTTAACAGGAAGCTAAACAACAAAACAAATTAAAAATTTAAAAAAATAAGAAAAAAAGAAGACAAACGGAACTCCCTCCATCTTCATGCTCCTGCTATTTCTTTGCAAAGCTGTGTTCTCTGACCTTCAGAGTGCTCAGAAGTGGAGAAATACCAGCTCTTGGGCTCTGATTCTTTGTCCAGGAGCCCAGTCCTGCCATGTCCCACCCCTGACCTCAAAGGACGCCTGGGGACAGGATGCAATTATTCGAAACCGTGCTGTGCAGCGATTTGTAAATGAATTCTTTGGTCAGGGCTTAGTGTCCTTCATTTTAAAGCATGCTAGTAAGTGTTTACAAATATCAGCATCCTCCTAAATACCAACTATGAATTGTTGGGGAACATGCAGGGCGAGTTGAATTGTAATGCTTTGAATCTGTCCACTAACACTTGTAGCCAACCTGCCTCCTCTCCATTTCAGTGACTTGAACGCACTTCAGCCAGGTTTCAAAACCACTCCCCCGTGGTGTGGCCTCAGCCAACCTGCCTCACCTTCTACTTTGCTACTCTCCACACTAACCCCGCAGCCCAGGTGTCCTCCAACTGCCCCTAGAACACGTGCCTTCTTGTCCACACAGAAGGAACAAAACCGACTGACCTGGCTGGCGTTTCTGCCCTACAGCGGGTGTTGGTTCCCAGGCCTTCTGAGTGGCTGCAGGGACAGCAGCAAGGTTCTTTCTTGCCTTTTCTGTCAGCTCTTGAGCTTTCCTTTGACCCAGAGAAGAAAAAAAATGTACACCTCCCACTTAGAAAAATTAAAGCCAAGAAGCCAGGCTGGTGTGTATAACAAAGGGCCAGGGGCAGAAGAAAAGCCGGCAGCCCAGGAGGCGTCCATCTGGCCAAGAGAAGCCGGGCGGAGAGCAAAGGGGGTCTGGGGAAGTGCTGGTGTGGAATAGGCACTGGACCTCCTTCAGGAGGTACAAGGAAACGTCGAAATCCCCTTTAAATACACTTTTGGCAGCTGGTAGGCATCCCGGGTCCCGAGAGGCCGGGGCAGGATTAACACTCTTGCGTGCGCTACGTGTCCTTCCGTTCCCTCCGACCCCCAGTGAAGGCAGACCTGCCTGCTCGGTGTCAAACAGAATGTGCACATTTACATACCACCACTTCTAAGTAGGATTTCCGTGGCTTAACATAAATGACTGGCAACTGATCCCTAGAAACCAGCCGGGCAGCACAAGGCCAGCAAGGGCGGTGGAGAGAAGGCACAGCAGGGAAAGAAGACACAGTTGTGCTGAAGATGTGACATTAGTGACGCTCACCGCGATTCTACGGCCTCGGAAGAACACGTGGGTGGGGAGGGTTTGGCGATGGCATTTGTACTTGAGATACCACTGACATACAACACTGCGTCACGAAGAGTTTCCAGGAAGTTCAGTTATTTAATAATTCCCCAGTGACATTTCATTTTAAAGCCTCCTTAATGCCCTTCATTTTTCAATTATGGAATACCTGTTAACACATTTTAGAAACCTTAACATCTCATAACTGAAACCCTAGTGGATACTTCTCGTAGGGGACCTTGGAGAAAACGGTTCCCCACCCCCGGCACCTCCACTGCAGAATTCCCTTCATCTCTGAGAGGTGGCCACCTACCCCCCATGGGCCAGGGCAGGCCTAAGTCTCAAGGCATCCTCTTCCTCGTGTAGCTCCCATTGCTACTAACATGAGACCTCTTCTTGCACGAAGCCCTCCTACAACTCCTACCCATTGGCCTCATTCTGCCCGAAGAACAAAATGGGAGCTGTTTCATTCAAAATATCGCATATGGCTATCATCCGAAGACTTCTTTCCTCTCAGAGAAATAGGTTGACTCGAAGAACAAGAACCACAGGTGAAAACCCTAACTTTCAACGCCACTGCCAACAAGGCAAAGCACTGCAGATGTGGTCAAGCCCATATTGGCCAGAGGTAACCTAGCTGCTTTAGGCTAGTTCGCAGTCTACTTTATTACCTTCCTCCAGTCTATACACGCCTACGAGTTCTTTTTGTCTTGTTTTGAATAGACACTGAAATCCACCTTAAGACAGGTGGACTCCTTGCTACCTCCTTTGCTCATCTTCTGCCTCCTGCTCACACCTTCCAGCCATTCTGGGCTTCCTTCCGTCTCAGAACTCTAAGCCTCCAACCGCCTCCAGGCTTGCGGCATAGTTGTTTCTTCTTCCTAGAAAGTTACTCCTCCTCTTGCACTTAGATGGCTCCTTGGCCGTCCTGGACACCCCCTCCCCGGAGCTGAGTGAGGTCTCCCTATCACTCGTTCCCATGACACGCGGCATTTTTATGGCACTTTTTCTTCACCAGGACTAAATTGGACTACTTGGATGAACGTGTTTCAGATGTATTGTGCTCCCGTAAAAGTTAAGTTGAAGACCTAAACCCGGGCACCTATTTGGAAATGGCTTTTTGGGTGCTGTTGTCAAATTAAGACGAGGTCATTAGCATGAGCCCTGATGTAGTACGAACGGTGTCCTTATAAGAAGAGGAAAATGCCATGTGATGTCCGAGACAGACACTGGAGGGACGCAGCTGCCAGCCGAGGATGCCCAGAGCTTGATGGGCACCAGCAGAAGCGGAAGGATTCTCCCCACCGGTTTCACAGGGGGCTGGGCCCTGCTGATGCCTTGATATAACGCTTCGAGTTCCCGGAACTGGAACAGTAAGTATTTTTATCTGAAGCCCCTCAGTCTGTGGTTCTTTTATTTATTTTTTTATGGCAACCCTAGAAAACTAATGCACTCCTTTGACTAACGGCTTCTTGACAGCACATCTCTAATATATTCATTTCTCAAAGTACTTAAGGCAATTAAAACACAGACAGAAGTGAGGTAAACATTTGTTCAGTGAACAAATGATTCATACTTGGCTTGTTGTCCATTAAAACCCTCAGGTGTCTTTTTTTCTCAAAGATATTTATATACCCTGGTCTTCTTGATTCCATTTTGGTTCACTGATTATTTAAAACCTAAGTCCAGAATTTTAAGTTTCATACTCTTTGGGATTATGTGTTGATCCAAGTCTGTCCGTCCATCCATCCATCCTTCCATCCATTCATGTATGTAGCTCCCTACTTCTCTTATGTCATTGCCAACTTAATAAGCACGTCTTCTATCCTAATCCAAGTAGATGATAAGTGTGCTTAAACTTCACAGGGCCAAGGACAGAGTATCGTGGCAAGCCACTAAGACCCTCTCTAAACTGGTATCTAGCCATTAATCAATACTCCGGGCATATCACACAACTAATGAAAAACCCACATTTCTCTCCGACTGATCCCAGGGTTATCATAACACGTGGTGTTAGATACTTTGCCCAAATCCTAACACATTACGTTTACACTTCCCAAATCCGCCAATCAAACAACCAGGTAAAAAGAAGACTGTGGAGTTTGGTAGGCATAACTTGTTCTTGCAAAGAGCTCATGCAAAATGAATCAGTCATTTCTTTTCCAACTACATTCCACAAATGGCTAGAGTTGTGCTGGTAGACGGTGTTCAGCTCCCTAGTCAGTGGTTTCTAAGATCTACATTGGCCTCTGTTCTAAAGTAAGGGAATCTGCCTCTTTCCCTTCTTCTGCTCGCTTTCTTGTGCCTCTGGGCACCTCCAAGACTACAAGTGGTGACTCCAGACTCATAACTACAAGTTACTTTAGTGTCGTGAGATATAATTCACACCACCCGGGCCCCAAACTGGGAACTACTTTAGAGCAGCTAGGCTCCCTCTTGCCAGTTTGGGCTCCAGGTCCCCTTTCAGAGACGTGTTCTGCCCTCTGGTGAAACCACCGCCCTTCTAGTGAAGACAAAGGCAAAATAGGGACATAGCAGCTCTGCCTCCCCTCGGTCACCTACTGCTACCACCCCAGGTTTCCCCTGTCCTTTCTCCTTGACTAAATTTCATAGAGATTCCACTCAAACATTCCTTTGCTATTTTTCACAGGTCCAAACAATTCACTTTACTCCCCCATAGTCTTGATTCCTCAGACTTTTAAGTCTGAGCACGTCCGATGAACTCCCGTGGCAGCCTCCAGGAGCCTTGGTGGAATCCACCCAACTTGTTCCTCACACTGAGCATTTGATGGGGATTTTGACTGTGTTTGTCTTTACTTCTCTCCCACGGAGCTCTATCCCTCTTTTCTGTGGGTATTTACAAGCCTGCTTTGTAAAACTCAAGGGCACACAGACTGAATCTGCCAGCTGGTCACTGCAGAACATTCTAAGGTATAAAAGCAACTGATTTTCTCGCCACCAAGAGACAAATATTCTATGACTCTTACCAAAAGGTCCAGCTTGCGCAAAATTCTTCAAACCCTCCAAACTCTCACTAGCCAGCGTCCCCACTTCATGTGTCTTATGTCAGCAGGGACCAAGTTTGTTTAACGGTCTTTCACAGTCATGCAACCCCGCTTGCGGGAACATCCTTGTTTGCAGGCAGCAAAGTAGCATTTCATCATCTGTGGCTCCAGAACCCCTGAGCCGCTTTGCAGAACTCCCAGCACGAGTGCACACGCACCCAGTCACTGATGAAGCCTGCGGAATTCTACCTCGACGACTGGAAGGACCACAGCTCCCTGCTGAATTAAAGCCCTGGCAGGCACACCCCTCCAGGTCATCACTGTGCCTCCCCCAGGGCTCTCGACTCCCACAGGCCTCACATCCGAATCCCTATCTGTGTGACGCACTTGTTCTGCAACGTCTTTCCAGGAGTGTAAAGATAATTCATTGAGGGATCAGGGGAATATGCAACTAAGAAAAATCGCAACTGTGATTGTGGGCCACTTCCTTCTTTCACATTCTAGAGCTTGTTTGTTTGATTTTTTTTTTGAAGATTTCTAAACACTTCCTTTTCCCTCAAGTAGAGAAGTACAACCAACATATCCTTTCTCATGGGGCAGACCAAGAGCCCAGCACATGTCAGATCTCCAGTGAGGGATAGTGCTTAACTTAAAAAGCAATTTAATAAAACGAATGTAGCAAAAATACAGGAAAATGGTTCCATGTTAAATTATAACTAATCCGGGTGCAGGGATGGAGGTGAGTTCTGACTCATCCTTGACTCTTGCCCCCATTGATCATTTTTGGTAATTTCTCCATTTCTAAATGTCAAAGTGCTATCAGGGTATCGGGACACCCAGCAAGTAAGCACAGGAGAACAGATCACACATGCTCAAAACTTCTTCCTGGTCGCACGATGTGGTTCTGTATTTTTCCCTGCTACCAACAAACTAGAAAAAAAAATCAGAGTTAGATGTGAAAGTCAGCCTGTGTATGTAAGTGCATAGACACTTCAGCCAATGATTTCACTCATTCCTGAGACTGGAGATTAAAGGGGGAAGCGGAGAAAATTGCTTTCCGTTTGCTCCTTTACAAGCGCAATGACAACAACAAAAAAATTCTTCTTATCCTCCCAGTCATCAAAAAAAAAAAACATTTAAGATGGCCCTCATGCAAAATTGAACACCTTTAAAGATTCTAGTGAGAATCGGGTCTGATAATATTACCATCTGCATTCATTTGATCCTAGAGTTGGTGATAGAAACCGACTCCTAAAAGCAACCCAGTGTGGAAGGAGCCGGGTTTTGGAGGCGGGCAGGGTTTCCCTCCCGGCCCTCGTTTTCTCACTGGTACAACGATGTCGGTCTCGTCAGGCTGCTATGAAGGTCAAAGGAGAAAACACGTGTGAAGTGCCCACTGCAGAGCAGGCACGTAATGGAGGGCAGTGGCTGTTAATTTCTTATTCTAACAGAAATCAGAGACGTGTTTGACATTCATGTCTTGGAACACCAAAAATAATCCATGTAGAAAAGCCACTTTTTCCTTAAAAAAGAGATTTGTAGATGCACAGAAATTAAGACTGAGAATAGCCCTGGCTGATGTGGGTCAGTGGACTGAGCACTGGCCTGTGAACCGACGGGTCGCCAGTTTGATTCCCAGTCAGGGCACATGTGTGGGCTGCAGGCCAGGTCAGGTTCCCAGTGGGGAGGTGTGTGAGAGGCAACCACACATTGATGTTTCTCTCCCTTCTTTTCTCCCTCCCTCCCACTCTGTCTAAGATAAATAAGTAACATCTTTAAAAACAATAAAATAAAAAGTAAAAAACATTTAAAAACAAAAGACAGACTAAAATGGACTGCCAGTCCTGCTCTCTAACTCTATAGGAGAGAGCAGAGGCCCAGGGACTTTTGCCAGGCACGCGGACAGCTAAGGGGACAGCTGGGGACCCAGGTCGCCCATTCTACTGGTGCTCTGTCGAGGACATCGTGTGGCTTGTCATGCTGAATGCTATCTCCGGCTCCTCATGCCCACACGCAGCGCCTAGCAGAGCCCGCAGAGAGGAAATGACTGCTTACTGACTGGGTGCCCTCGCACGACTTCTGCACAGGGCTTCTCCGTCCAGCTCGCTCCCAAGAGGCATAACGGGGGAGCCCACGGAGACCAAAGGGGGGGTGCCCCTCCATCCTTGCCCCCATCCCACCCTTCTCTTCCAAGAGATTTTGTATAAACACATCCTTTTCCTCTTTATCCAAGTTTTAGAAGTGGAGGCATTTAAAGGAAAGGGAAAAAAATCCTTGATTTTGCATTTGAAAAAACAAAGTTCTCTTTCTTAACATAGAGATTCCCTTAATGCTCAAACTGACCTCGAAGTCTCTTGGAGGCTCCACAATGCCGTCTTTCACATGTCAGGAGACCTGAGAGAGACCGTAGGCTTCGTCTTGCAAGTGGATGGAACTGTTACATCTTCTGGGTACACATCTGTCCCCTCTCACAACTGCTTCTTGAAAACTATAAAATACACCCATACCACTAATTCTCAACAAGTACAAGAGGATTTCTGTTTCCAGAAGTAGCGTGGGCTGCATATTCTGAAGAGCTTTCTCGTAAAAATACAACAGAATCCTGGGTAAATTACAACATAACATGACAGAGCTCACCAGAAAATAATGAAAATTTCCCAAGGCAAAGATACAGAGACAAAGAGAGAGAGAGAAAGGCAGGCAGACAGACAGACAGACACAGGCAGGATACATGAGAATGAGTGAGATAAAAGCAGAACAGTGGATGCTAAATGAATGTGAAGGAAATAAATGCCTAAGTGAGTACAAAGCCTCAGACCCTCCTCAGTGTGAGAGCCGGACCCCAGACTACGCTCCGGCAAGACAAAGGGGCCCCATGGTCAGGGAGGGTAGCTGTTCTAAGCACCTAAGGGACTCTTTAGTCTCTTAGCTCATTTACATACACAAATGCAAATCCTCTGAAGAGGAAAGGCCACCCTATTCACACCTGCAGGATTCTCCCCAATTAACTTCAATTTAAAATAAGTTCCCAGTAAAAAATCCCCAAATACACACAAAATAAAACGCTACGTTGAAGAGCCCATGGGAACAACCAACAGATTTAAACTCCCTAAGACTTCAGATACTAGAAATACAAGAAAGCATATGGAATAATTATGTAGAAAAAATTTTAAGAAGATTAAATTTTAAAAATGGATTAAAACAAGAGACTACGAAAATCGCCAGTGAGTTTTTCTTTTTATTAAACAACTTTAATATAACTTACAGAAAGCAAAAATATAATGATAGACATTTAAAACTCAGTTCATGAGTTAATCAGCATATGGGACACAGCCTTTGAGGGAGGCTGCGAAGCTAATCTTTCTTTTGGACGGTCGTGGATATGCCCGGGGTAAAAACAAAAGCAGATGTTCGGGAAAAACAGTCCTTTTTATTTTATCATCTCAGACAGTGAGATGAAGCAGTGAGAACCCTGCCCAGTCTCTCCTCTTGGCCATCAATGGGGTGGCACAGTACATTCAAGGCCAAGGACACACTTCAGTTCTGCTTCTCTATGACTAGTGAGGGTTTTAGCCTGTACCATTCTGCTCCTCTTGCCCAGCGTGTGCGGCCGCTACAGTCGTTAGTGTAGAGCCTCCATGATACTATGTGACCTCAAAGGACTTTTCAAATACAATTCCCAGAGCATGCTCACTGGGTGTTCTCTCCCTCAGGAAGTTGCTTGACAGAAAACACTTTCATCTGAGAAACAAAAGCCTTCAGACACTCTGCCTTCACATTTGGGTTTGATTTCTTCCTTTTGCAACAGGCTGCATGCTAGTAATGTGCCGTTCTGGGCATGGACTGTGTCCACGGCCAAGTAAAGACTTGGGCTTTCTCCAAGGCTTTGTCTGGGGCTTTCCTCTTTGGCCAAGCAGGTCCAGGCACCCCGTGCTAATGAGAGACCCGCTGCCGGGATCCAGAAAAGAGACCACAGCGCAGTGCATATAAAGCAGGGACAGAGGCAAAAGAAGAGTCCGATCAGTCCCATCCTCAGTGGAGGCTGACCTGGAGGGGCAGAGCTGGAAGAGCAGGATTCAGGGACAAGCGACTTCTGCTTCCCTGGAAAGGGACAACGGCAGCAGGAATGCAAAAGAAGAGAGGCTTTCACTGACATTGCTTAAGGAGAATTCAACCATCAACTGAACAGTGAAGAGGGGTTCTAGTAAGTTCCCGGAATGAGACACGTTCATAATATGTACACACATATACTATCACCACGATGGCCTTCGCAGTATTCCTGCTACTGCTGCCGAGAGCTGACACTGTGCCCGACACCCCCGTGGGGCAGGTACTGGGACTGTCTCCCGTTTACAAATCAGAAAACTGCAGCTTCGAGAGGTCAAATCCTAGCTAGTGTGTATCAAAGCGAGGACACAAAATCAAGTCTGACTGACTCTCCAGAATGAGATATAATAGAAGATGTATACCTAAAAGGTCAGTACGCTAAGGAGCCATAATATGAAGGGCCTCAATTAAACACACACACACACACACACACACACACACACACACACACCCCTTCTTTTCCCTAATGGTTAATTTTTGTTATAGCCACTGAAGATTTTGATTGGTACGCACCATCTAAAAAGACAAGCATGCAGTTTACATTTCTTCCTGGGATCAAAGACTCCCATGAAGGGCCCCGACTGAGGAAACAGAGAGAAGCTCTGAGGAGCAAAGCGTTAACTAACCACATCCCAGAAACTGAAGCACACGAAGTTCTCTGCCAACAAATGGTGCAGCTATGTCGTACGCACTGTAAACTGAGCTGAAATCCTATCCAGAGCACGCCCCTTAAAGTTCCTTTAAGGAAAGAAACTTGTCGCCCCTGCTTGGTTAAAAGCCAACATTAGCTCACGATTACGTCATCCAGCTGAATATAGCACGTTGAAGACCTGCAGGATACTGTGCCTTTAGTTCTGAATGCTGTGGAGGAAAAAAAAAGGAAGGACAGAAGAAACAAGAAAAAAAGCAATAAATGTGGGACATGAAAATATAAAGAAGTAACTGGGATCATTCTTTGGTCTCTTATTACGTCTGGGCACTTGACATTATTTAACCTTCACAACCAGCTCAGGGGAAATGGCCAGTCTTCAGATGATCAAGCTGGTGCTTGGAGATGTTCAGTCACTTGCTTAAGATCACAGAGCTGGCTCTGAACCTAAGGCTGTGAAGCTCCAAAGTCCCTGCCCTTTCCTCTATGCCCCAAGGAGAAACCCGAAATTCCGGCTCTTCTCAGGCTCTTGGCAGCTGAACACTGCTCATGAAAGATAATTTGAAGGTCATCATCCAGATGTTACCAAAACCAAAAAAAAATCTGGAAGACTTTGGAATTTTAAAACCTCATCTCCAACAGACTTTAACTTTTCAAATTCATAAGCCATCACTATCTTAAGACTGAAAGTATTATAGTTATGAAAATATAAGCAATTAAAATATAAGAAAAAATTTAAGGACTAATAAAAATAGCTGGATAAACATCATAACTTATGTCTGTATTAAAATTCCAACATATATTAAAACTCATTTCTTCTAGCTAGAAAAACCTGTGATGATTTAATTAAAACCTGTGATGATTATATTAAAGAAGGCTTTAATATAACATAAAAGCTGAAGGCTTCACTACTTTTACTAAAATACATAAGGTTTTCTGGAGCATTTTATTCATTTTGCCATCTGTCTAGTTCATTCCTTATCCATCTCTTGGGTTCTCCAATACCTAATATTCTTAATTCCCCCAATATTTCTGAATTCAAGACATATTCAAAACAAAAGTCTTCTGGCCCTGAAAAATCACATTTTTTGTGTTTTAATTTTGCCCAGATTTTATTTTAAATGGCCTCTGATAATACTGGAATCTTTCCCTCCTATTACCAAATTTTTTCTAGGGCCTTGTTTTGTGCCTGCAAATAAATTGGTATAATTCAGCTGAAGCCAACATTATTTTCTTAACCCACAGAAGGAATCTGTTTGAAGGAATGAAAAGGGGGAAATCAGCAGAGATATTAGATGTATATTTAATATATCATTTGAAGCCTGCTTATAGAATTCCCACATTAACTCAACATCACACCCTGCTAGTCCAACCCTAGTCCCTTATTCCAAACTCCTCTTGGATGTTGGTTTTGGGGCAAGGGACTGGGACTCCATATAAACCCTCAGACTCGAAGCTTCCAGAGGGCAGGGATTTCATTTGGCTGCTTCGTTCACTGGTATATCCCAAATCCATACAGAGAACCTAGAACATGGCAGCCACTCAAATATTCCTGAATGTCTGGATGCTTGGCCAGTAGCCACCATCTTTTTGCTTAAATGCTAACCAAGCATGTACAGTCAAGAGTGACCAGAAGAGGGTCTGGAAACCATGCTGACCTGAAGAGGAACTAAAGAATTTTCAGGTACCCGGGCACACTAAGCAGCGATGGAGCAGGACCCAGAGGGCACCCTGCCCAGGGTCTGGCCCATAAGCTTCAAGTTACCAGCCGTGTGCTGGGCAAACCACTGGCGTCTCATTCTTCTCATCTGTGAGACAGAACTGCTCTAAGGAATAAATGAACAGCAAAAGAAAGAGAAGAGATGATAGCTTCCTTTGAGTATGTGAATGACAACCTGTAGGAAGATGACTCCATCCGTACACTAGAAGACAAAAACTCCAAATACAGGAAGCAAATGTAAAACGGTATGATACTGAACCAAGAAAATGCAGACCTCCCTAATAAAGGGTTTCCCTACCTAGAAGAAGCAGCCCACCTCTAAAGGTGTCGGGTTTGTCACTGTCTTCAAAAGAGAACATGTGGTTCAGAAATTTCTGCAAGTTTCTGCAACTGAGTTTAGTTAGAAGGGTATTAGCTAAGGTATCTGACAACTCACATTCTATGGTTTATGATTTTTTCTTTTCGTAACTGAAAAACTACATTTTTCATGATTCCCTGCACATGTAGAAATGAAGTCAGATAATGGGTAGTTTATCCCAAAGTCCACAATGTCCGAAACCTTCCACCCAATTCAACATTCTCTTCCCCAAAAAAGGAGCAGTCATGTTTACAGTGACCAGAAAATAAAAAACCCCACAGGTATGTTCTCATAATATTGGTGACTTTGGATAAGTGTCAAGGGGCATTACATCATGACATATCCGCCATTCAGATCAAATAAATATTGATTCAGTAAACCTTTCCTAAGTTTAAAGGTTCGCCTGATGCAACCAGTCTACTTTAGTGTTAACGACCGTGATTCCTCTTTCTCTCCCCTTTCCCCTTATACCCCCGTATGGGATATTTCATTCCGAATGGCAGGTAATACCTTTAATAACAGCTCTACCAATGCACCTCTCCATCATTCATAAAACATCTTCCTACAAGCCCAGAAAAGCGCTGCTGCTTAGCCCAGACAATGAGAACGCTGAGCCATGGGGATGTCCGGACCACACACGAACAGGAGGTTTTGTTTCTCACTGCAGCGGAGTGGATCCGTCTGCACTGCCTCTACCCTCGTGACTGCTGTGCTCCCAGGACTTGAGGCAGCTGGGGCTCCTAATCTGAAAAAACAGATCTGCTCGGAGATGAGGTTTATTGGATTATTTTTAGAAGACAACATTTTTGGATGAATGAAAGGAGAGTGAAGCTAGCTTAAGAGATGACTAAGGGGTCCAAGAAGCAGGAGAATAACATGCCACAGAGCAAAACTGAGTTCTGTTTCCACTCCGAGTGGCTTTAAGAGAAGAGGGAAACTTAAGACTTGTCCGAAAATCTTAGTTATTCCAAAATTAGAGAGCTGCTAGGAATCAACTCCCGTCAACAGCTGCTGTACACTGACCCAGTGTCTTCCTCTCTGTGCATTTTTTGAGAAGGGAAGTTCTATTTGGAATTGTTTTCCACACCAGTGTCTTCTGACATATCTAAGAGATCCAGAATAGAAATAGAGGTTTTCTGGGCTGCACTCCTGTTCCACATCTATTCTGTCCACAATATGAGGGACACTGCGGGGTTCTTTATAAATGTTTTATCAGTCACTCCTGCCAGCTCCCAATGTATGTTTTGGGGCACACGGTATTTTTAAAATGGACTGTTCTCGGGTTCCCCACAGTTCCCCACCATTCCTTACTACGCTGCACTATAAAAGGCTACATCATTGCTTATTCTGTCCTGAGCACAGAGACACTGAAAGTCTGACCTCGAATATAAGTTCTGAGAGCTCGAAAAAACATGTCCCGTTGTACTTGTCTGTGTCAAAGCACATAGGAGAGTTCTGCCTTTGGTGGGCGTTCGTGACTACTCAGTGGCCACACGTTACAGAAGAAAGAAAAGTGAAGTTAGAAAGTTTAAAAGTTTACCTTTGGGCCATGAGCCAAAGGATTCATTTGCTTAAAAAATGGCAATACTGCTGTGAACTCACTGGTTCTGCATGTCACAGTTTTGTCAGGAGGTGGCTGGTGAAGGGACATAAACACTGGAGGCGCTTGTATCGGTTCCAACTCACTGAATTCTAACTTTCAGCATTAAGTTCTAAGTGGGAAATTTTTCCAATGGGCAGGATTGTTGTTTGGCTTTGTAAAACCCCCAGAATTCAATGCCTTAAAACATGAAAGTTTTATAAAATGGTTATTACCCTTTAAAACGCTGGACTAAAGTATGTTCTGCCAGATGTTTTTTTAAGTGTGACTTTTTTTTTCATATGTACATGATTCATGCTTTTAGAGGCAGATATTACTGAGGACATACTTAATTCCCCGAATCTATCCTGCAAACGATTTTTACAACAACAAATGTGATCACTGAAAATATCAGGCATTCGCAAAGCTGTAAATACACTACTTAAATTTAAATTATGAGCTGAGCATTTTCTAGCTCCACTTAAAAGTCACTCAGAAAAGCAAGGACTAAGCATGATGACTAACAGAGAGGCTGGCACCTCGAGAAAGCACAATGTCGGCCCATCTCTAGAGCAACCACAAAGTGCTACTCGCGCCGTTACTGAGACGCTGCAGACAGGACAGGGAAACAGATTTTTCTCAAAAGTCACAGAGGGTCACTCCTTGGAGTCACTTTTTGGTGCGCTTTTGCACTCTGAAAACCTTGCCAGTTATCCTCAACCTCGTGCTTACAGTTATGACTGAGGGGAAGGGAGTTTAGGAAGAGAAGAGAGGAGAAGAGAGAGAGAAGGAAAGCAAACAAAGACACCACCAAGAGGGTGCCAACGTGAGGTGTCCCGCACACACTGGCGTGTGCCCGGATGCCTTTGCCAAGACCATGTAGCAACGCTGTTCAAGGCTGACCTTATCCAAAAGAGAGAATCCAACCTACAGGCCAAGGACAGCAGATAGTGAAGGGAGACGCCCAGAGAGAGTGCTCTCTGCGAAAGAGCACAGCCGGGATAGCCGCACCTCTGGTGAGCACGAGGCGCAGGTGTAACTGGATAGTTTGTGCATTTGCACTTCCGAGTAGAAGAAAAAAGAGAGGAGAGGAGGAGGTGGAGGGAGGAAGAGGCCCTGGAACCAGATGCAAATTAATATCCTTTCAGCTATGAGCTGCACTACTACCCCCGGGCACTTCCCGCCTCCTTACCAGGGTCTCTGACATCTGTGCAGAGGCAGACCAGGTGTAAAGAGATGGGCTCTGGGTGGGAAACCCTAGGGAATAATAAGTGAGAATGGGCTGCTTGCTATTTCTCTTCTAGAACAGGACAGGAGCATGTAAGCTTCGTCTGAGCCTAGAATCCCATGCACTAAAACTATCCATTTTGACCAGTATGCCTTTAAAGATGTGGAAGATTCAATTCCGGAAAGAATCTCTGTAGAAGTTTCATTGAAGTAGACACCACGGCAAAGTTACTTTCTGCCCCTTAAACATTATTCTACAAAGATCATATTTTGAAGGCAAAAAAAAAAGAATAAGGATTTCTTACATTCTTTTTTCTCCTTTTACCCCACTCAAGAGACATTACACTTAGCTCAATTAACAAAGCACTTTTCTTCAGATTCTTGGAAATGGCTTGAGTTGTGACTCATGCATATAGAGTTAGAAGTGAAATTATATAGTTTAACTTTACTGAGGCCTCTGGTCCAACATGTAATTCATTAAACTGTGTGTGATGAAGTACAGGCCCATTCTTAAAACAGAAGAGTCTTTCAATTGAACTTGAAATTACCATTGGTACCAGCAACTACAGCAGGTGTCTGTGCTCATCACCAGTCAAGCTACCTCTACTCTAGTGACACAGTCCCACCTGTCTTATGCAACTGTCACCTCCACCTCACCACTGCAAACAAGAGTTAACCAACCGCTGTGAACAGTCCAGTGATGGGCCGTGAACCGAAAGCCCAATTTTAAATCATGACTGTACTGCATACTTTCAAATTTGAGATTAGAGAAATAATGTGGGTTCTTCCAGCTTTGCTTTAAGGCTCAAAATCCTTATAAAAATGAATTCAATACTATTTCCAGTAGTTTGGTGGAAAAACTGGTGCCTTCAGTGTTCAGAGTCACGGGAACAATTTATTGGTTTTAGACGTGGTTGGGAAATGAGGCACACCTAGAGTGAGCAATGCAGTAAGCATAGGGCAATGCTTGAATTTATAATAACGTTTAAAGTGACAATATTAGGTTGTTTGTTCTCACCATTTTTTGTACTCTGTGGCAGAAAAGCCCAGAATATGTAAATATGTTACTCATTATTCAGAGAGGTCATATGGTCCGCCTCGGCGAGACAAAATGCGTGATCAACAGAAATTTTATGCGGAGTCTGCTCTTTTTTTGTTTGGTTCACTGAGCTAAGTGCAAACCATCTGTTACCTACAATAATCAGAAAAAATAAAGATTCAAACAGCCTTCTAAAGAACAGAGCCCGATAGCATCCCAAACAGAATTCACCTGCTTAAAAGCACCGCTTACGAGATTTAAACCCTAACGACTTCAGACGGCTCGGAACCCACACGTACGGTCTTCACTTGAGGTTAAGATTGCATTTCTCCACTTCGAAGGGGTAAAAGCATGTTGCTTTAAAACAGTAACATCATATGAATGGCCTATGCTAGTGTCCTATTCAAATGTTCATTTCCAAAATATGTTAAAATCTAAAAACTTTTCGGTTAAAATTGCACTTATCCCCATTAATGACATTCCTGCCTCATCGTTAGTGTATTATAGTGATTTCAGAAAAGCAGAATGGCCACGGGTGAATCGGTGCTCTTGTTAAGTCAAAATGCTTGACATCAGGCCCTCGCACTGCCCCTCGCTGCCTGACCTCAGATGAGTGACACCTCTTAAGATCTGTTTCTTAATCTTAGAAGAGAACTCTAAAATGTCATACGCAGAAGCCTATGACATTGCAAATCTGCCTAGCACTGTGCATGGCATACACATTGTGCCTGCAGCTCAGTAACTGTCCCCGGCCTCTGGCTGGAGATGAGCCTTCCGAAGCTTCAAAAACTGTCCACAAGACAGGCTGCAATGCATCAAGTTTATTTTTTTTAAGATTTTGTTCATTTATTTTTACAGAGAAAGGAAGGAAGAAAGAGGGGGAGAGAAACTCACATCAACATGTGGTTGCCACTCCTGCAGCCCCCACTGGGGGCCTGGCCAGCAACACAGGCATGTGCTCTGACTGGGGATCGAACTGGCAACGCTTTGCCTCCCAGGCCGGTGCTCAATCCACTGTGCCACAGCAGCCATGGCTCACCATTAAGTTTAGAGTAAGAGATATGAAACCAGCTACCACAACAGTGTCTCACCATTTTTACAGTGGTATAGCCGCATTTCCCTTACTCATGTATTACCATCTAATGAAAAAAAGTGATTTCACTTTAAAGGTGACTTTCTAAGTTTCATGAGAGCTTAAAGCAGGATCAGCCCAGGATATGTTGTCCAAGCTGTAAGAGCACAAATGTCATCAGCACCCACCATTGTTTCTCAATGGCATGGAAATGTGCTTTGTGCTGTTTTCTCGATGAGCGCAGCACACACAAGCCCAACTCCACCTACGCAACTGCAGCGTGACAAATGTAATGCATTTATAGAGGGCTTTGTTTTGCAACAAAACATTACAAATCTTAACCACTTACAAAGCAAGTTTTGCAAAAGATAAGAATTTCAGTAGAGAAGTCAACTTTTAAATTGCCTGCTGCGCCTGCTACTCATTAGGCACATTATTACACCAACACGACAAGTAAGAAAGAAACGCTGTCGGTTATTTCACACGTTCAAAACTGACTGCGCTCTGCTCCAGGAAGACCTACATCCGACTGACATTGGGCTGCAAGGCTGGATTTCAAATGTCACTGTAAAGATGCTCCACGTTTAGGTAAGAAAGGAGGGCACTGACTATTCTTAGCCATCATTTCTTTTCCTTCCCATTTATGTATGTATTTAAAACTCCTCAATTACAGTGATCTCAGCTAAACTTCGAATCAAACTTACTTCCTGGCCCACAGGGAGACAGAGAAACTCATGGACCTGAGAATTTGGAGGACACGGGGGTGGGGACACTGGAGACAACTAAAGTCCAAAGTGTTCCTTTGAGGGCAGCGAAACACTCCCACCATCGCACAAATGGGAAGGTCGTCACTGTGTCATTGCCAAAGCTCTGTCACTGCTGACCTCCCACAGTCACGCTGCTTGCGAGCCGGCTCCCTGCTTCTCTGTGGAGGCCACAAGCTGCCTTACATCAGCAAGACAGAAGGGGTATGACCATGAAGGCCCCACCCTTCCCCAAAGGGTTCTCTCCTGAGATAGGCTTCTCAGGCGAAGGAGTGGCTTCTGAGCTGCAGGGATCAAATCCTGGGTTCCTGAAACCCTAAATGTCCACTGGGTGGAATCCAGGGCGTTGTGAACTCCCAGAAATCTTACACAAATTATTGGGGCAGGGGCATCTTATGTGCAAATGTGTGGATCTTCTTCCTTCCACTGAAGCATAAACATAATCAGAATGGAGAGAACATCAGACTACGAGAGGAGACGTTCCTCTGTGTATGTCAAAGAGCTGTACGTACCACTGGTTCAAATGCAGTTGATGAAAACTGTCCAAACTTATAAAACAGTTAGTCAATGCAACCTCTTCTTTTCAACCTGACTCTTCGTTATCCCGCTTGACTCACCTGTCCGATCTTTGAAGAGTTGCACAGTGGAGTTTCAGAGACGGCTCAAACAGCATGGATCTCAAGTCATGAATATCAGTATGATTCTACAAGGAATGTGATCTTTAATTCTCCCCCTAACATGTTACTCTAAATTCATAATGTAGATTAACAAGCCAAAGAGAAGAGGATTAGGTAGGAAAGTAACTCTGAACACCATGAAGCTCAACAGAGACTGACCTGAGGTCCTCAGTAGCACCCCACTCACCACCTGGCACACTTTCACACAAGCACGTGCCCCACACTGGGACTCACTGAGACACTGAGCAGTGTCATTTTGTGTGAAGGTGATGAGCACACTAAACTCTCGGCGGGTCTTGGACTTGGATGACATTTATTACTCCTTCATAAAAGTCCAATCAATGCAACATCTCCACTTGGCTTCATTCATCACAGCCAAGGTGGCTTCCTTTTCTTGCACTGGCTGCCCTGGAACAAAGGTAAATTGCTCACGTGGCCCAAACATTCTTGAATGTTAAAGATGCCTCAGGATGGGGTGTCAAAACTTACCTAGAGCTCCTTCTAGGTCTCACAAAAATGTCTCTGAAACAATCGCTTCCATTGCACAGAATTAGCAAAGCCAGGTACAATTTGCTGTTGGACTCAAACACAGGTAGAAAATGGTGTTGCTTAATATGATCACCAAAGCCGATAAAGGGTCTATACGGAGTAGCCTGAATTTTTTAAACACGGCCTTTTCCCAGAGGAATTCAAACCCAAGTTGATACACACTGTTAGGAAATTTTCATTCAAATTTTGTCAGAACTAGTGAGATGCAAACATCCTGTGGACTAACAAGCCCAAGAAAAAGTAATAAGCCCCCTTGGCCTCGGGAGACCGGGAAGGAACATTGCAGAAGTGCGTCCAGGACTGGCTCATGGTGCTGCCCTTCACCTTATGGCACTTCAA
The DNA here is from genome assembly GCF_021234435.1 of Artibeus jamaicensis. Lineage (NCBI taxonomy): Eukaryota > Metazoa > Chordata > Mammalia > Chiroptera > Phyllostomidae > Artibeus > Artibeus jamaicensis. Next base: position 18,667,994 of record NW_026522056.1, on the reverse strand, counting down.
GGGATACTGCGTTTTTCATAAATTGAAGGCGAGACCCTCCACCAGCAAAAAGACTACAATTCACTCTATTGTGGTGTTCTGGAACAGTATGCCTGCCTAAAGGGGATTTCGAAAAGCCAGAAAAATCTCTGTAAAGCAATTTCTGTTCTTCTGAAGAAAAGGGGGACATTTTGCTCAATAGAGGTGGTCTCTACTTGAAAGAAAAACATAGAGGAGACATTTGTAAAATTTTTTATTTACTAGTTTAGTCAGAAGAAATTTATTTAAAATTTAATTTACTCATAGGTTATTATAAAATAATAATACAGTGAATATCCATCTACCACTCAACCCAAGAACCTAAAATTAATAATATTTATTGGTCATACGGTAACCAATACTGGAATAACAGTACTGTGCTGCAAATAAGGAATTATGATAAATGGATTTTTGACACCTAAGGTTCATTAAACAGTAACATTGCACAGTGATTTGTACCCAGTAGAAACGAAGTCACCCCACAATTTCTTTAAATAACAATTTCCACCTGAAATACAACCTGAGTGTGCTTTAACTTTGCCCTCTAAGACCTTTCAGAATAGTTTGAATTTTTAGTCAACTGTCACAGTTTTTAGAGGCCCAGGATAATAAACAATGAGCAACTTTGCCAAAGTATCACTGCTCTCCAAAATGCAAATTTTTATGAGCAACTTCTCGGCCAGAACTGAAGTGTAAGTGACTCCAGTTTTACCAAAGAGCAACAAAAGAAGGGAAAAAAAGCAGTGGTTTTTAACAGCGATGACAGGTGATGACGATACCCAAACTGACCACTCCGTTGATGTTGGGGACACATCACCTAAAGACGAAAACCTTAGAATAGAGTGTTCTCTCCTCCTGGCACCTTCAGATCTTTGTATCACGCAATGGGGTCATTAGCGTTCTCTTTCCACTGTGTGTGTGTTGTTCGCACCTTCACTGGGTGGTCAACGCCCAGAGAACTGAGACCCAGTTACTTACTCTTTGCTTCTCATAGCTCTAGGCCTGGGCCTTAGATATCTACAACACGTACTCACCCAAACGGATTCACTAACTGCTGATCCTGGAAGACTCCAAACACCTTGGAGGATATTTTTAGAATGGAAGTTTCAAAGTTCTATTTCCTATTCCAAGGGAATCCCAATATAGCAAACAGTATTCATTAATTTGGATGCTCATACAATTGCTAAATACTGTAGATTTTTGCATATTTAGTTTCACAAAAATCAAATCCAGTTGTTTCCACCAAAGAGCTATCTTCTTTTAAGGAACCAGGCATCACAAATGTGGGCAAGGAGAGACATGTAACTCACATGCTTTGGGAAAACACACATTGCACGTGATACAAAGATGATGCCCTGCCTCCGGCACTCAAATGTTATTTCACCTTCTAGAGATTTTAGTGTGGTTTCTCAAAAGTACAAATTGAATTGCATTCTGAAAAATCTGCCCCAAGTTCGGATTAAGAAACTAAAGAAATAAGCCTGAACGTGCAAAGAGACCTCATTTTTCCCTTGGCGTTCCATACACGGTAACTGTTCGTTCCACTAGTGACAAGCACCACGGTCTCCGTTTAGCGATGTGGCAGCCTGAGACCCGGAGCCAAGGCCAGAAAACACCGCACACGACAACCTCTATCTACGAACTGTGATTGAGGCACCGAGTCACATCTTTGTGCCAGCACAGGAAATCAATACACAAAAGGCAAGCTGTAGGCTTTATTTTATTTCTTGACTTTTTAAATGAACAATCATCTTTTTTTTAAAGTGCTACAGACCCAATGATCTTAAAATCTGACCAAAAAAAGAGAGAAAAAATGGGCAAAAATAGAATAAGCTATATAAGAAGAAGAAGAAAGCATCTAACTGAACTGCAACCTTGTTCAGCCTCCTAGTGACATCAAGCTTTACCCACTGTGACCACTTGCTCTCCATTAGAAGAAAGTAGGTTCTGACCACACACACAACACTACAGTAGGTTTTAACTGTATGAAGACTTAGGTTGCCTCAATGAAACCAGAGTGGGTTAAGGAAAGAAAAGAATTTCCCCCACAGCTGTGGGGAAAAACTACCAAGAATCAACAAGGGCCATAAAAATGCTTTGTTGTGTGTCGTTTGCAAAATATTCCAAAAATGAATACAGAATAGTCCCTTTTCTTTTCCCCCTTAACTCCTGGGACAAAGGTTGTGAAATGTTCTTAATGTCACCCCCTCACTGCCCAACCCAAGGTGAGGCCCATGTTATAAGGAGCAGGGCACATGTGTGGCAATGGAGTCCGTGGGCGGTGTGGGTTCTGCTTTCTGATTTATTTCCTTTTTCTGCCTTTGGGTGGGGGAGATGGCATAAAACTAGATACAAGACGTTGGCCTCACTAAATCATCATCACACAGGACACTCTGGCTTGATGATTCCACCTTGGATGCAAGAAACCCCAAGATTTTCAACAACCTATTATGTGTGTGCCCATCCAGCAAAACAGAGAACCACCGATTTCCTGGAGGAGAGAGTTGAAGTCCAAATAAGAACGGAAGAGATGTGACCCACACACTTGAAGCCAGCCTTCAAACACAAACCACACTAACTAAAATCTTAAAGTCAATGCCAAGGGTACGTAGCAATGAGAAGGTTAAGTAATGGCAGTGGAAGCTCTTCTCAGAAACACTTCAAGTTTAGAGGAGTCTCAGACCCACAGGAAAAACAATAGTCTACCGCTTGCTTCCACAGGTTAATGTATAACAGTTATGTTTACCAAGTTAGACAAGAAAAGTTAATAGGTAGACCATGCTCTGATGATCTTAACTCAGCTGGTTAGAGCCTGGTAGACTAGTAAGAGCCTGGTGGACGCGAACCCTCAGCTGTTGGCCTGGTTTTGCCAATGGCATCAACCACACTTCCAGAAAGGCAACCACAGGGAAACTTGAGAAGCATCAGGACAAATCTGTCGCCACCCCTGAAACAAAAGCACCAAGCACGTGTGCTTTTGATGCTGGAATAGCAAGTGGCCGTCTTCATACACAGTCATTTTCATCTTTCATGTGAAAACAGTCATCTTCATTCACAGGCACGTGTTGCTTAATGACGTTTCGGTCAGGGATGGACCAGGGGCGGCACCTACAGGGCAGTCCCGTGAGATTCCAGGGGAGCTGAAAGATTCCTATCACCTCGAGACCGCACAGCTGTCCCAAGGGCAGGGCACAAGACATTACTTACGTGTTTGCGCCGGTGCTGGTGCTGTGCTACCATCCGCACAAAAGGGCAGAACACACAATTATGTGCAGTACAGGATACTTGAAGATGGCACTAAACAACTAGGTTACCGCTTTGTATATTTACTATATTATACTTGTATTGTTATTCTAGAGTGTACTCTTTCTACTGATAAAAAAAAATATGCCTTGTTGCCCTGGCAGCAGCCTCCTATCTTGTCTCTGGATCATTTGCTCCGATTTAATCACGATTTAATCTCTCGTTGTTTTGCACTGCAGCCTGCTGTAGACTACACCATGTGGTCTAGGTGTGTGGCAGCCTGTACCATGCAGGACAGCGTGAGTGCACTCTGTGATGTCCGCACGACCACGAAATTGCCTAACGTGGCATTCCTCAGAACGTAGTCCCATCGTTAAGTCACGGATGAGTGTGCTCCTTACTTGTTTTCTGGAGCAGGCGGTGCTGAGGCCACCTGTTCACAGGTGTGGGTACCTCATGTAAAATTACAACAAAGCAAAACCTACTCTTAAAGTCCCTCAGTGGAAGGTTTACAGAATGTAAAAGCAAGCGTGGCATCCCTCTAAAATTGAAGCTACACATTCGTTCTGGCGGTTTGGTGTCTGGTACAGACAGGGGACTCACTGACTTTCAAAGAAAAAGCAGATGCTTGGAGACAGACATAACCCCCTTTCTGTGGCATTCAGTCAAAATGAAGACATGCAGAGAATATATTGTGGGCCACACACTGTGTTACACGGAAGAATGAAAAGTTACTAAAACAGAAGACAATGAAAAGAATGGTTCCATTCTTTTTAAATGAAGGCCATGGCTTTATCTATGTGGTTTTGAATATTCAGATAAAGGTGTGGAAATGAGTTAACCACTTAGATTTTCAAAACCACGCAGACAAGGAGTGTCACATAATTGAAATCAGAAGGTTCACTGAGATTTTTAGCACAGGTTTGCCTCAGAAATACTGCTGTTGTTCTAACATCCAGTAAGTTGCCCATGAGGGGCCAGTCCTTCAGGTCCATGTGTTCACGTCACGTTTGGGGAAATCAATGGCAGCGTCAGGGTGTTTTGTTTTCAAGGTTCCGTGCTGAAAGCTGGGTCACTGAAGGACACCCAAATAAAACCAGGAGGTGGCTTTGAACACCTCAAAAAATACATGCATTTCTGGGTAGGGCAGATATGAAGCACTGAGCAAAGGTAACAGAACAGCAGGGAAGACAGAAATGAGGTTGAGAAGTCACCAAAGGAAAACTCAAAGGGAAAACCCATTTCAAAAGGTGGGCTGTACACAGACGAGATGGCCACAGACGGGGGCTCCAGGTCCGGCCAGAGGAGCCAGGAGGAACAGCAGTAACTTCAGCAAACAAGCAAGAGAGAGAACAAAAGCTGGGCGGTCCAGGAAGGAGACCAGGCACTGCTCCTGCAAAAGTGAGCGGGTACACCATGGAAAGCAAGAACCCTGAGCGTGGCAATTCTGCAGGCCCATGTGCTCACATGACAAAAACCGGGGAGACTACAAGATGGAGAACTCTAGACTATTCTGGATTTCTTAAAAGATTTTATTTATTTATCTTTAGAGGGGAAGGGAAGGAAAGAGGGAGAGAAATATTAATATATGGTTGCCTCTCATTCGTCCCCTGCTGGGAACTGGCCTGCAACCCAGGCATGTGCTCTGACTGGGAATCAAACTGCAATCCTTTGGTTCGCAGGCTCGCGCTCAATCTACTGAGCTACTATTCTGGATATTTTGAACTCCAACGGCTACCAGGTCTGCCCTTCCAGCCTCTACTCATGTTTACTGGCTCCTGACAGTGATAAAGGGCTTTGCTGACGTTCACAAGAAGCCAGGGAGTCTGCAAACTGAATCCTCCCAGATACCACCCAGATTTCTCGCTGGTCTCTAAGGCCCTGGCAAACCCTAGAAGATTAAGATGCCCTGAGATAAATGACATTCCCTAATCAAGGCACAGTGGAAACCATGGGAGGGACAAGGGAGAAATTGTGAGAAATCCTAACAAATGACGTGGCCTCCCAGAGTCAACCCAGAGTGGCCGATTAGCAACCTTTTGGTAAAAGGAGAACTAAGAAATGCTTATGCCCTTCTGTACTGAGAAGTCATTTCGAGTTAAGCTGTAGTGTAATTAAAGGGGGGGAAGGATTTAGCAGGACAAACAGGGAAAAGACAACCACGAGAAGGTATATCATGAATTTTCTTACCCTGTACAACCCCTAGAAAAAAAAAAAGACCACAAATAGAAACGTTTGCAGTTTGCTGAGGACATAATTATTATTAGTTGGAGGGGGAAAAGGCAACTGAAGTTTTAAAGACCGGCTGGGGCAAGAATAAGAAATTACCCAGTCGGAGAACATGTACACTCTAAATTCATACGCCAGACCCCCAGCCACGACTTCAGAGAGTTCTACTGGAACGACACCCGAACACATCCCCACGTCCAGTCCTGTAAGTCTTGCCACCCAAACGCGTTTTTAGGCCGTTCTGCATAAATACGTGAGAGTCTGAACAATTTTAACTGGAGATCTAGGTAGTGTTTCCATGCGGATGACCAGTGAGCTATTTCTTTTCAATACCTCTAGGGCACAAACTCTGCATTTGTTCCTCCGCGGATCGTAGGTCGCGTCCACAGAGCTGTCTAGCTGTCTGGAGGAATATTACTCTGGCAACGGGCCTCGCGATTCCCTGAGCATCGGGAATGGCATTTCGAGTTCAAGGCTGAAGACCGCAGGAAACAAGCTTTAAAAACTATAGCCCATCTCAAACAGATTTAAAACTGCACCCATTTACTTTAAAAATATCCCAAACACCGCACCACGACCGGCTACCTTACCTGTCCTGCCAGTCCCGCCCGGGCAGGTCTAAGATTTAGTGAAAAGGCTTCCCAAACTCCAAGCAGTGTTTTACATTTAACCCAAGAATCCCAAGGTGGCAGGAGGCGGCTTCAGGGACCCATCTGTGTTCAGAAAGTGGGGAGGCCGGATCTGCTCTCTCGGAGAGGGGTGCCCGGGGACCCTCGTGACAACAGCGGCCACAGGGCCCTCACCGAGTCAGCACACCAGGCGGTCCCCCAGGTCCTGCGACTGGTGCGCCCGCCCAGACCCCGACGCTCGGGCGCCCGACGGGGAGAAGCTTTGCCCAGAGCGGGGCCCTACGGACGAGGGTTCGCAGCTGCAGCCCCGTCCCGTAGCCCCCCGTCGCTGGAGCGCGGCCACCGGACAGCTGCGCGCAGCTGGACGCGAGCCCTCGACGCCCCTGCCCCAGCCCTTCCTCCCCGGCCCCGGCGCCTAGAGGCCCCCTTCTCGCCTACTGCCCCTGCGGGAGGCCAGAGGCTTGGCCACTTACTGGGGCAGCTGTAGGGCCGCGCCTAGTGGGCGGTGGAGGGCGAGCGGCTGGAGAGGGTCGGGTCCCGGGGCTCCGGAAGCTGGAGCGCCAACCGCCGCCTGGCCGGACCGCGCGGAGAGGAGCGTCCGGCTGCAGCGCTGCAAAAAGCGGCCTGGGCACGTGGGCGCCCCTCCGTGTAGCCTCTCTGGGGGCGGGGCGCGGGGCCCTCAGGCCCCGCCCCCTCCCTCCCCCGAGCTCGCCACCCCCACACGTGCCGCTCCCCCACCCCCCCACCACCGATCCTGGCTCCTGGCAGTAGGCGGCGTCCTGGCGCTGGGGCGCGGGGACCGCAGCGGGGACACTCGCCTGCGTGCGCCGGCCTGGGGCTGGGCGGGTGGGGACGCTCGGGCCGGGAACCTCGGGCCCTGCAGGGAGTGAAACCCGAAGCCGAGAGCTCCCAGATCTCTCTCTCCCACTGGAGGACCCAACCTCAGCGGCCTTCCCGAAGCTGCTTCCAAGAGGTGGTGGAGGGGAATGAAGGGGGGGGGGGGGGAATAGAACAACTGTAATGGCATAATCAATAAAAAAATAAATAAAAAATTTAAAAAAGGGGGCGTTCTTCCCAGTGGGCCTTTTTGTTTTGCCTTTATTTTCTTTCTTTTTTTTAAATTAGGTTGTTCAATTACAGTTGTCTGCATTTACTGCCCACCATTCCCTCAACCCCAGTCAACTTCATCTTCATTTTCAGAAAAATTTGTAAATAAGAAAATAATAATAATAGTATAATTATGATAATGATAGTAGATGCCTAAGTGAGTGTGCTTTGTTAAATAGTACACCTCTGTCTTCAAAAGCAATGAATGTTTATAAAAATTGAGCAGTTGCTATTTTGAGACTCCAGCCATGGGAATGGGTAGTCTGGTTTATTTGGGATGTGGGCTCTAAGAAAATGACATTTGCTATTTCCAAGAAACCACCAGAACTTACACAATTGAGGTGTCTCATCTGTGCTACTGTTCACTTCAGGAGTCTCTGATAAGATGAAAGTCACAGGCGGAACTATGTTGATTTTCATCCGAAAGAAGGCAACGCGTGTGTATTATTAATTTTGTTTGATAGAAAGTTTTACCTTACTTTGTTTAAAATTTTGGTAAACATCTTTTTATTCATTCACCAGTAATACTATTAACTTTGGCTAAGTTCCAGTCATACACATATATTTTTAATGTCATGCACTAAATCATTCTTAAAGACATGTGTTCCCAAGCGACTCTGGCTAAAGATTTGAGATTTCACCCACGGAAATGCTACAGGCACAAAATCCCAGTGACTATTTCTGAAGTTCATGTGCATGTGAAACCATCCACCCCCCACACTGAAGAATTGGAGTGGAAATTGCACCCATGGCTACAAGAGTATTATCTGTTGTAGTGGGTGCCCTGTGTAACAAAGGAGACTCTGTCCGTATGAGCTTATTTTTACCGTATAATGCAGATCCCCTATGCAGAGAATCCCTCAGTGATGGAGAGAAATGATACTGCATCCCCGACACCAAATTCACTCAATCCCACGAAGCCTGGGAGGCGTCATCACCCAGGAGTCTCCGTGTACTCGATCTCATTTCTGAGCGTGAAGGGATCCAATCTAAAATTGTTCACGTGTGTTTTCCAAATACAGCTCGCTCTTTTTAGGTTTAAGAGATTATTTATTCCTTCACCTATTTGTATGTAAACACCCTGAAGGAACCCCGGCTGGTGTGGCTCAGCGGATTGAGCACCGGCCTGGGAACCGAATGGTTGCTGGTTTGATTTGATTCCCAGTCTAGGGCACTTGCCTGGATTGCAGGCCAGGGAGAGGCAACCACCCACTGATGTTTCTCTTTCTCTCTTCTCCCTTCCCTTCTGCTCTCTAAAATAAATAAATAAAATCTTTTTTAAAAAAAGTTAAGAAAGACTGGCTGTGTGCCCACGATGGCCAAGGCTGAACCCCAGTAATGAACAGGCCATTCCTGTCTGGAATGCCAGGCTCGCTCCCCAGAATAGAAATAAATAAATAGATAAACACCCTGAAGGGACAGCTTGTGATTAGGCGGGAACATGATGATTTGGGGATACACTGTTTGGCACTTAGAAACTGACAGTTTAGTCAGAATACCAATCTCTGAGTCTGTCTAGTAATTTGCCCGTTGGAACTGGGTACTTCCTAAAACAAAGGCACATTGTGTTCGTTTGTGTAAATAATAAAAACTATTTCATCTCTAAGGAAAAGTTCGTAAGTCCTTTTACACAAGCTCGAAGTTCGATGGCTATCTGGACCTGCTGGAGTCTTTGATTTACATAATTCTTTTCCTGCTTAAAATTATTGATGAACTGAACCCCTCATCTAATCTTTGGTTCTCTCTCCACGTTTAACATGTGTTTTGATGTAGAAAGAATAGAATGTCCACGGATCTAGTGTGAGCCTCTAAACTAGGTTATGGCAGCTGAGGGAAATTAGAATAGACGACTTAGAAACAAAATATTTGAAGTGCGCTAAGTTATTTTGACTTCATTTTCACTCACATTTCCTTTCACACTATTCCTGCTGCTCAGAATGGGATTAGCATCTTCTTCCCGGATGAGTAATGCTCTCACCGGAGGTGCTACACCTCCTTTTCTCTGGAGTTCCTCCATCAATTTTCACTATCATCTGTCAAGCTTCTGGAATCCTTAGGCATGAAACAGAAATTGCGATTTAGTCATCCCAGCAGGAATAATTTAGGTGTCATCTTCTGAAGATTTCAGAAGCACTTATGCTTGTCTGAAGGTGTAGGGGAGTTGCAGGGAATTTCCAAACACTTAGGTAGCCAAATAAATTTCACATCCTGTACGACTACAGTTACCAAATACAACCCCAAGCAAAGCTCATGTCCATCCTCTCTAGTTCTAATTTTGACTCCATTATCCCCAAGCCATTTCAACAAAGGCAAAGCTAAAATCCCAATTTTTGTTTTAAACTGTTGGACACTGGATACTGATGCTCGTGTTGTCATTGAAAAAGCTTGAAAGAGAAAAAGGACTGGGCTGGAGTTTAGGCCACTAGAATTTCCTGGGCTTTCAGGCTACTGTTCTCCACTCCCCTACCAAAAACATACAAAAATTGAAGGTGATTTTGCGCTGGACACATTCTGTATCTGCCCATCTTTCAAGGTAAGCAGTAAAAGACTGAAAATGTGGTTGGAAAAATACAATAAGAGCTTACAATGACAAATTATCTTTAATTTTTTTCCTGCTTGTCTTTTAACTAAGACCGAATAATGGTTTTGCCGTGGTTTTCAGTCCTGCACCCCATGAAATTCCCTGCACCCTTCGTTTTGCTTGTTTATGGGTTTTTGTTCCCTTGGCTATTAATCAAGAATCACTCGGATCTCCACCTACGCTGTGCTGGTCTCTATTTCCTTCTGCCAGGATACCTGCTGGGTCGGTATTTGCTCCAAGTCAGCCTTCTCAATGCAAACATCTTCGGCCAGTCTATTGCTCTAAGGATTGCAAACTGGGGGGAGGGAGTGAAGTGGGGGGGGGCGTTTAGAAAGAGCTCAGCTGATGTAAATCCTTATTCTCTTTTGTTTAGTCTTCACCAAGGTTTTAAGTGCTCTAGAGGTTGCTTCCTATTCACGTCTGTCATTTTTCTCAGTTCTTACCTGCCTCAAATTCTTTCCCACGTTCTGTCCCTTTCTGTCCTGAAATCGTGTGCCTCTGTGGCTCCCAGGACCTCTTTGTTCTCTCCCCACCATCCCAGTAACTTTTTGTCCTGTTTTGCTAACCATGGAACTCATAAAATTAAATTCTTGAGTCCTTCTCATCTCCAGTCATCCTCACGGTGCTTGACAGCGTCCATCCCCAAAGCTACTTTGCCTGGTTTCATCTTTCACCCTTGCTCCAAATGACACCTCGAGCCAGCACCTGAAAATACATTATTGAAAACATATCCATCTGTTCCTTAGACTGGTATCTCTCTTCAACTTCCTTCTATTTCCTGGTCCTCCAGGTACTTTAAGTGACTGTTTACTTCTTGTCCTTCTTTATTTTTTTTATATTCCACCAGTTGCCAAGTTCTGTGACTATTCCTCCCTTTATTCTTTATCACAGAAGCAATCTTTTCTCCTGATTTCTATGGATTTATCTCCCTAACTTCTGTCCTCATCATGTTAAGACAAGTTATTGCAGTCTTCTAAAAACCTCATGGGATCTTCTCATTGATTATAGATTCCCACTAAATTCCTTCCACCATGTAAAGTCTCCACCAACTGCCTCAGTACTTTTCTCAACCGCTGTTCAGGACCTGTGTTCTTTGATACGGTAGCCACTGACCACGTGCGGCTCATGGGCACAGTCCACATTGAGATGTGCTGGAGTGAAATCGCACTGAATTTTAGAGACTTAGTACAATTAATATCACATAGATAATTTTTTCATATAAAGTCCATGTTGAAATGATGTTTGGGACGTATGGGGGTAAATATTCTCACCTATTTCTTTTGACTTCAGAGAGACCCATGTAGCTTTAAGTTACCAATGCGGCTCACCTTCAATTTGTATTTGACAGTGCTCCTGTAGAGCAGTTGATAAGCCTATTCTGGACTAAACACAAGGTGAGAGATCAAAGGCTGTTTTTAAAAGAAAAGAGTATTCCAGTGTCAGCCAACCCCTTACTGCCCAGCTGGGGAGACAACATTAAAAGTCAATCATTGATACAACCAGAGGACAGGTACCAAGCCCCACAGGGAGTTTAAATGAGAGAGATGTTTACAGATGCCTTTTCTGAAAAGTAGAATTTTAAAAGATCCTGAAAAAAACAGATTTTATTCTTTTGCAGTCGTGGAAGAAAGAGAAAGGCATTCTGGGTCAGAGGAGGTGGAAAGCACTGAGTAGCCTGGAATAAAATGTGTAGACCGCTTTGTCAGGGGTGAGTGCCAGGGTCTCGGGGGTACACATGCACTGTACCTCAGTCACCTGCAGAATGACTCCTTCCAGACTTTGGTGCTTCGAACGTGAGCTCCCAGACAATGGCGCTGCATGGCATTTCACCAAGGAAGCATTTGCCTTAACTGGGCAAACCTTTGAATGAACAGTCTCACCCACAGAACGCAGTGGTGATTTCCCTCGACACCTACCTAGATTGACTAACCATCTTGATTTCCCCAGGACCACCCCCGTTTTAGCACTAAAAGTCCCATGTCCCAAGTCACAGGGAAGCTGGGAGGTGGACCCACCTTACTTACTCACGTTCTGGGCTCTGACTTCGTTTTTCGTGTCTAGTCACTGACCTCCGGCTCACTCCATTTCCATGACAAAATAACAGAGACAGTGTGATCATGTTTGGAAGGGTGGGCTGCTCTCTCTGGCCACCATAGTGCTGACTTGACATTTTTCCCCCTTAGCCTTGGTTTTGAGATGTCCTAAGGGGGTCACAATTCCTCATATCAAATTCATTTATCTTCCATTTATAAAATATGTCACTGGATACTATAAGGAGGAAGGATGTCACACCCTCAGTCAAATAAAGGAGGGATATTTTAATTCTAAAAAGTGGGAATAGAAGAAGTCTTACCTAAAAGTAGACATCTCTTCATTAGAACCAAGAGTTCCCTATCACTTCCTTAGGAGATTTCCCCCAGCCCCCCTGAAGACATGCTTGTCTCTAAGTCTCATTCTTGTTCTCAAGGGCTGTCAGCTAAGGGACAGCATCAAAATGAAGTGAAGCCCCAAGATGAGTAATTTGGAGAAGCAGGTTCAATGTCAAGTTCTGGTAGTAAAAGGATTTCATGATGAAGAAACCACTAAGCTCCAGAGGAATTCAGGCACGGTGGCGAAAGGATAGGCAGGTTTGGATTCAAGACACTGAACTGCAACCTTCCAGGTTGTCTCATTTACACACGTATTTGTAGTTAGCCAGAGTAGAATCACCCACCCAAAAGTACTTGCACAAGTCTTAAAGAATATCGAAATTCCAATTTCCACTCAGCAACTTCTTCCACTGTGCTGTGAATTCCAAGTCGCAAAACTTGGGTCTCCAAATACTCACTCGGAAAGTGGTCCCATCTAGCACCTCTGATCAAAAAATTAATTCTTTCAGATCAAACAATGAAAAGTAAATTAAATGCTGGTGGGGGGTGAGAGAAGGGAGAAGCAGAGCTGGCTCCTTGCTGACCCTGACTTTGATGTCTTTATCTGTCTGGCTGAGGCTCCCAAGATCCATTCCCCAAAAAGCTCTCTGAGTCGGTGATGTGTTCTCCAGACCTCAGGGGATGCATGCTTCAGACAGTATATCTTAAAAGTCCTCACCGTTTTACTTCTTTATTTGGACTGGCACAAATGGATGCCTCTCAGCAGATCAGGCAGCCTTTCCCCCTTGCTGTGTCCTCCACAGAAAGGCAGAGTCTGTGTTAATGGTGAGCAGCAGCCTGGCCCAGCTCGCTTCTGCCGGACAAGCAGGTGCTGGCCTGCTCAGGCTCGGGAAGAACCCCTGGGCTGCCCCTCCGTTCTACAGAAGAGTGGAAGCTCTTGTGTGGCTTGTTCCCGAGTCTGGACTGTCAAATCGGGCCACACTGTTCAGGGCCATGATGCATTTTTTTCCAGAAGCTTTAAAAGAAACTTGCTCTTTCATGTTTTTTCTTTAGAACTGGAGGAAGAGTTTTTATAGCCAGGCTAACCCTAAGTCGAATCTAATCTGGAAGGTGCTCCAGTCCAGCTGAAGTTTTCATTTTGATCTTCCCCAAAATGTGATTCTGAGGAAGAGGTCGTGAAATAAAAATATATGATGTACAGTTAAAAGCACAAACTAATCCTACTGTCGCTAACTTAACTAACTGTATGATCTCGAGTAAGTTGCATTTTCGCCTGTGGGACACTAATGCCTACTATAACTTCTCCAAAACATTGTGGGGAGACAGAGAAATAAGCAAAACCTCCACGAATAAGTCAAGTCATTAAGGAAGGTTCTGCCTCAGTTCACACCCTCGTCCGTGTCAAGTTCTCTTCCAAATACAACTTAGAGTTAAAACTCTAGCTCTTAATGCTGAGGTCATGGATGTAAACCATGTATATTTGGCATTAGTATATTTAATGCTAAATATAGCATTATCTTTAACCTTGCATGAAACAAATAAACTAAGGTTTTTTAAAAACCTGATTGTTTTAAACCAGCTCGATTTGTCCAAGCAGTCCTTCCCTAGTGTGGCCCGTGGGGTGTGGCCCTGTGGGCAAGCCTCAGGGAGGCCAAGCGTGATCTGCTCAGTGACCGGCGCGACTTCAGCTCGCTGTCCTTTCTGCATTCTTACAGTTCAGGGGGCCTCCGTGCGAACAATAACTAGCAGATAGACCGCAAAAGAGGAGAGAGAAATCTTGAAGCTACAACACATTAATTTTAAGCTCTCAGTCACATTACGGTCTATGTAGGTATGTGAGCATTATTAAAAGTAGAGAAAATTAGTTCGCATTTGTTATTACATGCATCTAAGAACGGATCTCAGGAAAATCTACCGGGACCCCAGTTCCAAAGCTACAATCTCAGCTTCCTGCGAGGCCAGGCAGGTAACACTAAACTTAAAAATTTAGTTGAGCATCAGATGACAGTGAGGGGTGGAGAAGTAGGCTACAGAACTGAGAAAGTATTCAAATACAAAAACTTAAAAACAACACAGCCAGGTAGGCAATACACAAACGCAGGCTGACTGAGCCTCAGGGCTGCAAAGTTCCACCATCTGCTCTAAGGATTACTCATATAATTATGCTGTCAATTAAAATCATTTGTTAACATGTTTAAAAATCCCTATAATACAGACTTAGCAGATACTAAATAGTCTGTAATTCTAGTATGGTTTCCCTCTGAGGTGCGGTCTTATTTGTTCTTTTGTAAACAAAGTTTAGTATAAATTTCTTTCAGAAAGTTACATAAGCATATTTCCCATGAGAAATTCTACTTGTTGGTGTGGGAAGTTATTTGAAAGAGTTTATTAGCAATAAAATTGTGCATGATCATCAGACTAGCAGAGTAATCTTTTTTTAACTGAGCACACAGTCTAATCCTCCTGTGTGAATTATGTGGACAAAACCTTTGAAGCATGTGGAGGAGGTAATCTGGACTAGATGGAACTTGACAGTGCCCCTTTATCTAGCTCCAGCGAGATTAGACTTTGCGGCGCATATAGAATCCAAGAGAATACTGGCTTAAAATACAAGTCAATGAATACATTAGCTAAAGCCACCCAGGACAATAGAGACTGCACCGAATCAAAGTAGCTTTAACAGGCACAACTTAACATTTGCTCTTTTATTTGGGAGAATGTTCAATTCGACAGAATGTCATATTTAAGAAAGTTTGCCAGTATGTAATATCTCAGGGGGTTGCCATTCATTTCACAGTTGTGTGTTGTACACCCCGAAGGTCAGGCTGATTTTACTCTGCAGAATCCCAGAAGGCGCCATTCGTGAGGATGACTCTGTGCAGAGGACACTTTATGTATACAGCCTGTACCGCAGACGGTCAGAAGATTCAAGGGCTAAGTGAGCTGCTCCATGTAGGCACAGTGCTCAAACAGCTGACACGTGTCCATTTAACTACTCAAATTTAAAGTGCCTGTCTTGGGTAGAGATTTGTATATACGTATTTTAACTGGATTTTTAAAGCTAGTGTACAATAGGTGATGTTGGGAAAATTGGGAAGATACATGCAAAAAAAGGAACTTGGACCACTTTTTATACCATCTATAAAAATAAACTCAAAATGGATTAAAGTCTTAAGTGTTAAACCTGAAACCATGAAACTTGTGGAAGTAAACGTAGGCAGTGAACTCTTTGACATCACTCTTAGTAATATTTTCTTGGGTGTGTCCGTTTGGGTAAGGATAAATAAAAAAATAGGACTATATCAAACTAAAAGTTTTTACACAGCAAAGGACACCATCACAAAACCAAAAAGAGAACCTGTCAGATAGGAGAAGATATTTGCAAATTGATGCATCTGATTATAAGGATTAATATCCACAATATGTAAAGAACTCACACAACTTAACACCAAACAAACAAACAAGAACAAAAACCCAAACAATACAATTAAAAAATGGGCAGAGGACCTGGATAGATGCTCTTCAAAGAGGGCATACAGGTGGCTCAACGTCACAAATCATCGAGAAAATGCAACTTAAAGCCACAGTGAGATTTCACCTCCCCACTGTCGGAAGGGCTATCACCAACAAATCGACAAGTAACAAGTGCTGGTGAGGATGTAGGAAAGGGGAACCCTCATGCACTGTTGGTAGTTTTTAAATTAGAATAGTGCATCTTCTGTGGAAAACAGAATGGAAAGTCCTCAAAAAATTAAAAAATAGAGCATCCATATAATCCAGCAATTTTACTTCTGGGCATTTATCTGAAGAAAATAAAAACATTACTTTGAAAGATGATGCACCCTTAAGCTCATCGTAGCATTACCAGTTATACCCAACACATAGATGCAACCTAGTTGTCCATCGATGGATGATGAGTGGATACAGAAGACAGATACGCGTCACATTGCATATATACACATATACATACATTGAGCAATAAAAAAAGAATGAACTCTTGTAACTTGTAACAACATGGATGTCCTAAGGGTATCATGCTAAGTGAAATAAGTTAGAAATAGAAAGACATTGCTGTATGATCTCACTTATGTGTGGAATCTAAAGAAAGAAAAGAAATGAATGAACAAAACAGAAATAAGCCCATAGATATAGAACAAGCTGACTGATACCAGAGAAGAGGAACTGAGGGGACGGGAATGAAAAAAGGGACTGAAGCACTCCTTGGTTTTCCCTCTCGTAAGTAAACAAGTGAACAAAAATCCAGGAGGTGGAACAGTAAAAATGCGAGTATGTAAGGGTAAATGCTAATTTTATTATTTTTTATGATAAGGTCCGAAAGTTACCTGCAGGTATTGAGGGAGGAGTGAAGAGAAGGAACACACGAAATGGAATCACTTTAACCAAGCTGCTAAAATTATCAACATTATGAAGGTTGAGATATGAGGAAGGGATTCTATTTTTGTTTGAACTAGCCTGGGAAGTTAAATTTTTGAACTTTCCGGTCCTGCCTCAGTCCCTGGATATACATCAATTCACTGTGCGTCACTCTCTAGACGTACACTAGACGTCCAGATACTTCTCTGATCACTCCCCAGAAGGACTCACGTATCCAGGGCACCTCACCCATTACCCTGACGGATGGGCTTCTGACGAGGAACCGTCCCGGACCTATCCTAGGGCTAGGAATGCAGGACTGGTTATTCTCAAGAACATACTTTCCACTGTAAGAACTTTCAGTTTTCTTTTCTTCTTTGGAATGCTTCTGGGTTTTTGCTTAGTTGTGTTTCTGGTTTGTAAATGCCAAGACCCCAAATAAATATTTATTATTTATTCTAACCAAAGCTTCCAGACTCTTTTTGAGTTCTTGGACCAAAGATATTTAAATATAAAATAAATAACAATAAACATGCAGTAAATAAGTTATCTAAAACTTCTAAGAATATCATAATAATATTGTAATGTGAAATGTTATTCCCACTTCTTAACTTTTTTATTTTTTTAATTTTAGAGAGATTTTTTAAGAAACATATTTTGCAACAAGGGTATATTATTTTAAAATTTACCAATTCTGTCAGTTTTATTTGGTAACTTTTTCTTTAGTTGAATTAAAGTTAATTTAATTTTAGCTATTGTTATTTCTAGATAATGAATATCTGGGGGAATTTAATTATTTTTGGATATTTTTGAATTTGTATAATTAACATGTTTCTACAAAATAAAATCAGAAAAAACATTGAAAACATAATATAATTGAACTTAACTTCCATTGTTTTTCTTTTCTTTTTTTCAGTTTATTTATTTTAAATATTTTTTTATTTTATTGATTATGCCATTACATTTGTTCTATTTCCCCCTTCATTCCCCTCCACTCTGCACACCCCTCCCCCACCATTCCCCCCCTTTAGTTCATGACCACGTGTCTCAAGTTCTTTAGATTCTGTATTTCCCCTACTATTCTTACCCGCTCCCCTATTTTCTATCTGCAGTCTATGCTACTTATTTTCTGTTTTTCTTTAATTATATCATGGGCTCTGTATTGATCTAAAGATCAAGACCTATTTTTAAACCCATTTTTAATCCAAGTAGATTATAAATCAACTTGGTTTCTAGAGGCCAAGTTGTCCAAACAAGTTTTATTTTTAACAATTCTTTTTAGTTTCTGGGTTTTAATTAATTGAGATGATTGTCTTTTCATTCCCAAAAGATGGCAAATGTTTCTTTATTTGTGGTTGAAGTCCATCCCTCATTTACAGGTGAACCCACAGTTTTGGTTCCTGAACCTATGGTTATGATCAGAGCTTACAGACTTAACATACCGGGGCTGATGAGACCGTGTGCTGGGTGCTTACAGAAGGCGCAGAAAACCGAGAGGTTGATCACCCCCAATACTTGTAGAAATGGAACTGGATGAAAGCAGAAAAATATAAAGAAAAACGGACCGGGGTGGGGGAAGTACTACCTCAAATCTCAGACATAAATGCTCCCCTCCTCATGGATAATGAAGTGCCTTTTCTTTTTTTAATTAAATGCCTTTGAAGTTTAAAGTCCTGATGCACTTTCCTTGCTAATAAATAGGCAGCAAGAGTCGAGTCCTCCAATGCATCAATATTTTAAGATGTCTGTATAACTAAACTACTATTTTACTCAAAATCTAACACCTGCTTCAGCTGTAACTAAAATTTTCCCTGATAGTTCCCATGTCAGAATTTACTAGGACTCATAGTTATTAAAATTAGCCACGTGCCTGGAGTTTCCAGATGCTGTAGGTGTGCCCAGTCAACAGATATTAAGTGGGGTTTTTCCTGTCCCCCCATAATTCTAATAAGGTCCAAGTCCGAGGGGAAGGGGGTGAGTATGTTGTGTTTTAAGTCCAGGGACATCAGCAGCTGAGGCTTGCACCCCCTCTTCTAGGGAGGAAAGGTCCTGGTGAGTTTTGTGGGCTCACATTGTGTATCTGTGAAGAGCTCCACATGTGTAAATGGAAAGGAAAACATGCTAGTTATGAAGAAGCACAGAGTTGCTGTTTCATTTTCAAACATATTTATGCAAAAAAAAGTTCAGGTGTATTCAATTCTATGCACAGAGAGAAAGTGAGAGAGATCTAGAGAGAGCGAGAGAGACAACAGTACAGTCCCACCTGCTCTTCCACTTAGAGCGTTTATTCCTCAAATCGAGCACGAGAATCTGTTCTCCATTCCTAGTTGTTCTCAGATCCCACGTGTCTCTTGTCCCACAACACCAAGTACATATGACCCTGTCATCTAAAGGTCTATATATTTTGTACATCGAGGTTCCTAATGCAATCCATGGAACTCATCCAGTGTCAGCCAAAGAAGAACTGATCTGTTCCAACATTGGAAGAAAACCCGATCTAATTTCATTAAGAGATAGTTTGTCCCGTGTGTGGTGACTGCTAACCCTGAGACTTTCAATGGGGAAACTTGTCCTTGGCCTTCTGCGCTGCCTGGGCTGACCCAACCCCTGGATAAGACTCATGCTTTTGTAATATTTGCCATTCACCTCTATCATTCAGCAAAATGAGTTTGGAAGGAGCTAATTCTGTTTTCTCTTTGAATGTAGTATTCACTGTCGACTTTGTAGTTGGTTTGCCAAACTTGTTGACGTATTTGTGAAGCTTACTTGTTTTTCTCTAAGGAGTACAGTCTTAAATATGTTTGTATGTTGTTCTCTTCTCCATGTTTAGCAACAAAACTAATTAATTTTGTACTAGAAGGTGTCATTTCATGCTTGTTCAGGTTCGACAGAGGGGGTCATTTAACTTTTTCTTTTGATGATATATGAACTTCTGTGGCTTTCTGACACTCTTTGACAGTGCTCTATAAAAAATATTTGCCCTTGGACTACAGTGAAAGGATCACTAGTCTAATGAAGAAGTTTTCAGACATTCTTTTATATCTTCCTCTTTACTTCTGCTTTTTTAGCTACTTAGATCAGTCTTTAGATTCATTTGTCCCAATGCACACTGATTGTGTCGTGTTCTCTTTTCACACTTATAACTTGGAATTAGAAGTTTGTTTATTTTATTCTTTAATATATCATTCTTGGACAGTCCGTCCATTTTTGTGATTGGTTATAAAAAGAAATACAATCATCAGAGAAGAGAAAACTCCACACACATTTTTCTGGCCCATCTTCTCCCACTGACCTGATAAAGCAAATTAAATTCTCCTCATTTTCAACACTCTTGCCAGTCTGTGCCTATGTGATCGGATAAGCTGCTTGGATTAGATCACTTGCTAAAATTAGTTTTATGCTATGGTTCTACTCTCGCCTCCCTAAAATGAGGGGACTGGTAACCTCAGGCATCACAGGACAGCACAGAACTTGGGACCTGTGTCCTGCTGTGTGGTCACTCTGTCCACGGGTAAATAAACCGCAATGCTGTCCTAGGAAATGGAAAGCAAAGCCAAAGTGGGTTTCCGGCGTGAACTGCTACATCTGTTTCATTCTGCACAGAAGGAAAGAGAGACCCGGGTTATTTAAACCCAGGCCATTGCACTGGTTAGAAGGGGAGTTAAGGAAGAAAATACATGCTGGAAGTCATGATTTTTCCACCATTTCTCTCAACTCAGGCCCCCATGACCTTGCCTGTATGTAAAGGAGGAAAGTGCTGTGGACTTCCCCCAGACAGCCAGATGTCTTGACTCCAGGAAAGAAGGTAAATGTCAGGGGAGGTCCGTCACAGATGCATCACTCCTTGTGTAACGAAGGTGACAGGAGTCCAGTGGGTCAAGGTGGAAGCAGTTGGCAGGAGCGCAGTATCTGCCTTGAATGTGCCTCACTGCTGGGCAAATACAGGGTTTCAGCCCTGAGGACAACTTGTCCTTTAACCCCAGGGTTTCAAACAGAGATAGGAATGGAAATGTAGGTGGGGAGACAAACAGGATGCTGACCAGGCACAGCTCAAAACCTCTCATCAACCAGACGAAATATATCCTTGGTCCACAAAACTCAAAAGATTAAGCCCATGGGGTATAGTATTAGAAGAGACAATTTTACTAAGATTGCTTTATCCAGGTCTAATAATATACCACTTAATGTTTTCCCTAGGAGATTAGAAAGATGGCTTCTTAATGGTTAGGAAAGATTAGGTTAGGTGTCTACGGTAAGAGGAGGTTAAAAGAGAGGGTAACACAAAAGGCAAAGCTCTAAACGGAAGTTAGGGAAAAATAAAGTGAGGCCAGGTTGTTTGGCCGAGTGTCCCAGCTGGCTGCCCTGCGGTCAGGGATAGCAGGGGGAGTGTGCAGGGGTGTGGCAGGGGAGCCACAATCATTGCTTTCTCTCCGGCGTTGACTGACGCAGGTGCCGAAAACCAGCTGACGAGCTGACTGCATTAGGCAATGTTTGTGATAACTTCCTTCAGGCTTTGGCTCTTAGGCAAACCCCTACGTGAAAAGCAGGCTGCAAGCGTCCACTGGCTGGTGCGCTCCCCGTAATACACACACGGCAACGCTGCAGACTGCGAGGACCGGCTGGTGCAGGGTCCTGCCTGCTTTCTTACTCCCACCTCCTCCGTTCAGACAAGTTCTCTGCTTTACACTGTTAACTGTAGCTTGATGTGACGCCGAAAACAAATGCTGAGCTGATGTTAGATCATGTCGTTCGGGAAATATATAAGGGGCTAAACAACTTCCCATACATTAAATCTTAATAGTGGTACCCTGGCTTGGTGGGCTCAAAAGACATCCTTACGGCACCGGCGCAGGGCTCGGAATATCAAAATTCTGCTTGATCCACTGGGACCCTAGAGTCCCGTGTAAAAACCACTTCAAGAGCATTGTGTTTTTACACCTCTCTGGCACAAAAGTAAATCTTTCTAAAAAAGAACAGGATGCATCCACAAGCAATTTTTTCTTTTGAGTACAAATAAAATTTTGCTTAATAAAAAACAGGTAATGCTATGCAACTTTGAACCACAGATGATTTTATATCTGCCACTTAATAAAAATTTGACTTTGTCATAAAAAAACAATGAATTATTGGGCTTTGAGCTCTTTTTCAATAAGTGTGAGGTCTTATAATTCTTTAAAATTTTTCTCATTTTATTTTTTAATTATAGTTGGCATTCAATATTACTTTGTATTAGTTCCAGGTATGCAGAAGAGTGGCTAGACAATCATACGTTACGATATTTCTAGTACCCACCTGGCACCATACACAGTTATTACAATGTTATTGATTATATTCCCCAGGCTGTCCTTTACATCTTCAGAATATTTTGTACTTCTGAATTCCTTCACCTCTTTCACCTAGTCCCCCACTGCCCCTCCCCTCTGGAAACCATCCGTCTACTTTTTGTATCTACGGGTCTGTTTCTGTCTTGTTTGTGTGTTTATTTTGTTCTTGAGATCCCACATGTACATAAAATTATATGCTGTTTGTCTTTCTCTGACTGAATGACTTAATGTTTTGAAAATTCTTTTAATGTGACGGCATTGATCGTCATCCAGTTCACGGAGAAATATGGGCCTTTTTAAATACCATGCAAGCAGATAAAACGTACACAGTCTACTTTCCAAGTGTTTTCAACGGAAGGTAATCAAATCAATGTATAGAAAAAACTCAGCTATGAAACTCAACAGCCAACCTAGGGAGCATATGGCAAGATCACATTCTTGATTTTCCTCATTTCAAACATAATAGCTGATTTTATATAAATAACACTTTATTTTTCTCTTCCTTTATAACCCTTAAAGAAAACAGATATAGTTGACTTTACTTCCACTTAAATTAGTAAGACTGAATGTAGGATTCTTTTTTTTCCAGCTTGATGTATTCAGTAGAAAATCATAAGCAAGGCAAAGGTCATCCATGAAGCCTAAAGTCATTACACAAGGGATATTCTCAAAAGAGACACTAAAATAGTAAAAGGTAAAAGAAGTCAGCACTGTGCCAAGTTTTTGCTAGAATTCATTAAGGGCACAAATGAAAAGAATTTCATGGGTTTAGCTGACAGAAAAGCTGTACCAAGCTTTTCCTAGAACACATTTGCAAACCACTATTCCACTTGATTTTTAAGATCATGTGGATTACAGAGCAAATGAAATCCATGTGTTTCTTTTTAAAAAAATAAATGTATTGGAGTGACATTGCTTAATAAAATCATATACATCTCAAGTGTACATTTCTATCATACATCATCCATATATGACATTGCATGCCCATCACCCAAAGTCAAATCATCTTCTGTCACCATGTATTTGAACCCACCCCCTTTGTCTGTGTCTATGAGTTTCAGTTTTATATCCCACAAATGAGTGAAATCTTATGGTTCTTGGCTTTTTCTGACTGACTTATTTTTGCCTAGCATAATATCCTCAAAGTCTACCCATGTTGTCTCAAATGGCAGTATTTCATCTTTTCTGATGGCTGGGTAGTGTTCTATGGTATATATGATACTATATATACCATACTTTATGGTATATATAGAATGGTATATAGGAACCACATCTTCTTTATCCAATCCTCTATCAAAGGACCCTTTGGCCGGCTCCATGCAGCACCAAGAACAGTGCTGCAGTGAAGAAAGAGTGGTTGTGGGGTCATATGGTAGCTGTTCCTAATTTTTTGAAGAACCCCCACACTGTTTTCCATAGTGTCTGCGCCAGTTTACATTCCCACCAGCAGTGAATGAGGGTTCTTTTTTCCCCACAGCCTCTCCAACGTTGATTTGTTATTACTTGTCTTGTTGAGAATGGCCATTCTAACAGGTGGGGGGTAGTGTCTCATTGTAGTTCTGATTTACATTTCCTTAAAGCTAGCGAAGCTGCACGTGTTTTCTTTGTTGTTTGTATGTCTTCTTGGAAGAGGTGTCTCTTCAGGTCCTCTGCTTCTATTTTAATGGGATTGTTCCTTTGGTGTTGTGTCTTATGGGTTCCTTATACATTTTGTATATTAACTCCTTGCTGGAGTTGTTATTTGCAAACCATCTTCCATTCGGTTGGTTGCCTCTTTGTTTGGTTGGTGGATTCTTTTATTGTGCAGAAGCTTTTTTAGTTTGACATAGTCCCATTCATTTATTTTTACCTGTAATTCTCTTGCCTGTGGGGTCAAATTAATAAAATCTGCTCTAAGACCAAGTTTAGCTTAGTACCTATGTCTTCTTCTATGTGGTTTATTGTTTCAGATCTTAATTTAGGTCTTTCACCCATTTTGAATTAACGTTTGTACATGGGGACAAATGTAATGTACTTTCATTCTTTTGCATGTGGCTTTCCAATTCTCCCAGCACTGAAATCCTTGTGTCTGAGTCATTTCTACTGAGCTCATCCAAATGCCGTTGTGGGAGCTTCTGGAAGTCTGAGCAGTTTCTAAACTATGTTTCTTCTTATGAAATAGAACTCTAAGAGAGAATTGGGTTGTACTTAACTATATAATTATTTTTAAACTATCTGAGGAATTCCACTGAGCTCGTGTGGCTGTATACACATCGTTACGCTATCTCTTAGAAACGGACAAGCAGTACAAAGGGTTTAGCCAAATAAATCCTCACCCTCCCTTCTGCTCATTGCTGTTCTGCTCCCATTGTTTTTCAAAGGAAATGGAAGGAACGTAGCTTCCAAAGAGACATCTGTTCTCTCCTCAAGGAACATAATGTATTCCATCACTTTTCTCTCTAATTCTTTATATAACAATGACGCTGTCAATGTTAGGTCTGTGAGGATAGAGTCTGTGGTCTTTGGCCTTCATCCCCACATTGAGCAGGACACATGGCACGAAGACCTGGCCAGTCCTGCCCAGGTGACTAGGACTCTGTCCTTTGTCCCTTCTTCCTCAACACCCTACAATTAATTTACTTTAAGTAGCTCTGCTTAGGGGTAACATAGAGGTCTAACAGTGAATCTGATACTGGGTTTGTAGGAGATTTCAAGTATTTTAACTGTTCAGGTCATTATATCATCAAAAATTCTTCAGGTGGCCTTTCAAAGTTGTTTTATAATCAAGATGAGATTCAGGAGAGTTACCAGCAAAAAAAAATCCACTGCATATTTTTACTGTGGTGTCAGTAAATAACATTCCATGCTAACTCAAGAGAAGGTTCTCCCTCAAAGACAGCGCTTCTAGGACTAGAGGCTTTTCTGTTACTTCTTCACCCACCCGGTGGTGGCTGGAGTTTAGTCCCAACTCAGGCAGCGGCATGTGGACCTTTCTGGCAAAGGCTTCATCAGATGTATCATTCCTAGTTGGTCTATTTTCTCCATTAAGTTTATTCCATAAATGACCCCACAATTTTTTCTAGTTCCTTCTAAAGGAGATTTTATTGTTAAATCCTTTCCTCTCAGCGGTGCTTATGGTGTCAGTGAGGTGCACAAAACAATTTAAGGTCAGAATGACTTGGGTTCCAAAATGAACTGTGTAACTAGGTGAATGGCTCCACCTCTCTGAAGTTCAGTTTGGTTGTTTCAAATGCAACTATGTTAGCTAGACTGAGGACTGTAACAAGAATTAAATTAAAAAGCATACACAGTTCCTGACACATAATTGATTCTCATAAATATTAATTTTATCCTCTCTGCTCAACAGCCTGAAGCCCTTCCTATCCACCTATGCCATGACGATTATTGTTTCTGAGTATAAACTCACCAGGTACCAACTATGAACTAGACTGTCTGTTAGCTAACTTGGACCCTGGAGTGAAGAAAAAGACATGACCATGTTCTGCTGGGGTTTCAATCTAATGGGAGAGCAACACTAAACACTCACACAAATACGAGTATGTGTGTATGCATGACAGCACGCTGTGAAGGAAACAGAGAACAGCCCCTTTACAGCCAGCCACCGCCTCCTGGTCGTCTGGCTTGTTTTCAGGCAGATATGGGGATTCATAACACCCAGTGGATTTTCCTAGTCTTAGCTGCAGACACCTGTGATACTTTCAAGTCATGTTTAAGTTTTGCGAAGTAGGGAGAAATCAATTCTCGTGTTTTTCAGACGTATAAAAACAGAAACCTCCATATAGTTTCCACAGTGGCTGTGGCATTTCTTGTTCCCACCAGCAGTGAATGAGGGTCCTTTGAGATTCTGTTGGCAGTGGTTTAGATTCAGAAACAATGGAATGAGCAGTGATCAGGGGCCCAGACCAGTTAACACGGCATGAATTGGCTACAGCATAGCTGACTCATGATGGTTAACAGTGCTAAATTGAATTCCGGGCCACGCAAACCGGAAAGGAGAAGGCGAGACTATCTTCCCTCTGATATAGGGCAGGCCCCGGGCCACACTTAAAAGTAGGCAGGCGTGACTGGTGCAGCTTGGTCCCTCTCCCCTCCCCCTCAGGGTCCAGAGCCGAGGTACTCTCTGAGCACTATGCACTGGAACCTGCTTAATACGATAAATGTTCTAGAACTTGGGAGGGTGGGGAATTTTATTTTGAGATAAGAAAATAAAATTAGCCCTGGCTGGTGTGGCTCAGTGGATTCAGCGCCAGACTGTGAAAACAAAGTGTTACTCCTTCAATTCCCAGTCAGGGCACCTGCCTGGGCTGTGGGCCAGGTCCCCAGTAGGGGGCATGCAAGAGGCAACCACACATTCATGTTTCTCTCCCCCCTTCTCTCTCCCTCCCCCCTCTAAAAAATAAAATAAAATCTTTAAAAAAAATAATAAAGTAGCCCTGGGTGGTGTAGCTCAGTGCATTGAGCACTGGCCTGTGAAACGAAGGGTCGTGGCTCCATTCCCAGTCAGGGCACATGCCTGGGTTGCAGGCCAGGTCCCCAGTAGGGGACACATGAGAGGCAACCACTCACTGATGTGTCCCTCCCACTCTTTCTCTTTCCCATCCTCTCTGTCTAAAAATAAATAAATAAAACATTAAAAAATATATAAAAATAAAGTAAACCATGGCTCAGTGGCTCTGTTGGTTAGAGCATCAGGCTGATATGCCAAGGTTGCAGGTTCAATCCCCAGTCAGGGCACATATAAGAATCAACCAATGACTGCATAAAAAGTAGAACAACGTATCGATGTTTCTCTCTCTCCCACCCTCTCTGTTTTTAATATCAATTAAAAAATTAAAAAATAAAATAAAATTATATTTAAAAAGCATAAAAATATAGAAATGCAAAAAGTTCCCAAATTTTTATCATTTTGACATGTATCCTAATTTATTTCCATATCCTCCTTTTTTGCATAAATGTAAATGCACACTGTCTGGCACTGTGAGTTCCTTGTTTTTATTAACTTACAGGCCCTTTTCCTTTTACAACTGTATTTTTAACCATCACATTTAATGACAGCTGGTATTTTACCGGATAGATGTGCATCTTGATGTCATTCACTCCTCTATTTGTGCTGAAAAATCAGAGCGCATTCAAAATGTTTTGTTATTTCAAATAACACTATGAAAAATGTCTTCCTGTGTATTGTTTTTTTCTTACTGGAGATGCTCTTCTTGCAGTTCCCAACAGGGAGACCTTTGGGTAAAAGGCTTGGGAAACATGTGAGCCACATTGTATTCCAAAATGACTGTATCTCTCTCTATATTTTTGATACAAGTCCTTTATAGAACATGTGATTTGCAAGTATTTTCTCCCAGTTGGTAATGTCTATTTTTCATATTTTTAACAAGGTCTGCCACAGAGAAAAAGTTCTAAATCCAGCTTGTCCATTTTCCTTTTATCAATTATACATTTATTATCAAGTCTAGAACTCTTTGTCTTCACTCCTAAAAACAGTGTCTTATTTTTTCTAGAAGTTTTATAATTTTATGTCTGACATTCAATTCCATGCTCTATATTGAGTTCAATTTTGTACAAAGTGTATGGTGTAGGTTACAGTATTTTGGGGGGGGGGATATGGGTGTCTACTTGCCCCAGTAGTATTTATCAAAAAGGCTATATCCCCTGCAATGAATTGCTTTTGCTCCTTTGTGAAAAATAAATCGAATCCCTATTTTTATGGCTCTATTTCTGGCTTTCCATTCTGCTTCGCTCACGGATGTGGCAATGCTTTTGCCGGTGCCACAGTCTTGGTCACCGCAACTATGTACTGAGCCTTAATTATGGGAACAGCGATTCCTCCCAATGTATACTTCTTTCTCAAAATTCCTTTGGTTATTCTAGGGCTTTTCTCTTTCTGTATAAATTTTAGAATAGCTTACCTATGTCTGCAAACAACAGGGTTGAGATTTGGCCAGGGATTGTGTGACACCTGTAGATCAGTTTAGAGAGAATTGATACGTCTTTATTATGACCAGTCTTCTTTCTGTGAACATGGCGTGTCTCTCCAATTTTTATTACCTAGATCTAGTACAGGTTTGGTTAAATTTACACATAAGTATTTCATTTTCTTTAGAGCAATTGCAAATGGTAGGTATTGCATGTTTATTTGGTTTCACTTGTTTATTGTCAGTATTATAGAGAAATTTAATTAATTTCTGTGTGTTGATTTGTATCATGTGACCCTACTGAATTCACTTGCAGGTTGCAGGGTCTGTTTTTTAGATTCCTGGGTATTTTCCATGTACATGCTCTCATTGTCTGCAAATAGAGGCAATGTTGTGATTACATGACTCTTCTTTGGCCTGTTGGTATAGTGGGTTACATGGTATGATTCTCAAGTATTGAACCAGCTTTGTAAAGCTGGAATTAATTCTACTTTGTCAATGTGTATTTCTATACCTTGCTGGGTTACTAAAATTCGGTTGAGAATGTTTGCATCTGAGTCGATGAGACCTATTTGTCTGTAGTTGTTGTGTGTGTGTGTGTGTGTGTGTGTGTGTGTGTGCGTGGTCTTTGGTTTTGGTATCAGGGTAATCACGGCCTTGTAAAAAGAGCTGGAGAACATTCCCTCCTCTTTATGAAAAAGATTGCATGAAACAGGTGTTAATTGTTTGAACGTTTGTAAAATTTGAAAATTACCATGAAAACGTCTGGCCCTGGGTAGTTCTTTCTCAAGTGATGCATCCACCTTGTCCGAGTTTTGGTAGTTTGTGGCTGCAGAAAAGGTGGAAGGAAAAAGTATCTCTGCGAAGACAGTCGTGTCTCTACAGCGGTAGGCGTGCGACACCTGGAAGCCCACCCAAGCTCCACTCTCCAATAGGTAGTGCTCGCCCTTTTCTCGCTCATAGAACTTCGAAACTCACAGACTTTCAAAGGGATCCACTTGTGGCTTGCTGCTTGCTTATTTTTTTTAATAGCTCACCGCCAGTTTCGCAGCAGGACCCACCCCTCGGCTCATGGAAATGGTGTCGTGCGTGTGCGCGGTCACCGAGTGACAGGACACCCGAGCATCCAGCGCGTGGTGGGCAAACCGAATGCCTTAGAAACAGATCAGTGCCCTAAAAACCAACTCTAAAAATATGCTCTTTATGTTCAATTCAAGAACACTGATTACAAAAGGAAAGAAAAAGGATGACGTTTATTTCTCAGAGAAAGGATCTAAATGTTAAGGGAACTGTTGTTGATTACGGGGTGGAGCAGGTCCGGGTTCATTCCATGTCGTCCTTGCGGAGGGGCCGGAGCAGCGGGGCAGGAGCTCCTTAGCGCCGGGCCCTGGGAAGCTGGAGGCTTTCCCAAGGTTCCCAGCCTCTACCAGGGCAGCCCTTATTCCATGAACAGAAATCCTGGGTCCCACCCAAAGCCTATTGGATTAGACTGACCGTCCCTCAAACCTTGGGTTTTCATCAGATAGTTGACAAGGCTGCGACTTGCTGCTCACAGAGGATTCCGCCTTTTGGAAAAGCAGTCCTGTTGACTTAGAACATAATCTTCTCACGTTGGGTTTTCACGTTTATCATTTAACAAATAGCATGGGCAACCCCCTCCAGAAATAGATCGGCAGGTCCACATTCCTGAGGAATGGATTGTGTGAGGTCTGCTGGGAGAACACGAAACCTGAACGTGTCAACCAAATCTCCAGGCCTGGTTACGAGTAGTCATTCGACCGTCAAATAACCAAGGAGCCTGCTTGTCACAAATACCAGCCAGAACATCAGAAAGTTATTCTGATGCATGTCACAACCATACACCTGTGTCCTGTTCTTGGCCAGACTTCCTTGAACAACAGAATCTAACTGTCATAAATCATCACAATGGAGGTTTTTTTTAACTGTTTTGTTTTTTAGTTTTAGAAGAATAAACCCCTGATGATTTTTGTAACTCCCCCAAAGCTGCATGTTATAGATATTTTGTCAGCATTTGAAAATTACCAGACTCTTAAAGTATGTATTTTATTCACATTTCTACTGTTTTTTTTCAAAAGATAGATAAGAATTAAGAATACTGAAATCAGGGAGCCACTCCTAACATTTTTACTCAATCTTTTGTTCTTTTCTGGACAGGTTATATTGCTATTCTTTTACAAAGTGAAAGTGAAAATAGTGAGACATATATCCTTTACTTTTACAAGTACATTTTATTATCAAATAAACTTGCAAGGTAAAGTGTTTAAAATGGGAAAGGGGTGATGGCCTGAAAATGCTGAATTCACTTCATCCACAGTCCTGCAGAGCATGGCAATTTGGAAGAAGGGTTGTGGGTGAAAACCCCATCTTACACCTGCTTAAGCCTCCAAGTGCAAAGAAATGTTCCCCACTTCTCCCCCCAGGGAAACAGGTGGCTTATTTCGGTTTGTCATTCTTCCCTGCACTCGGGACTCCCTGAACATCCCTCAAGCCCGCCCTTCTGTCCCCATTCCTGTGCCATTCTACCCCATTCTGAGGTGCAGGAGGATCTGCAGGGCGCGGTCCCCTCTGATTTCCCCAGACAGAGAACACACCAAGAGCAGAGGCTTCACCTTCCCTCAAATCAGTGCTTCCCAAACTTCTCTGAGGAGCACAGTGACCGAGGCATTTGTGAAAGATGCTGACCCCAACCTGTGTCTCTGAGGAGTCTAATCCGATAGGCTTTGGGTGGGACCCAGGATTTCTCCTTTTAATGAGTTACCAGAACATTGTTCCTGTCAGGGCAGTTTGGGAACTGTTGAATTGAAGTAGGTTTTTGCACGCTGTGTTTCAAGGACCACCCTGAAAGAATGGGGGCCTCTGAAGGAGGCTGTGGAGATCACAACTGGCCCAGCCAAGGGGGCAGGAGCCAGGGCTGCCCTGCCGCTGGTTTTCTGGGAAGTGCTGACTGGTAGGAGCCTGTGGGACCTGGGCAAGGAGAGCTTTTCATATCAGTCCACCAAGCCGAGGTGCTTTGTCCTAACTGGCACCACGTTGCACACAGGCTAGCTGCCAGCCCTGATTGGAACAGCCTAGAATGCTGGTTGTATGTACAGATTTCTGGATTCTTACCCCAGATCTACTGACAAGGGGTCATTGGATCTGGTTATACTTTGAACAAGTGTCCTCATTCCCCACCAACAGCTTAGATCCAAACCTTCAAATAGCAATCTCCTGGACAGGTGGGGCTCTGTTTTCTTTCCATCCTGCATCTTTGAGGACTAAGATCAGAGGTAGCAGGTGGCCCGGAACAAAAATTAGAAAGGGGTTTAGGACTCTGTGGCTCTAATAATACAGCCTGAAAACCAAAGCCCACAGGTCCTTGGTTCCTTGGCCAATGGCACTTCACCCACTGTCCCTAACACCTTTGAGCCCAAAGCTTCCTAGAAATAAAGAACACATACTCAAATCGTGACTCTCGCTCCTGGGTCTCAGCCCCTACCGCCCAACTTGCATCGCTGGGCAAACCCAGCACCCTGTCTCCCTCATCCCCTCTGAGTTTCCACACTTCGAAGATTCTATTTCTTCTGCTCCAGAGGTACTGCAACTCATTTCAAAGTTTGTTGCTATTCTCTGTATACTGTGCATGGTCCCTGAACCCAACCTCCTCTGACATTTCCTCTTCTTCCTGTTTATTCATTAATTCTCGCTGCAGCCCTTCCTTCATCTCACCTGATTGGCTGTCAGCCACCCCCAGGGCTCAGCCTCCTCTAACTTGAGAACCAAGGATGCTCCCTCAGGACAGGCTGGCTCCCTTCCTGTGCTGCAATATGAGCAGCCCCTTTAGGTGCCCCCAACCGACTGAGCTGCACAGGCCACTTGGGTTCAGATATCTGGGAACAGATGTTATTGAAATGGTTCGCATTCATGGTTTTATTTAGTTCTATGTCTTGCCTATGGTTGCATTTCACAAAGTGGCCTCTGATTGAAAGCTCTAGTGAAATGAGACAGAGAAGAAAGGGCAAAATTGAGTCACCCCACAAAACTTAAGCAACTTCCTCAGTATGTGTTGACCTTATGACTAGAAGTTTGTATCTTTTGACTACTTTCACTCAGTTCCCACCCTCTCCACCCCAACTTCTCATAACCACAAGTCCAATCTCTTCTTCTACAAGTTTGGGGTTTTGGTGGGTTTTTAAAAAATTCCACAGATAAGTGAGATCACAGAGTTGTCTTTCTCTGTCTGACTTATTTTACATAGCATAATGGCTTCTAGGTCCATCTGAAGTTAGCACTGCTATAGGATATATTTGCAAGCTGCTAAAAGAGTAGATTCTAAAAGTTCTCATAATAAAGAAAAAAATTTTGGTGACTCTTTGAGGTTCCTATTGCTAACTAAACATGTTGTGGTAATCATTTCACAATACATGTATGACATTGTACCACGTACCTTAAACTTATAAGGTGTTTTATGTCAATTATATCTTAATAAAACTAAAAAAAAAAAACCCAAGTAACTTTACTTCATATCTGCCTGTAAACCTTACACAGTGAGTTAAGCACAGCTTTTCCCTTTCTTAGAGTATTTCCTAATCTTAGAATTTCCTTTTGAAAGTATATCTGAAATTTTCTCCTGATCCTGGCATTACAGCCTTGAATGCTGTAAGTGCTAGTCAGTGAGACAAGGTCAGGGCTGGCTTTCCTGTCCTCATATGCCTTCTCTGTACCACCCAGTGCTGCTGCTGCCTCCACTGCTGGGAAGCAGGCTGCACCCACTCCAGAGTTCAGACCATTCTATTAGACGTGTCTGGAAAGGGAGACATTGCACTCACGAAAGGAACTGGTCTTTCCTGTGGTTTTTCTCAACCTCACATAACAAGAGTCATAAAGAACATATAACAAGATCAGAAGTAATATGCAACATCTTAAAATAGCTGTCCAAGGGGTGAAAGTACCTCAATTTTTGGGAAATCACTGGTCGTGGGACAAAAAAATATAGTTGCTGTCCACTGATCCTATCTAAAGCTATTATCTTTGCCACAAAGATTGGATTGAGCTATGACTCATTATTAGTCTGGGATCATTGCAAAAGGACCATTTCTGAAAATGATGATACATATTTCATTTAATAAATATTATTAATG
Organism: Artibeus jamaicensis; assembly: GCF_021234435.1. Taxonomy (NCBI): domain Eukaryota; kingdom Metazoa; phylum Chordata; class Mammalia; order Chiroptera; family Phyllostomidae; genus Artibeus; species Artibeus jamaicensis. The sequence continues at coordinate 18,635,055 of NW_026522056.1, read as the reverse complement.
CGGTGCATCAATTTTCTTTGATAATACAAATTGAGGTTTTGGTCTTATAAAGCAATTCTTTTTCCCCTAGAATTTGTCCCCCAGAAAACTAGGTTGCGGATAGATGATTGCCTATTTTTCCCCATACAAACAAAAGAGAAAGAGAGGCACGGACACATGGAACAGAGTGACAGCGGAGGGGAGGGACTAGATGAAAGAAGAAGAATGTACACAAATAAGCCTTAAACATAGACAACAGAGTAGTGATGGCCAAAGAAAGTGGGGAGCGGGGGCTGGGTGGGAAAAGGGAGCATCTGTAACAGTGTCAACAGTAAAGATAAAGGAAAAAATCTTCTAACACAGATGTCCTTAAAAGCTTTGCTAATTGATGTACTTTCAGTGGACTTGGGTATGGAAATCAGTGAATGAAAACAAATTTAGATCTACAGTGAATCTCCTCTTGGAACTGAACCACTTGACAGCAGATTCTACACAGGGTTCAGTGCCTCAATGACTGTGACTGTAACTTCACAGAGGAAGAGGAAGCTTTGGCCACATCCAGTCATGGTATGTATGTCATCGCCATCCAAGGAAGAGGACAAACTCATGCAAATTGCCAGATGCTGTTCTATCTCCAGGCACTGTTTTCCCATCTGTTTACCTTGTATTGTATTCAGATCTACCCAGAGAACAGCTCCTGTTGAAAGACTTTCTCTTGTATTCTCAAGACCCCAACACATAAATATACATTTGGAAAATATTTCTTGGCAGTCCACATGGCAGCAGTTTGGGTCAAGGGAGGGGGGCAACAGAAGGCTGGGGGTTGGTGTAGATGATGCAGAGAGCTCATCTCCTGGGGTTTTCAAGATTGGTGCTCTGCTCATAAAACCAGTTCCCCGGAGAGCTGGATTCATAGCAATGTAATATTTGAACACTAGACTTAATTTTGAAATTTCAGTTGGGGAGAGGGGTAATCTGGTGCTTTTGTTGGTTTAAGGACAAGGTGAGAACAAAGATGGGAGTGTTTTGGTTAAGAGTGTCGTCAGGGTAATGGTTCATTTGGGTTCCCCCTTTAAGTTCAAGGTATGAAGACTTATTACCTCAAATCTTTAGGTAGGGACAGGGGGAGGACGAAATAATGGCAAGTGTTGGGGATCAGATAACAACACAAAGTTTACAATAAGCTCATAAACATCTGGAATCCACCAAACTGGCCTGGCTTGGCGTCAACAAAGGCTCTCATGAGATTCTTCAGTTACTTCCTGCTCTGGCCAGGAATTATACGTACATATATGGAAAAAACACACACAAATATTTGTTTGTTTCTTTATGGAGATAAGGAAGAGGGCAGAACCTCTGGGTGCCCAGAGACAGGGATATACAAGTGATATGATCTCTTTAGCTTTCAGGGGGGGAAATGTGGTAGCATGTATATGAGGGGATATAATTTTACCTTTAGTAAAACTCTCTTTAGTAGGAAATTTTAAGGCAAATTTTAAAGACTGTATTTTCTATATCTAAAAAATGAATATACCAACTGGCCTCATGGAGGAGAAAGTAGTTAAAAATAACATTCAGAATGTCTGTGTTTCTCTCCAGAGAACAACTACTTGGTCCTGTAACGAATTGCAAATACTAATATTTTCAGTTTATAGGGAACACTGGAAGCTTTACCAGAAGTTTCAAAGCCTGGCTTCTGAGGCCTGAGCCTTTGCCAATACACAGCATTTATTTTTGGCTCTATGTGTACTTACATAATTTGCTTGTACTGAGCTTTGTGTCACCTTTGATTTTTATCCAAAAGTTTTGTCCAACACTCCTAATGAGTTCCCCTTTTGGAGCTGAAATGTGAACACCAGTTTGGCTCATTTTAAATACACCCATAGAACCAAAGACAGAGAGGTAGAGAATACTCAGAGACCCTGCACCCAGGCCTCTGAGTGGCAATGACAGTGGCAATGACTCACCAGGAAGGCAGCCAGAGTTCCAAGCAAATAATTCCAACTTTGCCACTGGATTGGAAGATAAGAGCTGACTGAAAAGAAATTAAATTAAAAATTTTTGACATCTTACTAGGGCGGTAAGTATTCTAGAAATATGTGTGTATATTCTCTCTATCCTTCTTAGTTCCTAAAATATTTGGGGAGAGATCTTACAAGTGAAGGTAAACTTCCCAGACCATGCCTGAGGAAAAGAAATTCAAAAACTCCATTATAAAGCCTAATTCTACCTAGTGAAAAAAGGATGAAGCAATTTCCTAGAAAAAGGCAAAAACTTACAGCCTTTTATTTTAAATTGACTCATTCCAGTGACTATTTTTTCTATGGAGAAGTATGAATGACTCTATCCTCCTTCAACTTCATGAATAGTAGGTTGTGGTTAATAATTTATCCAACAAACATATCTAAGAAGCTTAAAAACAAGCAACCATACTAATTTAATTTATTATCCAAAAAGCGTGGGGCTTGGAATCATCATTCAAGTCGTGATTTCAATTAGGTAGGAAACAGGCCTGAGAAGTGTAACCAACCAATTAGAGGCAAGGAAAGCTGCACGCAAGTTCTGGCCAATCATTCAATCGTTAGCTAGTAATTATCTTTTAATGTGGCAAGTACTATGCTAGGCAATGGATATATGAAAATGAAGAATTGAAACTGAGTCACTCGTGGCTCAGTGAGAGTCTGAACATACAACAGATTGTTGTAATGCACTGTGACAAGTGTCAGGATAGAGATATCAACAGGGAACTTGAGGAAAACAGAGGGGTCCGAAGACAGCACTTGCTTAAGAAAAATGAGACAGTCTCCATGGATGAAGTGTCCTTTGAACGGGGTCTGGGAGGAGGGTCAGGCTCCTAATGAGGAAGGAGCTGGTCAGTCCAGGCGAGGGACACTGCAAGGGCAAACGAAGATCTGGACCCTGTAACCACCGGATCTTCTAGACACATGTACCACTGCAGGAGTGCAGTCGGCCTGTAGGCAAGTACAAGGGTGGGAGACGGGGGGTGTGGGTAGGTTCGCCCATTATTTTCCTGCATTATCCTGCTCTGCTCACTTATTTAATAAACGTAGGTGAAACGGTCTCTAACTTTCAAAATTCTATGATCCTATGAAAGGAAAAAAAATCTGTTCTTAGTTGGAAGAAAATAACTCTTTGGGGTGAACAAGGGTATGGGATTGTTTCCACGAGAGTGAAGACTTACAGCTGCCTCACACAAGCTATATTAACAGTAAAAAAAAAAAGGAGGAAAGAAAAGGAAAAAAACCTAAGAGACTTTGTTTTCTTCTAGTCTTAGTACGCGTTGACATGTGTCTCTGGTGCTACGTGGGAAAAAGAGCTGATAATTTGTCTTCCAATGGTGGATATGCTTCTTTTCACTTTGTTGTACTAGACTCCCTTGGCAAATGAATATTTTTTGTTCTGGTCTTACTCTTGGACATGAAGTGTGTGTTTCAAAACCAGGCCAGCGACTTCTAAGAACCAAACAGCGATTGTTTACCGACACGCAGATATGCAGGAAACTAAGCTTCCGGGTTCTGGGTGGGACTGCCTGGTATAGAGGTTCTCTGCAGACTTCAGACACCAAACTGAGCCTCCAGTTTACTGGGATGAGGGAAATGACCTATAAAACTGATATGATGCTAATCAATGAGAGAGAAATAAAGAATACACTATTCCCTACATAGCACATAATCTCAATTAAAAATGGAGAAGTTGAAAAAAATAATGTGGCTTATAAAACACAAAACACTTGGGATTTTTTAAAAATCACATTTGAAATTACTTGAGCACTCGTATTCATGAAGAATAAATGAATCCATTCATTATTTAAATAATTGAACTAGAACTCATAAACTCCAAGATTGTAGCTAAACTTTAAATTTAACCTCTAAGACAATAACTTTTCCAAATTATAGTTCTTTATAGTTTCAATAGTAGCTAAAACATCAGAATAGAGCAATTACCTGTTTTCTTTTAAAACCTGAATTTTAGCTCATTTCTTTTATTATAGTCTCCAAAGTCCTGGAAAGTACGTGACACATTCTGCTTTTTTGAGATCAATAATTAAAGACTACTGATTGCTCTGACATAAATACCTTTATTCCAACACCCTTGCACTTTATTTTTAATGGAGAAACAGGCTTTGAGACAGGAAATTTTTGCATTTCCCCGTCTCCATGTCTTTCATAGCAGCCTTCCCCAATACCTTTATCCACCCAAAGTTGAGCCAACTTGTAGGATGGAATTCAAACCATCTCTCACATAAAATACACACTTGACCACCTCTCCTTGGATAATTGCTTTCTGCTCAGAAAGGTTTCACTACTAGCCATCACTTTACCAGTAATTAATTGTATGCCCGCTCTTTCCTTCTCATCCCGAACCCTTGAACTGTTGACTCTCAGGATGAGCAGATGTTTAGGCCCAGTGTCCTCAACAAGGACATTGCTTCTTGAGGACAGAGACCTTTTCTTCTCAGAGCCTCTACAGAATTTAGTTCAGTAAATATTTGGTACTTAAACAGTTCGTCAATCCAGCAATCATTTACCAGGCAGCTGCCTTGTGTAATGAGCTAACGTAGACCCTGTGTCTCTTCTAGGTTTGTCATGAAGGCTGGTGGCAAACCCCAAGTCAATTCAGTGTAAAAATTTTCAGCCCTTAGTGATGAGTTGGTCATGTCTGTAAGTTAATAATTTGAAATGCTTTATTTGGCTAACAAAAGAAGGAGGAGGAGGAGACACTGAAATATTTTGGGACTTCAAAAACTCCCTACATGTTTATATTTTCTGTCTCTTTCATGGCATTCCCATTAGGTCATAGATTTGAGGCTAACAGTGTGATAACAAAAACTGTATGTGCTGTTGCTCTGAACTCAGGACCCCTTCCCTGTCTTGAACCAGACACGAGCCTCTGTCTGAACAAGCCCAGTGATCTACGTGATGTCAATATGTCAGTATCCCCATTAACATGATGACCTTAGCAATAACCTAGCAGGAAGGGCACAGCGTGTACATTTAAGTTAGATTTTAAATTTAAGTTAGAGAGCCTATTTTGAACTGGATTGTTTAGCGCTGGCTCAGGAACTGAGGTGTTCCCAGGTGAAATTTGAAACTGGCCTCTGTACATGGAGAGCCAGGAGAGAAGGAAGACAGAGGCAGACCCACACTGCAGGTTACTCTCTGTTCAGTTTGTGTTTGCCCCGCCCAACGCCAGAAGAACAAGGAACAGGAGGACAGATGAAGAGGAGGAGGAGACATGAGGAGCAGTGAAAAGGGAGGGGGCATATCAAAGCGCACAGGTACCATCCTGAAGAAGCTTCCTATAGATGAATCTGGAACAATTTAAGCAGCCAAGTAGATAATGACGGTGTTGAATTACCAATGCAAACATACTGGTGTAAATAAATGACTGAATAAACAAGCAAATGCATGAGTTAATGAGAAGAGAAAAGGGCTTCCTTACCTAAGAAGGCCAAATAATATATGCAAATATTCCTCCATCTAGAAGGTAGAGCTTAATGCCCTGCCTTGAGTGTGGGATGAATTTAGCAACTCCTTTCTTTTTTTTAATGTTTTATTTATTTATTTTTAGAGAGAGGGGAAGGGAAGGAGAAAGAGTGGGAGAGAAACATCAATGTGTGGTTGCCTCTTACGTGGCCCGCACTGGGGACCTGGCCTGCAACCCAGGCATGTGCCCTGACTGGGAATCGAACTGGTGACCCTTTGCTTCACAGGCCCACACTCAATCCACTGAGCTACACCAGAAAGGGCTAGGGACTCCTTTCTTAAAAACAGAGAAAGCAAAGGGAAAGTAATAACTTTACAGAGGAGGCACTTGGTGGACAGCACCTGAGCCAGGTAACCAAAGCTGGTTACCACTCACCTCACGACGCCAACAAGGAGGAAGCAGCTCCGCACCTCTGTGGCCTTATTACCAAAAGCACGCAACTTCAGTGTGATCTGAATAAGATCACAGGAATAAGAGAAACCATGAAAGTAACCCAAATTTAGAGAAGCTCTGCCAGATATCTGATCTATACGCTTCAAAAAAGTGTCGAGGTCAAGACTAAGGAGATATGATAACTGAATCCAATTTGCCATCTTGAAACAAACAAAAAAAAGGCATTTTGTAAAAGAAAAGGGAAGAAAGATAAAAATAAAGTCTGTCATTTAGTTAATGGTGTTTTCTTTAAGCGTACCATGCTTTAGAGTAAGTTATCATTAGAGGAAACTGGGAGAAAGGTAAGTATACCATCTTTGTAACTTCTATGTAAATCTAAAATTGTGCCAAAGTGAAAAGTATGTTTAAATTTATTTGTATTCGGCAATATAAAGGATTAAGGTACTGATACATGCTGCAATGTAGATAAAGTTTGAAAACATGATGCTACATGAAAAAAGCCAGTCACATACAGTTGTATGTGTATATGTATAAGAACATTTATATATGAAATGCCCAGAATATGCAAATTATAGAGACAGAAAGTAGATTAGTAGTTGCCCAGGGTTGGGGTGACAAGAGGAAGGGGAGTGATTGCCAGTGGGGACACGGTTAGTGGGGGATGAAAATGTTCTGAAATTGATTGTGGTGATGGTTACACGGCTCTGTGAACACACAAAACCCCTGAGTTGTACCCTTCGGGTGACCTGTATGACATGTGAAGTACACCTCATTAAAGCGGTTATTCGTTAAATCTCTAGGGGAGGTTTCATCTGTGCCTGGCTGTGGGGTTCCAACATCATCATTAGGCTCAGCTTCCCTGCATTTCTGGGTTCTGCCTTCCGTTCTGTGGGTGACTCCTTCAGGCCCCCCGTGGACCCTCCAGGTTCAAACTGCACCCATTTCTGAGCAGTCTTGGGGAGCCCGGCGGTCTGTCTCTGTACTATCCTTGTAAAAGCCTCCTTTCACTTTCTTGCTTCTGACTGGATGACAAGAACGTTCTTCAACACAACTAACTCCCCCCTTCCACCCCCACCTGCGTGATGGAACAGGTGAGGAGGCGTGAGTCTGTGGATACTCAGAAAAACCAACCACTGATCTGTTACAGGGACAAATGTGGACAGATGCTGAAAAGCAAAACGTCATATGTCTGCTACAACTTTCTTACTCCCTACATAGAAGTTGTTAGAAGTGAATCTTTCACTTAACAAAATTAATGGATTTCCCTTAAAAAAGGAAAGACACATCTATGCTGTCCTGTGCAAATTTCTCTTTCAGTACTTACCAAAAACACAGTAGAAAGAAGAAAAAAATATGTCACCTGGGAGATGCTCTCCAACCCAGAATGCAGGAGCACTGGTGCTTTTTCCTCGTAGCAGTTTAATTAGTGTCTCACACCTCACTCAGACAGGGCGACACTATACACCACCACCTAAAATGCAGACTGGTTCAGGCAGGGAAAACTGTTCCGCACCGTAGCCATCAGCCACATGTCACTGTTCAAAGGCACACTAAAATGAAATGAAGTTAGAAATTCAGTAACTCACGCACATTGGTCACATTTCACATGTCCAGCGGAGGTGAGTGGCTAACATGTTGCACAGGGCAGATGAAGAATATGCCCCTGGTGGTGGGGCACTCTGCCGGGCTACAGTGCTTTAAACCATTAGACTTATTTCTAGAATTTTATCCCAGAGCAACTTCTCATGTCAGATAACTTATTCAGACAGGTAAAAGTGAATTCTTAGGGGGTTACAAAAAAACTCACAAGTCTTTATCTTTATCTTCCTAATATCTAAGGTGACTCCCGTTTTTTAATGTTTGTTAATTTTAGAGAGAGAGGAAGGAAGAGAGAGAGAAAGAGGAACATCAGTATGAGAAACATTGATCAGTTGGTTCCCCTACACGCCCCGACTCAGGCTCGAACCCACAACCTAGGCATGTGCCCTGACCTGGAATCGAACCCCCAACCTTTTCGTGTATAGGACGGCACTCCAACCAACTGAGACACATGGGCCAGGGTGATAACTCCCAGTTTTATGAGGTTGGCTGGATGCCCTTTGGTGGCTGTTGTTAAATGTCCCGTCCCAGTGTGACATTTGCGTCCTTGGTGGCCAGACTTCAGAGCACCGCTCTCCAGCCAGCAGTCAGTATTCGGGCAGCTCCCTCCCCTCCCGGAGTAGAAGGCTCCCCCTTCACATCATCTCCACCACTGGCCTGCGCTGCTGGCTGTAGCCAGCCCTCCTGCGCACGTTGGGTTGCAGCCAGAGGAATGGGCTCCTGGTCAGCGCTGCTGGGGCCCCGGTACACAGTGTCCCTTCTTCCTGCCACCATGGCCAGTGCAGCTACCACGTTGAATCGCTCCCTCTCTCTTTTGTGCTGAGAGATAACTATCCTATAACATCTTATAAGTTTAAAGTGGGCGACATGTTGATTTAATACATTCACATATTGCAATACTGTGACCACCATATCTTTAGCTAACACCTCTATCATACAACATAATTCTCGCTTCTTTTTTGTGGTGAGAACTGTTAGGATCTAGTCTCTTGGCAATTCTGAAGTTACTTTATAAGACAGTATTACTGATTACGGTACACTGCGTTTGTTTTTTTTTAATTGGCAGAAAGACAAAAATGAGCATACGCCTTGGTTCCTCATGCTCCTCTTGGCCTCTCAGGGGATGGACAACCCGAGGCCTCTCTGTTTTACGGCTGTTTCATGCCTCAGAACAGGGCTTCGTGGCTGCCTTCCCGCAGGTGAGTGAGAAGAGCCAAGTGAACAAATGTTTGGCAGACAGCCCCCCGCTCTGCGTGGGGGCAGCTGAGGGCTGGCCACGGAGCACCATCAGCCCCAGGACCCTGGAGCAGAGACCGCTGAGGCCAATTTCTGTTGCCAGCCCTGGGCCTACATGCGCCCCAACCCAACGGTCCACGCTGCCAGCCCCGGCTTCTCCTGGGTGGGCTTTTCCTTAGGGTTCATTTCTCCGGCATGTACAGACCTGAGTCCCTAGAGACAAGGCCGGTGGCACCCTGCATAACACCAGGGTACTCTGCACAACATCAGGTCGCGTGTTCCCACAAATTTGCCTTTTAGAGAGCTTACCATGTAGTGTTACTTGTTCAGGCAAAGTATTCCAGTGTATATATGTTCCTAGAAAACAACTGCTTGGAGCACTTTCAAAAATAACTTCATTTTTTATTGTAAAATATAGGATCTAGAAATAATTCATATTTTCCTCAAATGAATAAATTGACATCATTTTTAAAGTTTTTTGTATAAGAGCTTTAATGAGGTGCAATTGACGCACAACACATCCATGTTTCAAGTATATAATTTGCTAGGTTTTAATGGCTATGAAAAGATCCCTACAATCAAGATAACACATGCCCTTGGCAGTCCCTTCATACTCGACAAATTACCTGCACACACCCCCATCCTCAGGCGACCGCTGATCTGCTTTGTCATTATCACTCAGTTTGCATTTTCTAGAACTTTACATAAATAGAATTATACAGTATGTACTGTTTTTGTGTGGGGAAGGCGGAGGTTCTGGCTTCTCTCATTCAACAGAAGTATTTTGACCTTCACCCATGTTGCATGAGTTAATACACCTTTTAAATTCCCAAGTAGTATTCAATTGTATGGGTATAATTGAATATTGTATATTTTTATATCCATTTTGCACATTCATTTGTCTAGTAACGGACATTTGGGTTGTTTCCAGTTTGGGGCTATTTTTGGGGGGGATAATTACCTAGCAGTGGAATGGCTGAGCCAAATGGAAGCTATATGTTTAACTATTCAAGAAATGGCAAAATTCAAAGAGTTTGTGCCATGTTACATGCCCATCAGCAGTATAAGAGAGTTCCGATTGCTTGACATCTTTGCTAACATGTGACATGGTTAACCTTTTTTTTTAATTCATCTTCAATTTGTAGTGCCCTTTGGACTAAGCATGCTGAGCATGTTTTCATGTGCTTATTGGCCATTCATACATCATTTTTGGTGGAGCGCCTGTTCAAACTTTTTGCCTATTATTCACTTTTAAAGTTTTTTCCAGCTTTATTGAAACAGACTGACATACAACATTGTGTGAGTTCGTGTTCAACGGGATGATTTGATGCATGTGTATTTCTAAATGTTTACGACGACAAGGCCAGTTAACACAGCCTTCACCTCACATAATGACTGTTTCATTGCTGTCGTGTCGAGAACACTCCACTCTCACGGCAACTTCTGAGCATGCAACCCAATCTTGTTAACTATGGTCACCATGTTGAACATCAGAACCCAGAACTTACTCATCTTACAACCAGAAGTTTGTACCCTTGGCCAGCATCTCCCCACTTCTCCCACCCCCAGAGTCTGGCAGCCACTCTCTATTTCTATGACTACGATGTTTTTGATCCCAAATATAAGTGAGAGCACACAGCATTGTCTACTGCTCCCAGTAGCTCCCACTCCCACAGACGTGTACAGGAAATGCTTGCAATGGAGTTTCAGTTGAAACTTGGGGCAGGAAATGATTATTCTCATCAAAGGGGAATTTAAAAGATTCCCTCAGGGATTACACTATGGAGAATGTAGCCAAAGTGAGAAGGCAGATAAGGAGCCCCGGAGCTGGCGAGACTCAGCCAGTCGGCCATCAGCCTTTTCATTAACAAGGAAATCAGGTGGAACTGACTAGAAGAAGTCCGAGCCTTTGGAAGAAGTGGAATCAAGACTTAATCCTCAAGGACATTAAGCAGGCACTTGTGCAAAGGCTAGAAGTGTAGGGTTTGGGGATTAGGAGACCAGGATCCAAGGACTGCCCACACAGTTTCTGACCCTGTCTCTCCATTTTTTTCTTTTGAGACCCTATCAGCTTTCTTTCTTGTGTGTTGTTGTGAGGTGAGGTACATCCAGCGACTGGCATGTGTGCTTGCCCTTTGTAAGCCTAAGTGACTTCTAAGGACAGATTCTGTTCAATGGAAAGGTGCTCTGAGTTGCCCAAGGCTTTGCTGGTTGGTGTGTGATGAGAGCAGGAACTGGGTACTGGCTTGGCCAGCTCGTTGCAGACACGAAATGTGGAGCTCCCCAGGCGACTTTGCTGAAGGGGAGCAGAGGAGTGCATGGGGTAGAGTCAGTGACAGGAAGGCAGGGTGCGGGGAAGCCAGGGAGCAACATGGCAGGCGAGTGCAATGGCACTTTGAAGCAGAATGCGAGAGGCTTTGGGTGAAAATGTTGCGATCTTTCTCATATACTGCACAGGTATGCAGAATTAGAACTCTCTTCACTTATCTATAATTGAACTAAATTTTGAGTCTACCTTTCGAATGGGTAGTGACAAAAGTAATCTCCCGATTCAAGGTTAGCTCAAGTACTTAGGGTTTGATGGTTGTCTTCTCAGTCATTTCCTATTCTCCCTCAGGTCTTTCCTCCTTTCTGCCCAGGAGGTGACATGAGTTTCAGAAGGAGAAGATTTTAATTGCCATCCAGATCCCGGGACAAGGAAGTCTCTGGTCCTCAGTTATCCTGCATCCGCCTCTGGCAGCTGCTGAACTGCAGGTATCCCACTGCTTCTGCACACCCCCAGGCCCTGCTGCCTGCACTGAAATGCCGTGGTCCCCCTGGTAACCTTCCAGATCATCTGTCCGACGCAGGCCACTCTGGGGCTGCTCACTGGGGCATAGACTCCAGCTTCCTCTGCATCCAATGGTCTGGGTGTCTCCCCACCCTCTCTCAGAGCCACGGTAACTTTCTTCCGGTCCCCATATACCGGAAGGTATAGAAGGCCCAGTCCTTTCCTGCCGTGGGTCCCCTGAACTCATCCTGGATTTCCAGGACCTTCCCCAGCTAGGCTCAGCCTAGGCCAGGAGCAGCCAGGAGCCAGAAACACTAGCACTGTCTTCTCTTTCTTTCTTCTCCCCTTGAGGCTCTTTGGCTGGGGAACCAAGAAAAGTCTTTTATCCGCTGAAAAGGGGCTCTTCCTCTTTCCCCTCCCCATGTATTGTTTGAGGGTAAACTTTCTGTCTTCTTCCTTGAGGTGATCATTAATGCAAGTGTATGGAATTCAGAAGCCATTTATTTTCTTTAGGTGTTGTGGCTCTCACATCAATTCTCTGCTCCTCAAAGGCTTTTTTGTTTTAACTTATACTTCTCTTAAGAGGGCATGAAAGATGTTATGGCTGCTCCAACTCATGGCAGGAAAGATAACAATAAAGGGAAATGTAAAGAAGAAAAACTTCAGTTACTATTTCAAATATTATTAAATATGTGTTTTTAGATGGTTTGTACTGTGTTATATGATGTGACATAAACAACCCTAAAATTTCTAAAAAGTCCTCAGTAGTGTTTATATAGTGTCCAACACTTGATTTGAGATAGAAATAGAGAAAAAAAGCTGAGTGGTCAGTCTAAGATTACATAGCACCTTAGGTAATTAGAAGATTACATAGCACCTTAGGTAATTAGGTAATTAGAAGATTACTTTTGTCGCCACCCATCAAAGAGGTGGATTCAAAATTTAGTTCAATTATAGATCAATGAAGAAAGTTCTCATTCTGTATACCTGGGCAGTATATGGGAAAGATCAAAGCATTTTCACGCAAAGCCTCTGTCATTCCTGCTTTGAAGGAGAGGGAAAGAGGCAACAGGGCACCAGAGCTGGTGCTGTCCCTCCTTCTCTTCCGAACATCTGCAGACATGTGGGCTTTCACGGGGCATGGACTGTGCGTTCCAGCTAATTTTATCTCAGAGAGTGAGTACACCCCAGCTGATAGACATCTGAGTTAAAGAAGAAATGGTCAATAAATGTTAGCTAATTATAGTAGTAGTAGAAATAGAAAGCGTGGTGGTAGGAATGTTCTTGAAGAGACCCATGTGCCAACTGGCCGGGGAGAGAACAACATGAGACAAGACCAGCCCAGTGAGGGGTTAGCAACACTTGCTTAGAGTCCTGGTGAGAGAAGCTGAGGCTGATATCCGACACCACCTTGCATCTCCTATAAATTATTACCTACAGCGTCAGGTGGGGCAGCTGTGAACAGTCAATGTCTGATTGCTGACCTAGCAAGCAGGTGATGCCTCGGGGCATCTGTTTGTTTGAGTTGCTATAACTGAGTACTTTTGGGCTGACTGAAAGAGGATAGGATGAGATCATTAGTCAGGGTTCTCCAGAGAGAAGAGGATATATATATCAACCAACCAAAGTATATATATATACTTTTTAACTTATTATATGTGTATGTAATAAGATATGTATATATATCTCTCATATGATATGCGCATATATAGGAAACTTAAGATATATATATATCTTATCATCCTATTATCTTATATGTATTCTATTATTGTATATCCTATTAGGATATCCTATACATTTTCTATATATCTATCCTCTACATATATATCTACTCTTTTTATTTAGATCTAGATTGAGTGATTTTAAGGAGTTGGCTTATGCAATTGTAGAGATTGGCAAGTCTAACAGGTTGGCAGACTATGGATTCTAGCGGGACTTAATGTTGTGGTCTTGAGTCCAAAGACAACCTGGAAGCTGAATTCCTTCCATCCGGGACTGCAGTCTGTCCTCTGGAGGGCTTCACAGGGCCCACCCACATTATGGAGGGTAATCTGCTTTACTCAAAGGATTTCAATGGTAATCTTATCTAAAACAACAACAACATTTATAGTAACATCTAGACTGGCATTACACCCCACTCCTGGGCACCTTAGCCTGTCCGGGCTGACACACAGAGCTAACCACCCAAATGAGAGGCTTTGCTTTTATTTCCTTCAGAGACAAGGAGAGTGGGAAGGTGACTGAGAGAGTTTGCCCGAGTCTGGTTTGTCAGACGGGGGTGAGCTCCAGTGGAAACATGGGTGAGCCCCACACTGTAAGGAGCTTCATGAGAAATTCTGTGGACTCGGGCCTCCAACAGAGCAGCTCTGTGGACGGCTGAGAAAAATGTGACCCCGACTTGGGAAGACGGGTGTCCTTCTCAAGTCTGTGGGAAACCCAGCAGGGCTCCGGCCCTGTGGAATGGTTAATTCTGGAGGTGCCAGGAAGCAACTCCAGTGTGCAGTAAGGGGAGATGTTGTGTCCTCACTTCTGCCTATTTTGAGCTAGAAAAGAGAAATGAAGCGGAGGAGAGCTGGGCCCAGGAGAGGGGTAGATGACAGGCCCTGGACTAACGACTCTGAATTTTCTGCTCCTCGATGACTAATTACCCACTTCTATTTCCCACTTTACAAATGAGGAGACTGGGGCACAGGAAGGCCAAGCCCACCCCAGCTTCTATTGCTGGAAAGTCTGAGTTCAAGCCCAGGTAGCCCGGCCCCTGAGCCCCATGCTCTGTCCTGTTGCTTTATCGTGCCTCTCACTAAGGCGAAATAAAACAAAATGAAATTAAATAAAAATAATTAAACACAAAACACTCACTGTGAGTATAATGGGCTTAGAGCTTCCAGTGACAAAGGAAAACTCTTTCTTTTTCTTTTAAGTTCCAAAAGACTAAAATAAAGTGATTTTCCCAGGCAGCGCCCCCCACTGTGTCCCAGAGGAGACCCTGTGAGGACAGTGTCCTGCATCTCAGTGGTGCCGCGTGGCTCGTCCGCCAGGAGGTTTGTGGGAACTGACCCCCCCAGTGCAGTGAACACTCTGTGCGTGCTCAGACTTTATGTCTTCTATTGACAGAGATCAATGCTATTGGAGAATTATTCACTCTCCATCGTAAATATTCTGATGAAAAGTCTGCCATTAAGTTTTATTCTTCAGGGGAAAAAAGTAAACTTCGTTGCTTGAAAGATGGTGAAGAAATGAAGGCAATAGCTTGAATTACAATAAACCTGCATGACTTTAACCAGCCTGCCCTTCTCTATATTCCGTAGTAATGAGCCTAATTTGCAGACTTGGGACTTTTAATTATCAATTGATAACACCCAGTTAGAGGTATCTGGTGGTGACCCTGCTGACCAGTCAACATGGTATTTTAAACCCTGCTGCTTCCTTGGTTTGTCCAGAAGTATTTGTACAATTACTCGAATATTTATTGAATATTTTGTTGCATTTTGCCATTTTTTAAATAACAAGGAAGAGAAAAATAATGCTAGTGCTACCGCTGTAGCTGATGTAAATAACCAGTTTAGCTTTAGCTGCATCTGTGTACTTTTGAACTTAAGTCTGTTGAGTGTGTATTAAATTGTGAGGGAAGAAAGAAAAAAAATCCAAAATGCTAAAAGGAGATTGTTGAAGCTCATGACTGGCACTTAAAGTGTTTGAATGATGGAAATGAAAAAGCTTTACGTTAAGGATTGGGAACTATTCCTGAGAACATTCCAGAGACCCGAATGCCCGGGGAAGTTCCCAAAGCCACTATGGTGGTATGGCTCACGGCAGGCTTCTGCTTTCAAAGCACAAAGGAGTCAGGTGTTCAACCCTCACTCTGTGAATGTTCCGGTGCAGTCAATGAGCGTTGCCACGTTCTGCTGCTCATTCCTGGGCAACAGCTTTTCCAGCAGGCTTCTCCTAGTGTTAAAACAAATTGCTTGTGTTTCATGAGAACACCACTTCAAGTGAACCAAGCACACAACCGAGATAAAAAATGACTCTAACAAGTTATTTTTTGTTTTCAGTGCATGCATTATGCATCCTGCAAAGAGATAAGTAATATCCCTTTCTACCACTCTTAGGGATTTTGTAATATTTTTAACCCTTCTGGTAATGGAAGCCCTGTTGTCCAGTCTATTGTCCTGCTTTGGTTTTCAGGGATGCTGGACATACGAAGGTGGGCCACTAAATAGAAGGTCTTTGCTGAGTCAGTGTCTACCCTCCCTCCTCTCTTTTTTCTCTAATTCCAATCTTTTAGAATTTAAACAATGCATGTTATCAAAAGCTGGACCAGGATACTACCAGTTAGAATAGAATATAATCAGTTTTCTCCATTTTTAGAAAAAGTTAATAGAATTATTTCTACTTAACTTTTTTCTCTTATAAATTTTCTTAAAAATCTTCTGTGTTTACTGTTCCCAAGTCCAAAAATGAATGAACAAATGATTAACAAATATTATCATAAAATCAAGGACCACCTGGATCTTTTATTGATACAGTATTTTGGTTGAGATATAGTCTATAAATGAATGCAAAAATAGTTACAGATATAGTTATATATTTGCAATCCTATGTCTTGGTAGAATATTATTTCATAAAGACTTCTAAGTGCTAACAGCCTAAAGAAGAAAGAGTTGAGATATTGGTCTTCCAAGGAAGTCCCCTCTGTTGACATCCCTGTCACTTAAGCCTGCCCAGGCCACTACTTCTGCTTCTAGAGTGGAGGTGGGAGGTCTGTCCCTGAAAAGGCAAGGCTGAGAAAGATGCCATGTGTTTTGATGTAGACCTAATGGTAGTGACGGAGTTTGACGTGGTATGCACAGTAGCACAATTAGTACCACTATTTGCATAACCTTCTGAGGAATGGCTCAGAAATTTACTTATCATTTGTGAAATCTTAGCACTAGACAACCTGCTTAGCATTTGGTTTCTAGACTACAATTCATTGATAAATCTGTGATTCTCCATGGTGACTCCCTGCCAAATAGTAGAAAAATCAGGAACAGAACACTGAGAATAAACTGCATTTGTCCCACCTGCCAGCAATAGGATTTCTGTTTCGGGCTGTGTGCAGACTCACTGTGTCTTCCCAGTGCGGCACAGTCACGAACGGCAGCCAAGTCCCCGGGGCAAACACAGGTGGCTCTCGACAAGTTAGATCCCGATCACATCCTTGTTAGCTCACGATTTTGAACAAACCTTGTTCACTGCTTTTGTTTACAAAAGTAGTCTCTCTGCCAAAGAAAAGAAAGAAGAATCTCCTTGCACAGCCGGCTTTCAAACTGAGTCATTATCTTCACAAGAAACCCTAAGGTCACCGAAGAACTACTCTTACATCTGCTTACTAGAAATCTCAAATTGTCCTGGCTACAAGATCCACCATCTTTTGCATTTTGCCAATACTTAGTATCCACCTGTAAATAAAGACAGGAAGGGAGATTAAGGTAAGGTTTTTATGAATGATATAAATTCTATTTTCTCATTTCATTACCTAGACCTTGCGGGTGCATTTCCGATTTCTACTAAAAGTTTAAGATAATTAAGTAATTTTCGTAGAACATTGGCTTTAAAGCACTACAGCACATTCCTTCAAACCCGACTAAACCTCAAAGAGAAGTCTTTGTGTGTGTTTTGCCTGTAAGAACCGCCAAGATCCAGACAACTCAGGAGAGAGCGCCCTCCTCTTATCTTTTTCCAGCTGTTGTTGTCCACTTGGGATATTTGTTTTTATGGTTTCCTCATGGAAAGTAAGCCTCATTTTCTCCTTGAAAAGGGACTGCTTCTCAGAAAGATTATTTTTGAATTGAAATTTAGGAAGGATCCAATTTATGCTTTTAAAAAACAACTAAATAAACTCTATCCTCCACACATGTGTTGGCTTTGACACATGGCATTGTCCTGATTATAGATGATGACTTGTTTTTATTGAAAAGACCTTTGAAAATACACATTCTCTTTAATCGTTAAAATAGGCAACACAAATATTTGTGAAGTATAAAAGTGGAACGTAAAGGGAATGACAGCCACCCACAAGCGCACCAGCTGGATGTAATTGTTATATCTGTACATTTCTTCCTTCTACTTTCTGCACCTTCACTTTCCTGTGTACACACACGTGCACACACTCTCTTTGACACAGAATTCTGATCTTAGCGTATGGATAGTTTTGTATCTAGCTTTTTGGCTTGGAAATTTGTTGTGAGAACCACTGAACTATACACCTAACATGATTAAAGTGGCAAATTACACGTTATGTGCATTTTATCATGATTAAAATTTGTTTATGTTAGAAAAATGAGCACACAAGCACTGCTGGGCTAGAGGTGGGCCATGCCGGCGGCCACCTTTGTTCCCCCAGTGGCAGCTCGCGGGTGGCTCTGCACCTCACCGTTGTCCGCTGCAGCTACCTGAGCAGACTCGGATCTGCCAGGGTCAAAAGGCCACTGCAGCCGATCTGTTTCCACTACAAGTCCTATCAAATGCGGAGCCCTTTCTTGCCAAGTGCTCCGGCCCGTGGAGCAATCAACTGGGGCTCAACCACCTACCTAGAACAAATGAGTTGGGGGGACAAGAGGCGGGAAGAATGGCAGCAAGACAAAAGATTCTGATCAAGCTGCAAACTTTATTTTTCCGAACTGGGTATATATATAGCGGGGAGGGAGAGGAAGGAGATTAGGTTGCTTGCTATTGGCTAGCTTGAGACAAAGAAGGGCCCGCTTATTGATTACTTGGGTGCAACTGGTACTTGTGGACACCTCATGTGCCTGTAGCCGATTGGCTTGGGGAGCGCATGCACACCTCATGTACCTGTAGCCGATTGGCTTTGTGGAGCGCACAGGTTCCTGTAATCAATGCAATGTTTTTAGCTAGAAGCCAGGTGTAAGGTTCCCGACAGCCGAGATCCCGCTCAGAGCTGGTAGCCCTCATGGCTTGTTTCATAACAGGCCAGAACACAAAGTGGTCGGGGCCAAAGGGAAGAAACCTGCCTTTCACATTTGAGAAGCCATTTCAACACATTCTAAACGACCACGGATTCACTGAGGTGGCAAGACCCTGAGTTTTCCCACAATGCATCTCCCACTCTGTGACACCTGTGCCCTACTCAGGCTTCTCGGGCTCCTGCTACTTTCCGTTCGTCTGGTCTAATCAGTACAATGTCGTCCGGGTAGTGACCCAGTGTGGTTTTCTTGGGGTCATGGACTCATTTAAGCCCCTGTGGACAAGTTGTGACAACCACAGAAAAGCACCCTTCCAGATGAAAATACACTGCTGTGACGATCTCCATTTCTTGGAATGGACAGAGTTATTCTGGAAGAGCGCCATCTGGAGGGAATGCTGAAGCACATTTTGAAATGAGCCTCAAAAGACTTGATGGATGGGAACAGGGTGAACAAAGACAGAGAGATGCACAAATGCAGGCTAGATAAAGAGATTGGTTAACTAATCGATACATTGACCAAATACATACTGAGCACCTAGGAAGTGCCGGTGACTGACTTTGCTGAGTTTGTAGAAGGGAGTGGGAGGATGTGGCTGAGCCTGACAGGACAGAATAATAAAGTGGTACTTCACTCCGAAGGTAAATGGAAAACGCCGATGGTTGTTAAGTTGGAGGCTGATATGATTGGAGTTGCCTCTGATGAAGATTAATCTGGCAGCAGAGGCTAATATTCCAGCCAAGTGGAAGCACTGAGGATTTGAACCAGAGTAAAGACCGTGGAGAAGGAAGGGAAGGGCCGGCTGAAGAAATGTTGTGGAGGAGTAAGAGACAAAGTCCAAGGTTTTGAACTTGAGTGACTGAGATCAACAGAAGTCAAGAAACAAGGAACAGAAACAATGACGTCAGGAGGAGCATTTGGTAGCAGGTGGAAGGCAATGATCATAATAATAGCTGATATGAAGCACCTGGAGGGCAGGGGCGGGGGTTGTTTTGGTTCAGACGTTTATGCCCTGTGCTTGACATACTCAGTAAATAGTTGTCACAACACATGTTAAACATTTCATTGGACTGGATTGTCACATCCATGCTAAGAAGAAGGCGTAATCATCCCCCATTTTTTGCTATCAATTCTACTTTTTATTTTGAACTACTTCAGGCACATACAAAAATGTAGGGAATAGTATAAAAAATTTATATTAGAAACACCTACTTTTCAGCTTGAGAAACAAAGCGATACAGATATTGTCATTACCACCACTTACAGGTGAGAAACCTGAGGCCGAGAGTGGTTTAAAAACGTGCTCAGGGTCACAGAGCTAACACGCAAGAGCTGCGATGTGACTGCAGGCCCGTCTGCCACCAGAGCCCACGTGCTCAACCGGATTTGTGGCAGTGATGGGACGTCCAGCTGGAAGTACTCAGCGGGTAGATGGAAATGTAGTACATGAGACAAAGAGAGAATTCGGGACCAGGAGAATTCATATGGGAATTATGGGTGTGCAAGTGGTGGTCAAAGGGATGGCAGTCAAAGGCAGATAACATAACACAGAGACCTGGGCTTGGGGGAGGCACCTCCTCACAGGGAGAATCAACATATAAGAGACTATTTCAAAGCCTCGCCTGTTCACAGCCTAAGTGCTCTATTTATTCCAGCTTGGAGTCTCCCTCTTGTTTCTTAGAAAAAGAGCTGCCTGCCTGCTGTCCAGGAGTTCTTGTTGGGTGCATCTGGCAGAGGGCTGGGCCAAAGCAGACATCAACAGTCTGCATCATCCTGTTAATAAAAATCCTGAAGGTGAGGATGCTATTTTCCCCTCCAGGCAGAATCTCAAATGCACCTCTAACCACATCCTGTTGGGTAGCTAACAGGCTTCTAGCAAAGGGTGGGCCTGTTCGGAGAGGTGTGCCCCCCAGCACCGCACAGCGACTGTGACCACGACCGTGGGGGTTTCAGAGCTCCTTAGGGCTTGAGCGAGTTTGAAACCATTAGCAATGCTGCCCACGAAGGGAGCAATTCTGGCTTTCCTGCCAGAGCAGAAGTTTTAGTTGCCTCAAGAGAGATGTAAGTATTCCGGAAAAAGTCTTGTAAGTTTTTTGATAAGTATCCAAATCTTCTCAGGCCAGTGAAGATCACAGGATTTTGGAAAAGTTCCCAGTTAATATCAAGTTTTTATTTAAAAATTCCTATGGCAATTTATTTACAACTAGAAGATCTGTATATAAAAATTTTCTTAGCAAGATGTTCTCCAGAAAAAAATTGGCAGCAGGCACTAGAGTAGGACTTGTTACGTGGCACATGTGCCATGAGCTTTTTAACAACACTATGAACCTTTTCTGAAAGATCAGAAACACAGAAGGAGGGACCATATTAGTATTTTGACTCTCAGGTTCCGCTTCGTTATAAAGTCAGATGAGGCGAGGCTAGGCTAGGCACAAAGTTTAACCTCTAACTCTCAGTGCTCTTCATGCAAGGAAATCTTCTGTGACTCTTTGGAGTAGCTCCCTTCCAAAGACTGGCTCAAAGAAACAGTGTACTTCTCTCTTCATTCATTTCAATCTAATGGTGAGCAGGGTGGGGCCATAGACATGTCATGTATTTAGGGTACATTTATCATCATTTATTCTCTCTATGATCTGATTAGGTGTCCTCCAAATATCAAGGTAGGAGAAAGCTAAAGGGTCATACACAGATTTTGCAAAGCTCTGGCCCAAAAGTAACAAGTCAGTTGTCCAGAACTAGTCACACAGCTCCACCCAAGGGTAACAGGACCAAAGGGTGTAGGCTCCTGCGTGCCCGTGAATTCAATATTGACACATAGAGCCAGGCCTACCGTTTTTACCCAGGTGGAAATCACCTCACACTGATGAGAAAGGGCAGCATTTGCCATGTTCCTTGGCAAAGGAAGCTGGTTGGTGAATAGGCAGGTAACTAGGTCTTAACCCTATTGTCCAATATTTGCTTGATGGTGAAAACAGTTTTGTGGAAATATACTTCTTTTCCATCCAGGATTCGCAAATACTAGGCAAAGGCTGGTATAGTGTGAACCTGGCTGTGCCTCCATGTGCAAATTAGGCAGTGTGAGAAGAACACATTTTTTCCCCCGTTCACCTCTGGGTTCTGGGGTCAGATGCAGAGCTCTCTGCTGTGTGAAGACTCAGCGTCATCCAAATGACCTGGGGTTCATGCCAGACATACCCAATGTCAAATTTCAAGAATGAATGATGTCAAGACCCTCAATTATTTTTCTGTAGAGTTAATACAGAAAATGTAGGAAGGCGATTAATGCCCCTGAGGCTGCTTTGGGCATTTCCTCATACTCGGTTGCCCTCTGAGCTAGCTTGCTTTTCGTCTCCTTGGTGTTACCCACGTTACTACCACGGAGCTTAGTATCCTTCTCCTCTGGGTCTCCCTTCAGTTGCCCAGCATCTGCCATCGTACCTTGCGTGTGACCACCAGTCAACTAATGTGAACGTTTCTTATGTAAATGAATGGCGCATTGCACTTTTTGTCCTACATAGGACCGACATAGCCGGCCACATTCATGTGCACTGGGTCCTCCCACTTCACTGCTCTCCAATTCTTGCTGTTTTGTTCAATCTCTCTGCCCCCACTGGGCAGTGCTGTGGAGAAGCAGTGACACTTGGGGGATCTGAGGCAGCGTAAGTGCCAGAAAGGGCATCACAGTTGTTGGAGGTCATCACAGTTTGTGATTTAATGGCCTGGATAAGGCTGCAGCTGAGGGACAACGAGTCAAGAAGTATTCCTCAGACGACTGTCAGAGTGAAATAAAAGGTCCACTTACAGAGACCCCTTTCTTTATTGTTTTTTCTAGCTTGCCGTCCATTAACATATCCTTATAACTTGAATACAATCCTTGACTCGTTTTAAGCTAATGTCAATTTTATGGCTGTGACTTGCGAAAGCTGGAATTTTGAACTTATCAGGAAACTTTTTCTTTGCATTAGGCACTTCACATTTTTGGATTTACATCTTTTTACCTACCAATTGGTGTTTTGGGTGCTTTAAATAAAAACATACGTTAATGTGCCACAGGTCAGAAATATTTGCAAAAATTACTCACCAAGTAAATTCTTGATTAGTCCCTGGTGGAAGAACAGAGAACCCCGAAAGCACAGAATTCCAAGACCATTAAATCACTCAAAGTGGATCCCCCAAACGGATACAGGATTCCCAGTACCATTGGAAGGTGAAGACAGAAGCTACCTTTGAGCCCATCCTCATTGCTAATGAGGTGAGGAGACGGAAGTCAGGGTTGAGTCGATACCCACGTGCTCCCGACTCTGTTCCCCGTGTTCTTCGGTAAGGAAGAACTGTAGATTGGGGCAATCCTCTCATGTGCAAGTGTCGGTTGATGGTACTTGTCCTAATTGCCTCCCAGATGAAACTTTAAAAAATATGTGAAGGAGATATGAAAATTTAAAAATAAACGTAACACTGTGTTGATCAAATAAATAATTATTTGGAGGGCTGCAATGTGCCTAGCAGGCATTGGACAAAAAAAGAGGTTGAAAAGTCTCCACAAAGAATGTACAATCTAGTTGGAAAGAGAGGTGCGAAAAAGCTAGGAAAAAGTTGAATAGGTATTATCTAAGAACTATGTACAGTTCTTATGAAATGTTAGTTACGGTGGAGGGTTGTATACACAAGGTTACAAGAAAAACGGCATGTGTGTCCTGGGGGGGGGGAGGTGGGGGGCAGCGGCAAACCTTCTCTTTGGCCTTTCCCAATGGTTTAACACTCACAATGGCAACTATTGTTAATGCCATAAATGGAAAAATGATGCCTTGTGGTGGATACCCTGTCTCTGCATCTTTCAGTTCAGTTATAGGTAAGAGAAGATGTCAGATGAGCAGCCAGCGCTGTGCCAAGGAAAAGCGTGTCTTCCAACAGTGTCGTCGCAGGTTGACGAGCGATGCTGGACTTACCAGATCACCTCCTAGGCTTCCAAGGCTGTTGCTGTTATTTCCACCTTCATTCCAACAGCTACCCCGGCCGCTCGCGAGCCGAAATGTACAGACAGAGCCCACCAGGCTGGGCTGGACCTGGAGTGCTTGTGGCAACCTTTTGGGGGCTCTACCCTGAGTCCCACGCACCCCGGGACTCCCCGGAAGGAAGTCCTCGGCCCGTGGAGCAGCGTAGTCCCCGTCTCTCCTCCAAGAAGCCACGCCCAACACAAGGCCCCCATTGTGTCTTGGGGAACAGTAGCCCCGCAGTATTACACTGGCTGCTCCTCTTGAAAGGGAGGGACCGGCTCCCGCTCTGGCAACCCCAGCCAGAGACGAGGCGGGGCCGCGGCGGACGGGGCAGGTAGCGGACCCGGCAGGTGGCGGGAGCGCGGAGACACACGCTCCGGGGCCGCGCGAGCGCGGTGCTGCGGCACCTGAAGGCGGAGCCAAGCCCCGCAGCCGCGGGCTCGCGGGCGCGAAGCCCCCTCCCCGCGCCCCTCCCGCCGGAGCGTAGACGCGCGTAGGTGCGTGAGGCCGCGTCCACTCAGGATCTTGCAGGCGTGGGCCCCCATGGAGCACATCCGCACGCCCAAGGTTGGTGGCCGGCGTGCGGGCGGAGGGAGGAGCGGGAGCAGGGATGCTGAGCTGGCCGGAGGCCTAGCTTCCCTGCGGGGCGCCGGCCGAGTCCGCCCCGCGGTCCGCGGAGGGGGAGGTGGCAGTCCCCCGAGCATCTCCCGGTGCCCTGTGAGCTTCATCCTTCTCTTCCTGCCTCGCAGGCCTAGCCTTGGCTGATGCTGCATCTAACCTCTCGTCCTTGGGGGTGCGCAGTGGAAATAGGGATGGACGGGAGGGAAACCCAATTGTTTGTTGAGCAATGGGGTGGCTGGTCTGCTGGTAAAGGCTCTTTTCTGATCCCGCGCGGGGTTGCGGCTGCCTTATTTATTTATTTACTTATTCTGGTGGCGGTGCTGAGCAGTTGAAAGAGAAGCCTTCTTAATGACAGATGCGGGAAATGGAGTTATGTGCAGGTGGATTGAAGACACTCGAAAAGCTGTTGAAACTAAGGGTTCAGACCCCCTCCCTCGGCAGCTCGCCCTCCGCCTTCCCCATCCTCAGGCTTTCAGCTGCTGAGGCCTGTTCACAGGGCCGATGACCAATATTCCCTGCAGGTTCGATACTACCATTCCTTCCGTCGTCTTGCCTTTTCCAGCCTGTGTCATGCATTGGGGAGAGGGGTGCAGCTTATAGGTTCCTCCACGGGTGTGTTTTGAACACCAGCTTTTGTCACTCAGTGGAAGCGACTGATCCCTGATCCGTTCCGGTTAAATAACCTGGGAACGTTGGCTGCCGCCCCTCAGAGTGCACGAGTAGTCAAACTTAGCCATGTTTTAAGAGATGGTCCACATTCCTAATGAAAACCGTAAACCAGTAAAAGAGTTTGCTTTGAGAGCCTGTTGGCAGCTCGTGTTACTACCACCCCAGCTGCTTTCCTTTCCAGGGCGATCTCAGGTTCAAAACCCAGGCCCTTGACCGGCAAGTCAAGGCTGAGCCTGAATGGTCAGAACTTGGATGGCCCCAGGGATCCCACTCATCTCAAGGGGCCTGTTGCTTCCTGGTCTTTGGAAGTCCAGTAGGAAGAGTTCATTTCTAAATTCTGGAATGGTTCCTATGTACCTCTTTGTCAAAGCGGCTTTACAGTTATCTCAGGTCAGTGGAAGAATAAACATTTCCATTTGCCAGAGACGGTCAGTTCCAACAGTACATTTAAATTGCATTGATTTTGTGTGATGGAATTAAATTGTTGCTTCACAATCGGGAAATTGTAAACGTAGAAGAGAGTGCCATAAACCGCAGGAGAGGGCGGCTCAAGGCTTTCAGGGTTTAAGTGGTGCTAAATAATTTATCCAGGAATGACGAATTTAACTCATGGGTTCTCTCTGCCCTTGTCAAGGGCATCCTTTCATTGCCACGACGGAGGGGCCCTTTTTGAGAATGAGGTCTGCTGTGAATGTCGGTGGTGAGATTGATAGGGTGACTTGGCACTGGACGCCATTTTCCTACAGAATATGAATTTGGGGAGTAAAAGCCTTTTCCGGTTCATATTCACACTGGCTCTGTACGAAGCTATATGTGTGTGAACCCGAGTGGCAAGCAACATCCTCCCTGACTCTCAAAACTGGTTTTTCCTAAACACCTTCCAAGCAGTGCAGTGCTCCAAATCAGCACTTGCCTTCTACCAGGAAAGACAAGGAAATGATGAAAGTGGAGACTTGTCTGAAATGTCATGGAACTGTGGGTCATTCACATTTAGGATAATGCAAGGGGAAAAAGTTAAACATCTACAGTGGTTGGGTGGGCCTGATTCCTTTATTCATTCATTTCATTCCACAAACATGTGCAAACCTTCTGTAGACCAGACTCTGTGCTAGGACCCAGGAGCATTAGGTGCCAACGAGCTCCCAGTCTGGAAGAGGAGGCAGCTGTAAACCTGGACAGACACAAGTACAAGGGACAGAGGGCAGGGAGGGGGAAGGGATGAAAGATGAGCTCTGCCAGAAGGGGTAAGGGAAGCCTTCTTAGAAGGGCTGAGTCTTAACATGCAAGGAGTCAAGGAGGGTCCGGGGCATCGGAGACAGCTGTCATGCAGTTGTGTAGATATGATGGGCTGTAGTAAATCAGTTAGAGCCTCAGAGAAGCTGAGAACCTTAGAGTGATAAAGATAGAAATGACAAAGTGACTCCTTGAGGTTAAACAAAGTCTCTTTTCATTTTACATTCTAAGTGAATTTTCACTATACAAATGAGAATGAGAACAAGAATGCTTACAGAGTGTGTGTCGCAGAACATAATTATTGATGGTCAAAGATGCTCGGCCATCTTTGTTCTGTACTTCTATTACACTTGGGGGTAGTGGACAGGTAGCTTGCCTTAAACTCCACGATTTCATGTCTTGGGTTGATTATAAGGAGGATACACAGAGTTGTTTATCTGACCCAGTCTGGGTATGAAGTGATTTTACCATGTGGGTAGCAGGCGTTTATTCTAGGAGAAAAAGAAATGTGTTGCATGTACAATGTACAGTTGCTCTCCTACTACCATGTAAGTCATTCCCTTACTCTTCGTAAGGTCTGTGCTCTCCATCACAGCCTCTTGTGTCCTGATTTAGTCTCAGAAGTGCCTCTTAAGGAGATCAGTGCACAGGAATAATCTGGAACATGTTTCTTCTTGGGCACATGTGTTGAACTGAAGGCTCTAACAGAGAGTGTGCTAAGCAGGGTGTTTCTCTCCCAGAATGGTTCCTCTCTCAATGTTCCTAAGACAAACTAGCTTGCAGCTGGGTAGAAGTGAGGACACCACGCATTACCGGCCTCATCACAGTGAAATTTGGGGTTTCTACCTCACTGTCTGGCATTCTGCACCACTCTGAAAACTTGCTGATGAGAAGATACCCTGCAGGGATAACTGGGGCTCCAGTACTACTTAGTCATAAAGAAAAGGCTTCAGAGCTCTTAGAAGTAGCTTGACAGGTTTGCAGGATTTGGTATGGTCTTGGGTGGGTTTTGCTGATGGGTCTAAGGATCCCAGCTAAGTTATGTCTATTTTTCATGCCGTGGTCTTTGTGGAAGACAATTTTTTTCGAATGTGTAAATCTGAGTTGTAAACTAGAATATATGATGACCTTTCAAAGCAGATCTTGAAGATGTCTTCCCTTCTCTCCATCGCATCCCCATCTGAGCTACTTACTACTCAGCTCCTGATTGGTCTCCTAGTTTGTTCTTTGCTCTTTTCTACTCCTGTCTCCACAGAGGGAGCGTGGTTGTACCACTTGGTCCAAGTTGGTCATCTTACACTTCCCTGCTCAGATTCTTGGGTGGCTTCCCTTTATACTGAGGACACAAAGTGAGAGCCCCAGAGTAGCCCGTAAGGCGTTGTATGCATGGATCCTTTTTACTTTCCTTGAAATCTTTGAATAATTCTTGATTTCAGCTCTTCGGTTTATAGTATTTGCTTTAGTAATCCAGGCCTCCTGGGCACTGTACCCGTGACGAATTATGGCATTGTGAGTCTTCTAGCGGAACTAGTGTCAAGTACTTGTGAATGTCAGTATATTACGTAACACATGTAGATACACAATGACCTGTGTTTCGTGATGATGCATAGTTTGAGTGGGATAGAATTCAAACAACATTCACTATTTCAGTCATTTTAAAGTGTACGTTTCAGTGTTCTTTAGTACATTCGCCATGTCGTGCAGCCATCATCACTGTCCATTTCAGAACATTCTCATTGCTCCCAACACAAACCCAGAACCTATTTGTAGCGGGTCCACACCTGGTCATCTACAATTCACATGTAGATGTCATCCACCTATTCGTTGTTGTGAAGATTCCATATTATTCATGTGACTGCAGTTTGCTTAATGTGTCTCCACTGTTAGGGCTTTGGGTTTTGTGTCCCTGTGAAAGTCCCTGGTACCATTTTCTTCATGTATTTTTCTGAGAGTGGAATGACTGGGAGTAGGAAAGTTCTCATAAGCATTCTTATTACAGGATATCTTTCTGTATCTGAAAGCCTCTCATATGGCCCAGAGTTTAGGTGAATTTTTTATAGTCCCAAAGAGCAGAGGAGATCTTAGCTCAAAATAGAGAATTTCATTCCCACAGTTACACGTGTTTGTATAAGAGAAATTAGTTCACCTATGAAAGCATAGCGGTGCTGAAACAGAGTTGGGGTGACTCGTCAGAGAAGACCCGGTGGCATTTCTGGCTTCTGAGAGGAGAACGGACTAGAACTCTGTTTGAATTTCATCTCAGCCAAGTGCCCAGCTACCCTGAGATTCACACTTCTGATGCAGGGAGCTCACTGTGTCCCCTGGTGACCCATAATGACCATGGACAGCTCTCATGATTACAAAGTTTTTCTTGTATTTAGTCAAAATGTGTCCCACTGTAGTTTTTAGTAATTGGGTCTAGCTCGGTCTGTACATCAGCCCTCCTTCCAGGAAATGGCCCTTCACGTGTTTCCTTAGGCACGGCCATCTCCCTGACCCTTTGCTCTTACCTAGGTCGTTAGCTCAGTAGCTTCTATTCTGGCCACCACCCAGTGCCTTGGTTTTTCACCCCTTTACCATCCTGCTTACTCAGTGAGTTATAGGAACTTATGCTACTTTAGGTTTGGTTGAACTTGGAGAGAGTAATATTTGATAACTTTTTTAAACTGCATACATCCTCGAGTTCTAGCTTAGTGGCCTTTTGGTGAGCTAAGGGTCTCTTCTCTTTGGAAGGGAACCCCAAAGTTGTCTGTGTACCTGGTGCTATGAAGCTGTCTCCTCTACTATTTCCCTGAATGCTGATGTCTTGCACTTACCTTTGCTGAATATTATTTCATTGGAATTACCTTATTGCTTAATTCCTTACTTTGTTTTTAGATCACGATGCACATCTGCTATTCCTCTCAGTTTGGGGCCATTCACCAGTGAACTTGCCCTCTATTACCTCATCCAAGATCTTAACTAAGGGAGAAATTAGGCAGATGTGACTTCCTAGTGATTGAAGGCACTGTCCCCATCTCCCAAGATTCTGATTCAGATAACAGATGTGCTTATTCTTTTAGTTTGATGTCACCTACCATTTGATGAACTCATCCTGTATCCCCTCATCAGTGAGCTCATTCAGAGAAAGAAATGAAGTCATCTGCAGTGATGTCTGAGTGAATCATTGGTCTTCTTGCTGATTGATAGCTTTTTTTTCTAGGTTCATACAAAATTCCATTGAAGAACCCATTTTAGAATTTTGCCTAGAATTCATGTCAAACTCAGCAACGCACAATGACAAAAATTCCATATCATCCATTTGAAAATAGGGATCTCGTTTGCAAGTTCTCTCTGTGAGGGAGAGAGTTCAGCAGAGTCATGAGGTTCCCTTTCTCTGTGGCTTTCTCCAATCTGCACTAAACTCTCTCTCTCTTCTTTTAACAAGTCATTCTTAGGTTCCAAAAGTATATTATGTTTGATTCTATATTAGAATCAACATAGAAATTAGCCACTGTTACTATCTTAGTGTATTTCCTTTAGTCATTATTCTCATTGCATGAATACTCAAACTTTTTGTTTGTTCAGAAACTTAGGAGCACCCAATTCTGTTTCATAATATAGTTCTTTTAACTTACTGCATTGTGATCTTTGAAAATATGCTTTTAGAAGACTGTGATTTTTTTTAACCCTATGGCAATGTCATGATCAAATTAACCATTTCCCCAGAAGGCTATTACAGCAATGTTACGATGAACATCTTTTTATTAATTATTATCTGCACGTGTGATCACTCCCTTAGGATGGAGCTTAGAATGGAATTGTTGGATCACAGAGATGAACAATTTTATGGTTGATCTGCAGTGCCAAGTGAGTTTCCAAAATGTTTTAGAAACATGGTATAGTGTCATTGTACCATCGCTTTATTACTTTAAAAATACTTGCTAACTTAAGGGAGGAATAACATCTTGTTATTTTATCATATTTTTTATTAGTAGTGAGGTTGATGTGCTTTCCAAGATATGTTTATCGACCATCTTGTTACTTTTCTGAATTATCTATTTATGTTTTTTTTCCATTTTAATAATTGGTAACGTGTATGTATCAATGGGAAAAAGTACCATGGTAACATTTGTGCCACCATTAAAAGCTTCACAGGGATACAATGAAGGGATTATACTCCTTGAAACATCAATGAGGAATGATAAAGATATTAAACTGTAACCTCCTGTGTATGTCCACTTTATTTACTTATTAGAAAGTTTCAACACTTCCCTTCCAACTTACACCATTAGCCGGTGGGGACTGCTCATCACCGCTGTCACACATTCACAAGCAAGGCAGTTCTGGGACGTTCGTTTTCTCAGAACAGATGGATACACATTTTCTCATCCCGATTTTTATTGGTTTTTCCATTCCGAATGGGACAAGCTGTGAAGTATGCATGAAATTAAACCTCTTGACCAAACACCCAGGGCTCCGTGGATGTGTTCCATGCGATGGTTCAGTTTTGTGTTCTCATGTTTCACTCAGAGGGAGTCCAAGAAGCCCATTTTGTCCCGTATTTCTTGGGCCAAGAACACTCTAAACTATTTTTTTCTAGTGCCCTTTACCCTGCTGGACAGCTAGTTGAAGCCTTTGGGAGTAGAAGTACTTCCCAGGACATAAGCCCAGCCCTTCCTCCCACAGCCATTTAAAATAGTTTAAAAATAACCCCCACTTAAAATTTTGTGGCAGGCTCTGACAACTTTATAAAAATTGCATGTTTACTTTTCCCCTATTTTTCGTAGAACACGGTTTATTAGAGATGCCCGGAGAAATAAATTTATTGCCCAGCCATGAAAGAGAGTTTCCTTCCTAGGGCTCGCAGCAAAGCACAAGGCACAGAGAAAGTGGCGGGCACAGCTGACTTCCGCCCTGCGGTGAGCTGCCGGCGGGAGCAGTGGTGGGTTAAGAAAGGGATTCTGCCTTTCTGAGCTAGGTGGGTTGATTCAAAGACACCATTCGTGTGTTTATTCATTTACCTCTATCTTCAACAAGTGTTTTTTGCATGCTTTCTATATACCAAGTACCATTTTAAGCCCTGGGCATCCATTGGTGAACGAGACAGTGTTTCTAGTTTCCTGGAACTTACGTTGTAGAAAAGACTTAATAAAACATAATACTGTGATTGTTTAGAACACTACATACATACATATATATATATATATATATATATATATATATACTCACATTTGTGGGTACGTGAAACAGTTTACTCTTATTATTAATTATTGTATTATTTTCCATATGAACAACTGTAAACCTCCTTTTGCCCCACCCTGTATATATATTTTTTTTTTCACTGTAAGCCAAGACCTTAGAAGATGTTCATTAGAATATGTATTTTCTGGACCTTGCTATTCATCCCCTGGAAACAGGGCTCTTGCTCCCCACCCTATGCAGAGAAAAAGTCCAAGTTCTAACATTGTCCTGGAAGGTCCTCCTGACTGTTGTGGCTACTGGTGACACTTCATTCCTATTCTGTCCCCACTCCCACACTCTCGTCAGACATCCCACCTCCTTGTACTTGTCAAAGCAGTTCTGGGCCAGGGTGTTTCGTGTGTGGTTTCCTTGGCTTGGACAGCACCTTTCCCAGAGTTCCCCGTGGCTGGCTCTCAGGGACTCTGGTTCTCTATTAAAAGACCCGGTCATTTTACTAGAGGGGGCTTCCCTGGACATGTTGATGCCCCTCCGCACCCGACTGCTTATCCTACTTGCATTTCCTTCCTGGCACCTTTTGGCATGTGCGTCTTTGTTTGTTGCCCATTCCCTGCCCACCATCGCCAGGCCGAGGGCAGGCGAGCTGATGTCCTGTCCGCAGCTGTATCCCCACACCCAGAAGACCAAGCCCGGCAGACAAGAGGTGCACAGTGAATACTCCTTAGGTGAAGGAATCAGGGACGTGGTTTAATATGACACTGTGTCCAAGCTTTGGTATCTTCAGCCTTGGTTCTTATTCTTCTTTTTCCTCTTATTTTATTATATAAGTGTGCTAATATTTTGTTAATTCAAAAGCACTTTGCAAGAATATATAAGTATGGCTTTCAATACAAATATTATATTTGCACACGGTCCCAGCCCACAATTTTAGTTTTGCTTTAAAGTTAAAAACCTCGTCACCAAAACTTTAATCCCAAGGAATCTTGCAAAACATATTGCAACCAGCAACATGCAAAAACATTCTGCACAGTAACTCGAGTTCAGCTCTACCATGTACCCTTCATTGGCAGGACACTGGCATCTTGAAGAGTCTCGGATTTCCCGATAAAGAATGTTCTGAACTATGTATTCATATACAGCAGCCACACCAGGAACACATGACCTGGAGCAGTACTTTCTCAAAACTTCTCAGATTCCACACCACCTGGGGAACCTCCACCCAGTGTGAAGACTAGTTGGATTTAGCACACATGCACACACACACACACACACACACACACACACACATACAAGCTCTGATCTCATTTAATGGTGCAGTTTTATTTTTACCTGCTGGCTGTGTTCACATCAGTTTCTGCAGACTGCTTGTTCAACTACAGCCACGTACTATGTGCCGGCTCTGGAAAAAATCAGAAGCGTTAGTTCCATTTTAGTTCCATGGCATTTAGTTTTCATGTCTGCAGGTAAAAATTCTGTTTTTTTTTTTTATCTTTGTTTCTTGTACTTGCAACATCTTCCACAATTGAATATTCCTAACTTTCTTGTCTGGAAATTCAATTTTTTTAAAAAAGCATTCCCAGTTCATCATATCTGGTTCTACCTAAACACCCTCACGTGCTTTGTTTTTACCATAGTGGTGTTCATTTTCATTCACTGGACAAGGGTTTTAGCACACACATGTGCAAGGCATTAGGATACAAAGGTGGAAAAACAGACACGGTGCCTGTCCTTATAGATCCTACAGTTGAAGGTTGTACGTTGCTCTGAAATCTCTGTGCTGGCCTATTGTTTCAGGAAGCCAGTAAGCCAAGGACTCTGCATCCTATTTCCTTCTTCTGCTGTCAGTTCTAATGTAAGTGTGGGTCTAGCATTCTTCATGGTGCTGCAGGGAATATTAGGGGAGAAAAAGAAAACCTGGTGTCTTCCTTGAAAATATATTGGGAGGGTGGGGAAAAGGTAATTTTAGAGCAGTCTGTATGGAAAAATAATGCAATGAATAATAGATAATAATACCAGAATAAACCGTGTTTTGCATACTCGCAATTGTGAACATCTTTGCCCCATGCTGTATATATATCTTCTTGGAAACAATGAGAGCGATACAGTAAAAATAACATGTCATGGGCAGTGTAGGATAAGTGGGAAGGAGATGGTAATGACCAGAAAGGTGACAGCAACCCAAAAGGTAGAGAATGACCACTGTGGACAGGGGTGGCAGAGGAAAGGTGGAATTGAGAAGGCGGGTCCTGGGTATTAGGCCGGAGGGACCATGCTGTCTGTGCTGGCTGAGTGGGGTCCTCAGTGTCCTTGGCAACTCAGGTGACAGGACAGTAGTGCAGCCTTTCCTTGGGGCCCCAGAAGGGGCTTCCCATCCCTGTGTCTGCTGTATCCTCATTTCCTGGAATGGGACTGATGGGCTCCAGAGGGCTGCCCTGCAAGAGGAGAAGGAAAAAAATGTGGTGCCAATTATGGAGTCGGTCCTTGGGGGCTTGGAGCCCAGGGGTGAGGCATGGGAATGTGTAAATGAGCTGGAGCCAGGCCTGGCCCTGCGTGGTCAGGCTGTACCCCTCCATCCCCAGGCACTGAGACTTGCCAGAAGATGGGGGCAGGGGGTGTGACTTGGTTCTCTCTGTACCCAGGCTGCCTCTTCTCTGTGGGCCAGCTGCAAGTCCCATTTGGCACAACCTGGCCTTGGAAAGATGTTTTCTTATAGTTCCCAAAGCGCTATATAAGTAGCCAATTTAGACTTTGCTGTGAGTGCCTTTGTCAAAAATATGTCAACTTCGGAAGCATTTTAGACTGTGAGAAATATTTTTACAGGGAAATCATCACAATAAAGTAAGCTTTGACTTTCTATATTGCTTCCTAGCAAGATTTTACTCCTCTATACTTTTTCTTTTAAGTGACTATTGTCCTTAAACCAGCTATCTTGAAAAACTATACTTTCAGGGATCATTTGTATAATTTGTTAAACCAGCTATCTTGAATAGGCCACCCCATGCATCTATTCTCCAGGTTACAATGGGCCCAGCATCTGCTCTTCATTTATTCTCCTCCTCACAGCTTTTTCCCTTTTTCTCTTATTTGTGCTTGTTGGAAATGGTATTTTTGGTCAAGGTTATTTTAAGGTGGTGTTGAAATAAATCCTGGGACTGTCCTCTTGTTCAAGAGTGCATGTTCTTTGAAGCCTACACATCCAGGGTCATCCTACCAAAATAAATTATGTGGACCCTGTGCAGAACTCTCAAGTGGCTGGCTCTTTATTTATGACAGTTGGCCGCTGGCATGATGTGTATAGAGTCCTCGGAGCAAAAACGGGCTCCCTTTTCTCTTCTCTGCCTTTTCCAAGAATCCCTAGCGCTAGCATTTCTTAACTAGCTATTTCTCTGTGTCACTATTTTAGCTTTATTATCCCTCTTGGGACTTTTAAAGTTTAGTTAAATGCCAGTCCAACCTCCTGTTTTAACTATCGCACAGGTAGGTAGGACTCAGCAACCTAACCATCTATAGGCATTCAAGACTAGCTGGGTCATCAAGATATTTTCTTCACCTTGACCTAAACTGGATAAAAATGTCCTTATGGATAAAAGAAATTTGA
The DNA here is from genome assembly GCF_021234435.1 of Artibeus jamaicensis. NCBI lineage: Eukaryota > Metazoa > Chordata > Mammalia > Chiroptera > Phyllostomidae > Artibeus > Artibeus jamaicensis. The sequence continues at coordinate 18,600,309 of NW_026522056.1, read as the reverse complement.
ATTTTTTCTTCTCTTAAAAGCAGATTTTGCAGAGCTTACATTTTTCACAAAGAACAACCTTAGTTAGTGGAATTACTTGGAGATTTGTAGATGGCTGAAGGATTTATAGAAACGTGGGCATCAGGTATGCTATTTTCTGTGTGGAGAAAGGACTGTGATTTTCCAGCAAATTGGGAAATATGTAGATTCTTTACTTTGGAAGCTGATATACTAAAAATCCCTCTGACGTGTATGCAATTTCAGCATCTTTGTTCATGTTCACCGTCCTTTTGTGCAGCCAGCATAACCAGAGAGCCTCGAGGGGCCCCTCCTTCCTTCCCACCTGATCTGTAAAGGTCAGATCAAGATTACCAGGATGAGCTCTTCTACCAGTGTCTTTCCCTGGAGTGTCTGAGCCCCTTAGGTTAGGAGTCTGTTCCAAACTTTGTTTCAGTCTGTCCAGGTCTGAAGTCCTCCAACTGCAGTTGCCGGCTCTGTCCAGAGAAAAGCTGGTGCTTGGGGAGGTCAGATGGAAGGTGCGGGCTCTGGAGGCTAAGCAGATGTTGATAGAGGAAGAAAGAGAAGGCAAGATTGTCTTCCTATGCATACATTCCGGTGGATGGATTTGTCTTTGGGGAGTAGCATCCATCATAGGGTACTGGTGATGGTTTGCAGTAGTAAAGGGCACCTGCTAACAGCGTAGGGTGGGGCCCGGTTGTGGAAGCCTTCTAGGTTTTGACGAGGGAGTGCTGTGATGAAGGTGTGTGGGGGAATGACCACTTGCATGACAGTGTGCTGGGCGTTGGCTGCCATCCTCTGTCCTCCCTGGCCTCTCAGAGGGGTCACACCTGCTCTGCTTTCAGTCCATGTGTTTTTGGTGTGTGGCACATGCCTCAGTCCGCCTACTCATCATGTCACTCCTGGGACCACACCAACTTGTTTCAGGGTAAGCATGCAACCCAGTGAAACTCAGCCAGTGTTTGCTTGGGCGTGGGGGAAGCAGCGGGTACTGCCGCCATCCTACTGGGCACGGACGGATGTGGTAGGAGGGAGGCTGGTTGCTGGAGCCATGGACAGCAGAGAGCTGGTAGCCGGTGGAGAGGGGGCCTGACCGGGAGGCCAGGGTGAGGAGCTGGGTGCATTGAACCCCTGGCCAGTCCGAAGCTGGCCCCACCACTGACATTTATGAATGTGTACTCCAGAAAGCCTACCGTGGCTTCAGCCATATGAAGCTGAGATTTCTCTCTCTGCTCCTGGAAGAGCCCCGACAGATAGTGGTGGAGTCAGATCTGCAGGCACTGCTGCTGGTGAGGAGCCTTTTGCTAAACATTCTGGGTACAGAGTAGACACTCAACTAATTAATAACATGGATTAATAAACTAATTAACTTAAACAGGTTCAAACTGGGGGATGGCAGCCATTTAATTTTCATAGGGTTCTTTCATAAGTACCTGGTACTTAAAAAATAATTTAGCTTCATGGCAGAATCATTTTTGAGTTACTTTTTCAGGCAGCTTGAAAATAGGATCATGTCCATGCAGTGTCCACGTGCGTGTCCCATGAGCGTTTGTCTCTGTGTTACAGTGAAGATCTTTTATGGGTTTTACAAAGGGCAGAATCTTCTATTTCTTTTGGTTGCGTGTCTTGTGTTTTCTTGGAGGCGCTTTGTGATTTTTGCCCTTCCCTCAATATCTGACCTCTGAATAAATGGTCCTGGGAAAATACTTTCATTGGTTTTACAGTTTTAAACAGATGAAATCTGGCTTTTGGGAGGATTGGCCTTCCTGATTTTTGTACCAAATAGCAGGAGTCGAAAATTCCTGAAGCTTCGTGACCACCATCTTCTACTTTTTAAGCAATTTTATGTAAATAAGGAGAAATGTTTTTTAATTACTTTTATTTATATTTTTGCAAGCAAGTTCATTATGTAACATTTTACAATATCATTTTCCTTTCCCAGTTTTATGGAAATATGTAAGTTTAATGTATGTGCACAATAATGATGTGATATACGTATATACTACAAAATAATTACTATAATAAATTCAGTAAATATCTATCACTTTACACAGTAAATTTTTTTCTCTTTAGATGAGAACTTTTAAGATCTCTCTTAGTGACTTTCAAATATACCATACAGAACTGAAAGTGCTTCTTTTAAACTGGAAAATCACATTTTTTTCCTGCTAGCATAGCAGATTATAACAATTCTAATATTCTAAAGAATTTTAAACTTTTTATTGTTTCATTTTTTCCTCTGTGTCAACATACTTTGCAACTACAAATGCATATTCTATGTTTGTTGAATACTCTGTTGTGGTTACTTACTACTTTAACGGGAAATGAAGGCACAGACATGAGGTGATCATGCAGTGGGACTGAAAATCAAATCTCTGAAGTCTTTGTTGAGGATTTATCAGCGACTACTGTTTATTACTAACTTCTGAGCTGTGCGCTTTTCCTCTAACATATGCAGGTACTTGTGGGTGGGGTCATTCATCGTTCAGGAGCTGTGGATTTAAACATAAATCATCTTAGTGACCCAGCAGCCTAGCATAAATAAAACCATTTTGCATTTCTAATAGAGTGGCCATTTCTATAATTAATGCATGGCTGGTCACAAGTGAAACTTGACTCCCAAAGCTCTTATCCCCATGCTGTGGGTCACTGCACCTTCTGACCTGCAATACACCGGTGCCCATCTCAGGATGCTGGCCAGCTAGTCCTGGGACCACCCAGGTATCCAGGCTCCTCAGGCCTCCCTGGTACCCTGGAGGTCTGCCCCTCCAGAGCAAGCAGGGCATTCGAATGCCTCACAGAGCTGCTGTGTACTGAGTTATTAAGGCTTTGGCTTCAGCCAGAGCTTTTTCCTTGTCAACCATGTTACTCTCTAGTTGACATTTTAGAGGAAATGGAGGATAGGCTTTTGAGCCATTGCCTTTCCTTACTTTGCCGTATTAGGACTGGACTGAAGAGGTCAAATACAAGGGAGGTCTAGCTGTGGGACCTTAGGCAGTCGATGTACACTTCACTCCCTTCTATTTTAACATTTGTAAAATGGGCTAACCATGTCTCCCTCACAGCGAGGGTTACAAATAGTGTATGGACAACACTCAGTACGATACCCGACATGCAGTAGTTGCTCAGTAAAAGGCAGTGAGTATTGTTATTATTATTACCCTTCCATCTTCTGCCCCCTCTGCTCAAGGGAGAAGTTAGGTGAAAGGAATCTGCCACAGTTGTGCTTCCTTCTTTACTGTCAGCTTTTCTGGAAAATGAGTCCTGGGTTGGCCCAATTGTGACTCTCAACAGTTAGCTAGTAGGGGGTGGTGGGCCCTGCTTCAGGTCAGAACAGCCTCCGCACCCAAGACCCTGGATGGGGGAGGACAGCTTCCCTCCCTGGGAGCTTCCAGGCTCGGCTGTGTAGCCTTCACCTCAGTTTCCTAGTCCCTGTGCTACCACCGCGCAAAGTCTGATGGATGGACATTCATTATCATGCTTTTTAAACTGTTGTATGTGCATGCATGTTTTTTGCATTGTACCCATGTTGTGGCTCACATGTTCTGCTTACAACTGCACGTTTTAGGAAAGATGAACTCTGCCTTTACTCTCAGCTGCTCGTTAGTGTGGTGGTCTCCGGTCTGGTCTCTGCACCAGTCCTCCTTGCCGCGGAGCCACTTTCTCACTGCGGGTGTGGAAATACCCTGGGCGGGCACTCAGAAACCTGATTGGTCCATATGCCATGTAGCTTGAATATCATCATTAGACTAAAAAAAAAAGATGGGTAGCTAGGTAGGTAGATTTTTAAATATTATGGTTTCAGAAGTCAGGTTGGCTGGCATTCTGACATAAACATATATTTTACATAATTCTTTTTAAATTCTATTTTAGAGAATTCTATGAGCATTAAGACTAACTATACTACTTTTTAAAGGTCCAATCTGATGTCCTTTGTTAAAGAAAGGCAACCAAAATTCTTTCACATATTAAGCGCTGTGCTTAGGTAGGCATGTGCCTCTTTCTTCTTCGGGCCTTGAACGTGAGGTTCAGCCCAGACTCTGAGCCTGTCTCCGTGACCTGTGCAGCACCTATCTGGGCTGAGGCTGGTGCTTCTTGTCCTTAGGAAATCACCAGCATTTTGTTGGCCAGCCACATTACTGAGAGGCTGAATTTTTGCAGGGTTTAATGTGGAGTCATTATTGTGTGTATTTTCGCCATTGCTGTTTTGTGTGCCTTGTAGCTTTTCTCTGTGATACCACTGTGTTAGAACTATGACCTGCGAGGCTGGAGACAGGCATCAAATACCTGTCAGGTCCTCTGTAGAAGTCAAAACCCCAAGACAGCGACTCAACTGCCTGTGCCCAGCAGTTGGGTTTTAAACTCAGAACCAGAACCAGAGCCCAGACCTCCGGACTCAGAGTCAAATACTTTACTCTTCATGTTGGTAGAGTTAGAAAATGTCATGATACCAAATTTAGCACGACAAACTATTTATCTAGCTGCTTTTCTTAGATTGGAACATAAATTTGTTTTAGGTTTTGGCTGTGGCAGACATTCTGATTTTTCCCTGTTCAGCAACCTCTGGGTCTCTTCCTCCGGGTGGCAGTGACCTGCAGCCTAATTTGTACGATGCTGAGCGTCTTTGGCCCAAGGAAAGCCAGGGCCATAAGTTTTTCTTCTGCCCTTTTCAAGACAAGTAACCCTCCCCTGCACTTTGGGCTTCTTGTCCTGCAGAACAGCTTTACTTTCCCAGAGCATCTAGGATGCTTCTGGAACCCAGTATGTTCATCAGTCCAGTGTTTGCCCTGCGGGGCACAAAGGCTCCTATTCTATGAAGCTTGCCATTAGTCAGTGGTGCAATGGGGAACTGCAGAGAGGCCCTGGTCTTGTAGTGATTTACAGGGTCCTCCTGATTCCAGGCAGCGAGGGAAGGACTGGCCTGGGCTTGTGATCCCCAGCCGGGTGTCCCATTTCAGGCCTGGCATTACCTTGTGGGGTCTGCTGTTTTCACTGAAGCTTTTCAGTTTGGCCTAGAAAAACTCATGAAACCCTCCCTCCCTCCCTCCCTCTCTCTCTCTCTTTCTCCCTTTCTTCCGTCCTTCCTTTTCCTCTTCCTTCCTTCCTTCCTTCCTTCTGTCCTTCCTTCCTCCCTCCCTCTCTCCCTCCCTCTCTCTTTTTCTCTGTCTCTTTCTTTCCTTCTTTCTCTCTTTGTCTCTCTTTCTTTCTCTCTCTCTTTCCTTTCTCTCTCTATCTTTCTTTCTCTCTCTCTTCCTTCCTTCCTTTCTTTTTTTCTCTTTCTTTTCTTTCTCTCTTTCTTCTTCCATTAAACTGGAGCGCAGTGTTTTCCACAGAGTCTGTACAATTTTTGAGGAGAGACTGATTCGATGGTCTTCACCCTTTCCTTTTTCTCAGAACCCAACGTGGTGTAGCGCATGGGCGTTTTGTTGAATTGGATGCTTGGTGTTCTAGCTTTTCTCAGTCCCGAGATTCCTGAACGCCTCCTTGGCCAGCATTTGGGCTCTTGTGCCCCACTTCCAGACTTTCTGTCTGTGGGTTTATCTCAAAGCATATTCCGATACTGCTTTGCGAGTGTAGATATACAGTGTACTTTTGTCTTGAAGCACTCTATTTGCAGATTCTTATTTCATGTATAAAGTTGCTTAAAATAATTGTTCATTGATTATCCTAAGCATATTGATTTTTAATTACAGGGCTACATTGCCCTCAAAGGTAGTCAGCAGTGCTCACTGACTTGGCGAGCTTGAACTTTGGGGTTAGACAGACCTTCCCTACCAAAGGAGGAAACCTGCCAGGTCTCTAAACGCAACCCACAAGGGGGCTGTGTAAGATCTTAACTCCTGGGGTTCCTGAGGGGATTCACTGAGGTCAGATATGCAAAGCAGCGGCACAGTGCCTGGCATGGGGTCTGTGCTCTATACATATTGGTTATTGCTTTTATTATTATTACTGATAATTTTTCCATCGGCCAACAGCCACCAGGATCAGCCCGATCCATGAGATATTGGTGCAATTATTTAGAACACCCCCATTGTGTCCCCTTGGCAAGTCCAAATCTCTCCCCAGAATTTCTGCCAACCCCTCTGGAGGTTTACGTTTTCACCTTGGGCCTGATCTTCCACTTTCACTGGATTTGTTCAGGGTACAGCGCGTTTCAGCAAACATTTATACGTCCTTGTACAGCCGTCCCCAACTCATCAAGGCATTATGGGACAAAGCCCAGTCCTCTGAAGATCCAGGGCCAAGGGAAGGTTGATAAAGCAAAAAGCTGAGATTAGACTCTTCCTCCCCACCCCTGGATTCTTTCCCCAGCCCACTACCTAATCCAACAACACTTAAAATGAGGTCGATAGATATTTTCTAAAATGCACCAAAAGATTCACAGTGCTTGTGTTTGAATTTTGAGGCTAGGGATGATTTTCTCTCCTTCCTTCTATATTTCTGAACCTTAAAACATTACATAGATCAGTATATGCCTCAACTTTTTTAAAGACCAGTTTTTAAGCCAGAGGAAAAAGCTTCTTAGGATCAGGAAGACCTCAGCAAACGCAGGACAAATCCTTGCCCAGTGGTCCTCTAATCTAATCCTTTAAAACCTATCCCTCACAAGTTACTCCTCATGGGAGTTACTTTTCATCTTGTGTGCATCTCAGCTGGCGATGCCTTCTCACTGGCATCATTAATAGGCTTTGTTCTTGGAAACGTCTTGACCTGCCATTTGCTTCTGGAAAGCTCTTTGCGTGCTTTGGCCACTGGCTGCTTTGGGATGGAGTCTGAGAGGCCACGCTGTGCCCCTCTGGCTTCCACCCAGTCTGACCTCACTTCCGCAAAGACTGGGACCTCTCCTTTCTCAGCTCCTGTGAGCTCACAGCTCCACCCGCTGTGCGATGGCTTCTGAAGCCTGCGTTCCCGGAACACGCCTCCACGTGTTCCATATTACAGAGCTCCTTGTGCATTGCACAGGCCTTGCCTTATCTGATCTCTCAGCAGCGCTCCACACAAACACTCCTCTCTTAGACCGTTGCTTCTGCACAGGCTCCCTTGACATCATGCTCCTCTGATTTTTCTCCTAACTGGCCATTCCTTCCTAGTTGGCTTTTTGGAATCCTTCTCTTGCATCCAACCTTCAAATGCTGCATGATCTCAGATATAGTCTCCCTTTACAGGCTTTCTCTAAGTAACCTCTTTAGGTCCCATGGTTTCAGATACCATTCATATGTCAATGACTACAAACTTAACTGCATTTCAGCAAAGCTAGAGTGTCAGTGATTTTAAGATGGGCTGAGATTTTATGTACCACAAAGAGAGACAAAAACACTGCCCCTTAAATGGCACAATGGCTTCTTACCACATTAATCATAAGACGTGTTGCATTTTTAGAAGTGTCAGAAGGTGAAAATTGTACACTCAAGAGTTAACAATATATTGTAATATGATTTGCATAGATGAACTGCCATTTGCAGAGCATGATCACTTAGTATGTCTTAAGCATATGAAGACACACTAAGTTCTTAGGTGTTCCTAGGAACACACAAATGAGCTGCAATAACTTTGTCTAGGGAAGTTGGTGGTTTCCTAAGAGTCATCTCTCTTCAAGTTAGAAAGAGACTTTAATGCCATATAGGTTATTATATGTGTCAGCACAATAGAATTAAGTTAAGTGAGCAATAAGGCAGCAATATTGAGTCCGTGGATCTTCAACACAGTGACACAGTTCTTGAGATTTACTGCATTTTATCCAGAGTCGACCGGCACTGGAGAAAGCTCTGGCTACCTTTGTGCAAACCACGTGGTGGGGGTGGGCAGGGCTCCCGGTCTTCAGAGAATTTCTCAGATCACTGAATTTTAAATCTTATCACCCATTTCTTTGATTGTTTCACAGCACTGGGAAATCATGCTGTTGGTGCTTCCCTATTTGCTTGTCATTTCTTTATTCCTCTCACTACTTCAAAATTGCTTTTGACAGCTGTGGGACCTGAAAAACCAGCTCCGACTTTTGAAATGTAATATTCCTGCAGCGGCCTCCAAAGTTAACATGAAAACATGGAAAAAAATCTCATTAAGTATTCTAGTATATGACCCTCTGCTATCCTTGCTCGGTTCTATTGAGGTTTTCTAAAAATAAGCTAAGTGGTGTAGCTACTTCCTTCACTTCTGTGGGGAGAATAATTCATACTAAATATTTTTGTCTCAAAATAGTATCTTATGTTCAATGTGATTGTCTCAATAAAACTTTGTTTCATTAGTCTAAGTACCAGAGAAATGACTTGATTTTCATTTTTAGATATTGTTAACTGGTATATCATCCCTGGACCTCCGCTTAATTTAGTTTGGCACATTTTAGCATGCAAATTAGTTTTTTTTCCCATAGGAATGTTCCAAAAATAATATATCCCCTTTCTTCTCTCTTCCCACAACTCTCTTCCATAATATCGTTGTTGCAGCTAGTTTAAAATAGAATGTTTAATGACAAATGTTTAAATAAAATAATCCAATCATGTGGGAATTGAAAAATAGTCTCCTTAAAAACTCTTGGGTCAAAGAAAAAAATAAAAACTCCAGTTATGGTCTATCTAGAAAGTAAGAATAATAAAACATGCAGCCAAAGATTTATTTGGAGGAAAATGATTGGACTTAAATTTTTGTTACTAAACAAAAAGAATAAAACTCAATGAGCTGACTATTAAACCTGCAAGTTTCAAAATGAACAAAAATAAAAAATGCATGATATCCCCGAGGAAAGAAAGGTAAGACCTGCATTAACAAGCACAAACAGAAATTAGCAATTAGGAGAGAGAAAAATTATTAAATTAATTAATCCAAGACCTGTTTCTTTGAAGAAAAACCTTTGCCTATCTAACGGCAATAAAGTAAGAACAATGAGAGAAAACATGAAGAGAGAGATTTACCCCACAGATAAGAATTAAAACATTGTAAGAATTTTAAAAGTAGCAATTAGAAGATAATTTGTAAGTAAAATAGATGTAAAAAAACAACCTTGGGACCTCACACAGTTCTCCCAGTTGCCATCAGCTGCCCCATTGTAGATTCCTGAATCACACTGATGGTCTGAAATATCTTCCCTTTCAAAAGCAATTTCAGTTTGGGGAAAAATCCAGAAGTCACAGGGTGCTAAATCTTCGCTGTATGGGTGCTGAGTCACCTGGGTGATTTGATGTTTCACCAAAAAACTGCACAAGATGTGATACATGAGCAGGCACATTGTCATGATTCAGTTGCCCATACCTGTGGCCTCCTGAATCGTCTGAATAGTATCCATGGAGGAATGTTCAAGCTTAATGCTACATACTCACTCAACCGCATCTAACGCCTCCACTGACCAGTACAGTGAAGGTGTCGTTGTTCACCCCCGTACATTCCAGTCCACTCTCCTTGGCTGCCAGGTTACATCGATGTTGTGCAAACTGTTCTTGTTATATTAACAATGGCTGGGATTTTCTGGACAGACCTTGAGATATATGTATATATCCAAGAGAAATGAAAGCATGTGTCATCACAAACACTTGTCCCAGAATGTGCACGGCAACGATATTCACAATAGCTGAAAAGTGGAAGCAGCCCAAATGTCTATCAACCGCCAAATGGGTAAATAAAATGTGGTATATCCATATAATGGAATATTACTCAGCAATAAAAAAAGAAATGAAGTACTAATGCGTTCTAAAATTGGATAGATTGAGAACATGATGCTAAGTTAAAGAAACTAGTCACAAAGTATGACATATCCCATTTACATGAAATGCCCAGAACAGGCAAATCTGCAGAGACAGGACCTAGAATGATGGCTCCCTGGTGCTGGCGTGACTGGGGGAGACTGCTGTGGGCACATGTCTTCTGTCTCGTGGGATGAGGACCATGCTTCAGAATCGATTGTGACAACAGTCACACAATCATGATAGGCACAACACTGTGAACATGCTTAAAACCACTGAACGGTGTACTTTAAATGGGTGGGTTGTATGGAATGTGAGTCCTATTGCAATAAAGCTGTTATTGAAAAAACAGAAAACAACACAAGTGTGGCTGCTGTCACCACTCTCATTGTCATTTTGAAGCTTCTAGTTCACATCATTAAACACGGGGCAAAAGAGGTATAAATACTGGAAAGAAAGGGGCAAATCATTATAGAAAGCATTCCTCTTTACTCAGAAGATCCAAGTAACTTCATTGAAAAAATTAGTGGAACCAATAAAAAAGCATGTTAAAGACATACAAACTCATAAGAAGTAAGCCATAAGGTACTATCCTTACTATTGAAACTGTTCTGATAAATGATGATCACCTAGTAGCGAAGTCCATTGATATGAAGACCATTCACGAAAGAGAGACACAGGGATGATCACCCCTATAAAAGAAGGTGGAACATATCAGTAACAAAAGAAATACTTTAAAAAACAGTAAGATGATAGGTTCTTCAATGAACATCTTTACGAATCATAACCATTCACAAGGCCTCAGGAACTATGTAACCACCCCGAGGTAAAGACAATGTCTCAAATATCTAACTCTTTACTGACTTCATTAGATCCCTGGAAATTAAGAAGTGGGATGGGATCCGGAAGGCTGGTTCAGTTCTAAGGGCTCAGAGGAGATGGAAGCAATGGGTGTCTTGCCCCTGGAGTGCTGTTTGCCCCTGGAGTTGTCCTGAGCAGTGTTCAGTAGGTCAGATTTCCCCCCTGAGTCTCCTCTGGAGCCGTCGAGAAGCCTTGGGCCCTCCAATTCTATCAGGACCACAGCTTCTCCACTGGGCTAAAGGATGGAGCAAATACGATTCATTAGTCCCTAAGCTGCCTCATGGAAGCAGAGAACCATCCTGACTTGAAGGATGAGGGTTGAGCCACTGTCTGTCTTCAGTTTTCACTTGTCCCGTAGAGCTTGTCCTGTCACTCCCATTGCATTTCATATTAGAATGATCCTAATGCACATGACCTTGACACTGCTCTGCATGTAAGAAATGCATGCTTGATAAAAACGGTTTCCAAGAAATCGCTCCTAACAGTTAAATTAGCTCAGTGGTAAGAATTCTATGTGTCAGACATATTTTATTACAAATGAATGCGAGAATCTTAATTTGGGAAGTTTTCCTTGTAAAATGTGCAGAACATATTTTTGATAATTTTTATTCCTAGATATATATATATATATATATATATATATATATATATTCCCTGCCTTGAGACAAGTTCTACAACTGAGAAACACATAGGAAAGTATATTATTTCCTTTTTAATAAAAAGTAATTTATACACAGTTATTGTGTGAACTCACAACTTTGATGTACACATTTCCTGCCTTAAGCTAGAATTATATAATAACAATGAAATGAAAACTCTGACTTAGTTAAAACACAGAAAAGGTAACTTTAAAGAATAGGGTCTGTAAATCTTTTGCAGTACCTTTATGATTATATTTAAGTAATTGGTGAATTTTTATCTTTTGATCTGCAGATTCATGGTCTATGACCTAAGTAATTTAAGGGGCCAATTGGGTTTTTCTTATTAGTAGAATTTTCAAAATTGTATTTTTGGATAAAGTAGAGGGTTGCCTACCCGTGGTTTATTTTTATTACTAGCTCTTGTGCTTTAACTGTAGCTGTGTCCAATTCGTTTTCCCAGGTCGAAAATGTCCGCTTGGTAGATCGAATATCTTCTAAAAAAGCAGCCCTCGGTACTTTGTATTTGACGGCTACTCACGTCATCTTCGTGGAAAATGCACCCGACACAAGAAAAGAGACGTGGGTACGCATTCCTCCTTTTGACTTCACATTGTTTGAAGTGACGTGAGATTCTCCACTGTTTGGCTCGTCCCCAGGGTGAGGTGGGTGGGCTTTGGGTGTTTGGGTGTTCAGAGAACTGTTTTGGGAATGTGATCTTTGCCCTTTTCTGCACAGAGTCAGATCTACATCTCCTTACTCATCTTAAACGCTGATTATGTGGCCATCATCAAAGATAGACCCTAGGAAGAGCCAGAGATACAAGTGGTTCTTGTCACAGCTTTTGAGTAGAGACTCGAAAATGTCAGTATGCCAGAGATAGTCATTTCATCCTGTTATCTCCACTGTTCTGAACTTTAAAAAAAGATGTAAAGGAGAGCTAGGGAAGAGTCCTATCAACGGGTATTTCTGCTTCTTAATGATGAGACCACTGGGTATTTCTTATTTTATATAGCCAACTCACCGTGATGTAATGAGCAGTGCCAGAATCCCTGAAGTGTAGATCCAGCCCTTTCTGTATCCCATAGACATTGCCACATTTTCAGAAGAAGGTGGCAGGTCCTACTTACTGGAGAGGAATTTAAAGAATGAAACGCTGTCACTGAGGACTAAGCAGAGACCCTCCTGAAATAACAAAGATACTCTTCAGCATGATTTCCTTCAAAATAAATCTCCTCTGCAGCCGGCCTGACCCCCAACAGCTTAGAAAACAAGCTGTTGAACTTGAGCATTCCATGAGGAATTCAGGAGCATGGGGGCCCCTCCCAGCAGAGTCATCTCCAACTTTTGTTGATTGCAAGGTTTATTTTACTAACTTCTCATGACCTTGTTTAATTTTAGCCATGAACCGCAATCAACGTTGGACAACCAAAATGTTCCCTTACCTGGACTTGTACAAAATGGTACACTGAATAGTTGGCTTCAGATAAGGAGCTTAGATATCAGAAAGCTGGGCATTGAAAAGTAGAATGGACCCTGGCTGGTTCGGCTTAGTGGTTTGAATGCTGGCCTGCAAAACAAAGAGTCGCTGGTTCAATTTCCAGTCAGGGCACATGCCTGGGTTGTAGGCCAGGTCCCCAGTAGGGGGCACTCGAGAGGCAACCACGTTGATGTTTTTCTCCCTCTCTTTCTCCCTCCCTTCACCTCTTTCTAAAAAATAAAATAAAAATAAAATCTTTGAAAAAAAAGAAAAGTAAAATGACAAAATTAGTCAGTTGGTTGTTTCCCAAAACATCTCAGGTCTTGTTATCTGAGCGCAGGTGAGGAGCTATTCGGACGGGGGGGAGTGTTGCCCATTCCTCTGTGTGGCTCAGAGCTCTGAGTCACTCCCTGTCATATCCATCAGGTATTTGTGCTGAGCTTATTCACCTTAACCTTTGGTTGTAGATTCTGCACAGCCAGATTTCCACCATTGAGAAGCAGGCCACAACAGCTACGGGATGCCATCTGCTTATTCGTTGCAAGAACTTTCAGCTCTTACAGCTCATCATACCGCAGGAGAGGGATTGCCACGACGTGTACATTTCTCTGCTCCGCCTTGCAAGGCCAGGTAAGGCAGAGGAGCCCGGCATCTTACATGGACCTTCTCCTAAGCAATCCACGAAGCACATTCGAGAAGTTTCTGTCGTGCTTGAGAATCATATAGTGTTATGGAATCAGATGCTCTCCCAGGCCCCAGATGAGGCCAAGAAACCTGAATAACAGCATTCCTCTCCCTGAGCTGTCTCTCATGAACCACTTCCATTATTTTTAGTATTTTTTTTTTATCTCTGGGCGGGGTGAGAAGTATGTTTGTTTCCCCTTCAGGATGAAATCATTTTAAAATCATGCCTTTCTGATCCTGTGATAATCAAGTGACCTTAATGGAGGTCTAAGACCAAAGTGATACATTATTCCATATGGAAAACGTTGATATCCAATGATTCTAATACAGTCTTCCCCATCCGGGGGCTTCCAAGGTTTGGTTTCTGTTGCTTTTGGATTTGTAATTGATGTTTCCCAGGGTTGGTGTAACTAGACCTTTGTTCATATTAATGACTAGTCAAAGTATGGAGCTGCTGGGTCACCTGAACAGCACCTCCTGGGGTGTCCTGGGAGGAAGGTGTGGTGGACTTGAGGAGCATGGCGCTCAGTTACTGTCCTGGGTCCTCAGATTTCTAGCCCACTGCGCCCTTCTACAGAAGCCTTCCTTGTCTCCCCGCATGGCTTGTGTGAACTGCGGAGCTCTTTTGCTTAAAAGAAATACACCTTTAAGTTTCTTGGGGGAATACAGTGAAAAGAGGTCACTTATATAAAAGTCATGTTCATGGTAGTGTTCCCCAGAAGTCATTAGTAAGGAAGTAGGATATGAATGAGCATGAGGTTGCTTTTGCTAAATGCTTTGTGATTCAGGACAGTTTGATCATAAATTCTTCAAGGCGTTGGGTTGAGTCCTCGGTTTCTTATGCTTTGGCCATCTCATCTGTGAACAGCCAAGTGCTAAAGTTAGGTCATGAAAATGATGCCAGGGAGCTGTTGGAGTCTGACGATGTTGACTTTATTTGCTCCTCTTCGAAGGCAGCTGGTTGAAGCTTTTTTGTCTTACTGTGTTGAAGAGAACGGCAGAGTTAGCCAGAAAAGCGGCTGAACTCTTCACAGACAGCACTATAATTGGAACAGAGGTCTGGGAAGATGCACGTTAGGTTGCATGCAGCCGAGAACGCGGGGACAATTGTGGGCCAGCAGTTTCTGTGTCACTGATTAAGGGACGCTCTCTGGATGATGCGTGTGCTCTGACCGGATTAATGGGGTTTAGGAACAGCCTGGGGACCTGGGAAAGGGCTGAGTGGCTCGGAGATCACACAGCCAGTGAGGGCTCTGGCGCCTGCTAACAGTGAGCGCCAGGACTGCCATTGCGAGGGGTCCCCAGGGAGGAAAATCAGTCTTCCCCTGGTTTTGAAAATACACACTTTTTCTTAAAGATAAAATTTTGGGAGTCAGGTGTTAGAGGTAGCTGGAGATCAAAGACGGCTCTGTGTGTGTGTGTGTGTGTGTGTGTGTGTGTGTGTGTGTGTTAGACTTTGAATTCTAGTGGTACACACTGTGGCTCTCTGCTTAGTCACCAACACAAATCATACACTTTCTCAGTCTCATTATGACGCAGCGAACCCCAAGGGCCTGTAGAAGATGACGGTTTCTTTAAATTACAAAAGCAAAACCATTCAAGAATCCATTTAAGTCAAGGCTTACGAAGCAGATCTTTTCAATGGTCTCACAATTCTCTCTTCCCTGAAGTGGGATTTCTGGGAGAAGGGTAGAATCAAATGACTAAAAAAGTTGGCAAGATTTGATTGGTTTGCCTTGTATATGAATTAAGATTGGTCAGAGTTTGGTCATGAACTATAAAGATCCCAGTAAAAAAATAATGTAGCCCAATTTGGGATGCTCCTTAATTCTCAGTAAAGAAATAACTTACGGTAAAATAATGGTATGGCCTAAATGAGGAAATAAGTTAATCCCATAGACTCAAAGTACTAATTAGGAAATGCATTGGATTAAAAGACCCCTATTGCTTTGAGGGCTTCCGTTTTCCCCATGTTCTTTTTTTTCTCCTCCAATTTGCTTCCTGCAGTTAATTTTTGTATCAATTATGATTCCTTCTGCCATGTCTGTGAACCTTTTGACATTTAAACTATGTCTTTTATTTTCCCATTTTTACTAAGCTGTTTTTCAGTTTACCTTAGTCCCCAATTCCTCTGCTATTCATTATGATTTTTTAAAAGAGTTTATTTTTATTTATCTTTAGAGGAGAAGGGAAGGAGAGAGGGAGAGAAATATCAATGTATCGTTGCCTCTTGTGCGTCCCCTACTGGGGACTTGGCCTGCAACCCAGGCATGTGCCCTGACTGGGAATCAAACCGCAATACTCTGGTTCACAGGTCTGCAGTCAATCCACTGAGCTACACCAGCCAGGGCTCATTATTTTTAAACTCTCAGAATTAATATAATATCATTTGCTGTATGTAATTTTTACTGTATTTAAGTAGTTATTGCAGCCGAAGCAGTTTTTACTGTGGTAACATCCTTTTTACTGATGATACTAACCTCTAAGTCCACTAACTCTTCCCTCCATGTTAGCTTCCCCCACCCTGAGGTTGCATTTCAACACTTGTTTGTTGGAAAATAAGCAGGAATGGTCTCACTAGCTTTATTTTAAGTATGCGAAATCCAATAATAGCTGTGTTATCTTCTCCCCCCTCCTTTTAAATGGTTTTCAAGCTCATTTATTTTAAGTTGCCCGCATTAAGCAGGCCATTTAGAGCAATTTAGCTTTCAAGGCTTCCTTTGGTTCTGAAATACCCGCATTTCTGCGTCCTTCTCATGACTTCTCCCTTCCCTCACCCACCCTTTCCATTCCCCTGATGCTCATTCCCGTTTGTTTTTCCTTCCCATGTTTTAAAAAAATTGTGTAAGGGAAACCACCTATAATATAATTGTTTTATTTAATATTTATACTGGTTGTTACAAGTTTTTTTAATTTTTAAAGTACTTTTGATTTTAATATTAAATCACTTTTCCCCTCTTAGGTAGTCCATAGTAAGAGGAAATGTACCCCCCAAATATTGTTCTCATCCCCTTTAGCTGGGTACCTGGGAAGCAAACTTGTTTGGTTGTTTTCCTTTCCTCCCGAGTGCTTCGTTTTACCCCCAGCTCTCTCTTTGTGCCATGAACACCTTCTCTGGGGAGGGAAGAAGCAAAGGTTGGGTGCACAGACACGGCCATGTGTGGGCTTGGTACTTCCAAGATGAAAGAGTTTCCTGGCGAAGGAGTAAAAGTTGAAGGAGTTTCTCCTCGATGGCTGCATCTTCTCCAGGTGGCTGGAGGCGGGGTTCCCTGAGAACCACTGGCAGTGACGTCACAGAGACGCAGGCTTCCCTGTGTTAGTGAGGAAGGACCATGCGGGTACAACACCACCAGTCAGCACGACGTGCTGGGGTCCGGCTCCTGGGGTCTACCTGGTCCTGTGAACACTGATTTGGCTTTTCTAGAAACATAGCCAAAGTGCCATTCATTCTGAATTGAACGTGGCGTTTCAGAAATTGTCATTTTTTTTTCCTGAAGAGCCAAACCTTCCAGCCTGTCTTTGTTTAACAATGATATGATCTACTAAGTAGGTTAATAAAGTAAATACTGGAATAACTTACACTTCACTTTTTCTGAAAACAAAATTTAGTTAGAGGTGTGCATTCCGTTTACTTCTCCAGCCTAAAGCATGTTGAGTGTTTTTTGCTTTTCCTTGGAGGATCTTCCCTGTCCTCCTAGTAATTAAGCCTGGGGGTGTGGCCTGGCCCCGGGGGCGTGGCCAGGCCCTGGGGGCGTGGCCAGGCTCTGGGGTTGTGGCTGTTAGTGCACCTCGTCATGAGACCTGTGGTCACTGACAGCTAACGTGATTGATGTTGGGTGTGATGACCCAGACTTGGTGACATGAAAATCCGGTAGAGTATTTAACACGTCTGTTTTGAGAGTGGGTGACAAATCAGGAATTTGACCTTCCTTAAATTCTGTCAAAGTTCAGATTCTGTAAAGACCAGAGATTTCTCTAGCCCTACTCTTGTTTTTAACTTACTTTCCCACCACTGACCAAGCATTCTGCTAGGTATTTTGCAGGAGAATGAGGGGAAGGGAACAGAGTATTGTAAAAAGAAAATATTCAGTAAAATTTGTGACTGTGTTAATGGTATTTTAATTGCTCTGATCCTCAGCTGAAGCCTTCTGCTGAGCCGGCCTCTCAGGAGGAAGCTTGTCCACATCAACAAGACTGTAGTTGGCTGACAAGAGTGTCAGTTTCTCCGCCCTCATGTAGAATTTTACTTAAAGTAAATTTACTTAAAATTTACTTAAATTTTACTTAATTTTACTCCAGTGGGCTGGAGGTATGGTAAATCGCCCCTTTCCTTAAAAACAGCTGAGAGCAAAAATTTCACAATTCCAGTGGAAGTCCCTTCTAATGTCTCCCACTTCAAGAGTGACCTCCTTTATGCCTGTTACAAATTATTCTTGCTTTAATTTATGTCCAGTCTCCTTGCCTCTTTGCAATGACCACCAGCATGAGCCCGTGCACAGAAAACTCTCAGTAGCCAGGTTGTATTTCTTCTTCTACCCTTAAACCTGTTTGTAAATATTTAACCAAGGGAACTTAACTTCCATTATTACTCTGTATTCATGAGCTCTTCTCTCACTCGGGGAACTGAGGCTTTCTCAAGAGATTCTTTTGGCATCTTAGACAAACTGCATTTGCAGTGAACAGGATGCTGTCGGAAGCCTGACTCATGAAAATGGTACATAGAGCTGGAGAAGATGTGTCGGTGTGAAGGCAGCTGTTCCCAGAACAGCATCTCAGTCTCGCACGCGGTCAGCCTACTAGCTGAGAGTACAAGGAGTGCTTTTTACCGAAGGTGTCTGCTTGGTGTTTGTGTGTGCACGTGCCTATATGTGTGCATGTTCTCTTTTGCTGAAATCACTGGTATTCCAAATTTTGAAGTTTAGAAATATGGTATCAAGAGAGACTGAAATAGAACATAGCTTATCTCACTGGTACACCTTAGCTTTGAACTTCATTTCTACAAAAAAAGTGTGTGTCTGATGAAGAAGTTCGGGACTGCAGATGTGATCCTTGTCCCCTCCTTCCCTGTCAATGAGTTGTCTCGGTAGCCATCACATTGCACTTGAAATGGAGCTTTGGTCTGGGGCTGCCTGTGAGCTTCTCCACAGGGTCTCCAGGTACAGGGCCTTCAGGAGCATTACATTGTCCATACTGATGCTTCAGCAGATCGAGGAATAAATGTGGGACCCAAGAAAACTGAGAGAAGGAAGAAATCTATTAGAGAAAAACGGGGAGTCAGGACATAGCATGGGGAGATCAAAGATACGAAAGTGGTCCATCTGGGCAGGTGAGAGAAGGCTCCGCCTTGGAGGAGCAGTGTGTGAGGCATCAGGGATTGTACTGAACAGTTAGATCACCTCATTTAAATCCACACTCCCCAGTGACTTGCTGCGTGACTCTGAAATGTTCCTCAACCACCCCGTGCCTCAGATTTCTGCCTATCAAGCGAGGCCCATCATGATGCCTACCGGATGGGTTCATACATCGAATTAGCACAAATCTAGGCTGAAACAAGGGTTTGGTGAGCTATCAGTCATAATTCACAATCACCAGAAGGGCTTAGACATATACTGCCCAGTAGGGTAGCCACTGGCTGTCGGCAGCTGTTGGAGCGTGAAGTGCCGCGAGCGTGAACTAAGATGAGCTGGTAAGAGCGAAAGACATGTGGAACTTCAAAGACAACACAAAAGAAAACATACAAAGTATCAGTAAGTTTTATATTATGTACATGTTGAAATAATATTTTGGATGTATGGAATTAAATAAATTAGTAAAATTAATTTCATTGTTTCTTATTAGCTTTTTACTGTGGCTACAAGGACATTGTAAATGGCAGGCATGCTTACTTATATTTCCGTTGGAAAGTCAGACCTGGACTAGATGCTGCCCACAACGAAGAAAACCATGGGCCAGGAAACTAAATCCCAGATCTTAGTGGCAAGGGGAGGGGTTCTGCATCTGGCCTCATGGGCATAAAAGGCGAAGATATCCTGGCAGAACTGAAAGAAGAATTTCGCTCTCTATCCTTCAACTTCCCCCTCTTGACCAGGGTGCCACGCATTAGGGATTAGGGTTTCTTTTTATGACTCCCATAAATATTGTATGAGCAGCACAACTGTGACATTTATGTGGTCGTAAAAAGTTCAAATGTTTTCAGTGCAAACATATAAATATATTTCAGAGTTTTTTTCAACTTTTTTTTTTAATACTGTGAGCATCGAAATGTGGCCCTGGCCTGGGTAACCGCCCCCTCCCCAGGGCCCGAGCAAACCCACGCTCAGGAGTCATAAACCTGATGTCTGATGAATGCAAGCCTTCTTCATTCATATTTATGCTGTATATTTTGTGTGGTCTGGGAAATATATTTGCTTTCAAAAGCAACTTTTAAAAAAAGCACAAGATGGAGGAGACCTTGTTTCTAAAATGAAAGAAACTCTTGCAAAGTTGAGTCTAGTTGTCCCAGGTCTTCCTGTCACAACTGGGAGGAGGTGGGTGGCCCTGCCCACAGAGATGGGGTGCACCTGGGTTCCTAGGGGCAAGGAGCTGGGCTGGCCTCTCCCTGTACTCCAGCCCAGAGAGAGGTGCTTTGAAGAGATTTGGCTCTGGCTTTGGCCGAGCTTGATTAGGCTTTATTCTCTCTTTTCTTGCAGTTAAATACGAAGAGTTATACTGCTTTTCATTCAACCCCAAGCTGGATAAAGAAGAAAGAGAGCAAGGCTGGATGCTGATCGACCTTGGGGAAGAGTACAAGCGCATGGGCCTCCCTAATGATTATTGGCAGCTCAGTGATGTGAACAGAGACTACAGAGTAAGTGGAGGCATTTCACTTTGAGAAAGCCGGGTCGTTAATCCCAGTGCAATCATGATTTCACTTAGCTTAGCCTGACTCCTGCTTGGCCTCCTCTAGTTCTCATAGCTCCGTATAAATACAGATAAGTGGATTCCTAAGTCCTTCTTGGTTATTGCTGGCTGTAGTTCCTACTGGCTCCTAGAATCAGAAAGTTTGAACAGGGGAACCTAGGAGACTGTCCCCTGCACACTCTCCCTCTAACGGATGAGGAAATGGAAATGCAGACAGGCCCAGGGCAGACCTCATGGCCAAGATTTTGGTGGGAGAGCTGGCCAGACCCTGTTCTCCCACCGAGTCTTTTTATAGCCCTGCGAGTGGTTAGTGGGGAAGTCGCAGAGACACTGATGGCAGTTTGGCACCAGCTCTGCTCTGTAGTGCCTGAGCTCTTGATTGGTACACAAGGTCCTGGAGAGGCTTCCCTAGAGAAATGTGGAGAAATATGTCCAGCCTTGCAGAAAGGAATACGGAGAGGAAGGGAAGTGGGAGCGGCAGGATTGACCCCACATTCTCTCTGATGAGGGGCTTGCAAATCAGTGTTGGTTTCCCTATGCACTTCAGAAATACGTTGCGTGATAAAAGTAATGTAAGAACATTGCAGAGAATTTGCAAAAAAAAATAAGAGGAAAAGGAAAACACTCCCACCATCCCATTGCTTTAACAATCTTCTATTAAGTTTTAAACTGTTCCTTCAAATGTTTTTCTCATCTGCATTATTTAATAAATTTTTATTGAAGTAATGTATTTCATTGTTTAAAATTAGAAGACATAGCCCTGGCTGGTGTAGCTTCAGTGGATTGAGCATGGGCCCGCAAACCAAAGTATTGTGGTTTGATTCCCAGTGAGGGCACATGCCTGGGTTGCAGGCCAGTTCCCAGCAGGGGACACATGAGAGGCAACCATACATTGATATTTCTCTCCCTCTCTCTTTCCCTTCCCCTCTCAAGATAAATAAAAATCTTAAAAAAAAATAAAATAAAATTAGAAGACATAGAGGGAGGAAACCATTTAAATATATATATATTTAAATATAACAAAAATGGAGCCATATTATAGACTGTATTATTCTGCCATTAATATATTTTATACTGTTCAAAACATTGTATAATATTATATCATATGACTAATCAGTGTACCTGTGTGCAATCTTTAGATTTTAGATTATTATTATTTATTCTTATTTTAAATAACATAGTAAGAGCATTCTGATAACTATACCTTTGCCATTTTAAAAGAGAGCTTCCTACAGGTACAATTTCTAGGTCAAAAGGTTTAAGCACGTTTTGGGGCATATTGCCAAAAGGACTGTGGAAAGGGTGTAGCAGGCTACGTGAACTCTCAGCGGCTGTGTACAAGAATGCTTGACAGCTTGATAGTGAGACAAGCGATTTCTCATTTAGTTTTAATATGAATGTTTGGATTTCTTTGATTTGTAGCCTTCTATGTGCTGATTGATCATTTATATCTTATCTCTCATTGATCGACCATTTCCAGTCACATATTTTGTATCTTGATTATTTCCTTCACCCAACCATAAGGGTTTTCTACATGGCTACACAGTATGCCTATCAGTCAGTTAAAAGACCATATAACATTTTAGGAAATAAATATTCCATAGTGTAGTTAAGTATTCCCAATTATTGGGCATTTAGGGGACTCATTTTTTATAACCTGGTGAGTTTATTAACTCACCATGCAGTCAAATTTCAGAGCATGCCAATCTGTTTCCTGTGAGATGGATCTCAGGGTGGCTTAACTTGTATCCCTTCATTACTAGCCTGGCTGAACTTGTGGTTCTTGGCTATTCACGTTGACTCTCCTGTGATCAGCCTAGTCACATTTTTATCCCTTTTTTCTACAAGGGTGTGTTTTTCTTATTGATTTGTGGAAGGTCCTTATAAATTCTAGATAATAGCCTGTTACCATGTACGGGTGTTGCAAGTATCTCTTCTGACAAGATATTTCTGTCTTGTTCCTAGGGCATTTTTGATCTTCAGAAGTTGGTTTGTTTTTTTTTTTTTTTTACAGATTTTATGTATCTTTAGAGAGAGGGGTAGGGAGGGAGAAGTAGAGGGGGATAAACATCAATGTGTGAGAGAAACATTGATCAGTTGCCTCTTGCTCGCCCCCAACCAGGGACCTGGACTGCAACCCAGGCCAGTGCCTGGTGACCTTCCTACAGGACAATAGCCAACGCACTGAGCCATGCTGGTCAGGGCCGATGGTCAGGAGTTTTGAGCTGTCTATCTTTTCTATTTTGTTCATGTTTTAGTATATTGTTTTTTTAAATGCATGATATTTTTGCTAACAATACAAATTGACACTGTAAAATTTTAACAATTACATTTTCATTAATTATGGGTGTTACAGCTTTGTAATAAATCTTACTGGTCATGTCCTTCTACATTACTCTGAGTATCTTGAACTTATAGATTAGTTAGGATACAGTGGATGCTTCCATGATACTGAATTTTGTTCATAACTATAGTAAAATCTAACAACCATAACCTCACACCGTAAGTAGACATTTGGGGCATTTTTGTCTCAGTCAGTGTAAAGTCTCTGGTTAATGTAACCAGATAGTTGGTTCTCACACTAAAGCCAAACTCTGCAGTGAATTTTTAGTCTTACAATGAAAGAAAGGAAAACCCAAGGTTAGCCAAGAAAATAGGAATAGAATGTCCTTATTTTTTTTAATATGACACACCCTTGGGCAAGGAAGAAAATTTTATGGAATAATATTTGCTTGGGAACACAGGTTCTTCCTATTTTCAAATGAGATTTTCTTCTTCTGGAATTAAACCACAAACATGACTCATGTTTAGTCACGGAAGCTCTACACAGTAAAGACGACAAAACACAAGCTACTTAGCATTTCTTTTCCAAAGTAATGCACAGCACACCCAAACTAACAATACACAATTTGTGTGGAAACAGAAAAGGTGAAAACCCAGGGAATTTTCTGATTATACAACTGTCCTTGAAATGGGGAAAAAGATGTTGTGCGCTTTTTTATTACCAATTTAGAAATAGTTTTAAAAGTTGGTTCTTTCAAAAAGTTTTGACTAATTCTTCATTCAGGAGGTTATTACTTTGGCTTTAAACCTCGTGGTTGAGACAGTGTTTACTTTTTTCTTCCTTCCTTTACGAGAGTCCTTTCTTCCTTCTCACGAATTCTTTGAGGTAAGAGGAGCTGGTGGAATCATCTGATGGAGAGGAAGCTATTGTCCGTGGTGGAAAAGACACCACACGTAGAGTTCAAAGGCAGGTTCCAGAACCAGTTCTGCCATTTTCTCTTCATCATCATCATCTCCATGGTCATGACTAGCAACCCTATTTATAAGACATGTGAATGGTAGTCTAACTATCTCAGGTAGGATTTTCTTCTGTCCCTACCTCCTGAAATTGTCTTTATTTAAATAACACAACTGACATTCATTGCTAGGTTAAAATTTTAATCGATTTCCCTTGGAATAAAATTTAAAGTGTAATCCAAGCCAGTAATTTTTTTAAATCTTGTTTATTTTAGTTCTCTACAGCTATGTTTTATATGTTGTGTCTGATTTTATTTATACATAAATCATTTTTATGTTGCTCATACTCTCCTTCACCTTCTCATTGCATCCCAACTTCCCTGAAATAAATTTTACATCCTAAATGATGAAGAAGAAAGTTATCTAAGTAGATATGTCGCAGCTCCTGACAACCAACTTTTAGCTCAAAGTGTTCAGTTGAGGGGTTGGTCCTCAGCAAACATGGAGATGCCATCAAGATGCCTTGGATGGCATCTCAGATGGTTCTTACCATGCAATGGAAAATACACTTACTGCAAGATGAGGCCTTGAGGTGGACAACTCTTTTGTGTTTATTACTGTCCTAGCACCTGACATAATGCCTGGCTCATATTCAGTAAAACTTGTTTAGTGAGTGAAAGAATTACCCAAAAAGATGCATCTTGGCCAGGCCAACCAAGACATGTGGACATTCCAGGCAGGCTAACTAATTGAGCCGAGGACAAAGAAGCTTGCTTTGTTACTAATAAAAAATATGCAGGAAGCTTTTGAATTTAATGCACTTCCATTGCTAAGGCAGTCGGTGTAAAAAAATTCCAAAGAAAAGCATTTCTACTCGTCTGTACTTCTATTCCCTCCTAATTTTTGTGTGTGATTTTCCAAACCAGACGAAATTTTGGGAGCTGTATTGTCATTTCACAGGTTGGTGGCATACATTGTACTGGGCTGTTCATTCTGCACGGTCAGAATTTTGACTATAACTGTGGGAGCTTGTTGCCAAAATGATGACAGTAGTCACTGCTGTCCAGCTTGTTATTTTAATTTCCACTGGCGAGTGCTATCTACTTTCATGACAGTAAGATGAATTTACTTTTTTCCAGCTTGTTTAGGAAGCTGTATCTCGAAACACGAGTTTGTTGGCACTGTGAGTCTGACTTTTTTCCAAAGGTGTTTCAGCCTCAGTTAGAGCTTCCCATGCAAATGCTTATCTAAGTCCCATGTATTCAAATTCTGGCCCTTGGAATCTTTTTCCCTAGACCCAGGGCCCTGGGGAAGCAGAAGTCCCTGGAACTGGCATTGTTGTGTTCCTGGAGCGGAGGCCATGAAGCTGGTGCAAGGCTGACCACTGTTGTCTGGCCTTGGACTGTTGTGCTCTTGGTCCTTGCACCTGCTGACCACAAAGGTCTGCCTTTCCCCACTGTGGAGAGAGGGAGCCAAGGAATTATTAGACCCTGAGTGGATAGACACTGATCAGGTCCCTAAGTAGGGCGGGGCTGAGAGTATGAAGGGGAGTGGCCTCCGGGCGTCTCCCTTGTCTGTTGGTGCCACCCCGGAAGTGGTACTGCTCAGGGCTATGGCCTGGGCCCAGCTAAGCACTTTCTGGCCTTGGGGAGCCATCAGAGGACCTGGCAGAAGCTCCAGAGTTCTCAGCTCACCTCTAGCTACTCAGAAAGGCTGTATGTAATAAGCATGTTGCCACATCTCTCCTATTACTTTTTTATTTTTAGTTCACTTAATCATAACTGCAATTCCTTCGTGTCATAAGGAAGAAAGTAGGTAATCCCCATCTTACTGAAAACCTACCAATTTCCTTTTAAAAACTGTTATTTTAAGAAAATGTTATTAGTCTGATGGAATGACTACATGTCTCCTGAACCTCAGACAAGCAGGTGTGGTCTGTGTAGTGAGGTCCTTGGGGACCGACTCAGGGAGGGTCTGACACCAGAGGGAGGGGAAGGGCGCCTGGTGCCCTGCGGCCGGGGTTCCAGTAAAAGCTCTCTGGGTCCGAGCGGGCTGGGCCGTTGGTCCCGGGAAGGGGATTTTCCTCCACAGTCTCAGTGCCAGGGCCCATGTTAAAGTCTGGTCGTCTTCCCTAAAATGTCTCTGACAAAATGCAGAAGTAACACTCCAGGCCCCGTTATCTTGTCCTGCTTCATGTTCTTTGCCAATCCGGTGACGATGACAGCGCAGGCAGGCAAGGCAGGCAGCACCTCGACCAAGGTGCGAGCTCTGCGGGCGAGGGTCTCACTTGGCATTAGAGGGTGGGAGGGGGGAGTTTTACTCCCTTTAGTCCCACCTTTCCAGATTGGAAATAGGGACAGGGCAAGTGACGAGGCCTAAGGACATGCAGATAAAGCATTTACCCCCCCCCCC
This sequence comes from Artibeus jamaicensis, assembly GCF_021234435.1. NCBI lineage: Eukaryota > Metazoa > Chordata > Mammalia > Chiroptera > Phyllostomidae > Artibeus > Artibeus jamaicensis. Next base: position 18,574,423 of record NW_026522056.1, on the reverse strand, counting down.
CTTGCTATACTTGCTCAGGACTCCTCTTGAAACACCCAAGAAGATGCTTGACTTCCAGGAAATATCCAGTTGCTTTGGCGAAGCCCAGGGACCGGCCCCCTAAGCCATCATCACACTGCAGAAAGGTTGACTGCCTGACATCAGAGCAAAAACTGTGCCGGCGGCAATTCAGCTGCCGTTGCTGCTGCCCCGGCTAACACTTCCATCAGACCTAAAGGTTTATGGGGTCCTTGGTCATGGGTGTTACCTGATTTGGCCCTTACACCAACTCTGTGGGATAATATTTCTGTTCCTTGTCAGTTTTAGAGATCAGCAAACCAAAACGCTCAGTGCAGTGTGACTTCTTGCAGGTCATGAAGTTGGCACGTCAGGGCCAGATTCTGAATGGCTGACATCCAACTAAACTGCCAGATCATTTGAAGGTGCCAGTTGCCACTTTGGGAGTCACTGTCAGGGCTTCAGGGAGAGAGCAAATCATTTTTTACCACTTGTAAAATGGACACATAAGACACAAAAATAAAGCTGTTCTACTGTGTGATAGGAAGTCAGAGCCAGGATGTCACAAGAGCTGGAAGCTCAGAGGGGAGGGTTTCTGGGGGAGGAGGAATGGGGTTGGACCTTGCAGATTGGATGAGATTTGGAAAGGTTGAGGGAAGGAGTATCTGGGGGGCTCAGAGGCGCCCCCTGCACTTTGTGCATGCGGGGGACAGAAGGGCGACCTGGGGACTTCACTGCTGGTGCTTGCATTTAGCGAGCTGTCTTCCAGAGTCAGGCTGTCTTTCATCCCAAACAGGCCGCCAAAGTTTTCCCAGCTGCCAGGATGCGGAACTGCAGGTTGTCGCTTTTTGATGAAAGAACTCGTTTGTCACTGTCTTGCCTCCCATGAAGAGCCTTTGGAAGGGACAGTGCAGAAGGCAGGATGCTGCAGTGGGTCTGTCCCTCCACTCTGATTTCAGGGAATCAGCAGCCCTTCATTCCTTCGAAGTGGCTGTGGGTCTCCTCAGAATAGCCTCCTTGTAACTCGGTTAAGAAAACGTAAACACACAGCCTGGAAGTCTGATGAGCAAAACTTCTGGGGGCCGTTCCCAAAGCCTTACTGACTTGCCTACCCCCCCCCCACCCTTGTATTTTCTGCGACAGGTTTGCGATTCATACCCCACCGAGCTGTACGTTCCCAGACCGGCCACGGCACACATCATAGTGGGGAGTTCCAAATTCCGGAGCAGACGGCGGTTTCCTGCCCTCTCCTACTACTACAAAGATAACCACGTAAGGCACGAGGCATGCTTTTGTTCTGGGCGTTGCTTGTCCGGTGTTATCGCCAGCAGACATTCCTAGCGGCCTTCTGCAGTGTGCGTGTGTGTGAGTTCTCCTTAGAGGCATGCGGATATTGCTATGCGTGGTATGAAACAACCCAGCCTCGCTTGAACCTTCGCTCACGGCAAAGTTGACTTTCCACGTTGACCTGACAATAAAGTGATGGGACAGAGTGGGAAGCTGCCTAAACTTCATCACCCAAGTGAGTGCCGGGGAGGCACTATGCTGGTTCAAACAGGTCCTTTGCAACGCCTAGTTTTGAAAAGCCACCCCACCTCATCCATGGCATCTTCTTCTTCTTTTTTTTTAAATGGCACATTTTTGGAGTATCCTCCACATAAGAAATCTTCATTTTGGGAGAGTGGCTTTATGTTCTTAATATTGTTTATAAATGCTAGAACTAGGTTTGTCTGCCCCTAACTAAGGAACAGTGGCCGAAACAGGATAGAACTTTATTCTTTCGCACGTAAAACTCCAAAGGTGCGGGCAGTCTGGGCCTGGCGTCCGAGTTCTCCACCACTCACCTGTCAGGGACCCAAGCCCCTGGCCCCTGTCTCGTCTGCCACCTTGGGGTTTGACCCTCCTCCTGTGGCGTAAGAGCCAAGTTTAGTCCCAGCTGTCACTTCCACAGGGTGCACTCACAGCTTCTAGGGCACGGTTTCTGGAACTGTCATGTGACACTTCTGCTCTCGTCTATTGGTCAGAACTGCCCAGGACAGGTGAGAAAATACGGTTTTATGGGTAACCGTGTGAACAGCTAAAAACTGGGGTTCCATTTCTGTGGAGGAGGAGAAAACAAATTTGGGAAGACAAGAATGGTTTTTGCCACCCACTTCAGAAGCTATTTGACTTCAGCCAGATGCAGAAGTTTGGTTCTCCAGCTAGACAATGCAGCTCTGGATTCAAAAGTAAGGCTGTGCATAGTTGCAGCAGGCACATGAGTGTGTGCGGCAGGCATGGGAGTGTGCATGGCATGCACGCACCTGTGAGCCAGGAGCAGGGGCGGGTCTGTGTCAGATTCTAAAAAGGGGCTTCCCAGTGGCCTCCAGCTCTGCCAGAGGCCGTGGCACCCTTCTGCGCTGCTCTCTAAAGGCAAATATTCACTTCAGCCTTGTAAGTGCTGTTGCTGGAAAGGCTATAAATTGTCTTATTTTTAGTTATTCTCACGGCTCTGAAATGGGCTCTAAAGGAGACAAGCATTTTATTAATGTGTGTATTATTTGACTCCAACTATATGTCATCCTACCCAGACCAGGAGCAATGGTGAAAGGCAAAAGAAGGTGTCAATCTCCTTAAACACACAAACAAACAGCGGATGGAATGAATAAGGAATTTCGTGATGTTGTACTTGAAATTAGGGTGCCCAAGGCATCCCCCTTCTCGTAGCATCTACTGATAAAGAAGTAAGAGAGGGGCACCCTTCGTTCCTCTGTTGGGAAGAGGTAGGGATGTGCTGGGTATTTAGAGTGAGCGTAGTGCCTCTCCTGCTTCGGGTTTTTTTTTTTTTTCTGTTTTGGTATTCTTGAGAAAGGGTTTCCTGTTTTCCTCCGTGAGGATCACGAAGAGCGAGTGCGTTACATCTCAGAACGGGATGAGAAGCCAAGCTCGGCAGTGCGCCCCAGAGCCCAGCTTCTTTGCCTCGCACCTCAGACCCTCATCACTTCACTGAAGCCCCCATGTGCTAGTCTTCGATAGTCTTCATTTGATGTCCAGGCCTGAAAATGATCTCCTGCAGCCATCTGTTCGCCTTTAAAACAGTTGAATTCCTATCTTGCACACATTGAAGGCAGATGGTACTTTTAAGTTTCAACTCTTCTTACGAGGTGTAAAGCAGAGATGTGTGTCTAAGCATTGCTAAATGGCTTGGGTACCCAGGCAAACACGTAATGTGCACACACGCCCCCCTCCCAATGCTGACCCCCCTAGAGATGAGGAGCCACGTGCGGGGACCTGCTTTCCATCCGTGGGACGTAGCTTGCCTCTTGTGTCCCAACCCGCTTTGGTCCTTACCCTCCGGTCACCTTTCTCCTGGCTCAACCTGGCTGTCCTCTCATCCAGGTTCAGGCCTTCGGGTCTCGTTCCCCTTGACATGGGCAGTTGGGCTTTTGCTGCCAACAATTCCAAGAATTAAACAAGCCTGGAGCAAATCTGCTGGCTGGCGCTTCGCTTCCTTCTCACCCACCCCTGCCCTGCGCCCCTGCATCCGGCCCCTGGCTGCAGCTGGGAGTTCCTGGAGCCACCCCGGCTGTCTCCCCTCCCTGTTACAGAGTGGTACCGGCACCCGCAGACAGCTGCCCAGCTACAGCTACGTGTCCAGCCGTTCTGTGCTGCTTCGTCCTGCACCAAGACAGCCGAGGGATGGGATGGTCTAGTCTGTGAGCAGCTTCCCCACCTTCTCCAATGTACAGTGCCAAAGCTCGCCTCTGTATGCAGAAACTGAAACCCTACCTGACGTGCCCTGATCGAGCTTTAGGGACAGTTAAGCTGTGCTTGGACTCAGAGCTGGGATACCTTTTCCTGGAGAGAGCCCCGCAGCGCAGGCGCCCTGAGCAGGTTCTGCCAAATTTCAGCAAGAGCTTCCCCTGCTGAGCCCGTCCCCAGCGAGCGAGCTGTCTTCCTCCTGCTCCTAGTCGGTGGTCACCACCTCCACCCTCGTGCACTCACGGGCTCAGTGTAGACTCTTTGACTCCTTCCTATATTGATTGTACTTGGTGATTTGAGTGCAATTTAAACATTAAAATAAAATCTAAATCCATAAAAGGTGCTTTGCCCCAAAGTATATATGTTTTTAGCTGTGAGGTTGTATCCGTACTTGCCTATTGATAACCAGGGCAAACGTTTATGGTACTGAGTTTATTGTCTGACCACACCAGGTACTTGTCGAATTGCAGAATAGAGAAGAGCAGGCAGCGGGTGGAGTCGGAGGAGCCCCTGCTTCTCACACCCTCCGGTCGCCGAGGCTGTGCCTGCCACCCCTCAGCGCCAATGAGAAGTCCCTCACTTAGAGTCAGGACTGGTTTGGGGTATTTGTGACGTTTGCAAATGGATGGCCTAGTGAAAAATGATGGAAAGCACTTAAAAATGCTTTGTACTCACCTTGCCCTTAGTAGTATGCTATACATTTTCGGGACAGAACTGTTTATTTCACGTTTCTTCCCTCAGCAGGAACATGAATGGACACTGGTGGAAAGGAAAGTAGGTTATTTAAATGGCTTTAAATATCCTGATGTGTGTCCCATCCAAAGATTCCGATTCCTTATACAGAAACCCTTTGCACTGCCTGCCCGAGTAGAGGGCACAGACGCACCAAGGGGGCTCCCCGGTTGTGCGTCCAGCCTAGCGGGTCCCGCAGGGTCCGGTGGCGCAGTCATCTGACGCCACTGTGTCGCCACGGCCTCTCCCCGCAGGCCTCCATCTGCCGGAGCAGCCAGCCCCTGTCCGGCTTCAGTGCCCGGTGCCTGGAAGACGAGCAGATGCTCCAGGCCATCAGGAAAGCCAACCCAGGGAGTGACTTCATTTACGTCGTCGACACCCGGCCTAAAGTAAGTGTCCCCGTTCTGACGCGGGCCATTGCAGCTTCAAGTCAGGAGTCTGGACCGGGCGAGGGCGAGAGCGCTAGGACTGCCACCAGCGCTCAGGTTGCTCAGGTTGCTCAGGTTGCTACGTCTGTGGAGGGGCTCTGGCCCTTTGCACGGGCAGCGCCTGGCTGCTTTGCAGGCTGGGGGCGAGGGGGTGGGGGTGGGCGTGGGGTGGGGCTGTTGCCTGGGTGACCGGAGCTCCAGGTGCTTCTGGTGTTCCCCAGCTCCTAGCTCAGCGACCTGGGGACACAGTGCACAACATCATGTGTGTGCCATTTAACTTTGGAGACGACTCTCCTGAATATACCACATTACTTTTGGGTGTGTTTCTAAAGTGACCTTTTCTCCGGCGATAGGAAATTCACTGCCCACCTCCTGCGTTCGGCTACGCAATTTCAAATTCAACTTGCAAATGATCTTGTATCTATGAAAGATTTACAAAATATAATGGTAGATTAGCAAAAGCCACAAGATAGTATGTGTACTATTGTGTTTCTGTAAAAAGGGAACAAAGACGAAGCTACAGATACGTAAGAATTTCTATTGAAGTAGAAAAACACTCAGAAGGATAAAAACCTGTTAAAATATCATAGAGAAAGGAGGATTTGGGGAGACAGGGACCTTTCCATTTGTCTCTTGTTTGAGAATATTATTTTATAATTATGCAGGTATTCATATTTCAATGTTATCACTTAATAAAACAACAAACAGGAAATAATAGATCTAGTCCTCAAGGCGTGAGCCAAAGCCACCCACACTAACCTCCCACTCAGCTTTATGTGTTAACCCCAGTCAGCGTTGGGCCCAAGATAATCACTCCTTAGACCTGTGATTTTTAAGCCGATCGATAATGGAGTCCTCAGAGGGATCTGCGGTGAACATGTGGAAATGAAAGTCACATACGAGTACGTGGAATGAATATACAGATCGAAATGGCCTTTAATCCACATGTTGGGTGTTGCGATTTCTTGCCCACAATGAAAATACACCTGGACCTGTGACCGGTGAGAGAGAGACCCATGTAGCTGCATCTCCCCAGATGGTGTGGAGTGGCGTCCACTGTGTGCTGTTGAGCAACAAGAGTGCGAACACATGTGATGTAATCCCATCTATGTAATAGTTATATGAGAAAAACTATGCATTTAAAAAATTGAGGGCATACATACCAAACTTGGAATAGTGGCTTTTCCCATGGGATGAAGGAGGGATTGGAAGAAACCTTTACTGTATGAGCTGCAGTTTGAACAAGTTGTCATAAAAAGGTTAAAAGAGCACAAGGCCTTCAATGGTAAATGTAGTTACCGTGACTCAGCAATTCCACTCCTGACTCAAGAGAAACGAAAATCTACGCCCACCCAGGAACGTGTACAGGAATGTGCAATCGTGATCAACGACGGCCCCAAAGCAGAATCGATCGAACATTTGCCAACCGTGAATGGATTTGTGGAAGGTGGTGTAGCCATTCAATGGAATGTTATGTGGCCATGAAAAAGGAAGATGTACTGAAACAAGCTACGGAGTGGACGAGCCTTGAAAATGCTGTCCCAAGTGAAAGAAGGCCATCGCGGGGAACACATAGTGTGTGATTCCATTTCTATGATGCATTCGGAACAGACAAATCTAGGGTGACAGAAGACAGATTGGTGGTTGTCCAGGGCTGAGAGGAGCACAGGACAAAACTGAGGGTGATGCTCAGGGGTAGAGTGCTTCCTCTGGGGTGATTAAAATGTTCTAACAGTAGACCTTGCTGATGGTCGCATAGTTCCATGAATATGCCAGACACCACTGAGTTGTACCCTAAATGGATGAGTTGTCTGTGGTGTGAATTACATGTCAATGAAGCTATGAAAGAACATAAGGGTGTAAGGCATATTAGAACCGGATAGAGGAATTATGACCAACAGCCCACCATTTAAAAGTATACACTGATGTTAAGAATAGGTAATTACAGACCGAGTCTGTACTCGTGGGCAATACAAGAAATTATGAGAACTGGACCATGTCTACTGTGTAGACACTCAGACCCTGGCCCTGGCGATTCTCATGGCTTCCTTGAGTCTCATATCATCAAGTGTTGTGATTCATGGTCTGGATCTCTGAATTTGGTGTTTTCCTCGTGTAAATCGGTGCGTCACAAATACCCTGGGCCTCAGAACAGTTCCCTCTGCTTCCGGTGGGAGTGCGACTGTGGGGCAGGTGTGGGTGGAGCCGTGAGGATGATCGGGGATAAAACAGGCGTTGCCCTGGCTGGTGTAGCTCAGTGGATTGAGTGCAGGCCTGTGAACCAAAGGGTCGCGGTTCTATTCCCAGTCAGGGCACATACCTGGGTTGCAGGCCGGTTCCCAGCAAAGGATGCACGAGACGCAACCATATATTGATGTTTCTCTCCCTCTCTCCTTCCCTTCCCCTCTAAAGATAAATGAATAAAATCTTTAAAAAAATAAAAAATAAACAAAAAGACCACGTTCCAGCAGGTTGCATGGAAAGCGCTCCTCCTTTCCAGACAGGCTCTCAAAGCACGACATGTAGGTACGAGCTTCCGACAGAATGAAGCGGGTTCTCTCCTCGAAGGTCTTCACCCCGAGAGTCCAGAGCCTCTGAATTTTTCTGTTCTCCTTCAGTGCGTGCTTTTCTTTCTGGCTCGTTGTGCTCTCACTGCTTCCCTCTCATCTTGACCATTTTCCCTCCTCTTCATTGTATTTTTTGTGAAGGTCAAGTGCAGCTGTTCTGAGAGACCTCACTGATGCCTGCTTCTTAGACACCTATACTGAAGACAAGATAAGGGGAGAAAAGGAAGGAAAGGCAGGGGTTTCACTGAGCTGGGATGCCCTCCTCCTCCTGTTTTCCTGGATTTAAATCGAGGCACACAGACTTGCCTACTAATTTAAGGGCTGGCGAGGCAAGTGTGTACTATGTTTATGTAAACCTTCTGGGAAATGCGGCAGCTGTCGAGCCGGGCCTGGGCCAGATTTAAAATAAATTAATCCGAAGGATAAGATGGGAAGGGTATATTTAGCACTAAGTGTGTTTACTCTCAGCGATAAGAAGTTGCGTGCTAATCCATGAAAGGAAATTGGTATCGTGTACAAGTCTGCCCTCGCTTCATGTTTGCCCGTAACACACAGGCACACTTCACGTGAGCTGGAAACTGTTTGCCGAGAGCTGCCATACGTTGAAAGATCCTGCCTGCTGATCTTTGCTCCGGAGTGTGCTCGGCTTCCCCGGTAGCCCGGAGACTGAGTCCCTATTTGTGACCGGTGGTGAGCAGTGGCCAAGGGGATACTGCCCAGGTCTGCTCACCATTTTTATTAAAAAGAGAAAGGGTTAGGAGACAACCGGAGGCCATTCTTGTCCTCTAAGCAAGGCTCACTCCAGGGACTTCCTGCCTTGTTCAGATGAAAGCCTTCTGAACTGCTTGTTGACATTAAAATCTTGGGGGAGGGGTGGGCAAAGGCGGGGGAGGGGGGGCTGAACAGGTATCAAATATCCATTCAACCAAGCCAACCCTTGAGGTAATATATCACTGGAGGATTTGGTGCATTAGGAAAATATGAAGCAGTGTTGATGCCATGGATGTGAATTGTAAAATGAGAGAGAATCGTTTTATCTCAACTTTGATTGTGACTTCATCATTAATTTGTTCTGAGATCTGCTGAGATTGTAAAAATGCCAGGCACCTTCTCATTTAATTCGTATCATGCTCTTGCAAATCAGGAGTTGCTCTTGTGGATAAAGGGGTAGATTTAGGAGGGTTTAATAATTCACCCAAGGTCACACCGTTCAAGGTAGAACCCGGGTTCCGATCCAGGCTCTGCTGACGTCAAAGCCGGGCTCCTTGTGTTTGAACATGGTGCTGTCTATTGACAGAATCCTCCCAGGAAGCCTTGTGTCCACTGTCAGGCTCTGAGCACATACCCAGTGAAGCTGGAGACTCAGAGCTAAAGAACTAGACAGAAGCTCATCCCAACTCCGGCCAAGGCCAGAGAACAGGGGCCCTGAGCTGTGTTCTGACGCCAGCGCCTTGGGGGGGAGTGTGGAGCTGTAAGGAGAAGGGGTGAGGAAAGGTGGGCTCCTGCCTCAGCTAATAGCCTGTGGCCTTTGCCCCTTCAAAGACAGCTCTGTGGTTATCGCTTCTCATTTCACTGTCTAAGCGATATTTCAGTTGTGTAATAGGACGTTGCATGGGAAGGTTTCTCGTTTCTCTGGAATCAATAATGAGGTGGTTTTTATCCCCTGATCATGTGAGGGGGCGTCTAGGAGAATCTGTTGTAAAGCTTGGGGTGCCCAAAGAGGAGAAGCTAGGATCCCATTGGGGTGTGCAGCATGGTCGCTGATGGCCGCCACAGCAGTGAGCAAGGGGAAGGAATTGGAGAGAGACATCAGCAAAACACTCAGCTCTCCTTGTCGTTGGCAGGACAAGGGTGGAAGGATTTCCTGGGGTCAGGTGGACCCCGAGGAAGGAAGTTGGGCACGGGCCGTTTTGCCGGTAACCCTCGCAGGAGGGCTTGCCCAGGGAAAGCTTACTGTGTACAACCCACAGTACACGTGACTGTGGGCTGTATGCAGGGGAGGGAAGCTGAAGGGGCCGGAAGGGGCCCGAGTCAGCGTGGATCCCCAAGTCACTGAACTGTGGTGTACCTCCTACCCCCGAGAGCCCTCAGAGGTTTGGCATTTGGACTCTAATGCCAGGGAGGGCAGGGACGGCCAGGCAGTGTTAACCAGAAACGCAGCCACTGCCAATGGAGAGAGAATTGCAGTCTTGTCCAGCTTTGTAAAGACAGACTTACCTCTTCTCTCATCACTCCTCTGTTACGCCCCCTTTTCCAGGACAGAGAGCCTAGAAGGAAGAAAAAAAGGAGGGACCCCTCACCAGTCCAAATAGCCTGTAATGAGGGAAAGATAATTTTGCAGCCTACGTGGGAGAGGAATTTCAAATCGAACCAGATCGGGATTTCCTACCTGCGTCAAATTCGAAAGCTATTCATTCTGCTTAAGGTGTCCTTAGGGGGCAGGAATGGAAGCTTTTGACCAGCATGGGTATGGACAGTAGTTGCAAGAAATAAAATCATCTTATGCTTTCACGCTTACATTATAATTTAAGGTTCATCCTTTTAGCCATTGTGGAGGGAGGGAGGGAAAAGGACCGTCATCTGACACCCTGTGCTAGGATGTGGCCCGGTCCTCCTCCTCCTGCCAAGGGCAACTTCAGTCTCATTTCCCAGCCACATAAAACCAGGTCCTGTTATTACTCAGGTAGAGAATGTCCTCTGCTGAAATTTGAGACTCCAAGACTAAGAGAGTGCCCAGGCTGACCTTTAGCTCGATATCAAGAGGATTGTTGACTAAGTGTTTATGGTTTTGATATGTATGATTGGTTTAGGGTTAGGGGAAGAACCCGAGTCTATTTCTTACATTTTTAGACGGTTCACCTCTCCACGTCATTCCATTATTCAGCTATTTATTTGGGGCTTAGCCAGTCAATAAAACTTCACGGAACGCCTGGCCTGGGCCAGGTCAAGGATGTAAACAAGGCTGACAAGCTCCCGGGGCAGCTTGCATCCTTGACCCCATCCCGGAGGGTCTTCAGTCTCATGGACATTAACTCCCCTAGAATCCGTCAGTAGCTCTCCAAGGCGACCGATAAAAAGTCTAAACGTCCGAGCAGGCCTGTTCGTGGAGCTCTCTGAATATTTCCCAGCGGCTTCCCTTGCTGCCGCTGCCATACCTTTACCTCCCGCCCACTGTCACTGGTTGGGTCAGGGCTACCCACCTGCTCCTTCGACTTGACCCCCACCTTCTCCCGTCCCCACTGTTTGAACTGGAATTCCCTTCCCTTTCTCCCCATCCATCCAGACCATTACAGTCCGTCTCACGTCCTCCTCCTTTCAGGAAACATCTCCCCGCCCCCGCCTGGCACACAGTAGGTATTCACTAAGTTTTGTTGAGGAATGAGGAGGGGTTTTTTGTTTCACTTATGAGTTTTTCTAAACCCAAAGGTGCTGAGATTATCAAACAGCAGAGTGATCTTCGGGTGGAAACAGGGCGTTTTCTTCCAGTCCCACTTTTCATTGGTCTGTTGTGTTTCTTAAGCATAAATTGAAACTATATGTAGTTATATTTCTTGTTTTATCTATTTGGGGATTTTTAGGAGTTGAAGTCAGTAGCTTTTCCTTTGGTTCTTTTTTTTTTTTTTTTTTTAAATTTTATTTAGTTATTTTTCAAGTACAGTTTTTTGTCTATTTTTCCCATCCCAGCCTCCCCTGCCCCTTGCTCCCCACCTCCCTCCCATTTCCTCCCCCCCTTAGTTCTCGTCCCTGTGTCCTTCCTATTTGTTCCTCCAAATCCCTCCCCCTTTTTCCCCTTGACTTCCCTTCCTTCTCCCCTCTGGTCACTATCCCCTTGTTCTCTATTTCAGTGTCTTTGTTTTTTGGGTTTTTTTTTTTCTGCTTACTTGTTTGTTTTGTTGTTTAGCTTCCTGTTAAAGGTGAGATCATATGGTATTTGTCTTTCAGCACCTGGCCTATTTCACTCAGCATAATGCTTTCCAGTTCCATCCATGTTGTTGCAAAGGGTAGTAGCTCCTTCTTTCTCTCTGCAGCATAGAATTCCATTGTGTATATGTACCACAATTTTTTGATCCATTCATTTACTGATGGGCACCTAGGTTGCTTCCAACTCTTGGCTATTGTAAATTGTGCTGCTATGAACATTGTGGTGCATAGGTTCTTTGATATTGATGTTTTAGGATTCTTAGGATATAATCCTAGCAGTGGAATTGCTGGGTCAAAAGGCAGGTCGATTTTTATTTTTCTGAGAAAAATCCATACTGTTTTCCATAATGGTTGTACCAGTCTGCACTCCCACCAACAGTGAACTAAGGACCCCGTTTCCCCACAACCCCTCCTTTGGTTCTGAAATGAAGTTCTCAGCCAGAGGGACAGGGGACCAAATTAGATTGACTGATGGTGTTTTGTTATACAAGGGATGCTTTGCCTGAATACATACAGGGTCCGGCAGAAGTGAGGCCTGCTTGAGTGCGGTTGGTAGGGTAATGATATGGGTGTAATAATGTATAGTTTTAATTTGAACATTTCACCTAAAATGTCACATAGTGTGCTTGAGTGCACTGTTTTATGTTACAGAACTACATGCTTATGCTTTTGTAATAAAAAAAGGGGCGTTATTTGTGCTGGGCCAATTACATAACATATTTATATATAGTGAATATATAATGTAACATGTAATTACATAATATGTAATAAATATATAATTTATTTTGTATTTAGGTCCAGCATAGCTTCTTGAATTTTTATTAATTTTAAAGCTGTATTTCCTGCTTTGAGGGTTCCGTTTTCGCTACATTACCACGTTAGGTCCTGCGCACTATGTAGAAACCTTGAGACTCCGTACACTTCGGATGGGAGGTGAAACAGTGCCACCTTGTGTTCACTGGGAGAAGCACCACTGACTTGCAAGAGGCCATCTTGTGCTGCGGCTTTGTTTTTGAAGAAGGCAGGCAATATATTCTCCTGGGTTGTAAGTCATCGACTATGTAAAGATGTGAACAGATGTGTAACTACAGATAATAATAATAACATTTTGTTTTATTCGTTGCACTGTTTAAAAAGTGTATCCCTGCAGGTGAATAGGCTCAACCTGAATTACTCAAGAGAGAGAATAAAGTTAAGGATCGGGTAGCAGGAGGTGATTCCACTTATCCCAGTAATGGTCCTATTTTATGAGCTCGCTGTACAAGAGAAGCCAACAGCTTGAAAAATAATTATACAAAGCAGTGATATTTTATAATAGTAAATTTCTTAACAATAATGTCTTAAAGTAATGGTACAAAGTTTTTCCCCTTAAAGTATTTAAAAATTGTAAAGCATGAACATAAGTTGTCTTATTTTTTAAATTAAATATGATATTACAGTTGTCCCAATTTTTTTCCTTTGCCCCTTCCACTCAATACCCCTCTTCCCTTGAGCGATAGCCCCCCTTACTTCCTGTCCATGGGTCGTGCATATAAATTCTTGGGTTTCTCTATTGCCTATACTGTTCTTAATATCCCCCCTGTCTATTATGCTTCTAAATCTCTATACCTTTTCCCCCTTTTTCCCCTTCCCCCTCCCAGCTGATAACTCTCCAAATGGTCTCCATATCTATGATTCTAACCCTTAAATGTAAGTTGTCTTAAAATAACATTATTTTAATATTTTTTCTTGATTAAGGCCAGAGCTTTTATTTTATTTTTTATTTTTAGAGTGAGGGGAAGGGAGGGAGAAAGAGAGGAAGAGAAACATCAATGTGTGGTTGCCTCTCGTGCACCCAATACTGGGATCCTGGCCTGCAACCCAGGCATGTGCCCTGACTGGGAATCGAACCTGTGAGCCTTTGGTTTGCAGGCCGGCACTCAATCCATGGAACCACACCAGCCCCGGAGAAGGGACAATCTTGTATAAACTGGAAAAGGGGTCTCTGGGACTAATGTGGCCCAGTTGATATGAGCTGGATCATGGAGCGGAGCCCTTTTTGGCTGTTTGGCTAACGTTTCACTTCTGTTACTTATTTTATGAAACTAATACCTCTTCTTTATAATAAGGAGTCTCTAAAGTAGTTCTGACCGTGACCCCCATCACTTGCTGCCTCTCTTTTTCTTCTGTAACTTCTGCCAGGTTGGTATAGGCTTCCAGATATTCTTACCGTGCTTCTTCAAATGTGCCTAAACATGAACACTTACTTGTAGGTTGGTTTGTTTTACAGAAAATAGGATAATTGTAGAATATTATTTTGTGGCTTAGTCTTTTCACTTAAAGTGTTGTGGGCCAATTCTAAGTATGTCTGCCTGTGTCGATGGACAGATTAGAGAGATGATTTGTATTTTCCTTGGTCCTGTTAGTAGTCAGGGCGTGAATTTACAATAATTTATCTAGTTGCTGCCCTATGGAGATATTCATGGGTTTTTAGCTTTTGACTGCCATAAAAATAATTTGCTACAAACATTCTTGGGCATTTATCTTTCATATGTTGGTACTTTTAATTGAGTCAAATTCTCACAAGGAGATAGGGGTCAAAGAATATGTATGTTTTTTACAGATTTTATTTATTTATCTTTAGAGGGGAAGGGAAGGAGAGAGGGAGAGAAATATCAATGTATGGTTGCCTCTCATGTGTCCCCTGCTGGGAACTGGCCTGCAACCCAGGCATGTGCCCTCACTGGGAATCGAACTACGATCCTTTGGTTCACAGGCCTGCTCTCAATCCACTGAGCTACACCAGCCAGGGCAGAATATGCATGTTTTTAACTTAGCTTTTTACAGTGAGCTATTGGAAGAGTATTTGTTAATATGCTCTCAGTACTGCATTGAAGTTCTCAAAGCTGATGCTTTTTTCTGGTGGCCAGTCCCTGTGGTCAGTTCTTGGCCCAGGACAGCCCCCTGACCTTTGTGGGCAGAGGAGGAGAATGGCCAGTGAGTGTGGTGTTCTAGATGGGATCACCCCCTCAGCCAAAGAGCAAGAATTCTAGAAATCTATGTACTTCCAAGCTAAAGCAAGACTTCTCCCTGGCTTGATTTTACATACACGCGACTAGGGCAAAAGTCCGTATTTAATAAACTTCCTCAAAATCCATTATCATTGTGCCCAGCGTGCACTAGGAAATGCCCACTTCTCATGTACAAAATTATGGGAATAAAAGTGATCGCAGCCTTCTTAACAGGTCTCTGGACTGAAAGAAGGGGGCTGGAGGACATGCCTTTGGAGACCTGGTGTCTGCACATCCTCTCCTCCTGGTATTCAGTGCTTCCTGCTCCAGGTGTAACTGTCTGGGGGATTCTTGTAGGGGAATTAGAGGGATGCACACGTTCCTTTCTCGTGATGTGCTCACCGGCAGCCTGATCCCCGAAGGTGCCGTGAGTTAACCTGCAGAGCTTCCCACTGACAGCTGCCGAGGCTCTTCTGCCAGCCTACAGGTTACAATGTTTGGTATTGAACTGGGGCTTGTTGGATCTGTCACATATTGTCACTTGCGACAGGGAACCGTGTGAGGCATCTCCAAAGTGTTTACCCATAGAATGACTCTTCCCAGATCAGAAAATGCACCCCATGCCAACACATGTCTGTTGCTGACTACAAGCTCAGCGCCTGTGTCTGAAGCAATGTACCTCAGCACGGTGTCCCTGTGATGTAAAACACTACATTTCTGCACATGATCTTGAATGTTTTTAGGGGTAGCCATGAGATGTTTTGGTCCTGGATACAATCGGTGACTGTTCTGTTTTGCCGACCGCTGCAGCTCAATGCCATGGCCAACCGTGCTGCCGGGAAAGGCTACGAGAATGAAGACAATTACTCCAACATCAAGTTCCAGTTCATCGGGATAGAGAACATCCATGTCATGAGGAACAGTCTGCAGAAAATGCTGGAAGGTACCCCATTTCCTGTGCACGGCATTAAAACTATGCCGTGAAATGTTTGAATGCCAAAGCAGAATACAATAGTCTTTTGATGTTAAAATTGTGTTTTCACAATGATGCTATTTATATAGGCAGG
Source organism: Artibeus jamaicensis (assembly GCF_021234435.1). Lineage (NCBI taxonomy): Eukaryota > Metazoa > Chordata > Mammalia > Chiroptera > Phyllostomidae > Artibeus > Artibeus jamaicensis. The sequence goes on along the minus strand of NW_026522056.1, from coordinate 18,558,980 downwards.
ATACGTTGGGAAGAACGTCATATTGCGGAGACTCTTTACACTTGATCTTAGCCAAAAGGCGGAGAAGCGATGCAGTGACTCTTTAAACATTTGACAGCCTTTCTCTTATTGTTTGTGTTGTGACTTGGATAGCAGTCAGTCAGGCATTTTCCGGTGGTACTTAACATCCAAGGAGAAAAGTGCCCAAGGATATTTCTTTCTCCCTTCTAACATTAGCTTGATTCACATATAGCAACCCAACAGTCAGAGCAACAGCCCACTGCTCTCGTAGAGAGATGAGGTTCATAAACTGCATCCCAGTGGCTAAACAGCGGCACCCCTGCACTGCTCCCCCAGTTGAACCATCCCCTCCACCTCTCACCCATAGCCACATGCACCCGAGACACACTGAGACCAACATACAGTAAAGGAAATGACAGTGGTGGATTATGGAACATAAAAGAATCATTCATGGGGCCAGTCAGGCCATAACTGATTAGCAGAAATTTTGCATTTCACACAAAGCCAGCTGGGTTTACTTTTACTTGGTTAAGCTCTTTCTGATTGTAAAGGCCCGGGAAGGAGTCTGTTGCCACAGGCCGCTGCTCCTGGTGCTCATGGGAACCGGAACCGAAGAGAAAGAGGAGGATTTGTGTCTTGGGGACCTGAGGAGGCTTGTAGAGGCTGCACTTGTACTTGGGGGAGAGGTGGCCCTGAGAACCAGGGTGGTGACTGTCTGAACAGGGCACGTGGGGTCGGTCTGGAATGAAGAAAGCGCTGATGAGTTTTTTCCAGGATACACACTTGCTCCCGGTAACTGAGGCGATTCTCTGCTTTACTGGAACAAGAGGGGTACAGTGAGAGCCCAACAGTGGGGCTGGAGACACTTGTGCGGTGACACAGACAGGCCTAAGTTTTGTCCTCTCTCCTGGGTTCCTTGCACCATCTCAGTCACTGGGAAACTTCAAACCCTCAGTTCCCTCCCCCGGGGCTCTGTTACCTACTGTAACACGAGAGGGTTGGACTCACGATTTCCACGGGCGCTTCCCACCAGCTGTGAGTCTACAGTTCGGTGCCCCTGGTTGCAAACACTTTAACATCAATCTCCTCCTGCATCTGAAAACATCACGGCCCCTGAACCACCTGCATCTGACCCCCACAGGAAATTCGCCACATGTCAGATCACAGTGACAGTGCCTGGGCGTGGTTGTTTGCACTTCTCGACTCTCTGGAGGTTGTCATAGGCAGTTTAGCTGTCCCTGTGCTTTAAGGTGTGAAAAACTTGGCCATTTCATAAGCCAGCTTTGGAGAACTCACATTTTCTTCTCTGCAGAAAGTAGTTCCTAAGAGTGCTTCTAGTGTTTCACTTTGACTTTCCTTTTTAAATTAGCATTTATCTGGTTTCTTATCAGGAACCGCCCCTCCTGCCCATGTCCATAGGGTCTGAGTCTCCATGTCCACAGGACCTGCACACTGACCCAGTTCCAGGGGCCAGTCTTGTCCCTGTTTCACAAGGGACCGCGGTGCTGCATCATATTTCCAGCTTTGTGTCACTGCAGTGGGCAAGGACAGCGCCCTGGATGCCTTTCAGGGGGGTTGACGAATGTTTAACTACCTGTTTTTACCGAGTAAATTATAAACCACCGCACAGCCTCAGCTGATGAGGTGATGCAACGAGGCCCAGCTTCCGAGGCCTTTCCTCCCACGGTGCTGCCGTCCTTGGCACCCAAAGCTTTCGCTGCTGGTCCCTCGGTAGGAAGAGAGATAGTGCATTTCACTCAGGATGGGCTTCTTCACCTTTTCCCCACCTCTGTTATTTGTATTATCAGAGTCGATTCTGAATAATGGAGCACAATTCTGGCTGCAAGTAGCCCCGTCTGTGAGCAAGGGCTGCAGGCTGTCTCATCAGAGTCTGAAATCCAGGGCCAAGTGTGTATCCCATGTGAGTCCTTTCTGGAGCTGATTGAATCTGAAGTTGGACTTATGAGTTCTAAACCAAACTGTTGTGTGGCATTGATACCTCCCAGGGAGATATGAATGATGCCTTCCGGACGTGCAGAAAGTTTGTACTTTATTGAGTACTTTCTGCAGCAGACTCCTTTGGGTCTTATACGTGGTTTTTCCCTTAAAATAAAATTTAAAAAAAAGAATGCCCTAAACTTTTTTCTTTCTTTCTCAGAACAGTCAGTAGGAGAGCCTGGAACAGGCTCTTTCCAGGGCTGAGAAAGTTACTATCACCACATGTGGATAAAACTCTCCTAGGGTGTCCTCGGTGACAGGAAGGGAGGGCTATGTGTAGAGTTACTGTCACATCTCACCTCGTGGACATTGTGCTTCTCTTAATGCCTCTTTGTAAATCTTCGTTTTCGAGGTAAGCAGGTGTTTGTGGGAAAGAAGTAAAGACTGTGGCATCGTCCTCCTTTTCCAGTCGACATGCTCCATCTTTGGGGCGTTGCCCAGACAACCGCACTTCTCCCAGCACCGTCCCGAGTTTCCTGCCTGGACTCTGCATGGGCATCAGGGTCACGTTGGCCATCACGTGGCTCTGTAACTGTCCATGTGCACGTTGGCTCACTCACTGAACTAAACTTGGGCCACTGCTATGTGCCAGGTGTGCCTCGGTATTTTCACTTAAATGGTGGTGTTTGATTTGCACAACCACAGTGCACGGTATGAGTCACTGTCTACACTTCACACATGAAGAAACTGAGTCTCAGCAAAGTGAGACAACTCAGTTTAAGATAATTTTTAAAAGGGGAAGCAGTAAGTTGAAACAAATAAACATATAGGGAAACATTTAAACTTGCTCTGGTCATTAAAAAAATGAAAATTAAAACTCCAAGATACCATTTTTTACTTAGTTTTAAAAAATATAGTATCTAATACTGAAAACACTGTGATAAAGCTGGTACTTCAAATATATCTGATGTTGTGAAATTGGCTTACAGAAACATATTTTTGTTAGAGAAACATGGTATATTTTTATCAGATTATCACTCCTGAGGGACTGATCCAAAATATTGTTTTAAAAAAGAAAGACACAACATGCCTATTTTGATGGTAGTGTTTTATTTATAATAGTAGAATTTGGGGAGCCGTAGGAATGTCCTCGTTTAAATGCCTCCGTTTGATGTAGGAGGTCTCCGTTCCGACTCTTGCCTCGCACAGCCCCCAGACCTGATCTCTCGTCTCTGTCTCAGTGACACGCTGATGCACCCCCCTGCCCACACCACACTGGTAATGAAGTGGGGAAAAAAAGCCAAAATACGAAAGAACAAGAGAAGGGGAGAAGAGGTGCCTGCAACTAAAATTTTAAAGCTGGAAAATGGATGAGTATTAACTAAGAACTAGCCAGCAGGTGACAATGCATGACACGCGACAAGCTTGTCGGCAGGTGACAAGCTGACACGTGAGGACACGTGAGAAAGCCCAACGCAAGCCCAGTGGACCCGCAGGGCTGCAGCAGATCTGGCGCCAGAGGCAGCAGTGCCAGTGAGCAGAAGGCCTGGCCGAGTGTCCCTTAGACTCCGACCTCCTGCCCACCTGCACTGCCTCGTGGAGGCTCTTCCCCCACGTTCACAAGTGAAGAGAGTGACAGAGTTCCTGGAAAGGATGCCAGGAGAGGCTCTGGGCTCAGCAACACCAGCAAAGCTCGAAGAGGCAGACAGGGACTGCCAGCCCACAAGGAGGGAGTAAGTAAGAGTCGGTGAGGGAAGAGTGAGACCCCTGGTTCCCCTCCCAACTCTGCTCTGAAGACCCCAGCATCTAGTCCTACGGAGTCAGCGGTTTGGGAGACCCCTCCCTGGGTCCTCCAGCTGTTCAGGAGAAAGGAATTATGGACCTGGGGGTCAGAATCCAAATCCCTGCCGTCCCCCAGCCCAAGAAAGCCAGTTTGTGCACTCGGAACCTTCAGTCCCCTGAAGGCAGGGACTCATACTCACCTGTGAAAGCACACAGAGGAGCAGAAATCTGAGCAAAGCCCACGATGGAAGACAAAGACCACACTCATGCATGAGGACAAATGAGCAAACGTAAGGAATCTTGAGAGTAACAGATCCGTTCAGAGAGCAGAAGAAAGGAAAACAAATCCCAAACGAATATCCTTAAAGAAATAAGATGGGGAAAACTGAAAGCATCAGCGATACCAAGGGTTAGGTAGGATGTGGGGGAAAGGAATTTGCCCACGCGGCTGGGGCGGATATGAACCGGGGCAGCCCCTCTGGCAAGCAGGCAACAGTGGGCAGAGGTGAAGACCCAGGGGCCCTATGGACCAGCCTGCTTCAGTCACAGAAGTGCTTGTGCAGGGAGATTTGCCACAGGACATTGTAGACAGATGGTTTTTGTTGCCCTGTTTGTAAATATTGAAGAAGCAGAAACAACTCTGAGCACTAGAGGTATGGCCAATAATCTATGTTCCTGGAGAGAAATATCACATGGTTGTTAAATGAATGAAATTACATCGTATGGATGTCTCAAAAACAAGACCTTGAATGAAAAAAAAACCAAGTTGCCAAAGGCTGTATGGTATGATATAGTTAAATAAATTTAATACAAACAAAAAGAACAGAAAATTATTTGAAGATAACAGTAGTAATGAGGGCTAGCATATAAAACAACCCTTTGATATAGGAGCTTTTATTATCCCCACTTTACAGCTGAAGAAACTGAGGCACAGAGAGGCTAAGTAACTTGTCCAGGCTCACACAGCTAGTACCTAAATAGTGAAGGTATAATAACCTGCTTGGGAACGTTAACAAACTTGAAGCAGCAAGACAGCATGGAAACATGGAATTAATTAGTAATGTCTTTTTCTTTCTTTACTTTCTTTTCTTCAGTCTGAGTGACTGTTGCATTATTGTTTACTTTTTTTACGTGTTTAATTGGTTTCTTGGAAACGCTCCACCTGCTGCTGAGTGCCTTGGGCATGCACAGGGCTGAGCAGTACAGCGGCGGAGTCTGTGCATCAGGCTGTCTGCTTGTCAGCGGGCTGCAGCCCAGCACCCTTCCCTGTGCTGGTTGGCTTGTTCTTTTACCAGATATTGACAGGGCTTGCCCACCGGCGATGGTGGGAGGGGAAGCACTGTCACCTCAGACAGAAGCACAGTGCTGTGAGCCAGAGCTGTGCCAGAGACAACTCTGTTATCTGAATCTCTGTGGGTCGTTGAGCTGCGAGTCCTGCTCAGGGCAGGTGTTTGGAGGGAAGAGTTTGGAATCTTGCCTAGACACATGCTTAACGTGGTTTTCTTAAGGGCGGCCTTGTGCTGGGAATCTTGGCATCATTTCCTTCCTTCATTGTCACTGCTGTCATCTGTGACTCAGAATTTAGTACTTGCCCCTTTTTTGGTGGCTACTGCATTGCAGGAAGTACACATGAACCCTGTTATCTGCATATTTTCGGGAAGGGCATCTGATAGACGAAGTATGGTCACTAATTACATACTACTTATTCCCAATGCACAAAGCTGGGAAGAGCTGAGTTGATTCTGGGAGTTTATAGTTGGAAGAGGACTTAAAACGTGTGATTTGGGACACTTTCCCCTGTTTTAAACAGGCAGACACTGAGGCTGAAATACTTGAAATGACTTGGGAAAGATTGAACAGCTCATTCCTGACACGGTGGGAGTGGGAAGTAAGAGTCCCCACTCCCTGCATCTCAGAGGGCAACAAAAGAAACTTAAATAAAATTCTATGGAACTCCCTTAATTTTGTTGGCTGGTTTATAAGATTCCTCAGAGGGCTTTATAGGTACAAAACTCATAAACATATATTTGGAATGTACTATTTGTGGTATGTAGTCAGAACACTAGTTCTAAAGCTTTTTCAGGCTTTATGGAAACTAACAGATAAGCTTCTGAGATTAAATTCCTAGTAACTACTGTGGAAGCGTTTGCACACCTGCCTTAGTTGTAGAAATATAGAAACCTTTGGGAATCTAGGTGCTCTTCATTTTCAGTCAGAAAGAAAGCCCCTAAGTTGAGGCTCTAGAAGCAGTTCTGAAGTCCACGGTCGCATTTTTGAGTCACACACTTGACTCCCACAGGGCGGGAGTCGTGGGCAGAGCATTTCCACTTCAGACTTCTGGGGTAGTCTCGTGTTTTCCCAGTGATCCTGAGCTCGAGTGGCTGCGTGATCATTCTAGTTAGGAAAGCGCTGGAGTCAGTTGCGTGCCTGCTTCTCCCCCACAGCACCCTCAGCCCACGCTGCTCAGCGGCCCGGCCCGTTTGCGGGGCTGAAGGGGTAAATAGAGCTTCTCTGCTGGACCGTTACCATAGTAACCCTTGGTGATTCTCATTAATATTGGGGTTTAAACTATACAAGTGTAACACACCTAAACAGATGCAGCAATCTCCACAACCAGAGAACACGGGGGTCTTACTTACGGTTTAATAGAATCACATGTGGAAAGCTGGGGCCCTTGTCTGGATGTAAGTCTTCCAGAAAATACTACAATGAAGGAATCATTAACAAACTACCTGCAGCTATGACCACACGTAAAATGAGGTTGTCTTTATTTGGCTGTTCTGATTTATCTTGCAGTGTGCGAACTTAAATCTCCCTCCATGAGTGACTTTCTGTGGGGACTGGAGAACTCTGGCTGGTTAAGGCACATTAAAGCCATCATGGATGCAGGGATCTTCATTGCCAAGGTACGTGACTGCAGGGAAAACACAGGAAAGAGCAGACCCGCAGGCGCGCTCCGACTTTGGAGTGGAAGTCCTGTCTCCTCCCCGTCGGCTGCCCAGGGCGAGGTGGTGCTGCACGGACCGGGGAGTACATTGCAGACCTCCACCAAGTTCGCCCTCTGAAGACGGGATTTTGCAAATGAGAGGCCGGTGCTTGGTGGGTAGTATGTCAGCGCAGCGAGCAGGTGGCAAAATATATACAGAACATTCTCTGCAGGTAGGCTTGGCCCTAGACCGAGGAGAGAATTTTCTATGGGAGAGCATGCGCAGATGTGAGTCACTTCAGTGATGGAAGCCTGAGGCTTTCGTCTTCGTAAACAATCCTGCTTTTGAACGGCGGCACAAGCAAAAGTCACGTTCCAGCACCTGGGGGGCAGGTTCCCTTTTGCCAGAGGAGGAATCTTGCTGCGACTTTTTTGTATAAAGTGGTTTTGGATGCATCGTCTGTTTTGTTGCATGGTGGTTTAGTTTTTATTATCAATTCCCCTTAGGTTTACACCTAAAGACAACTATGTCTTTTCTTACAACATGGTGTACACTCCTTTACTGGATGATTCATTTATTCAACGCGTGTCTATTTAGTCCCCCACACTTTTCTAGGTGCTGAGGATGCAGAGCGGAATGAGCCAGCCTCTTCTCTCACAGAGCTTATGCTCTGGTGGGGACACCGAGAATCAGTGACATCAGAGGTCCAGGCAGTGACCAGCGCTCTGACAAAACCCGGTTCCCAGCGTGTTTCCTGTCAAGACACTCAGCTAAAATTTTGTGTGCGCATTTGGGACAGCAACTAGAAATTCTCTTAGCAGGCACTTGCTGCTATCATTTATCTTTGTTTTTTTTCACTCTTTCCCCAACCTTGGACCATCACGTGGCTCTTAATCCTTTTTATCTCTAATTGCAGTTTACAATTTATGATTTTCATCTTTCTTTTTTGAGTAGTAGATCCAGGATTTCAATAGTGGAAAGGCTTCAGGTGGGAACCCAGAGAGGAGGAGAGGGGTTGGAGGTGGGCCAGGAGGCACGTCATGGAGACACAGCTCACAGGTGGTACACGTTACATAGTACATATGCTTCATTGAGGCGGTGGCAGTGGCGGCTGCTGGGTGTGGGAAGGAAAAGCTTTGGCTACCGGCACCGAATCACTCGCCCCTTGACACTGCCCTACTCGGGTGGACACAGGCTTTCTGGTCTCTGCAGGTACAACACCAAACCTGGTTCTGACGAAATGTGTCCTGTCTGTAGCCGCTCTGTGTTGACTCTTTGCGGATCCTGTTTTTCAGGCCGTTGCAGAGGAAGGGGCAAGCGTGCTTGTGCACTGTTCTGACGGCTGGGACAGGACCGCGCAGGTGTGCTCGGTGGCCAGCCTCCTGCTGGACTCACACTACCGGACCCTGAAGGGCTTTATGGTGAGTGCGGCCGCGGAGCTACTTCCCACGCAGGTGCTGGAAGCAACCGGCCTGTGTTTTCGCAGCCATTGGCAACTTTCTTTTTTTTTCTCATCAGCATTATTTTTCTCTTAGCTCAGCAAGAAGAATTAAAGGGGGAAAGGTGGTGTAGGCTTGGAGCGAAGGGGTGAATTTCTGAGATCCACTGGAACTAATAAAAACCAATGCTATTAAATGTGAATTTGGGGGCGAATATAAAATATATTCAGCAGTTTGTAAATAGTGAGTTTTACACAGCATTTGATCATAGGCACTTCAGGTTGGATGTGAACATAGGAAACACTTTTCCAAAAGAAATCTGCAGACAAAACTTTCTATATTGAGTATGCAAACAAGTCCTTGAGAGGAACCCCTGTTTTCACTTCCTGCTCTGACATTTTAAGCAGTCCTCTTCAACCCTGGATGGCAGCATTAAAATTTTCGGTGTTTCTGTACTCGTTGCTGACATTATGAGTACATCCCCTTCGCTTTGCACCTTTCACCTATCGAAATGCAGTATGCTGCTCTCTCTCACCTGCAGAACATTTGCATGATTGTCTGGGATGGCCAAGCTTCAGCCAAGCTGAACTGCTTTCTTCAAATGACTGCAGGAGGACTTCCCAGCAACTGGGAGACCCCTGGTTCCTGCTGCAGTGGATTCTGAATCCGTGCTGGGGGTAGATCCTGACAGATGAGCCGGGTGGGGCATCTACGGGAAGATCTTCTTTATCAGCAGGTCCCAGCTGACCCTGGGGGACAGATGTGAAGGGGCAGGGGTCCTCTCGGGCTTTCTCTTTTTGAAGGTGTCTGAGAACTTCCAACAGCCTGCGGCAGCAGAGCCTTCAGACGCCGCGCCTGTTTCAGACCTTCCTCTGGTGGGAGTTGGGGGGGCTGGATTCCTTCATTCACGTCTGGGCGGTGGAGGGACTCAGAGTCACACACCTACCCCGGGCTTTCCTCCTGCACACGCTGGCCTTCACCACCCCTGGCTCCTTCCAATTCTGCCCCACGGAATTTGCCAGTTGTCAAGGGCAAACTTCAGCCACTCCCTATTTTTTTAAGGGGAAACCTCTGGCCAGTTAAAAGCATGGGTGACACTGATGAGATTTCTGAGGGTTGTTGTTGTTTTCTCTTAATCAAGACAATTTGAAATGATAAACCCATGTCACCCCTAACTCCAAAGTGGGGCTAAAACTCCTAATATACCCTTATCATTTTATAGTTCTTCTTAAGTTCACCAAAAAAATTCCTAATTGTTTCCTGTAAACAGGTTGGTATTTGATATTATACTGGGGCAGCATGACATACTGGTTAAGAGACGAGTGTGATCTTAGGTGAGGATGTGACCTCCTATTCAGTTTCCCCTTCTGTGAAGTGAGACTGGTAATGCCCGTCCTGCAGTGAAACGAGCTGTGTGAGAACAGGGCCTCATAGGAGGGAGGCACTCGGTGGGTGTGGCCAACATTTTCATATATCCATTCCCATTCTTCCTGTGGATGAACTTCAACCTTCCTGTTCCCATAGGTTTGTCTACACTGGTGGACAAGGAGTGAGGTGACCAGAGGACAGGGACCTCTCTCTGCTCCAAGGACCTCTGAATTCTTCAGCATTATTGGTTGTGGTCTCTTGTTTTTCCTGGTGTGCTTCCTTCTGTGATACTTATATTCTTTCTTATGTAGGTATTAATTGAAAAGGACTGGATTTCCTTTGGCCATAAGTTCAATCACAGGTAAATATTTTAAAGATCTATTGTTTTGAAAGTTGAGGATTAAAAAAACCTGTTCTCAATGAATTGGGGGAGACAGTTTCATTTTTGAAAAGTGTCTTTGCATGTCTTAATCGGAAAGTTGGAATTTTGTTTTCTACACTGCATCACAGATAAATGAAGTTCTGAGTACTCTTGGTACAAATTAATGTTAAAAATGTGCGAATTACTCCATTTGTGGAGTGCAAACATGCACTTTCAGCTGCAGGTTATGATATACCTGCAGAACAGTTTCCTTTGATCTTTCACAAAGGGGGTCATTTTGGGTTGTCCTGAGGCATCTGTGTCAGAGCTGACATATGCGAGGGACTGGGGCTCTGGCCCCAGACAAATGCAGCCCCAGTTCCAGTCTGTGGCATTTACTAGCTGTTTGGACCTTGGGCATCCGTCCCCTCTGAGTACGGCCTCCCATCTGTGAAATGGGACCACCTCCCATCCCCTGGGTTACAGTTGTTAGGAAGTGTGCCAGTGTACGTAGGAAAGTGACCTACCTCCCGGCCTGGCCGCCTACCAGGCTCTCTACTAACCCAAGCTACTGTCTTTGGCGGCACCAGCATCATTTCATTGGCGTCGATGAGAAGGCCCTGCCTGGGTTCTGGTGCTCTCTGGTCTCCACGTGTTCAGTGCTGTACCTGTGCACACGAGTCCTTCGGGGCTGAAATTTAGGCCACGTGCTAAAAATGTAGATATTTTGATAGATATTTTTGACCATTTCATTGTGTTCTCCTGAAATAAACTTGAAGTTGGCGAAATTGCCCATGTCTGTTTTTGTAGTTTTTGTATTTAGAATCGATCCTGTGCTTTTGTGGAATTCTAGTTTTATAATCACTTTTTCAGGAAAACACAATGTCTCTATTTTACAAGTGAGAGAATTAAACCCCCCAGACAGTTGAGTAACCTTCTCAAGATCAGTTATTTTCAGATTTGGGGTGCTGCTCACTCTGTCTGCTAGGGGGTTAGAATCTCCGAGATAATGAACATAAGACAGAAGGAATATGGACACGGCTGAAGACTAGTTGGATGATTGTTTTATGAGGCAGGAGTAGAACAGGCAGTGCTTTTGAAAGCTACCATTTGTTTGGTGAGTAGCATTGAAACCTTTGAGACATTTCTAATGTTTCCACTCTCAGAGAAGCTCCTAAACCGATTCTTGCTCTTCCTGTTCCTTAAGTTGATTATCATTTGAGATGCGGGTCTGTGTTATTTTATATCTGATGGCACCTACGGGACCCCTGTTGTATTCTTTCTGAAATTCATACAATAGTGTAAGGGACTAGGCAGTCTTCATTTAGATTCTGATCTACTCTTGAAAGTAGCTTTTCAAGATCCTCCGATATAGATATGAGAGGTTTAAAAACAAAGATATGAGAGGTTTAAAGGTATATTACAATCTTTGGTCACCTGGAAATAAATTATATGCCAAGTTTAATACTGTTTTAGAAATAGAAATATTCCTAGAAACTTGGCAAAGGAAACCACACTTTTTCCAGTTGCCTTTCTTCCTTATTCTTGGGGTGGGAGGAAACACAGCGAGAAATGCACAAGTGAAAAGCTCTCAAGGTGCTTTGGTATTTCTTCCCATTCTCCCACTAGACACCAACTAAAGTGGAAGATTTACTTGTATTTCCGAAGTTCTAATACGCTTTTAAAACTCGAATTAGCCCTGGCTGGTGTAGCTCAGTGGATTGAGCATGGGCCTGTGAACCAGAGGATCGCAGTTCGATTCCCAGTCAGGGCACATGCCTGGGTTGCAGGCAGGTTCCCTGCAGGCCAGTTCCCTGCAGGGGATGCACTAGAGGCAACCATACATTGCTCTCCCTCTCTCCTTCCCCTCTAAAGACAAATAAATAAAATCTTTAAGAAAAACAAACAAACAAACAAAAAACTCGAATTAAAGGATGCTCTTTCTGCACGGAAAGTTTCCTTCAGCTTCATCTTCAGCACTAACACTTTGTTTTGTGGCTACAACATGGACGTGTCCCTTCTTTACTCAAACCTTCGCTGGAAAGTTTCTCTTGAAATTGGAATTTTAAAAGTTATTTTTTCCAAGTCTTTGCATTTGGGATTTATCAGATCGACTTAGGGAGTAGGGTTACTTTATGACTGTTTTTGCATGTATAGCTTTCTGATTTAAAAACAAACAGGGCATAAAACTCATTCTAACACTGTATTTTATAGGTATGGCAATCTCGACGGGGATCCCAAGGAGATCTCTCCGGTCATTGACCAGTTCATTGAGTGTGTCTGGCAGCTAATGGGGCAATTTCCCTGTGCCTTTGAGTTCAACGAGCGGTTCCTGATTCACATCCAGCATCACATTTACTCCTGCCAGTTTGGAAACTTCCTGTGCAACAGCCAAAAGGAGAGACGGGAACTCAAGTGAGTGTTCTGCTGTTTAATTTCTTTCTAAAAGAATTTTGTAACTGAGGATTTCAGATGGCCTCTCATTGTTTTGAAGACTATTTTAGCCACACACCTAGACTGACAGATTCAAGTTCTTTTCTTTTTCCTGACACCACTTCATAAACGAATCAGCTGACAAAGACAGGTACAAGTTCATTCCCCTCCACCCCGCCCATCTCTCCCTGGCATCATGTAGACAGGCCAGTACACCTGACACTGTCATATTGAAACTTCTTGAGTCAAAGGAAGTGATTTTTGCATTTGAAAGAAAAAAACTGCCTTTAGTGGACATGTGCATATTCTCATAAGAATTGTAAATATAACTGGGAAAGAAAGCAAATTTAAAACTCAAGTTACACTTTTATTCAAACTGCATTGCCATTGTCTAGAGGGGACACGGAGATGAAATGTGGACTTCAAAATAAAGTCAAAAACTTAAAAATAGCCAAGTGACTAATGAACTGCAAGTGAAGCAAGCTTTGAAGTTTTTATAAAATTAAGATGATTTTTTAACTGTGGTCTATATCATCACATTTAATGTTGGAAATGGTCAGCTGAAATAAAATGGACTGCACTATCCTGTCTGGAAAGAGAGAAAATGACTTTTCCTGGTGGATACTAGTGTGTTTCCTCTGGGAAACTTCACGCATGATTACTGATAAAGGGTAATAATGATTTAAAAGTAGCGGAGGGCATCCTGCAAGGTCACCCGAGATACCTGTGCTTTGTAGCGACCGACTAGCTGGTCTATAGCAACCGACTAGCCGGTCTAGCGGTGCTGGTGTGGGTTCCACCCCCGCTCCCCCCCCACTAGCTACATGACTTCGGGAACCTGTTCAATCTCCCGCGGCCTCAGTTTCTTGACCTTGAAAATAATTAACACCTCACAGGAATGCAGTGAGGATCAAATGAGAAAACGTACAAAGCACTTAAATAGCACCTGGCAAATAGTCCAAGTTTAATGGCTATTTGGGGATAAAAAACAAAATGGCATCGCAGTTTTCTTTTACCCTCACCGAGAAAGAAGCATCTTGCTGACGTCAGCACAGGGGGCGGGGTGAGGGGGCTGAGGTCAGTGTTCTGCTGCTGCACAGAGAAGACACGCAACGGTGTGTTCAGATAACAATTGCTGGGCCCTTTCCAGCTTTAATAGCACACATTCTAAGAACCAAGACGGGTCATTTTCAGGCCGAATTTCTCTACCACAGGATTCAAGAAAGAACGTACTCTCTGTGGGCTCACCTGTGGAAGAACCGGGCCGACTACGTGAACCCCCTCTTCAGAGCCAACCACAGCCAGGCCCAGGGGGCCCTCCGCCTCCCCGCAGCGCCATGCAACTTCACGTACAAGTACGTAAACCCCGGGACCCTGCTAGCTGTGCTGTGGCCTTTGATCTTGGCACTGATTCCTGCTGGAGGCCCGAGTGTGTGAAACTCTGGGCTTCAAGGCTCTTTGGACACAAAATACATCAAAGGAGCATGATAAGTATCTGACTTGGTGTCTTCTCTCCTTCAACTTTCCCCTTAAGTAGGGAATTATCTTAGAAGTGATGTTCTGCAATAATGGTGCCTTAAAACGTCAGTTCCAGTTGAAAAGTGAGAGAGAGGGTGGGAAGGAGGGAAGAAGGAGGGAAGGAAAGACAGATTGAATAAAGCCAGTGTCTTGTAAGTGAACGTGAACTCACAGGTTTAGTGGTCACGACCTAGTGACCTAGTTTACTTTCCTTCTCTGCTGAAGTCTGCTGAAGTCTGAGTGGAACTATTTTCCCGTGGAAATAAGTTATTTATCACTAGATATATTGGGAGGAGGAGAGGAGGGTGGCATCCTACAGATTCTACCAGGTGTGAACCTGGCACGTGTGTTATGTTTCATCCTCTGCCTTCTGCTCTGAGCTTGTGTGACACAGAAGCGTGACTCCGGGGTCTGCACACAAACCTACAGAATAAACCGAGGAACCGCACTTCTTCTCCCTCCTTATGCCCAATGCATATCTTAGGGCTTTTCTTCCTCTCTAGATTTTATTCCTTGAGCTGTTTTCGTTTTTAATTGTTTCAGGTTAGTCATTTCCCCAGAATTTTACAGCGAAATATTAATTTTTATCTTACTAAAAAAATGCGTCCATGTCTCGTGTAAAACAGCAGTTTCGAGAGCTGCTGACATACTGCAAACAACTGTCCTGTAACTGATTTATTAGTAGCCAGCCAACAAATACATTTTCGAGGATCAAACACTGTTCTTAGAACTGTGGATAGACTGATGAACGATTCTAGCTCTGCCCTCAGAGTACTTTCCTAAGTAAAGGGTGGATCTAGGGATATCCCTACGATAACATCCTCTATTCTCATTTGCTTTCCAGTTTGCCTTATTGTGCAGGACAAAAAAAGGAGGATTCATTGCAAATGCAAATGTTAATTTTTGGTGGCTGTGATAAAAACAAGCTGAAATTTCAAATTTAAGATTCCTTTTGCAGCTTCAAGATTGTAAGTGTTAATTTACAATCTTGATTTACAATTATTAATTTAACAAGTTTACTTAGAAACAAAGAGCCATTTTATTAGAAATACAAAATAGGAAAAAAGAAACTAGTAACATGAAGTATTTCCATTTTAGAAAATTATAGGCCTCCCAATTTAGTGCCATATATACAAATTCATGAATTTACTCTCCCCCAAAGAAGTCTGTTAACACAAGAAGACATCAACATGCAATTACTACCTGAAGTTAGTAGCTTTTTTGAGCCTGGAATTGGCGTTTGGGTATCATCAGAACCGTGGGACTGAGGAATTAAAGCCACCTGAGAAGGCCCGGGGATGTGATGTACACACAGTGTATCACATGGTGGCATCATGGCCCCTCCCCCCATCCCCAGGTTCTGGAGTGGGATGTACAACCGCTTTGAGAAGGGGCTGCAGCCGCGGCAGTCGGTCACAGACTACCTCCTGGCCGTGAAGGAGGAGAGCCAGCAGCTGGAGGAAGAACTAGAGGCCCTGGAAGAAGTAAGACCCACTTGCTCTCGTTAATCTGCTTACATTTTCTGTGCCCATTTCTTGACGGTCCCTGCTCCGTGGAAGCCTGCCAGGACTCAGGGTGTGTGAGCTGGAGCATCAGAAAGAGCTGGTGTTTTTAGCTGGTGGGTAACCACAAACACAGCCCCGCCAGGCGAGCCCCTAGGAACCCGATGCCCAAACCTAAGCAGCCCTGAATGCAGTCCAGCCCTCGGCTGTTCTGACAGCAGGTCAGGATTCTTTTGTTAGTTACCTGGGAGTAGCAAAATTAATTCTTTCTGGAGAATGCATGAAAATTATGGTATTCAAAGTGAAGGACAAAGTCAGATACATGTACTTGTAGTAAAAATCGATTCTTCACTTGTCACAATAATTACATAATGATATAAAAAATCCAGATGCCTGGGCTTTAAGCCTAGAGATTCTGATGGAGAATGGTTAGAACACCACAGCTGTGACTCACCACCAGGGCGGGGAGACCCTGAGTTAAAGAACAAAGAGAGAACCAACTGCAGGCACCAGTTAGGTCTCGAGGACTCCAGAGCCGTGATCAAAGCTTTGCCCTTTAAAGTCCACTCATGCCATCCAAGGGCCAGTTTTATTCATCCCTCCTGAAGACATCCAAGCTTCATGAAGAACTGAGAATTCTACTCATCTATTTCAGTATCCTTTGTATTGAAGTACTACTAATGAAAAAAAATCAACTTTCTAGAAGTGTTGTAATGAAAGTCCCTCACTCTGTTCCTTGTAACAGACAAAATGCCCTCTCAGCCTGGCACGTGAGGTTTTCCCACACCCCGGGAAAACCTCACTTTATTCCTTACACTTTGTTCCCCACTGCTTCCCTCTCGCCCATCGAACCTTCTCTACTTCTGGTACAAGACCTTGCTCCCTTTTTCTGCTCACTGTCCCTCCAGCTAGAAAGCACAGGCCCAAGTCTAGTGCCTGCGGGCCCATCGGAGCCCTTCTTCCTCCCTGAGACTGGCTCCGATTTCCCGTCTCAGACCGCAGCACCGCAGCACCCCACCCCCTGGAGTAATTTCCGCCTCGTCCAAATTCCCACCTTACGTGAACTCTCTGTACCTCTGTTCCTCATATTGCTTCCCACAATGTTTTGCACGTAACATAAGCTGAGTGAAGAACCAGACAAAAAAGGCCACATGCTGTAGAATTCCACTCATATGAAATATCCAACTAGGTAGTCGTAAAGATAGAAAGGAGGCAAGAGATTGCCAGGGGCTGTGGGGAGGCAGAGTGGGGAGTGATTGCTGATGGGTGTGCGGGTTTCTCCGAGGACTAGATAGTGGTGAACTGTTGTGTAACCTGGTGAATACACTAAAAACCTTGCACACTTTAGAAAGTGAGTTTTGTGGTGACTTATATCTGTTTAAAATATGAAATACCACCTTATTCCTGATTTTAAAAATATGTATTTTGAGTTCACAGGATGAAAATGCCTATGTAAAACTATGTGGGTATAGAAAGATGATTACTGAGTACCAGATGCTGTACCTAGGTTATTGTTTCTGCATTTTATAGAAAACCTATGCTAATGCAGGTTTTACCATCCTTAGAGATGAAGAAAACAAGCTTCACAGAAACTAATTATTTTGTCCAAGGTCACAAAATTGACATTGGAACCCAATTCCGTGTAAATCCTATCTTCTTAACGTTATACCCAACTGGAAAGGAATCAGTAGTAAAGGCATGTGTATGTAAAAAAGATAAATTCTTTAGGATTTCCCCCTGAATTTGTTATTTCCCTTTTAGAGGCTGGAAAAAATCCAGAAAGTCCAGTTCAATCGCACCAACGTGAAGAGCGAGCCGCGTGAAGCCAGCAGACACTCAGGGTTTTCCACCTCCGACCAGAGCACCGCCAACACCCCCCAGGACTACAGCGGGAACGTGAAATCCTTCCCATCCAGGAGCCCTTCCCAGGGCGACGAGGACTCCGCTCTGATTCTAACCCAGGACAACCTGAAGAGCTCAGATCCGGACCTGTCGGCCAATAGCGACCAGGAGTCCGGGGTGGAGGACCTGAGCTGCCGGTCGCCCAGCGGCGGAGAGTGTGTGCCCAGCGAGGACAGCGGCAAGGACCGCGACTCCGACGAGGCTGTGTTTCTCACAGCCTGAGGCCTCCGTCTGGTGTTCCAGAACAAAGGACATGCAAAAGACACTTTCCAAAAATAAGGGAACAGTGCAATGGAACATGAATAATAACAAGAAATAGTTCATGTTATCGAGAAGTAGAAAATATAGCAAATGAAAGGGGGGGTCCAATTTAGTTTCTTTAGATGTTGAATAACAGGAAGTAGCCATAGTAAGGAAATGATCGCCTTTGGAGAATCATTCTAGACTCTGAAAGCTGCACTCGCTGCAGAGCGATGACCTCTACCGGCCCGGAGGTCACCGTCACCATCACCATCACCACCACCGCATGCGTCTGCTCAGTTCAGCAAGTGCCCTGACCCCTGGCCCACACTCCTGTTACCATGGTCAGTCTCCCTGATGTGTATTTTGTTTCCTGAAACATCTGATGTTACCTTCCTTCCTCTGTCAGAAGTATTTCTAGTAACAGAGGACACTGTTGAGATGTATCCTTTTTTGGTTAATAGATCTATTTCTGTTACTGAGGAGTTTTGTTAAGTGCTTAAGCTATCTTCCAGGTTTCATGACCACTGTAACTTTTCCAATTCAAATATAGTTTGAATTGTTATTATAATTTTGTTGCTTTTCTCTGGAATCTCTTACTCCTTCTCACCATTTAAAAAAATGCTAAAACTTATAACTTACCTTTTCCTCCAAGACGGGGCTGATACCTAATAAAATAGAAGCAGCGTTTACTCTCTGGTTCTTAAATATGAATTCACATCCTATGAGCTGTGTTGTTAACAAGAGACCACATCACCAGACAGTGTCACCCGACCGTCAGCCTGACACCTGAAGTGGAACAATGTAAATAGGTGGTATTTCAAATGAGGGAAATCCCAAGTCAGGTCCAGAGCATCTGGCTGTCACTTCGGTTACCCAGTTCTGTCGCCTGTCATTTCAGGAATTTTAACTGCTTCATACGGTTTAGATAGCACCGTTACATCTCATGACCACTGACTGCTGAATTAGTTCTGAAAACTTTTCATGTTTTACCGAAATGCACATTTGAAGCAGAATCATTCCCCTGTTGATTAAAAAAAACGGGACTTTACTGGGTGATTTTTTGATCTGAAGAAAATTAGTGGAGAGAAGTTGCCTTGTTGGACAAAGAAAAATTAACATTCATACTGTATAGTTTTCAATTATTAGGTGCAATCTACATCAGTATTTTGAATGTGTAAATTTAAAAAATAGGATGATATATTACATTTTGCTGAAACAGAAACAAAATAAAGAGAAGGCAGAGAGAAGTGATGTCCCCAAGATGGCAACACAGGTCACTCCTGACTCCACCCCCTTCAGGAGAACTAACACCTATTTACCAGCAGGTACCTCTGAGGGAGTCCCAGAGCCGGAGAGTGAGGGTGAGGCTGAGGCACCCCCTGCACCACAGAGACCCAGGCGACTACACCAGAAGGGTAAGTGGGGTGGCCGCAAGCTGCCCACGCTGCCTCTCCCCACGGCTGGCACAGCACCACACCGAGGTCTCCCCTGAGCCTCCAGTCCCTCCAGTGGGAACAGAGCGTCCAGGCCGACATCCAACCTCTCTGGTTTGGTGGGTTGTTAGAGGGGGCCCTACTGTGGTTTGACCCCACAGGGATCGCAGGGGAATCTGTGGGCTGCACCACTGGAGTCTGAGGGAGGCATTGAAGTGAGGAGGGGCTTCCAATGATCAGCACCTGGGTTTTGGAGAATTCCTACCTTCAGAACCTGAGTGGTCGTCCCACCCAGCAGCTTTGCTCCTCTGCACAGTCAGGTCGGTGGCACAGTGTGATGGGGGAATTCCTTCTGCCAAAGGAGGAGTGTGGCCCCAGGGTCTGGTCTACGCCTGCCTGGGTGGAAGAGCTGAGCCCTACCCCCACCTGGTGCAGATCAAGGCTCCTGGTCCCTCCTGACCAGAAAGTCTGTTTGGGAAAATTCTGGAGTTGTCTGCAATGGTCCCTGTCAGTCCTGCCAGGTAGGAGCCAGTGAGACAGCCCCACTCACTGCAGAGAGCGGGCCCTTGGCCCCATCTGACAAGAAGGGCAGGTGAGAACAGCTGGAATTTGTGCTACCCAGCAACTCTTGAGCTGAGGGGTGTGTGCACACAGCCAACTGCTCTCAGAGCCAAGCTGGCGGTCCAGTTCAGCCAGTGAACTTGGGGTGTGGGTTGGCTTGAGTCAAAACCACATGCCAATAAACTGAGCCACCTAAAAGAAATGGGAAAATTTTTAGGAACATACAAACTACCAAGACTAAGTGAAGAAATAGAAAGTCTGAATAGAATAATTACCAGTAAATGGTGATAAGCCCAGGACCAGATGGCTCCCAGTGGTGAATTTTTAGCAAACATTTAATGAAAACATGATGCCAATCCTTTTCAAAGTCTTCCAAAAAAAACTAAAGAGGAAGAACACTATCAAACACTATCAAATTTTATGAGGCCTTATCCTAATACCAAAGACAGAAAAAGACACTACCAAAAAACCCCCCCCAAATCTTCTCCAGGCCAATATCCCTGAGGAATATAGATGCAAAAATTCTCAATAAAGTACGAGTAAACCCAGTTCAGCAGCGCACAAGATTCATTCACCGTGATCAAGTGGGATTTATACCTGGGATGCAAGGATGTTTCATACAGAAATCAATCAATATGATATTATCACTCAGTCAAATAAAACAAAAAAATCATAGCATCTCAAAGACACACAAAAAAAGCATTTGACAAAACTCAACATCCGCCCACAATTAAAAACTCTCAGCAAATCAGGTACAGAGGGGAGGCACCACAACAAAACAAAGGCCTTACAGGACACGCCTGCTGCAGCTACTCCACTCCGGGGTGAAAGGGTTAAAGCTTTTCCTTGAAGATGAAAAGTAAGACAAGGGTGTGTGAACTTACTTACGGTCAACCTCAGTACTGGAATTCTCCACAGAGCATTCCCGCAGAAGTAATAGAAGCCATCAAAACTGACAAGGAAGATTGTCTCTATCTGCAGATGACTCAATTTTATGCATAGAAAAAACACTTGACGACTCAACCAAAAAATTCCCCCAAACCCTGTTAGACCTAATTCAGTAAAATCCAGTAAAACTGCAGGACACAAAATTAACATAAAAGTCAGCAGCATTGGTATACACTACCAAAGACTTAGATGAAAAAGAAAAACAATCTCATTTATAAGTGCATCAAAATAAATACTTAGAAATAAACTTAACCAAGGACACTGAAGATTTTTTCTCTGAAACAACAGTATACTGATGAAAGAAATCAAAGACAATACAAATTACAAATAAATATGGATTGAAAGAAATATTGTTAAAATGTCCGCATTACCAAAGGCATCTGTAGATTCAATGCAACCTCTATCAAGATTCCAGTGACATTTTTCTATAGTAGGAAAAACAATCTAAAACTTATGTAGACCCACAAAAGGCCCTAAATTGCCAAAGTAATCCTGAGAAATAACAAAGGAGGTATCCCACTTGCTCGAAATCACACTTCCTGATTTTGAGCTTTATCATAAAGCTATAGTAATCCAAACAATACGGTACTGGCATAAAATCATAGAAAAAAGGCTCCTTGACATTAGTCTTGGCAATGATTTTTTGGAGATGACACCTAAAAAATTAGCAACAAAAGCCAAAATGAACAAGTGGGGCTACATCAAACTGAAAAGCTTCTGCAGAGCAAAAGACAACAAAATGAAAAGCCAACCTACGGAATGGGAACAAATTTATGTAGGCGATAAGGAGTTCATATCCAAAATACATACTAAAGTCATACTATTCAATAGCAAAAAAACAAACATGTAATCTAATTAAAAAATGGGCAAAAGCCCTTAAAAGCATGCTGTAAAAGCCATTTTTCCAAATAAGATATGTGAAGGGCTAACAGTTAGATGAAACGATGCTCAGCATCACTAGTCATTATGGAAATGCAAATCAAAACTAATGATACATATGATACCAACTCGCATCTATTGGGATGGACATCATCAAAAAGACATGAAGTAAATGTTAGCAAGAACGTGGAGACAAGAGAACCATGTGTGCTACTGATGAGAATATAAACTGGGACAGCCACTGTGGGAAACAGTATAGGGAATCTTCGAAAACTTAAGACTAGAACCCTTAGAAAATTAACAATAGAGGTGCTGGATCCGTATGACTGCGCAGCTCCATCTTGGGTGCACATTCAAAGGAAACAAAATCACTGAACTCAAAACGGTATCGGCAGCACCCCGTGTTCATAGCAGCATTACTTATATTACCCGAGACGTGGAAAAAATGTAAGTGTCCATTGACAGACAAAAGGATAACACTATTGTATATTTTACACACACACACACACACACACACACACACACACACACACACACACACACAGTGAAATACTACTCAGACATAAAAAATGAGGAAATACTGCCATTTGTGACAGTGTGGATGGACCTTGAGTACACTGTGCTAAATGAAATATAGCAGACGAAGAAAGACAAATGCTAAATACTATATGACCTCAGATGTAGGATTTAAAAGGAACTCCCCCCAAATTTGTGGTTAGCAGAGGTGGGGGTTGGGGAAGAAGGAATTGGAGAAAGGTGGCCAAAGGCACCAAATCCCAGTTACAAGATAAATAAGCACTAGGGATGCGGTACACAGCATGGGGACTACAGCTAACTAACCCTGCTGTATGACATATGTGGGAATTGTTAACAGAGTAAATCCTAGGAATTCTCATCACAAGGGAAGCAATCTTTGTCTTTTTTTACTGTACCTACGAAATGACAGATAATAAATAAACTTAATGCGGTAATCACGATATATGTAAGTCAAACTATCAGGCTGTGTGTACCTTCAAGTTATACAGTGATGTATGTCTATTATATCTTAATAAAACTGGGGAAAATGAAAGGGCAGTAGAGCTACAAGGCTGAGAACAAACGGTTTTTTGATCCTCTCCATGCTGAAATCTTTAGTATGAAAGATCTGGAGGGGGAGTAGCAGTATAAAAATATCCATATATGAAATAACACAGATGATTGTAATTATGTTCATTATACTTAAAAATATAGAACTTTAATATGTTAGAAATTCCTAATATAAAATACTCTGTCCATGTAAATAAAACAAGTATAATTGTTTTGGAATATGAAATTTGAGCATGCTTTACTGAGCGGTTCCAAATTAAGTACAGGGAATGTTTATTCTTTTCCTGCAATACATTGTGGGGTGTAGGGAATACCTTGTGAATGGTAAATACTTAGGATACAGTGGTAATGGCTTCTGCATTAACACAACATAATTAACTTCATGAGTTTCCTGTAGTTACCAACTCCTAGAAGCCTCTTTGCCTAAGACTGAGGACCGACTTTAATTCCTTCCATATGGCAGTGTCCATCGACAAAAGTTAATACATAATAATACATTTTTAAAGAATGACACCATAAATCTACCAAACAGAACTATGCGTTTATTTTGAAAAATAAATAGGATAAGTATTTGATATTTTAAAATTTAATTCTTTAATGTGATGTTTTTCACATCAGACACATAGACTGTTTTTCAGACTTTCAAACATCTTACCAAACATAATTTACATATATATTCATTTAGACTACTTATTAGGAGTAAACCTAATATTGAAATTTATATAAAAGGTTACATTTATTGCTTGTTAAACTTTGCTGTGGTTTCACAGGACTGGAAGGAATACAGCCAATTTGACAAGACTGAAATCTCTAACAGTACATTCTTGTTTTACATGAAACATCAATCAGGAAGTGTTTTACTTAGGGCTGTTGGTTTAAAACATAGGGAATAAACCAATGTGAAACTAACCAAGGCAAATTACTTAACTAGTAATATTTAGAGCTTAAGTGGCTTAGTCTTTCATTGTATTCAGGTAAATTTAGTGATATGAAGTAGGCAAGAATTTTGATCACAATCCAGCAATCGATAAAGGAGCATTTTTAGAATACAGGAAGGCAAAGAGAAGGAAAACTCTAACACGTTTCTGTTCTTTAAAAGCACACAATTATTTTCTTTCCTTAAAAATTAATCTGAGCTGTCCTTTAAGCATATAAATTATGATCAAACTTACCTCTACTCCGATATGAATTTCCTCGTTTATTCCTAGAAAATACTCCAACTTTGAAACATATCTTAAGTATCTCACTTACTTAGAGAACTTTCTTCTATTTTGATATATTAGTCTCTACATGTCTACCCATGACAATCTCCTACTCGGAAAAATCTAGTCACTCCTAAGCTTCCACCATTCCGACTGCCATCTCGCCTTTTATTATATGTTAAAGTAAAATCAGAATCTCGGCCTGGTCAGGCATTGCCCCCTCTCTGACACTGCTTCATATCTCATACAGATATGAAATTGTAAGAAAAGTCACTTAACTCCTGTTGTAATAACAGAGCCAAAATTCACGCAGATGTATTCAAACGCAGACCCCCCCCCCCTCCGGGCGACCGACATAACCTGTATTGGAACTGATGTGTCTGTGTGTTAAAGGCAGACAGTGTCGATGAAACTCCTCTTTTTAATAACTGGGTTGTAAGGAGGTTATCCAATAAATTAACTTTGGAAGGAGAAACCAAGCTATCTTAACTGGTACAGAATAAAACTGAAATAGTTCAAGTTTAGAGAACAAAACATTGAGACAAATTACTTACGTGATTGAAGAGATTATACACAATTTTTTTTTCCTGCTGAGGGGAAGATAGATAAAGCACTTAAACCTACAGTTATATAGTATTTCCACAATGCCTCATTGAAGTAGGTGCTTAATAAAATTAGTAGATCAAATGAACTGACGTCCTTTCAGAACGCCTCTGGACCTCTGGTGTCTTGTTCTAGGGTCTACCTGTTTGTACAAAAGCTACCTGTCTACAGAAAGTCAGGTCTGCTGTGTCCTCTGTCCACTGCAAATGACTGCAGGGAAGGCTGACGCTCTGCTGGCTGGTGCAGTAAGGAAAGTTCCTGAGTACCCAGGAGACTCAGCACAGACCTGAAACACTTACCTCACTCATCTAGAAATCCAGAGAAGGCCCTGGCTGGTGTGGCTCAGTGGACTGAGCACAGGCTGGGAACCGAAGGGTCGCTGGTTCAATTCCTAATCAGCACATGCCTGGGTTGTGGGCCAGGTCCCCAAAGGGGACACGCGAGAGGCAACCATGCATTGATATTTCTCTCCCTCTCTCCTTTCCTTCCCCTCTAAAGATAAATAAATAAAAATCTTAAAAAAAAAAACCTAACTTTCTAAATGTCAAATATTAATTTTATTTATTAGTATAGCTTTTCTGTTATGAAAAGCTAACACAATAAAGATCAGAAAATTTCACTGATTTTTTTTGTAGGTCCAGGTTAACTGTTCACTGACGAAGAAGATCTTGAACTTCAACGTTAGTGACCTGGCCCACCTTTATCCCGCCACATCACATACTTTACATTAAAAGTCAGCATGAAAGTTGACGTTGGACGGATGAATGGCAAGTATTTTTCCAGTGGGTGAAATATTTATTTGCCTGTATTGCTTCTTAAGTGCATCTTTAATTTTAAAAATAAAACAAGATATAAAAGCAGCTGGTTTATTCTTTTGATTTATTATACATATTAAAAGTTAATTTCTTGAGATGGCACATTGGCAGGTTTAATGTTTACTGACACTAGGAATATCTAAAAGATACTGTTTTTGAAAATTTGGTTATCCAGAAAGAATGAGAAAAAATAAAGAATCTTTCTACAGTCTGAAAAGTGATTTTCTTCATAAAAAGTTGAGAGGAAACAGGCTATTTTTGATAAAGAAATGAGGCAGATTCAAATTAAAAATACAAATTTAAATGAAGTCATTTTATAAAATATGAAAACTAGCTAAATTACATGCAGAATTATTCCATCAATAATAAGAGAGGAACAGCAGTGACACTTAAATATGATAGGATTTATCCATAATAAATAAACATTTTTAGTGCAAATAGTGCAGAAAAATTTCTCAAAGTCAAGATCATAGCAATCATTCTGATCTGTACAAAACCACTCTCAGTTCTGTATACAGTCTGTACAGTGTATTGATGAATTCAGCTGCTGTGATGAATGCCAATTTGCAAATCATAAATATAAATGTGCTTAGTTATGTGTCCCATTCCTCTCTTGGCAGTTCATGTTTTCAGGAAAATCTGGAAAGAAAATTTAAAAAACCCTAAGAGTTCATTTAAGATAGTAAATTTGCATCCCTTTCCATCCTCCTCCCATTAAGACTGACTTACAAAAGGGTAACGTGACCATGAGGGAAAAGAGGAGGGGAAAGAGTTCTAGCATGTTCACATCAACAAGCAGTGACTCAGTGCCCATTTTCTTCTCGCCCCGTTGAGAGACACACACTGAATACTCCAAATCAACCTGTACCCTCAGGGACTGACAGTGTGATCTGTAAAGTAAGATATAAACAGTTCGACACTGGCACTAATCTTAAACACAACGAGACTGAGAGCAGGGGCAGACGACTTTAACTGGAGACAGAAGTGCCTGTTCCTTCCTTCCCCGTAGTCCGCTCCCCATTTTAGGGACCTCCCTGCGCTCCCTTCTCAAAGTCCACTCCTTCAGCCCAGTCGAGTGGGCAGAGGAAGCCGAACTGCCGAGTCAGGACGGACACCCCCAGTCCAGGCCGGCCCCTCCCCAGGGACTTGCAGGGAGCCCCGTGTCAGTCTCCTCTGGCTGCCTGAACTGCTAAGATCAGGCTGTGGGCAGCGACGGCCGAAGCAGATGCGGCGCTGTAAAGAAAGGCCCTCCGAAGAGGAAAAGCAGATGCAGAACTGAGAAACCAGCCGTCCGGGAAAGGGTGTGAGAGACAGAGAAGCAGCCTTGACCACTGCAGCCGCTAGTCGTGTTTTCTCTCCCAGGTGACTGAGCTCTACTTTCTTGTGTTTGGCTTGGTCTGTATCCCGGCGTTACCCAGTAACACAGCTTTTTACTTAAAGCTTGTTGGGGTGGGAATTAGTTCTTACAGCCGAATCACTCCCTGAATGAGACGGATGGAGAGGGAAGGGAAGACTGTCTTGAGATCAAGAAAAACCATGAACAGAAACGTGGGGTAGACAAAAGAACGTGACACATGAGACATCGGGAAAAATATGGGAAGTCAGAATGGATAATCTCAAGCAGGTGTCGGATTACGGAAGACCTAAACCCAGAGAGAACAACATGGTGCTGCCATCGGTAGGGGCCCAGCGCAGGTTCTAGAGCAGAGAAACCAGGGCATCGGGTGGGGCTGCCGGAAGGTCCGCCTGTCAGTCCTGTGCAGGGAGGAGAGACCCTGAGGTCAGGGGGCTGGCGAGGGCATTACGGGAATAACCCTGGCGTGAGATGGAAGAGAGACAGACTGGAAGTTCATTTTAAAGGAAGAAATGACAAAGAAGACTACTGAGGACATAGTATATGCCACAAACTAGCCGAGAGAAAGGAACTCATTATAGTTCACAATACATAAATAGCTATTGATGTTGCAGAAAAACATTTCATTTAAGCCAACATCACACTAAGAAAATACCCAAAAGGTTTCTACTGGCTATACGCTTATAATCTAACATTATGCTCCAGATGTGAGGGAAAATACGCTACACATTACACAGCACGAGAGCTGCAACGACGACATTGCACTCAGAGCAGGCGGACAGGCTCCTGAGAGTAACTCCGGGCAGCCACGCAGCAGCCTCGAGACGAGAACCGTCTGGCACGCAACTCACCTACAGCGGAGCGTGGAGCTGGCCATGCGTCGCTATCGCCTGCTGCAGCTTCTCTTCCTTGGCTCTTCTGCAGTGGCAAATCTAGAGGGTAAATCATTTCGAATACCAGTCACTTCTCCCACAATCTGTCTACTACGCCCCACATTACAGAAGAATTCTAAGTGAGACTCTTTAAACCTGTTTACACTTCAGTTTTGAATGTTTAAGGCAGTTCAGAATTTAAGGACTAAAAATTAATTTTGGCAGATAACCTTTACCTATATACACTTCTAGAATATAAAACAAACCGATGCTTTATATTAGTTCCAATTATGTAATATCAAATATCTGTATTTTAAAAATACAAAAATAAATCCTAACACTGTTAACCAGGGAAGTTAACAAATCAAAACTCCAAGGTACAGCTGTACAGCACGAAGGAACAATCGATGAAATGTTGATGCCACTTACACTAGTGCTATAACCATAGTTGTTAGCGTCCCCGAACTCCCATTTTCTTTCGTGAAACTGGGGATAAAACCTGCCCCGCCTTCCTGAACAGAACAGGCATGTGTATATATAGCACATACGTTTTACAAGTGTAGTGACAAAGGGTTATTTTTATGTATTAATATTATTTACCCTCGCTGGAGGACATTTTTCCCTGCTTCTAGAGAGGGAGGGAGGGAGGGAGAAAGGGAGAGAAACATCGATGCCAGAGAGAAGCATCGACTGGTTGCCTCCCGTATGAGCCCGGACCAGGAACTGAACTCGCAACCCAGGCCTTATGCCTTAACCAGGAACTGAACCCCCAGAGGGTCAGTTACAGGGCTCTCCTCTAACCAACTGAGCCCCACTGGCCGGGGCTAGAAGGTGAGGTTTCAGAGGAACCAGGTAAATATGTGGGACTCCGACAAAGGGCACAATACTGCTAAGTAGACTTTTTGATTTTTATCTAAATATAATGAAAATAATCATCAAACAGAAACTATTCCAGAATGTTCTTAATAATGTTTAAAAAATTAACCTCCATGGCTTCCTCTCCCTTAAAGTGACCTGTGAGGCAGGTTGCTCGGAGCACACTACAGCCACTAAGGCCACACTGGCGCCCACGTGGGGCCTTCGCTATCGCTTCTGAAACAGGCCTGTTACTTGGTTTACCTGCTTGCGTACTCACAACAAGCAGAGTTCAAGTGACAGTGGGACGCTGCTATCGTCCTCAACAGAGGCTCTTTGGTTTCCTTTCACGGCACTCAGAACTGCGGCCCAGGACGTGCTAACATTCCTTTACTCGTGAACACACTCAATTTGATATTACGCTGCCCCTTGTCCTCAACTGCGGAGTGTTACATACTGTTCTCTTCTCCATGAAGCTACTCAGAAAATCGTCTACTTCAGTCTTTCCCTCCAAGAAGTCTTCCGCAATGTTATCGGATTCTTCCTCGGCTTCGTGTGCAGCTACTTTTAATCTCGCCTGTAGGGCACTCGCACTACAGCTCTGGAAAAAAAAATCAGGTGCTATATTACTCTATAACGACCAGGAAAAGTCCTTAGAGAGACAGAAACGAGGCAGAGGCAGGGAGAAGCGGTTCACTATAGGCGCCATTTAGGCTCTTTTGGAAAAATCTGCCTCCACCAGGCCCTCTGCTTTGGGACACACGGGGACACCTGACACAAGAGAAACCAATCCGCGGGCTGCAAACTATTAAATGAAAGAAACCGGGCAAATCACTGTCCTCTCCTGGAATGCAGTATTCAGGTCGCTGCGGTGGGCACCCTCTGGGGCAGTCCCCAGGGAACCCAGCTCCTGGTATTCTCTGCCCCCGTGTAATCTTCCTCCCTTTGAATGTGGGCTGAACAAAATATGACAAAAGCAATGGGACTGAATTTAGCCGAAGAGGTGAAAACTACAAAACGCTGCTGAAAGAAACTGAAGATGACATAAAAAAATGGAAAGATAAAGCAGTAGCTATTCAGATACATGGCCAAGTATTTTCATAATGTGTGCCAAGGCCGTTCAGCAGGGAAGGAAGCCTTCGTCCACTGGTACTGGATGAACCGGGTATCCACATGTTGAATAAAGCCGAACCCCTACCTTTCCTTGTGCAAAAATTAATTCAAAATGAATCTAAGAACTAAATATAGGAACTAAATCTATTTTTAATAACAGTCCCCTCAGTGGGTGTGAGGCAGTAAACTCATTATCATCCATCACGCACAGGAATGTACAGGAAGGCACCACCTTCTTAACACTCTTGCCAACAATGGTTATCGACCTTTACCAGTTTGGCTCACAAGATGCTGTGATTTTGCTTATTATTATCAGAAGGCTGAGCACCTATTTAAATGCTTACATTTACTTGTTCATTATGCCATTTATTGAGCACCTACTACGTGTGAAGCACCAGGTGCTGGGTACAGGGGGGATAAAAAAGGACAGGTTCCTGGGTGCCTGGCATCAGGAGTCTAGCGAAGTGGTCTCCACACTTCAGAGAGAAGCAGAGTCCTCATCTGCAAACATCTGGACGAGAGCTTAGGAACCATGATTTAAAATTTTTTTTTAGCATTTCAAGAATCACTTCAAATAATTTTTATGTAAGTGGTCCAGAAGGCAGAGTAACTGTTATCTCAAAATACTCACTGGACATTCATATCTCTCTTTTTGTGAATTTCCTGTTCTTTTGCCTATTTGTAAGGGATATTTATGAACCATTGGCATTAATATTTGTCATATGTGTGAGAAGTATTTGTTCCCTTTTCTTCAGTTTTGATTTTATGATCTTCAATATAACAAGTTTTAAATTTATTAAACTTTTAAACATATCAATTCTTTCTTTTATGCTCCTGCCTACAAAGGGTTTTTCCTACATAAACCTTTTCAAAAAAATCCTAGGAGACAGTTGCCTTTCATAATTTTACGGTTTCTAGTTAAATACTCTAGCAGAAGTGTCCAACCTTTTGGTGTCTCTGGGTCACACTGGAAGAGTTGTCTTGGGCCACACATTCAATACACAAACACTAATAAAAACTGGTGCAAAAAAAAAGGTTTTAAGTAACTTTAAGGTTTTTTGTTGGGCCCCATTCATAGCCATCCTGGGCCACACGTGGCCTGCAGGCCACAGGTTGGACGCCCCTGCAGAGTATGTTACTGTGATAGTATGATGTAGGAATCTTTCTCCTAAATGGAGGGCCAAGTATATTTATTAAATTCTCAGTTGTTTCCAATTTCCCATAAACCCACGAGTCTGTTCCATAGAACTGTTTCTCTCTTCCTATAAAACTACTGTCTAAACGATGCAGTTTTACTGCGTACTTTGATATTGGGAAAGGGAAGTCGTCCTCATCGTTTTTTGTTCAAGTTCTCCTGCCTATGTTTACCCATTTGGTGTTTCCAATAAACTTCAGAATAAATCAGTGAAAATTTTTAAAAAAACACACCCTTGGGATTTTTTATTGTAAGGAGATTAAATTTTTAGGTTTGGAGAGAATGGAATCTTTATAATATTAAATCTTTCAGTCCATGAATATTACACATTACTTCATTTACTCAAGTGTTCTTTTGGGCTATTTGGCGAAGTTTCCTAACTTTGCGGAGAGTTTAGACAAGGAATGATGCTGACTGCTGTGAAAGCTTCCTCAGCATCTACCAAGCTCCTATGTGCATCTAGGAGGGTTGCAATGGCCTCTCCGAGTTTTGGGTTAAGAGGAGGGAGGACTGTCTGATTCCTGACTCTGATACTTTCCATTTATCAGAACTCAGGGGGGTTATTTATTATCCTTCTCCACGGTTCATCTGTAAAACAGAAATACAGTAATACCTACACCTCAGAGGTCTGGGGAGAATAATGGACAATATGTCAACTGTTTAGTGCAGTGCAAAACACATAATAATTGCTCAATGTTAGCTGTTATTTTTTTAATTCTAAAGAATGACCACATCTGAAATCTAGAATTTATATTCTATTTTACCATCATTTTTTCCTGTTGTTTTATTACATTGGATTTACATTCCAGAAACCCCGGTTTTAAAGGAAATAGAATATTGTTAACTATGATGTTACTGATATGACATACAGATGACATTCTCTATTCTTTTATTTTTACAGATTGTTTTTCAAAACTGAGTGGAGTTTTAAAAATGCTTGTGATTTTTCATGTAACCAGGTTTCTAGCATTAAATTTATTATTTGTGGTGAATTATACATTTACGTATTTTTTCTAGCTGCTCACTTTTCTTTTAAGGTATCTATACAGAAGCTTACAAGTGAGTCTAAAGTTAAAGTCTTTTTGTTGCCACATTTTATTCCAAGAGTTAAACCAGCTCTATAATAACTTTCCCTGAAAAGTTATTTAAGGGGCTTTTAATACTCTTCTGTTTTGGAACCAAAGAAGCTCTTGCATGAACACAAAAGACCTACAACACCTGGTAACTGAGGGCTGTTCACGAGCATTGAGGTGCCGTGCCCTACAGAGGTAGACTCCTCACACGTGCTTCCTGGTACGAATGACAGTGAGCAGGTGGCCGGCACACGTGCAGATTAAGGCGCTCCCGTGCGGGAAGGCGCCGCCGCCTTACCTCGCTGAGCTCGTGCTGCCTCTGCATCTTCTTTTCAAAGGCCGACTTCATTTGTGTGAGCAGCTCGTACTGAAAGAGAAAGCAAACAGGTTGTTTCCTCCTATGTTTCAATTACACGGATTTCTTCAAAAGGAGAACTCACCTTATCTAGAACAGTTTGCCTTTTGGCTTCCAAGCTGGGCTCCAAAAGCAAGTTTTTTCCTGTAAGGTAAATTTCTGTTTTATTTCTAGGTAAAAAGAACACGTTTCTTAAGCAAGTTAAGAAACAAGGGAAGACGTACTTGCCAGCTCCTCAATACTTTTCACTAGGTCGTCCTTGTCACTCACAACTTGTTTCAGCTGCGGCAAAGTCAGGAACTGCTCCAGTAAAACCCCCTCCTGCTCGTTCATGTCCGTAAGCTGGGACACACTGGAAACAGACGGAAATGTGTTAACGAGCGTCATCAGTTCTGCATCATGACAAACACTCATGACTTTTCACTTTTCTTCAGCTGATAGGGTTCGAAATGATTTTTTGCACTATGCATACACACATGAGAAATTATAACCTTAAAAACAAATAAAATATCACAGAACATAAAGTAGTCTGAATGTATTGTCAAATCCCTACAGGACTATGAAGACCGGGGTGCGTGAACAGCCATATGAGGTCAAACTCTAAGCTTCTGTTACCCTTGCTCCAGGACATTTTTTCATTGCTTTTACAGAGGAAGGAAGATAGAGAGGGAGTGGGGAATGGGGGGGGGGGCAGAGGGTGGAGGGGGGAACATCCATGTGAGAGAAATATCAATCAGATAATGCTTACATGCACCCCAACAGGGGACTGAACCCCCAGCCTGAACCTGGATATGCGCCCTTACTGGGAATCAAACTTCTGCCTTTCAGTCTATAAGACGATGCTCCAACCAAATGAGCCACACTGGCCAGGATTCAACCTCCCGAGTTTAGCCCATGTGGTTGTCACAATAAAAGATCAGTATATGTGTTGCACATTTAAGCTTAGAAGACTAAAACAAATCACACCTTAGTATCCACAGGGTCAAAGAGGCAGCTGGGTAAGAATGGAATCTAAACTTTTCTAAATATACCTTTTAGTTTTGACTACAAATCCATGTAAAAGCAAGGTATGATTAGAAGTCAAGATTAAAGGAAAAAGTTGTCTCTAAAATTCAAAGCAAACTTTTTTCTCTTACGTTACATAATCATCCAGAAAAATATTATTTGAAGAGACTTTTAAAAAATAGTATTTGGCTACACATCTCTGGTGTGGTATAACCTAAAGACAAAAGAAGTGTAAAAACAAAAACTAATCATCAAAATCTTATCCTGCATTTGGTATTCACAGTAATAATATTGGGATTGATGTTTTTTGACATCAGTATACATTTATTGAACATATAAATGAGTGACTAAATGAATAAATGATTCCAACAAACATTTATTGAGTTCCTACAAGCACAGCTCAAAAACTAAGACTGCAGAGAATTTACCTCAATTTAATTTAGAGTTTGCCATTAAAACCACAATCTTCAAACCGCAGATACATTGGCAGCGTAACGACCCACAATCCGTAACACAAGTCCCAAAGAGCTGCTACTCCAGTGAGTCGCATCAGTAAACTCTGGGTTAGGAAGTCAGATCTTGTTCCCTTGGACCCCGCCTCCTCTGGAAGTCTCCGCCTCCTTTCTTTGAGACCCTCTCTCCCACTTAGAGCGTACTCTGGCTTCCACCAACTGCTCTGAGCACCCTTCTGCCAGACTGATTTCCCAAAGAAAGTGTAAGAGTAATTCTGGCATCTTTTGGCTGGTATTGTTATTTTGAAAAAGAATAAGTAGCTTTCAGAGAAATGGCTGACTTCAGGTCAGGGAAAAGAAATGTTCAGAGTGAGCCCATGGAATCTTTGTTTTGCCAGAAAGATACAGAAGCCAACTTGAAGAGTTTCCTATTGATTAAAGATAGGACTTTTACCACAAAGAATAATGACTGCAATGGACTGAAACAATCAAATACACTTTTTAAAATGTATGAGTTCTTAGTAACACAAGAACATCTACAAAAACAAACAAAAAAAACCCTCGCCTATCAGAACCTTTGGAGATTGCTTATGCAACAACTCATGACTGTGAAAATTGGTAACAGAGGAAAAAAATCAAGCATTTATCTTGTCTTTCCTGCAATTACATTTCAGTAAAACTAAATAGCCGATTTAGGAAATTTTTTCATAGAATTCTGGCAGTAGGAAGTCACATTTGCAACCCTTAATGAAGTACTGAATAAGCATGATTTCAGGCACTGTCAACGTGGTCGTGACTTAATGTCCCTAAAAAGAGGACAACTGGACGTCACTGCGGCCTTGTGTAATATACAAGGAAGTAGGCACTAATTATGATGTTAGGAAACTTGCCAAAAGATTTCAACCTCAATCTTTTTTTCAGCTTTAATGAGATAACTGACATGTAACATTGTGTAAGCTTATGGTATACAACACAATGTGATTGAAACTGAATCTAACTCTAATAAAAACTTTAGCTATAGCCGCCAACAGAAGGAAATATGGGAAATAGACAAACGTCTTCAATGGCACCACAAGAATGCAATCAGGCGGGAACAGGATCTGAGGGCTCCCATAGGAAAAACACCAATCCTTCGACAAATACGTAATAATATGTGTGCAATCTATATTAATGTATTTATGTTTATGTATATTTGTATATGCGTGGTAAGTGTGTGTGGGGGTGTTTGTGTGTATAAAAGGATGGGGAAAAACAGTGCACCGTTAAAAGAAACTTAGTAAGAGATACAGTACGCAAACGCAATAGGTAGACCTTCTTTTGAATCCTGATTCAAAGAAACTACCAACAAAAAGATTTGATTATTAGAGTCTGAGGAAATAAGATTAATATTAAAGAATTACCATTAATTTTGTTAGGTATGACTACGATGTAGATTGGATTATGATAAAGTCCTTATCTGGTATAGAAATTTAATGAAGAAGTTGTAGGTAAGAATGACATATTTGATATTTGGTTTAAAATAATCATGACCCATACCCAAACTTCCTAAAAGTAAAGCTGGAAGAATGGTATATGAAGCAAGTCATGCAAAGAGGTTCACCTTTTTGTATTTTTGATATTTTCACAGTAGTTTTTTAAAGAAGGAAGAAAAAAAGAATCCTTTGTAATGTGACAGCAGTAACACTAGCTACTTCGTGGAGCTGTAGCAAGCATTACAATGCCTATAAACCCTTAACATGGATGTCATTTATACTGTAAATGTTCACTAATTTATGAGCATCGGCAGAAAATAAGAAGTTACTATTCCCTTAAAATGATAGTTAAACATTGGGTGAAATAAAGCTAAATTTCTTTTTTTAACTATACTATTTCTTATGGGTGTTTGGCTGCACAACCCTGATGGGCTATATTTCAAAGTCTAAAGAGACTTTCGGTCAAGATGGCGACATAGTAACCACAGCTCGCCACGTCATGCAACCAGATAAAAATTACAACTAAACTACAAACCACCACCAGTCAGAATCATCAAAAATCAAGTTAAATGTAAGTCTGACAACTAGAGAAATAAAGAAACCACATCCATTCAGGCTGGTAGAAGAGGAGACATGGAACAGCCTGGTCCCACACCCATGCGTGGTGGATAAAAATCAGGGATATCTCGGGAGCAAGGAGTCCCAGCCCCACACCAGGCCTCTCAGCCCAGGAAATAAGTCCCCATAGCTTCTGGGTGCAAAACCAGTGGGCATTGAGTCGCTGGAAGAAACTTCTGGAGTCCCAAGTAGTTCCTCTTATAGAACCGGCACACAGACTTACTCAGACTTACTCCCTGTGAACTCCAGCACCAGGGTAGCAGCTTGAAAGGCACCAAGGTCAGGGAAGGAACTGAAGTGTCTGGCTTCAAGGTGAGATCGTGGGGACAGCTTTCTACCAGACAGAATGAGGGCAAAGGCCACTGTTCTTTTCCTGAGCCCACCCCACATGGAGCCACAGAGCTGGCAGATAAAGAGCTTCCCAGACAAGGAAAAGCTAAAGGAGTTCATTGTCACCAAGCCATTATTATATGAAATGTTACAGGAACTTATTTAAGAAAAATAATATAAAAACTACGAACAATAAAAAGGCAATAAATATGTATCTATCAACAATTGAATCTAAAAACACAAACTAAGCACAGAAGAAGAGCCAAGACAGAGTCATGGATATGGAGAACATTTTAATAGCTGCCAGACAGAAGGGGGACTTGGGGGAAACTGGGTGAAGAGGTGAGGGGATTAAGAAGTACAGGCAGGTAGTTACAAAACAGCCATGGGGATGCAAAGTACAGCATAGGAAATGGAGCAGCTAAAGAACTTGTACGAATGACCAGTGGACATGAACGAAGGTGTGGGGACTGCCTGAGGGAGTGGGGGGTGCTGGGTGGGGGGAGAAGGGGGAAAATTGGGACAACTGTAATAGCATAATCAGTAAAATATGATTTTAAAAAAGACAGAATTGCAAAAAATTTTTAAATGGAATCTGGTAGTCTCATTAAGAAGAGCTTTATGAGTATTGTGAACTTTCAACGGGGACTGCAAAGAGGCAATGTCTCCCAAAGCTGAGTGGCCACAAAATATGGTTTTTTCATGGACCGTCTAAGAGAAGTGTTCCATAAAAATTGTACCTTAAACTTGAATACTACGAACTTATTTCCCATAAAACTGAATAAAATTTGGCTCTATCAAATCACCTTCCTATTACTTTAAGAGAACTCTAATCTATTTTTCTGTGTACAAATGTCTGTCTACTAATGGAACGATGGAAAGGTCTAAAGTAGGCCAAGATATTTTTTGAAATCTCCAGGGATAATGTACTAAGAAATAATTTTCACAAGACTGTAAGCCACACAAGACAAAGGGCATTGTTATCCTGGTCATTATTGTATCATCCCCCGCACCTGGAAAAGTCCCTGGATAAATACTAGTCACTCAGTAAATACAACCCGTAAGACATAAAACTGACTGAGTAATATGAAGATCTGATTTGCATTTACAAATAAAAGAGACAGTGAGAAATGATGTTATTCTCCAAGTTCTTTACCTTAGTTCTGAGAGTTCTGGAAACGCATCAGGGACATCTGGCATCTTGTAACCAAAACCATTTTGGTTTATCTAAAGAAAATTTGAAATGGTATTGAATTTCAGCCATTTTTTTTTATTGTTTTCATCACATCTTCATCTTCACACTGTACACTGTTCTTACTCTTTACTCTGCCTGCTTTCTTTACTGTATTTTTTTTTCAGTGTATCTTTATAGAGCTACTGGCTTTTTTGAGGGGAGGATGGGGGGACAGGTGTCATGTGAGTACCTTGTTCAGTCTCTTGGGCCAACAGAGGCTATAATATAAATCTCAAGTCTATCTGGTACATGTGTGGCAAATTATCTGTGGATTTCACTGAAATATATTAATACATTTCTCTTAAACAAAAAGAATTACATATCAGAGAACATTAAGTTGACAAAGCCTAAATAGTTACAAAACTAAGCTCAATGAGACAGTAGGGCAGATAAGGAAAAGTCTATCCATCGTTTGAATACAGATGACTTTAAAATGGAAGACTCCTGCTCTGGCTGGTGTGGCTCAGTGGATTGAGCACTAGCCTCCGAACCAAAAGGTTGCCAGTTCATTACCCAGTCAGGGCACATGCCTGGGTTGCAGGCCAGGTCCCATGTTGGGAGCAGAGGCAACCAGTGGATATTTCTCTCCTCTTTCTCTCTTCCCCTTTCTCTAAAAGTAAACAAATAAAATCTTTGAAAGTATTAGACTTTAAAATTGAAGACTCATGAAAAGTTTTCTGTCATCTTGTTTATGCTTTTAACTGTAGTTGTTCACAATATTCATTAATACTGAATTCATAATATTTATCAATAATTCATTGAATGAATGAATATTCATTCATCAAATTAATGAATATTCATAACATTCATTCATTCAATGAATGTATTCATAACATTCATTCATTCAATGAATGTATTCATTAATACATTCATTGCTCATTGGGTTGAACAATGAGCGATTTTGGAAAACAATGTCCGCTTGGGTCTATATTCTAAATGATCACGAACACTAAAGCTAGTAAAGTTGGGTGATACTAAGGGTTAAAAGTGGAGGTTTTAAATCCCTTTTTATATTAAATGCTGACTATCAGTCTCTACCTCAGTAACGTCCCACATGGCAAGTTACCAGCTTAATTAGGGACCACACAATGTTTCAAACTAATGGGACGCTTGCAGCAGCCAGTGTGCTGCTGCTACTCCATCTGCTTCTCCTACAGGGTTGTCTCCTGAGCCTCTGCTAAGCCCTACATGACAGAACACCAGAGATCTTTCTACAGCAGATTCATAAACACATGGTCCAGTTTCTGCCTCCATGCCTTTGTTAATGCTGCTACCTCTTCACAGAGGTCACAGTGCTTTATGTAACCACTTGTCACTCTGACAAATTCATCGCCATGTATCAGAACATAAATTCACTCACTCTCATCCGCCTCATTTTAACTGAGCACCTAGTATCTGCACCGGGCAGGGTCTCCCATGTTCCCTTCTCGTTCTACCTTGGTCCCTGGGGGCACTGACCATTCTTTTAAATGCGCCTTCACCATAACTCGAGACTATGTCTTCTACTCTAGTCTATGTTCCTTATTTACAATTATTTCATTATATGTTGGTGACTTTCTGAGTTTGTTCATTGGGTTGAAAATGGGATTAAATAATCTTCGTTATCTTTTGTGCCTAACTTAGTGGCTGGCACGAGGAGACACATAATAAGTGTTTGTTACTTAAATTAATGTCTCAAAGACACGAAATTTAGCTAACCAAAGATACCGACCTGTGCTGAAGTGTCTGTTGTAGGAACAGGTAACGGCAGATTTGAAAGGACAGCAAATGAAGGAGCCGCGGGTTTGGCTGTTGTGTAACTTGTCGTTGACGAAGAAACAGTGTCGGCAACAGATAAAGAACTGATAGTCCTGTTAGCCTCTTGTGGGGGGTATGGAGGAAGAAATGGAAAACCCTGAGAAGCGTAAGGAGGCATCCCACCTGGGTTACTGTACAGGCTAAAGATAGAGAGAAACATCAGATCAGAATTTACGGGTAAATTTGTAAAATTGTTCCTAAACTGTTCTAACGAACGATGGTCATAAGTTATAGATGGAATACACTTATACCAGGTAAGACTAGTTATATCACCAAATAAAATATTATATAAGTTGATAAATTATGAACCATCCCCAATTTTTGGTTCCCATGAAAAAGAAAAATGTTTTAGAAAGTATACAATATACAATTCAACTTTGCACATTCCACTGGCATCAATCAATGTTTTCACAGAGAGAATGGTGAATAACATTTAATCCAGAAAATTTACTCAAGTGGAGGTTGACCAAAATTATCAAAAGTCAAGAATGATTTTCTAAAACTTGTAAAGGCCAAGTAAATGTACAGATGAGCTGCTAAAAACGTTACAATACGAAAAACAAGATGCACCCATAAAACAAGCGTGTGTTGGAAAAAGAAGTACAGAAGTATGTACTTGGGATTTAACCAGAAAACAATGTTTTTGTAAGATAATAATATGGGTTTTAGTTCAAGATGGTGATGTAGGAAGATCCTGAACACACTGAATCTTCGAGCTACATGTGGAACAATTTCCTCCAAAAGAAATCCTAAAAGCTGAGTGATAGCTACACACCGGGTAAGAAAAAGCACACACTGAAGTGGGTTGGAAAGGACGAGATACAATCTTGCCATAAATCACCCCCTGGGTGGGGCAACCCGCAATGGGGAGAGAACTCAAAACCCACAATTTCTCCCTGAGGAGCCAAGGGTTTGAACCCCACACTGGGCACAGCTTTTAAGACCAGCCCTGGAAGATGAGCCATCTGGTCGCTGAGCTATGAAAACCAAGGGGACTTGAGTCCACAAGCTCCCCAAGGCTGCAGCAAACTGAGAAACAGCTTTTCAAGGGCTCGGGTCTGGTGCACCCTGTTTTTATGGCTGCTACGCAGGAGACGCCTTTTCACTGCCTGGCTCTGGGGGCCAGGGGAGCTGGGGTTCCTGGGTCCAGTGGGACGGCAGCAGTCACAGGATGGGTCTGGGCAGACTGCCATCCCTATGGCCCTGTGCAGACAGCAGAAAGAACCACCCGCCCCGTC
The DNA here is from genome assembly GCF_021234435.1 of Artibeus jamaicensis. NCBI lineage: Eukaryota > Metazoa > Chordata > Mammalia > Chiroptera > Phyllostomidae > Artibeus > Artibeus jamaicensis. The sequence continues at coordinate 18,519,077 of NW_026522056.1, read as the reverse complement.
TTTCTATGGAAGAGGTCTATCTGCTTGTGCGGGAGCTTTGGCCTGACGAGCAGGTTTCAGGTTTGCTGCACTTCCAGGGGCTGACAAAGTGCTGTCAGGGACCGTAGGTGGTGGCTGCCATCTTCGCACCTTCCCCTTGCCTCTCTCCAGCTCTAAGTCCCAGAAAGGAGCTTGTACACTCATCTGGAGCCTGACTTCTGAGACTGTCTCCAAGGGGACACCTCCAAATTGCCCAGAACTAGTATCCAGGGCAACTGAAGCCTGTGTCACTACAGTATGGGACTGTAGGTATCAGCCAAATGTTCTGAAGCCACGAATAAGTGCCTTATAGGTGACCGACATGGAAAGCTCTCCAAGCTAGACCACTGTGGGGGGGGGAGGTGTGTGTTACCATTTGTGCAAAAAAGGAGGGAATACAGTACTACATGAATGTATTTCCTTATATATGCATGAAATCTCTATATATTTTGACTGCCATTCATGTTTGTATGAATTCTATACATTCACAGCCAAACAAACAACTTTGGACACCAATGAGAAGAACTAAGTTGCAAGGGAAATAAAAATGGCAGGGTGACTTTCCACCTCACACTCCTTTATACATTTTTATTTTTACTCTAAATGACTATATTATAGATTAAAAAATTAAGTTGAAATGTTTTCTAATGAGCTTGTTTATTTCAAAGAAGCTCTCATCTTTACCTTAAAAATTTACTTTTATCTATAGGAATATAAGTGATATACCTGTAGATATAACATAAGTTATTTAAAACAATATGATCAGCATGAGAAAATATTTGTACTATTCTTGAATTACTGTCAATAATTCTGAACCAATTTGCCTTATTTTGACCTTGTAGTATAGATGTATCAAACCTGCTTTTTAGTAATGTGCGCTTTATTGTAGAACTTATTCGAAATAACAGATAAACCTGCTGGCTTCTATGTTCAGATAGAGTGAATGAGTTAATATCTAGCCCCATCCAGACAGGAGACAGGAGACACAGTTTTTAGACAAAGAACTCTTGTGCGTGCTCACGTTGGCAGCGCTATTACTGGGTTTGCACAGAGAGGATGAGCGTGGCTCCTGAGCAAGGACAACAGACAAGTTTGTGAAGTATTCTGTATTTCTTTGAAAATGAACAGATAAAGAGAACAAACAAACAAAAATATTAGTGAGGCCCGTGACTCCAGGACACAGACATAAGAGGCAAAGATGAGGGCTGGGCTGATGTGCCCAGTCAACCCGATAATCTAGCTAAGCAGATGGATGCCCTGGCGTTTTTGAAGGTGCCTTGACTTGTGACCAAGAAAAAGTTGTTTACAGTTAAATAGAAGGACTGGGCAAAAAATTCAAGAAGTATTCTGGAAAGAGAAAAGAACAAGAAGTTGCATCACCGTGCCGTTTCAGAACATTAAAGACAAAAACATGTTACAAAGATCAAAAATCTAAATAGCATTGGACATCTTAGCACCAACAGTCATATATAAACAGGTCTGAGAGGAAAAAACCACATCAACTTAGATACTGACCTGTACCAACTACTAAGTATTTACAGATTTACAAAAATGTCTCAAAATGTATGGACTTCCAAACGTCCACGTTGTATTTTATGAAAATGTTTGCAGCATTATTGCTGGTCCCATCTGCTCTTGCAGAACCATACCACTCCGCTATCAGAGGAAAAGCTCGTTTTCCTCCCCTTGAACCTGGCCGAGATTTTGCAACTGTCTCAGAAAATCAAATGTAGGCAGAAGGGAAAGACTTCATGCAACTACTTCACTGCGACTTTCTCATAGGTTGTCTCCCAGGATGCACACGCTACTGAACATCAGCCATCACGCTATGAGGAAGCCCGGGACCCAGTGACCATGTCTAGTTACACCTGCTGACATCGGCAGCCACTTGTGATGAGCAGAGGAGACAAGGGCTTGCTCTGACGAGCCCTTCCTAAATTGAAGACTAGAGAGCATGACAAATGGATTTATTATTTTCATTGTGCCCACAATTTTGTGGCTAATTTGTTATGAAGCCTTAGGAACCAGAAAAGATTTTTAGCACGTGGAAGTGGAATGACACTACGACCAAAAAAAAAAAAAAAAAATCTAAAACACAGGCGCAGCTTTGCGGCCAATCAGAAGTGAAAGCTGGAGGTGCCCCCAGGAGAGTGTAAAAGACCGTTAAGTAGGAAAACTGAAAGAGATCTAAGAAAACAGAACCAATGAAAAATGCAAATAAAATTAACTCCAGAAAAAGCAAAAAGTTGTAACAGGGAAATGTTAATTATGATCATGTGTTTGGTTCAGCAACAGTAAATTTGTAGAGAGTCACAGTAATAAAAACACCAAAAGTAAATCTAAGTAAAAATCATGATATAATTTCACTGGGAAGATAAGGAGAAAGGAAGATCTGTGAAAGATAACAATTACTAAAGTTCTCATTAATCATAATAGGAAGTCAACGGATAATGTCTAAAACAACAGGAGAGTCAGCAGTATGTGTATATTATAAAGATGAAGATAAAAATCAGAGAAGCAGATAAAAGAAGAAGAATGTTGCCTCTGAGAAGTATGACTGTATTTCTATGATGATGGGGATGTAGAAAACAGAGAACTGCTTTTTAACATCATTTGAATTTTAAACTACAATTTGATTAATTTGATTAAACTACATATATGCAAACGTTTGTTATAAATATACTTACTATGGAAATGCCGTTGAAGTAGGAGCTAAAACTGGAGGATTCTTCCAAAACTCATCCAACAGACTCTGAATAATTTTCCCGAGATCTGAGTGCATTGTAAACTGAAAATAACCGCAATACAGGATGATCAAAATCACTTTCAGAAAAAGATTACAGGGTCTCACTAGCATGACTTCACTCTAAAACTTAGTATTAAATCCATTTGCAAGTAAAGAATTAAATAAAAAGCAAAGGATGTTGTGTCAAGTAAACATATTAGCAATCCACAACTTATAATTTTTTCTAGTAAAATCAACACCATAAATCAAGTTAATAGTCTATTTAATCAATGATGGAGCTGAAACATTTCCAACTTCACTATTTGTAATAATTGGAAGGTTCGAAGGTAAATGCTGAGAACACATAGTTCCATCCCTCACGTTAATCAATCACATATGTATCCCAAGAACTTCAATTCACACCTGAATTGTATTTCTCCCTAACAACTACGGAGGAGCTGCTGTGAACCCAAGTTCAAAGACCAACAGGTCCTCACCACTGAAACACCACCTTCGGGTCAGTGCTATCATAGTGGAATTTTTTTAAATTACTAATTCCAGACTGAGATTTTAAGTGCATTTTAGATTTCTAAAATATTTAGTAGAAAAGTAATACACCTGTTAATAAATATACCATAAACATACATTGTTTACTAATGGAGAGGTAACATATACTCCTTGTTTATCCATTAAATGATGTCGTATTGGTGGATAAACACTGATCACTGGTTTTTCCTGAGGAAATTGTGGAGGAAGCAATCTGGTAAAGGTAGAACAGATGAAAAACAAAAACAAAGACAACAAATGTTACATTATATAGTAAAAATCCTAAAACAAAGTTAGCTAAAGCAAATTAAATTTTCATATGTTCATTTGGATTAATCATTCAGTAATTAGTGCTCTATTAGGTTGTTGAAATGACTGAAAATATACAAAAGGATATACAAGTAATTCCATAGAAAACCTTCTTAATGTGGGACATGGGTGCCCTGAATTATGGAATATTTGTCACACCGTGACAGTTACTTGCTTTCACACACAATGTACCAAACTATAAACATCTCCACTGAAAATCACAGCAGGCGCCTGTAGCAGACGGGCCATATTAACCCACCTGCTTAGCTACTGGGCCACAGGTCTGGCCAACTATTTTTTTTACCTGTGGCTTTCCTACCTTTGAAAGGCTGCCAAAAATTATTTCACTATCTATTGACTTTTTAAAGAGTAAATGAAAGTACTAGAAATGAAACATTATAGCTGTCACAATGCCTTACTTCTTTATGACTCTTTTCTAAATGTCCCAATTAACACATCTCTCCCAATTTTGAGGTCAATCACGTGGTTTAAAAATAAAACAGTAAATTTCAACACAAAAAGTGAAAATCCCAACCTTTTCTGAATCATTACAAATTAAAGACTAGGGAGTAAAGTCTTAAAAAATGGGATTTTACTGGCTATGAAACTGTTTGCCAAATCTCTAAAACTCAGAAGAATGTGTCCCTTTAAATTGCCTCTCTGCTCCGCTGGGGGCTCAGAAAACTATCTGTTGGTCCAATGTCAAGAAGAAAGCCAGGTCCTTGATGGCTTCTCCTACTAAAGCCGTACATGGGACATTTGAAGAGAAATACAACTACTTAACTCATGGAGTTGAAGATGTTAAACTAGTCTGGTAAAAAAAGGCAATGAATGGCCTTGGGGGCCCAACCAATCTGGATTTGTATCCTGGCTATGGGATCACTACTTACGTATCTATAATTTGCCCTCATTTGCTACTGTGAGGACTCAAAAAGTTGCTATGTATGAAGGTAACATAGCACAATGCTTGGCACTGTCATACAGTCATGCTTTAGTCCCCTGAACTCCTCCAGGATTTAGAAAGGTCCCTATGTGAGGCACCATGCTAGGCGACGAGGATGGGGAGCGCAATGAGCCATGGGGCCTGCCTCCCAGGCAGGTGCCGCCTCACCTCCCCCCAGCTGTAGAAGGCAGCCACCTGATGCCATCGGAGGTCAGAACTCAGTTCCTTCCGACTGAAGACTTGTAACTGCACTTACAGTTAAATGGGTACTTCAGCAATCACTGTCCAGCTTTTCTCTTTATAACTTAGTAAATTAACCTCATAATTGCATTTTTGACTTTGTTTTTTCTTTAACAATAACCAGCAGATCAAATTCAGCCTTGAACATTCTGACTGATGTAGCTTATGCTTCCGAAAACTAATATATTTTAAATTCTTTCAGATGTAAAGCTGAATATACCTCGAACGGTTTTCCATGCACGCTCCCTTTCATGGATTCTTATTATTATTCTTACTCTTTCAGCCTACGTCCAGCTAGGCCTTGAGTACAAATTAATGAAACTGATCACAGTATTAACGATTATTATCACATCTGTTTATCACATTTCCTCTTTCATAGTTCTTTCTTACAGCAATATACAAAATGTTCATTTTGCAATATTGTGTAACTTTGATAAGTTATAGTTCAAATACTTCACTTTAAAGAGTTTATTTCTAAGAACAACTAAGAAACAAAAACAAGTTTTTTAGTCATGTCACATAGAAAAGTGGGGTACGACTCTACTCACATATTAATGTTTATTGTCAGGTTGTTGACGGTGAAGGGCAACCTGTATTCCACATCTTTCTGTATCTCAGCTATACTGTGGGAGGAAATGTACCTGAGGTTATACAACCATTAATACTAAAGACAAACGTTAAATGCTTTTAGAGCCTAACAAAACTGTTCTTAATTTTAACCAGATTCTAGATGGCCAATATAACCTGTATTTTGAGGGGAAAATGATCACAGAAAGGTTTATCAAATAAGAGGCGATAATCTTCTGCAACACCCACTGTGTGAGTGTGCGGTGAGGGGTGATGTTGTGGCAGAGCCCAAGAATAACACTTGTTAGATTGACTTATATCACTTTATCCAATTCATTATTAGTAGAAGCAATCGTGAACCCTCTAGTTAATACAGATTAGCACGATATCCGCGTTCTGACTACAACCCTGCTGCCAACCGGTGGTACCTAAAACATCTGGATGAGAAGTCTCCTGCAGTTCCAGGATGGAGACTGCTGGCTGTTTCCAAAACCAAATTACCCCCCTTCTTCCAAAGAGAGGCCCGCTTTTATTCTGAGCAGCAATGTTCTAGTCTTTCTTGCAGCTGGTTGTTGCCATAGACTTAAGTGTCAGCCAGTAAGACAGAGAAAAACTGAAGCTGGGGCTAGAATTTCCAGAAAAGCATCTTAAAGAGGAACAAAAACCTGATGAGGGTCTATTTGCCCTTTCTTCTGGGACCTGACGGCTGGACTTCAGACAGCTCTGAAGTTAATCACGGAACCATTGGTGGCCCTGAGAATGAAGGCAGGCACCGGGGAGAGCTAAGTAGATAGAAGGAAGTAGCACCGGTTCTTGATGACTTGGAAATGTTAAACTGAGTCTTCTCCTGCGAGAGAACTTTTACTGGGTGTGAGTCACTATTTTGGGAGTCTTTGTTACTAGCAGCTAGACATAATTGCCAACCACTCTAAGTCCCTTATATTTTAACATTCTACATTCAGAATTTTATTTTATTGTTAATTAGAAGGCATACATTATTACAATTATAATTTGCCAGCCAAATTTTGGGGGGCTCACATGGAATTCTAAGAAATATTCATAACATTTCCAAAGGGAAAAATGGTAAGTAGTATTAATGAGTCATGATTGACATAAACTTTTTCAAGAATGAATACCTTTGAAAGAGGTGTAGCATTTAACATTAATAATTTATTTTTTGTTGTTTTGGTTTCTTCAACCAATAGCTGTAGAAAACCTCCTTTCCCTCATTTTTTTAACTACTTCATTTTTTGGCCTTTGATAAAAACCTAGCCTCTACAATATGTAAATTTTAGGTAGCCTGAAAGGTTCGAAAGTGTTGAGACACAGTTTTAGAGAAATTGTAGATGTTGATAAGCTTTCTCTCCTTACATCCACAGAATGGGGCTATGACTGGAGAGAAGAAACAAGTAACAAGAGACTCAAGATGAGAGTCAACATTGGAATTTAACAAAAATTTTACGAACGTTTCTCTTTGGGGATCACGTCCGGACTAGGAAACTGATAGCATCCTCAAATGCACCGTGTCATCGACACAGTTTTTTTTAACTCCTTAACTCCTCGTCATATTCCTCCACCACTCTGATCCCCTCCTCACCGAATCTGGCATAACATACTCAGGTCTGTTTCTCTGGGTCTTCGTTTCCTTCTGAAGGCTCCTGTGTCAGGTATAACTTAGATGACAAAAATCTGTGTGCTTTTCTCTTGTGACTCTGTCAGTTTAATTTTCAGACCCTGCCAGGGTCTTTTAAGTGTCTAGGAAAACTTTGTCCTCCCCTATACTAGCTGCATTAGACAAAATGGAGATATTTGTCCTACTTATTTAATCCAAGGATCATTCCCTTAATATTCACCACAAATGTGATTTTGAAGTTCTTGCTATTTTTAATAACTTTAAAAAAACTGATTTAAAAAATAATTCAGTCTCACTGAAATAGAACAAGCAAAGAGAATGTCAACATAAGAAATACCCAAACCTTCACAAAATGTTGTAAGAACTCATTTGAGCACAGACTGACGAGTTACTGGGAAGCAAGGTCTCAAATGCTGGAGAATGAGTTTTGCAGCTTGATTTATGCACTTGAAATTAAGGAGGGAACGTAAGGAAGACTACATGGAAGTGGGAGAAAGCCAGGTAGGAAGTGAATTACAGACAGTTAAGATTATGTCCCCTCTTGAGGGTGGTTACACGTATTTCAAAGGTGTGTTAACCTAGAATATGAAAATACTGGATAGGGTCTTGCTTAAGGCAAAGATAAGCTTTTTACTAAACAGTTATATAGGCCCAGGGCATGACTACTTACCGTGACCTGTCCAGTTATGAATGTATGATCAGACTACCCTGTGGGGTTAGTTTACATAGAACCCCTTTTTCATCCACAAGAATGTAAACATCACTCAGGACCTTGTATGCCCCAGGTAAGCACTTCCAACACATTGGTATATAACCTTCTAATCATCTTTCTATATTCACAGTCTTATTTAAAACAAAAATATAATTACACCACATATACAGTTTGGTAACTTGCTCTTTTCCCCACAGTAATTTATTGTAATTACCTTTCTAAATAAGTGTAATTTTACAACCTTTTTAAATTTTTAAAATATTATTAGCATAATATTCTAGTATATTGTTTACTCTATTCTCTACTTTTAGATAGTTAGATTGATTTCTTCATTCACAGGTGGGAGGGGAGAGGCAGTTATGGCTGGACTTAACTAGCAATGGAGAAATGACTGCCTGTATGGTAACATTTCTTTTCAAGGTAGGTACTGACTGAGACTACAAAGGGGAAATTAGCATTGGAACTGTTAAGATACTATTTAGGAAACTTTTTCTTAAATGGTAGCATGCTTTACTGTGTCATATACTCCACAATTATAACTATGAATCACTGGTTATAAATGGACTATATGATTTAATGTATCAAATTAAAAATCACTTAATAACAGATTGTTTGGTATACATAACTTTAAAGTTTTTTATGAGCTCAACATCCATTTATAGATTCAAAATGTTGATATTTTGTAGATTTCTATAGCTTCAATAGGCTAAGGCATAGCAGATTCTTGGACTTTTTTTTTTTTTATTGCAACAAGGAGATTTCCTTCCATGAGGAAGTTTTGATCTCAAATACCTATAATTGTCAGACAATGCACACGAATGAAGGCAGTTGCTTGCAGTACAACAGGGAGCCGACTGCAAACTAGTAAAATGGAAAAGAGCCCCCCACAGCCCCACAAAGCGAACAGCTCCTCTTCAGCTCAAAGCTAATGTTGCTATGTGGAAACTGTTACCAAATCTTTCCAGATCTTTCGAGTTTAGTTTAGTTTAAAAGAAAAGTTGGAGGTGGCAAGGGCCATATTGGAATCTCTGTATCTGCTGCTCAGTTTTGCTGTGAATCTGAAATTGCTCTATATAATAAAGACTTTTTTTTTAAATGGGAATTTTGGAAACTTTAATGAAAAAACCTCAAATTATAAATGTTGACAATGGTACTCAGGGACTGGCAGCAAAAGAAAAATCTCAAAACAATTTTTAAAGGTGATGAAGATTGGCACTAATGTTTTTAAAATATAAAATAAAAATAACTGCAATTTACAGAGTATCTGCTGTGTGCCAGATAATATTCTCGATTAGTTATGTGTGCTATATTTAACTTCCTTTAGAAGAGGTACATCGCCTTTGTGTAGAAACTCTCCGGAAGGAACTTGTTTTCTGGATGGAAAGTCACAAGTAGCCCTGCCAGAGATACACGAGCTACAGGCAGACTTGAAGGATTCCTGACCAATAAGCTCGGGCTAAGAGGCATTGAGCATGTGGGCTAAGAGGCAAAGGTTACAGGCACACTGACTCAGTGCAGTGGGAAAAGGATGTCATTTGTCATATGGTTATTACTATATGCCAGATGCACTAATACCTGATTATACTTACTAAATATCAACCGTCCCACATGGCAGAAATCACAATTCCTAAATTCTACAGAAGGAGGCTCGGGAAAGTCGAGTAGCCTGCCAAGTGGTCCTATTGCTAGAACATAGTATATGTTTGAGCCAGAACTGGAATCCTTGACAGTCTGGTTATAAAGTTTTCATTCACCTAATGAAAGCTGTTTTCTCAGGTCGATAATTTTTGCTTATTTCCACTTATGATGCTCCAATTTATTGTCTTTTATCTCTAATAGAATATGCACATTGAGAGACTCTAGGAACCAGCAGACTTTCAAAGTCGTCAGAGCGTGCGGCGTTGGTGGTATAGTGGTGAGCATAGCTGCCTTCCAAAGTCGTCAGAGCAGGAAGAATTCAGATAGCCAGTCCTCTCACTGAGGTTATGTGAACACCCAAGTTTGCCCTGCCGGTTATTGACACATCAGATTCTCCTGCCTTTGGGTACATGGCTTCTTTCATTAAGACTATTATTCATACCAGTGTAAGAAAAGAAACAAAAAGCAATTCTGGTAAGTATAATTCCCAAGTTAGACTTCCTTATTGAAAATAAAAATACCATCAGAATTACTGTGTATTTGATTATTAAAATAAATGCAGAAGTCTTTCACTTGAGATAGTTGATATCCCTAAGCAAAAGGTAATAAAAAATGATTACCATTTGTATAACTTTGAATTTACATAGTTAATTACAATAATTACCATTTATAATATAGCTATGGTTTTAGAACTAAGGAAATAAAATAAAAATAAAGTGAGATAATTAACTTTCAGATACTAAAAGAGAAGAAACTAGGATAGAAAGAATGGTAACTGTTAAGGACCATCAGTTTTTAATATTTTCTGATTGCAGGTAAAACGGAGGGAAATACTTAACTGCTTCACTTCTGAAGAATCTTTAAATATTGGGACTAGTGGGTATCACTAGGGATATTTTCAACTATTGTACAATAATTGAAAAATCAGGCCCAAAATGGCTTAAATAGTAAGGGGTTATTAATCTCGTACAGGAAGAAGTCCCAAGGCAGAAAGTTTCCAGAACTGGGCAATTCAGCATCACGATATTATCACAGACATTACAGCTTTCTACTCTACCACATTCAGTAGTCAGCCTGTCTTCCTTCCCTATCCAAGCAGTTCGAGATGTCCCATGTAACAGTACAATATCCAAAACATTAGAGGCATTTCATTTTGACATCTCTATTACTGAGGAAAGGCTGGGAACAGCTAGCTCCCCAGCGGACTTCTGCTCCACCTGCCACTCACCAAAAGTAGGCTGAGAGCCCTGCTTTCACAGTAACTAGCAGGAGGAATGACAGCATGGTAAGGAGCGTAAACAACCCTTATTTACTTACTGGGGTTGAAAGGGCACAACCTACAGTAAGCACCCGGCCTTGCAGATGGGGAACCCAGACAAAAACAGGTGTTCTTCCAAGAAGTCAGGGGACGTGCATTTGGATGGGGAACACAACAGCGTGCGTTCCAGAGAGCTTCTTTAGAAAGTGGGAGAGACAACAGAATGGTTCTATTCCTGCCCAGAGGTTGGGCATTACCAGTGGCAAGTCGATCACTGGATGATTGTTACTCAGAGGTGGATTATATTACTTGAGTACAGTCTACATAACTTTCAACTTCCATTTTCACGGCAGACAAACATGTTACTATGCTTTGGTTAAATAGTTTCCCATTTGCCTGCCTGAATCAGTAAGACTTAGATGAGGAAATACACATAAAACTCATCTAACCTTTAAGAGAGGCCTGAGGAAGATGAATTTTTATGGTAACAAAAAAAGTTCACACCCATAGAGAAACAGATTCTTCCCTAAAATAAAACTTTTTTGAATTATGAAGAGTTGAAAGATGATTAAGAGTTGGAAGAATGGGGGATTCTCTCTCATCTCTCTTAGATGAGAGAATGGGGGTGGGGGGTTCTGAAGGAAGGCAGAAAAAATCAGATACTTTCACTGTCAGGAAGAGCTGTTGACCTTCCATTTGGTGAAAAGATAGCTATGAAAAATGAGGTGGGCAGTTTATTTGGACGTTTTGTATTATTCATTAAAATACTATTCAAAACATTGCAACTTCTGCACAGTGCCCCTTCAGAATAGCCAATCAGTGTCTGTCTAAACAAACATCTTTAAGCTGCAGTATACCGCAGAGACAGATCGAGACAGATCGTTTTTTACCAGCTGCTTTAGAATCTCGCGGTATTTGCCCCTCCCCAATACATTACAGATCAATCGCTTCCTGTATTTACCAGCCCTAGCAGCAAGAGACTTTGGAGTATTTCAAAAATTCAACTCCAAACTTGAAGAATAAAAAACTGCCAGCAGTGAGAATGTTTAACAGAATATACTAAAGGTGTTAAAGCAATGAATTCCAAAAGTGTGGTTCTAAAAAGTATTTTGGCAACAGTAGTACTAATTTAGTATATAAATAGTCTTACAAGGTGACACTTTCTAACGGGACAGACTTTTGTTATGTTTGTTAAAAGTAAGTCATCTTGTTCTATAAGCATATCTTGTAAGAGAAGCTCTTACAGGTAAGTACAGAATACATTTTAGAAAAAAAACTTAAAAAGAATTCTATGAACTTAATTTCCAAAAGGAAAGCCACCATTACATCAAATAGCACGCCACTCTTTCCAGTTAAATATCACAAATTTTCACCTTTTGAAAGTTCTGAACAAGCAGAACAATTGAGACAAAGAACCAAGAAACATCTGAAGTTCAATCACCAATAGGCCTCATTTTAGCCAAGCTGATTTTGCAGTGAATATTTCTCTTAACAATCTATCTAATTTAAAACAATTCCACACCACAACTTACTTGCTTGGAAAAACAGAGTAACAGATAAAATGGCCATTAGTTTTTCAATGGGACTTATCATTTTAAAAAGGTTAGGGCTGAAGGATATTAACATCTTTTCATTAAATTATATGCCATGGCACTGTTAAGAAAATATACTTGCATAATTCATACTATAACATAAGGCGGCCGCACTAATTTTTGAAAACCATTAGAGGCCAGAGATATTTTCAATATAAAAAAAGGAACAATAAACAAGCAAAACAGCTGAAATAATTTGAATTGCAAAATATTTCTAATCTGACCGGGCTGAAAACGAAAACCTCATATGAAGACAACAGAACAATTAGGAAGAACGTAAGACAATTGCTGAGTGTGGGAACAAGAGTAACAGTGAGAAATGTAGTTGCCAGTAAGAGAGGCTGGTAGTTGCCAGGGAGGGAAGGCTGTTGGAACAGGGTAAACCTTAACGTAGACACTTAAGAGGATTGATGCTGCCACTCCCAGAGAATTCACTGATGAAAACTGCAGCTTGCCTTTCCTTTGATGTTCCAACAGCTCCTCCCATCCCAAATCTTCCACTCTTTTGAAACTTAGGTATTACTCTTCACATTTCTTTCTAACCAAGTACATTTTGACCAAAGTGACAATCAGGTGTCCAAAGGGAAAGTATAGCGAGGAAGCAGGGCACGGAGAGGGATACTGGATGAAGACTAAGAGACAGATTACTGTCAGCAGCGTGTGTCAGGGCCGATGAGCGGGTCAGAACTGTAAGAACTGAGTGGGGCAAGAGCGGGTGCGGAGGATCCAGAGGGAAATCCTGAACTTGGGTTAGAGACGGGAGAAAGACCGTGGAGCCCCAGTCTAAGCAAATAAGGCAGGTGGGGGGAGCCGGCAGTCCTCCTCCCCGCCCCGCTCTTTGCGCCGGTCGTAGAGGGAGCGAGCAGTCACCTGGAGTGGGAGCTCCGGAGGGACTCGATCAGGCGCTGCTTCTGCTGTTGCAGGCTGGTGAGGCCGCCGGGGGACCCAGCTGCGGAGGAGGAGGCGCTCTTGGTCAGGGGGAAGAGCCAGCTCATCCTCCACGGGTCCCCGGGCCGAGGCCCTAGACGACGGTTGTGGCCTGCTTCTCCCGGCCGCTCGGCCCGGCGATTCTCCAGCGGCCGACCGTGCAAGGGACCCAAATGCTGGGTGGCCGCGTCTTCTCTAAGCAAGTCCAGCTGGGAGTCCTCGGGTCCTGAGGGACATGACTGCGGGCAGCCGTAGAGAGGAGACTCGCGGCCTGGGACGGGCCGCCCCTCTACCTCCAAGGCCCGGACGCCAAACCAGGCAGTCGGGCAACCTCACCGCCCTACGTTTCACCAACCCCAGCTTCCGTCACCTGCGTGCCCCGCCCCCTCTGCGTGGCGCGTCATCAGCGAGAGCCCCCCTCCAGGACGTACGAGCAGGACGGCGCAGCACGGTGCGGTGCAGCTCCGGCTCCCCTTCCCCCCCCTTGCTGGGCGAGAGGTGTCTATGGGGCGTCCGCTGCCGCCGCCGCTCCCGCCACCGCCGCTGGGTGCTGTCTCTATGGCGAGGAGGAGGAGGAGAAGCGCGAGCTCAGTGACACAAGTAGATCCTGCGTCTGCCGCAGACTGCGGGGGGAGGGGCGGCTGGGGAAGTGGACAGGGGTTGGGGACAGCGAACCTGAGAGGGTGCGCGATGGCGCCAGCTGGAGTGCGGCTGGCGAAGCAATGAGCTGGGGAGCGGGTCGGAGCGGGGGGCGGCGGGGGGATGGTAACTGGGGTTTGTCGGGGTGGGGGTCGGGTGGCGCGGAATGATGACGCAAAGGCTTTGTACCTGGGGCTTCGGTGTGGTGGGAGGAAAATTGAGAGTGGAGGGCGGTGGCCTAAGTCCTCCGCCCCTCGAATTCCTTCACCCAGCAGTGCTTGGGAGTCAATCTGGCTCCGGTACTGGTTATCAGCACCTTCACCCTGGCTCTCTGCCAGGGGAGAGAGTTAGCTATGGCTTGACTGTTCCTGTACTGCTCTCTCGGTTCTTTGGGAGCCTGCAGTACGGAGATGCTACCTGAAATAATGAGGTCTCTGATGCCTGTTCGCCTTTGGAGTTGCAGCAGAGAGAGGTAGAGAAAGGCAGTCCTCCACTGCAGGGCGTTTGCAAAGTGTGTGTGCAGCACAGCGGGGAAGGTTATGAGGGAGGGGTCTCCTGGATCCGGTTTCTGTTCTCAGAGCATCGGGTAACTTTCGGGACTGCTGAGTTTAGAAGGGTTGGGGGAGTTCGTAGTATCTTTTTTTTATTCCTTTGTTATGCTTCTTTTTCAAACTGTGAAAAGGGAAGGAGCATTTCCCTGTTGAGGAATCAAAATACTGGTCTTTCCCATTGTATACCATGAAACCAGTGTATTATAGTCCAGAAATGTGAGACGTGTGTTTGGTAACCAGAGAAACTGCTCTGATTTTTAGGAAATTAGAGAGAAACCATCAGAAATGTCTTTCTCCCTCCTGCAGTTGTTGACATTCAGACGATCTCTGTGTAACTTATTCCTCAGAAAGATTTTTAACTTGGTTTGGTTTTGTCCCCTCCAATCCGTCTTAAATAGATGTCAGTAAAGGAGGTTTTTTAAATCAAATCAGATTCTGAGTGTTCTGTTAATAAGGAATAAAAGCAAACAGTACTTCTATCCTAGTAATATCTGATCTCACATGGGTATTGGTATTTCGCTTTTCATTTTTGTCTGAAAATGGCTGTGTTTACCAATTTTTATTTACAGAGTGAGCTGGAATTCAGAGCAGTCTTTAATTAGTGAGAAACGATTAGTATGCACACGTAAAACAAGCAATTTCTTTGGTTTCTGTCAATTTAGTTATTCTGTAGGTCTGATTTCTGGTATAGCTGGATTTTATTTTGGTTTTTATTTTCACAGGTATACAAATAAAGGATAAAGTATTTTATGAAACAGAATCTTCAATCAAGTATAACATTTTGATGCTTGGCAGCTAGACTCCTTGTGCCCTCACTATGCCAGCAGCAACGGTAGATCATAGCCAAAGAATCTGTGAAGTTTGGGCTTGTAACCTGGATGAAGAGATGAAGAAAATTCGTCAGGTTATTCGAAAATATAATTACGTTGCTATGGTATGCCTATGATCAAATAATCCTTAAAATGCTGCTTATGAAAGGGGAAGAGGGATTTTGAAAGTCTAGAATTCAACCCTTGTGGTTGATTTTTGTTTTCTTTTAGGGATTAATTTAATTACTCAAAGAAAATTTTGTGTGTGTCCTCCAACCATAGATCACTGGGAACACACCTATAATGTGACAAGTTGGGTTTATTCCTCATCGGAATGAGGGAAAATGCATACTGTAGGGGGAATCTTGTGTCAGGTGGTTTTAGCTAGGAATTAAGGAAGCAGGGCTTTGATCTGGATTGGATGTTATCGGGAAGCTTGGGTAATTCTAGGATAGGGTTTCTTAGTACGTCTTAACTAAGAATGAGAGAAAACAAGAGTAAGCCCAAAGCTGTAAAGAAGCAACACGTCAGTAATTAACCAAGAAAGAAGGGTGTTGGCCATTTTTGTGGTTTGGACAATGTTTGTGATTTTGTCCATATGCAGTCATGCTTACAGAGTGGCCTTGTCTGATGTTGAAGTGTGACTTTGTTTATATTCACTGGAAGAACCTAGCTGAGTACCAGGTCAGCCTCTCGCTGTACTTAGGCCTAACTGATCATTCCAGATGGGCTCCTGTAAGCTAGGAAACTCCTGATATCTTTCTCAAACAAAAAAATATATCAGCTCTCCCAGTGAAACACTGTTGATCTGCAGTGCTTTATTTATTTATAAATTATCAGGAGAGTTCCTTGAACACACTGCTATTAAGCATCTCTGCTTTTGCCTGTACTATTCAGTCTGCCTAGACTGTCTTAGTTAACTATTTTGCTTTTTTGCTACTGTATCTCGTACATCTGTCATAGCTTCTCTACTGTTTTCTAGCCAGTTAGCTTTGAGAAGCACCTAGCATAACACATAGCTTCCAGTAAAGTGGTTATTGACTTGGACTGAATTATAAAAAGTTTTAATGGCCTTACTGTTTGTAGTGAGTTGGTATTTAGACATTGCTCTTGGCTTCCTAATTAGAACTTTAATGCTAAACTAACGTATCGTTTTCTCATTATTGTTAATACAAGTAAATATGCTTCTGTGGAGAAAGACAAGTTGATTGGTTAAACTGTGAGTATTTGAGTGTACATAGATAATGTTTAATTTAATAATAAAGATGTACGTACTCATAGCTAGAATTAAAATTTTTAACCCAGCAGAAATTGCTAGCGATCACTTATTCCGCAGATGGTAAGGAGTGACAGCGTTAGAGGTGTGGTGACGTTCTGCAGCCCTGATTGGCTGGCATGCGGTTTTTGGTGACAGGGTTTCTCTAGAGTGTGGAGTGAGTGCTCTTTTAGCTGAAGAAATTAGTGGGGTTTGATGTTTGGAGAAACCTTGCCTGAGAAAAGTGATTGGAAAGTATGATGCATTTTTCCCTTTTTGACCAGTTCATTATTGATTTTAACATTAGAATAGAATAGTTTTACATACCCTTGAGAAATACCAACTTATGATTTTTTCTTTTTGGGGGGAATAAGAATACTCAGTTGCATTTATCATGTGTATCTTATACATAGTAATTTTTTTACTGATACGGTATATAAAGTTAGAAAAACTCATTAAGTTTGTAGAGTTTCATTTTATGGTTCCAAAAAGCAATGCTCTTCTTAGTTAAAAGGTACTTTGTAATGGAATATGTGTAGAATATTATCTATAACAGGATTCTTTGATTTTTACCAAAAATTGGTTACTTATTCTAGGAATTTGTGGACTGTGGTTTTTAGTAAATAATGAACTTTAAAACTATTTTATAGGACACCGAGTTCCCAGGTGTGGTTGCAAGACCCATTGGAGAGTTCAGGAGCAATGCCGACTATCAGTACCAACTACTGCGATGTAATGTAGACCTGTTAAAGATAATTCAGCTGGGACTGACATTTATGAATGAGCAAGGGGAATACCCTCCAGGAACTTCAACTTGGCAGTTTAATTTTAAATTTAATTTGACGTAAGTGGGAAATAAATATAATTCAAACTCTTGGGTTTTTTTTTTTTTTTTTAAGTTTAATTTGGAATTGATTTGCCTCAAGTATAGTGAATGAAATTCTAACTGAAAATATACTATAGTTATCCTGGAAATAATTAAAACCTAGTTTCAAAGGTTAAGTTTTTTCTTTTTATTAGCAAAAAAAGAAATTGAATAAAGAACACTCTTAAATTCATGTACTTTGAATTTCAGAAATGTTACATGAAAAGTGTAACTGCTGTGTTTTTGAAATTTGGAAAACTTGGGTGTTGAAAATATGTAATAGAAAAAAATAATTAGAACATTAGTTTCACTTTAATAATTGTGCTTCATGTGAGGAGATTTTTACAACAGTCATTCTCTAGTTTATGAGATTGTATGTCAGAGGTGATAAGGTATTTCTTGGAAACTTGGGTGTGTTTTCCTTTCAAAGCAATGTTATATAATGGTTACATTCTCAGGGCAGCTCACAAAACCTCTTAGAACATGTAGTAGAAGTAATAGTGTCCTTTAACCTGGTGTTTCTTTCAGAAACAGTTTAGAATCGGGCAGATTGTTGTCCAGAATCTGAATAACTCAACCCCTGGGTCAAAACCCAGTTTCCTTCCTTGTAATCCTTCTCTCTCAAGGGTAAGAGTAGTCTTGATAGCTTAGGGAAATGTAGATTGTTTGGGCCAAGGGCTGTTTACAAACCGACTGTAAGTTGGGGAAATATTTAATACATTCAGAGTATATTGCAGTATTCTATTTGACAGTGTGCACTTGTGTAATGTAATGTAACATCTGATCTGAAAAATAGGAAGAGGAGATGTGAGACAGTTGGTGGTGGTGCCAGTGCATGGACGTCCCAGTCTTTGTGGACACTGTGACACTTAGCATTCACAATGTAAAGAAAAGAGGATGGATCGTTTTGCAGGGGACTCTGTCGGCATTGCAGTAGTATGGCTTATAATTGCATTGTGTGTAGCCCAACTCCCTGTTTTGCTCTGTTGGGTTTTAAAAAGTATTTTCCAGAACCTTGTAAAGAATAAAAAAAATACTTGTCTCTATTAAAACTGATGATAACCTTTTATAAGTACCATAGCTCTGAAATACAGAAAGTGGCTTTTATCCTCTTCCCAAAACAATGCCTTCTAAAATTATTTCTTTATCATTTCATTTGTTCCATGCTACTTTTTTCCAAACTGGTCATTATTAGAACATAGTTTTTAACTAAAGTGCTGTTGTGATCTCAGTACATAAGTAGGAGGTGACCCTTCAAGTTTACAATCTCTGAAAGACATTTTTCTTTCATAGAGAGGGCTACTGTACATTTGCTGTACCATTTCTACCAGTGTTAACGTCTTGGGAGATTTTTAAGGGGAAGGATATCATGAAAAACACTACTTAGGTAGAAAAGGTCAGTTGGAAGATAAAACCAGTATTACCTAATGTGGAGACAGAGCACTTTGAACAGAATGTTGGATATTTTGGAAAAAGATGGACATTCACTTTTTATTAAGGGCATAGAACGAATGTGTTAGCAGCCAGGCATCAGGGATGTAGAATTGAGAAAATGTAATCACAGTCGTTGTAACTCAGTGTTCCCTCACCTCTTCCCTCTGTTCCCTATTTCTAAAGTCTGAGCATTAGAATGATTGGAAACTGATGTGATGTGTGAACATTATCTCCAAACTGAATCTGGGTTGAGATGTCCGTGAAAACTGAAGTGGGATACTGATGAGCTGAGAGGAAGACGAGAGCTGTGGGCAGGTTCCACTGACAGGTCAGAAGGGATGAGAATGACTTTGTTAGAGAGTCATCAGTTTGTCGAGTACAGTGATTCTTGGTGTTTACAGAATCATTTGAATGCTGTGTTAGAGATAAGGGGGTTATGGCTTCCATGGTAACGGAAAGGAGGACTTCGTTTAAGGAGAGTGGCTTGCGAAGGAGGTGGACAGGACCTTCAGTAGAAGGGATGAAGATGGCTCGTATTCTCGTGTTACAGGTAGTGCACAGGGATTCAAAGGGTGTAGCAGAGTTGTTGGCCTGGGAGTTGCAGGCTGCTCACAGCCTTTGCAGATTTGGGAGGATCTTGGTGTTCTTACCAGTTTGAGTTCATTAAATACTAAGCTTAGTAATTGTCTGTACTTGCATCAATCTGTATTCCACAGTTTACTTACCTCTTACTCATGATTTTCAGCATAATTCAAAAAAGTGAAATTGGTGGTGAGCCAGGTGTGTACTGAGTTTGGAGGGTATTCCTGAATTGTAAAATCTCTAACCTGCGTGTTTAAAAATGCGAGCTTGTATGGCAGGCTCTGTTTGTAATTGTAGGTAGAGGTAATTTCAATACATTCACTGAATTCAGCCTACCTAGTTGAGTTTGTTTCTGACCTTAGGATATTATTTAAGATGGACAGTGTTGTACTTCTTTTTTGGAAGAATTCTTTTAGAGATCTGTACATGGCTTTCATTTCTGTTCGGTTATCACAGCTGGGTATTTCGTCAGCATAAACTTCAGTCGTTGATCAGTGTTAGGGGCTGTTAGGGGCAGTGTCACATTACTGTTCGTCGCTGTTCGGAACAGAGTGATTTTATCCGGAAGCCAGTCCTGGCTGCCAAAGCGGTTCTAACGTGTATACAATAATTAGGTGACTTATTTGAGATTAGCATTTTAATATTTTCCTGTATTTGCTAGGATTTTTAGGGTGGGGAAGTCAGGGTGGAATGGTTTCAGAACTTCAGTGGTCACCGTGGAAAAGGGACAGTCTTTTGATGTACAGAACTGAGTCATGGCAGTTAGGGAGCTTCCCTTACCACTCGGTGCACATTTTTATCAGAGTTGGAGGCTCCCAGCTTTCTCCTTCTGGTTACAGGTATTACAAATCATGAACAAATGACAAAATATTTAGCCCAGTGAAGTTTAGATGACATTAACTTACCTGAACTGTGCTATATGAACTATGCAGGGAAAAAATTAGTGTACATATATTGTCACCAGCTTGATCGTGAAACACCCCAGGTAGTCATTCCAGTCTCTCCTGAGAGTTGGATTCGGTGGGTCTAGGTGTGGGACCTGGGAGTCTGTATTTCTGGTTAGCTCTCTGGATGGTTCGTTATCATTGGGCGGGTTTGGGAGATGCTGGGAGTCTTTATTTCTGGTTAGCTCTCTGGATGGTTCGTTATCATTGGGCGGGTTTGGGAGATGCTGGGAGTCTGTATTTCTGGTTAGCTCTCTGGATGGTTTGTTATCATTGGGCGGGTTTGGGAGATGCTGGGAGTCTTTATTTCTGGTTAGCTCTCTGGATGGTTTGTTATCATTGGGCCGGTTTGGGAGATGCTGGCTTAAATAGTGCAGCCCTGACATTTGAAGAAACTTCATATATGAGGTTTTCCCCCTCACATATTTTTTGGTTTGATGATACAACATTGAACAAAACAGACAAAAATGATTGCCCTCCTGAAGCTTACATTCTGGTCGAGAGAGAGAGACAGTAAACTAAAAGCAAACGTATGGCCCAGAATAATGTGAGTCTGGAGAAGGGTAAGCCTTGGGTTGGTTCCAGCTGCTAACACATGCCTCTTGTGTGAGGATCCCAGCCTGATGAATGAGAGTCTGGTTGTGTAAGAGATGCTTTTAGTACAGGAAGACCAGTGATGGCTCTTGTTTAATGAAAAAAGCTTGTATTGGGCTTATTCAGATATTCTTCCTAAAGGGTTTTCCAGGGGGAATTTTGACAGTAATTGTCTTTTTTTCTGTTTTTAAATATTTCAGTAGCTAGTTTTATTTTTCAAAGACATTTGGAAGCAAATTGATTTCCAGAGAGGAGACTGTAAGAATACATTTTGGTTCAAGTGTGATGTTGCTTTCCGTTTAATGAGTTTTGTTAAAGCTTTTGTTAGGATGGTCTCTTGCTAAATGATGGAGAGCAGTATTCTTACCATTTAAAGAGTAAATAAAAAGAACAGTCTAATGGACAGTGTATAAAATACTTTTCATTCTCTGAAACATATACCTTCATTTTGATCACTTATTTAATTCAGTATTTTGGATACCTGTGTGTACTTAGAAAGTCAAGTCTTGAAGGATTGGTTCATTATATTTAGATTTCCTGGCTTGAAGTTTGGGAGATAATCTAAGAGTAAGGTTGTTAAAAGAGGAAATGATCACTGTGGTAGCAGAGTCCTTTATTTTGGTCAGTTGACTGCACACTGGGGCCATTTGATTATCATTAAGGCTGACAGTGGCTGAGAGCCCTGGGGGAGGACGAGTCTGTGGTGCTAGTGGGGAGAAGACCCTTTCCTGCAAACCCACTTAAATTTGTTTAACTTTGAAAGACTAATGAAGTTCAGTTCATAGTTAAGATTAAAATCTCACTTTTTGACTGTTTGGTATGGTTATTTAACATGTGCACACTTTTCTGAAATAATGGCCTTTATACTTAAATTGTACTTTATTTCCATATGTGAGAAACATTGAAACAACTGAACCCCGGCCAATGCTCTGTCTCGTCTGTGGCATTGTAGTTGTGGCTGTAAGTTGGGAAGAACAGTTTAAAGTATGGCACTTTTGAATGTTGTGTTTCTTCTTCTCCTGCCAGGGAAGACATGTATGCCCAAGACTCTATAGAGCTACTAACAACATCTGGTATCCAGTTTAAAAAGCATGAAGAGGAAGGAATTGAGACCCAGTACTTTGCAGAACTCCTCATGACTTCGGGAGTGGTCCTCTGTGAAGGGGTCAAATGGTTATCATTTCATAGGTAAAAAGATTGCATTGACAATGGCGTGTGTGTTTTCGCCACAGAAAGCCTCACACTGCAACAGTTTTGAGTGAAATGCTTAAATTAAATTAAATTAATGGGAAAGGTAAACAAAAAAAGAAAATGGCATATGTGTTACCCTTTCCTGGCTGTTTCCCCCTTGGCGTGGGTCCCTGGTTCAGCACTTTCAGGCCTAGTTCTAGAAGTCAGCCACCATATAGCTGTCTCCTAACTCTTAAGGAACTAACGTTGTCTATTTAAAGGCTAGTAATACGGGGTCCATTTTGGGGCCACAAGAGAGAGCACTGCATAGCGGAAAGGGTACAGGCTAGGAAAGTGGGCCTTGACTTAAGCAGCAGTGCCATTTGGAGTCTGTTACCTACGATAATTTAGTATTACCCAGCCTAAATGAAACCATTCATTAAGAAATATTATCTACCATATGCCTTGTACTGTGATAAAATTCTAGGGATTAAGAGACGAACAAAAAAACCCTAAAATCCTTCTATTCATGGAGTTTACCTTCTGGTGGGAGTAGGCACACAGTTTTGCTGAATGATGATGTTTGTATTATGGTTCATTGGATGGTGATAAGCACCTGTGGAGAAAAAAAACCAAAATGGTAGGGGTTGGTGTGTTGGACAGATCAGTAATGACATTTAAACCAGTGCTTTACTTGAAGTAAATTCTCAGAAACTGTATTTTAAATACTTTGTTATTAGAAAATAAAACTAGATCGTTGAGAATTTCCAGTAAGGAAATTAGTTTCATTTGTAAAAATAGACTTTGGATAAGAGAAAGAGAAGGCCTATTTAAAACGAATTAAATTGGCATCCTAGGGACTAAAAGTGGCATTGGTTATGGTTTGATTGGGCCTTTTGTTACGTTTTTCTTTAAGTGTTGTATTATGCAGGTGTTTATGTTCTTACACTGGGTCCTCTTGACCGTTTTTAATTTTTTTTTCCCCCTTAAATAAGAGTCTCCCACATACTTGACCATTTTCGGCTCTGACCTGTGGAATGATCAGAGAGAAGGACTGCTTGTGTTGTGAATGCGGACGCGTTGCTGATCGGGTTTCTGAGTTGGAGACACTGAGCACGCTTGTTCCCACCTGTCACCTTTCCTCTCTTCGCTCCATCTGAGCCCGAATCTCAGGAAACGAGATTTAAGTCTTTGTTAATTTGAGGAATGTTGAGTTCTTCTTTTACTTTCCTGATCAGAAGGATACAAAAGAATGGGGAAGAATTCTCCTGCCCTTTTACTATATATTACATGGTTTTGCATTCAAAAAATATTGTAAGCAGATACTGTGTACTCCACACTGGGGGTAGTACGATGAACAAAAACAGAAAGGGTCCATGTTGTCCTAGAGAGTAGTCTAGACCAGACTCCTGTATTTGAATACTTCTCACCATGTGTTAGGATTTTATTCTAGAAAATGTCATTAAATATTTTCTTCATATTAGGATCTCTAGTAATTTAAGAAATCTATAAATCCTAAACTCCAACATAATCTTACTTCTACTAGCAGTAGGCAGAGGCCACGTTGGCTTATATTTTAGGTCGACAGCAGAGCACTTTCTTGCCAGTTACCAGAAATCTAAAGGTTTCTGCTGTTTATTGTTTATACCTTGATATTTCTAAGTGGTCTGTAGTGCTAAAGCTTTTTTTTTTTCTCTTTTAGATAAGTAAAAATCTTGACATGTTTTTATTGTATTCTGTTACTATTTATCTCCCCTATACCCTCTCCCACCTCCACCCACCCCCAAACCCCCAATAGAAATAAAATTCTAAATTTAAATGGAAATTTTATTTTTATCTTCCTCAGAAGATAAGTTAATAATATATCTCATCAAATGTTGAGTTCCAGCCATGTGCAATCAAGAAAAAATATTTTTAAATAGGATTTCCGCCCTTTAAACTGGCAGAGAAAACAACACATGCATTTTAAAGGGTAGTACAAGAAAGCAACTTGTCTGAGTAATCTGTGGGAGCTGGGCTCTTCAGGGAGGGCATCTGTAAGAGGCCCTCAGAAGAAAGGTAGACAGGAAAGGAGGTGTGTGATTGTGGTGCGGGCCTGCAGGGAGTTGTGAAGCTGCGGGAAAGCCAGACGATGACAGACGACTTGCAGGAGGCCTTGATTTGAGAGGGGCTTTGTATTTTGTTCTCTAGATAGTTCTTGGCCTTTGCTGCCTTCACTTTATGTGCAACGTCCCCATTAGTGTCTGTTGGGGAGCTGTCGTGAGATAGGCACAGAACTTTGAGAGAAGAGGGTACTTACTAATAAAGTCAGGTAAAGGAAGTGAGTATACCTTGGCAGGGAATTTAACTCTTTGGATTTTTTATGTATGTGACCTCTTTTATTTGTAAAAGATGGGAAGATTTGCATTATTTTTGCCTCCCAAATGCTGTTTCTCTTGCTGCCTTTTGATGTTTTGGCCAGCTTTGCATTCATTGTTATTTCTTCCTTTCTGTAGTTACTTGAATTTTTTAGACATCATCTCTGTACAAAGGTCAGCCAAGTAGCTTAGTGACAACGGGCTTGGGGTGGTGCTGGAGGTTTGCAGGTTGATGTCCAAGGGATGGAATGACAGGGTCTGTGTGAGAGGATGACTTTCCCATTGTAATCGTGAGTGTTTATTTTCTGTCCTTGTGCACCTTTAATTAATTTATTTTTGTCGATTCCTTTTTTGCCTACAGTGTGACTCTCTTAAAATTTGTACCAGAAAAGGTTTTTCATCTCTGTGGTACTTACAGTCCTTCTGTATTCTTTTAACCCTTTTATAGTGGTTATGACTTTGGCTACTTAATCAAAATCCTGACCAACTCTAACTTGCCTGAAGAAGAACTTGACTTCTTTGAGATCCTTCGATTGTTTTTTCCTGTCATTTATGATGTGAAGTACCTCATGAAGAGCTGCAAAAATCTCAAAGTAAGGTTCTCAGTGGCTTTATCTGTAATCAGTACACAAATGAGACTGAGCGACTGGCAGGTCCTAAGCTAGGATATTGATTCAGACCGTATTTTTTACTTTTATATTAAGTGCAGTTATATTATCTGGTCATTAATTTTTTCTTGCATAAATAATGCTTTCTAGGAAATTATTTCACAAAGTTTTAATATATATTGGCAGAATACGTTTTCAGTGAAGTTCAAACCAAGGATAAGATTTTTGTCATCGCTTGCCAGATTGAAAATGATAAACCAGCACAGAAACTGTGAGGCTCTCATGCACAAAAGTGCAAGTCTACACACTCCCAACATGCACGTAATCTGTCCGTGTAGGACAGACTCCAGGGTGGCCGGCGGTGTGCAGTACAGTCAGTAGTGTGCAAGTCCCTCCTGCAGCTGATCTTCACCAGAGATTATTTTGTTGGATCCAATCCTAGGCTCGTGTTCCGGGGATTAAATTACGTAGCCGAAAGCATTTTTTTCCCCTCTCCAGCCCAAGGATGCTGACCTGTTAGTGATAAATCCCATAGTAAATAAAAGCCCTATCTGGACAGCAACTTACATTCTGACACTTTAATATATGTAATAGTTTGTTACTTTTGAACATTGTTTTTAAAGAGAAGTTTCTTCATTAAGGGAAGGTGCTCCTTTAGTTTGAGAATGAATTCACCTGTGAGGGCGGAGGCCCATAAGGGGTACAGTGTTTTTATTGTTTCAGGTGTAGTTGTGTTGAAGCTGTGACAAAAAAAGGAAACTGGGTAAAGTGCTGGTTTCATAGAACCTACATCAAGTTTGATCAAGTTTTCTCCTCACTGGGTTTTAAAGTGCAAATAGTTATTCTTTTAGGAGACAGTAAAAACTTTGAAAATGTTACTTTTAAGCAGAAAGATTTCAGGAATTCAATAGGAAACTTAGCTTTGACAGATCTGAAAGTTGTAAGAGAAAGAATCTTTTGGGAAGGTTTTAGGAAAGATTACTTAACATTTGCAGCACCAAGAGCAGCAGAATTCTGGACAGTTTGAGCAGACTTTTAGCTGTGACTCCAGTGAACTTTCAGTAGGATATTCTTCCTGTTCCGCAGTATCTTTCTGCACCCTGAGAGTATTACATGCTGAGAATCCAAGACCTGAATGCTTCAGTGTAGCTTTGAAGATGCTTTTTAAAGTTGATACTGGTAAAAATGACAGTTTTTGCAAGCAGAGAACCAAATTATTAGTATATATGTTTTTGGAAAATTTCTAAGTATATCAGATATTCTGAGTATATCCTGGTGTGATAAAATTTAGGCTCCTGGTAAAGGTGCTTTTTGACCTCTAGTCCACCACACTGAATGACCCTGTTCTGTTCGCCTAAGCGGCAGTAAATGACACCTAATCCTCATGCTATTTTTAGCACAGAAGCAACTGCTGTGCAAAGCACTATTTTAAGCCTGATAAATGGAAGGGCTGGTTTGCTAGCAGAGGCCTTAACAATTTAAAGAGGAATGTCTTTCTGCCTGGTTTTTCTTCCTGATCTTGCTTTGCTTTCTGTACTTTCTCTTCTCCCGTTGTCCCCCATTGTTACCCTTCCCTTCCTCCCTGTCACTCCTTCCTCCCTTCCCTCATCTGCTCTTCTCTTTCCCTTCCTTCCACTCTCACTGTCCTTCTTGTTCAGTCCTGTCGGTATTGATCTGAGCAGATTGTTAGCACACCCTTCTAAGGAGTTGAATTACGAAAACATGTGTTTCTTTTTAACCAGCAAACCCATAGTTGATCACTTGGTGAATTCTTAAGATTTGGTTAGTCGTAATAGCCTGTTCTACACGAATTATTTAGATGAAACTATTTAGAGATAGATTACTGAGAAGCTTAAGAAAATGTGAAAGCAACTCCCTACAGTCAGTTTTATAATGATTGATCAGTGGACAGACTGCATGTACTCGATAATGTTACCCTGTAGGTACCATTGAAATACTCCTGACTAAAATACTTAATTTAATATCTGTCACTTTGTACCTGCTTGGCTTCCCCCATAGCTTTAGGAAAGTTATTTGCTATCATGTGCCTTAAAGCATATGATAAAAATAAATTTGTCCAATCAAGCTCTAATTTTCTATTAAATTATAAACTGCACCCACTTTCAAAAATACATTAGCAATTCACATTCTATACTGTTTTCCATTCTCCGTAAGATCCATCTATACATTTGAAAGCTCATTGATATTTTGGTCATTGTCTGAGTTGTATAACTTGTGAATTCAGGCATTGCAATGTCTCTCTTTTGACAGGCAATTTTTCTGTCTTCTAGGGTGGTTTACAGGAAGTTGCTGAACAGTTAGAGCTGGAACGGATAGGACCGCAGCATCAGGCAGGATCTGATTCATTGCTCACAGGAATGGCCTTTTTCAAAATGAGAGAAGTATGAAGACATCCGTGCCTTTTTCTCTCAGTTGTTAGGTTGAGAACATTAAAAATCTCATGGCAAAGTTTTGGGGCACTAAGTAAAGATATCATTAGAGGACCATATAGGTCATATTTACTACACTTGAATGAAAGTATTTAAAAGGAAGTTGTCTTGAGATATAGTTCAGAAGGGAATGAAAAAATAACTTCTTTGGAGACTAAAATACATAATTTAAACTACCTTAGCAATCTTGTATGTCCAAACATACTGTTCTTAGGTGAGAAAACAGGCCAGAGGCTAGTGAGTTTTATCCAAAGTCATGTACGTTACTATTGGGAGAACTGCAGACCTCTCTCCATAGACCGTACCAGGGCTGCTCCTGTCAGTTCAAGGAATCCATCAGTATGTTGTTTCCTCCGGCTTTGTGTTACCTTGGGCATTACGGTGCTGGTAAAAATGTCACTTGCTCATTCCATTCTTCAGTGCTGTGAGGATCTGTAGAGTAGGACTCATGCTTTTTAGTAGATAAGTCTTACCAGGAGACTTTTGAATTCCAAAGGGGTTCAGTAAGATTTGAAGTAGTAATTGAATTAGAAATTGTATTGAGCAGACCCTCCTTAAGTGGTGAAAGGCAGAGATAAATTCTTCAAATGTAAAGAAGTTATGTATGGAAAACCAAAATTTAATTGGAGCTTTGCTTATAGGTAAAATGCAAAGAAAAACACTTTTTTGTGCAAAAACGAAATACAGTGGAGTTTGGCTAACAAAGTTCTCCTTTTGGGGGAAGTATTTACTAAATTCTTTTTAGTATATCCTCTTAGTAAAGAATTGGCTAAGAAATCGTTTGGAAGTTTAAGACTTTGTACAAATGTATTATAATAGAAAGCATACTAGTTGTTTTGCCAAGTAGTGTTGATTCAGAAGTGATTTGAACTCTGTTTATGAAAGGAAATACTTTCCATGCTTTGTACTTCTTTGCAGTGCCTCAGTAGAGAGTTAAATAACCTGTTGGAGTTTCAGTTTTGCATTTAAAACATACCCTAATGGTTCAGTTAATGGTGTATTCTCTGCTACTAATTTGTTACCTTTATTTGTCTTGGCTCCTTCAAGGATAGTAACCGAGTGTGAGCGTTCAGATTTTACTGCCCAGAACACGTTTAGGCTTTGAGTGTTTCAGCCAACTTAGCCTCGCACTGAGACTCAAGGCCGCTACCTAAACTGCACCCCCCACTGTTGGCCGTTTTCATTCATCCTCACACATGAGTACTGTTAAATTAGTGGAATGGAAATGTCTGCCATTTTTCCATGGTTACAGATTCTTGTAAAAGTGCTCTAAATGTTCAAAGGGAAGATGTGTGTACAGTTTTTTGTAGTCTCTCTCTTTGGTTGCCTGAGCTCTGTGCTCCTGAGCACCTCAGCCCTCCTGAACTGAAAGGTGCTCCCTAGAGAAGAGCTGTCGTTGTAGCTAATGAGCAGGCAGTGCTTTCGTTGCTGAAATATACGTTACCAGTGGTACCTTTTGGTTAAAATTATCTTTTTTTTTCCCCAAAATTCCTTTTTAGATGTTCTTTGAAGATCATATTGATGATGCCAAATATTGTGGCCATTTGTATGGCCTCGGTTCTGGTTCATCCTATGTACAGAATGGCACAGGGAATGCATATGAAGAGGAAGCCAACAAGCAGTCATGACATGAAAGATAGTCCTTTTATTTTTATTTTATTTGGGCTGCACACATGCTTGTATATAGGTTTTATCTCTGGTTGAATCTCTTGAACAACAGACAGTACTTTTTTTCCTTTCATATCCCATTTTATTTTTTGTCTTTCAGTACTAAGTATGACCATCCTATTTCAGAGCTCAACTAGAAAAGCATTCAGGTTAAATTTGGCCTTAATATACTTGTTCGCAGGCGTGTGTGACAGAGTGGGAAAGCTGCATCATATAAACTTGACCGACTTGAGCTTGGCTTGTGTTTCCCCTTTTCTAAATTAACTAGCACTGACTGTAATTTATTTCCCTGTTTCATGTGTCCCTTCCATTCTGTAAGAGTTTTAGCTATTTGAGATTGTGGACCATCAACTTTGCACTTTAGAGAGTGATTCTGACTCAGATCCTCTGTTTTAGCAGAAAATTTTCTTGCTCTTAGCTGGAAAAATGGCCATCTGCCAATTTACAAAGTATTTACTTGTTTTTGACCCGTGAAATACAGCACATGCATTGTGCAAATGGGTGACTCTACAAGACTACAAAAAAAAAGACAAAAAAAATGACTGAGGAGCTTAACCACTGCTGTTTCTGTACGTAGTGTTTAATCTTCCGAGCACATCCAGCGTGTGTCAGTGTGTCACGCGCACGTGCGGCTGCTCTGAGACTGGAGAGCTTGTCAGACCCGCTCTCCACCCTTCAGGAACACCCCTCGTTTGTGATCGGATGTTTATGGTCTGCCAGGAAACTGGTCTCCCGAGATGTTGAAGCTGCAGTTTTATGATAGTATACTTCCCTTATCTGCTTCTTCTTCTTCCATCAGTGTTCACCCTTATTTTAAATTTTTAAAAATTTTATAGCCATACTTACGAGCTCTTGTTGTTGAGTCCACAAATCAATTTCATTAAAGTCCAAAGATAGCAAATCTTTAGGTATATTTTGTACCAAATTAAATTAGGAGACAAAAAATCGTGCTTGCATAGTTGTTACAAAGATAAAGAATGGAGAGATTTGGTGCACAACAATAAAATACAAAAATATATGTGTTAGCTGGTGTATGTTGATATAATATACACACAGCTACTATATAGATATTAAAATTACCTGAGGAGTGTAATGTTTGTTTATTTTTTGTGTATATCTTTGCAATCTATTTTATATATATTGACAAAAGAGACTGTGAAATATTTAGCCATACAGAGTATGTGACTAGACCAGAGCATGTGTAGGAAGACATTTTGGAAATCATTAATTCTACCCGGAAATTATGGACTAGAAGTTATGATGTATGTTCTCTGCACTTCAATCAGTAATATTAGCAAATCTCCAAATGTTAGATTGGTTTGTTCTTGTACATTCGTTATTCATGATGTTACAGTGCTGTAACTGGGTGGTCCTTTTTAAACAAAACATTATTTGCAAAACAGAGGGTATTATTTGTTTTTAAAGCTTTTGTAAATAAAGGCTTCAGAAATGTTTTCATATATATGTTGATGACTGGTAATTTTGTTTTGGAAATATTTATTTGGAGGATTTTTTTTTAAAGGTTTGGGCAACTGAACAGAACTCAGTAGCTTCATTATCACTAATTACTGAAAAATCAGTGTGAGCCTTCTGCATTTCAACGCTGTTGGCTTATTCTTCATGAATACCTCACCTGGGTGTTAACTGATTTGTCTCTCCAGGGATGCATTTATTCTGAAAGATTTGCCAAGTAAATGCACTTGGAGTAACTTAATGTGGCTTCTTTTTAAAGCTGATGCAATATAGCAGATGTGTAATTGGTGTCCTTTTATTTGGATCATCACCTCAAAAAATGATAAAAGATTGCCTTTTGAATAGACACATAGTTGCTGAATTTCATAGTCTGTATCAATTTCGGTTTCTGTCTGTAAGCAATATAATATTTTATAACTTCAATGGTAAGAGGAACATTATAACCTTTACTCAATCTGGCTTGTGGATAAGACCCTGGGCTGAACCTTTTTAGTGTCCTAAGCCGTTAACTCTGGGCTCACCATTCTCTGAAATCTGCTAGAGCAAGGCCTGCAGGCCCAAACCAGCCTAATGCCTGTTTGTGTGGCCAGTTGGCGAGAATGTTTTTTTACTGTTTTAAAATTGTTGGGAAGAAAATATTTTACGATGTGAAAAGTATATTTACATTTTAGTGCCCCCAAGTTCAGTTGCAATATAGCCCCTCTCACTCACGGGCTGTGTCCACGGGCCGCAGCGTGGTGGGGAAGCAGAGCAGCTGCTGCGGAAACTGCCTGTGGCCGTCCCTTCGTTTCCCATTTTCCCGTGGTATGCTCCCAAACCGGTGACATGGGCACAGGACCTGACAGCGTCTGGGGTGTGCCACAGTATTTTTCTGTTACCGATTCATACCCGTTGTGTCTTAAGCGCACTTTGAATGGTGTGCTGTTGAGGCACATTGAAGTATGCATTATCTAATCAAATGATACGCTAAAAAACCCACATCGAATGTTGACATAACCGGGCCAAAGTGTCATCACGATATTGCCAACTCATGGGAAAGCAGCAATTAAGAGAACTATAAATTTTAAAATGGAGTAACTCGTCACAGCATTGCTTCACAATAACAAAAAATGGAAATGCAGCTGCCATCAGAGGACACTTGCGAGGGGCCCGTCAGGTGGCCGAGCAAAGGTGCTCGCTGATGCCGAGGCACCCAGGTTTCTTCAGGGTGGTGGCCCAGAGAAAGGTGTCTAGAGGAGACTTCAGCCTTTCGGTGAGAACAGCTGCTGGAAGAGAGAGGCCATTGTTCACAACATCAGCAGGCAGTTCTAAAACCAGACAAATGCTTTTGAGTGTTTTTCTCTGGCCCCTGATGAGTCAGTACTGTCCAGCTCTTATCTGAGAAACCAGCACCTAGTTTGAAGAGACTGAAGAATCGGTTTCCATTGTACTAATGGTCTTTGTGGAATGACGACAGGTGCGCATGTTTTCAAGAAGTTGAGGAGCTGGCCAGTCAGTACGGCCGGAAGCGGAATCCACCGAGATGCTGCGCCTGACGGTGGTAAACACGCACAGAGCAGAAAACAGCTGGTCCCGTGTAAACACTCGTGACAGTGTACTGAAGGTGTATGGGCTTGGTAGGCCCCCATTTCACTCTGTCATACTCCTTTGTTTTGTTTTCTTCTGAACAGCAATTAACATTTTCATTGTTAGCTGGTGTCTTACTACTGCAAAGATCATGTAGAAAGTCAATAAAGTCATGATTCAGCTCTATGTATGCAGACTTTCCTTCCGTTGCTGTTCTACGGCTTCTGTGGGTCATTTCCATCCTCTCCGTCGTGCCAGCTGTAGTTTTTAAAGAGCTTTACAATGTGCTTACATGTTATACCAGGACTAGGTATGTAACTAAGGTTGCCTTTTTTTAATACTGACAAATGTCTGATTAGCCCATTTTAAGATGCTCTTAATATGACCACATACTGATAGAAAAAGACATGAATTCTGAACTCGGGCAATAACCTTCCTTTCATAGCTAAATTTTTAAAAAAAGTGAAGCTTTCTATGGTATTAGATCTTTAATTCAGCATTAGCAGAATTCTACTTTGGAAAATTATGGTTTTTTTCTCAATGTAATTAAGCACCTTTATCTGTCAGAACTATTAAATATTAATAAATTGTCAGGATTGAGCTCCGTACACTGTTAAACCTTCCCCGGAAGACATAACGTAAATCATGAAATCATACTGTCTGTCCTTTATGAGCAATGAGCTCCTTTATGTAGCTTAACCAGAATTAAAAGTCACTTATCAAAAGGCCCCCCTTTGGTTTAATCGCTACTCAGAAATAAGTCAACCGATAAGTAATCTTGGTCTCACCTGTCCCCCGCCACCGGCCAACTGTAAACTAAACACAGAAATATTGACTGCTAGCTATGAACAAGAACATCAGAGTTCTACCACTGGGCCATTTGTCACCAGTTTTGTCCCCTCTGTGACTTCACTGAGAAAAGGCTGCAGGTGGTTTCAAGTCTATTGGCAGTGCCCAGACTCATATTCAATCTTTTGCTGGTATAAGGACAATTAGAAGGATGTCGGAGATTGAGCCCTTAGTTAACCTAGATGGCATTATGGCAGAGGATCTGTACTTACTTCCTCTTTTGAGGATAGAAAAACCCCACTCCAGAGCCGCCTCCTACGCTGGGAGATGGATACATCCTAATTTTGATCCATAGCAGTTCCTTTGAAACAAGCCTACTTGAGTTCATCCCTTCACTGATGGCCACTGGATACAACCCTATAAAAGAACCACAAATCCATCATGGCAAAGAGAACCACAAATCCAGTCATGGACCATTATGAAGTATAACGTCATTTCCTGTGTTCGGGGAAAACTTTTTTTTTTTTTTTGGTAATTCCAAAGGAAATACAGTGAGGGAACAGAGTGCTTAGTTTTAAAATCAAAAACTTTTAATGTCAGCATGTACTGAATGCTTTTAATAAGTGACATGAAAAAAATGGCTAAAATGTCAACGAAAGTCAGAATTTGAATTTTTACCAAGATGAGGTTTAAAAAAATTCTAGTGGTCCCAATGTAAAAGAATAACAGATTAGAAACTGAAGATGGTGGCAAGGCAGGAGGGAGCAGATTCCACTCCCCCCTCCCGACACATGGGAGGAAAACCCGGCCGATCTATGGAGGAGCAGAGCAAACAGCCAACAGTACCCCAGCATATATGAAGATAGGATACCGAAAAAAGAAAAACAAACAGTTAAGGTGTATGTGGTCTGCTTCCACATGTGACAGGAAATACGTTCAAAATTGGCTATGTGGAAAAGGAGCGTAAAGGCTTTCTACAGAAGGATCTTACCTAGAGATATGACTTGTGCAAAGCCATCATCCAAATGTGCCGTGTGGACAAAACGTTAGCCGATCCAATGTGTAGTCCCTGGGTAGGTGGGAGGGTTATACTGAACACCATTCTGGTTTACAGGCAAGTGGTCTTACTACATTTACCATTTACGTGGTTTGTGTACGTTTGTGGGTTTTTTGTAAAAAATTCATAATGCTATTAGAACTATCACTTTTACAAGTAAATATCTGATAATATGTGTTTACTAAAGTAAACTGTGTCACTTCAGAATCAGCAAGTTTACATGCATATCAATATAGGGAAAATTTGCTAGCTTATAATATAATGGGGTTACCAGGTTTTTCATGGGTTCTTTTGAGCCTGAGTCACTAGCTTAAATTTTAATGAATATGGTTTACAAACCCTTTGTATTTGACTTTCCTAGTGAAGATAGTTTTGTCAAATATCGGCCGTATTTCTAAGACTTGTCTGTTGATCACAGTGTGCTCGAGTTTACCACCCATTTCCAGTGTCCTCAGAATCATTTAACTACTAATTAGTGGTGACCCCATCCGGTCATAAATTCCGGTCATACTTCTCAAAAAAACCCTGCGTTACAACCAGGCTGTAGGCATGAATTTTGCCGGGAGCAGCCAGCTCTGGCCGACTACTAGGAAAAGTGTATCTGTAAAGAGATTCAGATCATCAGTGTGCAGGCGACATCATATAGACAACTACTGAAGGTGATCAACCAGACTTTATTACGTGACAGAAGGGAATTTGTGGATCAGCACTTCCTTGACTGTCTCGTCACTGTATTTAGATGCAGTTTTTCTTTTCCTTTGAAAAAACAAACCCTCTTTCACTAATAATGGCAAATAGTTAACTCATAGGTACATTTTATAAGTATGTACAAAATGTAGGTCTATTTGATGTTGCTTTATTCGCCCAAGTAAAATTGATACTTCATACCTAATGAGATAATGCCATCTCCCAAAATTATAACCCCCTAGAACTATAATCCCCCCGCAACTGAACAAAAAAACAACCAAGATACCCACTGTATGAAACAAAAAGGGAACCATTACAACTTAATGAAAATATTTTATTTTTAAAAATGTTTTCAAATCTGAATCTAATGTGTATTGACTTACGTATTTCAGTAATTACATGAACAATCTAAAGGGGGAAAAGATTAACAGTACTCTAGCAAGGTAAAGAATAAAAATCTCTCTCTTCCCCCCTTGCTCCTAGTTAGTTTGACAAGAGGGAACATTTAACGATGCTGATCGCATAGAAACAACTGTAGTCCTGTGCTTTGAACAAAAGCTGGCTGCATATAATTCTCAGTCCGTCACGTGGTGCTGTTGCCCCCAACTTCCAGCAGTAGCTACAGGTTCCACCCTGGCACTTCAGGTAATGAAAAGTGATGACCCAAACATGCTTTAAGTAAAAATACACCTTATGGAATCTCTTGAAACAGACTGTCAGATTAAAATACTTAGCTTTAAACATTTTTGGAAAAAAACACCCCTGCTATCCTAACTGTTCAAATAATTTCTCTCAAATGATCTATAAAATGGACTGGGCTGATATTGGTTCTTCCATTAATTCATTTAATATAAAACATTTCATATTTTTAGTAAGGATGAGTAATTACAAGGATTTCTTATGACTCCATTATCCTCTGGCCTTCTATTCTGGGTTGCATGTTTCTCTAACTCAGATTTTGAAAAGTTTAATACCATTTTCTCTTTGATTAAATACCAGTTCTTCAGCTGTGTAGTTTTAATATCTAATCTGCTTTAAGTTTGGAATATCAGTACCAAAAACAAAATGTCCACAGCTTATTCTAATCATGCCCATTTACAAAACTTATACTCCAACAAACTAACAAAGAGTAAATAACACTTAAAAAAAATAGTGCATACAAGGCACAAGAGCTTTTTAGTGTATTTACTGAAGCCTCACATTTTGGCATCAACAAACACACCACTTTATCTGAAACTCAATTTCCAAACAGCATTCCATTATGTCAAACAAAATTTCCAAAAAAAAGTATATAAATTTTTTATGAATTGCATCGTTAATCGTAGTATGAGGAACTATATAGTTTAACTGTCATTATTTTGATGAGAGAACACAGAAATGATATAAATATAAGTAGAGGATTAATCTATTGACCCATCAGGAATTCTTCACTGAAATTCAGTATTTTTGCTATGTTCAATCAAAGGAAATAAAATGAAAATAAATTATAAAAGCCAAACTGGCTGAAGAATATCATAAAATAAACCAATTTTCATAATTGTTATTGTAGATTTTCTCCCAATTTGAGAAGATTAGAAGGGATGAAAAATACAGGGTCCAGCACAAATAATGCTCCTTTTCTATTACAAAATCTTTTATTATGAAACCATAAGCTTTTAGCCCTGACTGGTGTAGTTCAGTGGATTGGGAATGGGTCTGTGAACCAAAGCGTTGCTGGTTCGATTCCCAGTCAGGGCACATGCCTCAGTTGTGGGCCACATCTCCTGTGGGGGTCATGGGGGAGCCAACCAGACACTGATGTTTCTCTCCCTCTCTTTCTCCTTCCCTTCCCCCTCTCTAAAAATAAATTTTTAAAAAAACCATAAGCATTTAATTCCATAACATAACAACATCACACTCAAACACACCATATGACATTTTAGGTGATATGTTCAAATTAAAACTATTACATCCATATTATTCCCCTACCAACCACACTCAAGCAGGCCTTACTTCTGCTGGACCCTGTATATATCAGGTATAATGGAAATGTATTCATTCTGACAAAATTTTCTAGCCAAATTGCTTATCAGTGAGCTCAAGCTTCAATGATCATACTTATTTTCTAGCAGGAAACAAAAACTAGAATCCGATTAAAGTCTAGCAAAAAATGGAGATCTTCAACTGTAGGTCATTTGGACTCTGTAATGAATTCACTCAGTCTGAAGCTGGATTCAGATCAGAAGGAATAAATAAGAAGTCTGGCCACCTCCACCTTTTTAGTGGTAGCAGGTTTTACGAATAAATCTCATCATCATCATGTGACTGGAAATCTTTTAAATCTCAGTACCTTCATCTTAATTTCCTGGATCAGAATTGTGACAAATTGTGCTACCCAATTATTTGGGTGAAAACTGGCCCATGAATCTCCTCAGTTTTTATGATAGATTATATTTTTGCCCTTGATGCATAAACCATCATTATTTTAACATTTAACAAGGATTTGCATCCGTTGAAACAATCTGCATCTTGAATTAAAAATGTGATGTTTCAAGCAGTAGCTTGGAGAGAACTCATCCATTCACGTCCTGCACGTCCAGCCAGAAGGAAACAGGGACGATCGGCCAGTGGTGCCCGTGGGAAGCCTCGTCCATCCACCTACAGCACTGATACCTTGGCATGAAAAACAGAAAACAGGAAACTGTCGTGTTAACTATGTAAGAAAACTACAAATGACCGACTCATTCATTCAACAAACACCTCGTTTGTTTGTTGCAATAACACCCCTTGTTCAAAATTAAGTGTTTCCTATACTAGAAGGCTCAGTAGATGTGTTCATAGACCTTCCCATTGATGCTTCTCAAACTATAACATGCATATACACGGACCAGATGATCTCATCAGAATGCAGAAGATGCAGATTCTGATTCAGTAGGACTAGAGTAAGGTCCAAAATTCTGCATTTCTATTAAGCTCTCAGGTGAGGCCAATGAGACTGGTGGGGGACCCCAACTAGAGTGGCAGGGTTCTTCTATGTTACTAGTCCTGCACTGGTCTGAGGTCACTAGGCACTTAGGAGTGACAAGGGCATTAGAAATGGGACTTAGGGAAGTAAGTTTAAAACTTCCTATGCACAGAAGCACAGCTTTCTTTGTCTATAATTCATAAGAGGGAAGCTTGGGTAGGCTAAATTTAATCTACACTGGAGCACCACTGTAGTCTAGGCAAGTAAGTATCTGGGACCTATGCTCAGAAATATTTCATTTCTCAGCATGAAAGGCCACAGGTTATTTACTAATGTAGTTCAAATAGAGAACAACATGAGTATAATTTAGTAATAGAAATTAAGCATATCAGTATTGGGTAATGTTCAATATTAATGCATTGAATGAATTGCTAAGTTTAAGGTGTAAAGCAGAAAAAGTATTAAAAATTTTCTAAAACTATTTAGAATATTAGCTACCTTAGGAAAATTCAGTTTTTTTAAAGAAACATTTTTTCTGTCACTAGTTACATCAACAGAATGAAAAATGTTACATCAGAAAATCACTTTTTTAAAAAAAATGCCAATAAAGCTGATTTGTGCTGTCATTTGGTTATCATGACCATTAATCTGTCATATTCAAGTATAATAAAATCAAGTTTTGTGAGATTTTTAATTTTAACAATGTTATTTTATCGCCTGTTTCCCAAAAAATGTGTATTTAGAACCTGCTCTGTGCCTGGCACAGTGCAAAGTGCTGAGAATAATGCCGAACAAACAAACGCGGCACTGATCTTGTGGAGAAACACTGGGACGTCTACGTGACATGACATGACTCTGTGAACTTGTAAAATACATAACGTGTGACCTCACAAACAGGGGTGAGTATCTACCACCAATAATTCAAAGTCCTAAAAAAAAATCCTGTGAAACTTTACAGATCTATGTTCTAAGAAATATTTATTTGTGGTATTGGTTAGCGATTCATTTTTGTTTATTTGGAATTACAGTTTCAGAATTATTTCCAGAAATCTGATGTTGCCCCTCTGCTGTCTGACCGCACTATCACTTTCTCACTGCCCCAACCACAGTTACGATTAAGCGGATCTACCGTACCAGCTTGTGCGGG
This sequence comes from Artibeus jamaicensis, assembly GCF_021234435.1. NCBI lineage: Eukaryota > Metazoa > Chordata > Mammalia > Chiroptera > Phyllostomidae > Artibeus > Artibeus jamaicensis. The sequence goes on along the minus strand of NW_026522056.1, from coordinate 18,480,380 downwards.
CACCCAAAACCACAACAGCCCCTGGTCAAATGGCCAGATCGGTATTTTGCTGCTATTAAAAAGCTACTCATGAAACCAAAACAAAACAAATTTTAAAAGATTTAATTTTTTTCGAGGTATCGTCATACTGCTTTCCACAGCGGCTGCTCTGATCTGCATTCCCACCCACAGTGCAAAAGGGGTCCCCTTTCTCCACATCCTCGCCAGTGCTTATTGGTTGTTGATTGAAGCCCAAGTGTCCATCAGTAGATGAGTGGACAAAACAACTATGGGATATCTACACAATGGAATACTACTTGGCCATGAAAAAGAACAATCTTACCCTTTGTGATAGCGTGGATGGATTTGGAGAGCATCATGGTCAGTGAAACAAGCCCCTTACTATACCATATGACTTCACTCATGTGGACTCTATTGAACAAACTAAACTAACAAGCAAAACAGAGACAGACTCATAGGCAGAGAGCAGACTGACAACTCTGGGCAGGGAAGGGGTGGCTGACGGGGTGGAGGGATTGAGCTCAAAGGAAAGAACCCACAGACAAGGAAAACAGTGGTGACTGTAGGTGCAGGGGGGCGGGTGGAGGAGGCATAAGGTGGATAAATATGGTAATGGAAAAATTACAATTAAAAAATTTTGAAAAACACTTTGAGGATTAAAATGAATTTAAAAAGAACACACAATTATTAATAAAAACCTCAGATACCTATTAAGTATTTTGACACAAATGATTTTGTTTTAGAGCTACTGTCTTGCTTCTCTTGGACGTTAGTATTCTAGACTGAAGTTTTGTAAATAGAGAGTTGTCTGATAACTTTAATGTTCAACCCTTTATATTTGTGTGTATTTGTCTAGATGCTTCTGGCTTTGCTTCACAGGGACTCTTTATTACATTTTTTTCTATTGACTACAGGCTTATAAATAGGTTATGTATTTAAAAAACTGACTCCGAAGTACTGATTTTAAAAATTATGGTTTAAATAAAATGGTTTGCAACACCTATTATTTTAAGAGTGGGGTCCTACTGTTACCAAAAATAGAGATGGGAAGGTTTATGCTAATGGGTATAATTATCTGTGCTTAGACTTGGTGAGGTCCTGATCAAGGCCATGACCACTGTGTATCCTGCAGGATGGAAAAAGTTTGCAAAAAACTGTACAATCCCGTAACATGACAAGAGAACTGCCATGTAAAGTTCAATATTTTAGGATTCCCCCCTTGCCATTTACTGTATTACTATAAAAATGAAATTTGCTCATCAACTTAGTTTTAGTTTTATCAGGTTAACCTCAATTCTTGCTAGTGCTGAAGCTCAGTCCACGTCTAGAGGTCTCCAGCTCGCTTACTGCACTCCCCAGGGTCAGCTAAGACAGCTTTTAATCTGATTCACGCAGAAATAAGTAATAATATTTATGGAAACAATGTGCCCTAGAGAAAAGTGTTAAAATATAAAACATAACAATAAAGAAAAAGCTTCACTCACTTTCAAAAACATGAATTAATTTTGTTTGGAGAGTTACGTCTCATTCTCCATGGTCAGTGCAGGATTGCTCATCCCTTCAAGGAAGAACAGAAAAATGAGAGACATTGAACTTGGCACTTCTCTTAACATCATAAACCACCGTCTCCTAATTCTTCATCAACGTAATCACTCTAGTCAGACTGATCTTTGAGCCCTTCCTCATCTCATCCTGCTCATGTTTCTCTTCTTTTATACCATCCTTTAAACTTCAGTTTCTCGTTCATCTAGCAATGTAACAAAAAACTAACATGCCAAATAATTGACAGCACATTAAAAACCAGGAAATGATTTACATGTTAACATTAACTACAAGAGGAGACAAGAATCCTCTCTGAAAGATAGAGAGAGGTCTTTGTCTCCCCAGCTCCCCCACAAAACCGACCCCCAACTATTTATCTGTCCTTTGCCTCTAGGAAAACTGATGGATTCAAAGTGCAACTAGGTGTCATCAATTCCTTGTTTAGGAAATGCCTAGTCCTTCCCATAGACTGGAAAATGGAATGGCATGTGTGAGGTGAAGAGAAACCGAATTATGAATACTGAAATGGCGGGGGTGTTCTGAGGGTATATAAGGAAGAAGGGCAAAAATAGGCTTGCAGTTGAGAGTAAGCAAAATAGTTTATTCTCATATTCTTATTTATTAATTATTATATTCTTTTCCACACAAATAACTGTAAACCTACTTTCCCCCGACCCTGTGTACTGTTTAAGAACAAGACCTTTTCAAGGAAGCAATATTTTAGGAGAATGTAACTGATGGTATATTCAATTAGATCCTAAATCTACCTTAGCATTTTTAATCAGGACAATCTATTTGTTTTTCACCAAAGTGATTTCCAACAACCCAGTAAGTAAAGTGCTATGAGCCAAATTCTGGCAGTGCTTAGGAGAGAGTTTTAAGAAAAGACGAGAAATGAAAGAGAATTCGAGAATTCAGTTAGTCAACCTGGTGATTTTCTAGCCAACACTGTCACAATGGTGGATGTCTGGTTTTGTACTTATTTATAGGGACACCACATATATTTTACTTATATGTTCCCAACCCTGAGAAACAACTAGCATTTTCAAGGTATGAAAGCCAAGTCTATGAGGTTAGGTAACTTCACAAATATGACATATTAATTAGATGCCCAAATTAGGATTTAAAGTCAGGTCTCTCTGACTTCAAAGCCTGGCTTGTTCTTTACCAATAAAGAAGTAATCAAAAGATTAAGATCAACAATAACAAGAGAAATATGAACAAATTATAGGTAGTGAACATTCTGTAATTACACAATCACTTCCGCATTTGTAACTGGATAGAAATCTTAGAGTAACAGAACTGTGTAATTTGGCCCTTTACAACAGATACTTTTAGATCTTTTGTCTGAATTAATCACATTTTCCCATTAAAAAAATGTCTTTTGAGTTTATTTCTGTCATATAATATGCAGTAATAAAGATTTAGTTTTATAATGAAAAAAAAGCAACCCCCAAACAATGAAGATCTGTCTTTCACAAAATTATTTTCTAGAACTAAGAGAAATTAATCAAAGTGCTTCCCAAAAAGTTCTGAAAATAATTCTAAATTTACACTGTAAGTTTGACTCCAAGATTCCTAGGGGTAATACAATGGACTTGTTTTCACTACTCTAACCTTTTAAAAATGAAATGCATCGGAAAAGCCACACCAGCACGCCCTTACCAGCTTCGTCTTTTCCTGGGTTTGCGCCGCTGTCCGTCCATGACTGAGAGTCTGTAAGCAGGTGGCTCTGGGACTCTCTCAATGGCTTTGCAGGAAATGGATGGTTTTCAGGACTGAATAACAACAACCATCATCACAATTGTTACATTAACTCTTGACACTATTGAAGTGAGTGCTTCTCAAAGTACAGAACTTGAACTGAGATAATTGTGCAATAGAAGTTACCGAAGATAATTTGGGGAATACAGGAACAATTCGATCATGCCGACTCATAGTGAGAGAAGCGTTCACACTTCAGTTCCCTTTCATTCCTCTGACTATAGTAAGATCGCAATCTTTAACTCTGGCAAACCTCTGTTTTTAACACAGACTCAGCCTCAGCCTCCGACCTTTTAGCAGATAAGGGAATCTAGTTAGACCTAACAGCAATTTGCTATCAATTTTACTTTAACTTATACTCCACCTACGACAAATTATACTGGTTTCTCATTTATGATGGTGATATGAATTTGGTTTAAAAATAAATCTCCATGCTAATTTAAATAAATATATTAAAGAAATACATTATTTTTAAGTGGTATGTGGTTATGGAAAAAAACAGGAGGGTAATGAATAGCAGAAAGGCAAATGTGAGGGAAAAGTGTTTTCTAAAGTGGCCTAACTGGTCTTGAACAAAGAATTTCCTACCTTCTATCAGACAGAAACAAGGAATTTGAGCATCATCTTGCAGGAATGTTGAACACACCTGACATGAACAAGTCTTACAAACCTAGTGTTTAATTTGGGAAAATGAAGTCTCAAAAGAAGAACTTAAGTTTTAAAATTTAAGCAGGCATGCCACATATCGACATTATTGGATGGTATGAAAACAAAGTATATACATAAATTAAAATAACATTTCAATTAGATAGAAAAATTACTGGCATAGAAACTATTATTTAGAACTCCAAAGTACTAATTATAATAATGTTCAAAAGAAAAAACTACTTAAAATTCTTCCAAGAATAATTTCACATATTTCAGTTGTCTATAACTGTTACTTTTTACTGGATATGGTTTTGCACCTTAGTAATTGCCTCATATCTAAAATTTGAAAATACTTCAATTTTGTACAGCTTTATCATACCCTTATTAAAATTTTGAAAGTAAATCTTTAAAAAATACCATCTCCCATTCATATGAAAAGTCTTTTTTACTCTGATCCCTATTATGCCTCTGAAAAGATGCCGTATGCCAGGTGGAGCATACAGATTTGATTGGACAAGGTGAGGACACTCATTAGTCTTTATTTTGAGTAAGATGGGAAATCAATGGAGGTTTTTGAGCAGAAGAATGACAAAATCTGATGCATATTTTAAAAGGATCACGCTGACTTCATGGGGAATACCCTGGAGTAGGGCAAACATGGACTCAGGAAAACCAGAAACTGCTAATGAAACAAGTCCCGTGAGAAACGATATAGAGAGATTCTGAGGGTGAATCAGGACAAGGCTTGCAAATGGAGTAAATCAGGCAACTGCAGGACAGGAAGCTAAAATGACCCCAGAGTTTCTGGCCTGGGAGAACGGAGGTCATGAACACTGACTCGCAGATGGAAGAATGGAGGAGAGTCAGGTCTAGTGTGGGCGCGAGGGTGTGAGCGCCTGGAATTGAGAGGACTGCTTTGCACCTGTTCCGCTGGCGATGGCTTTTCAACCTTTAAGGGGGAAGGTTGAGTAGACAAGCAGCTACCTGGGCAGCTCGGGGGCACGGAGGAGATACCGAATTAACCACAGAAATTTCATAAGGGCTAATCAGGGGAAATTCTAAACTTCTGTTTCAGAGACTTCATCTCTCAGAGCCCAATCCCAGCATTTAAAGGGAAGAAGGAGGAGAAGGCTGGTTACTTCACGATCACCGTTCTGGGTAACAAATGCCAGAACTGGGATCTCTCTCAATACCCATGGCACACTTAGTGGGAGAGAGATTATCTTGAAAACCCGAATAGTCTTAAACGACAAAAACCACTTAATAAAGATAAAAAACACTATTGAAAACCACGGTTAAAGTTTATAAAAGCTATGAAAACCTAACAAACTTATTAAAACCGTATTTTTCTGCACCAAGGTATGAGAAAACCATTCACATTTAGCTCTGTGGAATTTTCAAGCTAAAACTCAGAGGATGTGACCCAGTAAGACTCTGCTACCTTGAATGTCCCTGTGAAACACATTAAAATGGCCTCCTCATTAACTGACAGAGTCTGGTCTGTACACTGCTCCCTCTAGGGGTGGGGTGGCAAATAGGTTTCATCTCATGGCAACTGAAAATAATTTGGAATGGCTGCCAGTCACCGCCTTGAGAAGCATGCTGAGGTCAGGCCAGGCTCCACAGGAGAAAGCATTGTTAGCAACAAGAAATATGTAGCTGGTGCAGGTGCGGTGTACATTGTATTCTGGCAACCAAGACAATCTCCAAAATTTAACCAAGAATGCTAGTATAGTCATGATTTTGCTACTGGATTTCATTAAAAACTTAAACTATGGTCATAGTTAAATAACTATCTTTTTTAAAAGATTTTATTTTTATTTTTTGTTTTTTAAATATATTTTATTGATTATGCTATTACAGTTGTCCCATTTTTCCTCCCTTTTCCCCTCTCTGCCTGGTACCCCCACTCCCTCCAGCAATCCCCCACTTTGTTCATGTCCCTGGGTCATGCTTGTAAGTTTGCTTTCACATTTCCTATACTATTCTTATCCCCTTGTCTATTTTGTACCTGACAATTTATGCTTCTTAATTCTCTTACCTTTTCCCCCATTCTTCCCCTTCCCCCTTCCAGCTGATAACCCTCCAAGTGATGTCTGTATCTATGATTCTGTTCCTGTTCTAGGATCTTAATGACATAAAAATTAGTGTTTAAAACTTCAACATTCATATATGTATAGCATTTTAAATATTTGCCTTTTGCTCATCAGTAGGAAAGTCAGAATCAGATTTTAGGTCTTCCTCAAATTCCTGACAGACTTGGAACCAAAGACCCACAGCATGGGCACGAGTCTCCGGACAACACACTTCCAAGACCTCCTCCCTTCGCTCTCCACAGAAAAGCCTCAGATAAAGCTTAGAGGTCTTCAAAGAGCATTAAGAACATGGTGCATGTTGCTAATGAAACCGCCAAGCAGGTGTCTGGGACTCCGTTTGGTTTCCTAAGGCCTGACCCAGGGGAGTTTTCTGATCTCTTTGTATCAGTTACCAGACAGGAGGGACCGGGAGGGTCAGAGGGAAAGCTGACCCTGGAGCTGCTCGCTTGATCGCTGGGGAAGCTAATTTAGTAGGCACTATATGTTTACAAATCATGATGTACTTCGGTCAACCAAAATGTACAGAGAATCAACACCTGTTTACCCACCACCCAGATTAGTAACAGAATTCCACCAGTATAACGGGAGCTCGCCACTGCCTCCTCCTTCCCTCATTTCAAGTGGAAACCATTGCACAACAGTAAATTATCTTAAGTTCTTACTTAATTTTTCAAAGAAATATATAACCAAAGGACACACGAGAAGAGAATATACTATTTGAAAGTAAAATAGAAAAAAAATATGGGATTACTTTTTAGACGTTGAATTCAGCCCTGCAGGTGTAGATGGCTGTTCAGGATCTTGGTTAACAAGGCAAGTTGGAAAGGAGCAGCCGTCACCTAGACTACAAGGGAAACAAAAACGTACAGTCGGGCAGGAAAAAAGACAGCAGAGGGAACTGTTATAAAGTGCCGAGGTCTGAGCAGAACACAGTTGTATCATGGCCCAAATGTATATCAGACACACTGGTTTCAACACCGTGTATCAGGAGATGACGAGTTAATGATTTCCATGTTGACATAACAGCGAATCATAAAATAATACTTAAAAAAATAAGAGTTTCTGTCCGGAATCATGGAGTTCCTTTGTTGACTCACTTTCATTAGTTTTAAAACCTGAAAATTTTCACAACAAAATACCTTGAGAAAATGGGTAGCAACCAGTACTTCTTCTCATCACCAAAAACTTGTCGCATGTTTTTACTGAAACCCAAGCTGAATCCATTCTTATCTGTTCCGTGTCGAAATACTGGGCTTCTAAATGCCTCTATGAAAGATAGTAGAGGAATCACATGAGTGAAGAACATAATCAGTTAGTAACCAGTAAGTTCAGAAGTGACTGAATTAACTAAAGAAACTCGAAAATCAATGGCTGGCCGCTTGTGAGTACTAATGTACCTACCTACAATTCAGCAATATGGATCGTCCGTTCTGTTTTAAAATAATCAAATAATTACACTTATTTTATTTTTAAGAAACCTATTAACTATTATAGTGGCACATGTGTGTTGCTGAAAATTAGAAAATACAAATATGTAAGGAAGTGAAAACTTTACATCTTCTAAATCTTTTTTTGATAGATGGGTGGATGGATAGATGGATGGATGAATAAAGATATATACAGAGATCTAGACAGTTTTTTAACCAAAATGAGACTATGTTTTACCTAATTCTATAACCTGCATTTTACAGTCACTAAGCTCCATCTTCTAATCTCTTTAAAATTTTATCTTATCCCAGTAATACCTTTTTTTTCCCCAGCTAACCAAACTGTCCTTTAAAGCTGGTTTCTCCAAACCAAGATCCAGTGCGAAATCCTACATTGGATGTGGTTCTGCCCCCTCGGCAGATGGAAGCCAAGGGTCAGAGGGGCTGCACGACTTGCCCACGATCACACAAGAATACTTGTCAGAATGAAACCTGAAGAAGTGTATCAACATTCCTCCCATAATGCCACCTTTTCTTCTGAGATGCAAAAACCCAAAATTTTACTTTTTGAATATGAATAAACATGTAAGTGTAGTGAGTTTTGTAACTAGCAGAGTCAAGGTGCTATGAGAAAATGTGGCAATTTGCAGGATCCTTAACATTTATTGCCCTAGGTTACAAAGATTTATATAAAAAATTTTTTATAATTAGAGGACCATATTGTTCAGAGGAAGTCCTTTCAGTGTTACAAGTTCAATCAACAAATTTTAGAAGTTAAAAGCTTCTAGAAACAATTTACGTAGGATGAATTAAAATTGAGTTGCCTAACATATATTATGAAGTAAAATACTTTGTTTAAAAATTATTACACCAATTTTCACCCTAATAGTATCTGCGATAATAAGACTTCACCTGAATATTAAAAATGATCATTCTTTGACTATAGGAATCTTCACTCTGACAATTATAATAACAGACTCTCACGGTTTGAAGTGTCCTTTGAGATCACAAGGATTTTTAAGTTCTGGCTGGATGCCCAAACTCCTGACCGTGGTCTAGAAGACTCTGTGTAGCTTAGTCCCTGCTTACTCATCAAATGTCAGAGCACATTTTTTGTTTTTAGCTTCCTATGCTCCCACCATGTGATGGTGCTGCAAACATTGCTGGCCCTTGTCCTATAATGCTTCTTTAAAAACTGAGCTGAAATTCACAGAACACGAAATTAGGCACTTTAAAGTGAGTAATTCAGTGGCTTTTCGTACATTCGCGATTCTGTGCAACTGCCACTTATATCAAGTTCCAAAAAATTTTCATCACCCCGAAAGAACCCCTATACTCATTAGGCAGTTACATGTTACAGCACATTTCAGTACTTCATTCTTTGTGGCTGAATAATATTCATACACATCGAATTTCTTCTTTCCATTTGATGGGCATTTGGACTGTTTCCACCTTTTGGCTAACGTAAACAAGTACAGCTATGAATGCGGATGTACGAGTGTCTCTTGTTTCAATTGACTGTTTTCAGTCTTTTGGGTGCACACAGTAATTCTGTTTCCCATTTTGAGGAACTGCCAAACCGCTTTCACGGTGGCCACACAATTCTCTTTTCCCACCAGCGATACCCGAAGGTTTCAGATTCTCTCCATCCTCACCGAAGTTTGTTTTTTGCTTTTTGATTAAAGCCATCCTGGTGGGTATGAAGTGGTGTCTGTCTGCTTTCCTTTTTATTTCCCCAAGAACTAAGGATACTGAGCAGGTTTTCACGTGTTTGTTGGCCATCTGTATGTTTTCTTTAGAGAAATGTCTTTTTAAATGTCTATTCAAACCCTCTGCCAATTCTCAAATTGGGCTGTTTGTCTTTTTGTTGTTCTAAGATTTATTTCTCTATTCTGTATACGTGGCCCTTACTACATATATATGACTTACTGATGTTACTCTCATTCTTCAGCCTATCTTTTTGCTTTTTTGATAATGTCCTTTCATGTACAAACATCGTTAATTTTGATAGTGTCTAATTTAATCTTTTTTCTTTTGTTGCTCATGCTTTTGGTCTTATAGCTTAGACGTCATTACTACATTTGAGGATCTGAAGACTCATTCCTGTGTTTTCTTTAAGAGTTTCCAGTTTTAGACCCTCCCTTTCGGTCACTGAACCACTTTGAACTCAGTTCTGTATTTGACGTGGGGTAGGGGATCAATTTCATCCTTTTTCTCCCAGCATCACCTGTTCAAGATCTCTTCCTCCCCCAATGAATGGTCTTGCTGCTCTTGTTGATAATCAATTGACCGGAGATATGTACATTTGGTTCTGGACTCTCAGTTCTATTCCACTGGTTGATATCTCTCTCCTTATACCAATACCATGCGGTTTTAATCACTTAGATTTTTAGTAAGTTCTGAAAACAGTAAGTACTATGTGTTGTGTGTGTGTGTGTGTGTGTGTGTGTTGTCTTCCCTATTTGGGGCCCTAGAAATTCCGCAAGAACATGAGGATTAGCTCTTCTATTTCTGCAGGAAAGGCTTTTAGAAATGACAAGAGGAGTTGTACTGAACCTGAAAATAAAGTACTGCCACCTTAACAATATTAAGTTTTCTGATCCACCAACATGGGAATCTTACCATTTACTCGGGTCTTCTTTAGTGTCTTTCAGCGATGCTTCGCAATTTCAGTCTCCTAGTCTTGAACCGATCTGATTAACTGCACTCAGCATCCTGCCTCCATCAGGCTTTTGGACACACTGTTTTCTCTGCCTGAAATGTTCTGGCTCTTTCCATGGCTGACTTCTCAGGTTAAATAAGTTTCAGTGCGGTGAGCCTTTCCCTGGCCACTCACCGAAACAGGGACCCTTCCACTGGGACTGGTACCTAAGCATCCTGTCTGTTTCCTTTGAAGCACTGCACGTCTGGTCATTACTTTTGTGTTTGCTTGATGATTTTCTATGCCCCTCACTAGGCTATTCTGCCTTGCTCACCACTAAATAAATGTACAGAACACGTTACATACAATGGACAGTCAATAAATATATCAAAGGAGTAAACCCGTGTCTAAGTCACATCCCACAAAACAATGTGTGGAGTGAGAATGGTTTGTACCCCTCAGGACAGGTGGGCATGTAATCAAATGGCAACTTTTGATGAACATCTTTACGTACTTAAAGTTCTTTTAACGACAGCAACTGGATACTCACCTAATGTAGACTTATTTTTGCTGACTAGCCAACAATGATAGCCAAACAGAGAAGACAAGCTGACAGAGAACATAGCTGCAGCAAAGAATAAAAACATAATATGGAACTTGGCTTGAGTATCGGGTAGACCATTCTACAAAGAAAGGAAGAAAATGAAATGTTTTGTCAAAGGGATAAGTATTCCCCTACTTTTACAAGTAAGATTTTTGTTTCTTAAAGTTTTTCTTAAATTTAGGTATGGAGAAAGACACATGGCTTTATGTTGAAACTTTGAGAAAAAACATATAGCATCAGATTAAATAAATGTTTACTGAAATATAGATATATATGGAAAAGATATTCAAACCTGGGATATTTATTTTGTTTGGCATAACCGAATCATAGAAAAACTGGTAGTGGGTGTGTAAACTATAACAGAGGAAAACAAGATAAGAGGAACTATAAAATATACTTTTGAATTTACTACTTGAACGTGTTTTGCTAACATACTCCAGATACTAACAAATAGTTTTAGATTTAGCCATAAAATGGAGGTGAATTGGCACAACTGAGCTACTACTCACGCTAATGTTTTACTTTATCAAGAACACACAGAACAACACACCCACAGCAATGCCGCGGCCTGTTGTAAATAGCAGCATCGCAGACAAGACGGACACTAGAGCGTAACACCACCTGTCTAACATTGGCCTTACGATACCTATGTGATAGGACAGGCCACCTCCGAGCAACACCAGCCTGGCTCCCATTTCTGGTTTTGTCCAAGGAGACCTGGACTCAGTCTGGAATGGCAGGCTGGGGGCCATGGGCACTCAGGGAAGCCCTGGGGCCACTGGGAGGTGTCCCCTTCTAACAGAAGGTCACACTGTCTCAATGCCCTGGAGTCTCTGTCAGACTGACACAGATCACAGGATCTCACTGCCAGCTTTTGACAGCAGAGTCCTCACCATGAAAACTCTGGTTATTTCCTTAGAAAGAAAGTATGGCTGGAGCTGGACCCATTCCCAGGACTGTGGGGCAGCGGGGTGGCACTCTCTCAGACGTGCACTAGGGACCCTTCTTCCAGCTGGACAGGGGGAGCGCACCCGAATGCTCAGAGCATGTCCACGCGCCTGTGTATTCCTAGTGCTTGGCAATGTAACTGGCACGTAGTAGGTGTTCAGTAAACCTTTAGTATCAAATGTGTTTAGAGCCCCACATAAATGATCTAGCAATTGAGAAAGTCTTACCATAATAACGAATAATTTTGCAATCCTGGCAGGGGATAAGAGAGTTTTGCCATTGTTTGGCATTCACAGGTATCTTTGGATATTTAAAGTACTCAATTTTAACTTTGTTTTACTTATACTTAAAATAAATAGTGCAGAAAACAAATCAGTTCATTAAAGCCTAATCAAGTAATACCTAGTAAAAATTTGGGACATTATAGACATAATAGGGTAAAAAATAATCTTTTTACAACACAAAGAGAACACTTCTATTTTTAAATACTATAAAAAATCTATGTAGTCCATTCTTGGTATTCTCAGTGGTTGTGCCCTACAAAGCTGCCGTGAACACTGGATTCATCCCAGGGAAGATACAGGGTTCGGTCCCAGCGAGCCTCTGGTCACAACATCTTTGTCAACTGATCGGTACATAACCTGTTTTTTGGGGTGCTTGTGCTTAAAGACACCTTACTGACAACCTACTCCATATTTACTGTTGACTCATCAACACGGAGCTCACACCCAGCATCACTGTAACTCATGCCTGAAGGAAGCTCAGCCAACACGCCTGTTTTCTCCATAAAGCACAACAGGCTGGTGCTTAGAAACACTAGATGGTGCTTTCAGCACTGCGTGAAGACCATTTCAAACAGAGAAATGACCAACAAAAAGCACAAAAATGCAAAAAAAAAGGCAATAAATAGACTGAAAAGCACCCTCACGTAACAACACGAGAGTTGAACCAAGAAGACAGTCTCCTGGTTTGATCTCAACTGACAATGGGCCATGCAAATTTTTCAGCCGCTCTATGTGTGTCTGCAAATGACCACAGGAGCTCTGTGAGTGCTGATTTGGGGTCACAGAGAAACGTCAGCAAGACGGTAAATTCACAAATACAGAATCTGCAAACAATGAGGACTGACTATAAATGAGCTCAATTCTACAAAATCAGTGTCTGAAATAATTCACTAATGCTAAAGTTTATTGTACATTGTTATATACCTAAAAAGTCAATAAGATAATGACTTACTGTCCAAAATTTGATAAAATACTGTAAATCTGTAGCAGCAATAAAAAGGCAATACAGCAGGGAATAAGCCAAGAAAAGAAGGAAAAATTTATAGTTTGAAAATCCGACACAATTGTTCACCCTGTTGACAAAACAAAAACATCTGCAATGAGTTTCAAATTTTCAGCATAGGTACAATATACATTCTACCTTAACACACCATGTAGATTGGTGTTTCTTGAGTCTAACTCATAAGATTTCTTCACACATATAAGCATTTTTTAAAATCTGCTTCACTGCAAAAAAGTTCTGTGTTTAGATTTTTTTAATTTGATATGTAAAAAATAAAAATAGAATTTGATATGCAACACTGCTTTAATTAATCATAAACCATATACCTCTACAGTCGACCACTGAACTACAGAGGTTTGGACCACATGGGTCTGTTTATGCACAGATTTTGGTTCAATGAATACACAGTCAGCCTCTGTACCCCCAGGCTTGGCATTCATGTATTCAACCAACCTGGGCTTGAAAACAGTATGTTCAATACATGACTGGGAAGCAGTCTGACCCTGGTATACAGGTATGTGATCTCAACCCACTTTAAAAACTGTGGAGTCTTATATCCACCTGTTTGGGGTCTGCCAAAATTAGAAAGATTGTCGAATTTTGCTCTCAGTTTCTTACAAAGTCAAATTAATTGCAGGTTTAGAAAAGAGGCTAGGCAGTAAGCATTTTCTCTGTAACTTTTGTGAATGTATCAGGACATGGCAAGCTGCATGGGTATGGACTGCGTTGGGATTGCCCCTCCTGTTTCCACCTCGTCCCAGTCCCTCATTACTTTAAGTTACACAAATCAGAGTCAACTCTGCGCCCCTGATTTCCTGACCACTCAGCTAAATTCTACCTAGAACATACCCCATCCAGAAAAAAGGGGGTGTTCCTCCTAAAACAGACCCTGAGACAAGAACCGAATGCAGTTTATTTGAAATAAGGGAGAGAATTGAGAGCAGCATGTGTCCCGAACCAGGCCCTCACTGGTTGAGAGCAGCCTCTCGAAGCATGAACGCCCTCCCTGGCACCTAGGGGTAGAGCAAGCCCCACCAGGCAGAAGAGGGGCCTCGGGCAGAGCAGCAAAGAACCAGAGGTGTCTCCGGTGGGGAGCTGTCAGCAGGCATGGAAACCGCCCCTGCAGGTGCAGTGGACTGACGGGCAGGTCATGGGAACACGGGGGGGGAGGGGAAGGTGACGCTGACAGCACATGCTATGGAAGGGTCAACAGAGGAACATAAAGAGGATTCGGGCTACTTATATTTAAAGATATAGGGGAAATTACTTGATGAGAATTTGAACAGAATCAATACTATGGATGAAAGAAGGAGGAAAGCAAAAGAATGGATACCATGACAATGAATGCAAAATGGAGGCGAGTTACTGAGATCCTTTTTGAGAAGGTCATTGTCATGATGGTTAAGGGGCCTTGACGTGTTAAAGGAGAAGATGCACACGAACAAAAGGAAAAGGTGTCCTGGAGGGGGTACAGTTAAGACAGTAAACTTGACATCCCCCATGGTTCCCTGCAACTAACATAATCATTCCATGTATGTGTACAGCGTCCGGCAGAAGTAGCACCTGCTTCATGCGGTGGGCAGGGAAAGAACATGAGTGTGATCATTTATAATTTTAATTTGAACTGTTCACGTAAAATGTCATATGGTGTGCTTAAGTGTGATACTGTTATCTTACTGAATTACATGCTTATGATTTTGTAACAAAAGATTCTGTGGTAAAAAGTAGGGGTGTTATTTGTGCCAGACCCTGTATGTTTCAACCCACAACTGGCGTCACTTCCTCAAGTGCCAACCCTGCAGGAAGACGAGGCTGTGGCACAGTCATGCTTGATGTCCCACTGCAAGCCGGCTGACAGCCTCAGTGTGACTGTCCAAGGCACGTGCACACTGGGAAGAAGAATCACAGGGAAAAGCAGAAAAATCCACCTTCATTAGGTAATCAGATCTTTCCAATAATCCTCCATTAAGTCACCTGATTTCATGACTTGGAAATCCTTTTTTATAAGTGGAACCGAATCAACAAAACAAACAAGCAAGCAAAATACCCCAGAGGCTTTACTGAAATAAAGAACAAACTGACAGTCACCAGAGTGGAGGGAAGAGGAGGATAATGAGGAACAAAAGGGGAAGGGTTGTCAAGGAACATGTACAAAGGACACGTGGACAAAGACAAAGGGGGTAGGATCTAGGGTGGGAGGTGGGGACGGTGGGGTGGGGTGGGGGTGAGTGGTGGGGGGAATGGAGACAACTGTACTTGAACAACAATTAAAAAAAGAAAAAATAATAGAATGGAAAAGAAGAAATTAAAAAAAATTACTAACACATTCTAAGCGGAAAGCCTTATTTCAGCATATGTGTATATTTGCTACTCTACCTATTAATGCCAAGTTTTATATAAAATAAATTGTTAAAGTTTTAGATGCATAATTAGAAACTTCCAGTGAGGTGTTGTGTTTACATGTACATTCAGGCATAATTTCTGGGGAGCAGTTTAGAATTTCTATGTCAATACATGTGCATGTAAAGAAAACCGTTTGTTCTGAGCAAATATGAGAAATTAACTTTTAATTGTTAAGTTACTGGTTGTAAAATTATTTCATGGAAATTCTCCTAAATAATGACTCTCCTGAACTAATCAAATAAATGCCAGAAATTAAATATAAAAGTACCTCCAAGATCAGCTAAGGCAAGATTTCAATCATAAAAAGGTTCAAATAGAGAAACGATTCTGTTTAGTGATGTGTGAAAGCATACAGCCAGACTCACCACGGGCAATGATGGTCCATCTTCAAAATACACCTAAAAAAACCCAGACAGACACAAAGCTCAACACCCCGTAAAAATGTAGCCCCATTAAAATATAAAAACAGACTTCAACGTTATTTCAAAGGACCAAGCAAAATATTACAAAATTATTTATCTGAAAGTTGAATAACAGCAAAAGTCCTCATCTAAAATACATAGCCAGTTCCGGTTGTGATACAATCAGAGAACTTTCGATTCAAACGTACATGTTTTAACATCTAAAAACAATGCAGTGTGTTAACATACAACTGTCTTATGCTAATGAAGTGCAAAGTGTCAGCAGATTTACAGAAAGTCTGGATAAAACTTCTCCTTTAAGAGCAATCCCTAAGCCAAGTAGCACCACGCTTGTGGGTATGGTACGTAATCACATCAGACTATCGTGACGCTGAGTGAGTTATCTTTATAAAGACGGGAAAGAGTCACAGAACAACTATTTACTAAATCAAACTAGCCAAGTCTGAGCTGCCAAAACTCCTGTACTTCATTCATGTCAATGTGAGTCTGGGGGAACAGGACGACGGATGCTGGCCCTAAACTGCACTTGTTATTAATGCGAGTGATTGTGCCAGTTCTATTTCCTAAATAAGGGAGAAGAGGAAATAATGTGGAAAACTGAGAAGTGCACTCAATAAAAAGATCACCGGCACGCAAACAGGTCAGAAATAACGGCTTTTCGTACTTATCGCAGACGGAGCAGTGGTGGCAGCGGTCGGGTTTGATGAGCTGGCATCTGTCACAGTAGCGGATTGCTGGGGACAAGAAGATCCACTTAGCCTTCGACTGAACAGTGAGTGGAACATGCCACTAAACGGCTCTTCCCGTCTATTCAAGTTTAAATTCTGGAAAGCATGCCCCATTTAAACGTGGTAAAAATGAGATGTTGAAACACTTAAATGGAGTGACTTGCCAACAGTCTCAGTTCTCTGGAGAGGTTGCCCACGGACACAGAATCTTTGGGGGAAATTTTTCTAGGGGTCTGCAATTGTCAGGGGTTATGGAGAGGCTCCCAAAGGATGTCAATATGTCCGTTTCTATCTGAGTGTTTTAAACAGAACGTCTCTCTCAGCTCAATGAAGTGTTTCCTGTACCCTGCCAGGATAACTGGGAGAGGATACAATCATATTTTAGAAATTTTATGCGAAACACATTTTAGAAATTTGTGAGTAAACTCTCTTAGTTGCTTAAACAGGGAAAGATCTCACATCTCTGCTGGGTGGGGTGCGAGCCCAGAAGTATGAGAAGTACTGACTTCAGTACTAATCCAGTAAGAATTTCAGCCCTTGTACCTGAAGAGCTGCTCCTTTGTTCTCTAATACAGATACCAAGACAATTACGAATCACTGATTTGGAGAGGCTCTTTCAGTCCCAGGCATCTGGACAGCAGGCAAGCAGGCTACCAAAATCACAGGAATGCAGTTATCAAGTGGCACTCCCGTGGGACCCGTAAAACCAAACTAACTTAAAATTTGGAAAAAACTTGCAGTAAATAATTACCAGGGTTATGTTAACTAACATTATCTCTGAAAAAGGAAACAGTGGCTTTATACTAAAAATAAAACCAGCTCTTCTCAGACAACAGGCCTACATGGAGCCATCTTCAATACTGAAGTGAGTTCCTGATCCCCCCTCACAACTCCCATTCTCAGGAATTGCAGAGGCGAACAGCATGGCCTTGCTGCTCAGCTCCTGCATGAAAAAGGCCCGCAGGTACGTTCCAGCGATGCTACAAGGTCCCACTGGCTCCTGCCAAGTACTGAAGTGGAAGGTGGTGTTGTCCAGAGACATATGTGACCCACATGGGGACTGTTAAATCCTCTGGGGGCTACCTTCAAATAACTAAATATCTAAAATATTAGAAGATATCATCAATACATCCCTGGCTGGTGTGGCTCAGTGGGTTGTGGGTTGAGCATCAGCCTATGACCCAAAGGGTCACCGGTTGATTCCCAGTCAAGGCACATGCCTGGGGTGTTGGCCAGGTCCCCAGTAGGGGGCGTGTGAGAGGCAACCACCCATTGATGTTTCTCTCCCTCTCTTTCTCCCTTCCTTCCCCTCTCTCTAAAAATAAATTCAAAAAAATTTTAAAATATATAATCAATATAAAAATATCAATAACATCCTTTATGGGTTTTTTATACCATCTCTTTGAAGACTCTTATGCACTTGACATTTAGAGTTACATTTTAAGTGCTTAGTAGCCACCAAGGACTGGCCTGTCTTCGTGGGATAGAACCAGTGACATAAATCAGACAATTGCCACTTGTTCATTGAGAAACAGTAAAAACAAAGAGGAAAAAGTTCTATCTGACTTAGATTCAATAATAATTTTAAGGGGAGTTAGAAACAAATGTAAACAGAAAATAGTAGTGAGATATTTTACATCCTTTTCTTCAAATTAAGTCTTTGAAATCAGTTGTGCATTTTATACTTAAAGCGCAGCTCAGTGCAGACTGGCCACAGTTCAAGTGCTCAACAACCACAGGGGGTTGGTGGCCACCAAAAGGAGCAGCCCAGGTCTCAGGTCACACACGGGGCATGTCTTGGTAGGCAAGGGTCAACAGTGCATGTGTGTTAATTTTCAAGACAATTTTTAATTATATCACTTCAAAATTATCTTCAAAATCTGACCCAAGTAGAAGAGATTTGCTATTTGAGTTGCATTTATTAAAAAATTAACATAAATTTTAAAGATGAAAAATCATACCAGTACCTTAATTACATTTTATATAATTTGTTTAATTGCTGTAAAGACATTTGAGTGATCAATGTTATGTTTATTGTAGCTATTGCTCCTTTAAATAAGACTAGGAAGGTCTATAATTAAACGTTAAAAGTGAATACTACTAGAAATCAAGATCACAGGTATTCACGGAGTCCCACCAAGTAGGCAGAAGAGAACTGGAGCAGGTTGTGATTTGGTTCAGATCCCTGAGCCTCATGCCACTCATGTTTCCACTGTGTTTCATGCAACTGTGCCGTAAAGATCGCATAGCATCAGAGATACATACAGCACAGTGTTACTCAGCACGTGCTCGACAGCTTCAAGTGCAGAAATGCGCTCCCTCACAGTCACCCCGAGCTAGTGTGAAAGCGCCGACTCCCGACACCTACCTCCAGACATGGTCCTGGTGCAGATGGGAAGGTCTCTGGCCGCCCGCCGAAGAACCTCCTGGTGGGCTTCTCCCCTGGGCTCCCTCTCCAGCAACTCTTTCTCTGCGTAAGAGAGATGGAACTGTGGAACGGATTGAAATGTTAATCAGCGTTTCCAAAGACATGATAACATACTGATCCACGAGCCCAGAAAAGGGCATTTAGAAAATATTAGTGGTATATAGTATATAAATTCAGAGAGCTAATAGAGATTGACATCTGGGCAAGTCTGTAAGCCTCACAGTTTATTAGTTTATGGATCTAAAAAATAGAATAATAATAATAATAATAATACTTCCTCAAATGTTTATGAGACTCAAGAGGAACACAGTATGTAAAAGTGCTTTCTAAAGTACAGATTTCTATCCAAATATTAGTATATAAATAGATAAAATGGCAAACTAAACAAATTTGGCTCAACGGATGAACTTTTCAATTGGAGCTCATTAGGAACAAAACAGAAACAAATCTATCATGTATGTTTTCTCGCTTGAGTCTTAACATGGGGGCAATTAATCCCTGAATTCTCTCCCAGCACCCAAAACGGACTAATCACTGCTTGTACTCCTTATACTTCCAAGCAATTAAAAAATACTTATTTGAGAAAAATGTAAGTTTGTTTGGACTCCAATATGACAATTGCAAAAAAAAACAGTTTTAAAAGTCTATTTGCACTTGCTCACTTTCTGAGCTCACCCAGAATGTCTTCTGTTCTGGTTCTAGAATCAGCTATTTCTCCAAGGAACCCTTGTCCCTTTTACTGGAAAACAGTTTTAGGAACCAAGATCTGTGCTCAAATACAGTTTTCAGATTAAAAAAAGTACAATTTTAAAAGGACATACCAATTAAGAAAAAACTAGAATCTAATAACAGACAGAAAACTCACAGAACTGTACTTCTTTTTCCTAGTTCTTTTTCACTTAGAAAAACAACAAACCTATTAGCTCATAAGTACCAAAAACAAGCAAATTAAAACAGAACTTTTTCTTTGCCTATGCAGTTGGCAAGAGTTTTTTTAATAACATACAAATGCCGAGGGTCCGATAAATCTAAAAGTATTATATGTAAATCCTTTGAGGAAACAATTTGGCAAGTGAGTTAAATTGTCTTGGTCTAGTGATTTTACCTATGGAACTCATATTAAGAAAACAATCCCTAAATGGATAATGCTCTGTGTACAACCACGTTAACAATATTATTTGCAATGTGAAAAGTTGGGGTCAGTTGGAAAATTCAAGATGGGATGTAACTGAGGAAATGTTTACATTTCAGTGAGAATATTATGCTATTATTAAAAATGAAAATAAGCCAATGATGAACTATTATGTGAAAAAAGTAACTGGAAAAAAATCCAAAATGTAAAACAAATTAGTGTTTTGGGATGTTTTTCTTTTTCTTTTTGCCTAGTCTTCATTTTCTAAGTATAATTTAGGATGGTTATATTACTTTTATATTGGGGGAAAAATCTTACAAATTGAAAAAAAGCAATTTAACAACTGGCTATGAAAAAAGTATATTTTAATTCATGTGTTCCAAATCTCACATTCTCTCAATAGTGTGAAATATATAAATATTACATTCTTTTACTACCTTTCTCCTACTCTTTGAGTCCCATTTTTCAAAGATTTTTGGCACATAAGAGCACCTTCTTGTCAACTTAAGTCCAGGACCCTCATTTGACAAGTGAGGAGTTTCTGGCTGCTAATCAATTAAGAAAATTAGCCCAAGATCTTGTATTTTATTAATTGGATAACTTAACATTCTTCACCAGCAAGCAAGGGCTCTTTCTTTCACAACAAAGGTCTGCAAAAATCTTTTGATCATGTATATTATCAGTTAAAAATAATTTGAGACCGCAACTGCCATACAGTATGTACATGTGTATGTATATGTACACACACACACACACACACACACACACACATGCCCACTATTAGTGAATATGTTATGTGCCTTAGATGGGAAATTTTAAAAAGAAACACTACAAGGATAACATATTATATAGAAGTCATGCTATTTTCCTCCACGCTCCGATGGAGGTCCTGAGCACACCCACTACTGGATGTGTCCACTGTCCATGGCATGATGACAAGGACGGAGCCTTGATGGCCAACAGAGCTTTGGTGCAATGTCAGCAATGGCTATGCCACACGCTAGCACTCGATGCCTTGCCTTAGGACAATCAGCTAAGGTTCAGAACCTATTGCTACATCTGCAAAAATGGTGATAAATAACATCCATCTCACACAGTTCTATGAATCAAACACAGTGAATGTGTGTTTTGTGGAAAAACCACCCAGCGAAGCCGGGCACAACTGCTCCATCGGCACTGTGGCGTTGCTCCTGTGTTTTGAATCATTTCATTTTTCCCCACTGTATCCAACCACTATTTCAACCCTTCTCTGTTCCTCCAAACCTCACTCAGCCCAACTCCCTCATCATTCTTAGCCAATCACCTCACACATAATTTGAGGGAGAAATCAGAAGTCATATCAACTTCCTGCCAAAACTTTAAACACCAACTTGCATCTATACACCTAACTTCTTCTCTACTTTCAATCACTTAACAAATATTTATTGATTACCTTTCACGGGTGAGACAGGACTTTAATACCGGCAATGGATTAGTGAACAAAAAAGATAAAGCTCATGCCATTTTAGGGCTTATATTCTAGGGATGTTAAAAAATGGAATATGAAACGTGTTACAGAGTGATATGCTATGGAGAAAAATGGAGTAAGGTCTGGTTTATAGGGAATGCCAGGGGAAGCAGGGTTTTGCTGTTTTACATGGAGCGTCCATGGTTATGGAAAACCTCAAAGACAAAGCACCCCTTGAATCTAGACATAGTGACAGGAAGAAAGCGGGGTACATGGTCAGACAGGTGAAGAGTGCTCCCGGTCAGGGAGAAACAGCAGTTTTCAAGAAACACGTGTAGCAATGCTGATGGAATGGCAAGGAGGCCAATGGGACTGAAGCAGCAGGAACGAGAAAGGAGGGGGGATGGGCTCTGGGCCGGCCGTGTGCGCCCTGCTAGGCTACAGTGGGCAGCCAGGCTTCTACTCCGGGCGGGCTCACAAACCACAGGAAAGTCCTGAGAAGAAGAGGAATATAATATGACCTGTCTCGTTTTTTAAAGAAAGACTCTGGCTACCGTGCTGAAAATGTGCAGAAGTCTGAAAGCAAGGAGACCTGTTGACGGGACTGCACTGTGCAAGGGAGAGAGGATGGGGGCGTGGCCAGAGGAACCAGCTGGAGGTTTAGGGGCATGAGCTCAGGCTGAGGGCCCTCACGGGTGTGGATGGACTGGCTGTGGGTCTGAGAGAAGGGCAGCCGCCGAGGATGACCCCAGTGTTTTCCAAACAACTGGACGGATGGAGCCGCCACTGCTGAGACAGGACGATTTTAGAAAGGGGGTTGGGGTGGATTAAGGGAGTAGGTCGGAAATCAGAAGGTTGTTTTCAGGTATGTTGAATTTGAAATTCCTATTAGATGCCAAATAGGTAGCAGTAAACTAGTCTGGAGTTTAGAATGCAGGACCCGACTACTGATGTTAACTGGAAAAAAGCTACAGCAATGAATGAGACGACATGTATAGTCATGATGTATGTAGATAAATGAAAGAGAGGTCCAGGGACTGAGCTCTGGGATAATCCAATGCTTTAGAGGCTTAGGAGATAATGAGGAACCACCACATTATGAAAATGGAATTATTTGAATGAGAAAGAAAATAAGAATACTCTAGAAAGAAAAGAATGCACAATGTAGACAGAAAATGACATACAATGAAGAAGGAGTCCAGTGTAAAATGGGAATTCAGAGACTCAGACAAGAGTCGCTGTTGTCAGAATAAGGAGCCTGGCCTTCACCCTGTGGGGTGGCTGAGCAGAGACAAGCAGCACAGTGGCGGCATCACATTTGTTTCCAGATGGGTCACTTCACTCTGAGCCAGAGGATGAATTCTTACAGGGTTCTGAGACGGGAACACAGACAAGACTGAAAATGGTGACACCAGACAGGAGGAGACTGCACTGTCTCAGACACACGAGATAACTGAGACCCTGAACTGGCTAACTCGGCTGGTTAGAGCATTGTCCTGCTTCACCAAGGCTGTGGGTTCGATCCCTGGTCAGGGCACCTACAAGAGTCAACCAATGAATGCATGGGATGGGTGGAACAAGTGGCTATTTCTCTCTCTCTCTAAATTCAATAAATTAAAATTTTTTTTCAAAAGTAAAAAATAATTAAAAATGAATTAAGTGAATGACTGGGAAGGAAGGAGTTGAAACAAAAAGGGAAACATTATGGAGTGAAAACATCAGCAGAATTTGGACGCTGGCAGAGGGGTGAGGAAGCTGGAAGACCCAGGCATGGCTGCCAAGCTCCTGCCCCAAATGGCAAGGTGAATGTCAGTGGCACTCACCGGTCTGAGACCCGGGTGAGCCACAGTGTGGGGAAGGAGAGGGTGGTGAATTCAGTTTTTGATGTGTTATAATCGAGGTGTCAGTGGGATGATCAAGAAGCTCTGTTTGGCAGGGAGATACAAGGTTGAACGTGAAGGGAGAGGTCAGAAGTAGACATACATTTGGAAATTTTGAACACAGAGGCCATTGGCAAGGTCATAATCATCAGCACAGTGGATGAGATCACCTACGACAGAGGTCAGCATTTTCCTTCAAACCTGCAACTCAGGCCAGGACGGGGACGAGAGATGCCAGAAAAGAGGCAGATAGGATGGGGGGAGAAAAAGAGGTATGAAAAGAAAAACAAGCAGAAGGTAGGGGAAAAGCTACAGTTAACACATTTGAGGCCTAACATACTGCTCAATGCAAGGACTGTGGCTTGGTTTTCCATATCCTGTCCCAGGCCCCACAGCACAATGACTGGCCTTTGGGACCACAGCTGCATTCAGACAGGTCACTTCAGGAAGCAATTTACAGTGATGCCCAGCCTTTTTTTTTTAAAGGCTCACCTACTAAAACCACACTATTGTTCCTGGGACAGGGTTTATTTCTATTCAACAAACATGTCCTGACCTAAGGGACAAGGATATAAAAATTAGTAAGACTCAGTCCTCTGCTGCAAGATTTAACCAAGATTAAAGACCCAGAAACAAATAGCCAGAATGATCTTTTTGAAATGCGTATCCGATCCTATCAGTTTACTTAAAAGCTTCTGTGGCTGAGACAGCTACTGACCCTCAACATCCATTCTTTCCTACTTGTAACATGGCCCATATGGACATTAAGAAAAAAGACAACATTCCCAGCATTCTGCACAAATATATCATGGCCATATAACTAAGCTCTAAATGTAAGTGGAAATAGCATCAGCAACTTCTACAAAGTGTCCTTATCAAGGATATTCACTTTTACTCCTCTTTCCTAATTTTTCTGGCCTGTTGGCTGGAATGCAGACATGATGGCTGGAACCAGAGCAGCCGTCTTAGGCCAAGAGGTCACCTTGGGAATGGAAGCTGTATGTGTCAGAGCAACAAAATAGAAGCCTGGATACCCGCCAGCTGTGGCCTGGCTACAGACTTTGAATAAGAGATTATATAATAATTACTTTGTTGTTGTTTGGTGCCTAATAGCCAATTAACACACCATCAGGATGATAATTATAATAGAAGCATGTCCACCTTCAGCTCTATCTGTTCATCCACCCATCCACCCATCCCGATGTCTAAAGTAGAAAATACAACGCATAGCGGATTTAAAATTGGAAATACAATGGTCATTCAGTGCAAAAAAACATATTTACCAAGTGAAAATCCAACTATTTACTAAGACATCAATATTAAAAATTATTACACTAAGTTTACAACATTAATAAAAATACATAAAATTCATTCTCCAAGTCATGTTAGTATAGTTGATTTCTAACTTTAGGATGGCTTTACTAAGATTTTAACTTACTTCTTTTGAAGGATTCATTGGCAACGTAAAGATGGTTTTCCAATATGACCAGACGAACATCGCAAAAAGCAGATGATAAGCGATCAGGCACACAACTAGAGTGAGAAAAACGTGACTGTCACTGTCACATGCGAACATTCACAAATGATCTGCTCGCTCTAAAATGCCAAAGCTACCAACCATAACAAATGCATCCTATTTTGAAATTTTAGTAGTAATTTTTATTATTGTCAATGAGTTCATTTGTATCATACTAGAATAGGCACAACCCAATGAGTGAATTTTCATACCTAAAGCAAGATACTGGAGAAATCCCTAGTAGGCATAATTAGATCCACGGCCCTGACCAGAGCCCGCCCACCCTCAGGCAGGCCCATCCATCGCAAAATGGCTCACAGGGGCCTTCCCTAAACTGTGAAAGTGGGCAGGGTGCCTGCACCTCTAACTCACAGGCGCAGCATTAACCAAACGTCAAAATGCTCAGGCTTGAAGAACTTCACTTCATGGGCCAAGAACAGCAAAAGCGGTTCCTACTTGAGAAGCTATTTGCTTACTTGCTCAGCTCTAGGCAAAGCTGGTGGCCATCACTGTTTTAGTGACAACAAGTTTAAACAGAGAACCATCTGGACAAAGAGAGATTTCTTCGAGTTCCACTCGAAGTGGAACTTTGAGTGTCTCATTTACCACATGGTGCAACTGTTAAGAAAAGTGTTCTGATCCTTTTTTTCAGGTTATATATATATATATATATATATATATATATATATATATATATATTTATATATATATATATACACACACACTTTGGTGTTGTATTCTTGAAGTACTATGAGAATATAAAATATTAATCCTGTATATGGTGAAAATGATTAATTCTGGGATATACATTAATATATAATAATTCTGTAAGATACAGTTGAATAAAATACACTAATTTAAAATACAGCATATTTGATATTTTAAGCATTAGTAGCAATTGTAACTTTTTTAAAAATGATACTCGTATTTGTAGAATCATTAAAAAATTAAATTATCCACTAAGGCACTTAAACCGGTGTGAGATATGTACAGCCAATGAGCTTTCCCGTGCATTTTGCGGGAGACACAGGCATGGGTAATGCTCTGAGTTGAAACAGGAAATGACTGATATTCCCGTATCTTGAAGCCACGAGCATCTTTGGCACAATTATGGCCATTTCAGGGTAGAGTCTTTGCCAGCGGCCTGACAGAATTCAGTCCGGGAACTAAGAGCATAGAATTTCTTTAACCCCAGCTTGTCCCTGCACTCTTAATGAATAGTTTATTTATTCCAACCAGATCCAAGTGAATTCTATTTGTTTTTTAACTACTTTTAAGATTTTATATCTAAAACAATAATAGAATATATTTTACCTTGTTCTCCAATGTTTTCCATGGACACTACAGAAATGAACAGAAAAAAAGAGACAGGAAATAGGTTACAGGAGGCACAGGGCAACCACAGAGCCTAACAAACACAGGGTGGTACAGGTTAATAAGTGGACCCTCCCTTCAAACCAACATCCTTTAAATATTTGTCCACCTTCATTTAGAGGAGAGGTGAGCACCGTGGGAGAGGGCGGGGAAGGGAGACGCGTTCGGCCGGGCCTCCACGGGCATGTCAGCAAAACCTGTCAAGCTTGCCCCTTGGGTCTCACTGCTACAGTAATGATGGGCTTCACGCTCTCCCTCCAACCACAGAGTTAGGATAAAAGCACTGTTCTCCCAGTCATTCCATTTCCAGAGACGTTTATGGCTGTTTACAAGAAGGCAATCACCTAGTTAGCGCTCCAAAATAAAAAAAAGAATGTTGTGCCCACGCCGCACGCTCCTTTTCCAATTTCTACAAGCACACATTCTTGTGCCTGATGACTAACTGCTCCCTACAAGTAATGAGGGGCCTGGGTGACTTGCCAGAGAAACTGCCACCCCCCAGGGGCTGTAGTAAATGTCCCAAGGTGGCAGGTAGGTCAGCACAGGGCCCATGGAGCTAAACACGCTACAACGACAAGCTGAATTTACTAATGCAGGTGGTTTTCTTAGCATCTGTACTGTCTACTCTCTGTGTTTCTCATGTGGACTTCCTCCATTTGTGCTAGGGCCTTTCAGAAGTTCTGGTCTATCCCAGTTGTAAAAAATGGAGATTTGACTTGGCTTATTTACGTATTCCTGTTCCTATTGAGCTTCTGTAAGGGGGACAGTGTATCAGGCCTTAGTCCTGGGATATACAATTTCACTGCCTTGAGAAACAGTGGAAGCAGAGTACATTGTTGTGAAAGATTTTTAAGATCACCTGATCCAACCAACCTCCGTTCCAAGAGAGCTACTGAGTACCAGTGTAGGCGTTTCTAGAGCCAGCAGGAGCCCACGGTTTTGGAGAGCGGCCCGTTCCAGTATTAGATGGCTCTAAGGATGGTCATAAGATTGTTGTGGGCTGAAATTAGCCTCTGGGTGGCTCCTACCTATGGTTTCTATGCTTCCGACCTGTAGCAATAAACAGAAAATCTAAACGACTTTCACATACTTAAAGTTGTGAACCCTTAAAAATGTTCTCTTTTAGCCCAAATACGACGTGACCTCCAGATTTCTCAACAACCTTGACGTAGCTCCTTCCTAAGCTCTCAGATTCCTTTACCATTTCTGATCCCCGGAATGGGACTGGCAGACACAGACAACCTCCGACGTCCAAACGGCCTGTTCTGCTCGTTTGCTTACCAATCAGAGGGTGGAGGTAAGAGTTCCCTTTCTCAGGGATCCTGGTGGCGGTGGTAGAACTGGGGGCATCAGGAGGGCCCTAGACAAGCGTGTCTGTCACATCTGACCCCACCCCACCCTGCATGCATTTCTCTCTAGGCAATGACTTCCCAGGCTTCCAAATAACTTCCAACTGACCACAGCTCTTCCTTGGATCAAAATGTCCACTCCCTCAGTGGAGCTGATCTCAGGAACTGGAAGAACAATTTGACAGCACATGCACATTTACGTATGAATGACCCTTAATGACCATTCCATTCTGGAGGTGCTGGTGTCTTAAAGAAATGTATTTGCTAACCCACGACTCCAACTGTCAGAACTGAAGACAGTAACACGCCAGAAAAAGTGCAGTTGGCACCGATGTTTCTGACCTGGACCACTACCGTGCTGGCTGATGTGCACTCAGACATCACTTTCAAGGCTATTTCTTCTCTCCATAGCTTGTTTTTCTCTAAATGTACTTCAGAACCCACAGATCCTGTTTTGTTCAGTTAAACAAGTGGCATGCATGTTTATGGAAAATAACTCCAGTAACATTTATAGAGTAAAATGTGAAGTTCGAAGAGGCTGTATCAATTACACTCCCAGAAAGATTCTGAGCCTGTCCAATGTCCTATAAACGTAAAATAAATCTTGAACTTTTGTCAATATCTTAGGTAAAAACAAAAATCACTGTTTTAGTATTGCTTTCCCTGATTATTGACAAAGGTTAGAATTATTTTTAAAATATAGATTGGTTTTTCCTCTTTTCTGAGTGTATCACCACTTTCCCATTAGTTTGTGTCTCTCACTTACTGAGAGCCTTTAATATATTCTGGACAGTAATCCCATGGCTGCTACCTATGTTGCAAGTAAGGTTTTATATAACTACTTTCAAACGATTTAATACATACTAGTAAGATCTGATGGCTTATCACTGATTAAACAAGAGTGTCAAAATTTTCTAACTGACCTCGTTCACTAACAGACAGTCTCCACTTCTGTGACACTGAGAACATTAATGCTCTCAAACATGTACACCTGAGTATTCGGTGGTTCACCTTGTGATTTTCAGTTAGCAGAAGTGTCGGTCTCAACATTCCCTTTCTTATTGTGAAAACACATCCAACATGATGTTACTTTCAAATGCAAATATTTTTGTTGTTAAGTAGCTCTTTAAGAAAAGGTTGCAATTTACTCTTGGGGATAAGAGTACGGCAGGCATTATTACCTGAAATAGTTACTAGTTATATGTACATCTGGTGAACATCTGAATACGTACAATAGCAACACTGTTGGTCACTACTTTAATTTGCATTTCAAAAATTTTTTGTCTGATATTATTTTGGATTAGCCTCATTTCTCTCTGGCTCGTGGCCTGTAATGATAACATTTTAAGATTTAAAGATTTCTAACCCAATCCACTTCCAGCACTTAAAACGGTTCCCTGACTAGTTCCAGTGCCGCGAGGAAACCAGGCCTCTGGCTGGTTCAGATCCTAAGGACCTGCAGCACTTTCTGGCACCGACAGTGTAAGAGAAAGGGAGGGACCGGGAACAGTGATCTATCACCAGAGTTACCAAGGAGGGTGCTTCCGTGGGCCAAGAGCAAATGAAGCCTTTAAGGGTTACATTTGGAATCTGGAGCCATTGCAGATACAGAAAGTCTGTTCGTTTGGGTGCCAGCTGTTTTCTGGCTCCACTTTGGGCCTAGCCTCCTCCTCCCTCATGAATCATTTCTCTAAGAAGCAGCAGGGCATGAGAGAAAAAAGGCTAAACTGGTACAGAATGATCACGAGTTGCTATTGTTGTGTTGATCTTTAAGAAATCCTGTGTGAAAATAAAACAGGTAAAACCAAAGTTGAAGAGTGAGGATATTAATAACTGCTAATTATTATTAATGACTAATAACCACTAAATGAACTACAAAAGGATGACAAACTGTTTCGTGATCCAACTGGGCTGGAAAAAAAACATCCTTTAAAATGTGCATCCCCCTTTACCTTTTTTGCATGCATTAGCAAGCAATCATTGAATCCAGGGGTCAGCACGCCACACACCTTGGTCCAAATACAGCCAGCCACTGTTTCTGTAAATAAGCTTGTACCGGCACACAAACACACCCATCTGCTTACATGGCTATTTCTGTACTACAATGGCAGAGCTGGGCAGACCCAGGTCCTGGGTCTGAAGGCGGTCTAGAGGCAGAATTCCTCTTCCTCCGGGAACCTCAGTCTTTTCTCATAAGGGCTTTGACTGATTAGGTGAGGCCCACCCACATTCTGGAAGGTAACCTGCTTAACTCAGTATCTACTGCTTTAAATGTTAAACACATCTAAAAAATCACTTCTTGTTACCACTACAATGGTATTTAATGAAACAATTGGCTGCCACAGCCAGGCTAAGTTCACACAAATATTTAATCATCAGACCCTGAATTGATAATTGTTTTATTTTATAGGATGAAATGTCATACATATCTAATGTTAAACATATCTAAGAAGATATGTTAATTTTTTGGTGTCAGTTCTCAGGACAACGTTAATATTTATTATCAATGAATAAATTGGAATCATATCTAGAAAATTAATGACAGTATGTTTTATGTATCTGTTAGAGGGAAAACAATAATAAAATCCTTTGGCATACTCTCAAAACCTGACTACAAATAATCTTATCCAAATGAAGTGTATTTATACATCCATATGATCGCTAAAGGCGCTAGATAAAAATATCAGAGCTGATTTAATCCAGATTGATTAAAATTCAACCTTGATTAAAAACATGGATCATCTAAAAAATTATTGTAGTCCCATATTTTCACCAACTAATCTTTAAAAATTTAGCTTTGGTGATTATGCAGTGAGTGTGTTGTTAAAGAAATACATCCATTGATCAGTAGTAGCCCAGTAAACTGTTAAATCTAGTTCAATTTTTGGTCATCCGTACATTCAAAATCCAAAACTTCAGACACTAAAATAGGCCTTCATAGTAGACTTAAAAAATGCACTTTTCCCTTAAATTAGCAAAGAACAGTTACATAACTGTTGCTAGAACAGTTGGGTGCTTTTACTGCAAACATACATGGCTGCGTTTCTTTCTTTTCTTAATCGGAAATATCTTTTTCTCACCTTCAAATTCCAACTCCCTCTCTGGAGAATAATGTGCCTATACTGCATCTGTATGGCAACTCCTCTATAGAAAACCCGCAGTCCCTACGCTGTGTCCAAATTCAGCGCGACACCGATACCTCTCAGCCCCACTCGCGCAGTCCGATAGTAAAGAACACCGAAACCAAAGATGGGGTCTAATGACGGAATCTGAAGGGGACCTTCAGAGCCTGATTCCGTTTTTCCTCTGCTCATCATTCACTCATTTACTGGAAAATACACACCACACTGCTAGACTGGTGAAGACACAAGGACCCTGCGGCTCTGTCCCTGTGCTCAAAAACCTCAAGTGTGTGAGGAATCATTTTAGCGAGAAGTTAAAAGTAACTGAGAAAAGCATCATTCTTAAGACATTTTCAATGAAGGGACTAAGAAGTACAAACTGGTGGTTGTGACGCAGCCGCGGGAGGTACAGGACAGTGCAGGGAACACGGTCAGTACCCTGGGTGGGCAGAGGCAGGTTTGTGAGCACACGAAACGTGGCGTGTGCTCCTGTGCTGTTGTGCATCGATGATCGTCCTATTCTCCGTGGGAACAGATGGAAACCTTCTGTCGCCCCTCCCCATACTGTAATCACTATGTGTGATGCCAGGTGGGTACTAGAAATACTGGGGGGGTCCCTGCGTCAAGTATGTGATTGTCTAACCACTATGCTGTTCACCGAACTAACGCAAAATAACATGGAATGCCCACCGTTATTGAAAAATAAAAAACAAACAGTTCCAATTAATCACAGAAGCAGTTTGGATTCAGAAGATTCAGGCAAAAACAACAGTCACAGCACAAATATGCTTGACCTTCTCCTGCCCTAACAAAATCTGCCCTTTGACCTCATGTCTCCAGCTGAGCCTTCACTTCCCTGACCCTCCCTCCCACAGGAAACGGCTAACAGCCATTCAAACACACTGTCTCTGCTCCTCCCGCTTCCCTCTGCTTTCTCCACCAACACCTGGACCCTCATCCCGAGCGCACCCCTGCTGCCACGGTCACCTGCACCCTCACGACCTCGAATTCTCAGGCCTCGGCTCACCGGAATGGAAGGAGATGCATTCTTTTTGAAATGTACTCCTGGCCTGTGGGGACCCCAGGAAGCCTGCCTTGGTCCTTTCGGGGACTAGAGCTCCAAGAAGCTCGCGTTCCGTTTTTAGTGCGAGAAGATCGAAACTTGGGCTTACTAGGAGTCGTCCCCATGAATACCGGTGACACTGCTGCCGGACCCGAGAAGAATGTATTATTCACATTGATGTTTCCAGGCCAGTTCTAACCATATCCTTTTCTTCCTCACAAATACCTCTGAATTTATGTCCGTTACGACAGACCTACTGACATGTTTATGCCCTTATCAGTGGAGCTTTCCTCCGCAATCCCCCACCTGCCACTGTCATTTTAGTGACAGCTGCGGTGCTGCCGTCCTCCCTCACGGTGCCTCGCACTCTCTCCTCTGGTGCACGATGCCCCAGCAGCTCTGTGCTTTCTGGCTTTTCCACAAGCTAACACGGCCCCTCCCTGGACCCTCTGTCCCTGCACTCGGCTGGGTGGTAGGAGACCTGGCCTCCAGTCCACTCTTCCCAGCGTGTGTGACCTTGATGGTGACATTCGGTTGCTCTGTGCTTCAATTTTATTTTTAAACAAAATTTGCACTTTATCTTAAAGGTTCCCCTGGTTCTAAAATTATCTTCAGTCTACTGTGATGTATTTAAAAAAAAAAGGTGACTTAAAAACCTAGGGCAAAAGTCATTCCACAAATACATTTATGGAATCAGTGGGTCTGTCGACACGTTGTCAAGGACAGAGAAGTAGCTTCAGAGGAGAAATGAAGAGTGAGGGGAAGGCTCTGTGGGTGAAAAGGGGCCGCCCACTAACCCTGATGAGCTCAGCGAAGGCCCCCCTGGCGTCCTCACAAACTCAGGGTCTAAAGTAACTGCCTAGGATGGTCTGAAATGGAAACTTCCCACATAAAATCGAGTCTTGGCAGGTAGTCATGTCCTAAACAGGTATCTTCCTGAGGTCAGTCTTTACCTTACCTGAGCCTGTCTGTCATCTTTTTGCATCTGGACACCCCACCTTTGGAAGGAAAGAGTTACCCCTTTCCCAGACCCTCAGGGCACACCCGTACAGTGGAGAGCAAGGCCCCAGAACCCTCCCGTGTTCCCTTGTCCCCCACATACCATCCTCACGTGCTGTAAATGGTAATTATTAACTATTCAGGACCCGCCAACGTAAAAGGATGTGTCTATCCACTTCACTTTTTATCCAACCTCAGAGATTTCCCTGCTTGATCTCCTCCCACCTCCCTCATTTATCACCAGTGGATTCCATGTAACCCTCTCATGTCTTCCCCTTTGATTCTGATGGGTAAGTGGTAAAACTGCCATGTTCCGGAGCATTTTCTCAATCATTAGTTGGGCTCAGATAAACTCGTAAACACTTCTCTACAGGCTTGGACGGTCCTTACGTCGACAGCTTCCTCGCGCAGAGTTTGGCCTGCAAACAAGCTGGGTTCCCTCAGTCACCGTGAAAGCTGGGTCTCCCATTCCTGACAGTCCTAAGCACAAACTCAGTGCCAGGAAGTCTACATTCCTCACGGGATCCCCACACGCGTCCTTACAAACTCATTTTGTAATAAGAAACCGTGATCTCTTTGAAATGTAACTCTATGTCATCTGACTAAAAACCCTCTGTGGTTTTGCACTGAATTGCTGAGCAACCTCCTTCCTTGCGGCCTCTGTGGCTGAACGTGACCTGGCGCTCCCTTAGCTCTCCAAGATCACTTCTCATCACTCGGCCTCTTGCTCATGAATCTGCAGACAGGCTGACCTTGTTTCTAGGCCCTGGTGCATTCGTGCCATCTGGAGAAAGAGGTATGCCGCACATTCCCAGCTCTCAGCTGTGCTACAGTTTTCTGGAGAGTGAAGTGTCAGGTTGATGGCAATAAATTGCTGGAAGACCTTCTGAGTGTGAGTGAGCAGAAAAATGCTGGGGAATTACAATGTGGGCAAATTAACACGATGAGAGAAAACAATAAACCAGTGAGTTTCTGAACTGCATTTTGTATTGTGCTCCTCCCAGAGCGCCTGTGCTCTCCACTGCCCGCCCCCGGCCGTCACGCGCGCCACCACGGCTTGGCCAGGCTCCCGTAAGGCCTGAAGTGCATCAGAATCTCCACATGAGGCGGGGGGGGGGGCGCTGTGTAGCCTGGGGAGAAGCAGTACGTTCCAGGTGGTTTGATGCACAGCCCCTATGTTCACCCCAGAATCTGTACCCAGCCAACTGTACTGACCTAAACTGCATGCTAGAAATAGCCAAACCCCCATGGAAAATGGTTGAGGAATTAGTGTAGACCTTCTCCTGAAGAATGACACAAAGGAACATCAAAGATGAAAATAAACCAGAGGAAGTCGGATGATATAAACCAACATACAGGAAGTCTTTTCCTACAGGTTATGGTCCAACAGGCTACACAAGTCATTTGTTCTCGGGTGGTCAGCCTTCCCTATTAGGCAGCCATCGAAAGCTTTTCTAAAGCACAATATACTTGAAATATGACAAAATTACACATTAACAACATAACAGTTTGCTACTTTGCAGCCAGCCAGCTCATTTCCTTCCCAACCCAGGAGATGGAGGGGCTGCCCTCCCCCCCCCCGCTGGGTGAGAGGAGCTGGCCCTCACCCCACCCTCAGTTCCCCAGCAATGGCCCCTGACTGTCTCGCAGAGGTAGAATGAATCACTTTTCTAATGAATGCCACTCAGGTCACATCATATGGAGACAGGATCTACACAGAAGTCTGCCTGGCTCCAAAACTCTTTCAAAACATCCACTCGGCCTCCCAGGGTCTGTCGCATTTGGTGCCCCCCAGCTGGTACCCCTCTGGCTTCTTGGTCCTGGGCAGCTGTTCCATCTTTGGTGGCTCTTCCATGCTGGACGTCATTGAATACACACGTCTGTACCTGCGTCTTCTGCTCAGGGGGCCCGTGGAGGTCCTCTTTGTGCAACCCCTCCTCATCCGCCAACCAACTGACTTAAATATACCCTGGAAACAGGTCACTTCACCAACTTTGGACACAAATAATTCAACCACCGGTCATACTCCAGGGCAGTACTTAGAACTGGGCCGTCCTGAGCTCTCAGTTCTGGAACTGGGGTCAAGCACAGAGCCTCGGGCTCCTAGGACCTTGTGAGATGGTGATACAGGGAGGGAGATGAGGAAATGGGCAGGGGTTGCCTGACCTTGCTCCTCACCAGCAGAAGGAAAGAAAGAACGTTCTTGAGGCTGGTAATGAACACTTCGAGGTGGGCTGCTGTGACGGTATATTCCCCAACTGCAAATATGGTCAGCAAAGAGAGGTGGAACCCCTCCCCACCACCCCGGCCTGGGTCCTGGAATGGTCATCTGTGATTTGTAGCATGGTCAGATCTTCCAAGTTAGAAGTGGTTTTTTTCTTTCTCAACAATTCTTTAGCAAGCTGACTAAACATTGCCCTAAATACCTGAGAAGCTCTCCTCTACGGAAACAGGCGGGGTGAAATCTAACTCACCCAACTCAGCGGAAGGCTGAGAACACGCTCACTGAATGGGCTTCATCAGCAGGGACGTGTAGGCTCTTTTTGATTTATCAGTTTTGAAAGGGAAAGGAAGAATTCGTCTTATGACCGTGGCTCTGAAAACTCACTGCTGCTCTCCCCTTGGCAAAGAGAGAAGCAATTCCTGAATCCCCGACTGGACTAAGCAAGCAATGCGGTTAAATAAGGAAACCTGATCTCAGGGCTGGTGCTTGCTCTTAGTGCCCTCATTTCAAAGCTTACTCAATAGAATCCTATTATCCCCCAAATTACAACAGCAGAGATTCCCGGTTGTGGCAAGTTGTGTGTGTCGGTGCAGGTGGGGTGCCTTCCTGTCAGAGTTGCGGGGGTGGGAGGTAGGAGGGGCTCCCTCTTCCACACGTGGCTGAGGCTCAGCTCACCGTGCCTACAAGGCCCGAATCTTTGCACCTCCAACCTCCTTCGTTTCCAATTCCGGATGCCCAGGAGCCTTGACTGCTCTAAACCACACAAGTCTGTGGAGGCCACTACACCCCTGGTGCAGTTGTACCTGGCTCCTGCACTGTGCCTTTCTACCACCAGGGGAGGGTTGGATGGGGGTGTCAGCTCCTGAACACATTCCTCTCATTGGTCAGAACCGAACCTTTAGAATCGAAGCGCCTTGATGATTTGTTCAACGCAACTAAGTATCTTTCTTATGTATGTAAGTACGTATTTATTTACTGGGAGCAATCAAAATCCCACTTGTATTTTGGTTAGTTCGGTATTTAAAGTTATATAAGATCAGACAGAAACAATTTTTGTGCTGTATTTTTTCATCGTTTTTAGATCAATCTCTTGTTATCTTGGTATACTAGGAATTATCACAGAGGAAATACTGAGGGTACTTATATTCACCACGGAACATTAGCTGTCAGATTTGCTACATAAACTAATGCTTTTCCTTTGCTTCTCCAAGGAAACAGACAGCCTTCTAAAACTACCTCCCAAGGCCAGCAGCTGCAGGCTGAGGATTACATGGCCGCAGTGTATATACCAGAGCACACGAAAAAATTAAACCGGCATTTCCAGGGTTGTGTAAATTGTGTGGCACTTAGGTCGTACTCCAGAAACGGTATACAGCAGTGGTCCTGATCTGTGTGTGCACAGTGCTCATCACAATAAAAGTTACAGTGGCACACTCGAAGGAACGAATTAAAAGGTCTGAAATGACACTGGCACTAGGATTGGTTATGGCAGGATAACGCTGGGTCACAGTATCTCTGAACACACACAATCGGATGCAGCTATTCGTGGCTCACCCTTCAGTACTGGGTCACTGGGAAGCACTATTTCCTTTCATAACCTCATGGTCATGTATTCATGGGGCAAACTTCTGGTGTGCACAATCTCTGATCTCAGTTTGAACTACAGTCCACAGCAAGTCAGCCCCGTGCCCTTACCTGCTGCACCAGCACAGACTAGCTGGCAACAACTGTACGTACAGTCAGCTGCAGCTAAAGCAAATCCGGTACCCTACACCAGCAGCCCACAGATGAGAGACAGGCACCACCCCTGCTGGAAGACGCAGTACTGCAGAATAGTGCAACGCTATACAAACACCGCCTCACTATATCCTAGATGAATTCATTACTGTAAATGGGAAGTACAGAAAGTGTACAGAATTGAGTAAGAGAGTCATCAATAAGCACTGGGACTGAATCTCTTCCTCTGCTCAATGTGTGAGCTGCTTCTCATGTTCCCTGTCTGGCTCTCTCTCCCCCAATTAATGATCTTTGCTTTCACTTCCTAAAACCCTTTCACTAACCCAAATCTGCAAGCAACACAAATACCTTGCGGTTCATTCACAAACGGTGTTCAGTCCCCGTGTTGTGGACAAGAATCTAGTTCATGATTAAGACCCCGGGTTACTGATGCTCCCGCAGACCCGGGGATACACCTCCCACTCTCCCAGCAGCTGACGTTTACCCAGTGTATGTTCACACGCTTCCTTGCTAACATGCTGTAAAGTTTCTACCTGTTAGCATCAGAGCTCTGGTTACTCAAAAACTGCTGTTGAATTTTCGACTGTGTGCACTAGGCCAGAGCTCTTTTTTTTAAACTGATTATTTTATAAGTACATCAGGGCAAATATTTCACATGCTCTAAATTATTCTTTTAACCTTCAAAGGATTTCTATGATTAACTTTGTTGCCATAGAGCGAAGCCTTTTAAATTTGGATTTAATGAATCTGAATATCCTACGAATTCATTTGCTGGTCCATGGGGGAGTATTTGTGTGTGTGTGTGTGTGGGGGGCTTTTAAATTAAATTCTGGGTCTTCAGGGTGTAGATTCAAAACAGGAATTCAGTAGCCACATCAGTAAATGCTCCGTCCGTACTGCACTTGCCATAGGACCGTATTCGAGGCGGATTCTGCCCTTCCCTCCCAGGCTGCAGGACCAGGCAGGCTCTCAGCTTCCCTGCTCTGAGCCTCTCAGACTTCTTTGCTGGCTCCTGCTCATCTCCCGAGCTCCCTCTCAGCGTCAACCATCACGGGTCCTGGTCTCTGCCTAATTTATGTTCACTCCCTTGGTGGAACCAACGTATCCCGTGTCAACTCTTCAAACCCATTTATTTGCTGAAGACTCCAAAATTTATTCCTCTGGTTCAAACTCTCTCCCAAATGCCAAACTCATACCTGCAACTGCTTCTTTAGCATCTCTCTCCCAGTGCCAACACAACCCACCGCTGACCTCAGGTCACCCCACCTCTGCTCAGCTGTTCACCTACAGCTCTGCCTCTCAGGCTGATCTCCATTCCTCCAGTTGTTCCGCCAAAACACTGGCACCGTCTGGACCCTGTTGCTTCTTTCACAGCTCGCACGTAGGTCAGGAAACTCTGCTGTCTCTGCTTTAATGCTCCACCCAGACTCTGAGCCCCCCCCCCCACCATTCCCACGGCCCAGCCCTACCATGTGCCACACCACCGTTTCCCAGCTGGACCGAAGAGGCAGCCTAGGTGCCACAGCAGCCGGAGTGACTTTTGAAGCAGAAGTCATATATATAGTCATTACTGTGCTGCTCACCACCGGGCCGACAGACCTTCATTTCACTCCAAGTGCAGGAACCTTTTCTGCACTCTCTGACCTTGTCACCCACCTGCCTTCCCCTTGCTCACTCTGCTCCAGCCAAGGATCTGTCCCATTCCTCCACCCATGCACTGGCAGACTCTTACCTCTCAAACTCAGAGCCCCGCCTCTGTCTGAGATGCCTTTCTTCCTACTACCGGTGTGGGTAAACCCCTGGGCACCTGCAGGTCACTGCTTCAGTTTCATGACCTCCCCGCCCCCACCGTGTTTACAATCTAAACCTCCCCCGGGCACTCCCAGCCTTTGCCTTGTGGCTGCTTTTTGTGGTGACACTGATGACCCTTAGACAAATCACACAAGCTACTTACGTTTCCTCTCTGTCCTTCCAGCCCCTAACTAAAGTGCAAACTCCAAAAGGTGTTAATAAATAGTTTTGAATAAATAAAAAATGAAAAGAGTATTCAATAAATTACAGATGGCAGAAATGCGCTCAGTTCTCGGCTTTTGTAATTATTTGTACAATGCAAGTTTGGGGACCTTCTACCTCCTTCCACGGGTCCCACTGCTCCTAGTTCTGTGGACCTTAGTCTTTATGTCCTAGTCCTAGAATAAGCTGCATTTCACTTAAAATATTCTATCACCAAACGCTTGGTTAAGTCTCACTGGTCCTTGCCCTTCATCCTTTCACATTAACTGACCTCCCGGAGATGCCCTGGACAGTCACGAGTCACAGTCAAGGAGATAAATCCCTGGCTGCCTTTCTTCCTAAAACGCCTCACGTGTAGTTGTTCACTTAGTAATAAACATGATCACAAATCCGCCTCCGCAATTTCAGTTGGACTTTCAGTTTAAGGCTCATAATGGAAATCTTTTACTTTCTCATAAATGGCATCAGATGCCTGTCATTCAGCTAACATCGGACATCTGCCATTGGCTGTTTCGGAGCAGGCTGCTCCCCCCACAAAGTCCTCCCACTGTGGGTTCTATGCACATTACAGACACCACATTCCAAGTCACACGGTCTCTCACATCCCAGCAAATCCGGTGAACGGACACACTGCAGATTCACCAACCTACTTAAAATCACTCTTGGGCCCCCCAAAAGATCAGGGACACAAACCCATCTGACTTTAAGACACCTCATTCTAAACATATCCTTAAAATATGGCAAACCCCCTTTTTTAAATGATACGATAACCCAGAAACACAAATTTAATTTCATTTACATATAATAAAATAGAGTAGCATGAGAAAGCATTCCAGTCTATCAAATTTCATGACATTATAATCAGACAAATCTATAACATTCTTGGAAATGCATGAACAGCTTTTCTAAAAAAGATTTTATTTATTTATTTTTAGAGAGGGGGGAGGGAGGGAAAAAAAGAGGAAGAGAAACATCAACGTGTGGTTGCCTCTCACATCCCCCTATTGGGAACCCGTCCTGCATCCCAGGCATGTGCCCTGACTGGAAATCCAACCCATGATGCTTAGGTTCACAGCCTGGTACTCGGCCCACTGACGTACACCACCCAGGGCATGAACAGCCTTCTACAAGGATTCTATCTATCATAAGATGATCGCTAAGATAAACTGCCTTGAAACTATTGTACTTTCTGGGTATTTGATTTTAAAGCACTTAGAAAAAAAGGGCTCTTGATTGTTGCTCAGTGTTTGCTATGTTAATGCACTACTCTGGGCAGCTGCAACGCTAGTGAAATAATACAGTGAGATCAAATTAATTTACACTCCACAGGAGCAGAAGTTTCAGTATATTACAGAGAAATACTGGCAAGGAAATAAAACTCAGCCATCTTTATGAAAGCACTTGTCCTTCATTTGCATTTTTAAAATGATATCAACAACATATCTAAAATGACCCAAGAGAACTAACATAGTAAGTGAAGCATATTTTTGCCTGAGTGCCTCTCAAATAAAAATAGATTTTGTAACATTTCAGGCACTAATATTTATGATTGAATTTAAAAGGCATACAGGTTGCAGGTTCAGTCCCCAGTTGGGGCACATTCAAGAGGAAACCGATGGATATTTTTCTCTCACATTGATGTTTCTCTCCGTCTCTTTCTCCCTCCCTTCTCCTCTCTCTAAAAATAAATAAAACCGTTTTTTAAAAAGGCACAGTCAGCTGAAAAGTCATGTTGGGAAAAATGCTATACAAATGTCTCAAAATGTGACATCATTTTTAAAGGAAAAATTGCAGGCAATCATAGCTGGTGACTTCATCAGTACCATATGCTTCTTAAGAAATCAGGTCACGTACCTCCTCCCGCGCCACCCCCCGCCCCCACCATCCCCTCCCTGCCCGGCCACTGCCATCCCTTCCGCTCTCAGCATTTGACTGAGATAACAATTAAGATCTTATAATCACATTACCCTTAAAGGAATTAGCAAAAAACATTTAGACAACTTTCTAACTATTAAGAACATTGACTCAATTATGGTATATTTTGTGATACACCTAAATGCTGATATAAAATCATAAGATTCCACATAATAGGAATACTGTCTTTCTAACTAACCTCCGGAAAACTGGTTTCCCAGCAGAGAGCATTAAGCATCTATGCCATGTTCTAATCTATGGTTTTGCAAACTACACAAGACAGCATTTGTACCGTCATCAGAAGCAGTGCTGGCGTCTCGGGGGACCCATGAACTCACCACTTCCTGGAGAAGGGAAAGCTGAGAGGTGATATCACACTCAACGCCCATGCAATCATCAGTACAAATGATAAAAGGACAAGTCGTGATTTCATTTTTCCGAGAAGAAACACCACACATTTCCCACCAATAAAAACTAACGAAACAAACACATACAAAATGAATGAGGATCTTCTCACTGAGAGCCCATCCATCCTAATCTCTGAAATGCATTGGTCTGTTTCTTTTTTCCTCCTGGCACTTTTTTCTACCGTGGAAACAAGACATCACACGCCAGCTCCTGCTGAGCGCTGGTGCCTGGACATGGGGACAAGACCAGAAGCACCAGGGGCTGCCTGCCACAGGGCTCTGTGGGCAGGCCACCAGGGCCTCAGCCCTTCACAGGGCCATTCCCCCTGTGTAACGTCAGCCCCGCTTCACCCACCTCTTCTTGGCTTCTGCCTGTTTTGTAAGCTAGTTCTCCAGCCTCCCCATGGATTCACCCAGTTGTTTCAGAGAGTTCTCTGCACCCCACTTGGCTTCACCCACCAAGTCAGGGCCCCCAGCTGACAGCAACAGCAAAGTCGCCCAAGGATCGAGGGAGTTGAGGCGGCCACCCACTTGGTAGGAGGGGCTAAAACTGCTGGTCACGACCTTGATATTTATAGGTGGTAAGATTTATAATACATTTAGAAATTCAATACTACGGAAGTGCTCGCCATCAGCTCCTTTTACCTGTTTTATTGATTTTTTTTTTAATGTTAGTCCAGCAACCAACTGACAGGCTCCTCGGAGCGGGTGTTCTGTTTTCTGCTGTCCCTTCCTACTGCGGAGTGGCGTTGGGAAAGGTGACGACCCCTCTCCTCAGGCCCGAGGCAGACAGGAGGCTTCAGGTTTTGTTGGTGCTGCTGCTGCTGTTTGTTTGGTACGTTCATTCTTCTCTTTTTTCTCCCCAGAGGCAGTCTTTCTTCTTGGCAATTAGTCAAAGATCTCTCTATTCAGTTCTCTAAAACACCTCTGTGGATGAAAGTGCTTGCCACACAGGTTCAATAAATTCTTCTGAATGAATCCTACCCTAGCCCTGCCAAAGCTAACCTTTCTCCCACCTTGTGGAAGCTCGCCTTCCCTCGAGATGATTAAACTGCCTTGATTTAACAAACCACACCTCCAGCTTCTGCTTCAGTACCAGAAACACCTGAGCAAGTACTTCATGTGATGGCATGGGCTGACAATCTCAGGAAGCAATGCGAAAGCAAACTCTTTTTACAGCAACCCTTAGTTTAAATTGAGTTTTGATGGCTCGATCCTATTCTCTCACCTATTAGCTGTGTGCGGTTGCAGGTTTTCAGGTGAAAAATGGATTGAATAGCACCCCAAAACCAAAGAGGTTAGTTCATTCAACATTTCTTAAGCACCTCCACATTCTTAGCACTGCAACCATTGTTTTGCAGGTGTTATCTCTAACAGGATTTGACAACAATAATGCTGTGTATATATACATACATATATATGTATATATATATATATATATATATATATATATATATATATAGAGAGAGAGAGAGAGAGAGAGAGAGGGAATTTTCTGACACACTAAATGGAACCAAGATAGCATTAAGTAGCCTTTTTTCCTTCTACTTTCCCAGGGACCATTTATATTAAAATCAAATGGCTGCACAGATCAAGAATATAGAGCATCTCATATTTTATGCATTTGAATTTTGAATTTGAAGCTATGCTCACAGACTAAATTTGTTAATATGTGACAATATCAAGAAAAGTCACAGAAGTGATATACTTTCCATCATTAAAGTCAACAAGAAAAAAACTCTTAGTGTTTTAGACATTAAACGTTTTATATGCATCGGTTTTCTATGTATGTGCCCTCACCTCATTCAAGACTATTTTAATACGGGGAGGAAGGGGGCCAGGACTGGGATGGGAGTAAAAGACAGAGAAGTACTTGAACAACAATTAAAATTTAAAAAAAGACTATTTTAATAATTACAAATAGTAATTCGTTTAAATAATTACAAATAGTAATTTGTATTCTTAAAGCAACCTGTCTCATTTTGTTTAAAGAGCTTTAATGTCCTGCATAATTTTGTAAACAACACTTCACCAACATGGAGAACACACCACTTTCTCTGAATAGCTCAAATGCATTTCATGATAAAAGGCAACTTGGAGCCCCACTAAGTCCCCATCCTTGAACTTGCACTGGCCTTGAATTAACGGCAGATCAGAGCTTAACAGTAACCAAGTAGGAGGTATAGTCTGTACTGAGGATATTTGTTTTTTAAAAAAGGAACACAGGACTGTACATCTCCCAAATGATCCCCAAGTGCGTGGACGAATCCTTGTAATTCTTGAACATCTTCAGTAATCGCTGTGGAATACAGGATGCTGCCATTATCTGAGAGGGTTCTTAATGAAGACTGCAGCCGTGTGGGTAACGCCCGACAGTGCTCGTGGGTTGACTCCTAACATACATACTCCGAAGTCAGCGCTCTGCTGCCCAAGGGCAGAGGCCAGTTCTGCTTCTGCGGGTCAAGTTTCACGGGCACAAGAGCACAACTATTTGTTCAAGGGTCATCTGAGGCTGGTTTTCTGCTGCCACAGCCGAGTGGAGCAGTCCCATGCTGCTTAATGAAGGGGACACCTTATGAGAAAGGCAACGCTAGGCAACTCTGTCACCGTGCAGATGTCTTCGAGTTTACCTACCTAAACCTAGATGGTCCGGCCTGCTACATACCAAGGCTACATGGTGCACAGCCTACTGCCCCCAGGCCACCAGCCTGGGCGGCCTGTTACTGTACAAAACAACACGAAGCTGCATCTGGCACAAGAGAAAATGAGGAATGGTTAAGTAAGGGGGCATGTGTGTGGAGGTTTCTTATCCTATTCTTGCAACTTTTCTGTAAATTTGAAGGTATGACAAAATAAAAAGATTTTTTAAGCTAGTTAAAACAAATGTAAAGGTTAGCAGTTAAAAGGGAAAAAACTCCAGTTCCCTTCTTCCACAAGCGAAGTCAACATGCTATCTCCCATAACAGACCTGAGGCACATGTAAGCCAAGTCGAGCCTGCCCGCAGCCCCAAGCGTTGCCTGAGACTGCAGGCTGCCTCCACTCCCTCCAATGCTGCAGCCTGAATTACCAGCTTCCCAATTCTGCCCTCTGAATTTATCTATCTCACTTTATGGAAAACAAGCTAACCAATAATTAAAGGAATCAAAAGACTTTAAAACAAAAGAAGCTGGGGTTGAGAGAGTAGTAGGAGGGAGAGGGAAGGGCAGGAAA
Organism: Artibeus jamaicensis; assembly: GCF_021234435.1. Lineage (NCBI taxonomy): Eukaryota > Metazoa > Chordata > Mammalia > Chiroptera > Phyllostomidae > Artibeus > Artibeus jamaicensis. Next base: position 18,436,054 of record NW_026522056.1, on the reverse strand, counting down.
CAATATGAATAAAGGAGCCCAGTTAACTAACACACTAGACAAACGTTCGGAACGATCGCAAGTATCAGCAGTCCTATTTGAGCTTTTCTCTGGTAGAACAGGAAGGCAACTGACCCCCAAACACTTGACCTTCACACAGTGTATGTACCTCCCCTTTAGTTTTTACATATCTGTATTCCAGGAAGAAATATGAGTTTATTTTTACAAAATACAAACACTGAGCAAACATCATGCTAACTGACAAAGTGTCCAGAGGGCCACACACATCCACGTTGTTAAATATAGAAACTAACTGTAATGAGAATCATTATCTCCAGTTTCCAAGGATACCAAGGATAAGCACTACTCCTAAATTGCTGTTCCCTCGGCAAAGGGCACAGGGTAATTTATAGTCAGGGTCATCCCAGCCGACAGCAGATTCAGGAGGAGGACCCGGGCAAATCACTCCGATTATTCTATTCTTTTTTACTCAGTCCAGTTCCCAGCCCCCACACCTCTCCTATCTGGCCCCACCCCTGGCCAACGTTTTATAGGAGAACTATGGAAGGTATGATTATAAATAGCAACTTCCAAGAGGAAAAAAATCCACAAGGGTGGGGCAGTCTGAGATGCGATCCCTGCTGGGGGCGGGGGTGGGGGTGGGAAAGGTTGGCATTGGCATCTGCTTTGTTTGTGAAAAGGAGGGGGGGGAGCTGGTTTGGGGTGTCTGCCACCGTCCTTGCCATCTTCCCCAGAGTCTGTAAAGAAACTGAACACTTAATTTCCACTTCCCACCCAACCAAACATGCCCAAGCTTTCAGAGCTCACCTCTCCTAAACCGCCACAGTCTCCAGAACCAAGTTCATTTTCAACTTATTCTACCTTCAAGACTCTGCAATCTGGACCTTTCATAGTTACTCACTGTGTGTTTCTACAGCAGTAAAAATATAAAAGCAACTTTCTGGCAGCCTTGGAAGTACTGCCTCTGAATCATTTATTGCTTTATTCAAAGCCATTTATGGATTGCCTTCGACGTGGTAGCCACTGTACCAGGCTAGGCAGGCAGTAATGAGAAGTCATGTAAGACTTCACTTTTGATCACCAGGTAAGGTTTCAATAATAGGCCATGTCACTTCAGCAGTTTAAAAAGAGGTATTCTCCCTCTCAGTCAGATTTGCACTTACTAAACTAGTCATGAAGATTTCATGGATACTTTAGATTTATCTTAAACATACAGAAAATATACAGGGCGGAGCAAAAGTAGGTTTACAGTTGTTCGCATGGAAGCAGACACACAGATCATGAAAATAATAACATGAGAATCAACTCTGTGTTTCACATACACCTGTAAGCCTACTTTTGCCCATCCCGTATATAAAAAATATCCTTCAAATATAACAGCAATTTTCCAGTTAGCCCCACCCCATCATTTAACTGTTACATGTTGCATCTGAGCCAGGGCCGGGGAAGCTGTAAGGACAGGAAAGCTCTCTCTCCGCGCCTTCCTGTGCTCCCTCCTGATGGATGTGAGACATTGTATCAAACTAAGCTTCTTAGCTTAAGGTGATAATGTAGGAGAATAAGCTGCCTGTTTTGATAACCAATGTCTTCTGTTACTTCTTTTGCAGTTACATTAACTGAAACTGTTCACTGCTTTGATGAGGGAAAGGGACGAAATACTACGAAGGCTTTCAATTGTTATATAACATACACAGTATATTTCAATAAGGCAAGCTATTTTAATAGTAACAGTACCAAAGTCAAACATGTTTCTGAAAACTTCCTTCCTGTACGTTTTAGATTACTAATATATTGAAATGCACTGTCTTCACAATTTCAGTACAACCCAACCCTTTAAAAAAAAAAGACTCACTTTTGTTCTGGAACATTTCTAAATTCAATAAACAAAAGAATAACGTCGACTTTTAAAACTATATGAATTGGGAAGTTAGTCCCAATTCTTTTAAAAGTTATGGCACTCATATTTCTTGTGTGTTACTCTGACCTCTACTACATGACGGGAGATGCCTTCAGACAGTTTCTATGCCTCGAACTTGAAACTCTGAAAAGGCTTATGTTGAGAGGCTTCCACTTAAACAGGCCATCATTTAACCTTCCTCCTTGTCCCGCCTCGTCAGTGCTGGCAAGACAAAAACACGGGCGTTTTCTTAAAAGCATTCACGAGCCACTGGCCCATAACAGACACCAGCTTTCACAAAACCTCTGCCTGCTCACCTGAAGGGACGTAATCGTACTCCCTAACTGTGTACAATCAACTTTATTTACTTACTTATTTTTGAAGTCTTCAGCATTGAAAGTACCTTACCTACCCAACAACTCTGGAGCCTAACACTTGGACTTGAGCCACTTGGCTTTCTGGACAGAAAAACCTCGGCTGTCCACCTCTTTTCCTCTTGTTTGTTTGCTTTTAACATCGAAATTGTTCCTGTGCCTTGGACCAGTTTCTAGCATCCCCCCCGCCCCCTATCTCCTCGCAGGCAGAAAGTGTCCAACTGGCAACCCTCCAATCTTAAAGGCGGCAAAAACGCCCTGCGTGCCGCCACCAATTTTTCAAAAGTGGATGCAGGGCAACCAGAAAGGGGCAGCTGTGACAGCGAGGCCCAGCCACCGCCGCTGTGGAGCGGCTGGGCTCCGGGCCCAGCCTCCCGGGCTCACCCTGCGGAGGCCGCCGACCGCTGCGAACTCCGGTCCCGGCGCCGTCCGGCTGCGGCAGGGGGTGTGGCCGCGCGGCCCGCTGGGGGAGAAGGGGGTGTCGGGGCTGCGGGTTTGTTGCGGTGGAGGGGGCTGCCTCACCCGAGAGTTGCGAGGGGAAGGGGGCGGCCCGGGCTGTCTCCGGCCGCGGGGCCGGCGCGCAGGCGTCCGGACGCCGGGGGTCTCCGGGCGGGGCGCGCGGTGCTGGGCGCCCGGGGTCCGCGCGTCCCGGGACCGTGGCGGACGCGGCGCGGGGTCCGGGCCGAGCGCGCGGCCGCGGGGCGCACTCACCGATGCACAGCTGGATGGCGTAGGCGTAGTAGGACCAGCCGAGCAGCAGGCAGATGAACACCACCGGGATCCAGTACAGCACCCGCCGGCACCGCCGCCTGACGCCGCCCGGGCCCGAGGGCGCCATCTTCCAGCAGCATCCACCTGCCCAGCGCCGCGGCCGCCGCCCGCGGGCCCGGCTCCGGGGCGGGCTGGCGGCGCCCGGCGTCCCCGGCGGGACGGGCCCGGCGGCCGCGGCGGCGGCCGGCTGCGCTGCGGCCACTGCGGCCGCCGTGGCGCTAAGTCCCCATCCCGCAGCCCCGAGCCGGCGCCGCGGACTCCCGGGTCCTCAGCCCGGCGGAGCGCTGGCTGCGCGAGGAGGGCGGGCGGCTGCGGGCGGCGGCGGGAGCCCGCGCCCCGCCCCTCTCCGCGCCGCCTCCCCCGCGCGGCCGCCGCCTCCCCCGCGGCCGGCTCTCGGGGCACTCGGGGCGCCCACCGGGCTCTGCACCTGCGCTGGGACTCGGCTCCGCGGAGGCTGGAGGCGGGCCCGCGGGGCAGGCGGGAGGCGGGCGGGAGGCGGGGCCGCACCTGGGGCCGCGGGGGGCGCAGGAGCAGAGCAGACCCCCGGGGAAAGCGCCGCGGGAAAGTCTCGGGGCGCCAAAGCCGAGGTCCTCGGGTTTGGGAAACTGTCGCTTCCACTTGTGGCTCCGGGAGCCCAGGCGTGGACAGCGAGGGCGGGGCTGCCTCTCCGTCCCCGAAACTGCGGGGCTCGGGCGAGGAGGCAGCTGCGCTCGCGGGCGCTTTGGGTGGGACACTGCGGCGAGGGGGGGCGCGGGCGGTCTTCCGGCCTGGACGAGCCTGGGGACTGAGGAAGAAGCACTTGGTTGAGAATCCAGGCACCGTCAGGGTTAAAAAACACAATTTGCTCTTTGAATGTGAACTCTTCAGCGAAGTTATCTCGTGGGGGTACCAGTGGTCATTCCCAGCGCCCCCTTTCCCGGCCCGAACTTCCGCGGTGCGGACCCCAGCGCGGAGCAGGCGCTCGAGGGCTTGTCGAAAATCCTGGAAGGGATCCTGGAGCCATCCTGGGACTGGACCACAGCCCAGGGTTATCGGTGGGTGGATCGGGAAAAATGCAAATGCTTCTGAGGTTTTCTTTTTTTCTTTCCTTCATGTCATTATGAACGCACCCGATTCATCACGAAACGTCCCAGTAAATGCAGTGTGTCTGAATTATTTACATAATTACTATGTATAATGGGCACAATTTTACTTAGCATTAAGGGATATGTATATATTTACAACACAGCCACCATATTGAATGAAATTACCTCATTCATATGGGAAATGAAAAAATAAAGTAGAGTTTTAAAAATGACTACTGTTTTGCATAAATTTAGTCGAAGAAATCTAAGCTCTTATGTGTTTGCGATTATCTTTTCCGGGACTGGATTAACCAGCAAGCTAATCGCTCCTGAAATAGCTACTGTATTGCACACACATCCCCAATCTATGAGCTTCTGTTTAAAAAGTGCATAGAAAACACCAGTCAAGTTTCTGTGGGACATGAAATAATTGAGAAAGTTTGTGTCCCAGTGAATCGCTTCGTTTTGTTGTAGTACCTTTTACCGGATACCCAATGCCCTTCAGGGTAGATTAGAACCTCGCATGTATCTTATCAAGTTGAATGCTCCCAGTTTTCCTTCTACTTCCAGATCCAGGTTAGTTTTTCACTTACTCCCTTTCATGGTCTGAATCAAGAACAGCAGGTGAGCCAAGCCCTGGACCCCAGCCTGTCTGCAGAGAGCACGGGGACCTCCTCCGTTCCTGCTGTACCAACCTCATCTCGTTTCAGCCAGAACACCTGCCACACACTTTATTAGGTGACTCATTTGATAGTTACTCAATTCCTTTCGAACCTGCTCTCAGGAGAAAAAAAGAAAAGAAAGTGTTCTTAAAGGGAAGCATTGCATCCTTGACTGTAGGGTCAGTTTTATTAATCTCAGATGTGTGATAAATCGTGTTGACTTTGCTATCAGGGTATGGTGCTTGGCAAAAGTTGCCTTCCAAATTTTACAAGGATTGGAAGGGATGAAGCTGAGGGGCTGGGTCGGCTCTTTGACTTACAGCTCTCCCGTTCTTACTAGCGTGGTCTCTGCAAACACGGACAGATCTTCTTTCATTGTCTTCTTAAAGGCCTCCCTCCTTTGGGGGGGTAGGAGATCCCTTTGGAGGCCAGCATCCCATGTCAGTGACTCCACCATTAATTGCACTTTCATAATAGTGGAGGCCAAGATAGTCTTCGTGGGAGAATAATAACATGCCCAGACCACACGTTTTCAGACCCAGGTAAAATAAAAGCAGTCTTACTTAGAAGAGGGAACTTGGTTAGAGAACGTGGTGACAATGTAGCAGTAACATACTCCTCGCCTCTTCGAGATTTCTGGTTTTCAATTAGCCCAGGGTGGAATAGAGTACAGTGCAAAGGCCTAAGGAAGGTAGGGTTCATTGGCTGAAAACGCTGGGAAAATGGCTAAAACGGGAAAAGCTATCGCTGACAAACCTTCTTGCCACTAGGTGGCAGGTGCACACCAGCCAGTCCCACTCTCCTGCCGTGTTTTCAAAGAGATTTCAACAGCATCAGCCATTCGCTTAACCAAGCCAATTATAAATTATGATTTATAACTTTGTGACAAATGCAACATAGTTATAACTAATTATAATTATAATTGTATAATTTTATGTTATAATTCAAGAGCTAATGATTAATAAAACCATATTCAGAAAATTGGAAGGAATTAAGAGAACATTTTTCTAGGTAGCAAATGGCTCTGAGTCTGCTCTCACTTCTTTACAGTTTGTATTAGAGTTAATCTCTTTAGAAATGGAATCGGAACTTTTCATTTAAATGAATGCTTTTGCCTACACTAACTTCTTCCCCTGTGCAGAAGTGGGGAGAAGGAAGCATCTGTAGAACCCGTCACGTGAGCAGATATTCCCCCCGTGCATGACTGGCACAGTTTTTCGGAGGTGGCACAAAAGGCACGCAGGTTCAGTTACGTTATTAGAAGTGGCCGTTGTGGAAGGAGAGGTCGGCGGGGAGCAGAGAGAGGCCAAGGGCAGTGCAGTCCTGCAGTGAGGTGGCAAGAGTCCAGTGTTGTCAAGGCCAGCGCTGTCATCCTGGGCAGGCCGTTCTCGATGCCAGATCTTGGCCAAGTGTCAGATTTATCGGTGTCAGGTCAGGCTTGAGTGTCCAGACTTCCTGTTGGTTTTGCGGGGGTTTATATACTTGCAGAAACATTTTTGTCTTTGTGTGTAAGTCAACTAGCATCGATTGTGTGCAGCAGCCAAGCACATTGCCAGGGATGCGGTTTCAATTTCATTCTGTGTCCCATTTCCTAAAGAATCAGAGTCAGCTCCCAGAGATGGAGGCAGTGGGAGAAATAGGATGCAGGAAATGGTGGCGGGGGAGCCATGTTCTCTAGACCTGCGGAGAGCAGTAAGTAGCTGCTAGCCACATGAGGCTACTCACATTTAATCGAAATTAATGAAAATAAAGTAAAATGGAAAATTCACTTTCCTGCCCTGGCTGGTGTGGCTCAGTGTAGGGGTTGAGTGTCAGCCTATGAACCAAAGGGTCACCATTTAATTCCAGGTCAGGGCACATGCCTGGGTTGTGGGACAGGTCCCCAGCAGGGGGCGCTCAAGAGGCAACCATGCATTGGTGTTTGTCTCCCTCTCTTTCTCCCTCTCTTCCCCTCTAAAAATAAACAAATGAAATCTTTTTAAAAATCCCATTTCCTTAGTTGCCATAGCCACATTTCAAGTGCTCATAGACACACGTAGCTGGCAGTAGCCATGTAGGAACATGCCATCACCACAGCAAGTTCCAGCGGACAGGACTGACTGGGCACTTTATCTTGTCCAAATGAGGCAAGAAATTCACGAGGCTTTATACTTATAAATGGCAGAAACCAAAAAGTCTCCTCTCTTAATTGTGTCTCTCCTGTTTTGCAGAGACAGAAAATGAGAGGCGACAGGAAGATGAAGACACGTTTAGGTTTATAGTGTTAGGCGCTTTCTCCCTTTGAAGACACAAGTCGAAAGAGGAGCCAGTTGGGTGAAAGCAGGAGCATAGAGGGAACATCATCGATTCTTCAACCTGAAGGTTGTGCACAAACGATCGCTTTCAAAGGCTATACAAGGAGAAGCTTAGCAGACTACTATACTCAAATTGCTACACATAAAGCCAAGACTTAGCTGTAGCTGTTCAGCCAATAGTGCTTGAAGAGAAAGCATTATTCCTGGAAAAGTCTAACCCTGAAACACAGAATAGTCTGTCTTCATCCGGTGGCCACAAGGACCCCTTTTGTTCCATTGGTCAATCGGATAATCACTGGGGGACCCCAACATAATTGGTTATATTCAGCTCTGTTTCTCTCTGAAGCTGTAGGCTACTTAATCATGTCGGATTTTTTGTATGGCACATGAGGGGGGAGGGGTGTGGAATTAACGTGTCTTGCCCAGTGGTCTGTGCACACCCACATTCTGGTTCAAGACACACACTCCTGAAAAAAATTAATGCTTAATATCAGTAAGTATTTCCAAGTGTTCTCAAGACTTCAACTGTAACTGGGAGCTCAAGGTCACATTGCAATTTATATAGTAAAAGGGAAAAGGCCTAACCAAGGTTTTCTCAGTTCTTGAAAAGGAACAGGCAAAATGAAAAATAAATATTTAATGATGACATTTAACAAAAGAGGCATGTTGGCTTCAGATTTGTAATAGAGAAAGATTTTAATCACCAGGGATTCTTCCAACAGCTGGAATTAATTCAGGGTAAATTATATCTTCTACCTCAAGTCTTGGAATCTATAATTATTTTCAAGTGATACTTGGATACTCCAGATTGTGAATTTCTCCTTTTCTTTTTTCTGCTGGTCGACAAAACCTATCTCCATTTACTCATACTCAGTCTCTTTGATAACGGGTCATGCTACCAAATGCTAGGTTGGTGGTTGAATGTCAATAACCTTTAGCTTTGGACCATGAGACAGCAAGAGTTAGTGTTTTTCTAACACTGCACACAGTGGTCGAGGGCTCAGAGACCATGTGTTTAGAGGTGCCACCTTCGAGACAGCCACGGTTAGGAGGAATCACGGCATAGACGCTTTCTTCTGAAACACACAGTGCAGTGTGGGATTGTCTTACCTCCATGTTCACTCAGAATGAGAAAGAGTACATTTAGGTCAAACGATAGAGTAAAAACGTTCTCACTTGGAAAAGCATTATGTTTATTTCCAGAGACACTGAAGAGAAGATAAGGTTTTACCCCGCTTGCATCGTGAGACCGTGGCCATGTTTCAGGTTAGAGATTTAGGAATATAACTGAAGTACCAGCATTAGAGAGTTCGGTTTTCCTCTGGGGGTGAATTCGGTCGCAACTGAAATATCTGGGTGTGAATTCCAGTCTTCCACTTACTAGCTCTCTGGTCTGCAGCAAGTGACTTAAATTCTCCGGCTTAAATATCTGGGATATTTCTTGCTTCCTCAACAAATAAATGGGGAAAGCAACATATAAAGGTCCCTTAATAAATCCATTCACTCACTCATTTACAAATGTTGATGACTTCCTGTGTTGGAGGTATTATGATAGGTGATGGTTGGTTACATGGTGAGCAGAAAACCCAAATCAAACTGGACAGGGGCGTGCCTCAGTGAATTTCACCATCTAAAAACAAAACGTCCACGTGGACACCTTTTACTTGAATGGGGATAACTTCGTTGAGAGGTTCCTCACTGTGGATGTCACAAACCTGCTGTTCTGTGTACTGTTTATACTCACATAAAACAAGGTACAAGACACGTACATTCAGTTGCCAGAACCAGTTTGAACTGCCGTGATCTGAAATGCAGGCTGTCTGTCTTTGTCTAAAAGTGAAAATGTCCCTAACTAGGTGATATCGGCATGTTTATATAAACAGTTTGATGTTGAAATGTGTATTCTTCAAACATCACTGATGTTGATTTTTAGTATTAAAGGTACATATACATTATACAAAAGATTCTTTGGAATCTTCTCACCAAAACAGAGCATCCTCCAGCATTTAAAAAAAAATCCTTCATGCTAGCACTTTCCATTTGCCCTTTGAAATCCATTCTCTACCCTTCTTTGCATTATGCAAGGCTCACCTTTTAAGATCTATTGCAAGGGACTTTCTTGTGCTCTGGAATCTGATTGGTCAACGACTGGGAGGTGGGCGGTGGTCTGGAGGGCCTAGAAATAACATAGGAGTGTTTGCTTCACCTCCCCCTGCCACACACAGACCAGGGCTTCTGTGGACTACAGCTACTTCCTCCCCTCGCCTCCTCAGCCCGGGGCTGAGTGAGTACCTCCCTCCCTGGGGTACTCAGCCATACACTGTTGGTTACCTGTGATTAAATGCTTCTCAAGTACCACTTCTGGATGCGTCACAGCTTCCCTACCTCTTCTGCCATAATATAATCCTTAACAAGCCTGTCTGCAAATCTGAGCACAGTCTATTTTTTGCTACCTAGGGAAAAAAATTACATAAATGTGCACTGAATCCTTATTTTGAAAGTTGGTATTATCTTTAATTGCCTCTTTTCAAATAAAAAAACCATAACAGAATTATACATCACGGAACAATACATAACAGAAATTTTGGAAACGGAAAAAGACAAAAACCTCGCATGATTTCACAAATTAGCACACCCATTGTTATTTCAGTATGTTCCCATCTGGACGGTTTTTTTGCACACATTTTTTTTCAATGTACAATTTTGTGTTCTCTCATAAATATTTCATCACAAATGTTTCTTATGCTACTCTACCAGTTCAGAATAATTTTAAATATTGCACAACATTGTATTCCACAGAAGTACTACAATCCATTAAACTGTTACTCTATTGCTAGCTATTTAGGCATTTTTTTTCTAATTTTTTCGCTGATCCGTCATACCACAGATAGCTTAGCTCACAGCATTTCCTCATATTTTATTTTGTTTAGATCAGGTCCTAGAGATAAAATGAAACCGAAGAGTCAATGTTTGGAAAAAATATTCAAAAGTACTGATTTTAAATATGTCCACGAATTCCTTCCTATGCCTTCCTCCAGGAAGTGGAGGCTAAGTTTCCCCCCTCGAGTATGGACCAAACTCAGTGACTGGCTCCTAACGAAGAGAATGAAGTAGATGGTGGTGGATAACCTGGCTAAGCTGTTCCTGAATTCCTGAGTCTCAGGAATTATCTGAGATAATAAATGTTTTCTCAGGCTGCTGCATTTTGGGCCCCTTTGTTACACAATAGATAACTAATATAGCAGCAAAGGAAATATGGCATTGTAGCATTTTTTGTAAATAAGTTTAAATATGAGGCACTTAGTGAGCATCCCAATTTCAGGCAATCATGGTTAATTGTTGCCACTTAAGGTACAAGAGCCAGTGAGAGACACAGGGAGAAAATAAAAGAGGAAAAGCAAGGAGGAATCAAAGAGAAAAGTTAGCAAGAGAGGAACGTGGCAAAGGCGCCCGTATGCCCCAGCTTACCCTGGGCAGGCCGTTTGGGCCGTTTTCCTGATGTGATTATGCACAGGGTTTCCCCTCACTTTCAGGTGTCCTGGTTTGGAGGATAAATTACATGACTCTGAACGTAGGCCAATAGCTCAGTCTTCCTTCCACCCAGTTTGCTGTCTTAATATTCTAGCTGTTCCTCCATGCCTGGTTGGCCACGACCTCTGGCCAGTCTGCTCAGAAGCCCACACCACCACCTTACTGCAGCCTGTCACTCACCCTCTCCCAGGAGGCTGGCGGGCCAGCCCCCGCCCACCTCCTACTGTCCTTGCCTCACAGTAAGCAATGCATCATAGCTTCTAAGAGACCGGCTCAGAACTCAGGCTAGCTTGGATCTGAATCTCAGTTTTACACTTAACAGCTATTTGATTTTAGGGGCATGACAAACCTTCTTTTAAGTCTCAGATACAATGTTACAATGTGGGAAATACAATGTTATCTGCTACCTCCCAGGACTGTGGAGGCTAATAATGAGATTATGTACAGAGGTACAATGATTCAACTTACGACTTTTTGACTTCACAATGGCATGAAAGGGATACACGTTTGAGAGAAACTGTACTGCAAATTCTGAATACTGATCTCCCAGGCTATCCAAACCACAGCTCCAAGCCGGCCACACGACCACGAGGGTTAACAGCTGGTGCTTGCTGTGTGCTGTGTCGCCAGATTTTCCAAATATTGTGTTCTGAGCCTAGGCTAAGCTATGATATTTGGTAGGTTAGGTTTGGTAGGTTAGGTGTATTAAATGCACTGTCGACTTCACAATATTTTCAGTTTACAGTAGGCTTATCGATTTGTAATCCCATTAAAGGGGATCTGTACAATGCTTAGCCTGGTGCCCAGCATCTATAGAAAAGCTATGCATATGTAGCATAGATATATCTGTACGCTGTCCTAAGCATTTTACATGCACAGCACACAGGATGAATAGACGTTAATCACTATCAGCATTTACTGTCACAGAGAGCAAATTCAGTTCATTAAGGCTGAAGCATTTTAGCTGCTGGGATGTGTATTTTACTAGCAAGCTCTCCATTATGTGGCTAAGAGCATTGATTCATTTTAATATCAGAAGGCAGAGACACACTTACGGAAATGTGTGGAGGATACAGTAAAGGTCGGGCAAGGATTAAGTCTGCTCTTCAGGCTTCATGTGCCTTAGCTTTGTTCATTCACTTATTTATTCACATTCATTCACTGCATCCCAGGTGCTGTGCTAAACACAGGACTGCACAAGGCTTTTCAGCAAGGATACGGCTTTATCCCCACTTCTTAAAGGAAAATATTACACTTAAGAAATTTAAAAAAGGTGTTGTGTGGGAATGTAAGTGACTACGGATCTGAAGTCTCATTAAAATGTTTGTCAGGATGACTGGCCTTTATTTTAAATTAGCTTTGAGCAATAGAGCAGTTTCCTGCTGTGAAAGCAATGTATTCTAGTTTTTAACTTAATGTTTTTTTTGAAACTAAGAGTGGGAAAATGCAAATGATGTGAATATATAATTTGGAATCCTTGAAATATCAGCGTCAGCAGAAGGAGCTGACAGAAAGGTGGATTTTTTTTTTTTTTGCCACAGGCACTTCTTCTGTTTTTAGGAACAAGGCAAACTAGTAGACAGAAATAGTTCTAGGTCCATGGACTATATCACGTGCACAGCATAAAATATTCAGTCAAGTTAAGTAAGTGCCGAGAATTTCACAGATAATGACGGTGACATTTAAAATAGAAAATGTGTACAGGATAGGTTTAAGTATTTGGTAATATTTACCCAAAGAAATTTTCGAAAAAAATTTTTTGTTTCCCTATTCTTATTCCACTTTAATAATAAGTACCACTTCATAGTTTTCAATAGCACAAGAATTAATTTAACTTTGTCTTAATCTTCAAGGTCAAGTTGATGAACAGCATGACAAATAAGCTGATTCTAGTAGGGATATTATTTTAGGAATAACAATAATTAACATTTATTATTTGCAAAATTCAGTGTTTTGCAGGCAGTTTCCCATTTAATTCTCATAACGACCCCAAGACTCAGCTTCGGCCCTTATCTCCTCCAACACCTGAAGAAGCTGAGGCCGGGGAAATCGAAGAACCTTGTTTAACTACACTGGGAAAGAGGGACGGAGCCCAGGTTCAAGGTCAGGAAGTCTGCCTTGAGGGCCCATGCTTACTCATGCTGTTCTGAGGGGATGGGTTGAATAGGTTTCACCTGTTTATGCATATTTTCCAATTTATCCTTTTTTTGAAATCCTTATATCTTCTTGGGTTCTGCATTTTTGTCTTTACCCATTTTCTCAAACCCACCCAAGGATTACTTTATAATTATGCAAGTCCTCACCTGTCTGAATGATACACTGACTCACTCACTTAGCTGAAAGGTAGAAGCCAAATTGATTTTTTAAAATACCATAGAAATCTAATAGAAAAACTTCATGAATCACCTTAATGAGAAATTGGTATCAGGATGGCAAATGCAGAGACCCTCAGACAACTGCTTTCTCAAAAGCGCTCATCGACCACGTGGTCATCCTGAGTGGAGATGCCTGTAGCTCGACCTCAGGCAACACAGTAATCACTAAGGTCCAGGGTGTGACAGGCAGCTCTCGGGGAATCGCTCCTCACTCTTCTGTGTTTGCAGACAATGATGTGTCTCTTTACTACTGCAGTGTGAGGTGGCCCCTATTCTTTCCAGCATTAGGTAAAGACAAAGCTGGTATCATTAGTTGCCAGTTCTAGCATTTTTCTTCTCTGCAATCGTCATTTATCATTTCCTTCCCTCGTTTGTCCCAAGACGAGGCTCCCTTGTTACAGTCCTTTGCCAGCAGTCCTTGGCTGTGCCGTAACAGCATGTTCTGTGTCCTTCAAACCCCCAACTTTACCTAAATAGCTTCTGCTTTATGTACAATTTAAAAAAATGTTGTAACATCTGGCTATGTTCTTTATAAATTTAGTTTCTACTAGGGTTATACGGTTAACTTTGTATCTTTATGTTTTAAGAACTCATTTGGTATTTGGTTAAGTTCCTTAATCATACCGATGAAATTTAGAAAATGAATTCATCATAACTGCTCCCTAGACATCAAATGCTCCTTCTAGAGCTTAATGCAATGTTTGTTGCAAGCAGCACACTTATCGCCTTAATATTCTTTTCGTTTTCTAATACAAAAGCCATTTTCTCCACTGTAACTCTGAGAAAATCCATATCCACTTCCAAATCGCACAAACTGTCACTGTTTCCTCCACCTGTTTTTAACCATCGCACTTCCCACCAGACCCGCAGACGCCCTGGCACACTGGCCCACGTCTCCATTTCCCGGGGAGGGACTGGCCATGTAGTCTTTGGAGCTTAGTGCAAAAGGAAAACACGGGCCTCTTTAAAAAAAAAAAGGAAAAATGTTAAGATGTTCAAATATAAAGCGTTTTTCTTACTTCGGTGGTTATCTCAACCTGTCACGATTTTTTAATTTGCTATTTTAAGTAAAAACTTAACTTAAACGAGCACGACTCTGCCATTCATCTTTATATTGTGCAATGTCAGTATTACATGCAAATGTCAGAGCATTTAACTCAAGTCAAATCACTTGCGATTCCAGACTTCGTAAGCCCTGCACAGCTGCTGAGAGCGCCTCCAGCCGGTCATAAGAGGCTACGCAAGTCCGACTCCTGACGGTGGGGAGGAGGGAGAGATCTCGCTCCGCCCGCACAAAGCAAGCGGAGCTGTGCTGCTCTGAGCTGGGGACCCTTTCAGAGTGGGTGTGGGCCCTCACAGGTGCGCAGGATCAGGCCCCGGAGTTGCCAGGCTCTCTCCCGTGCCTGCTGTCGGACAGATGAACCATCTCCGGGTGAATCCAGGGGAAGGCTGGTCAGATGTCTCTCTTCCCAGAGGCCTGAGGCCCCCACCCACAGCTGAAGGGCAACTCCCAGGAGCACTGCAACCTCCCTCCATAGAAACCTCTAAGGACGGGGCTTAGGAGAGGCGAGCAGCTGGTTGGGGCCTGGGGCTGGCTGCCAGCTGATGCGGTGTGCAGTGCCAGCCTAGGGCAGGGGGCGTGCATGCTCCTCTGTCTCTGCGGTTCGGGACCCATCCCCATTCCAAGCCGTAACTGCACCCAGGCCCTGCAAGGGGGGTGAAGAGAGGAGGTGGTCCCTGGGCGTGGGTGGGGAGGGTGAGACTGGGCAAAGGAGAGGGTGGCAGAGAACCCCTCACGGAGAGTGGAGAACTGTGTGTGAGCAGTGGCGCCAAGCACAAGCTCTGCCGAACCACTGACCAAGAGGAACATCTCCCTCATGAATATAAAAAAATCCTGTAGGAAATCCAATTTTCTCCCCTTATTTGTATTCAAGCCTTTTGGATAACAACAACAATAATACTGTTATTAGTTTGGACTCTATGTGCCAGACATTATGCTAGGCATTTATGTAAGTTTATGTGAATTACCTCATCTAATCCCTGTAACATGGGAAGAATACAATTTTTAGTCCCAGTGTAGAGAGGAGAAACCCGATAGGGAGAAGTCACCTTACCTAAGATGAGGAAATGAAAGCAATGTGCTGTCATGATCAGCACTTATTATAATAACGCAGGAGAACTTAATAGTAAGAAGCCTCTAAGGAAGATATGTCACATCTCGGGGTCAGGTTGGCAAAATGCACCATCACGTCACTGGAAGTGGAAAAGGCATTTGAGATGATTCAACACCCATTCATTCTTCCAGACTCCTCCAAGTCCAGGAAATAAAGAATACTTTCTTAACAGGATAAAGTATTTGTCGTACATCAATAGCAAAATATTATGCTTAATTTGAAATGGAGATAATCCTATTAAAACAGGAAATCAAAAAATGTTTGCAATCACTACTATTGTATTGTTCTGGAAGCAGTAATACAGGAAACAGAAATAAGAGCAGTAATATAGGAATGGCAAGAATGCATTTTCTAAAAAAAAAAAAAATGCATTTTCTTTCATTTGCAAAAGAATGCATTTTCTTTCATTTGCATGTGACTGTCCACCAAAGACTCAAGAGGATCAACTGAAAAAATATCAGAACAACTTAGAGTTCAGTTAAGTGGCTGAATAAATCAACTACTTTTCTCTATATCAATAGTAATCAGATAGAAAACCTAAGGTGAAAAATTTCCATTCTTAAAAGGATTAGTGGTATATAGGATCCAGAAAAGACCTCATGAGCAGTAGTATGGCCCAGATGATAAAAAGCCATAGGTCTTCAGAATAACGGGAATAATTATTCCTGGATGGGGTGAAAATAGTACAAAGCTACAGTGATGATTCATCTTTTGTGACATCTTGACTGGGCCATGGAGCACCCAGATATCTGGGTGCTTTGTGAGGGAGTTCTGGATGAGATTAATATTTGAATCTGTAGCTGAGGAAAGCAGGTTGCTCTTTCTAGCATGGGTGGCCATACCCCATCAGTCGAAGGCCTGAACAGAACAGTAAGGTAAGGCCGACTCCACCAGGGAAAAACAATGTTCCTCCTGCCTGCTGTGAATGAAACATTGTCTTCTTGGTATTGCGTGTGCCAGCCTCCAGATGGGAAGTAAATCATCTGTGCTCTTTGTTCTCAGGACTTCAGACTCAGACAGGAACTACACCACCAGCTCTCTTGCGTCTCCAGCTTGCTGACTCCTCCGCAAGATCTGGGGACCGGGAGCTTCCATAATCTTGTTCACCACTTCTTATAACAAATTAATCAATCTCTCTCTCTCTCACGTGTGTGTGTGTGTATATATAAAATGTATACACACATATATAATGTATATACACACACATATACATATATGTATGTATATACACATGTGCACACACACACTCTGAACACCTATGAACACACACACCCATGAACTCTGCTGCTCTGGCCTAAGAGCCTCACCTACGTTCCTGGTTATTGTCAGGAATAATTCAAGTCCAATTCAGGTTCCTGAGTCTACCTGGTCTTCACCCCTGGCTACTTGGGTACTGGAAACTTTAAATTTTATTTTTACCTTTTCTTTTTTAAAGGAGAAATCCCTGGAAACTAGAAATGCTTCATTATATGTTGTGTTTGGACATCTAGCTATGTTGGAGGAGAAGGTAAATTAACCTCTGAGCTTTTAAAACCTCAAGTATCAGGAAGTAAAAATATATATTAATTTCATGATCAGAAAAATAACAAAAAAGCTCAAAAAATACCTGTATTTGAATTACTAGTGTACATATATGTGTGGTAATTAATCACGATGAGAGACTGAACTACCACTATAATCTATTTAGCATTTTCATGTTGCTGATTTTTATTCCTCAAGTACAAATACTATACTAGCTAAAGTACACTTTGCATAGACTGAGTCTTTGTAAATTTTAGAAAAACATATTTAAGTTGACAAACAAAGCTAACACTTGTTCACACTTTAATAGGCCGAACATCAAGCAAATCCTACTCCTTTATTTGCTCGTTTTGCAATAAGACTTGACATCACCTTTTCTTCTTTCTTGAATTTGCTTACTGAGCTGGGCCCAACGCAGTTTTGATGTGCAATCTGATTTCAAAAGAATCTTTGAGACAGCTAATCTTCTGTACACTCACTGTAATTAAATATTACAGCACAAATGGTGTATGAGATACTCACCTTCTTGAGAACCTCTTAGCACCAAAGAGCAGTGACATTAAATAGTATAGGTTTTCAGAGGGTTTTTTTGTACATTTTTCAGCTTGAACTTTTAACTCTTATGGCACCTAGAGCTTGCAAAGAGGGAGGCAGGACATACCACAGACTGTAAATATCTTTTCCTCTCTCCTAAACTGTCATTTTACCTCCGTTTAAAATCTGTTAGTATTGACATCTGCTTGTTTCATCCCTGAAAATAGGCAGTAGGAAATGCCGTACTGAATTCAGGTACGGTTCCTTGTCTCTTACGGTAAATGCCACCAAAGTGTTCTGTGAGCGAGTGCGGCTGTTGTCTTTAACTTTTTCGTCAGTTCCTTGTAGGTGACTGTCCCTGAATTCTTGCTTCTAGGATTCTCTCCTTCATTTTAATCTTGGCTAATGTAATTATGATGTGCCTTGGTGTGTTCCTTCCCGGGTCCAACTTCCTCGGGACTCTCCGAGCTTCCTGGATCTCTCGGAAGTCTATTTCCTTTGCCATCTTGGGGAAATTCTCCTTTATTATTTGTTCAAATAATTTTTCAACTGGTGGTTGTGCCTTTCCCCCCTTCCGGTACCCCTATAATTCGGATGTTGGAACGTTTAAAGATGTCTTGGAGGTTCCCAAGCCTCTCCTCATTTTTCTGAATTCTTATTTCTTCATTCCTTTCTGCTTGATCATCTTTTTCTTCTGTCTGGTCCTCTCCCTTGATTTGAGTCCTAATTTTCTTTCCATCACTATTGGTATCTTTTGTATCAGCATTAATTTCAATTAATTTAGCTTCCATATGTTTCTCTAATTTGTGACTAAAATCCACCAGTTCTGTAAGGATCTTTATAACCAGTGTTTTGAACTGTGCATCTGAAAGACTGGCTATTTCTTCATCACTTAGGTCTATTGGTTCTGGGGCTCTGAGTTGTTCTAGAGCCATTTTTGGTCTATTCGGGCTGTTAAGTGAGCGGAGCAAAGCCTTAGTTGTTTACCAGGACAGGGCGACCCAGGTCGCTGGTTTGTGACGCTGTGTGTGGGGGCGGGGTCAGAGAGGGAGCGATGGCGTTCCTCTCCGCTAGCCCAGCACATCCAGTCTCTCAAATGCCTCGGGTTTGCTTATCCGATCCTAATTTTGCAAGCCTGCTGCACCGCGCGGGTTTCCCTTCTCACTGGTTTCTCCGCATGTAAATGCGCGCGACTGAGCGACCCACCGCGCCTATTCCCTGTGCGCTCCGGCAGCCAGCTCGCTGGCGATCAGCCCTCGGTTGCCTGCGCGCCCCGCGCACTGCCCCGGGGATTTTTTCTTGCTAACCAGCTCTGCTTCTGGCCTCGCTCCTCGTACCGGTCCAGCCGAGTATCTAGTTGTCCTTTGGACTCCGTATTGTCGATTTTCCATGTGGCTTGGTTGTGACTGCTGTTAAAAATAGTTGTTCTTAGATTTGGTTGTGCACAGAGGCGAGGTGGACCCTCCACCTACTCCTCCATCTTGGCGGAAGTCTCCGTCTTTAACTTTTTAAATCCAGTATCTTACTTCCACGGACAGGCCTTCATCAATCACTTCACTCCTCTCCTAACCCTCCTATCCAAGCTTACACCAGGCAATAGTTCCATAGATTCACAATCACCATCAGACTTTCATTTGTCTTAAAGCTACACCTGCTTCAAGAAGTAACCCAACTCTGGATTGGGGGAATAAATCCACTGCACACATGACCTTCAGGATTTATTTCCACTTTCTTCAGACTGAGATCCTAAGTTTTGAAAAAAATGTGCTTTTCTTGAAAAAGTAAACAATTTTTTAAAAATTGTTTAAAAAGGTGGTAAAACCACTCAAAACAGTGCAATAAAAGCTCACTCAACATACGTACTCATAGCCCCTTCACTAAGTGTACCTATGGCCCCAGCTGCAAAGGGCCTCGTGTACCAAATAGCAGCTAAAGTTTGAATTACCAGGCAGCAGAAATCTGACCAAGAAGAAAAGACCTATCACTACTGGTTGTTAAGGTCGCTCATAGGAAATGGTCCAGCCAGAACAGCAATCGGTGAAACCTATCAGACAAAAGCTCATTCCATGCACATAGAACTTCTAATGTGCTCTTTAAAAAAGTGAATAATAGCGAAAAATGACCAGATATGTGAGGGAAGCCTCTAATGTGAGATACCCAAAACACAAATAGTAAAAAGGAATGAGGCTATGAATGAAGCTGAAGAAGATATCACAGATGCCAAAGTTAATAATCAGCGAATAAAAAAAGCTAACTAAATATACTAAAGAAAAAAAGGAGATAAGAGGTTCATTCAGAGAAAAAATGTAAAAATAGGATGGAATAAATAAAAACTCAATGGATAAAGGGTAAAAAGGTTCTCAAGAAATCTCAGAATTCTTTTTAAAAAGATACAATAAAAAGACAAGAACACTAAGAAGAGACGGAAAATGACAAGAACGAGTATAGGAGATTCAGTATGTGATTACAAGTGTTCCCCTATTCCCAAAGTTCATGTTACACCACTTTGCTTCTATGTAAGACTCCTGTAAGTACAGTAATGGCTTCCTTTTTAAGTGAAAATTCTCTTAGGATTGGTTTTGGCTAGTGGAAACAGGTACTAATACAGGTCTTTCATAAGCGTGAAGTGTGACAATGTGAATTTCCAGAAAAAGCAAGGTTACTCTTTGCTTTATGCCCTTTCGGCTAACAAAAGGTTTCACAGGAGTGCGCTACTTCCAGAACGCAGGGAAAACCTGAACTAGAAGTTCAAGAAAAACTGGACGGGAAAACAGCAAAAGAGAAAGTTCTCAAAGAAATAATTACCTTTTTTTTTATAACAAAACTAAATGCTATAGTTTTTCAGATTCAAAGGACTACTGAGTGCCCAATATAATCATTGAGTAGAAGACCTTTACCAAGTTATATTAATTTGAACTTTTAGACCAGGAGACGCTAGGAGTTTCCTGAGAAGAAAAACAACAGGTCAGGAATTAGGATGGCGTATGATTTTTTGAGAACAACACTGAAAGTTGGAAAACAATGTGACAATGTTTTGAAAGTTCGAAGTTTAAAACTGTTATCCAAGCACAGGAGTAGGACGAAGGCATTTATAGGCACACGAGATCTCTTAACATTTATTTACCCAGCAGCCTTTCTCAGGAAATATGTAGGGTTGTGCTTCACTTAAAAAAATGAAAAGATAAGAGAAAGACCTGGGAGAAGAGGAGAGCAAAAGTGATGGAAGGGAGATCCCAGAATGATGGTTCCGCATTAGGACTAGAGAACAACCATTCGAGATGGGACAGCGAGATGGAGAGATCCAGGAGGCATTTCTAAAATTATAATAGCAATTTGCATATTACTTGATATATTACAATGTATTAACAGTATATGTTTAGTTATGGAGATGAATCTGGGAACGACTTAATGGTAGATAAATGAGAATTACAGAAAAATTAAGCAAACTAAAACAAAAATTATTATCTCTAGGGAAAGTGAGAAAGGAAGAAAATATGGTAATTGATGATGATATAACAATTGATTTAACTGAAAGTAAGCTTCACTCTACTGAAAAGAGGGGAAACCAGAAAGGGGTGCACGTGTCTGGAAGGGGCCTGCGTAATAGTGTTGAATCATCTTCTTCCACTGTAGAAAGTCAACAGGTGACATACTAAAGGTGAAAGCAATCAAGCAGTATCGGTATAAGCATGTCATCTTGAAATACAAAGGCAGATAATGAAGGATACTGCTAAAAGGTTTCTGAGAAGCAGAAATGAGGAAAGAGGAATGCAGTATTTTATTTAAACCCTTCAGGACTCTGACTTTTAACAAACTGTACACATAACTTTGATAATGATATATTAAAATGTAATTCTTTGACATGAAAATGTGTTTTGAATGCAGACAGAGGCATATCGCAAGCTCTTCCATACCCTGCTGTGTTCCCACAAAAATACTTGTACATCATCTCACATCAGCATGATAAATGGTCTTTGTCCTTTCCCACAGTTACACACTATCTCATTCTGTGGGTATATTTTTGACATGCACTTTTATAAATACACTGTATTGGGCTATTACAATCCCAGAAGTAAAATGCTAGGTCAAAACTTGGCGATATTTATCTATTTCCCTCCAAACACTTGGCATCCAAAGGCTGCCCCACCAGCAGCTGCCCCACACCCACACGGGTGCTGCGGGCCACAGGGCCACTCGGTCTTCTCAGCCCGATATGTGAAAGGATGGACACACATTAGTGCCTTACTGCATCGTTTAGAACTTACTTCTCTAAAAACTGGCTGTTCAACTCCAGTTCTAAAAATCTATACCCGTTCAGATCCCTTCTCCATCCTCTGACTGTCTCTATTCTAGTTCTCATACACATACATCCTTCTCTTCCTTTACTATGCTGGACACAATTTATCTTTTCCAGAAAACTGTTATAATAATGACCTTACTTTTTATGAGCACTGTATAGGAATATGCTTATAGTCACAATTATAGATATTCCTCAGTTTAGATGTGTGCCAAAAATACTGTGATATAAAGATATAACATTGTCAAGAGAGTTATATCTTTGCAGTGATTTTCATCTTAATATCTCACAGTATTTAAGATGAGACTGACTGCAAGACATACCATTATTTTATGAGCTACTAATAAAAGAAAAAACCAGTATGCTTTCTTATCACTTAAAATTTTTTATTTTATACTTACTGAATATTACATAATTCATATTGTTACATCCTTTGGAAGTAAAAGCCATATGTAAAAATGTTAATGGATTGTGTGGCTATGAAAAGTAGGACAATCTGGGTATTTTGAAAACTGGTAAATTACTGAGTCACCTACACAAACCGATGCATACAAAGTAACCACCATTAGTAGAAAGGGGGCTGCTGCCAGTATTGGTTTAATTATTTTAAGCCATGTAAGCAGTCAGTTCCGTAAAGCAAAACTGATGCTCCATTAATTCAGATGTAAACTTTGTGACAGCTTCCCAGGACCAATGGCCACATTCTACAAACGTCACTTCCCATTACATACTCTGGGAGGCCTTCCGGCTCTGCGATTAATTTACCTGTGGAAAAGCTGAGATTGATTTTCTTGGCATACACTTTTACAGCAGAGGGAGGGTGTAAGATCAGTGGAGGTGTGATAACCAACAAGCAGTGGCGAAGTTTGGACTTGACCTTGTTCAGAAAGCCCTGAGTCCACAGATACACATAAAGGCAAAGTACTAAGTTGCTTGATTCAAGAGCAGTTACATTTATTTTAAGATAATGTAAGAACGTAAGGTTGCTTTACAATTACATTTTATAATAAAAACAATAAACTGGAACTTATGTTAAATGAATTTTTTACTATTAAATGACTCAGGAGTACCACAAACCTTTCATCATGTGGGCTCTCTGTAAAGAGTATGATACTAAAATTTTATGTATAGTTTCATCTGCCCAAAGAACAGTCTGTAGAAGGAAATACTGCAAATAATAGCATATGTGTATTTAGCACGTTACTATTTTCAAAGCATTTAAAATGTTTTCATTTGATGCAAACAACAATATGACGAGTTCTTTTTAATCTCTCATTTTAATTAAAGGGTAAAATTCATGAGTGATAATATGTAGAGATTCATTGTGATTTACTACTCTTTTCCATTTCAATTGACTAGAATATTTCATTTATTCCTATTTTAGTATTATGCTGTAGTCTCATAAAGAGATAAATGTACATTCACTCTGATACATAATAAAGAATAAAGATTGCATACATAGTATTTCTTGAGAGAATAGCAGAATTATAAATAATTTTAATGAGCTAACTTAGTTTTCGAAGTTAAATTTATAGGACTATTCTAAATGACAACTTTTCTATGTATGCAAGATAATTTACAATCAAAGATGAAAGTAAATTTCACTTTTTCAGTTATGTTTGATAGCAAATAATGTTGAGGATATTCAGGTAAGGTAAATCGACCTTGGTATGTTAAATGGATAGACAGGCATTTTCATATCAATCAACTGAATCAACCTTGAAAGCAGATGAAATTATTATGCTATACAGAGTCCTCAAATTTATGAATCATATTTCTATATGAATGTAATAAATAATATCAGATAAAGAATGTAAAAAGTCAAAGACACAGTAAATGCTAATAACATTTTTCTTGGAAACAACATTACTTTTATAAATAGGCTGATACACAGCTATCAATTTCACATTTAATAACTTATAAAAACAAAGTCGGCATTTCTTATTTTCATAAACAAAAGCAAGGTAATAGTTGGAGTGTATGCAATTTACATTAAATACATCTTGGAAAAGAAGATAAATGAATCTATCTATCTTCTACATATAATACATTAATATATTAATTTAAATTCATCGTTCTACTTTTGTACAGTATCCTTTTATAAATGAAACTTTTTAATTGAACAATTTTCCATTAAGTACTATCAAATTTTCCTCCAAGTGAAAATCTAACTTTATTATTTTTAACAGAAACCTTTTATTTTTTCTTTCATAACTTTTAAGTAACAAATTATATTACATTATTCATCATTATTACTATTTGGCATCACTTTTGCAGGTGGTCCTTTTGCAAGAAACAAAATGTTAATTTCTACCTAATATTTAGGTAAGTCCTTACACCACTTCCTATCAGTCTTTTACAACCTGGTACTCAACCTGCTGTGACCAACCTGGCCAACGGTGCGCGGGGAGCTGCAGAGCTGGGAGATGCTGCTCTCACTAGTGTGACTAATACGCGCTGCCCACCATCAGGAGTGGTGCCATGTTAAACAGTGACCATGACAGCGGCTCCTGCCACAACGACCGCCGTCCCACCATTACTGCGTGACTTTTTTGGGGGGAAAAGAAAGCAAACCAAAAAACTACACTTACATTTCTTTACTGTATACATAAAAGAATACCAGACATTCTATTGACTTTGATAAATAAAAACTTTATGTGATTCAAATGATGTATATTAAGTACTTTTAAAAGTTAAAAGTACAATGTAAACCATCATATTATATAGTATTTTAATTTCTATTAGTTTTTCAAAACACATTCAATATAACTAAAAATAAATAACAGGGATTTATCAACAATTCTAAGGCCCTTCACTTTCTTAAAATAAGTTCACAGTCTAAAACCAAAGAAAATATGTCATTGTTCATTTTTAAGTGATCTAGATTCCAGGAGTCATACACTATTTTGGAATTAGACAAATTTCCAATACATTTGTAAATATTTAAAATACATTCTTATACAGTCATTGGAAGTATCTATATACTTCAGAAAGGAATGAAAAAGTGCAGAGTTCAGTAAATCAAGGCAAAAGCTTAACCTGATCACACATAACCTTTGTAGTTGATGAGAAGATGCATTTTATATGTTGTATGTCCAAGAATTCATTTCAAGAAAAGATTGTAATTAGCATTTCACCTTTTCCTTCATTTTTGCAAGTTCTGACCTCAGACCTGCTTCTGTTCTCTGAAATTTTTGCTTCTTGCATTTGTCATGTAGATAATCCTTTAAACTTTGCTTCACAGATACCTAATTTAAAAATATACATATAAAAGCAATGTTTATTTAGAATGAAATTCAGGTGATGACATTAATCAAATATTATTCTGATAATAGTATGAAACAGTAAGGTACATAATAAAAATACCCAACAGAAAATATAAGGATCAAAAGACTTAATCATAAAGTATTCCCTTTAATTTCAAAGTTCGGTGCTTTGTTTAGTAACTTGTCTGTCAGTCTTATAAAGGTCTACGATAAACATCGTCATTTTGATCTAGGATCTTTGTGCTACTGCAGAGAATCAAAAGTGTGGGCATGAGAGGACAAGTTAGTCAGCAACAGTACTGATATGAACACATAAATGGTAAGGTCCTACTTTTTTTAATATGTAAATTTCTTACAGGGCAGTATCAATTTCTTTAAAACAGAGATTAGGAAGAAGACCTTTTGTCTGCTCAATCAAAACAGTTACCACCTTAGGTAAATACATAACCCCGCTTGCCACTCAACATATTTTAGTCCAGCATCTCCCGAGACAGGTTCCACAAAACATTAGGTCTCAAAACTATTTTGCAAAATATGGAATACTTCTGTTTTCTTTTAAAGAGACAAATGCATGGTAGCACAGTAAGATCCTGTAAGTTGTAAAGGGGAAGGAAGTTCTTTAACTGTGTTTATTATATTTCTGTAACTTATTTGATGAAACTTTTTTATAAAGAATATTATGCATTGATATCCTTTGGAGTCTCTTTGGCAATACTGCTACATATAAATATAAATATTTCAAGCTTGAGAAAAACAGCAAGAAATATACATTTGCAAACATGTATGAATGAATGAAACCTTCAAATAGAGGTTTCATTCATTGGAATGAACCCTCAACTGACCAAAATTTTACAGGTGCAGTTCACTTTCGTAAGAGAAAAGGAGAAACAAAACCTTCATTGTGAAGATCAGCATCAAGTCTGAGACATTTCTTTGGGTTGATACAAATTGAACGGGTCTCCTGTTTCTTCCCCACTGATGGTGTTCTACAGCGATAGTTTAAAAAATAATAGATAAGATGGCTTTGCCATCAGACAGAATGATGCTCAAGCCCAAGTTTGTGACTTACTAGAGCATGGGCAAATGACTCACTCTTTAGGACTCTCTTTTCTGGGCTGTTAAGTGGGACATCTGTGAAGGCGAAATGGGATTCTGCATGGGAAGGACACCCCGTACAGTGTCACACACGTAAAACAACACTGAACACGTCAGGTGCCATTACTGTAGCAGGTGTTTGGAATCATAATCCTAAAAAACTACAATAAATATCCCTTAGATGTTACTGATCCTAGATTATAAAAGCCCAGCCTGGAGTTATTATTTTGTATCTACCTGGATACAAAGCCGAAGGCTAAACAGAATACTTTTCAATCAAGACATTTCAAGAGAATTCCAGTTGGATGAGTATTTCACCCAGTTGATTTTTAGATCACAACTTAATAGCAGCAAAGTAGTGCTTTGTTATAATGACTAATTCTTGAACTGAATTACCGGTCTAAAACAAAGTCATTTAAAAAGTAAATTAAGTTAGTGACCTAAAAATTAAATATAAATTGTATTTCTCTCAGCTATTTCCTAAATATCATAGCAGAAAAATAGGTCATGACCCTTTCTTAACTGTTACTGAACAGTTTTAGATAGAGAAGCTAACATACTTATCTGCTATGAAGTTCCTTCTTCAGACAGGATTTGAAAGTGGGATATTTCTGAACTGTTTTATAACCCTGTAGAAGAGAGGATTAAAAATGCAAATGTAAATCAAATTTATGGGGCTACAGGTATGCACTAAATAAAGAAAAAAACACACAACACCTAAGTGAGAAATACAGTGTCAGAGGTTTACAGCATAGTTTATATCTTAATTTGATCTCGGTACTCTGAAGTGTTTGAGGAAGAACAGATGATTTTCAATACACGCCCTTTCAGGTATATGAGCTATAGTCACAAGTGCTACCAACCAACCACTAGGGGGCAGTTAAGTACACAATATCTTTACCAAAACTGCTTGGATTTTTAAAAAATCATTAAAGATCTTTAAAAACACTAAGATGAATACTGACTTTTTATATATATAACTTTTTCTCTTTTTAAATGTATAATGCTTAGGGGTATTCTTACTAAAGAGGGAGGACTGCACATTCTAGCTGTTAATAGAATTTATTTTCTTTCTCCATTTGTGACACCATCCACAAATATGTTAGATATGTAAACATTTATTGACTCACACCACATTTCATTCTTTAAAACATATTTCTGAGAAGAAAATCATTGAATTCCTCATAATTCGTTTACAGTGTAAGCTGTTAGCAGGATGAATGGTTCAGCAAACAAAGTACTGAGTATGCCGTGAGTCTACGGGCCTCAAGTCGCCTAGTGGGAACCCGCATCGTACGTATACAACGAGAAATACTGATACTTCTTTGCATTGATACTTTACATTGATAAGAAATATTGATACTTCTTAACAAGTTCCAAAGCTAGTGTGCAGAATGAATTAATCAAAAGTATTTGGCAATACTTCCCTCCACAAATTGGGATGAAGATATTCAACTACTTGAATATGAAAATGTTATTAAAATTCAAATTGATTTTATATTTTACAAAAGCATTACATTTTATCACTTCAACTTATTTTTGAAAGTAGGGCTTTACATTTTTCTTTTCAAATGTAACATTTCATGTTTTTTAAAAATATTTTACTTATTTATTTTTAGAGAGAGGGGAAGGGAAGGAGAAAGAGTGGGAGAGAAATATCAATGTGTGGTTGCCTCTCATGTGTCCCCTACTGGGGACGTGGCCTGCAACCCAGGCATGTGCCCTGACTGGGAATTGAACTGGTGACTTTTTGCTTCATAGGCCTGTGCTCAATCCACTGAGCTATACCAGCCAGGTCATGTTTATATCCTTAAAAATTTATATAAATTGTTTCTGAAACTGAGATGGATTTTTTCCCTTCAGTTTAAAAAAACAGTACCAATAGGCTTGAAATTTATAGGTTTACCCGGAATCCTCTATGGAGTCTGTCTTTCATAATTCCAATGAATTCTTTATAACTTAATTGATCATCTTTGTCGACGTCAAAAATCTTGAAGACCGTGTTCACTAAATGTGGTGAAAGTTTGAGGCCAGTAGCTACATAGACAGCACGCTTGAATTCATCTGGATGGATGTTACAGAACAGGAGTAAATCATTCACATGATTATTATAATACATCTTAATTACTAGAAAGGTTATAAAAGAAGTTTTTTTAATAAATACGGTCATGACTTAGGTAGCATGATTTTCATTAATTATGTCATCTTTTAGGGAACGAAAATAATTTACAGCCCTTTTAATTTAAAGGGCTAAGAATAAGTATATCTTAGTTTAATAATGCAATCATATTCAACGAATGTTTAATGAGCACCTACTATCAGCAACAGACACTGACTGTAGAGGTTATTAAGATGAGTAAATTCTCCAGAAAGTTACAGTTCTGGTGGGAGATGAGACACCTGACCATATAACCATTACAGAGGACCACACAAAAGCACCTGCAAAGCGCTATGAGAATTGGAAATGAGTGGTCATCCCTGTTTGTGGTGTGGGGTAGGGGAAGGAGAGAGAATAGTGATTAGGAAAGGCTGCAACTTTGTGTCTGAGCTGAGCCCTGGAGGACAGAAGACTTCAGCTTGTGGATGACAGAAATGACAGATGAGACGACAGGAGCAAAGGCACGGAGGGAGCAGGAGGCAGATGCCGCCCACTCAGAAAACAATGCGCAGTCTGGACACGGAGTTGCTGGAGCAGCTCTGTCCAGGGGACTCACTGTACAGGGACTGTGGTGAGGAACCTGCACATCCTTTGGCAGGCAGCTGGGCAGCTGAAGAGTGTCCCGCAGCAGCCATGCCACAGAAAGGTTAATCTGTGTTTCAGAAAGATTACTCTGTGAGTTGCCTAGGAAACACTGGAGAGGAAGGTGGGTATTGGCAGGAATACCAGATGTGAGTTAATGTGCAAGTAGTGACAACAGGAAAGGAAGAGGTAGATATATTCCAAGTACCTTGAAGAGGACACAATTGATTTTTCCCATTCCCCACTTGCATAAAGTGAAAGAACAACTGTCCACTCTGAACTAGGCAAGCAGACTTCTTCCTTTTGTGGTTGATCAGTAGGTTTACCATGGTAGTGAATGCTGGTCTGGGGAGGCAGGGTTCCCAGAGGTTTGGGTTTTAAAATAGTAAAATGGGTTGAGTTGAGAAGATGCCCTATTTGACAATCTAGACTAGGCAAAGGGTAAAGTATGACAAATTTTCAGGTCTCTCTTCCTCAATGAATAAATGAATGAAGGATGTGAGGCATTCACTCTCTGTGCTTTCGGAAGAGAGATAATTAACATTAGGATTTAGGGGCTGCAGCTGGGCTCCTCCCTAGAACTTGGCAACAAAATGACAAGACTGCCCCCTCAGATTACATTTGGGAAACGGCATTTATGAGATGATGGCAGGCACAGGTCAAATGACCTTATAGACATAAGCAGAAGTCCTCACATGGCATGAGTATCTAAGGACACTGCCCTGAGGGAGGAAGCAGAGGCAGGCATGTTCACGAAATCCTAGAAAAAGGACTTGACTTGTCAGTCTACCTACAGGAAAGGAAAGGGCTGGTCCTGAGTTTAGCACTGAGTTCTATGACAGCTGTATGTCTTTGCAAATTAAGCAAAATCAACATTCAATTTTATATATTGCTCTTAAAATGCAGCTAACATAAGTCCATAGCTAAGAGGGGACTCTGTTGCCAAAATTCAGGTTTCGGAGCTAGGGACTGGGGGTTATGTCCGTGTCATCCTATGATAATGCCCGAGGCATGACCAGCTGGCTTTTCTATAAGTAGACACACATCCTCCAATGCTACTAAGTGGCCATGAGGTTTGCTCTCTCTGAGCTTTTACAAACATCTTTAACTTTTCCCCATAATGTGAAATGAGGGGTGATAATAAATTTTATTTTTATATTTTATTTATTGAATTTATTGGGGTGACATTGGTTAATAAAATTATATGGGTTTCAGGTGTACAATCTGTGGTACGTCATCTGTACATTGTACTGTTAATGTAAAAGTTTGGCACATCTCCCTAAACTCTGCTCAGGGAAAACACATTTCCCATTGAAGCACACAGCAACCTCTGGGCAAGTTGAGGTATCTAGTTAATTTGCTGTCAAAGTCCTTGGAACAATGTAGGATTAGTTTTCGCTTCTAATTTTTGAAAGATTGTTACTTACCTTGCCCTATAGAACGACTTGCGAAGTTATACATATTCAAGGCTATTGCAAAATCTTCTAAGTTGTTCAAAAACTGGAAAAATGACCTGAATTCATCAAATGTGATGCCCTATATTGTGTGAATATACGTAAATACATTTTAGTATCACCAAACTTATTAAAATAAGTTATCTACACCTACTAAAATAAATAGATTAAGCATGTGCAATATATCTTGCAAGTAAACATTTCCAGGGCACATTCTGAACCTTTCTCTGATGGGGTGTAAAATCCACTCAGATTTTTTCCTATTGCGCAGTGATGCTATTGTTGGCAACATTAGGTGAAAATATTTTTAAAATACTGTCATATCAGCGTGAAGTTCCAAACAATTGCTACAATAAAAATGGATACAAAACCTTCAGTTTGGAAAACTCTGTATTTCAGGCCTGAATTGTTTAAACCCTCCAAGTAAATATGATGACAAAGAAAAAGAGAGTTAGAAAACAATGTCCCCCGCACATGTAATGTACTCCTTAAGCATAATTCAGCATTATACTGTGGTCATCAATGTCTCTACAACGACAAAGCAAAATCAAAACCGGCCGACAGGAGTGCACGTTGTCCCCGTGGCGGCCACGCAGCCGCGGCCCTGGGAGTCCCGCCCCGGGGCCTGTGCGGGGTCGCAGAAAGGGCTCTGGAATGTCGTTCGCAGGAATGGCCGTCACCGCCACTGCTATTACTTGACTTAAACAGGAAACTTATTTAAAGTAACACCATACACCTCAGATAATACAAAGGTAGCCATGAAGAGCTGCATTTAATTAACGCATTCCCAGGAAAATCAGTGACGGAAAGGAACAGTAGACCAAAAGGAGCAGAGGGCCGAGGGCGTACTTAGGCCTCCCAATTTCTGATCTGCATGGACGGTACAGGGAGTCTGTTTGCATGTAAGTCAACTACTGATGAAGTGACTACTGTCCAAATGGTACTTATTATCAATTTCTTATCAAAATAATTAGAACAAATCTTGGTATATATTCTTGCCATTTCAATTACAATCTCCCTCTGTTTGCAAGGAAAATCCCCAGTGTCTTTTCTCTTCACGTTTTTTTCTTTCTCCTTCTTTACATTCGGGACCGGCTATTCCAAACCTGAATTCTGCTTTCCGCCCCAGTCCCACTCGTCATGTTTTCCAGAGAGGAAGTCAGTGAGGAGGGCGGGGCCAGGAGGGGTTGTGCTGATGGGGAAGACCTGTTGCTGGGAGCCTGGCCACCGCTCTGGCTCTGAGTCAATTCACACTGTGACCAGCTGCCAGCACCAGTGTCTGCGTCAGGGTGTCACGTCGGTGCTGGTAAAAGTGAAAACCAGGAGGGTGAAACATCTTTGCAAAGTGTAAGCAGAAATGTCAACACTTCCAGGGAGAGTACTATATTATTTCCTTTCTGCTTCTGGCATTTAAGGAAATCTGTCAGCTCTCTGGGTGAGCACTAAGATAATGGAACAGAATCTCTGGTGACTGCACACGACAGAATACACATGAACAACTGTGGGGGAGAATCTGACTTCCAGGGTCGCTACATTATAATATTCGAAATGTTCAGTTTTTAGCAAAAATTATGATATATACAAAGAATTAGAAAAAAATCACAGGAAAAAATAAGTCAATAGAAATCAGCTCTGAGGAAGCCCAGAGTGGACTAAAAAACAAAAACTTTAAATACACTGCTTTAAGTATCCTCAAAAGAGCTAAAGGAAACCCTGGACAAGGAACTAGAGGAAATCAGGAAAACTATGTATGAATAAAATAAAGAAACCAAAACTGTGAAACAAGAAACCAAAACAAGTTCTGGAGCTGAAAGAAAAGTACAATAACTGAAATGAAAAACTGCCTAGAGACATTCAAAAGCAGATCTGAGCAAGCAGAAGAAAGAAACACTGAACTTAAATCAGGGAAACTGAAATTACTCAGCCTGAGGAGAAGAAAAAAGCAGGAAGAAAAGTGAACAGACCCTAAGGGCCCCGGGGATACCATCAAGGGTACTAAATTGTATATGCATTATTGGACTTCCAGAAGGCAAAGAGAGAAAGAGGCAGAAAGAATAGCTAGACAACTGATGGTTGAAAACCTCGCAAATCTGATGAAATGTGTGATTTTACACATCCAAGAAGCTCCACAAACTCCAGGTACAAGAGGTGAAGAAGCCCCACATGGTGACACACTGCACTCAAACTGTCAAAGGCCAAAGCCAAAGATAATCTTGAAATGAGTAGGAGAAAAGTGACTCTTCACATAAACAGGATCCTGAATAAGACTATCAGCTCATTTCTCATCAGAAACCGTGGAGGCCAGAAGTGAGTAGGATACTTCAGTTGCTGAAAGAAAAAGATCTGTCAACCAAGAATTCCGTATGTACCAAATTCCAAATAAGAAGGAGCTCTGGAGAGCACTGTGCTAAGTGAAATACGCCAGTCAGTGAAAGACAGATACCATATGATCTCACCTAAAGTGGAACCTAATGAACAAAACATACAAATGAGCAGAAGAAAACTAAAGACGTGGAAATAAAGAACAAACTGCCAGTGACCAGAGGGGAGGCGGGAGGGGGCTGATGGGGCAAAGGTGGGGAAGGGCCGTCAGGAACATGCATGAAGGACCCGAGGACAGAGACCATGAGGAGGGAGAGGACTGAACGTGGGAGGTGGGGGTGGGCGGGGCAGGGGAGAGTGATGGGGGGAAATGGGGACAACTGTAACTGAACAACAATAAAAAAATTTTAAAAAGCCGAATTTAACATAAAAGTCTTTTTTTGAAACAATTTTAAATGTGAAAAACAGTTCCAAAAACCATATAAAGAAATCTCATGCACTTTTCATCCTGGAATTAAACTTTTTGAGTTATAGATTTCTGTAAGTTTCCATAAGATGAAAGAATAAAAAAGGCAGATTCTTTAAGGCCGTAAAAATACCCTACTAGTTTGACATAGTTCAATTTCCAATACTTTTTTACTAGGGAAGTGTTTATGAATCAGAAAAACTCAGCCCACATGTAATACAGATAAAAGACCCCTGATCACGAGATGATGTGAAATTAATGGCTAAACGCAGCTAGTCCTTTTGTCCCATTCCTCAGGGGACATGAAGAATTGTTGGTGCTGTCACCGTGGATCCATTTTAAACAAAGCCACGCTATTTGCAAGTTTTTCCCAGACAGACGAACTTGATCCTTGTACAAACACAAATAGAAGGTGATGTATCCCAAACATCCCATGCTTGAAGGGCACTCGTGACATGGGTCCTATTTGGTTGCAATGATGCATTCAGAGAGCACCAGCTAACGCACGACTGCTCAGAACTGCCGACAGAACACTTGCTACTAGACAAACAGACAATCAGTTGTTCCAGGTTCTTAACCACTCACGCCACCCAAACTCTTTGAAAGACCTCACTTCCCCTGCTGATATGATCACTCACTCGTCAATGGCCATCTTCAAATGACCTTTGACTGAGAATATTATAGAAATGAACAAAGTGTGACTGAGGCGATGTCAACATAACCTGCTCTATATGAGCTGATGTTTACGTAGTAGTCAAAGCATGGAGCTCAGGATTCTCTTGAAAAATGATATTCATAATCTGAATAGAACAATTAACCTTAATGGTTTTTAGTACACCTGAGGAAAGTATGAATATCTACCCAGAATTTTAAATTAATAAATTTTAAAAATTCAGCCAGAGTGCTTAGAATACATAGGAAAAAATGAAATACCTCCAAAGTATCTATTAATCCACAGATGAGCAAAAGAACAAAGGCCAATATATTTTATAAACCTATATAATGACAAGATAATGACACATGTAACAAAATAAATATGGGGGATTCGATACCTTTTCTTCGGGTAGACTGTAGCGCACATTTTCCAAAAATACTGACGTATTTTCCACATTTGTGTATCGTAAAAGAATATGAGCAAAATCTTCTTCACTGATAGTATTCATCCCGTTAGAGTAGGAAAGGAATTCTATTTCTAGAACTTCTGTCTGGAGGTTGTCCATGAATCTATGACAGAGACACATGACGAATGAGCAAGAGAAATGAAGAGAGAAGGCCACGGAAGGTGCTCAGCCTCTCTGGGCTCCGGCTCCTTCGCCCGTTGAAGGGGCGCCACCGCAGTGCCCCGCGGGGTCGCGTGGCACTCACAGCAGTCGGTGTGCAGCGTCCAGCATCTGGTGCAGGACTTCTGCACGCGCAGGACACAACGATCCGGACGTCCAGACCTTGCTTACCGTTCAGTGGCTTCCTAAGTGACTTAGCAATGAAAGCACTGGCCTACAGGTACTGCTAGAAGTGGACGCTTGTTAAGGTGGATGGAAACAGCAGCGGGGTCACAGCACTGGACGATTCTAAAGACCCTTCTGACTTTAGCACATTAACATTTTCTTCAACACAAATACAAAAATTAAGCTCACCTATAAAAATCTTCAAAGTTCAGCTCAGCTCTTCCTTTTTTCCCAAAAAAGTGTACAAGAAGTGTAGTATCTGTCACTAAACTGGTAATGTCATCAGCACGCTTTAAAAAAATTACAATTTAAAGGTTAGCTGCAGTAAGCAAACAGGGTAGGAGTACCTGATATCCCCAGAGAATTTTATCAACATGTAAGTATCTAAAAATACAAACATACTAATATTAGAATGAAAAGTATAACGCTATATTACATTAATCAATGCCATTACAGTTAAAATGAAGTTTGAAATTAGATTTATGAATAAAATCTATCTTTATCCTCAAAAATTTTTTAAATAGGATTGTATATTTTAGGAAGTTTTCTACCTCAAATGATACATATAGGGTATCTATATTTTAAGTTATATAAAATAGTTGAACTCCTTTGGTAATCATCTATTTTATTTTTACTTAAGCAATTTATAGTACAGATTTTCTTATTCAACCTGAAAATACTTTAAGATGTTCAAAAGAGGTGAATTCTTCTGATTTATTGAACATATGGAACTGACAAAGGAAGGGTCTCAAGCTCCACAAAACCACTTCCTTGAACATGATGTTTTTATTGTATTCCACATTTACGGTACTTACATTTTGAAAGAGAAACTACACTAGTATTAATTTGGAATTGACATCATCTATAATTATTTTTTAAAAAGTCTTACATTATTTTTTGAAAAATTTGAGAGGGTTTTTCCTTCCCCACTCAATTTGATAAACTAAGTTCCAATAAGTATATTCTTAAAATAGGTTAATTATAGTCCTTGTGAAGTTCAATGACCTATGGGAATTCTTCATTCATTCTTTTTGTGTAGCTTTATAGGCTTTTCCTTCCTTTTCCCTTCCTACCACCCTCCCTCCCTATCTTTTCCACTCCTTCTTTTTCTTCCCTTCCTCTGCATTTGGCCATCAACTCTTAAAAACTCCATCCATCTAAAAAACTCCATTCCATCTTAAAAACTCAGGTAAAAAATGATACATTTCACATCATTATACATACCCCTCTCATATATTAACCTTGGAAAATAAGAAAATTAAGAGGCCAAATAATGACTATCACTTTCTCTGTTAAAAGGGACATATATGAAATGTATTACTTCTTGGCCAGAATTCGGACAATAAGCACTCCATAAGAAAACACAAGAAATAGAAAAGCATATACTTCTCTGTAAAGGATCAGTTGTCTTCTCCTCTCCCACACTCTAAATTTTGCTATCTTCCTTTTACATTAACAAACTTTTTATTGTATTTTTTCCATCACTATTTAAGTCCCCTTAGGTCCCGCTCCCTGCGCTGCAATCGCCACGCTGCCGTCCGTGTCCACGAGTCCCTCTTCCTTCACACACAGTCCCTCCTCCCTCTAACACCCCCCCACCTTAGCTGTCATCCCGCTCTCCATCTATGAGCTGGTCTCTGTTCTGCTTGTTCATTGAGTTTGTTCATGAGATTCCACATGACTGAGATCAGATGGTATCTTTTGATTCCTCATAGCCCTCTTTCCAATCTTCCACAAAGATAGCTATTTTATCTTTCATAACATTAATGAGATCTTTATTTCATTTCTCACTAAACCAAATATTATTTTAACTAATGTGGTGGTTCTTTCCCCTCCCACGTTCCCTCTTTAAATCTATGACACTTTTTCTAAAGTGATCTCTCTATTACATTGATTACTCACAATTCTCTTAAAAATGCCAACCTGTAGGACATCTTCTGCTTTAAATTATCTAAAATTTTTGAAATTCTTAATAATCTAGTCTATTTATATTTAAAGAATTTAGTTTAAGTTTTAAAAATAAACTCTGGTGTATAACCTCCTTATAATTAGTTAAGATTTAGAAGATCTTTACCATTTCTTAGTTTAGTTTGTTGACAAGTCCTAAGCATTCTCAGAGGCTGCAATAACCAAGAAGTTCAATATAATACAACCAACTATAATACGACCAACTTCTCTGAGGATCTGCTTGCTAGGGGGGAAATAACACAGCGAGGAAATCAGGTGTCACACACTATGTTTTAAATATACCTTCCTGAACAAGCTTACTAGGGGAGTGGAGGTTTATTAGTGGTATCAGCTCTCCAGGGCTCTGTGTATGACAGTGCACTGGGGTAATTTTGAGTAGTGCCCCAAAGGCACCACTACCTTCATCAGTAGCTTTAGGGTGAGGAGGCCAACTGGTGTACTGGAGACAGAAGGATATAAAATCGGAAGTCTTGGGTTCAGTGACTTTTTGACCTTTAGCTATCTTATCTGTAAAATGGGAAAAACCCTATTTATGATAATAATTTAAGAATAAAATGAGAATAGGAGTGTAAAAGAAATACAAAAATGTTCTTACTGGCAGTCATAAAATGCTTTGAAAAAAGGAATCTTGGTGGGGGGATGCCACGTTAATTATAGCATTCTGTGATTGTATACAATCAAGTCTAATCGGCTCATCACCCATGGAACAGCTTACACGACCAGGGGAAGTCATGCCTATACGGAGCACAAGAGTGAAGGCTCTAGCCAATCAGAAGTCAGCATGAGGAAGCAGGGCATCCACCTAGAAGCCAGAGGAGTTGCAATGTGGGGGAAGGACAGAAGAGACAAGGGATGGTGTTTTAGAAAAAGTTGCTTATTTCACAAACAAGCTGTAGTGTGGTGAACAAATATGATAAGCCCAGGAGTCAGAATTCTGGCTTATCAGTACTAGTGAAGTGACCCTGGGGACGTGAACATCTCTGAGGATGTGACTGTCCTCAGGAAGGCCAACGGCACCTGCTGCTCTAAAGGGCAGCTGCGAGCACTCGGTAACACACGCAAACCAGTTAGCACCGAAACTGGCATGTTCTGCGTGTCCAATAAATATGAGCTATTACTATTCTGGCCAAATCAATGTATTTCAAGAAATTAAAAAAGGGCCAGAAGAGATAATAACATTTAAGTTTACTGCCAGAAAATAAAAAAGATTTTTACATGGTACGCTTGTATGTTTTTGTTATTAAAACCACACAAGTATGTTATGTAGTACTGGAGGGAAAAAAGCCTTAAAATGACAGTTTACAGGAATACCAAAACCTAGTAAACTCAGATAACAAAACTATGAATGCCTTCTCTAGTGCTGTGCTTTACCTCAAGACATAATACACTGAACTAAGCTGGCTTTGTTTCACACAGGTTTAAATAATGACCTCATTCAGCCGGGTTTTCTCAGGCCCACTGGGCAGAGCAGATCTTCCTTTACAGTCTTTCATCATCAAAATCTTATTAGACTTGGGTTGCACTTATCCAGATAATCCAGACCCACAGAGGCATAAGTAAAGGTTTGACATGAGAGGGAAAAAATGAGAAAACGGAGTTGGTGAAAACGGCCCCCTTCCCCTCAGTGAA
Organism: Artibeus jamaicensis; assembly: GCF_021234435.1. Classification (NCBI taxonomy): domain Eukaryota; kingdom Metazoa; phylum Chordata; class Mammalia; order Chiroptera; family Phyllostomidae; genus Artibeus; species Artibeus jamaicensis. The sequence continues at coordinate 18,398,175 of NW_026522056.1, read as the reverse complement.
ACACAGGGCTGCTGGGAGTCACCGAAAACCACACCGGGGCCCCTGGTGCCCGGACCGTGTTATATAACTTACATCACAGGAGGCTCGAGACAAAAATAGACTTTATCCCTTTGATTCTTGTGCTCATTGTTAAAATAAAATGAATTCAGGTGTTTTCATAACAAAGCAAGAAACTGCCACAAAAGAACTCGTGGGTCATTTACACGAAAGGCCATTATCTAACTGTTTTCATTTAAATATACTGTGAATTTCATCAGAAAATGCAATACATTAGTACATATGCATGAAATAAAAATTTGCCAATCTATTAAAGGGTTTTAAGGATATTCTTTCAACACAGTTTTATTTATTACAATGTGATAATCTTATCAAGCTCTACTCAAGGGAGGGAAGAAATTGTCAAACTCTTGACTTGTTGGCACAGGTTCTGAATGATTTACTGAAATTTATTAAGGACAAATAAAGTTTAAAGTGAACAAAAAGTTTTAGTTTACCTATAAAAATCAAAATAGTTTTTATAATTCTAGTGCTGAGGCTGTATTCAACAGCCCCTTTCTATTTGAGAGAGGCTTATATTATACCACAAATTTGTATTATTTTGGTTAGAAATTGATGCTGGCTGTGACATATTCAAATTTTCAATATAGTATGATTTTACTATAATTGAAAACCATCTGTTGTGAGAAAAACCATCTGTTGTGGAAAAAGAATATGAGAGGCTACAAATACACCTAGAATATGAGAGGCTCAAATTTACCTACAATATTTTTAAAATATTTACCTACAATATGCTTATCTCAATACTTACATTTTTAAATATATAAGTAACAACAAAATACAAATAGATTTCTAAGCTTTCTTTCTGAACCAATTTGAATCCTGAAATACTGAAACAATTCAATGTTACACTGGCATTGGTCATAATCTATAGTGAGTTAGAATACATTGTAACCTAACTATAGTCAATTCTCATTACCCTCTCTCATGGGAGGAGGATGGGAAACAAAGATAATTCCCAAATAATTATTTTCTTTGGAATACAATAAAAGTCTTGTTTCCTTTTCTTCTTTTTCTTTTCTATTTTCTCTTCCCCATCAGATTTACTTTCATGATGTCTGAATCAATTCAATTCATTCATTAATTTAGCAACTTATGATTATAGTGTGGATTGACTATAGCCAATAGTGTGCTGGTAAACTGGCTTTCCTGGAAAAAATGGCTGATTTGTAGTGTTTGCCAATTTCTATGACATTAATAGTCCTATCATGGACACTTTCAAGGGACCAGTGGGATTTAACAAATGGTGAGTTGGGGAGAAATGTACAGAATTAGCTGTGGGAAGCCAAGAAAGCTAGCTCGGCAGGCCCTGACAGAGTGCTAAACACCTTCCAAGTATCTTCTAACCATTTATGATCTCTAGGTGTACGTGAGAGCTGACTGCTCTTCTGATATCGAACCTCCCAGGATTTAAATGAAACTCAACATCTCATTAACGGATTGTGTCTAATTGTGAGAATTTCTAGCAGAGTTAAATGAGACTAAAGATGGGCTGGAGGCTGAGAGGTGCACACTCTGGTATGTGGAGAGACAGTGGTGACATGACATAACCAGAAGCCAGGCCACGGTGGCACATGGTGACTCCAGGGCTGGTATCACAAGTTACTCTCACGTCTAAGCACCGAAAAGTAAAGGCACATAGTAGTGCCTTTACTTTGTGCCTGCACAAATGGTTCCAGAATTAAGCATTTCCAACATGTACTTGCATAAATGATTACAGAATTAAGGACTTCTAAAATATCTGTACATGAAACACCTATCACCATTTCATGCCTAAAAATAGTTCAGATTTAAAAGGTAATCTTAAAAAATTGCTCATTATAATGATATATTGATATATCAAAGGCAGATTAGAGATAGGGAAAACTGCTTTATTTGGAGATTTTTTAAATTGAGCACAATCAAAAAATAAACATTTCTGTGTTTGCCCTAGAGGTATCAATTAACACTGTATATATAAATAACAGATATTACACCTGATCTAGTTTACTTCTCTAGATATTTTTAGGTGTAACTTTTAAATGTCAAAAACTTTATTTTTTTAAGCAGTATTTCTTTTTTAAAACTTAAAAAAAAGATTTTATCTGTCTATCTATCTATCTATCTATCTATCTATCTATCTATCTATCTTTAGACAGAGTAAGGGAAGGAGAGAGAGATGGAGAGGAACATCAATGTGTGGTTGTCTCGTGTGTACCCCCAACTCAAGACCTGGCCTGCAAACCAGGCATGTGACCTGACTGGGAATCAAAATGGTGACCCTTTGGTTTGCAGGCTGGTGCTCAATCCACTGAGCCACACCAGCCAGGGCTAAACATCAAACTTTAAAAATGAAATGGAGGCCAACTCTATCAAGAAAAAGCTAGTAACAACACAAGGTCTGTCCAGAAAAAGTCCAGCCATTGTTATGTAACAAGGATGGTTTGTGCAACATCAATATTACCCGGCAGCCAAGGAGACTGGACTGGAATGTGCATGCGTGAATAATGATGACTTCACTGTACTAGTCAGTGGGGACCGTAGATGCCATTGAGTGAGCATGTGTACTCTGTGGCTGCCACATTCAAAATGACTGAATGAGGAGAGCAACTAATCCATATGAAATTTTGCATTAAGCTTGAGAATTCCTCTGCAGAAATGGCTGGGATGGTCCAGAAGGCCACAGCTACGGGCAACTGGTGAGTGACAGCTTCATCATGACAATGTGCCTACTCATGCATCACATTGTCTTGTGCAGGTTTTTTTGGTGAAACACCAAATCACTCAGGTGACTCAGCTCCCTTAGAGCCCAGATTTGGCACCCTGCAACTTCTGGCTTTTCCCAAAACTAAAATCACTTAAAATATACATATATATTTTATTGATTATGCTATTACAGTTTCCCCAGTTTCCCCCCTTTATTCCCCTCTGCCCTGCACACCCCCTCCAACCCACATCCCCCCCCCCTTTATTTTATGTCCATGGGTCAAACATGTAAGTTCTTTGGCTTCTACATTTCCTATACTATTCTTATCCTCCTTCCTGCTATTTTCTACCTACCATCTATGCTACTTATTTCCCCCCACCCCATAAACCCTCCATGTGATCTCCATTTCTGTGGTTCTGTTCCTGTTCTAGTTGTTTGCTTTTGTTTTTGTTTTAGGTATGGTTGTTAATATCTGTGAGTTGGCTGTCATTTTGCTGTTCACATTTTTTATCTTCTTTTTCTTAGATAAATAAGTCCCTTTAACATTTCATAAAATAATGGCTTGGTGATGATGAACTCCTCTAATTCGACCTTATCTGAGAAGCACTTTATCTGCCCTTCCATTATAAATGAAAGCTTTGCTGGATAGAGTAATCTTGGATGTAGGTCCTTGCCTTTCATGACTTGGAATACTTCTTTCCAGCCCCTTCTTGCCTGGAAGGTCTCTTTTGAGAAGTCAGCTGACAGTCTGATGGGAACTCCTTTGTAGGTAATTGTCTCCTTTTCTCTTGCTGTTTCTAAGATTCTCTCCTTATTTTTAATCTTGGGTAATGTAATTATGATGTGTCTTGGTGTATTCCTCCTTGGGTCCAAATCCTTTGGGACTCTCTGAGCTTTGTGGACTTCCTGGAAGTCTATTTCCTTTGCCAGATTGGGGAAGTTCTCCTTTATGATTTGTTCATATAATTTTTCAATTTCTTGCTCTTTCTCTTCTCCTTCTGGTACCCTTATAATCTGGATGTTGGAATCTTTAAAGATATCCTGGAGGTTCCTAAGTCTCTCCTCATTTTTTTGAATTCTTGTTTCTTCATTGTTTTCTGGTCGAATGTTTCTTTCTTCCTTCTGGTCTACACCATTGATTTGAGTCCCAGTTTCCTTTCCATCACTACTGGTTTCCTGTGCATTTTCCTTTATTTCACTTAGCATAGTCTTCATTTTTTCATCTAATTTGCAACCAAATCCAAACAATTCTGTAAGCATCCTGATTACCAGTGTTTTGAACTGTGCATCTGATAGGCTGGCTATCTCTTTGTCGCTTAGTTGTATTTTTTCTGGAGCTTTGATCTGGCAGAGAGCAGAGCAAGCACCATTGTTCCCTCTGGGACCCTTCCCCCAGGGACAGCATCACAACACAGTGACATGGGTTACCCCACCCTGGTGAACACCTAAGGCTCTGCCTCTCGCTATGTAGCAGGCATGCAGAGACAAAAAAAAAATGGCCCAAATAAAATCCCCTTTGAAAGGGAAGAGATTTCAGACTGTCAATTAGATGCAGGGAAATTTGACACACAGCTGATGGTGATTGGGAGAACTATATGAGGTCCCAAGGTGCCTCCTTTGAAGGGGACTAAGGTGTCATTGTCTTATGTACGATGTTTCTTGTACCTTGTATTTTCAATAAACATCTGTATTTTTCATATTGCATGGCCGGTTACCCACTGGACAGACCTTGCATATATCTTTTACCATTTACTGAGAAGTTCTTTGTGGCAGACTGATAACCATCTCTAAAACAACTCTTATAAACTCTTGATAGAAAACACACAGTAGTGTTTAAGCTGCAAGACGGAGCCTGTCCTGTACAATGACAGGGCCCGACTGGGAGCAGCAGCATCGGGGTGGGTGGTGGGAGCTGTCTCTTTGCAGCACTAAGGGGCGTGTCTCCACAAAGCTCCAAACAGCATGGATAACGGGCAGTCTGCTTTTTACTTTCCACGCACTGGCAACCCTAAACCATGTCAAGGTGAAACATTCTTCCCTCCCTGGACTGACAGTTCCTACCACACCTGCTTCATACCCTACCCTTCGTAAGCCACTCCGTTAATGTTAGGGAAATTAATTGTTTAAGTCTACCCTAACTCTAAAGCTATCTTTTACGAAGTTAAAAGTTTTAGCATTTCATGTAACACTGCAAGTTAAAGGTTAGAAAAACCTGTGAAACTATAAAATAGTATTTTCAAATTTTCTGAAAGTGATCCTTAAGTAAAAAAACAATGTCTTTTTAAGTTAACTTGGAAAGTCATGTTTTCCTCAGCAAGCAAGCTGATTTAACGTAGACCATTGTAGGCAATCTTGCAGTCTCTACCGGCACAGCTGTTATAGTCAAATAGACCATTTATAGATAAATGCTCTTGCTCTGCTGGAGAAAAGGAGAATTATAAAACACAACTTTGTATCCATCACTACGACTCTCAAATGAAGTGTGGACAAGACTAACAAACCGCAAACAGCACAGCAACCTGGTCGCGGTTCAGGTATACCTCTGCGAGGTCTGGAAAGAGTGCTTGGCTTGTGTTCCGTCTCAGCGTGTCCCAGTAGCTTCTGGGCACGAGTTCCTCAGCATCGGTTTTCAGTACCTGTAGAAGTTTTCAGAAGCACAACTGAAATCTAAGGAATAGTCATGAAGAATGATAATTTATACACTTTGAATCTCTTCTAGCCAACCTTGAAAAGAAAACACATTAGCTTACCTTTTTTGTTTTCCATTGCACACAACAGTATCACATAGCACAGCTGGTAAACCCAGGGTATTTTCAAAGGTGTAATAGCGCATAACCAGTATTTCTAAGTATCCTGTGGCTTTGTCAGAAAGAATTATATTCTTCACCCCTCCCCCATGCCCTTCTACTGAAACATGCGTAACCTCTAAGATGGGACGAAATAAAAACTTTATTCACTCCTTATGTGAAGTAAATTCATTTGCAGAATATCTGGGGAATTTTGTAGCAACCAGTGAAATTCATGATTCAGTTAACAATGAATTCTTGCTGGCGAACATGCATTCAATTAGTGCGTCAAAGAGTCAAAACGACCACATCCACACTTCAGAGAAACAAAATTTAAATTAATCCAAAATATGTCGAACAAAATAAGCCAGTTGGAGTCAAACTACTCAAAGCTCCTCAGGGATTTGATAGGTGTGTCTTTTGTGAATAGATAAGGTCCTTTCTAATCTCTTACAAGGTCAGAACACAAACTTCTCCCTCAGCACTGACTAGTCCAAAGAAAGTGGTATCAGGGTTAGGAAGTGTGGTCTAATCTTCACCTGAAAATGCAGAACTATATGCTCAGGAGTTTACAGACTCTAAATCTGATAACTTAAACTTATGAGTTTATAGAGCCTCAAAAAAATTAAATGGAAGTTGCTGTAAGCATTTATCAGGAAGATTTCAAAGGTTCTTTTGCTTATTGTGGGAAGAAAGTGCTGCATGATATACTCAGGAGTGCGTAGCTGATTCTGAAAGAACTTTCACTGTTGTGTGTTAATTATTAAAAGTCCGATGCCACTAAAAATGATAATGCATCTGAGAATTACTTCAACAATCTAAGTTTTAGTGCATTACTAACTAGAAAGCACTGCCTATTGCCTGTATTTTAATAACATCTTTAAATATGTTACTATAGTATTATTTAACTGGAATCACATAACACAGACATATTTATTACTATCAGTGTAAATGTAACAACATGACAAAATTCGCTCATTACCCCCTGTTGTAACTAAATAAGCTTAGACTAACAGTTATAAGCTCAAAAAGCAAAATAAGCTGAATACAGAATATAGTTTATTTTCTCTTATATAGGTTTGGTGGAACCTCAATAAATGGTAGCTAGATAAAATACTCTGCAAATACTATCTAAATATTTTGAACATGGATAAATTTTTAAATTGTATTAGATTAGGACATGCTAAACAAAGGGATTATTAAATCTGTCAAACTACAAAGTAAGGCTTACTATGCTGGTATTAGGAGGGAGACAGGAATGACGTGCTTTGCGAAGCCACGCCTCTTCCCTATCCCCAAATGCTTGTCCCCGCCCATCACATACACCCGTGCACATGCATGAGCACACACACAAACACCGATGACATCAGAAAAAATATTTACAACTTATTAAGGGATAAAGTTAGTTTTATAAACCTTAGTGACATGATTCCCTATAAAAATACATTTCCTGTGTATAGAAAAGAGGTAAATATACTTCTATATACTGATTACCTCTGAATGGTGGCGTTAAAATATTTTTTTATTTTCTTCTTTTCGTATTTATCTATCAGGATAGTATGTAACTTTTTAAAATAAGTTATTTAGAGCATAACATGTTAATAGCCCTCTCTTATAGAAAGCTTTCCCACTTTTTATTTAGCTCCAAAGATTAAATTATGCTAGTTATGCTACAATGATCTTCAAGAGTCTTTTAAATTATATCATTTCTCACAGAAGGGACGGGATTCTCACAGCAACTACTATCATGCCTGGCCTTAAGTAAATATATGATTTACAATTAACAAGAAAATAGAGCTAATACATCAGTGACTTTCTGGCACACAGATTCCTATTATGTGTGTCTGTTCAAAATCCAATATTTAATTATTTAATTAATGACTTCGATAATATAATTAAGAGTAAAATTTCAGAATATGCAAAACTCGTGAAATTTTTTTAAAGAAGATTTTACTTAGCCCTGGCTGGTGTTGCTCAGTGGATTGAGCGTAAGCTGCGAGCCAAAGGGTTGCCGGTTCGGTTCCCAGTCAGGGCACATGCCTGGGTTGCAGGCCAAGTCCCCCAGTGGAAGCCATGTGAGAGGCAACCACACATTGATGTTTCTCTCCTTCTCTTTCTCCCTCCCTTCCTCTCTCTCTAAAATAAATAAATAAAATATTTTTAAAAAGATTTTAATTACTCATTTTTTTAGAGGTGAAGGGAAGGAGAAAGAGAGGGAAGAAACATCAATGAGTGGTTGCCTCTTGCACATCCCCTACTGAGGACCTTGCCTGCATTTGAGGCATGTGCCCTGACTTGGAATCGAACCAATGACCCCTTGCTTCACAGGCTGGCACTCAATTCACTGAGCAACACCACCAGCCAGGGCAAAAAACTAGTAGAAATTTTTAATGCCAGACAAATATAATAGGTTATTTAAAATAAATTTAAGGTAGCCACAATAATGAAGATTGATTTTAATAGCAAGAAATGCAAAGCAAATACAAAATCAGAACATGAGCACGCAGGCTAAGGAAAGACTGACGGGAACGTGTTCAAACATGACTGAGTAATGTGATGGCCAGGAAGTGTTACGATATCTAGAAAGACTGGCAAGGACTTCCTCAGTCTTCTTAGTGTCTTTGATGACTCTATGAGCTTTAGGCCTCCCTACCAAAGTGTAAGGTATGTGCAGGCCTTCATTCAAAGAGGAAAAAGATGTAGATAGTTCAGAACAACTTTAAAATGAACGGTACAAGCAAAAGAATGTCCCAAGTGTACTGTATTCTGTAACCGTGATAAATTTTTAGGCTAGGTTTAGAAGTTGTTGTTAGTAGAACTTCCTTAAACCCTGCAGTTTGGGCAAAGAATTCCTAATGACTGTTTGGCTGAGCCAAAGTATGGTCCCATGCAAGGTATTCCATGGCATTTATGATGGAAGGAAGGGGAGAAGGAGGGAAGCAAGGAAGGAAAGAATGAAGGGAGGGAAAGAGGGAGACGGAGTGGGATGGAAGGGCAAGCTAAGGCCTGAAAACTGTATATGTTGAAACCCTAACCTTCAAGGTTATGGTATTAGGAGTAGGTATTAGGAGTACTCCTATGGTATTTAGGAGTAAGGCCTTTGAGAGGTGATCATGTCATGAGGGTAAAGCCTTCATGAATGGAATTAGCTTTCATAAAAGAGGCCCAAGAGGCTCTTTTGCCCCCTTTCAACCATCTGAAGACACAGCAAGAAGGTGCCGTCTATGAACCAGGAAGGAGGCCCTCATCAGCCGCCACACTGAATCGACGGGCTCCGTGATCTTTGAGTTCCCAGCTTCCAAAGCTGTGAGAAATGTGTGTTCTTCGTAAGCCACCCAGTTTATGGCAGTTAGTTAGCAATCCCGAATGGACTAAGACAGAGGAAAACAGGAAGGAAAAAAGGAAGGAAATAAAAGAAGGAGGAAAATTAAGATGAAAGGAAAGAAGAAAAAAGCTAGAAAAAAAGACTGATTTAGAGATGGGACTATATCCTGTCCAGATCTCATATACAGTTAGGGTCCGAGAATGTTTACACTCAGAGATTGGGCAAACTATGAAAACAAACAAACAACCACCAAACTAGTAGCACATAGAATCAGACAGTAGTGATATTTAAAAGTGCACAGAGAAAAACATAAAACTCTGTCATCTGTGCCACTGTGACAACTGTGAACTCAAATAATTACAATCTGAGAATTGTGATTTAAACTCAGTGGGACTGCAGTTCCCCCCAGTATGTAACAGAAACAGAAACACACACATGTATCCACACACAGAAAATCTTCGCAGGGCAAACACACCCTTAACGGGGTCCTTAAAGAATCTGCACAGAGGCGCTCCAACAAATACATGCTCGCAATACAAAATTACTAAACGTACAGGAATATAAGCTACCATAAATGAGGACTAGGAGAAACCAGCAATAGAACTAAACCTGCAGACTTCAGATTTATCAAATTTACAAAAATGAAGCTTGTTTTTGAAAGGATTTTTCAGGAAAAATACACTACCGAAAAAGTATTAGGCTGATTAGAAAAACAAAATAAAACATCCACAAATGAAAACTGGAACCACTAAAATTTAATATCATAGATAGCTGGAGAGAGAACAAGTAAACTGGAAGATAATATGAATAAATTATACTGAATGCAATGTGAAAAGATAAAACATGGCAAATTATTAAATTCAAATTTAGAGACACAAAAGAGAGCATATTTGTGAAAGCTTCAGAAAGTAATAATAGAGACATAGGAGGAGAAAATATTCAGAGAGATATTTACACTAAATATTCAAGAATCAGTAAATATAAACAATCATATTTGAAAAGCACAATAAATTTCATGATAAGAGCAAACAGATATAGACTACAGTAAAATTGTAGACTACCAAAGGCAAACACAATCTTAAAAGTACTCAGAAAATAGATCATCTACAAAAAAATACTAATTAGACTCAGAGCTGACTTCAATTTCAACAAAAGAAGCCAGAAGCCGGAAATGATATAATCTGCTGAGACTAAGTGTCAACCCACAGTAATATATCTAGTGAAATTATCTTTCAAAATAAGGGCATATATACACACATTGAATCCTTATGTTGTATACCTGACCTGAAACTAATATAATGCTATATGTCAATCACACCTCAATTTAAAAAAAGCTGAAAAGAAAACAGTGAAGTCACAGAAACAGAACAGGTTAGTGGTTGCCGGGGGCAGGTGGCAGGGCAGGGATGGGTAAGTGGGGGAAGGTGTTGACAAGTAGAAACTCCCAGGTATAAGATAAACGACATAATGTACAGCATGGTGACAACAGTTAACAATACCGTAGTGTGTACTGGAATTTGCTAAAAGAGATCTCAAAAGTTCTTATCACAAGAAAAAACATTTGTAACCATGTAAGGTGATGGATGTTAAGTAAATTTATTGTTATATATTCATATATCAAATTACATATTTTGCCTTAAACGAATACAATGTTACATGTCAATTATATTTTAATAAAACCTGGGGAAAATAAGGGCAAAGTAAAGCTATTTCCAGAAAGAGCATTTTAAAAAATTTACAAAAAGATCCTCATTGAGGATATGAGAATGGGTGAGATCAAAGAGAGAATTCATGAGTAAGAAATGGCAAATATGTAAGTAATTCTAAACAAATACTGATGTTATATATATTGAATAAGTCTAATTTGTGGTATTAAAAAAAAAGACAAAGGCAAACATTGTGCGATGATGAGTACCCATGCCAGGAGGGGAATGAAAGATATTACAGCACTTTAAGAATCTATTTAAGAATTTTTAAGGAAGAGAGTAAAGATATGGCCTAATTTAAGACTATTATTTTAAGTACACTTATTAAAGTTTCAAGAATATAGAGAAAATAGAATGGAATGATTTCTAAATGAATACAGAGAAAAATAAAAAGGGAAGAAAAAATAAAACTATTTAGAATGTCTAAAATAAATCCAAATAAATTAGTAATCACAGTAACATAAATTGACTGAATTTTCCAATTAGAACACAGATAAAGGGAACCAATAAAATACACAAAATATACTTTTAATAAAGGCAAACAAAATCTTAATCAGAGTCACAGAGAGGAAATATAAAGAGAGAGAGAGAAGTTGAAAAATATAAGAAAAGAGGTTGGAAAGGATGTACCAGGCTTTTAAACATGACAGGCTGGTGATAGCACCAATCTTCTCGCTGAGAATAACTGAAAATGCTGGACCAAATATCAAACAGGTGTCTCCTACAAAGCATCTTAAAGACGGCACTTTGCCCTTGGTAACCGAGCTGACAGTCGGGATGACACTGCAAAAGCAGCAGGGGGTAAAACTTCTGAAGCCTTAGTATATGGACAACAGGGGCACCAAAGACCAAAGCCATCACATCACACTCTTCAGTTCCACCTACTCACATTAAAAAAAAGTTTCACTTATGAGGTACTTGCTGAAGAGTAAACTTACGATTTTGTTAAACTGACCTTTGGGCACACATCTTTTCAATGTTCAGTGTGATAAAATGGGAGGGATGTACTTCTCCTGCCTACTGAAGTAATGGGGCTGTATTCAGAAAAAAAACATTTGTGTGATGGTTTGTGCTGAAAAGAGAAGTAGTCACTTTCATGAACAACTATTTTTACTTGAAAGAAAAACTCATAGACAAACTATGGTTGTTCAGACATTGGTGTCTGGCAGACAATTTTTTTGAAAGTGAACCAAGTGAGCCTGCCGCTCCAAGACAAACCACTGATCGTATTTGTTGCCAAAATAACATCCCTCAACAGACCAAATGCAGAAGCATCTAGGAGAAACCAGCTGCCTTCTGTGAAGCCAGCACATTTAAGGGATTTGCAAAGAATGTAATATACCGCCATCCTGACTACATTTTTGGAGTTATTTTCCATAAAGCATTTGTTAACATGTGTGTTTTTTATTTAAGAGTGGATTAATAAATATTTCTAAAGTTCTCAGTTTCAACTTCCAATATAATAAATATACTTAGTTATAACCAACATAAACAGAAGTTCCTATGGGTCCTTGATCATTTTCAACAATGTAAAGGGCTCTGAAAACCAAATGTTTGAGAAGTGCTGCATACAGCAGTGACAGCGTATGAACTAGGATCAGATACAACACAGAGAATGAACTTGACAATCACGATACTGAGTCAAAGAAACAGGATATGGAGAAACTCATATGATATGATCCCACTATAAGAGTTTCAAAATGGGTAAAACGTATTATTTACGGTGCATAAGCAGGTGGTAAAACTGCAAAGCAAAGAAGTGATTTACACAGAAGTTACAACCGTAGTTATCTTTGGGAGAAGAGCAGACGATTGTGGTTGGGGAGATGTGAGAAGGGGCTTTCTTTTGTATGTTTATTTTTTATGTATATGGTGGTTAAACTCTCATTATTAGTTGTTTTATTTATATTTTATTTGCAGTAAATTTATGAACTAAAATATATTTTAAAAATCAGAAAAAGCTCCATCATCACCAGAGGAAAAAATAGAAAGTAAAAAAGCACAAAACATTAATAAAGATAAAGGTAGGGGGTGGGGTTCATAAGGGAGATAAATGGTAATGGAAAATAAAATAAAACATTTGATTTGTAGAAAAATACAAATAAAGGTAGTAAGTTTATTCTAACAACAAAACAGACTTTAAAATAAAAAATATTTCATGCAAACTTGATCACTAACTCTGCATGACGTTGCAGAAGAGAGGGAAACTAGGTTTGCTACGGTAATTGCGGTGATAGAAATTTGTTAGCCTCAGAAGCTACTAAGGTGGTCCATGTTATTCTCTAACAGTGTAAAAACACTTCTAGATATCGAGCGATAGTATATAATACAAGATTCAATTCACTAAAGACATACAAGTAATTTATATTCTTCAATATGCAATAACAACATTCTAAAAGATGTAAAATAAAAAGTGACAGAATTATAAGTAGAAATTGACAAATCTATCATTGTAATGTATAATTTAACATACTAATGCCAGATCAAATCAAACAGACAAAAACATTAGTAATGATAGGGACTTAAAACATATAATTAACATGTTTGATCTAATATATATATATGTGTGTGTGTGTGTGTGTGTGTGTGTGTTTTAAGATAGAATCTTAAAAATATAACCCTGTACCCCAACTTAGAAAATACACAGTTTTTCAAACACAGATCATTTATAAATATTGACATTCTTTTAGTCCCTAAAAGAAGTCTCAATACATGTCAAAAAACTGTATAAAAATTAGTACATTTTCTGACCACAGTGGAAAGAGTGTAATTCAGATAATCTTTAAGTATTTTGTTTTAAAGATTTTATCTATTTATTTATCTTTAGATGGGAAGGAAAGAGGAAGAGAAACATCAATGTATGGTTGCCTTTCGTGCGTCCCCTGCTGGGAACTGGCCTGCAGGGAACCGGTCTGCAACCGAGGCATGTGCCCTGACTGGGAATCGAACCTCGATTGTCTGGTTCGCAGGCCTGTGCTCAATCCACTGAGCTACACCAGCCAGGGCAATCTTTAAGTATTTTAAAAGTCACATAAGGCATGCCAAAATCAAATAGACTTTTGTATTATTTATTCTTTTAATTTCTTAGTATTTCTTTTCAATATAGTAGTAAGACAATCAAGATCTGGCTGGCTATATGAGAAATATGAAAATAATCAGGGTTGTTTGGAAGAGAAAAAGCTATAAGGTAATGATTTCACGAATACTGAAATGAGAAATACAGCAGAAACAATAACCTAACTGAGCACAAGCAGAACCTAGCGTAGCAGGGACTGGGTATCGAAACAGGCCGCCACAGAGGACAGACTCTGTCTCTGCAGTAAAAGTCAGGAGGGCCTCTGCTTTTACCGCAGGGCTTCTTTGTGAAAGTGGAGTCTCATGAACTGTGCTCACATTAAACACTTTACCCTCCAGGTGATCTACAGCTCTGTAAACTAGTAGATAATGACCAGTTAATTCATTACATTATACTAATATACTTGTGCAACACACACACCAATGATATTTCATATTAATTTTTAGGCTGTCTAAATTTTTTTAAATGCAAATAAATGTTCCTTGTTTTCCTGCATTTTTGAAAATTATTTATGAGTTTAAAGGCAAACTACAAGTTGCCACAAATTGCCAAAAAATGGCTCATGCAATGACATATTTGGTTAGAAAAACAATGAAGTAAGTATTAATGTTTATTAGCACTCACAAGGCAGATAGCATTATAATTTGTAAGATTTTTCTTTCATATTCTTACAAACTTTTTAAATGATTAAGAGGAAACTTTTTAAAATATCAAGGAAATGGTAAACCATGTTTAATGACAAACAGTAGTCAATTTTGTGGAAAAGTATTTTAAGTTATCCCGTAAGGGAGCAAAATAACTAGTCTATCGCTTGGGACCCATGGACTTGGCTGATTCTCCAGCTCATTCCAGGTCCATTCCCTGTGACTTTGGCAAGATATCGCAGGCTTATTCTCTTCTGAGTCAGCCTCCAGTATACCTGCATCTAGAACATAGCTTGGACTTTTGATTATTCAATGCCTAAGGCAGCACAGCTACTTAGAGTGTTGCACACTAACCAACCCTTTTAGCAGGATAATACTGACTCAGTCACTCGAATTCAAGGACTTCTCTCAGGCGGAATTTGTACCATTGGAGGGATCCTTTTAACCTTGGGAAAATTAAATGGATTGTGCGTGTTTACATTCAAAAGGGGCCCGGCCTACTCTTGTTTAGTAGCTGCGCGACCCAACAAGCTCAACTTTCCAGCAGAAAGAAGAAAGCTTAGCATGAGAAGAGTACATTTGAAAGATCATTTACCAAACTCCCAACTTTGTCAGGAAAAGAAGAGTCTGAATATCATAATCCTCTTTGAGAAATAACATGATATATTAGGCTATCAAATATCACCTTATACCAGACTTGTATATAAACCATAGGCAGTAGGCAGGCATCAAAGGTTTTAGAAAATAATTGAGAAGAAGTACTGAAAACTAAGAAAGGCTATCCATTACCACACCTCTATATTAGAACTGAGAAGAGAATGTATATCAGATATGCAGATCTAGTTCTTAAAATACCTGTGCTCTTCAGGAGCACGGGGTGGAAATCTGCTCCATACTGTGTATTTAACTCTTCAAATACTGGTGAAAATTACAAAATTTCAATTGTTCTACCAGAGGTTTTGGTTGTTGCTCACTCAGCTTATTACTTTAGTTTAATGTTAAAGATACATAATTACCCTGTAAATTTTAGTCTTCTCATAAATCTAGGAAGGAAATAAAAAATTCTGGCTCAGTTGTATCCTATTACATTCAAGAAGTTCCTAGACATTTTCAGTAGCAGGTACAGCTTTTTATAACAAAATTACATGATCAAGTATAACAGGGGAGGGCTATTCACATAAAGAACATTGAAAGGATTGTACATACACTATTAGTAGGTGAATGGTATCCATAAAGTTGAAGACGCTGACACAGAGCACAAAGGGCCAAATGAAGTGTCACATTTCAGAATGAACCCAAGTATAGGCAAAGAAAAAAAGAAAAAGACGACAAAATAATCAATTAGGAAGGGCAAATCATTATGCTACATTCTATATATAGAGCACACATACAAGTGAGGTAAATGTTAAAGATGAGTAGCAAAGTTTTCAAATCTCATTAATTAAACATTAAATGAATCTGTGCTCATTTCAACCGTTTTCATTGTAACTTTGCGACAGACCTACTGCTTTGAGTAAAACGCGTTCCTCCAAAGTACGTGGCTTCACTCAGACACGCCCCAGCAGTGGGATGGGGCAGCCAGAGGAGCAGACTGTGCAGCAGTGGGAATGAATGGAGTAGGAGGCTGCAGGGGAATCCTGCTCCGCTCCTGTTAGTGCCCGTCCTTACACAAGCTAACGAATTTCTCTACGACTGTTTTGTCACCTGTACAGCAGGCATGGTACTTACCTGGGGAAACATGAGGACTGAACAAAAGTAGCATTTATAATGGCTGTAGCACAGAGGCAGAGTGAGTTTTGTGTGGCATGTAAATATTTAAAAATTTAGTTTTGATTTAATTTTGATTTGGGTATGTAAATAAATACTCAGTCTGAGTAGCTACACGGTTCTACTAATTCCTCTTTGAGTGTTTATTGTATTGCACACACTGTTAAGTGGCTACATATTTCAGCACAGCAATCACACGTGATCATTACTCCCATCCTCCCCTTCTTAAAAGAAACTGAGCCACAGAGATGTTAAGGACCTTTTTCAAGGTCACCCAGGTAAAGAAGAGTAACGCTAATATTTGGACCCTGAAAATCTGGGTCCTGAGCTTGTGCACTATCTCTCTCATATAATCCATATATTTTCGCCACATATTTTAATGGCTGCAAAACTAAAAAATCTCATCAGTTCACATTTGCATTATTTAAAACGTGATGACTATTAACAGTAAGTTACCATTAATTACCTTTATCATTACACATAGTAACACATATTTGTAGAGAGCTGTATTGTCCTAGAGTGCTAAGACTGTTTTAAGAAGTAGTCTGACAGTTAAATTCAGTAAATGAGATTTCAGGAGCACTAATTAAACTATGTCAGATAAATTTGGGCGAGGTCCCTGTGGAGACCAATGATTTTAGTAAGCATTCTTTCACATAGAAACAAGTTATATATTACTTCTTAGTTATTTTTATTTGTTCTTTAAAACCAGTCTTCTTCCCATATATCTGCTAGGGAAAGCTTCATTGATCAATGGGCATATAAAATAATAGACTTTGGGGTATGCTTACATAATTTAGATTTCGCAACTGAGGCAGACTTTCCCTAAATAATCCAACGTTAATGAGGTTTTCTTATGTCACTAATACAAATGATTCATATTTCATCATAATTAAGTTTACTTTACTTGGGCTACAATGAAGTTCAGAGCCAAGTTTTGTGCTGACTCTATAGGTTGTCCCAACACGGGTTGTCTGCTATTATCTCTCCCTTTGTTACTTGACCTGCGTATTTTAGTAAATGTTAATGATCAGAATAGTATTTATTGTACTTTCACTGGAAGATCCATAAGTCCTTTCTGGAAGTGGTATAAACAAACAAATAAATAAAAGTTAAATTTCTATTCACTAAAATACAATCTACTTTATCACTAAGGTATATCAAGATTAATTAATATAATTCAACCTCCTAAATGGTATTTTATTAAAAACTTGTCTACTCAGTCAATTATAGCTGTTAACCTGTCAAAATTAAAATAACTGTTTACTTGTTGAATATATTATATTATCCACAGGATATAAAAGTTATAAATTTATTTAATTTTCTAGTGGTATTTGCTAATAACCTAAGAATTACACTTAAGGGCATAAATTAGATAGAATTTATTGATTACAATTTGAAAATGATAAGACCTGAATTAGAGAACTCTCAATACCCCTTTAATAGTTGACTGACATTATAATCAGCACTTCTGATTTTTTTCCGAGTGCCTTCCATAAGCTTTGTCAATTAGTATATGGGGGGGTAGTTCAACCAACAGTGATATGTCGTAGTCAATGTCCCATGAAATAATGTGCATTTATAACCCCAATAGTCTGCTTGTATTAATATAAATGTGAATATATACTTTATATGTCTGTTAGGATTGAATACAGCACCCATCCTCCACAGATAACCCATGTTCTTAAGAAACCTAGTATATATGCTTATAACAGTGAGAAAAAAATGCTGTAACTCTCTGAAGTTAATTATTTGAATTCCTGATAGACCAATACAAATCACTGATTTGCAAATGAAACAATTATCATTTACATGCCAACAAACTTCACTGTGTTTCTGCTATTTAAGTACTAGATGAAGGACTATGCCACAGTGAATAATAAGAGTGTACATTTAGGGGCTACCCAGCTGTGGGCTCAAATCTTGGCTTTGTCACTTAATAGCCATGTAATTTTGGACAAGATATTTAACCTTTCCAACTATTGGCTTCCACATCTGTAATTACAGATAATAGAACTGCAGAGTAGATTAAATGAGAAAATGCATGCAAAGCATCTAGTACAGGGCCTGATAGGAAGGCCTCAGAACTGTTATTTTTTATTACGTGAACCTGGGATGTTTCAGGTTGAAATACCCGGGGCAAGAAAAGAAAACTGGTAGAAAAATGGAGTGAAATGCTGCTGGATTCCACCTTCAGAGTAAGATGAAAAAACACATCCCAGAAGAATCTATAATACACACTTCTAAGAATGCAAAAAACCCCATTATTTCCTTGTTTTTGCTTCAACATTCATATTGTTATAGCACCACTAAAGTCACTCATATATGTAATCAAATCTTTGCAATTCACCTTTAAATTTTTATATGCATAATGATCTATATTCATCTATAATATGATACACCCTTCAAATCTCACGGATAACAACAGTATGAATAAAATGACTTCATGAATGTAATTATGGATACAGATATTTAATATCAATATTTGAATATTGATATTGATGCATATCAATACTGAAGCAATTTTTCTACATAAGAGCTTTAAAAAGTTTTCAAGAAAGAGACAGCTCTAAACTTACACACTTAATTGTTCTCAACATGAGTGATTCTTATCTGGAAAATTCACCAAAAACTATAAATTATTCTTACCAGCATCGCATGTTTTTCTTCATCTCCTTTAGCTTCTCTCTTTTCATTTTTTTTCCTGAATATCTCTTGAAGCTAAAAAGGAAACCACTCAAGAATCAAGTACCAAGCGAGAGTTTCAGGATACCTACCCACCACCTTCTACCAACTAGGTGCAGCCTTAAAACAAAGCAAATAACTAGTTTCATCTACATATAACATTAAAAGTACTATATATTTTTTCTTTTTTTAAAGATTTTATTTATTTATCTTTAGAGGGGAAGGGAAGGAGAGAGGGAGAGAAATATCAATGTATGGTTGCCTCTTGTGTGTCCCCTGCTGGGAACTGGCCTGCAACCCAGGAATGTGCCCTGACTGGGAATCGAACCGTGGTTGCTTGGTTCCCAGGCCCGTGCTCAATCCACTGAGCTACACCAGCCAGGGTATATTTTTTCTAATGGCAATTTTTTCCAGGAGACAAAGAGAATACATCCTTTGGCGTTAGCAACCGATGGTTACGTAAAATGTACAAAATTACAGCAATACGTTATCTCTAAGACACAAAGACAGGAAGCTTATGGCACACACAAAAGAGGAGAAGCCTGCTGGGGTACACAGAACACTGGAACAGCACCCAGGGTCTCTGGGTTTTAGCCCACGTGCTGGAGAAAAAAATGGGATGGACATTTTGCCACAAAAGGAGGTGCAGAAATACATGGGTAAAAAGAGGCAAAAAATTCTGGAAGGCAGGGTGGGGGTGGTAAGACCAGCCAGGTCACCAGAGCAGCACCAAGGCTGGCCCAGTCAGGTGAGCAAGACCAAACGACAAACGCCCACACAAAATACTACCCCTCCCACCTTAGATCGGCCTTCGGTCAAAGCCAGGGGAGGAGAACAGGAAAATGGGGACGAGACTGGAGTGCAGAGGCAGAAACAGGTAAAAGTGAGCAGGAAGGACGACAATCATAAACCCCAGAGCGAGAAGGTAGAGGTGTTCCTGCCATGCCACTGTGACCAGGTGGCTGGCAGGGTGGGGACGGAGTGCTGACTGGGCACGTGTAACACCTCAGGGAGAATGTCAGCCACTCAATGGAAAATCGTGGACGCATTTCAAACTTCTAAAAAATGCGTAATCAACTATAATCATCTTTATACACTGAATGTAATTTATATTTTTACAAAGCAAAAATTATTCCAAGTACATGAGCATATACTCCCTTATTAAATTAAGGTGAAAACATAAAATTTGTACTTTATTCTATAACACTATTTAAAATAATGCAAAAACATAAAAATAGAAGCAACCTCGATCTATTGACAAAACTCAGCATGTAATATACATACCACCAGAAACTCCTTTTTATCCACCATCTCATTCCCATCAGTATCGAACATGTTGAAAGCTATTCTAAAACCTGCATGAGGCTCTGCCGGAAAAAACAGAAAAGTGTGTGTGAAACAGGAAATGATTTTAAAGTGCAAAGTCCATACGTAAACAGTTACATATATTATATTATATTTGGTACAAAAATGTCTTCCTTAACCAACAAACTGAAAGCAACATGCTACTATTAAATGTAATAAAAGCTGTACATAAGCATGCACATCTGTGTTTCATGCATTAGCACATTTAGCAGCAGAACTGATAATATACTTGAAAAACACTGTGTGATTCTTGTTGCCTAGCACTGATGGTAAAATTTGACTACCTTCCTTCCAAAAAACAAATATGGCACAAGGCACTTGTCCAAATTCTGGGGGAAATTATAATGGAAGTGACCTATTAAAATAAATACCAAGCACAAGAAATTACATATTTGGGTTTACACTTTTAGAGTTTTCAAAAATAGAAATATAAAGAGGCCTAAATAATTAATTCCTAATTTCCCCCCAAATACAAGGAACAATTACTTTTCTGAAAAGGACAGACACACACTCAGTATGAACTGCTTTAATTTTATGAATCCTACAATGAGGTTCAGTCTTTTTTCCCTTTTTACTTCTAAAGCATAACAAAGAAAACCTAGATACCAGAAAACTTCAGCATGTCATTAGAGGAGGAGCCCAGTGTCCACGCCTTTCTCAACACCTCTGACCTCTTTTGGGATGACGGGCAAAAAGTTTAAAAAGGGACCTCCCACATGTTCACATGGCCCTGCCTGTTGTGAAATCCCGCACCTAGCAAAAGGGAAGCGTGCAGACCCACTTTCTTAACTGGTCGTAGCTGCCTCTGCAAATAACGGAAACAGAAGCTCGTCTTTTATGCAAGTTCATTTCTTGCATGTATGGTAGGAATCTAAACTTACTTTCATTATTATTCGTTTGAGAAAGAAAAAGTTTCACCACCTCTAACAACTAATTTTAAGCTTTAAAAAGTTCATGAAAATATATGCAGATAAGAAGTCCTTACAAGCATTATTTAGAAGGAAAAATAAAGTTAAAATAAGAAGAAGTTAAGGGGAGAAAACTATGGACAAGTGACAGAAATTATCTAACCCACTTCCTGCCGGTCCTCTTTTCACACTTTTTTGGTTTTAATCTAAATAACATCCATAATTTAAAAATTCAAACTCTCAGATGTTTCAAAGAGAGGCCTTGGACTCTGAAAGCAGAGTTACAGTGTCCCCATACCCTTACCTTTCCAGAGCAGGCAAAGACCACCCTGTGTGCTCTTTCCTACCTACCCCCTTACACAACACCCCGCCCCACCTCAACACATGACTTTCTTAACCAGTTCTGTTTCAGACTCACCTATCACCTACTGGTTTAGGTACTTATAACTTTGAATTTTGCATCCAAAGTTATCCTAGCTAAAAAAAAGTAACTTTTTAACAAGTCTCTGAGATACTCCGGTATCCCCTCTAATTTTCGTGGTAGCAACATCCATCATTGAAAGGACTGAAATCGTTGCACAGTTCTTGTTTCCACACATCTCTCTCCACAAATCCCCACAACGGGGAATTCCACTACCGATATTCTTTCATTCATGTCATTCTTCATTCATTCACCAACTATGTTTCTGAGAGGCTAACGTGTCAAACACTGTTCTTGATACAGAAATGGACAAAAAAGATAAACCTTTACCATCGAGGACCCTGCATTCAAATGTGGCGAGACAGACAAGAACATGTAAACCAACAGATAAATACAAATGGTTAAATACTACGAAGAAAATAAAACACTGTAAAGGGATACAAAGGAGGAGATGAGAGAGGGAGCTATTTTAGAAAGGATGGTCAAGGAAGGATTCCCTCCATCTTCACATTTCGAAGGAAACCTGAGTGATGTTTACTGGCACGAGGATCTGGAAGACAAGCACTGATGCCAAAGGGAGCGGGAAGTACACATTCCTGAGGTGGGAATAAGGGATGGAAAGGTCAGGAGAATAGCTACTCCACCATTAGATGCAGTGAAATTTAACTAAAAACCTTAGTAAACCCTTCACATATTTCATAAAAATTGCTGCATATAAGAGGAAGAGAAAAGTGAAGCTGTTTGAGGATGTATGAGGGGTACTCTGACAAACTTTAAAAGATTCGTTCTTTCACACCAGCTTTGCAGAAAATGTGACCTGAGTGAGTGTAGCAAGAAATTTACAAATCATTGTATGTCCCGCCCTTTAGGCCCCCATGTAGATGAAACCACAGGGATTGACATATGATATGAAATTTATAATTTATGAGCGTTTTACTACTATACTGTAAGCCATAATAATATTTATGATTTTGACTTGATATGCCATACTTAGCATTTTCTGTGGTCATTTAGACATAAATTTTGCAAAACAGTATGGACAGACCTAAAGTGATTTTCAATAGGGAATTTAAGAGGTTTGTTTTCTAAAATTCTGATTAAAAAATTACATTCAGAAATATATTTAGTGAGTACACTTACTTGTTAAAATACACAAAAGAAAAAGATATTCTGTGTAAGAAATCACACCTAGAAGAAAAACAGTACCAGTTAAGCTATATAAAACATACTACTTTTTCTTCATATTTATCAAGTAAAATATTCTTATAATAGCAATAAGTAATATTAATAAAGAACTTATGGTTTTAAAGAAGATGATAGTATTATTTTAAATGAGACCAAACTTAAAAAATCATAGCAAAAAAAGCAACAAAATTAATTTTACTTTCATTGTTTCACACGTTTCTGTAGAAACCCATACAAAATTCTCATTAATGCTTTTGGATATATGTAGTATTGACAATAAAAATTAAAATTATAATAATGTTTACTAACAGCTGTAGCTTTTAAACTTGTTGCTAGCTTTCAGTGTATGAATCAAACATAAAATAAAAAGGTTGGGAATGATTAAAACTGTAAAGTACTTAATTCTTAGTAACAGTTGAATTAAAATATTTAGAAATTCTTCTTCAGAATTTTGATTTCTGCATTGCATTAAAAAAACCAAACTCTGTAGTTATCCTTTTTCTGCTCTCAAGATATCATTATCATTGATAAAATTAATGCTTCTAATAAGTGTAGTCTAAGAAGTTTTTATTTTCATTAAATGGTTTGTACTTTACACACACATTCTACAGCTTGAGTTCTGTGTAATGCCAGAATCACAAACTTTAAAAGGAGTTGATCTGGAGTAAATAAAATTATGAATTCTGTTACTCACATTATTGTTTTTGGACTATAATACCCAAGACTAGATTTAATGTGTTCATTGACTTTCCAAGTGGATCCTGAGAAAATCAAAATGGGGAATAAGCCAATAACACTTACCCAGCTATCAGTCCTGGTGCTTGGTGAAAGGTACAAAGAACCCTCACAGAATCATACTGAGCACTTTAAACCTCCCTTTACCTGGTGTTCTTTGAGGCTGCCCTCTTTGTCACAGAACAAAGAGAAGAGGAGTCACGGTCAGGCAGTTTGTCAGAAGTCATGAAGGGGACAAGCCAGGAGGCCCTGACAGCATTCCCTTCTTTTGTTTGTACTAGAATATTGTGACCTATGGACACAGTTCTGGCTGATTGCCATGCATGTTATGGGAGAAAGATTCTGGAACTGTCAATGCATATAAAGATACAACACCTGGATTTCATAGGGATCCCCCCCCAAAACCAAAAACACAAACAAACAAAAAAAGAAAGCAAGCATAAATGCGGGGGGGGGGGAAATGGGATCCGGAAACGGATGCTGTCACCCCAGTTCCATCGGACTCCTGTCCAAACTGGCTCAGTGGGACGCATGCCCTGCCGCTACCACCCACCCTCAGATCTCAACGTCAATCTTTCAGATGACTTCCTGGAAAAATTTCTAGGGCCTTCAAAGATCCTTGGCACCAATTTTGCAGATTTTAAAACCCTAAGTTATGAAAAGCTTAAAGTAAAAAATAAAGTGTCCTCTCCTCTCAGAGTCCCTGAGAACCAATATCATAACTACTCCTCTAAACTATTTGTCTTCATGTGAGAGTAAAACACTTTCCAGTTACTACTGGTTAAAACTGATGAAAAAAAAAAGGTAACTTTATATAATTTCTTTAGTATTTTTATTTCATATATTCTTATACTTAAAAATATAAAAAGTATATCTCAAAGAAACATTCCTTTTTTAAGATTAAATTAATCCTAAATATTTTATTAGTTTTTGCTATAAATTTGTAAAAAAAGTACACTGTAAAAGAAAACTACAATAAAAGCTATATAGTTTGACTGTATGTATAAATCAGTGAGTTAAGTCAGATACATAGATATAGATAACAGAGTAAATGGAAACAAGTGAGTTTTGCAGTAGGAGCTGTATTAAAAGAAACATGTTCAAATTGGGTGACCAACGACAGATCCAGTAAGTTTTTCATATTGATTAAATTCAAGAAAACCTATAATTCCTGGAAGTAAAATAGATTTAGAGATTAGTATTTTTGAAAGATGTTTTCTATAGGTAAATAGAGCCTATACTTCTCAATATGGTTAAAAATGTTTTTCACCTATAAAAGTTCATTTTGTTGTAAAAATTTTGGAAGATGTAAATAATATATATAAAAAGTAAAATAAAAAATACCCTTAATCCTACTATGTAGAAACAACCATTGTTAATATTTTTGTGTTTTTCTCATCTTTGTCTCTGTGCAAAGATATACACACGTAGTTGTAAAATTATTTTAAATATGAAGAAAATCTGTATATATAAGTAGTATAAGTAATATCATATCAATATTAAAATGCTTAAGTACTAAAGTTAATAAAGTTAACTTACCTCTTTCTTTAAGATTTCGAAATAGCTTTGATGATCCTTTCCAAATGGGTGGTGTTTCTGAGAGCATTTGATTTAATTCCTGTAACATAAGGTGACGTAATGCTGATTGTAGGTAAATTAATGATAAAACAGATAAAAAGTGTTCGACTCCCTGTCAGGGCACATGCCTGGGTTGCAGGCCAGTTCCCAGCAGGGGATGCACGAAAGGCAACCAAACATTGATGTTTCTCTCCCTCTCTCCTTCCCCCCTTCCCCTCTAAAGATAAATAAATAAAGTCTTTAAAAAAAACAGATAAAAAGTATTTGAATTGCTATACAAAAAATTTCACTTAGAAGACTGAGACATGGCTGTATTGATCCTATTTTTCACCCACAGAACCCAGTATTTGCCCAAAGTCCAAACATAAAATAAATGATAAAGACACTACAGTTGGTAGCCCAATTAGAGCTACCAAAAAACTCAGGTAAATTTAATCACTAGAGTAAACTAATAACACATGTATAACATACATGTGGTAACCAAATGGAGATAAAACGGTGGGTTCAAGCTGTGGAGCCAGTTAGAAGACCGTTTCGTGAGAGTTTGCTGGAAGAAGCAGGCTCCCTGATGAAGGTCGGAGGAGACCCGCCGGCTTCACACACTGTCTGCTCTCTGCTGCCCTTTTGGATTTAGGGGGCTTTGTGGGGGAAGAAATAAATGGACAGAGGATTGTATCGGGAAGGAATAAAGAATATTTTAATAGTGGCTCAAGGAATTATGACATTACCTGAAATGGGGGGACACAGACATTGAGTTCTTGTGGACATTTTCAATTCTTTTTTTCTAATTTTAACTGAAATATTCATTAGAGGATACAGGCTTTGTTAATTAATTGGGTTTTGTTTTTAATCAAACTATCATAGCTGGTGGTAGAGGGAAACTATTCGGGGAAATTTAAACGTTTGAATTATTCTTTAAATACTAAAACAATTTTGAATTTATTGTATATACTGTGTTGAAAATAACTAAGTGAAAATTATAATTTGGTTAAATGTGAAGAAAAATTATCAAAGAATTTGGTGAGATAACTTGAAATAATTTGAAATTAAAAAATTAAGCCCAGTCTGGCGTGGCTCAGTGGACTGAGTGCCAGCCTTCGAACCAAAGGGTCACTGGTTTGATTCCCAATTAGGGCACATGCCTGGGTTGTGGGCCAGGTCCCCAGTAGGGGGTGTGCAAGAGACAACTGCACATTGATGTTTCTTTCCTCGTCTTTCTCCTTCCTTTCCCCTCTCTCTAAAAATAAATAAATTGTTAAAAAAAGAAATAAAAGGATTTGCATTTATTAAGAAAAATTAGTCTGCTAAATAGCACACTGAAAAAGAAGCACTAGAAACTACTTCTATTTCCAGATTCGATTCTTGCCACTCAAAGTCTGGTTACCCAGTAGTCCAAGCATTGCTACCTGGGAGGTTATTAGAAATGCAGAATCTCAGTTCCCATCCCACACCTACTAAATCAGAATCTGTTTTTAACAAGATACCCAGGTGACTTTTATGTACATTGATATTTAGAAGCACTTTAAACAAATCCTGAGGTAACTGTACCTAAAAATGTGCTTTGGCATTCATAAGCCATCTCTTTCTTTACAAAGTGGAGTTGGTATGCAAATAAGGAAGCCCTGGGTACCAATGGGCAGAAGAGGTATTTTTAGGGGATTTATGGACATCCTGAAGCCATCTGTGACTCCTGGCTTTCATTTCCTTCATAGTGTTGTCCCTGCACTGCAGGGAACAGATGCCACCAGGTAATGGGGCAGCAGGGCAGAGAGGTGAAAATTCAGGTATGAATAATGATGAGGAGCTGGGGTATTTACTGTTTGAACAACACTAAACTCACTAAACACACACCTGGAAGCAGAACTTTTGATATGCATTTTCAACTTTACTAGATAGTCAAATTTCTCTCAAAAGTGAATATACCAATTTACAATGTCACCTGGTTTTTTCTCTTCTTTTCCATACTAAGTATTGGTATTGTTAGATTTCTGAAAGTTGAAAATCTGGTGGCTGTGAAATAGCATCATATCTGGTTTAATTTGCATATCCCTGGTTATTAGTGATATGGAGCTTACACACACACACACACACACACACACACACACACACACATCACCAGCCAGCCAGCCATTCTAACCATGTTTGTCCACTTTTTTCTTATCGGGATGATTTTCTTTTCTATATGGACTTAGAGTAGTTCTATATGACTCACAAGACACTCTAGATTTGCTGTTAAAATGTGGCAAGCATATTCTCTCATTTGTCATACATCTTTCAACATTGTTGCCATTATCTTTCAGAATGCTGAAATTTTTGATATTTAACTTTGTAAAATTTACCAATAATTTCCTTTGAGTTTTCCTTTATGTGTCTTTGTTTAATAAAAACTTACCAGGCTTCTCATTTTGCTCATAATAGATCAGAATTTTTGTTTCTCAAAATAAGAACTTAATCTATCTGAAATCTGCTTTTGTATATGGTGGTCAGTTTGAGACCTAATTTTATTTGCCCAAATGTAAGAAAGACTATTGTTTCAACACCTACAGGTCAGTCATTTCTCCAATGACTTACAGCTCTTCTCATGCATGCCTATATCTGTTTCTGGGTGCTACAGTGTATTATGTTGATCTAATTGAAGGTATTGCAGTAATAACAATACTAGTTTAATTATTATACCTTTATTATTAATCTTAACATGATATAGGACCAAATGTTCTCTTACTTTTTTTCTTTTCATCCTTTTCAGAATTGTTTTGAAAATCAAGGGTCCTTATTCTTCCAAATGAATTATCCATGAACATAATATTTCTCTGTTTACTTATATCTTTTAAAAAATATAATTAAATCCTGCAACTTTACTGTATTTGTTTATTGTTTTTAATCACTTTGGTGGAATCGTTAGGGTTTTCTACATAAAGAGTCATGTCATCTGCAAAAAGTGACACTTTTATTTCTTCATTCCTAATTTGAATGCTCTCATTTTCTTTCTCTTGCCTGACTGCTCTGGCTAGGACTTCTAGTATTACATTGAATGTACAAAAACCCACCATGTTCCTATATATTAGCAATGACATTTCAGAAGAAATTTTTTTTAATTCCTTTTGCAATTGCAACAAAAACAATCAAACACCTAGGAATAAACTTAACAAAGGACGTGGAAGATCTATATGCTGAAAACTAAAAGGTATTATTAAAAGAGATTTAAAAATACAATGAAATGGAAAGATAGTCCATGTTCATGCACTGGAAGAATTAATCTAGTTAAAATGTCCCTATTACCCAAAGCAATATACAGATTTAATGCAATCCCCATCAAAATCCCAACGATATTTAAAAAATAGAAGAAAATCACCATATTTGTATGGAATTATAAAAGACCCTGAGTAGCCAAAGTAATCCTGAACAGGGGGGCGAGGTAAGGGGTGAAGCTGCAGGTATCACACTCCCTGACTTCAAGTTATACCACAAAGTAATGGTAATCAAAACAGTATGGTATTGGCAGAAAAAGTGGGGGGGGGGGACAGACACACAGACCAATGGAGCAGAATTGAGAGTACGGAAATAAACCTACAGTATATGTGAAAATAATTTTCAAGAAAGGACTAAAAAATATACAATGGAGAAAAGCTACCTCTTCAATAAATGGTGATGTGAAAATTGGAAAGCCACCCGAAAAGAATGAAACTAGACTATTATTTACCCCCATATGCAAATATTAATTCGAAATGGATCAAAGACCTCAATATAAGACCTGAAACAATATATTACATAGAAGAAAACATAGAGTCTAAACTTATAGATATTGGACTTAGAAAAGATTTTATAAACTTGACTCTGAAGGCAAGGGAAATAAAGACAAACATAAATCAATGGAACTATATCAAACTAAAAAAACATCTTCACTGCAAAAGAAACCACCAAGAAAACAAAAAGGCAACCAACTGAATGGGAGACGGTATTTGCAAATGACAGCTCTGACAAGAGGTTAACATCCAAGATAGATAAAGAACTCAGGTACTTAACAGCAACACTCCAATTAAAAATGGACAGAGGACTTGAACAGATACTTCTCCCAAGAAGACATACAAATGGCAAAGAGATAAATAAAAAGATCTCGCCCTCACTAACTACTAGGGAAGTGCAAATCAAAACAACGAGATACTGTATCACACCTGTTGGAATGGCTATTATGAACAAAACAAGTAATAACAAGTGTTGGAGAGGTTGTGGAGATAAAGGAACCCTCATTCAGTGCTGGTGGGAATGTAAACTGGTGCAGCCACTGTGGAAAATAGTATGGATATTCCTCAGAATTTAAGAATAGAGTTATCATATGACCCAGCAACTCCTCTTCTGGGTATCTACCTAAAAAAAATGTAAAACATCTACTCACAGAGATACAGGCCCACCCATGTCCAGTGCAGCATTGTACCCAGTGGCCAAGACATTGGAACAACTCAGGTGTCCTTCAGTAGAGGACCGGATAGAGATGTGGCACATGTACACAATGGGATGCTCTGAGCCATTAGAAAAGATGAAATGCTGCCACTTGCAACAACATGAATGCACCTTGAGGACATTAAAGCTAAGGGAAAGAAGCCAGTCGGAAAAACTACGTCAAGACTCATTTGTCAGTTCTACTACTGCTATTGTATCACCGTCTTTTTGGCCAACATGAACAACCTGTGGACATTCCTACGAGCCTGTCCTGCATGTGTGAAAGTTTCTTTGCTTACACACACTGGTATGAAGTTACTGGATGATAGGCATATTCAAGCTTCCTGTATTAGGTAGAGATGCATCCACTGTTGTAAAACTTAAACCCAGGAGTGTAACTGATGGGTATTGGACATGTGGATCTTTAATTTTAGTAGGCACCGCCAAACTGTTTTCCAAAGTGGGGATACCAATTTACATTCACACATGAGGGTTATCACTGATCCACATCTTCAAATCACTCTTGGATGTGATTTAATTTCCAGAAAAAAAACAGATATCACATTATATATATATGTGTGTGTGTGTGTGTGTGTGTGCATGCAGAGAGAGAGAGAGAGAGAAAATATGCACACCAAGAGCTTTAACTCACCTGTTTGGAAAATGACTTCCACGTTTTAACAACTATAATAAACAAACATATAAGAATTAGATGACTATCAAAATCTGTAACTTATAACACCAAGCTTTCATATCTAAAAGGCAAAGTTTCTCTAACCTCAAGATTTGGATCCAAGATATTTTATTTATGGCATATATTTATTTCACACACTATAAACCATTCATAATAAATAAACTGAATAGAAAACACATTTTTCCATAATCATTATCTTACTCTGAGGATTTCTGGATTTATAGAGTAAGTGAAATCACTTCGTGTCAAACATCTATGGTCTTAAAAACACAAATAATGATGTTTATTCAATATTCATGCTAGAATATAAATATTCATTTTATTTTAGGTGTAGATCTCAGCTTGGAAATTTGAAAGTAGTCGGTGGGAAGCGGAGACAAAGGGAAGAGAGGCAAAGCAGAGAGCAGATAACGTGAGCTACAGCGTTTCCTCCCGTTTTCATTCCCCCCAACGATGTCCTAGAGTAAGATGCCAGGGGTCACTTTCTTCTTCTGATTCCTCTTCACCTTCCTGAAGATCTCAAAAGCTATAAATCTTATAATATGGAATAAATGTGAGTCACATGGCTATTTCCTCTGCTCAGGCTTGAACACTGAGTATCTAATGACTGCCCAAGACTCATCTCCAGGTTTATATAGGATTAAGTCCTCTCATACAGCTGAATTAGAAACTGGCTGGTATTAAGTATTTTTGCTACATTACAGTAATGACAACCAGAAATATTCCTACATGGCAATGTGGTTATTTCTGTGAACTTAACCATAATTAATGTAAACAACCTATCAAATTCAAGATTGTAAGATAGGCATTTCCTTTGCTATATAAATATATAACACTCTCTTTTTTTAAACAATGAGTCATTTAAGGGAGTATGTTCTAATATTTAGGAAACTGATTTCTAGGCAGATAGACTTCTTTTTTACGGAGCACCAGCATCCTTTCTTTACCCAAGGTTATTTATAGAAACATATAATCCTGTGGTTAAAATCATATGTCTACAAAGTAGAATTCAGCGTTTAACCTTAATTATGACAATGTGTACATTCACATTTAAAAACACCCTCCTTTTCATAATGAGCAGAACAATGTGAGTATTTTTTTATTATCCTGCTGCTTTGGAATGATAGCAGTAAGAAGAGGAGAAAAATAAACGGCACACAAGTACATGCACAGGCTCTTACGCAATGTTCAGAAGCTATTTCTCAAAAGAGGAAGTTAGACACACTCTCGAGTTCTGTAGGGTTTATGAGATCTCCAGGGTGAATTATTCACAAAAGGCATATTCATTCTGCCGGATATGTGACCATGTTCAATATTATTAGCTTTTTCTCACAATGACTAGAGAGCCATTATGATTGCTCTTCAAAGGATTTTCTGATTTTCTAAACTTATTTAATGTGAAGTTACTGCATATATAAATATAACTTGGATGAAGAAGGACTTCAGTTCTATTGGATAAATTTTATTTCTTAAAGCTGTATGTTCATGTTTATTTTATTTTTAATATTTTTATGTATGTCTAAATTTTTAATAATACATCTTTTACAACTAAAATTAAAATAACATTTGAAGCTATATGAGAGTAATCAATTACTTATTTTAGTTCTAGAAGGGATCTCAATGAACATTTATTTGTATTGTAAACTATTAGTCTGGTAAAATTTTATAGCATAATGTTTTTCAAAATACCAAATTATTTGGTTAGTTCTTCTGAAAAACATACTGCTGTACACTAGAGATAAGAAAAAAGTCTTATAAAATTATTGATAATTTAAAAAATATACTTACGTTTGGGCTCATCTGTGGTAACAGCCAAAATGAAGTCGTACGGAGTCATGAATAACTGCCCCTCGCACTCCACAGAGGCGAACAGACGAAACCGCCGCTCCCGAGACGTAGCATAGAGATCAAGGTCTTCCACGTCTGTTCTGCCCGCAGCGACCTGAAGTTAAGAAGGCAAATCAATGTGAACTACAGGAAATAATGCCTCCTTTTAGAATATAAATGCTTTCAATTGTGTTAAAAGTGAATTAACAGAGTAAGTGAAAATTTGAGAATACTGCCTTCTAAAGAACTTAATACTTTTTAACTAAATTATCCACCCAAATACAATGAATTAATATTCCAAAGATCCTACAATGAATACTGTTAAGGGCCTGAAGTTTTTAAGCTGGAACTTTGAAGAACTTGTGATTTATTTCTTCAGTTTCAGTTTAAGAAAACATTACGTTTCCGAGCTAGCAGTTTCTCTAGGGCAGTGATTTTCAACCTTTTTCATCTCATGGCACTTGTAAACAAATTACCTAAATTCTGCATCACACCAAAAAAATTTTTTTTGCCAATTTGACCAAATAAATAGGTATAACTTTGATGCATTCTCACCAGAAGCTATTGTTGTGTTGGCTGCTGTCATTTTTTTAAAGATTTTAAAATTATTATTTATTTATCTCTAGAGGTGAAGGGAAGGAAAGAGGAAGAGAAACATCAATGTTTGGTTGCCTCTCCTGCATCCCCTGCCAGGGAACTGGCCTGCAACCCAGGCATGTGCCCTGACTGGGAATCGAACCCCAATCCTTTGGTCCACAGGCTCGCACTCAATCTCCTGAGCTACACCAGCCAGGGCCTGTTGTAATTTTTGTTTCTTTGACAGTCTAAGAGGAAAGGAGTCAGTGCCCCTGACTCAACAGTCGGGTACTGCGTGCTCTAAACATTCGGTGGCACGCTGGTCGAAAATCCCTGCTCTGGAGGGAACACTGACGCAGGCTGAGTGCCTACTACGCACTCTCTGTAGAGGCTTATTTCATTAGGAGGCTATTCACTGCAGCTGATTCATTTTCTTTACAAAGTGAAACCCTGATACCACTGGCATCAGGCTACCACTGAGGAAACCATTTAGTGGAGGTGCTTAGATTAGACCTAAAGTTGCTAACTCTAACCCACTGTATTATACTTACTACCAATAGTCATTCTGAATTCTACCTAGGGGTTGAGAGGAACAGAATTAGGAGTACGTGTATGAAGGGAAGGAAGTCTCTTTTGTTTTCCTTAATTAGAAGACCTTTCTCTGTGGATAAATAATTTTCCAGTTATTTATTTTCTCACTAAACTAACTATAACAAATTTATTTTTAACAAAAGGAATGTTCCTGATCATAAAGTAACACATAATTATTGTCTGTAATTTAGAAGACAACTTTAGAAAATTATAGGTATAATTTTTGTAGGGTTTTTTTTTTGGTAAAAAAATTGGGTTATACTATTACTGTTCAGTATTCTGGTCTTTTTTACTTCATAATATATCAAGGCCATTTTCCAAGTCACCAAATAGTTTAGTAGAGCATTTTTAATAATTGTATACTACTTCATGGTAAATGCTTACAGCAAAACATAATAAATCCAAATGGTTGAATATTTAGGTAATTCATGGTATTTTACTTTTATAAAACAATGTTATAATGACCAGCCTTGAACATATTCAGGAGGAAGAAAATACAAATTTTAATGCCAGGAAGACATATGAACATTCTAGATTTACACAGCACATCTGAAAGATGGTAATGACCTTCCTGGAATGCAGGACTTGCATTCATAGAAAGGAGGGGGTCAATGACAACAATTTCTTTTTCTTTTTTTTTTTTAAATTTTATTTAGTTATTTTTCAAGTACAGTTTTTTGTCTATTTTTCCCATCCCAGCCTCCCCCGCCCCAACAATTTCTGAATGATAGCGTAAAGCAGGAATTTGATAGAGGAACTTAATCTGACAGAAAAACGGCTTTGGGGAGATTCTTCAGTGTAGCAATGACACAAAGGAAACAGTGCTTTAGAGAGAGAAGGCAATCAGGCCAGAGACAAGCAGCTGAGCAGTGCATCAGTAACAGCACCCAGGTAACCCCCGGCATTATGAAACTGTTTTGCTCTGCTGTGGATGCAAAGCCAGACAGTGAACAGCAATGTCAAGAACGGGCAATAAAACACTCCTCAGGGATCAGCCTACCATCTTCAGTTCCCTCTACATGAATGTCCCAGGGGTTTCTTCTTCCTGCCAGGGCAGGGAACCCAATCTTGTCTGCGATCACACATCACGTTCCTGCCTTCTTCTTACTAGGCCACTTCCTTAGGCCTAGGTGGCCTCAGTTAACTCTTCCCCAGTGACTTTTCTGGACGACCAATCACTGTAAAGCTGTTTTTGTACCACAATCTGAAGCCATGCCTTAGTCTAACATCCTGAACCACAATTTTTGCCTATAATGTCTTATGTTATGAACTAACGTGGACTTGACCTGTGACTTCTACCGCCTGGCGCTGCCGTTACTAACCACGGGGCGCCTGTGTTTTCTCACCAAACTTCCCTTCCTTAAGCACGGTTATCATCTGCCCCAGCATGCTGAACCTGCAAACCCTGCATCTGATCCCCCTTTCAGAGCTGACGCTAACAACTCCTCATTCTCCTTCACTTTCACTAACGATCAATTAGCAAATCCCGTTGGTTTCACTTTAATTTCTGAAATCCACCCACTGCCACTACCTTTTTTCAAACACTCCCATCTCCCCTAGAATTTTACAGTAATGACCTAACTATGATTTTTGCCTCTAATTCACCCTATACTGAGAGAAAGAGGAGACAGGCAGAACATAGAATAATTTTGTATTCTTTAACTACTCAAGCATGGGTATCAGAAGCAATGTACCAAGGAGAATTAAATAAAGGTTTTCATTAAAAGTCTACGGCATGAATTCTGTCCACTATTACCTCAACAGAAGTTAATGTCATTTTTGATAATAGCATTGTTTGGTGAAGCCCACAAATCAACAGGACACCACCTTAAAAAGAAGGTCTGAGGAGGAATTTGGAAAGGGTCTGTTTCACAGATTAAAAAATATTTACATATCCTAAAAGGGAAAAATATGACTTATGAACAAGAGCGCTAACCCGAGCCTGGGTGCTTCGTAGGGCACCCTGCTGCGGCAGATGCTGCTTCCTCCACTGCCTCTGCGCCCTTCGGTGTAACGTGTCCCATGATGCAATGTCACGCCCTGGCACTGCTGACGTGAGCCAAGGACTGGAGGAAAGTGAAAGCCAGTTTTCCCAGGAGTCCCTTAAACTGGCCTGATCCTGGAACAGATCCTAGACCTAGTAGGAGAATCTGGCTTATCTGGTTGGAGAACGGGGCAGGCTAAAGGAAATCAGGACTTGGGCAGGTTTGCATATTCTCTATTCCCTGTTCCCTTCACTGAACTATTTGTCTCTTCCTACTAAGATGTCATAGTGTTTGATTACCAAGCTTTTGGTCACAGCTTTGACTTTAGTAAAGCAAAACCCTATCTCATTGACCATCTTTTTAAAATATTCATGATAATGGATATGTAATTTCCTCTTCAAAGTAAACTTTAAAATCAGTGTGTCAAATTTTTAAAATCTTTCTGATAGTTTGTTTGGCATGACATTGAGTTTGGGAATAATTTAGGGTCACTTGATTTTTCCCAACTGGAAATGTGAGTGTCTATTTTAAGGACACGATACTGGACTGATAATAACTTTCATTTTAGCAATTACATGAATATAATTCAGGATTGTTGGGTTTTTTTTGGCTTTCAGGTTAAATGTTCCGATCTATGTCACTCAGTAAAGTTTTCCAGTGTTCTTCACCTAAGTTTTAACTATTTTTGGTAGATTCACTCATATATGGTACAGTTTCTGTGTAATAGTGACTTGGGAATGGACCATTTCACTCTATTCGATTTCAATTGGCTATTTTACAGGAATGAGAAAGCTACTGATTTTAGTACTGGGTTGGCCAAAAGGTTTGTTTGGGTTTTCCTGTATGACAGCTCTAGTAGCACTTAGCTGTCTTTAACTTCATTTGATACAATTTTGTTAGATTGTACTGTGACAGCTGTCTTATCAGCACATATTTTTTAAAGACTTACCAAAACTGCTGAATTTTTGTGTAGACATTTTAATATTGAAGATGGAACAAAATACCCAACATTTTCAGTATACTATGCTGCATTATTTCAAGAAAGTTAAAAATACAACTGAAATGCAAAAAGATTTGTGCTGTGTGCGGAGAAGGTGCTGTGACTGATCGAATGTGTCAAAAGTGGTTTGCAAAGTTTCACGCTGGAGATTTCTTGCTGGACGATGCTCCACAGTCAGGTAGACCAGTTGAAGTTGGTAACGATCAAACTGAGACATTAATTAAAAACAATCAATGTTATATACCACATGACGATAGCCAATATACTCAAAATATCAAAATCAATAGATATTGGTAAAAATAAAAAATGTCTTTTATTTTATGGAGAAAATCATACAGACTTTTTGGCCAACCCAATATATTTGCTTTGTATTCAACTAACCTTACTAAATTCCTTCATTAATTTTAATAACTTTTTTTCTTAGATTTTCTAAGTGGAGAGTAATAAGTTCTTTCAAAATAGTGACAAATGTATGGCTTATCCTTTTTAATATTTGTGTCTCATTTTCATTGCCTTAATTACTAAAGGGCTATGTCTCTAAAAATGATGTTGAATAGTATCAGTAATATTAAGCATTCTTGTTCCATGTTTTGAAGAGAATGCTTCTAATGAACTGCCATTAAATACAGCGTTTGCTATTGGCTTTGATAATTATCTTCTACCTTAAATCAGGAATGGGTGTTTACCTAGTCTCCTTTGTTCACTGAAAATAAATGAGTTTATAGTTAGAACTGCCCTTAGAGATCATTTGGTTCACTTGTTTCTTTGCCTTTTTACTAGAATAGAAACATAAAGTCCCCAAACAATTAAAATGTTGGGCAAATAGAAGCAAAACAAAAATTCCCCCAAAAGCTCAAAACACTAGACAAACCTCTATTATGTACATTATCTTTGAACTATTTTTAGTTTCCAAGATGAATATCAACTAATGAACTAATGCATGTCTACTATATACAAATTTATCAGTTATAAAGTAACTAGTAGATTGGAAGAGTACTTTATCAAAAACTGTGTTAGGGGAAAAATATGAATAAGCAATTTTGGATTAATCATTCCTGACTACTTGCAAGCCTTTCCAAAATCCACCTGCTTCTTTCTCCATAGTTTACAAACAGACAATTTTCTTAACTACTGATGTAAAAGCACAGATAAAGAACTTTGTTTATTTATTTATTTTACTGTGGAACAGGTCTAACCACATTAAACTTCACAGTGTTTAGGAGGCTGATGTGGAGCAACCGTCCGTGAAGTTCATTCAGCTGCAGATTCTGACCTGAACTGCAGGATCTCTGAGGAAAGGGGTGGTGCCAGGTCAGTAGACTACCACGTGTCAGAAGGAACTCAGACCTTTAAAAGATTCAACTTTGCTTTTGAATTTTCCAAAGTTTGAAAAATCTAGACCTTCCAAAGTTTTCCCATCAATGTTATGAACATTCAGAAACAACAATCAGTAAGTAAATGTGGAAAATGGTATTCAAACCAGTTTACTAATCCTCTTGACAGTCTTGCTTACCTACATAAGACAATGACCTTGTATCATGTTAATGTTCTGACGCTTCACCAAATACAGACAGACACAGCCATTTCTCTAGAGGACACTAGCGTGCATCTCTGTGTACAAGGAGGTGAAGTGTTCCTATATTCACTGGCTGATCTATGTTAATACCTGTTTTGTTTATCTAAGTCCACTAAATCTTTTAATTTCTAAAACCTAAAATCAACCTAAACATCTTTCGGTAATATATACTGTCTCAGAGAAAGAGAAACACCACATGGTTTCACCCACGTAGAATCTAACAAACAATCTCAACTGACAACCACGCGGACAGCACTGGGGGCGGTTTGGGAGGGTGGAGGGATGCAGTAAGGAGGAGAAAGAAGTCGTGGACATAGACAAGGGTGTGGTGACTGCAGGGGTAAGGAGCAGGCGGTGGATGAAGGTGGAAGAGGGTACAGGGGGATTAATGGTAATGGGGAAAATAGAATAAAAGGAAAAAGTTTAGAAATAATATATACTGTCTCAGTAAATGATACTTTTTGCACCACAAGCTGCCAATATAGTGGCAGTAAGTATAACGTATTTAAAGTGAATTGGAAAGTTAATCTGAAAGCCAAAAACAACAACCCTGAATGATATGCATGTAATTGCTAAAATGAAAGTTATTATTATCAATCCAGTATCGTGTACTTAAAAAATAAGCCTTCCAAAAGCTATAAAGTGCAACTGGATCATTTGTGAATCACAGGGAAGAGACAGACAGAAGTTACAGAGGTTACGTTCACTAAGAAAAAGTCTAATTTTATATAGGTTGTCAGCCAAATTAAAAAACACTTGGGGAGAATTTAAGAAAGTGACAGCCTTTAAATTTTAAAGAAATACTAGCGAGAATACCTGGCTGCAGAGAGAACAGCCTGTCTAGGAAGTGGGGGGAGGAGAGCACCCAGGGAGCGGAAGCTCAGCTGCTCCAAACAGCAAACACAACAGAGGTTCCACGCTCCGCCTTTTCTGGAAACGCCTCTTTGAAATGGCCTAGTATTAGGTGAAACCCTTTCTCTGCATGTACTTGTGCCTTGTCTTTTTGTTTTGTTTTTCTTATTATCAGCAGACCCACTGAGGAAGCTCTTAAATGAAGGAAGGCAAACAATTTTTTTGTTAAGCAATGAAGAGTACATCAAGCCAGGGAGTATAGCTTCAAAGAAAGACGAAGACCATATGATTTCACTCACATGTGGAATCTAATGAACAGACGCACAGATGGTGAACAGGGTGACAGCTTGTGGTGGGGCAGGGAGTGGAGGGATTGAGTGAAAAGGAAAAAGGACTCGTGGGCATGAATGAGAGGGTGGCGATTGCTGGGGAAAGGGGGGAGAAGGGGACTAAAGGGTCCTTATTCTAAATGGGAAAAATACAATAAAGGTTAA
Source organism: Artibeus jamaicensis (assembly GCF_021234435.1). Lineage (NCBI taxonomy): Eukaryota > Metazoa > Chordata > Mammalia > Chiroptera > Phyllostomidae > Artibeus > Artibeus jamaicensis. Next base: position 18,359,219 of record NW_026522056.1, on the reverse strand, counting down.
ATAAAATACAAAAGAGAAACCATAAAAAATAACAATGTTAAAAATTTGCTCTCATTAAAAATTCTTAGGGGATCAATATAATACTATCTCTTCTTTGAATTCATGTTTTCCCTGGTTTCTATAAGAACCAGAGTCTTTACTGGGAGGATTCTGATTCTCAAATAGTGTCCTTGACTTCTACTTCCTAGAGGCACCTGTGGTTGAAGCTACATAAGTACTATTAGAGGTATTTGCTTTACTTGCATCTCTAGAACAAATCTATCCCAAACTGGAGGTAACCAAAGACTTTGAGGCCAAAGATTTGGGTAGTGGTGTCTGTCCTGTTCTGGGACCAGGAGCTGAACTCCGGATTTCGTTCCTATGGTCAGAACCCATCCGTCATTTCCCAGTTTCAGGATCTGGGTCCCCACCTGTTGGCCTAAGACCTTTCCCCTGAAACTACAGTCCATGCTCACCTACCCGCTCCAGGGCTTGATGTTGAGAAGCTATTTATGAGGTCCCCCTGCTGCTTCTTTCTAGACTCTCTGCTACAGAGACCTGGTAGTTATCAACCCGTCCGATGGTTGTCTACTGCTAGGACTTCATGAAACCAACTAGGCTAATCCTAACCAAAGTCTAGTCCTAAACTGTTGATAGAAACAAGAATGAGTCTAATTCCATCCTGCACCTGGTTGAGCTCTCGGAAACATAATGGTGTCTGAGCTATGGCCAGCTCCAGCAATATTTCAGATCGACTTCGGTTTTCCGATTAGCTTTTCAGTCCTCTAGAGGTGAGCCCGGTACCTTTGCAGCTATTTGCTGAGGAGATGCATCTTCGCTCTGCATCAAACGAGCTATGTGATTCTCCTACTCAGACTCTTGCAAAGCCTACCTGCCAGGACACTTCTGAGGCCACGCACTCCTGACTGAATGAAACACTGCTCCAAATCAATCGTAATTAATCACATCTTTTGTAACAATGTATCTTTGACTTTTACAACACCCCTTCCCTGAAAACTAACACCGTACTTTGGATAAATCCTAGTCATTTCCTGCATACATCCCTGTTACATCACTGGCTCTCCTTTCCCCCATTTTCGAATTGGGTTGTATTTTTACCTATTTATATATCTGTCCTGCCAATTAAACATGAATTTCTTGACAGGGGCAATATTTTTTACTTTCTAAGAACTTCACCAGTGATTAAAAGTGCCTGGCACATCTAAGAGGCTTAGTAAATGTTTACTGCATGGATAAATGAATGTTTATGGAAAAAAGTGGCAACTGAGTAACAAAGAGCCAAAGAGACACTGAGTCTGGATCAGGTGGCAGTTAAGGACAGAGGAGAGGCTTCTAATTCCAAGTTGGAATTTAGACAGAGAGAATCAGAGAGAATCTAAAGCTTTAGTGAGAAAGAGACCACATAACTTACGTGTATCTCTTTTAAAGTTGTTTAAACATATCTTCAAAATTAATGTTGGCAATTGTTTAAGGTAAGCTGTTGTAATAAAGCTTACAGATTTTATTTCTCTGTTTGTCTGTTTATTATGCTAATAGAGTAAAAATTCCAGTGAAATGAATCTCTTCTTAAGCAGGAACGTGGGTAATAGTAACTTGCGGCTGAAGTCTTGAAATCTGGTCCTCAATTCTTGGGCACTCCTTCCAAGTGACTGCAACTTATGAAAACTGGATTTTGATTTTTCCCTTTGTCCTATTCAGATTTTTAAAAAGAGCTCTATGTACTTCAAATTTTAAGTAATTACAATGTTACTAGCTATATATTATTTCAGTTGGCTTCTACCAGTTACACATTACCAATTGTTTTCTACAATAAAGAATAATGTTTGCTTCTGTAATATCTTTCCAAAAACATTAATGACATTTACAAATTATTCTAACCTTTGACTAAAGGGATAACAAACACAAATGCACAGCAAACTGGTGAGAATTTTATAAGCATATGAATTAGGGAAAGCCAGAAAGAGTAGAATACAGCTTTCCAAATTTGAACAAACACTGGGAGTTGCAGCATAGAAGAAGGTCCTTGGTTATTGCTGGAGAAAAAGACAAACACAAATATGATTTGAGGGGTTCTCGAACTTGGTAGATTACCCTTCTGGCTACATGGAAGACTGCAGGAGGGACAGCAGTGGAGAGCACAAGAACCAGAACAGAAAGGTATAGGAGATGCAGCACATGATTTAGTTGGCACTACCTGAACCGAGTACAAGATTCAGACTGTGGATCTCAGCTAGAGATACAGGTGATACACAGAGCTTCAAGAAGCAGGCAAGGCAGCTGAAATCCATTATTCAAAGAAGAGCTGAATAGGCCAGTTCAGGAGGAATCCGAGTCCAGAAAGAAGAAATGTAGTCCATTGGATATAAAATCCCTGGGATATAAGATAGGAATCCATAGACTGGGGCTAAATCATAGGATCAGATAGTTACATTAACAATGTCAAAAGTGGCCAGTTGCCCATTAATATGAAGCTCCATATATTTTCTTATTGGTCTTAGTGTCTACGGTGAGGTTGAACCTACAGGTGAGTGGTCAGCTGAACTCTCACAATAGGAAAATACAGGAGATCAGTCCTGCTGACAAAGTTAATTCATCTTCATCAAAGCCCTGGCTGGCGTGGCTTAGTGGACTGAGTGTCGGCCTGCAAACCAAAGGGTTACTGGTACTGGTTCAATTCCCAGTCAGAGTTCCTGCCTGGATCCCCAGTAGGGGGCACGTGAGAGGCAATCACACATTGATGCTTCTCTCCCTTTCTCTCTCCCTCCCTTCCCCTCTCTCTAAAAATGAATAAAATCTTTAAAAAGATTTTTAAAAAACCACCACTTTCCTCCATCATTAGATGAATGGATAAAGATGATGTGATGCATATAAATACATCTATACATACTTATGTGTATATATGTATATACATATGTAGTAGAATATTATTCAGCAATAAAAAAATAATGAAATTCTGCCCTTTGTGATAATATGGATTGACCTAGACAGTATTATGTTGAGTGAAATAAGTCAGAGGAGGACAAATACCACATAGTTACATTTATATGTATAATCTCAAAAAACAAATAAACAAACAAACAAAACAAAAACAGATTCATAGAAATAGAGCACCAACTGATGGTTGTCAAAGGAGAGGTGGGTAAGGAGATGGATGGTATTGGCAACTAAACCAACACTTTATAAAATGTTAAAAATAATTTTTATTTTATTTTTTGTGGGGAAAAATCTTATGAGATGTACATGAGATTCTTTTCATAGCTATTATCACTCTAGCCAAAAGATGTTCATGGACATATTATACTTCACTTTTTCAAATGGCTTCAGACTTATTTAAAAGCTTCTATGAAGATAAAAGGAGTAACATTTTCTTTGCTTGCTGGGTGGTCGAAAGGTTAAACATCAAATTCCCAGTGTGGGGAAATCCCAAGGCACTGGAGGTGAAGGGGGTCACAGTCAATAATACTGGGATAACTTTGCATGGTGACAGATGGTTACTAGACTTAGTGTGGTTGTCCTACTCTGAGGTACTGTCTATAATGATGCTGAATTGCTAGGTTGTACAGCTGAAACTAACATAATACCATATGGTGACAATATTGAATAAAAACTTTTGAATAAAATATTTACATTTTTTTAATACAAAAACTTAGAAAAGTTATTTCCCTTCTCAATACTCAAGGCCCTCGCCAATTAATCCTTCCTCTATCTACTGTGTTAGATAGGGTAGACTAAATTCCTCAAATGTAATGGCTCAAACACAACAGAAGTTTTTCTCTCATAAAGGTCCAGAGAGGACCTGCTGGGTCGGGGGTGTGTGTGTTTGGGGGCGGGGGAGAATCAGGGACCTTTGTTTCACAGAGTCATTCAGAGACACAGAGTGATGAAGACTACCACTGAGTGGGGGTGGGGGGAGCATGGAGGAAGTTCAGGTGAGAAGCTTTTACAGGCCAGGCCTAGAAGTGGTACAATCACTTCTCCTTCCCTTCAAAAGAAATTAGTCACATGGCCATCTTTAAGTGCAAAGGATAACAGAAAACAAAGAACAGGGCACCCACAGCCCTAACTATTATGGGGGAAGAAAAGAGACTTCCGTCACCAGCCTGCAGCCGATGTCACACCAACTTCTGATGACAACATCAAGGACTGAGGGAATATAAAGGACCAGGGAGAAAAACATTACAATTTTATATGGTATGTTGAACAAAAACTTGGAGAGATACACTTCCAAAACAAACCACATCTGTAGCCTCTTGGGAAATAAGACTTCTAAATCACCTTCATTAATTTTTTAGGAAATACTAAAAACCACTGTGATTCACTTAGGTTGACACTTCCACACATTTTATCCTCTGCATATTGTATTTCTTTCCAAAGGCGTAAACACAGCCCCTATTCACTTGAAATTTAATATCTGCAGTTGCACTTTCCCAGCTTTGTTGTTTCAAGTTTGTCAAAATGCTTCTGCAACGCCAGCCTTTTCACAAAACACTGCAGGCAGATGAAGAAACACTGGGTCTGCTCCCCTGTCCTCGAAGGCTGAGAGACGCTGAGTGTGGGCAGGCTGTGCTCTGCCTCGCAGACCAGACCGGCCCACAGTGTCTGCGGGAGGTCAGAGTGATCACCGCCCAACAGGTGCCCAACAGTTGAATTTACAAAAACAGAATTGAACTATCTACAGGTAAAATAATGATCACCTTTAAATTTTTGATCTATGATTTAAAACTGAGTTATTCCTAAATTAAATTTGGTGACAGATTACTATACTTAAAATTTCCAAATAAAATAACTAAAAACTCTAAAATATGTAATAAATTATAAAATTACTCCAAAATCCATAAAAATAAACTTAAGGGTTTTTTAAAAAGATTATTTATTTATTTATCTTTAGACAGAGGGGAAGGGAGGGAGGAAGAGAGGGAAACATCAACGTGTGGCTGCCTCTTGCACGTCCCGCACTGGGGACCTGGCCTACAACCCAGGCATGTGTCCTGACTGGGAATCAAACCGGTGACCCCTTGGTTCGCAGGCTGGCACTCAATCCACTGATCCACACCAGCCAGAGCATAAACTTAAATTTGAAACTCTAACAAGTTAATTTCTTTCATTAATATAGTAAAATTCACCCTGAAAATAAAGCACCATCAAACTTCACAATAATGAAGCTTAGATGGTGTGATTTTTGACAAATATTACTTATTAAATGTAATGCAACGATGATTTCTTGGCTTCCTGTGGGCATATTCTAACAAGATATGTTAACATTTTTATGGTGTTTCACAGGATAGGAAAATACAGACATCCTAAGTTTAAGGTAAGGTATCACTGCAATATTTTCAGATGTGGCAAATTTCGTAGAGGAAATGGGATTTTTCGTATCAAAAATATCTTGCAAAACTGCTAGTGAAAAGTACCCGAGCATGGGTCTAAAAGCTGGCACACAAATCGTATTCACTGGACATGCAAGGTCGCACAGTAGGAAAACGAAATCTCAGAAGTCTAGGGGTACAAAAGAATTTAAATTTGCCTTTTCAGTTTACTCCTTCTAGGAAATTATTTGATGGGAATTACTTAACGTTCTTTTCAAGCTTGCTAAACAAATGTTCTGAGAATCTTCTTTCTAGATCCAGAAAGCTGTACCTTTTCTGTTTTACTAAGAAATTGTGTGCTACATTATAATTTTTTAACTTCAGTCTCCCTACTTATAAAAATGGAGAATTTCACGGAAATAAAAATTGTAAAAGCGGCTGTAAAGTAACACACACATTTAGTCTTAAATATAGTGCATTTTTCGGACTATAAGATGCACTTTTCCACCCCCAAATTTGGAAGGAATGATGGTTGTTAATGCTGCTGTTGAGTTCTGTTTACATTTACATTGGTGAAATATTATGTTATTTATGTTATTAAATATTTTACCCCATGTTTTGCTTCAATTTTTCCCCCTATTTTCCTCCTTTAAAACCTAGGTGTGTCTTTTGGTCCGAAAAATACGGTAGGCAAGGATCCATTTTAGGTATGTTGTAGATCCTCTAAATCATGCTACATCAGCGGCTTAAGAAGTGGTAGAAATGATAAAAAGTTACATTTTCAAAAATTATCTCATCTTTCCAAAAGATGTAAAAATAAGTCTCAATGAAATCACATTCTCTTGGACTTTCCAAGCTCAAGACCTCTCTAACCAGTACTTAGATGGCACTTCTTAAGGTAGTGAAACCAGGGCTGTCAGGCAACAGAGTAAATCACTATCCTTCCTAAGAATAACAGAAAGCAGAGGTTCACTGCCAAGGGACAGTGTCACCTTACTTCAGGTCAGCAATTTGATAATTTACTCTGCGGTAAAGTCTGATTTTCCCAGGGAGGGGAGATTAAATGCCAGATAAAGGATTCCCGACTTGACAATTAGAGAAACTGATTCCTACAAGCTGATAATGCCCTAAAGAGGTAACTTGAAACAATTATATCAATTATCTAAACACTGTATAATGCATTACCTCTTAGCAGCCAAGAAGCAGAGACTGAAAATGAAAAATGGAAGGAGGAAAAATAAACACCATTTGTGTTAACCAAAATTATTTCAATTACCCATCCTTGCTAGTTTATTTTTAAAAACATTTGTTTTATATTAAATTAAGTCAATACTAATTTTTTAAAAATAAAATTGAAATTTTACTTGATTACATGGAGGAAGTTTAGAATTTTGCAGCCAGATATTGGCAACTGCATCAACATTTTATAAAACAGTAAAAAGGATTTTTATTTTATATTTTGTGAACAAAAATCTTATGAGAGATGCTCATGAGATTTTATTCACATCTATTTTTTACTCTAGCCAACAAGATGTTCATGGAAGTATTTTACTTGGCTGTGTCAAATGGCTTCAGGCTTATTTAAAAGCTCTATGAAGATAAAAGGAGTAACAGTTTCTCTGCTTGTTGGGTGGTCGAAAAGGTTAAACATCAAATTCCCAGTGTGGGAAAATCCCTAAGTATTGTAGGTGAAATGTCCTGATGCTTAGTGAATGCTTCTATGTGGATAAACATGTGGCTGAAATTCAGCCAACTGTATTTTCCTGGTTGAGATCAAACAGAAAAAGAGAGTAGTAAAATAGAAAAAAGGGGTTACTGATCATTTATGACTTTAAAGTGTCCACTGTATTGTAACAGTAGCTTACATGATAGGGGTTTCCACACCATTTCTCTCCGGCTCTTTACGAGGTGACTGGAGAGAGCTGCCTCCATTTCCTGTCTCTGATTTCCTCTACTTCAGCAGGTTCTCTCCTTTACCACTCCACTAAAGCTGCTTGTCAAGGTCATCCATGACCTCCCTGTTGCTAAATCCAAAGGTCAATTCTCAGTTTTCATCTCGCAGCATCTGACACTGTTGATAACTCTCTTCTCCTTGAAATAATTTTTCTCGATTTCCAAGGCCACACTTGCCTGGTTTTCGTCCTACTCCTCTGGCAGTTCCTGTAGACACTGCTACTGCTGATACTTCTCATCTACGCAGCGTCCTATGGCCAGTCCTTGAACCTTTTCTCCTACTTGAATCTATACTTTACTTCTTTGATGATCTAACCTAGCTTTTATATATTATAAATTTACTATCAAATTCAAATTGGAGGTCATTTGCTCGAGATAGGGCAAGGTGAGGAGTGCCGCAGGCACAGGGGAACACAGCATGTTGGAACAGCTCTAGTGAGATGAGAAATTGAGGGACATGCAGAAGGACTGTTACACGAGCACACGGTTCTGTTTCTCAAGGGTAGTCACCCAGATAGAATTTCAGAGTGATGAGGCACAGGAACCTTCAATCTAACACATAATGTCAACCCATTTTCTAAAGTTGTGTACCCCTACCCCAAGAACAGAAGAATTTTTGTTATTCCATATCATTGCCCATATTATCATCAATATTTATAAATTTACAAATCCGATTAGTAAGAAACAGTGCTTTACTGTGGTTATAATAGTATTTCCCTATAATTAGTAAGGTTTAACATCTTTTTATTGGTCTTTTCAATGTATTTCTTTATTGATCTAGTCATTGGTCTTTTCAATATATTTCTTTTGAATTGCCTGCTTAGACCCTTTGTCCATTTTTCTATTATACTATCTTTTTTCTTATTGATTTCTTATAGATCATTGTGATATATTCTAGATACTTATTCCTTACAAGTGCTATAATATATAAGTATCTGCTTCCATTCCAAGATTTGTGTGTTTATTAGATATTTTTGTTGTAATAAAGTGAACTGTAGCAGTGTTTACCATTCTAGACTGTGTTTTTGTCTTATTTTGAAAATCCCCGTTAGGTCCAAAATTTTATTTTCATATATATTCCTCTAAATATCTTCAAGTTTCACGTATCACATTTAAAACTCTAATACACTTGGGTTATTATGTTATGAAGTAGGCATATTTTTGTTTCCCTCATAGCATTTTAACTCTACCCAGGCCCTATTGTCTTGCATATCACTGCTGTTCCACACTTGAGAACCACCGTATTTTAACTCCTTTCAAAATAATAATATTGCCACATAATATATAGTCACTGTTTAAAAACTAGTCCATTTTGACCATTCTTCATTTGCCATTGCTTCTTGAATCTCAGCCTTCTGTTTATGTTCATTTCTCCCTGATACTCTATAGTTTACTCTTCAATAGTCCTTTTAATGATCTAATACTGGTACACTCTCTCAGACTTCTGACAATAAATTTATTTTGTTCTTATTCCTAAATTATAATTTACCTAGGAACAGAAATCTATTTTGGTAGTAATTTTCTCTCAGCATTTTGGAGATAGTCTATTATCTTCTGCCTTCTATCCTTTACCACAGATTAGCCTTCAACCAGGCCAACGGCTATCCCTTTAAGGGAAACTGCCCTGTCTTTCATTTGACAGTTTCACAATAATCTGACTAAATACAGATTTATTTTTATTTATCCTGCTCAGAACTGTTAATATTTCCCAAATCTGAGGTCTAATGTCTTTGTTCCTCTCTGACAACTGTTCAGCCATTACTGCGTAGTATACTGCCTCTCTCATTCTCTCTATTCTCCTAGTCTGGAGCCCCTAATAGATGACTTTTAGACCCTCTTAGCCAATTTTCCATGTCTCACAAACTCTCCTTAGCATCTGCCATTTCTTATGTTACATTCTCTGTCGTTCCCTCAGAAGGATCTTCCAGATTACTAATTGCCTCTTCAGTTACATCTTATAGCCTGCCTAATCTTTCCTACCTCCAATTAGCATATTTTCTATTTCTGTAAATTCTCTTTAGTTTTTTATAGTCTACCTATTCATTTTCATTGTGTACTTAATGTTTTTGTATACATTTAATTTGTAGATGCAACCAAATTATCCTATTAAGTTGCTAGGAATTTAATCAGTTTACTAACTCTTTTTCATAGAACTTTATATTTTACACTTTGGATTATGAATATACCCTCTTATAGGTCTTATTTGCAGAATTTACTTAGGGCCAGTGTTCAGTGCCCTTCTTTCTACAGAAACCTTGTGTTCCATTTTGCCGGCCACACCAGCTTTTTCTCTGCTTTGGTTACACAAGTTCTAACTCTGAATCCATGTGAGGTAGTGTGGGGCCACGCTCACACACTTCGGGAGAGTCCTCTCTTTCTCCTTAGAGCCCAGTCAGATATCTTCGGATTTCCTTGTCATCAACTTTTAATGGGTGGATGCTTTCTTTCTAGCCCATTCTTTTGATGTGGGCTTTGGCTTTAAGAAGGTAGGGTTCCAATTCCAACTTCCCAAGGTCTTGTCTCCAATCCCCACACAGGCATTAAAATTTAAGTCCTAGAATTCCATGAATAATGACCCATCACTCCCCCAAGTAAGCTATAGCTCACACTGTTGTATCATTAGTTTCCTCTTTATTTTGCCTTTGACAATTTTCCTTAATTTACTATAAGTGTTGGACAATTGTGTGGTGATTGCAGGGGTTGGAAGGTATAAGGAGAATAAATGATAATAGAAAAAAATACTATAAATAAAATAAGAATATTTACTATACAGTAGAGTATTTAAGAGGATGTTTAAAATATTTTTATTACAGATTATATAGTATGCTCTATTACTAAAACCAGCTCTCAAAGCACATGTTTTATTAAATGGGCACTCTGTAACTTATTTATAAGCATTTTCATTTCATTTAAACATCATTTTCCCAACACAATACACTGTAAACTTAACAAAGACTGATAGTTAACCTATTACCTGTTATCTAGTTTTTTCTTAGAAAGAGAAATCTGATTTTCAGCTAGGCACAGTAGCACAGGGACTAAAGTTTACATTTCTTTTTTCCCCCATTTTTATTTATTTATTTATTTTTCAAGTACAGTTTTTTTGTCTAAAGTTTACATTTCTGAAGGTTTGTTACAGTTAGAGTGGACCAACTACATTTTGGCCAGTGAAATGTAAATTAAAGTGGGTTTTTTTTTAATTTGAGACTTCCTGGAAGGCCAATTAAAAGGTGCTGACTCAGCTACACAGGGCACAGGTAAGAAGGCAAAGTCATTATTTTGACTCATTTCTCCTGACCCTGAACCAATTTCTCTTCATTGCACCCTGTTTCGCTATTTCCCTACGTTATTGCCATAAACACATCAATCCCTGAGTGTAGAGCTGTTGTGGAGGCCGTGGTAAGCAGATGTGGGCAAGGAGATCCCTGTGGAGGGAGGACTTGACGGAAAGGGAAGGGAGGAAGATACATATCCTCCCAAGCTCATGCGGAACGTTTAGGTGAAGATCAAAACTGCTTTGGACTGGGATGCAGTGCTGTGCAGAATCGGCAGGTGTATACCGCAGAGCCTTCGCCGACCATTCCAGGTGAGGTAGCTCTCACCCTCTGAGCCCCAGCACCTCGTTTTTCCAAAAGGAAGTCAACTCCCTAGGGGGCCACTCTGCTCTCCTACAATTAATAAAGCATAACTCCAGATACGTGTATCATAGAGTACATTTAGGAATGCCACTTTCTCTGCAGATTCTAAGAGAGCACATCCTGAATAAAACATACCACCAAAAAAACCCTGAAGAACTTCTTTACCAGCCTGTAATCAAACCATACACCCTACCACCTGAGTAACTTCTGCTCTTACACATCTGATGTTCAGAAAATTCTTCACCCGTTCACTTCTCCATATCCTTCTGATTTTCATCATTCCACTGAAGAGCAACGTTCAACCCAATTTATGGCTTTAGCTATGTTCCAAATTCTGCTGGGTGCGCGGTGCAAGCAGAAGACCAAAGACATGAAGTGCTATTCTCCTATAATTCGCCAGCAAAGCTCAGTACTTTAAGAAGTTGGTCTGCTCCTTACAGTTTTATAAAAATTTTAAAATAACTACTATAAGAACTCAGGATAAATTCTAGATTTTAATTACTTAGTGATATATATGTGTAACATTTCTGATAAAGAGTTCATAATAGCACCCATTATTTACCTCTTTTACTGATAATACTTAGAATACTGATCTAAGTATGAAGTATAGATTTTAACCTTACTCCCTCCATAGGGTGTCTTGACTTTAAGTCTGTGTTATAAAAGACTTGAATCAAAACTCCTCTCTGAGTTTTACAATGACCAGGGGCTCACCAGGGTGATAGACCAGAAGAGAATGTGACAGGCACGCGTGTTAGCACATCTGCACAGTGCTGGACCAAGTGGGTACTGAGACTGCATTCCCACTGTGGACATAAAATCCTGCTGTGATCCACCTACTTGGACAGGAAACAGTCTAGAGGAAGCCATGTGAGAACAGAGACTGAAGGGTGAAAGTTCGAGTGGCACTGATCTCCATTCACCACGAGCCCTCCATTCAAAAGCTGCCTCCTGTTGTCCTCAGGGTTCCATTCTGATCTTGATGGCAGTGATATCTCAAACCCTTGCTTAATCTCCTGAGACAATGCGTAAATGTGCTTGTACGGTTACAGAGAACTATAAATCACATTCCATCTTTAGATTAGTAGAATAACTTTAAAGTGGTTGTAAGAAGTTTAAGCGATCCTATTTGGATGGAAGTACCAGGCTGGAGCTAGTGTGAACTGGACGTAACCTGTGAGAGCCTTTCTGACATGATGTGAAGCCTATTAGAAAATAGTCACTTTGAATTGTTGCAAGAAGTTTGGACAATACATTATATTCCTTCCAGAGAAAGAGATAATCCAAATATGTTACCTAGTCAATGCTTACAGTATCAATTGAATAAATGTCATCCTTATCAGAAAGCAGAAAAAATAGAATTATATGAAATTCTTTTATATACACTTCCTATGTCTAAATTCTGAGGTTAGAGTTGATTATTAAAATGGTTAAAAGGCAATTTAGTGAATGAAGAAACAAGGAGAAAGTATTCTACAAGGAGAAAGTATTCTACTTTCCCAATTTAGAAAAATAATTCTTTAATGAGCAAACATTCATGATGCTAGTCAATTAAATGCTTGTTCTAAAGTTCCATATTTTACTTAGCTTATACAATCTATCAACACATGAGAAAATAAAGGAGTAAGGGTTACAGAAAGTGAAAGGTGAAAAAGTAATAAATATATTTAGAAAATTCTGTGCAGTACACAAATGACCATGCACTGTCTCACATGCTAGATAAATAATGCCATAGATAGAACTTGTTTGATGTTTTTAAATACATTTTCCTCCAACACAAAAATGTTTACACAACACAAAATAAAATTACTCAAATTCTCAGTGTTAGGCACAACAGTTACAGAAGATCAGTGAGAAGTAACATTCTCCAGTTTAAACTTGCCTGTCAAGTTTTAGCAAAAGAGTAAAATCTGTAGTATAAGTCTGGTGTATTTGCTGTATCAGTTCAATATTACATCATGGGTAAAAAAAAGTACTAATTGGATCATATTACCAAGTTTACACATCTCAAAAAAAGTATAATATAAACAAAAGTTGTGACCATGTAAAAATACTGACAAATTACATTTTATGAGTAAACTAAAAATTCACTTTCTCGTTTAAAAATTCATATTCAATCTTAAAAATACAAAACGGAAGCAAATTAAAAGATTTGATGGTTTTTAACATTTTTAATAGCTATTTCAACCTTCTCCTCTCCCCTAAATCTCCAAAAATTTCTATTATCTTCTCTCTAGTTCACAGAGAAAATGAAAGCCATCAGGCAAGAACCCCCTCAACTACTTACCAGTAAGAATGTACACTGTCTGCTTCCTCCCATCCTTCTCCTATTGGGCTGAAAATGGCATTGCTCCCATTATTTAAAATTAACCTCTTCCCTGTGCTTCCACCTGCATCTCCCATCTCCACCTGGGTCCTGGACAAACAAATAATCCTCTTTCTTTCAGGTTTAGTGTTCCTCTTCATTCTTTTAGCATTTAGGCATATGTGAGGGTCTTTCATCTGGAGTGAATGAATGAACGAATGAATGAGTCAGTTCTATGTCCCTTAAGCTATGGCCCTCTCTCCTCCCCTTCCTTCATGGCCAAATTCATGAAAGGCTGTCACCTCATCTTGTCTGCCTCATTTTTTCTTTCCTTTACTCTCAACTTATCCCACTATCTGATCATCACTTCCAAGATCTCACCAAGATCACCACAGCCTCCTTAATGCAAACTCCACACTTTCTATTTATCTCAGTGCCCCTCCTCTGGCAGCGGTCACTGTAACTGACCACTTCATATTTGACGTACCAACTTTTGTTGGCTTCCATGACTCTCCTGGCTTTCCCGTGCCTTTCTTTCTTTTACCTTCTCGGCTTTGTATAGAGGTCCATTCCTCTGTCAGTCTTTTAAATCACTGATGCTGGCCAGGGCTCTCTTCCTAGGTGCCTTTCTCTTGTCGTTTTACATATTCTGAACAATGGCATCCATTCTGACTTTTAACACTTGATGTCTTCCCAAGTCTATTCCTACAGTACAGATCTCTCTTCTGAGCTTCTGACCTATGTATCCACCTGGAATTCACTTCAGCTGTCCAAAAGACACCTTGATCCATTGTGCAAGCTCAAAAATCACCATCCGTGACACTTCCAGCTTTATTCTCTGAGGACCCAGTCTCCGTGCACTGCTGCATGGTCCACCCAGCAGCCCAAGACGAAAACTTGAATATCACCCTAGACTCTTCCACTTCCCTCTCCTGAAATCTAAGCAACACCAATCCTGTTGATCCTGCCTCCCAAATCTCTTTCCAATCCAGCAACTTCTCACTGCTATAGCACCACTTCCCTTGTGAAGCAGGGATGAGATAATTTGGTAAAAGCAAGATTGCTAAAGAACTATAATAATAAAAATATTACAATTAATTTCTGGATGTAGAATTCATTCATTTTGTCATTAAAAAATGTATTAAAATCTATGAGATACCAAGGTTTTGTGCTAAAGGGGGATAAGTGAAACCTCTCTCAAAGCAGCTTCATCAATTAGGGTTAATATAATTGTTTTAATATCCAAAATGTGTTATTTAGTCATTAAATTAAAAGTGGCATTCATTTTCAAAAATTACTAAAGATAAATTATATATTCAATCAGTAACAGTGCCACTACACTTAGTATTCATAAACAGTGCAGCCCAAAATTATATAAACAGAATTATATGTGAGAACATGACAATCAAGTAGCAAGTTACATTAAACCGAAATACTATTACCTTAATTCCATTTCAAAATACAATTCAGTGTTTTTAACTTTGTTTTTTAATGTGGAAATTACACAGACCGAGGTGGTGGGGGACCTGTTATATACCTTCATTCAAACTGATTACTATGCATTATTTGATCATTTCTAAGTCCTGGAAGAGAATTACAGATGAGAAATTTTTTAAATTTACGTTCAAGGTCATAACAGTTTTATTTCCAGATTCCTTCTGTGAACCTGAGTAAAAAGACACCCACAAAATGCTAGCTTTCATTGTAACCCAGAAATGCATGCATTTCTATAATTCCTGGTTTTGTATAACCAGAAAAAGAAATATTATTTTCAAATTCATCCACATTTTATTCTGTGATTTACTTAGAAAAAACTCTACACTCAAATTGTTGTGTGTGACTCTATAACTTGGTCAGGCCACTAGTTGGAATGCACGTAGAATCTAGTGGATTTACTTGTCAGAGAGTGATTCGGAAAACCAAAAAAGGGGATCACCTAGTTCAGATTCTTGTACAACAGTGTTATTCTACAGAGAGTTAGCCTATGTTCAGTCTCACATCTATGTCACTTCCCTCACTCTGTAAAAAATTAGGACTTTTCTATATTTATACATCTGGCATATTCTTCAATATTCTGCAAAGAATAAGCATAACCTCATGTCTCAAAATGTGCTACCTTAGAAAAGAGGCTGGAAAAGATATAAAATGAAAGAAGCTTAAAAATGCATGATTATTAGCAAGTGTTATAGAAATATGCAAAAGAAATACAAATATTATTGTTTTCCACTTGAGAGTAAAACTAAATTAAGTTGCTAAAAACTTCTTTAGATAAACAAATCATAAAATATATCATGTGGTCTCAGTAAGTAAAACAGTGGATTAAAGTGTGTTATTTAAGCAATCTAGTAGATTAATAATGGACCTAAAACAAAAAGGCAGTCATAGAACAAAAATTTTTTCCACGAATAAAAATAATACTTTAAGGCTAAAACTGTAAAGTTCTAAATAGAATCTTTTCAGCATTTCCTTATAATATTAATAACATTCAAGGCCATGTTTACAAAAAAAATTGGCAAGTGAAACTTGCACAATTAAAATAAACACAGTGTCACATGATTTGGTTTCCCAAAGCCTGGAATTTTGACCTTAACTGAAGTTTTCCCAATTCTAATGCTATAAATAACTATGTTAGCCAAACAAAATATTAAACTATTAATTTTCACAGAATGTTGCTGTGCCTTTTCCATGTGCATGTCCCACGCAGATATTTGGCATAAGCTCATTGTTCTGACAATATTTATCAAGGCTAAGCCCCAGACCAGGCAATGATGAGATGATGCACACCTAGGTGGTCAAAACCAACACAACACCTCTCCCTAAAGGGCTAAGACGAGCAGAGAAGACAGACAATTACCAAACAGCCACACAAAGCCCTCATCTGGAAGTATACGACAGAGTCAGGAAGGTCACAGGCAATGTCTTTGCAACCAAGATCTTCCAGGCTCTGGTAACAGGCCTGCACGTCTGTAGGTCAGTGTTGCACACTGCTGTCGGTTACCTTAGTCTCATAACACACACAGGTGAGTTTAAATGCCAGGCCACATTCAATGTGATATGCTGCTCACTTAAAAGAGGCTTTAATAAATCAAGGGTTCTTAGTTATAGTTTTAAACATCAAAAGAAACCATTTCTACCACTTCAGGAAAATCAAATAAGCCTAATAAATGAAGTGGCAACACAAGTTTAAAATATTCCTGAAAAATGACAGATTGACCTTGTGAGTTTCTCTCAACCTCTTCCTCCCAAAACCACATTAAAATCACAATGGATTATCTAAAAAAATGTATACACACACAAGAACTAAGAAGGAGAAAAGGAGAGGAGACTGAAACACTCAAGAGCGTTCATCGACTTCTCACAGACCTGAAGAGACGGAGGGGCGGCAATCCACCCAGGGAGCAGAGGCACAACCTGGGCACTGTGAAGGGTACCGATGGAGGTGAGCTAATTTGGGCAGCAGACCTCAGAGAGGAGGAGGCCTGCGGAACACAGGGAGCTGTGCTGGCAGAGAGAGTTGTGGGGCTGGAAACAGGATCGGAAAACAATATGTAAGTACAATAGGTCACTGGATACTCCCCCAACATGCGTTCTCACACACGTGTGCACATGTGCCTCTGTACAGATGGCTGCACCTCCCACTGCTCCTTCTTGGAAGAAGCTCAATGACAACACAGAAGAAGATTTATAAAATGTTGAAATTTGGATGCTACTCTCAGGAAAAGCCCAGATCACCCACAAGCCACACTTCTGTACCAAGAGCTTCAGAGGGGTCTCAAATAGAGATAGGCAACAACCACAGATATGTTGGGGGGGGGATACTCCAAAATGAAAATAAAAGCATAGAAAATCAAACATAAAAAACATTCAAGGCCATTGGGGAAGAAACAACACAATGCACAGAGCATAAGGCAGTTTAAAAGCAAAACTATAATTCATATCCTTATAGTAAAAAGAGAAATGCAGTGATCATGAAACAAAATAGAATGTTGTAACACTGAACAGCAGAGGACACAGAAGAGTTCTTTGAATTTAAAAAATCTGGATAACTGAGATAAACATTCCATAGAAAAGTTAGAAGATAAAGTCATCTCTGAAGATAAAGATATTGCCCATAAAAACAAAGCAAGAAAAAGATTAAGTAGCTGGGATATAAGAAAGATTAGAATTAGGTTAGGATCTGTCAGAAGATGTAACCAGACTAAAAGAGGTTTCAGAAAAAGAAAACAGAGAAAATTGTCAAAGAAATAATACAAGAAAAGAGTACAGAAATTTCAGGCATTAATCTCCATACAGAAAAGGCCTTCAAGTTCCTAGCACAATAAATGAAAAAACGCCCACACCAATGCACATCATTATGAAGTTTTCAAACAGCAGGGATAAAGGGAAGATGATCTCATTTGAGATTATCTCTTTCAGATTACCTCTTAAAGAAAAGATTATAAAGAGAAGTTTTCAAAGGTAGAAAAAGTTCAAATACAAAAGAAATAATGATCAGAATGTATAACTGGAGACTTGGAAAGGGTAAGACACGGGACTTTAATATTAGTTGACTTCTAAAACTATGTACAGGTATTTTCATAAATAAGCAATAATAATGTAAGTGAATAGATCCATAAGTACATAAATGAATGAAACAAAGTAAAACAAATTGAGTGCTTACTACATGCCAGGGTACCATTCTTTTTAAAACTGTATTCCCTCATTTAATACTCCTAACTCTACAAGGAAGACACTATCAATCTCCTTTTACCGGTGAGGAATCAGGCATTGAGAGGTTAAGTATGGAATACAATCGGTGAGTGGTGGAGTCAGAGTCCTGGCATTCCGAATGTGCATGAGACTGTCTCTCAACTTTAAAAGTAAAATAACTTTTAAAAAGAAGAAAACAAAACACTATTATTTGGTTGTTTCCTATGTTCCAATTCTGTTCCCAGATCAACTGTGGTTGGTTAAAAGTTCTGTCTCGGTCAATCGGGCCACAAGTTTAATATATGTATGTATGTATGTATGTATGTATGTGAAGGTTGGAGACATAAAGGTCGAAGGCATTTGCTAGGATTTTAAGTTTCACTGTAGAAAAGGACTTAATGTAATTTGCTGCTGGAAGGTCCACAAAGTAGATTCCCTGACCTAAATACACCAATGACCTCCGCCCATATAAATGAAGCACCGACAGCATCAGATCACCACTGTCCATATGGGAGAAGAATTAAAGCGTACATAAATTTCATTAAAGTTAAAAATAGACTAGTTGCCTGTTTTCTAAGTTATTGTCTTCTGAACCTTTCACATTCTTCTAGTCTTGCAAGGAAAATATCCCCAGGCGATTTTCCTGATCATTTACGTTACTATTAAATATACTGCGGTAACAAAAACATCGTGCCCCTGGGACTCACTCTTGCCTTGTTTAGACTCATGTACCTTACGTGAAATACACAGTGATACCTGAACATTTCCATTTGCACTTCCTCTGTAGCAGTCAGCCTCATTCAGCTCCCTGTGTTTCCTTCCCTATCCATCTTCTCACTTGTCCCTTATTTAAGAGATTCTACTTTGGGGGGTGGGTGGGATATAATCTTTTTGAACAATTTTTTCCTTTTCTTTTCCAATCTATTATCTTTGTTCTTTCCGACCTATAATACTACGGAGGCCACACAGCTATGACTAATACACTTCCGTACATTAACATCTTTTGGATCCTCATGCCCCCTCGGCTCGGGAGATCCTTCCTGCAACAAATGCAACCCTCCACTTTCTGCCTGTCATGCCCTTGACTTCTCCCTTAGGTTTTTGTTTTGTTCTGTCCTGATCTGGGCTGTCCGTTGATAGCGGACAGCGGATAGCGGATAGGTGGTAGCGACAGCGACCCTTAAGGCTCTCACACATCAGGACAGCACCGTCTGTCTTCCCAGCATCTGGGTGAACACACGCACACACAGCCAGGGTCGCCCGGCCTGGGTCTCGTTCTCGGTCCCCGGAGGTCCCTGCCCGCGGCCGCAGGGCTCACACGGCGACAGCCTCCGACGTCAAGGGGGCTCTAAGCCTCAGTAGCACCGCGCGCGGCTGTCGCCCCGCCCCGCACTCAGGTGGCGCCAACACCCGGCGGCCCTACCCTCGGACGTCACCGGCGGGTCGGGGCGGCGCGCACACGCGCACCTACCGTCTCCTTGGCAGCGGCGACCGGGATGGGCAGCAGCCCCCGCCCGCGGGGCGCGTCCTCCAGCTCCGCGTCCGCGCTCTCGGAGGGGCACCCGGAGGTCGGCGCCCGCGGGGAGTCCGGCCTGGGGTCCCCGTACAGCTGGTAGCACACGAGGCCGACCAGACCCCCGCCGGCGGCCGCGGCGATGCTCAGCTCCCCCCAGCGCCGCCGCCTCCGCGCCGCCCCAGCCGCGGCCGCCGCCTCCTCCTCCTCGCGGCAGGAGAACGGCCGGCCGGGAGGGCCCGGAGCTGCACCCACGGGACGCCCCCACGGTCCGGGGAGCGGGTGATGCGGGCAGGGAGTAGGCGGGAGCCGAGGCGGCGGCCAGAAGAGCCTCCTCAGCGCAGCCATAGCGGGCGCAGCCTGCCCCGGAGCCCGGAGGGGGCGGGCGAGGGGTGGGGAAACCTCGCGAGAAGTCGGCGCGTCGGGCTTGCGCGGGTGCCAGGGCGACCCTCGCGGACGCGTGGCCCGGGGACCCTGGGGGGCCGCTGTCTGTGCGGGAGGTCGGGTCTTCGGCCACCGAAAGCCTGGAAGAGAAGGCGGCTGCTACCTCGCCCCGCACCCGCCCCGCGGGCAGAAATAACTGCGCCTGCCCGGTGCGGCACCTGACAGCGAGCGCGGGGCGCCGCAGGCTGAGCCCGGTCGCACGCCGGACCCCGTTTACGGGGGTGTCGGGGCGCTGCTCCGCCAACCCGCCGCCGTCGCGCCTGGGGCCCCGCGGAGAAAGGTCCCCAAACGGTCTTTCTAATGTTGTGACACAGGGTCACGAATAATCTGCGATTGTATCTTGAAGAGTCCAACAAAAATGAGGTATTACAGGCTAGCTTAAGTTATAAAAATGGCAAGTTAAGTTGAGGGGTGTTGTGACTATAGGATGAAAACTTCTGGACTTTTGATGGAAGAAAGCGAATGCTGTTTTGTAGTTTCCGTTAATATATAAGAAAAGACACACAAAAAACCATACCTGTGATTCCCTGAATTCCACCAAGCAGAACTGTCTTGAAAGTTACCCTTAATTGTAAGGGTACCCTTAATTGATTCAATGTAAAGTGAATCAATGTGTATTGTGTCATCTTTACTCTTGTCACTACAGTAGTTGCTTGTTGCACAGTCGGAATCACTGTTAGGAGAAAGTACGTGTAACATTGGTACTGTTTTCCGCCCCTGCCCCAGTTTCGGTAACGGTTACGCTAGCTTTGCGGAGTGGTACCTGGACCCCCTAAAATATACTGGGTTTAGGGGTGCAGACAATAAACCCAGGAGTCCCAACGGAGCTGCAGTCCCCAGGGGATGAGGTCAGTGGGATCTGGCAATTAGTGTGAAGACCAGGGTTTTGCAGAAGCAAATGAAATTAGGTTTTCTAGGCCAGATCCTGCTCTTCCCATTCCTCACCACTTGCCTGTAGGAATCTATCAGACACGCCTTAGACACTTCTTGTTTTAATAGAGGTTCATGGAAGTGTTCTTCTTTCCTGAAGACTAAAAGTAATGCACAGAAAAGCCTCTACAACATATGAACAAAATGTGTCTGTTTTAGGAAGCCATCTCTATTTCTTTCACTTTCAGCCTGTTGGTTTTATATAAAACCAGTCCTCTAAGGAAAACGCGGTGGTGGCTCCTTGCTATATCACCGAGATTCCTTTAATTTCTGCCTTCATGGAATTCTGGGAAGTTTCAGTATTCAAAGCATTTAGTCTCTCCATATATAACACAGTTCTTCTGGTATTGCTTACTTTGAACACAATTTCCAGATTTTTCTCATAAATTTCCAACATGACCTGTGGCAGAAGTCTTGGACTAACAGATTTTAATTGGTTACATATTAAAAGCTGAGTAGCTCTAAAGAGAACTAGGGATGTAATACAATAATATCCTATTACAAGGAAAATGATGGAACTTTTCCGTCTAAGATGACTTCATATGTATATGATTTCTAGTTTTACTAAACTTAATACAGCTACTGAAACTCACTTTTCTGGCTAGATACCCACGTTCTTCTGTGAGAGATCCTGGAGTAAGTTTGTCGGGTACTCCAACTTCCATGGGTGAAAGTCATTCTAACTATAACTTTCCACAGTACCTTTCCTCTAAAAATCAAATTTCCTGGAACACAGCTATTGTTTTCTTTTTACCTTTGATGCTCTGTAATTAAAAGTACATTAAAATAACCAGATTTCTTTATTACCTGTATATTTTTCTGAGTTTCATTCTCAGGAGGAAAAATCATAAGGAAACATGGGAGGAATTTGGAAACTTCCGAAATTACAGCTAATATTGTCAGATCAGTATAGATTTAGCCCAGTTTCCTTCATCTTTTATGTCAGTTCTACTGAGCGTTAATAATATCCCCCAAATGTTCTTACTACACAGTGACAGTCCACATCTTCAAAAAAATTCACTTATGTTCATTATGGTCAGTAAAACAAACAGCTCTGGAACATTTTGAAATGTTTACAACAGCAGGGAATACGCCAAGGAGGGTTTTTCAGGAAAACACACCTATCAGTGGACAGAGTGATAAAGTAGATGAAAAAATACAGACTCTTGGTTTTGCTACATCTTGACTGTAGAAACTTACAGTGTTTTGGAGTCCATAATTTCCTATAAAGTAATGAAATTGAATAGGTGATCACCTTCTGAATCCCCGGTTCTCATGAGACAAAATACTCCAAGTCTATCAGTAAACCATGTATAGATACTTCATAGCATCTTTCACATGTCATTTCTCTTCTCAGGACCTATAACTGCTCTATTCTTTCCAATGAACATTTCATCCTGTGACCCAATTTTTTAACCTTTCCTCCTTAAATTGCAAATACATGAGGGACTTCTGCATTTTGGAAATGGGAAATGGAACTGGGATGTGTGCCATGCCTAGGCAGAAATGGGTTGTTACAAACAAACAAACAAACAAACAAAATGTCTGTTAAAGTATACTGCTTACCTTGTGTTACTCTCTGAGCACTAAAATCTTGACAAGCTGAAAGATAAGCATTTCTATCTGACACCCTACATCAGGACAAATGAGGACCCTTCCCCCTGGTCTGCTTAATTCTGACAGAGGAAGGCTACCAGCCAGGGAGCAAGGCTGCAGCAAGCCCCTTCTTTCTTGGGAAAGTTGTCATAAATACTGTCCTCATTTTCAGTGCTGGCAGCCTTGGGGGACAGTTTGCAAAATCAAAGGAGAAAGTGGTGGGGAAGGTGTGTTCTGTGCTGTCATGGCCTTTTCTTGATTTCAGAATATTAGACACTGGGAGTCTGGAACTCAATACCCAGATTCCAGGGCTGTGGAAACCAAGTTACTCAAGGCACTGAGGGTCTGTTTTCTGTTTTGACCGCCTCTCACTCTCAAAGACAGATTGACAGTGGTTTGCACCCTGCCCTTCTCTCTCAGTCAAACTAGGCTGTGTCTAAGCTCCAAGGAGTCAGAGCTATTTAGTGTTTAGCCCAACTCCTGGCACATAGCAGAGCCTATTAAATGAAGAAGGGAATTTATTATTATTGTGTATGCGTATGTGGGGGGGGCAAGATAGAAATGGCCAATCAGGAGATGACAAATATAAAGTAGCCCATCAGACACTACAGGAGACAGTAGACCCAGCAGCATGTCTGGAAATGGAACTAGTGCAAATGGAAGGCAGAAGGAGAAAGCAAGGCCTTGGCAAGGAAAGATTACAGAGTGTGGTCATGGAGAAGGGTTGAGTCAGGGACAAATTTTGTGATTTTGCTATTTGAAACCAACCTCACACGTGTTACAATTCAGCATGACCCTGCTGGACTTAGAACCTTAAAGCAATAGGCTTCCACCAGGTTCTCCTGGTCCTCTGAGGAATTCCAGCATGATCCATGGCCAAAGGTCGGTGACTTGACCTTGACAGCTCCATTTTTGTTCTTGCATATCTCACTGGTAACAACAAGCAAGTTGCCAGTTGTGCACATGTATCTGACTTCAAGACCAGTAACAGTCTTTTTGACAATGACGACTACCCAGTCTGACTTAAATAATTTCTGATTTTATATAATTTCCAGGGCCTTTACTGACAATATCTCACTGTTTAATTCTTATAGATGTGTTCACCCTCCATTTAGTGGCAAGAACTTTTTATCCTATTTGGGAAACAAGGAATAGCAACTCAGACTTGCTACTAGCAAATCTTCCTGTCTAAAAATGAGTGAGCCCTTTCTCAATTGTCATAGCCTTGTTTTCATGCTGACAGTGATTCAAGCATCTGTGCTCACTCAAAGCTGTTTTCTGCTGTAGAATAGCCTCAGAGTAATGTAATAATCATCAATCGTGCAAGAATGGCACTAGAGTAACAAAACAAATAATCTTTCTAAAAATGTAACTGCAGGAGTTGAACATAAGCATACCCATCAATTTCACTCCTAGGTGAAATACTCATAAAAAATGATTGCTTTATGCACACCAAAAGACATATAGAGAAATGTTTGTAACTGGCTCCAAACTAGAAAGTATTCACTTGTGCATCTACAGTTTTTAACATATGGTACATTTATATAGTTGAATGCTGTATAGCAATGCAAATTACCGACGTGCAACTACATGCAGTCTTATGGATACACTTTGCAGCCAGGAAGTTGAGAAAAAGAAGGCAAACACGAAAGAACCAGTATTGTTCAATTATAATATCAAAACCACATTTGTATTTATGTTTACATTAGAAGTATAGTGAGTTCCTTGGGTAGAGGGTGACTGAGAGAGGGAGAAAAGGGTGTTCTGGAGTTCTGTTCATGTTTTGTTTCTTGGTCTGAGTGCCCATTAGATATGTGCATTCACTCCTGTGAAAAATTCAAAGAGCTGTCAGTTACTATTGGTATATCTTTTTAATGTATATTTTAATAAAGAGCTCATATAAAATAAAAAAGAGGTTTTCTTCCTAATGCTCTTATAGATAAGAACATTTCTTCCTAATGCTCTTATTTACTAAAGAAATTGCTCGATTGTGAGCTCTACAACTTAGGAAGAATGTACAGAAATTGTGAAGAGTTGAGATAAGAGCAAAAAAATTGAAGATTTGGAAACTCATGGAAAAGGTAGATAATCTTAATATAACCTAAAGAGATTTAACCCAAGGAGCATTTTAACAACAGTCTTTTGGTGCTGCAAAACCCTTAGGAAGATGCTCATTAGCGATGTTCCTTATTTACTAAGGAAAAAACAAAAATAACTTGGTATTTTAAGCAGCCACCTAGTATGTTACCTTCTTTGACTTTTAGCACTTTCTCCTGTGAAATGAAATGTCCATATGGACAGACCCAGTAGGTGTCTGGTAGTAATGCCTAGTAGACCAGTATATACCCCTGTCTCTGGCTGTAACCCCAGATTGTCAGGTGTTGGATGGGAAATTGCTTTAAGGGCAGATAACCAAACAGAAGGGCAAGCTTCAGAACAGATGGAAAGCTCAGCACCAAAAGGAGCCATTAGAGAAATCCAGCAGAACATAAGGCAGGTCAGTGTACATACATGCAGAAGCTTAGCAGGATGGCACACCAGTTTCACTTCTTGCCAGCTCTAATTGGTTGGTATTGGTAACCTTGAACATTGAGCAAATTCTTGTATTGGGCCAGAATTCATGGGAAAAAGTGCCTTGGAGGGTGAATATGTCTGAAGAGCTAAGGGCAGGCTATCAGACTGGACTGAACTGCATTATAGAACCACCAGTTTTTGCTTTTGTCTTATTTTTGGAACACTTCAATAAGAGAAGACAGTGTGAATAACTGCAGGAACAGATAAATTAAAACTATTTAAATGTTTCTGTAACATGCATGTGAACATGTTGTATTTACACTGCAAAGCCACAGAAGAATTTAGTAATAGCTTGGTCTGAAAATTGTTTAACCTTTTAAAGTTTTTTTTCTGTGTTTTTTGGGGTAGGGAAGGGGGCAAGTCCTTGGTGGCAATGGTCAAAAGAAATTTTTAGCCACAAATGGCAAAAAATGTACCAACCTTTTAGTCACAAAGGGGTTTAACAACCTCCCTTCCCTTCCTGGGGTGGTTAGTGGGTTTCAATCAACCTGTATACAGACATCTCTATGAAATTACTTTTACTCTTTCGAGATAATTATATCTGTGTTTCCAAATACTTAGAGTTAAAAAGAATCATCTCAGGCATGAACAGAAATACCGGCTATGCAGAGTCAGGTGCAGACTCTAGCTGAGTGTACAGAGAGCCAGTTAAAACACTGCATTCACCAGGTGACGACCACTAGGGCCCAGCTCTCGTCTGCTATTGCCAGGTAATTAAGTGTTCATTTATGCTAATGTTGGTTTTCAAGTTTGATTAAAATATATTATTTCAAATTTACAATACAATGGTATAATACATCTAAATAATACTTACATTTATTACAGTTAAAATTTATATTTTGCATAAATGACTACCACAGAAAGGTAGTCATTCTTAAGGCAACGTAGTAATCAAGTGATTTAGATAACTATGCAGTGTCTTTTCCTGTTAAAATAAATCAGTTTGCCTCAAATGCTAGAGATTTATCTAAAAGTGAAAAGGCTGAAAGTATGGGTCTGCATAAATGCTTTGGCAACTGGAGCATGTCAAAACTCAGACACTTTGGAAGTGATTGCAGTTTTTCTCAGGATTGTCTCCAATCTTATGTTCAGGAACCTGGAAACCTCAGAGCCCCACATCAAGGGGAATGAAGTGAACCTTTCACTGATGATAAGACTTTACAAAAAACCCACCAAACGAGCTACTCTAACGTCATCGTGCAGGTGCATGGGTCTCCTTGAACAAATTACTCCAGGACGAGGAAGTCGGTTCCTTCATCCTGGCAGTGTTATATGTGAAACCATATTTGATTAGGGTTTTGCTGTGTGTAGTGTTTATTTCAGGGCCTATGCTGTGCTCACAATCTATGTACTGGAGGCTTGAGTTCTGCATCCAGAATTAAGCACTGAACTCTTGGCTCTGGCTAAAAATGTTACATGGACTTAGTAATTAAACACGTGTGTGCCTGTGAAGAGTTTGTCCCTAAAGTGATTTTTAAATAAAGAAGAACATCAAACAATGATGAAACCAATATATGAAACTCAAGATCATTATCCAAACCAGGTGCTTTCTCAGATGGAAAATAAACCAAATGAGGAGGAGCTACCCATTAAATAGAGTAATTCATTATTTTAAGTCTTTTAAAAATGGAAACAAATGAGACATGAAGTTCAGAACATGGTGTGCCCTTGTTCTTATTTCCAGTCTGCAGATGAAAATTAAATTTTCTCGTAACCTTTCTCTGATAATTTTGAAGGACTGCTCTGACATTCAACCAGAGGAGGCCGCTAAGCCAGGACATGTAACTGGAGCTTCGGGACAGAGCCTTACAGGTGGTGACTGACCACTCCCTGGCTGTGTTGAAATTTATTTGGGCTTTTATGTGAAATTGGTAAAAAAAAAACAAAAAAAACCATACTTTGAAAGACAGCTTAACATATGCTATAAGTAAATTATGCTATAAATCAAAAAATTAAAATTATATAGCATTTCCATAATTTCAGACATTATAAGTTCATGTATATACAAACACATCTTCTTTGCATATTTATTTTGACAAAATATCAATATTTGAATGTCATAATTAGAACCTTCCTTATTTTCATTAAAGCTCTGATTTTAAGGGAAGAAGAACTTAAATAACTTGAAGACAGTGGTTTGTGAAATTAATTTATAGAGAAAAGTTACTGAATTCTATTTTCCAGTGCAATTTTACCTGGAAATTCAGATAGAACATTATAAAATGTTAGGTGTAATGGGACCACAGAGATCATGGAGTCTGAGGCCTGTGTCACAGAGAAGAGGAAACTGAATGGATGGTGCCCTCCCAGGAGCTATTTCCCACCCAGCTGCTGCCTGCCCTCCCTCTCTTCCCCGCTGATCCCGCACAGGGCTCTGCTTAGATGGAACTCCTTCCAAAATGAGTTCACACCACTGCAAGGCTAGTTAGTCTGCTCTGCGACCTGCTTCCCATGAACTTCTTTGAACTTCCCCATCGTAGCTTCACCCTATGATGTTCTCTTGTTTGTATCCACTGACTAGACTGTAAGTAGCAGGAAGATACTGTGTTTTGTTTTTGAAATACAGACAGTACCTGTTTTATAGTAAGAACTTACATTTTTTGCATGGATGTCAAATACCTGTTTCTATAAAATGACTGAGAATCCATGTGAGTTTACCATGAGTAGAAGTTCTTTCTTCAGAATAATAAAGATTAGATTGAATTATTATTGCTCAAAATTCAGAAACCCAAGCCAGTGAATTGCTAGGTTCAAATGATTGCCCTGCCCTGGCTGGTGTGGCTCAGTGGACTGAGTGCCAGTCTTCAAACCAAAAGGTTGCCAGTTTGATTCCCAGTCAGAGCACCTGCTTGGCTTGTGGGCCAGGTCCCCAGCTGGGGGTATTTGAGAGGCAACCAATCAATGTATCTCTCCCACATTGATGTTTCTCTCCCTCCCTTCCCCTCTCCCTAAAAAATAAAATCTTTAAAAAAATGATTGCCCTGGAAAAATATTTTCAATAGTTTCAGATCATTTAGAAATATTTATGTTTTATTATATTGCTAACATTGAAGAAATAATAGTGGATCTGAACTTACTGAAGTCTTCCTCATGAAAGGTTGCTTTCTGAAAGTTTCTTCTCTTATTGTAAAAGACCCACAGCGAGGATATTTGCTGTTGTGATCATGTCTTTTTGTTGCAGATTCTGGTACATGCAGTTTTATAGGTGATACAATTCTCAAAGAACTTACCTTTTGATTTGGTTTGTATGACAACAAACGACTCTGAATCCCTTGCTATTTCATGTACTTGACTCAAGCTCCTAGTCCTTGAGCTCATTTCACAATTTCATTGCCAGCTAGAAACTTACAGCGTACTTCTCAGGAATAGCTGGAGTCAAATACATTCAGTGTCAACACTTTTCCGGTGCCCTGACAGCTGACAAAACAGCTGGGCTGCATCTTATTCTTCTTAAGACTATTGACATTTACACAGTTTTCTGACTTTCATCTTTGCCAATGACCTACTCTTTCCCATGGGCTCTTATTCTGGTCTTGTTTGGGGGAGTGAAACTTTCCATGAGGAGCTTACCAATGGCTAGAAGCTGGAGAAGTGAAACCTGCCAGCATTCCTGTCTGCTGGTCAAGGTCCCTCTGGGGGTTCTGGAGGGGTCTGGCAGGGTGTGTGCCCACATCGTCCTCTAGTGGCTGACCCCCAGGACTGTCCTTTCTCTTGGAGCATGGCTTTTATGCCCAGGTGTTCTTATTTCTTAAGACGAAGGATGTTCTTCCTAGTGTGCATGTGTTTTTTAACAGTCAAATTAAATTTAAGCCTTTGAATATACATTCTATGACTCAGAACAATTTTTAGGTAGGGGAATATCAAAATAAATTTAAAAATTAAGCCCTGGCTGGTGTGGCTCAGTGGATTGAGTGCCAGCCTGTGGACCAAAAGGTTGCTGGTTCAATCCCCGGTTGAGGACACATGCCTGGGTTTCAGGCCAGGTCCCCAGTAGAGGATGCACAAGAGGCAACCACACATTGCTGTTTCTGTCCTTTTCTTTCTCCCTCTCTTCTCCTCTCTCTAAAAATAAATAAATAAAATCTTTTTAAAAAATCAAAGCAAGTACAACACTTCAGGTTTCTGAAAAAGTTTTTAAGTGTATGTCAGTCAACCAACAATACTTATCAATTGTAAAATGTGCCAGGTACTATTGTGGGTGCTTGATAGACATCAGTGGACAAGATGCACAGAGACCCTGCCTTCAGGGGGCATGCATTCCAGCATGAGGCGCACACCCGTGGACTTGCTTCTCCTTAGGATAACATTCAAAGCAGGCTACTGTCCGCGCACATTTCAATAACTGTGCTATTATGAACTGTATTCTTGACACCCATTCTTAAAAGCTACAGTTAAATGTGATTGATGTTTGTCTTCTCTAACCTGCCTTCAAGGCAAATTGCAGGTGACTTGCAACATGCCACTCACATAGCTGGTGCGGACTCCAAGCTGGTCCTCCCCTGACAAACGCTTGACTTGGCTTCCATTACTAACATTTCTCACTGCAGAGTGAGTAGGATTTTAAATGGCCTAAAACCCAGGGAAAACTGATCATGATTATTGGCACTGAAATAATATCTTACATGCTATAGCACTAATGGATTTTCACACACATTTATTTATACGATTTCTGCAACACTTGGACAAGTTGGACATAATATACTTCATTATCCCAGTTTTATATGGGAAAAACTGAGCTTCAGGGAGGTCTGTAATTTTCCCAAGGTCTCACAACTACTGTGTCTAGTAAGGTGAATAGGGAAAGAAAACAATATAAGGCAAAAGTCAAAGTATGTGTTGTTTATAATTCTTCTTCCTCCTTGTGGTGGGTAAAGTGAGGAGTAGGAATGGATCTGAGTAGCTGACATTCTTGAAACGAGGTAGCAACCACAATGTTTAATTTGTGTCGAATTTTCATTCTTCATGATTTTGGTCCCCCAAATTATTTGTGTTCATGCTCAATTACTATTCACTTCTCCACAACTGCTCATATTGTCCACAGAGAATACATTTACACAACCTGTTCTGGTCCAGGTTTGAGATTTTGTGCAGACCGGAAGTCTGTGCGAATGCTGAGTCAAGTTCAGGAATTCCGATTTGTCTTGTTTACCTCACATAACAGCTGTTGAATTTAGATTTTCTCTCCTATAACTAAAGCTTCCAATATCTAAGTTGTGACCTTTCAAATTTTACATTAAAAATTTATATTTTGATCTAATTTTATACTTAGGGAAAATTTACAAGAATCGTACAAAGAATTCCACATACCCTTTCCTTGCATTCTTTAAATTTTGACATACATTTCAAATGCTCCATCTACTTTATCATCTACCCTCTTTTACCGTATATAGCTGTGTATACATTTTTTCTTAACCTTTTGAGAATAACTTTGTAGACATCATGCATCTTTATCCAAAAAGTTTTATTTTATATTTCCTAAGAGTTTTCCTTATATATTCATAGTAAAATGCTCAAAATTAGGAAATTGTTTGTTAGGAAACATAGATACAAAACTATTATTTAATTCAGCGCTCATATTACATATTAAGATTTTGACACTTGTTTCAATAATGCCCCTTTATTTTCAGGTGCAGCCTTCATACCAGGATCATATATCACATTTAGTTTTTATGTCTCTTAAGTTTCTTTTAATCTGGAAGAGTTTCTTAATCTTCTTTCTTCTTTCCTGATTTTGACAGTTTGGAAGAGTATGGAAAAGTTGCTCTAAAGAGTGTCCCTCCACTGGGGTGGGCTAAGTTTTAATGATTACGTTGAGGTTATGTATTTTTGAGAGGAACACAAAAAAACAGACATTGCATCCTTCCAGGGTATCAAGAGGCAACACATGGTTTGCCCCATTATCATAATCTACTTTACTTGGTTAAGATAGTATTTACTAGTGTTAATCCACAATAAAGTTATCATTTTCTCTTGGTGATTAAGAAACAATTTGTGAGGGGATGCTGGGGACTGTGTAACTTGCCTCTTCTTCATTAGACTTTTACCCATTTGTTTTAGCATGCGTGATGGTTTTGCTGGATTAGCAATGATCCTAGGATGGAAGAAAATCATCACTTTCTAATGCCATCATTTTTCCAGTATTGATTAGTAGGTATTCTACTGTAAGAAAAAGTGTTCCCATCTCCTTTATTTTTATTTGTTTGATTGGTTGTTTATTTATTTGAACAGTTGCACTCATAGATTATTATTTTATTTGATGAATATGCTGCTCCTATCATTATGTATTATGATGGAAGTTATCTATGGCAATTGAGAAACTGAGTCTAAAGTTGATATGGAGAGGTGAAAAACCCAGGCCAACCAACACATGACTGAAGGGGAAGGACAGGGGCAGAGCACTGCCAATACTTACCCATAAGAATTATTATAAAGCTGCAACATCAAGACACCATGGTATTGGTGAAAGAACAGACAAACAGATCAATGGAAGAGAATAGAGAACCTAGACGTAGATCCACATCAACAAAGTCAACTGATCATTGACAAAGTATCAATGGCCCATGGAGCAAAAACAGGATACCTTTTTGATAAATGGTATTGGAAAAATGGGACATACTCATGCAAAAAAAAAGAGTCTAGACACAGATCTTACATCTTCACAAAGATTAACTCAAAATGGAACATACACCTAAATGTGAGATGCAAAACTACAAATCTCCTAAATAACAACACAAGAGAACACCTAGATGACTTTGGGCCTGGTGGTGACTTCTTAGATATTGTAGCAAAGGCAAGACCCATGAGATGCAGGGCAGGGCAAAAAAAGGTTTACAGTTGTTCACATGGAAAAATAATATGATAGTTAATAAATAATAGAAGGATAAACTCTTGAGGTTCATATACAATTGTAAACCTGTTTTTGCCCCATTCTGTGTATAATTTGCTCAACTAGAATTTTATTAATATTAAAACCTTCAGCTCTGCCAAAAACAATGTTGGGAGAGTGAGAAGACAAGCCATAGGCTGGGAACAAATATTTGCAAAACAGACATCTGATAAAGGACTGTTTCCAAAATAGACAACTCAAAATTCAACCAAGAGGAAGCAAACAACCCAATTAAAGATCTGGGCCAAAGATCTTTACGGATGTCTCACCAAACAAGATATCTAGATAGCAAATAAGAAAGTGAAAAGATGCCCACATCATATGTTATTAGGGAATCACAAATTGAAAAACAAGATACTTTCCACGCATATTCATTGGTCAAACTCCAAAACACCACAACACCAGAATACAACAGTACAACGTCAAAATCCACAATCACAAATACTGGTGAGGATGTGGAGCTGTGGGGACTCTCATTCACTTTTGGTGGGGGTGAAAAATGGTGCAAACACTTTGGAAGATACTTTGGCAGTTTCTTACAAAATTACACACACTCTGACCATACAGTCCAGCAATCACACTGCTTGGTATTGACCCAAAAGAGCTGAAAACCATGTCCACACAAAAACCTACACATGGATATTTAAGAATTTTATTCATAATTAAAACTTGGAAGCAATCAATGTATCCTTTGGTAGATGAATAAATAAATTGGAAGTGATCAATATATCCTTTGGTAGATGAATAAATAAATTGTGGTAAATTCAGAGAGTAGAATATTATTCAGTGCTAAAAAGTAATGAGCTAGCCAGCCATGGAAAAGCATGAAGAAGACTTAACTGCGTATTACTAAGTGAAAGAAAGCAATTGGAAAAAGCAATGTACTGTATTATTCCAACTATGTGACATTCTGGAAAAGGTATGTCTCTTAACTATGGAGACAGTAAGAAGATCAGTGGTTGCCAAGCAGTGCACGGGGGAGGACGAACGGGCAGAACACAGAGGATTTTTATCGCATGGGAAATACTCTGCACGATACTGTAAGGATGGATACATGTCATTATACAGGGTCCAGCAACAACAATGCCCCTTTTTTTAATTACACAATCTTTTATTATAAAATCATAAGCATGTAATTCTGCAACATAACAATATCACACCATATGACATTTTAGGTGAAATGTTTGAATTAAAACTATAACGAAGTACACCCATATTACCTTACCAACCACATTCAAGCAGGCTTTACTTCTTCCAGGCCCTGTATACCTGTCGCAACCCCTGGGATGTACAACACGAAGAGCCTACCCTAATGGAAACGTTGGACTTTGGGAGATGATGTGTTAGCGTAGGTCCATTAATTGTGACGAATGCACCACCCTGGCAGGGAATGTTGATAGTGGGGGCAGCTAGGCAAGTGTGTATCATCTTATTTTCCGTGAACCTAAAACTGCTCTAAAAAATAGTCTTAAGAAGAAAAAGGTGCCTGAGTCCCCAAACCAGATATTTTCCGGGAACCATGGGTCATTTTAGTGGTAGTTTGAACTGAGAAACTAAAGATCTAGGCACTGGGTGTGTTCAGTTGTCTCCATGGTACCCCTGCTTCTAGGCCCCTTTACTAGACAGAGTGAAGACAAACACACACCTACACACACATTAACACACACACACACACACGTGTGTGTGTTAATACTGATAACTACAATTTTAACTCAATACTACAGTATTCATTCTAATCTTTCCTGCTTTTATATCTGTAACTCCATTCTCTAGCAGTGAAACATGTAGCTCTTCATTATTGTCAATATATTCAGTCACTGGTTCAGTCTTACAATACAATAGTCTAACCCTTACCACTGAGAAAAACAGTCTTTGCAACTGAAGTTCAATATTTGTTTATGTTTCTTTGGTCTTTAGACCTTAATTATATAGCCAACAAGCTGTATTTAAAAGTTACTTCGTTTTTCAAAACAATATTATTTCCTTCCACATGGTTGTATTATTCATTTGAATTCAGTGAAGATGTTTGTTTCTGGTGTCATTCAGTTTTCCCCTCATTCTTGTTTATTTTATTTTACTTTAAAAAAAATCTATAATGTTTAGAATTCTCAAAAAGTCCAAACCCTATTAAAAGTTGTTCTCACAGAAGCTGTCACACTGTCTTTTCCTCATGTTCACCCCAGGTGGACTAATTGCATTAGTTTCTGGTTTTTCCATTCCATGTTTATTCTTGGAAAAAAAATAAGGTTACCTATGTAGGATTTTATTATTGTCTTTCCTTCTTACAGGAAAGGCAATGCATGACACATAAAGTATGCTGAAGCTTTGCTCCTTTCACTTAATAATATGTCCTGCAAATACTCCATATTGGTTTATAGAGATCTTTGTCATTTTTCCCAGCTGTATAATGCTCCACTGTGTGAACTTATCATAATGTACTCAATCAGTTTTCTATGTGTGGAAATTTATGTTGTTGCCAATATCTTGTAATTGCAAATAAAAATAATGCAGGCAAATGTATTTTTATTTTATTGGGGAGTACAAGTCATAAGTCATCGGCTCTTTTTTTTTCAAGTTGAACACATGTAGAAGTATCAAAAGGCATCTTTTTTATGTGTAGAAACAAAGATTCATGACAATATGCTTGCTGCAAAACTACAAAGAAATTACAGGGTCTGGAAAACTGTAACTACATTTGTGGAAGTAGAAATTGTACCACATATTTGTAGAACAGCAAGGCAAGTGTGGTCTCTAGGAAGTATCGGGAGAGTTGATTAGATTGCAGTGTATACTTAAAAGTTGAATAATGCACTCTTGTAAAACACTCTTCAAAATTATTTAACTTCCCATGATATCATCACAGCATGAGCAAAAAAATCTTTACTGTTATCTTTTCCTGTCACATGACTAGTGCAAACAAAAGAAATCCTTATCTTTTTGTTTCTGCTCTGGCCCTTTATAAAATGGCATTAAGCACCATTCAAAACTTACACATTAAAGGTTTGGTTTGGGGGGGAAAAAGATTTAATTTGTATTTCAAATAAATTACATTTGTTAAATGATCAGGCAGAAACTTTCCCAACAACTGAAGGTGTCTAGCATCTTATATGAATGGAAAAAACTTTTTAGCTTTAAAAACATGTTCCTAAATATTTTTGCATTTAAATTTTATAGCAACCGTAGGCATAGTGAGCTAGGCGGGAGGTACGTTGTACTTATTTTCTAAAAGAGGCAGCAGAGGCACGTGGAAAGTTTAAGGACATGGTCCTGGGTCGTGGAACCAAACCCTGAACTAGAATCCAGGGCAATTTTTTCCCTTATAAAGTGGAATGTGCCTATCTTGTAGTGTTATTTTGGGATCCAATAAGGCAATGCATTTGAAAATGCCAAAACTGTATAAAGAGAAGATAGTTTCATTATGAAAGTATTTGGGCTGGGGTGACCACGTGTGAAATGTCCCCATATTTCTTGTATATATAAATAATATAAGAGACTTAAAGAGTCTTAGAGCTATAAATCACACAGCAAGACTTAAAGTGTAAGGGAATATTTCATAGAATTAAAATATTTAACTTTGTACCAAACTAGTACCTCAAGGAACAGATGACGATGCTATATATCTATTGTGGAATAATTAATAGCATTAAATGATGTACAGAACTTAGACCTTGAAACAAACCTCATTAAAAGGTACTTGATCTTTGTTTTAAACCTTTAAGTATCTCTTCTTTAAAAGTGATCAATGCATGTACTGGCTATTTTAGTTATCCCTCTATGAGATTCACACAACTTTGATCTAACTTTCTTTGATTTAACACTGCAATTAAGAAGATTTGGTTCAAAGTAAAAGCTCATTGGTTGATGTTTTACACTGATGTGATAATGTTTACACAGATGTGCTTTGAAATCTTGATTATGGTGGATTTGGGGGTCTTACCACAAGACAGACTGCATTTATTTGAAAGGTGAAATGATGTGACGTTTACCTGGTACAACCTTTAAAACAGACTTAGCAGCGTACATTTCTAAGGTGATGTATCTGTTTATTGTTTTTAGCCAGTGTTTTTGTTTTATTTCATATCTATCAACAGTAATTCCCTCATTTCAAGGACGCTTTTATAACCTGGCTGCACAAGGGTCAGTACTTAGGGCCCTCGTGATGAAAAGGTGTAACTTTACCTACTTTAAAGCACCTGCCAATTAATTAGCAAAAACAAAACAAAACAAAACACTTAGAGCAAATAAAATAAAGCAGTCACATCGATTTGTGCTCCCAGGTTCAGGCCTTTGCTGAACAGACAATGAAACAAGACTGAAAAAGTAATCTTTAGTGATTCCCTAAAAGTTTTTGCTCAGGGAGAGCACAAATCTGCCAAGTGATTGATTCTCAATTCTTCCAGTACTGAAAAAAGTTTTACTGGAAACATCTTACATTTCACTAGTGGTCCAAAACCCAAGCGTGTAAGTTCAGATGGACATGCATCCAACTCCCTCACTTCAATGACTTCATTTTACAAATACGTACAGGACACTCCCACAATATTTTTTACCAGTAGCTTTTCATTGTCTCAAAACACATCAAGAATCAACACCATTTTCCATGAGTTATTTTTATAATGGAAAGTGAACCCCAAAAATCTAATCTTAAAGAAAATGCAACCAAGAAGGAAAGTGCTCTTAGGTTGGACCAGGGTCCCCAGAGGCCACTCATCATTTATGACAATCTTACAGACATTCATGTTCCATTTGGGTGAGTGCGAGAATGAAAACTATCTCTTTCCAGCCTATTTGGATTTACTACTAATCCCTAATTCAGGATTACATTATATTATATTATTATATTGATTAAAAGTTCATGACCTTAGCACACAATTCGAAACTTTTATATGCATTAGATAGAAGACAATGTTGGTTATATCATGTGCTGAGTAATGATAAACATTAAAGAGAACCTGGGAAGGGGAGTATGTGTTTTTCTAACCTAACCCTGATTATGTAAAGAAAATCCCCCATCTAAATGATAAAAGGAAAGAGTAATGCTTCTACATTTTATTAGTGTTTTAAAATTAGCGAGTTAAACTGTCAAAAGCTTTGATTTTCCTTTCATGTGTGTCTGGGCAGGTCTAAGCCTCAGGTAACGCCCTTTTTTCCTTTTCCTTCTCTTACCTTTCTTTGCACCTGTCCACTGCAGGCTCCCAGCAGCTCCCAAGGAGTCCAATTCTCCTCCTCTTCTCTCCCTTTCCTTTCCTACCCACCCCCCTTCCAGTCCCCCCTCCCTCCCCACTTCCCCTTCTATATACCTGCCAAGCTGGGCTCCTTTTAGCAGCCATCTATCACGGCAAAGGAGCTCACATCAAAGGCGGTTGCACAGCAGCAGCCGAGCAGCATCAAGGTTGTTCCAAAGACAACCGCAAAGAGGGGCCTTGACTGCGCCTTTCCGAAGTTGCTGGCCAGCTTTGGCCAAGTGTGGGAATGATTTTTGCGACTGCACGGACAGAGCACCGTCAAGGGCCCCTTTTGGTCACTTCCGAAGAGCAAAAACGTGTTGAGAGGAGGCCGGTTTAAGATTTCAAACAGAACCTCCCCAGCGCGCATGAAAGGACTTGATTAGCATATGTCAAGAGGACCTGCTTATATACTCGGTGTGTATGTACACAGGACTGATCTGATCAGTTTGCGGAGTGGGAGCCCCAGCCCCCTGTCCCAGTATCGGCAGCCGCAGCTATAGATGTTTCTGCAAAGCCAGCGGCCAGCTCCCACCTACCCAAGGAGAGAAGATCGCTCCAAGACAGTGAGAGCTCTCTCAGTGCAAAGTCCGTTCAGCGACCTCACGGGAGTCACCGGGCCTTAACTTTTTGCACTTGTTTCGCTGTAATTTTTCTTCATTCACATCCCCGTCCCCATTACACTTTTTACTGGGGGGTCTTTTGTTTTCCGGATACTCCGCCTCTCCCTCTGGCCCCACCATGGCTCCCTTAACCGAAGTCGGGGGCTTCCTGGGCGGCCTGGAGGGCTTGGGCCAGCAGGTGGGCTCGCACTTCCTGCTGCCTCCCGCCGGGGAGCGGCCACCTCTGCTGGGCGAGCGCCGGGGCGCGGCGGAGCGGGGCGCCCGCGGCGGGCCCGGGGCGGCGGAGCTGGCGCACCTGCACGGCATCCTGCGTCGCCGGCAGCTCTACTGCCGCACCGGCTTCCACCTGCAGATCCTGCCCGACGGCACCGTGCAGGGCACCCGGCAGGACCACAGCCTCTTCGGTAGGTACCCGCGTCCCCACCCCGGCTCGTCTCCATCCCCTCCGCCTCCCTCCTCGCCTGCGCAGGGAGACGGGGCTGCGCAGATCCGAGCCCCCAGACCCTTCCATTGCCAGGTGCGCGCCGGGGCTGAAGGGAGCCAGCGCAGCGAACCCGAGGACTCGTCCTCTCCCCGAGTTTAGGTCTGTGGCTCCGGACGGACGCTGGGGGCCGGAGGAGAGAGGGTGGGGGCTCCGCACGCACTTGGCGTCCCAGCCCTTCCTGCAGCCTGAGGTCTGGCTCGCACTACTTACCTCTCAGGCAGGTTTTTGAATTTGTTTGTTTTGGTTTTGTTATTTTTAAAAAATCCCCATGTTATTTCCTCCTACTTCCTTTCAGGTTTTCCCCAGGACCGTCTACTGTTTTTTTGTTTGTTTGTTTGTTTGCTTTTTAAATCAACAAAAATTAGTACCAGGGAGCACCCAGCTTCTTCAAACACACCCCACAGTTACGCAGTTGATTACGCATTCAGGGCTACTGCTCAGAGGCTCGCTCTGGTGTGGGATGCGGGCGCCTACGTGTCCACCTAGAGAAGGGCAGTGATCCCCTAAGGAGGTCACAGAGGAACCTTCCGTGGGCACCGTCGCCACTGTCAGGCTCACCTGGCAGCAGTCCTGTACGCCCTTAAAGTCCTATTTGGGGTGCGGGGGGGGGGAACGGAGAGCGAGAGCGAGCACCTACCTGGCTACTGAGCATGCCCAGTCCTTCAGCCAAACTCCTCTAGAAAATTGTGAAACCCGAAAGCAAAGATTTTGGTGTTGACCGCACGTAAGAGGAAATGGGGAAGCGAAAGAAGATACGGGTGGGAAACCCAGGGACAGGTTTCAAAATACCTTCAGCAGTGCCTGGGAACAGAAGGGGTTAAAGGAAAGAAACAAGCGAATGATTGTTCAGGCACTGGACTGGGAA
The DNA here is from genome assembly GCF_021234435.1 of Artibeus jamaicensis. Taxonomy (NCBI): domain Eukaryota; kingdom Metazoa; phylum Chordata; class Mammalia; order Chiroptera; family Phyllostomidae; genus Artibeus; species Artibeus jamaicensis. The sequence goes on along the minus strand of NW_026522056.1, from coordinate 18,320,188 downwards.
ACCGTAAGGTCTCTGACTGCTAACTAGCTGTGTGATTAGCAAATGCCCTCACCAGTCTGAGCCTTAGTTTTCTTGGCTGCACAAGGATGGGTTTACATAGGTGGTCGCTGTAAGCCGCTTTCCGGTTCTGACATCCCAGTTCTTCCCTCCACTACAGAAGTTTTCATCATATTAGAGCTAGCACTCTGAAAGGATTTTTGATCATCAAACTCGGGGCATCATTGGAGAGATTCACTGGTGCTTTTTTTTTTTTTTTTTTTTTAAATAAAGATACCATTTACTTGTCAGCGGCAACGTGAAAGGGCTCAACGTGGTGTTGGGTTTCCTTTCCCTTCCTCAGCACTGTGGGATTCTTTGAGACTCTCATCTCTAAATGGCCTTCTCTTATCTAGTCCTCATCTCCTTGTTTTACCCTCATCCCTCTCTGGCTTCTAGTACTCATTAAAACTTTGAAGAAGTGTAAATCTTGGGTTGAGTGGCGTTTGTCACTCTAGATGCAGGAATGAGCATGTGGTGGTCATTTGGTAGCACTCAAAGGCTTAGAAAATTAACTTCGTAAAACCCATATGTTTGCAGCTTCCACTGATCTCTTCCCAATTCCCACTGAATGGGACTCAAGAGTGTCATGACCTGGTGGCCAACCTTGGGTCACTCTAGGAAAGTGGTTTCTAAATTAAAGAGGCTGAGATTCTGGCTCTAAAGAACTTTGCTGACACCAGGTGGCTCAGTTGTCTCGCCTGAAAGAATTACTGCCCTTCATTTGTGACAGAAAAATCCTCCAGCTACCAGAAGATTTAGAAATGGACACAAATGTGTGAAGGCCTATTAGTAAAGCAGGTGGGAGTTAAGCTTAGGAAATACTCAGGCTTCCCCCTGTGAAAATGTAGCCTGGGAAATTCTGCTCTTAACACACTTGGAATTCAACTGCAATCTCCCCAAGGAAGGCGGCTTCTTCCACTTTGTGTCTCTTTATAAGACTGACCCTATGAGAAGGGATCAGTAAATATTTGTAGACTTGTTAACACCAATTAAACTGGTATTTCAATCCATTCCTTAAGAAATGCAGATTGCATATCAGAATTACTATCTTCCGAGAACTTTTTTTTTGCTAAACTTTTGTAGAATTACTTAGTAATTGCCAAAATATGACTGAGAATGATTTTGTGCTGGTTTGTCCCTCTGTCGTGGGTGGCTGCATAGCAAAACAAAATATTTAGTGCCACAAAAAGACAAGATAACGCAGGTTAGTCTGATAGCCTAAAGGAGTGCACAGACTCTGCCATGCATTACAGCGCATTCTAGTGGCCGGTGATAGTTCAGGCATCCTCATCTACTACAAAGAACTGTAGGTAAGAAGAAAGTCTGTGTTTAATGTGGACAATATTATATGCTTCTTTCTCTATTTGCCTTCTTTCCTAGTGTTTCAATTACTAATTATGAAATTATTTGTTTTTTATGTTCATTTCTGTGCTAAAGTAAATTAACATGTTAGATAATTTATGCTGATTTGGCCATAATTAAATAAAACGTTCAGAATCCTGGATTTAAAATTTTCAAAACCACATCAATAGACAGAAAGGTCCCAGTGAGGTTAAAATAATTTCCTATCAGAGTTAGCTCTGTATTTGTAATAGAGTTTCTCTGCACAGTAGTACAGTAGGAAGACTTTACCTAATGCATAAACATGGAGTCATTACTTAAAAAAAAAAAAGCTTAGCCTGAGATCAAACATAGTTCTTTAAAGGCTTTTCCTTTATTCTCCCCTCTTCTCCATAGATTTGTCTGATGTGGTTGCATTGTGGGTTGACTCACCTGTTTATTATGATTTTCAAAAAGGCTGGCTTTGAAAATGATACCAGAAAGACAAAGTACCTCCAAGTCTTTTTATGGGACACTGGGCATTAGAAAATCTATCTAAAATCTGTGATTACCTCTTAAGGAAAGTTTTTCATGTCTACTCTTTGTGAAGGAATTAGCTTAGTTGCCACCTCATATTATAAATAAGAAAGACTTGTCAAATCTCATTTAAGAATCAAATGATTACAAATTACTCTGTGGTATACTATTTCCTTGAGGAGAAAAAGGATCAGAATTAAAAAGTGTGGCTAAAATCCTTAAGGAGAACATAAAAACACATAACCCTTTTCCCATCAACCCTATAAGCCATTGCAGAATTATGCATGAAGTTTTAGATTTTATTTAATAAAGTTGAAATAGTGAATATAATTATTCTAAGAATATATGTAATTTTTTGTCTTTCTACAACTACATATTTTTAAAAGCATTATCTTAAGATGAGAATTAAAGTATAGGTGATTTTAGTTGTGCAAGAAAAAGAAATACTTTATAAGATCTGTTATATTTAATTGGTCTATATGCAAATGAACCATATTTTCTTGTATTTGAAAACTGGCTCTATTATATATCTTAATCAGTTAATCAGTTCCTGTTCTTTGAAAGAGAGTAGCATCTTAATGTAAATCAGATCCTTAAAGAGAATTAAGTTACACGTGAGCCATAGTATCCTTTTCAACTTGAATTTAACAGTCAATACAACTTCAAGTAATTATACATTTGTAGGTATATCCTGAATGAAACTCCATTAATACATCTACTTCTACCAATCATGATGTGCCTGATATTTTTATTTCTAATATGAATCACTCACTGATGAGCCTGGCAGTAAATTTAATTGCTGCTTACTTTCTACCTCTATTTTTGCCATTATAATGGCCATCCTAAAAAGTCCCTGTCTTCCTGCTATATCTTATCTTCTCTCTGCCTTAGGCTCTCAATTAGGGACATTGACTCTTTCAAGCCCCTTATAGACTGTTTAGTAGTGTATTGTTGCTCTCAGATCCTTGATAGCTCTAGTGTTTTACATGATCTTCTAATAGTTTGAAAGAGCTCATTTGAGCTCTTAAGCATTGACATTTAGAGATTAAGGATCTACATTTCTGCCAAAGCATTAATTAGGCTGTGGATAGAACAGAGCCCTCCATATTAGCAAATAGCTAGATTTTGTACTTTCCCTTGGACTTGGGAACATCACGTGTCCAAATAGAAACTTGCACAATAAATTAAGAAATGACTTAAAAGCAAGAGTCAGGTTAAATCGTGCACATTTATACTGTTTGTAGAGCTTAAGAGGGGGTGAAGGGGTGAAGGAAGAAAGCTATTGAGGAAGGAAGTTCCAAGTACAGAAGTATGTCTATATACTTTTCCAGCAAAGTCTAAGGGGAAGAACAAGACAAAAACATTAGTCCAAAGGTTAGAAAAAGAGTGTTGCAGAGGTAAACATTAAGGTTTTCCTTTTTATTTTTTCATATGGTATTTTAGTGTGTTAAGTGGAGAGTTTTGGACACTAGTTTACCTTCTGGTGAATGAAAATAATCCTAGGAAGTTATTGATTGAAAAATTGATTTTCATGCTAAATTCTTGGCATTTGGCTGCCACATTTAATGAATTACAAAGTTCTTTCGTGTCTTGGAATTATAAAATTTACTTTAAAAAATCATGTGACAGAAAACAGCATATTATATAACCTATAAAGTTTTGAAACTACTGTCTTGTCTTCAGGAAGCAGTGTCCTGAAGCAGAAACTTTGGATCAGGGCTTGGAAGTGGGAGCTTAGCTATGGGTTCTATGAGGTCATGACCTCAGGCAACTCAGCAAGCCTTCTGAGCCTCAGTTCCTTCATATGTTCCTTTATATGTAAATAGCAATAATAATATCTCCATACCAATGTTAGGGGACTGTTTTTGAGGACCAGATGCAAAATGTAAATAGAATACTCTTATAAACTATAAAATACTAATGTGCCCATATAAGATATATTGCTTGCAGCTAGAGAGAGACAGACTTGATTCATTGTGAGCAAAAACACTACACAAAAAAATAATTAACAAAACATGGTTATAATTAACTAGTGAAATCACACAGTCAACTAGGAACACCTCTATGATATACTAATTTATGATAATAATAGCTTCCATTTGTGGAATGCCTAAATGCATATGTTAGTCCTTACCTCACTACTATAGGGAGAGACATTTCACCCAATTTGCATATGAGGAAACTGAAGTTCAATTTACTTGCATTGTCCAAATTCAAACCCAGGTCAGTCTGTGGTTTAAGGTTTTATACCCTTATCATTATACCGTGAAGAGCATTTTTTCTTTCTAGTTGTTTTCCTATCTTTAAAGTAGGAGAATCTTCATAATAAGACAATTGTACAGCACTTTTTAGTTTACAAAGGACTTTCACGCACATCGTTATGTGTAGCAATATTGGCATACTGCTGTTTGGAAGATTTTCATTTATAAATACAAATCATGATTTCGTTTATAAATTTAGGTATCCTGGAATTCATCAGTGTGGCAGTGGGACTGGTCAGTATTCGAGGTGTGGACAGTGGCCTGTACCTGGGAATGAATGACAAAGGAGAGCTATATGGATCAGTACGTATTTTTAAAAAATTATATAATTCATAAAACAATGACTATCCATTTTGTATCTACTAATAATGCATTTCTGAAGAAATATACAAAATGTGCTTATATACAAATGAAACATTTATATCGTGGTATGTGTCTATGTGTCTGGGAAATAGTACATTATCTCAGTTTTATTTTCTAAATCCCAAGACCATCCCGCCTGAAGCTCACTACTTTCCCCTGGCTGTTATCTTGGATTTTTCTACTTCATATTTTATCACTTCCACTAAAGACAGAGAAAATGAGAGCATTTTCCTTTTGCTATGTTAGATTCTCTTCACCTTTACATTCATTTAATGCAAAATTTCTCTACTCATTATCTTCAATAGCTGAGTACATGTCACTTACTTGCTGATCTTTGCACACAGGAAGTAAATGAATGAAATCTTAGATTACCATAAGATGCATCAGATAATGGTAACCACACTAGTTTGACCACAGATGCAGTCTCAATAATTATAAGAGCCATGAGCTCATTCAGAGTTGTGTTGTGCATTTGTGGGCCTATTATACATGTTTTTAAATATGGGGCTTAAAGTAAACTTTTCAGGTTAATATCTCACCAATATGAGAAGTATTTTTTAGAACAACCAAAGAATTAGAGAAATAGGATAATGTAAAACTCAGTCTGCAGCAAAATACAGATTTTTCTCTTTCACTGGTAATATTTTTTATTTGTTCACAATTGCTGATAAAATTTTAAGAAAATTGGTCAAGTGTAATTGTGTGCCATTCTCCCACCCATTTGCTCACATGAAATCACTTCATAAAGTCAAAGTCTCTAACAATTTACCAAGACAATTTACTTTTTGAGATTTAGCTGATGGCACTGGCTGGTACCTTGTTTTCTTTAAAATCTCAACTGAGACCACAATATACAGTTAGAATCTCAATATACGCTGAGAAAAATTGGTTATAGTATCTCAGTAAGTGGTATTTCATTTAGTATCGGTCCTTTATAAGGATAAGCCTTGCCCCTTCCAGACTTTCTGTCAGCTCAGAAGAAAAAGAAGTACTACATTGTGTGATCATCCTAAGTGTAGAATTATAATTGATGGAGAAAAACATGCACATAATTTTCCTACTTCATGTATGTGTTGGATTAAAAAAATTAACTATGGTCCATCCCTTAGAATAATATACAGTCTGTTTTGGAGAGACAAAAAAATCACTGGGCTTTTATGCCACATTTACCAAATAATAACTTCCAGATCAAAGTGAATCATGGGAAATGTATCATCAAGCAATTAATAAATTTATAAAGTGAAAATACATGGTTTGAAGTGATGGTTTACATTAGGTATTGCATGTTAGCAAGATCTTGAAATGTTTCAGGATGTAGTAGAGACTTTCTGCACAGAACTTGGGCATCTAATGATGGAACGAGAGAAACTAAAGGCCTGTCCCGTGGTGGTGCTAGTAGAAGAGAAATAAAATGGAGCCTGGGAAAGTTCAGAATATTGTTTAACTATTTGAAAATAAAATTGAGAATTGACATTAAATAAAGTTCTTTGAACTGAACTGCTGGGAGAAAAAACTTCCAGATACAAAGAACTGAAAGCAAAATAAAGCAAAAACAATTTAATCTTTCTCCTTTCTTGCCAAGGATATAAGTATAAGCAAAGAAATCAAAAGACGAAGTTAAGATTTTTCTTAAAAAATTCTCTCAAAGGTTTTTTTATAAAATGGTAGTTATTTCTCTCTTTTAGGAGAAACTGACTTCTGAATGCATCTTCAGGGAGCAATTTGAAGAGAACTGGTATAACACCTATTCATCCAACATATATAAACATGGAGACACCGGCCGAAGATATTTTGTGGCACTTAACAAAGATGGAACTCCAAGGGATGGTGCCCGGTCTAAAAGACATCAGAAATTTACTCATTTCCTGCCCAGACCAGTGGATCCAGAAAGAGTGCCTGCCTTGTACAAGGACATCCTGATATACACTTGAAGTGCAACAGTTTCTTTACTGAAGAACAAAACCACAACTATTCTTTCTTAGGACAGTTCCCACAGTAAAATAACAACCCAGGAAGACATTCAGAATGGTACACGGCCTATTTTCCACTGGGAGACTGAATTTGGAAGGAATATTGAAATCGAACAAACAAAAATATTTTGCCTTGACATAGATCAGGATCTCTCTTTATCCGTGGATTAGGTTCCCCCAGGGGCCCTGGCTCGGTCCTCACTAGTAGATGGAAGTGGAAAACTTGTTACCCAGTGGATGACGGGAATCCCCCCCCCCTAGTTTGCTGCTCTGGTGCTTTACCTCCCTGGAATATGTTTACTTTAAAAGTCACATTAAAAACAGATGCTTCATGTTGAAGACATGGACCGACACAGCTGGCCAGGATTACTGCTCATCTGTGTTAAGGACCTTGAAGGATTTTGCAGGTTATGGCATTCTAGGTAAAAAAAAAAAAAAAAAAAACCTGGGTGAAACGTGGACCATGAAACATGCCACATCAAGACAGGACATTTTTTTTTAAAGGATGGACCTATTTATACATTCTCCATTTGCAAATATTTATTATATATTTATTTATTAAAGAGTTTATTTTTTACTGCTATATGAAGATGTTACAAAGAGAAAAAAACAACAAAAATCCCTTTATAGTGCCATTATTTTGTCGTGGTGTCTTTCTCTGTAAAGAAGGCATCTTTATTACAATAATTAAAGATAGAGTAAGATCTTGAGTTTCTTTTAAAAATAACGTATAGCATAGATTATATTTTTTTGCAGTCAATTGCCTTTCAATGTAACGTTGGTTCCTTTGACCTAGAAAAATGCTCTATCAATTTGTATTGAATTCAACACACATTCAAAAGGGAATTAAACATTTTTTATATTATGTTTCAGCTTCATTCCTTTTCAGGTCAAAGTTATTCTACTTGTATAATATAATTTTTTTAATGACAAAATTTTACCTTTCCTAGAGAAAACCTCTAGTATTTAGAGAACTTCTAATGTTGAAAATTACCCAACGTTATGGGCAACTCACACATTTTATTTTGATTTGGTGTGAAAAGACCATTTCTTTTACCCATTATGATCACAGAAAGAATGAGTCTTAGTGCTACCACCAGGAACAATGGTAACACTGGGACCATTGTTCCTGGTGATGGCCAGTAACAATAAGTAGATGGAGCCTCACCAGTAACAATGGTAAGGCTCCATCTACTTATCCGAGTCTGGTATCTTTTCTGTTCTCTCTCCTAGTTAGTCATTTATCCAGGAAACACAGATTAAAGCCTGCTATCCAGAAGATACTTTTTGGCACAATTTGTTGGTCAGGAGAGAGGTGGGCCCTGCAACATGGAGCTTAATGTCTAGTAGGGAAGCAGATGGTAGACAAACTGACCCTGTAATTGCAAATTGTGACATACTCTGTGAGGAAAACGAGGTGCAGACACAGAAAAAAGAGAACACCTTTTGATGGGATGAGTCAGAGAAGGTTTCTCTAGAGAGGTGACATTTTTGATGGGCCCTAAAGAATAACGACGAGCCAGCCAGGCGAAGAGGACAATGAGAGCCTTACAAGAAGTGGACACGGTGAGTCTGGAGGCCTGATGGCAACGAAGGGCTTTGTGGCTGGAACTTGGTGGTCAGTTGACAGAGGAGTTTAGGAAGCTATGCAGATACAAACCCCGTAGGTCCCCTGTCTGAGGTTTATTGGCTTCTGCCACACGGTTGTCAAAGTCACCACTACCCTGAGATGAGCAATCATTGCGGAGCCATGGTAATGATAACAGTAGTAGCTGCCACCAGTTCCCAACCTGGGACAACACAGATTGCTGGGCCCCAGCAGAGCTTCTGATGTGCATGTCTAGGGTGGGACCTAAAATTTTGCTTTTTTATTAAATGTATTGGATGACATTGGTTAATAAAATTATATGGGTTTTGGGAGTACAGGTCTGTAAGAGTGTGTTCAACATCCCAAGTCAAGTTTCCTTCTGTCCCCCTTTATCTCCTCTTTACCCTCTCCTACCTCCCCACACCCCAGATTTTGCATTTTTAACATGTTCCCAGGGAATAATGATACAGCTGGCCTGGGGACCACACTTTGAGGACCACTAGTCTAGAGTGGTGTTTCCCAAACTTTGAAGTACCCACAAAATCACCTGAGGGATCTCATTAAAGGATGCATCTGTTAAACATAGGTGAGGGGGCACTGTGGTGAGGGAGATGAGATTTCACATTTGTAAACCATGTTCAAGATGATGCTTGATGCTGCCAGGCCATGGACCACACTTTGAATAGCAAGACTGGCTGTTGTCTGAATGCTCTGAGGTTACTCCTATTTGTTCACCCTTTAATTGCTTAAGTAAATTAATGGTGACATGTGGGGCAAGCACAGGAGTTTAACATGCAACTTTGGTAAAGCTATGTGGGAATATGCATGTGTTGTATGTGTTCGCCTGAGTGTGTTCAGGGTAAGAGAGAGAAAAATGTATCAACTCAAAACCTTTGGTTTTATGAATGTAAGAAACAGTAAAGATAGTTTACTAATTTTCCGACTAAAGTAATTCCTACTTTTATTATTAGTGCTCGAGAATTTATCCCAATGATAGGACAATAAGGACGCAATTCTGTCCAAATGAAGGCAAAATAGATTGGTGACCAAAGTTAATAGAGATCTAAAAGAAAGTGTTTGCTACATCAGTGGCCATGGATTGCTAAAAGGTTGATTTAATGTTCATCTCTATTTTAGACTAGTCGAACCAGGGAGTTAAGGGAGTAAATGGTACATGGGGTTATTCCCAGTTTCTTCAATGTCCTTGCTATGTAACTGGGTAGACTCCTGCTGCACCCTGATACTATTTCATATTTGGTGTTGTGATAGGCGGTTGTACTAGAGGCTCCCTTCTGTCATGCCCAATTGTTTGGGTCCTACTCTTTAACCTTCTGAAGGCTCTTTCCATCCTTAGAATTGCAATGAATCACTTGCAGTTACACAGTCAGGGAAAGGAGATACCACTTCAGGAAACCTTCTTTGGTCCTCTGCACCCGGCACTTATCAAAACCCAGTAACATCAGCTACTTTTTCTCCATATCCTTCAGTAATCAAACTAATTTCCCTACTTATAGTCTAATTTCCCAGAATTAATGTTATTTTTGATCCCTAAGATTCTTGAATATTATCCTTTGTTCCAAATGGGTCTTTCCAGGCAGATCTAACGTTTTATGGACCTGCCTGTGTGTTGAGGACTTTAGGGCAATTTGTCCTTCCCTTTGAAAGACTGGGCCTGAGCTTGAGACTTTAGGGCCTGGTTTCTTAAATTAAGGGAGATCAGAAGAAATCAAAGGAAATACTTTGGAAGTTGTTCTTTGTTTTTCATGTGCAGGGTGTTTATCCTTAAGATTTACAAAGTCCTTGTCTCAGTGTTCCCTCTGTTGGCTCAGCTCCCAGTGATTCTGAAGTGGCTTGTTGCTCTTGGTGTGGAGGGCGTGCCAAGGTTGTTGCTATGGCTGCGGTGCCAGCAAGTTTAGCTGATTCTTGTGTCCTATTGATCTCCTCCAAATCTCAGCACCTTGCCAGCATTCCTCCTGTGGACAGAAGCACATCATCGCAAATCTAAGGATCCTTTGTCTTAGCTCACAGAGAAGTTGCCACACAGACAGCAGGCCCCGTCCAAATCCAAATCCTCCCATTAGCCAGTTCTCCCACAACTTCCCAAGAAATTCATCCTTCCATGAAAAGCTCTTGGGAGGTAGAAACAGAACCCTTGGGAAGAGACCTAAGATGCCCATTAGTTTGCATTTCAATGTAATGGTAATCATCTGTGCCTTTGGGCTCACCTATCCTGTTATTCAGGATGGGTAGCTATTACAAGTTCTTTGCCTCTAACCTGCTGGACACCCTGCTTCTCATTTTCTGTGGCCCAGGTTGTCCCGCCACTCCTTGCAAATCAGCTCACCTTGGTTCCCATGCCTTCCTCATTAGGAACAAAGCATGAATTTCAAGGAGGTTCCCAAATTTCCCCCTTCATGTATTGTATTCACTGCCTCTCATCTTATTGTGTTAAAATGTACACGAAATTTAGCATTTTAAAACATGAACAAGTGCAGTTCTACAACATTAAGTACACTGACATTGCTGCAAAGGCAGCACCATCATTTCCCTCCAGAACTTTTTCATCTTCCCCAGCTGAAACTCTGACCCATTAAACACTAGCTCCTCATTCCCCTCTCTGCCCCAGCTCCTGGCAGCGACCATTCTACTTTCTCTTTCTATGAATTTGACTACTCTGAGAACCTTATGTAAGGGGAGCTTAGAGGATAGATGTTTACTGGGCAGTGCCCTTGGGATGAGCACCTGTGGAAGAAAAGGCAAGGATATAAGGTTGGGCAGGGCAAGTTGAGCTCTGAAGCATCTGTGATGTTGGACTTGGCCATTTGGATTGAGCTCTGGAGCTAAAATGGTCCTAACTCATTGGGATGAGTTGGCTGAAACTTTTTGCTGATGCTTGGATCGGTTGTGGGATGTGCACCTCTACAAAGACTGTGCTTCTCAGCAGCTGAGTCAATTCCTCAAAGGGGTTGACAGGGCCTGGGCATTTGGAGCCATAAACCCTTCCTTGCAAAGGTGTGTAGACAGTGAATCCCCATCTCCATAACCATTCATCCATCATTGCTTCGATCCACATTTTCATGAACACGATATGACTGCTGTATCCCTTTGTCATGGGCCTACTCTCATGTCTACTGTGCTGTACTGAGATCCTGCACAGGTAGAACAAGCCCCTGGATAGTGATGCTGGCTGAGATGTTGTGGGCAGTAAAGGCAGTTCGTGCCCAGAAATTCTACCCTGTCTGATTCAATCACAGGACTTCTCAGGGTAGGAGGGCCTCAGGGTAGACAACCTGCTAATCATGTATATAGCCTCCTTGAGAAATGGTACCATACATGGGCGCAGCATTGTTCTCCCTTGATGGCAGTTGGACATTCAGGGGCAGTAGTAGCTAGATTCATTATGGAAAGTGCTGGGCTGACGCTTAACCTTTATCTCTGCTATCATCACTGCTTTTTAATGTCCATTGTTCCAGCATCTGAATGGCCAATGACGGCTGGCTGTCATCAACTGGTTGAGCCATTCTATCTACTTGGTTGTTTAGTACTTCTTCCATGGTGGGAGCTCTTGGATTGGTATTCACTTAATTCAAAGATCATCATGCTTTACACACATTCCCATTTATTCATATATATTCCCTTCTGCCAGGCATCTCTGTCCCTAAACTTAATCTTTCTTCTTCTAGGATTTTGATCAACTAACCAGACTATCTATAAATCCTTATATGTTCTAACCTCAGGCCACATCTTTTATCATGCAAAGTAGATGACCCGATGCACTGTCACAAATTCTGCCAAATGGGAAGATTTTCCCTGAGTCAGACTTCAGTGGTTTGTGCCTACATACTGTAGACATACATCTACATACTCGCCTGTAAACCAAAAGAGGGCAGCTTTCATGCTTCATCATCTAGTCCTCACATGCGCCTCTTCTGGACCATGGGAGTGAGCTGAGGAAGAGGTGTTGGTCCAGCATTGAGGGATGGAAGGAGTCTGGGCTCTCTGAACTGACGAGTAAGGCAGAATTCAGCTCAGATGGGAAGTTCTAGCCATATGGTCACTTGGTATCTCACAGTCAGACTTTCAACTTGTACCATGGCTCAGTACCATGATAAGGGTTGCCATTCAAAGGACATGTATTCTCTATTGAAAAATGTATGTCCTTGCTCCAGTATCCCAGGGGCCTATATTGTGATTGTTCCAGTGTGACTTCTCATACACCCACATAGTGTCTTTTCCCACCCCTGAACTCTGTAATATAAGAGGGTCTGTTGGCTCAAGTGGCAAGGTACAGTTTGAACCTGACCGCAGGCAGTCCTGGAATCTCTTGCTTGCTGAAAGGCATCTTTGCTTTGATTCAATTTTAACTCTCCTATATTTTTAAGCACCACTTCCAAGGACTGTGAACAAGGATCTGAGCAAAATGCCTTCACAGTGCAGTGGCTTTAGCTGCACTGTCAGGGGAGGTGCCTGAAAGAGATTCTAGGGAAAGCTTTTCTGCTCAGTGGTTCCTGAGGATGCTCTCTGTTGCCCTCAACACTTTAGAAATGGTTATAACTATAACGAACATCCTGGTAATGGTAAGGTGCTGGTGGTGCTAGTGATGGTGGTGGTAGTGGTGAAGGTTATGGTGGTGGTGGTGATGGTGATGGTAGTTAGTGGTGATGATGGTGGTGGTGGTTGATGGTGGTGGTGATGGTGAGGGTGGTAATGGTAATGGTAGTGGCTGGTGTTGGTGATGGTGGTGGTTTTGTTGGTGGTGGTGGGTGGTGGTGTTGGCGGTGGTGGTGATGGTGGCGTGTATATATGTTTAATAGCAGAGAAGAGTATAGAAAGAGAGAGTAAATGGGTGGCAGAAAATCCTCCAAATTAGCTGTTTATTCAAACTAAGAACTTACAATGACTTACTCTTTTGTATTTCTACTTCTCAGAGGGGCAAGAAGAACCCAGATCTTCAGTATACTGGTTCAATACACAACCCAGTAATAAATGTAAAATAGAAATATAGAAATGGCAAGACGTAGATACCATTACCTTACCTTATGAGAAGAGGAAAGTATGGACTATTTGTTTAGTCTAAGAGCAAAAAAATCAGAATTTTTATAGTTTGAAGTATCTTAGCTATCATCTTCAATCTCTCCATTTTACATGTAAGGGAAATCTTTTATCACACCGATTCTCTTCAATAAACCCATGAAACAGTTTGTTGTTTACAAGTTAGTAAAAGTACTCATATGCGTTTATAAGTTTCTTTTATGATTTTGGGCAGCACCAATGAAATTAGCATGTTTTGATCTTTGGGCAAGTTGTTCAGAAAGAACTTAAAAGAAGTATTTAGGAAAATCCAAGTGCTGAAACATTTCAGATATGCTTTGTGGTCTCAGTTTTGTGTGATTGTCAGCCAGGAAGTTTTCTGATTAAGATGGCTTGCCAGTTCCCTGACAAATACATTATTTATTACACTAATGGGGATTTCCTATTTGAAATGTTAAAGACCAAATGTCACTGATATTTTTCCCCTCAAAATAATCGACATAGAGCAATTGCAGCATTCTATTAAGTTGAAATCAAGGACAAGATAGAGTCCATAAAGACATACAGGTAATTTATTGGTATATACATATCAAAATAAAGTAGATTTCATTGGATTGGAGATTTCTCATTCATTATTGAGAATAAACTTTGAAGCTTGATGTTACTGAATTTATATTCCCTTTTCTTTCTTGGATCTAACATTTTGCAAAAATGAAATCACTTCTAGCAAGGACTGAATATTGTTGAGTTAAAATGGTATTTAGAATCCCATAGTAATGTGCACAAATTTTAGAGTTTAATTAGTTCCCCAGAGTTTTAAAGAAACTTTGCATACTTGTGTTTGTGTTTTGTATTTGTTTACAACAGTTCTGAGAATAGGAGATGGGTCCCAAGCATCCAGTAAAAATATATACAGGTAGGAAAATTAACAAATATTCTAAATCACACATCATATCCACTAGGAAGCAAAAGTATGAAATAAATTTTAACAATGACACCTTTGTTGTTTGTTTGTAAAATTAAAATAAATTTTAAAGTTATAAAATATGACATGTACTATGAATGAAGAGAATAAGGTGCTATAAGGAAGAACACAGGCCTTTAGTTGAGACAGTCCTAAAAAGTCTTTCTGAAAGATGAGTAGGAGTTAGACAAAGAATCTGTGCAGTTCATGTGTGGGAGGCAGGGTGTGTATGGATCACAGGCAGTATAGGCAGTCTGAGGGACAGCATGGAGAAGGTCTTGGAGCTGGGAAAGAGTGTTCAAGTCACCAAAAGGCCAGGATGGCCACAGTACAGTTAGGACAAGCAGAGCATGAAAGGAGATGGACCACATTCACATCCACAAGGCGGGGCCTTTGGACCATGCGGAGTTGTTTGAATCTTATTTAGGTATAATGGGAGGTCATGAAAAGGTTGTAGTTGAGTAGGAGAGGGACATCATTTCATCTACATCTCTAAAAGATAACATCGGTTACAATACTGACATTGCACTGGATTAGGGGTGAAAGTGCGGGAAGATAGACATTGTCAGGAGACAATGGTATTAGTCGGGTGAGAGTTCGAATACCTTGGACTGAGGTGTTGGCAGTGAGAATGGAGAGGAATGGATAAATTTAGGGTATTTTGAGGCTAGAATCAGAGTCTTAGTAATATATTAAGTTGTGGGGATAGGAGAAAAATATGTCAAGATGTGACCAGATATTTGGCCTGAGCAAATGAGCGGGTCAGTGGGGGATGATAGTATCGTTTACTAAAATGATGTGAGTATGGAGGAGAAACAATCTTGGGAGAAAAACAAAACTCAGTCCTGGAATTGTTAGGTTTGTGATGCCTGTGGGGTGATCAAGGGAATAGGTCAAGTAAGCAATTCAGCAGCTGGGTCTGGAAGTGTGGGCGAGAGATGCAACTTCAGGGTTCCTGGCATAGAGAGAGCAGAGAGAACAAAGTGAAAGCGTCCAGGCACATCAGGTCCAGTGGAAGAGAGAGGGCCACCTCCAGAGGAGGGAGGTGTTGTTCTCTCGGTGTACGCCAAGCATTGTGCAACGTTGGTCTGTGTACTATTGTAGCTAAGCCTGCAACAGCCTTGTGAGGCGTACTTACTCTTATTATTCAAACAAGTTAAGACAGAGAAATTAAGATTGTGTCCCAGGTCACAATAGAGTAAGTGGGAGGAACAACGACTTATTCAATCCGTTAGAATAGTTCATTCCCTAGAGAACCGAACACACTTGCTACTGCATCTGTGGAAGGGATATTTCACCCTGCACTCGTCTACACTCGCCTCTTTTCTCCTTTGCTCAGACCTGCCTTTTTGATTCTATTGGCATTCAGCCAACTATCACATGTGGAGATTAAATATGTTGATTTTACCAGGCCAACCCTACTCAAATGATAAGCGTTCCCTGACAATGTTGGGGGAAGGGATTGGGTTATTTGAAGGCTGACCATAATAAGTAGCATTAATTAAAAGGTTTTTAAAAAGCATTTTATTTATTTACTTTTTTTTTAGAGAAGGGGGAAGGGAAGGAGAAAGAGTGGGAGAGAAACATCAATGTGTGGTTGCCTCTCACGTGTCCCCTACTGGGGACCTGGCCTGCAACCCAGGCATGTGCTTGGACTGGGAATCGAACCGGCAACCTTTTGCTTTACAGGCCCATGCTCAATCCACTGAGCTATACTAGCCAGGTCTAAAAGGTTTTTCTTTTTACCATACAACTTTGCATTAAGACTAAAGGAATGGAATCTGTTGTATATTTAGAACATAGAATCATAGAATATTATATAAAATTACACAACACTGCCATAGAGCCTGATTTTGATAGAATATTTAAATTTTCTTTTTGAAAATATGTGAATGCATAGTGTTTTTGAAGATGTAGAGTATACAATTAGGGCAAAATGAATCACGCATTGATTAAAGGCTCTAGTACTGAGACCTGGGCACCTTTTCGAACCTGTTTCCTCATCAGTAAAATGGACATAGAACGGCTTTGCTTTCAAGATTCAAATGTAAATGAAAGAAAGCAAAACTAAGTGTCTGATCATGGTAAAACATTGACTCAACAAGCAAATAAAAATTTCAGTGTTCTTCAAATCTCAAATGTCTTTGAAGAATCCTTTTCCACGTAAGATTACAAATTCTTCATCTAATTTTCATCAGAAACTCAGGAAACGAAGGAACTTATTTTGAAAAGCCTTGAAACTCCAAACAAGAACATTTTATATGCATACTGCTAGGCCCCACAAGCTGTTCTGCTATTTTAGAGACACATTTGACAAAGAAATTAGCCTGAGTAGCAATTTCCAGGGATGTTTTTGTGTAGTGATGAAATCCGGTGATTACAGGTTGAATTATTGCCTAGTCAATTAAGAAACCATCAAAGACAGAACGATGGACCAGCGCCTTCCACTACAGCATTCTTTATTTATTTATTTATTTATTTATTTATTTTTTAAGTTTTCTTGCTTTCAGTTTTTTTTATTGATTATGCTGTTACAGTTGTTCTATTCCCCCTTTATTCCCCTCCACCCTACCCCCCATCCCCACCATCACCCCCCCTTTAGTTTATGACCATGTGTCTCAAGTCCTTTATATTCTATATTTCCCATGCTATTCTTGCCCCCCCATCTATTTTCTATCTACTGTCTATGCTACTTATTTTCTGTACCTTCTCCCCCCTTCTCCTCCTCCCACTCCCCTGTTGCTAACCCTCCTTGAGATCTTCATTTCTATGTTTCCACTCCTGATCTAGCTGTCCTTTTAGTTTGCTTTCGTTTTAGGTGTGGTTGTTAATAACTGTGAGTTTGTTGTCCTTTCACTGTTCATGTTTCTTTAACTTCTTTTTCTTAGATAAGTCCCTTTAACATTTCATATAATAAGGGCTTGGTGATGATGAACTCCTTGAATTTGATCTTATCTGAGAAGCACCTTATCTGTCCTTCCATTTTAAATGAAAGTTTTGGTGGACAGAGCAATCTTGGTTGTAGGTCTTTAGATTTCATGACTTGGAATACCTCTTTCCAGCCCCTTCTTGCCTGTAAGGTCTCTTTTGAGAAATCCACTGACAGTCTGATGGGGACTCCTTTGTAGGTGACTGTCCCCTTAGCTCTTGCTGCTTCTAGGATTCTCTCCTTCATTTTAATCTTGGCTAATGTAATTACGATGTGCCTTGGTGTGTTCCTTCTTGGGTCCAACTTCTTTGGTACTCTCTGAGCTTCCTGGATTTCCTGGAAGTCTATTTCCTTTGCCAGATTGGGGAAATTCTCCTTTATTATTTGTTCAAATAAGTTTTCCACTGGTGGCTGTGCCTTTCCCCCTTCTGGTACCCCTATAATTCGGATGTTGGAGCATTTAAAGATGTCCTGGAAATTCCTAAGACTCTCCTCATTTCTTTGAATTCTTGCTTCTTGACTCTTTTCTGTTTGGCCATTATTTGCTTTCTTCTAGTCCACTCCATTGATTTGAGTCCCAGTTTCCTTTTCATTGCTATTGGTGTCCTGTGCAATTCCATTCATTTCAATTAGTTTCGCCTTCGTATATTTGTCTAATTTGTCTGTATAATCAACCAGTTCTGTGAGGATCCTGATCACCAATGTTTTAAACTGTGCGTCTGTGAGTTTTGCTATTTCTTCATCGCTTAGATTTATTGGCTCTGGGGCTCTGAGATCCTCCTGCGCCATTCTTGGTTTGTTCGGGCCCTTTAAGTGTGAGAAGCGGTGCCTTGGATTCCCAGGTCGCTTGGTTGTGACGCTGTATGTGGGGGCGTGGTCAGAGCAGGGAAATGGCGGCCCCCTCTGCTGTTTCTCACAGCTGGGTGCGGAGGAGCAGTGCCTTAGGTGGTTCACCTGGGCTGGGCCACTCAGAGTCGCTGGGTTATGACGCTGTATGTGGAGGTGGGGTCAGAGCAGGGAAATGGCGGCGCCCTCCACTGCCGCTTGCCGTGGGGACCTGCCGGCCCGGTCCAACCGCCCACTCCCTCGCCTGTCCACCCATGCACAAATGCGCGACCTCAGTCAACACGCAAGCCCCAGGCCCGGCTGTCTCCCCCGAGGTCGCTTGCCTGGTTGCTCTCTGGGTCGCTCACTAGGTCTGACCCTACGTCTGGATTCTGCGGGCCTGAGTGTGTCTGGCCGAGTCCTCCTGTGCAACCCTGCTCCTCCAGCCGCTGGTTTCGCCCCTTATCGGTCAGGCTGAAGAATTTGTTGTTAACGGACTTCCGAAAAGTTCAATTTTCCGTGTTCTGGCTGTGTTTTCTGTTGCTAATATTTAGTTTTCTCTAATCTTGGTTGTGTGAGAAGGCACGGCACATCCACCTATGCGTCCATGTTGGCGGAAGTCCCACTACAGCATTCTAACCGAGCTCTACATCAAGCTAACAACTTGTTGGGCCGACCACCTTTGGTTTGTTCAAACATGCTCCTCGCACAGAGGAAACTTCTTGCAGGGGGCCTGAGAGAGCACGGAGAGAAAACAAAACTGAGAGACGAGAAATTGAAACTAGGATATGGATGGAGAAGGTAATAAAAAGGGGAGGAGTGTCGACCTCCTAGAGAAACTCTATTGTTCTAACCCCAGAAAGTCATAAACTCAGACGCTCAACTTGTCACAGACCCAAAGGGTCAAGGAAATCCAAGTGTTCTTTGGGTTACCAGATCCTTGGGGCAACCTAAAATTCCCAAGTGACACAGGCTAACTGAAAACTCCGACCAGCCATCCTTCAATGTGAGTAGGTTATTTGTCATTTGCTGTTGCAAGGATGCAGTTGAAAGCCATCAAGCACTCCCTGGAAGTAACGAGTGTGAGGAGGCAGAGCCACCGGGTCCAAAGGGCTTCAGTCCCATCAAAGGTGCGTTCTCATTCCCCTGTGTGTTCCAAGTAATTCATGGTGTGGTCAGTCTTATAACAAATGTGAATTACAATGGTTTAACAAATAATTTACATCTAGGAGACTGTTTACTTGTGAAATGTCTTTGAAGTTTTTTATACATCAATGCTAAGAAATTACATACCAAGTATTAGTTACTTGATGTTGTTAACCAGGGGAAATAGGTAAGCAAAAACCTCTGAGATCACTAAAGAGGGACTAACAGAGAAAGAAAAAGGAATAAAGGAACAAAAATTCTCCTTTCTAGGTGTCTATTTCAGCAGAAAGGCTGTAGATCAGCAGTAAAGAGAAAATACACATAACATATAAGGCCTCAATATGGCTTAGATATAACTCAAGGTGGGGAAAATTTTATTAAAGAGCTAGTAGGCCTTTGATCAGTAGGGAAACACTTTTGGGTATAGGAGATGCCACATTTATCATTGTATGCGCTTGCATTGCAATATCATGCACGTAGGAGGCTGTGTTTAAAATAGTCATACTGATAAAGGGTACACATGAAAGCACGTTGCTATTTTCATCTTCCTCTTGTAACATCTTGCCCCTTTCCATGCAGTGTCAAGGTACTGAGCTGTTAAGAAAGCTTTGCCTGACCATGGACAACCTAGTAGTCCTGGCTATGGATGTTATCTCACACTCAGAAGACAGCATCAGTTTTGACATCTTGAACCAGGTAGCGGGCAACTCTGCCAGAGGATAGGCCCCAGAGCCAGGGGCAAAAAACCAGGAAAAGCTGCAGCAGAGGAAGCTTGGGGGGTGGTACCAAGCTCTCCTGACTTGCTTGCATCCCATGCTTGTTTTCGCATCCTCAGTTCTTTGGTTTTTACCTTTGCAGGCTCAGAAAGTGAGGTGGTGGGAAGGAGCATTGAAGACAGGATGAGGATTTGGTTTCTGTGTGGACAAAAGCAGAGGCAGCTCCACTGGGGAGATGACTCCATCACCGTTACTTTAGTCTCTTTATAGGACTTTCTCATCTCTTACAAATAGTGATTCATCAGCCTCTTTATCTTCCATCTCCCGTCTGCAATTTATTTGTTTTCCAGGTTGTTTCTGGAGTGACATTTTGGAGACTAAATTTGTTTATGGCCTTTAGATAATGCAGATGTGTTGACAATTCATTGAATCCAAATACCTCCAAGGAGAGAAAATGCCTTCCTTCCTTTCCTCAATGAGCTCATCCTCTAGTGACTTGGCTCCCCTATGACTCATCCGGGAAACCGTCCCTGGACACCACCCTCACAGCTGAGAGTTTTTCTCTTTACTTCTTCCATAGCCCGAGTTTATCTACGTTGTATTCCTTACTGCACGAAAAGCATCTCTTGACCTCCTTGCTCCTCTTTGCTCCTGTTACTAGACAGAAAATTTCTTTTCATGGTTTCTCCATTTAATAGAATGTATCACCTTGGCTGTGAAACGTCTCCTTTGTGAACCTCAGTTCTTTAGTATGTGAAGTGAGAATGATGCTAATGCCTCTGTCATGGGAGTGTCATTCAGATGAAATGAGGTGCTTCACGTAAAACGTCGGGTGTACATGGCACTAATAATGCTTAACAGGTGCAGAGATGAGCACTGTACCTGGGATGTCTCACTTATTCTGTACATCGAAATTGTGTGGTGGCTGTTACATTACTCTCCTTTCCAGACCAGAAAACTGAGGCTCCAGGAGGGCCGTGAACTTCTCTGAGGGCATAATGATTAGTAAATAGTGTAAGTGGGGTTCAGACATAGGTAGTCTGACTTCATTTTACCCATGAGTTGCCTTATCTTCAGTAACAAATGCCAAATAGCACTTTTTATTATTATTTCTGTTTTAACTCTAGCACCATCCACACTGCACAGATACGGTTGGAGTCAGGTAAATGTGCATTGAATGCACGTTTGAACAAGAATTCAAAAGAAATCCCCTCTCCCTTTTACACATCTAAGACTCAGGTATATAAACATTATTTGTTTTCCTGGAAAAGCATTTTTTAAAATAAAAAAGTTCTTAGTGTCTTTGCATTTTTAACCTCTACTTGAAAAATGTCATTTTTTTTTTCTTTCTTGCCAAATAAACTCAGTTTTCTAGTCCCCGATGAAATGCCATTTTGTCAGTGAAACATTCCCTGGTTTCCTGAAGGACCAGCATTTTACGGATGCCTCAATTTCAGCACGTATCTTTCTGTTCTGGAGTGAGCTATGTACATATTTGTCTACATCATTAAACAGTTTGTTCCCTAAGGACACGGACAATGTTTTATTCCACCCGTGTTTTCCCTGCACCTAATGCAGTGGGTACCTAGTGGGAAAAGAAAAGAAAAGAAAAAAAAGAAAAGAAAAGAAAAAAGAAAAGAAAAGAAAAGAAAAGAAAAGAAAAAAGAAATGTGGAGTGACTTTTTCAGGGCTGTGAGGTGCTGGGAGGCATCTCCAAGAGGTGCTGTGAGTTTCAAGGAATGGTTTTTAAAAATATCAACAGGTTACCTTTTTTTTTTTCTGCACTATCAAGTTTCTTCATAATCCTTTTCACAGTGTGGAATGACCCAGATAACTTTCTATTCTCAATTCTGCTATTCTAGAGGAACACACTCGTCTCACCTTGAGAATCATGAGCAAGAACCCCAGGGATTCTTCTCCCAGTGCCAGGTCTCCCAGTGCCAGGCAATCGCACTGTCCTCCCCTGCCGCGTTTTCTCCCATACTCTGTCTGCCACACACCTTTTCTACCTGGAGCATCATCCCTGGCACATTTGGCTTTCCTGCCTTTTCAACTTTCCCTGTTGCTCCAGGAATTCTCCTCTCTTTCTCCTGCATCATTATCTTTTTCTCTCGACTGAATCTTGCTAGCTGGCAGGAAGGCATGCTCTTATTTCCTCTTCTTAAGAACCAAACCAACAAACTTTCTCTTCCCTACTTCTCCCGCCAGCTAACAGCAGTTCTTTTCTTGCATTGACATCAATACAGCCTACCTGCTTGGATTTCCTCCAACCTTACTTATTCTTCCTCCTTAGTTTCTTTTGAGGGTAGGCTCCTCCTCAACTCCTTAATTTTAGAGTACTCCCCTATGGGCAGATCTTAATTCTCTTCTTTCTTTACACTCACTGTCTTAATGATCTCATCCAGTGTATGGTTTTCAATATTCCGTATATGCCCATGACTCCTAGTCATGTATCTGCAGCCTGGATCTTCCCCTCTGAACTCCAGACTAATACGATAGCCAATGCCATATTGACTATACAATGCTGTGTAATACAGTGCTGTATTCCCTTTTAAATATTAAGCTTGACATGTTTGGAATGACTTTCTCCCACAAAACGCGTTTACCCATAGCCTCTGCCTTCTTCTCCTTTAGCGACAACTCTATCCTTCCAGTTACTCAGGCTAAAAACCTCGGATTCATTTTTTGACTCCCTGTACTTTCTCACACCTTCCATCCAACCTGCCCGGAATCCTGCCAGGTCTACCTTCCAACCACATCTACAACCTGACTGCTCCTCCCCTCCTCTAGCTCGAGAGTCTTGGTGTGATAGTTCTGGGCCACTGTCACTTTGCACAAGGACGGGACACTGGCCTCCTAACTTGTGTCCCTGCTTTTACACTTGCCCGCACTCCTGGCTGCACTATTTATTCTCAGTGATGCTGCTGAAATCTTACTCAGGCTGGGTCACTTCCCTATTCACTATCTTGCAACAGGTCCCCATGTTGCTGCCCGAGAGCCACAGTTCTCATAATAAGTAACCAGGCCTTATATTACCCGCTCCTTCTCTCTACTAGCGCATCTCTCTGATCTAATTTACAGATTACAGATTTTCACTCAATTCCAGCAATATTCTTGCCTTTTGTATTGGCTATTTCCTCCACTTGAAAGTCTCTTCCAGTTCCCTGCATGACAGATTTCCTTATCTCTCTCCAATCTTGGCTCAATGTCATTTTCTTAATGAGACCTATATGCATCTTCCTAGTTAATCTTACATTTCACGTCTTATACCATCACTCTCGATTCTCTCTCTGCCCTACTCCACATTATTTTTTTCCACGGGCATTCATAACAATTTTCTAACACACTAGATAAGTTACTAACGGATCACTTCCGTTCCCATCCGATGCCTTCCTCTTCTTTTGGAATGTAACCCCAGGCAGGCAGAGATCTTTCTTTTGTTCAAATGTGTAACTGAAGCAACTAGAACATGTATAATTAAGGCATTTAGAATACTTCCTGTTACTTAGTAGGTGCTCAATATATATTTTTTGAATTAATGAACATGAATGTAACTTTGTGTGATGGTAAATCTATCTTCAAAAACTACTGAGTTCAGATGAAGGCATGCTGGATACGATAGAGTCAGCTCACAGAAGACTTATTTTCTACACATTCCATTCTCCTTTACACCTTCTAAGAGGTCTGTATTCCTCACCAAAGTGTTAGACTTTCGTTTTGAAGGTTGTGCTGCCATCTAATGAGGTAAATATAAATTACAGAAATTTGCTTTTCTTCTGCTGTTGCCATAGCTCTTTCTTCAAGGGCATCTCCTGACCTTCATAGACCAGAGGAGGCCAGTCACTAGTAAATTTTGACCCAGGCCCCTAATGCATGCAGTAGAAGCGTGCAAACAGGTCTCCCGAAGTCTGAAATCACCCCATGCACAAAGGTGATGCAGAGGAAGGAATTGTATCACTTACAAATGTATTATCTTTACTTCAACTAACATTTGCGCAGGAAAATGAAACAAATTATTTTAAGGGTCACACTTTTATTTACAAAATAGACCCCTGGTTTGATCTTATTCTGACCTGAAACATGTCTAATTATAAAAAATCATAAAATGAAGCTTAAAGGGAAAATTTTGCAAGAGGCTTGAGAGCATGAACGTGAAAGACAATGTTTTGTTCTTTGCATCTGGGATTCAAGAATGGCTGACCTGGGGCTGGAATTTGTGAGGGAGTGAACAACAATAGATTTTATTCAAAACCAGCTTTGCTTGAAGTATCTCCCAGGGCTATAGACATGGTTAAGCTTTAAGGACCTTGTGACAAATGGAAATGTTGAGGCCTAGAAACCTGATGACCTTGAATGATGACCTAACATCATTCTGAGACAACTAAATGAAGACCCCCTCATAACTTAAAAGATCATAGAAAATATCATATAAATATCATATTGTGGATCCAATAGCTGTCCATTTATGCATACTGTGCATACGTAAGGGTTTCCTGAGGACTAGGAGATGATCCACAGAATATTGGTTTTCTAATCTAATTTGCCTTTAGTTCCTCTATTTTTCTTCTTCCAGGAAGTTATTTCTCTACCTTGTTTTTTATGATTGCTAAGAAAAGAGTTTCCTTTTTTAGTTTTTTCCTTACTTAAACTGTATATATAGAACATACATTGTGAATTTTCTTTTTTTAAAATAAGAATTGAGATCTTAAAAAGTCATCCTTCTTTGATAGACCACAAAACCATGCTATTATTTTTATTATGATAATCTGCAATGTTGATGTTAAGACGGTTGGCTTGTTTATCCTTAAACATTAGTTTAACAGGAACTTCTCTAACTTGCAGTGTTTGGCCATTGGAATGGCATCCGATACCGAGTAGAAAATCAACATCTTGGCTAAAACAAAACTTATACTGCAATGGCTATTTCAATGCATTTTACTAAACCTCTTTCACAGATTTTTATCAAGGATCTACAAATGAGTTTACTAAGAAAAAAATCTGGATATAATTCCAAATTGCTTGGGGTTTTGATTGCAATTCTCATAGTATGACAAACGAGCAGCTTTTGTGTCCCTCTTTCTATTGCAGAGCTACAAGGCTGAATTTTTGCTCCAGGGATCTCTCTTCCCTTGCAATTCATTGTGTCTACTTACATGCCTGAAGCTCGGTTCTGTTCTCACCCTCATCACTCTTCACCTGTCTCCTGCCTGGAGTCTGAACTCCAGAATTATAATAATCTGCCTATCATATGTGGGGGCGAAAACATTTCTCTAAGTGATTGAAAAAGTCTTAACTATGCTTGCAGAAATTCAGTTGTACTTTATCCTGTTGTTAGTACTGCCTTTGTATTTGGAATGAAGTACTAATTTGTTCAAATCCTTCTATAGAAAAACAATCCAGATTATTTAGTGTAACAATTGGGTATAACTAGACACGTCTGAGTCCCAGTGATGAATGCGGCTTAGGTTCAAGACTGATTTCTCTCATTGCCACACTCCGTGTCAGAAAACAATAGAGTGGTGGAGAAATAAGGGCTTGAACACATTCAAAGTGAACTAATGACATGGTTCTTTGCTAGCAACAATTTAGAACTACAAGACGAATCTTAATAATAAGAATATTGTTCATTTGGTCATGGCCGCAGAACTGGCAAGGTGTCATGGCAAGTAATCAGTAGGTTAGGGCTAGACTTCCATCTATTGTATGTAATGCATATACTGATTTAAAACACGTAACTCAGCTTCCATGGGCTTCACTTCCTTCATTGGAGGGATGAGGTTGCTGAGCTACATGATGCGCAGTTTCTCCCTGTTTACGGATCTTTGTGGGCCACATCCCTTACAGTAACCGTGCTTGCAGAGATGGGAGTTTTCTTTAGCAGGAGTGGAAGACAGCTAGATGATGGCTATCCTACAGGCCTTAACACACAGAAAAAAAAAATTAGGAAGCATGAGAACTTAGGAAACTCATGAAAAAAAGAATAGGTGGAGTGAACAATGTGGAATCCCACTGTTAGCAGGATAATCCACTTGGGGTACTTCAGTTAGCAATACTGCCAGTGCATGCCGGACTTTGCACTCCACATCCCAGGCTGGAAATAATCCTTGACTGGCTCTGTCACAGGCCTTATTTCCCACCACTCTCCAAAGATGCAAAGTCTTAGGAGTAACCAATCAGCCTTGCTCATGTGTGGGCTACCTGGACTCGTCTCTCTCTGTCCTTAACTACCCTTCTAGTCTGGCTGATCAGTTTCTGGGGAGGCAACAAGGACAAACCTCTGCTCAATCCAACCTGTGACAAAATAATAATCTAGAGAATTCTTTAATTATCATTCTGAGGCTGACTGATGTAGCTTTATGGGATGCCACCCAGACCCAGAAAGTATGTCTTCGGTAGAGAAGGAGAGGATGCATGGTTGATGAGCTGAGATTTGTTCCGGTGCATCACAGGGCACCCAGGGCTCTGAAAGCCACTGCTTGGGTTCTCCAGGGGGTCAGCCAGGCTGTGCTTACGTGGCATGGCCAGCTGTATCCTGGAGACCTCGGTCGCTGGGCAACCATTAGTCTTCTCCTCCTGTGCTTCTTCCACTGTCTTACTGCCCTGAGTGTCACATTTGACTATTGCTGTGATGATAAAAATGCGTCCCATTGAAATGTGTGCCATGGGTGCTCTTCTAGTAACTGGAACTCTCCAGGAATTCTCGGTTAGTACAGGGACAGAGAAAGGTTGCGAACTGACCTGATCTTACTTATAAAAATAACCTGACCTCATTTAGAGCATCCTTTTGTATGGATGGAGCCCACTCTGATCTACTAACCTCCTCAGTCCTGACCCCCAGGCTTTCAATTCTACCTTCTGGTAGTGTTTTGTCTAAACTTTGTAATCTCATGTGTGTTTATACAAAGTTACTCTGAACCCTGCACGGACAATATCTATTTTTAAGCTGTTTAACAAAGAATTAAGCACCGGCAGCGTCCCAGGGACTGAGTACACAACTGACGAACACAACTCGATTTTTATTCCCAGGCAGCACACAACCCTGTGAGGCAATTGTTTACGTAACAAATTACACGCTCTGTTATGAGACATGGTCTGTTCATCCACACAGGGTGCCTTGGGGCAGGGTGAGTGGGCGCCCAGCTCTTCGATGGTTGACCGGGAAAAGTGTCAGTTTGAAACGTTTTCCAGTGAAGTTGACAACAGACTTAAATCAAGAGGAAAGGAAATATTTTTTTTAAATAAGAGAAGCATTAAAATGGCATTTTTGAATATGGAAACAATATTTGCGGAGGAATAAGAACACGAGGAAGTATATTTGATGAGTGGGAGACAGTTTCGTTATTAGTGTAGATTTACTGTCGGCTTTACTTCTGGTGCTACAGAATTTCCGGTGTGGATGTGAAATGTTCATATTTGAGCTTTAGGCAGATCGCTTTCATGGCAATCACTGCAGATGATTGAGAGAGAGAGGCTCTCATGCAAATGTGTGTGCATAGGCAGTGTGTGTGCCTGAGTGTGTGTTTCTGCTTGTGTCCTAAGAGAGAAACAGGGAAGTACCCTCTCCTTTCTGGCTTTAAACTCCAGTGCTGAGGCTTGTGTGCATGCTTGAATAAATAGAAATGCCTAGAAAAAAGTCATACCCAGCAAGGAAGCTGAAGAAGACTGAGAAAAGGGACTACGTTTATAAGTGGGCAGCTATACCCAAGTACAAATTTTGAATTACATAAAAAGCTTATGTGTTTAGATAAATTCTCATGGCATGTACATTTCCTCAGTTAGGACTGTTTGCAAGCTTGAAGCATCTAGCATTGCTAATATGTGCCCACATATGTCACTGGATAGGACATTTGTTGGTTCTCTCACAAAAATTCAGTGTGGCTTGCAGAGCCATCTGTCATAGCTTGGCTAGATGGTGTTAGGAAATCAGCAGATATTTGAGGCAGATGAAGAGTGAGATGCTGAAATAATGCAGAATCATATTCCCAAGATTGGGATGAACTTAAAACTCACTAGTTTTTCCTGCTAATGACCACTGTTTATTTATTTTTAAGCCTTACTCATTGCTGAGCAGGTGATCAAAGATGGAAGTACGAAAGTAAGCAAGTATGACTTCTGGTTTCCTTTCCTGCTTCCCTGTGCCTTTCTCCTGTGTGTTTGCTCTGGGCCAGGCCCCGGGCTACATGCTGGGGGTCCCAAGACAACTAAGGCCCAGAGGCCGACCTCATGAAATGCAATTTCTCAAGGAGGGAGCAGATGGGACAAGAACTGATTATAATGCAATTCATAGGTACTTGATATTACCACGAGCCAAGATTTAGGACAGCAGAGAAAAGAACAATTAGTCCTTGTGGCCCACCAGCATCGTAGTTTTCACAGAGGAGAGGACACCTGACCTGGCCGTTGAAGGATGGATGAGATTTTGCGTCATGAGGAGATGCGCCAACAGAGAATTGCGGGCTTCGGACAGACCCCATTTCCTTGCCATTCTGGAAGAGCCCACTGAACCTATGTGTTCAGGGACTCAAGAACTTTAGGACAGATGTTAATGCTGACCCAGCAGACTAAACAGATTCTAAAACTGGGTGAAAAACTAGGACCGAAATCTGGCTATGATGTTGGTATGGGGAAAGAAAAGAGAAACAGTATTTGGTCATTTCTACTATTTAACAAGTCCTTCATATAGCTGGTCTCAATTCCCAAATCGGCAGAGGAGGTATTATTTATTCATTTATAGAGATGGCAAAAATGCTCAGGGTTACTTGGCAGTAATGGCCAATACTTGGACCTGGATTTTTACAAAAGTCAGCGTAATTTGCACTGAACGCCATTGCCTCTAGGCACCAGTTTTGAGCATACAATATACATGAACGTGTGTAGACATAGCATTATAAACAAAAATCAATACAAATATAAACACATGTACATAAGTGAAACACACAAACACACCTTATTTGTGTTCTTTTCCATGACATGCACTGATGTTATGGGAATATTTTTACCCCTGATGTAAGTGCTTTGGAAATAAACTAGATGATGCTTTTAAAACTAAATGCTTTACCAGGGAAGAATAACGGGAAATTTATATAAATGGACTTTATAGGCTTCATCCTAGCTTAAGCTGTGCTCTTTTGTTTTATTTTGGCACAAAATATCAGGGGGACGGCCTGTCCCTGTGGCAAGACTCAGCCCATCCCTGAACCTTTTTGCAGAGAGGCTTTCAACACGAGGCTCACTTACTGTTTACTAACACTTACAAGTGTGAGAATCTTTCATGTCAACAGGTTGGGGATCTGGCTGTTGAGTCCATGGGGGCATTTTGTTGACTTCATAGGGTTTTCACAAAGGAGATCAAAGGGTTGCATTATGTTTCAATACATAACTTTATGGGACAGATGGAATCCACCTTGAAAGACCCATGACACTTAAAGCCAGATTATCAAAAGTTTCAGACACTGAAACCTATTAACTTGCTCGAACCTTATCCACACTGTCAGCACTTCTGAGCTTCATTTAGAGGAGGAGACAATCCAATGTGAATTTTAACTACGGCCAAAGGTCACGCAGGGGTTCAAAGGACGGCCACTGACAGAGGGGTGGTTCTAAGTGATGGCTGGTTCGCTGCGTGGACACGCTCTCTGGAATGGGGATATGAGGCCAATGGCTGAATCACTTTATTAGAATAAAAAAAAAATTGCCCATTCATAACTTTTGGAAAGAATCTCAGAGCTTGGAATAGCATTTGGGTAGATGGTAGTTTCACACACTGATCTGTTCTATCTGTGATGAGAAAAGAGCAGGAAAAGAAATTGTTCACTCCTTCATCTCCCAGAAACTCCAGAGGGGTTCTGCCCCTGCCCACGTTGAATGGAGACTTATGCACGACCTTGGCATTTGCCTCTCAAGTCTTGAAACAAATTGCCATGTTAGGAATGAGGGTGATGTACTTGAATATTCCTATTTTTATCAGTGGAAAGAATTATTTCTTTCCACTGGTTAGCAGCCAAACCACCAACTATTAAAACTTGTCAATAATTTTGTAAAATCCATTTAGATGTATATGGTAATTCAAAATTATTATTTTATAAGTTAGGATACTTAAAAGATCTTGCTGTCTGATTACATGGGCATTTAACACAGTGTTTGATAATACTTTTAAATGCAATTAAGTCCTAACTGCTTTAACATCTACAATGTCCAGAAACTTTATTATCTTTTGTTATACTGCCATTTGAAGTGGTACTGCACAGTGAAATCTTTTGGGTTTTTAATAATGTGATACTTCAAGTTATACAATTATTAGAATTTTTCTTTTTCTTTTACTTTAATAAGTACTTGAGTTAATTAAACTTTTCCCCAAACACATGCTGTATTTGTTCATTTCTTCACGCTCATCTACTTATCCACTCAGTTTCAAAAAATTAGATTAAAATGATTATTTACCATTTTAAAAATAAGTAATACAAATGTGTATAGCAATGAATTAATTAAGTATGCAAGTGTTTAAAGTCTAAAAGTTACATCTCTGGTATTTGTGAGAGAACTAACTGTTTTCAAATATATGTTTTTCAGATTTATGTATATGATGTTTTTATGCTTGATACTTTTTCTAGGAATAAAGATTGGCTACCATAAATTCTATGAGATATCCTGAGTTTGCTTTAAATAATTTATCTTCTGATATCTTTAGAAACCCACTTTCCCCACTCCCCACCCCCCACCCCATGCCTCATTTTTATTAGGAGCAAATGTGTCATTTTTTCCTTCCAAGCACACTGGCAGGTATATTCTCTAACTAATCATTTAAACCCTGTCCTGTGGAGCAGTCTTGTCTGCCTGCTCTCTGAGTGTCGGCCTTTGAAGAGTGTACTTTTCCACCGTGGTCACGTGCGGACCCACAAAGACAGAAGAGGTTAAAATCACCCACCCATCCAGCAGGTGTGCAGGTAGCAGAAAGCTGTGCCTCTCTTTGTTGGCAGCTCTAGAAGTGCAGGTGTTGAACATCAGCATCATCATTCTGTTTGATAGTTTGGCTTGTGTGTGTGTCGGCGGGGACATCAGTAAATCTGACGGGAAAAACCTCCCAGACTTTGTTGTCTAGTCTTAGAAGCATAAAACAGATTATTAATTTTTTGACTGGTTTTAAAGCTGAAAAGATTGGTGTGTCTTTGCCTGTCAAACTTATAAGACAAGAGCATTGTCTTAACTTGACCATAAAAACAGTTACAGTTTATCCTTATTTAAAAATAAACATTAGCTAGAACACTAGATCTTTCTAGCATTTAGCGAAGAGTTCTTGAGCAAAGTGAATGCTTTGGCCTGGTTAGAAAACACATTGCCTTTAAGATACTTCAATTTGTTTAGATCCTTTGGGTTCAAACTATAATTGTACTGTGTTTTTTAAATCACACTGTGTCACCTTAAATGAAGATGTATGTAGCACCAGGTCAGAGGCACTGAAAAAAATCTCCCTTTAAGACACGGAAATTATCTCTGGTATGTCTTGGCCTACCTGGCTCCAATCCAGCTGCGCTTCTGCTCCACAGTTCATCTTGATAATGTTAACCAGCTGTTGATAGGAGACTCCACCAATTGCTGGAGCTCGCTGCAGCCTCCTGGGTTCTTTCTGAAATGGCCACAACAATATCATAACAACTTTATCTTCTCTATGCCCAAATATGTCATTGTTATCTGCAATCCCGGTGGAGAAGCACATCTACTATGCTTTGAATTACCTTCTAGTCTGAGCGTGAAGGTGATTCAAATGGGAAAATAATTCTTACATTTGCGTCTTATGGAAAAAACATCAGGAAGGTTGCCAGGGCTCTGTGGTGTTGACCTTGAACAGCACTCATTTTCCTACATGTCTTAGTATCGCACGTGCCTTCTTTCTAATCAGCTGGCGTTTCTTTCTCACGCAAGAGAAGAGGCCAGTGGCTCAACAAATGTCAGAAATTGGGCCGACTTTGCATCCCCAGTTCATTAAACTCATTTTTCTTTAAAAAAAATTAAAAATACATATACATATATTTATTGATTTCAGAGAGAGAAGAAGGAAAAGAGAGAGGGGAACATCAATGTCAGAGAAACATCATTTGGTTGCCTCTTGTTCAGGGTCCCATACCCACAACCCAGGCATGTGCCCTGACTGGGAATTGAACCACGATCTTTTGCTTTTCAGGACAATGTGCCAACCAATGGAGCCACACCAGCCGGGGTTCACTTGTCTTTGAAGTCACTGAAATGGGTGGTAGGGTGAAAACTTTTATTAAAGGACTAACAAATACCCTTTACTTGTTTCTAATGTTAAACCTTGCCTATGATAAAAATTTAGTACTCTTTATGAGAGTACTAAAATTAAATATTTAGTACTCTCCTAAAAGCTTACATACAAATGTTGAATAACCATATACATTATAATAATGATAAGAGCTACTACTTATTTTATCCCTACTTTGTGTCAATTAGCTCCTTCAACCTTGACATCAAAGATTAGTCAAAGTGAAAGAAAACGGAGAGTGGAAAAATTTTCAGTAACTCACAGTCACTAAAGCCAATAAGTGACTGATGAAATTCAAATCCAGACACATGTAATTCTCAAACAGCTTCTCTTTCCACCAAAGCATATGCTTTTCAGTAAAGAAAACAATGTTTAAAAAAAGAAGTATATAATAGGGTGTTGGTTTTAGGTTATAGTACATTCATCCACAAAATCTGTGTTGGGTTGGTTGTGTTTGTTATCAAAAGATTTCTCTCTCTCTCTCTCACACACACACTGGCTTTAAAGGAGTTAAAATAAAAAGCTGAATTGTTGACATTAACACACACTTCCTGTATGCTTGACATGAACAGCTTCTGTCAATGATCACAATGACCCTGGAGAGTAGATGCTGTTGTTATTATTCCCATTTCACAGCAATGAATACATTAAAGCAGAATAATTTCATGAGCGGGCAGGGGGACCAGAGTCCTAAATTAGACCTCCTGGACTGCGGGAACTGGGCTGCACCTAGTGTATGCTAGCTGTATGCTTTAGACCATTTTACTACACAATTTGCATGTAAAGGATTCGCAGATTTTGAAGCTAAATGTATATGGAGGCCAGAATATATTGTTAAAGTTGTGTCTGCTTGTTTAACCAAAACAAATATAAATTTTGTTGTATGTGTGTGATTGGCCACTGTCTTCCAAAATTGTAGAGCATGTAAGAGCAGTTAGTTAAGGATTTTAGTGTAGTTATTGAAGTTTTACTCTATCTGAAATTTACCACTGAAAAAGATGACATTAGAAAGAGGAAGAAGCATGAGGGCT
Source organism: Artibeus jamaicensis (assembly GCF_021234435.1). NCBI lineage: Eukaryota > Metazoa > Chordata > Mammalia > Chiroptera > Phyllostomidae > Artibeus > Artibeus jamaicensis. Next base: position 18,287,191 of record NW_026522056.1, on the reverse strand, counting down.
GACCCTTCCTGCTGCTCTTGTCACCTGTGTCACTCGAACACACTCCTTGCTCTGGAGTCAGTCAGCTTTGGTGGCTATTGTGTGCACGCATTTGGGCAGACTTTCGCTGGCTGAAAAAAATGCTGTCCTTGTATTCTCTGTGGTCCATGTCACTGCGTGGTGAGTTGTGAGTTGTGTAGTTGTTTTGTTTTCATCATTCTTCCAAGTGTTTTCCCCTGCCTTTTTAGTGGATCAGAAGAGTCTGGAGAAAAACCTAATTCAAAGGTGTATTGATGAGCTCAAGCGAGTTAACAGGTGTGAACTGAGAAGCAACCTATCTCGTGTATAATAGAGGGTCAAGAAACATTTGGGTCCTACTTTTAATTAAATACAGCATTACCTCCTGAGCGGAGCTTACTTTGTATCCTGAATTATTTTTCCATTTTGTTTTTATAGCCTTCATAGTATGCTTACCAACTCTAGACAATAGGCCAATTGATTAACATAAATATTACAAAAATAGTAACTGCCATCAAAATGACATGTAACTACTTAATCCAGGTCACTCTGGTAAGCATGCCTTTCTGATCTTAAAAATTGTTTTCTGCTGACTCAGCTTGTTATACTAAGGGGTACCCTCAACCCCAGAACTTATTTATGAAAAATTGTGTATCTATTCTTACATGTTTAAATTTCAGTCACCTTCAAAGTACTCTCCATTTGATGCAATACACCTACTGAGACTTTTTTCTGCTGCTCTAAATGTTTTTGAGCTCATCAATTTTAATGCCTTTTAGTGCTTCTGCTGTTTTTTGTTTCACCTCCACATCAACTAAATGTTTTCCTCTGAGCATTTTTTCATCCAGGGAAACAAATAAATAAAAAATGTTGCTTGAGGTGAGATCAGGTGAACAGGGAGGGTGAGACACAGGGGTCATGCCGTTTTGGGCCAAAAACTGCTGAACATTCAACTCTGCTGTGGGCAGGTGTGGTGTGCTCATAAATCACCCATCATGAAATGGGCAAACATGTTGAAAGAGTCTTAAAAAAATTCACTGAAGCCAAACGCAGCCTCTCACAACAATGCCAGCTGGCACACTGACACAGATGGGTTCCTAGAACACTGACCTGGCAGGGCAAGCCTATACTACAAGGGGCATGCCTTTCAGAAGATAATTCTGTTTCTTTGGGGGTTCCCCCCCAAAGCTATTAAGCTGAGTTTGTCTTTGGTATACAGTTCATATTTAAACTCATATTAATGAATTCAATCAAGGTTATTAAAATACAAAGGTTCTGGGCTTCTGGTGCATTCTACTGTGTAACTGCTAAGCCTGATGTGAGTGTGTATGAGCTCTAAGCATCTGCCCCACTTGCACCTGTGATATTTTTGTGTCATTAAAATACTATGATTTGTTTTTCACAGGCAAGTGCACCTTAAAGAACGTGCATGCTCATATGTTTATGGAAGTTAGTTGAATTTTGAGTTTTTGAGATAATTTCTTTTTTTCTTTTGGACTGTTCTTCAACACTTCTTTTGGAAACGTCATTATTTTTTCTTTTCTCAGATGTTCAGGATACTTGAAGTATCAATAAAAGCAACATGTTAAAGAATACTATTTTATATTAAATAAGTAGTTGTATAAAGTTATGCATAAAATGATAATGCCTTCAGCTACTAGGTAACCATGGTTAAAGTGTTGGCTAGATATACCAAACAGATCATATCTTTTTATATTTATAATTTCTTTATGTGACTCAGGTTTAACACATTGTGATTAATTCATATAGCTTTTAAGTCTTTTTTAATCTCAGATTCCAATTCCATCCTTTGCAATTTATTTTTAGCTTTGTTGAGATATAATTGACATATAAGATTATATAAGTTAAAGTTATACAATGTGTTGATACCCTTATATATTACAAAATGATTACTGCTAGCATAGTGTTAGCTAACACCCCTCTCACATCACATAAATTACCGTTCTTTTTTTGTGGTAAGAACATTTAAGGGGAGGGCAAGAATAGTAGGAGAGATATAGAATCTAAAGAATTTGAGACACGTGGTCATAAATTAAAGGGGGGGAATGGTGGGGGAGGGGTGTGCATGGTGGAGGGGAATGGGGGGGAATGGAACAACTGTAATGGCATAATCAATAAAATATATTTTAAAAAAGAAGAACATTAAAGATCTACTTTCTTAGCAACTTTCAAGTATATAATATGGCATACTAACTATAAAGACCATGCTGTGCATCAGGTCCTCCAAACTCACTCATCCGGTAACTGGAAGTCTGTGCCCTTTGAATGGAATCTCTCCATTTCCAGATCAGACTAACAGCTTGAATACAGAATCAACATTCAGCACAGTAAGGGCTGGGCTCGTGCTATGATTCGGGTTTTCATATTTTGCCTTGTAGGGCAACTACAGGCCCCAATTCTTGTCGATAATATTGTTTATGATGTGTGGAATGAAAATGTTCTTGTGACTTTCAGTGATCGCTATTGGAGATTCTATACATTTAGTTGAGAAAGAGAGTGCAAGAAAAGCTTAGATGGCTGTGGAACAAAATCTGGACCTAACCTTCACAGGTGTGCTTTTAACCCGAGGACTCCATAGGAAGCAATTATCGGGTTGGAATGGGAAAAGTTCAGGCTGGTAACCATTGAGTTCTGTCTAAAAAACCAACCAACCAACCAACCAACCAACCAACCAACCAACCAACCTGACCCAGTCTTTATTATCAACAGGTTTTAAATATATATTTTGGTGTTCATTAGTTCACCTTTAAAATAAGTACAGATGAATCTGCAGAAGAGAAACCCCATGGAAACAAGTAGGAGCACACGGGGATTTAAGCAATATCTCTAATGAAATACAGAGCTTCAGCACTGTGAGAAAATTAAGACTTGGGCTGAGAATCAAAGCGGAGCTCAATAGCCTCCAGAAGGCGTTTTTATAGTCTGGGATCAAGGAGGTTTCATCTGCTGAAGTGTCGAGGACTAGTAATGGTCTGTTAATCTGCGAGGTGCTTTTATATTGTTTTTTTTTTTTGCAAGTTCTGAGACTGTTAAAGCTTAAGAGTAAGAGGCTGTAGGCTGGGAATCAGATGTGCTCTGGACGTGAGCGTGTCCCACCTTATTGTGGGGCATGTGATGTCGAGGAGGGCGTGGAATGCTTTTAGGATCCTCTTAAAGGTTAAAGATGTTAAACTCCCTCAGTAGCTTCAATCACATTCTTGGGACAAAAAGGAAAAACAGAGAACAAAAGAGGAAGATCCAAAGGCACAGTCAGCTTTTCGGTTGTTTTTTTTTTTTTTTTTTGAATTGAGAGGAAGAATTGCATATAATTTTTTGGATACATGACGTTTAATTCTTCTGTACTGAAGTGACCTAGTGGAGAGTATAAATAGGGTACATATTTGCATATCATTTAATTTGAATGTTTATGAAGAAAAGTAGGCTCTTCATAATAAAGGTTGATGTTTTAAAACAGAGCATGCAAAAATCACAAGGAGTCAAAAGTATGTTTGAAAATTCCTTATTCTTCCACAGGTACAGCACACCTAGTTTTTTGTAAACAGCCTTAATAATATTTATGTACTCATTAAAATATAACATTTAATAAAGAACATGTCAAGCATAATTGCACAGTATACAAAATATTTCTATTGCTTCTTTATTATTATTTTTTTTGCCAAGCACATTGTACATGTTAAAGATGCATCTGACAAACTACTTTCTCAAGAAAAAACAATTAAATACATGATAAAATGAAAGGAAAAGCTCTTTGGTTTTCCAGTGTCAGTGTTGCAGGAATACCCATAATATAAATGTCATCTTGGTATATTTAACACATAATAGGATTCTGCTGATTAATTAAACTTTAAGCATTGGACTCAGCAAGATAATTCTCAGGGAGTGCTGAGTGCTCTGCAAACCTATCCCAAATCGCTTTGAAAAGATGATTTTAGCAATTAGACCCACGAATTATGCTAATGGAATATTCTCAACTCTGTCAGCTCATTTCTGTTATAAAAAATGAAAAAAAACAGAAAGTAAAATATGTCAATTAATGAATGACCTTCTAAGAATATTTAAAATTCTAATGAAAAGCAAAATTTGAGATGTTGCTATATTTTCTTACTTTAACTTTTTCATTATTGACATGTCTGTTAAAATCTTACATCTTGAAAAGGATCATCACTATTGAAAGAGTGATAATTTTTATTAACTAAATAGAAAAAATAAACATTTCCCCTTTTACCACAGAATATTTCATGTCAAGAAGATGGATGGGCTAAATTCAAAAAATACTTGGAAAATTAATAAAAACATTTCTGTATTTTAGGTATATTCAAGTGTGCATGGCAAGTACTACAGTAACCTTTTTTACTTTTGACTATTGTTTAGAAATATAAATGATTTTAACTGCTAGTTGAGGAAATGGTGTTTACACCACAAGTTATCTCTCCTAACTTGTGCCGCCATAAAGGCAGCCGTAGGCGTGAGTTTGAGTCTTGGCTCCACATATACCATAAAATGTGCGAGCTTCTCTGAGAAGGGATTGTGAAAATTACATAAAGATAATCTGTGAAAGCACTTATACAGCATACAGCACTTTGAACTCAGTATTAGAGGCAGTATTGCCTAGTGCGGAGTCCAAGCTTTATTGTCCCAGTCAAATCTTACCAGCTCTTCAACCAAGTCTGTGTTTACCTCACCTCTTTCCACTCTAAACTAATGATCAGTAAAATGAACACAATAATAGTACCTAGCAAATAAAGATGTGCAGATTAAATGAAAGGATGCATGTAAAGCTTACAGTCTAAACCCATGAGTCCCAAAGGATACTTTTCTGAGAGAAATGGCAAGGAGTTCCTCACTTTAACTTGTGTGTGCACACGGGTGTGTCTGGCATGTGCGTGCCCGCTTTTTTGTGTGTGTGTGTGCGTGTGTGTGTAGTGGAGCTGGAGAAAATAACCAACCAATCTCAAAGTGAGGCGAGTTCAAATCTCATTGAAGCCTTTTGCCAGAAAGTGATGTCTAGCCAGGGCTACAGTATTTTTGCATATGGAGCACTGTCTCCTTCAATGAACAGCTTCACAAAGCACTCATCCCATTTTCCTATCTCTTGTAAAAAAGAATACTATAAAATATTGTCACTTATTAATAAGCCCAAAGCTTTAACGTGGATTAAAGGGTTTGCTACAGATAAACTAATACTTAGAATTGAAATATAAAAGGGAACATTTATTGAACCTCCTCAGGAACTTTGACAATTACTCTTCTTTGCTTAAAATATACACACTATATATTTCAAAATTCAAGAAAGTTTTCCTACATACTAAAATACATTTACTTATAAGCATGTATGACTTTGAAGGTTTCTATGTGCTAGTAAATTTTTATTTGAGATCCTTCTCGGGTTTCTAGAATATATGTACTTGGCGTTATATGTGGTTATATAAAAATAAAAATGGTTTATTGTATCATGTCACTTAAAGGGAAATTTCATGGGGAAAAGGAGTTAAGTGGATTATACTAAAGCCTCAAGGATTTGGTTAATTTTATTGTGACTATTATTGTGTCTTAAACAGCGACTGGAAAAAATGGTGATGAAGTGTAACCTATTGAGTTCTTTATTTTATTTCATTTCTAACTTTATAGTTGGATCTAGGATTAACATGCAATAGATTTAATAATTAGTATGATATAAATTATTATCTAGATCAACACTTCAAATGCATCACCATTTTCTCTAAATAAATTGAAATCTAATACTACTGACCAAGTGATTTAAGTAGAAGTGCAAACATCAAATCTCTCCAATAATTTCTAAAACATTTGAACCCAATTTATGGAAAACTATGTTATCATTTTAGAAACTGCTGGGATAGTCTTTACATTTTATGTGATTTTTCACTAAATCATTTTTTGAGTAAAAGATGTCCTGATTTGTCACGGAAGCAGTCACACTCCAAGGGCAAACAGCCGCAGCTGGGTCCGCAGTCTGCTTTGTCTGAAGTGCTGGGCAGAGGCGAGTTCTCTAGAGCTTTGCCGAAGGCCAGGTCCTTTCCTGAGAGCAGGGCCTGCGAGTTGACCGTGACCTGGCAGTCACCACGTCAGAGTCGTCCATCTCTGGCAAGCACACTGTTTTTTGAGTTGACGTACTTGTACAGCTTCTATAATTAGAGAATTCTATTCACATCATTGGTATGTTAATGATAGTCGATTTTTTTCTCACATTCTGCTGATCTTGGGGCAATTAAATTAAAACTGTTTTCTAATTCTTTTCATTCTTTTTACAACATGTAGATATTAACTATCTCTATCATATAGACACTAAGTAACAAACACAATATAGTGGAAGTCATATCTGATTAAATCAAACCTAATCCTTCAGGTCAGAAATGGTATAACATGATGCAGTTGAGCATGTTGCTAAGTGGCTGAGGATTTTGTGTTACAAATCTCTGCCTCTATTTCCTCACCTGTGAAATGTGATTGACAATAATAATCATAATTGTTGAGTAGGTTAATATAGGTTCAAAATAGTATTTTATAAAGGTAGTTTCATTTTTATCAATAAAATCACAGCTGTTATGCACACAAAGGATGGGCATTTAGTAAAGAATTTTTTGTGTGTGTGGTAAAAAGTTTAAATTTTATTCTAGTACTGGTACATAAGGTCTGTGTCTAGATACATTTTTCTGCATGTGAATTTTCTGTTGTTCCCATATCATTTATTTAAAAAAGACTGTCTTCACCTCATTGTACTATGTTTACTCCTTTATCAGTGATCAGTTGACTATATTTATATAGGTCTATTGCTAGGACCTCTGGTCCTCTTCCATTGATCGATCTGTCCATTCTTTTACCAATACCACAGTGTCTTAATTGCTATAACCTTTACTAAGTCTTCTAGTCAAGAATTCTCAGTACTCTAACTTTGTTTTTATTTAATTTCATCCTTTTAATTGAATTTATTGGGGTGACATTTGTTCAAAAGTTATATAAGCTTCAAGTACACAATTCTGTGATACATCATCTGTGTATTGAATTGTGCATTCACCGCCCAAGGTCAAGTCTCCTGCCTTCACCATCTAATCTCCTTCCTGTTATCTGCGTCTGTTTTTCCCTTTCTTTCTTAATCCCTTCACCTTTTCCACCCAGCCCTCCCAACCTGCCTCCCCACTGACAGCTGTTAGTTTGCTCTCCGTATCTCTGAGTCTGCTTCTATTTTGTTGGTTCAGTTTGTTCATTAGATTCCACAGATGAGTGCAATGATATGGCACTTGTCTTTCTCTGGCTGGCTTATTTGACTTAGTGTAATTAATCCATTCTTGGTCCCTCCACGTTGGTGCAAAAAGTAACATTTTCTTCTGAAGGAAGTCAGTCCTCTCATTTTGTTCTTCTCCAGCATTATGTTGGCTGGTCTGGGTCTTTTGCATCTTCATATAAACTTTCAATTCACTCTATCAAAACTCACAAAATAACCTAATGAGATTAGTTTGGGATTGCGCTGACTACCGTGTTGGGAGGAACTGACACTGTGACAATATTGAGCCTTCTATCCATGAACTTGGGCAGTCTCTCCACTTATTTTGTTCTTTGATTTCTTTCATCAGAGTTTTGTAGTTTTCCTCCTACAGATCTCATATATATTTTTTAGATTTATGACTAAATACTTTATTTTGGGGGTGCTAATATAAATAGCATTGTGTTTTGAATTTCAAATTCCTGTTGGTCAGTGTTGCTATGTGGGAAAACAACGGACTTTTGTATGTTAACCTCCTATCCTGTTACCTTGCTATACTCACTTGTTAGTTCCAGGATGCACTTTTTTGTTGTTGTTGTTGATTTTCATTTTCTGCATAGATGACTGTGTCATCTGCAAAGACAGTTTTATTTCTTCCTTCCCGATATGTCTATAGCATTTGTTTCCTTTTTCTGCTGCATAGCATTAGCCAGTAGTTCCAGTACAACGTGGCCTAGGCACAGTGGGAGGCGGCATCCGTGCCTGGTTCTTGATCTTACTGAGAAGGCTCCTAGTTTCTTGGCACTGAGCTAAGCTGAGGACTTCCCCTCCAGCACATGGGCATCTTTTTGTGCCAGATGGCAAGGATGTCTTCAAAAAGTAACGAGGACTTGTCAGAAGAACAGAGGCCGAATCTGGGACAATTTGAACATCAAAATAAATAATGATAGAAACAAGATATTTGGAGAATAAAACAATAATCCATGGATACAACTCTTTAAATAAATAAACAACCAATAAAGAAATAAATAAAAAAGAAAAGAAAACTTTTCCTTATGGTTAGAATACCAGCTAATAAATATCAAAGGAATTAAAAATTTTTTCACTTTGTATTCATCATAGGATCATGGCTAATCTGGCTAAACCATCAGTGCATGCCAAAACTAGTGGGTAAAGGTGTGATGAAGAGGCTAGTTACACAATCTCAAATATCACAAATTGTTTCTTGATCATCAAGTAGGAAGTAGTAAGAGAATGTTCTATAATTTTCCTTCTGTTAGAAGACAATTTCCAATTCGTATTCCCCTCTCATCCATAGTTCATTCCTGGTGATTTTTTTTCTTTAAATCCAGATCGAACTATATATCTCTGTAGAGACGTCTCTGACGTTGTGTGCAGTGATGAGGGGCTCTTTCCTAGTCTGAGTGTCTACCTTCCCCAATGGTCTGTGGATCCTCAAGGATCAGGAACTTGTCTTTGCATCTTTGCATCCTCCCTTATTTTCTTTCAGCGCAACCATTACGCTGCCTGACACACAGATGTAATCCATCTCATAGTTTCTCAATAACTAAATGAACCAAATATTCCCACATAATATAGAAGAAATGAAGTAGACAGATTTTCCTGGATAAAGTGAACCTGAATCCAGATCCCTAGGATCCCGCAAATGATGAAGAAATTAGTTTTCAGGTTTCTACTTGAGGTCATGCCGTCCCTTCCAACAAGATTAGACCATTTAGAATTATACTAAATGTCACACTTACGTTAAATGTTATTTAATGTTATTTTAATATAGTTTTTATTTACCACCAGGAATTTCCCTTTTGCCAAAGTAATGCCCCTTTCTACTCCTAAATGTGTACCTGAAGTGAGAGAATAATCTGAGTCCCGCAGAGAACCTGCTCACTAAGAGATGCTGCTGCATGTTCACCTTGGAAAGAAATAGTGGCTCTTGCAGCACGTCCCAGTTCTGAACCTCTGCCCAGCTCTTAAAAGTCAGGGAAAGTCTCCCTTAACTTTAGACTTCAGTGCTAATTTTTGAGCTTTAAATTCCCCTGTAATCTCTCGTTTGGAGTAGTGATCTTTACCACTTGAATGGACACTTAGCATTACTATTACTTGACTGTAGAGGTTAATCCTAAACTGTAGATTAGTGGTTGGGGCCTTTTCAGAAAAGCTGCATTTTGGCAGGAACTTCAACCACAAATATTTAGGGTTTTTCGACCCAAACAGAGCAGATGCTATCAAGCACTAGTGTTATTCTTTAGAAAACACACTCTTAAAGGGTAGGCCTCTGGATTTTTCAAAGGAGTCTAAAATATGTAATGATTATGAATGCAATGTTATGAAAAACTTTAAATGTTATACTTTGAAAAATTTTATGTTATGAAAAAATGGTAACATCTGAAATGCCTTTATTTTTGAGCCAGTGAGCAAAAAAAACCCCCACAACAACCCACAACTGACCAATTATAAACACTCCACTTAGTCTATAAACATCATGTACAACTGTACACTATAGGGGCTTAATCACTATTTGATGACTGAGTAGCTGCTCTATCGGTATCAATTCAACAATTGTTGCCGCTCCTCTGGTCCATATATAAACACCCTACTTTTCCTTTTCTTCATATGTTGTTTTTAATTTTATATGTTATAGAAAATAAGAATAACAGAAAAGAAAGATTATAGAAATAAACTATGAACCACAGTTCTGCGGGGGAGTCCATAAAACAGTGGGTGACTTACAGGAGGCCACGGGGGGGCTGAAGAGTGTGTGGTTGTGGTGTGAGACGATTGGCTCGTTTCCCACCAATGGGTTTCTCTCTTTCTCAGGGTAAAGTGGCCAAGCTACAGCTGCTGCTTGAAAATGTGATCCGGTTCATCAGTCAGAAGTTTGGGGACATTTAGACTTCACTTTAGTTTCTTGCTTTCAATCTGTTCTGAATTTTTCTTTCTGTTTCTTCAGTACTTTACTGAGAAGGAGGAATGGCTATATCGCCAGTTCTATCCCAATGCTATTTTATTATTTCTGATTTTATAATTAGAAAAGTCTATTGATATTACTTTTTATTTAATATTATATTTATGTCAAGTATAATTGATAAGCATTGTCTATGAAGTATGGACATAAAAAGTGTGTGTGAACAGAAAGATCCCATAAAATAATACATCTATCTCCCTATCATCTATCTATCTATCTATCTATCTATCTATCTATCTATCCACCTGCCCATCTTTCTCCCACCTCCTCTGAGGAATAAGTCTTTGGTTACTAATTTTTAAAAAAGTAATAATGGGAGTGATTTGCTTTCAAATAGTCATATACTTCCTAATCATGGCAATTCAACAGGAAGCAAATGTAAGCAATGTCAGTATTCAAAAGAGGAGAAGAATATAAATTCTATACATGCTTCTTTACTAATACAAGAGTAATAGAGAATTATTTTTGCTCTACCTTTTTCATCTTTATAACTTTTCTCTATAACTGGAATTTGAATTATCATATTCAACTTAGTTTTGATTTTTGAAAAACAAACTTTGAAAGTAGCTACTTAAAGCTATATAGTTTGACTGCTGTTAATTTACACACCCTGGGTGGCTAACGCTTTGAACACCTCAGGTGTCCTGAGGAACTATCAGTGGACCATTAAACAGCCACATCATGCCACGAAGCCATATTCCTGGCAGTAGATGACCCATGTCATCATGTTCTTCCTTGCACATCTTCTAAAATAACAGTTCGGCAGCTTTATGTACCCATGAGTAGCCTAGTAATATGATCTTGGGAAGGGTATAGGGATCGTGTTCAGCTCAGACATGTTGACCTGTGGTCAAACAATAGACAATATGTCAGTCACAGGACTCATTTCCAATATGAGACCTTTGTTCTAAAATATGACACACTCTGGTACATGTCACTTTGGCATAAATCTTCAGCTGAAATCATAATTTTGAGGGCAAGATATGAGTAAATGTATTTTAGAGCCCTTTCTGCTTTTCTTCTCTTAATGGGTGCACTCCAATCAACTGCCAGTCAAGTTCATGGAAGTCACCTCATGCATGTCTTTGGGAATGCCTCATGGTCATTAGAGTCAAATGAAAAAGATGGCAAACAAAGCAAAGGATAATGACAACTAAGGACAGCATGGTAGGTGTCGCTTTGAAAAAGATAGGTAAGATACAGATAGGTAAATAGATAGGCTTTAGACTATGGTGGACAAAGACTTTAGGCTTGATGTGGGAGACAAGATTCTCGAGAAGAGTAGAAACTAGACAAAAAGCAGTAACGTAAGAAGATTAATAAAGCATCGGTCACAGGAGAGCCTGGAGTAGGGATTATTAGAGATGAGAGACGATGACTATATTTATCTACAACTCATGACATGAGGACCGAGGAGTGTGGAGGGAAGGTGATGCCCAAAAAGAAAGAGGCAAATATAAGAGGAGTTAGATGAAGACTCATTAGAGTTTGGATCTGGTATGTAATTGCTAAATGAAGGGATAGGAGGAGAAACCCACAAATTAGATGCACTAGAGTATATACCCTTGAATCTTTCTCCTTAAATTAGATTTTGATAAAATAGTACATAATCTTAACTCATTTTTCCAAGTATGGGACACTAACATCTAGAAAGTTACAGAAAAATATGGTAATAATTGAGGAAAAAAGACATAACTAAGACTGGAAATGGTGAAAAGAGATAATGACTAGAGAGTGAGAATAGATTCCTGACACCCTCTCTGCCCCCCCCCCCCCCCCAAGAAAACAGCCTTGAAGATACATAAAAAAAGTGCCAAGTAGTGCCAAGTATACTGAGGCTGGGATTTGGATCCCTAAGCCCTAAGATAGGGATGTTGTATCCTTAAGACAGGTGTGAGGGACCAGGCTGGAGCCAGGTCAGAAGTTTCTGGGGAGTACTTACCTGGCCTAGAGGTAGGTCACAGCAGACCAGCGGTCTTTAACCCTGCATTGCTACAGAGGTGGCTGGAGAAATGCTAAGGCAAGATCTATCACAGCACACTTACTGTTTCTTCCTCAGACCTTTCTGTGTGTTTACTCAGCCCTCACCATCTTTCTATGAGGTACATATTCTCATCATCCCCCATTTGGTAGGAGGGGAATCTGAGACCCAGTGGAGTTAGGGGACTTCATTTGTGTTACACAGCTGATGAATGTTGGCCAGAATTAAAACTCCAGCAATATGACTTCCGGGTCAGTAGACTCTCATACACTTTGTTAAACTGTCCATATAATGCTTCATATACGGAGATATCTTTAATTATCCCGAGTTAAGTAAATCTATGAAGGTTCCCAAAGATTTTTCTGTATCACGTAATAAAGGTATACTGAATTCCTGTGGCCCCATTAAAATCAGAATGTAGACGTTGGCGAAATACATTGTTGGATGTCACACTTGGATGATATGGTCATTTACCCTCACTTTACTCCTACAGTCTGTTTTACTTACTTCCCCCCCTTCACCTACTTCCATTTATGGGCCTTGGGCTCTGCACCTTCCAGGATTTATTGCTGTGTTGGTAGCAAACGTCATGGCTGAGGTCTAAGGCACCATGAACCTAATGAGACTGGGACTCTTGCTTTGCGACTGTGAGACAGCCTTCCTAACTCCCTGATGCCCCCGTTTTTTGGGAAGACTAAATTTCTGGTATGCAAAGTGTGGCATATGGACTACCAACACTGACATTCCCTAGGGACGTGTTAGATGCAGAATTTCGGATCCCATGTCAGGACTATTGAAATCGATTTTTATAACCTTACAATTTCAATAAAATTCCCAGGGCATATGTATGCACATTCAAGTTTGAAAAGCACTGATACAAATAGTTTCGCCTCTCATTGCTGACATCGAGTGTGGTACTTCGTTTCAAATGCAATTTCTGATCTGTTGTGTAAACTCTGCTGCTGGCACCTGGGATCTATTCATTTATAGATACCTACCTATATTCTTAAATACATCCCTTCTAAATGCTTTCAAAGTCTGTATACTTCTCAGTTCTTCCTGTCTTAGTTTCTTATTCTGTCTTGTATGGAATAAGAGTAATCTCTTGAGGATATATATAATCTCCCTTACATAGATCCTCAAAACTAAAAATAAAGGATAATAATTACACTACCTAATTACTTCTTTATCAAAAATATAGCAAAATGATGATATGTCACCCAAGCAGTAATTCAACCTCTGCAGAAATTCATGTTAATTACTCAGACCTAATATTTTAGTTGTTCTTAATTATGGTGATACAGTAAAACTGCATGTCTCTCCCCACCATTCTTGCCAACTCTGCAATATGTGGCGTTATATATGAAAAGGAACCTGACAGTGGTTCTTATTTTCTCATTATGTTAAGTAATAAGACAAATAATCATTCATCACTGTTCAGTGGGTAATGATTAATGATGTCTTTAGCTGCCCGTCTCAGAAGCGTGGAGGAGGTCAGTTGGCTGTTTTCCCTTGTTGCTGCTTCTAGGTTTCCTATGGCGTGTGGGATATTTATGTAATTTAGGTATTAGTCATCCACGGGGATTTCCTGGGTAATAACTTTTATAAGTATAATTTCAAAGAAGAGCGTAGAGGTGTGTTTATAGACATCCACCCACACCCCTCGGCGTGCAGAGTGCGTTTTGTAAGTGCGACTGCGAGCCCTCTTTGAAGATCCAGAATCAGGTCGAGTGTAATAAAGGACAACTTTTTTCTTGGTAGAGTTATAAAATGTTTTACTGACTAACTTTACAAAACTGAACAAGGCTAAATATAGAGAAAAATAAAAATGTACAGCAATTCTGAAATTATGAATTTAATTGCAGCAAGAAACACATGCTCATTTTTCTTGGTGATTAAATTCATTTTTTTAAATGATGCTTTAAGATTTTCACACTGTCTCATCAGAGAGTGAGCAAAGAGCTCTGGTACCTACAATTCATGATGTCGTTGTAGTTATCTTCACCATCTCTAATAATCTTAGACTGAAGTGGATTGGTTATGTGGCAATCCACACTGAATTCTGCAAACTGCCTGCCTATGAGGTGTAGAGACATAGCCTGAGCAAGCTGTGTGGATTTGCCATGGGGGGAAATTGAATTTGCACCTTTCTTAGGGAAAACAGGAGAGCTGGAATAATTTAAAATGCATAGTTGAAGAGGTTTCATACTCAACAATCTCAGAATACAAAAGTAGTCAAGAGAACGGGTAATCCTTCATATGAAATAATGTTTAAATCTCGTAAAATAGGAGCACACCTAGAAAGTGCTGTCGGGGTTTCCTGGGCACTGACGCATTTCCAGCAGCTGGCGCTGATTCCTACTTTCCTTGATGCAATTTCTTCCTTTCTCTTCTGGTACTGATGGTGTTTGATATATGCTCAGAGCCTTTATTCATGCAACTGTTGTATTTTCATATGCCATCCTCTCTAAATTAAACCCTTTTTTGTCTACTGTGGGTGTATTAATTGTATGGTCCACGGTGGTCCAAACCACTCAATGATAAACCACTCAGTTTACTTGAAGGATGAGGCACAAGAGGGCAAATTCAATAGCTCTTACACATTTTCCAATCTCATTTTGCATCCCTCCTGCTGCGATCCCATTGGCCAAAGCAAGTCATATGCTTGAGGCCAATGTGAAAGAGTCAGTTCTTTTACTCCAAAGCAAGTCTCACGGTGGAGGGAAGAAGAGATTAACTCCATGGATCTTAATCCAAAGGCATTCTTGCTGTTCCTGACTTTCCAACCTTGATAGATTTTTGAAAAGCCAAAGAGCGACTGGAAACATTACACTACTGCCGGTTTTTACCCTGCTTCCTTGAGCGAAGATACAGCTCTGCTTCTGCCTGGACTTTGTTGTCTGAAGTGATCTGGACAATGCCTTCTTTCCTTGTTCGCACTGGATTTCTGAAGTCTTGACGTTTTTTGGTTGCAAGTGATCAAAATTAATCAAACTAGCAACAACAACACCACAAAGAGATTTATTGGTAAATGGACCATATTAATTTGCTGCCATCAGAAAGTACCACAAACTGGGTGGCTTAAATAACAAATTTATGGTCTCACAGTTCTGGAGTCTAAAAGCCCAAAGTCAAGGTGTTGGCAGGGTTGGTTGCTTCCAAGGGCTGTGAAGAAGAAACTATTCTAGTTCTTTCTCCTTGTCTTATAAATGGTCATCTTCAGGTTCACACACCAAGCATGTCTGTTTCCAAATTTCCCCTTATTATAAGAACATTAGTCATGTTGGATTAGGACTCCCTAATGACCTCATTTTAATTTGATTATCTCTGTAAAGATCCCATCTGCAAATAAGGTCATATTCTGAGCTACTGAGTCAGGACTTTAACATGAATTCGGGGGCAGGGCAGGTAGACAAAACACAGTTCAACCTGTAACAATGACCAGAGGTTGATTTGCACAGGACGGCCCCAGTTTACACTTGTTTCCCGGAAGTATTGCTAGTAGTATTCCCTTTCAATGTCAATAATGCATGTTGAGACATTATAAGATCCCTCTAATTAGGAGAATACAGGGGTACCTAACTGAATGTCAAGTCCTCAGGGAGAGATTTTGACCCGCATCTGGAGATAATGTGGTGATGGAGCCTTGACTCTCTCTTCTCTAGTCATGTTACTTCCTCATGTAAAATTGTTTTTATTCACTAGACTGTATGTTTCCATAAGAACTGGTGATTTTTTTCCCCATGTACTTAGTGGGTACTTCATATTTTTCAGAGTTTAGAAGCAATAGGTTCTCAGATTTTAAAAAAGCACATGAAATATGTACATATAATACAGTATAAATATTAATATATAATACACTATGCATATTAATACATATAGTAACATGTATATTATATGACATGGGACAAAAGTAGGTTTACAGTTGTGTAACACTGTTTATTCTTGCCTTGTTTTATTAATTATTACTTTATTTTTCATATGAACAATAGTAAACTTACTTTTGCCCCACCCTGCTTATACATTAATATATTATATATCAATATGCACATGCATGCTTACATATGTACATACATACATACATGCATGCATACATATATCTATAAGTTTATATTGTAGCTTCCTTCCAGGAGTTACTCTTTTGTGTCCATCCTTCCCATAACATTTCTCTAAGCAGTACGGAAGTGAAATTCGTAAGCACTTTTATAGTCTTTTATAGATTATGAAAACATAACATAGCGATGCTCTTTACTACATGGGAGAAGCAGAGAAGAAATACAAATCCTTTCTGTGTTAACCAAATGCTCTTAGTTATAGAGAGTTCTGTGCACAGCTAAGTCAGCTCTGTGATCAAGCCAAGATCCTCTTAGTCCTTACGGTGTCCAAAGGAATTATGGGAGTTTCAACAAACAAAGAAATAAAAAGAAGATAAGTGGATTTTGGTTAATTTCAAAAACAAATGGAGAAGAGATAAGAGCCTTCCTTTCAGGAGAGATAACCTGCACTGTCAGTGGGAGAACTGACCGAACAATGCAAGAGAGACCGGCGGTCTGTGGTTTTAGTGCAGAGGAAGTGACTCCTTGAAAACAAGTGCCAAAGATCTGAAAATAGAGATAATTTCAGGAAGGAGATGGCCAGAGGCTCTTTACTGGCATCTGCTTTTAAAGGCCAGAAATAATTGAGTTTGTATTTGCAGGTGAGGGTTGCGACGGGAGGATGGAGAAGATTCCTGACTCCTAATTCAGTGCACATTAGTATTTCAGAGCTCAAGGTGAGCAAATAATCATGGCTGGAAAATAAAGACGTTTCAACATAATTACTCCTTTTCCATCACGTAAGTTAGTAAGTACTCTTTAAAAGGCAGGATATGTGTTTGAGTGTGATTTTAAAGATATCATGTTAAATGCAATGGTAATGATGAACCCTAAAACAAAAATACTGGTATAAAAGAATTCTCCAAGTCTCGACTGGACTCCATTCTTCCTTTTCCCAACCCAAGCCTAACGACATCTCTTTTGAAATGTATACATAGACATACAGATACTTCCCACATCTGTCTGTTGAACACTGCCCCTTGTCTGGAGTCACACACTTTTATTTCCAACTTTCAGTGGGATGGTGTGCCTATATTACTCAGACTTCAGCTGCAGCATGTTTAAATATTATGATCATCATTCTCCACAAATCGGTTTCCTTTTAGCAGTCCCAAATTCCCTCACTCTTACATTCTCCTGTATCTCGGCAGCATCCCTCTTTCCCAGTGATCTTTTAATCATCCCAACCATAGTAGCTGATTAAATCTGTTACTTTGTTTTCCTTTGTGACACTGTTCAAGATCGTATCTTTCTTGTCACTCACACCACTTCCGCCTTTGTTCACAGTCAGTCACCTGCCCACCTGCCTAAAGTGACAAACTTCTACCTCAGCTCCCCACCTACAGACATTTCCCCTGTTTCATTCTATTCCAGGTCACGTCAATCTTCTATAAATCTATTTAAAATCTTTTAAACATGTAAATCTTTTAAAAAATTAACAATTTTTATCTTTCCTCTGTTCAAACAGCTTTCGTATGTCTGTACTAACAGAATAAAGTTCAAGTTCTTAAGCCAACAACCAGAAACTTCTATGATTGTAGTTTCCTCTCTGTATTCTAGTCTTATAACTCATACTTTAAATAAAAACTATCACTTACTAATAATCTTTCCTATAGCCCTCCTTAAAAATGACATATTTAATACCTTTTATTTTTAAACATCTTAATAAAATAAGATCATCTAAAAATAATTTGTATTTCTAAATTTTTAATTTTAAAATAATACACACCTTTTAGAGGTTAAATTTCAATAATATTTTCAACTTATCAAATGTTGTGGAAATTTTACGCTACAGATTAACTTGGGTAATGAGTAGACACAGGTCCCTCACTGGCTTACCATTCTCCTATTATTTTAAGTAGGACTGAGGTGTTGTTCTAGCTTGCCTGGTCAAATACTGACCTTCAAAATGACTCAGGCCACCCCTGAGAATGTGATCATCTTAAGTCCCTCTCTAATGATTCTTATTTAAAAGAAAGCCTTTTCAGAATAGATGTGTCTTGAGCCACATCTGTGATCGAGTCCTCATTATAAAACCATTTGCTACTTTCCACAATTTGTATAATTTTTATCTCTACTATTCTGTTGCCCATGTTATCTCTGATCTAGGAAAGCTTCATGGTTCCCATGTGCGTGATGAAGTAGGGAAATTCAGGCCGTGCTAAGGTTGATGAACATGCAAATAAAAGAGACAAGTCCAATATGAAAATTATTTTCTAACAAAAAATTGATACAATGTAATCATTTTTAAAGATTCACTCTGGGGAATGAAATTCCAGGTTGCTAATGAAAATTGTAGTACCAATTGTAGTACCAAGTACCAATGACTTGACTTAGGAAGAACGATGATGAATTTGGATTCAGACCTATTAAGTTGAAGTGTGTGATCAGAGAATACCTGAGTGAAAAGAGACAGTTTAGGTTTAAGTGAGTGGTGAAGACTGTAACTATCAATTAAGGGTCATAAGATTAGAGGCAGTAATTAAAACAGTGAGAGCAGATACTCTCATCAAAGGAGAAACTGGAAGCTAAGGAGGATACAGGGCCGAGAGCTGGGTAGAAAAATCCCTTGCTCCTAAATCTAGATCTAACATCCACTCACACATATTCACTTCTTATAACTTCATTTCTAGCTCATTGATCTCTTGACTACCTGTCTTACTCTACTTTTTTTTACAGATTGACTATGCTATACTCTCAAGTTAGGAGAGTCACAGCCCTTATTCTGACTTCCAGAATTTGTATTCCTCGATTTCCATTAGTTTGCTGGTTTCTGACTATACCATTGACTTGATTCTTTGCATTTCGTATTACTTCCTGGATTTTAGTTTCTCGTCTGCTGTTCTCAGATGATGTGAAAAATGGGTTAATAAGGCTGAAAGTGTTTACAGTTTACATTTGGTATATTTAGTTCAACAACAGAGATCTAGCTTCTAATTTTTTTCTAATTTATCACTTTTTACATTATCTCACATTACTTAAAATGCAGTGTTAGGTAAAAAGAAGCACCTTTAAATGAAGTCTTTTAATTACTTACACATCTGGTTGTTTAAATGATATAATACTGAGAAGTGTTAGGACACAAAGCATAATTACTGCGTGCTTATGTCAGTGCACAGAAAACAAAACCCCTGGAATCTGATAACCAAATTAGGTTTCTACAAGTATTAGTTTTATTATCTTCTTGACACTAAGAAACTTTTCTTTTTCTTTTCTAAAATATTTTATTTATTTAGTTTTAGAGAGAGGGGTTGAGAAGGAGAAAGTGGGAGAGAGACATCAGTGTGTGGTTGCCTCTCATGTGTCCCCTACTGGGGACCTGGCCTGCAACCCAGGCATGTGCCCTGACTGGGATTCGAACCAGTGACCCTTTGCATCACAGGTCAGTGCTCAATCCACTGAGCTACACCAGCCAGGGCAGAAACTTTTCTTTTAATAAGAAATAGCATAATTTTAAATAGTATGCCTACTTTCTTGCAAAATCTCTATTTTTAAACAACTTCAATAAAGTGTAATTGATGTATAAAAGCACACATATTTGAAGTGTACAATGCAACATATTTTGATATGAAAACGCCCATGTAATTCTCACTCAGCTTAGCCATCACTGCCCAAAGTTTCCTTGAGCCCCTTGGTAATCCTGCCCTCTTCCATTCTTTGTTCTTGTCCATTCCCTCACTCTCTTTGAGACAACCCCAGTCACTATACATTAGTTTTCCTTTCCTAGAATTTTATATATGTGGACGCAAACAACAGCTAGTCTTTTTTTATGTGATTTCTTTCTTTTACTCTGCTTCATCACTTTGAGAGACATCCATGCTATCATATGCATCAATAGTTCACTCTTTTTTATGGCTAGGTAGTATTCCATTGTAGGGACATACCATGGTTTATTTATCCATTTATCTGTTGAAGGACATTTTGATCATTTTTAGTTTTGGCTGCTGCAAATAGAACTTCCATGAACATTTTGGTTTTCCCTTCTTTTCTCCTCTTATTCCTAGATGTGTACTAAGTCAGTGATTGCATTAATTCCAAATTAATCGCAAACCTATGTCAATACTATTTTACCAAGGATTTTTAGGTTTTCTTAAGTTTTTTATTCCTTAATAAGTTAGGGTTTAGTCAGGAAGTTCTTCCTAGGGGAAAACAATGTCTCCAGCACCTTGGATGTGAGGGCATTAAAGTGATTGACATGTTAAAAAAGATTGTTTGTTCTAGAAGAATTAACAAAGTATGAGCCATTCAGTAGACACAGCTCTTCTTTAAAAAGAAGTTTTTTTATTTCCACCTTCACAGTTTCTCTCAAAATATAAACATATTTAGGCCAAAGAGTATAAAGCTATGGGAATAAGAAAACTTGGCATTTATTAAATTAAAGATGGAAATGGTCTTAGTTTGATTTGTTGCTTTGAAATCATAGAAGTATGGATGAAAAGGGGCCACATACTAAATCTGACAAGGTCAGGGGAGATCTGCATGGTGGCCTTACAAACTCAGTGACTGAAACTAACCATGTAGGATAGTCTGAATATAAAAATTCCTGACTAAGAGCAAGTCAAGGCAGTAGTCTTACCCTAGGCTTGTCGCTTCCTAGATAAAGATCAGTCTTTACTGTAAGCCTACAGCCTTTTTTAATCTAAGATGTTATCTTAGATTCAAGATAGATGTTATCTTTTGAATCAAGGTATGTTATCTTGGAATGTCTGACCCTTGGAAAGTCGGAGTAATCCCGTTTTCCAGACCCCTCAGGGCACATGCCCTACACCAGGGCACAAGTCCACGGAACCCCTTATTGTTATCTTGTTCCCCAAACACCATTTCTAGGTGCCGTTCATGTTCACTGCTAACTACCCTATAAACACAGATATAAAAGAAGTATTTGTCTCTCAGTTTTACTTTTCATCCAATCTCAGAGATTTCCCCACTTTGCTTTTTCTTGCCTCCCTAATCTACCACCAATGAATTTACTGTAATCTCTACCTATACTATAATATGTAAAATAAACCACAAAATTGCCATTCTCCAGAGCATTTTCTCAATCCTTGGAGATTCTGCTTCCTGGCAATCATCAATTGTTTGGCTCAACTTGTAAACCTTCTCCACAGGTTTGGGCGTTTCTTAAGTCCACAAGGAAGCAGCCCTGAGGTCACCTTTAGGGCCCTTAAAAAGTTCGCTTCCCCTCATTCACTGAAAACTTCTCAATCTGCATCACAGGCTTTCTTCTGCTCTCAGTTTCTGCCGTCATGCTGCCTGGCTTTGGTGCATGCACAGAGAAAACAGCTAAAGGCACGGCCTCTCAGTCTGGGGCCCTCGTCTCAAGTCTCACTCTTCCTCTCTACCTGAGCCTCCAGCTTCTACGAATATACCAATGACCTTAAGTAGGACAATAAACAGCTTCACCTACAAGCTCATCAATTCCAATATCCTACTCAGTCACCACAATCAATAACAGCCAGCACAGAAGAGTGAAAACGGTCAGGATGATCCAAGGTAATTTATGACCAAATTTCTCCCCCAATTTGGGCTCAAACATCTAAACAGAGATCATAAAAATATATACTATACTGGAAAAAAATCGGGCAGAAAAAAAAATCCAAACTAACTCTGTTTATCCAGAAATGACTGAATTTAGCCAGAGCTGGCTACGTCTGTTTTTCTATTATGTGAAAAAGTGAAGACTAGAAAGAGGAATTGTTAGAGTTAAAAACATTTTTTTTGTATAAATGGATATGTGATTTTAAAAGGTGAACACAGTATATACTGCAAAAAATAGCCGGAGGTCAATGTAAAAATCCCTTTCCTTTAGGGACAGGATCAGAAGTATAATACTCACTGAATTCAATCGGTCCACACCTAGGGCTTTGTTAAAGAAAAACAGTTCTTCGGAAGGACATTAAGGGATGTTTTTCCTTTGAAAACCCAGGCAGGTGTTAAAAATCCTTGGAGTGCATGAATGGTCCGTTAGACCTACACGAGAAGGGCCTTTTATCAAATTCTAGAATTCCTCCCATCACGGGTGGAACAAGGGTGGCAAGTGACATGGACACAATGGAACAAGACAAATCCTAGGTACAAGGTGGAAGGAAGGGGGTTTGAGGTCAACTTAAGGTTCAGGATTCACGTCCCAGTCCTAGCTTCACTTGTCACTCGTAACTGTGAGGGAGCTCTCTGCCTGCCTCCTCCCCTGGAAAACTAAAGGAGTTGACCTGTGATGTTCTTTTGAGTGTAGACGATTAGGAGTGGTAAGTAGCAGGTAATGTGTGTGGCAGCGGATATAAAAGCATAAGCTTTACCTTTCAATAAATAAAACTTGTGAATAGGATTGCTCTTATTTTCCATTTTCTCTTTGGGGCTCTAAGGACGAAAACAGGAACAGTGTGACCGTGGGCACGCCTATCTCCTTGCTCTTTGGCCCAATGGACGCCTAAAATTGATAATAATTGGAAAAGCCCCTGAAACTGGAGATAATCCTGACTTACTTCGATGCCCACTTAGTGTGGTTTTCCCGAGGTGAGAAAACAGCTGTAGCATAGCGGTGATTGTTGGTTTTCTTGTGGTAGACACCCTGGAGGAAAGGAGTTGGTTAGCGTGCAGTGTTCATTACCCATGGAATTCTTGCCCTGTGCCAGGAAATCTTTCCCCTCTTATCTGGGTCCTCACTGTTCTCTGCACCTTTCTGAGTTCCTTGCTTAAGTGTGGTGCTAATAGGCTTAATTGCACATGGGATTTTTTCTGACAATGTAGTTGGCAAACTTTATACAGTGTAAATTTAGGAGACCATTGACAATAAGAAAGTTCCAAGAGGGAGATCCTTCTTGGTGCTTTGCAGGCCTCGGCTTGTGTGAACACACCCGCTCATGGGAACCGCACCCCCAACAGAGGCCGCAGAGGTGGGCTAAATACCCTCATAGCTGGAGAAGAGGAAAATGAACTCACAGGTGAACAATATCTTGGAAATGAAAGAATGAGAGTGGCCTGGATGATAATGTCATATGGAATCTCACTGTACTGTGGGGAGGTCACGTCTGAGAGTATAATTTTTCTACCAATGTGCTTAGATTGCCAGTGTATACAGGTCAAAATTCACTGTGCTATTGTTATTTACAAAATCACTTGTTATCGTGGTATATTATGAGAAAGACAGCACATCTGTGCCCAATGTTACATCTCTCTCTCTCTGAAGAGAGACTAGATTTACTTCCTTTCCCTTCACTGCCTCCCCTGCACCCCCACCCCACCTGCTGCCAGGTTAGGCCCTTGTAAGTATTTATAATAAGCAAATGCCGCTGGTTTAAAATTCTGCAAATAACTCAACTGAGATTAAACCTGGAATGTATGTTAAAGGTCAATAGATATAAATAGTTCAAAAAAGATAAATCCTTGCTTGAAATACAGGATATGTGTGCTATTTTCTTCTGAGAATGCCTAACAGTTTGAAATCAAGTGGAAATAAGAAAACCCACAAGCTCTTGGCAAAGGTCGAAGGACGAGGATCCCCAACTCGGCTCTGTTTGTTAAAAACGGGGTATTGGTTGTCTTCATATATGCCGTCTATCGTGTTCCGACCTCTCAGCCCCTCCCCCAGGCAGAACCCCCCTCTGCTCACTCATGTGGGATTTGCTCCTCAGGATCAGGTTGGGGGGAATCTTCGCTTTGGAATTCTTGTTTGGTGGTTACAAGCTTTTGCCCTGAAGGGTGAGACCTATCCTGGGAGAGGCTGAGTGTCCAGGTTGCTCTTATTTACCTGCGATGCAGAGACAATCTCATTTGCTTGTCACGCTGATTCACAGTGAACGTGTAATGGGAAGTGGCGTCTGTCTCCCACCCATGGCTGATGGGGAGCTTGTTGTTTGCTCAGAAAAAAAACTGAAATCGTGAGGCTTTTCTTGGTGTGCCCTTGTTGAATTCACTTTTTCCTTAGGTTGAAGGCGAGATGAAATGCCTCGTTTGTCTTACAGTTAGTTCGTGGTTCTGATTCCTACGTGCTGGTGTCAGTAAAAAGGGAAATAGGTTTTTTCCATCTGTCACTGGAATGGAGAGAGGTGACAAAGGTGGCAGCAATTTTAGGGCGTGTGCCTGCCCTCCCACTCCAAATGCAAAAATTGCCCTTTGCAGTTTCAATGTAGGGCGGGTTAGACAGCTTTTATAGGCTCAGCGATGTTATGGTGGCCCACATTTTTGCTAGCTGTTGCCGCAGCAACCAGCAGTGTGCAGCCTAGCCGGAGGGCACCTGGCTTCAGCGGCATTGCTAATCTGTTTTCTGCTCAGACTGGTTCCCCATTCCACCCCTGCAAATTTTAACCAATGGGGATGGGAGCCAGCTGATAAATGCTCTTCTCGTTCACGTCTCTGGGCAGATAATCTGAGGCCCATCGTACCCAGTTGCTCAGAGAGTTCCCAGTTATGGTTGCCAGGTAAAAGACAAGATTCCGTATGAAGGTGAATGTCAGATAAACAACCAGTATCTTTCTTAAAGTAAAAGTATTCCCAAATATTGCATAAAACAGACTTCCACTAAAAATGTATGGATTGTTTATCTGATATCCAGTTTTACCTGGGTGCTGTGTATTTTTCTTTGCTAAATCTGGCAACCCCATTCCCTGAGGAACTGACACCTCGTTGTCATGGCAGTAACTTGTAGCAACGCCTCACCCTTGAATTGGATTTTCTTCTTTCCTGATGATTCATTCTGATCCCCCTACTCCAGTTCCCTGGCCCTCCAACCCCACAGAAACCACCCCCATGCAAACTCTCTTCTCAGGTTCTTGGAAGGGGGTAGTGAGTCAGGCTAAAATATAAGGTTAAATGTGAAGCATTGTAGGTTATAGCCCACTGGGTTACAATTACAATTGTATAGATGATAGCCCATTGGATATAATTGGGATTATAGTTACTTGGTATTTTGTGAGTAATCCTCAAGTCATTCGTAGTTTTTGTTTTTTGAAATCCTGATCAGATTAATTAGAATTGCTGATGCTCTATGGAAGTCCAAGCTGCCCCTTTTACCCCCATATATATATACTTTCCAAAATGCTTACTTGTATCCTTACAGCTGACATAGTAGGCAGTGAGACAGCCAGGAGCAGAGCAGGAACAATGAACCAGGTACGAGAAAGGTCACCAGGGTGGAAAGCCCATGAACCTAGCAACAGACAATTGCAAGGTGGACCTCTCCCCCAGGGTGATTTTTCCTCCTCTAGCATAGGGCTGGATGTTGCCCTATTGCTAGACGTCAGGGTTTAGACGCCTTGACCTTTTACATCGCTAGTCCTGTGGTTCGGACCCTCCCTAATTTACACATCTAGGTCTCAGTTGTGTTTCAGCTCCGGTCCCAGAAAAGCATCCTCCCCTGAGACCTCCAAATAAAAGCCCCGAAGGTATGGACCCAATATTGTGAGTGGGACTTGTTTTCTCTCTTTCACTTGCACACCCCTCACCTCTCCTACTCTCCCTCCCTCAGGCGTGTTTTCTTTGCCTTTCTTTCTCCCAGGTTCGAAGGTCCCGTCTTTTGCCTGGGTAATTTCTTTCCTGAGTCCATGAAGCCCAGCTGCCTCCTGTCTTCTACGGCCCACTTCTACCTCTGTGACTTTCTAAATAAACTTTTACTTGTATTTGAGTCTTGGCTCTGAATTTTTTCTTAGCCAGAACTTAAGGACTAGGGTGTAACATCTAAGATGCCATTTGCTGTAAACATAGCTACCTCTGTGGTAAACTCACGAGTCTGTGAATCAGTTCAGTTTATGGGTCATCTCACCAACCTGCAGTCGCTAGTTTTTCCTGCTCATTCATATTCCAGTTATGTAAACTAGCGATTTCCTCCATTTCCAACCATGAATCAAAAGCTAACCCCAACCAAGAATTAACCGGCTAAACAAATAGACTTAAAGAAAGAATGGATAAAAACAGTAAACTTGATTGCATACTTGGGCCAGGGCATATTAGAGCAGAGCAAGCAGTTTCAACGTTTTTCTTTATCTTTTGTGTATCTACTAAAGGACTTTTCCCAGTGGTTACTGTCATGCTTACATTAAACATCTCATTGAACAATTTTTAATAGCAAAGCTATTTAAGGGGGATTTGATTAGACATGATTAGGGTAAGGGTATTGGAAATCCAATATAGGGTAAATTATCTTTAAAATCATACCAATAGAAACTTATTTGCTATCTCAATGTAGATAATGGAATAAATAATTAACATTATAAACCAATATTAAATATTTTACTATAAGACATTTGTGCCAAAAAATTTACCTGCCCCTCTCATAATACTCTTGTGCAAAAGACCCTACCACTGCTCCTATTTTGTGCCCACGGTAAATACTTGACTTATGGTCCTACAAGCAGTCAGATGAAGAACCATGAGTCAAATCTGGGAAAATAATTTGGGAAGCAGGCACATGGCTGAATAACTGCATGGGCAGATGGGAATGGTCACGACTTAGTCTCTTGGTGATAGAATAAGGAATTGTTGGAATTAGCTAGAAGTCAAGATAAATTTTATTTCAATGTCTTTCTAACTATGCATTGATGAAGCTCTTATTTATAAAATGTGAACAAAGTGGTCATAAATCATCTTCTGTCACTGATACACACACATAAAGGCAAAGTCAGATATTTTAACACAACTGATGTCCTAACTCTAGATTGAGGCTTCATTAGTGCCTCAGTTCACCCAGTTGGAAGGTCTGTGGTTGGTGTGGTGACTAAGCTGATGAACTGCAGTCTCTGCTTTGATAACGATTCAATCCCAGCTTAGTTACATCAAAAAAACCGAAAAAAATCCCCACCCTAAAAACATGAAGGCAATTTAGGAGAAACATTATATGTTTGAAAAAAGTCTTTGCATGTTATTGCTGAGATAAAGTAATTCTTTGGCATTGTTATAATACAGGAATCATTTTCTTTACGGTTTTTGAACTCTAACTTCTTAAATATCTTTAATATTTGTAGGCAAGAGATAATAATGTTTATACGTAAAAGACATATAGCAACATTCTATTTCTGATTTCAATTACTGTTTTTTTTTAAACCTAGAGGGGATAACTTTTGGATACCTGTTTTACCTACTATAAAGATGACCAGCTTTGTATCCAATATAAACTAATTCTAATTCCCCTATCACTTCTTGGAGAGATTATTTTCTTTAGGAAATTACACTTCCTATCATCTTAATTCATTAGCATTAAAACTTTGTAAGTTTAATATATATATATATATTTAAAGAGGAACCTTACTGAAGATGCTATATACATTTATTATAAAATCTACAGTTTTATTTCCTTTAGTAAATTGGCTTCCAATTACATGTATATTGTGGGCAGAGGTGCTCATGAGACTCTTGAGTCTCTCTGGCACTAGCAGTAGGGATGTTTGACTTGTTCTTTGTTCATAGAATTTTGCAAGAGTTGGGGCCAAACAACTGCAACCAAGATGCAGTCCCACCACCAGGAACTGAAAAGTCCTCTCAGCTGCTGTCAGTGAAGTTTGGAGGGACACGAACCTTGTTTGGAGAGCTCACTGTGTGGTGCTGGAGAATTAATCTCTAACTGTAAAGCTTCTTCTCTTTCCTTAATCAGATAAACTGTCTGGCCCGAAACACAGGTCTTTTCTTTTCACAGACAGCTCTGTTTTCTCCTCGTAAGAGATTTCTACAGCGTCAGGACGCGTTTCAGTCTAAGAGGAAAGCACTTTAGATCTGTACACCCTCCTTCATCTTGTAGCAGTTGTGGGAAAGAGGAAATTGCTATAGAGTGGTCCGACTGTATTTTTAAACTTATTTTCGAGCGCTCTGATGTGAGAAAGTAATTTGCGTCTTCCTGCCTTGGTCAGGTATAACTAGACTATTCCATTTTTTAAAAGGTATTTGTTTCACTAATTTTTCAATCGGAGATATAAGCAAAAACTATTAACAACATTGTAAAATGTCCTTTCACTTTGTGACATTGTGTAAGTGAAGCTTAATTGTAATGGTACAGACGCAGCTCTTATTTTACAACAATGATGTACATGTTTTAGTTTACAGTTTTTACTTGGCATTTAACATTTTTTACTTTTTCATATCCCTCTGTATTACAGAGCTGCTTTCTTTCAATACTTTCCTAGGGTCTTTGCAATTTTCCTTCTCCAGACTCTTACAAGACAACAAGGTTTCATTGGGCCTGCAATTATTACCTGGTTAACGCACAGTCTTTGCTTAGGACTTATACCAGCATCTACTCTACCAGGAAGCCTACCTTGCTTGAATTCTCCTCCCTTACTGATACATTGTGTTCACCTCCATTGTGACATTTATCTCCCTGTGTTCCAGTTATCTGTTTGGGAACCTGCCTCACACTTTAAACTATGAATTTTTAGAGGGCAGGAGCGCTGCTCAAGATTCATCTTTAATTCTCATTGCCCAGCACAGTGGCAGGTGGGTGCTGAATAAATATGAAATGAGTGAGTGAGGAAAAGATGCCCTGGAGGGGGTTAGGAGTGGCAGGCAGGTGGTTGGCTCCCAGGTACTTCTATAAGCACACAGGTCAGACGCTTGGAGCACACACGGTCTCAGTACCGGCTGCAGGCAAGTTCCATGGGAAAGGTCAGAGGAAGATTTTGTGTTGCTGCCTCTTCTCTTCTACGGTGGGATACCCACTGAAGGATTAAAAATAAAGGCAAGAAGATTAAGCTGAAACAGCGACTTCAATGCGGCTTTGAGAGTGCGTGGCATTTCTGGGGATGCCCTTGGGTTCTGAAAAACAAAGCTGGAGTCTGCGAGCTACGAATGATACATGTTTTAATTTTACTCTTTTTGTTAGATAAGTGTGACGTAGTCGTGTGCTCTGGGCATGAGCATGGATATGTGAGCACAGGCATAGACATTTATTCTGTCGTTTAATTCTAGAGTAGAGGTGTTCAAATGCTAAGTACAAATGGTAATTCTGTTGTCCTGGCTTGGATTCTATGAGTAGGAATGGGAGGCAGTGATAATTATCTGTCTATGTCGTATTCTATAAAAGAGAAGGTAAAAACACTTCCTTCTGAGAAATATAAAATCTTTTTCTGAAAAAATAAAAACACTAGACATAAAAACACTAATTGTAAGTACAACAGACAACTAAAATCTATGCATTTCTTTGTTTAGTAGTTTGCCTGTAATCATTTCAAATTAATGTAACTGAGAAGAGACTAGCAGAGAATAATCACCTCTTTAGTGGGTTTGCTGATGAAAGTGGCCTATCTTCAATGTCAAAGTATCTGAAAAGTTGTAAACAATTAAATTAAATCAATAATAAAATGGAATAATAACATGTTACAAAAAGTTAGCTATTGAGTAGCTAGTACTTGGCTAAATGTGTGCCATGTAAAGGAGCTGAATGATGTGTTTGCAATGGCTCTATTTGGAATTGTATAATTTAGAAGAAGAGAAACATGTCTTGAGAAATCAGCTGGGTAACTGCCAGTTTTGATCACAGAGAAGCTTCTGGCAGAATGCTACAAATCTCAAAGATCCTTGGGATTTAACAACTGATACTATTAATTAATGAACAAGGCTTAGATAAAGGATTTCAAAATGATGAAACTTCTGAATGTGAATATTGATGCTCCCACTTGAAGGTCAAAGAGTATATGTAATAAGTATTAATGGATGTCTCCTTTTAAAGATGCAAAATATTCTCGAAAGAGGGGCGGAGCGTAGAGGGCACCTAATATGTGGTGGCAGGTGATGCTTTGCCTTTAGGTGGTGAGCACGCAGCACAATGTACAGATTTAGAATCACAGAAATGCATACTTGAAACTTACAAGATCTTGTTAACCAATGTCACCCCAATAAATTAATAAAAGAGAAAATTCTAATTACGATCATCTTTTGTATTCCTCATGGAGCCCTATATTCTAAAAAATATGAAACATCCATTTGACTAAAAATTTCCATTCAGTGACTGCCCAGGACGAGTTCTCCACACACATGCTCTAGCCCCATCTAGATTACCCTGGAATCTAGCAGGATCCCAGGGTAATTCGTTACAACTCGGTTCGCCGTCTAGTCTGTAATTATCCTAACTTTTCTTTTCATCTTTTAATTATACTGTATTATTTAGATGTTTTTGTGTTCTCCCTTTTAAACACTGGCCCCCAGGAATTTTCTAAATCCCGAATTAAGAAGACTCATGTGCGCAGTGCAGTCCCACTCACACAAAGTGGTATCCTTGAGCGCTACATTCCTGACACAGGGCAAAAGCATTTGGTTCCACGGTAAAGACGAGGCCCTCATCAGGTGACATTTTTGGAAGGTTGGTCCGTGAAGTTACTAAGACTCCAGGGTCAGTTGCCTCAATGCACACATGAATTATTTTTTTGATAGGCAAGACGAGGTGAAGGTAAGGTTGTCTTCAGGTCCTGCTACCCATCTCTCCAACAGGCCCACCTTGGCAGGCCTCGCTCGCTGGAGTGAGAGGTAACGCGAGAATGCAGTGATCGTGCAGTGGTGTGTGTGGGGGGCGCCGGGGACAAAGGCAGAAATGGAGAGACACGGGATGGCTTCAAAGAAGAGAGTCTTAAAGAAAAAAAACACAGAGACTTGAAAAGGAGAGTGTAGAAAGCGGAGATGGGAGACACTCAATAGAGAAATCAGATGAAGGGACGGACAAGGTCAGCCCGGGGTAAAGAAAGAGTAAGAAGAAAGGAGGCCCAACAAAGAATAAAAAAATGAAGGAAGCATAAAAGAAGAAAGCCGAGAATAGGGATTTGTTTTCACCTTCCCAGTTAACATTCTTATGTGATACTCCCTATTTGAAAACCAGGGTCCATAAACTGGAACCAAATCAACATTGTTGACAGTTAACTAAGCCCTAACATCCACTTTCTTGATCTTAACGTGATAGCTAGAAATTTATAGGAGTTGACAATACATTTTGGAATAAGGAGTGAGAGTCTGTATTTCTTTCTTTTTTTTGTCTTCAGAGTCAGTTTACACCCATGAAAGGAAAAATTACTTAAGAAAAATTGAGTTTTAGTTTGATAAATACTTATGAACCTTTTCTACTAGTTAAGGATGCTGAGATGTTCATGGGTGGCCAAAAGATAATAAGAGATATCCAGGGCTTCCTTCATGGGAAAAGATTACTTCACTGTATAAAATCACATTTCGGATAGCTTTCCTTACCTTCAAATTCATTTCACAGTGAGGCAACTCATCATAACAGACATGTATGTAAAGATTTTTGACAGTTCAAAATATTTGTAACAAAATATGAACAGAGGAGGATCTTTTCAAATATACCTAAAAAGGAAAGTTATGATAGAGAGTATTTAATCTAAATTCTGAGTTTTTTCAGATTAATATAATAATGGCTTTATTAAAACATGTTTATCACTTCACATTTAACCGTGTATGTTATATAATTGTGAAGGATTTCCTTTCTTAATTCTTAGCAAGCCTCCCAGTGCAAGTGCAGATCAGCAGCCCCTTGGCCACCTGAGTTTTATACCAGATGCAGAGGTGGAGAAAGCAGTCCAGCAGTGGCACTCAGCTACTCACCAGCACTCCTCTGGTATCTCTTGGATTTCCAACTTCCCATATACTTTGCCCCACTTTCCAATTTCTGTTCCAGAAACACTCCATTGTGAATGCCATTTGTACTTCTTGCTGGCTTTTTACTAATCTGTGTTTGGTTATGAACTGATAATTAAGATATATTCAGATAGTGAGTTAAAATGCCACTCCTAAACATTTTCTGGAGGTAGATTTTTTTCTCTTTTTTTCCTTTTTCTTTCTTTCTTTCCTTCTTTCTTTCTTTCCTTCTTTCTTTCTTTCCTTCCTTCCTTTCTTCCTTCCTTCCTTTCTTTCTTTCCTTCTTTCTTTCTTCTTTCTTTCTTTCTTTCTTTCTTTCTTTCTTTCTTTCTTTCTTTCTTTCTTTTCTTTCTTTCTTTCTTTCTTTCTTTCTTTCTTTCTTTCTTTCTCTCTTTCTCTCTCTCTCTTTCTATCTACCTACCTACATATCTACCTACTGATTTACCCACCCATCCATCCCTCCATCTTAAGCAATGAGATAGTTTAGTCCTTCCATGCAATAGAAAACACAGGGGTGGGTCAGACTCTGGGGTCGATAATACAGGGGCTCCAAGATGTCATCAAGGACTCAAGTGCTTTCTTTTTTTTTGATATCTTCAAAATCATCTTCATCCTTTAAGCTGGTTTCTGTCATGGTCACAAGATGTGCAGCAGATGCATATCAACAAAGCCCAGAGGAAAAAGGTAAACTTGTCTTTTTTTTTTTTTTTTTTTTTTTTTTACAAATTTTGAAGCAGTGAAGAAAGCCTTCCCAGCAGCTCACTCGCCCCACCCCAGAGACTTCCCATGTTTGGTAAGGATTGGGTCTCATATTTAGTCCTAAATCAGTCATGGAAAGGAGGAATGACAACCATGAGCTGAGACTCCTGGTTCTCAACCTTGATGGCATTTTGGAAGTTGAGAAAAATCCTGATACCTGGGTCATACCTGGAGGGGTTCTCAGATGCAGCCTGAGGCATTGACAGTTTTAATAGAAAGATTATATATATATATTAAAAATAATCTTTATTATATTGTTACCATTACCACTTAGTCCCCTTTTACGCCTCCCCCGCCAGCAGTCACCACCCTGTTGTCCATGTCCTTAAGTCCTTTTTTCTTTTTGCTCAGTCTCTCCACCCCCCAACCTCCGTTCCCCCACTAGCTGTCAGCTGTTGTTCATTTATGAGTCTGTCTCTGTTTTGCTTATTAGAGTTTTAATGGAAAGATATTTTGAAAGCGGTCCTTAAAAGAAAGAAACCTTGAAGAGGCAAAGGAATAAAAAGGTAAAACAGGTGGCAGACTACATATGTTTAGATAAAACGTCCCCAGCCACCACAGACATCTACTGGGAAGGCAGTCTGATTCCTGCTCTTTGCAGAGTTTCTGGAAATTTCAACATCATCACCTTAAGCCTGTACAGAGATTTGTCCATAGGACCTGTGCCGTATGGCCCAAAATTGTATGAACCTGACATTCTCACCCCTTCAGTGCTTTGGTCTGGGACTGTCTGACTCCAGGGCACCATGTGACGGAATTTGTGAAGCCACGTGGTTTCCTGAGTGGGCCTGTGCAGGCTGGACCGGTGGGTGCAGGCTGGAATCCACTGCTCAGTCCTTCATCCTGGTGCCAGACTGCATCCCTTCAAGGTGCCTGTGGGACAGTTTTGTCCCATCATGGAGAGGGACAAAACAACCTTTAAGTCACTCCTGCTGTCAGTCAGGAAGGATGGTTCTGTACTTATTTGTAACAACTAAAAGAAGAGATCAAAAATAAAATTAAAATATGTTGTACTTTGTTATAGTGCTGTTTTATTTAGATTATCCTCTTATAATCCTATTACATGTACCATTTAATATATAATTCAAAATATGGAGAATATTCTGATTTTTTAAAATTTCAAATACAATGTTTTCACATTGTTCCAACACTAGCTCAGGAGATGTCCTGGGATTCACCTAAGCAAGACCCTTAGCCATCTCATTGTACGTATTCATGATTCATTTTCTGATGTGATGAGTAATGAGCCCTGATTTAAGAAAAATGGGTAGTTCTAAGTTGCTTCAATTTGACTTCCAAGGACAGAAAGTCTCCCTAGAAGAATAGAAATACAAGAGCAGACAGCAGTTTTATCACTAATCTGGAGCTTCCTGATAACCAGTAAAATTTTTTTTGGGAAAGACAATGATGGTTGAGTATAAAGTCCACTCAACTTCTTCATTACATAAATCACACTATAAATCACAAATCACACTACAAAGGTACTTCATTCTAATTCTTTCCCCATCATAGTATGAACAGGCATTGCATGTCACAGTTCGCAGGCATTATCACATTTATTCTTCACCACGACATTAGCAAGTTGGGCACCATTTTGTTCTTGTTGCAAATGAGAAAATTATGAAGCCATTTGCCCAAGGTCACACAGCTAATAAGGGTAGAGCCAGGGTTGGAATTCAAGTAGGTCTAACTTGGAAACCAGTACGCAAGTGGGTCTAGTTTGGAAGCTTTCACTTCATTAGGTGGTGTGTGTACAAAGAAAACATGATAATTAAATTAAATTTCAAATGAGTGTGTACATTGTTGACCTGCTACCAATATGAAACTAACCTTTGAATTGTTTACTGAAAATTGTTAAAATATTTTGGGGCTACAAATATTGGGGCTATAAATATTTTGGGGCTATAAAAATACCCCCAAATGCAGGGGCATTTTGGTCTACCAGCCTCCCACAGACTTGCCAGAGGGACCTAGTAAGTGAAGACAGCCCCTCAGACTTCCAGAAGAGGCTACTCGGGTGCTCTGTT
Source organism: Artibeus jamaicensis (assembly GCF_021234435.1). Taxonomy (NCBI): domain Eukaryota; kingdom Metazoa; phylum Chordata; class Mammalia; order Chiroptera; family Phyllostomidae; genus Artibeus; species Artibeus jamaicensis. The sequence goes on along the minus strand of NW_026522056.1, from coordinate 18,252,552 downwards.
TGTGTTGCTCTGAGATTCATTTGAAACTAACACAGAGTCTTTGGGTTCACTGTGTCAAGCTTGTTCGTGATGTAAACATGGAGCATAGATGCTGCCATCGAGCAACTCAATCTAGGGCGATGTGGAGACATGCATAACCCATTCTAATGTTGGGAGGGTGGCTATACATACTGTTCATGGCCAAGCAAACCAAAATGCTAGGGGGATATATGGCCGGAAAGTTCACTTCTGGTTGAGAGGGATTGTGGGAGATGGTATAAGAGAAAGAATTGGACTGTATTTGAGAGGATGCGCAAAGCCATAAGAGAGCTGTAAGGGAGGAAAGGTCATTGAACAGCAGGAGTACAAGCTCTGAAATCAGACAGGCCAAGGGAAGAAGAGTGGACCAAGTGCTTTACTCTGTGCAATTTTAATAAATTATGCCACCTTTTCCTACTTCTGTTTTTTTATCTGTAAAAAGAAGATAATACCATTTGCTTCACAGAGTTGTGTGAGAATTAAAAGAGATTCTGAAAGAAGTGCCTCATATAGTACCTGGAATGTTACAGGTACTCGGTAAACTGTGTGTGACTGGAAACACACAGACACAGACACACACAGACACACTCAAGAAATGATGTGCCCCTGTGAATACAGTTGTCACCTTTTCAGCATTTTACTGCTCAATTGCTAATTGGTAATCACAATTGCCTCAGTTTTGTTCAATTATCAGTGATTTCTCCTTGTCCCTTAGGTGATTCTTAAGTGTTGCCAATCTTCTGTGTCATCCACAAACGAGATCCTAGATTTCTCTGGAAATTATAGTTTTCAAGGAAAAGAGGGAGTTCCGAGGTGAATTGCAGTAGAAAGGTTAACATCAGACGCAGCCCTTTTATATATTTTTTGGACTGTTTCTTATGCAGTGAAAAGCAGCAGAAGGCAGAATCTACCTCATTGCAGGGCCTCCTCTTTTATGTGGGAGATAAATACTGTCATTCCCGGGAGCAGGGAGCAGCCATTGACCTGTGAATGACGTTCATTACCAAATGGTACACAGTGTGGGTGGTGAGTCTCTGGGAAGCAGCCCAAGGTAAAGTAAAACGGATGAACTGTGATGACACTGCTTTGTCCTCCGGGTCCTCATCATCAGGTCACAGGTGCCTGTGAGGACGTCATTGAGGATGTCTGCAGGAGATGGACGGTTCGGGTCTCTAAGCAGAGCTAGCCAGAAGGAAGCCCAGAGAGCACTGACTCATCTCTTTGAGTGACTGGGCCTGGGGCATGGTGCCCAGAAATCCATCAGGTCACAGCCTTTGGCTACAGAAGTGAGGTTCTTCAGTGTGTGTTTAATTTTTTTTTGGAGGGGGGTGGCAATCAGAGTCTTACTTTACAGAAAACAAATTCCATAGAAATTTGCCCCTGGACTTAAATTTTTCAGTTGAGGAATCAATTCAGAGACAAAAAATACATCCTTATTTTCCCTTAATAAACAATTTACTCTAAGTGATACTGGTGACATCTAGCTTACTAGTATTCTATTTATTAATTGTCTTTGTTTAAAAGCACTATTATTATTCTGTATAAATTTTTAAAGATATATAACTTCAGCATCTCTTCTGAAGAATTGTTTTTAACAATATGGAAATTAGGAATAATTATATTAAGCGCAATCTATCCTGAAAGTGGTCTATTAAAAAATCCTCTTTAATATAATTATATTAATGACCCCTGTCATCAGATAGCGATAAAGTATATTAAGTGGCATATACTAAAAGTATTTCACTTGTGGGAAAATACTTAAAATATCTAAGAAAACTTTATATACCAACTTTAGTGTTTAATGGGGAGATTTTAAAACATGCGTTTTATAAATGAGAAAGTGTCCGTATTGTTTTGAAAGTGATCACACTGAACGTAGAGTTCTCCAACAGTTGATGTCATGGGACTTTCCATTTGTTATTGAGGCCTTGTTATTTCAGTTTGTTATTGATCATTGAATGACTTAGTGAAAAACGAGATTTTAAAATGTTAACATTGGAAAAGAGGGAGGAGGACAGTCTCGGTGGAAAATCTTATCAAGAGTTTGCTTTTGGGTGACACCTTATTTTAATAGCATTATTGTGCCCCATTTTATCTTAAAAAGATATTATGGAATCCACCAAAAAGATCTCAAAGAGTTTTGGAATTTATTTAAAATGAAAAATAATGCAACTGTCATAAATTACTGTGATTGCAGGGTCAAAAATGACAGCATTTTCACTGGCTTCAGGATAGTTGTTTTTTAATATTTCTATATTGTGGGTTTTTTGAGGTGAATCTGTTGTTAATGTTTGCCAATTTCTCAAAAAGAAAGCTTGTTTTTTAATTTAACCAAAAAAACACTTAATTTCCATTAATTCAAACAAGGACATTTTAGTGAACTCTGATAGATAAGTAATTAAGTATTCTTTGTGAGACACACCAAGCTATTTTTAAAACATTGTGTGAAAAAAAAGTGATTTATAAAACTGAGTGATTCTTTGAAAGTGAATTATCATGCCAAACATACACTTTTTATTTTAGAAGGAAAAATAATTGTTTCCACCTAAGTAAAACTCACAGTGGGGGAAAGAGATTGTTTATCTTCTGTTAATGCTATAAAGAGCTGGGCTGAATAATTCTTACTTAGCAGACAAATATTCTGTAATTCCATGCGAATATCTTTTCCTTTTAGGTCTCATGAACTATCAAGTATACATGCTAAAATGCCATTCTAGAATATACTCTATAGAACAAAATAACTTGATTTCATTGAAAAATGACCTTAAGCCACTACTTTTATTATAGAAGCAAAGAGAGGGAAAGATGGATTTTAAAATGGTATTTCATCTAATTTATACATCCCCCCCCAATTTTGAGGACTTTATTAGAAGTCATGTATTTTATAAATATACCAGGGTAGTTGTTTTAAAGATTTCATCAATGCAGTATACTTGTTGAGGCCTTTGGATTATACACTGTGAAAAAAAGTCTAGTCTTGTGGAACATGTTTAAGTTGAGGAAATGCAGAGTAAAGAACATAATAGACATGTAAGTTATGTAGTAAATTATGTAATATGGGGAAAGGTGCTAAGTGCTGTCAGAGAAGGAAAACAGGGTAGAGTACAGGGGATTGGGAGTAAGATTTTCTAGGAAAACAAATAAAATTCTGTTCTTTGGTTTGTTGCTAATTTGATTAAATAAGACACAGTAGCTCAAAATCTAGCAGTAGTAATGGTACTGATATATAAGGTAAAGAGTGATGATAAATGATGCAAAAGAGAAACAAATCATCTTTAAGTTTCTTTTTATGGTTCTATGATTTTAGTCTTTTTTGTTTTCTATTTTATTTCTAATAGATTTAATTTCTTTTGCCTTGAATTTTTAAAAAAATTAGAGTTGACATTCAATATTATATTGTTTTCAGGTATACAGCACAGTGGTCAGACGAGTATATAACTTACAAGGCGGAAGAAATCCAAAACACTAATTTGGAAAGATATACGCATCCCCATGTTCATTGCAGCATTATTTATAACAACCAAGGTGTGGAAGCAAACAAAGTGTCCGTCAACAGATGATTGGACATAGAAGATGCGGTACATACATAAAATGGAATATTACTCAACTGTGAAGGGAATGAAATCTTATCATTTGCAACAGCATGGATGGATCTAGAAGGTATTATGCTAAATGAAATAAATCAGATAGATTTAGTCTATTATTTTATTTTATTTATTTATTATTCTTAAAGAGTGGGAGAGAAACATCAATGTGTAGTTGCCTCTCATATGCCCCCTACTGGGGACCTGGCTGGCAACCCAGGCATGTGCCCTGACTGGGAATTGAACTGGTGACCCTTTGCTTCACAGGCCTGAGCTCAATCCACTGAGCTACACCAGCCAGGGTTTATTATTAATTAACTTGACTGAAATGTTCCAAAAGGAAGGTAGCAAATGCATGGTCACCAGGAACCCTGCTTTCTGTAAATACTGGGTGGGGAGGTTGCCCCTGGCAACCCTTTGCATATTTCTAATGCCACACCGTACTTTGGACTACTAGGGTCCTCTTTACCACTGGGAAAAACGTATCAGTGCTTTAGGATCTAATCAGGTTAGAGAATAAATTCCAGAAAACCCAGAACCAATTCAGAACTCTCCTTCTTGAAATTCGGTTCTTCCAGAACCACCTGTGGTAGCAAAATCTATACCAGTCTGGGTTCTGGTGTTCTTCTTTGTCCAAACTAGGTTTTCTCATTCCATTTTCAAATATTTATACTATTATATTATTTGTTGATTTATTTATTACCTTTATGGGGTACCAATTAAATACATATTAGATCTTCTTTCTTTCTGTTGCATCTCTTTATAGTCTCTTTCTCTCCTTCTTTTTTTCTTGCACATTTCCTATACCTTTGACTATGGTGTCAACTGTCACCTATGCTCTTTGTAATTTAATCTTCATGTCTGAGTGGGATTCCTTTTCTTTAGTTCTTTCTCAGTATTTTTATGTTTTTATTATCTTCCTGTTGTTTGGATATGCTCTTATTTTCTGTCAGTTTAATCTCTGCATTATGTTTTTGGTTTTTCTAAATAGCTATAATTTTAATCAATAATCTTTTTTCTTTCTTGCTCATTTCTTCTTTATGTTCAAAATGTTATTATAATTTTATTAACTTTTTGGAAATACTTTTTCTAGTGAGTATACACCATCAGAAGGAAAGTTACATCTTTTAACACCATTTTCTTACAGAATTCTTCACATCTCTCTCAATAAATAGTAAAAATATCAGCCAAAAACAAATCAGTAAGGATATAAGAGATCAGAACAACAGAGGACAAAATAAAACTAAGCAAACACTACACTTAGGTCTCTGTATATAGGGAGAGGATTTCTCTCTCATTTTACCTTTATTTTAGGAGATGAACTTGCTTGTCGAGTCACAGTAGGTTTGCACAGTGCATGTTTGGGGAGCAGGGTGGGAAATGTGCCAGACTGCATCCCCCGGGGTCAGTCAGTGCTATTTCTTCACGGGCATCAGCAGAGGGCCCTTCTCACAGTCACTGTGTCTCTGTTTCTGGAGAGTGGACTACTGGGAGAGATTTCCTGCCTCGACCTTCCTAAGCCTCTCTATACTCTCTGTCTTCCAAAATATTGGACTCGCTTTTAGAAACCACATTTTGCTGAAGTTTTCAAATCGAGCTACCTCTTCTTCCTGTCTGCACACCAGGCACTTTCTGAACCTGCTTTCGCTGCTCTTAGTAATCTTACTCTGTTCAATTCTCACACAGGCCCCTCACAGTTAGGGTCTTCTCCCTTTGGGTGGGAATATTTACTTATTTATTTCTGAATATATATATGATGGGAATATTTAATGAAGCCTTTTGAGATCTTCTCATATCCAGCCCTTCTGAACTTTTGGTTTTCTTTACCCAAGGGCTTTTTGTCTATCTTTGCCTTTGGCAGCACTTACAATTTAGAACGTGTAATTCTAAACGTCTGTCTCCTCATCTATGAAAATGTAGCTTAGGGATATTTAAATACAGATTGTATTCACATATGTTACTCAGCCAGAAATGTAAGTGGAACAACAAAGGATTATGTCACTGTCATATTTCTACAGGGTCTAGAACTTCCTCTATTAAACTTTTAGCTGTGAGAATAAATCGCATATTATTTCTACAGTTGAAATAAGAAAAGGGAAAAATAAATTACTTTATTTCTTTTTTTAAAAAATTTTTTATTGATTATGCTGTTACAGTTGTTCTATTCCCCCTTCATTCCCCTCCACCCTACCCCCCCGTCCCCACCATTACCCCCCCCTTTAGTTTATGACCATGTGTCTCAAGTCCTTTAGATTTTATATTTCCCATGCTATTCTTGACCCCCATCTATTTTCTATCTACCATCTATGCTACTTATTTTCTGTACCTTATCCCCCCTTCTCCTCCTCCCACTCCCCTGTTGCTAACCCTCCTTGAGATCTTCATTTCTATGTTTCCACTCCTGATCTAGCTGTCCTTTCAGTTTGCTTTCGTTTTAGGTGTGGTTGTTAATAACTGTGAGTTTGCTGTCTTTTCACTGTTCATATTTTTTATCTTCTTTTTCTTAGATAAGTCCCTTTAACACGTCATATAATAAGGGCTTGGTGATGATGAACTCCTTGAATTTGATCTTATCTGAGAGGCACTTTATCTGCCCTTCTATTCTAAATGAAAGCATTGCTGGATAGAGCAATCTTGGATGTAGGTCCTTGCCTTTCATGACTTGGAATACCTCTTTCCAGCCCCTTCTTGCCTGTAAGGTCTCTTTTGAGAAATCCACTGACAGTCTGATGGAGACTCCTTTGTAGGTGACTGTCCCTTAGCTCTTGCTGCTTCTAGGATTCTCTCCTTCATTTTAATCTTGGCTAATGTAATGATGATGTGCCTTGGTGTGTTCCTTCTTGGGTCCAACTTCTTTGGGACTCTCTGAGCTTCCTGGATTTCCTGGAAGTCTATTTCCTTTGCCAGATTGGGGAAATTCTCCTTTATTATTTGTTCAAATAAGTTTTCCACTGGTGGCTGTGCCTTTCCCCCTTCTGGTACCCCTATAATTTGGATGTTGGAACGTTTAAAGATGTCCTGGAGGTTCCTAAGACTCTCCTCATTTCTTTGAATTCTTGCTTCTTGACTCTTTTCTGTTTGGCCATTATTTGCTTTCTTCTGGTCTACTCCATTGATTTGAGTCCCAGTTTCCTTTTCATTGCTATTGGTGTCCTGTGCAATTCCATTCATTTCAATTAGTTTCGCCTTCATATGTTCCTCTAATTTGTGACTAAAATCCACCAGTTCTGTGAGGATCCTGATCACCAGTGTTTTAAACTGTATGTCTGACAGTTTTGCTATTTCTTCATCACTTAGATTTATAGGCTCTGGGGCTTTGAGATCTTCTTGAGCCATTTTTGGTCTGTTTGTGCCCTTTAAGTGTGAGGAGCAGCGCCTTGGACTTTCAGGTCACTGGATTGTGACGCTGTATGTGGGGGCGTGGTCAGAGCAGCAAATGGTGGCCCCCTCTGCTGTTTCTCGCTGCTGGGTGAGGAGCAGAGCCTTAGGTGGTTCACCTGGGCCGGGCCACTCAGGGTCGCTGGGTTATGACGCTGTATGTGGAGGTGGGGTCAGAGCAGGGAAATGGCGGCGCCCTCCCTGCCGCTTGCGGTGGGGACCCGCTGGGTCCCGGTCCAATCGCTCACTCCCTCGCTTGTCTATCCGCGCACAAATGCGAGACCACAGTCAACCCACAGCCCTGCTCCCTCGCTGTTTTCCTGCGGTCGCTGGGTCTCTCACCAGGTCCAACCCTGCGCCTGGATTCCGACCGAGTTTTCCTGTGCAACCCCGCTCCGCCAGCTGCTGGTTTCACCCCTTACTGGTCAGGCTGAAGAATTTGTTGTTAACGGACTTCCGAAAAGTTCAATTTTCTGTGTTCTGGCTGTGTTTTCTGTTGCTAATATTTAGTTGTCTCTAAACTTGGTTGTGTGAGAAGGCACGGCTTATCCACCTATGCCTCCATCTTGGCGGAAGTAAATTACTTTATTTCTTAAGTTTTTGTTTTTAGCAAAGTAGCCATGGTTATAGACATGTTGTGATCTGGCCCCTAGCCGGCCTGTAAGTGAGATTTGTCCGATGAACTGACAGGAACATGAACTTGACGTCTGACTGACCATAATAGTCCTGACCCCCAAACAGACTCCTGTTGGCCTGTCCTGCAGTTGTGTTTACTGAACTTCTCTCGCCTATTCTGATCAGTTTGAGGAGAGTTCCAAATGATTTTACTTTAAAAATCTCCTTTATTTAAAACTCTTAGTTCTCCATTCAACTCATTTTCTCTCATTTTCATATTTAATGCATCTCAAAATAATTTTTTTGTTTTCCTAAAATGTAACTGTTAAACTTTTTTTAAGGTAAAGTTTATGGTTGTCTAGAGCATTATGATATAATTTTGAGGCAAAAATTTAGAACTATTGACTTGGTTCAATTTCAGGTTTGTAAAGCTCGTAAGTTGGTTTTTAAATAATTCATGGGGCATTCCAATGTGAAACCTAGAGAGAAATCCAGTGATGAATCCCTGCCTCCTGCTTGATGAACTCCTTCAGAGATGGACAGATTACTTTTTAGCTACTTAGAAAGCGCAGCCGATGAGTTAAGGCCCCTCCCTGCTCTCCTGAACTGGTTCAGAATTTCCAAAGTCACCTCTCCTTTTGAACTTGAGAAAAGTGACACTGTCAAAGAACTCAACAGAAATTACCTTCCTGAAGTCTCTACTGACCATGCTAAATGCTGGTTCACAGATAGACTGTGTATGCATGTGTGTGTGGGGGGGCGTTACCCGAAATACACACGTGCAGCTTTCATGACGGTTGTGCAGCTTGTTTCTGTTCTGGTAACTTGATTTTTCTAAAACCTACACAGTCTGTATTTTTTCAAATAAGAACAGATGATTATTGAAATCTGATCATTCTCTGTTATTTACTTCCAGAGCATCTTGTATCTGTTTCCACCACTTTGCACAGTTTAAATGAGATAACTGTGTTGAAATGGTTTGTTTCATATCTGTCTTTTCAGCTATACCATGAGCTGCACAGGAAAAGACTGCGTCTGTCTCTTCTAGAACAGTTTCCACTTCCCAGGACGACATCCGGCACTCAGTGTGTGTTTACTGGCTCACAGACATTGAGCTGAATGACAGTGTGCTGAAATCCTTTCAGCATCTATGGGCCAGACATGCAACAGCTAGAGCTTAGAGTTGGAATTTGCAAATAAGCCTCTAAGGTTTGTAGGTTTACTTCAATTTTTGCTCGAAGGCTGTTCTTTCAACAGCTTCTGCCATATGATTTCCATGTAATGGGTAACAAATAGTACTCCCTATAAACCTACTTTTCTCTATAGTGCACTGCTTTCTACTATCTTCTCCTCTTTCAGTTTTTCACTGACATTACTTTGTCTCTTCTACTAGACTTTAAGTACCGTTAGGGATGGACTTGTGTTCTCAGTGGGGACTAAAGAAATATGTCTCGATTGACTGCTTGACTGAATGAAGAAAAGATTGCCATCCCAGTATTAATGTGTGTCCTTATTGAGTGGGCTTTTATATAAAAGAGAATTCTTTTTTCCTTAGTTGAATTTATTGGGGTGGCCTGGGCTCACAAAGCCATGCAGGTCTCAAGTGCACAACTAACAGAACATCATCTGTCCACTGTACCATCTGTCTGTCACCCCTAAGCAAGTCTCTTTCAGTCTCCACTCTCCCCCACTTTGCCCACCTCCCCCTACTACCCACCCCATCCCTCTGGCTATCACCACACTGTTGCCTGAAATTCTTCAGAAAAAGTTATATTTGATTTAAAAACATTTTCTCCAGTCCTCTTGGTGGAAAGAAAAAAATGATACATTATAACAATGTGATATTTACATATAAAAGTAGCTAGAACTTGGAATTTAAATAATTGCTATCATTATCTAAGCACTCTCCTTAAAAATAAAGTTTTAAATTTAAGCCTAAGAACACCTAATAGGAATGTCTCAAATTTTGAGAATTAATGTTAATGATTAAGTTTGGTGAAACTATCGTGTTAAAATCTAAGAAGATCAGTATTCTCGTGAGGATCATAATCAGACTAAAGAATTGTAAAAGAAGATTTCTATCATGACTGGTGTGGCTCAGTGGATTGAGCACCAGTGTGCAAACCAAAGGGTCACGGGTTCTATTCCCAGCCAGGGCATGTGCCTGGGGGCCAGGCCAGGTCCCCAGTAGGGGGCACTCAAGAGGCAACCACACATTGATGTTCCTCCCTCTCTCTTTCACATCCTCTCTCTCTAAAAATAAATCAATAAAATCTTTTAAAAAAGACTTCTAAAATACATTTTAGCAATGCTGGTTCATTGAAACCAGTGAAAAACATATCCGATTGGATATTTGAGGAAAACTTAACTGATAGGTTCTCTAGAATGTGCTAATAAAGCCTCATTATTGTATAAAATATTTGTGCAATACCTCAGAATCTATAAAGTGCACTTTTATGTTGCATCTCCTGTCATCCTGAAAACCACATGTTGTTTGGTGTCTATTATTTTACAGACTAGAAAACTGACACGCAGAGGCCTTAGGTGGTGGTTTACCACCTGCTAGTCCGTCCGTCTGTCTGCAGATTTTCTTGCCCTGTTTCTTGAGGGAAAGTAAGAAGCAGGCCTTGCTTTTGTGCAGTGTCTTTCCCACAAGAAGAGCACCGGTTAGGACGGTCTGGTTTCCTACACGAGTGGATCTGAAAACGAGGTAGGTGACCCCTAGATGGTGGAGTTAGAAGTAACCAGAACAAAAGAACGGAACCTGGCTCAAGCTGGTGATGTGTGGGAATGTGTTTTTCAACGTAACTTTTTTATTTGGTGATGTGTTTCTTAACAAATAAATTATGAATTTTTAATCATGCATATAAATTTGCAGGAATAAAAGGTAAATAATGCTTTTGTAAAAACTGACAAAAAAATCCTTTCTTCAGTCCGACTTCTCTCTCTGTTTCTGTCATTCGCTTCTCTCGCCCCCCTACACATGTATACCTTACATAAAATACACAAGATAAGTACAAAATTTAGAATTTGCTTTCTGATCGACCTATTTCCAAGATTTTAATCTTGAGTTTCTTGTTTATTGAGAGCTTGCTGGGTTGCTCAAAGATCTTCTGTATAGATTTTGTATTATATTTCTATTACAGGGGGATGTTATCATACAATATGCTCTCTTTGACATAGTATATGACTTGAAAAAAAGATTTGAAAGAGGTGGTTCATCCAGGGTCACTCCAGAGCTTCCAAAATGACCCTAGAAGGCAGCTGTGGCCTTTGAATTACCAAGAGAAATAAACTTGTCTAAGAAAATCCCAACTTGTTGTTCTCTGAATTTGACACATTGACTATCATTTGGCCTTGATAGTCCCAGTAAAAGGGAGAGTAAACAGAAGGGACTTGTTTTTTTTTTTCCTCTTTCTCTATTGCACAAACTTAAAGCAACACTGAGTAAGATCAGAACTTTTTGATTTTGACACTCAGTGCTATCAAAAATGAATAAGGGCATTATTTATTTAATGTGTTGATGCATTAATAGATTCATTATTTAAAGTTATGTTGGTAAGCTGTAATAAAACTGTTGAACATTTAGAATTCTCATTCCTTTAATTCTCTGGATCTTTAGAAGGATGAATTCTTTAAGATGATGACAAAAATATGGCATCATCTTGCTGTGATATGCCTAATTTATTGGAGAATTTAGAGTCAAATGCAAGAAAATGAGAAATATTTACTATGTTTTTTTATAATATTTAGAAAAATAATAAATAAAATGAATGCTAATTTTCAGAAGGGCAGAAGTTATAGAATCTTGTCCATGACTTCAAGATTTGTACTACCATTTCATTGCCAACTAATAAAGCAAATGTTGCCCTAGTCAGTGTGGCTCAGTTAGTCGGGCATCATCCCACAAACCAAAAGGTCACAGGTTCTATCCCCAGTCAGGGCACATGCCTGAGTTGTGGGTTTGGTGCCCAGTTGGGTGCCTTTGAGAGGCAACCAATCGATGTTTCTTTCTCACATTGATATTTCTTCCCCTCTTTTTCTCCTCCCTTTTCCTGTCTCTGGAATCAATAAAAGAAAAAAAGAAGAAAAGAAAGTAAATATTGCACCACTGTTTCCCAAGCCTTGTTCCAGGCTCTGGATATTTGCAGGTTAATAAAACAGACGTAAATTCTGCCCTCCAAGCACTTATATATAAAATGTATAAAACATTTTAATATATATAAACACATATAAAAACATTTTATATACATTTACGCTGTGTATAAAGTGTATGTGTGCATTTCACAGATTTTATAACACAGTAAACAATGCTAGCGGTGCATGTGAAGGCTAAAGAACCATTGGAAACACATCCTATCAGGCCACATGTCGGAGAGCCTTTCATTCATTATGCAAAAGATAGTTTGCAATTTTACTCAGCATCAACATGCTATAGGACAAACCTTTCCTTACTAATGTTAGTGATCATAAAGACCATGAAGCTGTAAATGTTAAAAAGATAATAACCTGACATGGAGTACGGATGAGAAAAACGGTACCTGACTTCTAAACAGCACTAACTCATGCAATTGTTACAAGTGTTTACTTCTTGCTGAAGTAAACTTGTGTAGCCGGAGATAACTGGTGTGGCTTTTCCTGGCTGGGATCCGCTCCCTCCATTTAGGTCTAGCAACAGGTCCTTGTGGGGCATCTCCATGTACTGATTGGAGAGTGGAAGAAAGAGGATTCCTCTTCTCTCCCACTCTCCCCAGTGCTTGTCACAGTGTGGTTTGAAAATATCTCTGGAAAAATACCAATACTTTCTTTAATCATAAGACACAATTTCATTAAACAAATTATATATACTTCACTGATTTTAAACGCATTCCTGTAGGGTTTTATTTATTATACATTACCTATATTTTTCATTCATATTTATTAAATGACTTGTTTAATTATGTGATTTTTTTTTTTAGTTTTAGAAATATGTTGAGGAAAGTATTTTAGGTGACTTAAAGGATATATAGAAAAGATTTAGAAACCTTCTCTACATTGATAACTAAATAGAATCAATGGTTATTTAAAGGATTCTATCTGATGGTTTAGACACATTGAGACAACTTATCTTAAAGTCATTCCAACAATCCCTTTCAAAAAGCCAGCAATTCACCCAACCTAAGCATTTAATAAAAAAAAAAAAGGCCTTCTGTTACTGTTGCTTTTGTCCCAGAATGGGTGGGGTGGGGTGAGGGGGGAGGAGCAAGCTATAGAGTAAGCTTTTAAAAACAGACAGAATGATATTTTCCTTTAGAACGGGCAAGGAAAGTTTCATTGAAAGAAACGCATCTCAGGTGAAGCTAGTTTTACTTTTATTCTTCATCTTAAAACTGACTGGAGAGAGGCTCATTGTGCGCCCCCCACTTTTGTTCTGGGCACCTGAGCAGCGCACAATGTATCACTTATCAGTGGAACAAAAGACTCCTTCATCAGTGCAGCGCTGGGGAAGAGGACAGCTGTAGACTTGGAGCCTCTCTAGGCAGCTACTTTGCTGAGACGGAACAGGAAATAGACTATTCATGTGGACTTTCATGTCTAACCCTATTTAATTTGACTCAAGTAAGATTAGCCTCTTTCAAAACATATCCATGTTTAATGGTAATCCTAGATGTTTGTTCCTTATGGGAGACTTGGTTCAGAAAATGTGGAAAATGAACTATACATTTTATAGTGGACACAATAACTATTTTCATTTTGGTCGGAGTATTGCTGTGTATTTTAAACACCTTATGTTTTGGCATAATATATTGTTATTAAAGATTACATTATAAAAATAATTTTTTCCTGAATGCAAGACCAAGGAAAATCAGGAAGGTTTTGTGTTGTTGATGGTATAAATAAACATTAAGAGAAAAAAACTGATTATCCTGCAAAGACACAATTTTAACTGCAGTTTAATTCTAAATGTTAATCTTGTTATTGAGTATATTCTTTCCTTGTTTATATAATTATATGTTTCCTTTTAGGATTCTAAGATTATACTCACATTCCCGTTGGACTAAAAATAATTAGAAGGTCATGAAAATGTAGAACTCCAAATTCTTGAAGAATTATGAAAGAAAAAACTATTTTTAATAGCTCAAAGATTCCTTAGTTTCTATGTAGGTTGCTCCATGTAAAAATAATTTAATACAGAATATTTCATGCGTAAATCAGAAAGAATGATCACATTTTTTTATTGTTTTGTGTGTCTCTGACATAAATGTTTGGTAATCATAAATTACAATAGATATAATGATATTTACATTACCATATACTCCATGCCAAGACTAAAAATAGGATAATGTTATATATTTGCAATGTGGTTAATTGTAAAAATTTATTAATTTGGGATACTCAGGAGGAAGAAAAGTCTATATTAAAAAATTTAGACAAATAAAAAAAGATTTCACAAACCACCTAAATTTATAGTCTGATTTTTAGGGACAGTAGACATGGTACATAGATATTCTTGTTTCAATAAATAATTAAGAATTGCTTTGATCAGTTTTTATAGTAGATGCTTCTATATACTTTCCTAAAATTATTTCCTTATCTCTTACATTATTTATAGCTTTGGTTTACATACTGAGAATAGCTAAAAATAAAACAAAATGACTTAAGTAGCTTCATCATAAGTGCTGTGGCATACCTGTGTACATCACTGACAGATTGAAATTATTTTTATCATGGTATGATTACAAACTTAGTGCTTTGTACAGATCTAACCTTCCAATTAGTGTTTTGTTTTCTTTTTCATGTGTGTCAGATCAGAGAGTTGGTCCAACATTGACTAGGTAGCACTTAAAATTTGTAATTGGTTTTGTTGTAATTTGACACCTGATTATGTCTGTCCATTTATCATCTATCCAACTACTTATATCTATCATCTATTGATCTAGATATAGAGATTATATATCTAGGTATCTAAATACAGATATATATATATATATATATATATATATATATATCCATATACACCCTGGTTTACAGAATGATCTTACAGAACTCCTAGGAGAATAATATACCTTGTCTCTTTTAAAATATTACATTTTTCTTGACTTTTCGTAGGGTTCTTTTTACCAAAAAATTATGGTACATTTACACAATGGAATTCTATGCAGCAGAAAGAAAGAAGGAGCTCCTACCCTTTGTGACAGCATAGATGGAACTGGAGAGCATTATGCTAAGTGAAATAAGCCAGGCAATGAAAGACAAATACCATATGATCCCACCTTTAACAGGAACGTAAACAACAAAACAAACAAATAAGCAAAATATAACCAATGACACTGAAATCAAGAACAGGCTGACAGTGACCAGAGGGGAGAGGGGAGGGAATTTCAGGGGAAAAGGGGGAAGGGTTTACAGGAACTAGTATAAAGGACACATGGACAAAAACTAGGGGGGGGTGGAAATGGGAGGGAGGTGGGGAGCACTGGGGAGGGTGGGCTGGGCTGGGAGTAAAAGATAGAAAACTGTATTTGAACAAAAATTAAAATGAAATAAAATTTAAGAAAAGATTCTTTTTAAAAAAGATTTATTTATTTATTTTTAGAGAGTGGAGAAAGGGAAGGAAAGAGAGAGAGGGACATCAACATGTGGTTGCCTCTTGCATGCCCCCTATTAGGGCCCTGGAATAGCCATGTGCTGGGACCAGGAATCAAACCTGCAACCTCTTGGTTTGCAGGCCCATGCTCAACCCACTGAGCTACACCAACCAGGGCTAAGATTCTTGTTAAAATAAGAATGTTGAAGTAGTCAAAAGGAGTTTGTAAACATTGAAGTCTCAGTTTTCTTTATTTTTAGTTGAGGGCTTATTTATTTACTTACTATTGCTTTCCATATGTTATTTGGGTGTTATTATGTGATATTCCCACCTGGTTTGCTTGTCTGTGGCTCTTACCACCTTCTGTTTTAGAATCAGCCAGTTCATCTGTTTCCCTTAGTACACAGCTGGGTGTAGGACTTAACCAAGAATAATTTTTCAGAGGAGTCCACATTTCTTTTGTTCTACTCCATTTTCAGACTGTCCAACCATATGTACATTGATCATGAGGCAGTTGGAACCAATACATGCCTTTTCACAGTCTACTATTTAAAAAATCATTGATGAAAACTTGAGACATCTTTAAGCTTTGGCAGTACTTCTTATTGTCTTCAGAGGCCTCTTTCTTAACCTCATTAGCACTCCAGGAATGATTAGCAGAGCAGTTCCCTTTTTAATAATGAAATTCAAAAGACTCCTGTTAGAAGGGGAGTTTTATGCACTGTCAGCTTGAATGTTTGAATTCTTCCATAATGTCCCTGTAAACCTTTGCTGAACTATTTCTCAAAGGATGTTCCTGATTATAAGACAAAACAGTACTTTATTTTAAAAATATTTAGTTACCAGAGGCTCATTTGTTTTCAATATTATTCTTCCAGGGAAGACAATTTTTGTAAGTTGGAGATCCTGTTGTAGAAATGTAAATTATTAGTGTGTTACTAAAATAAGTTATGAGGCGATTAGCCTCTTCTGTTGCTTTCTCTTCCTCTGTGTCTCCTGGCATTGTTGGTCTTTTATAGGATTCTGCTTTACTGTTCCCTGTTTTTTGTTTCCTTCATCTGTGCATTAGCCCAGGCGGCAACACGGTGTCTCCTCCGCTGACGTCTTGTCAAGCTTTCTTGCTTCCATGTGCATCAAGTATATGGGTTAGGCCTTAACAAATATAGCAGAGAGGAAAACCAGGCCTCTGTCCCTCTCCCCACTGGGCAGGTCGGCTGAAAATCAGGGGGGGAAATCGGGACCGCTGTAGTTGAATAACACTAAAAAAACAACAATAAAAAAAATCACAGTTTACAGACTTTAATCTGTGCAATTTTATCTGCCCCCATGGCTTTGACTACAATCTCTATACCGAAGAATCCCAAAGCTATTATTTACACTGACATTTATTTTTCATTTCCATTTTCCCCTTTCATATCCAAATCACCTTCCACTTTGGGGTTAGCATTTCTCTCTCACTGTCTTGTGTGTGTGAATGTCACCAGCCTGGTAAGATGAACGGCAGCGTCATCCCCTATTCTCTTCCTCTGCTCCTTGTTCACTCGATCACTTCTTCCCATCCGGCCTGTTGCCATAACCCTCATTCTCTCTTTCCTTCCTCCTTCTTCTCACCTGCACTATTTTATCTGCTTCCCAATTCCTTTTCTAATTGGCATTGCTGTCATTTCTCAGTTCTCTGATTTCTTCAGGTTGTTATTAGAATTATTTTTCTATAATTGAACTTCTATTTTTAAGAAGCTGGCACATTGTCATCATCTAGACAAACAAATGCCCACCAAACCGTAACATGGCAAATAAAATCTGACATGGTGCATGCAAGCTGGCCTGCATCTACCTTGACAGCCTCGCCTCTTTCAGCTTGCCACCCCCTTGTTACGCCAGAAAACCTTCACAGTAGCAGGTTTTCTGGTGTAGACACTCTGTAAGTAATCATTAATGAGTGAGAGAACACTAAGTACATTGACCAGTATCAACATAGAAATAATTTTCCCCTTGGAGAAATAAAAATGTGTGAGTTCTGCAGTGATGAAATGGTCTAGTCTAATTCACTGGCTTTTCATACTTCAGCATCAGAATTACCCAGTGGGTTTGTTAAACCCCAGATTCCCGGGCTGCACCCTTAAGTTTCTGATTCAGTACGTCTGGGATGCGGGCCCAAGACTAGGCCCCACGATGGTGATGTTTCTGGTCTCAGGACCACATTCATTTTAAGATCTACTGGCCTAGGTAATACCACTTATATGAACTAAACTGAAAGTTATTAGTATTTATTGTTTTACTGCTATTTATCTAACAAGAGCTTATATTTGTTTATGGTACCTAGCCACCATGTACAGAATTTCTGCTTGTATCTTGAAGTTTTCCAAATTCCCCACAATGGTTAGTGTTACATGTCAACTTACCTAGGCAATGGAATCCTGCTATTAGGTCAAACACCAGTCTAGATATCTCTGTGAAGGCCTTGTAGAGATAACATTACCATTTACATCAATAGATTTTGAGTAAAGCAGAAGACCCTCCCTACTGTCAATGGGTCTCATCCAATCAGTTGAAAGCCTAAAGAGAAAGAGACTGAGGTTCTCTGAGGAAGAGGAAACTCTGTCAAGAAATGGGCTTTGGACTCAATTCTTCCTAGGTCTCTAGTCTGCCAGGCTGCCCTGAAAATTTCAGACTTGCCCCATCCCCACCTGCCCCTCCACCCCACAACTGCATGAACTAATTCCTTAATCTCTCTCTCTCTTGATAAATTCAGATAGATGTAGATATCTCTACATATAAATATGTACATATAGATACACATATAGATATCTAAATATACACATAGATATCTATATCTATAGATAGATAGATAGATAGATAGATAGATAGATAGATAGATGGTATCTTATTAGTTCTGTCCCTCTGGATAACCCAGACTAATACACCCCTAAGTCCTTAATCACTGAAGGCGGCCACATGTTGGGAGTCACCTGGCACTTACAGGTGCCATACTTGCACAAAGAGGATGGGTATTTTTAGGACTACATGTTTGTCAGTATTTCAGCTAGATACGATATAAATTCTAAGATAACAGAATAGGATTCAAGTAAAATTATATCATTTATATGAGTCCTAAAATTTCTAATCCTTGTTTTGACTCATCAGTTCTATTAATTTCTTTTTTGAATTAGCTTTTTTAAAAAAATACGAATCTAATTAAGTGGAATATAGAAGGAGCAATCTGCTTTTTGGTTTCTTATTCCAGAGCTAACAATTTCTATTGGTAATTCAAGGTCAACTAGGAAGAAAGACAAAATTAATGGGCACTATAACAATTAATAACATAAGGCAAGTTCTCAGTCTTTAAAAGAATGTAGTTGTATCTTGGGTTGGTTTTATAAATAGATAATATTGCAGGGATAAATTGAGTCCCAGAGAAATCAGGTGGAAAAGTAATGAAAACATGTTGCTATCTCAAGCTTCTGGGTTCATTGAAAGGAAATTATTGTCCCTGAGTTGTGGGTACCTTGGTGGCGCAATTACATTTCAGCGGAAAGAAGGGATCAGCAACAGGATAGCATTTTGTCCAGCTTCACGCTAAGAAACACGATCATTTTATATATGTATATACATATATATATATATTTCTCTGGCTTATACCAATAAGAATGGAAGGATTACACAAAATAATTGCATAAATGGTTACTTCCTGCCAATATAAAATGTCGCTGAACACAATGGTAGGGTCTTTCTCCAAATCGCTGCTGACTTTTCGGTCTGACCTAGGAAGGTAAATCACATAAGCTACTTAAAATTGAAATAATAACCTTCGGAAATTAAAATGATGAAAGCTTAAAGCTGGCCGGGTGCCCAATTTTGGTTTCTTGCTGTGCCTTTGGGGCACAGTGTGGTGAATTTTGGATCTTTGCTCTCTTGGGTGGTGGTCAGATGCATTTTTGAAATTCATCGCAAGTTAGCTACTGTCAGTTTTAATAGCTGGCCAGTTTTTGGTCAGGTAGTAAATACACTCTAAGAAACATGACACTTCAGTATCATTTTCCTACTTATTAGTAATGAGCACAGATTATGGACATAGAGGAGAATGGGTTCAAATTCCAGCTTCTCTTTTTATTAGTTTGGTGACTGGGGTATGTTAATTAGCATCTGGGTAAAAATAATGCACACAGCTGCTGTGAGAATCCTCTCGAATAAGGCGATTCCTGCGAGGTGCCCAGTCCTCACACTTCTATCTGGATGTCTTTCGGGCACCCCCAGCTTAACCCGCCCAGCCCTGGACCCCGGACCTCCACCCCCGCACAGTTTCCGAGCTGGGGTGTCTCAGTGGACAGATCTCCAGTTTTCCAATTGCTCAGGCCTCCCTATTTTCATACCCCGCATTCACCCTTGAGGATAGTCTTTGGATCTACTTCCAAAATATTTTAAGAATAAAACCAACCCTTCTCACTTCCCACTTCCTACCACTCTGTTCCAAGCTACCATCATCCTTCACCTGTGCGATGGCAATAACCTCCTCGCTGTCTCCGTGCTTTTACCCTGATCCACGAGAGTTTATTTCCGATGGAGCCACCACTGTGGCCTTTTACAAATGCCTGATGGACCACGTCACACCTGCTTATAAGCCTCCAAAGGTTCTGTGTTTCCCTCAGTGCAAATGCCTGGGGCCTTCTGCGGCTCCCGCGGCTCTCCGTGCCCTGTCCCCGACTGCACCTCCGGTGCCAGCCCGCTCTGGCTTGAGGCTCATCTGCTCCCCTAACACTGTGTCCGTGGGCTCCCCCTTCTCTCCTCCACCTGGTGCTCGCAGGCCCCCTTCTCCGGGAGGCCTTCCTGGACCAGGGCACTCCGATTCCTCTGACCTCGCTTTACTTCTCCGTAGTCCTTGCCACCTTCCAACACGTCTGAGAATATTATTATTTACCATGTTTGTTACTTATGGTGCTTATCACGTTTATTGTTTCTCTCTCCACTATAATATAAAACCCACAATGGCAGGGATTTTTGTCTCTTTTCAAGGATGTACTTTCCCAGTACCTAGGACAAGGCCTGCCACACAGCAAGCTGATGTATTATCATTTACTTACAGAGTAAGTCCTCCCTTAACGTTGTCAGTAGGTGTTCCCACTTGAAGTGAAGCCACGTGTAATGAAGCCAGTTTTACGATCGACTAGTGGATGTAAACAACAGCTACCTTTCTATGGCATCTCATCAACGTTAGAATGGAACAGTGTTGAGAGAAGCAGCTGTTGTTTGAGGACCTGCCGCAAAATCAGTATCATGATGATTCACCACCACTTCAAAGAGTTCTCAGAATAACTTCACTTATATTAATTTCCTTTTCAATGATAACTTGTCCAGGAAATAGAATGATTAAATTGCATCGTTGGTATTTGCACTCAGCTTTTTGGATGCCATTCCCGCTCCTCTTCCTCCATTTACTACGCTTCCGTTGAAAAGGCAGTGGGAAGTCACATCTTGTTTTGGATCAAAGAGTCGTAAGATTTAGTGTGTGCTTTCGGGTAAGTGTGTGATGGGAAAGACAGGGAAAGTGTGTGATGATACTGAGGAGAAAAGGGGCTTCACATGTACTCGGGTGTCCTGGACTAAGTTTCCCATGTGGGTGATATGAAGGAACAGCCGGGAAGAATAATTTGGGGGGAGAATCTACAGGACTTGGAAATTGGGCTTGGTGGGCGAGAAAGAAAGAATTCAAAGATCAACCCCCCCCCCCCCAATTTAAGCCTGAATAATTGGAGAAGGTATCTACCAGATAAGTATTAATTTTTAAGAAGATCAAGGAAGCAAGTTCAGTCAGTGGGGCTAAGTCATGTAATTGCCTAGAAGTTGAAGTTTTTAAGGTGATACAAGATGCCATCTCTGGTCTGAACTCTAATAACAGATTTTCAAATTTCCCAACACTGGAGCAGAATTAGTCATTGAAACGCTCCTCTTGATTAAGATATGCTGGAAAGTACTTGGAAAAAAGACGAGAATCCTTTTGGATGAGAAAATACTGTGTTCAATGTAGAAATAAAAATTGTGGCAGCTAAACAGACATCCTATTTTCCGACAGGCGACAGTATTTTGTGGATTGCTTTATTACATTCTTTTCCATATTGATTTATACCAACTATGAATACAAGGAGGAGCCACTTGAATTTGGCCTGCTTTGCATTAACGCTCCGCTCGGCCTGGCAGTGTCAGGGTGCTCAGTGTGGTAGTGACTTACCACCCTCGGAGGCTGACCCCCATAACTGCTGAGCAATAAAGTGTAAATTGAATTAAGAGGAGTTAAACGAAGGAGAAGAGCTTTATTTGGCTGGAAAGAACAAAGTTTTGTATTGAAATTTATGGATGTAGTCCGTAGGAATGGACCAATAAAATGTGAGAATTAAAAATAACCAGAGATGTTACATATAATTCTGAATTATTTGACTTGGGCAAATGTATGAAGTTGTATAATGAAAGACAAGATTACAGATGAACTCACTGAAGTAAGCCTTCAAAATGATGCAGTTTTAACCTATTTAAGTGCAACTTTCTAAATTCCTGATTAAAGGAATGCCGGGATAAGAATTCTTATTAAGAATATCTTAGAATCATAAAGTAAATCTGGAAGGGGTTTTGGATAATTTCTAGTTCAATTTCTGTATTTAATCCATGGAATAATTAATATCAGAATGAGATCTTCTGATTTCTAGGATTGATCATGTTAATCTGTAATTGTCATTTAATCAGATTAAACTTCTTTTAATGGTTTCATTGTTCTGTGACTTGGCAATTTAACAGCTCTTTGTTGTTCTTGTCTTTATTAAAATGCTTTCCCCCTCTGCTCTCCTCAAAAATGTTGCTACTTTTCTCCATCAGACCATATTTATCAACTAACATCTTCTCAGACAACTGCACATTGCTCTATTCACTTAAAAGGTCCATCAGTTCCATGGTATTAATTTCTAATTCCAGGAAGCTATCTAAGTATCTCAGTATGTTTTTATTCTTCTGCTATTTATGTTTTATTAAAATATTTTGGAAGCCCACATTTATCAAGTACTTACCATGTACCAAGCTTTTTAGTTTTTTGGGGTGGTCTTTCCATCCTTACAATCAATTAGAAAGTATTACTCTAATTTTACAATTGGGAAGAGAGAGGCAGGGAGAGATTAAGTAAATGAACAATTAACAAATGGCAGTGCTCAAGAAAAAGTATATGGAGCACCCTCTGCAAACTGTACACCTCCCTGCGCATTTTTATGGTTAGAATTATTTATTCTGCCTTCCGCTCTATTAGCTTTGAAGTGACTTCGGGTGGAGCTGTACCTTTTTTCAGTTTGCAGTCTCCCACGGTCTTTGTTCCTGTGTCCCCTGTGTTAGGCATACTTAGTTCTGAGTGATGAGATGATTTTCTTTGCCTATAAAAGCAATTGTTTTGTGAGCTCATGTAAAGCGATGGGTGATCTTACATTTGCTAGTAAATGTTAGCAGCAGGACAGGCCAAAGCGTATTGCTTTTCAAGGTTCAGCAGAGCCCTCATCACTGGGCAGTGGCTGATTTTTAAGCAATTCGCTGGCCACGTTGCTGCCACCGGCAGCGACGTGGCCCAGCGAGTCCGGCTGTTCTGCAGGTTGCTCTTTAACAGATCATTTACCAGAAGTAAACCTACCTCACAATGGTCATCTTTCAAATGACTTTGAGAAAGACTCAAGGTAGCAATTATTCAACTTTATTGCCTCACTGACTAAAGAATTTTTTGCTCTAATGGGCTGCCAAGCTGTTACAGAAAGAGTGGACCAGAAAGAGGAGAACACGTCGTCGGGAGTTAGAAGAGCAAACTACACTCCCTGGGGCTTCAGTTAATAGCTGGCTTTTAGATTTCTGCTTCAAGTAACTCTGCTACGGGCAGCTGTGATTAGCTATTTGACCCCCTTTATCACCTGTTCTTGTTAACACACAGGTTCACAGTGTTGTTTCTTGTCAAAAGAACTACACTAAGATAGAGGAGTCTAATTGCGTATTTTGTCATGCTGATATAAACGGCCCAGGGGGAGGCAGAGGACCAAAACAAACTGTGCGGAGGGGATATTTCACCAGGGTGGCAACCAATGGCATGGAGTTGCCCCGTGAGATGTGGTTCGGGTCCAGCCAGCCAGATCGCAGACTGAGTGCTTCCCGTGTGTTTACGCGTTCTGTGGGCAGCAGGTGCCTGGGGTATCGTCTGAACGGGGGCCGATCACTATTTTTTTTTGTATAATCCAAGATTACTCTTATCAACAGATACAAGTGTATTAAGTGCATCTCAAAAGAACACTCCAAGTGGTTAAGATAATAGTTATTTGATCCTTAATGAAGACTTTTATCTTGCTTTCTATTACTCTAGCAGTGTATTATATTGCATCAGGCCAATTTGACTTACAATATCGTGGAGTCCAAGAGCATTTAAAATCGTTCCAGGAAATTCGGTCTGCCTTACATGGTTTTGTACTTAGCCGTGGAGGATATAGTGTGAGATTTAAGGCATTTGGAGACAAAGAAGCCAGCAGGCGATTGCAAAGCTATGAGTTCTCTTTAGGTTGAAGACGAAGTGAAAGAAATACGTTCCTGTGAGATACTGGTATGAGATTCAGTGATAATTATAACCTCAGCACAAGGTCAGGAGCTGGGAGGAAGGAGAGGATTAATGTTGCAGCCCTGAGTTTTCCTTCACGACCGAGAGCAGACGTAGGCAATGGCTTGCCCAAGGCAGTGATGTTCAGATGGAGGCTGGTATGGTAGAACCAACTTATCAAAAGAAAAATTAATATTATTTACTGTATTAAAATTTTATTGTATAAAGAAGTTGAAAGGAGGGAGATATAGTATCAGGATTTTTTAAGGCTATATATATTCTTTGCTTTTCCTGGATAATCCAAGAATCAGATGATTATATA
Source organism: Artibeus jamaicensis (assembly GCF_021234435.1). Lineage (NCBI taxonomy): Eukaryota > Metazoa > Chordata > Mammalia > Chiroptera > Phyllostomidae > Artibeus > Artibeus jamaicensis. Next base: position 18,228,472 of record NW_026522056.1, on the reverse strand, counting down.
CATGGTACATGCCTTGTATGATAATAAAAATTCCCCCAGGAATAATCGCAAACAGTTAAAAAAACATGGATGTTATGATTTACTTTCTTATAACTTTTAAATGACAAACTTTTTAGGTGTCTAACATTAGACTTGACTAAGAAATAAATTCATATTTGATTAAAATATAAAATAAGCTTATAATTTAGTACAGGATATAATTTTTGTAGAAAACAAGATTAATGGTCAGGTCCAATATATGATGATTTTTGTGGTCCAATTTCAGGGTATAGGCAAGAATTCCCTCCCTGCCCCCAATAACACAAACATTTAAAGCTCTAAGGTAAGATTAATAGGTAACCTATGTAACATAAGATATGGTAATATTGGCATAAAAGAAGGGGATGGGAGCATCCTTCCGATGATGGGAGGTCTTCAAGGAGTCGAAGTAACGTGAGATGACAAACAGGAACATTTGCATAGCATTCTCTGCTGAGAAAATGATGAAGGCGTGGGTAGGTTTGATGGGGGAAGAGCTAAGTGACAGATTCATGCTGCCCTTCGTGGGCCATGGAATAAAGGAAGAAAAAATATTTGCTGTTACTTGCTGATTCTGATATAAAAAGCAGGGAATGCCAATGTGCGGGCTGGCAGAGGTGGGTGTATTCCGTAAGTGGCCATGAGCTTCATACGCCCCCCATTTGGAAGATTCCTTTCCATTTCCCCACCCCGCCAGCACTTGGCAGGTCTGACTTCTGGATCGCTGCTGCCCCGGAGGTTGGAGGTAGCTCTCCCGACTGTCACGCGCGGCCGCAGCGACTGCGGACGTGGGGTGTCTCTTCGTGTGTGCGTTCGCCGCTCCTGTATCTCTTTTGTTGAAATATCGAGTCAGATAGTTTGGCCAGTTTTTAATTGGGTTGTTTGACTTCTTCATTACTGAATGGTAAGAGTTCTTTATATATTCTAGAGGCAAGTCCTTATTGGATATATTACAGCAAACATTTTGTTTTCTAGCCCGTGGCTTGTGTTTTTACTTTCTTGATGGTATATTGCAAAACGCAGAAGTTCTGAATGTTGATGAAATCTCGTGTGTTCATCTCTTTTCCTCCATGGGTTTGATGTAGTAAAAGAAATTACATAACCCCAAATCATTAAAATTTGTTTCTATTTAATAGTTTTTAAACTCTATTTAAGAGTTTAATAGTTTTTGCTCTGAGCTCTTTAGATCTGTGATACATTTCAAGTAACTTTTTGCGCGTGGTGTGTGGTGAGGGTTCAAATTCACCCGACGGCCAATTGTCTCACGACCACTCGTTGAAAAGACTGTTCTTCTCTCATTGAATTGGCACTTTCTCTAATAAGATATTCCTGTTGGGCCTACTTAGTACTGCGAATTAATGTACAAATATCTGGATAGCATATATTAAATCAATGTCTTCACCATGCTCACAAAGCAACCTAGAGATAAATGCTAAAATAATAGATTTCTGATATATGAGGCATCGTACAATTGTATTAAGTCTTTGCTGTTGTAGAGGGCACATCTACAAGCAGGGGAGTGGCTGTAGAGAGACATTAGTCACATAATAATAAGATGTATATAAGGTTATTAACTGGGGTAGGTACTAAAATGATTTTTACTACCAAAACAGCAGTTTAATGATAACGCTATCATCCATTGCACTTTTCTTATAGGACTGAAGTATTAATTTTTGTATTCCTTTTATAATGTTAAATCAAGAGGATATCACTGTCATATGAATGACTTTAGTTGTCCTGGTTGTGAATGGCAGCTGCATGATGAAAGTCCTGGCTAGGGTCTGACGGTGTCTGCCCAAATTCACGTGTTGAAAGCTAACATGACAACACTAGGTGGCAGTATTGGGAGATGGGGCACACAGGAAGTAATAAGGTCCTGGGGGATTTTGCCCAAGAGCCCAGAGGGACTCAGACTTCCTATACTAGTTCACAAAGATGAGTTCATTCATCAAGTTTTATTGCACGCTGAGCTATGGATTGAGCTTCTACCATATTCTTTTGTAAATGTTTGCATTTTAATTTTGGTTTGAAGTTTAAAGTCAAGATGGACTTTTTTTTTATGATCCTGGGTGAGTCAATACTTTTAACTCTTTTGGCTACAATTTTATTTTCTTTTAAGTGGGGAAGCTAATTATAACAATCTCATGAGGTTGTGAGGATTAAGTAAATTAATATGAAAAAGGACCCTCCAAAATGAAGTTTATTTATAAAAACTTGTGTATTTATTTTAACGTGCTTAAACTTCAGTCAACTTTAAAGTACTTTCCATTTGATGCAATACACCTATCAAGCTATTTTTTTTCCCATTGCTCAAAAACAGTTTTTGATGTCTTTTAGTGCTTCTGCTGTTTTTTGTTTCAGCTCTTCTGCACCAACAAAACATTCCCCTTTGAGGACTTTTTTCATCTGGGGAAACAAAAAGTGCTGCTCAGAGTGAGATTGGGGGAATAAGGAGATTGGGGCACAGGGTCATGCCATTTTTGGTCAGAAACTGCTGGACACTCAGCACAGCATGGGCAGGTGCGCTCATAAATCACCCATCATGAAACAGGAAAATGTGTGGAAAGAGTCTTTGAAAAAAATCCACTGAAGCTGGATGCAGCCTCTCACAACAACGCCAGCTGGTAAACTGATATAGATGGGTTCCTAGAATACTCACCTGATGGGGAAATCCTGTACTACAGGGGCCCACCCTGCAGAAGATAATTCCAGGTTTTGTTGGGTTCCCCCGCATACATATACATGTACACATACACATACATGCACATATGCACATACACATACATACATTATTATAAAATACTAAAAATAGTACTTGATGAATATTAAAAGTTAACTACTATTGCTCACTGGAATGTAAGCTCTTTGAAAGCAGGGATTTGGGTTACTTTAATTTACTGATATATTCTAATTTCCTAGAGACATGCCTGAAGCATATTTGGTGTTAAATAACTTGTAAGATCGATGTAGTATAAGACATAAAATGTTGGTTTTCCTGTAGTGGTGGGAATTTGTTAGACTAATATCTCATGCCGATGGAAATCTTTCCTCCATCCGTCTTCTGTTGTGACTGACACATCAACAGGATGAATGGTCAGCGTAGTTACCTTCGTAAACCACAGACTCGGAACAAGGTTACTTACTTATGTAAAAAGCAGAAGTGGGGACATGTGGACTATATTGAGGTATGTATTGATCAAGGCACAACAATGTTGAAAAAAAACCCACTATTCTTTCAGAATACCCACTTAAAATTTAGAGAAAAGTCTTGTTAAAAAACTTGTAGAGGGTCATGGAAATTGTGAAGAGAGAGTGTGGTAATAAAGTGAAGAGTTGAAATGGAAATCCTCCTTAGTTTCTTTAAGGTTCCCTATAAGTGTATTGAGTTTTCAATAGCATGTAGGATGATTTGAAAGAAGAGTCAGTTTCTAGAAATAAATTTAAGTACCACAGGGAAAGACCCCTTGGAAATTCACATTGCTTGCAACTCTGAGCTAAATAGTCAGGCCTAGATGCTATCAAATGAAGATTCTTAGTTTAAAAGGAAAGGGAAATTCGATCACTGCTGGGAGTAGGTAAAGGCAATTGCTGAATGAACAGGAAAAAGACCAGTTTCAGAAAGAAAGTGAGAGTATCAAAGTTGGCCCTTTCAATGTGCTTCTTGACAGATGTGCCATCTCGGAGCTTCTTTTCTTGAGGGGGGGGGGAGGAAGCGGGTCTCTAACAAAGGGGGGCTCTCAGGTGCCGCCCTGGACGGGAGGCAGTGTCTCTGGTTGTGGCTGGTTGGTTTTAAAAGCCACAGTTATTGTCGTCTGAGTTCTCACAGTTCTCAGGGAAAAGTTTGAGGAAAGCTAACATGTTTATTTTGAAAGCCCAATGAGGCCGATGTCATTAAAACGTGTCCAGTACATATTTTATTAAGATTAAAATATAATGCTAAATATTTCTGCAGCAAGTAGCTTCGCAGCTGAAACTGTTCCTTTGCCACGTAGATAAACCATCCTTAATTCGTTATAATATTTTCTCCATTATTGTAGTGGACTTGTTTCCATTCAAAGAAGCGCTATACTGATGTAAGCTTTGCTTTGTTTTGGAAGGAAAACTATTCTTCCTCAGATCAGTTCTGTGACTATGTCCCCTGCAGACAGGAAGCGAATGACGAACACCGCTGGGGCTTTCCTAAGTTCAGTGCTTGTCACACTGGGTATCGAATGGGAGGAGATGAGGGTCCCGGGTCTAGTTCTCATAGAACAAAAGACAAAAGAACAATGAGATAAAGCGGAGGCATTGCTCAGCAAACACAAGTTGGGATCGTTGTTTCAGCCGGAGAAGAGATCATCATTATCCCATGTAACAATGGTAAAAACAACATCGTGTCGGTATAAGCACTTCAAATCGTGGCAGTGTTTTTGCGTGCATCATTATACTCGGTCCTCACGGCACTCTCGTGACAATGGCAGGCCAGGACAGGCTTCTATCAACCCCATTTTGTAGATGGTGAAACTGGGAACTTTAGGGCTGCCATACTTAGTGGTTTAGAACGACAAAAATTTATGCTCTCAGGGTTTTGGGAGCTAGATGTCTGAAATCAGGTGTCGGCAGGGCCTGTCCCTTTGGGAGGTTCCAGGGGAGAACCCATTTTTGCCTCTTTCAGCTTCCGGCGGCCAGCATTTCTTGGCTTGTGGCCACACACTTCTTTTCTTTGCTTCTGTGCTCACATTGACTCTTCCTCTGTCTGTGTCTTCTCTCGAGGTAATCTCAACTCTTCCTGTACTTTTCTCTTACGAGGACAGTTATTGTTGGATTTAGGGCACCCCCCCAGACAATCCAGGATGATCTCTTCATCTCAAGAGACGTAACTATACCTGTGTGCATACAAGCTAAACACCTTTGAAACTATTGCACATATGTTAAAGAGGGATGAAATGCAAAGAGAATTTGAGGAAAATGGAGAGTGCAAAAGATGAACTAAAAAAAATTAAAAGTGAGTTTGGAACTAAAGGGTCAAGTGGTGTTATGTATGTGAAATTTGTAAGGTTAAACAAAATTAAACAGACGTTTTCATTGCAGGTCTCTGGAAGTCTGTCACAGGTTTCACTGCATTTTGGATTTCCAAGGTGAACACAGTATTTTCCAAGTTTATTTTAGAAAAGGACTCCTTTTTACTGAACTTGAGGGCATGATGGGATTCAGAACACAGTCTGGGAAACTGTGCTAAAACGAGAGCTTTAGCTCAATCTCTAAGAATAACCTGGGAGAACAGTGATGTGAAAGGCCATTATTTATGGAGGACTTGCCATGCGTTACGACTGCATTAGGTGCTGTAGGTGCATTTAACTCATTTAATCTTTACAACAAGCCTATGCGATAGGTTCTGTTACAATTATTTTACAGCAGAGGAAACTGAGGCAAAGAGGGTGAAGCGACTTTGCCCAGGTTTACACAGCTGGCGTCTAATCAGGGGGTGTCTGCTGCTGTCAGAATCACCGGGTTATTCGAATATCAAAATATCCTAACAGAGCACTTCCAGGGAAGCCAAGTGATTAAACATCCATGCAAATCAGAGCCGAAGATGCCGGGAAGCAGCAGCCTGGGCTGCTCTGCTCTGTGTTCGGCATCAGGGGAGTGAGGCGGGCTGTCCGTCCAATCAGTCCATCATCATCGCTGTCTGTCGTTCAGGGCTCTGAGATGAAACAAAGCCAGTGTTCTGAAGGAGAAGAAGAAATACGTTGCTCTGTTCTTAAGACTTATGTCAAAAATGTTTCAGTCCTCAGGTAATTTACTAGGGCCGGTTGGATCCCTATTTACAATACTTCAAAGGTCCAGTAGAAATGAAAGGGATGCAAATGGTATTTGGTTTTGCAGAGAGACATCTGGATTCCTCCCTGGGACTTGGCTTTGCTGACAGGAAACGTCCTCTGACAATCTCCTGGCTGGGCTGAGCGGCAAGATCCGTCTTTTGTTTTCTCCTAAGAGAAAATTCCGAACGGTCTTCTTAAAATATTCCCCCCTCCAGTTCTCGACGGTGCACCTAAAGCTTTTCCCCACAGTGAGCTAGCTACTCCTGCCATCACCCGACATTTATTTCAGGAATGCACGCTGAATTATTTAACAACGAAGAAGAGATTATTAGTGGAGCATGGCCCCAGGTCGTATTTCACTGGACGGCCTCCAGCTCCTAGGATTAAATCGGTGATTGTTAGTGAAGGGCTTCCTACATTCTCTGCCACACAGGAGGGCTTGCCCACTAGCAAAATAAAAGTAAAACTGAGGGAGCACTTGCCTTCTTTGTGTTAGTCCCAGGGATGTCTGAGAAAAGGTGTCCTCTAAGGCTGGGAGAGCGAGTCTTTGCCATAAGCAATGATTTCTAACTTTTTAGGACTTGGAAGCCGGGCACAGGGACAAGCAGTCCTGATGGCTGGCTTCCAGAGAGAAGGAAGAAGGGTCGTGGTATTTCCAAGGAGCCTCAGGAAATTTAGAGAGATATTACTGTCATTGATTTTCACACAAGGAAACTGAGTGTCAAAGAAATCAATATCTTGGTCAAGGTCAGGGAGAGGGAGGATTCAAACCCATCTCTCTCTTCCTCCCAAGTCACGGGCCTCCACTGTGCTACTCACGGCCCACGAGCATGGCCCCTAAATCTCATTAGAACAAGTATTTGTTCATTTATTTCTTTTTCCTTTTTTGATTTTGTAAATTTTATTCCTCACAAGACAGTAATTCTTGTTGCAAGATTTAAATGGACAGGATCTCCCTTGCTTGAACCAATGACTTCCATGGAGGTAGCAATAGGCTTATCTGGTGGTATGAAAACTAGGAGAAGTGTGTACTTTGGGAGGATGGAAATTTATTTATACCTTCCTTTAAAAAATAATTGATGGAAACTGGGCAATGATTAAAAAATTTCACAAGCATCGTTTTGAAAGCAGACTTTTATGTGAGGAGCTGTACTGAGTTTGGGGAATATGAAAATTAGGAAGACTTGTATCCTGTAATAAGCTCACAACCTTGAGTGACAACAATATAGTCATGTGACTGTTGTAGTTCTCAGAGGCAGGAACTAATGTAAAAGAAAGCAGAAACTATTATTCAACCACTAAGCTAACCTGTTTAACCAAGAATTAATCTTCTTCTATAACAAAAAGTTATATGTATGTATGTAAATATACCTAAACAAACGTATTCATATGCATGTGTATTTTAAATCACCTTTCGCTTACATTATGTCAAAGTCTGGCCATATCAAGGAGGAAAAGACTAGGCCGAGTTATATCAGATGTGAGATCAAAAGGCTAATGAATAGGCAGATAAGCCCTGGCTGGGTAGCTCAGTTGGTTAGAACGTTGTTCTGATAGACCAATGTTTCAAGTTCAATCCCTGGTCAGGGCACATACAAGGATCAACCAGTGGCCCTGGCTGGTGTGGCTCAGTAGATTGAGTACAGGCCTGTGAACCAAGGGGTTGCTGGTACGATTCCCAATCAGGGCACATGCTTGGGTTGCAGGCCAGGTCCCAGGTGGGCAAGAGGCAACTGCATTTTGCTGTTTATTTCCCTCTTATTCCTTCCCTTCCCCTCTCTCTAAAAATAAATAAATAAAATCTTTAAAAAAATAAGAATCAAGCAGTGAATGCATAAATAAGTAGAACAACAAATCGATGTTTGTCTTTCTCTCTTCCTTCTCCTTCTCTTGAAAAATCAATCAATAAAAAAATTTTAAAAGACAAAATAAATGTGATTAAACCCGAGAGTACTTTACTATGATAATAACTACTAGTTAGAACTTCTGGAATAAATATCTGGGTCAGTTACCATACGTTTTCATAGAAAGTGTCATTTGTTTACGTGTTATGGGGTACTTTTCCACTTAATTAACAACCCAATTATATTTTTCACATGGCTGTCTGTGGCTAGCTAATACAAGTACCAGGCTTTGTTAAATATTAGTCTTCATTAAATAATATTCATGAAACACTAACCCAGCATAAGCATCTCTTTATACTTCTTTCCCTTGACAGTATGTTTTGGACATTTGCCATTAACTGTGGCATGTGTCTCATAATATTTTCTTAAGACATATATTTCAGGGAGCCAGAGATAAAACATTGTAAAAATCTCACATTCTGCTTCTTGTCTAAAAAACTCCCAATCTTCAGAGCATGCTATATACATTCCAATGTTAGAGTTGATATGAAAAAATATTTTGAAATCAATTTTAAAATTGAACATATTATGAAAAGATTATGCCTGGAGACCTTTAAGCTAAATGTGCTTTAGAATAATGTAGTAACAAAGAGGATAACAGTAATAGGAACTGCAAAATCATTAACTAATTTTACATCTTCTCAAGTGTTCCTTACTTCCCCCACCACTTCCTAAAACATTATTTTTCTTCTTCAGTTCTTTGTGTCTATTTTTGCTTTAACATAATGTATAACTTTTATTTTTAGCCATCACCAGAGCCTCCACCTTATTTTCAAGATAAGTGGCTAAGCGGTGAGTGCCTCTGGGCTGCTTTTTAAGAAAATACATTCAGGATGAATGTGTAGAACCTGCCTCTTTTGTGCCCGTTATTTGTCTCTGAGGGCAAATGGATCTGCCTCACCCTTAGACTCCCTCCAGGCAAGTTTGCCTTCCCTTTTCCCATCCCCAAGACAAATTAAGAATGCTGAAACCTCTCACTCACAACAAAACAGTGATAAAGCAGGTAACCAGACCTCACATTAATCAGGTCTTTTCAAAGAGGAGGCCCCAACCTGCACCTTTGTCTGGCCTGCCGGTAGGAGGGTTTTCCGAGCATTCTTTACTCCCGCAGCACATTCTCCTAGGAAATGTTTCACTTTTCAGACAGCCTCTGTGTTGATGAAAAAACCCAGAGAGCCCCTACAGAAATCTGAACTTCTAATGATCTTCTTTTATATTTTCTTACAATGGACAATGGCTCTCTCAAACGAAGGGCATCGGTACACAAAGCGAGGCAACAATGCGAAGAGCTGGGCGGGGGCGGCCCCACCATCACATCGTGCGCTGTATCATCTCGGTGGAAGGAAATTCTGTTTTCGGTCACCAAATTGTTGCTGTCTCATGTTGGAAATAGGGCCCCGGCAAACCAATGCTGCGATGAGAAAAGATAAGAGTAGAAGAACAATTTCCTTCTCAGCTAAAAACATTACTGTCACTTAAATGATATAATAGACGAGTCATCTTGTGTTTTTTTTCTAGTGGCTTTTATTCCTAACGCGACCATAGAAAACCTGCTCCCGGGTAATTCCTCTTAAATTTCCTCCAAGCCGGCTTGACCTTTGCCAGACTGCATGAAGCAAGCTGCCAGTGTATATACAATTGTGTTGAATCAAGCGCGCCCTCTTCTGATCAATCAAAATATTACAACTGATACAGGATTCAAGAGATGACTGAAACCAGACAGGAAAGACACAATGGCCAGTCGTATTTGTAAGTATGTTTTACAAAATATAATTATATAAAAATTGTAAAAAAAAGATGCATTTGATTTCATAGAATCAGAATGAAATATAAACCGATTTTATGAGTTAACATGTATTAATAATTTATAAGTTGCCAATTTTTTTCAGAAAAATTGAAATAACTTATCTTTGCTCTCAAGGTTTTTGTGACAAAAGTAACATTTTAATAATAAGTTATTACTAGAAATCTGGAGTTGGCAGGCTTTTTCTTAGTGAGCCAGGTGGTAAAAATATTTTGGGTTTTGCTGGTCATTATGTCTCTTGCGCCTGCTGAATTCTGCCAGCAGGCGATGTGTGAATGAATGGGTGTGGCTGTGTTCCAACAAATGGCAGGTGGGAGTACGTGTCCAGAGAGAGCTTTGTGCATGAATATTGATAGGGGCTGTATTTGTGATCACTACACATAGGGCATAACAACATTTCCATTAACTGCTGAATGGGTAGAAAACAGACGTATATGCATATGCTGAACAGCAGTGAATTACTGACACTGGCAACAGTGGAAGAATCTCAAAGTGATTACATTAAGGGAGGGAAGGAAGCCAAGCAAAAAGAGGATGCACTGTATAATTCCATTTATAAGATTTATTAAACATGCAGATGGATTTATCGTGATAGAAAGGCAGGGAGAGGTGGAGAGAGGAATTCCAATGTAAGTGCTCAACAAATTTAGGTGCTGTTTTTATTGCTATTGTTGCTGTTGCTATTATTAGACTCCACCCTCAACCGGGAAGTAGGGGAGGAGTGGGGGACAATGAGCCTAAATTAAAAATGACCTGGAAAACCCTGGTATCTGTTGTTAGTAATTAGATCATATTTCTGTTATTATGTGGAGCAGGTATTGAAATTATAGCTGTTTCAGAAAAACCAGAGGAGCATTTTATTTATTTTTTTGCAACTCAGAGTGTCTGTGAACTCTCTGACCCTGCACCCATACAAACAGTATCTGTGCACACCCCAACCCACACCCACTATGGGCATAAATCCTATTTTGCACTTTCCTGTGTCTGACCAATTGCCATTTCATGTTGAGCACCAAGATTCAGAGCTCCGTATTTTTTTAAATTTATTGAGCTATTTTTCAAGTACAGTTTTCTTTTGTCAATTTCTCTCATCCCAACCCCCCCTCCGCCCCGTCTCCCCGCCTCCCTCCCATCCGCCCCCCCCCCCCCCCCCACAGACCTCATCCCTGTGTCTTTCATACTTGTTCTTCAAAATCCCTCCTCGTTTTTCCCCTTAAATTCCCTTCCCTCTCCCCTCTGGTCGCTGCCCACTTGTTCTCTATTTTAGTGTCTTTGTTTTTATTCTATTTGCTTGTTTATTTTGTTATTTAGCTTCCTGTTAAAGGTGAGATCATATGGTATTTGTCCTTCAATGCCTGGCCTATTTCACTCAGCATAATGCTTTCCAGTTCCATCCATGTTGTTGCAAAGGGTAGTAGCTCCTTCTTTCTCTCTGCTGCATAGAATTCCATTGTGTATATGTACCACAATTTTTTGATCCATTCATTTACTGACGGGCACCTAGGTTGCTTCCAACTCTTGGCTATTGTAAATTGTGCTGCTATGAACATTGTGGTGCATAGGTTCTTTGAAATTGATGTTTTAGGATTCTTGGGATATAATCCTAGCAGTGGAATTGCTGGGTCAAAAGGCAGGTCGATTTTTATTTTTCTGAGAAAATTCCATACTGTTCTCCATAATGGTTATACCAGTCTGCAATCCCACCAACAGTGAACTAAGGACCCCTTTTCCCCACAACCTCTCCAACATTTGTTGTTTATTGCTTTGTTTATGATAGCCATCCTGACTGGTGTAAAGTGGTATCTCATTGTGGTTTTAATTTGCATCAGAGCTCCGTATTTTGAATGCGAGCTTCTAAATCGGCGGAAAGCCAGAAGCGAGACTAAAACGCAGAACCACTGCCGCACGTTCTGGGCGCACCTCTTGGCTTTGGGTCCTGCCTTCCTCGCTGAGCACAGTGACCCCCAAAGCCATTGTACACGCCTGTTCACGGGTTAACTCAAGTGTACATGCTGTGTCGTCTGGCTTCAGTGACATCTCTTTATATTTGACACGCTTGGGCAAAGTGAGAGACAAAGATTCCAGGGTCTAAAGATCTTCGCCACGGGTCTCACCGGGAAGTTGTACCACTTCCCCTAAAGGGGAGTTTGGGGGAGGCAGGGCCGTACTAGCATTTCAAAGGTGGGGGCCGAGGATGTTAATGTGCAGCCATGGATAATCCTGCACCACGGGGAACTGTCTCCCCAAAAGCTGAGAGAACTCCTGTGAGGAAACTGAGTCCCAGGCAGTTTTAGTACACAGTAAAGGAGAGGGAGGCCCTGGGGATGTTGCATTAAAAGCTCCTCATGCTTCCTCCACTGCATTTCTCTTACAAATGGAGGTTCGAACTGATATTTTATATCCCATGATAACTACCTTGCAGTGGGTAAAACAACATCGATCCACTTTAGAGATGACCCTACTACATCCCATTGACTCGAATACACTATCTTATGGCTTCAATACCAGGAACAGTAGGGAAAGAGGCAAATCGTTTCATTACAAAGGTTAAGTGAATGGTTCAAGGTCAAAAGGGAAGTAAAGGCAGAGACGGAGTTAGAGCCCAGGATTTCTGCTTGTCACTTCAGTGGTCGTTCTAACACTGAATTGGGATGTTGGCAATTACTTAGAAATTACCACGTACATACAAATAAGGAAGAATGCACATTTCTCCTTAAAAACATTGAGAAATATGCCTTTACCTTCTATTCTATTGGCTTTATTTCTGTTTTTATGAGAGATTAAACACATGATCTCTGAAGGTCGACTTCTTGGTCCAAATGCCAGTTCTGCCATGTCCATGTGGTCGATTTAAAGACCCAGTTTCTTCATCTGTAAAAGGGAGGAAGTTTAGGCTTGTTTTGGGAACTATATAAAACAATATGTACCTGAATAGACAGAGAATACCTAGTGAAATTGAAACAATAATCAGAAAACTCCCAACGAACAAAAGCCCTGAACCAGATGGCTTCACAGGTGAACTTTACCAAACGTTCCAAGAAGAAATAACACCCCCTCCTTCTCAAATTACTTCAAAAAATTCAAGAGGAGGGAAGGCTCCCACACTGGTTTTCTGAGGCCAGCATTATCTTAATTCCCAAACCAGATGAAGACACTACAAAAAAATTGTAGGCCAATATCCTTGATGAACATAAGTGCTAAAATCCTCAACAAAATATTAGCAAACTGAATACAGCAATGCATCAAAAAGATGAGATGTCACGGTCAAGTGGGGTTTCTTCTGGGAATGCGAGGTCGGCACAACATTTGCAAATAAGTAAATGCGACTCACCACAAAAACAAAATGAAGGATAAAAACCACATGACTATATCTATAGATACAGAGAAAGCATTTGATAAAATCCGGCACCAATTAATAATAAAAACTCTCAGCAAAGTGGGAATGGAGGGAACATACCTAGACATAATAAAGGACATACAGGACAAACCCACTGCCAGCATCGTACTCAACGGGCAAAAACTACGAGCATTCAAGACAGGGATGTCCACTTTCACCTCTTATTCAACACAGTACTGGAAGTCCTAGCCACAGCAGTCAGACAAGAAGAAGAAATAAAGTGCATCCAAAATTGGAAAGGAAGAAGTAAAACAGTCATTATTTGCAGATGACATGATACTGTACATAGAGAACCCAAAGATTCCTCCAAGAAACTACTAGAACTGATAAATGAATTCAGCAAAGTAGGAGGATACAAAATTAATATCAAGAAACCAGTTGCATTTTTATATGCCAATAATGAGCTAACAGAAGGGAAATTAAGAAAACAGTCCCATTCACAGTTGCTACAAAAATATTAAAATATCTAGCACTAAACCTAACCAAGGATGTAAAAGACCTATACTTGGAAAATTATACATGCTGAGGAAAGAAATTAAAAAAGATACAAATAAGTGAAAGCATATGCCATGTTCATGAATAAGAAGTAGCATCATTAAAATGTTCCTACTACCCAAAGTAATCTCAAGATTCAACACAATTTCTATCAAGCAAGATTTCAATCTTGATATATTTCACAGAATTAGAAGAAATATTTCAAAAATTTATATGGAACCACAAAACCCCACATAGTAACAGTGATTCTGAGAAAGAAGAACAAAGTTGGAGGAATCATGCTACCCAATATGAAACTATACTATAAGGCAACAGTAATCAAAACAGCATGGTACTGGCATAAAACAGACACATAGATCAATGGAATAGAACAGAGAGCCCAGAAATAAACCCACATCTTTGCACTCAGTTAATATTCAACAGAGGAAACAAGCACATATAATGGGCTAAAAATAATTTATTCAATAAATGGTGTTGGAAAAATTGAAGAGATACATGCAGAAAAATGAAACTAGACCACCTTCTTATACCACACACAAAAATAAATTCAAAATGGAGTAAAGCCTTAAATGTTATACCTGAGACCATAAACATCCTAGAAGAAAACATGGGCAGCAAAATCTAAGACATTGCTCGTAGCAATATTTTATCAGATGTATCTCCCCAGGCAAGGAAAACAAAAGAAAAAGTAAACACATAGGACTATATCCAACCAAAAAGTTTTTGCACAGCAAAGGAAAACGTCAATGAAATGATAAGACAACCCACAGAATGAGAGAATATATTTGCTAATACATTTGATAAGGGTTTAATGTCCAAAACTTATAAAGAACTTACAAAACTTAATACTAAAACAACCCACTCAATTAAAAAATGGGCAAAGGACCTGAATAGGTCCCACCCAAAGGACTGCTCCAAAGAGGACACAGATATGGCCAACAGACATATGAAAAGATGCTCAAAATCACTAATCGTCAGAGAAATGCAGATTAAAACCACAGTGAGATATCATCTCACACCTGTCAGAATGCTTATCATCAACAAATCAACAAGAAGTGCCAGTGAGGATGTGGAGAAAGGGAAACTTTTTTGCACTTTTGGTGGGAATGCAGACTGGTGCAGCCACTGTGGAAAGCAGTATGGAGTTACCTCCAAAAATTAAAAATGGATCTGCCTTTTGGCCCAGTGTTCCCACTTCTGGGAATATATTGAAAGAACTGAAAACAATAATTCAAAAGAACATAAGCACCCCTATGTTCACTGCAGAGTTATTTACAATCACCAAGATGTGGAAGCAGCCCAAGTGTCCATCAGTAGATGAGTGGGTAAAACAACTATGGGACATGTACACAGTGGAATACTACTCAGCTATAAGAAAGAAAATGTTACCCTTTGTGACACCATGGATGGACCTGAAGAACATAAGTGAAATAAGCCAGTCAGAGAAAGAAAAATACCATATGATTTCACTCATATGTGGACTCTAATGAACAAACTGAATTAACAAGCAAAATAGAGACAGACTCACAGACAGCAGGATGACAGCTAAGGGAGTGGGGAGGTCAGAGGGTGGAGGGACTGAGCAAAAAGAAAAAAGGACTCATGGACACAGACGACAGGGTGGGCATTGTGGGGAGACAGGTGGATATAAGGGGACTCAATGGTAATGGAAAAAATACAATATAAAAAAGTTAAAAAATACAATAAACAGCAAGTTACCATCTAAAAAATAACTAGATAAAATGTATGTACCTCAAAAGAAATGAAAATAATATATATCAAATTCTTGCCAGTATGTAGAACATCGTGACACCTTAAAAATTAGCATAACTTTTTGTTTAATTTCCCGACAGGTGCACTGAGGTTCCAATAGATAGAGTACAGCAAAAGCACAAACTATAAAATAAAAATTAAAATGTAAAACGTTATAAGAATTTTATAACTGTCTTTGAAAATTACATGCTGAGAAGTGCACTCATGTTTCTGTCTGCAGCCCTGGAAAACCTGGCCTGTCCCAGGGCTGCGGGGAGAAATGCGCCGGACGCGCGTGCCCCGTGCACCCGGAAGTTCTCAGGGTGGGGAGGGGTGCGACCCACAGCCGCTGGTGCCCGGACACGGACGCGGTTTTAATCTTTCAGCTGCTCTCCATACTTCTAAAGTTTGCTTTCTTTCACTTCCGCCTATTGCCTGCATTTGTTTGTAAATATATTAGTGGTGACTGTGCCCTTTCCCTGTCTCCCTGAAAGATTGGAGATGTCTTTTCAAGTTCGATGGGCTTCAGATGTAAATCGGAACTAACGACCCACGTTTCTCTCGTGTTTCTATCTGTTAAGACACTTGACTGTAAATCCCAAATCAGACTGTAAAAAGCCCAGTTCTTGAATTATCCACTAGGGGGAGCCATGGCTCTTCCATTGAATGTGGATTTTCATTTTTAAAAAGTGGAATGTAGATTTTACTTCTCCTCGTGAAAAGCTGAATGATTCAGTCCTGGTGTTAAGTCTCTGTTTAAAGTCCTGGTTATATCTCGACTCTTTGAGATCAACAACGCAGAACTCACTCGAGGAGAAAAGACGTGTTTATCTACAAACAGCGTTTGTTTCCTTTTTCCTTTATCCTTCACCGGCTACTCAAGCAACGGGCTCACATGAACTATTGTCTTTCACAGAAGTGTCACACGACTCCAAAGACTGCAGCTGAGGACCTGCTTCTGTCTCTTTACAGAGATGACTTACTGCAGGCTTTTTCCGCGCCTCACACCGCCCTGCTTCTTATTAGTCTTCCTGTCTTCGCGGTTCTGATGGAGCCCTTTGCAGTCAATGTGACAGTGACATGAATGTTCCTGACGTTTTTCAAGTGGATTTTTTTTTTAAACAAGAAAGGGAACTTGAAATGGCTCATTTGCATTTGAATTTCCTAATGCTTCCAGATAACTAGCATTTAATTTTACCAAATTATATCACTTTGCTGATACATACGATAATAGAAATGGATGGGGTGATGGAAGCGCATGAACTGGTACAAGCTGGCTGTGGGTTCGCATCCACTTGGGTTAGGAAACCTAGACTCGCTCAATACACAGTGATGTGTCTTTGCCTCGTACACAAGAAATGTAAAACTAGATCGACTGATCGTGCAGCTACTTTGTAAAACAGTTTTTTAAGCACGTTAAACATAAACATATCATATGACCCAGCATTCATTCCTAGTTATCTTAGCCAAGAGAAATGAAATCCTATATCCACAAACACTTGCATGTAAATGTCCATAAGCAGCACTAATTCATACTAACCAAAAATGGAAACAATCCAACTGTCTGTCGTCTGGTGAATAAACAAAAAATCACATGCTTGTACAAAGAAGTACTATCGGACAATCAAAAGGAACAGCAGTACTGATATGCCCTGCAGCATGCAGGAAGGTCAAAAAGATTATGTGAAGTGGAAGAAGCCAGACACGATAAAAGATCATAAACGCTATAATCCCATGTAATGGGATAGTCAAGAAAAGGTAAATTCACAGTGAGGGAAAGTGGATTAATGGTTGTCTGGAGCTGGAGTGGGAATGAGGCTCGCTGTCAAATAGGCCGGAAGTTTGCTCCCAGGTTGATGGGAGTGTTTTAAAACTGGATGGTGGTGATAAGGGCATAACTCGGTACCTTTACTAGGTCACTGAATTGTATGGTTCAAATTTACTGTATTATAGAGAGGTTAAAATTAGTAGGATAGACCTGAAGATCAAATGCTCTTATGAAAATCTGAAGCATCCTTCCCGAGAGAGGAACTCAAACTGATGAGATACTCTAGCTTCCAGGTCACACCAGCACCTTGTCTTAAAGTTTCAGAAAAGAGGAGAAATACATGACTCTCATTTCTACCACTCTGAAAAACACAGCCAAATGCTCCTGAATCAGAGCATCAGAATTCAAGCTATGTATTCAAGGCTCACGTTGGACTGTGACCCGTGACACATTCCTGTAACTCACACAATCTCCCACGAGCAGAGTGTGACCTGACTCTGTTAGGTCCTCTCCTTTCTCCTCAGGAACAGGGGCACCGTGTTGTTTGCAAATCCTGTGCCATTTAATGCCATTATTGGGAAGGGAAGTGAATACAAAGAAAAAAAATTTTATGGTTGACCTGTTACCTACAATACACCTTACCCATCTTTCTCAGTGTGCTTCTGAGACCTTTGTTTCCCACTGTCTGGCAAGAAGAATGGGTTATTTTTCTCTGACATCAGTGGTGCTGTATTTCTGGTGCTAGGTCTAAAGACCACTCAAGACTGAAATCTTAAGGAAAATACATGAAATGGAAGAATATTCATACATATATGGATCAATTTCACTTATAGAAATCAACCTCTTATCTCTCTCTCCCATATCATATTAATAATGCTACACTTTTGAGCCACTGAAAGTGCTTAAATTCATTTTGCCACGCTTATCCACAAGTTGCTTAGGAATAGAAGGAAATGATGATATGCTTGGTTAGGCACTGTATTTGACTCTCTGTCTCGGAGGGCAAATGCCTCTTCGTTCACGTCTTTGGGAAATTTTATTTGGTGGAGAACGTTTCATGTTACCTCGTGACTGTTCTGGGGTTCGTTTGCCTCTTTTCCTTCCTTCCCTGGAAGGAAGGTTTTCACTGGCTTCAGGAAGAGGAAAAGTCAAAGCTCAGAGTGATCACTGCAGAGCTCCGCTTTTGTCTCTCGTCCACTGTTCAATACAACTGGAATGTCTCTGGTGGGGGACCCACTGCTACCTCCGGTGACAGTGTCCAGCTCAGTTCTCCCACTCCTCTGTGGGGAGGATCTAAGTCGCGATTTCTACCAACTAAGAGCAGAGAAGGTGTGCTTTCTATCTTGAATAAACTCCAGCTCCAGCTGTGAGAAATCTTCATCGGGTCCAAAAAAGAAGCCTCTGGAAGAGGCTTATAGGTGAGATATAGTTTTTTTTTTAAACAACCAAAATTGGGTAACATGGTTCTATTAAGTGACATTTATTTTCTGAATCATTAATTAATTTGAGAGGAAAACTCTGAGAAAGGTTTTTAAATGAAACAGCTTTTAGTTGTATATTATATGCATTATCTTTGAAAATAGTAAATTCATATAACATCAGAACTATTTTTTGAATATATTTTATTGATTATGCCATTACAGTTGTTCTATTCCCCCCCTTCATTTCCCTTCACCCTGCACACCCCCTTCCCCACCATTCCCCCCTTTAGTTTATGACCACGTGTCTCAAGTTCTTTAGATTCTATATTTCCCATACTATTCTTGCCCTCCCCCCATCTATTCTCTATCTACTGTCTATGCTACTTATTTTCTGTACCTTCTCCCCCTTCTCCTTCTTTCACTCCCCTGTTGCTAACCCTCCATGTGATCTTCATTTCAATGGTTTGCTCCTGATCTAGCTGTCCTCCTAGTTTGCTTTTGTTTTAGGTGTGGTTCTTAATAACTGTGAGTTTGCTGTCCTTTCACTGTTCATATTTTTTATCTTCTTTTTCTTAGGTAAGTCCCTTTAACATTTCATGAAATAATGACTTGGTGATGATGAACTCCTCTAATTTGGCCTTATCTGAGAAGCACTTTATCTGCCCTTCCATTCCAAATGAAAGCTTTGCTGGATAGAGCAATCTTGATTGTAGGTCTTTGGTTTTCGTGACTTGAAATACTTCTTTCCAGCCCCTTCTTGCCTGTAAGGTCTCTTTTGAGAAATCCACTGACAGTCTGATGGGAACTCCTTTGTAGGTGACTGTCCCCTTATCTCTTGCTGCTTCTAGGATTCTCTCCTTCATTTTAATCTTGGCTAATGTAATGATGATGTGCCTTGGTGTGTTCCTTCTTGGGTCCAACTTCTTTGGGACTCTCTGAGCTTCTTGGATTTCCTGGAAGTCTATTTCCTTTGCCAGATTGGGGAAGTTCTCCTTAATTATTTGTTCAAATAAGTTTTCCACTCGTGGCTGTTCCTCTTCCTCTTCTGGTACCCCTATAATTCAGATGTTGGAATGTTTAAAGATATCCTGGAGGTTCCCAAGCCTCTTATTTTTTTGAATTCTTGTTTCTTCATATTTTTCTGTTTGGTCATTTTGTTCTTCCTTCTGGTCCACTCCCTTGATTTGAGTCCCATTTTCCTTTCCATCACTATTGGTTTCCTGTGCATTTCCCTACATTTCAATTAGTTTAGCCGTCATATGATCCTCTAATTTGTGACTAAAATCCACCAGTTCTGTGAGGATACTGATAACCAGTGTTTTGAACTATGCATCTGAAAGTTTGGCTATTTCTTGGTTGCTTAGAGTTATGGGCTCTGGGGCTCTGAGTTGTTCCTGAGCCATGTTTTGGTCTGTTTGCACCTGTTACGTATGATGGGCGGAGCCTTAGATGTTCAGCAGGGCGGGGCTGCCCAGGTCGCTGGGTTGTGACGCTATAGGTGGGGGTGGGGTCAAAGGGGGGCAATAGTGTTCCCTTCTACTGCTTTCCGCCGCTGGGGCCTGCGAGGTCTGTCTCACTGCTCGCTCCTTTGCTAGTTTATCTGCGTGTGAATGTGTGACCGAGATCAGCCTGCTGCCTTGCGTCGTCAGTGGGTCCGCCCGCTGCTACTCCACACCTGGGATCCGCTCGCGGCTGCTGGTGCACCTGGGTCATGCACCTGGGTTGGTCCGGCGGCTCTTTCCTGCCCAACCCCTCTCCGCTGCTGGCTTCGCCCCTCTTACTGGTCTGGCTGAAAGGTTCGTTGTTGTTAGACTTCCATGTAGTTCAATTTTCTGTGGTTTGGCTGCATTTTTGTTGCTAAAACTTTGTTGTTTTTAAACTTGGTTGTGCGAGAAGGCACACTATTTCCACCTACGCCTCCATCTTGGTGGAAGTCCTCCATCACAACTGTTATAAGAAACCAAAAATTTTGGGTGTCATGCTACAGCAGATATTTCATTCTATTTGATTTATATTTATCGGCATACTTAATTTCACTCAATTTGGTTTGTATTTATTTGCACAGTCATCGTCTCACCTGTCTACAGCTGGACTGCACAGTCCCTGGGGGCAGGAAAAATTCTCACTCAGATTTGTGACTTCTGTGCATCTTGCATGTTGAAAGCTCTCAATGGTACGAAACCTGTGAAACACCCAAAAGAGTGACTGACATAATGTAGGAAGTCACCAAAGGTGTGTCTTTCCTTTTTCTGTTGTCTTCTTCCTCGAGTGGCAGAGTTTAATCTGGATCTCTGACTTGGTGGTAACTGGTATGTTACAGCTACTAGGGATTCTGTGTATTTGCATGTTGGCTTCCTAATGCTTCTGCTTTCAAATGAACTAATCAATATAATACTTTTGTTGTTATAATTAGTTATTACATATTATGTGAAGCCAGGGTTACTCTGTGGGTCAGATTATCTTCCTCTTCAATGGTCTTTTACTTCTCCATTTGGTTATGTTCTTCCTCATGTTTTCCCAGCTAAGTCTTCCTCCTTCTCACCACAGTACCTGCTTGCTGTCCATGGAACACCAAAAAATCCCGTTTGGGGATCAAATCCCATCCTGTCGATTAGTCCACTCCGTACCCCAATCTTTCTATCTTTTATTCACTCAGTAAATATTGATGCTTATCATGTGCCAAACTCTCTGCTAGACACATTGTAGTTCTTGCCTTCAAAGTCATTTAAAAAAGCTGATCTTTGAGCTCTGACCAGTGTGGCTCAGTGGATTGAGTGCCAGCCTACAAACTGAAAGGTCGCTGGTTCAATTCCCAGTTGCAACTCAGGGCACAAATCTGGGTTGAGGGCCAGTCCCCAGTTGGGGGTGTGCAAGAGGCACCTGATTGATGTTTCTCTTTCTTCCTCCCCTCCCGTCTCTGTAAAAATAATTCAATCTTAAAAAAAATGAAAAATGATCATTCAAAGGGAACCAGTGGGTGATCAATTGGGATATAGAAAAATTTAGAAGCACTATCTTTTTAAAAAAAAAGTTTTAAAAGGGACATCATATATTAGTACAATAGAGCATGTATAAAATCTACATATTATAAAATAGACATACATTAAGGGTATATCATATTATTTACTGATAGAGATTTCAGTGAAAAATATTTTCAGACCACTTGTAAGACTAACGGGTGGCTTAGGAGAAATTTTAGGCTCTCTACCCACATTGCATTTGTTAACCCTTCCAAATGCATACCAAGTAAACAGTAAATATAGGTAAAAATAGTTTGCATACTAATGAAATACAGCTTCAAGATACGTCCTCCATCCGCCTTACCCCCAAATTACTTTTCTGCTCTTACACGCCTTACAGATAGGAAGCTTTTGGCAGTAGCATGACCTCGGGGTCGATAATGCGGGAAGCTAAACAATTACAGTTCCACGTGGACAGAGAGGAGTACTGAGTATGTTGGCAGCATGCCAGGGGGCACACTAGCCAGCCTGAAGGGTTAGGAGAGATTTTCCATGGATATGGCATCTAACCTCATACCTGAGGCTTTACTGAAATTTGGTAGCACAGAAACAGAGAGAGCCTTCTGGGAAAGCGGGAGAGCACAAGGGCATTCTGGGGTCAAGAGAAAGCACATAAATTTGGGGGAGTTTGAAGTGAAGCCGAAGTCTGGTGTGCAAAGGTAAAGGGGTGGAGAGGAGACCTGAAAACCAAGACGACATGGCAGACTATAAAGAGCCTTGCTAAGAATCTTGACCTTCCTGAATGCAATGGGAAGCCATAGGTACCTTACAAGCAGAGCCACGACTCACTGAGGAATGTGCTTTAGAAAGACATCTCTCTAACTGCAGTCTGATGGTGCAACTCTATGTACTGGTTTTCCAGAATTTTTGCTTGTTGTCCTGCTGTAAATTTCAATAGTGGTCCCTTTCGATCATAAAGTTTGATTTATGATGGCAAATTATATGGTTTTCTCAAGAGTAGACTGAGGAGACCAAGTGGTGTGAGGAACTTGGGTGCAATTGCTTACAGCATTCTGTAGGAGAGATGGTGTCTCACACTGAGTTACTGATAGTGAGGACAGAGAACAGTAGAGTTTAGATACTAGTAGTAAGAATATTCGAGAGGCAGATACACAGCAAATGGGGGTGATTTGGATGTGGGGAATGAAGAATGACAAGGGCTATGATAGCCAGGTTTCACCTTTGGCAGCTGGGTAGATGGCAGACCATTTGCTGGGATACAAAATACCAGCAGATGACTACATTTTGGTGACGGAAAATAATAACTGCATTTGGGGACTTGTGGAACTCAGGATATCTGCTGTATATCTAAGAGATCTGGTAGACATTTTATTATACAGATCTGACATTCTGGATAAAATTCAGAGCTGAAATAAAGATTTCAGAGTTGCCTGTGTACATACAGCAACTGAAACTCTGTAAGTAGATGCGATGGCCCAGATCCAATACACAGAGAAGAGAAGAGGCCCTGGGCAGAGTCCCAAGGAACTCCGACCCTGGGTGGTGAGTGAAGGAGGAGACACTGGAGAAGGCACTGGGAGCAAGGGGCAGACAAACAGGAGACTGGGAGAGTGTGATGTCCTGGTATCAAGGAGAGGGAATATTCACCTGGAGGAAGGGGTCAACAGTGTTGAATGCTGCAGAGACTAAGATGACTGGAAATAACCAGTGGGTCTAACTTTCAAATAGCAAGGTAGCCTGGGCAAGGGCATTGGGACATATAGAAGACTTGAAAAATTGGGATTGGAAAATACTCTTTTTCAGAAATCTTAATACTCAGGTGTGTTTCTGGTAACTGAAAGGAGGTAGTAGTGCATGCATGAATTTCTTCATTTTATTAGCTAATGTGTTCATTTCCCTAGAAAATGTAACATTTGATCCAATAAAAGGTATATGTGTCCTTAGTTAAGGATGGAAAGGGCAAGAGTTTCCATCTCCAAAGGAGACTGGTGAGAAAATCCGTAATAGCTGAATGGAGGAAGTTTTCAGGTGTCCTTAAATGTCTTTCCATAGCCAATGGCCTGCTTTGTGTGTAGGAACGGCTAGAACTTGCTGCGAATTTTGCTTTTCTTTTTCTTATGGCCTGAATGCAATCAGTTACCTGCTGTCATTTGCCCTGTGCTATTATTAGCATGTGCTTTTTATAATTATCAGTACATGTCAAATGCCCCGGCTGTTTCCTGATAGGAAGCCAGATGGAAGATCCACAACTAATGGGGTGCAGTCCAGTCGAGGGGGGCATAGGAGGTTGGCCCCGATATCAGATAGACCTGATTTTACACCAAACCTCAACGTCTCTCCTTGTGAAACGTGGATGTTAGTAGTAACCTCATCATATTTTTGTGAGGATTAAGTGACACAAGATGTAGATGAAGCACTCAGTTGCCTGACCCAAATAGAAGTTCATCACTAGATAAATGATTGTTTTAATTTTTTTTGTGTGTGGGTACAATGTCACTTCAAAAAGGCTTTGTTATAGAGGAGCCATTTGAAGGTCAGGATTAAAGTCACTATCAGAGTTGTAAGGATAAAGTTGGTAGCATATTTCTCTGCAATATTCATTTGTCCACTGTATTGAAAAATCAGGGATAATCTTCGTAGCACCAGTCAACCTTCTTCTGCTGCTGCCTTGCATGAGCACAGACAGCCTCCACTGTCCTTTCTCCTGCTTTACGTTGTTAATTTATGGTTGTTGGCACCCCCACTTCTTGTGAAGGAGTTATGGCCTTTTCGGGGTATCACTTCAATGGGGCAAGGTTTAGCTGAATCTGCCAAAGAAACCCCGTCACTGAGCACAAGAGCTCCCTAACTGTGTGATTGTGTAGGGCACCCTTGGCCAGCATTTTTAGACGTGAGGGGGCCGTCTTTCCCCTACACTTTACCTTGCTGAAAGGTGCTTTGGAGGTTCTTAGATGTAATTGCTTTAAGAGTACTAGCTTTATGAATTTATTAGCCACCCAAATCAAATGAACGTGGTCATTATTTGCTCAGAAAGAGAAGAAAATATACTTTTTTTCAGCTGCCAACCAAAGAGAACAGTGAAAGTAAAAATGCATATAGTACACTTTGTGCATAAAAATAAAAAAATTTCTGGATTGGCTATAATGGACCGTGCATGGGGACCGTGCAAGGGTTTGACAACAATGAAGCACTCATGCTTTAAGTAGTCACTAGCCTGATTCTAGAATGGCTCATTAATTTATTAATGACTGGAAACTTAGGTTGAAGGAAAAACAATGACTCAAGGGATTTGGGGATACTGATAGAGTGTGAACAAAGTGATGGATGAGAGAATCTAAATAATTAGCACAGAAAATGAAGACAGGATGCATCTGAACTTGTCCCAAGAGAACAGAGTGGATAGAGGGCCTAGGAAGTAAAGGGTGTGATATCGCGGGAATTTACTACTTCAAAGTCAGTTCTGGGTAGTAAGTAAAAGCCTTGAGCCTCTGGTCTCGTCCACCTGTCCTGTTCTTGCTGATCTGCAGGACTGTTGCCATAACTGATGGTTTTGGAGATAACTTGGACTGGAAGTGAACTTTACAGCATTTGAAAAATGTACCAGGATGCTAGCTTACCCTTGGGGAAATGAGTCATTTTCCCTTTTATAGTGAAGAGATAGCAATCTGTCTTCCTACATAAATTTTTATATTCGTTTAACTGTTTTATGATGTGCTTTGGGATCATTTGGATTCAGAGAATACTGTACATGAGTCAGTGCTTTGCAATAATATTTTCTAATTTAGATTTTCAAAAACTTTTTTGAATGTCCAAAGAGTGGCTCAGAACCATGCCCTACAAAACTGTGTGTTGAAAAAGAATCCACTGCATGCTCAATTGCATTGCAACTCTTAGAATTTTTAATGGATGGAGTTTGTGGGCTATAGACCAAAAAATGATCAGAGAGCTATTACGGCTAACCCTTCCTCTATTAACAGTCAGTGTAATGGCCCCCAGCCCTAACTGCTTCTCTTGTTCAATGTCAGTCATCCTGAACCCATCACTGAGTTTTCAATAGATGGGCTTGTTCCCTTACTTAACATTTTACCCATGAATATTTCCCCTGTTTGATGCCTGCCTTTGGAAAGATGCTGCAAGTGAGGAACATTCATTAACTCAGTTATACGTTGGGGGGAGTACAGAGAATGAGAAACTTCTTACTGGTGTAAAGTCATTTTTGGAACTATTAAACCTCTAGAGGAGAAAATGACTTTTCTGTGCATATTCCATGCCTTGTAGAATCTGTTCCAAACATCACCACTGACTTCTAAAAATACCATTTAAACAAAAGCTGGTTGGCAGAATGTTTCAGTATTGCCCCAACATGATGCCCAGCACTGACCCCGAGTCATGGTTGAAGTGCATCCTAGTCTAAGCCTGAGCACCTCTGAGGAGGCGTTCAGGGTGAACTGAAACTTGTCCTCCAATCTCCTCCTCCCAGAGGGGAAGCAGCGAGCAGGAGGGGAGGGCAGGAGGAAGAGAGGTGAGTAGACTCTTCTGTGGAGGTGAGTGGATGAAATCATGCAGTAAGGCAATCTGGGATCGGCTGACTTATTTATCCATTCCTGGCACTTTTCTCTGTACAAGCACAGAAAGCCACCTCCTTTGTGAGGGTTTTGCTGAAACAATTTACTTGACATAATAGTAAAAGAGCTTCGCATTGCTGCTTGCATTTGAATGAGAGTCCTTTCTCTCCAGGGTAGTTCTTTATAATTGACTAGTAACATGGGGATGAAAAGACCCCAGCTCTCTCTGGGAGAGCTGGATTGATTCACTTGGGGTCCACCAAGTGATTCGGGCTGTTTCATGCCTTCACGTAAAATGTGACCATGACAGGCTTTGAAAAGGGCAATTTACAATGTGTACATACAAAAGAGAAAAGCAACCTAAAAAAACAACACAGAAAGAGTAGCAGTTGTATACGACAGTGATGAATGCTCCTCCCAAAGGTTTTTGAATTCCAACTTTAAAACTGATTCATAACTCAAACTGTAAAACGGCTTCTGTACTATCCAGATAGTGCCGTTCTGCCTAGAAGGTGGACTCAGAAAGGGCAAGTGCTTTGTTGTGGGACTGGTTGCTTGGTGCCAGGTGTTCTGTGAGTACCAGTGTTAATGATGTTCTTGATTCCAGAGGAGCTTAGGTGCAGAACTGTAGTTTAGAACACAGAGATTACTTAAAACAAAAACATTTTGGATTCAAGAATAAATCTTTTGTTCTTAATTTCAATTAAGAACAAACTGACAGTAACCAGAAGGGAGGTGGGAGGGGATAATGGGGGGAACAGGGGAAGGGTTTTCAGGAACATGTATAAAGGACACATGGACAAAACCAAAGGTGGGTAGGATCAAGGGTGGAAAGTGGGGATGGCTGGGGTGGGGAAGGAGTGATGGGGAGAAATGGAGATAACTGTACTTGAACAACAATAAAAATGTAAAAAAAAGAAAAATATATAATTTAAAATAAAATTAAAAAATATGTCTTTCTGTGTTTAAACCTCCAGAAAGCTATTCGTCATTTTTCCAATGACGTGTACCACTCTCTGAAAATCCTCAGTGTTAAGAAACTCTTCATCATGTTTGAGCACAGTTACAGAATCACAGGATTCTTCCCTGAGAGGCTATTTCTTTGCACCACGGTAGCAGCCCTTAGAGAGCCCACTACATTGCAAAATGTAGAATCCTGGCTGAAACACTATAATTTTTTTTTTAGATTACATTCCATTGTCAAATAAATTTTACAGCTGAGAACTTTTCCCTGCCAAAACTAAATACAGCCCCTGAAATTTGAAGCCTATATATCAGAATCCAGAACCCATCTTGTACAAAGCTCTCATTCTCTTTTTCTCTGGGAACAATGATGACAGAAAGAAGCTGTGCGGGCTTCCCAGAAGGGGCCAATTTTTCACCTTGACAAACTCAGGAGATTACTGTATTTACTGACATGGCTCCGTGGCCAATCTTTGAGTCATCCATTCAGATGCTTTACCACTTCTGACTTGGAGGGGAAGAAAAACATATGTGGAGTTATTGCTCCGAGAGTATCAGGTACTTGGAGAACAAAAACTATAAGATAATAATTTCACCCTGCCAACTCTGGGATATCAGCAGCAGCTTTCTAGGTGATTAAAATTTCCAAGGACACAGATTGCCATTTAAGTGTAATGGGATTGAAGATAAAAGTGCTCATGGTGTTTGGTTAATTCCTTAGGATCTAGCCTAGACTTGCTCTAGTTAATGTCCAATAATGGGACAACATTGATTATTAGCCTAAAGCTTCCTTTCAATTTCCATTTTCAATGCAAATCTAATTATCACAAACATTAAACTATTGGGGATAAGAAGAGCGAACAGAGGGTATAATTGCTGCATATTAACCCTTGCTTTACATATATATATATACACACACACACACACACACACACACACACACACACACAGACCAAGCCTTGCTGGAGATCTATAAGATAGCTAAGAAAGAGCTCAAATACTGTTCTTGCTTTTAAAGAAGTAATTCTCGCCAGAGCACAAAAGGTAGGTCCAAAAGCATGTTTTCCACAGTGTGAGAAGAGAAGACATGCAGAAATGAAAGAAAAACAGTGATTATTGGGGGAAAAGTAGTAAATCCATTCACAAGTGTTGAGCAAGGTGCCAAACTGCTGGTGTGGGGAGGCAGCCTGTGGAACTGAAGAAGAAAACGTGTCACTCATGTTAGAGATCTGACCATCTCAAAAAGCAGCAGGAGCTGGACAAGTAACTCTTTAACTGACAAGAATGAGAAGACATAGCCAGATTTTTATAAAATGTATTGCAAGTCTTCCCTTGAATTTATAGTGACTAGTTTTAGTCAAGATTTAGGACTCCTGCCATATTGAACAAAATGAACACAACATTTTAGTATTTCCAGAAAATTGTCTGTGAGGAGAAAAATAAGCAACGAGTGGAGATGGCTGATAAATGAGTTGACGTGGTAATAGGATTTCCCCATTATTTTAAACTTAAGGCTCATTTACCTCTTTTGCACTGCCTGATTGTCTGAAGAAAAGTAATTTAAGTTACCTCTCAACTAAAGGAGACATGATAATCAAGTTATTTTCATAATATCTTTAGAGCTTTTATTTAATTTCCAGATTCTCAGGGAGGTGACACGGGAGGGGGAACAGTGCCTCCTGGGTGCAGCCCTGTGTGACCCTGTCTCCTCCCCTCCGAGGCTTCCTTTCCTCTCCTGCCACATTTATGATGTTAGTTTTGGTGGGGAATGGATAGCTCAGGGATCTGAGCGATTGACCAGCTGCTTATTGTCATCTTAGTTGCCCCCAAATAGCTGTGACACAAAGAACAATCACGGTGCATGTGCACACAATGACTCATGGGGACCTTATGTCACATCTTACTCTGGTGACTGAAGCGAGTGTAAGCCACCTAGATCATTTCCCTCCTTAGTTTAGGCTTAGATGGGAAGCATGCCTGCTAGCCCCCTTATTTCTTCTCTCTCAGCTCCTGTGGTCTCACCTCTCTGATGACAAGAGAAGAAATATAAAGTTAGGTACAAGGTATGAAGACCGTTTCTCTTAGTATGAGAAGAGAGCTTAAGCCGTCAAAACCATGGTTCTTCATTCTTGGACTCTACTGTGGTCCTGCTAGGTTTCCTGACAGCCTCTCGCCCCCTCAAGGAGGAGTTACGTTGCTGTTACAGGGAAGAGCTGGGGTCAGTGCGGCTTGGTTCGTTGGAACATTGTCCCGTAAATCAAAAGGTCATGGGTTCAATTCCCTGCCTGTGCGCACGCCTGGGTGGCAGGTTCGGTCCCCGGTCGGGGTGTGTGCAGGAGGAAGCCAATCAACGTTTCCTTCTCACATCAGTGTTTATCTCCCTCTTTCTTTCTCCCTTCCTTCCCCACTCTCTAAAATCAATAAGCATGTCCTTAGGTGAGGATAAAAAACGCTAAAGCGGAAGAAAAAAGCAGCACGCAAACTAAAACAGATGAACAGTTGTACTACCTAAGTAATGTGTGCCAAAGAGAGAGAATAATTGAAGAAAGATAATTCAGACAGGTCATTGCAGTTAGGATGGCCTGTTGGTTGGTTCACTTGTTCATCCACATGTTAGAGTGTCTACCAATTGCCAGACGTTTCCTTCTTTAGGGACTAAGACAGACAAGGACTCTTTATTTATGGAGTTCACATTTCAGTTGGGTGAGAGATACAATAAGTAAATGCATGGCTGGCTAACTTAACTTCTTCTGGTAAGAATTATGAAGACAATAAAATATGGTGCTGTGGTAGCAAATGGAAGGAGGTGAGCGAGGTCAGCCTGAATCATCAGAGAGGGTTCCACCATTCAGGGGGTGCTGAGCATGGGTGCCCACTTCTCGCTGCCTCTTTTACCAGAAATGCTTCCTCTGGTTTCTGGGTGACTTCCATTCCTATGATGCCACCTAAGTTGCTGTCCTTCATAGCCACCACCTTCAGGCTAAGGCATGTGACTAGTGTCTGCTCGTCAAGACCTCTGGGTCAGGTGAGGTCATGTACAGAACATTCTCTTGTCAACTCCATTAAATAAATATTTATTGTGCACCTTCTAAATGCCAGGCATGTATGTGTCATCAGTGAATAACACCCCCCCCCCCGTAGAGTTTACTGTCTATTCACAGATACATTATGGTTTGAGCCCTCATTTTTTAAATTTTTAACAAAAAGGCAAATGTAAGGCCCGTATTCCTATAAGGAAACCACTTTCCTTTGTGCTCCATTAAATTGGGATTTTAAATATTTGCAAAGCAAATGCCGTCTTATGTTTGTTTAGAGGCACATCTCACCCAACATTCCTGTATCTTTCATAATTGCTTTACTGTTACTCAGGTTTGGCCACTGAGTGAAGTGAGACCCTATTTCAATTTGACCATTTAGTGTTTTATATTTCTAGCCTTCTGGTTTATCTTAAGATTTTATTTCCAATTTGTCTATTTTTGAAGTTATTTATTGTACTATAAGAGGGCATGAAGCTCTCTCTTGCACATGCCTTATAGTTTAATCCACTACCTCAAAACCTCTATAGCTAGGTAAGCCTATTTATCTTTCTACTCTTTAATGTATTTCAGCAGACTAAGTAATATTGGTTGAAGATGCAGAAACATACATCTTCTGAGAAAATGGGCCAGCTTAACATTTTCCACTTGGAGGTGGGCATATTGCCCATCTCTCCCATAGCAATGAAATGATTCCTTACCTTGCAATGATTAATGAGAAAAAGGTACCTCTTTCCCTCAGCTAAACTCTACAGGTTAAAGAACCAATAGAAGAAATAAAAGTTGTTCATAGTTTTTCCATGACTCCAGTGGAGGTTAGAATAACCAGAAACTGATGGGCCGTAGAATGTCCACTTCTTTCTCAGTGAAAGAACCTCAAGCCACCGCCATTGTGGAAACTGCTCATAGTCAAATGAACAGCATTTAGATTACCCAGGTAAACAGTAGCCAGTGAACAAATAGAATCCATTTGTTAACATTTACCCTTATGATAGGCACTCACGATTTCTGCAGTGAAAACAAATTAAGGGATATAAAATTAATACTGCACTTTAGGTGTCCCCTGAAAAGTGTTTTGCTCAGTTAATCAAAAGAGAACACACAGATTCAAATCAGAAAAGGAAATCAGAATAAGAACTAAGAAATATCAGACACCATAGTTCAAACAAAAAGAATCTTTTAAATGAGAAGAAAATAAGTTTATCTTGCATTGATTCGAATCCCCTGTATCTTCTCCCAGTGAGAACAAAGTAAGATATGGAATATGGTGAAATTCTCTCCAATTCATATTTTTTAAAAATGGGCAATACAGTCACAGTAATTCGAGGCTTGGAGAAAAGGTCATGTTTGGAGGTCACAGGGTGACCAGGCGCTTTCAGATTCTGGCTGTGGGGCTGCACAGGACCCAGATGAGGGCCAGCAGGTGCCTGACGGAAGGAGAATCAGTGGGTAAGAATGAGGGTGGTAGTGAAGTAGCCCAAGGAAAGGATGAACTGATGCATAATGCAGATCGGGATATGCTAGACCGGCCAATGGTACCTATTTTGTAGCATAGATTTTGGAAACGTGATTTTTCTAATCTTATGTGTCAAGATAAGCTGCTGTTGTTTTCTGCTTCCTGAGCTTATCCAGAGAAATCTGGCAGGTGTGTGGAAGATTTTTTTTTCTTCTTTTGCCATGTAATCTATTTTCTATCATTGTTCCAGCAGACAATGAACTTCTGACAGGCAGATAGATACGTGATTACAAACCATTATGTTTTAGCTACCATAGCATTGGTTTTACTGATATTTTTACCACTGTGCTAACCACTATATTGAAAGGGTATCGTTTATGGCCAAGGATGGAGGTGTAGCTGCATGAGATAGAAATTAATGCATCTGAGGGTCTGCACAATTTAATTCAGAAGCTGCTAGTTTTAAGTTTGAATTTTGATTTTTTCCTTCCATATTTTTCATACTCAAGGACAATACTTAGCCCTTGCCTGTCAGAGGTGGAAACTTCTGCTTCATCCGTGGGCCCAAGAGAGCAGGCTCTCTGAACTGAGTTTCACATCCAGCTGGAGAGAGTCAGGGTGCAGTAGAGAAACATCTGGGCCAATCAGGGACTGGGGTGCACTTGGGGGTTTTCTCCTAAGGAACACAATACCGCTGGCTGTGAAGATGTCTATTATCGTGGGGTCAAGGGCAATGCAAAATAAGAATCAGGAATCAGTTCTGGGCAGCCAGAATCTTATTTCTCCCACCGGCACAAGCAGTGCTTGGGAATTCTTATGTGAACATGACTCAATAAATGTTTTCTCCATTAGAATTATATATGAAAGAAAGAATTGCATATTTGCTCAAGGATATTGAGTTCCGGATTAAGATGCTTCTAATGCCTGACTATTCAAGAGATGCTGGCAGGAAAAATAATTTATTTGAGAATATAGTAACAGGTAAAGGCAAGGGACAATTTCCATTTTTTTCTTTTCCCTTTATTTTCTGGTTTGCTTGTGTAATAAGGCCAAGGTACCTTATTTAATCCGTGCAATAAAACTTTCAGCAATAATCTGCACTGTCCAACATGGTAGCCACCAACCATATGTGGACATTAAGCACCTGAAATGTGGTTAATGTGCCTGGAAAATAAATTTTATATTTTGTTTAATTTTAGTTTATTGATGTTTAGATAGCTACATGTTGCTAGTGGCTACCACACTGATAGGGAGGTCTGAGATGGACTAAAACCATAGGTGATAACTTTATCTTCAGTGATTACATTGCTTAATGCTAGAATTAGAATTATTAAAATGTCACAGAGTGGTATCACTTTATAAAAGTGAATTTACTTTGCCTTTTACTTTTTAAACCAAGGGAGGAATAGAACATTTTCAGACAGGGTAAGCACTTTGGTCAATATGCTTTCGTGAATAATCTCGCTTCTCCTATTTTGCATAGGAAATCGATCTCTGAATTGCGTAAAGAGCAGTACCTGCTCCTGGAGAAGACGCAGCATGACCCTCGGTAGTAACTGAACATGAACTGTCTGAAGGTCGCAGTATCTTGGCTTTGTTCAGGAGTACATCGCTTGCTTCCACAGTCAGGAGAACTGTCAAAGCGCTGGGAGATGGATATCAGGGGAAGGTTTCAGATGTGGTCGAATTTTGCACAGCAGTTATATTTTTTATCAGAAGTCAAGTAATAGATCTTTCATGATTTTTTACTGATCATTATTACAGAGTGTTCTGTTATATGATCTTTTGCATGCACCTGTTAACTATATTATGGTAAACCAAAACCTCACTTCACATCAAGAAATCAGGATGATAGGGAAAACATAGTTGATTGTAATCTCATAAAGAGATAGCAATATTCAATCATATTAGATAATTTACACGAGGCCAAGACAAAATGCAAAAAGATGCAAATGTAAATAAGAGCTACTGAATTGAGTTTCTATTTCTATGAACTTCTTTAAATATATATCAACCATGTCATTTATACTATTTACAGCATTCTGGTATCATCCGGCGGTAAAAGCTTACATTCCATGAGACATAGAAGTAGTTTTTATGTCAGAATTGTGGCCAATTATAACAGCAAGCATTGTGGACATTAACAATTGGGCCTTCTCTTGTTCATCCTCCCTGTTGCCGTCCAAAGAGGACACCGCTGATGGTACGTGGGTGTGGGGTGTCCCAGTGGTTGACTGGAGCCAATCGTGTGTATCTCTTCCCAGCTCAGCGAGCAGTGACATAATGTTGGGATAATGTTGGGAGCTTGAAATTGGCTGTGTTGGGAGTATTTACACTGAGCAATTGTCAAATGCTACAAACCAAGGCTGTTCCATTTTGGGAGAGCTGGTTGTTAAACATTTACCGGATATGGAGGTGACCAGCTGGCTATTAATTGTAATGGTGGCAATAGAAGTAGAGGGAATGGGAGATGAGGGACTTTTGTCCCCATTCTAATCCTGCCTCCTCATTTGCATATCCTAAACAGAGCACCAGAATGTATATGCCACAATGTTCCACACCTATTGCTGTTGCTTTTATGATAAGCTTTGGATAATTATTTATGAGCCACTTATATAAACAGAGCCTCAAATGTGAAGCATTGAAAGAAATTCCTACCTGAAGTGGCAACATCCCAAAGCTTCAGGTGAGCCTTGTCATTGACCCATCTTATTTAGGATCCTCTAATAATTGTAATAGTTCCCAAGTCTTATCACGTTCATGGAGAACATTGAGATGAGTAAGTTAAACATGGTTTTTACTAGAGCCATCAATTAAACTCTCTGGGACCTCATGGTGGATTTAAGGACACATGGAAACAAGTGTTCCTCCATTCCAATAACAAAATTTAGAAAGTTCGTTATATCATATATAGGGTTATGTGCTCATTTCTATTAGGTATAGTTCACTACTGCCTATAATTTTAGTCTCAATTCTGTTTTCATGTTCTTTTATAATTGTACTTTTCCCAATTTCCATAGACTGCAACCTCCTCTTGACTCAGGAAATGAGGAAATGAAAGTGGGCAAATCAAGGATCCCTATAAAGTTCACATGTAGATTGTGAATATCTATGAAAATTTCACGCTCTCTGTTCCATTTCCTTTTGTCAACTTCCTTCTACAAATGTTTTACTAACATACAATGTTGTTAGCTTTAAGAATTGCCTTTTCATAACACTTTGTTTTTTTTTTCTTTAAATAAAAGAGAAGTGAAATTGCACTCAAGATTTTTCAGAATGAGTTGTTACCACAAAAACTTTTTTTTTTAAAGATTTTTATTTATTTATCTTTAGAGGGGAAGGGAAGGGTGGCAGGGCCCCCACAAACACTTTTTAGTAAAGGGAATTTATTCCCTCCCCTGCCCCCTGCTTTCCTCATTTTGAACATTTTACCGCTTATTAAACTCTCCCATGTTGTTGTACCATAGTACTCCTTCTCCTAATAAAAGTATAAAAATCTGAAAACTCACGTTTTCTAGCATATTTGGAGAGAAACTATCAGATGACATTCCCTATCTTAACATGTCCCAGAAAAATCTGCCCTGTGCAATCATAGACCATCACCCCAATAAACCTCAATTAGCTTCCATTATAAATGAACACAACAGTGCACAATCATCTAGGTCAAAGGATTTGGGAGGCTGAGAGTGTGTTCAGGGACGTGCGGTGCCAAATTCTGAGCACTGATTGTTTTTCTAGAGAGACTAGTGAAGTCTGCAGCACTGATACCTTTTCTTTGAAAAGCTTTTTAAAAAATTTTCCTTTGCAACAAAAATTCTGCTTCGGGTGATGACCAACACACAGCAAAAACAATAGTCCTGTAAGTCTGATCTCCTCATTTTAGGTTAGAGTTAAGTAAGAGTTCAGTTTCCCCTCCTCAACTGGGAGCTCACGTGTCCAGGAAAGCAATCCACCTTTTGAAGCACGTGGCAACAAAAGTAGTTTCCCTCCAAGTAAAATCCAAACAGGCACAAGTTATCCTGCAGTGGTTTGTCTCAGAGCTGGACTTAAGAGACTAAAGGACAGACAGGAAGAGAAAAAAAGACTTTGACAATTAACAAGACTTAAATGAAAGAAAACCGACAATACTTCATGTAGCAAATACTCAACAAGTGCATCCTTGTAGTTTATGGTGATCAGTTTGATGCTAGACAGGCTGGCTTAGGAAGCATGAAGGTGAATGATAATTTTTTTAAATAAGCAAACTTCTTATCCTAACTTCTAAATGGCAGAGTCAGAAATTTCTGTGCTGAAACCCTAGCTTCTCTTGGGCTAAGTTTTTACATTTTGTAAGCTTTAGTTTCTTTATAGAATTAGGGTAACCACTGTGTCTATGTCACAGGTTTCTTACTGCTATTATTTATTCTTATTTTAGCCTCCAAGTCATACTGTGATCTTACTTGTTTTCATATCTGTTGCTATTATTTTATCCCTTCTTCGTACCATTTCCTGCCTGGGACCTTGCAATAATTTCCTATTGGTCTCCTTCCCTGTCTTGATGATCTCATTTCCCCTCCTATTGCACAGAAGCCGAAGTGACCAGAAGCAAACAACTGAATCAGCTTAAGTTCCCCTCTCACTTAAAATCACTTGACATTTTTTTTTTTTTGCCCTTGGAAGGAAATCCAAACTCTTTTCAGGATTGGCGAGGACTTGAGAGATGTCTCCTCCTCAGCTGCATCTTCTTTGGGCTTCTGCACTTAACTGTCCCTTTGGCCTGGGATGGTTCTTCCCCATTTGTGGCGTGTTGTCATTCCCAAGTCCATCACAGTGGTTCCTCTATTTTGTGGGGTTCCTCACTCCTTGATCTCAATGGTCCTCTCCTATCTACTGCCAGTCTCATCACCATGCTTGTTTTCTTCTTCTATAAAGTTAGCTTTTTAAATTGTACTATTCTCTTTATCTTTTTCTCCCCATAGGAATGCAAGCCTCACTGGGGTAAGGCATCTTCAACATCTTGTTCACCATCCTACCTCCAGGACCCAGTAATGGTGAATAATGCAGCTGTCATGGTCAATAACATCTACATTTACTGGGAACTCTGATAGGTACTCTTTCAGGTGCTTTACCCACACGTACTGGTAATTATCACAATCTGTGAGGTAGGATTTTATCCCATTTGACACATGAGAATTGAAATATTGTGGCAAAGCTCATTTAGTTAAACACGGTTAAGACAGACATCACGACCAAGGGAGACTAGCTGCAGAGTCTTTTAAATTATTTAAAGTAAAATAAAGGTATTTCACTCAATCCTGATATTTGTTTAATAAATGGATATTGGGTGATTAGTATGTGACTTGCACCTAGGAAATGTTAAGAATAAAGCTATTATTAATATTATTTCTATTGGAACAATTTTATTTTGGTCTTGGCTACCTTCCTCACAGTTGAAGTGACCAGGGGGTGAATTTAGGTGGTTGGGAAGTTGAATGGCTGTCCAGTCTGGGAACCTTCTCTGCAGCTTGCTGTCTACGGTGATTCTGCAGCAGACGCCACGAGTCAACTGGCCCATTCGGCTTAAGGCTCTCCCCAACAGCCTTGTGGGATACAAATCTTCATTTGAAATGTGAGGATCTAATGCTCCTTGATGTTTCACAAATCTTACTTACAATCAGTGCCACGCTTCAATGGAAGCCATAGAATATATTCCAGTGACTGGAAGTCATTTAAAAGATTTTCTAGAGATTTACTACTTTTGAATTGGAAGCAGAATAAGTGCAGTGGCTGAGCAATGGAGGAGAGACTTCAGAGCTGGGTCATCATCTAATTCCTACCACTGTCTTTTGTTGGTTTTGGCTCATTTCAATAGTATTTGACCTTTAATTTAAAAAATGAAAGTAATTAAAGGAGGTAAATACTTACTTAAATTTAAAATTGCTGCACTGATTTGGACTAACGGTGCATCCAAAAAAGACTAGGTAATATGTCAGGTAAGAGAAAGAACACCTGGGCAGAATTTGGTTCACTGTGGTGGGTCCCTTGCCTTCGCCCTGCAGGTTAGAAGATCCTAGTGATTTGTCTCACAAGATTATATATGAAGGTTTAAAAGTAATGACGTGTGAAACACGCAGTGATGAACACATAGTAAATAGGATTATTTGTCCCAACCCAATTATAAATATTTTTTAAAACTATTTTGAGATATTTTATTTTTTTGTATTAGAGACTTCTGGAGACCTAAAAGAATATGTTGAGAATGACTGAACCTCTTTTTTAAAAAAGGGGACAATATAAAAATTACTGTAGTTTTATGTGTATCTAGCAGTATGTAAAGGCCGTGCATACAGAGTAGGCATTGTTTTTCTTGCTCCAAACCCCTAAGAAATTGTGGATGTCCTTTAATCTTAAGGAAGTAGCCTTAAAACACCCAAACTGAGAGTGGTCTGGATTCTCTCTTGTGTTGCCATGAGTGTGGCCTTGACGGAAAGAGCTGCTTATTACATTAAGTCCTTTAGTACAGAAGATGGACGGTTCTCATTTGGACTCTTCAATCTGCCGGTGCTGTCTGGCGAACTGGAATACTTAATACCTGCAGATTTGCTTGTTTGTTCTGTTTTGTTTTTCATGGTCTGGCAATGATAAGATGGAGGGGGATGAAAGAGAACACTGAAGGTGTTTGCAGTGGTGTGGTTATAATTTATGGGATTTCAACCAGGTAAGGGAAGAAGTGGAATGTCAGGGGTGTCCAGAAATAAAAGATAGTGGTGATCATGAATTGGAGATCGTGGTGAGGGCTAAGGATTATTTGAATTGAGGCACAACAGGAAGTGAGCTAGAAAGACCCAAGGTGATAATCAAAGAATGGGAATCTTAAAATGGAAATTATGAAGAAAATACTGTTAGTGCTGGTGACAAAGTATAGCTATGCCCACATTATAGCTAATGGTTGCAGATTTATAAATTCTATATGTGTGTTTGTGTATGTTTTTGTGTGTATGTTTTAATATGTTATGAGGAAGGAAAGAATACTACTATATAACCATATCAGGGAGTACTTGATCTAGATAGAATTTCTGAAGATGGGAAACAAGAAAAATAGTATATGATTTTATTGCATCTCTATAAAAGCATAGTTTTGATATTAGTTTAATTAATATCATAAAGGGATCCATGGCTGATGATGACATCTCTGAATCTACAAAAATGCAGAACTTGGAAAGTGTTTTAATCTCACTGACATTGATATATGTGTCAAAGTCATGAAATATTTGGTCACTGTGCAGATCACTGCCCTTCTGGAACTTACTCAATTCAGAGACATTTCTAGCTGGTTTCTAGGCAGTTCTTTTAGCAACAAAGCAGTAGCTCTATGAATACAAAGTGATTTACAAGTAAACCAGACCTGCAGCTTTCCTGCTATTCTCCTGACCTTTGAGAGTCAAATGCAAAATCCAATATCACAGGCGACAAATTTTCATAGGGCCAAGACATGACCTGGAATTACTTTCATTGCATTCCGATATAGATAATCACAGCTTGCACTCTGTATATAGATAATCATAGTTTGTTCAGATCAATGGGTTTTTGTTATTTCCTGCTTGATAGAACTGGTTCAAGTTCAACTTTAAATAATCTCATTTGTTGGAAGGGTGTTGGTTTTCAGCATGTGCTGATGATACAATATTATCCCAAACTATTATTTCCATAATATTTTGATGTCAATCCAGTGTTTATAATAATTATATTATTCAGAATGAAGATTTATGTTTAGGATAAATTAGATTCAATTATCCCTAGTCTTTTGTCAATGGCATTTCAGTTTTTTTTTAATTCTCTCTCTCCTTATTTATCATCTGTTTACATTCCACTGAATCTATAAAAGTCAGAACTTTGAAAACCATCTTACTCTTAACTAACCATATGACAGAAAAGAGCTGAGGCAGCGTATGGCAGTCTGTCCTTGCTCCGCAAATGTCTTTGCCTTCTTTCCGTACTAAATGCTCTGATCGGAGTTCATTTGCCGCTTACATTGAGATAGCTTTCTAAATGTAATTTTTACATTTAGAAATGACATTAAGTAAAACTACTTAATTTCACTTCCAAATAGAATTCCTTGCTTCCTGAAGCTTTTAAGAGAGGTTCTGGGCCCACGATTTTAACCCTCCTTTTGGCCTCCAGCTCAAGCCCTAGCCAAGTTAAACTTGGCAGCAATGCCCCACAGGTAAAAATGGCATAGCATTTACATTAATTTATGTTGTCACGTGATACATGAGGCTGAATATGAATAACGCTGGATGGAGAAATCCAGGTAAGTCAAGTGATGCAGAAATTTAATAGAGAATTAGGATCTGTCAAAGACGTTTCTTTGCTTTCATTTGCTTTGAGATGATATTTAACTTTCAGGATCTTCTCCAATTTTAAGGATCAGAGGATATGAAGTCTCTTTATACTTGGAAACTATAAATGCTCTTCCTTGATCAGAGCTATAACGCTTTTTTAGCTTTTTGACGAAGTTTTTGGTTCAGGTCTCAAAAAGTACATGGATGGGAAAGGACAGAATATATTAAAGAAAAAATTTTAATATTGATTTTTCTTTTGAGAAGGATTAGGGTTAGCTATCTATCTGGTATGATTTCTGACTTCTTAAATATCTGAAGTATTTTCTCCATTAACTCCTTGCTGTCTGGTATGTCCCCATTACCTTTCCCCCCAACAATGATTTAAACTTTATCCACGGCTGAAATACAAATGCCTGTATTTCAGCTGGCTAATCATGCTGGGCCAGTGTGACAGGGTTTGCAATTCACTAAGGCAGGTTTTGAAGGAGAGCTAGTAGAAAGGGTGACAATAGTGGAAACTACTTCTCTCAAGTTCTTACAGACTTTTGCCTGTGAGGTACCAACCATCTTCCTGCCTGGCTTTCTTCCTCTCTCCCCCCTTCACCCCTCCCTCCCCTCTTTCTTTCTTTCCCTCCCTCATTCTCTCTCTCCTTCCTTCCCTACTTGCTTGCTTTTCCTGACTATATTCCTGTCTAACAGATTTTCCATTTATTAAATTCAGCAAACTTTTTAATACATGTCTCCATTTTGAGGATTCTGTTTGATATTTATTTTTATTTTCTAAGCATCGTTGACTCCTTTTGTCCGCAGATGCATGTTTTTCTTTCCACCTTACACTTTTTTCCTTTAATATACAAAGGAACTGCTTCCCCTTGGTCCATTTATAGGGTAGACTACAGGATTTCTTTAGAATGAACAACGATTGATTTTCTTTTGGTGGATCATTATCTGTCTGATATATGTATTAACTCTCTTCTACAAATTTGTAATCTCTTTGTTTTATTCTGTGTTCATTTAGGCTCTGATTCAATACTTGCCCTACAAAGTCTGTTTCTGTGCCACTTTCTAATGCATTCACTGTTTCCGTAATGGCGTCGTTTTGGTCTCCAGTGCATCTTATCAGCTGTGCAATCTTTATCCTGTTGTCTGTATCCTTTCATCTCCGATGTCTTGTTTCATTGCTTTCCTGTTGTACATGAGTTCATCCAAAGTGCAAATAACTCATTGTAGTGATTTTTCCCCTGTTTGTTGGATAGTGTTTAATTCCCTAATTGATTTTTCATTTTCGTTCCTCCTCTCCACCCCCTTTAAATTTCAATGAACTGTGCTTCCTTATTTTGTTTGGAATTTAAAATAAAAATGAATTCCATTTTTCATATAATGAGAAAATACCATAGAAGTCTACAAAGAAGAATTGTTTCTTTGCTACATTCCTGCCTCCCCTGAGGTTGCGGTTGTTAATAGTCCTATGTGTATATATATGTTTGTAGTGTTCCTTCTGCCATGAACACGTACTGATATACATATTATACAGTATGATACAACATAGTATATTATAGCACCACAAAATGCATGGAATCCTTCATACCTATTAATTTAAATCTGAGTAAAACTCAGATTTAATTCTGCCACAAAGTCTTCCTCAAATAACTATCTGCATGTTGCCTCATCCATTTATCTATCGTTTAGCATTTAGCTTACAATGCAAGGCAGTTTATGATATCTGTTTAAATATTAGGATTAATACCAATACTAATAGACACTGAGTATTGATTGTTTATTAACATGCCGGGCACAGTGGCAGGCAAACCCAGACATAAATTTTCAATGGGAAAGAACATTGTATTTGAGGTCATTGTAACCCCACTATATAGTGTGTCTGCATACAAAGAACATTGAATTGCATTTCCCTTATATGTTTCCACATATTGGTTAACCAGCTGTTTCTTTAGGAAAAAATTCTGTTAAGGGCCTCTGCCTATTTTTGAAATTGCATTGCTTGATTTTTGATTATTGAGCTATGTGTTTTTTAATATATTTTGGATGTTAGTCCCCTTATTGGAGGGATCACTTGCAAATATCCTTTTCCATTTGGTTGCTGGCCGTTTAATTTTGTTGATGGTTTCTTTTGCTGCGCAGAAGATTTTTAGTTCAATGTAGTCCATTCACTTATTTTTGCTTATACTTCCCCTGCCTTTGGGGTCAAATTCACAAAATCCACTCTGAGATGAAGGTCTACCTACAGCATTATTTACATTAGCCAATCAATGGAGGCAGCCTAAGTTTCCTTCAATGGACAATTAGATAAAGAAGGTGTGAGATTACATATATATGATGGAATACTATGCAGCCACTCCAAAAAGGAAATATTGTCATTTGTGACAACATAGATGGATATTGAGAGTATCGTGCTAAGTGAAATAAGTTAGGTAGAAAAGGACAAGAATCATATGCCTTTAACCCATATGTGGCATATAAAACAGAAATGAACAAACCAAAGAAGCAAACTCATAGACACAGACAATAGTAAGTACCTGAGGGGCAGGAGGTGGGGGCAGGATGAGGGCAAAGGAGATCAAATACATGATGATAGGAGGAGACTAGACTTTGGGTGGTGAGCTGACAATGCAATAGAAAATTGATGTATTATAAAATTGTACACCTGGAAGTTATATAATGTAATTAACTATCCTAATATTAGCCTAATAAATTTAATTTTAAAAAGCTGATATGTATTATTTAATAGAATAATGGTAGTTGACAACATTTATTGATTACTTATTAGGTGACAGATACTGTCATAATAATTTTGAAAGATTACATTGTTTTATATTCATAATTATCCTTATTACCACCAATTTAGAACAAGAAATTGGGAACCTTCCCCCAATACTATGTTGCTTGTAATAAAAATACAGCATTTTGATTTTATGGTTATGTAGCTTAATTTTTTGGCATATAGTATATGCTGTTTTATTTCAATAATATAATGTATGGCACACTATAATTTTATAAGAAACTAAAAGAAAATATATGGGAGAAAATATATTTTCAATGATATGTGACCTCCAGTGGTTGAGTGTCAGCCTGTGAATCAGAGGGTCATTGGTTTGATTCTCAGTCTAGGGTACCATATGCTTGGGTTGCGGGCCATGTCCCCAGTAGGGGGCACGTAAGAGGCAACCACACATTGATGCTTCTCACTCTCTTTCTCCCTCCCCCTCTCTCTAAAAATAAATAAATACAATCTTAAAAAAAAGAAAAACTATACCAATATAACTATTGATTGGGGCACCTGTTCAGGAATAAAAAAGTTACAGAGATACATAAAATTGATCATCACCTTATTAAAGTTCAAGTGACTGCAGCAAAAATTGGTATTAGAAAAATTACAAAATAATACAAATGTAAGTTTGATAAATTTTATAAAAATAAAATGATTAGCCCTGGCTGGTGTAGCTGAGTGGATTGAGCATGGGCCTGCGAACCAGATGATCGCGGTTTGATTCCCAGTCAGGGCACATACCGGGGTTGCAGGCTGGTTCCCTGCAGGCCAGTTCCCAGCAGGGGATGCACAAAAGGCAACCATACATTGATGTTTCTCTCCTCTCTCCTTCCCTTCCCCTCAAAGATAAATAAATAATATTAAAAAAATAAAATGATTATATCTGATCAAAGAATGAGAGAAAGCTTACCCATGGATGAAGTGAGATAATTTTTTTAACATTAAATTCCTGTAGAGGTTTGTTGATCTAGAATATTAACACTTAGTTTAACTTCCTCCTCATTTTCACAGGGGGGAACTGGGCATGAACAAGTCATGATACCTGTAGGATTTTTAAAGAGTTCACTTGAATATACTCATAACTCCAAGCATATCTGTGTTACCCTTAGCTTCAAAATTATTTATTGGTTTACCATCACAGCATCCTAGAAAGTTGGGATCAAAATATTATTCTCACTTCGTAGGTTGCTTTAGGCACAAACCAGATAAGTGCCTTATCAGAGATTGCTGGCAAGCTTCAGGCAGAGCAGGAATTAGAATGTCAAACCCTGATGCTTCATCTTGGGGTTAGTGGGGGGATGTGTGCTGACTCCTGGGCAAACCCCACAGAAAATGGTGAAGCAAAGGTGGAAGCAAGAATCAGGTCTACCTGCGTTTGCTTGAGGCTTTCATTGTGAATTTCTGCGTGTCCGTGGGGAGTTAGGAATTCAGGAGCCCATAAACTAACCTCCAGATAATAACATAAACAATCCATTTTTCAAGTTCATATATTTCTTTGTGCTGACAGTCTCATCTCCCCAGTTCACTGCCAAAGGCTCGTACTGTGTGTTTGCTTTACCAGGAAAACCTCCTTCACTCTGGAAAACAGCTACAAAATAAAATGACATTTTTCTCATGTTAAGTGTATAGCTAGCTCTGTTTACTATAGAAAAGTGCAATGAATCCTGAAAAGGGTCTATGATTCTACTATACCTTCTTTAAAAGCAACCTATATTAGGCAAAATGTATCAATCAGCCAGTGAAATTCAGCAGAACTGGAAAGCCAGAGTGATGTGATAAAGGCAAGACTGGAGCCAGAACCCTTAAGGTTTTATACTGTAAACAAAAAAGTTATACTGAACACTCTCAGATTCTGGAGTTGCATAGTTTCTAAAGAAAGTTATAAGAACATAACTCGCCCAGTATTTTCTTGTCATAGGCAAAGCGGCAATTTTGATTTATGAAGATTGTCAGTTGCAATAAAACAAATGAGAACACTGTCATTTCACCTAATAAGTAGTCTGATGCCATAAACTCCCATCTCAACTCCAAACATTACTGCAAACTACAGGAAGAAGGGTCCAAAACCACAAGAACCTAGAACTTACCTGCTATAAATTCACTGAAAAGGAAGAAAGGGAGAGGTGATTAAAAATATAATTTGTTTTTTACTTACTAGGTAAAATGAAGAAAAAATTAAGAAAATAGAAATCTGCATATCTTAAATCAGAGTTTACATTTTGTTCTATTTTATTCAACATTTTTATATGTGCATATTATTAAAACAAGATCAGTCTGC
This sequence comes from Artibeus jamaicensis, assembly GCF_021234435.1. NCBI lineage: Eukaryota > Metazoa > Chordata > Mammalia > Chiroptera > Phyllostomidae > Artibeus > Artibeus jamaicensis. Next base: position 18,183,728 of record NW_026522056.1, on the reverse strand, counting down.
CTATATATTTTGTAATTATTTCATCTATCAATCTATTGCAGTAATTTCCTGTTTTCACTATATTTGTTTTTTTTTTAAATAAAGCTGAGTTAAATTTTATTAATGTTAACATTTGATTATTTCAGCATGACAATTTACAATACAATTTTATAATGCAGACACTTTTCTCTGTTCCCATTATAAATGATGCAGAACAGAAGCGCAGACAGAGATCTAGAAATATAATAATAAAATCCTCATGATCCATTCTCATACATATAATATTCAAAAGACTGGATTGCTATCAATGTTTTGGCCATCTGTATTATGTTAAGTCCCTCTTTAAGATGTCTCATTTTCTTATTTGAACATATTTGCAATAAATGAAAAATGCAATGTTATATAAAGTGTTTATAGTTTACAAAGTACTTGCACATACATTGTCTAATGTAATATATTTATTCATCTTTTCACAAACAGCTTTTGATTATATTGATTTTCTTTATTGTTTTTTGTTTATACTTTCATTGATTTCTGTTCTAATATTTATTATTTTTTTCTTCTGCTTGCTAAAGTTTAAATTTCTCTTCTCCTAGTTTTCTTAGATGGAAGCTAAAGTTACTGATTTTAGATCTTTGTTCTTTTCATATATATGCATTCAAAGCTATAAATTTCACTCTATACACTATTTTTGCTATTCACAAATTTTGATAAGTTATGTTTTCATTTTTTATTACTTCAAAATATTTTTAAGATTTCTCCCAAGATTTCTTCTTTGATGTATGTATTTAGAAGTATATGTTTTAATCTCCAAGTATTTTAGGATTTTCCAGCTATAAAATTTATTTTCACTATATTTGAACATGTTTTTTTAAAGAGCTACCTCTTTGTCCATCATTTCCATGTAACTAATTTTGCAGATCTGAACATGTGGTGTTTCCAATTTTTACCCACTATAAATAATACCATTATGAATATGTATGTAGTAATATTTTTGTGCATATAATCATTATTTAATTAGGATATATTTTTAGTGTTATCAAATTCTTAAATTTTCACTAATCTTTTGGGTGGCTGGAATTTGATGTTTAAATCTTTTATATCCAAAAATATAATTGACATATACTTGAATTCTTGCATATCTAATAATCTATCTCTCTGATCTTCACATATAAGAACTATTATACACATAGATTTCTTGGTTAACAAATTTTACCACCAAAAACTATGGATGTTGGCCCATTGCTTCCTGGTATTTATTGTTACAGAAGATTCTAAGGTTAGTCTGATTTTTTTTTTCTTTTGCAGGCAAACTTTTCTATCTAGTTAAGAACTTAACCGTTGGTATTTTCTCCTCTCTTAAACTTAGGAGTTTCCCCAGGATCAATTCAGATTTTCATCCTTATTAACATTGCCTGTTAATCACGGAGACATTTTTGTCTATAGACTCAAGCCTTTCTTTGGTACAGGAATATACTTTCTTACTGTAACTCAGACTTATTATGTTTCTGTTAAAATGGCGTTTTCTTCAAGAGCACAAAGTATGTTGCACATCTTTTTTTCATCAACTAAACCTACTTCTTTTTCTCTCGTGATTTTAATCTCTGCTCATTTTACATATTGAAGGCATCACTCTTCTCTTTTTGGTAACATTGGCTTTGATTTTCAGTGAACCTAATCGTGAGTGATTCTAGTCCTATGAAGATATTAATTGTACCATTTTCTTTTAATTTATTTCCTTTTTATTTCAACTCACCTCCTAGTTAAATTTTTTTCATATCAACATGTTGTTTTATCCTTTCATCTCTCAACTCTTATTTCAAAGGCGTATGTTTTGAATTTTATTGTGAACAAAACACAGTATTTCCAAAATATCATTTCCTGTAGTATTCCTTAAAATAATGACAATAAGATAATTTTTAAAAACTAACCCATTCTTGAAGCTATGTCCTTTCATGTTAAAGAAAATTTTCTTAATCTCTGCACTTTGTGCTTTTTATTCATTCTTTGAACAGGAAGCGAATCCATCCTGGAATGGCCAATAAGCAGGGGTGTTATGTCAGAACTGCTTTAGGCTGAAGTAGGAAGAAGCACCACAGTGGCTTAACCAGACAGAGTCTTTTAGTCACATGATCAGAGTCTAGGACGAGGTGTGTAGAGCCAGCACAGCTGGTCAAAGAAGTAGCCTGGCTTCTTCTAGCTTCTGAACCTGCAACCCTCGTGTGACCTTTATCCTCACAGTCAGAACGTGGCTGTACCGACTTTGTACCGACTCCAGGCTATATATATGTGTGCGGGTGTGTGTATAGTATATAATCTATTTAATGTATATCTTGCAGAGGGGAGGGACAAGGAGAAAAAGCTGGGTGTGCTAATGTTTTTTTTCCCTTTTACATTAGAAAAACAGCATATTGGCAAAAGCTCTGCTCAGGACATTTCTGTGTCATTGATGAGAACTGTGTCGCATGGCCACTCATAGCTGCAATGGAGTTCCAGGATTTATTTATTTTCAGCTGGTACAAACCTTTAGGTTAACTGGAGTTAATGTACACACAGGGAAAATAGATCTTGTGGGTGATACAGGAGCTGATTCAGTTCCTCTCTTGAGCCACAAGGCTCCTCAATTTTGAATTAATTGTAGGGTGGATGTGGTCAGCTCTGGAGAAGTTACCTGTGTTCATCTGCTGTCTGTCTATATCTGATGCAAGACTGAAGAGATGTACCTTGTTCTGCTAAACAGTGGTGACTTATTTTGAGATATTTTGAAGTGATATACAGCTAACGTCTTACCAATAATAATGAATGAAAGACTGAGTTTCAGGTAGATGACCACAGCATGATTTGTTATACCTTTTTTTTTAATAGCCAGGGATGAAGGCCCATAGGCACAGACTCAGTGCCCCTGCCCTTTTGAATTCCTGGCCACCCATGTAGAAAGAGCCACAAAGGCAGGCAAGCCCCTGACCAGCGAGGAAAGCAGCCTCCGACCAGAGGAGCAGCCTGGTCCTCTTCCCTGAAGTAGAGAGGGAGCATTGCCTAAGACGGTGAGTCTTAATTCAGCTCCGCATTCCTGCCACTAGCTGAGAACTTCCAGATTTTGCAGGTAGAATGTTAGCTTTTGGTGGATGTAAATATTTTCTTCATAAATATTATAGTGGGAAGATTAGAGAGACTCACAAAAGGACTCGTGTCTATTCAGACGTGATCATAGGAAGGATACAAAATGTGGGGTGACATGGAGGTCTCCGTGAGGAGGTTGGTGGGGTGTGAAGTTAAAAAGAATACGTGGGTTGATTTGAAAGTGATATCCATTAACTACCGTCCTTGTTGGAAGTACTAGAAAACATACAAAGGTAAAATCTACTGGTATAGTCTGTTATCTAGTGGGACAAGTGAGACAGAAATTAAAATAATTCCATATTATAACCTGCATGAAGGCATTACATATGCTTTGGTCATAGTTTTTCCTTCCAAAACTGTTTATGACCTCATGAATAGAGTTCATAAAATTTTGCTAAATTAACAATGCAAAAGTAGAAACAACTCAGTGTGTTATTTGGTGAATTCCATTACGAAGGTATGCATACTGTGCTCTGAGGCACAGAAGGGGGCAGAGTCAGAGAGTAACCGGTGGGTGTGGCGGCCCTGGTGCAGGTAGGACCTGGTTGGGAAGGAGGAGATGCTGATGGACAGGGAAGCCAGCAGGGACAGGGACCAGCGTGAGCAGCAGCATGGGTTTCAATGAGGGAGGCCATGGGAGAAGGGAGAAGGCTGACCCAGCCTACGCCAGGGGCTCTTGCCCTGGTCTTTATTCTGTGGACAGTACGAAGCTTTGAAATTCTGAGAGAATGTATCAGCTGTATGTAGGCTGAAATGGAGGAGGAAACAATGGAGGGGGAAGATTAATTGGGACCTTCTACCTGTTCATTCCCTCTGACTTCAGTGGTTAGAATGTAAATAGAGTAAGAAGCCTATATTATTTTTAAAAAATTAGTTTCATTTTATTGGTACATCCTTTGATCAGTGTACCAGAATTTTTACTCAGTTATCTATCATTTTGACATTTCTAAGTAATATTTTTCAATCTAAGTACTCTAGGTTATAGTTACCATTTATTCCTTTCTCATGTGACTGTAGGATGGAGAACAGTGTTTTACCTATACATCATTTAAAAAAATTTTTCGAAGCTCAGAATTGGGAAAATTGTAGTTCTTATTACGTGGCACACTCTCTTGGCTTGCTTTCCTTTATATATTTATTTATTTTCATGTAAAATATATAATAGGCTTTAAGGACACATAACCCAGAACTAAACACATGGTTCTCCTCTCCCAACCAGCTGGGATAAATCGTTACCAATTTCTATAAAAACTATTCCTTAATTTTCACCTTTTATGGCTTTATTGATTTGTATGTATTCCTTTAAAAGTATGGCTTTTATTAGTTGACTTTAACTTTCTTGGGAGGTGTTATGCTGAATGTAATATTTTGGGATGTGTCTTATTTAATATTATCTTACTAAGATCCATGCCACAATTAAAAAGGCTATTTCTTTTTGCACTTTAAATTATTTTTCTTTGAGTTGTGATGAGCATGATCATGAACTAATAGCAATTAAATTAAATTAATTAATTTGCTTGCCTCATTTAGTTTGTTGTCACTGGGACAAATGCATGAGAGTGTTGAGTCCAAACTTAATATCATTTGCCATGGCCACGAAAGAGTGGAATTCATTAAATTCAGCCTTAACTTAATTGAAATATCTTTGCTACCATTTAGTAACTATTAGCAATAAAATATAAACATAGCCATTTGGGCTATGCATGGCAGAACATTTCCTGGGATGCACCATAGTGAGATAATTTTAGAAAAATATCATAAATTTGATGAGTTTGTAGTTATCATCCCCTTAATCAGAATATGCATAAAATGTGTGTTAAAGTAGTAAGTACTGGATGTGCCAGTTACAGCTGCACAGACAGATGATAACTTTGGGTGGTGCCTCAACCTCTCAGGTCAAGCAAAGCCGAGTCGAGATTTTCTTGTATTGGACCATTCAAATATTTTTAAAATATGTATGTATTTCATGATAGGAGAATAGTTCTGGACCAAATAGGTTTTTTGTTTGTTTGTTTGTCTGTTGGTATTGGTTTCTTTTTTTTATTAGTTATTCTCTATCTCTAGGAAAAATTTGGGGCCTGATTAAGCAGAAACTGTTATAATCACCCAGTTTCACAAGAAAGTATAGAATTTCACATGCATTTTTTCCTACCATTAAATCACATCTTCAGGATGTTTTTCCAGATACTTGTGACTTCCATAGACAGTGGTTTTCCATGGCACTTGATGCTCTTCCAGACTTAAGATAACCAACTTCTTACTGTTTGCCTGGGCCTTCTCCAATTTTAACACTGAAAGTCCCATCTCCCAGTTGGGGCCATGCCTGTAAATGCTTTGTGAGGCACCTGGAATCATGGCTAGTTAGGTCATATACAAATAATACATGCATTTCTGGTGATGAATTTCACACATATTAGATTCCCATTTCCATTTTAATGCAACATTTGTACTATTTCAAATTCATGTTTTATAGGATGTATGAAAAACCTGAAATATGAATATTTAACATCCATCTCTTTAACTAATCTGAATTCCAGAATATGCATAAAGTCATTTTATTTCTTTTAAGTATATATAATAATTTGAATTAAAAAGACTTTCTCATTATATTTTAATGAAGAAACGAGAATGATGTATGATTAGTATTTCAGTTGTTTGGTGCAATGCATAAAAATAATTGGTTCTTGCACTACTTGATTTAAAGAGCTTTCTCTTTAATTTTATTTCTCTAAAAAAGCTTAGACAACTTATTCTCTCTTAGAGAGGGAATCAAGTGTAGTAGTTTCAAGCTTTTAGTCTTCTGAAATCAACCTCATGGACACAAAGCCTGGTTCTTCCACATACTACTGTGTGATTGGGGAAAGTTGCTTAACTTTATTAAGACGGTTTCTTGATCTGTACAATGGTATGATAATTAGTACCTTTGTAACAGGCTGTTAAGAAGACTAAATGAAATAATGTATGGTAGTCACTTGTTGCAGTGCCTGAGATGCAGGAAGTTTCCAGTATCGAGGCTCCGAGTAGCTACAAGATAACTTGAACTCAGACTTGTGCCAGAGTAACATTGGCTCTATCCATTTATGCTCTGTAATAGAAATCTAGGCTTTAAAAATAGTGGTTTATTGTGTGTGTGTTTGTATGTGTGTGTGTTATGGCTTTATCATTAGAGAATTTCAATATAAATGTGAGAAAGGAGTTCTTCCATCGCTGGCCAATTGCCCTTTAAGCGTGAGCTAAAGTGGAAATGCATAGCGTAAGAGAGGTAAGTTATTTCTTCCATTAACCTGTTGTCCTATCTCAAATTTTTCTCAAGAGATGGGGCAATAAATTGACTGTGTTCATCCATGTTTACTTTCTTATTGTAGCTATGTTTTACTAAAGTAAATGTCGAGGTTTTAATTGGTTTTGGAATGATTAAATCAGACAGTGTTTATTATGCTTGGCCATAAAGAACACACTGTGATAGGCTTGCCATCTGTTCAAGATACAAGTGAAATCCCCTTTGAAGAAGTGGGCAGTTGCTGCAAAGAATTTAATGAATGTTTACTGGTTTTCTATTTGTGTGAGGGGCTTATTGTGACAGTAACATAAATGTTATATAAGCCTCAGGGCTCAATCATAGCGCTTCAGTTCTTATGAAGGCTTTGCTGGGTCCTTGGATTTTGAAACTCTCAGGTCATGTGCCAAAGAGATAGCAGTGAGCCCGAGCCCTTCCTGGGAATGTTCGCTCCCCTGTTTCGGTTCTGAATCTCTGCTCCCCGCTGCCTGGTGACTGCTGTCCGGCACACAGAGTCTGCTGATGGCTATGTGTTTTTTTCCTTCAGGAACCAGTCTTCCTTGAGGCCTTGTTTTTTAAAAATTATGCTTCATAGATTTTAGGCAACAATTTTACCTATTTGGAATCAAAATGGAGTTACCTTACTCCTCAGATAGGTAGGGGTTTCCTCGCTGATAGACCTATAACATTGTTATTTCATGCCTGAATGACCTTGTGTTCTCCTACCTGTTTCCAGAACGTGGGCCCATTATAGAGCCCGCTGCACATCTTCTGTAACCACTGTAGTCCCTTCAAATTGAAGTGCACGGTCACAGGAAGAGGTCCAACCAGGGAACAATTTTCTAATTTAAACCTGCCACTGCATATCGCTTAGTTACCCCTTGGATTTCTGACTGAGGCTGTTACCAGGGTAGTATAAAAGAGAAAGGAGGGGAAAAGCTTTTCCCCAAATGTGAGGTGGTGAAGTGTATAAACTTGACCTACAATGTGAACATTTAGTGTATTTCTTCCATCTAAAACGCCATTTGCCACAGTCAATGTTTCTCAGTGTCATGTTGCTGTAGAAGAGTTGCCTATTTGTCAGAAGTTATTTGTCAGTTTTCTCAGTATCTGTGGGAGGTAAGTGTGCTTCCGATCTCAGAGAAGGCAGTTGTGTGCTCACGGGGATTTGTGCAGGTGCTTCACAGAAAATACGCCTTTGTTTCTGAATACGCGAACTACCTGAATGCGCATAAGTAAACAGGGCCTTTGCTAGATTTCTCGCTCCTAGGAACAGCTTAATCTACTTTCATTAAGTGGTGGTGGTTGGCGTTACAATTTAGACATAAAAAATCTCCCACATATATTTTATCTCCTAATTGTTACATTTTCATTCAAATCAATGTAACTTACAGTAGAATAATTTCCAAAATGAAAGTAAAGAAAGTCAGGTGAAGAGAAACTATGCAAATGTCAAGGTTAGGATACAGTAGCATGCACATACTTATTACAATGGCCTTGCAGATAGGCAAGCAAGTCAAATGAGATGTGTGAATTAGAGTACGTTTGGACTATCATACGAAATGCAGCTTTGGTAATGGAGACTTAGAATTTCACATGAAAAGAAGTTCAGAGACAAGCAGTTCCAGGGCTGATTTGATGCTCAGTGGTGTCAGGGCTTTGCATCTTTCTTTTTTATAGGGTAGAAATTTTGCCCCAGGAGGTTCCAGCAGGCTTCCCTTTGCACCTCGCTGCTCAGAATTAGGTATCCTGCCTCCTGCCAAACCACTCTCTGACAGGGGCTGGGGAGGGCAATGGAGGGGGGCACTGTGACAGGCGGGGGCCAATCATGATTAACCATCTGAAGCTTTCCTCCTTCCTGAGCATGTTGCCATCTTAACAGAACTGGAGTTTCGCTGATAAGGAAGATTGGGATGGGGTGGACATAGTGCTGGGTGTAGCGCAGTGTGTGCCGCACACACCAGGCAGGAGTGTGGCTGGAAACAGCAGGCCACTGCCCATGGACTGTACACCCCAACCAAAAATGTGGGCAGAAATAGCCATTGCCCAGCTTTGACTATTCTACATAGTTTGTCCAAATTCAAAGACATGTTTAACTAACGATCATACCATTTTTCAACTGGATGGAAGTGACTTTAATTCTCTTCTGCTGTATTTATTACAAAAGTATTGAGCCTCCCTGGTTTTAAGCACTGACTTCTCTTAGGAGATCTGTACTTTGTACCATCAGATAAAACACATATTCTTTGGTAAAATTATTTTGCAGGTGCCTAATATATATACCAGTCACATGATGCAAATACAAACAAGACTGAGAGGAATTTTTGGTAGCACTTGCTTAATCGTGCAAGCTGAAATTAGTTTATCTTTGATGCGTTAATGTCATTTAATGCACTCAGTGTTGAAATAAACTAAAATAATTATTTGACTCTGAGAGTCAGGCTGCCAAATGAGACCTGAAAACATTTAACTTGTAGCAAACTCATTACAATTTTATATTTGAGTCATAACACTTTCAAAAACCCGTGGCATGGGTAGTCAGAAACCTGCATTTCTCACATTTTGGGAAGAAGCTGTTGGCTGACATTGCATATTTTCTGAAGGATGGTGGTCTGGGAGATGAAAGTGTTTTCCAGGAAGCTAAGCCAGGTCCTGAGCATGGTATCTGAGTGAGTAGAAGGTGGTAGAGGTGCGGTGTGGAGGACATCTCAAGGCAGTGAGGGGACCCCAGCCAAGGTACCATATGAGCTTGTCATCATCCTGGTGGATGTTGACATGGACCCTGTTATAAAAGGAATCACCCAATTGAAGTTGAATCCTATGGTAACTCTGACAGGACAATAGGAAGGAAGTTTGCATACGTATGTTGAAGCTTGATCCTTACAGGACTCTGAAAGCCAAAGAGAATGTTTTTAATTGTAGGTATTTACATGTGTAAATAATACTTGAGAAGACTGTCTGAGTTAAAGAGGGGGGAACCCTGAGGTCTGCAAGGAGAAAGAGAAGGCACAGTGGTATTGAAACTGGTAGAAAGTGATGGGAACGTGCTCTGCAGGGCATAGTGGCAACAGAATAGAATGGAAGGAATATACGTGAAAGAGACTGAAAAGAATGTGTCAATACTGATCAGTATGTATGTGGATGGATTTATGTGCATGTATTATTCATTGTTTTACATGCTGGTGTTCCCCTTCGTCAAGGCGGAAAATGAAAGGCTCTTGATTTGGGTTCACGATTCGTATTTCAATTTAGGGATGTCTGACAGTTTTAATCATATTTATTCATAGCTTTCAAAAAGGTAGCAAATTGAAAATAAAATTATGGCTTTTATTTCATGCAGAAAGTGAAGTACCTGTGGATTCATGTGAGAACATAGGGCATTTTTTTCCTGTTCTGATTTCAGATGCTGAGCATACATTTCAGATTTTTCTTTTAATTATACATAATCACTCTGTTATGAAGAGTATCGAAAAATTTCCATAACAGACCCATGCCATTTTGTTCTTGTGCCTCAGAAGGAAATCTGCCTGGGTTTGGGTGACCATCAAATTCTTAAGGTTGTGAACTGTAGTTTGGCCAAAAGTATTGAATAAAGTCCTCTGTGATTTAGGTTCCCCTATCTTGGCTGCCAAGTGCGGTGAGGTGAAGTCAGTATGTACTAATAAGCTATAATGTTCAAAACTTCTGTTTTAAAAATGTATGGTAAGAATCTTAGGGAAATGTTTTAATGTTTTTATTCTTAAAAATTAAAGAAAAAATGATAACAAAAGTGGAAGCAGATATATCTAACATTAATCATACATTTATAATTCAAAAAAAAGGTGCCTATACCCGAGAAATGTTCATACAGCCCCACGAGGGGACAGATGTAAAATGTTCAAAGCAGTGTTGTTTGGCTTCATTAGTACATTTTGTTAAATTCTCACAGGAATGTAATTTCTTAATCACAATATGCACCTTTATCAATTCAGTCCAGAATTATTTAATGAGCACCTACTATGTTTTGAGTTCTGTTCTAGGTGCTTGGAGCACCTCGAAGTCCAAAACAAAGATTCTTATTCTTCTGGACATTCCATTCCAGGGATGGAAAATAGAGAGAAACAATAAATCTAACATAAATGAATTATATTTTATGTCACAATGTGATATGTGCTATGGAAAAATTAAAACAAGCAGCATAAAAGGAATCTGACGATCTGAGAGATAGGTCGGAGGAGGTCAGAAGGATGCTGGGATGAATTGGTTGTCTTCGAGCAGATAAACTCTGTAAAGATGAAATGGCTTAAAGAGGGCGAGGAAACTGCTAAGAAATATTCAAGGGAAGAGCATTCCAGGTAGAGAGAAACAGCTTTAAACACAGGCTCTGAGGCAACGAGGGTGTCTGCACAGCCAAGTGGCCAGTGGGACGGGACAGAGCTGGGGAGGGGAAATAGAGAAGGCAGAGAAACAATGGAGAGGACAGAACTTGCAGACTTATTACACAAGAAATAGAGAATCACTGTATGGTTCAAAGAGAAGAAGTAATATGATTTAACTTGTGTTTTAAAAGGCTCACTCTGGCTTTCCCGTGAAGACTAGGCTGTAGGGAGGCTGGGCTAGAAGCGAGAATCTAGGCCATAAATCTTAGGTGACTTGCATAGTGGTGAAAAGTGGTAAGGCTTGGTTGGATTTTGGAATTATCTTAATATCTCGATGGGTGATATACAGAGTGGGAGAGAAAGCTAGGAGTCAAATGACTACAGAGCTTTGGCCTGAGCAACTGGTAGGACTGAGCAAATTGCTAACAGCTCACATAGGGAAGGCTCTGGGTGCAGCCTGTTCAGAGAGGAAAATCATGACTTCGGTTTTAGAAAAACTGAGTTTGACATGCTTATTAGACATCCAAATGGAGATGTACAGCAGTCAGTTGAGTATATGAGTCTCGAATTCAGAGGCGCAGTCTAGGATGGAAGTACAGACGGAGGATTTGCCAGCATGTTGATGGTACTCACAGCCGTAAGTGCAAGGTAGGGAAGAGTAGACAGGAAAGAGGCCAAAGGTGGCGAGCTCCAAAACCGAGTTCAGGACAAGTGGGGAGATTAAGAATGGGCGATTGTTATGGTAGGGAAACATTCAAGTAGTGTGGTGCCTGAAAGTAAGGCTACATTTAACTGTTGATCAAAGATTAAAACAAAAAAGTGATAAAGAACTAGATTATCACTTTCTATAGAGTCATCTTGATAAAATACTTTCTTTTGGCCCTGGCTGGTGTAGCTCAGTGGATTGAGAACGGGCCTGTGAACCAGACAATCATGGTTCGATTCCCAGTGAAGGTACATGCCTGGGTTGCAGGCCAGTTTCCAGCAGGGGACACATGAGAGGCAACCACACATTGATGTTTCTCTCCCTCTCTCCTTCCCTTCCCCTCTAAAGATAAATAAATAAAATCTTTAAAAAATGCTTTCTTTTGTTCTGCTTAATGAACCTTGCTTATAAAACTATAAACATTTCATGGAGAGTAGGACCAGGGAATGCTCCTGTCTTTTAAAGAATTATAAAGGTTCTCTTTAAAAAAAATCCAAAATGCACCATTTATTTTTTATATTTATTACTTTGATTCATACATTTTAAAAAGAGAGAATTTGAGTTGTCTTTCAGACATACATGCGGCACGAGGGAAGAAGTAATAAAATAATACTCTAAAGTGAAGTGGGAGATTAGAGGACCAAAGTATGATAGAAAGTCATTTCCGTTTGTAAAAGATACTTTGGTCTGGACCTTCCAGTGTCTGGAACAAGCAGAGAAACAGCAGTTCAAGGAATCATTGTGTCTGTAAGATAAAAATGAAAATAAGAATTGTTTCTGGCACAGAAAACCCTAGAAAAATTTTCTCATGGGTCCTTACGAAAGGGTTCTGTATGTTTCCGTGGATGGCATGATCGATGGCACCCTGTGGTACCCAGCAGGAAATTTAATCGCCTTATTTCCCACTATTGTCCTTCACCATTTGAGATCACAGTATCGCAGAGAAGTGTCTTCAGATAATTCTGTGAGAAACCACACCTGCTTTATTATTCCCTGGATTGATCTAAGAATAATTTAAATTATAGTCACTATCTTTCTCATCTATTTTCTTTTGAGCCAATTTATATATGTGTCAAAAATTGTATGTTGCTAGCTGTGTACTTATGGTAATTGGGGATGATGTGAATGCTTAACAAAGACAGCATTTTGGGTTTTTATGTTTCCTTTTGGGGGAAAGAAAAGATGACAATGGAAAGAACATATTTCTAGGAAGCAAAATCATGGCTTTATGTATGTGGAGTACGTGTATTCAGTAGGTCTTCCAGGCTTGACAAAGCCTGTCTTCCTCCCCAAGCTGGATTTTCCCCCCCTCTGCTGGGCCTTTTTGCTAAGACTACAAGCAATTCTTATGCCACTCAATTATACAGATGGTCTCCCACTCATGACGGTTTGACAATGATTTTTCAACTTTAGGATGATGTAAAAGTGACATGCATGATAAATTGCATGAGATATTCAACCATGTATTACAAAGTAGGCTTTATGTTAGATGGTTTTGCCCAACTGTAGGTTAACAGAAGTGTCCTGAGCACATTTAAGGAAGGTGAGGCTAAGCTATGATGATTAGATATATTAAATGTATTCTCAACTTAAGATATTTTCAACTTAGAATGGGTGTATCAGGTGTAACCCCACTGTCTGTTGAGGAGCATCTATATTCTAACGCTCAGTAATTTTAAGAAAATGCGTGTTGTTATTATACTATTGATTTTTGATATTGTACCATGTCTTGGAACTAGTCCTGTTATTAGAGCAGAGAAAGTAAGAATCCCAGAAGAACTTTCTGTAGCTTGCTTTTTTTTCTTTGAGGGAAACAATGTTACCAAGTACTGAAAAACAACTTGCCAAAATGTCTGCTGTTCCCGCCCCCCCCCCCCCCCGGTTCTTAATTAGAAAATTAGGAAACCCCGGCTGGGCTGCAGTGACTTGGAGAAGGAGGAGGAATATAAGGAAAGGCATTAAGTTTAATTATTATGACTGTAAGATTTATTGTATTTGGAGAAATAAAATACTAAATATGCAATCACAGGAAACGGAGGAGACATTTGTTAGTTGTTGGGTAGATGCTAGTCAAGTCGAGATATAATTATTGCCAAGTACGCATGTGAGTAATAATAATGATGGTGGTATTTAAAATCAGTACACAAAGAGACAAAATACAGAAATACTTAATTTACTCTCTTTTATCTTTCAGAAACACCCCAAACATAAAAAAAATTTGATATATTCTTCAGAAGGTGGGGGAAACCTTTTTTGGGGGGAAGTCATCCATAACTATTGAAATGAAAAAAAATGGAATTTAAAAACTTCATTGTTAACATGTTCACTGAAGCACATGTTACAGAAGTCTAACTTTCTTTTATTTAAGATTGTTTAATTTATTTTTATTTTTATTTTTAGAGAGAGGGGCAAGGAGAGAGAAAGAGAAGGAGAGAAACATCAATGTGTGGCTGCCTCTCACATGGCCCCCACTGGGGACTTGGCCCGCAACCCAGGCATGTGCCCTGATTGGGAATCAAACTGGCAACCCTTCAGTTTGCATGCTGGCACTCAATCCACTGAGCCACACCCACAAGGGCAAGAAGTCTAACTTTCTAAAAAAGAAATTAAATAAATACTGATAGCATACCATTTCCCTAGTAGTCATGATATGATATTGAAATGTGTCGTTAGGGTCTACTTCTATGCTAACCACTTAGCATCTCACGCATCAAGGGCAGTTATGCAAACAGTAACAATTCATATACTTGCAATGATAAATCTAATCCAGGCAGTGGGAGAGAAGATAAATGCAGATATTTATTTAGTTATCTGTGAATTATGGATCCATGTACTTAGTTCACTGACTTAATATCGTCATTCATTCGCTGGCATATGATGTACCATTGGAAAATAGAAAGCATTTCATTGGTATTTGATTAGAAAGTATTTATTAGCTTCTGCTCAGCTCTGCTTTTTCACCTCATTGTTTCTACATTTTCTGCTTGCCCTCTTATTCTCATTCTTTGGATTTCCTCAGTGGAGCACTTTATTTAACTCTTAAGTAGCTCCAGTTGTTTCAGTACACAGTTTAGTGGCTCAGGTTGATCAAGCATTGAGATCGTAAGAAATTGCTGATGATGAAAATAAAAGTTTCTAGGTGAGAAATATTCCTGAACAGACTTTGAGAAACATTAGATTCTAGTCGAACTGTAATTTCACATGGATTCTATGAGCACAGCTAAGACTGGATCTAATTCCTAAGGTGTCCTATATATATATCATTTTTTCCCCTCCCTAGGGAAGAGTGCAAATGCATCCCCCCACTACCACAAATTCTGCATTGAGTTTCCCACGTCTGGAGAAATCTCAGGGGTCAGCACGCCCAGAGTACAATGGATCAGCTTCATCCTGGGAAAACCACCTTCGTGGTCGTGGTATCTCCCCTGCCAGGTAGGTATAAAGTGCCCTATATTGATTCCACTGAATTCACAGCTAAATCTTTTACTTACTTTTTTCAATGAAATTTTGGCTATCTTTTATATTTTTCTCTTCTATACTTAAACAATTACTTTTTAAAACATAAACACAAGGCATTGAATTCATCTGTTGAGTTTGAGATCCAAACTTTTGCAGTGACGTTTAATCTTGGTTTCATTGTATTACTCCACTTTCCTACTTGGTGAAATATGCACATTTGATGAAAAAAATTTATATTTTAATTATTGCCAAAAATAATTATGCTATTTGTTAAGTATAAGAATACTAGGTACATATAAAGTATATCATTTAATTTTTATAATATGAGTAATGGAAGAAGGCAAAGCAGCCACTGCAAGTAAAAGACACCTTGGAAGCTGAAATTTGTTCATGAAAAAACAACAGAAATATCTACAAAGTATGAAAGGTCAGGGAAAAACAAGTTGGACTAAAGGAGAATTTGCATAATACCTTGCAAAGTCCTCAGAAGGAAACTATAGGACATAATTAAATAGTCAAGAAAGAAAGCTACCTAGAAAATCAATGGGACCACTTATTCAGAGTCAATTTTCGCTTCAACAATGAAAAGGAGTAGATAAATAGACTAACTAATATACTCTTTGTCAATACCTGTATTGGAAGATGTGAGGAACAGAATGTTACTACTAAAAATGTCCCTGAAAATGACTACTATATTAGACACTTTCTGTTATTATATTAGATACTTTTTAGACCTTAGCTACATCACACAATATTTATTTCTACAGCTATAGTGAACATGACCTATTCATCTGAAACATCACTCAATAATCATTCACGTACTAAGTTAAAAAATAATTTCTTAAATGCCTCTAGTTTAATTTTCTTTATCAATAGGGAAATGTTTGTCTAAGATTAAATGAAGTATTTGCTCAGAACCATCGGGAACAACAGGAGCATTTGCTGGCTTTTACTATGTAGGTCAAAGCATGTATTTGTTAGTTCGTTCCATAGGCTTTTATTTCATGTCCTCTATGCTAAGGACACTTGGTACCTCCCTCCATCATGGCACCGTCAGGTGCTGGTCACACTCTCCTCTGCAGCTGGAGCAGTGGGCTTCCTCATTCCCACCCGCTCAGCACGGACCCAGTGAACGTCTTCATTACCACAGTGGCACGCAGGGAGCGCCCTCTCAATGTATGTTGTAAATAGAAGGCTGAGTTGAACACTGATGACCACATGGCACAATCAGTATGCAAGTAATTGGGCAATGGCACTACTGGGTAAACCAAGCGTCTACTCTGAAACATCCAACTTATCACTACTGAGAAATTACATCATTGGAATTATAGCATTTGATCAATTTATACTTATTAAAATACATCAATGACTGGTAAGCTCTTTGGCCTAGAATGCAGTGTATGGAGGGAAAGATGTTTTTAAAATGTTATAGTAAAGTTTAGAGAAAAAGTTGAATATACTCCTACTGGAAATTGCTATTAGCTGTATTTTTGTATTTGGTGCTCTACAGTTAGAACGTAAGCCTCATGAAAATAAGGACTTTGTCGTGTTCATTGCTCTATTCCCTGTGGCCTGGGACAGGGAAGGTGCCCTCTGAATTTTTTTCCCGAGTGGCTGAAATGGAAATTAAAATTCTCTTTAGCAGGAATTAAAGCCAATCAAAACAACTTCTCCCACATATGTTCAACGATTTAGGAGTCGCAGGAAAGTGAGGAAGGGCAAGGTATTACAGCTGACGTGGGGGCATTAAAAGGCATTCTGCATTTTTGGCCGTTTGTTTTTATGAAGGAGAGAGATATTTGGAAGGCCAAGAGGATATTCTTCCTTCCACTACTAATTTCAGAATCGTTGGATACAAAATTGAGATCCAAGTCTGTGAGGTTCAAGAATATGAGCTGCATCTTGTTGCCATGACATCACCCCCTAAATTGAGGTCATGCTTATCAACAGACCTAAGCATTGTCACCCGCGCCTGGGAAGACAACATTCCTTTGTTGATCTGCTACCATCACTTACAGGAAGTAGAGCCTGAAATAGGAGTTTGCGTGCCTGTGACTTATTGAGAAAATACTATTCAGGGAAAACCTTAAGGAAGGAAGTGAAGCAGGAAACGGGGGAAAGGGAGGAAGGGGTGGAGGAAGAGCCCCAAAGTCTGTATGTAGTCTTAGATGAAGCCTGGCCTTGGTCTGATACATGGAGATAGCGGTGGTTGCTGTGGGGATTGGAGGTGTGTGGTGTGGGGTGTGGGAAGCTCTGGGATGTTAACTGCACAAAAGATAATGTGGTTGACCCTTTGGAGCCCAGAATCATTCAGTTATTCACTAGGAGCTGTGGCTGGGGAGGAGATGGGGAGGACCAGGCACCTCCTAGCATGGGAGGGCGATTTCTGGAGAAGGTTGCGGTTGTGAGTTCTTAATTGCCAACACGATGGGATTCTACCCTTGTTCCCAGGGTAGGGTTAAGGAGAGGTACTTTGAGTTGGTAATGGTGTTTTCAGATATGGGAACCAGAGGGTTTGCTGAAGCATGTTAAGAAAGTAGAAATTTTAGGAATTACAGCAGCAGATTCTGACTTTGCTTTTGTTTTGACACAGTTTGTTTTTCCTGTAAGACAATAAAGCTACAAATGACTTAACTGAATAGACATGAAATTTCTCTATTGATTTATATCAAAACTCATGGAACCTCATAGTTTATCACCTGTCGCTTTGCCTCTGATTACAGCTTCTGTGAGGTCACAGCTCATCATGTGCCCGAGGTTGGAGTGCTTGGAAGTGACAGTTCTGTGATAAGGGCTTATTCTAAATCAAAAGCAGGATCAAGTTCAATTTCTCTGACAAGGGGCTCTTGAAATGCTCTGAAGAACAATAGTTGCAGGAGTTGAGATTCTCTGGCCTTGTGGATTTTCCTCCAAGCAGGATCACTACATTTTCTGTAGTGATCCATAGAATTTCCATAACATTCTCTTTGTGGATTTTCCTGTGTTTGCTTGGCTGCATTAGCTGCAATCCGTGTATGACAGAGTCATCC
Source organism: Artibeus jamaicensis (assembly GCF_021234435.1). NCBI lineage: Eukaryota > Metazoa > Chordata > Mammalia > Chiroptera > Phyllostomidae > Artibeus > Artibeus jamaicensis. The sequence goes on along the minus strand of NW_026522056.1, from coordinate 18,165,800 downwards.
ACGATTAGCTGAGAAATGTGGTTCATTGGAATAAAGATTTGCCACATGCAAAATTCTGGTGGTATCAACAGTCAGTCAGTGGTTACTGTTACACATGGTTTATGACTTAAACTTCAGGTTTGTCTATTGTTTAATGCACCAAATTAAAAAATAGTTTTAATACGTAATAAGATTCGTTGGCCATCCTGTACCCTGCTTAAAGGCTGGAATTAATGGTGCTGTTAGGACACATAAATCCCAAATGGCATTAGTTTACATTTATTGCACAACAATTGAACACAAATTACATTTAAATATTTTTAAATGATTTAAATATGTAACCATATTTTGGAATATGTAGACATTAGGTTAAACAGTAATTTATAATCTTACTGTTAATATAATATTGTTGTTAATTTTCCTTCCCAAGTCTTTGGTTCCTCATATTTATGAGTAGAATTTGCACAGTTGTGTAACCTGCTTTGGCACTTGTATCATAAACATGGTCCATGTTACATATTACCTACAATCATCATTTCTTAAAAAATCACTTTTTTTCTGAGCAGAAACATCACACTTGTTCATTGGAGAACATGAGAAGGACTAAAAGGTTAATCCTAGCCCCTCTGATTACCCATTTCCCCATCCTCCCACTCCTGACCCCACGCTCCACAGGCCCCACTTCTCCTTGGGTGCAGCTGGCAAAGGGTTAAGCCGGACTCAGGGAGTTCTCATGCAGAAATCATTAGGACGGCTCTCCTCACCACCTCTGAAGATACACAGGGCCCGGCTCAAACAGCGCCCCCTTTTTATCACAAACTCATAAGCATGTAATTCTGTAACGTAACAACATCACACTCAAGCACACCATATGATGTTGTAGGTGGAATGTTCTAATTAAAAGTGCAAATTATTACACCCGTATTATTACCCTACCAACCACACTCAAGCAGGCTTTACTTCTGCCAGACCCTGTATATTTTCGCAGCTCTAACTTCAGCCTCCTTCTGCTGCTGACCTTACCTTGACCCCTGTCAGAACAGGCCAATTCTTTCTTGCCTGGTCTCTTTCTACCATGCCTCTTACATCAGGCATTAGGCCTTCTCATTGGTTAATGTCTTTTGTGTTGCCAGGTGAGTGGAGAATCTAATTGGCTCCACTCTTTTCACAGAGTCCAATATTCTTTTGGTCATGTCTTTCTGATCAGTACAAAATGTGAATTAATTTACTATCCATTTTAAAATAAAACGTGCAATGTGTAACCTAAGCATAATCACCTTGACTGCTACGTTTCTGTCTCTAAGAGGAGAAGAAATTACATAAGTTCTGTTGAAAATTCTGGATACACAGATTGAAACTGTCTTCCTTTTCTTATACTACAAGTAGCGATGAGGAAACTAGGATTTTAGATGATGAAACATGGCCTCCAGACAAATGGCCACGTGGCTTTTCTTTCCCTTTGGGAATTTGCCTGTATGTGTTATTTTTATGTTCATTTTTAACTGTGGGGTTTATTATTGAGATAGAATAAAATACAAGTTTGTGGTAAACAGTGGTATGCAACATGATGATTTGGTACTCATGCATATGGTGAAATGATTACCACAGTTTACCATAAACTTAGTTAATACTTAGTTAAACTTAGTTAACGCTTCCATCAGCTCACACAATTATTTGTGTGTGTGTGTGTGTGTGTTAGAGATATTTAAGATCTACTCTCTCAGCAGCCTTCAAGTGTGTAGTACAGAGTGTCATTAACTGTAGTCACCAGTACATAGTTCTGGTAGACACTAGACCCCAGAACTTACTCATCTTATTACTGGGGGTTTGTGCCTTTCGAAAAACCTCATTTTCTCCACCCCAAGCTCCTGGCTACCACCATTCTACTCTGTTTCCAGGAGATCTACTTTTTAGATTCCACGTGTAGGTGGTATCATACAGTATTTGTCATTCTTTGTCTGTCTTATTTCACTTGGCATAATGCCTTCAAAGTTTATCCATGTTAAATGGCAAGATCTCATCTTTTTTATGGCTGAATACTATTCCACTATATGTATATGTAAAGTGTGAGATATATATGTACGTAATTTTCTTTATTCATTTTGCCCATTGATGGACACTTAGGTTGTTTCCATGTATTGGCTATCTTGAATAATGCTGCAATCAATATGGGAATACAGATCTCTCTTCAAGACAGAAAATTCGTTTTCTTTGGAAATTTACCCAGAAGTGGGATTTCTAGATCATATGGTAGTTTCATTTTTAATTTTTTGGAGGAAACTCTATACTGTTTTCCATAGGAGTTATGCTAATTTACATTTTCACCAAGACGTCACAGGGGTCTCTTTTTCAGAAATGTCAAATAACCACCTTTTTGTCCTCCATATCTATCATATTTTGTCTTATAGTTTTCATCTTTGTCTCGTTTCAGTGCATTTTGGTGGTTCCACTGGTGTTTATTGGGTGTCTCTATTCAGTTGTGCAGTAGAAGCACCAAACCTTGGGCCTATGCCACACAGAGCGAGCAGTGTCACTGAAAAGCCACAGTGCCCCAACTGTGACTGAGGGTGAGGCAAGTGCATGCTCAGCTCCGTGCACCCGGAGTGCCCCCCTCCAGGCCCAGAAAGACCTCCCCAGCCTTGACTGCAGCCCTGCCTCAAGATGGCACGCAGAATCCCGTCCAGGCTTGGCGGGCTCGGGACACGCCGTCTTCCCCTTCATTCTTAATATACTTCCTCTTTAAACTGACTGTGGATTCTTTGAAGGTCTGACAGTTGTTGATGGTGGTGATCATGTTGAAAGTAGCAGGGAGGGCACCACTGGTTTCTCCTGTGCTCCTTTTCATACAACTGAGCTTCATCTCTGTGTCTACTTAAGGAAGGATTCGTTTGCTGAATACACAAAACTAGTACCTTTATTTTCAAATCTCCACTTACCTGAGCAGCTCCTTGAAGATTCTGGTCGAACATCTGGTCGTGCATCTATAAGATGATAGTCAGCAGTATCACTGGGTAGTACCCATCTTGGTAGGCTTCAGGTTCAGTCTCTCTTATCTGGTCTTTCTTGCCTGTCTAGAGCTTTCCACAGCCAGACAGTGCCATTTGAGATGAGAGTTGACCCATACATGTCCAGCAGCTCAGACTCCACATCTGGAGAAGGCCATGGCCCCAGGACACTGACATCCACTTCCAGGGCCAGCTCCACATTTTCCAGCATCTCTGTGCTGGGGTAGGTGTTTAAGACGCATGTCGACAGGCTCCCAGTCTCATTTGCTTCTAGGTCTTCCAGTGCAAGCTTCTGTGTGTGTGTGGTCAGAGCCTGGTGGTGCATGCCCAGGAGATTCCTGAAAATCTCATAATGGGGAGGAACACACAGAACCATCAGGTTTTTGGGCAACAGTGAGGTCATCTACGATGCGCTTCCTTATGATGTCTAGGTGGCAAATGAGCCACATCTTGTTGGACTTCCTGGTGTCCTTGTGCCCACCCTTGATTTTGGTATTTATGGTTCTGTCCAAGATGGTAAGCATCTTCTCCTTCCAGTTCTTGGCTCTCCCCAAGGAGCAAAGCCAGTTTGATTTTTTCAGTCAAGTATGTGCTTATTGATATTTTCTTCCCTTCCAATGATCCTGACAATTGATACTAGCAAGGTGGGGTCATGGCAGGCAGCAAGCCACCCCCTTTGCAGCACTATCCATAGCTGCTTGGCCGGCTCACCGGGGAGCCCCTGTGTGTTCCCAAAGCAGCTGCATTAGAGGGTCATGTCATGAGTGTCTCCACTGTCACTGTAGGAGAGTGCTCGAGGATCAGCCCATCCCGGGAGCACTCCAGGTCCATCAGCTGCAGGAGCGCCCCTTGCTCAGGTCCTGAATTTCCCTAAAATCTTGGGCACTGAGAAAACATTCATGGGGTTCTCTGTGGTGACAGCGAGCTGGCTGTGCTGCACCAGAGCACCCTTCATGCCCTCGTGGCTCTCAATAGTGCTGGTGGTCTGGCTCCAGTCCTTGCTGTCATCGGTCAGGGACCATGGAAGGTCCTCCATGTCGGTCTCGTGGTGGAAGTGGCTCAGGCCCCTGGTGCACCTCGTTTGCCCCTGGGTAGCTGCCTTCACTCTGGCTAAACTGATTAATTTCATATCTTGGATTAAATCTTCTGAGATTTTTCTACTTCTATAATGCTGCTGTTTTCTATGACATCCTAAATTTTTATTTTTCTTTGCCTTATTCAGCCATTACTTAACTTTGTTTTCCTAGTAATATCAGTAACAGGCTATGTAGTTTACTTCGTTAACTTTGCACAGTAAATATCCAGGCCTAATGCTGGATTTTGTTAATTTATCAAACCCAACCTGGTAGTGATCACATACACAGTGAGAAACTGCATTTTGCATCTTTTAACTATCCTCAAGGATGTTAATAAAATTCTTTTCTGGTGGGTTTTACGGAAGAAATTGTTGATGAAAGGTGACGTTATCAGCTCCGAGATCCAGCAGCTCCGAAAGGGCATTCTGAATAGAAGGACTTTATTTTAGTACAGTTCGTTTTCTGTATCCTGTGATGTCTCTTTGGCAAGGGCAGCTCTCCATTTCCAGTTCTTCATGCAGCCTCTATTCCAGGTGTTTTTGGGGGGCGGGGTGAGGGGAGGGTGGCAGAGTGTCTGCTTCCTTCCAGCTCCTACTGACCATCAGTCCTCTTTTTCTTCTGTGTGGCTGTTCATTCCTCTGAGCACCGTGGTTGTCAAAAAGGGTTATGAAATGCTTTCTATCTGTTCTATATTCCTCTCGTCCTCCCAGGATTCACGCTTTAAATTTGCGTTGTTCCGAGAATTAATTAACTGGATCTTTCAGATATCAGGTGACACTTCCTTAAAGCTTGTGGCCTGGGAGAGTCATCTTGCCTTTGTATTCGCTATTACTGCCATTTCTTCTTGATTTTGTTTTTCTTTAATAATTTCAAAGGGACTTGAGGGTCCGGGTTTAGACCCCTGTGCCAATGTCACAGTCAGCCTAGGAGTTTCCTAACAACAATTTTCAACATCCACACCACATTACCAATAGATATCCTGAGCATTTAAATTGTTTTGTGCGTTTTCTTTGTCGATCTGTTTGTTGTTGGAGTTGCGTATCCTTGGTAATTGCTTGTTTCTTCTCGTCTCCTTAAATGGAGAATCATTTGAGGAATGGAGATTTCATGATTTCTTAGTACAACCTCAGCCACTCTAAAAGACTGCAGGTACTGAGACAATGGGTTGGTCGGCTGGAGTTGCGGTTAGAACACACAGTCCTCTGGAGCTATGAAATGAATGAGTTGCGTCTTTGCACGATGGAACTTGGCAGTGCGGCGCTTAGGCTCATCTGCTCCCCGCTGGCCTCTCCAACCGGGACCCCTTCTCATTGCCACACTATTATTTTTGGAGAAGATAAGCGTACACCATTATTTCTAAGAGCTTGGGCTTACAGGCTCCTCCTCAAAACATGGACCACTGACCTTTTATCTGTAATGCTTGTTATCAAACAGTAACACAGACATTTTTATTCTCCCTCTGGCATTTAAATCTCTGCAATTTCAACAGTTCCTCGAAAATGAAATGCTGTAAACACCCTGACCTCTGTGTTAACCAACCTTATAGAAGAAGCATTTAAAACATACATCCCTTAGATCCCTCCATGTTGTAAGCTGGAGAAAGTGCAAATTGCCTTGGTAGATACTGTTAATTCCCCAAGGTTTTCAGAGACTCAGAATGCCCTATTTTTGAAATTTTCAGGGGCGTGTGCTATCGTTTCATGGATCTCCAAAGGCTGTGGCATCTGGTAATATACGCTGCTCATCCACTTGGTGCACTACGTCGGCAAAAACCGTGGCATGTATTTTCTGTGCCAGTCACATCCACACAGGAAGATCAGAAAAGGTGGAGATTTCCCCTAGCGGTTTGCTTATGTTCACATATTGTTTGCTGTTCATACCCAACACTAAAATATGCCCATTTTTCCCCCTGGGGTTATTTTACTCTTTTTCTGTGGGCTTAGTTACAGAATCATTTATGTCAAAATAGTTTAGAAGCCTCGGGAATGGAAATTATGGAACCAGGCAACATTTGGAAGAAACCCAGTAACTGGATGGCTGACCACATTCACAAGAGTGATTAGCAATGAGATACACGGTGAGAACCGTTCATCGAACTGACACCAAGATCCTCTTTCTCTGTTGTGGTAACTTGGGGCTGATGGAAATACTGCGAAAAAGATAGTATCCTGTCTTGGAGATTCTAAGAATTTCCTCTGCATCTTTGAAATACAGAAAGTACCTTGTGAATCAGACATGTAAACCTAGCTCATAGAACTGTTTTTATAAGAATTCATAGAGCCCAAATCTGCTCATTATAGTGACATTTGGTGCCCTGTCTTGGCACTTTTCTCTCTGGCACCATGATACAAACTATTTATCATAATGTGATACACATCGAGGCCATTACCCTGGGTTTTTTTTTTAATGTTTGTCCCTGATCTTTTTTAAAGGATATGTCTCCTTTTGCATATTCTTTCTCCCAGGATTACTTCTTTTTTTCAGGACTTCTTGCAATGCTATATAAAATGAGCCTAGATCTGTCTCTCTTTTGGGACAAGTTTCCATGAAATCCAGAGGTCGAACATGGTCAAGGGGAGGACACAGAGGAAATAATAGTATGAGAAACCTTAGAACACCTTTTATTGGTTTGTTTTTTATGCCCCTTTTCACCAGCTGATATTAAGATATCGAACCAACTGCATTATGCAGCAATCTACAGAATTCGGCTTCAGAGGTTAGCATTTGGATAAACACACAGACACACACACATAACACTTGGAACCTACAGTTTTTAGTACCTGGGATGAAATGGAAACCTTCCCATTCCTGTTGAAAATCGTCTTTGGAACAAATGAAATGGGCCTAGTTATTAGACCAAAGATATTTTGTAGCAATAGCTTGGTAAAATGTCAAAGAGCCGGAGTTTGTTTTTGCTCATGACTCTTTGGTTTTAATGCTGAGTGCTCACTTGTTCCACTAATCAATGCTGTATTGGCACCAGCTAATACCAAGCTTTCCCTGCTGCCTGAAGTCTATTCTACCACTGTCTTCAATACCACCATCCATCTTCTTCGCTTGCCTATAGTTAGAGAAACAGTGTCATTGCTTACAGGACAGACTGAGAAAGATGTGGTCATAGCCCTTTGTGAGTGTTGTCACTGCAGGTCTGCAGAAATTAACAAGGCCAAGAAGAGAGTAGTGGGCAACAGTAGGTATCCTCATAATGATATTAATCCTAACAGTCCCAACTGAAACAATGCCCAATCGACTGGATACATAAGTTGTTAATGTATTCAGATGATGGAATACAATTCAACAACAATAATGAAAAACATGGGTAAAGCTGACACATACTGTGAGAGAAAGCACCCATAAACAGAAGAATACAGTATGATTTCATTTATACGTAGTTCAGAAACCAGATCAAACTCACTGATTTTGTTAGGACTTGAGACTGGTTGCTGCTGGGCCTTCTGTCTGGACCCGGGTGCTGGGACTTGCTCTGTTTACACTCAGTTTCTAGGTGCTTATTTCATGGATGAATTTACATCTCAAGAACCAAGTGAGCTGAACTTTATTATTTGTGCACAATATCTCCACACAGATTTTTACATTAAAAACAAGTGGGGCAGTGTGTTAAGTCTCCATATTTTCTTTAGTGACAGTATTAGTATTTCAACAAATGTCTTTTTTACTTAAATAAAATAGATATCTGCTTCAATTTAGGTGTCATATGATTGACTTGCTTTATGGTTTGACAGCCTCTTAAGATGGAAGTTGAGTGAGGCCCAAATGGCATAAGAGGAAAAAGAACACTAAGTTTTAGGGGCCCGTCAATGACTAGAAATATCATAATAGCAGGAAACTACTAATCTAAATTAACGTACATCTAGATTACTAATCTACTAATCTATACGTCCTGGATAATTTCTGATTTTTTATATATCTCCCTCAGGTTGTATGTTCAAAATATAATTTCACAAGTTTTCATGGTTAGAATGTTAGAAGAAGAAAGAATCTCCATGGATAAAGAATAGTCACATATTCTGTTTACAAATGACCAAGGAAAAATCACTATACCATAACTAATGTTTTATTGAATATGGGTGAATGAGTTTTATATCTGCACTTGTTTCTTTTTTCCAGAAGGAGTAATTTGCGACATTTTTATAATGGACTTTATTTTTTAGAGCAGTTTTAGATTTACAGAAAAGTTGAGAAGTTAGTACAGAAGGTTCTCATATACTTCACACCCAATTTTTCCTATTATTAACATCTTACAATAGTATATAGTACATTTGTTACAATTAATGAAGCAATATTTGCATGTTATTATTAAGTCATGCATCAATTGTGCAGAATAAAACTAAGTAATGAATGATTAAATATCTAAGAAATTCTGAATTTATTGGTCAATGATATGGCTAAAAGCAGAATGACCTCCATTTTATTTTATTTTAACAATATTTAATAAAATCATATTGTTTCTGATAGCATTGCTTCGACCTAAGCCGACACTGTGAGAGTTAAAGGGAGGTTCAGGCACACCTGGCGTAGTCTGCCTGCCTGGCTGAGTTAGACTCCAATTCACACCAGCGAGCCTGAGGTCCCTTTGTTCAAAGAAAGCAGGGTTACTTCCATAAGTAAAGCTGGCAGCGTTATTGCATGTTCTACTTATAGTTACCAAATATAAAAGCTTCCAGGTGATGGAGTGTTGATTCAATGAGACCCTGTCAAATCTTCAATCTTGGCTGCTTCCATCGAAGTTGACTAAGCATATGGCCAGTGATGCCTCAGGGTTCCTGGTAGCATGTAGTAGACCGCTCTGCCTGATTTTAGGAATTGTATCTCTACCCCTTGTGGCTAAGGGCGAGAGACCAGCTTTGGAATGCCAGCTGCAGGAGACAAAGCCTGTCTCTGGTAGCAAACATTGCCTCAGTTCCTCTCCCTGCCCCCAGAGCTTGGTTGGAAGTCAATGACGGGTAAGACCCCCACAGCGGGGGCAACCTAAGCCAGATTCGATCACCTGGGAGGCCTTCATGAAAGGACTGGGGGGGGGGCTGTGACAAAGAGCAATGGACTCTCACCCCCCAGCTTTGACATAGCCCAAGTCCCCATGTTCTCTGGAAGAAGCACTTCCTGGCTCTAATCCCCTTAAGCCTGAATACCTGATGGGGAGAGGTACACCTCCTGGCCTGGCCAGAGCGTGCCCTGGGGGAAAATCTGGCACCACAAAGACTTGCTGATTAACCTGTGAAATCTGCTCTGCTAAAAGTGCTTTCATTCATATGATAAGGGTCCGAGAGGAAATGAGTTTGTCTCCCAAAGTTTCTGCAACTCTGACTCATAGTAAGCCCTCAGACTTCTTTGTAATGTTATCTACTGTTTGATCCTTGCCGCCCTGTATTCCTGTGTATTACAACCCAATAAAAGGCTATGGAGAAAGGGGCTTGGGGCCTTTTTCTCCTCGGAGAAACTGACCGCTGCTGGCCTCTTTCTCCCCAGAGAAACTGGCCGCAGCCCACTCCTCCATCCCCAAACAGATCTCATCTTGTCTCAGCCATATTTATTCACTCATGCGTGTCTGTGGCACTGGGGGGACCTCGAGAAAGTGGTTGCATCCACAGTAGCATAAGGACATTTAGTATTGGAAGGACATGTGGAGAAATAAGGATACTACAGTATAAGAGAATAAAGTGGAAAAGAAAGAAACCAAACTTGTATGTATGTATGTATGTGTGTGCATACATGTATGTGTGCATATTATATACATTGTACGTAAATAGTAGAATGGAGACCTGAGGCTTGAAACAAGGACACACATAGAATTTCCTTCTTGCTTTTCAAGACAAATTTGAAACAAACTACTTCCTGGACTGGGGTTCATTAACATTTACAACATTGAGGACCAAAAAGAAGAAAAATGCAGCATGCTTAAAGCTCTGAAAACAGCCCGGCTGGTGTAGCTGAGTGGATTAAGCGCGGGCCTGCGAACCAGACAATCGCGGTTCGATTCCCAGTCGGGGCACATGCCTGGGTTGCAGACCAGTTCCCTGCAGGCCAGTTCCCAGCAGGGGATGCACAAAAGGCAACCATACATTGATGTTTCTCTCCCTCTCTCCTTCCCTTCCCCTCTAAAGATAAATAAATAAAATATTTTAAAAAAAAAAAAGCTCTGAAAACACAAAATCATGCAGTGAAAGTATTCGAGATTTAGGAAACCTGGTGCTTATCATAGGCTTTTTTTTTTTGAAATTGTGTAACTAATGAAGGGCCGTGTTGTGGAATTGATTGTGTCCCCCAAAAGCTATGTTTAAGTCCTAACCTCCAAGCCTGTGCACGTGAGCTAATTTGGGAATTTGCTCTTTTCAGATCCCACATGCGGTTAGTCACACCGATTACAGTGGGCCCTACATCCAGTGACTGGTGGGTTTCTGAGAAAGCACGACGGCAGCACAGAGACACGCCCGGGGGCGGCCATGTGAGACCGAGGCCAAGTGCAGGGTGACGAGCCTGCAAGCTGAGGGGCGCCAAGGACTGGCAGCGACGCCCCGGTGCGTTGCTGGGAGATGGGCCCGGGGCCAGATTCCTGCTCAGAGCATCCAGAAGGCACCAACCTGCTGACACTTTGGTTTTGGATTTGTGGTCCAGAAATGTGAGAGATTGATTTCCTGTTGTTTTAAAGCCACTCTGTTTGCAGTTCTCTGTTATAGCAGCCCTAGGACTTAGTAGAGAAGGTTTTTTGAAAAACCTCACAAATGTTTCAAATTATTATTTTGAGAGTGCTAGTGATACAGGGGTACAGCCGAGGGGGGGGGGCCCAAAAAAAGATTTGGAATGGTGTTCAGAATTCAAAGTATGTAGGAATATTGGAGAAACATATTAAGATGTCCTCATCCCCCCCTCCCCACCCCCCCACCCGGGGGTGGGGTGGGGAGGGACCAATAGAGCAGGGCCATTGAGAGCTGTTTTGCATAGCAATAGTTTTGCAGCTAACCTCTGGAATGATTATTTAACATATCTATAACCTTTAACTGGTTTCATAGATATGTTAAATAGCTGTGGCCAAGTTTTGAGCCAGGGAGAAGGGAATGGCTTCTTCCCAGAGGGTAACTAGGGGCTGTGCCCCTGAGTGAGAGAGGGCCTGTGTGGGAGCTTGGAAAAGACTGGCTCCAGGACATGAAGGGTCCCTGCTTGGCCAGATGAAGAGAGAGCCACGCAGTTGGTGGCAGAGTGAGGACCCCTGCAGTCATGTAAGAGAGAGCCACGTGGTTTCAGGAGAGTGAGGACCCCCTCTTGGTGAGGTGAAAAAGGGAACCATGTGGTTTTGGCAGAGTGAGGACCCCCTCTTTCCCAGGTGAAAGGGAAAACCACACAGTTTTGCCAGAATGGAGATCCCTGCAGCCAGGTGAAGAAGAAAGCCACATGCTTTTGGTGGAGTGCCAACCCCTGCAGCTTTGGTAGAAGAGGTCCATGCCGCTTTGGGATGCCCCCTTTGGCTGCATGGCCTGGGAAAGCAAGAGAGACTTTGACTGGAACTGGGTACAAAGGACTCTTGCCAGTGGACCATGAGAGGGTACCACAGTACTTTGGATTAACTAGAGAGCCTGCACAGTGACACAGCTGATGGTGCTAGCGGCCTGCAACACAGACGTGTGCTCTTTTCCTGATTTACGGTACCCGGAGTTGGGACAGTGGGAGAAGGGAGAGCTGTGTGGGTGTAGGTGTATACCCTAAAAGACTTTGATATTTTAGTGGTGGCATTAGGCCTGAATAGCATTAAATAAACATTTTGTTATCTTTTCACAAATCTCTGGCATTGAGAGATGTCTTTCCAATTGGCGGTGGACAGAAGAGCCCAGTAGATATTAGTATTTTGTCCTTGGGAGGTGCCCCTGTTGTATAGCAGTTTTTGGCATCTCTAGGTGGCCCAAATATTGTATTGCCCCTCCCTTGGACCTCTTGTTCGGTAACACTAGGCTATGAGTAGGAACACAAATCTCTCAGCTTACCATTTTCCTTTTCTTTACCTACATCATTACTTTGATACTAGAATTTGAGAAAAGTTTATTTTTGTATCTTGATAAGTAATCTTACAGAATATGAAAATTAAGAAAAAACATCTAAGGTTGTAGAATATAAGAAAATAGACTCTAGTCAATATGTTCAAAGTGCTATGTGTACCTTCTAACAGGCTGTATTTTTATTCTATTATCTCATCCATTTCTTATTACCTGTGTTCTTGTTTTAGAAATTAGATGAGTTAATTTTTATGTGCGTGTTTGTTTGGTTTTGATGGTTCAGTGGGGAGAAATGCTTTTGCTTCTCCTGTCCTGAACCATCAGGAAAGATAAACTGTCTCTCTGTAGACGCCTTGTCAGCAATGAAGAAGTAAATTAGTGGCTTTTTACTCTGCTGGGTAGAGGTGTAGTCTCCATGGGAAATTGATGTGTCTTATGTGCTCACAGAAAATACTGCTTTCAGTTGACGGTACCGGAAAAACAGTCCATTTCAAACAAGGCAGCAACAAAACCAGCCATGGCACTCGAAAACATGACATAATTGGACACGTGTCATGGTTACGGCACTGTGACCCACATCAACTACATCCACTTGGGTGGTAAGTCATCAGTGAAATGTGGCAATTCTGCCTTGTTAGATCATTCATTTTCCACAGTGGCAGCACATCAGAATCACCTGCGAATTCTTTTTAGAATATAAATAAATGCCCAAGTTTACCTCTGTGGTTCTGATTCAAAGGGGTTGGGCAAGGCCTGGGTATGTGCAATTTTAAAAGTCCAGAATGTGATTCTGATGTGCAGACAAGGTTGAGAACCACGGAAGTGAGTATTGAAAAAAGAGTTATGCTTTTGGCAGGGGAGCTATAAAAATACAGTGTAGGGTTCAGCATCCAGTAAAATGCTTCGGTTGGGTAGTAGAATATTCAAAAAACTATTTTATTCTCATTGCCTTTGTTCAACTGGTTTTAGGGACCAGGTTTAGTGGTTAATTTTTACCTTAAACTAGTTACCTCTTCTACAGGCCTTGATGATTTATATTACTTCTGTTAAGTGATCTCGTAAATTTTAACATCTGGAGAACCACCATATAGAATCATGACAAGCCTACAATTAATAAAAGTAGGGCTTAGGTAACCAGGCTCTTTCAAACTTTGAGGACAATTTTATGTTACATCTCATTCAAAATATGTCCATATCACTAATTAAATGTAATTCATGTATAATTAATAATTGAGCTGTAGCTCACAGGAGGACATAATGCTATGTCTGCAGAAATTATACAATATAAAATGTTTCATTTTCATTATTTTCGTATTTCAGAGTCTATTTTTTTTCTAGATCTTAAAATTTTCTTTCAGCCACTGTGAAACTACTAGTTAGTTGCTAGAGACCAAGTCCAGGGACTAATGGTAAAACAGTCCTGAGAATATCAACATCATCTCGGGGATGCGGTCCAAGAGATCTGCTGGTGTCTTTCCAAACCACTTTAGAGCTTGTCACGGAGTCCAATGTAACATATCATTAGATTTCAGTCAACCTCTAGAATATCAAGCTCTGAGAGCCAGATGCCATGGCACTTTAAGAAATGGCCTGGACACACCAAATGCGAGAGAAATGGCTTATTTTAAGTGCCTTGCAATGAAAGAGAAATCACCAGGCTTATGCCTAGGATGACTGGTCAGAGTTGCCAGAAACAGCTGTTTTTGCAATGACTGGGTCTGAGCGTCAACCAGCACGATAGGCGGGTTCTAGTGACCAGGCCAACCTGTGGCTGGTGCGCGGACACAGCCAGCCATGACTCAGCTCAGTGAGTCCGAAGGATCACTTACCTTGCCTGAACACATGGCGGTTGTGTGAGTGCAACTGTTTCATTGCTTCTGTGAATCTGATGTTGGTTTTTGAGAACCATAAAAACTGCTTGCGGTACAGCTGGACGATTTTATGGACATTTTACTGAATATTGTATCTTTTTTGCACTGCATTCTATCTTAATTCCAAAAGATTGGGTGATGCACAGATATAGGCTGTTAAACAGTCACAAACAGATCAATCGAAATGACACCCTTTGCCTAGAGCATCTTTGCAGGTCTGAGTGTGAAGCTGTGTGATGGATTCATACTTCAAAGGACAGATATACAGCATCTCCAGACACACACGCACACTCTGTTATGAATGCATATCTTGATGCGATACAGTACTCACATCTCAGGGTGATAAAATGTTTTATTATTGTTCTTGCCACTGACCAAACTACGTCAATTCCGAATCTGATATTCCCTGTCCTTCCCTTTATTGAATTCTGGCCAAGTTATCTAATGTACCACAGCAAATCCACTCAAAGTAAAAACCAGAGACTCTCTTTGGCAGTATCAACGTATGAGCAATTTATTTTCTTTAGCTGTAATAAAGAAGGGTGCAACTTTCTTTTGTTCCCGAAGGCTGAGTGCTTGAAGACTTGTGGGAGGTTCTATCACTGGTTTTGGTGTGACGAGAGCCTGGTGTGATTGGCCAAACACAGGGACGAGGGGCCGAAGTTGGCTATGACTGAGTCCCAGCACTACCCCTTACTACTGAGCAAGGAAGGGCCAATATGTAAACCCTCTGTGCTGTAGAGTGCTCCCTTCTACACTGATGCTAGTAGTAGTACCTGTATCAGAGGTCAGCTAGAGGACTCAACAGGCTGATTGCTAAGCACAGTACTAGTAGCTGGCAGGACCAGGAGTGTTAACCCTTGCTATCCTGCGATTATTAAAATATGCAGGGTCTGGCAGAAGTGATGCCTGCTTGAATATGGTAGGTAGGGTAATAATATGGGTGTAATGACATACTTTCAACTTGAACATTTCACCTAAAATGTCATATGGTGTGCTTGAGTGTGGTGGTGTTATGTTACAGAATTACATGCTTACGATTTTGTGATAAAATATTTTGTGATAAAAAAGTGGTGTTATTTGTACCAGATGCTGTATTTTTATACCAGTTAAAACAACTTTTCATCTTTAATATTCTTCCTCATGATTACAGTTGGTAAAACCAAAATTTAAGGCCTCTGACTTATTTATAATAAAAAATCAACATACATGTAAAAAGTTAATTTCTTGTTACTGGAATTCAAAGAGAAGGTAATAAGTATGCCACTATGCATTTGGACAGGGTTTCAGTCTGATTACAAAAATGTCAACTAAAGAAAACTTAGGATAAAAAAGGGCATTTAAAATATGAAATTTATAAAACGTCATTAAAAATAAAAATTTTAATTATTTAAAAAATATTTTCAAAATTATTGAGATATTGAATTAAAATCTTGTTTAGCAAAAAGAGGAATAAACAAGTAGTTCTTAGAAATCAGATAAGAACTGAGAAAATGAAGACCCAATTTTTTCCTGACAACCTGCTATGCTCTAAAGTTTTGAGTTTTGAAAAAATTCATCTTAATCTTAATAATTCTGATTATATCATTGCTTTTCTGATTTATTAAAGTAAAACATCTTGTAAAAAGTATGAAAATACAAAAATGTTATTACAAAAATGCAAGTTGCTTTATGCGTTATCAGTCTGGGATAAATACTGTTATCATTTTCAAGGGTGAAACACTTGAAACACTTTCAAGTGAAATGTAATACTCACAATTTGAATTCCAGTGTTTCAAAAAGAAGGCCATATCCTAGTTTCATTTATTTAAGAAGTGTCATTGGAGTGCTGGCCAGGGCCTCGGCGGGCAGAGCGCCGTCCCTACACGCCAAGGCTGTGGATTTGATTCTTGGTCAGGGCTAATCACCTGAAGAACCCACATCATCTGATAAGAATCTGCCAGTGAATGCGTAAATGAGTGGGACAACGAATTGATGTTTCTCTCTCTCCTTTCCTCTCTCTTTCATAAAAAATCATTAGAGAAGTATGTCAAATACTCTACATAAAGGTTACTTTTAACAATTGATTACTATTCCAGTATTGGTCTTTATTATAGTCATATTTACCATATCTCTTTTGTTGGACATTTAGACTTTTATATATTTGCTATTATAAATACAATTACAGCGAGTGTTGTTTTATGAAACTCTTTTATCTTTTTTATTATTGTTGTTTTAAGGTACATTTCTAGAAATGGGTTCCCTGTAACAAAAAGGATGCACAGTTAACACTCCAGAGACAGAGGGCCAACCTGCTTTCTGACCAACTGCTTCTGGGAATGTACATCTTGCTGAAACCATGACAACGGCAGGTATTTAACATTTTTAGACATTTTTAATTTGATAGGAATATGTGTATTGTTATGTACTAACAGTAAATGCTTTGTCCCCCCACTCCCACATTTACATGTTCAAATCTAACCCCCGGTGGTATTTGGAGGTAGGGCCTTTGGCAGGTGATTACGTGGGGTCACTTGAGATTTCCTCACCCTACTCAGAACAGCCCGAAATTTAAAACATGCATTTTTTCTGGAATTTTCCGTTGAATATTTTTGAACTCTGGTTGACTGTGGGTAATTTAAAAAGTAGGCAATGAAGCTGTAAATAAGGTGGGACTACTGTGTCCTTGTCTGCTTGCAAAATCAGTGGAATTTAAAACAGTGGCCACCACAGTTGCTTTAGCAGGCATGGTAGCCATTCTAGGCCTCGTCAGTTATCCTTTGTAAGGAAAGGATCATAATGTTGTCACTAACTGAATTTTCAAGTAAAGTGATTGACATCAAACAAACAAAAAGAACTACTTCTCTGTATGTATGTTATCTTATAGAATTATCTAGAAAATCCAGGCAAAGTTAAATACAGATTTTGATACTGGACAACTTTTTTCTGGTCCCTAAAGCTATTTAAAAATTAATTGAGGTGTTTTCCTTCTATTTCTAAGCTCTAGGAAATATTTACACTTAAAACTGTCTAGGTTTTATGCAATTCTTGGAATTAACATTTTTTTGTCAACCTCAGTTCTTTTTTATGCTTTTGGGTTAGTGTTGAACCACTTGGGTTAGAAAATTCAATCATCCAATATATATTTCTTAATCATTTAGCTTAGAATTTCACAAAATATTCTTTCACCCTTCTAACAGCTCCCCTGTATCTAATTAATCACTTCTTTGTTTTCCCTCGTGTACTTGTTAGGTGAGTCTGTGACATCCTTTGCTGCAGGTACCCAGGAAAAGAGGAAGCCCTAGATAATATACCATGGCTGCTTTCCTTTTGCTCGTTATTAAGTGCCCTTCCACTGGATACTTTCTGAAATAGAGGGCTTTGGAATGCCCTGTTAGGGTTTCCTGGTATGTGGTCTTGGAGAGGAGCCTTTGCTGTTTAGCTGTTTCAGACTCATTGCCTCTTTCATTCCGACCCCTTATGTGCTTTTGCAGCAACAATTCTTCAGTGCTTGTGAGAATGCAGAGCAACCCTGCTAATTTTCAGTAGCAGTTCAGGCTTTTATTTACTTTTATATTCTTTTATCGAACATCTGTGGTGGTGGTGGTGAGGACTTGGTTTTGTATGGGGGGTTTGGGTATGAGTGTTAGATGCTTTGCCTGCTTGACCATTTTATCAGGATTTTTGCATTTCACGGGATTTTCAAAACAAATTCTGATTAAATTTGCGGTATAGCGTTGATAATGGAGAGAATAACATGAAATAAGCATGGCTAAGAGTGTCACTTTAAATTGAGTCTGGAGGCTGTAGAGGAAGTGGGGTATGTATCTTTTACCTCAGTTTTCACAGCTGCTATTGAGTTGCAAAAACTGTTGCAGTTCAAGGCTGAGCCATAAACGTCCTGGAACAACTGCTACCTGGACACATAGGGACTTTACTGCCTTCCTTGTAGTTATTTACTGTCTCCCTTGTTTGCATATTGGAACTGACCAATCCCTGTTAACCTAGCCAGCAACCCTTCATTTGCATGAAAGAGTTACATTTTCTCATGTTTGCCTTTATAAACCCAGCCTCTCTTCATTTTTTTTTCAGAGCACAGTTTGGGTTACTACCTGAGTCTGTGTCTCCAGGATGCAATTCTTTCTGCTTAAATAAATGCATATTTACTAAACATGAACTTCTATTTTGCTTAACAGAGTCAAACTAGCTTTTTTTCCCAGGGACCCAATTTTTCCAGCACAGCCTCTTTAATAATCATACCCCTTTTGGATTGGCTGGTGATGCTTCTTACATCAGGCACAAATTCAGTGTGTCATAGATGCTATTCAGAATGTTTTCCCTCTGTGCATTATTTTTGTACTAGGCATATGATAGTTTTATATTACACATTACATTCCAATCTGATTTTAAATGACAGACGCCTATGCATTTTTTGCAACGCATTTTGTTCTGTCCTATTCTAAATGATTCCCTCCACTAGATTCTAAGACCCTGAAGGGCTTGATCAGCCTTGACTTCCCTGTGCTAGCACAGTGTCTTGCACAATGACAGCTGCCGTGATGGTCAGTTTTTTGTGTCGGCGGGGCTAGGCTACAGTGCCCAGAGATTCAGTTAAGCACTGTTGCTGTGAAGGCATGTTATAGGTGCGGGTAACATCGATGATCAGCTGGTATTTGGTAAAGGACATTATCCTCCACAATCCGGTGTGGGAGCGACTTTCTTGCAAGTCCCCCTGAGTGCCATGGACGAGAATGAATATGACAGCTATGACGTGATCTGCTCGGGGAGAGGGGTGGCCAGTTTCTCAGGGGAGACAAAGGCCAGCAGCAGCCAGTTTCTCCAAGGGAAAAAAAGGCCTTGAGCTCCCTCTTCCAGGACCTTTTATTGGGTTCTAATACACAGGAATACAGGGCGGCAAGGATCAAACAGTAGATAACATTTCAAAGAAATCTGAGGGCTTGCTCTCAGTCTGAGAGTTGCAGAAACTTTGGGAGACAAACTCATTTCCTCTCGGACCCTTATCATATGAATGAAAGCACTTTTAGCAGAGCAGATTTCACAGGTTTATCAGGAAGTCTTTGTGATGCCAGATTTTTCCCCAGGACACGCTCTAGCAAGGCAAGGAGCTGCACCTCTCCCCAACAGGTATTCAGGCTTAAGGGGATTAGAGTCAGGAAGTGCTTCTCCCAGAGAACATGGGGACTTGGGCTTTGTCAAAGCTGGGTGGGTGAGAGTCCATTGCTCCTTGTTGCAGCCTCCAGAGTCCTTCCATGAAGGCCTCCCAAGTGATCAAGTCTGGCTTAGGTTGCCCCCCGCTGTGAGAGGTCTTACCTGTCATTGACTTCTGACCAAGCTGTGGGGGCAAGGAGAGGAAACCGAGGCAGCCTTTGCTACCAGAGACAGGCTTTGTCTTCTGCGGCTGGCATTCCAAGGGTTGTCTCTTGCCCTTAGCCACAAGGGGTCAAGATACTATTCCTAAAACGAGGCAGGGCGGTCTACAACAATCTGGGTGAAACTCATCCAATCTGTTGAAAGGCCTTAGGAGTAAGACCGAGGCTTCCCCGAGGAAGGAGTAACGCCTGGTCGTGTGGACCACAGCCTCAGCTCCTGCCAGAGCACAGGTTTGTTAACTCACCAGCCCCACCATCTAGTAAGCGGACTGCCGATCTCTGTCTGTCTGTCTCTCCCTCTGGTAGAAGCCTGACTGATACCGGTGCCTGTAAATGGTTCTTCAGTGACAAAGAATCTTTTTCTCTAATTCTTCTCAATTTCACTGACATAATCTATTACATAAAAATCCCCAAACTATTCTTATATCATCTTATGTATTGTGAATATGTATAGTATTAATCTTAGCATTCAAGAAGGAAAAAGGGTACTTTTCCCACTCACTATGACACTGAGTTAGCCTGTACCAACACCTTTTCTCTCTGCCAGCCCACACCAATATGAAAACTGCTATGTCCTCCCAAGGCCAGATGACAACCATTCACAAAAATAAATGAAAGAGTTTACATACACTCTAATGAAATGTATCTACTGTGCTGCTAGTGCAATTTCCTCTTACAATGGTGGATGCTGAACAAGAGGTTGGGGGTGTTCACTTTAGTCTAAAGTCTTCTCCACCTGGGTCTTCTCTCCATGGCCTTGCAACTCAGACAAATGTTGTTTACATCTTCTATGGTGACAAGAAGAGGCATGTGCTTTACTGATTCACAGGAACAGATTTCCAAAAATGAGTTTCACTATTTTCTAGGGAACCCAATTTGATGTGAGAAACCGTTCTCGGAATTGAGATAACATTGCTTCTCTTTCTAGATTGAACACCAGATTCCCGCAGCTTTGATATGTTGCTCTTCTTGAGTGCGTTCATATTAAGGCATAGCCCTTCTGAAACTCACTGGTATCGCGTTCTTGTTCTAAAAGAATGATTCCAGCAACGCTGAAAATTTAAACAACTGCTCTGTAAATGTAGGCACATGATCAGAAGTGGTTGCTACCGGTGCTACACAGATGGGTACTCAGAGCATTGAACTTGTTCTTGCTCTTCTTTCCTGGGGTTGTGATGACATTCTGAAAGATTGTATAATAAGGGATGATTATTAGAGGGTAAAATCAATATCTCTACACTTTTATTAATCTTAAAAAGAAATCAGCTCAAGAAGAGTAAAAGAGTTATTGGGTTTACTCTGAGTTTTTCTCCAATCTTGACAATAAACTATTTTTGCTTCAGAAAACAAATGCATTAGCATCAACCCTGTTAGTAACGACAGAATGACACATTTCTTTAGCTACTTTAATGCAGTTTATTGTTTGGTTGGTAATAAATCTTTATGCTTTTCTTCGGTGTGTCGGTGTGTGTGGAACTTCCTGTATGATAAATGTCCAATTAATTGAATACAGCATACAAATATAATGCAGTACTCCTTAATTTGAAGAGATAGACATTTTTCTATTCCTCTGCAAGCTATTTCCTATCCTATAAATTTATACTGTGCATATAATTCCTCTATAGAAAAATTAAAGTTGGTAACAATAGATGAGCTTACAGCTGTGAGGCGTGCATTGGGAGATATTTGTAAGTAAACACCAAGTGTTTACTTAGTGACAACCGTCATTTGTGGATGCTTTATTGGTCAGATTCCCAATGACATTTTTATGTCATTTTGGGAATACTGCAGGGTAAGAAGGTCTTTTTAATTATTCATGACTTTAGGTAGGAATCCAAGACGAGACAATGCTTTGAATGACAAGCCGATGGCCCAAAGCACCACACTCATTTTTGGTCAGAAATGGCCACGGCCCACAGGCGTGCTTCCGCACCTGTACCCACATGCAGAGTGCTGGATTCAACAAGTCCATTTTAGCCATTTATTGACTTTGGTAACCCTTCACACTTTTGTCTCCCATGAGTGTCACTTCTTTGGTTTGCTCACAAACTTTTTCTTGAATCGTACTGTAATTCCAGATTTCCCTCTTTAGTCAATCTGGTCACCAATATTCCAGCCTGACACATTGCCTTCATCAGTATGTTTAATGCAGTCCTTCATTCTTCCCTCTTTAATCACCAGGCTTCCAGAACAACTCTTGCTCATTATTTTCTCCTACTCATTGATTACTTCCTGCATTATTTCCCCATCATTACATAACAAATTACTACAAATTTAGTGGCTTAAAATAACACCCATGTATTCCCTTTCAACTTCTGTAGGTCAGAAATCTCGCTGAGGGTGTCTGGAGGCTGAATCTAAAATGTTGGCTGGGCTGCATTCTCATCTGGAGGGGTGACTGGGGACACACCCACTTGTATGCTCATGCGTGTGGGCAGAACTCATCCCTTGTGGCTCTGTGACTGAGGTCCCTGTACCCTTGCTGTCTCTCAGCCTGGGTCTGCTCTCACTCTTACCATTGTTTTCAGGTCCTTGTTGTGTGGCCCTCTTACAACAACCCCTCCCCCACCCCTGAGGCTAGTAGTAAACTCAGTTTCGGTCTCTTCCTGAATATTTTTTTCCTTCAGAGGTGGCCTGGACCTCCTATCAAAGTGCTTTCTAGATTAGGTTGTGCCTACATCAAATAATCTCCCTTTTCATTAGCTCTCAGTTTACCGATTAGAGACCTTAATTACATCTGCACACTCCCTTTGCCTTTGCCATGTGATATAACCTAATCAGGAGAGTAAAGCGCCATCATGCTCAAGCCTCCCCTGCAGTCAGGGGGGTGGGTGGGTTCTGCCGGCCCTGTGCGCTAGGGAGCAGGAATTTGGGGGCTCTCCTTAGAGTTCATACACCACACTCTTAGTTCTCCTTCTCTGAACCTTCCTCATCTCTCCAAACTCTCGGAGCTCCAGGGCCTCAAGGTTCAGTCCTTGGTTCTTTTTCCTCTCTACCTTTTCTGGCCCCTGGATGATCACATCATCCTGGCCTTCTTTAATACTAATGCTGACAAATCCACATGGATACCCCAGCCCCAATTTCTTTTTTTAAGTCAGACTTAAGTGTCTAACCATGTATTTGATGTATAATAGACATCCGAAAATTAGCAAATCCAAGACAGATCTTTCTTTCCTCTCAGATCTGCTTGTTTTATGTTTTCCCTTTAATTCTTCATTTTTGACAAATTCTATTAAATTATACTATTAGCTCTTTTTAAAAATCTTCATAAAAGCAGTCTTCTTTACCTCTCCTTTCTCAAATCACTTTTCTACTTTTGCCTAACAGGCTTGCAATCCAGGATTAATCCCTCCACCTCTTTGTGCTGCCTTTTATGTTAGCAGGCTGAACAGAGAGAGAACATATATAGATAGGCATGCAATTTTGTGCCATTTTGCGCTATTACAAATTGGTGGTCTCCATCTTCAAGGGGCCTCTTTGCTTTGGAGAGATCATTTTATGTACTTTTTCTATCCTAAGTCCTTCTCTCTTTCTGATATAAATTCTTTTCAATGTCCATCATTCTTTTAACATTCTGTGCACCAGTGTAAGCCCCCACAGAGAGGAGATAGATGCCTTTGCTCCTAATATCTAATGCCCCCTACACACTTAATTATACTCATGAATATTCATTCAACTCTTTTCTCAAGGTCTCAGATAATAATCCTTCAATGATCCCTTATTTCCTTTATATTTTCAATATTTTCCTTGCCAGTGGCCCTTCCCCTTATCTCAGCAATTTTCAACTCATGGCACACATAAATTAATTAATAAAATTCAGCAATTCCATGGCACAACAAAAATGTATGATATTTTTTGCTGTTATGACAAAAAGTAGTAATTTTGACTGATTCACAAAAGATGGCTATTGTGTTGACTGTTGTTATTTTTCTTTTTAATATAACAATCTAAGGGAAAGGAGGTCACTGCCCCTGACTAAATAGTCAGGTATTGCATGTCTCAAAAATTCTTGCGGCACACCAGCTGAAAATCGCTCCCTTCTCTGATAAACATTATAAGTCTATTGGATCTAAAAACAAAAACAAGAACACCTTGTGTCCTTGAGCACCATGCTTTTGGTTTTTGAAACCAAAAACTTGCTGGCAGTCTTTGGATTTCATATTTATTTATCAAACATTTACATCTGAGCACCTATCATGTGCAGTGTATGGACTGTGCTAAGTGCTGACACTACATTAATGAGCCAAACATGTCATTTTCCTGCCACTTTGGAGCTTATACTGTGGTGGGAGATGCCAAAACAGGTAAACATCTAAACCAGAAATTATCGCTTTGGTGATTATTCTGAAGAAATATATAATTTTCCTGCCGGAGACTAATGGTGGAAAGGTTACACTAGATGAGGCGGAATGGCCTTTCTAGGGGGATGACAGTGAAAGTCTTTCTTCGTCGACAGGACAGCATGTGCGCAGGCCCAGAGGCTTACAACTAACTTCCTGTCCTATTCCAGGGCCTGCCAGGTCTGGAGAAGTGGAGTATTCCTAGCTCACCCAAACTCCAGCTTGCCTTTCACGCTTACATAAGTTAAATCTTCAAAGATGCTCCAGACTCTTCTCTATCTCCCATCCTTCCTCACCCAGAAGTTCATGCCTAAGTGTCTCTGATCAAATCTCCCACAGTTCCCTAATCTCTCAAATTTTTCCTTGTGCTCTCTGGAACTCATGATTAACAATTAGCCAAAAGCCATGTACCTTAGACCTTATGTCCGAAAGTTCCTTGAATTGAAACCAGGTTGCACTTCAATTCTACCATTTCTCCTGTGGTACTAGAAGCAATGGCTCTTTTCCTTCAGTATCTTGAGTACAATGAAGGAGGGAGGGGGCATAGGTATTAAAGTTGCCTCACATGGCTGCTTCTGACCAGCGTTCCTCCTTCCTAATCACGCCCCTCACTCGCTGCTTTGGAAGTCATGTAGGAGCCTGCATCAGCCTTCATTCTTCTTCAGTTATTTCCGACCTGTTGGGACATCGTTTCTGAAATGATCTGTTTCATGGCCATCTCACCTCCAATCAGCATCCATCCCAGGTCATGATGGGTTTATCTTTCAGTCATTCTTTTAGTAAAAATATAAGTCTTTGGGGTGCCACATTCATCAGACATGTCATATTTGACCACTCAAGACATATTAGAGTCTTTTCTTTTTTCTTTTTCTAGCTCATACTGTCCAAAGGAGAGGCGAAAGTTCAAAGCATCTCACAATTTGGTAGAAGTTTACAGAATAAAAGCTGAATCTGGCATAAAGCTGATTACTTTGCTTCTTAGTTTCTATTTCCATTTTAGTCTTCTGTAGTTTTTTCACTATCTTTGTAGCTTGGTGATGCATTTAAATATATTTATTTCTTCTGTGTACTAATATATCTAATATATAATCTTATACGTATCTGACCATGAAGATTATTTTATAAAAGAGGTGCTTTGTCCTTTGTTTTCACTGACAAAATTTACGTTGGATATTTATTTTCCCTGCTTGTCTTTATTTATAGATTATTAAATTACACTTTAATTCTTCTACCTCCATGCATTTAATTACATAAATCTGAATGTTACAAGGGCTTAATAAAATTGATCTGCAAACGATATAATTTATCACCCATTAATCAATTCCAATATTGATTGTGATTTGTTTTTACTGTGTTTTCACCAAACATATTTATATTCATGTTAGAACAGATTACGTACAGAAGGTCTTTAACTTAGGAAAGTTTAACTTAACATTTTTTGATTTTTACAATGGTGTGAAAGCGATATGCATTGAGTAGAAACTATACTTCACATTTTGATGTTGAGCTATCTGGGCTGGCAATATGTGTTATGGTATTGTCTCATAATGTTGAGCAGCAGCAGCAAGACGATTTTGCTCAGCGAGGTGAGGTAAGTGTTCGGAGAACACTTAAAGGTGGCTAAGTTAAGCTAGATGTTCAGTAGGTTCGATGCCCTAAATGCATTTTCAAGATGCTATTTTCAACTCACAATGGGCTTATCAGGATGTAACCCCATCACAAGTTGAGAGCGTCTCTATATTATTTCTCAAAAAGCAACTTTCCTGAGACCTGCAACAGATTTTTATGACAGCGAGATGATTTTATGCTCATAGAAGAAACTTTGGCTGTAAGTCCCCATCAGGCCTCTACAAAGTCATTTTTATACATTGCTGTAAAAGTGTCATCTAATGTGCTGTGTTGTGATGATGTTTATTTAGTTTGTCCTGTTATTCTCCTCCTTCCTAACACTAAATACGGTTTATTGCTGGAGTTATTTCTTTATGGTAAATTATGGCGCACTTCGGGGTGTCTCGTTCTGACATTACCCTGGAGTGCAATTCTGTAAGTAATATAACTGTGAGCACTCTCAAGGCCTCATCAGAGCAATGCTGGGTCTGAAAGGACCTGATTTATAACCAGAGAGGCAGCCAGGCAGAATGGTGCTGGATGAAAAATTCAAAACTCTAACTAGTATATAAAAAGAAAAATAAAATAGACTATATCTTATTGCATCCAATTATTAGTGGGCCTTATTTTTAGTTAAATCTGCAAGAGTAATGACACGAAGCTTTAGAGAAAAGACACAAAATAAATCTAAGTGGTTGTAAAAACATGGAAAGGTACAATATTTGTCTCAGAAAAAAATGGAATAAATTTAGTTGGGGAGATATATAAAAATGACATTTCACAGGAATTTGAAGTAGGGCTTTGGAGGAATATTTTAAGATGCCTTATTTTAAGAGTGTTTTCCACCACTAATAATATAGTCAAATCTGAAATAATTCTACAGTTAAGGGGTGACCTCAAAATAAGAAAATGATACTTAGGAAGAAGGTATCTAGACTTATCGTGGGGATAATTTCCTAATACATATAAATATTGAATCACTATGGCATACACCTGAAACTAATGGGATATTATATGTCAATGTGCACCAATCGAAAAGACTGATAATGCCAACTGTCATCATTAATAGGAAGTAGAGTGATTCTCATACTTTCCTATTGGGAGTATAAAGTATCAGAAAACTTAAATATTTTTGGTGATTTTTAAATAATATTAAACATACACAATCATACTACTCAGCAGTTCCTCTTCTAAGTACTTATCCAAGGGATATAAAATAACATTGTCACAGAAATTTTATACAAAAATTTACATAGATGGTCTACTCATATGGAGAGAGCCCAGGTATCAGCACAAAAATAAACACACAAATTGAAATTAATAAAAAAATGACACAATAGAATGTAACCTTATAATAGAGAATAGCATTTGAAAAATGGAATTGGACCCTTATCTTAAACTACACATAACAATCGACTCAAAATGAATTAAGCATTTAAAAAATCCCCAACTGCAAACCTCCTAGAAGAAAATATAGGGGGAAAAATTCATGACATGGGCTTGGCAATCATTTCACAGATAAGACACCAAAGGCACAGGTAACCCAAACAAAAAATAAATATGTGGGAGCACATCAAACCATAAAGCTTCTGTACAGCAAAGAAAATAATCAACATAATAAAAAGCAACCTATGGAATGGGAGAAAATATTGGCAAAAGTTATATCTGACAAGGGGTTAATCTTCAAAATGTACAGGGAACTCCTTTTATTGAATAGAAAAAAACTAATAATCCAGTTAAAAATGGTCAGAAGACCTGAATAGACAATTATCCAAAGAGTACACAATATAGCTGACAAGTATATGAACATATGCTCAGTCATCATCATCAGGAAAATGCAAATCAAAGCCACAATGAGACGTCACCCCACACTTGCCAAGATGGCTCTTATCAACAAAACAAAAGCCAGTGTTGGCGAGGCTGTGGAGAAATTGGTTGGTGGGGATGCAAAATTGTGCAGATGCTACTGAGAGCAGAATGGAGGAGGCCTTAAAAAATTAAAAATAGCGTAAAAATATGATCCAGCTTTCTCACACCTCTTCCAGTTTACATCAGGATCTCAAAGAGGTACAGGCACTCTCATGTTCGTTGCACCATTATTTATGATAGGGAAGATGTGGAAAAAAACTAAACATCTATTGATGGATAAATGGATAAAGAAGATGTGATATATACACATATTCAGACTTAAAATACAAGGATATTCTGCAATATGTGACAACATGAATGGAACTTGAAACTTGAGGACACTTGTGCTTAGCGAAATAAGATATCATGAAAGACAAATTCAGCATGACTCCACTTAAATGAGGTATCTAAAAATGTCAGATTTGTAGAGTCAAAGAATTCAATGGTGGTTATTGGCAGCTGGGAGGTGGGAGAAATGGGGGTTATTGATCAGTGGGCGTAAAGGTTTAGTTAAGAAAGATGAATTCACTTTAGAGAGATACAAACAACACTCTAGTCAACTACAACGTATTTTACACTTACAATTTTGTGGAGGGCTACATCTCATGTTAAATGTTCTCGCCATATCAGAATTTAGAAAGGAACTACTAATACTACTTACAACACAGATTAGTGGCACAGACATTGTACTGACTGACAGAAACCATGGCTGAACATTACACTGTGATAGAAGTGTTTTATACTTTGGTAGGGCTGTGGATTACATGTCTGCAAAACAGTCATACACATTTGGAAGAACATATCCAAAAATACATTTACCGAGCTATTTACAATAGATGTTATATGGGGATAGCATTGGAGTATGGGAATAAAAGCTAATACATAATAATGTAAAGTAACACAATGGACTTAGTAATCAGAATATGACCTGAAATGACGGCCATGAGCAATTTAACTTTTGCATAACTCAATAAAGAGAAAAAACAACTAGTTTGGAGTTAGAGGGCATTACAATGTCTCCAGTGACCCTTGTTGTGTAAATTGCCACAAGGAGATTAGATATCTGAACATCACCAGATGGGTAGTGCCTGCTCTACCTCAGGCAGGCAGAACATTCACCAATGTATTCTGCATGCATGCGTACGTGCACACAAACACACAAACACTAGGTTTCTTCCTTTGTATTGGCACGATTACTTAATGCATCACTTTATTTTATGTAGTGAATTACCATTTTCATATTTTAAAAATGGTAAAAATAATGTTTAAATCAAGATTTCAGAGCAGTTTTAGGTTCACAGCAGAATTAAGAGTAATGTAAGGCGATTTCCCATATATTCCCTGCCCCCGCATGTGCATAGCCTCCCTCTTATCAAGATGCCCCCCACCACAGTACATAGGTGTTACAGCTGATGAACCTACTTCAGCAGTAGGTTCGTCAATAATTGACATAGAATTATTGCCCAGAGCCCATAGTTTACAGTAGGGTTTACTCTTGGTATTGTACATTCTCTGGGTTTGAACAAACATACAATGAAATGCATCCATTATAACATCATACAGAATATTTCACAGCTCTAAAAATTCTCCCTGCTCCATTTATTCATCTCTGCCCCTTCCACTAACCTCTGATCTTTTTACTGCCTTCACAATTTTGCCTTTTCCATAATGCACATAGAATCATACAGTACGTAGCCTTTTCAGATGGGCTTTTTTCATTTAGTGTTCTGAATTTCAGTTCCCTCCATGTCTTTTCATGGCTTGACAGGTCATTTCTTTTCAGTGCCGAATAATATTCCATTGCTTGGACATACCACAGTTTTTTACTCACCCACTGAAAAAAATATCTTGGTTGCTTCCAAGTTTGGAAAATTATAAATAAAGCTGCTATAAACATCCATGTGCAAGTTTTTGTGGGAACATAATTTTTCAGCTTTAAAAAATTTTTTAAATATATTTTATTGATTATGCTATTACATTTATCCCATTGCCCCCCTTCATTCCCCTTCACTGGGAATACCCCCTCCCACCCACCTTCCCCCATTTTTGTTCATGTCCATGTGTCATAAGTTCTTTAGCTTCTACATTTCCCACACTACTCTTGCCCTCCCCGTATTTTCTCCCTACCATCTATGCTACCTATTCTCTGTACCTTCTCCCCCCTTCACCTACTCCCACTCCCCTGCTGCTAACCTTCCATATGATCTCCATTTTTGTGGCTCTGCTCCTGTTTTAGGTGTCTGCTTAGTTTGCTTTTTGTTTTTGGTGTGGTTGTTAATAACTGAGTTTGCTGTCTTTTCACTGTTCATCTTTTTTATCTTTTTCTTAGATAAGTCCCTTTAATATTTCATATACTAAGGGCTTGGTGATGATGAACTCCTTGAATTTGATCTTATCTGAGAGGCACTTTATCTGCCCTTCTATTTTAAATGAAAGCATTGCTGGATAGAGCAATCGTGGATGTAGGTCCTTGCATTTCATGACTTGGAATACTTCTTTCCAGCCCCTTCTTGCCTGTAAGGTCTCTTTTGAGAAATCAGCTGACATTCTGATGGGAACTCCTTTGTAGGTGACTGTCCCCTTAGCTCTTGCTGCTTCTAGGATTCTCCCCTTCATTTTAATCTTGGGTAATATAATGATGATGTGCCTTGGTGTGTTCCTCTTTGAGTCTACCTTCTTTGGGACTCTCTGAGCTTCCTGGACTTCCTGGAAGTCTATTTCCTTTGCCAGATTGGGGAACTTCTCCTCTATTATTATTATTATCTTTTGTGTGGCCATTTTTAAAAATTTTTTAATTGATTATGCTGTTACAGTTGTTCTATTCCCCCCTTATTCCCCTCCACCCTACCCCCATCCCCACCATCACCCCCTTTTAGTTTATGACCATGTGTCTCAAGTTCTTTAGATTCTTATTTCCCATGCTATTCTTGCCCCCCAATCTATGTTCTATCTACTGTCTATGCCACTTATTTTCTGTACCTTCTCCCCCCTTCTCCTCCTCCCACTCCCCTGTTGCTAACCCTCCTTGAGATCTTCATTTCTATGTCTCCACTCCTGATCTAGCTGTCCTTTTAGTTTGCTTTTGTTTTAGGTGTGGTTGTTAATAACTGTGAGTTTGTTGTCCTTTCACTGTTCATGTTTCTTTAACTTTGTTTTCTTAGATAAGTCCCTTTAACATTAATAAGTTTTCCACTCGTGGCTATTCCTCTTCCCCTTCTGGTACCCCTATAATTTAGATGTTGGAATGTTTAAAGATGTCTTGGAGGTTCCTAAGACTCTCCTCATTTTTTTGTATTTTTATTTCTTCATTCTTTTCTGTTTGGTTGTTTCTTTCTTCTGGTCCACTCCATTAATTTGAGTCCTGGTTTTCTTTTCATCCCTATTAGTTCCCTGTGCATTTTCCTTCATTTCACTTAGTGTAGCCTTCATTTTTTCATCTAATTTGCGACCAGAATCAACCAGTTCTGTGAGTATGCTGATCACCAGTGTTTTGAACTGTGCATCTGGTAGATTGGCTATCTCTTGGTCACTTAGATTTACTGGTTCTGGGGCTTTGATCTGTTCTTGTGTTTGAGCCTTTTTTGGGGGGGGGGTTGGTCACACCTGTTACTTATGAGGGGCGGAGCCTTAGGTGTTCGCCAGGGCGGGGCAACCCAGTTGCTGGGTTGTGACGCTGTACGTGGGGGCAGGGTCAGAGAGGGAGCAATGGCATTTGTTCTGCTCTCTCTCGTATTTCAGTCCCCTCTGCTGCTTCCTGTAAGCAAATTGGGCCGTTCTGGTGCTGGTTCCCAGGTGGGTGGGTTTGTGTATGTTCTAGGACCCTGCGGGTCTCTCCAACAAACTCTCCTGTGAGGCTGGGAGCCTCTCCTGGCACCTTGACCCCTGAAAGTTTTTTAATCGGTGCTTTTAGCCTTTATTTCCCTGAACTGGGGCCCTGGGTTGTGCGGTCTGTCTCACTGCCCGATTTTTGTCTGGTTTATCTGCGCGTGAATGTGTGTCTGCGGTCAGCCAGCTGCCATGTGTGTCTCACTGGGCTTCCTCGATTCC
Organism: Artibeus jamaicensis; assembly: GCF_021234435.1. Taxonomy (NCBI): domain Eukaryota; kingdom Metazoa; phylum Chordata; class Mammalia; order Chiroptera; family Phyllostomidae; genus Artibeus; species Artibeus jamaicensis. The sequence goes on along the minus strand of NW_026522056.1, from coordinate 18,134,594 downwards.
TCCCCCCACCCAGGTCTGCCACCCACTGCCTCTTCCTGCCAGGACCCCTCTCTGCCGGCTGCCAACTCTGTCCCTCTTACTGGTCTGGATGAACGGTTCGCTGTTGTTGGACTTTGGTACAGTTCAATTTTCTGTCTGTTCTGGTTGTGTGTTTGTTTCTAAATCTTTGTTGTCCTTAAATTTGGCTGTGTGAGGTAGCACTGTGTCCCCACCTATGCCTCCATCTTGGCCGGCAATTTTTTCAGCTCTTTTGGGTAACTACCAAGAAACACAACTGCTGGATTTTATGGTTAGAGTATGTTTAGTTTTGTAAGAGTCTGCTAAACTGTCTTCTGAAGTGAGTACCATTTTGTATTGCCACCAGTGGTGAATGGAAGTCCCTGTTGCTCTGTGCCCTTGTCAGCATTTGGCATTCTTAGTGTTTTAGATTTTAGACAAATAGTTGTGTAGTGGTATGTCACTGATTGGCAATAATTTTCATAGTCATATATTTTATATATTCTCAATTGCCTGAAATATTTTGTAGAACTTAGATTTTTATTTTATATTTCTAAAATAATAGTTCAAACCGTTTTTTCGAACTACACATATATGGTTCCCCCTCATGTCACCTGCTTAAAGATATTCTCATTCTTTCCCTAGACTGATGTCTCCCTCCTCTCGAGCCCATATTAACAGAAAAAGCTAGCAAGAAAAAGGGTTCAAAGAAAAAAAGAATTGTATCATTCAATTAGATATTCTGTCACTAGCAAAACTGTTCAGCTTTTCTTAGCATTGGCTTGCTTGTCTTTGCCAACCTATTGTATTTTTCCTGGTGGATTTCATAGATTTATTCTACGTACTAGCCTGTTCTCAGACACATGTTCAGAGCACTGAGTACTCTAGATGGCTCTTAATTGATCTTTGCTTAAACCATTTATCTTACTGATAGAATTTCGAAGCCTCTTCATACTTTTATTTCTCTCCTAATTATATCAAGTAGATCTGAATTATCTTTAAAAACGAATAAATGTAGTATCTTTGCATTTCCTGATGGCTAGTCCTGCAGCACTTGTTACATCCCTACTTCTGGATGAATGAGCTTTGTTCTAACACGTGAGCTTTAAAGGGGCCATTTTTTCCCCTTTTGTTGTGAACCAAGCAGCAAGATGCAAACCAACAAAGTTAAAGATTTACTAAAATAATGAGACAAACAAAAATGTTTATCCTTCTTTTCTGAAGTCTTTCATGGGACACCAAACGCATATTGCAGTATTGAGAACCAGCCCTTACTTCATTTCCTGCCTGTAATATTTCCTCTATTACTAGATTGTGGACAAAGGCTCCACTCCTATGGAATAACTTCAGTATATGTTTGGGAGTTAAAATTTTACTTCATTTCCCCCCCCCCAAGACTAGAAAAATACCATGTGGTACATGGTCTAGAAACTTTGAATGTCTACCTGGGTCTACTGTGCTTCCTCCTTCAATGTAGAAGGGGCCAATAAATAAGACAATTTTAAAGGAGAAGCACCACGATAAACATCCAAGTGTACTAAAGTGAATGAAACATGCAGAGTAAATTGTATGCTGAAGCTCAAAACCAACTGGGTTCCACATGACCAAAGATAAGTGATGATGACTAGGACCTAGAGTGCATGGTCTTGCCAGAAAAAGGCAACAGTCTTAGCTATGAAAATAGTTCTGGAGCCAGGACCTAGCAAGAAAGGTTTCCAAGAAAAGATTCGGTTGATCATGCATTTGAAAAGGAGGATTCTAAGTCATAGTAATCTGAGAACTTTTTTGATATAACTAGAGGCTGAAACTGTTCTTAAAGTCTTTGAGTGGAGAAAAAATAAGAATTCTGATTACATTGAAAAAATTCAGTTGTTGGATTTTTATCTTTGCAATCGGGTCTGGATGGTTATTGGTAGATAGAGATTGCTTGCAGATATCCAGACTTCATAAGTTGCTCGTTATTGCCTATGAAATGCAACCACCCATCACCTCACTAATTGAAGGCAAACAACAGTATCCAGTCTGGGGTTTGTAGGTGCCGGCTGGATGAGTTTCTGAGTTTCATTGCTTAGGCAGTAGAGTTTCAATTTAATGTAGCTATCTCCTCTGCTTTGGGCTTCAAGATAATTAACATGTAGACTTAAGCAAATTCTTTGTTTTTTCAAACATAAAAAAGATGCGTTACTTGCCTAATAACTAAAGAAAATGACAAAGCAAATTTAAAATGGAAATACTAAAATAAAAAGAACACCACACAAATGGTGGAATGCTATCAGGATTATAGGCCCAAATTAATAAGCCAGATCAAAGAGAATTGTTCATAGCAATAAAGAGGTTTTAAACCAAAACATTATTACGGATCTTAGTAAATTAAGAAAAACCACTCTGTGAGTGACATCAGAGCAATGGTGGTGTGAGAGATCCCCTTGGCCCCTTGACATTTCAACAATTTTAACAGTTAAAATTCAACAAAAATTCTGTGCTCTGTGCACACACCTGTCTAAGAGATCCGTGCATTGAAACAGTTACAGGCAGACAAGTGGCAGCGAACTGGGGAGGCAGGAAAGAGAAGAGCTGAGGCCAATAATGGACACAGCCCTGCAACCTGGGGCTTGCTTCAGGGCTCAGCCCAGAGAGGAGAGGACTCAGGCACACCCTTCAGACAGAAGGAGCACAGAGGTTTGGTGAGCAAGAGTGGGCAGAACAAGCAGCGCTGGGCACCGTGACTTGGCCAGGGACAAAGTACAGGTACAGAGGTGAGGCCATAATTGTCAGCAATCAGCATTCCAGATGGAGAAACAAAGGCGCGGAGCCTGGCCACCTTCCTGGAACCTCAAAGACCTCCCACCCTCACCTTTCCTGTTGGGTAGCAGAGCATATTATCTGCACCCCTGAGGACTGGGACTATAAAGACACTTTTTTCCTGAGTGGAGGGAGATGGTATTTGCAAACAGCAGCTCTAGTAAGGGGTTAATATCCAAAATATATAAAGAACTCATTCAAGTTGACACCAAACAAACAAAAGATCCAATTAAAAAAATGAGCAGAGGACCTGAACAGAAACCTTGCCAAGGAAGACAAATAAATGGCCAACAGATCTATGAAAAGATGTTTAACTTCACTTGCTATCAGGGAAATGCAAACTAAAACTACAATGAGATACCACCTCATACCTGTTTGAATGGCTGTCATGAACAAGACAGGTAATAATTACAAGTGTTGGAGAGGCTGTGGGGAAAAAGGAACCCTCATTCACTGCTCATGGGAATGTAAACTGGTGCAGCCACTGTGGAAAACAATATGGTAGTTCTTCTGAAAATGAACAGAATTACCATATGACCCAGCAATCTCTCTTCTGTGTATTTACCTGAAAAACTGAAAACGTTTATTCACAAAGCTATGTGCACGCCTGTTCATTCTTTAGAATTCAGGTTACTTGACTACCTTGTGACCTGAGGTTCCTGAAGTGTTCAAAATTGTAATTTTGTAGTTTTCCCAGCAGAAAGGAAGGTAGTTTTACAAGGGGAGGAGGTCATGGTGGTGGTGAAAAATGCTAAGGTGGCAAAGAATGATCATTTAATTTCCGTGGATAAGCTGGGAGAGATCAATGCTTGGAAAATAAAATGAATGAAGGCCAGAATGCAAGGAGAGTATTATAGTTCTAGAGATGGAATGGCTATAGTTTAAAGGACAGAACAGAAGTCATAGCTAAAATACATATACTTGGTATATTGGTTTTTTCTTTAATAAGACACCTCACTAACCTATAGGCTGTATTACCACACACAGTGGCTAAGAGTCAGTGATCAAATTTTGAAAACCTGGTTTGAGTCCTATCAGCAGTGTTATTGTGGGAAGGTTCTTCACTATGCATCAGTCCCTCCTCTGAACAACGGGGAAGTTAATACTATCTACTTCACACAACTATTATAAAAATTAGATGGGTTCACCCATATGATGCATAAATGCATTTAAAAAGAGCGTCTGCCACTCATTTTTCTCTTCATAGTCACTGAATCACATCTCTGTTTTTTCAAACTAATGTAGAAACTTAGAGGGGAGGCCTCCCCAGGGGACCCTGACTCTGAGCAGTGGGACCTCCACTGAAAATTCCATTCTCTTAATCTTCATAAATTGATTCTGCTTGATGTAATTTTGCTTTGGTCACTTTTCCCATATCTTTAAAATTAAGGAATTAGTTAATTATATTCTATATTCACTTCTAGCAAGAAAACTGTGTGATCTATACACAACATGAATTTACAAATGCATGGGCTCAGATTTCATTTTCTATGGTAATTCACTTTAATACTTTGTATGCTTAACCAGATGCTTATATAAGGTAAATCATTTTTCTATGGCTCAATATCAGTGGGAGCATAGGTAGTTTCATGCTTAATAGTGATCCAAAGAGGTCTTATTTAAACCTAAAATCATCTTTCTACTCTTGGCTTATATCCTACCTTCCCTAGAGAAAATTCAGTTAATGCAACCTGTCACATGAAGAAAATAAACTCTATAGATTTTTACCAGCATCCAACAGCTAATATGCTTAAAATAAATAGTACATAAGGCTTTTGCTTCATGTTTATACTGAAGGCAGCTTTATGGGCTGCTCTTCTGCAAGGCATATTTTGCTTTGCTCTATACTACAAAGTTTTAAAATAACAGCGTACTTGTGAAATTAGCTGTCAATAGACATACTTTATATTCTGCATCACACAACCATAAAACGAGTACATTTTGATTAAAGAAAAAAAGATGAGAACTCAGCATAAAGCTTAGTTAATTACTGCTATGGCAGCAAATACACGTGATTTATGAAAGATTTTCAAATGAAGAGTTTAAAATTGATCAGAATTCAAAGTTTCACTCCATCAGTATAACATCCAACTCTAGAGCTCTTTTATAGCAATATAGCTGTGTGTAAGCGAATAGATCTTGAAGTAAGAAGTCAATATTAGCCACGTAAATACTGTGTCATTAACAATCATTAAATCCTTTTTTAATGATATAATAACTTCAATTATTCCCCTAAGTACTCAAATTTAACATTTGACTTTTTATTAATTTTTAAATATTTATTTATTTATTTATTTTTAGACAATGGGGAAGGGAGAAAGAGAGGAAGAGAACCATCAGTGTGTGGTTGCCTCTTGCATGTCTCCTACTGGGGATCTGCCCTGCAACCCAGGTATGTGACCTGACTGGGAATCAAACTGGTGACCCTTTGGTTCACAGGCTGGTGCTCAGTCCACTGAGTCACACCAGCCAGGGCATGACTTTTTATAACTATAAGGTGAAAACCTATAGTTAAATAATTAAATGCAGTAAGATGAGTTCAACCCCATTACATCAATTTGAAAGGAGAAGGCTTAAGTGCAAGGCTATGAACTCACTGGGTGCCACTATGTGAACAGTCATTCACCAAAAAAAGAAAACTAATAATGAAAACTAGGAATCAGAACACAGAAGAACAGTTCTTTAAGACATTAGTTTAAACTTTATTGCATAGTTTATACTTCTGCACTTCAATCCTTAATTTTAAGTGTATGGAAAATGATGGTATCTTTTGTAACAGATTGACAGCTAAAATGAAGTTCAGGATGATGTAAAGAGCATTTAGTATCTTGGGTTATTAAGAGATGGTGCTTACCACAGTGAGAGAGAGCAGAATATGCCACCCCAGCCCCCTTGCACATGCTACTTTGATATAAGGGTTATTTGGAGCAGAAGGCAATGGCAAATAAACAGAAGAGAAGCTCTCTGCTTCTCTCTGCTTGTGCACAAGCAGGATGTAAATTTGGAAAGGTGTTCCCCCTTTCATCTTTTCCAGAGACAGCCACAGACCCTTATTAGCCCAGAGATGCCCCTGGAGAACTGTAAACAAACCTTGTTATAATTTGCCCTTATCTACAATTAGTTCCTCCATGTATTTGCCTTCTCATAGTTTGCTGGCCTGGATCAAACTCCCTTCTCTAAAAATTTTTTGTTCTTTTGTTAAGATGCTTATATAAGCCCAAGTTCTAACCATCCTTTTAAGTCACTCATCATTGATTATTCCCATGTGTATGCATGCACATGTTAATAGACTTCTGTTTGTCTTTCTCTTATTAATCTTTAGTCATTATAATTTACAGGACACCAGCATGAAAACCTATGATGAGTAGGTGTTTTCCTACTCATGAGTGGAGAAAAAAGATTCACTACAGCCCTCCTCTGCAATAGTGTTAATGAAAACAAAAGGGCTGGGAATAGTAAATCTATACTCAACTTTGATTTTTGTGCAAGGGAAGTGGAACAGGACCGTCTTCCTACCAAACGGGCAGTGATGAAGGTAAGAAATTAACTATTACATAAGAACAATAAAAAAAGTGAATTAAAAAATCCTCATTGCTGGTTCCTTGAAAGATTCATATAATGGACGCACTCACGGATGGACTGTTTGAGGAAAATAAGTGGGAAGATGCAAGTAAACAAACGGAGGGTTCAGACGTTCATTCATTTATTCAAATGATTATTTATTGAGCACATACACTGTGCCAGACACTCTTCAGTGTGTTGCGTATGTAGCATTAGGGAAAAAAACAGCTTACCAAACTCTATGACCTCTGGGAACTTTAATTCGAGTCAGCAAAACCAAATACAATTCAAAATAAATTTAAAAAACTACGCAGTATATTAGAGGACAATGAATGTGAAGCAGCGAGTGGGAGGGAGCGCTAGCTAACAGATGTAATTCTAAACAGGCTGATCCTACATGGGCACAGTGAGGGAGTTTGAGTAAACAGTTGAATGAAGTGAGGAAGTGAGTCAAGTCGACACGCGAGGGAAGAGTGTTTTAGGAAGAGGACAATGTACCATAGGTTGAATTAGGGGAAATTACCAGAAAATTATAGATAACAATGATAAAATCATATTGTATACAAATATATACCAGTGAAATTCCAGTGAGATAGATGTATTTCTAGAAGTGGTTGAAACAAGTTGAAATAGATGGATTTCTACAAAAAATATGAAATGTTTTAAATAAGCAAGAATAAAAACTTCGAACACACCAATGCGTTAAAATAACTACAAGACCTTCCTCCAGAAATGCAGAGGCCAAAATGGTATTACAGGTAATTTCTACCAAATGTTCAAGGAATATCCGTATTAGTTTGCTATGGCTGCCGTAACAGAATACCACAGACCAGGTGGCTTAAGAACAGAAATGTATTTGTCCTAATTCTAGAGGCTGGAGTCCAAGATCGAGATCTTGACAAGTTTGTTTTTTCTCAGGCCTCTCTCATTGACTTGATCAGTCTTCTCTCTTTGCGTTGTCACACGGCCTTTGCTGGGTGCGTGCCCCCCGCACCTGTGTGTGTCTTCCTCTTCTCTTCTCCTTTCTTCCTCTTGTGAGGACACCAGCCCTATCAGAGTGCTGCCCCAGCCCTAGAGCCCCATTCGATCTTAATCACGTCTTTGAAGATCACGTCTTTGAAGATCCCGTCTTCTAATGTAGTCCGGCACATTAGGGGTTAGGGCTTAAACATGTGAATGGAGGTGGTCGGGTGGTAATTAGTCCATAATAAAATATATTTCCTATATTTAAAAAGCTATTCCATTAAAGAGCAAAAGAGAGAACTCTACCCAGAATACCTGATGAACTATGTACTTTTGATGTGCTAACTGAACAATAAAAATAAGTAAATGAAAAATGTTCCTATGTCACAAATTAAATGAAAATTTTCTAAATAAGATATTTACTAATGTTACTGGATATTCAAAATATATTACTGATCAATTAAGAGTTGTCCCAGGAGTGCAAGAATTGTTGAGCATTAGGAAAATCTGTCAATGCAATTTACCACATTAAGTTTAGAGAAAATTCCCTAAGTCTACGGCTGAGGTCGACAATCTTTGCTACTGCATATATAGAAAAATCTGAAGACATACAAATTGAAAGCAACAAAATAAAAAACAAAATTGGAAAATAAAATCATTAAATATATTAACATTAAAAACAAAAATTAGCCCTGGCTGGTGTAGCTGAGCAGATTGAGCGCGGGCCTGCGAACCAAAGGATCGTGGTTCAATTCCCAGTCAGGGCACATGACTGGGTTGCAGGCCAGTTCCCAGCAGGGGACACATGAGAGGCAACCATACATTGATATTTCTCTCCTTCTCTCCTTCCCTTCCCCTCTAAAGATAAATAAATAAATCTTTAAAAGATAAAAATTATATAATGATTCAAGAATGTCTTTCAAGAAGAAATAGTTATATCGAAGGACGTTATTATTAATTGATGGTACTATAAATGTACATTTTATTCATAAAACATTAAATTTTAAACCTATCTTAGATAAAAATGCTGAAATCCCAAGGGCTTCACATAAGATTACATGATGTTCTATAAAACTGGGTACAGTACTAGTAAAAAAGAGTCTAATAAATATATTTTAATTACTCTGTCTCTTACACTAATACTTGTGTCTGGCCATTAAGTTCAATTACAAGGTTGAGGAAAATTTTAAATTGCCTCATAGTAAAGTAAGTGAGGTTTAAAAGTAGGTTCTAGTTTCAGTTTTCACCATTTCTTAGAGCTAAATGTTGGACATGAAGTACAGTGATGTGCACGCTGAACGTGTGATTTCTTTACCAAGAAAAGACATTAAACTAGAGACCCGGAGCCCAGAGTTGTCTTCCTGCTTACTCATAAGTAATGTCCAGATTCCCATCATCAAGTGATTTCATCTCTACGCTGCAGAATCTGAGCACTGTGAATAAAAACATACGTTTTTTTTTTTTTTTTGCTCATTTTAATGCTGAGATTTTGCAGTGTTGCCAGGAAAGAGCTTTAGGAGTTTTATCCCAACTACATAATAGAGCAGATTAGCCAATTTTATTTCTCAGAATAATTAAAATCAGCTGAATTGTGTTTGCTTTATAAAAAATGAATTTGTGTATGTTGTAGAGATTCCTTTTACAGTATTTGGTTTTCTTCAATTATGAAAGTGATATGTTCCTTTGTTAAAATTAATAAAAATGTAAAAACAGTAGAGCTAAGGCAAAAAGGCTGGGGTGGGGGGAGTTGTGGGGGGAAAATGGAGAGAAGTGTGTTTGAACAACAATAAGAAATAGAGAGCGGAAGAGAGATGTTGTTGTGAGAGAGAAACATCAATCACACCCCAGCAGGGACGGAAACCGCAACCTACTGGGGCCCCCGCAACATTTTGGTGTATAGGACTCTCCCAGCTACTGAGAACGCAGCCAAGGATGTATTTTGTTGTAAAACGCAGATGGGGGGAGTAGTGGGGGTAAAATGGAGACAACTGTACTTGAACAACAATAAAATTTAAAAAAATTTTAAAAAGCAAATAAACATTAAGTATACTATTAAAAAAAGTGAAATGTAATTCCTAATTCTACCATCCTAGGTTTCGGTTAGTTTTATTATTAAAATAATTAAATTTGAAATTTACCTTTGTATTTATATGTATCTATACTTTTGAATGATTTATTTTCCATTTAACATGATATCATGAGTGTTTATTATTGTCTTAAAACTTTTTTGAAGAACACACTTTTAAAATTATTGAAACATGTTTTCCTTTTTGGAAATAACAATTTAGTGTTTGATCATTTTGCTTTTAATCATTAACTATTACAAATAATATTTTAATAAATACTTATGTTAAAATGTTTGCTTAAATAAACTTTTCTTGGGATAAATACCTGGGTATTGACAAATTTATTAAGAAATAGTATTATAATTCATTACCTCATTCTAATAAAGAGAAAAATTAGAATTAAAAAATTTAAAATATTTACATATATATTACTCCTTTGAGACATGGCCTTTATGAATCCTTATAAAATTTATAAATTGCTTTTTGTCTTTGTGTTTTTGGGTTTCTAACTTTTACCAGTGAAGACAAATTAACTCAATATAAAAATACATAAAGCTTAGGAGTAAAGTAACCAAAGCCAGTTAGGAGAGAGGCTGTCTTTGGTGGTATGATCTTGAAAGAAGTGGATGGGTGAGGAGCGGGCTCCTGTTGCTAGGGCCTGATGCAGAGCCATTAGGGAATGAGAGCGCAGTGGTGTAGGGGAGTAGACAGAATCATGAGCTCAGTTTCTGGCTGAAACTGCTGTGGGGCATATTCTGTTAGTTCACATGGTGTTCTGAAGTAAGATTCCTCCTTCAAAATAAGTTAGTGATGTTTAAGTTCCAGCAAAAAAAAATTATGTCACGGAAGGAATTGCTAGCATCATACCAATTACTAGACATCAGCCATCTTGATTCCAGCTCTGAGAATTCCTGGGGCCCCAAAACTGGGCATCAGGGCTTCAGGTTGGGGCACACTTCTTTCTTTGTCCGCTCGATTGCCCACAGACAGGTCTATACTTCCACGGTTCTAGGGTTAAAGCAATTCAATTTGTCTATACAGGGTTAAGAGGCATTATTTCTCAAAGTAGATCTCCGGTTGTCTGTAATAGGCTAGAATTAGAATATCAAGGTATGAATATATTGAAGATATTTGATTTCATAATATTTCTAAAGTACTGATTTGATTCCAGTATTTAAATAGATTTGGGGGGGCTTAAGTGTAGAAAAACAAAAAGTGAAGCAATTTCCCATCTGCCACCTTTTCAACATATCGGACCTAGTTATTACCAACTTTTTTTGATTTTTTCCAGTCTATTGTTCCCCTTAGCCTTGTAAGTACACATTTGATTATGCAACTAAGACTTAATTATGTTGCAGTAACAGAAACCTGAAAATAGGTCAACAGATTGTTGTCAGTATATTTTGTGCCTATTGGAGATCAGCTGGCTCTCAGATCTTCAGTGTCTTGAGTCCAGGACATTTCTTTACATGTACATTCACTTTGAACCTTCACACATTCTCTGCAAATAGCACAATAATAGGATTTTAGGATCAAATAGAATGAATGTGATAAATTTGAATGTACAATATATCAATTTCTACCTATTTATCATATAAAATAATGCTGATTTTAAAAAATTCTCTTTTGATTACTGCATGTTTTGTCAAAACATAAAAAAAAAAGCCTGGTTGTGGAGTATGGAGTCTAAACCACCAGCAGCAAGGCTAGGTAGGAAAGGACAAATGTGTCGATCATCCCAGAGTTTTGTGTACACTTTTACACATCAGACAGAATGATGTAAGCCCTTCTGAAAGGATATGCATTAGCTATAGACAAGGCAACGGGAGAAGGTGAAGCCGGGCTAGCTCTGGGACAGGCACACCAGTCCACAAGGAAGAAGCGTCCGCTCCTGTGGGTTAGCTGTGGGCAGCAGATTGGAAAGTTAAGGCATAAAAAGTGGAGGCTCCTGGGCTTCTACCGCACCTGGCTGTTCTCTCTTCCGGATAATGGCAGGAATAGACACCAGGACGTACAGGAAGGCAAGCAGTCTTTTGTCAGAGCTGGCCCACAGCTATCAATGAGCTAAATGTCGTGTCTCTTTTTCTCACCCTCTGGCTGCTGTGATTTAATTTGGAACATCTCAGAATTTTTTCCTTGTCACTTTCCGTTATGGTTTTTCAGAACTGTGGATTCAAGCGACTACAACCTAAATTATATTTGAAGAGCTAGAGACAGTTTTCTTCAAGTACCTGTCACCACTCAAAGTAGCATTTTTAGGTACCTTTGTTAGAACTTTACAATATAGCTCCAGTTTTAAGTTTACCTGGAATTAAGTAGTTTGCTTTATATTAGTATTTGATATAATTATGTTTCAAACAAGTTTTAATTAAAAATTTAAATTAATTTAAACTACAAAACTTTCCTTCCATTTTCCCTAGACCTTAAATTAGCTGGACCATTCACTTGAGAGCATGTTATTAGTTGAATTAATAGCTGAAATGTGTTCCAGCAGACCAGTTAAATGGAGGATTCGATGTTTGAGATTCATTCCAGAATTCCAACCTTATATTATTTCAAAAGACTACCCTATAGTCTACTTTGATTCTATTGCAGCAATGTTGTCTTTTGTTTTCTGTTCAGAAACCTGACTGTAGGAATTTCCAATTTATGCCAAGACTGCAAATTAGCACAAGCTGTTGCCTCCCTCCAGCAAGTCAACCCTAGGGAAACTATTGAGGGAAACACAATATGGCCTCCTAAAAATATGAGGGACTCCTAGGAAAAAAGAAGGTTACTTTGAAGTGGTGTGTCTCATGGCAGGTAGATGCATGCAGACGGCAGTGAAGGGCTTTGCACTCAGCTGTTGCAGCATAAATCAGAAAAGAGCAGTTTAAACAGTGTCTTTGCTTCCCCCTTGTCTTCTCTTGTTGCAGAAACTAGCAATGGTCATCCAAATGTCTGAAGACCAGAACCTCCGATGGACATTTCCTCAGGATAAAATCAAGGTAAGGAAATACCTTAATAGGGTGTAGAATTGTAGAAATCGAACTGTGAGCTCTGACCAGCCCAGGCTTTCTCTCTTTCAGCCATTCCCCTCCAAATTCCCCAGGCATCATGATGGGAGACAATTTAGAGAGATGCCTTTTCTTTGGTGTTTGAATGTAGATCATAGGTTTGGAAAGCTACTTGATGTAATGAAGCTCAATGGGAGGGATTAATTCTGGCTAGAGTAAACTGAGCTCTTCACCTGAATGCCCATCCCCTCATCCATACTTGACCTCAGATCATCAATCATGGCTCTTTCTTCTGCCCACCCCCCAATTTATATTAATAGGTAACCTGTCCCTTTAGGGAGAAGCCAAAATAGTACCGATAATAATACTAACAGCTAAAATAATAAAATAAAATAAAATAATAATAATATACTTTCTTTAAGTTGAAAACTACAAGTTGGTCAATATATTAGTGGTCAGAATTTGAAATAAACTTAGTAAATACATAGTCGGGGACAAGGGAAGATATTACCAATATGGAACAAGATGTGATAAAAAATAATCCAGTGGAAACATTAGTTATGAAAAGTTATTTGAATTAAAAACTAATAGATGGGTTGACTAAAAGAATGGAGGTAGCTGAGGAGTGAACTCATCAGTCACACTGAGACAATTTTCTAGAAGAAAAAAATATGAAAGAACAGTTGATACACATGGAGAATAGAAGAGGGACAAACATCCAGATAACAGTTTTTGAGAGAGAAAGGACAAATAGTCAAGGTAAATTTCTAAGAACTAAGAGAAAAAAGTCCTCAAAACCGAAATATCCAATGCAGTATCAAATGAAAGGGTCTTTGATGGTTTGCAACTGTTTGGAAAAAATGTCGTATTGAAGTGGTCTTCTTAGGGTCACAAGATACTGAAATTAAAAATCACCAACAGTGAGTGATGATATTATCATAATCACTTCTTTAGAGAAAGACGGTCAGGATGACTTTAGGACTCTATTCCCCCCCCGATGAAAAACAGAGGTTGGCTGATAAGTCCAGCTAAAATTTAAGGTCCAGCCCAATCTGTGAAATTCCTAAGAATTCCATGAACTGGAACAACCAGAGGAAGTCCAACTGGGAGAAACAAATGAATAGCCCTCTTATACACTGATGATAGGCAAGAAGCTGAGACAGTAGTCAGTCAAAACTTGGGTTTTGGTGGAATTATATTTTTTCATTAATCCTATTGGTCTAATCCACAAAGACACCAGGAACAAATCTGAATTTGAGGGGGCATTAGCAGAATTATATCTTATTAAGTGTGGTAGAACAGTTATTTTCACTAGATAGCTGTGATCCCTTTGCCCAGATATTTGAAGAGTCTGTAACCAGTACATTTGTAGATTGCAGGAATTTTCAGAAATTGAATAGAGCTGTTTCAGAGAGTTCTTCTTCAGTTTGACTCAAAAGTGCCTGAGTTGTTTGTTAAAAACCACTTAATAGAGAAAAGCAAAATTGCTACTGGCTGAAACCACTTCTAATACTGAAGAGCATCAAAAAATTCTGAGAACAAATATACAGATAATGCATTGAGTGATACAAAAAAAACATTCAACTAGGAAGAATATAGCATGGCAAACAAAGAGGAAATGGGATATTAGAAGAATGCCAAGGGGGGAAGTTCAGAAGGAATCTAATGCTTTTGTTGGCAGTTGCTTCTCTAAAGTCTTGGCCGTAAATCAAGCCTTAACAAATTTAAGAATGTAGAGGCATAACTCAAAGATACTGGGGGTTCAGCTTCAGAAACCCTCAAAAAAGTGAGCATCACAGTAAAGTGAGTCAGTCTCTTGCCTTGGATTTGTTAAAAAACATAGCATCTGTGCAGCACCATAGAGCAAAGTGCAATAAAACGAGGTCAGCTCCTACAAAGTATATTCTTAGATCATAATAAAATTAAAGTAGAATTCTATTGTATAACATTTTACTCTTTACCCTTCACTGAGGCATAACGCATATATAGAAAAGGACATAAAGTATACTAGGTACAAATACTGAGGTCTGTTCAGAAAAAGTCCAGCCATTGTTAATATAATGAAAATGGTTTGCGTGACATTGATGTTACCTGGCAGGCAAGGAAGTGTGGTCTGGAATGCATATGCATGAACAATGACGACTTCACTGTACTAGTCAGTGGGGTTGGTAGATGCTGTTGAGTGAGCATGTGGACTGTGTGACCTTGCATTCAAAATGACTGAGCAAGCAGAACAACAAATCTACATCAAATTTTGGGTTAAGCTTGACCATTCCTTCACGGAAACTATTCGGATGATTCAGGAGTCCTCAGCTACGGGCAACTGGTGATTAGCAGTTTAATCATGACAACATGCCCATTCATGCACCACATCTGTACAGAGTTTTTTTTTGTGAAACATCCAATCACTCTGGTGATTCAACTCCTCCTAAGGCCCAGATTTGGTGCCCTGCAACTTCTGGCTTTTCCCAAAACTACAATCACCCTGGAAAGGAAAAAGATTTCAGACTATCAGTGAGATTCAGGAAAATACAACATGACAGTTGATGGAGATTGGGAGAACTGTGTGAGATCCCAAGGTGCCTGCTTTGAAGGGGACTGAGGTGTCATTGTCCTATGTACAGTGTTTCTTGTACCTTGTATCTTCTTCAGTAAATTTCTCTATTTTTCATATTACATGGCTGGATTCCTTCTGGACAGACTTTGTACACTAGTCATAAATTTACATTTCAATGAATTTTTTTACATACGCTTCAACCTGTATAGCTCTACTGTCCTAACATGTTCTCTTATAACTGCTTCCCAACTATTGCCTTCTTCCCCTCAACAGGTAACCTATTTTCTCACTTCCATCACTATGGACTAGTTTTGTCTCCTTTTGTATAAATGAAATCATAGGTTACACAAAAATTTGTAACTGGCTTCTTTTACTCAAAATGATGCCTATTAGTCTTGTCCTTGGCATTTTCCTTTTTTTACTGTTGTGTAGTATTCTACCGCATACAATTCTACTGTACTGCTATTTTTATTTAAACTGAAAATGGAGGAGAGCAGGAGCCCATATTTGCTCAGTCTGCTATCTTCCATGAAAAGATTATATGGTTCTCAAAATACAGTACATCAAATCCGTCTTCTGTTGTACGAGGTTTTATTGCCACCCTCAAAAGATTGTGAGTTACTTGAGAAGAGGATTATGTCCCATTGTGTTTTCCGTCCTTTCAAAGTGTCTGGCAGAACGCATACTATATTGCTGGGAATCAGAAGCAGACTGTGCAAAAGCAGAACCTTAAAGTAAATTTCTGCTGCAAATCATACATGAAATTAAAAATAAAGCAAGTTATTTTCCTCAAAGGCTAAATAAAATTGTTTTAATACCAAATGACACAGCAGGTTAAAGATGTTATTTATTTGTGCTAATTTATATCTGTGCCCAAATAATACTTCAGTTGGAGAATGTACTTAAAGTCTAGCTGTACTGAAAAGAAAAAAAAGAAATCTAGGTTTTTTTTTCAACTTGTATTATGAAGACTTTCAGAGAATGTTTATTTTACATAAGCAGTGGATGCAGTGAATAGATTTGGTAAAGAAGAAAATCTAACATTGGTTGCAATAAGAGTTGTCATTACTAACCATTCATGATTATTGTTACTGAAATTTTAGGTTATGAGATACTTAAATTACCTTTTCCCTGAGTGATATATTTTTTTGTAAATGGATTGTGATTACTATAAGTTCAGTAATAATATATTTCATTTTGAACATACCATGTATGATGATAAAATTTGATGCGCAGAGGTAAACTACGGGGAAAAATAATAAATGTTCAGAAATGTCCATGACCTATTATTTACCATAAAGGAGCAATAGCTTTCTACTTTTGTAGATTATGCTGTGATTGTGTTCTTTGTTCATTATTTCAAAGGTTTTCTCTTTCTATATAAATATACCAAGTAACGAGTATTTTCATGGTAGATGTTTTAGACACAAGGAGGGATTTTAGGTAAGACAGCATATGCTTGTTTCTAGTGCATTAAATTCAGGCACGTGAAAATCCGGAGATGTGCTGAGGAAAACAAAATGCTATTAAAGTTTCTGCATCTCAGTGATATATCCCCGGGGGAGATTCTCTCTGTTGAAAAGTTAGCTTTCACAAAGCTACTTACAAAGCCATTCGGAGGCTCCCCTCCTGCTAATGGAACTTTAGTGGAAATCAAACCCAGTGCAGAAGGCAAAAACAGCAACACAATTTTTAGTCAAGAATTTGAAAGGGCTAAAGTATAAATTAAATATTGAAAGGAATGTGAAGAATGTAGAACATGTATTAATAATTGGGAACTGACACAAGGGTTGAGAGAAGATACAATTCTCCGTTGTGGGTTGTGCTGCCAGTCCTGTGACCCCTGATGAAGATTTCAGTGTCACCTGTGGCCACAGTACTCTCACAGTGGCAAACAACAGTGTGTGGGGTGGAGAAAGTTCCTGGGGTGAATAATTAATTATTCAGAGAGATGCAGTAGGATTATGTCCGAATGTTATAACATTTAGTTGTAAGTAAAATACCTCTGTCCTGAGAAGAGGAATTAAATACTTAAGGAAGGATTACATTAATTAAGGCTAAAACTATATATGATTTCTGTGATCAACTATCTCCTTTGGCTTCTCAGAGATAAATATGATATTTGAGATTCATTCTAATATTCCATATGCCAGCAATATAAAGAAGAACCAATCTGGACATTCTGAGTGAAGGGGTAAACACATACTTGATTCCTGAATAAGAAAAAAGAACAATTGTGTTTTGTCATCTCTCTGTATTAATTTTAGGCAAATAATTATTTTTAAGCAAAATAATTCCGTGTCATCTGGAAGACTAGATATCCTTCTAAATTTTTAGGAAGATTTTGCTAAATAAAAGAGATAAACATTAAGAAAGTCTTTTTGATAAATACCTGAAGCATAAAAACTTTTGCATTGTTTTCATTTAGTTCTACTTTCTACAAATTTTTGTTTTGTTTTGAAATAGATGCTTTCTATTCACAAGCAGACATGCAACAAATGTTAATTTTTAACAATACTTTGATAAAAATGGAAATGATTTTCTGAAACTATAAACAACGTAAGATTGAACACAAATTCTGTAGGAAAGCATCTTTGAATAAGAATGATTGGACTCCTTGTTTTCAAAAATGGCCTTGCCTGGAATATTCTAGAATGTGTTGGATCGGTCTGTCCGAGGAGGACAACGTTGGTGGCTTTTCACATGTGAACAATATCTGAGGGAATCTCCATTTAAAGTTCCCTACTTTTCTACAAATTGAATATTTTTTGGTATTTTCCAATAATCGCAGTCTCTAAATAAGAAAAATAAAATAAAATGTCCCTCTTACCCCTCCCCCCCCCAAAAAAAAAGAGCTGAGCAAATCTTAGTGGCCCTAACAGACTTGGATGCTTGGATGGAGAATAACTGTAGCAGTGTGCTAATGAACACTTTGGTCTGTTGTTAAATGGATCCAAAATCACGGGAAATTTGGCCATCAGTTATTCATTTAATACACCGTTATGCTAAAAAGCAGGTAAAATTCTGACAGAGGTCACAAGATAATAAATGGTTCCGAATAGTTTGACTTTAAAGAATATTCAATTTGTAAATATATTCTTTTGTAAATGTGTTTTCCTTGAGACTATGATTTATAGTAATAAGTCAAAAGGATATAAAAATAAACTAAAAAGAATACAACTGAAATACAAAGTATGCTGAGAAAATTAAGTAAACTCAATTCACAATTAATCAAAAAATAAGGGGAATTCTTGCCTGCCACATTCCAGAAATTCAATAATGTTTATATTTCAGTTAACTTATGCAACATTGTGAAATAAATAAACCTGCTTTGATTCAAATTTTATCATTTACTACCTATGTGGTCTTTGGCAATTTACTTATTCTCTATGTCGCTTTGATTCCTCAACTGTAAAATGAGGATAATTAATAGTAATATTGATCTTGTCACACTATTGTGAGGATTCCATAAATTAATTAATAAAAGCGTATAGGACAATGTTTGGCATTTAAAAGCACTAAACAAAAGTGAGAGAGTATTAGTACATCCTTAGCTTTCTGGAGTTTCAGTTCTGATCTAACTGCAGTGAGGATTTTAATTTTGTTTTGGATGTTTTGGCTTCTCTGGAAACCCTCCTGTGTGAGCCTCAGCTCTGAAATCCACTCAGTGTGCATTTGCATTTCCCTGATGGAGACAATGCCCTGGGGTTGCGTGTGAGACTTCTGAGCCCCATTCTCGGGGTCCCAATCCCATTCTGCCAGCTCGCTTTGTACAATCTGGGACAAACTCCCCAAGCCTGTTCCTCGGTTTCTACGTTCGCAAGTCTGGGAGAGAAGTAGTGTTTATTTTCATACAGCTGCCCGGAGAACTGAGTTTATACATCACTATAAAGGTAACTTTACTATTTGCACTCTTTTAAATAAATGTTTTATTCCTGTACATGCTTTTCTCTTCCTGTCTCAAAGACAGCATGCCTTTTGCATCTTACTGGAGGAGAGCAAGCTGGCATTTCTTTCGGTTTCTTTGTATTTTATGTAAAACGTTTTCATAAATCTGCTCTTTATTCTGACTCCTTGTCATGGCTTGTTTTTATATAAATACTCACTTCTCTTTGAAAGGAAAAATATTTTTATCAGGAACAAAGTGTTTTGTTGAGATATCATCAGATTAGTGGATCACCCGAGACCTGTTCACTCGATCCCTGACTTAGCAGAATCCTTTTATAGATCTATGACGGAAGGGAGTTTTGGTGTCCTTGCTTCTCAATCCAACATACTATAGCATTGTAAGGCTTTCATGGAGTCTCTCTTGGCTCTAATGATTAGTTCTTTGAATCTTTGCAGAGGCTGAAAAACTTTAATGCTTGAAATGAGGTATTGTCAAGACTTTTCCTTGTGGTTGGAAGTAAAAATCTTTTTGTTTTCCATGAGTTTCTATCTGGGATCCTAAAACAGGAATTTCCACTATTTGTAGGCCTTGGAAAGTAGGTTCTACACTTCATCTAATGACTTTAAAATTAAGGAAAGGGTTTGGTGTACACGTATATGACCCAGACTTTTTAAAAAATTGGGGTGGCAATGCTTAATAAAACTATGTAGGTTTCAGGTGTGCAGTAATACACCATTTGTATATTGGACTGTGTGTTCTCCATGGCAGGTCACGTCTCCTTCCATTGTCATTTATACCTTCTCTACCCTCTTTTACCTCTTCCCACCCCTCTTTCCCTCTGGTGATCACCATACTGTTATCAGTCTCTGTGAGGGTTTTTTTTTTTTCCTTAGTCCTTTCACCTTTTTCACCCTTTTCACCCACCCCCAACTGAAACTCCCTCTGACAAATGTCAGACTGTTCTCTATGTCTACGAGTCTGTTTCTATTTTGTCTGTGAGTTTATTGTGTTCATTAGTTTCTACATATAAGTAAAATCATGCGGTATGTGTCTTCCCCTTACTGGTTTGTTTTGCTTAGTTAGCATAACACTCTCCAGGTCTATCCATGCTGTGGCAAAGGGGAAGTTTTCCTCCTTTTTAAAGGCTGAGAAATATTCCATTGTGGACATGCACTGCGGCTTTTTGACCCACTCGTCCACTGATGGGCACTCAGGCTGCCTCCAAATCTTGGCAATTGCGAAAAATGCTACAGAGAATATAGGGGTACTTGTTTTTCACCATGGAACAGCTTATCCATAGTACCCAATATTCTCCACTACTTGCTGCTGTAAGCTTACTGAGGATGCAGCTCTTTCTCCTCAAGGAGACACACCATTATCCAGGCACTCTGCTGGCAAGCCCAGGGTAAACTTCATCGTGGGGACGAATGATTAGAAAGCTTTTATAAAAAAGAGTTTATTTATTTATTTATTTTTAGAGAAAGAAGAAGGGAAGGAGAAAGAGAGCAAAAGAAGCATCAGTGTGTGGCTGCCTCTCACATGCTCCCCACTGGGGACCTGGCCCACAACCCAGGCATGTGCCCTGACTGGGAATCTAACAGTGACTCTTTGGTTCACAGCCCTCAATCCACTGAGCCACACCAGCCACGGCTGGAAGGTTGGTTCTGACCACAGGTCACACTATATTCTACAACGTGGTTTTATCAGTGATAAAAGTAATATTTTTCATGCTCCTTCTAACTTCTGTGTTCTTTCCTTGCTTATTTTCCTTTTTTTTTTTCTCATTTCTTTTGTCCCTGCTGAGACTGGTTATTGAACATTTGGCCACAAGACTGACAAATGAATGAATTAGTAAACCAGAAAGCTGTCTCAATGCTTGAAATCATGTAAAATAATGGAATATTAAGAAACTGCCCAGTAATACAGTGACACAGATCAATATGTGAGTTAGAAAGAAGAGGTTGGGAAGAATTGATATGTGGTCCAGCTCAGAGGCAGTTTCGTTCGGGTAGTGTTGCTGGTGAGGCAGGAGTTCCTAAAGGACACCTTCGAGCCTTGGAGACAATAACTGTTCAAATACAAGCAGAAACATACAAAAATTTGAAAGGAATTGCACAAACAGAAAGAACAGAAATACAGGATCTTAAAAAATTGTTTACCAACCTGAATCTTCATGAAGACAAACTGGTCATTTAGCGTATTTAAATCAAATGATCATTTCTGAACACTAGCTACGTGAACTAGTGCGTCAGGCAGCGCAGCCGCAGTGAGCGCACTCCTGGAATTGCCTCCCAGGGCTCCCGCCTCCCAGGCTAAGTCACTAGGTGAGAATTTGGTCCCTCTGGACCCACCAGGCATCCTCCTAGGAATGTGCATGACAAACAGAAAACAAGAAGAGGATCAATCTGTTAGTGTTAAGCCATTTTGACAACTAGTTAACTGTAGAACTCATGAATTTCAGGGTTTTTTTTCCCTAAGGCCTAGTTTTTTTCCAGTTTTTGTTTTCCTAAGGCCTGTTTTTCCCCCCTTTTTCCCTAAGGCCTAGTTGCTTTATTAGTGTTTCCTTTGATACTGTAAGCTTCTGAGTATCTTTTAAAATACATTTCTGGCCCTGGCTGGTGTGGCTCAATGGATTAAGTGCTGGCCTGTGAACCAAAAGGTCTCCAGTTTGATTCCCAGTCTGGGCACATGCCTGGGTTGCTGGCCATGTCCCCAGCAGAGGGCACATGAGAGGCAACCACACACTGATGTTTTTCTCCCTCTCTTTCTCTCTCCCTTTCCCTCTCTCTAAAAATAGATAAAATCTTAAAAATATATACATTTCCTTTAAAAAATCATTGAGTTAGCCAGAATCTGTTTGTGAAGAACCCTAAACAACAGAGACATTGAATAAATTTTCTCATTACAAGGTCCAAATGTGTGTTTCTAACCCTTCAGAAGACAAATCCCCACCAATTTCTAGCAGATAGAAGCTCATTCAAGGGAAGAAGAGATGAGCTAGTGCTAAGAGGACAGGAGGCGGAAGTGGTATGAGCGAAGAGGGAGGGCGCCCTCACAGAAGATTGACAAGGAAATGGCAGACATACACATCTCACGAGCAAGCTGGGCTCAGGGAAGGGTGATGAAGGGGTGCCTGTAGAAGGACAATTGTCACTCAGGCCTTGAGAGCAGCAGCACAGCTTTGTGTGGCAGGGTCCGCAGCTGCTGGAGAAGAGTGCACAAAGAAGCATCCTGTTCCTGACACTTCATAGCCCAGCAGAATTCAAGGCTTGGCATCAGCTTTGTAGAGCACTAGAAACACCAGTACAATGCTCCCTCTTATCCAAGGGATATGCGTTAGGAAGGCAGTACTTGAATGTGAGGATCTGAAAGTGCATTTTGTATTCCTTCAGTAAAGGTGGTTATAAGTAGCAAGGTGAGGGTTCTTATTGACTTTTCTGGTTACTGACATCCCTGTTTCATTAAATGCCAAATTAGCCTCCACCTTCAAATACAGGCCAATCTGTCAATCTGGAACAATTTTGAACCCAGCTAACTCCTCTGGAGGTTAAGTTGTGGTGCTTTATTCTCTTGGTTCCTGATCTCCACAATGGTTACCTAGTTCCCCGTGCTGATACCCCCAATTTCTGTTGCTAAGAAGCTAAGGTTCTTAGGTTCTTGGCAACAGAAGTTTCTGTAACTGCCAGTTGTTAAGACCCTTTTGCCTGATATCTACCTAGACTGATAAATATTCTGTATCTACATTTACCTCTGGCTAATCTTTCATTCCCTGATCAATTAGTCTCCTGGATTTATGCTCACAGAATCCACCCTTAGATTAGCATCATCTTAGCCATAACCCTATAAGGCCCTGCATTTTTTGAGGTATTTGAGCTAGATACAGGAGACCATTCCAATCATTTGTGCTGGCTTTGAGTCTGGAAATGGCAGACTGGTAAGCTAAAAAATAATTAACTGAAGCTTCTTATCTACTAGCATTTAAACAAACTTCATCGATGGCTTCACTTCCACCATTATTCTAGACATTTTGGTAAGGTATTCATCAAAATGTACAAAGGACCTTGATGAGGACACGGTGGGGTTCTTTTCACTTTGGGAATTCACCAATTTCAAGGTCACTGCTGCTTCATCAGTGTTTTACCACCGTGGGCTGGTCGTAGTGCTTGGTTTCTTATTAGGAGGTGATTTCAAAAGGACAGCATTACAAATTTCATTACAAATTTGTCTTGTAATGAAATAAGCAGACATAAGGTCACAAAACCACTGCCAGAAGAATTGTTTGCTGAGAATTGAAGGCAGACTTCTTGGTGCAAATGGTATGTAGAAAAATTTCCATTAACTCCAATGCCAATAGAATGAAACAGGTGTATACTTGAAACTCATAGAATGTTATTAACCAGTGTCAGTCACCCCGGTAAATTTAATTTGAAAAAAAAATGGGTAGGTTAGGAATGCTAAGCCAACATTAAAGCAGGTAGAAATTGACTTTGTCTCTCCTTTGCTGTCTGCACCTTATCTGAAAATTCAAAGTCAATAGCAGACAAAAAGCAGACTAGCTATTCTTCCACATCAAGAACAAATCACTTATTGGGTCTCAAACCCCACACATCACATTCTAGATTAACTAGGAGAATATAGCTACCAAAAATAATATGTGTAAAAGTGACAAATTATAACTATATAGGCATACTTTATCTACATAATTAAATCCATAAACGAGTAAATACAGAAAGAATTCTGGCAGCGGACAAAAGAGAAGATTTAAATTTTTCACAAAGTTCAGAATATTTACTAAATTCTAGGATGAAATATTCTTTGTAAACACGAGTTGCTGTTGGAAATGGAAAACTGTGATAAAAACCACTATTTTCAACTCTACATCCCAGAAAGAGAGTAAAAATACACCCACATGCTTATAGAGGGAGACAGTGGTGACCACATGCTCTCCATTTTGACAAAACTTATGTCTGGGTAGGTTTTTATTTATTTGAGGATAAGTGCAAAGGAAAATATTATACTATAACATAAAGGAACATTACACAAGGCAAAGTTAAGAGGTTATGATCATTTTCTATTGCTATAGTAATAAAATGCCACAAACTGACAGGCTTAAAGAAACACAGATTATCTTAGCATTCTGGAGGTCATGAGTCTGAAATGGGTCTCGCTGGTCTAAAATCAGGTTGTTGGCAGAGCTGTTTTTTTCTTTTTGCTGGAGGCTCAATGGAAAAATCTGGTTCTTGCCTTTTCCATCCTCCAGAGGCTGCCTGCATTTTTTGGCTCTCGGCCCCCTTTCTCCATCACCAAAGCCAGCGTACAGCCAAGTCCTTGTCATGCTGTCATTTTTCATTTCTCTGAGTCTCTCTTTTCTGCCTTTTTTTTTCACTTATTTCACCCTTGGAATTATATTGGGGCTGCCCAGTTGATCCAGTATGATCTCCTCATTTCGAGGTCAGTTAGCAAATTTAATTACATCTGCTACCTTACTTCTGCTTTGTCATTTAATCTCAACGTATTCATGGGTTCTGAATATTTAGTCATGCACGTCACTGGGTACCTACAGAGGGCAATATACTGAATACTGATTGTAAATTCAAAGGTCTATAAACTAAAATTCAGAAGAAAATTTTAGAAATTGAAATTTCAGAAATACACTTTTTATAGGTAGACAATATACAATTTGTACAAATTACTAATTTTACTTCTTCCTTTATGACTTTTATAATTTCATTATATCAGCTAAATTTTCTGAAACAATAGGAAATAATAGTGACGGTAAAAAAAGGCAAAAACCCCCCTCCCAACACCCCTAAAAAAGCCCCTAAAACAATACCAACAATGTAAAGATTCAATGAGACATTTGGTCTTTATTGTAGTTACATACATGAGCAGTTTTGAATTTGCCACTTGGTGCGAACAAGTAAAAAGCTGGACAGTCTGAAACATGAACAGCTCTTCCAGGATTCATATGAGAGGTGAGGGCCCAGGCAAACTGCTGCCCACAGGACCGGAGAGACAGGCAGGTGAACACAGGGAACCACAGCAGGCTCACCAGAGCACGGTCTCAAAGGCAAAAGCCACCAGGGAACTGGGGCTGGGGTCAGGAGACCCAAGCTGCAGAAGGCTCAGTGCGGGCAACTTAGAGTTCGGATTTCTAAGTGAACTCAGTCTTCGGGAGTATCCCACAATTCTATGAGATTTACCTCCATGATTTCGCAATTAATATCAGAAAAAGCAAACCAATCAACCAACCTCATGCTTTTGAAAGGGAAAAAAGAGAAGGAACCATTTTGAAGTATGCCAGAGTTGTCTGTGATTCTTAGCAAGGCCTGCCCTCAGGAGATGCTGGTTAGCCAGAGCCCAGCCCACAGAGGTATCGAGAAGCTGATTGAACTGGGAGAAAGAAACTTACTCCAGCCCTTTCTAGGTTAGAAACCTAACTCCAGCCCTTTCTAGCCACCTAGTTCCACCAAGTAACAGGGTGTGTGTGAGTATGTGTCAGGGCATGGGAGGGGGAGAAAAATGACAGAGAAACACTGAAATTTACAGTGCAGATGTAAAGACTCCCCAAGAGACTGAGACACAATCCCATGGCTACAGAATGCTCCCCCTCCACCCCCCACACTTCACTGCCACAGAACTGAAGTCCTATCAACAGCAGTTCCTTCACACAGTGCATTTTGTCTGACTCTCAAGAAAAACGACAAGGTATACCAAAAGGAAAATACCCCAAACAATTTGAAGATTCAAAGCAGGCATCAGAACCAGACAGAGCAGGGGCGCTGGAATTACCAGATGGAAAATTTAAAGCAACTATGATTAATGTGCTTTAGAAAGGCTGTAACAGATAAAGTAAACAGCATGCAAGTAAGCAGAGAGATGAAAATCCTAAGAATGAACTAAAAGGAAATGCTAGAGATCAAAACCATTGCAATGCAAATCAAAAACATCTTTGATGGACTTACTAGTAGACTGGGCATGGTTGAGGAAAGAATCTCTGAGCTTGAAGATATCTCAATAGAAGATACCAGTGAAAAGCAAAGAGAATAAAGACTGCAAAAAATTAGAAGGACTGTGAGAAAACTACAAAAGAAATAACATATGCATAATGGAAAGACCATAAGAAAAAGAAAAAAAGATAGGAGAAATATTTGAAGTAATAATGGATAAGAATTTTCCCAAATTAATTTCAGTGAGATACCACGACACATCTATTAGAATGGCCAAAGCTTGGAACAGCGACAGTACCAAATGCTGACAGGGAGGTGGAGCAACAACAGCTCTGACTCATTGCTAATGGAAAGTAAAAATGGGACAGCCACTTTGGAAGACACTCTGGCAGTTTCTTACAAAGTTAAACATGCTCGTACCACATAATCCAGTAACAAGTGTTGGAGAAGATGTGAAGAAAATGGAACACTTGTACCTGTTGGTGGGTAGTCACTATGGAAAACACTATGGAGATTTCTCAAAAATTAAGAATAGAACTGTCATATGATCCGGGTATTCCACTTCTGGGTATTTATCTGAAAGAGACAAAAATACTAATTTTAGAATTGTGCCCTTGAAAGCTATATAATTTTATTAACCAATGTCACCCCAATAAATTTAATTAAAAACACTCATTTGAAAAATATAAGCACCCCTCAGGTTATAGTAGCATTATTGACAATAGCCAAGATACAGAAACAACCTAAGTGTCCACTGATGAGTAAATGAAGGAAGAAGAAGTCGTATTTGTACACATTGGACACTACTGTCATAAAAAGATGAAATTTTGCCATTTGAGACGACATGGATGTCATACCCCTGAGGGTACTGTGCTAAGTGAACCAAGTCAGATGGAGAAAGACAAATGCTGTATGATTTCACTCATGTGGAATTTAAGAAATGGACAACAACAAAAAACAAAAACAAAAACTGAACCCTAGGATGCATATGACAGGTTGGTGGTTACCAGATGAGTTGGGGATGGGAGGAGGGGAAACTGGATAAAGGGTCAGCTCTACAGTGATGCATAGAGACTAGACCTTTTGTGATGCGTCCTCTGCAATATATATGGATGTTGAATCATAACGTTGGATCCCTAAAGCTTATATAATGTTACAAACCGATGTTACCTCAATAAAAAAGAACACACACACAAAAGGGAAATTAAAAAATCGTAATCATCATGTTACCAGCTTACTTAGCATCACAGGTAGTTAAAACGAGTATTATGTTTACAAAGGGCAGTGACTAGAGCTGTGTATTACATTTAATATGTGAATAACTCCTTCCTTATAATCTCCCACATGCAGTATGTCTAGTTTTTCCCCACTGTGCATAGCTTACACCCAGAAGCAACAACAGAGTCATGATTTATAATGTTGTTTCTGCTGTATGGAGGTAAAAAAATCAATGTGATGTAAAATTTATCATTATTAATATAACCTAGAAATAACATATGTATTCATATATTTAATGCTGTTATTCATGATCAAACTACTTTTGTGTTGCTTTACAGACCTTTATAGTTGATGAATTTTAAATTGCAAGTAAAAATGAAAATATAGATCTTTGGGTACTGAAATGGCACTTCAGAGTAAAAGTAAATAAAAATGGAAGTTTTAGAAATAAAGTCTTGTACTTAATCATTTTGGCTTCAAAGTATGTCAGAGAACATTTGTCTTGAAGAGGATATCTTCCCCATTGGAACTATGTCGCTACCTTTTATCTGAATTTAATGGGACGTGCACTTCTTCATGGGAGCACACCCTACTCTGTAGGTTCTGCACAAATGCACTGCCTTTGCTACATTGGGGATGATGGTCTGAGGATGCATTTTGTTTACCACCCATAATCTTGAACCTGGTAAGCAACACGGTGCACTTTGGGCTATTCTCTTCTTCCCCAGGATCTCCAACAGCTAAAGCCCTGCCTTATGATTGTTTGATATAAAACCGGTAGCTGTTCAGTTTTAGGTAAAGATGCACAAAGATGCAGATTCAGAAAAATCCCCACACTCTGGTGAAGACTCGCTGCAAGCCTCTTCTACTTAGTAATTCTAAAACTTCTGAATTTCACTGTCTCTGGTTATATTTCGCTTGCTTTTAAAAAAAAATCCAGTAAACTGCCACTGACTACCGTAAATGATCGTCTTAGGTTATTTCTATAAACAATAAGCACAATTCATTCTTTAGAAAGGCTCTGCAATAAGATAATTGCTGTAGTTACATGGAGACCAGCGTCCCCGAAGCTTTTAATAGAGTATTTCATCCTTCCTGTTAGCAAAGGAAATGTGAATGTGTCTGAAAATTGCGGCTGCTCAATAAATGTAACAGATATGTTTTTGCTAGAGCACAGGTTTGCTGGCTGCAATCAGTGGAGTAATGGCGTCTAAATCTTGATATGTGGTATTACTAGAATTTAATGAAATAGACAAGCTAATTTCTTCATTTAGATTTCCACAAACAAATTCATGGCTGGGAACGTTCTAACTCCTTTTGGTAAATTTTATTTATTTCTTTTTCTTTCAGATGTTAATCAGAAAATATGCCCAGTAGAGTGTGAAGAGAACGTAAGTAAAGACAATAGACAAAAATGGTCCTAAGAGCGATAAATAATTAGCACAACTGACAAGAGTTGAAGTTGTCACAGGAGCACATAGAAGAGGAAAGTTCACTGACAGAATTAAATAAGGGACTTAGAACCAATCAACACATCTACACACAGGCACAGGGTCACATACCCACGCTCCCAAAGGGCAAAGGGCAAAGATGTTTCTAACTGCTATAAACAAAGATGTTTATAACTGTCAGACCAAGTTGCTCTCTGGGATTCTATGTCTGCATTTATCTAGTCAAATGCTTACATGAATTTTAAGCAACTGTGGAAAGTTGTGCATTTGATGAAAACTTTCTAAGAGGTGACATTATTTCAGACATAGCTTTTAATATTTTTTTGGTTGTACATATCACATTTTATAGAAAAATCTATGCATTTATAATACAAGTAATTACATAACTAACAATTGGCAGTCAGCAGGCAGTCTTCATTATCGTTTTTTAAAGGATGGCTTGCCCATTTCTATTTGAAAATCATTCCTTTTTCCCCTACATTTTTTTCTAAGGTGATAGAAAATTATCAGAACTCAAAGGGCAATTTGATTCCTTTCTCAAGCAGTTACAATTTACCTAAACACTCAAGTTGAGCCTTAATTGTACACATTTTGCATCCTACTTTCAAGTTTTCCTCTTTCGTTAAACTGCTTTGTGCTTCTTCCAGTGGTAGATGCCTCAGAAAATTCTTCCTGATCTGAACTTGAATTCTGGCTCTGTGTTATCGCAGCCACTTCTTTCTTGGGGAGAAAAGATGATATTTTATTTCTGACTCCCATGTGATAATAATCTGGCATTCTATAAAGATAAATCACATTCATTTTTATCTCTTCTATTGCCTAATTTCCCATCTCTAATCTAACTAATTGGTGGTAGGTAGGGTACCTAAGCACAGTTCACTTGAGCTTGGAGAGCGTGTTTGGGTCTCCAACTGCTTTGAAAGGTTAAAAACTAACATACACACGAAGTCCCACTTATTTCTGTTTTTCCCCTGGTTTCTTTCCAAATTAAAATATGGAATAACATGTGAAAAGGAATTATGGAATTAAGCAATATTTATATGGAGTTTAGATTTTCTCACTATATCATTTATATGTGATCTTTTTGTATTTTCTTTCTTTTTTCTTTGGGTTTATGTTCCATTTTATGAATCCCTTCTTCATTTGTGTTGTACCTCCTCTTAAAAACTATCCTTTGAGGCTGAGAAAAGAGGACAGCATGAATAAGACGCCTCTTCCATGATCACAGTGGAATACTGTACTAGGAATAAAGTATTCCCAGTTTTACGAGATTCAGGCCATAGTGATAGCTAGTATTCAGGTGTCATGGTAGAGATCGCCGTGTTTCGTGTGCATTGTGTCATTAAACCCCACACAAATCAGTGTGATTGGCACGGCCAGCAGACGAAATAGACTGTGAGGGACACGACTGACCTGTAGTCATGTGGCTAGGAAATGTCACGGCCGTGACTCGAAAACAGTTTTCTCATTTCCCATCTCATGTTATCATTAACTACCTACTTCTCGCATCCCCGAAATGGGATAACTTATTTAAAAATACGTTTTAAATGTAATTTTATTAAACAACACAGCCACCCTGAGGACTCTATAATGATAACGTTTTAACCTTTATTTTAACAGTGTTAGAGTGGAGAGAATCTCAGTGGCTTTGGATGTTGTGTCTGGGACTGAAGTTAGAAAGCACATCTCATATCCAATGACTTCTGTAATTTTTGAGAAATAGAATAACTCTTCAGGGCGCTCCTGGAAACAGTCCAAAAACTATTTTAGTTCTAAACAAAAAAACATTTGCCTTTAGTTTTACATTAGTGCACGGTAGAAGTAGGGTTTATTAAAGCATCAGAAAACTTTTCATGCCAGCAAGATTATTTATTTGCTGTCTGTACTTTCCTTGACAAAAAGGAATGCATTTGTAAAACTTTTAAGGAAGGAGTAGCTTGTAGATAGGAATGTTAGTATTCATTGATATAATGGGTACTGGAGTTTTCAAAGAGACTTACGTGAAATTATTACAGATTCCGCAAAAGAGCCCCATCATTCAATAGCCGGTTTTAGTGCCATAAAAACATCGCCAAAGTGTATTTTAAAGCCACAATATTTGGAGGCAAAATAAGAGTTTATGGAGATGCACTCTCCTAAAACCAAAACACTAGCTCCACTGTATCCATCAGGGACTTTGATTGTGAGTTACATAAATAACATTCTGACCGTTTATGTAGAGAAGGAGTTTATTGAATGCATATTTGGCCTTCATGCAATGCATGAAAAGATCAGCTCCTCAGACTCAGAAACCAAGGGAAGCTTCCAGAAGCAGCCAGCAGAGTTTCCACCACTGGAAGCTCCTCAGTATTTTTCAGCATTGCTGTGGGATTCTGGATCTGCCAGGACTGACCTGCATGGTTGCAACGCTTCTGCAACTGTGTTACTTCTGAAAGATTCAGTCTTGGGCAGTTGTATCCAATAGGTTGGGCCTAGGTCATTTGTGATTCTATGTTAAGAGAATAGGGGTATCTGGTGCCTGGGTGACATAGGTTTTAAATAAACAACTTCCCTGTCTATATGGGCAAAGATTTGTAACTTTTGCCTACCACCAAGATCTCCAACTGATACAATAGTGTTTGTCTTATAGTTGCTGAAATATCTTTACTTATCTACTTATCTGGGAAAGGGGCCTACAGTTTCAGTATAATTTCAGCAATGTTCTTTTGGCACCAAAATATACTGTAAAAAGTTATATGGTTCTTCCACGGAATCTATCATAACTCTAGTTGAGAACATTGTAAAAAAGTACTGGAAAACAAAGCAAAACAAAGGACAAGTCATACAATTATTTTGTAACTTTCCATTTCCTAGCCTCTTGATATTCTTTATATTGCTCAGTACTTCTTTTAACTTAATTTTTGGAAGGGGGTGGGATTTGGCAGGTTTTTGAGTTTATTAGTGTGTTGAAGAGGGTCATAGGGGATGTGATGAGCCAGTAAGCAAATAAAGTTAAATTTCAACTTATCTTAGGCTTCCCAGCTAAAGGGTTTGCTCTAGTAAATAAAAAAATACAAAGAAAAAAAAATCCCAAAGAATTATGTATGGCCCAAGATATTAAGAGACCTACCCAGCGGGAAATGTTTGGGGTGGAGTTAGAATGATAGTATTATGAAAAGCAATGAAGCTATATATTCTTAAGAGTCAAGATCCTATAATAAGCTGATTATATTTGCAATAAGGAGACACTCGAAAGTGATTTAAATGAGTTATACAAATATAAGTTATTTAACATTTCTCCTTATTTTCTTAACTATAAAGAGTCAACTCATACACACATCTTGTATTTCCTAAAAAATGGTATTTGATTTCTCCTTCTCACACTTACTGTAGTTGAGAGAACAACATTTTTCAAAAAATGAAAAGTTCAACAGGCATATTTAATGAGATAAAAATAACTTAATTAAGTGTAACACAGCGAAATGATTGCCTGATATAAAGGAATAAAATCTGAAGTGCAGATTCTGTCTGTACTTCAGACATTGGTATGAAGCATCCTTTTTTGAATTTATTTTATTGAAATCGGTCAATAAACACTGAAGCATTTGTTTCTGACAGCATTTATTTCTCACTGCGTCTCCCCCAAACCTTAGTAGTATCAAACACATATCCCCTGACTATAGAAAATTTATCTGAGGTATTTGAATATTAAAATTTCTTTAAGTAAACTGTATGTAACAATTTGTAACTACCTAAAAGTAAACTGAGGTTAAAGTCTAGTCAAACTTCACAAGCAATCTGTAGTAGCATGGTTAAGAACAAATCAAGACACACTATTGCATTGATAGGTATTAGGGAAATTGAGTGAAATTGCAAGAATTGATAAACAATGACCAAGAATTATTCTTAAAAACAAATTATTCAATAGTTAAGAGACCCTTAAAATAATGCACCCTCTCTTTTTTTTTTTTTTTTTTGATTACTTAAGGTGGGCCACATTAAAATTTCTGCAGGGAGACTGGTTCCTAGCAGTCTGCACAAAAGACACGAGAACATCTCAGGAATAAAATGAAAAGCACGATCAGGTGGAGAGTCCAAGGCTCCTTAAAGAACTCATCTGAAGAAGCGGCACTGCTACCACATTATGCACAAATTGCTTCTGGGCACTAGATAAGCTTCCTTTGTGTGAAAAAAAGCAAATCAGTCACGTTGATTGTTGTGAACATTCATCTTTAGTTTTTTAGTGCAATTAGGGAAACTAGGAAGGCTGCCCTACTTCAGATGAAAGACATGAAAAATCTCTCCTTTCCTTTTCATAAATTAGAACATATTTAAGTGAAAGAGGACAAACAATCGCTCATCATGTTCAGTGTTGGTTATCCTCTGCTTCCCTTCTCAGGGGAAACGTTTGAGTGACATAAAATTCTAATAAAACGTGGGAACTTGGGAATGGTAAACCCGTCTGTCTTTATGTCCAATCCACCTTAAAAGTTATCATCTTTAAAATCTGGTCTTTAGCTAAGTTATTAAATTAATCCTACTTAGAGATATGAAAAAATGGTTAAAAACATGTAGGGCCTTGGTAAAATAAGGAAAATAATTATTGAGGAATTTATGTATTCTCAAGGTCTGGGGATGTAAATTACTGTGTATATTGGCAAACGATTAAATTTGCTCTGGTGATATTACTTATGAAGCTAAGTCTCTAAGGGTACATTTTTAGCAATAATTATATTTTTTTAAATTGGGAAATAGAGGAGTGTCATCAGTCATTATTCTGTGACAAGATCACACACAAAAATTCTTAAGTCCAGTAATATTAACACCACCTTCAAAAAGTTGCACTGTATTTCAGAATACAAAAATAAGTTCAATTAAAATAGGAAACTAACTCTTTGTCTCACTTTCTCTTAGATTTGATATCTGACTTCAAGGAGAAACATAACAAGCAAATTACAACTGTGAAAGCAGAGGTATATGATCCTCTCTGCCAGGTAGAATTAAGTCTTCATGTAACAATATAGTAGAATCCTCCTTACAACTAAGTAGTAGTGGGAAATATTCAAGCTCTATTATTTTGTGTTTTTATTCCCCAAAATTTATTGTAAATTTTTGGTGAATTATTTCCCTTGACATTTCCCCTTTGGTGTTAAACATTTGAGGAAATGAACTTTTTTTTTTTTTTTTTTTTTCAGAAATGAAGCCCTAAATTCACTTAGTTTTAATGCTTTGGGCAATTTTCCTAAAACATAGTGTAGGGCTTCTGCACTTGGAACAGCTATAAATTCATAGATCTGTTTCAATTTCCAGGTTATGACACTGAGTTGGCAATGTAGGGGATGCACACAAAATGCTCTGGAATTTAAATCTTTGTAAGTATGATTTGGAGTCCTGGTATAATTATGCTCTTAAATAAAAATTGTTTTCCAAAATTCCCATTGAAGTTTGAAGAAAATAGTAGCTGTGGATCATAAAAAAAATAGAAAGCAGAATGTTTAATTCAGACCAGGGGTTTGCAAAAAGTGAGTTTACACAAGAGATTGAAGAAGGTGAAATTAAATTTCAAAGGCAGGGACAGGTCAGGGCAAGAAGCTCCTAGTAAAAAGTACAAAGCACAAAGTAGAAACAAAGTAACACTGAACAGAGGGTGTTACACCCATGAGGGTGCTTTACTAGGTCAACCAGTGATGTGGCAGGCTGGGTGAGCTCAGGCCTTCTGCCATGCTGGTGAGACCATGAGGCTGACATTATTCTGCCAATAGTTCCCTGCGGGTATCACTATCTTGACGAGGGACAAACGTATGAACATTTGCCATTCCACAAAGCTGTCACAAATTCAAGCTGATGACAAGGACATTGAAGGTCATCCTGTTCAACCCAAGGAATTTATAAATGAAGAAATGAGGTCCTTGGAGTCCAAGTGTCTCACAATATTGCAAATCAGGAGTTGAGCTCAGGCATCCTTATTCTTTCATGCAGCAGCTTTAGTTGAGCATCATCCAAGACTCTTCAAACACAGAGTGTTTCTAGTCTACTTAAACAGATTTTTTTAAAAGGAACATTTCTAAAAACTGACATTGTGACTGAAACACAATGTGACTGAAACATCTCAAAAGCTGATGGATTGTGAGAATATTAAGTTAATCAACAGGGAAGAATTTGGATCGTCTTTTAGGAGTTATATTGTCATAAATAAATATACTTTTTTCTATATAATCATTTTTAAGCTGAAATAGTAGGGAGTATTTTTGGTTTCTTTATTTAGTCTTTTACTACCCATGAAAAATAACTAAACCTTTATTTCCAGGGTTTGGATTCTAGTAATATTCTACCATAGTTTGAAAGCTGATTTTACCACAAACCAGACATGTGGCCTTGGGTAAAACATTTAATCAGTTTGTACTTCAGGAACCACACCTGTGAAATATGGTAAGAATAAGATATGAAATTAAATGATTTAACATATGTAAATGATCTAATATAGTATCCTAGCAAAGCTATGAATATGTAAGTGATAGGCATTGTTATAATTCTAAACATTACTACTATCGTTACATCTTATGCATTTTCTTTGAGAGAAAATAACACACTTTAAGATACTGCTTGGGTTCCATATTACTTAATGCATGCCAGGATGATCCAAATACTCACAACTTAGTATTCTACATTGTTCATGCTAGATTGCACTGTAATGAATCTATGTTTTGAATCTATTTCAGACATCAAAACATGATGAATACTCCCTGAAAAGAATATGAAGAAGATACATGCCAAATGTGATTTAGAGTGCAAATTTATTTTAATCTCACTGCCATAGAATGTTGATATCCATTAAGAAAGTTTACTACCCTCAACATTTAGTTTAGGTGTTGATTTTGGAGAAGTTAAGGAGGTCTGGGTTTTGTGGGCTAATACTCCTGTTCAATATATAAATCTTCATTTAATGTACAAATGTCAACAAAACTATAAATTTTTCAGTTATTTGAATTGAAGCTATAAACATTTGGGCATTATTTATATACATATAGACATTTATTTACTTTTAAAAATATTTTATTTATTTATTTTCAGAGTGAGGGCAAGGGAGGGAGAGAGAGAGGGAAAGAAACATCAATGTGTGTCTGCCTCTCTTATTCTCCCTGTTGGGGACCTGGCCTATAACCCAGGCTTGTGCCCTGACTGGGAATCGAACCAGTGATCTTTGGTTCTCAGGCCAGAACTCAGTCCACTAAGCCACACCAGCTAGGGCTATGTACAGACATTTAATTTACAGCAAAACTTCAGATTACTATATTAACTTGTTACTTTTCTAATATATACCCATGTGCTTGCTCTATTTAATTTTTTAGTAATATAATTATGTGAACACAGACTTCTAAAATTTCCCAGCTCCCCCACCCCCCAAAAAACTTAGTGAATTATCACCCAAACATTAGAACATTAGGAGAAATATCTCTTAGTCAAATAAACAGAAAATATAGAGGACATATCAGAGTCTTCAGATACAATTTGGATCATATGATCCTGAAGGAAGGCATCAGAAAATCTAATGGGGAATAACTAACATGCCACAAATATACAAGAATCTGGAAAAATAACTACAAATTATATGTGGAAAAATAGTGAATGGCATTGTAGTTCTATAATATAGATAAGGTGGGAAATACTTCTACATACTGTCATGAACAATGCAGATTTTAACACACTAGGAAAACATAAGATTTATAACTGTGTCCGATTTTATTCATTTTTCTCATGGTACTTTAGCTGCAATAATAACTCAATCAACCTATCTTTGACTAGCTTTGCTTTGGAGATTATTATCTAAATTAATAACTTTGGAACATTTTTATGTTTCAAGAACAGACCCAGGATGAAACATTTAGATTCTTTTACCTAATATCTAGCTTTGATGGAAGGTGGCACAATTGAGAACACATTCCAAGCTGACTACAAAGAATTTAGTTGATGAAACTCTGAAAATGGTGACTCTGCCCCATGAAAGTGCTGCAAATCAGAACAGACTCATAACACTTGAGTCAGACTTACTGAATTCTCTAGGAACCAACCACGTGACCCATCTTAGACCACCTAGTACTTGCTGATTCTGAGATGCTGAAGCAGCAACAGGAGATCTCTATGCCAGCATTCTCCTCGGAAAAGACATAAAAATGAAAATCTTTTCTAGTTACAGGATTTAATTTTACTGTGTTTTCATATCAGAACAAACTCATTTCAAGCACAAAGCTGTGAGAGAAACAATTTAATTTTTCAGTACTTTCTTTGCTCTTAGTGATAACAAAGGAGAAGCAAAAGGGATCTGTTTTAAATTTATGCCAACTTGGGGACATCTGAAGGCAGCCAGTTAATAAAAAATCTTCACTGTTTAATCATTGTTCCAGTGATAATCCCATAGCCAAAGTTTAGCAGAAAATTAAGATGGTGACTTCAGAAAAAGAGGCTAATTTTCTAGACTGCTGGTCACTTTATTCTTTAAAGCTGTCCATTAATAAAAAGATTTCCTCTTTTGACTCAAGAAATTTCCCAACTGCCTCAATACAAATTGCTGCTTTAAACATTTTTTCCTCATATTATTTTGCAAAGACTTCAAGGACCGCACCTTGATAACTGAAGAGTAGAAATATATAGTTACCAAAATGTCAGGAGAGCTGGATTATGGACCACTTATTTTCTGAAGTTTCGGGTGGCTTCAGACAATCATTTTAACTCTCTGATCTTTAAAGTTTGTTATTTATAAAATAAGAGCTAAATCAGAGAACTCAACTTTGTGTTTTTAACAAATATTCTTTATGTTTTTAATAGAAAATCCAATTCTTTATGTTCTTACTAAAGAATAAGTTTGTCTTTATCTGAGTGTATAGAACTTTCACTGAAGAAAGTGAATACAAAATCTTTAAGTTTTGCTTCAGATTTTTCATTATTTTATCAGCTTACCACTGTAAAGTTTTGCTCTCACCCTAAATTACAATTTCTGCAGGATGATTTTTGAAATGTGGGCTCCTGGGCTCAGTAGAAGCATCAGTGAACAGTGAAGCAGTTTGTTAATGACAAGCTCCTGTCTTATTCTCAATTTCAGAGACTATTGGATGAAGGGCTAAGCCGAGTCAGGCAAATAGCATTTGTGTTTGTCCCAACAGAAGGGACTTGAGCAGTATCCTGAGACCACACCACCTTACTTTGACCTTTTGAGCCCTGATAGGATGGTCTAGCTAGAAATACTAGGCTTTGCAAAAAGAGACTGCAAAGCCCATACTCCACATTCTCTTCTCTAAGAGTATTCTCTGAAATAAAAAACCTGACATGAAGGAAGAATATTTTTTTGTTCCACTTAAGTTTTAAATTGAATCGATTGGGGTGACATTGGTTAATTGCATCATGTAGGTTTCAAGCGTGTGTTTCTAGGATACAAGATCTGTATGCGGTACTGTGTGCCCAGCACCCCAAGTCGAACCACCTTCCTCACCATGTATCAGTGCCTCTTCACCTCCACCCTCACCCCCACTGTCCACATATAGTCCCTACTACTTCAGAGCCAAATAGCTACGAAAACAAGAGATAGGGCTGTTTCCAATACACCATTTTAACAAGCAGTATAAAAGTAGTGTGTACTCCTCAGGAAATGTTCACTTAGGAAAGTTCTTTCAGTCTATATGCTTATCTCGATAAAAATTTACAATAGGAAATCAAGAAGAATACAACTTTCTGAAACTAATTTGAATGATTCCCTCTTAAGGTATTAATTCACCAGCTGAAGTGTTATAATGCAAAGATTTGGTAAAAGGAAGCTAAGCTGGCTTTTCTGAATTATTTAAAAACTGTGCATATATCTAGTTGTTCCTAATTTTTTTATGTTTCTTCCAGTATTTTTCTCCTATTCCAAAAAGATAATGCCTACCCTGGTATATTCAGCGACTGGATATTTCAGATGATTTTTATGCTGAGCAGAATTTTCTTGAAAACAAAAAACCAGAAAAGTGTGTTCGAGTTGTGTAATGAAATCTTCAATATTAAAGATCCTTGGCCTTCTTTTGATGTGTACTCATCAAGGAAGCTAGTAAACTGGCGGTTGAAATGTCTCTGTCAATAAAATCGATGTCATTTCACACTACTCGTATAGGCTCACCTCTTGTGACAAATCAGAATAAGCAGTTAATTTGAACTTGTCAATGTGACAGTGTACGCCGTAGTTCATTGATTTCGCTCATGACAGTAGAAGAGGCTTATATTTTTCTTGGGCAGACATTTTGAATTTTGAGCTTATAGAAAAACTTCCAAGGAAACCACATTAGCTTTGTAGAAGGAAGGAAATACGCATCGTACTTATACTCCAATTTTATTATAGCAATTACTTTAAAACTTCAGACTGTAAAGGCAAAGCCATTATTTAAAAGTTATTTGCAAGGCTATAATTGGTTGAAGTCATTTATTTGACTCTTACAAAGTTTCTATAACCTTGGGATCATCGCAAAATAAAATATGACTTTAGAATCTAATGATTTTCTACTGAGAGTATTGCTGTGAGGGTTAGAAAATACATTTGTTCTGAATATTATCTTGGCTGCCTCACTGAGAAGCTGCAATATTGTTTGTTTGTCAAACAGCTTGAAGAGCTAGACAGTGCTATTAGGAGCAATAGGGAAATGATAGGTAGAAAGATTATTCTTACCTACTGCTTTGTTATTTGGTAAAGTCATGACAGTAATTTTTAAAAATATATCCTTTCATTCCTAATGAATTGCCATAATAAAATCTTCAGATTGCTTTTCAAGAAATCGCTGTATAATCACAGCACTGGTGGTAGAAAATTCCTTTCAGAAACACAACATCCAGTCATCTTGTAGAAGACATTTGTAAAATGATTTGAAAGATGATGAACTCTCCCCATATTAGACAAATGAATTTTCTACACTCTCATCTAACCCTGCTTCAGTGCCTCTTGCCTCTCTATTTAAATGTAGTTTTCTGTAAATGATTTTGATATCCTGTTCAATGGAATACTTTATTTCTGACTGTTTCTACACCCTTGCACCTTTTGTATTTCCTCACATGATATCAAAATATTAAGACTGGAATTTTAATGGTTTCATAGCATAATTAATATAGTAACCTCCTAGATGTTGGTTTGTGGCTTAATAGGGCAAATGTATAACATCTCATGAATGTGATTAGGATAGGGGTAATTCTGCTTTGCTTTCCAATTATTCACTGAGTCTATCACAATGTCTCATAACTGCACTGTTGGGCCAATTAAAAAGTTGCACTGTTATACTTGGAATTCAGAACAGAAACCGGTAGGATTTTTGGCTAAAGAAGGAGAGGGAGGGAGAACATAATAAGTAACTTTTCCTTTTCAGCATTACAGTTCTACTATAGCACATACATTCCACTATATCATAGCATAGCGTTTTGGGGTACCAGATATATAACTAAAATTGGCTGGAGTGAATTCAGAGTGATAGCACAGAAGGTATGAGGATCAACAATGCAGGATTAAGAGAATTTAGAGACATTAATTTATGTTGGTTTTAAATGTTCTGTTACATAATATTTCTATAGGCCTGAGGTGTATCCCCTTCCATCATGAAATCATCCCAAAATGATGTCAACGTAAGTAGTAGCTTCTGCAGACCTGGTTGACTCCCCAGTTTTGCAACAAGAGCAGAAGTGGGGTAGGGACCAGAATATGAAAATATTGTCTTCCACTTCACACAGCACAGCATAACACCTTTTACCTTCTTATTCCAAAAGGGGAAACAATAGTAAGTCATAGCAACAGCGAAGAACACAAAATGTGAGGGCATATAAGAACCCATAAATCCAAGTGAAATTCAAATGGCATTTCATTTTGTTTGATGACTGTGAATAATACCTTTTCTAACCCTAATGACCAAACTTGTTTTCTAAAACCATAGTACTAGTATAATTCTTTCTTATTCATCCTCTGATAAGAGCTACCTCTAGTACTTTATATTATGTCCTTCCAAGCATAACACTTGTTTTAGTGGTTCAGGATGTGTGTTGGAGGAGAAAGGACAATTGGGGATTAAATATTGAAGTTTGGATACTTTTAGAGTAATATTCTGTAGGTTACCCACAAAGAGCAACATTACCCCTCCCAGTTCTCAAACAGCAAACCTGTTTAACTTCCAATTATTTTCTTCAACTTCATCCAGTTAATTTACTGTAAGTAGAAGAGCAATATGAAGCTTCATCCTGAGGTCACTGAGACATTATGACGTGTCCAAAAGGCATTGCTTCCAGGGTGAAGGCTGGCCAAGTAAAATGCCACCCAGAGTGAAAGGCAGCACAGGGTGTGCTCTCTCTCCATCCTTCCAACTCCTTGTTAAAGAATGGAGAATAAATATTTGACTCATGAAACATATGGGTCCTTCCTAGTTCTCTTTTTCTCGAGGATGGGATACACTTAGTTGGGCTGAGCCTCCCTTTCAGTTCAAGTCCTCTGTGGCAAGCACACTAGGTCAGGTCGAGCCATTCCTTTCCTCTTTTTGTTGCAGCTTCTATGCTTCTCCTGACGCATGTGAGTTCTGAGTCCCACAGTCACCATGGTTTGGGGGTTGGTGCAGAGAATATAGGATCCGCACTGTTGTTCGGGTCCCCTCTGGGCTTTTTCATCTCTTTGCCAGAGATCCTCGTGTCGATGTGACAGGTGGATCTGCAATTGTCTCTGCAGTTTGTGTCACTGCTGCATCGCACAGCAACCCTGAGACGAGCACGGCTGCACTCTGGAAGGAACTGTAATTATATTTATTAGCACGGGAAGGGCATTATAATTGGGGATGATTTCTTCACCTGAGAATTGTCTCGCATTGA
This sequence comes from Artibeus jamaicensis, assembly GCF_021234435.1. Classification (NCBI taxonomy): domain Eukaryota; kingdom Metazoa; phylum Chordata; class Mammalia; order Chiroptera; family Phyllostomidae; genus Artibeus; species Artibeus jamaicensis. The sequence goes on along the minus strand of NW_026522056.1, from coordinate 18,093,313 downwards.
TGTATTTGACACACTTGGTAAGGGGCAACTTTTCTGCTGATACAAGTGAACTTATGCTGGAAATAATGGGAACCAGGTATTTAAAAAATCAGCCTTTAAATCACACAGACGCACTGTCTGTCTTATACCTGTTCATCAATGAATAATGAAATTAGGTAGGTAATAGTGTAATTAATTCTAATATAGTTGTTTGTTTACTTGCAAATGCCAATATATAACTGACTGTAATAAAGTAAGGTGCTCTGAGAGGTCAATGAATATTAAACAAGAAAATCCCAATTTTATATAAAGTGTGAATATGTACTTGAAACATGTATGTGTTTCATGTGAATACATGCTTGAAAATTATATAAAATTGGTATAAAGGTGGTCATTATATTACAATATTACAGTTATTAATTTTTAAATGGTCTTACTATTGTCAAATAGGTTAGGAATCCCAAGCTGTAAATATATTCCAATTCATTCAATTTGTGGAAGTATATAATAATTTCAAGAAAAATTTGACAAGTAAATCATTATTATTAACAGTTGAATGTTCAACAGACTGACTATACTAATGACCAAACATTCCACAAGTCATCTATCAGTATTCTAAAAAGCCTGAGATGTTCTATAAATATTCATTTCCATCTCTAGGAGTGTTTACTTATTTTCCATAGTTATCAAATGACAGTATTAAAATAAACTTATTTACTTAGACTGAATACATATTACAAATTTATCAATAATCTCATATTCATTGACAATATGAATGAGCATTTGAGATTTAAATGTCACAAACCACAAGCCAATGTTATAAATTCATAAATGTTGAAATAAATACCTAGAAATAAGCACATTTTAAAAACTGACACCTTCAACAGAGTATACAGAATACATATAGCCCAAATATTTCTGTCCAAATATTTCTGCCGCCTCTAGGGGCTGCTAGGCTGCTCGTTGTCATTGTCACCTTGGCTGCAAAGCTGCTCTTTGTCCAGGTTATTGTGGAGCTGGGACGAGAGGAAAGGGGATAGAGCAAGTCAAAAGGCAATAAGGCCTTGCTGTTCATAATTGACATGTAGCTTTTTTTTCATAAATGCTCATCAGGTTGCAGAAAGCATTTGGTTAAGTTTTGGAGTTTTGAAAATCTTAATTTTGACATTTTAAATCAGTGTTTTAATTGCTTTCATGGGAAAACAGATTTTGGAGGTCCCTACTCTGCAATTCGGAATACTGTCTCTCTCTAACAGTGTTTCATAACTTTCCCCCACTTTTTCACTGGGTCATGCCATGTGTGTTGAAGCCATAAATTCTTGAAAGGAGGCATTGCTCATTTAACTGAAGTTCATCTTCTCTCTTCTGGATAATCCATTCTTTGAACTCTGTCTTCAAATAGCTCAACAACTATCAGTGCTCTGAAGTGTTTAGGGCCTGTGCAGATGTTACTAATTTGCGTTGGATTTTGCCCCTACGATGTCAGAATACACCCTGGGATCATATCTGCTCTTGGGTAGCCTTGTCTCACTTCACCTGGCGTCATTTGGTACTGATAATGTAATGTTTTTTAAAATCTGTCTCAATGTCTTTGTGCTTTTCTGACAAATTCACTTTTTCTAAACTTTTGCATGGCTATAAGGATATAAAAATATTATATATTGCAAAGCAATACATACATTCCTGGTATAAGCCTTTCAAACATATTTAAGAAGGCTGACAGGTTTCCTAGGATTTTCTTTCTACTGTTTTCTATCACAATCTTGCACCGTCAGCTCCAGAAACCACAATGTTATCGCCATAGCTGAATGATGAATGGACATCAGATCTTTCCGTGGAACTGATTCCTTCAGAGGGATAATTATCATTGGGATGCAAGCATGTGAAAGTAATTGTATTTAAAACGGGAAAGTACAATTTAGTAGTTCAGTGATTTTTTTTTAAAGCATCCATACAGAACAGATGAATAATACCAACTGAAAGCATCAAATTTCAGTGGATTCTGCAATCTGATTTAGCTTATCTTTCCTCGTAGAGGGACTGCATGGGGAGAAATACATATTTGTTTTACTATGCTATCTTTCTGAATGCTCAATTAAAACACAAAAAGAAGCTAGACCAACCCGAGTGTCTCTGGCCAATTCTTATACTTCCCTTAACAGATAGAAAGTCTTCTGATAAAAGTTTCTGCATCGACGCTGAGTCACTCACTCAACTCCATTTCTCAGTTACTCTCTTGGCAAGACAAATGTTTTTGCATGCAGAAACTAGTGTTGTATTTAATTATCTCTACAGCTACATGGCATGGATGCAATTTTAATTAAGAAGTTCTTTGTGTATCTGGGAAATAATCTGTTCAATGACTCTTGGAACTTTTAGGTAACAAAGGCACCTTCAGGCAATGTTTCAAACTCCTGTTTCCTTCTTTCTTCTTCTCTGAAGTCAAACAGACCCCTGTAATTCCTTTGACAATGCACACTGGTTCTATTTAGCTATAAAAACTGCATATATTAACCATAGTATGGCCCTACATGTCTATAATAGTGCTGTCTTTATGTAAGAACTCCTCCTTTACTTATAATAAATTAATAAAATGCAGTTAAAATAATATTGGAATTATTCAAATACCCCAAAACTCTTGGTCATAGTGGTTTTTATAATGTGTGTGCAAATCTCCTGGTAGTTTAGGTAAATTTGAAATCACAGAACATAGTACAACTACTGGAAAATAACTCAGAATCATACTTTTGTCATTTTAGAATAACATTATACCAGATTGAAATAACTCCTAACATATTCATAATATCAAGAGAAATGATATGTTAAAATACATTAGAAAGGTAAAATGACTAACTTAAATACTAAACTCAGTATGCTTATTGAAATCTAGTTTTTATGTAGAAAAATGACATAGTCTTGAGCAGAAGCTATATTAAAAATAGTAGACATTTTAGAAAATAAGATATAACTTTTGATTTTATTTCTAGATAAGCTTGAAAAATATAAATATTACAATGTGCTAAGAATAGGTAAGGTTCCCAAATACATGCCTTTAAAAAATGAATTTCTCAATACAATCATTAATATAATGAGATTTTCAATAAAAATATACTTGTCAATATCTTGGTGAAAATATACATTGTATATATTTTTGGCTGTTCATTTTCAAAGACAAGAATTATTGCTAATATGCTTTTAGAGAGAAAATGAGAAATGATTCTGGTCCATTAAAATATTCTAGAAAAAATAAAAGCTTTTGCAAGTATCAGTAGAGCATGAGAGTTAAACTGGTGTCAAAGAAATGATTGCTCCAGCAATAAACTAAATGACCATTTAAGCTCATTTATTTCACAAGATAATTAACACCTTTCTTATAAGCTATCATATCATTACACTAACAGTATATTATTCTTATGACGTTTCAGCTGATTACATATTTCTATTGTTTTTCAGATTTTGTTTGCTTTCTAAAAAGCTACAACTAACCTGATGTTTTTGCCTATTCTGAACTCATCTTTTAACATATGGCTGGAAACTGCTTGTCTTATTGAAAAAAAATCTCCTGCTTCCCATAAAGTATAGAGAATAGGAATCTTGGGGGAACTGATTAGAAAATTATATGTTGTCTGCTTACACTTCCTTCTTAATCAGTAAGAGTGATTCTCAATGCATTTACCAAACATGCTTGGAAAGCGAGAAAGAATTTTATTAAAAAGGTAATTGTCCTGTGTGCCAGATTTCTGTGTTGGTCCTGGGTTCACTGAACCCAAACCAGTTGCATCACCAATGCTGCTTTGCCTCAGCCAGGTACCAAAGCCCCTATAGTCTCTACCCTATGGCATGAGTATAGTTATTTGTGTGGACATCAGGGTAGTGATGGGTTTGGATAGAAAGCAACAGTGGTCTTAATCGAATATAATATATCTAGAAATTGGGGAAATGCACAAATACACATGAGCCTGCTGGGGTCCCTCCAGGGCCTTGAAAATGACCTGACAAAGAGAAACTTAAGGTCAATTCATGGTAAATATTTCTTTGTCAAATATAGAATTAAAACAAAGAGTTCTAAAAATGAAGTGGCTTCATATTGAAGGCCCCAATGCCAACATGGTAACAGTAAAAATAACACTGGGTAGATATTAATTCTATGAATAAATTAATTTTTTTCTAAAGAAAGAATTTTTTATATTACCTCTGTAGCTGGAGCAAGATCATTTGAGATTCTGTTTGTAATTAGTTCTATCTACTTGTTATATTATTAATATTCATGTACTAGTACTAAAAACATTAGTGCTGCTATTATAAAATTACAGTAAACTAATACAATAATGTTAGCATTATTATCACTGTGCTAAAATATTATTAGTGTTACTGCCACTCAAGCATTCTTTGTAAAAGAATAGTTTTAGAGCAAAGCACACTAGCATGCTGCATTTTTCCCTTCTTTTTCATTTTTAAATACAATGGTTCTCACATGCCTGCATCCCGACGATAATCGTCATTTCGAAGAAGTCATTTCACTGAGAAGATCTGCTGTCCATTCATCACTGAGCTACGGCGATAACAGTGTAGGTGCTGGCGCTGATAGTGCAGAGAAAGTCCTGGGGGACACATCGGCCTTCTAAAATATGTTTCATAGATGTAGACCAAGAATGTGAGTATTGCTAAAATCTTGCATTAAGTGCTCAACAATAATATTTTGATTGATTGAATGATTTCCAATCACTGTTGACATGTACTACTTTATCTTAGTTTCAGGTATGCAGCATAGTGGTTAGAGAGTCAGAATGGCTATTGTCAATAAATCAACAAACACACACTGGCGAGGATGTAGAAAAAGGGGCACTCACCCACTGTTGGTGGGATTGCGGGTTGGTGCAGCCACTGCAGAAAACAGTATGAAAGTTCCTCAAAAAGCTAAGGTCCTTCTTTTATAACACTTAACTGTCCTGGCTGTGTGAGCTCAGAGAGTGTTTTTCCAATCCTCATCCTCACTACCATATGGACCTCAATCTCACACCTAAAAAAAAGTCATGTGGCAATGTGTTTAAATGAGTAAACTCGTATACATATGAATATGTGTGTGTGTGTGTGTGTGTATGTGTATGTGTATATATAAATATCAGGCTGAATTTTCTTAAAGTAAGTGTAAAATGGTTGTATAGAAACCATTGTAGCATACTAGAAAAATGAGGAGACATTAATTCAAATTCTATTTGAATTTGAAATTTGCCATGTACTAGCCACTTAGCCTTGCCACCTTTGGCAAAATGAAGAAAACAATGACATCTTACAGCTTTACCGAGAGGCTTAGAAGGTGGTGTATGTAACACACCTAGATCTTGCATAGATGAATAGATGAAAAAAGAATGTCCACAGAATAGATGAAAAATAAATGTGACTTCCTCTTGCTTTCTTCATAGTAGCAGATGAAACTATCAGTTTTCCAATCCAGAAATCATTTAAATGTGTGGGACATGAAGATTTTAATTCACTCACCCTTTCATGATTTCTTATTCTTTCATTAAATTGACAAAAAGTCATTATACACAATGCTAAGCTATTTTAAAGGAAAGAGAGCAAAATTGCAGGTATGAAAAGGGAAACGTTCTTCAGATGTGCTGTGAATTAAGTTGTTACCCAGGCAGTATTGAGTTGAAATTTAGAAAACAACACTAATCCTTTGGGAGAAAAAATAATCAATGATATATTGTAGACACCGCTACTTCAGTTAACATTCAGGTTAGAGAGGAAGCCATGTGGAAGAAGTAAACACTCAGTAGCTCAGATCTTAGAATCAAACTGTTGTGATGGAGATGATGTCTATGAGAGTTAATGAAACTCTAGGACTCCTTTATTGTGCAAATTCTTTTTTTTTTTAAAGATTTGTTTATTTATTTTTAGACAGAGGGAAAGGGAAGGAGCAAGACAGGGAGAGAAACATCAATGTGTGGTTGCCTCTCACACGCCCCCTACTGGGGACCTGGCCTACAACCCAGCCAAGTGCCCAGACTGGGCATCGAATTGGCAACCCTTTGGCTCACAGGCCCGTGTCCAGTCCGCTGAGCTACAACAGCCAGGGCTATTGTGCAAATTCTTCATAAAAAAATGGATTTGGGTATCACACTTGGCCATCCAAATGTCATTTTCAAAGTGGTCAGAAAATTACAGAACCTGAATTTTGTTTTAATATTTTGGGTAGAATAGCACTAATTAAAATGCAAGATGTTCAGAAACAATTTCACACAGTCCTTATTAGCATACAGACCATTGTTCTGAAGAAAGGAGGCCCTGAATAAGCTCAGCTGAATATGTAGGCTTATTCTGAAATCTCAACAATTAATATTATTGAAAAGAGTTGGCACAGTGGGCCTTGAAAATTTGTTAAGACTTATCCTCAGTACCAGGTAGCATACGGTTTTTCCTGAAAAGTATTGATGGAAGCTTTTATTGATATTTTACAAACTTTCTTATTTGTTTCTGTACAGATCAAAAAGAATAATGAGTTCATTTAGGATATTAATGTAAGCCCCTGCAGAATTTAAATTTCTATTGTTTTACTTCAAGCAAAAAAATATTTTCTGCCTAAAGATCATTTTCTTGACTTAACTTTTCCTGTATTTCAGTTTTCTGAAATCAAGGTTTTTTTTCCTTCTTGGTTTTTAACACAAGGACATAAGTTTTGCACAAAGAACAGATGTTTTTAATTACATAACATGTATTTCCCCACAAACGTTAGTGCATATAGAACAAAGAATAAATACAAGGTCAAATTGAAGTTTGGTGTAACTTTGTCACCATGAGTCTATGTAGTGTAGGAGATGTAAATATAAACTTTATTTCAGCTGCATGTGACTGTGTACCAGTGGGCCTTGAGATGCCTTTCAAGGAGGTGGAATCATATATTATATACGAAGATTTGCTTCTGGTTTAATGACAACATTTTAGTAAAATGCAATGAAGTAATAATCAGCACATTTGCAAATTTAAACTCAAAGCATTCATCTCTACTTTTGTAAATTCTCTGAGCAACCAACAAACCATATGCAGTTGTTACTACATTTTGTTTTTCATATACAAAGTACCCTCCTCTTATTATTTTTCCTAAGCTGCTTAAACAAAATATGTCCAGTTTTCAGTAGATATCGTTATGGAATATAAGGGGTATGGTTTTACACACAGTAATCCTCCTCAGGCTGCTAGTCCCCCCCACTTCAGGAGTTTGAACCCAGGACTTTGGGACGGCCACACCCTTTCAGATAAGCCTCGCTTCCATGGCAACCTTGGCCTCATTTCTATGTCTTCCTGATCAGCGGATATATTCCTGCCGTCACACTATTTGCTTCAACTTTATCCATTGCTCTCGTTATTCTGAAAGCCTGTGCCCACTTATAATCTTCTCCATCTCAGTTTATAGCAATCCAGTCTTTTCATTTTGAGTGCCAGAAATACTGTTGTCATCCTTGAACTTCATCTTTTGCACACACTCATTATAACGTGCCAGGAAATCTGATGACTCTCCAGAATCTGATCACTCCTCATCACCTCCAATCCCATCATCTTGGTCTGAACAGCCATCATCTCCTGCCTGGACTGCTGTGCTCTTCATTTCTGCCCTGTTATCCTACAGTCTCTTCTCAACACAGTGTCAAGAATAATTTTCTGAAATGAACTTCGGTCATGCTAATTCTGTGTTTGATGTCTTGCTGTGGCTGCCCTTTTACTTAAGGGAAAAGTCAAAATTTTTACTGTGGCTTGCAATAAACAATCTTTTCATTGCTACCCCTAACACAGCAGTTTTCAACTGAGGGTGACCTTGCCCCCTGGGATACATGGCAATTTTTGGTGATCACTACTCAGCAGGAAGGACAAATGTGACTCCCATCTAGTAGATAGAAACCAAGGATGTTGCTGAATACCTTACAATTCCCAAGATAACCTCTGGGCTATTGCTTTATAAGGAAATATTGGGTCTAAAATATCAGCAGTGAGAAAATCAATGTAGAGTCTCATTTCCAAAGGTTCCCTTCTCTTTATTTCAACACTGCCATTCTTGTTGCCCTTTGGAAACCGGGAGAGGAAGACCTCTCAGGCTTCTTTCCCCTCTGCCAGGAATATTTGCATCTTCGACATTTGCACGGTTTTCTCCTTGGCTTCCTCTCCTCTCTATTCAAATGTCACGTCTCCCTGAGTCCCCTCCCGATCACCTGACAATAACTAGAGTGTCTAGGGACTGTTTCTTCCTGAGCAATGGTGGGCACACAGAAGTTAGTCAGTCTCAGTAGAAATAATAAGGTAACACAACAAAAGGGGTGGAAATCAAAAGGGCCTTTAAATCGTCTATGAGACAAATACCAAACCCAGACATTGGGCTGAGGCAATATAGAAATGGAGGACAAGCCTGAGTTTTTCGGTTAAAAGGGTGGTGCTTGCCTCTGTGTGTCTTAGGTAGAGGAGACAGCATCTTTGGAGGACTTGTGGTTGGAGAATGTGTGTTCCCATGGAGAAGTAATGGGCAGAAAGCCTCCGAGGGCATAGAAAGAGTGAGTCAGGAGTCCACACGGGAGAGTGCATCAGAGGAAGAAAGCTGCAGGGTCCAAAGCTGCCAGAAGCCTGCACCTTCCTTGAAAGAAGTGGAAAAAAAGAGAATGAATGATGCAAACATTTTAAGGCAAACATCATCACATCTGAGGTTTAGAGGGAGGAAGAATTGCCGTGAAGCGCAGACTGAGCTGGGGGGCAGGCGATTCTGAAAGGAAGACTGATTAGGAGAGCCTTCTAGTACCAGGAGAAGAAGCGACCATGTTTTGAAATATTTTGTTTCCATTACGCATTCTTCGATATTCTCATTAGTCTCATTTAATGAAATGTGTAGCATTTCTCATGGGACGACTTTCCTCACATTCCTTTAATATTTGTTTGTGTTAATTTGATGGCTGATGATTAGTGTGTGTGCGTGTGCGTGTGTGTGTGAAGGAGAGAGGAACAAAGAAAGGGAGACAGAGAAAAAATGTCTTTGTTTCAAATTGAAGTGATTTTTAAATATTCTACTTTTATTGACTCTTATGCTGCTGTTAACACTTTGGTGCTGAAGAAACCAAACTCGGACTGAGGTTCTGGAGGCCACAATGCAGAGTACAGAGCAGCACAAGGGCACGACAAGCCCCCAGAGACAACTGTCCCAGGCCCCAGGCAAGGGAAGTAACAGCAAATGTCAATGAATGGGACTATATCAAACTAAAAAGCTTCCGCACAGCAAAAGAAACCATGAACGAAACAAAAAGACAACCAACCAAATGGGAGAAGATATTTACAAACAAAACCTTCAATGAGGTTAATACCCAGAATGTATAGAAAAGTCACACAACTCAACAACCACAACAAGAACAACAAAACAGTCTCATCTTAAAGTGGGCAACGTAATTGAACAGACATTTCTCTCAAGAAGACAAACCAATGCCTAAGAGATATGTGAAAAGATGCTCCACTTTGTTAGCTATTAGGGAAATGCAGATCAAAACTGTAATGAGGTATCATCTCACACCTGTTAGAATGGCTGTTATCAAGACGACAAATAATAACCAGTGTTGCAGAGGCTGCAGGGAGAACCCTCACTCACTGCCGGGGGTGATGTAAACTGGTACAGCCACTGTGGAAAACAGTATGGAGTTTTCCCCCAAAATTAAGAATGGAGTTACCGTATGACCCAGCAACCCTCTTTCTGGGTATCTACCTGGGAAATCCGAAAACGTTTACTCATAAAGACACATGTCTCCTGTGTTCGGTGCAGCGCTATTCACGGCAGCCGAATCACAGAAACAAGTGTTCTCCTGTAGACGACTGAGCAAGGATGTGGCACGTGTATATGATGGAACACCACTCAGCTGTAAGAAAGGATGAAAGACCACCACCTGCGACACCGTGTGTGAATCTTGACAATGTCATTCAAAGTGAAATAAGTCAGATGGAAAATGACAAGAACTGTATGATTTCACTCACACGTGAGATATAAAACTGAAAGCAACAAACAAATGAACAAAAGCTCATAGATACATATGACAGCATGGTGGTCACCAGAGGAAGGGGCTGGGAGGGAGGTTGAAAGGGTAATAAAGACGGTCAAACATATGGCGATGGAAGGAGATTTGACTTCGGGTGGTAGGCACACAGTGTCATATACAGATGATGTACACTTGCAACATATTTAATTTAATAAAATTTAAAAAGAGAAGGCAAAATATCTCAATTTTTATACTGATCACATGTTAATAGGGTAACATTTCAGATATACTGAATTAAATAAAATATATTATTAAAATTGGAAAGAAAACTCAACTTTCCGAATTAACCAGAGAGCGGTGCGTCAGGCATCGTCCTGTGTTCCCATGGTAACTTAAAGGGTAACTTTCACAGTGTTTGGAGCCCCTGATGTCCTCAAGTTCCTTCAGCAGGAATCCACTTAGATGGCACTAAACTTGACATTCAAATGGAACAGTGTACTTACAAAAGGAAAAGTAATGGCATCCATGGTGAATCTGAAGACAATCTGGGAGACATTCTGATGGCAGCTCATGTCCTGTTGCTGGTGACACCTGGTGGGTAGCAGGGTCATGTTCTGCAGGGATGCTGGCCAGCGAGCTGTGAAGAAGTTTGCTGCTGCCACTGGGGCCACTCCTACAAGTGGCCACTTCCCTTCTGGAACCCTCACTAAGCAGACTCAGGCAGTCTCCTATGAGCTGAGACTTCTGGTGGTTACTGGCTCTAGGAATGACCACCAGACTCTCACAGAGACATCTTAGTTTAACCTGCCTAGCATCGCTCTTGGTGACAGAGACGCTCCTCAGTGCACTGTGGACACTGCCATCCTGTGTGACAGCAAGCGAGCTCTCTCAGCAGGCCTGGTAAAGGCGGCCCAGATGGTCTAGTTCTGCACACGGTGGCCTCATTTCGAGGGAGTGCCCAGGGACCTCACACCTGATCCCTCCTCCTGAGATCCTGGGAAGATTGAGAATGAAGATCAGGCTGTTGCTGAGAAGGCTGTGCCGGAGGAGGAATTTCAGGGTGAATGGACTGCTCCAGCCCCCGAGATTACAGCCACTCAGCTTGAGGTTGCAGGTGGGTCCGAAGGCATGTAGGTGCCCTCTGTCCTGATCTCGTGGTTCCCCACCAACGACCGGGGCACTCAGCCTGCGCCCTGAATTGGTGGGCAGCTCCTGCCACCCGGGCCGCCTAAAAGGTAGGAAAAGCCTCTGAATATTTTTAAAACATGGAAATACGGTTGATGGAAAAATAAGTGGTTTCTAAAATACAAACTAGAAATCCTCAAACAATATAGCCCGTCTAGCAAGTTTCGGTAGTTTATATGAATTGCTACAGAAATTTCCTTCCCCTAAGGTCCTGCCAGGTCACTTAATACAGTGTCATTTAGTTGTTATATTATTCAGATTAGAAAGAAGTCTCCTTCAACATTTGGGTTTATAGTTTTAGCCATAGCATTTAGCACTAGCAATAATCGTGTGTACAGGAGTCTTTTGCTTAGTGATTAGGTTATTCAGGTTTTGGTTCACCTGTCTCCCATTCTAGAATGAAAACAGCTTTCAGTTTTTGTCTGGTTCTTGGACCTAGAAGGGCGTCCAGTACAAAGGGCCTGGTTTAATGAGGAAATTTGTGTTAACTGAGTTACTCTTTTGATAATAGAAAGTTGTGTTACAAAACACACCCGTTTTGAAACAAAACCATGAATTTATTTTTTGGGCCTTAAAGTATAGAAAAGTGGTAATGACTGCTGGAAAAAACCAGTTCCTCGAGGAACAATGATCGAGGCAGTGCGCCATTTACACGTGGAAGCAGAGAAAACAATTTTAGTATTTGACCACCTGCGAGTAATCTTACTCCATTAAGAAAACCTGGTAGCCATTGCTGCCCAGTTTCCTCGTCCATAAAGAGACTGGATTAGGTGGCCTCACTGCCCTAAAAATACTATGCTTGTGGGACCAATTGTACAATCATCTGAGCCTGGAATCTCATATATCTGTCACAGTTCAAGTTTTCTCTGTATGCCTATGATTTTGGGCCCAGTGTTTATATTTTAGGGGTCTTTAATTCCTTCCTGTAAAAAGTGAGAAGGTTTAAATAGATGATTTGTTTCAATATCTACAATTTTATAATATTTATACTTCTTGAGTTACCGTAATATTTAAAGCTCTGAAAGTGAGTTAGTCGTACTGCCTTACAGTGTTACGCCGTGAAATGGTTGGGAGTTAAACATTTCTGTAATGCACAGGGCATCAGAATCATTGTAAGTGGGGCTTGTCATCCAAGACACACTCATCTAAAGTAATGGGTGATTGTTTTAGGACATGGCTCTATCAGGATCGTGTATGTGCCAAGATGTGTCCCTCTTCATAAGGGTTGAACTCCAGCTTCTGTTTGCAGCTCTTCAGCCTCGCAGGTGCTGCTTCCCACCTGGTGTCTTAGGGTTTCTCCCCGTGTATGTTCTGCTTACAAGTCAACCAACATGTTGAAGGGGTTTTGGTGCATGGAGCACCGGTCATTTGGCAGCTCTCCTCTTTTCTTGGCCCTTGTCTCCAAGGCCCTGCAAAATGGGCACTTTGATGGTTTGGCCTTCAGCTGCAAGTTGGAAAATGTTCTTAGAATAAAACTGAGGTGAGTGTGTTAATCACTTTTTATGCTTCCCTTCTCTTAAGTGTTATATTCCTCGAGTCGTCTCTGGATTGATCTCTAACAACTTCAGTCTTTTTGTTTGTTTTGTTTGATTTTATTTTTTAAGACATTTTCCCAAGCTTTTGTAGTTTAGTGCATTGGTTATTTCAAAACAAGCTATTCCCTCCTGGCCCAATTTGGATTCTCCAGATTTAAATTGCTTCCAATTACTCTAAAACTGTTTTAGAGTTTTTTTCTGTTTATAATCCCATTCAGATTTCTGCCTTGTAATTGTTATATATCTTAAATCTCTTTTATTCTAGAAGAATTTCCCTACCTTTTTTCTTGTAAATTATTAATATTAAGAGAGACTAGGACATGAATCTTGTGGAATGTCTGGGAGTCTAGAATTGTCTGGTTGTTTCCTCATGATGTCTTTTAACATTCCATTATCAATGATATTTCCTGTAAGTTATAAATTTTGTCTAAAGGCTTGGTTACATACATTTTTAATTGTTTTGGCAAGAACAGTTAATAGTTGGCATGGTGTATTTCCTGTCGTTCTACACTTAGTGATGCTGTTTGAATGCTTGGTTAATAGTACCCACCAAATCATGACATTACAACAGTCATTCTTCCCTTCTAATTACTAGGTAGAATTTCATTCTATACCTTGGTACCTCTGCTTTGGAATTTTTCTAAATAAATTTCTTTAAAAGCCCTTAAGTTTATCACATGTACAGGTAAGTACAGAAGCTATAATTGTACAATTAAATGAAATATTTTAAATGTCACCGTCATCAAAAACAAGACACAAAACTTTACCAGCACACCTTTATGCACCCCCCAGTTGTTATCCAAAACATAGCCATGTTCAAGTTTCTATCAGTATAGATTACCTATGCCTGTTTTTGAGCTTTTTTATTTTTTATTTTTTTTACAAATGAAACTATTTGTCTTCTTTCACTCAATATCTTGTGGGTGAAATTTATCCATGTTGTTACTTTGGGCAATAGTCTTTTTTTCATGTTTGTACGGTATTTAACAGTAGGGATGTAATGCAACTCGTTATTCATTCTATTCTTTAAAGATTTTTGGGTTATTTCCAGTTTTTGCCAGTGATAAATAGCACTGCCATCAAATTATTATACACTTCCTTTGGTGGTGCACTTTTGCATTTCAGTCAGGTATATGCCTAGGAGGAAAATTGCTGATTCATTGGCTTTGTGTATTCAGAATAATAAATTTTGGAAAATCATTTTCCAAAGTGGTTCATATGTATACAGATATATACTCCCACTAACAAGTATAAAACTTCCAATTGTTCCACATATTTTTAAATTCTGCATGGCACAGTACAAATTATTCCTTGATTTTCCCACCCAATGACAAGCTAGATAGATCCCAATCACAGTGCCATCCAAATGTTGTCCCATACATTTCTAAACTCATCGTGGGGGAAGTAGTATTCCTGTTGATGACCAACAGACTGTATTCAAGTTGGAAGGTCAAGTAAAGCCTAGGAAATTTCTCTAAGGCAGCAATGCAAGGGCTCCTGCTATGTGGTACCCTTTACTGCTATTTGAGCACAATAATCCCATTAAAATTGTATGTTTAAATCTATCTCTATATTTGATTCCAAGCTTCATGTGTTGGCTTTGTTTGCTACTGCAGTTGGTGCATAGTGACAATTAATAAGTGTTTGTGGATTGAGACAATTTCTAAATGCTTACAGCTTCAGAATTGGTTAGAACCCTGACATGGCAGAGAAAGAGGGAGAGAGTAACAGTAGGATCCCCGAGGAGGAGGAGGTTAAAGCTTTTGCTGTTGCACAGGCTTAGCAAGGCTTACGGGGGAAGCAGAAGCCAGCCTGAGAATTAGAACTGGAGTTCAAAGGCCTCAAGTAACCAAAATGTTGTGTCTTGAATAGAATGTTCTGTCTTGAATGGGAAGGTCTCTGTTTGACTTTGCTGAAAGCCAACCTCGTGACCCTGCTACCAAGATTAATGTGTTTTCAAAGAGTTCCTATTGGTTTCCACATTACCTGTTTTGAACAACAACAACACAACCACAAAGTAATCTTATAGATTCTGATGGCTCATTATTCTTCCCAACACTGCCGGATGATAAGCTTTACAATTCCCACTTTCTAAGAGAGGAAAACCACTTCTTATCTAGCACTTTTTCTGACTGCGGATGCATGTTTTGAAACTGACTTTGTATTTTTTTAAAAAAGAATGTCACCCGCTTAGCCATGTGACAACTTTATTGACTCAACGTCCCCATGAAATTTATGTTTCATTGCTTCCCTTTTACTTGTGAGTTAATTAGTCACTGAGGTTGCTTGACTCAAAGCCCTAAATCAGTTTCACTAGATGATTTGACCTTTACTTTAGAAGCGAAGTGAATAGCAGTATCTATACTACTATTGCCAAATGATTTTGGTACATTAGTGTCTGGTGACAGAAATTTTGGAAAAATAAAATACCGAACCTTTGGGAGACAATATAGCAAAACACTGAAGTGTTGTTAATTTATTACTGTAAAGGCAGCTGACGTTTTTTGTTACAAAGTCTGCTTTCATCTGCAATGCTACACACTTCTTTCCTAAATAAAGAAATCTGTACTATAGATTAGGATTCAGAGCTTTAGTTAATTTTGATATCTGTAAATGGTGTTAATCTCATTTGTTATAGTTGATAGACCTTTTGTGCAATACTTACTTGGAGTATTTTAGTTGCATTTGGCATCCCAAACTTACTTTTCTTATTACTATCTTTTTTTAACTTTCAAACTTTCCTAGTATTAATAACTATTTGTCCATAAAAGATATGTAATTTGGAGGATATATTTTTTGTTATTATCTTGGCATTCAGGCTGATAAATTGGATTTAATTATTTTACTCTAAGAGATTAGACTATGGTTTTGAGATTACTGTATTTGAAGTATAATCATGTAATAACAAGATGTGCATACAAAGCCTTAGTCACAAACCATACATTTTATACTAAAAGGAGAATAGTCTGTGTTTAGAGCATGCAGGCAATCTGGAAGAGTCAAATTTGGGGACTCACTGATGGGGATTTGGCACACCTGTTCTGTATCCATCATATGCTAGCTGTGGTTTACGAGGACTTGGCTGTATCAGAGACAGTTTCAAAGACAGAAAAATGCGAGGTCTCAAGAATGTCAGGGAAAAACTTTAGCTGTTTCTGTATAATTTATTAAAATAAATCATTGATTACCAAATTATTAGGTGCAGAGATAACGCTTTATGGGAGTAGGCTCATATGGATCCTTAGATTCTTCTGGGCACTAAATTAGTCAACTGTGTAAATCTACTACAAAATTGTGTTATAAACACATTTGAACAGTCAAGAAAAGCTAATAACTAATATAGTGACTCATTTGCTTGCAATTTTATATTACAAAGCTTGTAATAAGCATATAAGGATATTGTAGTTTTAATCCTCTTGTGGATAGAGTTTAGTGTGCTGACCTTTTCAATGAACATGTAATTAACATTATAATATCTTCCTTTTAAATGAAAGCCTTGTAATGATATTGTCAATTCTTACCTCAGTCCATCTGTCAAGAAAAATATAAATTTCTCAAGTAGGATCTTTGTTTTAATTTTCTTATGTATGACTCAAAGCCATTTGCACAATTTATATTATCCTCATCACTGCAGATAGGAAAAGACAGAAAACAGTAGGAATCCAGAAAACCTTTATTGTATGAACTATGTATGACAGTGTGATAAGCGTGGGAGGGCCTTAATGTTCTGAAATTTGTGATCTGATTGTAAAGAGATTTATAAACTGTGTCTCAAAGAAGAAAGCAGAATGTTAAATAAAGTTCAGTTAAAATTGTATCAGCATGTAGAGGAAGCATGCACTAAAGTGAGGGGAAATGGAGGAAGCGTAGGGAAAGCTTGAGGAAGTAGGTAGCATGTGAACTGAATTTTGAAAAAAAAAATATACTAACAGAATTTCCAAAGGAGGCGATGAGAGGCTGGGATAATTTAGGTTGGGAGAAGAACACATTTAGTTTTATTTTTTTAGGTCACTTTTATTCTTATTTCTGAAACAAAAATCAAACTTATTAAGTTTCTAGGTGTTTACAGCATTATCTGAACTAGACAATCATATCTCTAGGTGGGAGTAGAGTTGAACACTGAGCAAAAAAGGAATTTGGTTTTGAAGCTTACTGTGTACAAAAAATAAAAATGCACGATTATTCTGTAATTAATACTGTTTATTTCCCCTAATTTAAAATCATATATTGAGTTAGAATGCCAGAAAAGTAATTAAGGATGAAAAATTTGCTTTTTATTGACACAGTAAAAACCATTAAGTGGGACATTTTTCTTAATACACTGTCCAGCTACAGTTTTTATTACTTTCAAAATACATTAACTATGCATTGCTTCTGAAATTTACTTTGCTCCTTAGAGAGTTTCATAAATTTTGTTTTCCATCTAATATGATTTCCCTGTTTATTGTTTAGAAATAATATATATATATACTGTATAATGCATAATTCTGGTACATATATTTATAATGTAGTTAGACTCATATTTGGAAAATTAAAAGTTTTATATTTACTTTATGATATTATAATGAAACTCATTAATAATAATAACTACTCTAGGAGCAAGTAATTGGAATAAGAAATTATATCTTGAGCAAAGGAATACAGTAGGAAAAGTAGAATATACCATGTATTTGTTCATACTAATAAGGAAATGCCAATTTGTGAAATATATAGCAAATTATAAAAGTATGTATTTGAATAATTCATACACAAAATGAGGAATTATTTAAAATTTCTATGTAATTTATAACTGTTTCTGGAACTTTAAAAATATTTATATACATCTATGAATGTGAGACTGGTGGTAAACTAATTCATTTAGTTTTTACTAATTAAATTAAGTTAAAACATTATAAAATGTGCCATCATTTGCAAGTAAGCAAAGGCACAAAAAATTTATTATGTCTTTCACCCATATAAAATCTCAAAAATGGAAGTATATAAGTTATATGAACTTTATCCTCCAAATATATATATTTGCATTGACTATATTGGATTAAGCTATTTAAAAACAACTTTTTGAAATTAAAGAAACAATACCAAATACAAGAATATTACCAACTCCAGACCCATTAATATGTGTAAAGTACATAAATAAATGTTTACCTACAAAGGTACTTTTGCCTGTATTCTATAGGCCTTTATTTACGTATTCACTTAACAGAAATATTGGGTCTTTACTCTATGTATAAAAGACACTAGGTGTCAGCAATAAGTCAATAAATGAGACGTAGTCCCTGCCTGAGCCCTTGCAATTTCTTGCCTATACATATACAAAAATAATTACAGCAAGAATATGGTGAGTGCAATTATAGGGGTGTGACTAAAAACTAAACACACAAAGAAGGAGGCACAGCCAAATGTGCACTGTTAAAACCATACTCCTGCAAGAGCCGTTTGTGGGGAAATAGTCCTTATCCATCTGGTGTGGCATCAGAAGTCCAAATGTTGAAGGGAATCCGAGAGTTTCTGTGAATCCAGCAAAGGAAAACAGGTTGTTTTCACTGTTGCATAGCCATTGCCAGAGAGCTTTATGGAGTCTTACTACTGACAACCTCCAGGTCCTCTCTGCATGCAAAAACTAACCCATTCGATTACAGAAGTGCCGTGGACTCCAGGCTCCCCAGCAGAGATGGATGGGTCTGCATTTGACCCATCCGGGTATCAGGAGGTGGAGCTCTGAGCGGACGGTGTTTGTCTGTTCTCTCGCTGCACCCTCTGCTGCTCCTCCTCAGGCTGCCTGCACCAGCTCTGACTGCCCTGGGAAGTTTAGAACGGTTGGTGGGGCTGTTTTACCTGCAGGAACATAGTTTGACGACACATCTCAAGAGTTCATTAGACACATTTTCTTTAATTCAGGTTTATGAAACTTAATACATTCATCTTCAAGCCACTTTGGTGGACAGGGACAGATAGGCACCTTTTCTGCTTCATTGTTTGTCATCCATCCATCCATCCATTCACTTATCATCTATCTAGCCACACACATATACGTATGTATACATATAAATGTGTGTGATTTCATTGTCTTTTTTTCCAACAAGTTCATTCTGAAATATAAGATTCCTCATTTCCTATTTTTTTGTAAATGATGTTTCAATTAACATTAGAAGAGTGTCATGTAAGATGCTTGTTGACAAATTGTTTCACTGGGTTGCTCCCATGTGCTCTTTCCTGTTTGCCCTAATGTCAATTTCAATATTCCCAATTCCCCCAAATTGATGTAAAATATAAGGTTTATGATTTAATTTTTATGACCTAATTGCTGAATTGGAAGGCACTTGGCATTTATAATGTGCCAAAATTAAAAGTACCTAGAACATGTTTTTGCGTCCCACCAATTATTCATAATAAAAATGTATATACTTATAATACATGACCTCTCATGTGTGTGGAAGATATGGCTTCTCTGAAAGGTAACACGGGAAGAGTGGGAGGAGGCACATTCTGTTGTGCAAGGTAATTTGGGGGACATGTGCAGATTCAGTGCCTCGGTGAAGCTGAGAATCACAGTTACTACATCGCAAGAAGGGCAATTACCTGAAGAGCGGTTGAGTTGATAAAGGCAGCGTTTCTCAGGACAGCCTTGGGCCAGTAAGAAGGGGATTGAGCACTGTAATTAGGTAATGAGTAAAGCAGAGAGGGAAACCCAGAGTTATCTGTGGTAAGAGTGCAAAGGCCCAGGAATTTAGGGCAGTGAAGGATTATGGATTGCACAGAATTTGCCCATAAAATTGTTCCCAATTATGTAACGCTGACATTACAAGTTGTTGTCTCTTGCTCAAAGAAAGCTCATTGAGAGGATGTGTTCTCCCACAAAATCAAAAGTGCTTATTTAATGGTAGAAAGAAATGCAGTAAAAGGAGAAATGAGGAGTATAATGGGAAGGAGCTCTCTGTAATTAACCTGTTACATTAAAATGATTCAGAAATTGTTTCTGTCCCCAAGAGTTTGTAAGTTGATGAATAACACATAAACACATGTAGATATTAAAGTGTCTTAGTCAGTTTGGGCTACCGTAACCAAAGACCATCAACTGGGTAGTTTAAACAACAGAAATTGATTTCTCACAGTTCTGGAGGCTGGGAAGTCCAAGATCAGGGACCCGGCAGATTTGGTGTTTAGGGTCAGGACTGGGAGGTACAGGAGGAAGCTTTGGAGTGTGAGGAAAATATTCTGAAACTTTATTGAAGTGTTCATTTCTGAGGTACGACAATTGTTAACACTAATTGAATGCCAAAATAATTCACTTTACCGTATATAAAATTAAACTTCAATAAAATTGATAAGCATATTTCAGTACAAGTGAATTTATTAAATGCATTTAAACTAAATATTTCAATTTGATTAAAGGAAATTCCCCATTGTTTTTATGTTGTGTAGCAACAAAGAAACCCTCAGAAATAAAGATATCTAGAAAATTTCAGTGATCAAAAACTGCAACACAGTAACCAGAGGGGCAGGGGGAGAGGGTTAATGGGGGAAAATAGGGGAAGGGCCATCAAGAAACATGTGTAAAGGACACATGGACAAAGATCAAGGGGGTAGGTTCAAGGGTAGGAGGTGGGAATGGGTGGGGCAGGGGGGTGAAAACAGAGACAACTGTACTTGAACAACAGTGATAATAAAAAACCCTGCAATACAAGAAAACAATTCCTAATGTCTCTCCTTCTCCCCATATCATATAGACTGTGAACTGTGTTTTAAATTACAGAGGTTTTGTGATGTGTTGCATTAGTTTAGGATTGCAATTTCAAGCATGTGTCATAGTCTTAATTTTTTTCTATTATACGATTTTATATAAATGCATTTTGTTGCATATGTACTTGAATTTATTGAGTGAACAAACTTGAAAAATTATATCATTAGTAAATTATTGAAAGTGTTGAAAAAGTTATTGCACATTGAGTTACATTTTACAGAAGCATCATTACAACTTATCTAAAAAACATTCTCATAGATAATTCTAATTGTTATGCCCATAACTAATGATACCATTATTTAAAATAAAATACTATTAAAAATTTAAATGGTATATTAAAACAGTATATCATCCACTACCTTACTATAATTCTTAATAAGTGCTACAGGATGAAAATAGTTACATTTTAGTTTTTATCGAGTACAGCATTATACCTAACATTTCAATAACAATGTTCACTTTATTATATAGCTGTATGGGTAGTTTATCTACATTGCTTTCTGTAAGAAGTATATAGTTATATAATAGCATTTTTATAATTTATTTATATTATATACTTCACAGAAAGGTATGATGATTCTCAGTAGTTTTTCTTAAATGGGAGCGAGCAGATTAGTCAGAGACAATCTGTTCAGGGACTGCAGCCCAGGGCACTGGCTTTCTCCCTCCCCACAAAATCAGTCTCTCCTATCATGTCTTTAATTATATAAACACACGTATATTTCTGTGCTTGTGGAGCCTGAGGATCTGTCTTAAGGAATATTATTCCCTGACATGAAGGAAAGAAAGAACGGGGTAACAATCCTAAAAGCTGTTAATAGAGAATCGTTTTACATTTTGTAATTGAAGACGTGAAAAATGACATGATAATATTCTATCGTCCAGGTGTGTATCAGGCCAAAATTTTAATACTTAGTGTCTAGGCCACTATTATATTTGGAATCTTTTATCCCTTAATAGTTTGACTTCCAGGAATAAGGGGAATGAAAACAAATGAGTCATGAGTAAGGACAACGCTTTAGAGATGTTTAAGATTGATGGGAAAGTTAGGTAAAAAAAATATACTTTAAAAGTTTTTGTGATGGAAAATTAAGAATAATGAGAAGTAGCCACTAAAGACAAACAAATTGATGATAGAGGGTGAGAAGGACTCACCCATGGTGAGTGATTTTACTGAGCAGTCAGGGACAAATGGGACCCACAGGACAGTGGGACGGAGGATGTGTGTGTGGAATGCAGATAGATGAGCTGGAAATTAAGAGAATTATCATTTGGTAAAATCTCTCATTTTATTTAATACAAAGTAAAAAGGAAGTCATTAATTGAGTTAGCAGGTTGGTAGTTGAGTCAGACTTTTGGAGTTTGAAAAGACCTTTCATCTTTTGGAGAGTAGGAGAATGAGTCTGTTAAGGACATTTAGAGAACAGATGCCATCTGAACTCGCGTGTTTACCAGGCTGCAACACAACCCCAGCTTACTGCTCAGTAAACTAAAATGGTGCTTCATTGACCATGTGTCTATAATTCTTAAAATAAATGAAAATAAGTGGTGCAGTTTTATTTATATAGTATTTTTATTTATAATTGGAAAGGGGCAAGAAAAGAATAGAATTATATAACATGCAAATAAAGCATTTCTTTTCCATACGTACTACAGATCTCAGTGATGATGCATGCCATTTGGTTTAAAAGGTCCATACCTAGAGATAATTAGTACAGATTTGTCTCTTTGACAAAGAGACAATCCATATTTTAAAAGCCCATTTGGCTATCACTGGGGGAAAAGAAAAGCAAAAAAGGAAACATTAATGTACAAATCTATCCACACAGACTTGGAGGTCTCTGTCTAGCTCTTTGAAACCTTATTTGAAACAGGTGATTTTGGGAGGCATTTCTGAGACTGAAAGGCAACAGAGGGTAGTTCCGAGCTTGAATTCTCATCAAATTGCTTCATTGGGTTTAAAGAGCTGCTCCAGATGATCATAGAGGATAAACAATTAGCATTCATTCAATTAAACTGTCAAATGTTAATAGAGTGGAGGTAGATAGGAAGAGGGGAACGTGTAGGAAGTAAGTCATCAAGCGTAGGAAAAATTCTCTAGAGAAGAGTGTAGACAGACTTGGCAGGTCCATCATTAGATGTAGCATGTGGCATTAGGATGAAGGGAGAGGGTCAGAGATTACTGAAAATACGGAGATGAAAAATGGATTTAATTTACCTTTTAAGCTATGAAAACTGGCCTCCTCTTATATTTATTAAAAAATACTTAGGGGCAAACTCTGTCCTTTTTATGTTTTTAAATATATTGTGTTTATCTTTAGAGGGGAAGGGAAGGAGAGAGGGAGAGAAACATCAATGTATGGTTGCCTTTTGTGCATCCCCTGCTGGGAACTGGCCTGCAACCCAGGCATGTGCCCTGACTGGGAATCGAACCGTGATTGTCTGGTTTGCAGGCCTGCGCTCAATCCACTGAGCTACACCAGCCAGGGCTGTTTTTAATAATGCTACTAACAGTGTTATACATACACCCTTATTCACACCTTTAATACTTTCCTTAGGACACTTATATTTTGAAAGGTTCCTAGCTTTGGCATTTAATGCCGAAGTAGAAATGTTAGTGCAGGTATTTAGCTGGGTATTAATAAGGTAGGAAGAAAAGGGAATGAGATACTAGGCTTACTAAACTGGAAAGCTGAATCAGATATTAGGACAACATTCCGTTGAGTTTGCTAGGAAGCTCTAGCATTTACAGGCTCATTCACACACACTCCAGGGCATTGCCACTGAGGAGATTTAGTCCTTTAAATGGACGGTGAATCTCCCCAGGGGTGCTGCCAGCTCGTACACATTATCTATGGGAGAAGAAAATTCCTCTGTTTGGCCCACTTGCAGTAGAAGCCAGATGATGTCACAGAACTTTTTGACGTGGACAATAGAAGTCTAGAGTGAGAGGGTGGTGTTTCGGCTTTTGAGTATGTGCAACAAGAGCCAAAATTGTGACATCAAGGGGCAGAGCCTAGCCTAGGAAAAACTGGAAAGGTAGTCTGATTGGATAGAGGGTACAGAACCCCAGTAAATCCCAGAGAGGGATTGGTCAGGGGCTTGGCCCAATTCAAGACGGGGAAGAATCAGGAAGCTGGGTTGGATGGTTTGAATGACACCAAGGTCATTACCAAGAACCCAGAAATGTATGGAGGATTAACAGAAACTTTAGGGCAGTTGCTGCTAGAGCTCACCTGCAATCTGTGCCCTCAAGGGTGAATTATTTCCTTTAACTGCACTGAAACCTTGCCACCACATTTAAACTTTTCTACACATGTTGGTTGAAATTCCTTTCTTTCAACACTGCAGAAGAACTCATTTTCACTGGTAACAAAAACATTATATCAACATGTTTGTTTGCAACATGTTTGTTTTGGTTTTATCAATACTATTTCAATGATTCTTCTATTGATTCTTATGCTGGTACCACTTTTTAATTATTGGAACATAATATGTTTTATTTGTATCAAACACTTTCTTCTATTATTCTCTCTTTAAAATTGTCTTCATGTTTCTCACCTTCATATTGTAAATCAGGATGTCTCAACCTTGGTGCTAGTCACATTTAGTGCCACCAATGAATTGGTAACCCTGCTTTTTTAGGGTTAGAAAACAGAAAACAGATTTTCTGTTTTCTCCTAAAAGATATGTGTTGTTCACTAATGTTATTTTCATTTTCCACAATGTGAGAAATTTCTTCTGAACACTGGCCAAAGTACAATTAGGAAGGTAGTCCTCTTACTTTGTGAAGTATTTTGTGAATGTGTGAGTGTATATTTGTGTGTTTCTGTGCTTATGTCTGTGTGTCATAGGATTGTAGATACTGTTACGGGAATTTAAGAAAGACGACATTAGTGAGACTCCATTTGCAACACAAGGCTCAATGTTTAAAAAAAACCTGTAACTAATGGGATAGAGGGTTGGTTAGCTGTGTACAGTAAGTCACTGAGACTGAAAATGGTAACCTGTGAGCAGTATCCATAGTTTTGTGGCTGCCAGGCACAGTCAATATCCATAAATATTCTTCTGAATAGGTATTTGTTGAAAAAACAAATGTCTAATTTTTTTCTCAGTGTGCTACACTCTCTGTAAAGAAAGAGTTCCATAGAGACCAGTGTAGTCAATTTTCCCAGTTGTCCAGTTTGCTATTGACCTTTGGTTGAAGAGTTAAACTAGCTACCAGAATAGAAAAAAGAGTAAACTTTAAAGAAAGTAGGATTGAGAGAAAATAAAACTTTGGTCTCTATTCCCATTTGAAAATATGTTTTGCATATATTAGCCCTATAATTAATCCAGAAGATTACACACATTTTAATATAATGTTACTTGGAATATTTTTCTGACTGTTACCACTCCGTGTGTGAGTTTAGAATGCCATCCACGCTCAGTAGAGGATTATGTCTTTGCCTCCAAACCAGGCAAGACACATTTACCTGTGTGATGAGCAATGAAAATGGGTATTCTATTTCAAAATCTTCAGAATTTCCATTCTTGTGTGTTATCTAATATAAACAACCATATGTTTTCAAAGTTTGTCCTGAATTCAAATATTTAGTAATATTCATTGAGATGATAAATTTTAGCAACTGAACATAATATCTGCATTATCAACAGTCATAAATAAACCTAGTAAATCTTTAGCAGTGCCCTTAACTCTAAAGTAATGTAACTGGAATCTTGATGAACACTAAGTGACAGAAAAAATAGTCTATAATGGGTAATCAAGAGTACTAGATATGAAATAAAATCACAGACATATATTGGTAAAAAGTAATTTTTAGCAACAATTTTTCATATAGATATAAGAATGCTCTTCCTAAAGCCAAGACTCGATGCCTGAGTACAGAAAATTGGATCTACTGTTGTGAGAATTGTAAGAATTATAGGTAGTCAGGTTCTGTAAACTGAAGTTATTCTCAAGTGCGATGTTTCTCATAGCATCTTTACTACAATTACTCAGATTGCTGCCATATATAAAGCAGTGCATGAATCCATAAAACTTATTTCCTGTGCTCTTGGAAGTGAACTATAGCAAAAGCAAATTGGTTTTGAGAGCAAAGCAAAGAAAGAATCTCTCTGGGCCTCAGTTTCATCTCTTTCAAATGGCATTCATTTGAGTTTGGTGATAATAAACAACAGACATGACTTAAAGAGCAGCTCAGTTCTGACTTGGAAGAATGCAACTTCAGAGAAATAGGACTAATTTTTAAACACTATTTAAAAAATACCACAGAGTCTCAATAATGTATTGTTATTTTTTTGATTTGCTTCAGAAAATGATCAGTATTCTGGAACTACCTGAACGGAGATGGAAATATGCTTTAGGCTTTTTATGTGACCTAATACAAAATAGGTGACTAGCTTAGTATCCGCATACTCAAGTTAGTTGAGTATTTCTTCATTAGTTGTATATACAAAAGTACAGTGTTTGGAATGACTAGAGAATAAATGCAAATAGCTTCTCAAGATCCTGTTATCACTGCTGGTGTTTTTAAATGTATGGGAAGGAAAAGTGTATGAGTTGCATTTACCAATTACCAATTACTTACCCTTACCAGGGTCTTAAGTGTATGAGACCTTACCAATCACGAGGATGCTTTTTCCCCATGTATTGAGGGACAGATTATTGCTTTTAGTGTGTTTCTCTACATCCCATTTCCTAATAATATTTATTTTTTGTCTATGATTGCTTATAATTATTTATACTGCACAAAAGTAGGCTATCACTGAAAGTCAGTAGACCATAGGACATTTTAGCAATAGTAATGTATTAACATATATAAACTTAAAGTGAATTTGAAAATTATATTTTTCTCTCCATAATCTAGACCTTTAGGCAAAATTTTATTATTATTAATATTTTATTATTTTAAATAACATTTTAATAATATATAGATCGATTTTCTCTATAAATTAAATATATCCTTCAAATCTTAATTTAATTCATGTGGATGTTTATTATTATTTTATTTCTACGTGATGGTTCTTCTATTATTTTTTCAAAAAATTTTGTTATTTAATTACAGTATTCCCATTTTCCCCCCATTACCCTCCCCTGCCTTACCCACCCCCCACCTTCCACTTTTAATCCTGCCCCTCCCCTCATTGTCTTTGTCCATGGGTCCTATATACCTGTTCCTTGATCCTATGTCTTTATACACATAAGCCCTGATAAGATATCAAAAATAGGAAATAGGATCAATTTTTTCAAAGATACAATTTGTCAAAATTTATATAAGGAAATAGACAACATGATGAGGCCTATACAAGGGTGACCAAAAAAAACCAAACAGAATTATCTTCTGGAGGGCAAAGTCCTTGTAGTACAGGCTCCCCCTACTAGGTGAGCATTCTAGCAACCCACCTGCATCAGTGTACCAGCTGGCATTATTGGGAGAAACTGGGTTTGGCTCCAGTGAATTTTTTAAAGACTTTTTCAATACATTTGCCCATTTCATGATGGGTGATTTATGAGTGTACCTGCCCACACCACACTGAGAGTTTAGTAGTTTTTGACCCAAAACAGCATGACCCCTGTGCCCCACCCTTTTTATTAATCTGATCTTACCTTGAGGGACTTTTTGTTTGTTTGTTGCCTCGGATGCAAAAAGTCCTCAAAGGGAAATTTTTGCAATGTGAAAGAGGTGAAACAACAAACAGCAGAAGTGCTAAGAGGCATCAAAATCAATGTGTTCAAAAACTGTTTTCAGCAGTGGGAAAAACATCTCAATAGGTATATTGCATCAAATATAGAGTACTTTGAAAGTGATTGAAGTTTAAACAAGTAAGAATAAATATACAACTTTTTTAATAAATAGATTCTGAGTGTTTTGGTTTCCCCCTTGTATTTATTAGAGAAAGTGAATCAATATTAATAATGTTCCAAACAGAACACACTAGCCCAAGAATGATTCTCAGGTGAATTTTACCAAACATTTAAAAAAGTAATAGATCAGCTCTCTACAATTTCTTACAGAAGATGGAGGTGAAAGGAATACTTCCTAACTCATCTCATGAGGCCAAAGTAATACCAAAGCCAGGCAAAGACTACAAGAAAAATGCAGACCAATATCTCTCATGAAAGTACATGCAAAAATTCTTAAGAAAATACTAGAAAATGGAAACTAATAATATATTAAAAGACTGGTACACCATGACAAAGTAGGCTTTATTCTAGATGTGTAAGGCTGGTTGGTTGAACATTTGAAAATCACCACATCAACAAGCTAAGGAAACAATCACATGATCATTTCAAAGGATGTAGAAAAAGCATTCAACAAAATTAAGCACTTATTTATAATTAAAACTCTTAATAAACTAAGAATAGAGAAGGGAACTTCCTTGACTTGATCCAAATTATCTATGAAAAACCTTTAATGGTGAGACTTGAAGTTTTCCCATTAAGATCAGGAACAAAGTAAGGATGTGCCCCTCACTGCTCCTTTTTAATATTATACTGGAAGTACTAGATAATGCAATAAGGCAAGAAAAGAAAAGATATAGAGATGGGACTAGAAGAACTAAAATTCTCTTTGTTCACAGATGACATGATTGTCTAGGTGGAAAACATGAAAAGACTGACAAAACAACAACAACAGTAATTCCTGGAACTAATAAACAATTATAGCAAGGTTTCAGGACACAAAGTTAATGTGTAAAAGCCAAAAGCATTTTTATGTGCTGATAACGAACAAGTGGAATTGAAATTAACAATACAACTTCAATCCAACAGGTACATGAAAAGATGCTCAGCATCACTAATCATCATGGAAATGTAAATCAAAATCACCATGAGAGAGCACCATATGTTTGTAAGAATGGCTATCCTTGAAAAGACCAGAGCTAACAAGTGCTGGCAAATATGTGAAGAAAAGAGAATCCTTGTGCACTGTTGATGGGAATGTAAATCAGTGTAGTCACTATGAAAAACAAAATGGAAATATCTCAAACAGAAATAGAACTACCATAAGATCTAGTAAATCCCATATCTGGGCATATACCCAAAGGAAATAAAATATGATATTGAAGAAAGATATGCACTTCCTGTTAATTGCAGCATTATTTACAATAGCCAAAATAGACAACTTAAATGTCTGTCATCAGTTATACAAAAAAAGGAATATCATTTGAACATGAGAAAGAAGAAAATCCTGTCATATTTTTACAACAATATAGTGGACCTTGAGGACATTATGATAAATGAAGTGAGTTAGACTGCAGAAAACAAACACTGCATTATGTCACTTAAATGTGAAATCTAAAAAAGCCAAATTTGTAGAAACAAACAGTAGAATGGGGACAGTAGACAGTGACTCAAAGGCAGGGAAAAGGGGGAGATTTTACTCAAAGAGTACAAGCACCCACTTAGAAGATGAATATGTTTTGGGAGAGTGGCAGAGTATTGTGGCAGAGTATTGTGATTATAGTTAATAGCACTATTATATACTTTAACATTGTTCAAAGAATAGATTTTAAGTGGTTTTTTATCAATGTGATATGTTGGAAGTGTTAGCTAATGCTATGGTAGTAATCATTTTGTAATATATAACTATATCCAATTGACATTAAATACATTAAACTTTTATAATGTTATGTGTCAATTATAGCTCAGTAAAGTTAGAAAAAGCCCACAGTACTGTTTCATTATTGTACCCCCAAATAAAACATCTAAGTATAAGGTAAAATATGTAGAAGGTATATATGTAAAAATCATAATATTTAGATGAATAATAAAAAAGAATTAAATAAATGGAGATATTTTCTATGTTCATGGATAGAAAAATAATATTGTCAACATGTCAATTTTTCCCAATTTGATCTATAATTTCAATGCAATCCCAATAAAAATCTCAACAAGTTATTTTATAGATGTTGACAGACTGCTTTTAAAATTTATATGAAGAGAGAAAAGATCCAAAGCAACCAACACAATATTGAGAAGGAAGAACAACTTTGAAGAATGAAACTATTCAACTTTAAAACAATACAAAGGTAGAGTACTCAAGATGGTGTAGAAAGGGCAAAAGAATAGAAAAAAAGATCAGCGAGTCAGATTAGAGAGCCCAGAAATGACCCACATAAGTATAGTCAATTGGTCTCTGACAAAGGAGCAGAGGCAGTACAACGAAGGGAAGATAATCTTTTCAATGAATGGTGTCAAAACAACTAGACGGCCACTTGCACAAAATGAAACTACACTCAGATCATCTACTCACAAAAAAAGGATCACAGATCTAAATGTAAATGAAAAACTATAAAATCCTAAGGATGATTATTAAATTCTATATAATGACTTTGTTATTTTTCAGATTACAAAACAAAACAGAAAGCATTTAGTCAATGGCTTACGGGATGGGTATTAAAATAAAAAACCCAGCTTCTCAGCATTGTTGCAGGCCAAACTCAGATGCTATCAATTGGTAAGTGGCCTCCGCTGGTGGTGCTGGCAAATTATCATGGCAAGTGTATTTAGGAAACTGCAGTAAATGACTTAGTTATGTCACCTAGTTAGGATTCTATTTGAGAACTAATTAAAGTGATGTACAAAATTAGAGTAAAGAGTAGGTATCTTTTAAAATTTTGATCATTTATTTTACAACTCCTTGGATAGTCATTTGAATTATGTAAAATGAAAGTTTCAGTATTCTTTAAGACATTTTTTCTAGTTCATTTCTCTATGCGAAATGAACAAAATATTTCTCTAGTTCTAATATTTCTAATATTTCTCTATTATTTTTATAAGATGAATGTAACTGGAAGGTTCTAGGTATTATTATAAATAGAAGTGGCCATAATAGTCAGCTTTAATTGCTTACCTTATGGGATGGACTCATGCTGAATCTTCCTACATAGTGTTTTCCCTTTAGTATTGGGTAGACAATTCCATACATGATTTCAGATCACTGATTTCATAATAACTGAATTATGAAGAAAATTATTGTGTGTATTGTACATGTTGTGCTTTTGATAGTTCATTATATCATACCACCCTATGAGGCAGAATTCAGGAAGAGGCCTACCTGCTTCAAATCTCTCACTTTGTCCTTTACTTTAGTGACTTATTTTGTGATTCCAAGACACATGTCAGAGTGCATCTTGTGTCATTCTTATTCTGATAAGGAAGTATTTGACATTTCAAAAAATGACTTTCATGTAATCACCATCAGAATATATAAGGACTTTTTAATGGAAAAAAAAAAACAAATGCCTTTTTATTCAATCGGTTGGGTTATTTTTCCTAATAAGCCATTAAATGAGCTGCAAAATTTCAGCAGATAAAGTTTAACTTGGTTTGCTCAGTGCATTTGTCTTCAGATATTGCTTGAAATAGCATGAACATGGCAATCAGGCACTCAAAGCTATTGCCCACTATCTGACATGATATGAATAAAGTAGATATTACATTATGCATATGAAAGATGATTTCAAGGGTAAATTGAATTTTATTTTTCTTAGGACTTAGTGCTTTAAAGAACTATAATGTTGGAGATGGAATATAGTCTTGCAACATAAATTGAAATATGAAAAATGATCAAAAGCAAAAAATCTAGTAAGTAAAAAGATGGACAGTTAGAATAAAAGGCAATGAAGTTTTGTGTCCTTGTTTCCTCTGTAGCATGTGTAGGAATTACTTGAGAGGACTAATCTTTTACTGCCATACTGGCCTTTTTTTGTTTCTCTAACACACCAGCTCAGTCTGTATGTTTTCCTCTTCCTGGAACCCTGGCTTATGTATACATGGCTTGCACCATCACCTTTATTAGGATCCTACTCAAATATCACTTCATTAATGAAGTCTTCTTTACTAACTCTATGAGAAGAGAAGTCCCAATGACATGGCCTTCTTTATTCCCATATTTTAAAATTTTTCTTCTTAGCAGTTATCACTTTATGACCAATTCATGTTCTTGTTTTTATATAATACAAGTATAGCTCTCCTGCTAAAATGTAATCTTCATGAGTGTGGGGACTTTATACTTCTATTCACTGCTGTTGCTCCATCTTCTGTAACAATACCTGCCACGCGGTACCCGATAAGCTTTTTTTGTGAACGGATGAATGAGGCCTGTTGGAGTGCACCAAGGGTGGTGTGGATAGATGAAGACAGGAAACAAAGTTAGTAGACTGTGTCCACGACCAGGGAGGCCATGCTTCTGAGGCTTGCAGTTTCAACTTACCTACCTTAAATAACTTTGCCCAATTGTTTCATAGTGAAGATTTCATCTGAAAGATCTGCAGGTATTAGCAGGTGTGAAATTTTGAAGGGGATGTGGGTGAAGAAGCTGACAAAATTTTCCAGTTGAAGACTTCTTCCATCTCCTACCGTATTCCTCTGAAAACCATTTGTGAGGAGAGAGAGTTAAGTCCCTTAAAATTGAGTTCATTATGTGCCAGTTCCTTATGGATTTGGTGATGTAAGGATAAAGTATTTAGCCTCCGATGATCTCTCTCAGATTGAGGGAAAAGAAGATGCTAAAAAATTAATATCAGGAAATTGAACATCATATTTACTAGATAAATATTGTATAATTCCTGCAAATCTTGAGTGAACATTTGAAGCTTTTTGTTATGAAGAGAAAAAGCCTGAGCCTCTTTGGCTGATTTTTCCCTGGCGTGTTTCAGGAGCACCAGCATGATGGGGAAAGCTGGGTGGGTTTATCTAGGGGTTGGGAGAACTTTTAACTGGTAAGTAACCATGGACGGAGGGAAATGTAATACAGTTGAAGTTCTTTGCACACAAGTGATTAGATAATAGCCCACAGTATCTGAAATGGAAAAGAAGGGAAGTGAAAATGGAGAAAGCTAGTATTTGGTGAAGATGTTAATTTGAATCTGCCTCTAAAACCCATACTGTTTGACCATAAACTGTGGTCTCAAAAATGTATCTACTGGTGATTATTATTTTAACCCTTGACAAAATAATTTAAACATATTTTTATAAATATGAAAAAAATATTTAAAGCATCACTTGCTAAGTTTGTGATATATTTTATCCTCATTCCTAAGCTCTGGATATGCAAGTTAACTCAGATTCTCAATCATTAATGAGCTCATAGTCTAATCAGAAGGATGGATATGTAAAGGGTTTAAAATATTAAGCACCGTATAAGAATATGATAGAATGCAGAGAAAGAAAATTGGCCACAATACCCTCTCCGATCATTAGCCAGCATAATATATACATAGTTCTGTTAAAGGCATGTGTGGTGTTAGTAAGGGTATGCGCTTAAACAGCTTGCAAATATTTATGACTCCTTTATTTGATTCAGGAGAGATTAGGGGCCATTTAAAAGCACTGACATTTAAACCTGAAAAGCCCTGTAATAAACTTGAATGTCTGCCTAGGCTGCCCTTCGGGTATTTTATGGATGTGGAAATTTCTGACTTCCAGAAAGTATGAAAGACTTTTATAGTTTGCAAATATTTACCAGTCTTTCTTTTTGTACCTCTACTCAAATCTAGAGGAAACAATAGAGGTGATTACTTGAATATTTTGCTGACTTTGGACATCATATTTCATCAAACATTGAAGTATACCTTGTGTTCACATGCCATCAGTACAGAAATCGATGCTGGGGATGCAATGAAACAGTGTATAAAACGGTCTTTGCATAGAAAGGAAAAGCAGTAAATACAGGTCAGCTCTGCTGCTACGTATCATTGATGTAAGTACTGTTATTTAGGTTTCATGTTCTTTCTCAAATATGTCTCTTCCTTTTTTTTATTCACTCTATACTCTCCTATAGTGATTTTACTCATTTTCATGTTTCATTACTGCCTATCTGCTAACAATTCTCAAACATATGTCTTTAAAGCCTAAAAACAAAGCTAAATCTCAGAAGAAAAGTCTAGGCTTGATATATATACACACAGAGAGAGTTGGGGCTTGTTACCAGATAGATGGTGTGTGGAAAGTGATTATCCTAGCTTGGGCTGCTATAAGAAAATACCATAGACTAGGTGACTTAAACAATAGGCATTTATTTCTCACACTTTTTGAGGCTGGAAAGGGCAAGCTCAAGGTGCCAGCATGGTTGTGTTATGATGAGTGCTTTCCTGGCTTGCAGACGGGTGCCTTCTTGCTGTGTCCTGACGTGGCAAAAAGAAGTTCTGATGTTTCTTCCCTTTCTTATAAGGGCTGTAATCCCATCATAGGGGCACCATCTTCATGACCTCATATAAACCTGATTACCCCCCAAAGTCTCTAGCTCCTCCTACCAGCACATTGTGGGGGAAGGGCTTCAACATAGGAATTTTGAAGGGATACAAACATTCAGTCCTTAATAGTGATGAAAGATAAGTTGAACTTGAAATTTTACCACTGGACCATATCTAGTAATCACATTTTTAATCAAACTACAAAAAATTCAATGCAAACTCCTGGTCTCTCATTGCTTTCTATTTGAACAAATGACTCCATTTGTATCTAGCCACTCTTCCTGCAAACTAGAGGTTATCTTTCAATTCTCTGTCTCTGTCAAGTAACACAGAGTCTTAGACAATCGATCATAAAGTCAGCTATCCAAAACATACCTAGAATTCACCTACTTTTTTTGTCTTTGGTACTACAACCTCAGTCCCATTTGTACTGCCTCTCTCTCTGTTCCAGTAACCAGTCTCAGAGTAACCACTCTAAAAAATATGGCACCCTTCAAAAGATTATGCATGATCTTGTTTCTGCTATCTTTGACCAGTTACCAACATCTTATGGGTAAACCTTCTCATCCCCTCCCTCTGACTCCATTCCAATCTATTCTATACAAAAAGTTAGAGAAAAGTTTAAGAATAAACACTCTCATGGGTTATTTGCTCCTTCCCTGCTCCACTGAAATAATTCTTAATATGTTTTAATCAGAATATGATGGACATTGGATCTCATCATTAGTTGAAAGTTAACTATGATTTAAAGTAAGTAAAAGGGTTCACTTATTTTTCATTGGCCTCCTGACTCAGATTGGTAGGGTGGCCAATGTCCTGTTCTACTTTCTCCTTCTAAGCCCTTCAATATCTGGGTAGGACTGTGACTCAAAATCAGTTGGAAGTTCAGTGATGCTAGAGGGGCTAATGGCTTCATCTGTTGTACTAAAGCTGGGGGCCTAGAGTTGGCTTCTTTTACAATGTTATCTGAAAATGGCCACTTCTCCATGTGTGGCTCCAAGGGGACTGTCGCAGCCCTTCAAGGTCACCCCCTGTGACTCAGCTTCTTTCTCCTCACTTAGGTGATAAAACTATCTCACCTTAAATAATGTCAAAACAGCTAATGGCCTTGGGGTCAGGGCTATTTGCTCTTATTTTTAAAATATGTAAAACCCTTTATTGGAAAATTTGTTCCTGTTTTATAGTGCATCATGTTCTTTAAATACCTTTTCAAATTGTCTCAAGACCATAAAATCTTGACCTTTCTTGCTTGTCCTTTAAGAAATTGAGTACATTTGGACCTGTGTTCTAGAGTCATGGCCAGTATATTACATAATTTTCTATGAAAAATTACAACTAGAGAAAGGCAGAGGCAGTTTATATTGGAGTCGGAATAACAACATCCAGTCCCATTAATGGTTAGTTAGAAACATATCTGGTAATATCATTATGCATTAAAAAAGTGAATAGCTCAGAGAGAATTGAAGGTTTTAAGAAACTATCAGTGGAAATGTGGGAAAACTGCTTATTAGAGAAATGTGTCAACAACCTTGATCTTCGTTTAGATTTAAGTTGATTTGTAGCCTTTGGTATTTAAGTCTTTATTGAATTTTCAAAGTCTCAGTAGCTTATCTTTGCTTAATCAAGTTGTCTATATCACTAGTCCTCGGGGATTCAAAGTATTCTACCTGTTACATACACAAACATATATGTCTCAGGATTATTATTAATCTTTTTTCAAATAACTGTTCCAGGGATATGAAAAATATAAGGAGTAATTTTGTGTGTTTCTATTTTAATAATAATAATGAGAGTAATAACTAATCAACTTCTAGAATATGCCAGAAATGTTGCATGCATTATTTATAAATCTTAATACAATCCTACAAGGTAGGTGTGTGGTGATATGATATTTTGAGGTATCATGATATTTTTCTCCCTGTATTTTCCTTTAACACTTCCACCTACCACACATTTCATGTAAGTAAAAGGTCAGACTTGTGTTTATTATTTTGAATGAATTTTGGGATGACACAGAATACAGAAGGCCCCTGTGACCCCCCAAAATGTGAGAAGATTGGGGCATAGACAAAACTGACCATAAATACAAAAGGGGGAAATATTTCTCTAAAACTGTAAAGTGTTTTTCTAGCCTGGTGAGAGGGAGGTGGTGAGCAGGAAGTTTTGGGGTCTCAGAATACAAGAAACACATCCTTAGTTTCCAGAAAAGCAGCCAGGGGACCAGCAGCAGTTCCACAGGAGAAATGACTGCAAGATCCATTTGGGCAAATGGGATGACTGGCAACCCCAAAGGAGATCCCAGTGCCTGAGCTAGAGCTCGGACTCAGCAGAGATCTTCCAGGTCTTCAAGTTCATGTTAGGAGAAAAGTCGAACATGTCAGCATGAATTACTCTAGGGTCACATGATGTCTGGCTTGGAACTGCATAGGATTTAAAAATAAGGACACAGATTCTGAGAAAGGGACAGAAATACCCTCTCCCTAAAAGGCATTGAATAAAATGGGACTGGGCCAGTTTAATATGGTAACTCTTTCTTGACTTTGCTTCTTGCAATAATTAAAGAAAATTATTAAAAATATGGGAGATGGCCCTGGCTGGTGTAGCTCAGTGGATTGAACTCGGGCCTGTGAATCAGAGTATTGTGGTTCGATTCCCAGTCAGGGCACATGCCTGGGCTGCAGGCCAGTTCCCAGCAGGGGACGCATGAGAGGCAACCATACATTGATATTTCACTTCCTCTCTCCTTCCTTTCCCCTCTAAAGATAAATAAATAAAATCTTAAAAGAAAGAACACTGAAATTTGAATAAGAAAAAATTTTTAAAAATATGGGAGGTGTTGAATATAAATATTCAATTATATTTAATTGAATGAAATTAAACAACAGTGGTAACTTCATTCTCCTATAATAGTACCCTCTGGCTAGCATGTATTGTTTTTTTATGTATTACATATATACTGTCTGAACCCTGATCTGATCATACTTTTTAAAAATTTTATTTTAATTGTTATTCCAGTAAAGTTTTCTGTCTTTTACTACCATCTCAGGCCCATCCCTTCCCACCTCCCTCCCATTTCCACCCCCCTGATCAAACTCTTTAACTAATTGAAATCATACTAGAGTTAGACATTGTAGAGAAAGGTAATTTTTCAGGATTCCTTTCTGTCATGAGTTTAGTGGATAAAGTTTGTTTTTCATTTTAAAAAATGCAATTGCAGCAGCTAACAATCATTATAATGCATCTTAAAGCATGAGTTGTGTTGTGCCTATAAATTTCTGCCCTAATGTATTTCTATTGTTATATTTTTGCTTACAAAGATTTTTCTGTCACTTTATTTTATTGAAATTAAATGATCTTATTTACCTTTTAGTGATGCAGTAAAAAAAATTGCATTCGTAAGCTACTATTATTCAAATTGAATTTTCTTATAGAATGCTAGAGGTCTTTAGAGCAGAACATTTTACATGTAAATGTAAAACAAATGCTAAAACTGTGACATCTACCCCATCAGACTAATAATTCAGATGGTAATTGGTGATGTGCAAGGCACTGTTGAGTCATCAAATGACACAAGATCTCAGCCGATTACCCTGAAAGTGAATGATAGCCACAGTCATTACCATCACCAAGTGCATACCAACACAATAACATCCCATAATGGTCTGTATCCTTAGCAGCATTACGTGAATGTTCTTGGATTTTAAAAAATATTAGTGTGTATATTTTGAAAAGTAATTCAGAAAAGTGACTATAAATTGAGCTCGACCCTGGAGGAGATGATTGATCATGACTGATCATACGAGTTATTTATATGTGTAAACAGATTTAGAATTCTTTCTAAGTAATACTAATGTTTGGTGCCATTCTGAAATTGTGAAGTATCTGTGGGGTTTGGTAAATATTTATGTAAATTCTCAGCTGGATAGTTATGATTTTCTTGTGTTTTTGTGTGTGAGTGGTGATCCTGGTTCTGAGTTAGAAGGGTCCTGCAAAATCAGCAAAACTGAGGAAATATATGGAATTGTGTTCTTTATGTCAAGTTCCTTATTCTGAACCCTCTGATTGGAAAAATATTTTAAATTAAGTGAATGCTGCTTTTGTTCCAGAGAGTTTTGTTAGATTCTGAAATGACCACAGTTTCTTTCTTTCTTTCTTTTTTTTTGCTTGTTTCCTCTTTTTTATTTACTTTTTTTACTGTTGTTCAGTTA
Organism: Artibeus jamaicensis; assembly: GCF_021234435.1. Lineage (NCBI taxonomy): Eukaryota > Metazoa > Chordata > Mammalia > Chiroptera > Phyllostomidae > Artibeus > Artibeus jamaicensis. The sequence continues at coordinate 18,055,464 of NW_026522056.1, read as the reverse complement.
CAGTTCTGGTTTTTTCCCCCATTGCTCTCCCCTGCCCCGTCTAATCCTTGCTCCTAAAGACAATCCCCACTCCATTGTCCTTGACCACCAGTCCTTTGTACATGTTCCTTGACCTGACCCTTCTCCTTCTTTCCCCCATTATCCATTTTTTAAAATTTTTATTTAATTATTTTTCAAGTACATTTTTTTGTCTATTTCTCCCATCCCAGCCCCCCCGCCCCGTCTCCCCACCTCCCTCCCATTCCCCCCCCCAGTCCTCATCCCTGTGTCTTTCATACTTGTTCCTCAAAATCCCTCCCCATTTTTCCCCTTAAATTTGAAATGACCACAGTTGTTTCTCATCCCTACAATATACACAATTTTGCAATGTGATTTTGTTGCTTGTTCCACTTGAATTTGACTCTGGTCAACTGACTTGCTTTGGCTAATGGGACTTTAGTGAACCTAATGCAAGCAGAGGCCTCTTGTCACCAAACCTTTCTGGCTGCTGAGAACCCTTCTCCCACCATGTGATCAAAGAGAATGAGAGGCAACATGGAGCGAAGCTCTTGCTGTTGTAGCCAATGAGTGAAGCCACGTTAGTCCATTTAGCCGAGTCAGCTGGCCAGGAACAAAAGAATCTCTGGATGAATTCACAGAATGTGAGAAATAATACGTGTATGTTAATTTAAGCCTCTACATTTTGATATGGTATGTTATGCATGATGATCTGATAGGATTCTATTTCAGTAGGAAGTGGAGTACTGTAATAGTGCAGGACAAATACTTTATCTCCCATTTGTAAGCCTTTCTGGCTGTGATTGGATTCCTAAAGACTTAAACTCAGATGAAAAGTTAAAAAACTTTGGGGTACATACAATTCCTATACTCTCATAATTATGATTGCTGTCCTCCAACCCTAATTTGTTAGCTTAAATGGATAACTCATTTGCTTTGGGCAATTACTTTCCTTTGATATTCATTTTTAGTAAGGACATTTTTTCGTATCTGTGGTTGTATTCGATAAAGCTCCCCCACAGCTATAGTGCCATGCTGTTCCATGCAGTAAGTCCTTTTTTAGGTCTGCTGGGCTCCTGAACTTGAGTTTGAGTTTTCTTGGGTTATACCTCAGGCTCTTTCTGGTCTGCTGCAATTTGGTGCCCTTCTCTCATGGTGCCTTGGATACTACCTTGAATTCTTGGGCACAAGCATCTGGCTTGCAAGGTAATTTGAGGAAATATATCTTTGAGGGAAGCACTATTGTCACCTCCACCTACATGAAACCATTCTAAGCAATGAACATTGTATTATTGATTTCAAGTATATTTAGTTATTCCTTTCTAAACATGTTGTCATTGTGTCCATTTTTTTTTCATTAAATTTACTTACGGAGCATTTGCTAATTCTGTATCAGAAGGAGCCTCTTTGTATCCTGGCATAGGGAAAGCACAAGAACATGTAACTCAGAAGTGTTATGGAAAGCAGAGGGACAGAGGTGGAGTTATGCAGAACATGGAGATATTCAGAACATGATGGAGTGGTTATAAGCATAGATTTGGAATAACAGAGACGAGGGTTCAAATAGTAGTTTCACTATCTACTAATTATCTATATGGCCCTGGACATAAAATTCTCTGAGCTTCATTTTTGTTAAATTTGGAAGCTAACGCACAGTTCAGAAAGTTGTTTTGAGGCTCACTTGAGATGTGTGTGAAGCACTTACAATACCCCCTTGGAGTGAGAGGCCCTCAAAACATGGATGCTGATGTCTGTGCTTTATGTCAGTGGGTGAGGCTACAAGGAAAAGGCCTTGGGAATTCCTGGATAGAGAAAAAAAAATGATGCTGAGGTAAGGAAGGGTAAGATTAAAGAAAATGTTTGCTTCCTTTGTAGTTGTATTCATTAATATATCTAACTCATGTCTTGCTGTATCAAAGATCTATATTCTTGGGAAATAAATAAGAGGAAAATATGTGAATTAAAGTGTGTAAATTATTACACACTTATAAGAAAAAATAAGAAAAAATAAAACTTTTTAACTGTAAAAGAGTTAAGTCTGGGAATTGTGTACTGAGGGAAGTTGCAAAGTCTTTACACACTTGTGTGTGTTTATTGAGGTTGGTTTGGCACAAGTGCAGCCATTGTTAATGTAACGAGAACAGTTTGCATGACATCGACGTCACGTACTAGCCAAGGAGAGTGGACTGGAACGAGCATGTGTGAACAAAGATTACTTCCCTGTACCAGTCAGTGGAGATGGTAGACACCATTGAGTGTGCATGTGTACTGTGTGGCTATTGCATTCAAAATGACTAAGCAAGTAGAGCAACAAATCTGTATCAAATTTTGTGTTAAGCTTGAACATTCTTCCATGGAAATTATTCAGATGATTCAGAAGGACACAGCTATGGGAAACTGGTGATTGGTAGCTTCATCATGACAACACCCCCCCTCATACGTCATGTCTCATGTAGAGATTTTTTGTGATACATCGAATCACCCATGTGACTCAGCCCCCTGACAGCCCAGATTTGGTGTCCTATGACTTCTGGCTTTTCCCAAAACTAAAATCACCTGTAAAAGGGAAGAAATTTTAGATAGTCAATGAAATTCAGAAAAATATAATGGGGCAGCTGCTGGAAATTGGGAGACCTAAGGTGCCTACTTTGAAGGGGACTGAGGTCTCATTGTCCTATGTACAATGTTTCTTGTATCTTGTAGCTTCTTCAATAAATGTCTTGGTTTTTCTTATATGGCTGGATACTTTCTGGAAAGAATTTGTATGCCGGGAAATTATAGATGAATAAACCTTAAGAGATTTATGAAAACACCGCTTTGCATCACATTATTATTTAAATTAAAGAAATGGCATTTGAGTTTCTCAGTCTTACCCAAACTTTAAAAGACTGTATAGTATTTTGTAAGAAAAGGCAGTGATGTTGGACAAAGATGTAGAAACTGTATATGAGAAGATTTACAATCTTCAATTGCATTTTAAACAAATCTAATCATAGTTTATTACTATTTACTAATTGCTTAATTTTTAACTACCTTAAAATATTTAAATTAGTAATATTTCCATTTGTCAGTGAGGCTAATTTTTATAATAGAGTTATATATGTTCATAGCAAGATGTAAAATATTTGTTTCAAGAAGGCAACAATATAACACTTTCCATTAATTCATTGACTCTATGCTAAATGTGAATTTTTAAATTAGTATAAACTGTTTGAAAATTTGAGGACCCACTGTCTTCATATCTATAGAACACTAATATCAATAAAGTAAAATGTATACTGTAAGACAATGGAATTCTTTTCCTTAGTAGCTTATCATCTGTCAGAAGAACTTAAACACACCTAATTCAGTTCATTACTAAAGAGTATTTAGGGCATGGAAATTGGAATATTGCTGAATGCAGTAATAGCTGAAATTGAAGTGCATAATGATCAATTCTTCAATTGTTCATTGTATTTCTATATAAAGCTTAATTTCATGAATAAGAACTTTGCTTCAATAGATATTTCAATGAAAATGATTTTGTGTCATTTGTTCTCTAAAAGATATATATATATATATTATAATTATAAGCACTATAAATATAATGAAAAGCATTATGGTTTAACATGGCAAAGCTTATGGTCTTAACTGGAAATAATCTCTGACAGCAGGACTTTTACGGAAGTGCCCCTGACCCCCCTCCAGAGCCTCCAAGAGCACCATCAGTCTCAGGGACTTTCCTCTTCGTATGTTCAGAAGGAGTCAACATTTCTGCAGTTAATGGTGAGTGAAATTGGAATAAAGGTTCTAGAATTAGGTACCTCATTTTTTCCTTTATTGTCAACATTTATTGCTTTTGCTAGTGTCCTATTCACTAAGATCCTGATAACGTGGCAATCAGAATATTTGGCCCTATGCTTCATTTTACTTTTGTACAGTCTAGTACATCTTCCATAGTTCCACAGCCAAAGACAATCTGCCCAAGCACAGAAAAATTATGACATTTCTGTACTTTCTGAATTAAACCCCTAATAATGTAAATTTGGTTCAATCTGGATTTCCTTAAATTAAATGCATTTAATAAAACACATTAAGTTTATAGCACAGGCATATTCAAGACTTGTCTGGGAAGTGTTATTCCAGTTATATAAGAAAGTATATCCAACAATTCATTTGTTTGTTTGGTAAGACTCACCCATGACCTATTTTATGGGCAGACGATCAGGGCAGACATTGAGAATGCAGAGTAAGCCCAGCTCTGCATACAGTTAGAGAAGCAGGCAGGAAAATTTCTACTTATAAAACATCGTGACAAATATTCACAGATTTCTGCAGCAAGAAATGTGGAGGCACAAAAAATGGTGCAATGAACTATGTTTGCAAAATCAGTGAGAAATTTGTGTGAGTGTGTGTGTGCATGCTCCCACACATGTGTAGTTGGGGGGGTTCTGTTTGAACTTAGTCTAGATGTATGATATGGTATTCTCCAAGTAAACAGATGAAGTTGGCTGGTAAAGAAGTGCGGTGTGTAGCAATGGTATATAGTGGGGAAGAACTTGTAGTTAGGAGTTGGACAAGGTTAGTCTGAATCCCAGTGTTACCACTTAATCCCTGTGCAACCTTGGCATGTTACCTAATCTCTCTGAAGATAAGTGGAAATAAAGTAATACATGTGTCATAAGCTTCTTATGATGATCAAGAGACCTTCTTGTAAAATACTTAGCAGTGCGGCTTATGATAAACAATCAACTAGTTATAGCTAATTACTGCATTTTATATTGGTTTGTGAGCATGTAGGTATAAATTAGATATTGATGCAGCTAATTAAAGAAACTGAGAACCAAATTTGTCTTCTTAAGTTGAATATAACCTCTAGAAGAATTAAAAATAGAACAAGATGTATATAACCTATTTAAAAATAAAAAATCAATAGCAACAAAATTATATAATTAATATAGCAAAAGCAATAACTTTAGTTAAACATGAAATTCTTAAAACATAAAGTTATATAAGAGAATAACATTCAAATATAGCAATCATGGCAGTCAATGTCAGTTGAACTCTCCTATTGGAGAGAGAGGTATTCAGGTGGTGTCAAAAATTAAGATCCATTATATGCTTTGTAAGCAAGATTTATATGAATAAAACAAAAAAAAGCAATCAGATATCTAGTGATAAAGCATAAATCACTTGAACTGAAATGAAGAATACAAATAATATTAGATGAAATAAAAGTTAAGACCAAAAGAATTAAAATGGCACATTTTTTCTTGAATGTCCATTTAACCAGTGCTCTTGGCCAGAACACCTACGAGTGGCATTTGTATGTGGGCTGCTTTCTTCAAGACCTCCAAGGTCAAGCATCCATAGTAGAAGAGCCAAGTAAAAATCAAGCCACTTTCTATGACCTACCCTTGGAAGTTAGAGTCACTTATCCAGTATTGCGTCTGTGAAGGCCATCACAGATGGCATTCAATTTCCCGTACAAAGGGAGGGGAGATTGCCTTGACCTCTTCTTTTTTATTGAGTTTATTGGGGTGACATTGGTTAATAAAATTATATAGGTTTCAAGTGTACAATTCCACAGTACATCATCTGTATATTGTGTTGTGTTTACTACCAAAAGTCGAGTCTTTCATCACCATTTATCCCTTTCTACCTAATCACCATACTGTTGTCTGTATCTATGAGGGTTTTTATTTATTTATTTTTTTGCTTATTCCTTTCACCTTTTTTCATCCAACTCCCTACCCCCTCTCCTCTGACAAGTGTCAGTCTGTTCTCTACGTGTCTGTTTCTATTTTCTTGTTAGTTTATTTTGTTCCTTAGATTCAGTGACTAAGTCCTGGAAGTGTGTGTGGACTCAGGAGTATTGCTCTGGCCATTTTGGGAGACCACAGTCTGCCACAGTCTCACCATCTGGTAATAACTACTCACAACCTTCAGGGAAGCAAAATACACTCATTCATTCCTGCAGGACTCTCCCAATGTCTCATTCCATTATGGCAGCAGGCTATATCAGTATTGAATGTTATCAAACAACTGGTGTTTAAGAATAGTTGAAGTTGGTAGAAGCTAAACCAGTGGAATCAATTCAGAAACTATTTGAAATAATCTGAAAATACAGTAAGATAGCAAGTTAAAACATGCAAAAATTATTAACACTCTTTACTAAGCAATAGCAAGTTTGAACTTAAGATACACAAATTTTCTTTATAATGGCATATGAGAGCAATGTTAAAGATATGTTAATATTCCCTAAGAAGAGATTGAATTGTTAATAATATTAATGGGCCCTAGATACTTATTTGCAAAATACAATTAGAGAAATTTTAATACCTATAATACATGGTAAGCTCTTAAAAAGAAATACAATCAATATACCAAAAGGGAAAAGAACAAAAGACATGAATAAGCCAGGACTGAAAAAAGAGAAATAAATGTTGGTTCTGCATTGTGAGTCAGTCTCCTCTGTTCAGCCCAACTGCTTCTGTTCCTTCAACAGGTATTGATCCCTAATAAATATCTTGCACCCCAAGCTCAATTACAGCATTAGGTTCCCGAGAGCCCAAACTGTGACAATGATGCACATGGGTGCATATGAGTATCGTTTCTGGAAAGAGTTTTATGTTCTTATACATCTTCTTCAAACAGTTTTACAGCTGGTGATTTGTCCTAAGGAAATAATACAAAATTTCTTAGGACTTAAGTTGTGTATTTAGGATTTTCTTAGTTAATGTTAAAAGTGGAAAAAGATAATTGTTTAAATGATTCACACATAGGGATTCATTAATTTAAATTAATGCAGTTAAAAAATGTTTTGGGTATGCGTATTTATTTACTTAAAAAGAAGCTTATCAGCTTTCAGTGAAAAACTTAGGTTGTATAACAGTATTTCTGAATGAATCCAAATATTTTTACATTTATATGTGCATTTCCATTATATAATATTTATACATTTTATGGAACATTCATGTACTTATATTGTATGCTTTAGATCTGTATATTTATAGAAATTATACATATGTACATTATAGAAAATAATTTAAGAGAAAAAGACTTATGGGGTATTTTATAAAATGTTTTGGTGTTCATGTATGATGGTGAAATGGACTATTATTTTTTTCTTTGTGATTTTCTTTACTTTAAAAATTTTCTACAATAATCATGAGCTATTTTTATGTGTAAAAACACACACAAACAGATATTTAACCACCCTTTTATTTTGATGTTGGTCTGCTTACTCTTGCCAAATTTGTTCACCTAAATTTGATTTGCCATTCATAATAGGTACATATGTGTGTGCATATAAATAAATGCCTAGTGTTAAAGAGACTAGTATAACCAAAGCACAGTTTCTGGTAGAAGTTATTTTACATTGCTATTAGAAAGATGAAAATTTGTGTGGTATATTTAATATGCAGCATAATTAAAGTGCTGTTATTTTGATGAGTTATTACTATACTATTCATCAAAACCCCTTCACTTCGATATAGCACACTATTTTTTTTAACAAAAAATATTTGAATATTCATTAATGTTCATGCTGTGCTCAAAAAACAACTCAAAAAGTTAAACAAGAAACTGTTGGAGACTACCTAATTTTTACTTGGAAAACTCATTTTATATATATAGCAAGATATATATATATATATGTAAAATAATTTACTTTTTATTGTTAAGTATTGCCAAAGCCAAATTCCTGATATCTTCAGGGAACCAGAATACCTACTTATCATCTTGTAGGATTTGTGTTTCATTCTGGTTTTCTTAATTAAGCAAAAAAGAAAACACTTTGAAATAATTTATCTGACAGTTTTTATAATGTGTATTTTGTTTCTGCCTTTATGCAGAAATTTAGACTTTTTTCTCCTAAAAACATATAGAAGTTTTACATAGTAATCTCTGTTGCCGGGTAAGTATGGAAATAAATGGGATCATGTCTCATTCACTGAATGCTTTTGTGTTCATGTTTCATTTATTATCTTCACTGAAGCATCATTTGAATATACATAATCTTGCTTTCTTTACTGAGCTTTTACAGTGTAACATCACCAGCAGATAAAAATGCTGTGTTTAGATGCTTGGCTGAAGTCCCAGTTATGTTTTTTTAAATTCAAGGACATCATAGATTTATTAAATTTTTTCTGCATATGCTCTGCCTCTTATAATTAACTTAGAATGTATTTCTGATGTCTTTAGTTAATAATAGAATCACTGAGTAGTCTCAATTCCTTTGCTTTTGCTGATAATCTAAAAAATACTTTATTTATACATAATATCATTTGACATTTTTGTTACTAATAGTAAAGATAAATAGCACATGTTGAGCTCCTTTGCCTCTCCCAATGACTAGTTTCTTTAATTCTATACAGTAACGTTCCTTTTTGTCCTGTTTGGACATCAGCGAACTGAAGGTTGCAGAGTGGCAGACACTGGGTCAGGATCCTAACTCAGGCCATATGACTTCAGAGTCCTCCAGATCCAAAGAGGGACGTGATAATAAGCATAGGTTGAATTTATCTCTAAATATGTCTATTCATTTGGTGAGATTTAAAAATATTGACTGAGTGCCTACTATTTTTCAAGCATTCCTTCCTTCTAGGGATTCAGGTGCTAAGTAAACCTTACAGACAAGATTCCTGCTCTTTATTCACTGTTGTACTGGGAAAGGGCAAATAATCACCAGGTAGCTAAATAAATAAGTACATAAATAACATGGTTTGAGAAAGTGCTTAATGCATCAGAGAACATAAAGTGGTGTCCTGGAATAGACCCTAACTGGGGCTGGGGGTGGGGAACTGGTTGTTATCATGGATAGGATACTCAGGGAAGACTTCTCAGGAAAGGATATATTTATTTATAGATCTGAAGGTTGAGAAGGAGCCAGCCATATACAGATGAGCATTCCAGGTAGGGTAAACAATTAAATTTAAAGGCCTTCATATAAAAACAAGATACTAAGAATTTTATTATTAGTGATAATAGTATTACAATTATTATGAATTTGGGTTGGCTGGCTTCTATTTCAAATAAGAGGCAGCACTGCTATAAGAATTTAAACAGTAATTATATTCCTCCTGAAAATGTGTAGCATTTTACATGCCCAGGAAAAAAATATCAAATATCCATTTTAACACTTGCACCTCAGCCTTTTTTGTTTAAAAAATAACTCAGGCATATATGGCAGATATTGCTCGTTCACCAACATACAGCAAATATACATACACCTGCACCTGTACATGCATGCGTATACATACACATATACTTTTGATGATATTTGTATTATCATCTATAGCATTTTACATTCATGACAGTTACAGACAATAGGTTTAATTGCTCAGTGGTCCAGCAAGTCTATTATAAACTTGTAAGTTTTTTTTTTTTTTTTACCATTAATGGTTAGAGAAAACCATTAAGACAATGGTTTTTAGTTTAATTTAAACTGGAAAGTTTTATTGAGTAACATTATATGCCAGATACTGTTGCAGGAGCTGAAAAAATTCATTTGTGGAAATAATAAACTCTAGTCCTGTACTCTTGGAGATTATATTTTACTGGTAAAGAAAATCAATAAACATATAAACAAATCATTGCATAATACCATTAAAATACCAAAGTGATATTTTAATGAAGAAAACTATCTTTGTTCTGACTCGGTCTACATTTCTCTTTTCATATTTCTCAGATTTTCCTGATTATCGGCTGTACTGTCCAATTCTTGATTTTCATTTTCTACACTATATTAATTGTTTTTATTTTGTTTTGTTTTACTCATTCCTGATTTCTCTTTTTGTCCACAGTTCACTTGTGGTATTAACTCTCGATCATGTTAAGGATGACTCATTGTTAATATGGACAGTGAACTAATAAATGGCTCTTTGCTTAATATTTATGGATTTCTTTGATGTATCTTCTCTATAAATTTTACTTTAATATTAAAGATCTGTGTCTTTTTAAGAATGTTTCTAGAAACCTATGTTTCTAAGAATCAAGGTTTTTAATTTTTTGGACATGGAGAGGCTTAAAAGCTACTTTTGATTAAAAATTTCGCTTTCACTGCAGCATCAGATGAATATTCTGTTATCAGATATAAACCTAGAGACTCTGAGACTTCCTGTGTAACATCCAACTATCAGTTTTCCTGCAGTACTGCAGTGCTTCTTGGTAATTTCACAATGAGCATGTCTGTGGGCCACATACAAACCCAGGCACAAATACGTTACTATTTTAAAAGATTAATTAATTAATTTTATTTTGTTAAATTTATTGGGGTGACATTGCTTAATACAATTATATAGGTTTCAAGTACACAATTCTAAGATACATGATCTGTATTTTATACTGTGTGCCCACCACCCAAAGTCAAATCATCTTCTGTCATCATGTATTTGACACACTTTACCCATTCCTACCCCCTAACCCTCTTCCCTCTGATAACCACCACACTGTTGCCTGTGTCTATGAGTGTTTGTTTGTTTTTCTTGTTTATTCATTTGTTGCTTTCAGTTTAATATCCCACATAGAAGTGAAATCATATGGTTCTTAACATTATCTGCCTGACTCATTTCATGTAGCACCATATTGTTAAGATCTATCCATGTTTTCCCCAAATGGCAGTATCTCCTCTGTTCTTGTGGTTGAGTAGTATTCCACTGTATATATGTACCATGTCTTCTTTATCCAGTCATCTATCAAAGGACACCTAGGTTAATTAAAAACATTTATATAAATATGGAATTAGTACTACCCCTTTGTAATGCACAGCCTTATTTTTTTCTAAAAAAACTGGGCAAAAAAAGTATGCAAAAAAATATATGGCAAAATACAGTGGTTTTTTATTGCGTTTTCTACCCAAGCTGTGGCTGACAGTGGGGGCATGTCAGGGCCCCAGTGCTCTGCTGTATTTAATCATTCAGGGGTGTGGGCTGAAGGTCTTCATCTTCCTCTTCATACCAACTGCAACAGAGCCATGTCCTCCCCTGCAGAACAGAGGAGTAGGCAAGAGAGTCATTCAGGAGCAATTAAGTTGACGTACGGTTCACAGCTCATTGGCCGGAACAAATCACATGGTTCTGAAGCAGAATGAGCAGTATGTTTCTCCTGGAATAAAAAATATGGCATTTTATGTGCTTCCCTGGTATACAGGTTATTTTGAGCCAGAGGGGACTGAGACCATGCTGGCTCAAGATAAACATTTGCTTGCTTCTTAACTATGTAGGAGAATTTAAATGAGAAGCCTGGCCCATGATAAGAGTTTTCACCAGAAATGACTCATTACCTAATTGGCTGGGAGGTCAAACTGATCATGTGCTTTTCCTCAATGACCTTCTGAAGCCCAAAGGGCCTTACTGAGAATGTCCCTAGTTCAGAATGTCTCATATACCTTAGTTTCCCATTTTGTCTCTGAACCTCCTTATTATGTGGCGTCTCTGCCCCTCGTACGCATGTGGGGTTCCCATACACAGGTATATAGTTAAATTTGGTCATTTTCTCTTGTTAACCTGTCTCATGTCTATTTAATAATTAGACGAGCCAAAAGAACCTTGAGGGTCGAGGTGAGTTTCTTCCTCCCCCACACTACCATGTAGGGGAGCCCAGTGGGTTCATCCAAGGCGGTCTGCATGGCATCAGCTCTTCTGAGTAGGCTTCTTAAGCCATGCCTGTCTACAATAATCAGTGTCTTCCATCCCCTATCAGTCCTCTCACCCCTGTGGGTGCTCCTAAGTATCTCTACAATGAGGTTAGGAGCACAAAAATAGGGTTCTTGTACGTTCTTTTTATTTAATACATTATTTATTTTATTATACATCTGTAACAGCTAGAAGGATGCACAAATTATAATATCCAATATTCCTTTATGATAAAATTTTCTGCCCTAGAATATGGTTATAATGAATATAAAGTGACCTTTTTTATTATATTTACTTCATGCTATAATTTACAGTGACCTTTACTAAACAGTAGACCATTGTATTTCTGTGAAGAGAGAAGGATGAACAATTGAAAGTCAGCAAAAAGCTCATTAATATGGATAAAAGTCCAATGTTCATTAGGTTATTTAATAAGAAACTCATTTTAATTTTTTTATTACTATACATAGTGCTCAACTATATTGCATAGTACTCAAGAATGATGCATTTAAAATATGTCACAGTTCGGACATGAAAATGTCAGGTTATTTTGGAGTGCACATCATTCTTACAGAGAAAGACAACACTTTTTAATCCTATTGTTTTGGCATTTCTGCTTGTCATAATAATTTCACGGAGTCCCTTTATACTCTCTACTGGTGTTCTTTCTCTCTAACTGAAACAATAGATTATAGTTTGACAAAAGAACATTTTTTTTTCAATCAGGTTTCAGTTTACTTTTAAAAAATGGCTTTTATTCCCTCTGTACAGAAGAATTTACAATGTTTGGGGTTAAACAAAATGACCTAATAGAAAATGCATTCAAACTACAAATTTGTAATTGACAATGTCATACTAAATTTTCAGAATATGACAGGAACATTGACTCAAATATCCTCCAAAACATCATATTAAATTCATGAAGAATAGTGGTTTTTTTTTAAATTGGTAAGATATTTACAAAAAGAATCTATATACCTGGTAAAATTGCTTAGGAAAACATAATGTAATTCAAGACCCTTGTATTTACTTAAGAAATTAATCCTATGTTTGTAAAGCTGAAGTAAAGTCATAAGTATTGAATTGCAAATCATAAAACTGGCAGTTTGATATAAATAGAATATAAGAGATTAACTAGTTAAGACTCTTGAATTTAAATCACAGTACATTGAGGCCAACTATTTATAGAATAATGATATTAATGGCTTAAAAAAGTTTAAGAATCATCATTCTTTTATTTGCCTTGTTAATGAAAGTATTACAATGTTATTTGCATTAAAAAGTTCTTGATTTAAAGTGTCATGGATTTTAGAAATGAAAAGCCACAGCTCTAACATTGGTAGTAGGTACTCCTTTCTGTCACAGAAACAGTGCATCTCTGTATTGTTTCTCTGTATTTCAAATTTTGTACAACCGGATGCAGAAGGGAGTAGAGAGTTTTAAGACTGACAACTGTATGCCCAGGTCAAAATTTCTCTGCAGTTATCTCACTAGAAAAATACTTTTGGAATAAAGCATCACTGTTTTGCTCCCCAAAGCCTCTGTGGACGGTTTTATTCAGGTTGTAGACAACACAACCCTGAGTCTGGCTGAACTCTGGCCCCCTGATCACTTACGGCACAGCGTCCAGGCCCGAGGCAGCCCCTATGCTGTCCCTTTGAAGAATGTGTTATCGTTCTGTGTTTGGATTTACAGTTTCTAGTCACACTTGACACATGTGTACCTGATTTATTGAACAGAAATTTATTAGGGGGACAGAGCAGAATGATCTTATTTTTCTCCAAGTGCAGTCTTTAGCCCTGCTGCAGTGAGAATTTCTTCTACTGCCAATCACCCCAAATTGAGTTTATTTAATATTTATGCATTTATTCAGATTTTCCATTTCCTCTTGAGATTGTTTTAGTAAATTATATTTTTTCTGGAAAGATAGTGGATTTAATTTTTTTCTAATGGTTGATACAATTCATACTAGTTTTAATTATTAACTGTTAAGTGAGGAATATACTCTTGTGTGTGCAGAGCTTAGAAACATAGTCAGCACATAGTAAGGGCCATATAAGTCTTAGTTATTATAGTTATTACTATACATCTTTTAAAAACTAAAGCATCAGAAGACATTGGTAATTATGTACATTTTGTCTCAAAATAATTTAATGGTGGTTTATCTTTTATTAAATAATGTTTTGAAGCGTTCTTCTGTCTTATTCACTCCTTTGTTTCTTAATTTTTAAAATTATAATAACTATTCAGCATCTTTAACCCACCTCCCCAATACCTTAGGTAGCTCAAAATCTTCCAGTTTTCCTCCATTGTTATTATTTTTTGTCCATTATTATAGTTCTAACTCCTTTAACAGCTCTAAGTATAGTCAATAGTTTTTAATTATTTCATAAAATCAGTGCTTGTTTGGATATAACCACAGTTCACAATGTATTTATCACTCTTCTTTTTAGTGTCTTCAGTCATGGCTTTAGGGTTCAGTTTATTCCCGAAGAAAGTCCTTGTCTGGGACAATTATGAAGGATAGTTTTATCTTTCCAAATTCTCACGAAAAATCTCTATATTTTCCTCACTCCTAGATAGTAAGTTAGGTGGCTCTATAATTTCCGATGCCAATTTGCTTCCTCTCAACACTGAGGACATCTTTCTAATGCCTTTGGCTTCTCCTTTCCTGTAGACAAGCTAACCGTCAGCGTCATCATTTCCACACTGGCAGTGTTTTCCTCTCTGTTGTGAATAGATCCCCTGTTTGTGAAGTTCTGCAGTTTCACTAGAATGCATTAAGGCCAGGCTTATTTTTAATGATCATGTTCAGGAGTAATTGTGCTTCTTGAATAAGAAGATTCATGTATGCTATTAAATCCGGAAAATTCCTTTGTCATCAACTCTTTGAATATGGCCTCTCTGCTCCTCTCATTCAGCCCTTTCAGAACTCTAAGTAGATATTGATTAGGGGTTCTCATGCTTTCTCCTCTTGCCCTTCTAACCGATTTTGGCGTTACCTATTTCTTTATCTGCCTTTGCCGCCTCCTTTGTATATCCTCAGATTGACCTTCCAATGCTTAAATTTCTTCCTCAGCTGCTTACAGTACCATTTTATGATAATTTATTGGCTATGCTATTTTGAAAATTGCATTTTTCTTTCAGAAGTTACCTGGTTTAAATAATATTTCTCTTTCTTTTTATGCCTTCTCTTTTCTTGTATTTTTATTTCATAATGTCCATTAGAATTCCATGAACTAAAGATCTCAGAGGCCTTTGAATTTTGCCTCTAATATGACAGCCATGGACATATTTTGGAGTTTAATAGCTTCAAATAAAATGCATCTTATTTAATAGACTAAAAATGTAAACAACTTTAAAGGACAATAATCATTTTTATTTTGAATTCCTTAATGAGATATAGGGTGATGATACAGGATGATAATATTATAATAATCTTAGGTTTTTAGATATTCATAATTTAAATATTTAAAAAAATTACTTATATCCCACACTATATTTGATTGAATTTTATAATTTAACTTAAAATTTCCTACTTTTGAAACCACGTCTTATCCAAATAATCCTCACACAATCACTGTTATTTTAAGACTAATCTTTTGGTAATTATATTACTTTGAGTGCAGAAGAAACTAAAGAGGATTTTATAGTGAGAAAATAAGGTGATTTTTCTCTACCTCTATCTCCTTTCCCAATGCCCAGTTCTCAAAAACACCACATCATTCCTGCGGATGAAAAGGGGCCACATACTAAACCTGACGAGTTCAGGGAGGCCTGCAGGGCTGGCCCCGTAAACTGACGTAACCTCCTAGCATGGTCTGAAATGAAAGCTTTCTAACTAAAAGCAAGTCATGGCAGGTAGCCATGTCCTAGGCCAGTATCTTCCTTGATAAAGGTCAATCTCTGCCTTAACTGAGCCTGTTTATTATCTTTTTGCATCTAAGTTAGCAAGCCTTAGGAACTTCAGGGCTGTCTTCATTTGTCAGCCCCCTCAGGGTGCAATCTCCTACCAGAGCACAAAACCACAGAGTCCCTCATTGTCACCCTGTTCGCCACATACCATTGCTGTGCCTTCTAAGTGTTCATTGTGAGCTATCATATACCCAGCAATGTAAAAGAAGTATGTGTCTCTTTTCATTTTTTAAAAATGTACTTTATTGATTATGCTATCACAGTTGTCCCATTTTTTTCTTGTTTTTACTCTTCCCTGCCTTGTACCCCCTGACCTGCATTCTGTCCCTCCTTAGTTCATGTTCATGGGCCATATGTATAAGTTCTTTGGCTTCTCCATTTCCCATATTATTCTTACCCTCCCTCTATCTATTTTGTACCTACCATTTATGCTTCTTATTCCTTGTACTTTTTTTCCCATTCTCCTCCATCCCCCTGCCCACTGATACCCCTCCATGTGATCTCCATTTCTGTGACTCTGTTCCTGTTCTAGTTGTTTGCTTAGTTTGTTTTTGTTTTAGGTTCAGTTGCTGATAGTTGTGAGTTTGTTGTCATTTTACAAGACTATCAGCTGATTTCTCAAAAGAAACCTTGAAGGCAAGAAGGGGCTCGAAAGAAATATTTAAAGTCATGAAAGGCAAGGACTGACATCCAAGATTATGCTATCCAGCAAAGCTATCATTTAAAATGGAAGGGCAGGTAAAGTGCTTCCCAGATAAGGTCAAGTTCAAGGAGTTCATCAGCACCAAGCAAGCACTTATTATATGAAATGTTAAAGGGACTGATCTAAGAAAAAGAAGATATCCATATTACTTTTTATTTGGTCTCAGAGATTTTCCCACTTTGCTTTTTCCCACCTCCCTAATCTATCATCAATGGATTCCAAGTAACCTGCTTACATCTAACCCCTTTGATTCTCATATACAAAATTTGGGGTAGCCCCCATCGTTGTGGTTCAGTTTGCTGGGCATCTTTCTGAAAACCCCAAAGTGTCTAGTTTGATTCCTGGTCCGGGTACATGTCTGTTATGCAGGTTTGTTCCCCAGTTGGGGTGTGTACAGAGGGCAGCCAATGGATGTTTCTCTCTTTTTCCTTTCCTTCTCCTCTCTCAAAAATGACTAAATAACTAAATAGATAAATGGTAAAACTGCCATTTTCTGAAGCATTTTCTCAATCCACTGAGATTTTGTTTCCTGACAATTGTTAATTTGGCTCACTTAAGCTCAGAAAATTTTCCCACAGGTTTGGACATTTCTTACATGGACATTTTAATCCTCTTGTGCATCTAAGCCAAAATATAATAAAGACCATTTTTCCAAACTGAATTTAAATTAAATTAACTAAAACAAATTACTGGCTTTCTTTTCCCGATTGCAAATGTGAAAATTTCTGGGGGTGCCATTGCTAGCTGCAATAAATATTTTGCTGTTACTAGCTTGGTCACTTCATTATAGCAGTAGTAGTAGTTGTTGTTCTTTTTCTCCTCCTCCCTCTCCAGCTCCCCGACTCCTCCCTGACCTTCTTCTCATTCTTCTTTCTCTTCTTTCTTCTTCTTAATCTTTCTCCTTCTCTTTCTTCTTCTTCTTGTAAATGCTATTTATTTAGGTACAGTAAACTAATCTCAAGATAGATGTAGATTCATTCAAGTTCTGAATAAAACAATAGAAAATTCTTCTTCAAATTGTAATTACATGACCATTTATAGGAAATGTTTATTACTAAGGAAGACACATAGTGATATGTCAACTACTATTATTCTTGTTATTGTTTAGTCTGTCACTTTTGTTGTTTATACAATGACGAGAAACTTTAAAGCAAATATTTTTGGGGTCACTCTTTCTTTGTCTTAAAAAAGCTGCTGTGTACTTTAGAGTAGTACATGCTATAACTTTCACTCTATACATTTAAGTATTTAAGGGATTCCAACTATATCCCCACAAGCCTATTTTTCTTTGATCACTATAAATGTCAGTGAAAGGCTGTGCCAAGCAGGCATTCCGGGAAATGAGGAACCGTTGCTGCCTGGTGTACTTTTCCACTTAATAGTATGTAGAGAATTCAGAGGAAATTTGGCAGATGAAACAGCAGATGATTACATCTACTAACAATCAGGGAAAACATGTGTTATCTAATAATTTTACCTGATGCATGACCTTGGGACAATTGAGCTCTGTAGGACTGTCTCAGAAGCACAGACGTTCTCTAACTTATCAAGTTGTGAATAAGCTCACTTCCAGCTTTTTAACAAGAACCTCTACCTGATCTTGAGTTCATACTGTGTGTGTGTGTGGGGGGGGGCACATGTCTATTCCCAAATTCTTGTTTGTATATGAACACTTGTCATATTGGCCGAGGGGTCAATTCCACTCCAGTATTAACTAATTCCATCCATAACAACCTTATTTCCAAATCAGGTTACATTCTAAATTACTGGTAGTGAAGACTTCAACAAATGAATTTTCAGAAGGGCACGATTCCACCCCTAACAACTGGAGAGACTAAGAGAGAATGCAAGAAGAAGGAATGTGCATAGACCACCGTAAAGAGAGCAGAGATGGTGCATGAACTGGCAGGCAGAAGTGAAGTGAAGAGCACTTTTTGCTATTTTGTTTTGTTTTTAGGACAGGAAAATATCAAATTAATATGTGGATAGGACCGATTAAGAAGAAAAAGAAAATTGTTGCTGTAGGGGGAACATTAAGTAGGTGATAAAGAAGGATCCAGTTTCCTTTAAAGGGGCTGTTGTTAGGCAGAAGACAGCTAATTCCTAGAACCAGGAAGGCTGAGCATACATACACAGTTGCTGGTAGGAGAGCTTAAGTGGTGGCAGCATTCTGTGGAATTTTACTTCTGGTCGTTTCAATTTTTTTCCCAGTGATGCAGAAAACAAGGTTTGTTGTTCTTCCTTCTAAGAAGGAAGTTGGGCAAGGAGATGTTCATGGTTTGAAGAGCTAAGAGAGAAAAGAAATAGTGAACTAGAAGAAAGAGAAAGTGATTGGACTAGGGAGATATATCATGCTTACATGAGAACAATCTTTATGGACCTGGTTGAAATTAATAGCCATGAATTCAAATGAAAACCAGAGACAGAGTTTTGTGTTCTTCTCCAGCCACATTTTGCAAAAATGGTGCAAGTCCAAATAGGCAAACAATTTGATTTTACCAAGGTTTGTGTTTTTCTCCAAGTGACTATGACAGCAAGGGATAGAGAAGAGAATTCAGACTGTGTGCAAGGGAGTGAATACGCTTTTGCTCCCGTGGAATTTTGTGCTGAATAAGGAAGAAAGGCAGGTAACATAGGTGAGAGACAGTGTGAAGATAGGAGGGTGCATGTGTTAGTAATCCTAGTGGAGAAGTGGCTGGCATGCTAGAAAAAGTAAAGTGAGAAGGTAAGAGGAAGTGGTCTGCAGTTAACAGAGAAGTTAGATGCTGGTAATAACTAGATCTAGAGTATGATTATATGAATAAGGCACAGATTTAAAAATCATTGGAATAGAGATTGTAAGAAACTAGGAGCCCAAGTTGATTGAAGGACCACTTGGATATATGTATGTTAAAATGGAATTCAGACAGAAATCAGGGAATCAGGAGCCTAATACAAAAATGGTCCAAGATTGAGTGTATAACATAGAAATAAAATGTGGTAACAGAGGCTACTGACATCAGAGTTCTAATGGAAGCACAAGGCAGGCAGAACACTCAGGGATGTGGGAGAAGACCTTATAGGCTGCCAGGGAGGCAATGTTTTCAGAAGAGCAGATTTCAGTTATATCAAGAAATTCAACATGATGTTTGGGGAAGAGACTCAGGGTATAAGAGATTTTGCTAATGATGAACCATTAAGTACAGAGTACACAGTGGAAGTTTCCAGCACCTGTAGAGGGGTGAATAATGGAGCAAAACAGTGAGTTTGGAGAATTTTACAGGGATTAGAACATATTAGTTTAGGTGTAACTTCGAAGTCTGGAGCGTCTCATGATTATTGCTGTTTTAGTTCCTAGGGTTGCTTGCAAGTACTAAAAGCTGGGTGGCTTAAAACAATAAAAATGTTTTGACTTGCATTTCTGGAGGCTGTAAGTACAAAAGCAAAGGGTCCACAAGTATAGGTTCTCTCTGACGGCTTTAGGAGAGACTCCTTTCTTGCATCTTCTAGCTTCCGGTAGGAAAATGGAAGGCGGTCCTGGGTCTTCCTTGGCTTCTGGGTACATGCTAGTGGTCACGTGGTCATCTTTTCCCCATCTCTGCATCTTTTTTTTTCTGTGTGCAAATTTCCCCTTTTTATAAAGACACCAGTCATATGGATTACAGTCCACCCTAAGGAAGTTATTTTTAACTCAAATATCAACATAAATACCCTATTTCCAAATAAAGTCACACTCAGAGTTATCAGGGGCTAGGATTTCAATATGTCTTTTTTAGGAGACATGATTCAATCTATACAGTGACACAAAGAGAAACAAAGGGCATAAAATTAGTTATTGTAAATTTAAGGTAAATAGTGTCCAGCTGAGAAATGAAGGGAGGGAGTGGTAGGTGTCTAGAGATCTTTTTTTAACCCATTTGATAAAACAAAGGAGATTTAAAAAGCAAACCTTACTCCCAGCCCATAGGAATCCTTTTGCCTATAACTGAAAAATCCCTGAGTTACTCCTAGAAGGCTATTTCTTAGTAATTTCCAATAAATTTTAAGAAATGTTCTTAAATGAAACATTCTCCTTTGAGTTATTTATATGCTAAACAATCACAAATCGACTTTGGTCAGCTCTTCAAATTCACTTTCACTGAGCTTTAAAATTGAGTTTGGCATATCAAATAACTTACCAGCAGATTAAAAGGAATCTTTTCTGTAAATTAGTTTCATTAGTTTCACTATTTATCTAACTCGAAGTAATGACTTCTTTAATTTCACGTGCATAGCTATTGCTCATTACTGAGCAACAAATTTCTGCAGTGGGAAAATGAAGGATTCTAGGCAGCTTTAACCGACAGAACTGAGACCCAGGGAGGCTAATTGCATTTCAGCTTTTGGAAATACAGAAAAGCTGGACTCGAAAAGCCACCAGCTATCTGGCAAAACACTGTGTTAAAAGAACATCCTGAATCTGTAATTTCTAATGCTTTTTACATAGGGTTTACTTTCTATCACTTTATACTTGTGCTTATGCAAGTTCAGGTTTGAAAGTTGGCCTTAAATCAAGAAACGGACTGGGAGTTTCTCAAATAGTCTTGAGAGAATAATTTTTATAGTCGATAGTGAGAGAGGTATTTTCTCTCTCCTTAAGTATTTTTATATTAATTCTTATATCAGGTTAAAAATCTCTAAGTTGAAAGAGGCTAGGTATGTAAAGTATTAAGAAAATATTCTGTCAGAAATATAATGTTAAAGCATGTGTCCATATTCCCACTTTCTTTTACAGTTACTGTCTATAAAGGACACATGGACAAAATCAGAGTGGCCTAGGATCAAGGGAGGGAAGTGGGGGTGACTGGGGTGAGGGAGAGTGGTGGGAGAAAAATGGAGACAACCGTACTTGAACAACAATAAAAAGCTGTTAAAAAATAAAGTTATTATTTAAAAGAATTAAAATTCAGAGTCAAAGATGGAAGTTCCTTTCCAATTCCTTTCCCTCCACTCTCATGCTTACTCTGTAAAACAGAGAGATTTTGTGAGCGACTCAGCATGTGTCCTTTTAAACATTTATCAGTGGTCTTATGCACAGAAAGTGAGTATAAAAAAATATCCACACAGAAAATACAATTTATACAAAGTGTATTGTTGTACTGCTTGCTTTTTCTTATCTTGACAATATGTTAGAGAACTTTAGACATCAGTGCTTAGAGTTCTACCTCCTTTTTAAAAAATTATATCTTTCTACTTACATGTTAAAATTTTAAATTTTCTTTAGGCATTTTTTGTCATGGAACATTTTTGTATTTGTGTGTATATAAATATATAACTGTATAACTTTTTCATTTTTGTGTGTTGTTATAGAAGTCTTTCTTGGTAAGATAATGAACACATTTAAAAATGTTTTTTTATTTACCTCTATGATTGATCTCAAATTTATTTTTAGTTTTAGTATGAGATATTTTTCTAATAGATGTGCAATATTGTTAGACATTCAGTTGCCCCATTGCAATTTATTGAATAGTTTATATTTTCAGCAATAGCTTACAGTATATTTCTGCTCCATGATAATCACTGACACATAATTACAGATATGTTTCTGCACATTCAATTCTACAGTTAGTTCTATCTTCTTTTATTCTGCACTAACAATACCTTTAGTGGCTCGAGTTTCATATATTCTGCTTTGTCACATGTTAGACCATTTCCCCTTGACACTTCTCACTTTCTCTTTCCCATAACTGATAAAATCAGTTATCAGATTCCATTAAGAATCTTTGCTGAGATTGCACTGAATTTGTACATTTTTTAAGGGAAAGATAAAACATTTAAAATATGGTATTTCTCCATGCAGCATCCTGATAAGATAAATATTAGTTAATTTAGGATTGTCTATTATATTTACTAGATTATCAGTCATCAAATAGCTCACATAATTTAAGTTTGATGAGCACTTGTGTTTTTTAAATATATTGCTTTGTGAATGGGATATTTTCTGTTTCATTACATTTTTAATTAGTTATGAATAGTGTCTAGTAATGCATTAATTTTGTTGCTCATATAATGAGTGAAATTGCTGCGCTCTCTTCTTAGTGATATTTAATTTCCAGTTATCTGCCTTGATTTTAAGGAGACTATTATAATCCCTGCAAACAAAAACAGCTTTGTCTTTTCCTTACACTATACCTTTCTCATCTCTTTTGTATTGGTTGGATTGTTGACTTAATGGGAAGATTTCTAACTACTCAATATGAAAAACAAATGTTTCTTGTAGGTACTTTAAATTAAAGTTTTGAAAATCTTACATATTAGAATTTTTAAAAACCTGTACAAGACATTAAATGTTATATCTAGACCTTCTCAGTTGATTAATTATCAAGCTATACATAATATTTATTGCTTTATAAAAATCGATTTTTAAGTGATATTATTTCCTTTCTCTATTTTTAATCCTTCTCTCTTTTAGATTATATTAGATTTCCAACAGTGTGTCCATCTGCATCAGTCTTATAGACAGCCTGCTTTTCATATATAATGTCTATTATCTATGCTCTCTGTTGATTTGCATTTATATTTGTTTTAAAGTTAATGGCCTTCAATTTTGTTCTTGTTTTCATTTCCACTCTCTTTGGACTTTTCCCCTAACTTCCCTAGTGGAGACAAGAGTGCATCAGTTTCCTAGGGGTGCCCTAAAAAAATACCACAAACTGGTTGGCTTAAAATGCCATAGATTTAATGGTCATATTTGCAGAGGCTGGAAGTTTGAAACAGAGTTGTTTGCAAAGCCATCGTCCCTCTAAAATTTGTAGGGGAATCCTTTCTTCTGCATCCCCAGACCTGATGGTTTAACAGCTCCTGTCTCTGCCTTCATTATCACAGGCGTCCTCCCTGCCTGTCTTTGTTTCTTAACATCATCTTCTCATGGGACACCAGGCGTGTTGTGTTCAGGGCCCATCCTACTCCCAGTGTGACCTCACCTTTAATACTATCTACAATGACCCGATCTCCTAATAAGGTCATATTCTAGGATGCTGGAGGTTAGGATGTCGACATATCTTGTTTGGGGAGGTTCCACCTTTAAGAGGACTTAGTCTCTTTGTCCTTAATCTCTTTGTTTCTATTAATTAATGCTATAAATTCTCATCTGACCATTGTTATGACCATATCACTTAAGATTTGATATGTATCTCAGAGAAAATTGCACACAAAGGAAGAGCTCTATTATTAACTGGTACTTAAGGATAAATGTTTTTCTTTTTAGAAGTAGGAATAATTTTTCTAGATGATAGCTATGAGAGAAAAAAATAGAGAGATAAAAGGATTACTTCCAGAGAATATTGTCAAAAGGTAGTGTGATAGAATGTGAAGACTAACAAGTAAAAATGAGGATATTCAATATTTATATATCATAATGGAGATGAAACATGAAGTAATTAAAAGTCTCAAGAGATCGATAGCCTGGGCAATGGAGGGGGAACAGGCAGAGCCAGTCCCATGAACAGATTGGTGAAATTGAGGAATTGTGGCAAGTGGCCACACTTCAGCCATGACGCAAACTGCCGGCCCTAACAGAAACTTCTGGAATGGTACTGGCAAGAGTAACTCAATGCTTTGTCTTATACACAGTTGGATTGTAGGAAAGTTTCCAAAATGAAACCTCAGGAAAGCTAAATGACTTATTTAATGAAAATGTACAGAAGGTGTAACCTGGATCTCAAAAATAAGTTTGAATTTCATAAAGTAGAATGGGGGCAAAATGAGGTACTAAATGAATTATTTCATAAAGCCTGTTGTCTGATGCACAGCTGCCCTGTCCTGGGCACAGATAACTTATATCTTTATTACCATGTTTGAGAATTTGTTCTGAAAGAGTTTTAGGCTGGATTTGAAATTGTGATCAAGTGGGGTCAACATGTGCCTGCTGTACATGATTGGCACTTGTAACAAAAACCAGAATTATCTTCTGGAGGGTGGGCCCCTTGCAGTACAGGCTTCCCCCACTGGGCGAGTGTTCTCGAAGCCCATCTGTATCAGCGTGCCGGCTGGCATTGTTGTGAGAGGCTGCATTTGGCTTCAGTGAACTTTTCCTGAAGACTCTCTCAGTGCATTTGCCCATTTCATGACGTGTGATTTACTTACCAGTGCACCTGCCCACACTGCTCTGAGTGGTCAGCAGTTTTTGACCAAAAATGGCATGACTCCCACCCCCAATGCCTCACCCTCTCTATTCACCTGGTCTCCTTCTGAGTGACTTTTTTTTTCTCTTCCACATGAAAAAAAGTCCTCAAGGGAAAGGTTTTGCTGATGTGGAAGAGCTGAAACAAAAAAAAATGACAGCAGCACGAAAAGACATCAAAACTGATGAGCTAGAAAATTCTTTTGAGCAGTGGAAAAAATGTCTCGATAGGTGTATTGCATCAAATGTAGAGCACTTTGAAGGTGACTGAAATTGAAACAGTAAAAACAAATACATACTTTTTAATAAATAAATTCTACTTTTTGGGGGGTTACTCCATCATATATCTAGAATTGAATTATATGAAAGAAGCACAAATTGTTTAAAATACATCAGGGACGTTTGAAAACCTTGAACAATACTTTACTCTCCTTACTTACAATTTTTAATGGCTATTTTATGGCTTCCTAACAAAGCTCTAAAAATGATAGTTTAGGCAGGATCATCATGAATAAATTCCACAGCTTTATGTGCGTAATCCTGCATTTAATCCTGCAGAGAATTTTTGAATTTCAAGAAAAGTAGTGTTTACCTATTAAGAGAGGAGTTCAAACACACAATACATGAAATGAGACTGCTATTCATCACATAAAATTTAAACAAGTCATTGTGGTGTTTACACTTTAACTTTACGTGTGTAATTCAGTGCAAACTGCAGGAAAACCTAAGGAAGCATCTATGCTAACACACTATGATATGCTTCAAAAGCAATAACTTGAGGCTTCTCACTAAAGCTATTTACTATGTGTTTTAGATAAAAAAATATATATTAGAAAAAGGGTATGTAAATATAATATTTTCAGAGAGTAAAGATTACTTTATCAAGACATTGCCTGCAGACTTGGTATTCATGATGTAGAAAAATGGCATTAATGTACTTTTGTAGTTGGCTATGGACATTGTAAGAAATTCTGTTAAAAGGATTAATGGAAGAACAAGAACTATTGTGATGCTTTCATTTTTGCAGAACACACTGCAATAAACTCCAGAAACCTGAGCTATTAGGAAACAGCAAAAGGATTACAAGTGAGGGGTAGATTCATTGCCTTTGTTGTTAATGGGATGTCCTGAGTGAATACTCAAGTGGAGAAAATGATGCCATGAGATCTAAACCAAAAATGCACACTTTTCTCGCATGTGGACTATTTTTCTACAGCATATGTTAGTTACATTGTTTATTTAGGAAACATTATTCTAAATGTTCATAGCACATACATAATTTTCAAGTAAAAGAAACAGTTGTTTTGAGAGTAATGTTTTTATTATTTTGGTCATTTAAATGAGATTTCACAGTCTTATCACTTTTCCCACAAGTTAATTCCACTTTTGTTTACTCTTAGCTCTCACTGCAGACAAATAGCCCTCTGATTTATGATAGCAACTTATGCATATGCAAAACAGAAATTATATTTAGAAGAATCAAACATTCTCCCCATGACCAATTTTTTGGTCTGGCTAATAACTTCTTTACTTTGCTTTTAGTTCACAAATTAAATGACATTTCCTTAAAGAAAATTTTCCTGATTAGCTCCTAATCTAAATCAAGCCTCCTTCTGTTTGTCTTTATTCTAATCAATTTTATTCTTTCAGTATTTGGAATTTTAAGCTTTTTGTATATTGACTATTTTATTGAACGTTTCTACAAGGACTGTATATTGTCATGAGTTAGCTTGCTGCTTGATGCATAGTAGGCGTGCAGTAAGTATTTGTTAAATGAACAAACTAATGAACTGTTTATGTTTTCCATTAAAGTAAAAGAGTTATTAATGAAGCATATAAAACAGTGACTAGCACATATTAAGTGCTCTGTAACTTTAAAGATTGAAAACTTATGCAGGATGAGTCCACAGAAGTGAAAAGGCTGGAGCACAGGCTTTATGCACATTTTTTTGTAATTACAATCAATTAAACAATTTTCTTGTGGTATTACATATATACCATCAATTCAACTTTTAAGTATATACTTTAATAATATTTATATAAATAATATAACAAAAAAAAATCTGAAATGGTCAAATGCACAGCTGTGTGCTAACAGAAAAATGCCGATGACGTGTTTAGGGTCATTTGGTTTTTGTTATTTTTTTCCCAGGTCCTCACTTCACAGGCAAAATTTGGGAATGCTGGAAGAAGTAGACAACGATCACTATCAGTTTTTCTTCATGTCTCGAGACTGCCTTTCTTAGGGTAAGGGATATTTTTATTGCTGCTCATTTTAAAGGGTACACTTGATTATCCAAACCTGTGTTCTAAATTAAGATATGATGAATTATTTACTAATGTTCTGTGTTTTGTAAAACACTGATGATAAATCGCAGCCCTGTTGAGGGTAGCTGTGCAAGCCCTGGTGTGGCCCAGTGACCTCTCTTCCCTGAGATTCTGGATCCCACTGGGTTTGAATTATTAGCTTAAGAAGCTGAAAGAGAGTTCAGATTGGTTGCTTATTTGGCTTCGGTTAAAACTTAGTTTCGGTGGTACACTGTCACAAAATGATTTTGAGGAGCCAAAAATTCTTTGTTATTATAAAAGAAGAAACAAGATTTGGGGGGAGACATGTATGTAGGGGTGGGTCTATTATGTGTCATAATCATTGATCGCCACCCCCTTCCTGCTGCCCGCCCCTCAGCTGCCTTCCACGAGGTGCTGAGCAATGTGTTGGTGTCAGGAACACCAGCATCCCTCAGTGCCCCTGAGTGGTTTTCCTTTGCCAGCCAGTGATGCAAGGAGGAGAGGACCACTGGAATGGGCTCTCAGTTGTGGGCGAGGGAGCAGTGGTGGGAGTAAGCTCGGGCAAGCTGGGAGTAGCTGTAACTGGTAATAGGGCGGCAGTGCTGAACCAGTCGGTTAGACCTTCGAGAATCTTGGCTTGAGGTTAGTTGATCATAGAATCGCTAGAGCCCAAGAGGTGGGAAACTCAGTGAGACCTTGTTATTCTTTTTAACTGAATAAACTCTAGTACAGTGGGGAAAAAACCAAAACACCTGACTGAGGTACCTCCCCAAGGAGTAATGAACCCTCATTCGCCAGTGTTTTAATGCAATGTTAGGAGGTACTTTCAAATAATGATAACCATTTAAAAATAATTTAGTATGTACATAAATTTGTCCTTTGTAGGAGGTATTCAGTCAGTGGTTAGAGAGCATCCTTTATAGGCATTGTACAAGGAAAAAGTTATATTTAAAATACCTTTAAATTCTGAAATATTTTGATGCTATGAAAATATTATGGAAATATTAATAACTCCATTTTGTTATCCCTAAATTTTATAAATTAAATTTTAAACATTTTTTTAAAAAAGTAAGCTCAGTTCCTTTTTAGAGTTGTAGTTTGAGTCAGCTGTCTTTGAATTTTTATTTGTGAAGCACCAAATTCTTCAATGATAGTGGCTCTTGCTTTTTATTTCTAAAATGAGGGCAAGTGATTCATACAAACTTCATAGTTTATATGAACAATATAAACTTGGAGATTAATTGGATCAAGGGAGTATTCAGCCTCTTTATTATTTATTTATTTATTTATTTATTTATTATTTATTTATGTGTTTCATTCTCTACAATTTCTAGTACCTTTCACAACTGTGAAAAATTTAAAGACATAGGTAAATACCTTGTCATAAAAAATGTTAGGCCTTTTCCTGTAGACACGGCAAACACGAGATTGAAATAAATGACAAAGGCTGTTACTTAGATGATATCTAGGTTAGAAAAAAATACAGAGAATAAAGAAATCTTGTTGTTTCTGAAAATTTTTCACATCATTTTGAATTAAAGCATTGTTACTAATTAATATATTAGTATTCTGTATACAAAATATTATAACATGTACAATAAAATTATTATTTTGGTTATGTGAATATTAGCACTCTCAAGATTCACTCTTCAACAAATACAACTTTAAGGTATATCCATCAACAAGGTTCGTGTGCCATTAAGAACATCGGTGTCTAGTTTTGTATGTAACCCCGTTCAGTCATAGGGGTATTAGTTTTCCATTTCTGTCATAACAAGTTACCACAGATTTAATAGCTGAAGCAACACAACTTATTATCTTATAATTCTGTTAACGGAGTCCAACTCAAGTTTCAGTGAGCTAAATCGAAGACACTGGCAAGGATACATCATCTTTTCTCGAGGTTCTAGGAGATCCTCATTCAGGTTTTTGGAAGAAGTCAGTTCTTTGTAGTTGTGGGTCTTGCTAGAAAAACATTTTTTTGATTAAATCAAATTGCTATAATTTCTTAAAAGATTTTATTTATTTATCTTTAGAGGGGAAGGGAAGGAGAGAGGGAGAGAAATATCAGTGTGTGGTTGTCTCTCATGCTTCCCCGGCTGGGACCTGGCCTGCAACCCAGGCATGTGCCCTGACTGGGAATCAAACCATGATCCTTTGGTTCACAGGCTTGTGCTCAATACACTGAGCTATACCAGCAAGGGCAAAAATTGCTATAATTTAATATGCTTTTTTTATTGTTATGTTTCAGTAGTTTTAGAACCTTTTGGGGTATATACGTGTTTCCTGAAAAACTTTAAAAGAGAGTGTAGAACTTCACTTCTACTTTATTCAGTTATGAAACAGCTTCAACCCATTCCTCCATGTTTCCTGTACCAGAAAGGCGGTTTCGTAACAGCAGTCCCTCACAGGGTGTAGGCAGCTGGCTCACTCACAAGGAAGCCTGGTTCTGAGTTGACTTTTGTCATCGTGGTGACCATTACACGCACTTCTTCTCCTAGAAAAAGCTCCTGGGACCTCACCCTGATTACTGTGGTATATCCTTGTCAGAACTTCAGTCTTAATCACTTCATTGGTTGGGTCTAAAATAAGGGAGTTTAAACTCACTAGGGAATCTTCTTCTCTTTAAATTTCTAACAAATTCATTATGTAGTTCTAGTATACACATGAAATTTTACCATCAGTTTTCTATTTTGGACTTTCATGGGCTATATATTTTTCCTTTGTGGAATCCTTTCACTTTTCCATTATTTTACTTATCTTACTGGTATAATCTGAGGTCAAGTTTATAAAGCCTTTAACAAGGAAGTACTGTGGAAGTTGGGTCCATAAATAAACATGCATTCAGCAACATTTTCTCTCAGGCTTTATCTGCAGTTATTATTATTCATAATTTCACATTTAATGAGCACTAAGAACTATACTCTGGAAAAGAAAAGTAGACGCTATTTCTGTCCAACAAGTTTATATTCCTGTGGAGAGTTCAGTTTGTCCTTGTCTCAAAAGTTGCCTTCTAAGATCAATGAAGGGAGAAAATAAACTGTAAAGTTTGGACAATTTAAATTTATTGTTGCCCATAAAGCCCTGAGTAATGAATATTAAAATCTCACTGAAAGCATGATTGGCACGCAACAGTATTAACTAAAAAGTGTGACCTTCCTAACTGGAGTCTGATATTATAAAACTTCAGCTCTTAAGTGAATGTAGTTAACAACTGGATTTTACAAAATAACTAATTAGAATGAGTTTTGGATTTTTTTATCTCACTTTAATCTATTCAAGAAGATGTCTTTGTGCCCTGGATGGTGTAGCTCAGTGGATTGAGCACAGGCCTGTGAAGCAAAGGGTCACAGGTTCAATTCCTAGTCAGGGCACAGGCCTGGGTTGTAGGCCAGGTCCTTAGTGGGGGACACATGAGAGGCAACCACACATTGATATTTCTCTCCCACTCTTTCTCCTTCCCTTCCCCTCTCTCTAAAAATAAATAAATAAAGTATTTATTTAAAAAAAGATGTCTTTGAAATCGGCTCATTCCCTAGTAGAAGAAGTTGGAGAAAAGGGAAACACACAGTTTTCTCGAGCTGTGTGACCTTTTATACAAGGAAGGGACAGTATGCATGAGTGTAGTTAGCTATGGCCTTTGTTGGACTTCCAATATAAAAGCCAGAAGTCTATTTCTATTGTCTCTTCTTTGCAGACATGGCCAAAGTGCCCAGACACTTTTTCCTTCTGAGTTTAGATTGGACTTCAACATTTCAGGAATCGGTGCTCCAGAATGCCAATACTTATCCATGCATTATAACTGATGTAAGAGATAATCCACACTTGCCATCCGCATGTGAGGGGAATCCCAAACAAGCCTTTATTCTCAGCTGTGCATTTGGAACTTTACTCTAAACTTGGCCGAGTATTATATAAATTTTGAGCAGCACATTTCTGGGATAAATGCAAAGTCAGTTGCTTTGAACATTTGTCAAAGTTACTGCAACCACAGGGAGTCTGCAACCAAAAATGTATTTTATAATTTCCTTAGTTCTTGAACAAGTTGCATTCATGTTTTGACAATCAACTTTGTTTAGCTTTTGAACTTTGACAAGAATGAGAACTCAGGTGGAGCAAGGGGCAGGAGAGAGCTTTTGTTAAACAAAATATTGTCAGATAGTGCTGGCCCCTAAACAAGAGGAGGAGAAAAGATTGTAAAAATATGTATTTTTTACAGTTTTACTTTATTTGCATATTGTAAATCATTTGATCATTCATGGAGAATTAGCTACATTTTTATTACCTGCCTTGCTGCCTTCTCTGCTTCAATACCTTAACTATAAGTAAATGTTTATGTCTTCAGAAAAATACAAAATAGACTTTATGTAAGTGTTGAATTCTCTTGGAGAACATGCAATACAGCCGTTTTATAAGGCACTACTAAGTTGCTGAGAAAAGAAAATTACATTCGGATGAGTGTAAGCTAATGTCGAATGAATAATTATATCTGCAGCTTTAATATATTGACTGAAGAACATGGGCAACACATTTCTTAGAGTCGAAACCCTTTAGCTACGGTTTCATTGAAAAACAAAATCTATTGTACTTGTCATGCTGCTCTGAAGGCTAATAACTAGCTTTATTAGAAACGCTGTGGCACATTTATATCCCCAGCGCTGAAGTGTGGTCGCTGAAATGAGGCAAAGAAATCCAAACAAGCACCTTCAGTCAGAGTGCACTGGTGGCCTCCCCTCTCATCACTCACGTACTCTCCCCCCTTAAGCTTTTGTACAAGTACCATTCCTCCCAAGGGAACGCAGTATATTAGATTTTTTATATTGGCTAATGCAACGTAGGGTTTCATGAAATAGTAGTTTATAAATATGGTACAAATGAGATTTTGATCGTTCGTGCATTTCAATCAGTCTCCCTGTCCCGAAGTCGTAGGAGATGACTGTGCACCGTTAATGGCATTCAGACAGTGTTTCGTGCACATAGTAAATAAATTTTACAGTGAGCAAAGACATTGCCATCTGTCACGCTTATTTGATTTGGATTTCTGTGAACAGCCCTTTAGAAAATGTGTGCAATAATTTAAAAAGCTGAAAATGGGAGTCATTCCTTATCTGAGATTCAAAGCCCTTTCTTCTAGTTCAGAAGGTCCAGAACACATGCTGTTTAGCTCGGGCCCGATTATGTTTGTAATTAAAATTAGTTTTCCTATACAAATCTCTACTGTAGTTGGCCACAGAGTTGTACTAAAGTAACCCTTAATTAAAAAAAATAATTTGCAACAGCAGATTTTTGATCTCATGCTAATTTGGCATGTACTTGGAGTCTATACAGCTTATATTTTATATGTTCATATTAATACTAAATTTTAAATCAGTTTTGGACGTGTTATTATTCTTAGTAATTCTTTTTAGCTGTGCAATTCAGTCCAATATAGTAAATTTAGTTAGAAATCGGAAATGAACTATAACCAGATTTACTATGTCAGCTCTTCCTGCAGGCACTGCTCTAACACCGGGTTGTCAGACATGAAAGGAATTAACTATATAAATGATATGAGGATCTATTTGATATGATTTAGCACAGGATTTAAAAAATCAGATATTAAAACTTAATTAAAAGTCTTAGAGTTTTCTTACGAGGTTGAGCAATTTTTGCTAAGTTTAATGTTTGGTCAGCCTGGTCTCTTTAACTATTTCTGTTCTTATCACAATATATTCCAAAAACCACATATATTTTAATCATTATTGTGTACACAAGAGAATCAAGGCAGGCAAAAATCTGTGCTTGCTTGGAGTTTGGTTATAGGGGAAGGGCCAACATACATCAGGTACATATGTGGAAATATAGAACACAGTGATAAATGCTAGGATTTCAAATAATGTAGGGAAGTGGTGGTGTTCGTAGGAGGCAAGGAGTTGCCATTGTTCTTAGAGTGGCCAGAGAAGGTGTCACTGAAAAGTTATTTCTGGAAAAAACTCTGGAACAAACGATGTATCTGGGGGAAAAGCATTCCAGGCCAGGGAAGCAGCAAGTGCAAGGTCCTGAGTTGTTTTCTCAAATTTCAAAGAACCACTAAATAGCCAACCCTTCTGTCTGGAGTAGAGGAAATGAAAGGGAATACCTGAGGTCAGGATCATAGTTCAGAGATAAAGTCAGAGAAGCAACAGAGGGGCCGATCACAATATCGTTGACAGTCACAAAAAAATTTTTTATGGAAGCTCTTGGAAGAGTTTGAACTCCAGAGTGAAATAATCCTGTATTTTTACAGTGTCACTCTTACTGAGAAACCACTTAGAAAGCAATTGCAATAATTTTAGTAGAGAGACACTAGTATCTTGGACCAGGGTGGTCAGTGGCAGGGGAAAAAAAATTATCAGATTCTGGGTATACTTTTTATGTTGTTTTTTTTTAATTGAAGTAAAATTAATATAACAACTTAATCTTTCTAAAATGTGCAGTTCAATGGCATTTGGTGTATTCACCTCTGCCTAATTTCAAGACCTTTTTGACGCTACACAAGGAAATCCTGTATGCGTTCAGCAGCTGGTCACTTCTCATATTCCTCCTCTCCTACAGTACCGCTCACCTTTCTGCTTTCTGCCTCTGTGGATTGCCTATTCTGGACCTGTGATATAAATGGAGTAACACAACGTATGGCCTTTTTTGCTTAGCTTCTTTCATTTAATGTGAGGTTTTGCAGTTCATCCATGTTGTGGAATGTACCAATACTCCATTCCTTTTTATGGCAGAATAGTATATCACTGTTGATATGCAATTATTCTTTAATAAATGAAATGTTTGTGTCAGATTTTCTTTAGTTCACAAAGAGCAAGAATAACTATGATGAAATGTAATTTGTGTTTTTGGACTACTTCTTTTCATTTTTCTTTCAGTGAAAATATATTCATCATCACATTGAAGTACTGGTCCGAATTTAGTTTTATTAAATCCTTTGGGTATGCATATCCTTGAAATATTTCAAAGCCATTCAAACTATTAATTAATGAAATACCTTATCAGTGTCATAGCAGATAATGATTTTTTCAAAGAAGCTTTTGAGCTTACTAAATGAGGTCTTTGTTCATTTAGCAGTGTAAGTGGCAAAAGATCACAAGAATATAAAGTATGAGTCTGTTATACTATAAAATACTTCACAATTCTGATTTGAAATTAAAAAAAAGAAGAAAATAGGATTCAGCAGGTTGGTTTTGCCTAAAATCTAATGACAGGTTGTATTTAGTTTTAAGAATCTAAATCTTGAAACATGAAGAAAAATAGTTTTCTCTCTTTCCTACTTTTGCCAGAGTGATTGATGAATGCTATGTATATTTTTGCTTTTTGTTTTCTGTTTCTTTTGTTAGTTATCTTAGAGTAGACATCTGCTCTTTTCCCTGATTAATCACCAACCCTCCTTGGGGTACCTCTCCTCCTCCAGTCCAACCACGAGGTTGGGTTGCAGTTAGCAGTTCGCATGCCCTGCTGCCCTCGCCACAGCTGGGCACATCATAAGGCCCTGGCTCCGTTTCATGACTAAGAATGATCATGTAAACCCAGCAAAGTAATTGGATATTTTATGCAGTACATTTCTGTACTGAGCTGGCATAGAAAGACTTCTCTAAGGATCAGAACTTTAGCTACTGACATAATTGGAGAGAAAGTTTTGATCTGGCTCTGTATAATTTTTTCACTTTTCCCTAAAGTTGCTTGAAACTTTATTTCCTGGAAAAAGGGAAGTAATGTCTCTCTTCACACAGAGAAGCCCAAGAGAAGGTAACTGACAATTTGCTCTGACTGCCTACGTTTCCTGATTGAAATTCTATTAAACCGAAACTGC
This sequence comes from Artibeus jamaicensis, assembly GCF_021234435.1. Lineage (NCBI taxonomy): Eukaryota > Metazoa > Chordata > Mammalia > Chiroptera > Phyllostomidae > Artibeus > Artibeus jamaicensis. The sequence goes on along the minus strand of NW_026522056.1, from coordinate 18,020,974 downwards.
CTTAATTTTGCATATGTCGCTATTTCTACACGCAATCAATATATTTTTCTTTGAATTTTATTAACTTAAGCTGAGCTGTTTTTCTCTATAACGTGAAATCTGACACTAGCACCAGTTACATATCATCCTATGTCCATATTTACTTCCAAATCTTTCAGCCCAGATATGGCTCCGAATTTAGGTATGTCAGATAGAGTCCAGGTGTCAGAGAAGCATCTGCAGACAGACTCGTTAAGATTTCTAAATTATATAAGTGAATATTCAGACTAAATGGGATTCTACAGAGTTTATAAATGTCCTCATGTGTCTCTAGGTCAGTTGTATTTTCAAATGCATCTTGACAACAAAACTAGAAAAAAACTTGTCGTTTCCAGGGTTCTTTGGATTTCAAATTGTGGAAAAGGATTAGAGCTATGCTCTAGCCTAAACTGCTACTGAAAAATAAATAGTCCTAATCCTAAAGATGGTATCTACAGAACCACATCATGCATTGCTTCTAGCCAGTCCTGTCTCTCATTTAGAAGGTGCTCCCTAGTGAGGCAATATGGTCTGTAAGAATGAAATGGGAATGAATGTGGACCTTCAGCAATGAAATGTAAGCAACAAGGAATTTTTATCCAGTACAAAATATCCTTCTGAGATGCTGGGAGAAAATCTGTAGTGTTTTAGATAGCAGACTTTATCTGCTCAATCCTTATGACAAAGCTATTATGCGCTCGGGTTTAGAAAAGGCATATTATTTCATACCGAAAAATTTAAGAATATATATATGAAATATGCATTCATTTTATATTTTCTTTGCTTTCAGCAAATAAAGTTTTATGTAACTTTAAGAGAAACAGTATTTTGCCGTGTATAATACACACCCATGTTTTGGGTTCAGACTTTCAGGAAAAAAATCTTTCCTTTTAATTTTTTAATTCTATTTCTAATTTGTTTATATTTAGAAACAAAACTAATTATTATATTCCAGGGTATTATTTTGCATACAGATATCATTATTGCTTTCTTGAGTTTTACTTTTAATGCATAAGCATGAATAAAAGAATTAAAAACATTTATATAAATATGGAATTAGTACTACCCATGTATAATGGACATCCTTATTTTTCCCTAAAGAATTTGGGCAAAAATGTGTGCATATACATGGCAAAATATGGTATTGGAAATGAACTCCTTAATTGCTTTCTGTTTTTTTTGTTGCACCATTGAAAAATTTATCCAAACACATTTCCCTCATTCTCAACTCAGTTGTCTGGCAAGTCTAATTGAGTGACTTTGTTGGGACCTGTGTCCCCAAACAATGAAAGGGGCCACCAGCTCCCCATGTGAAAGTCCATGTAAAGTGTTACCTTCAAAACGAGGAAAGTAAATCCTAACGTATGAAGAGCTTCTTTTCAGATGTCCTGAGTCTAAAACTGTGGCTAAATGCAGTGAAGCTGGGGATTTTCCCTTTTATTTTTACAACTTCTCTGAGTCCCACTTTGGTACTTTAAACATGTGGCTTGGGACTGGAAGTGTGGAAGGTCAGAGGGCAAGTGTAGACAATGAGGTCAGAGAGCCTGGCTGTCGGGCAGGGTGGGGTGTGGGGCAGAGTGTGGGGCTGCCGGAGGGTGTGGGGTTTTCTTTGTTCATTCATTTCATTTCTGTGGTAGGAGAGAATTGAACACACTTAGATTTCGTGAAAAGTTATGACAGAAGAATTTAAAAATAAAAAGAATGACAAATAGCGCCAGCAGGTCAACACAGGAGAAGGAACTGCATTGGAGAGTTCATGGGCAGGTAACCAACCCTTGGGGGGGAGAAAAGTAGGTTTTATCTGTTTTAAAAGAAAGAAATGAGGAAATCACAGAGGAATGCGAGATTTAAAAGGTGCGTAATTTCTTATTACATACACTCGTTTTCTCTACAGCAGGGATGTCAAACTCATTTTCACGTGGGCCACATCAGCCTCCCAGTTGCCTTCAAAGGGCCAAATGTAATTTCAACTCTTTAAGAGTTAAGGGGTAGTTACATTCCTATAGTCCTAAAATCATTTTAGTCCTTTGAAGGCAACCACGAGGCTGATGTGGCCCCTGGTAAAAATGATTTTGACACCCCTGGTCTACATGATAGGATGCTGCCGAAAGTAGAGAGAAGAGATAGAGACGAAGCCTTAAGTAATGCTGCAAAAACTGCAATAGTTGTTATGAAAAATGAAGTTACTGACTAGACAAGAAAGACACAAAGTATTACAAAGCTGCTGTGAGGGCTCAGTGGTATTGAAGAACATGGTTTAGGATGTGCATTAGTCAGGGTGCCCCAGAGAAAGAGCGCTCCATCTCTGTACCTGTGTACCTGTACCTGAATATCTATGTCTCTCTGTATGTCTGTCTCTATATATGTCTACATCATCCATGTCTGTATACCTGTGGAGAGAGAGACAGAAAGAGGCAGAGAAAAAGAGAGAATTGGCTCATGCAATTTTGGAGGCTGACCATTCTAAATGCAGGAAGAGCTGACATCCTAGCTGGAAAGCAGTCTGTCCAGACAGGAGGATTTTCTCCTACTCGGGGGTGGAATGGGGCAGTCAGTCTGTTGTTCTGTTCGCATCTTCCCTGAGAAGGTGAGGCTCACCCACATTACCCAGGCTGGTCTGCTTTATGCAGAATATGGATTTAAATGTTAAACTCATTCAGAAACACCCTCACAGAAACACCCAGAAGAATGTGTGACTAAATATCTGGGCACCCCATGGCCCAGTTAAGTTGACACTGAAATTAACCCTCAAAGGTAGTACAAATATTTCCTCTCTGGGAATGCTCCGTAATGCAATACCTAAGTATTATATACAGGAACAGCCACGATTTTTGTTTCCATTATTTCCTCACTTGTCTTCTATGAAAGTAAAAATAGGTGGATTCAATCATAGGGTATCTAATTTATTTGGAAATCATGCTCTTTACTGCTTAAAATAATTCAGGAATTTAATATAGTTCATAATTCTTTCATCATCATTGACACTCTCTTCTGGCTCCTCTTTGAGTTCTCAGTACTCCTCTTAAAAAAGCTAAAGGAAGTATTGCCTCTGAGTTTACATATGTTAACTTATTTCTGTGGGAACCGGAAGTCGACACACATTCATCTAAATGACTGTATATATTTATCACTAAGAAATTCTCCTGAAAAAAACCCAAATTTCAGATTTTGTTTTTCATCTTACAAATTTAAAGTAAAAATTAGTTTAATTTTAGAATGAATTTCTACCATCCAGCATTAATTTGATCATATTTATGTCATGTTACATATTACTTGTAAGGATACCTACTTCACTGTCCTATCTAGTTGAATGTAGATTTTATCTTTAAAATGTATTTTTTATGTATTGAATATACTGGATGAGAAACTGGCCTATCTCCCACAATTTCACTTACTTGGGCTCACAATTTTATTGTAAGTGGTGAAGAAACAGTTTTCCCCACTCTGAAATCAATGGAAGGCATGAAAATAGCCTCTGTCTGACCAAGGTTTTCTTCAGGAACAACAAACTTGTGATCTGCAACAGGAAATTGCTAGTTCTAGAAAACTATATACTGCTAACTATCTGTAATATTTATTGCCAGCCAATCAAATAATAATTCACCAATATCCTCAAACAAAAATAACAAGAATTACCAAAAGTGTCATTTCTTATAAATAAAGATCTAAGTCAAAAATCACTGTAGAGTTGCCTATGGGTTAGTTCAACATAAAATGCAGCTTCAGAGATAAACATGAGATCTTATTTATGGAAGGTGAGTGAGTGAAAGTGCCCCTGCCCGCATGTAAAATAGACACTGCGCCTGGCTTGCTGCAAACGGTTGTTTTGGCTTTGCAGCACTGTCCTGGCTGCTTCTGCTTCTTCCTTTGGTTAGTGTTGGAGGGATGGCTGTTTTTTCTTCAATTCTAAGAGAAATATTTCTTGAGGGTTATTTTCAAACTTTAGGAATTCAGTGTTTTTTTTCAAATAGAGAAATCAGCTTACATTTATTGAAATTGATACATCAGTATGTGTGTATACACACACACATATAGATCACATACAAAAAAATCAGCTTTTGACTTTTTAATAGGACTTTATGTCCTTTACACATGTAGTTGGACTATTTCAAAGATTTTACTTATTTTTAGAGAGGTGGTAAGGGAGGGAGAAATTGAGGAAAAGAAACATCAATGTTTGGTTGCCTCTCATGTGCCCATGGGGGCCTGGCCTGCAACCCCAGCATGTGCCCTGACTGGGAATCAAACCAGCAACCCCTTGGTTTGCAAGGCCCACACTCAATCCACTGAGCTTCACCAGCCAGAGATATAGCTTGATGTTTAAAACTACTGTTTCTATGTGTTGAACGATGTTTTGAGGTTAAAGAATGGAAGAATTACAAGAAATTTTACAGACAAAACCATTTAAGTTGTACAACAGCAAGATAGCAACAGAAGTAAATCCTCCCCTACTGGGAATTAAGGTGATTAAAGACACCAGTTACAAAGAGGAAGAAAAATGCTAGATTGTATAAGGTCATGGCAGGAGCTGAAAGTTAGCAGAAAGTGAGCATTCAGGCAATACTATAAGAAAGCCTAGACCTATGTTTAAAATTGAGGATTTGAGCCCTGGCTGGTGTAGCTCAGTGGATTAAGTGTGGGCTGTGAACCAAGGGGTTGCCAGTTTGATTCCCAGTCAGGGCACATGCCTGGGTTGCAGGCCAGGTCCCTGATACAGGGCGCACAAGAGGCAACCACACATTGATGATCCTCTCCCTCTCATTCTCCTTCTCTTCACCTCTCTTTAAAAAAGAGCAAATAAAATCTTTAAAAAAATGAGGATTTGAATTCTGGGTCCACCTTTCTAGTTCTCTATAATGCCCTCATATCACCCATATTTATTACTTTGACAAATCCAAACAATGAAAACACATTCGAACTACGCTGCCTGGACTTAGTTGCAGACTCTTAGCAACTTGAACCCTGGGACACAATTCAGGTCTTTTACATTGGCTGATTTAGTCACTTTTTGCATCATCCCATAAAATCCAAAATATTACTGCCAGGCAGAAACAAGGTGCCTTGTTTTAAGGCACCTTGCATTAAGTGCATTAAGGTAATAATTGATTTGCACCTGTGCATTAAGCACCTGTGCATTAAGGTAATGATTGATTTGGTGCATACAGGGCTCAGTCCTCTGCTATAAACTTTGCATGGAGAACCAAGAGGCAAAAGCTGAGCATCACCAATTGGACTGACATTATGTGGTTATGTGAAAGGATGTACCAAAATGGAAAATCAAACTGTTTCCCCTTTGGCGAATAGGTATTAATGTAAATGAGATAAACTTAATGATCAGAAATGTATTACGTTATCTAAACATTGTGTTTGATTATGAGGAAATTTATGTATGCAAGAAGTGTCCTGGTAAGTCAGGGCAAATTTCATGACCAACAGCCTCGATTATAAAATATAGTTTTTTTCCATGTGTTAGAAATAACTTGGACAAAAACTTTAATAAAAGTACTAGCTAAACAAGTTTCCTATTCTTAGGAGTTAGAGAATTGGAAAATTAGGAGCATCGTGGTCACTATAATTAACAGCTGCCGCAGACTTTGCCAAATACAGATGACCAGGGGTAACTTAACTGGTTATTTCCAAAAAACTAGATATTTTTAAACCTAATGATTTCCCTGGCATTTTAAAAGAATTAATACTGAAAGTGGGGCTGTGAATAAAAGGGAAGGGGACCGTTTGGAAGAGTTTTTATGTTCAGTTTTCAAAATGCCTTCCCTACAGTGTATCCAATATTTGGAGTTAAATTTCACCTGTCCTATTTTTGGATTTTTTAATATGAATGATGAATTATAATGTTGGTTGGCTTACTATTTTATTGTACTGCTTGCCATCAGTATTTGTTTTAACCTTGAATCTTTTTGTTGTTTTTGCGATTGCTTATTCTACTTTTTACCAATTCATTTATAGTGCCAAAACAAAGAGGTTTGCAATTTGAGGCCAAATTCTCTTTAATCTGTTCCAAATTTGTGAAAACGAAGCAAAGGCAACATTTGTCAGATTTCTGGCAGATGCTTATGTTGGACAATCATTTATGTTGTTTTTGGAAAAGAAGGGCTAGAAATCTTAATTTTCAACCCAACATAAGATAAAAGTTGGACTGTAGCACAGGCTTTAATGCCAACTTCAAAGTGTAGAATTCCAGCAGTTGGATTTTTTATTTTTTTCTGAAATGACTTCAGTATGCTGTGTGCGGTGGCCTTAGAAAAGGCACCCATTTCCTTATTCAACACCACAGACATGCTGCAGGTCATCTGCTCCCCCTTTAAGTCAAATATGTTGTTCTGAAATTCAGTTAAGGTCAGTGTGGCTTGAAAAGGCAGAGCATGAGAATCGGTAGCTGCCCGTTGAATGAATGTGTTTCTTTTTGCCTTCCTCTTCCTCTCACATCCTGCCAAAGTACTCTCTTTCATTTTCTTCTCCTCAACCAAAATCAGTCCCTGTGCATGTTGATTAGAATTTGGAAAACAGAAGCTCAAGATATGCTTTGACTTATCCTTCCACAAGTTTGTAAAGTGATGTGGTATGCTTAATCTGGCATCTCAACTTCCTTTGGAACTTGACCTGTGAAGTGAAGAAATTAGTATACCTATGGGGTTATTCCTTCTCAAGTAAAATGACTCTTGGGTGCAGTGAAATCCGACACTTCATAATAATGTTTCTGATTCTCTATATAACTTAAGTAGCTCTTTTGGTTCTAATAGGGTCTGTTCCCAATACGGCACCCAGCATGGGCCCCTAGACAAACACACAGGACCAAGGCATGAACAAAGAATATGTTTCTTGCTGTGTTACCTTGGCTGAGCTGCTTTCTCCAGTTTTTTAAGGTTTTTTTAAATTCTCTTCTACTATCTACTTACTTATTTCTAATGAAGTAATGTCGTATTGTATAATTTGTATGAAAGACATTCAAGAATGCAGTCAGGAGATACAAGTGTGAATTCATGTTAGTACTAGAGAATAGCCAAGTTTTTAAAACCATTTTTGTGAAAGAAAACACTTAGTTTTATTTTATATAACTTGAAATTTATTTCTGTCTCAGACTGAACACTCATATAGATTTTTTTTAATCAACTGGACAGGAAAGATTAATGTGGGATCACATTTTTGGAATCAAATCATTCTGTTTGCCAAGTACAGTGCTAATTTTGGGATGGTAGTATCACAAATATATTCTACAACAGCAAGACACACTCAGAGCTTTTGAAACATGAAAATGCCTTTATTTATTTTGAATAAGGTAGATTTATATTTCCAAAAGAATGTGTGTCTCAAACACCAAAGTAAATAGTCAATTTCCAACAAAGCAAGCAATATTTAGTTAAATGAGGTAATAATGTATGCAAAATGCCCACAACATGAGAGAAGGCTAAAATGAGAAATCAGTAAACCATCTTTGTTTTCTAGTCTAGCTAGGAATTATAGAATAAAATTTGGGGATGAAATCGTAAAGATAATTTTCCTCCTTATAAAGATTCGAAAAGTAAAGCATTTCCAATTGCCTGCTATGATGAAATTTTGAGATTTTATAAGTATTCTCGATAGGGTGTAAGGTATCTTAAAAATTTCCTGTCTGAATACTAATTAGTTATAGAATGCCAATGATATAACTATTGATATAACAATTATATAATTGATATAACAATTATTATTATATTTTACAACTAATATAATTATTAAATGTTGAAAATTGATGAACCTAAATTATAATATTCTGATAAAAAACTAATTGTAAAACTGAATCCATACTCAGAAAGTTTAGAAGGCAGCAGGTGCTAAGACCTATTTTTCTGCTCAAACAGCTGTATTTCCAGTAATTTTATTCTAGGGTTTAAGAAAAAGACTATATGTGCCATTTTCTTTGCTTGTTTCTTTTTCATCGAGTTCATATTCCTGTGGGTAAATATACTTCAAGCACTTTTTTCTAACTCATACAATTTGCTTCCAGGGTGTAGCAATTTCCAAACCTAAAGTGGCTGAAGTACAAAGTTTTATCTATGCGAGCCATAGCCAAGAAATCCAATTAGGAAAATGTATAACTCCAAAACCGTCAAGACAAAATAGTCAGTTTTCAGTTTTATCGGATCAGCAACTAAAGACAGGTACACATAAAACAGGCTCCAATATATTATTCAAGAAACGGGCCATAAAATTCCATTGTTGAATCAGCAGAAAAGATCGGTCGAGGGGATAAATTGTTGTGTGGACCCTAAGGTTTAATCTAAACCTGAATCTTGTTCTGCAGTACACATGACAGTTTACCTTGAGGCCCGAAAGGGTGAGCTGTCCAAGGCCCACGAGTGAGGAAAATCATACAAGGTGGACTGCAGCTAACATTGTTTCTGCTTTTTAAAAAGAATAATACAAAATTAGCTCTTGACTTCATTAGTGTGAAAATTGGTTGTACTAGTAGTAGAATATTTTTCTGTAAATTATCTTGAGGTGACATATAATTTTATAAAATATTGGGATATAATTCCACTATTGGAAAGGACTTTTCTCTCAGAAATTTTACAATTTTTTATAGTATTTACTTTAGAATGTTGACTACAGTCCATTAACAAAAACTTGCTAATGTAAAGTGCAAGGGTCTAGGCAAAAAGAATTCATTCAGTCTTTTAACAAAGTTTTATTAAATAATAATTTAGCATTCTAAGGCTTATTAGAAAATAGAAATATTTGAACATGTCAAGGCATTATGTTACACTAATACATATTACTATAATTTTAGTGCATGATTACTGTGCAGTGCTTAACCTCTGTGAATATTATTTCACAGCAGCATGTGTTTAAACTTTATAGCTTAAAATTTGCTGAACTTGAGTTAAGAGCAGGTGGCAGTGGATGAGGATAGGGAGGGCTGATGTGATACCTTTCTCTCTTCTGGAATCATCTCCATTCACTTTACTAGTCCAAGTAAAAATCTTTTGAGAATTATCTGTAAGAAATAATTTGATGGGGACAGGTTCAGTTCCATACATAGGCATATTACTTTAAGCAAATGACTGATGAGTGGTGGGAAGCCCCCTCTGTCCAATTTTATCTGCCCCATTGGCTATTTGAGAGTTCCCCAGGGTGCACTTATTTGGAGATGAAAATGCAAATGTTACCTGAATGCTTGAGAATGGTATTGATAAAGAGAAACAGATCCAAAGATGAGCCATTTGCTTCATGATGGTCTAAGAAATATATCCAATGAGGAATATTAAGGGAACCGCGATATTAATAACATGAAAAATAGAAGCATTTCAAGGGGAGAGGCTATTTCTCCCCTTGTCTGAGACAGGCTGCCATATGTGTGAATGAATGTACATACTCTTCTCAGTCGCTTCAAGGGCAGAAATTGGGTAATGGTAGAAGTCACAGGGTAACCAGTATGAATAAATACATTAAAAAGATTCTACAAGTTCATTGGTCCAAAAATGAAATGAATTGCCATAGGATACAATGGTACCTCTGTCAGAATGGAGTACTTAACACCAGTGCTCCAGACGACGGGGACAGTGGAGAAAATAAAATTAACCCAAAATGTTGCCTGTGCCAGACCCTGTTTTAAGAGCTTAAAACATGTAATAAGAGAATTTAATTCTAGCAACAGTCTAGGAAGGTAAATTCTAAATCTCTCCATTTTACAGATTAAGCAAAGAGAAGTTTAATAACATATCCAAGGTCATACAAGTATTAAGGGTAGAGTTGTGTTTTGAACTTATATAGTTTGGCTTTAATATCCATTCCTTTAACTACTATACTATATTGACTCCAAGAGTGGTCTATGTTACTGCTCTTGATATCAATATCATACAGAAGTATTGACCAGTTATCTATTCTAATGGAATCAGGAATATATATATATTTATATATATATATAAATGAAGTAGGAATCAGAGAAATCCAATTCATCGAATGTTGCTGCAGATACCACTCAGAATGACATCTCAAGCAAGATTAAGAACTTTCCAAAACATACTTTCCAATATATTCTAGAGTGTCACAGACCCTGTCCAGCAGAGTCTGCCTGTTGTGGCTGATGACGAGAATCAATGCACAGGTGACAACAGTCCTGTGTGGAAAAAGGGAAGAGGCATGACTACTCTCTCAAGGGGAGAGTGCCTATGGTGCCTCGGCCACTCCCTCAAGAGGGGAGCACCCTGACCCTTGCCTAGACAGGCTTTTATTGTTTTCCTGGGGTCTTGCATCATAGATTTGTTATCTATCACATAGAATATTATTGTCTACATTCTAGGTACAATCAAGGAAATAAAAATAACATGCAAAGGGGAATGGCGATGTGCTGATTAGCTCTGTCCTTGGGAGAACTTATACAGGCTTTGGAAATTACCTTGAAAATAGACAATACACATTTGTTGCTTTAGACCAGGGTGATGGAGTTTTAGCAAGAGCAAGCCATAACAGTCTGTATGCATTTTCTAGGCCTGATTCCCATGGGAAAACTCGGTTTGAAAGTCTGGCTCCTGCCCACCACCTCGCTTCTGTAGGTTTTCCATACAGAGCTGAGTCACATCTGCCAGGCCAAGACAAACCAGTCCCCTACACTAGACTGATCATCACTTACAGATTGGAGTGAATAATGACTTTTCAGTAATCCTCAGTTGTCAAACTGGAACAAAATTTCTCTAACAAGGCAAACTTCAGAAGAACCCATTTTCATCATGTTTGCTACTGCCCTGTAAGTTTCCAGGAACTTAAATATAATTTTATGCCTCCCATAATCTGACCCCACTTTAAGATTCAAACCTTCTATGGATGAGACTAATTTTTCTCATTTTGGTTCTCCTTCTCCATATTTCCTATCTGTCTATGACATAGTTTGGGTTCTGTTCTTCTGCCTATGTTATCTCAGTAACTGAAAATAACCAAATCCTAACTCACCTGTAAGTGCATGTTGTTTGATCTCCTGAAGGCTTTCCAAAGTTCCCCACAGAAATCTTTTCTTTTTCAAGTCTATAGTTGTAAATGTAGTTGGTAGGTTTAGCATTTCTTAACTCTCTAATTAGTTTTTCCCATGTAAAGTTTAAATCATTATATATATATATTATTTTATTTTATTTTATTTTATTTTATATATATTTTATTTTATTTTATTATATATAATATATAGATACACACTATATATACAATATATAGTACAACGTATAGTACTATATACAATATATATACTATCTATATATATATTTGACAATTATATTTTAATATTAGAATTTTGGTACTATAAATAACTGCCAATGATTTCTAAATTTCTGAATTCTAAATTTCCTTGGTTGCCTGATGTACTAATTTCTAGAGGGGTTAATAAGGTAAGTAGTTTTTATCTAGTAATGAATTCTTCTTATATCTTTAAAAATCTTATTAAAAAATTCATGATTCTGTCCCCCGGTTACTTGTCTGCTGGTTCTTCTTTGCCATCCTTTCTATGGCAGCTGGAAGTATGCAAACTAATTTTCTCACGCTCCCTTGCTGGCAGGTTCCCAGTAGGATTTCGCTATTGGGAGGCAATGTCAGAGACTGAAAGAGGAGGAGGAACACAACATTCTTTATGTTCTGTTTCTCTGGTGGCAGTGGGCTCTAGGAGCAGCTTTAACTGAGATGGTTACGAACGTATCAATGGGGATTTCAGCAATGTCAGTGGAATTCATGGTCCAGCATTTTTGCCCAGCAGCGGTCAGAGCAGCTATAGCATCAATGCCTGCAGACCAGCTGAAGGACTGGCTCCAGTGTTCAGCCCAGGTTAGAAAGTGATTCCCGATTTCCAAGAAACATTTCCTTTTACTCCTGAAATATTTCTATCTTCTTAGTTTTGCTTCTTTTGCCCTTCCAATAATTTTTTTAGGCATTAGATCCCCATGTACTTGAAACACCTAAAGAAATTCCTGCTTTTGTGACTAAACACCGAGTGCTGTATCTAGACCAATTCTGCATCTGTTGCTGGGATTATGTGTACAGCATCCTCTCCATTAAGTATCTTTTCTCTGTTAAAATTCTCCCACTGAGGTTGAATACACCAAAGATAACCCGTTATATGTCTGAAGACACTTTATTTAAAATAAAACAAAACGAAGCAGACTATTCTGTTGGCCTGAGCTCCGTCTCATTATATTTTCTTCTCAATTCTGTTTTATGGGCTTGCGGGCACCTAACAAGTAATAGTCATCATTCCTGTCTGAATTCTAAGGTACTGGACTTGGAGAGATACTTATAAAATTATTTACTTGATACTACAAACTGTATAGAACGTGGACTTAGATCTTTGACCAAATAGGCATGCTAACGTTTGACTCATGGCCTGGAATTTACAGAGCAGATTCTTTGTTGTTACTTTAACAAATACTTACTGAGCCCATTCTACAACCCAGGCAAATTTGTAGTATGGGTGTTCATATCAGCGAACTGAACAGAGTAGTAGATTCATAAACTAGAGAAGAAGGGCCAAGGTGAGCATATCGGATTCCCTGTCCTAAGTCTACCAATCAGAAGAGTTCAGTGCTTTCTCCAGGCTGCAGCGAACAGGCATTGTGAAGAGAAACCAAGAGCCAGCCATAGCCAACTGTGAGTCTCTTTTTGGAAACATGGAACAAGGAGATTGAGGCTTGACTTAAACACGGCATGATCTATATTAAAATTCAAACACCATGGGAGACAACAGAATAAATCTTAACTTTCATTTAGATGTCAGGATGATATTTAATATGAATAGTTTTTGTAAATAGGCATCAGAGAAAGCTCTGGGAACACTGGAACTAGTGATACTCAAAATATGTAACAAGTACTTTTTCATAGGTGTTGATCAGCTTGAGTGGATGCTGGCTATAAAGTTCCCTGTGGCCACACTAGGTATACCGGTGAATGTGGTTGATGGAACTGATGATCTGAGGAAAGAATATAAAAATACAGTATGATGAGGAATCTGGAGTCCTGAAGATAAAGTCGCCCCATCCCGCTTACTGGCACCTGGCTTACACATGACTCAATTTTAGTTTGAGTAAATTACATAATAAAGTATCTAATTTTCACTCTGAAATTTAAAAGATTGCATTCAACTTTTAAATTACTTGAAAATATAGTCAGTCACCCATGTATTCTAGAAATAACTGTTTATTTGATAGTATGTTAAAGGTCTAGTTAGCTCCTTCACTGAGCAGAGTTTTCAGCAGGTGACTTAGTGCAAGTAATCTTCAATATGCTTGTATATCCACAACCACACTTACTTGCATATTCGAATTTGTAATCAAAGCTGTGTAGCTTTGGTTATCACAGCTCATTAAGTATTTATTAACTTGAATTCCAGTGCCAGGTGATTTAATCATTTAAACTTTTATACAATAATTTATGGAATAAAGAGATATTAACTTTGTAGCACACATGTTTTTAGTACCAACAATTGATTTTTTTATATTAAAAAATCTATCTTCTCAAATGTTAAGTACTGGGGCTAAATACAACATAGAACAAACCTCCCTTTTCAGAGGTTTTCCTAAACAAATCCAAGTTCTTCCCTGATATGCAACTGACAGTTTAGAAGGGCAAAGGGTTAATTTAACTCTACTCAGACCTGTACTTACACTTGGAAGAAGACGTGGTTCACAAGGATAACAATGGCACATAGCTTACCCATAAGCTAACTGCCTGCTCTGATTTGAGTGGATAAGTTTAAGCCACACGTTAGTGTCAGAAGATTAACATGATTGGTTCACTTGTAGTGTAAATTAAGTTTTAAAACTATCCCATTGGGACAGGTTGTTTATATTTTCAGTTTTTTTTAGTTTGAGGCCTCTTCCATTCTACCAAGTATCTACTGCCTTCCTGCTTTACTTCTCTTTCAACGAGTGAGAAAGGAAAGAAGACAGATGGGTCAGAAGAGCTGTAGAAGCTCCTGGCACTTGTGTGGCTGTATATCCAAAGCACTCTCCTCAAACTTTATAGAACCCCTATAAAAGACATGTAGTTATGCAGAAAATCCATTCCTAGCTACAGGAGCCAATAAGCTGTGGTGGAAAGGAGGGAGTAAAACTGTCACTATTTGCAAACAGCATGATACTATCTGTAGAATACCCTAAAGACGTCAGCAAAAACCTAATAGAACAAATAAATACATTTGGTAAAGTTGTAGGATGAAATATTAATATATAGAAATCAGTTTTGTTTCTATACACTCATAACAAACTACCAGAAAAATAAATTAAGAAAAACAATCCATTTGTAATTACATCAAAAAGAATAAAATGCCTAGGAATAAATTTAACCAAGGAGGTGAAAGATCCATATATTGGAATCTATATAAGTCATTAAAGAAAGAAAGAGAAGAGAGCACAAGTAAGTGGAAGACTATACTGTGCTCATTGATTGGAAGGATTAATACCATAAAAATGTCCATACTACATAAAGCAAGCTACAGATCTATTGCAATTACTACCAAAATAGTATCTTATTAAACTATGACAAATAATCCTAAAATCTATGTGGAACCACAAAATATCTATAACAGTAAAAGCAAACTTGAGAAAGAACAAAGATAGAGGTGTCATGCTCCCTGATGTTAAAGTATACAATAAAGCTACAATAATAAAACAGTATTTTACTATCCCCAAAACAGACACATAGATCAATGCAACATAATAGAGGACCTGGAGATAAACCCACACTTACATAGTCAGTTAATCTACATGACAAGGTGGGCAAGAATGTACAATGGGGAAATGATAGTGTCTTCAATATGTGGTGTTGGGCAAACTGGACAGATACATGCAAAAAAAATGAAACTAGACCACTTTTTTGCACCATGTAAAAATAAACTCAAAATGTATTACAGACTTTAATGTAAGTCCTGAAACTATGAGACTCCTAGAAAACAACATAGACAGTAAATTTCTTGACATCAACCTCAGTAACACTTTTTGGCTAATATCCTTGGACAGTGGCATCAAAAGCAAAAATTAAAAAAAAATGAAATTACATCAAACTAAAAAGCTTCTACACAGTGAAGGAAACCACAGAAACAAAAAAGTAAAACAAACCAAAAAGGCAAAAATAGAAGAACCTACTAAATAGAAGGACATATTTGCACATGATATATCTAATAAGTGTTAGTATCCAAAATATATATGGAATACATATAAATAAACATTAAAAAAATAAAAGAAGCAATCCAATTAAAAACTGGTTACTGGTGGTAGGAATGCAGACTGGTGCAGCCACTATGGAAAACAGTATGGAATTGCCCCCCAAAACTAAAAATGAAATTGCCTTTTGACCATGCAATTCCACTGCTGGGATTATACGCTAAGAATACTAAAACACCAATTCAAAAGAGCCTATGCACCCCATTGTTCATAGCAGCACAATTTACAATAGCCAAGTGCTGGAAGCAACCTAAGTGCCCATCAGTAAAGGAGTAGATCAAAAAACTGCAGTACATTTATGCAGTGGAATACTACACAAGAGAAAGAAAGAACTCCTACCCTTTGCAACAGCTTGGATGGAACTGGAGAGTATTATGCTAAGTGAAATGAGCCAGGCAGTGAAAGATAAATACTATGTGATCTCACCTATAAGTGGAACCTAATCAACAAACCAAAAAAGCAAGCAAAATATAACCAGAGACATTGAAATAAAGAACAAATTGACAGTAACCACAATAACTGGGGGGAGGAGAATAACGGGGGAAAGAGGAGGAAAGGTCATCAAGAAACATGTATAAAGGACCCAAGGACAAAGCCAAAGGTGGGTAGGATTGAGGGTGGGAGGTGGGAATGGGAGGGCCGGAGAGAGTGGGGGTGGGGGAAGGAAACAACTGTACTTGGACAACAGTAAAAAAAAAACAGAAAGGAAAAATGAAAAGTCAGATGACCTGAATAGACATTTCTCCAAAGAATACATACAGATACACAACAGACATATGAATAGATGTTCAACCTCACTAATTATCAGGGAAATGCTGTATGTCAGGCCCTACATGCTTTATGATTACACACGTTGCCCTTTATGTGTTTCAACAACATAATAAATTCATGTCTTTATAGCTGTTATTTCCTATGTGAGGAAATGAAGCTCAGGAAAGGCAAGGTAGTACCTTGATAATACAGGCAGTACATAGGAAACCATGAACTGAAATTCTTACCTAAAACATAGTATTCATACATGCTTTTAATGACAACTTCTATAACTCCTCTCTTTACTTCTCCCTTATTCACCCATTCTCTCCACTTGGAAAATGCCAGTTCATTTAAGACTCAGATCTAATCCATCAGAATGTCTCCCTGACTATTGTAGGCATTGTCAAATGTGGCATCCGTTAGCTGATCTATAGAGAACATTAAAACGTTGTTGAATTTTAAGCTTGTGTATAGCTGAGAACATTTGATAACGGAAGGTCCTTCATGAAATGGTTAAGTACAGTTACTGATAATATAAAATTTATAACTGGAATGGAAAGAGCCAAGTATTACTTAATGAAGAATGTTGAACACCCTTAATAATTTCAAGGAATTTGAAGGCAGCAGACTGGATGTAGAAAGACAACGAATGTCCAGACAGATACGATTTCAGACCTTGCTCACTGTTCTGGCTCTATTGAGAATTTCCCAACTTATATACCACTTCAGTCTTTCTTCTTCTCTTTCAATGTATTTAATTCTAATAGCTGCCTCTTGCCACCCCCTTTCTCTCTTGACCTCCATTCCTCAGTCTCCCTTCCTCTTTTCCCCTCTTTGTACCTCTCCTTCTCCCAGAGGTCACTGATAATTTGTTCTTTAAAGAACATTGTTAAAAGATTAAATTTGTCTTCAGTATATTCTTCTCCCATGGCCCATGCTAAGGCACATATCGCACTTGTAGTTCCCTCCAGCTATCAGCGAAATGTCAAGGTTGAAAGCAGAAACTAATTAATGTAGTTAAGTTATAGGTGCCCTGAGAGTACTAGGAAATCCCTTTCATCACAATGAAAATGGAGTCATTGGGATGATTTTCAGTGGGGCTGGCGCTGAGCACCCTTAGCTGGCTTTGGTGAGCATACCAAGCTCTAAGATCAACTGCACACAAGACATTTTCAATGGGTGAGGTCATATCAATACATAAAATAATGCAATAGTAATTAAAATAAAATGAAAGCATAATATGTATGCTAGGGTGACATCCTTGTGAGTGAGTCGGAAGGTGACACATTGCCCTTGAAGGACTGTATTTTCCTGACACACGGTTACTTGGGTACACGCGCTGAGGTCTTCAGAACACCAGCTCTGTCTGAGTACTCCTGCGGCATCCGAACTGTGAATGGTTAGACCCAGACCGATGTTCAAAAATCAAAATCCGATATTGTCAGTCCACACCCCAGACTATTCCTGAACTGTTTTCAGTGAAGAACAGTGTCTTGGTTTTTTTTAGTAACTGTGGTTACTCTTACTGACAAGTGACAGCCTTTTGTGCAGAGGGATAGCCTGTTCTTAATGCACTTTCAGCATTTTCCAGCCAGAAATGTTTATTACTGGAGATAGGCTCACAAAGACCTCAGTGTCTTTTCACTGCGACTTCTGTGCCTCTTATTTATTGGCTTGATATTATGACCTATGGGAGTCTGCATTCTCCTTTATATTAGGATGCGGTGCAAAGGCAGTATGTGATGTCCTCAGGAAAAACTTGAAATGACTACCACTATGTGACATCCCAATAGTTACTGAGCATTTAAATAATGCCCGAGAAGTGCCTTTAAAAGTTATTAATCATTATTAAAAATTCTGAACAAATTTTCTGAACTTGGTTCTTTTAAAAGTAAATCCTTCTAATGTCTTCCCTCAAAATCCTTTAACCTGAGCATCAGAGCCATTAGCATCCCTAGTTCGAAAGCTATGAGACTTGTGTAAGTAAAAATAAGAGCAGAGTTTGAGCAAACTAAGCGCATTTTATTAACCTTATGCTACAACTACATCACCCAGTTGTAGTAACTGCCAGGAAGCTGTGGCTTAAACTGGAACAAACACTATTCCCCTGCTGGTTAGCTCCTTAAACACGAGTGGAAATATGTGACGGTTGAAAGTAACTTTTGACCAAACTTCCTTCAAGGACATGTTTTTATGTAAAGTTTGATGATTTGGCTTAGCGAAAAATTTTTTTTTGTAAAAATATTGTAGAACATTATAAAATGATAATAATATGGAAACTGTGGCTTTTGGAACCAATTCCACATAAACATATAAAATGGATTCCCATATATAATGTAGTATCAAGTCATATAACTGAACACATGGTCAAGAATATACCAGAAAAATGAAAAAAACGATTATTAAAATATATTTTTCAAAATTAGGTGTTATGCAGTAGTTTTCTATAGCTTATTGTAACAGAGCACCTCAAACAGAATGGCTTGGACCTGCAGGAATGAATTGTCTCCCAGTCTGGAGGCTTGAAGTTCAGGTGTGAGCAGGGCTGGGCTCTGTTGCTGTTTCCTGGTGGTGGCAGCGGAAGTGGCCTTCACAGGGCACTCTCTGATGTCTCTCCTCTGTGCATGTCCGTCACTGTATTCAAAGTTATGGTCTTTATAGGGACAACAGTCCTATTGCATTAGAATCCACTCCAATGGCCTCATTTTAACTTCATTATTCTGTAGCGAAGACCTTATTTCCAACTAAGGCCATATTCTGAGTGAGGTACTGGGAGTTAGGACTTCAAAATTTTTTTTTTTTTAGGAGAGATACAATCCAACCAATAGTAGGTTATGAATCTTTTTATTTTAATTTGGGAAAATTAAAATAAAAGCCTATGTATTTGGCCTTTTTGTGACTCAAATTATTATAAAGGTTCATTGATAAAACAATTCTTCTTGTAAAACACTAGAATTCTCTTTAATTCTAACTAAAATATTCATTAAATCTAGCTTGACTAAATAGATAAGTTTTAAGGCAAAACAGAATCATAATGATTTATTATAATGAAGACAATAGTCATTTTAAGTAAGTCCTTATTTAAAGGAAGGCAAGTAAATGACTTTTCCCTAGGAATTCTGTTCAACATAAATTGCTGATTTTCGCATTGCATTGTTTTTCGAATCCTTTCACAAACCAATGGTTTCTCGCTACTTTGGGTATTTGAATGACTGTGAGGTTTCCAAAAAATGAAAGTAGCCCATTTAACTTGTCAAATGTTTAGTCGTTTGTGAAAATTATTTTTGTCCTTTCTCTGCCGGTGAAGCATAGTACTGATTGTAGGGAGTAGCAGTTTTTCCCGTGTAATTTTTTAAGCAGCACAGATCACTAAAGTTGGGCACTTCCATATTGGGAATTTCAAAATAGAAACTTGACCTTTATGTTGCAGTAAACTTAGCACACAGCTTTTATTGGGAAATACCATAAATGAGGAAGATTTTTTGAATCAGTGTCTCCCGAGTTTTCTAATGAAAGGGAAGCAGGTTCTAGGATCGCAGCTTCCACGCAGTGCGTTTATCAAAGAGACCTCTTGGGATCAGCCCTCGAAAAGGATGGGAGAGAAGTCAGGATTGGGCAGGGGCAGTGGCTGAACTGTGATGCAGACCAAGATATAATTCCACGGGACATTTGGGTGGTAGAAAGCCCTTCAGAGATGTCCCTGGTTGGGCTGACCTGCTAGGTCGTTATAAATTCTGAGAGATCAGTCATTTGATGTGAACTATTGAGAGAAAGGGCGCCCTCTTGGGGAAGTAGGTGGTAGTCTCCAGCAGCAGCTGGAGCAGCTGCAGTCCCTGAAGCAGCTGACGGATTTATCTGCCCACAGACGACTCAGCAAATGGGGCAATAAGTCCTTCTTTGCTGGGGGTTCTGGGCAGCACATCACAGTGTACATTACAGGGAAAGGAAGCGTGGTAATTTTGAGATGTGCTTTCAACCATGACTTTGCAGGCTGTGCTCCAATAATGTGGATCTATGCAAACTATGAAAAAATACTGTTTCATTGTGTAACAAAAAATGACTAAGCTTATACTTTTGTTTTTATTCCCTTTAAAAATATTTTTTAAAGAGTTTATTTCTTTACCTTTGGAGCGAGGGGAAGGGAGGGAGAAAAAGAGGGAAAGAAACATCAATGTGTGACAGATATATCCAGCCATTGTCACTGGCATAGCCCCAATGAGGGATCTGGCCAGCAACTGGGCATGTGCCCTGACTGGGCATCAAACCAGCAACCTTTAGGTTCATGGTCTAGTGCTCAATCCACTGAGCCATACCAGCCAGGGGCCCCTTTTAACCCTTTGAGACACCTTATAATTGAACATTGCTTTACTTTCATTGCACCTTGAATGAGAGAACATGACATTGGGTTATTTCAAGTTAAAACTGCTCAATTATATAAATGATCCCCTCATTCTGATATCCTACCTCTTAATGTGAAGAAGTGTGTGTGTGTGTGTGTGTGTGTATGTGGGACAGAGAATGGGAATATGCGTGTAGTCCTGTTTCCATGGGGACATGCATGTAGTCCTGAGAATAACATTATCATGTTAACAGGCATTTTATTTTTGTCTGTGCTGTAGCCAGAGAAAATATGACAGGCACACATAGGAGCTATTTCCATATTCCTATCATTGTTCTCAAATTCTCCATAAACCAAACAATATCTTAGACTCCAGGAAGTCCAAACCTATTTTATTTGTTGAGATTTTCACCTGGAGTGTGCATAATGCGTTTAATGATTGAATAGGAAAATGGTAAACTTTCAGTTACGTTGGCAGTATCATTTTGAGTTTTGCTAAAACAAAAGCCTGGAAGAAGATAACTTGTTTTCCATTGAAAAGGGAAGTGATTCGGGGGGGAAGATAGATATCTTTTAACTTAGGAATCAACAGCCGTGATTACAGAGTTTTCAAGAGTGCAAAAGTGTAAACCTCTTGCTACCTATTGTTTTCCCTGTCATGTTTGTGTCTAAACACATAGAGTAAATCTGGTCAATCGCAACTACATTCTGCTAATGTACAATGTCTGCTTAGTATTGATCTTTTTTCTATTCTGAGGTTTAGTTAAATTAGCTTTTCAACAGTGTCTAAAATATTACAAAATTTCCTATTCCAATCAGGTTAGTTAAAATACCCATTTATATCACTAACACGGATTTCTCTCTGGTTTCCCTATGTCTCTGATTCAAAACCAAAACAATCAATTTAATTTTCTAAACATGCAGCTGTGTGTTTAGAAAATACTCTATGTGCCTCATTGTGTATAAAATTAAGTAAAATGTCATCTTGAATTCAGTGTCATTCATAAAATTGTTTCAGTCCATGTTTGAGTTCTGAATTTACATCACTTGCATCAAAGGCCCCTATTAACTTCCAGACTGCAGGAGCCTAATCAAATTAATCAAACTGAACTCCAGGGTCGGAAATTAGAAGTTCATGTAATGAAGTACATCCTCCTCCCCTTTTTCTTGTTGGCAGATAAGTTAGCTGACAAAATTTTTATTGTTTACCTTAACTATAGTGTTCTAAAGTTTTTACATAATAAAGGGACCTGACTTGGCCAGCAACCCAGGCATGTACCCTGACTGGGAATCAAACAAGTGACCCTTTGGTTCACAGACCCGTGCTCAATCCACTGAGCTATACCAGGCAGGGCTACCTTAAAGTAAATTTCTAAAATATGTTGTCATTATTGTTACATATAGAAAATTTCCCAATTTTTATCAGAATTTTCAACGTTTATTTGCCTCCTGTTCTATGTCTCCAAGTTTCCTTTTCCAACGGAAAAGGAAAGTTCTCATTATGTTTGGAAACAATCAGCATTTTGGTGCTTACACAAAAATGTTTGAATTCATTTTTTTCTTCTCAAGTACTTTGCTTTTATTACTTTGGATAAAATATTTTAGAAGATGATTTTTTAATAAGCAACTTTAAATGTCAAAGCTAAATTTGTAGATATGTATTCTCTTATCTACTTTTAATGGTTTAAACGTGAACTATATGGTTTTGACTTTATAATACCTGTCTGGAAAAGAGACAAAGCATAGAATTCAGTTAAAATGTCAAGAGTGAGGCCAGGGTATAATTATGCTTAAACATCTACAGCAGTAAATTAACATATATTAGTTTAATGAAGAAAGCAATTAGATAACAAAAATCTAATTCCTTGATGTTGTTCATTTATATCCCATTGACAATCTGTAATTATGAATCAATTAGAGTTGATAATACCCTATTAGTTCAGGATCCTCCTTCAAAATATCGGGCCACCATGAATTAGCTAGGGAAAGATTTACTAAACCCTATTCCTTCATTGCTATTATGTTCCAGGCACTACTGTGCTTTATGTATTGTGCCTCTAATCTTGAATAAGAGTCAGATAGAAAAGATAAAGCTCTGTTTATGTAAGATGTCTAAGTTACTCAAGTAGTAAAGGGTATATAAGGATTTAAATCCAGGAATATTGCTTTTTTTTTTATACCAGCAGGACTTCAATTCTATGACATTATTTATTTTTATTTTCATTTCATTTTAATTCAGAAACTTGGCAAAGTACATGAAGCTATTTAAATATCTGGCCTCAATCACTATTTAAAATAAAAATTATCGATCGTTCCGTAGTATATATAATTCAGAGTAAATTTGCTGAGTTTTGAAGGAATCCTTAATCAGAATATTCTGAATTGGAAATGCTCTATTCCTTTGCCAAGACATTATCTAATTTCAACTAAGCCTCAACATTCTGAATGACCAATTATTACACCGTAACTCTCGCCCCAAGTACAGACCTGTGTGTTTCATGGTACCACCTAGTAGAGGTTCTCACCTTGCTCCCCCTCCCCCAACACCCAACAACACTCAGTCCAGCCATCATTAACATGGCATTATGAATAACAAACCTTTCATGAAAATGTCACCAATCGTTATTCAAAGACAGGCTGTTGTTGTGTTAACTGTACAGTTAATAATATTGCAGTAACTATCTATGGGGCCAGGGGGGCACTTGAATCATTGGAGGGAGGGACCACTGTAACTTACGTCTATCCACTGTACCATACAACTGAGACTAATACAAATAATGTTGAATGAAAACTGTCATCAAAAAATAAAATTAAAAAAGATTATACAATTTTCTGAAACATTTAGATAAGGTTTTCATAACTAAATATAGAACAAAGTCTCATTACCTGCAGACTGTTGGAAATTCTAGTCACATGCAGAATAGTTTTAAAGAAGTATTGTATTTTCAAGCTTCATTCTCTGAGTTGCAAACCAGAAAACATATTTCTAGTAAACCAAAAATTACTTCCACATTTAAACGGACTTGAATAAACTTACATTATATTTATCTTGCATAGTAACCAAGTTTGTTTTTTGATTGGTAGGGAGCGTGAAAAACTATTGTGCAGCCTTTGCAACACTAAAAATAAACTATTGCAGCAAAATTTTTCTAATTAAATAAGATTCTTGGGAACACAAGTTTGCTGAGTCAGAAGACTGCTTTTCTCAGCTCTGCTAGTTCTTTAGGAAATTTCACATTTAAAGCATAAAATAAAATTACATTATTTTGCCATGAAAGAAAAAACTTTACATATTAGTGTAAATGTACATTGATACATGTACTTATTCATGTTTTTGGTGAAATATCTAACTCCTTTTAGAAGCTGAGTATTTCACATCATTCACAAGTTCAAATAATTGCTAAAACTATATATTATCATTTTATTTATTAGTTATTTATTTTTTAAAAGATTTTATTTATTTATCTTTACAGGGGAAGGGAAGGAGAGAGGGAGAGAAATATCAGTGTATAGTTGCCTCTTGTGCGTCCCCTACTGGGAACTGGCCTGCAACTCTGGCATGTGCCCTGACTGGGAATCAAACTGTGGTTGTTTGGTTTCCAGGCCCTCGCTATATATTATCATTTATCATGTCACCAGATTAAAGTACTTGGCCACCGTCACACTGGAGAATTTCAGTTCTGTACCTGTGTTCGATTTTGTTGTCTCTTTCTTAATATTTCTTCAGTGGTAGCACGAGCAACAAAACTCATCCCAGTATAATATTTTTATATTTAGGCTTCAATCATATATTAACAAAAAGTTGAGTTTGATGTCAGACTTTTAGAAGCTAGCATTCAGTGTTATATAATTGAATAGTATCTAGGGATGTTCAAGGAAGGAAATTGTGAGTAACTTTATAATTAACTAACCTTTCCTTCAAATCAAAAGGTTATAGAGAAGCAATTTGGACACACAAGCAAGGAAAAACTGGCTTTCGGATGATTCTACTACCAGGGATGTGTTACATTTAAAACAGAAATGGCTGGGGAAATGACACAGGGGGACAGAGACAGATCATTTAATACACAATATGTTTACTACAAAAGTAAGAGCAAAGAAAACAAAGGCTGAAATAAAAATAAAAAAATGTTATATAAGTGTTTTATGTTCTGATAGCTTTGAAAAATCCAGCAAACAACAAAAAAAGCATTTAATAAACCTCACAGTTAATAACTTAAAGTAAAGGCATACTATTAAAGTTGACAAATTAAGAAGTAAAAGCTTACACATATTTAGGAACATAAAGATACATTCCAAAAAATGTATCAGTATGTAGTAAAGAGGATAATGGAGGAGAGGAAGGAAGGGAAAAGGACAAGAAATTTTATTTTGTTCATAAAGGAAATTTAAAAAGAGGATACTAAAGATAGTAATATAAAAGCTATAGCAGGACGGGCATGCAAATTTTTCAAAATAATAGTTTTTTAGCAACAAAAAAGACAGAAAAACATACTGGATATTGAAAAATCTCTGTGTGGGTGTGTAATGAGACATGACATAGTCACATGTGGTGAGTATTTGCATATAGAAGAGTAGATATGATATACACATATACATTCTATACATATACGTATGCATAGATACATAGACATAAAATACTGTGAGGTAGTTTTTTCTGTGTGTATTTAAAGTACTTTATCTCACATTATTTGTGTTGGCATCTACAAAGCTACAGGTGGAAAAATTGTTTTTATAATATCAAGGTGATTTTGTTACATAAAATCCATTTCAAATTTTTTTCCAGCGTGTTAAAATGGCAAATGCCTTTTCTGGGAAGGTATCCAGGTTTATATGGATTTTATTTGTATGAACAATCATTTCATCCTTTTATAATGCAAAATCCAAATACAGTTTTCACTATCTGCAGTTTAGTTTTTGAATATTTGTGATATTTTCTTAGTAACTCCCTCTGCTGCTAAGAGGCTATTAGGTTTGAACTTTATCTTCAGAACTTCAAAGTATTAAATTGAGCCCTTAGAGTGTGTTAAAAAACCTAAAATTGAATTCATTAGTTTCATCCATTACCATTCCCAACCTATTGTGCTTTCTGACATTCTTTTTTTTTTTTTGTCATGACATCATGCATTTCCAAGTGCATCTAATCCAAAATTGTTGAACTTTTTTTAAAATTCTCGGTTTATTGGGAGGGAGAATGGCCATAAATAGAGAATTGGAGTCAAGAGCACTGTCGCTGACTTGAGTTCATAGGAGCACGATGCTCGGTTTCCGCGTCATAGTCCCTTCATTTCCAGTGAGTGTCTTCTCACATTTCTTCCCCCCGGGTTTCCATTCCGGAATCACAATAGTGGGGCCTCCTCCCTGGCAGTGTTTCTGTAGTACCACGTGCACAGCCGCCAGATGGCGCCCTTCAAGACTCCGCTCTGTTACCGCTTCCCTGCTTGGAAAAATGCGGTAATTACAGTTAAATCCAGACTCCTTACCCTAGCACCTAATGTGCTAGGGTAAGGAGTCTGGATTTAACTGGAGTCTGGATCAAACTCTTTCCAATGACCATCTCCACAGCACTAGGATTCAGTGTCTCTTCCCATACCAAATGTCTAGCAAGGCATGCACTCTGAAATCCGGGTTCTGCCACATCTGGGTGGGCTTGAGTTTCTAAACTTCTCTGTGCCTTGGTGGTGGTGTCCGTGTAAATGACACAAAGATAACGACTGCCCCTTTGAGTAGTGAGCACTTAAGTGGATATAAAAGGCATATCAAGCATCCGGGCACAGGCGCTTGTACCATGTCAGCAGGCCCGGAGCATCGAAAGACATTTCCTGATTTTTGTACTTCCATTTGTTTTCACTAGCAATTGGTTTGTTAGTTTTGCTTTTAAGGAATCGCCTTCTGAATAAACATTTTAACTGGTTAATTTTGAATCGGTGTAAATGAAAAAGAAGAACATTTAAATATGTTAGTAGCAATTCTTAACAGGTCTTTTATTTAAGTGAAATGTTCCTGTTACTTGAAAGGGGGCCACTTGATTGATTATCAGGTTTAAGGATTTAAAGGGCCATTATTCCTTTACATATGAATTTACACTTGCCAATTTTAATTTAAATATTTACATGTGTTCTTATACAAGTTGGCTAGCATTCTGCTAGTTTAGAAATCAAATAACTTGAAGATCTGAAAGTGTTTCCTAACATTAAGAATATATAACATTAATTCTTAGAAACTATTTAATACCTTGCTTCTTACAGTCTATCAAATACATACTGTTTGAATTTGTGACTTAAGGAAAAGTGGAGTTCATACAAGATTTAGAGATTTTAGTTTACAGAGGGTTGAAAGATAATTTTATCTAGTTTTCTCATTTCTCAAGGGAGGAAATTTGACTTGTCCGGTCTCACAGAGTTTATGTGTCAAATCCAACATAAAATCTCAGCTTTGCTAAGTCCATGTCTTTTGCTGGCCTGCGATGCATAATTATCTGTAGACTGTACAACACAAATACAAAGATTCAGGATTAGATAATGTTGAAGTTAAGTGGGCTTTCCTCGACTCAAGATGGAGAATAGTTGAACTTTCATGGTTCCTTTTGGGGCAACTTTGGTCATTAAGTTGAAAGTATCATTTCTGAGGAAATTCATAAAGCATTTTAACTATTAAGTAACTCTGGTTTATTTATTTACTACTATACATTCTCCTGCCATTGCTGCTGAGTAGATGGCAGTTGTATAACAGAGAAACCCATTATACACGTGAGCAAGCTGAGTCAGCGGGAAGCTGGGTGTTAATGCCAAAACAGCTTGCCAGCAATGAGCCTAGAGGGGAAGCAAAGCTTTTGAATTCCCATCAGTGCTCTTGCAACTAAAACTCGTGATTTCCTGTTATCTTATCAAGGAGGAAGGTATTCATTTGCTAATCACAGTGGCATTTGCCACCACAAACATTTTTGTACAAAACAATGCAATTTGATGTTAAGTGATAGAATTGGAACAAAGATCACCAGTTTTTGAAGGTCACGGTTTCAAACCTATGAACAATTGCTTCATTGTGTGACCACAGAAGAATTTGAGGAACACTGAAATCGAAGCCTGATGAATAACGTGTAGCTAATGACATTCATATAATTGTGATTGTTCCTTGTGTATTAGTATTGCAGAAATATCCATTGACAACTGGATGATCTTACCTGGTTTTGACTGATTGTTTATGAAGGCGTTTTCTAAAACTTCTTCTTCATTTTTGCTTATTGGCAATAGAAATTCAGGTGGTACTGTGGAGAGCTATAGAAAACAATGTATCATGGCTTATTTAAGGAACATGGCTTAAATCCCAAGTGACTTTTTTCAGGTTTCATGGGTCAGAGGTCAAGATCTAGCTAGGTGTTATCACAACCTAGTCAATTTCGTTTTCTATGTGTTTCATTTTATCCTTGTACAAAAGTGACCAATTTTCTTCTGACTGGAGAGGGGAAAGCAATATCTTGCCATAAATAACTAATTTAAGGTCTTGTGTCACTGTATCATTGAGAATCCATTTCAAGTGAGTTCTCCAAAGTGAAACAAGGGTTAATGACAGTGTCGTAAAGAGGTTCTAGGCACATGTACTCCCAGGCCAACCCGGACTAGAAATGCAACGTGGAAACACTGGGGACAATGAGAGGAGCTGTGACTACTAGATCAGTTGTTCAATTTTGGTGATGACAAGATGCAAGACATTCGAACACGGTGTTTGGCTTATAATTAGCATTCCTCAGAGATTTGTTTATTTAGAATGTCTTTCCAATGAGAATATTTTGTCTGGAAAACAATTTAAGTAGAGCACATAAAAGCAAAACAAAACAAAAATTATTTTCAATTAACTATTGTGATCAAACACTTAATATTCAGTAACAAATATAGATGCTGCATAAACAATTTCTTTAAAACATGAACTTTTGTACATCTTTATGTGTTTTCCTAAAGTTGTTTTCTTTTTTTTTTTTTTAAATTTTATTTAGTTACTTTTCAAGTACATTTTTTTTTTCTCTTCCCCCCCCCCCCCCCCCGCCCGGTCTCCCCCCTCCCTCCCATTCCCCCCCCCAGTCCTCATCTCTGTGTCTTTCATACTTGTTCCTCAAAATCCCTCCCCCTTTTTCCCCTTAAGTTCCCTTCCCTCTCCCCTCTGGTCGCTGCCCACTTGTTCTCTATTTCAGCGTCTTTGTTTTTATTCTGTTTGCTTGTTTGTTTTATTCTTTAGCTTCCTGTCAAAGGTGAGATCATATGGTATTTGTCCTTCAATGCCTGGCCTATTTCACTCAGCATAATGCTTTCCAGTTCCATCCATGTTGTTGCAAAAGGTAGTAGTTCCTTCTTTCTCTCTGCTGCATAAAATTCCATGGTGTATATGTACCACAATTTTTGGATCCATTCATTTACTGATGGGCACCTATGTTGCTTCCAACTCTTTAGTTGCTTTAAGAATGTATATTACTAAGCACTTTCTCAATCAATGTATTTTAAAAGTATAACTATTATTCAATTACCTGTCAGTATGCCCATTATCATATTACAAGGTGTCCTGATACAGTGAGTTTTGTAAATACTAGAAATATGTGTCCTATGTAGACTGTCCCATAAGGAGCAAAAATAGAATGTGATGTGAACCGCCCATCTGGTCTGGAATTTTTCCCTGGCATGTGAAATACCTCTTTGTGAGTTTCACGTTCCTTTCTAATTGTACCTTCAGGAGCCTGCTAAACTGAGAGAAGAATAAAGTCTAGCTTTAAGGACAAAAGAGATGAGTGAACACCAAGAAATACTTATGAAAAGGAATTGAGAATGTACAATGAAACCACTATGTAAACAATGACAACTGTCTTAAAAACTGAAACTCTGTGAATTCTACTTATTTGTCTTGTTATATTGTATGTGGTAAGCTCTTTGTTTTCTGTAGGAGAGAATAGTTGAGGGTTGAGATGCAACTCATACTGTCCTCTCTCGAGTGTATTCATAGAAGGAATACACTTAAGAAGTGAGAGCCTTTAAACAAGAAAGGCAAAAGCAGACAATTGCTGGAGCAGCCTGAAAAAATATGACGTGCTCACAGGAATCTAGCCTCATTTGAATAATGAATCTGGAGGCTTAAGTATCAGGGAAACAATTTTTTATGTTTCTGTAATTTTATTCATTTTTCCTCAAATGTTTTCAGATACAGCCTTATGAGGTTCAAAAGGAATACGACCGGGACAGAAATGTTTTGCCAAACAGAGTGAGCATGCGGTGGAATGAAAATGGAAAGGAGACACACACTGTGGTCTCCTTTCCCATCACTTGTTCACTGGCGTGTCCTTCTGATTTGAAGCAGGGAAACACCTATAATACAAACTAGGCAGAAACCCATTACAGGTTCAACTTAAAGGCATATGACAAGCTGAGAGGGAGCATGTTATGTTTATTTTATGGTCTTTGAAGTGATTGATTTAAAAATCTCAGGCAGAATCCTAAAGGCTTTGTCTAAATCTGGACAGAAATATATGAGGGCGATACATACCTGGCTAAAGATGGTTACAAATTCATGTGTCTGTGGACTTCAGGGCATTTGCAAAACCCTAGTGATATGGAGTTTCCACTAATCAAGAAAGAATGATTGAGCATCTGTCATATACAAATGCTCTTCCTCCAGACTTTTTTCAGTATCTGCTGTAGCCAAATCACTTTTGAGTACCCATTCTGCATAGGGCAGTGTGCACTTTGAAGAACAAATTGGTGGTTATTTATACACAACTCATTAAGTTTCTTCATTTTTTCCCATTTGCACAGCTTCCCAGTAAGAAAAAGCAACGAGGAATGACCACTAGATTTATACAAATACTAGTGTTTTACCTTTTAAGAAGAAAGGTATAAATTTGTCATGATAAAATTGGCTTTCTTGAAATGAGACACATCCCAAATCTCTATGGCTTAAGATAATTTTTAAAAATGCTTTGTTCTGCCATATATCACATGAAGGTTTGCGTGGGGCTCTGATCCCCATAGACCTTTGGGGACTCGGACCAGCAGAATCTGTCCTATGCTGTCAGGATTACATCACCTCCGTTGCTCTGGCATAAACCTGAGACAAGAGAGAGGTGCTCTGGAATTAATTGTGTAGGCCCAGAAGCAACACATTTCCCATGTACTTGCTAACTGTTGGGCAGAACCAGGTAGAGGGTCCTGGGTAAATCAAAGCTCAGAGACAGCAGGGTCTGCTTACCTAGAATGGAGCAAAAAGATCACCAAGAGTGCGTAATAGCAGTGTTTCACATGTTTAGTTCATCCAAATTTTAAGAAAGACTTAAAAATCTTTTATGAGGATAACAGGGTCAGAAATTACTCATAATATGTATGTGGAAATGAGCAAAATGTGGTCTCTGACTGGGAAGGAAGCAGTCACCCACAGTGAACTAACATAGTTACATCGTAATAATTTAAAAAGAGGGAATGTAATATCATGTTCAATTTCACATTGACCCCCCCCATTTTATGTCAGAAGTTGAATTGTAAGGTAATGTATAGGATATGTTAAATAACTTTTCACTATTTTAATTCCTTGTGGGAATTAAGACATACCTTTTTCTAAGACACATCTATTTGACGGTAAGAGATTGATTTAGTCATTCGGTGAAGATTTTATTTCAGTGAACAGTGTGCCTATCAGAAGATCCACGGAGAAAGAGTAACTATGTCAAAATCACTCAATACCTCACAGTTTTATTATGCCATAATGATCTGTATGAATTACCGTATTCGTTATGATCTCCTTGCCATATGTTATTTAACATGTCTATGTGATATATAAATCCAGATTTTTAAATTCCTTTATGTTTTCCTTATTCAATTTTTAATACCTAAATCCTCTAAAGATTTGAAACAGGGGCTTAAGGGACAGCCAAATGACTATATATATCTGGTAGTTATATTTGATAGAAATCAAATCATCCAAAAGAGATTATAAAAAAAAGCATTTTCTTGGAATAATTCTCTTTTATCACGATGTGGGGATACTTTAGGTAAACTATTTGTAAATTAGTCTGAAATGGGTGTCTATCTAAGATTGTACCTCTTGCTTTTATGTTTTTATGTTGTCCTTATTAATGTCACATTCTTGCTTTGCGATCTATGTAGCATATGAAAAATTTTATATAGCTTATCTAATATATCATTCCCCAATTTTTCAAATAGATAACCCAAAGTCCAGTCAGCAAGTAATGTTAATAACTTACTCAGAGAGTGTCCTGCTTAACTTTCCAACTCCATTTTTAAATCTTCTCCCCAGTTGAAGGGCAGGGACAGTGTGCCCAAATCCATGCTTTGTGCAAACAGTCCCTGCGCCAAAATATTCATCCAACTTGGTATTTTCAGATCTGATATTACCTCAAATTCTCATTACAAATTTCTCCTGTGTAGCACATTTGTTGTTTATTTGCTTATTGTCTAGTTTATTGGTTGGTTGCTAAATTTAAACAAAGAAGTGGACCTAATCTATTTGATATCTTACTGCACCCTCAACAATGAGCATAGTGCTTGGCATATAATACTCACTAACTAATTTTAAATAAACCATTGAATGAAGAAATGAGACATGAGGAGGTAGTGACACCATTGCTGGGAATTCTGGGAATGGGTGGAGCCAGAGAACCTTTAACAAGAAGGTAAAAATTGAGACTAGTCTGGAAAGATGCCCAGGAATAAGATAGATAAGGAAGAGAGCTACAGAGTACCCAAGAGAAGGACGATGTTACATAAAGGCACATATTAGGGAGACGTAAGTCTGCCATTGGGAGATCACCATGCATGTCAACCTCGTTAGACTTAGAATTTAAAGTCAGTGTTTATTTCAGGGGTAAAATGTGTAATAAGGGTCCAGTGTTCTACAAATTAGATAAAATAGATAAATTTCTTGAAAGACATAAACTACTAAAACTGACCAGAAAATAAAAAACCTAAATTATATTAAAGAACTTGAATTTTAATTGAAAATGGTCCCACAGAGAAAGCTTCCAGCCTGAAGCTGCTTTCCTAATGACACCAAACATTTGAGGAAGAAATAATACTGATTCTATGCAGAATTTTTCAGAAAATAAAGAGGAAACACTTAGTAACTTATTACCAATATTATTCTGATACCAAAATCAGAAAACATTATAAGGAAAGTAAACACGTACTAATATCCTTCATAAAAGCAGAAACAACCCTGACGAGTGAGGCTCAGTTGGTTAGACATCATCCCACAAAGCAAAAAATTGCGAGTTCAATTCCTGGTCAGGGCACATGCCTGGGTTGCAGGTTCAATCCCCAGTCTAAGAGCACCCAAGAGGCAACCCATCGATGTTTCTCTCTCACATCAATATTTCTCTTCCTCTTCTTTCCTCTCTCTCTAGAAATAAATACAATTTTTATAAAAAGAAACAAATTATTAATAAAACAGCAAGTTGAATTCAACAATATATAAAAATAATGTCACCCATGGCTATGTGATTTATCTCACAAATGCAAATTAGGTTAATGCTCAAATGTTAATCAGAGGCTTTTATCATTTTGATAAAATAAAGAAGAAAAACTAGTCATCTCAATAGATGAAGAAAAAGCATTTGATAGTATTGAACAATCAATCATAATTTTTAAAAAATTCAAAAATTTCATAAAATTAACAGTTCCTTAACCTAACAAAAGGAATCTTAAAAAAAAAAGCTTCAGTTAACTATCACACCCAACACCAAAACACTGAAGTCTTCTCCCTAAGATTACAAAAAAGATGCCTCCTCTACCATTTCCATTTAACATTTAGCAGAGATATTTAGTGCAATAAAGCAAGGAGAGAAAAGACATAAGGATTATAAATTAAGAAGTAGGAATTCCTATTAATATCAGAATCAATATGGTTTTACCATTTTTTTACATTATTTGACAGTGTGGACCTCCCTCTGCAAACTTTCTGTGTTTGGTAAAACTGTTTAATAGGTGGTTTCCATTTAGCCTGACTTCCATTTATTCCTTTATTCATTCAATAAATGCCAGGGACTATTCTAGGTACTTGAAGCTGGGATTTTCTTTTAGGGTAATATTAAAATTTTATTCTCTGAAGCAGAACAGTTTGTGTGATGGATGTTTAGATAGTATCAAAATTAGCTTAAATTGTTACATAGATTAGACAGTAGTGACATGTGTATGTGGGAGGGGGGAAGGGGTGACTATTGAGGTGTGCCACCTGGGTACAGCGAGGCCGTGTCTTTGTTAGTTCTTTCCACTTCCACCTGTTTGAACGCTACCCTGAACCTGCAGACTTTCTCTTCTCACCGCTCATCAATAAGAGTTTTTGAAGTGGTCAGTACAGATTTGCTGTAATTCAGAAAGGTCCGTATTGAATCTTCAGGGACTCATATCTCTGCCAGTGACATTGGTGACAATGGCTACTGCTTACTCTGCATTTATGTTATGTAGGAAGTTGTTCTATAAGACGTACACGTGATAATTGAATGAATACCTGCTGCAGTCCAGCCACAGCAGGGTCCAGGGATTCCCAAAGGTGGGTAAGCTGTCGGCAATGGATAATAGATGACAATATGCCTCAAAGGACAGTGAAGCTCTGTTCCGTTTATTGCAAGTACAAGCAGGTTTTTATATTTTCATTTTAGGTAGTGATTAACATTTGCAGTATAGCATGATCAGTTAAGCAGAAAAAACCAATACAGAGGTAACCAGGAAAAGTACAAGAATTTCCTTAGTTTCAGTTATGTTAAACAAAAGTTGTTTTGACCAGGAGAGCCATTAATCAGACAATTTGAACTAGCTCTATGTATAGAGTTTGAATGTCTTACTGTTTATTAAAGGTCTTAGAATTTGGCATGGGACAAAAGATATGCTAGACTGAGCAGAGGTTAGGAAATTTATTATAAGGCCTCTGTGATGTCTAACTTAGCTATCTATCTTTCTGTCCAAAATGTTTCTCTATGTACTATGGACTCTAACTCCTTGGTAATTGTTTCTACATGTTTAGTTTGTGGTATCTAACAAGCTTTTCCTGTTTCTTTGCCTGCTTAATTCTAATTAATATACATTCTTGTTAAAGGTAAAGGAGGGGCTGTTACTCCAACAAGTTTTCGACATTCAGGGGCTATTTCATTAGAGGGGATTAACTTGGGGGAGCGCTCTGGGTAATTCTGGCTCCCTGCTACCTAATATTAACTTGTCCTGCATCTGCTTAACTGGGTCAGGGAAGGAAATATTCTTCCCCTCGGACTCACTGGACATTGTGGGCCTTTCCTCCTCTGGGCCCCCAGAGAGGGTATTATTTTGGGGAAAGGCCAAGGTGGCGTTGTTCTCAGTCTGACCTAGTTGTTGATCAGCTCTGAGAATGGCCATCATTTCTAGGAGATTCCAAATTATCAGAAAAGTAAGTGTCAGAATACCAAGAGACAGCAAGAACAGAATCAACACCATACATCCACTTATGCCACATCCACCTAACCGGAACATGCTTCTGTGAAGTCGTAGTCCCCATGTCGTGACTTTGTCAGACGACATGGTTAGCGTTGGACGTGGCAAATACCCTCAAACACTAAAAGTCAGTTCTATTGATTCCCCCTCCCCGCCACTTTATAAACACAAAACTAGCACAGAGAGTTTAAGTAACTGGTGAAATTTGATCAGTAAGTATAAACTACCTTGACATCAAAGGTGTGATGATGGGCAAACTGTAAATATTTCTGTTTGTTCACTACACTCAGTTACTAAATCCGTCTCCATTATCTAATGTCTGAGTCCAGAGTTCTGGACCAAGGGGAGATGGGTGGGCGAGCCAGTGCTGGTTAGAACAGGCTGCACTCAACTTCGTTGACCCAGCCTGGAAGTCATTCCAAAACAGAAGGAAATCTAGAAATGATTGCTTAAAAAATATTTTCTCACTTAACTTTAATAATATACTTTATATAAAAGTTCTTTTCTCTTTTCTCTTTTTTTCTGGAAATATCCCAACCATCTTGAAAAAAATCCACATGATAAAATTTATTGTATGCTGGACAGTCTGTATAATTTTGAATAAAATTATATAATTAAATTGTTTATACTGCAATTTCAAATTTTATGAATTATTTAACATATAAGTATATTTAACATATAAGTATATGTTGAATAATTAATAAACCTGGCTCTGTTTAGTTCTATGTCAATTAAATAAATAGATGAAAAGTAAATTTTTTACAATTTTCATAAAAAGTTATGATGAAATAAGAACAAGGTACTACTAATAATAAATGACAGAGGAGAGATTGTGAAGAAAATATAACACTTTAAACACTATTTGGTGAAGATGTTTTAAACTTGGGAAAAAATATCAAAATAAAAAAATATCAAAAAATATCAAAATATCAAAAATAAAAAAATCTCAAGAAAAATATTGCTTCCAAAACTGACTCATAGCAGGCTGAATAGAGTTTTGAAAGAAAGGAGTGCCAATTCAATTTTAGGAAAATTTTATTTACCTAATTTCCTGCATAGTAAGTTAAAGTAAGTATACAACAATACCATATCAATAGATGCGTTAAAAAGCATTTGAAAAATTTCAATACCACTTCATTTGAATAGTTTTAAACTAGAAATGAATGGATTATTAACTAAATACTAAATTATATTTAATAAAATGTTATGACTAATATCAAATTAATGATAAGACTTTAGAAAAATGTCCATTTTCATGGTATCTATTCAAAATTATATTTGTTAGACAGAAAAAAATTTTTAAATATAAGATGTTTAACTTATGAAAAAATCAGTATTAGTTACAAATGAAGTAATCACCTATAGAGAATACCAAAAAGAATTTTGAAAATAAATTATTATAATTCATCAGATAAATTCACCAAGTGTCTGCATTTAACACCAATATACAAAAACCATTTGTATTTTTCTATGCCAATAGCCTAGAAATCTTGATAGACATTTACCACCAAGCTATGCTTATAGAAATTAAATTAGATCAAAATACAGATGAGGAGACCCAGGAACAAGAAGACCCACTACTGTAAAAATATCTGTTCTTAAATTTGTTAAAAATTCAATGATCTTCAATCCAAATTCTAACAGGAGTCTTTATGGAGCATGCCAAGGTAACCATGGTGACGAGGATGTCAACCAGGAGGGACACTTATATACTGGTGGTGGCTATGTACCTTTGACCATGAACTTTGAAAGCTCAGTGTGAATTACAATAATACACCCTTTGCCCCTACAAAACCTTAGAGAAACTGTTGCCATTTATGCCAAGTGACATCATTAATAATGTTCATTGCAATTTTGTATTTAATAGCAAAAAAAAAAATCTAGAAATGATCTAAATGACTATCACTAGGAAAAGGAGTAAGTACCCTGTTCTATAACATCTGAAAGAATACTAGATGAGGGTAAAAATTAAGGAATTAGCCCTTTACTAGTTAGCATAGCTACATCACAAAACATGTTAGAGGAATGTATATGGCATGTTACCAGGTATGTGAAATGTATAAACCTACAAAACTAAAATGTATATGCAGTAACTCAACAGTGAAAAACATGAGAATGTGTAGCACTAT
The DNA here is from genome assembly GCF_021234435.1 of Artibeus jamaicensis. Taxonomy (NCBI): domain Eukaryota; kingdom Metazoa; phylum Chordata; class Mammalia; order Chiroptera; family Phyllostomidae; genus Artibeus; species Artibeus jamaicensis. The sequence continues at coordinate 17,984,097 of NW_026522056.1, read as the reverse complement.
ATTTAAATCATATTAATTTTTTTATGGGGGAAAATAATATTAGGGAGGGGTGCAAAGAGGCTTCAAGGTTATTTTAAGTATTTAATTGCTAAATCTGAGAAGTAGGTCCATAGGTTTTTATGTAATTATTCTTTATACTTTAGATATGTGCTACATACTGTTTTTCATGTTTAAAATATTAAATAATAAAAACAATTTCCCCCCCAAAAAGGAAGAGCAGTTATATTATAAGTCCTGTGTGCTTGGCAATAAAATGAGGGAGGAACACATTCACGTCACAGGCACCAGGCAAAGTCACGAATCAGAAGCAGCAAATCACAGGAATTTGGAGATAGAAATGTGTACCTAATTTTAGGGTGTTCCCTGTGCAATGCCTAGAATTATCCCTCAGAAAATTCATACGTCGTATTGGAGTCTTCACAAAGTCTCTCAGAGAGTGGAACGCTTTGTTTTGAACAAAAAAGTCCTTGTGGAGAAAGGAAAAAAAATAGGCTAACACTACTTCAGTCTGTGATAGTTTTAACAAGTTATAAGAATTCACCTAAGGACATCAGCAAGCCAAGCATAAGAGGGATAAGCGCCCTCCTTTTGCGAGCTTCAACTGAGAGCAGTAGCTCTTTCGACCTTTTTATTCCATCAGCCCCTCCACCAGTTACCAGAATGGGTCCTAGGAGAGTATTGAAATTCCAGGAGTCATGGACTCTTATTGAAAAGGTGAAGGATTCTGAAACTGTATTTAAAATTTAGCCTCAGTGCACCAATTTTGATGACGGTGTATAAAAATGCAAATTTCAGTAACCGTGGCAAATGGTCGTTTTATGTTTTGCTAAACAGAGCTGGGAAATTTGAGTAGCATAATAAATTCAAGTAAATTTAAATTCACTGATATTTTCTTGCTGATTATCTCTGCTGCCTGTAGCTTATTTCATTTTTCAACCAAGGATGAAGAGAAATATCCCACACTTTGGTGAAGTCATTAGGGCTTTATGTTTGCTATGCTTTCAAAGACGGAGTAAAACACTGCCTGAATATTTATTTTTCTTTCCCTTATGGCAGGATGCCACTACATGGGGCTTGTAAATAAGTCATAAAGACTTTGAAATGTGCGACTTTTAAAAGAACATTAAAACTTTAACTATGTCTGCTAATTTTCTCCCAGATTGTAGCAGTAAACCAGGCTTAAGTGTTGGATGACACATGACATTATTATTGCTGTAGCACTGGTCCAAGCCAGCCCTCATGAATCCCAAAGAATAAATATTTCTCCCTGTAAACTCTCAACAGGTGCAGAGGTCTTTGAATCATCAGAAAGATTTGGTTCTGCATCTCCTTTTACTCGAATGTTTCTGTTAAGCTTTCCCCAGATATTTGCGCCTGCCAAGCTGTTCAGAAGAGTCCCTAAGCCCATGTATTCCTGAACCCATAATGAACAAGCAGAGCCTCTTTCCTTGTAATCATATAAAACAGACACTTTCATTTGCTGAACAGCATGATGTAGAATTGTATTGACCATTGTGCTTCTTGGAGAAAGGTAGTGTGGTTTGTACTAAATTAACTTTCCCTTAAAAAGAAACACCTAAAATGTTTTTGCTGGTGGCTAATCATAAACTGGGTAAGTTCTATGGCTCAGGATAAATAGCAAATGCTGATAATAGTTATTTCTTTGTTCTCATTTTAATTATATTGTCATAGGATTTTAGCGATCTCTTGAAAACTGTACACTAGTAAGACTCATACATTAAATAAATAAAAGTCTAAATTTCAACATTAAATCCCAAAAGTTATATTCACACCATTATATGTATTGTCTGGTAAATTGTAGATAGCGAGAAGTAAATAGAATTTGCCAAGATATGCATTTATGTTGAAATATTATTTCCTTAGGTATTAAATTAGAGACATGATTAAAGGCTACTCAAAACAAGGTATACTTATCAAATTTTATAATATGCAGTTTTATAAAGTAAAAAGTATGAACATCTCTTGCTATAAACGACAGTTAATATTCTGCTTAATAGCCTACTGTTTATGCATGCAAGATAGATTGCTTAAATTAAAGACATTCATGTAGAAATAACCATGTTTGGCAAAAGTCCATGACCATCTTCTTGAGATTTACAGAGGGAAAGATAAATGTTTCATGATATAGAAATATATTTAAAAAATAATACTAGCTTTATTTCATTTCCTTAAACTTCATAAAATACTTGTAATTAATTTTGGAGGTTAAATATTATATGCTCTCTTATTAATATTTACAGGACATGTCTTCTTTATTATAATATACCCTTGCTAAAATTGTTAAGATGCATTTAGCTAATATAATCACTCTATAAAAAATTTTTCAGAGGGAAGAAAAATTAAAATGGTTGTAATGAAATCTCGTTTATAAGACATGATTATTTAAAACTACTCTTGTACATGTCAAAACATTTAAAAGGAATATAAATGTTGAGAAGTCTATTTCGAAAGCTACTGTTCGTAGTAAAACCTGGAAATGCCAGTGCTTTGGGAAAATGGCTGTGCTCCCAGAAGGATGCCCTCTTATGCCAAGAGGTAAGAGCATCTCCAAGGCTGGGTTCCATGCTCCCCTCCTATGCATTGGATGAGCACCATCTGTAGTCACCACATTCTCATCTTTCTGGAGCAAAAGAATTATCTTCTGTTTCATGTGGCTATGACAAAAGGTTTCACAAAATAGAACAGGAATAGAACAGTTCCCCTCCCTCCTGGCCTCTCTTATGTCCCCCCTCTCTCAATGAAGCTTGTTCCAGCACTTCACCATTATCATTATTGCCACGCAGTGGAATAAGAACTTTATTGTTGGTGTCAAATTGTCATCTGTCGTGCACACCGCATTTCAATGAACTTAAAGAATACTTTCTAGTGAATTCTAGAGGTTCCTTTTATGAAGTTGTTTTTATTGAACATCAATTCTATTTGTGAATTGCCAAAATGTACAGTAAATGTGAAGAATATAGAACATAGGATCATAAAAACAACAAAAGCAAAGGAAGCGAGGATGAAGGAGGTGGTTAGTACTTTTTGCTGCGGGGTGTTTTCTCCTGAAGCGTTGAGATATTTCTGTTTGTCTCAGAGTTGTTTGAGGGTGGCCAACTATATTATAATTTTTATTTTTTCTTTTTCTGCGTTATCAAAACTTGGCTTTATTGATGAGACAGTATTTGTCCATAGATAATTTCTCTTAGAAGGTGCAATTTCATTAAAAAATGATCATGAGAAAGTTATTTTGTATGTGTTTAACATTTTTCTAACTGTTTTATTTGACATACAGGGTCCAGCACATATAATAACCCTTTTTTATTATAAAATCCTAAGCATGAAATTCTGTAACATAACAATATGACACTCAAGCACATCATATGATATTTTAGGTGAAATGTTCAAGTTAAAACTGTGAATTATTACACCTGTATTATTATTACCCTACCAACCGTACTCACACAGGTGTTACTTTTTCCGGACTGTATATAATGAAGTGGTAGAAACATGGATTTGAAGTTAGAGAATGTTAGTTCTCAGGTCCAGAGTTGAAAATTTGGTAATTAGTTCAGTCCTTCCAGGTGTCTCATCCTAACTTATAAGTGGAAATGTGGGCTTATGTGGCTGTGACTGGTACAATGTGTTCTAAGAACTTAGCATAGCACCTGGTGTGTAATAAGCACACAATAAATATTAGTTATCATTTTTTATTACAACTGTAAAATTTAGTGAAAAAACAAAATATTCATAATTGAAAGACATGATAGAAAAGGCAGCGAATAATTATATATAGAGCTTCTAAGGAGCACGAAGCTTATTAATTTGACAGTATGGTAAATATGTCCTGTAGACTAGAGGGACCATGATTGTGTGGGGTTTCATATCATTACATATAAGACATGATTGTAAGTCACACAGTTGAAAGTGTTAATGTTCACTGGGCATTAAAGAACCAGAAGGATTTCAACAGTTGCAGGGGTGCGGGGTAACATTTCAGACTAAGGGAAGAGAAGAACATGGGTGGAAGTGTGCGTAGGGGAAAGTAGGGGAAGCAAGCTAAGCGTCCCTAGGAATGCATGCCCTGAATTTCATGGGGTTCATGGAGAATAGGAGTTTGGTGGAAGATAAGGGGGAAATAGTCAAGACCAGCGTGCATAGGGGCATCTGTTACCCTGTTGATTTCCAGGGTAAATTCAATGGTTTTGGCTATTTCTTACCCACCATTTTATATGCATACCTACTCAAACATTTGCCATTGGAAAGAGAAAATCTGTTCCAAATACGGAAGGGACCTTCTTGCTTTAGTAATTTACTGGTAGCTATACTGCCCTGCTTCAATCACAGTGTAGAATTATGTGGTTTGTTCCCTGATTCACTTTATTGCTGACTAATCTGCTGAACAACAATCACTATGTTGTTCATTCAACTACATGTTAAAAGTCCACAGAGATGCACCTTGAGAAGGGGGAGTGTGGGGGGCCAGGACACTGCGGTCACTGCTGTCTCAGTGCCCTGTTGGCATTGCTGCCACGCTGCCTGGGAATGAACCCAGTGCCAGTTGGGGAAGGAAATGGAAACTGCTAGGAAATTCAAAGAAATAATGAGATGAGCCTTCTGTGGAAGTAGATAGAAGAAGAAAGTGGAATTGTGTGTTTTCTCTTCATCAAGATAATTCTGCTGTTAGCCTACTCTCCTTTGGATAGATTGCCTTCTTTCTAGAATATGGCCATCTTCCACTTCCCGCCTTACTGCTAGACCAAAGCAGAATTCAGAAAACTGCCTGTAGATGAATGTAGATGGGTGAAAAATAAGGAAGTTGTTCAAACCTATTTGTTAGCCTTTTCCTAAAAGTTACATTAAGTGGTACTTGGAGGAAGTTTTCCTTTAGCTAATACTTTGGTTTATTTGACTTTCTGAATTATTTTGATGTTTTTTAGTTTTAAAGATTTAGTTTTAAACTTATTATTTTTTTTTTTAGAGAGTGGGGAGGAGAGGGAGAAAGAGAGGGTGTTTCTCAGTGGGTGAGAGAAACATTGATCAGTTGTTTCTCTCAAGCTCCCAAAAAGGGACCTGGCCTAGCAATCCAGGCATGTACCTTGACTGGGAATTGAACCCATGACCTTTGTTTGGGTTTGTAACCAACCCACTTAGCTACCCCAGTTAGGGCAACTAATTGAAGTCTTGATCACTTTATCTATTCTTTTTTTTATTAGTTGCTAGATCTAAAGGAAAATAGAGCAATTTAAAACAAAAAATCAAGTAGACAATCAGTGATACTTGAGGAAAAATTGAAAGTGTCTGAAGTAATAATTTAGATTACAAAGAGAAATTACTTTGCAGATTTGTAATGTGTTTTATTTGTAAGTAATTATTATAACATTGACATAAATCATCTTGATCAATATGGAACTATAGAAATGAAGAAAAAAAGGTTTCCCGTGAGAAGAAAAACACCTGAGAAAAATTATAAGCAAAATCTGCTGTATAAAAAAAACTTGCAATGACTGAAATGATGCGTTTGTTCTGAAGTTGAATACTATCATCAAAAATTGCTTCTATTTCCTGATCAGATTATTTAAAGGTAACTTAAGTCAGTAAACCCTGCTGAAAATGCACAGTGAGATGTAATCTGTTATTCAAATTGATTGGCAAAATGTATATGTATTAGCATGGTTAATGAACCATAAAGTACATTTGTTGTTTTATTCAAAGATGCTGCTGCTGAAAATCTTGTTATCTACCGGCAGCCATAATGGAAGAGACAAATGTAAAACTGACATTGCTTTCCAAATCCTATGGGCTAAAAATAACTCTGCAATTAAAGGAAATTAAACCTGTTTGTCACTGCCCTTCTGTTTTATACAGGGTGGAGCAAAAGTAGGTTTATAATTGTAAGTAAGGGAAACACAGAGTTTATCTTATATTAGTATTGTTTATTAATTATTGTATTATTTTTTCATACGAACAACTGTACATCTATTTTTGCCCCATGCTGTACGACTATGATATCATCTCAAATGTTCTACAATGGTTGGGTATTGCAGTATTATTAAAAGTACCAGTTATTCAGTTCTTGTTGATGTACTTCAGTGTAATTTTGTGTCTCTCAGGATTTTAAAATACAGTGAATACCTAATTAATATTGTGTTGTTCATTTCTGATGTCACTCTTTTTTAAATATATTTTATTGATTATGTTATTGCTGTTGTCCCATTTACCCCCTTCATTCCTCTCCACCCTGCACACCTCCTCCCACTCACATTCCCCCGTTTAGTTCATGTCCATGTGTATTAAATTCTTTAACTTCTACATTTCCCATACTATTCCTGCCCCCCCCCCCGTCTATTTTCTACCTACCATCTATGCTACTTATTCTCTGTACCTTCTCTTCCTCCCACTTCCTGTTGCTAACCCTCCATGTGATCTCCATTTCTATGGTTCAGCTCCTTATCTAGCTGTTCGCTAAGTTTGCTTTTGTTTTAGGTGTGGTTGTTAATAATTGTGAGTTTGCTGTCATTTTACTATACATGTTTTTATCTTATTTTTCTTAGATAAGTCCCTTTAAAATTTCATAAAATAAAGGTTTGGTGATGATGAACTCCTTTAACTTGACCTTATCTGAGATCACTTTATTTGCCCTTCTATTCTAAATGAAAGCTTTGCTGGATAGAGCAATCTTGGATGTAGGTCCTTGCCTTTCATGACTTGGAATACTTCTTTCCAGCCCCTTCTTGTCTGCAAGGTCTCTTTTGAGAAATCAGCTGACAGTCTTATGGGAACTCCTTTGTAGGTGACTGTCTCCTTATCTCTTGCTCCTTCTAGAATTCTCTTCTTCATTTTAATCTTGGCCAATATAATTATGATGTGCCTTGGTGTGTTCCTCTTTGGGTCCACATTCTTTGGAACTCTCTGAGCTTCCTAGACTTCCTAGAAGTCTATTTCCTTTCCCAGAATGGGGAAGTTCTCCTTTATTATTTGGTCAAATAAGTTTTCCACTTGTTGCTCTTCCTCTTTCCCTTCTGGTACCTCTATGATTTGCATGTTGGAACATTTAAAAATGTCCTGGAGGTTCCTAAGCCGCTCCTCATTTTTTAAAAATTCTATGTCATTCTTCATTAGGATTAGTGGTGATCTGCTCTTATTAGTATTTCTTAACTTGACATCTCTACAAATTCACCATGTTCCAAGTCATTTTCTTTTCTACTCATAGATTTGAATTGCCCATGAAGCCTCCTTCTTTGTCTCTGGATCTTGGTTCATATTTTGTTAACAGACACGATTCTAGGATAACTATATTGGGCCTAGGGTAGTGACCAGCTCACATGGGGTGACTGGCGGTGCTGGTTTGCCTGAGAATGAACAGTTTCCTAGGACATAAGACTTTGAGTGCTAAACTGAAAAAAAAAACAAAAACAAAAACAATAAAATCAAGTGAATTAGGAAAATTTGGTCACTCCAAACATACCCAGTTTTCAATGAAGGTAAAATTCTTTTACCCACATCTTTTTCAATATTTTCTAATTCAAATAAACAGAAGATACTTTTCTTGAAGCATCTGAACTATTTATGTTCATGCAATCTTACAAAGAGGATTTTAATCCTATAAAGAAAATACCAACTGCCACAGTGTCCCCTCCTAATAGCTGTTGTATTGGCCCTGAGCATTTGAACATAGCTGTGTGTGGTTTTTCTGAGTACTGTGGCTTATGGATCTGCCCCCCAGTGACAGTGTGAATATAAAACCTGCTCCATTTTATATTTGAACATTTTGATATATGACTACCTGTAAAATGACATCTACTCCATTACATAGCTGGGTGGGTCACATGAAGTAAAGCTTAATAAAGTCAAAAGTCATTAAATCCTATTACCACGGTTGGCTAATTTTTCAATTTAAGTCATTTTTTCTCAGTTACATGAACTGAAAACATGGCCTAGATATTTGGTGCTCCCTCATCTTCTTGTGAGATTGCAGAGTTCAAAAACAACTGCTATTTTTTGCACATTGATTTCTGGAGCCAGGCTAGAAAGATGGGGCTAGAAAGAGCAGGAGGAGAAAGAAATCATATGGCGGATGTGGGTTGTGTTTCCCTGGAAAACCAGGACTAGTACAGTCAGTCCCATTTGGAATAATCTCTCTTTTTATTATCAGAGTCAACTCGTTGGTAACCTATGTCCCATCATTTTTCTTAGTCCTGCTGACACTTTATGGAAAGGGATTCCACAGGGTTTGTACACCTGGGGCAAAAATCATGGGGGCCACCCTACCTTCTACACAGTAGGTAGTATTCTGCCTACTGCCATATCAGCATGGATTTTAGAAGACAAGCTAAAATAGAGTATAATTACTTTATAACAATATCTTTAAAGCACTGCATCCAACCTTGCCTGGAGTCAGGGAGATTATATTAGTTAATAAATTTACCTTAAGTGAGATTTATTTGAGTTTTCTGTTAATTAAAATTAAAAAATGTACTAATGGAGAGAAGAATTTTTTAAGCTGAAGGAGTGAATTTGTGTCAAAGGTGGGACTAGAATTTTTCTTCACATACCATCCTGGGGAAATTTGTGATCATATGCATAAGATGTGAACATGTTCAAGTTTACTTCCTTTCCATTCTGTAGTCTACATTATTATCTTTACATGCAGATATATTTGATAAATATTACAAGTTCATAAATGTTGATATGAAATTGACTTCATGCTCTAGTCTACGAATTTCCTAGGTGTTATTCAACCCCCCTCCCATTTTGGTAATGATTAACTAGCTTTTTTCAGGACTTGGGGATCACATAGCAAATTGTATTTAAGAATCTCTATGTATATTCAAATATGAAACTCTACATTCAGAAAGAGCTCAGACTATTACTGCATTCAAATATTAAGATGTTATAAAGACATAATAAATATACAGTTATCATTAAAATGAAGAAGTGTTTATAACCAGCATAATTACCCACTAATAAGTGGGTGCTATATTATATAATTAAAAGCTCATAATCTCTATCATTTTCATTGGAACGGAGCCAGGATGCACTATGTCTTATGGCAAGAATATGGCAAGCCATTTTCTGCATAAAAATTATTCTAAAATTTAGTGATTTAAAGCTCTTTGCGGGTCAGGGAGTCAGGAAGGGGTTTTCTGAGCGGTGGTCTTTTGGAGTCAGTTGTGCAGTCACAGTCAGATGTCACAAGTGTGGGTGAAGGAGTCCCTGCTCTGTGACTGAGCGATGAGCGTTCCCAGAGTCCAGTGGCCCTCGTTAAGAGTCATTGGCTGCAATACCCCACCTTTAGTTAGTACATAGTCATTCTGTATCAGGTAGAGATTGGATGGATTTCCACCCTTTTAATTTGTTATTTCCTCATTCCAAATAAGTTTTCCACGGTCAATGGAAAGATGGCTTGCCCTCATCCCTTTGGCTGAAATTCTTTTTTTGTGGGAGAGGAGATGAGAAGGCAGTTAGAATGTTCTGGAATGGATGCCCATATGCTAACTTTATGTCAACATTTAGAGTTCCCCTATGGATTTTTGCAAAAAAATTAGATATCTTAATCTCATTTAGATGTGGGTGTTTTATCACCAAATGGCTTCTCAAAAGCCAGACACTGACATAAGAGCTGGTAATAGCATCGTGAATTATAAATTATCTGTTGAATTTTACTTTGTCTAGAAGGCTATCCAAGCAATTCAGATAAAGACCAATTTAATCATTTTACCAGGGGACTTTTTGGCCAAATTACAATTTCTGAATTTCATTTTAAGTGGCTCCAAATACTTAGGTTTATATCATCCAGTACTCTTTTGTCTTAGGAAATTTGTTTTTGCAACAATGTGTTTGCGATAGTAAAAGGATAATTTCTGGCCAAGTACGCACCCATGGTTTATGAATTTCAATATAATGCAAATGAAGCATGAAGAGTTCTGAAAATTGGACAACTAATTTAGTACAATGCTGTTTGAGTAGTTAGTTCCGAGTAAAGTAAAAACTAAATCTCCCTTGATAAAACTATTTGGTCAGTTTGATTATACTGACCAAAGTATTTTTTGTCTACTACTTTCATTGTCTAAGATTATAATTAAAAATGGGTTAATTTTATGCTTTTTTTCAGTAGATTTACTATGTACTTTATCTATTTGAGTGGTTTTAAATCATATATTGCTGCATAAGAAGAAAGATTGATGAAACAAACAAATTATATGGTCATCCACCTATTGTTTAACAAGCAAAATAATGCATTTCTTATAATTAACCTTGATGTCCCCCCCATTTTTGGTAAGAAATCACCTTTCTCTGAAACTTTTTTAAGAAGAATATTGCCAACATAATTATAAAAAGGTTTCTTTCTTTTAATGAAATTTTATACACTTATTAAATTTTTGCTACTTGTTGTCCTTGAGATTTTATTTCATTAGAAGTGGACATTTAAAATTAAAAGCCATTTATATGTATATATGTAAACACATATATGACTAGACATACATATTTATACCTGTATAGTTGTATATGCATATGTGCTCATGCATAGGAAGTCAGTAACATTTCAAACAGCTTCCAGAGATGATTGGTGAATCTACTGTAAATCATTCAAAGTATGTTTTCACATAGAAAGAACAAGTGATTCAGGGTCATACCTCACAAGAGTAATTCATCCTTCATTAACACACAGTTCAAATGGTACTGTTTGAATGCACTAAATGGCCAGAAATTGATGCTATTATTGATCTGTACCTTGATATACAACTCATAAGATGAAAAATAAATTCCCTTTCTTCCCTGGGGTTAGAGAGTGACAAATAAGCCTACTTCAGAGCTCTGACGGCAGTGGCAAACACTTTCAGGCAGTTGTGTAACTGAGGATTCAAAGAAAGTTCCTCTGAGAACAGAATGGCTACCTTCTAAATCAGAGTATGGAATTCAATTTGCCAATATTTTAAATTGTAGAATACTTGGGCAGATTCTTCTACAAAGATAGGTGGTAATAAAGTAAATTCATGCATATGCAGATGTTCAACTATGCCATTACAGACTGTGAAACACAAGAAAACTGTTACTCTGTGGAGTAACAACCGTTTGAGAGTAAAGAATGAATGGCTATGACTTTAGCCCTTGGAGTCAAAATGACAAGGCCAACATTGTGGCTGCAGAGGGTATTATTAACTGTGAACTGGGGGTAAACTGTATTCCTATTCCAGAGATTAGAGTGAGGGTAATAATGAGATAACCTATGTGATATGCCTGGACTAATGCCTGTACACAGACCAATGGGTATTTGTTGCTAATATTGGTTATTTATTGCTGCACAATGAATGGCTCTGAAGATTTGTGACTTAAAACAAGCAACATTTATGAAGCTCAGAATGATGTGAGTTGACAGTGGAGACTGGGATCACTGGGTTTTTTGTCTGTGTCCCCACTAGGCTTCTACATGCATCGATAGGTTACTTTCGGGTGGGCTGACTATCTCCTAAAATCTAGCAGACGAACTTTGGTTCATGGGCAGTTGACTAGGCTTTTACCTGGTTTAGCAGGTCAGGTATCCGAGAGAGCCATAGTGAAAGCACAAAGCTTCTGGAGGCTTGGTGTCAGAACTGGTCTGGTATCATGGCTGGAACTAATGTCCAGTAGCAAGTTGTCGTGACCATTTTTGCAACATTTTCACGTGGAGGGGTATTATTACATTCCATAATATACATAGTTCTTTTCATTTAATAAGGATTCCACAAATAAATGTGGAATTGACATGTTTATTTTGAATTTATATTTTATGCATAAAATGTAGATATGAAAACATAAAAATCCTTTGTCCACTAAATGTGAAAAACTTACAGCATTATGAAACACTTGAATTGGAAGTGGCTTTTGGAATGGATACTTTAATTACCTATTTTTTTGGTAAACCAGTAAAGAGAAGTGTCTTGAAACTAAATTTCTTATTCATGATAATGCAGTGACCTAGTTGAGCCAGGACTAGAATAGCAGGTCTTTTAATGCTATGTGGTGTTTACCCTCTAACAAAGTCATTATGAATTTGAACATCTAGTCATTTCAAATTTTACAGAAACAACACCCTCCTGGAGTTAGTAATGGTTTGTTTCTATAATATATAAAAATATACTAATTTATGTACAGTATTTATTCTCTGATTTCCAGCTTACCCATCCTTCTGTCCCCTGATTTATATGGAAACTGACATTATTAATTTTCAAAGGGATATTATAGATCTTTTGATGAAATTTGTAATAAAAATGTAGAGTATGATTTAATAGGAAAATAACTGTCTCTTTAGAAAAACTGAAATTGAAATCAAAATTACTCTAAAAGCAACATCAAAATACCTCAAGATGATGGATAAAGATGCCATTTACAAGGTTTGGTAAGGCTGAGTAGTAAAGTTTACAGGAAATTAATCTAATATTGGAGACGTATCATTTTTCACAGGAGCTGAATCATAATTCAGCTGTCTCTCCCTGACAAGGTCAGAATTTACCACCATGCCACTCAGAGGCTGAGGCAGCTGCAGAAACTACACCACATCCTATATCAGTGTCTGTCTAATTTCATATATAAGATAAAATTTTGTAGGAAGTGTATGTCTTTAATATGCTAAAAAAATTAAACAAGAACAACCTTGTCCATTTTATGTTCAACTATTAGAGAAAAAATAAAACCGGAGTTTGATACATAATTAGAATTACCAGTGGCTGTGTTTCCCCCATATTGCTGTGAATTACAATGCAAACAAACAAAGCCAGCTGTTTCTCTAGCGTGTGGAGTCCGCTACTGTCTCAGGAGCTGTTCTGATTAAGCCTAACATGATGTGATCACTTTCATCACTTTGCAGCTGCTTTGACAGCATTTAGATTTCAAAAAATAGCACATGTTGTATATTCCAAAACCTAAGTAAAGAATTCACATCTGTGTTGTTTATACGCTTCCAAAAATAATCGACATGCTCTCGCCAATATGGTAGGTGCTTTTCTTCGAACTCCAGTTACTATGTGCTCTTTAATGAAGTGGATGCTGTTTTGAATAGGACTGAGGTTCATTCTTACCCAGAGCTTTGTGAAATCATGCAGAACACCTTATGAAGAGCATGGCACTTAGGAAGCATAAATGTGAGTCAAATACCAGTTATGTGGTAGGCAAGAGAGGAAATAAATATAGCAAAAACACATTACTACAGCTCGCATTTTTTATTTAAAAATGGCATTAAATATGCTGAAAAATTCAGACTTGTTCACTGTATTTACTGCAATTCCCCCCTTTTTAAAGCAATCTTATTATTTTGAATGAATAACCACCATGTCATTTACTTCAAATATATTTTCGCCGGCATAGTCATGAAAACTGTCTATTTTGTTGTTGTTCGTAACCAGTATGTATGGCCTACTTCCCACCATTACTCCACATATACGTTAAGTAGCTCATCATTCCACCAGTTATTTCTGCTCCTTTCAGTGCCCACTGCAATCACAACTTTTCTATAAAAAATTAATCATAGGAAAGGAAAGAAAGGCTAAGTAGGCATATTGCACTTCAAGAAAACTCTACCACTTATATTTAGGGCTCTTTCCATTTCTTCCTTCCCAGAAAACTCATTCTCCTAAATATTCAATTGTTCTTTCGCCACTGGATGTTCCGACTATGGACAAGCTCAATTCTATAAAACCTGCTTTTAACCTGAGGTTGAAAATAACATCCCCTTCCTTGATGAGCACTTCTCAAATGTAGACATACATAAAATGCACACTACCAGAGCTTGTCTCAGAAATTCATTTTCAGTCCAAGGTTTGGAAGGAAAATACATTTACAGGAGTATTCAGATGACACAAGGCCCACACTTGGAAAACCTGGTTCTGTATTTCTTAAACTTTATTTACACTTTTGAAAGATCTATCAGGTTCTATCTGCTGCTCATTTGTACACATATTTTTTTTTCTGGGAAATTGCTGATGGGTGTATAAAACGGTGAAGCTGATATGAAAAATAGTATAGATATTCCTCAGGAAATTAAAAACAGAGGTACCATATGATCCAGAAATTGAAATCTGGCTGTATGTCCTGACTATTTTAAAAGCAGAGACTCAGCCCTGGCTGATGTGGCTCAGTGGATTGAATGCCAGCCTGTGAAGCAAGGGGTCACTGGTTTGATTCCCAGTCAGGGCACATGCCTGGGTTGTGGGCCAGGTCGTCAGTAGGGGGCATGCAAGAGACAACCACACACTGATGTTTTTATCCCTCTTTCTCCCTCCCTTACAGGCTAAAAATAAGTGAATGAAATCTTAAAAAAAACTGAAAACAGACACCTAAACAGATGTGCACCTGTGTTCATAGTAACATTATTCACAATAGCCAAAAGATGGAAGCAACCAGATCATTCATCTGCATGTGAATGGATAAACAAAATATATTACACACATACAACAGAATATTATTCAACATTCAAATGACAGAAATTCACATTTTAAATCAGGGATAAAACTTTTAGACACTATGCTGAGTAATAAAGGCCACTCACAAAAGAACGAATACTGTATAATTCCACTTACATAAGGTCTAAAGTGTAATCATACTTTCTACTTTCCAAATCATAGACATGGAAAGTAGAATGGTGGTTGCCGGTCCTGGGAGTGGAAAGGAATGGAGAGTGACTGTTTAATGCGTGGGTGTAGGGTTTTAGTTTGGAGAAAGAAAAAATTCTGTAGATGGTTGTGATGGTTTTATAACAATGTGAAAGTACATTTAAAAATGGTGTATTTTATCTTTTATGCTTTTACATAAATATATGTATGTATATATACATGTATATCTACATCATATATATATATATAATGATGAAAACTATCAAAAATAAAATATGTTGGGGAACATTAGCTTAATGTTAGGAGGGTATAATTAGAGTTAATGTAAGGTGGGTAAGATATGCATGCTGAAATTGATTAAGTATGCATGACAATATGTCAAGGAAAGTTATTAAGGATAGATATAAAGGCTTTAACTTCCAAACCAGTACAAAAATAAAATAGGGAAAAAACTTAAATCAATCTAGGAAAAGGAACAAAGGATAAAAATTGGCAGAGAAAATGCAAAACAGAGGAAATGTAAAATGGAAGATAGCAAAGCAAATTCAAATATATCAACTGTTCATAAATGTAAGTTACTTAAAGTTGATACATAAAAGAATAGAGATGACCAAGTTGGAGTAAAAAAGGTAAAACAAAATTTATATAGATAGTATTTTTGAACAAATGTTTAAATCATAAAGATATTAAAAATTAAAATAGAAAAGGACATACCAGGAAAATTCAACCCAAAGATTCCTAGGAAAGGTAAGTAGATATCGGACAAAACAGACTGCAGAAAAAAAAATCAATGTTATGAATAAAAAGGTGACCATATTAGAATAAATGTTTCAACTCACCTGGAAGATAAAATTCTCAATATGTAGAGATGTTATTAAATAATCTCATTCTATGTAGTGCAAATAGGAAGGACTTACCATTATGAAATTTATAAGGCAGACCATAGGGGGACTTTCCCATTGAAACATCAGTAGTTAGTGTAGATTTTAATCTAATTAATAGATTTTGATTAGAATATCAAGCTGGTGGACAGGGATAGGAATGACCGGTAGAGCATATCACAGGGCACACTTTTTAATGCAGCAACAGAGATACAGGAAATAGATAACATTGCTAATCAGTAAGGGATGAGAGGAACTGTCAGTATGCAGTACTAAGACACTTGGATATTTAAATTTTTAGACATCATTGTTCATATATTTTTCATTCATTCCCCTGTCTCCTCTCCTTTGGGGATTCTAATTACACGTATAATTAACGACTTCAAGTTGCCACTCAGCTCACTGATGGTCTGTTTTTATTGCCGTTAGTTTTTTCATGTACTTTCCCTCCTGCGCTTTGTTTGGGATATTTTCTATTTCAATGTGCTAAAGTTCACTAATTCTTTCTTCTGAATTATCTAGTTTGATGTTAAACATGCCCAGTATCTTTTTTTAAAATCTTGGACATTGTGGTTTTCACCTGTAAAAGTTAGATTTGGCTTTTTTCTTTTCTATCTTCCATGCCTATATATAATTTGCTCAAATTTTTTTCTTTAGTTTCTTCAACTATGTTGCACTAATAATACCTGTTTTAATGCTATTAACTATTAATTCTATTACATGTCATTTCTAGGCCAGTTTCTAATTATTTATTTTTGGCCTCATTATGGATTGTATCTTTCTGCTTTATATTATACCTGCTAATTTTTGATTAGATGCCCAATGGTACAGAATATTTTTGTTTTCTTAAGGATATTTTGAGCTTCACTGTAGGATGCAATTAAATCACATGGATTCAGTTGGATTCTTTCAAGCTGTGCTTTTAAATTGGTGAGGCCACATCAGAGAAGTATTTATTCTAGGGATAAATTTTACCCCTTGTCGAGGGAAGATCTCTTTTTAACACTCACATATTATTATTAAATGCTGTTACAATATTAGATACAATATTAGGTTCTTAAGTAGTAAAATTCCCTACTTTGCCTTGGGAGGCTGCATTATCCCTGAATCTGTGTGATCTGAGTCCTGTTTTCTACAATCTTCAGGCACTTCCCCTCACCCCACCCCCAGTTCAAACAGTTTCCTCCTGTCTATGCTGATTCCTCAGCGCTCAACCCAGGAGACTCTGCACCTATCAGGAGCTTCCTTGCTGTGCAGTGCTTTCTTCAATGGCAGCTTGGGTTTGTCAGCTTCCCCACCCTAATCCTCCCTGTGCATGATCTGAACAGTCTTCTGGAAGAAAGATGGGCTTTCATAGGTGCCACCTCCTTTAACTTCTGTCCCTCATGAGTCCCCTTTCTTTTTCTGGCCCAGTGATCAATGTTTTCATTGCCAATGCTTAATTTTTTGCTTTTTTTTTATTGCTTGTTTCACATGAGAACATAAATCCAGTCCCTGTTACTCCAGTTTGAGTCAGTGTGTAGATTTTATAGAGGTTTGGTCTGTTTTTAACTAACACAAAAAGCGTTACTGGAAACAGTGTGGTATGTAACTCAAAATGCATCACAGTGGCAGCTTATAACAAGTGCACAGGCGTTGCAGGCTGGATGGCCACCTACCCGTCTATGTCACAGACAATGTTTTCTGAAACCGTCAGCTCTGATAACTTGGATACGTTTGCAGTTCTAGAAGGAACATTTGTATATTATCAGAATGTCAGGCTGTATCAGTGGTTCCTTGAAGACTCTAGCAAGGCATTATAAAGATACAGATGAGTTTGGGAATAATTGGATGCGTCACAAGCAAGCAATGGAAAGAGTTCATAATTTCAAGGCCTTGAGAACTGGAAAGCTAAATGCAATTGTACTTCCTCCTGACTAGTGTTTCAAGTAGCCTGATGATATACGTGTGTGTGTGTGTGTGAGAGAGAGAGAGAGAGAGAGAGAGAGAGAGAAGTGCATAAATACACCAGGAATAAGTACGATGTCCAGAAAAGATTTTGATGTGATTGCTGGCACATAAATCTCACTATGATCAAATTTCTTCCGAAAACTATTCTATTTTTCAGAGAATCACATTACTGGTGAAACTTCAATCTTGGACTAAAATGTCTATGCTTAATTGACACAATATAATTCTTTGGATCCCAAACCTACACTATTTGAAAGTAGGCTATAAAAGATTTTTATTTTCCCCGAAGGGCATGTTCTCCTGTGTCCATTATGTCATGGTATGAGAAGGTTACGGATAAGTGAAGGACATCTCAGAAGGTGCACTCAGAGCCAAGAAGAGTGATAAATGATATCTTTTTATTGTTTGAGGTACTTTTTCTATTGATGGGGAAGAATGTCTTCCCCATACCTGGCCAGCAGTATTCTATTTCTGTATGATTCAATTGCTCCTGTTTATTTCACATTTTCCCTTTTCTAACTGAAAGTTTATATTGCTATGAATGACATTGTTCTTTGCTGGTCTTATACAGCAGCAAATAGTTTTACTTTAATTTACTAGATTGATGAGCCATAATGAAATCCACTTCCAGACCCGGTGGAGAGAACTGAACATCACCCAGAGATCTTGGACACTGAGCAGAGTGCGATGTCTTCACTGGGCTCTGGGGTGGCTCTCTCTAGGGGAGAGTGTGTTCCACGGGTGGGAAGATGGCAGGTGCGCACTGGGAGGCCAGGGAGCACGTGGCGGCGAGGACTGGTGGCTGGCAACCAAATGTACCCTTCCTTTCCTGAGCTCAAAGATAGGCTACTTTCCCCAGCTTCCCTTGCACTTAATTTTGGCAACACATTTCAGCTCTAAGCAGTGGAATGTGATTATAGCTGGTGTGCGTTAATCCGAGTTACGGCTTTTAAGGCAGGATCATTTATTACATCTGTAAAGTGCATGTTGATGACAAGACATCAGAAGTTGGAGGAACTATGTGACAGAAGGAAGACAGAGCAAATGCACTTGGCTACTGAATTCATGTTCTCAATTTCTCATAAAAAACTCTATGATATTTTGAGCTGTTATATTTTGTACCTATTTGTTATAGTGATTTAGCTTGTAATAATTTTCTCTAGTATCTAACAATCTCTCACCATCGAGAGTCAATGGCACATGTGTACCAGGCCAGGTGTACAAGAATATTCAGGGTAGTGCAGTGCACAGAGCAAAAATCTAGTGACAACGCAGTGTCCTCTACAGGGAAATAAATAACCAGTGGTATATTATTAAATAAGATATGATACATCTAGAACAAAAAGAAATTTGAATTGTATGGGGTACCTTAGCTACATCTGATACAAACTGTTTTATGTGATAAAAGTCAGACCCAGCTTATGGTATAGCATTTTTAAGTTCCAAACAAGAATAACTAAAAATGTTGGTGTTTAAATTTATAAACATAATTGAATAAATTAAAGTATAGACCAAAGAAATTGATAAACACAAAGTTCACACACTTATAGGAGGAGACAGGACAGTGGGATAGGGAATTTGTGAAGTTTCAGTTATTGGGTGAAGTATTGTTTTCTCAGATGTGAATTATATTATGTTCAATAACTCACATGTTAGACATGTTATTTTGTGCTTATCAGATATTATTTATAAAATTCAATAAAGGAAAAAATAATTTAGAAAAGAAGTGATTGTAGATGCAACAAGCTAGAAGTGTTTGCACAAATCGTCCTCCCTTTTGACGCCTGACTATTTCAGTGTGGAAGTGGGTGTTGACCCCACACAAACGCACCAAAGCTCATAGGTGGGAAAAATGCAGGTGTGTGCTGATGATTAGGCAACTGTTTGTGTACCATGTGGACAGATGTGGAAGGAAGCGCTCTGTGGTGAATAAGAAATGAGTCACAAAGTCCATCCAAGTCCCAATCCTGCTCCAGAAAAACTACATCGGCCTTCTTTCCCACTCTTAAAGATTTTGAAATAATAGCAAAGATATTTTTTATGTACACACTGCTACATAAAATGAGTCCCATGATCGAATCATGAATTTGAAATTCCTGGAAAAAAAGGAAAACAGACTGTTTATAAGAGGTGGAGTAAAAAATCCATGCAAAATACAAACAAGTGTGGGCTGAAGGAGGGACCCATTCTGGAGGCACCCCAGGTTTAGAATCAGCAGCCACAAAGCAAGGGGGGCTGGCTGCTCTGAGCAATCTGGAGCTGCCTCACGGCTTCTGGGTGGCCTGCTTATTTCTTGCCACATTTTACATTAGGCAGTTGAGAGTGGTGATGTATTTCCCCATAGTTAATTCAGTGACTCTAGACCCCCAGGCCAGAAAGGTAGAACCTCATTATCTATCTTCTTCTCAAGTGGAGATTTCCTTAAGGAAAGGGAATAGGGAGGTTCTAGTGGAAGAGACCAGGGACTGCCATGGCTGGTTTGACAGCTAGTCCATTGCACACCTTCACTGGGAGCAGAAATTTCATTCTCCATCAGAAACATAAAGTTTCTCAAGCATGAAAATGAGCTCATCAAACGCTTATGCTTTTAACATTTAAACAACATAAGTGCCAGAGAAAGACCTGCTTACACTTATTCAAGCAAATAAACACAGTTAGTTGGTTGAACGGGAGCTTCTTGAACTGGACAATTTAGTGAAGATATTTATCTAAAACACATACCCATGGGTAAAAAACAATAAACAACAGTATGAACAGATATCTAAAAAGAAACCAAGCCTCCAGATTGTGAGGGCAGGCTTAGGACTGAAATGGCTAGAAGGAAAATGGTCTACACCAGATGAATTACAGTGAAATTTAAGGTTTCTAAAGAGCCCTGACCGGTGTGGCTCAGTTGACTTGGTGTCATCTCACAAAGGGAAAAGTTGCTGGTTAAAGATAATACAACCCTAAAAACTTTCAGGCCCCAAACCAACATGTACAAATGAGCTCTTTGCTAAGTAAAAAGAAAAAGAATTGAGCACCTCAGTGTATGAATGCAAGAGGCTCCAAACCTATAAAGAATTTTTATAAAATTGTATTTTGTCCAAAGGATTCATCTGAGAATATGTATATTCTGCTGAGTATATAACAGAATGAGAAAAATAATGCTTCCCAGAATAGCAGGTTGTAGCTTCCTTTATGTGTTAGGAATTAAGGAGGGAATATTAAGAAGATTACATGTAGGTGGGAGAAAGCGAGGTGGGAATTGGATCCAGGATAGCTAACAAAATGATGTGTTCTCTTAAGGGTGTCATGCTTTAGAAGGAGGGGTCTGAGAGGCATTTTAAAGGTTTATGAGCCTAGACAAACAGAAGCAATGGACAGGGCTTGGTTAAGATAAGCCGTGTACTAAAGGAGTTATATTCCCCGGGGCATGATGACCCACCATGACCTCCCCCAATTAGGACTTCATGATCAGATCACACTGTGGGGTTACTTTCCACACAGCCCCCTTTTTTAGCCCATACATGGAGATCACTAAGCCTGAAGCAATGCTTTTAAGGTTGGGAAAGAAAATATTAAAAAGTTATAGCATCTGCCCTAGTTGGTGTGGCTCAGCGGATTGAGTGCTGGGCTGCAAAGCAAAGGGTCACGGGTTCAGTTCCCAGTCAGGGCACATGCCTGGGTTGCAGGCTGGGTCCTCGGTTGGGGGTGCATGAGAGGCAGCCACATATTGATGTTTCTCTTCCTCTCTTTCTCCCTTCTCTTCTCTCTAAAAATAAATGAATAAAATATTTTTTAAAAAGTATGGCATCTTATCTCCTGCCAAACCAACATTGTAGAATTGATAGGTAAACTCGAGAGTTAAAGATTTTAGCTTTAGTTACTGTTGATAGGCTTCAGTGATTAATGCCTGTGGAAAGCTGCATTGATCACAGGAACTGGAATACAGGACTAGGTGCCTCCAGGAGGTGGACAAGCAACCCAACCTTTGTGCCCCAGAGGGTCAGCCAGGGTCCAGATGGTATCTGAGCCCTTGAGTTTCTAGGAAGGAGTCCTTGATGCAGATAAAGAATTGTTGATCAGGAGATAAAGAAATACTAGTAAAATCACTGCCAGATTGCAACTCTTACCTGATTGACTTTTTTTCCAAACTCCTTATTAACCATTTTCTTCTCTTTATAAAAAGGTTGGCTGAAAATAAGATATTCAGATGGTTTTTGGGGTAGTACATAACCCACCATCTTCTCAGATTCCTAGTATCTGAATAAAGTGTCCATAAAGATTCAATCCTTGTCTCTGCTTATTAGTTCTGGTAGTGACAGGAGCATGAGCATCAATTGTCTGGTTTCAGAATGAGCAAAAATAATGAATTATCAAGTCACCAGAGGATTAAAAAAAGATTAAAAAAAAGAAAATCAATAATGCAAGGATAATTTTACAAAGACTAACACAAAGGAAAGGTTAGCTCCAATGATATTGGTAACTCATATATTGTTGTAGCAAATCTGATATAATCACCTATGATTATATGGATATTGAAATAACACTGTTCCATTATAAACTCTCACGTTGCTTTTAAACACCTAGATTCAATATGATATATTTAATAGAAACAATATGAAATAAAAAAATACATGCATCAGAAATTTCTGGCAAAAGATCTGCATTCTTCCAACATTTAAAATTTTAAAAAATTAAAATGAAAATATATTGAATACTATGCTGAAATTTAATTCTGTTAGCCCTAATAAATTAAACCTCTAAGAAACTTAAGTTTAAGATTTTATTTTCTCCAATTCATTATTTGGCTTATTCTAAGGTAGAGTTCACAATATCTGGATAGATTTAGTTTAGGTTTTGGGTTTTGCTTCTGTGTTATTTTGTTGTTGTTGCTGTAGCTTCCGTTGGACTGTCCCTCATTAGAATGGGCACAAAAGTTTTATTAGTTCAATGTTAGGGCTCTGATTTCCTTATCTTTTAAAGAATTGAAAAATATGGGAAACACAAAGTTATCACAGTGCTGACACCCATCTAGGATGATAGATTATTATGGACTATTCTATCTCTCTCTGCCCCTGGCAGGTCCTTGTGGAGATTATATCTCCCAATTCCATTGACTCTGGGTTCACCAAATGAATTGCTTTATTCCGAGCAAAGCTAGTGGAAGCAGCAATGTACCAGGATAAAAAGACTTTAGAATGCATTACAAGCTTTTGGTTGCCCTTCTTGGGACTTTCACCCACTTGCCTTACAAAGAACATTCCCCAGGTAGCTCTTGCTCCATTAGGCTGGGTCCTGAGCCATGAGAGTCTTAGAGCAGACTTGAACCCAAGTGGCAGCCGACTGGAGCCTGAATCTGAGCTGAGCCAAGATGAATCTGTAGCTGAGTCTGTAGCTGACCCATAAACCTGGGAAGGAAAAACAAATGTCTGTGGCTTTGTGCCACTGAGATTAGGATATTGTTAGTTATTCTGCTTTATTGTGGTGATAGCTGACTAATGCACTCATCAAAATCTAGGACCTCGATGAGTTATTGCAGGAAAGTGTTTGTTCCCACAATTCAGTACTTAACCTAATAAAAATATTGTTTCCAAGCAGCATAGCTGAGACTTAGTAATTTCTAAATCAGCAGCTAAAATGTGCCTGTTTGTAGACTTGCATGGGTGCTGTTCAATTATACCAACTGTCCAATACTCACATTTATGTAACTAATTTGGAAAAGTACTCCTTCAAAAATTTAATTTTAGCTTTGGCTGGTGTTGACTTAGTGGATTGAGCGCTGGCCATGGAATCAAAGGGTAGCTGATTCAGTTCCTAGTCAGGGCACATGCCTGGGCTGCAGGCCAGGTCCCCAGCAGGGGGCGTGTGAGAGGCAGCAACACACTGATGCTTCTCTCCTTTTCTTCCTTTCTTCCCCTCTCTAAAAATAGATTTAAAAAATTTACAAAATTTAATTATAGTACAGTTTTATAATATTTATGAGATAAAAATCCTCCTATGTAAAATGTCATCTTTTGCATAGAGTGGCATTTGAAACATTGCTGCCCCATTACCCAATTTTAAATTTTCATTGGTGACAGCTCTCTTCCACTGGTCATATTTGAGGTAAAATTCTTTCCTACTCAAATAATGTAAACCACTTAATTTAATTGTCCTTATTAAGCCCAATATTTCTGGAATCCTGGTGTCCATTAAGAATGGTAAAAAGGACATATTTTTTTGTTGCGGTGGAGTTCACCATCTTTCAACAAAAGCCATTATCTTATCAGTCCGCTGACCCTCCCTCTGGATAAAGAGAATGTACTGGCTCTGTTTTACTTTCTCTCTTTTTGCTTCTGCTTTGCTCTCTGTTGTAGACACTCTTTATATTTTCTCCCAACTTATCATTTTCTCCAAGTTTATTAGTTTTGAGTCTCCCAAAGCATTAAATACCATTCAAATAAGTCTTATTTTTTCTTTATCTTCTCGAGTCATAATCCTACCCCCAGGAATATCTTCCCACCAGACTGCCACTGAAATCAGATCTTAAGTAAATATGCTGTGTGATTCCTGACTCTTCTTGAACATGCTTTCTATTGACCCATCTTCCTTTAGAGTCCTGATTCCATGAATTATTTTTCTTAAGTGCCTGTAAATAACTACAGCGTCCTGAAAGTAACCAAAAGGTTCTTGAGGTTATTTCTATTTCCAATTCTTGAGCTTTTGAAAAGTTAAATAAATTCCGTCATCTCCGCCACAGTTCTCCCCTGTAGAATGCAGACTGGGTTCTCCACTATCCAATGTAGTTCTGCTTACCTCGGTCTGCCATTGGCCATTAAAGTTTAACTGCAGCTTGAAACTAACAAATACTACTCTTCCCACCAATGCCTGAAATACCTCTATTAAAAATATAAAAATAAAATGCCCTTTTCAACTTACACCTGCCTCAAAAATTTTGCATTTTAAAAAGCTCTTTCCTATCTGTTTCTCAAAGCACTTGGCCCCAAGCTCTAGATAAAAGTATTCGATTAAAGTGAACCTATCCCGGGCTGGTCAGAGGCAGTTGCTGGGGAACTTAGAGTCGGGAGGAGAAGATCAGAGTTCAGGTTTGCTGTGGGACTCTACACAGGTTCAGTGTTTCTCCCAAACTCACTGGGAAGATAATTCCCTTTCCTCCCTGGTATTGAGAGAGTGAGGGGCAGAGGGTGGCAGGTGTGTTGTGCTGAATGAGAGCCCTCTACTCGAAAGGAGAAGTCTACAGTAGGGGATAAGCGTTCCCCCCAAATAATGTTAAAGTCTTAGAGGTTATTGGAAATAACTTTTTAAATAAATTTAAGTGTGGGGAAGTGTTCTTAAGACAACCAACAAATTTTGATGCCATGAAAAAAAAGATTGATACATTCGACTAGCTAAAATATATTTTATTTTTTTTTTTTTTTTTTTTAGAGGGGGGGGGGGAGAAAATATTATGGTTCTTTCTTGGTGATTGAGTACACAGCAGGGCTAAATTTTTTAAAGAAGACTTTCTTAATGGTAAAAAGCACCATGAAGTTAATCAATGAGTAACATAGGAAGAGTATATTTGCAGAACATTGAATGAACACAAAGGCTCTAACAAGGCAATAAGAAAAATAAAAGAGCAAATGATCCAATAGGAAATTCAGCAAATGAGAAAAAATGCTCATTAAACATATTAAAAAGTTATTACCTTCACTTTGACTCAGGGAAATACAAATTAGAACTGCAATGATGTACATTTTGCTTGTCAGAGCAGCTAATTGGAGATGCTAATCTAGTTGGGAAGACTCCGAGTTGGAGACCCCTCGGTCAAGGGCAGCCTGGTTAAAACAAAGCTGAGCATATCTTTCAGGCTAACACTCCAATTCAAAGAGGTTAACTTAGACAATTATTTTAAGTGTGTACCAGAAATATTTACTAATACGGCTCATTTTAGCATCATTTATTTTAAAAAATCACTCCCCTACATTGCAGCCATAAAATCCATTTAATAGAC
Organism: Artibeus jamaicensis; assembly: GCF_021234435.1. Lineage (NCBI taxonomy): Eukaryota > Metazoa > Chordata > Mammalia > Chiroptera > Phyllostomidae > Artibeus > Artibeus jamaicensis. The sequence continues at coordinate 17,958,700 of NW_026522056.1, read as the reverse complement.
ATGTAAGCTCAGATGTAGAAAGATCTAAAACCTAAGTTGTTTTTTGTTTTTAAGAAAAGGTTATGTGAGAGTATTCAAGGCATGCTCTTATTTCTGCAAAGGAAAAAGAGGGCAAGTGGACTTTGCCTGGAGAAGCATCAGCAGGCCTGGGCATGCAAGCCTATGAGGCAGCGCTCGACCCACGCCCTCCGGTTGGTGATGATAGATGAATTCCCTCTTGAGATGGAGCCCTTTGCTAAACTATATCCCTAGATTATTATATTTGAGGTTTGTCAACATGAGTACTCTGACACATAAATCTAATATAAGTAACATTTTATTGCAGTAAAACGATAAGGAATATGTTGGGACACTTCAGGCTAAGGCGAGTTAAAAGAACTAATTATTCAATTTTATCAAGTTGCTCAAGGGAGATAGTCTCTGCTTTGTGTTGATATTATATGGCCCTCTATTTAGGATAATTATAGATTAAATGAACTTCAAATGAGGATTTCAGAAATCTATTATACTCCCAACCGCATTACTTTGAATTTCTACAACGCCATTTGAAATTTTGGTTGACGCTACTATATTCAAGTGGACCCCTGGTTATAATCTGTGTAAAATATTTCATGGAGCTACAAATCCCATTTTATTATAAAGTCTGCAAGGACAGTCTTTCCCTCATTTGGAAGAATGGCCAGAGTATTAGGCTGTACAATCTGTGATATAAGAAAAGGAATGGGCATGGCAGGAGCAGGCCAGACTTACTACAGCATAGTGGGGAGGGGAATGAAAGGGCCCTTTTATGTCATTCCAAATTTACATATTCATGTTTTATTCACGTGGACCTGAAAGTGTTCCTACAGCCCTGCACCACTAGATGAGTTGAAGAAGCTGACCTATGACTCTGACACTGTCCTCATCGAATGCAAGTTACACTTCCCTTCTTTAACTCTTTGCACTCGCCCAAATAAGTCTGAAAATGCTGCAAACTATTTGACCATCTTGAAATTTTATGAAGAGTGTTTGAACACGTGCTTTTCCACACACATTCTCGGGTTTGAGTCGGGAACGAGCGGGAGGCAGGCACACAGGTGCAGCTCTGCCAGTGCCAGTCCGCCTTCCTCCCAAATGGCTTCCCTGTTAGAGTTGACATCCCAGGTTTCTGTATATGATTTTCTGGTGGGCAAAAAGGCTTTTGCTAAAAACCATTTGAAAATTACTGTTTTTGTTCCATCCCTTTAGTTCACAGATAAGCAGACTGAGATGCACAGAATTTATGCCATTGCCCAGACTAAAGATGTAGTTGATGTTATTCTTCCTATTGTTGTACTTACAAACAGGATGGTTGTTTGATGGCTGTCTTGTTTTGAGTGTAGACAGTGTCTCTTAGAGACCCTCGCTCTGTCCTCTTCATTGTAAAAAGGGGACAAAAAAGGTTTTAGAGAGATCTACACATGGCTGGCAGGGGAGGCAGGAGGCTAGGTCGTCTGAATCCCATCAAGTTCTGCTGCAATAGTATCACATGCTCTTCTTATCACATAGACAGTGTCCTTAAAATACCACGTACCCCAGCTACTCCAGTAAGTGTGCTTTAATAGGGCTGTGATATAAATTCAATCTACAGTAAGCCAGGAAAAGGGGCTTATGGTTTTTCTGAAATCATTCTAGAAATAGTCAACTTGGAAGAACATTACAAGGTAAGCAGTCCCTTTGGGGGAGTGCAGGTTGTGAGGTAATTAGAGGTAAATCTATTTTTATATAAATCTGGGCATGTTATACGAGATCTGTCCAGAAAAGGTCCAGCCATTGTTAAAATAACAAGGATGGTTTGCATGACATCAGTGTTACCTGGCAGTCAGGGAGAGTGGACCGGAATGCGCATGTGTGAACAGTGACAACTTCGCTGTACTAGTCAGTGGGGGCGGTAGCCGTCATTGAGTGAGCATGTGGACTGTGTGGTCATCACATTCAAAATGACTGAGTGAGTAGAGCAATGCATCTGCATCCAATTTTGTGTTGTTGGAACATTCTTCCACAGAAACTGTTCAGATGGTTCAGAAGGTCACAGCTATGAGCAACTAGTAACTGGCAGCTTCATCAAGGCAATGCCTGCTAATATATCACATTTTGTGCAGAGATTTTTGGTGAAATATTTAATCGCTCAGATGACTCAGCCCCCCTATAACCCAGAATTGATGCCCTGCGACTTCTGGGTTTTCCTTAAACTAGAATCACCTTTGAAAGTGAAAAGATTTCAGACTGTAGATGAGATTTAGGAAAATACGATGGGGCAGCTGATGGCTACTGGGGGAACTGTGTGATGTTGCAAGGTGCCTACTTTGGAGGGAACTGAGGCATCATTGTCCTATGTACAGTGCTTCTTGTATCTTGTATCCTCTTCAGTAAGTGTCTCTATTTTTCACATTACATGCCTGGAGACCTTCTGGACAGACTTTGTGTGTGGTGATTCCATGTACTACAGCTTTCCAGTCAATATAGCAAAGAGAGCACCTACACCTCATGTACAAAGTAGATACCAAACGAGATTTCAAGAATGAGTGTATTTCTCATATATTCTATATGATCACTGCTGTTTATCATGAATACTAGTATATTTGAAGTCTTTTAGTTGGCTGAAAAGTAGGTTGCTGAATGAATACAATAGTTTCAACTAAATATACTCAGAATGTCCCAAGAGGCTTGTCTTGTTGTAGAATGTTGTGACAGCAGTCCAAAACACTGGAAGCGATTCCTGCTGTGGCCAACAGCGCCCCCTCCTTCTGCGGCCAAGCTGGAACCACTCCAAATGAGGGGTTGGCAGGACAGGTGTCAAATCACACCCGTGTAGTCATTTTTCAAAACTGCATCCAACAATAAAAATAAGTATTCAGTGATAATAAACAAGGCAGTGAATAGCTATTAAAATGTTTATCTTATGGCTTTAAAAGCATATGAAATAGTAAAAGGAAACCTTTTGCATCTTTTTTGTTATATTTAGTCCTTTAAAAATCTGCATAACTGTTTTTTAAATCAGTGCAAAATCCTTTTGGTGAATTGTGTTTTGATAACCTCTCTACAAAAGCTGTTCTGGGCATTCTCACCACTTGCCTGTGTGCATTATCTGTAATTGTCTTTTAATATACTGAGACTAAATTATTAGAAAAAAATTGCATCTCCAGGGAGGAAGGGTTGTCAGGTACCACTGAGATGTAATACATCAAATGCTCAGGTGTTCAGCTTTATCTCCGCGGCTGTTTGTTTTCAGGACACACATTAAAAAAAAAAGTTTTCAACCTTTCTAACCTGTTCTAATTTCAAATGAGCAAAGTGATGAGCATGAACAACAAGGAGAACAATAGAATTAATGAATCACGAACAACAGCAAGATATTACGTGCAGGATTTGAGAGTAAAAGGAAGATCAGCAAGCCATTTTTTTAAAACCAAGGAACAAACCATTTGCTCTCACAACTAATTAAAAGTTCTCACTGGAAGTGTTTTCTTAAATAGTCAGGGTATACAATAGTTTCACATTTTTATGAAAAATATGACATTTCATAAATGCAGAAATATTGTGATTATCCAAGATCTGTTTTTTGTCTTACTCCTATGTGGTATAACTGTGGATGTTTATTTAAGATTTTATTTATTTATTTTTAGACAGAGGGGAAGGGAGGGAGAAAGAGAGGGAGAGAAACATCAATATGCAGTTATCTCTTGTGCATCCCCTACTGGGGACCTGGCCCACAACTCAGGCATGTGCCCTGACTGGGAATCGAAGCAACGATCCTTTGTTTTGCAAGGCCAGCACTCAGTCCACTGAGCCACACCAGCCAGGTCTCATTCATATTTTTTAATTAGTTTTTTCTTGTTTGGTCTAGTTGCATTATTTATTTCCATGGCCAGACTCACTTCTTTGTGGACATCTAACGACAACCTCTTTGTCCTTTAAAACACAGATCATCTTTCAGCCCCTCAGTCTTGTAGGTAGTCTATTTGAATGTTCTTTCATTACAGAATCATTAGATACATAAAAAAATCATGAGTAATGCCCCTGCCCTGAAAATAACTTTTAATGTTTTTAATGTTTTTAATGTTTTAGTTCATAAATTGCCAGACACTTTTCTACATTCATTTGTCAAATTCTATGTATAATATATTAAATGCTTTTATAGTGATTAAAACATTTTAAACATTATGGTGTTTTTGTGTGTGGTGGAATCCATTTTTCTAACATTATTTCTGAAGGAGAGTGGGATCATGTTTAAAAAATATATATAGAGAGATTTATATATATATATATATATATATAGAGAGAGAGAGAGAGAGAGATATAGAGGTATGGTTATCTATATGTACATATAGATATAGATATTTCCCTATATGGCCTTTTATATTTGTGTAATTTCCCTTTTGTAATAAAATATGCAAACATTTATGAATGTTTCAATATGTAGGAAGTATCTGTGACTGTTTACTTTTTTATTTTTAAACAGGTGCCTTACTAATGTTCACTGAAATATCAATGTCATAAACAGTCTACCCAAGCTCCACCATCTCCCCCTATGTTCTGAAAGCAATGTGCTCCTCCACACCTTTCTTCCAGTCAGCTTATCAAATAATCTTTCTCATACTTCCTCCCAACCATATATGAACATGGAATAGATACTCGTACCCCCTTATTGCTCACCTCTTTCCATTTCAGAAGATGGATTATTGAGACACTGGAAAGACATGTATTATGAATTCTCTGGCAGCAATTCAGTAGTCAACTTTAAACTTTTATTAAAGCATGTCTCTAATTTTCTTGGTTTTAACAAAAAGAAAAAACTAGAAATAGAGCTTTTGAAAGTTGATTTTTTTGAAAACAGAAAAAAATTGGTAAAGAGATTCCTTGCATGAAGTTATTTCCACTTAAGAAGTTTAAGAGTAAGTAAATGGCTAATCAAAGATACATCTGAGAAATATGAACTCCAGATGGTAACTCAGGTGCCTCAACAGTGTTAATCTAAAATGAAAAAAAAAAAGGCAGACAAAAGCAGTATCTCAGGGAAGGTCAGGCTATTTCTTTGATTCATCAAAAGAATTTTCTCTCAGTTTAATATCATTTGGAAAACTTACAGGGCAAATTATTTACAATAACAGATGTACACGTGTGGAAGAAAAGGGACCCCATACTAAATCTGACAAGCTCAGGGGAGACCTGTGTGTTGGCTTTACAAGCTCAAGAGACCTAAACTAACCACCTAGGATGGTCTGAAATTAAGAAGTTTCTTTCTTTCTTTCTTTCTTTCTTTCTTTCTTTCTTTCTTTCTTTCTTTCTTTCTTTCTTTCTTTCTTTCTTTCTTTCTTTCTTTCTTTCCTTCCTTCCTTCCTTCCTTCCTTCCTTCCTTCCTTCCTTCCTTCCTTCCTTCCTTCCTTCCTTCCTTCCTTCCTTCCTTCCTTTTAATATGGACGCTTCACGATTTGCATGCCATCCTTGCTCAGAGTCCATGCTAATCTTCTCTGTATCGTTCCAATTTTAGTGTATGTGCTGCTGAATCTAGCACTCTTTCTTTCATTTTTTAAAGATTTCATTGATTTATTTTTAGAGAGAGGAAAAGGGAAGGAGAGAGAGAGGAAGAGAAACAGCAGTGTGTGGTTACCTTTCCCATGCTCCATCCTAGGGACCTGGTCCACAACCCAGGCATGTGCCCTGACTGGGAATTGAACTGGCGACCCTTTAGTTTGCAGGCTGGCACTCAGTCCACTGAGCCACACCAGCCAGGGCCGAAATTAGAACTTTCTAACTAAGAGCAGGTTGTGGCTGGTAGTCATGTCCTAGGCCAGTATTTCTTGCTAACAAAGGCCAATCTTTCCCTTTACTGAACTGTCTGTGGTCTTTTCCCATCTAAGATAATGTGCCTTTGGAATGCCAGATTTCCTTTTTCAGGACCCCTGAAAGCCAAGGCTGTGCACCAGGGGGGGACCACAGTTCTCCTCATTGATATTGTTATTCTTATCATGTTAATTGTTGGCAGTTAATGATCCTCAACCAACCTGTGTAAAATCGTCTATCATTTTACTTTTTTATTCAACCCCAGGGGTTCCCCCCACTTGCTTTCTCCCACCTCCCTAATCTGTCACCAACAGATTTCATGTAACCCCCTTACACCTCCTCTTTTGATTGTAATGTGTAAAATAAGGTGCAGAACTGCGATTCTCCAGAGCATTTTCTCAACTCTTCAGGGCTTTGCTTTCCGCCAATTGTTGTAAGCTTGGTTCAGATAAACTCATAAAAATTCTTCCAGGTTTAAATGCTTCTTACACTGACAAAAAAAAAATGATGAAACTTGAATAAGTTTCCTTCATAGACTGGAGAATTTATATTTTTCCTCATCAACAGTGATAGTTCATAAAATAAGTTATAGGTGAGTCTATTTACTTTATAAATCTATGAGGCAACGCCAATGGCAATTTTTAAAAATTGTCTTTTAATTGATTAGTTAGTCAGAACAGTCAAGTAGTTGAAACTCACAGAAAGAGTACAGATATATTTCCCCAATAACAATTTTGCTTTTAGTTTTTCATGTTTTTCTTACCCCATATATAAGTACTTCAACTTTTCTCAGTAAATTTTTAATATTATAACATTGATATATTAGTGGATTGATTGTAATCTCTGATTTTTCATTTTTGTGCTCCTGCCCCTTCCACTGAAATATACCTTGAAATCAAAACAGTCTGATGATAAATAATATTGTTCTTGTCTTTGAGTACCAAAACAGATTCTTGAAATTCAGAGCAAAGGAATAATCTTAAAATTACAGGACTTTAACTTCCAAGAATACTACATTAAGTCACAAAAGCTTAAGCCACAGAGAAACCAAGAAATAGCACATATATCACAATCATTACATTGACAAGAGGGTATAAATGTGGAAGGAAGAGTAGGAATTAAATTCTAACCACCAACAGTTGCACATTTACTAGAAAGTGTTCCCGTGCTTGATAGTAACATAAAAAAAAAAACATGTTTGAAAACTGTGAAAAGTAGAGAAAGAAAACAGAGAGAAGACGTATTGGGTGTCTTGTCTTCTGGGTGAATTTATAATAAAACCAAATTTATTTAGAAAAGCCAGTTCCATCTGTTTACTATGAGACTATTAAATGGTTATATTTACATGCCATACAATTGAAATGTGTTTAAACCCAGTTTGACAAATCATAGTTCTTGGTTAAATCCACCAAAGCAATCATTCTATGTAATTGGAATCTCTTTCCTTTATTTGTCAAAAGCACAAATGTTTGGTTTTACTTAAAAAAATCACATAACTATTTGAAAATGATTTAACTATAATTTATTTGAGCATATTATAAATCAGATTTGGGAAAATGGAACATATGAGATTGTACAAAATAATTTTCAGTGATTTCTGCTTTGTGATTTCCTAGAAGCTAGAGATTTTCTATGAAATTGGAACCTTGAATGTAAGTGATTACATATCCCTTCAGATTTCTTGCTTTGTCTCTATCAACTGTGAAGTGGGGCAACCTACTATTAAGTAGATATGTAAATTATTTTACAGGATAAAATTTCTAGTCCTCATGAACTATGTGAAGAGTTCTCAATGTTATGAAATTATACATGCCCTTCACTGTTAGGTTGATGTTCAATTTAATTAAGTGCTGTTCTCATTTTACTTTAAACCATTATGCTAGAAAACACATTTAATTCTACCAGTAGTTTTCCAAGTAAAAAGTGTACTTAGGGTGTTCTGATCTGTACTGTATTAGAAATAGTACATGAAAATGAAGTGTGAGCATTCATTTTTATATTATGTAAGATTTCATAAGTTAATTTACTACAGATAGGTTAGCATCTGTCTTAAAGAAAAGATAGGAACTATTTGGAAGTTACAGAAATAGTTTTCCCTGAGTGATAGGTACAGGCCTAGAAAATTGCTTCAGAATGTTTTCCAAATTAGTCACTGAGCTTGATTTTTCAAGCATATAATTGTCAGTTCATAAACTCTGCACCAGCGCACTCATGATGCTCTGGCCTTTTGAAAGAGTTAAAACAGCTTCCAGAACTGATTCATTTACTCCCAAGTTATAGCTTATGCCTCGGGAAAAATCTGGATCATGCTGTACCCCAAAGACTCAGTTACGAATTGCCAGAGCCATTGATGGGCCATTTAGTTTCCTCTTTTCCCAGCATGGCTATATTGAAAGAAAACTAGGAGGAAATCTACCAGTAAATCAGAAGTTGCTTTTTTTATAAATAAGTAAAAATATTTACTAACTCACTGCCATTTCTAGTGTAATAAAATCAAATTTTATAATTCTTATAAATTTGATCAGTCTTTGTAATTGAAGTGTATATGAATATCTGTTTTGTTCAGAATTTATATAATGCCTGATACAATCGTGAAAACAGTGTGTAAAAGAATTTCATTTCTGTTTTCTTTGTAAAGGGGCACCACAGTAAATTATAGCTAAAGTTGTATTTCCAAAGATATAGTTATCTACTGCCATTATATTTTGATGATGGTAATTACATTGATTGGCAAAACATTTTACCAAATATTGCCTTAACTCAAAAGATTTGTGTTAAATTGTACCCTATTTTAAATGTATAGTAATAAGCTCAGGGTATATAATAGAACATAATATTCAGAAGCAAATGAAGTGTTTACCCCTTGAATCAGCTTACTGTTTGCAACTAATTAAGATAATTCAATTTCAAAATATATTTCATGTGAGAATTTCTCAGAAGATAGCAAAAGTTATTAGAGATCAATATTTCCAAAATGGTATGGACCAGAAACCAAGAGCTAAAATATACATAACTTTATAAAAGACCATGAAATGTAATACAACAATTATAAATATTTCAATGTCCTATGCAGCACTTGAAGCAACATCGTATTTTATTCTAGGCAAAAATAAGTAAATAAATAAATGAAAACAAAAATCTCCACTTAATGACTAGTACTTCGGGCAGGCTTGTATGGATTTTGATGCCAGAGAGATTTTGATCATATCCAGGCTCCATATGTGACAGCCACCTGACATTGAATGAATGAACTGCCTTCTCTGAACATTGTACTTCATTACAGTAGAAAAACCCTATCTCCCTTCTGCCTTCCTGGGAGGAAAGAATTGAGCTTCCAAATGTACTGTGTCTAATAATGTAATTGGACACAATAATATTGAATTATAAATTGGATCAATGCTTTTCTTTTTTTTTTTTTTGTCTCATAGACCGGTGTGAGTTTTTGTGTTATTTAAGCAGTTGCAATTCTCTTAGAAAAAAACTTGAAAACAAGCCGAGATAGATATAAAATGTTAAAAATAGTAACTGAATCCTAATTAGGTAAGTAAAGGCCTAGCATGTGAACATAGACAAGATTCATGGTAGATGTTATGTATAAGAAGTCATTTAGTGGCTGGTAAGATATGATAAAGACAAAATAAATGCAATATAAATGAGAACAGACAAAACTTTTTTTTCCAGATGAAAAAGGGATAAAAAGACCAAGTCACAAGTATGCCACCTCTGAGTCTCTAAATTAACCACCTACTGGTAACGGCGTATTGTTCCTTCTGGCTGATTATGTGCTCGGCCCAAAAAGTGCAGGTGAAAACCGCTGCCTGCTGGCCACTCCAGCTGCAGCCAAGTCTAACTTTCTGGTGAGGGCAAGTGTGTTTTGGCTAGAGGCATGTTCCCTCTCACTGGCTTTCTGCAGACCAAGTCCCTCAGAGCAGCGGAGGTAGAGGAGTGCCTGATGAGACTACAGCCCTCTTTCTGCTCCAGACCAGCTCTGCGCTGGGAGCTCCAAAGATGATATGACATTTCTAAAAGTGAAGATGAGACATTTAAAATGCTGGCATAATTCTAGGTTTGAAACAATATACTGCTAAGAGACCAAGTAGCCAGCTGTAAAGGGAGAATCAGCATTGCCCAGTTGAGAGTAGCAACTGATAGACAATAGAACATTTTCTTCTCTACAGGTACGGAGTTGAGACTCCTGTCATCATTAGTGACACAGGTAATAAAACTACGATTAACCGAAAGAACTAACAATAATTGCAGATGTTCTTAGGAGCTTGTGAATTAAATTTCTGAGATTTATTCATGTCCTTGCCCAGGTGTGGGCCATTCTTTTTTGTTGTTATATGGTTTTGTTATATGTTATATGGTTTTGTCCTGTGGTTATATCACTTGTTCCTTTTCCTTTGTGCCAATGCTAATGCAGATGTGGGTTGTGTCCAGTCTGGGAACTATTATAAATGATGCTGCTGTGAACATTTGGGTGCATCTCTCTTGGTTCACATATCCATGCATTGCTGCTAGATGTAATCCAGGAAGTGAAGTTACTGGGCCAAAGGTCATAAACTTGTTCAATTGTAATGGAAAATATTAAACTGTTTTCCAAAGTGCTTGTACCAATCCAAACTGGCCCTCTGAGTATATAAAAAATTATATTGTTTCACATCACTTTTCACATGTGTATTGATGTATCATTAAGAAAAGCTGAATAAAAGAGAGAAATTATTACAAAACATAAGTTCTTAAGGCTGACAAAAACCAAAATTGAGTAAGTGAATAATTTCATAGTTATTAAAGAATGAATCTGAGCTTAAAATCTTCTCATACACATGAAAAACACTTCAGTTCTAAATAATTCGCTTATGAATTCTAGCTCACATTAGAGATACATAACACACACAAACTCTTTCAAAGAAGAGAAAGTGGCCACTATTCCACTACTCATTTGTGAAGCAAGCAGAAATTTGAAACTAAAAACGACAAAGCTACCACGAGAAAATTGGAAGCTGGTCTTATCCATGAATGCAGATGCAAAATCTCTTTGCAAAGTATTGACTTATTCAATCCAACAATTTATTAAAAATAGTAACATGCCAAGACCAACTTTGGTTTATCACAGGATTATAAGGTCGGTATAACATTTGAAAGCCAATCAGTATAATTCACCATATTAAAAAGTGAAGGAGAAAACCCGTATGGTCATCTCTGAAATGCAGAAAAAACATTTGATAAAATTTAACATCCATTCATAACAATGCTTTTAAGAATCCCTCTTAGCAAAATAGAAATAAAAATGGGACATTATTAAAACAGTAAGTAGTATGAATGAAACCCCCGCAACAAATGCCACCTTTAATGGTGAAATACCGAAAGCTCACCTCTGAGACCGTGAAGGAAACTATAATGCTGCGGGTTCTCACTGCTTCTATTCTTTATTGCATCAGAAATCTTCAGAAGTGCAGTGAAGCAAGGAAAAATGTAATATAAAGATAGAAAAGGAAGAAATACAACTGCCATTACTGCAGACTATATCATTGTGCTATGTAGCAAACCTGCATATTCATTAGTCTTGATTCTCTTATTATTAGCATTACAAAGCTTGAAATATTACTATTCTGTACTATTATCCACCAATGTACATGGTGAATTGTACCTAACTATTGCAGCCAAGAATCCTATGCCCAGAGGGCTTAAGCATTACTCATTTATCTTATTTAAGTACTTATTTATCTTTTTTCTGCTTTGGAATGCAAAATGTTTTGAAACCTTATTGACAGCAAATGATTTCATTAAATCTTTCAAATGTTTGTGCAAACACATTATTAGTCATTGGTTTTAAGGGAAGATAAAAATTAGACTCAGAGTATTGACACAATTTGCAATATTTAGGCTGACAGTTTTATTTATTTAACAATAAAAACACTTCACTAATTCGTAATGAAAAATGCAATTGTTACAGAGATTAAAATGATTGAGTCGGCGTGATCAGCACATTTGATCTGTACCAGTAGGTTATATAAATCCCTTGAGGAGCACAGATGTAGAATAAAACAAGTTAGATGGATCAAATGATGAATGCTATCTGAAGTAATCAGATCCCCCGTTTAACAGTGGAAATGATATTTCCAACAGGCCAGGATACAGTTGAAGGGGATTATATCCACATTCATTGCTATACTGGAGACAGTCTTGCAGTTCTGCTCAGAAATACGCAGATTCTTACTGCGAAGATATCATCTCCTGTAGGAAAGGTGTTCCCAGTGTTTGTTTTTGGTGCTCATGTAGGTATACTTCTGAAGATTGAGATGCAGTATTTATTTTTTGTTCTTAATCTTTTAACCAACCATAACTACTGTATCTTAATGGCAGAATTTGATGTAAAATGGCTTTGCATTTTAAATTGTAGGACACATATTCTTATTAAAGTAACAGATTTACTTGTATTTGTACTTTTGCTGTCATGGTTGAGGTTATCAGTCCTGATGTTTTTAAATGCAACAGGACAGGTGAGAGTAGGAGAAGGTATAACCCAAATTCAGATGGTCCATTAGAGATGCACAGGTACTGAGTGGAACTGGATGCAGTATTAGTCTTGGGGGAAAAAGTTACTGTGATATTTAGGACATGACGCCATAGGCACATGAGTTGATAACCAACCTATGAGAGGTGTTCATAACTAGTGAAATCTCTGAAAATGATTCAGTCTGAAATCCTCATTCTCATTTTTGACAAGAATGCTAAAAGTGTACCTGCTGGCCAAAGGTGCATGCTACCAGGCACGAGGAAAAGTTTGAGGGAGCAGGTTCAGAATGAACGATGGGTACCCTAACAGGAATCTAGTACTCCCCCAAGAGCTCAGTGGGAATACATCTGTGGCAAGTAGGAAATCCAGGGCAAGACAAATTTTAGTTGGTAGCGGAAAGAAAAGGAGTGGAGTCTATGGGGTAGACTCAAATTTGCAAAATCAAACCAAAATCCCCATATAAAAAGTGGAGAGAAATTTTCAACGACTAAAATAGGAAGATATTTAAGCATCTCCATTATCAAAACTGAGACTCGAAATGGAATTGGAACCTTGCAAGGCAACTTGGTAATACATGCTAGGACCCTCACCTAAATTTAAAGGTAAACTTGGCAGGATTTAGTTTGCGTGGTTGGGATTAGACTAGACTGGTTTTTAAGAAGGCTTTGTAGAAAATTAGTAGTGTGTGTGTATATATATAAAACTGAAAATTTCATTTCTGTGATAAAATACAGATATCAACCAGGGCTGCTTGAACCTAAATAAACAGGTATGAATTAATTCAAACCAAATATCACGTGGAGGGAACACAATCTATGATATATGATCAAACAAAGCAAAACAGTAACTAAACAAAATCTCTGAAGCACATTTACCTCATCTCACTATAAACTTTTTTCTGAAAATACTAAAATATTGAGAAATTAATTCCATGACATATTTGAAAACATAGTCTAAATGAAGACCATAGAATATAAAAAGTTTTGCAAAAAATCAAAACATAATAAAAAAACAAGTTTATAAGATAGATGGTCTCTATGTGGCTGGTATATTTTGAATAGAAATACCTTGCGCTATTTAATTTTTTCATCTGAGTGTGTGGAATACTTGTCTAATAATTCCATACCTCTTTCAATAAGTTTTGTGAGTTTTCAAAATTTTTTCTAGAATACTTCTTGCAATTTTATCAGTTTTAAATACACTATTTTATTCTCATTGCTATTGTGAATGGAATCATTTGCTTCAACATTTCTAACTTATCCCTATGGAAAATATATTTGGCTTTATCATAAAAAAATTAAGAGAACAATAGTGCAGGACTCTATTTTATAGAAAGGGGTATATTTAGCTATATTATCATAATGCTTCCCTCCAGTTCTACCTGTAAAGAATTAAATCCTAGAAAGTCTTTGGCCCATAGTCACATACAGGTCACTGCCCACTACCAGTAGATCATAAACATTTACTCCTATAGCTAACCCTCCATGTGATCTTCATTTCTATGGTTCGCTCCTGATCTAGCTGTCCTCTTAGTTTGCTTTTGTTTTAGGTGTGGTTGTTAATAACTGTGAGTTTGCTATCCTTTCACCGTTCATCTTTTTTATCTTCTTTTTCTTAGATAAGTCCCTTTAACATTTCATATAATAATAGATGGGGGGAGGGCAAGAATAGTAGGGGAAATATAGAATCTTAAGAACTTGAGATGTGGTCATAAACTAAAAGGGGGGAATGGTGGGGGACGGGTGTGCAGGGTGGAGGGGAATGAAGGGGGGGAATAGAGCAACTGTAATGGCATAATTAATAAAATATATTAAAAAATTTACTGCTCTATATTTTGTTTAATAATATTTAAAGCAATCATTGATAATCAAGAAAAATCTTAAGGTACTTATTTTTAGTTTTTGTTAGTCTGAGGCTGTTACAAAAATGTGAAGAATTACTACTTACATCAATTTTAGGAAAAGAGAGATGCATGACCAGAGGGAAGAGAACCAAAAAGCCGGAAAAGGCAACAAATTTGTTTGGCTGGGACACCATCGCTGCTCAGCACAGCCCAGGAGCTGCCAGCAAGTGTCATAAACACGCCACTGCCTCCCAGGATCTCACGCCAGAGACAGCTTTTTCCTCTGGCTTCTCCACAGTATTTTCAACAGACCTTCACAAGACAAATTGTTCGTGCTTTTGTGTTTCCATTTTATTGTTAATGTGATTGTTACATTTACCGAGAAAGAGACCTTTTAGATCACATACAGCACTTTTTTGTTACTTTCAACTAATGTTTTATTTGTTTCGAAGGCAATTCATCCTAAATTGAATATATAGAGCCTCAAGTTCAATTGACAATATAATTTTACCCAATTGCCAATTAATCAGGAGTTACAAGCACTTGAGGAGAGAATTGGCCAAGCCCTCCAGGCAGAATAAAGAGGAGACCTACTCTATCATATAAATGAAGACATTTCTCATTGAAGAGAAAAAAAAAGTCAGAAAACAAATATGTTTAATTGTCGTATTACCCAGATCATTTAATTTTGTTTTCTCCTCCCTTATAAAATTTATCACAAAGCAAGTAGATGAGGTTGGATGGATGTGCAGCCTGCCAGTAACTTGACGTTCAGCATGATTTAGAGACTCTTCTATAGCAAGGTGTGTCTTTTCCTTTGATGCTTAAAACGTTGAAGTAGATTCTATCACCTCCCCTGAGTCATAGTCATTTGCATTATTTAGTCTCCTCTCCTTACTTACAGGGGTTTAGCAGGAATATTGTTTCCAAGTTCAAGGAGAAACCGTCTCTGTCAGGATGTGATTTTTGCATTTGCATAGGAGTGAGTTGATTTTAACAGTTGTTTACAAGGACAACAAAAACTTTGAGTAAATTGAGACAGCATGTTATATTATGGGATGAACATAGCCCCCATCCAAATATAATTCATCTATGCCTTAAACAGTGAGTGTCTGGTCTACCATTGAACTCTGTTCTCATATAATCACCAGGAGTATGTATCTTTCCAGGGTCAAGAAAGCTGTAGTGACTTCACTTGTCTCTTGGGCACCTGAAGAATATTTTTCAATTTAAAAATTCTTTTGGGAAAAAGTCCAAAGCAATGGGCTAAAGGTAGAAGGATTAATACCTGTTTAGCATCATCCTTTGTTAATAGGTAGCATGCTATAGAAAACATCGCTATTGATTTGTGCAGGTCTGGTTAACAAGCCCTGCCAAGGATGACCTTGCAGTTGTTTGTGGTGGCATACAAATGAAGACTGATTTTGTTTGGTTATCAAACAAGTACTTAGAGTTTCCTTTTGTTTTCTTCCTCTCCAAGATTTACCCATTGTGAGCTGCCAAGTTCTCTGAGAGTTATGTGCTTCTCTGTCTGCTACTATTGTGCCCCAGCTTCTTTGCATCCATTAAACGTGGCTTCTTATGAAAGCTGACACTGTATCTTGCCTTACAGCCTTCTGGGGCTACTCGTGCCCACCCCGTCTAAAGTAATTTCATTTTACCTGCAGGAGAGCAGCTGCTTGTGC
Organism: Artibeus jamaicensis; assembly: GCF_021234435.1. Lineage (NCBI taxonomy): Eukaryota > Metazoa > Chordata > Mammalia > Chiroptera > Phyllostomidae > Artibeus > Artibeus jamaicensis. Next base: position 17,942,850 of record NW_026522056.1, on the reverse strand, counting down.
ATCCATTGGTCATCCATCCTCCACACATTAGTGCAGTTCTATATTTCAAAGGAATAAAAAGTGACTTTACTGCTAATAGAAAGGCTGTATTCCAGGAATATATTTGGAAGGAACCTACCCGAAACTTAAAAATTATGAGGACTTTGCTTAGACCTTACAGAAGACTTCTGTATTATCCTAATTCTGTATCAAGAGCAACACTGTAGACATAATAGAGCAGTCACTTTTTGGTTTTGGCAGACACTGAGCTAAGGACACTGAGGGCTTTACCAAAATCACCTCATGAAATTTTCTGTTTTCTTAAAAGAAAATGAAAAGGTGCGAGATGAATGATGAAAAAAATTCATGATTAGAACATGTAAGCACCCTCCCAGGAGTCATAAAAATTGGTAAGCATGTGGTACTGACCTATGTGCAGAGTGCTAAGTCCCCTTTGTGTTGTTAAAAATACAAATAAAATTATTAATGGAACCACATGTTTAATTTTTCTATACCTAAGTTTCCTCTTCTTTAAAATGCATGTCATATTTTCTTCTGAGATTTAAGATTCAAATGAGTTAATATGTTTAATATGCTTATGACATTTCTGGCACATGGAATAAATAGCTATTTTAATGGTTTGGCATTTTATAATGATGTAGTTATCTTTCAGATATCTAAAGGAGAACACAAATAACCATGACTTTTTCTCTAAGTAATACATTTTAAGTTTAATTAATTACTTTTCATCTGTGCATTTATTCAGTAGACATTTTTGAGTGCCATGATGAATTAAAGTTTAGATACAGATTTTTCTTAAGAGTGTATTAGCTCCCTGCATATCTTTATGGTCAGATATATTTTCACTGTCACCTGCTCAGCTATAGCTATAAAGTGGCATGTAATCTTGATAATGCCTCTTTAAATAAATGTTACACTGATCATATCAGCAACAATTATCATCTTTAGAAGAAGTTTAAGGATTGTTGAAAATGTGTGTGATCATCAGAGTCATCAGCAGGCTTTAAATCAAATTACTTAGCAACTAAAGTATCGTTGTTTTGACAAAGCACATGAATAAAAATATTCTAAGCTTACATCATTCTGATTTATTTTGTCGGAAGCAAAGAATGTACCAGATGTGAATGAATTTGAATGGAGGGTAGCGTTACAATATATCAGAATATTGTGGAGCTTCCAAATTTGTTTACAAATCCCAGCTCTGCCGACTGTATCAAAGACTTTGGTCATTCATATAGAATCAAATATGGAGAGTGATGTGGAAGCAAAGGGTACAACAACACAGAAGTTATAAAATATAGAGAATATTTTTAATGAGTAAAGAGAAATGCTTTCTTGTGGACAAAAAAATCATTCCAACAATCTTACTGTAATACACACCTTTTATTCATTATAATAAAAATGAAATGCTAGATATTAATTTCTACAGAATCATGTGTGTTAAGATTACTATGCAAATATTACTTAAAACACTCACATTAATCTTCCTTGCTACCATCATTTATTTATTGAACTATATATTAATCTTCATACTTTGGTTAAATAATTGAGATAACAAGAATAGTGCCATGCTTAGATTGATAAATAATTTTAAAAAATTTTTTCATGTCTTTGATTCAATAGATTTATGTTTCAGATTTTGAAATGAAATTAGTTCAAACAATATGATTAAGAGTAATTTTGGGGAAACTTAAGGGAAAACTCTCAACCATTTTCTTTTCAATGTCGTCTCTTTCTTCTGAACTCCAGTAAAATGGATGTTAGATGTTCTAGTCTCAGTAACTGTGGGTAATTTTCACCACCTTTCCGATCCATCCCTATACTGAATTCTCCTTAAATTATTCAGATAAGTCTTTCTGTTCAATAATTTGTTGTTCAACTGTGTATTATTTTCTGGTTAACTCATCTACTGAGGCTTCATTTTTAATTCCAACAATTACAGTTTTTTATTTCTAGAAGTTTCATCTGATTCTTTTCATATATGTCACCTCACATCTCTTTAGTCATTTTCTCCTTAGCCATTCCGTATTCTCTGATACTTTCATTCTCAAAATTCCTTTGTGGGCCTAATTAGTTGTTTAATGTCTGTGCCGATGGTGGCTCTTGGTGACTTGCCTCCCTGTGTTCTTGGTGATACTTGTGAACTCTTATTTGCTTGTACTCAGTCTGTGTGAGTAATGAATGAGAAAAGTAGCTGCATTGGAAATACTCTCTTCCAGAGAAATTTTATGTCCAACTTTCTCTAGAAATTGGGTGCTTCAAGTCTGAGTTTTTAAGGAGGATAAGGGTGGCACCTTATTTTCTTCAAGCACTTCTGCATACGTGGACTTTTAGACCAAGTTCCCACTTCTAGCTACTGCACAAGGCTCAGTGTTTGGGGTGGAGCACTGTCAGTAACACTCGTCATCGAGCAATCTGAGTTCCACTAGCAATCCAATTTGGGTGCACAGTTTGTTTCTTATTTTGTTTATCTTCAGAAAAGGTCTTTGGGGATTTTTCTTACCAATTTGGTTCTCCACTTGATAGCAAACTTCTGTAATAACACACCCATTGGACTTAGATCTCCACGTTCCCTCTGAGCCACTGGACACTGACCCAAAGTGCAGTCATTGAAAAGGCGGGGCCCACTTCTTCATGCCTTTTCTGTCCTGGTTCCTTCTCTCTCTTTGCTCCATCCACCTATGTTTCCTGTAGTGGAGACTGTGTAAGTCATGAGAACAGATTGTAGATTAGTAGAGACCAGTTCTTGCAATAATCATGTTAAATCAATATTTCTATTTGGCACAATTCCACTAGTCCACCTTGGAATTAAGTTTCCAAAAGGGCTGTGGTAGAATCTGGATATGCTGACATTGGCATAATATCACAATATCACCTGATCGTTCACACAAAGTACTTTACTTTCCCAAGAAAGTACGAGCTATCTATTTATTGTCGGAGTGGAGAAACGCTGGAATCTTTGGATTATGCTCTGATCCAATCAGGGCAGAAGGAACAGCACATTAAGGCAAGGATCAAGGGATGTCTCTAGATTTCTCCTGTACCTAGTTGAGAAAATTGAAGTTACATTTAATTAGAATGTCATATTTATTTTATGTTCAATTATATACACACTTGTTATTTTTTCTATTTTTCCATTTATTTGTGACCCCGTGGCAGAAAAAAAGACAGCTAATAATATGAAAAAAATCCGCCTCACTGACAATTATCTAAGAGAAAAAGCAATTATTTATAACCCTCTGTAGAGATCTTCAGAATCCTCCTTCTCCTTTTTAATTTTTCAAAGTTCCGAAGACACTAGTTTTGCAACATGCATCACACCTTGGTAAAATAAATAGATACATGTCATATTTCTCTGAGAAATGGTAATGAATGGGACATTCATTAAATCTATCTAAGGATAAAATAAATAATGAAATACCTCTCAGAATATGAAGGAAATAAAAAATATGCATTTTTGTAGCAATTCATAATGTAGTGTTGAATTAATGAAAAGTAAAGAACCAGCTTTGAATAAATGTGTGTTCTTTTAAAACAACATCTTCAACACGGGAAGGGTATATACATTCCTGTCTCAAAAAGTTTTCCAGTATATAAACTGTATAGACAGTTTAAAGACAGCTGGGCATATAATACAGGTTAATTTCTTTCCTTGGAAAAGGTGGTACCTGCCACCAAGTTCACATTTCTGCCAATTGCTTGTTTGTTACAGAATAGTGGTAATGGCCCGGGGAGACTGAAACAAGTATGGTGCTGGGAAGGCCAAAGTACACTTTACCCTTCCACCCCTGAGGAGCTCATCACCTGCAGATGTAAGTGCACACTTTATCGCATGGATGGAACTTAGTGCTGTGAAAATAGGTGATAAATCACATGCATAGGGGAACTTGATAATGAGACAGTACGTAAGGGATGAATTGACAAAGGAGACTGGTAAAATTGTGGCAAAATTGCTGATGAAACCATGGAGAATATAGGGTCACAGACGTCAACAAAAGGGTTAGAAGTGGTAAAGTGTGTGAAATATTCTAAAATTACAGAGTCATGACTGGAATGTTTGACTAGAGAGAGAGTGGCTGGGCATGGGCCATGTAGACATTAGGGGATATTTCGGTGAATGAGGAGGGTGAATGCCAGACAGGAGCTGGCTGCAGAGTGAAATGAAGGTAGGAGAGTAGAAAATGTGCCTGTATATACAACTCGCCAAGGGATTTGGATCTCAGTGGAGGCACAAAAATAGGAGTGTGACAACAAAAAATACTGAGTTAAGAAGAGCTTTTCATTTCATCAATATAGTCAACAAATATTAATTAGCTGTCTTCTGCATTTCAGTTCCCTTTCTAGGTAATGGGAATATAAGACAGAGAAAGCCTGTCTTCTTATGGAACTTCTATTCAGGTGGTAGGAGATAGACAATAAACTAGATAATTGAGTGAAATATGTAATGTGTTACCCAGTGATAGGTACTAATGAGAAAAAGGAAGGAGAGACCAGACAAGGGCAAAGTGAAATGACAGCTGAGATGGAGAAATGCCTCACTGAGAATGTGGCTTTGGAGCGAAGACCTGGAGGAAACAGGGGAGCTAGCTGGCTGCCTGTGAATGTAGGAGAAGAGCACCACAGTCAGAAGAAAATTCAAGTACAAAGTCACTAGGGAGGGAGAGTGTCTGATGGGTTCCAGCCACAGAAAGGAGGCTGACGGGAGGAGAAAAGGGAAGATTAAAGAGACAGTAAGACACAGAATATGCACATTTCAGCATTCAAGTGAGTCACGGGGCCTTTAACTACAAAACAGGAAGACACTGGAGGAGTGACTCGCCAAGCCTTACATTTTAACAGGGTCACCGTGACCGTGGTGTTGTGAACAGTCTCCAGAGGCAAGCACAGCAGTGGGGAGATCAGCCAGGAGCCTGTTTCAATAACTGAGGAGAGAACATGGTGCTTGGGGCAGAGCAGTGCCTGCTGGTTAGGAAGAAAGGATGAAATTCTCTATTTATTTTTAAGGTACAGCTGACAGGGTTTGCCGATGAAACTGGGAGGCATTTGAGGGTGGGGGAAGTCGAGGTAAACAAAAGGTTTTTTTAGCTTCAGAAATGTAAAGAATTGTGGCCATTAAGTAAGATGTGGGTGGGTGAGAGAAGAGCAGTCTGGAAATGAATAGGATATATCGGGAGAGGAAACTCTGTTAAATGGAAGGCGCTCCTTGGACATCCATGAGACATCCATGAGACTATTATTGGATAGATTGGCCTGGAGCTCAGGGAAGGCATAATAGTTGGAGATATACATGGAGGTGTGATCAGGTTCTGTGTGATGCCTGAAGCAGTGAGAGTGGATGAGATCATCTGTAGAGCTTAGATAGGGAAAGAATGGTCAGTACCTGAGACCACCAGGGTTACACTGAGTTGCGAGGTTAACACATGGGAAGCAGGTAGCAAAGGGGTCTGAAGAGGAATAACCAAAAAGGTAGGAGAATATCCGGGTGATATGATACCCTACATGGGGATTGTGTCAAAAAGGGTAGAAAGATCAGTTACATCAAATGTTGTGTTAAATGCCACGGAGACAGCAAAATGATACTGGCTTCAGTGACTTGGATGTCACTGTACTATTTGGGAAGAGTAGTGACTGGGGAAATGTAAAGTAAAATGTTATGTAGCATTTTAAACAAAAGAGAGGAGGCCTGTTCTGGCTGGGTTGTCGAAGATTCCCCACTCAAGGTGCACTTGAGTGAGGAAAAGCAACCAGTGAAGCAAAGATAGGTGAGAACAACCAGTGAGATGGAAGGAATATAAAGAGATGTGGCCAGAACTAGCTGAACCGGTTCAAAGACTGGTAAAAGGCCGCCTGGCCAGAGCAGTCTTAATGATGACAATCAAGGTCAGAGGGGCACAGACAGAATGGATTTGTAGGTTGTATAGACCTGGCAAAAAATTAGGAATGTGTCCTCATTGCTGTGAGATACTGTTGAAGAATGTTAAAGAGGGAGAGGACATGTGCAGAAGGGAATCTAAAGGCACAGAAGAGGAAGAGAGTACTATAGTCACGTCTCTGGGAAAGAGTTACCATGGTGACAATAAATCCTGGTTTGTTAGGGATCGTCCTGCTTTTATCCATGGTGTTCCAGGAAAATTATTCAGACTTCTCACGTTGCATAATAAATTCTCTGGCCTTTCTTTGATCAGTTTCCATATTGGCAAGACTTTCTGAAATCTTTTTTTTTTTTTTATATTTTATTTATTTATCTTTAGAGGGGAAGGGAAGGAGAGAGGGAGAGAAACATCAATGTATGGTTGGCTTTCGTGCATCCCCTGCTGGGAACTGGCCTGTAGGGAATTGATCTGCAACCCAGGCATGTGCCCTGACTGGGAATCGAACTGCGATTGTCTGGTTCGCAGGCCCGCGCTCAATCCACTGAGCTACACCAGCCAGGGCGACTTTCTGAAATCTTTATTAGAACATTGCAACGCCAATGTATTTTCATTTCATTCTGTTTTGCAGAAGACAGAGAATACTTTTGATAAGGTGAATTTAGGCATCACCTCACCTGGACGTAACGCAATACCTTGTATGAGGTCTCCTTCTCCGGGCTTCTCCAGGGTTAGGATTTTTTGAATTATATTACTTCACATGAGGTTGAGACTTATGAGACAGTTCTAAACCTGCTTCAAGAAATTATTCAGATGGATTATAAATCATCTTTTTATTACCCTCACAGTTGCCGCTGAATTGTTTAGATAGGAAAGAGATATCAGACTCTTTTATTAGCTCAGGAAAAAAGTGAAAAAGCAATAAGATGCCCAGAAAAGTGCCACACAAGGCAATAAAGTTGTGATAAAATTGACTAGAAATTTGTTATTCATATTTGCTGTTTGACAGCCAGTGCTCAGACACAGACGAGGGGGGTCTGTTTTGTAGACAACAACTTAAAACCGTTGGGTTGTAAACATCGAAGCACTGAAGTACGAAGTATTCTCTCTTCTCTGCTGCACTCCTCCTGCTTCCCTTCACTCCTAATCACCAGGGCGGTAACCATTTAAAATGGAATCAAAGACGGAAAAGCAAATAGAGCATTTAGCAGCTTGCTTCCACCAGAGCAATGAAAGAGAACAAAACTCTAGGCATTCAAACCGAGAGCGTTTAAAAACCTCAGAAATCCAATCCAACTGAAATTTTCTAGGAACCACGCCACCTACGTGCTTTCGGCAATTTCAGATGTTCTGCTATTTCCGTATCTACGGCAGGCAGGGTAACAGAACTTTTCTGTGTTTTTAATACTTTATGTGTATTGTTGTAAACACTGATGTAGAGGCTACAGCACAGTTGTGTGGAAATACATTGTGAACATCACTGTCAACAAAAGAGAAACCGTGAACATCACACTCAGCCTCCACACCCTACGGACGCCCTTGGATTTTACTTGGAAATCACTGTTCTAGTCCCACTCGGGACTGTTAGCATCTTCCCTTTGCTCCCAGGAACACACCTTTTCAGGACTGTTCCGTGACGGCTTCCCCAGTAAGAAATGACTGACTGTAAGTGACTATTTTAGGAGCAGTCACCTGAAGTGGGAATTATCTTTCTAAAACATTTTTCCGATCAGGTCATTGCTAACATTTAAACAAATTAATACTATCCAGTTACTACTAGGGGAAACCACTTAATATTCAATACATTATATATCGTAAAAATGTCATTTCTCAGAATAGTTGTCTGCCCTCCACCGCTATTCCCACAGTCAGCTCTAAATTCACTCACTTATACTTTGCATACATCACACTTCAGCTCATTTCATTTCTCTTATGAGGCTGTATCGTTCAGACCATATGAAATGCCCCCATCTTCGATGCCTTCCAAATCTGTGAGCCCCCGGGACATGGAGAATCTCTCCCTCCCGTTTCTCCAGCACCCAAACCCAGGGAAATAGTGTCATCTGCCCGGAGCACCAGGCCTGGGGGGGTGGCGCCAGCTTCGTGGTGGCACTGATGCTCAGCCCACACTGCGTGGAGAAGATGGCATCTGCCATCTCACAGTTCAAGTCATCCAGACTCACCGGACGAGGAGAGCTTACTTCCCGAAGGGAGTTCTGTGGAGAAGGAGCCGTGCTCCCCACCAGCCGGGACTGACACCACCCTCCCTACTGCCTCCATCATGCAGTTCTCCCCTCTCCCGTTTCATTGCGCTTCTCCTTCTGCTCCCCTCAGCAGGCTCACTTAACATTTGTGAGGGCAAAGAGGCCTGCATATTTGTTTAAAGTTCTAAACGATCCCCAGTGTCCAGCCTCGGTTTCAGCTCAGGGCCCTGCACTCAGCTTAGCCAGCATCACCCTCCTCACGCCCAGACTAAAGCTCAAGGAGCTGAGCTCCACCCCTCCCAGCAGCCCTGCCACCTGTGAGCCCGGGGTTACCACCACCTGCTGGCCCAGGACCGGATCTGCCTGACCGGCATGGTGGACCAGGGGATGGTGGGTCATTTTCCCTCCCTAAAACCCCCCTTTTTGAACAAGTTAGCATTCTTCCAGGCAATGCTAAATGCTTCCACTTGGGCGGAGAGGACGAAGGAGCATGGTAATTTGTAGAACTGATCTGGTCTACTTGGACATTGCTTTGGGTGGTTTTGGGGGGCCATCTGTAACAACAGCCTTTTTCTGGGCCAAGCTCAACACCCCCCACCCCCCACCAGGTATCGTACATCCTCATTTCCCTGCACTCCCTGCTCCATCCTCTTGGGGGGGGAGGGGCGGGGCAGTGCACTTTTGCTCTCTGCATTTTCTCCTGGCACAAAAGGTTGCTGAACTCTCATGTCACTTTCTCATAAGGCCAAATCAAGTAGAAAGAATGTCCTGGGTTTCAGTGTGAAAGATGCGGCCCTACAGTGAGAGGTCCAGGGTGGGCGTATTCAAGAGATGCCTGCCGGGGGCACTGCTCTTAGATGCGCAGCGCAAGGACTGGGCTTGATTCAGCTTTTCCCAGTCCCTGGAAAAATTAGGGGCTGAACGATTGTTTGTTAAGTGAATTTTAATGAGGTAAAATATGTTTTCTATTTTAATCATCATTAATGGAGAAGCTGCCTTATCCTCAGGGACACATCCGTACCAGATGTATAATTTCAGAGAAGTGTAATAGTCAATTAAAAATTCATGCGCTGCTACTGCTGATTCACACGACTTGCAAATTAATGGTATAGTTGGGTCATTTTCGCACTTTTTTTCCTGCTTCTTTCCTTTTGGGTATTTGATCAATATGAGTTAAGTGAGGTTGCTCAAATCACAATTTCACATTTCCAAAAATGTTCACAACTCATGCAACCCACAGAGATACTTGATGCTGTATATTTTAAAGGTACATACCTTTAAAAACTGTGCATTTTGAAACATGATTCCACAGACTCCTGTTGCCTGTCCTTTGTAAACTAGGAATTTACTCATGTCTTCATTTAACAAACACTGAGCACCTATCATGTGCTGGAGAAACACTGAGAACAGCAGTAAGTTAGGCAGTTTTCTAGTGATTTCTATCCTCACATTCTTCCTCCTTACAATCCATTCTTTCAGAACAGCCAAGATGAGATTTTAAAAACATAAATCAGGGCCCTGACCTGTGTGGCTCAGTTGGTTGGTCATTGTCCCGCAAACCGAAAGGTCACTGGTTTGATTCTTGGTAAGGACACGTGCCAGGGTTATGGGTTCAGTCCCTGTTGGGGGTACATGAAAAAGGCAATTGAACCTGGCTGGTGTAGCTCAGTGGATTGAGCGCGGGCCTGGGAACCAAGCAACCACGGTTCAATTCCCAGTCAGGGCACATTCCTGAGTTGCAGGCCAGTTCCCATCAGGGGACTCAGAAGAGGCAACCACACATTGATATTTCTCTCCCTCTCTCCTTCCCTTCCCCTCTAAAGATAAATAAATCAAATTAAAAAAAAGAGCGTTGGGCACATAGCTATACTGCCATTATTTAAAAAAAAAAGGCAATTGATCCATGTTTCTCTCTCACATCAATGTCTCTGTCCCTCTCTTTTTCCCTCCCTCTCTCTAAAATAGATAAATGAAATCTTAAATAAAACATAAATCAGGAAAAGCCGTTCCTGTAGTTAGGCCCCGCACTGGTCTTCTACTGTGCTAATCCTGGCTCTTGGCCAATGTTATCTAGGTCCTTCCTGATTTCTGGTTTTTTTCAATCTCTGCTGCACGTGTTATCATTTTTTCACCTTTCCCCAGACACCCTGGTCTTCTGCCCGGTTACTGTATCAAGCCTGTTCTTCCCCCAGGACTGCTGCACGTGAGGTTTCCTGACCTGAGGGCTCTTCTTCCCAACTGTCACACAGCCCCAGGTCTCAGCCATAAAGCCACCTGCTCAGAGACACAATACGAAACCCATCTTTCAAAGGTTGCTCTGCAGCCACACCTGAGCACCCTTGCTCTGTCAGTAGCGTGTCCTATGTTCTACATAGTGATTATACATACATATCAGTATATTACTTATTTGCAACAATTGTATGTAAATTCATTGTGGTTTCTTCTACTCCTACCTTTTTCTAATTTCAGGGAAAAGAACCTGTGCTATGGAATCTGCCATTGCGCTTGCTGAATAAATACAGGTAGCACTGAAGTTGCCACAGTGAGGCAAGATGAAGGATGCCTTTGACAAATGGATGCCGTGACGACTCTTGCACAGTTTCAGGTAATGACATTTTGTTCAGTGAAATGATTTCAGCTTTGCTTTTCTCATGGTATTCTGAATACGGGGATCTGTTTTTTTCTTTCCCTTGTACTTTCTTTTGTTTTGTTTGGTCTTTGTCTTCAGGTGTTAAATGCTTTTTTAGATATCACTTGAGGTAGTATTATTTATATATAAATTTACATAAATATTTTTAAAAACATTTAGGCTACAACTCAGGTATATTTGAAATATCATTCCCTAACTTTCAAAATGCAAAGCAGCCTGCCAGAGATCACTAGTACACCTCTACCCTTATCTGTGTTGGTTGATTGAAGAGCTACATTCTGAGCGAGGGTGGCCGAAATACCCAGTAGCACATAATGTGCTAAGATTATAAAATGAAAATAGTGTGACTGGTTTCCTCAGGAGAATGTTACATTTTGAATTTAGTTGCCCTTGGTTATGTTTTTTTTTCTCTCTGTTTGTAATATTTACCTTATGAAATGCTATGGTATTTTTTTTCTTCAAAATGCTTTGCTTACTTATGTATTTATAAGCAATTAGTCAAGAGTGCTCTGTATCTCTCCTGTCTAACCATGTTTCCAAATGTGTTTTTGAATACTGGCCTTATATTTTAAAGACATAAAAAGTAAAATAATCTATTTCAAAGGTATTAAAATATTTGGCTGCTTCATTTTGAAAAGTGTTTATGTCTGAAAACTGGTGAAAAGTTCCTTAATAAAAACAATGTATCATGTAAAACCTTCAGGGGAGGTTTATATTGGCTGTTTTAGTTTACCAGGCTTGCAGTGACAATGGACCACAGACTGGGTCGCTCAAACAACAGAATTTATTGTCTCAAGTGCTAGAGGTCAGAAGTCTGCAGTCGGAGCATCCACAGGGTTGGTTCTGTCTGAGAGCTGAGAGGGGGAATCTGTTTCAGGTCCATGGCTTGTCCCTGTGTCTTGTCACACTGTCTTTCCATTTCTATCCCCCAATTTCCCTGTTAGTGTGATCACCAGGGATATCTGATCGGAGCCCACCCTAGTGATATTCTAACCTGATTAACCTCTGTAAGTATCCTGCTGCTAAGTCAGGCCACATGCTGGGTTACTACTGGGAGTCAAGAGTTGTGTGGATTGGGGGGAGTGCACAACTCCACCCATAACTTTAGCTTTTGACAAAGTTCTAATTTTAACATCAACTGATTTTTTTAAATTAGTAATAGATTTGCTGTTTTCACATACATTACACATTCCTTTCCATTTTATTTCCTCAATATAAAAATAGAAACAAATTCCTGCTAACCCAGTGACTTCTCAATGGTTCCATATGGAAAGAACCTTTGCTGAAATAGAATTGTGATGTGAACAGGTTACTCAGTGAGAAGTTCAGCTTCTCCTGCTCACATTATTTCACTCCATCACCCTCCATCTGGTCTTGTGGTTATGTCTGTTTTAACATAATGTCTTCCTCATTTACATGAATTATGAAGATTCATTTGCTAACTAAAATTTGTCAAACTTCTCTTATCAGTGACAAAGTAGGTGCATGAAGATTTGGCATCAGATTCCATTAAAATTGATTTACAGAGTTTGGTTTTGTTTTTTAATCATGTATTGAAAATGTTCAATTTAGTGGACGGCAGAGCAAGCAGCTTTGAATTTGGTAGTTGGGATTCATCTCAAGTCATCTCGAATCTCCTTCAGATTTTCACGCTTTCACAGAAAGACCTAATGCGAGAAATTTCACTTCATATTAGAGTTTCTATTATTTTTATATATTATTATATATTATATATACAATTTATGTTTTCTAGGGAAACATAAATTTCCCTCTCTGTCAACACTTCACAATCAATTTATAGTTTAAGGATATTATTTTGGTCTTTATTTTCTGTCCACTTAAGAATCATCCCTGCTTTCTTTCTTTATGTTTTAATATTTAAAATAAAGGTGGCATATTTTATTTCAAAATGTAAAGGGTAATATTAATGCTCAAAGTTCATGCCACAAATAAAAGAAGAAAGTTAAAAATCATTCTAAATCTACCACCCAGAAGCAAATACTAGTAACATTGAGATGAACATAATTCTAGATAACATCTACTTATCTAACTACCCTCTCTCTCTCTGTCTAGCTATATAGCTACAAAATCATGATGGCTGAGAATATACTTTTATAACTAGGCTTTTTTCCCTAATACTATGGCATAAAGAGGTTGCATGTTGATAAATGTATATACACATACAAACATATAGATACATATATACACACACATATAGATATGTATATTTATTTTTACTTTAACAATTGCCAAATACCTATACACACCCATACTTATGGATAACTTATAAAATATATAACAAATATGTAATAATGTGTCTAGTGACTAGAGTTTAAGTAATAGTAATAAATTATTTAATATGCTTAATAACTTATTATTTATGATTGCCCAAACTTGGATGGAATGAAGATCACTGCTTCCTGCCTCTGTCCTCTGCAGATGGGATAGTCCTATAAATCTGTACTTGGTCCAGGTTAACCAGCCTCACATTGCTGCCAATGTGAGTCAGCCCTTTGATGGAACTTGATGGCCTTCCTCAGAGGCTCTGGGTTGTCAAACACCCTAAAAAAGAGCCAGGAGGTTTGGTTAAAAATAAATAGTAAAGAATTATTCATGGGACTTACGGAGTGCAAATCAAAAACAGTAGGCAATACCCAGAGTGTTCCAAAGAAGAAAGAAAAGCTAAGAGCTCTCATAGTAAAAAGTACGTTCCTGAGAACACTCAGTCCTGCATTTTTAGCCTCTGGGTTGGTCCATGATGGTCATCCTCCAGGATGATGGTCATCCTCCAGTCTATTGTTTAGACTTTATTGTAGTCTAAACAATAGAGGTCAGAGGAGCTGGATAAGTAAACATTTGCTTCCTGGCCCTTCACGGGGTAATCAGGAGGTTATCCCGAGGTTTGACATACATCTAGGCACTAACACAGGACTGGAAAGTTGAAAGGTTTAAGTTGAAAGTTGTAAGAGTTAAAACAAGAACACAATAGCTTTCTCATTCCTCAAACTGCTCGATTTTAGTAAATTAGCAGCTTGATTGTAGTTGCTAATTTTATTTCTTCCCTGTATTCCTCAGGGTAAAAAGTAATAATAAGCAGAAAGTGACTGCACTTAGAAAGGAAACCAATACATGATCATTCAAAAAGGGGATATCTACATTAACTTGGTGTCTTGAGAGAGGCTGAAAAATAGAGAATGATACGATCTCTTAGCTTTACTTCCTGATGCCCACTGAGATGAAGCTAATTGCTTACAAAACCACCTGATTTGTTCTGGACTGAAGATCCAGTGTGGGGTCCAGATGATTTAAGAGTCATTCGGCCTGGAGTCATCTATCTCCATGTGCCAGTAACACTCAACAACACCTCGTGAAGGAACACTCGAAGGAATTCTAATGTTGCCTCATCCCCCCAAGGTCAATGGCCTGAGGTTATAGCAGCAAGCACACACAGAATAATTTTATGAGAGATGTATGGTCCTCTAACCTGTAAGAATTCATCACTGGACAATGTGATTTGCATAGGTGCTCTCTAACTGCCGAGGTCCAGTTATTATACATTTATAGTCAATAGTGCAACTCATTGGAACTGGAAATCTATCAGACTTGTCTAGGATTTTACCAGTGAAGAAAAATGGGCATTACTTAAAGTTAAGCCTCATTTGGAACCTATATTAGCAACTTTATAGCATGGAAAAAAGATATATGGTTATGTCCGTACAGGGATTTGGAATTCAAAATTAGCTGAAATTTCCTTTTTTGATTTATATCCTAATCCGTGACATTTCTAATATGCACAAGGGCTGCTTTTGTTGGAAAGGCTGATTAAATGATATTATGTTTAAAACTAATTTTCTGATAGTATTACTCTCAATCATAATGCAACTGCTTCTTTACCATAATACTGATGTAGTCGGTACAATTAAATTAGATAGATAATATTGATATCAGTGATAAGATGTAATAGGAAATTGAAATAAAACCTCTACAGAATGTTCTGTTGGAAGCTAGTTCACTAGAGGAGCAAGTAGGTTTAGTGAATACTTAAATAATTATTACTTATTTAATCTGTTGATACCATTGCCAAAGTTCAAATTTTGATGGTGAAAGGAGGTAAAACATTGCCAAATTTTGCAAGGTTACGGAAACGTTTGGGTTGAAATATTGGAGATGGAAATGTCTCTGAAGCAACACCACACTTCATTGAATAATACAGATAATTAGTGTTTTGCTTGTTCTTTGCCTTTTCTATTTTGGGAAAGGTGAGAAACATATATAAAGTATGCTAATGAAGAGTTTATAATTTTAAAAGTTTGAACATGATCAGAAGTGGGGGATGGATACGTTGTCCTATTGCTGTATTGGGACAGCTACGGTGCTCATTTTTAGAGACACCTATAGTCCTGGTATGACCCCCAGGGCAAGGTTAGGACGAGATGCTCTAACTGGTGATTGATGATGTGCTGTTTCAACTTGATGATGTGCTATTCACCACAACCCTTGAGACACCAGGGACTAGCCTTTTGGCACCGTGTTAAGATATATGAAATAATGACTTATGCCTGGTTTTACCAGTTTTGCAGCCTGGCCCGGCTGTGTGACCAGGGGGATTTTTTTTTTGTCCAGGCTCTCCTGAGGCTAAGATTCCTGAGGCGTGTCCGGTGTTTCATAATTTGATGATGAATCGCATCCTGTGTGCCCCAGAAAGGGCCACACCTGAAAATCCCTCACATACTGGTGCTGCCTTCACTCTGTTTCTCCTCCTTAATCTACCCTTTGCCTTTGTTAAGAGCCTTACATGTCTCAGCTCACACTGAGAAGTCTGTGAGTCCTTTTCAATTCTCCACCCAGTAATCGACACACTTCAGCACAACTGTCTCTACAAGATATGTTTTTGTACTATATACAATTACACTGTCAACATCTGTTTTCTGATTTTGTTAATATCAGTAATAGCTCATATTTATTGGATGCTTATTATGTATCGTCCCTTTTTTACAACAGATGCTTTAAAAGATATTCTTTTGACATGCAAAACAGCATTGCTTAAAGGTGAAAATAAGATTTTGTATTCCCAATTTTCACATGAGGAAACTGAAGTGATATTGGCCTGGAGAGTTATTTCTCTCAGGTCGCTCCTGTTAGTTAAGATATGAACCAGTGCAGTTGGGCCCAAACATCTATGTACTTCCCATCCATTTTTGCTGCCTAATATGCTATTCTGATATCAGAATTGGAAAGTTTTTCTTAACGCCAAATTGTAAAAAAATATTTGTGTACCTATTTTCTCCTGTCATCCTCATTTCTTCCATACTGTTACTTGCAATTTCTTAAACATTTTATAGTTTCTGTCACTATCATATTTTGATTTTGTCTTTCCACCCACACAGAAAACCCTTTTCTATCCCATAATTGTCTTTAATTCAGTTCTGCTTGCTAATTAGGACTCTCCTCTTCCCATAGAGTGTGAGCTCAGTGTCCCTGTGACATCTCCCAGTGACAAACTCTGCACTTCTATGCTTTAGAATGTTTCATGATAGATTTTAATCTTTTTTTCCTGATGGGGATATATATTTTCTAATGTGTATTTTAACCCCCAAAATGTAAGCTCCTAAAATCAGGATTATGCCTCCCTTTTTCCATCTGCAGAGCCCAACACAGTTTCTAAGACATAGTAGTTCAATAAAGATGTCCAGGTATATGTTTGTGAAAATAATTCTGTCCTTTTGACTACCGTAGTTTTGCTGTTTACCTTTATTATTTGGTCATTTACTTTCCCAGACTGACAGTCAAATCATAGCACTGTTTTAATCTGTCTCTCTTTTATGGAGGTGCCAACCACTGAACCATCAACAATCCCTTCACATTTTTGTTGAAACAAATGCCAGTATGCAATAACATATAAAAATATTTTTTTCTAAAAGGTTAAGCCAAAACACAGCAGGACATAAATTGGTATTTAGTATATGTTAAAATTGTAATTTTAAGAGAAAAACAGATTCCACAAGTCCTTCTTTGGAGGCAATGCTGAGCTTCCTTTTCTGTTCCAAACTCTCAGATGCATATCTTTTAGCTCATGCCAAGAACATACACTTTAAATTTTCTAAAGAATATTGTCAATGATCTCTTCTTTAAGAAAGGTAAAATAAGAATCTTAGTGAACATTAGTGCCGCTTATTCTGTTGCTTCAGTCAGAATTCTAGATCTTAATAAGTTAGAGATAACTTTGGAATGGCCATATTTCCTTCTCCCTGTCCATACCCATCAGTAAGGAGAATCATCTGCCCAAATTCAGGGAGATTTTGACCATGACAATCATGGCCTCTGTTAGATATGGCTGTGGTGCCCACCAGGAAGTGCCACTGAGTAAGGAACAAAACTATGATTCTACTTTACTTATCTACGAGTTCCACAGGGACAAATCCATTGATTGGGACAACCAGACTTCCCTACTCTCACCTTGATCTTTCGTTCAATTTCACTTGTCTGTTCCATAGTCTGGCTCACATCACAACATGAACTCCCATATACTGGTGGAAACCTGGGCTTTTCTCCTACCCTGTCAGGGCACTCAGGTCAAAGTTCTCAGTGAGAATTACTAAAATAACAAATTAAGTTTTTAAATTATCCTTGAATGGTAGACTTCATCTCAAATGCGGCCATATCTTCTATAGAATTCAATGAAGCTTATTTTCCCATTTCTTCTCATTCATATAATCTAAAATATTTCCTGATTTTGATTTAATGTTACATTGACTATATCATTCTATAAACAGAAAATCTTTCATCATTTAATGTGAGAAATAGATCTATTTACTTAGATTTCCTCATTTATTCTTATCATAAACTATTTTCTTAAAGCTAAAAATATGGATACTCAATTGATGAAATAATAGAAAATAAAATTATACTGCAAATGTCCATTTTAATAAAAGTATGAAGGTGCAAATCCAGATTCTTCTATTTCTTTGGATCCGTTTGTTTTTCATAAATCAGTTCTCTTGATCACCAATTGCTTTTTCTTGATGATAACAGGAAGGGAACATATAAATGTGTAATCCTATCCAAGATTGTCATTTTTGGTGAACATGAAATAAAATTACATTATGATTCACTATTATTTGCTTTTTTATATTTAGACCATCAAACAGGAGCAATCAAATAGTTAATAGACACTCTAGCCCAGAAACTATCTGAAGACATATTTTGGTCTAAATAACAGGCTTTTATGAAAGCTTTAAAAGGTGTTTCTATGTTTTTCTTCATACAAACTTTCACAAAAATGTTAAAGCAGATACACAAAAAAGGGAAGGGCACCATTCAGAAAAAGTCAGAGGCAGGATTGTACAATTCCAGGTAAGGAAAATTTCAAAATAGAATTATTACTGGGCCAAGGATGGGGGGGTTAAAGAACAGGCCTTCACTGTGTTTGAATACAGGGTAATGAATAAGCAGCATGAACTTCCCACCCGCCCCACCCCAACTCAGCATGCTGCCGTCTCTGGTGAATTTATAGGTTCCTCAGTAGGCTCTGCCTTGGGTTCAAGGGCCCACTCTTCTCCCTGTGCTCCATCCAGACACTAAGCTAAGGTGGTTGCAGGGCTCATCTTTCAGTTCCCCGCTCTCAGGAGCCATTGTCTTGTGCTAGCTTGTGTCTGAAGTCTGAAGCTGTTTTCATGTATTTTATCGAGTTTTGTTATTATTCTGGGCAGGCGAGGAAATCTAGTTCCTCTCTTCCTGTTAACTCTATCATGACTAGTTCTATTTATCATATTTTTTCACCTTAAAAAATAAAAAAAAAACAAGACAAAATTAAAATTTACTGTAACATTTTATATTCATATCGAACTGGTAGTTTCATTTGGTGTATCAATTACTGTGTTGGGAGTTATCCTGAGATAAAAGTCTAAGTTTCTTAATGCAGGGGGTGGCATTGTTTTCTTCTCAGGGTATTGAAATTAATGCAGTATTTCTAATTAAACATATATGGAGTTTCTACCATCTAACTTTAACTACAATGAATGGTCAAGTGTTCTAAAAAAATCTATCAGGACAAACCTTTTTCAAAATAATTAAGAACAAGAGAATGATGAGGAAATTGATTAGTTGTCATGTCTAAGTATGAATTCTTCATCAGCTGAATTATGAAGCAAAAACTGTGACAACATAATCAAAGATGAGTTTTTTTAAAAATTAAATTATTGAGTAATCTGAAAAACAAAATTGCATTAATTATTGTAAAAAATAAATTACATTATAAAAAGATTCTATAAGATATTAGTTAATAATACAGTGGAAAAAGACTCATGATTAACAATACACTTAAGGAATATGACAAAAACACCAATAAAACAGCACGAGCCAGAGCCATACCCACACCATGCACAGCGGGGCATTTGACTTATGACAGAGGTGACATTACATTGCTATCGGAAAGGAAATGCCTTTTCATTGAGTTGTGCTATGTCAGTGAACTATCTACCCAGGAAATGTTGAAAATCTTCAGAGGAATAAAAGGAAGAACAATATTCATAAAAATAAATAAGAAAATATTATCCCCCCAAAGTCCATATCTACTTGTTTACTTATTTATCCCACATTATTTAAGGACATAAATAAATAGGAAAAAAATAAAGCATTAAAATTATATGAAAGTCTTAGGAGTGTCAATAGTTTCAGAAACAGAAAAGCAGAATTTGAAGGGCTAAGTTAGAGATTTTTTGGAAAGAAAGAATGACATGAGTTTTGTAAGAACATACCAAATAGTAAATATTAGAAAAAATCACACCCAGATACATTTCATATCATTGCCTGCGAAACATCGAGCAAAAAGAGAGAATGGTAAAAAAGCTCTCCAGGTAACAAAAGCAAAAAGAGACTGTAAACTAGTTGTCTTGTATCTTGGGTTCCTCTAACAGCAAGATACTGGGTGACTTAAACAGCAAATTTATTTCTCACAGTTCTGGATGCTGGAAGTCTGAGCTCAAGGTGCAGTGAGGTGGCATCTTGGGGACAACCCACTTTTGCCTTGCAGCTGGCCACCTTCTGGGTGTTTGCTCTCGTGACCTAGAAAGACCTCTGGGGCTTCTCCTTTTCCAAGGCACTAATCCCATTGTGGGATTAGACCAAACTCTTCCTACCACTTTGAAACTCCTGGTTCAGGTTAACAGGAGGAGCAGTATACATTCTTCTAGCTGCATTTTTAAATACTATTTGAGTTTTTAAAGCCAGCAGTGAAATAAAATAAATTTTATATAGTTGATGTTTTTGAACCTCCAAAGTCTACTTTAAATATTTATATGACAAGGGAATTAATTTTATAAAAGAGAAGGCACATGTGTAAGAAGCCTTCAGCAGAAAGGAGACCCCCTGGAAAAACATTAATACCTGAGCAAAAATCAGAGCTTACCAGTCCCATGACATACAGCAAGCCGGGGCAAAGCAATCTCAGAAGCTAGGGAATTAAACTCGGACTTCTGTCTTTTAATCTGTGTGTACATGGCGGTTAAATGTTGAGTAAATGCTGTAGTGGTACCATGGGAAACTGTCAATATTGATATCGCTTATAGATAAAGGGAACCTACAACATGAAAACAGACCAAGCAAACCTACTTAACTATGTCAGAGAATTCTAATCAAATCATTTTTGAGGACTATACCATGTGAATAGCTCTTCTCACCAGGCCTTTAAGTGTATCATTGGATTTGTATCATTTTAATTTAATTGTAAATGGTTTGATTGAAAGAAGATGTGTGTATTGTTTAGTTTCTTGATTGTGCTATTTCATATCACAACTTAGAAAATGCTGCCAACTTATTCACAGTTTAATCAAACAGAGCAGTGGGCTTAAATAGAGTTTTTTCTATCATTCTAATATTTTATTTTTTTAAAAGCTTGAGTTAATTTTTTCATTGTTTTTCAAATACAGTTGTCTCCATTTTCCCACCACCACTTTCCACCCTCACTTCCTTTCAGAAGGAGATTGTCTACAAGTATTTTTCATCATGTAAATGTTCATTACCATCTTAATTGCTATGATGACTTCACAATATGTATACACTATCAAATGAGTCAAACTGCATTTTACTGTCTTTTTAAAAAGATTTGATTTATTTATCTTTAGAGGGGAAGGGAAGGAGAGAAGGAGAGAAATATCAATGTATGGTTGTCTCTCATGTGTCCCCCGCTGGGAATTGGCCTCCAGCCCAGGCATGTGCCCTGACTGGGAATCGAACCACGGTTGTTTGGTTCAGAGGCCCACGCTCAATCCACTGAGCCACACCAACCAGGGCTGTATTTTACTGTCTTATAAAACCAGCTACTTCAAATGTGGGCAGTTCTCACTTAAACAGGTGTTGTGGGAGCACGAAAACAACTGCGCCAATTAAAAATACAAGGAGCATGTTCGGGAAAAGAAAAAAAAATTAGCAGCTTCATTAAATGCAAAATTAACTTTTGTCCAAACATTATGAAACCTTTTTTCCTATAAGTTATAAATGTATAGGAAAATGAAAAAGAGGAAAACATTTCTTTAATATGCTATAATTTAAAGCATTAGAAACATTGAGATTTAAATGTTTTTACTTCTTTGTCAAATACATCAGCAGTAGTTTGAATAGTGCTTGCTTTCTAGTGTGGAACACCATGCAGAGGAGGCATCTTTGTTTTGCCCTGGCAAAAAACTCTCTTCATACTCTTTACTGTGATCGAATCCGCTTTCGAGAATTTGTCCTTTTGCTTCCAAGTCTTGCAGTGTCTCTGAGAGTTCCTTTATTGTGATTTTTTGCCAGTATCAATTCCTTTAAAACCTCTTAATTTTTTCGGTCACAACTGCTTTCTAATTTTATTAATGTTTGCCTTTACTGTGTTTCTCCAGCCGCATGTGTAGAATCTCCTGAGTAGTGGTAGTTTTGACATCCCCGCAGCTGGCTGCTTCTCCTCTAACTCCACTTAGATCTGATTTGAAGTGCACTTCTAGCATCACTACTTTTTGTTTCCTGTTTCACTTTCATCTTTTAAAATGCACACAGATCATGTGAGGAGATAGAGAACACTAGAAAACATAAAACAAGTTTCAGTGAATTTGAAACCTTAAAAATATGTCTTCTGATAACAATAAAATTAAATTAAGAACCAAAAGGGAATATCACTAAAATTCCCAAATATTTGGAAATTAAACAGCATACTTTTGTTATGTTCTCCATTGTAATTAAGAGTAATATGCTCCTATATTCATCATTTTTTCATTTATTTCTCTATCTAAACGTGCATGAAAATCACTAAGAGACACTATGGTATTGTCTTAATGACCCAGCCTCTGGAACTGAGTCCCTGAACCTGAGGCCTGAATCCCAGCTCTGACACCCGACAACTGAATGACCTTGGACAAGTTTCATCAACCTCTCTCTGGATCCCTTCACTAATTTATAAGTGGGAGTAATAACAGCATCATTCTCAAAACTGTAACAAGTATTAAATCAGTTTCTTTAGTGTGTCAGATGTGTATTAAATACTCAAATGTGCTCATTGACATAATCAAAGGGTTATGAGCACATATAATACACCAGTGACACTGTGGGACTGGACATGGATCTCAACTACACCAACCTGAAGCAAAGAAAACGCATCACCATTTTAAGAATTTCTGCTCCAGGTATTTTTTCTTATCTCTTCACAGCACTTGGGTTGCTTGTTCTTAATGAAGAGTACCTAAAATCTCTTGGCTGTCATATATAGATCAGATGTTTTCAATTTAATACATGTACTTGGGTATGGCAAGTACTTGACCGTATTTGTAAGGCAATGAACATATGAAAACTGCCTGTATCTTAAATATGTATTTTCAATGCACGTTTCAGGTGCTTTTTGACAATGTGCTATTTGATGCTAAAAACTTTAATGTAACCCAGCGCCTTGTTCTCTTTTGTAGTTTCTGGGTTTTAAGTCCTAAGAAAACCTTCCCTGATCAAGACTAAAACACCTATTCCCAGTACTTTATTGATTTGTTCTATGTTCACTTTACATTTTTGACTCATCTAAAATTTGTTTCCAGTGGCGAAATATGAGTTTGACTTAGCAATCTTACACAAATGGCAAGTTATTTTTTAAAAATCGATGTTTTTCTCTCTTTGCCTCCAGATGCAATGATGATTTCAGTGTTTGGCTAGAGCAACTGGGTGAAGCATGATAGCATTTCCTGAGGAAAGAAAATGAGTAAGAATAAGAATAAGAATTTGGTGGGGGGGAGGGACATAACATATATGAGAACTGTTATATTAAACATGCTATTAATCAGCTCTGACTGGCATCGTGCCCCATGCACTGAAAGGTTGCAGGTTCCATCCTTGGTCTGGGAGCATACAAGGAGGCAACCAATCAATGTTTCTCTCTCACACTGACATCTCTTTCTCTCTCTTTCTCCCTCCTCCCTATTGCTTCATAGTTCCATCTCTCCTTTCTTTTCTCTCTAAAAGCAATAAAAAAAATGCCCTCAGTTGAGGATAAAACATTTTTTAATACTCTTAATCATGCAAGTTGAAGCCATCCAGCAGGCAATTAGATATTTAATTCAAAGGCAGATATGAAAATATAATTTTCGAACAGCAGGGATTATAGGGACAAAGCTGTTTTCTGATACTAAGGGCAAGCCCGATGAAGACACTGAGAGAAAAGTGTGCGTGTTAGTGATGTCACATTTTTCTGAAGGAAGTGTGCAATTAGATATTGACATTTCGTTGAGTGTAAAGGGGAAAGGAGGCTTGATAGGAGCTGAAAAGACTATCAAAAGCTTGGGTGAGATGCTGAAAAGGAAAAATAAAGACCAGTAAAAAAGCCTGGCAGGTTATGAGGGTTTAATCCAGCTGGAAATGATGAATTTGTATTACAGCTCTCTATGTCTTACCTACCCTTCACTAGTCCTGAAGTGGGAGCTAAGAAGTTGGGTCCTCAGTTTGATTAAAATTTGGAGATTTGGACAGCCACTTAAAAGATAAAGGAAAGTTTGTTGAAAGTGTTACTGACAAAGTAGTTCCAGTGGTTAAACACTTTCTTCTGGATGGTCAGGAATGATAAAGGCAATAAAGACTAAAAAAATAGGAAAAAAATTCAAAGACCAAAGATTAGATAGCCTGTACATGTGAAAGAACATGTGATTAGTCTCAGGTTAACCTGAACATTTTTTTCTTCTCAATGTCTGGCAGATATTTCGATAGCCCCAAACTAAATCTGGCCCCCTTTAGCATTTCTGACAATTTTGTGGATGCCTTGGTTAACTAAAAATTAAAGAGCAAAGTGAAAGGCAACAAGCATTTCTTTGAGATCCAAAAGAATAGCTCTTTGGAAAGCATTGATTCAGGCAGGGACTTACATAGTGTTCTGATTAGAAGGACAAGGTAAGTGGTATTTATGAGAACGGGAAGGGGAACAACCATGTGAAAAGGAGAAAAGCATTTCAATGGATGCGGATAACTGATACAGTCATTCTAAGGCACGTCATTCAGTCTGGTAGTCACAAGGTCTGCTTTCTTGTTACCTTTGAAAACAGTTGTAAAGTTGGGGTACAGAAAAATAGACCAAAGTCTCTGTGCCCAGTTTTAACATTCCAAAGGTTTGAGGAGGAAGACATGCGAAACGGTTACTCTGGGAGGTCTGTTCCAACTCC
Organism: Artibeus jamaicensis; assembly: GCF_021234435.1. Classification (NCBI taxonomy): domain Eukaryota; kingdom Metazoa; phylum Chordata; class Mammalia; order Chiroptera; family Phyllostomidae; genus Artibeus; species Artibeus jamaicensis. The sequence continues at coordinate 17,918,468 of NW_026522056.1, read as the reverse complement.
ATTTTAAAGTGGTTCCATTTATATTGTTTTTCACACTTTATTCTCTAAGTGGATTTCTGGTTTGGTGGATTAAGCTCTAAATTCAAAATATTTAAAAATTGTTAAGTTAATGGAAATTTGTAAATCCATTAGCAGAGGTTAGCAATCTTTTCTAAAAAAAAAAGTAGTAAATAACTCAGGCTTTATGGCATAGTATACTCTCTGTCTCAAATACCTAATTCTAAAGTTGCAGCCAAAGCAGCCATGGGCAATATGTAAATAAATGGTCATGGTTGTATTCCAATAAAACTTTATTTATAAAAACAGGCAGTTGGCCATAGTTTACTGACCAATACTATAAAGATAAGATGTTCAGGTTTTAGTAAACATTTAATTCAAATATTTTGAGAAACTTGATTGTATTTTTTAAATAAAATTAGCTTATTTTATTAAATCCTATGATTCAATATAGGTGCACATACATTTCAACAAATTTCCTTTTGCTTTAGTAAATAACAGAAAACATGAAAACAGAAAAATAAACAGAAAAATATGAGTTCCTATGATTCATGAACAAGCTGACATTCTTTTTGACTGAAGCTGTGAATATTGATTCCGTTCTAAAGATGTTTCAAAACATTTGCAAGAGTCCTATAAAACACTTTATTTGTAATTTTATAAACTATTCTTTTTTTAAAGATTTTATTTATTTATCTTTAGAGGGGAAGGAAAGGAGAGAGGGAGAGAAACATCAATGTATGGTTGCCTCTTGTGTGTCCCCTGCTGGGAACTGGCCTGCAACCCAGGCATGTGCCCTGACTGGGAATTGAACCATGGTTGCTTGGTTCCCAGGCCCATGCTCAATCCACTGAGCTACACCAGCCAGGGCATAAACTATTCTTATTTACATTCTGTGAAATTCTCTAAAACTTTAAAGTGTCTTATCGTATTTGAAAAGAGTCAATTACTGCTCTAGGAAATGGTATTTTAAATACTAATTTAAGTGTATTATGTTTTTTGCATGTTATAGTATGCTATTTTTGATGTCATGCCATTGTCTTTGCAATGTGTAATCCAGTGTTGAATGATCTTTACAATTCTAAGATTTAAGCACGCTTTTCCTGTTTGAGTTTGTACTTTCCATTGCCTTAGCCCCAAAGTGACCCATATTACTTATTTCATATTTTATCAGCCATAGTAGTCACACAGACCCACAAGTGGCTTGAAAAATGTGATCTCATAAATGCCTGGGAGGGAAAGAACAATCTGCCGTTGAGGAGTACTAGCGATGACTTCTCTGTGCCCCTTCTAGATTATAAACCTAAACACACGGAGTGTTTTATTGTATATTTATTTTGCCCACATGTCTATCAAAGTGGCTAACTCATAACAGATTCTCCATAAACATATTTTTGAAAGATGGGCAATGTCAAAGAGTAGGCAGCTACCGAAAATCATAGCAAATACACATTTCAAAGGCCCAGAAATGGATACCAAAAATTAAAATATAATGATGTCACAACAAGAATTATTATAATAATACCAGTAATGATCATGAGCACTCAGGGAGAAACAGCTATACACTCATTTAACTTTCACAACAAACCCATGAGATAACTCTCTTTTATGCTTGTTTCAGAGATGAGCAAAATTGAGGCACAATGAGGTTAAATAAGTTGCCCAAAGTCACAGAGCTAATAAGAAATCTAGAATTTGTACATGTTCCTTGATGACCTTTCCCCTTCTTTCTCCCATTATCCCCCATTCTTCGCTCCTCTGGTAACTCTCAGTTTGTTCTTTATTTTAATGTCTCTGGTTATAGTTTGCTTACTTGTTAACTGTACTTGAATAACAATAAAAAATAATAAAGCAGGTTTAATGGTAAAAGAAATTTAAAAAAGAATAGATCTGGAATTTGAAGCCAGTTAGTTCGGTGTGGGGGTGACTTTGCCCTCAAGTCTCCCGGTCTGCCATGGATAAAAGTAAACACTACCAAGACATGATCTGCTTGGGGAGGAGAGGTGGCCAGTTTCTCAGAGGAAAAAGGCCAGGGGCCCCTTTCTTCAGAGGCTTTTATTGGGTTGTAATACACAGGAATACAGGGCGGCAAGGATCGAATAGTAGATAACATTTCAAAGAAATCTGGGGGCTTAGTCTGAGTCAGTGTCTGTCAGGAGAGGGGGTTGCAGAGACTTTGGGAGACATACTCATTTCCTGCTCGGACCCTTAACATATGAATGAAAACACTCTTAGCAAAGCAGGCTTCACAGGACTTTTAGGAATTCTTTCTTATGCATAATTTACCCCAGATCCAGCTCTAGCTGGCAAAGGGCTGCACTGCCTTCCCCATCACAGGTTTTCAGGCTTATGTGGATTAGAGCCAGGAAGCACCTCTCCCAGACAGAAATGGGGACTCGGGCTATGTCAGAAGAGCAGGGGGCAAGGGTCCATCACTCCCTCTTTGTCGCAGCCCCCCAGTCCTTCCATGATGGCCTCCCAAGTGATCATGTCTGGCTTGGGTTACCCCTCTCTGTGAGGAGTCTTAACCATCTCTGACTAGCTGAGCATGCTCTGGGGGCAGTGAGAGGAAACTGAGGCATCGTTCGCTATAGAGACAAGCTTTGTCTCCTTGTGTCTCCAGAGGTCGCTCACTCAGCCTTATCCATGGGGTATAGTTACAAATTCCTGAAACCATGTGGAGCAGTTTGGTTCTAGACTGTGATTTTTTCCCCTGATGATGTTATAATACTAGACTCCATCAGCAAATCAATCATGATGACGTATATAAAAAGAATCTTTCCACTCTATAAAATTTAAATTATTAATTTAAATTGTTGAATTTATCAAGAATGAAAAATTCTGTCAGGAAAGAAATACATAAGAGAATAGAAAATATAACAACCCATCTAGTTTATATCCAAACAAATCCCACAATTTGGTTACTGGGTAAAAGAGTTTGCCAATATTAAAAGCCAGCTAGTAAAAAATAAACAATATTGCTAATCAGATAATATTTCTTAACAGATTGTTCTTTTAGGAAAACAAGTTGTAATATTAATGGAGAAGATTCAAGGTTGAGCTTACATTTCTAAATTTCTATCTATTTGCTGTTAACAATCTCTATCTATCTCTAAACATCTCTATCTATTTGCTGTTAACAATACATTTATAGAGAGCTACTGGATGCCAAGCAGTGTTAAATGTGTTTTACAAATATGAATTTATTCAATTCTAATAGTTTCTTTTCTCAATTCTCATTTTGTTGATAAAAACTGAGGTAAAATAATTTGCCTGATGTCACAGTAAGTTCCAGAGGCAGGATGCAGTTTCAACAGCATGAGTTAGCATCCATACTTTATATTCTATGGTATTTAAATAAGAATCTTATGTATAACAATGAGTAAATTACCATACGAAAATAAAAATGTTTAGTTCCAGAGAAACCACTGAGAATTTTATAATGTGGTTCTTGAATGAATAACACCATGTTTCTTTTCTGAATAGGTTTTCACTAGCTAGTTTACAGTCTATATCATTAGAGGTCTCACCTTGCTCATTGTCTCCTAATATTGCAATGACTATAGCAAATGATTTGGGTGCAAGGAGTTCGTTGTGGAATGTAAGCATAATAATGTCAGTAACCAATTTTCTAACAATTCTCCTTAATCTGATTTAGCTAGTGAATACTTTAAAATGTAAGAAACAGAGTGTTTGGGGTGTGGGTTTTAGAGGCAGGCTAGAATATTTGGGATGCTGCTGTCTACGGTAGTAAAACAAAATAAATTGAACAAATAAACAAACAGAATCTCGTCCCTGTGAGGTAAAAACAGCGAGGAAGACTGGTCCCTGCCAGTCTGTGCCAAGGGAGGCTGTGCAAATTAGTTTTAAGCATTGTGACAGATGGGGAGAACTCATTTAAATTTCAAAGAACTTCTGCTTGCAAAGGAATCTTGAAGATAATTTTTATTCATATCTAAATAATAAAAGGCTCAAGATTAAGCATGGCAATTGTGACTTACATTATAAAGAAAACTGCAATCTTGAGCACTTTCCATTAGTTCCGTTTCTTCATCTTTCTGAGTCATCTTCGTCTTTGAACTATTATTCAAAAGACGGTGTTGGTTTTTGTCCTTTGTGGACTATCCTTCATGTTGGCTTTGGATGAAAAGTGGCCGTTCCGTTTCATCTTTATCTTCACATTCACTGCTCTCCTTAGGTGATTGGGTTTGGATGACACCCTGTCCTGCATGGAGCTGCAGGGCACTGTGGAAGTCCATCCGATCTGATCAGTCATCTGAGCCTAATTAATGAAGTTTTAACTCTTCGTTTTTATTGTAGATTTGGTAAAGTAAGGTGGCTACCTCTAAGTCATTTGAGATAAAGTGAATTTTTACAAATGGAACATTACTAACAGTCACAAAGCGTATCTCATATTCCTATTACATGCTGAATAAAAAGAGATCGAATGTGACCAATTTTCATGTAAGAATTCATTTATTCATACTGCCCTTGATTCTGTAGAGAGAGCATACCATTTACAAAGTTATTGTTGAAACAGGATAAACTATTGAATTTTGACATCTTAAAAACTGAATTGGAAAATAAAGAAATATAAAGTCCTAGATGATGGTGATTAGCCAGAGAAGAGTATTTATTCAGTATTCTTGAGACCATCTGGTTTTTCTACCTTAGCTTTTTGTTCATTACATCAAATGTCATCACCATTGTAGTAGGAAGAACTATGGCTATTGTAAGCAGCAAAGGAATTTCCTGGAAGACCCTCTGATCCCTCACAGAGTCAGTAGGAAGGGTGGAGAACCCAGACTGAGGAAAGGGCAAGAAGTGACAAAGGCTGAGCGCACAGACCCAAAGCCTCTTTCATTTAAGGATGATGCTCACAGACAGCATCACCAACACAGGATCCTCGATAGTAAATCTTCCTCTGGCCTCTCATCCCTACCATTGCTACAAGTCATCTCTTCCCTACCCTAACATCTTTATCTTATTTTCTTGAGACTCAAAACCCTGGCAGGCTTAAGTCACTGGTCTGGCTTAACTGGTAGCCTGAGCTTCAGTTATCAAGGGGCCGGAAGACAGAGATGTTGGAGCCTAGAGCCTCATGGTCCTTGCCTCCCAAAAAAGATACTCACGGAGGGGAAATGACCAGAAACAGAAAGAGTCTCTAATGCCGTTAGTCAGAAGACAATGGCTTACATCAACCATCACTGTCATAGCCACGGTAGTGCAATGTGGCAAAGAATGATCAGTTAACAAACAAGTTGGGTTCTAATTCAGACTTCACATTTACCATCCTCATTATCCTGGCTAAAAAGTTGGTACTCTGAGCCTTTGTTTTCTCAGAAAAATGGTTAGCGTCAAGCCAAGTATAATCAGTTTATCACCAGATGATTGTTTGAGTCACAAAGAGAAGATTACAGTGCTTACCTCTGCTGTTGACATACTGAACACTCATCAGCAACAATATCCAGGCCACGCTTGTGGAACTGAAGTGTCACTTTCATCTCTGTTGCAAGATCACCTGGTACACATGGCAGCTGGTGGAAGAGACTGACTGGCTTTTCTCAAAGAATGAACTTGGGCCAAGACATTCCACAAGCATCCAAAATGGCATGAGTTCTGAGCATCCAATTCCCAGGGCCCAGTCCGTCCCCTGGGTGTATTGCCTCGGGACCCTCTGGAGATGGAGTCAAAGGAGGTTTAGGAGATAGTTCTTGTTGTCCCCTAAATTGTAGTCCCCTTGAATTCATGATAAACTCTTAAGCTTTAGTACCTGAGAATGTGACCAGATTTGGAGATAAGGCCTCGAAATAGGTGATTAAAGTAAATCCAGGCCTTAATCCAGCCTGACTGGTGTCCTTATAAAGAAGAGGAAATTTGAATAAAGAATGAGACAATGAGACTGTGAGCACCAAGGGACAACCATGTGAAGAAGAAGCACACGACAGTCATCTGCACGTCAAGGAGAGGCCTCAACAGAAGTCAGACCTGCTAGCACCTTGGTCCTGGAATTCAATCTTCAGAACAGTGGGAAATAAGTATCTATTGTTGACACAGCCCAGTGTAGCATTTTGAGTGACAGCCCTAGAAAACAAATACAATCTCGTGTCAGTTTTTTCTACTGCTACCAAAACAAATGAACACACACTTAGAGGCTTAAAATAACACAGACTTATTTTCTTATAGGTTTATAGGTTAGGTTGTCCAGAATGGATCTCACTGGGCTGAAATCAGGTGTTGGCAGAGCTGCACGCCTTTCTGGATGCCCTAGGGTGGGACCTGTCCTTGCCTTTCCAGCTGCAGGAGGGCACCACAGTCTTTAGCGGCCTTTTTCCTTCATTGCCAAGGCCAGCAACCTTGTACTTCTCTGGCCACTCTTCCATCATCACATCCCTTTTTCTGACTCTCTTTTGCTTTCCTCTCCTACTTTTAAGGATCCTGGTTATTATATTGGACTCACTCAGATATCCCAGAATAATCTTCCTATTTTAATTTCAGGTGTCTTGATTTGTTTTAATTTAGCAACCTGAATTCCATGAGCGACTTTAATTCTTCTTTGCCCTGTAACATTGCATTGTTCCGGGAGTTGGGATGTCGATACCTTCCTAGGGTAGAGCATTATTCTGCTTTCCACAAGTTCTATCACTTGTGGGTTCTTCGTGGGCCCCATCACTCAAAAAGTAGTGGAATTTTTAAAAACTACTGTAGTTCTAGAGCTGGGTAAGATATTAAAATTCTCGTAATAAATAGAATTAAGGTTTCTACCTACCAGACCGAAAAATTTCCTGCTTCTATAGGTCAGGTAGCTTCTATACCTTCCCAGATAACAAATATTCATTTTATTTCTAGACAATTGACATTAAGAACTAACTCCCCTTTCTTTCACAATCCGCCTGCTGGGCTTCCCATTTGCTAAACCTAATGGGAAGCCAGAGATCAAGGAAGCCATTGGTTCCAGTCTGAAAATGTTAGCCTGTTGGGAAAAAAAGAAGGGTGAGAAGAGGTAAAGAGAGGACCTAGTGTAGTACATTGTCTCACTTACAAGCCTACCACCTGCCCCTTTTGAATCCATTGTCAAATCGCATTAAACCTGCCTTTTAGTGTCTCTGTCTGCTTCTCCCCATTACCACCGACACCACCCAAAGCCACGCTGCTGCCAGCTTCCCACCGCACTGGCACATTTGCTTCCCAACTAGTCCACGTGCCCTCAGTCTAACCTCCCACCTCCACTTTATTCCCATATTGCATTGCAAACGATCATCTTTTAAAATCCAACTGGATCTCCTTAATCCCACTTCAAAATCATTAATGTCTTGCTATTGCTCTTAAGACAAAAAAAAAACAACCTTCTTAATCCATTAGCCTCCTCCCTAATTTTCTGACTCCTCTGGAACCCTACTTGCCACTTTGTGGGGTGTTTGTTTGTTTTTTCCCAGCCTGGTCTTCCTTTGGGCTTCAATGTTCTTCATGTTCTTGTCTTCTTCAGGCATTTGGATGCCCCGTGTCCTCCATCCAGAATTTTCCTTTTCAGCAACTCAGCTTCCACTCCTTCAGGTGGTCGCGTGTCCTTTTCTGAGTTCCTGGCTGAGGAGGTATGCCTTGTTCTTTTCACCTCACTGCACAGCACCACCCTCCTATTTCTACTCTCTTTTCCGTGCCCTCCAGGGGATGCTAGGAACTACATTGCTCAGACCTCTTTCACTATGTGGTTCCTGCTTAGAGTTCCTCAGGGAGTGGTGCTCTCAAAAAAATGTAGAAGGTGCCATGGCTGCTGTGGCTTCGTAGGTTGGGCACAGTCCCACAAAGTGAAAGGTCACTGGTTCGATTCCTGGTCAGGGGCCATGCCTGGGTTGCAGGCCAGGCTCCTGGTGGAGGGCCTGTGAGAGGCAGCCGATTGAGTTTCTATCTCACATCAATGTTTCTCTCTCTCTCTCCCTCCCTTTCCCTCTCTCTAAAAAATAAATAAATGAAATCTTAAAAAAAGAAGAAAGAAATGTAGGAGGCAAAAGAAAAAGGGCCTTTTATTCTCTGAAAGCCATTGCAGGAAGATCAAACAACAAAAGACACATTTGAGCTTCGGAAGCATTCCTGGTAATTACGAGCAGTGGCGTCTGAAAATTTTAAGAGGGAAAATGGAGAGGTATAGATAAATAATCACATTGTTCACAGAATCAAAGAATCCACGTTGCGTAGTGGAGAGAAAGCAGATTTAGTTCATGCTCTGTCACTGGCCAGCTGACCCTAAATAATTTTCAAAGGGCCTTTAAGTTCTCTCATTGTAAGATGAAGAGCATTTGTTGTGAGAAGAAAAGCATAGGGAGCATGTGGAATAGCTATTAAGTAAATGCTACCCACTTTGCTAAAATTTCCTTGGCCATGAGTCCTGTTCTCTTCCTGACCCCCTAGGCTGACATCCCATAATGATTCCAGAAAACTTCTGGGTAAGAACTTACTTAATGAATTTTGCTCAGACTTAAATGAATACTTCTAGCACTTTTAAGCTTATTTAAACTACATGGGTCTGTCACTTTAATTCTGCAGCCTCCCTTCCCAAATGCAGGGCAATGTGCATTCATGTTTTTAAAATATCACTTAGAAATGAGCTCACGTTCCTTTTCTTAACTGGCATTTTTGTGTCTTTTTATTATGACATGAATTGCGAAGAAAGAGTAAATTGTTCATGTTGCTTTGGGGAGTCAGCTGAGCTGGTAAGGAAATCGGTCACTAGTATTTTGGCTGCACTCTACCCCGCACTTCCCCACTGGCCAAGGAGCACGACTTTTAGGGCCTGGGATTCCTTTTCCTGCCTTTTTGCAAAACTTGTAATTTCGTGTTGAAAGACAGAAATGATGTATCAGGTAAGAGGAACTGAGATAAATGGGCATTAGGGTGAAGTTTTTGAAAACCTGGTTAGAAGTTGGGTTGTATTTCATGTTTCTTGCAGCTCTCAGAGGCTGAATTTTTTTCTAGCGTCCTTGTTTTTGTCTTGTCTGTTATCATTTGGGTTTCCCTACACATTTCCTTTAACAAAGGACCTTGGAACTCTGTCAGCTCTGCTGTTATCTTACAGCAGTCCTGTTGATGGGGTCGTAAGTTATGGGGAAGGGAAACTCAATCGGCTGCCTCTCACAGGCCCTCCACCAGGGGCCTGGCCTGCAACCCAGGCATGGCCCCTGACCAGGAATCGAACCAGTGACCTTTCACTTTGTGGGACTGTGCCCAACCCAGGAAGCCACAGCAGCCATGGCACCTTCTACATTTTTTGAGAAGCACCACTCACTGAGGAACTCTAAGCAGGAACCACATAGTGAAAGAGGTCTGAGCAATGTAGTTCCTAGCATCCCCTGGAGGGCACGGAAAAGAGAGTAGAAATAGGAGGGTGGTGCTGTGCAGTGAGGTGAAAAGAACAAGGCATACCTCCTCAGCCAATTAAAATTCTATAATTTTAGGATTAAATCCTAGTTTTTTAGTGAGCCTGAGTCCCTGGACTGTGACTTTCACGGGTGTTTCCTAGCCCTGCCTCCCCCCACCCCCACTAAGGAATACAGCATGAAGCTGGAGTTGGGTAATTGCTCTCCAGCTTCCTCCATGAGATGGATCTATTCACTGGAGGGGAAGCCTTTGATGTGGAGAATGCTCTGGTTACTCTTCTTTCTTTTTTCTTTTTTGTGTGTATCTGAACAGTTTTCTAAACACATATTGATGAGACTATCATTTTCCTATTGTATACTCTTGCCACCCTTGTCAAATGTTAATTGAACATGAAGATGTAGGTTTATTTCTTGCTATTCTGTTCTATTGGTGTACATGTTTGTTTTTATTCCAGTTCCATGCTGTTTTGATTACTATGACCTTGTAGTATAGTTTATATCAGGTAGCATGATGCCTCTGACTTTGTTTTCTTTTCTCAGGCTTGCTGGGGCTATTGGGGTCTTTTGTAGTTCCATATAAACTTTTGGAGTATTTGTTCTAGTTCTGTGAAATAAGCCATTTCTCTTTTGATAGCAATTGTATTAACTCTGTAGATTATTTTGGGTAGTGTGGACATTTTAATTATGTAAATTCTTCCTATCCATAAACATGGTATATGTTTCCTTCTATTTGTATCTTCCTCAATTTATTTCTTCAGTATCTTATAATTTTATGAGTACAGGTCTTTTAACTACATACCTTTTTTGATGCAATTGTAAATGGGATTATTTTCTTAGTTTCTCTGATGGTTCGTTATTGATGTGTAAAAATGCTACCTATTTCTGAATATTAATTTTGTATTGTGCCACTGTATAAAATTCATTTATCAGTTCTAGCAGGTTTTTTTGTGGAGTGTTTAGGATTTTCTATATACATTATAATGCAATCTGTGTATACTACAGTTTTACTTCTCCCATTCCAATTTGAAAGCTTTCTATTTCTTTTTCTTGTCTGATTGCTGTGGCTAGGACTTCCAGTAGTATATTAAACAAGAATGGTGAAAGTGGATATCACTGTCTTGTTTCTGATGTTAAGGGAAACAATTTTAGTTTTTGTCCATTGAGTATGATGTTGGCTGTGGGTTTGTTGTATATGGCCTTTATTATGTTGAGGTATGTTCCCTCTATTCCCACTTTGCTGAGAGTTTTTATTCCAAAATAGTGTACATTATACAGAGGATTAAACTCAAAATGGCTTAAAGACTTAAATGTAGAACTTAAAACCAAAAAAGTCATAGAAGAAAATATAAGCAGTAAAATCTTGGATATTTCTTGTAGTAATATTTTGTAGGTATATCTCCTCAGGAATGAAAACAAAAGAAAAACTAAACAAATAGGACTACATCAAACTAAAAAGGTTTCACACTGCAAAGGAAATCATCAACAAATGAAAAGAAAACCAAAAGGGAGAACATGTTCTCCAATGATATATCTGATAAGGGATCAATATGTAAAATTTATAAAGAACTCAAACAACTCAATACAAAAAAAATCGAATTTAGAAATGGGCAAAGGACTTGAATTACCATTTCTCCAAAGGACATACAGCTGGCCAATAGACACATGAAAGGATGCTCAATGTCACTAATGATCACAGAAATGCAAATTAAAACCACAATGGGATATCATCTCACACCTGTCAGATGGCTATTATCATAAAATCCATAAAGGACAAGTGCTGGCAAGGGTGTGGAGAACAGGAAACACTCATGTACAGTTGGTGGGAATGCAGGTTGGTGCAGCCACTGTGGAAAGTGGTATGGAGTGACCTTGGAAAATTAAAAATAGAACTACCTCATGACCTAGTGATTCCATGTCTGGGAATATATTCAAAGAAACCTAAAACACTGATTCAAAAGATACATGCACCTCTATGTTCACTGCTGTGTTATTTATAATACCCAAGATTTGCAAGTAGCCCAAGTGCCCACCAGTACACAAGTGGATAAGAAAGCTGGGGTAAATTTATATAATGGAATATTACTCAGCCATACCACAGAAGGAAATTTTACCTTTTGTGACATCATGGATGGACCTAGGGGGTATTACGCTAAGTGAAATTAGCCAGTCCCAGAAAGACACATACTATCTGATTTCACTCATATGTGGAATCTAATAAATAAAATAAACAAAATAGAAACAGACTCACTGATACAGAGAACAGACTGACAGCTGTCAGAGGGGAGGGGGCACTATCTAAAACAGGTGAAGGGATTAAGCAAAAAAACCAAACAAACAAACAAACTCTAAAACCAAAACAGAAACACAACCTTACAGACACAGACAAAATATGGTGATTACCAGAGGGAAAGGGGGCTTTGGGGAGGTAGAAGAGGGTAAAGGGGGGTTAAATAGTGATGGAAGGAGACTAGACTTTTGGTGGTGAACACACAGTACAATATACAGATGATAATTGTAGAATTGTACACCTGAAGTCTATATAATTTTATTAACCAATGTAGCCCTAATAAACTAAAAATGGTTACTTTCCCCCTCCCTGTACCAGAGGCACCCAATGATATATATTTTGGCTCTTCATTGTCAGTGCCTGGTGAGATTTCTGGAGATAGTGCCCAGGAAAGTTTGGGGGTCTCCCTAAGATACTTCTTAAGAGAGTTTCTTCTCTAAGAAACTCCCTAAGAAAGTTTGGGAGCCCCCCGAGTCTCTGACTTCTCACACTAGTCCTCACTCAGTCTCTGGTCACTCAGTGAAAAGGCCATTTAAGTATTTTCATGCATTTATGCTCCTGTCCAGGCCTTCTGCTCCTGGTAAGTTGACCTCAGCTGTGGTCTCTGTGGTCACCTCTCTGCAGTTGGGGTGGCTCTTTGCCTTGCAACCTCGGTCTCTAATGACTCCAAGAAAAGTCATTAATTTTCAGTGTGTTCAGCTAATTTTTTCTGTTGTAGGCATATCAGTGGTGACTTCCAAGCTCTTTAGATGCTGGGACTGGGACTAGAAGTCTTCTGTGCACTTTCCTTTAAAAGTTGATAATCTGATAGGTGCATTGATTCTCAAAGAAAAAGATGGATATTGGTCCTTCCACTTCACTGAGTTTCTATATATTACTTTATTATAATTTTATATTGACGTAGAAACATAAATTTAAATCCAAATTCCATAAGCCTATAGTTTTTAACCAACTATTGAGGTGTAATGCATATGTAAAGTATATTTTTAAATCCTGTAAAAATAATAAAACCTGAATCAACAACATCAGTTTAAGATTTTGTGGGTAAACCGAAACATTTTTGATAGACTTAGTAGAAGGAAGACACGGCTAAGTTCTGATACTGTACTTAGTGTGTTTCTGTATTTTAACTTAAGTAATACTTGTGTAGGAAACTTCTATTCCCTTATGGTTATATAGAATGTTACTGATAACATCAAGATGTTTTCTTTTTCTGTTTATAATCATCAAACAAAAACTTTCCTAAGGTGTAATTTTTTAATATCAATTTTGATCAAGTATGATTTGATAGTTATATAAATGCATTATATTCACATAGAGATGTATCTATTGCAACATTATTAAAATATATTTAAGTCACTTTCTAATTATTGCTTTGAGTTCAGGATATAAAGAGTATCATCTTGGCCAGTTTTTCACATAAAAGTGTGGTATCACATACCTTATAACTAATGGCCTGTTGCAATTGCAGATACAAAAGGATCTCTTAACAAGTGTCAGATATGTCTTCCTTTGGGGTCAGCATGTCTGCTTTCACCACAGTGAGCCCGAAGACACTCAAGTCACTTCTTCTGACCCATTTCTCTCTGACTGTAGAACTTAATTGGAACACTGGGAACGACATTATGCAGCCTCCACTCTAAACGCACAAGTCCATGGGCAGCAGAAACGAAGTGGTGGGAACCCCATGGCTGTGACTGATAGAAAAGCCACCATCCAGGTGACCTGGAATGTGCCGGTGTTTGCAGAATGTTTTCAATAGAGCATTTCCGATAGAGACCCCTGGTAATATGACACATACTGACCTTAGATTGAGAAGAATGCATATTTTGGCAGGATGTGAAATCTGACATTATGGGGTTTGAAATCTACTTATACGGGGTATAAGTCATCAGTCTCTGATGACTTATAACTCTATTCTTGGCCAGTTTGCCTAATAACTCTAAGCCTCAATTTCTTAATCAGGAAAATGACCTGGCAGAGTTATTGTGAAATTAAATGAAATAGTGAATATAAATTCCCAACTCCTTGGACATCCCTTCTGTTCTTTCAATTAATCATTCGCCTGACTTGAGTATATTTTCTACCTGGTTCCCTGGTAAGGTATTTACATATAGTAAGACCTAATAGGCAATATTATATAATACATTATATATTATTTATACATACACAAAGACAGAGGGCTTTCTTAATGCATAAGTGGATTTTTGAAGAATGTGGAAGTAATCAAAGAGAGAAGTGGTTAGCATTGTGAAAGTAAAGATGTATACAGAATGATGTTACAGAGACATACTAGAAATATAGCCTACTCTGACAAAAATAAACCTCAATAGGCTGGAATTTTAGAATGTGGTTGTCTTGGCTTATTATTCCCAGTCTTGCTTTTCTCATCACATAGTGTTGACAGGGGTATTCGACTTTCGAGTTTTTAAAAAAATTCTGCATTTTTTCAATACCCACAAAAGACCCTATTTTATAAGACATATATGTAAAATTAGATGTACCAATGTACAAACAGTTATAAAGAGAATAGAGCAGGTTCTGGTGTTAGTCTAAGTTCCTCGTCACTGAGAACGTGCTTATACACTTAGTGTGGCAAAGGGGCAGCCCAGTAGCCTTCCAGCACCTGCCTGGCTCCGACCCCACCCCAGTGAGCCCGCTTCTGGCCTAAAACGACCTGGCTAGAACTCTCACCGCTTGCTTCTGTGTCCCTGTTACTATCACTAATGAAACCGATAGAGTTTCATTAGGCAATGTTACCCCAATACATTTAATTCTTTTACAAAGGAAGAAGACGGAAGTGTATGGGACTTGAAGTCGTGTTTGGATTTGAATCCTGGCCCAACAATCTGCCAGGGCAAATCACTTAATCTCTGACTCTCAGTTTCCTCATTAGTGAAGGAAGGGCACTAATAGTTCCTGTCTCAAAATTATCATAAGAATAAATGAGAGACTACAGGTAAACTTACCTTGTGTGTCATGGGAATTCAGCAAGTATTTTTAAAAATATTTTATTTATTTATTTTTAGAGAGAGGGCAAGGGGAGGAGAAAGAGTAGGAGAGAAACATCAATCTGTGGTTGCCTCTCATGTGTCCCCTACTGGGGACTTGGCCTGCAACCCAGGCATGTGCCCTGACTGGGAATCAAACCAGGGACCCTTTGCTTCACAGGCCTGTGCTCAATCCACTGAGCTACACCAGCGAGGGCTTTTTTTTTTTTTTAAAGAATCTACCATTAAAATGTCATGTGGATTTGGAAAAAAATGGAAACAGAGGCGCGGATACGTGGAACAGACTGACAGCTGTCGGGGGGGGGCGGGGGGAGCTTAGGGACTGGATGAAAAAAAGTGAAGGGATCAGGCAAAAACCATACATGCAGAACCCATAGACACTGACCACAGTGTGGTGGTGGCCAGAGGGGAAGGGAGGGTGGGGACCAGGTGGAGCTGGGCAAAACGGGGTGGGGGTGGTGTGTGAAATGATGACAGAAAGAGACTTTGCCTGGAGCGATGGGTGCAGGATAAGTGTGCAGATGATGTTTTATTGAGTTGCACACTTAAAACCTGAGTGGTGTTGCAAACCAATATCAATTAAAAAAGAGCAATTGAAATATCTATCCTCCGTCCCCCACAAAGAAAAGAGTGGCTGCATGATACCGTTCCTTTCTCCCTCCAGCACAGCACACTGTGCTGCCTTCTTTCTCCCTGGCATGCTGTCTTCTGAGAGTGTTCTTTGGAGCTCAAGGGTGTGGCAAGGTTCTTTTGGCCATTTATGGAAGAAAATATGATCTCTCTCTGTTCAGAGCACCCATGGAATATAAACTAACCCCTTTCCTCCAGAAAAATTAGATCTAAAAATTAGCTTATCAATGCAATGTATACCTTTTATGCTTGTTGTACTGGAACTTACTGAACGTGACCAAACAAAGGAGATGAACAGGTTAAACCCTAACAGGATGGTGGAAGGTGAAAGACATCTCTTTCCTCTGACTCCCTGCCTGAGACGCCTCTCCCCCACTCTTCTTCTGAGGAAATAAACAATGGGTTGGGGGCTCACAAAACAGCTGTAGATAATATAAGCATTAGTGTAGAGAGAGCTGAAGTGAGTATTATGAGATTATTACTTTTTCCTAGTGAGTATCTGTGTCCTTTTCTTGTATGTTTTGCATTTGAAACGAGATAAGTGATAAAGAGAAAAATTACTTACACGTGAAATTATCCCTCAAACTTACATAGAATGAAAGAGGATATAATGAGAATCAATATAAGATAATGAGTTTAGTGGAAGATAATGGTATGAGTTGATGGAAGGTATAGATATCATAAGAAGGGAGAATTAATCTGCCTATTATAGTAACCCTTGTTTCTTTTTCTACTTCTCTTTTTCTTTTGTAATGTCCGAGATAGGAAGAGGAATGAGTTATATGACAAATTTAGATTTTGCAAACTTGTGCTTTGGTGAAAGTACTATTGAAATACAATGTTAAGGAAGATTTTCAGCACTCAGTGTGTCATTTCCTTTTTTCATGAATCAAATACTGAAATACTATGTGATAAAGATTTTACATTTCAATTGTGAAGAGTGGGAAGTGGATAAACCAGTTCAGCTGTCTTTAGGACAAACGGTAAAGTAATTTATTTTAATGTTTTTCCAAAATTGCTTCTGTTAAGTATATGTACCTAATCTGTGTGTGTGTGTGTGTGTGTGAGAGAGAGAGAGAAACATATATATAGGTGTATATACACAACATCAATAGTTTATGGTAGAATTTTTATCCTATCACTAATAATTTGGTTTCATGGTTTCATTGGTAAAAAGACAGAAAGTTTTCTTAGGTTTTCCATGAATAAAAATGTATGTGTATACATAAATATATATGAAATATATACCTACTAACTACTACTAACTATATAACTATAGTTAGTAGTATACTAACTACTAACTATATACCTACTAACTATATACCTACTAGGTTATATATGAAATATATAACCTACTAAATACTTTGTAGGTTAAACTGGTAAGAAACTTTTAGTATATAACTGTGTATACTTTGTTGAAAATTATTGGCTTTATTCAAAATATAGTTAAGCATTTAATTAGTCACATTTCCTTAATCTTCATGTTACATTTTTGGCTTTAACTTAATACATTTTATTACCTTTACATGCTCATATAGAAACTATTATTTGTGTATCAATCTATGCATTCACTGGACTACTTGTAGGGAAATAGGCAGTCAAGATACTGTCTTCAGGAAGTTCATGATTTAAGACAGATATATAACTTGAGCACCTTAATAGGATATAATATTAACATATACTCTGAGTACCTTAACTAGTACAAAAGTGTGCAGATAACTACTATGGGAATGTAAGACAGGCCAAAAGAGGGAGAGGACCATTAAAAAACATTCATGGGTTTGTTAGAATTTAGCTTCATCTCGAAGAATGGGTAAGATTTACACAGTATAAATGGGGATTAGAGTTGTCACTGGCCACGTGAGAATAGTGTTAGAAAAGTTGCAGACCTGAGATTCTGAATGTTTTATGCAGTAGTTAGTAGCTGATATTCTGTAAGTATATTCTGCCTACATACAAATCCAAGCCTCTCCGCTCCCTAGTTGTATAACTTTAACTAGTTATTTAAACCTTTTAGTTCTCCATTTCCTTGCCTTATAAAATAGCAGCAATACTGCTGTATACTTCAGGGAGTTACTGTGAGGATACAATTGGAAAAATTTAGATAAAAAAAATTGATGTGTTATCCCTGGCTGGTGTGGCTCAGTGGACTGAATGCCAACCTTTGAACCAAAGTCACTGGTTTGATCCCCAGTCAAGGCACATGACTGGGTTGTGGGCCAGGTCCCCAGTAGGGGGAATCTGAGAGGCAACTGCACATTAATATTTCTCTCCCTCTTTCTCCTTCCTTTCCCCTCTCTCTAAAAATAAATAAAATCTTTAAAAAAGAAATTGGTATGTTAAAATAAAGATGATTCACTTATTGATGGATATCTATGTACCAATTTATGAAAATTATTTTAAATCCTCATAATAATTGAAATTGTAATCATGTTTTACACATACATAGAAACTGCAGTCAAATAGGTTAAAATGTTTGTCAAAGGTCAAATAGTTCGGAAATGGCACAACCAATATTGAAACCTAGACTTCAGATTCAAATTGGTGCTCTTTCTTTTTCACTACAGGAGGAACATGGGTCATGCGAGGCACAGTGTAGCTGTTTCCACTTCATACCTTAATCCCTTTTATGGACACATTTCTTAAGTGGAGAGCTATTTTTCCAAAAATATATAATTATTTTTATTTTGTAACATTTTAAACTATTCATTCAAAATTAATTTTTTTATTACAAAGTTATTATTTCCCCCAGATGTTAAAGATAAAGTTAACCTTAAGAGTTTGTTGACAAATCTGAATGGGGAATAGTCTTAGAAGAAAGACTGTGCCTAAATTATATATAGTATATAAAAAGGGTTTATTTATGTAAAGATCCCCTGGGTATGTATGAGCAATTGATATGAATAAAAGAAAAACCCAAGAAGAAAAATACATAATTACATGGAAGTATGTCCTCAAGACTAATAACAGAAAAGGCAAATAAAAGCCACCTTGGGATATTAATTTTTATCAAAATAGAAATGATTCTAAAATAAACATCATTACTAAATAGTGGTGAATTTGCTTTAAAACTGCCACACTCACTTTCTATGAGAATCATTGTAAATTTTTTATGATCTTTATAAAGAGCAGTTAGGCAATAGATGCCAAGAAGTTCAAAATAGTTTTTCTGTTAACTAATACTTTGATAATTTGATTATAGTCAATGCATGGTGAGTTATCCTAAAATAACACTTCAAAAAAAGACAGAGAAATTATGAAAATATTAAATTATCTGTATTAGTAAATATTGTCCTCCAAAGAATAGGGGAAATTTTTAAAAAGCAGAATTACATTATAGAAAAATGGCTACATGAATAACATTCCTGTATTTGATGAGTTATCATGTAGCCCATAATTTAAAATTAAAAAAATAATTTGAAGTATAAAAATATGAACAAGATCTTGAACTATATAAAACCAAATGATAACGTCACTGTGAATCAACAAAGTAACAAAGTCTAGGTAGGCACAAAGACTCAAATTTCATATAAATGAAAGTGTTTTTTCTTACATTAGAGCAAAGGATGATAGAAACTTTGCCCCGGTTTATCTCTAATATTGTTATAATGTTCTTATAATTAAAAAAAACAGGAAAAACGTGTCAGTTATGTTTCCAAACAAGATAACATTGGAATTCTTTCATATGATTTTCCTATTGAAGCTTCTGAAAACTTTTCACCCACTTTATTAAAAGCTGATATTGCAGAGATTTGTTTCACTTCTCATGAGAACGTCCTTTTGATAGATTACACAAACACAGAAGATTTCATAGTTCTTTGTTAGTGCATTGACATTAGGTTGAAATTGTAACTTTATGGGAAGTTACCTTTTCTCTAACTATGGAAAAGATATTTAAACACACATTTGGATTGTATAAATGGTTCACTAGCTGCTAACAAAACTTTATATGTGTATGTTCTTTAAAATTATTTTAAAATTGCAATAATAATGCAAGTAGAGAACTAAAATAATCTAGTAAGTCTAATGAATGCCTTTGAGGCAAAGTGGGAAATTTGGGGGTGAAATTTTTGTTTTACTTTCCTATTTCCACACAATTCAGAGAAAACTTTTTTATTTTTCATTCTATAAAAGAACTTTTATAATTTCCACATTAGTCAAATACAGACTTTCTATATGAGGCATAATTCCATCTATGAAACCTAGTCATCTTGCAAAAAATTATGTCTTTTATTTATTTGTGAAATTTCTTATAATTTATTTATATATTTAATGGGTACCTATCAAGTGCCAAGAACTTTCTGGTCACTGGACAAGAGAGATAAAACTCTTGAATCATGGCTCTAACTTGGGTAAAAGTAGACAGACAATGGACATGATGAATTAAAAAACAAGAATTTCAAGTTGGATAGTGATATGTTTTTTGAGAAGAAAACTTAAGCCAGGAAAGACTTGAGGAAGTGAAAGAGCTATGTCGTAATTTTACATCTGAGGCTCAGGAAATGTCCACGTGAGAGAGTGAGGTTTTCATCAGGACCAGAGCGAGATGGGAAGGTGTCCATGTGTTCTGGGCAGTGAAGTGGTATAATTTGACTTGCTTGATGAGAGGAACACCCTAGAGGCACTTGGAGAATAAATAATTAGATAAAATAGAAAGAGTAGGAGTGAAGTTGGGAGATCAGTGAAGTTTTGGGCCACTAAAAACTCCAAGTAGTGATATAATTACATGTAGGGATCTGGCGTTAAGAGGAGAGGACTGGACGACAGACTGATGTAGGAGTCTTCAGCCAGCTTTATAGTTTGTATTTAAAGTGAAGATACTGGTGAGAACACCAATGTGAATGAATAAAAATAGAAAGAGGGCAAAAACTGAGACCTGGAACAATCCGATGTTCATAAGTTGGAAGATGAGGAGAAATAAGCAGAAAAAAATTAAAATTCTCTGAATGGACTGTCTAGGGCAATCTTCTATTGAGTATCTGATCTCAATAGAAAGGCATGACACACAACCAAATTTTTGCTATACACTCAAGGCCTATCCTTTTTATACATTTACTGTTTCTTTTTTTTTCCTTTTTAAAAAATATTTTATTCATTTATTTTTAGGGAGAGGGGAAGGGAGGAAGAAAGAGAGGGAGAGAACCATCAGTGTGTGATTGCCTTTCATGCACTCCCCGACTGGGGACCTGGCCTGAAACCCAGGCATGCGTCCTGATTGGGAATTGAACAGGTGACACTTTGGTTCACAGGCTGGCACTCTATTCACTGAGCCACACCAGCCAGGGCACATTTGCTGTTTCTTGATCTCTCAAGAACCTACTTCTGTCTCTACCATGAGGCAAAACAGCTCAAACTCCATGTAGCAGGTTATAGGTGTCCTTGCATGCCTTGAACATCCTTTTTGTCTTCCAGGGTTCTGACGGGTCTTTCTACAGTATGTCAGAGGCTCTCCTCTACTTTTAACACTGACTCTTCTTATTTTACTTGCCCATTAAATCTGGTTGTTTTCAAATTAATGTCTTCCATATTATTCTCCTGAAAAATATTTTGTTGGATGTTTTTCTCCTCTTCTTTGTCAAAGTGCTATATTTTGGTGCTTGTTCATCAATTCTTTTACTTTCCTTTTCTTTCTTAATGCCTCTGGAATTCCCCCATGTAATTGCCAACTCTCCATTGCTACTACCCATGATGCCTAGCTGAGGTAGAGAAAAATGAGCTAAAGTCAAAAGATTGGAATAGAGTGGAAGGAATGACTCTGAGGAAGTAAAAAGTGGCCGTGTAATCGGTTATGGGTCTCGTGGGTGAGGGTGAACTAGAATAAAGCCCTGACCTCTGGCTGAGGCCACCATGCTTTGCTCGTATCTCTACATTACCTTTGTACCCAGCTGTACCATATGTGTCTCACTGGCCAAAGAGTAGAAATAAATGATTATAATAAACAGGTGACATAGATTATATGCCAATGCCCAAAAATGTAAAAAAAGAAAAATTAGGTTGATTTGGAAAATGTACCATTGTAGCTAGTTGTATTATTAAGAAAACAATTTGAGCTGCATCAGAAATGGCATGTGAGCTGGAAATATATATATCATTGGTGATAATTTATAGATTTTTGTCTCCCACATTAGAGCATAAGATCTTTTGTGGTTCTATTCTATATTCATTGATCTTGGCATTGTCATGACTGGCACAATGCTTGATATAATGGTACATAATAGGAATTTGTCGAACTGGCCTACATGAAGAGACGGGCATTTGCATCTTAAAGTTTATTGACTGAAAAATATCCTAATACTTACCTTTCTATTTAATGATGTAGCCTCTGGCATTCTAGAGCCATGTAAAAAGGAAGGAAGGAAGGAAGGAAGGAAGGGAGGGAGGGAGGGAGGGAGGAAAAAAGAGTAGAATTCTTTGTTTCTCCCAAGAAAAGTCCTTTAAGTTAAGAAGGCCCTGTAAGTTCTAAATTGCAAATTTATTGAAAAATACATGTGGAGCATCTGACAGAGTATATGAATAAAAATAACATTCACTTTAATGTATTGAGGCCAAAGTTAGACCAAAATAATAATAAAATAATAATAAATTGTTTAAGTTTTCTCTAAAATAATAAATTGTTTAAGTTTTCTGTAAGACATATCTATATAAGCTTTAACAAAAGTAGTGTATCTATATTTAAAGGGCTAAATGTACAGGAAGTGATTTGAGAAATATCCCCCCAAACAATCTGAGGAATCCGTACTGCTGAAGCACATGGAAAATCCCCATTTTTCCATGTTAACTAACAGTCTAGTTGCTTGAGGCAAATATTGCAGAGAGAGTTCCTAACTCTCCATCCACATTGGAGATGTTTTGAAGAGTGGTTCTCAAAAAAGGAATGGGCATTTGGAAATGTGTAGGTATGATGTTTTGGGACTTTATGCAGGCAGGATGCAATGGTGTAATGGTTAAGAGACATTATTGATATTTAGTGGGTGGCAGCAGGGGGTGAGGGGTGATAAACGTGCTGTACAACGAAGACAGTCCTTTGCCCAAAAGGATGGTCCCAACCAAAATTCGAGTAATGTTCTCCTGAGAACTCCACTGGGGCATGTCCCCTGCTCATTGCCAGGTGACCTGACAAAAGGAAAATGAATGCTGATTTGGAACAAGCTACAGTGAGTGGCAGTGTCTCAACAGTCTCACGTGGGCACCAGCCCCAACCTTTGGTTCATGTTCAAGGAAGCTATGAAAAGAATGAGTGTAGAATAGGGGGGAAAAGTCTGAATTAAGGACAAAATTTATTTAACAAGAAATTCCCTATCAGAAAGCACATCTTTTTGGTCCCCCTGTCTCAACATATCCATTTTCTTTAAAAAAACAAAACCAAAACCAAAATAATCTATGAGACTAATACCTTATAAAACACAGATTGGTCCATTTACCAATATTTTTAAGTATATTTTATATTCCAGGTTGCTTTATGCTGTGGTGATAAATATTTAACAAACAAAATATGGTCCCTCCTTTATGGACCTCAGGGTCTGGAGAGATTTATCAGACTCAAAAGGTTTCATCTTTTTTACAAAAATAATCCCATCTAGAAGATTGAGTAATATAACAGATGTTTACTTTGTATTTAAATGAAAATGGAGTCACAAAACTCAAATATGAAGACCAAAGTCATAGTCAAACACAATGAGAAGCGCCAGTCAGCAGCTGGAAAGAAGAGATTTCTTGTTACATAGTAGATGTATCTGAACTCATACTTTGTGAGCCCCTTTTCTATAAACTAAGTTCAAAGTTAAAGAACTTTGCCACATAGTCCTCATTGCTTTGACCCATAGTTTTGAAAGTTGATTTAGCTAAGCTTAATTGCGATCTCAGTTTTTAAAGTGTTTTTTTTTTTTCATTTGTTTTGCTTGGCAAGTGAAACTGTCATCCAATTCAAATAACAGAGTGAATGAAAAAGGGTCACGTGCTAGGGGATTCTGGGTCGGAATTATCTAAGTTGGTTTCCTAGAATGATCAATTTTCCAAGGTAATTTATTATACTTTACCTCTACCTAAGAGAAGAGTATGCAGATTTTATACCTTCCTCCTCCACTTCCTTCTTCCACCAATGCCAAGTCATTTAAGAACGCACTCTGGTCAGATCAACAGGATATAAGGAAACTAAGACCAATTCGCAGAAGGATGCATGAACAAAGATTGTCTCTGCAAATTGCAATACAAAGAATCTCCTTGGTAATATATTTTTATAAAAACATATGTCGGCTGGTGGCCAGGTACTTGCAAATACCCCTGCCCAAAGCCGGATGAATGTTTGCATGTGAATGATGGTCTTCATTTCCTGGACAAGCTATGAATTAGGTGCTCTAGAGCTTCCAGTACTCTCGCCTCAACGTGGCTGGCCGGCCGTGTTGAATCCATAACTCAGCATTTAAGAGAATAAGAAATGATGAGAAGATGTTGGTGTTATTCTGAGTTTATCAATCAAATGAACTGAATTGTTTCCAAGATAACATCATATCACTTTTTTCCTGGAATATGTTCCTCAGCCGTGAGTGCTCACATTGGAAACTGCAGCATTTCTAGAGAACTTGGTGGAATTGCAAACTATTGGTTCTCCCACTGCAAAGATTGAAAATCCTGATGATTAAAGCCCATCAATCTATTTTTTAATCAAGGCTCTCAAGTGATTCTGAAGCATCTGAAAGAGATACAGGCATAGATTTTGTCATAAAATATAGACTGTGCCTAAAAAGCTACAAGGACATATTTCTGATGCTGCCAATGTATAATGAGGAGTCTTGAGAAATAAATAAACCATAGAAGTAAGAAAGGGAAAAGAAAACTAAGTTTTTCCCTTGATTCCTAATTTGGTGACTAGATTTTATCTCCCCCAAGTGATAAACAGATGATTTGGCAAGATAGAAACTGGCTCATGAAGATCTGATAAAAAACCACAGGAAATATTTGCTTCAATTTTTGCACAACTCTCTGTTCTAAGGAAAATTATTTTTTCACTTAAGCTAAACAGTTATTTTTTGCCACTTGGAAAAATAGTTTTCACAGCTAAAAATGAAAAGCTATCTCTCACTCTCAAAAAAACACACACATACAAACAGATACACATTTGTACATGGAGAAAGAGATGCGTCGTTTTCATATAAGTCTGTCTTTTCCTGTTACAATAAAAACTTATGGGTAGGTATGAATGTAACATGTTAATATAGATAGTAGATATATAAATTTAGTTAATTATGTTCCTTGGTCAAATTAAAATTTAATTATAAAATTCATTTGGACACATCGGATTGAAGGGTCCTAGCCATTTTATGTGTAATTGATCAATTTTTACTTGTGTTTGACAGAAATATGGCCCAGTGGAATACCACTGCTGATGAACTGGATGACAATGATAGTTTTTCAGAATCTGTCAAGTTTGATGCTCGATCAATGAAAACTTTGCTACTTTCGAGTGAGTAGGAGAAGGGTGGGAATGCCCAGGCCGGTTACCCTTGGAGTTACTGACCTTATGTAAAACTGCAGTCTTGAGACTTATCTGACAGGTGTATGAACATTAAACTAATACTTACTGGATAAGTAGGCCTTTCTCTGTCTTGAGACAGAATGCAACATAAGTTTACATTGAAGTAAGGAAACATTATAATAGATTAAATTAGTCCACAATGTTGATTTTCTGATTTCCCAGCCACTGAACTATGTCCTAGAGATGACTATGAACCTGGCACCATGAATTAATCTTTGAAAATCATGGGTGGTAGGTGCTTGTCTTAGTTTCCTAGTGTTGCTGTGACCAATGATCACAAATGAATGGCTTAAAACGACAGCCATTTATTCTCTCACACTTCTGAAGGCCAGAAGACTGAGGTCACGGGTCAGCGAGGCCAAATTCCTTTTGAAGGCTCTCAGTTAAGAATTCTTTCTTGCCCCTTTATAGCTTCTAGTGGCTCCTGGTAATCCTTAGCATTGCACCTTGTTTGTGACTCTGTCTTCACATGGTCTTCTCCCCTGGTGTCTTCATGTCCTCTTCTCGTAGGACATCAGTCAGTGGATCAGGGCCCATCCTAATCCAGTATGACCTCATTTTTTACTTGATTATCTCTACAAAGACCCTCTTTGCAGATAAGTTCGCATTCACAGATACCCACTGTTTTCAACAATATCTTTTTGAGAAACACAATTCAATACATAACAGTGCTGAAACAGCTGTTTGTACACTTACCACAAGACCTCAGAATATAGTATTTGGTTTTATCTGGGCAGGTTCCTTTAAGGTGTCAAAGACAAAGGTGCTTTAATTCTGCTTAAGCCCTTAAGTATATTTTACCAGGGGATGGGGTGGGTAGAGAAGAAGTCATAGGGATGTTTCAGTCAGAGGAGGCAGAAAATGCAGTTATTGGATCTTATATAAATTCTTACATAGAAAATCCTGAAATACAGACCACAACTCCAAGGCATGGCGGCTCTTGCATGCTGTGTTAGCAATAGATGGGAGGCTGTGGCACCAGTGAGACAAGGAGAAAAGGTAGAACAAGATAATAATAGAGCTTTTAAAGGTGGAGATGTCTTGAGATTGAGGAAGGAGAACAGAGTCATTGTGAATAGAAAAAAAAGTGAAACACAAACACACAACTTTTGAGAGCTTTTAAAAAGCAGCATGCAGAGAAGCTGTGATGGTAAATTGGAGATAAAGGGGAGGAGGACTCAGGGTTTCAGGCTTGGTCAGTCTGGCAGATGGAATAGCCCATCTCACTAGTATTGCGGGTTATGCTTTTTCTTTTTCCTTAAATCTTTATTTTTTCTCTTTTCTTTTCTTTTCTTTTTTTTCTTTTCTTCTCTTTTCTTTTCTTTCCCTCTTTCCCTTCATTTCCTGATAGAATATTACTAAACAGTGTTTGAATTCTTGTTTTTAGTTTTGGGGTATACTTGAGGGATTTTATTTTCACCCAGAATATATTCCCCTGTGAAACGGAAGAATACATGTGTTCACATATGCTGGTGTTAATATTAAAATTTACCAACTGATGCTCCAAAATGAGATGAGCACAGCATGTAGAGAATAGGCTGTTTCCTGTGGATGCTTAATGAATGGGTGAGTAAATCCACTGTCCATAGTGAGGGGTGTATTGGTCTAGTCTGTGATTGTTCCTTCTGCTTCCTACTGAATAAACAAGGACCGATTTTTCTTCTTTTTATTTCAATTGGTTTCATACTAACCATTAAACTACAGATTACAAAAATTTTAATGGAATAAGAAGATTAAGTTTTCTAATTGAGGTTGGGCTTTTGTTTTTTAGATCCTAAAAATGGCCCTACCTTTCAAGAGAGACTGAAGTCCTTCAAAGCTGCGTTGATTGCCCTTTATCTGCTGGTGTTTATAGTTCTCATGCCCATCATTGGGATAGTGGCAGGTACAGTATTCCAGAGTTCTGAAACCTGGCAGCTCATCCTGTGTATTAGTTACTCTAGAAGCAAGAAGAAGCATCCAGTCTTTTGTGTATGGAAGAGGCATCAGGTGAACTTTGTATGACAAAGTGTTACTCAGATTTATTAAATGAAAAACAGAGTCTTTGAAGCTGTTAAGTGAAGAAATAGAAAAATGAAGTAGAATAGGAAAATGAAAGATTATGATAAAAATATAGCTATAGAAAGAATTGACATTATCAAAAATATATTATCATCTGAAATCCTATCTACATCTTGTGGTGGGTCACTAATTTCATAAGTATCCTTGTTGCCAGTGTTAAATTATGAACATGGTTATTTACATTAACAATGCCTAAAATATAAAAACAAGCCAGGTAAATTCCTCTACTGCTGGTATTGAGGGCAAAAAGGAATATACTTGTAAGTATTTTAAAAGAAATTAATGGTCTATCCTTCATTAATATCTTTAAAGTTTATATGGTTACCTGTTTCATAAAGCCATTTTAAAAAAAATCTCTAAAAATAACTTAATAGTATCCTCTCAAATGAAAATATCAGACCACTATACTTGGGCTCAATATGATGTTTTCCAGGTATATGTGTTTCTTTGGAGAGTCTGACTAGAACTGGGGATCGATTTGAGGGCTTTCCCAGGGGCAGCTTGCATATAACTCAGTCAGATCCATAAGAGTTAGTCTCTTCAGAAGCATTTTTGATGTACTTGATTGGTATTTGAGTTTATATGCCTTGTAGCTCTCCTTTCTGTATGACTGGCAAAACAGGCATATGCTCTAATAAGAGATAGGCTGGGAGTAGGACATTTTCTTATGTGCATATTAATCAGCTTAAAAAGAAATTGCTCCTAAAAACAAAGCCAAATCTCTTTTGCTAAGAGACAATCTAAAGGAATATTCCAAAACAAAGCAGAAATTCTGCTAAAAAAGGAATGATGATAAAACAATAAACGTAACAGTAGCTATCATTTTGAGCACTTACTATGTTCAGACATTAGGCTCTCTGTTTTTCAAAGGTCATCTAAATACACCTTTCAGGTCACCCCTGGGCACACACGTGCCCCTGCTCATTATCCACAGGAGGAAACTGAGCTTCATTATCCACTGAGTAGTGGAGCTGGAGTTT
Source organism: Artibeus jamaicensis (assembly GCF_021234435.1). Classification (NCBI taxonomy): domain Eukaryota; kingdom Metazoa; phylum Chordata; class Mammalia; order Chiroptera; family Phyllostomidae; genus Artibeus; species Artibeus jamaicensis. The sequence continues at coordinate 17,890,599 of NW_026522056.1, read as the reverse complement.
CCCATCCATGCCACTCGACTCCTAACCTGGATGGTCTGCTATCCCCCAGTGTAATTGGGTTTTTAGCACAAAATATACTTGAACAATGAAAAAAAAACAGCATTGCCATAATTTTAACCAGGAAAATATGTTCCACAGGTAAAGATTGGCTCCTATTTTGACTATTAAAAACAAAAGAAAACCCAACCACAACAAACTAAACCAATGAGCCAATCAAACCAAACACAGCCATCTAAGTAAAAAAAGCTAATAAATCTGTCATGAAATTAACTTCCTGATGCACTGAGGTTATCTCTGCATTGTTTATGTACATGTTTATCTGTAGTTTGAAAGGTGTAACTGAAAGATTTTATTGTTTGTGATTATTAACTATAAGGCAGTTATACTTTGGGTGAATTTCATCACCTTTATATAAACCATGGTCTGCAGAGCCTGCCCAGGAATGCAACTTCTTTCTCATAAGCTCTGTAGAATATCTGTAAAGAATTTGGTGTTCTAACCAAGTTCAACATCTCTGACCTATTAGAAAATACTATCATGTCAACACATTTGTTTTAGGGTTGACAGTGATTGATCTGAAGTGGTTTCATTTACTACGCTATAGCAGGTATCCATGAAGACAGATGAGAAGTTAAAAATGTTCGAATTGAGTGAGTTCATGTTAGCACCCAAATTCATCCCAAGTTGAAATAGATCTTACTGTGTCTATCACACTTGAATAATAAACAACGGACAGTCCATTTACAACTTCAATTAGGTTGTAGATCAGAATAGTTTTCCAGAAAAAGCATTGAATATTTTCAATGCATAATCACTACTTGCTATCAAAAAGTTGCAATTATAGAAAAAAATATAACCCTAAAAGGATAGTAATCAGTTTGTTTTAGCAAATGTGAACTGGTGGGTAAAGTAAAATGTTGTACATAAAAAGGCTACTTAAACCTCAATGTCATATTCATAGAATGATGTTTCTGAATTATAAATCTATTCCATATGCTGCCTTTTCCTAAAGAAGCTACTAGATCATGGGTGTAGTATAACAACATGACTATGACTCTGGACAATAAAATATAATTTAGTATTAATTTATATGAATTGTTACTGAAATACTGAAGATTCTTCAGCTCAAAATAATACAGATTTTTGGTAGGAGAAGATACTACCAACACGAAAAAGTAATTGTGATCTGTAGGATCAAATATAACTCTCTCCCTAGGTCTTTGCTCAACCCATAAAACTTGTTTCCTTTCAAATGGGACAAAGTCAAAAAATGCCATCTGTCCAATGATGGTGGAAGAAATAAACATTTGAAGATGGAAACTCTGGTATTCTTTACCTAGGTTTATGATACAGAGTTAAACATTTTTAATGGAAGTAAGGATCAAATTGGTTTTCATTCACAATTTGGGAAAATAAGCACTCTTGTGTTTTTAAATCTATAAATAAAATGTTACCTTTATTGTCAATTCACATTGAAATTGATGTCAAATAAAAACCCTTGGTCATATGGACCTTTTGTTAGATCAAATCTCTCTTTTATACTGTGAAAAGAGGCTGCTTTGCCCATTAAAGTAGAAATTGATTCTAGTATAAGTAAAATTATATGGTTGAACAATCAGATCAATTTTCCTGGTAAAGGAAAATTGAGCACAGAGATTACTGTACTCATTGCAATACTAAACCTCCCCTCAGTTTTTATATTACATAATATTAATTGCCCCTAGTTATCAATGTTGTAAAAATGAATATGTAAGTCACAGATAGTAAATCCAAAATATTTAAAAAAATCAAAAAAGCTGAAACTTATCAAATGCTTATTATGTGCCAGGAATTATTCTAAGTACTTTACATATATCAGCTCATTTAATTATTTAAATACTATTATTATGCCATTTATACAGAAGTGAAATAGAAGCATTGACAGATTAACTTGGCCAAGACACAATTTATAAAGGAAAGAGCAAGAATTGCTAGCCCAGGTAGTTCTAATCCAGAACTTGTATTCTTTTTTTAAAGATTTTATTTATTTCTTTTTAGAGAGAGGGGAAGGGAGGGAGAAAGAAAGGGAGAGAAACATCAATGTGAGAGTGGAACATCTGTCAGTTGCCTCTTGTATGTGTCCCCAACTCCCCAACTTGGGATTGAACCCACAGCCCAGGCATGTGCCCTGACCAACCAGCGAACTTTCTTTTTGTGGTATGGTTCCCAACCAGCTGAGCCACACCAATCAAGGCAGAACATGGATTCTTAACTAAAAAAAGGAATAAGCATCATAAAAAGAAAACATTTAAGGGACAACTTTGAATTTCAGTCAGTTTTCTTCTGAGAGTTACTTGGACAGTGTTTTATATTTAGTAGGTGCTAAATAAATAAATCACATAATTGATGAATGCATCAATGTGGCTGTCAACCCAAAATTGCTCCCACACTTAAATTAATAAATGTGATAAGATCCTACTAAGAAATATAATTTTTGTCCAATTTGTTGCTACATTAAGAAATATAAAATAATTAACACTTAAAATGGTCTCTGTTATGGATCATATCAAAATATAGTCACACCTGTTTATTAATGCAAATAAGCTCATTTTAAGGAGAATGTAAGTAGGGCCCATAGTAAAATGTGTTTTTTAAAATTGGGATTTAATTGCATATATAGTTTAATACTTAGTATAGTAACATCTACAATAGCAACCGCTATCAATGGCTTCTTTCAGTAAAGGTGGTAAATGTTTCCATTGTAAGTAAGATAACCCCTTCCATGGTTAAGGCATTGAAATTTGAATAGAAGTTTTGTATGTGTCACCTGTGTGCTGTGAGATTCACATGCCTTATCTCACTCATCCTCAGCACCGCTGTTGAGATAGTTACTACTCACAGATCTCTTAGGGAACCTAAGAAAGAGAAGATAAATAATTTGCCTGGGTACCCCAGCCCATAGTGAGGAGCAGAGCTGGATTCCAGAGTCAGGTAGCTTGGCCCTGTGCAAACAACAAGGTCTCATGTATGTGACAGGCACCCTGAGCTAAGGGTAGAAACTAAATGTTTCTTTTTTCATATGTTATCTCATTAATTCTTAAAATCCTATAAAGCTGGCACTATTGCCATATCATTTTTACTCAGAAAACTGACAGGTCAGAAAAAGCTGATTATGTACATGTATTTTTCAAACACAAGTTATATAAAGTTATTCTTATTATTGCTTAATAATGGTGAAGTATAAAAATTTATATATTTAAACAAATATGAATAAGAGACTGATATATATATAGATAAAAGTTATAAATAATGGAGGTAGAGACATGAAAAGATAACAAAATCTTAACCGTCACTGGTTAGAATAAAGTAGTGTTAATGTTTTCTTTATGATGTATAATTATGTATTATTTTTATCTGCAAAGTTAATGTTTATTCCTTTTATTTTTTAAACTATAAATATATTCTAGATCATTTCAGAAGGATAATTAGCTTGTTTAGAGAATATATGTCTCTTTGGAAATATATATCAGCGGCTTTGTGTGTCCCATATCACTTAATAGAGTTTTTTCTTCAGGAAATAATCACTCACAAGATTGTTTACCAAAATATCAAATATATTAGTAAGAACAGAAACAAAGTAATATGAGGGGTTTGTTAAATAAGTTGGGTAGATTCATATATAGAATACAATGCAGTTCTTAAAATTCTTTTTATAAAACAATTCTAAATAATACACAAAAGTCTTTATAATATGGTATTAATTTAGAGTACTCTCCAGCTTGCACATAAGATGTAAGCTTGCTTTTACAATAATACTGAGGTAGTGAGAGCAGAGAGCCAGAGCTGGTATGCGTACTCCAAAGTGAGCATTTAACTTGGGGTGAAGGTTTTAATGGTAAATTATGTTCCCTTACTATTCATCTTTTCTAAGTTGTCTACCATGAACACATATTTCATAGTAGGCAAAGAGGAATCTTATAAAAATGATATTTTCTGAAGTAAGAATATTATTTGCCGATTTTTTTTGCTCCCTCAGCTATAAATTGGACCTGTGAAAACTGGGCTTGACAGTTTCTGCCAGCTTAGGGGTCGGGCACAGAAGGGGAAACACACGTTACTTGTACAGCAGATAACACTCAGACTTCTGCTTTTACTGCTTATTTTATCTCCATTTGTCCCAATAATGACTAATGTACTCAACACGCTGACCTCTGATACTCTGTTAAACATTATCTCACTTTATCCTAATGATGGAACCTGCCACAGTGCACTTTATAGTCTGCAGAATCTCTCTTACTGGGAAAATCAAATGCAATGGTCCAAAAGATTCTCTCTCTCTCTCTTTTTTTTTTTTTGGTAAAGATTTTGCTTATTTATTTTAAGAGATGGAGGATGAGAAGGAGAAAGAGAGGGAGAGAAACATCAATGTGTGGTTGCCTCTCAGGTGCTCCCTACTAGGAATCTGGCCTGCAACCCATAGTAGGAATTGAACTGGCTACCTTTTGACTCAATCCACTGAGCCACACCAGCCAGGGCTCAAAGGATTCTTATAAGCAGGACTTGAGGAAGAATGGTTTAATCCTGGAATAACCTCTAATGTAAAGTGTGAAGAGGAGACTGTCACCCTTGCAGCAATGTGCCTACTGTGGCTCATACATTGTCTATTTAAAATAAATATCTGATTTAGGTTAGCATCCAGAATGTTTGAATGGAATGGAAAGGCATGATTCAGAATGGAATGACACAGAATGCATGTGAGAAGACAGGTACAAGCGTTTAAGCAGACAGATCGTGACTCAGCTTGTTTTTGCTTAAATCTGCAGCTCAGCTCCTCAAGTGGGAGTGGAAGAATTGCATGGCTGATTCAATTAATACCAATGGTACTCCTCAGCATCTCAATGGAAAAGGAAATGACAGTGAAGAAATAAAATTTCGAGAGGTCGTCACAGAAAACATGAACAAAATGGAGAAGAGAATCGAGGGTATTTCAGATACACAAGCCAATCTCATAGATTCAGAACATTTCCAAAACTTCAGTGTGATGACCGATCAAAAGTTCAATGATGTTCTTGTCCAGCTGAGCAGTGCGGTTTCCTCAGTCCAGGAACATGGAAATGAAATAGATGAAATCTCCAAGTCGTTAATAAGTCTGAACACCACGTTGCTTGCTTTGCAACTCAGTATTGAAACACTGAATGGCAAAGTCCAAGAGAGTAAAATTAAACAACAAGAGGTAAGAGCTTTTGTATTGGGAGGTCATAGGTTGACAATGAATTCATTTAGATCCTATCTCCTCTGATAAGCAGGAAAATGAACATTGCAAATCGTGTTTGAACATCATCCTACTTACCCTGATTCTTTTGCTAATCTTACCAGAAAGTCTCAAGCAGATTTACCTAGTTCCTTTTCTGGATTCCCAGAAAAAAAATATTTTTATCCTCCTGCCAATTGGTTATAGTCTCTCTTCAGGTATTTCCTATGAAAAACAAACATATGACTAAAACTTTACTACTTTTGAAAAATAATCCTTATATTATAAAATATGTAAGACCTAAGATTATAAGTAATGTGAAGCCTATCAAATTCCCATCATTACCTTAAAAGTCAGGCATCTTTGTAGTAGGTTTTACTTGATAGACCAATTCTTAATGAGCAAAGCAAAGATTAATTAATTATAAAGCAAAGGGAAGCCTCTAAAGTTACAACGTCAGATGAAGAAACCAACTAAATTATTAACTAGACAATAGACTAAACAGGTTAATAAAGAATATCCTACAAGCTTATTATTTGTAAGCTGCAATTACTCAGAACTTTTGAATTTTTACTTGGTCCTTGTTTTAAGGTGTCGGAAGACAATGACATTGCTATCTAAATATGGGGACTCTGGGGATCTCATTCCAAAGCCAACCTTAAACTTCTGGTTTTCTTCCACATCATATTTTCCAAAATCTGACTGTTGTTGTTTCCTACATCGTTAATGAGTACCTGAGCCTACCACATAGTGTTGGGATATCAAGGGTCTGGGCCACGGAGCAGTTCCAGACAATGCACAAAGAAGAAACCGTCATGGGATTGAAGAACACAGGAGACAGAGGAAAAGAAAATGTCTGTGTTTGGAGTAAAAGTGACTAAGTTGCAGGGAAAGAGAGAGAGAAATATTACTTTAGGTAAAAACAGGGTTAGCGAAGCAGTGAGACAAGTGAAGAGAGAGAAAATATACACAATATAGAACAACAAGGACAAGTTTGATTTTGGCCCAAATCCAGCAGAGTCTATTGAATATTTATGAACCCATAGAAATGAACAGTTGAAACCAAATTGGAAACGTGTTAATGAATGGAAATAATCAAAATCTGGTGATCAGTGAACTGTGTGAGTTTGGATAGATTGCACTTGGTTTTTGGAACAGAGAGATGTGTTCTACAAACATTTATGTGCACAGTTCATGTTGATCATACTGTATGGAAACATGCCAGGTACTCAGGGCAGGAGGAGAGAGAGGGCAGAGACCTCCTAATCTAGAATAAGGCTTTGGGTGAGGGAAGGCGCAGGTGGAGCAGTGAATACCAAAAAGCCTCTGGGCTTGAGTAAGTGCCCTCGAAGGGGCCGATCTGAGTAGACGTGCACTTCTTGTCAAAGGTTTTACACCCTCGCTGCCTTGACCCTCTCACCTCGTCTTGTCCTGTCCATTCAGGGGAAGTGTAATTTTTACTTTATACCCAGATTAAGCAATACATATACTACTGGTTCATTTCTATGTACAAATGGGAAATGAGACTCTATCAACTGCGAAACATAGAAGTACTTAGAAAAGCATAAATCATACCATGAAAACAAAACTAGCACTAAAATGTAGCACAAAGAAATAGAAAACATGCCGGAATAGATGAAAAGGTTTGGTACATCAAAAAGGGAAAGGCCAACACCCAAAGCAAAACCAAGCAAAAAACCTGAAAGACAAAATAGCCAAGAAAAATATCATCGAAAAGTTTGACTTGGTAATTAACCTTATTATAGTTTGAAAACCAAGTGAAGTAACAAGTATTATGTGTCTACTCTTACTCTGCAAACTTCAGTATATTGATGGTACCTAGTGTTTGGGTTCAAAAAATAGGCACTAATGTACAATTAGTAGGAGTTTAGAATGGCACCATGTATTTGGAAGGCAGTGTGAGAGTACTGAACAAAAATCTTAATGTTTAGTCCCTTGGTCAGATTCACTTCCAGGAAGGTGTCCTACAGAAGCACTATGTAACCATATGTATAAAATGGTGCTCATTATAGCATTATTTAAAGTTGTAAAATACTTGCAGTTCGAAACTATCAATAGGAATTAAATTATAAAACATACACAGTATACATGCACTATTAAAAATAAAGCAGCCTCTAAGTGTTTTAATAGGTACATATATTATTTTTTATGCTTAAAATGAATTTATTTAATATTTAAATAAATACCTGTGGCATTTGGGAGGGGCCAAAGAACTATAAATGACCCACATTATTCCATAGGCTTGTCCCTGCTGGGCACATGTACCCAGGAGTAGATCCAGGTTTTGAGGGACAATCCTTAGGAAAAAATAATGCAAAATTATAAATACAAAATTGGGCACAAAAGTAAATACTTAGAATAAGGAAAGAAGCATACATTTTTAACTTTTAAAAATTGAAAAATATCATAAACATTATAAAATGGAGAAATATTACATTATATTTTAATTATTTGCCTGGCATATCACTACAATATTTCTTTTCTATTTCATGTTTTGTAATTGAATTTACTGGTGGCATAACATTGGTTTGCAAAACCATACAGGTTTCAAGTATACAACAACTCATTAAAGCATCATTGGCACCTGGCATCATGTGCCCATCACCCCCCAGCAAAGTGTCTCCCCCGACCCTTTGCCCACATCCATCCCGTCATCCTTCTTTCTCTCCGGCTATCACCAGACTATTGTCTGTGTCTGTGTGCTGTGTATACACATTTTATAGCTAATTATTTTGCTCCCTTTCATCCAGTCCCCCCTCCCCCTTCTGACAGCTGTCAGTCTGTTCCATGTATTCATACCAATATTTCTGTTTTGTCTGTCAGTTTATTTTGTTCATTATACTCCCCATATAAATGAGATAATATGCTATTTGTCTTCCTGTGACTGACTTACTTAACTCCCCATAATAGTGTCCAGGGCAATTCACGCTGTTGCAAAAGGTAAGATTTTCTTATTTTTTTAGGGCCTACTCGTAGTCCATTGTGTAAATGTTCCACAGCCTTTTTCCCCACTCATTTACTGCTGGGCACTTGGGCTGTTTCCAGATCTTGGCCATGGTAAACCATGCCGCTATGAACATAGAGGTGCCTGTATTCTTTCAAATGAGTGTTTCAGGGTTATTTGGACATATTCCTAGAAGTGGATTCACTGGTGAAAAGGTAGTTCTGTTTTTAATTTTGTGAGGAAACTCCATACTGTTTTTCAGAGTGGCTGCACCAGTCGGCATTCCTGCCAACAGTGCATTAGGGTTCCCTTTTCTCCACATTCTTACAAGCCCATGTTTGTAGACTTATTAATGATATCTCATTGTGGTTTTAATTTCCATCTTTTTGATGGCTAGTGATGCTGAGCATTTTTTCATGTGTCTATGGCCATCTTTATGTCTTCTTTGGAGAAGTGTCTCTTCAGGTCCTTTGCCCATTTTTTAATTGGATTGTTTGTCTTCTGATGTTGAGGGTATGTATTCTTTACGCGCTGGGAATTAACCCCTTATCAGATGTATCATAGGTGAGTATGTTCTCTCACATAGTGGATTCCCTTTCCATTTTGTTGATGCTTCCTTTTGCTGTGTGGAATCTTTTCAGTTTAATGTAGTCTCATTTGTTTATTTTTCCCCTTTGTTTCCCTTGCCCTAGGAGATATATCAACAAAAATACTACTACAAGAGATGTCTGATATTTTACTGCCTATGTTTTCTTTTTTTGTGGTTTTGTGACTTAAATTTTAAGTCTTTTATTCACTCTGAGTTTATTCTTCTGTAAGGTATAAATTGGAGGTCTAGTTTTCATTTTTTTGCATGTACCTGTCTAATTTTTCCTGACATTATTTATTGAAGAGACTGTCTTTACTCCATTATATTCCCTCATATCCTTTGTCAAATATTAATTGACCATAAAATTGTAGGTTTCTTTCTGGGTTCTCTGTTCTGTTCCATTGGTCTATATGCCTGTTCTTATGCTGGAACCATGCTGTTTTGATTACAATGGCCTTGTATTAATAGTTTGATATCAAGTATTATGTATTCTTAATATATTATAGAGTAAAAATGAAAAGCATGTCCCAGATTAAACAAGTAGGATATCTCTTGTTCACAGTCTCTCTATTTTATACTCACAGGTATAAAAATGTACACAAAATACATATAATTATAATTGAAAACAATGGAACCTCAAATAGAGGCAATAAAAATTAAAAGATATTGTTAATATGCTAGTCGAGATTGTATTTAATATGAAAAGCTATTCTGAATGTCAATTGCCACTGGGAAATATGGCATTCAACATTTTTATTGCTGTAAAACAGTTTAATATTTAGATCTACCAAATTCACAGAATTGGCACAGTATGTTTCTACTATTAGTACAATATAAAAAGTTTTACATCAGATGAACTAGAAACCATACAGGTTTTTAAAAATTTACTAGCATTTTGACATCTTTATATTTGGGACTAGAAGAATACCTTAGATACGCTCAATTAGCTGATGGGGGCACCACAGAGGATATAAAATTTCAGCCATTTAGTCAGAGACAAAATGCTTTAAAACCAAAGAGTTACTATCTTAAACCATTCTCTAATTCTTGTATTCTTATTCCATAATATTTGTGTAATATTATGTGGATTTTTTTAACATGGATTTCAGGGTTTCTTGAAGTTACATATTTCATAAATAATTGTGTAACAAAAATTGCGGATGCTTGCCTACATTTCACAGGAGATGAGTAACTTAGAAGAGCGTGTGCACAATGCGTCAGCAGAAATTCTGTCTATGAAAGAAAAACACGTGTACTTGGAACAGGAAATAAAAGGGGAAGTGAAACTACTGAATAACATCACTAATGACCTCAGACTGAAGGACTGGGAACATTCTCAGACACTGAAAAATATCACTTTAATTCAAGGTAAAATATCTTTTCATTCTTCCAGAAAATGGCATATTAAAATATATGCTGAGACACACTGAGATTTGATCTTCTAGATCCTATGTCTTGCAATAGTTTTGAGGATATATTTACTACAATTCTGTAGAGAAAGAAATCCTCAGATCATATTAAGATATGCTATGATAACAGTGTCATGGTGTTCTTTAAACAGAAAGGGATTTTAAAAAATGAAATCTCTCTTATTGTCTAATAAGGCATTAATCCAGGTATCCCACATTACTAAAGACCAAAAGAGGTTTTCTATAAGTCACAAAGTTCTCTAACATTAAAAAAATCAAGTTTGTTCATTCTCTTTTCCAAAACTTCCAGATTCTTTCTTATGTTTTACACTATTTTATTACTAATTTGAAAAGATTTTGAGCTCTCCTAAAAAATAAATTTGTCAAATGCTTTTGTATTGTGAAACAAGTTGAATTGAATATTACTGATTTTCAAGTTAATACATATACCATATATATTTCATACTAGCTTCTAATTCCTTATATTTTTAGCATTTTACATATTTACTTTCAACCTTTTGGTATCCTTTTGTTTAGGTTTGTCTCTTGTAAAGAACAAGTTTCAGAAGGCAATATATAGTACATTTTGTTTACAGTGCCTACAATTTACTAAAATTAAATAATGTATATTTACAGATGTATACATTATAATAAGAATGGTTGTTTTTAAAATGCAAGAAAATGAGGTACATAAAATTTATATTAATGTTTATCTCTGAATAGAAAGTAGATGAATGATACCTGGGGGTACCTAGATAGATACTTATTTTTTACGGAAGGAAATATGATATATATTTACGGAAGGAAGATATATATCTTCCTTCATATTGGACATTAAGTATATTTTTCCACAGGAGAATTCTTATTATGGTTGTCATACCTAAAAGTATCTCATACTACCTTCTAGTGAAATGTTACATCTTTTTGGAAACTTTAAGTTCCTTAAAATGAGGGATTATTTTTGTATTATAACAGCATCTAGCCATAAAACAAACTTTTAATCAATATTTATTAAACTATAACCAGGAGAAACATATTTTATACATTGAGTTCTTTGTCACTTGTGGGTTGTAGGATCTGCATCATTACTTTCTTTTTTTTTAAGATTTTATTTATTTATCTTTAGAGGGGAAGGGAAGGAGAGAAGGAGAGAAACATCAATATATGGGTTGCCTCTCTGAGTCCCCTGCTGGGAACTGGCCTGCAACCCAGGCGTGTGCCCTGACTGGGAATCGAACCGTGATCACGTGGTTCACAGGCCTGCGCTCAATCCACTGAGCTACACCAGCCAGGCCGCATCATCACTTTCTATTCCTCCTCTTTACATTAACAGTTTCTGAATAACAGTACAGATTAAAGAGAGAAAGATATTTTAATACATTTCTCAGGTAATTTTAGTATAGTCTGAAGGACTAAATTGTTGAAACAGTAAAGCAGAGTTTGGTAAGGAATGGGTGCAACGTGATTTAAAGAAACAAAGTTGGTGAACATTGAGGAAAAACATTAAGAGAAATAAACTATGACATGTCTCAGTGGTGGAAAAGAACATCATGTTCATTTGGAAAATGTTTATTTTTCTAGTATCTAATAATATATTTATATTATATATATAATAGTAAAGAAGAAGAATAAGTAATTGATGGTACTTAAATTTAGAGATTTGTGTGAAATTAATTATTGGAATTAAAAGGAGATTGTGTCTTTAGCTACTATAAATAAAAATGTAATCATATAATTTCAGGAATGATGGAAGAACAGATGTCAAAAATGAAGTCAATTAAGTTTGGAATAGTATCACATAGAATATCAGAAAATAAGAGTTCTAGTTCAGGTTTTACCCAATTAGCTTTAAGATCTTGGACAATTCCCTGTCTCTGACCCTCTATAAATATGTTTGAGTAAAGTTTCTAAGGCTTCTTCCACATTAAATATATTTAAGTCGGTACACATGAAAACTGGAAGAATACAAAATAGGGGCAGGTTTAAGCAGTAAGACCCTAGAAGATTTTGCAGATTTTTATGATCTAAATACGAGGTGAGATTGAGAATGAAATAAAAAAATTATGATCATAATGAGTAGGACATGAAGCCTAGCTCTGGAAATGTAGGCAGATGTTATTAGTGCTCTGTTGTCATCTGAGTATTTAAAATAAAAACATGCCTGGGTTTACTTTGTACTAAACTGCATAATGTTAGTCTATGATATTTATGATTACTGAGTATTCTAAATCAGTATAGATCATGGGGCTATGTAGAAATCTTATTTCCTTTTTTAAAAATTACCGTAGGAAAGGAGCTAAATAGTGGATTTTGTGTGTGTTTTATAGAGGGATTTGTTCATGAAAAATTATTGCTATAGCATTTATGAATTATTCTGGTAGCTTCACAGTTAGGAGGTATTAAAGATGAAGAAAAAATAGTGTGAATTATTATGGCCTCTTGAACTAGAGCAAATTGTACATTTTAACCATTGTTAATCTAGTTTCCTTTGACATACGTTAGCAATGGAGCCGGCAGGTAGCATTTTTCATTTCGTGCTCAGAGGTGGTTAGTGATATGATCATGAAACAGAATTTTGAGCGGCTAACTAGTAATTCAAAACAAAGAAGGTGACTACAATGGACTCTAAGTCTCCTAAGTTAGAGTTTTTGATTCTCGTTTCTACAACATGGCAGAAAGATTCCTACATTTCTTTATGGTTCAGGTGGAGATATGTAATACATAGATCAACAAATCAATCAGATAGATGTAGATACAGATTTTTAAAAAGCTGACTGAAGGAAATCAGAGGGTGAAACAGACAAAATACTTTCAGAGAAGATTAAGGAGAAATTCTATAATAGTCCAGCTGCAGGGTGACAAGCGTGGTAACCATAGCAGGGGTAGCAAGGAGAGCTGTTTTGGGAGGTAGCATGAAAGTATGAGGTTGACAATGTTCTCAAAAGTTCTATGTGAGAAGCTACAGAAAAGGGGTTTATGTCTGTACTTCTATCTGCTCAAACTATCTAAGATGCTAAAAACACTTATTGAGATACTTCCCACATTTTGGTCTTAGCAGTAGAAGAGATATAAATAACAATGGCTAAAAGTGAAACAGAATATAGTAACTGAGATTAATGTTACATGAAGAACAAAATAACAATAAAAAATTAACGTCTAATGCACCTAATTAGAATCTTTAAAGAAAACATTTTCCTGGGTCCCTTCCTCTGGTGGTCAGATACCTACCTGGTGGTAGGGTTTTGTTCTTGTTCTTTTTGACTTATTCTTCAAATAATTTTATTTATTTTTCAGTTGTAGTTGACATCAAATGTTATATTAGTTTCAGGAATACAGTATAGTCGTTAGACATTTCTGTAACTTATAAAGTGCTTGTCCAATAAGCTTAGTGCCCACCTGACAACTATACCCAGGTATTACAGTGCTGTTGACTATATTCTTTATGCCGTATTTTACATTTTTGTGACTGTTTTGTAACTGCCAGTTGGGGTCAGTATTTTTATACAAAAATAAACAGAGGGGGATTTTTAACTCAGGATCTTATAAAATAACACTTATTTATTATGATTGAACTGATGCTCCAACATCAGAGCTGTATACAGTTACTATATATAGTTGCATGCAAAGTAACTGAAAGGATGATTAGTGATTATGAGTTTTATTTCTTCCTTACTAAAGAAATGGTGAAAACTCTTAATCTAGAGGCTAAGAACCTAGATCTAGTCTGTAGGTTTCTGGGTCTTCTCACACATTCTAGTTTTTCGTGGAATGCCTGTGTCTTGCTTTAGAGCTTGAATGACTAAATCAAAGTTTTTGACTGTCTACTTAAACAAACAAACAAACAAACAAACAAAAAAACAAAACCCCACCATCCTTGGATACTGTGAATTTGCTTCCCTTCAATTTGCTCAGCAAAACTCAGGCTGCAAATTGAGCCTTTCTGCCTTGCCTGCTGCCTCCTTCATCTCTGCAGAGTCAACTGCTGTGTTCATGGTGTGGAAGTTAAACTCCCTTTGTTGGGAAGAGCCTTCTACATAGAACAGGAGATGCACACAGATTCCCACTGATGTAGAACCACATTTCTTGTGCACCACCTCAATGAGTGTTTCTAACATTAAGCTATAGCTTAGGAGAATTTGCTAGTTAATTACTTAATACCCAGGAATATATAGTTTACATGATGGTTATGTGAAAAATTGTGCAATAGCAAATAACAAACACAAACCCAGGAAAATGTATGTGGTTCTCTTAAGATGATAGCATTATTAACTATATCTTTCTCACATCTTTTCTAGGCTTTTATATTTCCTATAATAAGTAGAGTTGTTTTTGCAATGAAAACACAACCAAGCACTGCTGTCCAATGTTGCATTTGCAGATAAACAGACAATGTGCCATTGAGAAGAACAATGATATCTTAGACACTGAGTAACCATGCAAGGAATGTTCTAAAAACCCAAGTCAGACCTTAAAAAAATGGAACAGGTCAGAAGAATAGAGAGAAGGAAGGACAAAGACTTCCAAAGAATCAGAAAATGGATTGATTTTACTTACTCACGAGACAATCTTTACCTATTTATGTGGTTACCTGTTAGAATTCTTCAGTTGTTGTATCTCCCAATGTAGTTAAAGTTTGTGAACAAATAGCTCTAACCAGCGACACTAAATATAGTTGTGTGTTGTCCTTGGGCTGTGTAGGCAGCTGAGCCATAGCAATTGAAAATGTCTCTTTTAAAACATCGCTATTCAATGATTCTATGATACATTCGAGTTTGTTTCTTCCTTTTGGAGCTGAAAAGAAAATTGTTTGCTGTAAATGTAGAGAATAATGCCTGCTCTGTGTACTCTGTGTAGAAGAGAGAATTCTAGTAGGACGCCTTGAGGTTCTAAAGACATGCTCAGTACCATCATTCTAAAGAAGTGATCACAGATCACGTATCTGTTTTGCTGGGCACATAAAATTCAAATGACTGAGTCAGTGTTGATCTAACTCAGTACTAAGAGACACCTGGGAAACTGTGAGGCCAAGTAGTCAAAATTTTCCCTGTAACCCTTCCAACTTATTTTAGAATATCTATATCTGTAAAATATTAAGTAGGAATCCTACTTAATATTTTACTTGAAATAGGATTCCTTTACTTATTTTCACCTGTTTTCTATTCCCTGCATTTCTCCCACTTACCCAGAATTCTCTTTCATCTCATTCTCTTCAATATTTGAAGTGCCCTTCAAATCCCACTCCCTCAATGAAGTCTTTTCACATTGCAACTCATGCTGATTTGAACCTAACAAATGTTTGAGTTTGTCACTTTCAGCTCTAGTGTTTTGGTCATCTGCTATGTGTGGCTTAGTTTCCCTTGAGGGCATCACTCACGAGTTGTGTGTTTTTACTTTTACATTTTGCACACAGCATGGACTCAATATAGTAAAATCTGTCCAGTGCGTGCACAATGCTGACATGGGTTTGTGCCGATTTTGACTCAGTGTCTCGTCTCTGTCCCCTGGTTCTGAGAACCCAGAAAAGTGCTAGGCACACATATATATGTGTACACAATTAGGTTGTCTACTTTAGGGCTGTGTAACCCTTGTGAGTATACGGCATTGCACTGCTCCATAGCAGGGTATACCTCTGTTGGGAAAGGTCAGTCTTACTTATTCTGCATTATTATGTAACAAAGAAAAGGCTTTGACTTTAGTTATACTGTTGTCTACAGATCCATTCTACCTGTGCTTTCAAACTATGATCAGTAATTGTAATTTATTTTTTAAAGGTCCCCCTGGACCCCCAGGTGAAAAAGGAGATCGAGGTATCCCCGGAGAAGCTGGCCCACGAGGCAGTCCAGGCCCAATGGGTATGGTACTGAGAACTGGTGACTCAAACTTACTCATGCACTACAGGGCATGAGTAAGACCCATCTGTGTATGCGTGCAGGGGCAAGAGCCATTTATTTCCCTGTGGGAAGTGTGTGTGCATCAAGGGACGTATTACCCATCCCAGCAGACTAATCACTCTAACGTACTGAACAGAAGTGCTGACCCTGGAGGAAATTGCAGGCTTTAGCCAGAGCAACCGCATGGGGCTGTTCACAAAGCACATAAATCTAGGGAGGAGTGCTGTCCACATCACGGACAGCAGTCAGTATAAGGCACCATCTAGCTTTACATCACACATGGAGGAGACTATGACAACCGTCTTCACGTTGAATATGTTTGCAAGGAATCTGGTTTTTAAGAAGCAAAAATTATGTGTTAATATAAGTCAAAGGCAAACTGGATTAGATTCCTTCTATAGTCCTTAAGTGGAATTTTCCTAAACCTACAAAATCCAAATGTGAAGGCTGATTAGAATGCAGTTGACTTTCACCTTCGTTGTCAGACATTGTATTTTTACTTAGAGCAAAATCGTTTCCAATTATTTTCCCTGTTTGTGGTGTAATCTTGAAAGCAATATTTTGAAAGAAGATAATAGAAGGCAGAAAAAGAGAAAGAGCAAAAACTTTCTTTGCTCTTGTAAAAATTAAGAAGACAACAATGACATGATTGCCGTGTTCTTTTTGGCTAGGAATCAAATACCCCACATGCTTTTTTGCAAGCAGGGAGAATATTGCATGGTCTAATTACAACTGGAATGGTTGTTGCTGACAAAATTGTCTAAACACCAAGTACTTTATCTTAGGTTTTTGTCTTTTGATTACATAAAATGTTCTTCTTTCTGATCAATGTATTGACTAGCCCAGATTACATCAGAAAAATAATTTTTAGAAATGAAAAGCATGAATTTTACAACTGCCTGACCTTTGTATAATTGTGTTTTAAAAACCAATACATCAAGTTTACATTTAAAAGTTGAAAAAATTATTATAAAGAAAAAATGAGTATATGTATATTTATATATACATTTTGTGGGTCTTTGAAAGCACTGCCAGGTAAGAATCTTGATTGAGAAAAGTCTTTCTAATTGACGAGCATTCAGCAGATGTTAATAATGGTGCGCTAATGTCATCAGCAGCTGAAGTAACCAGTATTATGTCAGCTGCCAGGCCTGCTATTGTCACAGGTCATCAGCTCCTCCATTACCAAGTGCATGGTCAACGCTTCATAATTCAGCCATGAAAGTCCAGACTGGGCTTCAACCCACCACGCAAAGCTTCACCTGGGAGCATCTTTGGCAGCTGTTTCTGAACTATGGATGTATGACATATAAAGAGGGGTTTAAAAGCTTTAGCTTTATAGTTAATACCATATAGGTGCCATTGTAAAGCTGCTTTGATTCTTGTAGTGAGGGTTTAGTCCGTTGCTGTGGGCACCACTCATTTACACAAGCAGGCCCTCATAAAAGGCCCTGGTAAAAGGAAGATTTTATTTGTGGGAGTGATAAGTTGACTCTTTTAGATGAACAGGTCACCCTTTGGTTTGGTGCACTGCAGCAAAATTATTCAAGTTTTCAGGAATCCCAGTGGATTCTTCCTACTTAATGGCTGCATTCCATTCCACTCCCTGCCGAATTGCCCAAATGCCCCATCCTTAGAACTGGAATAAGGAAGTCATGGGTATTTGGTGGACTGTCATGATACTTTTACTTCCTGATTTGAGCAAATTCACTAAAACCCCACCTATACATCTAATTAAACCCTCTAAGCTCAGTGTGGTAAAGTCAAAGTCATTTAGAATCATGATGATAATATGAAAATCTGAGAAACTTAAGTGGTTATCCTAGTGGTCTTAAATAATCAATGCCATCACAATTGTTACTCATGTACAAGGTACATATTATGCTAAAGTATGCTTTACCTCAAAGTAATATATCAGAAATTTATTTCAGAGTGTCATTTCCTTGGAATTATGCCAGGGAAAATGACCTATTGCCTTTTACTTGAAAGAATGTTAACTGAGCACTTTCCCTGTGCCTGGAGCTCTACACGGCTCTGTGGATTCCATGCACAGAAATGCAGAATTTCTGCCTTCACAGAGCTTACAGTACAATAAGTAATTTTATAAGGGGGGGTGAATGTCATCATCGAGGACTCTTGATCTCATCTGAGATCCTTTGGGGACCCCTTTTAGGGTTGTTCCACCATAACGGAAATGCTCTGAAGAATACCCTCTTAGTTCCTGTTGTACTTTTGTTGCCTGTAGGCCTTCGTGGACGGTTTTGCCCACTGTGGCATCACAGGGTAGCCTGACCTGTACACACAGAAGGTACCACCTTCATAAGTTTCCCTGAGAGTGAACCAAAGACCCCTTTGATTGCAAAATTTTCACCATCCACTGGTGCTGTTAACTTTTCTTACTTAGCTTGAGTTTTCCACCATAGGAATCAGGTCTCCGGAGAAGAACTAAACTCTATCATAACCGTGGATAGTGGAGTGCGGGAACTGTATTTTAGTAGTCCTCACATTCACGCATGTCTTCATCCCATCCCACCCCCACTCCCAGGCTGACCTAGAGAGACCGCTCCTCTGGCTTCCTCCGTGGCAGGGCTTGCTAAAACACACATCTGAGTGAGGGGTGCCGTGCCAGCAAATCCTAAAACGTCACCGTTAACTATGTACATATTGTTAAATGAACCTAATGTAGTGCCTCTCGCCAAGAGCAGGTGGAAATAACGATTATATTCTATACAGGAGGAGGAGGAGAGGTGGAGGAGGAGAACCAACACAAAGCATTTGTCATATGGGAGGCACCTTTTTTCTAAGTGTTTTACATTAATTAGCTCTTTTACTTATCACATCAAACTTATGGGACAGGGACAAATAACACACCATTTTACAGATGCGCAGGGAGGTTAAGTGGCTTGGCCAAGATCAAGCCGCAGCTGGTAAGTGGCAGTGTCAGAATTTGAACCCAGAGGGACAGGACTGCAGAGTCCCTGTTCGTACTCAGTCTGCCAGACCCCAGAAAGAAGCCTGCATGCAGAGCTGGGCATCCAGGACATGTCAATAATGATCAGACCAGCCTTTCCGAGGTGGCTGGACAGCTCATCTTCTGTTCCTGCCTCTATAAAATGACAAATTTGAATTGGATGATGCATAAGACCCCTTGAAGCCCTAAGAGGCTTCACACCTGAGATTCTGTGTGCAATGTGTTTGTGTTTCCTGTGGATCAGAATCAGGGACCAGACCGTTCCCCAGACACAGGTCATTGCAGAAAATCAGCTAATTGTCATCTGAAAGGCTCAGAGAATCTGGTCTCATGGAATATAATTCAAGGGTGGTGCTTATATTTAGGGGCCATGTTTCCAAACAGTGCTAAACAAACTATTCACATAACTCTACGTATTACATAGAGTCTGCTTAAACATCTGCCATAAGAATGGTCTAATAGTTGATTAATTTCTAGTAT
Organism: Artibeus jamaicensis; assembly: GCF_021234435.1. Taxonomy (NCBI): domain Eukaryota; kingdom Metazoa; phylum Chordata; class Mammalia; order Chiroptera; family Phyllostomidae; genus Artibeus; species Artibeus jamaicensis. Next base: position 17,871,064 of record NW_026522056.1, on the reverse strand, counting down.
CACAGTACTTCATTTGTAGACTCTTTATTCACCTATTAAAAATGTGATATAAGCCATGGTCAGACAGCCGTATTCTGAATGTACTCATTGATCCACCATTGAAGAGCCTCTTTCTGATCCCCCGAGGTATTCTGTTACATTTCTTTGTTCTTCTAAAGTTTTAATCACCATAATTACCTTCTACATTTATTCGTTAACTTTCTTACCATCTGTCTCCACACTGGAAGACATATTTGGATAAGTACCCTTGTAACTCCAGGACTGTGCACGGGCTGAAACAATATGCTTGCTCAATATATCTTTCTTGCATTAATGGAGAAAATGGTAAAAATAAGTGGCACCTATAAGTGGAGAATGTTCTAAGATAAAGAAATAAGCAAGTTCAGACTCAGTGTTTTTTATTTGTAAATAAGAATTGCCAGGACAAAGGTCTACCTGCCTTGCTTGGATAATGAAGAAAGGTGTAAATATTAACCTGTCAGCCTGTTGTGAGAACCAGGCTGACAAATGTTAGGTCATTATTTGGCTGTATGCTGTGAAGTTCAGCTAATATATACTACAAAGTATGTACAACTATATATACATGCATATGTACATACATATATACATTTATACATATCTATACCTATACAAAATAGCATATATCAAGTAGCTAAATGGAGATGTCCTGACTTTACTAGTATTTCTAAACATAATTTATCAATTCATTGCTTTGGATATCTGTTTACTATCTGCTAGAATCCAAAGATTGGATCCAAAGATATTCTTAATTTCTTAACTCTTTAGAATAATGTACTTCTTAAATTGAATATCTCTTAGAGAAGAGTTAGCTCAAATTTAGGTGTTTGTATGAATGAACCTTAAGAAAATACTGTTAATGACTTAAATATATCTAAGCCATAAAGCCTACCTTCTGGAACTTCAACCTAATGGTAACATATTAAAAGACTGGCATTGGCAAAAGATGTATAATCAGTTTTTCATAATGTGTTTCCCAAGGGGTTAACTGAAAATTGGATTTCTGGGAACTAATAATGACACCTAAAATGACATTTTTACAATAATTTATTTCAAACTACTGGACTTCAGAATAGAATATTTTATTCCACAGGAAAATATAATTTGCTTTTACTTGCAGTTTTCACAACCACTACAGCAGTTTATGGTATAAAAAACAAGCTGTTTTTATTTTAAGTATTGAGAACCATGGTTTTGTATATGTATATAATATATGCACAAAAATGTATGTGTGTATGTGTAGTTACTATGTTGTTTGGGATTACAATGGAATATGTAAAAACAAGTCCATGAGAACTGAACAACACATTCCAGATCTAGGGGCCCAATTTTTAAAAGTAAATACTCTGGTACTAGACGACATAAGCCTTCTGGTTAAAATGCTAGGACTTTTTCCCTGATATGTTTTTATTTGTAATAACAATGTCATTTATTGGAAACCTACAGTGTAATAAATACACTAGTGTTTCTACTTACAGTTTATATCAGCTGTCAATGCACACATGAAATATTAGGAGAGATATTATTACTCTATTTGGAGATTCCCCTATATCATATTCATTAGTGGACCCAAATTGTTTCATTATACTCTGAAGTCTGTACGAAAAGTGAATCATTACCACTGTGTTTCTGTTCACTAACTATGCAGGTCCCCCAGGGCTTAAAGGTGATCGGGGAGCGATTGGCTTTCCTGGAAGTCGAGGATTCTCAGGACCAGCAGGGAAGTCCGGGAGGCCAGGTATTATGATCATGTATATTTTCTTTATAGAATATATGAACACCAGTTCATACTTCTTAGATGACAAAAACAATGATCATCACAGTCTGAATAGTAGCACTTATATGCAGTCTGTGTTGTAGTCTGAGACATTTTGAAACTGATTATTGTCCTCCTAAGGAAAGTTTCTGTGTCCCAGAGGAAAATAGTTTTGAAAGAAGACAGAATTTATGAGCTTCATCAACCATAAATCACCATGAAAAATGGCATCTGTTATAGAACAAAGACAGTGGAAAGACTGGCAAAGAAAACTGAATAAGCAAAGTATAAATAATGCTTTAGCCAAAATGGGCCAGTTTTGGTTAGAGTTGGCAAAACAGGTAGACCTGAAATCCTTTTCTATGCAAGAAAGACTACCTGCTGTTATATGTTACTACTTGTAATCAACATTTTTCATGCCCTGTAAACTTTATATGCGTGATGATTCCTCATGCCAGACAGGAGCCTAAACTTGAATTGTGAACTTTGCACAGAAATTTTAGAATTGAGTAGGGCTTTTTTCCTAATTTCAAAATAAATTATGACCATGGTAATAGTCATAATTTATCATTTAGGTTCATAGAAAAATTGCACAGAAAATATAGGTTTCCCATATAGCATCTGTCCACAAACAATTACCACTATGATTGACACCTTGCATTAGTATGATGCATTTGCTGCAATTGCCAAACCAACACTGGTACATTATTACTCATTAAAGTCAACAGTTTACATTAAGGTCTGTTGGTGATGTTTATTCTATGGGTTTTGACAAATGTGTAATGCCATGTATCCACCCTTATAATATGTATCATACAGTGTAGTTCTTCTGCCCCCAAACGTCCCCTGTGGTCTGTTCCACTTGCTCATCGTCACCCCTGCCCCTCCCCTGCTGACTCCATCAACCACTGATCTTTGTGCTGTCTTTATACTTTTGTCTTTTCCAGAATCTCATATAACTGGAGTCATACTATGTATAATCTTGTCAGAGTGGCTTATTTCACTGAGCAATTTAAGTGAATGCAATTTAAGGTTCTGCATATCTTTTTATGGCCTAATAGCTCATTTCTTTTTAATGCTCAGTATATTCTGTTAGGTGCATGTACTATAGTTCATTTATCCATTTACCTGTTGTGCGGCATCTTAGTCACTTCCAAGTTTTGGCAATCATGAATAAAGCTGCTTTAGGCATTCATCTGCATATCTTTGTGTGGACATGCATGTACCTAGAAATATGATGGTTGGATTGCCTGGTAGACCTGTGGCAGCTTTATAAGATAAGCTGTCAAACTGCCTTCGAACTGGCTATACCATTTTGCCTTCCCGCCAAAAATGAATGAGAACTCCTATTACTCCGCATCCTCTGGCATTTGACTGTGTTACTGTTTTGGATTTTAGCAATTCTAATAGATATGTCAAAGTTTTTTTTTGACAGTATCAGTGTTTACGGACTGTGTCAATGGCAATTAGGCTTAGAGAAAAATCAGCTAGCCAGAAATGACCAACGTACACTCAGTCTCCATCAGATACCTGATCACCAGAACTGAATGCTTTTTGGAGATGGCTGGATGCACCAGCCATCTCCAAAACCGTCCAGCATTCAACAGGCCTTTTTCACAGCATGGGAAGAAATGTTTATCCATTTAATTAATTTTTTGGAAATTATCTGCATCACTCAGGAATTATGGAATTTCCTATTTGGGCAATTTGTGTTCAATCAATAAATATAGTTGAAAACCTTGAATTTGACAAAATTGCAAAGCTACTTATAGATTCTAAGATAAAAATAATTCTGCAAAATGGGAAAACATGTATTTTATCCCTATTCTAAGTTTAAAGTCTACAATCTATGTCAAATAGCTACTCATTTACTGTCTCTGGCAACTCATGGTAAGATTTTGTTTGGGGTTCTTTCTGGTGTAGTTTATTTGTAACTTCCTATTTACATTAAATCAGAATGATTAACTCTACAAATGAATAACACTGTGAACTATAAGTAAATCAGAGTTACTAATTTGTCTTTTTCATTTTTTTATTGTTGTTCAAGTACGGTCGTCTTCATTTGTCTTTCTAGAAAGTCTAAACAAAAAGGGGGAATGAGGCAGAACTTTAGGAATGTTAAGAAGGCCTAGCTATCTCCCAACGGCCTATTTTACACAACTTTTCAACAACTTTTCTCTCTAAGGGGTGAAGGGAGAAGTTAGAAATAAACCTCACATGAGCCACATCATCGTACACAACCCGTCCGATTAACGAGCAGCAGCTTACCCTCATGTACTGCAGGCCTGCGTGGCCTCGCACTCGGGGCTCGCAATGAGGATGCAAGACAAGCGGCCCCCCCACCCGGGGGGTTCTCTTCAAGGCAATTCCTCACAACGATCTCTCTTCTAAAGTTCAATCAGAGAGATGAGTCTGTAAAGTTTATGTGAAGGATCTTAATTTTAGGCTTGTCATTTTGGGGCATTAAACAAAGTGGCTTGACCTTGAATTTAATGGGGGCACACAGTTCTTTCATGTGTAATATTCTCTTTGCCCTCTTAGGAAATACAGGGATAGTGTACAGTTATTTGCATTTATCAGAGACAGCACGGTACGAATTTGAATCCTATCTCTGAATTCTCCCTCACGACATAGTTAGCCGCTCTGTGCCTTAGTTTTCTTATCTATAAAACAATGCTAATAAGGGAACCCATTTTTTTAGAATTTCCATAAAAATCAAATCTGATAAGATTTTGTTTGGGACTACTTCTGGAACAATTTATTTGTAACTTCCTACTTACATTAAATCATAATGATTACCTTTCTAAATGAATATCATGATGGACTATCAGTAATCAATAGATATCTTCAGTGCTTCAAACAGTTTGAGTTTTATTTTTTTGTATTTTGGATTAACAGCTTGTTTTTTAATTTATTTTGCTGATTTATTCCTTTTTTTATCACAAAGCAAAATGTCTATCCATGTTAGGTATTAGCTAGAGCTTATACAAGTTTTAGACAATTTTCTACTCTCAAACTCCTAGAGTTCCACAAATGCCCAATAGCCTGAATACTTGGGAGGGCATGTCTTCCTTCATTCATTCACCCAGTCAACACAGTTTCATGAGAGTTCACTGTGTGCTAGAGATAAATATAGCTCAGCCGCTGCCCTCAAGATCAGATGACAGAAAAATGCAGAAGCACTTAGCTCTAATGTCATGTGGTACGTAATAAGCATTTAGGAAGCAGGACCAGATGCTATGAGAGTAGAGAGCAGAGAGTGATTCATTCTGTCTAGCAAGATGTGTTATAGTGTCAGTACTAGCCTAAGAGATGCAGAGAATTTCTTTAGGTCTATGGTTCTCTAACTACTTGCCAGCACCAAAATCACCTACAGCTTACTGGGCTTGACACCCAGTGTTTTGGATTCAATAGGTCAGGGATTGCATGCTCAGAAATTCTTTGACAGCCCAGGCTTGGGACGCACCCCTCTAAGGCAGTGGAAAGCAAGGTAGATAAATTGTAATGGGGATAGAAAAACACAGTTCAGATTGAGATGGCAGACGCAAGGATTTTTGGGGTAGAGAGGAAGAGGGAAAGAAAAGAATGAGTAAACCCAAACCAAGTTAACTGCATCTTCGTTTTGTCTGCTTTTAGGAAAATGGGACATTTAATGCCCTTGTACTTAATTTAAAATAACGTTTGTAAAGGATCTACCCAGAACAGTGACAGGTTTGTAATGGCGTTTCCAACATGATATAGTAATAACATTTAACATCATAATAATGATTATCAACATTATTATTATTTTGAGTTTCTGTAGGTTGTTATCAACTGATATTCTAGATTACTTTGTGCTGTTCTGTTTCCATTTAAAGCAAGCATTGTGAATTGCCCTATTTAAAAATGTTTCCTTTTTTTTGCTTATTTCCCCCCAAGGAAATCCTGGACAGAAAGGCCAGAAGGGGGAAAAGGGGAGTAGAAGCATGTCATGTAAGTATATAGTTTCTTGTTTTCTGTGTGTGTGCACCTTGGCAATAAACGAGCTCAGACAGTGGTGTCCGGGCCTGAGGCAGATGTTGAGAAAGAACTTGAGCACTGATCCATATAGATTCTGTGGAAGTCAGCCCTAGTTTTCTGCAAGTATGTCAATTGGAGTAAAACAAATAGATCAAAATTATACAACTCTGATTCTCATTACTCATTTGTATCTTGTTTTTGTGATGAGCACAATTTTCTAAAAACTCCACTTAAAAAAATTGTTCAATTTTCAAGCCAATTTCCATCTGAAGGAAAATTGAGCTTATGAATAGAAACAATTACCGCCTCCTTGCCTATTAACGGAGCTCACCAAAATGTTCCGGACAGGAATCCGGACAATCTAAGAATGCTGCCAGGCTAATGCTGAGATGGCTGGGTTTTGTGCTTTGTTTTAGTTTCCTAAAAACTTGAAGAGTGCTACTGTATATCCAAGTCTCTTAAAACTGCAACAGAACAGATTTCACAAAAGGGCTCTCTGCTCGGGGGAGAGTTAACCTCACATTGCAATGTGCAGAATCCTTAAATCAGGCCTTAAGAACTGAATACTAAATGTGATGTCTTCAGAATGCCATGCCACAAGGCAATCATTGCGTCTTGGTTGAATCTACACAGATAAAATGAAAGGATCATGAGAAGGAATAAAGATTCCCTACTTGCTTTCTCAGATTAAAGTATTCCCCTCTTGTATTCTCAATAGGAGCTACGTGTGATTACCCGTGAAGGGTCTGTTTTAGATAGATTATGGCAAATCCTTTAATATACCAAAAATCTAGCAGTTTTCCAGTATAGTTATTATTTTTAAAATATAGTACTAATTTCTCTGCATTAACAAAAGCAATTATTTTATCTTAATACTGTATATAAGTACCACCTTTAGACAATGTAGGGGTCACCATCGAGAACGCCAGGCATCCAAGTATGGTCTAACCACATGACATTTCCCATATTCATTGCATTGTTGATGTTTGCCCTTGAACTAAATAACACTGAGTATTGTGTGTCTCCTCAAGGTGCTTTAGTGTTTCTCAGTGATTATTCGTGTTGTTCTTATATTAAGATAATAGAAACATTAGTATATCTTTCTCCTTTGATTACCTTTGTCTACTGTGTACTTTTCCCCACTTCTTCCCCTTCTCCTCATTACTCCATTTATTTTCAGTGCGTTCCTTGTATAACTCTCCCCTAGCTTCATGTTTTTCTCCATCTTTATCACTCTATCTTTGGTTCTTCTTTATTGCCTCTTCTTTCTTTCCTGAGACTTTTTCTGAGCTACTGAACTTTGAGTCTGTCTCATCTTGGCAAATACAGGACTTCTTTATTTTGTAGTCTGTAAACTGAACACACAGTCTTCTGTCGCCTGAGGTTATCAAAGGCTTTGAACATTTTTTTCAGATGTGTTCAGAAATGTTTTCAATTACAGATATTTTCATGGCTATTTGAGGTCTATGTGCATTCTTTCTCTGAGAAAGCACTGAGAGGGATATTTCTGTGTACGCGTACACATAGCCTCCGGACTCCATGGAGTATGCATAACTCTGAGTTTCAAAAAGAGAGAAAGAATTGTATACACAAACATCTGTTCAGTATGTTTTGCCTTACTTATTTAACATGCCAGTCACCTGCCCGTGTCAATACATGACTCTATCTTTTTCCTCAGGGGCTATCCATTATTTCATTACACAGTGATACTGTGATTACCATAATATATCATTCAACCCACTAGTCATGAGCATTAGAAAATTTTTGCTTGCTTTGATTTGGCTTTAATAAACAATGCTACATTGCACATTCTTATACATGATCTTGTGGGACTATTTTTGATAGAGAATTTTCTAGAAGTAGAATCAATAATTCAAAAATAACATGCATTTGACAATTTGAAGGATACTTGCAAATGGCTCCTAAAAAATTGTATCAGTTGATTCCCTATGAAAGTGCCTGACTCCCCACATCTTTAATTCTGGTATACACACATTTGTATGGAATCATTTTAATAGACATTCTTTTATATACGTTTTCAGGCTTAATTTAAATGTAATGCGAGTAACAGTTGATTTCCTCTTTTATGTGTGTCAGGACCGGTGCCACTCCCTGATCCTGCCGGGGCAGGGCCCTTCTAAGATGAGGTGGGTTGGGTGGGACACCCTCTGCTACCATCTCATTAAAAGGCCCTTCACCTCTGGACAAGTCATCAGTACAGCTGACTCCATGACCCCTTTGTGGCTCCTCCAAACGACCTTGGTTCCTGTGTGGTACCCGGCTTCTGCAGTGGCTTCCTCTCCTAGGCCTGGGTGCTGTTTTGGCCTCTGTTCTCATGCTCATACCTCTCCCCACTCCAGTCTCCCACCATTGCTACCATCCCCCAATATCCCTGACTGGGACTGGTCCCATTGCACTGACTGGCATGTTGTTTTAGCCAGCCCTTGGAGCCAAGCCAGAGTCCTCTGTCACCCCCTCATCTGGTGCTTGCTGCACCTATTTAACCCATTGGGTTCTACGAAAAATCTGGTGGGTACTGACTAGATGTGGGTTCTTTTCATTTAAAAATACTCTTCTCACCCAGTGATCAGGATAACATAAAATAAAAGCCGTTCATTCATTCATTCATTCAACATGTATTCATCTTGTACCCCTGGAGTTTGACTTTACAACCAATAATATAGCCATTGTGTCTTGCTTTAGAGAGCCAATTGTATTATACAAAACAGCAAAGCTATATTGGAAAAAGAATAGGGCTCTATAGATGTTTAGAGGGGGTCAAGATTTTTAAATTCCATTGAATATTAAAAGTTTAAATTGATTTGATTTGATCAATTTACCTTTGTGTTTTCTTAGTCCCCAAATTACAGCATTTTTTTTCAAGTTTTATAGTGAGGTAAATTGGAACTTGAATAGTTCATTCAATACATTGAAATCAAAAACAAAACTTTTTAAAAATTGCCTGACCTATTTCAAGCAAGAATTTTTGATGATGAAAAAATAATACCAATAATTTTTTATTCTGAAAAACTTTTTGTATTTTGTTCTACAAATAACCCAGAACAGATCCTGAAGAAAAATAAATATTTCAGTAGAACTGGAGATATTTTATGAGTGAAGAAAGCAGCAGACTAAAAAACAAAAAAAAGAATAGGAAATGTGTTTTTTGAATATTCTCTAGTAACAGATCATATTTTCACAGCTCCTCCTTCCTTCAAGGTTTAAACACAGAGCCCGGGTCTTGTAGAATTCTAAGTAGTGCACCTGTTTCTCTCTCCACTTCCATTCCCCTCCCTGTGCGATGGACATTTAACACCTACCTCACAGGGTTGTTGTGAGGATCACATAAGATGCTGTGTGTAAAGATGCTCTGTGAAATCATAAACTGCTTTAAATATGTAAGTTATGGCTCACAGTTTTCTCTCTGAACTGGAACCGCTCTTCCTCATTGCTGGATCACAGACATTTCAAACCTGTAACTGGAAGGAGTGAAAGCAGAGTGTAAATTTAAGAAGCCAAATAAATGTCATAGACAAAAACAGATATTCTTGAATCTAGACAATAAGGTTTTGCATTGATAGAACAATGCAAGTGTGTCCAGATCACAAATCAAGGAGCTTGAGCCAAGCCGAAGAGCATAAATTATAAATAAGAACACCAACTAACGAGAGTGCATACCAGAGGCCAGAAGCTGTCTACAGAGGTCAGAAAAAAAATGTCAGGCTAATAAAACAAGAGTCCAGGTGCTGAAAAACAAAGCATGACCCCAAGACACTGCTGATAAGAAAGCTGCAGCAGCACTGAGATAAATTCAGATTGTCAGTGGGACTCTGAGTCCATGCGGGACTGTGTGACACCCAGGTTTCCAGGAAGAAAAAGGAAGGTGTGGGGAGGAATCAGCCAGTTGTCAGTATTCCCAAATATTAGCAAACTGGCAATGCTGACTATCCAGTTAATGGAAATGTCTGGAGACTCACTGGATCTCTTTGTTCATGGTTTCATTGGGCGTGACTTCCTACCCAACTTCCTGTCCAGCTCGCAGGCAAAGCCTGACCTCCTTTCACTCACTGGCCAGCAGGCCTTGGTCCACATTGGCCACAGAATGGCTCACATCCCAGAGATCCTGGGAGACAATTCCAGGGGGATCTATTCACAAGTTATCTGACCACCCCAGGCTACAAACGGATTCTTAAGTATGTGAAATGCTAACCTTTACTTTCCAAATTAGGGAAAAAGGGCTTCTCTTTTTAGACAAAAATAGATGCTGAACACCAAGCTTAAATGCACAAATTATACCAACATTAATCATGTATAATGAAAAGAAAGCAAATCGGAGCCCAGCTCTAATGCCAGTCGCATGGTTTGTCTTCTGTGTTCTCAGCCTAACTTGGAAGGGTAAGTGTTTCACTAGAGCAAAAGAATTCCTGCCACACAATTACACACTGTAAGAAGCTATGTTGCAAACATATGTGTTACTAATGTGTGGATTGTTGGTATGTTTTGCTGTACTTTTCTCAAGCCCATGGTACTGTAACTAGGATGTGCCTTTACAGTATCTTATCTCGAAACTCATATAGTGATATGAACAATCAATTTGTCATTCCCTTGATGTCTAATGAGGATGCAGCTAAATAATCAATGAATTTTGATCTTTCTCAAATCATTCAATTGACCAACGCAAAGCCTTCTCCTGCCATCACTACATAATTATAATAAAGAACATTTAGGGAACATCTGCTGTGTGCCAGGGGCTTTCGATGCATTATCTCATTTAATCCTCAGAAGAGTCTCTGAGGTAAGTTCTATTAAAGTTCTCATTTTATAGATTAGGAACTGCGGCTTTGCTGCTAAGAAGTGGAAGAGCAGAAACTCCAAGCCAGGTGTTTCCTTTCCCGAAGTTTCTCTTTGTAACTATGACTCCATTCAACAGTCCCACATTGGTCCTGCATATTTTTATGTAAAACACACAAATACACAGTATGGAAGGATATGGAGAGAGGAGGAAGGAATAGAGAAAGATTTTTCATGAACAATTTGGTTTTCTAGGATGGGCCTAAAAATTTGAAGATCCAAAGGAGATAAAAATTTGTTCAGCAAGACTCCCATTAGGTCCAATTCCAAAAAGCATTGTCAGTTCACCTTTCTTTGTTTGTGTTTCTGCCTTCACATACCCCCTGTCTATTGCCTCCAGTCTCTGCCCTGATGAATATTATTGAGAAGTATAGTCTCCCTGTAATGCTCACAAGGTTTCCATTATCGGTAATGAGAGCTACTTAAGTGCGGGGGAAGGAAGGAGCTACCTGCTACTCTGCTGGCTTTGTTTCAGTAACTGGCTCACGTTGAACGTTTCTCAGAACAGTTCGGCTGCGTGGATGTATACGCTGTATTGTGTCTCTTTTTTACCTCCTCACTTTCTCAGTAGTGCCAGCCAGCAGAGTGTGCTTGAGTGGTGCCAGCTCCTGGTGACTCAGAGAACTGCTGCTCATTCTGGACGGTTAGGTCATGTTTCAAGCTTTAGAGAAGCCCAGTAGTTGTGTGCTAAAAACACACTGTGTCCCACGAACACCATAGATATGTTCCCTCATTGTGTGTGCATGACAGAGATATCTTGCACATTGCAACAGAGACTCCAGCGCTCGTCCTGGTCAGCGCTCATCCCAGATACTCTCAAAGCACGGTTCCCACCAGAACCACTGGGAAGGATCTCATAGGTCCTTAAATGCTTTTGCAATTTTACAATAAGAGTCTTCTAACCCTTTAAAGTAGGTGTTTCAGTGACAAAGTGATTATTTTTGTTAAAGAGAGGTTTTTAACATGTTCAGATGACAACAAAGCAGGTGTGGTTGGTTAATTCTCATGTACAAGTTCAAGGAAAAGCTTACATTTTCAAGTTGATACCCGTTGAGGTACTCTAGTTCTCATTTCATTTGAAAATAATCAAAGCAAACTGAAAAAAGGAGAAGTATATTAGTTTGCTAGTGTTGCCAAAGCAGAATAACACTGACCGGGTAGATTAAATTATAGAAATTTATTTTCTGACAGTTCCAGAGGCTGGAAGTCCAGGATCAAAATGTTGTCAGGACACCAGTCCTATCTGATTAGGACTCCACCTTACAACCTCATCTAACTTTAATTATCTCTTTAGCGGCTCTATAAATGTAGTCATATTGGCGGGTAGAATTTGAAAACATGAATTTGTGGAGTACACTTATCTCAGTGTGGGTGGGCAGTCTCATGTCTCAGCCTCAGCAGCCCAAGGCCAAAGTTATTCCAAAGTTCTGTGAAAGATCCTGCCTCGGTTGTCTCTGCCTGGAGTCCCATCCTTTTGTTCTCAGAGAGAGCCCAGATTATACCAGAAATGAATCAAAAACATTCTGGTGTTTTTATAGTTATAAGAACAAATTCAATTTTATTTGTTTCTTGCCAATGTTGTGTTTTCACATTTCAGGGATGTTCTTTTGCACTATGGTGTTTTATAAAATAAAAATTGCCAGAATAATGTAGTTTAAGTAGACAGTAAGTAACTAATGACAATGAGATTAATGGCAAACAGAATCACCCCTAATGTTCTTTGTCAAATAGTCCAATGTACATATTTGTAAGAATTTTTAAAAGTAGAAAACAATGATAATTAGCTTATTGAAGAAACAGAATCTATTGGTTTACATAATTAAGAATTCTACAGCTAGATTTTGTTTCAGGCATGGCAGGATCCAGGAGCTCATGCAGACTTGGTTTCTGTCTCTGTCTTTCCTTCTCTTTATATGTGTTATATTCATTGTCCAGCAAGCCCTTGCTATGCTTTGTTGTTTACAAATCTGGCCTTCTCTGAGAATAATGCCTCCTTCTCTCCTCCAAAAGAACTCATGTTGTCTCTGCTTGAACCCTGAGTTTTCCCTTGACTGACAACTTCAGTGCCTAGAGTGGGTCACACTCATTGTTCTACCAGATCAGGTAAATACCAAGCAATAGGTCAGATAGGATCACCCCTTCTGAATCTCAGCATGCAGGCAAAAGGGCCCTGAAAAAGTGGATTAACCTCACTGCGTTGTCCAGTAATATCTAGTAATACTCTTGCTAGTTGCCATTGGATAGCAATGGATGAGGTCAATTTTTCCACAATGTGAAAGATTCAGAGACCTAAGTAACCATACCGTATTCTATATTGGTCTAGCTGCTGCCCCCAGGCCTGACGATCATCTAAATGACGTCCGAGACTTTTATCCTATGCAGATGGCTGGAATGAACATACAGAAATTCTGATTGCAAAGGTTTGGGCTGTGGTCAAATATATGTAAATTCCAGAAGCTCTCCTTGGGATTCTGGAGCCCAAAAAAGTTGAGAAACTTTTAAAAATATATGAGTATTTTGTGCTGCCATCACCCATCCCAATTATTAGACCAGAAATCTAATTTTTTAAGAAATAATAATATTAATGATAACCATAAATCCTATGGTATCTAGAGTGACCCTCTATGCCAGGCACTTAGGATACCTTCCTCACTTAAACTTCATGGGAAACTATCACTTTGCCATTTTTCCCATGAGAATTTAGACAGTTGCATAACCTGTGCAAAGTCACACAGCTATTATATTTGTGGTGAGTCTGCAGTTTGAGTCTTGGTTTTCCTCATTTAAATTCTATTACTAGGTACAACATTGTATTTTACCTTTACCTGACTTTTGCTCTCAAACCTCATCAAAGTACATTTGTAAACTATAATAATTTGCACAAAGGTCCTTGAAGAAAATTACAAAACACATCTTAAAAATGAACCCCCTCGTTATGTTTATTTTACAAATGCATAATGAAGCTGCATAGAGACTAGATCACTCATCAGTATCCCAACAGCTTATAAAGAGGGACATGAAGACTTCTGTGGGGTCTGGCCAAAGACTACACTTTCAGAAATCAGAAAGAATAATAACACAATTGATGCTTTTTTTATAATGTGAGTTGTCTAAATTAACTTTGTTTCATATATGAATGGATGACTTGATTTTTTTTATGTCCTAGGGTTTTAAGTGAAAAACTAAATTTTGAATACCCTACAAATAAGTAAAGAAAACTTTCCTGTATATATTTTTAAATAGTCTCTTAAGTAACTTTTGAGACTAAGTCTCCCTTAAAAATGAAATATTAAATGACAATAAGATTGCTCTAAATGATAATGAATATCGCAATAAATGAACACTGGCCCATGAAGAAAGCAGTACACTTTTCTGAAATGCAGACGTTCTTACTTTTTTAAATATTCTATTTGTTTTCTTTTTAGAGAGAGTGGAAGGGAAGGAGAAAGAGTGGGAGAGAAACATCCACGTGTGGTTGCCTCTCATGTGTCCCCTACTGGGGACCTGGCCTGTAACCCAGGCATGTGCCCTGACTGGGAATTGAACATGTGACCCTTTGCTGCACAGGCCGGTGCTCAATCCACTGAGCTACACCAGCCAGGGCTGGACCTTCTTATTTAATTGGCAGTTTTGAAAGTCCAGTGGTGGAGGCAGCATTATAGTCTGTGATGCTCTGAAGAGAACTTATACCAACAACCACACTCCGCTTTTCTTGTGTCACTCAATTTTTTAGCTTATTTGGTTTTCACACATAAACTTATTCTTAAGCATCACATTCCTGTGAGGGTCTGCACAACTAGAGAGGTATTCTCCTTAAATACCAAGTTCTTCTTTCATCTTAAGTATTTACCACTTTTTAGCAAGATTTTAAAGTCCCATCTGATGATCCAATTCAAAATCTGACAAAATTAATATTGAACATAATGGCCCTCTGCTATTTTTAAACTTTCATACATTGAAGTAATATATTCTTACTCATCATTAAGTTACATTTACTCAGTGTCATCTGAATTCAGTACAGTTTAATTTGGAGCAACAAATTCTCAATCTTTATTTTAATTATTCAGCAGCTGGATTGTGGGTGTTCAGTATAATCGTGGTTGCCCTTTCTAACTAATTCCCAGTGTTACCAGAATATCTGCTAGCCAGCTAGTCTGCAGTTCTCAAATGTCAAGGGTCAGTTTGTTCTTTATATTGAACTAAAATTGTTTGAGTACCAACCTCATGCTCTCAGTCAATTCCAGCGATTGCTGTCTAAAACAGTCTGACAAAAATATAAATTATATTCCTCCATGTCTCTTTACTCAAATCCCTGCTACCTCTGTGATACAGAGTTTAATAGTGTTTTTAAAAATTCATGTTCATAAGCTCTTTTGAATTGGTGATTCAGGATTCTTGGGGTATATTCCCATCTGTGGAATTGCTGGTTCAAAAGGCAGTTCCATTTCTACTTTTTTTGAGGAAATTCTCTTTTTACAGCAGCACTATATACAATAGTCAAGTGCTGGAAAGAGTCTGAGTGCCCATCAGTAAATGAGTGAATCAAAAAACTCTGGTACATTTATACGATGGAATACTATGCAGCAGAAAGAAAGAAGGAGCTCCTACTTTTTGCAACAGCATGGATGGAACTGGGGACTATTATGATGAGTGAAATAAGCCAGTTGGTGAAAGACAAATACCATATAATCTCACCTATAAGATGAATCTAACAAACAAAATAAACTAATGAATAAAATAGAACCGCAGGTGTGGAAACATGGAACAGATTGACAGTGACCAGAGGAGAAGGGGGAAGGTGATAATGGTGGAAAGAAGGGGCAGGGACCAGTCAAGAAACGTGTATGAATGACCCACAGACGTTAACAACAGTATAGAAATTGACTGTGGGAGTGAGGGTGGAATGGGTGGAGGAGGGCAAATGGGGAGAATTGGGACAACTGTAATAGAATACAGTAACAATAAAAAGTGATTAAAAAATTTATGTCTACCCAAACCTCAGAATGTGATCTTATTTGGAAGTAGGGTCTTTACAGGTATAACTAAACTAAGACGAAATCATACTGGGTTCAACTGGGCCCTAAATCTAATGGTTGACACCTTTACAAGAGGAGGGCACACAGAGGTAGTGAAGATCATGTGAAGACAGAGACAGAGACTGGAATGAAACAATTACAAGCCAACAAGCCACTAGGAGCCAGGAACAGGCAAGGGAGGAATTCACCTGATTCCTCAAAAGGTGCGTCACTCTGCTGAAGGCTTGACTTCAGACTGCTGACCTCCAGAGTTTGAGAGAACATACAAGGTCTGTCCAGAAGGTATCCAGCCATGCAGTATGAAAAAGAGGCATTTACTGAAGAAGATACAAGATACAAAAAACATTGTACAAGGGAGAATGATGTCTCAGTGCTCTTCAAAGTAGACACCTTGGGACCTCACACCATTCTCCCAATTGCCATCAGAAGCCCTGTCATATTTTTCTGAATGTCACTGTCAATCTTAAATCTCTTCCCTTTCAAAGGTCATTTTAGTTTTGGGAAAAGCCAGAAGTCACAGAGCACCAAATCTGGGCTATAGCAGGACTGAGTCACCTGGGTGATTTGATGTTTCACAAAAAAACTCTGCATGAGACATGATGCATGAGCAGGTGCATTGTTGTAATGAAGCTGCCAATCACCAGTTGCCCATAGCTATGGCCTTCTGAATCATATAAATAGTTTCCCTGGAGGAATGTTCAAGCTTAACGCAAAATTTGATATGGATTTTTTGGTCTACTTGCTTAGTCATTTTTAATGAGACTATGGCCACACAGTACACTCACTCTACAGTGTCTACTGCCCCCACTGACTATACAGTGAAGTCATCATTGCTCACATGAATGTTCCAGTTCACTCTCCTTGGCTGCCAGGTTACACCAATGTTGTGCAAACCATTCTTGTTATATTAAAAATGGCTGGACTTTTTCTAGACAGACATTGTATTTCTGTTATTTGAAGGCACGCAATTGTGAGCATTTAATACTATGGCCCTAGTTTCTCCTCTTTATTCTGTCTTTGGATTTCTGGAGTATGTGTCTCCCTTGGCATCCAGATGACAGATTCAGTATCAGTTACCTTTTTTTCAGAGAAATGTAATTTGTTTCCCCAAACATCTGATATCTGGGTTATAGCTTTCATAGCTAAGTAGCTCATTGAGATAATTATCTTTAATAAAAAAATCAGTTCCCTTCCTAGAGGAATTTGATCATATTGCAAGGACTTCCAGGTCAGCCTAAATCTAATTTAAAAAAATTTGTTAGTTGCATTTGGAACTCAAATATAATAATTACCATTGTGATATATTTAATTCCAAATTTAAATAAATGGTATAAAAACTGACCATGAGGTTAATAATATCATAATTGAAAATGAATTATACTCCTCAAATCTTTTTTAACCTCAGTTCTTCACCCAAGCAGCAGCGATAGACACATGCAAAAAAGCCCCAGAGTTCACATACTTCCCAACTTCTTTTTCCAAATTGCAATGCTGTGTATTTGCTGCAGGTTTGCAGATTCATAATATCTTTTTCTAATTTGTAAGGAAAGACTTAAATGAAGCACTTTTATAATTTATATAAGGCTAATGCATGGCTCCATCAACATCTCTGTAAATGTGTTATCTTCTTTAAATAAAATATATTTCACATGTAAAGGAAAGAAGGAAGACCATTATAACAAGTAGTGAATAAGTAGTTATGTATCAACCACCTGGATTTTTAAAATATTAAAATTTTACCATACAAACTGCAGGTGTTTGTTTTTAAAGATATATAATTTTAATGAATACAGTTGAAACTCTATTTATGTCTGCCTCCCCTGCTTTCCCAAGATAAAACATGATCTTGGAGTTTATGTGTTTTTTTCCATTTATACATTTGCTACAAATGCATATGTATATAGATAATTGTTGGTATTGTATTGTGTATTTTTTTACAAAAATAGAACTATCTCTCATTTTGACCTTGTTCTTTCTCCTCAATTTTATGAGTTTCAGCTTGGAGTCTCAGGCATGTTACAACAGTAAGGATATTAGTGAATATCCAGCCACTACTTGTTTTATTAAATTAATCTTAGTTTTAAGAAATTGTGATTATATAAAATTAAAAATATATATTCAATTTCTATTCCATATACAGAATTATCATCAATATGCTTAGATACTTCCTTCCAGTCTTTTTATATATCAGTGTTTTGCATAATTAAAATAAAATGTTAATATTGAGATAGTCATTTAATATTATATTATCATTTTCCCCCCATTCCTACATGATCCTGTTGACAGCTGTGTTTAAAGCCTTTAACACTATCTGTCTAGTGGATAACCATCCCTCTATTCTGATATATTTAATATATTTTTGTTTTATAACCTTCTTTAAAAATAAGACTGCAATAAATGAAATAAAAATAACCTCTGTACTTGTTAGTTTTATTATATTTAGTGTTATTTCCTCAGATTAAATTGCAAAATCTCTTGTAAAATATCTGCCCTGTTACACATTTTTATTTGGTATTGTAAGGTCAGAGGAATATGAATGTATGGTTAGTATAATAAATATTTATATATGGACTTTTTCATATATATAGAAATTATCACATTACCTTCTTCCCGCCAGAACTAGGAAATAAGAATAGTAATATTGCCTTTAAAAAGTTAAATGACAATGAATCAGAACAGAGATAATGTCAAATCACCTAACCCGATTGAATATATTAACATATATAAAGAAAAATGTGTTAACCAAAGAGCTTGCTTTGCAGTCCCAGAGGCAAAATCTCACTGCTATGTCTCATTGTAAATTAATAAATTAATTAAATGAATAACTCACTTATTGTGATTCGACTTCCTATAAAGATTGCCCACGGGAAGAAGATGGCCTTGTCAAGCAGATACAAATATTCCAGTTTTTGAGGCAATTACCTTTCTCCTCGCAAATTGAATTGACATTTAGTCCCAAGATTCTGTTTAGCATTAGTCTGCCACTAAGAGATAAATCCTCTAAACCTAAAATCAGGTTTCAGAATATATTAAGGCATTTGATCAGACTCCCCATCAGACCCTTCCTGTCTTGGGGGGGCTTCCAGTAGACAGCCATGTCATTTTTCCCATAATAGAACTCATTTAATTCCATAAAATCAATCTTTTCCTTCACGGCTTTCCTTATTGCTTCTACATATAGAAACTAAATTCCTTCTAGAGACTTGTAAAACATTCAGTTTTATTAGTTCTATTGTTTGGTATTTTAAGCATTTACCAATTTAATTCATTCAGTAGGTTGTATATCAAGAAGAGCTCACCATTCATTCATTCATTCATTCATTCATTAGTATTATAGCTTTTTACCAAGTGACTACTAATGAAAATCTACATTTTTTTCAGGTGCTAAAAAAAAAGAACTGTAAAAATCTCAGTCTAGAGGAAATAAGCCAGTTTGCAGTGCCTTGGAAGGTCAGCCAGTGCTTGTGGGTGTTGGAAGCGAGGGACCCACCCAAACCCTGGCGGGCGGGGCTGGGGCTGGAGAAATGGGAGACGGAGTGTGGGAGGGGGAGGTGCAGGGGAGGTTGGGAGTCGGATTAACGGAGCATTCCGGACCACAGCCCCAGAAATGAAAGAGAGCAAGGCTTATTTGGGCAATGTGAATATTTATAAAATAAAAAAGAGTAAGAGAATAGGGGCTGAAAGATTCTCAGAGGGTTGGACAGGAGGAGAAAACAGTGATGGATCAGGACTTTGTTTATTCCAGGGGCCACTTGGCAGGAGAATTCCTACTGAAATCCTAGACCATTGTGTTTAAAACTGTCACGGGGGTTGGCAAGCTTTTTTTTATAAAGGGTCAGATAACAAGTATGCCAGAAGGTCTCTGTCACAACTATTGATCTCTGCTGCTTTCACATGAAAAGAGTCCTAAACTATATATAAACAAATGGACGTGGCTGCATTCCAATAAAGTTTTATTTATATAACCAACAGCAGACTGGCATTGCCCATGGCCCATAATTGACTCATCACTATTACAAAAGAGTTTCTGCAGAATAGCAGATAATCATGTTTGGAAATAACAGAGGTCAAATAAACTCACATCTGAAACCACAGGGTAGGTTTTGTCTATTTGCAGAAGCTTTTATCCTATTTCAGTTAGAACTCTTCTTTCAGGAGAATAAGCATTAAACAGGGAATTAGTAAAAAAAATTATTTAATGAATAAGGCAGTTAATAATACAGATAATTATTCATCCCAATGCTTTCAGCAGAAAATAAAAACCTCAAAATTTGTAAAATGTGTAAAAGTAAATGCTTTACATTTGTATACTATTTTAAAGAATACATTATTTCTGCTAACTTTCATAATAACCTTAATATACATGAAACTTGAAGACAGGATATATATTTTATTCAAATTATTCTAGGAACCCAGGAAAATACCTGGTACAGATGAAATTGTGTTAAGATACATTTAAGAGAGCAAATATCATATTTTCTATAAAACATATGAAAAATTGGGTCTTAGGTTAAATGTTTTAATAAGGTCGCATAAACAATGTCAAGGCAGAACTAAAATCCAGATTATCTGAGTGCTGGATTTTTAATTTCATTTATACTCAACGATCACAGATATGAAAAGGATCACAGGGCTAAACATATAGCATAATTAATGTCATATGAATACACACAGATTATGAAAATGTCTTTTATGGAATTAATGTATTATCTTTGTTTGCTCAGAACTCCCCTTCAGAAAGGAAATGCATCTCATCTTCACTCCAGAAATACCACGTAAATGCAAGGGAAACGTCTTTGACTCAACCTACTTAGGCCATAGATGGGCAATCTAGCTCAAACTAAGCCTGAGCACTTAAGACTGTAAAAAAGAAACTTAGAAGTTATTAACATACGTTTTATCATGTGGATTGGGGACAGAGATATCATGTGGACAGAGATATCTAGCTTGCAACAAAAGAGAAGAATGAAGCAATTTACAGAGAAGCTTTGGAATAAAATTTGGGGAGAGAGTACTGAGCAGATTCGAGTTGGTTAAGCTGTTCTAGGTACCTAAATATAATCTCATCCCTGGGTTCCGTAGGGGATCCTATGGTTCCTGACATACTGGATCATTTCCATTTTGGTTTGTTTCTGTTTTTAGCCAGTTTTACAAAGTAATGACTAATACGGAGTCATTAAGTGGACACTCGGTCAATGTTTATCTGTGTTTATCTGACTTGAGTCTGGAGAAAGTCTACATTAATGAAGTTAAGAGGGGAATTAAGAAAGTTACCCAGGGGGAAAATATATACAAATTACTCTTTTCTAAAATCTTTAGGTACAAAGCTAATATTCCCCAGTGGAAAAAATCCACCTGACTAAATGGGTTAGCTTGATACCAAAGTAGCTGTGCCATTACTTAGGTTTGTATAATGAGCTGGCTAAATTCAGAGGGAATTCTGACCTGCTGTATTCCAGACAAAATGCTGACTGAGGCTGCTCAAAATGACAAAGTGGGCTTTTCTCTACCACCAGAACAGAGCAGTTGAAAAAGTCTCTTGGCCTGCCGCATCTCTGTGTCAGTTCAGAGATGGGCAAGGATCCACAGAGTGTGGTCACACTTCTATATCTGATTTATAATTGAAAAATATTTAGATGACAGATAGACATAAGCATGCCCAATTAAGTCCTAAAAAATTCAATAGAGGAATCTATTCCCCTTCAAAATTGCACAAGGGGATTTGGAATAGGGACTTAGTCTCTTTGGAATAAAGGAGACTAGAGGATTGTATCAAACTATCAGCAGGTGTGTGTGATAAACATGCCTCCTCTTTTAAATATATAATATGATCTTCAAGGTTAGTGGTTCTCCAGGTCTCCTCCCAGGACCAACTGCATCGGCATCACCTGGGAACTTGTCAAAGGTACAAAGTCTTGGGTCCCACTCATGACTACCGGATCAGAAACTCTGGGTGGGGCAGCCATCTGTGACTCTAAGGCGTACTGCTACAGATTAAATTGTGTTCATTCACGCCCCTTCCCCCATCAGATTTGTATGTTGAAGCCATAAACACTAATGTGATGATATTTGAAGGTGGAGTCTTGATGGGAGATAGATTTCTATGGGTCATGAGGATATGGTCTTCGTGATAGAATCAGCACCCTTAAGAGATCAGGGTGCTTATTCTCTCTCTTCTTTAAAAAATTCTTGGCTTTGTGTCTCATTCCAAAAAAATGAAAAGAAAAGTATGTTGGGACAAAATCCAGGGGTCTCATCATAAGAAATATCCTTGATATTTTTAAATAAGTGTCACTATAGTTATCTTGTTTCTCTTGCTAGAAGATAGGATGTTTGGTCATCTTATTCTGTGTGTTTATGATATTATAAGATGGCTTCCCCTCCACCTGCTACATCATTGAAAGTCACTGGATTGTATTTTCCAGTTTATGTGTTAGGGTGTCAGGAAAATAATGACTTACCATGTTATAAAACTTTCTAAATAGTAAGAAAAATTATATAATATTTAGAACATCATAGCTGTTGAATTTTCTAGTGATGGGAACATAATCTTCGAAGAGTTCTCATTGATGTAACTTACACAAATGCTCAAATGGAGAGAAGAGATTCTACTCTTCCGCTTTGACTGATGTGGTGCTTCCAATTCAACTCTTTGCCGTATGTGATGCTAGAACATTTAAAATTTATTACAATAAATGGCCTCTCTGAAAAAAAGTGCTAAAATGATTTTTTGACAAGCGTTATAAAACTGTATCAATATAGAATTAACCTCTGCTTGCTTCCATTGCAGCTCCGTCTAGGACAGCCCGCCTGGTTGATGGTAATGGCCCTCACGAAGGCCGAGTGGAGATTTTCCATGATGGCCAGTGGGGTACAGTCTGTGATGACCACTGGGAGTTACATGGGGGACAGGTCGTCTGCAGGAGTTTGGGTTACCACGGTGTTCTAACAGTGCATAAGGGAGCCCATTTTGGACAAGGTAATTTTCTTTAATTTTTTTCTTTAAATAAAGCATGGGCATTCTTTTATATGCAGAAGCAAGCAGAGACAGAAACTTATGGGATAGGCAGAAAAATTCTATGTAGGATGTTTTAAAATGGCCTTTCTAGAAAGTAGAAATGAAAAGAAAGGGATATTAAAATCAAAGGCTATATGCTCTCAGACAACCTTTAGCAATTCAATTTTATTTAGATTCAATTGGTTAGTTGGAGGGTACTAACTAACACAGAGGAAAATAGAGTGGCAAAGCTGGATAGGTGAATGAACTACTTGACCGCTAGAATCTATAAATCAGACTGTTCAAAGAGCAGGATGACTTACTCCGCAGAGAGATGACGACCCAAAGTTCTTCAGTTTTAGAAATAACAGCATGTGATGATCTGAATTTTGGGGATGTGCCTTTGCTGACAAAATGAAATCTACTTTCTCAATGGTCTATATATAATTGAATCAATGTGGACTAACTGAATAGCTCAGTACAAAGAGACTAATAACACTAAAATCACTTTCATCAAGATGACTTACACCTTACATTACCCAGAGAGTTGACAACTCTGCATTTAACTTTGTATCTTTAAGGGACAAGCCTGGTAGTTCAATTTATTAATTTCTCCCATCTCAAAGGAAACCTTTAATCGGTTACAAAGCAGAACCAAATTTAGATAAAGCGCAGTCACATATGTGTGTTAATTCAGGGGAAACTCTGAATGAGGTTTAGCAAAATACAATCTGTGGTAGGCAAGCAAAGAAGCAGTTGCGGCCCAGCTTCCTTTCCTCTCCCAATCCCAAGCCTTGTCATAGGCTCCAAAGCTGTGTTTCCACTGAAGTTCCAAACGGAGTCGGAACAGTCACAGCTGGACTCCACTGTTTGAAGACGGCGTTGACTTTAAGGCCTGGTCTCACAAGTAACAGGTTCTTCGGCCCCCACAGCTTTTGTCCATTCCTACTTATGTCTCCAGGCATTTCCCGTCTAGAGCAATGGTACAAAGGAAGAAAATAAGTGTTGTAGAATACTGTAGCAGGGAAACATTTCCTATGTAAATAAGTAACAAAACAATCGAGTTTAGTCTCATGCGAATTTTGGTTTTTGCTTTTGTGGAGGCAATTCTATTAAGTTTTCTTCAGATAACTGACTACTTCTCTAAGACGAGTGTCTATTTTTTATTGAGACTGTATTTACGGTAGTTGGTGATTCTAGAAAATACACTAGAGTTTTAGTATAATAAAACAACAAGGCATGTCAGAATTTTGGTGGGTTTTTTTTTTCACATTTTTGAGTGCCTGCTGAAGTGAATTTGGTAACTAAGGAGATATGAGTGGAAACTTTAGCGCTAATATCCATGTCCCAGAGTTTCAATTTCTTTTTTTTTAGGAAAATGAGAATAATAATAATAGCAAGATTTATTTGGGATTTAAAAAGAGCTGGCATACTAAAAAGTGCCCAGTACAAGGCCTGCTTCCTAGCATTGCTTGCCAGAACCAATGGTATAATTTTAGGCTTATTTTTCATCCCCTTTGAAAGGAGGGAGAGTCAGGTCTGTGTTAGTATATTGTGCAGTGACAGCGGTGATGTTCCAAGGCCCAAACGCATGTGATTTCCTACTGCACGGAGAGAGTTGTGGCTGGCGTGTGCTGCAGAGATGCTCAGATCGTCCCCCCCACTCCGCCCAAGGAGACCCAGCTCTGGTCTCTGCCCACTGTGTGGAGTTCAGTGCCAAGCGAGTGAAGAATGAATATGAGCATTTCAAAATAATAAAGCAGGATGAGCCAGGAGAATTAATAAAACTGAGGTTATTTCTTCTGAAAAATAAATTTCATGATCTGCTTCATGGTACGTTTCATTTTAAGAAACAGGCTTACATTGTAAGCTGATTTTGGATTAGACACAGCAAACAACCTTTTTATGTAAAGCTACATAAACTCCTCCTTATTTTTCCACCCCTCCACCTTAAATTTACAGTGTCACTCTGGGGGAAAAGAAAAAGCAATTTTGCATGCAGCATAGAGACAGAGAAATATGAGTGGAAGGGTTGGGGAGAGAAAAGATGCATTAGAATTTTAATTATTTGTCATATCTCAGAGAAGTAAAAAGAATCAGACTAATACTATATATGTATATATATATGTATATATATGTGTGTGTGTGTGTGTGTATATATATATATATAATTACCAAAATTGAAACAAGAAGTAAAAAAAATTTGAATTTATCTTCTTTGTATAATTACCCCATTAAAGGAAGAATATAATTTTCTGGATGCAGTTTCTTTTCTCTCTCTCTCTCTCTCTCTCTTGCTCTCTCTCTCTCTCCTCTCCCTCTCTCAGTTTAAAATAGCAAACCTGGCTAACCAAAGATAATCCTTGTTAGTGTTAAGAAGAATTAGTTTTGCAGCTGCAAGAAAAATATAGATAGAAATGAAGCTTACAACACGCTCCTTTAAATAGGTTCCTTCATTTGGGTGTACCTTTTGCTAAAGTGGAATGTTCTAATTTTTCCCTTTTTTCCTGAGTAGACATAAAGGTTAAAATAAGGAAGCACTGAGAGGCATTTTGCTCATCCTTGCACAGGGAGGGGAAGAGGGGATGAGTCACTTCTCTCTCTCTCCGCCCTCCAATCTGTCCTCCCAGTGGTCTCCCTGCAGCAAAGTTGGATGAGCTTTATCAGACAACGGTGCTACCCTGGGAATTTGTTCCAGGCCAGTCAGAGCCCATAAGCAAATGCAGGAGGTGTGAGCAGGGCCTGGAGCCGCTAGCTCCTCTTCTCACTTTACACCAGTTTGTGCTGAAGCACCAAGCTTGAGAGCAGAAACAAAAGAAGATTCTAAATGTAAATGTCATCTTTTATTCATTACCTCTCTCTCATTCCATAACTGATTTTCTAAGTGGAATTTAAAATAAATATGAGAATAAGTTTTCCACTGGTGGCTGTTCCTTCCCCCCTTCTGGTATCCCTATATTTCGGATGTTGGAGCATTTAAAGATGTCCTGGAGGTTTCTAAGACTCTCCTCATTTTTTTGAATTCTTGCTTCTTCACTCCTTTCTGTTTGGCCATGGGAGGAGGAGAAGGGGGAGAAGGTACAGAAAATAAGTAGCATAGATGGTAGATAGAAAATAGATGGGGGGGGCAAGAATAGTATGGGAAATATAGAATCTAAAGAACTTGAGACACATGGTCATAAAATAAAGGGGGGGTAATGGTGGGGACGGGGGGTACAGTGGAGGGGAATAAAAGGGGAATAGAACGACTATAATGGCATAATCAATTTAAAAAAATAAAATTTAAAAAAAATTAAAAAATAAAATAAATACGAGAATAAATGGAAAGAGATCAAAAAATATAACTGTACCTCTGAACTGCACTTTAGTAAGTGGGAGTAAAAATAATCTCAAAGATAATTAAAATATCTCAATGGGTCAGAACTCAAAATCTTACATAGTGCACCATGCATGATGAGAGTTTTAAAAGATGTTTACATGTTGGATGTTATGGAACCTGATATAAAGTCTATAGAGTTCTTATGGTAACAAAGACAATATAAAATAGGAATAATATTGTATAGCAGGTGCTGATTGCATGGTCTCATTTAGTGCACACGGCACCTGTGATAAATAGATGTTCACACAGCTATTATGGTGTTATGGCGGTTGGGCGTGTCTAGATTTATTGTTTTAACCTATGTCTTTAAGAGACATAATATTCTTTATCCTTAAGAACTTCATGTCTGAAGAACATCATTATTCAAAATCTTAAAATCATAGATTTTTAAAGGTAAATGAAATTTTAGAGTTATCTTAGCCATACTCCTTTATTTTGCATATATAATAATATAGGGAAAATACATAGCTTCTTTTTCTCTTTATTTTTTAAGATTTTTAAGTTTATCTTTAGAGGGGAAGGGAAGGAAAGGAAGAGAAACATCAGTGTGTGGTTGCCTCTCATGCTTCCCCTGCTGGGAACTGGCCTGCAACCCAGGCATGTGCCCTGACTGGGAATTGAACCACCATCTTTTGGTTCGCAGGCCCGCGCTTAATCCACTGAGCTACACCAGCCAGGACATAGCTTCTTTAGAACCACAAGACTAGAATCCAGAGCTCTAGTCGGTTTAACCATTCTCTATTCGGATTCCCATTCTGTTTTCAACTTTGATCCCACATCCCTGCAAAACAAAACAAAACAACCAAAAAAAACCCCAATATTTTTCTTGAGCTGTTGACAAAGTACTTCCTTACGAGAAGTCTTAAAAGTGATACTAATTCCTGTCACGTGGCCATAACTGGATTGAATGCAAATCCATGCAGAGATTTTTAACCACTTGTGATTTTTATTTCCCACATATCCATTCAGCAGCTAATCACAGATCTCATAGCTTTGGTCCAGCTAATGTAAAATATCTGATTCCTTTTTTTTCATAAAGTGGTGGGTTACTGAAGATTAGGTTAAATGAACTCAAATCCCTCAAAGAACAATGGTATCTGCATTTAAAAAACAAAAAAGAGATGAAGGGAAAATGGTATCATCTGTCAAGCACAGTCCCAAGCATCACAAGCCAAGCTCATAAAAACTCAGAGGACAGGGACAATACGTTTATCATTGTCTGCTTTTAGAAGCACCAAGTCCGTCAGTTTGAATCCCCACAGCCCTAAAACGTCAAAGGGGATTGAAGGTGTATAACTGAGCAGATAGATTGATAGATAGATAGATAGAATTAGGAATAAAAACTTCTAAAATATATACATCAACTTTGTATAGGTTTCCACTAAGTAGAAAGGATAGTTTGGACACAAAAAATAGCAATGATAGGTGTGACAACAAAATCCTTGAGTAACAATCATTATCTAAAGAAACAAAAACAAGTTTGTTTTATTTATCTTTGAGGTTTGCATGAAGATAAAATTTTATTAATTTTATACTACCTTAACATTAACTTTAACACAGAAAACAATTTGGAAGGCTATGGGAAATGCATATTAAATAAATTTTTTCCTTAGGCTCAATAGCCCTGAATATATTAATATAAAAATAAAGTGACATATCTGAAAATTATTTTTAAAACTCCATTTGGGCTTCTGTGTAGTCACGAAATACCACCATGGTTTCAAGGTTATTCTGTTCTGCTGCTTGGCTCTGTTCTTTCTGAGAAAGCTGTTCATCCTTTCTGCGTCTCAGTTTATTTACCCATGCAATGGAGACGATTGCCATGCTTTTACAAGCTTATTAGAAGAGTAAATTTTAAAAACCATATGTGAAAACAGATACAGTATGTGCACTGTATCTGAAAGCGTGTTCACCTCGTGTGAGTCTTTTCCCCACGGGAGAGCCCAGAGTCCCGGAATGGCACCCTCTGTGTTTCATAGCTGCGGAATAAGAGCTAGGAGGCCTGCATGCAGCGTCAGCTCTGCCACTAAACACCTCCTGTGTGACCTCGGCTGCTCCGTCTGCCTAAAACAGAAGTCCTCCTTAGGAGGTCAGTCTAAGAGAGAATGGACTTTGATTTTGTTCGCTCCTGTAGGCTCTCAGAACATCTGTCGAAGGGCTGAATCTAATAATGTAAAGATCGCAGTAAATCATTGATTATAGGCCCCAGCTCTAGGCAGCCCCGGGGGAAATGCTTCACCATGCATTAGTTACGTGACCTTGAGCAAAGGTACTGTCTCTGATTTTTGCTTTCCTCTACAGTAAAATGGCACTATAAAAGCACTTAACTTTTTAAGGTGATTTGAGGATTCAATGAGATAACACATCAAAAGTACTTTGAATGTTTCAGGCCACATTGTGAGTCCTTCAAAGAGTGGATTTAAATATTCATTATTGTTATGACAGAAGGGAATTCCAACATTCATGACTTCCTCTACTGTGGTTTTTAAACACTTGTGCCCGCGTGTCAGCACATTGACTGACAAAATATTCTGTGTTGTGCTGATCCTGTCGGGGTGGCCCTGCTGGTGTGACTGCCATTGGGAAGTGTCACTCGTAATTCTCTTTTCTCGAATTGTAAAAATTTGGCACTGCTGAGATCCAAACCCAACGACTAGATCTGTGAAATGTGGACTAAGGGATGGTGCCCCGGTACCTGGATTCGGAAGCCCCGGATCCGTGCCATTCCCATGTTCCCAGACATGATGGAGTCACAGCTTTCATGAAAACATTTACTCCTATTTACACAGTTTATAAATGTCCACAGATGCAGTGAATGCGATTTATAAATGTTCCACTATTTTGACTCCCTTCCATGTTAATATAAGAGTAGTTTTACTGTTTGTGCAATCGTTATTATTGGCTATATTTTTGAGTAGCCCTTGGGAACTTCCAGAAAGTTGGTATAGATTTAATACATAGCATTGTTTTCAAAAACATGCATAAACATACACATACAAACACTCACAAATGTGAAAAGGACCAATATATGTACCTATAAGAGCAATTTAGGAACCAAAAACTATTCCTGGAAAGATTTCTGATTTTGAGATCATATACCATTAATCTGTTTTTAAAATGTAGATGTTTAATGTCATAGATGTACAATTCACAATTAAAACAAGGAAAAAATATTTTAAATAACATTTATTCTAGAGAGAAAGAGCTAGGTATATAATTTGACTATAAAATGAAAGCCTTAAAATTTCAAGTTGAAAAAGCTCATGCTGGTATAAACATTCCAAAGACATGAAATTCTATCCAGAAAGTATCCAGTCATGTAATATGCAAAACGGACATTTATTGAAGAAAATAAAAGATATAAGAAACATTGTACATAGAACAATGTACATAGAATGTCTCAGTCCCTTTCAAAGTAGGCACCTTGGGACCTCACACAGTTCTGCCAATAGCCATCAGACCCCCATCATATTTTCCTTAATCTCATCGATGGTCTGAAATCTCTTCCCTTTCAAAGGTGATTTTAGTTTTGGGAAAAGCCGGAAGTCACGGGATGCCAAACCTGGGCTGTAGGGGGGCTGAGGCACCTGGGTGATTCGATGCTTCACCAAAAAAACTCTGCTGGGGATGTGATGCATGAGCAGGTACATTGTTGTGATGAAGCTGCCACTCACCAGATGCCCAGAGCTGTGGCCTTCTGAATCGTCTGAATAGTTTCCCTGGGGGAATGTTCAAGTTTAACACAAAATTTGATGCAGATTTGTTGCTCTACTTGCTAGGGAATTTTGAATGTGACAGCCACACAGTACATATGCTCACTCAACAGCCATCTACCATCCTCGCTGAGTAGAAGAGAGAAGTTTTCATTGTTCACACATGTGGATGCCAGTCCACTCTCCTTGGCTGCCAGGTTATATCAATGTTGTGGAAACCATTCTTGTTATATTAAGAATGGCTGGACTCTTTCTGGACACCTCATACTCTTACAATTGATCTATCCAGGATAACCTTTGATTTTTTAATAGAAATATTATTTGAATCCTAACGATTTAATTAGTATTGTATTAAAAGAAGAACACAATGTTCCTAGTTACCTTGATAATGTAAACCAAAATATAATTTTGTCTTATACCTGGATCTTTCTAGTGAAGACACAAATTATTCAAAATTAAGTAATTTACCCATCTTTTTTTATATGTGGAAATCAAAATTTCCTAATTTGAAAAGTAAATAAACACATAAGTGATCACAGAAAATGTCTTTACTGACATTCTATTATTTTACAGATTCCTCCTCAATTTCCTGTCCACATTCCTGCCAGACTCATAGTTCTAAAATTGTAGTTCTGATGATGTCATTTCTTTTTGTGACTCTCAATATACAATTCAAAAAATGTTATAGCATGGTCCCAGCTTTCTATCCAGCTTTCTTTCTCCCTCATTAATAAATATACCTTGTGTTTAGTTGCTGGGAGACTATTAACGATTCTAATAACTAATACCTCAAGCATTTCCACGCTCCTCTCACTACATGGAATGATTTCTTTTTTATACTTGGACACCTCTATCCATTTTTTAAGGTTGGGTCCAGTTTTATCCACATTGTGATTATAATATTCTCTATATCTGCTAAGTTATTATATTATATACACATACCATTGTGCATTGTATACATTATTAATTATATACATGTTGTTAACTTATGTATTGAGCTCACAGAATATTTGAACAATCAGTAAGAGCAGTGTCCTTACAGGTGCTATTACAGTTGCCTTTTTGAAAAATAAGGCTTTTATTTAACACTGTTTTATAGCTACACAAAGATCTGTTTCTAAGTTGAATTTAGTATTTCTAAATATGTTTTATATAACTCCTATGACTGAAAGAAAACCTTTAAATATTATATTGATCCAAATTAAAAAATGATTTGTCAATTATGCTTACATTATTAGCATATTTATTTATTTACCCTCCCTCAGTTTTGCAGAGATTTTTGTTGAAATTGAGCTGCTAAATCATTAGTTTCTTGATGCCATGAAATGTTTTTGAAAATTCATTAGGAGGTTTGCAATATTGTGTGTTGAACAAAACCCAATGAAATCATTCATCAGAAGTTTTCAAAGGTTCTGTTTCTAAATGTCTCAAGCCTAAAAGAAAGGAGCACTTTAATATATGAAACACTTAGAATATTTTTAGGGTATATCAGAAAACATTTCCAAACATTCGCTTTTTAAATTTCTTGCTATGAATTCCTTTTTTTGAAATAGCAGTTGTTTTCTTAGTCATTGATAAAATAAAGTCCTTATCTCAAAAGTGGCAATTACGTTTATTTAGATGAATATCCACGAGGCAGCCTGCTGCTGACACCATGGTTTTTTGCTTCCGATGCCTCCAAGGGAGAGTTCAGAAAAGCTCTGCCATTTTCTTGTCTGCGTGTGCTTGCAATTCATAGTCCACCGTCTTCTTACAGGAGACTTTCTAAGCCCTTTGCTCATGGTACTAGTCTTTGCTTAATTAAAAATAGATCATGTACTTGGTAAACCAGGCTCATGTAAACTGAAACGCATTGGAAACTAAGAACTTCAGGATGCCACGCATTCCAGATACACCTCATACTCATGAGCCTGGACCATCAGGGCATTGCATATATCCACTATATTAAAGTTTCTTCCTTTCCTTATTTTTCAAAATGAAAATAATTTGTTTAATACTCAGAGGAAACCAATCATTTTTAAATCCATAATTGTATGGAACTGTGTACCTTTATGATAGCTCTTATCTTTTGGATTTTAGTATTTTACACATTGACAAAATATAAAGTTTTCTTGGGCAGGGGATTAATTTTTGAATCTTAATAGAGAGCACAGTACTTGTATATAGATAATGGCGAACACATTTTGTTAAATGAGTGAGTAAATAAATGGATTTGTTTCACTCTAACATAAACACTCAACTGTACTTACTAATGCAAACGTATCTAATTTTTGCAGGCACAGGCCCAATATGGCTGAATGAAGTATATTGTTTTGGGAGAGAGTCATCTATTGAAGAGTGTAGAATCCGACAGTGGGGTGTGAGATCCTGTACCCACAAGGAAGATGCTGGAGTCACTTGTACTGTATAATGTATCATGTTTCATCCATATTTATGAAATCATTGAAGATGATTTTTATTACTTTGCTCCACTAAAATCAGTTTAATGAACATTTAAGAGATTAAGAATATTGTCAAAGGACAAGGAATACTGGAAAATCACTCGATAAACATATCAAAGACCTTCATACTTACTACATGTCTGTTTTTGAAGCATTTTAACATCTACTTTGTCAAATGGAATTTTATAATGACATATAGTGAATGGAAAATACTGAAGTTCAAGGCTTCTAGATTACAAATATCAGTAATATGAACACAAATTTCAATCAATGGTTCCAATTTATATTTTCACCATAAGATTGTAATTTTTGTCTTCTTTGTAATCCAGTTGATTTTAATTTAATTGCTTTCTGCATAGTGAGGTTGAGAAAATTTCTCAAGTTTGCAAAATCTTCAATCCATACATATTTTTTAAAAAGAATCTTATCCAGCCATCAAGATTTCTGATGAGCAATAACTCAACTGTTATAAATATAACAATCTAAATGATAAGTTTTGGCTATGTAAGATTTTTATCAGAAGGTTTACATGCTCACCCACTAACATGGTCTATAATAACACGGTTAATAACGTAGTTATTTTACATGGTCATGTATTGACAGGTTTTTGTTTGTTTTTGCTGAATCACAAAGTGAGTTGAAGCAGCACTTATGAGAAAAAGCACAGGCCCACCCTTGCTATATGTGTCTGAATAATAGGTGGATCAAAAAAGTCATCTCCAAACTGGAGCTTAGATTGTTACCCATTGAATTTAAGTTGAATAATTACATTGTTACAATTCTAACAGACCATGTTTAAAATGCAAATACATCTACTCAACGTACTCCATTTAAACTCACAGCATGCAAGTGTCTTAAATGCAGAAGGAAGTGTCAACTGTGCTTTGGGGTCTTTCATGAAGTCCTCCCTGCCTCCTGCTACTGTGCTGTATTTATATGGCATCAGTGTAGCTATGCTAAAGCTACGTTTCCCAAATTTTCTTCCCCGTGTTGTCTGATTTATCACGGACCACAGAAGACATTTTGCATGGGGTTGGGCAGCCGAGTGTTGAGCCTCTCTCTTTGTGCTCAGGAAGCCACTGCAGGGGCAACCGGGCACTGGTGCAGCCCACACAGGCTGCCCCTGCTCCTCCCACTCGCCTGGTCTGCAGGAAGGCAGTGCCAGCACCTCCCCACGGTCCTTCTGGAGCCCCTGTCAGCTTCTCATACTCCTTGGCTGGGTGCATATTCAGCTCCATGATGAATTCACCACCTTCTCGTGAGGCCACCTGAACCGTCAAAGCTGGAAGCAGTGAGAAATTAGTGCAGGTTCCAGCACCAATCCTCACGGGTTCCGTTCTGTCCTTGCTCTCTCCCAGGTCATGTCCATCTTCCTTTCTAACGTGCCACCCTGCGGATTTCAGATGACCCAGCACCAGGCACAAAAACAACAAACTTTTCTTGGACTGCTGATTAAGCAACTAAAACACACAATTGCACAAGGTCAAATATCTTGAAAGGTACAAAGGGAAAGTAGCTCTGGACTTGGAGACAGCAGGCTTAGTCAGGACAAGAGAATATAGGGCATTGAAGAATTGCAGTGAGCTTGATATTTAGAATCTTCCAGTTTACAAAGAAATGAAATCATTTTTAATTATATTGGCAGTTGAACTGTGCTATCTGGAGGCAGTGCTATGCCGAGCGTGAAACACACGGATGCAGGGTTTAAGAGCATTACATTAAGTATCAGACCCTTATGCTGTAGGTTTCCTACAAAAATGTCAAGTACACAAGTGATTTTTTAAAAAGGGAAATTACTATATTATTGTTCACAACTCTAAAATTGAATCTGACCCTTAAAACTCTTTGGGGTCCCCTGAATGAAAAACTTGAGAATTGCACTCCCAGCTAGAGTAATTTTAGGTTATGAGGGGAAAAAAAGACTGAAATACGTTTGTTAATCATCCTCCAAGAGCTTCCCCAGGGCCAAGTACCCGCACGTTCGATGAGACCTGTAGAACATTTCAATTATTTAAAAAAAAAAGTCTTTGATGCT
Organism: Artibeus jamaicensis; assembly: GCF_021234435.1. Lineage (NCBI taxonomy): Eukaryota > Metazoa > Chordata > Mammalia > Chiroptera > Phyllostomidae > Artibeus > Artibeus jamaicensis. The sequence goes on along the minus strand of NW_026522056.1, from coordinate 17,836,839 downwards.
TCATGTTTACAAGATTTGCCTAAAAGGACTGGTAATGTTAATGACATAAATTATTCTTTTATTTTCTTTTGTGAAATTCATAAAATAGTTCTCTTCTAAAGGTTGAAGGTAGAGTAATGTGAAAACACAGCTACTATTATGAACAAGGTCTTATTAGGGAGGACAAGGCCTGCTTTTACTTTCAGAGAATCAATTATCGTACATTTGAGTCAGCTGCCAGAGTGATTAGAGGGGTTAAAGGGATGACCTGGGAGAAAAAAAGAGAGATCGGAAGGAGGAAGGAAGCAGAGACATTAGGAAGGAAGGAAGAGAGAAAGAAAGAAGGAAAGACAGAAGAAAAGAGGTTCAAGGAATACCACATTTGCTAATTATCACTTCATCCTATGTTGAAAGTTTTGAATTAAAAGGTAGGTCAGTTTGTGATATTTTAAAACATCTTATGTTAAAGAAATGAGGGGATAAATTAATTGGGAAAAAAATGGCTCTTGGGACTGTAGTAGTAGAAGACAAATATTTCTATCTTAGTAATTCAAATCCGAAAGTTCACTTCCGACTTAAAAACAGAGTTGTATTTTGTATTACAGGTAGTAAGGGAGTCAATAAATTTAATAAAACAGATTTATCGTACAAATACTTCCCACCAGTGGCCGTGTACTCAAATTACAGGTGGGAGAAGATTCCACCTGCAAACTTGACTGTGTTTACGTGGAGACGCAACATTTCCTGTGCTAGAACACCATTGGTTCTGTTTTTCATTTTAAAAGAGAATTGTATAAGAGAATTTACATTCTCTTTGTAAAACAGAATGTAAAAAATCTCATTGTAAAAGGGAATTACAATATTATCTTCTAATCATTAACACTGAGAAAGTTTATAGCTTATTAAGATAAAGCACAAATGCATAATGTTCTCAGTAGATTATGATTTTCTTATAGAGATAAAACACGTAATTTATTGTTATTGTGTGTCTTCTTCATGAATAGGACAGCGGGGTCATTTCACAAACGGGCTAGTATTTATTAGAGATCTGTAGGATGTGGTCGGTGTAGCAGGCAATCAGGGGAAGACTCGTGTTTTGGTCCTGGCTGTGCCTCTGGCTTACTGCATATTCTTTAGAGAAGTTGTTTTACCTCTACTCCTGAAATCCCAGTAAACAAGATAGGAATGATTATATGTGGCTCACCTGGCTTAAGTGCGATTGTAAGAAACAGAGGTAAACATAAAGTGCAAACCAAAGTCATTCGTTTTCCAGGATCCATAATATTTACTAGCTTCCCCCACAGTTCCTGTTAATACAAACCTTGCATTCTGTTGGTTACTTTTGCTTTCTCAGCTGTGATGTTGTCATTTTGATGTGACTTGAAGACCCCCACCCATTACAGCTTTATTAGGGTTCAAAATGGGATAGTGCTCTGTAAATGAAAATAGAAAGTTCATTGTGTATCTAGAACTTTTAATTTACTCAGATCTTTAGGCAGGGAGAAATGCCATGTGACCAGCTCAGTCTAATTTAGCGAAGACATTATCTCGGAAATGAAAAGGCATATAAAACAGTAAGGGGAACATTTCCAAGGCTGTGGGGGTCCTTGGCTCGTCCAGTGTAGACGGCCAGCTCTAGGCCTCCATAGACGTTCAGAGAAAGAAAAGAAAAAGGGGAAAATGAGGAACGTCCACAGGCCGATGCTACAGGGCGCCACAGCAGAAATCCCAGGTCAAGAAGCTTTGGCGAACATGGCCCCTGAAGAATCTACTCTCCCCCAGGCTTCCACAGCTTCCTTCCCTTTACTGAGCAGGTTTCTCTCTTCTCATCAATTTTCTCCTATCCCCACTCTGTTTGTTTGTTTGTTTGTTTGTTATTTTCTTTTTTTTAAATTTTATTTAGTTATTTTTCAAGTACAGTTTTTTGTCTATTTTTCCCATCCCAGCCTCCCCTGCCCCTTGCTCCCCACCTCCCTCCCCTTTTCTCCCCCCCCCCTAGTTCTGCGTCCCTGTGTCCTTCCTATTTGTTCCTCCAAATCCCTCCCCCCTTTTTTCCCCTTAACTTCCCTTCCTTTTCCCCTCTGGTCACTATCCCCTTGTTCTCTATTTCAGTGTCTTTGTTTTTTGGGTTTTTTTTTTTTTTCTGCTTACTTGTTTGTTTTGTTGTTTAGCTTCCTGTTAAAGGTGAGATCATATGGTATTTGTCTTTCAGCACCTGGCCTATTTCACTCAGCATAATGCTTTCCAGTTCCATCCATGTTGTTGCAAAGGGTAGTAGCTCCTTCTTTCTCTCTGCAGCATAGAATTCCATTGTGTATATGTACCACAATTTTTGGATCCATTCATTTACTGATGGGCACCTAGGTTGCTTCCAACTCTTGGCTATTGTAAATTGTGCTGCTATGAACATTGTGGTGCATAGGTTCTTTGATATTGATGTTTTAGGATTCTTAGGATATAATCCCAGCAGTGGAATTGCTGGGTCAAAAGGCAGGTCGATTTTTATTTTTCTGAGAAAAATCCATACTGTTTTCCATAATGGTTGTACCAGTCTGCACTCCCACCAACAGTGAACTAAGGACCCCGTTTCCCCACAACCCCTCCAACATTTGTTGTTTGTTGCTTTGTTTATGATAGCCATCCTGACTGGTGTAAAGTGGTATCCACTCTCACTTCTAAAAAAGGTCTGGGGTTTAATTTAAAAGCTGTTGGGTAAAGCTGGCTAGTCTGAGCGAATTGGAGCCAGGGCCTTAATCCAAGCCACTTGCTCCTTGTGTTGTGAGCCAGCACCTGACAGAGAGTACATCCCAGTCCAGCTGGGGAAAGTTACGGAGAAGCAAGAAACAAGAAAAAATACACTCGAGCCCTTCTTGGGAAGTGGTTATGACCTAAAGGAGAAGAATGTGGTTTGCCACAGAGGAGAGTTTTAAAAGCAGTGCCACAAAAAAAATAAATAAATAAAACTTGAACCACCTGAGTAGAACACAAAGTTGTAAACAAACCAACACTTTGCTGGAAGACCCAAACCTGCAATTTAGGAGCCTTTAACTGGATATAGGAGACACCTGGGAGCTGCTGTACAGCCACAGGAAGGGAAGAGACATCTAAAGATGACAGTGGCTAGAACAAAAGCCGCCTATCTGCAGGCTTGATGGACTAGCGATGTGCAATACCAGGCATCTGTTTAGCAGCATAAGGGGCCTGTTTTAGCTGAAGGGGACACTTCCCTCTTCCTTTGCAGCAATTTTGAGCAGGTCACAAAGTCTGGATTGAAGTGTCACAATGCCACTAATGAAATTAAGCAAGCCAGGGACACTTTCTATGCTTAACATTTTTCATGTTTAAAATAATGTACTTATACCTAGGCTCTCTACTTCACAGTGTCACCATTGCAGTAGGTTAGATCCTTATATGAAAGTCTGTGTAAGATGCATAGTCTAATAATGTTTCCATTAGCCGTATTGTTCTTGTTGCCACCTAGGAAGAAAAGGTGAGAGATGCAGAAGAAACGCTTCTACTTTAGAATCAAGAAATGAGTCTGATTTAGTATAATTTTGAGTATGGAATTATACATATGTGCAGGGTGAATTTTTAATATATGATAATATTATAAGTTCCTTAGCCGTGCTGATTAGTCATTTTGGCATAACTACCTTGCTTTGTTGTGTAATTCATGTTACAACATTGCCAGGTGCCAGCATAGTTACTAGAGACTCTGCTTTGATTTGCATACTGTTCTTTAAAGGCTGAAGCAAGATGCACCTTGGTAGGTGTATATAAGAAGCACAGCATTGCATGGAAACTTTTAGGGGAAGAATTTGGGGCACAGAACCTCATGGCCAACTCCTCCCTCACTTACCAGTAACTCCTGTTCCCAGGTCTTGTGGTTGGTGCTGGATCTACCACAAACGAGTTTAACTCTATAAAAGTCAACCGGTCATCGTCACTTTTCCCATCTGTGTATACGGGAATAATAAACGTACTTACAGGTCTGTCAGTAAAATTAATGAAATAATGTGAGAGCCATTGAAGGTATGTTGGCGTTATATAACAGGTCATTTAGAAAGAGGGTTCTGTCAACATCGAAAGACAATCCTAAGGGGAGCTCCATTATAAGCTTTAGTAATAAGGACAACAGATAGAGTTACAAACTCTGTAACATTAACTCTTGGGGGGTCCACATTAACTCTTGGGGGATGAAATTCTTGCTCCCCACCCCTGAAGTCTTAAAGATACACTTTTATAACATGAAAGTCTGCAGTAGAATGCTGATTTAAGCAGTTCATCATTGTGAAGGATTATAAGTATATTTTTATAGTAGTGAGAAGTTTTTTTAGATCTGGATATCTTTGTATGTACATATATTTAACTCCAGATCCATACTTAATTACAAAATAGGAGAAGAAGCTGTGTAGGTAATTTTTTTTTTGCTCTTGTAGCCTGAATGGGGGCCGACTTGTAAAGTGACTAAATCCTTTATTTTTACATGAAACAGATCGAGTTCTGTCTCCTCACCAGCAAAGGGAGGTGCAGCCCCCTTGCAGGCTCTCCAGGAACCTTACTGGAGTGAACAGTGAGAACCGAGTGTCTAACCTGAGATTCCCTTTCCTCCTTCTTAGTTCTCTGGTGTTCCAAGAGTAGGTTTCCTCTCCTGCATGGTCTCACTATGGGCACCACTCAAATTCCACTGTGCCCAAAATATCACAAACACAAACCCTGAGGATAGAGTCAGATTAAGATTCCCAATAATCTAAGCAACTCAGGACCCAATATGAAATATCTAGTTGTTGATGTGCCCCAACCCTGGGACAATCTCATTGGCCAATTTTACCTCCCCTTTGCTTCCTGGATCCCCCACCTTTCCTCCACCCCCTTTCCATTCTCTCAGGCTCTAACTCAGCACCCAAGGCTTAGGACTTGTTTGAGCATTGCAGGTCTTCATTTTATTTTATGTTTTCACTGTGTCCATGACTAAGGAGTCTTACTTTCCTCCTCTAAATCTTACCTAATAATTACCTAATAATACCTAATAATCAGGTAAGAATACACTTACCTAATAATTATTCTCTCTAAGAAGATGTTATGAGCAACTAAAACAATATTTTTCCCTTCTTACAGGTCGGTTTAAAAAGAAGAACATTACTATACATTTACTAAGAAGTCAGAATAGGCAGGGATGTAGTTACATACTGTGGGTAGAACCGAAGGGGATAAGATAAAACTGGTAAATAAGAGATGGACAGGAAGAATCATCATGGACACGGAGGTATTGAATTTATTATTCATAATCTGCACAAGGTTGTGGCAAGTAAATAGGCTCTGTTACTTAATGACTTAGTCTGGCCAGCTACTGAAATAAGAGTGAACATATGTAAGAAGCCCATTCCCCACCAAGCAGATGTGACCTAAATCATAAACAGAGCTGTAAGCCTGGTAAACTGGCCTGTTTCCTGATAATGCTGAGTGTCGCTGTGCCTCAAAAGATTGCCTTCTTACTACTCCTACTGCCCACACTAGCCATATTACTATGTGCTTGCCTCAGTGATGGTGCTGTGCATCATCCCTGCCTGCCTTGAGTGGGTGGGGGTGCCTCCTGGGACCCTGACCAGTTTCCAAGGGTCTTATGGTTCCCATTTGTTCACACCAGCACCCTCTCTCTTTTGGTCCAGCTGGGTCCTCTGGTCCAGGAATCCTAATGTGTCTCTGCCCATACCCAGAGAGACCAGGAAAACCATAGCCCTTCCATCCTTATTTCTGGTATTGTGACATATTATGTGGACCCAATGAAAGCATCAGCCTGTTTGTGTGCCCCATGCAGCAGTCAGAAGGGGGGGCTCTCTCTACCCACTCCCTATCTCTCTTGTGCCACAAACTCATTGATTCCATAGTATCTCTCCCACTATCATTCAAAACCAGTTCAATTCCTTTATCACTTTATTCTATAGCTAATATAACACATAATACCACAGTCCAGTGCTTCTGAACAATGCTTCATTTAGAAGGTAATGTGAATAACTACTAGTTCGAGCACAGAATTGTTAGTAGAGCAGAGAAAGGTATTTGTTCATATAAAGTATCAGTCGTTGCTTTCCTCTCCTGCTCTTTGTCTAAGCACTGCGTCGATAGCTCTGTGCAGTAATAATTTCACTTTTGAACTTTAAAATAAGTCTTTGAATGACTTACAAATCTTCTTAGCAGAGGAGGCCTAACCTTCCCTGAATGTTGACTCCAGGGCGCATCCGCTGGGCTCTTTGAACATTGTCTGACTTTTCAAGGCACATTTTGTAAATTAAAACTAGAGGAAAACAATTTATGATGTAACTAGTTGACAGAAAATATAACTTAGTTATGCTTTTTCTGTAGCTGAGTATTCTCTCAAACAATAATGATGAGATCCCTGAATCAGTCACTTTTATAGACTAGAAAGAGAAGGAACTAAAAATAAGAAAGAAATGTTGTGACAGAGAAAACTGTGGACTTCCCATCAGTTGTAATTCTCAAGGGTTTATCATGAAGGCAGAGTAGGAGGGGAAGGTGAAGGACACCACCCCAGCCTGGACAGGGCAGGACGGGGCATAGGATGAACCTGGCTGAGAGGGATTGGTCAAAATTTAGTCACCTACTTTGCACTGAGGCATCAGAAACAATGAGGAGACCCAGTTTGCAGATTGAACATTGACATGGGGAACTCAGTGTACACCACGGTGGGTGAAAAGGCACAATGGTAGGCATACAGCATCTGAAGCCCAGGAGATCAGGATTCAAATCCTGCCTCTGCACTTAACAAGTTTACTACTTAACAATCTTCAGCAAATTGTTCAAACTTCCTCACACTCACCGGTCTTCTCTCTCATATTAATGTAATAATAATGATCATAAAGAAATGTGGCAATCTTCTAGCTCATTGGCAGCCTCTCTAAATGTGCACTGCAGTTTGATTGAGTCCCTGGAAGAGCAGATGGGTGACCAGCCTCTGTGCTCCTGGGTAAAATGCTGGAGGCTTCCAGACCAAAGGGGAATCATAGAGGGAACTAGTAGGAGGACACAGCCTATTGAAACTCAAACTGGTGTTAACAATGGGTTAGTACAAACAGCCCTGGGGCACCCAGCAGCCTCAGGCAGAATCTGAGTGCCATGAGCTAAATCACCCCAATCAGGGGGCAACCTGGGGTCCTAGCTGTCAGCCCTGGGACATGCTGAGTCACTGAGCTCTTTAGTAAGGAGATCCTGGAAGCACAGTCCTCACAGCAGCCATGGAGCTGGAGCTGCTGCCATGTTCCAGCTTACCAACCATAGACAGCAACAAATTTTAAGAGATTCTCTATTGTCCTGCCTGGAGGTTGTTCTGGAACATCCTGCACCAAGGTTAGATTGGTCCTCAAACAGAAAACTGCTTTGTCAACAGGCAGAGGTGATTCCCCATTCTTGACTTCTTTGTAGATATATAAACAAACTCATCCAGTATTTCTCCACCAAGCCCTTCCATTGCGGAGGAGCTGTCTCCTAGACTGCGTTACCCTGCAGTGGTTCCTCGTCCAGGCAGCTGGGTTTGGCAGAAGCCCCACTCTCAAAATCTCAGAGAGTAGTCCATAGGATCTGTCTTACTATGATAACATCCTAAGCAGGGGGTGATATGTCGAGGAGCTGAAAGACTGGTACTGTGGTTTTCTAATTCCAGGCTTACAGAACCAGATTTGTATTGCCAGCTCAGCTACTCTGTGATTCTATTCAACTTGTTCCTGGGTCTCTCACTGTAGACAGCAGTCTGGCAACCTGCTATTTTTCCATTTATTATCCCTCCAAACTGAGTCTCAGCAATGGAGGGTGATGGAAGATGGCCAGTAGGGTTCCTATATCCACGTCTCACCCAACATGACCATGATAATCCCCCTTTCTATTTCTCTTCTGCGTGTATCAGGTAGGAAATAGCATGAAAGGTTAGAGCCTGGAGTGGACCCACACATATACGGGAAGGTGATATATGATAGAAAGTTGGAAGAGATATTCTCTGGTATACTGAGAAAACTGGTCATCCATAAATGGTAAAAAATGAAATCAGTCCCTGGCTTATAACAAGCACACAAATCAATTCCTGGTCAATTAAAGATAAAACTGTTTAAAGCCAGCCTGTAAAACCAGGAGAAAAATATAACACAGGCAGATATCTTTATAAATTTCTTATAGGGAAGTCTTTCTTGAATGGGACAAAGACTATAAAATATAATGAAAATATTGAATTTTGCAACATTGAAAAATCTATAGGACTTTAAATACATAAAACAGAGGAAGAAAAGACAAGGCAAAAATTAAGATATTTGTAATGCACATAATCAGAAAATAATTGGTTTCCATAAAATCATAGTGCATCTAAAATCAATAAAGAATAAAATAGACTCAATACAAAAATGGGCAAAAAAGGTGAATAGCAACTAACAGAGAGCAAACCAAGCAGTAACTAAAAAACAAACCAAACTACAATAACGTATCATTTAACTTCTGGGAAAAATTTAAAAGTCTAAAAGTTGCAAGTACTGGAAAGTATGTGGAAAAAAAGAATTATCATAATGATCCAGTGGGAATTTAAGTTACAGCCAATCTTCTTTGTGTACTAAATTAAACTATCTATTTCTGATAACTATGTATTACAATTTTAGGTTTTTAACCTTTAAAACTGGTATGGCAACACTATTCTTAGTAGCATTGGAAATAGTCAACTGACAGAGAAATTAAAAAATTGGGAGAATTTTAACAAAATAACCTGTTCTGCTAAACGGTACTTTCCTGCCTGAAGGTTAAATAAAATGGAGCTGTTAATCACAGCCCTATGTTAAACGGTGTTGAAGACAAGCAAAATAACTTAATTTGCTGCAAAAAACCCACTTCCTTTTGGAAGTAAGCTTGTGGACCACCTAAAGCAGCCTAGTTTAACAATTAATAATTCTTCTGTCATCTCAAGACTATCAGATCATCAAGATTCTCTTCAAGATTCTCACTCCAAGGACATCATGTCCTAAATCTTGTCAGATCCCAAACTGTTTCCTGCCTTGTAGGCCCATCTTAAAATCATCCAACTCAGTTTCTAAAATTCCATAAATATCCTTCGCTCTTTCCACCTCCTGACATGTATGTATGTAAGTGTTCTATTTTTTTTTACTGCAACATATTAATAAACTGTATTTGATTAGCAAGTTATTAAGGTGATCTTTTTGTCAGTCAACTGAAGTATATTATTTTTATTTTTATTTACTTTTCTTTCATAATTGAGATTTTATTAGCTATTCTGAGGATAAGTACAGACATTTCCATTTATACACAATTCTTAGCAATGAATATACTACATTTAAACTAAAAAACCTATAGCTATATATACCAATATAAATACATTTCACAAAAATATTATTGACTTAAAAATTAATAATAAACCCTGGCTGGTGTAGCTCAGTGGACTGAGCAATGGCCTGTGAACCAAAGGTTGCTGGTTCAATTCCCAGTCAGGGCACATGCCTGGGTTGCAGGCCAGTTCCCAGCAGGGGACGCACGAGAGGCAACCACACATCGATATTTCTCTCCCTGTCTCCTTCCTTTCCCCTCTAAAGATAAATAAATAAAATCTTTTAAAAATTAATAATAAAGCTAATGGAGAAATACGCGGTCTCTCTAGAAAAGGCCCAGTCATTCTTAATATAAGCAGGATAGTTTATGCAACATCAATGTAACCTGGCAGCCAAGGAGAGTAGACTGGGATGCGCATGCGTGAACGACGATGACCTCACTGTACTAGTCAGCGTGGGCAGTGGACACCACTGAATGAGTATGTGTGCTGTGTGGCCATCACATTCAAAATGGCTGAATGAGTAGAGCAACAAATCTGCATCAAATTTTGTATTAAGTTGAATATTCCTCTGTGGAAACTAGTCAGATCACTCAGAAGGCTTTCAGTGACAGTGCAATGAGTGCAGCACAAATAAAAGTGTGGCACAAATGCTTCAAAGATAGACAAGAATCTGTCGAATGTGATTCGCATTCTGGAAGGCCTGCAACAAGCAGAGCACCTGAGAATGTTGAACGTGCACAGGCCACAGTCAACAAACTTTGGTGACTGACAGTGTGAGAACTGGAAGCTGATCCGGGGATTCCAAAAACTACTGTGTCTGATATTGTGACATAGGATCTTGGCATGAAATAAGTTGTGGCAAAATTCATTCTGCAGCTTCTGCTACCAGAGCAGAAGGAGCATCGTGCTGCAGTTGCCAATGACTTCATTCAGATCGCTACCAATGAACCTGATTTCCTCAAGAAAATTATAATTTTGAAGGGGAATGAGTCATAATTGTCCTATGTAGAATGTTTCTTGTATCTTCTTCATTAAATGTCTCTATTTTTTTATGGTACATGACTGGGCACTTTCTGGACAGACTTTGTACAGCTTATCTTAGTTTGTTTAAATTTTAAATAAATGCAAATCAATAGTATAAGTTATTTAAGGGTACATACAATTGTGATCAAATTTGAAAAAAAATAGAGATCATATATGCCAAGTTGAGGCTTTGAAAAATGGGTATTGAAAGAGATAGGATTACAATCAGAAAACATAAAGGAAGTCAGAAAGAACAGTAATTCTAATGTTTTAACATTCAGAATAGGTGTCTATTACATTATTTTTTAAACCATTTTGCAGTTGTAATTATTTTCTAAATCTTATTATTTTGTTTTTTTAATCCTCACCCAGTGATATATTTATTACTTTTAGAGAGAGAGAAACAGTGATGTGAGAGAGAAACATCCATCAGTTGCCTCCTGTATGAACCTTGACTGGGGATTGAACTCACAAACTTTTGACCTACAGGATGACGCTCTAACCAACTAAGCCACCTGGCCAGGCATTACTTGAATTTTAAAAAAAGTAACATACAGGTATAATATTTGAAGGTGATTATTTCCAGAAAGAGGGAATGATAGTTTCAAGTGGTGCAGAGTATTCAAAATTTAAAAATTAAAAAGTATCCTTTACATTTCAAGGCCTTGTAGATTTTTTTTGTCATAGTGACAGGAAAGTAGAATGGTAGGAATAAAGGTGGAGAAGAGATTGGATACTGTGGAAGTAGAGACAGGGAGAATAAGACAATGTTTATGAGAGATACGTTTACTTCAGTTGAACTCCGTGCTACGAAGGCCTGACCACCGCTCAAGAGCAACACTCCATGAAGAGATTTATCTTGTATGCCTTCCTCTGCTTATTCCCCTGTCTCACTTTAAACCCACAAACATGGTAATCAGTTCCTCTACTGAGAAGCAACAAAGGCCCAAGGATTTGAGGTCCTGCAGCTTGCATGTTTTAGAGACCTTAACTGCATTGATTACAGACCACTTTACATAATGATGACAGAACCAGAAAAAATCGACAGGGTGGGAACAGTGGAGAAAATTTACCTAAGAGTTTTCATTTGCTGGCTTTGCTTTAGGGACAAGAGGCAAAGAGAACTGGACAGGGAAAGATCAAGGAATCAGAAAGAGACAAGAGAAAAACAGAAGAAATAAAACAGAATGAAAATAAGGATTAGGGAAAGCCTTCCTCAATTTGCAATTACCCATGAGAACACATTTAATACTTCTGTTGCCTTCAATAAATACATTCACGATTAAAAACACATTATCTGTGTTTAACACATTTTAAACCATGTGCTTTCTTCTTGAAGCAGCCAAGTTCCAGTATTTAACTAAATGCTGATGTCACTGGCAATGTCTTTCAGTTCCTGAGTTTGGCAGAAAGAATTCACAGCCAAGAGCTCTAGCACAAGAGGAAGCTTATTTAGCATGTAAAGGAAAGTACACTCGAAGAGAAGAGCCAAGCAGGCTGCAAAGAAAGCTGCCTTGGCCTCTTAGAAATAAAGTCACAGAGGCAGAAGAAGTGAGTCAGCTGGGCTGTGTGGACCCAGAAAACAAGTTACAGAGTCAAAAAAGGGCCCTTGGAGACAGGTTCAGAGGGTTAGCCAGGGATGAGTTGCTGCTGCCCACTGCTCCCTTGGTTGTAAGTCTTGTGGGAACCCTTCGAGTTTAGGAATAAGAAAGCAAAGATACACAACTAAAGAAAGAAGGCGTGGGTGGGCCCTAGAGAGAATGTGCACGTGCACACTGGATCCTTTGTCTTATGGATTTTTATCTGCTTTTAAAGGCAGGAAGTTTAGGGGACGTCACAGGGAGGATCTCAGAAGAATATTCATCAGGTTTCTAGGCACCCTTTAATATTCTGGTCATCAGCATGAGCATACTGGGTCAGGTTCGTGGTCTCTATTGACTGATTGGTGCTAGGGTATTGGATCATCAGTTATCACTTCTGGTCCTGATGCCAGCGGTGGTGTTGCTTTGTCTGCTTTTGCTCCTTTTCTGGGCCTGGAGCTAAAACACAACTGAGTACGAGCTGTTATCTCTAGTTTGACCAAAACTTCGTCTCTTTGGTCAACAGACCCAAGACTTTGTAAGATTATTTGATGCTGATCAGAGCCTCACTATCCTAAGGGCTTAGCACTTAAGGGAGTGGTCATGCAGGGGAGAAGGAGGCAGGTGAGTCTGGGTGGGTGCCGGATGAGGCAGAGTGAACCTGACATCTGTCTCAGTTTCCCCATTCTACTTACTGAGGGATTTCCGAGCTTCTTAATTTTCCGGCCTCACTTACTAAAGTGTTAATCCTGCGGTAACAACTTCTGGAAAATTCTGTATACCAAGTGAAGTCAGAAATTATTGCAAATGAAGGTTAGACCAGAACATCATACTAAAATATAAAGATGGGAAATAAGAATTCAATAATAATCATGTAAATGAGATAGTCATTGATTCACTCTTAAGAGTTGCCAGATTAAATAAATAATAGTAGAGATGACCAGTTAAATTCGAATTTCCAATAAACAGCAAAAAATATTTTAGTATAAGTAGGTTCCATGCAATATTTAGGACATAGTTACACTAAAATTGTAATTTGTAATTTGTGATTTGTGTAAACTTCACATTTAACAGAGCATTCTGTATGCTATATGGCAAACCTAGTTCTACCGTGTTCTCACTGGCTTTTCAATCTGATGTTTAAGAGTTTAAACACTTACGTTCTTTTGGTTTCTCACTCCATTTTTTTTTAGTTTTTCTGTATATTTTCCGTCTTTCTTACATTTTACATCTTTCAGAGAAGCAAGAAACTGAGGTTTTATTTCTCTAAGAAGATCCTATATTTTAGACTAATTGCTTTGTTCGCAACCTTCTCTAAATTATCTAGTCCTGCTTTGTTTGACCTGTGTCTGTTAACAATGCCCATTAGTATGCTGGTCCTCCTCAAAATGAATTTCATTCAGAAAACCTCATCCTGAATTTTATGGTTTTGAATCGAAGAGAAGGAAAAAGTGTTTTCCTGTACTCATTTTAGGTTCACTGGCTAGGGCCCTGCACATTCGAAAGGAAAGACAGATGAACAAGAGAAAAACAAAGTTATTTATATGCGCGGCAAACATACACATGAGAGCACGCAGTGATGAGTAACTCAATGGTGCAGTTAGAACCTGACTTACACAGCATCCTAACAAAAGAGTAATACATCTGTGGAGAAGTGGCAAGACAGAAAAAAACAAAACAAAAGGGAGAATGAGTTTCTAAGGCTGACAAATTGAGGACAGGCTATTTTACAGGGGAACTAATGGAAGATAAGGGCTATTCAGTCAAGTTGGGTATGTAGATTTTTCTGCTGTCATTTATAGGCTAAGAAGGATCGAGAATTGTGTTTGGGGATTGATTTCTGTCCTTCCTTGTAAACACGGGAGAGGGGAAGAGAGCTTTACCAACTTTGTTCTGCTTCTAGGCAAATTGCTAGAGGCAAAGAGTTTTTCTTATATCTGCTTCTTCTGATTGCCTTCTGTTTAAAATAATCCTTATGCCAAGGTGACGTATTTTAGGGTGTTATATTTTGCTTCCTTCCATAATTATAGCTTGTAAAAATTTAAAAATGTTACAAATTGAATTTAAAAACCTATTGAAAGTTGTTTAAAAAACACTGCAAAGTCAAACCATCATTCTTTTTATTAAAGGAGCAAGAAATGTTATATTATCAGAAACTACAATTCAAAAAATTAAAATAATTATTCTGAAATCTATTCTGGGGAATAGACATGACTACATAGGTTAATAAAAATTAATTTTCCAAATGTAACTCATGTGAAACTCTGTACCAACTTCTGTCAACCCCTCTTTACAAGCTAAGGAACACTAAAACAGAGTCCAGATACTCATATAAGAAAGTCCTCCTTCCGATTCCAATATCTGTTTCTTCACTTAATATTGTAAGCAAAAATGTATAACAATTGTTTATTTCAGAGCCATAAATGTCTCTTGGTGAATTTTAAGTATTGTGAGGGAGGAAGAAACTTTTCCCTGTCTTTAAGGGTTTCTTCTGTTGCTCTAATAATCAAATAGGAGACAGATTAGCAAGAGAAAATAACCAAATTAACATGTATGTATGGAAACCCTGCATACATGAGAGTCAGAGACCCTCACATACATGAGAGGCTCAGAGACAGAAAGGAAAATTGAGGTTTAAGACATTCTGAGCTAGGGATGGGGTAAGACACTTTGGCCTTTCCGAAGGCCATTGAGGGTGACCATGTGGCAATAATAATCAGTTTTTCCTTCCGTGTCATTTCTGAAGGGTCATTTCTTGTGTTAACTCTTACTGTGAACCAGGCTCCTAACTTAAAATTTTCTAGATAGTTAAGGGGAGAACACAAAGCTTCTGCGAGCCCACAAGGTTCTTTACCTCAGAATAGTCCATGTACTACTGAGGTACATCTTGGGGTAGCTCATTCTGAACCCCTATAGTATACTGTAAGTTTTTCTTTGTTATATGAAAATGTTTGAATATGTCTTTTGGATTTTTCTAAAACTTTTTCTGTTTTGTTAAGGTATTCACCTCTTTCTATTTTCTTAGGGATTTCCTTAAAAAGTAAAATAAACTATTTGTAATTTGAGTCTTCCTAAATACATACAGCCTATTAGCATTTCAATAATTCTTTAAGATAAAATACCTTTCTTTCGTTTACCAGCACTCTCTTCTTTTCCAAATGAGGTATATATCCATATTATTGATTATGCGATAATCAATAATAGCGTATGATAGCTTCAATGTTCCCAATACCACTAGAAGAAGAAGATTGAGGCTCTGGCCATAAAACTAGCTTGGGACCAGGTTCCAGCTCTGCTGTTTCCTGCTGTGTGAGATTGTTACTTAAATTCTCAGTGTCAATTTTTGTCTTTATAAGAGTTATCAAAATAGGATTACCTCATAAGTTTGCTGTGAAAATTAAAAATGCTAATGCAAACAAAGCACTTAGCCTAACGCGTGGCTCATTCGAAGTGCTCACGGCACCTCTCAGCAGTGGGGAGTCCTAGACTTGATTCTTTTTTTCTCTGTCTAAGGAGGCACTGGTTTTTGTCATGTGGACTTCCACAGCCTTTGGGCCCTCCTTACGCCCTTCTTTACAGAAGGGAGAGCATGTAGCAAAGGAGGAACAGACTGCTTGCGGGAAACCTGCCCACGCCCATTTCCATTCTGTCATTCGCTTCCTCTGTCCCAGTTGTTCAATACCTTTATGTCGTCCCCTGCTGTTAGTGTCACGGGAGGGTGGGAAAAGCAGCTTCCCTAGTAGCCTATTACTTCTCCAAATCTCCTGTAAAATGTCTATATTCAGACCCACTTCCTTGCAAACCTCACCTCTGTTAGCCTACATATGATAAACTATTTAGAACTGAAGTGGCAATATCAGATCAAATCTATCCCACCTTTCCCATTTTGGCAGAAGAGGAGAGCACCTATCAACCCTACTTGGCTTCCTCTGGGGAATGCAGCTGTGGAAGGTATGGTTAGGCTGCCAATTTCTGACTGAAGGAATGTGGGAAGAAAGAGTATTCACCACTTGGAGGCCTGTCCACAAAAAATCTCCCTCCGAGTCTCCCACTGTCTTCATCAGCCATGTGGAAAACACTGATAAAGATAACCTTAGAAGTCATGTTATAGGAAGCAAAACCTCCGCCAGCTTGGGGTCTACTGGGTGATAGGGAGCTACCAACTAATAACATATCACGGACTCTTACATGAGTGAGAAATAAACATTATTGTGCTAGGCTACTATATTTGGGGGTATCACCGTTATAGCACCTAGTAAGCATTTCCTTAACTATTGAGTAATATGCCCACACAACATGTTATTATGCAACATGAGCTTTGAGTTAACTGCCCAGAAAAGACACATAAAATTTTGAAGAAAACAGTGGGGTATTGTGGTATGGGATAATTTCAGATGGTCTCATTTTGTCATATTGTCTGAATAGCTCTTTCATTCTGTATTAGGCTGATCTAGTTTCATCCTGAGAGACGAAACGTACTCTGTCTCACTCATCATTGTGACTCCACATCCAATGTCTTAACCTCTTGTCTGGGTCATTGAACCACTTGCACCTCCCTGTTAATTTTCTTATTTCTTAACAGGTTTTGACTCACTGTCCTTCTCTCATTTATGGTGCAAACACGTTTCTAATGACCATTGATGCTCTATTACAACTAGATTAGGGAAACGATATTACAAACTTTGAGAAACTGGTTTGATGTTTTAGTTCATTCTTATTGTGGTGTACTCCCATTAGTGATCTGACTACTCAGCTAAAGCCAGGTTTAAGTTCACACCTCTCACTTCTCTCTCTTCTACTGCTTTTGACATTGTTCTGACCCCACAGATGTCCTCTCTCCCAGTCCATCTCCCTCTCTGAGAAGAATGACAATCCTGTCTGTACAGCATTCATGTCTTCTCTCACTTGTCTGTGTTTCTCCCTATTTCCCTACATTACATTATAGTGGTTATTTAACATATATGTTATAGACACTTCTTTGGGGTAGATCATCATTTATATATTGGAACATACAATTTGCCTTTCATCTACTTTCCCATTATTTGGGGGAACATTTTGGCTTCTCCTATCATACAATACTGAAAAGTTTCATAACAAATAGGAATAGGAAGTACAAGGGAAATAAGATAAACAGGTAAATTTATAGGCCAATCTACTTTCCCGAGTTGTAAACTAAATGTACAAAAGGAGTAGAAGCCAATTTCTCATCAAAATACTTAATCTTAACTGGACATTTTTAATAAAGAATACACCAAGTAGTATCTGAGGGTTTGGGGAGCTGGAAAACAATGGCATATATTTCATGCTCTCTGGGAGCCTGCAGTTTGTTTGGGAGAAAACCTGAAACACAAATAATTGTACATGAAAATAAGAGGTAATGCATATTAAAATCATATTTGATTAAGAGGCGAATAAGAGGACTAAACTATCCTGAAGTCTAAGGCCAGGGGATAAAGGAGTTTTATTATGAAGTTCAGAGCCTTGATCCTACTGCATGATTCTATTTTATTTATTTATTTATTTATTTTTGCATTATTCTATTTTAAAAACTTTCTAAAAATAATAGTGCAAACTGTTCTATGATTTAAAACATTTTGTTTTGAAGGTAATAGCTCTTATCGATTATTAAGAGACCAGTCATCTGTTATTTTAAAAGGGAGATGGGAATGTTTGCAGTAAAATGTTTGAAGTGTTTGCAATTTAATCAAAGACAAAACCATCACAAAATATGTGCATAAGATGGCAGTTTTTAACAAGCGTTTATCACCACTAAGAGCAGTTGGCGTGCAAAGGCAGCTGCCCAGGTACCTGGTCGTCAGCAGTGAGCAGCACTTGCTCAGTGGGGATGCCAGGTGCAAGGCACCAGGCAGTCTTCACACGAGGAAGAAAATCAAAAGTGAAATTTAAGCTGTTAGCTAAAATCATAGATTAGATTAAATAAATGATCAAATAGCAGGGTTTGAGGTAATGGTTGTCAGTAAATGTAAACCTTTTTTTACTGTTTTCTTTTTTTACAATTTTCTGCAATTTTCCACTTTTGCTATAACAGCTGTCAAAAGAGATGACCACAATTTTGTAGGAGAGGTGCCAAAGTATTCTCATGACCTTGATTAAAACTCAATGTCAGCTCTGGCTTGGCGGCTCAGTTGGTTGGAGCATTGTCCTGTGCACCAAAATGTTGTGGGTTCAATCCCTGGTCAGGCACATATGAGGGACAACTGAGCAACATTTCTCTCACATTGATCTTTCTTTCTCTCTCTCTACACCCCTGCAACCCTGTCTTTCAGTCTCCCTCCCTTCTTCTCCCCCTTTCTTTCTCTTTAAAATCAACAAATGTATCCTTGGGTGAGTGGGAAAAACCCTCAATGGCAAATACTCTGAGCTGCCCCCATGGCCATAATCACAACAAAGAAATTGAAATAATTCTCAAGAAGCAATGTGATGCCTTTAGTTTTTTTGGGTGAATTGAAGAATTCATTATTTAAATACCTTTATTCCGATGATGTTTTAGAACTCCCACCTGCCATATCAGATTTTGATAATATTCATTGGCTGCACTCAAAATACATGCTGAAGAGAGTGGACTTGAGCTTGAAGCAACTCCTTGGTGGAGGCTGAGGAAGCGCTGTGAGTGAATGCGTGCACGGCACCTCTCCTCCTCGCTTGGTGCTGAGCACAAGGGCCTGACTCAGAGGGGAACAGTCAGCACTCCCTGGGTGGGAGGTGCCTCTGCATTTGTAGTGGCAGCCCGTTTGCTTATGAAATTATCTGAGAAGGGATCATAGAGAATAGTATCATTGATAAATTTCCCTGAAGAGTCAGTAACCCACTTCTATGACGAATGACTTTTGCAAATAGAATAAGTCACTCTGTTCACTGTTTTGAAAACCTTGTAAGGAGTTCATTGCCTTTAAGCTGAAATTCATGGTGCCACCGTGGAATAAAAGGTCCTTTACAATTGTTCCTTATACCTGCTGCTTCTCTTGCCCCTTCCTCTCTGGGTACTCACGGTTCTATGACCACCCTGAGCATTTCTGTATCTCTACACATGTTTGTTTTTTCCTTGCTTAAAATGTCCTCCTCATTTCTCTGATAGACTCCTGAAAAATTAATGATGGAAAACTTTCCCAATTCTTCCATTCGATCTTTTGCCCCTCCAAGGAATTGCCGCTTCCTTTCTCCAAGTCTCCTGGAGGTCCTGGTACATATTCCTAGGGACCAAACAAAGCATCACCTTAAGTGGTTTTTATAAAGCTTCTGCAGATGTCTCTAAATTCAGTTTCCTAGTTCTTGTGACAGAGGTTTCAAACAGTTCTACCAAATTATATTGTGAAAAACTTGTTCCGTGTTAACATAGTCTCCCTGGGAATTAATTATTTTAACAAAAATCTCATTTTGAAAGTTATGTTTTAGAGTTAACTTGCAGACTCTTTTGTTAGAAGGTAGTTATAAGCAGTGTGCATGTGAACTTGATTCAGTTTGATTCCTTCCTTCAGATACAGTTTAAAAAATAATCTACTCATTCAATTACAATACAAGTTTCTCTGTGTTTTTTCAAATTTTCCATCTTAAACAAATATGGGTTAGCAGACTCAGATTGATGGCAGAATTTCCACTTTGTCTGTACTGCTCACTACCCCATTAACTAAAAGCCAAACAAACAAGCTAATGATGTTAACATGGAAACAATTTAGTATTTGAGAAGGCCTTTATAAATTTTAGCATAAAAGACTAGAAAAAGAGAAAATCCAAGGCAAATTGTCATGTACCTATGAGAAACCTCCAAATTCATTATCCAGGGAAATGGGCAGGGGAGAAGGAAAGTAAAGCTGATGATTTATATCATCAAGTGGCCCAGTCCGCTCATTTCATCAGTGGGCCAACTGCTTCCCCCCCATTGTCATCCATGGGCTGCTAACAAATAGAAAAATGGACTTGAGTCCATTGGATTTGAGTTTCATCTTTTTAATTTCCCTCTCCTCTCCTTGATGCTGCTGCTAATGACCAGTGGAAGGTCCTAACAAACAAACACAGGGGTTGTAGAAGTGATGAAATCACATCAAACTACAAAACTAGATTAATGGGACCTTGAATAAATGGGCTTTCTGGCCTCCTATTGAATTCTCAAAACTCCTTGGAGTTGAACTGAATGTTTTTATTGCACATTTCTTCTTGCCAATGGCTCAGTTGACAGGCAGGGAGAACATTCCTTTTGGATACAGCAGCATTAGCAAAAAGAGGACCTCGTGGTCTGGTGAGCTGCTCAAGGAGAGATTATTTCTTGTTAATAAATGCCTGACTTACTAGGTACTCAAAATGAGTGATACATGAACAAATTAATGATTGGAGCAATGAGCAGGAATAAGAACTGTGTTTGCTCTGTATGACCTTGGATTAGTTATGTGAATATGACTGTGCCATTTCACTTACTCAGGTATCTGTTTTCTCATCTAAGAAATGGTAACAGACATAAAGGCTATTGAACAGTTATTCTGAGCTTCATGTGTCATAACGAATGTAAAAGCACTTTTGAACTCACCCATTACTGTGAAAATGTGAGAAAATTATGCACCTATTTCCTCAGGTCCTGCTTACATGATTTATATAGATCCTTTTCTCTTCATTATTCTTTCATTTATCTTGAGCCCACCAGCCATGCTGGATTGGCTTGGCCCTTAATGGAACCATAGGTAAACTCTGGCAAAGCCAGTTTTGAGACAGACTCACCTGCTCCTAATTTGTCTATGTCTGTCAGAAATGGCCTGATGCACCAATTTATCAGAATTTTGATGCATGGGTTTCATTTCTGTCCGCTCTGATTGTTAAATCTCTGACATTAAATGTGCTCCAGACTCTGGGCAAATCTCTGACAAGTAGCTTTTAGGTCCTGCCCTGGAGTTGGTCTAACTGGGGATCTTTTCTCCATCTTTGCCCTCAAACCCAACTCACATCTCTGACTTCTTTTCATATGTACAGTCTTGGACTTGCCACCTCCTAAGGTGTTAGCACTCACAACTGGGGACTCTGGACCCCGGGTCTCAGAGTGTCCTTAAGGTGATCCCGTTGCCATGTCAACCGAACTTCACATCACAGAAACCATTCCCATCGGCTCTCAAGTGGTTGACTTGGAAATGTTCTTTTAAAAAAACACCTTATTTTTATATAAGTATCAACAAAGTCAAGACCGCATAAAAATAAATGCACAAATATCTAATTTTATGCTTACCCCTATGTCTTCCTCTATCCCCATAAATATTTTTGTTTGTTTATTATTAATTTTTTTCTTGCTGAGATACCACTTTTTTCTATACATAACTTTTTTCCTTTTGATTTTTTCCTCTTAGTTCTACTTTATTGGCTATTAAAACAGCTGGCACAGTTCCATTTTGTTCATATTTGCTTTCCATATAAATCAGGACAAACATCAGCTGTGGCATTAGAATGGGTTCTGGTGTCCTCTCCGGTCAGGGAGTCTAGGAGCCCCCCAGTGACAGAGCAGTGTGTTGGGGTAGTGGGAATATATTATTTCCTTTTTCTGTTTGCTTTTAAATTATGTATGCATTGTTTGTTTGGGGATCTTTCTTGTATGGTATGTATGCTTCTCAGTATTTTTAGTTGTTTAGTTCCTTGCATTCACATTCTGTCGGAAGACTCTGGTGGTGGTGAGTTGTTGGGGGGGGAGCAGGAGAGAGGCGGGAGGTGAAAACTCAAGTCCTGCCTTCTGCCTATTTAGAGACTGTGGTGGGACTTGTTTCAGTGCAGAATGTTCCTAATATTGAATACATTTCTAACACTTCTCCATCACACTTTTTCTTCCACTAAGCAATCTTGTCTTTTAGAACATCTGCTAATATTTAAAATTCTAGGCAATGTTCTTTTCAAAGAACCACCCCGGGTTTATTCACCGAGGTGTAGTAGATGAAGACATTCATGTTGACCAACCTGTTCCTACAGTGAACGCATCATTAGCCAGCACTTTTTGGATGCTACCCCAGTGACTCCAGCCAGGATGGAACTGCCCCTGTGCTTTTCAGCCCCCACATAGAGCCAGGACAATAAACAGTAGGCCCAGGCCCAATCAGCTCCATTCAGGACCCATTCCTTTCTACCCACACTGTAATTTATTTACCTTACATTAGGACTCAGTCAGCATCTAGGTGATCAGCAGTTTCTTTCTGCAGTATAAATATTAGGTTATGAGATAAACCAAATGTTCTCTTGCCTCTGGATAGAAGCAGGGTTATGTTTGGGGGTGGTAATCAGCAACTATTAGTTCACCTTATTGTAAAGTGGACTTTCATCTCCTCTCACCCCTCCTGGTGAATGCATATTGCACAGTTTACAACAAGCTTCACAGTACCTATGCTGAAATCATGATAAAACATTTTAAAGTCTCTTAAGTCTTTATTGCATTTCTATTTTATAAATAATTCAAACACACTCGCCTCTTGAAAATTAAGACCTTATGTGATTGATTGATTTTTCTAACTATCTTCCAAAGTGCTTTGAGACTAATAAGTGCTCCATAAAAGTGATTTGATTTAATAAGCACTTTCACTATAAGCTGAAATTCAGAAGGACAGCTTTCTCACAAGGACAAGGGATATGGGAATTTACGGCATCTCAGATATGCCGTCTAGCTAACTTTGCATAGGAGGATATTGTTGATCATGTGTTTTCCGAATGAAATGTTTCCATGGAGATTACAGGTTGAACGAACTCCATTTCATTAGCTTTAAAAGCCCAAAGTGAAAATCTGGGGTAAACACCCTTCAGTGCAATGCTCAAAAGTTGTGTTCTATTTCCTCTATGACCTAAAACATAACCTCACGACATGTTGAGCGCAGAAAATGCAAGTCGCAGGCTCAATTTTTGGAGAAGGGGTTATATTATATAACATTAAAATTCTGAGTTTGAAGACACAGTTATTTTGTGATTATATCTTTCCTTTAAGAAAAATCAGTAAAGGGAATGGTAGGGAGCAATTCAAGACAATGGATTAAAACTGGGATGTCAGAGAAAAAGCAGAATCCATGTATTTAGTAGAAAACTTTCAGCTCATAGAGGTTGAACAGAGAACAGAATTGCTGGTAGATTCATAACACTTATCATTACCAGAAAATCAAATCTTTATTGAGAAATATGCATACTTTCTTGTCAATATTTTGAAGTCCCCTGATACTTAGCTCTTGGTTCCCACTGGTCTGGCCTTAACACATTATCATGTAAAATAACTTTGAGTATCTTGGTGGCTAGTATCAGGTCACTAAATCCAACAAGGAAAAATTATACAAGATGAATCAATACCATTATAAATGCAATATTATTGGCTCTCAAAGCCGCTTACCATATATTTCTTTAGTTAACTCAATCCTAGGCTGCCTGCTGTGAGAATTAGAAACCTGTGACTTCCTCTCTCTCCTGGGCAACCACCATCTCTGGCCAGGACTACTGCCTCCTAAGTGGTTTTTCCAACTGTACTCTTGTTTCTCTTGAACAAACTCTTCACAAATAGCTAAAGTAAACCTTTCTTTTTAAGTTTTTATTATAATACACATGCACAGAAGTCCACATATCATAAATGTGCCACTTCATACATTTTCATAAGCTGAGAGCACCCACAAAATCGTTACCCTGGGGAAAAACAGAACATCCCCGGCACACAAGCTTGCCTTCTCTCTTCCAGTCGCTAGCCTGCTGTCAAGAACAACATCGCAATGTCCACCAGCGTGTTTAATTTCGTTTGACTTTGTGCTTTATAGAAATGAATTCGTAGAAAATATATTTTTCATTGACTGGCTTTTATCTTTGGGAATTATGACTGTGAAATTAATGCTTATTTTTATAGTATTTTACTGCATTATCTTTTCCAAAAAACTATGCTTAATACCACCCCAATTTTTTCATTTCTCTATTCTGGTGCTACTCTCTTCCTTCGGCTCACAGCTTTGTGGTCAGCATAGGGTCCTGGAAAGAATTTTTTCTCTATCAGCATGTTGTTTTCTGAGGCCACTCCCTTCATCGAGTCAACAGGCATATTTATCTCTTGGGGCTCATCTCAAATGACACCCAAAGAAGTGTTTCTCAACACACTTTAGGTTCCTCTTCCTACCAATGAATCAGAAAAACTGGAGATGGTTTCTAGAATAAGCATTTTTAATAACTTCTCAATGCCTTCTTTTGTACTCTGATGTTTGAAGATCTGTGTCTGAGTGCTTGAATAGAGGAAAGCATATTCAAATTAAAGGGATATGGTTACTAATATTGGGCATGGAGAAAATAAGGTAAGATATGTGGAAAATAAAGAAATACATGTGCTTTCTGGACTCTATCCTTAGACTAATTCATTCTTACCTTTTACCAACAAAAACCAGGCTATAAGGGAATCTGACATGAATTTTAGCCACTTATGCCATCCATTTAGGATGATCAAGAAACATAAAATATGCTGGAAAGAACACTACCTTTAAATGAAAGAGAACAACTCTGAATTAATAAACTCTATCCTGCCAATCTTACAGGGTCACTATTAGAATAAAAAATAATTTGAGTAAACTCTGTAAACTCCAAATTGAAGATAAGCCACAGATGAATAAACTATAAAAACCTAACTTGCCCTGAGATCCTAAGAGAGTTGAGCTTGCAGAATAACCAAACTGCCTGAAATCTAAGGAAAGACAGACACCTTCAAGGAGAGCAGGTGAGAACCGGCCCCAGAAACAGAGAAGGCACACCCATTCCTAGGCTCTTCTCTGTGGACAGCATAAAGTACTCACCAGAAAGAGCGGGGCAGGGAGAGAGACAAGAAAGTGTCTCTCTGGTGTGTGTCCAGACGTGTGCTGCAGCCTGTACAGGAAAGATAGAGGCCTGATTGGACCCTTGCCACGTACCCATCTCCCAGGTATCAGAGCTGTCTAGCTGTGCTCATTTCAGATTGGCTCCCCTCCAGCAGGCTGGGCTCTATGGCGGGAATTAATTTTAGCATTATCTGTAATAGAATAAAAACTATGTTTTATCTTTGTCCCTGGTTCCTGGCACAGAGCTTCAGAAACCCTTGAAATTTCCTGAGTGATAGAATTATGTCTTTGTTATTCATAAGTAGCCCATTTTAACCATACCTGAGTCTGTGCCAATGTGCCTCACAGATAGCTTCATGATGGGGTTAGTCATCAGGAAATCATGATTAAAGAGAAGTTTCAGCCCTACCTTTCTAACTGCAAGCAGGGGAGAGGAACTGGATGCTGAGTTGAATCTCCAATGGGCATCGATTTAATCAGTCACACTGAGTAATAATGAAACCCCACGTAATATTGTAAACATCAAGGCTCAGTGGAGCTGCCATGCTGCTGAACACACTGATGTACTGGGAGGCTGACCTGTCGAGGACAGGGCAAGAAAGCCCTGGGTCTACCCTGTCCCAAACCCTATGTGTTTCTTTCATTCCACTCTTCCTGAGTTGTAATCTTTGCAATAAAACTACAATCCTAAGCACAGCTCCTTCGGTGAGTTCGGTGAATTCTAGCCAGTTATTGAACCTGAAGGAGGGTCATGGAACCCTTGAATCTGTAGCCAGTTTGGACAGAAGTGCAGGTAACTAAGTGTTTCACCATGAATTAATGTGTCCCTCCCTCCCTCTGGACACGGTCACCTGTCGGATCCCTCCCTGCCAACATGATGGTATTTGGAAGGGAGCATTTTGGGAGATAACTAGGTCTGGATGAGGTCAGGAGATGGGGGCCCTCATTATGGGATTAGTGCCATTACAAGAAGAGACAGCAGAGTTTGTGTTCTCTCCTTCTCTCTGCCCTGGTCTCTCCCTGCACCACAGGGGCTCATTCTAGAGAGTGATCTGACATGTATCTCTTGATACACAATGCTTTTTTGCTTGCTTCTTCATGGGAAAACTTCATAAATTTTGTTACTCTTGTAAGTTTGTGTAATACTCACCTTTATAACAATCCGTCTCAAAGGCTGTGAGCCCAATGCTTACAGGCAGTATTCTCAAAACCACAATGAGCCGTTACACCCATCTATTCACCTATTTTGGAGTCACATTTGCAAAGCCCTTCTGCTGGGCTGGTGTGGGGACATCATCTGATACAAGTCAGGGAAGTGCCCTTTAAGTTTGTTTACTGGAAAGAGCTCCCAAACACAGGCAGGGATGGCTGAGGCACTTCCCAGCCTGAGGTCAGAAGGGATTGCCTTGAACCACTAATTCAATAGTGTGGCCAGATTCTAGCTTCCCCACCATTCTGCTTACTCCTATGTCCCTGTGGGTATCCTTCAGTCTAGGCTCCTGCACCCTCATATGTTGCCTGAGTCTTACCCCATGGCAGCCCAGGTGCAAAACTTCACCCTCCTCACCAAGTTCTACACAAACCTAAACTCCCCAAGAATTCTACCAACTTGGTAGGTTGTTCAAACTGCTGAGAATGAACAAGGGCTTCACGTGGTAGCATGTGCAGCCTTCTGAGATGATGGGAACCAATTCTCTCTCTTGCTGCAACCCTCCTTCTTTCCACTTCATATCCTTCATCCTCATTCTTATAAAGCAAGCAATTAACTGTCATTCTCTCAAAAAGTCATTTTGTTCTTTTACGTGGCAATGATGCTCAATATATGTTCTCAACACAGCTTTTACAAAGTCAGTTCACTCCTTAAATTAAAAAATAATAATAATAATCTTATTACAGGCAGAGAATACATGTATTTATTATCTGCAGAAAAGCACCATGAAGAAAGTAATTATTTTTTAAGATTTTATTCATTTATCTTTAGAGGGGAAGAGAAAGAGGGAGAGAAATATCAATGTGTGGTTGCCTCTCATATGTTCCCTGCTGGGAACTAGCCTGCAACCCAGGCATGTGCCCTGACTGGGAATCGAACCACAATCCTTTAGTTCACAGGCTTGCATTCAATCCACTGAGCTGCACCAGCCAGGGCTGAAAGTAATTATTAATCAAAATTCCACCAATCACAAAAAGCTAAAGTTAACATTTTGGCAAATGTACTTTTGTTATTTTGAAAAAATATATCTTTCTACTTCTAACTTCTACTATATCTATGTCCCTTAATTTAATTAATGGGTACTGAATTTTTGCACATTTAGTTTTTTTCTAAATTGCTATAAGCAATGCTATAAAAAATAACTACTCCATAATTATAAAAAATTTCCCATGCAAAGACATTTTTGCGGTGCCCTTTAAGGTCTAAGCAGAAAAATCAACACATTTGATTTACTATAAAAAGGAACAGAAAATTCAAAAAATAAAGTGAAAAGAAAAAAATATTTGCAAATTGAGTATCTTCAGTATGAAACTGAGGGGATACCTGTTTTTTTTTTTTAAGAAATTTTCTCTCTGAAGGAATTGTGCCAGAACTCTTTGTTGTTGTTGTTAAGTAAAATATCAGAAAACCTAATGGATTCACTGAGAAATTTTATTTGATGCACAATAGCTAAACCATGCACAAATACTTACTGCAACATGGCAGAATTTTATGATACTTGTATTAATACTACAGGAGATCTGATTCCCAGAAGGAATTCTTTTCTGGACTAAAAAAAGATTCAAGGAAAAGTGACTTTTCCAAAAGCTGCCAATGAATTCCCCTTTTTAGAGAATCTAAGCATTAAAAAAAATAGGCCATCTCTAATCTCTGTTTTGGATCTACAAAAAATGTCACCACCCTAAACACTTTTACAAAGCCACTGAAAAATAGCTCACTAGTCCCTTTGGGGATCTGCCTCTATCTTTCTGTCATAGACAGATGCGAAACTGCTTTCTTCAGTGTGGGAAGACTAAATACAGAGTAATGCAGTGTGTGTGCTAATGTGTGTACATTAGATGTTGGAGGCAGATATTAAACATTCACAGATGGCCCTAGCTGGTGTAGCTCAGTGGATTGAGCATGGGCCTGTGAAGCAAAGGGTCGCTGGTTTGATTCCCAGTCAGGGCACATGCCTGGGTTGCAGGCCAGGTCCCCAGTAGGGGACACGTGAGAGGCAACCACACATTGATGTTTCTCTCCCACTCTTTCTCCTTCCCATCCCTTCTCTCTAAAAATAAATAAATAAAATATTAAAAAAAAACATTCACAGATGTAAGTATGACTGCAATAAGAGCTATGTGGAAAACTTGAAGTATAAATTCTTCTTTACATAGGTTTTCAGGCTATAAATTTATGGACAAATGAGAAGTACATTTATAATATAAAATATGTGGAACAATATTTTTATAAGTATTATGAACATAAATACACACAAAATTCTTTTCATTTTCTATATTAAAATAAGATAGTGAAGATCAATTATATATATATATAATTGACCTACATATATTCTATAGTTGACCTATATTTTATATATATATAAAATTCTTTATATATAAAATTCTATATATTTCAAGATTCTTGTGTGTATATAAAAGTTTTTCAACTACTTTTTACCAATTTTAAAATAATTTTATTCTAGGCAAGTTTTATATTTCCCCAAAGATTTGATTTGCTTTTTCTTCTCCCAAATTGAGAACTTTATAACAAATCAAGTTTCCCTTTGTGTAATAATTTTGAGGAAGCTCAGAGCCAAGTTTAAAATTATGTTTAATCTCATGGCTGGCATTTGTATCCCCATATGCCTAAGTTCTGATTTTCTATTTCTATTGCATTATTACTTCTATATGTCTCTTATTTTAAACCATTTAAGAAAACCTTTGTATTAAAAAATGGGAATATATAAATAACTTCTTTGAACAACTAAAGAAGCTGTAATTATATGAATATGTATGAGATATATGTGAAATAAAATGAAATTCCAGTCCAATAAGATTTATTAAGCATCTATTTTGGAAATGACCCTATGGATAAAATAATTATTAATAAGAGAAAATCTATGGTAGCCATCCACTCTTTCTCCTTACTTTTATCATGCAACCTAAAATAGAAGCATTTAAACTAGCAAATGGTATTACTTTCTTCAATCTATTAATAGTTTTGAAAATCCTACATGATTTCACAAAACATGCTTTTACATATTTTATATTGTGAATATACTTTGTATTCATTATAAATTTATAGTCTGAAAACCTATATAAATAAAAATTTATACTTGAATGTTTCTACATCACTCTTACTGCAACCATACCTATGATTATATAATATCTATTTCACCTCTAAGAGGGCGGAAACTACATTTACCGGTTTACCATTGATGTTCATGGTTCATGTTCCTTTAGAGCAAGGGGTCAGCAAACATTTTTTTCTATAGGGTTAGGTAATATTTTAGGCTTTGCAAGCCATAAGGTCCCTATCACAATAATGCAACGTTAGGGTTCCAGTGTGAAATAGCTGCAACAATTCAACTCTAGTGTTCTCATGTGAATGAATGGATGTGATTGTGTTCCAATAAATTGAGCGGGCAAGCTCTAGTGAGTGGCAGACCATAGTTTGGAGACCTCCGTTATAGAGTAGAGTGGGCATTCAATATTTTTGAAACTTGGTAAGTGGGAATCAAATCGGACATGATAAGGCCTGGAAAAAGGATAGATGTCACGTTTAACCGTGCTAATGGTGGAACAGTTGTTTGTTTGTTTTTTTAATCCTCACCCGAGGACATGTTTTGTTTTTAAATTGATTTCAGAGAGATAGAGAAACATCAGTTGGCTGTCTTCCATACACGCTCTGATCAGAGATCAAACCCACAGCCTTCAGTTGTACTGGACACTGTTCCGACCAACTGAGCCACCCGGTCGGGGCAACAGTTGTTTTTCTTTTTTTTTAATATTCTTTTTTTTCGAAGATTTTGTTTATTTATTTTTAGAGCGAGGGGAAGGAAGGGAGAAACAGAAAGAGAAACATCAATGTGTGGTTGCCTCTCACGTGGCCCCCACTGGGGACCTGGCCTGCAACCCAGGCACATGCCCTGACTGGGAATCAAAATGGCGACCCTTTGGTTTGTAACACAGCCTGCCCTCAATCCACTGAGCTATACCAGCCAGGCAATAGTTGTTTCTTTGCATGTTTTTCTTGAGTAGAAAGCAATATTAAGTGTTCTGAAAGAAATATGGACCAAAGTTTATATGCTCATTGTTGGCCAAGTCTGGATGGTGAAATACTCTAAAGAAATATTATTTTGGTTATTTGCAACATAATTTCTGTGGTTTGTCATGCTTTTTCCCTAAAAGAAAATCAAATTGTGTATTGTTCAATATTTTCAAGTTTCAAAATTGTGATTTATTTTTGCTTTCAATCATCCCATGAAGCTATAAACATCACATTTAAAAACAGGTTTAGCGAGCTATAAATAAATGATACTTCTCAACAAATTACCTTTCCTCCTCCGATGCACTTGTCTAAAACAACATCTATAGTTGTAAAGATAAAGCAAAACAAACAGTAGAGCTAACACTGTGATCCCAATAATTCAACCCCAAATGGCACCAGGACATTTTGTGAGATGTTATTGTTTGGCCTGATTTATCAATGAAATTCAGCCAATAATCATCTTTTTTTCACTATATTCCAAAATAATTAAAATAGCCAAATAACAAATAGAAAATGTTATATCCACTGGACGCGAGAATAATTTTTGAAGACCTTTACGGGTTTTGATCTTATTTTATTGTCCAAGCTTAACCTGCTCAGGGGCGAACTCTCGGGGTGTCCGGAGACACGGTGCCCAAAAGGGCTGCAGATGAGAGACGTGCAGAGCGCTTACAGCTAAGTCCTTATATAGGGACGAGCAAGCAAGCGTTGAACAGAAGCAGACGTGGCAGTTAGCTGTTTGCTGACAGAGACTGTGCCTGAGAACAGGGTGGGGTTTCAAAATTCAAAACTAAACAGATTACAATCTGCCTATCTTGCTCTAAGTAGGGCACTCACATACTGCAGGATGTCTGCTCAGCCTTTGTTTGCATGCTGTTCCTTGTTCCTGTTTTGCTGTGGTCAGGCTATGTTCTCAATTTCCCAGATCTCAACAAAAACATACCTATATTGATATATGGGGGGGGCAAAAGTCGGCTTACAATGGTTTGTATAGAAAATGATACAATAATTAATAACTAATAATACAAGGATAAATTGTGTGGCATACTTACAACTTTAAACCTACTTTTGCCCCACCCTGTATTTCAAGAATGTCATCAACTCGAGAAATCATTATAGTTAAATGAATTTAAACAGTGCAACTTCTTGAAGCACTAGCTGTACTATTGAGCTGTGTTTTCAAAGGGAGAGAAATGGATGGCCTGAAAGCATAGGAAAGTACATTTCAGACAAGGCATAGTGGATACTGAATGTATGATAGGACAAGCCTTAGTTGTCCACTAAATTTTATAACTTAGGCCTAGCCTAAATAAAGAAGTTTTAAATGAAATAAAGAAGTTTCCAAGTCATTTAGCTCTTAAAAGTGAAGCTGATTTGTCCTCAAACAACTCTCCGATAATTTGACTAAAAGTAACTTCTGTGCCCCTCATGTAGACTCTAACATGCTACTGGTTTTTGTAAGCTTTGCAGTTTCTGTGTTTTTCCTGTCTACCATTTCTTTCATGCTCTGGTTT
Source organism: Artibeus jamaicensis (assembly GCF_021234435.1). Taxonomy (NCBI): domain Eukaryota; kingdom Metazoa; phylum Chordata; class Mammalia; order Chiroptera; family Phyllostomidae; genus Artibeus; species Artibeus jamaicensis. Next base: position 17,805,370 of record NW_026522056.1, on the reverse strand, counting down.
GGAAGTTATCTCACCTGCTGGCCACACTGCTGGGGGAAACATTTAATTGGAACTCCAGCCATTTTCTACCTACGTCTCGAAGAAGAAAAAAGTCTTTGATTTCTGTTTTATTTACCAGAAAAAAATGTTAAGAGAAAGAATTAACTTCAACTGAATTATGATGAGATAGCAAAACAGATCTTGATGAGGTACCTGCCAGGCTGCTGGTTTAATATGCTCTGAGGTCTGTGTGCACAAATTAGTTCCTTTGCAAATTGACCTGTTGGACGTACAAACTAAAGGAAGAAAACCTAAGATATGTCCAGACTAAAACAACATTTAATTTGAAAAAAGATTTTTTTGGAATTAGAAAATAATCATATAAGACAGTAAAAAAATCAGAAAATCAACTTGAATATTAATCTAGTCTCTTAAGGTTGTGGGGGAACAACAATAGTGAAAAGAATCACCTCACATTTTTTATATAAAAGAAAACAGACTGGAAATTACACTTTGAAATGATACAAAAGTAAATGAATTTGTCATATTCTAGAAGGAATTTTCTGTAGAGACAGAGAACAAGGTAAGTAACCAACCTATAAACAAAAAAAGGAAATAAATGAACAGAAAAGGTACGGAAGACAAGTAGAACTTGGTAGCAAATATAAGGACATATTTCAACACTTGAAAACCAAGGACAAAGATTCCATGTGGAATCATTGTGCTCAAATTTATTTAACCGCTTTATGGGCACTATCCAGGGTTAAAGGTGGACTAGAACTGGTTGGGGCTGAACATCGCCGGGGTCACATAAACGTTTTGGGAAACAAAAAGATGATGCTATTTGTCAAGACAAGAAAAGGTGTTAACGCTGGAGGGAAGTCATCTCTGTTCAGGACACTGATGCTAGTGAAATCGTCTAAATGGAGAGAGCTACGTATCTAAAGAATTCTATAGCATTTAAAAAATAACACAAAGCTATAAAGGACCTAAGGTTAGTAATGGTGGCACAAATTTAATATGGCAATTATCAGTTCCATATACTGCAAGGAAAATGCTGGATACTAAATTATATGCACATGATTATACATATATATATAAATAATTTGTAGTAGGGTGGGATTATGGGTTAATTTTTTAATTTCTTTAATTATAAAAGTACAATTAAAATTTTAAACTTGAATTAAGTTTAATGCTATAAATATAATTTTCAATATAATTAACAAAAACATTTAATTAAAATAAAAATTGAATATTTTTTTATGAGCTCACATTTTGGAAAGTTAAAGAAGAGAAAATTCAGTTTTCTTAGTGTGTAATTATTTCTGTAAAATTTCTTGGTAGTCAGCTCATCTGCCAAATTCCAAATGAGCCCAGTTTCTGATTTTTTGTGATGATAATAATATGAGAAAAGTATTTTGGTGAAATTAAGATTCTGTAGATTTCTATGACCAAAATGGCCTTGATTCTTTTCTAAAGAGGGCTGAGTTAAATGGAGTGTGTGAAACATATAATAAATATGGTATCTTGCCCTGTTTGTTTATTCTGGAGGCTTGGATTACAAATTCATATAATAGAAATAATAATTTCTATTTTCAAGATTCTTGTATTAAATGAGACATACTTAGGTCTAGTAATATAAATTTCTTTGCTATTTTTTAAAAAATTTATTTAGTTATTTTTCAAGTACAGTTTTTTGTGACTTTGCTATTTTGAGTAGTAAAGAAAAATGTTTGAAAGATACATGATACAATTTATAGCCCTGAGAAACAAGAGACCTGGGTTTTATTTCAGGTCCATTTGAGTATTCTAAAGATGCTCTTCCTAGATATTTATCCCATTCCAATCTCAATTGTTTGATCTATAAAATGGAGCTGGTCTGAGTGATTTCTTAAGGTTCTAACTTTATTTCCCCTTATGTGACCCCATGTGTAATTATACATATTCCCATATTCATCTTAATAAAAGTTTTACTTTTAGTCACTAAAATATTTGTCTCCAGTCAGAAATATTCTCGAGCCCCTTCAGATTTATAACTGAAGTAGAATCGTTAAAGATCCAGATGTCTAGTTGAAAATTTAAAATAGCCTCTGCTTAGATATAGTTTAACTTTCATTTCTTCAGAGGCACATGTGATGAACTATGCTGAGTCAGGTCACACTCTGGTGAGTCTGCGTTGACTCAAAGGTCCAGATGCGTGTGAGGAACCCCTGGCCACTCCTCCAAATATTCCAATCCCATCAAAATTATATGTTACAAATAATATATTTGCATGGTGATTCCAGTTATATTAGGAAATGCTCTACATCACAGGTGGCAAACACAAGGCCCACAGGCTGAATCAGCCCTCCAACTTGTTTTATCTGGTCCAGCACCTTATTTCTACCTGGCAACAGCACTGAGCTCTCACTTAACTGTTAAGGAGTAGTTACATGTATACGGTCCTAAAATTACCTTTGGCCCTTTGAATGTAACCTTGCAACCATGAGGCTGATGTGGCCCCTGGTGAAAATGAGTTTGACACCCGTGTTCTACATGATCATCATGTTAGTGCCTTGGAAGTCTCTTATAATTTTACCTATTCTGCCCCTGGATTTGAAGACAGGCTGTTTTATCTGGCCTTAGACACTGGCGAGTTTTAAATTGAAAACGGAGGAGACAACTGAGAGGAAAGCAAAACCCATTTTCACAAGAGAAACTTGGCAACTTGAGTGGTAAACACTCCAGCTCCACTTGAAAGGCCAGCATTCTCTCTCCTCAGTGGGAAAAACAAAGATGTGAAGAGGGAACAAAGTGTTTAGAGAACCTAGAAAGAAGGCTGAGGACTCAATCAAATGCCAACACCACCGAAAAACTAGAAGGGCTGGGATCACCATCCCGCCGACCTGGAACTCGGAGCGACCACGTGACCGCAGCCTCCAGCAGAGCCCGCAGACAGAAAAGCTACACAGGCTTTAAGAACATGTTCCATATTGATGAGAATGTGATTAAAAAATAAGACTGAAGGAAATATGCAGAGAGGAATGGAGAAAGGGAAGCACTGATGCATTTTTTAACAGAATGCTGTTTTGGAGTACATCTCGCCGGATTGGCAGTCTCGGACAGTGGGCCCATCGGTGGGAAGGTCTGCCAGAGTGCATAATGTTAGGTTTTTATGTTTTCTTCTGGACAGCAGATATCCCCTAATTAGGAAAAGAGATTTTATTGCAAGGTTTATCTTACTGTAAGAGTCAAAGCGCTTTCAGAAAATGAACATAGCATTTCCCCAAGGGGCTTGGCCAAATGAGAATCTAAAAAGTGTGGCAGCTGGCAAAATCTTCCCCTTTCCTGTGAATGATTGATGGAAGGAAAAAGAATAGAATCATCTTCTGGCTGAAAACATAAGTACCTGTTAATGTAGATTAAATTTGTAGTAGTGGAGATCGTAAGACTGTTCAATGAATTTTACAGTTATCAACCTTCATGGGAATAGCAGATTTGAACTTACACATCCATTCAATTTTAATTATCTACTATGTACAGAATTGTACTGGATGTGACAGATTCAAGGTGGCTCTATTAATACTATCTCTTACTTGATTTCAGTTCTGAACTCATTAAAAATATAACAACAACAAAAAAAGACATATACCAGGAGACTGATCCCTTAAGAAATCCCCTCAAGGCTCCTTGTTCAGTTCGTACACGTCCATCCTCATGGAACTACCAAGTACTAGTTCTAGTACTCACCAAGTGTAAACCATACATTTTTCTTAATAAAATACTAATAAAGCAATTGGAAGAATAATTAATTATTACAAGTAATACAATAGGAAGGATTGCAGAGAAGGGTGAGAAGAAGGATTCGGTAGAAAAAGTGTTCGATTGCAGGGGAGCTCCTAAAAAGTCCTGCTGGGTTGACCAGCAGTTCTTCCTGCTCATAGAAGTCAAAGAAATGGGCTGCCCTGGTACGACTACCATGTTCAGTCACTGGCTGGGATTGACCTGGGGTAGCAGTGAAGCCTCAACGAAAACATACTGTCATCTGGCGGGTGGCATTGGCCATGACCCCTGCAGCGGGAGATCAGGGTGCTGCAATTTCATGGCTGCCATATATAGTGTGCTGATAACTTTTTTTCTTTCTGACTACAGTCCAGTGAATAGAGTTATATATTGGCCCAAAACTCTCAAAAAGATTTTCATCTGCTAATCTTTGTTTCACCTTCATGCTTTAAATATATTTGCTGTGTAACAATACTGTATTATAGGTATTGCTTCTCTGTCCTTTGGAAATACAATTGCATGGTGTTTTAGCTTTCATTTTGTAGTAAGAAGTCAGCTTTCAATTTAATTCCCTATTGTAAAGTAAATAATTTTCTTTCTGGTGGCTTTTAAGATTACTGTCTTTGGTGATCTGCAATTTCATCATGAGGTACCAATGTGTAGATTGATTTATTTATACTGAGGTTTGCTCATCTCTCTGAATCTGGTCATTTTCTAAATCAGGCATCCCCAATTCTGAGGATTTTTTTCCTTCCACCTCCATTATCTCTTTCTGGAATTCCAGTTAGACTTATATTCAGCCTTCTGCCTTCAATTCGTGGGATGTAACTGGGAATAGATTTTGCTCAACAGAAGAAAGCACTGATTAAAAGTTAGATATTTCTAAAAATAACCTACATTGCTATAAGGAAATAGTGAAGTTTTTTTTGTACTAGAAATGTATGGACAGAGTCTGGGCATATGTGAAGAACATCTTATTGTTGATATTTAAATATTATAAGTGTGAATTTTTAAGGTGATCTTTAAGTTCTTCCAGATCTTAAAAATTCTATTAAAATGCTATTTCATTGAAATAATAAGTAATTTTTACTTCTAATGCCTCAAGGGTTGTTTAATACAGTACATAGACCTAAATCCCATAGTAATACATGCAAAAAAGGGCCCACTTTGCCATTCTTTCAAGAATCCTGAACATAATTTAAAATGTTCCAGGCGGTTGACCTTGATATTCAGTCAGCATGGATTAATGTTGACATGAGGAGTACAGCTACCTGTCAGGATTGTTTTAGATGGCTTTTGTGTTCTTGTGAAGCTTTAATCAGCATAACCAATTAAGAAAGAAATCTTTCCTCTCTGGCTACCATTTCAGTTTACTGTTCTGTAATTCTTTTTTAAAATTCTCACCTATAGGATCTTTATAAAAAGAAGATACCAAAAACCAAGCAAACATAATAATATAAATGAACTATTTAATAACGAGGAAGAACAAAGACTACAGTGATCCCTCACCTATTACAGAAGTAGCATTCCAGAGACCCCTGTGATAGGTGAAAATCCGTGAAGTAGAGGCGTTATATTTATTTTATTATATATTTATTAAGGCTTTATAAACCCTTCCCACACTCCTATAAACCTTTCCCACTCTCTTATTAACCTTTCCCACATGCTTATGAATACTTCATATCCTCTTAAACACTTTCTACACTCTTAAACCTATGTAATTTTAACAACATGTAAAATTCTATATGGATACTCACCAGTGAAGTACACAGTTGTCCCTCCCTATATCGAGGTTCACTTATTGCGGCTTCACTGTATTGCGGGTTTTTTAAAGAACATGATACAGTGAAGCCTCAATAAGTAAACCGTGATAGAGCAAGGGGCGACTGTACTCCTGCTTGTCTAACTGCTTGCCTTCAGGAAGCATTCCTATCCCGTCTCCCCAGATTCCTTGCACTCCTTGGATTCATAAGATAATTCACATCAGCTTGCTTTCCCCCATACTGCTGAGATGTTTCTTTCTTATCACTTTCTTCTCCAACAAAGTAAGTCAATGAATCAATATAATAGAGAGAGAGCATTGAAAACAATGCCTGCAGCAGAGCAGGGTTCAGTCAGAGTTCTTACTGCACTTTAACAGAGCCACAGTATTATACAACCCCTGGGGCATCATCCCCATCAGAGTGCGTGGAAAGGGTACCCCTTCCCCCCCGAACCCCAACTTTATAGTCCGAAGCCCATGGCTGCAGAGTCACTCTGCCCTTTAATGGGTCTGGCGAAAAGTTAGCACATATTTTTTTTTGTAAAAATGAGAAAAATTTTCTCATTGCCTTGGTCATACAGAAACTCAATAACTTTATTATGACCACTCTGAACCACTTCCCAGTAACACTGATTATTATTATACATCCATTTGAATCAATATGATATTTATTGCTGTGTGTATAGTGATTTGTAATTTTCAGAAAGTTAAAACTATGAGTCCCATGCAAATACAGAATAAACACAAGTCAGCAATTTTATTCCTTTTAGAAATTAAAGGGCAAACTAGTAAAATATAAAAATTGGTTTAAAGAGAATTTGAAGAACATTTATATATACACTTGTGTGTGGATGCTGAAATTAATATTAATTACTACTAGATTAATATCCCTTAGGGCAATAAAATGAGATGTTTGTGATAATCTTTTCTGCATAGCAGAAACTGTATCTTGCTGAACAAAATCTGCGTGTATTAGTGTGGACAAATATTGTTTACCAGGTGTTCTGTACAAATTAATTTCTAACCCACAAAATTATAAAGTAACCTACAAATAGAAAATTAATTAAGCGTGCACCCTCATACGCAAGAAGCTAATTACTGGGGAGATTTCTAGACAGTACCCACTGAAATTCTTGCTCATTTCCAAGTCTCAACTCAGAGAACTAACAAATATTACAGGTATGAAAAACGAGAATGTAGTTGAAGGTATGTGAAGTGTAGTGGCCTGAAGCTGTTTTCTCCAAACATATAATGAAGGCCAAGTCTGTGTAGTTACTTATTTATATAGTTCTATTTATCTTGGGGTTAAATATAGTATTTATCCTTGAGGAACAATTTTTTAATATAGTATTGCTGGGTTAATACTTTGTGTTTTTTATTTGTGCATTCACTTATGTCTTTAATATAGTACATGTAAAAATTTTAAGAAATGAGATCAATGGAAATAAGTAAGAATTTTTTTTAGTAACATCCAATGTTACAATATGTTTACTTTGGAAGCGACTCCAAATGAGCTTATTATCCATTAATCCTATCCTCTGTGGTAGTTTATAGGACTATTATCTCATAGTTGGTGAATTTTTTCCCAGAAATTTAAATAATACATTTACTTGCAAATTATACTTATAGTGTTTAGACATGATCCATGCTAGTATATTTTCTTGCTGCCAATTGAGCTTGCATGTTTTTCAAGCTGTCACGAAGTCTTAATATTTTTAGTCGGGGAAGATGCTCTCCATTCTTTCCTCTTATCACTTTTTCCATTCCTTGATGGTATTCCAAGGCATTTGTTGGCTCATATTTATGAACTGGCAGAGCTCCCGCAGCCTGAAATGCACACCTCTGGCTGTGTACCTCTCGTTCCAGCTTCCTGTCACCTCCCGGTGAAGTCAGTAACCACCTGTCCCCCCTTTGTGCACTCTTTCCTTTGTACACATAGCTAAAACGGACTAGTTATCTCCTCAGACTGTGCAGCCATCTAGAAGGAAGTAAATCCATAGGACTAGCACTTAGGCTTATGGATAGATGCCCTGTTCACTTCGAGAGGCTGTGTGCTCCAACAGTATTTTATCACGAACATGAGGTGTTCGGCACTAGCCCAGCTACTAATAGAGTGGCTGCTTTTTGCCCAGCAGTGTTGCTGATTCTTCATGTACTTAGCTCCACTGAGAAGCCTATGTAGAGAAATGGTGATTGCTGACTTCACCCATACCCCTAACAGTTGTCACTATTAATTATTTCTGCAAAATGTGTATACTGGTTAATATTTGGTAAAGTCAGTGCACATGACTATGCTGGTATAAATATATCCCTGGCCTGTGTGGCTCAGTTGTTTAGGGCATTGTCCAGTAACCAAAAAATTGCAGGTTCAAATCCAAGTCAGGGCACATACTTAGGTCTTGGGTTCTTAGGTCCTGGTCTGGGCGTGGGCATGTGTGACCCCTGGACTGGATGTGTGTGACCCCCAATATGGTCATGCACAGTAGGCAACCAATCAAAGCTTCTGTCTTGCATCAATGTTTCTCTCCCTTTCTCTCTCTCTAAAAGTAATGAAAAAAATGTCCTCAGGTGAGGATGAAAAAAAAACCCTGTGCATTGGAACATCATAAATAAGATTAAAAATAAACATCAAGTTGAAAACTATGCCACATGGAAAAGACTCCACCAATTGTTGCTGACTTTGAAGGTATGAGGAGAGTTTATGTTAGCCAAGTGATGTGGAGGCCTCTGGAATCTGGAGAAGAGAAGGAAAAGACTCTCTTCTAAAAATTCCAGAGAGAATACAGGTCAACACATTGGTTTTAATACAGTAAGGTCCATTCCACACTTGTGATGCAAAGAACTGGAACATGATAATGTGTTAATGTGTGTTACTTGAAGTCAGTAAATTTGTAGCATTTTTTAATAGCAGCCATAGAAAACTAATATACCAACCATAACTAGACCCATTTAACTATTTTGATCTCATCCCTAAAAGTAGGAAACACATATTCTAAAGAAAAAAGAAAGTAAAGTAAAGTAAAGCAGGAGTCCTGGCATATCTCTGACATAAAGTTTGAGGTTCTTTGAGTCCTGGGTTCAGCAGAGACCATGGGATTCCATGAGAAGGGTGCCCCTGGTTGATGCTTCTTTAGTTCAAAGAAGAGTTGATCCGCTGGGCAGATGGCTGTGAGGGAGGAGCAAGAAAAACATCTACTTTCTGAATCTCAAAATTGTTGGATTTCTATTTCAATACTAAATTAAGCCTTTATTTTCTGTATAGTTATCTTTTAATTGCGTCTTTTGGGATACCTCAGCAGGAGAGACATAATTATAAGGTGTGATATGAGCAATTTTGTTTTCCTTTTTATTTATTCAGTGACAAAGAATGAGTGAAAATTGTCCTCTTATTTTTCTGCTATAGTTTTCAGATATTTAATCTGATTTGAATAAGACTGCAAAAGGGTTTCTGAACAATTACTTTGCTCACACTCTGAAATCACAGCCCTCATTAAAATATAATCATCAAGTTCTATTTTATACAAGAACGGAAACACACAACACATTTATTGTCAATTTACTCTATGAGAAAAAAAGAGATTTAGGGAGAAACTTTCATTTTAAGAACATATTACTGATGTCTTCTTCTTCTTTTAAGATTTATTTATTTTTAGGCAGAGGAGAAAGGAGGGAGAAAGAGAGGGAGCGAAACATCAATGTGTGGTTGCTTCTCATGTGTCTCTTACTGGGGACCTGGTCTGCAACCCAGGCATGTGTCCTAACCGGGAATTGAACCAGCAACCCTTTGCTTTGCAGTCCGGCACTCAATCCATTGTGTGCCAGGCTGTAAATCCACCCACATCAGCTGGGTGACTCAGACGTTCTTTCAGAGCAGTATACCTATTTCCTATTTAATATACGTGTGCATATAAATTCTTGAGAAAGATAATGTTTTGGGGGGCATTGTTGATGTGGGTCACATATAATAAATATGGCCTATTTTATTTGCTGAAGTATACCAGTTTAGCTCACTGATTGCTTATTTTGGAAAATAAGCTAGGCTGTCCTTAGGAATGTGTAGCCGAGTGATGGAAGACCTCAAGCAAACATAGGCATTCCAGCATCCTTACTCTCCAAATTCTCGGTTCTCACCAGATCCCTCAACTGCTCAAACAATAGGTAACTTCACAATACAGGGTCTGGCAGAAGTAAGGCCTGCTTGAGTGTGGTTGGTAGGGTAATAATATGGGTATAATAATTTATAGTTTTAATTTTAACATTTCACCTAACAAGTCATATGGTGTGCTTGAATGTGATAGTGTTATGCTAAAGAATTACATGCTTATGATTTGAAATAAAGGATTTTGTAATAAAAAGAAACATTGTTTGTGCCAGACCCTGTATCTGACTACATTCAGTAAAAATTGAACTATTTTAACTGAAGACTTCACTTTAGTAAATAGCATTGAATATATGCATTTATACGTGTACACACATGCACATTTATATACATACATGTGTGTATATCACACTACAGATACACAGATTCCTTCATTAAGATTAGGTAAAATAAGAAAATTATAAGTCAGAATTTATTCTAGTTATTAAAACTCTACAGTTTGAGGACAATAAGATTATATGGTGCGGATCAAAAGTAGGTTTACAAAACTAAATTTACTCCTGTATTATTTATTAATTATTATATTAGTTTCCATATGAACAACTGTGAATCTACTTTTGCCGCACCTCGTATAGACAACACCCTCATTCTATAAAAGGAAATCTCAGAAACAAAAAAGTTAAAAAAGCAAACTGTACAAACCAGGGGTAAAATGCAGGATTCGTCATGCCTCATAAGAGGCATGCCTTTTATGCCTACTTTTTCCCCCTTGCTTTATTCTCACTCTACAAATAATAAAAAATATGCATGAATTTTATAAGCGTGTACAGATTTTACATTATTTTTTATAGAAAGACATCTGGCTCAAAATCTTTCTTATATGTCCCCTTTTCTTCCTTCCTTCTTTCACTCTTTTTTTCTTTTCTCTTTTTTCTTCATCTACATGTTAAGTAAAATTTAATAAATTTGCATATTGGTAGGCTTTCTGCAAATTATTTAGGAACTAAATGTTTAAAATACACTTATATGTGCTTAAGTCCTTTAAACAAATCTCATCTAAGACAGATTTCAAAAAATGGGTATTTTCTTGCGTGCTCTAAAAAGCCAGGCAAAATAATTCTCTCCCGATTATGTTTTCAGACAGACCATAGCAGGATAGGGTAAGTTACCGCACTCCAGATGGAGAGAAACCTGCTTTCCTAAACCACTTCCCCAACTTTTCTTCTGGCAAGTCTGTTCTCTTCTTCCTTTTGCTTCTATCCACATGGCAGCCAATTCCTAGAAGCATGTTTCTCTCCCATAAATAGCACAGTAGACTTTTATGATAACATGTATGTATCATGCTAATTTGATTATTCGCCAAGGTTGTCTTGGTCTATCCCAAATGGCTTGAAGTTTCAAATCAAATCTGTAATTTAATACTGTCACCATATGAAAGCTTCTTATTAGCACTGATCCATTATACATATAAATAATCTGATTTAAAATAGCAAGAATATGTAAAGAAGCTCCAGTATAGCAAACACCCGAAGAAGAATATTTGTGGATTAATAACATAGTTTATCAACCAAACAATTCAAGAAAGGAGTCGAAAGAGAGATGTGTACTTCTCAGATGTGTGTTCTGAAAACTGAAGTACCGGAAACATTCCAAAGCACAGGGAAAAACTGATGAAGAAACAAACAAAACCATGAGGGAAAAGGGCCCTGGAAGAGAGAGCAGGAGACTCACTGTGGGACTCAAAGAACTTCCAGGAAGAGAGAAAAGACAAATGGAGGGGAGTCAGGGAGAGGACAAATGAGAGGAAAATTTTTTCCCCTGAACTAAAAACCTGATGCCATAGATTAGATGGTCTTGTAGAGCTCCAGGCCAGATTGATGAGAAAAGGCACCTAAAGACATCCTGTAAAATTGCTGTGCTCTCAGGGAGAGAAAAGAAAAAAGAAAGTTAGAAAGTCTGAAAGTGTTGTAAGATTCAGGGCAAACAGAAAGGCAAAGGGCAAAGCATCGGAATCCTCATGGACAGCGGTGACGGGCGAAAGGGTGGCCACAACCACGGTGAGAGGAAGGGTGCAGGTCAGGCACCGAGACCCTGCGGAGATTTCATTTCATTTCATCATTAAAGGAAACAGTTGAGAAACTACAAGGGAAACTGTCATCCAAGTATTCTATCTGAAAAAAAAAAGACCATCTTAACAAATCAGAATAGAAACCTATAGATGATAGAACAAGAAGAGAAGAACCACGTGAGAGTAAACATGTAGCTATAAATACATAGACCAAAAAACACATACAAATGTGCATGTGAATGCTACTAGATCAAGTGTGTGATACAATTATTTTCCTCTTTTTAATGCTATCTTGACCTAGTTTTGAGGCTCTGACTAGAGGTGGGTGAGCTCCCCTTCATCTACAGCTAAGTCAGTCCCCAGAACAACCACATTCCTCATCTGGCCCTCACTCTCTGGGCTACTATGCACACCTACCCTGATTTCCCCAGGGCCAGGTACTGGACAACTAGGGACAGCCCCTGTGCCCCAGAGCCCAGAGAAATTATTCTAAGTAGCCAGGCTCCACAGGCACAGCAGAGTCTAGGTACCCACTTGCCATATATAAACTCCAGTTTGTTGGCCCCCTGCCCTGAGGCAACCCCAGATGGGTGCTGCATTAGGAGCTTTCTCCCAGCTGGAGCCAGAGGACAAAGGGTTTGTCCTCTTTTCTGAGTGTCATTATGTCATGTCCTACCCCCAAAGCAACCTTGAAATCTTATAGAGCAAAGCATGAAAGTACAATATATTTTCTTTTTAATAACATATTTCTGAATAAGAAATCTTTAAGTAAAAATAATGAGCTCTCTAGGAAATTCCGATAATGTTCCGGAGCTAAAAATCTGAAATTACCTAAAACCTTCAAATCAAGCCTGATGGAAAAGGATTGGAGATATTGTAAAGTGAGGGTTGAAGAAGTGAGGGGAAATCAAGAGTTCTATTTTAGGTATATCAAATTTAAGCTACTTATTGAACATCGTACCATATATGTCAAATAAGCAGCTGAATATTTTAGTCTGGAACTCACACACTAAATCTAGGGAGCCATCAGTAAATAATTACGTGTTAAGGAGCTTTAAGACCTGAAATGACTTAAAGGTGCCACATGAAAGGATGATCCGAGAGCACGGCAACATTTAAAGGTGGAGGAAGAGAGGGAAGATCTAATAAAAGACTAATGGGAAGACTCCTGGGAGATAGGGAGCAACCCAGAGAGTATGGCATCTCTGAAGCCAGGTGAAGATGGCATGTGAAAAACAAGAGAGAGATTAACACCGTAAAATGCTGCAGAAAACTGAGTCCGACAGATGCTAAGAATTGGGCAATGCATTTGCCCAATGACCTTCTTCAGTGACATTGGCAGAAGTCATTTCAGTGGGATATGGACAAAAATATGATTAGAAAAGTTTCTAGAGAACAAAATGTGGAAATGAAAAGGGAAAGAGGCAGTAAACATAATGTTTTCAAAGGATTTTGCTCTGAGAGAGAGCAATGAAATCAGGCAACAGTTAGTTGGCAATGTAGGCTCCAGGCAGATGTTCTGTTTTGCTTTAAGATGAGAGCTAGTTCATATTATTCTGCTTTATTTTTTAAAGATTTTATGTATTTATTTTTATAGATAAGGGAGGGGAGGGAGAAAGAGAGGGAGAGAAACTTCCATCAGCTGCCTCTCATCTGTACCCCAACTGGAGACTGAATCCACAACCCAAGCGTGTGTCCTAACCAGGAATCAAACTAGTGACCTTACACTTTGTGGACAATGCCCAGCCAGCTGAGCCACACTGGTCAGGGCCATCTTATTCTGATTTAAATGATTCTAGTTGGGAGGTGGGGTGAGAGATTGAGAAAGAGAGAGAGAGAGACTGAGGGAGAATGGATTTCCGTAGGAGGAAAACCTTGAGTGGGGAACAATAGATGATATTCTATACATAAATTGGAGGGATCAATGTGGAGAAGCAGAAAGAGTTCATTGTCACAACACCAGCAAAGACAAGTTACCGGGTCCAGATGCAAGTAGGTAGTTTGGTAGAGGAAGAATGAGGACATTCTTTTCTGATGGTCTTACTTTTGAAATAAGAAGCATATTCATCTGCTGAGAGAGAGGCTGTGAAGGGATGGTTGATGGTATGGAAAGGAGAAGAAGGCGAGAGAGTGGATGAGTTTACCGACTAGGAAACACTGTAAGTGGTTGAAGAGCAGTGTTGAGGCTCAACTGGAGGTTGGCGATCATCACTTCAAACAAGACAGGTAATTATGACTGCATTTTTTCTTCAGTGCAGATTGGGTTCCTCAGAGATGGTGTGGCCAGAACACCCAATGAGAAAGAGCGGGAGTGTGTGCTGGGGAAGGACGAGAACAGAGGGCGTGCCCAGTCCTGTGCTCGGCATCATTCGTTCTCACACTGCTCCTCCCTGCCCTCAACGTCTCCAAATTCTACTTCACATGAGTTTGAAACACGGTCAACATTTTCCGGGAAAGGTAGGAAACTGCCAGACAATGCCAGACCCCTTTGGCAGAACAAGGAAAAGTGGAATAGTCTATACAGTTTAATAATTTCTCTGATTTGTTTCTTTCTTATTACTTAAGCTCTGTGATTTCTAATTCATTTTACCAATGTGGAAATGGAATTAAAAGCTGCAGTAGACCCTAACAAGTTAGGTTTTATATATAAATATAACTAGATAAATAACTAATTATTTAAAATATAAGTTTAGTTGGCAAGACATAAAACAAATATTTCCTAGTTCATGATGGGACATTTTTTTTTCACCCTGTGGATTTGGAACCCAGGGAGAATGTGACTACAAAACTATTGATTCAGCTTGCATATACGTAGGCAAGACTTGTTTTATTCCTGTTTGTAAGCAGGAGTTTATTAGAAAATGTGGGCTGGAGGTCTAGCCAGATAAACTCTATATGCTCAATGTGTACTTTATAAAATTTACATTTACCTCCTATTTGTTGTAAAGTACTGTTTATAATTTAGGAGTCCACTGGATAGTCTTAATTATTACATTCTTAACATCCAAAATGGGAAGCATGAATAATTATCACTACAGGGCACTGAGGGCTATTTTTAGTTAATAACTTGAAAGATGCTAGATGAGGAGAATTGTAATAGCAATACACTTCATTCATTTAAAAAACCCTTGCAGCCTAAAGAAGTAATACACAGATTATTTTATTTAGATATAGAATAAACAAGAAATGAGGAATCAAAGAAGTAGCCAGAGCGATTTGCAACAGTCTAGCCAGGAATTTAAGACAGAAAAGCTTTATATACGAATAACTAGCTCACCTCTTTTATTTGAATGAGCCTATCTTCTCTAGGATAGAATATCTTGTCTAAAAACTCTTTATTAATATTGGAAACTGGACTGTTCAACTGGACCACATTTCAGTCCGTTATTCACTTGGCATGATTTGGCATCCTGACTGGCTGGCAAGAAAGCTTCCACCTTCTTCCTTCTGCTGAGTCCTTTGTCCAGAAAAAATGAGCTGTTGGGAAAGATAGGACAGCTCTTGTCAACAGCGTACTTACAGCTAATTGTTTCCTCAGCCCTAATCTCTAAACACCCCAAAGTAACTGACAAACGGTGCACCGAAGTGCAATGAGATTTCAACCCTGAAAGAATACTTGCCAGAGGATGAGACACAGAATTAAATAATAACAAAATAAGACACATTATGTAAAGAGAGAGGGAAAGATATGCTGAGATGTCGTGATTTAGGCTAATTTAAATTGTTCTTGAGAAAAGAAAATCAGAACCTGTCCCAATCCATTTCTGTGGTCATAAACACAATATGACAAATGTTCCACCTCCAAGAAAACATCTTGCACTGAACCTTTCACTGAAACAGAAATGAGCTCTCATGTTTGTGTTCGTACTCATCTACAGCATTGTATATTCACAAACCATATCGTGCTGGGTTTGATGGATGCTTCCATTAAGATGCCTTGTGCTGGCATTTTGTGTTCTCATTCTTACCTAGACAAACAATTGATTTCTTTTAATACAGAGAAGCAAAAAGAATATGGTATGTAAATGATATAATCTTCTCTAAACTAAAACCCTTTGATTTATAGACATGCTGGGTACTTTGACAATGACCTCCCTAATTTTGTATGCATGGGGAGAAGAGAGAAGGGTACACATCAAGCCAAATAGCTACATAGTTGAGAACTATGTAGCAGGTGCTGGGTTTTATAGACACCAGAAGCAGTCTAGTTCTTTCCAGCCTTTGACCTACCTGTGCTCTCTGTCTAGAAACCTCCCTCCCTAGGATAAGGGCGTGGCTCTGTCCCTCCCTTCCTCCAAGCCTTTGCGATAACTCATCCCCTCTCACAGGTAGTCCCTGATCATCCTGTCTAAAGAGATGCTTCTTTATTCTCTATTCCTGGTAGTATTATTCTTCATAGTCTTGTCACCACATGGTATATTGCATATTTACTTGCTCATGTATATTGTTTCTTCCTCCTCACCCTCCCCTTGCTTCTCTCTAATGCAAATGTCATGAGACTGAGAATCTTACCTACTTTATAGCCTGTTGTGTCTCCAGTACCTAGAACAGAGCCTGGCCCATTCTTGTTAAATAAATGAGCAGATTCTTCATTCTCTTCTAAGCCCCAGTAAATTTCATTTTCTTACTAGGAGTATTTGGTAAACTTTTTGATTGCTAAATGCTTTGTTGTCCAAAAATTGAATCTCATGCTGCTGGAATCCCATTCTGATATCACTACACAACACCTACTTAGAAATCAGAGAAAGGAAAGGGGGAAAGTAAATTTGTAAGAAACCATGAAGGAAAAATCCTGGGAGCAGGAGCCCCCTGCATGGACTGTGGTTTGGGAATGCTCACATAATAAAGATACTTACTCATTTCTTCTTTAGTCAGCCCATATTTATTTGTGATGTCTACCAGGCATTCAAGCAGAGGTGTTGGGAAGGCAGTAGAATTTAAAGTCTCAAGTTCAGGAGAGGCCCATGCTAAAGATAGGTGTTTGGGAATCTGTAGAAAACCCTTCTGCATGGCGTGGGCCCAGCTCCTAGGAAAGCAGGGCCTGATGCACAAGATCCATACACATGGATAGGTTTTTCTGTGGGGAATCAGGCCTGCATTGTATCTAAACTGCTATGAGGCTTGCTTTTGCTAAAACTCCCTCACTCTGAATTGAGGTGGAAAACATTTACTGCAAAGTAACTTCCTAATATCCATGCTAAACCTTCCAAGGATGAATGTAACCAGTTCAACCACTTTTCCCTTTGCATTTGCAAATATCCTCCTGTGATGTGATTAGTGGCATCCTCTCCTCTGTTTTCTGTAAAAGGTAACCACCTAAAGTAAACCCGTGCATAGTAAATGAGGACCATCTGTAATGTGCCCAGAAACCATATGTAATGTGCCTGGTCATGGCAAGGGCCGAGGTCTTTTCTCGGCCCTTTCTCCCCTTGAGAGAGAAACCATGCGTCCCTTTTCCTCCACAGGACTTGGTAGTTCCTGTGGATTTCTTGCCACAATGTGGCAGACCCCATGAGCCGGGGTCTGCATCAGGAATCATCAGTGTGTTGATGACATTTAAAACCATGATTTTGCATGAACTCACCAAAATAGCAAATGCAGGTAGAAAAAAAAGGAAAGGACCCAGAACTGAGACTCAAACAGCCCAACATTTCAAGACTAGGCAGTGAGGAAGAGTCAGCAGAGTCTGGGCAGAAGTTTCAGAGAAGCAGGTGAGGCCAGTTCCTGGGAGCCAAGTGAAGACAGTGTCCAAGTGGGCAGGGGGTGGAAGGTATCTGAATTAAGTGTGGCTCTTAAGTCAAGAAAATAGGACAGGGAACTGGTCATTTGATATAGCAATGGAGGACATTTGTCACTTCTATATGAGCAGTCTAGATACAGCAATACGAACAAGAGAGAGTTGGAAGGTATGAGGATTATAGACAACTTTTTTGAGTATTTTTGTGTAAAGGGAAGAGAATAGAGGCTAGGGGAAGAGAAGGTTTCACTGGTCATGTAATTTTTAAGATAAGAGAAATGATAATAGGCTATATTCTCCTGCAGTTGCTCCCCATCAGCCAACTATGGAAAAGACTTGTCTTCTTTGGTTTTATAAAATTATAATATCTGTATTGGTGAAACATTTACATATTGACTTCAAATACCAGAATTCACATTACAACTATTTCTTAACCAGAAACACACTAATGCCCCATGAGTCAATGCAATGTCTTCTATAGGCAATATTGGTTTTCCAACATAACAAAAGAAACTTGACAGTGATGAGAAAATATATCTGGCTTTCTTTTTTTAATTAAAATAGAAGGAGAATGAGTATATCAAACCAGATCCCTGTAGAACACTAAGAACTTCCCAATTGAATTAATTTACTTTAAAACTATTATATAACAGGCATGGATTGCTCCATGGACTTGGATTACAGAGAGAGTCAACTTTTCTAAATATTGGCTGAAGTCTCCAAACACCAAGGTTGGTGGAATTTTCAATACTAGCCAGCTTTCAAGCATCCATGGTTACTCTTTTTATTATCTATAATAAGATCCCTAAGACACATACCATCTTTTAAAACATCCTAAGAAGCAGATGGGCCCCAGTTGCCCATGTCAGGATCCGTGTTTGGGTTCACGGGGTCCAGTCAATCCCAGCAACAACTCTGAAAGTCTCTTCCCACTGGGTCAGCACTGAACACAGAAGGCTCCTGGCCAAGGCTACATACAGAGCTCAGTGCTCAGCACTCACTGGCCACCAAGCAGGCATTCCCTTCAGAATTTCTCCCTCTCAAAGGAGCTGTTTGAGCAGGTATGACCCTCTGTGATTCTTAAAAAGCCTTTATTGCCCTTCCCATCATGAGGGCTTCAGTGCTACCCTCTCAGAGTCTTCACCATCACCAAGCTCCCTCTGACTTTGAGCAAATCCAGCTTAATCACTGAAATAAGTCTCCTATCTCCCCAGACCAAAAAAAAAAAGCCTCTTCAGAGATTTTCATGTGGGGAATCTGTCTACCCTGCAATTTCTCTTTTCTGTCAACAAGGGAACAAAAAGAGTTTTCTCTGCACTCCTGGAATTAGAGACTTGCAAGACAAAATGTTCTGGGGAAGGGCAAGGCAGTGTAGATGTGACTTCCTCAAAGTAATCACCTGCTCTACTGGAATCATGGAATGTAATCACAGGGCAAACGTGAGTCAGAAGTTAAAAATGCTATTGTACTGTGCTTAGTTATTCTTTTTCCCCCATAAAGTCTTTTATTTTTTTATTGAATGTATTTGGTTGACATTGGTTAATAAAATTGTATAGGTTTAAGGTGTACAATTCTATAACACATCATCTGTACACTGTATTGTGTATTCACCATCCTAATTCAACTCTCCTTCCATCCTAAGTGGAATATTTATCCCCCTTGTTTAGTTGTTCCTAACTGCATTTGCTACAGCTCTGAATTTCAGAAGTCTGTAAATTAGGGAAGTTGTTTTCCTTACTCCCTGCTGGTTAAATGTGAGCCCCACATGCATAGTCACGGTCATGGACCAGCTACGATTTCTGAGAGCTTGAAATGTGGGTGTTAAGGTACCATGGAACTATACAGAGTGCAGTAGAATATATTTTCCACTTATACTCAATTCCATAACAGTTTGAAGAGCAACTTTATCCTATGCAATGTGAAAGTCATTATTTGCTCCAACAGAACTTGTAGCAAATTAGATGGATAAGACAGTAAATGAATATGGTTGAGAAAAAAGCAGAGTAGAGTAAGTACCCTCCAAGAGACAGACTGTCTAAGAGAGACAGCAGTCTGGGCAGGGTGAAAAAAGACAGTATTTAACATCAGTCTTAAGTGAATTTAAAACTCTACTTCTTGACCCTTTCATGTGAGAGATGTCAATTGAGTATGTGCAGTATTTTAAAGCTCAATCAAATTGAAAAGACAAGAAAATGTCAGAGGGCACAAGTCATAAGTACTGTAATTTTAAAAAATACAATAGAAACTAAACTATTACAAAGACAAAAAACAAGTTGCAAGTACCATTTTCTTAAATTCTCATTTCAAAACATGTACATATGTGCCTCAGTCATGATGTAAAATACATTCTCTTCAATTGGTCTTTGCCAAAGAAATGTATAAGAAATGCTTATTCCTGTTGTGTGGAATACAATCAAATAAAAGTGACAGAAGGTATTTCAAACAGGTAACATCTTAAAGCACAGATAGAAGAAAGATGTGCTGTAGACTGGATGAGTTGTGAAATTCATTGCAAGCTTTGAATAACTGAGACAACAATGAGAGTCAAAAACATACGGACATCTTGAGAAAGTAAAAATAAGCATCTCAAATTTAAAATGTCCAAAAATAGATATTTTCTTTCTGCCTCAAATCCTTTTTTCTTTAGTCTTATAATCTTTAGTAATTACCACTCCCCATTCATTTGCACAAGCTGAAAAAGTAAGTCATCTTTGGGTCATTGCTCTCTTTCATTCTCCTCCCACCCTAATTCACCAGCAAGTCTTGTTGGCTACTTTCAAAAACGTTAAAACTAGCTACCTCAGCCCAGTGGTGCTATGACCACAGCCCAGACCTCCAGCATCTTTTGCCAGAATGATGCCAATAGTTTCTTAATTGGCATTTCTACACCCAATTTTGTGCCTTTACCTTTGCCCACAATTTATTCTTCACACATAAACCAGAAAGATGTTTCTAAAGCTCTGCTGTCCAATATGGCAGCAACAAGTCACATATGGCTATTTAAATTTAAATAAATTAAAATTAAGTAAAATTAGAAATTCAATAACTTAGTCACACCAGCCACATTTCAAGTGCCCAGTAGCTGTGTGCTGTGTCCAATATGGCAACCCCACTGGACAGTGCAGAGACCATGCTCATCATTGCTCAGAGTGTCGTTTTTGGATAGTGCTGTTCCAAAGCATGGGCCAGGTCAGGCCAGCCCCTGCTCAAAAGCTTCCACTGATTTATCATTACAGCTAGAATAAAACCCCAAATTCATACCATAACTCTGAGTCCTACCCAACATTGTTTCTGCATATTGCTCCAGTCACCATTTGCCATTCCCCTTTCTTTAAGTACTACTTACTTCTTTTTTTTCTTCCTTTTTCAAATCAAGGTCTACTTGGGGACCTTTGCATTTGTTTTTATTTTTGCCTACAATATTCTGTCCGCTACTGCTCTTCCTACACACAACTGTTCTATTTAAATCTCTTAGATATAACATTAGGTCGCCTTGTCAGCTGACTGTCTTAATTATTTCATACAACATCAATTTGTTTATGCCATTCATCGTAGTTACCAAATCTGAATTTATGCAGCTTATTGGTATGCATATTATTTACTGTGTTTACAGATTGTCTATCTCCCCTATTGACACACATGCCTATTGTCAACCTTGCTTATCACTGTGTCTCAGACACCTAGTTAGTGTTGAAATGGACCAAATACTGGATGGGCAAATGGACCAGAAAGGAGAGCTAAGCCTATGGAATTGGTGGAGAAGAGTTTTGCAAACCAGATAGACAACAGGCAATGTGAAGAAATTAAATATTTGTAAAAAAATGACATGATCAGATGTATGCTGTTGAAGGATAAACGTGATAGCTCTATGTATGCTGTTTGGAAAGCAGAGATGGATGAGGATTTAAAATTGCATCCCCTTGTCAGAAGCTGAGTGAAGGGTACATTGAACTCCATTTTTTGTTTTGGAACTTCTTGCAAGTCCATAACTTTTCAAAATAAAAAGTTAAATAAATTGTATTCACTGTTCCCAAAATGAACACTAAGTTTTAGTGCTCTTAAATTAAGACAGAAATTATGGAATTAATGAAATAGAGATTTATGTGAAAAAATAATTAAGGGAAAGTTGTATAATATGCCTTGATTTAGCATATTTTGCTTTACCCATTTGCATTAATGTGAGGTTTCTATTTATACTTTTTATTAGCATACTCAAAATTGAGGGGTTTGTACTTTAATAACCAGTAACCCACAAAAACATACAATATACCTTTGCTACATCATTCATATATTAATCAGCAACTGACACCCATGCCCCATCTCACATTCTCTCTGCTTACCTCAAATTTTATCCACAATTGTATCTTCACACTGATAGCAGCACCTGCTCTAGGACTACTACTCACTGAATACATTTTCACTGATGAGTTGGGACCTGATAAATACATACTGTCAGGGAACGGTGGGGACAGAATGGACGTGGATTTAGGGGGTATGGGACTGGAGAGGAGGTAGAGGTACGATTAGATAGGAGACAATTTACTGAAGTGGGGCCCTTTCCCACAAGAAAAATGCTCAAGTTTGGTTGGCCTGGACCCTCCCCTCTTCTTGTCTGGCTTGATTCATAGCCCAAAATGTCTCATACCTGTTTTTTCTTCTCATTGTGTTGCTGTTTCAAACATTTCTGTAATGCTTTGAAAATAAGTCAAGTAGTATCCCTTAAAGAATCTATGGTACCACCAACCATCTGCAGTTCCTGATAACTTTGGTAATAAAGTAGTTTTATGCCATAGAAAAAATAATCGGCCTATATCTATTTTTATTTTAATATCTCTCTTTAGTTAAATGTTAATATTTGTTTCAATTCTGAAATTATAATCTAATTATAAGATGATAGATATTTGCATATATGAGTTCGATGCCTTTGGCCATCTCCAATATGCTCTGAAACTAAGGAAATGCGTTGTCTTTAATAATGCGAGGTCTAGAACCGGGAGACTCTGGGTGAGTTATGATCAGTAGGGACACTACTGTCAAAGAACCATGGTATTTCCACTTGTGCTTTGCTGTCATCTGTGTTTGGTCTCTGCCCTCAGACTGACTTCTGTCATTGGTGTAAAAGGTTCCAGACATTAGGTATAGACTTCAGGGTTTCATTAGCAAGGAAGAAGAAGGGAATGGAATTGGGCCAGATGATCAATTGTTGGTGAGACTCCCGTGAACGAGGTGACAGATGCCTTCTCCAAGTGGCCCGCAGCATAGGCAGCAAGGCCAGCATGAGGTGCCCCTTTGCACTGGGCGCTAGAGAGTGCTGTCCATCATTCTGACTGTGGCCCACAGGCACAGAGAGGGAGAGGCACATTACTTCTGCTGTTAAAGTGTCACCCAAGGACCAACACCTTGTACGAGCTGAACTCAGTGTTCCTCTATGAACTCACAGTGTCTGAAGGCAACCAGGAACCCCACCAAACACAGATACTAAATAACAGGAGACTCAGCAATGTCGTTTTCTGCTTTTGGCCGTAGCAAATGTGTCTGATATGTTACCTGCATATGGATGCTTGCTGTCACTCCTATGGGGTCTTGAAGGAGGCACTTCAGAGACATTCCTGCAAAGCCAGTGTTTGAGAGGCTTTGTGCTTACCAAATATTTAATTTACACAGAGACCTTGTAGAGTTGCCCACTCACGTATGGATTTCAGTCTGTCTTGCTTTACGCTGGTAACAGAGGTCTGTAAAACTGCATATTTTCAGTGGATTCTTGGCTTACTGTCTAGAAACTATAAAAGAAACTGGTAAATGAAGAAAATCCTAGTGCTATACATAATCCCTTCTTACTTGCTACTTTGTGCAATTTGCATACATGTACTTTGAACTTTTTCATGTTCAGTTAGATGGAATTTAGCTGTTCTGTCTGATATAAAGTATGTCCATGATCATTATACCACATTTAGCAATGTTAAAATAATTCCACATGTAAAAACACCTGTAATCAGAAATAATACTTAAGGTTAACTTCTAAAGCCAAAAACATATGTAAACATATAAAATTAAAAATTTTAAAATACAAATCAACCTGTAGATCTACATTTCCACAAAGTAGGTTTTAATAGAAACTTAGTACACATTTTTTACTTTTCCTAGTTATAAAGAAAAACTGTTCAATTTTATACATAAGGTTAGCCAATAGTACAAGTGCATTTGCATATCTTTCTTCTCATGTTCTTGAGTTGCTTAGTTTAGCCAGATTAGAACACGTTTCTATTTAGTGCGAAGAATCACAATTCCCACTGATTGCAACAACCCTGAAGCTGCCTGTCTTATAAGGAGACTTATTTTGCAATTGCTTTAGTCAACCACTTCAAATCCAACCATGGACAGCTTTAGATTAGCTAACAAATAATTATCCCAAAATATTCATCTGAATACGTGATCTGCTCCATAGTCTAATTGAATCATGGGAGTAATCACCAGCCCTCACAACCACGCCAGGAAAAACATGACTCTGTGAAAAAGGAAGTCAGGAAGCATAGCCTTGAGAAACCTGCCTCATCCCAATTCTTGGTTGTGTTTTTCTAGAACCAGAGAAGAATTCAGACTTTGAGACTTTGTTTTCTGCTTTTGTAAATATAAAAGGTTATTTGCATATGATTAAATCCAGGGAGGCCTAAAAGCTAACTGTTTGCTCAGGCATAATCTGTCAGTTGTATAGAAGTTTAGTGCTGAAGACACCTTACCAGCGGAATCCAAAGTCCTTTCTCCTACCAAGGAGAGAGTCACCAGCTAGTCGGTGACAGCCGAGACTCAGGCCCCATTTTCCTGAGTTCAGCCCAGACTTCATCACGCACAGTATTCTGTGCAGTCACAAAGTGAGGTTTTCTGCAATGATTTCAAGACCACTATTTTATAAGATACTTACAAGTGTTTCACAAGAAAGAGATTCATGGACAAGTAATTAATTCTGGGAACAATGAGTCAAGTTTACTAGTTTTCTTTTCTTTGGCAATCATAGAGCCTTCAGTTTGCTCCTGTAGACTATGGGTATGCACCTTGGCCATTAGAAGAAATTAGTTTACAGACTTCATTGACCACCACAGTTCTTGTTCTATCTTGTTTTTTTTTAATGCTTGTTTAGGGGCTATTTTTGGTTGTTTATTATTTTGAATCAAAACACACAACCCAATAAATAGTATTCCATGAAAGTGCATACAATGCTATTTGCATCACTTAAAATTTGATGTGCTCACATTACAGAAAAAAATACAAGAGGCTTAAACAAAATACAATTTTATTTTTCTCACAGGCCAAAGGAACCTGGACTATATTGTCAAAACTGAGGTTTCAGAGTCCTCAGAACTCACGCTTCTTCCATCTTTCTGTTCTAACCCCATTGCCTGTGGCTTTTGTCCTCAAGGTCAAATCATAGTCCAAAGTAGCTGCTACAATTTCTGTCATTTTCTCCCAGGAGGTTGTGGAGTCAACTTCCTTTGAGGCAGCATTTCCAGAAAGGCCACAAAACTCATTAGTCAACAATAGGCTGGAACTACTTAAAAATGATTTCTCCTTTAGATAAGTATATTAAAACCCCAAATAAAATTTGAATTCTGCAACTAAGGAGGGAGTGAAAATGTATAAGCATTTAGAAAGCAGTCTTTTCTACACAGTTCTGGAGCAAAGAAGAGAAAGGAGGAGGAAGGGGAGGAAGAGGAGAGGGATGAGGAAACAGGAAGTGGGAAGAAGGGAAGAGGAAGGAGATAGAGAAGGAAAAGTAGTCACTGTCTTCAATGCATTTAAAAATACACAGTATTAATGCAACAAGTACCTGGAGATAAAGAAGCACATTGCTCACTGCCGAGATGGTAAGTGGGTTATCATGCCCATCAACGCCCAGATGTCTGCTTAAACAGATCTCAGATTTTGACTGATGGTCTTCCAAAGGCTCAAATGCACTACATATCAAATTGCCTTCCTAACAGGGCCTGACTTCACTTGCTCCACTTTGCATACGCTTACCAACTGCATCCATTACCATAATGAATAAAACAAGTAGATGACAGGTCAATTATGAGATGCAATAGGGCCAAAGAGGGATCATTTATAATCACATTGGAAAGTTTGGTTTTTGACAGTTTATAACATCCTGAACCAAAGGGTTTGCTGATTGCCAGCTCCTTTTCTAACTTAGGCCAGATTACTTTCAGTAAATAGTAGAGAAAATGAAAACATCACAAGCAAATTAAACTTTGGTTATTGCAAAGGTTTGCTGTCAGTTCTCATAAGCATCCAAAAAGGGAAGCAAATTTTAACCGATCTCTAGTTTTTCTTGGGAATAAGACAAATGCTGTGCAGAAGTGCTTTAAATGGATCTTGTTGGAGGAAGTATTCACGTATAATTTTTAAAAATTAGTGCATTTTTCTTTTATTAATCAGAGCAACTGAGTTAATTAGGGGCAGAAATCATAGCATTAATCATCAGAGAGTATATTTGGAAGAAGGTGATTCATGTCAGCCCTAGCGTGGTTTCACAGGCTATGATCAGACTTGGGGTCTTCCATCTGTCAGTTGTGTTAAAATCACTTGTAGCTTTTCTATTTCAAGCTGAACTTGGGTGGTCTGAGTGTGGTGGGGAAGAGGGACAGGAAAGCAAGGGAATGAAATATTTCCTGAGCATACTATGTGTCAGGCACCGTATTAAATGTCCCATGGATATTTTTATATTTATCTTCCTGAACTAATTCATGAGCATGTATATTAGGCCCATTTCACAGACGAGACAAATTAAATGTAGACAAAAGATAGTCTTTTTTAATCAGTGGAGAAGAAGTCTGTGTAGCTTAGGGAAACCTGGTTGCACAGACTTTTTTCTTCCTGCTCTCTCACACCTGGCATGTCCATCCAGGGTGTTTACTTCCTTGGCAGTTATGCATTTATCTGTTTTTGAGAAAAGCTCTTAAAAGCACACAAGGTAAAGGCTATGGGAGGGAGGGGGAAATATATGTCTCAGCATGGTTTTAGGAATCACAATTCCTTTCTTCTGGAAAGTGAAGTGACAAGCACAGAATTTGGGGGCTTTGGAGCCCATGTGATTAAAAACTGAGACCACTACAGCTCCAGGGCAGGGCTGTGGGGGTTCAGGGGCTTCCTCAAATATCATTTTTACATAAGACTTCTTCATCCTAAGGAATAAATGAGTAGTTGACTGAAGCAGACCCAGATAGAACTCTTGGCTCATATGCTTTTGGGTGGTGGTGAAGAGTAAGGACTTTGGGAATTTGGAGAGCAGTAAGAAGCTGAAAGACTACTTGTAGTAACATAAGCAATCAAAGGAACGGAGCACTGGAGAAAAACAATGACAAAGCATTTTGTCCTGGGGGTGAACTTGCCAGAAAGCCATCATGAACTAGGTACCACCATGAAGCATCATTCCTTTTGGGCATCCCCAAAGCCTCTGGTCTTTGGAATACATCTACTTTAGAGGTAGTCCAAGCTTGCTGTCAATAGGGATGAACCTGGAGGTGCACGGCATGTGGAAGAAAAAGCAGTGTGTGGATCACTCCCACTCTGAAAACCTCCACACCCAGTGTAAATAATATTTAGGTAGGTTCTGACCCAGCAAACCTAGAGCCTGAGGCAAGAGGGGCAAATGTAAGAAATCCCACTTTGGGAGTGAATGCACACACACACACACACACACACACACACACACACACACACACTTTTCTTTCTCATATCTAAAAGAATTTTGCTTTCTAACTTCCATTTTCCTGCAAGAAAAAAAAAACCAACCAACCTCTGTTGAACAAAAAGCATTGCTCATTTTCCATATTGTCCTTGATGCCTAAATGGGCTATTTATGAGGAGATAGGAATAAGGAGAAAAAGTCCAAAAATGGTCAGGTCACTTTGATTCCAAAATGATACTGCTTATCATTAATGCCTTCAAAATTCTAATTCTTCAAGAAGCTATTGTATTATCGAATGCACTAAATTGGTTATTTTGACATTTCCTTTCCAAGCAATTTGAAGCGATCTCATTTCTCATTATATCTTTGAGGATTTCATATATTTCCCCTGTCTATCCAGTTTCAATTTGTTATAGAAAACCCATGAAGAAATAACTGAAATTGGTATGGAAATATTTAAGGGTAATTGTTTCTATGATTCTGTATATTTAATTTGTTTCTCAGGCTATAGGAAGAGATTAGGGCAGAAACACTGCTTTCTGAACTTGGTTCACAATTTCACATAAGCAATCATTCTAAATAAAAGGGTACAAAAAAGAATATAATCAATAGCCACATTTACAGGCTGCCTTTTCCTTCCATTGTGTCAGACGAGGCAAATAGTATGTGTGGAACTGTAAGGCATAATGCAACCAAGAACAACTAAATGTTACAGTTGAATATTTTTAATTCATAGGAATACTTTTTATTTTTGGAACGAGCAAAGCAAATTAAATATTTAAGCAGTTTCCCTCAAGACACAATAATTACTCTTATTGTCAGCAGAAACAAAATTTACTCCCAGGAAATCACAAAGCCTCCAACATGTGCTGGGGAAATAAATGGCAAAGTCATACTTCATAATTCTGTTCACTCCTTTTTGGCATGGCTGTTCTTCAGTTGTAACCACTTACAGAGCCACTGTGCCAAGGACATAGAGGGAAAGGCGACAGAAATCCATTTCCATTTTCTGTAACAAAGAAAAGTTGGGAGTCTGGTTTGGGAAACAAATCTTGTTGGTGGATCGAGAGCTTGGACTTGGTGATTGACAAGGGTACTATATACACCCCCATCAATCAAATGAGCTTCTTTCAACAACACAAACACCAAAGCAATCCGTCTACAGACTGAATATTATTAAAGGTACTATAACCAGGCTAACAGGGGATAACAAATGCTTACTACCTTCATGTGCAAAGACCTGGAAATTTTGCTTCCTTTTAGTATGTAGAAACCTGCAAGTAAAAAGGAAATCCCAATCAACTATGAAAAAATGCCAGATAAAATCATAAGTTTTTACAGCCCATCAGATAGAGAGCTGAAGTCACCGGGCAACCTCAGAACCCCAATTTTGAAGAGAGAGAGAGGCCTTCCCAGGTGCAGGAACTGTATGTATCACCCATGGTAGATCAGGAAGAAAAGAACTAACCACCATAAACATGAATGAGGTCAGTAAAATGTCCCCAAATAATAAAAGGATGAGTGTATACTAACATACCAGTCTGGAATAGCTGACACATTCCGGACACAAAGGAAGTCCGCCCCTGGCAACCACCAATCAGTTCTGTTTCTGTAAGTTTTGTTCGTTTAGATTCCATATACATGTGAAAATACATGGTATTTGTCTTTCACTGTCTGACTTTTATTTAGTATAAAGTCTCCAAGTTTTCTCCATGTTATCACATATGACAGGATAGCACGTGTATGCACACATATATCACATATATGGCAAGACCATCATATGTGTACATATACATATATGACATATATTTATATGTGGTACTATTATCTAGCAACACATTTTGTAAAGAAATAAGTAAAGTTCCACCAGACTGTGGAACTGGTATAAGAATAAAATACTCCAATAAGCAAAACAGAAAGTCCAAGAATATGAAGTGTTGTAGGTGGAGATAAAGGTGACATTTTAAAGCAGTAATTAAAAGGTAACTTATTCAACAAATGCTGCTGTGGTATTTGTTTATTGGGGGGAAAAGTAGAGTATGGCTCTGGATATAAGTTCACAATATAAAGTACAAATAAATGAGATGTTTCTAAAAGGACAACATAACTGAATTACAAGAAAATAAAGGTAAATGCATGATTTCAGAATGCAGTGTATTTGCAGGGTAAATGTGTGACACCGAGAAAGGGTAGTGAGACTCTAGAAACCTTTCACGGCAAGTGGAATAGGGAAACTGAGACAGCCAAACACAGAGATGGAGCCATTTATAGCCAGGTGTAGACAGTCGCCGGGGCAGAAGGCCCCTAGCGTCCAGTCGGGGCAGAACTGGGAAAACAGGGACCTCTTCCCTGGGGTGACCTTTTCTCCCCTGGCCTCTCCTCCCTGGAGACGACATCTAGGCCTCAGATATATTTCAACTCCAGACCCCCAAATGCAGCAAAACCAGGTGGGTGATGCCAGAGCCAATGGAAATGACTAAAACCCCCCAGTCCTGCCATTGACAAATCAGTGGAGACCACACCCCTGAAAGGCAACACCTGGAGAACTGGTGAATATTCTACTGAACCCTCCCCTGGGACCTCCCCCAAGATTCTGCCTGCAAGAAAGACCAAAAGCCCCCGGGCAGAGGACCCAGCCCATGGGGCTGTGCTTTCCCTTTGGGGAGCGGTGTGCTCCATCCCCTTTCCTTCCCCCACCCCCCACTTTCTTTCTCCCAGGCACTGTCTCCTAAACTCTAAGGCAGTGGTCAGCTGGCAGCTTATCCCAAGCTGATCCCTGAACCCGTCCCCGAGGCCCCTTTCTCTGACTTCCCAGTGAGCTAAGGCAGCCCCCCAAGGCTCTCCTGTTGCTGCTGCTAAGCCGTTCTCACCACTCTCAGCAGGCCCTTGCTCTCCCTTGAGGGCAAACTAATGACTAAACCTCTTAGTCAACCACCTTTGTTTTGCGGATCTGTAATTCTTTACTGTGTCGGTGAGAAGAACAAAGTTCTAATAACAATATTAGCAGTATAGGAATTGAAAGACTAGATAACAGAAAACTAATGAGAATAATATGACTATTCCGGTTAACTTGGAGAAAGACTTAGACCAAACAGCCTTTGCTAATACAAAATTCCATGAAACCAGTTTGGATAAGTTCAACAGCGATGTCTGCTTTGCTAAATCTCATGGTCGCCACACAGCTCTCCTCTTACCTTAAGCTGCTGCCTGGAGGGAGCTCTCCCTCCTCCATGGTATACTTTCCTGGCTGGCAGGATGCCCCGTTTTCCTCATTTTCTTCCCAAGTCACTATTCTCAGGCTCCTTTGCTGATCCTCCCTCTTCTTCCTGAAAGCCCACAGCTCAATTCATCTTCTCCCCACCCCACTCACACTGACATCCTTGGTGATCTTATATAGTCTTGTAACTTTAAATAGCCCACACAAGCCCATGACATTCAAATACACATCTGTATCCTGGACCTCTGTCCTATACTTCAGAATCACATATACAACTGTTAAAGTCCACACAACTGCTGTAATATCAAATGGTAGACATCTCAGAAGAAGAATGGTATTATCTCCTCCAAGTCTGCTCTTCCCACATTTTATTCTTACATTCCCTCTGTTTTTCCTTGCTCTTCACCTCTAATTTTACAAAAATAAGTGTAGCTGGCTCTTTCCTAAAATGTATTTGATAACAGGGAGTGAAGGGGAAGGCCATCAAAGGACATGTAGAAAGGACCCATGGCCAAAGCCAAAAGTGGGAAGGATTGAGGGTGGGACGTGGGGATAAGTAGTGTAGGGAAAATGGAGACAACTGTACTTGAGCAATTTAAAAAGAAAAAGAAATCCTACAGTCTCATCTGCTTCACAGCCTGCCACCATTCGTTTCCCGAGTAGCTGTCCTAGCTCACTAGCCAGTCTGTCTGACTCTGCCATGGCTTCCCGAGAGCCTTCATCCACACAGCATCAGAGGGATCTTACTCTAGGGACCAGCAAAAGGTTACCCATTTCACTTAGTGAAAAAAAAAAAAAAAGGGTCTCACAATGGCACGCTCACCCCATCTGATCTGTCTGCACCTCACTCGCACCCCCATTATCTCTTAAGCTTGTCTCCTCTTCCTCTAACTCACTCTGGTCCCTGGTTGTCCATCATGCGAGGCATGCCCCTGCCTCAGGGCCTTTGCACTTGCTGTCCCCTCTGCTTCACATGAACAGATCTAGATAATGGATAGCTAACTCTCCCTCTTTTATTAAGGTGTTTGCTCACATTTTATCTTGTCAAAAACCCAGAAGCTCAATTTAAAAGCTGAACCTGCCTCCCGACACCAGTTCTGTAATCCTTCTGTTTTTCATAAGTGAGATAAGCATTCCTGTGCTTAAATCCAGGCAAGAGAGGCCCCCGTTCTCCAGCTGAGCTCTGCTTATGGGGTGAGGAGCAGTCCATGGGCCCAAGGGGCTGCCAGTGGAAACACAGGCTTCCCCTTTAGACCAAGATCCAAATAGCAGGAATCCCCCAATTCCTTGGCCTGCATCCCCTTAGATCCTCTTCTGTGTGTGGCCCTAGGAGATTCTATAACACTGTATTTGCATCCTTGGGAGATAAGGAGCCAAGGAGAAGCTGCTGAGGGAGTAATGTGAACTGAGCTTGCAACATGTAGACTGGATCGTCCACCTGGGTGTGCGTAAAGCTCCCTCAGTTTGAGACGAAAGGATTGGAAGAATGGGGCTGGGCAAGGAACCCGTCTCGAGTCTTCACTATCATTTTGCCTTAGAGCTTTGAAAAGGCTGAGAACCATAAATAGAAGTTTGGAAAATAATTGTCACACAGCAGGTCTGAAATCCATTCATTCCCTTTAGACAGCTCTTGTTTAAGAATTCTTAGGAGAAGAAAGTAAACTGCCTTATTCCACACCTCACACCCATGATTTGCTTTTGTGTGTAGAGTTTTCATTTTTCTTTTGTTCTAAACTGATAGCAAGAGTCAAATACATGCAGATACATTTTGACAAGGAAGAAACTGTCACATGCTGCTGTTGAAAATATAAAGCTTTTCTGCAAGATAAAATGTGCCAATATGTATCAAGTCTTAAAAGTGAATATATATATTTTTAAATTCTAAAATATCACTCCTAGAAATGTACATAATGAAAAGATGCATAGATGACACAGTATTTTATAAAAAAGGGAACTCTTGCCAGTGTTGTATCATAGAAATATCGTATACCACATAGGTCTCCATGAAGAAAAGTGTTTAAATAGTGTGTGATGCATCTGTATATTACAAAACCACACAGCTCCTAAACATTATATGGTAGCAGAACATTTCATGCCACAGAATTATATTTACACCCTATTAAGTGGAAAAGCCTGCGTAAAAACAAATTGAATATAATTCTTTTTCAAAAGAAGAAAGTAATAGAAGTATTTGTACACATATAGGAATATTTGTTAAATATGTAGTTTGCAGTTAACAATGGTTGCCTCTAAATTTGATAGATGATACAATGGGTTTTTTGGTTTCTTTTCTTTTTTTAAAAGATTTTATTGATTTATTTTTAGAGAGAGGAGGAGAGAAGGAGAGAAATATCAATGTGTGGTTGCCTCTCATGTGTACCCCACTGGGGACCTAGCCCGCAACCCAGGCATGTGCCCTGACTGGGAATTGAACTGATGACCCTTTGGTTCACAACCTATACTCAATCCACTGAGCTACACCAGCCAGGGCAGATTTTTTGGTTTCTTTATGTAGATGTTTTGTGTTGATAATAAAATAAAGTAAAATACTGAATATTTTGTTTAAAAAAAAAGCATCTTAGCATTTATCTACTTTTTAATCAGATAAATTCTATTTTAAGAAATTTGTAAGGTTTTAGAACAGTCAAGTCTCTAATTGGCCTGTGCTCACTCTAGTGCCTTGAAACAGAATTCTAACATTATCTTGTTGTTTATCTTTCACGTTGTTTGTTCTTTATATTGTTAGTTTTTATGACAAAAATCCATGTTTTTTTCTCATCTGTAAAACAAGGACAATAATCATCCTTATTCATAAGGTTGTTTTTCGGGTTAAATGATATAATGCATGAGCAAAGCCAAGTAATGAAGAGACAACTCTCTGAGAATCCCAAAAGTAGAGCACCAAACATAAGGGTTTTAGGACAGAAAGGTAGGGGCTTTGGGAATGCTGTAACGCCAGGCATCTTTGAGTTTGACTAGACAAGGCGAAGAGATCTAGGAAATTATCACAATAAAATACCTGGTTAAGAATGCAGAAATGCATGAAAATTTTCTCAAGTGAAAAGAAATTTGCATCATTTGTATTCCAGCAATTATTAAGAAAACACACTAGAAAAATAAAGTAATTTGATATGTAAAGCAACAATTTAAATGCTGTTTAAGAAACAGGGGAACTGTGGAAAATCCACTTTTGCATGACAAATTTCTCACTAGGGCTTTTGTAAGAAAGACACATAATATTCTTTGTTGTAGGTAGCTTTTTTCTTTTGATATCTGCACTGTGGCAATATGTTTTACAGTGACTTAATAAACGACCTCAATTTAAATAGCTATGTTTTCTCCTCCTTTGTGATTTAGCTTGAAGAACAGTAAAACAGTTTCTGCACTAATCTATGGAGTAATAGAAGCCAGCAACCAGGAAACCATAATGCTAATTTTTAAATCAGTCCCAAAGTTCCGTTCTCGCAGGGACTTTTAGGCAATCAACAGGAGATTATTAAGAAACAAAACCAAGGCCGTCTTAGAAAGTGTTCTTTTTAAAGAGCTGTTAATGCTCTGTGGTGTTCTTAAGACTTTAACACACAGCATATCATACCATGGGATGAAAGGGAACAATTCCACAGAGCTACAAACTAATATTACAGAGCCTTTGTGGCATGATTATTAGCTCATTAAAGCCATCAACACCTTGTTCTTAATGAAAATGACTGAGTCACTACTCTGAAGTAACGCTGTGTGGCTACCCATTGGCTACAATAAAGTCACAAAGTGATTTATTGGAAGGTGACAGAATGCTGCCTGGTAGGGGCATCAAGAAGAAAGGACATTTGGGGGGGTTTTTCACCAGTAGAAATTTTTCTGAACTAGCTCAATCTCATGATTAAACTGGTAAATTGGTTACCTGACCTTTTCAGCATTTCTTCTCCTGCTCCTACTCCTGCTTTGTAAGTTGAATGCGTGTTAGTGTTTGTGAAAGTTTAGTGGCCGTGATGGTTCCGGAGATGCTGGCTCCTCGTGAGTCCACAGGAGTCAATTGGCAGTACGCTGCCCACCCAGGAGATGGGCTCAGCCATGCCGTCCCTGAGCCGAAGGTCCTTCAGCAAAGTTGTTTACGAGGACGGCAATGAGTATCAGCAGAAAGAGGTCAATGCAACAAAGTCTAAGAAAAGAACTGACTTTCTGTTTCATGTGTTTGAATATAACCTTTGGAACATAAATCAATATTGAGGAACAAAGCAGGGAGATAATTCCATTGTTCAGGTTAAGTCAACAGATTTTTACGTATTCTTTCTCAAAGATCCTAACTACCCATAGGCATACTTTTTTAGATACTCAAAATCTTAGGAAAAAACTAAAAGCACCAAGCAATCAGAACATACAGGCATCATAATCAACATGAAAAGATTCTCACTGTAAACTTCTAATATGACATTTTGCAAAGTCCTGATGTCACTCTATGAGTTTCCCCCACAGACTGTCATTTCATTCATTCATTCCCATTAACTCCTCTTCCACCCATACCTACCTAATACTTCCCAAGGGCTGAACTTACTAAAAAATTTAAGAGGTCAAAATGAGGAGCAAGAAAACTCATCAGTGTAATCTACTGAAAACAGCACAAACTAAAGTCAGTTTGCTAGTCATGAGTTTGCTAGACTTCATCTACTTAACCTGAATAAATGACCTGGGACTAAGTATGACACCCTATGAACATCTCCTTCCCTAGATGTAAATTGAAAATAAAATAAATTATTGAAGAATAAGATGAAAGCTATACAAAGTGTAATTAGCCACTAGAGTGTTTTACAAAGGTTAAAAGTATATGCAAGCCAGTCCAATTCTTTAGTGGGTGACATATACTAATGCTAATGAATTAAATCCCTATAGCCAAACAAATGGTGATTTTCAGTTTGATTGCATCAAAACAAGGAGAAGCAGGGCAGTATGACTGCTCAAAAAACAAAATAGGGAACAACTGTGTCCCTTCAGCCCTTCAAACACCACTCATCACTCTGATTCAAGGGACCTGCAGTGGTTATGACATCTTGGTCAATTTGGGGGGAAAACTGGGGGTTATCATCAGATAATGTATAACATTATCAGTAAGTTAACTCTAAGGGAGTAGATAATAGATACATATGACATAGGACATGTTGGTTTCAGTAGCTCTTATGATCCATTTAATCAAATGATCAGTAATCCTTTGCTGGTCTCTAATTTTGCTCCCCTCAAAGAAGCAACTATATTCTTCTCTTTCCCACTGAATCTTGTTGAGCAAGTGCTCATGCAGTCAGGCATGAGCTTCCATGGTGGTCGTGTAAGAGGGAGCACAGCTTAGATCAAGATGGGTGGGGGCGCAGGAGCAGTGCTAGCAAAATACTTTTTGAGGAATGCTGCACTGGTGGAAATTATGTAGGCTTTATACTGGGGGCTGTATTTCGAACACTAATGCTTAATTTTTATGCTTTTACTAGATTTGCATAAGTTAAATAATGTGGAAGGTAAGAGGAGTCCCTGTGGTAACTAGAACATAACATGGAACCTGAAGTCTATTCTCGATTATATTTCTCAGATTAGTTATATTCAGTTAATAACATTGAACCCTTGTTACACTGAAGTTAATTGCCCTCTGCTTTTTGAGCCCTATTAAAAGCAAATTGACTGTATGATCATGAGCCTTAAAAACAGTCATATTCATCGATATAATAAATATACTTCTAAACATCAATACAAAGAAAATAATTTAAAATATAGAAAGTATCTGAATACTAAAATGTTTCTCTGAGAGCTATTTATATTTTAAAAATATTGGAAAGAACAGTAAAGAAATAGTAAGATAAAATCAGCTTTATTCATAATGTGGAAAATTGTACATTCAATAAAATGTTTATGAAGTTTCATAGGAGCAATATGATAGTTTTACAATATTAAATTGTTCATGTAGAAGTCATGTACATTATGATTTTGAGTGTGAAAAATGTTCTGAGACAGATGTTTAAAAGAAAGACATGAAAATATTAATGTTGATTTCTTGTGTAAAGAGAAATTTTTCTACTTTTTTTGACCTCTCGTACTCATTACTATGCATATACTCCATTTCCAATCAAAAAACAAGTTATAAAAGATAAACAATTATGGACAGCATTTAGCTTTAGAGAAATTGGCAGTTCAGAGAAAATTTTAAAATGTGTAGTCATTTAGAGATTAGATCTCAGAGGAAACTGAACTTCCCAAATAGTACTGAAACCCCCTCAAAAAAGATTTTGATTTATTGCTGAGTTATTTCTGTATACTGGTAAATCTGATATGAAGACTCTGGAAGTCTTTGAAACTTCTATATCAAAAGCATCTTTTCACTTCCTAAGTCAAGCTAGAATTTAAAAATCAACATGTTAGTGATTTTTTAAGACATGTCACTCCATGCACTGCCTTTAGGATGCTTGCTGAGGGTATCTGTCACCCCAGCAATACATCACTGTGGCGTGTCACGCAGGGAGGACATCCTGATGAGAGATCACTTGCAAGACTGAGTGACATCTCTAATAATATGCTGCTTGAATATGTCCTTGACATAACTGATAGCTGCAGAAGGAATTTTCTAAAAGAGCCTCCAAGGATCTCATGAGAAAAATAATATATGGTTCACTTTTAAGTTACAGATTATCATAACGGAGAGAAACATTGGTGCGGATGCATGTATAGTGTATACATGCTTGTTGATAAAAAGAAAATCTGCTGTGGAAGCCAGGCTCTGACAAGGAAACTTGTGGTATAATTATCAACTGGCAGTCACAGAAGACTATGGGACAGAGGCCATATGTAGGCCACCAAGCTGAAAACAGATGTGTCTTTACAGAAAAGGTTGCTGACCTCTGTTCTATAATGTCACACATTAGTATTACAGGGAATGAAAGGATACAGATTTTTGCAATGTAAACGCTCTTCAATAATAACTACAATGATCAACATATAAACTTCCCAGCCAAGTAAAGATCATGGAGTCAGTGAATCTCTAAACTAACTGAATGTATTCCATTAAAAGTGTATTAACAGACAACTTATGTTTCTACTTTAATGTAGCTTTATAAACAGAAAAGTACAATACCCTTTAAACAAGAGGCTGTGCTCTCACTCCCATTATCAAAGCAGGATGGCTGTACAGAGGCAGAGCAGAGTATCCCCGAAGAACACGGATTCCTGCGCCAGCCGCCTGGTGCTGGATTCCCCGGCTTTGCCACTGACTCACTGTGTTTTTCATTCCGCGTTTAACCACTTTGAGCTTCAGTTTCCTCATCTGTAAAATGACGGTAAAAACAACACTTATATCCCAGTGCCCCATGATGATTAAACGTACATGTAAAGCATATTACAATGGTTAAAACACTCCATGAAATATGTTTACTGGTAAAGTTATTAATTACATACCATAATATTCATTGTTAACACAGCCCCCAAATTAACAAATTATTCACATCTCCACCATCTTAAGGAGCTGATTCTTTTCCGTGGTAGCTTGCCTTTATAATATTTGAGGAGTTTGCTATTATCCATTCATTCATCACATATGGATTAACAAGCTAGCACAGTTGCCATTGCCGTGAGGGAGGTTATGATAGAAAGGCATTTGGCAAGCCCTCATGAGGGCTTCACAGAGGGTGCCCTGATCCTTGAAATTAGTCCAGTCACAAACCTGTGTATATCACTCAGTATAAATGCAGGTAAATAATATTCTATAAAATCTAAGTGCCTGCATGTAAGCTATAGTATATTTAAGTATCCATATCAACATAATAGGTTTCTATTACCTATAGAGCAGAAATCTTGAAAACATAAGCAGAAAACTAAAAATAAATTGCTTTATGACTATGGAGATATAAAAATGGTTAGGCTTTTTTTTTGCAATAGGAAAAATTACCTTAAACTTTGTGTTACAGAAATAAATCATGAATCATTCTAATTCTGGCATAAAATTACTGTATACAGTTTTTACATAATAATAGTGAAGCAGACACACAAAAGAATGCCTCATTCTGACTGCAAGTCATCTAAACTGCATCCACCTGGGGAAAAAAAAAACAAATTTAAGACTATGAGAGAAAAAGCTACACTGAGCTGATAAATCACAGTGAAAAGGCAAACCGAGCCTTGCTGATGTACTATAATGATCAGAGTCTACTCAACCGCAGGCTAAAATGCTGCACACAAGAATAAGCTTTTCTTTCTGCATATTCATCTGTTTAGCAGAGTTGGTTGTCTTCCCAAGTCAGCTTTAAGATCTACTTTAAGCCCCGGGTCATTGTCTGCAGAAGATGCCAGGCTGAGTCTACTTTCTGCAAAGGGAATCTCCTCCCTCAGTTGTCCCCTTCCAGCTGAGTTGTTCTGTTTCCCAGTTACCCAGTAAAGTCAACGCCTTTGTACTAAACAGCTAATAACCTTTTGGGGGAAAAAACACACAGTTTTTCATTACTAAAAAGTAGGAAACATAAATATTTAAAAAATGCAAGTGAATTTCTCTACAATCTTCTATAAGAAATTAGCTTCTTTGTAGACCAGTGACTGAAAGGAGATCCCAGGTTGTGATTCTACAAAATGCCTTTAATTCCAAATTAGGGAACATTAAAAAAAACGGGAATATTTAAATCCAGTCCCCGAAGTGTTTTCTCTCATTAATCACGTCTCCTCAGTCACTAAAATCTTTAACTAGTAGTGTATCCATTGCAGTCAGAAGGCACAAGGCTGCTGGTACCAGCACATAGACCAGATGGGGAGGGTATTTAGACTTTTGTGT
Source organism: Artibeus jamaicensis (assembly GCF_021234435.1). NCBI lineage: Eukaryota > Metazoa > Chordata > Mammalia > Chiroptera > Phyllostomidae > Artibeus > Artibeus jamaicensis. The sequence goes on along the minus strand of NW_026522056.1, from coordinate 17,766,276 downwards.
GTATTAAGCAGTAATACTTCACTTGAGATACCCTTTGCCTTGTGCTTTGTAAAAACTTCATTTAGGATGTAATAGAAATCCTAACTTCTCTGTATCATAAAAAATACCTCCTAACCTACTAAATCTCTAGACAAAGGTCATTCAATCTGGCTTTAAGTACAGTCTATCTAATACTCTACCACAGACATATCCTGTTCACTTTCAAAACCTCAAAGAGGTTCCTCAATCCATTGAGGAACGCAAGTAACAATTTCATGATTGAAATATGCATACTTTCACTTTTCTTTTAAAATACCATTTCAGGTTTCTGAGTATGTGAACAAATTTGTGTGGCCCATGTCTCAAATAATTTTAAAAAGTAATCTCAATCAGACATAGAATTGTTATTGAGCTGAGTTCTCAGGGCTTGTCAGGCTTTTGATGTACATTTGACCTTGAATGAACTAATGATGGGCATATATTAGCTAAAGAAATTCTGAAGCTATCTTGTTTGTAGAGGCAACCTCTTAAGTCCTGGATCCCTAAAAACTCTTTCTCTGTCGCCAAATTGGAGATTAAATAACAATGTAGTCATTGTTTGTTCTAGCATCCGTATATATTCAGCACCATAAATGCAGAGAAGCATAACAGAAAGTAATTACAGGCCTATATTTATGCCATGGGTATTAAGACAAGGCATACTGCAACAGGTAACTACATAATTTACGTTAACAACTTATCTCTCAGGCAGCTGTCATTCTGGTTAAGATAAGGAAGCCTCACATCAAATGTAAATTACTTTCCCCCTCATCCATCAGAGTCAAAAAGGAGCGTTTAAAAGTAAACAAAACCACTACAATGCTCAACTCTCCATATGATTTAAGGCAATAGTTGGCATGAATGCTGGAGGTGAGAAAAGAAAAGCACATGCCTTTCACTCTTATCTTAGACAAATAACTTCCAGAAATTTAAATCAATTAACCAAATATTGACCAAGTCCGTACCTTGGGGAAGGCAGAGCAGGCCTCTCTCTATTCAAAAGTCAGTAGTCTATTCAGGGGACAGAAATGGGCTGGAGAGCGGAGAAAGGGGAAGAAGGAAAAGGAGCTGCTGTGAGAATACAAATAACTGCCGATTGAGATGAATACGCACACTGCCCTGAAGAGTCAAGGGAAGGAGAAATCTTGTCCAGCAAAGAAGAAGTGGCCCAGTGTCCATAGCTAAATACAACCCCCAGTTTATGTTTTAGGGAAATAAAGGCAGTGCAGTATATAAGACTTGATCTTTCATGGAAAGGTCTAATTAGGCCATAAGTAAATCTTGAGCTTCAAACAGCATTAAGCAGAAGCCCATAGTTGGTCAGTTGACTACTAAGTTAACAACCTGAATTAACAAACCTGGTCTTGTCATCCGAGTGTCATAAAATCTACCCCAAAGATGAGGACCCCGCCAAATGACTTGTTAACATTCCTTCAAGCTTCATGTTTTTATAAAATTAGAACAATTGGCTGAAATAGAAAAATTAACCAAGTCATGTAATTGTAAACCTGAACATCTGCGTTAACAAGCACTGATATGACTAGATTAAGTTTTCATGAAATAAAATGAAATTGCACAGTTATATCGGTTTAATGATCATTAGTTTCAGAATGATGTAGAACAGGGGTATCAAACTCATTTTTACCGGGGACCACATCGGCTTCACAGTTGCCTTCAAAGGGCCAAATGTAATTTTAACTCTTTAACAGTTAAGGAGTGGTTACATTTATACAGTACTATAATTATTTTGGCCCTTTGAAGGCAACCATGAGGCCGATGTGGTCCCCAGTGAAAATAAGTTTGACACCCCTGATCTAGAATAATCCTCCTTTTACTGAAATTGGTACCAGGTTTTTAAATTCTGTCATGCGGATTTATCATGTGGGTAGAAGTGGCCCTTTGAAGTATGCGTCTAGCCCAAAACAACTTTCTAAAAGTTCTAATAACATCAAAGTTGTATCAGATAGAATTAGGTTGAGCTACATGTAGCAGAGTCAAAATAACAGAGGTATAAATGAAAGAGGGGTTTATTTCTCTCTCATGTAAAATCTAGCATAGGGGTTTCCAACCTTTTGGCATCTCTGGGCCACAATAGAAGAATTGTCTTGGGCCACACATTAAATATACTGACACAAAATCACACACAAAATCTCATAAGGTTTTAATTGACAATTTTATACTGAGCTACATTCACAGCCACTCTGGGCTGCATGTGGCCTGTGGGCTACAGGTTAGATACCCCTGATTCAAGCCCAGAAAGGGGGCACTTAATGGGAACTTAGGGTCCTTTCAGTTTATCAGCCTGGGGCACAGTCCTTATTATACCCATGACAGAGGATGACTGTGAGTACCAGCCATCACATCAAGTTCCAGGAAGCTCAAAGGAGGAAGGAAAGAAAGGAGGGGTCAGCAGGTACCCATCAGTGATCTTTCCTAGAAGCTGCCACACAGGGTGTTCGCGTTTCATTTCATCTCGCTCAGCAGAGCTGAGTCACAGGGCTGCACTGGGTGAAAGAGAGTCTAAGAAGTGGGTTTCTTCCCAGCTGTCCTGTGCCAGCCAAACAGCAGGGCTCCTCTGAGAATCGGGAGGACAGTGGACACTGGTCTCTTCTGTGCTGGTGGAAAAAGTCATCATAAAATGACAAATGTTTTAGTTCATGGCTTTTTTGTAATCAAAGTGTGCTTTGCTATGGTGACAAAGTATTTGGAAATTTTTATCCAGCAATTTCACTCCTGCAAAATCATTCTGAGCAAAACCAAAATATAAAAACTGCTAATTGCACAAAATGTCTATCACAGTATTATAATAGGGAAAAGTAGGAAGGTTAAGTGACCAATGGTAAACAAATAGACAAATAGTGACAATTCCACATAATGAAATAACAAGCAGCAGTAAAATATACATTTAAGAATTTTATATGGGCTCAAAGAATATATTAACTGAAGAAGTATGTAAAATGCCTATGTACAAATTATTATAGTAATTCAGTAAGAGTATATATGCATAGAAAAAATAGAAAGTTATACATCCACATAATACTAATGTCTATTTTGGAATGGTATAATTAAGAGTAACTTTTTTCCTTTCTCTCTAAATGTTTTCCACTAATAATACAATTTATTAAAATATTATACAATTCAAATAATGATTAAGAATTTCCCCATTTCTCACATTCTTTCAAGTCATGATATTCTACTTTTATTTGTATTTCATAACTCTAATTATATCTTTTATGTTTAACACCCCAGTTATATGTGAAGCTTTCAATTATATTAAATATTAACTTTGTCACTTATGAGATGTGAATGAATAAATATATTGAACTTTGACATATACATGTCAATATTTATAATACAATTGAACCACTATTTAAATGATTCTATTATTTGGAAACTGCTCCTGTTAAATATGTTGGATCTCCATGGTAAATACTTCAAGTGTTTAGTGAGATCTGTACTTTTTCTGTTTGAAGTGTGAGAAATATATTGTGTAAATGTGCTAAATAGTGAATTTTGTTAAATGATAATGTACTAATTATTTAAAATTCATGCAAAATATTAGTATGGAATATTATTTACTGGTTATTATGTATTACTTAGTATCAGTTATCATCATTTATTTCATTGGTTTGAAGCTGTCTATAGTAAATCCAAGAAGTGATAGAACCTATTTGAATAATTCAGACGAATGACCACTTTCTGCACTGCCTAGACAGTAGGATGCCTTCTGTGACTATAAGGGTACTTGAATGTGTCCTCAAAAAATGACAAGGGAAACAAAAATGACTCATCTTATTCAAATGACATTCAAAAAAGGGCACTGAAAGTAATGATATGAGAGATCAACTGGCATTTAACGTTGCTAATGATTTTTTGCACTTTTCATGTGACAGTGTGCAAAAAGCAAATTTTGTATAAGAAGGATGATAAAAGAAAAACAGAAATGACTCAGTAGCAGGTTGAACTTCCTCTTTGTAAGACAAGTTGGGCAAATTCTTTATAATTCTGAGGAATTCACATACAGGAACTTAACTCCTATGAAAAAACTCAAGACACTCTGAAGACAGTCTATAGTGTTCCTAACTACCTGCAGACTCGGACCACAAACCCCTATATTGAGAGAGGCAGATTTGCTAGGGGAGCAGAAGGTGGAGGTAGGTGTGAGAGAAAATCCAACTAAAAGAAAAAAAAATGAGTGTCCACATGCAATCACTCACAGACTCTGCCTCAATCACAGACTCAAATGCAAGTACGTCTATCCAATAAATCACTTACAAAGATATCACAGATTAAAGAAGAGCATTCTCAATACGAAGAGTCATTTAATGAATGTTGTGCATTCCGAATTCTACCATCTAAGTAACCTCTGCCCTAGTGTTTGTGTGCCCTGTTGTTAAAACTGAGAAGAGTTCTTCAGCCAGGCACAGACATCATTAGAGCCCCATGTGTGTGAACACAGTGCCCTCTGTTTGTTCATGGGCGATTTCCTGTCCAATTATTTAATTACCCCCCTCACACCATGAATGCTGTCTGTGGGTAACGTCCTGACATTATCAGGGAGCCTCCTTGCCGTTCCAATTTCCACGCAGTTCATTTTATAGGCACTCACATTTTCAACCACGCTTGTTAGTACTTAATGAGGAAAATGGTTATCTCCCCCCAAAGTCCTATTCTGCCCCTTTCAGTGACTTTAATTGATTGGCTGGGTTAGTTAATGAGGTACTGTGCATGAGTAATTCTAAGGAAAGACCTCTATCCTTAAATATTTCACAATGGCACAGATTGATTGCTCTATATCTGCTGGAGACTGGCAAATGTTACTGGATGTTTCCTGTATTTCATTTTCTGTCTATGCTGCTGAGATACTGTTCGATGCTTGGGAAATTGACATTGGATATACTACTTTTAATAAAAATATGTAGAGATGCCTTTTAAATTCTAACTTCAGGAGAGCAGCACAGCTTGGAATTTAGTCTAAAAAGAAAAACTTTTTCATAAACACACATTTAATAGAAACCAGAAACATGCACCAAATGAGACCAAGAAAATATGGCATGTAGTATCTAAAAAAATTTAGCATAAGCTATTTACCCTCTCAAATGTTATAAAACTAGAGATGATTTATTTCTCAGGCAAAGGAAAAATAAAACAGAAATGAGATTTCAAAGTTCATCAAGAATTCGCAGTTTGTTCAAAAGTCAAAGCTAGTTGTTTACTTGTTGACAAGAACACCCCCCAAAATTTCCTAGTAGTGAATATCCTACTCAGAATATCCTACTCAGTCCTATTCAAATACTCAGTCTTGAGCATTTGAATATTTTCCCACTTTTAATTCATTTGGAGTTCCACTAAGAGTCATGAGTCTTAGCTCATGCTGCTATAACAAGATACCATAGATGAGGAGGCTGAACCAACAGAACTTTATTTCTCACAGTTCTGGAGGCTGGGAAGTGCACTATTGAGGTGCAGAACACTGTGCTTCTCAGGAAGAGCCCCCTATCTGGCCTGCAAGTGGCTGCCACCTGTCTCGCTGTGTCCTCACATGGCTTTTCCTCAGTGCATGTGTTGGGGGGAAACTGAGAGGAAGCAGCTCTCCAGTGTCTCTGATTACAATGGCACTTATCCCTTCCTCAGGAACCCACCCTTCCGAGCTTGGCTCGCCCTCATTATCCACAAAGACTCTAATCTCCAAATACCATTCCGTTGGGATTTTAGGCCTTCCACCTGTGAAATTTGTGGGGCTACATTCAGTTGGTAGTATCATATATTTTCAGAAGAATGGTTGACTTTGAATTCTAGCCTTGAGGTTTGTGCTTGGTACAATGTGGACATATATAAAATATTCAAAAATATATACTATTTTAAATGTGAACGATACATTTTGCAATAGCGGGAAGTGTAAAGTTATTTGTGATGGACATAGAGATGATAAAGACCATACCTCATGTAGTCTGAATATAGACTTTATTCAGCCTCAGTGAAAATAAACAAATGTGCTTTAGTTGAGACAAGAACATTAAAAAGTAATAGTTTTTATATACAGATATTTTTAAATAGTAAACTTTCTAACAATTTGTCATGCCAGAGCTTAATAAAGATATTTGTGTACAATGTCATTCAGCACAGCAAATATATATAATAATCGTGTTACCCTTCATGACTATTTCAAAAATTGTTATTAACCCACTTATTTCTTCATTTTGTTTTAAATTTATTTTTCAATTATAATTGCCATATAATATTATATTAGTTTCAGGTGTACTGCATAGTGATTAGGCATCTTTATACCTTACAAAGTGATGACCTTGATAAGTCTGGTACCCATTTGGCATATTTCTTCATTTCTTGAAGTTGCTTGCTGTGTTCATTCTTAGCTTTATAAATCTGCTTATAATGAAAAGTGATATTACAACATTTACCTGTAGCTATTACCAACCATTACATTATTTCATAGATACATGAGACAATACTCTTATTTCTACAAGTTTCAAAATCTTAAAATACTCCATTATCTAAGCACCTTGTGGGGCAGAACTGTCACAGAGAGGTAAGCAGGAGTGGAGATAACAAGGCAGACTCAAAGCCCCAGAGTGAAGGTCCGGGTACTATTATCACCAGGCAAATCCCACTTTGGGAATCTGTGTAAAAACCTGTTTGCTTTGACCAGGTGGGGCAGGGTGGCGTATGTGGGACTTCACTCTGTTCAGTGCTCTGGGTGGGGATGTAAACAATGGTTTTTCATCAGTCAATCCCTAAGAGGTCAATATCCTCCCTTTCCCTAAACCATCAACCTAAGTAGAATTGTCTGCAAAATCATTAAATTCTATTCCTTCCAAGTGCAGTAGATAAGAAATCATCTCAAAGGTCAGGTTCCCTTGGAAGCACACTCTGGAGATTTCTGTGTAGGGTATTTATCAGCGACTGTGTTTAGAAATACCTGTGAGTGCTGAGGGCCACGGGGTCAGCAGAGAGAGAGAGTGGGCTGCGCTGCAGTTGTGACAGAGGCCATAGGAAGTCCCTTGGGACGCCCTCAGCTACCTCTTAAATTAAAGCAAGGGAATGCCACTAACCTGGATGCACACCACAGGAAGTGAGGCAGGGTTAGGGTTGAGGCATCCGGTAGAAATTTCCAGAAAGCACTTGTAAATGTAGGTCGGGAGTTCTAAGGAAAAGTCAGAACTAAAGTCCTAATTTAAGAGACAGGAAAGCAATTATTTAGGGGAAACGCGACAACAAAGGAAGTCCAGTGGTGGTTTGGAGGGTTAATAGCCGACTGAAGAGGATGAATGCGTCATCAGAAACTGGGAGTGAGACTGGAGACAGCTAGGGATGCTCTTTAGCAGGGGTGGAAGTGGGGTCAAAGGTTGCCACCAGGTAAACAGAGCTAGGTTGAAATATATCAACTAGAACCAGAAATGTGAAATACATTGGTGACCACTGAAGACGTGTTGATATTGCCATAGTCAGCAGAATTGGAATTTGGGGATAAGAAACAAAGCAGTGGGTTAGCAAATGTTTGATTTCAAGAAATGTGGTTCCAGACAGAGAAAAAACAGTCTATGCATAGCAGGTAGGCAATGGGCATTTGTTGAAGAAAATAACATAATATATAGGCGTAAAAGACAAACAAAAATACAAAAGGGAAGAGCTCTCTGAACTTAGGGAAAAAAAGGTTATTCCCTTTAGTTTTGTGTGATCCATATTTTATTATTTTCTCTTAGGAGGCTTGGGGATTGTATTTGATTATATTTTATTTTTGGCTGCCAGGTCTATTCTCTTAAGTGTTCAAGAAGCAAAGGTAGAAACACCACTTAAAAAGGTTCTGTTGGCACAAAGTATTCTTATTTTTGACACAGGCATTGAGAGGAACATGCCTGCCATCACCCTTCCATGGTCTGCCTACTCCAAACACATCAGCTGAACAGCATTGTGAGGGAACACCAGACAAACCTAAACTGAAGGGCATTCTATGAAGTCGCTGCCCCGTACTCTTCAAACACATCAAGGTCAAGAAAAATAAAGGTTGAGGAAATTGGTACAGATTGAAAAAATTCAAGCAATACGACAAGTATACACAAATCAAGAGGTTAAATTGGATCCTTCATTTGCAAAAAATAGCTACAAAAGACATTTATGAAGCAAGCAGTGATTATTTGAATATGGATTGTGAATTCAATAGCATTGTTGTACCAATGTTCAAATTTCCAATTTTGAGCATTGTTGTGTGTTTATGTGAAAAAAAGTCTTTGTTCTTAAGAAATGCACAATTATATCAGCGTAAATAGGCACAACATCTCCAATATCCTCTCCATTTATTTAGAAAATAATATAGATCTAAATTATAGATAGATGATAGAAAGATAGATGCATAGAAACATAAAATAATAAAGTAAATAAAAATGTGAACAATTGATGAATCTGGATAAGAAATATGAGAGTTTCTTATGCAACTATTGCAACTTTTGTAAGTTCGAAATTATATTGAAATAAAAAAGTTATAAAAATTACTCTAGAAATGAAAACACAACATTGTATTTCCAAGGGTAAATCTCCACGTTGGGAATTTTTAATTACACTTTAAATTACATTCGAAAGGTGCCAATGCACTGCAATCAGATGCTGCCAAGCAAATGCAAAAACAGCTCTGGGGAGAAGAAAACAGCCATTTCAAGTTGTACAGGCAAAGGGAGTACAGAAATGAGCAGGTTTTGGGTGAACAGCACCTCGGCAGTCTATGGAAACTGTCAAAAAGTAGTTCATGAAACACATTGTCAGAAAATTCATCCACATAAAGACTGCTCAAATTAACAGAGAGATGAAATGAGATCAGCTCACTGGATTTTATGAACCCTAAAATTTATGCCTGGTGCTCTTTTGAAAGATGGCACAGTCAGGCGTGTTTGTGTTTTCTCTGACTTTGTAGGCTTTGAACATTGATGCTGATCAACATTAATGTATCTTAATGGTTTGAAAAGAGCTAACAGAACGAAAGATATGGAGAAAAATACAAGAAACCGATGTTGAATAGAATGGGAATCTCTGCCCCCAAATGAGAAAGTGACACTTTTTTGAAGATCAGCCTGAAAGGTCACATTGGCAAGCAAGAAGACATCTGACAACCAACTGCTAATGTTGGCTTGTGTTCAAGGAAGGCTCTTCTTTCATGTCCATGAGCTATTTTCATTCTCAAAGTCTACTCTACAAAGAGGCCGTGGTCCACTTGTGAGCTAGCAGCCTCAAGTCATAAGTTTATTATTCTTTCAGCAACCAGCTCCTTCTTAAGTCACCAGGATCTGCATTGCCATTTGACAGAAGGCTGAAGCTTTTGTGAATACACAACTAAGTCACAAGCAGCAAACCAGCCCTGCCAGGCAGGCCCATGGTGGCCAATGTCACCACCTTACTTTTGCAACACACACACACACACACACACACACACACACCACACCACATTCTAGTCACTGCCCAATGTCCGGTAGCCATGGATGTGAGTGCTAAGTGAGCCTTGCCGAGACTCTAACATGAGATGCCCTCTTTGTAGAAAGTGTTCTAGCACTAAGGACAGGCATTTTACTGTGCAATCTGAATGTGAACTCATAATCTAGGTGTCCTCATTGTTTTCTTATGATTCTTCAAGTTTACTGCCAGAAGATATATATTTCAGAATAGCCTGGTAGAGGCAGTAACATCTGACTTATGTTATAACATTGACTGTGTCAATATTAAGCCGAAACAGCAGGTGTGAAGGGCTTATTATCCCTGGGAACGGGTGTGAAAGCTGGACAAGCACAGACACAGTGACAAGTAACCTTTAAAAACATGTCATCTTGGATTTCACTTTTTGAGAACACAGAGTCAGTACTAATGACAACAGACAGTAGTACATGATATATCAAAAGACACTTCAGTAAACGAAGAAAATGCAGGAGACATTGGTCTTTTTGCTTTCTTGCATGCTCTAATAAAATATAAATCAAGGTGCAAATTATTTGGTAGGTTAGTGTTAAGATTTTAAATTCCTTTTCTAAAACATTTGTACTTTTTTAGACAAAAAGAAAATGGGTTTCATTGAAACACTTCTAAATCCCCCCCACCCTCGAAAATTCCGATCATCCGATTCATTTGACTTACTATCTTTATACACTTAAAGGGTTTTTCAAAACCCCAACTGTGATATGTGTTACTTTATGTGCAGTGAGACTATGTTGCGCATTTCCTGTTTATTCTTTGCCTCTTCATCCTCTAGCCATGTCCCAGCTAAAGATGTCATGACTATAAATAATAATTATCACACAGGTTGGGAATTTGTCAAAATAGTCTTCTCTCCCTTCTAGAAAACTAAGATTGTATGAGAGTACCAAGATTATATTTTATTTACTTGAAATCATTGCAGGATTTTTCTTTTTGTCTGAAAGCATCAGCTCCAGGTGATTTAGGCAGCGCTGTGATTTTGTGACATAAGGGAAGAAAATGTATGTTAAGGTGCCGTTGGCTTGTTCCTGACTAGTTCTTTCTGTTAGTTTCTGTGGGGAAGGCTGGCGGGGTGAAATACATGAAATACATTTTTCCCCCTGCTGAGCTTACGCTGTTGAATCACTCTTGTTTTTCAAAGACTCTCCCTACTTTTAGGAGAAAAAAGAAGCTGTGAACTATTTTGTTGTGAAGGGAATTTTACTTTTCAGAACATTTAATAAAGAGATCACGCAGTCATGATTCATTATTAGAAGCCCAGCTTCTCCTGTTTCTTTCCCTTCCGAAGCCACCCAGGCACACATGTATTCTCAGTACACCTTTTGTGCACATCTCTCATATTAATCTTCGCTGATGATTTTCTGCTTAAAATATAAAAACATTGGGTGGGTGAGTGAATATTGATTAAAACTTCAAGGACAGCTTCTAATGAAATCCCTGCATGCTAATCCCTCAGAGTCTGCTTGTCAGACATTGGAATGTGTGACTGTACCCTTTTTCATAAATGTCCGACTGTCCCAGGTCTACAAATACTTTCTCCACGAGTCTTCTCCAAGAAAGGCTTGTTGTGAACATTTGGGTGGAAACCCAGTAGTTCAGGTTGACAAAAATTCTATACACAGGTCAGGTTCCCATTTATTAATATTAGTAGTACTATGTCTCCCCCCCCACCCCTCCACCCCCCAAAAAAAGCCCACTGGCAGTCTGCCTGGGCTTGTGTGCTAAACATTCTAGTTTGTTTCTATCATTGTTCCATTAGCTAAGCTTTAATTACCCTTCACGTTAGGGGACCAAAGGGAGTTACAGAAACACACTGAATTCTTTCATTCACATTGGTTAGGAGAGTCAAACAGCTCCCTGAATTCTCCATGGATGTTCATAGACAAACCTGGAGGTCAGGGGGACCCTGGCAAACATGTGATCTCATCATGCCTTTTCCACATGTCTCTGCTACTCCTCAGTGACGATTTCCACTTAAAGCATGACAGTCATCAGATTTGTGTGTGGACACTGACCAAGTTGTGGATTTGGCCAAGGTGACAACTCGTTGCCAACATCCACCAAGTCTGTCGAAGATGAGGATGGCAGTGTGGTAACATGCTGCCTCTGCGTTCTGTTTTATTTCTGTTCCCTTTGTCCTCATGTAGTAAACACATTACCTACTCAAATAATAGGAAAGTGAAGCATTTTTTAGAAAGCAGTACTGAGGGTAAAAAGAAATTTGGCAAAGGCAGAAAATAAGGGACAGTGTAATAAAGGAATAATTAAAATGTTAGTTCATTGAAAAAAATCACTGAATAAAATTTTGCCTTGTTGCAAGATAGTGTTTTTTAGGTGACAGTGCTCCAAGAAAACAAAGCATAAATGTGGGACACCTTGGGTATGAATAAAACAGGGAGAGGAAGGGGGTGGTTAAGCATAGCACACACTGTGTTTGCTTGTGTAAGTAACGTAAGTTCAGGAATCATAAACAGTGGAGAACTAATACCACAGCTTTTATAAACGTATTTTTGAAGCCATTCCTGCCAGAGCTGACAAGGACCAGAGAAAAATGTGTGTTTATCTAACCCATCTGGTTGCCGGTGTTACATCAAAATCACGCACCAGACAGGTAGGGGTTGTGACTGCAATTTTGAGCAACAGCATTTCAGGACTGCAGAAAATTGCCACCTGAAATCCCAGAGCAGAGATGCCACAATAGATGAGACCCAGATCTTAATGCTTTTGTTTTTAAATTAACAACTCCATTCTTGAAGGAAAATTACTACCGATCCCCAACTAGTGGAACTAATGAAATCCTGTGCAATTAAAACGGAGGGCTTATTTGAAGATACTGACACTATTGGTGGCGGCAGCCGCTGCTGCCACGGGCAACACTGATAGCCCTCGCATTGCAAGAGCTTTCAAAAACAAGTGCGTTACCCACCCCTGACTGTTCTTGGTTTTCTGGTAACTAATTTCTAACTTCTTTGCCAACTCTTCACCCACTCACCCATTAAATATCAGTGGTCACCTCCTGATGGATAGGCTCTCCTGTCCATCCCATATGACCCCTTGGGTGGTCGTATCCCATTTTCATGGGTTACAACCATGGGCCCAAACTTGTATCTCTCACTCGACGTCCCTTCTGAGCACAAGATTCAGACATTCAACTGCCTGCTGAACACACTGAATGGAACGTCCTACAGGCAATTCAAATTCAGTGTGTCTGAAACCAAACCCAGGACTCCTGGTTTTTCTTCCAATTCGCCTTCAAACTTGCTGTTATTCATATATGGTCTCTTTCTGTTAGCAACATCCTATCTATGAATTATATCTCCACCCTTTCTCTTCTTATTATTCCAGCCATGTCAGTTCCGCATGGATCCCCTGCCCACCCCACCCCCCAGCTCTCACTTAGACCATTGCAGAACCCTTTCAACAGGCTGCTCTTTCTGCAAATCCCTTCTCTCTACAGTCCATCCCCAAACTCCTGATACACTCATCCCTCAAAAAACACCCTTCATGCCTTCACATTCCTACACAATCAAGTCCAAAGCACATGCTTGATGGTCAAGACCCTTTATAGGTAGGTGGGTCCAGCTGTGCTTCTGGTTGTCCTTTGCTGTCCCTTTTCCAAAGTCCTGCGTGCACCTCTGGGCTTCTGTGCTTTCACTCTGGGCTTTCTCTCTGCCTGCAGTGTCTTGTCCTTATCCCACGCTTGACGAGCTCCTTAAATGACTGCGTAAACCTTAAATTGCCCCATCTGTGAGGCCATGCTTCTGTGCGAGCTTAGTTACCCCACGCTGCACACCACGATGCCTACTACGATCTTGTACTCACATGTCAGGAGCGCTTGTGCTGTGGTTTACTCAGGTTTATGAATCTTTCTCACCCCCAGTCAGGACAGGGATTAGGTCTTACCCTCGTGTGTACCTGCCCAACTACACTAAAGGATGACTTGTCCGACGTTTCTCATCAAACATCTATTTTGAATAATTTTTCTATCAGAACCTTGACTCTAAAACCATGTGGCTGATCCAGACTTTCCCGATGTTGTGTCATCAGCCGATGCCATTTATCTTCCCTCCCCAGCCTGTGGCCCGACACCTACGCTCCGGCAGCTGCTTCCTGCCACTCGCTCGGTTTCCATGCCCCGTTTTGTGCTGCGTTCACATTCACCCCAGATACGGTTTACTCTTTGTGGTGCTTCGTGTACTAGATGAAACAAGTTAATTTATTCCAAATTACATTCGCTGCATGCACACATGCTTTGCTAAATGTGTAGTTGTGGTAAATGTGTTTATTGAAACTTTAACAACCTGAAAAAAAATCCCGAGAATATTGATTTATGTGTCTGTAAGAGTGTAATAGAAAATGATAATAGAACTCAACATTTGTATTTTCTTATCTCTGTAAAGCAAATGTTGTTTTCACTGGGTGTTCGTTCCTCTCCTGACTATGAGGCGATTCTAAAAAATGATGTTCATGGATATCAATCACATCCTTTTCCAGGCTGAGCTCTACATTTCTGCTCAATGTCTGTTTTCACATTCTCAAGCAACTTTTTTTGACTTTCTATCCATCACATTTTTCCTGTGATGCAATTGGTTTATTTTGTAGTTCTGTTTAAAATTTAGAATTAGCCATTTTCATGTGATATATATGTTGCAATGATGAAAATCAAATTTTATAGCTCTACCAAAAATAATGTACACTCAAATGGTACTTAAAAATAGAAGTCAGTAGTTTTAATTTTATTTAATATAAATATCTTAAAGTACTTCACAGTGCTCAGTTTTTTGATTAGTGGTGAGTGTGAAAATCCTTGTCATTTATTCCATTCTTTTACATACACCTCTTAAACATGAAAATTTCTAATATATTTATCTATAAACAATACCAAAGCTTAATGTAAACTTAAAATAGTTTATGAAAAAATATTTCAAATAATGCAGCAATATTAAAATAGTACATATGCAACTCAGAATCATAGACATTCTTGCACAAAGTAAGATAATAATAAATTAATAACATTAAGATCCCCACACCAAAAAGTCTCATCTTACAGCATAATGATTCAAATGTAAATAAATATGAAACATTAATTCTTATAAAATATGCATGCCTTTCTAACGAGGACCTATGAATGTCTCAAAGTAACTGCTTCATTTTAAATCATTATACAATCATGTATGAATACATGCATAATTTGAGTTTCATAATTACCTTTTAATGGAAACAGTATCTTCATATTCCATTTCTTTTTCAATATGCATATGACTAAAGATAGCAGAACACATTTGAAGAAACTCCATCTGGGGGAGTAGAGCTTCAACTCTGTAGTAACATAAGGAAAGGTTAATGTGGCACTCTGCAGTTAATTAAAGCAGAGTCCCCCACAGTCTACTTCTGAACTAATGGAATGTTCTAAATAAGACATTCGTTTTATCTTCATTTTAGTGATACCCAGTGGTCCTGGCTTGCCAGCCTATGGGGTTAGAGAAGTTTCTCCTCATCCTGCATTTGGTGAACCTTCATGGTCAAGGAGAACTTATTCTTTGTCTGCAGTCAACATTCTTTTACTTCCAGCAAGTACTCGTGTGTCCCCAATAACTCCTATGGGCCTAGAGCGTGTTGGGGGGTCAGAGTGGACATTCATAGATGCAGCTATGGGAAATTAGTTGGGAGCTTCTGTGTTCCTACTCATTCCTTTAGTGCCCCCCACCCCATATCCTGGTGCACAGAAGCCAAAAATTCATTTTAACTCAATTGATAATATCCTGATCATACAGCTCAATTCATGTACTGCAGTTACAAATACCCACCTACACACACTCCTTGTTTTGGATCCTTCTTTTAAGTCTTAATGTCATAAATGAAGTGGCCTGATTCCCAGTTTGGTCCCCTGATCATGGCATAATGAGTAACAGTGCTCTCTGTCATTCTCAAAGGTGACCTTGTATAGGCAAACAATGTCCCCAAAGATATCCATGCCCCACTTCTCAGAACCTGTGAATAGGTCATCTTACTTGACAAAGGGATTTTGCAGATGTGATGACAAGTACAGACCTTGAGATGTGGAGAGTATCCTGCATGAGCTGAGTAAGCCCAGCCAATGTACCCTTCAAGGCAGAGACTCTGTCCTGAATGCATCAGGGAGATGTGGCAGAAGAGGAAGAAGAAAAGATTTCATCTATGGGAGGGACTGGCCTGTTTTGGGGGTTTTGAAGGTGGAAGATGGGAGTAAGAAATGATGGGCGGCTTTCAGAAGCTGGGAACAGTTCTCTGCTCACTGCCAGCTAAGACAGGTGGCCCTCAGTCTTACAATGAAATTCTACCAATCCCCCAAGTGAGTAAGGAAATGAATCCTTCCCTAGAACCTTCAAATAGGAACACAGCCTAATGACACATTTGATTTTAGCCTGAGGAGACCTGTACCGTATTTCTGAGCTATAGGATTGTTAAGGTAATAATTTGTTTAAGCTGCTGACAGTTAAGTAATTTTTAGGGCAGCATATTATTCAGCTCAGGCTAGCATTAAAAAATACCATAGACTATGTGCCTTAAACAGCACACATTTATTTCTCACAGTTCTGGAGGCTGGGGAGTCCAAGATCAAGGTGTTGTCATATTCAATTCCTGGTGAGAATTGTCTTCTGGCTTGTAGATAGTCCCCTTCTCACCATGTCTTTACATGAAGGAAAGAAAGAGAATCTCATCGTGAACCAAATGACCTCATCTGAACCAAATCACTTCCCAAAGCCCCTGTCTCCAGACACCATCACCCCGGGAGGTAGGTTTGTAATGTGACTTTTGGAGTCACAAACATTCCATCACCACAGCAGCAACAGGAAACCACCTGGACCTCAACTGCAGGGTCACTGTATTTGGGGAGCTTGCATGCAGGAGCTGGAATCGTGAACTCACTTCAAGAGTCAGGCTGAGGGCAGAGTGCAGAGAAAAGCTAACCCTGTGTCTTCTTTGGTGTCTGTCCTCGCACCTGCCAGCTCTTGAAGAACAAGAGTGTCTATTTTAAATGCAGCAAGATGTCAGGTGCTGGTCTGGTGTGAATATGTGTTGAAAGTTTAACTTCATCTCTTCAAAAAAAGCAGTTTACAGATATATGCAGAACGGCAATGTTGGTATTTTTGAGAGCATCATAATGCAGTGGAATGAATATGAGCTACAGGAAAGAAGGAAGAACTCAAGTATCTGAACCAACGCAGCCCTGGATTTCCACTGATGGAGTGCTGACTTCTGCCACTGCCTCCTCGGCTGTTTCAGGCTTCAGGCTCCAGGTTCAAGTGCTACTCTATCTTCTCATTGGACAGGCTAGAAATTAGTTGCTTTAGTTTTAACTAGCTCATTTATTGTTCAATGATAAAATCCATCTCTTCAGGAAATCATTTTTCTCCCTAGGAAAAGAAAGTACATAAGTAATATGAACATACAAAGTTGGCAATTGAGTGGCAAATTCCCCTAGAGTGACACAGCCAATGTAGTCCTGAAGGAAGATTCACAGTTGCCCTGAATGGTGGGTCCCATGGAAACAGATGTGGGGACACATGGGGAGTGGCCTGGGTGGAGATGAGGAATATTTTGAAGACAGGGTAAAATGTATCAGAAAGTGAGGACGTCTGGGTCCTTCCCATCTGCTAGCACTGTGGTTGTCTAGAGGCTGTGACCTTCTAGACCAACAGCATCAACAGCATCAACAGCATTGGACACCTTGCTAGAAATGCAAATTCTTAGGCCCTACTGCAGATGTATGGAATAAAAAACTCTGGAAGGGGAGTCCAATAACTTACACTTGAGCTAGCCCTCTGATGGATTCTGCTGTGTGGTGATGTTTGAGAAGGTGTCCCAACAACACATAGCAAGCCCCAATCAGTCACTTTCCAAATTTTTCTCTTAGCTTTCTCTGAAGTTATCTTGTGAGCTGCCTTCAGGGACATAAACAGCTGGTCGACTTAGGAGACTGTTGAAGCTGGAAAAATGTTCTTTTGGGGAGCTATCTTCTAATGGTCAAATTCTTACTGTTTGTCAGGTGGGATTCTTACACAGCTGGTGCTTCATAAATGCAAAATAATAATTAAAATTGATGCTAGGATAACATTTTAAATGGTTAGCAATCCCAAAGAAGAGTCAAATGCATCATAGTATTTGGTTAATTTGTGTTTGATTTGCTTTTTGGCAGAGTAACGATATTACAGAGGAAAATACTTTGCAAATGTACAGACTGACAGATTCATACACCTGTTTTCTTCCCTGCAGATTACCATATATTTAAACACAACATAGGTTGACCTACCTATTTAGCTCTCTATGTATTTAGTTTCCTGATAAAAGTTTGACCTTGACCACTTTTGCCTAGAACTCTGATAGCCTCCGGAGTAGCTGGAAGAGCAGCTTAAAAATTAACATCCAAGTAACAGAAGGTTAATGATGTCAGACCTAAGAAATACAGTATTTGAAAATAACAACCCATAGTTGTAACACTCTAGCTTTTAGGATGCAAAGCTTATCAGAAAAATATTAATGAGGAAGATAATTCAGACAGTATGGGATTCTTAAAGCCTCTGCATAATTAAAAGATGATTTTTAGGAAGAATGACAGCAAGTAGGGCCTATACAATTGTAGATTTTAAATTCAGCTTAAGTATCTTGCAATGCTTGTTGGTTTCAATGCACATTAGGCTGAGCTATTGTTAAATAATGTCTTTTGGAAACATTAATTCTTGTTTCACTGAGTACCTTAAGTGATTAGTGCCAATTCTGTGCTGTGTACATTTTGATAGGTTTGCTTATTTAGATTTTTATGACTAACCAGTGTTCCCAGTGAATCTTAGAAGTATTGTATGCAACTAAAAGCAACCCCAATGGCAGGTGAAAAAATTTATAGGCAATATCTGGGTTCTGAAATCCCCTACCAAGCTTGCATAAGTTGGGAAAGATGGGGAAAAGTAGTTCATGGTGATTAATGAGAACAATCTGGTTATTTTGGACTTTCACATACACCACTGTATTAAAAGACCAACATTAATATTTACCATCTTCAAAATCATTAAAGGCTCAAGTGTCCGCTCTCAGGAAAGTTTCCATGGAACCAATTTAGATGACACTCATGTAGTCTCAATTTTTTTCTGTTACACTGTAGAACAGAGTGCATGATACCACTACTCATACCTTACTGTGTCTGCTACATGCCTTCTCTGCTTTCACGGCTGGGTCACAGTGTTCCACAGTCAATTTGTCTTCTATGTCCTGTCTGTCAAAGTAGTTAATGTGTTGTGTATTCTAAATAAAACCAACATGGAATGAGTAAATAAACAAATGCTTATATCTAGCCTACACAAACATGACTAACAGTTAAAGGAAAATATGGTTGATAAGCCAATGGTTTTCTCAATTATATGCTAGTTTTTTAGAAACCTGTATTGAGGTTTTATAAAATCGTTGTGGTTTGAAGAAGTAAAATTTTTAAAAAACTGTAGTAATCATGTTACAACCTTTCATAAAATAATACATTTATATATAGTAATATTGAATTACATTGTCCTTAACAGAACAAGAATTAAAGGAGGGTGTGTTCAACAATGGGTACCAGTCAAAGTGTGTCTGCACCTGCTTCCTGCCTACTTGTCTTCTCTTAGTGCTTCTTCCTTCAATCCCATGTTATGAGAAGTGATGGTTCTGTGAGCTTTAAATAACTAACTTACTCGGTTTTTAATGTAATTTTTAGCGAGAAATTCTGAAGAACTGACGTCCTGCTTTTCATACTTAAAGTCCACTTATGACAATGGCAGAAAAGCCCAGGTGACTGGTGGCCTTTATTTTCACCGTGTCTGGAACTTTCCCGCATATTTTCTATCATTTTATAATAGTATGAGCCCCTGGAGTAGTTTCTTTACTGTCATTACTTTTTCCTTTCCGTTCCTATCTGTCAAAAAGAAAATATACCCATATTTTATACACATAATGTACACAGACATCTTAGTCAATGTTAGAAATTATTCATCTGTAAACTCTGCCTGCTGCTTCTCAACTGGTGAAGGAAAATGAGGTTTGCTTTTTAATTCATTAAAGTGCTGGACAGTCATGAAGTGAGAATGGGAAGTGAAGTAACACAGGGCCATGAACTCATTGTGTGGCCCAAGGTCAGGTAACCTTAACGCCTGTGAGCTGCTGCTCCACCTCCGAAGAATGACATCTGCACTTAGACCATGTCAGAGGGCCCTTGTGTCACAGATGAGATGCGTCCACATGCTTTTCCCTGTCCCTGGAGTTTTCTGAGCTGTTTCTACCCCAGGTCACACAGTCCCTTTCAGAGGGTAGAAATGATGTCTACTGGTTCGTCCCTGTGTCTCTTGAATGACCTAGAGTCATAAATTGATATACTGCTGACTCCCAGCTATAATATCAAAACAACTTTTTCAGTTTCATCTTCAAAAGCTTTCTTTGAGAATATTTTCAGAAAAAGTGCAACACTGCTTCCTTGGGAGCTGGGATTGCACATGTATGTATGATATATGAAGAAAACCTCAAAATATAAAAGTTGTAAGAGACACCTCGTACAGAAGCTGAATGGAGGAGAATTTTTAGTGGGAAGAGCTTCAGTGCATCTCGGCCTCAGGTCTGTGTGCATTTTATATGAGACTTTGCATTTGCTACTTACAGAACCAAATAAGTTTTTATAAAACAGAAAGAAAATCAAGATACATTTGCCTTTTAAAATATATATGACAGTATTTGTTTCTCTCTCTTCATGTTCTCTAAGTTATAAGTGAGGAAACTTGAAGGAAATCTGTGCCACACTTTCATTAAAGACAAAGTCTCTTAGAATGGCTTATAAATACTTTAGATTAGATGCACATGAAGAGTTCTGTTAACCACCCCAGGTATCATGAGATCTGGTCTTTGTCAAGGGCTTTAGAAAAGTGAAAGTTCTGTTCTGTTCTTTGCCTCTATTTGCCACCAGAAGATACCTGATAAGTATTTCTCCCAGAGAAAGTGCAGTCTCAGATATATCCTTGAGGCTCCATCAATACGCTCATTTCGGTTGCTACTCATAAATAGTTAGAAAGCAAACGAGGTCAGGAATATATGTAGCGTAACCTTTATATTCCATAAAAGCTCTTAGCCTCTAAAAAAATATATCACCTTCGTGTAGGGAACCGGATACAAAGCAAGGACACAGGTTTGCAGTCAGAGGTGGAATCAAATCCCAATTTTACCACCGAAGTTATGTAATTGTTAGCAAAACATTGAACTTCTCTACAACTGCATGTGCTCGGTTGTGAACAGTGATGTCATCATGCTTCCTTTTCTGCACAGATGGGGAGTTTAAACAAAAGCATGCATGGGCTC
Source organism: Artibeus jamaicensis (assembly GCF_021234435.1). NCBI lineage: Eukaryota > Metazoa > Chordata > Mammalia > Chiroptera > Phyllostomidae > Artibeus > Artibeus jamaicensis. Next base: position 17,745,438 of record NW_026522056.1, on the reverse strand, counting down.
CCTCTGGGGAAGTGTCCGTTGTTGAAGACGCTCACCCTTCCTCCAGCACTGCAGAGTGCGTGGCTTTCATGGGCTTACAAAGCAGGTGAAGTCACACAGAAACAGCCTGAGAATGACAGGGTATTCAGAAATAATAAACACAAGAAAACAGAAAACAAATGTGGATTATGCTGCAAAGTCAAGTCCGCTTGTGGACAAGAAGAGGATCCTAGCTGTGGCACAAGAACCAGTGGTAACGGATGGCCGGTCGAGCTGCATAAAAGCAGAATCTGAGGTATATGTGATATATGCAGCGATAACTCTCTGGACTATGAAGTGAGACAGGGGAGGCATATTCTTTTCTTATGCTATTGGCATTAGCTATTCATATTGTCACAATCTCCCTCCTCTCTCCCCTGATCCCAAGTCCTTTGCAGATAATCTCTCCATGTAATACATGTTTTCCTTGCACTGTTAACAGTACTCCGCCTGTCAGTGGAGGCAGTAAAGGTTAACACTCATTTAAAAAAAGAAGTTAGCACTTTGGAGACCTAACTCATCTATTTATCTTTCCGCATGGATATTTTTTTTTTGCCAAAAATAGCCTTGTTGTATTACAGACGAGTTCCTTCTAAGAGGAAGTCAAAATGTTTCTACTTAAATCTTGGCTGTCACCTTGGGTTTATTAAATGCTGACATTCCAAGCATATTTTTCAAACCTTTAAGCACCGTTTTTATTTTAGGTAATATACATCTCAATATTAAGACCTCACTTTGACAAGATAAGCACCTCCATCCATTCTTTACTTATCTCAAAACTGGGTTTCCAGGCTGCGTCTTCTTTGTGCACGAAAAGATCAGGAGGAAAGGCTTTAGGCTGTTTCCGACGCCCTTCGGAAACTCTCCTTAACTCTGTGTTATCAGGCATTACCAGGTCCAGTGTGGAAATCGTTACAGTTTATTTTTGCTGACAGCCAGGTAATTAACCCACACCTCTCAAGGATGGAGTGACCAGTAGAACAAAACAAGACCCTGGGCAGAAATAAATGTTAAATGATTAACTCACAAAACAAGTTCTCTGGCCTCTTGGCTCACTTTCCCCTACTGACCAAGGGAATCCAAAATTGTGACACATCTTCCAATGTGGACATTGTCATGTAATCTACACCCTAGGGTGGACCTCACCGCCAGTCTTGGCGTTTTATTATTCTCCCAAATAATGAGTTGCTGAGAACCTTAATTAGGTAAGATATTAATGGGGAGTAAGACAAAAGCTTCCACAGTCAAACTCTTGGGAATCACCTAGTTAAACAACATTAAAGGGATACCTTCATTGTAGGACTTTTCAGAGCACCTAACACACTGATCCATAATGCGAATCTCAGATAGATAGATAGATAGATAGATAGATAGATAGATAGATAGATAGACAGTTCACAGCTTATATATTTTTGGGGAACATTTACTGTTTTTCAGGTAAGACACTACAGACTATGTTGGCAGGAAATCTATATCAATATGAAACATGAAATATTTAGAGATAAATTTAACAAAATATGGGCAAGACCTTTTCTTGGAAAATTATAAAACATTGCTAAAAGAATTAAAAAGATAAATAAATGGAGACATGCCAACTTCATGGGGTGGAAGCCTCAATGTTGTTAAGATGTCAATTCTCTCAAATATATCTATATATTCAATGCAACCTCAGTTAAAATCTCAGCAAGCTGAAATGTATAAATTAATAAAGTCTAAACTTTACTTGAAAATGCAAATGACTTATAAAAACTGTACTTCAAGATGTAGCACTTAAAAGAACAAGAAGTGTTCTATTAGTGTAATAATATAAAATAAAGGTCTATAGAACAGAGTCCAGAAAAAAACCCACACATATACTGTTAATTGATCATTGAGAAGGATCCGAGGTAATTCAATCAGTGAAATGATAATCTTTTTAAGCAATGATATTGAAACAACTATGGAAAAACTGTGAACCTTGATCCTAACTTTTACAATATACCTAAAAATTACCTCAAAATAGGGCATGGATAGGATATACTGTAAAAACTAAAATTATAAAACTTGTAGGAAAAAAGAGAAGAAAATCTTAAAAATTTTGAGGTAAACAATCATTTCATAAGAAAAAAACTGTAAAAGAAAAAAATGACAAATTTGACCTCATCAAAATTAAAAACTTTTGCTCTTTGAAATATACCATTAGTACAATAAAAAGTCAAGGCATAGATAAAAAGATATTTGAAGTACATGTATCAGACATGTATTTTATGTTTGTATCCATAATATATAAAGAATCCTTACAACTAAATAAAAAGACCAAAATATATTTGCAGAATTGGTGAAAGATTTGAACAGACACTAAACAAAGGGAAATATTAAATGGCTAATAATCATATAGAGTTATTTTTCATTAGGGAAATTAATACTAAAATAATAAACTATTATAGACCCATTAGAATGGCTAAGATGAAAAAGTCTAGCAATACTAAATATTGATAAGGATGTTTAAAATTCACAGATGTTGCTGGTGTGAATGTAAAATGATACAGCTACTTTGGGAAACAATTTGATATTTTCCTATAAAGTTAATCAAACTCTTACCACTGGACCCTGCAAGTTTATGCCTAGGTAATTAACCAAGAGACATCAAAACTTCAAGCAATACTTGTACATGAAACAAAAAAAAACACATTTGTTCATTATCAGGTGGATGGATAAGCAAACTGATATATTTATACAACACTACTAGCCATGAAAAAGAATGAGATACTGTTTCCCTAATCAATACATGGGAATTTAAAAATACTTCTGAGAGTGAAGGAAGTCAAAGATGAAAAGTTGCGTGATTCTGTTTGTAAGAAATCCTAGAATAGGTGCAATTCGTCTTTAGTAATGAAAGCAGACCTGCGGCTGCCTAGTTCTGGCATCAGAGAAGATGTTGATTGCCAAGGGCATAAGGGAAGGTGATGGAAATGCCCTATATCTTGCCTGTGGTGACAATTATATGGGGATGGCCATTTGTCAAAATTCACTGAGCAGATTACTTAAGGTATATTTTATTGTACACACATATATCACAATAAATCTGATGAAAAGGAAAAGATAAAGAAGAAAAAGGAAAGAAGGAAGAAGCCCATGCAAAGGACGCTACGTTGCCTGTCTACTCAGGAGAGTGAACTTTGCCCTATCCCATTGGTAGAGCCCTAGAGAGTCCAAATCCTCAAGGAGAATTTGAGGATAAGGTAGGGAGTTGAACATTAAAACATCAGCTGAGAGGGGAGTGATATTGTATTATTTTATGAAGTTCGAGTCCTATATCTCATCTTCTCCAAGTGAAAATTGTGGCCTAAATGTCTTTATATCTCTTAAGTATAATCAATATATTCTAGTTTTTGATGATACAAAGTAAGGCGAATTATGAATTAGTTGCTTCTGTTCTCACAGATTAGGAGTTTATAGACACAGGACATTGACCAGTATTTTGTTTTTTAAAATATGAAGGCATTTCTAAAGTTTTATCCATAAATATTTTTGTATGTGTCAATAAAGATAAGGTTGCTTTTCTAACATAACCACATTAACCTTATCATATATTTAAAAATCAATAATAATTCCACCCTGACTCAATGGGTTGAGTGCCAGTCTGTGAAAAAAAGGGTCGTCCCTGCTTCAACTCCCGGTCAGGGCACATGCCTGGGTTGTGAGCCAGGCCACCAGTAGGGGGCATGTGAGAGTCAAGCATATATTGATGTTGCTCCCCCTCTCTCTTCTTCCCTTCTGTTCACTAAAACTAAAATAAATAAAATCTTTAAAAAATCAACAACAATTTCTTGATATCAAGTCTCCAAACAGTATGCCCCAAAGTTATAATTAAAAAAATCAGGGTCTATATAGGTTCACACATCGTAATTGGTTTATGTTTATTTTAAATCACTCAGTCTATAAATTTGCCCTCCACCTCTTTTGTCCCCTTGCGATTATTTGCGTGAAGAAATGGTGGGGCTGGTCCTGAGTTCCCTACAGGCTGGCTTGTGAGGATGGCATCAAGGAGTAGTTTAAGGAGTTCCTGGGTTCTCTGCATCCTCGTAAGTTGGGAGTTGGAGCTGGAACTTACATAGCCTTCACATTCGATGTATTTATTAATTACCTACTTTTTACAGCATTGCTTCACAGACAGTAATAAGTTCCTCCCTTACCTCTCACTTTGTGGTGTTGAGTCGTTGACGGGCAATGTCTAGGTAGGGCAGCATTTTTCTAATGAAAATATCACAGAAATACCTGGATGCATATCCTGTTAAAAAAACAATCCATTAAAAATTAGCAAGAGCTAAGTAGCAGCTATGTACTTTTGATGAGGTCTGTGTTCTCTGACCCATCAGTCTCCACCAACTCACTCCCCAGGGGTCTGCACTTGGCTCACTCTTCTGTTTATATCGCCTGCACATTTCCTCTTGAAATTTCAGTTTGTAGGATCTCACGTGGAACTTTCTGCTTTAATGCAAACAAAATCAAAACTTGAAGCTTTCTTTTTTTAATTAAAGCTAGTAAACAAAGAACAATTACAGTAGAACAAGAAAGAAATAAGATATTTGCATTGAAGAACAAGAAAACTTTTTGGTGGTAGAAAATAAACAGTAGTAAATATGGCAACTAGTAAATAAAACATAGCATGCATAAAGGATTTGTAGTTTGAATATATATTAAAACTCAAGGAATGACAACTCAAGGAGAATTTAGCAATATCTCAAATATTTCTCTAGCAAGGACTGATTATATTTTATGTCTAGTCTAAAATCATGATAGGTTTTATTTATTCCAGTCTAGTAGTATTGAGGTATCATTTTCCAAATACAGTGTAACTCTGCCAAGGTTACATTATTTTAGCCTAAGTAAATTGCTTCTCCATCTGCCTTACCTTCATCTTGTAGTTATGAATCCCTCAGAGGAAGATGTCTTTGGGTTTTCACTGTAGGTTCTCTAATCATCAGGGTCTGGCTCACTTGATTATAAATACAAAGAGGTTTTTAAATCATAAGCAGTGTCCCCCAAAAGAAAGCAAAATCAACAAATGTTAAACAAAATCCTAGCTTAAAAGTTCATTGAAACCTATTAAAAGAAGAAAAAGTAAAATATTCTCCAGCCTCATAACCTCTATGGTAAAATAATAAAATCATTTTGAAGGGGTAAAATTTGCACCTAGATAATCTTCTTTAACATTGTCTTGATATTTATTCTCTAGGTCTGTTCTGGATAATGAGAATCATTCTTCTACCCTCACAGATGCTAAAATCATGTTCCTTCCCTTGTGGGAAATCTCGTATTTGGAGGACAGAACAGAACTGAAGTGTTATTAACAGTAATGCTCTGTGTAATATTCCAAGAACAGAGAACTCATTAAGAACATACTCAACCCCTCCTCCAATCATGTCTGGAAAGATTTGTGGAGGATTATTTATATTGCAAGACACCTGCAGGATTACTATTTTCATTTGTCAGTAAGCACCACTAGACAAAAATAGACTCAGAAAAGGAAAGCCAGAGGGGGAAAAAGTCATAGTTACACATTTTGTGCTTGGACAAGGCAGCCAAGCCCATCAGGCATAGATGAATGCATTTAATGAGCAGCTATTAAGCACTTACTGGTGTTAAAATATACACTGCTCCTCCCTGTACACAGGGGACATGTTCCAACATGCCCCCCAGTAGGTGCCTAAAACTGTGGATAGTACCAAACCCTACATACACTCTTTTTCTTATAGATACGAACCTATGATAGAGGTTAATTTATAAATTAAGCACGGCAAGAGATTAACACCAATAACCAATAATAAAATGGAATAATTATACCAACACACTGTAGTAAATGTCTTCTGAATATGGTCTCTCTCAAAGTATTTTATTGTCCTGTCTGGCTCACTTGATTATAAATCAAGTATTTATAGTTAAAGGAACAATTTGCAGCTTTTCTTTGGCATGTCTAAAATGCCAGGATTACTACTCTTGTGCTTTTGGGTCATTATTAAGTAATAGAAGAATATCTTGAACATAAGCGCTCTGATACCACAGTAGCCCATCTGGTAACCGAGATGGCTACTGTGTGTCTCATGGGAGGGAGGTGTGCATGGCGTGGAGATACGGGACAAAGGGAGGAGTTGTGTCCCCACTGTGACCCCTCTGAGAGATTTCATCATGCTACTCTGAGTGGCGTGCAGCTGAAAACTTAGGAATTGCTTATTTCTGGAATTTTTCATTTGATATTTTCAGACTGCCATGGACCCCAGGTAACTGAAACCACGGAAAGTGAAACTGGATAAGGGAGGAGTGTTGTAGGTATAGAAACTCTGACACCTGTTCTTGAAGAGCGGACAACCTGTGTGGAGCAGCAGGCTCACAGAATGAGTTATAATGTAACGCGAGAAGCACTAATAAGACATGAATATATTGTTGCAAGAACACAGATGAAAAAGAATTTTTTTGCCTGAGTCAGGAAATATTCACAAAAGAAGTAAATTTTGAGCTGGGACTTAAGGAATGATGACAAAAAGTGTGCCAGGCAGAGAAGAGCAGAGAGAGAAAAGTGAGTCCAAAGATGCAAAAAAAACAGCTTCCATGTTGTATCACATGTAGCATGGCTTAAAATACAAGGCTTTTTCATAGAGAATTGGATAGGTGGTCACTGGCACTAATGAAGTGGCCCAGTGATGTTCGAGGTGGCATCTCAGAAATTCTATTGCTTCCTCATGCTTGTCATTTCAAAGTCACCAGATGGCTGCTGCAGCTACAGAAATCACGTACACATCCAAGGTGAGAAGACACGTAGAGTTTTGTCAGCAACGTCTGTCTGCTTTTGTCATGAAAATAAAACCTTTCACAGAAATTGCTGGTCAGTTTCACTTACATCTTATTAGCAAGAGTTGTGCTAAAGACCACCCGTTGTAGCTATGAAGTCAGAGAATGAAGGCATTTAGCTAGCGTGTGGCTTTAGTATTCTCTCATTAAGAGAAAATGCGAAAAAATGGATACTGGGTAGGCACAAGTACAGGTTGTACTATATATTCAAGAGGTGGAGAGAAAACAATGACAGTCTAAAAGTCCGCAGTCAGTGGAAAGCTCTTTTAAGAGTGAGGGAGGCCGTGGCCCAGTGGCTCAGTTGGTTGGATTGTTGTCCCATACAGCAAAAAGTTGTGGGTTCAATTCCTGGTTGGGGCATGTGCCGGAGTCAACTGATCGCTGCTTCTCCCTTGCTCCCTCTCTCTTCGTCTCTCTCTAAAATCAATAAACATATCCTTGGGTGAGGATTAAAAAAAAGGAAAGACTTGAGTTTAAAAAAATTTTTTAATGAAAGACAGTGAGGGAGAAGCAGGCCAAGGTGCTCTCTCCTACTAGAATTTAGGACGGTGGTTATGTGGAGGAAAGAGTGGAGAGTAATGTTGGCAAAGAACACAAGAAAGACTTCTGCAGTGTAATCAGATGCAAAAAGTACTACTGAATAAAACAACTGGGAGCGATGTGAGTAAAACCTCGATAAGTAAACAGTAATACTGAACAAAACATTTGAGACATGTGACTAAACTTGACTGCATATAATGATAACAACCATCACCAATTTGGTAAGATTAGAAATATAGATAAGCTTAAACACTAGACAATATTAACATGTATGATTGGCTAGGTTAATGAACACTAAAACATTCTAAAGTTCTTACACTCTTCAGATAGGAGATAACTATACTGATAAATATTTCGTTGGTTAAATGTACATATAAAGTTTTAAGCTCGGCAGTCAAGTGAGATCTTTCCTGCTCTCCTTTTAACCTTCCCTTCTCTTGCTTTGACACTAGGTCAATCAGAAACTCGTCAACAGGAGACAGGGATGGACTCCAGCTCCTGAAGAGAAAGTGAGTACCATACTCCTCCAGCAGAGGGCACCCTATTTAACTGGGGATGAGGGAGGAGACTTCTTTACAGGATGACTGATATGGAAATGAACTTACTGGATTGGACATGCTAAATTCCAAATCAAGACTATGTTTGTGTGGTTCTCAAACTCTGGGTAGTTTTAGAAATACCTGAGGAATTTGGTAATAGTACATGTCAAGCCTTTTTGTTTTTAAAATTGGTTTTCTTTTAAAGTTATTACAAGATAATATGCTACCTAAGATTTATCAGGTAAGCCATGCATTACCTGCATTTTTATTTAGGAACGGGAGTGTGTTTTCTTCACTGAATCAGATTTTTAGGAGTAGTAGGAGACAAATACGTGGCTGCTTTCTGATTACAGTTTATGAATCTTGCTTATTCAATGACACATTACATACATACATTACAATTCTAAGGGCAAGCACTAGAAAAAATAGAGTAGAATGTATAACTTTCAAGTCCATAGAAGAGAAAACATTGAAAAGATGAAAGTGAGTCATTTTGAAGAATAGGGGGAAATCTGCCCAGCACACCACTGGGTCAGGAATATGCCAAGTGAATAACAAAACATTTTAGAAGTAGATGGTCTCATTACGGTAAGGGATTCTAGCTGCTCCGTCTATCAACCCCAAAATATCAGTGACTTAGCAATTAGATTCTCAGTCACGTAAAAGTCCAAAACAGGTATTTACGGCAGGCAGCTTCTTTGTAAATAAGGACTTAGAGACCCAGGGTTCCTCTATCTTTTGGTTGCTATCCATCACCAAGCCCAGAAGCTCAGATAGGAATATGTACACCACCTGTTCCTGTATAAGAAATCATCCCCTCAACTTGGAAGCTTAGAGCAGCAATGCTGACTACCTCAGAGTATCCGTGGGTCAGAAATGCACCCACAGTTCAGTGGGGTCCTCTCCTTCAGGGCCTGTCACAAGGCTGGAGTCAGGGTTTCTTCCAGGGCTGCTTTGGTCTCAAGGCTCAGCTGGGAAAGGAGCCACTTCAAGCCCATCATGCATAGTGGACAGGACCCAAGCTCATGCAGAGTATGGGACCTAGTATCTTGTTGACTGTTGACTGGTGGTCATGCATAGTGGACAGGACCCAAGCTTCCTGGACTATGGGACCTAGTATCTTGTTGACTGTTGACTGGTGGTCACCCTCAGTTTCTTGTGATGTGGCCTCTCTCTGGGGCAGTTCCCAAACACGACAGCTTCAGTATATTGGAAAGAAAGCACCTCTCCTCTTTGCTCCAGAGGGGCAAGCCATCACTACCTCTGCAGTCTGTTCACTGTGCTAACATCTTGCCAAAGACAGTAAAGAACAAAAAGGCAGCAAGTTGAGCAGAAATGCGAGAGACCCTAGAGAATTGCCTTGCAACAAGTTCTTAATTTCAGACAAATTACTCTAGCCAGTTGAACAGAATTAATTAAAGAGTATAAATATGCTGCAGAATTATCATAAAGGCTGAAAACTTGCACTGTACACCAAACTTCCAACAAGGACTTACCACTGAGCTGGACCACCAAGATAGATGCTACCTCTCCCACTGATGGGGAAGCTGCAGGTCAGAAAACTTATGCACAGGTGCTAGTTCCAGCGAAATCCCTCTGAGCCTGGTTAGGGAACAGCCCGAGCAGGCAGTGGTCAGCCAGGTCATCAAGTTGCTATGACTATTGGCTCCAGCATCATTTCCCGAAAGCTTGATTGATGCCTGACATCCCTTCTCCTACTCCACCCACATAACTCAGTTCATGAGATTGACAAGGATTAAGTTACTTCCAGGTCCTCAGCAATGAGAGTATCACAAAAATATTTTTTCTTTAGTTTTCTAATCCCTAAAATAAAAGACAGCACATCAAAAGGTATTGGAAATGAGTGTTTGGAGAGACAATCTTTATATCTACTAAACTTCCTACCCATTGGTTGGCCTCTTTCAAAGTTTCTGGTCAACTGTTTTCTACTCCTTTCCTTAGAAAATTCTCCCTCATGTGCAGGGGGACAATTTTTCATCACCTCAGTTCCTCTTTGTGTCTTGCAAAATCTAACACTTTAGAAGTAGTAGGAGAATTATAGACCCAGGGAGAAGGATGATAGTGTTGGTGGTGACTTTTCCCCACTTGCTGGGTGGCATTCTTCCGGTGCGTGTGTCCCTAACTTGGCCCCCTGTGGCCTGCAGTGCTGACACTGTGGGTCTCAGGAGAACATGGCCCTCAGGAGTACTCGTGCCTGAAGGTGTTCTGTTTACATCAGAAGAGGCACCACGAGAGTCAGAATTGGTCCTCCCCTTCCAATTCCTTCAGGGTGGCCTCAGTTTACATTCCCTTGGTTACAAGTAGTTCCTCCTGATCCTGAGAAAGGGTGGGAGTATGAAACCATTAATCCTGTTGCTGTTAATAAATTATTATACTGTGTTTCAGATAGTAGAGGTAATGATAGCCTTTATCAGCTTGTGTTAAATAGTAAATTTTCTTTTCTGGTGTTGTTAAGTAGTCCCATAATTTGAAAAAATTAGAAGAACAATTGATCCCATAAAGAATGAGGGCTTGTTTCTGAAATAACACCCTTGGGAGAAATTAGTCAGTGAGAAGTAAACTATAGTTTCTGATGATAAAAAGAAAAGGGACATAATAAGAAAATTAGACCCTGGTCATAGAGAGTGTCCATCCTGCTTGTCTACACAGGATTCTCAGACCTACTGAAACAAGCACTCTAAGTCATGGTGCAATGATGCTCAGAAGGAGTTACCACCCATGTCTCCACTGCTGGACATACCCAACCTTCAGGAAGAACCCTTGGTACCCAGCATGGGGAACAAGGCTCCCAGACTAAGGGGACAGGGTGTTTGGTGCTGGTATTTCTGACTTTATGTACTACACCACCAACAAAAAGCCATTTTGCATAGGGATCTGTTATCATTACTGTAGTCAGCTTACAGGGTTGTGTTTGTTCAGTTCAGGAAAAAAAAACTATTTCTAATATTGGGCTGGAGGAAGTATCCAGCAACACTCTGTCCACAGTTTCTCTCAAGAAGGCTTCCACCACGTCTGATATTAATCTCATGTCGTTCTAGCTAAGGACACCCTCTTTACATCCTCATGTTTTCTTTTTGCTAATTCTGCCTGCTCCTCTGTCTGTTAGAGTTTAGGTGGATGATTTATATCTCCTTTTCTCCTGAAGCCAGCCTCTTCAACTGTGTACAGAATTCTGAACTCAGCTGTACCTCTGATTTCTGAACCTTTGTTTATTCAACTCTTATTATGTTTTGCCTTGAGACAGGCTGGGTCCTAGTGAGCTCGTTGTCCAGGTAACTCTGCATGAGCTCACACAGTTACTGCCACATATCCCTGGTCTCTTCTTGTTCTCTCCTCGCTCTCTCCCTGGTCTCTGCTCCACTAGGTGGCCAAAGTATCCAAACCCAAATTAGGAAAGACCTTCTGTGGGCATCCGAGGAGGCCCAGCTGGACCTAAGAAGAAGTGAGAGACATTAAGGGTGTTCTTTTGTCATTGTACAATTGTTTGTTTGAGAGGGGACAGAAGAATAGCATTGCGTGGTAGCTTTTTGATCAAACCATCATTCATGCTTTTGGTAGACATTTACCGAGCACTATGCCTGCAGAAAGACACTTCTCTTTAAGGCTGTGCTTTTGCCCTGCACAGTAATAAAATGGCATGAAGAGAGCCCCTGCCTTCCTGTAGGCAACTGAGAATCACCAGCAAAGCTTTTGCAAACCCTGTGGGCATCCCTCTTTCTTCAGATGCCTCAGTAAAACAGGCTTAACTCGGTGTTTGAAATCCCTGCACCAAAACACAACTTTTATTGCCGGACTCCACAGTGCACCTCCACAGAGAGGAGAGAGAAGCAGACTTGGAAAAGACTGTTTCTGAATGTGAACTAAGCAAGAATCATTCCTTTTAAAAGCACTGGAAGAAGCAAAAACTTAAAGTTTATAGTTTAGTGTACTGAAGAGGAATAAGATAAACCCCAAAACTTTATTGTGTTATTTTTCCACTTAAATATCATTTTCTCCCATGTTTAGCCCTTTCTGAAAGCCTTAGGTACAGATAAAGTATTAAACTTTCTATCTCTCTGACTTCGTGTAAACACATAGGTTTCTAATGGGTGAACTGGGAGAAGACGCTCTAATCCTAAGGTGCAAATATCTTGAATCATCAGTCCTTCCCCACCAGAGTCAAATATAAAGAATCAAAACATGCATTATTTTCCCCAAATAATTTTAAAACTTTATTCAAATCATGTAATGGACAACGTTTGCATGTCGCATTTTATAAAGCCATGTGACTATTTACCCTCAAAATTAAAAGGAGAAACATCTGCACTAAATTGTGGATTGTTAGGCTGTACAGCTTGATAATTTATCCTCTGTGAATCATTCAAAGTTTTATAGATTTAAGAAAAGCTAGAAATATCCACCCCGATGGCTCCAGTGTGTAAATAGGTCCTGGAAGTGGATTAAGTACATCGAGCAGAGTGCCCACTGCTCTTGCCATGCGGGTGTCATTGAGGAAATGGCTGTTCCAGCAAAATCTGTAGAGGGCGGAAGAGGGAATACTTCCCCAGCTGATGAAACGAGGTCCTTAATAGGACTTTGTGCCAGCAGTGTTGCTATTCTGCACTTTAAAATGTACCATTAGATAGTACGTGTTTGCTGGGGGTTTTTCTAATTTAAATGAAAGATAAAATTTTTAGTGTCTAGTCCAAACTTGCTTAAACTGAATGTAGAAAAGCAATTTCTTCAACCACTGACATATGTTATTAAATAAATTGGACGTCTTTTGTTGATCAAACAAATTTGGTAAGCACAACATTACAAAAAGTTAAGCAAGACTTTTTTTGATGGGCACAGAGTGCCGTGAATTGTGATCTTCCAGAAATGAAATGTATTACATACATTTATCAAACAGAGATGACCAAGTTATTTTTATTTTATTTAGAAAAGTGTTCACTAACATCTTGCAGAAGATCAGGTCTTAGGACACAGCTGATCTTGTGTGGTATAAAATTTGGGTCTTTTCAAAACACCTTCCACTCACAAAGCCCTGTTACAGAGCGTCATCGCAGCGGCCAGAGAGCAAAGGCAGAGCCTCCTGTTCTCATTTCCACCTGCAGATGGAGAAGCTAACCTCCCGAGTTTAATGACCTGACCAAATCTGCATGAATAAGTATGGCCAATAGACGGGTAGACTCCCAAGTCCTGATCTCTTAGGATAATTTGGTAACATGGTTTTTAATGCTTGCTCTGTATACTTTTATTATTACTTTATCATTATGCAAGATACAACATTAGAAAGCTCATTTATCTATATTAACATTCTACTTTAACGTCTATTTAATAAGTTCTACTATGTCCAAATCATATTAAGCTTAAAGGACTAAAAAGCTACAAGACTAAAAGACATGAACAGGTTGGAACTTTTCATTACAGAAATTAAAATGGAATCTCCAGATGGACAAAGAAGCTTTTAAATATTTCATTGTACATAATTACAAAATAATAAAATTATGTAAGGCAAGTATTTAAACTATAAATAGAAGTTGAGAAATACGCATGCGTTTGAGGGAATATAAGTAATTAAACACAAATTTAAAAGGGGAAGAACACAAATTTAAAAGTATAACTTTAAAAAAACTAGAAAAATTATCTTTTATCAGCAAATATCCTTTAAATAATAATCATTTACTAAATAAATGTTCACATAATGTTTTCATTACCCATTGCATTAAGCATTGAAAAAACATAAGGAGAGACTGGTGGTAAGCTCTCCTGACTTCTTGGACCTTTGGGGTTTGTAAGGAAGATGATTCATGTACGTAAATGATTAAAATATGAAAAACTAAGGTGTTACAGTGAATCCTCAGGATAAAAACTGCGCTGTGGGATTCTGGAAATGGTGGGGCCACACACAGTCCGTCACTGGGGGAGAGGAGAAGTTCAGTTTAGGCAAGGACTCATCATTGGCCAGACACAGAAAATAAAATATAGGGGGCAGCTTGATTTTTAATGTGCTCTTCTGCTCTCTTGAAGAGATATCTGAATCATGCGAAATTAAGACATCTACAGAGTTTGGGTTAAAATCTCCAAGTTAAAGTGACCCATACAATACATTTATAATTCAAGGTGACGTTCCTTCCAGGTAGTGTAGCCAGAGGCAGCCTTACAGGTCAATGAAGTATTTGAACAGAGCTTCCAGGAGCCCATTGCACTGTGGTCATCGAAGAGATAGGAACAGCATTTACTCATGTAATAACTTTTTGGAGTACCTACTATTTCCCCTGGACTGTTTATCCATAAAAATACTGAACTGTTGTGACACAGTCCCTGCCTTCAAAAAATCTATAGAATATTAGAAGAGACAGAACTATAACTGGAGGTTGAGAAATGCACATGTGTTTAAGGGAATATCAATAATTAAATGGGAAAGAAGTCACATAAAACAGTACAGCTATAAAAGGCTGACATAATAAGTTGTTTCAGACTTCATATTTCATGCCAGCAAATTTAGAATAGAGGCTCTGGGAAGCCACTAAACTGTTCTGTGTAGAAAATGCTGGTAAGCCTAGCAGGAACCCATCCCCTCCTTCACTAATGCACTGGGTTCCATAGACACAGCTCAAGCAGTCTTTCTGTCCCACATGCTTTAGAGGTGAGTCACACATACTCTCCATGATCAGTGTTTACCCTTCAGCAGGACATTCACTACGTGCACACAAGAAAAGCATCCAGAAAGTTGTAAGAGCATTGATTATTGGTGAGGTTGTACCTGAGATTATATCTGAGATCAGGAAAGATTACGTGGAGGAAGCAGAGTGTGAGAAAGACACCAGGCTTCAAGTTCAAAATGAATGTAGTGAAGAAAGTAAACCAAGCAGAAAAAGTTGTGTACTTTTGCTTTGGGGGAACTAATAGGCTGTTCTGAAATCTATTTTTGTACATTGGTGGTTTTCCTCTCTCAACTGGGAAAGCTTTTCTAAAGAGTTGGTCCTTGAGGGTCTGTGGGAAAGCCACACTGCTGACATGGAGACCTGTGGGCCTGCCTGGAACCTGTGGCTGATGAGAGCCTATAATACCTGCTTTCAAAGACGCTTGTTTACTGTGAATTCATCTGCCTTCCCTCAAGGCTGAGACTTACACAATGCTGTCTCCGCAGGAGTTTATCCCTCTGCAGGAACTGGTTTTACTTTGCAGACTGCATTTCTAGGAGACCGGTTCATTAATTCAAAGGGCGAGGCAGTTACTAAAATCTGCCAAGGCCCAGATTACAGCTACTGAAGTTTCAAGGGTCGGGCAGGTCAGTTCATCAAATACTTAGAACTAGTGGCTCATTGCTTGCCAAACACTTTTAAATAGGTTTTGTTTTGTTCTTTAAATAAATGGCCTGTTTGCATTAGGGACTTTATTCACAATTCTGAAATGTTCCCACAGGTTATTAACTGGATCATAAATGTATTAAGTTATTTTGTGGCATTAAATCTAAGTGGCGACATATTTTATTGGTTGTGCAAATACAATCGGTTTCATACAGCATACACATATAACATTTCATTTCATGGAAATATAAGTGCTGTTTCTAAAGAAAGGGAGAGCAATCTTTATTAATCAATTAGTGAATAAACTCATTCCCAAATGCAAAAATAAAATAAAATATCAGTGACTTTTCACGAAAGTTAACATACCTAAAACATTTTGTGTTTCTTGTTTAAACAACTCTGAAATTATAACAAAAAATAGCTGGAAAATAGCCTTAATGACAAGAGGCACACATTATGGCACCATGATTAGAATGCTATTACCAGCTCACAAATCAGGGACCCAGCTCTCTTGGGGCTATCGTGATTGATTTTTGGGCTATTGTGATTGACTCCAGAGTTATTGTGAAGATTTCATAGGCCTCATGTCATTGTCTCACAGAAGTTTCTGGATACAAATTATCCATTTGTAAATTCAGTGGCTTTTTCGTATCGATTGATTCTGTTTCTTTACATTCTTGACTGGCTTTGGGGAAGTAGAGAAAATATGAAATTGAGATGATAGCCATTCAAACATACCCAAGTCTACTGACAAATTATAATTAAGTTAAAATATTATTCAGGAAATGCTCAGGTACTAAAACAATCCATTTGTCCCTGGTTTGATCTATTTCCAAAAGGAAGTCTTTTTTTTTTTTTTACCTTAATAGTTCTTTTGCATCCTCAAGGAACATTCATTTTATTTTTGGACCTCTTTTCCCAGGAGAGAAAAGACCTTTGAACCATTTCTTACAAAGATTCCCTGGAGGATAGACTGGCACAAATTTGGAGGCGGCATAAAACGATGCTGCCTCCATCACTCTGACTGTACAGCATGCAGTTTGCCACCGGGGTCATTGGTGAGGGTTCACGGAGATCACCTGTGTTATCAAGTGCAGGAGAAGGAATTAGCGTTGGCACTGCCTAGAGCAATGTTTTGAGCAATGGCACATGAGAAAAGGAAACAGATTAAAAAAAATAGGGCTCAGTCAGAGGCACCTAAAAACTAGAAGCCATACAGAGGAAAGAAGGTATGAGAAAATTTTGTAGACAAAAACTCTAAGGCCAGTGTCTGTCTTCTCTCTTTTAGTCTCTTAAGTGAATAAATTTGTGGTGCTAGGAGATTTATGCCTTTGATTTCCTTGGTGTTTCAATAAAGGAGAGAATGAAAATTATTTTGTTTCAGTCTCAGATGCTAATTGGTGTCAACTGAGTCAATTTGTTGAAGGTCCTACTTGCTCAACAGTTCAAGGGTCTCAGGGCTGATACCTCAGTTGTTCCTTGCTTGGCATTGCTTCACAGTCATAATGTGGCTGCCACAGCCTCAGCCATCACTTCCACATTCCAAGCTGGAAGACGAGTAATAGCCTTTCCAAGTAAGTACATTTAGAAAACTGAGATAATTTGGGAATTTTGAAGGAAAAACAAAAGCTTTTCCCAGAACTTACACTCTTTAGTGGAGTTTTATTTACATATATTGGCTAAAATTAGGTCCCATTGCTGGCTCTGGGTGGGAAAACAACCTGGAGAAATGGGGAACTTGAATGCACCACTCCTACTACCTGAGCAGAAAAAGCTGTGCCAGAAGAAGAAATCTGATAAGGAGTGTGAACTACAATGTATCTATCATATAACATCATATGCCCGTATACATATTATATACATATACTGATCTTAAGACAGGATGTCTCCCAATAAATTAACATCTCCTTGATGGCTAACCTTGGTCCATTTCCCTCCTGGTATTCACGTTATAATGTCTTTTGTGAAACAAACATGGCCCTAGACCCAGGGTTGGGCGAGTTTCTTCATTAAGGCCTTGCAGCCACACTGTTTCTATTGCAACTACTCAGTTCTGTTGCTGTAGTATGCAAGCTGCCACAAAAATGCAAGAATAAACATGTGTGCTATAATAATAATTAAAAAAACCACCTCACTTCACGTATGGAATGAGGTTTGAACTTCATATAAATTTCTGTCAGAAACATTGCTCTTTGTCATTTTTCAACCATTTAAAATGTACAAACTATTCTCAACAGAGATTTACATCTTAAAATGCTCATACCTCCCAGCTGTTCTCCATAGGGCCCATGCGTCTTTCCTAAAAGGCACCTGTTCCCCGTAATAAGTGCCCTTTTTCCCTCATTTGTGAAGGTTACACAAACCTTCCCTGTTTATACTGTAGGTGTGTTAGTCCTAACATCTAGCTGCCTCTTTGAACTACATTTCCTGTGAGCTCCTGCCAAAATAGGTGAATAACTTTTCTTTTTCTCACCAATTTTTTCCCCAAGTTTAATTCCTAGCCCCTAATTCTGAACCTCAGAAGGTAGAGGAAAAGGTTTTCCTCGCTGACAACCCAGAACAATGGGAACCGCTCCTCTGATCAGAAATGGTTACTTGGGGAAGGGGTGTGGCGGAGGTCATGTAGCTCCAGGCGCTCTCCTTGCCAATTTCCGTGTAAAATACAAGTTAATTTCTATGGTGCCCATTATGAGATGTGATTAGTAAAATTTCCAAGATCGTGGCAGCCAAAGCCCCTTTGTTTGGTGGCAGCGTGGGATTTCACATGACCAGTCACCCTAAGTGACAAAAATCTTCTGCCTGGGTCTCTGCAGTCTTACATCTGCAACTCTATTTTCTGTGCCACAGCCGTGGTGACCTCCTACAAAGCAAAGTGTTCTCAGGTTAATGCCTTAAATGGCTTCCCATTGCCTGGGGGAAAATAGCTGCAATTTTGTGGAGAAGAGACTCCTTGATCAGGTCCAGCCTTAGAAATACTATTGATATTATAAATCATAATGCAACAGTGATGTTGCTTCTTTTTTGTATTTCTAAAATGTGACTTCAGGGTAGATTTCTAGAAATGGGATTGCTGGGTCAAAGGATAAATGTACCTGTGAATTTGTGAGATGCCACCACCAAATCTCCTCCATGTGGTGCCCGGTGCCCGCCACCAGCCATATGTGAGTATCTGTTTCTGTACAGCTTCATCATCAAAGTAGTTTATCTTTTTTTGGCATTTGGACAGATGAGAAAACTTTTTCAAACATTTCATTTGCACTTCAATTACGAGTGAAGCTGAAAAAATTTTAACCTTTGTTTTTTAGTGAACAATCTGCTTATGTTTTTGCCAATTTTCTATAAGGTTCTTACTCTTACTAATTTAAAAAAAATTCTTTATGTATATCAGGAGTTGGCCCTTTGTCTAATAAAGTTCAAACACTTTACCCTTTTTTTTTTTATCATTTTTTGACTTTATGTTATTTCCATGCAAAAAAAATGTATTCAGTGTGTTAAATTTATCAGTCTGTTTTCTCTTACTTCTGGATTTTATTCCTTATTAAAAATACACTGCCGCTCTCAGATTATAAAATAATTCCCTTCTGTTTTCTTCCAGAACTTGCATGCTTTAGTTTTTGTCATATGTGTCTTTGACTCACTGGATCATACTTTGTTTACTCTGTGACATAATAACCAACTCTATATTTTTCCAAGTGTTCATTGAATTTTAAAATGAAATTTTCTTAAAAGCACAGCTTTTCTCCAACTGCTTTGAGATGCCACCTTTATGATAAAATAATTTTTCGTAGGTACATGGGTCAACTCAGAACTTTCTTTTCTGTTTCATTGGTCTGTTTGTTCTCACATCAATAGGTGCCTCTTGTGATTATCAAGGTTTTATATTAGGATTAACTCTCTGGTGAGGCTGATCCCCTTTGCTCTCCTTTTCCAGAATTTTCCTGGATATTTTTGCTTATTTACTTTTTGCATGTGAGTTCTAAAATTAAATTTTCTAACTGCCAAAACAAAGTTATTGGTGTTTTCTCCTGGGCCATGCTGAAATAATATATGAGCTAAGAAAGCCATTCTATTAAAAACTTAGGGTGCTTTCTATTTCTTCAAGTGTATTCCGTGGTTTTCAGTCCCATTTTTAAGTTTTCCTCACATAAGTTTACTGATTTCTTGTTAAGTTTATTCCTAGATTTTTAACTTCTTTCTTTTATAGATGGAATTTTTGTTTTTATTTATCTTCTGTTCAGAGTTTATGTATCAAAAGACCAGCGATTTGTGTGTATCAACAAGATCCTGCTGCTTTACTGAATGACTTTAATGTTTACAGAAGTTTTTCTTATTGATTCTCTTGGGATTTCTAGGTACACCTTTATGTTATCTGCATATAGAGATAGTTTTATTTCTTTATTTCAATTCTTATCTCCCATTTTTTAAATATGACTATATCATTTGATACCTCCAGTATGAGTTAAATAGTGAGGTAATGATACCAAAAATATCTCTGTGTTTCCCCATCAATCCCCATAGATAGATGACAGGCAGAGGAACCTATAGATAGACTGATTGATTTTAAGGTGTTATCCATTTATTGCTGTTAAGTTTTCCTTTTGCATGAAGGGTGATTGAATTATATGAAATCCCTTTTTAGTATTAATGGAGAAGATCAATTCATTTATTGTTCTTAGATCCAATTAATATAATAAATTCTGTAATATATTTTCTACATTTCAAACATTCTTCGATTCCTGGAATATAGTCTCCATAATCATATTATATTTCTATATGTCATTGAATTCTGTTTGCTAACACTCTAGGATTTTTGCATCAATATTTACAAGTGAAACACATCTGTGTCTCTTTTATGTTAGTCTTTTCCAGTTTTATGAATGAATTTTACAGAAAAAAATGGACTAATTTTGAGAAGTGATCATAAAGTATTACAAAGCATAAGTTCCTTTTTTACCTTTTCCCTGATGATACGATATACTTTCTGAGCTTAACAGGGGAGGTATATATGCCCTTTCCCCATGGTCACTAGCAAGGTGTTAAGCCAACAATGAAACCACCTACTGTTCTGCAAACCATAACAACCTGCCTTTCCTAAGTTCTCCCAAGTCTCAGATGGACCATCAGAACTGTGCTAGTAAGAGAGGGTGTCTCTCACAAAATAAGGTCATAGGATGTCGAAGGCTAGAACACATTTTATTCTAAGGCAAAAATATATCCAACATCTATCTTGTGCTCAGTTTACAGTACGGAGGGTTTGGGAGTGGCCTTGATCTTCAGGTATTCTGTAGCCACTGGGTCTTGTTCCCTTCTTGGGACATGGAAATGGGTCAGGAGTACTCCTCTGTGTTAACATGACAGAGAATAAAATCCATATATTGGGGTCCGAGGAATTAGAGCCTTTGGTAAATGCACTTAAAATAGCTCCTTGTCCCTAAGTTATTATTATGTCAACTAAATTTACAACTGCCTTCTCATAGACACATTAGTTTACACTATGGATTGCTTTAGGATAACCGGTGATGTAATAATATAGAGCATGTTAAAACCTCAGTATATTCTAATCACTCATGTTTTATCGTATTTAAATCTTAAAAACCACAGCTTCATATAGTTCACAAATGATGTTTCCTTCTTTTCTGTGCTGAGCTGTTTTCACCAGAATTCCTAGTTTGAAGCTAAGTGTACAGTAACTGGCTTGTGTGTCGTACCACTGAGACAACATGTACCTTCACTGTTTATCCAGAGCTCTTTCTCAGCTGCGCCTGTGGTTAATGTCACACTGTCTGCTGGACTATCTTACAATAATCAACAATGTTTAGTTCATGTTCAATGTCAAATTGTTTATGTGGTAGTAGAATCAATGAGGTGATTTGAGGAAGCACAGTTACTACAACAAATGTTTCCAAAGTCAGATGATATTAACCACAGATTGATACCTTTTTTCACCCTCTTCATACTGCCCATATGGTCAGAGAACACTGGACAAATATAAGAACACAGACATAGATGAAGATGTATTTGGACATAGGCCTGCCACCCTCCAGGACTGACTTGTGTTACTGGTCAGAACGTTTGTAGCCGGGACATCCCAGGACCATTAACTGATCCTTGAAAGAACTTTATCTTAGAAAAAGTAAGAGAGCTGAGAGAAATTGCTATATCAAAGGCTGCAAACCTCTGGCTCCTCACAGAAGCTCAACCCAGGGCAGAAAAAATGGAGCCAGGCACATATTACTGATAAAGACTGTCAACTAATGTTCAGTTTTGTATTGGAAGACAAAGGCAGATATAAGAATCTGATTGACTTCATGAAAAACAAAAATCAGTTCTTTTTAAACAAGTTGTAGATAGGCTTTCTAGGGGGTATTTATTTCTAATATTAATGAAAATTTTAAACAGAGCAGTATTGGTATACAAGGGCATCCAAAATACATATAGAAATAGTATATTCTTCTCTAAGATACAAGAGGTTTACTTTCTAAAGTAATGAAGATCATGTTTCTATAGTTTAATAGTTCCTTGCCTCCCTCATTTCTAAGGGCCCTTGACCCCATCCCAGAAACCCGAAGTCACCCCAAAGGACTTGCAGCCCCTGTCTTCCCAGCTCCACCGCTCCCTTTCTCCCCTGCAGCAGTTCTTCCACGTGGATTAGACCTCTTTTCACCCTTCCATTTTCAGCCTTGTTTCCCTTTTAACTTCACTTCTTTCCTAACCTTTTTGATCTATCCCCTCAACTACACCCTTCCCCATGTTCTGATTTCCCTTGCGTTTCTGCTCCTTTCCTGAAGCCTGGCGGGAAGAACTCTCCAACCGCAGATCAGCCCCACCCACCTGCACTGCGCCTGCACCTGGTCCCTGAGCTCTGGGCAAATTCCCGAAGCCCCTGCCAAACCTGTAGCTCCCTACTCACATCTCTCTCCAAAGTGGCTATTTCAAAACCTGTCTTCTTTGCTCAGTCACTCTTCCTTTATAAACACCTCCAGTTTCTTGCTGTGGAGTCTCACTTCCTATCGCCTGCCCCTTACCATTAAATTATATCCATGAGCGTCTTTTTCTCCTTCTCTCTGGTCTTAGTGGAAGAAACAGTCCAGTTCCTGCTCCTACATTCTGGACCTCATACTTTTCCTAACTCCTCAGAGAATTCATTTATTCAATTATAGCCCCTCTCATATTTTTAAAGCTCTCTATTTTCTCTACGCCAAATATCCTCAGGCCTCTCTTGTCTTAAACAATCCTTCTGTGACCTGATGTGCACCCCACATAGGTATGGAGGACTCTCCCTTTCCTTGTCAATAAAACAGTTCCATTCTCCACTACAGTCCTCACCTCCTGTGTCCTGGGTCTCATGTGCCCACCTTCCAGTGAAGTCACCCTTGACAAGGAAGTTGCTGTGGGCCTTGTTGCAAAGTGCCCAAAATCCAATGGAAAACTTCCAGTACTTCTTTTTATCTCTTTATGATACTTCACATCATTGATCAAATCCTTAAAACACATTTTAAGTACCCTTTTTTAAAAAGTGCCATTTTTCATTGTTCCCACTGACCTTGTGTGGCCTGGACCCTAATACGTTTTCATCTGTAGTAGGGGGACTTCCTAACTGGCTTCATGGCCCCCCAGTCATGCCTCCTGTCAATCTTATTGTTTCCAAAATTAAAATGGGGTCCAATTTAAAACTGTTTAGTGACTCCTCATTACTGTTGGGATATGATCCAACTTTTCCAGAATGTGAGGCATTCTCTGAGCTGCCTGCAGTAACCAGATGCTCCTCCCTCCCTCCCTCCTTCCCTCTTTCCCTCCCTCCCTCCCCCCCTCCCTCCCTTCCTCCTCCTTTGCCTTCAAGCCACTGACCTGGGCCTCCTCTGCTTTAGGCTTGTCTGCTTCTGAACGATGTTAAGCATCAGTGTCCCCAAGCGACCCATCGCTGGCTCTCCTCTCATTCCGTTCTCTCCCCCAACACGATCATTCCCTGCTTATGACTTCCATAGCCAAGACTCATCCCTGAATTCCAGAATGTGCGTTCTTTCTCTATGTAGAAGTCATATACTCTTTGATGAACCATATCTTTAATTCAACTTCTTTGAAACTAAATTTATTATCATCCCTTGTAACCCTACACTTTTTATCCTAAATTCTCTATCCCAGTGAGTTTTACATGCTCAGATGCTGGAAGAAAGACAAATAAATAAAACCTGACACTAATTTTTGGCTTTTACCGCTCCTTCACGATGTCTTAACTTTCCTCCCAAAATCTAATCTGCTTTTCCAACTTTCTTAATATTCTGCCAGTGTCCTTCTGCATTCTCTCTTAATCCATGACCTCTTCATTTCTGAGAAATATTGCTTCCAGTGTCACTGCTGCTAAGCAAGTCTTCACTCATCTGTCACTGGAGCTTTTCTGGACCATAAATCTGACAAGGTCATATTCTTTCAAGTGTGCTACACTGTGCTGAAGACAAAAGCTGGCATGCAAGGCTCCCAGTCTGATGTGACCACGCACTCCCCATTCCTCACGCTTCGAGTGGCCTGCCGCACCACCCTCCAAAAACTACATGTGGAATCACACCAAATTTCCCATCCGCCCACTAAGAGACCGCACTGCTCTTCGTTCACGTTTTGCTTTTGTAATTTGCTTTGGGCATTTGGTCCTACCACCTATGTTAACTGCCAGAGTAGAAAGGCAACTCAATATTTACTAACTGTGCCCAGTAACTTCACTAACTCCTGCAGCTGTGATGCCCCATGTATAGGACTCTGAGCACATTTCTCATGTAATATTTATTTAAAACTTTATTGTAATTTCCTATTTCCCAACAGTTTAGGAGTTTCTTGAAATCAGAGGCTTTGCTTTCAATTCGGTATTCACGATGTCTAATTCAATGGTGGGCAGGTAATAGGTACTCTATAAATGCTTAGTGAATGAAGGCAGCAAATCTCAAACCAGCAAATCCAACTTCCCATACTGTGGAGAATGTGGGGAGGGAGCAATGGGGCCAGCGTTTTATTTGAGCCCCTGTTCTCTTTTCTGTAGAGAAATCCAAGGCTAACATAAGAAAGTGCCACTAGTACATTTGAGATCATTCCCAAATTCCAGAACAGGCCTTCATCATTCATAATATTTGTACTTGCATGGACTACTTAGAGTTTAAAATATAACCTACATATGACCAATAAGATATATAGAGAGAACTGGCTTGGGAAAATAGTGAGTATGTAAGATAGGGAATTCTCTCAATCTAAATTCTTTCTTATTCCTAATGAGCATATGGATTCATTCATCACTAATTTATTATTGAGAACCCACTGTCTGCAAGATATCGGGGTAAATCCCAGGGTCACTAAGATGAGCAAGACATGTCCACTGCCATAAAGAAATTCATGGTGGGGAGGTTGCACTTGAAACTAAGTACTATGAATGAATAGAGACATATTCTCATTCTTCACCATCTTGCGGAAGTACAGAGAAGGGAGTACTCAGTGCTGAGTAAGACCGAGTAGCAATGAATTGTTCAGGAAGTTGCTGCAAGGGAAATAATTTGAGCACAGGAGTGAGGTTGCCTCAAACATCCATCTCTTCTGCTTTCTCTTACAAACCCGTATAGTCGGCATCCCTTATCCACACCTTAGCTTCAAGTCGTGTTTATATACTTTTAACTTTGTGAATTTTGTGTTTCCTTAATGAGATTTCAAAATACCTTAAATACAGGATTATATTTTCATAATCCTGATACTGAATTATGTCCCTGTGGGTACTTAATGAGTACTTATTGATGCACTGGCTAATGTTCCTAGCATCATTAAATTGTAAACATCAGGTTTTATGTTTGGTGATTTTCACTTTTTATTAATTTATGAGTAATAAATTACATTGTTTCAAAAAGTTCTCTAATTCATTTTTTGATATGTAATTATTCATTATAAATTATTTCTCTCTTCCTTCATAATTTCAATCAGTTAAGGTTTCAGTATACAAATAGTATCAACAAACATAGCTTCTTAGTTTGTTTCTCCTGTCAAGGTTGTAGTAAGTTGCAAAAGGACTCTTTAAACCCCCATAGAATGTCAACATAGAATAGACTGTTACATCGTAAACTTTCACCTAGTATCCCTGGTAACTTACTAGGAATGATGAATGAACCAAAATAGGCTGTAGCGTAATAATACGTAGGACCTGGGTAATTAGATCTTTAAGAGCCAGGTCAGGCTCTAGCACTCGCTTCTACACAAGCTTGAAAAAGCTGTAGGAATTCTCCGAGTCTCAGTTTTTTCACCTGTAAAGTAGGATGGATGTGCAGATCAGTAAACTAATGAGCATAAAGCACTTACCAAAGTACCTGGGCATACACAGGTGAATGGCTCACGCATTAGCACACACATTAATACGAACTATTAGTGATGTTATTTATAAGAGAAGGTATCAATATGGCATCACAATCATTGTTAAAGAAGGTTTGGAATTAAGAAGGTCACAATCCCGATGGTACCAGAGAGTGCTTGCCTCATCATAAAACTACTTTCTCAATTTTAGCAAGGTTATTTTCATTGTGCAAAAGAAAAGAAAAGCTTCGGTTGCAAGAAAAAGAGACTACTTTAAAGAGGAAACCACTTTCACCTAGGGCAAGTGAACTCCAAAGTGTTTTCCTCACTTTACAAATTTCTCTTCTAATGAAAGTGGAATCTGTCCTATGAACTGTCATTCAACAACCTGTGAATGAATTTTCTGCACTGGTTTGATAGCATGACATTTGATTTAATAAGACTGGAAAAATAGACCGTGTCTGAACAGATCATCTGTATAATTTTAATATGTTTATAGAGATGATACCTTCATGGAGTATGTCATTTTATTAGCAAGGGGAAGTACAGAAAATCAATTTTAATTTCTTTTTAAAATCACTTTGTGTATTGGAAGAAACCCCAACTTTGGGGCTGTTTAGAGAGCTCTTTGGAAATGAGGGACGGCTCTACAGCCTCGAACTGAGGTTCTGCTTCCTAGTCATCTGTCTGGCTTAAAACAAGAATGCCAAAGCTCCCCCCTATACGTTTTCCCCGGGGAAATTACCTTTTAGGTTCTTAAAGATTACGGTTTCTTTTTATACTCTTAAACTTTAAAAAATGTTTTTATAACCTTGCTGAAAGGTTTGGTCTACTAATAGAAGATATCTTTCTAGATCTCTCATCACTAGATCATTCTATACCTATATGGAAACATACCTTCTCAGGGGTCATTCACACTTTTACATCACAGTTTTATTTGTCTGGCAGGAGAAGAGTCTGTTCAGAACCTGACAACGTTTTTCATATACTTCCAGAGAATAATACATGATTATGTATTACGTCAGTGTCTTCTATGTCTTTTCAGCTATTTTAACTGCATATTACCTAATCTTTAAATTAGTTAATGTGGGATAAATAGTAAGCACTTAAGTTTAAGAAAGATACTTTAATTCAATTACTTCTTTACTTTCTAAGAGAACACATTTAGCTCTATGAGTATTTGAATTATTATTTTTAAGGGGATAATCGTGTTCTCCATTCTTAAATCTTCACTAAAGAATCTCGAAGTAGCCCTGGCTGGTGTAGCTCAGTGGATTGAGTGCTGGCCTGAGAACCAAAGGGTTGCTGGTTCGATTCCCAGTCAGTGTACATGCTTGGGTTGTAGGCCAGGTCCCTGGTGGGGATGGTGCAAGAGGCTACCAGATATTTCTCTCCCTTTCTTTCTCTCTCCCTTCTCCTCCCTCTCATAAAAATAAATAAATAAAATCTTTAAAACAAAGAATTCCCAAATACTTCATTCCCAAATTACCAAATCGTATTTATTACCAGCGATTAGTTACAACCAGTTCCTCTTCAAACCAGTATTCATTAAGTATTTCTTCAGCATTGTTATAAGGGAAAAGCTGAGTCCTCCTGGGAGACTGGTGTGTGTGCGGGGGAGATGGGAGATGATGGTAGATTACGGTAGATGATTGATGATAACCACACTCATCCTCTCTAGAATCCTGGCCACTCTGATTTTGTCCCAGCCTTGAATTCACAGCTTAGCTAAACCAGGAGAATTAAGCAGACCCACTCCTTACAAAGTTTAGCAAGCACCTACTGTTATTTGAGCATTGGCCCAGCCTCTCAATCTGCTTGTACATGCTCTAACCAAAGTCCTGGCCAGCACACCTGTTTGCCTCCCAAGTCTGCAGTGGTGTTTTCTTACGTCAGCCGTGCTCGGTGATGCCGACAGGAGGGTGCCGTGAAACACTGCTCAGCTAGCCTACCCTTCAATCCACTGTAGCTCGCTACTTACTGATTTCCTTGAACTTCACTTTGCCCACCATGGCTTCTTGTCTGGCAACCCTTATTATGCTCCCCTCCCCCACTCATCTCTATTCCCAAATCCTAAATACAATGTCAGGCAACCCTCCCCCCTCCCCCAGGTGGACAGTCCCCAAAGATCTGGGTCCTACTCTCTCTACTTTCTCTGTCCTGTAGTAAACTCGCCGCCTTTCATTGTCCTGGCTGTTACCAACACTTCCTTTACATTCTTAAACTTCAGGCCTGATATCCATTTCTCTGCGAGATTTTTACCCTTTCATTTTCAGGAATGCCTCAGGTTGAATATGTCAAAAAATCCATAAATTTCTTCTAAAACCTGCTGCTTGTCTTACTTTGTTTCTGTAGGTAACATCAGCCTCCGGAGCAGACTCAGACGAGGGTGGTCTCACGCCCCCACGCTCTAACCTCCTACCCCTCTGCAAGCCTGAGTTAACCCCCCACCCGCCTGCCTTTCACCTCTGCTGACAGTCCTCTAGCTCAGGACATCACTGCTCTTCTTCACTTAAAGTTGCTGTGGTCTGAACGACCTCCTCCTGCGGTTCCTTCTGAAATGCTGCCCCATCTCCCTAAAGTGCAGCTCTTCCAACCACTGATTCCCTGTTTTCTTCTGATTCAAGTCCACGTCCCAGGTGATTTACATCTCACACTTCCTTTGGGTGGTTTTACCGGTATTTTTACACGACCCAGGCTTGAGCTTTGGAGATGTCCCGGGGGTAGACTCTGTACTTGCCCTCCCATCGATATTCTTTTGTGTATGTTCAACTCAGTAGCACGAACACTGTCTCCATCGCTGATGCCACATTGAGGCGTTCTTTGCTTATCCTTCCTAGCCAGCTCTGCCACAGCCACTCAGTCATTCTATAGAACCTGGCTCCACAGTTTGTGTCATTCAGGGCTTTTTACATTTTGACTTTTATGGAAGGGTTTATATGTTTGTTCTCCAAGACTTCAACATTCAGAGGTAGGAACTAAGAGGTTTTTTTGGTTCGTTCGCTTGCTTTTTATTTTTGAATCACCAGTACATTCCTGGTATGAAGAAAACTGGGAAAAGATAAAAATGTGCATAGAAGATGCACACCATTGTACCGTGTGCTGGGCATTGTCGCGTTGTGGTGAGGTGTTCTGGTTCCATGATTTGGGCTCCCAAAGCATGTTCAATACAGTATTTTAATGACAATTAGATTGCTATTGAGAGACTTTATTCAGAAGTCAATTTTGGGAAATAAACCCCATTTAGCCAATCTAACTTTTCATTAATTGATGCAAATTTCTCAGATTATTTTTTATTATCTCACTAAAGTTATTTATACCAGTTCAACTTTTCTCCACTTCAGGTGTTAAACTAATATTAGATTTTTATTCAGTTTCTATTTGACCATAGAAAAGTTTAAATATCGACATTTCTGCTATTATATATTTTATTTTGTAGTCATTTTCTTCCACCAAGTCTTAAATCCTTTAGGTCCTATTTGGCAGTAAATGATGCCTAGATTTTTTGCTTCCTCTATTTCTTATTGATAGCAGATTTTAAAACTTCCATATTTAGCCATTTTCAGGGTAATTTTGTTGATTATTGCTACTAATAATATCTATTATGGATTAGAAATAACTGATGATTTTATGTATTCATTAAAACTGTGATCAGTTCAGTAGAAGGAGAGAAGAATCGGGGGCACTGACTCCAGCATCAGCTCTCACGCAAGGGTCCAGCTGCCAGCTGGGCCCCTCAAAGGCTGCCCTGCTCCACCCATCCACTGATCCCTCCCCTTCTCTGCTCCGCTCACCATTGCTCTTTATTCCTTTCTCCCACTTTTTCATGATATTTGACTTATTCTGAAATTATACCACTTATTATTTATCTACTGCATTTTGTCTTCCTAACTAAAATGGAAGCTTCACGAAGGCAGGAAAGATGCCTGTTTTAGTGCCCGTTTATCCCTATTGTATAGAAAATACTCGGTGCATAGTGATGGCTTGATAAATATTCATGCAGTTGAGTAACAATTTGTAGCATGCCATTTTGATAACATAACTGCAGAATCACTCCATCATCATGAGCCTGACTATAACAAATTAAAGGCAGTCTCCATTTGAAGCACATGTACATTATGCAAAATATGAATAGTTTTGCATAAAACTGTATGAGAAAAATCACAAATGAAACACAGCAGTTATTCATTTTTATCTCACACTCTAGAAATCTGTGGGCTTCACTGCTTTGACAAGTTCCTTGACATAACACACACAGCTTCTTTTTGTGGGCGTGTTGGGTCCCAGCAGGCCGTTCTCCCAAGTTTAGTTTTGTAATAAGGTAGCAGTGGTCTATGCGTTTCATCTGAGATGGTGGGTGATACTGGACATCGATGCTGCTGCTCTGGTATCTTTACTGACAGGAACTCCACTAAGCAACTGCTGCAGATTAACTGACACTCAAAGGCACTTGGTTCAACACTTTTTCTTAAGCTTTTGAGAATTATTTTGCTAAGTGTTCTAACACATTTGTCCACCCCACAGGCTTGCTGATTGCCCCAGGAGGAGGACTTGGGGAACAGGACAGGAAATGTCTGCCATCCCTCAGCCAGGACTCACTCTGCTCCCCAAACAGCCTTCCGAATAAGCAAAAGGTAGGTCTAGCTTCAGTGCTTATTAAAACACACTTTATTAAAGTACACTTCGGTGAATCTAAACTGTAACTGAAAAAATTTTAAATTTAAAAGAATAAAAATAAAATATTGGTTTTTACCTGTTCCTCATGAACAAAATTAAGTAGTGTTTATTTCTCTGTACTTATGCCTGAGGAAATGACTCACTGGGCTTAGATCACATTTAGCCAAAAAAATTCCTTGGTGCCTTAGGAAACAGCTGGTCCCAGGGGCAGAAAAAGGGAGTGAAAGTCATGTCTCCTTGGGGAAAGGGTGCTGGGGAAGCAGGGATTGGTCTTCTTGAATATAGGTAACCATCTTAAGAGTAGTTCTTTTCTCAAAACATGGTTTTGTGTTTCCCATTTTGTCCTTTTCTTGTGAAATTTATTTTTTATATTAAAAGATGCTTAAAGGAAATGTTTTATTTTTTTTCTCTCTTTTTTTAACCACATAAAGATCCTATACAGCTGCCCAGAGTAGGATGATATTGTGTCATTAACAGGCCATACAAGTGCAGAATAAATAAAAGCAACTAAGCCCATGTTATGTATGAATACTTAGGCAATAATGTTCATAAGCCTATTTGCAATTGAACAAATGGAAACAGTAGATGTAGCATGAGAGAAACCAAAGGATGCACAGGGTCAGCCACTTAATGGTCAGTCTGCCCCCAGGAGCTAATGCCAGCCAAGCCCTAGCATCTTGTGCTAAAAAAAATAGCAAGAACTAAGGGAGAATAAAGCACTGTCTTGCAGAAAGCACATGGCGGTCTATTGTACTAAATATAGAGTGGTTTTGTTCCTAAAAATATGTGGAAGGGATCTAGGGTTCTGATTATAGAATTAGATACTGAGCCCTTCGAGCCAAGAACTTGGTACCCCCCTAAGCGATGGGTGCTAGTTGCCCCCAGCACCATGAGTCTCTATCCAGGAGTGCACCACAGGCAGTTACCGAGAGACAGTGAGCATTCTCTAAATCAAGGATTCAAAAGTATATCCAAATCCTGGCAGTCTGTTCACCACTTAGGAGAAGTCTAGAAAAAAATGGATGTTTTGAACCAAATCCCTGCCTACAGACGCCCTTGAGGGTACCCGGGTGTATGAGCACTTAGAAAACACTGAAGTCTCCAGTTTGTCTCCAACACGAAATTAGCCACTATCCCTGTGACAGAGCTACCAAATATGTCATCTAAAGTGACTTTCTGACCTACAATGACACTGCTGGGCATGTTGATGCCCCTGTAATATATTCAGTTACATACAAATAGGAAAGATGAGATTCTCACTGTTTTCTTCTAGGCTGAATAATTCTTTTTCCTTTATAAAAATAATAGACTGCATTTCTTCTTCGAATTGCCTAGTATTTTAATTAGGGAACCGGGGAAATTTCTCTTGCCTAACCTTCCCATCTCTGTTGAAACATGACGATTTGTTTCAAGCTGTCAGTACAGAACTGATATTTGCAGCTGCCCGGTTACATGGGTGGTTCTTTTCCTCTCCTTCAAAGCCGGATCCTTTTCACTTTTGGTCTTCAGTGAGCAAATTAGGAGAAAGGTAAAATGAATAAATCTTCATTACTTTCCAAAAAGAAAAAAAATTATAAAGTGCTTGCTTAAGCTCCGCCAGGCAAATTTAATGGAAAGGAGGTCATTATTACACCAGAGGAAGGTAGGATGACTTTTTAACAATTGGGAAGAGTCCCTGCGTGTGTAAATATTCTAACTTCACTCCTGGCCCGAATACGTCAGGAGTGATCTACCTTCCACATTTGAAACATCATCCTGTCTAACTAGACAATGGAGTGGGCTGCATTTGAAGTTGAGTTCTTAAATGAAACTTTTCAGGCTGCTTAAAATTCTGCTTTCTCATGATACATGTGAACTTGTTTTTTTCTACAAACTTTTCTCTTTACCCAAGCTTCTCTGCTCAGTTT
This sequence comes from Artibeus jamaicensis, assembly GCF_021234435.1. NCBI lineage: Eukaryota > Metazoa > Chordata > Mammalia > Chiroptera > Phyllostomidae > Artibeus > Artibeus jamaicensis. The sequence goes on along the minus strand of NW_026522056.1, from coordinate 17,713,299 downwards.
ATATTAAGTAAAGTAGGCTCATTTTCCAAAGGGTATTTTTATTCCAAATTTTAAACTTACGTAAATATTCTGCCTGACAAGCTTTGGCCACATCTGGTGGTCTCAAGGCTGTCATCCAATGCAGAGGACAATGTTGGTGAGGTACAGTGGACTGTCACATCTTCTCCCAAATGAGCTCAACACACCTTCCATTATTCATGGCAATTGACGATTAGCATCCAAGGATGCTATCTGTGTAGCAACCAAGGATGCTTATGTCTATAGGCTCTCAGTGTGTGAGTTATTTTTCAGTCTCTCCCTAGGCTGGTGCAGGTGTATTCAGCAAAATTTAAGCGGCCCACCCTTCTTCAGAAAACCCACATCAACTGCAACCTGTGTATGCCAGTGACATTCACCCTCATCCTCCCTATTATGTCTATTATGCTCAGATAAGAAGCAAATTCAGTTGAATTCAAGTGTAATACAGTGTATTTAATTCCATGGAATTTTTTTCACACATGAATTTATATAAAAATATCTTACTCATGTGATCTTTTAAAATACAACTTTATCTGTGTTTTATATGGATTTTTACTTTTTATTTGAATGTGTTCCCTCAGGGGCATTACCATAGGACATTTCATCTTATGCACCGCGCTTGTGACAACAGGTATTCATAAAGTGATGCTGGCTCAACTTTTAGCAGCACATTAAATTTTAAAAGTTGTACAGAAAATTTAGTGATAACCCCCATCGTTATTATTTTGTGTATGAATTCCTAGAGACAGAATCTGGCTCTCCAAATAATTAAATGCTGACACAGTCTCATGAATGAAATAAAACTATTTAATATCACTGTTTTTAAAATTACTCTTTCTTAAGATCTTCAAATATTTATATATCCCAATATTATCTACCCTGCAATATGTGGACTATAATCTTTCTCAAAAATTAACAATCTTTAACAAAAATGAACAATTCTGTGCTGTTCTATCAATGCCTGAGAATAACTAATATTGCAACATATAAAAGGAAAAACTTTCAAACTTCAACATCTTTTGTATTCAGTTCCCATACAGCTGGTGCAAGCCTACCATAAATGCAATGGCTCTCTGGTTATTAGGGTGCCCTCTTCTTTCTCTCTCTCTCCCTCCCCTCCTCTGCCAACATCTTTCTTACGTTTGAGATCCAACACTACAGTGAGAGAAGGGATGTTCTCATGCAGCACACAGAGGTCGGGCTCCTCCCTGCCTTTGGCAGCTGTGCTCAGACCTCCTTACTTTTTCCAGCGGTTTCCTTGGCTCCCACTTCACTCACCTTGTTACCAACACCTACCCTGCAAGTCCGTGTGCTGGGGCTCCCCCTCCGAGGGCCTCTTCTAGAGCAGGTATTGGTCAAAACCAAGGGGGTTAGGGGTTGTTTTGTTTTTTGGTTTATTTGTTCATTACTTTGTTCTGTGTTGGTAGTGTGAAATTTATTTTAGTCGTCGCTTTTCTACAACTCACAAACAATGTTTGTTACAAGCGTATGTTTTAGCAAGGGAGATCGATAACAAACAACAAATATGATAAGGAAATTATCTAACACTTTCAAAGGTAAAAAGTGCTATGGAAAAAAAAGGGGAAAAAGAAGAGCCAGTTAAGGGGAATCTAGATTTCAGGGTGGGAAGGTTACAATTTTTAATAGGGTGGTGAGGGAAGGCCTCATATGATATTTGAGCAAAGACATCTTTTCGACTATAATTCATCAAAGAAGGCTAATTATAGGGTATGGTGAATAACTACAAGAAAACAAAACTATGCGGGTAGTTTTGCTGGGTAAAGCTGAGTCACTGACTGTTTAGTGTTCTGTGAGCACAGACCTGATTTTTAATATAATATTATAGAGCACCAGGACATTGTAGCCAATACCTGTGTGTTTTACCACTCAACAATCCCAACCGACCAGAGCTGGTCACACACTTCTTTTCAAGGAACATTACTTTAAGAGAGGAGTTAATATGCTGGTTCCAACTTGTACATTTGAGAAATAACCTCTTCCTTTGGTAAACACACACATTTGAAGGACACAGGCAGAATTCTTTTTTTTTTCCTTTTTGGTCTATTTCCCTGTCACTGAACATGGCTTCTTTGTGTATTTAATGGGATAGAATTAGCACCTTCATCTCAAATCAGCTGGATTCAATGCTGGAGATGATCACCTTAGAGAAACTTCCCTCTGAAATCCTTTGGTTCTTCAAGTTTTCTCCAATTAAAAATTCATATATCTGCTTACAAAATGCATTGTTTTTAAGCAGGTATATTCAATGGAGAGGGAAAAATAGTTGCTGGAAATGGACAGGTGAATTGAACCTACCAGCAAATACATTTCTGGAAAGGCGTGCTGTCGGGGATGTGTTATTGATTTAGGCTGTAAGGGGTCTAGGAGTAGCTTATTTTTTTCATTTCTTAGCATTAACAGCCTCATTTGTTAGAACCAGCAGGTCACTTTTAAAAATGCATTTGGAAATGACTTTTGAGCACACATCTACCAGGTCTGTAAGTGTTTGGAACATTAACTACAGAACTCATAAGCTATGATGGAAAGATTTTCTCCCTTACAGAAGAAAGAGTCTATGGTCATACAACAAAACAATTGCAGTTATCATAATACTGAAATCTGTGAAAATGCAGGGATGAGATAGAAAAAGAAGCTTTTTACTCATCAAACCAGCCAAAGTTGGGCTCCTTTATCTTTGGTTGCTTCAACCCTTTGTAATTATTTTTACTCCCTGGCATTCCCTGAAATACAATCTAATAAAGTGAATTTGGATTCAATTTACTTATTGCTGTACTTTTGGAAATACCAAAAATCAGTAATAGGACCAAGATTCGAGGAGGCCTTTTCTGTCATCTGAAGCTCGCACGACCTAGTTTGCAGAAGCAGGTTCATGCTGTGGGGTTCTGGTGCCCTTCCTTGTCTCACTCCACAACTAGTCCTGTTGCTTCTGGCAATGGAACATAATTTAGACTGCCAGGAGTTCACAGCTCATGGGAAAGCTACAGACTATTTCTTAAGAAATCTGTTCCCATTACAGCATGTTGTGAAGGTTTAGGCTTCCATTGTTACAATTTTTTTAATAGGGTGGTAAGGGAAGGCCTTACTGCAAAATAACATTTGGGCTTATATACACTCAAAGGTGTTCTAGTTTTTGAGGATGGGCTTGACTAAAAGAGTGTATTTGTTTGTCTTTTAAAACTACCAGTGTTCCTGACAATCAGTGTTTGCTTTCTTTGCAGTGCTAAAGACATTTACAGGCATTTCCTGGTAACATTCCAGAAATATGAATGGATGCTATTTCCATAAGTCAGTAAATTTCAGTAGGGTTTAGAGTGTGTGTTAAAATCAAGTGCATACACTCTTCATTAAGCATACTTGATGCCTAGGTCGTAGGAGCCAAGAAAAGTGCCTCAACCCAGGCAGTATTATTCTCCTTCTATAAACATTTTTGCCTCTGCTCTGTTTTCGAATGGAGCCTACAATTAGCTGAAGAAAAGTTATTTAAGTTCACAATCTCAGGGAGCAGTATTGTTCTAAAATGGAAAGGAATAGTCTCTGAGGAGGTAAAGTAAATACTGTGTGAAGAATTTATCTCTAGAGCAAATATTTCCCATTTTCAGTTTCGTACAACTCAGCCCTCACCAATGACGTTTCCTAATACTTTCATTTATAACCCAAATGCTATTTCTGACAGCATGTCTGCCTCCCCGGACGCCCTATTCACTCTCACCTCCCCACACACCGTGGGGTCATAGGTATTAATTAGCATGGGCCCAGACAAAGCTTTCCCTGAGTGTTGAATATGTTATTATTAACTTCACCACAATGTACAGGGTCCAGTACAAGGAGCACCCCTTTTTATTATAAAACCTCTTATTAAAAAAATCATAAGCATGTAATTCTCTAACACCACAATATCACACTCAAGCACACTGTATGACATTTTAGGTGACATGTTCAAATTAAAACTATAAATTATTACACCCATATTATTACTCTACCAACCACACTCAAGCAGGTGTTACTTCTGCTGGACCCTCATGTAGAGGAAGTAGACAAAAACTATTTCTGCCTTAGGAATTTGCAGTTCTCACTAACTTTTGAGCCTTCCATACTGCTCCATTGTGAGTTTTCATGCTGCGGGTTGTTAAGAACTTATAGTGGTATAGTTGCCTCAGAGGTTACCGAAGCACTGCCCTGAATGTTTTCTGGTGTGGGTCATTGCTCTGGGAAATAAGGCAGAAAGCAGTTATTACCCCATTTTACAGTTGATGGAGGTGCGTATAAGAGAAACCTCCATCCTAGGGATGGAGCTGAGATTGAAAACCCTGTTCGCTGCACACCTTAAATGCTTTCTACTACTCCATAGACTCGGTTCTGATAACATATGGCTTACTTGATACAAACCAAAAGGCATTAAATCATAGACTGCAAATCAGTTCATTTTCATGGGCAAAACGTCTCAATCTGTAAACTCAACTTGTTGAGATTACTTTCCTGAAATTATTACTCTGGGAAAAGCCATGAGTAATGGCTTTATTTCCCAATATGTAAAATATATTCTCCAATAAAGAGATCTTTATTTCCAAGATCTCTTGGAAGTTTTCTTACCCATCACTGTCTAATCAAAGCCACTAAAAACCAAAACTAACATAATTTACACAAGGCAAGATGATAGAAGAAACTACCTTTATACTTACATATTAAAAATCTGTATTTAGATACCTCTAATTATTACATCTGTATTCAGAAATCAGAATATTTATTCATTTATTGAGTCTGGCATTAATATACTCAGTAAACCTTACTTTGTATCCTTCATATTCCCGTGCAGATTTTTCTGGAATAACATATAATACAAACATATTTTCCATTAATAGGGAGTAAAGCACTTGCTGCCTCCTCATGTCTTAGGGACACATCCTTCCCTCTGGTTGTAAGTAACCAGGGACTGGCTGGAATGGCCATGGAATGGAGTGAAGCATGTATGAAAGATTGATGGTACCACCTTTTCCCTTTTATTGCTTCATTGATTTTAAATCAAACTGAGTACAGATTCGAACTGTGATGTGTATGTGTGAGTTTAGAGGAAGCAGGATGAGTGGACCGAGGACATAATGCTAGGGAGAATGAGAAGAACAAGGCATCCAGGTGAATGATGGGGCAGGTAGGGTTGATAACCGTGTGAAAGAAGTGATCCGAGTTTACTTCTCACACCCACTCCTACCATTTACCCACTCTTGGCTGTGTGACTCTCTCAGAACCCTTATCATCTGCTGTGGGGCTCATGACCCAAAGTTTGAAAACCTGCTTCCTAGTAATAGCCAGATGCCAACTACTATACCAGATGCCAATTACTATGCCACACCCTTTAAATATGTTTTCGCATTTAATCCTCTCCACCATTTTTAGCCTAATTGTTCATGAGAGATTTGAGCCAGAAAGGAGCCCAAGTTTGATAGCTCCTAAAATAAGGAGCAGGGAAATAAACCCAGACAGTTGGCCTCCTAGGGATGGAGTTCTTGACCACCTCACAGCTCTGTTTCTTCCACGTTCTGTGAAAAGCTTTGGGCATCTCCAAAATAAGGGTTTCATTACCCTCAAAGCTGTGCTTTCCTTGCCTGTTCTGTCCCACAAGAATTTCCTAAGACTATTAGATTTATCATTTTCTTTAGTTATAAGCCTTATGTATTTTTACCAGTGAAATTATTTCATGCATCTTGTGCAAAAAACAATGTATATTTTCATCTGCTTTCATTATCAGACATAGCTTAGCATAAACTAAATATAAGCATTTCTACACCTAAATGAAACCACAGATAAATAATACAAATATGGTTTTCATTTAATTTTCAAGAAGCAAAAATTCTCACTACTCTCAATGGCATGGTTCTAGATGTGGACACAAAGTGTAAAGGAGACTAAAAGCACCTATTACCTCTAAATAGATAGAACTGCAGGCAAATGCCTTTGATTCACCACGTCATTATTCACCAAAGAGCATTGCGAACTCGGGTGACATGCTTTATTCATTTACTTATGAACTGTCTACTAATGCTCGCTCGCAAGAAGATTGGACTCACACTGCCAAGGACAGCAGGTTGGTAAGATGGACAGGTAGTAGCAATGGAGAAAACGTCGGAATGAGCAGGGTGTGTTCTTAACAACTTCTACCTCTAAAACTCAGACTTCTCTCATCACTTCTGGACACAGGTTTGCCAAAGAAACACAGCCAGACTCCATTTGGGTTGGGGTGGAAAAGTGGCGGCAGAGATATGAATTTGAGAAAGTGTTCCTGATTTTTAGGTGAAATGACACCGTGCCATGGATTTAATTTAGTCAAAACTTCTTACCCCAAACTGTCTGACTGGAGGTAGATGTGTTACATAACTGACTCACTTATCCCAAAAGTCTGATATTATAAGACATTTCTTCAATGATGATTGTTACTGTTGTTACCGGTTTGTCATCGATAAACTTGTATTAAATCCCCAGCATTTTAAAATATGTATATGGCATCACTATATATATAAGCATTTCCAATGATAGTGCCGTGTAACATACATATGCACATATATAAATATATGTGTATATATGTATATGTAAATATATATAAATATATGCACATATAATATATTTCTGTATTTATATATATATTTTTTCTGACCAAAGCAGAAATATAACTCGAAAAAGTAATTTTTAGTACTGAACTGAAAAATTATAATAAAATTGGTGAGTTCTTTAAGAAAGTTTTAAAACTTTGTATGTTCTTTTAAATCTAACATTATTCTGAAAATTAAAATTTTATCATATATTTTCTTAGCTTATGTTATAATGCATAATGTACATTTCTCTCTAAAAATCTATATTGTATTTATCTCATTTCAAAGACAAATATATTTTAATGTAAAACTAGATTTTAAATAATAACAGTTTTATGCTAGAAGGCTATCATATAAATATACTAGGTAGAATATTATTGATCAAAAACTAATGAATACTACCCAGTAGCAATAAAATGTCAAGACACTGGTGCGGTTGATAAATGTGTATGGAAGGGCACACTCACTTTTTTTTCTGAAGCCAATAAGAAGGTGTAGATTTTTCAGAAAAGAATATAATTTTCACCAAGTACTTCAAGATTGTATTCTCTGTGTCTTATTTGTCAAGCAAGAACCAAAGATTTCAGAGGAGGCACCAAAGAAGCCAGAGTTTCAAACTGAGAAAAATCACAGGAAAAGGGGTTGAGACAACAGGAATTAATCAAGTAACCAGAGACCTAGTCTGGCTCTAATAATGAGCAACAAGGGAAAGTGGGCTTTTGGAGGGTTTCCGTGGGAGCCAAGAGGGAAGCTGAGCACGGGGTCTCTCAGCTGGTGGAAGCAAAGAATGGGGTCTGGTCATCTGTGAGACCCACAAAGCCTGAATTGGAAGATAAAAAGACTGTAAACCTTGGCCAAAATTTCTGAAATGAAAATCTAGTAAGGTCTCAAGTTAATTTTAACTGAAATTAAAAATAGTCCTGAAGAGGGAGGAAAGACAAAAACATCTAAAATAAGATGCAGTTGCATAAGTGCTCTGAGATGACCTCAGATTTTTAATATGGGAAAAGCTTAAAGACAAAAAGCAACAATACATATATGATAGAAAAAGCATAAAATATATTGGTGCTTACTTCTGCATGGTGTGGTTTGTATGTATGCTTTAATTTTTTAGGCTTTTCAATCTGAACATTTTTTCTGCAGGGACCTACATTGCTTTTAAAACTTGGAAATTGACAATAAATATTACTTTAAAATAGAATTAAAAAATCATAACCAAAGCCACATGTAGAAAAGTGACACAAATATGTAAGGTGAGATCTGATAAGAACTATTTTGGTGACAGGAAGAAAGGAAAGAAGGAAGGGAAAGAGGGAAAAATTAATCATAGACCAAAAAAAGAGAGGAAGGGAGGAGAAAGAGGAAGGAAGGAAGGAAGGAAGGAAGGAAGGAAGGAAGGAAGGAAGGAAGGGAGGGAGGGAGGGAGGGAGGGAGGGAGGGAGGGAGGGAGGGAGGGAGGGAGGGAGGGAGGAAGGAACAGAGGGAGGGAGGGAAAGGGAAGGGAGAGGAAATCTCACAAGATTGAGAGATGGATATTTGTTGATAAGAAGAGAAACAGAGCTATTCAATTCTTATTTTGTGTCTCTGTGTTTCCCCCTTTATTTGTTAACATGATTTAAGTTTAAATTATTTTTTAATTAAAGTATAGTTGATGCAAAATAATGTATTAATTTCATATGTACAATATAGTGACCTGACATTTATATACCTTATGAAGTGATCACCACAAAAATTTAGTAACCATCTGTCACTGTTACCACTTTAACCCCCACAAATTACTGCATTAATTATATCAACAGAATATTTTAGCACATGTGAGAGGTAACAGAACTATTTTAGTTAAGAGTAAGAATTAATAAATAACAGGCTATGTTTAACCAAATATAACTTAAAATTTTAGAGAGCTCTAATGTTTAAAATATATCTTTCTTCACACTACCTGGAGAAATATATTTGAAAACTGGCAGATGTGAGAAAGTATTTAGAAGAGAACCACCAAGTAGGATAAAGGTTAAAACATCAAGGGAGACAGAAATATACTTGAATTCTTATTATTTATGCTGGAGGAGACTCAGGAAGTTACCTCTTCATAATCAAAGAACTGTAAATAGAACAAGAATGAGACTTTACTGTTACCACAAATGATAACTGAGATCAGTAGGTAGAAGCAACACAGAAGTAGATTTCATTCAATATAAGAAAAATTACCACAAGAGGGAGAGAAAAAAAGGAAAATTACTGCTGAGAGAAAATTCTCTGTCACCAAAGGTGTTCAACTACAGACCCAACCACTATTTGGCGAAGGTGTTATAAAGAGGATTTCGTTCTTTAGTGCATAATTGTCAGGCCACCTCCCCACTGGAATCAACATAGAATATTAAAAAAATGACAGGTTCTTAACATTTACTCTCGCCTGTAGTACCAGAATTTCCAGGGTGGAGGGAAGTATGTATATTTAAAAGCTTCCTAGGTGATTCAGATGATCATCCAGGTTTGACAACAATGGAAGTTTCTAAGGCCTTTTTCCTGGTATGAGATTTTATGATGAAGCCCATTAAGGACCTCGGCTAACATTAAAGTCTGTAGCAAAAACAAATGAAAAAAACAATAGAACCATTAATAAGAATAAGAATGGGGACCATAAATATTATTTTGCATCCAAGTTGTCTTATGTAAGGTTTATATAGTATGCAACAATATTTTGAGAGTTTTTTCCAAATTTGTTTAGTGATCACGCTTGTCGCATTTATATTTCCTGCTAGATGTACATGCTCATGTACAACTAAATATGCATATGTGCTTTGACAAGTGTGTTATGTTATAAATTATAAAGACTGAGATGTTCAAAGCCTTTACTGACATCTTAAAATGAACCAGTTTTAAAATGGATATTATGGGTCAATATCTTGCATTGACACAGATGTATATGAAATTTAATGCTCTTCCATTGGAGTAAAATAAATCTGAAGCTAAAATTTTCAGTGAGAATTCTAAAGAAATGATCATTCAGCATTTTGAAATGACAGTTGTGAAGCTAATATTTATATAGTTTCACACTATCATTGTCTTTAAAGAGAGAATAAAAGTACAAACTGAAAGTTCAGTCGAGAAGACATGTTCAAGTTACTTTATGATGACAGTTATTTGAAATTTGAAAAAACACATGACAATATGCATTTGGTTTCCTTTACTTTGAAAAGAAAGTTGCAGAATTCCAAACTGGCCGAAGTGCTTCTCTTGGGTTCAGATCCCCACAGGCAAGGCAAAAGGGTCAAGAGATGGGGCACATTTATGGAGGGAAAGGTGGTAATTATAAGAACAAAGAAACAAAGGAAAATTGGAAGACCCCAGTAACAGGAAAGCCGTGTTCTCAGCCACGTGGCACCGTGGATAAGCCAGAGCACACCCTGGTTTATTTCCTTCGGGAGATGACATGCTTCCAATTCTCCATCAGAGCAACAGGAGTGGGGCCTCTTCACGACAATTAAATGTACTTAGAATATACTGGGGACAAAAATAAAGGTTTCAGGGTGCATAGTCAAAGACAGGAACTTCGGTTTTCACAGTTTGGTGTTTGAGGCTTTCAGTTACGTCATGGTGAACACTTTTACGGGAGAAAGTTGACAGAACTTTGACAGAACATTGACAGGTGAAGAGAGGGGAGGAGAAGCAGCCTAGTGATATTTGGTGGGTACCTACTGTATGGTGGGGACCTTGTAAAGGGCCACAGTTAATATTCACAACAACTCAAAATAAAAATATTATCCTTCTTTGACAGATGAGGAAACTGAGGCCACGTCAGACTCTAGGATTTAGTTTTCACTTCAACCATAACATTATGGGATTCCAATGAATTTTACATTTTATCCATCACAAGGGGATCCAACAAGGCTGATGGCATATCCTAGTCCATCTTAGATACGTGAGTAATTCAATACACACATAATTGTGTGGTAACTTCTAATTATAGAAATGATGGACTTGGACAGCTAAACTCGTGTGTGCATTTCCTTATCCTAAAATAGGGATCGTATACTCGTTCACATACACTTCACTGATTTTTGCAAGCTTATAAAGTATGTGTATTCATTCTCATTTGTTTAGGATGAGGATATCGCACACAGGAGTTAACAGCTGCCCAGTTTGCGGGGCTGGTGCAGGGAGGCCAGGTTTGGACTTTGTTCCCAGGAAGCTACACTGAGAGCTCTCCCATACGCTGCCTCCCAGACCCAGACTGCAGCCACGAGTGACATAAAGAAAAGAAGCTGTTCACGAGAGAAAATGGCTTTTCCAAACCACTTCTAAAGAGATGATGAAGTTGAATTTAATGGATCATATCTTATTATGTCACCTACATATATGTTGTGTACGTATAGGCACATCATAAAGACTTTTAGTGATAATCTGATAATACAATTGTGACCAAACATGCAACTTCCTTCTCCCCAGCTCCCTGCCTTTTGGACATCCTTTTCATTCTCATTGTCCTGCTCTGCCATTTTCATTCTGAGTAAGTAGAAATGGCAACCCAAACACTCTGATGGAGCTGGGCCTTCAGAAGTACCTTTCAGAGACCAGGACCTGCTGAGCAGGAGGATTTGCACTGCAGCCAAATCAGTGCTGGTGACCTGAAGGTGTTGCAGAGCCAGCGGGTTGGATGGCCAGCAAATAGAAATCCATTCAAGACTTAAGATCATTGACTAAAATAAATTATTCTGAGGCTTCATCAATAGCAGAAATCACTGTATGTAGATAGCTACTTTATCTCCCTTCTACCTCCTCTGCTAATGTTAGTCGATTAGCTGTTTATGGTCTCACCTCAATGCCAGTCGGCTAAGGAAGAATTGTCATCTATGCCTATTTGGTGCATCGTTCCTAGTGTTTAACGCACATAAAGGTTGAACAAAGCATCTTCATCTGCCAAAATTTAGAATCACAGAATTATCTGAAGCATGTATTGCTTTGCATTTTCCTGCTAAATGCAATGGGAATACTAACGAATTGAAATTTTCCCCAGCCGAAATAATTTTGTAGTTCTTCCCTCTGAGATAGGGGAAGGATTTACAGGAATTAGTATAAAGGACACATGGACGACAACTAAGGGGGGTGGAAATGGGAGGGAGGTGGGGAGCACTGGGGGGCGGCGGCTGGGGTGGTAGTAAAAGACAATACTGTAGTTGGAAAATAATTAAAGAAAAAAAAGAAAATGTGCATATTGAAGGCACACTAAAAAAAAAAAGAAAAAGAAGAAGAGGAATGTGTTTCACTGGTGCCGCTGCCATCTGAGAGTGCAAGGAGTCAGGACCACAGGCTACCTCTGGCTTGTTGACAGCACGGAGGCCTCTGCCCTCAGACCAAAACAGGTGGAAGCAGTCACCTCCGCATGGCAGGCTCTCCTGTCCCAGCCACAGCAGAACTCCACCCTTCCTGCCAGTCACTGGATGTCTTCTGGGCACAGACTTCATGAGCGCAAGGGGACCATTCACTTAGTGGGATGTACAGTGTGTGAGGGCGATTGATCATTCCCCTGAAAAAATGTAAAACTTAGAAGGGAGTAGAACTATAATCTCAAAAAAAAAAATCTAAACAGAAATCAATGCAATGAAAAAGCCTCATGTTTATTTAATCAAATCAGCCAAACTCACTAATTCGGTGAAAAAAAATTCAACAGAAAGTCCAAAAATTACCTGGCATAAATATTTAAAATGTAAACACCCACAAACTGAAATTGATTGGCTTAAATAGGTAACTTTTAAAATTAGTTTTGTGAAGCATATACAAATGTGAGCTTATAGCAAAGAAACACAAAATATTCTCCCACAAAAATAATGAAAAGAATCACAATGGAAACATACAACACAGCCTATAAAGTCTTATCTTAAAAAGATTGAAATTGATTAAGTGTCTACATCTAACATCTAGTTTTCAGGGAATGCACAGGACAGAGGAACATCTGAAAGGATGGCATAGAGACAAATGAGCAAAATCCAGGTTGTAGAACCCACTGAATCCAGGTTTTCCATCTCACACTTTACAACGGGAAACCAAACCAAGCAGTTTCCATGTATAAAACTCATTTAAACAACCTGTACAAATATCTGACAAGACAGTTGGGATGTGTCGACTGGATATTTCTTGCTATTAAAGGAATTATTAATGTTTTAGCATGATGATGGTGTTCTTGGCAGTCTGCTACTTTTTCTCTCTGATACTGCATTTTTCATTTGGAGCATATCCATTCAGCTCTTGAAAAGATGCATAGTTTCGATCTTTGTTGAAACTGGCCATCTGTTCGCACATGTTGTTCACCCTCTTGTTCTACCATGTTTATCGTTTTTAAAGACCCTCTCTGAAACTTCCAACATCTGGACCCCTTTAAGTCTGTTTCTGTAGACCCTCTCTTGATGATGGCCTCTTTTTATGGCTTCTTCACAGTGCTTCATAATGTTTTACTGTATGTCAGGCCTTATGTATAAAACATCAGTAAAAACCGAAGTCAAGGCATTCACTTTCTCCTGTTAAGCTCCTGTATGAGCATGGGAGCTGAGTCCCCCTCCTCTGTTGTTGAACTGAGTCTGTGATGTGTTGGTACTTTAATTGGATTCAGTTCATTGCTGGCTTCAGATGTTTGGTAGGCAGGATCAGAACCTTCCTCTTAGCAGGACTTGAAATCTGATTGTCTCTAGAGTTTTTCTCAGTTCTTTTACCTTGCCCTCAGGCTTGGGCAGAGCCCCTCAGCATTCCTGCTCCTCCCACCACTGTCGTGGCCTGTCACTCAGGCTCCACACGTTCCTCTTATTCTTTCTGCCCTGCTTCAGTCCTGGGTGTCAGCGCCTGGCGAGGAAACATGGCCAAGAGTGGACAGGTGAGCCTGACTCTTCCTGGCTTGGGCTTCCAGGGATTCTAAACCAAGCAGCCAGGTCATATTCAGCCTTTAACAGTTTAGTTAAGTCATACGCTGATTTCTGTTCACCAAATCTGTAGTGGTTCTTTTTTTTTTCTTTCTCCCATTGCTTTGCCAAAAATTAAAGCAACCTCGGATGGCTGCGCCCCTAGCGGGGGTGTCCAACCTGAGGCCCGTGGGCCACATGCATCTCAGGACGGCTGTGAATGCGGCCCAACAAAAAATTGTAAATTTATTTAAAACATTATGAGATTTTTTTTTTTTTGTGATTACATGCCACGATGTATTTACTGTGTGGTCCAAGACAACTCTTTCTCTTCCAGTGTGGCCCAGAGGTGCCCAAATGTTGGACACCCCTGCAAGGGACCATTTTAGAATTTAATGCCATTTACCATTTTTTAGATTTCATTTTATTTAGGTTTCCTTGAACGCTTAGACGAAATTTTAGTGGTTTTATAGATAATGGTGTTGGTTGTTCATTTTGAAATGAGAGCCACACTGTCTTACAACTTTCTGTATCTTCCTTACCAGTAGAAGTTCCCCGGTGGAATCTTTGTTCTTTAGAGACAGATACTGGGATAAATGTAGATAAAATGACCAGATGCTGGGAATTACTTCCAAATGGCCCAGTGAGGGAGGAGGGAGGTGGGATGGAGACAAAAAGATGGGTGTGGCAGTGGCTGACGTCAATGTTGACCTGAGTGTTAGGGAAGCAGAGGTTTGTGATACTGTTCTTTCTCCTTCTTATGTGTTTGAATATAATTTTCCTAATAAGCAGCTTTTTAAAATAGATACTGTAATATTTGAATACCATGCTACTGGAAGGTCACAAAATTATCTCTAAGTTTTCTAGTGACATATCCAGAAAAAATCTAGTCAACCACAGAATTCAAACTGTCAATATAGAAATGGGAGCAGGGGGAGAGATTTTTCACAAGTTGCTCTTTAAGTCCAGACAGAAATCTTCCCTGAGGGTTCTCATAAAGAAAACATTGGGTAATTTAATAACAAAAAATGTCCATAACAATCTACTCTTAACAGAAACAATGATGAATTTCTCAGAGACAATGTTGAATTTCTCAAAACTTTTATTATAGCATTTTTCAATAAGGGTAGATGACATTCCACAGAAGTATAAGTCAGCAGAGATCATTTAACCAATGCCTTGCAAATTTGCTCTACTCATCCAGATTATCTGGGAAGACCCATAAAGTTTGTTTCCTTCAGATTACTCTCCCCGAGCTCCCAACCAGAGGTGCCAAAGCTTTCTTCAGACCTCTCCCCCCCTCTCAAGCGGGATGGCCCCTGGGCTCCGAGTGGAAGGCTAGGTACCATCAGGGGCAGGCGAACGGGGCCTGTGGGCCTCCTGCTGTCCCTGGGCTGCCATGGGGAAGGCTCCTTCCTTCTCGTCTTCCACTCCAATGTAGTTCGTTACCTTTTCTCAGGCAGTTACAATGATCGCTTTGAAGCTGCTAAGCCCCTTTATGTCTCTCGCTGGTCCTGCAGGCCCCAAACCCAGGCATCTCCTCAGTCTGGCTCTGGCATTTACTTTGACAGGTTTAAGTCCCCTGGCTCCATACTGCTAACATCTCCTGGGAAAACCACTGACGCCTTTCTCAGCCGCTTTCCTCACCCCAGTGAAAGAGCCTAACAGCTTAATTGCATATCACTGCACCCCAAACCTATGGAGCTCCAGTTGGAGAAAAGAGGTTGGCCCCATGGCTTTGCTCTGCGGGAACTCCCCACATACTATTCTTGTTCATGCAAAGTTATGCCACAGGTTCTGAGTACCATGGACATTCCTGGAGAAGCAAAGCAGAATTCTCTTGATCCTCTGCTCTGCAGACACAACACTTGATCAGCTTTTCCTCCTTCATCCTGTAATTCAGCTCTGGTAGGAAGCAGGAACAAAAATGCATTCAGAGTCATTCTCTTATCTTTCTCTCTTAAAGCCTCTCCCACCACCCTGGCTGGGTTTTTATTGCATTCACGACCTTAACTCATATTCTGACTCTACTCTATGATTAACTTGGAAATCCTTTGCTCTTGTGCTCCAGGACTTGGCCCAGTCATTCAGCATTGAGTTCAAATGTCCTTAATCTGATAAGGTTGACAAAGATTATA
Source organism: Artibeus jamaicensis (assembly GCF_021234435.1). Classification (NCBI taxonomy): domain Eukaryota; kingdom Metazoa; phylum Chordata; class Mammalia; order Chiroptera; family Phyllostomidae; genus Artibeus; species Artibeus jamaicensis. The sequence continues at coordinate 17,697,651 of NW_026522056.1, read as the reverse complement.
TATATTTAATGGTGAAATTCTAAAACACTCCTTATCTTTTAGATCGAAAATGAAATACTAGGTGGTCATTTTAATCAATTTGTTCCACATTTTAGTGGTGTTCTGAATTAGTAAGGGAAGGGATGGTACTAAAAGCACAAGATTAGAAACAAAGAAATGAAACTGTATTGTAGATGATATTACTGTGTATGTACAGAGTCTTGTAGAATAACTATTAGAGAATTTAGTAAGGTTGCTGGATATGAGGTTGATATACAAAAATTAATTGCATTTGTAAATATTAAAAACAAATAAAAAATAAAATTTTGAAAAAGGGAACATTTGAAATATCAAATATATCAACTATCAATAAATCTAAAGAAATGCGTCAGACCTCTTGGCAAATAAAAAATTCTATAAAACATTGAGGAAAATGAACACTCCAATAAATTGAGGGATATTCTATACTTATATGCCTTAGAAATCATATTTAATGATGTCAGTTCTTCTCCAGATATATTTATTGCAATCCCAAATTTCCAGCAAGATATTAGTGAAAATAGACTAGCTATTCTAAAAATTTTATGAAAAAGCATGTAGCAAGAAAAGCTAACAATCTTTAAAAAGAATAACAGGGTATGAATGTTTGTTTGACTGGATATCAAAACACAAAAAAGTTACAGAAACTAATGTGGTATCAAAAATTAATAAACAGAATGGAAATTATCATTAACTTTGTCATATTAAAATTATGAGTTTTGATGCATCAAAAGACAGAGTAAGATTTAAAGGACAAGCTACGTACAACCAACAAGTGACCTATGTCCAGGAGAAGGCAGGCAACCATGTCAAAGAGGCAAAAATTCAGCCATGTAGCTGTGGATAACAGTCAATAGACACATGAATAGATACTCGGCTTTGTCAGCTACCAGGGAAAAGCATATTAAAACTTTAATGAGACAGCTTCACACACATACATCCCGGCATCCAGAATTAGTGAAAGTGAAAAGAATGCCAACGACAAATGTTGACACGGATCTGGAGCAAGGGTTAACTTCCTACGCTGGTGGTGGGACTATTTAAATTGGTATGCACATTTTGAAAAATTGTTTGGCAATATCTACAAAAGCTGAACATATGTATAGTTTATAATCCAGCAATTCTATTCCCAAGTACATATTCAGCAAACCTCATGCCTGAATGGGAGTGATAAAAATTTTCATAATAGTATGATTTCTAAGCTAAAAACAGAAAATAGCCAAGTTGTCCCAAGATATTCAGGCTGTATAACCAGATGAATATATTGTGTTCTGTTTATTAACTGAATATTATAGAGGAAAATTGCATATGAATGGGCAACCATTACACTCAACAAAATGAATGACTTTCACAATTATAATGTTGGGAGCAAAAGAAGCCTAATACAAAAGCTCCAGATGTATAAACTATCGTATTTAAACTATAGTATTTAGTGAAAATGTTTGAAAGGTAAAGCTTCCAAGAAAAGCAAGTATGGTAGTTACTTTTGTTGGAAAAAATGAGTCACGATTGGAAAGGGGCATGAAGGGAGTTTCTCTGTTGCTCACAATATTCTCTTTTTGGACCTACAGCTGTAACACAAGTGTTTGCTCTGTGGTAACCTCCTAAGCTACCCATTTTTGCTTTGTGAACTTTTCTGTATGTGAGCCTTATTACACACACACACACACACACACACACGCACACACACAAATAATTGACAGAAGACTATATCATTGAGTCTTTATTTTGATAGAGAGTTTAGCAGTGGTAAATTGAGTGGAAATAATGAAATGAAAATAACATCACTATTTGTCAAAAAGTGTATAATCAATTAGCTGAAAGTTCAATGGAAACAACAAGCAAATCTTCTTTACCGTATAGATGCAACTGAGACTTGTTCAAGTATAAACAAAGCAAATGTTACAGGTCAGGCTAATGTTACAATATGTGTTGGCTTTATATATTAAAGGAGTTAATGTTATAGTGAAAACAGGCATTAAAAGAAAGGAACAGTTAGCATTTTAACGGAGAGAATAGATTCCATGCGGCCTTTATTCAACGAAGGCAAATCCTTTAAGCAAGTGCCAATCGAGTCAGAAAGAATGGCTCCTGAATGCAAGTGAAAATGTCAGGTGTATGCCACTGTCATCGTGGGGAACAGAAAGGAAAGGGAATATACAGTCACTGAAGACATTCAAAGGAAACAGAAACATTAAGAGTGGCACAGAATGTGTGAAGATTTGGGTCTCCTCCAGGTTGAGATTATAACCCATGGGCAGCAATGAAAAGAAGGTGGGAGAACAAAGCAGTAAGGTATTATTGTCAAGAGGAGGTTTTAAGGCAACTCCAGTAAAACTGGTCAAGAAAGACATTAAGAAATCAAATATTTATTGAGTACCTGCTCTTTACAAAGCATTTTGTTAAATACTAATGGATGGAGGGAGATGGTGTGTGTGTGTGACAGAGAGAGAGAGAGAGAACATATGACCTCAGAGAAGCCAGAATATGATTTATTCTATTGTAAATATAACAGAAATGTGCTTTCCTAGGGCTTATCTGAGGGACGCAGAGAGAATTCTTGGAGGAAGTAAGATTTTGACAGGGCCTTATAGAGAAACAGTAGAAAGGGGACAAAGTATGCAGGAAGAGAAGCACAAAATGTACTTGGCATTCAATAAAGGGTTGGTTTTGCGAGACTGTATATTTAATCTAGGAGATTGCAGAGAGATAGGATTGGAATTGTTAACTGGGAAAACACATGAAAGAAATTTAATGTCAGTCGAGGCAGCTATAACTTCTTTCTAGCAGAAGCCATTAAAGTTTTTTAATAGAACAACATCGTAAAATTCTTTTTGTTGTTTTTTAGTACTAAGACACACTTTTTTCTTTTTCTCTTATAATTAAAAAATACCTCTAATTATGGTCACTTGTGTATAAATAGCTGTCTTCTCTGTCTGGATTATAAACTCTTTGAACAGAAATCACCTTGTGTGCCAGAGGACCTAACCCAAAGTCTATCTGGTTTGTGAGAGAATAACGAGACTGGTGATTTTATAATAGTTGACAAAGGATATGGATACAAGGGAAGCAGTGAGGGAAGTTTCTAATTCTTTTCTGAACTCGAACCAGAGTTGTAGCTGTTGGAGCACAGAGGGATAGGTGCTGTGGGCATAGAGTTACTTTGTCCCCGGGTGTGTGCGGCGAGAGAGATTCCAAAATGAAGAGAGTGGAGAACATGGCAGTATTGCCACTCTGTGACATTTTTCCTCTGTGAAAGGCAATTTGCATTAATAATGACATACCCCAGGTATATCAATAATTGGAAAAATAATGACATATCTCTGGTGCTAAAACAGTTCTTGGCACCAGATGGTATTCAGTAAATTGTCATATAATGAATGAATGCATGAGCAAATGCCAATTTCATTTTTCAATATTCTCTTCCTTTTATGGCTGATCAAATTCTCCAACGAGGCATATGTCATGACTTATTTATATTATTGTAAGCCAAGTTCAAATAACTAATATAAACATTTCTTTCTTTTTATATAAATAAAGCACGAACACTTCTTTCTCCTTATGGAATTAAACTCCTGCAGGGCATTTAATTCCAGGAAGGAGGATGGTAGTATATATTTTTTTCTTGAAGAACTAGGTCCAAACTGGGCTGACCAGGACACATTATTTATTCATTCTGGCTTTAGTCTGTTTGTCTCAAACAAACAACCCTCCCCCTTGTATTTTAATGTATCTTCACTGCACCAGTAAACTCATCTGCCTGGGTTGCTACTCACACTAAAGAAACCTTAGGGACAAAGTCTAGTCTTATGGAAAAGTGTGACTGTACCCACCAAAAGGGTAAAGCAATTGACAAGGAGACTTGAAGAGAGTGTTGGTGATGGGCAGGTCTTCATGTTGAATGACAGAGAACAGAAGGGTGCAGGACACATCAGAGAAGGGCCAGGTGACAGAGACGGTGACACAAAGTCCCGATTGCTCCTCAGCTGACATAGATGACCCATTGAACAAGAAGGTGAGACCCAGCAGTACCCTGACCACCCTCCCACTCATTCTGGCTTAGAAAACTTTTATACACTAGGCCTTGGGAATTCAGAAGTGAACAAGGCCTGACATCAAGTGACTGTCAGTTTACTGGCGGTAACAGCCATGACAGAAGGTCAGTATAATGCATAATACTAGCAGTATACACTGAGCAGGAGACCCACTGCAGAAATGTGTGTGGACTGCATCCCGGGCAAGGAGTGAGAACACTGAGAGCGTTTTAGCCTCACAAACATCTTCTGTCTTCGGCACCTAATTCTTGCCCTCTTCTGGTCTGAGCTCTTTCTGAAAGCCAAAGTGCTAGAGAGCTATTCTAAATAGAATCAATGATAAAATGCCATATTTTATGGGCGATGATTAAATCTCTGGGCATTTTGAGATCATTGATGTAATGTCTCCCCCCCAAATTTGTATACCTAAAAATGCCATGACTGTTCAATTTCTGAGCCTTACGGGGTTTTGTATGTGTCTTTCTCACAAGTGAACAGGCTAGTTTTGTAGGAAGCCGCTCAGTTCCATGGCTCCGATCATCAGATAAGTGCACTGAACAGGGGCATGCCCCGGCAGGCTGTTGTAGCCACGAGTGAGATTTTTTAAGTACTGACTGTCGTCCTAGCTGCAGCTCTATCCTGGCCATCAAAAAACAGAAGTGGAAAGGGAGAACAGGCCATAGACAGGCACAGCACACATCACCATCTTCGACCTCCACAATGCCCGCATGGATTCGGTATTGTTTCCACAATACGACAGAGAAGAAAGCATCCTTTAAGCAGTAAAGTAAGTTGAAAGTGACACGGGCTAGATCAGTGGCAGGACAATACTGAAAATGAAAGCAGCAGAGTCTGAGGGAAAGTCTCTTCCCAGGACCTCAGCACCACATTGTCTCCAAAGTGGCAGTAAATCCATGTGAGCAGATGGATTCTGCAATGAATCTGTGACATCTGGTGATAAATGGACGGTCTGTTATCAATGTCATTGTCAGGCTTCTACATTCCCATGTATTTGTCCAGAGAAAAACTGCTGAGTAGGCTGTACATTTTGCAAAAGTGGCATACATTTTTCATGGTAAAACCAACTGCCAATCCATGAATGCCTTGAGGGTTTCATGCCAATAATACACTTTTGTAGTCTAATGAAGAGTAATGTGTTCCTAAACTCTTTATTGATGATTTAGATAAGGGTGGGAAAGATGAAATGCCTTGTTCAAGATTACATAGCCCCTAAGAGAGAACCCACAAAATGTTAGATTCCAAAGTCTTTGTTGTTTTGACTGTATTATACTCCCTCCTTCACTACAGCAAAAATTTCACAGTTTAAGCTCATCATCATAAATCATAGAACTGCTAATGGCAAATGAATTTGTATGTCATTTTGAATAGCCCTTTAATTTTCCTTCTTTAACAAGAATTTGTAGGGTTTTTTATTTTAATTTAGAGAGAGAGGAATGGACGGAGAGAAACATCAATGTGTGGTTGCTTCTTGTGTACCCCCAAGTGGGGACCTGGCCTGCAACACAGGCATGTGCCCTCACTGTGAATCGAACCAGCGACACTTTGATTTGCAGCCCCCACTCAATCCACTGAGCTTCACCAGCCAGGGCCAGATTTTTAGTTTATGCACAAAGGAAAATTTTGTTTTTGTTGTTGTTGTCCTGTTCTCATCCCCAACTTGAGTAGGGACCACAGACTCAGAGCATGTTCCAAAGGAAAATCGGATCCACAGAGCAGGTCATCTGCATTCAACAATGCGTGGCAGAAACACTGTTTCTTGTGTGTACTGATGATGCAGTCTGCGAAGCCAAAGAATGTGAGCTTCTCTAGCACCCGGCTGGTCTCCAGGGTTCAGCCTGCTTGGATTTCTCCTCAAGTCGAAATAGGGCAATAAATCAAACAATTTTTGCCTTCAGGCTCTCACATGGCATTAAGGAAATTGAAGCAGTTTAATAACTTTATTTCTTTTAAAATGGTTTATAGTTTAAGCTTGTTCAGAAGGATATCCTTGAGCCAATTCCAGTGAGTGGCATCTAGGAAGCAAAGACAGGAGTTCTGGGTACATCTTTTCTCATGGACCACAGTGGGTGGGGTGGGGTGGGACCTCTAACTCACAAATTCACCCCGCCACCCCAGTAAGGCAGGCTGTGCGGAGACCAATAGAAAGATGAGGTAAATCCCAGATTAATTTTTCTCCTGCTCTATCTAAAAGTGCCACAGAAATTTGTGTTAGAGTGTGTAAAACAAAGTGAGGAATATATTAAAGTTTAAAGCAATCTGATTTGTTGTAAAGCAATGTTTTCTGCAACCCTTTCACTGTTTATATAACCATGTGATTGCTTGAAATGATGATCGTAGATAGCACCTACTAAAAGCAATGACTATATTTACTATTTGTGTTATTTTTGTTCAATGAGAAAATTTGTACTATATTTGTGCATGTGCATTTCTTTTTATAAAGGTAACATTAACATGAACTATTACTCTATTAAAGAGGGACATTTTATTCAGGAGTAGAACTGTATTATATATCTTTTTTGCTTATGCATATTCTAATGAAAGTATTTGATATTTTCCAGTTGTACTGTTATATTTTTTAAAGTAATAATTTTATTCAACTATAAATATGTATGAATACAGTTATTTATTCCTCTCTGAGAAATAGGAGTAGCTATACTATTTTTTATTTTAAGGTCCTTTGTCACATTTTTATTTTCTTACTAAAACATCTATTGTTAGATGACAACTGTTTGTTAGTGACTTGAGGGGAAAAAGTGAAAATCTTTTAAGTGAATTTATACTTTTATACCCTAAAATGAAAAGGTGAACAATTATAATTGTGCTGAGAAGACTCATTTTTCTTTCCCTTCCCCGGCCCATGCAGGCCTTCCTGGGCGTGGTGGGCACTAATAGAATGACAGAGTGTTTTCTATGCAGCAGCTTGAGAGAGAAGTCGGAATCTCACATGTGTGTATTTATTGTTGATCATTCTCCAGTGAAGGTGAGGACAGACTCTTACTTGACCTCCTAGTATCCAATGGCATTAGTTTGTGAAATGCTGGCCAGGTCAGAGGTGCAGGGAAAGTCAGTGACTCACGGAGGAGGCGTCTCTCAATAAAACCCCAATGGGGGCCCAGCAAGGTTCACAGAAGGTCATCTGTGTTCAGAGTGCTGTATTGCGTTTTTGTTTGTTCCTTTGTTGCTCTTAGTTTATTTAACTGAAAAAGTAACTCTAGGGGTAAACAGAAGAGAATGGCTTCTTCAGATGCCAGGAAGTGTGAAGAGAGGTTGTGATAGTGAGCAAAGAGAATGACCCTCTAGCTGTGTGCTATTCATTTTGACCTTTTATTCATGAGTCATACTTAAGTCTGGCTTGTATTTCTAAAACAATACCTTACAAAACAAATCACAATATAAAATGAGATACAGGGTAAATTTTAAGACAAGAGAGACCATAGAAATTAGTGTAAACCAGGATGGTTAAAGCATTTTCCATGGACAGATAACATTTAATCTAGGTTTCAAATAAAAGGATTCAGTATGCATAAGCCAGGCTGAAAAGGTAGGATTTTCATGTAGTATTTGGGAGGACTGAGAATGGTAAACACTGAGTCGAAATTCAGAATATGGTGGTTGTCAAAGATTAGGTCGGAAAAGCAGATTGGCGTGACATTGAAGAGACCTTTGAATGACAAGATGGTATCTTCTTTTTTTCATTGAATTTTATTGGGGTCACATTGGTTAATAAAATGATGTCCCTTTCAAGGGTACAGTTCTGTAACACATCATCTGTACATGGTACTGTGTGTCCATACTGCCCGAAGTCCAGTCTCCTCCCATCACCATTTATCCCCACTTTACCTTCTTCTCCCTCCCCCACCCCGCTTTCTCTGATAATCACCACACTATTGTCTGTGCGTAGGAGTTTTTATTTGTTTGTTTGTTTTTGCTTAATCCCTTCACCTATTTTACCCAGTCCCACCCTCGCCCTTCCCCCCACAGCTGTCAGTTTTTTCTCTCTATGAGTCTGTTTCTATTTTGTTTGTTTATTGGGTTCTTTAGATTCCGCATATAAGTGAAATCATATGGTATTTGTCTTTTTCTGACTGGCTTATTTCAGTTAGCATAATACTTTTCAGGTCCATCCAAGATGTTGCAAAAGGTAAAATTTCCTTCTTTTTAATGGCTAAGTAGTATTCCATTGTGTAAATATACAACTGCTTTTTTATCTACTCATCTACTGATGGGCACTTGGGCTGCCTCCAAATCTTGGCTATTGATAACACTGCTATGAATATAGGGGTGCATATATTCTTTCAAATTAGTGCTTCAGCTTTTTTTCAGATGTATTTCTAGCAGTGGGATTGCTGAGTCAAAAGGCAGTTCTGTTTTCAAGAAACACTGTGCTGCTTTTCATGGTGGCTACACCAATCTGCAGTCCTGCCAACAGTGTACAAGAGTTCCCTTTTCTCTACATCCTCTCCAGCACTTGTTGCTGATTCACTGATGACAGCCATTCTGACAGGTGTGAGCTGAGATGTACACAAAGGAAAATGCTGAAATTTGAAGAAATCATAAATGCACTGCCTTGAAAATATTACTTTCATTGTAATGGGTAGTCCAGATGCAAAGCAGGAGATGCTAAAAAGTATGTGTAATGAGGGAGCAACCAGCAAGCCGATACTGGAGACGTGGAAGAGAGGCAATCCCAAGTATCAAAGAAACATAGAAACAAAGTTGTTCACAAGTGGAGGACTGGAGTTACAATCTCAAGACTTGGAGCCCTGGCCCTGGCTCTGTGGCTGACTTACTTGACCTTTCTTCCTGGAAAAGTATTTAAACCTCTCTAAGCACAGTTTATTTACCTGTAAAACAAAATAACATGCACTTCATCATTTTCTGTGTGTGTTAAACAAAGTAACATGTAAATAATTCACTGTGGCCTCTGATCAAAATTACTTATTGTATAGTGTCTGTTTTTCTCTACAATGTAAGAAAATCTGCAAGTGCAGGGATTCTTGTCCACTTCGCTCACTGACGAACAAGGCACCCAAACCTAGAATAATGTCAGACACAGCAGATTCTCAACAAATAATGAGTCAAAAAAATTATCACCTTGATTTTGACATTGGAAACTAGAAAAAGAACAGGATTTTCATCAAAATGAGCAAGTTGAAAGAGGGCACTATGTTCTAGCTATTTCCAGATGTTTTCAGATAATGAAACATATTTTAGATAATTGTGAGCTGTTATTAAAATATACACCTTCCACCTAGCACCAATCATTGCTTATATGTGTTATACCCATTTAGCAGAAACGCTCAGTGAATGTGCCATCATCACTAAAATACAGACTCAGAATGTGGGGAAGAACATGCTTACCAGCTCTCAGGACTCAGAAAGAGAAGAGCTCCCTCGCTGTGTGCGGAGGGTATGTGATTACGATGGGAGCACAGGCAACAGGACTTCCACGAGCGTTTCAATTCACGGAAGCTAGAAAAGAAGCCGACCTGTTTCTGGAGATTCCCAGGCCCTTCTGTTGCTCACGGAAAGAACTCTTCATCTCCTTTTGTCTTTTTTTCCTTCCTTTTTCCTTTTTGGCCTAAATATTATCTCAGGACTTCTTTTTGATATTTACAATATGCTTTTAAAATTAGTTATCATTCACTCTCCCATTTCTTTCTAAACTGTTTCATTTTATTTTTAAATTAATTTTGGTTGACCATTTCGGACAAATAGAATTTATACAGGGCCAATGGTAATTTATTGCTATTGAATTAAAACAGTGGAAGAGAGGTGAAAAGCAAGATATTTTTTTATAAAGGCTGAAAGTATTATGAAAAATGAGCAAATTAAATATTCCAATGAGTGCTAATAGAATATATCACTAGTGTGTTAAATAAGCAGGAAATAATTATATAAATGTCAGAAAGTAAAATGTATTATGTATCCAATGATATAACTACATAAGACTAGCCATTTTATACATTCAATATGAGAGAACAAATCCAAACTATGGAATGATGTACTGAGGACAAATACGCATTTTGAGATTAAAGACACCACCTCAACATTTCTGATGGAAATAACAGGTTTTGTATGAGTCTTAGCATTGCACAACATCAACGGATCTAGTATTTACTTTTCTAGTTTCGGAGTTCCACCAACCTTATTGAGAGAGTCAGGTTAAATTGGACGTATGAGAGGTGTAATGTTTGAAAAATAAGCTATGGCGATAAAAGATAAACGTGGTCTGACATCTTGATAACTCGCTGTCCCGGCTACTTAGGCAGATCACGGATGTAGTAACGGGCCCTGGGGAGCCAGAGGATGGTAAAGGTGAATGGCATTCAACAGCACCCTTCGCGAGACACACTTGGGATGGGATGCTCTCGGCATGCAGGCTTCTCAGCGCTGCTCCCTTTGTACTTGTGTCTTGCTTTCCTTCTCCGTTGGGAAGTTGATGCACTGCCCGGACCACGTCTCTAGAGTTTAGCACTGGGGTGAGGCACGGGAAGGCTGTTTTCCAAGCTGTCTGCTGTGCTTTCTATGATCTTTAACCCAAGAGAAAGGCCATGGGACCAGAATAGTCGATTGTGTTGGGGGCAGAGAGCCAGTCACTTCAGTGGACAGGCACTAGGTGGGCTGAGCAAAGCTCAGTTCCATCACAGCCGTCTGTCCCTACCCTGCAGCCTCCCCAACAGGGCGTGGGAATCTGAGGGGGAGGCTGGAAGGTGCAGAGGTCTGCGGTCAGGGCTGCCCCACTGAAACCGCTTTGTTGCAGGGGAGAGTGCATGTCCCTGTGGATTTCTTTGAATTAGGCTTTGTATATTTTATGTTGTTGTACTTTATGTTATCTTCTACAAATCTAACACAATACCTTTCCCCAAAGCCAAATATGCTTAAATTTTGGATTTACCATGTAGAATTTTTATTTTGTTTAAGGGCTGATGGACCTTTATAAGAAAAGCAAATATATGTCTTCCATAAAACAAATTATGGGATGATAAAGCTGATGCTTACACAAGACCCCTATGTAAAATTAAGGCTATTCTTTTTTTAAAAGATTTTATTTATTTATTTATTTATTTATTTATTTATTTATTTATTTATAGAGAGGAGAAAGAAAAGGAGAGAAGCATCAGTGTGTGGTTGCCTCTTGAACACCCCTACTGGGGACCTGGCCTGCAACCCAGGCATGTGTCCTGACTGGGAATCAAACCAGCAATCCTTTGGTTTGCAGCCTGCGCTCAATCCACCGAGCTACACCAGCCAGACAAATTAAGGCTATTCTTAATGTCTGATTTCAGGTATAATGTGTTCTATATAATACAGTCACCCCCAAATATTTCTATAGATGTAAAGTAAGTTACCAGTTTTAAAATGTCCCAGGCTGAGTGTTTGAACGCTGACCAAATAGAATGTTTTTATTTTTAAGCCCCAGAGTCTATTACATAAATCTGAAATATTTTCTATTCCTCTTGCTAATCAAAGAGAAAGGAGTTGAGCTCCTACTTCATTAAAGACTGTTGTGAGCATGCAAGGAATACAGGAATACCTGTCATAATCTCTGTCTATAAAAAGTTTTCCATTGGGATAAAGACATAAGACTTGAAATAAAAGAACACACTGTAAGATATTCCATGAGGTTAAGTGCAAGGTAAGTTCTAGGTTTTAAAACAGGAAGTACCTTGGAGATAACCTAATTCAACCTCCTTGTCTTAGGAGAGATGGAAGTTAGTCTGGAGAAGTTACCTGTGCATGAACTTGAAAACCTACTCAAACGAATGCACTCTCCTAACTCCAAGTTGAACAGTCTCTATCGTAACCTCGCTATTGCATGTAACAGTGAGGTGTCAGGTGAATTGGTCTCCTGTGGTTGACTACAGACAGAGAACATGCACTTCCTTTGCTTGCAGAGAGGTTCAGGATGACAGACAGCACCAGGCTGGGGTCTGCACTGGGAAGGAAAAGCAAGGTCCCAGCACCTGCCAACAGTGAGTCATGGCCAGGGGTAAGGAAAGGAAAAGCAAGTTAACATGTGGTGTCTGTGTCCCGCTGCACTGATTGGTATCAATAATTTGTATGTAGCAATTAATAGTTGCTTAATAAAAGAATCAATGATCACCTTTATTTCTTGGAACAATCCTGCAAGGTATGGTTATTCCTAGCCTCAAGGACATCGAGGCTGTTCACTTAGTCAGCAAATGCTTACTTCTAGCCTGCTGAGTACCAAGTCTTGGATTAGACACAGCAGTACAGAGAGGGCCCCCAGTTCCTTCTTGATTAGAAGGTAGACATATTAGAGATTGAACTTTACATGAATTGTGTGTACACTCTGCCTCTGAGTTTTAGTCCCATAAATGTAGAAACGTTATCTAACATTTTCAAAATTGCAGGGTTTAAAAATAAAAAAAATAAGTTTGCTTTTCAAGTGAGAGCTTTAAAAAAATACTTTAAAATTCCTATTACAACTTTTCATTAAATTCTTTCCATTACAACTCACAGCTCACCATGTGAGAGGGCCACAGAGATGATGGTGTCATCTGAGTAGAACCAGTTTGGGTTAGAAAATGCCATTGAGAAGAACAGGAGTCAGTGGGAGCACAATAGGAGCACAGAGGACACCCTGCACACACCCTGTGTTCAGGACAATGTCACTGAGACAGCTGTTTAAGTGGACAAACACCCAGGCACTTTGAGTGAGGGATTTGCACTCAGACAAGGTTGGAAAGTAAGAAGCATCTGGGAGAGGAATGGGTAGTCTTTCTGGAAGATCAAAAAGAGTTAAAGAGAAATACACCAAATGTACCAAAGACAGATTTTCCCTTACTGCAGAATTCGCATAAGAACTCACTCTTTTCTCCCCTGTCTCATAAACACCCTCCCATGTGTGCCGGAACCCAGTGGTTCACAATTCTTCCTTTGCTGTCCCTCTAACCTCCAATCCCCAGTAATCCATGCAAACCCAACCAGAGATCTCTTTGAAATCCTGGGGACACAATGGAGGTAGGAGGTTGTATCTAATTTCAAAAATCGTGGGCCTTCTTCTGGGCTTGATGTAGATTTGGGCTCATGCTGAGGTGCTGAGAGATTCCTTTTCTGGGTCAGGGTCTATTGTTGTGAGTCAGAGAGTTGGGCATGAGTGTGCAGTGTGGTGAGCAAGAAATACGTATTATGGAATATGTTTTCTCCAGTTTAACTCTGTGCATTTTCAGCCTGTCTCTGGAAAGAGAGCTTACCAAGCTTAAGTGAAGCAGTCTTAAAAATATAGAGGCATGTAAACTTGTGCTGGTTATGTAAATACAAGGATCTCCATCTTTGTGTCCAAAAGAACGACTGTGAGAAAGTAGAATTGTCTGAAAGCAGGCGTCTCTTACACATGATGACTTTAAGACTGGCCTATAGTGTTGGGATAAACATCTACCTGTAGTGAGATGGAAAAGAATAAAAGGCATGCGACTTTCGTGCTCACTTTTCCAGACTCCTGGAGCAGAGGAAAAGGCTGCCCCCCCCTCCCCAGAATATGACAGCTCAGGCCTTCAAATGGATCAGTTATTTCAAGGGATCTAATTTACTCCAAATGCTCTCTGTGCCCTGAGAAAATGTGACTCAAATATAAATGGTAAAAATCACAGAACCTTAACGTATTGTCAGCTGAGAGGGAATGTTAGAGACCAGCTAGTTCAGTGGTTATTAACCTTCTGGCAGGAGAAGAGAATCCAGTATAATTTAGGAACTTGTTCTCTGAAAAAATACCCAAAACTGAACATGTGCATAACTAGGCAGTCTGCATACAATTTTAGGGAGTTCCGAGAGTTCTTTAGTCCTGGTTACCGAAGGAAGATCTCCTGAGCTAGTGGAACCCTCAGTTAAATCGGAAGTCTATTTTCCAGAGCACCAGCGCCTTCCCTAGGATCACGGGGCTAACTGGTGTTGGAGCCGGACAAGGACCACATAGCCCAATAATTACCCCGTCTTTGACGAGAGTTTCCACCCAAGTGACAGGAAGCCATGATCTGAGGGACTTAAAATTACCTAATAAAGTTAGCCATCAAGGTTCGTCCGTGTTGTTGCAATCCAAGAATATGACCGACGGGAACCAGTAATAACTTTCGAGTTAAGTTCAACTTAAAAAAGTTCAACTTATCATTTTTGATAAGGTTGTACTATTTTCATTTCACAAGTTGCATTTAATGATCTGCTGTTTTCCTTGTATTTTTAGTTTTTTGTTATTTTGAAAAGTCAAGATAATATATCTCTTTAAATGCAGTAGGAAAAAAGTTAAGACCACTTGTGATCATCCCAGGGATAGTTCTGAGCATCAGGTATTCAGGCAGCTCCATTATTGCTCTAAAGTAATAATAGTCATTTCTCAAAGTGGATTCTAGAATAAGCAGGTTTTATAAAGATCTGAGTCAGTATTACTCCTGTTGAAATTCACAGGAGGGTCATCGAAAGTAGGTGTTAGGTTTTCTGATGACGTAGGCATGCTTATCTTAACACACAGGCTTAAGGAACGACTTTCCTAAGACTAGTAGGCAACTGGGGGTTATGAAGTTCTCATCATGCAATAATGGAGACTATGAGTACCATAATATGTGACCATTATCTCTTTATTTTAATGACATTCATGGGCAGATAAAAAAGCCCCACAGTTCTGAGTTCTGTAGTCTTTGTCTGACTTTACCTCTGTCTTCTGGGACAGCAGTTGAGTTCATCACACCTTCCTCTGTCCCTCTCATGATGGATTCTGTTACATTAGAACAAAGAAAAAGACGAGGAGGAGAATCATTGCTTTTTTAGAGGTAGAATAAATCAGGAGGATGATAAACTTACAGATTTATTAAAATTGATTAGGACATTTGAGGAGGTATACCTAATGGATTTGCCAGAGAGAAGGTGTCCCTTCTACCTCCCAATAAACCAAAGAAATTAATTAACAAAAAACAAGTGCTGTCAGTAGGGCTTAAGAAATAATTACCTGGAGACTTTATGTAGTATTTGTGTGATTTGATTAATGGTTCAGAAGATATCTTATGGATACATCAGATATTCAAGGTCAAAGTCATCTCTTAAGTTATTTTTAAAAAAGATTTTATTTATTAATTTTTAGAGAGGGGAAGGGTGAGAGAAAGCGAGGGAGCAAAACAACAATGTGTGGTTGGTTGCCTTTCATGCATCTCCCAATGGGGACCTGGCTGGCAATGGAGGCATGTGCCCTAACTGGGAATTGAACCGGTGACCGCTTGGTTCACAGGCCAGCACTCAGTCCACTGAGCCACAGCAGCCAGGGCTTAAGTTATTTTTATACTCTCAATATTCAATATAAAGTCTGACAAATAATTTGTGGTACACACATACACACACACAAAGGTCTGTCCAGAAAAGGTCCAGCCATTATTAATATAATGAGAAAGGTTTGCACAACATTAATGTAACGTGACAGCCAAGAGTAGACATGAACAATAATGACTTCACTGTACTAGTTAGTGGGGACAGCAGATGCCCATGAGCAAGCATGTATACTGTGTGGCTGTCGTGTTCAAAAGGATTGAGCAAGCAGAGCAGTGAATCTGCATCAAATTTTGCGTTAAACTTGAACATTCCTCTGCAGAAACTATTTGGATAATTCAGGAGGCTTTTATGGAAGATGCAATGAGTGCAGCGCAAATAAAACTGTGGGACAAATGCTTCAAAGATGGTTGAGAATCTGTTGAAAGTGATCCACGTTCTGGAAGACCTGCAACAAGCAGAACACCTGAAAATGTTGAACATACAGGCTGCAATCCACAGAGATTGGTGACTAACAATGCAAAAACGAGAAGCTGATTTGGGGATACTGAAAACTGCTGTGTCCAAGATTTTCATCCAGCATCTTGGCATGGAACATGTCATGGCAAAATTTGTTCTGCAACTTCTGCTACCAGAACAGAAGGAACATTGTGCTGTGGTTGCTAATGACCTGATTCAAACAGGTACCAATGAACCAGATTTCCTCAAGATGGTCACAACTGGACATGAATCATGGATGGGTCTCTGTCTATGAACTGGAAACAAAGGTCCAGTCATCCCATTGGAAGTCACTTCGTTCTCCACACCCCAAGAAGGTACAGCAAAGTTGCAGGAAGGTCAAGGCCAGTTAATTGTGGTTTAGGATTGGGAAGATGTTGTCCATCAGAAGTATGCCTCCCCATGCCAAACAATTAATGAGTACTACCTTCCTCTGTTGAGAGATACAATACAATGAAAATGGCCACAGCTATGAGTGGGCAACTGGTAACTGGCAGCTTCATCGTAACAATGCACCGATTCATGCATCACATCTCATGCAGAGTTTTTTGGTGAAACATCAAATCTCTCAGGTGACTCAGCCCCCCTATTGCCCACATTGGGTGCCCTGCAGCCTCTGGCTTCTTCCAAAATTAAAATGACCTTTGAAAGGGAAGAGATTTCAGACCATCAGTGACATTCAGGAAAATACAATGGGGCAACTGATGGTGGTTCCAGTAAAGGATTCTGGAGAGTGTTTTGAACAGTGGAAGAAACACTGGGAGAACTGAGTGAGGTCCCAAGGTGCCTGCTTTGAAGGGGACTGAGGCATCATTGTCCTATGTACAGTGTTTCTTGTATCTTGTGTCTTCAATAAATGTCTCTATTTTTCATAGCACATGGCTAAATACTTTCTGGACATAACTTGTATGTATATATGTATTTATGGGTGTGTATATATATATACATATAGCTTTGCTATATATCTTTATGATATATATATATATCTTTATATGTATAGATATAGATGCAGATCTGTGTTGAACTGGTGTTTTCCTTTGTCAGATGATGGTTGAGGTGGTAGGAAAGCCCCACAGTCTAAATTATGTCTTCTGCACAGTTGCCTCAGGATCTGATACGACACTGCTGTAGATTCATTCTTTCTTTAATTTTCATATTTATCTTGAGAGGAAAAGGGAAGGAGAGAAATAACAATGTATGGTTGCCTCTGGTGCGTCCCCTGCAGAGAACTGGCTTGCAACCCAGGCATGGGCCCCGGCCCCCCGGGGAATTGACCGAGATTGTCTGGTTCTCAGGCCTGCGCTCAATCCACTGAGCTACCCCAGCCAGGGCCAGATTCATTCTTTAAATTTTGCTCCTTGCACTTGGAGTTTTTAAAACTAACAAAATTTCAACAAAGCTTAAAATGTGTAGCATAGTTTTGTCTTCTGACTGTTCAAGAGAACCTAGCCATTCCTGAATTTATTTGACCCAGAATCTTTTTTCAAGAAACTTAATGTTTTAACTCATGTTGCATGGACTACCCAGTAGTGATAGATGCTGTGACTACTTCACACTATCATATTATGGTTTTACTGTCATAGATAAAGTCCAAGAGGGCCCTGCCATGTGGAGAACGTCCATGAGGAGATATCCGAAGTAGTTAAATAGAAGAAAAGCAAACTATGAGGACAAATGTCATTATTGTGTGAAGGATGGGTCACTTCTCCAAAACTCTCTCTCCTGGGACATACACCCATGTTCCTATGCTGTAGCTGTTGCTAATGACGTTTACAACAAGGCACACAAGTAGTTACAAATGTTGTCAGAAAACAATGTGACTGTTTTCCTTTTTCTGCATGGTCAAAAATTACTGGCTACCTGGCTGAAAGAATAAGCTTACAGCAAGAGCCTGAAAATTCAAGACAGTTCAACAGCTCAGGGAGTTATACAGGTTCCCCACCCCTGTCTCTCTTAGCCATACATTTACATTCCAAAGGGTGGTAAACACCAAGGCCTTTAAAATTTTTTTTTTCCTGGAGAGGCTTTGTTTACATTCCAAAGAAGTTTTTCTCCCTTCTTGGGAGGGGGAGGGTAAGCTGTCCAGCTCCTCTATAAACCGACACTCATAACTTCAGGCTGCTGTGCTGGGTGAAAATCCCACCTTTGCACACAGGGCCCCTGCTCTCCCGTGTTCCTCTGTGGGAAGCAAGGGTGTGGGAACAGTGCTGAGAGTACCAGGAAGCAAGTCATTCTGCCTCTGGTCCAGAAACCTTGAGGTTAGCGTAAGGATAACCTAAATAAATATAAATGTTATCAGTCATTATTTCTTCAAATAGGTTCTTGCTCCCTTGCTCTCTCTGTTTTCTTTCTGGTACCTCTATGATGCTGCTGCTGTTATGCTTCACATTGTCCCAAAGGCCCCCTTAAACTATCCCCACTTAAAAAAATGTTTTTTCCTTTTTGGTGCTCTGGTTGGGTGTTTTTTGCTGCCTTGTCTTTCAAATTGCTGATTTAATCCTCTGTTTCATCCAACCTACTGCTTAGTCCTTCCAGTGCTTTCTGCATTTCAGGTACTGTGTTCTCCCCGAGTGGTCTTTTTTATGGTTGCTGTGTCCTTTTTCCTGCTGTTGAGCAACCTTCCGAACACCACTCTGAACTCTGATCTGACGATTTGCTCGCCGCTGTTTCATTTTGACTTCTTCGGGAGAGTTCTCCGGTTCTTTCACTTGGGGCGTGTTTCTTCATCTCCCCATTTTGGATGCCTCTGTGCGCTTGTCTCTGTGAATGGGGTGGATCCTCTACGGCTCTGAGTCTTTTCAGGGTGGCCTTTTGTTGTAGGTGTCCTGCGGAGTCTGTGGCATGGTCTCCTTGACTACCTGAGCTGGGTGCTCCAGAAATGTCCCTTGTGTGGGTTACGTGGGCCCTCCTTGTGTCATTGAGTCTTCAGTGCTGTGGGTCCACTGGTGCCTGGGGTCACTCCAGGCTGACTGTTTAAGCCAGGCCACAGCATGTGAGCTTCTGTGCAGGATAAACAACACTTGTGCTCCAATAGAATGAGGGAAAGATTTTGACCTCGGGTAATATGTTTATTTACTGTATATTTCCATGTAGTCTAGTAATTACTACAATGAATTGTGTTAAATATGTAACCGAACCCCTAGCCCAGTTAACCTACAGAATACTGAGTTTGGAACCATATGTCTGGACCCATAGAAACTGAAGCAAATGAATTTTAAAAATTTTAAATAGTAAGATGTAGCTCTCTACAATTTTAAGATTCGTAGCAGCTGAAGAACAGATGAACAATAAATTTGGATACTTGCTGCATGGCTGTGGTAATCAAGGCCAAACTAGGGAACAACTTCAGCTAATGGAAAGTATAAACAGAAGTTTTAATTGGACGAAAGGGATTCCTAGCGCCGTTAATAATGGATGCTGAAACACAAAATACATGTCCTCTAGCAACCCCTCTAAATAAAACAGCGGACCAAAAATCATTTTTTGCTTCAAGTTAATCCATATATGCACACTGCATTTGCCATGAAATTAATGACTTTTTACTCCTTGTTTATCACACCATGAAGCTCAGGGATCTACACAAGTTTTTAATTGTCGCTTGAGCATTGTAATTCAATTGGATGTATGATTAATTGTAAGACAAAGCCATTATTTCTTTCAAATAGTGAAATCATGAGCATGATGGGATTTTCTCTGGATAAATATGCTCAATTTGTTATCACATTTATTCTGATTTTTTTTTGAGCTGGGTCTATTTTTTCTTTCCAATTGTTAAAAAGCTATTGAGTGTTAACTGGAAATTTATTTTAAAACACTTCAGAATTAGAAGCTTACTCTTCCTGTTTTTTCTTCCAGGCCCCAGTAACATTTCCTGCTTTCACTGTCTTATGTTATTAAATAGTGTCATCTATGAAATTTCTGAGCGCTTTAGTCTTAGAGTTATCTCTTACCAAATCTCTAAGACTTATTCATTTATTTACTTATTTATTTGCTTCTGCTGTACTGAATTTTGTTTTTTTAAGTAAAGGTTCCTATTGAATAACATCTCAGCCTCCTTGAGCATCACATGGATCAAAATTTGGGTCTAAATGTGGAAGGCGACTTTATCACCCAAAACATTGGGAGAGAAGTGATGTGAGAAGGTTGTTTGTAGTCATGATACCTAGCTGAGTCTAGAGACCGGACTCCTTTGGAATGAGAATCATGGCTTTGATTAAAATGTAAATAATCTACAAAATATCTGGAGTGGCCTTGAAGCACTCATAATCTAACTGGGATGGATGCAAAATGAATCAGAGAGAAGACACCATTCTGTGTCCTTACAAATACCTGAAAGTATGTGTCAAAGGTAAGTGATACGCATTGAGTTTCTAAACTAAAACCCTCTGTTTACAATAGTAGAACATAAAGCTAAAGCTGGTAGGATGTTTTTAAAGCACAAACAATAGTATGGGTTTTTTTGTTTGTTTTTTGGCAGATCACATTTGCAGGGGGTGATCTGTAGATGAGGCAAGGGGCAGAGACGGAGACTTCATTTATCTTCATGCACATCATAAACAACTATCAAGTTGACTATTTCCACTGGGGAAGAAGTACTGCATATGTAAAATTTAAACAATACAGTCAACAAAGTAGGACACATTGACACCCTTCCCACCAACACCCTTCCCACCAACAATGAATGCAGTGAGCGTAAATAACGTCTTCTCTAGTCCCATGGAACATTCCAAAACTACCATATACTAGGTCCAAAAAAAAACTTCCATAAATTTTAAGTATTAAAAAAGAACATTATCCGGATTCAGTAGGATAAAACTTGAAATTAAAAACAAGGTATGGGAGGCATGATTAAAAAGTTCTCAGAGGAACATTCATAATCCTAAATGTTAATAAAGAAATAAAGCTAATTAGGAAACTAAAAAATGAGTATAAAAAGAAAATAAAAGTAACAAATAACTATAAAGGCAGGAATTAATGAAGTAAAAACATTTGAACCATTACTGAAATTAGTGAAAGAAAGGAAGGAGAACATAAATTCTAGAATAATAAATTCTGCAGACAAAATCATGGAAATATGAAAGGAAATTTTAAGAATCATAAAACATTGTTTTGTCAACTCTGTATAAATAAGTGTAATTACCTGAATAAAAAGGATAATTTTCTAGGGAAATATGGATTACAAAAGTGACTTGGAAAAGGACAAGTCTAAACAGATGAATTACCATAGAAGAAAAATTGGAAGTTACTAAAGAGCAGCATAGAAAAGAAATAGTGTTTAAAAATTGTTTTTGAAAGGAAATAAAAATGCCATAAATAATACATAATGTGTGTACTATAAAATGATAATACATACAGAACAAAAACTACCACAAGTCACTGAAACAAGTTTTATAAACAAACTTTTAGAAAAAGAAGGCAACAATGTGTTAAAAGAATGATATGCTGAGATAAAAAAAATGGAAAGTAGATTGAATGTTAGCAAATACATGAATTTATCATATTCATAAAAAAATTTAAGTGGTAGTTTATTTAAATGCTAAAAGTGCATATAACAAAATTTATTGTTATTCTTGATAGAAACTTTTGAAAAGGAGAATAAAGGGGCACTTACCTAGCATAATAAAATATGAGGGAAAGATAGCAACTCTCCCTCTGGAAGCAATAGCGTGACAAAGCCATGTATTACGGCCACTGTGTGTGTGTTCTGGAGGACTGTGCCACAAAAGATAAGAGGAAGAAATTGGGGATATAGGAACTCGAAAGAAAGAGTTAGATTTTTTATTATTTTTGTATATATTTAATGTAAAATGAGCAAGGTCAATATGAAGAAGACAAAAATTCTATCCATAGAAAAGGGAGACTTAACAGATAGAAACCTGTATTATGCCCTGAAATTTAAAAATAAAAACCTCAACATTACAGAAATTTTGGTATTAAACAACCTGATAGCATAAGTATCAAGAGAATTTGAGGACAGCACTGCAAAAAAATACATTATAAAACCATGAAAATCAATTTAGTGTGGTACTGAATTACAAATAGTGTAGTAGACAAATTAAAATGAAAAGAAAAATACAAAAATAGTTCCACATGCACATACATATTTATTTGATAAATGTGACTTTTCATACTAGAAGGTTAAAGGTGTTCCAAAAAGAATAAGCATTGTTAAGATTAGAAATCTAAAAAAAATATTGGATTTATGCCTCACATTTTAAAATGACTTCTAAATGAATTACAAATTTAAATAATTGTTAAAGTAACCCAAAATATTTTTAAAAATTAATGAAAAATATTTTCATTAACTCAAAGTTAAGGACATTTTAAGTGTGATACAAAAATCCAACAGTGTGAAAATAAGCATTGACAACTTATATTAACATAGGTGACTTCTTATGCAAAAAATTAAACTTTTGCAGAGCCAAGTTCACTATAATCAAAGATAACTTAGATATATATTTGCAACTCACATCACAAAAGTCTAATATAAAAAGGTATTTAATATTACACACAATAAGAAAAATATAAAACTGAGATAGCTCCCTCTTATCAGATTGGCAAAGGTTGAACAGTTTGGCAACACGCATTTACAAAAGGGGGTGGCCAGCGTCCTTGTGATCAGCCTCCTGAAGGGCCATCCCACGAATGTTTTTGAACTCCAAGTCCACGCAGGACTTTATCTAACAATTCCACTTTACGGACTCTATCACACATGTGCCCAACATTCGCAAAGTGACACGAATGAAGTTGATTCTTTGCAACAGCGTTTCTAACAGAAAACAATCGAAACAACACAAACCTTCCTTAATAGGGAACTGGCCGAACAAATGGTCGTATGTGCGCAGTGGAAGTGCGGGACACACAACAGAACACAACAAAGCAATAAAACGTAGACACAGAAAAAGGGAAAATGGTAGGAATGGGAATGATACCTAAATGGAACTTTGGGGAGATTTGATAAAAAGGGCACGAGTTAGGAGGCTGACCTGAATTCTGCTAGAATTGGATGCACCTTGCTTTTCGCCAACATGAAAAACACATTTAAATATTTAGTGGATTCCTCTGTGTGTGTGTGTGTGTGTGTGTGTGTTCACTACAACCTTTTGTTTGTTTGGCTTCCCTTCCTACCCCAGTGATAAAACAAATGACACAGAAAGATTTAACACACAAAAAAAGGAAAACAAAAGAAGCTGTTTTCGGCCTTAATAGGTTTGTTAGTCTAGCATGGTTGCTATGAAGATAAAAGCAACAAACAATTTTTCTAGCTTCTGTCTGTGGGACTATAGATTAACTGAAAAGTCAAATATTAAATAATACCTACACTATGTTTCCTTAGAGTTTTATAAAGAAAAAATATTTCCTGTTTTCCAACATGGCATTATTTTTTGATCCAAAAGCAATAGTAGATACATGCCGTTGAAATTTAGTTTTTCTAGTAAAGATGTATTATAAAAAATATATAGTTCTAATTTGTTTGCTAGTTAAAATGAAAGCTTGATAGCACATTCCAGCTATTAGGAAAGTTACAGGAGCAACTTGTGGAAAATTAAAAAAAAAAACTCAGCACCTGAGTCAAACCACATTCTGTTAAATGGCAATGGGAACCAGGACATTAGCTGCGAAGGTCTGAGAGGGAATGAACACCTGCAGCTGTTCACGTAAAACCCAACGGCCCAAATTGCAGATCAAAAATGGTATCAAAGTCTATGTTTCCTGGGGCTGCCCTAACAAAGTACTGCAGACTAGGAGCTTATAACAAAGAACTCATCTCGTCGTTCTGAGGCCAGAAGTCAAATTGGCAGCTGGCAGGGCTTTGGCCCCGCTCGGTGCCGGAGGGCGGAACCTGTGACCGGCCCCCTGCCTTGTTCCTAGTAGCGTCAGGTGCGCCGTCAGGTGCAGATGGATGGTCGGGTGTTCCCTGTGAGTCTCTCCGTGTTATCTTTCCCCTGGACTTGTCGGCCTCTGTGTTCAAATGTCCTCCTTTGCATGAAGACAGCAGTTACACTGGATGAGGTTCTACCCGGATGACCTCATTTTCACTTGATAACTCTGTAAATACCCAGTTTCCCAACAGAGTCACACTCTGTGGTAGTGGGTACTAGGATTTTAACATCATTTGGGGGAGCAATTCAACCCAGAATAGTCTCCCTCTGTCCCCCCAGATTATGTCCTTCCCACGTGTAAAATACATTCACTCCATTTCAACATTCTGAAAAGTCCTCTTCATTCCATTATCAACAACCCTCATCTAACTTACCAACATCATCAACTCAAAGTCTTAAATGCCATCGTCTAAATCAGGGGTCACCAACCCCAGGGGGCTGGACCTATACTGGTCCACCTGTGGTCAGTTAGGACCTAGGCTGCCTGTTTGAGCTCTGCTTCCGATCACCCTCCCCATTCCCAGCCCTCACTCATGGAAAAACCAGTCCCTGGTGACAAAGAGGTTGGGGACCAATGATTTGGGAAGCAAGTCCTGTGGGTGAGAATCAGGATGCGATTCATTTTGAGGCAGGTAGTTACATTTACTGGCAAAACTCACAAGGGGCAGGCACTCTGATAGAAGAACTAAGTCCAAAGACCAAATATATAAATAAGCAAAGTCTGGGTGGGTGAAAACATTTTTTAAGTGCTTCAATGGTGAAATCAGAGCAACAATTCCAAAACTCTAGCAATAAATACTTACATTTTCTGGTTTTCTGAAGGCATTTTTTAGGGATATCAACCTAGAAACAAGAAATTATCTATACAGTATTCAGTGTAAAAAATTTTCTCTATCTCAAACTCTTAACAGCACTCCCTGACCCCCTCTTCATATACCCTGTCCAAGCTGTTGCAAACGTATACCCAACTGTCTTCAGGTTACTCGTAGAGGAAGCTCCCACCATCCTTTAAGAAAAGAATATGCATAAATATGTACCACACTAGAGTTTGGTGGAATATAATTTGATAAGTGTTTTTCTAATGTGTCTTAAGTGAGATGTTATTCTTCCATGAATAATATAGTTTTTCAGTCTTACATGCGTTAGAATTAAAGAATGTTTGTATCACACACACGATCCCATGCTCAACTTATAAATGCTCTTGCTGAAGCCAGTGTTGCTCCATTGGTGACTAGGGATAATAAAGAGGGGTATACTCTGGGCCCTCAATTTGTCTTCCTATCAGGGAGAGATAGTAGACAGTAGTGGGATAATGTCACAGATGTGGGGAGGAGTTTACAGGGAGAGACCTTATACAAACGGACCATGAGCAGACCATTTATAGCAACAAAACTTTGACCACAAGTTTAGCCCAGAATGGTCAGGACCTGATCCTAGGCTTGGACTCTCTAATTATTTTAACCCTCACTTCCAACTCAGGACAAACGAGAAAGTCCAAAATGTTTCCCAAACCACCTAAGACATGCTCTTCCTAGTTAGCCCAGCTCCACCTTCCCCTGCCAACAACTTGCAGCCAGAGCACATCCCATCTCTTCCTCCTTTTCACTAAATCTTTCTTCTTCCTCTGCCTACCTTTGAACCTCTGCCAAATGCAATTGCTGAGCTGACTTCTGTGCCATAGCAGTCTCTGAATAAATAGTTTCTGCTTGTTCTCATTCGGGTGGTTGTCATTTACTTTCACAGAACACTTAGCCCTAAAAGCAGAGGCAAATGGCTCAGATGAAAACCCAGACCCAGGGTAGTTGACTCCTGAGTGTGGCAGAACAGAGCTACTCAGCCAGCAGGGGAATGGTGCTCTCTATGAACAGCTCCATTGTATTCCTATTTTGTGCCTCCTTGTAAAGCTAGAAAATCCTTATTTTCCTGTACTTTCTAGAAAGAACATACTGAAAAAGCAATTAGAAACATTTTAAAGGTACAGAAGGCACTAATTAGTATTCACTTGTCAGTTTGCTGTTTGGAAGATGAAGGTCTGGCAGCTAAATCATGTTAGTGCTGAAAATCCCCAGGGTCCATAGTAACTCCATGAATCTCAAAAGGCCCACAGCAGCCAAAATGCCACCTTTCAGAATTACATTCTTAAGTGAACCCTAAATTTTTAAAAAAGGTGTGTGGCCTCTATTTAAACTAATCAGAGTCATGTATCATGTTTATGCATTACAGACTCTGAGCTCAATTCTCAAGCAAATATAACGTATACCTAGAAATACCCTGTGAGGTAGAAAATGCCACGCCGATGGCATTTTATTAGGAGCTAAAAACTGGGTCATGTAGCAAATTTCCATTTTATTATGCTCAAATTTGTACATGAATTTTCCCATGGAAAGAAACTTATTACTTTAAGAGTGTTGAATCTTTTTTCAAGAGTCAAAAAAAAGTTATTAGTGACCCAGTAATTGATCACCACGAATCATTATACACTAAAGAGAATGAACTTAAGGTAAAATAGCCAAAACCATACCAACAGGATATTTGGGTAAAAGATACATAGGAGCTTCTTTCTGGCTTGTCACCTCAATGGGTGTATCTCTTGCTTGTCTGCCTTCTTTTAATAGACCTTAATTTCCTTAAGAATAAAGACAGTGTTTTATCAGTGCTTAAGTATCCTAGCACTTTGTTGCCAGAATAAAACATGGTAGGTGCTTAATATGTGTGGAATAATGATAAATGAATGAATGAAAAGTTTATTATTTTCACTTTGTCCCTTGGCACCGATTATAATTTCTGGCAGCTGGTATCAGGAATGCCTTGAAAGGACACAAGAGCATGACTCTGGAGTTTGGTCAGAGCTGAGGTGCTAGTCCAGGGAATATTCACTCTGAAACTTTAAGTGAATAAACTACAAAGAAGTTAACTTTTGTCTCAAGTTTCTAGTTCATATACTGGAAACCCATAGTCAAGCAAGGCAGAGAGGGTGTTCCAAGTGAATTTCACCATCAGGCACTAAAATGTTTAATTCCAGTTCAAAAGAGGCAGGAAATGCTACACCATGGGAGAAGTAAGAGATTGGCTTAAATTTGTGATGAAAATTCTGTGATAATTACAGTGGAAAGATATAGGACATTGAACATCTCCAAAGAGTTTAAAGGGCCCCAGAGCAAAGATTGTACATATTAAACCTACTGGTTGATACTCTTGCCTTGCTGATGGGTTCAAGGTCTTTGGGAAAACATTACTGGGTGTTAAGTACATTCACTTAGACTCTGTTAATGTGCAGATGTTTAAAAGCACCTTAGTGAGGAGACTGGGGGGTGATTCATGCACTGAGTAATAGTTAGACACTAATAATAAAAAAAAGATATCTTCTACTTCTGCGATGGTTTAGTTCTATGAGACGACAGGACTATTCTCAGTTCGGCTCTGCCATGAGTCAGGTCTACTGGGCACTTATGAGCCTCATCTTCCTCCCCCTTCTAAAAAGACAGGGTAAAACTAACCTATTCCTAAAATATGTTCTTGCTCTAAAATTGTAAATAATTTGAGAAATATAATTTTATAAAAGAATAGAAAACAGTGCTTCTTACATCTAAGTTTTCTTAATGCTGTGTCAATATAGCAGGGGCATCGTATTTAGTTCTAGGTTATGTTGCACCTTAATGAAAAGTGCAATAACACATAACACTGTTCAACAATGATATGTGGTAGATTCTTGTTATGCGCTGCTCCTATACCGAAAACAGGAGTGGCTACCTTTTAACAAGCTGAATTTGGCAATCACAGTTTCATTTGGCTGTATAATTAGAAGCCTGATTTCTGTACTATTATTTTAGATCCAATAGTTAATTTCTCTAAATAATAAAATGTCCACCTAGAAGTTATTATTCTCTCTAAAGAATAGAAATGTTACACACATCTTACATGGAGAAATCCTCATTTGATTAAGGCTTCTTTTGTACTCTAAATATTTCCCCAATATTCTGTAAAATCAGATTTTTATGAAACAGACACTTTAAATACATAATGGTAGCTTTTATTTTGAAGAACCTACAATAATAAGTAAGTAAGAATTACCCTAAATTCTAACTATGATGTAAAAATATGGAAATTTAGAGGAAAAAAAAGTGACCTGACTGCTTTGTGAGTATTATCTTAAATGCACAGAATCATAGAATTTTAAAGGTGAAAGTAACTTTTGAAATTATATAGTCCCAAACCCTTGCTTCACAGAATCTCTCCACATGGGTACATGCAATAGTCAATTCTCAGTTCTTATTTTCTGGTTGTGTCTGTAGCAGATGACAGCTGATTACATCTCCTTCTCAAAATATTCTTTTCCAACAACATTTGCCTGGTGTTCTGAACTCACAGGCGGCTCCGCCTCTTTCTCCAGTGCTGGTTCCTCAGTTTGTCTCTGATCTCGACACTCTGATCCCCAGGTTAGTCCCTGAATGTCTTCTCTCCAGCATCTGCATTCCTCTCCTACAGCGGTGCTTCCCTAAGGGTGGTCCTCAGACTAGCAGCATGAGCAGGACCTAATTCTTCATAAACGAGGATACACGGGTGGTCCGTGGCACATGAGATGCTCTGCGTCATTCATTATAAGAACAGCGCAGGTGAAAACCACAGTGGGGAACCATCCCATACCCATTAGAAAAGCTGAAATTGCAAGGTGACCATTCCTGCTGCCTGTAAGGATACAAAGCAACTGAAATTTCTCCTACAGTGCCAGGAGGAAGGGAAATGGTACAGCCATTGCAGAAAACAGTTTGGCAGTTTCTTGAAAAGTTTCACATATGATTTCTATAGGTTTTTAGCCTTTTCATGGCAAGGAAACAAACAGTTTATGTCCTCATAAGACTTACATCTTTAACTCATCTCCATAAAGTCTGCCCTGCCTGCCTTGTGTAAAACTGCTATTTTCCCCTCGTCTGTGCCATCTGTCTACTGCATCCATTTTACTTTATTTTACCTAGAGATGATCTCCTTATAACATTTTAAATGTATCTTTCCTTCCTAACTTTACAGGAATATAAAGTTTAGGAGTATAGGGACTTTTTTTTCTGTCATATTTATTCCTATGTCTCTAGAATCGAGAACAGTATCTGGCACCAGTGCTGATATCTGTTGAATGAATAAATGTCTGTCAAGAAGTATCCGAGGAATCATTTATCCTGAACTCGATAGCAAGAAACTGACAGTGTATTACTTTTTAGGCTCCCCATTTTCGTTTCTTTATTACACTGCTGTGTGCAACATAACCGATCAGACTTTAGCTTTCTTTGTAATATTCCTCCTCTAATTATGATTTCTGTAGACAACCTGTTAGTTGTATTGATTGTTATTGAGTTGATAAGGCAGTAGTAACACTCATGGTAATAGGTAACACTTATTAAGGGCTTACTCTGTATGAAACACAATATTGATGCTTTATAAATATTTTATTTTTTTAATCCTTGTAACAACCCTGTAAGATAGGTGTCAGGCTTCTCAACACCCCACAGGTAAGGAAGCTGAGGGCTGGGTGCTGAGTCACTTGTGCAATGTCAAACAGGTAGTAGTGATACCTGAACTATGAACTCAGGCCCGTATCCTCCAACTAACTACTGACCCTGTTGGATTTCTGTTTATATATAGTCACAGCAATTAGATGTTGTTTTGACACATTTAACTTTCATAAAGCAACCTAATTTCTAAGATCATGGAGGAGGACATATGTTGAAGGCTGTTACTGTATCCTTCAGTAGGACTAAAGGCCCAGAGAGGTACGTAAAGTCCCCAAGGTCACACAGCCACCTGATGACCCATCCAGGATGAGAGTCTTATGGATCCTAAGATACCTCCTCTCCCACAATATCACAGTGGACATAAATCATAATTTATCCAGCAAATTATAGATTTGTGGCTATTTGCCAGATGACTACTTAACCACTTTTGGTGAAAGATTTCTGAATAGTTCTCAGTTATTCCCAGGAATGCAGTGCAGCAAAAACAGGAAAACAGAACCACACTTGATTTACTAGTGAGCGCCTTGAGAAAAGCAGGATAATTTAAAAAGTCAGATTTAAATCTGAAATGCTCAGCAGTGATTTCCTTCTTCTCTTACATATCTAATTCCACTAGAAGGATGAGAAAATATAAACGTCATTAGTATTTGACATTTTAGAGAACTAGAATGGGTTTGAGGTAAATGAGAGGAATTCTGGTTCCTGCCTTCAGTCAGGGGCTATGCCTGAGATTGGGCTGGTTGAATAACAAAGAATATTTAGATAAGGGAATAAATGGAGATAATAAAACAAAAAGGGCAGATCCCATTTTCTTTTATCTTAACTAATCCAAGAATCTAGAAAAACTCAGTATCTCTAAAATGTTTATATTGTGATTCGTGAATTAGAACATTTCAGTAGCTCCTCTAGCCATTTGGTATCCTCTTTGTACAGTAGATATTCTCCTAGTGTATTGCCAGAAGCAACAATATGAAATTCAGTTGAATTTAGTGCAACAAAGTTTCATTAGTTTTCAAGTCTGTATAACAACCGTGGTGCAAAGTACTGAAAGACATACAAGTATGAGAAAAACCCAGTTACTATCCTCAAAGATACCATTAGTGAGTGTAGAAATAAAGGCGTTGGTAGAGGCACCATTATTACAAGAAGTCAATGAGACAGTCACATAGATATTCATGGGACAGTTACATGAGGACTCACACTCAGGAAAATTTCAAGATATA
The DNA here is from genome assembly GCF_021234435.1 of Artibeus jamaicensis. Classification (NCBI taxonomy): domain Eukaryota; kingdom Metazoa; phylum Chordata; class Mammalia; order Chiroptera; family Phyllostomidae; genus Artibeus; species Artibeus jamaicensis. The sequence goes on along the minus strand of NW_026522056.1, from coordinate 17,667,196 downwards.
AATATAAGTTAGGAAAGATCCGCCTGGATGTGATACTGGGGAAGGATGAGATAAACTAGTTACAGAGAACTCCATAGAGCTAGGAAGAGGAGGTGGGACAGAAAGGGGACTAGTTTTATTTTAAGGTTATAAAGTTAAAGCAGGAGAAGAAAATTGAAAAGCATGTTAAATGGTGCAGAATGAAGATGGGGTTAGTAGTGAATTAAAATAGTTCTCTCTGTTCAGTCTACTGACATTACAGCTGGGAGAATGCTGAATTACATTTAGGCATCAACTTTCAGAGAACCATCAGTGAGTTTTGATAATGGAAGATGAAATAATCTCTATAATCAAGAATTCTCTGAACTTTGATCCAAATAAAAGAAATGATTTTGCCCATATTGATTTGTTTTGTTAAGAAAGGCAAGGTGAGCATGTTGCATGTTTTTCAAAAGCCCTTATCATTAAGTTAGCAATGACACAAGAACCACAATGGTGATTGCATGATTGGGATGAGTCAGGGCAGCAGCAATTTAATTCATTTGTGTAGCAGAAGCCAGGGAAGTGACATTTAGTTCTTAAAAGAATAATTACAAAAGTTTAAAACATGCATCCCAGATGTAGGTTATAATTGTGGTTGCTGTTTACATCTATAACCTTAAAAGGCGAAGTAATCTTATTTGTACCATTTTGCTTACCTTTCCTCTTCTGATCCTTGGTGTCAGTCACAGAGGATTTGGGAAATGAAAGAGCTCTATACACTTCAGATGCTCAGGTTTAACCACCTGTCAAATGCAAGGGCTGAGTGGTAAGGATGAGAAAGGTGACTCGAATAAATTGAAGCTGCACAATGAACAAATCTAAGAACAGTTGATTTTGTAAAAATTAAAACTAGAGTACATCTGAAGGTATTTTAAAGAGGCAGGTAAAAGTGCCATGATAATTTAAACAGAAAGACACTTCTAAGGAGAAGGCTTAAAGGCTGTTTGAAAGAATTTCTACTGAAGTCGTACAATCTTATGTGAAATCTTACATGGTATCTGCTTTGAATACATGCTCTCTCGGCCACTGAGAAGAATAATGAACAGTAGGAACCATTTCAGTGTATCACCCGAGGAAAGAAAACTTTTTAATGGTTGGATTTGACTGCATCCTGTGACAGGATCTCATACTAATCCTGGGCCTCTCACTACGGAATCAACCTAGTCTTCTTTTTGATCAATTCTTCTAGAATTGAACCTGAAAATGTGGTTCCCCTCCCTGCCCATCTTTCCCACCTTTGTAACCGTTTCTTCGGCAGCCTCCTCCTTTCCACTCTGTGGGTCACTGGTGTGTCACAGCTTTTGACTCGATTCTCATGCTATTGCAGTCTACTGAGCTTCCCTCCTTCTCAGCTCTAGCAGGTTTACTTTAGCACCACAGGTCAAGTTCACTGGAAGAACAGATAGAGTTTAGGGACAAGATCTTTAACAGGAACCAATACCTGTGACAGTAAGGGGGAGGAAGCAGATTTGGAGAGGAAGGAAGACTATGATACAGCCCCATGAAGCCTCACTTAATCATACATAGCTTTCTACAGGGTTGATTCTAAGAGTGCCTGCATGGGGCTTTTACTCCCCAAGCCCCAGCTCCCACTCTCCGAAGATCCGTGGAAAACTCCAGCATAGGGGGACAGCAAGGAGGCTTTGTGCTAACCAGGCCTAGGAAAGGCCAACAGCTTAAAACTGGGAAGACCGCAGTCTCCAAACCTGGGCAACATTCTTGCCTGACATGTCAGCCACATTACTTTACTAAAAAATATATTTAAAACATTTGTTAGTTTCAAGAACATGACCTTTGGAGGCAGAAAGACAAGTATATGAGTTGCCGAATCTTCCAGTTAGTAGATGAAAATTTCTGGGTGAAATATTTAATTTCTCCAAGACTCCTCCTTGTCACATCTCAAAAAGTGATTGCACACACTTATTTGGGTGGTTATGAAGACTTAATGAGGCCAGGAATTCAGATTTCTTAGAATAGTGCTAAGATATAGTAGGAATTCAATCAATGCCCCTACCCTCCTTGGCTATAGTAACTCAGTAAATATTGTTGTCAAGCCTCTTTTGCTCAAAATATTATAATCTCATCCTTTTCATGATATTGCACTTTCCTGCTTCTTCTACAACTTCAGTGACATTCTTCTCTATTACCTTTTTGCCTCCAAGCTTTATTGAGCTATAATTGACATATAACATTGTATAGATTTGTATTTGTATTTATTTATTTGTATTTGTATTGATTTGTATTGTATAGATTTAAGGCATACAATGTGATGATTTGATACATTTATGCATTGTAAGATGATTGCCTACTTTTCACCTCTTAATCATTCATGTCTGTGTTTAAATGTATATTTCAATTCTCCGGCTAGCAGAAAGTCTCCATTTCAGGCCCAACTCCTTAAGCTTTTACCAGTTCAATGGTAGCCACATATTGAAAATTCAAAAAACTTTATTCTTGATGATACCTTTTGAAAATTAATAAGGCAGAGGAAATACTGAAATGTCAGTAAAGCCAACATTTTCTTAAAATATATTTACAATAAGAACTAATCAAGAAAACAAAGACAGGAACATAGAACATGAAACAAGTGTTGCTTCAGAAAACTACAATATGCTCTTATTTCGAGTCAAGCCCAAGGAGGTCTTTTTTATGCATGAATTTTCTCCTCCTCCTGTCTTTTGATCTGCAAGGTAAACTGGCATTAGAATACCTAAATCAGGTTATCAGTTGCCACATACCACTATTGAAAATATCAGGTATTTTTTTCTAGGCTGCAAATGGTGCTCATAAATGTTTCTTGGTTAATGACTGTACAGTGCATCTCTAATGAACTTCATATGTATAAATATTGTGATCTTTATGCATTTTAATGTAAACATGTCTTCTCAATATTTCCTCTCTGATGTCAACCAATCGTCTGCATTCTCAGAACTATGTCCATCACATCCACTACTCTACACAAGTGGATTTGACCTCCTGAACTCCAAGAGATTCCTGCTTTCTGTTCAGTCCCACATCATGACACGCTGGCTGTCATACTCCAAAGGATGACTTAGATGGTTTCTCAGACTCATCATGACTATACTCCCATTCTTGTTGCTTCATATCCAGACCAATGACTCTGTCTATCTAACTGTGTGACGCTGAGGACCTCTCTGGCTCTTTGGTTCCATCCTTCAAAATCTATCCTGTCTAGAATCATCCAAATCTTCTTCAGGCTGCTCATTTTCTAACATCCTCTCCCCAGCTCACCCATAAATCATCCATGATCTTGTCCAAGGATTTCCTCTGCAGTTTACCCTATTAAAATTCCCTTTCACCTTCTGTCTATTTATCAATTTCCTTCCAAGCCCCAGAGCCCACAGCCAGTTCTTCCTCCCATGTGATATTTCACTGATGGCTCAGCCTACATCATCTCTGTTCTTTTTGTATTAAGCATTTACTGAGAACTTATATCCTTTTACATGCAGTTAACATACTTTTATATGTTATTATTATCAAGTGCTCTATATCAGTAGTCTTGTAATTGTAGCAGCATTTTATGTATATATAGATAATATCTTATTTGTTTTATCTATTTTATCAACTAACATCTAAATATCTTATGAATAGCCAATATTTCTCACATTTCTCTTATCCTAAGAAGTACTTAGTACAGACCTGACTTTATCATTAGCATTAAATATACAGAAGGCACTTAAACACTTGAGTCTGTTGGGTTTTCAGTACATCCTGAGACCTCCGTGAGCATTATTGGTACAATTCATTAAATGACACATACCACTTACACAGTGCTTTTAATCACGACATGAGGGAACACACTTTATTTTATTCTTTCTCTGACAATACATGTGTATGTATGAGCATCACCTACACAGATTCTGCTGTTGGGAATTAGCATAACATTTCCTGTTTGAAAGGGTCCTCATATTCCAACCTTTGCTCTTTATGTAAGACAGTGGCTCTCAGATGTTCTCATGCATTTAGAACGACTCAGAAGCTTGATGTAGCACAGAATGCTGGGCCCACCTGGGAGTTTCTGATTCGGTGAGTCTGGGACGGGGCTTGAGAATTCAGAAGGCTGACAAGTTCACAAATGACACCGCCGCCACCGCCGCCACAGCCGCTGCTGCCAGGACCGCACTTTCAGAGCCAGTGGTCTAAGAAATGAGAAACTCAGGTGCAGGACCATATTTTTGTCACCGAAGGGTGTCAAAAAGGAATTTGGGAAAAATGCCAACACAAAAATGACACAAGTAGAATAGATTTTCAAGACAGAACAGTACTCTCCTATATTAAAATTTTACAACTATTAATTTTGGGATCTGTTTGCAGCCTATCCACGTACAACCAACTAAAGGTCAGCTATGACTAAGTCGATGTATTGTTATAGTTGACAGTTTAAAATAAATGAATGACCATTTTTTATTGTGATCTTTTCAAATAATTGTGGTTTTGGTTAAAATATTTTTTCAGCTTTACACACTTGATATATAGAGTGCTAAAAGAAAACAAGTATTATTGACTGGGCCCCTGTTCATAATTTAAATAGCAATGTTTTCTTTTGGAGGAGTAGTATATATGTGTTCTACATGCGCTTAACTTATTTCAGAATATATATATACACACACACCATACATATAGACAAGAACACATTTTAAACACGCACACACAGACATATTCATTAGTGCCATCGATAGAAGGAAGTGTAATGTTTGGGTTAGGACTAGCCAGAGCTCTGATCTCTGAGGGATCTGAACTTGAACTTGAGCACACTGGCTGTAAGATGTTAAACAAGGTGTTTCACCTTTCTCAGCTTCCATTTCTTCGCCAGTAAAGTGCAGATAATAATGCCTTCTTTAAAGTCTTACAAGAAATAGACAGGGTAATGTATATAAAGTACTTAGCAAGTATCTTAAATATAAATGGCATCTGAAAAATAATCACTATAGTTATCATTAATTAGATATTATATTCTATTATGTTAATGCTTGCATTATTGTTATTAATAATAAACAGTACCTGTAGAAGTTACTTAGTAAATGCTTGATGAGTAGAGAATAGAATAATTCATCTTACTGCAACCTTAAAAATATACCACATTCAAATTAAATTGAAGAGACTTATACCTTGGAAATATTAACACACATCAATAAGCTAAAAAAAATAAGCCCATTTCTTGACAGGATAATCACAGACACAATATTTGTGATGGTCTTTTTCCATGTTTCTGTCCATATTTATATTTTATATGCATTTGTATTTAGTCACATTTAGTATGATGTTTCTCCATGGGGTGGGGCTCAGTGAGCGCTGACCGATTACCTACAAACAATTTGGAACATAGAAGGAACAGTTTCTGTTGTGTTATTTTCCAGCTCATTCTATGCATTTGCGAAGTGTGTTATATTGTCATCCTCTGAGCATGTACACTTCCCGATTGAACTCCTTTGTTCTCCACTTGGGCAGAAACCCAAGTGCTAACCGGTAGAGATAGTCAGGGGGGCAGTCACCCAGCACCATGAACAACCTAAATCCTGATTAGTATTTTCATACCTGTGCTTATTCCACTACCTCATACTCCCAGCTAACAGAGGGAAGACAGCATGACTGAGTTTTTAAAGGTGCCGTCATGAATAGCAGTAGTCTGAAGGGCAGTACCGAGGGTCCCTTTGAGATGATGGCCAGATTATATTGGAGTTACAACGTAATGATTCTTAGTAATGGCAGGCTCCACATTACTAATCAGTAATTTCAGCTCCTGGCTCTCACATCTTGGATTGTATTCTCCAGTCAAAGAAAAAAGGAGAACATTCTAGAGCAGCAAAAATAGAAATAAAAAACCTTGTTTTTGGCCTTTCTGTGTCACGTCAGAGGGCTGGCCCTGCTAGGCACCGCAAATCTTCAGTTATGCTGTCAGCACAAAAGCCAGGCTGAATGATGATGGCGAGTTACAGACATGTCATTTGAATGGCACTGGATTCCATGCTCAAAACACAGTTACTCTGTGAAGCTTTTCAGTTGTTGGCAAAGCTTGACATCTGCGGCCAGTGTGGGAATAAATGTGGTAAGTCTCCGACTCTAGGGGTTGAGCGTGGATAAAAGCCTTGACCTAAAAAGATGTACTGGATGAACTGGATGTTAGGGCAGAATCACCATATGAATTAATAATCTGACTCCATAGCGCCAGCCAACTCTGCAAACACTCGGGATAGAAGAGTCAGCCCTTCCAGCATTCACTGCTGGTTGATACAATGCTTGGGTACTTCGAGATCTATCTTGTTCCATAATCTCTCCCTTCTTACTTTGTTACCTGAATTCTCACCATGAGAATTATTAGTGTATCAGATGACATCAGTTGGACGTTTGTTCCCAGGACAAGAGTTAAAAATGCATTCACTGCTCTCTTTTCCACTGTATCCTCTTTTTACAAGTATTCCCAGCCTGCACTTGTGATGTGCAGCCTAAATCAGAGCATGGGACTTCCCGCTGTGCCTCCTGAAACTCAACTTCAGTTTTCTCCGTTATCTAAATCAGTTCAGAAAGTTGGGGGTCTGACGCAAGCTCTAGGACACAGACAAAGAAAGCTTTAGGCTTATCGAAGCCCAAGACACCTCTCCTCGGGTTGTATTTGTCCAAAGATGCTGCTCCCTGGGAAACGTAGTTACTCATCCTGACTGCCCTTCATGTCGAAAGCTCCCCGGATACACTGGGTAGACGGCTTCACTGACATGTGCATGCAGTGTGTCTAATACCACTTCCTCCCTCTTCTGACAACTTTGCCGGAAGACAAAATAAAGCTTGTCCCATGACTTGCTATTGATGAGCCTGTGCTGGCACCCAACAGTGCACTTTTTCCATATAAAGTGCCCTTAAGACGATTTGTTCTGGAATGCTCCCAGGAAACCATGCCAAGTTTGCTATTATGTAATTTGTAGCACTCACCTTTAAAAACAATGATATTATCTGCAAGTTCTTTAGTAAGGAGCTGAGATGTCATGTATCTGAATCAGGATGTTTGAACTCCTTGTTGAAAGAACCAGAGAAAGAGAGGCAGCGTGCCAAATGGAGTGGGACGTGCTGGTGTTAGAAAGCTTAACTGTCTAATATTTGCTCCAGGGACAGGCCACAATTATGCAGCCCAGTGTGCGGACAGACACCTCCGCTCCTGGTTCTACTGGTTCTCCTTGTTCCTCCTGCGTCTCCTCTCCCTGCTTGAGTTTCTCCTGTATGTTGCTCTTGGTTGGAGCTTCAGATACAACATTTTCATGTTACTGCCCCATTCAAAATCATACAATGACTCCTCATTGTCTACTACATTTAGTAAACGCACATCTGCCTATCAGAAGGGTCTCTGAAATCTGACTGAATCTTGAATACTAAATATTATTTCTTCTTATTTCCCCCAAAAACTTCATCTGATTCGGGATGCTCACTTCTTACTATTTCTCCCAAATCCACTCCCAAGAACCCTCCAAGATCATATCCATGAATGTGCTCCTGCTTTCCCCTACGAAAGTTCCCTTCCACCATCTCTCTGCTTATTAATAGTCTATCCATTCTTCAAACCCACTTGCTTCACGGTACCTTCCTTGAAGATTCCCAGTCACTTTCCTCCTAAGATTTGAATGTACAAGGCATTTACTGACAGCTTATTATTCAATTAATTTCTTTTTACACACCACATTACTATCTCATTATCTACATTAATAGTTATTTAATTATCACAACATTTAACTGGTGTGTTTTTGTATATCTTTTGTGTTTTATGAAGTATATTCTTATTATTTGCATGATAACTAATTTGTGGGTCACTGGCCTATCGTATATGATGCATTTGTCTCATACTCATTACACTTAGCAGCGACCTACCTTGACTCTTATCGTTAAATACAGAGTAGGCACTCAATATATACTTGAATGCTGGGCTACTGGGTTTTCAGCACATTTCTAGGTGGTCATGAACATTTTTGTGCAATTACTTATTTGACAAAATTTCTCAGTCTCGGTATTTGATATTGGTGCATCTCTGACCCCAGAGGCCATCTGGAATCGTCGGTTTGCTCAAAGGAAGAACTTGCATAAGGCAACTCTTTAAATAATTGAAGTGAACAAACCAAAAGTATATCATATGTATGTTTGTGTGTTAACATGAATGTGTTAACATTTCATTCAACTTCTGGGCAAGTAGATCTTTGTGAACTTGAACAAATTCTATCAAAGTCCATCCGTATCCTAATCCCTTGAACACTTTTGTATCAGAAGCATATTTAGAAGCAACGCATTGCATGGGAGTGGCTAAAAATGAGGCATCTTTATTTATACCTTCATAGATCAAAAACTGCATCATTCTCAGTTCTCCAAAGTGCTACTCATATTCAGATGTGAATTTGTTCCTGCAACAGGTCAAATAATACAAAAGTAAAAATTGGCTTTAGTGGGCTTACCCCTGAATCTTTCTAGAAAATGATGTTTTGATTATTGAACTTTGTACGAACACTACGTACCCTGTCACGGAAACACTAAACATAACTACAAGTCACTCAAAAATTAAAATGACATTATAATCTCTTAATTATGGCAGGAGAAACCTGCTGAAGCTGTATGAAAATGATGAGTAAATCATTTATTAAGTCCCCAATTTCCGGATACTATATGCATTGTTTTCTAATATAGAACTAAATTAATACTAAAGTTTTCGGTGTCCAGGCACTAAAGTGCTTTACAAGCAGAATCTCCCGTAGTTCTCACAGTAACCCAGTGAGAGAACTATCACTAGGAGTCAACTGGGACACAGAGAGGCTAAGTGACTTGCTCAAAGTCCCAAAGTAAATCATGTCAGGGCGCTTCATTGCACCCAAGTAGTCTGCCTCAAGAGACCTCGTACTCTTCACCATTTCATTATATTTCATTGGTGTAGTACTTTGATAGTTACCATTCACACTGAAAAACTAACAATGACTAAAAGAGAAACTTTTCCTTGCCAGGGAATAAGCCATCTAGATCTTTCCAGGAAGGTATAGATAGCAGGTAATCTGTATAAACTTGTCAAGATCAAACGATTCTATTTTCTCATATATTGCATCTCACAGATTCTAAGAAACATCATTTTGACATTTTAATCATTTAAATTTTTACAGTTGACATCATTTTTAATGTAAACATTTCAATGTGCCTTAAAACTTATACCACTTTCCAGTTACTGTCAGCAAAAGAACATTTGGAAGGTGGTTACTGTCACTTGGTACTTTTTGGTGAGCTTAAGTAAGAATCAGCATCAGAATTTGCAGGACATTATTAGAGACTCACGAGAAAACCCCAGGGACTGAAGTGATACATTTTGCTTTGTTGTTAAGAAATGCTACATTACCATATTCTTATTAATCCAGAGGACTCAACTACTTTGATTTGAAAGCTATTTCAGAAAAGTCAGAACCTAAATTGGAAGAACTTTCAAGAACATTTTAACCAATCTAGTTTCATTACCCTTTCTTTTGGTTCATTGTATAATGTCAAAATCTAAGCGAACTTTTCCAGCAAGTATAAAAGGTAAATTCTCAGTGATTCGAGGGCATTGTGCCCTGAATTAATGGTGGCACTTCCTTCTTTCTCAGCATTGTGTAAAGTCACAATGCCTCTTACATTCCATGAGACAGTGAGATCAATGGTATAGGACAAAACATATGTAAAATATCGCCACTCACATATTACTAACAAGATTTATCTATGGATTTTTCCACTACTGGGAGCAATTTGAACACCCACTTTTTCTTCTGTGTCCAATAAACTGCCCTTCTTGGGCTCAATGGCAGCTGCTACGCAAATATCCATTAACAATTGTATTTTTCCTAACGAGAAGGATGGGCTGCTTCTGGTTTCCATGTTCTTAACTTAAAAAAAAACAATAATGGCAGGTATGAAGGTGAAATAGAAATGAGTAATTCTAAGAAATCTGACCTCAGGCTGTGGAGCAGAAATGCCCAATAAAAGGTAAACATAGAAAGAAAACTATAACTATCCCCTTGATTTTTCTTTGTCCAATATCAAAAACTCTCATTTCTGATACTCTTATAGCTTTCAGATAATGCAGAGGAATATCAAGAAAGTCTTGGCTATCTACATAAAATATACTCATTTTATCTCCTACTACTTGCAATAGACTTTTTTTTCAAAATTATGTTGTTTTTGTTTTATAATTTTAAATATAATTCAGTATGGAAATGATAATAGAATAGAATTTGTGACAAGTCTGTGTGATGCTATTAAGTTCCTTAAGGAACATGTTTTACCACATCAAGGAAGTATGTGATAAGGATGGTAGGCAATTATTATGTAGTCAAATCTATCCTAATGCAGATCAGAAAATGAAGCATCCATAAAATGATATAGGCTAGTACTTTAATAATATGTTGATAATCTAGTTTATGTAGGAGGCTTAGACATATCTATTTAAGGTTTAATGCTACTGTCAATTTTTATTTTAACCCGCTATAAAAAATGTTTTGTTGTCAGATTAAATTCTTCAGTTCATTTTGCTAAATATGACCTTTCTTATGTTTAATTAGAAATGTTCTATATGATTTCAGAAATTATAATGTAGACTGAAAGGAGTTACACATTTTTATAGTTATATAGAGGCTTATAAAGTTATTTTACAACCTAATAACAGTAACAGGTATTAGAGTGTTTTACACTGCCTTTTATGTGTCTGATTCAGATAGTAATTTACTAAATTTACTAAGACATATAAGCATTTCAGTGCAATATTTCTCATTAGGCTTTACTTTTTTTTCTGGAAAAGAATGATCAAAACTAGCCACACAAGTGCATTGCCTGAAAGAGAACTCCTATTTTCAGAAATGAAGCACTTCTTGAACAATTTGGAAATGACATATCCCTCACCATTGACTGGCTGCCAGGATTATTACATCATAAGGGGGGTAAACTTTCAGGAGAACGGAGTGAACATCAGCACTGACCTTGTTCTTTTACTTCATTTTTTTCCTTCTCCCAGCCAACATTTGTGTGAAGTCTGTGCAAGGGTCACACATTTACTTAAAGATAAAGTGGATACTGTCTTAATCCAGCAAGATTTGCAAGTGCCATAGTACACTTATCAGACTTGCTTATGATTATAATTTTTTAAGAAGTGAATGCTGGAATGACCACTGAGTCTGTATATAATTAGCAGTTTTCTGTGACATTTAGCCAAATCCTGGGTACGTGATTACACAAACAGCTTTTCTTCGTGAAGTTCTGCCTCATTTGAGCTACCTAAGAGTTCTGTCTGCTATCTGATTGGTGTGTCTCAGACAGACCGCAGGGTGGATTATATGACCAGGAAAGAGATATTTCTAGATCAAAAATAACTGATTAACCTATATCTATTCAGTAGAAACAATTGTAACCAAAGTTCATGTGAGGAAACATAGGATTTTCTGTGTAGATCTACAAACTTAACAACAACAACAGCAGCAGCACTATTTCCAAAGACACCCTAACACTCCCCTTATGGAAGGGGTCACACAGATGTCACCCTGTGTCAGCTTGATAGTCGCTGTATTTTAACTGAGGTGTCACACATTCCTCCTCCTATTGCTGGTGAGGAATCTTTGAACCCAGTGTGGACAAGTAGGAGTCTGTTTTTAATGGCGTTGCCATTTTGAGGCTCTCACACTGTGGCCTTATCCAAGATTCTTCTCTGCTGAGACAGCTGATCTAAGTTGAGGGGTTAGGGCACAGATGGAAAGTAAATATGCAACATTTTTGGCATTTTATGTCATGCTATTTCAATAAAGGTAAAAAAAAAAAAAAACAACTGAAAAGCCAAAAAAAAAAAAAAAGATTTGTGCAGTACATGAAGAATGTGCTGTGACTGATCGAATGAGTCAAAAGTGGTTTGCAAAGTTTCTTGATACTATTGATATTTTGACCAAATAACTCTTTGCTGTGGGCTCTCTTATGCATTGGAAGACGTTTCGCAGCACCCCTGACCCCTACCCACAAGTAGGCCAATAGCGGGAGACAGCCGACATCCTCAAAATAACCAAGTCAATAAAGTTATCGGTGAAAATGAAAAACGTGTCTTTTATTTTATGGAAAAAACTAAATGGGCTTTTTGGCCACCCCAATAAAAGCATATCTAAGCTCAGTTGGCGATGTCTTTTCCCAGGTCCCCTGAGTTATCACTCCCTTCCTAACCACCCGCCCACCACCTTGCTCAGGGGCATTGCTCATTCAGTTCCTGGAACAGAGCAGCACCAGCCACTACACTCAGTTGCTACGAGTGCCTCCAACTGAAAGGAAAGAGTTCCCCCAGTGTCTGGGGGCCCCTTGTGGCAAATACCATCCCACTTTTTTATCAGTTGGTTTTCTTGTAGCTCTCAAATCATCTGAGGCACAGAGAAGGTTCAGCCTTCACAGACTAGCACACCTCCCTTCTACAATGTCCTCACAACCGGCGTTGTGGTTTTAATGTCTGTCTCTCCCCGGATGTGTGTCCAGTTGCCAGGGTCCGATTTATCCTGCGGTTCACAGACTCTGAGCCATCACATTTATTAACACTACAGGGTACATAACGGACAGGACATGTTGTTTTATCTCCTCATGAACGCTAGTTAGTAGTAGACTTTGATTATTACTGCAATACAATTTGTGACGCTGTTTTATCACAAATATGATCTCTTCGGTAAACATGCCGTCTACAACCATATGCATTATCGAATTCTCCTTCCAACTGTCCATCTCACTCCCCACAGCTCCACACCACCAGGCTTTAAGCACTAAACAACATAGTAAAAATTGATCCCTGAAAAGTTTAGGAACACACCAGGCATAACACTCAGGGAAGGGCTTAATGGACAAAGAGATTGATTTGCTGGCCTCACTAAATGCCTCTCCTTGCAGCAATCTCAGAGTCTATGATGGCTTTGTGGCCCATCAGGAATAACTGTAGTTATAATTTTATTAGTAGCTGAGGGATACAGTTATATTTCTTCCCATCTTCCTTTTCAGGCAACGTTGCTGTGGACTTTTCTGCATCTGAATTTAAGCAATGAGCTTGGAGCACCCCCTTGCCACTCTGCATTTGGGAGTGCACAACCATTTCAAGGCATTATTTACCACCCCCCAAAACTCTTCCTATTCTTTCCATGCTTCCGTCTCTTACCAGGTCTTGGCCTAAGAGGCCTTTTTGCATCATAACTTTCAGTGCAAATGCTTATATTTAAGAGTTTGTTGCCCTCACCAAGGGACTATAACCTAAAGGACACAAACATTCTTACTTAAAGGGAACCCTTGAGTGCCTGCACATTTTAAATTTGTCAATTTGGCCTGTGTCTTCCTCACTGTTAAAGCCTCCTATCCTTTTTCCCCACCTGCGAGTTGTCGACCTTCATTCTGGGGCTCTCCTGGTGAGATTCCGAACACGCGAAGGATGTACCTTAAACATCTCTCAAGCCCTGGAATTTTAAAAAGACACTCCAGCCTCATATGGGAGTGCAAGGGAATTTTGCAGAGAAAGATGTTTCCCGGTAGAGCAGAAACTAACTATGTCTGTCCTCCAATGTGTAACTGCAACCCTGCTTTTACGATCAGGGCCACCTGACTCTGAAGCTGTATTGAAACGAGCTGGTTGTATATTAGGAGAGTGAGACTTACTGGAGTCAGATGCTCCTTGAAACAAGCCACGGCCTACGTCTAACTTGTCATTAACATTAGTAGTTTGGAAGGACTAGAACTTGTAAAAAACAAGGTGACAGGCCCCAAATAGAGTTACTTCTGCGAAGCCACACATCACCACACTGAGACTTAACTACGGTTTGGGCTCTCCCAGGAGTGGAGCTTGGAGACGGCACAAAAACGCAGACACTCTGACTTCTGCTTTTGGGGGAAGGGATGCACTGTCTTTCATCTGTGACCGGGATTTTCATGACATCTGCCACCATCCGTGCAACGATGGCAGGCTAACTTATTTGCTTGCTAGCAGGGTCGTGTTTATGACCCTCCACAGGTTTTGACAGTTAGGTCAGTGAGGGTGGGATGCTGACTAAGACATGCCCTTCTGGAAGGTGAAGAATGAGGACCTCATGGGCTGGTTGACCAGGTTCGATGGGAGTCCAGGGGAATTGCTAGTGAGCCTGGAGACCAAACGGTATGGTTAGCTGGAAACGCCTGGCCCTTTCCCATGGTCCACTCTTCTTTTTTTAAAATTGTTTTTTAAAAGATTTTATTTATTTATCTTTAGAGAGGAAGGGAAGGAGAGAAGGAGAGAAATATCAATGTAAGGTTGCCTGTCGTGAGTACCCTGCTGGGAACTGGCCTGCAACCCAGGCTGGGAATCGGACTGAGATCGTGTGGTTCGCAGGCCCTCGCTCAATACACTGAGCTACACCAGCCAGGGCCCCATGGTCCACTCTTGAGGAGGGGTGGTCACAGGCTGACGGGACCAGGAGGCAGGTTCAAAAGCAGTGGCCTACGTGGTATGTCATTGTTTCAGACAGCCCTACACGGCGTATGTACGCTGTGAGTGTGAAAGGAGGGGCGTCTGGGACTACTGTTTGGAGAGGCTGAGCTAGTGGTCGGCAGGTTGGCTGGTTCCTTGGGACCGGGGTGGAGCTGGTCGAGGAAAGTCAGCAGCTGGGGCCTCTTACAGCTTAACCCCTGGGGGCGGGGAGTGGCAATCAATGCAGCTGCAGGTCCATTGGAAGACCACAGTGTAAGGACTGAGAGGGTTGTTGGTGGTTTTATTTTCCCACAGATCCTGGCTGTGATAAGGCAGTGTTAAGCCTCTCGGGCGGATTTCTCTGAGACAGGGAGACTCATGGGGAAAAGAGGAAAACCACGGACAACACACTGATGGGTCTGCATCTTCCTGCCCCAGGGTGGCTGTACAGTGCTGATGAAGGAGACCCCGGTGGACAGTGGGAAACCGCCCCAAAGCAACGGAGATAAATGCTTGCAGTCAGCCCCACCACCCTGGGAAAAAGTTCCCGAGCCCTTATGCTAAAGTGAGGTGAGTGGTTAAGAGGTGTTAGGTGGGCAGTCGGGCCGCAGGTGTTTCGTATTAACTGGGCTCCTTTAAAATTGCTGTTGTTGGTGCTAAGCGTGAGTGAGCCGGCGGGTGCAAAGCTTGTGGTCCCGGCGGGAAAGCAGTGTGCCTGTGCTGCTGAGTCGGGGGGGGGTCTCCTAGACAAGGAAGACGGCTTACCCCCCAATGTGGATTGCAGGGTGGGGTGAAAGCTGTAGAAATTCATTTTACTGAACCAGAATGGCTGTCCCACTCCTCAAATGCGAAGGTGAGTGTGCAGCCTCGTTTAATGGTAGTTTCTTTCTGTTTTTTGTCTTCATTCCTCTCTCTCTCTCTCTCTTTCTCTCTCTCCCTCCCCTGTCCTCCCTCCCTTGTCCTCCCTCCACCCCCAGCCTTCACTTTTCGTCTGTGCTGACCTCCGTTATTTTAAGTAGAAAAAATGGTCAGAGGTAGAATCGAGGTCTCCCTGTACCCAAGTGGGAAACCACAGACCATATCCGCCCACCTGAATATGCCTGGGGACTTTGAAAGTGGAGCAGTTCAAACTTTTATGGATTTAGGGGCCTCAGGCAGGAACCTACACAGGATCGTAAAAGGAGAAGGTGCCTGGGTTCAGCTAATTGGGTTTGGAAGGAGTTCACAGTGGGGAAGAGGATCTAATGTGACCTTGTGTGCCTACTCTATGCCCTGTTAGTGATTCTACATCTGAACGCAGAGTGGAAATTGATGTGTGTTAATTGTCCTTCCCTGTCCCATAGTGCCAGGGGCAATTCTCTAGATTGGGAAGAGCCACATGTCAAGAACCGCTAGTGGGACATAAAAATTGTACCCCTGGCTAATCTAACAGAAACAGTATAGCATCTCAAAGAAATGAAAATTGCAGGCTCCATTAAGAGTATGCAATAGCTCAGCACAGCGACCTTACACGGCAGAAAAAGCTAACAGGAGCTAGAACTTCACAGTAGATTATTGTCAGTTGAATTCAGCTGTTCCCCCCATAGTCTCAGCTGAGTTGGGGCAAATGCCATGTGAGTAGTCGAATCCATTGCACAGACTGATGGCTCTTGGTGTGTCTTGTTCCCTCACTGTCTCGGCCTGGTTCACTGAGGAGTTGGCTGAGCTGAAACCCACCAGCATAACTAGGCTGCTGGGACTATTTTATCTCAGCTGCAGCTTGTAAAAAAAAAAGATGCGGTTCCCTTGGCCAGTGGACATAATTCAAGGCCATTCTTATAGCTCTGGCTACAACAATTGTAGATGAACTTTGTGATAATTTTATGGATTCTTCGGCTGTTCCCGATAGCATAGCTATTTGGTATGCCACTTGGAAAACTATCTACTGGCAGATGAAATATAGCCCTTTTGGAGGTCAAGAATGGGGCAAACAGTTCAGAGCTGCTAATGAAATCGTCCGGGTCACTCATGTAGACTCACAGTAAGGGCCCATT
Source organism: Artibeus jamaicensis (assembly GCF_021234435.1). Lineage (NCBI taxonomy): Eukaryota > Metazoa > Chordata > Mammalia > Chiroptera > Phyllostomidae > Artibeus > Artibeus jamaicensis. Next base: position 17,650,699 of record NW_026522056.1, on the reverse strand, counting down.
CTCTAAGCACAATTTGGAATTAAGTACCAGATTGTTCCCTTTGCTTCCTGGATCCATCACGACACCAGGTATGGTAACACATCTACGGATCTAGACTGGGTCGGGGGCAAAGGGCTGTACTTCTGCTGCAGAGGCCGCTCATACAGCCTGACTGAGGACTCCTCCAGAAGCTGAATAGTTTGCGTCAAGGGGAGGGGCCCTGATCCGATCCACTCCTGGCAGACTGAAGGCGCTGAACCTTTAACCCCTCTCTGGACTATCTGTGGTGCTTCAGGACTCTTGATACGTTTTCAATTGGCATTGTTGCTGTTTCGGTCTGTCCATCCGACTCTGGGGCTCTCGGTTGGGTAGATCAATGCCACTCAGCTGGTGGCATGAACTGAAGGACAGGCTAGGCTCAGTGACCTCAAGCAATCCCTCCACAACAGGGACTGACCACATTACCCACGCTGAACTGGAGATCGGCCTTTACCAGCCAGCCAGGAGGCTAACACATCCTGCTGCACTTGGATTAATACATCCTGTTGTACCTGCTGCTCCGGCAGGTGAAAAGGTCAATGCAAAAACATAGGGAGAAGGCCATCTGGTGTTCTAAGGTAAACCCTGGCTGCCTATGGGGTTTGCTCGGATGGCTTGCAGGCTAACTTCTCAGCTTGCAAGTATGTAATATTTCAAATCCTTCTGTCCTTGATCAATCACAGCAAATTCAAAAAATATATTAGGCCTCTCCTTGGATTCAGGAGGGATCATCAATATTATATAATAAAAATATAACCTGATTTCCTGGCTAGAGGGAAAGGTGGGAGACCCAACTGTCCCCTCTTCAGAATGCAGCTTATTAGGAAGTACAAAGCTTTCAGACTGGCTGTGTCCTTCCTCTCAGAAAAGGCTGGGTCCTCAAAAATGGGACGGGCAGGAAGAGCGGAAAAGCCAGGAGTGGAAAGAGAGTGACTCCGAAGGGCCAGACAGGCTGAGGCTCTGCAGCGGTCTGTAGGGGCCTTTAGGGAGCAGAACCTGTGTGTGTTCCGAAAGTGCTGGGACGGAAGCGCACAGCACACTCAGCACTCGGTGCCTGGGGGCCATCGCTAGGAGAGCCAGAGAAGCCCAGCCCATGGCAGGCGTCACTCAGGAACCAGGGAAGACAGTTGTCAGTTTTCCAACTCTCACATCCTCAGGGGGTCGTGTTTTAAACCCGTCTCTGCCTCTTCTCATCTGTTCCAGCCACACCGGCCTTTGCTGGTTTCCTCAAACATGCCAGACTTTTCCCTGTAGAGGGACCTTTGTGTGAGCTGTTCCTTCTGCCTGGAATATTCTTTCCCACGATCCTGGCAAGGCCAGCTTCTACCTGCATGCATTTCAGTTCATTCAACAAATATTAGTGAGATCCCATATGTGCCAGCTTCCCCCTACATTGTGAGATAAAGCAATGATAGAAAAAAAAACAAACAAAAACAGGGAGTGTTTAATAAAAAAACCCCTGCCTTCCTGGAACTCACACACCAGTGGCACCTGTGAGGGCAGACTATACAGTATATAAATAAGTGAAACATGGTGTTCCAAACGATGAATTTGAAGTGAGAAAAATGAAGCTGGCAAGGGAGGTAGTGAACAACAGGGTACCAGTGAGGAATAAGGTCTGGTATAAAAGGAAAACCGTTCTAACAGCTGGCCAGCAAGGGAAGACAGTGGGTTTCCCAGCCTGTCGTCCAACAGAAACCAGAGCAGGCGATTTCTCGTCCAGGTTCACTGTTGAATTGATGTCAGGCATTCTGGTGGGTAGTTCTGTGTGCATGCATTAATGTCCAAACAAAAGGGTATGTTCTGTTACTATTTTTGTACACAAGTGATAAGAATACCACTCTTTACCATTACACATAATCACATAGTCAAAGGCGGAGTCGGCGGAGGGAATTCTGCTGGTGATTCTCATAAGACATTTAGTAGAGAAGAGGTTTATTTTTTCTAAGATAAAATCTGTTTTCTCCATCCTCTCTTCCATTTCCCATCATTACATTTCTGCCTTGAGTATTCCAACCTCCTCCGTACCTGCCCCAACCCAACCTATTCTCCACACGGTAGTCCTGGTGCCGTGTCTATAAATGCACCTCTGCAGGCACCACTCGCCTGCTGACAACCCCCAGTGGCTTGCTGATGGGTCAGGACCAGGCCCCTTGGCGGGTTTCAGGACCCTTCGTGAGGAACCCAAAGGTGTCTCCAGTCACATCTCTGGCCCGTCCTCTCCTACACCATATAAGCCCTGTCGAACTAATCTCATCTCAGATTGTACCTTGATTGTCCTCAGGTTTGAGTTTCTGCCAGCAATCCTCTCCTTAGAGGGCTTTGTTGGGGGAACCCCTACCATGTTTCAGGTGTTTGACTAACCAGCACGTCTGCCCTTCTGGGGGCTGGGTGCCCTTCCTATGTACTCCTACAGGCCGATCACTTTCTTTTCTATTGCCACTTGCTTTTTTATCCCCTGTCATTGGTAAGCTCATTAAGAGCAGGGCTTGTTTTTTTGTCTTATTCTTTATTGTAGCCCCAATGCACGAGCTAGTGTTGGGCTCACGGCACAAGTTCATGGTAACTTTGCTGAACCAGTAAATTCTCCCTCATTGTAATAGATTTAGAATTGATTGCATTTTAATTATGTATCTGCATGTACAAGATAGAATGGATACACACACAGGTGATCTTCATTTTGTTTTTTGTGAGGGTGATTTACACTTGCAGAATGCTTTTGATTCATAAAGTTTCATGGCCTCATTATGTTAATGGCCTTAATTAGGCATCTGTATGAAATTCTCTGTCAATAAACGTCTGAGCTGTCTCATAAGACTGCATCATAAATCCAATGAGCCTACGATGAAAAGGTGTGCATAGTGCCATCAAAGCAGCCTGGGTTTAGACAACAGGAAGCACTATTTTGGGAAGTGGTATTTTCTGTCAGTCTCCTTGCAGAGACTTGGGATTGTCTGTCCTTGCTCCTGTGCTGTTGTAGGGGATCAGATCCATTTCACGGTACACTGAACACTGCAAAGGCCACCGAGACACACACACACACTTCCTCTGAGCCGGTGATGTGAGGTGCCTCGGTGTAACCCACTGTGGCGGCTAGGAGTGACCCAGAAAACCCAGAGCGGTTTGTGCCTAAGACTCGGGGATGATGCGGTGGTGCTCTCCGTTCACGGGGCTGGGCACGCTTGGATGGTGGCAACAGCTCTGTCTCCTCCAAATGGCAGGAGCTTGATTAAACAAGCATATGGGAAGCTAAGCCTGAGGGTAGGAATTCCTGGCAGCTGAGGCAACAGGGAGGCCTTGTTTGCCAAACCCCATCTGCTTGATTTTTCCCTAATAATCGAACACCTGCCAATGAGACTCATCTCATTTCCCCCAAATGGCTGAGAACAGTAGAAACACGAATAGCTTCTTCCAAGCACCTTGCTCTCGCAAGGAGGGGACTGGTTTTCCAGCTTACCTGTTTGCTCTAAAATGATGCGGATGATCCAGCTCTTGGTGACATCACCATGGCCATAAGTCCTGCTTCCTGAAAGCCCCCAGCATTCTTGGTGCGCTCGGCAAAAAGAGGCTGATGAGAGAGACCAACCTCTCACTCGGTAGACAGGGAGTCTCAGTAAAAACTTGCTCTTCTCCTCACCAGCTTTGAAATGTTATTCTTGGAAAGTACTTGCCTCCCTTACAAAAAGGGACAAATGCCTGTTTTCTAATGGAAAGTGATCACTAGTTGTTTTAATCTGTGTCTAGATTACTTAGATCTTGTTTTGTTAGTGTTGACCAAGTTCTGTCAATGTAGAATTTTCTCCCCAATACCGAGGGCAGGTTTTTGAAGGCCCACACAGCTGTGGTTTGCTAAAGCCCTTGTCACCCTGTGAAGGTGGCAGACACACAGGGCAGAGGGGGCTCAGGCCAGACAGCACCGGGAAGTTTGAAAGTATTCTCCTGGGAGTTACAAACCTCTCCCGAATTATTACTACTTTTTAATAGAAGAGGAAGAAGAGTATCTGTGAAATCATAATTGGCCTGTTGTGACTAAACTCCATTCATCTCTCTGAATGATAAATGGTGACTTCACCAATGCTAGGGCTTATGACTAAAGTTCAATGGGCAAGCATGGATTCTTTGAAGAGTGAGAAGAATCTATATGAACTGTGCTGTTAGCGTTAACCCTGGGAAGCTGGTTCACGAGCACTCTGGCGATACACATCTTCTGGTCAGGTTGATTTTTGTTGTGTATTAAGATCCTAAGCAGAAAACAGCTCTTAGAAGGCAAAAGCATCAAATTCTAATCTTTTGGAAATACATATCCCGAGAGAAAGAAGTGAGTGGTTAAAGCGAGAAAGTATACAGCGGCGACTGATATCAGTTCATTATTCTAAGGTTTTTATTGGCAATGTAAAATCCTTTAAAATAATGTACTTTCTTGACAGTTTTTACAAGAATTTGGCCCAATCACTTCAGAAAATATCAATGATAAATACATAATCTATTGGCAGAATTTGACACAAATCAAATCACCATCTAACGTGTTCACTGCCTTTTGTATTTTTTGCATAATATGGTCAAAGATTGGTCTTAATCCACTATTTGCCAGTACATTGATATTAATTTTATTATTCTATAATTAGTGTATATGATATTTTTAATAAAAACAATTTGCTTATTTTACTTGCTTTTGAAACCAGGTTGAAAAATAATCTTAGAATTTAATACTACCTGTGCTAAAACAATATTTAATTTCTAAGGTAATATATTTTTCTGAAAAAGATATCATCAATAGCCTAATTTTGGCTACAGAAAAATTATAAATTAAGTTACAGATTAATACAATACATTTAAAATTACATTATCTAAAATATTTGGGGACTGTCAAAATTTTCAGTCTGAAGATGCAGTATGGTGGTGTGAATGAATAAAGAAAAAAAGACAAGAAAATAGGAATATAGCAAATAACAATATTGACTAAAAGCCATTGAGTTACATGATTCCCCTTCCACACTTAATCCTCTATCATTTTGTTCTCCCCTGGTCTCACCTCTGACTCATCTCTAGTATGTTTTGAGTGTGTTCAGGTGTGTACTTGTGAAGACCAAGGGAATTAGAAATGCATCATGCATTTTTTTCTTCTTTTTGACCTCTCTGTTCTAGTTAATGAAAGGGAAGAAATCATTGCTTTATGAATTCTGGTGATAAAACAAGAAATCACCAATTTTCTCTTGCGTACTTCATCTCTGTTCTTTTTTAAACTGTCACACTGTCTTGTCTTTTACACTTCATCTTAAAGACCCCTAGAGGGGTTGTACAGTTTCATGTTATACCTTTAAGATATATATTTTCAATTTATAAACATTTGGTGGGATAACATTAAAAGTGACTTACAACTGTATTAAGGTAGAGTTATAAGTTCAGAGTAAGAGTTCACTTTTTCCCAAAGGTAGTTCACTTTTATAAAGCTTATCTGGAAACTTGCTAAACACTGGCTCAAAAACATATGCATGAAGAAATATTTCAGATATAGTATGAAGAAGATATAGATACTTGACAATTTAGCAATTAAGTGAGTTACTATGTGTACTGTGAGAATAACTTGGAAAGCGATAGATAAATGCGCTGTGAAAATACCAGCGAGAAGATTTAGAATAAAACAATATCACTTTCCAATATAAATTCACGAGTCCAAATATTTAATGTGTTTAATAATACATTAAAACTTCCTGGAAACTTACTCTGAATCCTAAGAAAAAGCAATTATAGAGCTAGAAGGGACCTTAGCTATCACTGGATGAATCCTTCCTTGCACGGATTGACAGCATGGCTTCACAGGTGACAATGTGACTTTTTCTAAGGACATGTGTCTGCTTATGACAGAAATATGATTAAGGTTTTAAAATTCCTAGGCTAGAACTAAAGTGGTAGTGGTATTTTTCTTATTAGTATTACTGTTGTTTTAAAGATCTTGACCTATAAAATATACTGAGAATTTTAAAATATTTTCTTAATAGCTTTTCTTTGCATAGAGGTTTTGTGTCTCTGGACCTGGCATTGATACTAATGCACATGTATATTTTTTATTTTAATATTTTTTCACCTAACAGTTACATAAACACATTGCAAATATCCTTTGCATCATTCTGAGTTTTTCTCTTTTCCAGCGAAAGATACAATTTTTTTTTTTAAGCAAGGGGCGGGGGAGGCTGGGATGGGAAAAACAAAAAAGATACATTTTAATAGGCATTATAAAAGTAATATGAATGTACATTGAAGAGAATCAGGTAAGACACCCACCAAACTGTCAACAAGGCATATTTGGTGACGTGGAACAATGAGCAGAGAAGACCTGACTCCTCACTCTAAGTTCTCCTGCTTTACTCTGCTTTACTTTCCTCACTGGACTTTACTTGAAAATATAATACTTTGCAAAGGGAAAAACAGCTAGGTAAACAGATACAAATTCTTTTCCTTGCAATAATTCCAGCCAATTTAGAAACAGATTCCACTGAACATTATCAACTACATACTAGGCATATTACCACCTCAGACCTTAGAAAAGTATATTTAGGTATAATATTTCAGTTGTTAGTTCAGATTACTAGAAGAATTTGGCAGAATGGTATTGGAGCAATCAATAATGGTATAACACGGCTACGTCTCTCTCACCCTCCTTCTCTTGTAAACTTCCGCCCTGCGTCCCAAGTATCATTCCCATTGGCAAATACTTCAATCATTGCTTGTCGAACTACTACCGTGTTTCTAAATGAGTTTTTTTAAATTTTCTATTTCTTGATTGACCAACTTGAAATAGCAGAGGAATGTCCCCTTCCTCCCAAGCATCTCTGCTCTTGTTTATCTCCTAATAAGGTCCCGTCGGCAGTGTCTTACTGAAATCCACTTTTAAAAACTGTTGTTACGAACTATATAAATGATCCCTGAAAGTATAGAGACCTTACAGGCAAGAAGGGGCTGGAAAGAGCTATTCCAAGTCATGAAATCCACAGACCTACAACCAAGATTGCTCTATCCAGCAAAACTTTCATTTAGAATGGAAGGACAGATAAAGTGCTTCTCAGATAAGATCAAATTCAAGGAGTTCATCATCACCAAGCCCTTATTATATGAAATGTTAAAGGGACTTATCTAAGAAAAAGAAGTTAAAAAAAAAACCATGAACAGTGAAAGGACAACAAACTCACAGTTATGAACAACCATACCTAAAACAAAAGCAAACTAAAAGGACAGCTAGATCAGGAGTGGAAACATAGAAATGAAGATCTCAAGGAGGGTTAGCAACAGGGGAGTGGGAGGAGGAGAAGAGGGGAGAAGGTACAGAAAATAAGTAGCATAGACGGTAGATAGAAAATAGATGGGGCAAGAATAGTATGAGAAATATAGAATCTAAAGAACTTGAGACACATGGTCATAAATTAAAGGGGGGGTAATGGTGAGGATGGGGGGGCAGGGTGGAGGGGAATGAAGGGGGAATAGAACAACTGTAACAGCATAATCAATAAAAAAATAAATTAATAAAAATAAAAAATAAAAACTGTTGTTGATGGCAATTTTGGGTTTTTTTTTTTGTCATGAACCCTGTTTCAGATTGATGGTTTTTGTCTGTTTTTCCCCTGTAACAAACTCTCAATGTTTTCCTGAGAGGTGGGTGTGGAAAACACGTGTGTTTAGTCCACCATCTTAGCACTCACGCTTCTCCTTTGCGATTCTCTTTTGACTTTTTTTCTCTGAATTGTCTCACCGCTGGCATCTCCTTTTACTCCTAAGTCTTACCTTAATCATGTCCCCTTTCACCTTTCCTTACACTGCTCTGGGCCTAATGTTTTCATTGTTGTCTATATTTTACTGAAAAAACAAAGCAGCTTTAATTTTTCCGTATTTACCCTTGACTAGTGAGCCTATTGACTGATACAGCAGGTCTGCAGGTCACACCATTTCATTTTGTAATAATATTGATGAGAAAAACAAACAAACGAACAAACACCCAAACTGGCTCGTGGCCCTGGGCTCTGTCCTATGGAGTCTGCGTGTTCTTCCCATGTCTCAGTAGGTTTTCTCTGGGTGCTCAGGTTTCCAAAGACATGTATGTGAGGTGAACCGGTGTGTCTCCATTGTCCCTGAGTGGGTGTGAGTGTGCCCCACGATGGCAGTCCTGTCCAGGGTGGGGGCACCCTGAGCTGCCAGGATAGGCTCTGGTCACCTGCAACCCTGACCTGGAACAGATTAGAAAATAATTTTATTTTTATTTGATTGTTGTTCAAGTACAGTTGTCTGCCTTTTCCCCCAACCTCTCCCCCCGGACCCCAGCCACCCCCACCTCCCTCCCCTGATTCCACATCCCCTTGCTTTTGTCCATGTGTCCTTTATAGTTGTTCCTGAAAACCCTTCCCCTTTTCTCCCTCAGTATCCCCTCCTACCTCCCCTCTGGTTACTGTCAGTTTATTCTTAATTTCAGTGTCTCTGGTTATATTTTGCTTGCTTGTTTGTTTTGTTGACTAGGTTCCACTTAGAGACAAATACCATATGATCTCACCTTTAAGAAAATAATTTTTAGTTTTTATTGCTCTTTCTTAAATGTATTTCTAGCTCACGTTTATTTCAATGTTTAATTGAAATTAGAACTATTCTGGGTCTTTATAAGAAGTATGGTGATATTTCTACAACCAGAAATATGCCATAGGAACTTAACTCTTGTGTCTATCAATCAGCTTGTGGTAAAATCCATCATTTTGCTTAAAGTTGCAGTTTCCAAGAAGCTATGGCTAACACTGAGGATTTCACTACACAACATCATGATTCAAATAAGAAACAAATGACTTTTCCACTGAAATTTGGAACATTTGTGCAGATCTTTGGACAAATTCCTCGAGTGTGTCCAGAGTCTTGTTAGTGTTATAGAACACTCTCAAGAACGTCATGAGGACTTTTACTGACACTCTTGAATTCCAGAAGACCCACCAACAGGTCCCAGAAATAGTGGATTCCCTGAGCAAGGGTGTGTGCTGCTCCTTTTGTTCTCTACATCCCTGACCTCTGTTTCATACTTTTTCTAGGGGATGCCGGTGCTCCAGTCTCCAAGTGACTTACGCCCATTGGTGTAGGGATAGTGGCAGAAGTCCAGCCCTGATGGAAATCTATGGAAGCTAAAGGTATGTCTGTTTCTTTAAACCATTCCAGAGAGGTCCCACCCAACACCTGGGATATAAACTCTTGGCCCTAAGGACATTATGACTTCCAAGGCAGAGCTGGTGCTCACTAAAAAGGTGCATTCAGATAAGGTGGAAATAGAGATGGAGACAGAAGACGTGAGCATCTGCATAAATTATTTTTTTAAGCGGAAAAGCAAACTTTATTAAAGAAAACTGAGATTATACATATTTTGTGGACAAGAAAAGACTGAAGGGAATTTAATAATTAGAAAGAAATAATGTTTTCTTCCAACACATTGAGAGCAAGGATAAAAGAAATTGGCTTAGAGAATGAAACTTTTTGTTTAAATATTACAACATACTTTTTGATGTGTGGCTTTTGCTGCATCTTTTGAACATATGGTGACTCTCCTCAGAACATCTTTATAAATAGATGGTAAGTTATGAGTTTGGCATCTACAGGTGAATAATTAAACCTTTTGCAAACTAGTATCCCCAATGTTCCAATGCCTTTCCACTCTTTCTGTGATAAATATACTATTTGATGACTGTTTTTTCTTCGAGACTTTGGTGTCATCTCGTGCGTGTGTAACAGAAGTTATTCATAGGCTCTCTGATATTTTTTTATTAAATTACTCACAACTCATTAAAAATAGAAATCGGGGTTCTTTTGACAGTGTGTGTTCTAATTTCAGGGTTTCTGTAGGACTGATACCCAATCCTCCCTACCCATCCTTTTCACAGCCCTGTTCATGGGGCTGTGTACCCTCTGTTCAAGGGCCTGGTTTCTCACGTTGGGATGATATGACACACGGGCTTCCCTGTGGGCCCATGGATCAGTGTTTCGAGATCATCTGAAGCAGCGTGCCATTATTGTTTTGCTAGAAGTATCAAGGAAAAAAGATAATGCTAAGGGTAGACTGGTCCTGGTACTTTTTATGATATATATGAAAATAAGTGAAACACAATATCCCAGCTCCAGCTGGGATGATATTACAGTGAATTAAAAAATCTTAAGGTTTAGTAATTTTCCAATAGAATTAATGTAAACTCAGAAAGACAGAAACATCTGAATGCCTCATTCTGTCGTCATTGTTCCATATCTAACAACTCAAGTCAGAATGATCTGCAAAAAGAGTTTCTTTACTGTTTATTTCCAGATAATCACATTAGACTGTGACTAGTTAGAGTACCCTTTCTATAAGGACACATTTGGAGGAAAGTATTGATATATTTGGAAATATACACTCCCTTTATTGGGTATAAAATGTAGGTGAATAGTGGTTTCAGACGAATGGCATAAGCCACCTTTTACACTGTGCTCAGCGTGGTGATACATGTTGGGTACAGGACAGAGGGGCAAAAATGCTTGCATTTATAAAGTCTTCGTTAATAGCTGTTTGCTTTGAGTCAGGCTTGAATGCAGTCCCTGGGCATAGCGGGTTCTGATTAATCAGTAGCATCTAGTATTACAGCCCAAAGATCTCTCTGCCTCATCGTCTTGTCTGTTATTCCTAGGACCCTAAAGAGAAAATATTTTTGGGAAAAATGGTTTCTGCTACTGGTAACACCTTCCCTTTGTCACTTTAGGTCGTTGTTACCTTAATGCTAATTATAGTTTCCAGAATAAGTGTAGTTAATCAGGCCCTTGTGGAGGTCAGGTGGGTGAAGCAAGTCCTAATTCCAAAGTTGGGAGCAAGGGGGATGTTGGATGGTTTTTGTGCCCGACGGTCTCAGTTGGGTCTCTGATGTGAGGGCACATTGGGCTTGTTAGGGGCAAGGAGAGGGAAATGAAGATGCCCTTCAGTGCTCTGTTTGTTTCAAAGATCCGGACAGATTTTTTGATCATTTCTAAGATGGTCCATTTACACTGAAGTTATGCTAATTCCTTGAAGATACTGACAAAACTGTGTATCAATAGCCTTAATTTTTAAGAGCTGTGCTTTTACACTTTTTGTGTGTTTGTGATATCTGAAAAGAGAATTTCAAAGAGAAGAAAACAGGATGAATTGTTAACAGCTGATGGGCACCACAGTCCATCAATTGTCGAGCTTTTGCATTATCAACTATAAAAATCTCTCAGGATCAAATGGGATAATTTACGTGTAAACACTTCAAAAGTAGGTGTCATGTCAAAAAGAAAAACTATTTATATACTTTATTTCTGCTTGAGCCCGAGGCTGTTTTTCCTCTTTGTACCCACTAATAACTAGCAGAGTGCAAAACTGAATTATATTTTCAAGCTTTTATTTAAGCAACATACATAGAGATGTATATCTTCTATTAACACGTGTTCTGGCACCAATTTTACACATGGTAAAATCAAATCTCCCTCTATGAGGAATGAGGACTGAAGCTGGGGAAATGCGGGCTGCAGGGAAGTCACAGAAACCATGTAGGTGTTTCATCTTTTGGACTAGGTGGTAACACCTCTTACCCTCCAAAGAGGGGGTGAAGGTAATCATGGTACTTGGTAATTTCTGGGGTGTCGGTACACATTCTCTGAGTTGTATTCTGTTAAGACAGAAAGTTGGAGATTTAAGCAGAGTTACCTTATCCTTTATTTGATGTAGTATTCCATTTCACTTTCTAAGACAGGGCCAGAAAGTCTCTGCTTTTGTGCCTCCTATTTCTTCTAAGAGTCCAGCTAGAAAAACTTTGTGAGACTTGAAATAAATGGATAAAATATGTACGGTCTGTCTGGAAGAACTCCAGCCATTGTTAATATAACAAGAACAGTTTGCATGACATTGATGTGCCTGTGTGAATGATGGCGATTTCACTGTACTAGTGAGTGGGGGTGGTAGATGTTGTCGGGTGACCATGCATACATGCTATACTGTGCGGCTGTCGCATTCAAAATGACTGAGTGGGAAGAGCAACGGACCCGCACCAACTTTTGCGTGAAGCTTGAACATTCCTCCATGGAAACTATTTGGGTGGTTCAGAGGGCTGCAGCTGTGGGCACCTGGTGATGGGCAGCTTCATCATGACCACATTTCCACTCACGTCTCATTCAGTTTCTTACTGAAACACCAAATCACCCAGTCGAATCAGTCTCTGTACATACAGCCCAGATTTGGTTCCCGGAAACTCCCGGCATTTCCCAAAACTAAAATCACCTTTGAAAGGGAAGAGGTTTCAGACCATCAGTGAGATTCAGGAAAATATGACAGGGCAGCTGATGGTGATGGGGAGAACTGTGTGTGGTCCCAAGATGCCTACTTTGAAGGGACCGGAGGCGTCACTGTCCTGTGTACGATGTTTCTTATATCTTCAGTAAATATCTCTCTTTTCCATATTTCATGGCTGGATGCCTTCTGGACAGACCTTGTATTCTATAGATTTCACACCCAGCCAGTCCTAGGTACATACAGTGCCACTACCTTGTTCTAAAGGCAGACATAGCACCATCCAGAAGTTCAATAGTTTTATAATGAACGTGAAAGTATAACAGTGTTACATTTAACTAACACTTCAGCCTCATTTTTTTCCATGTTACTTTGTTCTTTTCACATAATAGTACGTTTGATCTTATAGAGATTTATGGAATCCACTGGAAGATACCATTTTGCATATTATTTATAATATCCAAGAAGGCTATAAACTGTATTTTGCAATGGTAGCATGTAAAATGATTTATGAAAAAGTATTTACATGATAATATTGCTCATTGCCAATGGAATGAGACAAAAATATTACTAAAAATTGCTCCAGTGTTAAAAATTGATTTGAAATTCTAATGCCGTGATATCACATTTTAATACTTCTTAAACACTAAATAATGGTAACACAGAGAAGGTTAAAAACTGAGTTGAAACTAATATAAATAACTATACACGGGCCACTATACACAGTATAGAGTGACTATACTCTAAATCATGCATTTTGAGATACAGCAGGACTGAACTTTGAGAAGCGCACATTGACAAATCCAGTGTTGCCAAGATGCTTCAAAAACAGCATCACCTGGGTGTCAAGCAACACCCCTCTCTCCTGGGAACAGTAAACTGTGTGCTCACATTTTTAGGATATTCGTTCTTTCCTAATGGGAACTAAAAATATGCTAAATACAGAAATACCTTCTTCCCTGAGGGGTCACAGAAAAACAGTGTAGCTACATGATCAGAAATAAAAATCAGGCAGCAGAAATTTAAAAAATGTAAATGAAGGGAAAAGCTTGTCTTATTACCTACAAAAAAGCGGCCGATGTCAAAGCCGTCCCTGGTTAAGACCTTCAAGGCTACGGCCCAAGCAGGGAGATCAGCTAACGGTGTTTCAACATTCAGAATCCATTATGCATTCGAAAAGTAGGGAGTTAGGAAAGCATATCTTTTCTTTATTGAAAAACTATACTGTAAAACTTAAGCATTGAAAAGCCATCAATTAACCTCATTTCCCATCATTTTAATTTGCTTTCTTTTTCTGCTTTGGTTGATCTTGCTTTCTGCCCATTTTCTTTTTTCCATGCTGTTCAACCTCTTTATTGCTACAGAAAGGTTTAACATGGCAGGAAAAAGGCACATTCAGGGGCCATGACTCCCTTCCTCAAAGGGTTGAAAAGTTGCCTTTTACTGGTGTAGATATTTATACACACCCCTGTATGTACGTACCTGCAAACCTACACATTTTGTTGTGATGAACCTAATGAGACACCGGAAGACCAGATTAATAGGGTGAGTCTTCTTCACTAACATTAGTTGTAGTGTGCCATATTTTAAATAGCTTCATGTGTAATTTCTTGGTGGTAGTGGTAAAATAAATACAAAATGTATCATTTTAACAATTTTATTGTATCATTTTAACAATTTTATTCACTATAATTCAGCAACATTAAGTACATTCACAATGTTATACAACAATCAATACAACCTAGTTCCAGAATATTTTCGTCACCACAAACCCATTAGGTTGTCCCTTCTCATCCTTCTCCTGCCCTAAGCTTCTGGCAACCACTCATCTGCTTTCTAGCTCTCTATGGATTTCCTTATTTGGCTCCTTTCACTTGGCATAGTGGTTTCCAGGTTCACACATGCTGTAACATGCATCAGCAAGATTCTTCACTTATCCCCTCATCAGCTGATGGTCATTTGAGTTGTCCTGCCTGCTGGTGATGATAAAGGGCACTGCTATGTACATTTAAGCATATGGTTTGTTTGACCACCTGTGTTCAGTTCTTTGGACTTTATACCTAGGAGTGGGATTGCTGGGTTACATGGTAATTACATCTTTAATTCATAGAGACAGAAAAACAATTAAACTGTCTTCAAAGCAGTTTATTCATTTGATATTCCCACAGTTTGTCTAAGAGTCCCCTTTCCCTCCACATCCTGGTCAACACTTGTTATTTTCCTTTTTAAGTTATGGCCCTTCTCGGGGCACAAGGTGGTACCTGATAGGGATTTTGATAAGCATTTCCCTAATAACTAATGACACTGAACATCTTTTCATGGGATGGCCATCTGTGTATCTTTGCTGTAGAGTCCACTCAAGTCCTGTGCCCACTGTATTAGTTTTCCAGTCCACTGTAACAAAGCACCACAAACTGGATAACATGTGACAAATACATGGTCACAATGTTTTGGAGGTTAGAAGTTCAAAATCAAGGTGTTGGCAGGGCCATGCTCCCTGTGAAATCTTCATGGGAACCCTTCCTTGCCTATTCCTGGATGCTGGTGTTTTTCTGGCAATCTTTGGTGTTCCATAGCCTGCATTATAGATACATCATGCCAATCCTCTCTTCCTATGGGCTCTTCCCTGTCTGTCCTCATGTGCCTGCATTTGTGTAAGGACTCAGGTCATATTGGATTTGGGCGCACCTTATTCCGGTATGACCGCATCTGAACTAACTACACCGGCAACAACTCTATTTCCAAGTAAGCCACCCTGAGGTACTGGTATTAGGACTTCAACATACCTTCTTGGGGGGGGGGGATACAATTCCAGCCAGTACAACCATTTTTTAAATTAAGACTTTGTCTTTTTGTTGATGATTTGTACAACTGTTTCTATTCTGAATATTAGGTCCTTGTGTTCGATTTACAAGTATCTTCTCTACGGATTGTCTTTCCACTCTCTGGATAATGTCCTTTGATGTACAAGCTTTTAATTCTGATGAAGTCAAATTTATTTTCTTTTGTTGCTTGTGTTTGTGGTGTCATACCTAAGAACAGTGACACAATCCAAGGTCATGAAGAATTATGCATCTTTTCTTCCGTTCATCTATGTATTTATCCTTACGCCAGTATCTATATTTGGTACCTGTACTTGTCAGTACCAATGTTTTTTCTGTAGCACTGTAGCAAGTTTTAAAATTAGGATGTGTGAGCCTTCCAAATTTGTTCATCTTTTTCAATAGTTTTCACTCTTCAGGGCCCCTTCTAATTCTATCCTACTTTCTCCTGGTTTGCAGGATTTCTGCTGGGAAATCTACTTACAGCCTTACGGAGTTCCCTGTATGAGTTTCCTCTGCTGCTTTCAAAAGTACCTTGATTTTTGACAGCTTTGTAATATTGTATCTGAATAAAGACCTCCTCAGGTTGAATCTCAGGAGTTAAAAGCTTCATGAACATAGATACCCAAATTGCTTCTAAATTTGTCCAGTCATTATTTCTTTAAATAAGCTTTTTGCCTCTATTTCTTCTTCTGATATGCCCATAATTTGTTTTGCTTGATAGTGCCATAATCCATAGACTTTTTAAAATTTTATGACTACATAATTTGAAATGATTCATCTTTGAGTTCAGATTCTTCTGCTTGATCTAGTCTGTTGTTGACACTCTATTCTTTTTTTCATTCATTGTATTCTTCTACTCCATAATTTTGGTTCGGTTTATTTCTTTCTCTGTTGAACTTCTTATTTGTCCACATATTGTTTTCCTGACTTGACTATTTATTCTTTTGTACCTCTCTGAATTTCCTTAAAACAATTATTTTCTTTGTCAGGCAATTTAAAATTCATTAGAAAATAGTTTTCTTTCACATCATGTTTCCTTGCTATTTTGTTTCCATGGAGTCTTGTTGCTGTTTTGCTTTTGAAGCTGTATTTACATCCTCTGTTTTCTCTCTATTGAGTGGCTTGGAGAAATACTTGAACTCATTAGCCCTGTTGGGGATTTTTAGGCTATCTCATGCTTTTTCTGTGGATGAAACTGCTCTACACTCTTCATATTTTAAGGATAGTCTTGCTAGATATAGAATTCTTGGATGACAGTTATTTAGCGCTTTAAAAATGCCTTCCTGCATAATGAAGTCAGTTACTGATCCTACTGAGGACTCCTTTACATGTCAAATTACTTCTCTCTAGCTGCTTTAAAGTCTTTATCTTTCAACAGTTTCATTATAATTTGCTTGTAGAGCTTTTCCACATTTACTTGGAGTTTGAGCTCCTTGCATATTAGATGCATGCTTTTTATTTTCAAATATAAAGTATTTGAACATCATTTCTCCAAATATTCTTTCTGTCCTTGTCTCTATCCCCTTCACTCTGGGAATCCCATTATTACACACTGGTGTGCTCATGGCGTGTGACGTCTTAGGCTCTGTTCGTTCTTCTTCCTTTTCTTTTTCTCCTCAGACTACACCAGTTCAATCAAGCTAGCTTCAAATTCTCTGATTTATTCTTTTGCCTCTTCTCTTGAGCACCTTTAGTGAAACTTTCATTTCTATGGTATTGTTCAACTTCAGAATTTGTATATGACTCCTTGACTTATAATCCCCATTTCTTTATTAATATCCTGTATTTGGTGAGAATTGTCTGTTTCCTTTAGTTCTTTGAGTATATTAAATATGGTCAAGCTATTTGTTAAGTCCACCGTCTGCTTCTGGAGAACAGTTTCTGTTCATTTCTCTTTCCTGCGAATGGATAACATTTTGTTCCTTTGAATTCCTCTTTGTATATTGCTCCTTTTTATTTAAACTGGCCATTCCAAATATTGTGGCAACTTTGGAAATCGAATTCTCCTCCCCCAGAGTTAGTTTTTGCTTGTTGTGGGATGTGGTCATGTAGTAACTCTTCAACTCCTTGTAAAAACCATTATTTGCCATGCGTAATCTATAAAGTTTCATCATTATTCTAGTGGGCACTGAGTGGTCTGACAGAACTTTCCTTAAATGCCTGGATATAAAAAGAAAAATAAAACAAAAGAAAGCCCTCTCCCGGTCTTTCCTGATTGGTGTGGTGCGGAGCGCTCCTTCAACACGTAGCCACAGTGTTTACAACACTGCCCCAGCCTGCACTTCCTGTGTGGGCTGGGTCTAAAGGTCGGCGAGGCGGTAAAAGCTTAGGGTCTTCTCAGGTCTTCCTGAGTATGCGCCCTGCCCTGGGTGTGTGGGCATGTCCTTCTAGATTCCTTGGAACATGTGGGAGCTTTCCAAAGCCCTTACTTTCCAAAGTATTTCACTGCACAGCTTTCCTCCCAGGTCTTAGTCGCCTGTGTCCCAACTGTCTGTCCCAACTGCCCTTTTGCCCCAGTCAGCAGCGTGCTCTTTGACCTGCTGATGTTTTCGAGAAATGCCCCTCTGCACAGCCACTCTCCCATCTTCCTGAGTTAGGTGAGACAAAGGCAGGCCCCGTGCATCAGTCCTACTGGGAATCTCCAGGCAGGTCAGGGCAAACAGGATCCCAGGGGCACGAGGTCCACCTGGCTCCCCCTAGAACTACACACTCGCACCAGTAGTACAGACTGCCGGTTCTCAAAACCACTGCTGGCCAGGGAGCAGGGGATGGAAAGAGTTAGATGCAATGCCATTAAGTTGTACTATGGGGTTTCAGTTGCCTTTCTATGGCTGAAGCATTCACTTGGTTCCTGTAAACTTTGTACTATTTTCCAGACTTTCAACAAAATTTATTCTGACAGTTTTGGCTAGGCTTCCCCCACTGCCTAGTGTTTGTAAGGTGGGAGTGAGTCCCTATAGTTCCTCACTCTACCATTTTCATTGACATATATGCCTAATTTACATACACCAACATTTAGGTGAATGTCACATTTTCCTATTATAGTCTGAATGTGTGATGCTTTATTAAAACTGTATAAATACTTAGAACTCTCTAATTACATGATATAAACATCTGTATATTTCAGGCATTTAAAGACTAATAAAAGGAGTATACAAAATTCCTATGTTAGATGCTCATAAATTAAATAAGATAATTTAGGGGCTAATATGCACATACTAGTATTCTTTGAGTGTGATCAGCTACTTTGTTACCCTTTTCTTACTATTAGAAAAAATACTATAAGCTATATTATTGGTCTGACCAAGTACAGCTTCTTGTTAGAGAATGAAAAACATTGTTTTCATATTTTAAACTTAGTGAGCTCTGTGGACTTGGAGGAACATTAAGTCTCAAAGAACTCATTCAAATGCTTTGTCCCTGGATGCTCTAGCTAATGTGTTCACCCCTTGATACACGTAATGTGTATCACGAGTCCTTCTTAAAACACAGTGTTTAACTTCACTGATTGTAAAACAGTATGTCATGCCTCGATTAGAATAACCACTCTCTTCATGCAACTTAGGATGGTTCCCGTAATAGCAAGAAATACTTGTCAGTCTCTATGGTGACAAAATCTAATCTCTCCAAATCACCATGCTTGCTCACAAGGGATATTACTTTACATGCAGAAGAAAATGACAGTAAACATAAGGACACTGCTGGGCTTACTCAAGTGAACACCTAACGCGAGGAACAGTGTGCTTGGCAAAAAGCAACATGTTATTGATCAGATGTTAGTGTAAAATGAAACTCCTTTTGATGGAAGTTCATATTAGGACTTTTCTCTCCAACTTAGTAGGAAAGTAATTTTTTAAAACTAAACATACAATCAGTTTTTAAGGGAGTCTTTACTATAGTGAATCTGGTTGAAAAGTGACTTTGGAGGATATAACATCAGATATAAATGAATTTTTCTATTTAAACTGTTTGGCGAAAGTAAAGATGTCATACATCATGTATGAGATTTTGTGCATTGCATTCAAAAACTGACTGACTATATACATATAAGCCCACATGTGTTTTGGAGTTTTTCCGATAGAACTTACCAGCAACTAATCTGGAGGCAGTTTATTTCCCTCTGGAATCACTTCCCTAACATAACCACTGACTACAAAGAATCAATAGCTTTTTAAACTATAGAATTCTGAAATCATTGTTTTGATAGTGGCAGATATTTAATATTCAGAGAAAATTATATCATTTAGGCTACAAACCTTTTCCTAACATGGAATAGGGAAGTCCCTTTTCCCTGGGTCACGATGTCTGAGAGCCGACTGTGTTCACAACTACACACTATTAAGCTTTATAGGGAGAGCAAACGTGTTAATATCACTTGGTCAATTGTATACAAACCGGAAGATACAAACTTTGAGCTTTAAGAGGACAAACACGAGTAATTATAATTGATAAACATATGCTTATTATTTGTAGGATTTGGCCCCAAACTCCAATGGCAATGTCTGTTCTGAATGGACTTTAGGACATGGGAAAAAGACTCCATAGATTAAGATTTATGGGTCAAATGCTACCTAGGGGACAGGCATTAAACAAATGGCTGAGATCGCTCATTGCTCTTCCATAAATGCCATTCCAATAGTAAATATTAATTTTTGAATAGGAATTAGGGGGAATAATGATTTTTAACGACAGATCTGGAGATAGAGAAGTTTAACATATTTCCGAATTTTCAGTAGCCTTCCCTGCTGAGTATCACCATGTTTGGGAAGAGAGGTTCCACCCCGCAAGCACGCACGTTTCCCTGGGCCGTGACGCACTCTGCCGGGTGGGCCTTCAGTCTCCATTCCTAACTGAACTTCCCGGGTGCAGAGTGAGGGTGTGCAGTGGGTGTGCACTGGCTCCTCCTCTTGGAGGATACAGCTGCTGAATTTGTTCTTGGTCTAGTATTTGGATCCTAACGAAAATTAGGTAACAAAGCTTTAGGAGGAAAAACAAAAAGCTTACTGAACTCACTGTTTCTTGTTCCTTCTTTGGGTAGCACCACAGGAATGAAAACTCAGGTTTGCGAGTGTAAAAGCCTAGCTACGAGCCGTTTTTAAATTTTTTGGCATTCAGCTTGTAAATACTTAATATGTCCAACAAAATTTACATTTCCTGTCTAATTTACAGAATTGTTGAAAAAAATAACATATGCGAAGGTGCTCTATAAGCAAGAAACAGAATATGCAAACATCGTAATGGTCACTCCTATATTTGGTGTCAGAAAGGCTTCATTCCCCCCTCGTACCGGGAATGGCCAGCTGCTTCCACACCACGCCAGGAGAAAAGGGCCTTGGTGCACTAGTTTTGGGGTGACAAGTCTGGATTCCAGGGTGGCACTTCCAAAGCTGAAGAGGAATTAACTCCCAGTCCCGGGGCACTGCTTCCGTTGTCTGATGCCTCAGTGGCACGTTGGCTTAGTCACCTTCGCTTTAGATTTATAAACTGGGAAAAAATCTCCCTTTCCCTGGTGAGGCATCCAAGTCGCAGGTACTGTTTATCCAGTGTCCTGTCCTATACACCTTTCTGTAGTTATTATTTGTAAGAACAAAACACTGTATGTGACCATACACACCCTTTACACTGAAACCGCAATAAATACAATTTCTGAGAACATGACATAGTTTCATGCATATACACTATCTCTGTACAGCCCTAGGATTTATTAACATACATTTCTTAGTTTTCCCTTACTAACACGGTGGTTTTCTTTACTAGTAAGTGAACAGTTCTAAAGCAGGAATTGATACACTGTCATTTATTTCAATCCTACAGCACACACTGAATATGATAATGCTTGAAAACACATGGTTTCCTTTGTTCTTTCCTGTGATAACATTAGATTTCACCATCCATTTCTATAAATTACTAGGAAATCTCACACTTAAAAAATTATACAAGAATAAGCTAGAATATCACAATCTACATGGGAACGAACTGAAGAATTCATAGTATGTCATGAACACGTTATCTTCATGGTAAACTTTCACTGCATGGAAATCCCACTGGCTTCATTTAATTAAAAAGCTGAAAAAGAAAGAATTATATATGTGCAAGTGAGAATAACACAGTACGCTGTTTTTTCCATTCTAAATTAGTATGTGTCAATATAACAAAAATGTCATAATTAAATTCATCTCATTCTAATATTCATGTCCAGGTAATTTCTTTGAACTAGTTCCTGTGATGGGGTTAGGCTTGTGTTGAGTACAGGACAGGGTGGGCACAGACACTGACAAGAACTTGAACCTGCGGTGGCTGAGTCTGGATAAGGCACCTTTGCAAGCTGCTCTCCTAGGCGGCCAGACTGAGGGTTAAACCGCCATTTACCCTGGCAGTGTGGCGGAAATAAAGGAAAGGCATTACAATAAACATGTAAAGCAGGTAACTGCTGTGTCTTAAAGAAAATATTTATAATTCACTTACTTAATATAAACACTTGATCATTTGCATTAAATTAATAATATCATTGAATAACCACGAAATATGCATAAAAAAGCCATAATAAAACTTTTACCAGATTCTGATGAAACAACACACAGATACTTGTCCATACAGAAATAAAAGTAAAAGATAACTATTATTTTTCTTTTTGAACTTCCCCAAGAAAAGCTTTAATACAGAACACAAATAGTTTTTGTTTGATATCTGTGCCTTTCCACTAAGGTGGCAATTTTAAGTCTTGACGACATAACTTTGTAGGACCATCAAGAGACAAACCAACTTTCAACTAAATATTAAAAAAAATGAAAGTAGTGGTTAATATAGTTGAAAAGCTATGTAGTTAGTAAGTTTAATATTGGGGTGTTTAAGTTACAACATCCCAGGCATAAACTGCTTTGTCTTTCTGAACCTCGGCTTCCTCATTAGTGAAGGAACGCTTGTTTTGGATGCTCTCCCAAGTTCTTTCCAGTGGTAATACTTATCATCTTAGTGTTACTGTGATAAAAGTAAATATATACTCTAAAATATTTTATTATAAAATGTGATCTATAGTTGTTATATATTTTGAATAAAGTATGCAATGCAAACTAAAATAACTGTGTACCTGTGTCTGAGAAATCATTAAAAGATAGAAATCATGCACTGAGATTCAGAAGCAACAAGACACTGCTTCAAGGCAAGCCCTGACTGAAGTCCTGCAGGCGCAGCCATCTCCCTGGAAAGATGAGCATTTGAGGCTCCAGTCGCTGTTCAATCCCCAAATCCTCAACAACACCAACAGCGAAGCAGCTAGACCTGTGACGTGTAAATGAACTTGTTTCTGTCTTCAGTAATAAGCAGGCCCAGAAGATAAAGCTAACTAAAGAATAAGGGATAACGAAAACAGAAAACTTGATCATAAAAAATATTTTTAACTGTAATTAATGTAGGAAAAACTATAATTTAAAGAAAATGAGAGTTTTTAATTTAAAGGCCTGGTCTGATCATTTCAAAGCTATGGATCATTACAAGATCACCTTTTATCATTGCTAAAAATATTACCAAGATAAAAGCAAAAATAGTAATATGACCCTTTGTGATTTTATACTTCCTAACTTTTTTGGGTGCTAGGAAGCTTAAAAGGGTCTACGACTTTTACATGTTGCTACATTCAGAAAGTAAAAGGATCTTTGTATTTTCTTATCACTGAAATAGCCTAAAATGCTTAGCTGTCCTGGTATTGTTCATGTGAGGGGTCTTTCCAAACTAAAATACTTAATTATTTTTTTAAAACCTGTTACAAAATATTTTTATATTTTATTATGAAAAAACAAACATGTACTTAGTCTTAAACTAAGGCTAAAATAAAAAAACCTTTTATTAATGGTCCTATAATATGATAAATCTAACAGAACACTTCTTACTCTTTTACATTTAAAATTATCTTTTTTCCCAAAAAGAGGTATAAAACCTTCTTGACGAGTGTTTGTTCAAGACACTGGGAAGATGTGAATTACCAGTGTCAAAAATGTTTTGTTAGTTAAAATGTTGTTTAGCACAGTATGAGCTATTATTCTCTAGGCAATGATTCAGTAGCTTCTGTTTGACTTTTATCTCCATTACAGAAACATTAAATGTCCAATGCGTGTTCCATTATGAAAGTTTTATCCTGAGTCCATCATCACTCAAGAGAACAGTCTCTTGTTTCTGTCTGTCAGCGTCTGACACACATTTTTTTCATCTTTGCACATTTACTTGTCTAATAACTTTGTAAAATCTAACAGTTCTCATATGCTGCTAACTGTGTTTAGGTACTACCTTTCTGAATGCTTATCATAATAACATAACACAATGCTTTTTTTGTCATACTTAAAAACTGTCAAGAATACTGCAAACTGACTACGTTCCTCTTCTCTGGAAAGTGCTCCGGAGCGCTGCAGTCTGTTTCAGCAGAGAGAAGCTGCCTTGGGTGCCGCTGTCAGCTTCTGTCTGGACTCCTCTCTGCCCTGCCCTGACCTCATTATCAGCTTCTGTCTGGCCTCCTCCCCACCCGCTGTCATGATCTCATTACAGTTCAGGATAGAGTGCAATGCGCAGCACTGACTAATGACTGGCGTATTCTGAAGTGGGTACGTGCATGGTCAAGTTTGACTTGGGTAGCAATGTAAGATGGGCGCTACTCAGCAGGGGTAGTGAACTGTACAGAGGGAGATTAGACCGCAGCCCAAAACCAGCCAGATGTGCCCAGAGTCTCCCCTCTCCTGGCTTAAAAGGGCTGCAATTAATTCCCTTCTAGTTTGCATAGCTTAATGATTGCTCCCAGTACATCTGGAAGGCAGAGGGGCACTATGTATACAAAGAAGGAATGGAATGAGGGTCTCAAAACACGGCTCTTTTTTAAGTCTGGCTCTCTCCTAATTTCTCCCCACAAGAGCAAACATTCAGGATTTAGATAAAAGTGTTGCCCTTGATTTGTTTAGGAGTGCTATTCTGAAAGTGTTAGCAAGGTTGTTATTTGAAATTCTAAATAAGTTTTCCTAGAGAACATTATTGAAAGTGATAGTTCTTTTCTCAAATTCAGGTCCAAAACAGTTAGTTGGGATCAGTGTTCAGCAGAGACTTACTGGGCATCTACTTGTAGAAGAGCACCGTGCACAGGGGAGAATGGCGTGGGCGTGATTCAGAGTAACACAGTGACAAATGTGACACGATGGCAGGTGTTATAGGGGTTCAAACGCAAGCCGACAAAGCACAGCTCTGACACTGAGAAAATGTAAAACGCGGACAGCAGCCTAGGCCGAAGGGGCTGACCAAAGAGAGGTAGCAGGGTATGGGACTGATCGGGCAGTCTGTGCGGCTGACCAGCAGTCAGCCAGTCTGTGGAAGGCCAGGGGCTGATTTAAACTTTGTGAGCCATTTATCTGTCAAAACTACTGAACTACGCTGTTTTTTGTGCAAAAGTAGCCATAGACAATACATACGCGACTCTGGCTGTGCACCAATAACACTTAGCTCATGGACACTGAATTGTATATAATTTTTACATGTCACAAAATACTTTTTTCCAAAAATTTACAATGATCAAAACCGTTCTTAGTTTACGTGGCACTCAAGAGTGGGCAGCCGGTGGGTCAGCCCACGCAGTGGTGGCTGACCCTGCAGGAGGCCAGGGGGCACCCTGAAGGCGGCGCCATAGGAAGAGACAGATGGAAAGTTAAACAAAAACTAAGGGGACTTGTACAAAGGTATTACTACACAGCTAGTAAAATCTAGTGTAGAACAGTTGACACTGAAATACACTCATGGGAAAGGAAAACCGGCTTATAAAATATATGGTATAATCCTTTCCTGGGTTCCACATACACACAAGCCTAACTGTCAACATCGATAATCTGGGTGTTAGGATTACGAAAACTTCATTTTCTTCATCTCGCTCATCTGCATCTTCTGGAAGGAACAGGTACTGACTTTTCTCTCTTCTTTATCCTTGGCCTTAATAGACTGTGGAGAAGCAGCAACACAGTCTGCGTGGACTGGAATGACCGTACGTTACTCTAGGGTAAGGGCTGGCTCACAGACGGTGATGGCTGCCACTCAGGGAGCTGAGTTAGGAGGCCGGGCAGCAGTGTGAACGAGACACTGTGCACAGCAGTCCCGGCAGCAGCACTGGGGGCAGAGAGTGACGGAGGCCAAAGTGACTCCAAGGTGTCTGAGTTGTGGGAATAATGGTGTCTCAGGGGAAGTGGGGAGAAGAGGAGAAACAAGGGTGGAAGCGGAGACGAGGCTGTTTTTGCACATGGTACAGGGTCAGAATTTGACGAGTACATTGGACCGAGAATCATCTAAAAGAAAGGCATGGGAGTGTTGTGTTGCCAGGTCCGCGGTGTCACACTTCAGAGGAACTGGTCAACTCTGAACAGGCTATGTGGGTCGCAGAAGGGAGAGACCTCTGTTTGCTTACCTAGTGGTCACTGGAGACCTGTATTACATGAAAAAATGTTTGTTCCTTTTCTCCTCCTGTAAAGAAGCTGAAAAGGTACCAAACACTGGTCTGCTTTTACTTTTGTTTTTACTTATCTAGAATTACTTATTCTTTCTGTTCTTGCTGTGCTACACACCAGGACAGGGTCAGTGCTCTTGAAGGAATGAATGCTGTCCAACTGGGAGCTGGGTAAGTTTTCTACTGACATGCTCAGCTGGACAGAATTCTCCTGTGTGCAATCTTAACTTCCTGTAGTGGTGACAGTGACATTAGGGCACACTGTCACAGGTTCAGGGTTGGCTGCTTGGCTTTTATTTTGGTATCCAAAAAAAGTGCAGATGGGAGGAAAAACTTGACTGCTTTACACAGCACGGATCAGCTGCTAGCTCAATTTTCACCCCTATGTCATTGCCTCGTAGTTAGTGGAGCTCAATAGTTCACTGTCTTCGGGACTGGTTAACTTGCACTCCATGTTCAAAACTGGTCTAAGGGGATAAGAGGCTGTTAGCCAGACATCTTTAGCCAGAAGCCTTGGGCTTTCTTCTTTGTAATAGGTTACTAATCCCAGAGAAGACTTCAGGTCAAAAGAAAAGGACCTAAAAAAGAAAGGCCAAAAGGAATTCAGGGCTTTATTAGGAGTAGGGAGAGCTCTTTAGCAATCAGAACCTTTATGTCACCCACCGTGGCACAGGGTAGCCGATGTCAAGTCTACCAGCTGCCAAGGCCACTTCCGCACACAGTCTACACAGAGAGGGACACGGAGAGCTTTGATACCATCAGAAATGGGGAGAAAGAATAATGCACTCAGCACGTGTGGGGTAAGGCGGAGAAGCGGATGCAGATGAGAACTCTCGGAGCTCCCCTGCTTTCTGTGGGCTGCCACGTAGTGACTTTCTGCCAGTTAGAAACCTGCATTTCCGTGGGGAAACGAACGACCCTGCAGAGCTCGCGCTGATGTAAGTGCCTGCTCAGACTACGTGTTTGGAGGTTCGAGGGGCTGAAAAGTGCGGGGCAAAAGTCAAACCAAACACTGGATTCTGAATAATCTATAAAAATGACTTTGGCTTTATTTCCGAAATTATCAAATATTTATTTAAAATATTAGCACACATTTAGAAAACTTGTATTTTGTTTTATTATCTGGGATGTTAAAGTTTACATTGTTTGTTGTGGGAAGAGGAATTTGACTACAGCTTTCCTGGGCAGAACTGAATATACTCTGTCTACAGTTCCAGTGTGGCTTTCTTCCCTCAAGTAATAAAGCAGAGAAGTAACCAAATGAAATTCTATTTTATTTGGAGTGAAGGGCATATGCATGTATACAAATGTTACTGTTTAAAATATGTACCGCTTTTGCTCAGTGGTTAATTCCATGTGTCCAAGTCTGCAGCTGGAATTTTTATCTGAGGAATTATACCTGTAGTAGCTAAGTACTAAATGGGTAAGGCTGGAATTTGAGATCTCACAAGTATGTTATTTTGCATTTGTAAAACTAATTTGCTGTAACTTGTACTCATGAGATAAAAATGGCCATTTGAAAGATGAGGAAAACTGAGGCTCAGAAAAGATTAAAACACTTGCCTGAGGTTATAGTTTTAAAGTGCCACGGTCCAAATCATATCTTCTCACTCAGAGTCCAGATCACTTTCCAAACACCATGAGGAAACACAACAATACGGAAAAACGGTCCTTAAGAGTCAATTTCCACATGCACGTTATCATTACCAGAGTTAGTGTATTCTTTACCCAGATACCACAGGAGAGAGACAGAGGTGCCTTCACAGCGCTCCTGCTTCAGGCTAAACCTCAGCATGAAACGGACGACCCCAGGGACATGCTCATCCGGAAGGTGTAGTGTGGCTTGATCACCACACTGCCTCTGTATCCTCTAAAAAAAACTACACTCTGCCTGGAAACACGGGCCACGTCTTACTTCTCCTGTTATAATCTATGTGGAACATACCGCAGGTGCTCTAAACTTGCTTAACTGAGTTTAGAGTCTCCGAGCAAATGAGTTAGTTACCTTACTTCAATCCTTAAACACAGATTAACCACTCTGCTCATCCTATTAGTTAAAAGGGAAGATGGTCATGTTAGTATAATAATATTACCTGTAAGGATAGCCGTGGTACTTGGAACGAAATATTGAAAGTAGAAAACTGAAGAAGAACACCACCAGGCCTAACCCCACTAGGCAAATTACTAGAAAGAGACAGAAAATACTGTTAATATCTAGATACACACAACCCAAATGTCCATATTTTAGAAATGCATTAAATTAATTACAGTATACTTACATTTCATAGTTCACGACACATACTGGTGGAACAAATCAGATAATCCAAAATATAATGCATTCGTTGTTTTCCAAATTCCTCTCATTTAACAGTGACACGTAAGAACTTCTGTACTTTCCCAGCCTAGCTTCTCCTGTAATATTTTCCCCATGTGTTTGCCCACTTCCTGCCAAAATTGGTTACTTTACAAAAAAAGGTATTTTTCCTACAAGCCTGAGAGAAGGAGTTTCATCAAAGGATAAAACAACCAACCTGCCTAAAAACGCAGCACTGGCTGGTCCCATGGTAGTGGGTTATCAGAACTCAACTAAAGTTAGTGTCACTGAAGACGCAACGCTGTGTTTAAGACGTGGTGGGACTGTTACGTCTTGGACTGTCACTGGAAACGAGAGCACCAAGACATGCTTCCTTTCACAACGTGGACGTAGAGGTCTGAAGGTCATTGGGAAAGTAGTCACACCTCCGTACTTGTCGGCTTCAGAACTGGTCAAACCCGGTACTTGTCACATTTTGACAACATAACATGCATCTATTGTCCCTTGCTTGTCACTCCTCAGAACTAATTACCCCAGAGCCCAGGGCACGTGGTGACACCGACAAGTACCAAGCCATGAGGCATTTTCCTTGCAGGACGGTGTGGGACTCATACAAGTCTAGCAAGTGCAGTGAGTCCTGAGGAAGTGTGGAGTGTTGAACATTTTTTTCTCATCAAAATGCGACGAGTACAGGGACTGAGGGGTTCTGAAGCCGACTGCCAAGGTATGACTGTATTTCAGTGTACAAACATATGAGAATACTTTTCCTGAGTCAGTCTTTGAATGCACACTGATTTTTGTGGCATAGAAGATACAACATTTGACAACAAAATCTCTGACTCCCCCGCAGAAGTTTCCTTCTCAGCCACTAGGGTGGATGTTGTTACTATGGAGACCGGAGCCTCAGTAGAGATGGGTCCCAGCGCCCCTGACAAGGGTGCAGAGCAGCTCTCCTTTAGGGGCAGTTCCACTGAAAATCACCCCACTCCATTCTAGAAGAAATATACTTCTATTTATTTGCACAGATGTAAGAAGTAGAAGAAAGTAAAAAACCCAGTGACCTTCCTCAAACCAGAACGTTTCTTCAGAAGTTTATGTTTACAGAGGACTTTTATAGTTCCCATTTGATTTAAGTGACTCTTAAGTTTAAAACAAAATGACAAAAACACCGACACAAAAACTTACTCCGTCTTTTCCCAACATCTCCTTTGGACGTTGCTGCCTCATTTAGAAGAACCATCCCCATGGTGATGGCGGCATCTATAGTGATTGTCAAGGATATGGTAGAAATGTGCACGAAATCTGTTAATTTTTCTGGACCCGAAAATAACACGCATTCTGTCCCAGAATAGTTAAATTAAAATGCACACGGAGGTACATACAATATATCCTCTTCATACTGCTTTTATGCTTTGGAGTATAGTTTTGAAATCTGGAAACAGGATACCTGCCTCTGTTTCTTTCCTTAGGACTGCTTTGGCAATACCTGGGACCTTCTGTGGCTCTGTATGGAATTTTGGAATTTCTTTTTCTTTCTGTAAGAAATGTATTTGGTGTATTTTGATGGTATTCACACCAAATCTGTAGACGGCTTTTGGAAGTATAGCATTTTAACACTATGATTTCCTCCAGTTCCATGAATAAGGGATGTCTTTCCATTTGTTTGTGTTGCTTTCAATTTCTTTCAGTGAACTTGTAGTTTTTGTTGTATAAATCCTTCACTTTCTTGGTTAAATTCATCCCTAAGCCTTTTTTTCTTGATGCTATTTTGAATGGGGCAATTAACTTTTCTCATTCTCAGCTATTTTATCAGTAGCGTATAGACATGCAGCTGATTATGTATCCTGCAACGCTGCTGAAATCCTTATTGGTTCCAAGTTTGTTGGTTGAGTCTTTGAGATTTTCTACATAGAAGGTATCAACTGCAAACTGTAACAAATTTACTTCTTCATTTCCAATTTGGATGCCTTCTCATTTCTTTGTCTTGCCTAATTGCTTTAGTTAGGACTTCCAGTATTATGTTGACTAAGAGTGGTGAGAATGGACATCCTTGTCTTTGTTCCTGATATCAGAGGAAAATATTTCAAGTTTTCTCCTTCATTTTTTCTACATTGTTAGCTGTGCATTTCTCATATGTGGCCTTTACTATGTTAAAGTATGTTCTGACTACAGCCAGTCTGCTGAGGGTTTTTATCATGAAAGGATATTGTATTTTTGTGAAATCTTTTTCTGCACCTGCTAATGTAATGTGACTTTATTTCAGTTTATTAATGTTATTCATTACATTTACTGATTTTTGTGGGTTGAAAAATGCTTGCATCCCAGGGATGAATCTTGCTTGGTCATTGTGTGATTCTTTTTATGTATTTTTGAAATTGGTTCACCAATATTTTCTTGAGAATTTCTGGTAGTGTCCCTATATGATTTCAATAGCAGGGTAATGCTGGCCTCATAGAATGAGTTTGGAAGTGTTCATTACTCCTCAGAATCTTGGAAGAATTAGGGGAGGACTAGTATTAATTCTTCTTTAAAGGTTTAGTAGAATTTTCCAGTGAAGCTATCTGATGCCAGGATTTCCTGTGTTGGTAGGTTTTTGATTACAGATTCAAGATCTATTTCTTCCTGATTCAGTCTCGGTAGATGTGTTTCTAGCAATGTATAAATTTCTTCTAGGTTATATAATTTGTTGGCATATATAATTGTTCACAGAAGTGTCTTATGACCCTATGTATTTCTGTAATGTCCGTTGAGTCTTCTTTTTTGTTTGTTAATCAAACTGATTTGTCAATTTTATTCATTTATGTATTTTTAAGACTAACTCTTAGGCCTTGGCCAGTGTGGCTCAGTTGGTTAGAGCGTCATCCCTTAAACTGAAGGGCTGCAGGTTCAATCTCTGGTTGGGGCGCACACCTAGGCTGAGGGTTGGGTCCCGGCTGGGGAGTGTACAAGAGGTAACCAACTGATGTTTCTCTCCTGCTCTCTCCCTCCCTTCTACTTCCTCTAAAAATCAGTAAGTACGTCCTTGGGTGAGGTTAAAAAGAAAGTTCATCTCATTTCGATCTTCTTTAAGTTAAAAAATCTTTAGTCTAAAGGGTGATTCAACACCAATGTTTCCTTGTTGGGTTTCTGTCTGGAGGGCCCGCCCACTGCTGATGGCGGTGCAGTGAAGTCCCTCCTGTTAGAGCGATGCCTGTTTCTCCCAGTATATCGGTCAGTATGTGCTTAAGACACTCAATACGCCAATGCTGGGAGTGCACGTATTACGGCTGTTTTACCTTCTTGCTGTACTGAAACCTTTCTCACTATATAGCTACCTTCTTGGTCTCCTTACTGTTTTTGGCTTGAAGTCTATCTTGTCTGATCTAAGTGTAGTACTCCAGCTCCCTTCTGGTTTCTACTTGCTTGGAATATTCTCTTCCATCTTCTCATTTTGAGCCTATGTTTATCTTCAGAGGTGAAATGAGTCTCTTGCAGGCAGCATATAGTTGGAGCCTATGTCTTTATCCATCTGGTTACTCCGTGCCTTCTGATTGTTAAATTAATCCATTTACATTATGATAATCGGTATGTAAGGACTGTCTACTGCGTGTTATCTTCTCCCAGTGACTGCTGTGTATCTCAAGGGCTTCTTTTCCCTGTTTCTACTCGCTTTTGTAAATTGGTGGTTTTCCATGGTGACTTGTTGAGTCTTCCTTTGTATTTTTTAAATGTTTTCTATTATGTTTTTGCTTGTGATTTTTGTGAGGCTTACATATATCATCTCAGATGGAGATGCTGTCGGCAGAAAAAGATGATCTTCATTCTTTTATAAAGATTCCATCCTTTTAGTACTCCCCCCCTTTCATATTTTTGACATCAGAAAATACCTCTTTTCCATTTGTGAATTCCTTAACAAATTGCAGCTTTTATAATTTTAATGCTCTTTACCTTTAACCTTTATGCAAGTGGTTAATATATGTACAGTTTTCTAATTCTAGTCATCAAGTATATCTGAGTTTTGTGTGCTTTCATTTTGTGTGTGTGCTTGTCACTAATTAGCATCTTTTCATTTCAGCTGGAAGGACTCTCCTACATTTCTTGTACGGCAGCTCTAGTGGTGGTTAACTCCTCCAGCTTTTGTC
Organism: Artibeus jamaicensis; assembly: GCF_021234435.1. Taxonomy (NCBI): domain Eukaryota; kingdom Metazoa; phylum Chordata; class Mammalia; order Chiroptera; family Phyllostomidae; genus Artibeus; species Artibeus jamaicensis. The sequence continues at coordinate 17,618,676 of NW_026522056.1, read as the reverse complement.
TGGGAGAGACTTTATTTCTCCACATCTAAAGCGTAACTTTGCTGGATAAAATATTCCTGGATGACAATTTTTATCTTGCAATAATATGAATATGTCATTCCACTCTGTCTTAACATATAGAGTTTCTGCTGAGAAATCCAATGACTGCCAAATGTCAGTTTCTTTGAAGGTTACTTTATTTTCCCTGGCTACCTTTATGATTTTTTTTTAATCCTCAGTTTTTGACGGTTTCACTATAACATGTCTTGGGGAAGGTCTTTATGCATGGGTCATTTCTTTAGCTTTGTAGACTTGCATGTCTAGTTCCTTCCCCATGTCTGGGAAGCAAGCTGAGGTCCCATCCACCTACTTTCTGATACACAGGTGCCTGCATCTCCTAGGGGCCCTGCTGTACTGCACAGAGGGACTTCTGTTTGGTAAGGGGCGTCTAGCTGGTTGTAAATCAAGGGGAGAGAAAAAAAAGAAATGACTCACAATGCAATGCTAATGAGGTCATTTGTTATCTTTTCCCTTTAATGCGGCAAAATTGTGAAGTCTTTTCATTTATAAATTTTGGTTATTGTTTCTCGCTGATGAAATTCAGTCCTATCCCTGAGTCTTAAGAATACTGCCTTCTAATAGCATTGAAGTTATGTCATTTTCTACTCAGAACACTACTTTCCACCTCATTTACAGTAAAAACTAAAGACCTCAAGATGGCCTCAAGGCCACACATGATTTGTGTCCTGACCCACTGCCTATCCTTCTAGACCCTGTTTGCTCTTGTTCTTGTCCTTGCTCTTCCAACAAGACAGCCCCTCTGCCTTGCAACCGTGTACTTGCTGTTCTTCTGTTTGGTGCGCTCTTCCCCCAGTGAAGAGGGTAAGAGAGTGAATGTATGGTGAATAAACTGTAATTTTTCTGAGACTTGTTCTGTTGTTCTAAGGTTGTTAATGACTACCCCACAAATCCCCTGGTCTAGTTTGTGAATAATTTTGCACATCTGTATTAACATCACAGCAATACATATTTCAACTACTGTGTAGACTCTACACTTTCTCTGCTGATCCTGCCATCATCTTATTGCTTAAAAAGTTAAAATACTGACATGATCCCGCATACGATAGAAGCTGCTAGTTGTGTAAATTACACACAATACCCCAAGGCACTGGGCATTCTACTGAACCAATAACAAACCCATTCGTATTACGTTATGATTCATTCTCAATTGCACATGATGTTAAGTTCACTGTCGCTCCTAGGAAGAGAATCACAATTGTCAATTTAAAGATAAATGAGAACAGATGTTGAAAAAATGTATTAGCCCCATTACAGAAGATTTAACAGTATCTAAATCTAAAATTATCTTCAATTTGCAGCTATCATTAATTTTCTATCATTTTCCTTGGATACGTAACACATTAAAAGAAACATTTTTCTCTATCATAGACTGAAAACAAATGCAGAATAAAACATTTTCATAATAAATGGAAAACAAGTGTTTTCTCAAGTGAAAAGCAAATGTGATCTCACAAAAAATATATTAAAATATCTTGTAAGTATTATTGCTAGTATAACCTTTGCAGTTTTATTTCCAACCGATACTTACCCATGTCGTCGTCTTTAGATTTCCGAACTTGAAGCATGTGGGGAATTATGGGATGGGTCAGAGTTTTATAGTTTGCAGTAAAGCCAATCCAGTGACTTACGTGTCCTCTATCCTCTGGCCCATGCAGACCATATTTTGGTGAATTCAGATAAGGTCCGAATCTCTTAGCAAAGCGCAGGTAGGTTTCCAATATCTGACCAAAGTAACTTCTCATCCATCCCCTCTTCACAGTCTGTGACTGTTTTCCCTCATTTCATGTTTGGTTTTTTTTTTACCTGTTGTACCTCCTACTGGAATATTCTCCCTTCCTTAGTCTCTGACAGGGACTTTGCTACTGTATGAAAACGCAGCAGAAGAGTCAGCTCAACCATTCTAGACACCAGGTGCGCCCCCCTTGCTGCCCCCAGCACTGGTTTCCGCACCTGTCATGCCGCACCACAACTAGTTATCAGTCACTTTCTCATAAGTAGCAGATGTCTTATTTTCATCAGGTACGGAAACATAACTGAATGAAAAGTGAAATTTTACTGGGAGAACATAAAGGATTACATTAAGTTCTCGGTTCACACATTCTGCATTAAAATGTAGTAATGTTTCTTATCCTTTTTATTTATATACCATATTTTGATGTTTACAATGTACAGCCATCCTTTTGGCCCAAACTTTCAGGAAAAAAATGTTTCGCTTTATTTTTTAATTCAATGTTTATTTATTTATATTTAGATATGTGTTTTTTGTATTATAAAGGAATTTTAGCATTTATTTTTGAACATATTATGGTACAAGAAATTTTATGTAACAGATAATTACAAAACACAAGAACAGATACAAGGTATTTCAGGTACTGTCCATGTAGAATGTGCATCCTCATTTTTTCCTAAAATTTGGGCGGAAAACTGTACATTATACACAGCAAAATACAGCAGTTTTCTCTCATTGACTACTCAGGACTGTTCCCTCACCCCGAATAAGACACCGAGAAAATGAACACTACTAGTAGGGAGGAAAATCACATTCTTAGTAAATGTAAGGTTGCAATCTATGACATCAAACAACTCCCTCTGTGCTTCCTTAGGTTTTTCCCAACAAAATTTTATATACAGCAATTGCACCTAATCACATCTGGCTTTACTAAATTTGGAGGGGGGAAAAAAAGGCAGAAATGGTCTCTATAGATAAACAAAAAGTAATCATCTGGAATTTACAATTTTTTTGCATAAGGGAAAATATATACATAAATGACAAAAAATACAGTGAGTTAAAAAAATAGACTCTGCCAAAGAAAAGTAAAATCAGACATTATTATATAATGGCTTCTTTTTAACTTTTACCAATAAATTTAGTAAGTCGACTACTTTAAAAGAAATTTTCTTTTCCATAAATATCTATAAAATAAGAAATAAAGCAAAAATAATTACTGGTAACATAAAGAGAATGGGGGCTGCTAATAATTGTTTTATGTATTACTGTGAAAGCCCTACATAGAAGATTGCATGTTTATAAAATTTCTTTGCATCCTAAATGTCAACATCATGTCAATAAGCTATGAAGTGAAACCTTAGAGAATTCCTGCCATCCCGTGAAGCTCTCGTTCCTTTCACTGGGTACTGCCGATGTGTTTAGTGGACTGGCTGCTTTGAGTAACACATGCTGCTAAAATGCTACATCATACATCAAAACAGGATAGAAAAAGGAAAAAAATATATGAATAAATAGGAACTAAAAAATTACCTGCAATAAATACTTTGTTTCTTACTATGGTACTTTAACACAGATGTATTTTGCTTCATAAATACATTTATGTAATTAAAAGATAAAGTAAGAATACACATGACCTTGCCATGTCTTTTTATCATGGAGATGTTCTTATAAAGATATCTGTAAATATTTCATTTTCTCACCTAAAGCCCCTCTGATACGCAGAAAATATTAATCCCTTACCATATTTAAGTTGGAACACAGAAACCTTGTAGTTACTGATGATAATCACAACATTTGAGAATGTTTACTCAAATATAGGTATTTCTAAATCCAATCTACAAGCCAAAGTAAGACAAGAATAACTCATCATAATAGCTTCTTAATTTTGAAGCCGTGAAGGATATGGATGATTAAAGACAGACAAGAAATGGGCCACGGATATGTATTGTTCCACGTACGCAGTGAGTCTGTGGGGTCAAGTGTGGAAGTAACAAACATGCTGAAAACTGACAGGGGAAGACTCGGTGATTGCTCAGTGAGTTTCAGAGACACTGCAATTAAAATGGAGTCTTAGAATCTCTCTTCTGAAGCTTCACGTCCAAGGTCAAAACTTCACACAATCACACAACCATTAGTGCTCCTCCAAAATACAGTTGTTTGTACAAAAAGTAACTTTGTTCTAAGAATATTCCGTTTGTTTTTTTTTTTAATTTTTTAAATTTAATTATTTTTCAAGTACAGTTTTCTGTCTATTTCTCCCACCCCACCCCGTGCTCCCCACCTCCCTCCCATTTCCACCCCCCTTAGTCATTGTCCCTGTATCCTTTGTTTTTAATTAGACACTTGAACCTTACCTCCTTCCTAATCTATTTTCCTCTTCGCCTGTCTACCTCCAAACCATAAATTGTACTGTATTAACTGCTTCAAAACAATAGTTGGTATGTTCCAAAAACAGATTTCCAAGTATCCTATACTCTTCTGACTAATCCTAATATTTAAGGGAACCAGCACTAAAACAGTGTTTTCCGTCTTGATTTTAGCATCAAAGGACACTTTCTTCTCCCCATTAAGATCCTACAGAGAAAACCACACAAACTTCACGATTAAACTCTAGCCAGAGATAATCAATGCAGTGCAAAAGCTATAATTTGGAATTTGATAGTCAGTAAAGAAAAAAGAAAATTGTAGTCTGTTAATGATTCAAAATAAAAACAAAAATTATAATGGAAAATAATTAGCATAGGAATTAGAAAATTTCACATAGCAAATTTAAAATTTCCTATATTTTACAAGTCCTGGTATTTATTACCAGGGAAAAATAACCTGGCAGCCGCCGGCTCTGTGCTGTCGGCAGGTCAAAGGATACTCAGCACCAGAATGATGTGCGACTCAGCCACGAACTGAGCCTGGCTGCTCCCGTGGATGTAGCTCTGAGAACACAAGACGGAGAAGCGAGCGTTACAGGCTGGGGAGGAGAAGTTCTGTTTTGTTTTGAATATTTTGCAGTTTTCTGTCATGAAGATAATGGAAAAATCTATCAAACTCCATTTATAGTTCTTTTGAATAAAACAATTAGTTAACTAAAATAACATGAAAATGTTGGTAGCTGATAGCACTTTAAACTGTAGGAAGCAACTTAATATCACAATAAACTTACATCTTGTTAAAAAGTTAACCACAAACACAAATAATGTAATGATTTTTCCAGAGTTACTGCAAAATGATCGCATATGGTACAGATTAGAGCAAGTAAGTATACCAAGTCTTTGTCCATTAAAATAATTAAAAAAATGACCTATCAAATAATTTTTTAAAATAAGGAGATAGCTTTATAAATGCATTTCATTAGAGCATTTTCACTGATTTTAAATATATAATTATTAAAACTGGTTTAGCTTATTGAGAAATGTACAGTTTTCTGTATCTTATAAGACCTGTATTAGTTGGTGCCATAGTATAGGAAATCTGACATAAATATTCATCTAGGATATTTTGCTTCTAATCTGAATTCCACAGTATTTCAGCTGTTAATCTCTCATGAAAATTAGTTGCTTTGCAATTGCTTTAAATAAAAGTCATTTTCCACGTTTTCTGTTATTAAAAAAATTCTGAAGAAAAAATAACTATGATATAAGATCAATATCCTCAACTTTACATCACATATGAAGAATAACTGTGTCACCAAGAAGGAAAGAACCACTTTGGTCTTCTCTAAATTTTCCTGTGTTTTTATTTTTGGCAATACATATGCATGAGAGCATGCATACTTCACTGGAGACAGTTTTTAACTAAGAGAAAATTATTCCTTCTTGGCCTGAACCCTAAATACATCACCAAATGTCTCATATTCAATATCCCCTCACTTATAAAGTTGGGGAAAAAAAGTACATGATTCCCATCTCTTTCAAGTATATAAAGTCTTCTGGTTTAATCACTAATTCTATCTTGATATTTTCATATAAAAGCTGTTCTTCATACACTAATCTAAACTGTCTTTGCTTTCATCTCAAATTGCTCATTAATTTCATAGTGCAGCTGCCTCATCCAAAGTTGTATGTAGACATACTCTGTAAGCACAGCTTCAAGCAAACTGGATTCAAACTATTTCTGGTCCACTCACATTATAACTTCCGAGGAATCTTATCCTGTGTTTTATTCTGACTCTATTTATTTAAATGTCCTTATATGGAAAAAGTACGGCTTTGAAAATCATAGAGCTCATCATTTAAGGCTCTTAACATTAGGAAAAAATGACAATGTAGCAAAACAAATATCGATACTATAAGTTATGCTCGACATCAATTCAAGTTTGGTTAAAAACTAAAACCCTCTGAACTAGGAAATGAAGGATTTATTTTAATAATTGTAACATCAAGGATAATAAGAAAATAGAACAATACCAAGTACTAATAATAAACTTACCACTCATTTTGCATAAGACGCTTAAAAGTTCTACATGCAATATACCATTGCATATAATATCACTCATTTACATGCAATATCACTCAAACTTTTTTACATGCAATGAGAGGTAGGCATTTTTTATTATGGCCATTTTGTAGATAAGGTGCCTGAGGTTTAGGAGAAGTGGAGGAACTGGCCCAAGATTTCATATGTAGTGTACACACATGCTGGGATTTGAATGAAGTCTCTGACTTTGGACCCCAGGCTCTTATACAATCTACTACCTTGTTTACTGGACATTTGACTGGATGTTCCACACATGCTAGCGACCCCACTGTCGTTCTTAACACCCATACAAAATAGTTATTGCCTTGTCATCTTCCAAACGAGGAAATTGGGATTTAAAAGAATCAGTTTGCTTAAGATTGCATAACTGGTAGTTGGTGGAATTAGGATTGAAACTTGAGTCTAATGACCTCCAAGATTCATGCCTTTTGCACCATACATTGATAACAGCAAAAGAAAAGGAAATCAAGTGAAACACTTTATAAAAGCTTTATCTGGCAATCAATTAAACGATGAGCATGAAAGTAATTAAAGTCAATATCTGTATGACCGACTGAAATGTTTGAGCATAACAATACTGGATATTGCAATAAGATTTATATAGACCAGAGGGTAGTTTGTCTGTATTAGAATCAACGATTTAGAGAAGCAAGAACTTTCCAGGCGAGTGGTTTCAAAATGGTTTTCAGTAATAGACTCCATTCTGGTCAAAGTCTACTCAGTAGACTTCCATCTTTGAAATTCTGTGGTCAAATCTCCACCTCACTGGACTTGATCTGATAAATCGGCTGCGTGTGATCATTCCCTCCTGTCTTTGTAATACTTCCTTCCCTTGACTTGTGAGATGTCACTCTGGATTCGCCTGCTTAACTGGCTCCTCTTCATCAGGCCCCTTGGCTGATCCCTTTCATTATCTAAACTCTGAGTTCTGGAGTAACTCAGAGCTGCAGAGACTTAAGCCCCTTCTCTATATTCGACCTTCTCAGGTGTTCGCATTCAGTCCCATGACTTTAATGATCATTTCTGTATTGACGATTCCTACCTTTCCGTCTCCAGCCTGGTCCCTCAGACTTGCATCTGCTCTGTACATATCCACCCCAACTTGGTAATATGACAGTCTTCTTCGTAATTAGACTCCACTTGGAAGTGTAAAACTAAAATGGTCAAAACAAACTTTCGATATGCACTGCCCTCTCCATCCAACCTCCTGCCTTTTGATCTCAGAAATAGTGACTGAATTTTTCCAGTTTTTTAGGCCAAAACCTTGAAATCATTCTTTTCTCTTCCCTCCCTCCCTTTCCATACAGCCAATCGTTGAGAAAGCATGGTTAACTCTATTTTCAGGACCCAATTCAAATTCAACCCCTTGTGACCACTTTCAGGAAGTGCTGATAGAGCATCCCAAGGGCTGGAACAGACTTGCCCCAGGCCCAGCAGTCACGTCTTCCATGCTCATGGCAACAGCCTCCTTCGTTCTCCCTGCCTCTACCCTAAGGTCCAACTGTCAGATTAATCCTGCTCAAACGAACCAGATTCTGTCATTATGCTACCAGAACCCTTCAACCCTTTCTCAAATGTGTGAAGAAAATACATCATTAAACCTCTTTTCTGCTTCCAGTCACCAAGACAGAGAACCTACACATCTCCAACTAATTTAAAAATACAGCTAGGCTAAAAAAAATTCACACTTGGTCTTTAAAGACTTTTTTCACTACAACAAATCTCTAACACTTGTGCCTTATTTCTTAAATACACGAGGTAGTACAGAGTAAAGGCTTGTAGACCATCCTAATTCTATCACCTGCTGTGATATCACGAACACATTTCTTAACGACAATGATCTCATCTTTAATAGGAAGACATCCTCAAAAGTGCTGTTCTGAAACTCAAAGTCGTGTTAAGTAATTAGCACGGTACCTGCTTTTCTCAATTGTAATTAAGAAACACCCCAAAATAAATCATTTTAAAGTCTCTATTCCAAAGAAACTATTTATGTTCTGACCACTAGAAGAGCATGCTTAAATGCCATTCAGAAATCCATTTTATTTTACAGGTAAATTTAGTGTTGAGCTGGTAATTTGTAAAGATGATATGTACGAACCTATACTAACATTTGGCTTTTGTCCATATTCTTTAGTTATATCAAAATCACCTTAAGGCCAGATACACAAAAGATTTCACAGCTTAATAAAGTAGAATTCATCTAATAAATTTTTACTGGGCAATTATTATGTCCTAGGCACTGATTTAGGCAATGGGATCCAGCTTAACCAAAACAGAAAACAAACAAAAAACTGAAACAAGAAAACTATATTCTCACGAGTTTACACATTCAAAGTGTGAGAACGCATTTTGTCTGTCACAGGGCACCAGAGAGATTTCTGGCACTGACTAAAAGCCGTGTGAGCAAACACAGCAATAAAAGGATAAATATGCAATCCTAGAGGACTTAAGTATCGACCTTAGGAAGCTATCTTTCACTTGGGGGCTGGCTACTATAATGACTTAATCTAATTAAGATTGACCTAAAGTCCACGTTTTAAGCTCTTTTTAAAAATTTGAATTTAAGTGATACATGTACTTTCAAAATCCTTTATAGAATAATGAATTCCTTTACAGTTTTAGCATGATGTTCATTTATATCTTTCTCTCTCTGCTATTTGCTAATTCTCATGAGGAAGATATTAGTAAAATGGTCATTGAATCTTAAAAATATACATATTTAATTTGCATTTATAACTACAGTGCATTTATTTGCAGATCAGGCAACAAGACAAGAAGAAAATCTGTATGTCCTTTGATATTGAATATGTATCTATTTTTTCCATGGAGACAAATGGTTTGACAAATGGTTAATATAAATGTTCTTCCCTTATCCAGCCCATTGAACACTTCCTAGAGCATACGAACTACAATTGAACAAAAGAATGATTAATAAATAGTACTACATCAGAACTTTCATTACCATGACTTACTTAGAAGCCATTTTTATACAGGAGAAAAATGAGATGACTTCAAGTTTGCATAGCATAACATAAACATATATGAATAATACACTTAATTTCAAGTAACATACTTGAAAATAAATTAGTATGTTTTATTACAATGGTTCTGATACCTCTTACACAGCAGTATCAGAAAAGGAAATGGAAGTTAAGCTAAATATAGTACATTTCAGAAGACAGAAGAAATTTTAGTCCCTTTACTTTATTCCTAAATTCTTGGAAGGTAAAAGCAGTAATTATGTTCTGCTTTTTCAAAATAGTAATTGTGCTGGTAGTGAGTAATCGTTAAGGAATCCTTTTATGTCCTTAAAGTTCTGAAAATAATGCCACTGGGCCAACAGGTGGCTGTCTGGGAAGGAGCCATTGAGATGAAACGCTCCCTGAACTTCAAGGTCAGGAGTCTTGGTTTCTGGTGCTGATGCTATGCATTCAATTTAAGAAACTAGTTGTTAATCTTGATCAGTGCAATCATCTGGATTTAAGTTTCCTAATCTGTGGAAGAAAAACACTGAAATTTATTTTACCAAGAAAACAATGTAGTAGAGCAGTTTATAAAATTGATTTCAATCAAAAATCCTCAATCTGCCACAAGTGTGACCTTGAACACAATTACTGTAAGCCCCAAACTGTTCAACCGTGTAATGGGAAAAACAAAATGTGAAAAGTGAATTAGATAATATACGTAAAATACTTAGCATCGGGCTGAAAACCCAAAAGCAGTCAATAAATGTTATCTATCATTCTTATCTAAGATTCAAATAAATTTAACAACTTTATTTTAGTCATGTGACTCACAGATGAACATAATGTCTACTTGTTTATGACTATCATTAATCAATAACAGTTGACTATATCTGGCTTAAATTCTCCTGCCAGTGAATAGTTTTTTTAAATTTCTTACTCAAGTCTCTTACATACCAAGCTAATGTTAAAAAGATTATCCGTGAAGCAAAAGCAAGATATAAACAACACACCTATTCAATAAACCCTAATGAAGATCGTCTTAGATAAATGAGCTTTCAAGAAAAACCAAGTAGTAACATAAGCAGAGTACAAAATATTGTTCAGTAATGTATATAAGCCAGGAAATAACTCTTTTGAAGACAATAACATGTAGGATTCAGATTAGTTGTTGTCTCTTATTCACTGACAAAATGTGTACTGGCATCTATCTTCTTTGGAATAAGTTTCATGAAAAAATAAACAAATAAATAATGTGCTTATTAAGCCAATACCATGCAGATTTGATTCTAATCATTCTAAAAACTGTAAAGTGTTTAAAAAATCATTTATGACACCAAGAAAATGATGAATGAATAAAACTAGGATTAGGTATCATTGGCTGTTACCCAAAGCACAACTGTCTTAGTTCAAGGTCATATCCATGAAAGCGCTCCTGGTCCTTTGTATCATATTAAAATACATGATTACAGAGTGTACCCAGAGCCCGTCAGCAGCTCCGGGGACACTGCTGTGACTACCCTGTGCCACCCACACAATGCCGTCCGATCTCTTCATGCAGTTTGACTCAAATCGTATCAAATGAGGGGGACGCTTTCCGTGTGTAACAGAATGACACGCACATTTTCTCTTTGCATTTTCATTCCTGCTCTTGCATACATTATGAAAAGTTACCTGTGTAAATCCTTTCAGCCTTTTTTATCCCCTTTTTTTTACTTGTCTGTACAAGGACAGCAGATACTTGAAATTTAATAAATCTTTTAAGTGATAATCTCCCAAATACCTAGCATAGGAGTCTTCTAAGTGTCACAGTAGTAGAAAAAAAGAACACAGTAATCTCTCTAGCAACAAAAAAATGTGGAGTATGAAAGCCTGGTGTTTTCTTTGACACTATTTCCTAAGAAGTGAAAAGGGTTGTCTCATTGCTTTTATTTATTTATTTTTATCCTTTATTTTTTACTGTATTTTTCCCACCTACTATTTATCTCCCTTACATCCCCTCCCACCTGCACTCACCCGCTCCCACCACCAGCACTGTCGTCCAGGTCCCTGAGTTGTTCTAATTTCTGACCCCTCCACCTCTAACCTCCTCCCTCCCAGAGCCGTCAGCCTGCTTTTAAATAAAGTTAGCTGTTCTCTGAGGTTAATCTTGGCTGTTTAAGATTTGCCAGTAGAAAAGCAACTGTTTTCCTCACAGCCTACATAAAATAAGGGATCTGCTTTTTGTGTGTATAATAGAATCAATTGTTTTTTTACCATGTCATTCTAAGTAAATAGGATGGCATTTCAAAATCTGTAAGATAACAGGAAGGCAGTAATGACACCCTGGTCCTGAGTCTCCTTTGTGTGCAAGAACACTAAATAAAGTAATCTTTATTAGTTCCTTTTCCATTTCTTTCTGGGGCTATCACTGTACAGGAAAGGATTCTTTTGAGATGTACCACCCTGTTTAGTATTAAAATTAACAGAAATACTTAGAGGCATCCTATGATCTTCCCACTGCATGATGCTATAATCTTGCATAAGATGAAACCAATCAATTGGGTGTTTATCAAAAACTAAGTGTGAGAGCAGGCAGGTGGGCTTCTATTGAGCTAATGACAAAAAGTATTCTGGGTCACCACTGTTCCTGAGCAAAACGAGCTGAAATCCCAAGGTACTTAGCACTGTGACATTCTGATAAAAGATTTATCTATTTCCTGTTAGTTATACATTTCTAGCCCTTTCCTTAGGGGTCTTCTTTTTATTCATCAACCTACATCCACTTCTCTGAGTCAGCACCAGTTTTTGCAAGGCTGCTACGCCAAATGGCAGGTGCGATACAACTCATAAAATAGCTAGGCCATGACCTTCTGGATTTGCCTGGAAAAGAGATATAAACAGGTATTATCTATAACCAGGTGGCAAAGACCACCACTGTGTTTGATTTCTCCAGAGGCTATGTATAGCTCACACTTGAAATTCTTAAGTACTTCATTAAATATTCAGATTAAACTAAAATAGATTACAGTAGACATAAAACAGTTCTTCGTGAAAACAGTGATAAATTGTATTGCTTGCCAAACTCACAATATTTTGTCTCTGTCATCTCTTAGCAATAAGGCCCTGCTCTTGTTAACTGAGATTTTAGGACATCTTTTAGCCCTGTTCTAGCTGAACTTGTTGCATGGCCGAGGCGGAGTGTGAAGCCCTTCTCTACCCTAGCCATACTCTTCCATAAGCACAAGTGCCAGTGAATTAGCAGTGCAGGTAATGAAAGTGGGTGGGGGGGGGGAGTAACGGGGAAGCAGGACAATGACAAAACCCTAACGGAAACTTCCACGCAGTCCTAAGGAAATCTTAAGCAGAATATGCTAAAATAGCCCTGGCTGGTATGGCTCAATGGATTGAGCACTTGGTTGTGAACCAAAGGGTCGCCAGTTTGATTCCTAGTCAGGGCACATGCCTGGGTTGAAGGCCAGATCCCCAGAAAGCGGCACTTGAGAGGCAACCACACACTGATGTTTCTCTCCTTCTCTTTCTCCCTCCACTCTCTAAAAATAAATAAATATTTAAAAAAAAAGAATATGTTAAAATAGTTCATTGTAATCATGCATCTCTAGAAGGTCAGCTAGTAAGAACCCACAGGGCAGGGCCAGAACATGTCTGGGGTCATATAAACCCCCCTCAGGCCCCAGACACCAGGAAGACAGTTACTGGTGACTCACTATGGCTAAGCAGCACCTCTTACTTTTTGAACAAAACTGATAATATGGCCAATGGAAGAGAGAGAGTGTGCTATTCATACCTACTGTACTTTGAAAATTTCATAAAAATAAAAATATAATAAGATTAAGTTTCTTCCAAGTGTACAGCAAAAATTTAAAAGTTCCTATGCATCACCTTCTAAGTAATTAGAGTAATTAATATTTTGTTGACAACAGATTTCTAGACTTATTATAGATTTCATTTTATTCAGTAACAAAAAGAAAACTTGCAATGTATTGTATAATGAATTACTCCCAACAGAATTTTCTTTTGTAATTAAAGTAATAAAAAGATGAAAATGAAAAGCAGTTGCATTCTGCAGCATTTCACATCCAACTGAAAAGTGTCTGAAGTGAGGGACACTGAACATGTATATTTCTAATTCTTTCAAAGCTCTGGTAGCTGCCACATCAGGTATATATAAAAAGAATAACATACTCAAAATGTGTGGGTTTTTTCTCCCACTTTTAACCTCCAGGAAGAAAGATCAAATAACAAGGCAGATTAATATTCTCATGTCATTATTGTAAATGTAAATTCAAAATGCAAGTGCATCAACAACATGAGAACAACTAATGCAGCTTAAAACTTACATGATTCTCCGTTACAAGTAAAATCACTCAGCAGCCAATTTTTGCACCTATAATTTGTCTAAGAAATACATCAGGAATGGAGTTTCTCTGTCCTCTAATCTAGCTTCGCCAGTATTTGAATGATTTCCCCTGTAAAGCCATTTCACCTCTCTGTAATTCATTCGCCTCGTACAATCACTGTTTTGTTACTTACAGGGCTATTAGGTGATAAAAAGATGTTATCAAGCAAACTGTATAAAATGCATTTAAACAAAAATTAACAAGACTCACTGTTTCAAAGCATAGTCTGCCTCTAACATTTCTTTTTATGTCTCTGTAAAAATGGATGTCCACATCTCCATTGCCCAGTAAACACTTGAATAATTCTATCTCTATAAGCACATTCACGTAGATGACAAATGCCCTGGTGGCCAGGCAATTATTTCCTAATGATAAACCTTTTAGCATATCTGTTAGATCATTCTCTGATCATTATTTGTACGTTGTATTTATTCACGTCACTGCTTCATCGACTGTAATTGAAGGAAAATAAGCGGAGCCCGAGTCCGTCTTTCATGCTGAACTATCTGCTACGACAGTTTTTCTGGTCCAGTGCTTCAGACAACTTCAGTTCACATCCTTACAGCCTCTCGCACATTGTCTTAAGGATGACACTTTCTCCAAAGTTCACCTAAGGCCAACTGCTTTAGAAGTCCAGTACCTCCGCTGTCTGGCACACTGCATTCTGATGGGCAAGTCTGGACAATCACTGTCTCTGAATATGGGACATCAGAGACTTCACCTTGACCTTTGATGTGAAATACAGTGCAATGGTCGATAAATGGAACCTAAGAAATTAAAATGACACTGATAAGGACTCAGACGTTCGACCCAGACAGCACAGCTGACAGTACCACGGCTTTGCCTGCCTTGGGGACAGGTTTAACTGGTGATGGATGTTACAGGTGGAACCTGCTTGTCTGCCAAATATGACTTGACTTTCTTTGTGTCAATTTCTATTTCTCTAAGCTTGCTATTGCCCTGCTACAAAAGAACAACATTCACCTTTGTATTCAATCACTATACTATGCAAGTGAATCCAGGTATACAAGAGGTACTCTGTATGTAATAGGCTGCTGTACAACTTCTGCTCGTACTATAAGAACTCCACACACACACCGCACCAACCATCTTGCACGAAGCACCACACTCCAATGGTTGAGAGCTCAGGTTCCGAGCCGGGCTGTTAGGTCTGCGTGCCGGCTGTGTGAGACTGAACTGCTGCTTCCCCAACTTCCACGGTTCGGTCTCCTCCTCTGGAAAGCAAAGCTGGCTGTGATAATAATCTAGAGCTTTTAGAAAAGTATGACCTGAGACAAGCCTTCAGTAAGTGAGCTATTACGTCGTTATGTTTTTGTGTTCCATACATATTTACTGAATGTCAGATGGGTTACCTTTCTAGGCACTTGAAATAAAATAGTGAACAGAGCAGATGTCTCTGGCTTACAGGTGTGTGTGTGTGTGTTGGTGACAGGGAGTGGGGCAGAGATACACAATAGTGTAAACAGTGAGTATACAAGTATATGATATGTATGTACATGTAAATAAAATAAATTGTGCATTAAGGACATTAGGTAGCCACACTGCTTTCGTGGGAAGCACACGTAAGGCAGAGGAGAGTAAGGACTGGCCCCAAGGCCTTAAGAGAGAAATGTGCTCAATGAACAGTAAGGTGAATGTGTTGGCGAGGCCAGTTTCTACTGAGTCACATGAGAAGCCATAATAGGAAGGTTTTGAGCATAAGAGTAACGGGGTCCAGGCTGAGAAGAGACAGGGCACAGCAAGGACAGAAGCAAACGAGAGCAGACTGAGGTGACTACAGTGACCTGGTCGGACGATGCTGGGAGTGTAAAGTGTGTGGGTGGCAGCTGGTAAGAAGTGATCAAATCCCAGATACACTGTGATGGAAGAACAGTTATTTTTTGTTCCTGTGTGTTTTATGCAAAAGGAGACTAACTTTATAAGTGACAGGGTATTAATTATTTTAAAGTCCAAATTCAGAGTAAATACACATTGCAGTATTTATACTAATACAAATAGAGAAGATTTATATTCAGTTGGAGGTATATGAGTTTAAACAAAATCTGCATCATCTGTTACAAATTTATGAATATTAAAGTAAAGAAGTTGCTAAAAGGGCAGCATATACTTTAATTATAAAGAAACATGTCACATTGTTGGTCCGTGAAAGTTCCACTCTACTGATATTTTCTCCTTTGATGATGCATGCTCCTACAGTCAACAGCTCCCTGTAGGAAAGACCTGTTCCCAACCAGGTCTGTGTTCTCACGTCCTCCGGGGGAACTGCTAATCGAGTATTTCCACTGAAATATCCCACTAGAATGCCCCTAACCCTCGGAAATCAATTTTCTTCAAATAAACGTCAATACTGTCCACAACAACTAATGTGTCTCTGCCAGACGTCTGTGCTTCCGTCAATAACATAAACATTCTTCTAATGATCGAAGTTTCAACTCTGCCATCTCTGTCCACATCAATCACAGAGCCAGTGAGCACTTCCTGTCCCTGCTAAACCTTCTAAAATCACCGCTTTCATCAGTCTGTTGCTCACAAACCTTTGAAAATTTAAAATTGCCGATAGGCCCTTCAAAACTTTTGGCAACATAAGTCAAACGCCTTTGAATCAATCAATCCCTCAACCATAAATAAATTCAACAAATATCTATATAGTCCTTAAGACTAGGAGATACTGTACACCATAATGTGAGAAAAACAAGTAAATATAACACGGTGGTTTGGCTTTTTTTTTTCTTCAAAGCAAGCATAATATATTAGCAGGAAAATATTCACCCAGGCAAAACCGAATGGGGGCACTGTGCAAATGCTCCAGGTATAGCGGCCCAAGGTCTTGAGTCTGTGCTTAAGTTGCCTCATTTGTCAATGGGAATAATAGTATTTGTCTTACTGAGAGATGCTGTAGGACTGGATATCATAATTAATACGGTTCCCTGCTAAGTTACATGGTGTTTAGTAAAGACTATCATTTTGGCTGTAAATTTAGGTATGTGTTCACTGCATTCCAGAGAAATAGAAAAGGTGAAATTAGCATAGGCTGAACTAGAAGAAAACGCTCCAAAGACGATTAACTGTAAACAGGACATTTCAGATTTTGTTGAGAAAAGTCATGGATCTGGGGAGAGGACTGAACGGGTAGAGTGTGAAAAGGGAATGAACAGAGGCTGGGAATCCTACAGGAGAAGGGAGCCAGGCCCTAACACGTAACCTTCCAGCTTCAGGAGTTAAGTGCTGAGGAGCAACTTAGAACTAAGTCATTCAGAAGAAACCTTTCAGGACTTTTTACTGCAACGGAGAAAGCTGGCAGGGAGGGGAAGAAATAGGTAGTTTGGGAGCGTGTTTGTTATTAGCCCAATACGAGGAGCTAGCCTGGATTTAGGGCAGAAGTTCTTTAATTTACTGGACACGAGGCTCTGGAAGGCCGGGAGGGTCAGGTGGAGGTGGGGGATTTGTCGGTCACTACCAGTCCCCCCCACAGGGCACTATTCAGGGGCCTCAGTAATGCAGGTTCCGTTCCGTTTCCTGGTCTGGTGCTACTTATGTGGGTGTATTCTCCTCATGAAAATTAGCTAATAACTTGTGCATGTTTCTAAATTCATAGAATGTTTCCATAGAAATTCCACTGAAATCAATAAGTAAATAAGTGGGAATCTTGCTACAAAGATACATTTCGGGATTCCATTTTCTGGAAGCTGCATTTTAATAAGTCCCCTGGGGATCTTCGTGGCCAACATGCAGAACGTGGCTGGGAAAACAGCAGCTGAGAGGTTCAGTGGCATTTCCTTACCACACAGCGCGCTGTCCCTGCCACGAGCACCCCCGGGCCAGGAGACGCACCTGCTGGGTCTGAATCCCTGGATTCCCGGTGCGCAGCCGGCAGCGGGGCCACTGGCTGCAGAATGAGGGCTCCCTCTAGGTCAGAACTCATTCCCGCTCTTACTCTTCACTTTGTCCAGGTTTAAAAAGACCCAGGCCTTATCGCAGATAACAGAAAAATGAGAAATCGTCGTTTCTGCCTTCCAGAGTGTATAATCTCATCTAAGTACACGTTACCAAAACTACAAAACGGACAATTAAGTGGTTAGCGAATGAAGCACTGTAAAAGAGGAAGAATGAAGGAGTGAGCACGGTTTCTAGGAAGATCTCAGAAAAACCTACAGTAACATGTCAACAGACAGGAGCAAAAGGAGGGGACATTCCTGACACGGCAGGCGGGGGGACACCGAGGAAGGAGCGGCAGGGGCTGGAGCCCTGGAGACAGGGTTGCCAGATGAGGCTGCCACCACACTGGAGGGCCCCTGGGTCAGAGAAAAATAACTCTACCTAATCTTAATTTTATAGGCATGAGAAAGCCACAGGAGACTTCTGGACAGGAGACATGACTGAGTAATTTCGGGGACCTGGGTCCGGAAGCCACACGTCGTGGACTACAACGAGAGAACGATGGGGGTGAGTCACCGCGCTGGATTCCGGCGGTTGTGAAGCTGGGTGGTGCGGCTGGACGGGTCTGGACTCCACCGCAGCTCCACCGCGATCCGGCCCCTCGCCCCTCCGAGGCACCCATCCCTCACTGCTAACTGGGGGTGAGAGTGACCACTCCATGTAAGGTACTATCCGGACTGCCGGAGGCAACAGGTAAAGCTCCCAGCACATCACAGGTAGTAGCTCTTCATCACTGTCAACGTCATCACCACTTTTTCACATAGCTCGTATTTTTCCTGTGCTGTTAGATATGAGGCATTTAGATGGCTTACCTAACTTCTGGGGAGAAAATTCTGGTGGAGAAAATAAAGGTAAGGCACGATGAAACAAAGGAGGTATAAAATACATGCAAAAAATGGATTAACCAGGTCTACTTCGATATGCCAAACGGGACCTGGGAAGTATATGAAAGAGCCAAAATGCACAACATTCAACTTGTCTACCAGTGCTCGGAGTCACCACCTCAGACCTGGACGTGGGCGAAAGCTGCCACGTGGCTTTCCTCCTCCTAACAAAACGGTACACCCGTATATTGCTGTCAGGCTAATCTTGCTAGAAGCAAACTTCTCTCGATGGTACCCAATCAGCTAACCTGCCTACCCGACCTTCCAAGACAGATTCTGTTGGCTGTAATAGACCTTTCCAGATTTAACACAATCTTACAACCAGCGTTTTTAACCCTACCTGGTAGATTGCTTATCTCCAATTTGTTTGCTTATCTCCAATTTGTTTAGTTCATTTTTTTTAGTTTTGTTCTGTTCTTTCATTTGAGAAATGTTTCCTTGTCTCTTCACTCTCGCTGATGCTCTGTGTGCATTTCTGTGTGTCAGGTAAACTGTTGTGTCTCCCAGGACTGCCAGAGTGGCCTTATGCAGCAGGTGTCCTGTGAAGCCCAGTGACAGTTTCCCTGTCACCTGTGCCTGGTGTTCCAGGAGTGCCCTCCTGCTGTCTGCTCCGTAATTTCTTTTGGCAGGTCAGTGGGCAGAACTGACCCTCAGGCTGAGTGTGAGCTTTGGTTGTGGCTAGAGCAGAAACGCTGTTGTGTGGGGGCTGAGCCCACGGAGCTGGAGTTACCAGAGCAGGGCTCTGGTGACAGGCAAGTTTGCCCTTTGGGTGTATCTTTCTGGAGCTGGTTGGGTGGTGCTCTGGTGTGGTCTGAAGCTGGCCACTAGATGTGTTGGTCCTGGAGACTCTTGGGAGGGGCTCCGGTGCAGGTCAAGGTCAGCTGCTATTTGTGCCCAGCTAGGGGCCACCTGGCGGGAACTACACAGTGATGTGTGGTTGGCTGCCACACCTGCTGGGCTTGTAGGTTCTTGGACGAGGCTGTGCTGTGAACTGAGGGAGGATGCCACTAACATCAGGTTTGGGACCATTTGGCAGGCACCACCGTGGGAGCTGAGGCCAGCGCTGCTTGTGCCAGGTTTGAAATCACTTACTTGAAGCTACATTTCAGGCTAACACTGGCCACAGCTTACACCAAGCTTGGGGCCACCTGATGGGAGTTACAGTGCAAGTTGAGACTGGTTACCCCTTGTGCCAGGCTTGGGGCCACTTAGCAAGATATACAAGGCCTGCTGAAGCCAACTGCTGATTGTTTGGGGTTTGTAGAACTTTAAGGTATTTTAGAAAAGTCCACATCGTGAGCTGAGGCAGGTGGCTTCCATGGAAAAGCCGCTGGAAGGAGATGAAGCCAGGTGTGCTCACTGGGTGGGGTGGGCCCTCAGGGAATCACCAGGGTTGGGTGAAGTGTTGGCTGGTCAATGGAGAGCTCAGATTTGGTGCCCACCTGCACCTGCCAGGTGGGTGGGGTAAGGCCTGCCCCTGGAGAGAGCCACCTGACCCCTGCTCCTCCAGCTTTTCCCACAAAGCCAATAAATTCAGCTCCTTCCATCATGTCCCCGGTGATCTTCAAGCTGCTGCTCTTGCACTGAAGCCAGAGCGAGCGAGTCTGGTTCAGCCCCTCAAGAAGAACCGCCTGGGAAACCAGCAGCCTCATCTCACTCTGATGCAATCCCTGCTGGTTTGCACAGTCAGAAGTTATAAGGACTCCTCTTCCCAGCACTGGTGCCCGGGGTGGGGAGCTGGCTTTGGGGCCAGGATCCATCACTTCTTAGGGGGTCCTCCGCAGCTCGCATAGCTCTCTAGATTCTTAATCGTCACAGGGGGTGAGGGACCAGCCTTTTTCTCATCCCTGCCTCTCCTATCAGTCTTGGTGGCTTCTGTATATCCTTAGTTATAAGGCTTCTGTTCACCTAGCCCTTCAGTGGTTCTCAATGATGGTCGCTCCATAATTTAGTTGAAATTCTGATGTGGTCGTGGGAGGAGGTGTGCACAAAATTTACTTACTTCGCTCTCTTGACTAGCAGCCTGCATAATTACTACTTGGTTTTCAAGGTATAAAATACTTATCATTGTATTAGTATCTATTGGGTATGGTAGACCACACTGTAATATATGCAACACGATTGGCTATAGCATAAAAACACCGATAATAGTGCTATCTTTTCTCTACTCATGCAAAGACAATTTTAGAACAAAAGCTTCTGCTACTGACATTTCAAACACTTTTTAAGTATTCACATTATGACTTTGACATTTGTTTGACTGATAAGTGCAAAACTGTAAAGTTTGAATCGAAGGGTATGTTCTTAATTAGCTTAAGAACCCGTAGTTTAATACTTAATCGAATGCCTTTGTTAGATTACACATTATAAGAAATCTGTCCTATTTTCTGGGAAAGCACCTCAAACAGAATGCTGTTCCTGAGAAATAACATTTTCTTCTTTTCCTTACCTTCTTAAACTGATCTACAGATAAAAATAAACATGAAGAACAACACTACTATGCTCTAAAACAAAAATAAACCACAGATACACAAATACGCATCTAAATACACCGTTAAGTATATGCCATAATAGCCATCCCTTACCTACTGCATATTCAAAGGAGCATTATGCAGGACTGTGCTGAATCAGGACCGAGACAATAAAAGGTACTGCACAGTCCCTCTCTCTAGTTTACAGCCTGGTTCAATTAGATGCAAAACCTAACTATTTCTGTTAGACTTACTACTGGAATTTGGGAGAGATTCAGCTATGTACAACATGAGCATCCTCAAAAACTGCATTTAACCGTCATCTAAAAATCTGAATTTACAACATACAAGAAAACAGGGAGCAGAAATGGATGCCTTGACTTTGATTACTGTGGCATCACAGCACAGGGGTTTAAGCTTGATGAGCAGGAAAGGGAATATGGAGTTTTAGCTGCTTGTAAAGAAGACTTAGAGCATGAAGTGGTGGACGGAAGGAGAGCGCTGACCCTGACACCTAATAAATGGTACTAACGGAACTCAGCTCCTCCGCTCCCCCGTTTCTCTGAGTGGTGACATAAGCCAGCTCCAGGGGGACGGAAGGCGGTCTCCCGGGGAAGTTTTATCCTCCTGGGCTATCAGTACGTAAGCAAGAGTCGTCTTAAAGGTAGTTTGGCAGCTCTGTCACATCACTAAAAAACTGGTCACATAAAGACTTCACTCAATGTTCATGTTAACTACCGTGTGTGGCATTATGGGTAGGTGATCAAATCTAATTGAACCAATATTATGTTCCCCCGGATTTCTAAATGTGGGGAATCAGCAAGGAAGGGTCTCAGCAGTACTTCCCCGTCCCGGGTCTAAGTTAAACAATAACAAGATGGCCTCTCCTGCCTCCTCCTCACAGCCGCTTTCCGCTTCAGAAAAGGAGGACGTGTGCCATTACATGCACGGCACTGCTCCCTGCTGCGAGCCAACTACCAAAGGACACAGGCTTAGTTCAGAAGATGAAATCCAAAAGCTCTCTATTCGTTTGAGCTTCCGCTGCCAATATTTTTCTAATCTCTGTTTGGAAACCACTAACTCTTTGAGGGGGGATTACTTCAGAAATACCTCCAGCTTTTCAGCTTTAACTTGAAGTGTGGTTTTTACTTGCAGTCTCATGACAAATACTTTCTTCCACCATTCGGTTTCAGACAGTGCAGCTTTGAAGCAAAAGCGTAGATGTGCATTCGTACATCAGTAAACAGGGACAAGAGACTTCCAAGACTCATGCACGCAGCTCTGGTAGTTCCAACTCCCCTCTCTGGAAGTCAGTTACCTGTCCTTTTCAAGTGTCTCTAGGAATGATTCACATGATTCTCGAGTTTAACAGTCTGATGTGGCCACTGGAAAAGCAAAATTAGCTTTGTTTTAATTACTGTTGTTTATTTACTTAAGCAACATCAATGATCTAGAAATAAAGGTAATACTTCTCCTTCCTGTTTAAAACCCATCGTGAGGGCAGCATTCAAACTTGAACATCGTAGTTGTGAACAGTGGTGCTGACACACTGGCGAGAGGGCAGAGCTCAGTTGCCAGGATGGAGAGCAGCTGCAGATCTGCCTTGTGACAGCGGCTGCAGGAACTGAAAGCAGGCTGCGGAGGAGAGTCCAGAACGACAGCCCAGCTCCAGTGTGCATGCAGCTGATGTGCGGAACTTAGAGGTACTCACTCTCTGAGACTCGGGGTGAGGAGTTCTAGTATTATGTGTTTCAAAGGGACAGTTTTCAACTCAATATAAGAAACACCTTCTGAACACATAAAGCTAAAATTGCCTGTCTCACGAGACAAACATTTATCATCTACACTGCTTAAAAAAGAGGCTCAACAACTATCATTTAATATGGATGCCGTGAAAGGGTTTCTTACTTAAATGGAGAATTCTGGCTTTGATAGCTTCTAGAGTCCCTTCCATCTGTAAGATCTATGAAAAGTCTTTAAAGAATAAGTACCCAAGTTCAAAAATAAGCCCCACCAGGACCTGAACACAGTCACTTTATTTTCCCTCCGCATATGGTACCACCTCCTTATATAACCGTTCTTTCCCTCTCATCACATCGCTATTACCTTGGATGCAGCCTTAACAATGTGCAATTCATCAGCCACCTTTTAACTTATCTCTGAGAACTGAGACCATCCGTGTCAACGTGACTTAGTAGTTTGTTCAAAGAAATCTCTGCGTGACAAAGATAAGATTATAAACCAAAAAAATAACCTCTCTGTTCACGTCAGGAAATTCTTACAGATCAATTTATCAGAGACAACAGTCCACACACCTGGACAAACAACTTACTGTAATATTCTCGCCTTGCTGTGTCCAGCAAACCATTTGTGTCCTGAGCCCGAGATCCTATAAATACCTGCCTACTTCTGAGAAACTGTGCAGACTTGCTCTCTGCAGTGAATTCTACACGTTTAGCTTTGCTTTATCAGCAGGTTGTCTGGTGACCTGTGGGGAGGTCAATGTCTACACTGAACTGCCATAGACCCTTTCAGCCCCAAACACTGACTGTGCCTACTCCCAAATTAACTTCCTTCCTAAAACAGTACTTGTAACATGTTGTTCTATGACTTAAAGTTTTCAGTTATAAATATATAGACATATATAATATATATGCACACACACACACACACATATATACATATAAACATCTTACAAATCATCTTCAATCTCAAAGAGATTATGTTAAGTACGCTCTCCAGACACACAGTACGTGATTTCTTTTTGAAGTACAGGAAAATTAATCTACGTTGATTAAAACCAGAGCAGCAGCTTCTTTGAGGGAGAGAGATGTGAGAAAAAAAAATCCTGAAGAAACCCATGGTGTGTGCCCAGGGGGGAGGGCAGTTACAAATATTACAGTGTGTACATTTTACATCCATACACAATTTTAAAAGTCAATTTAAGACTTTTGATTCTTAACAAGATGTGAAATACTTCCCCCAACCCTGGATGTTACACATGAAACAAAACATAAAAAACTCTGGAAGGCAGAGAAAGAGCACCCAGGCTACAGGGACCTCAGGAACCAGGGAACAGTGAGTGCAACGTGGGATCCTTGGATTTGCTGTGCAATTCGTATGTCCCAGACCAATTGATGCTGGAGACACTGGCCAGCACAGAAATACTGGTGGGCACAGATTTTCAAAATGCTCCGACCAAAGCCTGCTCTTTCTACCTAAGGGACCAATATGAGGAAAAAAGAAAAAGTAAAGTAAACTTTTAGGCAGACATTCTCTCAGCTCCATATTTCTTCAGATCATCCCATGATTTCCTACTGCTCACGTGATTAAGAGCAAATTACCAAAAGGGCTTCCGGGGGCTTCATAACCTGGCACCAAGTTTTTTTGCAGCCTCTGCTTTCAACACACATAGGCACGGGTCACATCACATTGCTTTGCTTTCTGATCAAGGCACATGGCCTTTGTTCATTCTTTCCTCCACCTTGGATATACTTTCCACTTGTCCTTTAACTGATATGCTATCAGTTTTCTTACCAATCCACCCTGAGGGAAAAGGCCTTTCATTTCTTACTCTGAGCTCACATACTTGGCTTTTCTCTTGATTACAGCTCTTGTCACACTTGTTAGAAATGAACTGTATACTTTCCTAACTAAATTGTAAAATTCATGAATGCCAGAATTAAGCCCAAACTATTGACATAATGCCAGAGCAACAATGAGTGAAAGGCACATGACGGTTACTCACTGAACTGAAGAGAACTGATCTGAAATGTAAATATCTCTGCTGGTGTAGCAGGAGGAGCTCCATTTTTCTCTGCGTCAGTGCCACTGATTGCCCAGACTCAGATTAGCTGGATTTCAGTGGGTTTGGATGCTTGTAACATCATCACCTAGGCTGACTGCTGGCACTGCAATTTAGCACAAGGTTATATTCGATCTCTACAACTTATGGCTTCTATTCCAATGTGTGCTCTACATAGACTACAATATTAGAATATTCTTAATGTTGACCCAAATCCTGCTTATGAAGAATGGGCAAGATGTTTTATGTGGGTTTTTGTTGTCTGCGTAACTCTTGCTTCTGTAGCACTTGTTGTAAGGACAATCTCTTGGTCAAAAAATTATTTTTAAAGTTCTATTACAACTCAGTGCTTTATAAACACTGAATTAGATTTTCCCAGTGTTTTAGTTATAGCCTGACAGAAAGTCTGTTCTCTTTGTGACCTGCACTAAGTCTAACAAGCCACGAGGTAGTTCAATGGCTTGTCATTCTCATCCAAAAGTTATAAGAGAAAAAAAATCATGCACTATCAAGATCTAAAATTCATTAGGAAATGCAATTTGTTAATAAAGAAGTAAGCTTCATTCTGCATTGAAGTTTCTTTCTGCAGCAAGTAGCATTTTTAAGAAAAGTGTTTTTCCCCCTGTCTGGTATAGCTCAGTGGATTGAGTGTGGGCCTACGAACCAGATGATCCTGGTTTGATTCCCAGTTAGGGCACATGCCTGGCTTGCAGGCGAGTTCTCAGCAGGGAATGCACGAGAGGCAACCATACATTGACATTTCTCTCCCTCTTTCCTTCCCTTCCCCTCTAAAGATAAATAAAATCTTTAAAAAAAAGAAAAGTGTTTTCTATACAGTGTTTTTTCCAGCTTGAGACATAATTGATCTATAACACTGTATAAGTTTGATATGCACAACCTGTTGATTTGATAAACATATACTATAAAAGATTAACACTACAGTTTTAGCTAACACGTCTATCTAGTCACATAATTATCAGTTGCCTATTTTTTTTATGTCTGCTAAGAACATTAGAATCTAC
The DNA here is from genome assembly GCF_021234435.1 of Artibeus jamaicensis. Lineage (NCBI taxonomy): Eukaryota > Metazoa > Chordata > Mammalia > Chiroptera > Phyllostomidae > Artibeus > Artibeus jamaicensis. The sequence continues at coordinate 17,592,912 of NW_026522056.1, read as the reverse complement.
CCTGTTACAAACTTTCAAGTATATAATACAAGTTTGCTGACAATATTCACCCTGCTATAAATTATATCCCCAGAACTTACACATCTCATACCTGGAAGTTTGTACCCTTTGACCAGTATCTTCCCGATAACCATCACTCTGTTTCTCTAAGTTTTATTTATTTTTTAATTTGACATACATGTTATCTCATACTCTGTTTGTGTTTATCTATCTGGCTTATTTAACTAAACATAATGCCCTCAAGGTTCATTCAAGTTATCTAAAATGATAGGATTTCCTTCTTTCTCAAGGATGAATGGTACTGTGACTCTACCGTAGGTTTTTACTTTTTGGTAAGCGCAATAAGGCTTACGTAAAACATCACATGTATATTTATCGGTTTATTTTACCCTGGTAATAATTTAACTTTGACCAGATATAAAAACTTGAATCATTTACTCTTCTGTTTGCCTCTTGATGTCCCCATTTATAGCTTTTTATATTGTTTATCCATTCACAAATTGAATCCATAGCTATTTTTGACACTTCTGTCCTTTAACCTTCACATTAAAGTAGTTAATGCGTCACATCAGCAGGTCAGGGTGTTCTGAATTTGAACACTATGCTTCCCTTAGCTGGTGTGTCGTATATTTTCCACGTTACTAATTAGCGTCCTTTGGGATCAGCTTGAAGAACCGTTTCATCCCTCTGTAAAGCAGTTCTGGTGACGAATTCCCTCAGCTGTTTATTAAGGACGGTCTTTATCTCGCCCTCATTTCAAAGGACAACTCTGATGGGTAGAGAATCCTTGCCGGGCAGTCTCTTCTTTTCTGCACTTGAATGTATCATCCCTCCCTCTTGGCCCGCAAGGTCACTGCTGACAAATCTGCTGTTAGCCTTCTGGGGATTACCTTGCATGAGATTTTCTTTCTTCTTGTTGCTTTTAAAATCCTGTCTCTCATTTTAGACATTTTATTAGAATGTGTCTTAGAGAGTAGCTTTTCTTATTGAAATTCCGGGCTTACTAATTAGCTTCAGAACTTGGATGTCCCAATCTCTCCCCGTGTTTGGGAGGTTTTCAGCTATAATTTATTAAAATGAGCTTTCGACTTCCCTCCACGTTTCCCTCCTTTCTTCTTCTGGGATCCACCCGTGATTTCTTCTGACGTTGTCCCATGGGTCTTGTAGGGCTTCTTCATTCTTTTGTTTGGTCTACTTTTGTTTTATACCTCTGATTGGGTAAGTTCAATTAATCTGTTTCTAGCTCACTGATTTCTCTGTTTGGACAAGTCTGCTATGAAAGCATCTTATTTTTCAGTTCTGAATATTTTTCAGAACAACAAAAGAAATTCTGTTCTTTCTTAGGCAATCCCTGGATTTCCATTTCCCAGGGGGTAGTTACAGGAGGCTTTGTGTGTTCCTTTGGCGGTGTCACGTTTCCCTGGCTCTTTGTGACCCCTGAGGAGCTGCAGAGGTGTGTAAGCCATTCCAGAAGCAGTCACTCCCCACCCAAGGACTAACCAGGCCCAACCTGCCTAGCTTCCGAGATCAGCTGAGCTGGGGGAGTTCAGGGTGGTACGGCTGTAGTATACACTTAGAATGGACACTTGAAACCAAGTATTTTTAACCGCTGTCACCCCAATACACTTAATAAAATTTAAAAATGTGTAAAAACAAACAAAAGCAGCAGCCACCTCTTCCAAATTTCACAGACTGATTGCGATAAGGGAAGTCACCTTTCACCTGTGGGTAGGTACACAGTGGAGTCTGCTGTCACCCCAAGTCTCGTGGTCCAGGGCTTCACATGTGGGGCACGTGGTAGCACCAGGTGGGGGTGAGGGGAATGATGCGTCTTCAGCTCAGGCCACTGGGCTTGGCAGGCTTAACAGGCTGTCTAGGCTTGCACTGCAGAGCCCCAAACTGGCTGCCGGCACAGCTCCTGGCCTCCTGTGCAAGTAGCGGCAGACCCTGGTGTCCTTCCTACGTGTGCAGCTGTGGAGGCCTGCTGGCGCAGTTTCTGGGCTTGAGCAGAGCAGGGAGGAACCCAGGCTGCTGGCATCAGCTGATGCAAATGCCAACGGGGTGCAGGCTGGCAAAGTCTGCAGGGCATCCACGGTTCCCCGTGCTGGCTGTGAGCTTCAACGGTGGAGGAATCAGAGGAGTCTCCCTCAGAGCTGGTCTCCGTAAACAGCAGCTTCGCTGGTCTGACTGGGTGAGACTGAAGCAACTGTTGCAGGGTTCCTCACGAGGCTGGGGGAGCTGTTTATCATCCCATTCATTCTTCATTTTTTAAAATGTGTTGTTGATTATGCTATTTATTGCCCCAATTTTACCCCTTTGTGCCCCCCATCATTCCCTTCAGTAACCCCCCCCCCCCAGTTCCTGTCCATGGGTCATGCATAGAAGTTCTTTGGCTTCTCCATTTCCTATACCATTCTTAACATCCACTGTCTATTCTTACTTGCCACCCTGTACTTCCTAATCCCTGTACCTCTTCTCTCCCTCCCCTCTCCCAACTGAGAACCCTCCAAATGATCTCCATATCTATGATTCTGTTTCTGTTCTGCTTGTTTGCTTAATTTGTTTTTTTTTAGATTAAGCTGTTGATAGTTGTGAATTTATTGCCATTTTAATGTTCACAGTTTATATCTTTTTCTTAAGTAAGTCCCTTTAACCTTTCATATAATAATGGTTTGGGGATGATGAACTCCTTTAGCTTTACCTTGTCTGGGAAGCGCTTTACCCTTCGATTCTAAATGACAGCTTTGCTTAACAGAGTAATCTAGGTTGTAGAGTCTAAATGGTAGCTTTGCTGGATAGTGTAATCTCCGATGTAGGTCCTTGCTTTCCATCATTTCAAACACTTCTTGCCAGTCCCTCCTAGCCTGCAGAGTTCCTTTTGAGAAATTAGCTGACAGTCTTATGGGAACTCCTTTGTAGGTAACTCTCTCCTTTTCTCTTGCTGCTTTTAAGATTCTCTCTTTATCTTTAACCTTTGGTGTTTTAATTATGACGTGTCTTGGTGTGATCCTCTTTGCATCCATCTTGTTTGGGACTCTGTGATTCCTGGACTTGCATATCTACTTCCGTCACCAAATTATAAAGGTTTTCTTTCATGATTTTTTCAAATAAGTTTTCAATTTCTTGCTCTTTCTCTTCTCCTTTCAACAACCCTATGATTCTAATGTTGGTATATTTGAAGTTGTTCCAGAGGCTCCCTAACCCTATCCTCATTTTTTTTGGATTCTTTTTTCTTCTTGATGTTCTGACTGAATGCTATTATCTTCCTTCTTTCCAAATCATTGATTTGATTCTCAGCTTCATCCACTGCACTGTTGATTCCCCATAGATTTTTCTTCATTTCACTTAATGTAACCTTTATTTCTGCCTGGGTCTTTTTTTATGCTGTTGAAGGACCCAGTGAGTTCTTGAACATCCTTATTACCAGTGTTTTGAACTCTGCATCTGATAGACTGCTTATCTCCATTTTGTTTAGTTCTTTTTCTTGGGTACTATTTCACATTTTCAGGTACTATCATTTTTTAAGAGCCTATACCATCTTTGGCCCCATTTAATTGAGTATCTGAGAATAAACTGTAGGTAGTAGTTTGCATTTCCAATTAAGCTGAACCAGACTGACATGTACCTTAAAGAGCGTAACAGTGATGAAATCTCATATAATGTGAAAAGCATTCCTGAAGATTTGTAGTTTACATTTTGAACTGAAACTGTAACATAAAGATTTAATAAGTTTATTGCAAACCAAATTTCAGACACAATATGTAGTTAGTGAATACTTATTTCATTATGTTCCCTTTATTATTAAAATATTGTTTTCATTCTTTCAGTGAAAGAAAATTGTATTACCTAACTTCTAGAGCTTTTGAAAGATTCTTGCAAGAACTGATGTAAGAAACAATTTTACTTCTTGGCAGAAATAAAAGGTGTTCTCCATAGTAATTGCTTATTTGGGAGAGAATTAAAGGATTTTTGCTTTATTGACACAGCAGCTCTGCTAGTACATCTATTATAAAATTCATTTTAAGAATAAGGTGCCCTGACTGGTGTAGCTCAGTGGATTGAGTGCGGGCCTGCGAACCAGAGGATCGCGGTTCGATTCCCAGTCAGGGCACATGCCTGGGTTGCAAGCCAGTTCCCATATTTCTCTCCTTCCCTTCCCTTCTAAAGATAAATAAAATTTTTAAAAATCTTTAAAAAAATAAGGCTTACTTTAGAATATTATAAACATCAGTTTTTAAAAAACTTTTTATACTCAAGGATAAAAGATTACAAGTTATAGTAGAGGCATGTGATATTTAAAAAGTTTTAAAACATTTTATGATATAAACTCTATATTTCAACACATAGCTTGGGGTAAATATACATTAAATATCTCCTGGATAAGTCTAAATCCTTTCAAATAAATGAGAGTACATGTACTTATAAATCTATATGGTCTTATAAAGAAGGCTATAAAGATGAGGAATATTCTTACTCTGGTCAAGATCATTTCATTTTATTAGTGGACATGATTATGCAAAAATATGACATAAAACTGAAAGAAATAAATAAGACAAATAACTACCATGGCCATTCAAGGCAGAAGAGTATCATATTCACCCAAGGTCATAAGAAACTATATAAAAAAGTACGCCCTTGAGCTAGGAGAGAGGAAGAGAGTGTTAAAGGTGTAAAGAAAGGAGTAATGTCACTTCAAGAGCACTTACAATAAAACAAAATGTATTATGTACTTGAAACCAAAATCAGCAGAAAACAAAATACAGCAGACTCATTAAGCTACCTATATACCATTCTCATGTATGTTTTAGGCTATTCGCTAAAATGACACCAGAAGTTTAATAATATTTGGGGAGAGGGAAAGATGGATGAGAGAAAAATAAAGGAAAAGGCAGAGAGACAGACACACCTACTGTTCTTTTCAAATATTCAGAATAATAGATACAAAATAATGAGAAATTTCTCTAAGGCATATCTATTGCTTCTTTCCTTTAGGGTTATTAGTCATTCTGAAATTTTAGAAGTTATTATAACTAAAGTATAATTCGGTCTACAACATGAGACAATCACACTGTGGCTTTTTACTAGAAGAAGGACACAGTATATTCTGTTCTGTTTTGATAAATATACGTGGCATTTAGGACACGTAGTGTTTAAGACTTTATGGGGAAAAATTCCTTAAATGCAGAGAAACACTGAAACTTATTTTTCAAATGGCATTTCTTTTTTTCCTGTTTAATTAAATTGAGTGGGGTGACACTGGTTAATAAAATTATAAAGGTTTCAAAAAAAGAGAAGAGAGTGACAGACACAGATAGCAGCAGTATGGTGACTGCCGGAGGGACAGAGGGGAGCGTAACAAGTGGTGATGTGCGCCTCAGAACAACAACATTTTATGAACCAATGTCACCCCAGTTAATTCAATAAAGAAGAAAAGGAATGCTTAATAATGCAAAAAACCAAAACCAAAAAATTACATAGGTTTAAAGTGTACAATTCTCTGATGTGTCACCTGTATCCTGTACTGGATGGCCACCACCCGAAGTCACCGTGTATTTGACCTTTACTTCACTAAGGCACATTTAATGTAACCTACTCTTTAAATTTCATACAAATTTTCCTGTAGTTCCTAGTCATTTAATCTAAAGATAATAGGAATGTTGAAGTGATAATTTTTAATGTTAATCCCATCCACGTTTATGAAAACTGTAATTAAGTCAATGATTACCATAGCATTATAGAGACTCAAAATATAATAATGCTTGAAAAATGTGCACTGAATGAGAAATACTGAGTTATTAAAATTTACATATTCTTTTTGATGGTGTAGAAACATAACTTTAAAGTGCTTTTCTGAAACTAGTATGTATATGCTCATGAGTTATGTTAATATAATTAAATTAATTTTGATAGCATGAGAATAATTTCCTTGCTGTTTAACCACACCAGGGGTCTATTTAGTGCATTACTCTTTCCAGTACACTAAGTAATTTCCCAAAATTGAAAAATGTTTGAACAACATGAACCAGTTAACAAGTAACTTATCCCTTTCTCTGTGGGAGGGTCAATTCTTCTTGTCTTCTCTTTGTTTTCCATTTTTTCCCTCTAAAATCACGTTTATTCTGGATTCTCAGAGAGAATATTTAACTGTGTCAGATTAAGTCTGGCAAATGAAAATTCATTCTCATTTTCTAGTTTTATACTCCTTCTGTGCATATGCTTTCAAGGCTTTAATTACAAAGTACCAACTAACCACAGGAGGGAAAACCATTTTTCTCCCCGATATACTTAACATTTTCAAATGCTAAAACTATAACCTGAGTTCTTATTTGCAAAGATTTATTCATCTATTTAGCTATTACTGAGTTAACATTTATTTTGTGTGAAATGCTTTGCTAGGGCGTAAGGATACAAAACCCATGGTCCCTCTCAATTAACTGCCAGGGTCATAGATGACAACAGTTGAAAGGAAGCAGAGTGGCCGTGTGGATTGGCTACCAAAGCTGGTAAATCAAGATCAGACTTCAGGACCAAGAGTGCATGCAACTAACTGTGAAGACGGAAGTCAAAACCAGGCGGAGAGAAGGCACTGAACAGCGGCACCACGCGGGAAACCAAGGCAAGGAGTTTTACCGAAGGCCGAATAGACAGACAAAAAAACATAAAAATCAAAAGGAAAAAAAGGTTAGGCAAAACTTGCTAGAGGTAAGATGTGGCGTCACAGCAACAAAGTGACCATGGTGCTGAAAAAACAAATCCTGAAACAGTTCTCCTAATTCCATGCAGTGCAGTAGTAAGGGAGGCGCTGATGGCTGAGAGGGGGCCAGTCCGTCCCCTCTCCGCCACCTATGAGCTCTGTGATGTGTCCGCACTTCTCTGGCAAACACGCTACCTGGAATCAGATGGGCTCTCAACAAACATTAACTGGACGGGAAGATCAGGAGTAAATTAAAGGGCAGAATCTCAGCTGTGAACTCTACCACAGGCTGTCTGCGCATCTTTAGTGTATTCATTATTCTTTGATTTTTTGTTTAAAACTTTTGTTTATATGTCAACATTCTCTTTGCTGGTGGTATTGAAGATCTTAACAAAAGCAGTGAATATTCCTGTAAATATTTTTACACAAAAATGATTACATTTAGCTTAGATAAGCCTATATATTTTTCAGCTTATGACTAAAATATGTCCCTTAAAGAACTAGCACATGCCAAATCCTGAGGCATGAAAGTGTAAGGCTGTTTGGGATGTCTTCCTGAAACAGAAAAATCACTTCATTAACGGTAAATTCTAGATTAAGCTGCAAGCCATTTTGCAATAAAATGTTACATATAATCCAGAAGTTTTCACTGTGTTATAGTTTAATTGTTAATGAAGCTAAGAGCTGTGTCCTAGGTTTTGTACCGCACCTAGAACACAGCTCTTAGCTTCATTAACAATTGAACTATAACGCAGCAAAAACTTTTGGATTATATGTGGTAAACCCAGAGCAATCCTCAGGCAGGAGACAAAATCCAAATATCTAAAAAAAATTATGTTGAGAGTTATAATCTAAGTATAAGCTTTAGCTCATTAAGTGCATTTCATTTAAAATGACTGTTTTTTTAACAGAAAATGTCTCTATGGCCCACGTCGCTATACGGTTACTTGTACAGTTTCCCTTTAGCTCCATGTCAGTGACTTTGTTCGTGATGACTCTCACACTGCTCAATGGACCATCAGGACCTGTGTCATCCACAGCACCTTCACAGGGACAGACAGACAGGCTTGCAAATCGGCACAGCACTGCACTGCCTGCATCATACCTTCTCTGCATTAACTTACCATTTTAGGTTTGATGCAGTGAAACTAACTTGGTACCATTTTTAGATTCGTCTAGACATATTTTACCCCACAATTAACACGTGACACTGTGAAGTCACCACCATTACAAATATGTTTAAGATTTTAAAAACAAATAGCTAAAAGAAGACCCAGCAACATCCCCCACAGTCTTAGTAACCCCCTGCCGGATCCAGTTAGTTCAGTCCAGTGAGAACACAGAACTATTCCAGCCAGAGTCAGCGGATCAGAGATGACACAGGCCGTTACACACCGACTCACTCTGTTGACGGCCGAGAACGATGGGCCGCTCTGACTGGCGTTTCCCTGAGTGCACGTTGATTGTTAGGTGAATGGGCAGTAGGGACGCACAGCTCAGAGGACTGCGGCACACACCACTTCTGGGAAACACAACTCAAAACACAGGCCCTGCTGACAGACCATCAGTAACAAACCTACTATAAGGAAACATATGATCTGTTTACCTACGTAAGAATTGTTAAAATGTGTGATAAGGATAAAGTCATTTCTGATGGACATAGATATCCTTAAATATATATGTATACATTTTTACACTTTTCCTTAAGGACTGTTTACAAGACATAAATGATATTGGCTTAAAAATCACCCACAGTTAGTGAGACATTTTGAGTACTATTTGTTGCTATTTCTTTCAGAGCATGGTATCTGAAAAACAGCAATGCAAAAGTAGTTTTCTTCACGACTTCTTTCCTCTGCTGTGGAATCTACTACAAAGGAATAAACCCGGCCTGTCAGTGGACAGTGCAGCAGACACTCCCTGTGAGTGCCCCGCCCGTGTCCCCGGCCCCCACGCCCTCCAGCCCCAACCCCACGCCTGGCACCGCCTGTGGGGTTTCTTCCACAGCTGAAGCCCGCCAGTCTGGGGAAGCCGGGCCTTTCCCAGGGAAAAGCACTCGGCCAGTGACTGATGGGGGACTCAGCTCCCCGAGATCCCACAGCAGGGACTGGCGTCTTTTTTGACCGCCTCCCCTTCCTGGACGGTTTCCCACCTCTGCCTCGAGTTTCCTTCCCCTCTGATGGAAACTACTTCCCCTCAAATGCCTGTCTTTGGTTTGGAGAGGACCCTAAACTAGGACTTTCAAAAGTGCTTATACATATATTATCATATTTTATCTCAAACAACTACGAGGTAAGAAAAGTAGTATTAGGCGCATTTCACAGAGGACCAGAGTAACTTGCCCTAAATCCCACAGCTGATAAGAGGCAGAACTTAGGAAGAACTCAACCCTGTTTCCTTTCTCTGCCTGAACACTTCAGGTCTGCGGGCCAAAGACTTCACTTGCTCTTATGTAAACTTCTTTTAAAGCACAGAAAATGCCTCAGAGTAAATCATGTTTTCTAAGGTATATTTTAAAAAATGATTATATCCCAACTATTTACATAGCAATCGTATTTGCTGATGGCATTCAATATATATACAACCATTCTAAACATTAAACTATAGGTCACTGTGATCCTTTGAGCATATATGCTAGACGGAATGGTTTCTTTGGCTATGAAATACCTATGACAAAATTCTATCTAAGCCTCTCTATAGCTCTATAGCCAGGCTTCTCATTTTTAACCCCCTGTCATTTTGTGGCTGATGATTCTTTGTTGGGTGCTGCCCTTGGCATTGCAGGATGTTTAGCAGCATCCCTGGCCTCTGCTACTAGCTGTCACTAGTGGGTACATGCCCCACACCCAAAAGTGAATCCAGAAACTACCACTGTCCCAGGGAAGGGGGATGGAATTCATCCCAGATCGTATGACACGAGTTTTACAGCCCGAACATCCCTCACATCTTCATGAAAGACAGCTAATCTGTAAGGGCACTCCAGTTTAATGTTGCATTGGAATGAAACCATTTCTATCTACCTCGGTATTTTACAAGCAAAGGAAAGATGTACCTGGAAGTCACAGGGTTCCAAAGTAAAACGTGTGGGAGAAGTAACAGTAGCAGTGAATCTCACACTTCTGGAACATTGCTTAGTGGTGTTACACAGAAGGAACCCAGGCTTTTCAGGTTCTGGCCCGACGGTGGGGCCTGTGACCAGCCAGTATTCCCCACTAACGGTAGCTCGGCAGAGCCACGGTGGCATGAGGCAGAACACAGACCACTCTGGTAAGAAAGAGATGCTCTGTGATGTAAAACAGTATTTCTGGGGAATAAGTAGAATAGATGTAAGCATTCTGGTGAAAACATAAAATGAACTCTGATGCTCACAAACACAAAACCTCTGCACCAATGTCCACTTCAATCGATCTGATGTCAGTGAAAGTTCTGCACTTTGGCTTAATAGCTGTACTTTGTAGTCTCGTTGCCTGTTGTGCATTTTGGTGAATATCAGTGTTTTAACAAAAATGCAGACAGAGGTGCATCAGGCACCTGTGGTCTGCCACCATCAAACCCTGAAAAATCTCTCTGCACTTCTGTTTGGCTGTTGGTTTGTACAGCCTCTTCTTGGGAATGTACACATGAGAAGCGTTCCCTCTGTTAAACTGTGTGTATGCAGAATGCTTCATATATATTGGCTTAATGTAAGAAAAGACCATTCCATTTTCAGTGGCCATTTAAGCTCTCTACTTATATTTTGGATGTCTAGCTTGGCTTTTAACATTCTGCATTTCATATTTGTCATTATATATATATAGCTACATGCAACAGAATTCTCTAACCAATTAGCCACAGATGGGCAGTTTGCTGAACTGTATAATGTGTTCACTCTCGTTGATGAGGTAGTGACTTTCATTGGTACCTAATATTTTATAATTTTCTAAATTTCCATAATGAGTGCTTATTTTATAATCAAAAAGTACACTGTAAATGCAGAAGTTGAAATTAAAAAGTTAAAGCATCATATTTCAAAGAATATTCTGAATAATCAAGTACTAGAGAAAAGCAGATATTAGAGAAATACATTCCAGGATGGCATTTAAGCATACATATGTTTAGGGCCTTATTAATTCTTACCCATATTAAAGAACTGTTTGTCAATATTATGGAGATTTCATGATCTTTTACCCTAATTTAATTAGTCAATCTCTCATACAGAAAATACGTTTCACCCAAGATTTATATATTTAAGACCCTTAGATTTCTTGAAATTTCTATAAAAAATTTTAAATAGATTTTATCAAGATTAAACATTAGTCACTGTTGCTAATATTTCTAAACTTTAAGTTTATATTTCAAAATAATGTAGTCTAATTACTATCAACTTTTTCCTCAAATGACTCTCAGTCGTGTTACATTGTACGCCCTTCTAATCTTACCTTTATTACTTTCTCTTGGAATATTACTGTTCCCCATTTGTAAAATTTTATTCTGTATCACTGGAAAGGGTACATAAATAGCCTCATTATAGTTATTTTCAAAAACATAAGTCCTTCATGAAAATTTCTCTTGAGAAATATATAGAGTTTAAAACACGAAAGTTACCAAAGAAGTAACTGCTACTTTTCAAGTTACAGTCTGAAATTTAAACACACATATTATAAAGAAAAACGCTGACCAGTAGAATGCTAATAGTAAATCATTGTTTAAGGAAAAATCCTGAACCAGCAACCATTTCATTTTATAAAGCAAAGTTAATCTCCTATTTTGTTCCAGTAGTATAAAAAAAAACATTATGCAAATCAATTTGTTAAAATTTAAACCCCAATCTCCTATTTCAATGTATGCTGACATTAAAAAGGAGGAAGTTTCCCTGCAATTTGTTAAAGGTGGACAGGTGAAGAATCACACAGCCACGGGCAACGCTCTTCTGCCCAGTCCAACGTGCTGTGTGGGCAGCTGGCAGGCCCCGTCCGTACTGCTTACAACCAATCGCTCACACAACCTCAAACTCTATCTACGTCTCTTTGGCCAAGAGTGCATTCCTGCAATCGTCTCTGTGGCAAGAAGTACCTATATTTCCAAGACCTATATGATTGTTTCCCCTTCAATTCCTAATACTCTATTCAAATACAAGGTGATGAAGGCTCAGGACAAAATTTATCTTTGAAATATTTTGGTTATACACGTAAAGTTCATCATTTCTATTACTTTTGATTAAGATACAGAAAAGCTAAAAGCATTTCCCTTTTAAGAGTAGAGAAAAATGTACTTACTAATGTGCCATGTGGGCCTCATTAGTAACTGAGGCCTTTTCCTAAAGGCCACGCCCATCTCTGTGAGCAAAATGATAATGCATTTGTGGGATGCTTTGAAGGGGAGGTAGTAATTCATTGCTCAACAACAGCTTCCAATATAATATTAAAGTCACTCAAATTACTCCTCTCTCTAACGACAGATTTCAAAAACATATACAAATAGCAGAAACCATGCTGGAATTACTACAGTAGCTGATTACCCAAAAAGCCCCATCTTGTCTCCATACCCTTGCCCCCTACAGGAGAAACCTGAAAATGTTCGCAACCACATGAGACTAGACCATTACATAGTATCGATGACTGTAACTCTGATCATTTGCAGCTAGTCCCTAACACCTGATTTGGGAGAACATACAAAAGATAAATTGAATGATATCCCTATATTATAGTTCTACAAAGAAGTTCAGAGAAAATTACTAACAATGTAGAAAGACGAAATACATGTAACTTGTTAGCTCTCTTTAATGTCATAAATATATAAAGTACTATAAGCAATGAGATCAACACCTCATAAGCAATGAATAAAAAAACCTAAGCTTCCATTAGTTACATTTATATCTACAGAGAATTTATAACATTGTTTTACTCTGCTCAGAACTGCAGTTTTAGAAATTAGCAATTATTATTTTAGGTGTGATAGTATTATTGTGGTTATGACTTTTAAAGAAGACCTTATGTTTTTAGAAACATCTACTGAAATATTTATGTGTGAAATGATATGGCGCTTCAGAAGAATTCAACAGTGGGTAAAAAGAATTGGGTGAGAGAACAGATGAACCTCTATTGGTCATGAGTCGGTAATCGATTAGGTTTGGTGATGGGTACACAATAGACATCATTACAGTATTCTCTCAAAATCTAATTTCCAAAAGAAAATAAGGCACATTTTCAAGTGATTATTAACCTTCACCAATCTAAGACTCAAGCCTCAAAGATAGTATTTTGCAGAATTGATCTATTACAATACTTCCCACCAACCGAAAGGAAAGGGAAGACAAGTTACATAAATTCAGTAGCAGTTACTAATGTGAACTCTGCTAGTGATTAACTACACATCAATTTCACTTTTAATTTTGTGGCAAACAGTTCCTAGAATTCTAAAACAATGACTGCCAGAGTTCTTAGTACTGTTTTAATTCATCTCTTCTGAAATAAATTAAATTTACCATTGATGGGACACTGGCTACAAACTATTCCTATTTTCTCTTGTGACATTATATATTATTGCCATAACAGCATATACAAAATTGAAAAAAAGGTGTTTGCATATAAATTTGATGTTGTAGGTACAGTGATTTTTCATCAAAACTGAAACAGCTATCGTACTAGTATGTACACAGACACACACACAAACATACACGGCAGAGGTAGTAAAGGAGAAGAGAAAGAACTGACTTACCTATGCAATCCTTTCTTACTAAATAAGCATACTTAAATTCTTACATAAAGCAGAACTGAAGTTCAAAATAGTGATGCTTAGGACATGCACCTACCACTTGTCCATTGTGCGGGTTCTTATGAGCATACGGAGGTCCGCGGATATGATTCCACATCTGACCCGAAGTCATAGCAAAGACTATACACTGAAAGAAAGGGTACAATGTGTTTCCATTGTAGTAGTAATTGTCTCATTTTGTTAATTCATACAACTCATGCTATTTTGCAAAAAATAGGAAAAAAATACAATGTGATAACATACCAGGGATACCATGGCCCAACCAGTCTTGTTGTAGATGAACTCCAAGTTGTTCCTCCTTAAATAGAGCAAACCACCAACCAGAGACACCAGCAGGGCGAGGGCGATGGTGCCGGAGTAATTCGGTGGTCTGAACACGCGAATCTGCAAAGATGCAGCGGGAATTTGAAGTGAAAGAAAAAGACTAATTTCTTCTCTTGCCCATATTCTAAATTCTTCAATGCAAATATTTATGAAGGGGCTACCTTAATTTTCATACCTGGCATTAACGTACCTGTTCCTCTTTTGAAGTAAAAAATATGTACCTTAAAACCTCATGGCAATGTAAAAAGTCTGCTCTTCGTTTTAGGTGAATATGGATAAACATATGCAACACCTACTTGTATTCAACCCAGAGCTGTTCCGATTAATCCATGGAACATAGGATCATGGAGTAAAGAGTAAAGGCGAGGTGGGGGTATAATATTTGTATTATTTCAGGTTAGGACTTTTTAAAAAAGGCTTCTTACAAAGGGCTTTATTGAGACATAACCCACATACCACACAGTTCACTGTTCAAACCACACAAGTCAACTGTTTTCAGCACATACACCGCCATGTGCGACCGTCATCACAGTCAGTGTCAGAAGATCAGAACCACTTCGAAGGGAGGCCCATACAGGCCCTTTAGCATTCACTGATGTGCTTTCTGTCTCGACAGACTTATCTATTCTGAATTTCCATACAATATGTGGCCTTTTGTCACTGGCCTCTTCCTCAGCATAGCGTTTTCAGGGTGCATCCTTGTTGTGGCATAAATCAGTACTTCATCTCTTTTCATGGGTGACCACTCCATGGTATGCATATACCGCATTTTACTTACCCATTCATTAGCTGAAGGTCATGGGTCTTTTCTACCTTGTGGCTACTATGAGTCATGCTGCTAGGCACAGTCTCGCACAGTGTTTTGTGTGGGTATATGTGTAGGAGTGGAATTGTTGGGTCCTATGGTAACTCTATGTTTAATAGTTTGAGGAACTGTCCATCTGTTCTCCAAAGTGGCGACACTATTTTGCCTTCCCACCAGTAGTGTAAGAGGGTTCCAATTTCTCCATTTACTTGCCAACATATATTATCTCACTGATTGCAGCCATCCTTGTGTGTGAAGTGGTGTATCAATCTGGTTAGAACTGCAGTGCCCTGATGAGCATCTTTATTAGACATGTGTATACTTTCCCTGCAGAAATGGTGATTTGGATCCTTTACCCATTTTAATTAAATGATCTTTATATATTTTATATATTGAGTTGTAAGAGCCCTATAAATATACCAGATGTCAGTCCCTTCTAAGAAAACAATGATTTGCATATATTTTCTCCCATTCTGTGGTTGTCGTTTCACTTTCATGATGATGTGCATAAAGGCTACTTTTTAAAAGGAGACATAATTCATAAAGAACTCATGATTTCACAGTATGTACAGATCTTGGTTCTGATAACATTCACCACTAAAAGAAACCAAGGCTCCTAGGAGACATGGCTAATTAAGTGCTGGGTAGGGCAGATAAGTAGATGCCAGATGGGCCTGAAATAGATCAACTGGTGTTTATCATACTCCCTGACCTCAAATGTTACTACAGACCTACAGTAAGCAAAACACTATGGTATTGGAAAACCAAAGGAAAAAAATTAAGAGCCCAAAAAGAAACCCACAAATATATGGGCAAAAAATATTTGTTTTTAAAAAGATTTTTAAAATTTATTTTAGAAGGGAGGGGGGGAAAAAGAGGGAGAGAAACATCAATGTGTGGTTGCCTCTTGTATGCCCCCTACTGGAGACCTGACCTGGCCCACAACCCAGGCATGTGCCTTGACTGGGAATTCAATGGCAACCCTTTGGTCCGAAGGCCAACATTCAATCCACTGACCCAAACCATCCAGGGCACAAAAAATGTTTTGATAAAGAAGGCACAAACAAACAATACAGTAAGGAAAGCCTCTTCAATAAATGGTGCTGGGAAAATTGGAGAGCCACATGCAAAAGAATGAAACTAGACTGCTGACACCATACATAAAAATTAACTCAAATATAAGGCCTGAAACAAAGAGAAAACATAGGTACTAAACTTACAGAACTTGGTCTCAGAGGAGCTTTTGTGAATTTGACCCCAAGGTCATGGGAAGTAAAGGCAAACATTAATGGATGGAACTAGATCAAACCAATAGTTTTTGTACAGCAAACAGAAACCATCAACACAACAAAAAGGCAACCAACCAAATGGGAGAAAATATTTGCAAACAATATCTAAGGGACAAATATCCAAAATGTATAAGAACTCATACAACTCAACAACAACTCAAACCACTCCAATGAAAAATGCGAAGAGAACCTGAACAGATACTTTTCCTAAGAAGACATATAGATGACCAACAGATGCTCAACACTCTTGATGAAAAGATGCACAACTTCACTAGCTATAAGGGAAAGGAAAATCAAAACTGCACTGAGACACCACTTCACACCTGTTAGAATGACTACTGTCGAGGCAAGAAGTAACAGGTGTTGGAGAGGACGTGGAAAAAGGAAACCCTCATCCACTGTGATGAGAATGTAAGTGACACAGCCTCTGTGGAAAATAGTCCAGAGGTTCCTAAAAAATTAATAAAAGTTACCATGTGACCCAGCAATCCCTCTGCAGGGTTATCTACCTGAAAAAAATTGAAAATACTTAATCATAAAGACACATGCACGCCTATGCTGATTACAGCATTACGTACAAGAGAAAAGCCATGGGAAAACCTAAGTGTCTTTTGACTGATGACAGGATAAACAGAATATGGTACCTATATACAATGGAACACTACTTAATCATAAGAAGGATTAAATATTGCCATTTGTGACAGATGGATCTTGAGAGTATCATGGAAAGTAAAACAGGTCAAGGGAAAAGGATAGAACCATATGATTTTACTCCTATGTGGGGTGTAACACAGAAAGAAAGAAAGAAAGAAAACACACATACACACAGACACAGACAACAGTATGTTGTTACCAGAGAGGGAGCAGGGCTGGGATGCAGAAGAGGAAGAGGGTCACACATAAGGTGGCAGGGGAGTCTGGACTTTGGGTGGGGAGCACAGAATGCAATATACAAACAAGGATAATAAAACTGCACACCTAAAACTTCCATAAGGTTATTAACCCAGGTTACTCCAGTAAATCCAATTTAAAAAATAAAGTGACTTCCTCTTTAAAAAGTTTCTATGGCTAAATAATTTCAACCACCCTCAATTGTATCCTGTAAATTCCATAAAGATATGACACCTACTTCTAGTTATACCAATTTATAGTCCCAAGAATAGTAAATGTGGCATTTTCTCAGCTCATGAAAAGAGTGTTATCCCATTTTTACTTGCCCAAAAGATAAAAATTATATATCTTGCTTTTTAATTGAATTCTTTTGATTGTTAATACCACTGAGAAATACTCAGCATATTTTTTACCCTCTGAAATTACTTTGTGGCTAACTCACATACTGTTTAATGATTCCTAAGATACCACTGTTCTAAAAACCATTTAAATTCACCTAACTCAGCCAGAGTTTGGCTTACACCATATAGCTATCCGACAGTTTTCTCTAAGCAAGGAAAAATGCTGCACAGAGAAATTTAAAAAATCCTGTGGCTCTAACCAACCAAACTAATTAGCCGACTATTAAAACTGTGGGGAATAAAAACATACATGAACATCCGTCCTGTCAGCAATCCACTTCGCTAGCTGTTCAGCGGCAAATCCGATTCTTTGAAGGTCAAACGTATCAGCTCTCTTAGGTCTGCCTTTGGGAGGAAAATGCATGAATGTCGGAGCAGAGTTCATGTTGAGCTGAAATACATGAGGCAAGAAAATACTAAATATAGCATCAGCCCAGCAATCTTTTTTTATCCTTAATCTAACATTTTCTTTCTTTCTGCATGAATTTTGGGAAGATAGAATTTATTATGAAAACTCAAGTGGTTTTCAGAGCTTAATTACTGATTTATTCACCTTAATGCACTACTTAATAAAAAAGAACTTATAAATTTGGCTGTCTGCTGAACCTTCACATTTAATGTACATACATCATTCATATTCTCAGCTCTATCCTCTATATTTTATCAGCCCTTTCATTCTTTGTCTATCTTGAAGTCTGTGATTAAAGTAAAGAATGAAGTCATTTAAAGTGCAAAATAGAAATATTGTGATTTGGCAGCACTATTCCATTTCTTGAGTGGTTATTAAAGAAAAAGTACTGGCATTGAATGAACAATATAAACATACGATGGCCTCAATTTCAAACAAATTAGTAGTAGATTGACTTCTCTGTTAAATTTGAAAAACTGTTTAAAAATGATAATGACTACAACAGAAGCCAACATTTTGGCCCTAAACAACTTGAATGTATCCAACTGTTTCAGAAATTCACCATGATAATCTTTTCTGTTCAATTATCTATTAATTGAACTGTCTTGAAAAGGTTATATCTCACTGTTATTTTCTAAAGGTAAATTCTACTCGAAAAGTATATGAATAGAATACTAGCATAGTATAAATGGTGCTCATTAAGAATATAATATCTAAAAACAATTATTAGATTAACTTATATTGAGGAGTAAACTGCAAAAATAAACTTCTTGCTGCCCAAGAATTGTGAAATTAGAAGCCAAAACATTTTTGGCCCTGACTTGAAGCATAGTTTGGCATTTCCCATAAAAAGCAAAGTCAACAGATGCTAGACCCCGGTTGATATGGAGGTAAAGCCAGGGCAGTGTGAGCAGTGAGCTGGCGCATGATGGACCTTTTAACACATTTAAAGTGGAACAAGAGTCACCACTTCCTTTCTTCCTGGCATGTTCTCCACTCCAGACCTTGTTCCAGGGTGACTCCCTGATAGATGGGTACACCAGGGATAGCTACAGCTCACGTGTAAATGTATGATTTCAAGGGAAGAAGTCCCCGCACTGAACAATCAGAAAATCCATACTAAGGTTTAACATTCTAGAATTTTAGAATTAAAAAAAATCATAATTCAGCTTTCACCTTAATTAAAACGTACAACTCCCCCAAGGATACAATACAGCAGGGGACAACCCGGGACTGATTTCTGGTCCAGAGCTCCTTCTCACACGCCATTTTCATTAACTCCCTGGCCTGGTGGTGTTGGGCACTTAGCCTTGGCCATCACATGGGAGTCAAGTGTACTTGTCCAACAAGTCCCCGGAGTGCCAGGAATTGCCGAATTTCCGCACTTGTTATTAATACTGTTTTCTGACACCACAGTACTGCTGACAGTACTTCAGAACATCAGTGTAGAGAGAGGACTTCAACAAAATGTGATTCAATAGTGAGCGAAAACATAAGGACTGAACTTCTTTTAGTGGGTCTCAAGTAAAACAAAATAATATACTTTTCCATTTTTGTGGATTGTAATTCCCCATACAAATCATTAACTGCTATAACTTTTATGCATTTCTGCATTTGCAAAGGAAAACCCTTATTGCTGAGCCGAGGGCGAGGCTTGGAAGAGAGAGACAGAGCATATTCACGTTCGTGATTCTGCTGAGTCGGAATTAACCTGAGGAAATGTTTCAATTAAAAGCAATCCTGACTTTAACTCGCATATCTGTGCCAAACTTTAGAAGGTGTTTAAAGCCTAGAAAAGGTTTCGGCGATTGTGTCCAACAGCACAGCCATACGGCTGGACACTGACCGGCAGCCTACAGCCCATCCGGGCGCAAGGGCAGGGCTGCCTGGCCCACAGTTTTGTTTAGTCTGAGTCAACTGCCAATATTTTAAAGACAGGAAGTGCATATAGACATTTGTATTTGGATCTCCTCTTGAAAAGCGGATCTATCTACGCGTGGCGTGTGTTTCTTCCATCTGGAGTTGCATCTCTCACAGAGGTCAGGTTTGTCTCTCCAGTTTACTGCGGTTCCCCACCCACACCAAAGTGTATCCTCAACAGTGAGACCCAGGGTTAGCTGCGTTGCATTTGCCAATTTTATTTCTTACCATAGTTAGGAGAAAAGTAAAATATGAGAGGTTCCATGAAAGATTGATTTTCTTGAAAAAAACTAAGATTTTTGTTGTAATAAATACAGAAGAATATTTACTTGTGCAAATGAAGAACTAATGTATTTAATACACAAAGTATGTACATAAATAAAAATACCATAACAACGTGAAACAAATCCAACCTACTTTTCTTGTCTAGTTTACAGCCCGGCCAGGACAGAGGTGGGGCTGGAAGCTTCTGCTCCAGCAGTCAGCTTGGGTCTGGGTGACTAGTTCTAATGTGGCAGAGAGGAGTCATGTATATACAGAACGAACAGCACTTGCCTCTGATGATCTCTAAGGCCAATTCTGAGATTCTGTAGAGACTTACTAATTACAGGAAGGAATATCTGGTTCTTCTAGTACTGTCGTTTTCCTTTATGAGGTTATTTGAAGTTACATGTTTATGTATGTGTTTTTCTTTATTTTCACGGTATTACTATTACTATCATTATTAGCACCCTAGTCTGTAAGCTCCTCATGGGGAAGAACTGTGTGTGCTTTTCTTGCCTATTCATTGCTCCTACAGAAGGGTAGGTGCTCAATAATATTTGAATAGATGAACAAAAATAAACACCCTCAAAAAGCCAAATAAATTTTTGGAGGACAAAATAAGTGAAGAATACTAAAAGACCAAGGGTAAAGGGTAGTGAAGGCAAAAGAGGGAATTTATCCTACTCGGCTAGAAACTGGCAAAAATGAACAAATAACCAATCTGGAAGCAAACAAGCAAAAATACTCTAAAATGACCCATTTACAGTTAGTGGGCTAGACTCTTTACAGAACTGCATGCTTTCCCCAACCCAGTAAAGCATTATGCCAAAGAGCGTCATATGTTGAGAAAAATAAAATAGACCAAGGTATCCACACTAATCAATGATGCCTGGTAGTGCAGTAAGCTTTACACCTGAAGGTACTGACACCTGACTATCTGTACATGACAATGTGTTGGTGTGCTCAGGCTGCTGTAACAGAACACCACAGGTGGGTGGCTCAAAGGAGAGAAACTTGTCTCCTCACAGTTCTGGAGGCTGAGCATCTAAGATGAGGTTCCAGAAGGGTTTGCTGCTGGTCTGAAGAGGGCCACCTTCCTGCTGTTTGCCCTCACGTGGCCCTCTGTCCTCTGTGCACACACGCCCCTCGTAGCTCTTCCTAGAAATCACATCTAGGAAGTGGTGTCCTCCTTCCCACCAGCTGAAGGAGGGGTCAGGGTCCCATCCTTAGAATGGCATCTAACCGTAATTACCTCCTTAAGGTCCCTGTCTCCAAAAATGGCCACACTGGGGCTAGGGCTTCCACATATGTATTTGGGAGGGACCCAATTCATTCCACAACAGAGAACAAAGATCTTTTAAAACATATCTAATATTTCATTTGTAAAATTATCTGTATCTCCCATATGGGGAGAAGTGAAGGTTAAGTAAAACCTTACATTGACTTTTATATAAAATTTCATAAATTTCTGCACAATACTACCTTAAACCACATACAATTAAACATCCAAATACACGTAAGGTTAATGCAGGTAAACTGTCACTGAATGCTGAAAAAACACACTTCCTCCACCATGCAAAAGTTAAATGAGTTTACCCTACTCACTACTGGCAAACACTATTCAATGATAAAAATCTGCATTTTAATCACATCGAATAATTTATTCAAACTACTGTTTTATTTAATTAACTTATTCAATAAATCGCATTTTATGTGACAGACCAAAAGGTATCAACATAAGCAACTCTTGAATGTATTAGAAAAACAGAATTTCCCTGTTACCTGCTGGAAAACATCCGTGCCCTCGTCATAGTCCACCATGCTGAAGAAGAGTCTGTTACAGAAGGCGGATGAGTAGCGCCAGGAGTTGGCCAGGATCTGGTACTCCTCATTAGCCTGCCTGGGGAGAAGGACGGAGAAGAGCAGAACCGTGTCAGGACCCCAGGGCTAACAGAGCCGTTCGACAGGTTAATTCTGGGGAGGAGTTGGCTGGGTTTGGTAACGGAAAGCACACTAAGAATAACTTTTTAAAATATTTTTAAATGGTTGTAGAAAATTTTTTTAAATGAACTATTCCATGACATGGGAAAACTATACAAAATTCCACTTTTGTAGTTCATAAATAAAAGTGTACTTCTCCAGAACCACAATGATTCATTTATATTTTTTTCTGGCACTATTTTGCTATATAAGGGCAGAGCTGAATGGTTGTAACCGAAATGCTATGGGCCAAAGCCCATCCGGGCACCTGAAAGTTCAACAACTCTTATTCTAGAGGATAAAATCATTCTGCAGCATCTCATATACATATCTACATATGTGTGTATGTGTGTATATATATTTAAATCCTCTGATAATTTTAGTAAGAGATACAGAGCTTTTTAAAGAACATTTGCAATTCAGTTTAACAAAGAAACAGTAACCATGAGAACATACTTTAAAATTGTAAATACAGTTGTACTGTACTTTTATATATTCCACTTATCTAAAAATACATTTGCATTCAAACCTAAAAGTAAGCAAAATGGCACAAAGAAGCAAACAGTACAAACAAGCCCTCCTTTAAGAGCATATTTCCATTTATTTTAAATAAATTTCTGTTGGATATTTTATTGACTTCTCAATAATAAAGCTCTATCCCTAGGTGTAGGAATGGGGTAGGAACAGTGGAATTGTGTTTGGAAGGATATCAGCACAGTAATGGAAACAGAAAACCAGTAAGCGATTGCTAAAACATTAATAAAACAACAGAGTTCTTCTTCCATGCAGTTGTACCTGATTAATCACAGGAGTTTGGGGGACTCCCTCTCCTAAAAATGAAAGTAAAGAAATAAAGTATTTCTTTTAAAAAATAACGATATTTGTTATTTGTTAACAAATATTTTTGTTAACAATTAACAAATTTGTTAACAATATTTGTTAACAAATAACAAAGGTACTTGCAGTAAAAGTCAGCAACAGATAAGAGATTCCAAGAATATCTGGAAGATAAATTAGTATAAAAACTTTAATGGAGAAAGCTACACTCTCAAAGGGGACCACGGGACAAAGCTAGGAAAAATACTGGATCAGAAGCAGCAAAGATGCTGGGTCTGAGATCTTATCTTGTGAACAAGCGAGCCTGTTACAGTTTCATGGATGCTGGCAGAAGACCCGAGACTCCTGGGTCAGAGACAAAGGAACGTGGCATTAATTCACATTTGTTTGCATCGAGTCCCTGTGCCCCCCTGGTCTCACAGGGTGACACAAAAGGTCCTGTGTGGCTGCCTGCACACACCACTGACTGTGCCACCAAAGAGGAACACTAATAACTTGTTATCAAACAAGTTTGTTTGATAACAAACTTGTGCTATGTTCAATGGGAGACATGATCTCACTACTTAAGCTTGTCCTTGCACACATGACACTCTGTATCCTTGGCACACCAGCAAGGACGTGCTGCTTCTCCCAAACGTACTCACACACACACACAGAGAACAATGTCATGCAAAAAGGGCACGAAGAAAATAAAAGAGAGCACTTAAAAATTTTAAATACAAGTGTTCAAATTATATCACTATCAGAAGATTGATTTCATTAAAATTCACAATACAAAAAGTGATATAGGAGGACTATATTGGCGGTAAGGGAGAAAAAGGGACCTAGAGATTTAATCCAATAAATGAAATTTTCAAACAGAAGGACACCCAGCAAGAGAAGAGAGTCAAAGTGAAGGAAATGTTTCTGGAGACCGAACACAATTCAAGGAGTTTAAGTCTTCAAATTGAAATTATTTTCCAGGTTCTGAATAAAAGGAATTAGGAAAGATCAACACCTGGATGTATTGTAATACTTCAAAACATTACAGATAAGAAGATCCTAAAAGTCTTCAAAGAAAAAAATACGTAGCAAAGGCTGACAATGAGAATGGGACCAGACTGGTTGTAGCAACACTAGATACTGGCAGATAACAGATCAGTTCCTTCGCAGTTTTGAAGGTGTGTAATTTTCCATCTAGAGTTCTGTAACAGGACAATTCAGTTTGAAATAAATATTTTCTAAGAAACATAGGAATGTGAGATGACCTTAGGATATAATTGATAAATAGAAAGGTAATATGAATAAAAATATAAGAAAACCCGAGACTATGACAGAAGCTCTACGAGACAGGGAAAAGGGCAACCAGCAGTATGGTAAGGTGGGAAGGGTGGAAGACGTACAAGAAAGTTGTGATCCAGCTATGACACTACAAAGTACAAACTAGAACAGGGCTTTGTTTGGGCTTCAAGAGGAAGAGAATGGATTCTAAGCATCCACTCTAATCAGAAGGAGCTGGAAAACTTTAAGACTATAGCAAGTAAGACATCTGGTCCCACAACAAGAAAAACTAGGAAACCAACATAAAACGCAAGGTCTAAATATGAAGCAAATTAAAGTGTATCATAATTTTCATGAATTGAGGATGAAGAAGATTAATGATTTTGAACATTTTCTTTTGAGTGGGACAGAGATCATAAACAGTGACACTGTAGAAGAAAAATAATCACAACCTACTACTTTGCAGTCAATGCTAGTTATGTAGAAATAATACAAATACTGCTTATTACCATTCCTCATTGTAAATTAACCTAATACAGAGCACAGATGTAATGACAGCTACGGCACAGAATGTAAATGCCATCAACTGCGACAATTAAGAAGCACCGTGAGCAGGACTTGGTAAGCAAAGAGGACAAGGAGAGGTGATGGGGGAAAGGTGCACCTGCTACTCTTCCTGTTGCCAATTAGAGAATCAAAATATACAGTTTATAGCTAATGGACAAGAAACAGAAGGATGCTATTTACTGTTATAATAATAAAAGAAAAACTAAAAAGCTATAAAAAAGGGTTGAGATGAGCTAAATCCTCACGTATTAAGAGATGGACGGATCAAGTCTTTGCATGTATGAAATGAATATGAGTGTGTATGAGACAGTGTTATAAGAATTACACTTAGAGAACATCACCAGACAGTGGCAGCCATGGCCAAGATCGCAGGTGAGGGCAAGGGCTTCGCAATGTAGTCGTTCACGGCGGGCCCTTTTTTAATCAGTAAGGAGCACATACCGTTGCTGTGATTAAAATATAGATACTAAAAAGCGCTAAATACGAACAGGGCGGTAATCATAGGTCATTTAGCGTAAAGACCCAAGGACACCACTTTATTTCAGCATCATGTAACAACTGGCCACTGTGAGGATGACAGAGGCAGGGAGTTATGCAGTGTATTTTTAGAATATGTGCAATAAAAATGGCTACGAACTTTTAAAGCTTTGGTGGTTAAATAAGATTTAATTCATTATAATTCACTGAAAAAGTATTTGCTGAGCAGCTAATAGTAGGAAGAGAGCTAATCTCCAAGGTCTCTGCTTTTAAGGAGTCAGTTTTTTAGTGGAAGACATAACGAATCACCAAATAATACATCGAAATAATTAAAAGCTAAAATACACACCGAGGAAACTAATACATGGGATGGTATCTCAGAAAATAAGGTGGATCTACTCAGATGGTACGGGCACAGTCCCTCAGACGAAGTGAAAGGAAAGCTCGCATCCCGGGGAAGAGAGAAGCCACTCATCTCTGAAAAGAGCTCGAGAAGGAACCTTTCAGGGAGCGGGACCAGCAGGCGCGGGAGCCTGGAGAGGGGCGGAAGGGCAGGTGCCGCCCCGAGGCTGGGGGATGGACCAGGCTGCGCTCTGCCGGCCAGGGGAATGAATGAACGCACAAGACCTGCACAGCGTACACCCGTCCCCCAGCCCCCACCTCCCCCGTCCACGTGACACGGGGCCTCAGTGCTCCTCTTCGGACACTAAGGTCACAACACAGCTCAAAGCGGGACGGAATACAGTCTTACTGGTAAGTAGTCAACAGCGGTTTTCAAAGAGAAAAGGTGTAATAACTGCCTTCGGTGAATGGCACCGACAATGGAGTTGGTCAGAGCCTCTGAGCACATTAATGAACCTTAGAGACCGATGCTGCCTTAAAAAATGTTTAAAGCATGGCACTACAATTAAGAAAATGGTATAGTTTTACTCATAAAAATATTTTACATAAAATTTTTACACATTTTTTTACTTTAAAAAAAGATTTATTTATTTATCTTTTAGAGAGGGAGAGAAACATCAATGTATGGTTGCCTTTCATGTGTCCCCTGCTGGGAACTGGCCTGCAACCCAGACATGTGCCCTGACTGGGAATCAAACTGCAATCCTCTGGTTCACAGGCCTGTGCTCAATCCACTGAGCTACACCAGCCAGGGCTTTTTTTAACTTTTTAAGCGTAACCTAGGGAAATAGCAAATCAGCAAAAACTGGCATTTTTTTGTGAAGACGTTTTAAGAAATAAAAATGCCTCATTTGAAAAAATATGCATGAAGAAAAGAATCAACTTTTAGCATTCACCCTATGTGTACAGAACCTAATGGAATGGCAAAAAAGAGATCATGTTGCATTTCCTTCTCTTGTATGTTAGGACCCAGCACTGACCGACTCATCCCTACGAAGTATACACATTCACACACGCATCCATCCACTCCACAAATACACGTTCATGCCAACAGTGTGTCAGGAGTGCAGGTGTGGACAGTAAGGCAAAGTCCCTGATCTCAAGGAGGATAAATGTCAGCAAGAAAGAGGAGCCTCACACAAGTAAACACAAGATTTCAGACAAGTACCTGAAGAAAATAATAAAATGGGGTAAAGAGTATAGATTTTCTTTGGATAAATTCCCAGCAGTGAAACTGCTGGGTCGTAAAGCAGTTCCATTTTTAGTTTTTTGAAGTAACTCCATAGTGCTTTCCACAGTGGCTGCACCAATACACCTCCCCGCCAAAAAACTCGAAAAACTAGTTTGAAAGAATATGGGCACCCCTAGGTTCACTGCAGTGTTATTGACAACAGCCAAGATCTGGAAACAGTCCAAGTGCACATCAGTAGACCAGCGGGTAAAAGAGCTCTGGTACATTTACACAATGGAATACTACTTGGCCGTAAAAATAGAAGAAGAAAAAATGTTTACCCTTTGAAGTAGCATGGATGGACCCGGAGAACTTTGTGCTAAGTGAAATAAGCCAGTCAGAGAAAGAAATGATTTCACTCATATGTGGAATCCAATGAACAAACTGAACTAAAGCTCTTTCACCTTAACTTCCCAACGATCACTTTATCCTCTATTCCAAAATCCTGAAAAGTCTCTCCACACTGACATCATAAAGACAACACGCAGAACAGGAGACAAGATCCTCCCCACCCTGGCTGCAACTTAATCCCCTATCTCTGTATCTAGGAACAAATGGTATCAGAAGGGCCTCTGGTTTCTGACATCCCATGTTCATTCTTTAAGCATTCAATCCTTTGCTTAAAAGGTCCTCCCTCCTTTCAAAGGCTTGCTCCAAAACTGCCTGTCCTTCAGCAGTCATTCAAATGCCTTACCTGCCACACCTGCTGAGGCAGGTGTCTGACATGAAAACCCGTCACTGCGCAGTGCTACTCACTGCACCTGTACCGTTTATGCATTCTGAGTTTATGCACTGACTGTTCAGTGGCTAGGACCTGCTACCGAACAGGCATTTAATGAAGGTTCGGTGATGGTGATGATGAATAACATACTTTCCTAAATAGTCAATATATCATTTATACCCTGGAGCATGAAGAGACTCAGAACTCTGGAGAGTCTGACTAAACGCCCACTTGTCTGCATGTAAGTCCCAGGATAATGTCCCTTGTACGACCACTTGCTTTACTTTATTGGTGGTCTTAGGAAGCAGAAAAGGAAACTCTACGTCTAAGTACTGCTGCGAATGAATAGTATTTGTCAAAGGAATAGTGTTTGTCACATGAAAGGTCGCAATGACTAAAGCATCATCTAACATGTTCTTAACATTAAGTTCATGTGCAAAAACAATCTAGATCTTAATATTCATTCAGCATTTTCCTATGTGCTGCAATAATGAGAGCTTAAGTACCTTTAAGATGCTCCTTAGAGGAACACACACACACACACTAACACATAAATAAGACACAGATATTACAACAAGATCACAGCTCATAGGGACTGTGTGGCACATAGAGCTGAGATCGCGGGGCCCTGGGGCAGCTGGGCAACGTATGAATGTAAAACGTAGAAATATTCAGAAAACAATGCAAGGACTAAAATTATAAGCAAGAGAGG
The DNA here is from genome assembly GCF_021234435.1 of Artibeus jamaicensis. Classification (NCBI taxonomy): domain Eukaryota; kingdom Metazoa; phylum Chordata; class Mammalia; order Chiroptera; family Phyllostomidae; genus Artibeus; species Artibeus jamaicensis. The sequence continues at coordinate 17,564,975 of NW_026522056.1, read as the reverse complement.
ACAGAAAGAGAATATTAAGGTAAAAAAAAATCAGTATAGACTACCAAATCTGAAATATGTATTATGTGCTCAAATAATACAATATAAGTTTCATGTTAAAAAAATAAGAGACCGGAAACTCTCTTCTGGTAGAAAGATAAAAAGGACCTTGACTTTATTCTGCAAACTGAAAAATAATGAGTGTTTTGAAGAAAGTGAATTATGCAAAATGCTAATTAAGAAAGCTGTATCTGGCAACAGTGTGTATATTATATTGGAGGGAGAGAAAATAAATGTTTGCAAACCATTTAGAATGTTAGTATAATGCTGTACTTGGGAAAACACATGAAGGTATTTAAATAGACTGTAAATGAAGATATGACCTATTTCCTATATACTCTCCTTTAGAATCTAGAGGACCAAATTCACCAGCAAAATTTTCTACACAAGTTTCTTCTACTTAGAAATGTATCTAGGTGGAATAGAGAATTTCAGGGGAGCTAAGTAAGTTACTTTTCAACAAAAATAAAATACTTAGAGAAAATTTAACACTGACAAGTTAAGTGGGGGCTTTCTTCTGTACAGATGTAATTCACTAGCAATAGGATTGCTGAACAGACTTGTCTGTCATTATAAATAACTCAATGAGCCCTAGAAATACAAATTCCAATGCTGATGACATCTACTGAAAGTATAAAAGACCCATTAGGAAGAATGTGCCCCAATAACAAACTGTTCTCTAAAGGTAACCCCATTATCCTTATTCCCTCTGAGTCCAGCTTCTCAATGGTTAACAGGGGACAGAAGAAGCCTAACTAGTGACAAATAAGAAATGCACGGGATCCTCACATAAGTTGATGTCCGCTTCAATGAGCAAAGACATCACGGGTGCTGATAAGCACACTTCAGACTTCCCACCATCTACAATAAAATTGAAATCTGAAAACCACAAATGCTCCAAATATTTCGGTCGTATAAGTAATTTTCCAGCATTGTTTACTAAAAAATCATTTTCTGTCTTGGTAGTTCACAAGATGAGAGGCCCCATTTTATGACGTTGGGAATTGTTCTAGCATGTCCACCTGCAGCCTGCAGAGGGCAGTCGAGGCGCGCCATCCAGGGAGGCTTCGGCAGGCACTGCAGGCACAGCCCTGCTACATCTGTTCCAGTAAATCTTCCCAATTTTTTATTATGAGAACAAAAAAAATACCGCTTAATCCAAATGCTATAACTTTTATGTCATAATCATTTTTAAAGGTTATGTAAAACTAAAAGAGATTACTAACTCATTTGTAGTTGTATATATTTAACATATTCCCATAAAGAATGTGATTTTTCTCTTTAATGCCCTTGAAGAGATTTTTAAGAACTACAGTTTACCTTTTAATGTTAATCAAACTTCCTATAAAGTGACAGGTTTATACCAAAATCCCAAAGTGCGCTTTTTATACTCACATATATAAAGTGGCCAAAAGTTTGTTTGGCTTTTAAGTAAAAAAAGGCACATTCTTTATATTCACCAAAACTTTATTGAAAAACATATTCACCGTTTTGTTCCACTACCTTCCGCCATCATTCATGCAACTTAGTAATTCCATCTGCTCAAAACTTTTTATCTTTCTGAGCAAAGAACTGTTCCCAGTGCCTTTTGCAGTCTTCCAGGGAATTGAAATGTTTTCCAATGAGAGAATTTTGTAAAGACTGACATAAATGGAAATGCGAAGGTGCAATGCCTGGTGAATACAGCAGATGAGTCAGAACTTCCCAGCCAGGCTGTATGCTTTTGCTTGGTCATCAAAGAAACGTGCAGTCTTGCATTATCCTGATGGAAGATTATGCATTTTCTGTTGACTAATTCTGGATGCTTTTCGTGGAGTGCTGCTTTCAGTTGCTCTGACGGGAAACAGTACTTGTGGGAATTATTTGTTTGGTTTTCCAGAAGGAGCCCATAATAGAAGCCTCCCTTCCAATCCCACCACACACACATCAGCTTCTTTGCCTGGAGACCGGACTGGTGTGGTTGGTGCTGGTTCATTTCACTGCCCACAATCTCTTCCATTCCGCATTATTGTAAAGTATCCAATTTTCATTGCCCTTCACAATTGTTTTAAAAATTGAATGTTTTCATTACATTTAAGTAGAGAATCACATGCAGAAATATGGTCAAGAAGGTTTATTTCTTGCATAATTTATGTGGCACCCAAACATCAAAGCCATTAACATAACCAAGATGGTGCAAATGATTTTCAATGCTTGATTTGGATATTTTGAGTATGTTGGCTCTCTCTCAAGTGGTATAATGTTGATTGTTCTCAATTAATGTCTTGATTTGATCGCTGTCAACTTCAACTGGTCTACCTGGTCAACTGGTCTGACCGTGGACCATCATCCAGTGAGAAATGTCTATCATGAAACTTCACAAACCACTCTTGACTCATTTGATCAGTCACAGTACCTTCTCTATTCACTGCACAAATTTTTTTTTTGCATTTTAGTTGTATTTTTACCTTTCTCAAAATAATAAAGCATAGTATGCTGAAAATTGCTGCTTATTTTCCTCCATCTTCAGTATTAATATGGCTACACAAAAATTCACCAATGTTGATGTTTTTTAAATGCACACTGACATGATAGCTGTCACTATACAATCTAACAAAATTGTTTCAAATGAAATTAAAGACAATTATGCCATCTTACACAAACATCTTAAAGATGACTAGAGCCGCCCTATGAAAAAAAACTGAATGAACCTTTTGGCCAGCCTGCTATATTGCAACATGATTCCAAAGTATGTCTTCGTGAAACCCCAAATTAATAATTTCTGTAGATAGTAATATTTATATATAGAGAGAAAGATCTAGTATGAGCAGAAGCAGCTATTACTGATGGTTCTAAAGGGGAAAAAAACCAACAGACTGGTAAAGAGAACCCTACAGAAAGATTTTCACAGAGCGCTCTCTCTCCAGTAGGGCTACGCACACCTGGGACCCTACTGAATACAGGGGAACACAAACGCAGACCCAGGGCTGAGGAGCTGAGAAAGCAACAGTGCCCTCCCACGCTGGAACTGACTCTGCGTAACTCACTAAATCTTACTCGGTGAGATAAATGAAAGAGACTGTACTCATTACGCTCTGTATGTCCTAGGCATTTATATTTTCCTTTATCAGACCTAAGCAGATACTTTTCCTGGGAAAACAACTCTAACATAAAATATGTCATTCAAATACTATCTTAAAGGGAAAAATAGACAAAAAACTGTACTTGAAAAATAACTAAATAAAATTTTTTAAAAAAAAAGGAGAAAATGGATATGAATATGATGAGATACTAAATTGCATAAAGCATGCATAGTTTCAACTTGGTTCACGAGACAACAGATTTCTGTTCTCTTAAAAAGCATGATAACACCAACATATAAATGCTCAACGGTCATATGCTAAAAAGACTGACATACAACGTAGTAAACAAACTCACTCGTCCACTGTTCATTTGGCAAGTATTCTTATATACTATGTATATACTATAAGGATTATAACATGTATCTGATGAATATTTGTGGAACTAACAATAAAGAATCAATAGGCGAGCGAATGGATAAATCAATACAGACCTTGGAAAGGGTAAGAGTGAGCCGAACAAAAGACACGGGCGCTTGCCTTAAGATACACCACGCCATTAGGGAAACATTTATAATGTTAATGAAAACAGAACAAGAAATGAACAAATTCAAAACAATGTAAATCTTGCTGAAGATACTATGCCCAGGGATTATGATTCTCAAAAATATTCAATGCATAAATGAATTAATGCATTTATCACAAAGCCTGACAGGTTGAAAGTAGGAAAGCATGAACTCTGACCTTAAATTCGGCAGGATTCCGCAACAATTCTATGCTTTGGCGTCCGTGGTGAGGAGCCTTTACAGAACTTGGTCGTCATGAATTGAGAAGGCAGGCGTAAGGTTTAGAAACTGTGTCCCATGAGATGGAGACGAAGTGTTTCCCACTTAACGGAAGGCGTCACCATCGCCATCACACTTACTGACTTCACTCACTAGGGGCCAAGAACCCTTTAATCTACATTTATCTCATTTAACGCTAGTTCCGTCTGTTTGCAGGAGCCCAGAAGTTAATCCACTTGTCTGTACCCTGTGGCCAGTGATTGCTGGAGAGCAGAATGCAAACTCAGACAGTAAGGGAGAGGTTTTAACAACACCTACAGTGATACATAAAGCTATGAATACAAACACAATTTTCAAAGTGTGGTCCCCAGACTACTTCCACCGAAAATCTTCTGGGATATTTTTAAAGACTTCAGCTTTTTAGAGCAGTGTTAGGTTTATGACAAAATGAGAAGAAGGAACAGACTCCCCATGTACCCCCACCCGCTCAGGCACAGCCTGTCCTCTTATCAACATTGCTCACCAGGACAGAGGTGTTTTTACCAGGGCAAACTTAAACACTGACACATCACATCACCCAAAGCCCCAAGTTTACCTTAGAGTTCACTCTCGGTGCAAATTCTCTGGGTTTGCACAAGATTATACTGACACATGTCCACCATTATAAGGTCTGTGGAGTAATTTCACTGCCCTGAAAGTTCTCTGTGCTCTGCTATTAATCTCCCACCACTGACTCCTGACAACCACTGATCGCTATTGTCTCCACAGTTCTACCTTTTTTCCGAACGTCGTACAGCTGAAATCATATAATATGTAGCCATTTCACTTAGTAATATGCACTTTAATGTTCGCCCATGTCTTTTCATAGTTCGATACTCATTCTTTTTAGCACCAAATAATGTCCGCTGTTTGAGGCACCGCAGTTTACCCCTTCACCTACCGCAGGGCATCTTGGTTGCTTCGGAGTTGTTGCCAATTATGAGTGAAACTGCTTTCGATTTCTTTGGGTAAATAACAAGATGAACGGTTGCTAGGTCACATGGCAAGAATCTGTTGAGTTTTGTGAGGAAGTGTCTTGCAAAGAGGCTGCACGTTCTGCATCGCCACCGGTGGGAGTGCCTGCTGCCCCATATCCCTGTCCAACTCGGTGCTGTGGGCTGTGCTGTGGATTTTGGCCATTGTCATTGGTATGTAGTGGCATCTCCCTGTCATTTTCACTTCTATTTCCCCGATGACATATAATGTGGAGCATTTTCTCATATGCTGATTCTCCATCTTTGTATCTTCTTTGGAGAGGTGACTGTTAAGGTCTTTTGTAATTTTTTTTGAAATTGGGTTGCTGGTGTTCTTACTGTTGGGTTTTAAGAGTTCTTTGTATATTCTGGATAATGGTCCTTTATCAGATACGTCTTTTGTAAATATATTCTCCCAGAATGTGGCTTTTCTTTTAATTCTCTCAAGACTGTCTCTTGCACAGCAGAAATTCTTCATTAAATGAAGTCCAGCTTATCAGTGATTTCTTTTAAGGACTGTGGGGTTTTTTGGTTGTTGTTGTATCTAAAAAGGAACCGCCATGGCCAAGGTCATGTAGGTTCCCTCCTTTGTTACCTTCTAGGCATTTTGCACTTTTGCATTTTCTATGAGGTCTATGCTCTGCTTTGGCTGAACTTTGCTGACAGCTGTGAGATTCCCTTTTTGTCAGGTGGGTGTCTAGTGGTTCCAGCAGCACTTGTCGCAGAGACGACCCCTGCATCTGCTGTGTTTCCTTTGGTCCTTCACGTTGCCTTTGCTTCTTTCCCAAAGATCGGCTGACTATATTTACGGAGGTCTGTTTCTGGGCTCTCTATTCCATTGATCTATTCTTTCAACACCAGGCTCTCACGATCACTACAGCTTTACAGTGAGTCTTGAAGTCAGGCAGCACCAGTTCTCCAACCTGGTTCTCCTTCGGTGTTTGCTGGCTTTGCTGGGCACGTCGCCTCTCTCCATCAGCTTCAGACGGTCTGTCTGCATCCGTAAGGGGACTGGCTGGGATTCTGACTGGGGCTGCCCTGAATCTGTACACCAAGCTGGAAAGAGCTGTCATCCTGGCAAATCAGAACATGGAGTAACTCTCCATTTACTTAGTTCTTTGATTTCATTCATCGGTTTTGTAATTTTTTTCCTAATATGAATCTCGTACATATTTTGTTGGAGTTATACTTCAGTATTTCATTTTTGGAGGTTCTGATGTGAACAGTATTATTTTATTAACGTTATCTTATTCTTTTATTGTAAGTTTGTATTTTTATTTTGTTGGTTGATTCTTTTGGCATTTATCCTGCTTGGTGTTCTCTGAGCTTTCTCAACCTGTGATTTGGTGTCTGACATTATTTTGGAAAAAGCTCAGTCATTATTGATTTAAATGATTTTATTCTGTTCCTCTCTTCTCCTTCTGTCCTACAGCCCTTGGCTATTATTGTTTTTCCAGTCTTTGTTCTCTTTGCTTTTCAATTTTCAAGGATTTTACTGATATATCCCCTAGCTTAGAGATTCTTTCCTCTAAGAAAGAATGCTCACCTACTAGTAAGTTCTTCAAAGGCATTCTTTTCTGTTAGTTTCCTAGCTTGAGCATTCTTTGTGGTTCTTTCTTAGGACTTCCCTCTGCTTATATTGCCCATCTGACCTTGAATACTATTTACTTTACCCATTAGAGTCTTTAGTGTATTAATCATAGTTCATTTAAATTCCTGTTCTAATACCGCCAACATCCCTGCTGTATCTGGTTCTAATGCTTGCTCTGTCTCTTCAGACTGTGTTTTTTGCCTTTTGATTTGTCTTTTATTTTTTTGCCAACATGATATATGAGGGGGAAAGACTGCCATAAATAGGCCACTAGTGATGGACTGGTCGGACGGGGGAAAGGAGCGGCCTTTTTGCTCCTTTCTACTATTCTGTGTTCTGCCACTCTGTGATTCGGTTTCCGTCTTCTGGTGAGCCTATGCCTCAGAACAGTGAACTTCACAATTGTTTCCACTTTTTTCCCTCCGCTGTCAGGTGGGACAGGATGGCTGGAGTAGTCTGGAGGGGGTACTTCCTTTCCCCTGCAAGGAGAGCTGAATCAGGTGGAGTTAGGTATTTTCCTTCCCCAGTAGGTTAAGCTCTGATTGATACCCCAGCATACGGGGGTCTGGGTAACTATTTGCCCTGAAGGCAAGCCTTATTAAGAACAGTGCTCTGGCCATGGCTGGTGTGGCTCAGTGGATTGAGTGCTGGCCTGAGAACCAAAGGGTCACCGGTTTGATTCCCAGTCAGGGCACACGCCTGAGTTGAGGGCCAGATCCCTGGTAGGGGGCGTGTAAAAGGCAACCACACACTGATGCTTCTCTCCCTCTCTTTCTCCTTCCCTTCCCCTTTCTCTAAAAATAAATAAACAAAATATTTTAAAAAAAAGAACAATGCTCTGTTACATTTCAAAATGATTCCTTTCCCACTCAAGGATTTTCCTCTGGTATCTACTGCAGGAATCTGGTCAAGCTCCTGGAGTAAATTTTACAATACTATAGGGTCTCCTCATGACTGAATCACCCTGAGGTTTTTAACTCTAACAGTTGTCCACACAGAGCGTCCAGCAATTTATCAATGCCAGGTCAGGTCTTCCCACCCCAGCCCTGGTTCCCACCATGGTTTCTGCTTATGAGTCTCTGCTCCAGTGAAGTGTGACTCCCTGTTTTCACCGTCCTCTCTGATTGGATCTCTGTGGGTCCAGAAACAGGTGGCCTTTCAGTCTGTTCCACATTTAGCTTGTTAGGATGGAGAGGCAACGTCTAAACAAGCCTGCTCATTAAATGCAGAATTGGACTCAAAGTGAGTTATTTTTTTAAATATAAATTCCTAAACACATTAATATATTAAATTAGACCCTTCTAAGGATGAGAATGTTTTATCAGCTTTCCAAGTAAAGTTTATACACACACAAGTATGAAAATAGCTGGAATAAATAAATACTGGAAAAAATGGAGAGGCTTCTTGAAGTAATTTCATCTGACTCTGCAGTGTATCCGTCTACAAATTACACATACTTGTCTATGTTCAGAAAGAAAAAGCATGTGCAAAAGTGTAATAATTTGGTGTAAAATCAAACAAATATAAAAATAACCATAAAACTGTCAGCGTAACTTCCAAATGTCATACTATGCTTATTAGCTTTTGTCCAAGTAGAAGAATTATAGACAGTGTTTGAAATCTGGACTGTGTACCAGCTCTCCACCCAATGGATGAACTTGGCAAAGTCACAGATCCTGTTTATTTCCCCCTCTATGGCATGACAACACGCAACCCCGGTCTCACTGGTTCCTGAGGTTAAAAGCATCAGGTATGTGCCTCTCTCAGGGGAGCAATCTCAGGTCTGCCTGGTAATGCGTTTCTTCACCATTTCATCACAGTCACTGTTGTCTGATAAATAAAAGCAGCAAGTCATGTTCTCACTGGGTTTCACTGTCATCAGAGACAAAGAAGGGCTCAGTCTGAAGCTGTTTCACCTGACAGCGAATTGGAATATATCACTTCATTCCTATGAGACCCAGCCTCCTGTGCATCTAAGAGACATGATTTAGGGACGAACATCTGGGGCCATGAGCAACACAAACCCTTACTGAACATGTCAGATGACTAACATACAGGGTGGGAAAAAGTAGGCTTACAGTGGTGAGTACGTGGAGCACAGAGTTTACTCTTGCTTTATTATTTATAAATTACTGTATTATTCTCCATATGAGTAACTGTAAACCTACTTTGCCTCACTCTGTATGGTAAAATTAGGGCAATCAGGGAAAAATGCTTAAAAGTAACATGAATGTTACTAGAATTTGTGAACATACATTTATCTATATGAGTAATATTCCTAGCTTCAAGGTAAAATGTAGAAACTTTCATCTTCAGTTTGAATGATTGAGAATAGCTATCAAGACTCTACATTCAAAAATAATTATATTGTTTCAGTTATAATCCTTATAAATGATGTAGGTTTAGAAAAATAAAATGCTATGTTAGAGTCCATTTACTTCTGTAACTGTAATAAGAAACTTTTCAATGTGGGTTTCTCCAATATGTAGTATTCGCTTTCATTTCATTCTATGAAATCCTAGTAAGTACTTGGAAATTGCAAAGCCCTGACCTGCATGTGGTTGAGCACTTACACATCATCACTAGCCTCATATTAGCTTAACGGTTTCCCTTCAAAGAACTTTCTAACTTGTGGTCAGGCTCCACATTTTCCTACTGAGATTAAACCTCTGCTGGAAAAATTATTGAGTTCCTGTAGGATAATGACCACCAACTAATAGTTTCTAAAAACTAACAGATCTGCAAGAACAAACAAAACTGTTCATGCCTATAACATAACTAGGACAAAAACAGTAATACAGAAAGTAAGAGTACATAAAAGTAGAAAAACTATCATCTGTAACCACAGAAACACATGCAAGAACAGGAAGCAAGGTACGAATTGTGGAAAAGGGAAAGAGGAGAAGAGAAATCCCCGCGAGGTGGAACGCAAGTAAAATCAGCTCAGAGAGAAAAGATCTCACCTGAATTGGGAAATAGAGAACAGGGCTGAGACAGGTGGATAGAACAGTGGCTACTGGCCAATGCAAATGAAGGGGCTTTGGAGTACAGGGAACACCCAGTGCAGCCTTCCCGGGGAGGAGGAGAGAACTCAGACAGAAATGCAGGCCTTGGAGGCCTGTGGCACAGGGAAAGGGGAGAGACAAGTCATGGAAAGTACAGGCTCTACGGAAACATGTAATTGTCTCAGTCAAAAGACACTACCGGGAGGGAGGGAGGGAGGGAGTCTCTTGTATTCAACCTATTCCACTTCATAAACAGAAAAAGATACTTGAATTTAAAAACTACTAGTCTACTTAAAAGCCTAACCATCACCTCCATATATAAACTACTATTTCTGGTCTACGAAAGAAAAAAAAATAAAGAGCAGCAAATAACCAGGAGTATTCATACAAGGTCACTAAAAGACAAAAATAAAATCCCAATTGTTCAATTGATGAAAAGTTTTCCTAAAATACCACCATAAAAAAGAAAAACAAAACACAATGTTCCAACTTGAATTATGTATAATTAAACAAGCATTTGAAGACATAAAAATATCTCAAGAAAGTAAAAAAATCAAAATAGAAGTAATATACATACAGAAAGATGTTATGTGAAAGTTAAGACAAGACTCAGGAAATCAACAGAAGGAAAAGACAAAACAAAGCAAAACACTGAATTCCTGTAGACATGGACACTGCGTTACAGGTGCAAAAAATACAGATGACTGAAAATGTAATAAAGGACACTAAGAAATGGAATTAAAAACAGGTAAGAAAATAAAAGTTACATGAAGGAAGAAAGGGTAATAGATATAAAAGACAGACAAGAAAGATTAAACACGTGGAGAACTGGAACCCTGTAACAGAAAAAAACAATGAAACAGAACTGGCATTTTAAACTATACGCCAATAGAACTTTCTGGAAATAAAACAAGACCTATATCTACACATCGAAAGGCCCCACTGTGTATCTGGAGAACATGACCCAGAAGAGTCAACTCTGAGACACAGTGTAGTAAAATTATTAGGTTCTAATGAAAAATATATTTTGCCCTCTAGGTAAAAAGACAAATCGAGTGCAAAGTAAGACAATGAAGTTGGCATCAATTTCTCGAGAGTGTCAGATAAGATCTGGTGAGGCTATGAATGCACACTCAGAATGCACACTCAGAATGCTCAATGTCTCCAATCAAAGAAAAACTGCTTATCTCTTCCGTCTCCATCACCATAATGAAGGCCCACAACCTAAGTGGGCTCTTCAGATACCGAAGTAAGTGTATCCCCTGGTTTGAGCAGTCTTCTTCGACAATTATATAGAGCACCTCCAAATCGGAATCCCCCGAGTAGGGATCAATCCAACAGGTTGAGCAAGCTCTGGCTTGCTACCTGCCTTTGGGGCTATTAAAACCTAAGGACCCATTCAAACTACACAGTCATAGTTTCCTTCCTACTGGAATCTATAGGAAGGGAACATGAGTTGTCCTCCACTTATCAATAGTCATTTGAATTTTGGACATGGCCCCCTCTCACATGGCTACCAAGTACATGTAAATACCTGATTTCCCTATTTTAGGGTTGGTCATCTTGGACCGAATGGGTAATAAGGGAGAAGAGGCTAACAGACCTCACTGGTTAATGGAAATGGTATGTTCAGGAGGGCAGCTGACCTAAGCATGGCAGCCTGTCTGCTTTACATGAAAAAGACACAGTAACCTTTTGGGGGAACCTTCTCCCCCACTAGTAACTGAAACAAAGCCAGGGCCTCATGCCTGCCAAGCAGTCATTAACGCGTCACGACTGTAGATGCCACCAGTAAAGACCCATCATCATCTGACGCGATCAACGGGAATCAAGCTGCTGATGGACCAGCACCGCCCAGGTCACCAGCACTGCTACCTGACTCCACTACTGTCACAGACGTCACAAGGTAACCACCATCACGGGCTGAGTGAGATTTCAAGCAGAAGCTAAGACGCACACTGGACTTGGGACTCTTACCAACACTTGGCCTATTTATTTGGTGGAGGAGGCCACATTAGTTAGAGGATTATCCCCATCCATTTTTAGCAATCTGGCTATATTAGCCTGTGACCTCCACTCGGGGCCACCACGGGCACCAAAGGTGGTCGACGCCCTTTCAGACTATGGTGTCACTGCTGCAGATAAACAATGAAGTTGGCTTAGAGTATCTGGTGAAGCCAGAAATCAAAAACTAATGGAGGCTCGTCATAACAGGTCAAATTAAGGGCACCATGAACAATGAAGAATCATCATCATAATGGATCAGTAAATAAAATTAAAATCTTTGAGTTGAAATACTATACCTATCCTACCTTTTCCTACCTTACTTTTCTCTTTTGAGTATCTCAAGGAATTAATGTAGAAAGGATGACAGAATTTTTAAAACATCGTCAACTCACAATCACCAATATTAAGTTCAGGCAAAGATTATCAATGGACGCTAAATTGATAATGGCTAAATCACTGGCTAAAATGGTAATGAGAAACAGGACGGTCACATGACCTAACTACCCCTCCCATCCAGTCACCTCCCCCAATAACTTAGTACAAGGGAAAAAAGACAGACTTAAACAATAGAGATGTGATCACCATCCTACTAACAGTAAAAGAGTTGGGGTTATCCAATCTCAGCAAGAGACTAGGGAAAAAAAATAGTACAGTGAGGTTATATCATATGCCTTCAACTTAGGAAACAATGAACTTGATTGAGCTCGGCAATAACCCTAGAGCATCCTTTATATTAAACTGGTCACAGATTCAATCAAGCCTGAAACAGTCCTCATGTATTATCCAAACCAGGCAAATAATGTGTGAATGCCATGAGAATTTGCTAGTCTGACAAAGAAGTGAAATCTTTTGTTCATATAGCCAGGCCTACTAGGGTGACAATAATTAAGGCCACAGAAAAATATTATCTAAGGGACAGAGGGACTGATAAGGGCTGTAGTCCCCAAACCATTTACCAAGCACTTACTAGAGCATTACGTGATGTACAAGGGTAATTTTATCTATACACAATTTTCACCTTATGTGCTCACTTTAAAATCTAATCTCATACGAATGTGACCTCGCTTTAATGAAACAAAAGGCTGATGAGCTCTTTTCCACACGGCTTTTGTGGCCAGCTATCTTCAACTCGCCAGTCCCTGTTATGAGATGCTACTCTGAATAAAAGCTTTTCATGATCTAATGAGTTTAATAAATGCTGGCTGATGGATCCCTGCCCTATAAGATTAATAATCTTAATTAGAAATGCAAAAGCAAAATGCAAATTACTGTTCACAGGGTAAAGGCAGTGATGAATTTGGACACTTAATAAAAGCATTTAATTCTATTAGCGCTAGAGTCACAAATCCCAACCCTGACGGATATAAGCCATCTGACTTTGGATAAATCATAGATTCTCTCAGCTTTGATGTTCTCACCTATAAAATGGATTTTATTGAGACTGAACTTTTATAATAGTCAAAATGATATGAGCTTATATGTAATGTCATATATCTCACACATATTAACATATGTATGACAACACAGAACTCTCAATACTTATACATAGTAAACAACAATTTTTTGAAGACTTCCGCCAAGATGGAAGCATAGGTGGAAGCACTGTGCCTCCTCCCACAACAAAGTTTTAGCAACAGAAACACAGCCCAAACCACAGAAAATTGTACTATATGGAAGTCTGACAACAATGAACCCTTCAGCCAAACCGGTAAGAGGGGCAGAGCCAGCAGCAGAGCGGGTCGGCAGGAAAGATCCACCGGACCTACCTGGGTGCGAGACCCAGGTGCGCCAGCAGCTGTGGGTGGATCCCAGGTGTGGAGAAGCGGACGGACCCACTGAGGGCGCAAGGCGGTGGACTCACTGAGGGCTGACTGCAGTCACACATTAGCACACAGATAAACGAGTGAAGGAGGGAGCGGTGAGACAGACCATGCAGGCCCCAGTGGCAGGAAGCGACAGAGGGGACTGCCATTGTCTCTCTCTGACCCCACCCCCACCTACAGCGTCACAAACCAGCGACCTGGGTGGCCCCGCCCTGGTGAACAACTAAGGCTCCGCTCCTCATACCTAACGGGCACGAACAGATCAAAACATGGCTCAAGAAGAACTTACGGCCCCAGAGCCGATAAATCTAACCAATGAAGAAAAAGCCAAACGTTCAGATGCACAGTTCAAAACACTGGTGATCAGGATGCTCACAGAACTGGTTGATTTTACTCACAAATTAGAGGAACATATGAAGGCTAAACTAATTGAAATTAATGGAAGTGCACAGGAAACCAATAGTAATGGAAAGGAAACTGGGACTCAAATCAAAGGAGTGGACCAGAAAGAGGAAAAAAATGACCAAACAGAAAAGAATGTAGAAACAAGAATTTAAAAAAATGAGGAGAGGCTTAGGAACCTCCAGGACATCTTTAAACGTTCCAACATCCAAATTATAGGGGCCCAGAAGGGGAAGAGGAACAGCCATGAGTGGAAAACTTATTTGAACAAATAATAAAGGAGAATTTCCCCAATCTGGCAAAGGAAATAGACTTCCAGGAAATCCAGGAAGCTCAGAGAGTCCAAAAGAAGTTGGACCCAAGAAGGAACACACCAAGGCACATCATCATTACATTAGCCAAGATTAAAATGAAGGAGAGAATCCTAGAAGCAGCAAGAGATAAGGGGACAGTCACCTACAAAGGAGTTCCTATCAGACTGTCAGCGGATTTCTCAAAAGAGACCTTACAGGCAAGAAGGGGCTGGAAAGAAGTATTCCAAGTCATGAAATCCAAAGACCTACATCCAAGATTGCTCTACCCAGCAAAGCTTTCATTTAGAATGGAAGGGCAGATAAAGTGCTTCTCAGATAAGATCAAATTCAAGGAGTTCATCATCACCAAGCCCTTATTATATAAAATGTTAAAGGGACTTGCTTAAGAAAAAGAAGATAAAAAAGATGAACAGTGAAAGGACAGCAAACTCACAGTTATTAACCACAACAAAAACAAAATCAAACTAAGAGGACAGCTAGATCAGGAGCAGAACCATAGAAATGAAGATCACATGGAGGGTTAGCAACAGGGGAGTGGGAAGAGAAGGGGGGAGAAGGTACAGAAAGTAAGTAGCATAGATGGTAGGTAGAAAATAGATAGGGGGGAGGGCAAGAGTAGTAGGGGAAATATAGAATCTAAAGAACTTGAGACATGTGGTCATTAACTAAAGGAGGGGAATGGTGGGGGAGGGGTGTGCAGGGTAGAGGGGAATGAAGGGGGGAATAGAACAACTTTAATGGCATAATCAATAAAATAAATTTAAAAAAACAAAATTTTTAGAGAGGGATGTTAGACAGTTAACATGTAATTTGTCAAGGTAATAATTCACCTTCCCTTTTAAAATATTTTTACATGTATAAGTACTAATTTTTTTCATTTAAGTCTAATAATATATTAATCTCCAAGACTTCACCAAAACTCCGGTTATACATGCATCCTGCCTGATTGATCCTACATGTACTTTTCCATTTTCTTTCACCTGCATTTTTTTCTTACTTTTAATGATCCAGAGTAATAACCTTAAAAGAGGATATTTTGTTCTTAGAATTTTTTGTGACTTCTGCAAAAAATGAGTAACTTTGTGGTAGACTATATCTAAAAGATTTTAGCAATTATGGGTAATATTCCCTTTACTACAGTTTGATAAAGGAAGTTGGAGCTAACACTTACAGGAGAGAAGTGAGAATTGTATCAAGTAGTCTTAATTAACAGCTTTATTTGGCCCAGGAGTTTGATGTTAGCACTGGAGAAGGTGAGAATTAAATTCTGAAGTTTGTGAATAAACTGACTGTGTGCAGGAAGAGCCGAAGGACTTGCTGAGAGGGCCCAGAGGGCAGCCAACAGCTCACTCAACAACCTAAAGTAACTGGAGAATCTAGGTGTGAGTTAACTCTGGAAGAAAATGTCTTAAAGAAAAAAGCAGAAAGTCGCACAAACAAAAGCAGTGAGATTTTAAAATTATAGCTATGAACTTTACAATGATTCTACAGAATTATAAAAATTATAGCAGTTCTATTTTTAAATGGCCCAAGAGTCCACTGACACAGAAGGACCTAGAGTTTAATTCATGTTTAGGAAGGGAGGAATGGATGACGGATGGCTGCTTATGATAGGGTGTGTTTCTCAATGAATCTGAGGCTTAATTTAGAATGCAATAAAATAATTTGAATCACTTTTTCCAACACTCTTTACCGTTTCTTACCTGAGATCTTTTGATCCACTCTACCCACCATCACAGAGATCAAAGTATTCTCTGGGCTATTAACAGTAGATCTTAGAATGCTGCTCATCCACAATAATTTCACAAATCCTCCTTTGAAGATGTTATTACTCTGTCATCAAAATTTGTCACCCCATCTGACACACTCCCAGGCCTCCCTCTATTGGCTCACTGAATTTTCCTCCTCTCCAATTCCATTATCACCCTGAGTAGTTGTGGCACATGTACATGATGTAATCCAGACACCACCACAGCCTCATGGTCCCTCAAGCCTCTTCCCAACATCAACAATTATCTAGATTATACTGCAGTAAATTATTTATCAAGTAAACCCTTTATGACAACTTCTAATTTTCAAGCCCACCCTGTTTGTACACAAAATCCGTTCTTCACACCTGGGAAAATACAGCATGATTATATCACACCTGGTTTTATCAGCTGTTCCCTGGCTTCCTTTCGCCCCCTAAACAACGATGAGCCCACAGTTACACATTCCAAACAAGCTCTCTCACTAGCACTCTTGAAGCATTTGCCTAAACCATGAACCAAACATGTTAACCCCTAACGAGGGTGTTCTTGCTGCTAAACTGCTTAGTACTGGGCCAGAAAATGATTGAATTCTACAAATTCCTCAATAAGAAGTTGGGCATTCTAGTTTCAAAAGGGACCACCAATGCTATGTGATCATCCAACTAATAATCTTTCCATCCCCACTATTCCTCAAGGAAAATAAATAAAAACTGAATCATGAACCTGCTTCTTACCTTCCCTTTCTCAATACTGGTCGCTAGGATTACCTAGGTCATAGTTTTGTCAATGTCACCGCCTTGGGCCCATCCCCAGAACAATTGAATCAGAATGCCTGGGTATGGGAGCCACATAGCTGTTCTACATTTTTTATTCAGTTCCAAAGCCTCACCTGTTCTTCCTCTTCTCTCCTAACAACCCACCACCACCTTAATCCACCAATTATATTAACTTTTCCTAATTTCACTAATTTTCTCTTATAAATCTAAAACTATTCTAAAATGTAAATTTTATTACAAAATAGGTTATAATAAGCAGACAAACAAAGGTTATTTTGAGCTAAGTGTTATTTAAAAAATTAAGGGTCCACAATTAACAATTTATTTAACAACATAATGTTGTAAGTAACATATTACCTAAAAGGATGTATGACTTCACAGTATATTATGGTTAATGTTATTAGAATACATGCAATTATACGTAACTGTGAAATAAATACTTCGAAAATAAACTATTTCTGGACTATACCTTCCAGAAATGCAACGATCAAATAAATGTATTTCTTCATGTAGTGGTGATTATAGGAAATCAATGTAGTCAATTTTTTGTAGCAAGCAAATGATTTTCCTAAAATATATATGGCATTATAGTACACCCAGAGACGTACTGTATTTTTAGGGAAAACTGAACTCTTATACCCAAATGTCAATTAAGGTGGTATTTTTGCCGGCGCAGGGCTTCGCAGCACCCCTTAGCTGTATGTACCCCCTCCACACCCGCCAGCCCTGTGCTGCAACGGTCTTAATGCCCTCGAGTACCTGCTGGTCCTCAAACTGGGTAGGAGGGGAACTCAGAATCATCTGAAGGGCTGTTTTTCAAAATGCTTTTCTTCACCATCTTCTCTACCCACTTTCAGCCTCAACATACACTGGTTATTAGGTTGTGACAAGGTCCTTCTTGAAAATGTCAGGACACTGAAATTCCCTGTCTGTGAGCTCTTATGAACAAAAGTTTCCTTCTTTCTTTCATTGACCCACGTTACTAAAAACTTCAGTTTCCACTGAAGTTCAAAATGATTTAGAAATCTATATAAAGTCTACGTATGAATCTACAACGTGCACAGTATGGATGTGGAACCATCACACAAAAAGCAATTGTTCTGGAAAAGAAAGAGTGGGCGAGTGGTCAGCAACAAAGAGACAGACGACCTGAGACGTCCTCAACCTCACAAGAAGTGGAATATGTCATTTAAAATCTCCTGAGACGAATTCTCCAGACCCAAATGGTTTTATCAGAGAACTTTTCAAACATTTAAAGTAGTAACGCAATCTTCTAAGAATTAAATTTTAATTTTTCACAATCTCTTCCAGAAAAATAAATGAGGAGGGAACATTTGCCAACTCACTTTATGAGGCCAATATTACTTGGGTACCAAAACTAGACAAAGAAACATAAAAATGATATAAAAATGATACAGATCAATCTGTATCATAAACTTAGATACAGAATTTTTAATAAAATATTAGCAAATAGAATTCAGCAATACATAAAAAGAGTAGTATGCTACAATTAAGTAGAATTTATTCCAAATTATAAGACTGACCCAACATCTGAAAATCATTTCAGATCAACAGACTAAAGCAGCAAAATCATATCAATACACAACAAAAAAAATGACAAAATCCAACACCCATTCAGAATAAAAACTCTCAGCAAGCTATGAATAAAGAACTTCCTCAATTTAATAAAGACATTTATAAAAATCCTACTGCTATTTCATACTTGATGAAAGACTGAATGCTTTCTCTCAAAGATCAGATCAAAATGAAAAACATATTACTTTTACAAAAAAATACATAGAAAATAATCTGGGGATCTAGGGCCAAGCCGAGTTCTTCAATTTGACAAGAAAAGGGAGAACTTTAAAAAGGAGAAAGTGATAAATTAAAATCTGCAAAGGACCCCATTTTGAGCATGAAAACAAAGGCATGAACTAGAAGAAAGTATTTGAAAACCAAGGGCCGTGACAAAGAACTAGAATCTACAATATATAAAAACCTCTTGAAACTCAGTAAAAAAAATCCAGTTAGAAACTGGCAAAAGGCATGGACAGATATTTTACTGAAGAGGATATACAATGACAAATAAGCACAAGAAACAATGTTCCACAAGAGAAATAAGCACATGAAAAGATCTTCAATTCCATTAGTCATTAAAGAAATGCAAAATACAACCACAATGAAAGAGCACCCCATCCCTCTCAAAATGGCTAAAATAAACTCGTACTGACACCAAATGCTGGTGAGGACACGGAAAAACGACCTCACTTGTTCACTGCTGGTGGGAATGCAGAAGGACACAGCCACTTGGAAAACACGTGGACAGTTTTCTGAGAGAGCTGGACATGTGACCGCCATACAACCCAAGCACCACACTCTGGTGTTTATCCCACAAGTTCACACAAAAAGTCTGTACGAGAACCCTGGCTGGTGTAGCTCAGTGGATTGAGCTCGGGCCTGTGAACCTAAGGATCATGGTTCTATTCCCAGTCGGGGCACATGCCTGGGTTGCAGGCCAGGTCCCAGCAGGGGATGCACGAGAGGCAACCACACATTGATATTTCTCTCCCTCTCTCCTTCCCTTCCTCTCTAAAGATAAATAAACAAATCTCATTGTATTTGTTAAAGCCAAAAACTACAAATGATGTTGATGTCCTTTAACAGATGGATATTTAAATAAACTGTGGTATATCCATGTTATGGAATATTACTCAGTAATAAAAAAGGAGAAATTGTTGATAAATGCTTTAGATGGATTTTGAGGGAATTATAAGAAGTAAATAAAAGCCAAACTGCAATGATTCTACACCGTTATGATTCCATTTCCATCAACAGTCTTGACAAAACAGAGAAATGGAGAACAAATTCTGGAGGTGGGACGTGGAATGGAGGTGGGAGGTGGCAAAAAGGGCAACAGCAAAGATTCCTCTGGGGATGAACTGTCCTGTATTCTGACTGTATCACTACCAACACCCTGCCTGTGATACTGTACTACAGTTGCACAAGATGCTACCACTGTACACAAGAGGTAAAAGGTATATGATTTGTCTGTTTTATTTCCTACAACTGCACATGAACCTACAATTATCTCAAAATTTAAAAACTGCTTAAATAAACAGCATGTGTTATATATGTATTATATTTTCACTTGTCCAAAATTTTGTTCAGTATGTTCCTACTAAAGAATATTTCATACATTCCAAATTGCTTACTTCTATTTCCCAGGAAGCAAGTTCTAATCAGCAGAGGGATCTAAAACTCAACAGACTTCCCTAGGAAGCACATCCTCTCCATTAAACTGTTAAAAGAGATGGTCTAAGGGGCCACCTCACTGTCTACAAGATGTGATTAGATGAGCTCCGTAGGCAATATTCAGACCCAATTCTACCACGTTCTTACCTTTGTACAGGAAATAAAGATAACAAATTTTCTTATATGTGGAACTGGTCAATAAATATTTTACACACTAAAAGAATATGGGCCTCTCAACGTCATTTTTTTAGAATACGATGATTTTTAGTTCACTTTTAAATGCTCATAATTATATTTGACCACAACACTGAACAACTGTTTAATTCTTATATACTGATATGAACTCTAACAGAACAAATATGTAAGCATGGATACTAGTTTTTAAGGGTTTTTAAGTGCATTAGTTACCTGCACACCGAACACTGCCGCTGAGGCTGAAGGGCCGTGAACATGACGATCATAGAATAGTTTCGAGGCGGCGCCTTTATAAATTTTCGGAACTTGTCGCCATTCATTCGGAAGATTGAGCGCCTGGAACTCCATTCCATCAGTTGTTCTACCTTTTCAGCTAAAAGATTCTGCAATTAAACATAGGAATTTAAATTTAGACAGGGTTTGAATCCTTCAGTTTGTATTTAGTATAAACAGAATCACGTGAGATTATATTTTAGCTAACATTAACTTTGGTTAAACGTTCTTGTTTTGGTGAATATGTTCGTTGTTAATTGACCTTACATGCATAAAATATTTCATTTTACTTTCCTTAATGATGTCAGAGGTTTATAAAACAGATACCAAAGGTAAAATAGACTTTCACCTCCAGGAAGATGGAATAGACATGTTCCCTGATCATCCCACTAAAGACGACTAAAAACACTGGTCATTGTATAAAAAGCAAGCATACGAAGGCTTGAAAAAGTGGAAACGAGGAGGAGGACTCATTGCAGACCTGGGGACCTGAACATACACACCATGGCAGTGAGTTTGCTGGATGGTTTTTGGTTTTTTTTGGCCTCATCTATTCTAGCCTGGTTGCTGCAGTAGTTGGCAGTCCAAGAATTCCAATGGATACAGACCAAAAAATAAACATAAAAACACCAAGAAAAGCCCAGTTTCTCTTCAGAAGAGGATAAAGAAGGGGTGAGATGGGTGGGACCATCACAACAATAACTGCTCTGCTCTAGCAAGACACCAGGTCCCACCACCACCCTGACTAGCAAAGCTGAACTTGATCTTAAACTGCCCTCTAAGTTTTAACGTGTGACAGCAGGGAGGAATCTCATAAATACAAAGTGAGGGAAAGAAACTTATCCACAGTCTGCTGTGTTCAGGATGTTCTATTTACACCAAGGTCAAAAGAGGAAAAATTAATCTACTGTGCTTGAAATCAGGAGGTACAGAAACCCACACAAAATGGAATATTTTTCAGTCTTCAAGGAGAAAGAAACCCTGACATTTGTGACAATATGAATGAACCTGGAAAATATTACACTAAGAGAAATAAGACACAGAAAGATAAGTATCACATGATCTCATTTATGTGTAGAATCTAAAAAAAGAAGAAAAATAAAAAGTAGTTAAATTCATAGTAACAGAGAGTAGAATAATGTTTACCAAAAACCTGTGGGGCGGGGGAGATGCTGATCACGGGATACAAACTTGCAGTTTATCAAGTAAGTTCTGGAAACCTAACGTACAGCATGGTGACTATAATCACAACCATGCACTGTACGCTTGCAATTTGCTAAAGGAATAGTATTCTTTAGCATTCGCACATTTAAAATAGGTCGATATGGAGGGGACAGATATGCGAATTAGTTGCATTGTGGTAACCATTTCACAATATATACATATCTGAAAACATCACATTGTATTCCTTAAATATACACAATTTTTATTTGTCAACAATAAGTTAAATTTATGTGACAAGCAAAAAGTTACTTAAAAATGTCAAGGGACTTCTGTTTTAGAAAGACCTCTCAAGTTGCACAGTGGAGAGTGGACTGGAGGGGAGAGTGGACAAAGCCGCAGGTTGAGAGACAGCACAAGTCAGAGGAGAAGTGAAGAGATCCGAGAGCTACGTAGCTTCCTAATCCACAGGACTGATGACCACACGGGAGGGGAATAGAGGAAGGAGTCAGAAATGACATCAAGTTTTTGCGTAGAGCATGTGAGTGGATAACTTTCTCACCCAGTAAGACAGGGAAACACAAGGAGAGGAACAAGTGGGTGAGCACTGAGTTCGGTTTGGGTGTGCCGATTTGATGTGCCTGCGTGCTGTTTAAGGACAGGGACCTGTGGTCTCTCTGTTCATTCCTACACACCAGATGCCTACAGTGGGCACTAGCACACAGCATACATCAGTAAATATTTGCAGAATTGACAAATTACAGCATGCTAATCTTTTGAAAAGTAGTGTTCGAAAAGTACAGACTTGTTTTAAATTTCCAATTAAGGTGACATTGAATATTGTACTAGTGTTAGGTGTACAGCATAGTGGTTAGACATGTAACTTATGAGGTGATTCCCCCAATAAGTCTAGTAGCCACCTGGCACCATACATAGTTATTAGAATATGATTAACTATATTCCCTATGCCGCACTTTGCATTTCCTTCCACGAGTATTCTGTAACGGCCAATTTGTGCTTTTTAATCACTTCTTTTTCCCCAGCCACCCACCCCACTCCTATCTGGCAAACATCATTTATTCTGTGTCTATGAGTCTGTGTTTCATTTGTTTTTGCTTTTTAGATTCCATATATAAGTGAAACTATATGGTATTTGTCTTTCTCTGTATGACTTATTTCACTCAGCACAATACCCTCTAGGTACGCTCACGTTGTTGCAAATGGTAAGATTTCATTTTTTTTATGGCCAAGTAACTGTATATATGTACCACATCTTCTTTATCCACTCCTCTACCGATGGGCACTTAGGTTGCTTCCATGCCTTGGCTATTATAAATCATGATGCAGTGAACATAGGGATGCATGTGTTTTCCTGAATTAGTGTTTTGGGTTTATACAGACAGACATCCAGAAGTGGAACTGCTGGGTCATATGGTAGTTCTATTTTTAAACTGAGGAAACCCCACACTGTTTTCCACAGTGGCCGCACCAGTCTGCAATCCCACCAACAAAGCACGAGGGTTCCCTTTCTCTACATCCTTGCTAACACTTGTTGTTTGTTGATTTACTGGTGACAGCCACACTGCCAGCCATGAGGTGATACTTCACTGAGGTTTCAATTTGTGTTTCTCTGATCATTAGTATCACTGAGCATCTCTTCACATACCTACTGGCCATCTGTGTGTTCTGTTGGATAAATGTCTACTCGGGGCATCTGCCCATTTCTAATTAGGTTGTTTTTTATTTATTTTTGGTGTCGAGTTGTATGAGTCCTTTATAAAGTCTGGATATGAACCCCTTATTGGATGTATCATTGGTAGGTTGTCTTTTTGTTTTGTTGGCTTCCTTTGCTGTGCAAAAACATTTTAGTTTACTTTAGTCCCATTTGTTTATTTTTCCTTTGCCTGAGGAGCTGTTTGATATATAGAGATATAGAGATATATCATGTATAGCACGATCTATATATGAGCAACATTACTAAAAGCCATGTCAAAGAGTTTATCGCCTATGGTTTTTTTTAGGAGTTTTAGGGTTTATGGTCTTACATTTAAGTCTGTTACCCACTCTGAGTTGACTCTTGTATATGGTGTGAGAAAGTAGTCTAGTCTCACTGTTTTGCATGTTACCTGCCCAGCTTTCACACCATTTACTGCAGACATTGTTCTACCCCATTGGATATTCTTGCCACCTGTGGCATAGAGTACTTGACCATATAGGTACGGGTTGGTTTCTGGGCTCTCTGTTCTGTTCCACTGATCTACTCAACACAGTAGTGACCATATATGACAAATCCACAGCTAACGTCATACTCCAGTGAAAAGCTAAAAGCACCTTCCTTAAGATCAGGAAGAAAGCAAGGATGTTCACTTTCACCACTTTTATTCAACATAGTCATAGACACACAATTCAGACAAGAAGAAATAAAAGGGACCCAAACTGGAAAGGAAGAAGTAAAACTGTCATTATTTGTAGAAACGATACTGCATATAGAGAGCCCTAAAGATTACATTAAAAACTTGTAGAGCTAATAAATTTATTCAGTAAAGTAACACGACATAAAATATTCAGAAATTGGATGAGCTTTTTATATACCAATAATGAACTATCAGAAATGAAGAAAACAGTCCCATCTGCAATTGTATAAAAAACGAAATACCTAGGAATAAATATAAATGAGGTACAAGACCTGTGCAGTGCTGAGACAATTATAAGATACCTCATATATCTCGTACCTGGAATGGAGTACCTAAGAATCAGTGTTTTTCTTAATGCAGTTCTTCCATAGTTCTAACATGAAGACTAATTTGAGAAGCCACTGCTTTATTCAATCTCAGAAATATGGCGCTTTTTTATATCACCAGGCCTAGCATAAAAGAAACATGCACCTTCCGCTTCTTCCGCTGTCACTTCTTAGTGAATTTCTCTTGCTCCACTGAAACCAGCTCGTGCAAGGATTCTTCCATCAACCACCTAGGGACTAGCAGGCCCTCCTTTGGAGAAAGTCTACTGGACCACGTACCACATTTATTATTTCTCACATGGCTGCTTCTCCCAATACAGTCTCAGTTCCTCAGCGGCAAAACTCACGCCTTATGACCTTTGCAGCCCCAGATTCTTGAAAAGTTCAAAGGATGTAATAGATACTTAAGCTGTATGTAACTGAAGTAGGAGTTCTGCTACCCTTTAATTAGAAAATTTTAACTAATAATTTAGGAGATACTTCTAAATTCTCCCTACAATATAAAGATAGGAGAGAACCAAAAATATCGCTAATTGAGCTCTAGTAGTTTTTTTTGTTTGTTTTTTAAGGTTTTTTTTTAGAGAAAGGGGAAGGAGAAACAGGGAGAGAAACATGAATGTGTGGTTGCCTCTAGCGAGCTCCCTGCTGGGGACCTGGCCCGCAACCCAGGCATGTGCCCCAGCACATGTCAACCAGCGACCCATTGATTCGCAGGCCCGTGCTCAGTCCCCTGACCTACACCAGCTAGCGTGAGCTGTAGTGGTTGTAACACACTTTAAAATCACTAAAAGAGACTGGTATTCTACAAACACATGTCAGAAGCAAATTTCTAAGAGCTTAAATTTTATGTACAAATTTATAAACTTCTAAAATAGAAATTAATGGAGAAAATACTTCTACTTTTGGGGGCGTATTCATTTCTGAACCTATTCCTATAATATCCTAGGTTAGTTACTGTTATTCACTTCCCACCCATAAGGAGCAAAGTATTCAGTATTTTTATCTCTTGCCTCAAGCAACTTACCCCTGTTTTAGAGTCAACAATCCAAGAGTTAGAAGCACCTGAAAATTGCTACAGTCTGTGCTTTTTGACTGTTTTAGAAGCCTTGCATCTGTGCACACTAAAAAACACTAACAAGGCACCGTTAACAACATCATTTCTGAATTTTCTCATTTTTGCACACCAAAGATACACTAGAAAGTCTACAATAAACTATGTTAACCACATCGATGGTCCTTATAAGCAAAGAAAACCATAAGCCTGCTGAAGCCAAATGAAAACGTGTGCCTTCCCACCTGGATACAACGTATCATCACTGATGAAGAGTCCATGACAATTAGCCACATGCATTATGGAAATCATAAAAATTAAGTTTATTTTAAAAATGGAACATTATCATCCATACCTTAATATAAGGCTTATAATCAACAAGAAGAAAGAACTATTTCATGAGGACTTCCAATGTGTCAGGTGCCACACTGGGCACCCAGAATGTCAGGTGCCAACCAACACCCCTATTGCACAGAGAAAAAAACTCAGGGTCAGAGAACCTAAGGTACTTACTCAGGATCAAAATAGTAAGTGCTTAAGTAGGGAATCAAACTCGGTTTTTCTGCTGTTCCTTCCTATGCTGTTTTCTCCATGTAATGGTGCATGTATGTGTTATATGTCTGTGTGTGATATATTACTCTCTCTATCCCACCCCCCCATCACATACGCAGTCTTAAAAAAAAAAAAACCTAGGGAACTATGTAAACAAAAGTAGACTTTTCTACACAGTAAGACAGTTTATTTTAAAAGTTCCTCTAATTTAAGTCTCTGGCTAGGCCTAGAAAGTAATTCTTTGTAAGCATGCATCATTTATGGTAAAAACTAGGCCAGATAAACAAATTAACTTGTAGTTTCCAGTTGCTTAAAGGTTTTAAGATAATACAGGAAAATGTATTTAAACAGTGCCAGTGCACTTGAAGAATATAACAGCAAAAACATTGTGTGTTAAAAGTGAATTGAGAACACATAATTAAAGAGAGTCAAGTGACAGATTATTCAGGAAAGTACAGAAGTAATCGATGGATTACCTTTGTACTGGGGAAAAAAAGGTCTAGGCAGGGAGGTTTTCAGGGCGCCATGGCTGACTCACACTTTCAGAAGCAACTATTATAAAGAAGGGTGAGCGCATTCTCCAAGGAAAATGTTACAAGTGCTGTGGTAGAAATATTCCGTAAGGAATGAAAATCTGATCTGTGATCATCAAACACAATGATCTGAGAAAGAAGCACAGGCTGAGCCATGGTCTCAAACAGGGTTTACTCCACTGTTGCCGCTGCATTTCTCTGTGATAGCACTATTGCCTCGTTGTAGGACAAGGTTGGGCGCATTTGTCCCTTCAAAATATTCCCACTTGCAGGGTCATCTGTACTCCTCTCTGCTGGGGTTTGGGCCTTCCCACCACCATTCACTTCGCCAGGACTAGTTTGAAGACTTCACCATCTTCTCCATTTGGTTGTCCCCCTTGGTCTCTTACAGAAAGTAACAGTCATGGATGTTAATTTCCTGTTCCCAATGGAGAATGAAATAAGCTAAAAAAAATTCATTCCTAATGGAACTATGTATTTCAGGGGCCACAGAAACATTCAAAGGATGGACTGTAATGTATCCTTAGAAAACTGAGAAGGCACCATTGTGTATTTTAAAACTGAAAAAGAATTTGATGGCTGAAGTTCAAATGGTGATTCTGCATTTATATGCAACATTACTTGACTGAATTATTTCCGTGAATCTCAGTTCCTACATCTCCAAATTTGACAAAATATCTCACAATGTTGTTGGTAAAATTAAGTGAATGGATGTACGGAAAACTCGTAGCACATCATCCTGCAAAGGACAGGCACTCAAATGTGGTTCCCTTCCCCTCGGGGCCATTTCTATCAGCAACAGTGATCGGGCTGCTACAGGAACATCTGCAGTGAGGATTCTTAAAATCTCATTAATACCTTAAATCTTGGAGCTACCAAATGTTTTCTCAGTACTTATTACATGTCAAGTACTGTGCTAAGTTTATAAACAAGCAATGCAGATTACTAATTACTTGACAAGCATTGTGTTAAGTTTATGGAACGTGAAAGAGGAACAGTACAGCAGATCCTACTGACAAGACCTTATGGCGATGAAGCTCTAGCAGCAAAGAATATTGCTGACATTGATGTCATGGTCGTGGCCTTGCTGTTGAGTAAGCGGCTCAGTGCCAGCTCAGACGGGATGGCACGAGAGATCTTACTTCTGTGAACACCAACTGGCTGGCAGTGGCTCTTTAAATTTAGCACAGAGGAAACCTAGACTGGTCCTATGTAAAGAGCGTGTGAGCAGTTTGCTACTGGCACAAGGCTGGGAAATAGGAACACGGGTGTCATAAATCTACCGTTTCAGGAACGGAAAAAGATACCTAATACTTAAAATCTTCAAGAAGAAACCCTGTCCTTACCTATTACATTGGGAAAAGCAAGAGCTAGCAGGTCCCACCTATTCATGAGGTTAAGAGTCAGTCATATTACCTATAGGGGCCCAGCCATCTGTCTTCTATTTTTACCTTAATGTTTTTATGAAAGCTGAATTTTAAGGCAACTCACCATAATTAACAAATTGGTCCTCAACATATGATATTACTCAAATTTTCTCACATTTTGACAAACCAGTTCATAAAAAATACAAAGAAATGATACATTTCACGAAACAAACGTAATAAAATGGCTCATTCCAAAGTGAAGCTTACATACAAAAAACCCCTCACTAATCTAATACTTTTATCGTCATATACCTATTTCCAGCCTCTTATCCCTAGGTACATTTAATGATGACCAGATGCACCAAAACAAAGATGGCCGTGGTCTCACGTCTTGAAGAAAAGGGACATCTTCCCAGAGGAACAGCCGTTCACGTGCCCGCGCACCGTTCTCCTACACAGTGTTTATGTAGGTGCTCACCACCATCAAAATATCCAGCATCCAGTTTGTCCACAGTGACTCGCTGGATAAGGTTTGGGATGAGAACAGGAAGGACATGCTGAAGGCATCTCTTGATGATACACACGGAAACTCCATGACCCTTCTGTCCCCCCTTCTGTTTTATCGGAGTCTTTACTTTTCTAGACTTTACCATCCAAGAGGCGTACTCCATGCCCACTGGTAAATCCAAGAGAAGTGGCCAGATACATGCTGTTTGCATTTGGGAGAAAACTTATCTTCAATTCCTGAAATCATGTAATCCTAAAAATACTTACTCATTTTCCTTAATATTATATGATTCTCAGATTTGAATAAAATATATGGGTAATTAAATATTTTTGGCTAAAAGCCAAAAATACCAAAGATTAGTCACTACATCACCCAATGAACATTAAAAAAAATGTTCAATAAAGATCACCAATATCCTTACGAGCACTCAGAAGACCACAGTGAGCTACCCAACAGGGAACTGGACTATTCTGATGGAAAATATAAAGTACATATAGCACACAGGCCATGGAGAGGGCGACGATTTGAACAAGAAGTTTACTCAGTTAGGAACTCAGCAAATTACGGCACCTCTGCAGTCCACGTAACACTCTGCTGGAAACTCTCACCTCCCAGTACTTCAAAGGTCAAAGACTAAGAGATTCAAAATACTTTAAATAAATCAACTGAAAGTTTTTTGATGTATTTAATATCAAGCTCTTTAAAATTAAAAGGAATAGAAAACCTCAGACCAATCCACCTCCGAGGATGCGCTAAAGAGAACCTGGTGTGTGTTAAGCACATCAAAGGGAACCCAGCGCCCCATGACACGTACAGCCGTACTTAAAAGCTGGTGCGTGGGGAGAGCCTCACACACACTTTTTTTAAGCCCAACGTGTCAAAGAGGGTAGTACCTAACTTAACTCCCATCTAAATGGAAAATGTAGATATCAAGTTATTTGAGAAAACTCTTATTCAAGTGTTCCATTTTTTTAGAAAGGAGAAACCTTTGACTGATGCCGCTGCGGTACTCACTTAACTATCTCTAGAGACACAGTAAAAGTGTGCCCAGTAACACTCGGTACTTAGTGGCTTTATCAGCCTGAACTGCCTCAGAAAGTGTCCCTGAAGCAAGATCCACATGTTGGCTATTTTGTATCCCTCAAGGTATCCTGAACGTGGCTAGCTCCAGACAGGCCCTTTATTTCAGAGTGTCAAACTTCAGTTTGAACTAGACTTTTTATTCACTGGTTCAAAAGTGGAAAGAATATGATAAAGAAAGCAACTGTTTCCTAAACTTGTATATGTAATTGGCATTTTATATGTGTACAGGATATATAGTGAACTTAAGAATTACAGCAGCAAAATTTAAAACTAATAATTTAAGAATTTAATACTAATTTAACTATTTAATTTTTTAAAAAAGCAATGCATTTACATAAAGACATCAATATAAATTATGCATTGAAAAATATCAGAATTCTTGCTCCATAAGAAGCTTAACTCTCCCATGGCAATAATACATTTTAAGAATCATACCATTAAATGCTGTTCTACCTTAATTTTATTAAAGAGAACTTTATACAGTGTTTTGAAAATTTTGTACTTGACACTAGTAATGATCATAAAGCTAGATTAATGAGTGTATTAAATTGTATAAATTCAGGTATATCGGATATAAATCTCATCCCCAAAATGTAAGGCCCTACACAAAATCATTGATACAAAATACATTAACCTGATTATATTGGTTAATTTATTAATCACACCTTTTAAAATATACCCTAAAAATTTCAAAAAGAAAAAAACCTAAGCATAGGTGTATAGTTAACAGCAATAAAAATAAAAATAGAGCACATTAAAACAATGAAATATTACGGACTGGAATCATACATATGTGGTCTGTAACTAATGAAAAAATTCTACCATAAGTGAAAAGAGAATGGAAGGTTAGTTATAACTATACAAGTTCATCTACGGATAAATCATAAAGTCATATGTATAGTAAAAAATGAGAGTTTTTTCAGACTTGGGAATTATTGTTTTATTTGTTACTAAAAAGTAAAGACGTTTTGATTGTTGTTTGGGGGGTTTTCTAAAAATTCACATGAGCTGCCTTCGTGACTGTTTTTCACTGTAAAATTGCTTAAGTATGATACCCTGCTGTCGAGAGACAGCATCGTTAGAACTTTGATCGCTGAGGGATCAAAATACAAAGTCATTTTGATATGGGACCGTCATGAAAGAGGCTAAATAAGCATCCCGTTTTTATTACACTGCATTAGTTTCTGTCATCATCTTTCTTGAACTCCGTATCTTTCTGTTAGATATTTACTATTGTATAAAGAAATATCGCATTTTAAATCAGGCACCAGTTACAAAGAATCGTGGCAGCTGTAAGAGTGGAAAAGAACATCTTCTTGCAGCTGCACACAGCCGTCTGGCCTCACGCCCTTGAGAGCACAGGTCCAGGCAAGAAAGCCATTACCAGCGTCAGGGAGTGCAGCAGGTACCCCGTCATAACAAGACGTGGAGTCACAAAACAGCCTTCACTGCCCTGGAAGGCGGGTTTGGAGAGAGCTCCTCACTACTGAGAGCAACCTACTGTGTGTCACGGCGAAAGAAAACTCTTTACTACAAGAATATGTAAAAACAAAAGCATCAATTATTTATAAACTGCAAAATAGAGATGATTTTTCTTAGCAAGTTTATTCTTAAGTCACACAAACTAATCAGTAAAATCTGTGATGGTTAAATTATTAAAACCAAGAAAAATTAAGTGGACTCCAACAGAAAACGAGACAAGAGCAAAGCTTTAAATTGTACTTAAAATGTTTTCCAATGCCTTTCAACAACCTAAATTCTATTTCGCTTACCAAATTACTTCCGAATGGCAGGAACCAGCCAAATATTTTGGGTTGAGCAAAAGATATGCCTGGTTATTTTGTACAAAAGGTATTAAAACTGTCATGGCTACCTACTAACTCAAATTTGTATTATCAGCAAAGGCCCAGAAATTGGAAGCCCCCAAATCTCCAAAGGAACTTCTTATGTGGGGCTTTATGTAGAAGTCACTGAGTAACATTAGAGAAAATATCCTGACTTCAAACTGCCCCCAGGACAGAATGAGATGTCCCACTATTGTTCCATTTAGCCCTTTAATACCAAGAACATATCATATTGAAATACACTGTTTATTAAAAGTACAAAAGTAATGTAAGGTAGCAAAGCAAGCACAAAATTAATGAATTCATTACAAATTAGACCCTTTGGGATTGGGGGAACTATTGAGGATGAACTGCAGCCAGGAGATAAATCAAAATAAAGAACTCAGGAAAGGAGAAGCTACCAGGGAACTTCCATTGTACTGGAAATGCAGAAACAGAATTAACAGAGCACTCTCATGGCTGACACGGCCCTTGGTCCAGACACCCGTCCCCACACACCTGGGGCAGAAGTACTCTTTTTAAAACCTTTGCTACTACGATCAGAGGTTGCAGTTCAGGATAAAAATTTATCATTAAAACTTGGAAGTAGTATGTATATAAGGCCCCATGTTTAGTGCTAATATTCATTTGGTGAAAATATTATATCAATATTTTGCTTCGTTTAACTCACAAATGTCATGGTATATTAAAGATACCACTATAAAATGTGAAGGGACACAACATGGATATACGCTGGTATAATCTTTCAAAGTCTCCCAAATGATACACATAAGATTTTAATGAGTGCACCCTTTAGTACGGCAGTAACACTTCCAACAACTAACTCATCCTGAAGAAATGATCAGTCACAGCACATGTGCTTACGTAAAAGGATATTCGCTGCACTGCTGTTTGTAACTGCAAATATTTGTTAATCTTAGGCGTGCCTGCAGAAGAAAACCGGTTAATTATAGCATGGCAGAGAACAGAACTCTATTATAGCCATTAACAAGATGAGACAGACTCACCTAAGAGGGTACTCACAATTTACCTGTAAGTGATTGACAGGATTATCATATTTCAAAATACATGAGTGTGTCTGTTTGCTCAATTTATTTTACATACATGCTAAATATCTGAAATGATATACAGCTAACTGGTTTACTTCTAGAGGAGAAGGTTACAGAAGTATGTTTGTTTCTACTTTATAAATTTCTATGCTGTTTGAAATGTTTATCTGCATCACTTAATAAACAACAGAATGACAGTCACCACCCTTTGGAAAGAGTCAGTGAAAGAGACAACCGGAAAGAGTGGCTAAAGGAAAAGACACTGGCGATACCGCTAAGAGGAAATGGTGAGTGCTGCCGGGCAGGGCAGCAGTGACCACATGCCTCTTTGCTGGCCCTGCACTAATCTTCCCATCTATTGATTGATTCTACTCTTTTGAAATCTACACTTCCTTCCCTTCAATCTATTCCTTACTTTTGGTCAGGTTGGTATTTGAGAAAATGAGGAATTTTCATTATATTGTAACTTGTAGTTACCACTATATTTATCTTTACCAATGGATACCTCAGATCATTTCAGAAAAATTACCTGGAATATGTATCAAAAGTTCTTTGATAACCAGGGTTTTATGTATCTCTTTACTAAGACTGAAGAAAGCAATCTCAGAAATTTCAAATCTGATTTAGTGAACCATTAGAGAAAAGAGAAACAAGAAACCAATATAAGCCCAACAAATAAAACCATATTTCTGGGTCCAGCAAAGTACAGTTTTGAGCTTTTCTGGTGATCAATAGGCCAGAAATAGACAAATTAAGTTATTTCAGAGTAACACAATCCTAAACGTTAATGGAGTTTCCACTCTGCTACCACAATCATCAACCACTATTCAAAGGCTTACTTTTGCAATCTAAATATAACAGCAAAAAGAAACAAATCCTAATGTCTAACAACCTCTTCCAATACCATATTGAAACTGTTACATCAAAATTTTGTTTTAAAAACCTATGCATGTGAACATATCTAGGCATAATTCATTTATCTCCATTGCTGTAGAGAATCACTTCATGTTAATTTTTTTCTATTTATCTTGATGATGTCCATGCACATTTTTCCAGTTATTTTTTAATCTTATAAACTGCCACACACACACACACACACACACACACACACACACACACTCTCCGTATTTAACCCACAGTTCTCATCAACATGTCTAACTCCTCCTCATCAGTCAGGACGAAACTCAGTCAATGACCCGACTCTGAAACCTTTCCAGTTCTCAGCACACAGAGACAGGGACTTCTCCTTACAGATCAGATAGTGGATCCACCTACGCAGACCTTCTCATTTGTGTCCGTTTACAGATGGGCCTCCCTCGCTAACCAGGGTCTCTGAGTAAGATGTGCTTGCTTCACCTTGAGATTCCCCCTGAAACTAAACACCTGTAAGGGTACCAGCACACATTTCATCAATTATGATGAGTTAATCAAAACAAATAAAAGAATTATAGAAAATGCCTGTAAGTTAAATTTTTCCATGCTTTTATAATATAATACAAAGAGAAAGAAAATAAGACAGTCCTCACCTCCTTGATTAGTTTGCCATTAAGTCAATGCTTTGCTGAGATTAGCAATTTTAACAACCTATCAACTGTGTATGCCTTAAATCCAAGAAATAACATGTAAAAAAGAGCAACTGTAAAAACGATACGCATTATAGCTGTTACTTTTCTTATTTTAAATCACTAAAAATATTTTATGCCATATATTAATAAGCAATTAAATAATCTTAACAAGGCCTACCAATTTTGTTGAGCAGCACAACTACCAAAGATGTGTGTTCTTCACATACGAACTGACCACCCCTGTTGGGAAGAAAATTCCCTGAGCAGCTGCAGACACACAAGGGACCATTAGAGAGGAGGGCACGTCCATCTAGACTTACCCAGATCAGCCCTGGCAATCACTGGAGAGAAAGATTTCACAGCCACACCAACCACAACCCAGCTAGTTTGGTTTCAGAACATGCCACATTATCTCAAAATTTAATTTTTACATTACGTTAATAATATTGTCAATAGTTTGAAGCCACTGGAATTGTAGAATGAGTAGAACATAAAATTAGGAAAAATTAAAAAGGGTCCGATTCTTCACCAACTAGTTCATGGCATTTTTAAGTCACTCAGCTTTCCCTGTATTGGTGTCATCGCCTGTCGGATGCCTGATGCATCTGTGAAATGGTTTCTAAAGTCAGGATTTCCAAAACGGCTGCGAGGGGACCTTGGCAGAACCTCTTCCTGGGCAAAACAGAATGAAACATAAAAAGTATCGAAACAATACTTTATACTCTCTGAAACCTAGGGACATGCAAAAAATTGAGAAGCATTTATTGGAGCTGATTCACCAGATCTTGGTAAGCACAGCAGGAACACGTGGCATTTCAGCCAGAAGTGCTGGGCCGCAGGTGTTCCCTTCCTGGGCAGAGAGCCCGGGAGAAGAGGACAGGCTCCCTTCCTCACCCAGCCCCGATCACAGTGGTGCGGGCTCCACACTGGGAGGGGCGAGCTGAGAAGACCAGAGGCCCCCTTTCCCTCCAACTCCTGCTCCTCCGGTGGGGGTGTCCTGCGGGGACCCCAGCCCCAGGACAGTTCACCAAAGGCTCTGCCCAGAAGAGAAGACATGAGAACCTGCAACAACACAGAACTACCCGAGGTATTCTGTAAAACAGGTTACATTGGCAAGCAACTGGATTTTTAAGAACAGACATTAGAATCAGCGAGAAAAACAATGCAATGGTTATGAATTTAACAGAGAGATTCAGCAATGGTTATGAATTTAACAGAGAGATTCAGGGAAAGAGCCAAACCGTCCTGCACAGGTTACACTCACCCCTGGTGGTCTGCAAGACTGCGCATGCTCAGAAACAACCAGAAAAGCGCCTCCCGGCGTTCAGCCTGATCCCAGGCTCAACGTCGGGCAGACGGGACAACTCCCTGGTCTCTGAAGACGTCCCACCAACCGCACACAGATCTCTGGCAAGGCTGGGAGACTTGGTGGGTCAGGGCTCTCAGTCACAACCTCTAATCAAAACCTGGGAATTCCTGGGAAGCCAGGCTTACAAATTAAAAAAAAGGAGGGCACAAAGTTCAGCGTTATTATAATCAGAGGTTGATCACTGCAGGAAAAACACACTCCACAGAATCAATCCACTAAACAAATATTATAAAAAATGTAAAGTAATAATGATGATCTGGAGAAGGGGGCGGGTAGTCAGAATACAGAGTTGCTCAAATATCAAAATTCCAGTTTTCAACAACAATAACAAAAAGACAGGAAGAGACAGAGAGAAGTGTAATATTTTCTTGCACAGGAAAGAAAAAAGTGGGTGAGAAAAAAAACCCTCTCTGACTGGGCCCAGCTACTGAACTTAAAGATGTCAAAGTAGCTATCACGAATTGGTTCAGAGAACTGGAAAAACCACGTTTGGCGAATTAAAGGAGAATGACAACAGCTCATCAAATAGAATAGAGAAACACACTGTAAGATGTAACCAAATGAAAATTAGAGAGTCCAAATCATGCTTCCTATCTTAAAAATATCTAAGCAGATGTAAACGGTTCTGATGTGATTCACATCAAAAAATTTTTATTTTAATTTTTAACTCTAGGATGCACAGTGTAAAATGGTAAATTTGCATCTTCTAAATATGTAAACCAACAGATACCACTCACGCTGTCCTTACGAAACAATGTGATTCATGCTATTTGCATTAGATATGCTTGGAAGAGTCCTAGTTTATTTCTATTGCCATGGGGTCATTATTACCAGCATCTCCTTTTCTTCCAGAATATATTCTAATTCTGATGATGAATCATACGCACTTTTAAGTTTTTTTATAGCATCTTTAACTTTTAATCCCTTTAACCTGTCATTATTTAATTGCCAATTTTCAAATGTTAATCTGCATTTTTAGAAACGAGATAAAGTTGTAGATACTCAAAGTGGTCCAAGTGTCCTTCCTTGGAGCATGAAGCTGTCCTCAACCCATTTGGGTGCACAAGTAATGAAGAAAGGTGTTGGAACGACAAAAAAGATTTGTAAAAACTGGTTTAAGTCTCATTCTTCAAAAAAACAACAACGAATTTAATTTAGGTCCATTTTCACAACCTGAGAGAAAAAGCAATGAATTTCCTGATTACCTAGAAAAAGGCAGCTGGTCTGTTGACTAATGAGCTTACGATTTAGTCTCTCACAATTAGGAAAGCAAGAGTCCTGAACACATCATTCAAAACCTCTGATTTGTTGCTTTAATACAAACTTTTACTTAGAAAGATTAAAAACACAACTTTTGTGCTAAGTAGCTTCAAGTAAGTAACAAGTATACTCATAATTTTAAATTTCAACACGAAAAAAATGCTAAGGTCAGTCTCGGAATCTGAACCTGGTAATCTTATCAGTTGCCATTATATCCACTTGCAATTAATACATATTTTAATATACAGATCATAAATTTCTGATTAACTTTTATAATACTTTCTTAGATTTAAAATTCACATTAATTTAGGATGTAAAAGTATCATTTATAAGTCTAAAACATGTATCATTTCTATCAAAAATACAAATTATGCATTTGTAAAAGTACATCTCAATTTTGACATAAAATATATATTATCCTCTTAATTAAACATACATACACATACATTATATATTTAACTTCTTAATATTTCAGTTAGTCTCCATGAAGAGATTCAATTTCACCAAGAAAAAGGACAATTTAAAATAATTTGAAAATGAAATCTAATGATTACAACTTAGTCTTTAATCTAAGCTGTAATCTAATGATTACAACTTAGTCTTAATACCACAACACCAGCCACTTCACAAGGAACCTCTGTCCTTCTTAAAACAAAGAATCAAACACACAAAGGAATTAACTTTACAAGTCCTACTACTCGCTAATACAGAAGATATATAAAAATATTAAGATAAAAATTATTCAATTGATTGAATAAAATGTGTATTTTAAAGGACAATATTTAATGTATTTAGTATATTTAAAATTGCAAATGGCTTTTGATTAAGCTTACAATAAATATAAAAATTTTCTTAGGAATAAAAATAAATAAATAATTACTAAGTACTTAGTAATTATTTACTTAGTAGGAAAAAGAATTCCAAAAGTCAAATTACCTTTTCTCCTTCCAAAAAACCTTAAAATATAGTAACAAGAGGCTAGTGAGTCCACAGCAGGAGACAGTCCTTCTGACTAGATGAAGTGAGACATGCTTATTAGGGTCTAATTGACTGACCCCTATAAACGACTTCTAAGTGATTTATACCCACATGAAAACCCATTTGAACACTAAGTGTAACATCTACCTTAAAATGGTTTATTGACCTATTTCTCTAAGGTGGTTGCGGGAGACTGAATATGTGTGTCACCCCTAATTCTCAAAGCGATGGTACTTAGAGGCGATCGGGTCCCCAGGGCGAACCAGATGACTGCCCTAGGAAAGGACAGAGAGCTCTCCTGCCCCTTAGGTGCTATGTGAGGTTGAATGAGAACTTGGCCACCAGCAACTGGCAGCGGATCTGCCCCAGAACCAACGCTGCCGGCACCCTTATTGCGCTCCCGGCCTGCAGACCTGCGAGAAACAAGTCTCTGTGGTTTATAAGCCATCCTGCCTACCATATTTTGATATAGCAGCCCACAATGACTGGGACCACGATATAACCCCCCCCCAAACCTCCCCTCTCAAGAGGAATGAGACCACACTATGAGCTCTGGCCCTTAAGGAAAAACAACTGCGACTAAAAATCCTGAAGTAAGCTTTGTGATGCAGAGTTACCAGAAAACAAATTATCAACACATAAATTACTCTCATGGGGTAAAGAGGCAGCTGAACAGTTTATTAAACCACATCTATTTTCCAAGCCTACCCTGACCTACCTATGGAAATGAGAAAAGAGCCTCCAGTTTTAAGAAAAAGATCTGAGCAAAAAAAGAGCAGCTGATGAACTCTCACTGCCCTGGGGAAGAAATGAGGACAGCGGACAGCCAAGCACAGAGGGACAGAAGTGGAATGAATGCTCGAGAAAGGATGTCTCCTGTGCAGTTACCCATACTCAATGTACTTATCTTATAACCATAGCTGTATCCTTTTGGTAACAACGAGGAGTGCAGAAGTTGAATCCCTGGAGGTCTCGATGGTGCAGGTGGAAGATGGAGGGAGGAAGGGAGGGAGGGAAGGAAGGAGGCAGCCATCCAGTGAATACAGGAAAACTAACAAGAGACCAAAACCTGGATTAAGGATTTGAAGATCTGAATGCCAGTTAGGCTCCCTCAACAGGAAAATCCTGAATTCCCCAGCTAAGCCTGATAAAAGATTAAAAAAAAAAAAAGACAGGAGTATCTTCCAGGATCAAAGTATCACCCCAAAATGGCAATGAAAGGAGCTAAAATTACCTAAGGAATAGGACTGGCTTAGCCAGTGTCTTCACACTGAACCTGTACTACAAAAATAAATGTGTATTTCGCCAATTTGAATTTATTTATATAGTTTAAATTCTGTATTATCTTCTTCTTTTTTGGGGGGGGAGTTTCTTCTTCTTAATCAAAGCTCAAAGAAATGACAAATGGCTTTCATACTTATTGAACTGCTTTAATTAAAAATGACATAAGCCTAATGAGATTAGGCTTATGGAAATGACATTTCCATCTCGCCCGGGGGGAAAACTGTGTAAAAACATCAAACAAGGAAGCAGAGAGAGAGGTCTGGTGTCATAACCAGATCCAGGAACTTGGGGCTCTTCATACTCCCTGCAGCCACAGACGCTCCGGGAGGATGACAGTTTTTACATGTTTTGCTTGTTTTCTGCATTGGTGTCACCTAGAACAAAGGCTAACATTGAGTCAGTACTCAAATATTTATTGAATCAATGAAAATCTCTTCTGTTTGTTTATCTGCTTAGCTTCTGTACATCAGAGTTTTTCATGACGAAAGTGACTGGCACAATTAGCAAGGTAACCTTACTGCTAGTTCCCCCTAGAAAACCCCAGTGAAGGACTCTCAGTAAGGAATCAGAGAGGATTAGGCAGCTTCTAGAAGCTGACAAAGACAGGGAATGGACTGTCCGCTCCAAGCTTCCACAGGGGGAACCAGCCTTGTAGACACCTGGACGTCAACCCAATGAGGCTAATTTTGGACGTTGGGTCTCCAGAACTGTAAGATACTAACTGTGTCCTTATAAACCAGTAAGTCTGTGATAACTTGTTACAGCAACAACAGCAAGCTAATACAGAGGTCTCTTGAATCACCTCCACTCTTCCTGAGAACAGTGGCTGTCTCCTCCTCCTCCCCACCTAACCCTCGGTGGCACTGGGGCACAGGCCCTCTCAGGAAGCCTGGGATGCAACATCACAAGCTGAGGGCCACTCCCCCCCTTTTTTTAAAGATTTTATGTATTTATTTTTAGAGAAGGGAAGGGAAGGAGAAAGAGTGGGAGAGAAACATCAATGTGTGGTTGCCTCTCATGCACCCCAAACTGGGGACCAGGCCTGCAACCCAGGCATGTGCCCTGACTGGGAATCGAACTGGCGATCCTTTGGTTCACAGGCTCGCACTCAATCTACTGAGCCACACCAGCCAGGGCAAGAAGCAAATCCTTATGGGCCAGGCTAGAGATGCCTCACATCACTTCCAGTCACATTCCATAGCCCAGAACTGTCACATCGCCCTGCATGGGTGTAGAGGACGCTGGACATGTGGTTTAGCTGGTGTCTATTTAGAAGAAAAAACCTGATGTGTTAAACAACTCTGGCACACCATCAGAGAATACAGAAAAAATATAATAAAATCTGATAAAAAATATTAAAGCCATGGCAAGAAAGCAACAGAAGCATCTCTAAAAGCTGTGACAAACACGTTTGATGTCATTGTGTATGCACAAGCAAGAGTGGCTATTAAAAAGATGTAGGTGTCTTCCCAACCAATGCAGGATAATGCCGAATAAACTGTTGATTTTATTAAGGCATTAATTTTAAATCTAACCCTTTTCAGACTTAGTAAGGAGAGTGTAGACAATAAATTCCATAACTCACTTGTTATAATACCAGTTGGAAGCTGCATGAAGGCAAGGTGCTACTATGAATATTTCAAATATAAGAAATAAGACATCACTTTTCATTTTTTTAATTTTAGCTGACAGAGAAATGTTAACTTAAAACAATATGGCCATCTCAACTTGGGTATCTTCTTAATATTCTCTAGAGTATTAATGAGCCAGAGTGGAAATGGAGGTCCCACTGCTATGTGGCTTATGAAGGTGCAGAAAAAATGAAAAAACATCTGCACTTAACACTGAAAACAATTAAGTTTTTTACTTTGAAACCACACATATGTGAGAGAAAAATAGTGGTTTGTCCTATAATGCGTAGGGGGTGAGGAACATTTCTGTGAACTTAATTCCTTTTTAATTTTTAATTGTTAGTTTCTCCTGTGAAATGGAAGTACTTATTGCTCTTCCAAACTTATTTACCAGTTTAACTGGGATCCTGAGGCTACAAAATGAGTGAACTGCTTAAAATAATTCTTATCAATTTTAACTACTTATTTTTGTAAATTAACTTTTTCTCAATCCTATACAATTTCAGAATGATGAGCTTTATAAACCTGTTTATGTTTAAGCCACCATTTAAACATACATAAATACTCAAAAGTGTAAGCTCGCCCACTTTAGTAGGTAGAATTCTGAAATAATCCCCCATGACTCACACGCTTATACAATTCCCTCCCCACAAGTATACAATTCCCTCCCCCACAATAAGACTGTGAATGGGATGGAATAGCACTCCCATAATTATGTTACCTTATATGCCAAAGGTTTGCAGACGTCAAGTCCTGAATCAGTTAACTTTGACTTACTCAAAAGGGAGATTCTGGCCCTGGCTGGTGTAGCTCAGTGCATTGAGCACGGGCCTGTGAACCAAAGGATCGCTGTTCGATTCCCAGTCAGGGCACATGCCTGGGTTGCAGGCCAGTTCCTAACAGGGGCCAGTTCCCAGCAGGGGATGCCGGAGAAGAAACCATACATCGATATTTCTCTCTCTCTCTCTCTCTCTCTCTCTCTCCTTCCCTTCCCTTCTAAAGATAAATATATAAAAAAAATTTTTTTTAAAAAGGGAGATTCTGTTGGGTGGGCCAAACCTAACCAGCATTTTCAAAGCCAGTCAAGTATCAGAGAGATGACCTGCCAGCCTGGAAGAGAGCAAACACGTAATAACTGTGTCTGAAACTGTCCCCAGAGGGGCCCACAGGGTTAGGACTAAGGGTGGCTCAAAGAGCCTAGAGAGAACACAGCCAGCAAAAAATAAGAAACTTGGTCCCAAGACTGCCCGAAACTAAATCCTGCCAACAAGCTGAATGAGGTGCAGAGAGGACCCGGAGACCCAGTGGGAACATAGCCCAGCCACACCTGACTTTGCACTTCACGTGATCCTGAACAGAAAACCTAGATATGCCCTGCTTCTGACCTAGAGAAACTAGGAGATAAACAATGAGTATCGGTTTAAGTCACTAAATTTGCAGTGATTTGTCATGCATTGACTGAAAACTAACAGACAACCCCAATATACTCAATAAAAAAAAGAATGCCAATGGGGTATATATGAAAAAGAGAAAAGGAACAACAACAAATAAAACATACAAACCATCTTTGTATTTATATCCCATTTCTTAATGCTCATCTTAAGAGGAGCGTGTAGGAGTGATGGAAGGACAAACTGCGAAGCAGTTCTAGTACCACCTCTAAGAGATGAGGCTATTTTAGACCAGGCCATTTTACACACAATCTGCTAATGACAATAACTGAGAAGAAATCCAGGAAACAACAGCGATTGGTAAATCACTGTAGTA
Organism: Artibeus jamaicensis; assembly: GCF_021234435.1. Lineage (NCBI taxonomy): Eukaryota > Metazoa > Chordata > Mammalia > Chiroptera > Phyllostomidae > Artibeus > Artibeus jamaicensis. Next base: position 17,522,948 of record NW_026522056.1, on the reverse strand, counting down.
TTTAACCTCAGGCAATAACTCTGGAATGCTGGAAAGAGCTTTTATCTCTGAAAATCTCTGAAGACAGACTCGTGCCCAATTGTTACTGCTGCTGTTTTTCCAGGTCCTTCCCTACGAAAGCTCACTGAAAAATTGATTAGGACTTCTATTTGTTAATGGCTTTGATCATTTATATTCACAAATCATACAGTGTCAGGATATTTTTAATCACAGAACTATGAATTCTTATGAATTCATATTGGTGTATATCTCATAAAATTATCCACAGCTGAAACAGTCTACAAGAAATTTCATTAATGTTGGCATCATTAAACAAAAGGCTACAATCTGTACCAGATATCTACAGATCGATTTCAACAGAAGCAATGTTCCACACATCTATGAAATACTGCAAAAACAGAAAAGTTTATCTGATCCATAAAAATGTCCTAACATCAGAAAATTGGTTTGAGACCTTGAAAGTTAAGATGTGAGAAAAAAAACGAAGGTTACCATTAACTGCCTTACAATTTCTCATTTTGACTACAATACTGTCACCAAATCAAAGGAAAAGACTTAGGTAAAATTTTCAACACCCCAACTAACTCCTTACATCTTATATATCTGCAATGAGTTTTGATCTCTTATAATTTCTCCGTCAGACTCTCAAGCTACTGAAATGGAAACCATTCATTCTCCTTTCTCACTCAGCAAGGAGAGTCGAGTTAGCACCCTACCAGTTCTGCATCCTGCTCTTTTAGGAGTTGTACCTTAAAAATATAACGTTATCTACCATGTTTAGACACTGCCACCTAATGAACTCTTGGTCACCACCCTTCATCCTCCCATTACTCTGAGTATTGGATAAAGTCCACACAACAATATTGCACCCTATCCTTTCACATCCGTATCCCCATCATTCCCGATAGGAAACCTCAACACTTCAGCCTCCCACTACCGGGGTCTCATCTGTACTGACAACAGACACAAATTCACGTAAGTGCTCTAAAGAAATAAGCTCAGAAATGCAGAGATGTGAGCATAGAGGAGGAGTCCCCCATCCAAAACGCGAGGATGGGGTAACCTGCATAAGTTGACACTGGAGGGGAGCGAGTACCAGGGGTGAAACATAAAACAGAAGAGTCACACAAAGGCTCACTCAGGAAAAGCACTAAATAGCACGCAAAGAGCTCTACATCCTACAGGCATTTCAACCATATTTAAACAGCACTGCTCCAAGCAGCATTGGTCAGAGATGTCTCGGGGGATATGTTCATCACTGAGAAAAAGTCAACCCTGAGATATAGGCATTATATTTGCATTTTAAAATAAAGACACTAAAATTCACGGAAGGCAGGTGGTTTGTCTGATGTCATATAATTAGGGGCTGAGTTGTAACTGAACCATTTGTCTGACTCGACAACCTATGGTCGTTAACTATTACTGTCATAACTATTAGGTCCTTAAAAGCAACTAAGGTCCACTCTTGATTCCAGGCTCAACTTTAGACTTCAATGTGTTTTCCCCAGAATGAAGGAATACACCATTGGTCCCAAGTCCACCTGGGACTTAGGTCAATAACACCTAACATAGTAAATTAAGTCCCAACTTCTATACTTTTTGGTTCAGTGGTGTTAAATTTTATATTGGGCATATGTTTCTAGAGTCAGCAAAGGAAAAAGCCTTGTACGGTCAAAAACAATCCTGGAGTACCCCTAGAAAAGTACCACACTTTTCTCATTTCCAGTGAGAACCTCTTCTCATTTCCAATAGAGAATGTTTTTCTTCCACCCACTATTGGAAGAGACCACCATTTTTAAACTGAGTACTAGATAGAGAACTGAACAAGATTTCAGGGATACACATGTTCACTGAGCAAGGTATCAAAATATCAACTATTTAAGTCATCATTTTGCTCTTCTCTCTTCTTTAAACAAAACTGGTGTATTCTGCGAACCACCATACAATTCAGGCATAGCTCAGAGATGATGACGGTCTGGTTCCAGGCCATCTCAACAAAGCGAGTCCTAAACTTTTTGCTGGTGGAGGCGCTTGCCTTCAATTCACTGAAAATGCAACATCTGTGAAGTGCAATAAAATGAGGTATGCCTGTATTAGACTCTCCTGTTTAAAAAAAATAAAAGCGGTTTTGGAAGAAAATCTTTTTTGATCTTCAACAATTTTCTTCTTAATTTTTAATTAAAAAAAGATTTTTTAATTTTCTTTTTTAAATTCATTTTAATTGTTGTTCAAGTGCAGTTTTGTCTTTTACTCCCAACCCAGCCCACTCCCCCAGTGCTCCCCACCTCCCTCCCATTTCCACCCCCCTTAGTTTTTGTCCATGTGTCCTTTATACCTGTTCCTCATTTTAAAAAGATTTTAATGAAAACATTATCATAATTTATAATTATACTAGATTAACAAATGTTTTCACATAACAAATCAAAATTGAAGATGCTAAGATGCTTTACATATATACATTTTTTAGACTTTTTAGTTTTTTCTTTCAACTGAAAGCTGCTGGGATCACTATGACCCTTCTAGGAGATAAAACAATTTCTATGGTGTCCATGGAAAGAACCTATTTTTTAATCTCTTACCTTTCTTAAGAAAAATTATGAAACCTAAAACTCTTGAAACATGGTATATAAATACCAAATGCTAAGAAGACATGTCTTTAATTAATTTACCTTTTTTAATATTTTATTTCTTTACTTTTAGAGAGAGAGGAAGGGAAAAAGAGGGAAACATCAATGGATGGGGTCCTGGCCCACAAGCCAGGCATATGCCCTGACTGGGAACCCAACCCCAAATGCAACCTTTTGGTTTACAGGCCCTTGCTTGAGCTACGCCAACGAGGGCTATTTTATTTTTGTAAACACAGTTTTAACTTAATAATGGTTCTTTTCTAAACCTCTTACCAGAACTTGGCCCACTTTCACATTAAAATTAAAAAAAACTAAAGGGAAGAAGTTGACATTGAGTTGAGAGTTGTTTAAGGCAGAGTCAAGAAAAAGAGAATTGTAATTACTGTCCGTGTGAGGCCACTTTTTAACTCTACCCAGATATCAAGAAAGTTATAATATTTTAAAGCCGAGTAAGCTTTTGAGTCATGTGTAAAAAAGTTAACCAGGAAAAACCCCGTGACTTATATAAAGAAAATACTCTTACTACAATTATATACAATTACAAATCTGCCATTCCCAAAATATTTTCTGATTTTGCTAGACGGAACAACTACCCAAGGTATAAAGACTGATTACTGAAATTCACAAACAACTCCACAACTACTTAAATAGAATCAGTTACTTCAACCCTTGGCCTACATCAAAGTCTTCAGAGGACTGAGATTGAAATCAGGTGATCTGATCTTTACAAAAAAAATGCGTAACTTAATTTGACGTTACTCTCACGATTATACATTGAGTTCCACATAAAAAATAAACACGTATAATTGTATACATGCTACAAAAAGGTATAATTAAGAATGCAGAATAACATATATCCTCAGTATGCTCTGTTGCCTTTTGAAAAGGATAACGACGGGAGCTTGAGCAAAAGGCACAAACGGTTCTGCAGGTTTGCTATTCCTAAAGGGCATTTTCACATCCAGCACATTATAGTGAGTCAAAGAGTCCCAAGGTATTTCTCCAATTTAGGATCCAAAGCCCCTGGGGTGTGAAAGGTGTGAGCTGCTGAGGTGCGTGTTAAGCTTCGTCGTTTTTCTGAGAAAGAACAAGGCTAACATCACCTCGGAGACCGTGCGGCCCAAAGGTTCCCCGCCCACTAGGATCCCGCCCCAAGGCCGTCAACGCCCACACCCGGAGGCAGGCTGCCTAGCAACGCCGCCCGCCCCAGCACGCCCTAGCCAGCCCCAGCCCGCAGGGAGAAGGCCAAAGGCATTGTTCTACCTCCTTTTTCTTCTGTCCTCCCCCGAGCTGGATGCACAGGAGCAGCAGGAGGAGAAGAAAGGGAAAGCTCCCGGTAGGCAGGTACCGCAGCCGCCGCCCCGCCTGCCTCCGGCGTGAAGGAGCGCCCCTGGCACCCATCGCCGCAGGGCAGTGTCTCCTCCACGCTCGGTAACCGTGCGCGCCCAGCTCCTACCGGCGCCCTACACCTGCCAGACCAGCCGTACGGAGCGCCCTGCCTGTGCCCTCGTGGGTGGCTGCGGCTTTGCCAGGGACCAGTGCGGCGGCCGCAGACGCGGAGGAGGAAACTGACAGAGCATCCGGTTCACGGGGAGAGGGGACCTGGAAAGGCCCGGGATGGGGCAGGAAGTGGGCGTGGCGAGGGATAAGGCCTCCTAGCGCCACGCTGTGCCACGCCCTCCACCCGTGTCTCCCCGAGACCCTCGCAGCAGGGGCGCGTGGTTCTCTCGCTGGCTGAACTGAACCCAAGGCTTGCTTGCTACTGAAGCCAATACTAGGTCCTAGGAATATGCGAGGGCCTGTGCGTCCAACACTACCTGGAGCCACAGACAGACATGTCTCATTGGATGGTGCAGAAGAGCTTTGAGGATTTAGTAAGGACCTGGCCACTTTAGCCAACGACAATCTCCGTTCTCATTGGAAATTTTTAGGGACACAGCTGTAGCTCACATACCCAGCCCTCTGAAGCCCTCTAACATAATCTGGAGAACCTGTGGGCTTAGTCGCCGCCCAAGACTTCACAGATGTACCTTGCAGCCCCGGTTGAGGAGTCAGCCAACCCTCAAACCACTTCGTTGATTCCTTTGGTGATTCATTCAGCCCTTGTGGAGCCCCAAACGTGCAAAGCACTGTACTAGACACTTTGAGTGCAAAAATGAATAGGACTTCAATCCCTTCCTGCTCTCTAACCATTCCAAGAACAATAGCAACAGACTATTGATTGTTTGATAGAGGCCAAGTACTGTTCTAGTGCTTCATATGTACACTTTTCTTCTTTTATCTCAAGATTTTTTTTTCACTTGGGTTGTGAACATATTTGATAGTCTGATGAAGCCTGTTGACCCAGTCTTAAAACAGTACTTCTAAATGCATAAATGAAATACATAGGATTACAAAGGAATCAACTATAATTAAATACCAATTATCAAAATTTTAAAATTCACCCCCCTCCACTTGGTGGTCAACCAACATTTGTATTTGGGAAATACTGGGGGCAATCTAGATGTGAGAACCAGTGTGTAAACATTCAAACTTCACTGCGTGAATAAGATTGAACAAGGAGCACAATTGTGAGAAACTTGACCTACTAAGTGACACAAAGGCTGTAGATAAAATCCCGAAATCATACCCATCTAGCAGCATATCTAATAGCAATTGTAATATATATGGTAATTTTGAAGTAGTGATGATAGTATTTTGAAATATCCACTACCATTGTACTGTCACATGAAAACATCTGTCATTTCTACTCGAAACAAAACCAGGTGCATGAATACCCTATTTTGTTGCCTGCCTTCAGGATTGAAGAAAAGATTTCCATCATAGGGTAATAGAAAAGAGATTCACTTTTTTTCAATTCGAGGTTCACAAATGCTCTGAAATTGCATGAACTCCAGATGCACAACTCCTGTTGCAAAACTACCCTACCGGATAAGTCCTATTATGGCAATTTTCAGATAAATTATGGCCAGAAGATCTAACTGAAAATCACATAACTAGAAAACAGTGGAGCAGAAATTTGAACATTGGCCGTCTAATCCCATAGTCATTCTTATATACCATGGGATGCCACTTTTGTAAAAGGAATTTACAAATAAATCTCTTTATCTCCCAGGCTTTTAATTTCCTATTCTTCTGTGAGCCTTTTTGCCCTTAGTAGTTATCCCCAAATAACAACTCCTTGCTTTTTTCCTCGAGACTTGTGAAAGCGGCCTCAAATTTTCTCTATTTGAAGACAAAAGTAAATTTATGATCTATAATGGCTAAACATATTCATTGAAATATACTTACCATAATCAAAATGTATCATCAGCTCCTTTCTCTCTCAAACAGACCTCAACTTTTTCGCTATTATGGTACCACCATCCTCCTAATGACCAATTTTAGAGCCTCAGAGCTGCCTTCCATTTTTCCCATTCCCTCCAACCATGCAGCATCTATATTCAGTTTTGAAGGTACTCTGCCTCCAGCATTCTAGGGCTGTGACTTCTACTCATTTTCTAATGTGAACACTAGCATTCATTAGAAAGGCATTAGACACCATTATTACTTCATCCTCTTTCCTTTGCTCATAATGCACTATTCTCCTCTTCCGTCTTCATCCAAGACTACTTAGTTTTGCATCTTGCATTCTATTCTTGGTAAAGCAGCTAGAGTGATCCTTTTAATACAGAAATCAATGCAAAGTATTTTTACTGCCCTTAAGCATAAAAAGCAAAGTTTTTTCCATGCCCTCGCGAGCCTACATTGCTTGGCACCTGGCTACCTTTGCAACTTCATCTCCAACTTTGTACTTCCTAACTCTGCTCCAGCCAGGCTAGCTAGCGTTCTTGTTTTCCTCAAGTACATCAACTGCACTGTCTCTGGCGTTCACAGTGCCATTCTAACTGGTGAAATTCTTTTCGTACAGTTAGATGTTTCTATGGCCTACTGGGTCATTTTATTTAGGCCAAGGCCCAGATCTCCTAAAATGTCCTCTCCTCTTTTCTCAGATCACCCTTTCTAAAAAAATAAACAAACTCCTTGCCTTTCACACATACCCCTTTAGCATTTTTATAGAATTTATCACTACCTGAAAATATGCTTTTGTTTTCATTTATTCCTAGTCTTCCTCATTAGGATTCAGACTCCATGAATTAGGGGCTTTATATCCATACTGTCCAGAATAACCCGTTTTTCATTTTTTACTGATGGTAGGTTTTTATATCCATTGATCTCTCTTTTCCCATTAGAATGTAAACTGTAGGAAGGCAGGGGCTTTATTTTCTTCATCTTTGAACCCACACTACCCAGAATGGTGCATTTGCTGAATGATGAGGTGAGTCCAGCCATTCTCTGTTCATTCCCTAAGTATGGCACTCATCCTGTCACTGTGTTTGGTCCACAGATTTTCAGTCATTCTTTACTAGGTCCAGAAGGAGGTCCAAACTATTGACAGTGGCTCATGGCCAAATTCAACCCTTCAGTCTTGCTCTAACACCACCGCCATCAAACTGGAGGGTACACCAAGGGCTACATAGACAACTGATTTTAAGAGAATTAATTTCCAAAATTTCAACTACTATGTGTACTTTCCTAATGACATCTACACACAATATGGATGAATTTTACAACATAAACACAAAATGAATACATTGGAGTTTGTGAAAATAAATGAAGGCCAACCAAATGAGAATAGGCAAAGGCTATGTATTCAGAGCTTGCTATTGCAAGGGAGTCAGCCACCATCATGTGAATTTGGGTGGAGAAAAGGCAGGCAGAGGAGTACAACAGATTGATAACAGAAAAAGGGGAAGGTTGCAGGCTTGCCCTGATTGGACGCTATTGGCATGCGGAAGCTGCAGGCAGGCTAACAAGAAGGACAACTTCTGTGATTGATTACTGGCAAATATTTGGCATTCTCTAGTTGGTCCTACGTTGAAAACAGGGACAACAGTTAGGGAGCTGTCATTATTTGGAGCTGTTACCAAGATTACTTATGGATCCCAGCCGAGAATGGGGGCTGGTTGCCAGCACCAACCATGTGATTAGAGGGATGGAAGTTTTAGTCCCACTCCTTGACTTCCAGGAAGGTTAAGAGGGGCAGCAGTTTCATTCAGTTGCCCATGTCCAATAAGTTAATCCTTTGTGGCTATGTAATGAAGCATCCGTAAAAATTTAAAAGAGTTTCCGAGTTGGTGAACACATGGAGAATCCAGGAAAAAGACGCATTTGGAGAAAGCCTAAAAACTCTACAGCCCTTCCTGCATACCTTGCCCTATGAATCTCTTCCATCTGTCTGTTCCTGAGTTACATCCTTTTATAATAAATTGGCAACCTAGTAAATAAAATGCTCCTTTGAGTTCTGTGAGCCACTCTAGCCAATGCATAGAATCCAAGGGGAAGGTCGTTAGAACCTCCAATCTGTAGCTAGTTGGTCAGAAACATAGGTGTGAGGATTTACAGGAACTTCAGTGTCATAACTTGGGAGCTCAGCATGTGAAATTTTGCAGTTTGAGCTCTGAAGTTGTTTCCAAGGCTTAGAAACCACCTGCAGAGCAAGCAGTCTCCCAGTGCTGATAGTATGCTTGATAAAGGGTACCCACTGCACGGTTGGTAAGCCACACCCCCTGTATCAGAACTGCTCAACCAAAACCATTGTTCTGTGAGCTTGAATGGACACTAGAACTCTGAGAACTGCTTAATTACATGTTACCCATTGTTCTTACCATTGAAATTTCCTTTGCCTTCGCCAATCAGAAAACAAATAATGTAAGTTAATGACCTCCTTTCCCTAGCAATCCTTCTCTTTAATGATGATTGTGTGCACCTTATGCCTTTTGAAATCCCTGCCTCCTCACCCCTGTCCCCATGTGGGAATGCATCCTTGGGTCATATCGAGGGCTCCATTCTCTGATTTGCAAATCATATACTTTACAAAGTATTCCTCCCAGTACTTCCAGTACCCATCTGGCACCATACATAGTTATTACAATATTTTGACTATATTCCCTATGCTGTGCTTTGTAAACCCCATGACTATTTTGTAACTACAGATCCACGCTTCTTACTCCCTTCACCTTTTTCATCCAGCCTGCTAACCCCCCTTCCACCTGGCAACCATCTAACAAACTTGTTCTATACATCTACCAGGTTTTCTTTTTCTGTCTTGAATGTTCATTTATTTTGTTTTTTAGATTCCACAGTTAAGTGAATTCATATAGTATTTGTCTTTCTATGTCTGACTTATTTCACTTAGCATAATACCCTCTAGGTTCATGTATGTTATTGCAGATGGTAAGGTTTCATTCTTTTTTATGGTTGAGTAATATTCTCTTGTATGTATGTGCCACAATTTCTTTACTACGCAGGTTGCTTTCATACTGTGGGTATTGGAAATAATGCTGCAATAAGCACAGTGTTTGTCTCCACTAGATATTCTCAGCATGTACCATACCAACAAAATTATTTTCCTAATCTGTCACTCTGTAACATTTCTCAAACACCAGAAAAAAAAAGAGAAATACAAATAGAAATATGAGTGAATAGCCAACTTCAGACAAATATTGAATTATCATTTTAAAGTGATTATCCCCTGTCTGCAAAGCAAGGAGACAAAGTTTAGACACAGGAAAACATGTTTTGACATATATACATGTGAAAGAGTCTATCACATTTTTATCAAGCCACAAAATTTAAAAGCCAGAGTTTATTGAACCCTGAAGTTTAGAAATGAAATGGAAGAGGAGTCTTCTAATGAAATAAAATAACCTTCTATAGACCAGACAATCTCTTCATGAGTGTCTTCCCCTTTTTGTTCCAAAGGAGTTATCAAATAAACATTTTGCTAATGTCAAAATTTCCCTCAGTAGCCACTGCAATTTCAAATTGTCTCTGGGGGTTGTCACCAGAGGGTAAGTACCCACCACACTTTGGATACATTAAGGAAACAGGGTTTGGCCTGAAAGAGCTGCAGTTTCAGGTTGAGAAGTGCCCACGAGAGCCCCAGCAGTCAACAAGGCTGGTACTTGTGCAAACTTATATCTCTGGAACTTGCCCTGATCAGGGGCTAGACAAAACGCCCTGACTTTGGGCAGCTGAAACTAAATAAATCATTTCTCACAAGACTGAGAGAAAACTCATTTTTTTTTTTTATCTAAAGCACCTTTATTCAAAGAACACCAGTGTAAGGACACCTGAATCCCTCCTTTCTCAGCATGGGTTCAGGGATAGACTGTCCAGGTCTATTTCTGTCCCCTCCTTATACATTATTCTTCATGGAGACTAGAAAAGCAGATGAGAGTGTTACTGAAGATACTCAGTTTTTCTTGCAGACAGAGTGAAGGATTGCAGATCAGCAAGCCTATTAGTGTGCAAGCAAAGTCTATTAGTGTTAAGTTCTCCTGAAACTGAACTGGCCTAGCTAAGGTTGGGGTGAAAGGCAAGAAAGAGCTCGGGTGGCAAGAGCAAGGGTGGCAAGGGACATCAAGTCCTTTGTTCTGAGGACTTATATAATTAGTGGGATGGGGGCGAGGGAGTTAGTATTGATCAGTGAGTAAAGGTGGTGCCATCTTCCCCTGGGGGGATGTGACTACCTAAATGTGGGTGTGTGTGGGAGTTCTTTCCTAGATCTGGAAATGGTGCATAGAATTTCAAGGACTCCCTTCCTGCTTTCTACTCCGTGGAATATTTGGGACACCCAGCAATCTTAGTAAGATTATTATAGAAGCCTACAGAAAGAAGCCCAGTCTCAAGGACTCTCCCCTCCTCCTGTACTAGTATAATTTTGTTTGTGGTGTTTTCAATGCCTGGCAATCTCACTGGACGAGGCTCAGAACTACTGGGTCAATGGGTGATACATGCCTTCCTTTGCTTCTAGCTTCTTGTATTAAGTTTGTTTAGATTATAAAGGCAAGGACTCTGCCTCTATTTCCCCTCTGCCTGCTCATTCCTAGCTGCTACCTAACAATAGAAATAAATACTACAAAGGCTAGAAAACAATTCACTAAAAAACAATATACATCTGATCATATGACTCAAAAATCCCAAGATAATGTATTCTTAAGTGAACAATAAGTAAATAAATAAGTAAATAAATAAATAAACCCAATGCTGAACCACCACAATTAAATATTTATTAAAACTCAGTTCAGAGTAAAATGGATCTTCCATCCATAGCCAGGGTGACCCCTTGAACACATGAACAGGCAGAGATCTCAAGGGTCCTCACTGTGCACATCATTACTAAGTCTAGCCCCCTGCTCCAATAGTAAGGGTGTCTGCTGAACTTGGCGGAACCTTCATTTCCATTAATATCCTCCAACCAAAGAACATACCTAAAGGCTTGTCTTTTTGGAGGATTCAAGGAAGTGTGGCTTTGCTCTGGATTGAGACCCATCAGAAGCAGGGAAGGTTCCAAGGTGGGATATCTTAATACTATTTATCTAGAAGGTTAGAGGAACAAGGTAGATCTAAAGATAAAATTAATCAAAAAAGACACATTCACTTTATTAGCTGGGAGAGGCAGATGTTTGGTTATATCCATGGTTTGCATGGCACCATTCTAGTCTTTGCTCTGACAGATTATGGAAGGGAACTGTTTTTCTCTTGCTCAGTCACCCTTACAGAGTGGACTTGTCTGATGCTCACCTTCTGTAAAAGCTTTCATATTCAACAGAGGAATACTAAGGCCCATTGTTAGAGCCAGATCAACCCCAAGCTGACTGTAGCCAGGTGGGGATTTGTTCTCTCTCATCCTAAGCAAAATTATCTTAATTTATATATATATAATGTATATTATTGATTATGCCATTATAGTTGTCCCAATTTCCCTGTTCATTCCCCTCCACCCTGCACACCCCCCCCCGCATATTCCCCCCTTTTAATTCATGTCCATGTGTTACAAGTTCTTTGACTTCTACATTTCCCATACTATTCTTGCCCACCCCCTATTTTCTACCTATTGTCTATGCTACTTATTCTCTGTACCTTCTCCCCCCTTCTCCTCCTCCCACTCCCCTGTTGCTAACCCTCCATGTGATCTCCATTTCTATGGTTCCACTCCTGATCTAGCTGTCTGCTTAGTTTGCTTTTGTTTTAGGTGTGGTTGTTAATAACTGTGAGTTTGCTGTCCTTTCACTGTTCATTTTTTTATCTTATTTTTCTTAGATAACTCCCTTTAACATTTCATTTAATAAGGGCTTGGTGATGATGATATCATAGGCTTCTTGTGAGGATTAAAATGAACAAAACTTGCAAGGGAATTATTGCAAAGCTCAAAATATATACACTCTTAATAAACACTTGATAGTGTTATGATCATCTTCCATTCCATTGAAAATATGTCTGTTTCCCTCACGCTGAGGACACTTTGAGAACAGGGACTGGGCTTTATGTGTATTCTCTGCACCAATTTGTACTCCCTGTCCCAGCACTACAATGAGTAGTGTTTGGGAACGAGGGCTGTGGAGTTGGACTCTTTACTGTGCTTCTTCACTAGCAGAGAGACCTTGGGCAGATTATATCACCTCTCTGTTCTTCAGTTGCTTTATTGCTAAAATAAGGATAATAGTAGCATGATGAAGATGAAATGGTGAATACAGGGAACTTAGAGCAGTGCCTAACACATTATAAATGCTATTTATTAACTCCCATTGTGGTCAGAGGTGCTGAATCAATATTTAACTAAATGCAGACATTAGGGTAAATACAGGACTAGGGGCAAGAGAAAAGATATACATAGTTCTCATCTAAGAAATGTGCATACTTATTCAGCATGTTTCCCTTGGATATACCTCTAGCTGCTGTGTGGAGAATGGACTACACAGCAAAAGGATATATATGAGCAGAGGCTCAACCCACATCCTATTAATGTATATGATGCAATACAGGAACATAAATGTTTTTGCCCCAGACTATAGAGGCTCGTATTGGCTGTACAGAGTTTGGAAACCAAAGGTTGGAAATATTAGGCATTAATATTTAATCCCAATGGACTTTTCTCATTTCTCAAATGCTCAATAAGCATAAGCATTTGTTGGACAGAATATCTAAGTGATTTTCATATATTTCAAAGAGTTGGGTATTTAAGCCAAGTTTTCTGTGAAGAGTGTTTCCTAGAGATATTCCAAAATAAGAGTGATTTTGTATGTTATTTTAAACTATCTTAATAAATAAATAAATAAAAACTGAAATGTTGAAGTATCTATGTAATTAATAGGAATTAAATTATTACTATGTTTATTTTAAATTTTCATCTGAGGATATGTTTATGGATTTTAGAGAGGAAAAGACAGAGAGAGAGAGAAAAACATCAATGTGAAAAAAACACATCCATCAGCAGCCTCCCATTAGTGCCCCAACCAAGATGGAGCCCGCTAGATAGGCACTCGACCAGGGGTCACACCCTCAACCTTTTCATATACAGAACACCTCTCCAACCAACTGACCTATCTGGTCAAGGCTAAATGAGTTTTATAAACATTGTTAGACCTTTACCTAAAACCAATTCCCATAGTGTTAAATGAAAATATTTCTTTTTATTCATATAATTAAGTAGAATTTATAAAAATTCATTGCCTATGATATTTTTATTACTGTTTGATTTTGGCCCTAGAACTTTTATCAAAGTCAATTTAAATTAATACTTAAAACACAGCATAACAGAACAGTCTGGTAAAAGATTTGTGAAATGGAGTCAGAGCACCAAAGAGCACACACCTGTGCAATTATGTTTTAGGACTTATGTCTGCATTTGGGTTGGTTTCAGAGCAACCTCCAGCATATGATTGGACTGTGTTGAATGTTTGGCTACTCAAACAGCTTTTCGCTTATTTGTTCGTCATACTCCATGTGTCTGGAGCTGCCAGGGGAACGTATGTTAGGGTCAAAAATATCTTTTCTGAGAACTGTTCATTGGTTAACTGAGGGGAACATGAGCGAGGGTATTATTTTCTTAAGTCCTTGTATATTAGATGCTCTAAGATCAAAGCCCAAAGTCTTGCTGCTTTTTGGCAGAATGCAGCCAGAGTTTCCTAGACACACTAAGAACGTTTCATTTATCTTAGAAATTATATAGAAGGAAAGTAGGAATATGGACAAATGATGGAAGTGGTTTAATTCAAGCAATCTGGAGCAATTTCTTAAAAAAACGAAAAGACTCCAAGAGGGTCAGGCAAGTGTGGAGCGAGTATCTCTGAGACTCTTAAAATAATTAAAGGAGTGTTCTGCAGAGCCAGGAAACACTGGGAAGGAAGCTGTGTGGCCAGGTGAGCAGAAGAGGTAATTTCACCTTCCTTATTATGCCAGACAGGTTGTCTGGGGTTGGACAGATGTGAGGTTGCTGCAGAATACTTACCCGTGGTATTTTGATTTGTGGTTCTCATGGCTTAAAAAAGCTGTGATTCATCAGGATACAAGTGAACAATTTAACTTAGTTTTTACTTCCTTTCAATGATCTTTTCTTTTGAATTATTGCGTGTGTATGTGTGTGTGTGTGTGTGTATACCCATATATGGTTAAATTAGACTTTTAAAATTAATAAGTGAACTATATACTGAATCTCCAAATACAAGACTTTCTTTCTATTTCCTAAACTCACTAAATAGGGTGTCTTCTATATATGCTTGTATTCATATGCCAACATTTTTTTTTTTTACTGAATAAATGTTCGTTTTAACATTGTCATTTTCGGGAAGAGAAACAATGAGTTTTTTTTAACACCACAAATGCTGAGCTGAGTAGTATGAGTTTTTTTTCATATTAGCAAGAATATTACACTGAATTTAAAATCAGTCATTAAGTTTTATTGGTAGAATATTATAACATATTCGGTTGGTTTCCTGCAAGAGTTCATAATATATTCTAGGAACTAAATTTGTTATTAAGAAATATGACAAGGGATATTTTTCTGGGCTAAAAGCAGGACTTAACCAAGAAGTTCTAAATGTAAGGACTACAATTTATTAGTCAGTTAGATTTAATATGCAATAATTTTATTACTAAAAATTATTTTACCCATTAAAATTATATATAAATTATTATAGGGTACAAAAGGGGAGTGTATAAAGAATATTTTTTAAGTGAGTGAAAAAGCACTTTAAGTCAGAGATTTATTTCACCCACTGACACTGAAGCTGTTGCTCATAATGGTGCTTAGTAAGCCATAGAGTGCCTGTCCAACTGAGAATGAAGCAATTTTAAACCAGCAGGACCTGTATTTTCTTTATCATTAAGTGAACAAGCCAATAGCGTATATCAGTCTGCAAATTATAGTAAACCTGTAGTGACTCGGCATGGTTGAAATGGAGAATTCATCAGTTATTCAAATTAATTTAAATTTTTTCATGCTCTTTGCTTATGAATTCACACAATTAAAAATTCTAATGTAGCCCTGGCTGGTGTGGCTCAGTGGATTGAGTGTTAGCCTGTGAACCAAAGAGCGACCAGTTTGATTCCCAGTCAGGGCACATGCCTGGGTCACAGGCCAGGTTCTCAGTAGAGGGTGTTTGAGAAGCAACCACATATTGATGTTTCTCTTCCTCTCTTTATGTCTCTCTGAAAATAAGTAAATAACATGTTTAAAAAAAACAGGTGTCTACCTTATTTACAAAAATATTCTAATATAGTCAGCATACTTAATATTTAAATTATATCAAATATCATTTAGTAGTTATGATCCAAAACCTCTTCAACATCAAATGGTGATTTATCTTCATTATTGGTATTTATCTGTACTTCAAATCCATGCTGTGTGCTCCGATCCCCTTAATGCTACCCACCACTCAGGTAGCATTCAAATCCTCAAACTCTAGTCCTGGTCCTTCTCATTTTATACGTGGAGTCCTATGTAACACTCCTGCTATTTCCCTCTGCAAAGAACCTAATCCACCACTGAGACGAATTTCCTGGGAGCATATCACCTTTACATTACCCTTCTACTTGAAAACCTTCCCTGGCTCTAACACCAATGATTACCTTTCAAATCCCAGGTTCTGTGTTCAAGCCTTTGTCTTTCTTACCTGTCTCTTGTTGCTTTCCTGAGCATTTTGTGGACACCTGCTTTCTCATTATAGCCCCCACTGACTCCATTTTGCTACTCCTACACTCTGTGTTTCGCTCAGTGTCTTTGCTTTTTCTGTCTCTTTGTCTTAGGCCCTTTCTGGTCTATGGTGCTGAAATACAATGCTTTATCATGTATGACCCAAGTTCCTGTTTCTCCAAGAAGTCTTCCCAGAATCCTCCAGTGCACCATGAGCTAGATTTCTGAGTTCTTTGCCTAGTCCAATCATTAGACAATTAGTAATATATTGCAGCAGTTCTCAGACTTTTTGAAGTCACACCCCTTTACACTTTTGAAAATTATTGAGGACCCAAAGAGCTTTTGTTTATGTGGCCCATATCTATCAATATATGCCCTATTGTCAATTAAAATTGGGGGGAAAAGTTACACAATTTATATAAAATAATAAGTTCATTGCTGGTTAACATAATAACATTTTTATTTTTTAACATATTAAGGGAGAGAGTGAGGTTTTTAAAAATATTTTATTTATTTTTAGAGAAAGGAAAAGGGAAGGAGAGTGGGAGAGAAACATCAATGTGTGGTTGCCTCTCATGTGTCCCCCCACTGGGGACCTGGCCTGCAACCCAGGCATGTGCCCTGACTGGGAATTGAACGAGCGACCTTTGCTTCATAGGCCTGTGCTCAATCCACTGAGCTACATCAGCCAGGGAAGGAAGAGAGTGAGTGTTTTATATTTTTACCAATCTCATTAATGTCTGGCTTAATAGAATAATATATTCATATTGTTCTGTATTTAACCTGTTGTGATTTTACACATCATATAATTTCTAGAAAACTCCATGTCCCCTTGTGAGAGAATGATAGTTAAAAAGATTTTACCATGAAATAAACTATGGATTTGGGGATCTGAAAATGAGTTTACTTGGCTTATTTATCTTTATCCACTTGTAAAAAAATAAAAGAAACAGGGAAGGTATATAAAGTTATAATTATTCTGCACAGATTATCCTATTTCTGGCATTAAATTTCAAATAAACTTTTTTCCAATACTAATACTGGGTTGCCCTTTACAGTGCCTAATCTTAATTGAAACAAATTTATATTTTCATATCAGCATAAACAAAACCCATTGAGTTTACATAAATGTAAGATACTATTTTTGTTATAAGTCTATAACATATTCCAAATTCAAAGGTAAATAACTTCAGGAATTACTTAAATCACCACTAACTCGTTTCCATTAGAAATGGTCACTATAATTTAGTTTATTAATTGTCCCAACTGTTCACTATTATTATGGCTGCATAGTTATAGATTTACTAGAAGATATTATTTACAATAGCCTGGACTGGTGTGGCTCAGTGGGTTGGGCATCCTGCTATAAACCAAAAGGTTGCCAGTTCAATTCCTTGGTAAAGGCACATGCCTGGTTTTCCAGTCAAGTCCTTGGCTGGGGGCATGTGAGAGGCAACCAATCAATGTTTCTCTTGCACAATGACCTTTCTCTCCTTGTCCTTCCTTCTTCCCTTCTCTCTAAAAATAAATAAATAAAATCTTTTAAAAAACATTATTTATAATAAATAAGCCTACTCTTCTTTATTCATTTATTTATTTAAGTTGTTGTTCAAGTACAGTTTCCTGTCCTTTACTCCCATCCCAGCTCACCCCCCCCAGTGCTCCCCACCTCCCTCTCCTTTCCGCCCCCCTTAGTTTTTGTCCATGTGTCCTTTATACTTGTTCCTGTAAATCCTTTCCCCTTTTCCCCTGAAATTCCCTCCCCTCTCCCCTCTGGTCACTGTCTGCCCATTATCTATTTCAGTGTCTTTGGTTATATTTTGCTTGCTTGTTTGTTTTGTGTTTAGCTTCCTGTTAAAGGTGAGATCATATGGTATCTGTCTATTCTTTTTGCAAGTGCTAATTAATTTCTATTTAATGTTACTACTTTCAAGAATACAAAGCTATGCATGTGGTATGATCACAGCACTTAATACACACAAAGAAAAAAGTGTTTTTATTAAAATGTTAGGATTATTAACTGGCCTACTCCTCAACTAAAAATATATTTTAAAAAGTTTTTTAAGGTCAATTATTTGAGAATTTGGCAATGCATTTATTATCTAATCAACAATTATTTATGCTACTATAGGGAACATGGCACATTGATAGGTAATGTTAATATTTAAAATAATTCAAATAAATAACCCTAACCCTCAAAAAGCTCACAGATTTTTTTGGAAGACAAAGCAAGCACTCCTGAAAGTTACATGATACAAGTAAGTGACACTGTAAGAGATACAGACTCTGCTTTGGCAATCATTTTCATCATTGTAAATTTGGCTAATTTTTTTCTCTTTCTACAGGACTATAAGGACAGAAATTTTGACTTAATCTATTTCTACATCTCCTAGTCCTACCACATAGTAAAAGTTTCCAGTATTTTAAAAATACAAGCGGTAGCATTTGTTGGCCATTTCCTACATGCAAAGGCAGTAAGAGGTTGCAGACTGGAACCGGACAGGTAGTGAGAACTGTGAATGCACCATCAAAGCTATGGAGCAGGAAACCCATGAATGTCCATCATTTGTGTACTCCTGTATTTCTGGGCATGTGAAGTAAAAATAGTATCGTATAAAGCAGAGGGGAGATGTTTTGTGGCATCCTAGAGGGCTCTTTTGATTCCACAGAAACATAGATTGATGGCATTTAAATAGAAAGTAGCTAAGAATAGCCAAAAATCACTTTAGAACCCTATTGGCCCCTGGACCAAGAGGTTGGCATGAACTGTCTCACTTGCACATGAGGTGATGAAGGCTTTCCGAGGTTTCACATCTTGCTCAAGGTCATAATATTTTTAAATGGTAGACCTAGAAGTAAAATCCAGTTTTACTGTGGCATTAATCTCCATCTTCCTGGTGTCGAAGATATTTAAATATGTTGATCTACTTACACAATCAGGAATCCTTATTAACAAAGAACACCTTATTCTCTTTGATTTCTCTCTTGGTGTTTCTTTCTATTAATGTCTTGCAAAAAAGAAGTGTTTGTTGAACCTGATACATGATTAACAAATATATCATGTGGCTTGAGAAAAATAGGAAATGAAAGGATAGCAAAATAAGAGGTAAATTGGAAGGATAAAAATCTAAGATTTTATAGTCTAAATCTCATCAGGTACACTGGTGGTGGGAGAAGGAGGGGGTTGGAGGTGTGCTCAAAAAGACCACCAGTGAAGTGGCTGTTTTGAAGAACCCCCAGTGAGCACACAGTCTACTAATTCATTTATCTATAGGTAACCCAGTTTCTCCCTGTAGGCATATCGAGAGTTACGATGCCTATAACCACATGCCAGGATTATTTTATTTCATATTGAATAGGACAGTCAAAGAATGAGAGAATGTTCATGCATAGAAATATTTAAAAACAGAATAAGCACCCAGCTGCCGTTGGTGGTAGATACAGACCTTTCTACAACTACAAGACTACTGAGTCTATGATTGCTCAAGGTGCTATAACTTATGAATAATAAACTAATGGAGATCCTGTATATCTACAACACAGGAAAGAACTGTGAAAAATGATGATCATATAAAATATACCTCTGGGACTAATAGCAGAAGATATTAATGTCTTTACAATATTTAATAAGTTTCAATTATGGTTTTATCTCCAAAGAGAGTTTTAAAACTATCCTAAAATTAGCCAAATAAGAGAATAAAAATGCAGTCATTATTCTCACGATGATGATTCCTCCATCATGCTCCACCAATTTAATTAAAAGATGGGTGATAAATTTTATGTCCGCAGATGTGTATATGAGAGTGACTGGGGAGCCAAACCAATGAGCCAAAATGCAGGACTCCACACCATGGCTATAATAATGTCTTTGTTGTATAAGCAAACGCTATTTTATGTCATATTTGCATACAGAGATTTCATTTATTGATTCAATTTTAGGGTAGTCTGGTAGTATTATGGGCATAATTCAATAAACAATTTCAAACACAGAAGAGAGAACAATATAATTTAGATTGATTCTATTTTATTTTGTAAGATGGCATTATTTCTTCATATTTAGATGCAAATGTGATCATAAAACATGTTTAATTTTATGAAAAAGATGACAGATTATTAGCATTGCTAACATACTCTTTTAAGTGTGTACTAACAGTACTCTAAAATAAACCTTTAATGATAGAAAGCTGCTTTCAGCCCTATATTTTTCTCTCAATATTCAAATGCATTGTCATGACTGGTGGCTATTCCTAAAAATATGTAGATCGTTTAATGTCCCTTTACAAGTCTACATAAAAAAAGAAAAAGACATAAATATTATGAAAACTGAGAGTATCTTTGACAAGATGTGACTTGAAGATATCCTAATCCAATTTGATTAATGAAAAAGAAAATTCTTCTATATAATACATGTGTGTACATATACACATACAATATTAAATATAATATTGTATACATTAATAATTCTAATAATATGCCATCAATTAACAGATATGTTTATATTATATATAAATATTTCCTCCATTACAGAGAATAAATAAACATTTGAAAGGGGCCTGATTATAACTTTTCCTATTTTTTCTGTTTATTTAATTCTAATCTTTCTGAATTAACACACTATAAGGATAAAACCATAACATACATAATTTGAGATTGTTGTAAATATAAGAGCATGAAAATTAAAATAATATATTATTGTGTAAAATACTTTCTTCTAAATGATAAAAGATGATGATTATAAAATACTAAACAAATCATAAAATTGGAAAAGGGAAATTTCAAGATATAAGCACACTAATTATGCTAAGTGGAAGAAGACAGACAGAAAAAGGAACATATGGTATGATTCTAAGTATGAAATCTGCAGAACAGATAAATACTTAGAATAGTTATCTCAGCGGTTATGAGAGGGAGGAGAAAGGGAGAGCAGAAAATGATCGCTAATGCCCACAAGTTTTTTTTTTTTAGAGTCATGAAAATATTTGGGAATTAGATAGTGGTGATGGTAATAGTAACAAAACATTTCAAACTTATTAAAACCATTGAATTATATGCTTTGATAGGGTACATTTTATTGCATGTGAATTATGTACCATTTAAAAACAAAAAAGAGAAATTGAAAACTATATTATAACTTTTATTTCAAGATGATGCACATCTAATATTATGCACAACATTGCTGGAAATTTATTACTTATGTTTCAGGGGAAAAAGAACAATCAAAGAATCATAAAACTTGGAAATATATAATTGAAGGTGAAATATTTATGATACAGCTCATATTCTAAAATGATAAATGTGATATCTATCAACTGTGTAATATGTATTGCAAGTTGAAATACAAAGAAAGTCTCCCTTTCAGGTATATTTTGTTGAATTTGATCATTTTGTCAAGAAGTACATTTATCCAATAATTTTGTGCAACCTTTAATGTGAATGTTGTGTTGTTTTTTTTACCTCATACTAAAAATTAGGAAGATCTCTTAATCTCTTTGAGTTTTCGTTAATCACCTTAGCCTTGCTGTGTGTTTATGTATATGATATGCGTGTGTGTGTGTGTGTGTAACCATGCTGGACTCTGTGTACGTGTGTGATTGGCAATAGAGTGGAGAGGAATGGTATGGAGGTCAGCTGGCTGAATTTGATGGGTACAAAGGATACTGTATTAGTAAGAAAGAGTTTTGAGTTATTTGAGAATAACTTTTTATGACCTTACAGAAATCAATTTACTTCTTTGTTCCTCAGTTTCTTCATCTATAAAATAGTGGGACTGGATTAAGGTAAATTATGGCAAATAGGTATGACCTCACGTGACAATTCTGAGCTACTGTTAGAGGTTCCCTAGAATTCTTGTTCAGAAATCCAGACTCCCAAGACAAAGCCAGGTATTAACTAGTGAAAGCAGTCACTGTTATAATGGACAGAGGGAGTCTAAGCATTGGACTAGAGGAATTTCAGAGACCTTCATATTTCTAACATTTGATTACATTTTTTTAAAGACTTTAGCCCAGTTGGCAAAAAATTCAACCAATTGTATTAAAAAGAGCACAAAATTGGTCATGTCACTCTTTAAAATTAAACCTAAACAATATTAACAATCTAACATTATATCCTACTGTTAAAACCATGGACCCATTTGGAAATATATTTTTTTGTAGTGGATCATGCCTGTTTTTATATTTTGTGTGATTGTCTGTTACTCATCATTTTTTTTATTCAACAAACATTGGGTGAATAGTGAATGACCTTTTAAATTTCATAGGATTAGTGGTCTAAATAGAGCCTGTTTAAAGGTGAAGCATTTTGGCCTTCTGGTTAATGGTAGTGTGAATGTAAGAGAACACTTCAAGTAATGAATAGTACCACAGAGTTGCGTGGAGAAGCCACAGGCTTCCAGCGCCAACTTATAAACCTGCTACCTTTAATTAGGAAAAGTAATCTGCATGGTAATGGACATCCAAACCATTTGGGGGGAAAATAATCACCTGCCATAGTACGAAGCAGCTATGTATGTATAAAAAAATAATAATACAAAGAGCCCCAGTGTAATGTGTTACAAATGAATAACGCCAGGAACAGAGTGAGAAGTAATCAAGGAAAGCTAGTAAAGAAAATGAAATTGAGTGAAATAAGCCAGCTGGTGAAAGACAAATACCGTATGATCTCACCTTTAACAGGAAGCTAAACAACAAAACACACAAGCAAGCAAAATATAACCAAAGACACTGAAATAGAGAACAGGTTGACAGTGACCAGAGGGGAGAGGGTAGGGAATGTCAGGGGAAAAGAGGAAGGGTTTACAGGAACAAGTATAAAGAACACATGGACAACAACTAAGGGGGGTGGAAATGGGAGGGAGATGGGGAGCACTGGGGGGGGTGGGCTGAGATGGGAGTAAAAGACAGTAAACTGTACTTGAACAACAATTAAATTTTAAAAAGTTGAAATGATTTTTATACATTGGTTAGCAATGCATTGCTCTGTAATTGTCTGAATGGTCATTACATGCTGAGTATAACAAGGACAGAATATAGGAAATACATCTCAATTCTAAGATCAGTGAAGCATTGCTGATACACTAGATGAGGATGAATCAAATTCAGTTAACTCTACCGTGAAAGTCATTAACGATAAGTAACTATAAAAATCTATACTAACCTGACCTCTTTCTATACTCCTCCAAAGTCCCCTAAACCTTTTTAGGATAGTTTTACAATAGAGGAAATTTTGGGAAAGTACTAAGAACATGATAAAATGATTCGAATAAAAAAATCTCTCATACAATAAACTGCGTAAATTTTTGTGTCTAAAAACACTTGATTAATAAAAACTCCATTGCCATCTTACTCTCGGTTGATGTTTGTACATCCAACAAAATTTGTTTTCAAATTCCACAACTAATGAAGATCCAAGGAAAATGGAACATTTTGACATTTGTTAGAGTCAGGGAGACTAAATATTCACACTAAATATCAGAGAGTAGGACTTCAGTAAAATATACGTCTATGTTATTCATCAATCTCCCTTAAATTAGTCCATCATCCAGTGGTCTTATTCCTCAATGGAGCAAGTTAGGAAAAGTATGTTTATCTTTGGCAGTATTTTTATCTCATGGGAGCTGGTAGAGCTGGATTAAAAAAGAAACAAAAAAGTTGCTCTTCAAAGAAAACAGTGAAGTAGAAATTGACAAGCTCATCCTAAATTTTATGTGGAAATGCAAGAGACCCTCAAAAGTGAAAACAGTCTTTAAAAGGAAGAACGAAGTCAACAGATTCATACTCGTTCTAAAACGCCTTACAAAGCTACAGTAATCAAGGCAGTGTCATCGTGGCCATTAGATTATCCACAGATAGAGGATGGATTCCAGACATAAACCCAGCATCTGTTGTGCACTGATTTACAAAGCGTAATTATGTACTAATATTATCCTTTATGGAGTATTCATTATAGGCTAGGCATTGAGCTAGAATATTTACATGCTTCCTTCTTATCATACCCACAGCCATGATGGGTAGCTTTTATGACTCCATTTTACTGATAAGAAACTTGAGGCTAAGAGAGTTTAAGTAAACCAACTAGTAAGTGGTTGAGTCATAATTCTGAATCCAAGTGCACCTGATTCTAAAGCATGATTATAAAGAAATCATGAATATCACTATATGTGAGGAATTATTCCAACTGACCGATATTGCGTAGGCTTTGTGGATAGAGGACACTCTATCATACTTTCATAATGTAGGAGGAACATGTTCACACTCTTGCCACTTGGCAATAAGATCTTTATTATTTGTTTAATGGATGTTGAGGTACTATTGTTGAGGAAGATTCTAACACTTAAAATGGAAAAGGCACAAATTACAAAAAATAAAGGCATTTCAAAATTAAACTGAAATGTTGCCATTAATAGAAGAATTTGGTTTGGCAAACAGGGACATAGTCCTGGAGAGTAGGAACAATATGGCAGTATTAGGAATGTATTTCATTTGCAGTAATTGAATAAACTTGTGTTAATAAAAATGATGATAACTAATACTAATAAAAAGTTATCATTGCTGAGTGCTTGTACCTTCTTTGTGCCAGGCACTAGATGAACTTATTTAATTCCTACAACACCTCTCTGAGGTAGGAATTCTAATGACCGTTATAACTGAGGACACAGCTCACTGAGTTAGGAGGCTGGTTCAGTGGCTGCATCTGCACTTGAGCCTGGCAGTCAGGCTCTGAGGCCCACATGATTAACTGTTACTCTGTAGTATTAAGACTTGTCTTTGCCAGATGCATTTTGGGGTTGACTGGACTCTGGTCTGAAGTTCAGGGTGAAAGATTGTAGAGACACCAAAACTGATGAAGGTAGATGAATGGGGGGTCAAGTTTTTGAATGTTCTAAATTTTCATAAATTGTCCCAGTCTTGAACTTTGATGGGCCTAGGAAGGTAGGGAGAAGAGACAGGAAAACTATTGTTTGGGATTTATCCATAAAGGAAGACTTACATTTTGTACTTTTAAACATTTCAAATTATTTTGTCTGTTCTACTATTTTTGAAAAATGTTAACCAGGCCAAGACTAGTGACCTGTTGAAAGAAAGAGAATTGAGAATCTTTAATTTTGGCAATCGCTAAAGACTTAATATGCATGAAGAGAGAATAAATCATGGAATTTTTTAAGTTCTAAAACTTTGTTAAAATAAATTACTACTGATGTTTCACATCCCATTCTCTTTGTCCTGGTAGCTTAATAACTTAAAAAAAACTATTTAATGTTATTTAGTGGGAGCTTTTTAATTTATTTTTAAAGAGGAATTTAAAAAGAACATGATCAATCTATCAGGCTTAACTGGAACCTACACTATTTTTAGTATTTCTGGAAACTGAACAAATATAAAAAATTTTCATTTATAAACTCAGATCACCTAAAATGTTCCTCTTCTTTGTGACAGCAGTGATTACTTCATGATGATCTATAGTTTTGATTGGCAGTTAGATCATTGGTTGACTAAAATGATTCAATGTATTTGATTAAAAAATACTTTGAAAACATGAATACCACAGGGAAAGAGTCTGGGACCTTTGGTAATAACTTGAGAACAAATGACATAAAATAGGAGCTCTTGAGAAAATTAAATGTGCATTCAGTATCCCCAGATCTGCTCACTTCCATCAAATATACTCTGAACTTGTGTTTGAAGTACAATCAGCCATCCGGACCTCTTTGCCCCTGAAAGGTGACTTCCAGATGTCCAATCTGCCTGTCTTCCATTTTCAGAGCCTCTTTACCATGGTCAGCCTGGAGTCCACCAGGACCAGTCTCATGACACCCTATGATCCTTATCATGTGGCTTTAATAAGCACTAATGTCCCATTTCACCTTCCACACCTACACCCTAATCTCCTATTGAATGGTTGCATTCACTCTATTGCCCAAACTATTGCACAATGTCTCTCCATCTATAGAAATACTGCTATTCCCACTGGAATTCATGGTTTGTCATAATTCCTCTGAATGTCCTTTCACCCTCTTGCTCTCGAGGAAGCCTGGCTTCCTCTTAAGCACTTAGCTTCCCCTACAGCTCTCTCAGGGGTTCAAGTGGTTGCATTGAACTGGGTCAGCTCAGCCAAGCTGGAACTATGTTTCTCAGAATTATCTTCCATGTAAGGCTTTGGGTGAAAATTGGCTGTAAGACAAATTTGCAAGATTGGGAAGCAGAGTGAAGTGGCAGCCCTTATGTTCTGCAGGTCAGTGATGTGTGCCAGCAAAACAGTCTCACTGCTCTCCTCGCTCACCTTGTCTACGTGTAGCAGCAGGGTGGGCGCTCCCTTGGCTTCTCCAAAACCTTCCAAATCACCTCCTTCCATTTCTCCAAGTTCTATGACAGGCAGGTGTGATGCTTCCTGGAGAAAGCCTCCATTTTTTTCTGCAAGTTATCTGCTTTGTCAGTGTTAGAGGTGAATAGAAAGGGTGTCAAGGAAATAGAAGGTATAGAAAAGGAGGTGATTATAGTGAGGGCCAGTGTGGGAGCAACTTCCTTGCAAGTCCCCCCGGGTGCTACAGTCATGAGTGAATAAATATGACCAAGACATGATGTGATCTGTTTAGGGAGGAGAAGTGAGCTGTGGCCAGTTTCTCAGGGGAGACAAAGGCCAGCAGCAGCCAGTTTCTCTGAGGAGGAAAAGGCCCTGAGCGCCCTGCTCCATAGCCTTTTATTGGGTGGTAATGCACAGGAATACAGGGCGGCAAGGATCAAACAGTAGATTACATTTCAAAGAAATCTGAGGGCTTCAGAGTCTGAGTGAGTGTCTGTCAGGAAAAGAGTTGTAGAAACTTTGGGAGACAAACTCATTTCCTCCCGGACCCTTATCATATGAATGAAAGCACTCTTAGCAGAGCAGATTTCACAGGTTTATCAGGAAGTATTTGTGGTGCCAGATTTTCCCCCAGGACACGCTCTAGCAAGACAAGGAGCTGCTCCTCTCCCCAACAGGTATTCAGGCTTAAGGGGATTAGAGCCAGGAAGCACTTCTCCCAGAGAACATGGGGACTTGGGCTATGTCAAAGCTGGGGGGAAGGGGGGAGAGTCCATTGCTCTTTGTTGCAGACACCCCAGTCCTTCCATGAAGGCCTCCCAAGTGATTGAGTATGGCTTAGGTTGCCTTCCAGTGAGGGGTCTTACCCATCATTGACTTTCAACCAAGCTTTGGGGGCAGGGAGAGGAAACTGAGGCAATGTTTGCTACCAGAGACAAGCTTTGTCTCCTGCGGGCTCCCATTCCAAAGGTCGTCCTTTGCCCTTAGCCACAAGGGATTGAGATACAATTCCTAAAACCAGGCAGAGTGGTCTACAACAGGCCAGATAATGTGAGGTGGGCAAGGAGGAGAGAGAGGGCATTTTGGAGATGAGGAAAAGTAAATGAGAGTAGGGTTAATAAGTGGTTCTAATAAAAAAAATCAAAGGAATGTTGCAGTGAGGATATAAAAAATGTATTGACATAAGGTAGTGATTGGAGGGTGAGATGCGCAGAATTAAGATTTTAGGAATGGGTGGATTCTCTTTTTGGTAATAATAAGGCTAAGGTTAACCATAGAAATGAGTAGTTAAAATCAGTTAGAAAACAAAGTCATTGAAGGGAATGAGTTCAAAATACAGAGTGCCAGAAATATTATCTATAAAGTTATTGAAGTTACTAAAATTAATATTTGATTGTAAATTATACTGAGTGACAGAATGCAGATGCAAAAGAATATATGCTGTATGATGCTATTTGGATGCACTTCAAAAACAGGCAATGCTAATATCATGTGACCGTAATTCAAACACAATTGCCTCACATGTGTGCAGGGGCAGGGAGTGGAGATTCAGTGGGAATGGGTGCAGGAGAATTTTCCGGGGTAATATAAAAGTTCTACATCTGATTTAGTGATAGCGACATGAATGTACCGATCTGAGAAAACTCACTGGACTGCATACTTTAGTCTTTGCATTCTCAATAAAAAATACTATACAAAAACAAATAAAAATATTTAAAGAATTTCAAATATGAAAAAGACAGAGATGAAAGAGGGGGTAGGTGGAGGGAGAAAGAGAGACTGGCTGGGCATTGGAGAGACCCACAGTGAGCCAGGAGCTGAAGCAGCCATGGAAAGTGGTGGGTGACGCAATCTGATGAGATGAGATTTGAGAATGGGATGTGGGAAGAGGTTGGGGAGAAGCAGGGAGAGTAATTTGGAAGCTGCAGTGAAAAAGTAGGAAAACGTCTAGCTGACCCCCATGCCCAGCTTCAGAAGGTCTGTGGGGAAAAATACAGGGTCGTGCATATTTTCTGAGGTTTAGTTGAGTAAACAGAAGTACTATGAGTGATATGGAATAAAGGAATTTATTATATAGATTAGACCTGACTCATTTGTAGGAACTGGCGAAGCAGTCTATGGAAGCCTCTAGTCTGTGGATCTGAGGGTGCCTAAAAGTCACTGTAGGTCAGTCAACAGGGCCCAAAATTAGGAGGAAAATCTTGAAGGGGAGAAAAACAAGTGAAACTGAAATGTATAAGGACAGACTAAAGCATGTGTATTTCTCATTGTCTCCAGTGCAGGTGATCTGCGAAAGAAAATGAGAAAACCTAAAACACTGTTTATTTCCAACTCTCCATTCAATCCACACCTGCACTTGTGCAACTAATCAAGGTTGGGGAAAAAAAAACCCTGCTGGGTGATTTAACTTCATGGCTAGAAGCCTCCATTGGATTTCTTGGCAATTGTACTACAGTTTTCTGATCCATGCCCTCTTCCACTCTCCTTGAATACTACTGTAAACCTATTCCTCTCTCCTCCAATCTTTAATACTTTCTCGTTTTCACTTTTAAGTTTTGCCCTAGCTTTCCCATTTCACTGAGAAAATCGAAACAATCAAAAGAAGCGTTCATGACTCACCACCCCATCTGTTCATTTGTGCAATCTGTCTTCTTATGGTCTCTTTCCTCTGGAAGCTATAATCTTCAGGCCGAAACATACACTTTCAGAAAAATCTCATCCTGTTTCTTTATTCAAAGTAACCATTTTAGGTTTTGCAGCCCCCTTTTCAAATTATCTATTTTTCTTTCTTTAATAGGTCATTCTCATCAGCATATAAACATATTTTTGCCTCTTCCATCTTAAAAAACAAACAAACAAAAGACTTGTCTTAAGCACATTTCCCTTCCTGTGGTCTGCCCTCCTTTGCAGCACGACTCTCCAAAAGGATTGTTTATAATCCTTGTCTCTAATTCCTGTCCTCTGTTTCTCTGGGAACTTAACTCCAATTAGGCTTTAAATCCTGTCACTCCAATGAATTGCTCTGGTCAAGGTCTCATTCACTGAAAGGTGATTTCTTCTAGTTCTATAGTGTTTATATGAGCTTTGTGAAAAGAAACACTAATTCCCTTTGCTCTAGGATATCTTTTACGGATGGTTTTGTAATAGTCTGGAGAGATGGATGTAGTGTCTCATTCCAGGAAAAAACTAGCATTATAAGTATTTAGATAGCTTAAGCCTAGGGACTTAGAAAGGGTGCAGGAGAGAGGGTCTCCATCTTATCTCCATTTAATGAACCAGTGTGGTGTCCAGGCAATAACCAGAGGGATCCTGGAATGTAACTCCCTGGACTGAACTGAAAGGAACCCCAACTTCATTTGCTATGCCTATGTGCTTTTTTTTTTCCTGGAAGAGATTACTATGGCCTCAGGTACATGGTTTGCAGCTATTGATTTGATGAATAAGTTAATTTGCATTCTTATCTAAAAGGAGGATCAGAAACAGTTTGCATTTACACAGAAAGAAAAACAGTAGTTTCAGTTTTGCAGCTAGACTATATTATCTCTCTCATCTTCTGTCATAATATTATGCAACCCACAAAAGTCTCTTTTGTCTGGACATTCTACATGATGTCACATGCTTGATGTCACATGTGGAATGTATAGAGAAAGCATTGGCCTATGATATAATGCTGATCAGATAGGATGTGTAAAAGATGCATGTGCTGGAAACCTTGGTAAGATGGCCAGAGGTAAGTTCTATGAAGATTGACAAGCCTGCTTCATCAGTAAAATTCTAGGGGTCCAGCAGTCAGTAAGTATCTTATCAAAGGCAAAGGGCAAATCATTGCAATTTTCATCTTCTGTTATGGCAAAGGAACACGAGGGAGAACCCTTTGGGTTCCTGAGGCAGCGTGTCTCATACCTCAGAACGATCTTTGGAGCCGTACGTACTCTGGATCATACTAAATGCTGCCAGATTTGGGAGGCTCCCAGAGCTGGAAGGTGCTCTGCAGCAGGTCCAGATTGGGTTACAATCTCCCCTTCCACTTGGGCCATATGACTCTGAAGATGCCAGGAGGTTTACTCATATCCAGGGTGAAAAAAGATGCTGTCCATATGGGAGATTCACAATTTAGATGGTCAGGTTCCTATAGCAAAGTCGTGACACCTTCGGCAAACAAATACACACTTTTGAAAGACAGCTTCTCAGCCTGCTACTGAGTGATGTTAGACACAAAGGGCCTGACCATGAGGTACTGCCATAGGCTAAAAGTGGTCCCCCAAAGGCACCCACATCCTAATGCCTGGAACCTGTAAATGTTATCTCACAATGGCAAAAATCTCAGTAGATGTAATTAATTGAAGATCTTGAGATGGGGAAATTATTCTGGATTATTTTCCTGGGCTTTAAATGCAATCCCCTGTACCTTTATAAAAGGGAGACCGAGAGATTTGCTACAGACAGATGAGAAGGAAGCAATGCAACCTTGGAGGCAAATTGGAGTGTTGCAGCCATAAGCCAAGGAATGATGGAGCTGGAAGCCACCAGGAGCTGGAAGTGGCAAGGAATGGATTCTTCCCTAGAGCCTCTTGAGAGAGCATAGTCTTGCCCACTCCTTGATAGTGGCCTAGGGATACTGATTTTGGACTTCAGACCTCCAGAAGTGTAAAAGAATAAATGTGTTCTTGAAGGCATCAATGAATTACAAATTCATTGTAATTTGTAATTAGGACACTAACAGAGATACTAAAGGACCCTGTAGCAATAACTACTAATTATGAGTGAGTCTGTCAGACACACCAAGTCATGATGTTCATAAGGCCACTGTAATATGGAAGTGACACATTGGATTAGCATGAAGAGGAGCAAAGGGCTCAAAAGCAAGTGTCCCAGACCCCCATGCCATCTGCTACTATGAGACCAGCACCTCTTCTTTAGCTTATATCTACAGACAAATGGAAGATCTGTGGGTGAGCCCACATTTAGTTCACAGAGTTTGGTTTCCCTGCTTAGGAAAGCAGGTCTGGTCTCAAGATACATGGGCTAAGGACATAAGGAAATGGGCACCAAAAAAGGAAACAGGCCCAAAGTGTGAATGTTTGTATTGCATGCTAATACCCACCAGTGAGCACTTATCAGGGAGGAGGAACTAACCTGGCAAAAAGATCTGGCCAATTGATGTTAGACAGGCTCTGCATCAGTCATCCCCATGCTGGTACAATGGCGTATAGATGAAGTAGTCGTGGGGGCCGGACGGAGGAGAAAAATGACCCATATTAGTTTCGGATTTAAGACCAGCTGCAGCGGTGGAGGTTGTAGTTGTTCCCCTGAGCTTTCTCCTCTGAATTTCCCTACAGAAGAGTGGTTCATTGGATTCTTGAAGGAGATGTTCACAGAATGCATATGAATGGTGGCTCCAACTGGGACAAGCACAGGGCAAGAGTGGACACTGTGATGTGCTGCCCGCGAATGAAGTGCCGTTATTCTAGCTGCTGAAAGCTGATGGAAAAGTCTTTGTCAGCCAGTCCTCTCCAGGAATTGCCGTGGCTCTGGAAACCTCTTTGCTTAATATCACAAACCTTCCTGATTATCCCCCATGCAATGGCTGATGTCAGACTGACTTGTGTCTACTCTGAAGGGAGCTTCTAGCTCCAGGGCCCCCCATGGCATTAGCTTAGGCTGTCATTTGTCCTCTACCAAAGCTCAACTTCTCTCTCTGTTCATTCTTGCTTCTTCTCTCTTCCACACATAACTCTTAATACACACCCTATATGCTAAACTTCATCCCAGAGTCTGCTTTCCAGAAAAGCTAATCTGCAACAGATCATTTAAAATATTCCTTGATTTAAAAAGTGATAAAAGACTATATAAATTCAGTAACTGAATAAATGTGTTTTCTTAGTCATACATATTTGAAAATTAGTGTATATATGTTTATGACATATTACTTATTCAGTCTATGTCAAGGGCATGAGTTTGAGAATAGCATGTGATAAATCTTTAGTCCAGTGGAGATATATTGACCATGAGCTGGAAATCCTTGGGTCTGTTTGTTACTTAAGTATCTTACATCTAAGGCGCATAGTTTTATTACCTGTTAGAGAAAGCATAGCCCCATGTCACTCACACGATTTAGATGATAGACTCCATATGACATGCATGCACTGTGAAGGAATTCTGGCCTAAAATGAGTTGAGTGTATTTGGCACCCTGAAGGACCAATGGGGACCACAAAACCTGGTAGAAACCCGAGGACAGCAGCCACAGCAGAGAGTGGAACAGCTGGTGGAGCAGCAGGCTGGTGTGGCGAGCTTATTCTTGAACAAAGATTTCAAGCATGTTATGAGTCTGAAGAGAAGGAAGTACAAATAATACCATGTTGTGCAAATAGCAGCTGGCCTTGTAAATCAAAGGGCAAATTTTATGTGCACAACTCACTGAAGTGCTTATAGTATATTTAATGCCTTTTTCAGTAAAAACCATTAGTGTAGCCCTTTTGCCACGAAGAAGGGGGTATGTAGACATTCTTATATCTTACTTTCCAAACCCAAATAAAAGTAAAGATTATAAGTGGCTAATTGATTACTAAAAAGGAACATATACATTTTATATTCCAGATGTAAAATGAATTTAAGATTTATCTGTCGTGCTAATGTTTGTGACTTGTTAGACTTTCAAAATATAGCACCTTCTTTTTCTAACAGGATTGTTCAGTTTCTGAAGAAAAAAATAAGTTTTATATTTATTTTTAAATTTTATTACACCTCCAAAATGCAGTTCCAGTACCAAGCATGCAATAAATATTTAGAGATTCATTTTTTTAAGGTGATGTTTAAGAGTTCGACTTATACAATACAGTAAGTCATACCAGGGTAGAATTTTAGCTCTTTGATTCAATGCATGAGTTTGCGTAAGTATTTAACAATGCTAATTCTTATTTTTTAAAGTAATACCCACCCTGAAGAATGTTTATGAGGTTTAGAGGTTACATTTATGAAGCACCAAGCACCATGCATGCAGCACAGTAGGGTTCAGTAAATGGTAGCTGCCTTTATCAGTTTTGTCTTTTTTACAATGTAGTATAGCACTACTAGACAATCAACTCCCTTATTTTTGCATACTTTGCATACTTTCTATCTACAAAAGGATAAAACCTATCATGGATATCATTAAATGATACATTAAAAGCTACTTAATTTGTGTCTGAAGTAACTTGCGAAG
Source organism: Artibeus jamaicensis (assembly GCF_021234435.1). Classification (NCBI taxonomy): domain Eukaryota; kingdom Metazoa; phylum Chordata; class Mammalia; order Chiroptera; family Phyllostomidae; genus Artibeus; species Artibeus jamaicensis. The sequence goes on along the minus strand of NW_026522056.1, from coordinate 17,489,801 downwards.
CCATCCCATCAAATCTCCTACTCAATGCATCATCTGTGATATTCCTAGGACCACCAGTTCCTGTTTGAACACTTCCAGATATAGGACTTCTACTGCCTCAAGTCTTCAGACTGGGACAGCTCTTAACATTAGAATATGTAAACTTTAAGGTAAAACAAATTAGGAAGCTCTTTATCTTCTTCCCACTGGCTCTCTTCACGTTCTGGAATTGTATTGAGACACCTCTATTACATAAAAGATCTTTGAATAATGAAATGGAAATACTACTAATAGTGAACTGCCACATTAACACTATTGATACAAGGGGTGGACAGTCAGGGAAGACGTCAAAGATTCAGCTTTTCTGAAATTAGTGCTAACTCCTATAGCCTTCACATTGTCCCTCTACCCATATAGGATTGGCTACTTGCTAATATATTGAAAGGAGTATATTGCAAGGCAAACCATTTGGTTTTAAAGATAATAGCTTTGGAAAGTGATAGCTTGATATTTTTAAAGTCAGTGTTTTCAGGGCAATTGAACAAAATCAAGTAAAAAAAAATTAGGTCACATCATTAAAGGAAGAAAGGTATGAAACAAACTAAGAAGGTTAAAATAAAACTAAACAAATGAAAAAATCAGGAAAAATGCTCCTCAAATATAATACCCAATGAAGAAAAGAGTATTTTATTGCTCAGCCAGAGAAGAAGAAGAAATGAACAACATATCATGGTATACACACTAAAAATATTCAATGTATACATTCCTGTCCTTTCAGATAAGATTATATGTTAGGTGATTGGCTGAATCATCTTCCCATTATACTCAAAGATGCAAGATTGAAGCTATTAGGAAAACATACAGAATATCTGAATAGCTACTTAAGGAACTGCAGATATTTTGCATTGCTATTAGCTTCAGTTTTTGAGAAAAGGAATATAGAATAAATTCCTGAAAATTAGTGAAATAAAAATAATATGTTTATCTTAGAAAATGTAGAAGAGGAAGAGAAGATTATTCATGAAAATTACAGAATGCTCAATCTAAAGAATGTCAAAAACAAGTCCCGAGAGCCCTTGCTTTGTATGGTTCCGATATGCAGAAATGTCAGTTACCACACTTTAGTTAAATAATACCTGTCTCACAATGGCGTGGCACATGGTTCCAGTACCACGACACCTTAACCCAAATAAGTGCACAAAGCACAAACTGAGCTGCTAGCTCTTCAGTCCACAAATTACTATGTAAATAATGGATGTGTAGCCTGATCAATGACCAATCACATCTTTCAAAGTCCATACTAGGTTGATCTGCATCTGTTATTCAGTTTTATGCACAGACAGCAAAGTGCATACTGGTGTTCCTTCCTTGTCTCCTAGTGATAAACCTACATGCCATTTTAGAAACGTAGTAATTGAAAGAGGGAATTAGCCAATAAGGAGGGAAATGCAGCAAAGAAACAAAAAGTGACAACACTGAAACTGACATTCTAATTGAGCATTAGAATGTGAGTTAGAGAAGAAAGAGCTGGTAACAGGAATGTTGACATTGGGCGCCCCCAAAGACTAGATATACAGCCAGGGAACATTGCAGAGTGAAACTTATAAACAAAAAAAAGGAAAGTGGTTGTGACCAAAAAAAAAAAGTGTCCTAGAAGGCGTGATACTGTTAATTTCCCCACTTCCGAGGGATTCTGGGAGGTACACTCTGACACTCACTGTGCAGAAGGTAAATAAAGTAGCTAATCCAAATTTAGGACAAGGTATTATGATTCACCAGGGAATAGAAAAGGTACGCACTCCATATCATAAACTGCACTGGGAAAAGAAAGTGAGCACTGTTTAAATTATTCCTAAGTTTTTCCGCAAAGAAATAAGACACTTCTCAATTTTTTTAATGTTTTTAGATTATGGACAAATAAAGCCTCACATTTATTTTACTGGTTTTAATTTCCCTATTTATTTATAATGAATAATAAGAGCTTCTAATATTTTGAAAAATGTGGAAGGTCATTGAACAATCATAATTTTTCCGATCAGTTATTAAGATTGCTTTGTATGGTTTCAGCTCACATAGTCATTTTTACAATTATGGGCCACTGTGCAAAGCAAGAACTATCTGCATTAAGCAACTAGTTTGCATGTACCAGAAGAATAAAGCACAAATTATTTTTATAGAGCAAGGTGCTCATTATTAACTTTACAAAAGTAAATATCCATCCTACTAAGGAATGAGAGAGGAACAGATAAGTTAGATCTTGTTTTAGATGCAGCTCACACAAATAACTCTTCTGGGGTTGTTGAGAATTTACTGTGTGTCTTGTAATGTGCTAGAAAATGTGGAGAAAACAGAAGCATTTGCTTCAGTAGCTTTATAAAATAATCATAAATCTAAATGAGCACAAATGAGGCAACCAGAGAACAATTAGGTATTGAATTCTATTCATTCCTGATAAGGAGAGATTAATGTGATGATAGGTTTCTGGGTGAATTGGCCTTAGGGCATAGTGAGGATTTGAGTTAAGATGAGAATCTGCCCTGGCTGGTGTAGCTCAGTGGATTGAGTACTGGCTTGAGGGCTGAAAGGTCATTGATTTGATTCCCAGCCAGGACACAAGCCCGGGATTGCAAGCCAGTTCCCAGGTTCAGGGCGTGCAGGAGGCAACCAATTGATGTTTCTGTTGCACATTGATGTTTCTTTTCCTCTCTTTCTCCATCATTTTCCCTTCTCAAAAAGTAAATAAATAGAACATTTAAATAAATAAATGTATAAGATGTGAATTATGAGAAGGATTTGGAAAAGTGGAGAGGATTATTCTAGAAATGAGATGCTTTACATCAGCGCAAGATCACAAGTGGCCCATTCACATACCTATATTCCTGGGGCATGGAGTGACAAAGAGTCCACCAGGGTATACAAACACATACTGGGGAGTCCACAGACACAGGAGAGCATAGGTCCTTTGGAGCCAAACACATAACCCTCTGTGGGTCAGTGCTGGGTCAGAACAAGGGGAGGACAAGATAGAATGTCAGACAATAGAAGGTGAACTTACCACTGACCCAAAGGACCGTGCAAAGCAAAGACTGAATTCAAAAGGCTAGAAAAACAGTCATAAATTCAAAAGATAGCATGAGCTCTAAGAACACTAATTTTGAACCTGACTAAAATTTACCTCCATCAGGAAACACACGTTTCTTTCTAAGGCAGGCATCCATTTATCATTTCCAGTTGTAGTTAGCCTGTGACCTGAAGATGGCAGTGTTGTATCCGTTCCCTTACAAGGGGGTGCGGATGACGGTGGTGAGAGCTGTTGACGAAGCTTCAGCAAAAGCACAAGAAAGATGACTACACTCTGGAAAAATGATGGATAAACTCTGTCCCCAAATGATAGCTCATAGGAGATGATGCACATCTCCTATGGGAAGAGTGTTGAAGATAGTTCATATATAAGAACTACAAGTAGGTCTGCACAAATCTGCCTTATTCAATCATGAACAAGATGTATAAAGTAAAATGGTAACTATGTAAGCATAATAGAGGCACAATAATGGGAAAAAAAGAAGAACAAGAAATATGCAGGAAAAGATCAAGGAATAGAGACTTTTCTTACAGTGCTGTGTGCCATAGTAAATTTTTAAAGAATATGAATGAAATAAAACAAAAGCGGATGACAAAGAACAGATAAGACATGGCCCAAAGTAAGGAAACATAAAGAAAAATGGGATTTCTGATGTATGGACTGCAAATAAATAGAATACAAAAGGTAATTAGATATAATACAGTGTGATTTTCCAGACATGAGAAGGAACTGATTGCAAAGGGCATCATTCATACCAATAAAAATATTGTCATTGATATGTATCCTAGTAAGTAACTGAACACTTATGAGAATGAAAGACCTTTTTGGGACTGTAGGAAATAACACCTAGTCACCTCCAAGCAGTGAAAATCAGACTGACCACAGACTTTTTCACAGTAACATTCAATGCAAGAAGGAAATGAAGCAAAGACCACTAAAGAAAGAAAATTTGACTGTAGAATAAGTGTAAGTGCAAGAAGAAGATTTGCTCTAACATAGAAGATCTCAGGGAATAGATCATGGACAAGCTCCCTCACAAAAAAAACAAACAAAACAACAGTAACAAAGTACTTGAAGGTAAACCTCCAGCCAACCCAGAGAATTCAGAAATGGAAGGTTCCTTACAAGGGTTGGTAGAGAACACTGAATTCATTTAAATCATATCTAAAGCTAATTTGAAAGTTTGTGGTTTCTTAACCAAATATAAACATTAAAAATCTCACTAAAGTAGACATCATATAATATACATGATAGGTTGGTAGGAGAGAAAATAAAAATATGTAGCAATGCAAAGATCTACCTTTTATAGTGGAAAAACAATCCACGGGTAGTTAAAAATCATAATGTTTTCCTTTATTCTTAATCTCAGAGATATTTTTCTAAAAAAGAGCTAATAACTTATGCTGTTTCAGAATATTTATCTGAGATTTAAAAATATATTCAGTTATACCCTGTTTCTCTTTTGTCTAATACAATTAACAAAATTTAATAGGACTTAACTTAAAAAGAACATAATACTGTATTAACACATTCTCCTCATATCATACTTTACTTCTCCTTTTCCTCCTATTCAATATATATGAGGAGAGAAGTATTTTGTATGTTTTGCAAATGATTTGGTAGTTTGTATTCTGTGAGTGTTTATAGTTTCAAATGATTTTTCCCCAACTAGAATTGTAATCTTCTTTGACTTTCTGTGTTTTGTACAGATATTATTTTAATTTATTAAAAGTTATAACTTAAAGTAATGTGTACTCAATGTACAATTTTGGAACTTATAAGAAAGTTGAAAAAAGAGAAAAAAATCACTTACCCTATCATGCAAATGAAACTGCAATTAAAATTGTGCTTCTTGGAATTTTCCAATTCTTTCCTGTCCCTAAGAATTTCTTCCATGTGAATTTGTTATAGTTTATGTATATCATGTTTTACTCCACCACAGAATTAATTTTCTATGCTATTTTAAATACTTTATAACCATCCTTTAAATGAATGTGTACTATTTCAGTGAATATATATGTCATAATTTAGATTAAGTATACCTTACACAGTTTTTCAATTATATAAACAGCCTTGAATGTTCTGTAGTGGTTCATATATATGAGCACTGGAGTGACTGACATGCTGATACTCAACTTCTTTTTTGATTATATTAACCTTTAACCATGAAATCACCGGGATAAAGCTATAATTTGTTTTTTTAATGTGTCTCGAAGAATGAGGACTTGGAGAATGAGGTTGAGTGCACAAGATTTCTGGATTTAAAATGAACCATCTAATTTATACAACTTCGTTTCATTAATCCAAATTAATTTATTTCCTAGTTTCAAAGCCAGTGTCAGCAAAATGAGGAACCAGGTACTCAACTTTGCCTCCTTACAGTGTAAAGAACTGTGAAGGATTTAATAATACATCAGTGATGTATACATACATCTATATTAATCAGAATAAGCTGTATACCACAGAAACAAATGATCCCAAATCTATCAACAAACATATATCTTTTGCTCACCATAGATATCCACTGAAGGTAAGAGTCAGGTATGCTCTGTGTCATCTTTACTCCAGGATCCAGGTAAAGAAGCCTTTATCTGTTACACTGCCCAGGGAAGAAAGGTCATGGCTTTTAAGACTTCTGCTTATATTTCCCACCAAGGACTAAGAGGCAGGGATGTATAAGGATAAGCTTCCCATGGGGAAGGGCATCAGAGTGAGGAAAAGTGGATTATTTGGCTCCAAAAGTAGTTCAGTCGTGTGGACTGAATTGTGGCCAATCTATATGTGGAAGAGCTGACTTCTAATGCCTTAGAATGTGACTGTGTTTGGAGACAGGCCCTTTAACGGGTGATAAATGAGGCCATATGAGTGTTTTAATTCCATCTGACAGGTGTCTTCTTGAAAGGAAGAGATTAGAACATACCTAGAGACATTGGGAACATGTGTACGTAGGGAGACAACCACATAAAGAGGGAGCCAGAGGGTAAGGTGCCTGGAAGCCATGGAGAGAGGCCTCGGAAGAAACCAACCCTGCTAGCACCTTGACCTTGGGCTTCTGGCCTGTGAGAAAATAAATTTCTGTTGTTTTACCACTCAGTTTGTTATGACAGGCCCAGCCGACTAAGACACACATAGCATTTCTTCATGAAAATTTCTATGGATATTTTACTGATTTGTTTAGCATTATAGAATCCAATTGGGAAATAAGCAAGGAAGAGAAAAATAAGAAAAAAAATAAAGCAGGAAAGCAAGGAGATAATTGAGCCAATATCTTATTTATGATCTAGAATTTTTGACTGTTTATACAAAAACACAATATGTGTGTATGCAAATATATTTCTCACTATGTTTTTTTCTTATAAGTTGTTCAATGTAAAAAATGAGGTAAATTTTCCAAGTTGATTCATTGATTGCAAGTCATTCTTTGCAGAATTAAACTATCTATACAATGAATGTTTGATGGTAGGTTGTAGGTAAAATTTCTTGAGTATCCATTCTAGAAAACTTAAAAAAAAAGAGGGTGGGGGACATAATGTCCCCCATCAGAAAAGTAGAGGGGGTAAATTTACCCCCTGGTCAATGGGATTTGAAAATTCCAATATTTGAGCATAATATAGAATAATTCTTTTGGCAAATAACATTTTGAAAATGTAAGTGAGCTCACTCTGAGGATTTATTAGCTTTGGTGATACAGGTATTGTGTTCCTTAGAGGGAAAAAATCACTTAAATAAAAAGACCATAGTGTGTTAAAATCAAAACACCCTCTAAACCTCTGAACTATACAAAAATGAACAAAGTATGAATAGAATTCAAAGGAATACAATACATTAGAAGTAAGATACACATTTTGGGTGATAAATGTATTTCCTAGGACTTATTATAGATTTTTAAGTTAGTATACTCTGCTCACTGTTCACATTGAACCAGCTATTACTAACTCCTTCTCTTGTTTTTCTTTAAATGCTATTTTTCTTACAGAAGAGCATAAACCCTATCTGAAAAATCACACAATTACTTAGTCATTCCTTGGATAGAGGGTGTACTTTGGTGTGTTAAAAAAAATCACATTTTTTGAAAATGGAATTTCTAAGTAGGAGCAAATAAATATCACAGGAATAATTTTAAAGATGTCTTTGAAAGCTTGATGTACAGAAAGCCAAAAAAAAAATCTCATTATGTTGTTAAAGTTCCAGAAGTTCTATTCTACTGAGCTCTAAATGTTCATCAAACTGAGTTATCCTTGTTAGAACAACCTAATTAGAAAGGAATATATTCTGGAATCACTTAAATCTATCAGGGGAAGAGAATTAATGCAGCTATATCATCTAGACTTTTAGAGTGCATACATCCTATTAATGCTAATTACGTTTATAAAATGCAAATTACTTACTTCCCTTTGCTCTGTTTATTTATGTTAATGTGCACAATTTAAACTAAGGCAAAAAAAAAAACACTTAAGCCGATAATCTTCATATAAAACTAAAATGATTTGTTTATTTAAAAAAACCAGCTATTGTAATGGTATGAATCCCAAAGTACTCCAAAGCTTTAGTTTTCCAGTTTACATATTTATACTTTTTTCTTTCAACTTGATAGAAATAAAAAATCTGTAGAGGGTTAAACAGTTTCTGATCTCAAAGTTTATCTTGGGGAATTTAAAAATTGCTTTTGGGATCTGTCTAAGAGGCTGAGAGATCAGCAGAAAACTGGCAGATGGGAAGAGTAATATTGGTACTAATTAACTGAATCCAAAGACAATACTACTTAAAAATTGTCTCAAATGCTGCCTTAACAGTGAAAGCCCCATCCATACAAAGGGTGGGGAACTATCTCTGTCTCTGGGGACAGACTGATTTGGATTCCGGTCTTAGCTCTGCCCTTTACAAGTTCTATGACTTCAGGCAAGTTTCTTAACATTTCTAGGCTCGTCTATAAAATGAATCGAGTCATCATATAAACCATTTAGGGTTATCATGAAGACCAAATAGAATAACTTAAGCCTTCCGGGCTTAGTGCGGTTCCTGTCAATGCAATAATTGTTCCATAAAACATGCTGTTATAATCAGGGAGCATCAAATCATGTAAAAGTAAGTTGTAGGATTGTAGCAGTGGGTGATTATCCAAACATTTAAGGAGGTGATAGCAAAATAAGGTAAATGAATCCCTCTGTTAGTACCTGTCGCCAAAGAGAGGGGCAGCTTGAAGAGAAATGAAGAATCTTTCCTTGGCAGAGTCAACATGGACACTGCTGAAGACGGTCGTAGTCAGGCGTGTTGGGATGCTCAGGGGAGGAGTGTCATGAGACTGGGGTGTGAAGACAAATGAAGACTATGAGAAGTGAGATGAAGAAAGGAACCCTGAAGTTGAAACTCCAAACGCTCATTTCCTAGTTACTTCACTTATTTTTAAAATGCATTCTCTTGTGTCCTTGACTGTTCCATTTAAAGATTTTCTGCCATGACAAAACAAACGTACATGTTCACCCATTAGGAAGTGTTATCCAACCTCCCAGCTGTAAAATTCCACACAACGGTCCCTGCATTTTCCCGGTAATGATGTTGCATTCTAGGAGGCATGCAGCTTTTCTGGCGCCTGTTCTGTTCATTGAAATTAAGTAACTTTGCTCAGTAAAACGAATGTTTTACTTGCTCTGGGAACCCGTATCTCCCAACCAGTGCTTCAAGTGTGATGCCAACAAGACTGCAACTTGAGGGGGAAATTCCAATGAAACCAGCTTTGTTCTAGAATGTTTTTAAGTAAAACCCTGTAACCCTGTTTATTTGTTCGTTTATCTTGGCCAAAGGACCAGAAGAAGGGCCACTGAAAGTGAAGGGTGTGGATATAAGGCTCATTATTTCCTTTCATTTCTTTCATGACCTGCATGACCTGGCCCCAGGTGAGGCAGCCCACACTTTGAGAGGAACCTGTCCTTCTGGGCAGAGAAACCAGGAAGAGAGGGCCCTGTCTCCCCTGAGATCTAGGAACGTGAGTAGGACCTTGGAGGTAGAGAAGGGTTGTCCCAGTTGGGGTATAAACTAGCACACGTTTCGTGCGACCGATCCACAGAATGAACCCAGAAAAGGCACTGGAACTTGAACCATGACAAAAGTTCTGGACTTCCACCTCAGTGGCACATAAACAAGAGACCCCAGAATTGGACAGGTTTTGAAAACTGAACAGGTATTTTAACCATTGCCACGGGAAACAGGATAGAACTTGTGACCTGAAGCTAAAGTGCCTTGATTTCCTACTAGAATATGAACAGCAGAATTCTGCAAAGGATTTTGCTACGGCCCAGAATCTCATAATATGTAATAGTACTCAATATGCTCAGGATAGAATCCAAAATAACTTAAGGTAGGAAGAACAAGGACGATGTGACCAGTTCTTGGTGGAAAAGAAAATAAGCCTTTTCTAACCCTGAGATGACTTCGATGCTGACTTATGACATGACTTGACATCAGAACAATATGTTCCAGTGACATAAAGATAAAGACATGGGGGAAAAAAAGACATTTTTAGGAAATAAAGAGAAACAATGAAAAGAGTAAAAAACCAAATACAACAGAGAGGAAAATACTAAAAAATAAAAGAACATTTTAAATTAGTGGCATTGGAATCACAGTGGTGAGATTGGTAAGGTAAAATTATTGGGAGAAATAATGGCTAAAAATTTCCCAAATTTGGTAATAAAAGACAAATTTATACATTAAATAAGCTCAGGATATGCCAAATAGGGTAAACTCAAAACAACTAGGGTCAGACTCATCATAGTCAGACTGATAAAAAGCCAAAAATTAAAAAAAAAACTGACAGCATTAATAAAAAAAATGACACATTATTCATAGGGAAACAATGACTGAATGCTTCTAAATTTGGTAATCACAGATGTCAGAAGGCAATATAAACACATTATTCTTGATGATTTAACACTCCTTTTTGTGGTAACCAACAGAAGAAGCAGACAGAAAATCAGTAAGAAAACATGAGACCCAAACAACCCTAGCAACCAATTTTTATCTATTTGGTATTTATAAGATTCTCCACCCAATATAATTACTGAATTTTACTTCATTGTGTGTATATATATATATAATGCACTGTTAAGTATATATATATATATATATATATATACATGCATATATGTGAGATACATATATATACACTGTCAAGAGAATACAAGATACTCCATGAACCAAGAGAAGATATTTGCAAATGATATATTTGGCAAAGTACTTATATCCAGAATATAAAAAGAACTCTCGAATATCAATAATAAGCCAGGCAACCGAATTTTTTAAAAAGGCAAAAGATTTGAGTAGACAGTCCACCAAAGGAGATACACCATCTGCGAACAAGCATATGCAAAGATGCTTTATATCAGTAGTCACTGGGAAATACAAATTAAAACCATAAAGAAATGTAATTTTATGCCTATTAGAATAGCAAAACCAAGCGAACAAACAGCAACGACAACAACGAATCTCTGAAAAAACCAAGTCTTGGCAAGAGTAAGGGGTAACTCGAGCTCTAATGTATTGCTGGCACTATTTAGAAAACAATTTCTTTTCAGCTGTTGTTTATAAAGTTGAACATGAACTTATCATATGACCCAGCAAATCCCCTTTTAGAAATGTGTCCAAGGAAAATTAAAGCTTATCCTCATACAGGAACCTGTATGTGGACATCTATAGAAACTTTTTACATGATTGCCAAAAGTGGGAAAAAACTCTAAATGTTATCACATGGATAAATAGTGGCTCATCTACACAATGGACTATTATTATTCAGTAATGAAAAGGAACAAATCACAGATGAATCTCAAGAGCGTATGCCAAGGGAAGGCATCAGATGCAGAAGATTATTACATTATTCCATTTGTATGACATTCTAGATCAAGAAAACTGTAGAGATGGAGAAGATACTGGGCTGTCTAGGACTGGGGATGGAGGTGAGGCTGTCATTAAAGGGACAGCAGGAGGGGGTTGGGGGGTAGGGGGGCTCTTCTGGACCTTCATTTTGGTGGTGTCACACATCACTAACAAGGTGAAAACTCGTAAGACTGTGCAAAATAATGAACTTCGGTTTACTCACTATGCATTAAAAAACAAAGACCTAAAATTTCAAAAAAAATTGAAGACCTTGACTGTTGATAGTATCCTTGCCTTGACATCAACTTTGTGTGGTTAAGGGGCCTTCAGGGCACTAGCCCCCTCATGCATGCCCATGACCACGTCACCACCTGCAGAGGCACAGGTGAGTGTACATCTCTGGCACGGCTTCCCCAGTGGCCCTTGTGATCAGCAGGCCAAACCTTCCTCTAGGTGCTTTTAGATAAGACGCGCATGGAGCTTGGCCAAACCCATGGCTATGGGGCTTTTTGGTTTAGTTTGACCAATTCAGCCTTAGCCCAGAAACCCCAAAACACTCCACTCACACATGCCCATAAAGGCACAAGGCCTGCTGTCTCAGCCTGCACTCTCACACAGCAAGAGAGGTGTTCCTGGCTGGTGTGGCTCAGTGGATTGAGCGCGGGCCTGTGAACCAGACAATCACGGTTTGATTCCCAGTCAGGGCACATACTGGGGTTGCAGGCCGGTTCCCTGCAGGCCAGTTCCCAGCAGGGGATGCACGAAAGGCAACCATACATTGATGTTTCTTTCCCTCTCTCCTTCCCTTCCCCTCTAAAGATAAATAAATAAAATCTTTAAAAATGTTTTAATTAAAAAAAAAAAGAGAGAGGTGTTGACTATTTTGAATGTATTTTTGTCCTTAATGTAAGGAATGGCCAGACAGACACAAAATTCAGAACTTCAAGTCACTTGCACCAGTGACTTATTTACAGCAACATAGTACATGGATGTAAGTACGAGTTTGAACCTTTAGTTCATCCTCATGTATGGCAATGTTTTACAAATGTATTTTATATTCATTTGTTTGTGGCCACCTATCACTGGTCTTGAAAATCTTTCAGCACCTCTTTAGCTTTAAATTACAGATATCGTCTGAGACAGACATTTTGGAAGTTCACATAAAAATGCAAGTCAAGTATGAGGCATAACTTAGAGAGATTTTTATCTTGCTCTCTCTATGTGGTATTTGAAGCAGCTTAACTCCAGTTGGAAAATTCCTCTCCGATATTCCCACTAAAAAGATACCAAAGAAATGTTCTCAGCTAAGAATTACTTGCTATGTTTCACAGGGATTATTGAAGAATTTAAAAAAATTCACGATGATTATGACTTGATTGAATAGGGTAGCCTATTAATTTTTCTCTGTGCATATAGCCAGAAGACACACTGAATTATGTGACTCAATTATGGTATTAAATCCATGGCACTGGGAAGAAATTTCACAGTTATAAATTTATAACACTATAATTCATGAAGTCTTTTATGAGAATGTACACTTCCTCCCTAAAAATTTGAGTAAAATTAATACCTTTTCTCTTAGAAGTGAAGAAAAGATTTAATAGTAATACATACATAGAATATATGTTTCTCCAGGAACAATAAAAATTCTTTTAGGATAGTGTTTTTCATTTTGGAATTGCCAGGAAATGCAAATAATAGCAGTTTTCATAATGAATGAGCGCTGGGAAGCAGGTTGTTTGCAAATTATTTTATATGCATTTCTCAATAAAACTGACAATGTGGTAGTGTGAAAACAGTGTGCTGTGGAGCGTGAAATCCTGAGTTCCTTTTCCTGCTCTGTGATTCTCTAGCATTACCCACCCAGAGTTCCTTAGCTTGCTAAATACTGATTACCTGCTATGTGAAATGGGAATAATTAACAAACACATCTAATTTGTTTATGACTATTAAATGGATTAAATGAGATGTTTGTATAATGATTGCATGTAATAAGGGTTCCAAAATACGTCCAGTTTTGTTAGATACTGGAGGGAGTTGACTGGGGAATTCAGCCTCATAACCTAATCTCCAAATAAGTAAATTCATACTCTATTGTTTGCCTTTTTGTGGTTTCATACTATTATTGTAACATGAGAAACAGACAGTTTGGTACTGGAGTAATTTCAGTCTAGAATGAAAGTTTATTTCATTTGGGAAGTTTTCTGCAATATACGTAGAAAACAACATAGCAATGTGCAGATTGAAATGCAGGTGACTTAAGGCCATACCACACCAATTAAGTCAAATTTGATGTTAGTGGCTGTCAACCTGTGGTATTGTTTTCCTTTTTAAAACAACTTTTCTGAGTTATAATTTACATAGAACACAGACACTTTAATTATACAAATCAAGTTTTGACAGATATATGCCATGGGTAAGCTCCACAACAATCCAACTATCAAAATACAGAATATTTCCATAACCTCAAGATTTTTCTCTTTTTTTAGCCAACCCATTCTCCCCTTTTATGACCCTGTCTCAGAGGTCACACAGGTCACGTCTGCTGCATATTATTAGTTGAGACAGTGAAAGGAGAGAAACAAGGCCACTGCTGGATGGGATTATACTAATATCAGATTGTAATAAGAGCACGTGCAGTCCAAGGCATGTTGGTGCAGTCATCTCTGTTAAATACAATTGGCCACAGATCTGAATTTCAGCTTCAGTCAACACTGAACACCTACCATGGCCCAGGCCTCCCCCTGCTTTATTGTTCTCTCTGAGCTAACTCAATCTGCGGAATAACCTTGCAACCTAGATATTATTTCCTCCATTTTATGCAGAGAAAACTGGGGTTAAGAGAAATCAATTAATCTTTTTGCGCTCTTCGCATAAGCCATATGGAGCACAGAACATGAGGCTTTAGGTCAACTGTGAGTTTAAACTCTGGTTCCACTATTCACTGTGTGATTGAAAGCAGAATGAATAATTAGCTGCGGAATCCCCGGAACTCTTGGCAAAATATCTTACTTTGTAATCATAAACTGAATCATTCATGTTGCATTTCAGTTTGTGAGTGCCCTTCACTTCATTCACAACTGCAGGTAGACAGGGAAACGACAGTGGCAGGGGAAATGCCCTTGTCTAAGAAGAGGCACAGTCTGAAGTGTGACCCTGATCTTTACTTTTTGTAAAAGGCAGTTTAGTGCAAGGGCAACATAGTTTTACTTTTTGTTATTTTCAATTTTGCTGTTAGTTCAATAAATCTTTTCCCATGAAGCAAATTAAAATTTGTGGTGCTGTTGATATACTGTTAAACAATTTGCCACTTCAAAATAATGAAGGAATACAGAAAATGTACCAATTAAAATGATATTTATTGGGCGTAGTTCCATTCATTTATATTTTTTACTCTCACTTCCCCTGCCTTTGGGGTCAAGTTTACCTCCTGCAGACCAAGGCCCAGTGAGTTTAGTGCCTATGTTTTCTTCTGTGTGTATTATTGTTTCAGGCCTTATATTCAAGTCTTTAATCTATTTCAAGTTAATGTTTGTCTTTGATTTCAGACAGCAGTCTAGTTTCATTCTTTTGCATGTGGCTCTCCAGCTTCCCCAGCACCATTTAACTAAAAAGCTTCTGCACAGCAAAAGAAACCATCAACAAAACAAAAAAGCAATCAACTGAATTGGAGGAGATATTTTCAAATGTTACCTCTCACATTCAAACCACGGAAAGAACTTAACAACACAAAAACAGTCTGACAAAGAAAAATGGGCAGGGGCAGAGGACCTGAATAGATCCTGAATGTCTTTCTTTTCCAAGAAAGACATATAAGTGGCCAACAGAAATACGAAAAGATGTTCTACATCACTAGTTGTAAGGGAAATGCAAATCAAGGCCATAGTGAGATACCACCTCACACCAGTTAGAATGGGTATTATCAACAAGACAAGAAATAAGAAGTGTTGAAAGAATGTGGGCAAAAATGAACCCCCATCACTGCTGGTGGGAACGTAAACTGGTGCAGCCACCACAGAAAACAGTATGGAGGTTTCTCAAAAAAATTGAGCATAGAGTTACCATATGACCCAGTGATCTCCCTTCTGGGTATCTACCCCCAACATTTGAAAACGTTTATGTGTAAAGATACATGAACTCTGAGTTCATTGCAGCCTTATTCACAATAGCTATGGCATGGAAACCCCCACATGTCCTTTCCTGGGTGACTGGGGAAAGGATGTATGATTCATATATAATAGACTAATACTACTCAGCCATAAGAAAGATGAAATATTGCCATCTGTGACATCTTGGGAGGATTATGCCAAGTGATTTAAGCTAGACAGAGCAGTACAAGAAGAGTATGATTTCACTCATGCAGAATATATAATACAAAAATAAAGAATGAATGAATAAAACAAACAAGTGAAAACAACAAAGTCATGGATATAGACACCAGCATGATGGTTTCCAGAGGGGAGGGGCCAAGGAGGTCAAACACAAGGTGATGGAAGGAGATCAGACTTCAGGGGGGGGTGAGCACACACCACAGTATTCAGATGTCATATTATAACATTATATACCTGACACTTATGTTATTAACCATGTGCCTCAATAAGTTAAATATATAAATAAGTAAGATGAACTTGAAAAATATTTTTGCCATTATTTAAAAGTTTAAACACACATTAACCTTCTGAGGTGAAATATAAAAATTCTCTCTAAAATGCAGAGTCCTGAAAAGTTCTGTTTGCTTTAAAACATTGCCCTGATCGAGATAACCATTGTAATTATATTAACTCCATGAACAAAGCATAGAAGATTATCTCAAAGTTCAAAGGGCAAAACTCTTTCACCAGCTGATGTGTGTCATTCATATCATCAGATAAAACAGTGCAGGATGGCAGCTTGCGGCCCTTCGGTCCAGCCGTGCAAGCTTCTGTGCACTGGGTTTCTAAGCAGATTTCATTGTTTTCAAATGACTCTGGCCCATTTCTTAAAGCATAAAGAAATGTATGATTTTAATCTGTGGCAGTGCATAGAGCTCAACTACTTTCGTTGGAAGGGTGTGGCAATAATAAAGATTTTTAACTTTCCCTCACTCACACTATTTTAAAATTCTGAAAGCATTAAGAAAATGCAGCTCAGATAAAATACATCAGGACAATCATCTTATATTAAGATCTAAAGCTCTACCTAGATACAAAAAGGTGTATGATTGTATAGCTAAAAGCAGAAGTGACTCTGAGATAACAGAAAGAGGCATCGAGTCTCTGTAACCTCCAAGCTGTACCTCTGGGCAGTCCCAGAAACCAGTCACCTTGTTTTTGCATGAAAACCAGTATCTATATCTCTAATTTCATGGTTTTTCCTGCAGTCATATCTTCAAGAACTCAGGGGAGAACATCTTCCCTGCATACTAATCTATTTAACTCAAGACTACTGAGGCATAAAATAAATGCACTCTATTCAGAGAGCAGGATAATTCCAACTTGAGTAAGTAATGCCAAGATGGTAGTATGAGGAGTAGACAGAGGAATGGCTTTGCAACCAGCTAGATCTTTGCACTGAATTCTCTACCTATTACTGACAAGTGGTTCAATGTTTCTGAATATTGGTTTTCTCATTTGTAACCCAGGGTTGCTGTGTGGACTGGAGACACTGCCTGTGAGTTGCCGGCAGAGTGTCTCGAACAGTCCCAGGGACTTATTAAGTCCAGTTATCATTTCTGCTGACGATCTCAGAAATTTGAAGCAGGCCAGGGAATGAGATATTTTTGGTGCTCCTACAAAACATTTGAAGGCCAGTCTACGGATGCAAGCCATGAGACCACCTTGATTAAATGTGGTGCTTTACATCAGTAACACACTCAGCAAATTAAATGCTTTCTTTGCGCCAGGCATGGTCTTCTTTATAGTAACAGTCCTTGACTTTAGAGTCGGGTGTCATCATTCTCAAATTGCATTAAAAAACATTGTCTTGTGTGATTTTCTCTTGGCAATCCCCAGAGTGAGGCGGAGCAGACATCATCATCCCCATTTCAGAGAGGATAACATTGAGCATGGTACTCAGGGTCCCGGCAGGAAACATATGGCTCATTCAATTTGGGCAACATAAAGAGAGCGTAATAAATACACCACTTAACAATTGCATGGTCAGGACATGGACCCTGGAGCTAGTGACAAAAGAAGCTTTTGGTCTCCTCTGGCCTGAAGGGGCAAAAGGGATGGGAGAGTGTTACCTAAATCCAGAGAGAGAGGCCTACCTGATAGGACTGTGGCCTGCTTTAGGAACACAGCCAGTCCATAGAGATTCAACAGGAATGAAGCCAGAGGAATAAATATCTGACCATCCTCTCCATCCCTTTGGCCAACTGCCATCGCTCCCGTAGGCCAATTTCAATGGGAAGCCAGGGGCTGGGGAAGCCCACTAATGTATCCTGTGACATTCACCCACTAAGAGCAGAGTGGTGAGGGGCCGGTGTGTACAAAAGGGCAGTGAGAATTATCCGGAACACGGTGTTTTAAATAGGTTAGACGGTTTGGGCTGGGATTATACAAATGTGGGCATGAGGTGGACCTCAGGTGCTTTAGATTCTGTAGACTAGTTCCTTTAACAACTGTATGATGGGTGCCCACTGTGTGTGTACCAGGCACAGGGGTTTGTAAAAGCAGACCTGGTGCCTGCCCTTGTGGTGTTGTAAGATTTATACCAAATGATGACACTAATGTATGCACAACTTCTCTGGCTGAATAAAAGGAACAATTGCATGATTATGACCTTGGATTTTAGAGAGAGCTTCTCTGTGGAAGTCATGCTTTGCCTGAGACCTGAAAGGTGAGCAGGTATAGGGTAGAAAACTTGGTGGACAGTGGGAGCAAGATGTGCCAAGACCCTTTGGCCAGAGGAAACGTGGCATATTCAATAACATAAAAGTCTATGTGGGAGGAACATGGAAAAAAGAAATAGGGAAGGTGGCCCCGAGGAAAAGACCAAGGTCTTATATTTTGGTGTTTTTACCAAGAGCAGTGGAGAAAAATGGAAGGGTATAAAGGAGAAAATGACATGGTCGAAATTTTATTTTAATGAAAGTCACAGATATTGCAGGGCTGAAGGAAGCATCCCAGGCAGATTCAAAGACACCGGGAGTAAGGCTGTTGAAGAAACTGGCTGTAGTTCCTCTTCTGATAGAATAAACTTCTTACCGAATGAGATAACCATTCCTTTATGGGTTAGTTGTATTTCCCCTCATATTTTGCACAATGTGAAAAAGAACATATTTCCATGAGTTTGCTAGTGTGTGAGTGTGTGAAGTTTTCCAAAATACACATAGACACCCCAATTTTCTTTAGGAAGCTATTTCTTTGTCACTCTAAGACTGGCGACTTGGGTGGGCCTGGGTTTCCCTTAGCCCCTGAGGTGCCTCTGTGACTTAGGCCTGGACTAGCAGGATACTGATTTGGGAGATTTGATAGATTTTTCAGGGAGTCTTGGGAAGAGAGAGAGACAACTTTTGATGGACACATTAATGAGTACCAGCTACAAGCTGGAGATGCTAGCAGCTGCCACCTCAAGGGAAGAGCTTGCTTGAGGACAGATCCGACAGAGAGGGAGATGATGCCGAGTTCTGTTGATACACTGATTTTCTAATAACTTATCTGACTCAGAGATTCTTGGAGCAAAGGCTAGTTCAGGAATAATGTGTGCTAATAAAATTCCCATTGTTTTCAACTGGAGTTTGGTTTCTCACTTGAAACTATAAGTGAAATAAGAAATAATTAAGTATGTCTAAATCTCAAATGGAGATCTGTTATACTGCTGTAAAAATTAACATATACTAAATTCTAAAGAATCATTAACCCTTACCAATGTTAGTTATATTCATATAGCACAGACATTTGAATGGACAGAAATGATAGTCATAGGCACAGAGAATTGTTACAAAGCATATAGTAAGCTACGCTGGGAATTAATAAAAAGACGACTGTGAGATGGAGTCTTTGAACAATATTAAGAATACCCTGTGTTCCTTGCTAAGCATGCCTACCACCAAAAATTATTCATGAGGGAATAAACATAACTATGATCCAAGTTTAAAATACTTGAATATTATCACAGAGAACATGGCAAATATATTGAAGTGGTAGTGTGAGCCTCTAGGACTTGCCCTGAGTGGTCCACACCGAATGTCTTTGCAGGGCGAGTGATTTGAAGCCTCTTGATTATGCTTCTCTGTGCAAAACACAGGGCAAACAAAGGATCCTAATGCTACCAGCTATACCAGCGGGCATTGGATCCATTGTTATGATCTGAAAGCGGAGCCCTAGGAGAGATCTCTCTTCAGTGCTATTCCCCAAACAGCTGCTGTTTTTCTGAGAACTTGGTTTGTTTTGTCTCGCAGGCATGTGAATTGACCAGGTTTCCTTAGAAAAAGTTCAGTACAAGAACTGATATCAAACTACTGAGTAGGGATGTTCAACTCTTTCATATATATGTATAGACACATATACACACAGGTATATGTGTATGATATATTCACATGCATACATGTGTATAATTTTTACTATTCTCTCTCTACCTAAATTTATACTGTTTATGCTATTAATATCATTCTGTTATATTTTATTTACAGTTTTGAGTTACACTAATTATTTTTGCACAAAGTAATTAAAAGTGACTTGAAGCATTTTTAATGGTAAAGTATTTATTTGGTAAATTATAGGAGAGAGTAAAGAGTAGAAAAAAAGCATAAACTTATCATTAGAAATGATTTAAGGTGCCAAGCACCTCTCTGAACAGAGTTCGCCTTCCTCTTTCTATTTTAAATCCCAGCGGAAGGAACTCCCCACAGACTGCAAACCCGTTGCCTTCTAATAAACTCGTAAAGTTCTGTCAGAAGAAGAAACCTGGTCATCCGTTCCCAGTGGATTATTTTTTTATGCTTTTACTAAAACATCCCTAAAAATGTGGTACAGGATGAGCATGGACACTATGGAAAAGTAAGCCCGACAAATACCCAGATGCTGCCAGGTGCAGGGAACTGATGCCTGGAGGGCAAAGCCTCGCGCCTTGGCCCCACTCCGGTCAGACTCCTCTGTGCCCTCTTCCCCACTAGGCCCCCACGGTGGCCTTCTGTGTCCATGGCCTGCGGAGCCTGATCTAAGGAGGATCCCCTGACCCTTGACTGTGACCCAGCTCCTTACCCTCCATCCT
The DNA here is from genome assembly GCF_021234435.1 of Artibeus jamaicensis. Taxonomy (NCBI): domain Eukaryota; kingdom Metazoa; phylum Chordata; class Mammalia; order Chiroptera; family Phyllostomidae; genus Artibeus; species Artibeus jamaicensis. Next base: position 17,469,676 of record NW_026522056.1, on the reverse strand, counting down.
CATAGCTAAGTCCCTAGTCTGCCTTTAGTAAGAAACCTGTTAAACCAGTTTACCAAGAATCCTAGTGTTCTTGATGTTTCCCTCGTAGTCATTTTTCATTCATGGGGCCCTTTTGCTCTGTTTCTAGGTTGTCTGCTGTATTCAGTGGAGCTTGGTTCTCAACTAAAGTCTCTCTCTTTGACTACAGTAATTTGAATAAAATCTGTCTGGCCAGTTTGATCAATTTCCCGGGGCAAAATTTTCTTACCTTAGGAAGCAAATAGTTGATGCAATCACACACAGACATGCAAGTACACCCTCTTCCGGCTCCTGCATATGACACATTGTATCTTCACTTCATGAAATAGATGACCTGAAAAGAAAAACAATTGTTCATGAAACGTGTTAAAGAATAGTGATGCAAACTTTATTCAACAGGACTATTGCAACATTCAATGCAATTCCAAAAACAACAAGGAAAAATGAAAATTTATAGCCAAGGGGCATGGTATATGTTGTGGTGGGGTGTGGGGATTAGTGAATGGAAAATTACTAAGAAGAAATACTGGGGTAAGGGGGGATTCTGGCTGAACTAACTTAATATAATTTTTGCTGTAGACAAACCAGGCGGATAAGACATCACCTGGGGGTTGGTGGAGGATGAGGAGTGTGATCAGCTATCCAGGGTGATCAATTTATAAAAATATATGTGTGTGTGTATAGAGAGAGAGAGAGAGAGAGAGAGAGAAAGAGAGAGGGAGAGAGAGAAAATGAATGAATTCAGGATCTAGCTAAACTGACAGCAGGATTTCTGCTAAAACTGAACAATGCTGAGGTGAATACAAAAGCCCCAAAATAGGGCCTCGTGGAGAAGAGTTTAGAGGAGCATCTCTAGAGTTCGATCATAGAAAGAATCTTTATCTATACTGCCCAAAATATCAGTTCTTTGACTCAGTAATTTAAACTTTATTATATGTAGACAGACACATGTTTTCCTACACCCTTAACGTACTATCCAGCAAGGCAGGAGATTCCATTTCTCCAGTACCTCCTTGTTCGTTTGTTAGTTTCCTTCTCCTGGAGAGAAATGCAAACATCCCCGCAAATGACTGGAAGGGAAATAGGAGAGCCGTGTTGGTGGAGAACATTCTGGGAAGATTAGATCCAGGAGAACAATGGGATGGGAAGCTTACTTTTTTCTGCTCTTTGTCAGTTGAGGTTCCAGAGAAACAGCCGGCGAGGAGAGAAGCAGATCGGTAGGGGAAAGCTCACTCGATACAAGACACTGGACACATTGCTATGAGCATCAACACTGTTCAAACCGCAGATGTGGGGGAAGGGAGGGGAGGAAGGAAGGAGGAAAATGAAATGACCCTGAGATCTCCTTGTCCCAGGGGTGAGTGAGAATAAAAACAGACTGTAGGCTATGAAAATTCCTACACCACAAGGAGTCGAAAATCTCTCCTGGTGGGTAAAAGCAAACTTCAAAGTGATCCGTTCAACAGCTTATTAAAAAATTCCAGCAAAATGTTTGGAATAATTGACAAAATAAAGAAAAAAGGCAATAGTTCTCATGCAGAAAATACGCTGAGATGAAAAGTGAAAAAAAAAAAGGAAGTGTAGGTAACAGAATTGGACAAAAAGAAGGTAAATGAAGTGAAATAAGGATTATAAATAGATAAAAACACAACAGTATACCTGGCTGGTGTAGCTCAGTGGATTGAGCATGGGCCTACGAACCAAAAGATCGCAGTTCTATTCCCCGTCAGGGCACATGCCTGGGTTGCAGGCCAGTTCCCAGCAGGGGCCAGTTCCCAGCAGGGGCTGCACGAGAAAAGCAACCATACATTGATATTTCTCTCCCTGTCTCCTTTTCTTCCTTTCTAAAGATAAATAAATAAATAATTTTTAAAAAGGAAAAAAATGTTAAAAAAACACAACAGTAAAATGGAGATTCATACTGACGGCGAGGAATGAAAATGGTTCTGAAGAAATATCAAAAACAACAAAACAAACAAGCAAGCAAAATATAACCAAAGACACTGAAATAGAAAACAGGCTGACAGGGACCAGAGGGGAGAGGGGAGGAAATTCAAGGGGAAAAGGAGGAAGATTCACAGGAACTAGTATAAAAGACACATGGACAAAAACTAAGGGGGGTGGAAATGGGAGGGAGGTGGGGAGCACTGGGGGATGGGCTGGGATGGGAGTAAAAAACAGAAAACTGTACTCGAACAACAATTAAATTTAAAATAAATAAAAACAAACAAACAAACAAAAAAATAGGGATGTGGAGAGCAACTTGTTTTCCTCTTTCCAAAGTGCAAAGGATGACACATAAAGTTAAAACCATGAGATAAGATGACAGAGAAGGTAGGGTTCCTCTGCCTACCAGATGTTCCTAAATTTAGTTTGAGACAAAGTAGGACGAGCAGTCAGGAGAACATCTGTCCTAGCCTGCTGGGACTGTCAGGGCTGATTTCTTGGGAGGCCGCTTCCTTGCTTACAGGCAGCTGCCTTTTCCCTGTGTCCCCAGGCGGCCTCTTTTCTCTGTGCAGGCGGAGAGAGGATCTCTGTACTGTCTTCCTCCCAGAAGGGCACCAGGCCTGCTGTTTCAAAGCCTCGGCCCTCGGACCTCATTTAACCTTACTTTTCTCCATAAAGGCCTTATCTCTGAATATAGTCACATTGGGGGTTAGGACCCCAATAATCTGAATTTAGGAGGGTACGCGTGTTAGTCAGTAACAACATCCATTCAGGAAAAAAAACTTTTTAGGAAAAAAAACTCCGTGAAACAACTAGTATCACAGTTCAAGGATGTGACCTTAAAATCCAGAAGACACTTGGTCAAGGTCTAAGGAGTTTTAATGGCACAATGTTATAACTTCATTTACATCCATGTTAGTAATTGAGTGGTTAGAAAAATAAAGACAAATTAAAAATCTGTCCTAAAAATTAATGAAGATTAAAGATGAAAATTTAAATGATTGTTATATAGTTCATATAAGAATAAATATTGAAAAGCCTTTTAGGAAGAAATTTAAAGCTGAATAAAATATCTCTACATTAAAATGCTCTAAACCTAAAAAGTTGGTGGCTAAGCGGCAATGAAAAGAAGTAATAAAAATGCACTAAGTGCCTTGTTTAAAATAGATTTGTCTCAAAGATTCTTTGTCACTTTTGACACTCTTGACACTAACGTACTTCAGAAATATAGGCTAATGATAACCTTTGAAAAACATAAAGGTAATTATGTCACTTGTTCAGTTATTTTCATTTTTCCTACCTAGGGGACGTTATATCCACCTCCCTGAAGGAAATCAAGTGTATGTGATGTAAAATGTCAAGAAATTTTACCAACAAAAGAAATGGTAAGAGGCAGCTTGCAAGAACATACAAAACCAGAGGGTCTCACAGCGTTGTATAAGATCCCGTGTGGTCCAGAAGAAAAGGCAGAAAGGATAGAGAGGCTGCTTTCTTCAACGTGGTAGCCTCTGGGTACTTGTGGGGATTTACATTTAAAATAAGTTAAGTTAATTAAAATTCAAAGCCAATTTCCTCAGTCACACTAGCAACATTTTAGGTGATCCATAGCCCTGCATGGCTGGTGGCTACTGTGTTATACAGCACGGAGAGAGAACATTTCTGCCCTGGCAGAAAGTTCTCATGTACAGCATTGGTCTGAACAGTAAACTAATAGTGATAAAAGGAAATATGCACCTGTCAGAATCACCTTTGGAGCCTCGTCCTAGTTCACAGATGGACCCACTTCATCTTTCAAATGTTCTGTTTGAAGAAAATAGTGAGGAAGATGTGGAAAAAAATGCCTGTAGAGGAGTGTTTATTAGAGTGTTATTTGCTGTATTGAAATATTTGAGACGCCATTTTGTCCGATAAAATAAATAATGTATCCAATACTCTTAGGCAAGTGTTAAGATTTGATTTAGACTTTTTAATTGAATTGAAAAGACGTTTATGATGCATTGTAAAAAAGAAAACAATAGTGCTAAAATGGATGTGTCCCATAATTCTGCATATGTATTTATACTCATGTAGAAGCGCTCACAAGGGTTTACTCTTCACATTTGTCTCCAAAAACTGTGGTTTTAAATTCTGTGTGCGTATCCGTTTGCTACCATTCTTTCCTCTCTTCTCAAGGATCAGGTTTTCCTTCTGTGACAAGTTTAAAAAATGTTATTGAAAGGAAACATGCAACAACTCAGGGCTGTAGGAGGGGAGGAGGAAGAGGGGAGGGGTGGGAGGGAGGGGAAGGGACTAGCCAAGACCGTGTATGGATGGACAATGGAGAGGGCACTGACTCTGGCTAGAGAGGTGGGCTCGGTGGACGGGGGCAAAAGGGGAAAAATTGGGACAACTGTAATAGAACAAATTTAAAAAGATGATTGAGAAGACTGGTGCTTTATGTGTATTGGCACATACTTTATTTGGGAACTAAGTATTTACAGGACTGACACTTTGTTCCCATAAGAGATGCTCTTTTTAAAACTTACAGTGAATACATTTCTTTTTTTAATTGTTCAGATACGGTTGTCTCCATTTTCTCCCCACCACTCTCCTCCACCCCATCTACCCCCACCTCCCGCCCTCAATCCTATGCCCCTCTGGCTTTGTCCATGGGTCCTTTATATTGTTCCTTGTTGACTTTCCCCCTTCCCCCCCATCCCACTGTTACAACCTCCCCCCTCCCCTCTGGTTACTGTCAGTGAATACTTTCCTATGGACAGAGCTTCAGTAACCCCCAAGTTTTAACAGCCACCAATCTTAACGACAGAAAGGGACTCTGAACGACTGTTTTAAGAAGAAAAGAAACTTACTAAAAGGATGTTGGGTAGATCAGAGAATCTCTATGGCACTGGGAGAACAGGCCGAGAGGCTTCAGAACCAGAAGAAACCCAGCACAGCGCACTTGCAAGGGCGCAGCTGAGATCTAGACAAGCGCCCGCTTGGCTGACCTCGCAGCCCGTGAGCCGGACACCACAGCAGCCCTCGCTACTCCTGGCTGAGAAATGCAGGTGCTGGAGAGGACACGCTGCAGGACCCGCCCTCCTGGACATCACTAGGTATTGATTCGAAATCCGAATGACGGCACTGGGGCAGGGGCCTGTGTCCTAGCTGCGAATGGAGCCAGAGAAGCAAGGACGTAGCATCGTGGGCTTTTATAATGCGAGGTGTTTCTAGATCCTAGGCAGCTAACTCCAAAGGGATGGTGATGTCTCCCAGGTGTCAGGAAGGGAAACCATGAAAGCTCTCCCGTCACATTGCCTGCCTCCTTCCAACTCCAAGTACCTGTAGCAATTGGCATTAGGATTTAATAGTAACAGCAGTGTGTATGAATTGAACCATGAAATTATTGAGGGTTTGCCATATGTGTTAAAAACACTTTTCAACAATTATGATTTGAATTTAATAGGAACAGTCATTTGCAACTGTGATATGAATTTAATGGTAACAGTAGTTTGTAGGAATTGAACTGTGAAATTATTGAGGGTTTGATGCATGTGTCAAAAACATTTTTTTTAAAGTGTTTTAACTGTAAGAGCACATTTAATTTCTACAAACCACCATCTCAGATGGTTATTGTTAGTGTCCGCATATATTTAGCCACAGAGAAGTCATAAAAATTGACCAGGGTCAAAGAGCTAATGAGCCACGTGATAATGATTTTAATCCAGGAAATTTGGTTGCAGGGTTCTCGCCCGGAGCCCTGTCCCCAGGCTGCCTTTCACATCCCGAAGTAAGACTCTTGTGGTGGCAGTGGTAGACATGTAAATATTTACTGTGAACCAGCTTCATTCGGGACCTTTCCACGTCAGCAATAAAGTGGGAAAAACGATCATTGTGCCATCACTGTAGCTGCTCTGGCTTCGCTTGCTCTCAGGGAGCCTGGGACGTTTTTGTTTGTTTCTGTTTATCCCTCCCGTGAGGTTGAGATGCATGCAAAATGTCGGATTTTTTTTCCAGGAAAGAAAACATTTGTCAAACGTGGAGTATTTCCTTTGCTGACATTATTTCAACTTTCCCTTTTTCCCATACCTATTTTAAAATGTTTCCCTTTTTGGTATAAATACTGCATTTGTCGAGGTCACAAAAGAAATTTGTTTGGACTAATAAGTCAAATATCAGAAGATTTTTTACTGAAGGCAAAGAGCAACTGATTACTCATTTCTTTAGTTAAATGCATGTGAAAACTACTCTTTCTTTCTCCGGAGAAACAGTTTACCGCTTGCGGATGATATTTGCTTAAATTTTACAACTTCCCAAATTTTAAGGGAAGACAAAACACACTAGTACTATGCCCTTTCAGGTAAGGGCACTACAGTGCACCGATGAACTGTGTAACTAGGGTCAATGGCTAAGTTTGATGGTCAGTACAGATAGGCTGGTGACTTTAGTACAGAGATGGGTGACCCGGTTCATCCCCTTTCCTTTCTGTAAAGGTCAGCACACAGCTTGTGACTGGGGGACAACGGTTTTCAAGACTGTCTATCCATGTCACCTCACATTACAGTAGTATAGTGATGACTATTACTTCTCAAGTTATTGTGAAGTTTTAGTAATGCTCCAAACAATGAAATCAACAGACTCTTCTTTCCCAATCATTGAAAAATAAGTTGAATGAGTCTATATATTTATTAAATGTTCATTTAAACCTCAAAGGCATTGCCTGTTTACTTTTACAGCACCACTAACATACCAAGTTGCTCCTTTCCTGTCAGCATCTTTCAAGAACAAGTGATTTTTCCATCAGACTTTTGACTTGTCCATTTGTGCAAATTGACAATGCAACTGCTCTGAAGCATGTTGACAAATCACTGTCTTTTCCCATCCAGCTGCAGTGTCTTTAGCTGTGACTGCCACACCTTCGACTAAAGCATAAATGCATGGACTTCCTGAATAGCCAAGAAGCAGACAGACAAGGTTGAAGTATATTTGCAGAACAATCTACTGGAGGTAATCACTTGGGACATCATAAAATTACACAGAGGGCTACTTCTCAGGTACAGGATAACTATCACCAATGCGTTGCCTAGGGATCATGTATAGATTATATTGAGCTAAAGGAATCTATTTTGTCTTGCCAGATTTTCTGTCAGGTATTGATGCTCCAGCTAGCTTCCAGCTAGCTATTGGCTTCTACCAAGAGCACAACTTTCCCTGGCTAGCAGTTCATTTTCTTTTTTTAGGGTTCCTTTCACTTTGTAAAATTGATCAAAGATTGCTGTGACTCAGCTGGAGCCCCTACTGTGTATGTATTATGTAAGCACAAATAATTTCGAGAAAGAGGTTTTACATTTGTCTGCTCTATTCTTACAGCTAAGTAGGCAGAGCCGGTTTAGCTTAAATCCTAAACTGTGTCAGCATATGATTTAATTGATGATTTAAATATGCATGTCGATTGGCTCATGTGTGACTTTCTATTCTAAATATAAACTGTGTCTGCATCATTTCCAAGTTTATATAAAGTGTATCAATTTAACTTTTTAGAAATTTCTGTTAGCAGGTCTTACTGGTTCCTTCCACCAAGATGAATCCTGGGGGGATTAAAGATGAAAAAAACCAAGAAAACTGTGGGAAGCCCTTAGGGCAACGGAGAAGGGCATGCAGTTAGGAGATACTGGGTGACTTGATGGCTTTGACCTGGGCAAGAGACAGCTTCGAAGGACTATGGCAGAAGGAGTAAAGGAGACTTTTACTGGAGTTCTGCTCTTGCTTATCCCCGCCATTGCCTTGAGACAGACACCTGAGCAGGAAGACCCCAGAAAAATTTGTGCATACTAACTGTTCTCTAGCATTTGCCCTTCTATCCCTTCTCTTCCAAAGGGCTAGCAATCATAATCTAAGGAATGTCTGATATGGCTTCTCTTTGGAAAGTGAAGAGCAAAATCCTAGTCTGTAGATAATGTTTTATAGACTGAGAAGCTGTTGACCAGTTTTTGATGCCTTGGTTCCTTCATCGTAGGATTTACAGGTCAAAATGAAGAGATATTTGAAGAACATAACTATTTAGAAGGGGAAAAAGGCTTACTGGAGTATGGATTTTTATTAGGAAAAGATATATCAGAAAGATGGACTAAGAATATACAACTGGTTTAATGAAATGTTCTAATCATTACTAGGAAAAGGTTAGCAATATGACTATGAACAAGAAAATGTAAGAAAAGACCATGCATAAAAATTAGGAATATTCTTGAAAGAATGAACAGAATATATGAAAATTAAATAATGCAGTAGAAGTCTATATTAAGGAAATCTTCTAGAAAAGAAATTGGAAAATTTTTTCTGGACATGGTCAACTAAATTTTAGGTTTTCTGAATCACACATGGTCTTTGTCATAACAATTAAAATCATTTAAAATGTAAAAACCATTCTTAGCTTCTGGTCATAAAAACTAGCAATCAGGCCAATTTGACCCCTAAGTTTGCCAAGAAGAAGAAGAGCCAATTGAGTAGGAAACATGAAACCTCATTATAAAATATGCATGGAAATATAAAGGAATACTAATACTCAGGAAACTACAGAAAAATAGGAGCAGAGCGGAAGACTTAGAAAATCAGCCCATGACCTATTATGAAGTTAAAATAATTTTTAAAAATTGGGCTTTTTTTGGCAGGGGGTAGAAAAACAATTTTCTATGGAATAGAATAGAGAGCTTAGAAATAGAGTCATTTATTTGAACTTTGATAAAGACAGCAGTAGGGAAACAAGGAACTCTTCAATAAACAAAAATGGAAAAACAGTTGTCTAAATAGACAAAGAAAAAAATGGATCCTTATCTTACAGATGAAGTTAGGAAAAACAAACCAAAGGAAAAAGAAGAAAGAAAAGGAGGAAGAGAAGTCAAACTCAACATCTTTAAAACTCTTAGAAGAACCTTTGTTTTGTACCTTTTAGATACATGGTAGAGAAATATTTCTTAGATTAGAAAGGCACTGTCTTAAATAGGAAAATATAGATATATTTGTTTATATTAAAATGAAGAATATTTACTCACCAAAGCACATCATTATGAAAGTGAAAACACAATTGCAAGTCAATAGAAGATATTCATGATACAGAAAACCAGCAGAGGATTAATATCAAGGATATGTAAAGAACGCTATAACCCAGCAAGAAAAGCACAAATAGCAAAGTGGGTTTTCCTGATTAAACAAACGAACAAACAAAAATGTTTGGCTATTAATCCTATGTGATCAATAAAGTGCAAATCAAGACCACAAAGAAATACTATTTTATACATCTTTTACAGTCAAAATGTAAAAGTTGAACAATACAGAGTTTTGGAGACACTGTGGTTTTATATTTCCATATCCTATGACTTAGTAATTCAAGGAAATAAGACATATTTTGACACATATGCAACACTAGAGAACTGCAGAAATGTTTACAGTAGTATGTTCACCATAGCAAAAACCAGGAAATCATTCAAAAGCTTATTATAGGAAAGCAAATGAATAAATAACATGATATTAATGAAATGAAATAATTTACAGCATTCAAATTATGAATTAATCTTAGTTATATAATATTAAATAAAAGAAAATGTTTCAGACAATAACTCATAGCCTGATACACTTTCTTTAATGTTAAAAAAATCCAATATTTAACATACTTTTTAGGAATACATCCAGATGCATTAACACTATGTAAAAAAAAGCACACACACACATGAAAACATTGGAATGGGAAACCTGGAATTCAGGATAATGGGGACAAGGTTGGGATGAAATGGAGTTAAAATCATAAGGCAAAATAGAGACTAAAAGTCAAGGCCTTCACATTTGTTTGGGATTATGTGCTGAAAGGTATTTTTTTCATTATTACAGGTAACCACTTAAACAAAATCAGACCATGCATGAGCCGATGATGAGTGTGTCGATGATGAAGATGAACCTATAACCCAATTATTGCACCTAAGGTCCAATTAAACAATGTTAGAGTGCATATCATTTCTCTCAACTTTTCAAATAAAGACTCATTTTCTTTATTATCCAGAAGATAAGAGACTTGGAACTAAAAACTAATCTTCAGTAGGGAAGCATCACCAGTTTATATTTACTAGGACAAATGGCAATATTTTTTAAATGTCTTAGACTTCAGCATTGAATATGGCACAGTATTAATACATAAACTCTACTTCCAAGAGGCAACTGTGCTAGATCCACAAGGTGCATAAGCCCAATGGCGCTCAAAGGGTCTAAGATTGTGGGTCAGTCTTGGAAAGTGTTTAATGAGGGCTATTCTTGCCTTTCTGATATAAATCCTACTTGAATATTTTCACCAAATAGACCAGATTCATTTTATTAAATATCTATTGAAATTCCTAACCTATTGTACGATCTCCTTGGATGTTCAACATCTCATAATTCTTCGACAGTCTACATCCACAACCCTATCACTCGTTTTGCACCTTTGATAAAAGTCCTGAACATATTCCTGACATGACAAAAAGTTGCATCAGTATAATATTCATTGTGCTTAGCTTGAAGCTATGAACAAACATCTAGCTGAATTAATCTTCCTTTACATCCACCAGTGGTGTTGCCCTTGTAGTTCTGAAAGCTCTTCAGTTCTAAAGTGATAAAAATTACTTCAGATATTTATTTTGTGATTATTAATAACTGTTAGTATTCTTGCTCAATTGGGAATTAAAGAGACTCTTTTCTTAATAGCCAATTAGTGTAAACATGTGTATGTATGTCAAACTAAAAAAAAAGCAAAAATAGAAGATTGGTGTATATGTTTACATTAAAACATTAAAATTATATAAGATTTAAAAATAAATTTACTTAGCCCAGTATAAATATAAAGAAATGTTTTATAAAAATATGAATATTAGGAGATTATAGCTGAATCATAAGGGTAAAAAGTGAATAGGTGGCTAAAATGTGGCTAATACTGCATCAGTGATGGAGCAGATATCAATTATTTGTCCCTTAAGCATTTTCTTTCTTCACTTTCTTGTGAGCAGGCTGTATTACAGGGTCCTTGGAGTCTGTAAAATAGTGAAGGTTCTTTAATAGATGCCAAGTGTTTAAGGACCAGGAGGGCAGCATTTCATGACCTGGTCCAAGTTTTATAATAATATTTTATTTATTGCACATCCTATGTTAGATCCAATTCTAAGCACTTTCCATATCTTAAATTATTTAATTCCCACCTGACAACTAACTTGGATCTAAACTATACAACCATTGCAACTCAATAATAAACAACAACTCTGAAAATTGGGCAAAGGATCTGAGTAAGTACATTTGCTCCAAAGACTTTATACAAATGACCGACTGCTATGTTCACTAATTTATAGATGAAGAAACAAGCACATAGGCTAAAGAGATTGCCCATGGAGGCAGAGTCTGGATTTGAACCTATGCAAACTGGATCATGACCTCTGCGTGATGACTGCCTCTTGATGTTATCTTCCTTAGGGTAGTAAATCCATTTTCAGCATTCAGGATAATATTTCTCCAGAAGAATCAAGTTTCTTTGCCTTAACCAACTGCGTTATTTTAAATAGAAGCCAACACTAAGTTTAAACCAACATTTTTTCTAACAAACATGGCAAAAAGTTGATTTAGAGATATTCACTTCTTAAAATTCAGTCTATTTTACTGGCTCATGGTGGTACCAATATCTATTTCCCTGCCTGACAATTTACTTTTGCACTGGTACAAAGTTGTTAAAGTTCTAGCGTCAGAAATACAACCCGGCAGTGAGCAGAAGGGATGCTGGTACCTTAACAATAATTCTAAGTCACCAACATCCTCCATCAGAGAAGCCATAGGAAAGAAAATTTACTTTATCTAGTGAGTGTGGGACAAATCCAACACCAGTTTCTCAGTTGTGATGATGTATTAAACGGTGGCAATAAAAGTTAATATCTTTGGGAAATTATTCTCCCCCATTTTCCTTCCTTTCTTTCCCTCTCTCTGGTTTATAGATATTTAGGAGACAGCTGTTTTGATCCAGCAGCACATAAGTTCAAATAATTATAGAATAATTATTTGAATAATTATGGAATATTTGGAATAAGAATTTTCATCAGGAGACTAGTTTACTATAAATTGCTTAGCATGAATTTTAAATAACTTTATACATATTGGTAAGAATAAAATATATATGCTATTATTTTAGCTAGTCTAAACTTACTGTGGTTCTCCATCTCTGTGATTCACATAATAAACTAGGCTTAGAGGAGCTTCCCCCTCCCCACAGTGGCTTAGAAGAGTGTCAGTCGGAACATTAAGAAAATAATTGACTTGGTCAAAATTATAATAAAAGATATTTACTATTGGCACTAGAATTTGGACTGAATAAATTTTCCTGATTGTGCAACTCATATTAGTCTCCTTTTGTACATTCTTAATTAGAAAGCATCTGGCAAATGAACACCTGAGCAGCACAAAAGTAGTAGGATGGAATAATAGCTCTTCATACTGTGTAATGGGCTGTACTGAGGCAACTTTTTCAGATCATGAAGCCTGTTGATTATTCCCAAATAATTAGTGTTGCAAAGCACCATTAAGTTAAATTATCTTTTTCATCCACCTGTACTAAAGACAAAAGGAAAGGGTAACTCACGTCACTGGGCTCACTATGGTCTGGAGTCAGAGATGGTTATCAGTGTAGAGTTTCTCTAAAACCTCGATGATTGTGCTGCTAGAGTGAAGTGATTCACACTCATTTCTGGGACCCAGAGGCTGCGACAGCATCTCATCTTTTCAAAATTGGACATATAAAGCTCTATTCTGGTCTGTGAGCTTTCCTTGCCTTTTTGATCATCAGTGCCCTTGTGCATTTCTTTAGTAGTGCTTCTTGGCTTCTGAAGTTCCTATAAGACTTTGTTCAGTTGGAATCTATCACAGTGTACTAAAAAGCTTCAAAGAGTTAATGAAGGCATATGTATAGACAGGGAATTGGAGTACAGTAAATTGGTCAATATGGTTCCTGGTGAACAAGATCACCAATTCTTTAAGATGGGGACTGGAGTCTGTTATCTAGAGTGAATCTCAGCAGAGCAGATATGGAGTGACTAATGACAGCCAGGTTGATGGTTTGCTTACTGGGTTAGAGTCTCATGGAATTGACCTGACAATGGAACAAGCACAGATCCAAGCTATGAGCACTTGATAATTCAGGAGGGACTATATGATACACATGTAAACAGCTATGCATCACTGGCTGTGACTTGACCCATTAATTAATTGATAAATTCACCAATATTTTTTGAGTGCTTATACGCCAAGCAGTCTTCTAAATCGAGGTGCAACAGCAGTAAACAGAAGGAGGAGAACCTTTGTTCTCATGATGCTTTCTCAAGTGATCTCTTTGAAACACAAACCAATACATGGGTTAAAACAAAGTTCTTCAATATTTAAATATGTTATTGCATATTTGTTATATTATTTTTTCAATCAACAGAGTTAATTTTCCTCAGGTTAGCAATACCTTTTACATTTTCAATTGGAGGTATGGAATCTTCATATTTAACCAGAGATATAATAGAGTTTTTTTTTAAATTTGTTTATATTTAGAGGAGAAGAAAAGGAGAGAGGGAGAGAAATATCAATGTATGGTTGCCTCTCGTGTGTCCCCTGCTGGGAACTGGCCTGCAACCCAGGCATGCGCCCTGACTGGGAATCGAACAGTGATCCTTTGGTTCACAGGCCTGTGCTCAATCCACTGAGCTACACCAGCCAAGGCAAGCATTTTAAACTTTTATTATCTATAAAGCAAATGAATTTATAACCCATTTTATTTACAGCTAGGTTTCTTTTCTCCCTCAAAAATCACACATTCATAAGGCATATGATGTTTTTTTTTCTCTGTCCAAAACTTGGTCACACTTGATGTCTTCTGGGAATCCTTGAAGACTTCTACTGCACATTTCTGCTTTACATTTAATGTAAGAAATCTTCCACTGTCCGAAGCATCATTGTTTTGGGCAGCATTATGAAAGCGGAAATGTCCCACATGTGATACCAAAGGGCTCTGCTCTTAGTGTAAGAATAAAAATAAATGAAATTACCAGCTGGAAAGACAGTGCAAGGAAACTTGCATGTCTCAACCACAGCACTGAGTAGTGGGAAGAAAAACGGTGTATCTCCTATGAGAGTTTGACCAACCAGATATATGTTCTGAATTCACATCGCCACGGCATACCTGTTTAGTTGTCTTCAATGACTGATATACTGCATTGGTCCGTTTTCTCTTGGGCCTGTTTAGGTTTTAGGTGCTCTCCAAGTTAGCGAGTGGTCCTTCATTTTCTGTCACAGTTCACTCAGTGGCTCCCAGTTCAATACTCAGGGAACACTCAACAAATATGAAAATCAATTTAATCCATGTTGTGTCATGTTTTGGCTTATAGTACACCTCTCAAGAAAAGCATTATTAGAGTGATAACATGATAAAAACTCAAATTCGAGTATTTTTTTGTCAGAGGAAACCTTTGGGTTTGTGAGTTTTAGTACATTCTTCTTTTACTTCTTGAGAACCATGCCTCACATAATAGCTAATCCAATGTTGTCACATTTGTTTTACTGAAACAAACTGCAATGATTTCACTATTATTTTGAAAGATGCATTTCTAAAATTGCTTTCCTCTGAAAAGTAATATCTTTTGTACTAGGGCCTAACTGTAGCAGACATATTTCTTTGGAAAAAAATTCCATACATGTAAAGAATTCTTTACATCAAGAGGAAATCACTGGGGAAATTCTCACAATTATTAACAACTACACCGAAAATAAAAACAAAAACAAACTAAGCAAACAACTAGAACAGGAACAGAAACACAGAAATGGAAATCACGTGGAGGGTTATCAGCAGGGGAGTGGGGAGGAGAGAGGGGGAAAAGGTACAGAGAATAAGTAGCATAGATGGTAGGTAGAAAATAGACAGGGGGAGGGTAAGAATAGTGTGGGAAATGTAGAAGCCAAAGAACTTACATGTATGACCCACAGACATAAACTAAAGTGGGGGAATGTGGGTGGGAGGGGGTGTGCAGGGCGGAGGGGAGTGAAGGGGAAATGGGACAACTGTAACAGCATAATCAATAAAATATATATTTTAAAAAAAAGCAAATCACTGAAAGAGGGAGAAAGGAAAATGTATAATCATTTTGTCTTATGATGCTCTGAGGAAATTTAGCTAGAAGATACTATTAATGTTTAGCTGTTAATTTTAACTCACAGGTATTGACAGACATAGCCTCAGCTCTTGGTCTAACCCTTCTTGACTTCCCTCTCTTTTCTACTATTTCACATTCTTTCTCATTGCCTTTTGGTGCTGATTTTATCAATTTTTATTTTCTGGTGTAAAGCCTTCTGATTCCTACATTTTTCCTTCCCTCTCTCTTAATAGTTTCTTGACAGCCCTGTGGGATTACTAACAGCTTGGTAAAATAAAAGTTTCACAGGCAGCAGTAGGAGGAGAAATACTACTTGGAGTAAATACATGTAAAGACCTAAAACTTTTAGGATGGTGGCAAATGTAAGCACTTTGCTTGGGAAACTGTGTAATAGAAGTTGGAAAATGTATATTCCAAAAGTGTTTTTTATTGACAGTCCTCAGCCTGTCCAGATAAGAATCCCACCCCACCCATGTCTCTCACAGGAGATACAAGCTCTATGCATAATGCTGATAGGCTACCCAGGAGCTGACCGAACCACAGGCGTCCCCAGCACACTTGAACTTCGCAGTCGGTGCTCAATGACTAGTGTTGACTAGTTACCTATTGTGCTTATTGGTTACTGATTCTCAGTTTCTTTTTCAACATAAAATAGTACATTGCGTTTCCCCCTCTTTATTGAGTATAAAACTCTCATAACTGCCTATGTCATGGAACAGATACCTGGAAAGTTTTTGTTTTCAAGTGATAAAATATCACAGTTTTTCAGGCTTCTAGAGTTTTAATAATCAGTTGTTTAATGTTGCTCAGAACTTTCCCACAGCTCATTAATACTGGCAGGTTTCTACACCTTCTTCCCTTTCCTCAACTTAATTAAGATAGCTCCACACTGAGAGTGGAAGAGAAAGGCCACAGTCTTATTTGCTGGCACAGAAACTCCACCGTAGGCCAACACTAATCAGGAACATTAACTGTAAAATATTATAGCTGGCTTCCTCATAGGAAATATCTCACCAACGGGGCATGCCATCTTTTCAAGATCTGGAGCACAGTCCTCAGGGGGTGGCGATTTGACATTTTCACAGGATGCGGACATGTAGCCCTATTGCCTCTGTACTGCAAATTTACTCTAACTCATTCTGTACACTATTCCCTGGCATGGGCGTTTTAAGACCTAATTAAGAAAAAATCCTGCAGTGACTTCCTATCACATGACTTCTGAGCTGGACACATACGATTTTGCAGGTAAGGGCCCAGGTCTATGTTCTGCCCTCACCCCCTGGCCCTTGACCTTATTTAGTCCATGTAGCATCCAAGTGAACTTACTGTGACTTTGCACTGCCTGGCCTGTTCTCTTTGCCTAGACTGTCTCTCTCTCCTTGTCTATGTGATGAATTTCTGCTTATTTCAGCTCAAATGTTGACATCAGTGTGAAGCCTTTGATTTTTTGACTCAGAATTACTCACTCCCTCTTTTCTATCACCATATATATGCCCCCTGTAGCATTGCATTGTCATGGTCACTCGCCTGTTTATACCTCCTCAAAATTAGAGCTTCACCTTTGTCTAGCCCCTACTACAGACTCATACTGTGAAGGCTCCTCGATAGTTAATAAATGGATAGTTCTTGTCAATATGTCATTTGGCATTATTTCATAAAATACTACTGTCATATCTGGGACACTTTCCTTAAAATATTTTATTAAATAAAATAACATATAATTTTGGGTGCGTTTTTGTCTTATGAATGTGAAGATGACATATGGGCATAGAATTAATAAAAGACAAAAGACAGAGCCAGCTTCCCAATGTGTTAGATCTGCCTCTCACCAGTGAGAATGCAGTGTCTCAAACATCACTCTCAAATGTCACATCACATCACATCTATTAATAATAGACAAACAATAATTAGCCTATTCTGTGATGGTGGATTATATTATATATCCCATGTAGAAGAGTCCTACAAAGCAGCGGTTCTCTTAGAGGTGCAGTGTAATATCCTTTTCTGGTGGCTAGGAACCTTGAAAGTCACAAAATTCTTCTTATGGGCCAAATAAAATCTTTCTTAATGAAGTTTAATAATGTTTCTTGGTTCATTCCTCAAGGGTAATTGCCAGTGGCTGAGTCTCATCAATCAATTAACAAATCAGTAAATGGTATTTATTGAATTCTGACTACATGGTCATCACTATAATTACAAATTGAGAGACATAAGACATATAAGACATCATGATTGTCATTTTGCAGTTTTCACTTACCTATAAGATGCTTCATGGGAAAATCATTTATTCATTAATCCTAAAATATTCACTGAGTATCTGATTTGTTCTAGAGACTGAGCAAGAGACTAGGGTTGCAAAATAGAGTTTATCCTCTCTGAAAATACACCCTTTCTATTTTTAAACATATTTATTTATTTATTTATTTTGAGAGAGAGGGGAGGAGGGAGAGAAAAAGAAGAAAACATCAGTGTGCAGTTGCCTCTTATGTGCCCCCTACTTGGAACCTGGCCTGCAACCAAGGCCGGTGCCCTGACTGGCAATCAAACCAGCAACACTTCAGTTCACAGGCTGGCACTGAATCCACTGAGCCACACCATCCAGGGCCACTCTTCCTATTATAAACACTTGTACAAAAGTGTCATGAGTTTTGTTTGAAGCAGGATGCTGACCATATTCTGTGGCTACAGAAGTCATGGGTTCTAGAGTACCATTGATTGTTGCATGTATCAGTTATTTATTGCCACATTAATAATGTATAACAAACACCTCCAAATGTGATTGATTCAATAAATAACCATTCATTATTTCTGCTAACTGGGCTCAGCAAGGCTTCTGCATGTATCTTTGGTTCACTGTATATTGGCCAAGTAACTGCTGATTCCAAGTAGGCTCTCTCACTGGTCTAGGGTCTCACGTGGATCATCAGACTAGGCTTTAAGAAAAAAAAAAAAAGGTTACTAGTGTACTAGTAATCTGCCACAGTAGAGTAAGCTGATCATTGAGAAGTGGATTCCAAATCACAGTGACTAGAAACCTTGTGTTAAAGATTTTTCAGTCCTTTGCCATTCCAAATGCAGGAGGGAGATAGGGGAGGTTGGGCTGATTCTGATTAAACAGATGATGATCTGATGGATGTGACCACTGAATCACTAGTCGCAAGTGAGCTTGTAATAAGTGAACCTTTTAGAGCAAAGAGGGGGCTATAGGAATATGAAGAAACCACCCACACCACAAGCTGACCCCCAAGTTCATGTCTACACTACAGCAGATACACTATTGTTCTGCTCCAGTTGCTGCCTATAAGTGGTGATTGTGGAAGGGTGATTTCCCATTATCGTACTTCTCTGAGAGGCCTGAGTTACTGGCATTTTTCAAATTACTTACTGTTGTGGGTTGACTTATGTCCTCCAAAAAAATATGATGAAGTCTTAAGCCTAAATACTTCAGAATGTGGTCTTATTTGGAAACAAGGTCACTGCAGATGCAATTAGTTAAGAGGAGGTCACACCACAGTAGAGTGACCCTTAATTCAAAATGACTGGTGTCCTTATAGGAAGAGGAAAGAGACACATAAAAAACGCCACATAAAAAAAAACAGAAAAACAAAAACAAACACACGAACAAAAAACAAAAAGGGAAACCAGGGAGAAGTCGACCATGGGACGATGGAAGCGGAGATTGGAGTGATGTATCTGTAAGCTGAGGAACACCAAAGATTCTGGGTTACTTCCAGAAGTTAAAAGAGAAGCAAGGGACGGACTCTCCCTCAGCGCCCTCAGAAGAAAACAATTCTGCTGACATCTTGAATACAAATTTCTAGACTGCAAAACTGTGAGGGAATACATTTCCGTCATTTTGACCTTGACCTCATAGTACTTTGTTACGGAATCCCTAGGAAACTAATATAGATTTTTGATCTGGGAGTTGGAGTGTTGCTGCAACAAATATTTTAAAAATGTGGAAGCAATTTTCATTATCCATTGAAATTGAATAATGGGCAGAGGCTGGAATAATTTTGAGGTACGTGATAGAAAAACTTGAGATTGCTTTGAAAGAAACTGGCTGCACAGAAACCTTCTATCATCTTAGAGACCATATATTCCATGAACAGAATATTATTAGAAATATGAAGGGTAAAGATGCTTCTGGTGAGGTCGCAGACAGAAGTGAGGAACATGTTATTGGAAAATGGAGGAAAGATGATCTCATTATAAAGTGGCAGAGAACTTGGCAGAATTCTGTTCTGCTGTTTAGTAGTGGAGAATAGAATTTGTAAGTAATGAACTTGGACATTTAGTGGCAGAGGTTTCCAAACAAGATGTGGATAGTGCAGCTTGGTTTCTCTTTGCTGTGTATAATGCAATGTGAGAGAAAGAGACAAATGGAGGAATAAACTGTTAAGTAAAAAGGAATCAGAACTGGATGATTTGGAAGCATTTCTATGATTTGGAAACATTTCTATGTAAACATTTCTATCACAGCGCTGACCCCAGCAATTTCAGGGTGGTCACCCCATCTTTTTATCCTTTGTAAAAAAATTTTAAAAAATTTTCAATTATAATTTACATTCAATATTATTCTGTATTAGTTTCAGGTGTGTGACATGGTGATGAGACAATCATATACTTCAGAAAGTGTTCTCCCTGATATCCAGTACCCAACTAGCATTATACCTAGTAATTACAATATTATTGACTATAGGGAATTGGTCCGCCGGGCAATGGCAAATGTAGCCCAGCCCTATTGGAAAACCTGTAGGTGGGAGTTGGCACACAGGAGCCAAACCCACAAATTGGCTTTCCCATGGGAAACTAGGCCTGCTTTGTACCTAGGCTGCTTTGAGGCTTGCTTTTGCTAAAATTTCCTCACCCTTGAATTGAAGCTGTAAATGTTTACTGCACATCTTTAAAGTAACTTCCTAAAGTCTGTGCTAATTCTCCCAAGGATGGAGTGTAACCAGACCAGTCCCACAGGAGCACATGGTGGTCCATCTTGTTCTCTGGTATCGCTGGGGATTAGGGTCCCCGCCTGACAACTGCTGTAAACTCTCACTTCTTTTTATATCCCCAGAGTGCCTAGCACCTTGTAAGGAATATAATGCTGCTCTTAAGTTGCTGATTGACTGATTCCTGACCATTTCCTCTGAGAAGTGGTTGTCATAAATCCATGGAGCAAATTCTCTGGAGGTTTGGTGGTGGTGGTGGGCATGGGGGTGCGAGAAGGTGAGGATGAGCGGGAGGAAAAGCATCCTGCAGAGCTAGATGTGCTGCCATTACTCTCTGGCCCAGCTGTGGACCATGGGGCCTGGACCATCAGAGTCACTTCCCAGTGATGTTTGAGAGACACTGCATTCTCACTGGTGAGAGGCAGATCTAACACCCTGGGAAGCTG
Source organism: Artibeus jamaicensis (assembly GCF_021234435.1). Lineage (NCBI taxonomy): Eukaryota > Metazoa > Chordata > Mammalia > Chiroptera > Phyllostomidae > Artibeus > Artibeus jamaicensis. The sequence goes on along the minus strand of NW_026522056.1, from coordinate 17,449,156 downwards.
GCACAGGAGATGTGTTATCTGTCAGCATTAACCCTTTGTTCCAGTTCTAAAGCGCAGGGCTCTGAGGCAGGTGAAGTCAGGGAAAGGTTTCAGGCTGGGGAAGCAGATGGCTGGTAAGTGGAATCACCCTTTGCTCCCATCCGGGGACTTTGATTGACTGGGAGTAGTTTAGGGGCCTCAAGGGAGAAAGGTTAACAGCAAAAAGATTTCTAAAGTCATAGGAGGTGGTGGGATGGAACAGAAAAGGGACCGCTGGACGCGGACAACAGTGTGGGGATTGCGGGATTCAGGAGCTGGTGGGAATGGAAGAAGGTATAAGGGGTATAAGTGGTAATGGCAAAAATACAAATAACAAAATTTTAAAAAGTTCAATAAAATGAGGAGTAACAAATTGCCAATTTCTTAAGGCTGATTTATGGTGGGAGAAATGGGTTGCTCATAATAAGGACAATTTTCTTTTCCCATGATGGATGGCTCTTCATAGTTCTGACAAGGACATGTGTGTCTGGATTTCTACTTTATTTGTAAAGGCTTTTACATTACAGAAAATATACTCTGAATACTTAAAGAAAACTGAGCCCAAGGAGCTTTTCACAGAAGCAATTAAAAACATCTTCAGCTTGGATTCGCTCCTTTGCAATATTTTGATTTCAAATCTGACGCTTAAGTCCTCCATAAGAATAGCAAGCAAATTTCACAACAAATACACATTTAAAGTCTAAATGTTCTCAAATGATATTTAGAACAAACCAGGATTAGCTTTATTTTTTTAAGTTAAAAAAGACTCCCATACCTTACGAATATATTCTGCTTTGAGATTGTAAAATAGCTTTTAAGCAAATCAAAGCATTTTTATACCAACATGAAACTTCATTATGGAAAAATACTCTTTTTGGTGCCAATGCTTTTCTTCATGTTTGAATATGAAGGAAAATTAGATCTTGAATGTAGCAGGTAACCCCTGGAAGTACTAACACTGCTTGACAAGGAAAACATTTCATCTCCTTACCTTTGCCTTGCTCAGAAACCATCTCCCGAGCTTAAGCACTCTGGAATTGAAGGCCTCTGATCTAAAGGGGTTTTAGAGTTTGCCTGAGTTTCTTTGCTTTATAAAAACCGTGATTTGAAACAAAACTACTTAAGTAAGATAGAGAGCCTGCAATTTGCAAGCCCCAGGCAGGGGGACAAGATACTCTTAAGTCCTTAGACTGGCTCTGCTGAGTAACAAGACCTTCAGCAGTCAATCTTTTAGCCTGTTGATGTCCTGTTACCTGGGAACTACCTTAACCATTTTCCCAGATGCTGTAAGAAGCTAAAGAAGAGCACTGAGTCTCTTTTTGATGGTAATACTCAACTGTCAGCCAACACACAAAAGAAATTTTATCTGAAGACCTTCTCTTAAGACCTCTTACATGTCTTTAATGGTGTAAGTCTAAAAATATTGCGTAGGCAATCACTAAGAAAATGGTTGAGTCTTTCTTTAAAAATTATGAAGTGGTAGGTAAATGTTTAATAGAAGGATGGATGCTTCAGTGACCTTGGCTCCTTTGCTAATGTGGCCCTGCCCACGCTAAGCAGGCATCCCTTTTGCTGCCCAGGAAAGCGGCTCAGCAGAAGAATCCCTCCTGGCTACTTTGAAGGCCTAATACAATTCTCTCTGTTTTCTTGACATTTGTTACTAACACCCCACCCAGCTTCTTGTCTTGTTTAGAATCCCCATGGAGTTGATCTGAAGGCAGAACACAAGGAGAGAGGAGTCCAGTGGTTAGGCAGCGGCCAGTAAAGGTGACCTACATTCCTGCTCCCAATGGGTAGGCCTATAAACCTGGAGTGCATCTGTGTAGGTCATTGCAAGGAGTGCCAGACACAGCACTTGTCGACAAGAAAAGAATTTTCAAGAGGCTTTGGGAATAGTTTCTCCGACTGAAAGAAAGAGTTCTTTCTGAAGGGCAGAAGAGAGAAAGCTTTAGAAATAAAGCGTAAACTCCCTCCTGTGCTTTTATTCTCTAAAACCCGCAGGTAAACAAGGTGGCAGGAGAGTCAGGAGCATTTGCACAGGGGGTGAGGAGAGAGGCAAGCAGAGGGTGGTTACCCCTCACTGCAGAGCTTGACATTAATTAAACATCTTTTAAATAAAGAAGGTGTTCGGTTGTTTTTCTATTGCATGTGATAGTTACATGCATTATGCCACATGCCGAAACTGTTTTGTATAACCAAGTCATCTGCACTCAATAAGTCCGTGCATTTGGGGAATGACAGGATGTGTTAGCAGAGGATTCCAGCACGCCTTACTCTGCATGTGAGATTAGAATGCCCTGCTTGAGAGAGCTAGTCCTGTTTCCTCATCAAACACGGCTCCTGGTTCTTCCTCTCCTGTGGAAACTTTAGTGAGCGAGGTTCCTCAGCAGCACACTGGGGAGCAGTGATCTCCTATTCTCTCAGCTTGTGGCCTGGAAGGCTGTTTGTTCCCTAAGGCCGAAGCTCTAACCAAGGGCTGCTGGTTTACATGAATAGAAGGTGGCTGTGGCCGTCTCCCTGTTTCTTACTGGTCTCCTGTATCTATTGATTTGCATTGCTTCTAAGTACGAGCCTGGTACAGTGACAATCGATGGCATTCCATAAAAGCCATAATTCCCCTCTCCCTCATCCATCCAGTCTCTCCGACATTCGTCCCATCACTTGTACCCATCTTGTTCCTTCTCTCTGTAAATCTTTGCACATGCCAACTATTTGACCCAGAAAACGGTTCCTTTTCCTCTTTGCTTAGTTATCTCTATTATACCTTCCTGTAGGCCCATGAACTTTTTTTTTAATAGGACATGTTGTAATGACAATTATACCTCTGTGGTGTGATTATTTGACAAACCGTGTTCTTCCTATTAGAATATGTGCCTGTGAGCTGCAGGGGTATGTCCGTGTTGGTTGGGCGGCAATCAGAGCAGTCCCGTTATTCTCAGAGGATCCGGCAGAGAGAACGAATGTACACAATCTGGGTAGAAGGAATGAACATGTGAAAAAATGAAGTGGATGAATGCATAAAAATAAGCCCACGAATATGTTATCTATCTTTTGTCTCAAAGTGCTCTTCTGCTTATAATGTCCTCTGGTTTTTCAGTACTTTGATTACTTTCTTTCCTTCATCTGAGAAGGGGCAAATCCCAACTCCTGCGCAAAGTAATTCTGAACTATTAAATGCTCACCTAATCCTTTCTTCCTCCAGCTATCACATATCATGGATAAATTTGGCCTTGCACTTCATAATAGCCCCCTCCATTTTGTCCCCTACATTTGTAAAATGTGTCTCCCTTACCCAGTTGTGGGTTTATGATGTCACACAGAGTGACTTCCTACCATGCTTCCTACCAGCATAGCACCTGACACACAGAAGATGCACAAATAAATTTGATGCAATTAATTTTGATCAAATATATTGAATATTTCTGGTTTCATTAAACTTTTATCTCAAGCTCTATGAAGCAATGCATTTATGGCTATAGAAATGATTACTCTTAAAAATGGATTGGGTTGGGTTAGGGTAGGGGTTACTAGAAGAACATTTCAGGATTATTAACAAATGCTTTAATTATGAGAACAAAAATATAAAATTAAAGATTAAAACTGTATAAATCTTTTAAAATTTGTTACTGTTGTTCAATTACAGTTGTCCCCATTTTTGCTCCGTTACTCTCTCCTTCCCTACCCACCCCCCACTTCCCACATTCAATCCTCCCTCCAGTTTTCTTTGTCCATGGGTTCTTTATACATGTTCCCTGACTTGATTCTTCCCCTTCTTTCCCTTGTTACCCACCTCCCACCTCCCCTCTGGTCACTGTCAGTTTGTTCTTTATTTTCAAGTCTCTGGTTCTATTTTGCTCTCTTGCTTCTTAAGTGACTCAATACTTCCCTTTTGGGGGGAGAGGTATTTGTCATGGTGTTCACACTGTTAGGATGGGGGGTGGGGAGCAAGTTAATCTTTTTATTATATTGTTCACCCCTGACAAGTCTTCCTTGTTAATCTTGGTTCCTGACTTCCTCCTATCTGAAATCCTTCAACACAAGATCAAAATCCAGTTCCCATATTTCCCTGTCATACTCTGCCCCAGAAAGTTGACACCTGGGAACTTCATGATCCATGCTCTCTTGCCACATAGATTCCAACTGGTTGATGCATGAACAGGTCAGTTGAGAGAATGAGAATGACATTGGGGTATACATATCTAGTCTTGACCTTCATGTGGCTGTGTTTCTGGCAGTGGCTGCCATCTGCTATGGATTATAGCACCTGTTAGTCCCTTTCTGTGGGTTCAGTACTCACTGCATTTCCAAAACATATTTTCTCCTCTTATCCTGTTGCTACTAAGGGTATCAGTGGCTTTCTCTTCTTGGTCTCTGCGCACCTTGACTTCTTTGTCCATTCCTTTAGGACTGTTCAAGCCTCTGTAAGTATTCCTTCTTTTTTTAAAAGAATATTTTGAACTATGGAAGTTGGATTCTGTTTACTGGTAGGAACCGGAATTATTCACAGGTGCACTGGAGCATCATCAAGATGCCAGTTGCAACATCAGAATAAAGCACAGACCTTATGTATTTATTTATGCAATTTTTAAAAATTAATCTTTGTCTTAATTAATAAACTGTGAGCTACATGAGGGCAGGGACCATAGTTATATTCCAAGCAAATAATACTGCACCACACACAGAGTAGTTAATAAATATTAGTTAATGGGCCATTTCCTTCATTCAATCAATATTTATTGTATTTTATGTGTTTTGTGCACTGACTAACATTAGAAACATTATAGTGAGGAGACAAGGGGCAATGAAGAAGGGTAGGGAGTTATGGTGGAATAGCTGGCTATGTTTGCAATTACTTTGGATGGAGTGGTTATTAAATGTCTCTTTATAAAAGGCAATTTTGGAACAAAACCTAAAATAAGGGGCAAGTAAACTAAAAGCGGTTAAAGATGAACTACTGGCAATTTACCACTGTGAAAATCATCAATGCACAAAGAAAAGAGCAACAGAGGAAAAAAGGAACAAGAAAACTATAGAACAGCCCAAAATCAATAAGATGGCATCAAGAAGTCCTTAGTTATCAATAACTAAATGTAAATGGGTTAAATTCTGCAATCGAATAGCAGAAAGTGGCTGAATAAATAAAAAACAAGACCAGTTCTATTCTGCTTACCAGAGGTTCACTTCAGATTTAAGGATACGCATAGGCTTAAAGCAAAGAGAAGGAAAAATACACTCACACAAATGGAAACCAGAAGACAGCAGGGATAGCTATACTTATGTCAAAAATAGACTTCAAGGAAAAAAATATGTAACAAAAGATAGGAGGTAATAGAACCTTAAACTTACATATATGTCCATTATATCTTAATAAAGCTGAAAAAATGAATTTAAAGCCAAAGGGTCACCCATTTCTTTTTACAGAAACCAGTAGATACGTTGGTTCCTAGCAGGAGTAAGGGAATAGGATCTAAAACATTAAAAAACTTACCTTCTAAAGTTTCCTAATCTTTCAGAATGAAAAAAAATAAACCCAATATGTAACTCATGTTCTCATTTTATTGTTTAGCTTTATTCTTAAAGAAAATTCCCAGGCAATCATTGCAATACCCTTTGAAGCCCTTTGCAGTCTAACTTTGGTCTGAGGTCTGCTTTTTTTTTTGACTTGGTGATCCTAATTTCATATGATTGTTTTAAATGGAAGGCAGTGATAAAGTAAAATAATGTCTCTAAAAATTATCGAATGTTAGGAAGCTTCACATCAATAAAAGCTAGAATGGTTCTAGGAAAATACAATCACAATACAAGGGTCACAGTGTCTTTTTTCCTAGCTTAGACGTCATTTATTTTTATGAGGACATCTGTCTCTCCCAAAATTTCTTCTCAAATAACTTTGGGGTTTCTCCGGGAAGAGCTCCTATGTGTGCTGTGAAAAAAAACAACAACAACCCTGGGCTTTGTCAAAGCATCAGACACTTCCTCCTCTTCTCTTATCTCCATCGTCATCTTGGATCCCAATGTAGTGGCTTTGATACAATGGTGTGTTGCCACCAGAGGTGCTCTCCAAAAACTATGCTGCCTCTGTAGTGCTCATGAAATGCCTTTCCCTGCACTGCTACCTCTGCCCGTGATACCTGTCCAAAGCCTGACAGCATGCGACCTCCATGAACTAGGGAAGCTCGTGACTGATGCTAGACCATCCTGTAGGGCCCATGCTTTTTAAATGTCCTTTACTGCAATCCCCTCATTCTAGAATCCAAAAATGAGTTCAAGAAAACCAAGGGGTACTGAAGGATTTTGCAAGCTGTATTGAGAATCCGTGTCCCCCTCAGTCTTGGCCCCTGATGCAGGACCTAATCAGTATGCCTGGCCCTTTATTGTTTTATCATAAAGGAATCACAGCATAGTGGCTACAGACAGGGACACTGATGAAGCCATTTGTGGGTGTGAGGTCCAGCTCTGCTACTGACTTGCTATATGCATTTAGACAAGTTAGAAACAAAACCAAAACCAAAAAACCTCTCCAAGGCTGACTTTCCTCATCAGTAGAATGAACAAAGTAACGACTGTGAACATTACAGGAAGTATTATGTTTCCCCAAACCTTTAGATTTAATGGGTCACTAAAATAACACAAAAATGGGAGGAGGAAGATCCCAAGTGTGATTATCTACTATCTCCTCAACTTCAGGAGAGAAATTCCGTGATAACACAAAACGCATAGAATATAGGACTGTACTTACCAAGAGAAGAGAATTGGCAACTTCACACAGCTCTCCATCTGTCTGTCTGCCAGTCATATGTCTACATATCTATCTTTATATCGTCTTGGATCACTCAGAAGTGCTTCTGGTCCTCTTCAGTCAGAGGATCTTCTATAGACCCCACGTTAGCTTTTTAGCATTCTATTTTTACTTTGTCAGGACCTGTGGTACCTTGACTATCCTAAGTCTGAGGCAACCTGTGTCCCGAACTAGCCCTAACAAACTCAGCCTTTTCACATTCAGTCCTAGACCTTCTGAGATCTGGGATCAAATTTCAATAAGAGTGTTACAGGCCAAGTGAGAGCCTAGTATGTTGCTTGTTCTACATTTTTGTTTTCAGCTCTGCAAATGGTACCTAACTCCACCGCATGTATTACCACAGGGACAGTGAGGTAATAGGGCTCCACACACCAGCACACAAGGCAGACTGGATTTTAGAGGCAGAGTTTAATTGTATTTAGGGCATTGATAGTGCATGAGCTTATTTTCTAATAAGTAAAAATGCTTAGAGGTAACAGAGTGCTTTTCATCTTGAAAGAATTTAATAAATATTGATTAATTTATTATTCTTTACAGGCCAATTAATTTTCACTACTCTGAGGTACAAATTGTAATTATGCCAGACTGACAGATGGGGAAAAAAGGAAATGGGGTGAGAATTAGAAAAAAGAATTGCAATTTGATAATCCTGACTTAAATGGATATTTACTGCTCAATCTAAATACCATGAAATAAAATTTACAGTGGATGATTTGGTAAGATACAATGACAAATACTGCTACTTGTTCTTATCTTTACTTCTTCCTCCACTCATTCATTTATTTACTCAGTTTATTCCTTTAACAACTGTGTATCAAGCATGGTGGTAGGTACTAAAAGTATAAACTTAACCAATATATGTTTGTAGTTCCTAAGAAGTTCACAGTTCCCTAAAAAAACAACCATGCAAACAATTAATGGCAACTAGTGTCAGGTGATGAAAAAGTGAGTTACCAAATCGATCTAGAGAGTTGAGGGCAGCAAAAGCGTCCCACATAAGATGTTGCTCCCACTAAATCTTGAAGGATAACTAGTATATATTATACAGAAATGGTGGCAGAAAATGACCAAGACAGAAGAAATGTTATGCTTGAAAATCCAGATATATGAAAGAGTGGAAATATTTAAGGGGACCCAAGCAATTCTTAAGGGCTGCAATGGAGGTATAGGTTGAAAGTGCAGAAGGATATAAAGTTAGAAAATAGACTGGAACGAGGTCACGGTAACATGGAAGTCAGATGTTAACCTGAAGGCCAATGGGATTCTAGTTAATAATAATATTTCAGAGTCCACTCTCAAAAATTCCAGCCCAGTAGTCTGAAGTAGGATCTTGGAATCTGTTTTAAACAAGCACTCCCAATTCTTCTGATGCCAGTGATTTTGGGCGATGCTTTGAGAAACTGATATACGTTATAGTGAGTTACTAAAGGGACTTCAATAAGGAAACAATGTAGTCAAATTTATATTTTAGAACTATAATTCTGACAGTTATGTGGAGATAGATTAGAAGAGGCTGGAGATGAGGGAAAAGGTGGGAGAAAAGACTGAAGTCTATTACAATTGTGCAAGAAGAAAAGAAGAAACTTTGATCTAAAGTAGTTGATTTTTTTTTATATTGAGTTTTGTAAGTTCATTATAAATCTTGGGTGTTAATTCCTTATCAGATGTCTTGGTTGAATATGTTCTCTCCTTCCATGGGATGTCTTTTTATTTTGTTGATGGTTTCCTTTGCTGTGCAAAAACTTTTTAATTTGGTGTAGACCCATTTGTTTATTTATTTCCTTCATATCCCCTGTCTAAGGAGATATCTCAGTGAAAATATTGCTGTCTAAGCATGTCCTAGCAATGTCCAAGATTTTACTGCTTATGTATTCTTCTAGGATTTTTATGGTTTGGGGTCTAATATTTAATATTTAATCCATTTTCAATTTATTATTGCGTGTAGTATACAAAGGTGGTCTACTTTCATTTTTCTGCATGCATCTGTCCAAAAAAACAAATAGTCCAATTAAAAAACTGGAGAAAAGACCTGAATAGACACTTTTTCGATGAGGACACACAGATGACCAATATATGAAAGGATGCTCAATGTTCCTAATCATCAGAGAAATGCAAACTGAAATCACAAAGTGATAGCATCTCACACCTGTCAAAATGGGTATCATCAATAAATTAACAAACAAGTGCTGGCAAGGACGCAGAGAAAGGAAAACCCTTTTGCACTGTTGATGGAAATGCAGGCTGGTGCAGCCACTCTGGAAAGGAGCATGGAGAGACCTCAAAAAATTAAAAGTGGATCTGCCTTTTGACCCAGTGATCCCACTTTTGGGAATATATTTGAAAGAATCCAAACCACTAATTTGAAAGAACATAAGCAGCCCTATTTTCATTGCAGTGTTATTTACAATCACCAAGATACGGAAGCAGCCCAAGTGCCCATCAGTAGATGAGTGGATAAAACAACTATGAAACGTTTACACATTGGAATTCTAGTCAGCTGACAAAAAAAGAATTTTACTCTTTGTGACAGTATGGATGGACCTGGAAAGCATTATGCTAAGTGAAATAAGCCAGTCAGAGAAAGACAAATACCACACAATTTCAATCACATGTGGAATCTAATGAACAAACGGAACTATCAGTTTGTTCTCTGTTGGAAAATAGAGACAGACTCATGGATAGAGAGCAGGATGATGGCTATGGGGGGTATTTCAGGGGTGGAGGGATCAAGCAAAAAGGTAAAAAGACTCATGGACATGGACAACAGTGTGATGATTGGTGGGGGTGGTATAAGTGGGCTAAAAGGCAATGGAAAAATTAAATAAAAATGAAAAAAATTAGATTCCTGGGCCTTATTCAAAAATAAATAAATAAATAAATGAAATAGTTGAGAGGGCTGAGAAAGGAGAGGTTAACTTGAGAGACATTTAGGGAAGGAGTTGGCAATTAAGTCAAGGTGAGAACTGGGAGAAAGAAAAGTTTAAGATCACTCCTAGTTTTTTTAAACAAGATGGCAGATTGGCTCTGGATGGGGAACATTCCTGCGTACTGCCTGACAAGTACATGCTTAAAGAGACGAAATTTGCTGTTGGAAACTGATCTATGCTCATGATCTGGATGGAACAGAATTATTGGCTACAATGGGCTGTAATTCCAGCCCTTGAATAGTAAGGAAGATGAAGCCATTCTGCGTGTTGGGTTGTAAAAGAGATAAACCATAGTCTGGGGAGCCAGTTAGCTGGCTGTTGGGATTATCAGTGAATTTCCCACTATGATTATTCTAATAAACAAAAGGAAGGGAGGAGTCAAATGTTAAAAATATTTCAGAAGAACTGACAGAATTTTGTGTCTACTTAAAGAGAGATGATTGATAAGGGCAATGACAGATAAAATTAATATTTTAAACCAAATATTGAAAAGTTGCAGCCAATGATGAACTTGAGTCATTGGCAAGGAGAATGGGGGAAGGGGAGGCAGCTGGATTTACCTTCGAAAGTCATGACACTGAGCTGACAATGGGATAGTCGAGGGAATGAAGAGTCAATGCACACTCTAAGCTACTGAACTGGATCTCAAATGGAAGGCTTATGAACAGGCTGAGTGTCATCAGCCATTAATTTTGACGCTGCCTGAGGATGAAAAACTAAAATAACCATCAGTTACTCTACAGCAGCCTGTAGTTTGAGGGTTTATCAGACAATACTGCTAGTTACAAACTTGGAAAATTTGCTTCCTCTTGATCTTTTTCCGATTGCTGAAATAAGAATAGTGTAGAATATTAATCAAGAATATGTGTGTAACATTTTTGGAGGTGAATCATGTCTTGGTTTTGTATAGAAAGTCTGTAACTCAAAGTTCTTGTTTTTCTTTGGTATTCTATCCACAGCAGTAGCTGAATAACAGCCTTCAAAAAGATGTGTGAGTTTAGATGAGTTCTTCTAAAGTTCTTCTAAAGTAAAAGTTATCCTTAAACCCACAGGGAGAAAGCTCAAATGATTTCCTGTTTCAAATAAAAGAAAGGGTTGAGAGTCTTGTCTCAGCACAGGTTTTTCAGAGTGAAATCATATAAGAGCATAAATACAAGTTTAACCACTTCTAACTTATTTTTTTTAAATCACAGTCACCCTAGTGTCAAGTTGAAACATCTCTTCTGTATAGATGGAAAACAATAAAAAAAATGCTGCCCATGTCTCACTTCTGATTAAAAGACTTAGGACAGGCAGTTACAGGAAAGGCTATTTCATTATTACCTTGTGTTTTTTGTTTGTTTGTTTTTGCTTTTGTTTTTCAGAAGGAAGCTTACTCTGCTCTCAAACCAGTGGCATAGTTATGTGCAAAAATACATTGGTACTCTGAGTGTGCTAGTGATAAAATCTTCTCTCATGAATCCCAGTTATTCTTCTTCAGGCTATTCTGAGAGAAACATAAATGCATTTCACGGTGTCCATGTGGTACAAGTGGGTCCTACCAGTTTATTTCACTCCCAGTTGGGGCTCTCTGACCCGGATGTTCTGTAGCACTATAACTTCAGCTGTTTCAGATGACCAAGGGCATAATTCCTAACACTTGGATCAGTCTATTAAACAAATTACTGTGGATTTGAAAACATAGTCAACTTCTCTCTGAAGTTTCCCTGAGTGAGTCATGAAAGAACTTTCTAAAAAACATTCATCAGTGGAGCAAGTGTTACAAGTTTATTCTCTGATGACATCATTAACCAGTGACTGCAGCTTTGCACCGGCAGGGACCTGTGGCTTACTGTCTGTGGTCATGGGCGTGTGCCCAGGTCACACCCCTTCTTCTGTACTAGTGCAACATTGCAGAGAATGGACCCTAGATGAATCTGCCCCATTTTATATTTAAATAAGTAAGCTTCTAAAAAAATTTTTATTTTGCTACTCACTCTTTTCAGTACAAACCTCCAGATTAGTGAGAAAGAAATTACAATAAGAATTCCTTATTTTACATGTTATACTACAGTGTAAATGACCATCACCTCTGCAATCTCATTGGTGCCTTTGGTAGGGGTTATATACTCAATGGTACAAATACTACACTAGTGAATTTACATTCCAGATATTGTCCACGCACTCCAGGGCAATCTTCCTCACAGACTGTCTATAAATGTGCACTCCAGCATCAGTCATTAGCCTTTTAATCTTAACAACTTTAATCCATTGTCCTTACATGTCAAGTAGATAAAAAATGGGAAAGACCACTTAATATACAATGGCATATTGCTATTCATGTCTAACAGACTCAATCTAATAGCCATGAACTCATATTGAAGTTTCTCAGCACTTGAAAGAGCAGAAAAGAATGGGTTACCCACTCATAACTTATAGATAATGATCAAATTTAATAGGCCCATACTTTGTATATCAGCTAAATTTAAAGAATAGATTTTACTGGAAATTACAAGTAGACATAAAAGATGTTGCAACTGAAAAATTTAAAAACATTTCTGGACACAAACTATTAGAAAGCAGTGTGCTGATCATGATGGGAAATCTAAAATAGAACAACCCCCTTGATGTTTTTAATGTATTCCCTCTATGTCTGCATAAATTTCGCACTCAGCCATGACTGCTACTTTTATCTTGGGATCCATGGGTCAGTCTCAGGGATCTGTAAAATTCTTGAAATTACATGCAAAAATTTGTTTGTATACAGAAATATTTTTTCTTAGATGAGTATTGTCTTATCAATTCTCCAAATCTTCTTAATCACAAAGGGGTTGAGACCTATTAAGGTAGATATGTACTTTCCTTCATAAAATACAAGAAATGACTCCTTCATGCCTCTATGAACATAGAAATATAAATAGTAAAGAATTTAAATGGAAATACTAGAATTTTCTGATGAATAATTCCTCTGTTAAAGTAGGACAACTTAGCCTCAACTTTCTTTCAAGTTTAATGTATCATTTGTATACCCAACTAAAACATTCACTGTAACATTTTCACAAAACTCTGCTGCCTGTTTCCATACAAAGAATATGATACCTTTATTTATGTCATTAATTTGACTCACTATCAGTTTCAACATTTCACTTTTTAAAAATTCAAAGGTCTATATGCTGGTTAAACTAGGACAAAAATAGTCTGCATTTTCAGAATCTTTTTAAAAGAATTACTTCACAGGAGACTATGTACGTAGGGTGATAGAAAACAGACAAACTAAAAGAAATCCTGCCTTGAGATATGGAAACTGAAGTGTTAAGTAAAATTGCTCATTAGCTAAGTAATTCACTTCTACACAGCAATCTTACATCACATACAACTCTATTTTTTTGGCTTTGAAAATGGCATCTTGTATGAGTTATAACTTCTCTGTGTTGCTAATAATAGTTTTTATTATGAAGTCAAACCCAGGAAGGCAATGGTGTAGTTTAGTACTAGAGTAATGCTACGACTATACTTCATGACTAGTTGAGAAAGGAACAACAGGGGTTCCAGTTCAAGATGATGATCTTGGAATATCCTTAATTCACCTTGTTTCACCGACACACCAAATCTGCAGCTTCCTGTGGAACAATTTCCTCTGAAAAACCCTAAAAAAACAGGCAGAACCACCTCTTTGCATTGGGCACATGAGAAGGAAATCCAATTGAAGTAGGTAAAAGGGCTGAGACAATTGCACCATAAACCTTGGCCCTAGCACAGCCACTCACAATAGGGAGCAAAGGGCTTGCAACTCACAACCCCCAACTTGTAAGACCAGCACCTGAGGAATGAACTCCCATAACATCTGGCTTTAAGACCATCTGGGCTCACGACATCCATGGGGTTGTGGCCAAATGAAGGATTTAAGGCACTTAAGTGTAGGCTCACCTGCAAGGGGCCCAGGGCAGAAGCAGCCCTTTGAAAAGACCCAGGATTTGCATGAAGAGATCTCATCTGCTTACTCTACAGCATTGGTCTGAGGGTCAGAGGCCTGCTGGGGTTCTCTCTGGGGACAGAGGCTGGTGGGAGCGGTCTTCCGGCTCTCCCCTGGGCACTGTCATTTCTTCCTTTTTCTTTTTTCCTTTCCAGTGGGTGCCAATTGTATGCTGCGGCCGACAGGCTCCATCTTCTGTGTTCTCCTTCTGCCATGCTAAACCTGGTAGGTGCCATCTTTTTCTCTCTCATTCATGCTTTCTCTCTTTTCTTTTTCTTCTTACTCTTTTCTTTCTCCAGTGGCTGCCATCTTTACGCTCCTTCTCTGCTGTGCTCCAGCCAAGCGGGCACCATCTCTGTGCTCTCGCTGCTCTACTCCAGAGTAGGAGCTCCTACACGTGTCTAGTGACCTGTTTTGTTTTTTCAGTTGCTACACAGAAGATGCCTGTTGATCACCTGGCCTTGGAGTCCGGGGGGTTGTGGGTTCCTGAGTCCTATGGGACTGCAGCAATCAGAGATTCAGTTCCTGGCAGCTCCCGTTCCCAGGGAAATACACATAAAGCAAACTGGAGGGCACTCCCCAGTCTTTCTGCGACAGAGGCCAAATCCTGGGGATTTGGACCTAGGGGCAGGCTTCAGGGTTGGCACACATCAAGAGGCTACAGAGGTGTCTGTGGGAATGCAGGCCAGGGAGTGCCATCCTTGCACCCTCTCCTTCTGCTTTGTTACAGCTCAACAGTATCTTCCAGAAAGGAGCTTATACACTGTCCTGGGGTTTTCCACTTTTGTGATCATTGCCCAGGGGACACCTGGAGATCTCCTGGCTCTGGGAGACAGCAGGGTTTATGCCTGCGGTCTTCATGTCTGGTTTTCCAACAGCATGGGTCTAGGTGCTGCATGAGATCCTCCGTTTGTGATAGTGACTGGGCTTATAAGCGGCAAGAGAAAACAACTGGTTACATACAAGGCAACCCTCATAAGATTGTCAGACTGTTTATCAGCAGAAAGTTTGCAGCAGAGGGAAATGATACCATATATTCAAAGTACTAAAGGAAAAAAGAAGTCAGTCTGAAGTCTCTACCCAGCAGTTATCATTCACAACTGAGAAGAGAAATGAGTTTTTCAGACAAGCTAAAGTTAAAGGAGTTCATGACTACTAGACTAGACTTCCAAGAAATGTTAAAGGGGCTTCTTTTAAACTGAAAATAAGGGGCACTAATTAATAACAGAAAATATGAAAAAAGTAAAGGTAAGTATATATTAAAGGTAGTGGATTACTTTTAAAGCTAGTATGAAGATTAAAAGGCAAAAGTAGTAAAAATAACTGTAACTACAATAATTAGTTAAGGAGGACTACAAAATAAAAATGTGCAATTTATGATGAAGGAGCCAAGGTTATACAATAGGTAATGAACAGTCTCTTCAGGAAATGGTGCTGGGAGAACTGGAAAGCCACATGCAAAAGAATGAATCTAGACTAATATTTTATATCACACACAAAATTAACTCAGAACAGGTTATGAATTAAAGACTTGAATGTATGACCTAAAATTATAAAACTTCTGAAATAAAACATAATATGTAAGCTCCTTTACATTTGTCTTGGTAACGATTTTTTGGGGATTTGATATGAAAACCAAAGGCAACAAAAAAGCAAGAATCAATAGATGGGACATTAAACTAAAAACCTCTACACAGCAAAGAAAAACCATCAACAAAATAAAAAGACAACCTACTGAATGGTAGAAAATACTTGTAAATTATATATCTGTTAAGGGGTTAATATCCAAAATCTATAAAAAACCTCATAAAATTCAATGAAAAATCAAAAACAAAAACAAAACCAACAATACATTAAAAAAAAAACAGACAGGGGATCTGAATAGATATTTTTCCAAAGCAGACAAACAGAAAGCCAACAGGTCTGTGAAAAGATGCTCAAGATCACTAATCATCAGGAAAATGCTGCAAATCAAAACTGCAAGGGGACATCACCTCACACTTTGTTATGATGGCCATGACCCAAAAGACCAGAAATGGCAAGTGTTGGTGAGGAGTACAAAAAAGGGACCCCTTGTGCACTGTTGGTGGGAATGTGAAGTCTCACAGCCACTGTGAAAAACAGTGTGGAGATTCCTCAGAAAACTAAAAATAGAACTACTGCATAATCCAGCAATTTCATTTCTGGGTATTTATCTCAAGAAAATGAAAAAAGATATGTGCACCCCTATGTTTATTGAAGGATTATTTACCGTAGTCAAAGCATGGAGAATAACCTAAGTGCCTGCTGATAATGAATAAAAGATGTGATGTTATGTGGCATACATACCATATGCATGATATGTACATATAATGGGATATTATTCAGCCAAACAAAAAATGAAGTCTTGCCACTTGTGACAACATGGATGGACCTTGACACCAGTACACGAAGTGAAATAAGTCAGACAAATACCCTGTGATCTCACATAAATGTGGAATCTAAAACAAAAGCGAAAACACACTTATAAATTACACAGAATGTATTGGTGGTTGCTGAAGGCTGGAAGTGTGGGACTGTGCAAAACAAGTGAGGGAAGATAAAATGCACAGATTTTCAGTTTTAAAACCAATGCCATGAGGACACAATGTACAACAGGCGATGGTGGTCGATGATGCTGTATTGCATATTTGAAGGTTGGTAAAGGAGTAAATCTTAAAAGTTCCTATCACAAGAAAATATTTGTTAACTCTGTATGGTGGTGAATGTTAGCTAGGCTTATTGTAGGTGATCAGTTTACAATATATACAAATATCAAATCATTACATTGTATACCTGACATTTATATAATATATTATATATTAATTATATCTCAATGTTAAGAAAATAACCAAATGATAACTTGCAGCAAATTAATAATAAAATGTATTTTGGTTTTAAAATGAGTTCTGAGGTCAGTTTCAAAGTAGAATATTTTTTAAAGCAGTTCATTTTAAATTGATTGTAATAAAATAAGTAGATACTCTCTAGGTTTTACTTTGGAGAGAAGTACCATTTGTATATGCAAATGTGATGTTTTGTTTAAAAGAAAATTATCCTAAAAGGTTATGAAGAAGTGTGATAGCATTTCAGAAATTTGGAGGGGATTTCCTCTGGTGTGATTAACTAAGGATGGTAAGTATAAGGAGACACAATTAGACCTGAACTTTGGAAAGTGCTTGGATACAGACAGTGGAGAAGAGCAGGGGGGGTGCATTCCTGGAGTGGAGACGGAGTAAGGACACACACAGTGGAAGGGAAGTACCAGCCACCCCGATAGAGCAGTAAGTTTGCCTTGTGTTACTTGCATAAGAAAGCAAGAAAAAATATTTCTGAAAAACTAGGTTGAGATTAGGTCTACTTCCAAATCTTCTGTGCTCTTTCATTATCCATCAAGATTAAGAACATTTTTTTCTGTGACCTCTAGTCACACTTTGTATCTATATTACTCACAGACATTTATTATTTATAGTCTCTGTCATCAGTCATCTTTTCATACATATTTGTCTTTCCTCCAACGGCATTGCACATTTTTTTTAAAGGAAGAGCCCCATTTGTCTTTGTTTGCAAGTTGTATGGCACCTAGCTAAGTTTTTTGGGATATTATAGAAAAACCAAATAAATGTGTATAGATGGAAAACTGTCTTGTATTTTTGCAAAGTTATTACTTTTGTAGGATCAATCTACATATCAGAATCCCTCTTCAGATCAAATGCAGGAACAAGTGAGGTTTTATGTGTTAGGGGAGAAAGATTGCTAGCTTCACTTTATAGTGAGGGTTTAATTCCAATGATATTATTGACTTTCTTTTGGATCTGGGCTTACTAGGTTCTCTCTGTGATCTCACTGGTAAAACTGGGTTATTTCTCTCTGTCTTTAATTTCAAAAGAGTTTTCCCACCATTAGGGCTGACCAATAATAATTTTTAAAAAGGTAGAGTACTTTAAATAAGGGATGAAAAACCATATGAATGAGAGGGTATAGAAATGATTGCACTGTACAAGAAATAAGCTCTGGAGTCACAGCAAACTTAAAGATTTCATAATTTTAAGTGATTAACTGCAAAAGCTTGACAAACAGTGACAGTAGCTATAAATTAAAGGCTGATCTCTAATCCAGTGTTGTGAAGAAAGAACATTCGAGCACACTCTGGTCTGCTAAGCCATGCTGGTATAAAGACAGCAGCCATAAAGATACACTGCAAGGAACAGTAACAATTAACATCTCTGGATGTCAATTTCTCCACCTGTAAAATGAGGGAGGTGAGGTAACAACCTTCAAAGACCCTTCTAGTTCTGCATTTGCTTCCAGAATCCTCCAGTTCCTAAGTCATTTCTGCTGAAGAAATGAGAGAAAGTCTAATATTGCCCATTATTGGTGGACTGGAAAAGCCGGCTCTCACTGGATGGTGAAAGAAGATTTTTACATTTGCAGGAATTTAGGGAGCTAGTTGGCATCATGTGGACAGCCAGAAATCAGCCAGATGGCACAAAGGAGCTCAGCAACTCTACAAATCAGGGCACCTCCCCAAGAGCTGGCTGTTAAACTTTTATCAGCTCTTCACTGGTTCTACTTGATCGTGCCATCCTGGGGACAGGGGGAGAGTTATACGTACAGTCATGGACAAAAAAAAAAAAAAAAAAAAGAATGGGAAAGACTTAGACAGCAGCTTGGAAATACCTTAGAACCAGAGAATATATAAGAAGGCCAAGACATTGTGGACAGAAAACAGAAAGCAAGATGGTAGTGATAGAATGGACTTTCCGCTTGCATGACCAGAAAGTATAGACTCGAGTTACAGCCTCCGAGTCCTGATCAGTACAATGTGTATGGAGCAGGGAACAGTGGCTCTACTTTACAGGATTGATTAATACGACCTGTAATTGCATCAGATCAAAAGTATAGATAGATTCTATGTTATTCATCAGAGCATAGGTATGAAATTTCTTTAAACACTTTTTAATAATCAGTCTGCTTAGCAGCTATTGTTGCTATTAACAAAACCTATTCATAAAGGCAGCATTTCTCCTTGCTCTTGGTTGTCTCGCTGTTCTGCTTGGTAAAGATTTCTTCCTCTCCAGCCAAATAGCCAAGTTACTCAGTCACCAGTTTTTAGAAAATTAGAACTCATAAAAATATAAAAAAGTTTTAAGTCGGAAAAACTTAAAAGGTGATGTAACCCATTGCTAAGTAGAATGACAAATTATTAGGCTAAAACTTTGAGATCTTTAGTTCATGCCCCTCTACTTTCTAGCCACTTCTTGATACTGGATCTACTTTAACTTTTTAAGAAAATACTTTAAAAATCCTCTTCCTTCGCTGATATTTCCATTTAGTCACATAGGTGATATTTAAGCCATGTTTAACTTTCAGAAAATAAATTCAGTACCTGCTTTTCAAAGATTCTGATTCTAACTGAACATATTTTTTCTTTAATGTGTCCAGTGATTAAGCAGGAGATAGATAATTGAATCTGGCCCAATATGAGCATAAATTCTAAGAGAATGAATTGTGTATATAGATTACACTTTCAATTTTTTAAAGAAATTGTACATTTTATAATTTTTCTCTTAAGAACATGATGCAGTTAAAATATACACTATTTTCAGTATGAGTTCAGGATTGCCACATTAAGTAAACAAAACATTCTTCCTCAAAATCTGCTTATTTATGGTCAAAATTAAATAATTTATTATATTTTTCTACAGTTTATATAACCTTATTTTATTTTATTTTTTTAAAAAGGTTTTATTTATTTATTTCCAGAAAGAGGGGAAGGGAGGCCGAAAGAAGAGAGAAACACCAATATGTGGCTGCCTGTTACACATCCCCACCTGGGGACCCGGCCTACAACCCAGGCATGTGTCCTGACTGGGAATTGAACTGGCGACACTTTGGTTCACAGACTATTACTCAGTCCACTGAGTCATACCATCCAGGGCTATATCACCTTATTAATTTATTTGTTTATTTATTTATTAAATATATTTTATTGATTATGCTATTACAGTTGTTCCATTTTCCCCCCTTTATACCCCTCTGCTCTGCATACTCCTTCCCACCCATGTCCTGCCCCCTTTTAGTTCATGTATATGGATTGTACGTATAAATTCTTTGGCTTCTACATTTCCTATACTATTCTTCACCTTCCCCTGTCTATTTTCTACCTTCCATTTATGCTTCTGATTCTCTGTACCTTTTCTCCCTCTTCTACCTTCCTCTTCCCCACTGATAACCCTCCACATCATTTCTGTTTCTGTGATTCTGTTCCTGTTCTATTGTTTGCTTAGTTTGTTTTGTTTTTGGTTTTTTTAGGTTCAATTGTTGACAATTGTGAGTTTGTTGTCACTTCATTACTTATATTTTTTATCATCTTCTTTTTTCTGTACCTTCTCCCCCCTTCTCCTCCTCCCACTGCTCTGTTGCTACCCCTCCATGTGATCTTCATTTCTATGGTTCATTTCTGATCTAGCTGTCCTCTTAGTTTGCTTTTGTTTTAGGTGTGGTTCTTAATAACTGTGAGTTTGCTGTCTTTTCACTGTTCATCTTTTTTATCTTCTTTTTCATAGATAAGTCCCTTTAACATTTCATATAATAATGACTTGGTGATGATGAACTCTTTAAATTTGACCTTATCTGGGAAGCACTTTATCTGCCCTTTCCTTCTAAATGATAGCTTTGCTGGACAGAGTAATCTTGAATGTAGGTTCTTGCCTTTCATGACTTCAAATACTTCTTTCCAGCCCCTTCTTGCCTGCAAGATGGCTACCTTCCTGGAAGTCTATTTCCTTTGCAAGATTAGGAAAGTTCTTCTTCATTATATTTTCAAATAAATTTTCCATTTCTTGCTCTTCCTCTTCTTCTTCTGGCACCCCTGTGATTGGGATGTTGGAACATTTAAAGTTGTCTTACAGGTTCCTAAGCCTCTCATTTTTTGAATTCTTGTTGCTTCATTCTATTCTAATTGAATGTTTATTTCTTCCTTCAGCTCCAAGCTGTTGACTTGAGTCCTGGTTCACATCCATCACTGTCGGTTCCCTGTACATTTTCAGTTATTTCACTTTTCATAGCCTTCACTCTTTCCTCTATTTTGTGACCATACTCAACCATTTCTGTGAGCATCCTGATTACCAGTGTTTTGAACTCTGCATCTGATAAATTGGCTATTTCTTCATTATTTCGTTGTAGTTTTTCTGGAGCATTGATCTGTTCTTTCATTTGGGACTTTTTTTTTTTTGTAAGTGCACCTGTTACATAGTAAGGGGTGGAGTCTTAGGTATTTGCCAGGGCGGGGCAAGCCAGGTCACTGTATGTGGGGAAGGGGTCTGAGAGGGAACGATGCCACTTGCTTGGTTCTTGGTGGCTTTCAGCTACTTCCTGGTCACTTCCTCCACTACCTAAAAGCAAACTGGGCCTTTCTGGTGCTGATTCTGGTAAGTGGTTTTGTGTATGTTCCAGGACTCCATGGGTCTCTTTAATGAACTCTCCTGTGAGGCCGGAAGTTTCTCTTGCCTCCTCAACCTTCACAGGTGTTTTCAGTTGTAGGTTTTGAGGCTTCATTTTCCCCGTGTTGGAACCCTGGGTTGTGCGGTCTGTCTTGCTCCCCAGTTGTTCCTCCTGGTTTGTCCACACACAAATGTGGGACCACTCAGTCCACTAGCTGCTGCCTCACTGGTCCACCAGCTGTCACCTCGCCGAGAATCCTCTCTACCAAGCTGCCTGTCTCTGAGCCTCCTGGTCTAGGTGAATATGTCTTCTTTAACTCCTTGGTTGTCAGACTTCCTCACAGTTCGATTTCTGTCAGTTCTGGTTGCTTTTTGTTTTTAAATTTGTTGTCCTTTTTTTTGGTTGCGTGAAGAGGCACAGGGTATCTACCTATGCCTTCATCTTGGCCAGCAGTTTCTAACTCCCAGTATTACCTTATTTTAAAAATATACTTAAGTTGCACTTGAAAATCTTAGAACATTAAATTTGCAAAGGCAAATGTCTTCTTGCGAAGACAGTTAAGGCCAATAAAAAGTTTAAATATGTTCTTACTATATTCCAACCTTGCTAAATTTTACATTAGTGTTATTTTATTCAATATATATGAAAACCCAATTATGTGTTAATTGTGGCCCCTCCAAATCATACGTTGAAGTCTAAACCCTCAGTACCTTAGAATGTGACTACATTTGGTGATAGGGCTTTAAAGAGCTAATTAAGGTCAAATGAGGCCATATGGCAGCCTCTAATTATATATATAATTAGATACATATAAATATATATATATATATATATATATATAATATATATATATATATTTAGGATACAGACAACAAACAGACATACAAATGACCATGTGCAGACAAGATGAGAGTATGTTCATCTACAAGCCAAACCAGAGGTCTCATAATTAAATCAGTCCTTGGTCTTAGGCCTCTAGCCTCCAGAACTGTGAGAAAATAAATTCTTGTTGTTGAAGCATGCCCCCCTTTATGCCCCAGTCTCTGCTGTTTTCTTATGGCAGCCCCAGCAAACTCATATAGTCTCTTTTATATATATTTTATATGTAAATAATCTGAGGTCTTAAAAGAGATTAGATGAAGTATCCAAGACCACATGGGTAGAAGGTAGTCAAATTGAGACTCAAACTCTCATTACTTATTAAACAAATATCTCTTTATCACATGCCACGTGCCAGACACTATTATTTCCAAAGATATGAAGGTAAAGAAACAAATCCCAAAAATGGAGCAGGATTAAGAATTCCAGAGTGTAGGATGAGTTAAGTAGTCCCTGCCACAAAACTAGGCACTGAGTGAAGACATTCTAGATGTGGCTAGTGGCAGTGATAGTGTCTCAGGGTTTGTGCTGTGTCAGGCTCCTCCTGTGTCACAGTGTATGTTTACTGGCTGTCCCCAAAGTTTAAAACAGACAGGTTTCTAAGAAAAAAAATAGATAAAAGAAATTGTTAGCAAATAGAGTTGGAAAATGCTCTTCTCCCTGTCTCTTGGAGCTTCCCATTATATATTAGCCTATTAAAGATTCTAGAGCAAAGAAATGTCTTTATCTTTGCCTACTCCTGTTTTCTAACTTGATTGATAGCAAGACCCTGATTTTCCACATTAGCTGTTTACATGCTGCAGCATTAGTTTTCTTAGGTACACCTTTTAAAAAAATGCTCATGAAGTAATGGGTTTTTTTGAAGTAAGAGGGAGTCAATGGTGAATTCTTTACTTCACAATGAATTATTTGAACTGAGTTTAAAAAATTGGGAACCCATTACAATTTGCATCATTATTTTAAAACATCAAAATATCAAGCATGCATATTTAATCCAAATTAAGAATTTCTAAAGAGTAGTTTATGTTTAAATGGGAAAAATATTAAGAAAGATTCTATGCAATAAAAATTAGTTTTTAACAACATAAACTTGTATCTATACATGGAGAATCAGCTGCATCAAACTCACTGAATTAAAAAGTTTTAAAATTTCAAAGTAATAATTTTCATGTTTTTCCATTGCATTTAAGATGTTTTCTCCATGACAGAGAGGATAAGTGCATATTTTGTTGAAAGCCATATGTAGTAAAAACGATCTAAATACTACCTGGCATCTTATGTCTCATCTTTAGAATTGATTTTTTACAAAAAATCTGTAATGTAAGGGGAGTTTTCCAAGCTACCATGTGATAGGAATAGCCAGGCATGTGACCTGAGAACCCCAGAAAAATGGTGGGTTGGAATTGTTTCAGAATCTGGAAATATCACATGGTATTTGTTTTCACACTTGTCCTAAAAAATGTCAATTCCACCTCCCAGGTAGGTTTGTCTGTCTGAGTTCAGCGAGTCCAGCATCAGTCCTTATGATCAGTGATTTAGAAAGAACACTTCTTCACATGTGTCTTATTTAAGGTAATTAAGAAATTAAAGAAAAAATTAAGACTCCATTTTACAAAATCATTGCAACTTGAAAAAAATTATTTTATACAGATTTCTATTGTAAGTTTTCCTATTATGTTCCTTTTAATATACATAGAACTTTCCAAGAAAATATTTGTCACTAAGAGTGAAGTATATCAACATAATACTAGATTTTCTCCATAATCATTTTTATATATTCAATTATAATTTTTATTTAGCCTTTAAGCACGGAAACTTACTTAGACTATTTTAAAGTTATAATCATTTTGCATACAAGTAGCATTTCAATTAATGGAATAACCCTATACAGTGTAAATTATGATTTTTATTATAATGGTTATTATGTATTTTAAGGGAGAACTAATTAAAAGTATTTTAAAATAAATACCTTAATTTAAGAGATAAATATTCATGTATATAGAAGTAAATGCCTTCTATTTCAATGGTGTGTTTGTAGATCACAGAATGCTAATAATGCAATACTAATTGTGAACAATTCTCATATATATATCAAGAATTAGTAATTAGCAAATAAACTAGATTAAATGCTATTTTAACAAATTATAATGTTCTTTTTACATTACACAAGTTACATACAAATAAAATTATTTAAAAAAATTATTGAAGGTCAGACACATGTTTTTAAAGGAATTTTAATATTTATTATTTTTTGAACTTCCTAAAACTTCATCTTTTTTATTAGTGTGATTACCTAAATTGTATTGGCTTACATGTAGGCATTAAGACATACTTGTATACAAATGAAAAATACCTCAAGATTATATAGAACTTAATATTAAGATAAGTCATGTGTGGTCTAATTACATTTTATAATAAAATTTTAACAAAAAATTTGAAAGATATTTTGTTAATTTTTTTTGCTCAGAAAAAAACTGTATCTTTTGCTAAATATTTTCTAAGCTTAACTTTTCCCCTGAAATTGCAGAAATTTACTTAAAATATTATTTATTTTTTGGCCTAAAAACCTTTAGAATCATTTCTTATGGGGCATGCTCCCAGTTTCAAAAAGGATATGCAAGGATAGTTTTTTTTCTTTTTTAATGTTAGAATTTCCAGGGTCTGGATTCCATGTGAAAAAATAACAAAGAAACAAAAATAAATAAATAAATGTTTCTCAGCTCTCCTTTAGTTCTGGAATAGACATGTATCTGTCTGTCCAGTATTGCATTTTAGGGAGGTTACCTCTTCCTCTCTCTAGATACAGCCTACCCAGTTCCCATGACCCTGAAGTGTTTGCTCTGATTGTGCCTGACCACCATCTGGCCCTTAGGGCGTGGCCTGGGATCTAGGCCTGGCTCCACAGATCATTGCCACGTGTGACTGGCTCAGTAATTGACCCATACCATGTCCTACCTGGGACTTTTGAGGTTGTCATTGTGATTTTTGTATCCAAAGATCATGTAAACCTAAAGCTTTTTGAGACCACTTCTTCTCTAAGGGGGAGATCTTCCCAGAGAATGAAGCAAACAGGGAAGAGAGTAAAGAGATAGAGGTATAACCTGATTGGTCTTCTCTGAGGGACCTGACTTCCACTGAGACTAACTAAAACCAGTGCAGATCTGAACCATATTGTTACATGAGTAGAACCAAACCAAAGCAAACCAGACCAAAGTCAAACAGTTCAACCAACCAACCAACCAACCAACCATTCTTGAGGTGGTTGGAATTAGGTTTCTTCCACCTGAAATGAGGAGTCTTGTCTCATAACCACATTATTTTTTCTGAATATTAAAACTTTGAAAATTGAGAGAAAACTTACTGTGTTTAACAAATATTTGCTGAGTTTCACATATACTACAGGCACATGGGATTTAGAAAAAAGAAACTTTGTCCTTTGCACACTTACATTTTAGTTGGGGGAAATAGGCAGAAAAGCAGAATCACAAGTTAGTGAATTCTAATGTATCTGAGGTGATGAATTCTATCAAAAAAAGTTTGAGCAGACCAGAGAAATAAGGAAGCAGAAGTGGAAAAGAGTTACGATCATTTGAACTAGGGAAGTTTGAGTATGACTCATTGGAAGGGTGAATAAACAAGGCTGTGGAGGAAGTGAGGGAGTTAGGCAGGAAGGTACACAGAGGAAGAGAATTCCAGACAAAGCAAAATCTGATATCACTAGAGAATCTGCCTACTGTACCCAAGGAACAGTGGGGAGGTGGGGTTTTTACGTAAAGAGAAGTGAGATGAGGTCAGTGGCTCATGGGGACATTGGCATCAAGAGAGTACTTTGGGGAATGAACCAGGGTGGAAAGAAACACAGATGAGAGGGCAGAGTTGTTCACTGAGAGGAGAGTGATGGGGTCTCATCATCAAGAAGGACCAGCCGTGGGCAGGACACAGAGCGGGCAGCAAGGCAGAGCAGAGCAGTGCCCATGCAGACGGATGAGACAGTGTGGTGGGGAGTCAGAGGCCATCAGAGGATGGAATAGGAAGGGCCGGAGGTTCAAGGATACAGGGCAATGGGTCACCTAGGGTCTAGGAGGTTGGGAGTACAAATGGGCTAGGGAGGTACAGAGAACTGCTGGGCTTTGCAAGGGCCTGCTTACAGTTTGTCATTTATTAAAAAGTAAGAAGAACTGCTGTAGTGTTTTCCTCCAACTATATTCAGCTATATAGGTGCAAAGACAGGGACAGCAGCAACTGGTTGAATTTAACCAGGACTGTGGCTTTGCTAAGGGAGCATGACAAATTCTGATGCAAGGGATATATGCAAGGGATAACTTTTAATGTTTGACAGTGAAGTTTGAGCCAAGTAAGGAGTCTACTGGAAACTTGAGTTAAGTGTGGTTGGTAAGATTAGAAAACTGAAAGCACTGGGGATACGTTGAAAGAAGTATATGGGCAAGATAAGCAGTGGAGGCCAGTTGAGTGGAATGCAGTGCAGATAATGGAGGGGATGCAGGTGTTTACAATGACATGACCTTGAATGTGACCATCAGAATGTGAGTGAGTATGGTGTCTGGGGAAGAAGGAGAGATGGGGTCTCTGAAAGAGAGTTCAAAAAAGTGAGAGGTTCCTATCGAACTCGCTTACTCCTGCTTCTGGCTAGAGTGATAACATATTGTTGGGTCTGAAACTTCCATCTTGGTTGGACCTTGAGGTGACCTTGGTAATGGCATCCATGGAGAGCAAAGCAACCAAGCAGAGGAAGCCAAAGGCCCTGGGGACTTTGAGGGGCAGAATCTATTTACTGGATGGCGTAGACTGCCTGCCTCTGCACACTCATTTCGGCTACTGTTGTCAATGCCTGTCACTCACAGCACAGTCTGATTCTAATTGATATACTGTGAGCCTATTATACCATTTTCTCCTTTATTTTACTGTATCTAATTAGCTTAAATGCCAGAATTAGCTTTAAAAAAACTCTTTCATCATTTAGGGCCCAGAATAAGAGTCAAGCTCTTCATAAAGAGTTAGTTGTCTGCATCAGCCAGAATGAAACTTTCTCCTTCTCATTCATATGCTTCTAAATTCTGAATTTGAAAATTTACATTCTAAATTCTTTGCATGTGGAGCACGCATAGCCTTGTGTCATCTCTGCTCATGCCCCAGTGAGGTATTTAGCAGATAGTAAGTTCTCAGGCATTGGTTGAATGAAAGGCTAAGCGGTCACCAGCCATGCAGAATGAACTCACCATGGGTCTCTGGTATAAGAGCAGGCAGCTCAGGGAAAAGACTCACTATGGCTCTCACCGGCATTAGCAGATCAGAAGTGAAACAGACTCTGCTTCGGCGTGTATATCAGAGAGATCTCAGAGACAGGACCACGTCCAAAGGACAGAACACTTCGCTGAGGTTCGCTTCATAAGCATGATACTCCAGTCCATCCCAATCAAGGGAAGATAAAAAAAGCTTGGCTGTGATGAAATGCCAGTACAGAGCTTGACCACAGGCATTTGTGAACTTCTAACTATTTCTTAGTAGGGTGGTTAGGATAAAGGTAACTGGAGCACAGGACTCTCACGGGATATTATTAAAAGCCAGCGGTTAATGAGTGTGTCGGAGAAGCAGCGTGTTCTAAGGCAAGTCAGATAAACCAGGGCAGGCAGCCCTTCATCTGACATAATCCCATACTTAAAAAGACACACAGATGAAAATCAAGTCACAGCAGGAACGTGTCTCAAGTTAGAGTCTGCACAATGTTTCTGCCTGAGCAACACTATTGAAATACTATTTCAGCTCATCACACGATGAGTAAGGCACTTGACTCTGGGGTGTGGTCTTCTCTGGGAACATGAGCACCACTGACAGATGTGGTGAGAAATATGTTCTGAGTTCTCATCAGCTTCTTTCCCTCCAGTAGTGCTTGGCAAAAGGCTTGCTGCCTGCTCCGCTTGCACACTTAAGAATGGCTTTTAGATTGTGTGTTTGGGTCTGCAGCTCTTTTTGTAATCTGAGTACTCAATCCCATTTCTATCCCTTGTCTACACTTTGATAGTTCACTGCTCATTCTAGCTGCCTTTGCTTTTTTTAATCTCCAAAGAGGTTTTATTTAGCTCCTTTTGAATGAGATCAACTTTCCTTGGGGTTCAAGATAAAAGCTATCCCCACCCTCTTTGGTTAATGCTATGATGCTGCTTATAAATCATTAATCATACCTGTGAGGACCCCCAAAACTCAGCATTTATTTATAAAAAATTGTGTATTTATTCTTATGTGTTTAAACTTTAGTCACCTCCAAAGTACTCTCCATTTGAGGCAATATACCTATTAGATGTTTTTTCCACTGCTCAACACAGTTTTTGAACTTGTCAATTTTGATGTCATTCAGTGCTTCTGGTATTTTTTGTCTCACCTCTTCCACATCAGCAAAACATTTCCCTTTGGAGACTTTTTTCACTGGGGAAACAAGCAAACAAAAAGAAGTCACTCGGGGTGATATCTGGGAATAGAGAGGGTGGGGCATGGAGGTCATGCCATTTTTGGTTATAAACTGCCAAACACTCAGTGTGCTGTGGCAGGTGCACTTGTAAATTACCCATCATGAGTCAGGCAAACGTGCTGAGTCTTCAAAAACAATCATTGAAGCTGAACATAGCTTCTCACCACAACGCCAGCTGGTGCATGGATACAGATCAGTTCCTAGAACACTCACCCAGTGGGAGAAGACTGTGCTACAAGGGACTCGCTCCCTAGCAGATAATTCTGAGGTTTTTTTGGGTCCTCATCAATGACAATAATTATAATTTAGCACTTCACAACCATAGTAATACCGGAACAAACAAAGTTTGCTGAAGATCCAAAAAGAAACCTCTCAAGTGTAAATGTTCAGTTTTAAGCTTCGTATGTGTTCTGGAGTTAAGGGGACATTTAGATAACTAAAGTTACAAGAGTGTCCTTTTCCTGAAAATTTGATTTTTCTCCATCCACTGCTCCTTGATACACTTTATTATTTGATTTTGAAATTGCCTAATTGTCTCAGTTCACATCTACATTCTCAGGACTTGTCTATGTTAACTGTAGCTCGCTTTTGAAATATTTGTATCACCTTTCTTCCCTACTATCTACAGAGTGCCTTTAGGAGACACAGAATTATATTTTGCTTCTGTAGCTGTGGGTAGCTGGGACTTGGGAAATGACAGTCCCTTGCTTTTGCCTAGAGACCTGGAGCTCACCACTAGCATATCGGCAGAAAAGAAGAGCTAGTGAAGGTTACTAACAAACACATAACTTTATCATAGCATTTCAAAACCTGGGCTGGATGGGGAGAGGTAAATTTAGGCCAGATGGCCTAGTTAGACCGCATTTGGCCTGGATCTTCTGAATAACTAAGACATTCTAAGAGCAGATCTCCCACAATATAGGTTCAATTTTTGTTGTGTTTCAAAAAAGCCCTATTTTTCTTCTGTGCTCAAGCACGAAGGTAAATGAATGACTGCCTTGAAATGCATGCCCTCTTTTCCTAGCAGCCCACAAATGTTTTGCATAAAAGGAGATCAGGTTCTTTATTTCTAGAATGCGGCAGAAAGTTCATTGTTCCTTATTACTGTAAAACTTGCCTATATGTAAAACTAGCCTAATGTTTACCAGCTATTTCTAGCATGTACTTGCTTTCTCAGAAGAGAAAAAAGCTATAGATATAAAAAGGCACTTATTTGGTTGAACAGTAGAACTGGGGCAACTTGGTGCACGCCAAACCCTTTGAAACTCTGGCACAGAGTGTGGTAGGGTGATCAGTGAGGGGTGGGAGATGAGATGGAATGGAGGGGAGGGGGCTATAGGCAAACTTGGATCTGAGTTTTAACTCTTCCTGGTTCCATGACCTTGACCAAACTAAGTTTTAATCTTTATTATGTATCACCAATACGTAAAGTGGTAAATTTCTAAAAATAATAATAATAACAGTATCCAAGAACCAGAAGTGAGCTCATCACTTTACCTTGCCCTATCTTAAGGACAGTCTGTATTTACTCCTCAAAGTAGTTTATAATCTCCCTTGATTAAGTGTGAATTATAAGCATGTATTTTTTACCATTTACCAGCACTAAGTATAGGAGACCAGTTTTGCTTGGTGTGGGCCCAGCTCTCACTTGGAAAGGCCAGTGGAAAGTGACATAAGACCCACACCCATAGATGGGTTCTCCCACGGGGAATCAGGCCTGCATTGTACCCAGGCCGTTTTGAGATTTGCATTTTGCTAAAACTCCCTCATCCTGAATCGAGGCAGCAAATGTTTATTGCATATCTTTAAAGTGACTTCCTAAAATCTATGCTAAACCTTCCAAGGATGAGTGTAACCAGTTCAACCACTTTTCCCATTTGCATTTGCAAATATTCTTCTGGGATGTGATTGGTGGCATCCTCTCCTTTGTTTTCTGTAAAAGGTAACCACCTAAAGCGAATCTGTGCATAGTAAATGAGGACCATCCTCAATATAATGTGCCCAGAAAAGCAATAAAAGTCTATCAAGGCAAGGGTCAGGGCACTCTCCTCTTGAGAGTGGCCATGCCATCCCTTTTCCTCCACAGGACTCAGTAGTCAGAGTGAATTCATCTTGTGTCTCATCCATAATGTTGCAGACCCCACAAGCCAGGGTCTACATCAACTAAGCAGACTGTTGGATATATAAAACAGACAAATGCATACTATCTGTTCTCAGTGAGCTTGTACATTTTATTGATGGGAAAGGCATATAAATAGTTTTGCATGTATTACTTGCATGGGATATTTACATACACTACCTAAGTTAAATTCAAATAACTCAATAAATACTTGAGTGTCTCCTCTGTGCTAAGACCTGTGTTAGAAGCCAGAGTTATGAAGAGTGAGGAACTTGGAGGAGAATTATGGACCTTGTTCCTAATCAAAGAACTTGCATTACAATTTTTTTAAATTCCAAACTCATATGTATCAGATAGCTTATTAATACTCTAGCCTGCAGCACTCAAAGTTATAAACTTGTGAGCAAGTCATTAATAATATTGTGGGTCTGTATAAAGTACTTTGGACATGGACATAATGCAAATTAATACTTTAATTACCTAATTTCACAAACACGCATCATTTTTATTTCATAAATATTACTAATTTCAAGACATTTTATAGTGTTAAGATATTTATCAATCCCATTGCTTTTCTGGTAATATTATTTTATATGGATTTGCTCTTAGTCTATGTAGCCCTGTAGTATAATTTAAGAGTGCTTTTAATTAACTAAGGCTTTTTATTCAAATTTCACTTTATAGAAATCATTTTTTGCGATAGGAAATATGTCTATTTCTTGAATAAAGTGGCTACCATTCATTCATGCAATCATTCAACACTTTCGAATATTACTTACTACTTTCTTGGAAATGACGCTTAGGCGCCCCCTCTGGTGACTGAAAAATAGACACCGTAGAGACGGTAAATGGTATCTGCTTTCATGGAGAGTATAATTATCTTTCATTTTTGGTTTTCTTTTTAAATGACCATCGGATATAACTATAGAAAGCTAATAGTTAATAGTTTAACTCAAAGTATCAAATTATGTAATTTATTTAGTGAATTGGGTATTGTCAAATTAATTTTAATCCTTGCTTCTCCCTCCACCCACTTCAAGCTACAAAAGTTATTTGCTTGTGGGCTGGTACATAATCGCAGTGTTCAATCTTCCCAGCAGATGGCGATATATGGTGAATGACTGCTATGCGAAATCAAGTCATTTGTTTTTCAGCTTTCATCCAAACTTGGATGCTTTCTAACAAGACTATAAAATTATCCCAGAAACTGACTAAATGCTTGAAGTGCATTGAAATTTTCTTTACATCTGTGAAATCCATGCATTTGAAGAGCCTCATACAAGAAAGGGGAATTAAAAAAAATAGATTTCCAGTCATTCATTTCCTAGAATTTGTTATAAAAACAATCAAAATGCATTTAGCGAAGATTAAAATGAAAGCCTCTCATATAATTTATTTTAAAGGTGAGTTGTTTTTACTTTTGTTCTAACTCAAATCCAGACAAGAAATGAAAAATGCTATGGTGGTTAACATAAAAGCCATATAATTCTGTTTGGGAGAGAAAAACAGAATGACCTTAATAAAAGAGCTATAAAATAAATATTATAGGAGTAGAGAGTAGCTATTTGATTAGAAATTGATTTTATAAGGTTTGACCTACTCTTCTCTGAATTAAACGCAACCCCCTGGAGGTATTTTGAATACACGGGGTACTTTTAGAAATTCAGTTACTATCTGTTATTTCTTCAAAATCCTTAAGGCAGTTTTCTTAATGCTATATTTCAAATTTTGTGCTCCTAAAAAGAAAACAAAACAAAATTCTGTCACATACAATTAACAAAACTGGGACAGGTAAAAGGATGAGTAAATTATGAAAAGTACTGATTAGTTTAAAAAGTATGATCAAAATCCTTATAAATAAGACACATTAATAAACTTCTGGCAGAATTTTTTGTTGAATTGCCTTGTTCAATTTTCCCAATAGCTGGGATCACAGGCATGAGATATTATACAAGTTCAAATGGGAAATTGGGCTCTTGCTCAACTATGTTCACAGCTGAAGAGCAGAAAGCACATGTCCATGAAAGACTGTCTGCTTGCCTCTCCAGCAGCCTCATGAAGTGGAATTTATTACCTGATTTTATCAACATGCCAAAGGAGATTTTTTGAGATGGACTTATTAACTACCTCCCCCCGCCCCCCGAGACAGATGTATGAAAACATACTGCCAATTTATTTCACTCACACTAAGTCCAATTGTCACAAAAACTGGAGTACTTATAATCGATGATCCAATTTTTCTCTCTGTAGGCAGATAATTCAGGCAGAGAGGCCAAATTATAATCAGAAGTCTTCCTGGTGTTTATGTGTTATATGACAAAGCTTAAATCAGAGGCCTAATTTTGGTACTTTTCAAGAATATCCATGAATTCAAAGTTTCCTAATACCAAGAAATCAGGTGATCAGTTATAAATATGCTGCTCCTTCATTTGTTATTCAAAACACTGCTACCATATATCACTAGTTGTATTGATATATAAATGATTACATGTTTATACTATAGTTACATGCATTAAAAATTAGTGAACTAAAGCTACACATAACATACAATGAATCACACAAAACATAAAATGTTACATGATTATAAACTAAATATATGCAATCCATGCTGATATGAATTAATGATTGAATAAATCAATGAATGGGGGAGAACAGACAGCCCATATACAGAAGAATTACAAATAATTTATGCACATACTCTGCCCTCAAACAGCAGAAGCATAGCTCCCCACTCCTTCAGTGTTTTAAGGCATTGTTTAAATAAGTGCTAGGTCTAATTTTGGTTCTTTCAAAATAGCAATGAATTTGACCCCTCAGCCTGGTGATCACGGTCAATGTCAACAGTGATAACTCATGCGGATAGTATGTCCTCTTGATATAATGTAATGGGAATAGCACTTTATCCCTGTATTCTTCCTCCCCCAAATTCACAAACCCAGTTGAATAATGAGAAAAAAAATCATGTAAATTTCACTTGAGTGATATTCTATAAAATACCTAATCAGTATCACTCAAAACTCCAAGGCCATAAAAAAGCAGAAAAGATCTGAGAAACTGTCACTTGCAGTGTTAGTCTAGTCTAACAAGAGGTGATGACTAAATGCAATGCGATATTCTGAATGAAATTCTTAAACAGAGAGAAAAACAGGAAAAAAACCCTAATGAAATCTGAATATAGTATGGACTTTAATTACTGATAATACATTAACATTGGTTTATTGGTTGTGACCAATGAACCATCACTAATGGGGCACTCTGGGTGTGGAGTTTATGTGAACTCTCTGTGTTCTCTTTGCAATTTTTCTATAGTTCTGAAACTGTTTCAAAATAGGGGTTGAAACACATTGGCATGTTTTCTTTTCTTCCCCCAAATACCTGAACAAATTAGTGCTTTTCACTTTTGGGGTGAGGTATACAGAGAGCATTGCCCATGACTGGATAGATATGTTTCTCAAAGCAGGAAGGTATTATGACTTTATTTGTAACTTATTCGATTGGCTGTGGTCCAGCTGAAACTCCATCATCATGCAATGGACACAACCCTTACTGATCCTTGTAAGAAATTTAGACAGCTTAGTTCCATCGAATCGAGGTTTTGAAGAGATTGATAACATGGCGTATTCATACCCATTCTGAGAAGGGGTTTGACGGACCTGCAGGGCTTGCCTGTGATTCTGGGACTGAAGGAGCTCCTGTTGTTCCAGTGTCTCCTCATTTTCTAAGCATTATCGGGTGGAAGGAACTCTCGATAAAGCCGCTGAATAATAATCTTTAGGCAGTGGGACCATAGCCAGATTTTTTGTATTTGCCGATGTAGTTTTGTGTAGCTATGTGGGGGATGATTAAAATACACTGCACATTGTCCAGTTCATGTCAATTGGTATTCTGTCACCTCAAACTGAGGCTAGGAGTTTGGGAGAAGATGCCTCAGACAATGGCCAGAGTTTGCCATTACGGCATGTGACCGCGAGGTCGGAAACACTCCTTGATGAATGTGTATGTGTGGAGGACAAACACGGACACTGAGGGTGTTTATATGCAGGACATGGCATTACCAGAGGGTAAATATATGAATGGCTGTGTCCATGGCTGATCAAAGTGGTACAGAATTCTGTAGAGATGAGAACAGTCCCTTTTATGCCCTGGCGGGTGTGGCTCAGTAGACTGAGTGTTGGCCTGCCAACAAGAGGGTCGCCTGTTCAATTCCCAGTCAGGGCACATGCCTGGGTTATGGGGCCAGGTCACCAGCAGGGGGCACTTGAGAGGCAACCATACATTGATGTTTCTCTCCTTTCTCTCCCTTCCTTCCCCTCTCTCTGTAAATAAATACATAAAATATTAAAAAAAAAAACAGTGCCTTTTCATTTTGCACTGATCAGACTATGGCTGAATCCTGTGCTCACTTCAGGGCAAGGAAATTCAGCTTTAAAGGGCCACAGACACCTGGCATGTGTTAAAGGAAAGCAAATGAAGAGATGAGAAAACTGAGAGCCATAATATTATATGAGGAAACCTGAGGTATCTGTAGCTAGAAGGAAAGGCACTATTTCCATATTCAACTCCCCCACCCCAAGTTGTTATTATGAGAAGGATTAGACTTATTTCATGTCACTCCTGACAGATCAAAGTAGTAACAGGTCAAAGTTACAGGAAACATATTTTGGAATATTACAAGCAGGCAATATTTAATAGAGCTTTTGGGGGATAGATTAGTTATCTTATAGGATAGTGAGGTGATTTTCTTTGCTATTTTCTAGGCAGAAGCTAAACACCTTCTTGAGAATGTTGAAGAAGGAAATCAGTTATGATGTAGTTAGACATTGGCATGAAGAAAAAGGAGAAGAGGGGGGATGAGAAGGCACGCTCTGTGTGTGGCGGTCACCGTGAATGAGGGGTTCAGCAGCCATGACTCACAAGGGCAACTCGACCAAGGGTGCTGAATCATTCAGGGTTCTCCAGAGGACAGATCCTAAGATCTGCAGTCAGCCAGCTGCGGGCTAAGGAGACCAAATGATGCGGTTCAGCCAGAAGGCACAGCAGGCTGGAGACCCAGGAAGACCTTCCCAAAGACAGGAGACATCAGTGTCCCAGAATGGAAGAGAGTCAAGCAGGAGAAATTCTATGTTATTCAGAGGGTCAGCTTTTTGTTCTATTGAGGCATTCAACTGATTGGACGAGGCCCACCCTGTTTAGGGAGGGCAATCTGCTTTACTCTGTCTATCAATTTAAATGTTAAACACATCAAAAAAACACCCTTACAGAAACACCCAGAATTATGTCTGATAAGTTATCTAGGCCCTCCATGACTCATTCAAGTAGACACATTAAACTAATCATCATAGACATAAGGTCTGGATTAAGGGAACAGTCAAGAGTCCTAGACCAGCTGAACTGGCTTACTGTGAGGAAAACACAGAGTGGCTGATGGAGGAGAAAGGTGATGAAAGTCAGCTATGGCTGTGAGATCAGCTGGGCAAGAGGGTCTCTCATTAATAATCGATCTCAAGTCCTTCCAGGTGTTGCGACTGGCCAGCGCCTTAAGGGTTGGGCTTACTAGTGGGTACAAGTGGATCTAAGAAGGGAAAAGGGTGTACACTTGTGCAGCATATCAAATCCTCTTACCCCTCCCTCACACCAAGCACTGTCATGACAACAAGCATCACACTGGTTCATGCAAGTACCGCATGACACCATCCTGGGGCTTCTTTGATGCCATCTCTCAGAATGTGCAGAGAAGCCTACTCAGCACTCATGTGTGTACAAGCTGGAAGAACAGGGAGCCGATGCCCTGGAGACCACTCTTGACCAGTGGGGGGTGAAAGCTGATGGACAAATGCTTGTCGCCTTCATTTTCCTTATGAGATGTGCTTCAAGTAACACAGGCTCCTCAGAAGAGTTCTTAGGATTGATCCTTAGTCCCCAGTAGTTGTGGGCAACTTGCAGAAATTTGTCTCTGCTCACCCTAGCCTTTAGGACTGCTCCCTGAAATCACTTTCCAAACAGACCTTTGCCTTAGGCTCTGCTTTCCTGGGGAAGCTGGGTCAGTACACCCCCTTCATTCTCACAGTTTTCTGAAGAACCAAACTGGTTTCCCTACTGTTTTCAGGACATTCCCTCCCTACCTTGACTTCAGGTGTTCCAACATCTGCATCTTCCCCTGCTTTCTGAAGATAAGTAGTGCCCATACCAAAGTAAAAAGGACCTAATAAGGTGAGAGTGAGGCAAGAACCATTTACCTTCACAGGTCTCTTTTCAACTGACCTTTCCATCAGCTCAGAAGTGTTTGCAGTGGGGCATGACAGACACACAGTCCCTGGTCTTCTCTCCAGAGGGGTGGGAGCTTCTAATATCCTTCTAACATCCTTGACCTGATAGGGTTTGAGCCAATGAATTTGTATTTCAAGCTTTCTATTACCCAAGAACTCTTTGCCTTATCCCAAACTCCAAAAAAACAAGAAAAAGAGGGCCTATCCTTACTAAGGCAGAAAGTTCAAACTACAGAACTTGTAAAATGAATATTTTTTGTTCAAGTTTCCAACAGTACAGTTTAGAGGGAAAAGGGGCTTCAATTTTTTTTCTGTACGTATCTTGGTATGCAACAAAACCACTGTCTACTTTATATTCACAGATGTCTTTCTAATATAGTTGCTGTTCTCAAGGATTAGCATCAGTACTTGTAGCAAACAGTTAAAAATAGAATTCCATTATGTGACTACATAATAAAGAACTTTGGAGTAAAGATGGCATATATTTTGGATTTCAGAGATACTCAAGTGTAAATGTCTCATGTTGATGTACACAAAATACCCTTTCAAGAGGAATTTTGCCTAACTGAACTAATCAAACGATGTATGCATTTAAAACTGTTGTGCCTATAGCATAATTATGGTAAGTATGCCATATACACAATGAATGCCTCTAAATGCAATATGAAATTCTTAATGATGCCAAATAGACTTTCTCAACTTGTTTGGTGTGCTTGTGGGGATTTGTTGACTTAAAGCTTAAATAAGGAAGGCAGAAACTGGTTGTGAGTTCGTAGGTTATGCCAGCTAGAAGTGCTGAGTCAGTAAAAACAAAACCCTAAAACTGATAATTAGTTAGTTGTCCACCCAAATGCAGGACAGTATAGTCTTAGAAATGTCAGGGTATGAAAAGTTCATATCAATAAAATAAAAAAATATTTTGATACTGTGGGGAGCAATCCAAGTTTTGGGCTAAAAGTTGTGCCTAGTAATATCTAAACTAAGTATTCCAGTTAATAAGCTGAATATTTTATATTCTAATGAGAATAACTCTGGTTATAGTTTCCTTGGATTAAAAACCAGATTTTAAAATAGTAATAAAAGCCATTTAAATGAAACTCATAAAAGAACATTTGAACCTCATTTTTAATTAAATATTAAATTCTTTCTTGAGGGGCAAGAGCTAGTAAAATTTGACCATTACTGTGATCTATCAACGGAAATTTAGCAGTGTTAATTTTCCTACTTCCTTCCCTGCTTACTACACTCACTCCTCCCACCCTCCCTCTAGCTCAGTGCTTTAAACAGCAGAGATTTAGTTTTGAATAATTCTGGAGGCTGGAAGTCCAAGATCGAAATGTTGGCAGAGCTGACTCCTCCCGAGCCGAGGTCTCTCTCCTTGGCTTACAAATGGCTGCCTTCTTGCTGTGTCCTCACATGGTTACCTCTCTGCTCATGCATGGTTGGTGTCTCTTCTTCTTTTTATAAGGACACCAGTTGCACTGAGTTAGGGTCTCACGCGATGACTTCATTTAATTTAATCACCTCTTTAAAGACCCCCATCTACACATATAGTCACATTGGAGGTTAGGGCTTTAACATCTGAATTTGGGGGTCACGTAGTTCAATCTCTATCATATATGAGGTCTGTCCAGAAGGTATCCAGCCACATAATAGGAAAAATAGAGACATTCACTTTAGGAAATATGAGTTACAACAAATATTGTATGTAGGATACCTCAGTCCCCTTTAAGGTAGGCACTTTGGGACCTCACACAGTTCTCCCAATCACCATCAGCTGCCCCATAATATTTTCCTGAATCTCATTGACAGTCTGAAAGTTCTTCCCTTTCAAAGGTGATTTTAGTTTTTGGAAATCCAGGAGTTGCAGGGCATTAAATCAGGGCTGTAGCAAGGCTAAGTCATCTGGATAATTTGATGTTTTGCCAAAAAAATTACATGAGACATGATGCATGAGCAGGCACACTGTTGTGATGAAGCTGCCAATAACCAGTTGCTCATAGCTGTGGCCTTCTGAATCCTCTGAATAGATTCAGCAGGGGAATGTTCAAGCTTAATGCAAAATTTGCTCTGCTCCCTCAGCCATTTTGAATGCGACAGCCACACAGTACGCATGCTCACTCAACGGCATCTACTGCCCCCACTGACCAGTACAGTGAAGTTGTCATTATTAATGCATGCACATTCCAGTCCACTCTTCTTGGCTGCCAGGCTACATCAATGTCGGGTAAACCATTCTTGTTATATTAACAATGGCTGGACTTTTCCCAGACAGACCTTATTTGTAAAGAGGATTTGATTCATAAAGTTTTCTATTCCCTATGACTAGTACATACGTAATCTTCTTTAGCAAATTATAAAGTTGAAGAAGTTAATGTGACATACTTCTTATCAAAAGGAAAATTAATAACCTAGATTATGCATGTTCATTGGGTCCCCTTGTAGCTAATTCAAATTAGGTAAAGTTGGTTTCTAATGTTCTTTCTCTTTTCACTCATCTGTGTACCTTCTTTCAGCATTGGTCTCTCCAGGAAGCTTCTTCTTCTGCCAGTCCCTTATTTTTTTTTCTATTTTGTCTTTCCTTTTGAGAATCTAACTTGTTTCCTGGCCACTTATAAAAAAAATCCAGTTCCTATCCACTTATAAAGGAATCCAGTTGAAAGGAATACGTTTCAGTTCTACTTAACCATTTAGTACTGTTTCACAGTGTTAACCAGTCTCTTACTTCTTATATTAGTTTCATTTTTTTCAAACACATTCTGAAAATTTCCCACATCTCAGTGATTTCTAGTTCAGACCTCTCTCTACTTAAATTTCTGACCCACATAACAAATTGACTACCAGACATGTCTGTTTGTGTATCACACAGATACTTCAAATGAAGCTGACTCAAAATTGGGATCACCATTCTTGATGCCTCTCTTCCCCAGTCTTCACATTGTCTCAGCTGCCCTCTCATTCATGTCTAATTCAGTTGTCCAATCATATCTTGACTCCTTTCTCTCTTCCTACATCCAATCTACTGTGTTTTATCAGTCCACAAGGTACATTTTCCCCGCATTTTACATCCCTGAGATTGTGGTGCTTCTAACAATCAGTGGTGGATGCTTCTAACAATCAATCATGTTTTATTAATTAGCAGGTTTTCCCTTTCTAGTCCAGTGTAAAATGATACATTTTAAATCAATGGAGCTTTAAATTCTATGAAATATAACACTGTCATATCTAGTAAATTGTACCATCTCATATCTTTGAAATATGCCCACTTCTCTCCATTTCCCCTGCTACTCCTCAAGGTCACACTAATACCATTTCTCCTGAGGATTATTGTAAGATCCCTTCCACTTCTCTTTCCACTCACTAACTATCAGGGCCACCCTGCCCACGGCTGTCTACTTGGAAACTAACATGATCTTTTAAAACTGAGAAGATTCTGTGTTTGGATTTAGTCTTTTCTAGGCTTAAACATTTTAATGAGACCTGGCCAATGTTGCTCAATTGGTTGGAGGGGCATCCTGTAAACCCAAAGGTTACAGGTTCAATTCCTGGTCAGGGCATATGCTTGCATTATGGGTTCAAACCTCAATCGGTGCACATACAAAAGGCAAATGATCAACGTTTTTCTCCCTCTCTCTCCCTTCTCCTTTAAGAATGTCCTCAGGTGAGGATTAAAACAAAGCAACATTTTAATGGCTTTCTCTTGCTCACAGAGTAAAAATCAGACTCCTTACTATGGCTGACAAGCTTCTCCATCAGTCCAACCTCTTAAGCACATCACTCAGCACTTGATTCATTTTCTGATCTGTAGACTCACTGAATTCATGCCTGTGTTTCAAGCCTGCCTTCTTCTTCCTCAGAGACTACATGCATTAGCTTCCCATCCCATCCCCCTTTTCCTGGCTAACTGTTAATTCATGTTCCAGGTTTCAGCTTAGACATTAGTTTGAAATCTCCCTGACCTCCCTAAGTCTGGGTTAGACACACCTTTTCTATAACATTTGATAATTCCCCAGTCAGCATTCACCTCTGTTTGAATTGCCTGTTTTTCTGTAGAATAGGATAAATTTCATGTTTATTACAATGATTTGTGCTTCCTCTGCTTCATTGCCCCTTTCCCAGGAAGAAGCTAGAGCCTTTGCAGATTTTTTCACCTTAGGCCTTTTTTCTAGGCTAAAAGAGCTTATCTTCTGCAAAACCTAAACTTATTGAAGAGATCAAGATAAAAGTAACTTTGGGATAGTGTTGGAAAGTATTATTTTCTTCTGCAAATGCTGCAAGGAGCAGGGACTTGTTCCTTACTCTCTCAAAGCATCTAGGAAAGATGCCCAGATTTGATAAAGTTATCCTGTTATACTTAGGGAAGGTGCTTCCTTGACGTATGAGCCCCAACCTCATCTAAAAATTCTAGCATTAAGCATGATAGATACAGCTGCATCAGAGTGGCTGAAATGAGGTGGGGTACCACATGGATGAGCCAGGGGGACCTAGTACATGTGGCTACATGAAGATGAGTGATATCTCTGGAACGGGGTGAGGAAGCTGGGTGAGAGTTATGATTGATATTGAGCTTTTTGTCAGACTGGTAAGATGAGAACTCCGAAACAGAGTTAGGCTGATTCTAGAGGATTATAAATCTTCCATGGCCAATTTTGTGGACTGAGATTCACCCTCACAATATCTGTGTCCTCCACCACACTTTCAGGGCATTTCTTTTCTTCTCTTTTATCTTGTTTATTTATTATTCAAAGACTTATTGAATGTTTTTCCTGACTGTATTGATATATACATCTAATTTTTTTTTTAGTCTGTTGATGTGGCAGACCACATTTGGTTGATTTTTGAATGTTGAGCCAAGCATTGCATACCTAGAATAAATTTCACTTTTTTTTGATGTATACTTTTATTTTGTTGAAGATTTTTGCATCTATGTTCATATGAGATATTGCTTATAGTTTTCTTTTCTCATACTGCCTTTGTTTTGCTTTGGTATTAGGGTAATGCTTGCTACATAGAATGAATTAGGAAGCATTCCCTTTGCTTCTGGTCTCTGAAAGAGATTGTGAAGAATCGGTATAATTTCTTCCCTAAATGTTTTGATAGAATTTACCAGTAAACCCAGCAGGGCCTTGTGCTTTCTGCTTTGAGAAGTTAAAATTATTGATTCAATAGGCCTATTTAGATAATCTACATCTTCTTGTGTGACTTTTGGCAGATTGTGTTTTTCAAAAAATTGTTGCATTATATCTAGATTATCAAATTTGTGGACATAGAGTAAGTCAAGATAGTTTATAGCTCACTGAAGCTCTGTTCATATTTTTTAGCCTTTTCTGTCAGTGTTTCATTTTGGATGGTTTATTACTGTGTCTTTAATGTTTAATTATTCAATGTTCAATGGTTTCTTCTGCAATGTTTAATGTCCTATTAATGTCATCTAATGAATTTTGAAATTAATTTTGTTTAACTTTTAGAGAAGCTTTAGTAGTTTTACAGCAAAATGGAGCAAACATACAGAGAGTTCCTCCAGGCTCACTCCCCTCCCACTGCCTCCACACCACTGACATCTCTCTACACGGTGGGACATGTACCACTATCAGTGCACTGTCATGGACACATCACGGTCAACCAAAGTCCATTGTTCCCTTTATGGCTTATTTTTCCTCTTGTACCTCCTATGCTTTTTGGCAGATGTTACATGCCAGGTACCCACCTTTATTGTTTCAGATATCGTAGTTTCATTTATCAGAACTTCTTCATGTCCCAGCTATTCATCTCCTCAGCCTCCCCTGCCCAAGTCCTGGGGAACCCCAGGTATTTTTAATGAAGATATAATTGGCATATATACCACTGTACTGGTTTTATGTAGAAAATGCAATAATTTGGCATGTGTACATATTGCAAAATAAATGCCATATAAAGTTTAGTTAATATCTATCTCCACACAGTCATAATTGTTTTCGTGCATGTGATGAGAACTTTTAGGATCTACTCTCTTGGTAACTTTCAAACAGAGTTATGCATCACTGAACGATAGGAATACATTCTGAGAAAGGTGATGTTAGGTGATTTGCTGCATTTTGTGAACATCATAGAGGGCACCACACAAATCTACGTGGTGTAGCCTACTACACACCTGGACTACGTACACAGCCTGTTGCTCCCAGGCTATAAACCCACACAGCATGTTCCAGTTCTGAATACTGTAGGCAACTGCGACACAGTGGTAAGTATCTGTGTATCTAAACCCAGAAAAGCTTTAGTACGAGTGCAGTATAAATACAAAAAAATCGTACACCAGTATAGGGCATTCAACAGGAATGGACCTTGCAGGACTGAAGTTGCTCTGGGTGACTCAGTGGTGTGTGAGTGTGGAGGCCTGGGATATTACTATATACTACTATAGATTTCACGAACACTGTAAACTTAGGCTTCACTAAATGTATACAACAGCAGATTCAGTCAAGCACAAGAGAACATAATGCCACTAAGAGATGTAAACAGGAGACGTATGAGGCTGCTGCTGGCATAACACAACATACTGTTTCACAGTAAATATTTTTTATAATAGAAAGAGCAGGTGCTCGA
Source organism: Artibeus jamaicensis (assembly GCF_021234435.1). Classification (NCBI taxonomy): domain Eukaryota; kingdom Metazoa; phylum Chordata; class Mammalia; order Chiroptera; family Phyllostomidae; genus Artibeus; species Artibeus jamaicensis. Next base: position 17,405,666 of record NW_026522056.1, on the reverse strand, counting down.
ACAAGGATAAAAAGTATGGTAAATATATAAACCAGGAACATAGTCGTGTATTATCATTATCAAGTATTATGTACTGAACATAACTGTAAGTGCCATACTTTTACAGGACGGGCAGTACAGTAGGTTAGTTTATACCAGCATCACCACAAACAGGAGACATGCACTGAGTTACAATGCTGCCATGGCGACGGGAAATTTTCAGCTCCGTTACTATGGTACGGGACCACTGTTGTATATGTGGTCTGTTATTGGCCAAGGGAGCACGCCTCTACACAGTACAGAATTGTTAACTATAATCATGAATATAATGTGACTGTGCTGTCCATTAGCACCCCTGGATTTATTTATCTTATAACTGGAAATCTCTACCTTCTGATGACCTTTACCCATTTGGCCCATCCCCCACCCTTGCCTTTGGGAACTGCCAATCTGTTCTCTTGAGGTTTCTTTTTTTTTTTCTCTTGATTCTACCTGTAACTGAAAGCATACAGTGTTTGTCTTTCTCTGTGTGACTTATTTCAGTTAGCATCTGCTCCTGTATCTAGAGGGCTTTTCTTGTCCTCCCTCTATTCCCATCTGTCTCAAAGAATCCTACAATTTTTTTAAAGACTTTATTTTTTTTATTTTTTAGAGAGGGGAAGGGAGGGAGAAACAGCGATGTGTGGTTGCCTATCTCGTGTTCCCTGCTGGGGACCTGGCCTGCAACCCAGGCATGTGCCCTGGCTGGGAATCTAACTGGCCGCCCTATAGTCGATAGGCCCACACTCAGTCCACTAAGCCACACCAGCCAGGGCTCAATTCTTAGTCTCTGAAACAAAAATATTTTCATAAGATTGAAGAGATATCCCAGGGAATAATACCCTGGTTCCAGACATAGTTCCCCTGACTGGATTGAGTCCTGGAACAGAGGACACCAGTGGCAAACCTGGTGAAATCTGAGTAAGCTCTGTAGTTTTGTTTCTAACACTACATCAGTGTTAATTTCCTGGTTTTGGTACTTTTACTGAAGTGATGTAAGCTGTTAATGTTAGAGGAAGCTGAGTGAAGAGTATATATAAACTCCATACTATTTAAAAAATTTTTTTGATAGATGTAGGGCTTTTCAAATTTCTGTTAGATTTTGTGTTGTTTTTATTTTTAAATGGCAGCTTTATTAGGGTATAATTCCCATACCATAAAGTTTATTCTCTTAACATGTGCAATTCAGAATGGTGCAGCCATTATCACTACATAATTTCAGAACACTTCCATCACCCCCAAAAGAGATACTGCACCCATTAGAAGTCATCCTTCCTCCCGTCCCCAAAAAGTATCTCCTGCCCATCATGAATTCACTTTCTGTCTGTGAATTTGCCTGTTCTTGACATTCACATGTGTCTTTTTGTGACTGGGTTCTTTCATTTAGTGCAGTGTTTTCAAGGTCAGTCAATGTAGCATGTCAATTCTTTTTCATTTCTTTTTGTAGGTGAATAATGCTCCATTGTGTGACTATATCCCATTTTTTTAATTTAGTTATTTTTCAAGTACAGTTTTTTGTCTATTTCTCCCATCCCAGCCCCCTCTGCCCTGTCTCCCCACCTCCCTCCCATTCCCTCCCCCTAGTCCTCATCCCTGTGTCTTTCATACTTGTTCCTCAAAATCCCTCCCCATTTTTCCCCTTAAATTCCCTCCCCTCTCCCCTCTTTTTAAAAATCCATTCATTGGTTGATGGGCATTGGGATATTTTTGGTTTCTGAAGAGGTAATTCTAGCTTTATCCATTTTCCTTCTCTTGGTTCTATAACTAGAAGTAGAATTACAAGTCCATGTGGTAACACAATGTTTAATACTTCCAGGATCTGTCAAACTCTTCCAAAATACTGAACCATTTAACATTTCCACCAGCAATTTTGACATATCCTCCCAAAGAGTTGTAATTCTTTGCCTCTTTAATTTTTGCCACCCTAGTGGACATGAATGAAGTACTATCTGTCTTTGAGGGTTTGACTTTCATTTCTCTAATGATTAATACTATGGAGCATCTTTTCATGTGTATATTGGACATTTATTTGTATTTTTAGAGCAATGCTTATTCAAGTCATTTGCCCATTTTTAAGTTAACTTATTTATAATTTTTATTTTTAAGTTGTAAGAATTCTTGGTATATCCAAGGCATAATGAGTCCCTTATATGATTTGCAAATCTGATATATGATTTGCAAATATTTTATCTTCTTCTGAGTTGTTGTTTTTTTTTATTTTTTTGATGGTGTCCTTTGAAGCACAGAAGTTTGTAATTTTGACACTGTCCTATTTATCTGTTTTTTATTTCTCAACTGAGATTTTGGTTCATATCTAAGAAACCATTACTTGATCCAAGACCATGTAGCTTTACTTCTATGTGTTCTTTTAAGCGTTTTACAGTCTCTGCCATAACATTGAAAGCAGCACTTTATTTGGAGTTAATTCTCACACATGCGGGATGAAATAGGGCTTCAGTTCCATTTTCTCGCCGGTGGATATCCAGTTGTCCCCGTGCCATTGGTTGAAAAGATTTCCGTGCTGTTTCTGCAACTTTTCTGTCAGTGTGAAATTATTTCAAAATAAAAATTAAAACCAGAAGATAGTTTGGTAAACTTTTAGTGCTACCTTTCAGCTCTGGCAACTCTGAAATCTGATCTCTGCAGCCATTCTAGGGAGCAAAGTGTCCCCCGAGTACCGAACAGCTCCACCATCAAAGGCTGCCATCCACAGGCTTTTCAAAGATGCTGGTGTCCTCTTGACCGGTACAACCTTTTCTTTTTGGCCTAAGTGTACACGGCGCCATCCCATGAACACAGGGAGGGAAGGGAAGAATATTCTCTTCTCATATGTAAAACCCAGTCTCACAACCCCAGTCTCTGAGACTTTTGACCTGGTAGTGTTTTGTCAGAGCAGTTCTGCAACGTCCACTGCATTTACAATTGCCCATTATCATGTCCAGCCAAAACAAAAAACAAGCAAACAAACAACCCATCAACAACAAAAAAAGACCTCATACCAGCAGAGCATTTGGCCATGTTGCAAGTATTCTCGCCTTAAGGTCAAACACTGAATTAATTATTTCGTTAAATTATTCCTTAACCATCCTGTACACTCCACCCACCGCAGGCCAAAGCTGTCTCCCATTCATTCTCGCAGATCCTGCTGCTGTATCTGAGTCAGGGCCTGTGTATTTCCTTTATTTGATAAACTTTCCATCCTAGACTGGTGTCCTGCGCAGTCTGTGCTGAGCCCTGACCTTGGGCGTTTTCCTGGAGACAATGGGAAATGCCGGGTGCACAGGGCGGACAGGCATCCCGTCTCCACGTATCTGCCAGATGTTCAGATTCCCGGGCAAGGGGAAGCCACTCTTCTTTCTCAGGAACTAGGTGGCTGAATGAATTAAGTAATTCATTTAGTCAACGAGTACTTTTCAGAAATTATCCTTCCCAGGCACACTCCTGCCTGTTCTGTTTTCCAGATGCGTGTCCCCTGTTTGAGGCAAAAATGTTTTTTTTTTATTGTTGTCGTTTTTTGTTTTTCTGTCTGCCAATAATCTCTAAGAATGATTAACTGGTGATTTCATCTTTTGTAACTGGGTCTAATCACTAGTTCAAGCTTTAAAGGAAATGTAGCCCTCACTGGAGAACAGGAAATCGAATAGAAATGTGATTTTTATCAATATATTTTACAAGACCTTACCCTGATCACTCCATAGCCATTGCTATTCACTTAGAATGCATGCTGTATCGTCACTAAGGAAGCAATTATGTAACAGGAAAAAGCAGGTTGAAGAAAAGAAAAAGGGCATATAATTTATGTTTAAATATAGAATTACTGAATTGATATGAAAAACACATAATAACGCCAAGACCAACAAATACTGATAATGTATCAATTCATAGTTAATTCTGGAAGTTTGCTAGTGTTAGAATATTTTTTTACTCTCTCACCCTATTTCTAGAACTATTCTCACTTATTGAAGGCAAAGCCACTCTCAAGCTTATCAAATGTTGGAGAACTAAAGAGAAGAATTTTAAAAAGAATCTTTAATATTACCTTTACTTGTCTTCAATAGCCTAAGAAAAATGATAATGGGAAAAAGGGCCAGTATCCGTGACTTATTTTTGACCCATGAGGATAATTTTCTTTCGGGGCAGGACACACACTCATTTTTCCCCGTGTATCTAAATTGGAAAAATAACCATAACCTACACAATCAGCACTTTCTCTTTTGAGCCAGTGGAGCATTTGTGGCTATTTTTTGGAGTTCAGAAGTTTCATTTTTCTGTTTTTGCTTTTGGTTGTTGTCAAGAGTAGCTCTCTTCACTACTCTTGGCTCCCATTGAAGTTTTCTTTTTAACCAACTTTTGAAAATGTACTAGGAGGAAGAGCAGCTATGTTAACTATATACCAACTTATAAGGGATGTAAATGTGATAGCATCTCTCACTTCATAAATTATGTCTAATGGGAAATCATGTGTTTTCTCTCCCAGCAACTCTGCATGCTTCTGGTTTGTAAGTCTTTATTCCCATGAAACGAATACTTTCATCTGCTACACAACAATGGTCTAGGGAATAGGATGCTGACTAGCCCAAAGCCATTGATTACTCCTCATATGCTAATGAAGTGAACAATAAAGAGGGTCACAATGTAATCTTAATTAGCGGAAAGAAATAGGTTTGCTTATAGGTAATGGAGAAGGAAGACATCTGTCCAGTCCCAGTGCTTCCTCTGGGGCACATTCTAATTGTGCCATGCCCAGGGTATGAGAGATTTTAGCAATCACAAGCCAGCAAGCCAACCAAAAGCTCACATCCTTTAGAAATAAAAATTTGCTTCCCTCTGCAAAAGCACAATAACCAGCTGAATTGCTGACTAAAAGACAAATGGAATGTGAGAAGGGAGGGTATCAAATGAATGAATATTAATAGTTATTCCAGATAGTAGGGATCAGTGCCTAGGGTATCTGAGACCCAGAACAGATAATGTGTCAACATCTGCCATGTGGTAGAAAGAAGGTTTCTAAGGTGTATTCCAGTGATCCCTTCCTCTTTGTATCTATACTGTGGTGTAATCTCCTTCCACATTGCCCCAGGGTTGGTGTGCCTGACCAACAGAACATGGCAGAAGTCATGCTATGTACTGACCAGTTCAGATTATTGAAAAACAACACCAATGAAAGAAACAAAGAAAACATGGCTTCCATTCTGGTGAATCTGTCTGATAAAGATCACTTGCTCTGGGGAAAACTGTGTGGAGAACACTTTATAGCAAGAAACTGGAGTGTCCTGCCCATAGCTTTGTGAATGGGCTTGGAATCAGGTTTTCCAGAGACAGTGAAGCTATCAGTCGTGGCAGCCCAGTCCAGCAGCTTCACTGCCTGGAGCAGAACCACCCAGAGAAATGGCCTGCATTCCTAACTCTCCAAATCCTGGTGCAACGATGAATTCTTGTTTTTAAGTCGTTAAGTTGTGCGGCAATAAATAACTGTGCACAGCCTTCTTATTGACTGACAAAATTATTTTCAGTAATAATGAAATAAAACAAAATATAATAATAGTCAGAAAACAAAGGTAGAGAATATAATGTTCCTTTTGAAATTGTGTATATAATCATGCCAGTTTCAAACAAAAAATAACAAATAAATATGAATATTATAATACAATAAAGAATAAAGTCAGAGTATTCTTAATTACATTAATATATTTTTTTTCCAAAAAGAGAATAATTTATATCTATGTATGGCTAGTTGCAGTTTCTGTTTTGTAGACTTTCTGTAAATTTATTAATAATTTTATTAAAATTTATCTTCTTTGCATATTTAGGTTCAACATATGGTATAGCCATATTCGTCGATCTATCTTAGGCTTAGTTGTTTGACAAGTACTTATTAATTTCAATCCTTTTTTATTGTTATTCAGTTACAATTGTCCCAACTTTTTCCCCATTGCTCTCCTGTGTCCCCGCCCCCACTCCCGTGTCCCCGCCCCCACCCCCGTGTCCCCGCCCCCACTCCCGCAGTCATTCCCACCGCATTATCCTGCCTGTGAGCCCTCCATTTATGTTCTTTGGCTTGGCCCTTCCCTTTCCTTCCCCCCATTATCCTGTCCCTCCTCCCCTCTGGTCACTGTTGGTTTCAGATATAAACTTGTTTAACAAGTCTTACCTACTCTTTTTCTTCTCCTATATTATTATTTTTAACCCTGTTGGTGATGAATCATGGTAAATTTTCTATTCTCTTTATCATGTCAATGTCTATTAAAAAAGTTGATTTCTTGTCATCTTTCAGTCCTGTGTCATTGAAATCTTCTCTCATTGCCAGAATATATTCTCTGCATATATTTTCAGAATTCTTCTTACCTATATGTGATCTTGAAGACATTACATTTTCCCAAGTGGCTCTGACCTTATCATGGTGATTCCAATTGATCTATAAAAATTGGACTTGGTTCAGCTTAGAAATGTTTACGTTTATTAAAAATTTTTTTCTACTCCATTTTTTATTATCTCTTCCTCAGGAATTCCTAGCACCCATGTTGCTGAATAGCTATTTTCTGTTTCATATCTCTCATCTTCTTTCTCACTTAAAAAATCAATCTTTCCCTCTGTATTCTGAGGAAATCTCATTTATAATAACCCACTTTTCTTGGAAACTTTCTGAAGTTGTATTCTACTACATTTCTTTCACACTATCTTTCTCTCCTAATTTTCCTTTTAATTTCTGCTAGACTTTCGGGCAGTACTCGGTTACATCATCTCATTTTTATCATGTCCTGCACACAAATTTCATTTTTACAGAATTGTGCATGCATGCACATATTTTCTCTTATACGTTTATGAGAGCAGGCTCTAAAAGTGGTTAAGTCCTCTTTTATATTTGAGAGACCTTTGGTGGGCCACCTGCCTCTGTTGTGGATCTCCACAGTTTGGCATTTTCTGAAAAGCTGCAAGTATGGATCCACCAATGCCTTGGAATATAAACTAGCCTCCTTGACGCGTGTGAGGGGAGAGGCTTCTCTAATTTTACTGCTCCAAAATATAAGCAAATATCTCTGGGGAGAGGAAGAATGTTCTATCTTTACCAACCTGGAACATCTCAGGAAAGTACATCTTAAATCTTTCCAGAGGAAAACACTGTCTCTATCTCCCAAGATTGCTATTTAATATATCTTTTCTTCAGAAGGCCCTGAGCATGCAGGAAACATGGGAAATCCATCCAGAATTGTCTCCTTGCAGGGGCTTGATTTACAGCCCAAGTGTGCGTGGTGGCTTTCTCTGGACCCCTTCCAGCATTGATCCTGTTCCATCAGGTCTTGCCTGCCTGTTCCCAGATCGGTGCTGCTGTCCTGTTGATAGTCTGCTTCATATACCTGTTTAAACACCATAAAGCCTGAAGAAGAACTGATTTGGAAGTCTGATAATATGTTGTGGCTAACTACATTCTAGAAGGATATTGTACCATCATCTCTTTCCCCTCCAACCTTTGCCCATGGAATTAAGTCAAGCAAACATCTCATATTATCACTTCTCAGGGTTGTATGCTGCTTTTTCAGAAAATAGAGTTGGGCCTTAACTTTGGCCTGTGTATACCTCTGGTATATAAATTTTTATTTGTACCGCTTTCTAGCAGAAAGTCTTCTAAATACAAGGCACATGAAGGGTAGACTTCCTTGGGTTCCAATTCTAATACATCATCTTTTTAACATTCTATTGGGACTTTGGATAAGATTGAAAATAATTTAGAGGCCTGTTCTCAGCTCATCATTTAACCAGGATTCTTGGACATTTTATAAGTTGTTTCTGTCTTACAAAAAATCTTTTTAAAGAAAATACTATACATTTTTTCTTATTGAATTTATTTTCATTTTCTTTAAAAAAACAGTCTCTTGACTGGTTCTTAAACAACCTACAGAGACTGTAAATTGAATAGATATTATTTACTACATTTAATGATACAGACTCTATACTTAAAAATATTTATAATATGTTACTTGTATGCTTGTGGACCAAAATAGAAAAATTAAAAAATTAAAAAATTTGTTACATAAAGTGTGAAGACTTCTTTTCAATAAAAAATAAAAATCACTAGAGAAAAAGGTAAAGTATACCAAAACTTCAATTTTTGAGCAAATTAAGACAAAATTCAGGACATTTTACGAAGAGCTAATACATGAAAGTTTTAGGATAGCACTTATTTCTAGAGCACAAAGTTTAGTTTTTCATTTATTTAATAGCACCATTTATTTATTATACAATAACAAATTCACAGTAGACATATTCAAAAGAACATTTATGTACAAACTGTAAGAGGTTGTTAGGATACTATAACCATATTATGAGCATGCAATGTAATTTCTGAATACAATGATGAAAGATACCATTAATGTATAATCTGGTTAGAAACTAACTTATAAATGTTCATATTTCTTTCATAATCACAATTAGAGATGTTATTGCTTTTATAGCTAAAACAATGTTTCAGTTTAGAAGACTTGATTTCTTGCAAAATGCTCAATAATTTTCCTATTTTATTTCTTTAAGGTGTATTTTCATCTTATGTTGCATGTTTAAAAAATGTTTTTCTATGAAGTCACAATAGTCATAGAACAATATGGTATGGAATTCCATAAAGTAATTGACAGGTAAACCCTCCCATATTTACCACGGTGGCCACTAAAGTGCAGAGAGGTAACAAAGGCCATTATGCATGGGATTGTAACTTTGGGAATTCTTGTGTTGCCTCACTGGAAAATACTTTGGCTCAGTGCCTTTTTCTCTCACAAGCATAAAACTGCCTATTTCAGTATCAATAAACATGTCCAACAAGTTAAATACATTTTTTACACAAAACAGTTTAAAGGATAACAATGACTATATGTGTCAACTCTTAATGAGATGTTTTCATGAAATTCAAGAAATTTACTGGGTTCTACCTAATCAGCAGTAGCCTTGTATCTCAACTTCCTTATTCAGTAGGATGACTTGAAAGAAAAACACCTATAAATCTGCAGAAAGAGTGCCTCAATGTTTTTTTACATATTTGTGCAGAAAGAAGAAACAAAGGGAACTGTACTGTACTTGGACCCGGTGTGTGCCAGGCTGTCCTTGAGGGGTTGACATAGGCGAGCCCATCTGATCCTTTGGTGTGTTTATATCATTATACAACTTGCAAACTAGGAGACTGAGGCTCTGAGAAGCTGATCAGCCTAGCCCTAGACCTGGAAACTCAAGTCCTCTCAGATTCTTCCTCCCACTCTCTCCCGCATCCAATGTGTTAGGTTCTTTCTATTTTTAATCTCTTCAATATGTTTTTAACCCTTATCCTGCTTGTTATCCCTACTTATATTCTATTAGTTAGATTTTTATCTTATTTCATTTTGCATAATGCAATAGCTTCCTACCTTGTCTCCCTGATTTCAGTCTTCATCCTCAAACCAAGTACTAAAAATGTTGATAGAGTACTTTATTAAAATATAAATCAGAAAATGCCATTTCCTTTCTTACAGCTCTGTAGTATCAATTCCAAGCCTCTAAGCATGGCGTATACTGACTTCCACCCATGGCTCCTAGCGATTCTTATACAACTGCTTTCCTGTTTTACAACTACCACACACTGTATGATTTAATAAGATAGAAATGTTACTAGTTCCTGTTTAATGCTACTTCATGCCTGTCTTTGGTATTCACTGTGTGCAACATCCTGTTTTTTCATCTTTCTGTACTTAGATATTTTTATTCTTCCTTTTCTTGCAGGTGAAAATGGGTTCTTGAGGTGTTGTGAGAAAAGAATTTCAAAGGGCATAGGCCCTTTTCTATGGGAAAAATTTAAGTGTACTGGCAAGATCTATTGGGGTGAAGGGAAATAATATGCCGGATGTAGAGGTTGGGCAAACCTAGCAGTGATTTCTCTCAGATCCGTGATAACCTCTATGTATTTTCTTCGCTTTGGGGATTGAGCAGACTTTCCTTTTAACTCTCCAAACTACTTGCTGGGTTTTCCCAGGCCTGTGCTGGACCCTCCCCCTAAACAATCCCTTTTCTGGACCTTCCTGGGTTCCTCGCCTGTATCCAATCACATTCCTTCCCCAGACTAGACTGAGCCCCTCATGTCACCGTCTTAGCTTTTATTACCTGTGTGTCAAATTTGAAGAAACTCTCTCCCTTGCCTTCTTGGCTTCTACTCTGCATGTGCCAAAAATTCTGCTGTGTCATCTGGTTTCTACTGCATTACCTAGCAAAGGCATTTCTTCTTTACTGGCCCTTCCTCCCCTCTCCAGTAATCCCTGGGGAACCAGACCAGCAGTTCCCTGGGGAGACAGGGAAGTTGGTCCCTCCTCCTTCGTGGGGAAGGTGAGTGGAGGGATGTTAATCCCTTTAGCAGGGGTTCAGCTACAACCTGGGGTGTCTAAAGGTGTAACTTCCAGACCTAAGATTGATTAAGTATAATGTTCAGACTCAATCAGGCCCAGCTAGTTGAGCTTCCTTCTCTTTTGGAAACTCCTAGCTGCCTACCCACACATGTCATCCTCTGTAGGAAGCTGTTGATATTTTCCAGACTGAGTGTTCATTCCTTCTATACATTTTCACAGTGTCCTGTGAATAGCTCCATAATCACACTTACTGACTGCACCGAAACAGTCTGAAAATTCTACACAAAATTGAAAATCCATGTTATTCAGAGATACAAAGTCATGGATACAAAAGTTATTATTATTCATTGTGATTATGCTTTTGCAAATATGTCATTGTCTTTATTAGGGTTCCCTCTTGGTTCAGTACATTTAGCATTCCAACTTCCTGAATAAAAATGTCAGTACTCATAAGATTAATAAATCATTAGTTTCTTCACAAAGAAATTCAAGGTATTTTAACTGTTTAATTATGAAAAAGATGTAGAAATTTTCTTAAAATATTAAAAATGTCTGATTCTTCAAGTAATTTTTCCAAATTGTATTTATGCTAAAACTCAATATTTGATGTAAAATATTAAAAATATGTCCCTAGGGTTGGACCTGAGATTGAGAGTTAACAAGTCCCTTTCGCTCTGATGGCCACCCCTGGAAAATTTCAGGGACCACGGGATTCTACTGCATGCTGTTTAAGTATCATTGATTTATTGTAGCCCTACCACTTTCTCTTTAAATGATAATGCACCTTAAAATAAATGTATTCTCAGTTTCAGAACACTGTTCTTTACTTCATAATAGTTTGAAACACAAGTTATGAAAACTCTGCCTCATTCTTTAATGTTTGGGTGTAATGTCAGCAAAATGATGGACTAGGAGACTCCAGGCCATTGCCCCCAGTGGAGTTACCAAATAAGCAATAATAAATGGATAAAAATACTTTTGTAAGAACTGTAGAAACCAGTTATAAAACTTCAGCAACTGAGTGAAGACCAAACCAAGAAAAGAGTGCATTCGAAACAACTGGAAACTCTTTGACACATTGCTCATCATTGCATCTGCCTCCCCAGTGCAGGGTGGGTGGTCAAGAGAAGACTACACATTTCCTTGCTCCTTACTCAGAACAAAGGGAAGTACTGGAACTCGCTTGTAATGTTCTGACTTTATGGAGGGATCCCTTAGGATTGGTTTCTGTCTCTCATGACTGAAGCACTGATTGGACTGATTGGAACAGCGGCACAGTTTGTGTATTAGGCTGGAGACGCTGAAAGCAATTGGAGGCATCACAGTGCATTAGAGCTACAGGAAGCCTGCAGACCCTTGGGTACCTGAAGACAAGAGATTATAGGCAGGAAAAGACAACAGCAATAAAAGGCATACAAAAATGCAGGGGCAAGACCCCTGGGAAAATGCATATATTTATGTAGCCATGTATAGAACTGGAATAAAAACCCAATCCACAGAGACAGGAATGATGCATTACCAAAAATGCTTTGAGAGAGTCACGAGTCCTTAAGTCAGACTGAATAGCAGAGTGCTTTTTCTGCACAAAGTTAGTCGGTAAAGACTGCAAGAGGTGACTGGTTTTCAAATAATCTAAGCTTCACAAAAGGTCACAAAGCATAGAAAGATACCGGGAAGCATTCAAAGGAACACAGTAAGTCTCCGGAAAGATTCTGACTTGCTTGGTAAGAATTTAGAACAAGTTGTCTTAAATATGTTCAATGAACTAAAAAAGAACATGGACAAACAACGAAATGAAGCCACGAACAAAATGAGAGTGTAAACCAAGGCATAGAAATTATTGTAAAAATAATCAACCAAAAATTCTGGAGCTCAAAAATACATAATAACTGAATTGAAAAATTCATTAGAGGCAACAACACACTTAAAGAGGCAGATGAAAGGATCAGCAAACATGAACTCAAGCATTTGAAATTATCGAATTAGAGGAGCAGCTTTCAACAACATAAGAGAACGAATATTGGTGAAAATGTAGAAAAACTGAACCCAGTTTCGCTGTTGTTGGAAATGTAAAATGGCACAGCTGCTGTGGAAAACAGTATGGCAGTTCTTTAAAAAATAAAAATAGAATTACCATATGCCTCGGCAATCCCACTTCTGGGTTACATTCAACAGAATTGGAAGCAGAGTCTCGAAGGGATATTTGCACAGCTATGTTCATAACAGCATTGTTTACAATATCCAAAGGGTAAAAGCAACCCGAGTATCCACTGGTGCAATGAAATATTGTTCATCCTTAAAAAGGGAGGGAATTCTGATACCTGCTACAACATGGATGAACTTTGAAGGCATTATGCTGTTAAAAAAGGCAGTCACACAAACATGTATATTGCCTAATGTTACTTATTATATGAGGTTTCTAGAGTATCAAATGCAGTGCTGGTCCCAGTGGCTGTGGTGAGAGGGGATGGGGTTTGTGGTTTATTCATTTTGGTTTTGCAAAGTTCTGCATATTTGTTGCACAACAATGTGAATATAATTAACACTATTGAACTATAAGCTTAAAATGGTCAATTTATGTTGTGTGTATTTTACCACAATTCAAAACTTATAAAGATGTATAGATTTATAGCCTATATTAAACAGTATGTTGAAAATAACTAATACATTATTGAGATATCTTCTAAATAATTTAATACAATTTATAAAAACCCTAAAACAATAGTTAATAATTATTATAAACTATTTCACAAGGGTCTGGAGAAACGTAATATATCTTTGTTTCCCAAGTTTTGATTTCTCTTTTACCTAGGAAATATACAATTGTTTTTCAGATACTGGAAACTTTTTTTATAGCCATTCAACTTTGGCCCTTTTCTTACAGAATTTTACATTTTGATTGTTTTTCTTTATGCAGTGTTTGTACATACTCAACCTGACATACCATTTCAACTTTATTTATTTATTTATTTATTTATTTATTTATTTATTTTTATTTATTGGGTTTTTAATTGTGCCTTTTCTGTAGTACACCTGCAAGCCCTGACCTGCTCTTCAAAATAATTGCTCTAATTTAACACTCTAAATCCTCAATACTTAGTATTGTCAGACATTACATTTTCTCACACTGGTAGATATGAAATAATACATCATTATTGTTTTAATGATGTTAAGCACTTAAAAATCTATTAGACATGCCAGTTCCCTTTTCTGTACTATTTCAACTTTAAATAGCAATGGTCTACTCTAGCTTACCTTTTCTTTATCACTCATTGATCATTTCAAAATGTTTGACTTTCAATTGCTAGAAAAATTTCCTCTATGTGTGGTTAAATGGAAGGCACACTTGCCCTCAGACCTTTTCATCTTACTGAGATTATTTTCACTTGCACATATAAATGAAAATATCCTGATCCCTCACCCCACACAGAGTTGAAATCCTAGCATCTCCCCAGTAACAACGAGGAGTCTTATTGGCATTGTTCCTCCCAGTCCCGTGCACTCTGGTTACTTTCTGTGCTGAGTGCCCTGTCTGTGACATGTGTCACCTTGGGCTAGCAGAGGCAGATGACCAAGGCTCTACGTTCTTTGACTTCCACAAAATCATGGTTAGAAAATATTTCCATGCAGTGGATTTCACAGCTAATTTAGGAGTAAGTCATGCCCGGCCACTTTAAGTGAATGTTCATTATTGCTCTTTTTAAGACTCCTTTGGCTGTTCCTGCTAAATGGAATTTACTTTCATATGGATTTCCTACCTGCAGCCTTTCTCTCTTTGCAGGGAGGTGATCACTGCTCCTCACTCTTGCTGCCCCTTCCCACCACTCACTTCACCCCATTTCATCTCCTCATTTATCAGGTCCCCACACCTTCAGACTGAAGCACTTCCTCTCTTCCCTAAATCTTTTGCAAAGCTCCAATTTGTGATGCCCAATCATTTAAAAAGCACAGAAGCACAATATACATAAAGAAAAGTGCACAAATCTTTAAGGTATAGTTCAGTGAATTATCATGAAATGAAAAATCTGTGTGACCACCATATAATTAAAAAAGTAGAATATCATCAGTCTCTGAAAGCCCCATTATGCCCAAATTTCTCTGTATTTAGCTACATTTACATATGACTCTTATAGAAGTTATATTCTATATGTTGTGTTTTTGTTCTCTGTATTTCACTCTGTATATTTTAACCTTGTCAATTTTCCTGTTAACCAAATCTCTCCTCAGGTGTGTAATTTGTTAAGCCCATCCATGAGTTTTTAATTAGTTTTTATACTTTTCCATTTTGAGTTTACACCTAGCTCCTATTTATAGCTCTGTAGCTTTCAGTATTGTATCAAATTCTTAACCCATAATTTAATCCCTTGGGTATATTAAGTACACTTGTTTCAGAATATGTATGCTATCTTCTTTTTTTGGGATCTCCCACAGATGTGTTTGTATAGCTCGCTATTTCTCTTGATTTTGACTAACATGGCCTTATTTTCTCTTATGCCTGATGTTTTTTGCTGAGTGCTGGACATGGTATAGGAAAAATTTAAGAGCTAATTGAAAGCTCTGGATGATGTTATTTTTCTCTAGGGAGCAATTATGTTTGCTTCTGGTTGGCTGTTACTTGAAGGATATAGTTGTAGTATCAGATCATCTTAATCCAAGCAATACTTGAGGTGATTCAGAACTGGCTTTTAGTTTTTGCTTATTAAATTCCAGATCAGCCTTTCTTCAATGTCTGTCTTGTTGGGTTTATCTCGCCATTCCTTATCAGTGACCCTAAACTACATTTGTTTAATCCGTGTAGTTCTATGAGTCTTTAGAAATCTATGGTCAGTTTCTCAAGCTCTTAGTATCTGCTTCAGATTAAGTAGAAACTGCTGGCGAAAGAGTGCCCCTTTAATGTGGGCCCCTTTAACTTCTCGGAGTGATCTTTTCTCCTGCTGGATGGGTTCAACATATATCTTATAGTTTGTGCTGGCTTCTCGTTTCTCTTGATAGGAAGATAGATTTGAACCACTTCGTCTGCCGATGCTTGAAATGCATCTCTTGCCTTTTCATGTTCATACAAAGTAATTTTTGCTCCTACCACCTATCTGCCTAGGTGTTTTATTTCCTATTGCCAAAAATTAATTAATGTGTTCTACTTAATCAGTGGGGAGGAAGGCTGATCATTTCAGACTTTCTTTTTTAGCAGCAATAAGGCTCTGACATTTTAGATTTTTCTTTAGATTATTCACATTCATTTACATGAAAGGTAGAAATGTAGGGCTCTATTTTTTCCATTTATATAAATTATGTCATCCTTGCAAGAAGCAGAAAGAACTACAGTTTGTTGTACTTGTGGCTAACAGGGAAATTTATTTTTTCTCTTGTTAGATCAATGGAAAGTTTATCAAGGGCAAGGATTGCATCTTAATTCTTATTTTTACATATTAGTCATACAGTAAGTAGCTGCTGAATGAATAAATAAATTAAATAACAACCAAGTCAATGCTGCATGTGAAGAACACCACTGAAATAGTGTTTTGAAGAGTTCCAGAACAAGGAGGTGGAGACTGTCTGATTGTCTTTGAAATACTACCCATGAAGTATGAACATTTTCCTTTGTATTATGAAATAAAAGAGAAATCAGGAAAATAGATAATTTGACAATTAGAGAATTTGCTATTTGTTCAAGTTACAGTTGTCTGCATTTCCCCCCACCACCCCCCCAACTCCAGCAAATGCAACTGTACTTGAACATAAAATTAAATAAAAAAAAGAAAATTTGCTATTTGTCATATGCTCAGTTACATCATGTGAGTGATATGCTATTAATAGAATTTTTTCTCCTCTTCGGCTCAATGAAAATTACACTTATTTTCAAATTATGTTAGTTATTTATTTCCACATTCTGATTTTATAAGGCATAAAGTTATAGAAGAAAAGAGAATTTGCTTAAAGTTTTCGGTAGGTTAATAGAAAACTTTATGTAGATAGACTTATGCAAACTATGTCAAATGCAATCTTGCTGAATGTCTTTCAGTAATAAGTAGAAATACCTAACATCTTCTAAGCTGATGAGAATAATATATGTGAAAGTATTTACGTGAAAAGAATCCATCTAAGACATTAGTATGAGCAGAATGTACGTTGCTAATGGCCTTAGTACATATAGGTTGCTAGGTACACTCTAATGCAATAAAATGGAAGAACATTATTTCAAACTTACTTAATTCAATTCATTTGTTATTTTTAAAGTCTTCAAATCAGAAATTGGATGCGTTGACAGGCTTAGGAGTAAAATTACAGTGTTCTATCATTTCTTGGAGAACAGAAAGAAAAATCTGAAATGACAGCGTTTAGTTAAATGACACAGTACCCCACTTAAGTTTAAGCTTGGATGTGTTAGGTCAGTTATTAAAGCTTGATTTATGAAAAGTGTGCCTCCCTACATACCCGAATGATCTTATGTTTGCTTTCAAATTCCTTTCCCCTACAATGCAAGTTGAAGTTTATTAAATGACACAGGAAATGCCAGGAGAGAACACCAAGGTAGTTGCATGGTATGATGACAGATGACTTGAGATTTTCTCTAGGATTACTTCCAACTTAGATGTGATACTTGAAGTGAAGAACAACTTTTGGGGTATTATCTACCCACAATTAAAATGAAAGATAATTATAATGTTCTTTCCAGTTTTGCTATTTTAATATCCAATTCTATTCTATACAAATCCCTTCCCCAAATATGAATGCCATCCACTTAAATTTTCAAAAATATTTCTATTTTCATGAGTTCTACAATGATGCATATCCTACAAATTTTATAAAAAGGAAGGAAAAACACCTAAATTGTCTATCTTATTTTGGCTATTTGTATTCTCACGGGTAAAGAACATAAATAATTAAAATGAGAATCTGTCTCTAAAACTTCTTGTCTACACTCACTTAACCTGGATTATTAATAAAAAATATCAAACCCATCAAGAAACATATCCTCATTTCTTTCTATAAAAATTATATTTGATAAAATTATAGTCATTTCTTTAGTATTTCCATATGAAGACTAGAAATGTATTCTCAAGCCATCATATTTTTTATTTTAAAATCAAAAGATGCAAAATGCACAAACTGTGCAAAATGCACAAAAATGCACAAACTATCACTTGTTTCCATCTAAGTTATTTTAATTTAATGACCATGTAATTTTCACAGACTAATTTTTTAAGTGCCCACCAACTGATAGAAGCTAAAAATAATCTGGAAGCATACATGGTGCTAAATGAAATGGGATAAAAAATTTTTTCTTAACATCCTAGGAAATTATTTTATGCCAGAGTATTAAGCGTAAGCTTTTTAGGTGGCAAAGTTTGCTGGAAGAATCAACTAATGAGCTGTTTAAGACCTTTTATAACAAAACATTGAAGGACATTTTCTGTAAATATGGCAACAATTTTTTTTAAGATGGAGGGAGGAATCTTTCAATTCTTTCCTTCATGACCATAATTCTGCTTTCCCATTTTTCCAGGGAGTGTAAAGTACTTGAAAACATAGTTACTGTCTTACATCTCCCAAGTAAGTGCAGTGTAGGGTGCCAATTTCACATTTGTTTAGCATCCACCTTTCTTCCAAAGGACTCTATGTGTGAAGAACACAGACATTATCACATAGCTAAGGGTCAAACTACTCCAGCTGGGGCTCCTGAGAGACTCAGACCTCTAGGGTTGTAAGGTGAAGCGTAGTTTGAACACCACCAGCTTAATTCAGAGACCTTGCTTCAGAACCAAACATGGGTTAACACTGGATTTGCCACTTTATCGTAGTGTGATCTTGGACACTTTACTTAATTTCTCCGACCTCTAATTTCTTTGTAGTAGATCATCTTCAAAAAGAACTGCCAGTAATATCTACTATATGTTTCTAGACCTGCTACTCGCTTTAAGTTGAGCCAGTGTTGTGACTTGAGAGATTAATAGAATATGGTAGAGTACAAGCTATGCCAGTTCTGGGACTGGGTCTTAAGAACACAGGCGGTGTCTGCCTTCGCTCTCCGGGATTGAGAGCCACTGTGTAAGAGGTCTGATTCACCTCCTGGACACAGAAGCACATCCTGCTTCCATTGTTTCCAGCCACCCGATTTGAGGCATCACATATATGAATGAAGCCACATGGGGTGCAGCTATGAGTGAACCCAGAGATCATTAAATGGAGAAGAACCACTGAGCTAAATTCAGATAAGATACAGAATTATGAGAACCAGTGCATCATTACCTTTCTAAGCCCCAAAGATTGTAGGGGGATTTATTGTATAATGATGGGAAAAGAAAGCATTTTTCATCTGTGAACTTGAGATAATTATCCTTAGTTGCTGACATTATTGCAAGAATTTGAGATTTTATACATAAATTGGCCAATGTAGGTGCTCAACTAATTTTTTCTCTTTCTTTCCTTTTCCTTCCTTCAATGACTTTTTCCCTTCTCATCTAAACTCCAATACCTAAGACGTTGACAGAAATGGGAGTAATTTTGACAAGAAGGAGGACATACATATACTTTGGGGGAACACCCCAAAGTGAGGAACACCTACACAGGTCAAGTTCCTCATTATCTGTGTCTCCCTTCTCACTTGCCAATCAAAATAAATCTCAGGTGCAGAATGACAAATCATCCTCATTCAAGTGTGTGGTTTCTTCAAGGTTCAATAAATACTAAACCTTGCTATCACATTTGTTCTGAGACACTTGAGAAATTAAACAAAGGAGAGGAAGGGAAGCAACAGCATATCCCCACAATTGCTGGTTGAAGAGAGTTGGAAGCTTTAACCTGGTGAGAACAAAAGACAGTTCCAAACACTGAATCCCAGAGTTACACAATGACCCCATTATTCCCAGGGATAGCTGACCTGGTAGAATCCTCTGTGCTGGGCAGAGCCCTGTGGCAAAGCCAAGCTAAGTGCTACCTTGGGACTGAGTCTGTGAAGAAGCAGAGTGAAGCCAGGAGCTACTCTCACAGTTTTCTCTGCACAGAGAGGGCTGTTCCCAGAGTAACGTAGAAACATCTCTCATTAATCTCAACTTCTGTCCTGCTAGAGATTTTCAACTCTTCAACCTCAGAGTATCATTTAGATACACATCATGAGTGAATTTTTTCTTACTCTCTGCTTGTTTATATACCTTTCCATAACTCCCATGCTTACAGTATTTATGGAATGATTAAGTACATAAATACTTAATGCATTCTTTTCTGGAATAACAGCCTAGTGAATTCCTTACTAGGGTACAATATTAAAAAGTAGCACTTCATTAGAAACAATTATTTTTTGAAAATGGACTTTAGCCAAAAGCCCTTATAGTCCAGTTGAATAGCTTCTATGTAGCTTAGCTTGTAGGAATTGTTCTTATACATGAAAACATTAGTAACATATAGTAAATTTCCAACCATTTGCAAGCCTTTCTAGGAAGTAATAATGTATTTGTTCTGTGATTTTAATTGCAAATCATGCCCTTAGAACCCCTTTATAAATATTTTCTTAGGAAAGTACTGTAAGAGCAGATACATCAATTGTATTGGCCAGTAAAATATTTGCATTTCAGTAATATTATATGTGATAGAAGCAAGCCAATTTCTGCACTGAAACTTCTACTTGTTTTTACCATTCTTCTAAGACACCAAGTGTTACTTCAAGTCTCAATAATTTAACTCAAAGAGATACGGTTCTTTTGAGAAAGAGGACCTGTTCCAGACGTGACATGTGGTTGGGTGACTAGACATTTTGGTTTGCCCAGGACAGATCTGATTTATGCCATCTGTCATGGTGCAAATATTAATAGTTCTCCCTTTCATTCATAAAACTGTCTATGTGATGAACAGCAATTATATAGTCATCCTATGTATAACTCTAGTATTTGAACAAGATTCACCACAAACCACATACAAAGTTGTATACTCACAAATAATTAGATCTCAGGCTTAAATCATGGTATATTTACCTCAAATTAAGCATTCCTTGGGAGAAATTATTTGTAAACCATATGTCTTATAAGGATTTAATATCTAAAATATATAAAGAATTCATAAAACTCAAGAACAAAAAAATAATAACCCAATTAAAAAATGGGTAAATGACCTAATTATTTTTTTTCAAAGACAGATGTATGTGAATGAAACAATGTTCAACATCATTAATCATATGGTTTCACATATTTGTCTTCTTCTGAAATGTTTTGTAGTTTTCAGTTATAAGTTTTTCCCTTCTTACTTAAATTTATTCAAAATATTGTATTCTTTTGAACACTATTGCAAACAATTGTTTTCTTAATTTTTGGATTATTTATGCTACTCTATAAAAATATATTTGTTTTTGTGTTGATTTTATATTCTGCAACATTGTTAAATTTATTAGCTCTAATGGTATTTTTGTGGAATCTCAGGATTTTCTGCATAGCAGAGCATGTTACCTGCAAACAAAGAGTATTTTCCTTCTTCCTTTCCAATTTTGTTTTTTCCTTTTCATGCATAATTTCTCTAGCTAGACCTTCCAATATTATATTGAATATTAGTGGCAGAAATGGCATCCTTACCTTGTTTCTTAGGGTCTTTTACCACTGAAGGTGATGTTAGTTATGTGTATATAGCTTAATTAAAAAAATGAACTATAGTTTATCCATAAAAATTTTATGATGCTTAAATGAAATTGAAATATTTATAATATCAGTTTGAGAACTCATTTTGTAGATTATCTAGATTTATCAAGGAAAAAATTAAGTTTTTGGTTTTCAGAAAACCCATCTTGAGAAACTGTACCTAAAGATACCTGTTTGTGTCTGAGAAATGATCAGATAACTTAGTCTTATGAAACAGTCTGTGTTTTTTCCCTTTTATAATTGCCATAAAATTTCATCTGTTGATGAGATTAGAATGAAGGATGAATTTTTAAAACAAAACATAACATACACACAGGCACATAAAACAAGGAAGACCCTTGTCCTTAGATTAAACACACTTTGGGGAAAACTTTCTGAGAAGTTATTGGAGGAAGGTTCTGATAAGAGCAACTGTCGATGAGCAGATTCTGAGGTCTCTGATGAGGTGCTTTAACAGTTGGCTGTCGTTGCTTTCATCACTGTTCAGTGTTTTATCAGGGTACACTGGACATGGGTGGGGCTTGTCCATCTTGCAGCATAGACTGAGTAATTTGGCAAACAGTGAGCAGTTGGGGTAATATTTTCTATCTTTGGACTGTCATAAAGAAAATTATAAGCAGTCATCACTTGAGGAAATGAGGGAGACCAACCACAGTCTTTTTTATTTTTTTAAATAAAATATGTACTTTTGCCTAAGTAAAATATGAAAGAGACCAGGGTTTTTAAAGATGACTTTCTCATCAGTGGGTACATGCATCTTTGAAGAAACCCTCCCTATGGCATTACGCCAGGTCTTAATATCCCTCCAGTTCATCCCCCCTCAACTTTATATATGCAGTGAGAAGACCAAAGAATTAAATACGCTTCATGAATTTAAGAAAATAAGCTCAAGCTAAAAAAAAAGAAGTTCATGTTTAAATGTTTGGATGTCAAAGAAGAGATTTATCATTGTGTGGGAGGTTAAACCAGATGACCTGTCTAAGCCATTCCCATTCTAAATCCTGCAGTTGAAGAACGTGCCATTGTGTTTAACTCTGTGGTAGGATCCAATTAGCCATCCTGTCAGGACCTTTGTGAACCTTGCAAAAATTATGCAAACTTGTAATGAGAGTTAACAAGGAGTTAGGTAACTCCTTTATCTGGCAGGAGAAAATTCATTGTAATAACACTAGAGTAATGCAGTTGCCTTAATTGCTCGAGCAATGTCATTTAAAGTTAACCAAGTACATACGGATATAAGGCACTGCATAGAAAATAAAGACAAAGTACATCTTAGACCTTACATTATTCACAGCAGGCTAAATTTAGACCATCAGCTTCATGAATTTGTTGCTGAGTTTTCAGTATAACTAAATGTCAAGGAATAAAATGAAAATAATTACACCTTTAGTCAAATATTCAATATGATTCTAGGATGTCTATTTTATATAATTTATGCTTGTTTTCTCTGACATGTACAATGTGTGTTTATATGAATGTAAAGCTATTATACTGATCACTTTTAGGTACATATATATAGTTTTGTTCACATAACATATGCATAAATTAGCCATCAGTTTCTAAGAACCATTTTGTGTATGAGCTGTATGAGATGGAATAACAATATCTTGTCTGGTAAAATGAAATAATTCTTTGTCAAAAACTGATATTCTATTGAAATTAAATGTAAAATAAATGATTTCTTACATAGGAGCTTAAGTTTCCTTTGGAATCAAGTCTAAATATAGAAAGATGAGAAAAAAAGTAACTCATGCCAGTATAGATCTTGTAAATTATGATTGTCATATCATTGCAATTATCATTTACCACTCTGACTGAATGAAAAACACTATTTTTTGTTTCATTTTTCAAAGTGAAACTGGCTTAATTTCCCTTCTGATTACAAAAATAAGGATCAATAAGAATGATACTGGTGGTGAGGCTGTGAGTTTGGTGTATGTTAAGTACAGAAATTTTATATTTTATAATCTAGGAAACATAGGTTCTATAATCTATGACAGCACAGGTAAACACAGCTAACCTCCTTGCAAAACCACATCAAAATTACAACTAAATTATAGAACAACCAACACTCAGACCTGTCAGAAATGGACTTGAATGGAAGTCTGACAACTACGGAATTAAAGAAACCACATCCATCTAGACAGGTAGCAGGGGCAGAGATGTGGAATGAACTGGTCCCATATCCATGAGTGGTGGATTAAAATATAGCAGAGATATCTTGGGAGCAAAGAGTCCCAGCCCACATCAGGCCCTAAGCCCAGGGTTTCAGTGCCAGAAAGTGCCCAGAATTTCTGGCTGCAGTGGGAATTAAGTTAGTGGTAGAAACTGCTGAAATCTCAAGGAGTTCCTCTGAGAGAACCCACACACAGACAATCAGACTCATTCCCTCTGAGTTCCAGCACTAAGGTAGCAGCCTGAAAGGCACCAATGACATTTAGGGAAGAACTGAAATGTCTGGTATCAAGACAAGAGCTGGGGGACAGCTTTCTTCCAGATAGAAAGGAGGTGAGAGGCCATTGTCCCTTTTCTGAGCCCTTCCCCTTGAACTACCGAGACCCCATCAACCTGGCTAACACTGTTTGCCCTGCCCTGGATACCTCCTGAGGCTCCGCTGTTCCACCCAATTTACAGCTTTTAACAGTGGCTTCTCTCCACATGCTTATCAGTATTTGGTGTTGCCAGTGCTCTGGATTTTGGATATTTCTGTATATGTTTAGTGTACCCCATTATGGTTTCAATTTGTATTCCTCTGATGTTGTGTGGTATGAAACATCTTTTCATATGCTTATGTCATCTGTATATCTTCTTTGGTGAGGTATCTGTTGAAGGTTTGTGCTCCTACTTTAATTCTTTTTCTGACTGTGGAGTTTTAAGAGTTCTTCATATATTTTGAACAACAGACCTTATCACAGGGTTCTTTTTCACAGATATTTTCTCCCAGGCAGTGGCTTGTCTTCTAATTCTCTTGATGTTATCTCTCACATATCAGAAAATTTTAATTTTAATGAAGTTCAGTTTATCAATGATTTCTTTCATAGATTGGCTCTTTGGTGCCTCTGAGGAGGCACCACTGGTCCAAAGTCATCTAGGTTTTTTCCTGGGAATGTTTAGCTTTGTGTTATATATATATGAGCCATTTTGAGTTACTTTTTCTGGAGGATATAAAGTCTGGTGTCTAGATGCATTTTTTTTTTTGCATGTGGGTGTCCTGTTATTCCAGGATCATCTGTTGAAGAGACTATCTCTGCTCTATTTTATTGCCTTTGCTCCTTTGCAAATACCAGTTGGATAAAATATGAGAATCTATCTCCATTCTGTTCCATCTGATTATGATCAGCTAATATCTGATGTAAAGCCAAAGTCTTTGTTATGAATTGCACATGTCTCTTTAGAACCATAGTATTCTTATGGACTTTAATAAGATATGTGATTGAAATTTGGAATTCTCCTAGGGTTATAACTTCTAAAGTTTTTTACTGAATAACTTGAATGACTAAATGTTGTAATTGTAATACACGATAAAGCAACTGTTGTCTGTGTTGAAAAAAATAAAATATTTAGAATAAGAGATGTGACTGTCTTGCTCAGTTGTGTGCTAGTCAGTAATACTTGACAAATTCAAGCTTGAAGAGGAGGTCTTTTAGAAAGTTGTGGAAGCTTTGAATAATGTAAAACATTCTAAAGAAACTGTACTGGAAAAGAGGAGGCTTAAAGTCAAAACAAGAGCTGTCTTCAACTATGAGGAGAGCTGTCCTTTGGAAAAACAGAACAGACTTTACAATGTCTCAAGGGCAGGACTCGGGCCCCTGTACAAAGCCACCACTGTGGCTGATAATTGTCTCAACATGAGGACTAGCTGAAATATCTGAAAATAGAATAGCTGCTTTCAGAGATAGGAATTGGAGGGATTTAAGAATCAGACAGGAAATAGGATTAGGTTGCCTCTAACATTTACTCAAGCTCTGACAATCTGCTTCTGTGAAATTTAAGACTTCCAGATTACCTGGTACATGTACTGTTTATAAAAGGGAGTGCTGAGACCAGTGACTGAGAGTATTTTCTTTATCCACATCCCCATGCATACATTAATAATGTTATCCCAATGTAGACATATCACTGCAATTTATTATGACTTTGTGACATAGAAGATGAGAAAAAAAGGAAGCTCAAACCCTAGGTCACAGATGGAGAGGTGAGTGGGGAAGAGTCATGCAGGTGTCGTTCAGAAAGATGACACTGTCAGGAAAGGCAGCTACCATCAGGTCACTTAACAAGGAATGCCAATCACCTTTATCTCATCTTTCCCCCTCTTTTCTCTTACTATTAAAACCATTGCAATTTCCTGCTTTCCTTTCCTTTCTACTTTCAATACTGCACTAGAATAGAAGGATGCTTTTCTCTTTAATCTATCCATTTAGCCCTGGGTCAAAAGAGTTATTGCTGCTTTATCCCTATGGTATTTTCATCATCAATATGCATGCTTCCTCCAATCCCCTGTTCAATACGACTTAGCGGAGCTATATTGCATTCCCACCACTGTGTTAGGCATTGAGAAGAGTATAATCAAGACAGACATAGCTCCCCTGTCTCATGTGGCAAATGCCAAGCTCTCTCATGACCACTGGTGTCCACATGGGTGAGCTCTGATGACCGTTTCTAAACAGGTATGGTTTGTTAGAGCCAATGTTTCTTTAATAAGCAGCCTGCATTGTGTTGAAATTGATCGTTTTAACTTATAGCTTGTAACATACAGATGTACGTTATTATTGTGAAGTGTTATATCCTAAGTTATACTGTAGAGTGTTAGGTCTAGAATGGACAGAGTCACAGCTGAGTTTAAGAATATGGGGAAAGTCATAGGTTCCTTCCTGCTGTGATACATACATGCACACTTGTGCAAAGTGGTACATGAAATTTGGGGCATCGATGGACTTTCTTAAGTTTATTTATAGATTTTTATATTTAGGGTCATGAATCATTCATAAATAAATTTTCTGTAGAAAAAAATGCACTTTTATATTTTCCACAATGTAGTTAAAATTTTATATTCATTCAATAAATTGTTTTTTTGCCACAGCTCTTCATTCTGAGGTGTCTTTTGAGTGCATCTGTTAGTAAAATCAGCCTCCAGGAGAACACACTTATTCCTCAAAAATTCAATGGTTCTTCACTCTTTGTACTGAGCTGGACTGTAAGGCATCTGTGGGTTCAGTGGGAGAGTTCTAATCAGAAATGTTCCCTACAGATCGGAAAGTAGACTTGAACTAGGAAGGTACAGGATGTCACTGCTATTGCTTATCAAAGCAGTGTCGTTGTTTTTGGCACACTGATGCAGATTCCATCGATGGCGCTAGAGAGTTGTTCCATGAGATATTTTATTTTCTTTGTTTGGACTGTATGCCTGGATATCAGGAGAATTCATAGACAGAATATCAAAGAATACAAATTTTGCTTTAAAAAGAGCCACCTTTGAAATGATAAATTTAATGTCTATTGAATATAAGATGAAATCTATAATGAATAATAACATTCCCTGCAAGGGTGCTAGAAAGGAATTTCTGACTTGGATTACAAGATTTGAAAACCATGACGTTGGATTTACACTTATTCTTGACATTTTGAACTCTTCCTATGTTTTCTTGGTTGTTCATTCTGACTTGGTCTGGGAGATGGCTTCTCTCTCTGATTCAGTGTCCTTTGTGATTAATATTGGTCATTTTTGTAAAGACATATGAGATGATAGATAATTCAAATATAGAGGAGTTACCCATGAACAGAATCAGCTCAAATAAAGACAGTTAAAGGCATGATTAAGCTTAACCAATCATGGTGAATGTGTTAAACTGCCAAAATGGGAAATTTAAGTAAGTATAGAACTATAAATTTTAGGGGAAAAAGACACTAAACAAATAAAATTTTGGGCATATCTGACAATGCACAGATAAAACAAAAAACCTAGGAGTTATAAAAATGGAGAGCAAAAAATGACAGCATAAGTCATAGGTAAGTATACCAGCATGAGAGTTGAAAATAGTAAAATAGTAATACTGAATTTAAATATAATGCAGTGACCTTTTTATTATGTCTTCGATTTTACACTGAGTAAGAACCCTGAAAAACCTGCTATAGTTTGGATTTCATCCACATACCATTTGTATTAATTTCTTATCTTTCCATCCTAATTTTCTCAGAGGCTACATTTTATAACTTTGCAGTTGCATACAAAAAGGTGATTAAAATTCTGCTAATAAAAAAAGGAAATTGGGGTGATTTGGTCTGAATAAAAAGGACTGGGGAATGATTTGATTGCTCTTAATCAGATAATGGAAACTAGACTACTTCTCTTTCCTCACATTATAGGATAACTGGCAGTCTACATATGTTGTTTATAAGAATTAAAAAAATGAGTTCCAACTCAAATGTATTTCCAGATGTCAGCCTGATTGAAGTTTATTAAAAGTTTGGTGAATTGGGGTTTGTTAAATAGTTTCTTGATATACCTCTTGTTCCTGTGATACTGTAGAGTTACATTTATTTAAACCTTTTAAAATATATTAAATCTGTTAAGTTTTTCAAGATATATTATTTTGGGTGAAGTTAGTTTTATGTTACTCTAAAATTAAGGTTACTAATGTTGAGGTCAAACTCTATCACTTAAAAACATTAATGTGTTTGAATATTAATATATTTGTTTTCAGAATTATTACTCTCATTAAATTTTATAAGATAACTGGAGACTGCCCCAAGTCAACAAGTTTAGAGGACAAGTCTTAGAAATTAATAATTATGAAAGTAGCAATTTTTAGTAACACAGGTTTTTCTTCTATTCTGTTCACAAATAGCTTAAAAATGATCTAAATAAGAAAATATCTATCCATCTATACCTATATCTATATTTATTTGGCTACATGGACATTGTATTTGAATATCTATATCTATATATTCAACTATATGTGTGTAAATATATACATTATATATATTTAAAGGGAGAAAGAAAATAGAGCAATATAAAATTTCTTCCTCCGATCAATAGTTTATGAAAATATATACTTTAAAATCTACTTATATTCTTTTAAAGTCAGTCCCAAGAGCATAGATATTTACAGAGTTCAGAATAGGTGAAAACCCATCTTTTAATAATAAATATACAAAAGATGACTAAATATTGCCCACTAAATTAGTGTGATAGTTGAAGGCAATAGAGAGATATTTGGAAATACACTCCACTAAAAAAATACCTGCTGTTTTCTTTTTATTTCGAGAAAAATAGACATCTTTCCACTTAAAAGAAGATGATAGCATTCACATAATGTCAATTGTAATCCTAATGGGATTCCAGAATGTCATGTAATTATATCGGTAGGAAAGAACTGTGTGGATCTCATTATTTAGGCTTAAGCTTGGAGGTAACAGAACTGACAAGGTGAAAGCCAGTCATAGGAGATAATCGTGAGAAATATCATTCTGTGTAAGCCAATCTCTTATGCTGATAGAGATAAATAAAAGAAAAAAGCTCCTAATATTACATACAAGTTACATACAAACTAAAATCATTAATTTTTATTAAGATTTTGACTACCGGGTATTAGATTTAAAATGGTGGAAAGTGATCTTTTGAGAAAATTCAAATATAAGAGTTTTATAAGTTGGGAACATTGGCAAACCTAGTTTTTAAGACATGTTAAACCCATAATTAAACTTGACAAGAAATCTACAACTCGGAAGAGGAATCCCACCAGCCTCTGACCATGCTGGGCTCATCTCAGACTTTCAGCCTCCAGACCTATGAGAAGTCAGTTTCTGTTGTTTATAAACCACAAAGTTTATGACATTTCACAGAACAGTATGAACTAAGACACACTTTCACACTGAGTGATCCAATTACTAAGGTTCAAAACCAAACACACCTAATCTATGATGTTAGAACTCTAGATAACAGTTATCTCTAGATAAAAGAAGGAGTTAGTTGTAATTTAGGAGGTGGCCATGAACACAAGTTCTTGTGAACTTGGGGACACAGTCTTCTTGTTTAATAGAATCTTGTGCAATTCCCGACATAAGCAGAGGTTGATGGATTAATTCCATAAAATTAACTGAGCTCTACAACTCTGATTCTGAAACATTCCTTGAGATTCTAATATGCACAAAACATTGAACAGGGCTCTGATTTTAGGACTTTGCAGATGACAGACACTGACCCTGTCATGGATTCTACACTCAGGTGGTGAGGTCAGGCAGCCACAAAGCAGTGAGACCTGGACACATGAGAAGGAATAGCAGTGGTCTCCCAATTTGGATATGGTATGGAGTTGAGCAAAAATTTGCTTTAGGAAGTAACATTTATGTGAAAACTTGAAAGACTGGTAGAATTTTTTAAAAAATGGAAATGTGTTACAATACAATAAGAAGCACAGGGGTCAGAAATGAGACTGCATTTGTGTGGACTTGCTGAAAAGATAAATGCTCCAGACACAGAAATAGTCATTCTTTAAATTTTTTTTGCAACTGCATTTGCAATTTCTTCTTAATAATATTTTTTATTGAAAAGATATAATGAGCCTTTTATTTTCAGCTACTGTATTAATTAAATTGCAGGCTAAGCTAGTGTAACAAAGACTCCAAAATGCAGTAGCTTAAAGAGATAAAAATGTATTTATCTGATATATAATAATCTAGAGTTTGGTGGTGGTATAAATCAAGAAAACAGGTCTGATTACAGGAAGTCTTTTGGCAACCTGGTTTCCCCATCTTACTATTCTCAGCATATCATCTTCGTCTGTGTTTAACACAGACTCAACTCCTTGTCTACCTTACAGCCCAAGGGAAGAAAGAGAGAGGAAGATTGTGGCGTGCAATTTTCAGTTATTTGAGGAAATAATAAAGAGGTTTTAGGCATCGCCTCCACTCATCTGTCATTGATAATACCATGGTCATATGGCTGCAATTAGCTGCAAGGGAGGCTGGAAGGTGTGGTCTCTACTGGCATGGCCCTGTGCCTGGATAAAACTCTACTACTATAGAAGGGCTGAACAGACTTAGGGGAAATGAGCAGCCTATCACAAGTACTTATTTCTCAGTCCCCTTTGTGATGGTAATAAAATGTCACGACTCAAGCACAATTTAAATGTGGGAGATCATGAGAGTAATTTTGCATTAAACAACTCTTCACCCATTTCAATGAGATTGCATTTCCAGTGCATTTCTTTCCTTTCCCAGATCCATATTTCTGTCTGACACCAGTTTACTTGTGCCTAAAAGACTTCCTTAAGCATTTCTTATAGTGTATGTAGTCTGCTGGAAACGAATTCTTTTAACTTTTGTATGTCTGAAAATATCACAATTTTATTTTAGGGATATATTTTCACTGAGTTTAGAATTCTAGGCTGCAATTTTTTTCA
Source organism: Artibeus jamaicensis (assembly GCF_021234435.1). Classification (NCBI taxonomy): domain Eukaryota; kingdom Metazoa; phylum Chordata; class Mammalia; order Chiroptera; family Phyllostomidae; genus Artibeus; species Artibeus jamaicensis. The sequence goes on along the minus strand of NW_026522056.1, from coordinate 17,375,273 downwards.
GCATTTTAAAGATGTTGCTCTATTCTTTTCTTGTTAGTGTTTTTTCCAATAGGAAATCTATGTTATCATTATCTTTTTTTCTCAGTACATAATGTATGTTTTTCTTCTAGATGCTTTTAGATATCTCGGTTTTGAACAAATTGATTGTGATTCATCTTCCTGAAGGTTTTTTTTTTTTTTTTTTGCTAGGGGTTTGCTGAACTTCTTAGATCTTTTAGTACAGGTTAATTTTTTAAAGATTTTTATTTATTTTAGAGAGAGGGCAAGAGAGGGAGAAAGCGGGAGAGAAACATCAATGTGTGGTTGCCTTTTGTGTACCCTTTACTGGGGTCTTGCCCTGCAATCCAGGCATGTGTCCTGACTGGGAATTGAACTGGCGACCCTTTGGTTCACAGGCCGGCACTCAATCCATTGAGCCACAGCAGCCAGGTGTAGTACAGGATAATTTTTATGCTGGATATTAATAAGATGAGGAAATTCCCATCTGATGGCTGTTTCTTTTCTGTGAAATAAGAGACCATTCATCTATTGTGAATGAGGTTGTAAGTGGTGTATCAGATGTTTGAAGCAATGAAAAATGTTTACTGTGAAAAATATGAGGGCTTTGCTGATGTTGATGACTGTTAACGTATAGATTCATTAATCTCGAGATTTTGCTACATTCTAAAGAATATTTTACTTTTTCTGATACAGGAATCAAGTTGATAGTTATTTGGAAAAAAAGAAGATACCAGTTGAATAATAGACTATTAAGTTTGTGTTACATACAGAAAGAAGTAAACAGAAGTGGTAGTTGAATGATGAGGACCAATTTGAAGGGATCGAGGATCAAAGATTTTGAAGTGATGAAGGAATAGGTATAGATGCATAACTTAAAGGTCTAAAAGAGTAGGAATCTAGGGATAAAATACAAAATATTTTAACTTAGCATTTCAGAGTTGCTGCATTTCAGAGTTGCTGTATGATCCAGCATGACCATGGAGGGGGCGATGCCAGTGTAGTGTGGACATGGGCTGTCAAAGAAGTAAGAAGGCAGAGAATAGGATAGATTATCCACATAAAGGTGAAACATCCAGGGCATTAACTAGTGCATTGGGCTGGAAACGAAATCAGAGAAGCAGGGGCCCACACTTCACTCACTGAGGTGGAGCTCTAGGAGTTGGGGACTTGATCAGAAGTGAAGAGGAGTAGACTGTGGGAGAAAGAGGAGCAGTGGCCGGAAAAGGAGCACGCGTTTGACATGACGGTGGAAGAGTAACGCAGAACAGAGAAGACGGTGGTATGGACTCCAAGCGGCTAAAGCCAAGTAGACGGGGCGTGGCTGGGTGGGCAGACTCAAGGAGAGGTCATCGTGCAAATGGATAGAAAATGAAGTCAAAAGGACCAATATTCTGTTTAACTGGTTAAAAGTTACTCTGGGTAGATGTGGTCATAGCACAATTGAATGAAAAAAAAAGAAGAAGAATAAAGTAGGAAATAATCACACAGAGAAAAGTACTACTGAAAAGAAAAGAATATATCAACCTGTGTAGCAAGAGGACAAATATAATTTGGAAAATAATCACTGCAGTACTGTACAACACATCATCAGGAAAATGTTTGACAAAATAAGATAGCTTTTACTGGATTAGAAAAAGGGAAAATTTTCAAGGAACCCCCCAAAGGTAATTACAATCCATACTGGAGTCAGTAGATTGAAAAACTAATTTTAAAAAGTCATCTCAGCAATGTAAAATGCTACCGGAGTCTGCAGAATGTAAAATGTAAAATGCGCTGTGGTTTGGTGTCTGTGGAAACCATTTTTTTTCCTAAACTAGAAAAAACAAGTTAGTAAGTGGTGGAGTGGATATCATAAAATTGTCTGTGGAAAGAGCTCTTAGAGTTGGAAAAGTTTCTTTACTTAATAGAAGTGTTAGCACTTTCCGGGCTTGTTTATTGTTTGGGAGTTCACCAAAGTTCATTTGCTTCCTATTGGATCTCAAGGTCAACACTATTATCTTCAGTTAAATCCCACACAGTCTCACTGAACATTCAATAACAGTATTTGGATTCATTTTAGCTACCATGGTGATATCAAGGAAGGTGGAAAAGTCTGAATCTGAAGTCTTTAAAAAGGTTTATTTATTTTGCCACATCGGTTACAGAATAGCATTGATTTCCAAATGGAGACTGAAGGTAACCTGAACACTGGAAATCAAACTCATAGTTGTTCTGTAAATATCAGAACGGTACCATCCTCCAAAGGAAACTCTTCAGAAGAGAAAGAATTAAATGAGGGAAAATGCTTCTTAGTACTTAAAGCAGAGTCTAAAAAAACCTGTTGGAAGGTAGCAGTCTAACAAGATGAGTTGGAAAACATTTATCGCTGAATAAATTCAAATGTTTTGTGTAAAGGGCCAGAAAATAGAACATAGCATCAGACTCAAATGCCATCAGTTAAAAAAATGAAATGATCTAGAATACTTTTCACACGCAGTTGTCATTTCTTATATGGTTGTTTTCATTGCAAATATGACAAGAGCCCAGTTTCCTGCCATTGTTTTCAACTATTCTACAGTTGTATTCCATGATTGAGAAGTAACTAATTTGTAGGAGGAATTCAGAGGGTCTTCAAAACCATCATAATTTCCCCAAGAGACAATCTTTTCTCAGTTAAGAATGTGGCAACACACTAGTATGGGAAGGGTTTAGGGTCCTTCCCTGCCATTTGCCGGACTGTCAGATTTAATGTCAGCTGGCTGCCTTTTTCCTGAGATGTTCAACTGCTTAAAAAAATAAAGTTATATAATCTCATTAATTTTCTCAGAATCCCTGTGCATATGGTACTGATATTCTTCTTTTAAAAGTGAAAGATTCAGAAGCAGGGCAACCAAATGCCTGATGATGAAGCAGCAAAGAAAAACTGCTTATACAACCTCAGACAACTGGTGTGGACGCTCCCAAAGAACATAACTCAACTTGCTCTTCTTTTTGAATGAGTCCCCTGGTGCATCACCAGTCTGTCGGAAAGGTCTCTGGGAGTTGGGAGAAGCAAGCAATGACGCGAGAGGTAGGTCAGCTCAGGATAGAAAATGCTATTTGCACAGTTGCCTCTCTCTCTTTCTATGAAGCCCCCTTTTCTTCCTAGTTTTTAGCATGCTAGAATTGATAAATGAGAATTAAAGATAAAAGGGGACCTTAGAGATGGGCAGTGTAGATGGGCAATCAGAACGTTATCCACTTTCAGGAAAAGTGTTTTTTAGTTTTATTTTAGAGGTAAAGCAAGTGAAGCCCTGTTCTTCTTGAACTGCATCTCACACGGGGGGCGGGGGGGCAGATGAGCTGGAATCCTGCAGAAGCCTGCTTAGATTAATGAAAACAGGAAAAATGAAAACAAACAAATGGAGTTTGATCTAAGTCTTGAAGTAGACTGGGTGAAATCCGTTTAGAAAGCTTTTCCTATTTTTTAGTGGAATACATTTTAATGAATAGCTACTATAGTCATTAAACATTTTGACTGGGACTATTTCAAGCACTTACTTATATTAACTCATGTAATCCACAGAAATCCCAAGAGGTAGCTACTATAGTTCCACCCATTTTACAGTTAGGGAAACTGAGTGGAGTGAAATTTTGTGACTTGCCTGAGGTTGCGTGTGTAGCTGTTTAGGTAGGGTGGCCTGGGGTTTACACTCATAATGGCGATGGCATTTTATCACTCTAACACTAAAAGATTATTCCTTTACATTTCTTTATATTACCATTAATACTGACTTCAATTCTGTGGAAGATACAGCAGTAGACACTGCAATGCTTCTTCTGACAGCTCATGGGATTAAAACATAGTTTGGCAAAAACCCAAAGCATACTCCTTTGGATACCACCAGCGTGGTTAGACTCAACTCCTCCACACGAATGACAGACAAGGGGAACTGGAAGCATCTTACCCTTGATAAATTAGCTACCACCTGGGAAGTGTGGAGGGCTTCTGGGACCTATTGGGCAGTAGATAAATGGCAAGGAGAGAGAGAGAGAGAGAGAGAGAGAATAAGTAGATAAATAGATAGATTCTGCCATATACATTTGATTGGCTAGCATTCACATGACCAGAAAGTTTAAATCTTTCTTTTCTGTTTTATACATGCTTTATCCATGCATTCAATACATTTTCTGAGACACTGTCTTTCATTTTGATGAAACAGGATTTGAATAAAATAATAGGGAACTGCTTTCAGAACCAGCCTGACATGCAGTGGCTGCGCAGACAGGGAGTGGGCGTAGAGGGCAGAGGAGCAACCTACTTGGCTGCTCTTGCTGAGATATTGAAATATGTCCCTGTGGACTGGTCCCTCTTGGCCTCTTTGCTTAGGGTTTATCAGGCCTCATTGGCGTTGCTTCTACCTTTGTTGGCTGTACTTTCTGGCCTCTTGTTTATATTCTGGGATACTATTTTCCAATTTATTTTTCTCTGTTTTTAGTTTTGTTGATATTCTTATGCTTTTGGTCCTCAGAAATTTACCTATGTAGCTTTTTTTAAAAAACCTGTATTTCAATGATTTCTAGGGGTTTGTGCCAAGGAAAGAGACCTTGGTGTGTGCTCATTCAACATGTCAAAAAGTAAAATTCATACCACAATTGTTTCAAAGTATTTTTGAAAGCCCTGCTTTGAAATTGTGTTCAGACCTTGAAATACAAGGTCTACCCAGGAAGAATCCAGCCATGTAATATGAAAAATAGAGACATTTATTGAAGAAGACACAAGATATAAGAAACATTGTACATGGGACAATGATGCTTCAGTCCCCTTCAAAGTAGTCACCTTGGGACCTCACACGGTTCTCCCAATTGCCATAGCTGCCCCATCGTATTTTCCTGAATCTCACTGATGGTCTGAAATCTCTTCCTTTTTAAAGCTGATTTTAGTTTTGGAATAGCCAGAAGTCACTGGGCTCCAAATCTGGGCTATAGGGAGGCTGAGTCACCTGGGAGATTTGATGTTTTACCAAAACACTCTGCATGAGATGTGATGTATGAGCAGGCCCATTGCACCATGAAGCTGCCAATCACCAGTGGCCCATTGCTGCAGTCTTCCGATCCATCCGAATAGTTTCCCTGGAGGAAAGTTCAAGCTTCATGCAAAATTTGATGCAGAATTGTTGCTCTACTTGCTGAGTTAATTTGAATGCAACAGCCACACAGTAGACATGCTCACTCAATGGTGTCTATCACCCCCACCGACTAGTACAGTGAAGTTGTCACTGTTCACACATGTGCATTCCAGTCCACTCTCCTTGGCTGTCAGGTTACAATGATGACACACGAACCATTCTTGTTTAATAACAATGGCTGGAATTTTTTCCAGCCAGATCTCATATATTACTTGGGGTTTATTAATAGTGTATATATATCTTTTCCCCTCTGAACTGACCACAAGAAATTTGAAGTCAATTCTGGATAAAATGGGTGATTGAGTGGAATAAGGACATTTTTGGCAAAAAAAAAAAAAGAAAGAAATTAACAAGTGGGATGGCCATAGAGTCATGAAACTGATTTTGTTTCTGAAGTCAGAGTTAATGCTCAGTGTATCAGTCTTCGGTGATTTATTTGCTCATTTATTGTGTTTGTTCAAGAAATATCTATCTGTGCTGAATATTTTGTATGCATTCTTTAGTCATTCCCCACTCTTTGTTCCCTGATCGTTCTGGAAAAATATTAAAATTGAACATACAATTCAAACAAAGTATCTTTGTGTCTAAAAAGTGTTTACCAACTACTTCTGCCTCCCAAAAGCACTTCATACCAGGGCAGTTATTAGATGTAGTATTATCTCTAGATGACATACAGTGAAGCATCTGTATTAACCATGTATTAACCAAATTATATTCACAAAGGTACAGTGAAACAATATTCTATAATTCAAAGACATCGGTATTCACGTTAGAGCTATAAAGCACTTCAAACAGTCAGTGTAGAACAAGTACATCAATTTTGTTCTTTGATATGTCTCAGCTAAAGGTTAAACTGTCGAATTGCCTATCCATCGGTCTGATTGTATGATGGTATAGTTTTTGTTTATCTCACACTGTATCTCTACTAGTGAGTTTGACAAGTGCAGGCCTAAGATCTAAGATCGTCCTCCCCTTTTCTCCTCCGGTGTTAAAGTGGTACTTGTGGCTCCAAAGCCCTTTCTCCAAACAAGGCCTTTCCTGAGTGCATTGTTTCTGAACTCATGTTTCGTATATGGAACCCAGATATGCAATGCACACAAGAAATAACATTAGGGTTGTAATAAGTTCATATTTAAAGAAAACTATGAAGATGCTGTCCTCTTTAAAAAGTTTAATAAAGAACATTGCTACTCATATTGTAAATGATGCTATAACATAGTTATGTATGTATGTATATATGTATGAATGTGTTATATATGTGTTTAGCGTTTTTAACATACCAATTCTGGATAATTAGCTGTGCACTAGAGCCAACTTTTTGAAAATTATAGTAATAACTTTAACCACCTATCCTCTGCAAGAAATTGAAAGGGAAGCAATTTGATATTAACCATCAATATAAAAGGTAGAGTTAAATAATTGAAAAATCAAATAAATTATTTAAATAAGTCTTGCCTTATATATAGTTTCATAGTTTTTATAAAAAAGCATTTAGCATATCCAGGCAATAACAATAATTCCCTACTTTAAAATTGAGCCATCTCTAAACTTTCAGATAATTCTTATATGCTGTAACTTTAAATTTTCAAAGACATCACATGTTCTAATTTTGACCAGTTAAACTCATGGTTTTGATAAAAATTTGTAGTTCTTAGTATATTTTATGAATTTAAAATTGCTTGAAGATTACTTTTTCTTGCTTCTTGGCTTGGATTACTTTTAATTTGCCTACTATATAACATGTATTAATGTTATTGTTAGTAAAATGCATCTTCCTTATTTATGCTAAGTGTGACCTCTAAACCATAGTTAATGTCAGTGAATATTTTCAAAAAACTCTATGTGACAGAAGGTACTGCTTGCATTCTTTGTTTTCCCTGGATAGTGCAAACATTTAGAAAACTTTGGAGAACAAAGCTACTAAGTTTGCTTGGGCTGACTTGAAAGAAGCCCCCTTTCCCAGCACAAGACTCCAGCTGCCCATCAGGGGAGTGGAAGACCACACTGGGTCAGTGGCATGGCCTCCTGTGCCATCTGGAGGCTGAGAGAAGGAGGAGGAGCCTGGAGAGAGTGCCACGTGCATGAGGAATGCCATCTCCCTGGAGGGGCAGTGAGAGGGATTCGCACCTGGTTTTCTTCCCTAAGGTTAAGAGAGTGAGTGAGCTTTCCAAAGACTCATTCTTTCAGTTTGGTTGCATTCCCAACAGGGGTCATCTGCTGGATTGCTGCTTAGGCCCCAGACAACTTGGAAGCCCTGGTGCCCGCAGAAAAGTGACAGGGGATGTGGCATGGTGGGATGCTGAACCTAAGTGGAAATAAAGATGGCCTCTCAAGTTCCTGGGTGAGGCAGCTGGAAGACGGCTCCTGCGTGTGCTCACAGCCCCAGGGAGGTGAAACAGGAGTCTGGAATTTTGCATGGGAGCACTACAGGGTGCCAAAGACGCTGGCCTCTCAAAAGAATGAAGTGTGGGTACCATCCAATGAAGATTGGAAATGACAGTTTGATTTTAAATGACATATGCAGTTGAATATGTAAATAATGAAGTTTAGAGGTGATGATAGAGCTGGAGAAATAGCTTTGAGTGTCATGCAGAAATAGATGACATGCAAAGCCTTGGCACTGGATGTTATCTAAAGTTATTGGAATACAGAGAAAGAAAGTGGCTCAGGATGAGCCCTGGGGTCACCTCAGCATTTAGTGGTTAAGCAGATGGATGCAGTCCAGTCACGTCATGACATTATCTTGGGTCTTGGCCCAGGAGTCTGAGATCCCACTTCTAGTAACAATTTATCAATCTTAAAAATTCACCCACATGAACACTCCTGCTGAATTTCCCATAATTATCACAGCTTTTAAGCCCATTATTCTTTCTTTCTACCAAAGTTTATCCTGTCACCTTCTGGCTTTTTTTGTTGTTGTTGGTTTCCCTATCTCAGTTGGTTGCCATCGCAACAACACCTTTATCAGAATCACAGAATTCCTGACTCCATTGAATTTCTCTTCTGCAGCTAGCGCGTCCCGGATCCTGGGTGAGTTTCATACTTGATTTTGCACTTTCTTGTATTAAACTGGGTGAACATTCCTGCAGTAATTCACAAAGTCATCTCAGAGCGTCCACTGGAACTGCCTGGTATCTGTACATAACCAGTGCACTTGAAACGAGAGTCCTTTCTCTCCCTAGGTAGTTTTTAATTCTCCCCTTAGTGACGGTCAATTCTACCAGCCACAGGTGCTTCCCAGAAAAGTGTCCCACTATTTTAAGCTTCATCTCAGTTGTTTATCTGCTCATACTTAGAAGATGTTGCATCCATTTTTCTCTGATCATGGCAACATCTTTTGAACAGTTGTAACTTTATATGTCTTCCATTCAAACCTTCTCATTCTTTGGAAGCCTTCCTCTTCACCAGCTTTAATGCCAATGTTCTATATTCCCATTCCTTTTTTTTCCTTCTTAGTAATTGGCTTTGAAAGTGACTCTCCCACAGCTCTTTTCTAAATTGTACTTATTTTTACCCAGGTATTGCCACTTTCTGCCTGTGAGCACAATTGTTTATGTCTCCTCTCCCTGAAAACAATCTCTCCCTCAAGTTACCATTCTTAATCTTTCTTCCTGGCCACATGTCTTGAAAAGGTAGTTACACTTGCTGCCTGCACTTCATTGCCCTTTTCCACCTCTTGTCATTTCAATGCTTAGCCCACCATGTTCCTGACTCTCTAATCGCTGATTCTGTATTAATCTTCCAAGTGTTCCTCTCCTTCACCTGCACACAGGGTGGCCAACTCCGCTTTTCTTTGTGAGCTTCTCTTGTTTCTGGAACATTAGCTGATTTTTCCCACTTATTTTAAACTTTTTTGGTTTTGTGCTTGATCTTCTTTCTTTTTCCACATTCTATTCATTATGTTTTCCTTAAGTTTGTTTAACTGTTACTGTCACTGTCATGGCCGTCATCTTTTCATCCTCAATGTCACCGTCATTGCCATCATGCCCTCTTCTCTCTGTTCACAATCTGTTCACCCTCAAGGTTTCTTCTTTCCAGACTTGTTCTCTGCAGAGTGCTTATCTGGCTTTTAGAAATAGATCTGACAGATCTATTTCTATATTCTGGTTTTTTTTTTTTTACCGGCACCTTAAACTTAACAGATTCAAAAATGTACTTATTCTCTTTTTCCAAAACTGTTTCTTTTCCTCAAATTTGAAATTTTGATTTATGACAGCATTATTCTTCCAGTTACTTGGACCAGGAACTGTCAAAGAAATAGCTGTGGGGTTTTTTTTTTCTGTTCTTCACAATCTCCCAGTCATTTCAGTGACAAGTAGCCATTTTTCTAGCCACAAAATCCAGAGATAAAGAAGAAAGGATTTTGTCTTTCCTGTTTATTCTTTTTGCCAATTACTAGTTCCTCTAGCTTGAACTTGTGCACTGCTTCCCAGATTATCTTTGATATTTTAATTTGTTGATAATATAATTATGTATGTACTTCTAATTTTTACACGCAACTTCCATGTTAATCTTCCCTAAGCACGAAATTGATTATTTCATTCTCCATTGCACAATGCTTTTCCATTACTTAATAAATTACATTATGTACATCCAACGCAATGTATGATTACAATTTCCCTTCCCAAACTTTTTGCAACTTTTTCTATGTGTATTCTCCACTTACATTATGATATTTATCAAACCCCGAATCCTCTTTTTATTCCCCAAAACATCATTTCTTAATTTCTCATACTATTTTCTCTGCCTGGTACATTTTATTCTCTGTGTCTATTTATTATAATTTAAAAATCACTTTTCTATGTAGACCACTTTCTGATTTCTTTCTGACTTATGAAACTAGACGTTGTTTTGGACTCCCTCAAAAATATCACCTCTTAATTGAAAGCAAGAAAGAAAGTACAGATGTATTAACAGAAACTACAGGATGACTAAGAGGTAAACTGGTCATCATCAGACCAGGAAGGGTCAATGGTAAAGTTAAGCTCAATAACTGGTTCTTTTAAATACAAGATACCAAATAGTAAATGGGTGGTAGCTGATTCTGAGGCATAGGGATCAATGATGAGATTAAACTAAATAATGTACAGACCTGATATCCTGTTCTGAGTTCTAGTTGATTATGTCATCCTTGTTTTCACACCACCCCCTTTTATTTACATTAACAAATTCAACAATTGTGACCTCCCTATCCATAAGAGTGGCTCATCATGGCAGAGATTCTCATGGGCTGAGACAGGAGTGGGTAAGCACAACCTTCGCTGTAGAGAACATATTCCAGTCTTGGTGGAGGTATCAGGTAGAGGTTAAAAAAGCACCACAAGATCGTGGGCACTCACCCCCACACCCGGCTTCCCTCCCTAACTAACATATTCACTAGCACATTATTTCCTACACCAACCACCCAACTGTTTTGAAGGAGGATGCTAGGTATCATTCGTTATTTGTATCTCCAGATCACTTGAAAGAGAGTGCGTGGCACACAGTTGAGACTATATAAATCTCTGTTATGATTGAATGAATAGGGAATTTGGATAAAAAATCCACATAGTTTCCTTAATTACAGAATTAGGGTAATTTTTCCTACTTGAATATAATGTAAATTCTCTTCATTTATAAGCCTTGAGGGTAGATACAATGATTTCCTACTTGCTTCTGATAATTATTTAACAAAATACCTGATCTCATTCTTGTTAGAATATTGAAGCCTGGAAAAATCATATTTTTAATCATTGACAATAAGATGTAGCTTTATTCCAGACACCAGAGTTTTCTAATCTTTAAATTACTTTTTTTTTGTGAGTGTGAATATAATGAAACCTCAAAGACAGAGGAAAAGAAAATACGAATGAGTATAACTCATTACTTAAAATTCTTAACTGAAGGGGCATTCAGGCTCACACAGATTATTCTGTTAGGAGACAAAATAATGTACTTGACAAACTATCTCACCCAATATTCTACTTCCTTTTCAAAAACAATTTGACACATCAAAAGACAATATAGAAAAAATATAAAAGATCAGTATAAATGATATATTTTAAAAGAAATATTAATAAAAAACCATCAAGCCCAATATAAAATAAAAATATCCTTGATAAAATTTTATATTATTTCTAATATCAGTTCAGACACATGTTAAAGAATGATACTAAAAGGGCTCAATTTTTAACTACTGAGGCTCAACCTGTGTCAGACCATTTTTTATTATATTGCATAGTCTATACTAATGATTATTAATCTTACCAAAATGCTTTACACGTATTATCTCTAATATCTCATAACCTTGCAAGGAAAATATTCTCATCTTCACTAGACATACTAAGAAACTAAAACTCTCATGAATTGGTGCCGCACTGGATCTGAATACAGGTGTGCCTAACTCCAAACACTACGTCATCACACAGATAATCCTACAACCATACCGCAATATTTATTTGATGTAGCATGTTTTGTAGAATGTTTTGGTAAATATTATTATTTAATTTCCTCTCTTGCTTTCTCCTCTAAGTTTAGATATACATCAAGTAAAAGCAAAGTTAAGAAGAAATGACCTATTGTGCACCAGTGAGGAGGCTGTCTTGTACAAATGATTCTCTTGCTATACCACTACATACCACTTGGATTTGAATATTTCAAATAAATGCTTTAGGCAGAAAAGCTAATACTCTCACATACATGCCACACACATACATGCATGCAAATGGTGTGTTTTGCATAGCCAGAATTCCAAATAGGGGGACAAGTAAACCAGAAATCAGCATGTCTTAAAGAGACAGGAATGCAAACACAATGCAGGCAAAAAGAAAATAATAATCTCAATTATATTAGTTCGAGCAGTTTTTTGGTAGAGTCTATAGGATTTTCCATGTACACTATCATGTCATCTGCAAACAGTGACAGTTTTGTTTCCTCCTTTCCTATTTGGATGCCTTTTATTTCCTTTTCTTGCCTAATTGCTGTGGCCCAAACTTCCAAAACTATATTGAATAGAAGTGGTGGAAATGGGAGGGAGGTGGGAGCACAGGGCTGGGGGGGGCTTGGATGGGAGAAATAGACAAAAAACTGTACTTGAAAAATAACTAAATAAAATTATTTAAAAAATAATCTCGGTTATAAAACAAAAGTAAAGTTCTTACTACAAAAGTGTTCTGAAAATTGGAATATTTGTAAAGCTACAAGTCCTACCAAACCCCTCAAAGAAAGCACTGGCTGTTGACTATAGCCTCGTACACTATCTGGGTGAGCCCATCTGTTATCAACACACGCTTAGTTGTCAAAGAGAGGAATTTTGTTTCATGTTTTATGGTAAAATAATATTACATAAAGCAGTGCTTTATGTCATCATTTCTGGGTTGATAACTGATAATGGCCAATTGACCCAAGTCAAATTGTGACTCTTCTGGAGAGGTCCAATCAGTAGCATAGATGCTAGTAGGGTTTGTCAATAGAAGGTAAAAGATTTTGTAGGTGTCTCAGTCAAGAGAAGCCATTCAACAATTCATGTGCCATAAATTGAAATAGGTTGTTCAGCTGAATGATGTCTGTTCATTTGTCTTTGTATGTGTGGCATCATAAAATGAAACACAATTCAGAGGTCCTTTGACAGGCCCCTGTGTTTGGTAGAGATATAAAATCAGAGGATCCACTGTTTACATGCTTGTAGAATAGTTAGTCCTGGCTGCATCTACTCAATGAGGCTGGATCTTGTAGCCCTGTTTTTCTTCATTAGATGTTAGCACTAAATTTGTTACTTTCTTTGTTAAATTTGCCTTTCTTCATTTGGATGCTGTAACAAAATTGCTTGACTTACAAACACCAGAAATTTATTTCTTAGGATTGTGGAAGATGGGAAGTCCAAGGTCAAGGCACCAGCAGACTTGGTCTGCATTGAGGACCATCTTCTTATTTGGCTGAGTTCACAGCAGGGAAGGGGCAAAGGATTTCTCTAGGGCCTTTTTTATAAGGGCACTGATTTCATTTATGAAAGTTTCACCTTCATGACTTAATCACCTCCCAAAGCCTTCACTTCCTAGTACCATCACCTTGAAGGTCAGCATTTCAACATGTGAATTTTGGGAGGCCACAAATATTCCAGCTATAGCAGTTTCTATGTATCAGATTCAAATAACACAACATATTATATGAGCAAGGTGGAAGTTGTGCACTAAGTCTGTAGAATCAACATAGAGAGCTAAATTAAGTGATTAATGATTCCATATCCACTTTGAGTCTAGAATGTTAGGATAATATTAAATGAACCATAGGCAAATCTACATGAATTATTGGGACACTTAAACATTGCCTCTGTCTGAAGGCATTATTTTTCTGAAAACGGACCTAATAGAATGTGTTGATAATGTCACATGATATTATGCATTTCTATTCCCAGTAGTTAAGGAAAAAAATCCACCAATAGTTTAAGGATTAAAAAATATATTGGTTTTGTTATGAACTGTTTTTTTGAAAATGTATTCCTGAGGCATAAAGACTCTGTAAGCTGTTAGTAAACATTTGGTGAAAATACATTCTGGAGGATAAATATGTTTGAGAAAATAAGGATTAAAAACAGTAGTGTCTTTCAGGATATCTTAGAATTTTTTTTTAATGCTAATGAGGCTCTGGGTAAGATGGGTTAAGTGCACTCCCATCCTGCATCTCTTACTGAATGTAGCTTCAAAAAACGAGGAGGGGGCATGAAATAGCTATTTGAGTTTCCTTAAAGTAAGTGGAAGTTATAGTAGACAGATTGGGGAAGGTTACCAGGATCAAAGTCCCACTGACATACTGTGAGCTTACCATTGTAGTCTCTATTGTGTCTACTGGTCTAGGTTCAAGGTGTTCTGAACCCCTAGGTGGACTTTGATGTAGACAGAAGGAATTCCAGGAGAAATTCTCTCATTTCGATTTGAAGAATAAGAAGGGGGTCCTCTGGCAGTGACTTGGGGTGGGAGAAAAGCAGGGGCTTGCAGTCATCTAAAATTCTGAAGGAGAGGATGCTTCTCTGTTCAGAGGAGCTGTGGTCCATGAAGGTGGGGGTGAAACACTGTTTTCTCTGTTTATCCTTCCACCCCTTGGCTCCAGACATGAGTGCATTTCAGGGAAGTACATGGCAGAGGTAGGTACATAAAGTCCCAGCTTTTTGGCCAAAGGCCTAAAAAAGGAGATCCTAAGGGCGACAAAAGTACCAGAATGATCACAGAGCTAAAAAAAAAAGTGACCCAGCATAGTTGTTTATGAACTCCTGTGCTCAGCACAGAGCTGCACATGCATGGATTTAATCATAAACAGTTAACAACAGGCTTGGAGAGCTGTAGCGAGCTATAGACCATCTCGCAACTCTCAGAATGGCCACAGGAGGCACATACCTAGGACAGATCCTATAAATACTTCAGACTTTCAAAACAGAAGTGACATTGGAACCAAAATGTGCTCATGGTCTGCTAAAACAAAGATTTATCAACATTCTCCCCAGGATTAAAACACCTCTCATATCATCATATATAGCATGTTCAGGATGTAGTCCAAACTTATTTGGCATACAATACCTACCAGGTTTTGGGGATGAAATTTGGAGGTTTGGGGGTTTATAAAAGAGTAGATTGGCTTTTTTTGTTTTTGTAAGACTCAGTTTGTAGGACGTGTTATACAAGTTGTCCTCAATATGGAGGGCAGTTGTTTTTGATTTCACGAAGATTTAGGCTGTAACCTGCATGGCAGAAAGGCACCAAGCTCCCCCACCTCCCATCCAACTACATTGTATTTCATTGCTCTTCCTTATATCCAGGAAATCTTTGATTGAGGTAGAAATCAAATGTTTCCTCTGTTCTAGATTGAGAGCCCTCTGTCTTCGGAATGTTTTCTTTCCCTTTGGGAACATAGTTTTCATTTAGCTTAGAGGAGAAAGCCTGAAGAAACTTCTTATCAAGCTCTGAATATCAGCTTTTAATTTGTCCAACTTTTGACCACAAAGAAACTTAAATAAATAATTTCAAATGTCTTGTCAGGTGTCATCTGGGAGAAACAGTAAATATTTCTGGAAGTATTTAAAAAAAACAAAACAATACAAAAAAACCAAAGATACTATGGTTCCAGAATATGGAGTCACTTCCAAAGATGGGCAAAAGAAATGAGGATTGAGACAATTGCCCTGAGACCTGGCAGCAGTCAATAGGACCACTGACACAAGTGAAGTGTGACCAACATTTCTGTCCAGCCACCAGGTTTTTGGAGCCGCCAACTTGACGAGGGGCACTGCCTGGACAAGAACTACCAACCTACATGACCCAGACAGGCAGACAGCCAATCTAAGCAAGGTCTCAGGACACCAAACCAGACAAACAAGACAGCAATAGCTGTCCTTGGGAGTGAAAGGATCAACACTCATTGGGCACCCTGGAACCAAATTCATGCGAGTCTGAACTTGAAAAGAAAGGGATGATGCATTTGTACTTTCCTTTCTTAGCTGGGAACTCCAGAAATCTGGAAAAGCTGATTCTGGTAAGAATTCTCACTCTTTGCTTGTTTTTGCCACTTTTCCCAGAATCCCATCTACAGGGTCCAGAGTAAGTGTGGTTTCAAGTAGAAAGTATAGCTCTGTTATCTACCAGAAGTTGCTAAGATTTTATTGATATCTGTTTTAATGTCTTGGCTGTTTAATGGAATAACTTGGAACCCTTGAGAAGAGAACCCCTTGGAGTCCTGTCCACCTCAAAAGAAGTACATTCAGGGACCCCATCCTTCAAGGGTATACATGGGGCATTTGAATTGGTGTGGAATGATTTGGCAAAATAAAACCTTCAAGGACGTTTTTCCCACTGTCCTGTTCAATTGTAAGTGATGCACTGATTTCTGGGCAAGTGCTTTATGATGGACCATTAGGAGAATGCAATGAGCTGTTCAAGATGCAAGGTGACAGATTTGGTGGACTTTTGGTCACAGTCTTTGGTTTCTGCAGAGCGGAAAGTTCATTCAGATAGAGGACTAGTAGCCTGAGTACTCAAGTAATGGTAGATAAAGGAGAGTATGAGGACTCATATCAGCCTTATAGTCTTTCGATTAGGGGACCTCTTTTATCTTTAATATTTCATTAGCTTTTGATTAAGCTCTTTTGAAATCTTGAAGTCTTTGAGACTTCATGCCAATTAAAATAGGTATTTCATTCTCTTTGATTTGGGGACCCATGCTTTCAAGTTCATGTCTTAAATGAACAATCATGTCTAACTGGAATATCCTCATAGTGGCCATTATAAGTCTAGCTTGTCTGAAGACTTTTCCATTTTTGTAGATATGTACAGCTTTGGGACCATAGTTCTCAGATAGAAAATAAGCAGGTATGCCAAAAGTGACACACTTCATTTTTATTTTAAATTTCAAGTATCCTATCTCTTTAGCTAAGTCTTGGTGTCTCAAAGATAAATTAATACCCAACAAGAATATATCATTGGTCTGGGAGGTTTTGTGGTGCTTTACAGTGTATCTTATTGCACAGCAGTTTCCTTGAGTTTGGAGGGTGAGCTGATATGGACCCAATCTGTTCTGTGACCAACTTGTCCTAGCATGGAGTCTTAAAGTTCAATGGCCAGTACTCTAACAGCTTCTAAGTGCTCAACTTGTGTCCACCAATTTTGCAGCTTTGGCTCCCAAGATTCCTATTAGTGAGAGGTCTATTATTCCTTTAATGAAATTGAAAAATTATATAGTGGCAGAAGTCCTGGAGGCTTTTAATAGCCTGACTTAATTTTGATGGTCAAAATAGTCAGAATTTCTTAATTTATTTTCCCAAGTCCTCTAGTGGTTCATGCTGTGGGCCTCAGGGCTTTGTGAGTCCCCTATCACCAATGATTGTGGACTCCGAATATAACTACAGTGGTACCTCGGTACCCATCACCAATTCTTTTCCACGAGTGGAGAGCAGGAGGCAATGGCTGAAGCATTTTCTCCTGCACAGTGGCATTGTGACTCATACAAGTGCTTCGAGGGGTGAGCAAGCACCAAGTGCTGAAACTTTTTCTCTCATCAAAATGTGATAAGTACCAGGTTTGATGAGCTTGGAAACCAATGAACACCAAGGTGTGACTGTATTTCAGAACCTTTTCAAAACCACAGAACATTTCTAGGAACAATCAATCAATCAATTTAAATAAAATTTGTTTAACTCAGAGAACTGCTCATAAGGTAGTAGAACTCAAGTCCATAACCCTCCATAAGAGCAGGCACCTCATTTTTGGGTCTCCTTGTCCCAAAGACTAAAGTCTGTTAGTAGTCAGCTTCAGATTCCATTCCTCCTCACCAAAAACTGTTAAAAAGTGATTAAAAATATTTTCAGTTGATACAAACAAACTTTACTTAATACTTCATGAAGTTGATGATCTCCTGTGGATAATTTCAAAATGAGGTAGAAGGCAGAAACTTTTTTGGATGAAGAATGAGGAGCAAGGGAGAGAAAACTAGAAACTACCTGATTGGCTGGGACCACAGAGTCAACCTACTTTGGGGTGAGAAGTCCAAGTTGTCTTGGCATTTGGGGACTGGGTGACTAGAAATACTGTGTTTCTGATCAAGCAGAACATTTAAAGGGACACAAAAGTTATCTACTTTTTGGCTGACTGATGTGGTACCCTTGGCAAGAGTGGTTCCATCTTGAGCCTAAAAGTTATTTCAATACAGATACATTGCCATAATCTCATCTGAAACATGTGCTAATGCTGTCATGTAACTTGATCATCTGTTATTCTAGGTGAATAAGGGTTTAAGTAGAATTAAACATTTGTCCAGACATTAGTTTTATTGTCCATAAATAACAGAGAGACAATCTAGAAAGGAGTGGCCATAAGTGAGAAATAAATCTCATGTTGGCTTTATGCCTAAGTCTAATGAAGGAAAAGAAGGTGGGCCAAAAGGAATAATAATTCCAAAAGGCAAGCTGTATGTTCTCTAATTGATTTTTTTCAGAGGGTTCATTACTCCTAAGATGTCAGAACTTGTGACCAAAATTGGGGTTTGTAAAGTCTACAGCAGAAGGGTTACCTTAGGCATTATCCACATCAGAGACTCGGGCTTCTCAGAAAATAAGCTGCAGATTTATTTTTAAGTAAATAAATTACACACATACACCCATAGATACATAGGCAGTAATTTCTTGGAAGTCACATTGGCCTAGTCTAGCAGAAGCCACTTTCTGCCTTTTGCTAGCATATTGTACAGAGAGGCACAATTCAAGACTGATTGCACTTTCCTTTTATAATATGAGTTATGGTAGGAAAAAAGACATTTGCATAACTGCACAATTTTTCTGATGCTCTCAAATAATTAGTTACTTATATATAGAAAAAAATTAAAACAAGCATGACAACTAATTAAATTTACCAACTCAATTAATTTACTTAGCTTTCAATTTTAAAAAGTATCATGCCTTCCTAATAATCTTGAACAATCTCCTAATACTTGCATATGTTAGGAAAATGTAAATAGCCAAGAGGCACATTTGTAAAGGCAGGACTGTGGTTACATGTCACATGGTAATTCTGTGAAAGGTGTTTTAAGCATGATTGTACTACAAGAAAAAATTAAATATTATAATATCACTTTTGTTGTTTTTATTGCCTTTGTGTATGGGAAAAGTTTATAAATGTTTTACTCTATTTATTGCCTCTAGCCTATTTATTTCATAGGTTCTTCCTATAAAGACAACGTCCTATAAAAGCTGGCACCACTGAAGTCAGGCACCATCACTGGCAGGTGTATTTGGCAGATGTTCTTTACCCTATTAAGTAGGAACAGTCCCTGTCCTGCCTGCATTTCCAAGCTATCATGAGGGTCCAGTGAAATTACAGCACTTGGTTAAATAAGATACTATAACAACATTGATTCATATCATTGTCATGATTGCTCATATTCTCTGAGAATCCATCACTGTTGAAATACTACTTTAATTAAATTGCCAGTTTATTTCTATGTAAACTTTACATTTGTTCACTGTCCCTTCAATCTTGGTATTTGTGTTGCTTCTTTAAGGGTTCATTGTAGTAGAATAATTTGTGGATATGAATATGAAAGACATCACAGCACCTACCTTGGTGCTTTGTTCATCACTTGTATTCAATAGATAGATGTTCAAAAACCGGAACCCACCAACCCCAGGGCAAGGGTGGGGAGCTGGGTCCATTCCTTGCTCAAAGCCTTCATGGTTTTTGCAATGCTCAGTGCAGAGTCAAGAGAGAACACCTTGGAGAAAAACCACCTGTGTCATACCCTGCCTTGCTCCTTTCTTAGTTCTGTGAGCTTGGACAAGTGACCAGAGCTTCTCTGAACTCTGCTTTCTGAGGACAACATCAGGACATCAGGATCTACTTCAAAAGGTTGTCATAAAGTATAAAGCATGTGAAATCAAAAAATACTACTGGGCACATAAGAAATGCTTAATCAACACTCATTGCTGTTAAAACCCATGAAAACCCACAGTGAGATTTTGTGCCACTTGGCCACTGCTTAACCCGTCTTGACTATTCTACAACCTCTCTCCTGAAAACCCCTTTTATGCACACACTTTTTCAGTCCAGCCATACCAGTTTTCATAACATTCTTGGATCATGGAGCTTGGGCTATTTTACCCTGCCTTAGGGCATTTGTACTTTGTTTCTCATGTACTTGGAATAGTCTTTCCATTTCTTAATTCCCACCTGTCTTTCAGAGCTCATAGAGACTATCATCTCCCTTGGGACAACTCCTTAATCTTCCTTTGATTGGGTCAAATCTTCCTGTTGATTATTAACATAGCTCCCAGTATTTAATGTTTAGAACACTTAATGCAATCATTATTAATTTTGCAATTCATTATTTATTGCTACTTATACTAAAATTATCTTGTTTACTTCTGTATTTCCATAACTTAGCTCTATGTCCAATAGATATCTACAGAATACATAAACACAAGAATAAATCATCAAATTACTTGGTAATCTCAAAGGCTTGACTTCAACTGGGAAAAGAAAAAGTCGTTTTTCAAAATGTCAAAGAACCATGGTTTAGAGTACATTTAAATTGTAAATACCAAAGGAGATATTTGTTATCTTGTCAATACTACATAAATTTAAAGCATTATTCTGATTATTATTACCTAGGAGCATTTGATTTTCTAAAGACCAAAATCAAAAATTCATAACCTATAAAATTTCCTATTCAATTCATTCCCCCCCAGAAATCATATTGGTTGGAGAAGGGCTATCACAAAGCTGTCCATATACAAGTATAATTTTAGAAAATGAACAGGTTGCTCAGAATATTTCTACAGGACAGTTTAGAGGGAAGCATAATGGATAATTATTAAGTAACATGCCTCTAGTCTAAATTAGACTTGAACAAGCTCATCAACCTCCCATTCAAGGCAGAGCTTTGAACAGGTTTTCATTAACATCTGGTATTTCCCAACTCACTTTTCTCATTATTAAAGCCAATAAATGGCCTGGGTTGAGCTTATTCTCAAAGGGTCTTTAGAAGGGAATTGACCAGATCTGTTTACTACTTTGCTTCCCAAATGTTGCCCAAAATATCCTTTGGTAATCAATGCATGACTAGCATTCTAGAACCTATTAAGAACAAAGCATTTGGAATCTGCTATGCTCCAGGCTTCACTCCTAGTGGAACTGTTAATTAATTTGCTAAGAAACCTTTTATATAAGGAACTTATTTAATATGCCCAGACCTCCTTGAAATTCAATTCGAGTAAAAAGTTTACCCTTGCAGATAAATTTGCCTATTTTCTTTGATAAGTCAGAATTCTGTAAAATTAAAAATATTTCCATCTGTCCTTTTTCTTTTGATATAATTTTGGCTGACTATAGCAACTGACTTACCTGATTTCTCCATAAACATCTATATAGTTTATTTGCCCTGTGTAATATACTACCAGATCTTGTAAGGGTAAGAATTTACATCAAGCATATATATGTAAATTCTACTTTACAAACAGGGAAACAAAGAATCTGACAGGAACTCCATAAAATGCCTTTTGTACATGGCTGATAATTTCAATATTCAGACATTCCCCAAAGCTGCTTGATGCTTCAAAAGCTTTAGGGAACCAGATTGATTACTTTTTTCTCCCTTCATGTAATAACCATTTAGATAAAATGATATGTTGGGATTTTTTCCCTGAAGCATCAATAAAAGGAACATCATGGTAATTTATTAGATTTTAACTTCAGTATGATTCTCTCCTTGTCCTCTTTTACACCGTCTTGTCCTCAAGGACATGCCCCATTTCCAAGCTGTATGGTATGCAATCAACCAACCATATAGCAAACGACACTGCAGAGTGAGAAAGATACTGTCTGGAGGTGGAGTCCTGGTCTTTCCCCTTTCCATTTTTTACTAATTAGAGAGAAATGATGTGGAATCCTGGCAGAAGGAAAGACAATGTGATTTCAAGTGAGTCAGGGGTGGGTTTGGATCCCAATTACTTTACTAACTACGTTGATGTTGACTAAGTTACTTAATTTCTTTGTGCCTCAGCATCTCCTCATGTCCAGTTGGTGTGATGCTATTATGAGCATTACATGAAGTCGTGTATATGAACAGCCAGCCAGAGAGTAGGTGTTTTTTAGGACTGATTGTCGATTTTAGTGTTACTGCTGTTCATAAGAGCATTGGTGGCCTCTGTATGTCCTTTCACTCTTTGCTTAGTGAGGTGAAACTGGTAAGTGGATGATTTTTTGGTTCCCAGGAGGAACTAGCTAAAGTAAAGTCCTCATTCAAGCAAACCAATAAACCAACAGTGAGAACTCTAATATCTCTCACCTATATGTACTGAATTGGAGGAGTTAAAAAGTAACCATGTAATAAACCTAATAGCAATGGCTAGTTGAGGAGAAAAATGTGTGAAAGCTTCTTTCATCAACAAAATCATTTTTAGGCTTCTCACTGTGGCCCAGGATGGCTGTGAATGTGGCCCAATGCAAAATCATAAATTTACCTAGAACATTATGAGATTTTTTGTGTGTGATTATGTGTTGCAGTGTATTTAATGTGTGGTCAAAGACAACTCTTCTTCTTCCAGTGTGGCACGGAGGTGGCAAATGTTCGGTGGAGAGTCCTTATTTGCAGGCTTCCCCCCCCCCCCCCCCGCCCTGACCTTCCCTCAGGGTCCACTCCCTGTACACAAACAAGGCTTTCGGGTAGGTTGGTAAATTCACTCCTGGTGCAAAGTTAATTAATGGATGACAATGGCTTCCAATAGTGATCCTTTCTTGGTGACTTTGCCCTTGAATAGGACTTTCAGCAGATCAAGTGGGAGGCATTTTGGAATATGGGTCCTTTTGGGTTTCACCATGGCAACATTTACCAAGGAATTTTTGAATTGAGTAGTAATAACAAGAGATGCTAATCAGAAGAAGGTGATTAAATGCATTGTGGAGACACTAGGTTAAACTAACTTGAGCTGCTTCACTTGCTGTAATATTGCTTGGAGCTCATAATAGGCAATGTTCATTGTGTACAGGACTATGCAAAATCATGAATTCAACAACTGTTGATTGAGCACTTCCTACGTACTAGGGAAGGTTCTAGGTGCTGGTGATACAGTGCTGAATAAGGCAAACAGAACCCTGCTCCAGCAGAGCTGATAGCCAAGTGCTAAAGCTGTGTTGAGGAAGGGTGGGGGGAGGTCAGAAAATAAATGTGTAAACAGGTACATAAACAAAATACTTTGAGATAATGTTAAGTTTTAAGAGAAAATAAAATACGGTGAAAGGTAGAGATTAACTCATGAGAAAAGTCTGCTTCAGATGGCGTGATCTAGACACTTCTCTGAGAACAAAGAAGAAAGGAAGAAGAGTCCTGCAAAGCAGTGAAGTAGGAGAATTTCAGAAAGAGAGAAGTGGAGTAAGCTAATGTGGAAATGAACTTGAGGTGTTCACTCTTACATAATGTTGACTTTGATTATCTTCCCCCCTAAACTTCACACAAATAAATAGTGTCCCATGGGACATAGTTTGGTAAAGGTGCTCCATAGCGTAGGCACCCCTGTACTGTTAGGAGTCAGTCCCTCTCTGCCTCCGGCCATCACCTGTACGGTGGGCTGAAATTCCTATCTCATAGATGTTGCAAGGTTTTTAAAAAGAGCCAAAGGGAATGTCTTCTACATGGAGATACTCAGTAACTGTCACTTTCTTTTCACTCTTTCATGTTGAAAATCATCCAGGGAAATAAGATATTTAACACTTGGTATATGCTTGAACTGGTTACTAATCTCTCCTGCTCAGTGTCCTCTCGGGTTTCTTCATGCTAACACTTAATCTTATTATTAATAAAATGCAATTTAATACTCACGATAGCAGAGGAAGAGGAACAGGTATAAAAGTTATCAAATGACAAATAGTTTCATTTCCATAGTAAGAAAGCAATTCTTTTTTCCCCACAAAAGGGTCTCCTCAGAAACTTGCCATTGGTTTCAGATTAAATGCTAGAGTAACTATTTGTGTTTTGTTTTAATTTTCCTGAAAATAAGTTTTAATCATAAAGACATGTGTTATTAAATATATAGGCCATTCTAAATATAATTACAGATTATTTCACCTGTCAATTCCATAGAAAGAAACATAATCCCAGGCTATCTAAATTAAATTAAGTCTTGTATTTTTTTAGATGTAAAAAGTATTAATCTTCCAATTTATTCAAAAGGAAAATGTTAGGTGAACTTTTCTTAGTGACTCATTTTCCACAATTTCAGAGAAAAAAAAGATAGAAATGGAGTTGACTTTAGACGTGAACAGAAAATTATCTGTCAAAACAAATACTTTCATATGACTTAGAAAGGACCTATTTAAAGAAATTATAAAGATATCTGTCTAAAAGATTTTAATCTTATATGTACAGTATTAACAAGTCTCACACTTTTATTTCCATTAGTATAGGCAACTTACAGGTAAAATAAGATTATGCTAGTAATTTGTTTTCATCCTTGCTGCCACAGAATTCATGTGGGGATTTCTGACAGGCAAATTAGTCAAATAGAGGATAAATGAGGAAAGTGGAAATTGAAAGGCTAGTGTAATAAGGCAAAACAATAAAATGACTAAGGCTTTTAAAAATAAAATAGTGCTTGTTCATTTAAAAAAAATCAGTACAGAAGGGTAGAAAGGGAAAGACCTCCCACTGTCCCCAATCCATAGTCCTACTTTGCTGTGGTGTCATTTTTAAGAGCATATTTTTGAAATGCTTCCAAACATTTGACATACAGGCAAGTATGAGATCTGTCCAGAAGAAGTTCAGCCATTGTTAGTATAACAAGAATGGCTTTCCCGACATTGATGGAATCTGGCAGCCAAGAGGAGTGGACTGGACTGTGCATGCGTGAACAATGATGACTTCATTGCACTGGTCAGTGGGGATGGTAGATGCTATTGGGTGAGCATGTATACTGTCACATTAAAAATGACTGAGTGAGTAGAGCAGTGAATCTGTGTCCAATTTTGTGGTCAGCTTGAACATTCTTCTGTGGAAAAACTATTGGGATGATTCAGAAGGCTGCAACTGTGGGCAACTGGTGATTGGTAGCTTCATCGGGACCACCTATGTGCTCACGCATCATGTCTCATGCAGAGTTTTTTGGTGAAACATCATATCACCCAGGTGACTCAGCCCCCTTACAGCCCAGACTTGGTGCCCTGAGACTTCTGGCTTTTCCCAAAATTAACATCACCTTTAAAAGGGAAGCAATTTCAGACTGTTGATGAGATTCAGGGATATATAACAAGGCAGCTGATAGTGACTGGGAGAATCATGTGAGGTCCCAAGATGCCTATTTTGAAGGGCACTGAGGCATCATTGTCCTATGTACAGTGTTTCTTGCATCTTGTATCTTCTTCAGAAATGTCTCTATTTTTCATATTACATGGCTGGATACCTTCTGGACAAATCTCATATATCAAATATTTTTTTTACACAAATGGGTGTATTATTAAACATGATATTCCTCACATGTCTTTTAACTTTTCAGTATATTTTGGAGAATGTTTCTATTAGACATAGAGCCTAGCTTCTCTTAGTAATGATACTCGTTTTCCATCAAAGGGATTTATAACAATTTGTTGTGCTAATCTCTAACTGTGGTGAGCATTTAATTATTCCTATTATGTTACTTCCACAAACAGTGCTTTTCTGAAATTATATCTGCAAGCCCTGCAGTGTTGCCTGCCAGTTGCTTTTGGTTCCTGTGGTCTGCCTAGCTCTCTGTAAAACAAGACTGAAGGGTCTACAGAAGTGGTTTGAACACAGCTCAGTGAAAGGGCTGTGGCTGAAGCAGACAGTGAGGGGCAGGGAAGTGGCAAGGACACTGGCTTTGCCCTCCTCTCCATCTTGCCCACCTCCTTCTGTACAGCTGTCCCACATGGAATTCTACTGTTTTCCCACTTGTTCACATGCGAATTCATTGACATACTTTGGAGGTAATTTTATGTCATCAGAATATTGGAAGTAAATCCCAAATGACAGTGGATAAGCACATTTTCAGTTCCTCTGCCCCCTTTCTCTAACACTCTAACACACACACACACACACACACACACACACACTAAAAGCCCCACTGTTGCTGCCCATCACTTTGGTGCTGCACCTTAGCACACGGGCTTGTCCAGGACGGCAGCAGTTTCCTGTAGGAACATCTTTCTTCATGCTTTTCAGCATCTCATCTTTGACACCACCCCCTCCCCCATGTCTCAAGTGTCATAAATGTGTGTGTATGCACACATACAGGGGTTAGCAATAGCAGGCTTACAGTTGCAATTACATGAATCACAGTTTATTCTTGTAGGAGTACTTGTTTATTAACTCTTATAGTACCTTTATTATTTGTTTTCTTTTTCCCATTGTTAGTATTTCATATTCTTGCTTATGATTTATCTTTTAGGTAATGGCTCGAAATTTCATCTACTTTGCCCATGCCTGCATAAATCTCAAAAAATGTGCACCACCATTGGTACCAGTGGTCATTTTTGGGTAATGGGGTTATGTGTAATTTGTATTTCTTAATTTTATTTTTGCACTTTGATAGCCTTTCTATATAGACCAGAAAACACCCATTTTACAAAAACAGCCAGATAACCGTTCCTTATTTATAAGCCAAAACTTTCATGTTACTGTCAAGATACATTTTCTCTTTATCTTTATTTGCTCAGAACAGTTAAGTACTATTTTTTTGTGCAGAATATCACCCATATATTACGACCCCCATGTATTGTAGAACTGTTTTAAAATTGCCTTCGGTCTTCTTATCTTTTGAATAAATTAATCAGTTCTTCCAGCATTCTCTCTTGTCTTATTTTCCAGGCTTCCTGATCTCTATGGATTTTTCACTGAACTCTCTGAACTCTTAGATAACCAAAAGTTTTTATGACAGAAGCAGACAAAATATAATGCATGGAAAACTGTCAACATGGCTAATTGGAGATCCGTTGTAGAGAAATGCCAAGTGGAACGTCAGTGGTTAATAGCAAGAATCAATGTGTCCCCTAGCACTTCTGTGTGGGCAAGCCGTCCTCATTGATGTCTCCTGGCAACAAATAGGACTCTTGTGTGCAAAAAAAGTTAATGTAGCTTCCCAATGCACCTAATTTATTTCCAGAGACTGTTTTATGCTCTTAGAGAATTTGGCTTACCACACTACAGGTCTCTTTGCTCATAGTATCAAGAATCAAAACCCCTATTTTTCTTTTTTATTGTTTACTTCCACAGTTGTTTCTTTTTATATGGCTCACATATCAGTTTGGGTATATTATGGAGTGGTCTGTGAAGACAGTTTGGTTAAACCAACACTTCTAGTTTAACCCAGAAATCTAGAATATAGAGAAATCTGAATATAGAGGAAGCCCAGAAATCTGAATATATAGAGAAAAAAAAGGCCAGGTTGTATCAGAAAATATTTATTGACCCTGCCTTAAACATCCTGTAAGTTTATAAAGTTAGGGCCAATCTATCATTGGGTTATGGAACTATAAAATATATATTGTATTAAACATGAATATATTTTTAAGAACCACAATGGATTTGAAATTCATCCAGTTTTTCATTTTATGCCTCGTTTCCTGCTGTATTTTTGTCACAAAACATTAAGAATATATGCTGTATTGTGACATATTATAATGAGATGAAGGATTACTAGATTTTGTTTATATAAAGACATCATAATACATATTAAGATAAATATCTACTACTACTCAGGTTTCAGGTTCTTCGACTAAGTAGCAGCTTATGCAGAAATGTCTCAATTAACCTTATCTTTCATACCAATCTGTGGTGCTTTATATTTTTGAATCAGATTCTTCCAAACCAGAAAAGAATCCCTGATTATAAATTAAGCCCCTTTCAAAGCTGCAGGGATTTTTTCTTTTTTTGAGACCAAGATAGTTGAACAGAGAATATTTTATACTCTTTGGCTCTTTGCCAGTTGGGTGCTACATTTCCCTGTATCCACTCTTCTCTAACTTTATTTAAGTCACTGTGCTGGTTAAAGATGACCTGAGGCTGATCTTTCTTTACACAGAGATCTTCGTGAGTTTCTGCATGAGCACAAATGCCTTTTCATTTGTTATGCCGGCTTGAGTGAGGACATTGAGTACTATAATCTTTTCTTCAAGAACTGGGGTCGTCTTAGTGTTAGAATTTCTGGCAGTGTTGGAGGTCACGGAGCCTGACCTCCAGGGGCTGACGCACAGTTGGAGGCTCCTCACCTTCCCACCCAGGTTCCTCTGTCCTCCCGCCCCCACTCTGTTCCCACAGTGGAAGCCATTTTCAAGGTCGCAGCCTCAAGTCTTGCATTATTGAGACCACCTGGACGGCATACTGACAACCCAGCTCACACCTCGACAGAAACGTGCAAGATTCTGACCACCTGGACGGCATACTGACAATGTAGCTAAGGCCTCTATATAAACGTGAGAGATTCTGACCACCTGGACGCCATACTGACAACCCAGCTCACGCCTCTATACAAACGTGCGAGATTCTGACCACCTGGACGGCATACTGACAATGTAGCTCAGGCCTCTATACAAACGTGCGAGATTCTGACCACCTGGACGGCATACTGACAATGCAGCTCAGGCCTCTATACAAACGTGCGAGATTCTGACCACCTGGACGGCATACTGACAATGTAGCTAAGGCCTCTATACAAACGTGCGAGATTCTGACCACCTGGACGGCATACTGACAACGCAGCTCAGCCCTCTACAGAAACGTGCGAGATTCTGACCACCTGGACGGCATACTGACAATGTAGCTAAGGCCTCTATATAAACGTGCGAGATTCCGGCGGCCGCGTGCAGGCTCGCTCGTGCTGCCGCCGCGGAGACAAGCCTTGTAGGTATGTTCCCTTGCGGACAACACCTGCCACCCGTACCTTGAGCAGTCTTTCTCAGATCCCCCCTTGCCATCCCTATATGGGGCCAGTGTCCTGTTTCATCTGTGAAGCTCCTGAGGCTTCGAGGAACAAACCAGCAGTGACATACATTTGAAAATGGCCTAAGTATCTCTTACCGTTGTGATTTCTGGCCGTGCAGAACTTTCCAAGGGAGCCTTGGAAGTGTGGAACACGCCCTCCCTGAGGCTTACCTTCCGCGGAGCAGCCCAAAGGCGTGCTGTCCACCTTCCTCTGCAGCGGGGGCCCAGATCCGCGTCCTCATCAGGCGTGTGGGCGGAGGATCCAGCAGGACAGTCAGCTGTCCCAGCAGGCCAGTCAGCTGTCCCGGCATGACTGTGCCGGGCAGGTTCCGTTTATGTGGCCACCATGACGGCGGGTGCACCTGGCTCGGGTGACCCTGGTGCGCATCTGGCCTGGGTCCCAGTGCAGGAGTGGCTTTCCAGCTAGCGCTAGGTACAGTTGCCATAAAGTCAGCTTCTTTGCAACAAATTTGAAAAACCTTCTGACCTATAGCTTGTGAGCAGGAGAGCCAGCGGTGGAGGGGTGGCTCTTTGCCCTGCAACTGCAGTGCGTTGATGAGCCCAACAGACGTCGCTGATTCTTAATAGGTTACAGTTGTTCGGTTTTTATTTTTTATTTTAAGAGTGGGAGTGACAGCCTCCCAGCTCTGCCGATGCTGTAGCTAAAAGATGTATATCCAAGGATTTATCGTATACACTTAGAGAAGTTTTGAAAAGATATATTGAAGATTCACCACTTGCCTAATGTGTTTCTTAGCTTTGGGTGAATAATATCTAGGGATATGTCAGGAGAGATCAGATTAGATGTTAGGTTAGATACCGAATGGAAGGCAGAGCTTGCTGGTTGAGCTTCTTAATCAGTGGCCCTGTTTTCAGGCGGAAGAAGTCAGCCGGGGCCTTGCAAGGAGTCCGATAAAATCGCTGCCCCCAAATAAGATGTTCTCCCAGTGCACGGGGTCGCTGGTGGGACAGTGGAGAGCTCATGACTGCCTTCACCCTCGGAATTGAAGCTTTCCATCAATATCGAAGTTCTCTAAACCAAGGAAGTAAAACTGGAGCACCGGGGCCTCCTAGCAAAACCAGCCTGCAAAGGCAGTTTCAAACTAAAGTGCAGCTAATTACCTGTGGATGGTTGCTTCGCTTTCAGGAATCTCCCTTCTCCCTTTACACCTGATTTACAGCAGTAGTTTTAAATGGCCTGTTCCACTGCAATTGGTGCTCCTTGTAGAGGTCAAGCTCTGTTGGAGCAGCTTTCTCTTCCTGACCATCAGGGGCATTTTACAAACTCGAGTTGCTCAAGGCAGCTTGAAGGACTCTGTTCAGTGCAGAGTCCTTCCAAACTGGTGAAGCTTCCAAACTGGTGAAGTCTCGGAGGCCATGGATTTGACCCAACTAATCCAAGTTTAGAAAACATAGTAAAGAATTCCAATATTATGTATCTAACAACATTTGTAAATAAGGATATTTTTTGAGACGCACTGAGCTCGCTGGCCATCTATGAAGCTTTTGTTTATCTCCTCTCTCTCTCTTATTTTGGGGAATACTTTTAGTTTTGCAGACCTATTTCTTGCATAAGGAGCTTTATTGTTTTTTTAAAATAGAACATTATTGCCCAGAATGGAAAGAAAGTCTAAGTCCTCCCAATGGGCCTCTCAGTGTCCTGATGCCCCCTCTACTTCTGTTCCTCTAGTAACATCCCTCTGGCCATGGTTTCCTCACTGTTTTTGAACACATTATGCCTGTTCTTGTCTAAGGACTTTTGTACTCACTGTTCTTTCTGCCTGAAACTTTTTCGATGGCTAATAAATGCATGTGTAACTCCTTTATCTCCTGTAAGTTTTTAGCAAGATGTCACCTCCAAAGTGTGTGCCTTATCGCCTCCTTTAATGTCCATCTCGCCCTCTCCTGCTTATCCTCAGCCCTGTTCATCCGATCTTTTCTTGTTACTGAGCCCTTTTCTGCTGGAATGCTTGTTATTTATGTGTGTATTTTCTGTCGTATTTATTGTCTGGTGTCCTGTGTCAGAACATAAGCTCCAGGAAGGTGGGATCTTTCCAAGTTTTGTTCCCTCAAGTGTCCAGACCACCTAGAATAGTGCTAACACAGTTGGTGCTTGCTACATTACTGGTGAATGAATGAATAACCAAGCATTGATTCTGTAGTAATTCTATGTCTTAGACAA
Source organism: Artibeus jamaicensis (assembly GCF_021234435.1). Taxonomy (NCBI): domain Eukaryota; kingdom Metazoa; phylum Chordata; class Mammalia; order Chiroptera; family Phyllostomidae; genus Artibeus; species Artibeus jamaicensis. The sequence goes on along the minus strand of NW_026522056.1, from coordinate 17,344,508 downwards.
TGTGCTAGGGAAAATTACAGTGAATGAAACATGGATCTTGTACTTGATAAACAAACTGGTGTAATATAAAACAGTGGTGGTAGAAACATTTGGTGGTGCACTTGTGAATTGGAGGATGTTGAACAAGAGGGTGTAGAGCTATGACAGTGGAAATGAATTAAGGAAAAAATCTGGAGAAATATTTAAAGAAAAACCATGAAGTTTTGGCAATTGATTGGATAGTAGAGCATGAAGGAGGAACATAGAATTTCAACACTTTAAAATTGAGATTAGAAATACAGAGAAAGAAATACATTTAGGAAGAAAATCTATAGATTTATTTCTCTTTATGTGAAATGTAAGATACTGGTGGTAATTCAGGGATTGATGTGAAATAAGTTGAGAGCCTGAGAGAAAGATCTGAGCTGCAGATAGAAATCAGGGGGTCATTAATATTTTAAGTGATAATTGAAGCTGTGCTTTGAATGATATTTTCAGAGATGGGGAAAGTAAAGAGGATCCAGAAAAGCAGATATAGTGTTGAGAACAACAATTTGAAAGGCTGGAGAAGAAAGACAACCTACAAAGGAGAATGAGAAGTTGAGCTTGGAAAGGTAAGAGAAAATTCAGATGTCAAAGAAGCAGAAAAGTCCAGGAAAGGAGCAGGTGATAGCGACCTGCTGTGCAGACATGGGCACACCATGGAGAGGTAAGACAGGACAATAAATCATCCAAAAACAACAATGCACAGTTCATACATCCCACTTTAAAGACAGATGTGCTTGAAAGACATGTGTACCTATGACCTTCGGGAGCAAGGATTTTGAGTAATAAATACATAATTGATTGCATTTCAAGAAGTTCAGTCTTAAAGGTTCCATGTATTCTATGCTATGTTGCAATATCATTTAGTTCCTACTGTGTATTGTGGGAAGACCCTAGAACAGATGTGTTTTCATGAGCTGTCAGCTGGTGTGCTTATAGGGTGAAGAAATCCTATTTCTATTTGATAGAAAACACTTATGCTATATTTATATGTGCTTTATCTAAATATATGCAAACATGTGCGTAGGTCTTCTATTTATATGGAGCAATAAAATGAATGACATCGATGGTGATTTAGCTATTGTTTAATACAATGTGATATTAGTTTCCTGGATAAATTTGCAAGCCCTGATAACGAGGCATATTGCTCTGAATATTCAGCGTGAATGAGAAGTATTGATTATATCCATTTCCTTAGGCATTTTTCATCTTTCATGGAGAAAGGTAGTATTCCTTTCCTACAAATGATAATGTATATTTTTACAAGTGTCAACTTCTGTACTTTAAACTTCACTATGAGGAGGCAATGTAAAATGCTTTATGCTTCTGGCTTCTAGATTTTTACATAATTAGTGGCTGTTCTCTTCATGTATATTATTGGTCGAAATGATAATAGCAGGAAGAACACATTTTGCATATTCTTTCTCATTGAGCCTCAGAATAAGTGTATTTTATTTTCCCCCACAAGATATGTATTGGAAACAAAGAAAGAAGGCATACTTCTAAACCTTTTAGGACATGCATTAGAGGCAAGGTGTGTGAGGAAAGCATGCAAAAGCGGACAGGACAAGAGAAGTTCTATTGTGCATGACAGCCTTGTGAAAGATATATGAGGTGAAGCAGAATGCTAAGCTATCAAAAAGCTTCAGAGAAATTGTTAAGAAAGTCTGATGTGACAGCATACCCCAAATGCGCCTTGTGATGGCCATGAGATTGGTGCTGTTAAAGGTGGGACATATGGTCATTCTCATGACATGAGCCCAGAATATCTTCTTAGATACTGTAGGTGCCTAATACATAGTTGCTGAACCAAAGCAAATGCTCTAGGCTGATCTCAGGAGTATCTCTGGCAAAGAAAATGTGCCCAAGCTCTGAGGCATGAGAAGTTCCAGCACATTGAGAAACTGCATACGGCTCAGATGGAGTTGGTCCTATGAGTAGACCGTTAGCCTAAAAAAACAAGCCTCGTAGGAAATGGGGGGCCCATTTCAGATTTAGACCAAAATGCTTCCTTAGATTTGCACTGTAGAAAGAAAGTTCTGGTGGGGACCTGGAGGCACCAACTTTTAGGGGAAAGACAGAAGGAGCTGGACCTACAAAGGTAAGCTGGGATGAGAAGGCAAATGGAATGTTGTGGAAGCCAATGCAAGAGATTCAAATCAAAGATGCAGAAATGTTAAGTAGAAGCCACTGAATTTAGAGTCATTTCTTTATTCTCTTTGCTTTTCCTCAGGAGAGTTTAAACCAGATTATAAGGGATTGAAGAGAAAATGGGAAGTAGGAAAATGGAAAAGGCAAGTTTACAAAATTATCTCTAAGAACTTGGCTGGGAAGGGAAGTTGGCCACAGAGAAATTGTAGGATTCAATTTTTTTTTATCTTTGGAGAAACAAAGACTTTGTTGTCTTTATATAACAATGGAGAGAAAGAGCTTGAAAATACAAGAGGAGAGTAAGCAAATTCTGGTTGAAAAAAAAAACAGAACATAGGTGAAAGGTTTACTTACTCTCAGATAACAAGATAGAGATCTAATTTCTTGCTATCATGGGAGGAGAGGAAGTTATAATGCTTATAGAGGTAAATGAATTTGTAAATGGAGTTAAGGGGGCGACTACTGAAACAGAAAAATTGTTGTTGGCCAAAAATGCAGAAATGCATTAGTAATACTCAGGAAGCAATCTCCAATTTCTGAAGCAATTGTCAAGAGTTTACCATTTCAATAACATTAAAAAGTACCATTGAAGCCCATAATATGAATTGGACTAAAAGCAGATTTATAAACTAATGATGCTAGTATCTTGTAGACTCTTTCATTTTGCTTATTTATTTTACTTATGTTGGGCAAGATCACTTACAGAGTGTTGTGTTTACTTTCTTGATGATGAATCAATAAATAAAAATTGAAGATGCATATCTGTAGCTCTTTTCTAATTTCTTCTACTTCAAAAATTCTCTCTTCTCATTCTTAATATCACCACTTCTAAAACTGTTGTCTTTCGCAATTACCTTGCAGCAAAACATAGCTAATTAATAATAATTAACACATAATTAATGCCTTTCAGAAAGGACAAGATCGTCACCTTTTATGCATTTTTAAAACCACATACTCTATGTTATCTTATAGTAGCCGCTGGTCTATAATAATCATGAAGTTCAAAAAAAATCACTACTATAGCATGATATAATTTTTAAAAAAAGAAGGAAGGTCAAGGAAAATGCCTCACAGAGGAGTCACTCAGTAAACGTTTGCAGAATCCAAATATCTGTTGGAAGCCAAACCTAATGGAGACCCAGTCTCTGGCACGGTTGTATTCCACCGTGGCTGGGTTGTGTCTGCAGAATCAGCAGCTGTGACGGAGGGCATTGCCACCTCACTGAGATATTAGCAGGCCTTGGCAGGAGCAGCCTTGACATTGGCAGGGACTGGGAATGGTGGGAGCACCTTGGGGAGGCTCAGTGGTGACCCTGTCAGAGGACATCAGGGGCCTAGTTCCTGATGCTGGCTCAGTAGACCCCCTTGGGTGCCAGTGAGAGTGAATAGCAGATACTACACTATTACTAAGGAACTCATCTAAGGAAACCAGGTAGATATCTCTACGGCAATCCCAGAGGCATCGGGAAGAAACTGAGGTGAAAGATGTAGGTTATTTAAAAAGCAGATAGAGAGAAATACTGTGCCAGAGTTGCTATTGAGATACTTGTTTAAATCCCCAGATGGGATGGCCAGGGAAATGAAGGTTTCCTACTTACAGGCCTTCAATCTTCCTTTTCCCCTCTACTCCCAAGTCCTTATCACTTTTTACTGCTGTCATTACTATTACCACCACTGCTGAAGTGACAGAAATAACAATGATTACAATACTTGGTAATCATTTTATAGCGTACTTCCCTGCTATGTGCTAGTTTTATCTGAATCATCTCATGTCATTCTTAAAAATATAAACCCATACGATAGGTAAGATCCTGATTTTATAGGTTCAGAGTATTGTGAAACTAAAACTTAAAGAGGTACGTATCAATAGTCTTATTCACATACCTAGTACTGGAGCCGGGACTCTCCAGCTAACTCTGCTCCCAGTACCAAAGTGTCTTCACCCTTTACTACAGAGAGGTCATTAGAACTCCAGGTGCTCCTTACTCCTATGTGTGACAGATTTGCACGAGATAGTGACAAGGTCAATCCCATGTGGCAAATAATTGTCAGAGAAGTTTCACTGCCCCTCCCCTGTTTTTGTTTTTGAATAAGTAAATTTGGTTAGCTTGCACAAATAGGAACATGTTGTATTATAAGTTAATATCAAGTGTGAAGTTATATAAATTAGTTTGATTATAGAAGAAATTGCAGTTACACTGCTTTTGGATATCGGGTGTTCAGTTGCTTTGTGTTGAATCTATCATTGCTCTTTAAGATTGTAGAACTTCTTTGTGAGAAAAATAACCCCAACTCTTTCATATTCATAGTTTTGGGTTTATTTATACTATGATTATAATATTATCATGAATACAAAAAATAGTTAATGAAATCTTCCTACTTCCTAAATACACTTATTTTTCCAGTTGATATTATAAAATTTTTATTGTGCAAAACTTTACAGAACTTTGCCTTATAACAAGGTATAAGTCATTTATTATGAGCACTACATACAAAGCCAGTTACTCATGCAAGAGTAAGGGACGGTAATATAGTTAACAAAGAAAGTCAAATGTCTTGATTTCACTTTAATTTAAAAATTACCCTTTTTGGGTATCACTATTGATTATGCTTTTTAAAATTTAATGGACAAGAATTAGGTAAAATCATATCCACATCATAGTAAATATCATCCTCTAGATTTCCCATTTAATGGATGCATGTTATAAACATTGTCATTCTCAACCGATCTCTTAAAAATACAAATATTTTCTCTATTACTGAAACAATAACAGAAACAATAATACAATTTATTTTTAGAAGCAGTTAGTGTCTACTAAAATAATCAAAATAGTGCCTTAGTCACTTCATAAAAGAAAGTAATTGAGATACCAAGAAGAGATTGATTCAGCCAACAAATGCATCAAGCCAAAAATGACAGAATTGGTAGGAAAACAAATCTATTTGAGTGATAATATCCCATAAATTGATGGGAACTTCAGGCACTGATTTGCATCCCAAATCACAAGCACAAAGGTACATGCAACAATCCCTGCTAGGGAAGGTGCACAGAACCTTCCCTACTTGTCCTGATGTCTTGTTCAAGGAGCGTTCCTTCCCCGCGTGTGGAATATCCTCTGCTGATCATCTGTTTCAGTTCCATTCTGGACTCAGCTCTTTGGCCAGCCATGGGGGTCTCCCTAACTCTGAGCCTGCTGCACAGGAGCTAACAGCAGTAAAAATGATCATAAAAACAATGGCTTGCGTTTAGCCAGTGCTTACCAGGTGTCAGTTATATTAAGCACTCAGAATTAATTAACTACTTTGATTTTTCTCAAGCCTCCCACTCCCAATTTATACACTAGCAGATTGTGCCACACAGAGTCAAAGAAACTTGCCCAGAATTCATGGTTAGTAACAGTGGACCCGCGCTCTGGAGCCCACATCACTGTCGGTACCCAGTCCTTCCTCTCAGGACCTTTGCGTAGAGTTTTCTGGATGAGCCTTGGCCCCTCACTCTTGAGCTGTTCTCGAGATAACCTCCTACTCACCAGTGCCACACATGCAAAGTGCAAAGATTCAGCTATTTTATAAACAATTATGGGACTTTACTCTGTGCAAGGTACTGTGCTAGACAAATAAATGGGGGCCTGTTAAGTTTAAAAACAGATTAGAGAGATAAGTAGACATGAAATGCTGCTATAGGACCTTCGAAGAGGCACGCATTGATTCCAGTTTGGCTTACGCAGTACGTTACAACAGTATTTTTTCCATAATAGAAGAAAGCATTGCTATCACTTGTTTGAAACATTGCATAGAAAATCTGTCATGGATGAGCTATTAGCAGTACTAAAATAGAATAACATTCGACTTACAGGTAGAGCAAGAAAAAGATGTAAATTAAAACACTGGAGAGAAAAAAATGAAAAACGTAGTTTATCTATAGAGGATACAAGCATATTTTCAGCATGCAGGAAATCACTTCAGGTAATTACATAAAATAATCCTATTTAGGAAACCATGATCAATTCTATCATTTCTTTCCCTTATTTTATTGTATCACATTAACATATTGGTATCTTTTGTTGAGATAGCTCCCTGTTTTAATATTTCTAATCCATCCTTGGATAGGTTCTACTCTGGCTACCCCACTGCCCACGTTAGACAGTTCTGTTTCTGTGTGCATCTGGGCTTTCGTTTTTCTGTTTTGTTTAGAATGAAGGTTTTCCTACATTGATTTTATGGTCTCTCCCCAGCTTGAAAGTAATGCTATGATTCCATGAGACAGTATGCCTGAAAGTCCAAGTCATAATTGTGTTTTACTATGAACATTGTTCCCATATTTGCTGGAACACACAGTGTCTGGAAATGAATTTTTGGAACAATTTGTTTTGTTCATCTTGACCATTCTATCTCTGACCTCATGGGTTGTTTAACAATCAGGAGATGTTTCCATTAGAGGCTTTTACCCTGACACGGGGCTGGCTTTTGTTAACAGTCATGGGCTATTCCACTAGAACAGGGACTATAAAGGGCTCGGGATCTGAAAGGTGGAAGGTTTTCAATGTGTATTTGTGAATGGAGGCACCAGTGGGTGGGTGGAATGATGTGGTGTGGTACCATAGGGGTGAGTACACTGTGCCGGCTGCGTGCATCAGTCTCTCATGCCTGCGAATTTCTTTACAGTTTGTGTTTATGTAAGTAAATGGTATCAACCAGATTAATATTTTATTCAGTTCTACAGGTTTTTTAAGTGTATAGAACCAGATTCCACGCATGCAAGTACTTCTATATCTATCCAGTGTTAATGGAGTTTTGAGCTCTTCTGTATTTTTTTTTTTTGTTTGTTTTTTTGGCTACAGCTAACAAATGGGCAAAGCATTTTCTAGGGGCTGGTGTTGGAGAATGTTAGTGTCGCATATGTCTATGTTCGCTGCTTTCCAGCTACACACCAGTTCTGCATTTTCAGGCTTCCCTGCAATTAGGTGGGGCCAGGTGACCACATTTTATTGTCCTGTAAACAGAAGTGGTATGCAACCTTTCCTGGCTTATTCCCCAAAATCTCCCCATGCCCATCCCTTTTGCTTAGCCAGAAACACCTAAAATGTGGCGTTGGCTAATCAGTCAACCACGGCAAGGGGTCAGATATCAGAGATCGAAAGCCCGGAGGACACTCTCATATAGCACGGTAGCGGTCTGGTGCCAATGGTATCTTGGAAGGCAGAACGCCTACCCACTGAGCTTTCAGCTCGAGGGAAAAGTTTGAAAAGATGTTGAGAGTGTGTAACTCACTAAAATTAGCTGCCTTTGGCAAGGTCTCAGAAGAAATACGAGGGGAACTATACAGGAATAGAAACAGTCCAGAAATTCAGGGCACCAAAAAGATAGCAATGTCAACTGATTTTAGCACCTGTAAAGGAAGAGATAAAAAAATTGTAGGAAGCTTCATGTGACAAAGGGCTAGTAAAAATTTTAAGTTTAATGAAGTCGGTCAGACTTGTGGAAAAATTCAGATGAAGGGTGCTCTCCCACCCAGGGCCTTCTGTCCCTGTGTTATCCAGTATCATCCATTAGTTTAACAAAGAAGACACTGAGAAGGAAGCCGAGAAATAAAGTACATCTGAGAATTTAATCTAGGAAAAAATGAGGTGTGTTCACAGACCTCTGAAACTGAATGAAGCAAATAAGCCTACTGGTATCTGAGGGAACTCCACTGCCAAAGAATGTACTTTTAATATTGGATGTGCCAACTGCAAAACAACTTTTGAACTCTTGTTATGAATTGAATTGTGTGATCTTCAAGATGTATGTGTTGAAATTCTAGCCCCCCCCCAACCTCATAATGTGACAGTAGTTGGAGATGGGGCCTTCAAGGAGGGGATGAAAATGAGGCTAGTTGGTGGGTCTGAGTCCAGTCCGACTGGAGGTCTTATATGAGGAGGAAACATGGACAAACAGAGGAGGCCATGTGAAGACCATGAGAAAAAGTCAAGGGGAGACATGTGGAATGGTTCCCCTTTGTGTTTCTCAAAGAAAACCAAACGTCCCAACCCTTGATCTTAGACTTGTAGTCTCCAGAACTGTGACAAAACAAATGTTGTTTCTAGGCTACTAGTCTGTGATATGATGTTCATGGCAGCCCTAGAAAACGAATACAGCTCCCAAACTAACTTCAGCAGGAAGTGGTCTACAAAAGTGTTCCAGCTGCTAATAAGAGCCTACACACCAATACCTGTGTCAGAGGGGGACAAGAGGGAGGAGAAACATGGAATAAACGTACAGAACATGGAGGCAACACCGCACTGGACCAGAAGGTTCCTCCCAGTAATATCAGGGTCTAATGAAGGAACACCATCTGCTCCCTGAATTAGGTGCCTGTGTGATATTTGTCAGGCTTTGTTTTCATAATTGCTACAGGTCAGTGGGTGTTGAGTTGTCTCTTGTTCTTCCCTTTTTTCATGGACATGATTTCTCATGGTTATCTTGTACCTCTTGCACATGTGCATACAGCAATTTTGAAGAAAGTTGACTAATTTTAACTCATAGGTGGCTGGACAATGAGAAGCCGCACCTGGGGAAGGCTGCCCATAAGTTATATATTCTAGACACTGAGCTGGATAAAGTGTTTGGATGAGTCAGTCTTCCTTGGAAATAGGGCAATGTATTTTATGTGTGGTAATAAGGGAGTAAAGAGATGTTTGGTGACTGAAAGGGGTCATTGTGACAGAGATCGCTAGTGCTCATCAGTATCCATGTTGTTTTTTTCCTTTCGCTCCACACAACCAGACTAATCCCCTGAATTAGGTCAGGACATGCAACTGAGTTTAGGTCATGAGAATGGTATAGAAGTCTGATATATATTACTTCTTGGTCTATTCTATAAAATCTACTCCACATATATTTTCTTGCCTGTCTCTTGACTGGCTCAGGATAATCCAATAGATAACTTAAGACTCTAGAATTCAGAAGAGCCACCAGATTGATTGTGTGGTGCAGAACTCTCACCATCCTGGCCCATATCAATATGTGATGTGAGCAAGAAATAAAACTTTGCTGAGATTTGGGATTTGAGTAGCATTATTATTTTGACCCGTATAGAAATATGACTGAGTAGACTTGCTAGATCATAGGCTGTGTACATGTTCAAGTTTACTAGAAAATGCCATTTCCCCCAGTTCTGTCGAACCAATTTATAGTTTCATGAGTACACTATAAAATTATCCTAATAGCTGCATATTCTCTTTCTATTGTCAGATTTTAAATTTTTGCCAGTATAGTGGCATAAAATATCTGCTAAGAATTTAATTTGAATTTTTCTAAGTACTAATGAGGATGATTGTATGTTTACTTACTCTTTGGCACATATATGGGCATTATATATATGTGTGTGTGTGTATGTGTGTGTATGTATGTGTGTGTGTGTGTATATATATCTTCCTGTTGACATGTCTTTCTTCAGTACCTGTGGCAGTTATTATTTAGTCCACTGCTTAACATATGCAGGTTGCAGGAAATTTGGAAAAAATCACTTACAATCACACCAGTAAAGGTAGAAACTTTTAATAATTGCTATATTTTTATTTAGTGAACACCTGTGAGAAAAATGCAAGTATATCAGATTTTTCTTTCTTTTCTTTTATTTATTTATTTTTTTAGAGAGGGGGGAAGGGAAGGAGAAAGAGAGGGAGAGAAACATCAATGTGTGGTTGCCTGTCACACACTTCCAACTGGGGACCTGACCCACAACCCAGGCATGTGCCCTGCCTGGGAACCCAATGAATGACCCTTTTGGTTAGCACAGTCCCACACTCAATCCACTGAGCTACACCAGCCAGGGCATTTCTTCTTCTTTTTTTTTTAAGCCAGTAGGGATTCTAAAGAAAAATATACTAACATCTTTTGACTTTGTCTTTATGGTTATGCTTTTCACATGTGTTGTTTTACTTAATGTCTTTTTGAAAAGTATGCAATAAAGTTGTTTTAACACTTATAATAAGAACTCATTATTTTATGGAGACTTGAAGCCTGAAGAGATAAAACACTAGTCATAAGGTCACAAATCAGTGAGGGGAGAAGCCAACACTATAATCTGATTTCCAGTTTGGTTTTCTTTCTGTGATATCCCATTTTACTCCTCAAATTCAATGGTGAAAGATTTGAGGGAGTAAAAAAGGTACACACATTTTTCTGTACCTGAAATCCTAACATAAATGTTGAGATCGTGTCCTGATTTCCAGTTTAGTTCTCTTTCTATAAACCCCACATTAAAAGTTTTGAGGGAATAAAAATATAAACACATTTTTCTGTACCCAGAATCCTAAGGTAAAGGTTGAGATCTTGTTAAATCCTAACTATAAACAGAGAACAGGATAATGGCATCTGGGTATGTATGTATCTTAGAACAGGTCTTCGAATTTGCTCTATCTGCTATTGATTATATCATAAAATCTATTTGCTCAGAGTCTCACTGCTTCTTCACACTGGGTGTCTTCAAGTGAACTGACTTTCAATAAATATTATTAACTTAAATTACATTGTTATAAAGGTCACATTGTTAGTGGTCCTAACATTCATATCACTTAACCAAAATTTTACCTTACGAATGCAATGCCTTCTGTTACACAACAGAGGAGTTTGATTGGCATATAATAATGTATAATCTTTTTTAAAATTCAATGCTATGTTAAATACAGGCAGAAGTGAAAAAAGTTTAACTTTTCAGTCCCTTAGGTAAATTCATCAACATTTATAAAATATATTTATAAAATATATTTTTTGTGAAATTAGTTTTCAACTATAAATATAGAAAATTCACATTTAGCTTCCAGAGCAGAAGAAGGTGGAAAGTTGAGTTTAAAATATCATTGGAACTAGAACAATACAGTAAGAAAGAATCATGAAAGTGATTTTATAACACGAGCGACAACTTACTAGATACTGAGACTGCTTCTAAAATGGATTACTGGGAGAATATCTATAAAGATGTTTCATTGTCTTCAGTGTTCAGGCCTCTAATAAATGTGCGTTTTACCCATGTGTGCTTTACAAATCAAAACAAAAACACTTAATGACAGGCACATTTACTCTTTATTCTCTAGATCCTAGAAGTTCACATGCCCTACTGTGTGTTTAAGAAACGCCATCCTTTTCACACATGCATTTTAAGTGCATCCTCTCTGACAAAGAAGAGGGATTACAGATACATCGTGAGGCACACCAGTGAAATGAGCTGAATCTTGAAGCATGCAAAGATGGAGCTGACTACGTTCATAGCAGGAAAAGTTTAATAACAAAAAGGAAAGAAACTAAGGACCCCACATTTTGGGAAGAAAAGCCTTCTGTCTAAAAGTTATTGCCAATCACATGAAATTTTATTTGTAATTTAGGACAAAAATAGATATTTCTGAGGTTTTTAGGAAACCTCTTGTCATGCCGACACATGGCATCGTTCAGCTTGCAGCTCTCAGGGAATGTGCTCTTGGTTCGGTATCAAGAGTATCTCAGTTTAGGTAACAACATTGTCACACATGACCAGGCTTTAAAAAACTCACATACACGCTCCCTCACTTGGTCCTCCTAACAGTCATAAATGGGTAGGGTACGGAATGAACCCAGGCGGGATCATGCTGCACAAGCTTCCATGTTGCTACAGCTGATGAAGCAGTTAGTGACCACTGGCTGGAAACATAGTTTATCATGAAAGATGGATGATTCCAAAGGTCCAGGCCCATAAGCCCCCACTTTGCCTTCCCCTGTTTTTTTTTTTTCCTTACAAAGCAATTCAGTGACGGTTTTAAACACTACAGTATTGTACTTATTTATTTATTTATTTATTTATTTATGTATATTCACTTTTAGCTGTTATATCTAACCAATGCATTCATTCAAGTTGCTGGAGGCAAAGTTAACGTACAAAAATTTGTCTCATTTTTATACACTACCAACAAATTTTTCTATTCTGTCATCTAGACTGGATGTATCCCTTTTTAATTTATTACTATTTTTTTAGGTTCTATTCTAAGTTCTTGGACAACTCTGAAAAACATATGTAATAAGAATATTAACAGTGACCAACAACTCGAAATTCTCTTCTTAGAGAAAAATGTCAAAATTTTAAAGGTTCATGACAATACCACATGATAATAGGATGATAATAGGAAATTCATTGCCAACAGATATTTGTAAACTTTAAGTTTACAAACATTTTGGACCCTATTCCATCCTTTAAGATAAGAATGAATTGAAAAACTAAAATATTATTATTATTGTTATTTAGGTATAGCATATTCTTTAGAATTCAATGTTATATATAAGCAATTTCTTAAGGTACATAAGCAATTAAGGTACATTGTAGGAGATTAGCTTATTAAATTTAATTTTATTTAATTATTTTTAACTTATTTTTGTTGAATTTATTGACATCGGTTAATAAAATTACATAGGTTCCAGGCATGCTACAGCATTCTACGGGCATTCTACAGCACCTCATCTGTATATTGTACTGTGTTAATCATCCCAAGTCAAGTCCTCCATCAGAATTGGCCCCCCTTGCACCCTCTTCTACCTCCCCTACCTCCCCTTCCCTCTGGCCACCCCTACACTGTTGTCTGTGTCCATGAGTCTTTCTGTTTTCCTTTCTTTAATCCCTTCACCCTTCCCATCCAGCCCCCAGATGCCTCCCCTCTAACAGCTGGTAGTCTGTGCTCCGTATCCATGAGTCTGTCTGCATTTTGCTAGTTTATTTTTATTAGAGTCCACATAGAAGTGAAGTCATATGGCACTTGTTTTTCCCTGACTGGCTTATTTCACTTACAATACTTTCCAGATTACCCGGGCTGTCACAAAAGGCAAGATTTCCTTCTTTTTTTTGCATCTAGTAGTGTTCTATTGTGTAAATGGCCTGCAGTTTTTTTACTCACTCATTTACTGATGGGCACTTGGGCTACTTCCAAATCTTGGCCATTGTAAATGACACTGCATGAACATAGGAGTGTATGTATTCTTTTGAATTAGTGTTTCAGGTTTCTTTGGATATATTCCCAGAAGTGGACCGCTGGGTCATAGGCAGTTCTATTTAATTTTTTGAGGTAGCTCCCTATTGCTTTCTGCAGTGGCTGCACCCTGACTTCCTATCAGTAGTGCACAAGGGTTCCCCTTTCTCCGTGTCCTTGCCAGCACCTGTTGTTTGTTGGTGTATTGATGACAGCCATTCTGACAGGAATAAGGTAATATCTCACTGTGACTTTAATTTGCATTCCTCTGAAGATTAGTGACATTGAGCATCCTTTCATATATCTATTGGCCATATGTACATTCTCTTTGGAGAACTCTTTAGGTCTTTTGCCCATTTTTTAATTGGAATGTTTGTTTGTTTTTTTGGTATTGACTTTTATAAGTTTCTTATAAATTTTGGATGCTAAACCCTTATTGAATGTATCATTGGCAAATGTGTTCTCCCATTCCATGGGCTGTCTTTTTATTTTATTGATGATTTCTCCTGTGCAAAAACTTCATAGTTCGATGTGGTCCCATTTGTTTGTTTTTTCTTTTGTTTCCCTTGTCCTAGGCAATATACCAGAAAAAAAATATTGCTACAGCAAATGTCCAAGATTTTACTGCCTATGTTTTCTTCTAGAATTTTCATAGTTTCCAGTCTAGCATTTAAATCTTTAATTCATTTGTGGTTAATTTGTGTGAATGGTGTATGCAGGTTTGTCTAGTTTCATTTTTGGCATGTGTCTGTTTAATTTTCCCAACACCATTTCTTAAATAAACTACCTTTATCCCATTGGATGTGCTTGCTTCCTCTGTCACATAGTAATTGACTAGAAAGTTGTGGGCTTATTTCTGAGCTCTCAATTCTATTCCATTGATCTATATGTCTATTTTTTATGTGCCATACCGTTTTGATTACTATGGCCTTGTCCTTTAATCATTATTTTTATTTTATTTTGTGTAGACATGGGAATAAAAAAGGAAGAAATTTCACATTAATTCCTAAAACAGAGTTTCAAACAACAATCACATGCTAGTAAATGGACCATAAAACAATAATGTTCAATTTTATGGTATTATTTTGGCTATTCTCATAATAGGGACATTTCAAAAGTAGAAGTTCAATGAAAGTAGATGGCCTGTTTTAGAATTCAATCACATTATTTTCTTCTAGGTTCCTTTGATTTTCTTATTTTACTCTAAATGTTCTTTATCCAAGGCCAATACTGCTTTAACTTTTTTCCTGGCTATTCAGACTGTTCTTTTAGAATAGAATCAGTTACTGTTTTACTCACCTCCCTCCGTATCTGTGGCACTGTCTCTCTTATTTCTCTATTTCTTGTCAGAAAGATGCCAGTAGAGCACATTGAAACACGGATGGTTTTTAGAGGCTTTATTGTGATTGGTATTATGTTGGTTTCTCCCTCTGTGTGTGGAGGTGGTCGGGTGTAGCAATTTGAGGTTCTTCTATTGCAATAGAAAATATTTTCTGAAAAGTCACTTCTCTAAGCTCGAAAGCTTAGTTTAAAAAATTGGTATTAGGCCTGTTTACAGATATTAATTTTGCTGAAAATATTGAGCTCTTGAACTTCAATGAACCAACTCACGCTGTCCACATGAGTAATAAAGCCAAGGGCTTTCCTTTTTTCTAATACTGGGATTGTTGGTTGGCGGATGAAGGTGGCAATTTAGAAAATTTTTCATTGTTTGGTATTTGGTGTATGGTTGTAATTATTAGAGCTCACTCTTTCTGACCACTTAAAGCTTTAGGTAAGTTGATAATGATTTTTGACGGAAAAGAGCAGTGAGAATCAAAGCACCTTGACTGAAGACATTTGACAACATTTCTTTCCTGTTTATTTTTTACAGTGCATGCTCTCTGACATGTGCTGTCATGCTTCTATTTTATGTGAATTTTTACTTTGTTATAACAGTAGTTGCTGTGCATTTGAGGGGAGCTTGAGTGCAAGTTTTGATCAGGCTATTTTCTTTTGTAGATTTGTTATGTTTCTATTTGATACTACATAGCAAGTTTAACATTTTGAGGTCGCTTTTTTCTAAAATTTCAAACTCTATCAATGTTCACGACTCTGAGATGCAATTAATAATGATTTGGGGGATGCTTTTAAAACAGTGTTTATCACAAGTCTCTAAATTCTTCAAAGAATATCATTATCTTGTAGACTGCTATATAAAATGTATTTTCGTGGTTACTTTAAAATCATATGGCTAAGTTATTGAATATAATTTTACCTCGAATATGCATTTATCAATATTTTTCCATTAAGTCGAAAAACACAGGGGTTTATGTTCCTAGTTTCAGCTTTTTGGTGGCTTTCATGATATCTTCTGGCTTCTTTTTTGGCAAGTCTGTACAGGCATGTCTGTGTCTCTTTTTTTATCTTTTACTCTCTTGTCTGACTTCTCCAATTTTTTTCCTTTCTCTTCTCTTTTTTTTGTTAAGAAAAAAACTGGAGTGGGTACATAATATGGAGTGAAAGTGGGCAGATTCTTTTAACTTAAGTTCAACATAGATTTTTTTTCTAAGTAAGAAATGCATATCTATGCTGCTGTAGAGATGGTCACTTTGAGGAAGAGCCAGAGGATGTCTTTTGTGCTACACCACAATATTAATAGCTCATTTGTTTTCCTCATCTACTCACTTCTAAAGAATTATATCTCTTACTCATAAAAATCTAATATTTTATATTTTAGTATTTTCTGCTATATACATTTAAAATATCATGGAGTGAAAAGTAAAATTTTTGAGATATAAACCTTTTCTGTGGCAGACGTTTAGAGTATATGAATGGAAATGTTAGTTTCTGGAAACTAACTGGGGTTGACTATGTAAATAAATATTCTATGACTATACTAATGAATAATAATATGTCGCTTCATGTAATAATTACAGGAAATTAAAATATGGTCTTACTGTGTAGTCAACTAAAAAAAATAAAATAAAAGCACAAAAACAATGGAAAATTGGCTAGAGTTCTGAGAGGGGGAGGCCTACAACATTGAAAACTATTTTTAAACCATATGTAATGAATAGAAGTGGTCTTGTCTACCGGGGAAAATATCTGTAAGGTCCTTAGTTCTGCAAATTAGTTAAGATAAAAACCTCATTATGGCATGTGCACATTTTCTTTAACCTCATGGTAGAAGGTGACGTTGATGAATGTATCCATGGACCAGTGATTCTGAGCTGTAGCATCTCACGACCTGCAAGTGTTGCCATGCCACCTTGACCCTGCTTGGGGGTTGTAACTGCTATTTGCAGTTGGTCCGTGAGTTGTACATCTTTACTAAAATTGAATCCTGCTTCTTTCACATACCCTGCTCTGTGCCAGCATGGTCTCCAGGAGCAGCCATGGGTAGTTGTCTTCATCTTGACACTGTGGTTCAGGGCACTTAGGTAAATCCCTTTTCTGGAATCACATCCCCATTCTTCCATTGCCCTGTTTCAAACTGTTTAAAGTTATTACATTTTTTGATGATTGTCTCACTTATTCATATGTCATTTGAAGTGGAATTGAGTTCTAATTTCCTTAAAAAGTAATATAAATAGAATTCAGCAAATCATCTCTTATGATTAAATTTCATTTTTGATTGTAGGAAATTTTATCTTAATACATTTGCATGAGAATTTATGAAATAGTGAAAGAATGGAAAGTCTCTTGGTATATACTAAAGCTCAGATTTGGAACCAATTTGGAAATCACCTATATTTTCTGTAGCTCATACAATGCCAATCTGGTCAACATGAAATGTTGAACATTAATTTCATATTATGAATGATGCATTAAAGTCATTACATCTATGACTTCTTAAAAATATGATTAACCTTAGCCTTTACTATTAAATATAATATCACTCTTTCTTCCAAGTATAATTTTATGCCATACTAAGAAACTCTGTGGAGTCTGCCCTTTTTGAATGGTGCCAAAACTTAATGTTTATATTTGAACCTACCTTTCTTGAACTGTGTTTTCACAATTGCAAATTTAAAGTGATCTAAGAGATACTATCACTATTAATATGCTCAAAATAAATTGGCTTATTATAGTCACTTTTCTAAAGTTAGGCCATAACAAGCTGATAGGAAATGTAAAATTACTTTATGTGGAAAAACTTGACTTTTAAAAACCATACATAATTGTTATTCATGTTGAACTGCTGATAATTTTTGGAAACAAAGTTATTAAAGCATTATACATTTTATATAAGTCCATTCACTTTCAACCTGCAACCTTATATTTTATCATATATGATGTAAAATAATTGTGTAAAGTGAGTATTTAAAATTTATTTTGAGAATTTGATATTGAGATCTGCTAATTATGGACTATTGTGCATTCGGTGTTAACCTTGAAAGCTGTAGACACGAGTCAAAGTTTGAAAGAAAGCTAGCTTTGATAGGTTTTGGAAGAGGACAGACTTAAACTAAGGACTCTTCATGCTTGGTTATAAAGCTGAGCCCTCTAGACTTACCTGCAGCCTGGGAACGGTAAACTGGCATCTGTGTGTGGAGGGGAAAGGAAGTCATGGCGGATTTTAGACATTAGAATGATCACCATTAGAGGTTCTTCCCAGACATACTTGTTTATCCCAGACATATCTGTGTGCTTAGAGTGTGCTAGACTCCTGGGATATATCGCTGATCAATAAGAAAGGTATAGAACTTGACCTCCAGAGCTTATAGTCTGTTGGAAGAATTAGACTAACAAACAGATAACAGATGCACACATTCAATAATAATAAACTGAATTGATTGCTACGAAGAGACGACAGAGGAGGAAAATACGTGAAGGACTCACGTGAGGAAAAGCCTCTGTGAAGAGGTGAGTTTAGTCTGAAGCATGAGGGTTAAACTTGCGGGGAGGGCGAGAGAGCTGTCCTGGTTGAGGGACAGGAGCTGGCGGCAGGTGGACAGTAGACCATGTAGCTGGAGGACAGACAGGGAGGAGGGCAAAGGTGAAGTGAGAGAGAGCCCAGAGCACTGGATGGTGAACATCTAAATCTAAAAAAAAATTTTTTTTAGAAATACATTTAATTACTTACTCAGCTCTTTTTCTCAATCAAAAAACATTGTTATGTCTCACTAGCTTATGTGTCATAATAAAATAAAAGGAGGCTGTTTAAATCCTTTCAAAAGTCAAGTTTTTACACTAAGGCATTTCAATGAAGAAAATGAGCCTTTCCCCCCAAATGCACACCCCGCAAGTTAAAGGTACTGAATGGTCACTGTCTATTTAAAGGAAAAAAATCCCAATAAAAGATTGCTTTACCATAAGAAGCAGTAGGGCAGGAAATTTCCTTTACTATTTCTATTTGTCACTTTCTTTAAAAGGCTTTAAGTTAGAAAAATTCCGTGACACCGAAGACAGCAGAGAGAGGAATACATGACCATCATGGACCCATGCATGTTCTTCCCAGATACGGGAAGAAGACAGGCGGCTTGGGAGATGAATTAAAATGCTCGTCACCTAGTGGGTCCCGCGCAGAGGGCAGTCTTTAAGACCCAGCAGCATAGTATTTATCTGGAGAGGAAATGTTGCTTTTTGACAGATGAGAGAAATCCCCTTAGTGCTGGCTGTGGGAAGAGAGAGGTGCAGTCAGTCACCTGGTGGCGAAGGCCAGTAAAACAGCAAAGCAGAAAGGAAAAATCTCTCTCTCTCTTGCTCTCTCTCTCTCTCTCTCCTTCTTTCCTCTCCTCTGTAGGAGCCACCTCCTATGCTCCCAACTCTTTTAGCATAACCTTCAAGGGAGAACGCTTCCTTCAGACTTTACCTTCTTTTCTCCACTGGGAGAATACCTCTGGGCTGCAAGACCTTGTTTGAAGTCTTGGGCAGGACTTCGGGGATTTGGTTATCTTGCCGGTGAAACTGAGCATCTCCGGAGCCTGGGACTCACGGTGGGCGAAATCAGCTACCCGAGTAAGCCCGGCGGAGGAAGGCTTTCATCATACACACTTCGCTCCAGTTTGAACACATTTGCTTGAAATTTGCCGCATGATGCTGTCCAGGGAAGCCGCTTTTTTTCTTGGGATGCAGCAATTCGCTGGTTTCTAAGCTTCTTGCAGAAGAAGTAATCTTAAATAGCGTGGATTGCCCCCCACCCCGCTTGCCTGGTTCGGCGGAGCTGCGTGGCACCGCGGTCAAGATCACCTGTCACTGAATTTGTGAGGAAGTCGAACAAAGTGAATTGTAATTATCATTTATTTATTTTTATTATTTTGAACCGGCGGAGGCGGCGTGATCACGGAGAATGAGACTGAGAGAAGCTGCCTGGTCTGGGAGGAGGATAAAGCTGAGTTTGGGCTGGAAGCTGAAAGACTAGATTGTGTTTTGGTACAACTTGCCCGGTTCCTCTCCACTTCCTTTAGTTTCGCTCCATGGACAGATCAACAAACCTGGACATTGAGGAGCTCAAGGTACGTGGTTCTCCGGACGTGGTTCTTCCTTTCTGGCGCTGCCTGGTCTCTCTCCTGTCCTCTCTTTTTTCTCTGCCTCTTCCTCGCTCTGCTGGAATAGTTGGTGGCCCCTTGGGACAGCCAGGGGGCTTTTGGAGCGAAGCGCCCCCGAGCGCAAACACCCTTCCCAGGGCCGAGGACATGGAGGGTGGCTTTGGGGAGTCGGCTGGCGCGCTCGGGCTGGGCTCCCCTCCCTGCCCGCCCCTCCCGACAATAGTCACCCTGTCCGCCGGTTCAGTGACAGCAGCGCTTAGGGTAGGAGACCCTCGCTCTGGGCCGTGGCTGTGGCAGTGCAGTCTCTGACGGCTGTCGCCTGGTTGCCCAGCGAAGTTGCCCCAGCGGGGCGGCCACCCAGCCTCCTCTGGCGACTCCAGGAGCGCTTCTGCCCCGGCCCACGCGGGGACAGCCTATTTCCGCTGGGAGATTCACCACCGCTTATTTCATTCCACCACTCAGCGCGACCCTTTCTCCCGCTGCAGCCGGCCAGGTCTCACCCACATTTGCGCTGCCGTGGGCGCCAACTCCTGCTCCCTGGGGGGATGGGGTGGGGAGCGGAGAGACTGGCAGCACGTGAGCGGACTGGAGAGGTCCTCTGCCGGCCCAGACGGTGCCAGCACCCAGGACAGTGGTCTCTTACGGCCCTGGAGTGGCAGCGGGTCTAGGAAGTGGGGAGGGGGACTGAGGCAGGGAGGCTAGAGCTGGTCTGGGCTGCAGGGTGGGGGCCCGGATACGTCACCCGGGCAGGCTCCCTGAGTTCCTTTCCTCTGCTGTCGGAGCGCACTGTCCCGCACCAGCTCTGAGCCCCCGCTGCCCCTCCGGTACCCCCACTGTGCCCCCTCCCTCCAGGGCCCCTGCCCAGCTGGGAGGGGCTGACTGGCAGGAAGGTACAGCCTGACAGTTTACCCCTCTGCCTGTGGGCACTGCTGCCTGCAGTGCTTGTTTAACACACACACGCACACACACATGCACAAACAATAACAACAACAAACCAGAAAATAATTTAAATGTCCCGCTCACTGGAAATGAAAAAGCAGGAAGGAAGCATCCATCCTTTTTTCTCATTACCCTTCCTCATCACTAGGCATTTTCTGCACTCTAGTATGTTGCTTCAAAGTTTACTCATTTATTATTAGAGATTCAATTCAGATGGACTCTTTGTTGTTCAGGTGAGGATTTCAGTCATCCCTACCCACTGGGGAAACTTGACCGGTAGAGGTTTTCCCAGAAATGTTGGAGGAATGAGTTTGCCCAGTAAGCTGAGGGGGTTGGAGCAATCCCCTGCGGAGGGCCCAGGGCTCCATCTGCAGCCAGTTTTCTGACCTGGCTTCGGAACATGCCCAGCCCAGGAACCCAGTTCCCCTGGAATGTGAAGCCCAGCCTTCCTGGTGCTCTAATTTCTTAGAAGAAGGGAGAAGGGACAGAGAAATTCAGTCTGTTGTTGGGCTGATGTAGATGAAAGCGGTGAGGGAGATCAGCACTTACCACTTCCTTAAGACTGTGGGTTTGTTGGAAAAAGTGAAGTAGAAATGAGGCGTATTTGTTACTCCAGTTAAAGTTGGGAGAGAACAAGTTTCTGTTATGGCCAAGGTTACAGTCAATTAACCTTGGCCTGGAATAAAGATCTCCTATCATCCCTGAACCACATGTGGCATTTGTGTGTGAAAGAAAATTTTTCTCCCTTTTCCCAGCCATCCCAGTCACTGCATAGGTTTCGAGGTGCAAAGAATGCAGGTTGGTCACGTATATTTCACACGAGGCAAAGTCTCTAGATTATTTTTAGTTAAACAGAGCATGGCACAGAGGAAAGCCGTTTACAAGAAATGGAAGAGAAAAATGATTAGGGACCATCCTCTCCCCTGATACCCTCTTAGTTGCCCACTAGTGTATTCCCCACTGAAACTTGGCCCCACTTAAATCAGCCAAAGAACAAACCCACTGTGGAAACTTATGTCCACTTTAGAAGAAGCTCCTAGCTTAAACTCAAAACTACGTATTAATTCAGATCCTCAGAGCCAGAGTGTATAGCCAGACTTTGGGGAGAAGCAGCAGACGGTGGAATGGAAAGGACTTGGGTGTGAGGGTCTACACTGCCAATGACTGGGAAGGAAGGAAGGGTGTCAGAGGCAAACATCTATTGAGGTCTTGGAAAAGTTATGTTGGGGCAAGCCACTGTTGAGAGTCAAAACTGGCAAGAAAGTTCAATTAGTCCAGCTTCGTGTAAAAAAAAAAACATGAGATCTTCCAGTTTGGGAAATAAATTTGTGTTGTCAGGCTTGACTACCCTTCTGGAACACAAGGGCTTTGAAACGCCTCCACTCGGGAACATGTTGACTTTGTGTAGGTGGGTCACCGGGTATGGAATAGCTCACCTGGCTTTCCTCGTACCGGCTGAGTCCACTGGCTTGGGCTTTGTAGACAATTCTCCTAGAAGTTATTATCTGGTGGTTTCTTGCTGAAGAGACCCTCATGGTGGTCAGTGGAGAAGGGCAGAGGTTGGGGGAGCTGGGGACACTTACTTTTGACATTAGTTACTTCTTGACATTTCTTCCATGCTCCAAGGATGGGTCCATGAAGACCAATCCACATAAGAACTTTTGTTTTTATGATGCTTTAAATACCATGAAAAGAAAAACAATGTTCACTGGAATTTGATAAATAAATGTACGTAAGAATACCATTTGGTTTAATTTTAGATCATTGGTGTCATTATTAGGTAAAGTTGCTTTCTTTAGGTTTTAGGGAAGAAAGATTCTGCTAATGCTTTATCTTTTTGGTAAAGTCTTTTTTCTTTAGGAGATTTTAAACAAATATACATTTGTTGTGCTGTATGTGTGAACATCAATTTTTAAAAATATTTTATCGGTGGTATTGTCTTTTGCAAGTTTTTTAACTAAAAATAAGGTTTAATAATGAAGCATTCAGCCATCGCTGCCATTATCATAAACCTGAACATACTATGCATATTAAAAGATGTACTGCTGGGAAAGTAAAATATAGTTATGTGTGCAGGGCTTGCTAATGCAGGTGAGTGTGTTTCATCTTCTGCACTCCAGTGCCTGATGAAACAGATCGGTGCTGAAAAGGGAGAGGGTTCTCATCTCCAGAATTTGTCTGTTCTTTTCCCTTTGATGTCTCTCTCTCTCTCTCTCTCTCTCTCTTTCTCCAATAAATGTGTAAACTTTGCCTGGATTTCGCCCTGGTGTTTGTTTTAAAGAAGAAACAACATCAAACAACACAAAATAGGGGTTCCTGCTTTGGAAATGTGGGTGTTAATGAATGCTGGTGTTCGATAAAACACCCTCTATCAGAATATCTCTGAGTTATTGAGCACTTTGAGGAGTTGGTATTTAAAAATCATCACTTTAGCTTTTAGTTCAGCTTTGTAGTTCCTCTTCTTTGAAACAACATATATGATGGCCTGGAACAGAGAATGCCGCTAATTTTTAGAGCTAATTCTTATAAATTTGCTTTTCATAGCATTTTGTATGAGATAGTAGACTGAATAAATGGTTATATTTAAATATTGCACATGACTTCAATGATTCTTTAACCGAGCTTTTGAAATACAAGTTTTAATTCACTTTTGTTAGTTTAGCAATCGAGAAAGTATTCTTTCAGATGCTGAGTATATATTTGTAGGTAGTTGTAATTTAAGATAAAAAACATAAAACACAAAATCAAATAGTACAATTTTTGTAATGTTATTTGATCCTGGCTTATACTTATTTGTCAGGACTGTTGCTTTAATGGCTGGCTAGAAGTTAAAATGGATGTTTTCATTACTTGCAGAATGTAAACAATGTCCTTTTGAAATGCATTCTTAATTATCATTTTGGAAGGTGCAAAAATTATAAACTATGTAGTAAACCCTGAAATGTATAAAACAACTTTTCAGTAAATGGAATTGTATTTGTTCGAGTTAATCAAATGTAGTCCAGTCACTGATGCTTAATTTTATCTCTCTAATATAAATAAAATTTCATCTATCGAGAACTTGACACTTGCCCTAGATAGAAAAGAAAAGCTTCCCAGAATAATACAATTAGGTCATTAAGAAAGATGCATGGGTGGGAAATAATAATCTAGCAAAAAAAATTGCACAGGTCTTTTAACAAGTGGTTGGTTCAAAACTGCTGAGGTCTTAAACCAAGTCTCATAGTACAGTCATCTGTAATTTCAATCAAATAAGAGAGTTGGTGCTTAGAAGAATTGTAAAAAAATTTTTTTCATCAATAAGATACTCAGCCCAGGAAAATCAGGCTTGCTGCAGTGTAGGAGGCATTATGATGGGTATAAGTAGGTGGTATTTTTTGCTAGTCATCCCATAGTGAAAAATAGTACACTCTAACAAATGTCATATTTTTAGCAATCTGCCTTACATATTCACTTTTTGGCTTAGAAGAAGGAAACATATTTGTGAATACTGAATTATTTGACCTGTTTCACATCTAGAGGAATTACAACTCCTCTCTATCCAGATCTAGTTCCAATTATCTTCTGGAAAGAGGACCAGTCAGGAAGATGTAGCAACAGTTAACCTTGACTTCTTCATATACAGAAAAAAAAATAGGTTTGTTTCATTGAAGTTGAAGTAAATTTCATGTAGAAGTAGTAAAACGTGCTTTTTCTAATGCAGTTAGGGGCAATGAGGGAACACTTTTGATATGAGTGGAAAAGAATTAAGAAAACTACTTTTGAGGTAAGTTGTGCAAATGACTCCTATAGAAATCATTAGTGGTCCACTCTCATTACTAAGCATCTAGTCCAATCTCCACACTGGCTGTTAGAGCTTTGCTGATCTACAGACTTTACCAGTTGAAAATACATCAAATTTTGAAGGTCCACTTAAAAAGAATATTTGAAGATTTATGGATTCAAATTCACAGCTGTACAAGATGGCTTAATGCTATAAGACAATAATAAATCAGCATGTGTCTTCAGGGGCATTCCTTTTTTACAATATTTAGTGCTTCTCCTACTGTATTGGAATTTCAGCTAAAATACGATTTGGCAGAGCTTATAACTCTAAGTTGCTAAGGAAAATGACCATGCACTTTTGTTTAAATCGCGGTGAAGTTTCCGAGTACATGCATTTCAATAGGTCAACTGTGTAAATGAATAAATGTGCATGTATCAAAATAGAGGTATATACATTTAATTGTTGAGAACTGTGCTTGATTTGTGGTAAAATTCTTAGCTTTTAAATCTCTGTGACTAAAAGTCAGCTATATTGTTTTCTATAAGTGTAGATTTTAATATACTGTTTTTATTTTACTACTTCATTTCTTTTCTTTTTCATGACAAGTGTTGAGAAGCATGAGATGATCTTATAACCTTAATAAAACTTACTAGAGACATCTAGGGGAAGCACAGAATTAGCAAATTTGAGGATTACCATCCATCCCTTCAAGAGAATTACAGACTTGCACCCTAAATGTTAAAAGAATTTCATTGACCCTCCTAAACAATATTATTGTAGATTCACTTTGAAAAATACTGTAGACCCTGATCGTGTTTTGTAGCATTTACACGGGTTTGTTGGTACTAAATAGTTACCTAGAATGCTCTATGCCACCTTGACATCAGAACCTTTAACAATCAGAGATTTCATCATCCAGCCAGAAAGGCTTTAATTGCCATGGTGATGTCTATCTGTGAAACAAGAGCTCAAGCTTCAGCCATAGATATTAATTGAAATAATCACCCCACACCAAAATTTAGTTCAGCAGAAGTTAAACATCATAGGCACCCCAAAGAACTAAAGCTCTCACCCCAAATCCAACAATTTGTAACCATCAGGGGGATCGACTTGTGCAGTGGAAAAGGCACTGAGCTGGTTGACATACAGACAGACCCTGACTTTGCTGTCTGCCAGAGGTGGCATCTCGGGCTGGTGTCATTATCCTTTGCCCCAGGTTTCTCAGAGGATGGTAGTATGTCAGGGTGGGAATTAAATTCTGTTTGTGCCTATCATTGTAATCCTTTTTAGCTGAAAATTTTATTCAAAAGATGTCTTCCAAACACCCACAATATCTGAAACTAAGAAAAGGGGAAGAGCTCCAGTTGAGGCAAGACAGGGTAGGGGCTCCATCCACTCTCCTTCCCGTTGGCCCAGAAGTTGGTCCCAGGACACTGCCTGGAACTATAGGACAGAGAAGCACGGGTGAACACTTCAGAGCATTGGTCTCTGATCTTGTGAGTCTGAGAACTTTTTTTGAGAATGACTGTTCTTTGTGACCTCCTGGTTGAAAATCACTTTTCAAACTGATAAAATAGCTTTTAAAAAAATTCCCAAATATTACCTTTTCTGAACATCATAATAGGTTTGTCTGATGACAATTGTATTCTCATTTTATGGGTACCAAAATGAAGACCTTAAGAAACCAACTGAAATGCCTAGGATCATGAGATGAGTAAATAGTGGAATGAGAACTCAAACCTAGGCCCTTTATTTCCAAATACTGTGCTCTTACCCAGCACACAGGCCAGAACTGCAGGAAGTTCATAGAACTTCTGATGGCAGAAGTTTCAAATAAAAGCAAAGGTATTTGAGCTATAGTCAGGGTATTTACCCTTGTCACAGAATACTGCTCACACTTTACATTTTATTTTTAACCAAGATACTCACTCCTAATCAGTTACTTTGAACTGAGTTACTGTTGGTTGATATTTGTAAATAAAACACTAAGAGAAAAATGATAGATAAAATATTAATTCAGGCCGCTGGATAACAGTTTTATAACCTTGTACCAATCTTTTAAAATAAACACTAAGAATCCTGTCTAACACCACTAGTCCCTCTCATTTTTCTACCTCTTGGGTCACTGCAGATAATTTTGACTTTGTTAAAACTGTAAATTGGACATAACCTCTAATATGGCTTTAACAATCCAGCTTGGAGTACATTTGGAGTACATTGATTATTGGTCTTGAAATAACAAAATAGATCTGAATGATCACACTTACATTAAAATTATTAAATGCTTAGCTTTTATAATATCTCCCAAATCTGGAAGTAAATAACATAATTTAATCCAAAATAAAACTAAAATTCTTAATAAAAATTTTAAAGACAACAGAATTAAGCGTGATTGTAATATATATTCAGTTTTGAATCTTAATGTGATTTTTTCCCCGTCATTTTTTCCAAATTTCATTTATACCGGGGACTACAGAGGATGATACACAGATAACTCAATATTATTTTGGAGAGGTATTTCTTTCATATTCATAATGGGGTCGCTATTGAATGATACCTTTTCTGAGGAATGCTTTTCAAAACCTTTGCAAGTCTCAACATTTAAGAGTCTAACTAAAGGGTCTGATATATGTAATGACACGTATTTTCTCCCTAAGAACTGTCATTTTCTTGCATCTCTTCCCTTTCATCATCAGAACTAGGTTTTGGCATTCTTCTAGAAGACTCTCAAAGAAACACAGTTTC
Organism: Artibeus jamaicensis; assembly: GCF_021234435.1. Classification (NCBI taxonomy): domain Eukaryota; kingdom Metazoa; phylum Chordata; class Mammalia; order Chiroptera; family Phyllostomidae; genus Artibeus; species Artibeus jamaicensis. The sequence continues at coordinate 17,317,440 of NW_026522056.1, read as the reverse complement.
TATCACTCACCCAGTGACTGCCAAGTGACATGGAGAAGAGAATATAATCAGGCTGAGCTGAGTTTTGCCTTCTGGGTTGTGGATCAGGTTGACTTAAACAGCTAGTGCCTTGCATAAGCATATTGGCTTTGTCAGTGTATCAACAGAATTATTAATGGCCGCATGTCTCAAACATTCTGGTGACTCTGAAGCAGGTAAAAGTGCAAACCTGAAATTGGTCAGAGCCCAGAGCCTACTATGTTCTTCTTTTCTGGAGGCATGTAGAGCTTTGTTTACTAACCCCACACTATCATCACCTAACTGCTTTTCACATTGGCTTTTAAACTCCCATATATTTTATAGAGTGGTTAGAAAAATACATATTATATACCTAAGATAAAAGAGCCTTTGATTCTTTCTTCGGTAAAAACAACCAATTCAGCTGCTATAAGCAAGATTTTTGTGTGTGTGTGAAATATGCTATATATAATAAATCAATGTCATAAATGGAAAGTACTGTTATCATGGTGATTCCACAGGTCTATATCTACTTAGAGTATGTAAGTCTTTTAAAACCCAAATCAGAAGGAGGAGCGGGCTAATTGAGGGAAAGAAATAGCTTACTTAAGACTTATCGCATTATGTTCTGGGTTTCTACCTTCCTCTCAACATGGGAATCATGAGAGGGACATTATATCTAGTCTGAGTACTGGAATTAGACTTCTAAGAAACTGGCTTGCTATTTAATCTTATGAACTTTTTCAATCATAAAGCTCATTATATTCCCCCCTTTGCCCTAGTTGCTCAAAAGCTTAGAGGCAGATTTGTGGCCCATCTCTAACAAATATACTTATGTATTAACCTAATTCCTAGCCTCGAAATACTTTCATTATTCTTAAGGACTTTTATAAAGAATTAGTGGTTATGAATGATTATATACGTAAAGATTATTAAGATCTTTTGCAGAGACTCAATTATTTTCATAATGTTTCAGTGGACATGCCTCAGTATTTCACATCTCTCCTGAACAGCTGGACCCTCTGTCTGAATTTCCTTTAATTTGCCAAGGGCTGCCAAGTTCAGGGTTTGTCATGCTGTCTGTACCCAGGCTGTGGGCATGGCTTCCACTGCATGTAACAGCTGCAGAACTTGTAAACCTGTTCGCCATGAAAGGACCCCCACTCAACTCCTAGAGTAAAAGACAGCCATTGGCAGCCACATGATCAGAACCTTTACTTGTTCTAAGATGTTCTGTCTGAAATCATTATTATGTTTATTGTCATCAAGTTGGCCTTCGTGGAAAATGATCACCCACATTTGTAAGTCTCTGCCTTTTTAATGCCTATTACTTTTGCCTGGTGTGGAGACGTTATTTTATGAAGTGTTGAAATTAATGAGCTCATTATAACCAGCATCTTGTTGAACTTTTTTCAGACCTAGTTTGTAAAATCAATGTTTTGATCACTTGATTGCTCAAAGCCACAGAGGCAGTTAGACTTGAAATACTTTATCTCATCAAGTTTTTAAAGTTTATGCTTAGTCATGGTTCTAAGAGTAAGCAGTTCAGTGCACTGTCTTGGGTCTTAATGATGAAGATCCTCATCATTAAGTCATTCCTGGGAGAAATTACAGGCATGTTATAATTATGGATGGGAATATAGAGCTGGATTAAGTTAAACATATTTTTGGTATGTGGCAAGTGAAATTGAAATTCATTCTATTCTGAGTACAATTACCATATAAACCTTTTGTTTTATAAATACAAATGTGTTGCTACATATATATGTATAAATATATACAATATTTGTTTCACTTGATCCCTAAAACAAGAGTAGCTCTTAATATATAATAAATAAAAACACAACTGCCTTAAATATTTAACATTTGTAACCAACAATGTTTCTTGTGTTTTCTTTTAATGTATTTCCTAACTACATACCCCTGAAAAAAATTCAGAAACATTTAGAAAGATATGATTCAAACATACTAAAAATTTAGTATTATGCATGATAACACACTGTCTCAGATGATTGGTGAATGCTATACTTCAAGTTGATTTTGTAGACTTGCATTCTAGTAAAATTGTAAATGTGCTCAGAGTATAATGTTTTTACATTTTTTGTGTCAATGTCAAACATTTCATGAGATGCACTACCCATTTTATATTAAAATATAAAATGAATGATCTCCCTGATCAGAGTCATAGCATGGAACTCCAGCATTGTCCAGCATGCACAGTGCGATCAACACACCATGGACTGAAATCTCATCTTTTCCACTTCTGGTTTTCTGATGAATCGCATTGGAATACAACTGAATAAAAGTAACAAGAAGAAACATCCACAAAACTTTGGGAAAGTTAACAGTAGTTTAAAGCTTCATTGAAAAAGAAGACTTGCTTTAAAATCATCTATGCAGGAAGGGGAACCAGGGATAGGTGCGGATAAGAGAAGATGCTCATACGTTAATAATTATAGAAGCTGAGTGAAGAACACGTGGGGGCTATTTAGATTACATTTTCTGCCTTTATGTTTGGAATTTTTCCATTATAAATGGGTTGGGCGTTACTCCGCCAAGTGAATGTCATGGGTTTGACTCCCAGTCAGGGCATGTGTGTGGGTTGTGCACCAGGTCCCAGACATGCCAAAGGCAACTGATCCATGTTCCTCCTTCACATCAATCTTTCTCTCTCCCTTCCTCTCTAAAAAAATGAATAAATAAAATGTTTAAAATACACAGTAAATATTATGCTCACACCTCAAGAGAACATTTGACTTGACCTGATATTCTATTCTTCTCTTTGATTTTAAATAACCCAGTGTCTAAACTTTTTACGACATGACCTGTGCTTCACTGTGGTGTTTTGCTTGTTTTGCATGTCACCATTCATTTCTAAGCTGGAGCTCAAAGGATCATTTTCCACTTAACCCATTGACTCATCCTGCTCATTGGATTGATCAACAAGCCATCATCCTGCATAGTCTGAGTTCTCCCCCCCAAACTTCTGTTAACACCCTAGATCAAGTTTTCTTTTTCTTTAATGTAAATTTTTGTCTAATGTTCTGTTATTTCAAGAGATAGTCATATTTCTTTGTGGGGGAGGTGTTCAGTGATGCTGGCCATACTCGCAGTGAATTCCAATGTGACTTTGCAGTTGTGGCTCTAGGATTGGGATGGGGTTAGAATTACTGTGGATGGATTTTACATTCTCTTAGTTTTAGTAAGTCATCTCAGTGTAACCTGGTGAAGAATGGAGATGCAAAAAAACTGGGACTGATTATGAATGAAGAGGGATGTGGAGATTTTTAGAAATGCCCAAGGTTACCCTCAAAAATGAAGGAAAGATGGGTTTTGGAAGCTAGACATGATAGTATTCACTGATTAGATATAACTAGAGCACTTAAATTTGGGGAAAGGATACTGGGGGTTATTTAGCAGTAATAATGATAAATTTTGGTTTTCTAGCTTCATGAAACCCTTGCATTATACTCTCCGAGAGGCATGAATTGTGTTTGACAATTTTCCTAGCTGATTTTCTGTATTTTTGACAGTTTGATCAGATTTCTCATAGTCAAAAGTATTCTCTGCCTCTGGGAATTTACCAGCTCTGTCTCTGGAACGGGGCCTAAGGACAGTGTGCTCACAGAGAAAGAAACCTCACTAGGAAGAGAGCACATCTAAAAGGAATCTCAAGAAAGATAGGCTCAAGTGTTTGTTTTCTGAAATGCACATTTATCTAGTGAGCTTGGTTATTCAGTGACCTATAAATCTCAGCTCTTTGTTCCATGGCTTTGAAATGATTTTATTTTTGTTATCCTTAGTCTTTCAGTAAAAAGTTATTTAATCATCACAGCTGTGTTTTAGCTACTCTGTGGGGCTTATAATATGGGATCATAAGAGTAAGGTAATGTTGGTATTTATAGATCAAAGTGGGAAGGTGGAACCGACATCTGTCTGAAGACAGAGGGTGATAACAATAGCTAGTGAGTGATCTTTTAAGGAAATGCTGCTTGCAGGAATGGGAGATTCTAGGAAGCAAGATCTGGCAATGGCTCTCCAAAGGACATATTTCCTTATTAAGTAACCAGCCAGCTTCTTGAAAATTTCTAACTTCAGCCTATTCAGCCTATTCCATAAGTAATCTACATTCCAGATTTCCAGATTCCCCTTTTAGAATAAGATGATAATAGTTAGTCCTGCTTAAAAGTCTTCATCGATTTCCTGTTGCTTACTTTATAATCCACACTCTTCAGCTTGATACAACATGATATCGAGATTGCTCATTTCCAACTATCTATGACTACTGTCTTACCTACCTTACACACACACACAAGTGCACAAAAGTAGGTTTGTAAAGGTCTCTATGCCAAGTTGTTGAATAATGAAGGCCAGCAATTTGTGGCCTTAGGAGATTGTACCTAAGTGCACTGTGCCACTGTGACCTTCTTTTGAGTTAATAAAGCTATTGTAACAGTCTTAACCTGCATATCTTTTTCTATATAAACAACTATAAGCCTACTCTTGCCTAACCCTGTATATATGCTCATGTGTATATATGTACACACACATATATACATGTACCACATATGCACACATTCTACCTCAACTTCAGTGAATTGCTCACTTCTTGATCATGCCAGTTCCTTCCCCTTCTTTGTAATATTTTATATGCACTTTTCAGGAATACAACTCTCTTTGCTGAGAGAATTCTTCCTTACAGATAGTCCCCAGAAGTGATGGTTGATTCTTCCTTTGTGTTCCTACACACTTTGTACATTTAAGTCCATCATACATCCTCAACTAAATTGTATGTTGTAGAGAAAATGGTCTGCGTGATACCAGTCTTTTGAGGCTTGGTGAAAATTGTTTAAGTGGCGGTATAAACTCAATATTCTTAAATGTTCTGAGTTTCCTTGGAAAAATGTATATATTTTTTAGTTGTTAGAGATCAAGTCTTATTAGTTAAGTATATTGTTGTTACTTTTTTTTATCTGCCACAATCTCATGTTTTTGTTTAAGTGATAAATTATGAAAGAGAGATGTTAAAATTTTCTGTTATGATGGTGTTCTTGGAGATATTTCTACTTTTGCCTTATATATTTGAGACTACATTATTGGATACATATATGATTAAAATCATTATACTTTCTAGATTAATTGAGCCCTCTTTACTGTAATGACCCTCTATCTCTGGCAATGATTTCTGTCATAAATTTATTTCTTTCTGATTTTAATGTACCTACACCAACTTTAACTAATATCAGTAAATTGTTACCCAATTTTGTTTTGCTTACTGTTTCTGAGACACACACACACAGTTTTTGATATATATATAATATAGTATATATATATTTCTTTCATCCTTTTACTTCCAGCATCTTTATATAGTTAAGTTTTATATTTATCTCTTGCTAACAGCACAGAAACAGATTTTAGACATACATTTGGTTTGCCTTACCATTTACCAAATTTAGCTCATTTATATTTATTGTAACTTGTGGTAGATTTGGATTTTTTTCTACTGTCTTACTTCGTGATTTTTCTTTATTCCAGAAACCACTTTCTACTGTCTAAAGTATACATGGTGGTAGAACTACTAGTTTTTTCTCATTTCTGAGATATTTCATTAATATATCTTTGTTTCACTCTTATGTTTGAAAAATTTTTTTTCTGGATATACAACTCCAGATGAATAGATTTTTTTTAGAATCCTGATGGTATTAATATCATTTTACTTCCAATATCTTAGTCCAAGTGTCATTTCTCTTTAGCTACTTCAAAGATCTTTTTCTTTTGCTATGATAGACCTATTTGTGATTTTTTATTCATCTAGATTTATTATATAAGTTTTCTAAATCTTTGTGAATGAAAAAAATAATGACTCTGTTTTAAATAGAGGTTGCTAAAACTACTTTATCATCTTTTTTGTAGCTTTGTTTGGCTTAATAGTTTATTCCTTTTTTTATTGCCTAAGAGCATTTTATTTTTTGGATGTTCTTCAGTTTATTTACTCATTCACTTATTGCAGAAGATCTTGGCTGCTCCAGATTTTAGTGATTATGAATAGATGTGTTATAAACATTTGCATGCACATGTTAGTGTGGACATTAGTTTTTAACTCAGTTGGAAATACCTAGGAGCATGACTTCTGCATTACAGCGTAAAGATATGTTTACTTATTAAGACACTTGCCTAGTAACTGGAACTCATGGTGATTATAATATGGCTGTTTTTAGATCATATTTGTGTATGTATATATATAAAGTCTGTTCAGAAAAAGTTCAACCATTTTTAATATAACAAGAATGGTTTGCATGACATTGATGTAACCTGGCAGCCAAAAAGAGAGGATTGGAATGTGCATGTGTGAACAATGATGACTTCACTGTACTAGTCAGTGGGGGTGGTGAACACCATCAAGTGAGCATGTGCACTGTGTGGCCATCACATTCAAAATGACTGAGCAAGTACAGCAATAAATCTGCATCAGATTTGGTGCTAATCTTGAACATTCCTCTGCAGAAGGCCTTAGCTATGGGCCACTGGTGATTAGCAGTTTCATCATGACAATAAGCCCATTCATGGATCATGTCTTGTGCAGAGTTTTTGGCAAAACATCAAATCAACCAGGTGACTCAACCCAGGATACCAGATTTGGTACCATGTGATTTCTGGCTTTTCCCAAAACTAAAATCACCTTTGAAAGGGAAGAGATTTCAGACCATCATTGAGATTCAGGAGAATATGATGGGGCAGCTGATGGTGATTGGAAGAACTGTGTGAGGTCCCAAAGTGCCTACTTTGGAGGCGACTGAGACATCATTGTCCTATGTACAATGTTTCTTACATCTTATATTTTGCATCTTCTTCAATATGTTTATTTTTATATTGCTTGGCTGGATACCTTCTGGACAGACCTCATATATATGTATGTGTGTGTATGTGCATGTATACATGTATATATACATACATATATATTCAAAGTTGTAGCATGGAACCAACTTTATCCTATCTGAACTGCGCAAAATACAAACATGTAAGTATAAACATTGAGGATTATAGACTATGTTTTATATTTTACATACATAATGCTACATACCATACCTCTGACATGTTAGATATTTATTACATCCTTGTTGATGTATGTTTAGCAACATTTGATGGTTAAGCAAACTTTTATATTGGGAGAAATAGCGTTTTTTTATCTGCTTTTTTTTTGTTACCTCCTATAATACTGTTTAAAAACATGAGCTAAATGATGAAGTAAGTAGTAGCCAGTTCCTGTGACTAATAATTAACTACATCAGGCTTTTAATAGATTCAACATTACTCCGTAGTGATGGGCTAAGACGTCATCTTTGAGTCAGGTGGAGAAATTTCCTCTTTGCATTTCTGCGGTCAACTTCTAATGTACTGCACACTTAAAACATAGAAACTCAATTTTTGTAGTTGAGATCTTATGGCAAACTTTGCATCAGCAGGTTGACTTTGAATTTTGTGTGTAACATTTAGCTTAGAGAGAAATGTTTTTTCCATTTTTCGTATCTTTGCTGTCTCGTTCCATGAATTAGTGGCAGTAATCCTAGTTCAGCTCAATGTCAGGCTACTTGGAGGAAGACATTCTTAGGCATCATTAGTCATCTCCCGAAAGTGTTGGCAGAATGACAAGAAACCTATGTGGTATGATTTAGATTCTTTAATGTCCCTCCCTCCTAGAAAAAATATTTCTGAATTGTCTGAAATTTCAATCATATTTTTTGTTTTTTAAATTAAATTTATTGGGGTCATATGATTAATAAAACTATGTAGCTCTCACATGTACATTTCTACGATTCATCATCTGTGCATTGAATTGCACGCCCACCCCCAAAGTCAAGCCTTCTTCCATCACTGCATATTTGACCCCCTTTATTGTTTACTGCCTCCCTATCCCCGCTTCCCTTTGGTAACCATCATTCTTTTGTCTATGGCTATGAGTATTGTTTATTTTTCTTGCTTGCTCATTTATTGTTTTCAGTTTTATATCCCACATATGAGTGAACCCATGTGGGTATTTTTATGTCTGACTTATATTGCTTAGCATGATATTCTCAAGATCCATCCATGTTGCAAGTGAAAGGGTTATTTTTCTTATGACTGAGTATTATTCCATTGTATATGGGTACCATATCTTTATCCAATTACCTATTGAAGGACACTTTGGTTGCTTCTATGTCTTATCCACTGTGAATAACACTGCAATGAGCATAAGGGTGCATGTATCTTTGTGAATAACTTTTCAAATTTTTCAGATCGATACTTTCCTTTAGATTAAGAGAATACTTCTCAAACTATACCCTCATAACATCCTAGTTATCTGCAACCAAAATAGACTGTAGGCAATGATCAATTTTACATTTTCTTTTCTATCTAAATTTTTCAAATTGTTTTTAAATTGCTGCTCTCCACCCATAGGATAGGATATTTTCCATTTCAAAAAAGGAAGAAGTTTCTCCCAGTTATTCCCTCTCACATCATCATGTCTGGTGTTCTTGTTGAGGCAGTTTCACAGTCTAATATAACCTTTATAGATATTTCTGTTTTTGTTTTTCCTCCTGTAAAGTACATACAATCTCGATAAAGGCAGTGATCTAGTTTGCTCACTCTGTTCTTAGTATCTAGATTGATGACTGATATAGAGAAAATGCTCAGTTGTACTAAGTGCATGAAGGAGTGAACAGTGGAGGAGGCATATGTAGGGCAACCTGGTATGAGGTTCTGCTTAACTGGAGAACAGGAAAGGTTCTCCTAACTGTAGTGTGTAACAAGGAATGGGGAAAGAAGAGGCGGCATTCTGAAAGTCAGAAAAGTGCTACTTGGGAAAGGTGGTGTGATTTATATTACCTAGGGTTATCCTTGTGCCAAACCTGTGTCAATATTGGAAAAATCTCTCTGCTATTTCTGGGGCTGGACCGTGACATCATCAAGGATGGACTTCTGGCAACTTTGTTTTAATTTCTCCAGTCTGGCTATTAAACCATAGCTCTGTGGAGCATGGCGAGACATCTGACCCACGCTGAGCCAATGAGATTCTCTCTCCCTGGTACATGGATGAGATGACCAGATTGCCCACTGTAGTGGATCCAATATATTCTTCTATATCAAGTTGTTTTTGTCAATCCTCCTTTAAAATGATTCTATAAAATGTTTTGATAATATAATTCACTAGCAAAAATATGTTAGAAAGCTCCCTCTAGAATTATTTTATAAATGCGTTGATAATATAACCTACTTATACATAACTTCAAAAATATGCGACCTTATTGAAATACAAAGGAGAAATAAAAGGAAATAAGAGGAAAGCTTTTTATGAGATTCTGTGTATTTCATATGTAAATGCTAGGATACAGTGAATGCAAAATCTCCAGCTAAAGATTGACAGGACTGTGTTGTATATGCCCCTCAAATGTTCCTGGTGGTGACAGGGTATTGAGTTTCTTGCTAAACTCTGAACAAAATAATATACAGCATTTCTTTTCATTTACATAGACATTGTATTACTGGAAAATTCATTAATTGTGCAAAAATTCAGGAACTTTGCAAATGAAAGAAACAAGCATGAAAGAAATGTGGGTGCAAGGTACAGCAGTACACCCTTGTGCCTCAGGTTGCTAGGTTTTTAGGGCCCCCCAAATCACTGTGACAATGAAAAATGTCCTTACAAATTGAAAATTTCACTCTAGTGGGCAGTATTGTCCCAGTCACAATATATTGAATTAGCTGATGATGAAGTAGACATATTTTGGGGGTTGCTAGAATTTGAAATGGTTAAAAAGTAAACTTTTAGTGCACCAAGTACAATGTGCACAGCTGCTGAGAAATGAGGAAGCCAAGGAGAGAGGAGGGAAAGAGTTCCCTCCTTCCTGGAGGCTTAGGATTTTCCCTTGAAAGGAAATTTTGCTTCTTGCTCCTCTTCAACCTCCCCTCTCATCATTCACACAGGAGCTTGGTTTGATTTCTCACATTTGCAATGAAAATAACTTTGTGTTACTGTCCATCTCTTATCAAACCCAGAGAAACTTTGGGATTTTTTTTATATTGATTTCTATTTCTTGGAGCAAATGAAATTAGAGTTTATGCAATTTTCTGGAAGCTTATTCCCTAGTTAAATAAAATGGTGCAGAAACTGGATTCAAATTGTCTCTGATTGTGACCAGAATGGCCCAGACTATCAGAGGTGGGGGCAAGGCAGGGCCCATTTGCCAAGGCCAGTGGCTTAGCTGTTCCCTACATTCTCTCTTTTAGCCTCAGTGAGTCACCCCTGTTGATAACTGACATGAAGTAAACATGTTTGCTAAGTAGCTCTGATTCTCACACTTGATAGAGTAAGACTATGTAACAGGAAGTTGGGAGTATGACTTTGTTTATATCAACAAAGAGTTTATCTAAAGAGAGCTACAGAAATGATTTTTGATACACCAATTCCACATACAGTTATTAATTACCTCAAAGACTGCTGGTGTTAGTGTATAGTTTAGACAGCATTGAGAAAAGTGATTTTCCCCTATTGTTCCAATTGATAAGTATGTTAGTAGGCCTTGATGTTTTCTATTTGTTCTTGACATTATTTTAAGATCTATAGTTTCAGTTATAAATTTTTATTACAGATACATCAGTGGCACCGTAAAAACCTTTAGTATGTCTCTGGTTTTATTTTGTTCATCAGTTTTTCATTTATTAGGTTCCCCATATGAGTGAGATCAGACCAGGGGACAAAGGCAGGGAAAATGAAATACTGTCAACAATTAAAAAAAAACAAAACTATGTAAGACACCAGTAAGGATTATGTTTGATGAAATGACTGTCTCTTGTTTCTATTTTTTGCAGCTGTCATTAAACTATTTTTACATTAAAAAATGTGTTTCATCTCCAACAAGTGTGTTGCAATACTAGGAACTAAATGAGTATTTTCTGAATTGATTAACCTTTGAATGAAAGTTGTTTTCTGATACTAATCTTACCTCTTTTCCCTCCAAAGTCATTAAGAGACACAAATGAGTATGCGATTAGAAATGACCTATGTGCGCAGGAGAGATTTTTTAAAAAAAAGATTTTATTTATTTGTTTTTAGAGAGAGGGGAAGGGAAGGAGAGAGGAAGAGAAACATCAGTGTGTGGTTGCCATTCGTGTGCCCCCTACTGGGGACCTGGCCTGCAACCCAGGCCTGTGCCCTGACTGGGAATAGAACCAGTGACCCTTTTGTTCTCATGCCCATACTCAATCCACTGAGCTACAAAAAGCCAGGGCAGGAGAGATTTCTTCTTAGGTAAACCACTGGTTTCATTCAATATTCATTTACATAAGGTGGGTAACAGTCAGCATTCAGGCAAACATGTCGCCTGCTGTGCTTTGGCTCCTGGGACCCTGGCACTGTTGTGTCATATGGTTGTTGGAATGTGAATTGTTTCTGCTTCCTGGGGTAAAGTTCCCATCACCATACAGCAGTCATCAGTGGAAAAGCATGTCTTTCCCGAATGACCCTTCTACTGAACTTGGCATTCTATCTTTATCTCTGAGTAGTAGGAAGTAAATGATAGTACATGAAAGGAACACCTGCAGTGGGAGCTTTACAATGCGTGCATCCGAGTTTATAAATTATATTGACTCATCAACATACTTTGACTCAGCACAGACAAATCATGATTGTTATTTTGTATTTCATCCAAATCACACCCTTACATGTCTTTGAAAACTATATGCAGAGAAATGTTTTGTAGAAGCACACGGGGAACTTAAGGAAAATAGTATTATGTCAGTAAATCACACATAGAATCCCTGTATGGGGATTATAATCTCTAAGGGAGTTAAATTTATAGAATATTTGTCTGAACATAAATGAATATAAATAACTGATAAACATATTATGATAAGAGCCACCCACCCAGCCAAGTGTCTTGTACAAAAGTACTCTATACATCGTTATTGAGCAGATTTTAATTGGACTATAAAAAATCTTTACTTTCCCAATCACTGCAAACTTGCGGTAAAAGTTGTAGCCTGACCACAGAGAGAGAAACTAATGTAATCTCACGGCCTCTGAGGAGTCAATTATGTATCAATGTTCTCTCTCTTCGCTCAGCTTTGGAGCCACAGAAACATGGATTCATTTCCAGCTCCATTTATGAGCTATGCAAACTTGGCCAAGTTATTTACCTTTACTGAATGCCAATTTCCTCAAAGAGTAAAATGGGATTAATAACTGTACCTACCCCATAAACGGTACGGGACTATAATGAGATACTTATGTATTACTGTCACCAATGCTTGACACAGAGCTATCCATCCATGTACCAGTTATTATTCCATTATTATTGTTAATATACTATTCATGAGAGCTGGTGTGAATGCTGAAACACGACTGGGATGTATAAAACATGAGTGTATTCACCTGTGTAGGGTGGTGGGCTCACCCTGGGAAGGGCAGCTGATGAGCTGGCCCTGTGGAACCGTATTGCCAGGTGGCCATGTAAAAATCGATCCTCAATGAGACTGGAGTATTGGTCTTTGCGTGGCTCTATGGTAGAAGTAAATGTAGGTGCTTGAGCTTAATAATACCAAAAGCTCTCTCAAGGTTCTTAACTGCCTAAAGGCAGTTTTTAATTTTAAGCACTGAGAAAAGTCAATCAGCCTCTACCTAAAAATATGCATTGGAATGTGTTTTGCATGCATTAAAACCTAATTTCACATCTCACCAAGTTTAACTACTTTTTTGCTCAACTAGTCTCAGATCCTGAGTATTTTATTTATTTCTAATAGAGCACATAGGTTGTTTAAACTTAGGTCTGCATTAAATAACTACTTTGCCTAGTCACGTGCTTTCATCAATGTTGTTTTCTTGACATATTTTAAAGTATAAAGGCTTTCACTGGAAACTTGAGAAAAGTTATAAACTATAAATAAGTTCTCTCTCAACCCACTGGGGAGAGCAAAATCTAATAGCATGAAAAAGCAAAATAAATAAATTAATAAATAAATAATAAATAAATAAATAAATAAATAAATTCCTATTACATAGTCAGTGGTCTATATTTTACACAGAATTTATTGCATGTATGTTTACCAAGGTAGAATTAAAATGACATGTTTACTTGTTGTACTGATATGCAGACCACCTCTGTGTGCAGAGTTCTTGTTTCATAAGCCTTATTGCTATGGCTTCACTTTGCTCACACACTTTATACAGGGGAATTTCATGTTTCACTTTGTAAGTAGGTAAGCTGGTTTGGGTATGCTGATATTTCAAAAATGCAAAGTAGAAAAATGAATGCCTGCAACTCAAAAAACAAAGAGTGGGCATTGCTGGTGAAGTCCCTCTCTACATTTCTCAGTGTGGGGTTCAGGACAATGAGGGACAAGAAGGAGACCAAGAAGTTGGAGTGTGGCCCTGGCTGGGTGTACAATTTGTCATTAATGAGAATCCAGCTTTCCGGTTACCGGACTCAAACAGAAACCACCACTAAATTTTTAAGAAGTTAGTTCCTTGAGTTTAATTCCTAAACCCCCCTTCGTGGGTTAGTATATTAGCTGTTATAGTAGTCAGTGTTTTGATCCTGCCAATTTTGTAACAGAACATATGCATGTAAGTAGGACCGGATGTCTGAAAGGTAAAGAAAGACTACCAGTCCTCCCAAAAGATTGATTTCAGTATGATGGTAGCGTTCTTTACCCTATGACCTTCCCTGCTGGCCAAAAATTCTTCAACAGCTTTCTTGTGGGAATAGTTCAAGAAATGATTCTCTCTCAGTTCTAGCATTCTATCTCTTGGTAACTCTGTTTCTCCTACAGCTTCATCTACTACAACCACATTGTATCCTTTTACTTCTTTAAAATATTTGACATTTAGAAGATACAATTCTAGAAGTTTAAGGTAACACAGCACTTTCTATATTTTCTTTCATAGTGAGTTCTTAACAATAGCAATATCTGTATAGTTTTTTAATAATTATGGACAGTTCCCTGGGAATTCTGTATTTTTATACAGAACTTCCACAAGGTCCAGGATATGTCTAACTTCTTTTAGAAAAATTTTAGAATAAAATAAAATGCTACATTAAAACTTCTTTTTTCTTGGAGCTAGAAATGCCTTGGAGTTCAATCTTGTTCCCAGGGGGCTCTGGGCAGATGTTAGGAGTAACGGTTAGCGGAATAGAGGGACCGCACATGACATATTCTGCACATGGCTGTGCTACATTAGCTTCATGTTTTCCTAAACTACAAGGGGATGGGAAGGGTGCCCTATTGATGGGCAAGGCTCAGGCTATGGGTAAGCATGCACTCCAATATTCAAACAGAATGGATAGAAAATGGTGTTCTTGAGAACACTAACTGATATTTTTAATTTTGGATCAGAGTTCCTACTGCTTTATCACTATCACGGTTTGCACTCTAGATCCCCAGAGTATTTTTTTAAAAATGTGTTTCCACTGTTTATTGGTGATAAAAGCACAATTGGTCCTCTCAGTGGGTGACAGTTAGTAGTTTATTACTGTTCCAGAGCTCACCAAAACTCATCAGAGTTTAGCCAGGGTCAGACTGCTACCGCATGGCTCAGTTCAGCTTGTCTCAGTGATGAAGCTTTGTAATTTGGACCAAGAAAGCCTACATTTGCTGCTCCTGTTGAGCTAAAAAAGACCCGTGGCAGGCTTCATGATAGTCTCCCATGGATTGGCCCCAATCATCCTAAGTAACCATTAAGTGGCTAAATGCACCCATAAACACCTATAGGCATTGCTAGATGGATAGCTATGGGTTTACATGTACTCTAGACAGAAATATGAAATCTGGACTTGACCTGGAGCAAGTAAACAGTGCCTGTAAAAATAACGAGTTCAGCAAGATTTTGGCTGTTTGTGTTATATTCAGATAATGGAATTTTCCTGAAACTTCAAATAAAGTTTCTTCTTATGAATACCAGATATGATGAATTTGAGGGAAAATATTTTATGTGCAGTCTACATAGAACTGCTTTTATAAAGTAGATTTATCCAAATGCAAAGTATTCACACATTCATATCTTGAAGAGCAAGGGTTATCTTAATTGTTACTTGGATGGATCTAGTTTTAATGCCACAAGATGCTACAATCTACTTCAGTTAATAAGAAGCTTATAAACTAATTTCTTAACAGTGTTTTACATATTCATCAGTCTACATTGTCATTATTTTAAGATGGAAAGAGGGAGTTGTTTTGAGATTAAATGTTAAGAGATGCAAACTAACATGCTCATTTAATTAAGAGAGCAGGCAGATGAGCCTGTGGGAAGAATGGCAACCTTAACATTGTGTTTTATATGTTGTATCTTCCACTAGTTTTCATCATAGTCTCATTATCTGAACTTTTCCTTTCTTTCTAATTGAAAGAACACCTGCTCTTCATTTCTTATTGAGCTTGCAGTTTTCATTTGTT
Organism: Artibeus jamaicensis; assembly: GCF_021234435.1. Lineage (NCBI taxonomy): Eukaryota > Metazoa > Chordata > Mammalia > Chiroptera > Phyllostomidae > Artibeus > Artibeus jamaicensis. The sequence continues at coordinate 17,302,017 of NW_026522056.1, read as the reverse complement.
TTTAGTAACATCTCTAAAGACCCATTGTGAAATTAAATCCTTAAAATGTTCCTTCAGCAGCCTGGGTAGGCAATTATCTCAGAAAGGGGATGTCAAGTCAACATGTTAAAATGTTGTGGCTGAGGTTTCTTCAGTATGACCTCTATAAGGAATAAGCCTCTTTCAGGAAGATGAATTGTAATGCAAGCTCCCCGCTATTCAGGAAACTAGCCTGAGATGCCTGGGAAGATGTGCGTGTTTAGCATGACGAAACACCTGGCAAAACCTGAGAAGCAATTAGAAGCTCTACAGAGGTTTTGGATTTCCAACCTAATTTTGATTAGCGAGTACACTGGATATTATATAAGCAATTACACTCACAGACACATCAAAGTTGGATGAGTCAAAATTAAAACAATCAAGTAAACCTCAACAAGTGCTGACTCCCAAAACGTGAAATGAAAGAAGCAGTGGTAGGATTTTATTTTCTTTTACTTTTGTTTTTCAGTTGCAGTTGATATTCAACGTTACTCTATATTAGTTTCAGGCATACAGCACAGTGGATAGACAACCATAAAATTTACAAAGTGATCCCCCTGATATTTCAAGTACATACCTGGTGCCATATTTAGTTATTAAAATATCATTGACTATATTCCCTTGACTATTTTGTAACCATCAATCTGTACTTCTTTGTCCCTTCACCTTTTGACCCAGTCCACAACCCACCTCCCTTGTGGCTACCATCAGGTTTTTTTTTCCTGTATCTATGGATGTATTTTTGTTTTGTTTGTCCATTTATTTTGTTCTTTAGATTCCAGTATAAGTGAAATCGTATGTTTTTTGTCTTTTTTTAAAATCTGACTTATTTCTTTTAGCATAAAACCCTCCAGGTCTATCCATATTTCACAAATGGTAAGAGTTCATTCTTTTAGTGACCTAGTAATATTCCACTGTAAATGCGCACCAGAACTTTTTTATCTACTTGTCTATCAATGGGTGCTTGGGTTGCTTCCGTATCTTGGCTATTGTAAATAATGCTGCATTGTGCACAGAGGTGCATATATCTTTTTGAATTAGTATTTTGGGTCTCTTTGTTTATACAGCCAGAAGTAGAATTGCTGGGTAATAAGGCAATGATGTTTAAAGATTTTTGAGGAATCTCCACACTGTTTTTCATGGTGCCTATACCAGTTTGCTCCATTGGTAGGAAAGCAGTGCTGGATTTTAGATTTAACTATGAAGTAAAAATTGTAAGTAGTAAATATCTTTGCTTACATGTGCAAGCATGTGCAAGCATGTACAAACATTGCTTACATATTTTCATGGTAAATGAAAAATACATCAAATTATTTATTTATATTAAGTATATTTTATAATTCTCAAAAAGAAAAGAGTAAATAATTTAAATTTGTGGATCATATTTTAGGAAATGTTCTTAATGCCACTTTTGATTCCTAACTTTTTTATTATATGTAGAAAGAGACTTTTAGATGGCTGGGCATCGGTTAGCACATTCTTATAACTAGATTAAAAATTGTGAAAGGCTAAAGCAAATACGCAAAAGCTTTTATTAGTCAATGGAATTAAACAGGGACACATTTTAAAACAAAATAGTGGTAACTTATGCAAGTTAAATAGTACTTGTATTCTTAAAGGTCACAGGGTACAGCTGAATGACAACAATCAATATATAATTTTACATCGTCAATAGCATGCTTCTGCTTAGAATTCCTTTTTTATTTTTGGAGAAATCTTATCCCTTGGGAAAGGTAGAAAACATTCTTTTGTTAAAAGTATTTCAGTTCTGGCTGGTGTGGCTCAGTAGATTGAGTGCTGGCCTGCAGACAACAGGGTCGCGTGTTCAATTCCCAGTCAGGGCACATGCCTGGGTTGTGGGCCAGGTCCCCACTGGGGGCCATGTGAGAGGCAACCACACTGTTTCTCTCCCTCTCTTTCTCCTTCCCTTCCCCTCTCTCTAAAAATAAATGAAATCTTTAAGAAAAAGTATTTCAATCATTACAAAGTAAGAGTTTTCCATTTTCTCAAGAAATATATAACATTAATTTTTGTGGATCAGAAAGTTGATGGGGTTTCATGTCAAGCAGCTTCTTGCTTCTTGTGCTGCAGGAGTCCTTTCAAAATTACCAAATGTAGAGAGATTCCTATAGGTCACAAAATTTATAAATCTCTGCAGGGTTACGATACTTAGAATTTGAAATGTTTTTTATGTGTCTACTGGTGCTGCCTGGTACAGGGACAAGTACTAGAAAGAATTTTAATATTTTACACAATCATTTTTGGTACTAATAAGCCTATATTAGAACATTTGCTTCACAAATGTAAATCTTATTTCTTTGGATCTTCAAATGTTTTACATATAGAAACATTGAAAGTTTTCTCTACAGTAAATTTATGTATCACTTCCCAATGGAAAACAATGTGTATATTTTACTTTTGTATATGTTTTATTTACACAGATAAAGTATGATATAATATTTTAAAAACCAAAACCTCTAGACAATACTTAAATGATTTTGGCTGTACATTAATATACACCAATTTTCCTTAAACTTTATGTGAGCTTATCTCCAATGAAAAGAGACTTACTTAAAAATACATTTAGTAAAAATTAGGTTTGGCTGATAGAATCTATTTTCCAACTTTCCCCTTTAAATGTACCCCTTAGAGGTAGAAAAAGAAATATGGAATGGTATTGTGCATTTAAATAGTAAATTTTACTGAATTCCATTTGTTAGAATTCTAATTTTTACTGTGTTGAGCATAAAAATAGATAAATATCTGCACCAAGTTGTCATGATTTTTTATTGCAACAGATCATTGATCAGTTACAATCTGTTGCCCAAAAGAGGGAAGCTGAATACCATCTACTTTTTAGGTAATGATGTTGAAACATATTATAATATTTTCCCCATAGATTCCCCCATTTCAGCCATAGATTGTTCTATAGTTCCCTGAAGAAATCTAACATCACCACTATGAACATCTTAGTCGATTTACCAGCTAAAACTCCACATCATCTCTTTGAAATTTGTATCTATTATGTAAGATAGTGAAACACCTTTGTTTTCTTACCTGTAGGTTCATGGGCTCAACTTAGGAGAAATCTAAGTATTTAAACACATTAACAAATAACATTTTTCAAGTGTGGGCCAAGGTTCTCAATTAGTTCACATGATGTACTGATATGGTGAGAAGCTGGGATGTCAGATCTAAGAAGAGAGAGCATCCTAGTAAAACTCTTCCCCAAATTGAATTAAAACAGTCACAACAAATAGCCAAGTGATCTTAAAGAATTCTGTAAAGCTCTTTGAAAGCACTGGCATAAGAGTCTTGAGCTTAATTCTTTAGATCCTTTTATGGTGGCCTAATTACAAAATAAAAATGGCCAACTAGAGTTAATCCATCAAGATGTGGCTTCAGAAGGGTTTTCCTCATGTGCAGTTCTTTACAAGGCACTTCTTAGAATGTTAGCTCGTGTTGACGTGAGTGCAGATGAGCTAAATCGTTATAAGAACAACAGCTAATTAAGAATGAGGGATCTTAAGAGATTTCAGAAGCCCCTTGAGAACAGAAAACCTGGAACTAATCTTGAACTTACCATTATTTAGCTTCACATAAAGTCATTTCTTAAGACTCTGTAATCAGCATGGAGAAACTTAAAAGCATTTCGCATTTCTTCTATGCATGTAAATGTGACTATTATGAGCAACCTGACAAATACACATACTCAAAAGCCCATTTGATAATATTTCTGTTTGTTAATTAGTCTGCCTTTTGCACACTGTTCAAGTCAAAACTTACCTACCACATCACTAGAAAACTTATCCCCAAAGCAGAATCTAATAAAAATATTTCCATTAAAAGAAAAACAGTCCTCATTGTGTACAGAAATGGAATCTGTTCAAGTACTCAGTCTACTTTCTGATAGCTTGGTCCAGCCTCACATGGTGGTAGCAGTTTATAAACTGAAAAAAACATAACTCAAATTCCCAGTGGTTTACCTTGCAATTATATGTCCCCAGGGTGTTTTAATACACATTTTTAATTAATAATTTTTTGTTGGAATGTGACATGATGTCAAAGAAAATGTAAATATTTAGATCTTCTTTAATATAATTTCCTTCTTCTTCTTCTTCCTCCTCCTCCTCCTCCTCTTCCTCTTTCTCCTCTTCTTCTTATGTTTATAAGAAATCTGGTCCTAATGAAATACTCATCTCTATACCAGCAGACTTATATAAATGGAAAGTAGCTAAAGGAACATAGCTCAAGGAAAGTAGCTCAAGGGTGCTGTATTTGTTTCTAAATAAACACATTCACTATTTTAAAGCAGCAAAAATGTATTCTCTTATAGTTCTGGAGGCCAGTGGTCTGAAACGAGTCTTCCAGGGCTGAGAGGAAGGTGCCTGTAGTGATAGCTCTTTCCAGAAGCTATTATTACATCGGACACAGGTCTTTTGCTGGGAATGGAGGGGGTGGTAGTGCAGTAGGAGGTCTGATGGAAGATGTAGATGACGAGAAACAGTTGTATGGTTAATGAGAAAAAGAATAAACACAGGAGACACAAGAAGGAATATTGATCAGGAGAGAAGGCCCGATTTCTAATGAAGATGGCGAATTCATCTGGAGGCTCTAAAGTTTTTTTATGTAAATAAGAGAAAGTTATACATTTTTGTGGCAGAGACGTACAGTAGAATTGATCTAAGATTCCTAGGGAGAGACTAAGAAAGATTGGAGGGATAAGGGAGGCAAAGCTTTTGAGAATATAAATATTAGATTCTAAGTTGGTTGGGGGAAAAGTAAAGAAACATTAGTGAGAAATCAGGGCTAGCAGATTGTTGGCAGAGAGTAAGAGGCCTAAGTCTAGATGTTAAGAGCTACAGGAGTCCCAGCTGAGTGTGGGCGTGTGCATCTGAAGGGGATTGGTGATAAATCGTACTGGAGTGCGGAGTACAAGGAGCTGAGACAGTATTGGCTTATTTATTCTTTGTGTAGGCTTTTAAATCAGTTAAGGAGATGGGAGGACTTGTGTCCCGAAGACAGTGAGCGATTTCAAAGCTGGCAGTGGAGAGAGTAACTTCTTAGTGATTAGCCAAGGGCCAGGGTGCAGCGAAAGCAAAAAAGGCAAAGGGTAAGTGTGATGAACAAATTGGGACTACGGTAGAGTTTTTAATGGAGCAGAGTTATAAAGGACATAGTAGAAGAGTTTGGGAAGAAAAACTCCTGTAGGATGTTGGATTAGAAAGGAGGAATCACAGGGCATTTTTATGGGGTAAATACAATGGGAGAAGGGAGACAGAGGCAGGACTGGATTCCATGCAGTGAGTGTAAGCTGGTGTTTTGGCTGAAAATAACAGTAACTCCCACCTAGAGGTGCCTATAATACTATGAATACTTACTACCCCACATATATAGAAATCCGGAGTTTGTTTAGTTCCAGAGTTAATTCAGCAGCTCAGTAATGGTGGGACTCTAATTCTTTCCATCTTCCTACACACAGAAATCCTTTCTGTTCTGGCCATTTTCTCTCTTTCAGGCTTGTCCCTTAAGATCACGGGATAAAGTGTAACAAGCATTGTCAAAACACAGAAACCAATGGGAAAATAAGAAATGCCACCCTACCCACTCTTCTTAAGAGCAAGGGAAGCTTTTCCAGAAACTCCACCTTCATCATCTCTTAAGTATATCTGGCCAAAATTATGCCATACATCCACAACTAGGCATGGTTTGGAATGTTAGAGAAAACACCATGATGAGCTTAGAACAACAGGTATTTAACTCCACAGGTTGGGAAAGATCCAGCTTCCTGTAGGGGAGGATGGAGAGCTTTGCTTAGGCAGCAAATGGTGGTGCCCCAAGATGAGAATGATGTGCATGGGAGTTTACCTCATATTCTTGTCTATTGATAACTGTGTGGCCTTGGGCCACTTACAGCCTCCTCCTCTATTGAACTGGAATTTAATTTATGCAAAATCTCCAGCCCAGAAAAGGTACCGAAATATCAGCTGCGACTGCTTGTTTATAATTTTTATTTTTTACTTTTTGATTCTTGGAATAGGTATTTTAAGACAAGCCAAAAGTCACCATTTTTACTTTCATGTTGACCTTTAATTTTTCTGTTCTTAAAAAATAAATGAAAGGTGAGATTATGGGAATAAAAAATGAAAATTGAGTATGGGTCTTTCCAATTCGAGAGGTCTTAATTTAACAGCCCTTTCAAGTAGTGTCAGAAGTCTCTCAAAAGAATTTTCTTCCCACTACATGCCATACAAAAGTCAAAGAACTTTAGAGGCTTTGCAATATAAGGATTTAATTTTCATTATAAATCTTGCTAAGTACATCAAATAATATAACACGAACTGATCATAGAAACATATAATTTTGGCTCTAAAAAGTGCTTTAAAATTCATTAATCTGAGCCATTCATTTTAAGATGGAGAAACTAAAGGTATTTGTGATTCACTCAAGGTCATGAGTGAGAATAAATGTTAGAAATTCAGAGAGTTTCTTGGAACTCTGGGTCTAGCACTCTGAGGGGCTCTTCTTTTTTGCTGTTAAAAATACAGTATTTAATTTAAAAATTGCATCTATTTAGGTAGTATTAAGGACAATTATTTTACTATCTCTATGCATACATATTAATACATTATATCATATTACATATGCTATATGTAGAACTATAAATATTATATATATTTTATATAAGGCAGGGGTTATTAGTAATGTACATTTGCAATGAAATTATAAGCAAACGATTTAGACAGGTTAGACATTCTGTCCCAAACTCCACCCATCACTGCAGATAGTTGATTTGTTGCTATAATGTACCATAACGCATGTTGGAAATAACCAATGACATCACTGGCCTGTATCCAGTGAGCTCTTTCCCCACTCTTTTTCTGCCAACCACGAGGATCACTTGCTTTTACCTCCTTATATATTCTTCAAGGAACTTCTGTTGGCCGCTAAAGAAATCATTTTTCACTATATCTTCCAATGTGATTTTGCTGTGTTATGATTCTTCTTTAAACAACAGAAGTAAACCATACGTAGGAGACATATAAAACAATTGCAGAGAGGTTAACAATGGTAACTTAAAGGTAACTGAGGTTTGGGGGGAAATCTAAAAGCACATTAAACAATTAATGGGGGTGCAAGGCTTTCAGTCTATAATCCTTAAAAATTGGAGAGTTTGGAAAAAGTAAAAATTTAAAAATTTAAACTGCTATATATAAATGTGTTTTCTTTATCAAACTTTTTTTTTTAACTCACCCAGAATTTTTTAGAATCTCCTTTGCTCTCTACCTCTCTCTTCATATAAAAATGCTCTGGTTTCTCCTTTCTTGATGGTGCTCTTCCCTAAGTCTTATCATTCTTTCTAGCTATTTATTGCCTTTTTTCTTCCAAACTGTTTGGAATAATAAGGAAAGCCTCGGCTTCGCGACTTATTGCACAGATCTTCTTTCCCAAACCCCTTGTACTTGCTGATGTAACCTGCTCTTTTTAGGCTTCTTATCCTTCCTGGTGCCGAGTGCAGTGACTTATTCTGGGTCCTAAGTCTCCTTATTCTATGGACACTACTGAGCTCTCTGCTCCGCCCCCCCCCCACACCCTTCTGCCTGAACACTCTTCCTTCCCTCACTTCTACCATCTACCTCTCATCCTTCTGCTGTTCTGTTGATCATTCTGCTGGCTCTTTTCCCCATTTCCTTCCAACCACCTGTCTCTTACATATGAATTCTCTTATCAGTTTCTAGCAGCCTAATCTTTCCTGATGCTGTCTTTTTTGCATACTTCATTTATTCTTAAGCCTAAAATCTTCATCCAGGAAAATGATTCCCACTATATGTCTAGCCCTCTCTTCTCTCAAAGGTCTACTTTTCCGATCACTGCCAAGCCTTTCTGCTTGATTAGCCAGCCATCAACTCAAACGTGGTGTGTCTGGAGTGAAATAGCTTTTCCCTTTATAAAGCCCCTTAGTCTCTTGATGTCCCTGTATCTTTTACTGTCTCAAAAATTCTCACTTTACAAAGGCCTGAAGCCTAACAACCATCCCTCTGTTTTGTCTGTCTCTCAAGCTCCATATCCCTTCAGTCTTGGAGTTTCTGAGAATTATTTCTTGACAATACCTCTCACATTTAATGCTATTTTTCACCTCTACAAGTTGTCCTATTTTAGGCCCTTATTTGATATTGTTTGTCTTATGGAACCAATCTTTCTGTTCTTATCTTCCGTCCCATCTTTCAGTCCAATTCTAATCCCTTCTGCACTCCAAAGGCAAATTCATCTTTCTGCATTATCACTCTGATTATGCCATTATAAATGAAATTTTAGATGACTCCTATATTGGAAAAAAATCTCCTTAGTCACTCATTAAAGACTCTTTCCAATGTAAAAGCAACCTATATTCCTATTCTCCTCTTTCTTCTCGAAAGCACCCTCCGCTCCCGCTAATTGGATCAGTCACCACTTTCCAAACTGCTGATGTTCTTGTTGGCACCCTTCCCAGAAGGCCCTTTGTACTGCTCACAACCAGTGCAGCCAGTAATGGGAAGCTCAGGTCTCGCCTCTTCTGCAAGGCCCGCCCTGACCATCCTGGCACAATGTCACCTTCGCTTCCATAAAATTTGATGGCGTTTATTAACCGACCAATTCATTTTGCAGAGTTGTGCACTGGCTTGGCAACCTGTTCCTTCATTACCTTAAATTTGTATTAGAAGTGCATTTTCAAGAACTAAATCTATATTAAATTGTACTGTAGATGTGCTTATTTCTATTTATGTAATTAAAATCAAAGATCTTGAAGACAAGGGTCATGTTTATTCATTCAACTTTTACTGTTTTCTGTGAAATCTTCAGAGATATGGAATTGAATCATACTTGATCTTGTCTATAAATAGTGACCCTGTTGAGATAGACTGGTAGATAAACGATCAATTTCTGAAAGTTGTTTAAAATGTTATAAAAGTAATACATGTGGGATCTAGTTAGAATAACAAGGAGAGATGACTGGTACTATGAGTATTAAGAAAAAGCCACTATGATAGGTGAGTTTAGAAAGGCTTTATTGAGGTAACATTTAAGAAAAGCCTTTCTTTTGTATTATGTTTCATTCTTTGGAGTGCAATAAGCATTCCAAAGAAAGGGAAGACTGTAATTAAGTGAGGAAGCAGATCACATGAAAGCTAATCTTGAATAGGTACATTTCCCAGTAAGATAGAATACATAAAAACTCAAGTCATTTTTGAGAACAAAGTAAGTTGTCTAGTTTGAAGCTGTCTAGACTGAAGCATATGTGTTTTATTGGTCATAAAAAATTAAAATAAAAAGTAATATAATTATAGATAATGTGGATTTAGTTCATGTTATTTCTATTCTTATCTAAAGGAATTTTCATGTGTTGCCTTCTATAGGGAAATGTTAAGCTAAAACTCTTGTGTATATTGCTTGAATTTTATGTTAGTGAAAACATTATCTGACTTTGGCTTTCTAGAACTTTTAAATTGCAAACTCTACCTGTGGCCTCAAGTTCATATAATTATTGTGAAACCATCTGGAGGTCATCAATTGTCTCTTTATTACCTTGATTACAGAAAGTTCCTGTCAACAGTTTTTAATAAACTGGAGAGATACAGCATGTCAAGGAGCAGTTCTGTTTAAAGATGGAAGAAATCACTACTAGAACTGGCCATGATTTGAAAAATGAGTAATTCTGGCCACATGAGTTTCTGTTTTCTCATATATTATAAATATAAAGATAATGCAACAAGAAAAAATGAAAAATATTTTTATTGTTAGTCCCCTAAATGTAGCCCAAAAGGGAATTATTTAAATAAGACAAACTTCAGTTTTTTGGCAAACACCATATAACACAAAGTACAGTAAATAAATTAGTTTGAATTCTGTTTATGTATTATTTACATCAACTGCTAAATTAGTCATTCTGCTTATTTTAAAATCATTGTCAGTTCTTGGATAAGAAATATAAAGGAGAATTATTAATCCTTAGATGGAAAAAGAAATGATTTATTCTGAAACACTGGCTAAATTACATGTGTTATTTTAGCTAAGCCACGGGTGTATTTTAAATGACTTTCCTGATGGTGGACTTTCCAGTGTTCTGGCAATTCATTTATTCTCACTTTTATTTGCATTGTTTTCATCACTCTACACTCACTATATAATATCTATGAGTAGAACAAAAATCAAAACCAAAGCCCATTTAGATTTCAAGTAGCCTGTGGCATTTTCATGGAGAATCAATGTGCTTCTTGCTGCACAGTTAAATCCACAAAGTGAAGATTATGTTCTACATAAGTCCTGTGTATTCCAATTTGGGTTGAACCTGATAAAACTGCAGTTTTGTCAGGGGGTTGCACACTCAAGCTTGACGTCAGTACAATGGAGAGGCCAAATGAAATCCGATCACCATAGATTTTGTTATCCCCAGTGCTAATGGCGATAAAAAATGTTTCACAGTATGCATTTATATTTTAATTTTGACTAAACACTCAGAATAAGCAAATATAATTTCTTAGAGTGGAATAGAATACAAACTTCCAGAAGGGGAGGGGGCAATCAGAGAAGCAAGGAGGGCTTTGGAGTCAGAGAGACATGGGTTTGTGTTTCATCTTGGCTCGATCACCATGCCCAGGTTTTTTGTAATGTTCTCATCTCTCAATGATATGATAGTTCCCACAATTTAGACATTTATATAAAAATTCTGGCTATCAAAAGTACTTAACATAATATTCTTATCAAAGATGCTATTGTTTAGGGAAGTATTAATAGGGTTAAAATATTATGTTTGGAACCCTCTTTTGCTTTGAGATTTTGATTCAGGGCTGTAGGTTGTAAAATGGTTATCCAGTCAATTATGTGGCATTTTAATATGAGAAGGCTGCCTTTCAGGTCCTTGCCTGGACCCATTCACCTCAGGGTGGCTAAGCCTGTGGAACGAGATGAGGACCTCTGATTATTTTAATCATGAAAAAATGAAAAATAAAACTGTGTTAATGAATAAACCCTTTAGAAAAACAAGTAAATATGGAAAGAGCATTTTTCATATTGACCCAATTAGCTTGATATTTTATATACATACATGTATATTAATATATTTTATATATACATACAGAGTGGGGCAAAAATAGGCTTACAGTTGTTTGTAGGGAATATAATACAATTGTAATAAGTAATAACACAAGAAGAAACTGTTTTGCATACTCCAAGGGTAAAACTATCTTTGCTGACCCTGAACATACATGCTTAGAGAAAGGATTCTGTTGTGAAAATGTTTCCCACACCCTGCTTTTTCAAGGAAAGGAAAAGCCCAAATTTCATAGATTGCAATGTGCGTTCTTTTCGGTGACATAATTGTAGTGTGTGAGCACATTTTCCCCTATTAGCCAAGGGTGGCGGCGTAGCAGGTTCACGAACCCGCGAGTGGTACCGAGTAGGAAACCTAGAAGTGGACGGGAGACAGCTAACGCAGGGGGCCCGCGTTGTTCCTTTCGGTGCTGCCAGAGATTCAGGCTTGGCCTTGAACTTACGTTTATTAACAGTGTTTCCTTAGGCAAATTACATTTCTCCAAGGATATCTCTCCACCCATGAAGTGTATTGGTGATACCACTTGCTCTAGCTTGCTAGGTTATTATGAAACATTTAATGTGATTCTAAGTGATTGAATATGAGAAAACTCTGAGTCATTGGTGGGTGTCTGGGGTTTTATCTGTTGCAGCCTCTTTAATGGTATCCGAAGCCCCCCTTGACAATAAAAATACAAAGAGAAAAGAATGTGTAGGGACTTGTTGAATGTTCATGTACAGTTGAATTTTGACTTCAGTTCTCATAACATATTATTTCTGGTAATGGACTGGTAATTTCTATAGATTTGAGCCTTAGGGTTAAAAATTTCCCAAGTAAAATGTAAAAATTTGACTTGGGCCCTTTAAAATGAAGAAAAAGGAAGCATCTACCACAGCAAATATGCCATCACATCTTAACACTCTGTCATTCTTTACAAACCCTCCTATTTATTTTTGTAATTGGCAGTTAGATTTTCTTTATGTTGTGACTGGTTGTGTAGAATAAAGTAAATTAATGTGCTTAAAAAAAACTTGCCCTAGTCTACCCAATTGAAAATAACAAGAAAGAATATTTTTCTCTTACAGAACTGATACTTTTCAGTAAAGGTTTTGTAACCATCACTGGTTTCTTAATTGAGGATTAATTATTCTAAAGCTAATAAAGTATAGCCTTGGTATTTCTGGCACAAAGATTTTATGGTAATTACTAATTTCCTCTTGAATATTATTGGCAGGTGTTAGCAAACTGTGGATTTATATTATTGCATGGAGAGGGGTATCAGCTGGTTTATTTCTTGTTTATAAAGATGATCAATTAATTTGCTTTTTAATCCTGAATTGAAGCCATAATTTGCTTCATTCTTTCCCTCCTGGCTGAAAATCATAATTAGTTATGACTCTGGAGTATCGCACAATGACAATGATTTTGAGAACACATGGATTATTCCAATCTCATAAGTAATGGTATTACTCAACTTTATTGCCCAAATTTAAAAGATTAAAAGAGTAAACATAAGACAGAAATAAATGCTGTGTTTAATGGGGATGAAACTATTTTAATGGTTCATAAAATTGCATCTATGTGTTAGACTGAAAATGAACTACAGATTTTTGCTCTTTTTCGGTTAAAAACAATGCACATTTTAAAAAATTTACGTGATGATTATTACTTTTTAAAAATATGTTATTTATTTATCTTTAGAGGGGAAAGTAGGGAGAGAAATATCAATGTATGGTTGCTTCTCCTATGTCCCCTGCTGAGAGCTGGCCTGCAACCCAGGCATGTGCCCTGACTGGGAATTGAACTGCAATTGTTTGGTTTGCAGGCCCACGCTCAATCCACTGAGCTACACCAGCCAGGCACATAATGCACATTTTTTAAAGACTAACATAGTTAGATATGGCAGTCATTCAAGAAGCATTTGTTAAATGATAGAAGAAACGAATGAATGAATGAATATGAAATACCATCCAAATTGTGTGGAAATTCCAAGATCCTGGACTTCATATCTGTCCAAAAATTAAAGTTTCTAAAAATTTACAAAGTTTTGGTAGCTAGTTTGGGTAGAGGAAGATCATTAGTATCTTTAGACCAAATCATTTTATTTAAAAAAAAAAGGTTTAAGTTACTTAGCGGGTTAAAAATTATATTGAATGTGAATCTCACTTTGTGTAGGTATTCCACTAGCCTGCTAACATGTGCTTTTCACTGACACCCCAATTGGGTTCTAGGTTGAGTTCCTTGACAGGAAGGCACAGTGGAGGGGAAGGACTGGAGTCACAGAGTCACCCTGACCTTGAGGCCGGAAGGTAGCTGTGAACAATGTGCTAGATGCTTCTCTCATGCTCAGTATTGTGTGTTTAGCTATAGCAGTTGACAAAGAGATGGGCATATAAAGCCTCTTAGTAAATAGTGGCCATGATTGTGGTGGCTGTTATTCCAATTATTATTCTTTTTACGGCATAAATTTAACAGTATGTGGGGAGGAGTTGTAGCTATTTGCTGTTGTTATCCATTTACCTGTTTTTATTCTAAAGTAATATAATTATTTTAGTAAGATTTTATGCATATGAACTATACCAGATTGATATGAGTTAAAAAAAAAACCTTCTATTTCCTAACTTAAAATCTCAATAGCTTTTGATCACAGTGAATAGAATAATGTAGACTAAAATAAAGATACTTGAAGGGCTGGTGAAGTTTAATATCTGTACTTGTTATAAAATATGAGTCCAATGAAAAATACTCACCACTTCTCTTTTCATAGTTTAACATTGTTATGGGTATATTTTTGTGTCTCTTCTCCCAAATGTGTGTTGAAATCCTGTCCCACTATCCCCCAGTGTGATGGTATTTGGAGACGGGGCTTTGGGGAGGCAATTGGGTTGAGATGAGGTCAAAAGGGTGGGTCCACTAGATGGGATTAGTTTCCTTGTAAGAACAGAAAGAGAGATCAGAGCTTTCTCTCTCCACCCTGTGAGGGCTCAGGCGGATGGTCCTCTCTAGGAATCAGATATGCCGACATCTTGATCTTGAACTTCTCAGCATCCAGAACTGTGCATAGCTGCCTGTGGTTTAATCCATCTAGTCTATGGCATATTTAATAGTAGTTCTAGCAGACTGATATGAACATAAAATCATGTTTTAATCTAAAAAATAGAAGCAGTTAAGATTTCAAGCCCAAATTACTTAGTTTTGCATTTTTAATTAGCCTACTCAAAAATGTTAAAATGTTTATAGTTTAAACAGTATATAATCTCTATCTCATTCTTTATACACATGCATTATTATATATCATAATATGTGTATGTATATAATTATGTATAATTTTATATATCATTGTACATATACTATAATCTCCTATGTAAAGGACTAGATGCAATAACTGATTATTGATAAATAATTTTAGCTGAGGTGTGATATTAAAAGATATTATAATTAATTTGTTGTTATTTTTAGGCCACCCCCCTTTATTTTTCAGGCAGAGCCCTCTGAGTCTAGCAGTGGAATAAGGGTACCGCTCGGTCCTAATTCCAGAGTTGAAGCACAAACTTGGCTGCCTATCATTTCCTGGGTCATGACTGGTTTGTAACCTTGGTTCACCAGCATTTTCTGTGAGCTAACCACTTTCCTACAGTAAATTCTGTTTCTGCTTAAGCTTCTGTTATTCACAACTGAGAATTCTATTTGGAAAGATGCACATGCCTTCTTCTCCATCTTATTTTCATGAAATACACTTTTAATTTGTGATTTAAACCACTGTTGGCTTTTTGATATTTTTCCTTCCATATTTCCACTCAGATAATTTGATACATGTTTGCTGTCTTCACTTACTCACTAGTAATAAGTGAATATGTGCCATGCGATATACATTGATATCCCAAATATTATGTAACTTAATACTAAGTGATAAAATAATATTTAAATTATTCATAGCTCTTTTTTCTTTAAATATTGGGGGACATCACTTGAACTAAATGGAGACATTGAAATATTTTCAAACATAGTTTCGAACTAAAAAGTTTCCCATTAAGAAAAGAACCAGATCTTTGTATTTAAAACAATAAAACAAAAGCACCTAATGTATAATGTGGCACTTGGGAGGGGAGTTCTTGCAATTAAAAAAAAATCTAAGGCTAAGAAATTATAAATGTATAAAGCCCATTAGGAATATATAACAAGCAATTCATTTGTATTAAGTCTCACTTCATAAAAGCCTACAATTTAAATTATTGCAAATTCCCACAGAAATGCGGGAGGTAAAATTTTGAGATGACAATGGTCATAGCCTAAGGTTGCAGTATCACCCTTGGGCACACTGAACGGTAGCCTTTCAGAGTGAATTTTGCAGAGAGATGTTTACTTGCCTTGCAGTGAAATTCCACTGATGGAGTTCGAGCCCCAGTCAGGTAGGAACTCTTGTCACTAAAGGGATAACATATAACTTTTCTCATTATTGTGGTGTTGCCAGAGAGCAGGCTGCTGAGAGCAAGAAACAAAGACACTGCGGACAAAGGAACACACAGGTCAGAAAGAGCAGAGAGGGCATGTGCCAGGGGCCAGGACCACAGAGGAAAGTCAGCCTTGTGTCAACAGAGCCAACAGCAAGCCCTTTCCCTGAAGGCACACTGCCTTCAGGGAAATCAACTGTCAGACATTCTGAATGAGTAATCACAAATGGATACTACGCATAATCTTCAAAGGTTAATGAGGGCTCTGGCAGGAGGACAGAAGGCTCCAGTCAGTATACCCTGGGGCAAGGAAAGTCAGCACACTCAGAACAGGATTAGTAGGGCAGCTCCAGTCTAGGTCTGCATTTGCAGGGTAAACATTTTTGCTAGTTCCCTCATCAGGAAAAGCTGATAGTGGCTCTCGTACCTCACTGTATAGTATTTACAGTTTATTGTGTGGACACAGCTGCTTAAAACTTTTTTAAAATGAGACTTTTATTCTAAAAGAAACGGTGAGTCATACTTGACATTTCCTTTGCATTTCCATTGCATTTTTTTACAAACAGTGTCCCAGGTTTTAGATACTTTACAAGTGTGTTAGTTTCTGATTGCTGCTGTAACAAATGATCATAAACTTAGGTGCTTCCAACAGTACAAATTTAACTTGTTTACAGTTTTGGAGGTCAGAAGTTCAAAATAGGTTTCACGTGGCTAAAGCGAGTGGCAGGCAGGGTTGTATGTTGCCAAAGGCTCTATCTAGAGAAGAATCTGATTCTTTGCCTTTTCCAGCTTCTAAAGGCCACCAGTATCACTTGGCTCACGGGGGCTTTCTATCTTCAAGACCGGTAGCGTTGCAATTTTAAATCTTTTTCTCTGTTTCTCTCTTCCATCCTGATGTCATCTCCCTCGCACCCTGACCCTCCTGCATCCCTCCTTTAAGGACCCTTGAGATCACAGTCAGCTCACTCTGATAATTTGCGAAATTTCCTATCTGGATACCATTAACTTAATAACAGCTGCAAACTCCTTTTTGCCAAGTAAAAAGTAGTCATAGGTACCTCAGATTAGGCTGTAGATATATGTTTTTAAAGATTTCACTTATTTATTTTTAAAGAGAGAAGAAGGGAGGGAGAAAGAGAAGGAGAGAAACATTGATGTGCGAGAGAAATATTGATAGGTTGCCTGTCACACGTGCACCAACTAGGGACTGCGCTCACAGCGCAGGCATGTGCCCTGATTTGAATCTTTTGCTTTGCAGGACAATATCCAACCAACTGAGCCATGCTGGCCAGGGAAGGCTGTGGATATTTGGGGGAGAGAGGGTGAATTATTGTGTCTACCACACTAAGTTGTATACCAATATCGGTTTGAAGTTAGAACCTATCTGACTTTTATGGTAGGGGTCTGATGTCCACCATGCATAAACTTAGAGAATGCTTTACCTAATAAGACTGAGTTCATTCCTGGTGAGTTATACCAAACAGAGGGCACGGTGAGGGTGTGCACATATATGGGTGGTTAGGGCTTGGGCATGGAGAACAATTCAGGCCAGTGCCTATTAGATAAGAAGTACTAAAAAACTACATGGAATCTTTGTTTATTTAAGCAAGGAGTAAAACGGTTTTGTATAAGGGTTGACTCAAAAAGCATTGAATGTTAAGAAACCTGATTTTATTTTAAACAAAGTGCAAAATAGTCTTGTCAACTCTATAAGTAGAAGCATGTGTATTCTAACAAGTTATGTTGTCTACTTTTAGAGTAGAAGAATGCCCAGATTTTGGTTCAGCTGTTTAGCTACTAGACTATTAATATAGGAAATGTTTAAGGAGCAGTAATGCTATCATTAACCTCTCTGTTATCTCTTAAAATAAGGGTCATGGCTATAAGTGGTAAAGCTGACTAAGCCTTGGTTAATCCTTTCCTGCCTTAAACAAGTTGTTGATTATACATGGCAGATGGTGCCACCGGTGGAGAATTCTGTTTCTATGAGAAGTATTCTACTATGGAGTTGCCACAGTATTTCACTAGCTGCTAATATTTTGGCCTGAGATGTCATTATTGAGATCCTAAGTGATACTTTTGTAAAACAAGAAGGGAAAATATGGCCATATTGTTTTCCGGCTTTCCTGTTCTTATCCCTCCTTCTCTTTGAGGACTATAATGCTTGTCTACCATATGTAGACTACTTGAGTTCAAATCCTCAGCTCTATGACTTCTTGGTTGGGAATATTGGGCAAGTTATTTGATTACTCTGTGCTTTGTTTTATACTTCTTGTTGCTTTTTTTTTAACTTTCAAAGTACCATTTGCTAGTAGCTGCCACACAGGACTATTATAAGTATTAAATGAGTCACTACATGAGAAGTGCTTAAAACAGGGCTTAACAGACAAAAATACTCAATAGATGTTAAAATAAATAGCCAGTCAGTCCAAATTTGCCAAAAATCCAATGTGTGGCAGTTCTGGAATTTTCATCTATGGTGTTTTGGACCTCAATGCTTCAGCATGCTTGCCGAAGCACAAAATTATATTCAACCATGCATTGAAATAATCTTCCATATTTCCGATGATTGTCCTACTATCATTCATAAATGTTATTATTATTTTTATTCCTAGTCACATTGGGAACTTGAAGAAAAACATGCATTTAATTATTGCAATCAGGGAGACTTACCTGAAGGATATTAGCCATTTTAGTCAAATGCTTCTAATTCAGGTTTCAGACAATCATATCATTGATATCCACCCCATTCTCAATATTTAGCAATTTAAGTGGCAACATTTTAGTGGTAGGTATTAAATAATTTCCACTAAGTGGGCCAAAGGGGCCAACTGTAATGTCTCTTCAAAATGCTTTTTAGTACTAATTTTTTAAAATCTGGGAACGCTTATTTCAATTTTTTTGAAAGATGTATCTAGATTAAAATAAACCCAGTTCAGGCTGTTTTGCTTTTGTGGAAATAAGAAACCCCAAGGACACAGAACCCAGAAGGATTTCCTCAACGCAGCTCACAATTCTCTCTGAAGTTAACTATGAGGAAGCAGAAAATTTGAACAGAAATGATCATTTTTGGAGCCGTACAGCTGCAGAATAGGAAAACATCATAGAACTTCATGGTTGTGAGACTGGTTTGTTTTACTGATGATGTATGGGATCTTTTGATGTGTTTGACATTGGTGCCAGTCAGCCATTAAACATTGATTCTGGGGCTTTGGATTAGCTGCTAGTAGCTCTTTCTTTGAAAAATGAAGATTTGGAAATCCAAATTTCAAAGTTACAGAAGACAGGGAAGAAGAAATATTTTCAATTCTTGCTTAGTCACAGTAATGAGAAGATATTCAAATGGAATCATACGACTCTTTTTTCTAAATGTTTTCCAGCAGATTTGATTTACTGTACACTAAATGAACTGTTATGGCCCAGCCCTTTTCAAACAGATTCTTACAATTCAGGTGCATTTTACGTGATATTGTTTATGCTTCAAATTTCTGCCCACATTACTCATTAAAACAATGTTCTGAAGTAGCCAAAGCTGTGTTTACACCATCTCCTGGGATTTGGCCACAGAAAAGAATGAAAGGATGTTACCAGGGCAATTATCTCTACAGGCAAGAGGATTCCAGAACAAAAAGTTTACACTGATGAAGAGATAGTTCAAAAACTAATATTTGGTGTAGGAATATTGTTGTTACTGGAGGAAGAGTTCTCCTTGCAGAGTTAAAATCACTAGATTACAATACTAGCTCCAGTTAGAGTTTCTATGCTGCATAGAGGTCAAAATTCTTTATCCATATTAACTTATTTAATCTTCACCATCCCTTCATGTAGGTTCTACTTTTACACCATTTTTCAGGGCAGAAAAGTGAGAAACCGTTTTGCCCAGGATTGTATAATTAGAGCTGAATTCCAAAGCCAGGAATCTGGCCTCTTCAAGATCCTGTCAAAGAATTGGGCAGATGGAAGTATAATTTTTTTCTCCCAGATTTTTTTATCTTTAATATTTAAGAATTATTTAGTATATATAAGTGAATAGGACTCATCGTGGCTAAAAATTTTAAACAAAGACCTTACTCTCTTCTGAAATATAAGCATACTTTTTCAGCTCCTTTTATTCCTATGATATTATTTGTGCATGTGCCTTATTATCATAGATAAAGCTCATCTGAAATATTCACTAAACATGAGTTACTTTAATGTCCTTGCTGTCTGTTTTTCTCATATCAAACATCCCCTACATTCATACATAGTTGATAATATGAATAAAGTAGACAATCTGAATAAACAGAGACATACTGTCTAGAAGAGCTTGAGATCCTAACACATCTGGTTTAAAACTTAAGGTTTTATTTTTTTTTAATTCTATCACCTTAAGTTGTTTTCAAGCTTAAATAAAACTCACATTCTCAAATTTATAATTTAATTTAAATCCCTTAAGCAGTGACATTCAACTTGGTCAAACATATTTTCCACATCATTTGTTATGATAAGTTAACCTGCCTGGGCTAGGTATATTTGCAAATATGAAATGAATACAATTTTCTTCTTTTGGAGAAGGAATGAAATGAATAGAAACTCCATTACTTGAATATTGAAAATTTTTCAGTCTTGAATGATGTATGTATTTAAGTTTATGCCCCTTTAAATTTATCAGATGAATTATATGCCCATAATAATCCTGGAAAAATGAAACAAAAGGATTTTAGTTCACTTATTTATATACATGTTGCATAATTATTAAGCTTTTAAATTAATTTCAATTATACTTATTATTATTCAAATTTGGGAGTTTTTATTTTTGTGACACTGTATTTTTTATCTTTATAATAAAAGTTATTTTTTATCTTTATAATAAAGTTATAATAGAAAAGAGTAAAAAGATAGGGATCAGACCAGGTCCTTGGTTACCACTGGAAACTTGAAACAAATAATTGCATACCTTTTCCAACTGCAATTGAAATAAATAGTGTTCCATTTGCTGCTAAAAATGTATTTTGGAAACAATTTCTCATGCCCTTGTTAAGGAGGAAGACTATAAAATTGCTAATCTTTGTTGACAGTTTTGGTGGCTAACAAACCTAAGCACACACACTCTCAAAACACGATTTTAAGTAGGAGTTTAAGAATGTACACAAGCACCTTGATGGCTTTGAAATGATGTAAAGAGTATCTCAATGGTACCAACCGATATGTCTGTGCCCTGCTGCATGCAGGGAGGGCTGATTCCTGAAAATAGCTGGGCCACTCTTTGAAGAGGGCCTACCGTAGCCATGAAGTATCTGTCCAATGAGTCTGTCAGCTACGGGACAGGTAGGGATTCATCTTGTTCACCCCTGTGTCCTCTGATCCTGGTCACTCTCAGTGCATGGTAGATGCCTAATGCATATCAGAATGAATGAATAAGTTAGTTGTCTTTCATCTTTCCTTGCCCTGATTTGCTCACAAGTACTGTGCACAGAGTGCTCTATAAAAGTGAGGACTGATACCAGGGTTCCTGAAAGGCTGAACAAACTATAGCATAAAGGATCCAAAAATGAGCCAAAGATCTTGTTTCTGGCTATGTGAGGGTGCAGAGTGGGAACTGGGGGTGGAAGGGAAGATGTCAGGTAGAACGGATGTCCGGGCGTGGGTTGTGAAACAGCTGGCCTGTGCAGAGCTGGGCAAGAAGGTCAACTGGGCAGCACCACAGGCAGTGTTGTGGAACATTGCAAGAAATGAAGATAGGTAGGTTATAACCAGGTTGTCAAAGGCCCAGAATGGAGAGCCAAGGTGAGCCTTTTGGACTGTAGAATACAGGAGGTTAATGGAGAGCCAAGGAGGAGATGAAACAAAGAACATTCTTAAGATGGCAGGAAGTTTTACTTGGGAAAACCCATCACCATCCTCATGGAATATTTTTAAAGGACAACTGCACATGAAGAGTCCTTAAGCTTAGCAAGAGACAATTGCCAGGACTGTTGTTTTCACCATCATGACTCAGGTCCCAAGTAAATTTTTGGAAGGAGAGCTTTCCTTACAGAAGCCAAGAATGACCACCTGAAGCAGGTATTTCAAGAAAACATCCCCTCAGAAGGTCATAAATCTACTGGGGGAATGGGTTTGCTTCTTTATAGTGAGCATGTTAATACAATGAACTAGCTATTGCATAGAACTATGTCAATTCTTTGTCCTGAATTTTCGTACTCCCTCATAAAGAACAGTAACCTAGAACACTTTCATTACAGAATTCTTATTTGTAAATGGAAGGATATAAGCATTGAGTAACATTAAACACCCCCCAAACCAACCATTTTTCTGGAAAGTATGTCCAACTTCCTGAACCTCTTTGAATGAACAACTACATGTTTTTTGCCTGCTATGCACTGTACTCTTAACAGTTTTATAGTTTCTTCTATCTCTAAGAACAAGTCTATGCTGTGTTCTGGATATTTAATGAATGTTTAAGTAAATGGAAAGTTAAGTATCAAACTGATACTATTGCATTAGAAGAAAAAAATATATTATTTTATCGTCTTCTGGCTTGCTTGTAGTTTTATTTTTTCTTCCCTCTTTTTCTCTTTCTTCCTTCCTTTTTCCTTATGTCTTTCCCTTTCAAGTTAACACCCCCAATATAATAGGACAAAGTAAACAATATTAGTTTCAATAAAATTTCAGAATATGTATTTATTATTCCTCATGTGAAAATAACAGATTGAACAACATCAACACATTGCTTATATGCAAATAAATTTTGTTAAGTACAAATGATCCTTCTCTGTTTATTAAAACAAGCACAACAGGACTTTTACTTGGAAAATGTTTTTAGTATTTAGAGCTATTCTTTGTAGGAAATGCTAAATGAGTCATGCCAGTGAGTGAAAACAAAACAAAATTATCCCAACACATTTCGTGACTACCAAGTAGAAAGACAAAGACAAAAATGTTCCCAGTGAACTGATTTATTTATACTAGTATAAGCCAATTTTATATTTATATTTTAGCCCACTTAGATCTACAGATACACAAGAAGGACATTTTAAAATATACTAGCCAGAGAACACATCTGTACAGGACAATTCCTAGAGTAAACAATACTTTAAGAGCTAATTCAATTTAAAAGCTCATAGGGATTAGAAAAGACATGTAGTCTAGGATCACACTAACTTTCTTAGGGTCCATTCTTTTTAATTTATTTGACTTGTAGAAGTCTCACTTTATTTAATATTAAGATTAATGAATTATTATGTTTGGAAAAGTATTCTGCTGTCAGATTCTCTAAAGAATATTGGATCCATGAAAATGGAAATTGTTGTTCTGTAAATATTGTAAAATATATGTGCATACATTAATATATGTATTTATAGACAGAATGATCTATAAATTAAAAAATTATGTTATTTGTCATTCATCTTATTAACTTATTATTTATATTATATATTATGTCATTTGAGAAGGCATAGATGATTAGATGGCCAGAATTAAAAATAGGTAGATAAGCAGATGCCCTGTATTTCAAGTGAATAAATATACAAAAGTTTTTTAATTTTATTATTTATGCTATTATAGTTGTCCCCCTCTTACCCCCTTTGCCCCCTACACCCATCCCACCCCTCACTTTCATAATCAGTCCCCTCACTGTTGTCCATGTCCATGGGTCCTTCCTGTACATTCTTTGACTAACCTCTTCATCTTCTTTCAGTCTGTTCCTCCCCACTTACGGCTGTTAGTCTGCTCCATGATTCTATGGTTCTGGTTCTACTTTGCTCATTAGTTTATTGTGTTCAGAAGAGTACTTTACATAGGGACCTATATGTGTATCAGACAGGACGTGGTAGTATCCCAGTGGGTACTTAAAGCTGTGTCATCAACAAAGTACAGTTTTCTGAAGCAGCAAATTATGTAAATGTTTTGATGAAACTGATTATATTGCCCTAAAAACAAACATGCTATGTAATTCTCACACATTAATGGTGAGCCTGGGAGTTTATTTGGCTCTGTAGTGCATGTATCCTTTGTCATTACTGGTATTTCAGTGGAAGCTTTTGAGGACACCCAGCAGAAACAAGCCTGACCTCCAGCCCTGCCTTTCCTGTCTTGCTCCTAACTCTGAGTTGTCAAATAGATGACTTTGTTTCCAAGAGCGTATTGTGAGATTTCTCTCATCCCTTACCTAAATTGCTATTGTGATTCCATTGCTCCTAAATTCCAACGTTAGGTTTTCACTTTGTATATAGCAGGGTGACATTTGCATCTGGACCTAAAAGGCACCTTGGGAGTAAAGAGGACATTGCCAGTACAAAGTCATCTGAGACTGAATTGCTCTCAGAATCTCCAGTTTTTAGTTTCCACTGGTTAGTTATGGGCCAGATAGGAAATAGATGGCACAATTATCTGGATTATTGGGACTTTTGGTGAAAATTTAAGATAGAAATGGTTTAAAGGGGACCAACAAGGGAAGTTGAGGCACACAGAGATCAGCAACACCTAGAAACTATCATCAGGCCTGGGTCCAGAGGAAGGACCATCTTTATCAAAGTCTGGTGAAGACTGAATCCATGGCTGCTGCTTGCAGGACCCCAAAGCAGGAAGAGCACGGGTAAAGAAATAGCCCGATGCCTCTCTTCTCTTCCCCTGGTCCCTTATGGTGACTCATTGCCTGAGCCTAGTGACACCAGAGTGCAAGAGAGGTCTGGTGATTAGATCGTGGGGGACACTTTCCTAAGACAAGGAGCAGGACAAAGCAAACGCAAAGGAACAAACAAGCAGGCAAGAAATGAATGAAAAGTGACAAATGACTTATAACCGGCAAGTCAGCTCCAAGCACAATTCCCCACCTTTGATCCTGTCGCTAAGAACCAAGTTTTTTGTTTTTGTTTTTGTTTTTATTCGTTTGCTTGTTTGTTTTTTTTGTTGTGTTTTTTTAATTAGGCCCTATTTCCTATTCTGAGAGGATGGAGATGTACCTTATCTGCTTTTCAAATCTGTGGGTTTGGTGCAATCATTTACTTTAAATTTTACACTAAGAGTGAACAATTTGGTTAGCTCACATAATCAGTCTTCTATGAAATATTTCTTTGTTAAGTCCCATAGTGCTTATAGCACAAAGATAATATGTTTAATAGTTAATCTCTGCACACTGGAATATTCATATTTTGTTGGGGTTTTTTTTTCCAACGTGGCTATCCTGTAAGACTTTTCAAGACTTGTTTTGCTACCAAAGGCCAAATATTTAGAGATGTGACATATAGAAAAAATCATTGTGTTTAAAATTTAAAGTATGAAATATTGTACATGAAATTTAAACAAAAAAGGAAAAAGAAGAAAATGCTTTGGCTAACAGAGGAGAAAGCTTGTGGAGGTGGTTTCCTTGAACACATCGCTGGAAAGTACCCTTCATGCTGCAGTGTCGGATGCAGACGAACATGCAGCCTTGCTGTTTTAAAGGACCAGATCTTTTAGCTTAAGCTTTCAGGTTGATGTACAAGAACTTTCACTTCACTAGAAATTCGATAGCATAGTCATTCTAATATGTATAATAAGAAAACCTTTATAATTCTAGACTTTCTTTTTGTTATTCATTTAAATCTTCAAAGGTTCTGTGCATGGTAAATTTTAGGAAGTGGAAACTCTTTATCTTCATATTTAATGCTGTCCACAGTAAATTCTCAAATGATTTTTTTATTCTTACTTGAAATTAGCCCACCTTTCCTCAAATTTCATTACCTTGTGTTCTTGACATGGATTTTCTGCTTTTTAATTTTGTTTCTTTGTTCTGCAAGTCCTCTCTGGAGAAGTCCTTTTCTTTACTTAATCCAAATTCTGACTGTTTCACCATTTTTTTAAATTATATTTTATTGATTGTGCTATTATCATTTTCCTGATATTCCCCCTTTTCCTCCTTCCACCTAGCACCTCCCCACTTCCTCAGGCAATCCCCCCACCACTGTTCATGTCCATATGTCATGCATAGAAGTTCCTTTGGCTACTCCATTTCCTATACTGTACCTCATGTCTCCATTTCTATTCTATAACTACCCATTTGTACTTCTTAATCCCATCACCTCCTCACCCATTTCCCCACACCCCTCGGCTGCCTGGTAATCATCAAAATGTTCTCTGTATTCATGATTCTATCTCTGTTCTTGTTTGCTTACTTTGTTTTTCTAGCTTTAATTGCTGATAAGTATGTATTTTTGACATTTACTGTTCAGAGTTTTGATGTTCTTCTGTTTCTTTAATAAGTTCCTGTAACATTTCATATAATAATGGTTTGGTGATGATGAACTCCTTTAGATTTTTCTTGTCTGGGAAGCTCTTTATCTGCCTTTTGATTCTAAATTATATCTTTGCTGGGTAGAGCAATCTTGGCTGCAGGTCTCTGCTTTCCATGACTTTGAATATTTCTTGACAGTTCCTTCTAGCCTGCAAAGTTTCTTTTGAGAAATCAGTTGACAGTCTTATGGGAACTCCCTTGTAGGTAACTAAGTTCTTTCTTTTTGCTGCTTTTAATATTCTTTATCTTTGACCTTTGGCATTTTAATTATGATCTGTCTTGGAGTGGGCCTCTTTGAATCCATCTTGCTTGGGATTCTCTGTGCTTCCTGGACTTGCATGTCTATTTCCTTCACCAAATTAAAGAAGTTTTGCTTCATTATTTTTTCAAATACATTTCCAATTTCTTGTGCTTTCTCTTTTCCTTCTGGCACCCCTATGACCCTATTATATGAGTGTTGGACCACTTAGTGTTGTCCCAGAGTTGACAAATTTGGGGGGGTTCTTTTTTTTTCTTGTTCAGATTGGTTGTTTTTTGCTTCCTTATGTTCCATATCATTGATTTCATTCTCGGCCTCATCCATTCTACTGTTGTTTCCCTGTAAATTTTTCTTTAATAAAGAACAATGGTTCAACATTCTTAATGTTATCTACACCTTGAATCCCCATCTAGATGTAATGTGAACTGACTTTTCATTCTCTTACCGCACACACCCTACTCAACCTGACAGTTTATTTATTGGTGAGTGTTGCTAATCCCAGTACCAGAGACTTCAGGATTAGGGTGTCTTACTCCCCTGTGACTACCAATGTGCATGAGGTGTTTTGCACTTTTAACATGTGTTGCACTTGGTCTGTTTCTAGAATATATGGCGGAGTTAATCATGGCCCATAATTGAAGTACAATATAAAAAGAATATTTAAATAAAATGCCTATTCATGAAGAAGTTATGTCTGAGGCAAATTATAAATACCACTTAAAAACTGTCTAGTCACCATTTTAAATTTACAAAACACAAAAATGAGGGAATGCTCTGTGTCCCATCAAGGATTATTTTCAAATGATCCCCCAAAATAACTCAAAAATAAGCTTTTAAAAACTGTGTATCATATATTTTGAATACTAACCCCTTGTGGGAGCTCTTATTTGTAAATACTGTCTCCCATTCCATTGATTTTTTTTTTCAGTGGTTTCTTTTGCTGTGTAGAAGATTTTTTAGTTTGATATACTCCCATTCATTTATTTTGCCTTTACTTCCCTTTCCTTTGGGGTCAAATTCATAAAAATCTTTTCTAAAACCAAGGTCCTTAAGTTTAGTATCTAAGTGTTCTATGAAATTTATTGTTTCAGATTTTTATTTAGATTTTTAGTTCATTTTGAGTTAGTTTTTCTATATGGAAACAAACTGTAGTCAAGTTTTATTCTTTTATATGTGGCTTTCAAATTTTCCCAGCACAATTTATTGAAGAGAATTTCTTTTCTCCATCGTATGTTTTTGGCTCCTTTGTCAAAGATTATGTGCACATATATGTGTGGGTTTAAGTCTGAGCTTTCAGTTGTGTTCCATTGGTCTGTGTGCCTCTTTTTTTCTGCCAGTACCATGCTGTTTAGATTATCATCTTTTTATAGTATAATTTGAACTCAGGTAGTGTGATACTTCAGCTTAGTTCTTTTTTCTCAGGATTCTTTGGCTATTTAGGGTCTTTTGTGATTCCATGCAAACCTGATAATTTTTTGTTCCATTTCTTTAAACAATGTAATTGGGATTTTGATGGGGATTGCATTGAATATATGTTGCTTTGGGTACTATGAACATTTTAACCATGTTGATTTCTTCAACCTATGAACAGAAGATAGCTTTCCATTTTACTGTGTCTTTTTCAATCACTTTTTAATAATGTTTTATCGTTTTAAATACATAGGTCCTGCATATTCTTTAAGTTTATTCCTAGGTATTTTATTCTTTTTGTTGCAATTGCAAAAGTAATTGGGTTTTTTTTTTATTTATTTTTCTGAAATTTCACTGTTAGTATATAGGAATGCAGTGGGTTTTTGTCCATTGATTTTGTATCCCGCACTTTACTGTATTGGTTTACTGTTTCTAACAGTTTTTTGTTTTGGTGGAGTTTTTAGGTTTTTCTATATAAAGAATCAAGTCATCTACAAAAAGTGACACTTTTTAACTTTCCATGCCAATTTGAATGCCTTTTATTTTTTTCTCTTGACTGACTCCTCTGGCTAGGACTTCCACTACTATGTTAAATGACAGTGTTGAGAGTGGATGTCCTTGTCTTGTTCCCGATTCTAGAAGAAAAGCTTTCAGTTTTCACCATTAAGTATATTAGCTGAGAGTTTGTCATATATGACCTTTATTATATTGCAGTAATTTCCTACTACTAGCATTTTATTGAGTGTTTTAGTGATAAATGGATATGGTATCTTATCAAATGCTTTTCCTGCATCTATTAATAAGATCATATGATTTTTATCTTTTATTAATATCATATATTACTTTGATCTATTTGTGTAGATTGAATCGTTCTTGTGCCCTTGGAAAAAATGCCACTTGATCATGACGTATTCAGTCTGCTAATATTTTGTTTAGGATTTTTGCATCTGTATTCATTAAAGATATTGGTCTGTAGTTTTTTTTTTGTTTTTCTTTTCTATGTTTTGTCCTTGTCGGATTTGGTATCAGGGTTATGTTGGCCTCATAAAATATATTAGGAAGTAGTATTTGTTGTCTTTTTTTTTTTGGAAGAGTTTGAGAAGGTATCAAATCATTTTTGAATGTTTGGTAGAATTCATTAGTGAAGCCATCTGGTCCTTGACTTTTACTTTTTGGAGGTTTCTGTTGGTTGGTTTAATTTCCTCACTGTTGATTGGTCTATTTAAATTTTCCCATTTTTCATGATCCAGCCTAGGAAAGTTACATATGTGTAGGAACTTATTCATTTCTGCCAGGTTACTGAATTTGGTGGCATATGGTCTTTCATGGTATTCTACTATGGTACAGCTACTGTGGAAAACAGTATGGAGGTTATTAAAAATTAAGTATAGTTACCATATGACCTAGCAATTTCTATTCTTATATATCTACCCAGAATATTTGAAAACATTGAATAAATGGTTTCAAATATTTATTGTCTTCATGCATATGCATGAAGACATATGCAGCCCTATGTTCATTGCAGCATTATCCACAGTGGCCAAGACATGCAAACAACCAAAGTATCCTTCAATAGCTGATTGGTTAAAGAAGATGTGGTGCATATATACAATGTAATACTACTCAGCTATAAGAAAAGATCAAATACTACCATTTGCAACAACATGGATAGAGATTAACAATATCATGCTAAGTGAAATAAGTGAGACAGAAAGAGTTAAGAACTATATGCTTTCACTCATGTGGAGTATGAAACTGAAAGCAATAAATGAATAAATGAGAAAACAAACAACTAAAACTCATGGACATGGACAACAGTATGGTTGTCACCAGAGGGAAGGAGGGTGGAGAGGTAGTAAAAGGTAAAGGGTGTTGATGCAGACCTCAGCTTGTGGGGTCCACAACATTGCAGATGAGGCACAACAAATTCACACAGAGTCTTATGGAGGAAGAGGGATCACTCAGCTTTTCTCTCAAGAGGAGAAAAGCCTCGCAGCACTTCGGCCACTCTCTCAAGGGGAGAGCACCGACCCTGGCCTTGACAGATTTTTATTGCTTTTCTGGGCACATTCCATGATGGTCCTCATTTACTTTGCAGAGGTTCACTTTAGGTGGTTACCTTTTACAGAAAACAAAGGAGAGGATGTCGCTAATTACATCACAGAAGAAGGATATTTGGAAATGCAAAGGGAAAAGTGTTTGAACTGGTTACACTCATCCTTGGAAGGTTTAGCATGGATTTTGGGAAGTTACTTTAAAGATATGCAGTAAATGTTTTCTGCCTCAATTCAGGGTGGGGGAGTTTTAGCAAAACCAAGTCTCATAGCAGCCTAGGTACAATGCAGGCCTGGTTCCCCACAGGAGAACCTATCTGTGGGCATGGGTCCTGTCTGTGCTCACGCCATGCAGAATGGTCTCCTATAGGGTGTCAAATATGCAGTGATGAAAGATAATTTTTAAGCTTTATTGGAACATGCCTGACAGAAATTGTATATATTTAAGGTGTATAACATGATGTTTTCAAAGAAAATTTATAGATAGATAGATAGATAGATAGACTGTGAAATGATGACCACAATCAGGCTAATTAACAAATCTATCTCATTACATTATTATCATTTTTGTGTGTACTGAGAACAGTTGAGATCTATTCTTTGCACATTTTAAGTAGAGAGTACATTGTTACCAGCTATAGTCAGTATGCTACATATTGGAGATTTAGAACTTATTCATCTTATAACTGAAAGTGTGTATCCTTTGGCCAGTATCTCCCATTTTTCTCTGCTCCCAAAATGGTCACTACTATTCTCATCTTTATTACTACGAGTTCAACTTCTTAAGATCCCACATACATGTGAGATCATGCAGTATTTATCTTTCTGTGTTTGACTTATTTAGCATAATGTCCTCCAGATTCATACATGTTGCTGCAAATGAAAGAGTTTTATTCTTAACATTATGTCTCATTTTCTTTATCCATTTACTCTCAGTGAACACTTAGGCTTTCATATCTTGACTACTGGGAGTCACACTGCAGTGAACACGGTCAGGCAGATGTCTCTTTGAGATAGTGATTCTATTTACTTTTGATACTCACCCAGACTTTGGGTTGTTGGATCTTTTGGTATTGTAGTTCTATTTTTATGTCCTGAGAAACATCCCTGCTGTTTTCCACAGCGGCTGTACAAATTTACATTCCCACCAACAGTGTATAAGGGTTCCCTTTCCTTCACATCCTCTCTTAAATTTGTTATCTTTTGTTCTTCTTGGTAATAGCTATCCTAACAGGTGTGAGGCAGTATCTCATTTTGATTTTGATAGGCATTTCCCAGATGATTAGTGATGTTGAGCAGTATTTCATATACTTATTGGACATTTGCATCTGTTCTTTGGAAATATGACTGTTCAGTTACTTTGCTAATTTTTCATCAGCTTTTTTCTTTTTGCTATGGAGTTGTATAAGTTCATTACATATTTTGGATATTGACCCCTTATCAGATAGATGGGTTACAAATATTTCCTCCCATTGCATAGTTTGCTTTTATATTTTGTCAATTGTTTCCTTTGCTGTGAAGAAACTGAAGTCTGATATAGTTCTAAATGTTGATTAGCTGTTTTTTTTTGCTTTTGTTGCCTATGCTTTTGATATCAAAATAAAATCTCATTGCCAAGAGCAATGTCAAGGAGATTTTCCCTATGTTTTCTTTTAGTAGTTTTATGGTTTTATGTTTGAGTTTTTAATCCATGGGTGGCAAACACAAGCCCTGAGGGCTGAATCCAGCCCTCTACCTTGTTTTATCTGGCCCTGCACCTTGTTTCTACCCGGTGGCAAGTGCTGAGCTCCCTGCCCCTAGTTAAGGAGTAGTTACATTTATACAGTCCTAAAATTACATTTTCAGCCCTTTGAAAACAACCGTGAGGCTGATGTAGCCCCTGGTGAAAATAAGTTCGACACCTCCATTTTAATCAATTTTGAGCTAATTTTTGTGTATGGTGTCAGATTCTAGTCCGATTTTATTCTTTTGCATGTGACAACCTAGTTTTCCCAATATCCTTTTTAATTACCAAATTTTTCAGACTGTAAGAAGCGCTGTACCATTAGACACACCTAGGTTTTAAAGGAGGAAAATAGGAAAAAATTCTGAAGCAAAAAATGTGGCAAAATATTTAATAACATAAATAACATAAGCTGCCACCCCTGCCCCCCACAGAGAGCCAGGTATGCTACATTTGGACTATAAGATGCACTCCCTTTCCCCTCAAATTTGGGTGAAAAAGTGCATCCTATAGTCCAAAAAATGTGGTATGTATTCTTGGCACCATTGTCAAAAATTAGTTCACTGTATATAATATTTATAACATATTCTGTTCCAGAGTAGTATTTTCTGTTCAGTTATAATCTGTTCCACTGCATTTTAAATACTTTGGTTTATCTACCACTTTGTGAAGACAGACTGCATATTATAATACACAATACACTTTAGTATTTACTGTGCAATTGAAGAGATTCATGAAATTATTCCTGACATTTTATAGGTCCTAGACATGTGCCAGGTACTGTGTTATGTATTTGATAGAGATCATCTCATTTAGTAACAATACAAACATTAAATGATACTTTTGTCAATGTATACTCATTGGTGCCAATTCAGTGCCAACAAGAATTCCCAGTTCAGGGTGCAGTGAAGAAGGGCAGTTTATGCAGTGCAGAACAGCTCAGTTGTGATACAGCCTGGCTGTAAAAACAGCATGGCTATAAAGCAGCCCTGGGTCCCAGTGGTCCTGGGGCCAGGTCAGTGTCTAACTGGAGACACCTGCTCTGCTCCGGTGAGACAGCTGTGTTTTGGCACCTGGAAGAAGGAGTGAGATACAGTGTGTCTTCAGATACACAGGGGAGCTGGTTTATGTGTACAGAAGTCTTCACCTCTGGTACCTGATTGGTCCATCTTCATGTAAATGAAGACTCTAAATCCTTACTGTTCAATTGGTCCAAAAGGCGCTGCCTGATTGGTCAGACTAGAGCCATTCTAATAGGTTGGAGTTGTGCAGCTCTGATTGGATGGAAAAGCCTCAGTTCTATTGTTGAAATAGAATCCTGGATCCCTTTATAAAGGCTGGCTCAAATGACAGAAACAGTGCAATCAGGCACTTCAGCTCAGAGACAGGCAGTTCAGTCCAGGCTTCTCTGTGAAGTGCAGTTTGTGTGAGATTCGCCTGTGCAGAAAGGGTTGATAGGCTCTGCTTTCCTTTTTTTATTTTTATTTTTTTAAATATGAGCCCAGTTAGCCATCAGGAGCCCTTCTTAGCAGGTCATGCTCTCTTTCCCCCACCCCACTCAGGGTCCACACTATCATTCTCTCTTTCATAAGTCAGACTTACTACTGGCAGCAAGTTTGGGCCTTTAAGTCTTAGGTTTACTGCCTTTTTCTTGAAGCTGTATGTAGTATAAATGAGAAGTCTCCCAGTGAGAGGAAATTAGTTGACCAGCCTAATGTGAATGTTGTAATAGGTAAATCATTGCAATATTGTTATACCTCTCCATCTCAGTTTAAAATAATAATTTCTTTGACTTGAACTGCTAATAATCAGTTTTTAGTAGCATGAATTCTTTACTCTCTACAGATACATTTTAGCAATAAAGCTATCTACTTATTGCTGTGAACAATTTAAATAAAACCTATGTCTGTGCTCTTGCATAATTTTGAAAAACATGCACTTTTGCCAAATGTTCTGGAAAGATAAAGTACACATTGGAAATGCTTCTATACATTTTAGTAAAAGTAAAATTTTATTCTAGGAAGATCTTTTAAAATAGCATATATAGTGTGGGACTAAAGTAGGTTCACAGTTGTTTGCAATAATAACAAAATGGCACAATAATTAATAAATGATAAAAGTACAAGAATAAAGTCTGTATTTTACCTACTCACATCTATAAACCTAGTTTTGCCCCAGCCTGTGTTTGGTAGGGTCAGATACTCTTTATGAGATTTGATACAGATTTTGTTGATATTTCATTAGCTACATATACAAATGGGTTGTGCACATAAATTTTGGAAGAAAATCTTTATATTTTATTTTAAATTTTTATGTAAATATTTTTAGAGTTAGATTAAATGGTTTGCTTAATTTCCTGACTCCTAATCCTTTCTGTTTTCCCCTAGTCATACACATAAAATATTTGGTTTCTATTTTATGCATAAAAATTAGAGTAAAAAATGATTTTTCCCTTTACACTCACAAAAAATGTTGAATAATTTAATTTTGCTAAATTAGCTTTTGCAATTTATTTTGTATAACCATCGACTATTCTAACATAGAAACCTCCATTTGGAACCTATTCGTTCCCTTGGCTTACACAAATAATATGCATGAGATCCAGATCTTTTTCCTTTTCAGTGGAGAAAAAAACCAACAACATTGCTCACCACGTAGGTGAGAAACATGAGACGGGCAATGAACATGCTATTCCTTGTGGTTTAGGATGGAACTGAATAAGGTTTTAATATGAGTCCCCACAGTCTTGACCAAGAGAAAATATTTGACACACACAAAATTTCCAATGGCAAATAAACCACCTACAGTAAGTGTGATGTTTGCCTTAGCCATAAACATGATTGAGGGCTCTCACACCAGCAAGATTAAGAGGCAACAATTATGCAAAATGGAATCAGAAGAACTTCCCACTGCAGGAATAGAGTTTATTGCTGCAGAAAAACCTGAACTAATTGAACTTTTACATGAAGCTCAATTGGATTTCCAGGTAAAAGTGAAAGAGCTTTCAAACTTTGACTAATTTTCAGAGCACAGTGGCCCTGAAGGGCTGATGTCCTTCCAGCTGGTGTTTCCTTGTTTATTAGGAGATCACCCTGTTATCTTATGTACCTGATCAAATTAAATAAAATGCAATTAAATGTTTTAAATAGAGAAAGATAGTCAACTCTACATCTGTTTTCAGCTACTCCAGCAGGATATGATTTTTTCCTAAGGCTGAACAACTCCGCTGACAACTGATACTGGGTTCTCTTACCTTGCAAAGAATTTTTTTTCCTTTCAGCTTTTTAAATATAGTTCTTTCATTATTACAATTCAGGCAAACTAATTACCTGAAAGACTAGTTTATCTTTTTTTAATTAAAAAGTAGGTAGCAGATAATATCTGTATTCTGAGAGTTGGCTCCAACAGAAAGGTATTTAGCCGTCATTCTCCTTCTCTTTCTTCTTGGTAAAATTGATTGTTTTTGCTGCTTTAAATTACTATTCTTACTTTGCCTGTTATTTTTGAGAATATTATTTTATTCATTAGTCTAAATATCAGCTATACAATCAATTCAACACTTAGGATACAGATTGCTTCAAATAATCTAAATTTTGTCATTTCCATTTCTCCAAAGCATTTTATAGGATTATACAACAGCACATCTCTTGTCCTTAGATTAAATGATTCATAGATGCTTTGCAATTTCTTACCCTTTTCTTCATTTTGTAAAATCCATATCAAAATTCTGGTTGATTGTTAAAAATTCTGATGGACAATCAGAAATATTATATGGGCACCTTGTAAGCCTGTGTACAGAGTTCTTTGGAAGTTAACTATCAAATACTTATTTTGAATAAAGCACTTTTCTGGTTGCTTTTGCAAGAGGGTAAACAGAAAGATGGAAAACAAGGTCTCTGGATTCCAGGCATCCCTGACCTAGGAGACTCTCTGGTCTCAATGGGCTGTCACATTTTAGTCTGTTAAATAAGAAAATGGGTTGGGAGCTGTGGCACAAAGAAAGAATTTGAGCTATAGCAGCAGAATGGTTTCCAACAGGTACCATGACTAAGCAGGTATAGAAAATTATCCATTCATTTTTCTGTTTTCCTATTAGACATGGCAGTCTTAAGGCCAGGAAATCCTACTTGTTCCCTTTTGCCTTTCTATCTCTGGGAATGAGGAGGTGCTCAATTAGTGCTCATTTTATTAGTGACTGATGGACTGACTGAGTAAATGAAATTCAAGTTCAAGATCCAAGGTGTCCTTGAGCAGCAGTGGGCTGGTCATGACTATTTGATTTCCACGTGTGGATGGATGCAGGTCTAATGACCTGCAAACTTCAGATTTGGACAGGCAGACAAGGTGGGTCAGAGAGATGGCATATAATCTATGGCAAATGACTTCAGTTTACATGTGAAAACATGTAACTCGTGATCTTCAGTTACTTATAGTAACACAAAGTTTTCCAGCTGCCATCTAAAACTTATTATGAATGAGCTCTCAGTCATTCAACTTAATTGTATCATTTAGCTGTTTCCTCTGATCACAATAGTATTTTTTTCTAGTTGGAAAGCAGTATCTGTGGTTGAATTAAATAGCTTATTCTTTACTGAAACAATGTCGAAGGAAATATTTCAATTATGCAAATGGTCAACCATGGTTTGGAAAGTTAAATTTTCCCAAGGACATTGAAATTTAGTTTATTATTTTCCTAAATATTTGTTTGCCACATTTTATTCATGTTTGGCTTATTAAAGGGCACATTTCCCTAACTACTAGGGAGATTTTTAAGGGTTAAAAGAGTCTTCAAGAGCAATATGACTAAAGAGAGCTCTAAGCAAAAAAACTCAACTTTAAATTTAATAGTAATATATATTAGGATCTCTAGTTAGGCAATGGGTACTAAACCATTTTCTTTAAGAACTAATATAAGCAAATTATTAGATATTTTATCATAATTTCAATATTGAGTAAAAGGAAATCATAACATCAAGGAAAAGAGTAAAAGAAAGTTAATGAAGGTTTCAGTATTAATATTTTCTAGCCTAAGAGTGTAGATGGGGGTGGGCAAAAGTAGGTTTACAGCTGTAATACAAGTAAACAACATAATAATGAATAAATAATGATACATAAATAATAAATAGTGAGACATGTTTTGCAGACTCACAACTGTAAGCCCACTTTTGCCCATCCCTGTATAAATTCAACTTAGCGCAGCATGGCTTCTGGTGGAGAGAGCTTTGAGACCAAAACTCAAATCTACCACTTTGTAGCTGTGCCTCAGTTTACTCAGTTCTGACATGAGGCTAGCAATGGTTCATGGAAAAATTTAACTTCCCATACCGCGGGTCACCATGTCTGTGATTGACATATCTTCTTGGACTTTGCCTTAGTAAAGAATAAGCTATTTAGCCCTGGCTGGTGTAGCTCAGTGGATTGAGCACAGGCCTGCGAACCAGAGGATCAAGGTTCGATTCCCAGTCAGGGCATATTCCTGGGTTGCAAACCGGTTCCCTGCAGGCCAGTTCCCAGCAGGGGATGCACGAAAGGCAACCATACATTGATGTTTCTCTCCTTCCCTTCCCCTCTAAAGATAAATAAATAAAAATATTTTTAAAAAGAATAAGCTATTTAATTCAATCACAGGTACTGTTTTCCAATTAAAACAAAACAAAACAAAACAAAACACTGTTGTGGTAGAGGAAACAGTGAAATGACAACTATTAAGTTGAATGACTGAGACATCATTCAAAATAAATTTTAGATGGCAGTTGGAGAAATTTTGTTAGTACAAAGTATTTGAAGACCAATGACCTGATAGGATGCAGTGAAGATGAAATGTATGTGTGTTTAGAAAGTGTTTAGAAACACTGTAAGCCAAGAACAAGTAAGTAACATGTATGTGGGTCTTCAGAGAGGATCCGGACAGAGGCGGTGGGACCACAACAGAGAGATGGAAGGCTGGAAGCTCTTGGTCGTCTTTTTCCGGTCCAGGCACAGCGTGCCCAGGAGACATAGTCAGCATGGAGTGGTTTGGAGACAGTGTTTGAAAAAACTTCCATCGATTATGGAAATGTACTGCTACCTACCCTGACCACTTTTCTTTCTTCTCTGGTTCGCCTTCATTTTTCTGCTTCCCAACTTACTGTTTCATTGTTGCTTTACTATTACAGCATACTTTGGGAATGTTTTTCAAATGGCACTGCTAAAAACTCTCCATATAGTGTTTGAACTCTTGAGAGGTAAGATGCTATAAAATCCTAATACGAAATTTAAAAATTATAGAGACAGTAAGAGGAGCAATACAGAGAAGTGGCATCCTCAGAGGATGGCATTTAGATGTCTCGGGCATACTTCTTTTCAGAGAGCCATGGTTTCCTAACTCTCACACAAAATGCAATGCAATTCTAGACTGAGTATGATTGCAAAGTCTGATTCTTTGAAGAAACGTCTGGTGATAAGTTGGAAAAGCACAGCTCTTTTCTTGCATTACTATTGTCTAAGTATCAAAACACATTAGCAACATAGGACTTAGTCATTAAAAAATCACTCTCTAGGTGCCTTTAACCTGAAGTATATAAGACTCTCTGAAAGTAATTTTCATGGAACTTGTGATAAAGAAAGAAATCCATTTAGTAAAACTTGGATGCCCTTTTCTTCAATGGCCCCATTTAAAATGTTTAGTGAGAGTTAGGACAAGTACTGACTAGAAGACTTTTAGCTACCTTTAGAAATTCTTTTTTTAATTTAAATTATTTTATTGTTGTTCAACTACAGTTGTCCATATATTCTCCCCACCCCCCAAAAAAATCTTGATTATTTCTCTATCTCTCTTTATCGAATAATGTAAAGCTATAAGCATGAGTTCAGTTATTTGCCCACCATCTTACCAGGTCTAAGAAAACTTTGGTACCTATGAGTTAGTAAACTGAGGTGGTCAGAGTGTTCATAGGTGTTTTTATTCTTTACAAGTATTGTTCAGAGTATAAGATCAGATCCTTGAAGATAAACCTATTCCATTGTGGTGAATCTCTATAATCAGAAAGCCAAAGCTGTTTGCTTTTTTCTTTGTCTGTAATTTTTTATTACTATTTATCATGCCATGTTTATATTTTGTACACTAAAAAAACGCAAAAATCTTAGTTGACATTTTTTAGTTTTCATATTTTACAATATTTTGACCGATCTCTATTTTTCCCTTCACTCTTTCCGTGCATGTATTTATTCATTCTTACATACCTGATTAGTTCAGCCAAAATCTGTTAAGCACTAACTAAGACGATAGCACTAGGTAAAACATCTACACCTGACCCTTGTTAAGCACACAGTCTAGTGGTGGAAGATGGACAGTGTCTAAGAAAAATGAGTAAAATGGACCATATTTTAGGAGATGATAAATGCTATGAGGAAAAATAAAGCAGAGAAAGAAAGGGAGTGTTTCAGAGAATGAAAGATTTATCATGGATAAATATGATTGCCTGAAAAAGACCAAACAGGAAAGGTGATATTAAGGGAGCCAAGGATGACCTGGAGCAGGGCGTTGAAGTAAGTGTCGTGAGGCTGGGGCAGGCTGGCATATGTGAGGGACAGCAAAGAGCTCAGTGTGCCTGGAGCCACAAGAGGAGAGTAGCAACAGGTGAGCGGTAAGAGCAGAGAAGGAACAAGGAGCAGATTATGTAAAGACAGAGAAGCAATTGCAAGGACTTTGGCTGTTACCCAGAGTTAGAAACTTTTGAGAGATTGAGCAGGAGAGCATCAAAATTTCACTCAAGTCTTGAAAGGATCCTACTATGTTGAGAGTAGATAGAATGGGACCTGGAGCAGTGACAGGCTGGTAGTCAGGAGTCTGTGACAATGATCCAGGTAAGAGACGTTAGCGGCCTAGACTACAGTGGTGGGCGGGAAATGGCTTGGGTGAGTATGCAGGTTGAAGCTGCAGTAAAGATTTTCCAACAAAGAAAAAAAGACAGGAGTAAAAAGGTGGCACTATGGCTTTTGGCTTGAGCAACTGAAAGAAAGTCGCTGCCCTTAACTGGGAAGAGAAAAGCACCAATAGAAGCTAGATTTTAAGGGAAGATCAGGAGGTTAGTTTGGATGTTAATTTGAGATCCTTGGTGGGCATTTCAGTGGAGACGTCTGCTTCAATATATAGTTTTCATATGATAATATGTTATCTGCAAAACTTAGAGAAGTTTGGTGATGGACATAACACGGTTGATTTTCACTCACACAAATCTGACCCTTTTGGAAAATAGGGTTATGCTGCCGGGTCAGTCTCTGCTACTGGCCTGACTCCTACTCAAAGCTCTTACCCCACATACATGTTTACAGCCACATTACTCCAATAGCCAAACTGTGGGAGCAACCCAAGTGTGCGGCAATGAACAGATGTGTAAACAAAAGGTGGTACTGCAGACTATGGAATATTACTCAGCCTTAAACAATAAGGAAATTCTAACTCATGCCAAAACCTGAATGAACCTTGATGACATTATGCTGGTTGAAATAAGCCAGTTATTAAAAGACAAAATACTATTTGATTTCACTTATCTGAGCTACCTAGAGTAGTCAAATTCATAGACAGAACTTAATGTGCATTGTTTCAGTTTTGCAAGGTGAAAAGAATCTGGAGATGGGTTGCATGAACTTAAGACTACTGAACATTATGCTTAAAAATCATTATGATGTTATGTATTATGTTATGTATGTATTGCCACAATTAAAACTTCAGAAACCCTTCTTATCTTGCTGCTGCTACTGTTCTCTCTTACTAGTCCATCCTAGATACCTCCTCTCTTCCTTCATTCTTCTAAGTTCCTATCAGCCCAAGATTGTGGCAGACTTAGACTTTATAGACTGCAAGATCTGTAGATAGAGAAAGGCCAGAATCAATAGGTAGAAGTCAACCTCAAATTAAGTATCAGGCATCACTGGCCCCAGGAAATTATCTGCCATTACCAGGCACAAACCAATCACACCCTCCTGGGGCTCAGACTTAACGTTTTTATCTCTAGGACCTTTCCTCCTCCCCAGATCTTTGTTCCCACCCTTGGTTTTGTGGTCCCTAAGGGGAGACCGCATCTTCGGTCTCCAAGGAGAACCTGTCCTTGGGAAATTCCAAACTCCTCTACCTTTATTTTGTAGACCATGCCTTGAGTCCTTGCCATTTACATTCCAAGAGTCTGGCAGGGTATTTTCACATGAATTATAAATTCCAAATGAATTACAAGTTCCAAATGAATTTCTAAATGAGAAGAATGATTGCCCTTCTTTAGCATTCTGAGTGTGCTTCAGTAGGTTTTAGCATAAAATATTAGTATTTTTTCTTAATACTACTCATGAAAAATATTAAATCACTATGTACCTTGTAGATTAAATATTAAGGAAGTCTTTTTAATGCAAGTATATATCAAATGCTACAGCTGTAATTTTGTATTTATTGCTCATGTATATAGGAAAATGCATGAGTATGGTCTTGACTGAAAGTCTCCGTTGAATTATGAAATATCCCCAGTTTTTATTTGTAACTGCTTGAAGTTCAACTTTACGTGCATTGGGTTCTTCAATACTTGATGAAGGATGGTTGCTCCCTCCAATTTTCTGTACAGATTGTCAACCACCTTTTACTTATAACACACACGAGGTCTGATGCTACAGTATTTTGCTCCTTCTGACTCTATTGTATTTGCTCAACATATTTGCTGCCCTTGGTACTGGGCCCTGTGCCTTCATAGAGAGGGGTCTCTAGAGGCCTTCTCACCCTTTCGTGTGGGCCTTGTGCACATGACACTCTGGCCAATGCCAGCCAAAACTGAGCAAAAGTTCTCTAGTTCCGTATTTTCTCTTCCTTCCAGAACAGGGGTCCCCAGCCTCTGGTTCTCGGACCAGTTAGGAACTGCTCACATAGCAGGAGGTGGGCTTTAATATAATGCCCTTGAGTCATCCAACACCATCCCACTCCCCCTGGTCTGTGGAAAAAGTGTCTTCCACCAATCTAGTCCCTGGTGCCATAAAGGTTGGGACCCGCTGCTCCAGAGAACAGCCTATTTCAGGGAAGGGCTCCTTCTT
This sequence comes from Artibeus jamaicensis, assembly GCF_021234435.1. Classification (NCBI taxonomy): domain Eukaryota; kingdom Metazoa; phylum Chordata; class Mammalia; order Chiroptera; family Phyllostomidae; genus Artibeus; species Artibeus jamaicensis. The sequence goes on along the minus strand of NW_026522056.1, from coordinate 17,260,735 downwards.
TAGCCTAGTTCTCTCAGTGAAGGGATGCACAGAACCAAGAGGCAGCTGACCCAGAGCCAACAGGTGCTGTGGATGAGAAATGCACCTTTGTTGTTTTGAGCCATTGGGATGTTATTAGCAAGACTAGTGAAAGCTGACTAATGCAGACTCCAAGCTCTTTCTCTCTCTGGCAAGGTGCTTTGGTATTCTCCCATTACCGAGGTGATGGATTTAGTTTTATAATGCTCTGGTTTTAAATAGGGTGAGCAAATTCCACTTCGGCACCAACAGGACTTTCAGTATATTTCTTATGCAAATTATATATTAGACATCTATTTTGGTTCAGCAGCTCAAAAGTTTAATGTTTATATTTCCAATCCAACCATGCAACTAACTGGCTTTGCAAGAGAATTAGCCCCTGATGGCCCTGAGCCATTCATTCTATGTAATGAAGTCTCTTATCTCCTATACATCTAGAATGGTGCTAGTTCTATACAATCCCTGGGAGTATTGAGCAAACAGTCTCTCAAGTAGTTTTCTGTGTTCTTTGGTGTAGATGAAAAACCTCGGGTAAGTCGGTGGTGGCCACAGCACAAAACCTCATTACTATTTTGCAGTTTCATTTACTTGAAGCTTAGAGATTGCAAGGCAGGAATCCTGTAAACAGTTCCTTTCCTTTACCAGTAGCCAGTCCCCATACCCACCTTCCACCAGTTACTTTCAAGACACTTTAGGACACCTCACTTTTTCACAAAAAACAGACAAACAAAAAACAATCTTAAAAGGTGGTTCTTCAGAAGAAAATTCAAATAAAAAACACAAACATTTATGACCTTATGATACTTTTTGTTTTCACTTGAAAGCTTTCTTCAATCATAATTTCACAGACTGTTGAGATCAGTTTAATGTCACTTTGGATTTTGGGCTTTTAAAATCTTTCCCCCTCAATTTATGTGGCTAACAGAGAGAGCAACTGGTTCTATCACAAAAGATTATTTCCCAACCAAGCGTTCTCTGAGGATTGGAAGGCTTTTATACTGATGGATAATTATAGAATAGAAAAAGCAGCATGACTGTTGGAGGATTATTAATTTGCTGATTGTATTATTCAAAATATTTAGTTAGTACTTGGATCTCATTGCTGCTTCCTATAGATCCTCATTGTTCTTTGATCTGAAATATTATTAAAAAGCAATTCATGATACAGTTGGCTCATTTTGAATATATATTATATATATACAGGTGTGTATATGTAGATATGTAGATTTTTATTACCAGCACTAAATGACAAAATTTGTAATGTTATATTTCCAGCTTTTTACTGACAATTTAATTTGCCCATTTCTCCTACAAAAAAGAAGTTATTTCCAAAAAGATTGTGTATTTGTAATCCACTTCAGTATATCAAAAATGTCTGTCTCATGGTTTACTTTGGTCCACACGCTGGGAGCAGCTAAGCTGGATGCTTCTGGCCCAGCGTCTCTCTCGCAGTCACACTATTGGCTGGGGCTACATTCTCTCACGGCTTGCCCAGCGGGGGAGGGTCTCACACACATGTCTGGTGGCTGGTGTTGGGTGTTGTCTGAGCATCTCTGTACTCCTTCTCATGGCCCCTCTTCCTCCAAGACATAATAGCCTGGGCTTCTCTCCATTGTGGTTGGACTCTGGATAAGACAGAAAGGAGCAGAGTGGGACAGACAGAGACAGAGAGATGAGACAGACAGGGAGACAAGACAATGATTGGACAGACAGTCAGAGAGAGAGGAGAGAGAGAGAGAGAATCTAGAACAGAAACCAGTACAGCCATCAGCTAGGGCCCATCACCTGCTCTGTACTTCACTACTTAGAAGCAAGCCAGTAAGTCCGGGGCACACTCCATGGGTGTGGACTACCCAGGGCAGAACACCTGAAGGTCAGGACCATTTCAGAAGCTGCCCACCAAGGTAATCAGTTGAAAACAGTAGAAAGCCACAGAAATTCAGTTTAGCCCAAAAGAAGAATGTACGGTCTCTTCCAGAAACCAAGCAGAAAGTTTAGTTTTGCCTGGTGAGAAGCTTGTAAAAGAAAAAAAAAATCAGTGTCTTCTTGTGGACACAAATTTTTATAATCTATTTCTCTTTTAGTGTCTGACTAGATATGGGCCTCCAAAATTTAAATACATTTTTTCAACTTGAGCGCCAACAGGGACCAACTTCAATTGCTTTGTTCTGATTCAAATCCCTGGTAATGAGGCTCTCATTAGCCCAATTGAATCTTATTGCAATCATCTCTGTGCGTGAGCCTGCGGGTGGGGGGAGAGTTTGTTATGAGAGTGGGAAGGCAGAAATGGGGACGAGGTCACCTGACTGTACCTCAGCTTAGCAGGCCTTACAGATCCAGGCATTTGAGAAGAGACCTCGTCCAAACAAAAGTACAGGTCAATTAATTAAAATAAATGGCTGACTTAAATATAATGCAGGTCTCAGACTTTACGTTTTCTGCTTGGCAGAGCTAAACACTTCTATTTTTTCTCAGTAGTCATAACTGTAGAAATTATTTCTTAACTTTATTAGTATGTTCCCTTCCAGATTTCAGTGTTTTGGAAAGTATTGGACAAATGCAAACAAAAACTTACGTAAACACTGCTGTTCAGACAGACCATGTGAGGCTTTAAAGAGAAGCTTTTACACATCGGTGAAATTTTCAAAATATTTGCTTATCAGAAAGTGTGTAAAAATCAGATTTTGTACAAAAGCTGGGGCATGTCAATGTCCAAGGAAGGACAGTGCAGATTGTTTGAAACCTGTATACGAATTGTAAAAATTATCTACATTTTTAAATTATGAAGGCAATACAGCTTCCTTATTAAATATCCAGACGGTACATAATTTTGTCAAGAGGAAATTGAAACTCACACATAAATCCACAAGCTAGGATAACGACCACATACATTTTGGTGAAGAGCCTGTTGGACTTTTTCTCAATGAATATTTTCCAGAGATGGCTGTTTGTAGCTTGCTTTCCTCACTTGAGAACACATTGCCGATTTTCCTCACAGAACTAAATATAGACATATACAATTATTTTTAATGACTACACTGTATTCCTTTGTGTGATGTCTCATGATGTTTCCAGATCCCTATCGATGTTCTTTTTTGTTTGTTTCTAATTACTCTCCATTACCAATAGAATATCCTCGTACTATATCTTTGAGCACTCATCTGATTATTAGTGTGTATCTTTAGCAGCGGAATTGCTGGGTCACTGAACATACATTTGCATTTGAAAACAGATCCGCCAAGCTCTCCTCCAGGAAGGGTTTTTTTGCAGCTGATAATTCTACCAGCAGTCTAGCAGTCTCTAACGGAACCTGACCCCCTCATACCCGATCCAAGTGAGCTGCTGCCATTGTTTTTAGGCTCAGCAATGATGTAGGTGAAAACTGATATTTCACTGGTGTTTAATGTGCATTTAAAACCTTATCCTTGTTGCAGAAGGGCTGGCCAGAGCATATTAAGTGGAGTCAGAGTGTTTGGGGCCTGGAGAAGTGTGAAAAGCAGGGCTGTTGGAGATTCTCTGCTTTTCACTGAAGCCATTAGCAACCACTTCATTGATGCGAGGTCCAAAAAGTTGTGTTGACTCTTCTGCTGGTGGGCACAGTGGTGAGAAGTCACGTTGGTCTGTCTGTTCTGTGCGCCTGTTATTCCACACACCTACCCTCTGCTCTTGAGTTGCACTAGTTGGCGACCAGATAGTTGATAAACGTGGGCTCTGGCTCTGGGATCTACTTTCCCTTCCAGACCTTGTCTCTTTTGGGAGCAGTGGTTATCCTTTGGACTTCACTACTATTAACCAGTTGTTCAGTGAACAATGAAAAGCAAAAAACTAGTTGCTTCTTCCCAGTTCAGTCGAGCCGGGCCTTCAGAGCTTCTGACCTGCAGCTCAAACAGGAGTCCTCATCACTAGTACTCACTTTTTCAAAACAGAAAGTATTAACAGAGACCTCTCGAATTTTCTCTTGTGCCAGCTTTCCCTGGAGGGCAGATTCTGTGCAGCGTCCTGTCCTATGATTTGATTTGCTTGAGTTCCCACAGCAGTGCATCTGTGATAGGTGGTCAGTAATTCTCCTGGTGTCAGTGCTGGTGCAGTTATATTCCATGTTCTTTCAGTCAAATCTTGGATGACTTGAACAGCATGTGGAACAAGTGTTATATGAGTCACTCTTTCCTGGAGTTTAAACATGTTGGAGTTTGATCTTGCAATGACATCCCGTGTTCAGTTTCTGTATTAACTTTTGTCTGAAACTCAGTGATGGGCCAAGCATCCAGGCATGTTTGGAAAACAGAATCAGTGTCACCCAATGAACTCTTGAAATAGGAAGCATCTTCTGTCTTCTCACCTTTTAATCATAGTGTAAGAGTCAAAAAATACAGTGAAAATTTTGGTGGACTCTTTTTGATTTTCCCTCTAAATAATCAGGTCATCTGCAAAAAGTGTCACTTTTGCTTCTCCACTCCCAGTTTGGATTCTTTTTATTTCGTTTTCTTGCTTGATTGCTCTGGCTAGGACTTCCAGTACTACGCTCAATGAGAGTGGTGAGAGTGGGCATCCTTGTCTTCTTCCTGATCTTAGCAGCAAAGCCTCCAGTTTTTCACCACTGAGTGTGATGCTAGCTGGAGGTTTGTCACCTACCCTTTATTTGTCACATATACCATTTATTACATTGAGACACTTCTATTACCATTTCACTGACTGTTTTAATTATAATGAATGCTGTATCTTATCAAATGTGATGCCACTAATATGTGGGATATAAAACTAGAAGCAACAAATGGATAAATAAGAAAAACAAGCAGACAAAAACTCATAGATACAGACAATAGTAGGGTGGGTGCCAGAGGGAAGGGGTTGGGGACAATAAAGGGTAAAGAGGGTTCTGTTTATGGTGACAGAAGACAGTTTATCTTTGGGTGGTGGGCACACAGTACAAATATAGACCATGTATCATAAAAACATACACTTTGAACCTACATAATCTTATTAACCAGTGTCATCCCAATAAGTGTAGTAAATTTAAAAATACAATAAATTCAGGAGTTGTATTAACCAGAAAAAATAATCGATGGTTACTAGACAGAGCATAGTAAGGACCACAGGGAGCACCCTTTCTTGTAATTCTTACCATTCTGGAAAAGACTGTTTAAACCTTTGGTTTGCTAATTAATTAGAAAGAAATGTAGTCATGCTATGACACCTAGGAGGTCATACAGTGACACAGCTGCACGCGTAACTCCCTTTCATGTGAAGGAACCAAAGGAGCAAAAATCAGGCTGACTCAAGGCAACTTTTCTTTTTCCACAATGAAGTTCATTAGCCACCAATTAAGCTATTCAGCCCAGTGTGCTGTATCAATGTAATGCTCATCTAATTCTCAGCATATCCTGACAATTGTCACCACAATTCTTGACTCAAGCTGTCAAGGAGAGGGTGAGTTGTTTTGTTCATTTTATTAAAAAGGCATCGATGCATGTATTTCACTTAAAAATTTTTTTTTACTGAGTGAAATTATTAGCTAAGTAGAAAATATTTTTCTCACATAGTCTTTTATGGGCTGCATTCTCTCTTCCCTAGCCTTTGCCTTTATAGTTGACTTTATAGTTTATCATCCATTCTTCCCCCCTTCTGAGAATAAAAGGCATTTCTATCCATACTGATGCCAGGTCAGTAGATGTAAAAATTTGGACTGTGCAACCAAACTGGGAATTTGCAGTTTCCTACTCGGCAAGACTTGACGCTTTGCCACGATCCCAGAAAAGCAGGTAAAATTCCATCATGAACAATGAATAATGTACATCCAATAAAGTTTGTCCCGAGGATTCATGAATAAATGTTTACATTGCGTATCACATGGAAAAATGTACAAAAAAAATCCTCCTTTAGTGTCTCTGCCCCCGACACCAAAGTGCCTTCCTGGGACCATGAGCTCCTTCCCTCCAAAGAGCCTTCCCACTTCAGGGATTGCACCCTGGGCTCAGTGCTCCGGTCCACACAGACACGTCTGGCCATGAGCCAGCCTCTCATGGAAAGCTTTCCCTCAAGCCTGATTCCTGAGGGGTTCTCCCTGCCCAATCTCAAGTAGAATATCACAGCACTAACCAAATGAAACACATCTCCCTCTTCCTCCCTCCCTCCCTCCCTTCCTTCCTCCCTCCCTCATTCCTTCCCTCCCTCCCTCCCTCCCTCCCTCCCTCCCTCCCTCCCTTCCTTCCTTCCTTCCTTCCTTCCTTCCTTCCTTCCTTCCTTCCTTCCTTCCTTCCTCTCTCTTTCTGTCTCAAGAATGGAGGTAGGTTGGGGGTGAGGAAGAGAGGGTGTGTTGAAGGTGAATTCTGGTTCTCAAAACAAAACTTCAGAACTATAGCTACAAAATTACTTATACTCCTACTTTTGACTTCTTTTTACAAATTTATTTCCCTAAATAATTGACTAGAATTTACTTCTCTTACATTCCTAATCTCTGCATATAAATTTATATTCCTTTCAGATGAAACTGTATAGTAAGCATTTACATCATTCTATCTTTATAAACAGTGCATAAATTTGAGTTATTATATACTTTGACTATATTTCATTTTTGTACAACTTTTTTCTGCAGTTAATACTTGTCTTTTTTATTTGCTTAGTTTTCTATGTTCTTAGTGATTTATTTTGAATAACTCAGAATTATTAATCTTCATTTCTAGTCACTCTGCTTTCCCTCGTTATTTGACATCTTTTGTGGGCTATTATGCCTCTCTTACTCATTGTGCCCTTGTGGTATTTATACAATTTTATTCTCTTTACTGCCATTTTCTTCTGGATCCAGGGAGGCAGGTGAGGTAAAAACATATGTTTAATCATCTATGATTAACAGGAATTTCTGTGCCACATTCTTTAAATACTTTACCTAGTCTTCATATCAGTCTAAAAGGCTGATATTATGTCCCCCCTTCTATATATAAGAAGACAGGAGGAGTTCAGAAGTATTAAGTGGCTTGATTGCTCAAATTTGTTCCCCTGGTAGAGCTGGGATTTCCAAGTGGTCAGTGGCCCCCAGAGCTTGTTCTCTCCTGCCCGCATCACAAATGCCTCTGGTGTAACAACCCTTGAGCTCCCTGATAAGTTTCTTATCAAAACAACATTTTAATTTTTGTGATGCTTTCAATTACCATATTTTTGGACTATAAGATGATCTTTCCACCCCTCCCAAATTTGGGAGGAATAATGGTTGTTAATGCTGCTGTTGAGTTCTGTTTACACTCACATTGGTGAAATATGATGTTGTTTATGCTATCAAATATTTTACCTCATTTTTTCTTTCAATTTTTTCCCCTCTTTTCCTCCTCTAAAACCTAGGTGCATCTTATGGTCTGAAAAATATGGTAGTTTAATTATTGGTCCTAATTTAATAGTCGATCGGATGAAGGCAGAGAACAGAAGATATAATGAACATGTCTGAATTCCAAATTAGTAAAGAATTAGAAAAATGTTCCCAGAGAAGCCAGCAGAACTGAGGAAATGCATCAGTGCTTGGGGAATAGGGTTCTCTGATCAAAGGGTCGCTAGTGGCACCATGCAGTTAAGCGAGAATAAAAGGAAAAGAACCTGTAAGTGCTCAGAGGAAAATAATTTAAGGCTAAAAATCACAGCAGTTTATTTTTCTGGACAAACTTGATTTCTATTGTTTATGAAATTACATAGTTGGATGAAGAGAATGTAAGAAACAGCTGGGAGGTATCGGGGCTTAATTATAACACTTGATATAGTACTCTAGAAAAGGTTAGGTAAAAGTTAATTAAAATTAGTGTCTCTCCCCTAAGTATTGTTCCTTTCACTGAAGACAATGGAAGGTAAATACATCTTTTTAAACATGAAACCTGCTAAAATAAAGAGTATTTCCAAAAATGAATTGTAGGACCACTTTTAAATTTGGTATGCTGAATGCCTTCATTATACTAAGGAACAAGTTAATAGTTGAGGACACAAGACAATTACATGTAACCCTGAGATGACAAGTAATGAAAGAAGCTTTAGAGTCTTGTTAAAAATATTCAATATATAACTAAGAGATATATAATCAAAGACTTAAAAATCAATGTTTTCAGTCTAACTCTCTGCCAAAAACTGTGACATCATTTATAAAGTTCAACTTATCTGATTATAAATCAGCAATCCATTACATCCACTTTAAAAAATGCCAGAAACTGATGTTTTACTTGATTCAGAAAGCAGAATCGAAACAGATATTTTGGTAAGTCAAGGTAATGACCACAGGCAAGTAAGCAAGAATGACTGCAACCTCATAAATAATTACAATGACCAGGCTATGAGGAGATGCTAACTTATTTTAAATGGAAAAACTAAACCAAACACATGTGTTAACTCTTCAAGTCTCAAATTTATTAAATATACCCATGGTTTTATTTGGACTCTCATTTTCATAAGGCACAGTTTTCTGAAAGGAGTAGTTTATCAGAAACAAGGTTAAAATGACAGTTAACTACCTTCCAAAGATGTGGCTATTACCAATGAACGCTGGGAAACTAGAGAATGAAGACATTATAACTGCAAAACTTCCATTTGTATTTTTCTGAAAGGCATTTCATTTCTTTTCCTAAGCGAGTTCCCTTGCCTGAACCTTAGAGAAATCATTCTGCCTTTGAGTGCTAGTGAGAAGAAACACTCTGATTACTTCAACAGACATTTTCGTAATTCTCCTATTGTGCTAGGGTTGTGCCAGGTGGAAGACAGAAAGCTGAATCAACATACATGGTCTGTCCTGTTGGAGCATTCATTTAAGTGGAGAACTGGGCTTTATGTTATGGTATAGAAGCCAGTTTCATGATTGTTTTCCTTATTTCTAATGTCCATGACTTACAGCTTTACCACCAGCTCTCATAACTGTTCTGACGGTGTACCCACTCCTAGACAGCCATGGCTGTGCAAGGTGGTTCCTTAGCAACTGCAAGTGTACTTTTTAAAGGCAAAGAAATCTTCCTTGGATACTCCAGGACAAGCCCTGATCTAGAACTATAGGGTAGCCTGCAATATAATATAATGTAGTATGCAGTAAAACTGTTTCAGGTAAAAAGCATAATGCATAAGAAAAAGCGTAACACTGTCCTGGTGATGGTTTACCTGAAACCTCTTACCCAGGTTTGTGGTGTGCAGGGCAGGGTTAGGGCCTGTTCCCGGATTTGGTCTGCTACCCCCGTGGCACATTATTCTGAGTAAAGATAATCTGAAAGGAAAATTTTTAGGCTCTAGTTGCTCCTTATTTTATAGGCTCCACCTTACGTTAAATACATAATAAGGTACCACATTCTACATTGAATGTAATATAACATATTGAAGGGTTGAAAGAGCAGACCTTTGCAGAGTGAACACAGAAGCAGCATTCATCCTGCCCTGCCATCCAAACTCTCCCTGGGGCAAGTTCTTTCCCTACCCTCAATAAGCACTTAGACCCCAGAACTCACCTGCTTACTCTTAGGTGATCAAAAGTCCTCTAGTCATTCAGTCAGAAGGATGATCTCATGTAAGTGTAATAAATATGTCCATTCTAATGGGAAGCTCACCCCAAACTTCTGAATCAGAGGTTCTGTCTCCTTGCATATTCGGTAGCAGGACAAGGTCAGCTGTTGCTCTTGTGGGAGCATTTCCAAGCGTACCAGAAACTCTGTCGCCAGGACCCTCCAACTGAGCTCCCTGGGTGCATCAGGGCCCCTCCTGGGGCTGTCCCCTGTCTCTTCCCCGAGGCTCTCGCTTTGTCTGAGGCCTTCTTGGACTGGGCCTTTGAAGAAATGCCCCCAGCTAGGCATCTAAGCACTTAAATCACACACTTTGTGTGTTGTCACTGTGAGTACAGTTACTCCCTAAAGCTTTCCCTGTTTTGTGGCTGTAGGAAACCTCAGCTAACCACTGACAGATAGATATTTTTTCAAGGTGTGGATCAGCTGTAAGTTGTTCTATGCTTCCCATACTCCCGGTCATGCATGTTATATAGCGCAAGCCCTAAGAATGTATATCTATGTCTACATGCCTCATCCTGATACAAAGTTAGTGTGGAAGCAACAGGCCCCGCCAGGAACCACGTGAGCTGTAAGATCAGACTGAACGGGGTTCATTTCCACAATGTCTCCCCTCACCCCCAGTCCACATTGTATGGCTGGTTTAGAAAAGGCAAATTATGAAACTGCCTGGAGTCCCAAATGAATTAATTGATAATTCCTCAGTGTGTGACATGAAATATGATAGGGAAAGATTTTAAATGTAAGATTATACCACAAGGTGAAAATGAAATAAATCAAAAAGTGAGAGCAAGTGGAAAGCGTGAGCAGAAACTGAAGATAGAGTCGGGGTTAACTTAAGTACACAACGTGTATGTCATCCCAGTTCCCCGAGGGACAGTGTGTGACTGTGAGCTCCTGACGTATATAGTCACTCATTCATTTCACGGTGATCATCACTACTGCAGGTACCCACGACTTGTCACTGCAAAGACGCGCAGGTGTGTTTGTCTCCATTTCCACAGTTCTCAGTTCTGCAGAGGTTATCACGAGAAGGCAGAAGTGAATGGATTTTTGAAATAAGGATGGATGGAGCAGGATGACTGAGCGGTCATGATGGATCGTAGATAAATTGCCATCAGATTTGGAAAAGCGCTCTGAACCCAGCAGAGAAGCAGAAAATACAGGTGGAGAAAAAAGTCACACAATTATTCAACAAAACCGTAAACATTTATAAAATCGTTGTAGGACAGGAAGAAGGTATGAAGGATAAACAATTCAGATGATTTTTTCTGCTGCTATTATTATTATCAATTTGCAATTAATCTTTGTTGAATTGTTAACATGAGCTAAGCTCTTTAATGTATGTTATCTCACTTAATCCTTCAGGGTGAAAGCTAAACTCTGATAGATGGATGTTTACCCAAGGTCACAAAGGACTTAAGCCAAGACTTATTTTAAACCCCCTTTTAACTATTGTAGTGTTCACTTTATTTATGATTCTTAAACAAGCTTTATAACCAGTGCATATACCCATTCCACATTTGCATAGAGTAGAGGTACAAACAGTTTATAACGTGACCTGCTTTAGCATAGATTTAGGTATAAAACAGTAATGACCTTGACAGTGCTTTTCTTATGTGACGTCACATGGGGGAACTTCAGTGACTGCCACATCTTCTGTAGGCTATCTCTAAGAATGAAACAGCTTTAGCCATCACAATAATAATGACACTTTTGAAATGGATAATTGGTCTTATAAAAAGTATGAATAACAGCATCTTTAGAAAATTTGTGTATTGATCCCTAACATAAATTCTACAAAACCAGTGTCTTGAGGCTTAAAAATAGTCCCCTAGACATCCCCGCCTTCTCCCACATTTGATAAATGTTGGTGTCCCTAGCCCTTCCTTTAGAGAATTTTGAAAGCATGAGGACATGAACTATGTTCAGAAAATGTTATCACTGAAATTGCTAGAGGACTTTGGTTTTGATGCCGATTCTCTGGTACTATTTACTGGCAGGAACCAGTGAGCTCCCAAGCTCTCTGCAAAGGCCTTCATTTTTCGGGCCTGTTTATATTGATATTAATTTACACAATTTGTCAGGGAGGAGAAGAAAATTTAGAGAAATCTATATAAAAAGCAAAATGCTTAACCCAGGTAATGCTTGAATTGAATTCAGCCGTAAGTACCCATCTGTTTAAAAATAGATGAATCAATAGAACCGATACAAACTATTTGATTCGTCTTATTGGCAATTTCTCATTACCTGATTCAGACTTCGTTTTAAATTTTGAGCTCCATCCCCTGTACTTCAGTTCAACAAGTTTTCATTTAGTTCTTCCTTCTGACATACATGGAATGAAATATTTCTAACCTGGGTGACCTGCTCCAACCACAGCCACCCTACTTCACAACACCAGTAAGTCATGGGTGAGATAGCACTTGTTGCCGAATACGCTGGGCTGAAAGCTAGTATCCACAGGAGAGCAGGTGGAGCCCCAGTCACGAGGATACCCTCCCAAATGGTGTAAAGCATTGAACTCAACTGGTGTAAAGCAGCAACTCATTGCTGAATGGACACATCAAGGCGAAGCTAGATGTTGTGTACAACCTAAACGTTATTTGACACATTTACACCCCCAATGGAAATATAGAGCCAAAATTTGTAAAGGCCACCAGAATTTGAAGAGGTCTATTACTTACGCTGTGAAGACAAAAATAAAACATTTTTTTCCCACAAATTTAGCTCCATCTACCAGAGTTCATAAATGTTTGGAAACCTGAATATACAGATTTCTAGCCATTTTAATATAATACTGAATATTTTTGACCAGGTGACTTTGTTTCCATCCTTTGCCAGAAAAAAATGTGAATGAAAGAATTATAGAGTGCCATTTTAAATTTAATGTCATTTTATAACTCTCTTTTCAAATGAAAAAAAAATGAAAATGCAAAATCAGCTAAAATTGTCTAGTGTAAGCAACTCTGATGTTTCTGAATTGTTTACCTGAAAGTGTTCAGCAATATTTTAGGTGGAAAATCTTATCAGAAATATAATATCAGCCTTTAGGGTAATATATTGATCTTCTTAATAGCCCCAAAATATAAATGGTAAATTGAATGCTTAAAACCATAACTTGTCTACAATGTGAAACAAGTGAAAAATCAAGAACTAAACTTGTGCTTGATTTTTCCTCTGCTTGCAAGCTGTGGGGAACCAGACGTGGGCCCCCCAGCAGAGAGCAGGGCATCTGAACGGACCCGAGTCACTCTGATCCAGCAGTTAAAGAGCAAGACTGCAAGCAAAGCAGCCGCAAACTCTTACAATAACTGCAGTTCAAAACAACATTCCTTAAAAAGTGTTGTTTCTCAGAAACAAAATGTGAAGAATGAACTTTTATATTTAAATGTCTTTTGGAAACACTGCATACTAGGTTCCCTACTTAGAGATTCAAAAACTATTTATACATGAAAAGCTCCAAAAATACCTATTTTCTGTTATATTTTCTAAATTTTTGAAATCTCATAGCTAACATTTTGTCAAACACAAGCATTTCATAGACAAGAACTTGAACACTCTGACTTGGACTTTTTGGTGACTGTGTGGATTATGTAGAATTGGCTGTTTGAGCTTAAATCTTGCACATTCATCTGAGTGCATGCTAATACGAGAGTCTTCAAAGCTTACCTAAGGCCATATCCTAAAATTGAAAGGATGTATTTATTCCAAAGAGAAAAACTTATTTTGGTACAATTACAGAGACCTTTTCACTGCTTAGTTAAAAAGAAGAGCTTTTGCTTGAGGATGATGATTATTCATGAACATGCCTTAGCTTAAGGTATATATATAGCTTACATTAGATTTTCTGGTAGCTTTTTGGGCATGTAATTTAGTTTACATTTGAGGGTAGAAAGGACACATGGACAAAGCCAAGTGGTGTAGGATCAAGGGTGGGAGGTAGGAATGGGTGGGGTGGGGTGGGGTGGAGTGGTGAGGGGAGAATGGAGACAACTGTGCTTGAACAATAATTAAAAAATGAAAAAAATATAAAATCAACAAATTATTGGAAGTTAAAAAAACAAGATTCAACATTCCTATTGCTCAGCTCTCTTTAAATATAGGCCTGTTAGACTTGGTGTTGATGTGGAAGTGAAGGTTTTCCAGTGGATATTAGAAAAAAAATTACTGTAAGTGTAAAGTAAGTGTGACAGAGATAATAATGTTTGATTCTAAAAAGATGCTTAAATATTAATGGGATAGTCTTAAAAAAGGCAGAATACAGAATTAATTGGCCTCAGTCATCTGCCTTAATTAAGTATATTATAAATGTTAATCAGCATATACTTGAAAGATAAAGCTGGCATCTGATATTGATAATATTATTAATTTTCCAGAATGCTTTTATGTTCATTGGTAATGCTAAATAACAGAAAATCCAAACAGATGCCTAAAAGTAGGCTCACTACAAATAAACTTCACTAGAAAATTAGAAAAGGAGAATTATTAAGTGGTGCCCATACTTTGATATTAACACTTATTTTTCATGAATCTAAAATTAAAAATCTCATTAGGTTCTTTTTCTGCTCAGAGCAAATATAAACTTCAAAGACTAAGTTCTGTGGAAATGATCAGCTTTTTTAAAACTTTGTTTGTTTTAAAGCCTGATGTTTTGTTTTGCTCTTGCTGTTGTTAAAATGAAGGGCATTACTTGCCCTGGCTCAGAGGCACTGGCTCCTTCTCTCTCCCCCTTCTCCCCTCCCTTCTTCCCTCTTTCCTTCTCTACCTAAAATCAATAAACATATCCTGGAGTGAGGATTACAAATAAGTAAGTAAATAAATAAATAAATGGACATTACTCATCGGTGAAGATGAGAGAGTGGATGGTGTCATCCTTCTGTGGTTCTGTTGTAGATTTTCTTTTCCCTGCAAGTGAGATTCTGCAAATGGTTCTGATTTGCCACCTTTGAGGAAAGAATGAACTGGAAAGGGTCCAGGGAAGAGTGCCTAAAAAGAGTGGTGATATAAGGAAAGTCTAAAATAAGTAGGCTTTTTCTGTCTGAAAAGACGAAGGCTGAGAAGGGATTTCAGACATGGCTGTAAAATCACAGAGTGTACAGATACAGAGGGTGTGGCTTGTTCTTCAAATGCATCGACCTTTTAAGACATGCTTATTAACAAAGTGGCTAATGAAATTTTAAACACTAAATTGAAAATCCTAAGTAGACTTGATAAAAAAATATATACATAAAGTTTGGAAAGAAAATGTGAATGGCTCATGATGGGTAGATATGAAGAAATGTGGAGCATTGGTAATACTCCTATTTTTTTGTATCAGAGTTTTATGAAGGGTTGTGTGTAGTGCTCTGGCAAACAAGCTCTCAAAGTAAAAATGGAAGGAAGGAAGGAAAAGAAAGGAGAGAAATGAAAGAAAGGAACAGAATCTTTAGGGAATGGCTGGAAGGTGTTAACTTCCTTGCTGTCTTACAAATACAATGAGAGGGTGCATTCATGTTCTTTAGGAAGAAGCCATTCATTGATGAAAAATTTGTTCCAGGTTAAAGAAAGTGTCTTATGTTTATTCCACCAGCCAATAAAAACTGGAGTGCAATACTCATGCAAATACTTACCAGTCTCCCAGGAACCGAGGCTTCCTTCAGTTAAGAATAAAAAAGACCTAGACTATTTCTGATTTCTCTTTACTTAGATGTGTGAATAGAATGTTATTGGGTTGTACATATAAGATATATTTGGAACTTTCTAGGGCACATTGCTTATTTTATGTCACTAGGTAATAATCTATCACTATTATTTACAATGAACAAACTTTCAAATCTTTGGATGTTCATCTTGAAGCTTCCTAAGCTTTCTTATTGATCATATTCTGAGAAAGAACAGGTGACTGTTCTTCTCAAAGAACAGCAAGCTGCCCAGTTTTCTCATGCTGTAAACACACATCTAACATAGTGGTTCACACAATGTAAGTGCTCAGTAAATGACTGTAAGATAGAATGTGTTAAGAAACATTAAGTAATAAACACTATCTTCAACTTGATGGAGTCAGTAATTATTTTATCATTCAGATCTATGCTGTAGACCTAGGTGATAAATATTCAGAAAACATAAGAAATATTATCTTAGGCAGTGTGCATAATTTTGGAGTATAATCACAGCTTACAATTTATAATTATTTATAATATTGAACAGTGGTAGAAAATATTTCTATCAAAGTCATCATACCCACATTATATTATTTATTCTTGAAGTAACTGATGTTAAAAGGATTGAAATAAATTAAATGATTAAGTTAAATGCAGACAAATACCGTATTCTTTGGACTATGAGATGCAGCCCCTCCCCCATTTGGGAGGAATAATGGTTGTTAAGGCTGCTGTTGAGTTCTGTTTACATTTACATTGGTGAAATATTATGTTATTAAATATTTTACCACATTTTTTGCTTCAAAATTTCTTTCCCTATTTTCTTCCTCTAAAACCTAGGTGCATCTTACGGTCTTAAAAATATGGTATTTCTTTTAAAAGGTGACTGTCAACCTGCTGACATGAGAAACATTTTCAGAAACTGTTTAGTACAGTTTAGCATGCCATAGGATGTAGCTACGGATGATAGAGACCATTTCCTTTTCAGGTTTGCTACAAAATTACAACACTCAGTAATTATGTGTGTATTAACTTTTTTTCTATTTGCATGGTTTTTTAAACTGTGTTCGCCATATCATCCCTTGGTCTAATTTGAGCAGGCTGGGTGTGTGAGCTTTGTGCAAAGTGCTGAGCTCACAGATTTGTGTCCAGGGTCCTTCTGGTTAAGCAGTTTACTATGAAGTGTAGCCCTTGTAGCAATGAAATGCTCCATGGTGTTTCCCCACCAATCACAGCCAGACTGTGTGAGTCTCCTGTTCTTCACTCTCCTGGAAACTTTAGAAGCACTAAGGACAAAGTATATGGTTGGATACGACACTTTCAGGGATTTCCAAAACCTCCTAGTAAAGAAAGGCCTCAAATTTATTTGAGGCAACAGCAAAAATCATCCAAACTATGATGTTTCATAACAATGAGAAGGAAAGAACAACTCACACCATTTGGCCTAGTGAGTTAGTTACACAGGATGTATCACCAGTGTCATGTTTAAGATACTGAGATTACTAAATATATGCGCATGTGTGTGTATCTATCTATACATATGTGAAAGTCTATCCCATTTCACAAAGCGTGTTTCCACTGTGGCTGTTTGAAGACAGAGAACACACACAGAGGGCCACTCCGTCCCATGCAGGTTCCTTCCCATGCCCCCTGATGCACAGCATCTTCTGCAAAGGGGCTGACACACCAAATCTATGCATTGTCACAAAGAATGGAAGGAAGAACTGTGCTTCACTAACAAAACACATCTCTGAATGTACCAAAACTCAATATTGTGACATTTGTGTTTTTCTAATCTTACTGTAAAGGGTATCCCTATGAATGGCTTGTGATCAAGCTCTTTTCTCAAGTAATAAGAAACCCTTTTATGAATAATACAATTTTTCTTCTTACATGTGAGTTTCTGACAAATTCCTTAAAGTCTCTAAGCCTTCCATTCTGGATGTATGAGATGAAAGGACATTTTGTGGCAATGAAATTTGGGAGTCTTGGAAGAATATTACATGAAAAACAATTTGGATGTCACTGTCTAGATTCTGACTACTAAAAGATATTATGAATTGGATGGGTTTTAAAATAAGAAAGCCAATGTAATCATTATGGCATGAAGACTCCCCTGTAATTCTTTGAAAGAAAGCTTGGGAAGGGTTCAGGGAAGCATAAGGAGTGGTTGCGTGGGTGTGTGCCCCAATGGGTGCAGTGAGTGGGAGGAAGGCACAAAGTACCCTCGATAAGCAGAACGAGTCCAGCCATTGAGTCAAGCAGGCAGAAAGCTTTCTGGATTGTGCGTATTTGAAAACTTGAACTCAGCTAAGGAGAGACTTTTTTCAAAAGGATTATTGCCAGACAAGGGCAAGGGTCTCCTGTAATAGGAGATTGTTCTGACCATGAGTTCTGGGAGGGTGTCCAGAGTTAGGCCAAAGAGGTTTTCTTGTATCAGGAGAAGTAAGCAAGACTTGCAAGGACGAGGTCTGGAGAAGCAACCGAGGGATGTTGATGGGTGATGGGCAGTTGATCACAGGCTGGTTTACTCTGAGGTCAGGACTGTGGTCCAGAGGGGCTGTGAAGGGCCACATGCTGGCTAAGGCTGAGATGGGCCAAGTGCAGGAGTCTAGGGGAAGAAGAGCATTTTAGCTAAAGTTTGGTTAACAAGCATTTTGTTCCAGTCGATCAGCTACTCCTTTATGAGGCAAAAAGAGGACATTTGCAGGATGTGTGTCAGGCCTTGTCACAGATAAACAAGAGCATCCATGAGTCTGGGGAAGGATGTCTCTTTGCCATTTCTTGGAATACAAAGGGTGAGAAGATTTTGTAGCTTAGTTTTCCAGGACCACAGGACTTGGGTAAAATTCAACATTGTCAGAACTCCAAGAACTAATGAGAGGGGCAAAACAGACAGAGTGTGACAATGGGGAGTTCCTGAGCAGATGGCAAGCCAAAATCCCTTCAGGCAGGCCCGAAAACCTCTGGGTAAGGAGTGTATGTTGGCAGCAGGCTGGAGTTCAGAGGCAAACTTTCGTTCTTCAGAGGTGTAGGGTGTTGAGAATAAGTTGGGGCCCCAAGTCTCAAAGTATATGAAGTGGCCTCTGGTTTCTAGAACAGGTAGGTAAGCATTTCCATTTAGAGGGATCGATACATCAGTGCAGCTGTATTAAATCAGAGGCAGATTAGAAATTATGGAAAATAACTCTTCCACTAATGGATAAGATTGATTCCAAACTCCAGAACTTAGTTCAGCTCTTATGGAGTGGGGGGAAAGTGAGCAGGCCAACCTGGCACATAATATCTTTAAAAAAGATTTCTTCTTAAAGAAAATTCATTTGTTTTCAGTCTGAATAATGGCCTACTGTATCACAAACCTCTATCATTTCCATACTATATAGTTAGGGGTTTCTTTTTATTTTATAGGTCAGCATCTTGAGTCTCATATGGGAAAAGCAAAGTTAAATTTAGGAAGGAAATAGAATATAAATAGCTATATTAAAGGATTGTAAGGCTTGAAAAATTACATGTCAAAATTGAAAATGTAAAAGTTAGATTCTTTTGGGTTTCTCTATTTTTAAGTTTCTATTTCTCTTCTGTTGATACCATTAATGTCGACTCTTGAGTTATATTTTCCAAACATTGAGCATAGTTTCTATATGCAATAAGTGAGACTTTTATAAATGACTTGCCTGTGGTTTATCATTTACTTTCCTTAGGTTTTCTTCACTTTATTTAAATATCCAAAAAGCTCAGATAATATATAAATAAAAATGTTGTATGCTACAAGAAGCTTGTCTTATTTTATTAATTTACAAGAGTATTTGTGAAAGTTTTATGTACAGGCAGAAAACATATCATCATTTTCTTGACCCATGATAACACAGTTCCCCAGATGGATTCAAATATAGCAACAGCTTCAGAACAGCTCTCCATATCTGATTTAGTGAGCCTGGAGTTATTTATTCAAATTCTAAATGTGTATTCAGGATACGGGATGCTACTTAACAAGATTTCTGTGCTGTCTCATATCACTTAGTTATAACTGTGCTAATAGCACTTACCCTGGTATGCCTTATTTTGGTTTTATATATAACAGATTAAATATATATGTATAGCTGCCCAGAAAGTATCTAGCCATTCAATATAAAAAATACAGACATTTATTGAATAAGATATAAGGTACAAGAAACATTGTACATAGGACAACAATGTGTCAGTCTCTTCAAAGTAGGCTCCTTGGGACCTCACACAGTTCTCCCAGCATCTCTTCCACTGCTCAAAACACTATGCAAAGTCCTTTGTTGGAATCACCATCAGTTGCCCCTGAATTTTCCTGAAATCTTATCGACGATCTGAAATCTCTTCCCTTTCAAAGGTGATTTTAGTTTCAAGAAAAGCCAGAAGTCACAGGGTGCCAAGTCTATGCTATAGGGGGCACTGAGTCATCTGAGTAATTTGATGTTTTGCCAAAAAATTCTGTATGAGACATGATGCATGAATTGGTGCATTGTTGTGATGAAGCTGCCAATTACCCGTTGCTCATAGCTGCAGCCTTCTGAATCATCTGAATGGCTTCTGTGGAGGAATATTCAAGCCTAATGCAAAATCTGGTACAGATTGTTTGCTCTACTTGCTCAGCTCTGTTGAATGTGGTGGCCACACAGTGCACATGCTCACATAGTGGCATCTATCACCTCCAATGACTAATACAGTGAAGTTGTCATTGTTCAAGCCTATACATTCCAGTCCACTCTCTTTGGCTGCCAGGTTACATCAGTGTTGCACAAACCATTCTCATTATATCAACAATGGCTGGACTTTTTCAGGACAGACTAACTAACACACATACACGCACACACATATAAAGTCTTATTTTTGTATTTCTGTTAGGTGTAAACATTCAGTATATGTAGTGATTTAACTAAAAAATAAGCTTTAAAATGGAGTATTATCCTTTTTAATCCTATGTATTTCAATCAATCTGTAAAACGACATAATGCATAGTATACATAGAATTAGAATGTGTCTAGAGACATATGAAACATCAAAGAAATGCTGAAGTGTTTTCTCCCTTACTTCCTGACCATAGCTCAGCCTCGAGTCTCCACTTCCTATCTTAGTCCCCAATCCCTCCCCACAAGAAAAGTCCAAAGAGCTTTCCTGGAATCAAAGCCCTTTAGCAATCTGATCTCTGTCCTCTAAACATCATCTCCTGATTTTTTAAAAATTTAATTTATTGATTTTAAAGGGGAAAAGAGAGATTGATCAATTTGTTGTTCCACTTATTTATGCATTCATTAGTTGATTCTAGTATGTGTCCTGATTGTGGAATCAAACCTGCAACCTTGGCCTTGGCATAACAAGATTCTCTAACCAACAGAGCTACCCAGTTGGGTCACCTCCCTATTGCTTTCCACTTTTGCTGTATACTTCAGTCATCCTTAACTGTAGTCAGGTTCCTGAATGCGCCATCATTTTCAATGCCTTTGTCCACACCCTTTTCTCATCCTGTCAAGCCCTTCCCATTTTCCAAGGGAACTTCTACACAGCACTGGACACTTTCTCTGACTTCCCCATGGAGAACTGGCTACTGTTATCTTTGCACCCTCACTATACCTTGTACTTATTCCCGTCTCGATCTCAGTTCCCCGATACTGCATTTATCTGTTCTTATCCTGTCTACCTACTGCACAGGGAACTCTTCCAGGGCAAAAGGTCTACGTCATTCCTGTTTGAATTCTCAGGGCTTTGCTGGGCACAGTACCTTGCTTATAGATTACCAATGAGTGTTTCCTTAATTAATAAATACAAAGTTTGTTTTCAATTTTTTTCTATGGAATAACTGGGGTAGACTTTAGTATATGAATATACTTGGAAACTATTTCCAAATATTATCTAATCTATGCACATAAAATATTCTATAGATTTGATAATTTAGCTGTTATGTATGTAAAGTTTTAAGGTATGTCCTTTATAGTCCTATATTAATAATCTATTTGAGTCAATCATACATTTTTAATAACATAGCAAGCACTGTAAATATGACACATCATGGTAATTAATAATCATTTATCATTATGAATTAAATGAGCTGGTATGTGTGTTTATACAAATATATTTATACTATGTTTCTAACCTCTATTTCATTGAAATCCTCTGGTAATCTATAGAGAATACAAAAATATAGCAAATTAAAATACATTTTATATTTATTGCTTTCTGAACCTTGTAAATAAAAAATATAGTTGAAAAGTTAATGGAAGAATAAAGATGAGAATAATTGATTCTTCTTGGAGAAGTCAAGGAAGTTTGCACCAAGGAGCTACTTTTTATTCTAGATGTTTAATGATAACAAAGATTTTCTTAGATTGCAGGTACCATTCTACTCAGAAAAAATAGCACAGGCAATGCCAAAAGGCCTGTGCATGCTGGGTGTGCTCAGAACCCTGGAGCTCAGGTTAGAGTGGCCACGGTCCCTTGTCGATAAAGGAAGATGAGTGTGAAAAGGTGGCAAGAAACCAGTTGTTTGAAAATCTAACAATAAAAAGCAAAGCAATTATTTGCAGATACCCTTTCTTATTTAGAAAAAAATATATTTTTCTTTTGTGATTGGATCACATCCTTTAATTTACTGATGGGATATTCAAAAAAACTAACTAATGTGTTGCAAAAAAAAGTACTTGCTAAATAAGAGATGTTAAAAGATCAACCTCCACAGAGTAAGTATAAATTGCTGCAGGTATTTCTTTTTTTTTGGATGTGCTTCCTTAAAGCAACGATTGCTATGTGTGATAGTTAAGTATTTATTCTATTTTTAGACCTGTTTTTCAGAATTTATTCCCTTAATGTATTATAGTATAAAATAAATTTTTTATTAATTTCTTTTGAAGCAAAATTTTTGTATTTCTTTTATGTAAATGCCTCCTCCTTCTTCATTTTCTTTTTTCTTTTTTTAAAATAAAAACCATAATTACATTCTCTTGCCTAGGTAATAAGACAGATTTGAACTATAATGCAATCACATTGTTTGATTTTACATTTCCTTTTTGGCATTTCCAGTGTTCACACCTCATAATAACTTTAAAAAATTAGGTTGGCAAAGGGAACTGCACAACCACAAAACCAGTCAGAATCAGCAGAGCAGTTGAGGGCTGGGCTGGTATTTTGGCATTTGCTTTTCAATGGAAGAGGGACTCTTTAAGTAAATAGACTCTTCTAGTATTTTTTTATTTCAAGAATATTTATTTTAAAGTACTTTTAAAATTTTAAACTGAGCCATGTCTGTTGCGGCTGGACTGTTAACATGAACATTAGTTCAGGACTGATGTCTTCAGAACTGAAACAGCTCTGCCCCCTCGTTGGGTGCCAATGGACCATTTTAATAATTAAGACTCATAGTTTCAATTACCACAATATGAAATTTTACCTGACCAAAGTTTATTTAGTTCTCAAAGATAAACACATTCTTTTTTCTTCCCATCCTGGTAATAGAGATACAATAACAAAGGCATAGTTTCAAAATATTAAAGCAAGCTCACTCCTTTTTGAATTGAAAGCAAAGCTATTACCATGGTTGGATGGATTCTTACAATAGTTTTCACTGCTTTTCTGGTCTTATACCTAAGCTTCCTTTAACCCCATTCATTCCCTACATCATAGGGTTCTCATACCAAAATACACATTTGAAGATGTCTCTTCCCTATCTACAGTCTGGGAATGGATTTCAGAATAGAAATATAAACTTACCAGTAAGACTGCAAGGCCATTCATGATCAGCCCCACCTACCTGTCTAGTCTCCTGTTTTTTGTCCCCTGACCCAACTTACCTCCATCCTTTTTTGTGAACTGCCCTCTATATCCTGATCCTTATTTTGTTAACTTACTCTTTGGTTGTTGCATGACATATGTTATTTCCAGAACGCCTCATTTTCATTTTCTGACTCTAGGATAGACGTTTCTCTAGTGAACTTCCCATAACATTATTTTACTGCCATGTAGTTTGTATTTATCCTCTATTTCTGCACACTAGGCAGAAACTACAAGAGTAGGTGCCTTGTTCAACTTTTGTCTATGTGTCATGCTTGTTACTTGGAAGGTAGTCCATAAATATTTATTAAATGAATGAGATAAGAAACATGGAAAGCATGAGATAGATAAGATACCAAAGTTGTTATCATCAACTAGGTGACGAGTCTTGATGGAATTATCTTAAACTCTCTAAACCTGTCCCTATTTCCTCAACTGTAAAATGAAATGGTCTAGACTACACAAATTATATATCTTACCTGATCTAAAATTTTATTATTAAGCCAAAAATTACTGAGTATGATGAAAACATCAACAAAGTATTTTATCAACCAAATATTACATACAATATTCAATGTGAATGGTCTGAAAGAAACTAATCATCTAGTTGGAGAAAGAAGACCTAGATATGGTAAATAACAAGAATAAAAGACATATATCTTTATATTTGTGAAGGAAAGAGAGCTAAATAGTGGTAGCATTGGTTAATTTTATTTTGAAAAATGTCCTTAATTTTTTTTAAGGTGCTACATAAAGTTAGAAAATACCTCCAAGTGAGAAGGCAGTGTGAAAACTGTTATCAGTGTCATGGCTGGGAACCTTTATACCTGCACAAGAGCCTTAACGCTTCACAAAATGAGATTTTCTAGTCCCAGAGCAGTGCCAGGGTACTATTGGTTGACAAATATCCACAAGCAGATTTTAGGGGTAGTGTTTTGGGTCTGTTTACTTACATCATAGCCATGGGCATTGACTCAATACTACTCTCATTGGAAGCTCCAAATTTCCAAGTAGTAATAATAACACTTTGCTTAGCATGACACTCATAACAGTGTGTGATATTTGTGTATTTTGGCTTTTCCTGTCTTCAGTGGAAAAATTTAGTTTTTCCAGACCACCTGGATCCTGTGATGTTTTTACAGGTAACATTTAACAACCAGAAACTTATTGGTCAATATTTATAACTAAGCTTATCTATAGGCACATGTTTTTAAATAGTATTAGGAGGCAAGATAGGAAACCTGGAAAACATTTATAATTGGCCATTTTTGTTAAATTATGTACTCTGAATAGAGCAGCTAAGATGGAGAGAGGTACATGCTAGGCACACAATGTTATCTGAATCACTTCTTGTTTGCTGCCTTCTTGGTCAAGCTGTTGTGCCATTAGGTCACAGGTTTGATTCCCAGTCAGGGCACATGCCTAGATTGCAGGCCAGGTCCCCAGCTGAGGGCATTTGAGAGGCAAACTGATCAACGTATCTCTCACACATTGATGTTTCTGTCCCTCTCTTTCTCCCTCCCTTCCCCTCTGTCTAAAATAAATAAATAAAATCTTTAAAAATATATATATGTACCTCCAACACATTCAATTATTTGTGTTTATTCTTTCCTATGGAGGACTTTTCTATCCAGAAAGATGACCAAAAAATACCAAATATTTTAGTTTCCAGGAAATCAGATTGTTTGAAAACATTTTCTAATCCATAAGACTAGAAGATGACTTTCTAGAAGGGAGGGAAAATGAAAAAAACAATCTCACTTATCAAAGTTTCACTGTTTCTAAATCTTGAATGTTTTGTTTTCCATTTCACATTTCTTAATTGTCATCACACTGTAAGTTCCTATTTAAAATTCCACAGTTCTCATTAGGTCTTTCCTGAGTTCCTCAC
This sequence comes from Artibeus jamaicensis, assembly GCF_021234435.1. NCBI lineage: Eukaryota > Metazoa > Chordata > Mammalia > Chiroptera > Phyllostomidae > Artibeus > Artibeus jamaicensis. The sequence continues at coordinate 17,235,887 of NW_026522056.1, read as the reverse complement.
TTTGATGAAATGAATTTTTTCTCTACATCCATTGTATATTGTTTAGTACATCCATAAAGTATTAGAGCTGGGAGGGAATTTATAGTTATTTTATGCAATCTCCAAATGTATATAAATGAAGAAACCAGAAAGGTTATTAAACTAGTCATTGTATATTTTTGTATACAATTTCTCAGATTTTTGTATTACACATATTAATTTCAGTGTATCAATATACCTGTTACTTTCAACAACTTTATTTGCTTTGAAAAGCTCTCTAAAATTCTAACCTAACTGACCTTTATTTTCTGCAACTGTTCAACAGAAATATTCAAAAGAGAACCTCTGTTCAGGACAGAAGCTTTTGTTTTGTTCCTATTTTTCCAGAATATACTATCTTCTCCCCACAGATTAGCACCATTTTTAAAGCTTTACTCACTGGACTTTGTGTTTTTGGTTGAAATCATTTCCATTCATTTATCCCACCCATCTACCTTGTTTAGGGCCCAAAGAAGCTTCCTAAATTACTCTAGCATGAGATCTTTCTCTAACTCTTAGTGCATTTAATTTTCTGTGTCATAAATTTCTACCTTGTCATGTATGCATAGCATAGATTTGTTCATTGGTCATTTCAGGCATTTACGCCATATGCCAACCACTGGACTGACACCGTCATCCTTCTGCCCATTGCTGTTGCCTATGTGTGCTCACTGATTACTCAGAGCATTTTCTTGGTACTGAGGGGTATAATTTATTATGTGTCATGATTTGTAACCTTGGAGGTTTAGATGAAAGCTCTCCAGACTGTGCTAAAAGCCCTGTGCCTAGAGGCAATATACCATCTGGGTCTCAAGGAAATGCCATTTGTTGTCTCATATTAGAAGAAATTGGAAAGACCTGGGAGAAAAAACCAAATGGTATCCATAAGTGTGATTAGGGTGCATAGAGACTTTTTTGGGGGGGACAGTTATGGTTTGCACAGTCATGAAATATAACTCCAAATAGTCCTTGGAGAAGATGACTCAGTCACCAATAGGGCACAAGGAAATCGCATCGTACATTCAGTGTACACACCTATGCACTGGTTCGTAGTCCCGTCACAATCACATGTGGCAACCCAATGCCCTGAGAAAGCACAGCAAGAGAGGCTGGAAACCAGTTGTCCGTTGGCTCACCTACCCAGTGTGTTCAGATGAATGGAATCTGACAGAATTCCCAGCAGGGCTGCTGCCATGGAATGGATGCTTTTGATTAGGTATCAAAGAAAGCCATCTTCAGAGGCTGTCGTTTGGATTAATTCCCAGGGCTGAGAGCTACCAGAGTATCTTTGAAAAGAAATACTGTTAGGAGGTATTCGTATGCAAATGTGGCAGTGAATTAATATATTGCAAAGTTTGAGAGAATTGGGAAAATCAACAAAACTGTCCTTTAAAGATTTTGTTACTGTCTAGTTGAAATGAGAGAGAGAACAGTTTTGTGAGGTAGACCAGGAGCCTGGGTGGCGGGCCTGCATGCTGATGGCTTTTCTCAGAGGGATAATGGAGCCTGTGGAAGCCCCTATCTGTTCCATCACAAGGCGAGATTTCAGAACCTTAATACCAGATCGCTAACGTTATCACCTAGTGACTGTAACATCTGGTACATTGAAAAGAAATAAGCTTGCTTTTTTTAATCTGAAAGTTAGTGCCACTTTAACAGAAAAATCCTTGCTAACAATAGGTATTAAACCCCTTAAATTGGTCAATAAATTTATTGGAATAATGAGGAACATATAGCCTTGAGCTGACATATATTTGATAGTGCTGGGGTTAAGTATTGTGCATATGAGAGATTTTGATAGAAAACATCTGACCTGAGAATTTCAGGGGAAAAAAAAGAAGGATTCACAGGAACAAATATAAAGAACACATGAACAAAAACTAAGGGGGGTGGAAATGGGAGGGGAGGTGGGGAGCACTGGGGGGATGGGCTGGGCTGGGAGTAAAAGTCAGAAAACTGTACTTGAATAACAATTAAATTTAAAAAAAGAAAACATCTGACCAATCTGATGAACGAAAACTTGATTATAGTTCCATGACACTTTCTCGCACTTTATGTATCATTAAATGCAGCTTTTTCAAATATGACGACCCAAGCAAAACCTCAGAACATTTCTGAATCTACAAGATCTTATTTTTGTGTGTATGTGTGCATGTATACACTTAGGTATTTACTTATGTTACAAGGCTTCCTCAGGATGGTGAAGCATTATTGGAAAAACGTAAGTGGAACTGAGAGGTGGTCAGGCCAGATGGGACGACAAAGGGTGTGGCCCTCTGTGGGGGGGTGGGGAGGAGCTAAGTGGAGAGGAGGGAAAGAAGAAGCTGCTGCACCCGAGAACATAAGAGGAGCCATACCACTAAAGACAGAGCTACTTGAGGGGAATTGAGCTGTCATTTAACCTGAGAATAACCTGACCCCATTTTAGCATACAGGGACATTTTAGAAAAAAAAAAGATAAGAAGATCTTTAAAAGTCAATGCTTGCTATTTGGAGCTATTTGCTTCTACATAAACATTTTTAATGCTCATTGCTTTTCTATCAGTCATGCTATATCTAGAATATTAATAAATGCTTCATTACATCTGAAAAGGAGTAAGGACCAAAGCATAAAAAATAAAATGTACTTCTGAAAAAATTACCAAATCAGAACATATTGCCTGGTGTCATTTTCTGAAATAGTGCCTACTGCTCTAATAGCAGTGAACTAGGAGAAATTGTCCACTTCGTCATTTAGGAAGCTCACGATAAGAGTAACCTCTTAGAGCTGTTCACAGTATAATGCGCCTGATTTCATCGGGAACATGTCTACGATCCTTGAAGAAGCCGGCACCACAGCAATGGACATCTCAGACTTGCAGGCCTGCATTTATAACTATTTGGACCTCATCTGTGAGACTGTCACATGGGGATAATAACCTGTCATAACATAGAAAGCTTGGTTTCCTCGGGGACCTTTCAATTTTTTTCCTAAATATCTCACTTTGAACAGAATAGAGATTTTATTCCCATTACAAGTCAAAGCTGCTCCTGATCAGGGTTCTCACATATTCTTCACTGTCCTATTAACTACATTAGTGAAAAAAGACCCTTTGAGTCACCCATTCACTTGGCTTAGGTTTGTCCTATTTCTCACAGGTGTGCACACGCAGAGGTTTACACACACCTGCTCCCGAGAACGACGGAGGGAAGAGACGGACAGCAGGTTGTTCAGCCCCAGAGGGGTCTCTCTCAGCCCTGGCCAGGAAGGCAGTTCCAGGGGGTGGGGGAGGGGGCCAGTGAGTTTCCTACCCCCTTTTCCAGCCTCTTTCTTCCTTGGCTCTCTAGAAGCCACATTCAGAGAACCCAACCTCACAAAAAATAAGTTTGAAACCTCAAGACATTTTGATATGTAAAAAAAAATAGAAACTCTCTGGGAAGACTTTTGTCCATTTTCGTTGCCGTATTCTGATGTATTGGACATCTCTAAGAAAGGCTGACGATATTGACTGAATATCAAGCCCTAACTGCTTTGATGATTTAGCTCCATAAGTAAAGTCTGGTAGAAGATTTATAGAACTTTTTAACACAATGAGACTTGAAGACATTTTTTCTCTCTAAACATCAAGATGTTCCATGGAAATCTGTTGAAGCAAACTTCAGGGAAATCTTATCTTTCCTAATCCTTCAGCATAGGTTTAATCATTTCATTTTAGCTAGATGCATACTAGGTTTAAAAATATTTCTCCAAAAAAATATTTCTCCAAGGGTAAAATCCACATTTATTATGTTAGGCATAGTAATTAATACCTAAGTGTAACTGGGTAATACATATTGAGTTTTTACATTTGTTCTAATATATGGAGATTTGGGCCTTCAAGCACAGCTGACTGGTTACATGTTATTACTGATGAATGTGATAAAGCAGCCATTTATTTCCTGTGTAGTTAAATTGTCAGTTTAGTAAATGGATTCTCTTATCCAAAGGGAGATTGGTGAAATAGTAACAATAACTCACACTTGTAGAGCATGTAAGTTGTTTACAAGTATATTATCTTATGAGATCCTGACAACATAATGAAAAGTAGGCAGAGCAAATGTTCTTTCCGATAATTTACAGATGATGAGACAGGAATTCAGAGAAGTTGTGATCTGATCAATAGCACACAGCTACAGGGTATAAAACCTGAGTCTTGGAGTCTCATTTTCTGGCTCTGCCTTTCTGTTATGCTGTGGTTGATTTATAAATTAGTAACATTCGAATGGAGATAATATTTGCTTTAAGAAGTAATCAACATCCAATATGTTTGGAATAAATACTCTTACAAATGAAATGTCAATGAATTGTTATAGAACGACAATTTAAAGACATAGCATTTTAAAAAGATTTTATTTATTTATTTTTAGAGAGAGGAGAGGGAAGGAGAAAGAGAGGGAGAAATTAGCAATGTGTGGTTGCCTCTCATGTGTCCCCTACTGGGGACCCAGGCATGCACCCTGACTGGGAATTGAACTGGTGACCCTTTGGTTCGCAGGCTGGCACTCAGTCCACTGAGCCACACCAGCCAGGGCAAAAGACATGGCATTTTTAAAGTATAATTGGCATACAATTTTATATAAGTTTCAGGTATACGACATAGCAATTCAATATTAGTATACTAATACCTTATGAATTGATCACCATGATAAGTCTAGTGACCATGTGTCTGTGTACAAAGTTATTACAGTATTATTAACTGTATTTCCCATGCTGTCCATGACAGCCCCATACCTTATTTATGTTATAACTAGAATTTTGCTCCTCTTCATCCCCTTCACCTTTCTGGCCCCCCCACACACACTCTCTCTCTCCCCCCCACACCCCTCTGGCAGCCATTAGTTATGTTCTCTGAGTCTGTGAGTTGAAGAAACAGCATTTTAGTGGTGGTGTCATTGTCATTGTACTGGGTAGGTTGACAGATGCCATGAAAATTCATGAGCATGGCTATCTTAGAATTACCAATCTAGAAGAAAAATAATAGAATTCCTATCCCTAAAAGTAAACTCATACAGAGACCATATATCTACAATTACAGTTGCATTTCTAGAACAGTAACTTCTAACATTACTTGATGACAGCATTTATTGATTACTAGGTTACTTGCAGTTTTTTTTAACTCTACAACATAATGGGTTTGTGATACCTAAGGAATGAGAAAAATAATAAACAACTAAACAAAAATATTTTGAGCAATAGTAAATGTTTCCTCTAAGATTTGTGTAAAGATTACAACTTTTTTATTCTTCACTTTTCGTGTATATTTTATTATGTATATTTTATGTCTTATATGATACTTTTTTTCAGTCAGCCTTCTCATGCCACTATTATTGAGAAGCAATACTTGAATGTAGTTTAATAAAGCAGGACTTGTCACCCAGATGAAATGCTTCACAAAACTTATTCTACATTTTTTAAATTGATTAAAAGCCTTATTTATCCAATCTACTAGAACTTTTACCCATTTCTTGTTGGAATATATTTTGTAAGAAATAAACCCATGTTTGAATTTAAAGTAATAATTTAAAGAATCTTTTATGCAAAGGAATTATTAGACTATTTTACACAATAAGATTTGGGGCAAAAACTATGTAATAACCCACTTGGTCTCAATCAATTTTTACATTTAGTTTGCCCAAATATTGCTGATAAAAACAAAAGTGTATATTCTGGTTTTGATTGATTTACAATCTTCTTTTTTTCCTTCCTAAAGCTAAGTTTTAAAGTGATTAGAAACATAATACTTAGCACCATTTCAAGACTGTAGACTTTGGAAAACCACTGCCCGCAGACCCCATCTGACCACACCATTTGTTGTTAATAAAGTTTTATTGAAACATAGCCACTCTCATTTACTTACATGGTATTTAGGGCTGCTTTCTTGCTTCAGTGGCCAGATGGAGTAGTTGCAACAAAAACCATGTATCCCTGAAAGTCTAAAATATTTATTACCTGGCCTATTACAGAAAAGTTTCTGAGCTCTGTTACAGAGGTTCTAATTGGTAGTCTAACTGGTACTGTTTTCTACACATGTTTTCCTGCTTCATTATCTCTAATATCTCCCACCTTTGGGAATACGACTGCTTTCAGCAGAAAAACAGCCGTTCATCTGTGAATGAACCTTGTAACACTTTTTGAGTGTGCGGGGAAGCTGTGTTTTTTAATAGCTTACACTTCTTCAAAGAAAATTACTCAATGGCAATGGCCTAAAAGACACTGGTTTGAACAATAGAGTATCTGATTCAGAGTGACAAAGACTGATTTATTTTATGCAAATTAATATTTCCTAGATAGCTTGCTGTAAGCACTGAAAAGATTTCTCTCTGTAACCCTTAATCACATAGCTAGTGCCTGTTTTGAGAGGAAAGGCTTTGGCATGTGTTTCTAAATTAATAGTTATCTGTAGCTAATGTGTCATTTTCACCATATGATTAATAATTTGAAAAGGCAACCTAGGAGGATATGCTTGTCCTAAAATCCTAGGACAATCCTAGGTTAAGCAGTTTTAGCATTTCCTACAGAGATCTCTAAAGCTTGCATACATCTATTTTTCCACAAGGCATGACTTCATAGGAAGACTCCACTTCCAAGACTCTTTGCAGTTAGAAGTAGTTCTGGTCAAGGAGATGTGCCAGAAGTCATGTGTGTGGCACTTGCTGCCAAGGCATTTAAAAGGCAGTGTGCCTGATTTGTCCTTCCTCTGCTGCCTCAGACACATGGGTGGAGATAGGTAGGGAGGAAGTTGGGTCCCTGGTTTACTGGATGGAGGCAAGACCCTAGTGACCCATCTGACTGTGTAAAGCAGAAATAGGAATGTAAAGGAAAGAATAAACAAATGGGATCTCATCAAAATAAAAAGCTTCTGCATGGCTAAAGAAAACAGTATTAAATTAGCAAGACAACCAACTGTATGGGAAAACATATTTGCCAATGATACCTCAGACAAAGGTTTAATCTCTAAAATATACAAAGAACTTACACGACTCCACTCTAAGAAGACACCCAACCCAATTAGAAAATGGGAAAAGGACTTGAACAAACACTTCTCCAAGGAGGACATACAGAACATTCAGAGACACATGAAGAAATAAACTCATTCTTTTTTCTTGTTAAAGATTGTCAGACACTTAGATTTGCAGTATATATTTGTAGTATATTGCAACATGGCCAGTTTTATCATAGCTAATGAACAATTTTGTTGGCAATAATTTATTGGTGCCTATATATTGTCTCTATTGGTGGGTTTGAAAGAAAATGTTTTCCTTTTCAGTGCTGAGTTGAAAGGAACACCTCACTGAACTTAGAATCAAAAGTTCAGTGTTCAAGTTCACTTTCTGATACTTTTGACTAGGTAACTCTGTTTACAATTTGAAATAGATGAGAAATAGAACCCAGCATTTACCTTTATTCTAGAGTTGAGAATCAGTGTGCTCACTGTGTGTAAGCATCTAGCTCAGATCCAAATATGTATGTTTTGAGTAACTGCTATTACTTCAAGTGTCAGGTCAAGATTATTCTGTACTTCCAACAATAAGTAGAGCTCTGTATGGACAGGTTTCTGGGAAATAATCACACTTGGTTGTCATTGTTGCTACTCAAGTAGTGATTCAAATATATTAGGTAGGTGGCTATCACAGGAGTGTCTTTTTGAATCATTTTATAAATCAAAATATGTTTACAAAGAGAAGAACAGCTAATTTTTATTTGAATGATAATTTTAATTTTGATAACACTAATCAGTCTGGAAAAAAATCAGAAGCTGTGAAAGCCAAAATTTTTCAGGCTGTGTAACACATGACAGAAAGTACAGTAACAAGAAGGCAAGTGTCTAGATCTAAGATAGGGTTTTTTGTTGTTGTTTTTTTACTTTGAACCACAAAAATGACAGCACTCCATGATACTCATTTCAATCAGAAACTTAGTTAACTAGAAATAGATACAATGTATTAGGATATATAATATATCAGGATCATATTAGATGATGGTTACCTTAAAATGAGGAAGTTAAATGTCATATTCATCAATAAATAATTTATTTATCTAATCTTGGGGGTACAAGGAGGGAAATACATACCACCACTTAAAAGCAGAGAGTTAAAGAACAGGACCCCATGGATTCGGACAATGTGCAGTGACTGGGGTAGTGGGGTCTGGGAGGGGTCGAGGTGGAAGAGGATGTAAGCGGGGATAACTGGCAATGGAAAAAATTAAAAATAAATACAACAAAAGCAGAGTGTTCTTGTTCTCAGTCGAAACATTATTGCAGGGGCATAAGGCTGAGGGAAGAGGGGACACAAGCCTGATTGGCTGGAGCTGTGAGGGCTCCATGATGAAGCAGGAAGATGAGGTTTCAGGGGGAACTGTATGAAAACAGAGGAGAACATGGCAGTAAAAAAATTGCTGCAAGTGGATTGTGGAGGGCAGGTTGACAAGCTGGACCTTAATGCGTGAACTTTTTTTTTCAAATTTTATTTTGTTGTTCAAGTACAGATTTCTGTCATGAACTTTTCATAATTTGAAGCAATGATTTTAGAAGATGACCCTCAGGCAGGCTGCATGAGGAATCGAAGAGGGAGAGACCAGAAGCAGGAACTCATTTGTATCATTTAATCTCACAGAGCTGGTTCAAGGAAAAGGAAAGTGACTTAAACAATTAAAATGGCTATGAGAAGGAAGACACTAAAGTCAGAGATGTTTTGAGGAGAAGCAATTTTGTGTTTGGTGGTGAATTAGTCATTGGGCAGGAGTAAGGGGGTTAGAAAATGAGTGATGTTTAGAGCCAAGTAAGAAGGCAGACTGTTGGTTTCATTAGCTGAATCGAGGATTCGGGGGATAAATTTAGCACGTTTAGGAAAAGATTCAATGAAATATATAGACGAATAGGAACATTTGGTGTAGATTTTGAAATGAAGTTAAATTAGGGCTTTCACATGTAAGAACTGATTTCATTTATATTTTGGTATTTAACAAACTACTCTAAGACTTATGCCATCCAATTAAAACAATGGTTTATTTTGCTCACAAATCTGCAAACAAGACTGAACCTGTCAGGGACAGCTCATTTCTGCTCCACACAGCATCAGTCAGGGCAGCTGGCCTGGGGATGGCAAGGTGTGCCATCAAGGTGACTCTCTCCCACAGCTGGTAAGTAGGGCTGGCTGCCATCGGAAAGGTCAGCTGGGGCTGTGGGCAGGAGGTCCATCCAGTATTCTCACTAATAGGACATTAATTTTATGAATTTATTATAGATTTCTGAGCCCATACTATATTTTTTTAAGATTACATAAGATTACTCTAAATGTGTAGCTCTGGGAGAAAAATCTAAACTAACTGACCAATCCTGTCCACTTTCTAGATATTGGTGAGGTCACACTCTTATTATTTTAAATATCAAAGTTAGTAGAAACCTGTTCTCATTCATTTTGTATCTTGAACTCCTAGTGCAGTTGCTCATTGGTTGTTTGCTGAACATATGTGTACATGTGACATGGCTTTTAAGATCCACTTGGTTTTGTGAATAGAGCTTCCCAACTGGTGTGCAGCAAATGAGTTATAGATATGGGAAGATCTTTATCTGCTTTAGTCCCCAGACCCTCAGGAAATGGGGTTGAGTCCAGAATAGCTTCACATTTACCCCTGTGTGCTGTAAAAATGTTATCATTTTATGAGCATGCCATACTGTGAAAGAATTGAGAACCACATGATTAAGACACATTACTAAGAAATAATTTAATGAAGTTGATTAAAATTTAAATTAAGAAGTTATTAAAACAGCAACAAAATGAAGCCATGGAGAACAAAAGAAATACAATCATGAAGACAAAAGGAAAAAAATAAGTTGTCAAACAGAGGAGTAGAATTGCTAAGTAAATCAAAAGTTCTTTCATGGAGGAGAGAAGAAAAGACAAACCACTAGTAAATCTAATAAAAAAAGAGTATATAAATTAGAAAGGCAAATGGCAGAATAATCGCAGTGAAAAGGTAAATTAAAAAGTTTATAAGAGAATAATTTTCCTAAGACTATTCAAATCAAAATAAAAACTAAATAAAATCGATGACTCCTAAGAAAACATAAATCTCCAAAATGGATCTCGGAATTGATCCATGACCGTGGGGAACATTTCCAAAGAGCAAACCTCTGAAAAGTGCTGGACCAGTCACTTCAGCAGTGAATTTTGTAAAACCTTTGAGGCAAGCAGGACTTCAGGCAAGCAGGACTTGTTCCTGGTATAGACAAAAGAGACCTACCTGTCACTACAATTTCTAGAGAAATGCCCAGTATCTGTTCTCCCAGCAATGGGGATTTTTTCGAACTTGGTAATGCATAGGGTAAGTCGGGTGTACTGTGACAGTTTTTGCATTTAGGTCAGTCAGTCTTCTGTATATCACAATGCGTTTCTGTGCTCCAACAACTATTGCAGCTGAAAAGTTCAGCACTTCCCTCTAAGAAGCTCAGAGCTTCTTTGTATTAGTGAGCTTACTCTCAGCATCATGAAGTGGGTGAAACTGAAGGGAAGCTCTAACTTAAAGGTTTTAGATAACAGTGCCCCAGATGGGTTTTTTCCTTTATCAAATATATTTATAATTTATTGGACTCCACATTTCTCTGTGAGGCAATGAGGTATACATTTCCAAAGGCTTCCAGTTCTGTGCTTCATAGATAGGGAGGCCACATGTCCCATTTTGCCTGGGATAGTTGGGTAATTTCTATGGTTCCCCCTCTCCCATAGTTGTTGATAAAGCCTCCTTTTAATCTTGAAAGTGTCTCAGTTTGAAAGATGAATTATATGGTCTCTCCATTCATGGATTATAATGAAGCCAAGTGAGCAATTTTTTGTATGCATTGGAGAAGGCACAGTTTGCTTTCTTTCCTGCTAGCACAGTCTTGATGGTGGGTCCACACAGATAAAAAATAGTGCTTAGCCTTTGTGTTTCTTGTCACATATACTGAGACATTCCTGATTGATTCCAACACTGAATTGCTCACTTTTGTGAACAAGTTGATCTGTTTGATAATTAGTTGACGGAGTAAATTGCTTCTTGAAAGATCTGATACTTGTTGAAAATCAGCCAGATTTAGGGAGAAGTGAAACTCTCGGTGGAGTTTTTCAGGCAATGTGAAATTGTTGAATTTGCACAAAGGACACTTTTGGTGTGATTTGCCAACTCTTCAATGACAACTCATTAATAATTGTAAAGTTTTGAAACTACATACAAGGACTGCCTTTGCCCTGTGTTAGCCTACTGCTCGCTTCTGCCAGGTGTCTATGCAAGAGACTTACTGACTTGACAGACTGGAGCTTTTGGTCAAGTGAATTGCGCTTGGTAACAGAAAACATTTGGGAGAATTTACATCTCTTTCCCGAAAATCTGAAGTCCATTCTTTTGGTGGATCTAATTTCATTTTAATTTAAAGGAAAGCTGCTAACTCAACTGCATGCCAACAATTAGGGGATAATTTGTGAGTATAAGGAAATTGTAAAAATGAAAACTTATGCCCTGGCTAGTGTGACTCAGTGGAGTGAGTGCAAGTCTGTGAACCAAAGGGTTGTGGATCAGTTCCCAGTCAGGGCACATGCCTGTGTTGTGGGCCAGGTCCCCATTAGGGTACATGCAAGAGGCAACCACACAGTGATGTTTCTCTCCCTCTATTTTTCCCTTCTTCCCTTACTTTCTAGAAGAGGATAGATAAAACATTTTAAAAAATGAAAAGTTAGTGAGGGACAATCACAAATCACACAACTGAAATAATAAATTAGTCAAATATTATCATATAATCAAAATACTTTCTCAAAGTGTATTTAAGATAAACGTATTATGATTCTCCTGACTTCACAATAGAGAGCCTATTGGCTTTGGGTCAAGTGATGGTGGTACCTTGGCTCATCACACACTCCTCTTCATCTTGACCACTGTGTTCCAACTGTGCTGCCTTCTTTCTCTCTGTTAGTGGAATGTGCTGGTCTCCCAATAACTCAGGAGTTGGGATTGCTATTCTTTATTTGTGAGTGCTCCTTACAGAGGTACTTCCTTTTTATCATCCAATCTCCCACTCAAATGCCCCACACTTGAAGCTGTCCAGTCTACAGAAATTGCCCCATTACTCCCCATTCCATTGTCCTGCAGTGTTTCAGCCACCAGACTCTATTTAGATTTGTTTTTTATCTTATTTAGTTTATTTTTCTCCCACTAGCAGGTAAAATCCACAAGAACAGAGGTCTTGTTTTATTATGTACATTGCTATATCCCCAGGGTCCATAAAAGACCTGGCATGCAGAATCTACTCAATCATTATTTGTGCAAATAATCATATTGATATTTTTCTGTAAGTTTTAAAAAAGATTTTACTTGTGTATTTTTAGACACGGGGGGAGGGAGGGAAAAAGAGAGAGAAAAACATCAATGTGTGGTTGCCTCTCATGTGCCCTGCAGTGGGGACCTGGTCCACAACCCAGTTGTGTGCCCTGATTGGGAATCGAACTAGTGACCCTTTGATTTGCAGGCTGGCACTCAATCTACTGAGCCATACTAGCCATGTATTTTTTTATAAGTTGACATGCATAAAATTATTGAGCGATCATATAGATTGTTTAATGAACACATTGTTGTGTATATTGTTGGAACTTCTCATCTCAATTTATAATTTAAATTGTGCCTAACACATGAAATCATCACAAATCAATTAACCTTGAGGACAAAAGAATACAATAAAACACAACTTTTCACTTGGAGGCATAATACGCAAGTCCTAATGCTCTAACATTGCTTAGTGAAAAGGTACAGCAATCCAGTACTTGAACCAAATACAAAGTTGGGAAATTTTGTACCTCAATTCATACAATATGTATTTGATTTTCCTAAATAAATTATATTTGTAGTGACACAAATAGGGTTAAAAAACTAAAATATTTTTCTAAGAAATTATTGAGCTTTATTCTGCAGAGATATTGGAAAGCAAGCACACAGTTACATGGTAGACAGAATATGAAAGAGTAACTTTTTAAAAATTTTTTACTTATTTATCTTTAGAGGGGAAGGGAAGGAGAGAGTGAGAGAAACATCAATGTATGGTTGCCTTTCATGCGTCCCCTGCTGGGAACTGGCCTGCAGGGAACTGGCCTGCAACCCAGGAATGTGCCCTGACTGGGAATCAAACCGCGAATGTCTGGTTCGCAGGCCTGAGCTCAATCCACTGAGCTACACCAGCCAGGGCTTAACTTTTAATCTGTATATAAAGATACTCCTGTTTTGAGTTAGGATAACTCAGCTTTAACTCGTACTGAGAAATCTGAACTTCTCAAAGAAGTTGGTGGAGTGACTGTAAGTGTGTATACATTTGTGACCTTCTGTGAGAGCCAAGTAGGCAGCAGATTATCTATTCTTAAAAATGTTCAAAAACTTTCTTTATCCTAAGTCTAAGAAGACATAACATTATTTTTTATTGGTTTATTGTTGTTGAGGTCGATGATCTTCTAAAGAACAGGACCAAAGTTTGAACTTCCTGTTTTTTATAGTAATGGCCAACTCATCTTCAGAAAAATTCTAACAATGTCCCGGAGAATGTGATGTGAAGAGCGTGCATTTGTCTTGTGTGGTCAGTAGCAATCTGCAAAGAATTTCCAGGTGACTTTCTGCATATTCAAGCTTTATTTGGATGCCTACACATCCACTCTCCTGTTAGTGGTGTTATCAAATAGCTTTGAGTGGATGCACTTTAAGCATTTGAAAGCTTTTCCATTCTTGTGAAGCCCCAATAATGCATGTGATGATGATCTCAGTTCTTTTCTATCATGATGAATTTTGTAGGACTTGTTCAGTATGTAACAGAGGGATATTAAAATATACTTTTCTAGTTCCTTTGAAATGTAGAATTTTAAAAGTTATATTAAGATTACCAAGGAGATTTTACAATTGGCAGGTTTCTTTGACATTTTATGTATCCAGATGTTAATGTACAAAACTGCCTTATAAGTATGTATTTTCTTTCTTTGAGTACAAAGCAATGAATATTCATAAAACATATGTAAATAAGAACTTTTCTCCTATCACATTTCTGATTTAATTCTCAAGCTGGCTATATCTTGTTTAAAATTCTTTTCCCACTTCCAAATTATTGTAAAGACAAAGTAAGCATTTAAAAATAGTTCAGTGGTAGCAATAAACACACATTTTCATGTAAGTACTAAAACTTGAAACACAGGTGATCTATCTCCAATATTAATTATAGAGTTCTAAGGATTTATAGTACTAATGTGGCAGTACAATTTCAACTCTATAATTACAGCTGTTGGGACTGAGAGATCCCAGTCTTTGACCATGCAGTGAAACAGATAGTTAAACTGAAGACTGGAAACATAAAAGACCTCACTAAGGTTACAGAGCCATTAAGTCACAGCACTTACGTTCTATGATTCCAAGTCCAGTGTTCTCACTGACCAAATCATGGGCTTTTCATATAAACATTCTTCAAGTAGCAAGTATAACAGCAGTGATTGAAAGTTCATAGTTTTCTTGGTCTGTCTTCACTATAATATTCATAGTAACACATCTCAGATTTTGAAGGTGGGCATAAGAATAATATCGGATGCTTCTTTAAGATACAGATTTTTAAAACTTCAATCTTCAGCATGCCTGTGGTAGAATTTGGGTCTGCATTTTTAATAAGTTTGTCTAGTGTTTCTTATTTTTCATTAAATATTTTGAGTTATTATAATCTTTACACTCAAGCATAAATTGTGTAGAGAGTATAATCTGAAACATGTGTATCAAATACATAGGATTTCTATATGGCATTGAATAATTACTTTCCTGAATGAAGGATTTCTAAAAATACAGGTGAATGTAAAACATATTTGAAAATACTACTTTATTTTTTAGATTCAGGAGTTTTTGTTTAATCAGATCATCTCCATCAAAAGTTGTTGACAGCATGTTTTTATCCACCATCTATTCTGGCTGAAAGAGTGTCTGTTTGAGAGGAGCGATTGCCCTGTCAATTTAAACGTCAGTGGTAATAAATGAAAACATTTATTTTAATATGAAAACAGATTATTACATGACTCCCATTTTCTATTCTGAATATGTATATAGCTGTCAATCAAATAGATGCAGCAAAATTAACGTACAAAATCAAAGTAATCAGCTTTAATTGTTCAAGGAAAAATTCAGGTCACCTATCAACCCAGATGAGGAATGATGTCCAAATTTTATTTTGGCTACTTAGCATTTCCCATGGTAATTTGCTATTTTAATTTTCCAGCCTCCTAAATTAACTATTCAACCTTTCCGTATTCAAATTTCCACACACCTGTTTGGCATGAAGACATAAAGACAGAGAAGAAATGGTACTTCTGAGTCTCAGGCCAGACCATTTACACACTAGAAAGTCACTGACCATCTGTTTGCTCCCTGTTAACCCCTAGCTGTACCTTCCACTTCCCCACCTGCTGCAGCCCTTGCAAATGAAGTCCTCGTCTGTTGATAGCACATATGCCCAGTTTTTCTGGCTCCTAATATTCCACTCAATGCCTAAGATGAGAGCATATCTCGTGCTTCCAGGAATATGCTCAGGTTTGAATTGGACTGCCAGACGTGGAGTCTTCTGGTTTGGACTCAGGACTGCCTGTGCACCACCCACTGAGCATCTCAGTGGTAGTCATGTAGACCCCTATTTTCTCTAGTGATCTCTGAGATTGCCAGTTATTGATATGATGCTCAAATAACAAAAAATACATAATTATTGGTCTTGGGAACTATGGGGCATACGAGTCAAATCTGGAATACTGGTTTGAGGACTAAGCTGTGTGGTTTGACTAATCATACAGTATCATTTATTCACCTTTACTGAAGTTTTTGTAATGTTTGAGGTTGAACCTTTGGGTCATTATGTAAATAAACAGTGATTAATTTTATTCTTTAGGGATTTGAAGACCATTGCCTGCAAACTGTAAACTTTTAACCATTTTCTCCCTCTGAGAAACATGTTTTCATTTTTAACGTATTCTGCCAGAAATAGGAAAGTTGGCACACAACATGTTGACTAATTAAAAGAACAAAACTCGACTAAGTTACATAAATATTTTTACTATCTTCATTAGGCCACAGACTTTGAATTTAGATGGTCTGACAACTGTAGTATTTTACACAATATGTTCAACCCACATTTTGCGGAAAGCACCTCCATACTTGATTATTTTCTCATTCAGCTTTCTCTGCATATAATATTAACCCACTCAACAATAACTTCAGCCATACATTAAAAGTATATTGCTACATTTAAACAGCTATATTGGTGAAATATGATCCACAACAATAGCTGATTTACTCAGTTCTTAGTGTACACCTGGCACGACTGTAAACACTTTGTGTTCGTGTCCTCGGTGCCCACGACATGCCTATGGGATGAGCACTGTGACTGTGAAACTAGCAAAATACCTAGTTAAGTAACTCACTCAAGGCCAGGAAGGTTCTACTAATGTAAACCCAAGAAGTATTTTAGTTGTCCAAGTCCCAGACAGGCATGACAAGTGTTGAAATTAGTATTATATTTATTTGAACATGTGACGTTCTACTCGTTTCTAGTCAACTTAATGTAATAACAACTAAAAGGAAATAAAGTAATGAATACTAACAAGTCACAGTTTGTTATAAAACTTTATAGCAAATTATCAGACTTCAGTGTGTTCAGGGACTAGTCCTATGAGATTATTTATAAAATTAGATTACAGATTTATATTGTACAACTATAGCAATAAGCCAACATTTTAAATGTCAATATTTTAACAGGTTTAAAGCATTTTTTCTCATTCATAATAGAAATAAAATACATTACAATACATACTTTATGAGCAAATACATTTAGAGAAATGATATTTTCTCTCAAGACAATTAGGAGCACCCATAACTATTGTTAGATTACAAACAAAATTTACACTATTGTTAAATTTTAAGTAAAAAGAGAAATTTTAAATACTGGTTCACTTCTGTAATTTTCAGAAGGAAATTTCAAAGTGAAAATAGAAGTTGTTTGCAATTGTGGTACAAACACCGTGTAAAATGAGCCTAGTTGTCTGATTATGTCCCGGAGGACATTGTATGTTTTATGACACATTGATGGTTTAGAGATGGCATCTGTAAGGATTATATCTTTGCTCGATGGCATGCAAGTCAAAGAAGCTGATGTGAGGGCAAGAAGTGAAAGGATGTCCTGCGACATCCTTTCTCACAACAGTATTCTCACATGGGCTTGACTCTCCTTTAAAGAGAGGCTCTCATATTTCTCCTAGTTTTCAGTCTCTGGTGCCCGGTTTATGAAAGCATCATTTATAGTGTCTTAAAAATATTCTAGGCTCTTCAGTGTTACCCCAATGCTTAACATCTCCATTTATGTAAAATAAATGCATTGCAGTTATGCTTTTTTTGAACATGTTAAGACAAAGTCATTTTTGTGGTAGAGAGAAAGAGTAAATTTCTTGAAGTGGTTACAGAAAAATGCATTGATACTTTAAACTACAGAATTAATAAACTGTGCAGCAGAAAAGTAATCATAGGTTTTCTTTAAAGAATAGATTCTTACTCAATAAATGAAAAAGTGCGGGCTAAGGAGATAGATTGAACTTCAGCCCCAACATGTACTGTGAGTGTGAATTTACTCACATCCCTAATTACAGCTCCCTTATGTCATACATGAATGACCAGTAATATGATCAAACACCAGAATATAAGAAGTGTTGTAGATGCATGAATGCTCGGGAAATGGTATTTGTGTACCTTCAGATTCTCCTCCTACTCAGTGAGGTCAGTCCCCTGACACGTACTTTGGCGGTTGGACGTTGACATTGTCCTCTTCCTGCTGCATTAACAGCATGAGGGGAGAGAAATGAAATGTAGGCATATGATGATGGTGGTACACAAAAGTGTCATTTTATTTAAATGTCACAAATAAAAATATAAAGCCTCATTTTAATTTAAGTAGCAAGAGAGCTAGGTTAATAAATGCATCCTATGCATTACATTTTCTTAGTTGAATGTTGTATTCGGTATGCTAGCCTATTTGTAAAAAATGACTTAACACTTTGAGTAAAAATAAGGTTTTGACTCTCCTCTGTGTTGTTCTTTTTTCCTAAGCTTTTGAAGCTTTCATACGGTAGTACTAATTTAGCTGAACCCACATAAAAAGGAGATTTTCATTAATGAATGATTAAATGCAGTATCTGAAATTAAAATCAGCCTTACTAAATAAACACTGTCATTTTTTCGGGCAAATTATTCAGTATGCCCATGTGAACAAGAATGTATTCAGGATGACAATTCATTGATCACAGTGGTGTCTGAAAATGCTTTGAAATAAATCGGACTTTGAAATTTTTGTTATTGGCAAAAATACATTAAGCCACTCAAAATTTCAAGTGTGCCAAAAATAACACAGGAAGTAAAACCAGTCTTTGAGTTGTCTAGAATCTGTCTAATTTTTGCCTTTACAGCAGGGCTATTAACAATGACATCACACATGTAAATATCCCAACATGCACACAGGACTAGGCTGAGAGGCATGCAGTGAAAACTGGAAAATTACACATCATTTCTGCAGGATAGAAGACTTCCAGAGCCTCTCCATGTATATGGTAGATTCTGTTCAAAATTTACAACACCCAGCAGAATGTCATAAGCTAGCAGTGTTGGAGCACTGATTATATGTTGTACACTTTTAATCCCACAATAATTCTATAAAGTGAAATATTTTTTACCCTAATTTTACAGATGGGGAAACATAAGTACAGGGATATTAAGTAATTTACTCAAGTTTATAGTTATAGCAGAAATCTTAGTACAAATATAAGCTACATTCCATTTGTGAATCCAAATCTCATGTCTTATGTAGTGAGGTCTTCTGATAAGATAAGCTATTTAATTATTCCACAAAAACTTTCTCTCAGAGAATAAAATACCTATCTTCCTAATAGGGAATACACAAGGTACGAAATTTAGAAATTCACTGACATTGTTAAAATCCCCTTTGGTTAAAGTATTTGTCTGGTTGGAAAAATGGATTAAGGCTACTCAAGGAAGAAAATGTAGATAAAAATGAAATTAATTTTGTCTCACTGGGTTGTAAAGAATCCTGCATTTCAAAATATTAAAAGCTCATAAATCTAGTTGGGAAATAAGTAAAGATTTAGGGGGAGAATGTCATTTAAAAAATTCCCAGGATCACTTGGATTATAGAAGCAGAATGAAGTGGGGATTAATATGATTAAAACTCTACAGCACATAGATTCAGGTAACTAAGTATTTTTCAGTAAACGATGAGTTTACTTGAGGACTGAGTTGCCCAAGCGTCTAAGAGAAGACTGTTCAACTAAGGAATATGAATAGCCTTTTCCAAACCTAAGTTTGTATGTTTCTTTAGCAACCATAGTATATTTTTAAGATTATAGAAAATGTTTTCTGATTTGAGCACAGAGATTTAAGGAGAAATTGATACAGTGTTCAAACATTACAGCAATAAGAATTTTTCATGTTCCAGTAAGATTTTCATATTTGGCTTATTAGAATATGCCTTTTATTAACAACATGAAATTAAAGTGTTCTTTCTTGAAGAATGCTTAGGAAGTTTAGGTTTTATTTTTTAACATTCATGGAAATTAATTACATTTCATAAAGTAACCAGTTTGTAAGTCAAGAAACACAGGCACACATATGAAGATACAACATATAATTCATTTTCTTAACCACAGAAAATTAGATCTGATTATAGAGCCTCTAGTAAATGAAACATAAAAACCCATACTTTAAAAAATGTACTTGAAAAATAATTAAATAAAAATAAAAAAACAAAAACAAAAAACCCATACTTTGGAAGAATTCTGTGTCCCGTACCCGGTGGGTGGGCAGGTGAGGCTGGGTAGGAGAGATACCGACCAGAGCACACAAACGAGATAGTGAGAGGGTGACCTGGACTGGAAAGAACACAAGAGTGCTGCCGACTTTTTTGCAAAATGTAGAGACAAGTCCCAGAAAAATGGTTAATTCATAACCAGCTGAGGTGTGTGGACCTGAGTGAAAAAAAAGAAGTAGCAGAGTTGGTGGCTAGGATAGCAGTGAAACATGAAATCAATTTTATGAAACTAATTTTTGTAGAGGGATTATGTGTTAGGTGTTATTTTCTTGCCAAGACCAAGGGATCAGGGAACTTAAAAGTGCTAAGTTAGACTAAATAGATCATTGACATATGTCACATTCCACATTTTACCATTTTAGTGAAATCGGTAATACCACTTTCAGGGACGTCATTTCTCTTTTGTTAGAAATGGAAATCCAGCCTTTTGTTTTTGTTTTCCTGATAAATGCATCATCCTGCATTTGTAGTCTTAGGTCTCAGCAATATACCTAATGGTCTACAGAATGTCTTTCACTGATCATTAGCCCCTTTTGTAAATCAAAGATAATTTATTCATTTAAAAGTCTAGGGCATTGTGGGTAATAAAAGGAGGTACAAATAGGATTTATATCTTTAAAGAATTCAAGGTTCAGATGAGAATATAAGACTTAAGGACATAAAAATCAAGCAATCATTGGTAAAATTTGGATATCGGAGTTAAATTAACATGGGTCAAATGCCAGCCCCACTTCATTTTGGATGTCTAAATTTTTCTGAGTTATTTAATGTTCTTGAAGCCTCATTTTTTTGTTAAAACCCAGATAATTTATTGTGTAGATCTCCAGGGATTATTTAGAGGATAGCATTAGATAATATGCATCTATCAGATTTTTTGCATCTAATCAAAGGTCACTTGGTATCCAATAGATTGAGCACATAATCATTTTTGTCACTTAATTATACTGAGCCCTACTAATGAAGCCAAGAGAACGATAATATGTATTTGGCATAGTTTTATAAAATAAAGTCTTATAAGAGAAGGTCTTTGGTTTGTAGCTAAGTGAGACTCACATTATATTAGCGATTAGTAACTAAAAAGATATTGCATTAGCCATTGGGATGTACTAAGACCCCGATTTCTTTGACAAATCATTTCCCATTGCCAGCTTCATGGCTTTGAACAACATTTTTAATGTCTTCGTATGTTTATTTTACTCATCTGATTAAGCAGTGACATGAAATCAATAATCTCTGGGTGCCCTATGATTCATAGCAGACAGAAAATGATTAAAATATCTATGTAGGCTGTCTTTCTTTGTGGTATTTAAAAACATCACAGACATACTTATCAAAAGAAGATACCTGTGGTATCTGTAGGAAACATTGAGCAGTGGCTGTGGTCACTATTTATTTACAGAACATTAATGACCATGTACCAACCAGGATTTCATCTTCTTCTAGGAAACAGACTGATTCATTTGGAGATGTGTCACAATGCCAGGCAACCACTTCTTTAAAAATTTCAAATGGCATGACAAATATTTTCAAATGTGTTTTCTTAGCCTTGAGACTATTTTGTGATTATTTGACTGATTTTTAGCAAGGTGATTAAAGTATATAAAGGACTACAGAATATTAATTTGAAGTATAAAAGCATTTAACTCTTAATCCCAATTCTCTTAGGAAGAGGTGAGAAAGCTGTCGTGGGTTTAATGAAAAAGTAAATTCATTCATTAATGGAAAATCCATGTTTTTAGAAGGCCATTTTAGTAGAGTGGGAAGTAAAGGAAAATATTTTTATGCCAGATAATTTACTCGAGATATTAATTTTTTAATGAGGAAAGTAGCTGTATGAATTATACATGTGAAAGTTAGTGGCCCTTTTATTTCTTGGAAGAGATGATCAACTATGTGCCTACAGATTCTTCAGTGATTACCAGGCTTATTATTTGATTCAGCTTTGTAATGAACTGATTTGTGATTGATCAAAGGAAGGTAGAAAATTGATGTGTATGTTTCCAATCTGTGGTTTCCTTGCTGTCACCATCCAGTTCTAATTTTCTCTGGGCATTAACACAATCCACTTGGTCTTACTTTGTCTGTATTAGGGTCTACCTACCAACCTGCTTTTCAGGGTAGATATCAATATTTCATCTTAACATGACTATGAGTTCATAAACTGCAGCTACAAGAGAGCATGCCTATTCTCAAACAAAAATTTGTTTGTAGAAGTAAATCAAAGGAGTAAATAAATAAATCCAACTATAAAATTCAGTGCTTTGATCTACCCTTTGGAAAGGAAAAAACAACCAAGTAGTTAAGTACTGTCTGGATAAACCTTTTGTACATAAATGAGTGTTACATCAACCTTTCAGAGTAAGGTCATTTTCAGAAATGACAGAAAGTCAACAGGGCAATAATCAGAAAATTATTGCTTTATTCAATTTAAGCCCCACTAATGGTTCTTTAAGTCATATTCACTTGATAAGAAGATGGAAAGGGAAATAACCCCAAAGTTACAAAGGTGCTCTGAGGGCTAATAGATGTAAATTGCAGACAAATAAGTATTGAAATGTCATTCCTATGTCCAGGTCACTTGGCAATGACTTTGCACTGGACATTTACATATTGTAAGCCATATGTCCCAGTTCACAATAATGAAGACAGAGATACCATTCCTTCTTATCTTCACATGGATTTAGATAGAAATGAACTCCCACCAACCCTATTCCCTCCTCCTCTGTTTCTCTGTCCTTTTCTATTTCTGTGTGTGTGTGCATGCATGTGTATTGATAGCCAACATGTGTTTATTGTCTACTTAACAGCCTAAACCCCGTGTTGTGGAGGGGTTGGGGTAGGTGGTGGGGATTCAAAATAAGTCAAACTAAATCACTTCATTTCTATCACATGTATAAAATATATGGCACATGGCTCTTATACTTAAGAAAATTACATTCTTGTTAAGAATCCAGAGTAATAATAGTAACAGATATAAAGGACTACACAAGATAATAAAACGCATCATGAAATTTTGATGTTCACATTTTTTCTCATTTAATTTCAACTTCCTTTTTTGTCCTTATTAAAATGAACGTCTTACAAATGCAGCTCACATTCTGGGATACTGGGGGTTAGAACTTCCACATGAATTTTGTGGGGACACAGTTCAGCTCATAACATGTACCACTGGACCCCCCCTTGAAGAAGGAGGGCAAGATGCAAGTCTGGTGCAGGGAACTTCTCCGGACTCCATATGACAAAGTAAATGTGGGTGACACCAAGCTCACACAGAGTCCTTCAGTCAGGCATGTGGATGGAGGATAGTGACTAGACATTGTGAGTGGTATCATTGCTTCTGAGAAACCAGCAGGAGAAAAGCAAAGGCTAAATGCCACATTTATACTGGAGATCCCATGTCATGGGGCTTTCACTGAAAATCAGCCCAGAGCCCTGCCTGGAGCCTCCCTGTCACTCTCTTCCTCTAGTACATGGTCCAGGACTCAAAGGTAGAAAATAATGAAAAGGCACCTAGGACGGACTTTTTACAGAGATACACAAAAAATAAAAATTTTGAAAAAGAACAAGACAGAAAAAAGAAAATGAAAATGAAAAATGAAATCACTAGAGGACAAGCCAGAGAAGAACTGGGAGAGAAAAGAAGAGTTAAAGAGGATTAGAGAAAGATGCAAGAAAATCTAAATGCTCTTTGTTGGAATACCTGAACCAGACTAGAAACAGGAAAACCTTTAAACAATGCAAATCAAGAAAACTTTTTCATAAAAGGGGAAGGCTTGACTCTACAGAATGAATGAACCAAACAGTCCCAAGTAACATGGACTAATTACAGTTGAGACATAGCCTAATACAATTACTAAATTCTAAAGAAAAGATTATTGCCTAAGCAGATATATAAATTCAAGCTATCTGTAAGGCAATAAAATTAATTTAGTCATACTTATCCATAATAGTCAGGACTAAAAGAAAGTGGAGCCTGTAAAGTTCTTGGAAAAGAAGTAAAAACCAAAGAATTTATAGACCAGAGCAAGAAAAATGTCTGAAAAGGCATTTTGAACACATAAGAAATCAGTAAATACAGTTTCAATGGTCTTTGATGAAAACATGATAAAACCCAGACAATAATAATGTATTAAAGATTGTCTTTGAGCACTGAGTCCAATTAATTATATGCCAAAAGACTCAAATCACTGGGAAAGTTATGGTTTTAAAAACAACATGAAAGTTCTAAGTCCTGACAGTGTAAAAATTACATCCTCAAAAGGCTGAGCTTGGGAGGAAGGAAGAAGAGAGCAATTGGGAGGATGTGGATATATAAAGCTGAGAGTCAAAAGATACAATTTAAAACTCATAAAGCAGGTAATATAAGTAAGTATTAGTATACTTAAGTAGCATAATGATAACCATTAAGAAAATGGCAAACTCAATGAAATTGAGAAGGTAATGAAAATATATAACTTAAATTGTAAAGAAATGTACAGTAGAGTAACTAGAGAAAAAAGAGGATTAGGATATTATAGAAAATTACAGTTACAAGTGTAATCATGAGAATACATCTAAATGATCAGAAGTAATGTAGAGAAAACAAGGACTGTATGTGTAAAGAACGTCACCTGTGATGATAGAACTAAGATCAAACATATCCATTACATCAGTACATGTAGATGAATGTAAGTGGACCAAGCATCCTATTTTAAAAAAATGATGCATCAATTGTATCAAGAGGCAAAATCCAACATGTGCTCTCTGCAAGTGATACCAGATCCTGCCGATGGCTTTGTTGGGACTGGATTTCCAAAAGCCAAGCCTGGAAGTGGGAAGACCAGTCAAAAAGCTCTCACAGATTTTTACGGGAGAGATGATGGAGTCTTGATTTGGGGCAGAGGGTGAATTTGAGAAATCAAGAGAATCTGAGAAAAGAAGCATTTGTTATTGACTAGATGTGGAATTGAGAGAGACAGAGAGAGAGACAGAGAGAGAGACTCCAAGTTTTCTAATAGGATCCCCATTAAATGAGGCAGAGAATTATTAGTCAGAGTTTTGAAGAGAACGACAGTTTATTCATCTTCATCTCTTTAGTTGGATAGGTCTCTGGACTGCCTGAGTAGCTCTGTTGGGTGCTTAGTATTGACATTAATCCAAATCTCACTGGACGTGTCTAGGAGGAAGATACTAATTTGGAACTTTTCCCAGTAGAGGGAGTAGAACAAAGTTACTGCCTAGTCTGAAAACTATATGGTAAAGACAAAAACGAAATTTAGGACCGTTCCGGAGTCCAGCATAGAAGGAAGGCAATGGAGATGGCAAAAGGGAGGGAGAAGAAATCCTGTTCTTCTTCCTCATATGGAAGAATTGAGTTTTGTTGATTGGCAGCCTTGTTCAGGACATACACTGATTTGTTAATATGCTGATATGTTAAGAATTTTATAATGCTTATGATAAAATAATTCTCATGGCAAGATCCTATTTCTGTTATTTTATAGTAGAAAATCTTCCAAGCACAGCATTCAAAATTACTACAATAACTGTTATAAATACATGGAATGCACTTGTGTTCTGCTGCATGGGTTTGTTTAATGTTAATAGCTCAATTTCTCTAATTTATTTCTTATCAGACACAGATTTTGAAATAATTTTGTAATGGTTCTTAACATTGAAACCATTGTACGGCCTATTAATGATACAATAGAGTTAAGTCAAATGTATCCTCAAAATACTCTGAATTTCTCACTGTTTCTATTATATGCAACCAAAAAAAAAGTCTATTTCATTACAGCACCAAGGCTCCATATGGAACATTCCACACAAGTAACTTCACATTTCAAGTTGTTAAAATCACTTTGCTTTGGGCTTCAGAGCTTAAAACGCTACCCACAGCTCACTGTAATTATGTAGGAATATGTGACTTGTAAAATATCCTGGATTTTAAGCTCCCAATCAGTTGAAATGAAGCATAGCCCTTGAAAATCTTTGCCAGAATGGTGTTCCTTATGGAGAGGTGGCACTCTTAGAAAAATATCACATTTTTCCCCTCAGTGAAATAGAAGAGAATGGCACAAAAGGAGATTCAGGGCAAGGCAAAGTGGAGAAAGCATGGCTAGAGTTTGCAGAGAAACCATATAGGAAGGAAAAAGAAAAGACTTTCTTATTGCTTTAAATACTTTCAGGAACACAGAACAGTTTGAAGACAAAGTCCCGGAGTGAGTTTCACCTTCTGGTGGACTGGGACTGGGACTGGGGTGGGGATGGAGAAGGTGGGAGCTAAGGAACACATCCTGTATTCTGCAGGGCAGTTTCATTGCGGACTGTGACGAAAGGTTGGGAAACCAAAGCCCCTAGCGTATCTCCTTACTAAGAGGACAGGAATCAAAGGCATGATTACAGTGGAGTGGGATCATATAAGAAAAGTTCATTCTGTGTGATGCGTGGGAATGTTGAAGAGGTTCATCTCCTTGTCCGCCCTTTTCCTTATCCTTTCCTGCTGACATTGAACCCTCTTACTGCAGTCATTATCTCCTTCCTCTCTCCCTCTGCCGTTCTCTCTCCGGTTGCCCTTTGGTCTCCAGAGTCACTCACATCACCTCTAATATGCGTACTTCCCTCCTTCCTTCTTATCATGAGTCTCCCTTTCCCCCAAACCCTGAAATTTTTTAGAGAAAGGCCACATGAGTAAATAAAAATAAAAACTCACAAAAATAACTGCTATATTCAGATATGGTTAAGTTTCCTTCATCTTCTTAGACTTGGGAGAGGAAAAAAATCACCCATTGTATGTTCTGGCTTCATCTTTTAAAAATCTGTTGGAAGTCAGAATATTACAGACAGAGAGTCATATCTTTTCATTGTATCTATGTGTAGTATCAGTTCCAGCACCTATCAGTGATGCCTGGATGCTTATATTGCTTTGGAGATAATTGATTGGCATGCACAAATTTCTTTTAGTGAATTAAATGTTACAGCAGGCAAGTGTTGCCTCAAAATTCCAACATGTGCAAAAATTAGAAGCATTTGTTCATTGTGCATGTAATGCTAAAGGCATTTTGTGTAATTTCTCTGCTAAATATCAGAAGCTTATGGTAGTGTGTGAAATAAAGAAGAGGTAGCTGATGTGACAATCTCCAGGGCAGAGCTGTTGTCAGGCTCTGCCACTAAGCAGCTTTGTGCCTCTTCTCACTTCGCTCGAAATCCCTGTGCTCTTCATTTGCTCAACCCTGAGTGAGCTGTGCTGGAGCCTCGGGCCCCATTTAGCTCTACACCACCTCACGGCTTTTATGAAAGATGCTTTAAAAGTCATCATCATGCTCATTTCCTTCTTAAAGTTCAGTCTCCTTTTAAGAGGAAATGACCCCATCAAATGTCAGGGCATTTTAAAATGAATACCATCTTGGAATTTACATGTGTTCCTTGTCTAAAGTGTTTAGACAAGGTAGGAAGCACGTTTATTGGTCCAGAAGCACCTATCTCTAAAGTAGGAATGATACCCATGTTTTTGTCTGAATATTATTGTCAGTCTTTTGAATTTATAGGTTCTGCATCTGTGTTTTCAACCAACCAAAATATTGGATAAAAGCTGTGTGGGGAGGAAAATCCCACAAAGTTCCAGAAAGCAAAACTTGAATTTGCCATGGGCCAGGTACTATGCTGACTCCAAGTAAATGAAGCAATGTGTAGGCATACCCTGCTGCATTCTATGTACGAATATAGGTTACATGCAAATGCTAAGCTATTTTGTATAAGGGAGTTGAGCAACAATGGACTTTGGTATCTAGGGGTGTCCAGGAGTGAATCCCCTATGGATACTAGAGGGACCACTGCATATATATTTAGCTACAGTATTTATATTTTCTAGAAAAAAACTAAAAAATGATATGTTTCTATGGTTTGAACTCTGAAGACAAGAGATATCTAAAGAAAGATGTGAATTTCCATAATATATTCTGAAAGTTAATTTCAGGGTATGTGACCCTGAAGAGAGTAAAGCTATGGGCCATGCAATACCATCTTATTAAGGGTTTGCTCTCTGATAGCTGCTGGGTTAGGTGCTGATGGTGCAGAGGAGAATGAGAGAGTTCTACGTTGTAGTGGAGGATGCTGAAATGTAGCGATTAGCGATGTATAGTCAGAGGTCGGAGTAGATGTACTGGGTTGAGCTACTGCATAAGGTGATGTTTCAGTTCAGTTAGGAAAGATGAGAAAGTGTATTCCAGGTAAGCAGGAAGAGGAGGGCCAGAGGAGTAGTCATGGCAGGCAGATGACAGAGCATGAGCAAAGGCTCAGAGAGGAAAATGGTATCCAGGGTTTGGAGAAACATAAGTGGTTTCACATGGCTGAAGAATTAAAGGCAGAGACAGCTTCAGTTGCAGGAGAGGAGAAAAGGGAGCAAGCCAAGACACAGTAATTGCATTATTGGAAGTGCTGAAGAACTTACAATTTCCCCTGATCACATGACAGACTGAAAAGAGGGGATGTATGAATAGGATGCCTTTTGAAAATACTGTAAAATACTAAGGGGAGCACCCTTCTGGGGTAAAGTCAAGAGACAGGGACACCATTCAGGGGGCCATTGTAAAAGTCTATTTGAAAGATGATGAGCTATGCCTTGTATATTGGGGTTCTCCAGAGAAACAGGACAATACATAAAAAATATTAAAGGATTAACTCGAGATTTGGGGGGCTGGCAAGTCTGTTCTTAGTGTAAGCTGGTAGGTTGGAAATTCAGGTAGAGGTTGACATTGCAGCCTTGTATCTAAAATCCATAGTAGGCTGAAAACACAGGTGGGGTTGTTATGTTTCAGTCTTGAGGCCAAGTTCTTTCTTCTGCAGGAAACCTCAGTCATTGTTCTTTAGGTTCTTCACTGATGGGATGAGGCCCACCACCTTATGGAGGGTATTCTGCATTACTCAAAGGCTATTGATCCTATGGTCAAACAGTAATCATATCTAAAAATGAATCTTGACAGCATCACCTAAACTGGTGTTTGATCAAACTGGCCTCCATAGTCTAACCAAGCTGACACACCAGATTAACCATCACAACTTACTTTTATTAACTGTGTGTATTAATTTTTGTGAATCATTACTCATGATTTTCAGATGGTGTGGTTCATCCTCTATTTCTGTCCCTCTCTTTTCCCCCTTCATATTCACACAGAAAACTGAATTAGAATAGTGCTAGCAGATTCAAAATAAAATCATAATGGAACAGCATTTTTACAGGTTTTTATTATCAGCTGTGAGGATACTCTGATTATTAAAACAGTGAAAAGTGTCATTTCTCTGAATTAAAAGTACTAACAAGAATGAAGACCTCACAGTGAGCCAGCATGCTAGTGACACCTTTCTCTGTGGTCTTGTCATGTCAGTGACACTGCCTTTCAGTGCCTGTGCCTGTACAGGAAGCCCACGCTGGGTGGGCGGGGGTCAGTTTGCAGGTAACTGAGGGTATTTCTGTCCTTAAAGTGAGTCTTCTCCTTTGCAGTTCTTAGCCTTATGCAGGTAACTCTCGAAAAGATCATAAAATCACTCCAACATCAGTGAGGCCACTGTTTTGTGGACAGTATTTGCAAGTGTCGTCGGTGTGACACTTTCTGGACCCTGGAAAACACATCATTCTAAGAGGCACATATTATTCTCTAAAAATGAATCTCGTATTTGGGGGCAGAGCATGTGTTTATTTGGACCAAAAACTGATCACTTAATGGAATTAGCTCTATTAAATAGATTAAATTGTTCAGTAGTGGATGAAATGTATTGTTTCTCAATCTTTCCTTTTAGGGTGTGTATTTTCTCTTTCTACCTCCCTACTGTGATTTCTTAACTTAACATTCCTGGTTATATTACTGTACCACACTGCCATCCCATTACTGTCCCCAATTTAGTGTTCTATATCCACTTTCTTAGCTTAAAAAGCAACAAAATTAATATGTGACAGGTTATGTTGTAAGTCAGGACAGGTTGGTGTGTCTTATATTTACGCCAGTGTGAAGCCTTTGAATATGCTTTCTTTGTAGAGAAAAGCTTTAATCACTGAGGTGAAATTAGTAGGAGGGATTTAGAGTTTCAAAGAAACCTGATGGGGCTGGGGTGGGTTTGTTGTCGCTGTCGTATTTTTGGTACTCTTCCAACAGCACTATGGGTATGTAAAGGATTTCAACCAATTGTAATATCTTGAAGGTTCTGTACTACTTTGATGAGCTGTGAGTTTCACATCGATGAGTTTATATACAAAGGCACACCTCCTAAATGGCCAGGGCCGAGAGTTATTCTGAATTCCCTTCCTATACCTGGGGACTGGGATACGGAGGGAGGCTGTCTTCAGTCAACTCACAGCTGTTTTATTTACCCTTTGTTCATATTCACTTTTTAAAATCATCTTCCTAAGCTCCCCCCTCGTGAAGGGTTAATCAGATCAGACAAACTACCCATACAAATGGAAACCCCCCAAAACTGGTCTTTGTTTTGACTTTGAGGTTGCGACCCGGACAAAAATTGCACTATTGCATTTTAGAAGTCATGTATATATTGTGAGTTTTTGAATGCATATTGTTCTCAATTCAGATAAATTTCATTTATTGGTAAAATAGAATAGTTGCAAAGTTCTTTATACTGTTATAAAGAGTGTTCATATTACTTTATTTCATCCTTATGCCCCCTGTGAAGTAGACATGCCAGGTCTTTTGATCCAGTTACACAGAACATGTTAAGTGTCTTGCTAAAGATCAGATGGGCTGTGAGTAGAACTCAGGGTTTCCTAAGTCTAACCTTGCTCCTTTTATCATATCTCATTCAGCGTTAAGAATTTCTCAAAGACACTTAGTTGTCCTGCCAAGAGAATTCATGGAATTATATGCTAATTGTTCAGACTGAACAAACAGAAACCCTTTCTAAAAAAAAAAACCTAGTAGGAAGACTATGACCATCTCTCGTTTTATGCTGCCTCTTTTTATTAAGTTGCTTCTTTAAGTCCTGAAACATTATACAGTATAAACTTCATCACTAAAGACTATGCATTAAAAGAGGGAACTTAAGTAAATGATTACTTTAAAAGTCACAAACAACAATAAAATTTAAATTTTAAAATCACGTTTTTCTTTTTGGCGAGAACACTTATATTCTGCTCTCTTAGCAAATTTCAGTTACGCAGCAAACTGAGATCAACTGTGGTCGCCATGTTATGCAGTAGATTTTCAGATCTTTATGTTATAACTGGAAGTTTGTGCTCTTTAAACCACCTGTTCTTATTTCCTCCAGTGTTTGTCCTTTGGTACCTACCTGGAATCCTTTTTAAATTTCTTCTTAGAATTCTTCTCATTCTTTGGAGCCCTTAATCAATACTTTTTAAAGCCTTTGTTTTCACACCATAAAAGGCTTTAGAAATGTTCCCACCAAAAAGGAAAAAAATTAAGATAAATGTGAGATGATGGATGTGTTAATGAACTCAATGGGAGAAATGCTTTTATAATGTACATTTACATCAAATCTTCTCATTATACACTTTAAATATCTTACAAATGTATCTGTAAGTTATATATAATAAAGATAAAAAGTATTTTAAAAATTTTGTTTTCCTGAAGGATTTTTTTCTCCCCTTTAAAAATGAAGAAGCATTCATAGGTAGTCAGAATGTTCTTAGGTATTTTCTGGGATAAAGATTACTGAAGACCTAGTGAGCATCTGCTACTTACATCTTATCTAAACCCTACCAAGAGAGATATATTTTTACCTCCCTATTTTACTGAGCACTTCTAACTTGTCTGAGGACCCTCTGGCAAAGTGGCAAATCCAAGGTGGGAGCCTCCGTGGTTTGACAGCAGCTCCCTGTGTGTTTTCTGCTATACTCTGCCAGTCTGGTCTCTACGCCCATAAAAAATAAAAACTCTGATACACTCATTCAGCTAGCAGACTATGTCATGTTTGCCTTTCCAAAGAGTTAGAAGAACTTAACTATAAGGCTTGTAAAATATTAAATCTAAATATCACTTTGAGCCTCGAATTACTCTTTAAGTAACATCCCTGTGCTATAAAAATCCATTTGCAATACATTTTCATATGCAAGCTAAAGGATTTCAAAGTCTTTCTGAAAAGCCCATGGGCCCTGTGCAATTTGTACTCCTTACATTCTTTCCTCTGAGTGCCCAGAAATTCATTGTTTAAATTACCTTAAATTCAAGCCCCAGTCAATTACTACATGTGCATTTTTATTTTATGTGGATAAATGTCTTACTGTTGCAAAAAAAAAAAAGAAAGAAAGAAGCTGTGCATATATTATCAGTAGCAGAACCATGAAAAATGTGTAGACACAGGGAGCTTTTCCAATGGTCCTGGTATGTGGGAGGATTTCAGAGACAATGGTCTTTAAAAGGGAGGCCTCATGATAATACGTAAATGTGCAAATAGATTTAGTTTTTATAATTTGCTTAAGGTAATTATTTATGTATTGTGGCTCCCTCAAAATTGGGATTATGGGGATCAGAGGAATACTTTGAAGCTCACTGAGAGTAACTAATATTATAATTAAAAATTTAGGTATCTTTCTTTGGGGTAGTTAGTGTTAAATGACATGTAAAGGAAGGAAATACTGCACATTTCACATTGGAAGGATTTTTACTGGATGCTGATAGTTTTGCTCAGTTCTGTGAGGCAGCGATTCTTAATTCTAACTTCACATATGTCGTTACCCCAAATAGTTCATCTTTTGTCTCATCTTGCAGGAGTGTGTATTTTGTGTGGATGGGTGTGTACATGCACTTACATGTCTAGGCCCAACAAAGAAACACATACAATAAAACTCATGCACACACACCCACATCTAGGGCTTATCTAAAGGATAGCACAGGGTGTACAGTCAAAAATAAGGAAAGTGGAAAATTTTAAGAGGCATGCGCATTGTTTAATATTAGGATAAGTGATCTGCAAGAGGGTGTGGGGAATGCATTCTCTGACTTTGCAGATGATATTAAATACTTCAGGTTAGTGATATGCCAAGATGACCAAAACACATAGTGGATGCTAGAGAAGACCATGAGTTTAAAGTAAAGAAATATATGAACTCCAAGGTAAGGCAATACATTTAGGGGATAATGATCAGAATGGTACTATAGAATGTCAGAGTGAAATTAAGAATGGAAATCAGGAAAAGAATCTGCAGGCTCCCAAACATATTAGACCAGAGTACTGCAGGGTGGACTTAACCAGAAACAACGTAAGATGAAATGGGAAGGTGCATTCTGCTCTGCCCCCATATAAAATTTTGCGGTGTGTACAAATGGAAAATACTAACTCTTCCATGAATTTCTATGATATCATAATAACCTTGTAAAAATTAAGCATTTCTATACTTTGAAAAATATCTTTTCAAAACCCTGAGTATGAGATGAAATTTTGACTACCTTTGATACTTAACATATGCATTTTGATTATTAAATGAATAAAATTGTTTTGTGATATTATGTAATGGTCCTGCCTACCAGACCATGCTTCAACTTTAGCAATAGTCCCTTTTTGTCCAGGAAGGTTTAATTTTTTGAAAGTTGGATTTTATTAAATTTTGCCCTTATTGTTCCATGCAAATTAATGTAAAACTGAAAACCAAAAGCACTGACACTAGTATTAAAAGCATAGAACCTATAAACCTAATACTATAGAGAAAAGCTGGACTTGAAGGAATCAGCAAATTATTTAATTGACATCGGAGGCCTGCTTGGTTTAATTGGTTGACTTTGTGTGCAAAGATTATGACATAATTTTTTTAAATAAAAATATTGTACTAAATTAGAGAAATAACTTAAATGATAATATATCTTTGAAGCTTTTTGCAAATAGGTACTTTCTTCTTATAAAATGTACTTATTGCTTTCAAGTTTTGCCTATGAGGCTTTCATTATATTTTGCAAATCACAGTGTATGTAACAGAACTATGGAGACGAAAAAAGTAGTGACTTTAAAACTGGTGCTACAATTTTACTATAAGCTATGTGATTTTTGACAAATTAGTCCACTTTTCTGAGTGTCAATATTCTCATCTGTAATTTACAGCTAAAATGTTTTTATTCTTTGATAAATTAAAATAACTAATGTAAAACATCTATCACAATCCCTGACATAGTTGGATACTCAGTACATTGTGGCAGTTTTTATATGCTCTAACATTTACCCCACAATTGCTATCATTGGTTTACAGAGTGGACAGACCAGGAGACAGATACAGAATTGGAAAACTTCTGCACACTGTCATTGCCAATATGATAAGTCCCTCTGAAATGGGAATTAGAAAGCAAGAATGAATATCACAACTGCGATGAGTGCTTTTCTTACTGTAAGACATTAGAATAAGAAGTTAACTCTCCACTTCTCATTGTCTTTAGGATGAAATCTAACTTCTCATATATGGATTTTAAAGTTCATGTTTATTTGGTCCCTGTCCACATCTCTAGTTGCATCTTTTATGACAGTGCTTTTGTATTCTATGATCTTGACATTTCATCACATTTTTACTCATTAAGATGTTAAGTGACCTCTGTGTGTGGCTACTTCAACTCATCCTGTAGGTTGCATTTTGCTCATTGTTCTCCTCTCCATCCCCATCCCCATTGGATGTCTCTCCAAGGTACTGCTACATAGCAGCATGGCACAGGATTGCTTGACTGTTTGTATCCCTCACTAGACTATGAGCTCTGTGATGAAGGTTTATGTTTGACCTCCTTACTTTGCCCAATACATGGCATAAAGTAGGAAACCAATAAATATTTATAGCTAGAGGTAGGGTTATGAAGTTGTTAGAGATAGAAAATATAAGTGTAATCAGTTAAAATCATATAAAATCATTTTATCAAATTCAGAACATTTAGAATTGGTAAAAATTAAGCATAAAATTTTCAAAAAATGGCTTGGCAAAGTTCAATAGCAATTAGATGCACTTACATAAGCATTGCTTGAGAGACCAGGGAGAGGGCTAAGAACCCTTATTTTCCAGACATCTCCATCTATTACTCTCTCGGTGACTGTAGTCATTTAACTTCTTTTGGCTGCAGTAGGTTTATCTGTAGTATAGGGATAGTAAGTTTTATATACCTAAGTGCAGAGGATGAATAAAATAAATCCCTGAGGCCTTTTCTAGTTCTAAGACACATGATTCTTCAGACCATTGTGAAATTAAAGACAGCTGTAATTGGTGGTATAAAAATTTCAGTTTTGTGTGTTTAAAAATAATCACGTAAGGACAGGGTGTGTGTGCTATGCATGGAAGGAAGCAGGACTGTATGGTTTTGAATGAAATAGGATCATATGTAGAAATAAGTAACTAAAAATCACACAAAGTTACCAATTTTAAGTTGGCATAATCACTTCAGCTTTAAAATTATATATCCTTACATACAATCTGCCTATATATTTTAAAAGATAAAAACTATTTTGTAAATAATCACATATTCAATTATAGTTTGTGGTTATTCAGGATTATAAGAAAGTTTTGTTTCCCTGGTCATTGATTATTCATAGTTTATAAAGTATACATATAAAATGAATGTAAATGACTTGTATCAAGATATTACTTTGGAAAAGGATCACATCTACTATTAGTTTGGGTCAGTTTTCATATATAGAAAAATCATCCTGCTTTTCAGCTATAGTACGTCTCAGTGATGACGTATCAGGTTTGGGGTCAGAATTTTTTAGTGAATAAGAGATGTCAGTGAGAGACAGTGGCAAAATTTGAGAGTTATAAAATGGAAATAAGCTGGTCTAAAAGCCTAGTGATACACATTCTCAAAAGAAATAAAGAGAAAAGTAACCTATTTAATATATAGGGATTAAAAATGAAAGAAGTGAAAGTAATTGAACACACTGGTAGTATATTTTGGGTTGAAGCAAATATGTCAGAATGTGCCAAATAGAGCAGGAAAAAAAATCATAAAATTTGATTATGAAAGTCATAAGAACAGTAAGTGAAAGATAAAATAAATATGAAATGTCCAAATATAAAGCTTATTAGTCATGGGATGCATTATCTTTATACATATAAAAATAAAATGTTGTTTTAGAATATTAAAACAGCTATCATAATGTACCACAGAATGGAAATGAATACCTAAAATAACCTCTCAAATGACAGAAGAAAGAAAAAGTAACATAAACTCTTAAGTCCACTAATAAAAATACTAGAATCAAGTTACTGACCATAAGTGAGTTAAAACTAGAATAGGTACAGAACTGAAGTATGAAGCACGGATCTATCTAATCATTCAAAAATGCATTTATGTACTTCCAATTAAGCTCATGCTGTAAAGTGCTGGGCTTATAGAAGTAGACATTGTGACTTTGAAGAATGTGTGGCTTACTCAGAGAAGTGGATCAGTAACTCCGTAATTACAGTGCCATGTGATCAGCGATGCCCTATAAAATAATAGCAGTAAGCACAGCCTCCTAATAAGGCCTCTTGGGTTAGGGGGAAGAAGTCTCACTAGGAAGGAATGTTTGAATATTACCCTGAAAATGAAGAAGGAACATCAAAGTGTGCAGGTGAAGAGGTAGAGGGAAATCGAATTTCAAATAGAAGCCAGAGCAAGTGACAAGGCACAGAGACATGTGTACGGTTTGGAGTGAGTAGCTCTATATGATTGGGGGATGCATGGTTGTGGGCAGGCAAGAGATGAGGCCAGTGATAGATGACCAGGGTCCAGTTTATTAAGTCAAGTGCAGAAATGATCAGGCTTGTTCCTTAGAAAGTCCCCTTTGCTGATGTTGTGTGCAATTAATTCAGTGAAGTCTCTTACAATAGCAAGTGACAAAAATGCAGTTGATGTAAACAGACAGAAGTGGAGTGTACATAATGATGAAAATGAACTTAAAAGTACACAATGTATCTGTAGGGTAGGAGCAGAAAAAATAGAATGGCTAAGTTGTGGGCTCAGTGACAGAGAATGATGGTGTTTTTCACAGAGACATGGATTGCTAAAGGCCTCAGGTAGTTAAGTGATGAATTCTCCTTGGAATATTTGTGGTTTTGTGCTTTTGAAACATATACATAGATGTGTCCAGTAGGTATTAATACATGAATTTGGAGCACAGACGTATAGTATGGGTGATGCATGAACACGAATACATTCACACCAGAACACAGTGAAGAAAGAGAAAGGAATTTCCAGAGTGGGGAATTTTTGAGAACACTGATATTTGAAAAGTAGTTGGAGAGAAGACATATAACAGAAGGATCTCCTAAAATTTAACAAATGTGAGTCTTAGGTTAAGGCCTAGGCCATTGTATGAGGACCAGAATAATATAACATAATAATATGTTATATTATTAAACATAATAAATAATAAAGTAATTTCAGAGAAGCAAATTTTTCTATTTTTTCCCCTAATACATAGAGAAATGCAGATCTTGAATCAAGGCCACTCTCAATGATAAGCTAAGCTTAGGCAGGAAATGAAATAAGAAAGATGAAGCAGTAAAAATTTTTCTTAGAAAAAAACCTACAGTAAGTTAAATATAAATAATATTAATGACTCAATTTCAAGTAGAAATGTCCCATGACCTCACTTAAGTCTTGTTCTGGATGTGTTTCAAATTATGACAGTAATAACCAGTCACACATACTGGTTCACCAGGCGTCTGTGAAGCACTGTATGTGTAAGAATAATTTAAACCCTTGGAAAAGCAATTATCAAAGTCACTTCAGAATAATGAAAACAGCACAGCGATGGCAAAAGTTGAAGTTCATTAAAGCCATCTGCCCTTTAAAAGAGATTCTAGATCATTGAGGGCCGTGAAGGGGTAAATTGATTTTTTTCCATTGTACTAAAACTTATATTATTGCCAGTAATTTAGAGTTCCTCAATTATTTTATAAAACTGAAAATTGTTGCTTTCTTTCCAGTGTAACTTTTTTTACATGTAGGGATTATTAGGATGATGTAAGCCATCACACTATGCAACACTCTTTAACACACTATGCAAAAACTCTCAATTAAACACTATGCAAAACCCTCTTTAAACACTATGCAAAAACTATCTCAATAGAAGAGGGATAACATAAGCAATCAAATAACCAATCACATTTCTCAGTGGGGACTAGTATTGCATATTAAATGTACCTATGCCAGCTGGCACATTGCATGATTTTGATTGTTTGTATATTATAGTAATTTTCACTGGACTCTGTTTTTCTCCTAGGAAGTTCCAAAGAAAAAGTTTGTTAAATTAGTGGAAAATCATACAGAGTAAAATGAGACTACATTAATGCAGCTCCAGAGAAGAGATGACTTTTGATTTAGTCTCTAAAAAAAGGACTTTCTAGGCAAAATGAAGAGGTACCTGAGCTATGAGAAATTAAATATCTTCAAATCATTTTCAAGTATATTGAAAATGCCATTCTGAACTATTGATATTCTTACTTACATGCCCCTTGAGAACTCCTAGAGGGTAGTACTTTGTTAGCCTAGGACTATTTATTGAGTACTCTTGAAAAAATTAAAATTGCATGTCTTTGAATACATTTTTTCATTCGGTATCTAACTCAAGTGGGCCGAATCAGTTAATCACATGTGGCGATATTTTACATGAGACTAAGTTAAAAATAATCTTACATCCTTAAAATCTTAAGTAATATTTTTTTCAATTTATTCTCAAAACAACTGCTTTACCTGATGTTTCTCTCTTAAAGTCATATAGTGGTGTGAAGATGTCATGAATTCTTTTTTTGAAAGTAAAGTGTTACACTGCAAACCAAGTATATTACTGTGTAATGGACCTGTGTTCCATAAGGAACTAAAACGTGTGCACGAGCAATCACTATAGATCTATCCAAGTGCCTGTTCGGCCACCCTAACACTCACTGTAACTAAACAGAAGAAGTGAGATGGGGTGGTGGGCCTCTTTTCCTAGGAATGGGAAATCTAAAAACTTGATTTAGTCAATAGTTTAATTACAAGTCTTAAGTTTAAATTTTAAAAAAGTATATGGCATTGTTTTTATAGAAGAATTGATTTTATTTTCAGGTTTTACTTACAAATGAAGTCCCACAGAGCTTGCATCATTACTTGGATGAGATACCCATTTTATTTTTTGCTGTTGTTATAAGTTTACCTTTGCCCTGAATGTGGTAAAAGCTTAACAATGTTTTTTAAGGTGAAAGTGGTTCTTTAAAACCATCGATCTCACCTATAAGTGGAACCTAATCAACAAAACAAACAAGCAAGCAAAATATAAGCAGAGAGATTGAAATTAAGAGCAATCTGACACTAATCAGAGGGGAGGTAGGAGTGGGTAAGGGGGAAAGAAGGGGAAGGGTTTTTTGATAAAGAAAACAAAAAAAATGTGTGCCCCATAGAGACATTTTAACTATGCCATTAGTTTTTTTAAGTTTTGATGTCATAAATTTCTTCCCAAACCACATATATTCAATTACTTATTATTTTCCTTTTCTCCTTCCAAATAAAAAATTCTATCTGTGTGCAATGAGCAGAGGCACTGTATGTGTGGATATAGTATGGATGGTTTTTGAGTTGCAGTAGTGAAAATGAAACGTAACACATCTTGTAACCATTATGGTGAACTTTTAATGGGAGGTTTCTTTAAGAGAAGACATAGGATCCAGGAAATATAATCTAACCTCAGACATGTGGACAGGAAGCCCTGTGATCACCGCTGTGCCACAGGCTTGCTCAACAGTCTGGACTTGAATAGGCAGATGGAAATATCTGCAGGACAACCTCCAGCAGACAACCAGATGGAATGAACAGATTATCTGATAAGTTAGAACATTTAGTATTTAAAGGTGTCCGACAAATCTCCTGTGATGTTAGCAGAGTTAGCACTAGGTACATGGATCGTTAAGAAAAAAATCAGTAGAATTTGGGGTGGAATTTATTATTGTGCATTCGCTGGAGGGTATGTTGACTGATAAATATGAGGATGGGATAATGACCCTCAAGGAATTCTTCACTGACTTTCATCTGGTTGGCCAGATGCTTGTATGGGTTTAGTCCAGTATCAAACATTATCAAACTTTCCTAGTGAGCAATTTGTGAAGTTTTCACTGAAAAATTGAAAACTCTATAGTCACCTACTTTTGCTTGTGACTCCATATGTGACCATATGTCACTTACTTGTTTCTTGATGGCCTCATATCCATAATCCACAGCTATAACCACACGGTAGACCTTGTAATCACCGAGAATGGTATTTTCTCTGAATCAGCCAGAAACTGTTAGCTTAAGCAGAAAAGGAATGTATCAAAGGTATTCTGAATCAAACTATGCCATGAGTCCAGCTGGTAGATTGCAGTGCTCCAAAGAGGCTGGAAAGTGAATTTTAATTTCTACCCTGTGGAAGCATGGACTCCTAAAATGAGGAGCTTAGACAAAGGAGGGGTGGTCAGTGTTTTTAATTAGCTCTTCCGGTATGAGAAAGAGGGAGGGAGCACGTGAGAGAATGCAATATTCCCAAAGTCTCTGAAGTATCTCTTCATCATGCCAGGCATTTCACTGTTCCACAACCAGCCTTCACTGTCCCTGCTCCTTTGATCTAAGTACCCCCTTCCCAGAAGGTGTGCAAGTATACCCAGTCTGCCAATCTATTGAGCCCACCCACTACTTCCTCACTCTCCATTCAACTTTCTGGCTCCTTCCTTATCCAGTGTAGATGCTATGGGTTCATCATCATAATCATGTTCTTGAAAACCATCTTCACTCTCACTTCATTGCTGTTTCCCTCTGTGATACTCAGGAGGCAGAATCTCTGTCAGGGGTATAGCCCAGTATTGCCCTGCTCCATAACTTCTGCTGAGTACCGTCTACTGCTCAAAATATCACACAGCCGTACTGACTAATTTTCTTGAAATTATCACCAATATCTCACATAGGCATTCAATGCTTCCTGGCATTCTAAGCTACCCCATGATACTTGCGTATTCAGATGGCACTGCAGTCTCCTGGTTTGCTTCTTGCTCAGTTTATTCCCCACTCCTGCTCCTCATTGCAACCTCTTCAAATCCTACTACACAGACTTTAATTTCCCCAAGTCTTCTCCAATTTGGCAAATAATACTTCAGTCCTCTTTGTTGCTCAAGTGAAAACTAGGAGTTATAAAGTTTTCTCTTTATTCCCTGCCCTTATACCCTATCTATCATGTAGTTTGCCACTGCAAGTTCCCACTGCTTTGACAGCTGGCTGGCCACAGCTGTCTCTTACCTGAACTTCTGTAGGGCCACCCGAGGTCCTCCTGCTTCTGGTCTTACCTTTCTTACTGTCCATTATCTAAGCACAATAGACACAGTACACCTCCTATGGTGTAAAATTGTCACCTTAATCCATGATGTTAAAGCATTCCCCTTGAACTTGCAATGATAATCCTGACCCCACAAGGTGGTCATGAAGTCTATCTAATATGACCTATGGCTCTACTTTTACTAAAAATCACACTATGTTCTTAAAAGACATTATTACTATCTAAAAATATCTTGTTAACCGATTAGTGTGCCTATTTATTGTTAGTATCTTTTCACTAAAATATAATAGAAGCATCTATGTTGACCATGCTAAGTTAATTACCTACTGACTTCTATTTTATTTCCTTGCTTTACTTTTCGTCACTGCCCTGATGACTCCTCCTTTGTATGGAGTGTTAAATTTGTCTTGCCACATCAGAACATAAGCTCTGGTTTCTTATTGCCAGAGTGTCCCCACCATCTGAAATCGCGCCTGGAACAGACTAGGCTCTGAAATTCTTGAATGAATGAATAAATAAATGATTAAATTTACTACATGGTAGGAAAGATAAACGATGTAAAAATTCGTAACATTTAGATCAGCAACAGGCATTTTTATTCATTCAGTTGAAGATGATTAGCTCTGGGTGAAAAAACTGAGGCCCAAGGAACACAGTTAATTATTGAAAAAAATTGGGACTAATTACTTAGCTGTCACTAATTCACATTCCATCGTGCCACACTGTGTATTGTGTCCTTTGTAAGGGAATGACATCCTTTTTCTTTTACTTTTTTTGGGGGGTGTTCATTTTTTTACACCCCTAGGTCCATTATCCCTTCCGTGTGTTTTATCTATTGCAGGTGCGTAATAAATTTGTTTAATTAATAAATGAATGAATAATGAATACTGTAATACTCTGTATTGATAAATGATGTACCTGGTAACATTTGGAATGCTTTACTTCTACTTGCCAGGAGAGAATATCCAATTCTCTTTGGTGGAGAACGCTATCGATACCTTCTCTCTCAGTCAGAAAAAGAGGCAGATAGTGTTTCTGTGCTTCAAGGACACATTTTGAAGTCATGGTGCCTAATCAAAGAACCAAGTGGGGAGCCTTTGACTAGGAGATGATCAGACCCCTTCTCAGACAGCACTTTCCTATGGATCCTTCCCACATGTACTTACTCAAGATGGGATATGATCATTCTTCAAAGACGGCTGCTGGCTGCACATGGGGCGAAGGCACCCTTTGAACAGCTGCACCTCCCATATGCTCTTCCGCTAATAGCGCTGTGCTCCCGTCTAGTGCTGATCGGCCCCCATCGTGCTAATCAGGGCCAGGCGATGCCAGAGCATGTGCACCCAATTAAGGGCACTGCAGCCCGTGCTCCCATCATAGCTATTGGCAGCGTGACCTTGCACACTTCCAGCGTCGCACATGCAATCTGGCAGAGTCGAGTGCTCGGCTGTGTTCCACTGTTTATACATCCATCCGCTTCACCTCCAGCTCCTCTGTCGGAAACCTCGCCTGTCAGAATGCTGAGCAATGGCACAGAGAGGTGCACTGGGTCCGCGATGACTAACAGGTGCTGCGTTGCTGACACGGGCACAACTTGGAGACTTAAAAAAAAATAAATTTTATGCAGCTCAAGTCCCTGGAAAGGTGGATTTAATGAAGGGAAGCAGTATGAATAATACTGACATTTTAGTTCAAGTTAAACTTGCATATAAACTGAGTTTTGTAAAATCTCCTTTAGACAGCTTTGACAATGACAGAGAACTTTATTTAGAAGAGAAAAAAAATGTTTAGATCAAGATACAATTGCAATGAAAGGAATGCAAGCATGCCATATCTGTATTTAGACACTCATTTTAAAATAATTTTTTAAATTTTTAATTACAGTTGACATGCAGTGTTATATTAGTTTTGGATGTACAACCCGATGATTAGACATGATATAGCTTACTAAGTTATCACCCTGAGAAATCCAGTATCCACTTAAGGGGATATAAGGACACTGTCATTTTTAATGCTTGTTTTTTTCATATGTACTAAGGCAAAGATGGCTTACATAAACAATACCCATTCGTTTATTTATTCATCCATTTACTCTTTAAGTAACAAGTTTATTGTTTATCTAACAATGGACTTGATATTAGATTTGGATGCCAAAATAAGACTTCCTGTTTTCAAGTCACAGAAAATATAATAGGACGCACAAGGAATAAGATACCTTTTTTTTCTAATTAATGTTTACAATAGAACAGGAAAACACCAGCGTATTCATCTCAGATCTCTTCATATTATCCTATGCCAGCAAACAGAAGAAAGACAAGAGCTCCTGGCCCACAGCTGGAGGTTCCAAAGAACACTTAGAGCTGAGGACTTGGAAGGAAAGGGACCTATGATTAGTGTTTGAAACAGCT
The DNA here is from genome assembly GCF_021234435.1 of Artibeus jamaicensis. Lineage (NCBI taxonomy): Eukaryota > Metazoa > Chordata > Mammalia > Chiroptera > Phyllostomidae > Artibeus > Artibeus jamaicensis. The sequence goes on along the minus strand of NW_026522056.1, from coordinate 17,192,326 downwards.
ATCCTTGTTTCTAACAAGGATAGAAGGGTGAGGAGGGCTGTTTCACAGGAAAGACATTCTGGACCAAGGCATTCAAGGAGGAAATGACTGGCTCAGAGACAAATGCCTGATTTAGAAAAATTTTCTAAACAGGTTTAAATACGAACTGTAGGAGAGCATCTTGTCACTACATACCTTTATCTAGTTTTACTCTTTATATGTCATGGAAGTCAAATATTGAGTTCAGTTATTAGGAGAATAAAAGAAAATAGGTTTAGGTGAAAAGGACAGGTCAAGGAGGACAGCCTGTCGGGGAGCTGGAGCAGCAAAGGCTTGAAGAGTGTTTCCAAAGGATCAGGCTGGGTTCATTGAGAGATGCGACTCAAGGACAGGGATTCGTTCTGCTCACAAGCTTTATTGAGCGTCACCAGGATGTGAATGAGCTTGGAGAGCTGAGCAAGCACTGCTTCTCAAGGTCTCTCTCATGACCTGCACTGGTCGGCAGTGGCACCGGACAGCCCTTGACAAGTGAGTGCTCCACATGGTGCAAGGAGCCTGGGGCAAAAGGGCTCCCAGGCCTTGATGCTCTCAAAGCCACAGGGCCTGCCCACTGCCCAGAAATGGGTATGTGTCCACGTAAACCAAGAATGCTGCTACTCATCAAGTCCTCATGCCAGACCTAGTTTTCAAGTGCTTCTGCCATTCTTATACAATCGTGCATGAGCTGTTCCTATAGTTTAGGACTGAGAAATCTCCCATTTACATACACCCAGAGGCATATTTTATATAAGGCCTACCTTAAATATGAAAGGGCAGCCCAAACAAAAAATTCATAATACTAACATCTCTTAAGTGTGTATATGCCAAGCATTATTTTGAGCATAATACCCACATGAACTATATCTTATTAGAATATTTATTACATGGATGTGGCAACTGGGGCACGGAGAGGCCAGAAACCTACTCAAGGATGCACTGCAAATGATTTGCAGTGATGGGGTGTCACTTGAGCAAGGGGAAGGGATGCAACGGTGGGGAGCATGTTGTAAAGAGGCCCGTGTGTTGTATGAATCATAAGGAGTGGACATGGATCCCAATGCTGGAGAGCCCCTCAGAAATTAAAAGCAGACATGTGACTTGCTCATGTGCAAACTAGTTTAGAGGCCCATGTAAATGGAATCTTAGAGAATTTAAATAAGTTTGCAAAGATGACGCAGGGCAGAGCTCATATATCCACGTGTGAACTCAGAGCCCACACCTCAAACTGCTTTACCCCACTGCCTCTTCTAACCCAGGACGTGGGGCAAGGGGGTCACATAGACAGAGGGGTCTTCCCATGGGGGGGAAATCAGTGTCCCACATGGCAGCACTTCAGGGGCTAGTGACTTCTGGCTACTTCACCTGTGGGGTGTGGAAGTGAGAGTAGGAGGGACACCGGCATGAGAACTCCTGCACCCTCCACCCTGTGCTCCACCTGAGAAGCGGGGGCCATCACATATTTAAATGGAAGTTGAGGACCATGTGGGTGAGGGTGGAACTGAGCTAAACCGATCCACATGGAGTGACATCAGAAAGGGATTAAGAGACATAAGAAGCTGGGTGACTACTTTTAAAATATTTTGTTTAATGTCGAGATGATTTTGAAAATAAATGTTACTGTTATTTGGTATTTACATACAATTTCATTCTGAACAAGATATTTGTATCAACTCATAGAGGGATGCTTATCAGTATCTGCAGGATGGTGCAGGTAACACCATTGTGCTTTGTTATTGTCAAGATACCTGATTTTGAAGCATTGTTCAGTCTTAGTCTTTTCACATCACATCTACTTTGCAAAGGTCAACTACATCATCTTAATTTACACCTTAGATGCAAAATTCATTTCTTGCTTTCAATTTTGTCAAGGCATATAAGAAAGTCGTGATTTACAAATGGGAACTTTTGGGTCCGGGTGTCAGAGTTTTGATATTCATAGAGCAGTGTGGTGTGCTGGTCTGTGTCAAATTAATAAGAAGTATATGTATAAATGGTAAGAAATGCTTCCTTCAGAACCACTACTCAGAATTATTCAAACTGAATGAAGGTAATCTATGTAAATATCAGTGAGAAGAGAAACCTACATGACAGTAAAATATCTCTGAAGAGATGATTTCTCTGTTTCAATGATGAGAGAAAGAAAATCAAACTAATCCTCCCCCAACTTTCTCTTCTATGATTAATAAATTTCATTAAACTCAAAATGGAGTCAAACCTTATTCACCTTCATTAACTCTCATAGGCTAGCTCTTAGTTATTTGTGGCTCTAATGATGGAGGTAGGTAATAAGCCACCTTTCTAATTGGATGCTAAGGACCAAGTGTGCAGAATAGCACAGAAAATGACACAGACATAGATCCCGCGGAAGCACGTGCTCATGTGAAATCAATCAGCTACAGAGAATGAGAGGAAACCCAGGCAGGCAGAAAGGGCTATAGGAAGAGAATGGAGATCATCCATATCCACTCAGCAGGACGTAAATAAGTGACCGTGTATCAAAATAAAAAAGGAAAAATTCACAGTTATTGGAGAAGCAATAAGAAGAACAAAGTTCCTTCATGCTTGTGGAGCTTGTGCCTCCAGCTTCCAGAAAGACTGACAGGAACGTGAGAGGGTCTTACGCTTGGATGGGCTGGAATGTGAGACCTGCTGTCAAAGTAAAGTCTCAAAAAGAAGAAGATTTTACACTCGTGATTTTAAGAATTAGACACCAGTGAAAGCTTTGGGAAGGAGCTCAGTTACTGGACCTGCCTCAGAAGTAATGTTCCTTAGATTTTCTCTGTTGGGGTTGTGGGGACTGAGCCTGTAGTGGAGTTAAGAGAACCTAGTTGTGTGGCTTAGAGTGATGTGGAAAAGAATTCCAGGTAGAAAATTGCCTAACACGAGGAATAAATATGTAGGGCAGTGTTTTTCATATGCAGTTCAGTGGACACCATTATCCCTCAGCCTATTTTGTGATCAAATATCTCAGAAAATAGTGGTTGAAGTGACATTAAAATTGGCTATTTTTTTTTACCACATGACTATATTTTATTAAAATGCTCTTTGTATAATAAAAGTCAGTCCAAAAGCAAGTTGCCACAGTAGAAATTGTTCAATGTAAATGAGCATAAGTAACAACATAATTGAATGGAATATAGTCTGTATAACAGAAATGGATGAACGAATGTTAAAGACTATAGCAGTCTTCAGCATTCATGTTAGGTCACATATTTAAATAGAAAAATCCATTGACCCGTCTCTACGTGTGTTAGTTCATCTCATTAAGGGGTGGTGGAGAGTGTTCCTGGTCCTTTCCTTCTAATTTGGTCTCCCTTTGGCCGGGGAGCATCTGTCTGATTGGATAGTGTCTGCACCGAAGAGAACTGACTACTGCTCTGATTAGCCACTTTGTCAAATGTCACTTGCAATCAATTTGGCTGATGGAAGGAGCCTTCAGTTCTGATGAGAACATCTGTTTTGTCAGAGCAGAGAGCACCAGGATGCAGATCAATGCAGCCATGCTCTTTCATATCTGTGAGAGAGGGGTGTAAACATAAACACGTCTGCTTTGCATGCATAAATAATCAATAATAAGTGCTAAGCACAAACATGACATCTCAGAACCCTACTATATTAATCCCAATCTTCAAACCCACACTACTGTGGCTTAGTCCCTAGAAAAAAGAATTTAAACTGCACATACACAAACATGTTTTAACTCAGTTCTAAAAATATAAAGATCCAGGAAGCCGTATACATTTGCCCTAGTACTTGTCTGTAGAACATTATTTTCATTTCTCTCCCAGAGAAGATACATAAAAGGCACAGTCATTTTTATTCATCCTGAATCCATTTGTCATTTAAGGCCTGCCTCAATTTCCATCAGATCTACCGAGGGTCTCAGATTCACCAGACTCCGAGTTATACCATATCTCTTCTATTTTTTTGTCTCTGAAATAACATTTAATTCATGGTTGGCCTTGAGTGAAAATAACTTCTTTCTGTATATATCTCTTCCTCTAGAGAGGTACTTTATAATGCCCATTAACCCAAGTACAATGTTTCTTGTGTTAGTAAATATAAAATGCTCACAGCATTTACCATGCTCACGAGGTCTCCACCTGATATTTGAAGCGTGGACCTGATGTCCTGTATTGCTGCAGTGACCGTGAGCCAAAGTGATTTTGTTGAGCTTTATTTTCTGTAGTCTAAATACAAGGTAGATAAAAACAAACAAAATCATCTAATTTGCTATTACATCAGTCTCTATTCATACTATTATAGCCATTAATATTTACTGTGATGAAATAATATAAAATTACCTTTGCAAAGCTACCTATAGAAACTCTTATGTCTATTTGAACTGTGCTCTTGGTAGTAGATAAGTCTTTGTAACTTTAGCCAACCCTCACCAGACCACATGACGGCTAAGTAACTCCCAGTTAACCTAATCCCATCACGTTTTGTAATTCTCACAGCATGAATGATTTTCATTCAGCAAATTCTCAATGAATGCTTTCTCAAACTGAACACAGTTATGAGTATTAACAAATTTTAAACTTATTCCTAATCATTTTTCTTTATATATTGTATATTTTGGAAATCTCTAAAACTTAAGTATTTTTTAAGAATAATTCTTGATTCCATATGTATTTTGGGGAAAATTATTTTTTTTTAGTGCAAAGCGAAATGTTTTTACGGAAAGGCAAAGGCGGGCTCTACTAAGTTTTCTGCAGAAAACTACATATAGGACACCTGTTAGACGCCTGCTGAAGAGTTTCCACATTCCCAATGGGACAGTTAATAACTAATGAACCCAAATGGAAAGTTAATTTTTCTAAATGACTTAATAAGAGTGGGCAGAACTAGAAGCATGTGATTCATGGACAGCCAGGTTCAATCATACACCCCTGCCAAGTGGACATGTGGCAAGCAAAAAATAATGTTCAGTATAGTGTTTTTGCAGCCAATGATATTTAGGCTTATTCAATATAGCATGGGCATTGTACATATTTTTTTTAGTTCACAATCCTTATTTATTTACTTAGTAAAATTATTTATTAAAGCATAATTAAACTTTTATAGCACAGAATCTGGCATACAAAAGGAAACCACTAGAAGTCTGGTAAATGAATGAATGAATGAACAAACTATTTTATCTTGGGGGCCAAAGCCTGTTTTTTAAGTATATTTTATTGCATATGCTATTACAGTTTTCCCAATTTTTCCCCCTTTATCCCCTCTCTGCCCTGCACCCCAACCCTCCAGCATCCTCCCTCCTTAGTTTATGTCCATGGGTTGTACTTATATGTTCTTTGAGTTCTCTGTTTCCTATACTGTTTTTGTTATACTCTCCCCATCTATTTTATGCCTACCAATTATGCTTCTTATTCCCTGTACCTTTTCCCCCTATTCCTTCCCTCCCCATTGAAAACCCTCCATTTCTCTGATTCTGTTCCTATTCTAGTTTTGGGCTTAGTTTTTGTTTTCATTGTTTTTCTTTTATTTTTAGGTTCATTTGTTGATAGTTGTGAGTTTGTTGTCATTTTATTGTTCATATTTCTGATCTTCTTTTTCTTAGATAAGTCCCTTTGACATTTTATATAATAATGACTTGGTGATGATGAACTCCTTTAACCTGACCTTATCCAGGAAGCACTTTATCTGCCCTTGCATTCTAAATAATAGCTTTGCTGGATAGAGTCATCTTGGGTGCAGGTCCTTGCCTTTCATGACTTCAAATACTTCTTTCCAGCCCCTTCTTGTCTGTAAGGTTTCTTTTGAGAAATCAGCTGATAGTCTTATGGGCACTCCTTTGTAGGTAACTCTCCTTTCCTCTAGCTGCTTTTAGGATTCTCTCCTCATCTTTAATCTTAGGTAACTTAATGATGATGTGCCTTGGTGGATTCTTCTTTGGGTCCAACTTCTTTGGGACTCTGTGAGCTTCCTGGACTTCCTGGAAGTCTATTTCCTTTGCTAGACTGGGGAAGTTCTCCTTCATTATTTGTTCAAATAAGTTTCAATTTCTTGCTGTTGTTCTTCTCCTTCTTGAGTCCCTAAAATTTGCATATTGGAATGTTCAAAGTTGTCCCAGAGATTCCTAAACTTTTCTTCATTCTGTTCCAGTTGGATGATTATTTCTTATTTTTGTTCCAAATCATTGGTTTGAGTCCTGATTTCCTTCCTGTCACTGTTGGTTCCTTGACTATTTTGCTTTATTTCACTTTCGGTATTTCTCATTTGCTCTTTCATTTTGCAACCAAGCTCAATCAGTTCTGTGAGCCTTTTGACTATTCCAGGGCTTTTGAACTCTCCATCAGATAGGTTGGCTGTCTCTTCATCACGCAGCCCTCTTTCTGGAGTTTTGCTCTGTTCTTTCATTTGGGCCATATTTCTTTCTTATAAATATACTAATAAGGTGTTATATATTTATTTTTATAGTATATGTTTTATATGTATCATATTTATATACATAAAATATAGATTACAGGACAGGTTCACTTAGAATCAAAGCTTTATCCAAAAATGAATCAGCACCCAAATAATATGCAAATACAGGGAGGCTTCATTTTTACAGGGAAGTGAGGGTGTGTGGGCAGAGGTTGTCTGGGGCCCTTGGCATTAAAGGGCAAGAAAATTACCAAGGGTTTTAAAATGTTTGTGCAGAGAACCCTGTGGGGGAAGTTCTGGAAGAGTGACCCACCACAGGGCAAGGTGCTGATTGTCTCCTACTTAACTTAAACCAAAACACTGTCCTGTTTACTACTTCATATGTTTGGCTTTCACAGGTGAGTCCTGCCACTTACAACTCAAAAGCACTGAGAGCCACAGTTTACTGAAACAGGAATTTTTCCAAACTTTTTGACTCACAAACTTATTTTATTATAAAATGTAATCTCATAATTATTCTAAAGAATTACAAAGCAATTTTCTTAGACTAATGTATTATATGCTTAAGAAATTATTTCTCTTGAGAAATTATTTTAAAATATAGAAAACATATTTATTTTTAATTTATATTATTTTAATACATTTTAAAATATTAAGAAAAATATTTCTCTACCTTTGCTTGTTTCTAGCAACTAACATGTGCTATTTAATTTACCTCAGGTTAATTATATCAGAAAAGCATGATATATTTATTTCAATCTATATTCAAAACTACCCATTCAATTGTTTGGTGTGATTTATCTGTTTAATGTGCCATCTAAAATGGGCCAGCATAATTTATACAATTATTAATATAAATTTAACCAAGAATAAAGTTACTTAAAAATAATGTTGCACTTGAAACCACCAAGAAAGTCAGTCAATGATTTTGTAACTGAGTTTTCTAATCTTGAGACACATTAGAAGTTTTCACACTATTCTGTTGGATAGTGGAGGGAAAGGTTATTTTATTTACCAATTTAAAAAAAACAAAATCAAAACAGTACCCTGTCTTCTTTACTATGATGAATTCTTAAGACTCGCACTCAGTGCTTGAAGAAGCTATGGTAAAACATCCCATGCAACTGTACTAGCCAGGGCACAGTACCAATGCAGAGCGCTCTGTGGTTAACAGTTAAGTGATGAAGGATGCAAGGGAAATTACAAAGCATCTAGTCAGGGAGCTCTCAGAGGTATGCCTTTTGAGAAACTACCAAGGACTCCTGTTACTGAAGTAGAGAGTGCTGTAGCTGAAGAGCCAGTGAAACAAGTGATGTCTGCCCCCTTGTGAGACAGTCACAGAGAGTTATGGTCCCCTGCTTTACGTCATAGGGGAGACCTAAGCTCGATTGAGTGAAAATTGGTCTTGTTTGGTGTGGGGAGGGAGAAGGTGCTGTAATATGGAAAAAAAGCATTTTATTAAATCAATTATTCCTCAAAAGTTTATTAAATATGTTATTTTTAGACAGGTGCACAATTTCACACCAACTATTTCATTAGATGTAGGAGTGTATAGACTTTCAATAAGGAAGAAAACTATTTATATGTGGCTACACCCCCACCTGGTATAAATCTGGTCATAGATTTGGTATGTTATTCCCAAGGACCTATTGGTTAGTTTGGTTTAGGTCACCTCTAAATCTTGCCAGTTTAGAGTAAATACAATGAGCTATTCAGAAATGAATTATTTGGTGACGCTGTGGGGTACATTGCCCTGAAGGCTGGCAGCTGACGCAGCAGCTCCCCCAGCTGTGGTCTGATGTAAGCTGAGCTTGCTCTAGAAGAAAAGTGTACAGGATGGCAGGAGGCTGAGGAATGAGCACAGAGGGTGGTGAACTCCAGCAGAGAGGGGTCAGCACTAACTTTCTTCTGATCCTGTGGTGGGGTTGATTAGAGAACCGAAGGTCGGTTTCAATACCTGTGGCTCTTCTGTAGGTAAATTTAAGTTTGTTTTTTAAAAAAATCCTCATCATCTTAACTTACTGCCAGAATGTGCTGGTAAAGAGAACATCTTTTTCACTTTACTGTGAACACAAGTGATTTTTCCCACAAAGTGAGCATTGCTCGTAAACACAAGATATAGAGAATGCAGCTAAAAATAAACTAAAAGAAGAAACTATTCGTTTTTCTGGTGTTTGTTTAGCCCTTTTCCATGTTCTTATGTTCAGCATTACGTTGTGTTTCAGAATTGTTAGTTTCATGATCGGAAAGGAAAGAGAAGAGATTGGGACCACATCTGAAAATTAACAAAATATTGGTATCTTTTGCTTGGGTTTCAATTGTCTGGTTTATATATTTCATTGATACATAATTGCTGACATCCATTTGTTTTCTACATAAATATTCGAAGTCTTTTCCCATCTAGAAAATCATTTGTGTGTTTGTGTACATGCTTAGAGTCCATGATAAAATTATTTTGTTTTTTATTTTCTATTTAATAAAGAAAAAGTATTAAATGTATTAAAATCAGTATATGAATTTTTATGTAAACTCTTATCCTGAATTTGACTAAGAATTACTTTTGATGATTGATTAAATCATTGCATATGTGTTTTAATGGTGTACATATAGCCAGTTAAAGAAATAAATGTAAAGTATATAATTATTACATATTGTATATTCATCTTATTTATAGATATAGTCCTTTCATAAGGACAACCAAAATAATAATTCTCTCTCTATAGATGTACTATTGTGTAATTTTCTAAGTTATATTTGAAATACAAAGCCAATATAATTATAACCATGATCTAAAAATTACTTCAAAATGATTTTAAGTGATACCAAAACATACATAAATATACTAATATAATAAATTTAAACCAATTCTGTGCATTTAAGATTTTTTTCTCATGGTACAAGAGCATGGTGAAATATTTATTTAAAACAAATGTATTTAATTGACTTCTTTAGAAACAATATTATTTCTAAGGTTTAAATAACGTAAGCTGCCTCATCAGCCTGTAAAACAGAGGACATATTTTATATATTCATATCCATACATTTAGAAAATATATTTTACTTAATAATTTTCATTATTTCATTTATTTTAATTCTGAAGAGTAATTAAATTTGGCATATATATGTGTAATTTTTATAAATATCTTTCATACAATATACTTGAATGTAAATTATATAGTTCTGCAATCAAATTTCTAATAAAACTTAACATTCTGTAATCTTATTAATTTATTGACTTTGGTAAGTATAGAAATTTTAAAACAAAAAATAACTTTTTAAATAGTTGAATTAAACTGTAGCTCATCCTCATTAGTGATATTTTCTAAGACTGCACAGTCACTTCTTACCATTAAATAACATTTACCATGAAGAAGCAATTTATCTAAAATAAAATATATGGTTAATATATATGGGTATATGTAACCATACTCTTTTACTTGGAACCAAAATCACTTTAAAAAATAAGAAAGAAAGAAGGAGCTCCTACCCTTTGTGACAGCATGGATGGAACTGGAAAGCATTATGCTGAGTGAAATAAGCCAGGCAGTGAAAAAAATACCATATGATCTCATCTTATAGGGGAACCTAATCAACAAAATAAACAAGCAAGCAAAATAGAACCAGAGATATTGAAATAAAGAACAAACTGACAGTAACCAGAGGGGAGGGAGAGAAGGATAATGGGGGGTTGGAAGGGAAAGAAGGGGCATTAAGGAATATGTATAAGGACCCATGGACAAGGTCAAATGGGGGTAGGATTGAGGGTGGGAGGTGGAGGTGGGAGGGGTGGGGGAGAGTGATGAGGGGAAACAGAGACAACTGTACTTGAACAACAATAAAAAAAAAAAAACATGAGACTTAAGGCTAGTTCATCATCTGATATATACCCTAATGTAGCCATTAGGAAGGAGGAAAGAAAATAAGGAGGAATGTGGTATAAAAGAACTAAAACTGTTCTTTTCTTAGAACCATTAATATTGAAAACATGGAATCCAATTGGATCTATCGATGTAGCCACTTAAATAACATACTTGCTACTTCAAGGTCTTGTAAAGTAACTCACATATGTGCTGAAATAGAGAAATTCCTTTACCTCTTTGATATTGAATTTGTGTTTTCGAAACTCTTGCTGGCTATTTACTTTGCAAGTTAAGTGTATCAAACACATGAAGTATCAGTTACAACAGAGAAATAGCCTGCTGCTTTAAATAAATTGTGTGCCAGATAGAATTAAAGACTATTGGAATCATACAGTATGAACAGTAAGTGGCACTTCAGCCATAAAGTTGAACTGGAATATGCAAAACACATGTATGCAAAATGCAAATAAGCACACATATTCAAATTAGTAGTACTCAAAAATATACAAACTTACATTAAAATATTATTTTCTGGCCTTGGTGGGTGTGGCTTAGTTGATTGACAACCTGCAAACCAAAGGGTCGTCGGTTCAATTCCCAGTCAGGGAACATGCCTGGGTTGGGAGCCAGGGTCCCAGTTGCAGGTGTGCAAGAGGCAACCACACATTGATGTTTCTCTCCCTCTCTTTTTCCCTCCCCCACAAAAAGTGAATAAAATTTAAAAAATGTAAATAGTATTTTCTCCATAAATTTGTTGTATTTTTAAGAATATGATCATAGCCAGCGCCAGTGAGATTTGGGGTGAACAGGTTCTGTTGTACCACTGGTGAGAGTACATGTTGCCTCACTCCTTTTGAGGCAGTGTGAGAACATATTGGCTGAGAATTTCCAATTTGAATAATGTGTTCAGGGAATAACCATAGATTCTTATGAAGAACATGAAGATTACTGATTTATATAGAAAAATGGAGAAAAACTTAAATGTCTTCAACTGACCTTTTATAACAGAATTTATAGCGTATACAAATGATAAAAGCCTATGATACCATTTGAACAATGTATAATGGACATTTCTTCTGCTGAATTGGACACTAAATAGCATAACCTCCCCCCCCCCCCCCGCCGTGATCAAAAGTCAGGTACAGGCTGATCACACAGCTGATGAGCCACATTCCACACAAACATTCTGGTTCCAAAGTTCACTTATGCTCCTACTCATTTGCCACATGGGAAGAAAGTAATGTTAGCAAACACAGTTTGTGACTGTAATGGTGACTAAGACAGTCATATCATAAATAATATCTTAAGATAATTTCTGTAATTGAGAAGCCTGCTAAAATGCAATTACACAGAGGGGCCTATATCATTAACTGACATTTTTTATAGACATGATTTCAAATGAACACATTTTAGATAATGGCCAAAGCCTCAATATTACTGAACAGTGAAGGTTTTATCCAGAATACAAACCCATATTGAATATAAGAGTTTTTAAGTAAAGAGAGGGTTTTGGCTTTTAATAATTCCCCTGAGTTTGGAACCATAGAAAATGAGCCATAATGTCATCAAACAGAGCTGTGCTATTTGTATGTGTTTATTTTACTTTCCTAGATGATTCAGATAAAATATTCCAATGAATGCCTTTGTAATTCTTTTAGAAAGCTCCATGAGCTTATGGTTATATTTACTTACCAAGTTTCTCACCTTTACACTTCTTTTTTAAGTTTTCATTCAGGATCATTTAAACAAATAATATTTTTCCCAAACATGTAAGCCCAATATTGGGTAGTTTGGTATTGAGCAGCCTAGGTATAGACCTAGAAATGAAAAACAGCTACAATATTTAAATGTATCATAATCTCAAAGACAACATTAGAGAACTGGAGGATTCATATGGCTTTCTTTTGAAAATACTTCATATATTCAGTGTCTTTTTTTCTCTCTGTTCATCCAAACTACCCATTTCCCACAAAATATAATGTCAAAGGGAAAAAATGGAAGATGGAGCACTGCATAATGATGCCTCAGTCAGTGATAGACCACATATATAACAGCAGCCCCATAAAATTATAATGGAGCTGAAAAATTACTATTACTCAGTGATATCGCCGCCATCATAACATTAGAGAGCGACACGTTACTCATGTTTATGGTGGTGTAAACAAACCTATTGTGCTCTATAAAAGCGCAGCACATGCATTATGTACAATACATAATACTTGATAATCGTAATAAACAACTATGTTTCTGGTTTAGATGTTTACTATACTCTACTTCTTACCATTATTTGTGAGTGTACTCTTTCTGCCTATGAAAAAAGCTTGCTGTAAAACAGTACACCATGTTATGGCGGCAGTAGCCCCATGCATCTTGCGCTTCCTGCATCTCTTGGTTGCATCCTTTTGTCTTGTGCTTGATTTAATCTTGTGTTGTTTTGTACTGTGATTTGCCATACAGGCTTGTATCCTGGGAACAGTAGGCCATACACCTTATACCCGAGGTGTGCAGTAGGCTGTACCATCGAGGTTTGTGTAAGTGCACCCTGTGATGTTCACACAATGACAAAATCACCAAATGATGCGTTTCTCAGAAGGCATCCCTGTCTTTAAGTGGCACGTGATTGTAATAACCACAGATGAAATCCTTTTCTTAATGTTCAGATAATTAAAAGAAATGATATATAGTGCATATGTATTAAAATAATTAAAAATAGAAATGTTGAATTTAAAATGGTACCCTAACTCATTTATTCATGTCTATGATGACATGGAAATTTAGAAAATAACATCTTGGAAGGTATGCTGTGTGTCAGGCCTTGTGCGGGCTGTTCAGGTATACATCGTCTTGGTCCCGGCCCACGGGTAGTAATGTTCTAGGTTAAGAATGGCTTCACTCCTGGTGCTTCACCCACAGGCTTCCATCCTGCCCTCGTGTTTGTTGGATTACAGGACACCTATCAGCAAAACCATTAGGGAAATTTGAAGAAGAGAATTTGTTACTCACAGGTTCTGGGGGGGTATGTGGTGCATCTAAGGGTCCCACAGTAAGGTCAAGAGAGGAAGGAAGCCTGAAGCTGGGGCTCTGTCTTTTTTAGAGTTCAGCTTGGGGGTGCCTACACTTTTTGGAGTTTACTCTTTATTGGTGACTTTAAAGCATAAGATTGTGAATTTGGGTATGGTCATTCAAGAGATCAGTTATCTGGTTTACCCAGGAATTTCTAAAAGGGAAATGCCACCAGTATGGGCAGCTTGCTCCCTTGTCTGGTTCTTTTGCTAGAGGCTACATCATACAGCTGACAGCTCATTTGTTCACAATGGATGTCAGGCTCTTACATGGTAACAAAAATGCCTAATGTCAGTGTGCCATCTCATTTTACCCTAATTAAAGCAAATCAAGGTTAGTTTAATATTCTCATTCTATACATCAGGACCCTGAACTCATGGTCTCAGAGACACCGAGATTTGAGTTTGTGAAACTCCCAAATTATGCTGTGTTTCCTCCCCCTTGTCTGGTGCACTTGGAAGGAAACTAACTCGGTTAGAGGGCTGCAGAAGTGAAGCGCCTCTGGCTGATTCCACAGCAGAGGAGCGAAGAGAGGTTGCTATGCCCTGCGTGATTCCTGTTGACTGTTTATTTGAATAATATTTGAATATGTATTACCACTCTTTGGGGCATTTCTGATTTCTCTGACACTGACCTATGAATAATTTAGCGTGGATGGTTGCCGGGGAGGCTCTGATGTGCAGTGGACACAGGCACTTCCTGATAGCCTCCTACTGCCAGAGTTGGAAGCCCCGCTCACTAGCTGCCATCCTTGTACACATTCCTTGACTTTCCCGTGCCTTTGTTGCTACCTCACAAGGTTGTTGTAAGGATTAAGTGAATTGACGCATGTAAAGTCCTTCAATGGTAGAAATCACTGTAAGTGCTTAATACGTGTTAGCCATCATTGATAATATGGATTCTGTTTCCACTGGCTTCAGCCTAATGCAAAATAAATAGCTTCCTAAGGGATTAGGTTGAGATTCAACACCCCTTCCTCCCTGGTGAGTGGCAGACACCACTAATCACAGGTGGCACTCTTTCCCTTCAGGCCTGCACAAGGCCTACAGGTCCTTACACCACATGCTTCAAGCAGGCTTCTAAGAAGTAATTGGGTTTGACATGTGATAGTGAATTTATTTTGCCATACTGAACAATAAGACTTCTTTTTCCATGAAAAACTTTATGCACTAAGAGCCACGGCATCCTAGCTAGGATTAAGCTACGTTAAAGCAGCTTGGCTTTATGATGCACCTTCCTAAAAGTTTGCTTTAAATGGGATGATTCACACACACACACACACACACACACACACACAAATGAAATGAGGCATAATGATCTAAAATGAAATATTGCATTTCTTTGCTGAATGATTCCTCAGGAAACTTGTCTTCATCTATTAAATGCTCTAAAATTGCAGTTGGTGATACCCTTGTAGCAACATTTGTAAATTCTATAGTTAGTCTATAAGTTCTTAAACTGCACTTCCCAGGTCCCTTTAAGTGGCCCTTGCTTTGTAGCCTTTTCCTCATTAGTAAAACCTCTAAGTAGTTTTGTGGATTACCTCTGCTGCAGTATTTAACGTGTAATTGTCACGTAGCAAGTTTTTCTCTCTAACCATATTGTGATGCTCTAATGAAATAAAATTGCTTTTATCTCTATATTTTAGGAGCTAGAACTGGCTCCCATGGGCAGTACGTATTCCATAAATATGTTACTTAGTCAAGTTCTGGTGACGTTACCTAAGTCAGAGGATGTAAATCCTTCACATTTTTTGCTCAAATGTTTCACCACTTCTCATTACTTTTTCCAGTTCCTCCCAGTACTTGGGCAGCCAATATATACTACTTTAGACACAGATGTATCCCTAAAAGTTCATCAGCCATTGCCCCGAAAATTTGAAAGCTTTACATTAGTTTATCATCACATTATTGTTAACATTTTCTATTACTCTAAAGATATTATGGCTATTAAATTAAACCTTAGCTTTGCTCACATTCTAGGATCAACATATGCTCAATGTGCTATTATCTGCAGATGAAAATTAAGTCACATTTACAGAAAGACGATCTTTGGTATTAAGAAAACATTTATCTTTCACAAACCATCTTGAATATTATTTAATGCACCATTTGTCTGATTCTTCCATGAGGATTCTTTCCAATATCTATCTTGCTTCTAAGCCTTATGCACACTGCAATTATTGCACACATAATTCTGTACTGTAATTATTATTTGTAATAAATTTTATTTTTAGGGAACATATAACTTCATGGAAAAAATGGTATATAATTTTTCAGCAATCGGTATACAGATTTTTCCATCTGCCCCCTAACTCACACATCCAGAGCTTCTCCAGTGTCAACATTCCTTTCCAAAATGACACATTTGGTACAATTGATGAGCCTACCAGGACATGTCACTATCACCCAAAGTCCATAGTTTACATGAGGGTTTACTCTTGGTGTTGTACATTCTATGGTTTTTGATAAATGTATAATGACATGTATCCACCATTATAATATCATACAGAACAGTTTCACTGCCCTAAAAATTATCCGTGCTCCACTTTTCATCCCTCCGTCCCTCATAACTCCTGGAAACCCCTGATGTTTTATAATGTTCATAGCTTTGCTTTTTCCAGAATGGCTGCTTTCACTTAATAATGTATATATAAGCTTCATTTATGTCTTTTTGTGGCTTTATAACTTATTTTTTTAGTGCTGAATAATATTTCATTATCTAGATCATCAATTTTCTACCTTTTTTTGGTCTCATGGTACATATAAACAAATCACCAAAATTCTGTGGTAAACCAAAAATATTTTTGTAGATCTGACATAACAAGTAGGTATATTTTTTATTCATTCATACTGAATTGACTATTGTTGTGTTGGCTGTTGTCATTTTTTTTAGTTGACAATTTCATGGAAAAGAGGTCAGTGCCCCTGACTAAATAGTCAGGTATGACATGTTTTAAATATTCTGTGGCACGCAAGTTGCAAATCACTGGCCTAGATATAACACAGTTTATGTATTCGCTCACCTACTGAAGGACATCTTGATAGCTTCCAAGTTTTGGTGATTATAAACAAAGCTGCTATAAACACCCATGTGCAGGATTTTGTGTAGGTATCATTCTGTCCATGTGATACTGCAAGCTCATCCATGTGACCTCTTCGAAGACGTTTTTTAAAACCTTTTTGTCTCTTGCACTAAGAACAGTGCCTGGTACAGAGCAGGTAATTTTGCTGAATTGAAAATATGTGGCATGGTGAATTGAATAAAGAGGCACATATTCCATTTCAGATCACTTGTTTGCTTTAAAAGAGACGACATAAAGGATTTCCAATTCAGAATGATCTATTATAATCATCTCATGAAAGCCATTATTTTCAGAAGGCATGATGATAGCTTTATTGTGTTGAAACAGATTATAAAGGCTTTGGCTTGAAACTCTGCTACTCAAAACAGTGCAAGCATAATCAAAAATTGATAAACTTGTAGGGAAACAAAAATGAGATTCAGTATATTTACTTATTCTACAAGGGACACAGGACTTCTGGTTTGGCCTTTAAATCCTCAAATAACATTTTTCTCTCATAGGTAAAAGAAAAAAATCCTTTTCATCTATTCACTGGGGGATGATGCCAAAATTGCAGTTGCCACACTTAGGTTCTTTGATCCAGTTTTAAGAGTCCAGTCTAATTTATCCTTAAGGTTTTTCTCTCATACACACACACGCACACACACACGTGCACACATCACCCTACACAGGATATCCAGCAAAAACTTCACAGATAAAGAAAACAGTACATGTATTTGGAATATGGCCTAAATGCAATATTATACAAGATTGTCCTAAATACATTCACATATGGGCTTAGGTTTTGTTTCTGTAAGTAAACCCCACTGTTCAAATGCTATTTCTGAAATACTTGAACGCCAATTTTCCAAGGCAAATTTATCAGAATCTTGGAGATATTAAAGTAAAAAAAAAACAAATCATGTTGAATTTTTTCGCATTGCATATTGCTTGCTCTTTGGTATTGTTAGTATGAACATTACACATAGACTACCTTTAAATCAAATTTGTTCCATAAAAACAAATACATCATTTGGAATTCTAATCTTTGCATCTCCCGATCATTTCTGCTTAGGCATTGGTGTGGTACTAGGAAGTCAGGTCTCATGTGGATGCTGACTTTTACTTCCTCAAAAGGCAGAAGAATGGCTTTCTCTGTTGATAGATTTATATTCACTCAGAAAAATTTAATTATGAACATGTTTGCAAATTGGTCTTTAAATTTCCTTGAGTTTATACTTCCCAAATGAATAGACTTGGGAGGATTTACAGACCTATAAACACCATGAAAGTACACAATTTTATTTTGCTAATGTAAGGATGAACAATGAGTCCTCAGGTTAGAAATACAGATCCTAATCTCATACATAAAAGTGCCAAATCTTTGCATCCAGAAAAGAAATAATTGAAGCTATTTGTAAAAGAGTCACCTCCAAGATTGATGTACTTAGCGTTTACACCATCATTTTTAAGGTTTTATACTTTATCCTCTTGAACTGACAATGACTGAAGGAACCTAAGGAGCAACAAACAAGTTTATTTGGAAAATACGCATTTTATGAAACTGAATTCTACTTATAGGAGTAAATAAAGAATGCCTGTGACTTTTTAGCCTTCGTTAAAGCTATAAATTTGTTATAGTCTAAAAGGCAGAAAGGCAAGCTATTGGTTAGGGAAAACTCACTCTAAATTCCAACAGAATTAAATTTTTCTTAACATTATGATTCAAATGTTTTATCATTTAACAAGTGAGGAGACAGTTGTAGCAACATTTTATAATTTCTGGAAATAAAACAAAGCTGACAGACAGCATTGTACAGTGGTTAGAATTATGAGTATGTTTTTAGCTTTTATTTACTAGCTGTGTGTCCTTGGTCAAGATACTTAACATACCTGTGCCTTTATTATTTCACCTTAAGATGGAGATGGTGAAATTTTCATGCCTTATAGACTTGTTGTGAGTAATAAATGTGTTAATATATATCATAGGCTGAGAATAGTGCCAGACATAGTATAAGCTAAATAAATGTCTTAAAGTTTAAATACAAATTGTGAGGCAGTGTTGTACATTTCTCTCTCTTTTTTTAAAATTGATTCTAGGGAGTGGTGAAGGGAGGGAGAAAGAGAGGGAGAAAAACACCAATGTGAGAGAGAAACATTGATTGGTTGCTTCTTGGACACACTCCCACTGGGAATCAAACCTGCATCCTTTGTATGCACCCTGACTGGGAATCAAACCTGCAAGCTTTTGGTTTGTGTCATGATGCCTAACCAACTGGGTGAAACCAGCCAGGGTTCCCTCTCATTCTTTAAAAATTACAGGGAGAGACCTGGCTAGTGTATCTCAGTGGATTGAGCATGGGCCTGCAAACCTAGGGATCACAGTTTGATTCCCAGTCAGGGCACATGCCTGGGTTGCTGGCCATTTCCCAGTAGGGGATGCAGGAGAGGCAACCATACATTGATATTTCTCTCCCTCTCTCCTTCCCTTCACCTCTGAAGATAAATAAATAAAATCTTTTAAAAAATAATTGCAGGGAGAAATTGAAACTAGGGTATAATACAAGGGAATGCTGATTTGATAAGGACAAGAGATTTAATATATTTTTGAACTTTGAAGATTATCTGATATTCAGCCTATCTGAAGTCACAACTTAATCTCTTGCAGTATCTTCAGATTTGTTAATGGAATTCTGTTTATGATTACATAACATCCTGCACTTTTAGGTATAAATGTAAGATAAGATATCTACCTCTAAGTATTCTAGAAAGGCAGAATTTCTCTTAGAATGTGTCAAGTTGAATATAAACTATGTCATGAAAAGATCAAAATCCAGTAGCATAGACTCATGTATGTGGCAGTTTCTCAAAATATATTCCTTTTGTTGTTTGATCCCACACAAATTTTGGTCACAATAAAAGATTCTTTTTAAATTAGCAACCCATGAAATAACTTCCCTGTTTGTGTTAAATAAAGCCCATGGCTGTTGATTAATATTATAGGGAGAAGGATTCTATAGAGAAGCAATTTCTTCTGAACAGAGGTGAACGTGTTTCTTTATTCCAGAACATCTTGGAATCTTTAAAAGGTGCACATTGTTACTCTGTAAGAGGAGGATCAAAAACATGTTTGACCAAAGATGGTTTTTATTTGGTAGCAAAACAAAGACAATCTCAGGGTGCTTGAGTTTTAGAAAAACTGCCTTTGGTAAAGCTGATATATTTGTGGCACCCAGCGCATAGCAGGCAAGTGAGACTTCATTTCAGGTGCAAAACAACAATAATGGCAATTAATCTCCTCTGTGAGTCTATCAGTGGTGTCACTTTTGTCCCCTGAAATCATTTTCAAAGGGGGATAAACGGATATTAACCGTTAATAAACCTACTGATGGCTGAGTAAACATGAGGGACTCACGTCATGGTTCGCTAATATTGTACTTCATGTGCATCCTCAAAAACACAATTGTAGAGTCATAGAGAAATCTACTGTTGAACTCGATGTCAGAGCTAGAGTCCCTTTCAATAAATAAGCATAATAGAGAACCACTGCCCTGTCTTTAGTTACATAATACATGGGTGTTCGTGGAGTCAGTAAATGAAGCAGACACAGACTTCCAGAAGCTTTGTTAGGGAATGGCTGGGACAATGCATCTCTCCAGCCAAGCTCTGATTGACAATTGAGTCCCTTTTAGAATGTCACAGCTGTGCAGCTAGCTGTAGTAGTATCTGAACACAGCTGGGATCTGGCGTTGACAATATATGTAAATGGGAATTATTGCACTTTTGTTTGAACTTCTTCGTGCCTTACATTAAGAAACAATAGCAAAGTTTTATCCACATTTTTTTTACCTTAATCTGTGATTTGTGTGCCTTTGTTTTCTGAAAAAAAAAATCCACTATGCAGTCATTACAAAGTTTCGTGATAACTGTTTTTAAAAAATTAGGACTCTTGCTTCACCCACAAAATGTCAGTGCTCATAAACAAATAGAAAAGTGTAGAACATTCAGAAATCATGTCCCTTCTATCATCTTAGGTTTCGTTCTTCCAGGAAAGAGATCAAATTTTTTTGAAATATTGAAAAGAAAAATCAGGTCATGTGAAAATTTCCCTCTTCTTTGAATGAACTTCAAAGAAAGTTCTGGTCATTCAAATTAGACTTTGATATAAACCTTAAAAAATTCAAATTTTTCATATTAGCACTATTGAAATACTTTGGATCTTAACAAATGGAAAATGTTGTTTTACCAGGTATTCAAAAAATCAAGTATGTAGAGTTATGACTTTTGGTATTTTAGTTTTGTATATGTAAGTGTTTAGGGTCACCTTTGAAGATGCAAATGTTTAAGCTACATATACCAGACTAATAATATACAATATGCTAGCATGGTCTAAAGTACTAGGTAACATTTACATACACTAAACAAAAGGTAATGTTAGTAGATAAAATCATATATTAAATAATTCTATGTAAACATTTCTAAACATTACAGCTTAGAATTATTCCATATATATAGATGATGTATATGAAGCAAGAGTTTAGAAATAAATGTATATGTACAATTGGGTGCTTTTCTCACTAAATTCTAACCTCAAATATCAGAAATTGTTCCAAGACTAATTTTCTCTCCATACCCTGCAAGAATGTGGTTATAAAAATCAAAATCTAAATCCTTGCTTGGATGTAAGAACCTGTACCACCTATTAGTAACTCCAGGATTCCAAGTGTTGGGTTGCTGTATTTCGAACCAGGAAGACTTTGAGGATTATCAGCTTCCCTTCCCAAGCTGTGATTTCTTAGGGCTGTCTTTTGTCATTTTCTCAGCCTCTCCATCTTTCAGCCCAGGTTTTTCTGCCCTTCTAAACTGTAGCAGAAAGAAGAAAAGAGGCAAAGATCCCATTATGTGTCTTTAAGATGACAGCCTGAAACTCATGTCTCCCTTGTCTCGAAAAGAAAAAATATAGTTTGTTTCTCTTAAAAGATGAAACTTTGTCACAGATATGATCAAGCCTCTTAACAATGGCCACACATGAAACACATTGTTTTGTTTTGACTTGTTCATACTTTTCTTGGTTTTGAAACTCAAACATCTTATAGCAGACCATAAATATTTCATTTCATTCTAATAAATGTAGTCCAATAAAATAATATTTTGCTAAGTATAGCCATTTAATGTGAGTACCTCTTAATTTAGTTTTCCATTAAATCTAGGGTTCTTTACAGTCAACTGCCGCGTTCCAACATTCTGCTCAAATCTTTGCTCAAGACTTTGTCTGAAAATTGCATCTCAGAGACTTGCCCTAATTATCCTGTTATTAATGCTTCTAGTCCTGGCACCTGGCCCTGGTCACCTTGCTTTTCTCTGTGTTTTATTTGTAGCACTTAACCCCTTCTAACCTGTTATATAACTCACTTATTTAATAAGTTTCTTGTTTGTTGTCTCCATCTGTTCCCGTGCTAAAGAGTAGACTTCACAGAGCCAGAAAATGTTGACAATCTTATTAATTCATCCCAAGAATCTAAAAATGGAATGCCAGACACAGCCCACACTTAATATTTGTTGAATAAAAATCTGTCAGAAATGTTTCTTTGAATTTATTACCCTCTAAACAATTGTGATAATTGTTTTCTTTTTCAGTTCATGTAAACCAAAGAAAGCCTCAGTTCTAGTTAAATTTATTAATACTTTATTACCATCATATACAGCACTATCAAAAGCAGAATTTACTCCACATTTATTTGTGCATGGTGTCTGATTACCTACAAAGTTTCTTGTTGGAGTTATTATCACATAAACCCAAGATAGACTAGTAAACAAACACATGAAAATGAATCACATCTCAACTGGATATGAAAAGCCCCAGAAATTTGAGTATTAAATTCAAGTTACTATTTTAATTGTGCTCTTTCTAATGTTCTTATATAATAGCTTCATGTAATTTATCCGTGTTCCTCATTCTATAACCTCTATTTAACTTGGATGTCAATGATCTCATCAAAGCAAACTAGGGAAATTTTCCCAATGACCAGAGAACTAAACAGAGAAAATGAGGAAAGCAAGTCAGGTCAGTACTTGGAAAAAGTTAGTGTTGCTTATTCTGGAAGGCTCACAGGCCAGATGGATTCTCCCGTAACCTTTGTGTCTACTTTTTGGTACTTTACCTGTATGGATATACCAAAGTCTGTACTTCTCACATCCTCTCTGGCATGGGGCCATTAAAAAATACTTCAATTTGTTCTATGCCAATACTTTAAAAAATACAATAAAAAAGTTGCTGTAGTGTCAACTTGCTATACACATCTCTAAACACTTACTCTTCATTTCCATGTTCATTTTGATGAGTGGGAACAAAGTCCAGACACTGGCATTGGACCTCGACCTACACTTCACATGGCAGGACAACCACACACTGAGAAGGAATCCATGTGTCTATTAACAGCCCATTTTAGAACCCTAGAACAAAGAGGAATGCCAAGCGGCAGAGGTAGGTGTGGAAGCAAGAAGGCACATTACTGTCCTCCACTTGAGGACAAAATGTAAATATAGTCACACTTCATCTGCCCAGCAAGCAGGTTTAACAGGAAGTCCTCCTTTTAAAACCTGTTCAGAAACCAAGAGGCTTCTGGAGAAAGCTTGGGAGCTACCACAATTGCTTTGGTGCAACTGGTGCACCAAAGTCATGAACTTGACTGACTCCACAGAAAAAGTTCTCCCTCAGACACTATTTAATGTTTCATGTCCAATTTTTAGCAAGCTTGATTATCTGATTTTCCAGCTCACAGACTAGAAACCGATGATGACAGCTGGCAGCAGGAAGAAATAATTGTTCTCTGGCAACTGGAAGAGTTGATAGCTGACTGAATAATCAGACCAAAAAAAGAGGAAGAAAAAGCATGCAGTAGTCTATGGCCACTTAGTGTAGGGCCAACAATTGCTATTCACTTGTCCATGGCTTACTGTTCAAACAGTGGCTGTGCTCTGTGCTTTCTGCGAATGTTAAGTTACTTAAACTCTCCAGGTCTAATCACCACCCATGACACTTAGAAAATATGTCTTTCCCAGACTGTTGGAATGTCAAATGATATGACATATATGAAAGGAATTTGAAACTGCTTAAATAACTGTATCAATGAAAGGTGCTCTTTGCCTTTCATTTATTATTATTTCTATGGTTCAGCCAAAGAGAATTATTATTTAGCATGCTAATTGTATATCATCAATATTCATTTTACAAATGGTTCACTCTAAATTTCTTAACATTTCATTCTTCAAGCAGATTTTACTAATTAAAACATTCACTCATCTCATTACTAAATACAAATACCTAATATTTTTATTATATGTATATTTGAACAAAATGCATTTTGTTCATTATAAATAAATAAATGCTAGTAATTTACTTTAGGGAATGCGTCATCCCTTGACAATAACAGACCTGACCTCAATCAGGTCACCTTAACATCTCAGAGCCTGTCTCATTACAAATGTATGTACGGTACCCTCAGGGCCAGTCCATCGTGTTATAACAAGGAAAAAACTAGGAAAAGCAATTTCCTTGCAAGGTTATGTTTTTATTTTATCACCTTATTTCTATAAATTGGGGACATCAGGATGTTTCTTGGAAAAGTTATAATATGAACTGAGTCTGAAAAAGAGAGAGTAATACTTCAATAATTCCAGAGAATCTCAGAGGGAATCCCAGACAGTGGGTGAGGTGTCATAGGCCGTAGGTCATAGGTAGTAATGCTCATTTGCAAGTTCTAGGAATAAGAAGGAAAACTATAGATCCTTTGGATAGATCAAACAAGGCTTCAGCAATGAGGCAAGAACATAGAAACAAATCCTAATCAACTGAAGACAGTAGAGAATGTGAGACTTGTGGTGGGAAATCAGACTCAGATTAACAGTTCACTGACATGGAGAACGAGTTGTCTTCCCCAAATTTTACTGCTATTTTTCCCTTTCTAAGTCCCTGTGTAAGAGGCTTTCAGTAAGTTGGTTAGGAGATCTCAATTTCTAGCCAAGTGCTCTAAAGTGAGCAAGGCTTGTTAATTCACGGTAAAAAATATTGTATTTAAGTATTTTTAGAGAGGGGAGAAGGGAGGAATAAAGAGAGGAAAAGAAACCTCAATGTGTGGTTGCCTTTCACACGCCCCCTGTTGGGGACCTGGCCTGCAACCCAGACACGTGCACTGACTGTGAATCAAACCGGAGACCCTTTGGTATGCAGGCCAGCACTCAATCCACTGAGCCACACCAGCCAGGGTAATTCACTTTCTGATTTTAAAATTGGAAATCAGAAGGGTATGTACCCTCAGAGAAGCCAGGAGATTCTGATCTACTTGCAATGATTGGGGTTCTTGAACACAAGTCTGAACAGGCCTTCTCCTACTAATCTAGAAGCCTTTTTAGAATCCAGGAGAGTCAAGCAGCATTTTGTCCAGTGGTGGATAATGCCATGGGGTCTGAAATCATCGTCCTCTTCAGATTTATTCAAGTTAATTTGCAACAAAACATAAATTGCAGGGGTTTTTTTTTTGCTTTATTCCACAACTTACATAGTCGGTATCAATTCTAAGTCTATCAGACTGTCACGACACCAGCATTTTAACTCCATGTCATTATTAAATGACTAATTTTCAAAATAAAAACAACTACTGACATTGGTCTATTTTATTAATTCTACTAACACTTAAATCCAAAGCATTTTAGGCAGATGAACTTTCTGGGTTGAAACACTGGCAAAGGTTCATGAATATATAATATCTTTTTAGCAAACACTGAATATTGATGGATTTTAATATTTAAAAATTTTTCTTCTGAACATAAAAATTTGATAATTTTGAATTTTTAGGATCTGCGTTGAGATCAGGAAACTAAGCATTTTTAAAAATGTAGATGCTTTTTCAAATCCACTAAAATCATTACTTTTAGCTGAATTTTTAAAATTTTATTCCCAAAATGATAAATAATGAAGTATTCCTTTTTATAGTAATACTATCTGAGAAAAAAACCTATATTTATGGAAAAAGAAAATAAATATGAATATTTTAAGTAGGCATTGTTATGTTAACTATACTTTTCATCTTTTATTAAAATATATTAGCTAGGAAGTTGGCCGGTGGAATACTGACCATAATGAAAAGAAGTATTTTATCACTAAGTTACATTGTAACCATTCTGTGGATTACAAATCATGCCAATCATATTGTTTAATATCATCCATTCACTCATAATATTAGAATCATGCATTTCAGGAGTGACTTCAGGAGATGAAGTTAATATTTTCTGGTGTTGAACTGATAATGCATATTTCTTAATCAAGAATCACAATCAGAGCCCTGGCTGGTGTAGCTCAGTGGATTGAGCGCAGGCCTGTGAACCAGAGGATCCCAGTTCGATTCCCAGTCAGGGCACATGCCTGGGTTGCAGACCAGTTCCCAGCAAGGGGACTTATGAAAGGCAACCATACATTGATATTTCCCTTTCTCCTTCCTTTCCCCTCTAAAGATAAAAAAAAAAGAAGAAGAATCACAATGAGAGCCAGGAACATTGACAGTGTACATGAGGACCTCCCCACACACATGCATTGCTGTCCCCCCCTTCCCGGTCCCACACAAAATTGCCATTTAATCAGTGTGGGAGATTCAGCCCTGAGAGCCTCTCCAGACGTCTTCCATCACTGTGGCAATGTGCTCCTTGGACAAGTCAGAGGTGAAGTGTGTGGGTTTTTAATTCTATTTTATCTGCCTTAAAGCATCTACACTGAGCAAGCCAAGGATACATTGCTGGTGGGTGACCTGTAAGAAGTCTGCCCGGAAGGCCCGGTAGCCTGACTCAGCAGAGATGGTCCTCTCTGTCGGTTGGCCTCGTATGACCCCATCTGGCTGCAGGAGTCTGATCTCTTCTAAAAAGTGTTTGATATAGTGATATTGATGGCTACCCTTCTAATTCATTGTGGATCCTCTTACACACTCGTACAATGTATTTATTTATTTAACAGTGGCTTGCCGAGGAAATCGTATGTGCATTCTTGTAATATATGTAAATCAAGGACTCTAAAGTCTACATCTCTGCCTCTGACCTCTCCCCCGAATCCAACGCTGATCTCCATGATTTGACTTGAAATATCCAGCTATTTGTCTTTCAACTCTAATATGTTCCAAGTAGAACGCTTGTTTCCTGATTTCCCCAAGTAGGCAACTCTCCCAATATTTCCTCAGGGAAATGCTGAGTCAGGTGCCAGTTTTGCTAGTGATCAAAGCCATGTTGGAGGATACACTTAATCACAGAGTCACAGTGAGGTTTCTAAGACTGCACTGACTCTCAGGGTAAGCTGTAACCCACCTTGCCCAGTACTCCGATGCCCCGGGCCTGCATAGGCTGAAGGAGCCGAGAATGTATATCCTCTAATGCCAAGTGACACGAATAGTGGAAGAGAAGCAGCTGACTCCTTTTGCTTAGCTTCTTTTCCCAAATTTCACCAGTCAGGTAGGTCAAGCCCCCTCCCCTAGAGAGAGGTGAAGGGGCTGAGAGAGGGCTACGGAGTGCTTTTGGGGACCATCCTTGATTTGGAAATGTGAGCCCATGAGCAAGAAGGTCCCTGCAACATACCCCATCGTAGTGAATGACCCTGCTGAGGTGCGTAAATCGCAAATCAGTACTGTCCTCAATTCCTCCTTTTGGCCTGATCTGCCTAAATCAAGTTCTGTTTTCCAAATCTTCAGCCATGCCTTGAATTCCCCTCTTCTCTGCACCTGGAAAACTGCAAAGACTCATACTGACCCCTCAGCTTCCACTCTTTTACTCTTGCTATCCATTCTCAGCACTGTTGATCACATCGAATCATAGTGCTCTTTAATACCCTTTGGTAGCTTCCAAACACCAGATGCATGGTGTTTAGAAGGTAGGGCCTTTGGGAGGTATTTAGATGATGAGGGTGGAGCCTAATAAAATTAGGGCATTAATAATACAGACCCCTCAGAGCTCCCTAGCCCCTTCCTCTTTGTAGTGAGGATAGAGTCAGTAGCTTGCCACCTGGAAGAGGGTCCTCACTCAACCATGCTGGCACCCTGATCTCAGAATGCCAACCTCCTGCCTGTTGCTTATAAGCCACTCAGACTGAGTTTTTTGTTATAGCATCCCACAGCATCCCTAAAGGATGAAATATAACAGGAGGGGTCAGAAACTGATATCAGAAACACACAATTTATTATTCATTGTTTTTCTATATACTTATGTTTTAGGTAGCCATATTTTAAATTGTACTCAGTTATGTTTTATAGTGTTAATTCATATATCCTAAAAATAGTCCACCTATCATCAATGTTTATCAACTGACTTAAAAATTCTAAGTTTAACCAGAACCCTTTTAATTCAGTAGACTCTCCTAGGACTTTCAGAATTCTGCTCTCCATATACAGCAGCCCAGTTCTTACAGAAGGCAGCTCGGGCTGGCTCATTTCTGACTGGAGGTAATGGCTCTGCAGCAGTAACTGAGAGACCGTGAACTGAGTCTTTGTATGGAGCCATACCCATCCCAGCAGGATTTTGAGGCCATCACAATGCCTGCACCTACTCTCAAGAAATCAATGCTTTTATAATGTCATGATGGACCACTGGCCATGAAACCACCTCCAGTTTTTGTGATTAGTATGTACCGAAGGGCTAACTGTATGGAGCTCAGGGTGTTTTAGGGGAAAGACCCGCATGTGGGTGCAAAATCACCCAAGACTGTGGGCACTTGACCACGGCTTCAGCTGACTAGAGCCTTATGTTTCTTGAATTAAACGTGTTAGGGCTTAAAACCAATCACAACAGCAGCATTGAAATTCTCTCAGCAGTAAGCATAGCTATAAAATAACTATTTTTAAGTGTTCAGTGAAGAGAGGAATAATAAGCAGCCCTTACCTACAAAGTCCCAAACAAAACAAAGCCACCATTCCTGAGAAGATGGGTAAAGTCACTCTAGACCTGTCCTGTGCCCATGCACAGAAATAGCAGGGATGTCCCCCAGTGCCGAGGCCTTGAGGGAGTGGCACCAGGCCTGGAACATCTTTTGGCCTCCACGGACTGGTCTGTTTACCGGAACGGCTGGGCCATTTCATTACTGACAGCTGCCTGCCAGCAGGTCTGGTCCACTGTGGTGGTTTCCCAGCTGTCTCCACAAACACTGCAGGGCCTCAGGCTTGTTCTCAGAACATCCTTAAAGTGTTTCTTGAGACCACTCACCCTTGGCCTATTTAGCCTCTCTCCTTTCAGAAGGGAGATGTCTGAGCAGACAAATTGTTTTCATTATCCTCACTAGCCCTGAGAAATTGAGGAGACTTTGACCTATCTTAGATCCAGCTCCCAACTGTGGCTGCAGCTTCGGTGTTGCTCCAGGTCATCCAGTCTGGATGGTGGATAAAAGGCGTCAGTAGCAGAAGTAGCGTTTAACAGGGGAAGCGTGTGCCGCAAAGGTCTGTGCCTAATAGAGGCGAACTGTCTTTTCCTCAGCTATCCCACAAACTTGTCATGTTTTCTATTTTCTTTATGTTTCATCAGTTTAACTTTTAAAATGCAGATATGTTTCTCTTTAATATTAATAACTACTGTTTATTGAGAATATAATATATGCCAGAGTTTTTTTGCATGCTATTTCTTATCCTTTAAAACAACCTTGAAATGAAGACAACTGAGAGTCATAACGGTTAGTTAGGTTATTGGTCTAAGCGCACAGAGTTAGTAAGTGCTAGAGTCCAAATCTGAACATCAAGTTTGCCTATTCTGAGTTTTTTCACATCAAAAGATTACTGTAGAGAGTAATCAGAGGGTTGGAAAAGAACTGACGAAGGAAGGATTCATTAGGAAAAGGAAGTAGGTATATTTAGTAATTTCAAGTACTGTTGGAAGGAACTATTTGAGATTACATATTCCTTTGTATTATAGATAGTAAGGGAAAAATTAAATAAACCCCACTTCATTTTGTCAGAGTAAAATATATACTTAAAGGAGCTCTTTCCATCCATAACAACTTTATGATTCCATTATTCAGATCATTTTATTTTCAATCTGCTAGCTTGCTCGTAAGTGTTCATAGCTAAGAATCTTATTTCAGTACAACCAAAGAGCAATGTATTAAGACAATCTAATCCATCTGGATTTTTATTTCAGAAAAAAAGATATACATCTCTGAATCAAATGATCAAATAAGGGAGATAAGTCTAATATATTTTCACTTAATGATTCCCTATGTGATGCATACATTTTCTTCCAATTGCACATTAGTTACTATTTTTTTAAATGTGACTATAACTTCATTCAATAAAAATCCACTTATTTACCATTAAGAAGTTGGCACCAGATACTGTTTCTGCAGAATAGCTTTTCAAAGTATAAACTTCACATAAGAGCAAGATAACATTTAGCATCTTACCTGTGCTTTACTCACTTATCAGTGCCTGAGAAATCAAACCAAATGCCACTTTCTGGCCTTAAAAACAAGTAGAAAAAAATTCACTGAAAGGCAAATGCTGAGCAGTGATAAAGAATAAGCATTTAATTTATACTGTCACCTGTTGGATTAATAAGTAAGCAGTGAATATAATGTGTATGCAGAGTATAATTAGAAAAATCTCTACCTAGTCAATCCATTAATATAGATAAGGAGGAATTTTAATAGCTTCTTTAATAATGTGATAGGGTAGATACATAGAGAATTCTGTTTGTAGGTTCAAAAAGAGATGCAAACATGACCTACTAGTTGAGATATCTCTGTTTTGATACAATTGCTTGGTAAATTAGGCCAAGACTAGGTAATATATTTCTACTGTTAATCATTATAGTTAAATGAAAAAAATAATGAATCAATTGTATCATACATTCATAATTTTGTAATATTTCTTTATCAACATCAACATAATGAATGTTACTGTATTTCATGTACATTGGACATTTGAGGTGGAGTAATAACATTAAATGATATTTTAGCAAGGATATAAATTTGCTTTACCAGAGAAGACAACATAAAGTTTGGCGACTATCCAATTTTCTTCAGGAAAACATTTATCACCAACTAAAATTTACTAAAATTAATTTACTACAATTAATTTACTACAATTAAGACAATTTGGAATCTCAGTATTAAAATCTGGTATATAACATTGCAGCTAGTATAACAAAAAATACCATCTTGCAATTGGCAACCTTAATGTCCTCTTACAAATAAGATCACATAATAATTTTTGACCATTTCTAAATTGTATTACAATATCCATCAACTCATTGGAGAAAACCACATTTTACTGTTTTATTTAGATTTCTCACTTGAGCAGTTATAAACACACCACATGAATCGCTTTCACAAACGCAAACAACACCAGGATGACATGTCCAAATGGACCGTCTGTAATGGCCAGTTATTTTCTTTCAAGTCCCAAAAACAAAGAATGTGATTATCAGGCTTACAACTCCTGGGATATTCTGGATGAATGTCAATAGCCCCATTTAAATATTCAGTCATAGAAAATATGTAATCAGAGCTCAACTGCTTTAAATACATAAAGGTAATGGAAATTTTTGTCTAAACATTTAAATAGCATGTCTATCTTTATGTGATTTTCCTGCCTTGGATGCATAAAAACATAAAAACTGAAAGACAAGCAAATGCACAAATAAGATTGGTTTTGTAAATTTTTGAAATCTAAAGAAAAATTGCAGAAACAAATAATGTCGATCCAATTATTTTTTGATTCATCAATAATACATAAAACATGAGTCTCATGGATTTAAAAAAAAACAGTGTTATGACTACATTTTAGAAGCCAGGGAGGAAGTTTCAGTGCCTCTCAATTTTGCCAAGAAACTAAGTTTTGAATAATGGCCATGTATAGGGAGTGGCACCTGTGCACAGCACTGTTTTAATGGAGAATATTTCTAAGCTTCAGTGTCATGTTGTGGTTGTGGATGAAAAGAGCCTTGGGAGGAGATGCGGAAGATTTCTGGACTCTCTCTGATGTGGTTTTTTCAGGCACAACTACAACTTAGAGAAAATGCCGGAAGCACTCAGTGTGTCTCAGTTATAATGTCAGAGTCAGTTCTGACTTTCTTCATCTCACCTCTGGCAAGGCCAGCCCTTGAACCACCATCGTCGGGCTGTTGCAAGGACTTTCCTCCCAGCCACGCCTCACATGGCCATTCAGCTGACTGAGCACATGTGTAAGGAGACATGCTTTTTGATCATTTATAAATGTATTTTGTCTTAATCAAATTCTTATATTTTTATATAAAATAACACTTCTCAGAAGAAAAACACAGACATATAAGAAGTAAATGCTCCTGGCTTTTAAAAAAGTTAAGACATAAGTATACTACAAGTATAATAACTCAATGCAATTTGGAAATATTTTGCATTGAGATGTCTATACATATATGATATGTAATGTTAGCGTGTGACATTTTAGTAAAATCAAAGAATTTAATAAGCCTGGTTAAGTTTTTTGATTCATCAATAGATGAAACATCAAAACCATCAATAAATAATTTTTAAATTAAGAAATAAACATTATTTATAAACTATTCATAATTGAAAGCACTCTTTTTTTGTTTTTCTATAGAAAAAATATTTGTATTTGTTTCCTTTCACTAAAACATGGAATTTCAAGGTTGTTTTTTTCTTGCTATTATTAACAACAGGCTAATGTTTTTCCTGTTGCTAGGAGATAGTTATTCATTTCTCAAAAAGATCAAAGAACCTCTTTTTAATGAAAGGTAACAGAAATGCAGATTTATGTTTATGCTTATATTTATTTTATACATATATTTTTCTTCAAAAACTTAAGCTAAATGTCCTTTATTAATAATCATTTATTATTAACTTATTAATGACCAATATGTCTAACATTATTACATTGTATTATTTTTAAACTTGAATGAAAGAAGCATTAAAGGCTTACTAAATTTGGCATGGTTTTAATCAGAGTTATGCAATGATCTCTACAGAGGATATCATTTTGGGATAGTTATTAAAATTACGTTGAGGCTTATTTAAATAAAAGCATCAGGCAAATGTCTATCTATATTAGAAATGCTGTTTGTTCAAATTTTGCAATTGCTAACTGTGCATATGTATTGTAAATAGTTATGAAGAAAGTGAAGGGCTTACCCAGGGAATAAACTTATCGGAGCGTCAGAGTTATCTTCTGATCCAGAAACTTGAGAGGACTTAGTCTCCTCCACTGGCAGTTGGCTGCTAAGAAATGGTTACCTGGGGCTTATTTCTCACTGAATAGCTGTATGACAATAGACAGCCATGTGTTGGATCTCAGTGGACATCCTTTTCTAACTCTGTCCTGAGAAAGTAAGACCAGATCTATCCCTAAATTGCTTCACTGAAATAAATGGCTAAAACTCTGATGTTGATATGAATGGAGATTTATAATAATTTCTAAAAATATCAGATGGACAACTGTAAAATGTGGGCCAGGATATGTGAATCACAGGATATAGGGAATGTTTTCAAATTTGTGTGCATGTGTGTGTTGGAAAACAAATTCACTATGAGGATAATTTTAACTGTGAAGGGATTGAAATGATTTATTTCTAGCTTCGGCCTCTTCTTTTTTTTTAAACCAACCCAGTGATTTTTGTTAGTTTCTTCATCTTATAGTTGAAGATATTGAGCCAATTAGGTAAATTTTGGTGGTCTTTGAATTGTTTTTCTTAACTGTGGTTACATCTACTATACATTTATTATAATTTCAAAGGCTCCTTGGATGAGAAATTCAAACAAGTATCAATTTCCATAGTTGTAGTTCCAGGATCCAGGTATACATTTGAGGGCCTGCAAGAGGACTGGACCTAGGTTTACCAGTTGGGGCGGAGGTGTCTGTATGGGGAAAGGACTGCGTCTATGGAGAGTGGTGTCCCTACCGAAGCAGGTCCAAGGTCACCTGCACTGAGGGTTTGCATGGTCTCTAGTAGGAGGAAATTGAAATGCAAAAGTAGAAACATCACAACCTTTCATAAAACATGATAGAAATTTCATAACCCATTTGCCAAACATAAACAGCCTCACCAGTTAATGAGAGAATACCTGAGCAGCTAAGAAACAATCAAAGGGAAGAAAGAGAGAGAAAGAGAGAGAAAGACCTCATGAACACAGGCAGCAGTGTGGTGATTGTGGTCCAGTGTGGGGGATGGGTGGAAGTGGGGATGGGGGGCAAAAATGGTGATAGAAAAAAATGAAGTAATACATTAAAAAAGAAAAGATTAAAAGCAAATTCAAGAAGACATGTCACTTGGGATGAACCCACAAGTGGGTGCACTGATACATAAAGAGACAAAAAATGAGACAATGTCCCAGCTTATTAAGATCCTTGGGATAAAGGGAGTTAGAAGGAGCACTTTTCTCAAGTGTTATTTTTTTCTGCTTAGACATCTTTACAGAATATTTGGAAAATATGGAGAAAAGACAATACATTTATGAGGTTAGAATTGATTTGTTTGTACTTGGGGATATGAAATTAATATTTTTTGTGGAAATACTCAGTAGATCAAAAAGCAAATGTAAACTATAATGCATATTTGAATAGATTTAAAAATTTCTTTATAGCATGTTGTGATTCTGTCATATTTCTCATGAGTAAGTATAAGTGACTTTGTATCTTCAAGGTAATACAATAATAAATGCTACTGTCTATTCCAAATGGTAATTATACTTCAATTAGTATTTAATGTGATACTTTAAGCTTGTTTTTTAATTATTCAATATTAATATTCAAGTTATGGACATTTTTTATTTGTATTTGGTCCCTTTAATTTAAGGCAATTGTAGCTAGTACATACAAACTTAAGACATGTCAGGCATATTAATTCCTATTTTACAGATAAGGAAACTGAGGAACAGACATGTGCCCAGAGCTGAGCATGTGACAAAGCCAGATGTCCCCCCAGCCATAGGGCATGAGAGACATCTCACATTATACTGCTATTTGTTAGAAATTAGAATCGTAACTCGGCAGAACTATAATGCTGAATTAAGAATTTAAGATATATTTCGCAAGATATTTTAAAGGTCAAAACCCAGAATTTCTCAAAAGTCGTATTTAAATGTTTTATTTTAACACTGTACAGGGTGTTTCTGTAACATTATTGTCAACATCTTGCTTATAAAACTGGAGAAAATAAATTTCCTGTATAAATATCCTTTTGTATTTGAGGTTGGAAATGTTCATGGTAAGAGCATTTTGATATTGTGATTAACTACCAAATGGAATATTTCCATTTGGTTTTTTTTCTATTTTTGCCTTTTACAGATATATATTTTCCCCTGGAACAGCTAATTGCTTATCTGTGGAGGGCAGAATGTTTTCACTCAGCTCTTGAATGTTGGAACTAATTGTGTTGTAGCAATTAAATGTACCAGCCAGAGTGCCAACTTAGTATATTACATTCCCTCTTATGTTATTTTCAAGAGTTATTATGTCCATTTTTGAAAAATAACCAATAATTTGTTCTTCAAATGCATGGATAGCACTTTTGCTCCTTGGTATTTTAATATGCAAAAGTCAACATTTTTGCTAGTTTTCATTGTGTTACAGAAATCGCTAAAGAGGAACATTTGAAATTTTCTGATGCCATAATTTCCATTAACAGTCTTGCAAAATGAAAATTGGAAATTTTAAGATAGATTTTGTCAATTTACTTGTGAAAATGTCATTGGGTTAAAATGAATCCCATCACAAAATTTTAAAAGGGGGTTAAGTAGAGATGGAAGGAGACTTTTAAAAGGGGGATAAGTGGAGATGGGAGGAGACTTGACTTTGGGTGGTGAACACACAATACAATATACAGATGATGTATTATAAGATTGTGCATTTAAAACCTATATAATTTTGTTAACCAATGTCTCCCCAATAAATTAAAAAAATTTAAGTGTCTAGTTAATCTTTTGGCACATCCAACCATTGGTGGGTTGCTAGCATAATAAATTCCAACTTGAGTGCTATGTCTTTCTATATTTTTGAGTATATATTTATTACTTTTGGTCAGTTTTGGGGACTTATGCACAACATAAAAAGTCATTAATTACTAATTATCTTTTTTCATGGGACAAATGACCTAATGGTTGCACTTCCCTTTAATAACAATGGGCTCATAATTTTCAAAACAAATTAGGATAAGTTTCTCTTTTTCAAATATATTTTATTGATTATGCTATTTTAAGTTGTCCCATTTTTTTCTCCCCTTTATTCCCTTCTGCTCTGTATCCCTCCGCCCACCATCAGTCCCCCACCTAGGCTGATTTTCTTGACGTAAGCGTTCTTCAGTGTTAGATGCCAAATGATTGTTTACCCTTCTCTAAATCAAATGATTGGGTAGCTGAATTTCCCCCATTTTTCCTTCTGCTTCAGCACCAATGTATGCCAGTCAGTACTGCCAGATTCTAACCACCAGGCTGTACAAGGGAAACTAATACAGAATAATGTTGAATGTAAGCGGTAATTGAAAAACATACAATGAGAAAAAACAACCAAAAAAGCGAAACACAACAGCAATGCTATCAATTAATATTGTTTCCTTAATCTATGCCATACAGTGTTCTAAATCACATTATCGTCTGATTTAATTTAATTGACAGCCATTTCCCAAGTCGAGTCCCCAGGGTGATATCAGAGGGAAGCGGAGGGACTGGCTTAAAACCCTCGAGTCTGTTCTCAGAGCCCATTTTCCACCAGAGCCTCTCAATGATTCCACCTGAGGATGCAACATCATTTTCTGCATTATTAATTTAAAAACTTCATAAGAAGCAAATTGAACCTTCGCTGATATTTAACCTTATCATCAAAAGATTTAACTAGTCCTTGTTATGCTGATACCAGTCTCCTAAAGTAAATAGTTCTGACCTTCAAAGGTTTGAATGTTTCATTGTAATATGACATTTCAGATTCCTGGGAATAATTGCTGTACTATTTTGTTTTAATTGCCATACACAGCATACAATGGAATGGGAAATTCTTCTCTCATCAAACTTGAACTATCGGATGCTCCTTTCATGACGAATCTTGGACATTTACATATCTGGGTCCGTTTTGTTTATTTGGTCATTGGTAGCCCTCACACTGTTTATGTTAGCACAGCTTAGGTTCACTTCAGAGGGACATCACCCTATACATTATTATATTTTTGTATTTTCAATTTACATATTCTGGGAAAACACAGTGGGGATACATGTGAAACTAGTTCTAATGTGTTTTTTTAGATAGTCCACAAGATGCCAGAGCACTCTAAAAATAATATTATATATGTCCATGTTAAGCACACTTGAGTCCCTAGAACAGCGTAGAGACCAGCGCTCGCTGTCTGCAGAAGCCTATAGGTTTTCATCTGCACATCTTCAGCCCAGTGTCCTGTCTGAGTGGAACTCTTTCCTGCCTGGTACTATAAATTTACAGGCTGTTTTAGGAAACATTGTATCCATTTCTTTCATGTTCTCTTGGTGTTACCCCAGTTTCTTGCCTTTTGTTAGCTATAAATTGCACCTGGCAGCTCTATACCATGCATGGCTAGTTCCTTGAGAGTAGAAAAAATAAATTACATGTATTAATCAAAATTTAGTGGTTGTACTGTGACTCCCCGGCTGATAACTCAGGGCTTTAGGGATTGTGATGTATCTGGAGATCCCTTGGTGTATTGAGATTTCTGTGTTGTCTGATGATATGGATTTAGAGTGGTTTGGAAGGTTGTGAAATTAGCAAAGGGGCTCTCTTTGTTACTCAGAAAAGTGAGTCCTAGGCTCAGCATAGCAGGATTTTCAGTAACCATCAAAAGTTACTTGTAAATTGGATGTTTACCAATGTTAGAAGCTCAAATACTTCTCATTAAAAAGTTGTAAATGTTCCAAACACGGGTACCTGACTAAAAAGGTCATGATGTCCTTTTTCTCCGCAGAAGCCTGAGCCATCCAGCATATTGTCTTAAGCTACCCAGGGGGCAGAGCACCAGATACAGTGGCGGTTTTCAACCTCTCTCCATTCATCAGCACCAACATGGGAGATCACTTAGAAACATGATTCACAGACACCACATCAGATGCACTGAATCAGAATTTGAGGCTTAGAATCTAGAGTTCAACATGTGAAATCAAGGTCAGGGTCAGAGTCTGTAATACCCTCCTGATACCCTATTCACAATTCTATCCCAGTCATTTTTCTAAAGCAAGGGATGGATCTTTCTAAGCACCCATTGAAAACTTTTGCTATTTCTCTCTTGCCTTATGGAAAATCCACACTGTTTAGTACAGAGTATATGACCTGGCCCTGGTAGCTTCTTTAGGTAAATTAATTGAGACTACCTGGGTTGTACTGAGAATTGTTAGACTGTGTGGAAGTTCATAAGAAAGGATAATTCTATCAAACAAATGTTTATGTCCCTCCATAATCCATATATTGAAGTTTAACCTGCAATGGGAGGCTATTTGGAAATGGGGCTCTTGGGAGATGCTTAGGCCATTAGGGAGGAACCCTTATGAATGAGGTTTGTGCTCTTATAAAATAGATCCCAGTGAGCTCTCTTGCCCTTTTCCACCCTGTGAGGACACACAGGGAAAATGGCTGTCTATGAACCAAGGTTCTCATAGATACTGAATCTGTACTTGCCTTCATCTTGGACTTACCAGCTTCTAGAACAATGAGAAATAAATATTTGTTGTCTAAGCTACCCAATCTATGGATTTGTATTATAGCATCCTGAAAGGACAAAGATAAGTGCTGTGGTTTATTGATGAAGTCTGCCATAGCCTTAGGTGTCAGGGGTGCCATGCTGTGTACGGTGAACTTGCTATCTGTCCTCCGACACTCCAGGTTCATTCTTACCACCCCCCTCTGCCTGATACTCAAGGTTCATTCTCTCCACTCCCATTTTATCTGTCCCTGGGAAGTACTTGGACACCCTCGTATGTGCCATAGTTTCTCTCTCTCTCTCTTTTCTTTTCTTTTTAGCAAATGTTACTGCCTTGTTGGGGATTGCCTTTCTTTCTTTCTCCTTTTTTTCCTTTGCCCCCAGCTACTTCCTGCTCACTTTCTAACTTCAACTCACATTTCGCCTTTTCAAGGTAGCTTTCCTGATTTCTTTCCCTCATTGTGAGCAGGAAATGATTAGCACGTATCTTAGCAAGTATTACCATATATTACAACTGTTAGCTCATTTTTCTTTATCTCCCAAAAAAGGCTTGACCTTGTTTTATTCAAGCAAAATGTTTTAGACTTAACAGAAACCCTATGTGTCTGATAAGTGACTAAGTAGCTTGAGCTGTTTCTCACGTAAGTGTGGTTACATGGTAATATTCATACTCTGTTTTCTGTAACAAGAGAGGAATCCATCAGAATCAGCAAGAGAGAATCTAAAAGCACTATTGTCCACCTAAGTACTTCTGCCAATTATCATGGATTTTAAAATACCCTGGGTGTATTAGTGGTTGAAGTGGGTATACCCAAGATTATAGAAGAAGCTAAACCCCTGATGAATTACAGAATAAACTCAATAAATTATTTGAGTTTTATGATAAACTTCTTTGCCTTCGTAGCCAATATCAATGGCTAGGATGTTGTGGACACATTTAAAATAGTTTCTAGCATATTTTTTAAATCAATAATTATGTATAGATCTGAGTTCAATCTGGGCATAAAAGTACATTCGACACTCAGCTGTATCTGAACAAGACAACACTCTGATATTAATGATTGCCTTCAGATAGAGGTTTATTCCTAGTAAAACCCCTGGCCGTTGCTGTTGAAACTGGTAGTGGCAAGCTAGAAATGCTCTAAAGCCATGAGCAAAGTCAAGTTGAATCTTCCAGTCTGATTGGTAAGTTTGAGCCTTCATGAAACAGTTAGCTTTTCGATGGCTTTAATTAGAATTTATACCCCACAGCACTAAATATAAGGGGTTAGTTATACCAGGCTATCTATCATCATTTTTGCTGATATTAAAAGCATGCCACTTAGACATTGAAAGTATACAGATTGGGTCATAGCATTTTCTCACTGGAAAGCTTGTAATTATAACCCAGCAGTTTACTGAGAGGTTACTTTCAGCCAAAAATTATTTGTATCTTTCATGAGTAAATGTCTTACTCTGAGTTACACAGACCTGTTCTATTCTGAACCGTTTTTTGGGTTTTTTTTCATTGTCTTTGTTGAGGAGCTAGGAAAAAATGTTTATGAACATCTGCTCACTTCTTTTTCTCCATGTGGGTTGGCGCTTCTGGGCCTCCAAGTATTGATGATTATGAACTAGCTACACTATTTTCTGGTTATATGTTTGAAAAAAGGGAATAATATTTACTTTAGAGTGCATTTTACTCCTTACCTGAATCTTTTTAATGTTTCCGGCAAAAGAAAGAAATACAGTTGGGAAATTACATTTCTTTATGCCATATGTTGAAAGCAGTGACGTGACTATTACCTGATTGCAAAAACTTTTGAGTATAATGATGTGTTATATTTTAGAGAAAATAATGGAATGCTGATGCTCCTGATTAATATCATCACTTATTAGTAACAGCTAATTAATTTTTAATTGAAGCAGTGAAGCTAGATTATATAATCCTTGAATAAATGTTATTGTGATAAAAAGGACCTGCATACTAACATATTTTTGCTTTAATCTTTATTAAAGAGAGAGTAATTAACTCTCTTATAGAAATATGCTGCCTATTTACAAAGGCCGTATCAATGAGATTCCCTGACTGTATCACTAGGATTTTTTTAGATGAGTGACTGTGTTCTTTGTCATAAAGGCATATGCCAGATAACATTTTCAGTCATCTGCTGGACTAATCCACAAAATAATACATGTTTTAAAGTAGAAAATATATTTTATCATGGTGAAAATCCTAATAATTCTAAAGAGTCTTCTTAGAGTTGAATGTTATTAGCCTACTAAATATGTAAATAAAATACTTAGAATGTTTTTAGCCTATTAATTATGTAAATATAATACTTGCTGATTAAATGTGGAGGGGAAAAGAAATAAACAAATATATGATCATGAAATAAATGATTAGCTTTACATATTAAAAATTTAAAGAGATAAATTCAATCTAAAACAAGTTAAGAAAATGTTGGAAAGGTGTGCGGAAACAACAACCAAATAATTCCAAAGAAAAAACACACAAAAAAAACAAGGAAAAAAAAAAAAAAAAAACAAAACAGAAAGAGACAGAAAAGGAAAGAGAGAAGAGAGAGGAGAGAAGAAAGAAAGGTAGAAGAAGGGAGGAGGGAAAGGAGAAAAAGAAGGAAAGAAGGAGGGAGGGGAGGGAAAAGGGGAGGGGGGGGGGCGGGGGGGGGGGGGAAAAAAAAAAAACTTAAAAAAAAAAAAAAAAAAAAAAAAAAGAAAGATAGCAGCACCCTCAAGAAAAGAGAGTCCCCCAATATTTACCCACTTTTCAAAAATATTAACAGAAACTAGCACCCTCCTTATCAGTCTGGTTGATAACAATGTCATAAATGTTTTCATTAAACGCAAACCGAAGCTAGAGCAGTAATCATGGGCTATTAACCGAGTTTCTTCTCGTGTAAGTGAGTGCACTGTATTGAGTGTTAGGAGCCAGGGCAGAAGTGACCATTCCTCCCAAGTTTGCCAAGGAGCTAAGTTTTGAATAATGACCGTGCACAAGGAGTGGCACTTCTGCACATTTTGGGGGGGGGGACAGAGTGTTTCTCAGCCCAGTGTCACACTGTGGTCACCAATGATAAGAACCTTGGGAAGAAATCCAGGTGGTTACTGGAGTTCTTCCAACGAGCTTTTCCAACCATAACTACCACTTAGATAAAATGCTGGGTGGATACAGAGCATCACAGTTAAAATTTCACAGTCAGTTCTGATTTTCTTCACCTAACACTCTGCAGTGCCAATTTGGGTCCCATCATCTGCCTGTTACAAGGACCTTCATCCCAGTGGCCCTCACATGGTGAGCCACCTGTCCTCTGGCGCATATTTAAAGATATTTTTTTTGTCATTTTAAAATTCATTTTGCCTTGATCAGAATCTTCAATCCTTATACAAATGAATACTTCCAGAAATGACCACTGGCCTAAAAATAAATCAGTAAATGCTGCCTCCTTCTTCAGGGGTGGGAGGTGTGGCTGTCATTTCTTTCTCCGACTGCCACCAAACTTTCAGTGTGTACTCTGATCTCCCACACTGAGCACGGTGCTCAGTGATTTTAGCGTGTTGTGTTAATTGCCCTTGCTTCAATCCCTCGACTTTGGAAAGTACCAAGAGACATGGCTGTGTTGGGGGGGACGACATTAGATTGAAGGATTTTGGAACCAGGAAGGGAGGGCATTGGGTATCAGCGAATAACAAGTGAAATTCTATTTCTCTTATTTTCTCTATGTCTTTCTCTATTTCCACCCAACTCCAGAGCACCTTGAGGTAAACTAGGTTGTTTCTCAATCAACATGGGATCAGTTTAGGGTTTCCTGGGTTGATTCAAGATTTTCATATGATCTGTCTTTCCCTAGGGGACAGAATCCTAGAGGCCTCTTCTGCTCTGTGGGCTCTGCTAACCCACCTTTACATCCCGTTTAGGGCACAGGAAGCTCATCTCTTCTTGCTGACATCTTATTTGGCAGCAGAGGACACTGATGTGTGCACCCTTGGGACCTTCTTCTATGTTGCCTCTTCAGTTATTACTGAAGTACCACTCAAACACCATTTCAGATATGTCTTTCTTACAGTTTTCTATCTCTCAAGTTAACAAGTCTGTAGCAAAATCAGGCTACAGACCCATCTGCATTGGGAATCCCTTGAACGTTACTGGCATTTCCATTGCCCTGGCCACTCCCCTGGAAAGAAACCCAGGAAGGTTTCAATCTTCTGTTGGAGGACAGAGCACAGATTCCCTGTACCCTGAGTTTTCAGTGGACATCCACACACTTCAAGTCCTGTGAAAGAGCATCTCTTTCTTAAAAACCAATGATAAAACAAGTTTTTTTTTTAAACTTTAGGTTGAACAACTAATTTTTTTTAGCCTAACGACATTAGCTTTCCCAAGTAGCCATGTGGCAACTTGGCATATCCAGTAATAAGATTAGAAATTGATTGTTTATGATGGCCGTTCTGACCAGTGTGAAGTGGTATCTCACTGTGGTTTTAATTTGCAACTCTCTGATGGCTAGTGATGCTGACTATTTTTTCATATGTCTGGACCTTCTGTACATCTTTCTCGGAGAAGTATCTGTTTAGGTCTTTTGCCCAGTTTTTAATTGGGTTGTTTGTCTTCCTGGAATGGACTCCTGTGAGTTCTTTATATATTTTGGAGATCAAATTATTGTCCAAGGTATCATTTGCAAATATGTTTTCCCATATGGTTGGTTCTCTTTTCATTTTAATGCTGTTTCATTTAGCTGTGCAGAAGATTTTATTTTGATGACATCCTGCTTGTTTTTTCTTTCCTTTATGTCCCTTGCTCTAGGAGACATATTGGTGAAAATATTGCTGTGCGGAATATCTGAGACTTCTCTGTCTATGTTTTCTAGGACACTTATGGTATCAAAACTTATATTTAAGCATTTTATCTATATTGAGTTTATTTTTGTATATGGTGTAAGTTGGTGGTCAAGTTTCATCTTTTTTGCATGTAGCTGTTCAGATCTCCCAACACCATTTCTTGAAGAGGATAATTTTATTCCATTTTATGCTTCTGCCCTCCTTGTCAAATATTTATTGACCATAGAGACTTGGGCTTATTTCTGGGCTCTCTGGTCTATGTGTCTGTTTTATGCCAGTACCAGACTGTTTTGGTTACAATGGCCTTATAA
Organism: Artibeus jamaicensis; assembly: GCF_021234435.1. Taxonomy (NCBI): domain Eukaryota; kingdom Metazoa; phylum Chordata; class Mammalia; order Chiroptera; family Phyllostomidae; genus Artibeus; species Artibeus jamaicensis. The sequence continues at coordinate 17,149,142 of NW_026522056.1, read as the reverse complement.
TATATAGTTTGATATCAGGTATTGTGATCCCTCCTACTTTGTTCTTCTTTCTTCAAATTGCTGTGGCTATTCAGGGGTTATTTATTATTCTATATAAATTTTAGAAATGTTTGTTCTGTATCTGTGAAATATGTCATTGTTATTTTAATAGGGATTGTGTTGTATCTATAAAGTGCTTTGGGTAGTGTGGATATTTTGATGATGTTGTTACAATCCATGAACAATATATACTTCCATTTATTTGTATTTTCCTTAAATTTTTTCTTCAGTGTTGTTTAGTTTTCTGAGTACAGATCTTTTAGCTCCTTGGTAAGGTTTCTTCCTAGGTACTTTATTTTTCTTGTTGCTATAGCAAATGAAATTTTTTTCTTACTGGGATCATACCCTAAGAACTCTGAAACACCAATTCAAAAAAAAAACCTATGCACCCCAATGTTCATAGCAGCACAATTTATAATAGTCAAGAGCTGGAAGCAACCTAAGTACCCATCAGTAAATAAGTGGATAAAAAAATCTATGGTACATTTACACAATGGAATACTACACACCATAAAGAAAAAAGGAGCTCCTACCCATTGCAACAGCATGGCTGGAACTGGAGAGCATTATGCTAAGTGAAACAAGCCAGGCAGTGAAAGACAAATACCATATGATATCACCTATAAGTAGAACCCAAATCAACAAAACCAACAAACAAGCAAAATATAACCAGAGACATTGAAATAAAGAACAAACTGATAGTAACCAGAGACGAGGAGGAAGAGGGATCAAGGGGGAATATAGGAGAAGGGTTTTCAGGAACATGTATAAAAGGCATGTGGTTGAAGCCAAAGAGGGTAGGTTTGGTGGTGGGTGGGTAGAGATGGATGGGGTGGGAGAGATTGGCGGTGGGGAAATGGAGACAACTGTAATTGAACAACAATAAAAAAATTATTGAAAAAAAGAAATTGATCAGTTAATATTTCAAACTTTTTTCTTTTATATATCTTAAGAAAAAATAGGAAGTATATCTTTCTTCCTTAAGCCAGAATGTATTATTTTTATAGTAAAAATAATTCATTTAAGATATTTTTATATATGCAGTAAATATTTTTGTGTAATTTTATGGCCAACTATTAGAATAACAGCTATTGTTTTGTTTTTGTCATGCTGTATTAGAAATGTTAAAAAAGATAATCAGCTACATAAAAACTACAAGATGATTTGCAATGCAATCAATTTTACCTCCTAGAAAAAAACCCACTATTTTTGATCCATATTTGGCTAATAATGAAGCTTGTCATAGAGGAAATTTCAAGCTTGTCAAGATGGGTTATGTAGATATAAGTTTTTACAGAAAATCCCTGGAAGAGCTGTTAGTGATTTACAGAAAGTCTATCAGATTATAGACCATTAAAAATTAGGATGGTAGACTCAAATACTAAAAGTCAAACAGAACCATAATTACATTCTTAGTGATTATTGTAATTAAATTCACTGTGTGTTTTACATGTGAATTACTTGACATTGAGATGACATAGGAGAAAGTTCTGCTGCTCTGAAAGTTTGGGAGTAAATTAATTTTTCAAAACACTACTGGCAAGTTAATATACATATTAATTGATATTTAACTTTGTACAGTGAAATTGTTCCCTAAAAATTAATTACTTTATCCTCCATTTAGGTTAATTATGAAGCAATGCAACTTCATATTAAAAGTGTAAATGGTTTTGATTTAATTACATTGTGATCATTAATAACATAGGTAAGTTTCTTTCAATTAAGGTATCTATGATCATGGAATATTTTTCAAAAATATTCTTGGAATATATTTTTATTTTATTTTTTAGAGGAATGGCTGGGAATATAATAACAAAAGTTACTAGTGGGGTTCCTATGCAGAGTCAGAATAAAAAAAAAACAACCATTATAGTATTTGCTTAATACAACAAGAACAAGAGTAGGAAGATTATCAAATTATCCCAAGCATGTCAATTCAATTATTGACAGGAATGTTGAAAAAATGATTCTATAAAATATATCACACACAACAAGTTGGATATGTAAAGGACACATACTATATTTTCTGTGTATAAGTCAGGTGTTTTAATATTTGGAATGTTTTTTTTTATGTATTTTCTTTCCTGGGAAAATTTAGATTTTTAAATTTCAGTGTTTTGAGTCAATATCACAGCATCGCCACTTTGAAAAAGTACATTTCATTCTTCTCTATAAAGGGAAATGTCTTGTTACTTAGCTATTAGTCCTTAAAAACCAAGAGGGATAACTTAACAAATCACAGGAACATCGTGATTCATAGCTTTCCAAACACAATTACTTTCAATAGTAGTTCTTCCTTAGTGTATTTTCTGTGTGGAACGGAGGATTTAAATTTGACCCACAGACATCAGACCTGTAATACTACATTTGCAAATCTTTAAACTCATTTAAGGAAAAATATTTCATATGAATCATCAGTTGAAGTTCATAAATTGACACTTTATATTCTCCTGTTTTGTTGCTTTTCTCAATTATATTTTCTAACACCTTTTTACTCTTCACCTTGCACTAAATAGTGATAAAAGAATTTAACCCATGTGGTCACCTACAATAATAGTGGAAATTTATAAAAAGAACTCAAACAGACTACTTAAACTGTTATTATGCAATTGACAGGTCATGAAAGCTTGCCTTTGGCTTCTGCAGCTCGGTCTCACACAGAGAAGAGGCAGGTCGAACTGAGTACCCTGCATTTAAAACATTCTCTCCATCTAGATTTCATGCTGGCAGTCTCAAAAGAAAAGTTATGCAAGATTTAATAGCATTGGAAGATACAGCACTTAACCTAAATGTATAATTGGCAAAAATGTCAAATACTATTCCAAATTTCTCCATGTTCAGCAGAAAAAATATAATTGACCTAAGATGGAATATTTCACCAGGAGCCAATCATCTCAGATTTATTCAGTGACTGAGAATGTGAATGTAATAACCAAAATCCCAAAGTCTACCACGGTCAATGTTGACGGTAGGGCACAAATCACTAGATGGTCTCCCACTTAATAACTGTGTTTTTAGAGAGATGTTTCATGTATCCAACAGTAAAATGTCTTTCCTACAATTTATCACAATAACATCAACAATACATACACTCCTCAATTTGCTATGTATCAATAATACAATTATTTCAGACTTGAATGTAACTTGGAGAGTTATATTCAAAGACCAAAGTATGTGAGTGTTCTCATGTATTTTCTTTATTTATTTCCTTGGAAAACAAGACATCCATTATGTGATGTGAAGTTTTATTATTCCATAAAACCTTAGCTAACTATGCAGTGAATGAGTTTGGTCTCTCCCTGGTGTTTCATGGGGTGTTCCTCAGCTACGTCTCCTTTCAGGTGTAGGCTGTATCTAATGTCCTAAGAGAGTTCAGTGATACCCTCCACTTGAGCCCAGGCTTCACTCACTCCTGGATGCATGAGGCAACAATTCATCTCTGGCTGTGAACTGAATAAGAATACATTAAACACGCATCCTGAATTCTAAACTGCTTTCTATTTTCTTGGAATTGTAATTCAAGGCAATGAGGTCAGTCTCTAAATCTCTGGGTATTTTAGACACTAGTTTTTTTGCATACGTGGTTAGCCCTTTTTGCTGTGTGTCCCATGGCAGAAAATGGCCTGAGTTAAGGTAACTTCATGTAGGTCACCTGGGTGTGGGAAAAGGAATGATGCCCTGCTCTGTCCCTTCCTCAGAAAGGTGTGACAGTATGCCTTCTCATGCATGTAGGGATAATAAGGGAAGGGCCATCAAGGAGCATGTATAAAGAATACAGTGACAAAGCCAAAGAGGGCAGGCAGAGATGCATGGGGCAGGATGACACAGTGGGGTAAAAATGGAGACAAATGCATTTCAACAACAATTAAAAAAAAAAGAAGAGAAAGGTTTGACAATATGCTTTCTCACTCATGTACCAGGACATGTGAGCACACCAACGATACATACAGCTTTAGGCAAACTTCATGATTTCTGGTGACTTTTTCTCTCCTTTGCCAGGTAAAATACAGGAAAAGCCAATTTGATGTAGTTTTCTTGATTGGCTGGAAAGTCAGGGAAGAGGCAAAAATTAGAGTCCAGTTCCAAATCCTTCAGGAATATTTATCTCATTTATTTGTATTTGACCATTGGATGTTTATTTGTCTTCAGATAAGCAGAGCCAGAATATAAAGGTGAGTAATTATCAGTTTAATAAAGGACAGGGACATGCTGGAAAGACAAGGACATTCATAGTGATTTTACTGGAATCCATAACAAGTATCTGGACATAAGTATCCAGAATATGAAAACTTCTGTGTTAAGTTAATAAAAAATAATAGGTTTTGAAAATAATACTATAGCCAGAATGCTGTCTACACTAAACAGAATGTTGAAAATATAAGTGCACCCTGCCAAAATTAATTTAATGTTAGTTCAATTATTAAAAATATATACTGGAAAGGCACCAGATAAATAAGCAGGATCTATCAACTTTAAAATATTACATTATTGAAAAAATATTCATTGTCAAAATATCAAACATGAATATGATTAAGCATCTAGATCAAATGTTCAATTTTCAGGACACACAGTGATCAGAAAATTGAGTTAAATGATACCATGGGTTGTATCCACCTAGTCCAGACTAAAGGACACTCAAAAGAGCAAAAAACAGCCTGTTTTCTTACACCCAAAAATGCCAGATAAAAAGAAACAAATTTTAATAGAGCTATAGAATAAAGAAGAATTAAGACAGGAAAAAGAATCTCTAAATGTGGGCTTTACTTGTATTTGGCTTAAAACAAGTATTTTTTAAAATCATAAGACAGGAAAATGTGGATTCAGACTTGTGATTTGCTTTTACAATGCAATTTTCACTGGCTTATAGACAATAATAGAATTGCAATAATGTCTTGCCAAATTGCCATTATTTCTCACTGAAATAGTTAAAAACTAAATGCTATACTCTCTGGAAATTACTTCAAGGTAATTCAAGCGGATGGGAGGTATGGATGAACCCATATTGGCCATGAGTTGATAATTATACAAGGAAATCCATTATAGTCTTCTCTATATTTATGTAGATGATTGAATTTTCCATAATAAAAAGAAAAGAGAGGTTCTTGAATCTAAATTTTATGAGCATAGCACTGCTATTTAAATACCACCCCACTCTGGTACATCTTTATAATGTTGGGTAAGTCTGCACTAAAAAAGAATATTGGTTGAAAGGATCTGAGATAGTAAAGGTTTTGCTATACTTGTATAATCAAATATAATTTTAAATAGTTGAATATATAGAGAAACAGAAGAATATAAAGGGACAAAAGAGATGGAATATAACGGGGGCTTTATGATGATGGATAAAATATAGACCAGTGTAGGAGATAGAAAAGCCAGGTTTTGATGTTTTCATTTGCTGCTTGTCTGGTTAGGGAACCACTGAGTCTTCTGAGCCTCAGCTATAGCTGAGCCTCAGCTGTAGAACCTTTATAGAAGGGTCTATAAAATGGCAGAGAAGTATTGTGAACATTTAGTAATTTGTGAAAGTGCCTAAAACTATGAAATAATCCCGGGTGCTTACATAATACTTACTAATGTGTTATTGACTTACAGTATTTAATTCTCACAACTCTGAGGTAAGTATTTTTGCTCTCAGGTTGTACTGATGAGGAAATACAAGCATAGGGATTAAAAAAATCATTTAAGGACCATCAGCTAAGAAGTGGCCGAACTGGGATGCAAACTAAGCCCTCCTCCCCTAGAATCTCTGCTCTTTAGCCAGATAGGTGACATCCAGCAAAATGGTACATAGTAGATGCTTAATAAATGTTTTAAGGGTAGTAGCAGTTGTTCCTTTTTGTGGTAGGACATGCAAACAAGTCAGTTTTTATTCATTTGGCTCACCCTCTTCCAAAATTATGCCTTGATTTTGAAAAACTAAGATGAAAAATGTTCTAGAATTTAATTTCTCTTTGGCAAACTGTTAAATTGAGCACTTACACTTTCACAATCATTGTTGATGCTCAGAACAGCCACCGCAGCCAAAAATAGTTAGAAGATAGTCTCCCTCTTGAAAAGTTAAGGAAAGTGAAGTTAGAAGATGGTGAATAAGTCATCAGATACCACACAGCTTGTAAATAATGGAAACTCTTTGTATATAAAATGTGGTAGAGTGGACTCCAAAGCCCTTTGGATAATTTTATTATCCATGTACCTCAAGAAAGGCTGGAAAGCTAGCAATTAACTTGAATCTACTGTAGTGAAGATTTTAACAATGATGTTTTACTAACCTCTTATTACAATCTTCTGAGAAAGGTGCCATTATGTCACTTTTCCATATGATAAGATAAGGCTCAGTGAAATTACATACTTTGCTCAAAAATCACACAGCCAGTAAATTATGAAGCAGGTATTTAAGCCCAGTTTGGCCTCTCTCAAAGTCTATCTACCTTGAACTCTTGCAAATTTTGTCAGTTTTTGCCTTCACTCACTTGAGACAATAGCTGCCTGTATTAATGTCCAACAAGAAATGGTTCATTTCAGTCTTATTTATATTTTTCTTATAATGCCATTCCCTTTTGAAATGCCATTTTCTTGAATAGAGAATACACTTGATCTGGCTGTTATACTTCCAAATAAATGTAAATGCATTATGATTTATCCACTAGGCTTAAAAGTGCAGCGTATTCATTGCCATGCTTGTTTCTCTGTAAATACCTTAACATTTACACTGTTCATAGAATCATCTATATTGCCCATAGAAAATTGCAATCTTCAAGTTTTTGAATTATATGAACAAAAAACTCAAGTTGGGATAAAAGAAAGAGATATTATTCCAATCTAGTTTTTAATGCATTGTTGAGGAGTTAAGGTGATTTAATGCTGAGGATTATTCTGATGAAGAAATGTGCCCTCCCGCCTCCTTGCTTTTTCATGTAGGATGCCTGCAGAATTAACTCAGTTTATGACAGTGGTCATCTAACTTTTACCATGTGTGTCCTTCCTGGGTAAGTCACTCAAGTGGGCTGAAAAGAAATCTAACTTCTGCTCCCTATGATTTGGTGACATCTTAACACAAAAGGAAAGATAAAATACTGTTATATAATATGTTCTGACAATAAGAAGTATGGAAGATTAAGGAACAAATTAAATTGGTGCCTATTTAGTTGGACAAGATTATATAGAAGAAATGGGATTTGAAACAAGTAGCTAAGGGGTAATTTCAGTAAAGGAGATATAGTGACATCAGATTAGAAAGGTTCTCAGTGCAAGGTTAAGGCCATGTGCTTTATTACAGAACAAATTAGAATTGATAGTAGACTTCGCAGCAGGGGAAACAATTTTATACCAGCCATATTTAAGTTAGGATTTAGTACAGCAGTCTTATCTTTAGTGACTTGTGTCAAGGATAATTTATTAGCAAAGAGAGTGTTATTAGAGCCATCTGGATGTCAAGTAATGACGTATGGTGTGGAGTAGGTGGTAGAATTGAGAAGAAAAATAGACTAAGGATGAGAATGAATAGAGAATGCATAAATGGATGAGGATGGATGGAGAGAGAAATAGATATATAATTTTCTATAATAATTAAGACCAACATAATGACACTATATAAAAAGAACTAAACCCTCTAAATATAGTGGCGCAAAAAAGGCAGGAGAACATTTCCAGTTTTAGGTCAGTCCTCTGGGATTCCTAGGCTCTCTGATCAATGAGAAGTAGTTTCCTTTTTATTCTTTGCTCTGTCTGCTTCTTCTAGTGTCAGATGTAATCTAGCCCTCTCTCCTTAGGATGGGGGAAAACGCATGACCAGATCAAGGGATTTCCTTTTCCTACAGGGCCAACCATAACCCACAGGTACCCATGCCATCCCATGCCATGCCTCGCTGCCAGGAAGCCCAAGCACTGGCGTCTTTGCATTTACGTGATCTCCGTCACTTTATGTTTATAAATCTTAGTATCTCTGTTGGCCAATCAGTGTCTGCATAACTCCGGATTCTTTTTGTGTGTGTGTGAGGAATATGTGAGATAATCATTTCAAAGTCATTATTAATATATTAAAATATTGTATGAATATATCATTACCAGTGGTTAACTGATAGTGAGAAAAACAAAATGCACAGCACAAATTAGTAGAAACTAAGGAAATAGAAAAATTCCCTTTTGATCATTTTTTTTTCATTTTAGGACTACTTGTTTTTACTTACCCAAATCTATTACTACTTATTCATATCCTAATAACCAGTTTTTTTTAAAGTAAATGAAGTCTTCAGTGCAGATTGTCAGTTGATTTAAAAGACATGGTTTTGAATTCTAGGGGCAGGTATTAATACTAGTGCCTTTGATTCAAGTATGCTTAGTAAACATTTTCCAAAAAGCAGTCTGCGCCCAGGGTTTGTCCTGTTCACTTCTGGAAGTGAAGTTTTTTCACAGGACATAATGAGGCACCACTTAACATTAAAGCAACGCTAACCACCGTAACCAAAGGACATTGAAAAGGCATATCCATTTGAAATCCCCAAAGGGATTATGTAAGCATCTTGCATGCCTTTCCCATCTATGTAGATCATTTAATTTTAATGGCTACATATTTTTGTGATCCTGGTTTTTGAATTATAGATGCAGATAATTAACAATAAATACTTGGAAAGTGAAATTTAGCAATTCTGAATATTTATCTATTGGAATTAAATGTGTACCTCTGTGTCTGTGTATGTTATGGTCATTAACATTTATGGTTTTATGACAAGGATAAGCCATCATAAAAATTTCCTTTTATTCGTGAGGTTACCTGGGACAACACACTCATTTATGTTCAAGTTAGTGCCTTTTCTGTATATTTACCATTCTGTTTTTCCACTGTGTGTACTGTGTCTTGTCTTTATAAGAAAAGTAGACTCTAATGGCAGGAAATACATCCTTGGTCTATTTCTGTGTCAGGGGAAATAGCAGATGCTCCAAGAGGCCTTTTTATATTAACAGAAAGTATTTAATGACATAAAGTGTGGAGAAACTGAGCTTTGAAGACATGTTTCAGGTTTACTGAATGCCAAGGTACAGGTAGCAAAACCCAGATAAGGTTCTGTGGTAATAAAAGCTCGTATATGAAGTTAAGCAAAAGTCATTCTGATAGAAGTTTAGAGCAGAAGGCAAAGGCAAGTGGACACACTTTATGTAAAATAATTTTTAGAGACTAAAGTAAAATTGTAGAGAAATAGAGATGAGTCAAGATGGTATATGCAAAGCTGATGAAAACCATGTAAAAATAACTGAGTATATAATATACTTTTTTCTTGATTTTGAAGAGTGAGAATTGGTTTATTATATGCTTACTATTCCTAGAAAATTTGTCTCTTAACCACGAGAGCGGTTTTTCCTTCACAAGTGTGAGGATCGAGGTATAAGCCGTAGAGTGGATCTCGGTTCAGATGTGAGCTCTAGCATGGTATGCGGCCTGTATATTTCAGGCAGGTTTTTAAAAAATATCTCCAAGTTTTTCTTTTCCCGTATTTTAAAAGCAAATAATGATGTCAATAGATGTAAATGAGACCACATGCGAAGTACATTACAATGTGCCCGAATGTAAATTCTCAATGTTAAAGTGTGAGAAAATATAATTATGATAATACAAATGAAAAAGAATGATGTTGTAGTTATGGAAAATGATAAAGTATTACTGCTTAGAACTGGTGATAAAATGAATGCTTATCAACATATAAGTAAATATAAAAAGCTGTTCAGTGCTGGGTGCAGAGATCCCCTTATTACTCATTCAGCATTTTTTATTTAGCACCTGCTTGGCAGTAGGCACTCTTCTCTGTGTTGGTGACAGAGTAGGTTGCAAGGGGGAAGTCCCCATCCTTTAAAGAGATCTGGAGGTTGGGTGGGGTGGGGACTGGTCTGTGAAGATGTGATGCCTGTCCTCAGAGAAGTGCTAACAGAACACTCTTGCATAGGTTTCTGTATCAGAGTGTCATTCTCTTTAGGTGAATGAATGACACCTGTGAAAAGGGTACCAACAACACAAAGCACTAAATGTCCTTGAGGGCAGATGCATTGCTAGGCTCATGCACTCTCCATATGCCATGATGGGTTTGGAAGGCACAGTGACAGCTACAAATAATTTTAGGTAAAGCTAATTTTATGGTCAGCATTATTTTAAAACAAATTATTTTTCAGTACCCAAAACACTACACACTAACAAAATAAACTAGTGAATGAAACAGAATCACAGGCATGGAAACATGGAACGAGCTGACAGTGACCAGAGGGCAGGGGGAAGGGGGATAATGGTGGAAAGAAGGGGAAGAGACCAGGCAGAGCGTGTTTAATGACCCATGGACATGGACAACAGTGTGGGAACTGGCTGTGGGGGGGGGTCTATTGACTGTGACAGTGACTGGGCAGAGGGGGGCAACGGGGGAAAAATTGGGACAATTGTAAGAGAATAATGATAATAATGATTTAAAAAAGAGAAAAACACTCAAACAAAATCCTGCATACTACATGTGGCAGCTCAGCTACTAAACTTGGCCTTTCTCTACTTTATTGATTCTTAACACTCAGAGATTCTCCTCTGAGTGCCAAGAGATTCAACAACTGGAAGCATGGCACATGTTCTGTTATTCAGGAGCTTTAGAGCAGAACTAACATTTATCTCAAGATGAACACTGGTTTGAGATGGTGTAAGTTTTGTATCATTTTTTTTGCACTGCAGATCTATCCAATACTCTTTTTTATTTTTTCACATTGTTTATTGTTGTTCAAGTACAATTGTCTCCATTCTCTCCCCACCACTCCCTGAACCCAGCCATCCCCACTTTCCACCCTTGATCCTACCTACCCTTGGTTTTATTCAATATTCTTTACTGAATGCTGCAAGTTTCCTGCTAATTTGAGAGTAGCACTGCTCTGTGTGAAAATATGTTCACACCTTATGTGTTGTCAGAAACTCACAGGTTGAGATAGTCATCTTCTAAGGGTTATAGGATTAAATATCTATAAATATATTTGTAAGATGCAGAGTAGCTTATGAAACACATATAATATATGTTCAAAAAGGGTGGCAACAGCAATTAAAGATAATATTGTTTCAGATGGAATATTAGTGTGTACATTTTGTGCTTCTAGATTTTTTTATTATGAAACAGGCACTAATTAGTGTCCAAACTTTCTGGTCAAAACACAGGGAAAAAGTAGAGTTACAAAAATTATATTCTTGATAAGGTAAAAATACACTATTTCCTATGGAAAAGCACAGCATTTCTGGACCCCAGAATGAGGGGAAAATAGCTCTTGTGGATTATTCCCAAAATAGTCACTGAGTTCTATAATAAACAATAGAGGTACTACAAATATTTCCTAAAACACCTCTCAAACAAGCCAATAAGTCCCATGTTAAAATACAATCCAGTGAAAACACTCCTTAAAGGGTAAAGACATCTGGATGGGGAGGGGGGCTGGCTTTCCTCACTGGGGGGGGGAACTCTAGATTCACGTGTGTGGCAGCCTACACATCTCACAGGCCATTGTCTGTGAATATTAGGTTATCCATCCACACCCGGATTTTCTCTTCTATATATTTGTTTCATTTCATTCCCCCTTCAGATAAGCCTGCGATACCTTGGTAATTGTCTCCTTTTGGACATTGTCATGATTAGATCTTGGATACACAGCAGGCAGACAGCCTGAAGTCCTTTTCTCACTTCAGACAAGCTGGGAGTTTCAAATTTCCAATCACTGGGCCACTTAGAGAGCTGAAGGGATGTCATCCAATTCCCTTCCCACTTATTTTTTTCACCCAACTGAATTTTCCAAAAGTAAATAATGTGTCCAAGCACTTAATGGTGGTATTAAGGACTATGGGTTATCTAGAACAGGGCATGCATCCCCTAGGATCATTGTGAGAACTGCCATGAAGTCATGAATTTAGAGTACTCAACACAGAGCCCAGCACAGTGCGTCCCACATGTGTGTGCACGGCTACACCCAGGCAGCTTTCAAAAAGACCGAGCTTGTGTTTCATCACCAGAGACCATTTTCATTGGTCTGGAGTGTGGCCAGAGTGGGCCATTGGTCTGGAGTGGGCTTTGGAAGTTTTAAAAGATCTCGAAGTAATTCTAAAGCACAGAGAAATATGGGAAATATTGGGGGTCACCTAGTAAATGCTCCTCAAGCTAGCTATTCCTATTCCTAGATGCATTTTGATAAAAGCAGTGGTACCAGAAGCATAGCCCGCTAATGTCAATATCCCACATGTATATTCAATTTTATAATACAGGCCATAAGAAATAGCAATTTTGTGTTTTGGTTCAGGTAAATTACAGCATACACTTTTCAAAAGTACCCTAAGAATGTCTGATGCAACTTGACTACTAATCATATCTTTTCCCATAGTGAAATGGAAGAAAGCAAGTCATGGGTCCCACAATTATGAGCAGTTCAAGAGCTGACTTTGCACAATGTCAACAAGTAAAGTGATGTGCTGAAGCATTCAGTAATGATATGCAAGTCAGCAAACAGTGATAGCAGCTGCTTTATAGATGGAAGGAAATTGGACCTCGTTTTCATCCTCAGGTGATACACGTGTGTAATTCATTTCTCGTAAATTTGAAAATAATCATCAGACTTAAAAAAGCAAAGTCTCTTATGTCGTATATATAAGTAGATGTAAATTAAGTGATTAAAAACATGAGCACTGAGTTAGCCAAATAATCAACACAGCTGCAGCAAGAATAGAATCAAAGAGGTTCAGAATTCAAAGGCAAATTAAGAGGTCTCCCTACCCAGGCCTCTCATCTTGCAGAGCAGGAAAACATCTATCAAAGTATCAGCAACTTTCCCAAGGTCACAAGAAGCTTTAGTGGGAGAAGACAGAGTTGATTCTTCCCATTTGCTAAACCATTGAGCCTTTGATTATGTGATTGATGCTGACTTCCAGAAAAGGAGCCACATTGGATACTTAGAAGTTCAAAACCAGATTCCTTTAAATCAGAAAAGAAAGTGAATTCATTCAGGTGGTGTCAAAGCAAAAATTGCACTGATAAAAGCAAGAGAGACTTGAATAGTTTTGTGTGTGTGTGTGTGTGCACATGTGTGCTGGGGGAGAAGGCCATCTGCGTTTGCTTTATGCAAACCGGTTTTACACAAAGGGGAAGTAAATGGTCTCTGGAAGCACAGAGCTCCAGCCAGGTGCCTGCCAGGTAGGCTCCTTCCCTCCCACAGATGCTGAGAGATGGGGGGAGGGAGGGAGGGGGAACATACTCCACAGTCTTCCCTGAGGATTTCCTTTCACAGAGATGGCTACCAGGTTTTTAAGAAAGATATTCCTGGATTGTATTGCTGGCAAAAAGCTTTTAAAGAGATTTATATGTCAGAGGGGCAAAGAAAAAGGCCAAAAAGTAAGAATAATCATACTTAATAAAATTTTTTTAATTTTAAAAAGACAGTGGGTTACATATTTAACTTTCTAACATCCCTTCATTAACATGAGTTCTGACTAAAACATAATTTTTCTATCCCTGTGGAAAAGCAAAAAAAAAAAGACAATCACAAGTTTTCTAGTGAGGAGCTTAGAGTCGGGGAGTAACCTGTCTGAAGTTTAGTCAGAAGAAAATTTCCATTTTAATTCTTAATGATCTCTTATATTTTCAACTCTCTGTTTATTCACATCAATTTTCTTATTTCATTTTACGACAAACTGTGGGTTTGAAACAATGAAAGTGATGCTTACTTATAGGCGTGGACTTTGGAGACAAAATTGTTACCAATCTCATTCTCAGAAGTGACAAGTGACGGGAAGCCTTCATCATGGCCCCTCGGAGCCCAGTGACTCAAAGTCTTCAAAACAGCCAAAGATATTGTCAGCTGTTTTGAGCATTTCCTCTATCAGTCTGTATGTGAGTAAGATACAGCTTGTTATCATGCTAGACAAATCAAATCCCAGAGCTGTTTATTGTGGTTGCTAAAAATGACCTCAAAAGTACTATCCATATCTAACATCCAGTCTGGTAGCCCAGCAGCCACTGGTGGTGGCTGAGCACCTGAAAAGTGACTCTCTGGTTGTGTTTTAAATATTAAATATCCACCGGATTTTGAAGTCTTAGTGTAAAACAAAGTATATAAAATATTATCATTAACACCTCTTTCTTATTAACTAATGGTTGAAAAAAATGTTTTGGATATAGGGAGCCAGATTAAATATAGTACTGAAATTAATTTTACCTGTTTCTTTTTGAATTTTTAATTTCCCACTACAAAATTTAAAATTTTGTATGCGGCTCACATGATATTTCTATTGGACAATATAGATTTAGATAATTAAATAAATATAAAAAATTAAGTAGGGTTTATCATGCACAATTATGTATAATTTGGATAACAAATTAAGTGATCTTATGAGTATTTTGGAAGGTAGAACATTGGTAGTTTATTTAAATAAAAATAATTTCCATTTGTAGTTAAAGAAGACCTGTGAAGAAGGTAAAGCTAATTTGAAAGACTTGAGTATTTCAAAACCAATATTTGGTGAAAGCATTTAGATGAAATTAATCAAAATGCATTATAAAAAGAGATTTTAGGAAAGGGTAGCAGGGAAGCCCAGATGCACAGCCACACGAAGCCTCAGACCAAAAAGGCATTATATACACAAAACAGCTGCTAGAAGTGTATCTGGGAACATTTGTTTCTTAGTGCTGAATGTGAGTCAAGTGTTTTGTAAAACTATATATGAGATGCAAAAATGAACAAAATGAGCAAAAAAAAAACAAGACTCATGGGCATGGACACCAGTGTGGTGACTGCTGGGGAAGGGGGTAAAAGGGGACTAAATGGTAATGGAAACAATTCAATAAAGACTAAATTAATATATACTATATAGAAATTAATATCTGTATGTATATAATATACAGAGAGAGACAGTCTGTACTGAGTTTTAGATTCCTGTTTCAGGTCTGCAATTTTAATGGAGACTTTGACAGGGAGACCAACGCATGCACCCGTTTAATAAATTCTCCCCAAGATGTCTGTTAAACGTGATACTCTTGTGCCCTTATAAAAAATAAAATATGTCTATAAAATTGACAGTTGACTCCATCTTCAGCTTATGGCCAACATGAAGTAAAATGAGCCAGATTTGTCGTGTGACTTGATACAACA
Organism: Artibeus jamaicensis; assembly: GCF_021234435.1. NCBI lineage: Eukaryota > Metazoa > Chordata > Mammalia > Chiroptera > Phyllostomidae > Artibeus > Artibeus jamaicensis. Next base: position 17,133,965 of record NW_026522056.1, on the reverse strand, counting down.
AGAATAATGGATAAATATCTGAAACTGCAGCGTTTGGGTCACAACAGGCAATGACAATGACACTTGAGAGATGTGGAACTAAAGAGGTCAGCTTTATGGTTAACGCAGCAAAGTTCCTTGAGAGAGTTCCAAGGCCACACGGTTGGCTAATAGAACTCAAGGGACCCAGTTCAACTCCCTGAATCAAGCAGGCGAAGCCTAGGGTTCCACTTCCCAGCTCATTCCATGAGGCCTATGATAACCAGAAACCAGACACACACAGAAGTGTTCGGGGAAAACAAATCGATGTACATCGTAGACTTAGATCCAGAAACTCGGAACAAAATGTTAGCAAATAGCACACACAGGGACATAAAAATGATAGTTTCCTGACCAACCAGGATTTATCCCAGTTTAACACTTGTCAATCAGTGTAATTTACTACATCAACAAAATAAAAAATAAACAACAAAATCATCTCAGAAAAAGCACTGGACAAAATTCAGTATTCATTGCTGATGAAAACCCCCAGCAAACTATGAATAGAAGTGAACTTTTTCTAAACAAAAGGAAATACCTATGAAGAACATGCAGCTAGCATTATGCTTAATAATGAGAGACTTAATAATGCCTTCCCCCTGAAATGAATAGCATAACAAGAAGGTTTTCTATGGTTACTTCTATTCATTATTATGCTAGAGGTGTTAGCGGGTGAAGTAACACACACACACACACACATAAACTCACACAGATACAAAACAGCCTCTTCTGCACAAGGAGACATTACACTGTCTTTATGGGAAGATGACACCCAACAAAATAGATAATCAGATGGAATTTTTAAAAAAAGGCTCTGAGAACTGATCGTAGCAAGGTTGCAAGATAAAAGATCTGTATATAGTCTGTCCATGTATCTGTGCCTCTGGTTTTATTTTGTTCATCAGTTTATTTTGTTCATTAGATTCCACATATGGGTGAGATCTTATGGTGTTTGTTTTTTGCTTATCTGAGGGGGGGAGACAGGGAGGTTTACTGGAAGAGATGAACCAAAAAACATGTACACCTATTCGGAGCCCATGGACACAGAAAACAATGAGATAAAGACAGCAGGGAGTCCAGTCGAGGGGGAAGGGGAGAAAGTGGGGGGCATCTGCAATAGTGTCAACAGTAAAAATTAAATTACAAAGATCAGTATACAAAACCAATGGTATACTGGTTTTGTATATTGCTAGTTTATTGCTAGTTTCTATAAACTAGCAGTGAAATCAGAGATAAATGATATTAATAACATTTACAAAAGCATTCAACAGATAAAATGTTTTTGTGATAAACTTATGAATGATGGGAAAAAACATTGGAAAATGTAAAATCCTGTGAAGACAATTGAAAAAATTACCTATTTAAATAGAGATGCATGCTGTGTTCACGGGTAGGAAAATTTAATATGTTTAGAATGCTAGTTTTCCCCCATATTGGTCTATAGTTTTAGTGCAATGCAAATTGTTATGTAAAAGTTGACAAGCACAAATCTGTGTACATGTAAAAGTAACTAAAGTAGGAAAATTGCATTGAAAAAGAACTATATTGGAGAATTAACAACCTGATTTCAAGAATGATAGAACTACAATAATCAAGCCTGTGAGATACACAAAGACATGAATGCCAGAGAACAGAAGCATGCTGAACAACTCATTTTCAACATAGCAAAAAGGTAATTTTATGAAAGAGGTGACACTGTTCAAGGAATGGTGTTAAAAGTCATGTATTTATATGCCAATAAGCGAATTAAAAGATGACTCACAATTTATCACAGACTTAATTGTGAAGTACAAAACTATAAAACCTCTAAAATAAAGTGAGGAAGCCAAGCCTTTTTTACATTAAGAAATATTTTCTTTTTTACACTAAAAGCACAATCTCCATCAATAAGCAAGTTAATCATTTGGACTTCCTCTAGTTAGGAAAAAACCTGTTCTTTCAAGGACAACATTTAGATGTTTGAAAAATAAACCAGAGTAGGTGAAAATATTTGCAGATTATGTATGTTAAAGGGCTTATATCAGAATACATAAAAAACATTCTTAGAATTGAATAACAAAACAAACAGCCTAATTAAAAATGAGCAAATGATTGGGACGGTCATTTTACTAAAGTAAATAAAGTAACAGCAAGCTCATGAAAAGATGGTCTAAAGCATTAATTATTAGGAAACTGTGAATTAAACCTGCAATGAGATACCAATATACACCCATTAGAATGGTTAAATTTAAAATGACTGAGTTTACCTAGTGTTGTAGAGGGTGTGGAAGGACAGAAACTCTCATACAGCGGGAAATGTAAAAGGACACAAACACTTTGGAATATAGTTTGACAGTTTCTTAAAGTGGAAGCATATGCCTACCATGTTAGTCCTGAGTATTTAACATGCATGTGAGAAATATATGCCCATATGAAGACTCATACTCAAATGATCCAATCAGCTCTATAACAGCCCTAAACTGGAAATAAACTAGATGTCCATCAACAGGGGTCCAAAAACTGTGGTATGTCATGCAGTGGAATACTACTCAGAAATAGAAACAAACAGCTAATAGATGCTGCAACCTGGAAGAATTTCAAAATAATTAAGCTGAGTGAAAGAAGCAGATCTTAAAAAGTTCATTCTGTATGATTTAATTTATAAAATCTTAAACTAATCTACAGGATCATAAAGTAGATCAGACATTGCCCACAGACAGGGGTTAGGGACTGGTAAATAGATTGAGGAATTACAAAGGAGCAAGAGAAACACGGTGGGGTGATGATATGTTCATCATGTAGACTGTTATGATAGAGTTCCAGTTGTATACATATGTCAAACTTATCAAATTATATACTTTAAACATGTGCTGTTTATGTCAATTACAACTAACAAAATAAAGCTTTGAAAACATTATAGAGTAAGCGTTTGAGTGTACAGTTATAGGATCCAGATAGAGTAGTGATCACAAACAATTACTGTGGTGACTTAGAAATTCAGTATCTCGTAGACATCCACGTTTATTATGCCTTAATAATAAAAGTACTTTGGAAATTGTGGGCAAAACATGTTGAATCTTAAGCCACAAACACAATTCAATATTTTTATTTAAAAGAGAGCAAGAAATCTAAATTTGTTGCATGCCAGACTACTGTGCTAATTGGCTAATAGTTTTTTAGTAACTTTATCTCTTTCTCAGTCTGGTCATATTTGCCAAAAAATACAGTAGCATTAATAGCATATTGATTTAAATGTTTCCATAAGGTTAATGTAGACTGTGTGGTAAAGGGATATTCTTCTGCACTTCACAATTCTTTTCTTTTCACAGAAAAATGTTATTTGTGAGAAAAAACAAAGCCCAAATGAAAAGTGATCCAGGTTATTAAAATATTTTATTCAGAACTTCATAAAATTTGAAAGCCTTAGCCTCCAATCATTACTGGTAATATCCAGTAAGCATCTGTTTGACTTAAATACATACATTAAATATATACAAGTGAAATCCCAAAAATGCTTCCTCTGCTGAGAATGCCTTCCTGAATACCACAGCTGAAATTTTCTCTCTTAGCCTTTGAACACCATGGGGAACCATTTCTCAGGGTAGCCTCCCAATGTCAGTGTCATTCCCTTTAACAGTCCCTGTTCCACTCTTGTTTGTGTTTGTGTTTATGTGTCTACCTGTACGAACAAACATGTTCTGTAACACTGAGACCTCCATTGCGATGACCCATGGACCAGTCTGTCTTGCCCACTAGATTTTCACATTCTAAATTAATGTAATCATGACATTTTGGCATGATCCCAATCTAATATCTGCTATATGATAAATATTTAATAAAATGTTAACTGAATCAATTCATTTTGGGGGTTATTCCTGGTTTATAGCAAATTCTGATAAATCCTTCTTTTTCCATATCCTTCTTCTTCTATGATGTCTGTTCTATAAATCTTAGTATGCATATATAAAATGCTGAGGTTGTAAATGTCTGCCGATCTATTCAAATGATTTTAATCAATCTGTCACAAGAATCGGAATAGCAACTACAAATATGTGGTATACCATGCGTTTGATAGTATCAAGATGAGATGCCGTGAATTGCTTGAATAAATCAAATGAAAGAGCCATATGGACTGTGAATTCTGATAGTAATTTAATCACTAAATTCAAGCCACACGTTGATTTTAACCAACCTGCTGAGACACCAAAACGCTCGCATTTTCGCGATATGGCCATGCCCAGATCGGGTTCAATAAATTCTAGTTGGATTAAATTTTGTACAAGACTGGTGCGATGCTTCGCCTATTTATTTAATTCAAACAAATGCCGACTGGACATTTTGTATTTAAAAATAATTTCCCAGTGGAGAGATGTATAATAGGAGCGACTGGCTCTGGAATGGGCAGAGCTCCCGTAGGCTGCTTGGTTAACTGGCTGTGAACATGCAGATTTAGGCATACATCATTTTTAATCAACATTTTATTCCAAGTATTTCTTGAATATTAACTTTGTTCAGATGCTGTTCTACTGCCTGAATATATATGGCAATTTCTATCACTTCTCTGCATAATCTATGGATTCATTTAAAAAGTGTTTTATTAGTTCTGATTAATACTGTGGTGCTTTAAATCCTTCCCTTGTATTTCTAGCTACTTTTCATTCCTTTTGTATTTTATTTTCTATGCACATAAAGCTTGTGATTATTACATAATATTTTGCTCATAGCTACTCACTGTTCTGGCCTAAAATTCTATATTTTAAATAAGAATTGCGTGTCACCACCCATGTTTCTTGTTGTTTGCTGGCATTTTCTAAGTTCAGTCCTTTGGGGTTTCCCCTGTATTTTCAAATTTTTTGGGCATTTTTTCAGGTGTGTGTTCCTCTAACCCCAATCAACAATAGTATGCGGTTCTGGGAATTATATGCTAGAAAAAGTGAGTGGCTAGAGTTAAATATCTCAGCTATCATTTTGGTGGGTCCAATATACAAATATTGTGACTTTTAGCACATGAAAGAATTACCCCAGGATTAGTGAACGGACCCTCCTCCTGGGTGAATTAGAGCTCAGTGGGCCCATCCCCAGAACAATCACTGGGGGCTGCGAGGCATTGGTGTCCATGGGCTTCATTCCATGTGAGGGACCCTGAACAGTGGAGACAGTAGAAAGGGCTGGCACAGTCTTCTCCTTCTCCCTTACACGTCCATCAGAAGTGGCTGCTTTGACACCACTGCAGATTCCTCCTTCTACACTGACTGAGACACTCACTCTGCTGGGTCTGGGCGTCGCGAAAGCTGACAGCTCTCATTGAGCTCTCTTCTGAGAAGTTCTCTGGATTGAAGTGAGCTAGTTTTCCTGGGGGCAGCCCAAGTTCAACAACTTCTCGGAGCCAAGTTCTAAAGAACCACCCTCCTTACTTCATTTCAGAACAGTGCTCAGGGTCATCCTGTGTCCAGAGTTCCCCATGGAACTGACCGAGTTTGAGTTCTCCCTCCACCCAGTCCTGCTTTCTATATTTCCTGCAAGTGCTGATCCTGAGAGTTTGTCCAATGAAATTCCTACGTGTAACTCTCTGTGTCAGAGTCTGATTTTCAGGTAAACTGGTGAGCAGCACCTTCTCTGCAGAAATATGAGGGGAAAAAACAAGGCCTAGGCAGTAAATCTTTCTGATTCCTAGTGGTGGGAAAATTTTCCTCTGTATATGTTGGGTTGTCTCGTCAGGGAATAAGAAAAAAAGAACAACAAAGCTTTATATCAAGGCACCATCTTGGTTACATGTCTCGTGATGGGATTTAGCTGTGCCACATTAAGGGGTGAATGTGTTCTGTACTTCAGTCTTGTTCAATTAGGCTACATCAGGCAATGACCTTTTGACTAGGTGAGCAAGCAGTTTGCATGGTGGCAGAATTACAGAGTGAAAGAAGTAGGTTAGGGAAAAGGCTTCAATTAAACAGAAATCTTCAATTTACTGATATGTATGGCTTAGGCTGTTTCTTCAGTGTGTGGTGTATAAGACAAATTTATTTCTATAAATTTTTCATAGGATTTAAAAAGGTTTAATTTACTCTTGTAACTTTTAGAGAATGCATATGCATTCACTTCAGGGACTCTATTGAACAATGTAGAAAAATATTTTCTTCTGGGATAAAAAGAATGGTGAGTAAAGATTTTGGCTTTAGAAAGCATTGGAAAGAAATGAATAAATTTAAAAGTGTGAAACTTTAAGTCTGCAGTGAGTAATCTCTACTGCAGAAGAATAAACAATATCTGAAATTGTGGCTTTAAGAAAGGTTGCAAAGGTTGAACTGCCTGGAAGTATTTCCCTACATTTCCACCTATTTTAAAAATTAGCAATTAATTTCCTTGAGTTATTTTGAATTGGCAGAAAATATTATTTTGAAAATTAGAAAATAAATTTATACCTAACTGCAAACAAGCGAGCAAAATAGAACCAGAGACATGGAAATAACAAACTGACAGTAACCAAAGGGGAGGGGAGGTAAGGAGGGAAAGAAGGGGAAAAGTTGTCAAATAATCTGTATAAAGGATCCATGGACAAACTCAATGGTGGGGGAGAAGGACTGAATTGGGAGGTGGGGGTGGGTAGGGCAAGGGAGAGTAATGGGGGGAAAATGGGGACAACTATAATTGAACAACAATAAAAAATTAAAAATTAAAAATAGAGTTAAAACCAAAAATGTGTTACTTGGCCAGTCTAGTTCCATTTTGTCATATGTATACACTTATAAATTTTTATTTATTTAATTCTAGAGAGAGGGGAAGGAAAAGAGAAAGAGAGGGGAAGAAACATCAATATGTGGTTGTCTCTTGTGTACCCGCCACTGGAAACCTGGCCAGCAACCCAGGCATGTGCCCTGACAGGGATTTGACCAGCAATGCTTTGGTTTGCAGGCCTGTATTCAATTCACTGAGCTGCACTGGCTAGGGCTTGATTTTTTATTATGTATTTACTGAGCACCTAGTATGTGCCTTACATTGTGGGAGGTCTACCTGCTTAGTTTCCTACTTCCCAGTAGTATTAATTATGATTTAAATTAAATAGATTTGTGGGCTTCAGCTTTAGTAAAGGAATATAAGAAAAGAATGTTTTCAAAGCAATGCCAGAGCATGAGACATTTCTGGACTAATAGATTGAACATTATAACTAGTGATTCCGAGCAGCCATTAGGCAGAGAAAGACCAGAAGGCTGGTAACTGGAAATTAGAGAAGAGGTTAGGGTTAGGGTTTATAGGAGGAAGAGCTGTGTGGTGTGATGAAATCCAAAGAAGACCATTTATAATTATAGGCTTTTGTAATTAAAAGAAGATTTGGAGTTATTTATTTTTTTACAGGTAATTAAACTAGGATACAGATAAATTAAGATGCTTGGACAAAGTTATGTTTGCCATTCAATTCATAAACTGAATGAAATGCAAAAATCAGGCTTTCAGTTCGAGAATTTTCCCTCATTCTCCTAACTTGTTTCTCCTCCTATTTCATAATTTTGCCTAGAACAAGCCCTGAGGAGACCTACTTTTTACTAGACCAGGGCTAATCCCCTATTGCCAGTAACATTTTATATGGATTTTCTTTTATATTTTCATGTCTGCAGTGGAAAAGAACAAACTGTTCTCACAATATATTTTAGAAGTTGTTCAGGCTCTCCGATATCCTACCACTGACAAATTTCTTTATGCGGAACACTTGTCCGAGTACAAACATCATTTGTGGCATGGTTCCTGTATTATGTTTAAGCAATTAGCTTTATGCCAACTTATCATGTAAAATCCAATCCATCTAACATTTATTTGAATGCCTAGAGATTGTATCACTATTCTTATTCATTACTATTCAGGTATTCCAAAATGAAGTTTCCATATTTTTAAACTGGAAAATATTTTCACATTTTACTTACAAGGTACAAAGAAACCAACCAGTTCTGAATCTGGATAAGGCTGTGTATTTCTTAATTTAGTATTGTAGAATATCCTATGATATTTATTGTATCTATAAATATAAATAGAATACAAATTCATTTTTCTTGTGTGTATGCTAGATCATAAATTGTACAGACATGTATGTGATGACCTTCATTTGATATTTTTTCTTTTTTAGTAGTTTCTCATCAGGAAGGGTAAGTGCTAGTACCATTTGAGGCAATATGTCTTTTCTTAATCTCATGGTACCATATACTGAGGAATAAAAGTATAGAAACTATTGTCTATATAAGAAACCCTCATCCCTTGAGGGGAAGAGAGACTGGGAAAATAAATCAGAAACTGAGAGACATAATAATTCATACACCATTTTGGGAATTCAACGACACACTCAGCAGTCAAGGACGCAAAGGAATAAACTTTCTTCCTGTCCTGCTCTTTTCCTCGTCCTTGTTTCAGTCCTGTGTCTATTGCAGGCTTATCACAAGGTCTTGAGCATTTGACAACTAACTGGAGAGAGAAATAGAAATAAAATTAGGAAAGGATGGCATAATAAATTCTCTAAATAAAGGATCAAGAAGTACACAGAAACCAATGAATTATGAAATAGATTGACTTTTTCCCTTGTGATTGTGGCTAAGGAGTCTGCACGTTGATGGCCCAGCTTCTGCACTCTACATTGGGGAATCCTGTTCTACCTAACCACTTCTTCTGCTTGTGACATCCTTTCCTCTGTGCTCTTGCTCTTCCTGGGATAACACGTGAACATACATTCTATTCCTCTGAAATGATCCTCATTTGAATCTGGGAGCCAATGCATTTTCCAAAGTGTTTCCAAGAAGTTCACTGTTCCTGCAGTCAACAACTGATCAGTAGTACTCCACTGGAATCCAGGCTGGGACCTAGGATTGGGAGAGATTCACTCACTGATAAAGACTGGTGAGAAAAGGAAAGAGGTGGAGCAGGAAATGTCAGTAGATTGTTTAAGATTATGAGAGCACAAAAGACAGCCACAGATTAAAAGGCATAATTCAGTGCACTTCAGAACCATTAAAGTATTGATTACTGTTAAAAAAATGGTAGCATGTAAAAGGACATCAACAGATAGGCATACTCAGAAAATGACATACTCAATTTCTTGGCAAAATTTAAACCTGGCTTTGCAACTGCTGAGTGAGTGTGTGTGTATATACGTACCATTTCCTTGGAATAGGAAGATGGTATTTCTATTCCTTTCTGAGTGAGTACATTCTACTTTCAATGGCTCTGTAATTCTGAACTTACCACACCAAATTGCCTTCAGAATATGTAAATTATTATTCATTTCTTTAAATGATGTAGCAGACAACAGTAAATGCTGACTGATTCTGTATAAATAGGCATCTCGGGCTATTTCACAGCTCAAAAGTGGGTTAGTAGTTTGGGCTACTGATGAATCACATAATGTATCCTGTTGTGGCTTTACTTTTCACACTAATAGCTCAGCAGCGTTCAAGCTTCTATGATAGGGGTGGGTGCATTTCCCTCATACTTCTGATACTGCACAGCCCCCAGCCCCAAAGCGTGACTGTTGCAGCTTGAACACAGTGAAAACAATGAAACTGCTCAAAATGTAAAGTGAAGATCATGTTCTTCAGTTGCTCGTAGTGAAGTTAAACAGTTTCAGACTTCATTGAACTTCTAGTATATGAAAGTCTGACTGCCAACAGTATCTTATAACCATTGAATGTTAGGACTTACTTCCTAATTCTCAGAAGTAAGTGCTCCTTTGGTACAATTCCTAAAACTATCAGAGAAAACTGGGGGAAGCCATTGGTGTTGCACTGCATCTAAACCCAGGGCCAAAAAGAAAACAATCAAGCCAAGGAAACTGTGGAATTTTATTATAATAGCAACTGATCCTTGGATCATAGTGGTTGGAATGTCTACGCTATAATGACTTTTATGAAAAAAATACTGTTTTCTCTCAAAAGCTCTAAAAATGTTATTTATGGATATACAAGTTGGTATTCTAGAAAAAAAAACCCTTCATGGAAACATTTTCACCATGTTTTGGTTTTGCACATGTGTATTTCGTTTTTCACCTTTATAATATGAACAAGCCCTTTGCTTCTTGATTGCTACGGGATTGATTTGGCAGCAGGGTCAAGCTGAAGGGGATCGAAAAGGCAGCATGAGCTCTGTAATGAAAAGATTTTGGAAAACTTTTGATTGGTTGCTCAGTTCCATAGTAATCAGTTAGAATCAGTATTCCCTTCAGGGTATGCCCTAACATCAGGAAAAGCTCATTACCTGCTCCCTGCATTTTGCCTTTATTCCCCTTTTCCAAAAACAGGGTGGTAACTTTTTATTTGAAGTAAAGACTATTCTCAAGTACAACCAGGTGAAGAGGATGATACACCAACTAATAGAATTAAAAAGTGAATAATTATAGCCCTGGCTGGTGTAGCTCAGTGTAGCACGAGCCTGCAAAGCAGACGATTGCGGTTCGATTCCCAGTCAGGGCACATGCCTGGGTTGCAGGCCAGTTCCCAGCAGGGGCCAGTTCCCAGCAGGGGATGCACCAGAAGCAACCATACATTGATGTTTCTCTCCTTCCCTTCCCCTCTAAAAATAAATGAATAAAATCTTTAAAAAAATGAATAATTACATAGAATCACTAAAATGCAATATAAGACCAGTTTGTTTCGAATGGACTGTTTTTCTTGAAAACACGCATGTGTAGTAATACACTTTAGTGTTCAGTGATGATACGTTTGATGCTGCAGGTAGATACTGAACAGAAGAACCTAAAAGCCCGTATGAAGATATCACGTGTTTTAAAGATAAAATTCTGCATTAGGTATTGTTGAGTCATTTATTCTACGCTTTTGTGTTTTTAAAACAAACTCACTGTATGTTATTAAGCAAAGATTACGGTACATATGTTATAGGTAACATTGGATTTATCCATTAATTGGGGGGTTACTTCATATACGACATCCTTGGAAAATTTCGTCTGCTAATTTTGAATCTTTTTTCTGTCTCACTCCCACTACAGCAAAATCAACATGCTGGTCAACCAGCGAAACAAAGAAACAATATTATTGCCAGTTATAAAGGAATCATGAGCATGTAGTCAAAATTCAGTTATATTTCCATTATATCAATATACATATAATGATTTCCCAGGGAATCATAAGGTTCATGTGGCCATAGGTGAATAACCTCTGATACCTATCAGCCCTCTGAAATATTTATGACTTTATGCTGTTATATTTTGATAGGATTGTTGAGGAAAAAAATAGTCTTCCCACTACACTGGCAATATAAATTCAGTTCACAGTGTTGCTTTTATAGTAAATTGGTGTTACTGTTTACATATTATAATGAAGAAAGATATTTGTTTCCCATAAGTAGCAGGGGTTCTTGATCTTTAAATTTGGTTAAAGTTATAAATTTCAAAGTTATAGAAGGATTAAAGGAAATTTATAGTGAATCTGTATATCTAACACCTGAGATTCTAAAATTAACATTTTGCTGTCATTGACTTATTGTGTAAGTAACCATCAACCCATCTCTCTCTTCTCCAACAAATGACTCTGAAAATTTTTTTGCATGTCCAGATAAGTTGCATAGACTGGTGTGCACAGATCACAAGTGTGAAATTTGAGTTTATGTAAATGCACACAGCTTGGGTAATTTAAATACTTATCAAGGTATAGATCTAACCACCTGGGAGGTTCTTTTCCAGTCAGTTTCTATCTTCATAGGCAACTGCTGTAACTTTTTTGTATCCTTCATGGGTTAGTTCTGCCTGTTTAAGAACTTTGTGTAAATGGCATCATATACAATGTCCTCTCTCATACAATTCTTCTTCACTCAACGCTATATTCTTTGAGTTTATTCCTGTTACCTCATGTATCAATATTGCACTTTTTATTGCTCAATATACCATTGTATGAATATACCCTCAATTTTTATCCATTCACCAACAATATTTCATTTGTTTCCAGCTTGGGGATATTATGTATAAAGCTATAATTAACAATGTTGTATAAAATTTGTATGGATGCATATTTTAATTTCTCTTGGGTGAAGACCTCGGAATGAAATTCTTGGGTCCTTCTCAACTTTTACCAGAATAAATAAAATGAAGTATTATTCTTTTTGTTTGCAAAAACATAAAAAAGAGAAGACAAAAAATCCCAATAAAATAGCCCAAAGAACTCCTACTGATTTTATCCATCATGATATAAAGTAAAATAATTCTTACATGAGTAAAATGCTCAAGTAAACATGAATATGTGATAAACTAAACTCAGTTTTATGACTTTTAAATGGGTTATTTATCCCCTTAAAAGACTACAGGATTCAGTCAATCCTTTAAAGTATTTCTGTGAATTCATTTCAGAGTCTTATACCCTCCCATGACTTTTTCTGCAAGTCTTGTTATCTTGTTACTAAATAAATAACCATTCACTACATGAGACCTCTTCAGCTTTTGGGGGAGCAAAGCTAGCTATTTATTATTTTTGTTTTATGTGTATTTCCAAGTACAGCATCCATCATGAGAAGATAACTTGAATTCACAATAAACAAGTATATATCTATAGTATATTAAGCTGAATTTGCCATACATCAAGTTACTATCAAAAATAAGGGAGTAAATAATTACTGTGAACATTATAGATTCCATAATGGCTTTAAAAATGTGTCTGGACACCATGTATATAAAGTTGAACAATTTACCTCAAATAAAACATAGCAAGTAAGGCAGTTTTATCTAAGATTATGTCAACAATTTATAAAATTTAGGTTTGGGAACTAAATATGTATAGTAAATATAAAATACATTTCAGTGTCAAAATGATCCTATTGTTAAAAGTTAACAATAAAACCAAATGCTTAAAAGTGGAATTAATATATCATAGCTTCCATGAAAATATATCTAAATAATGCAGATATAAATTTTCCACACAGTGTGATATTCCAAATATATTAAGCACTAAAGTTTTATGCTAACCAAAAAATATGAAAGTTCATATTTGCCAAATACATTTGGATGCATATGTTAATACATACTCATTTGTTCTACAGAACAATATCAACATCTGTTTCTATATTTACATGTTGATTTGCATAAGAAATAAAGTTACATATATTTACAGAATTTATTTAATGATAATAATTATAATCAAGTCCCATTTTATAGCTTTTCTTAGAGCCTAAGAAGTAATTTTTCCTGAGTCCTGCAAATTAATTTAACTGTAAATGCTCATAAAAATTGATATAGCCTAGCTTTACATTATATACAAAAATTTTGAAGTTTTTTTTCTGCGTCTGATACTAGGGAACTTGTGTGTGTGCACACATGTGCACATAGAACCATTTTCTCTTCACTTGGGAAAAAATACACTCTCACGAAAGACGGACAATTCACCAAAACTGACAAATGTTTAAATTCATTATCCTCTCTAAAATGGGAAGAGTTGTAAACATATATAATCATATTTTCTTCCAACAACTTAACAACATGCAAAAAACCCAAACTGATCATTGTGCTCTGAGCATTAATTTTAGAAATATGTATTTTACAGCAAAAATCTGAAAATCAATGAATCAGTTGCATGATGACTTCTATATGAGCCAATTGTCTAACTTCATCATCAAAAGCAGAGGTTTATACTAGTGAGGTGCATTGTGCTATAAAAGTGTTTCTTTATCTCTTACAAGATATTCTAGGTATGAAATATAAAAATTGCTGCATTTATTTCTGTTTGAGACCCGGTCTGATCTACAATTTTACAAAATTGATTTCAACTATAGTTGTATCTAATATCTTTTCTCTAGAGGGTCTTGAGTATAGAGTCAGATGTGCTGAACACTTTATTTGAGATATTAGTAAGAAGAATCCACTGGGTAATATTAAGTACTTTGCCAATTGAAAGTCTGAGGCTAATCAGTATTCTTGTCCCTTTTTTGCGCTTGTTTAGGATTTCATTTTAATGGAACCCACATCATGGAGATTATCTCCTGTGTGCCCATCAAATGTCCTTCATCATGGCCAGAGTTCTACTAGCTCAGCATTATTGCAAAAGAATTCTATTAGTTGCTAGAGGATGAGGAGAGAAAAGTAGGAAAATAAATCAAAGCAAATTCATCAACACTATCAAACAGAGGTCAACTTAATATATTCACCTTTCTGATGATGGATCCAGAACTTAACATCATCATAAAAAATTCAGTGTTACTACTAAATGAGCATCTCCTGGACAGAATCGACAATTCAGGATTCAGATATAGTTGTGACTTCAAAGTGCTTATAAAATAAATGGTTGACTTTTTTTCTTCCTCTCTTCCTTCCTCCCTCCCTCCCTCCCTCCCTCCCTCCCTCCCTCCTTCCCTCCCTCCCTCCTTCCCTCCCTCCCTCTCTCCTTCCCTCCCTCCCTCTCTCCTTCCCTTCCCTCCCTCCCTCCCTCCCTTCCTTCCTTCCTTCCTTCCTTCCTTCCTTCCTTCCTTCCTTCCTTCCTTCCTTCCTTCCTTTCTTTCTTTCTTTCTTCTCTCCACATGGAACTATGACTTTAATCATTTGACCATTTCAGATTGCAACTTATCTCTTAGTCACAGCATTTACACTAGTGATTAATTATAATTTTTAAATATTTAACCAGCTATAATGTCAGCAATATTCAAACTTCTAAACCATTCATTATTATCAGATAAAATGGATGACATGTTTTAGCTACATTTAATAATTATTATATGAAAAAATACCTAGTATTTCACTATGTAATATCATAGCAGTATTTAATAGTAATCTATCATGGTGAGCATCAAAAAAAATCTCTTTTTCTTTCTAAAGAATTTGGCAGTCCTCATAGGTATTTGCTCTCTAGGAAATACAATATTTTTAAACGTTGTAAATATAATGCTAAATTTTTACAGCTTACTTTTTGAACTAGTTTAGTATGTTTTTACATAAAATTAAACATTTTTATGTTTTAATCAGCAAAACAAGTAGGATTGAAGTATAACTATAAAATGAAAATTATTTAGCCCAACTTTTATAATAATCATTGCTCCTTAGGACTGTTTTAAAACCATTTGTTTAGATATCATTCTCTCTAACAACACACAAATGAAAAAAAAAACAATTTTTGTCCTTCATTTGATTTTGTCCATAAAATTGAGGAGAGGAGAAACAATGTTCACTTACATATAGACTATAATTTCTTACTTTTCAATTTTGACTTCTTTTCTTGTAACTTGAATCTTTTAATTTTAGCAGAGACTTCATTAATTTTTGCTCTCACTTAAATTTAAGACTTCTAGTTAATCTATTATCAATTCTAATTTTTAACATTTTATTAGAAGATATCTAACTTAATTTCATTATGGACAATATCATGAATAATTCAGATTGAATTTACATTGTTCTATCCATATTCTCATCTAGTCAACTGTTGTGTGCTGCTTAAGTGTTATTTTTGCTCGATACATCCACATTCCTCAAACAGTACTCCTTCTACATAGGTGCTGGTATCACCAGAAGTTTTCACTGAAGAACCATTTCCTTGCCCAAAGCTTAACTTGAAAAGTAATGTTTCTACTAGCAAGTTGAAAACACAAATCCACTTAGACATAGCCAATGTTATTTTTCTCAAAGATGACTGCTAATAAAAATATGTTCATAGTGATTGTCACAGACTAAAGCTGTTTAAACTCTTGGCCTTTTTAGTACTTCTGAAGCAAAGGGAAAAAGGAAGGAGAAGAAAAAGGAGAGTAGAGGGGAGGGGGGAGGGGGAACAGGAGGAAAGGAAGGAAGAAATATACTTGGCAATTCAGAACTTTTTTATTTGGTCTATCTTTACTTTTCATTCCCCATACAGATCTAAAGATCTTCTGGCCCATTTTGTTCTCTGCAAAATTTTGAGAGTGGCCATTCATTTATTAGATGCCCCAGGAGATGAACTTCTCTTGCAAAAGGGATAAACTATACCCGGAGAGAGAATAGTGTCAATGTGTTTAAAACTGTTTAGTATCACATGGATCCTGGTTTATTGAAATCTGTTTTGACAGTCTTTAACAGAAAGCCAAGAACAATATTTAAAAAGGAGGAAATCTGAGCAAAGAACAAATGAGTGTTCTCATTTACCATTACACTGAAACCAAAAATACTTCACTTTTATTTACACTAAAACATTAATTTTAAACACAAATTACCTAACTTTCCATCTTTGCCAAACTCATCTATTTCTTTGGATAAAATGGCTTTTTTTGTTATAGAATTATTACATTGACTACAAACCTTTATTACTTCATTTCTCATCTGCTTGGATTTTATTGATTACAGTTATAAAACAAAACAAAACTTTGTAATCAAATGTAGAGTAGCACACATTATTAAAAATACAACAGAGATAATACAAAAAGATAATTTATTTACCTTTGTTTAAAACTAAAATAAAAAGAAGAATGTCAGCAAAATGACCTCTAGAGTTCTGAAAACATAAATGCCCCAATGCCCTTACAAAATATATTGCTTTCTGTGCTCAATTCATGCCAAGATTTAATGATCTCCAAAGTATTGATTTTATTTTCAGTTCCTGAAATAATAACTTCTTATGATAATAAATCTTCATGCTCTGGACAAATCAGTCATGTGTGGTGAAATCAATCTTTTTACACAGTAACATTTTGGTCTGTATATTGAAGGCTCTTCTTTTTAAAGAAATAGGTGCCAGTTTCAACCCTAATTTTTTGTTCTTTTTACTTTTGACCTTAGACAATTGTCTAAGGTCAAAAGTAAAACAATGCTTCAAGTCATTACTTTCCATAGTAATAGTAACTTCTGATCAGTAGGAAATGATCAGTAACTTCTTTCTTATACAGTAATTAAAAAAGCTCATCTTTGCTATTTTCACTTGAAGGATGTATGTATGTATATATGTATGTATTTCATGGACTGTCATCTCTCTTACAGTTTAAAGAGAAATGTGAACTTGAGAGATCAAATTCTGGGATACCGCAAGTTTCAGAAAAGTATGTTGATTGTAAATATTTTGGGATGGTGCATTGGAGATATGTGTGGGGACTCTTTATACATATGTCCATATATAATATGGACAATGTATAGAAGAAAAGAGACAATGAAGAAGAAAAGAGAACAAGGACAATGAAGAAGAAAAGAGAACAAGTGGGATCCAAATAAAGGCAATGGCTGAGAACACACATCTTTGAAGGATAGGCTGGAGAAAGGAAAGCTTAAATCTTAAAATATATGTATATATTTAAAAAATATATTTATTTATTTTTAGAGAGGAGGAGGGAGGGAGAAAGAGAAGGAGAGAAACATCAATGTGTGGTTGCCTCTCTTGTGCCCCCTACTGGGGTCCCGGCCTGCAACCCATGCATGTGCCAGGACTGGGAATCAAACCAATGACCCTTTCATTTACAAGCCAGCAGCACTCAGTCCTTTGAGCCACACCAGCTAGGGTGGAAAGGTTGATGTTTTAAGCCAGAGAACAAAGGTGCAGGCAGGTAGAAGTAAAAACAAAAAGCCATTTGTGTGCTGTGATGTGGAAGTCAGGAGAGGAAAGGGTTCAAGTAGGAGAGAAGGTTAACTCTGTGTAATGATGCGGATGATGGAACTAACATTAGAACCGAATGCATCCACAGAGTTTGCAAAACAGGCAGTTGTTAATGGCCTTGGTGGGAGCAGTTAGTGGAGTAGTTTAAAGAATAAATGTGATACGAGAAACTGAAAACCAGCAGCTTAGGTTTTGCTCTTGAAAAGCAGAAGGGAAGGTAAGAGTAGTAATAGCAAGAGTTAGGGGATAGCTATTGTTATTTACTTATTTATTTCTATTTGAGACAAGGGGTAAATTTGAGGACAATCTGTCTAAAATATCTATTAAAACAGAGTTAATATCTCCATTTCTTTCTTAGCACAATGAGTGAATTCTAGAACTTAGGTGATCTCTTCAATTTTAAATGGTCCTTTCCAGTATATTAGCGGGGAAGGATAGTCAGTCAATTTTGGTCATTTTCTCAGGTTCAAAGTCCTTCACAGTGTCCATCTCACCCAACCAGGGAATATTATATATGATATTGTTCCATCCATCCTCTTTAGTGAGCAACTGAAGACTTAGTCAGTCCTGGATTATTCCTGGGAAGGGAATAAATGTGACCATTCTGTTCACAGGGAAAAGAAGACCAACGGTCGCACTGAGGGTCCCTCTGTCTCTCGCCTCCCATCCCCAGTGAGCCCCTTCCCCTTCCCCACATGAAGTGGTCTCAGAAGCTTTGCCTTTTTCACAAACTGTAAAAATGCCCTTTAAAAAGCCTTTGCTATCACTGGATTCAGCTTTGGTGGGAAAGGGTAGAAAAATAATTAAATCAACTCACATCATCAGGTTTTGAAATTCAATCTGATAAATTTTATAAAGAAATTCTTGTTCTTCAGTCGCCACCTGGGAGGCAAAAGAAGTGGCGTATTAAATATCGTTAGCTATCAGAGAGATGCAAATTAAAACCACAATGAGATACCACTTTACACCAGTCAGGATGGCTATCATAAACAAAGCAACAAACAACAAATGTTGGAGGGGTTGTGGGGAAAGGGGACCTTAGTTCACTGTTGGTGGGATTGCAGACTGGTACAACCATTATGGAAAACAGTATGGAATTTTCTCAGAAAAATAAAAATTGACCTGCCTTTTGACCCAGCAATTCCACTGCTAGGATTATATCCCATGAATCCTAAAACATCAATTTCAAAGAACCTATGCACCACGATGTTCATAGCAGCACAATTTACAATAGCCAAGAGCTGGAAGCAACCTGGGTGCCCATCAGTAAATGAATGGATCAAAAAATTGTGGTACATATACACAATGGAATTCTATGCTGCAGAGAGAAAGAAGGAGCTACTACCTTTTGCAACAACATGGATGGAACTGGAAAGCATTATGCTGAGTGAAATAGGCCAGGCATTGAAGAACAAATACCATATGATCTCACCTTTGACAGGAAGCTAAACAATAAAACAAACAAGCCAAACAGAATAAAAACAAAGACACTGAAATAGAGAACAAGTGGGCAGCGACCAGAGGGGAAAGGGAAGGGAATTTAAGGGGGAAAATGGGGAGGGATTTGGAGGAACAAGTATGAAAGACACAGGGACGAGGACTGGGGGGGGAATGGGAGGGAGGTGGGGAGACGGGGCGGGGGGGGGGGCGCTGGGATGGGAGAAATAGACAAAAAATGTACTTGAAAAATAACTAAATAAACAATAAAAATAAAAAATAAAAAACGTGCGCTGCGCTTGGAGTCAGTTACACTGAATGAGATGCCCCGATTGATGTCTTATATGTTAAATTCCAGGATCCTGGTGAGGTAGCATTTTATTTCATGCTTTTCTTCCAAGTGTCATCTATAATGGATTAAACACAGTGAATATAATACTGAAAGATATTTGCTCTTGCTTACTTCACAGAACCGATCATTTGTGTTGAAGAGGCACCGTGCTTTCACTGACATGAGCATGAGAATTTTATATTTGGTGCAGTGATTGAGCAGTGTGGTCTCTCACGCTGTTCCCCCTACCTTCCCTCACACCACTATTCTAGTAAAAAAAAATGCGTATATATTTTTAAAAGTATCGACACTCTGGGAATTTTTCAGTCTTATGGAGGCTGTTCACATCAGGATAAAGAAACAGTTATAAATGAACAAATAAATAAAAAAACAGGTCCAGTCAATTTGCTCTTGGGCATGGCAATGCCCGAATTGATCGGCCTCTTTGATTTTAGCCTCAGATCAAAAGCGGGCCATCCACCCAAATCCAGAGCTCTGCCTCACTGAGTGTTTGCTAATGGTCCATTAAGGACTTGAATTGCTTCCAGGATATTTCGTTTTTGTCCCACTCTTTTGTTGGCTTGGGGATAGGATCACCTCATCTTTCCCAAACACTCTGCCCTCACTCCCGCTGTGGATGGGAGTGTTGCTACTCAAAGGTGGATTCAACTCTATGGATATGGCTGGGGTTCTTTTTTTGAGGGTGGCCAGATAAGGAGAGACAGAGGTTTTTGCTTTGTTTTATTGTCTCAAAGTTCATTTTATGTTTTTAAACTCAGTCTAGAAAGAAGGGAAAATCCTATCAAGTTACTCGATTTGAATACCAAGTGGTTTTGACCTTGTCATTCAATGCCATATTTCCACACTGGCTTTGTATACCAGCCTCGTGCCACACATTCAGCCTAATACAGAAGATGAATATTTGAACTCTGCATGGTAATTTCATAACTTAGATAGAGAACCCAATAATACAAGTGGGAATACCCAAACCACATTGGGGAATGACACACTTATGTTCCCACAACATACCCTGCTGAGACCGGCCATGGTACAGCTAGAAACGGATCACAAAGTGTAACTGTGCCTGGCAATATTTCCTTATGTCCTGGATATTGAGTGGATGTGGCCAGCCCAGGCCTAACAGCATATGAGACAATTAGCCTGCAGTCTTTGAACTTCTCCAACTTAGGGACTATCCTCCCTCTTGACTGCATGGGGCACTGGGAGGTTCTTGGGAGGCTTCGAGAATCCGCACACACACTCTGAGAGTGATAGCAAGATCCTCTGCTCTGATTGCTTCTGATTCAGTAGTGAAGAAGCTACGTGCAAATAACCTTGAACCAGAATCAAATTGTCATTCTTCCCAGTCTTTGAAATTCAACCAACTCTTTCTGCTATTACTTAGAATGACTGCCAAGCACAGAGGCCTTAGAATAAAAGAATAGAGAACCTTGTAAGTCTTACAGAGGATGTGAGTATTAATCACAAAAGACAACTTTATTGGAGAGGTTATGAAGGAAATGGGGAAATCATAATGCAAGTGCTATCTGTATATCTTTTTTCTTGCATCGTAGTTTGTCTTATTTATAAGAGTGCTTTTCTATAAACCCAGCTTAGAAATATACCATAATGGTTCTCTGGTCTCTCTGTACAATAAGAACTTTCAATGGATCCTACTATAACTGCCTCATTCTCATAGGATTTGCTCGTTCATATCTTGCTTGAGTAGGGACCTCTCTCTAGCCCTAGTTTTCACAGGGTAGCATTGGGGAAGATTAGGCTCAAATTGTCCTAACGACTAACGGTTATGCCTTATATTGGTGACAGCATTTTCTGCAGCTGCCTAATAGGAATTTTGAGCAGTATAGCTCACATGGCTTGATTTTCATACCTAAAAATGTTATAAAATGGATATACATAAATATAGATGTAAATATAACGATGTATTTTACTTACATAATTTATGTAACTATTTACTGTTACTGACAAGTATAAACTAATGTTCTATTATTTTGCTAGTAAATTAAGTTCTGTGGTGTTTTATATGCATTTTAATTTATTCCCTTTTATGAAGTTAGTGCAACATAACTACCTTCAGTTCATTTTCAGGATAAAGAACCCAGAACATAGTTTTAAATTTTCTAATGCACTGATAATTCCAATATTTGTTCATTGTTATTAAACCACACCCCTGCTGGCAACTATGTTTATTATGTTACTGTTCCAAAGATCAGATCACAAATTCAGCCCTGTGCTGAATATTTTAAAAGACAAAGACAGTACTGTCCAGTCACCCATTTATGACTACCTGGTGGATGGCATCATTGGTTCATTTCCTGATATACTTTTTATCTTCCATGGAAGAAAAGTTTGTTCCATGGAAATAGCACTTGGGTATTAACACCAAATTGTCTCCCGGTTTCTAAAATTGACATCTAAAATGTACTTAAGAGGCCTTCCAAAAACCATGGCAACATTTACCAAGAGATGGGAGAAATAGCTACCTTCAGCCCATAGGCACAGCCTTTCCCAATCTATGCAATTAGAATAAAGAGGAAAGAGGAGTTTTAATCAGAGCCCCAAAGTCTCAGCTTCATAGGAAATGCACTGGCTCTTCCATTCTTCATGAGGAAAAGAGCTTAAAACTAGTTGTCTCCCAGTCAGACCCAGCAAACCCCATAGAAAAAGTCAACATGCATCCAAAGACTCAGTATTTTGTTTGTTCCAAATGTCAATGGCTTGACTTAGAACGTGAGGTACTTAGTGTTTGGGGAGGGGTTAAATTATATTATTATTACCTTATTGGATGTTTTGGGAGAGCATAAATCTTTCATTCAACATCTCGTTATGTGTTTAAAGTAGAAGAATAAAATATCTTTTGCTTCTTCAGAGTATATACCATGTTTATATATGTTTGCATCTTTATTCAGAGGCTATTGCATAGCTTTGAAAATAGATCCTTTGCTGAGTGAGTCAAGGGAACAGTACAAGTATTTTGAATGCAGTGTTGCGAATCTCTTTTTGTATACTCTGTGAATACTAGTGAAATATTACTGCATTATAATGATTTTTCATCGTAAATAATGTTTTATTTCCCACACTTAGGAGATATAAGAGCTAAATGTGTCTGAGTAAGAATGGTATGATTCAGCAGTCAATCTAAAAATATGGATGCATGTGTTGAACAACACTCTCTGAAGAATAATAATATAGCCTATTGTGAGTATTTGGGCAACTGCCATATAAGAACATGAAAATGAGGGATATAAAATGTCCTTTTTAAAGTTAAATTGTGAGATAAATACCTAATGAATCCATGTGTAGATATGAAAATGCCTGAAAAAGACAAAATTGTTCTTACCATTGGAACGCTGGAGCTATAACGTGATCGAATATGTTAGCACATCCAAAATGGGGAAATGAAGTGGTGAATAAGTTTGTCAGCCTTGGAAACTTGGGGAAATGAGTAATGCAGATGTAAAAGTTGTCTCATTCAAATGTTGCCCAACAGAGGGCACTTCATGGATAGACTTTGACACTGATGCCTTTAAATGTTTGGTAATTTAACGGGCCTGATACCTGACTATTCAGATATCAAGCAATCCTCTGATCATGCTTTCACTCCCCATCCTGTGACCCTATAGGAAACTTATGGGTTTTAATTTCTCTAGCCCATGCAACTGCTATTTCTCATGAAAGATAGATGCATTAGGTTTTGATTTTATTCTGATTAAAACTCTGTTTTAAGTGAGTGTGTTAGTGAGTTCTATTTTATACATCTCTCTTGGCTGATCATGAGCACTTCCATGAGAGAAAAGTCCTCATTTCTATGGGGAGAGAGTAGGTTTAAAATATGCTCAAGGTAGAGGACTAGATCCTGGCCCCAGGCAATTCTCAGTAGCCTAGGAGGTTTCTATAGAAACAGCCTAGCTCCAAGGTATGCTTCCTGCTGGGGAATCCTATTGATACCCCCAGCCCAACTCATTCTAAGGATTTTAATCAATTCTTCTGAGGCTATTAGCAAAGCTCCAATATAGTGATGCTATATTATATGTGGTAATATTTATCATCACATTGAGTTCAAGTATTTACAATTTCATAGCTTTTAAAAAATTTGAACCGCTTTAAATTTGCATTTTTTAATTTTAAAAACTCTCTTGATTTATTTGGATTATTTTCTAAAATGACCGTAGTGTTTTCTTCTTCCACGTAAGTATAAAATGTCCAATTACCAGTTTCCTCTTCAACTCTTGATGTTAACACTTAATAAACTTTGCCTATGTGATGGGCAAAGATTGAATTTTGTCACTATCCCAATTAGCAGAATACTGAATATTATAAATGTTCCACCTCTATTTATTGGAGATTTGTAGTCTTTTCTGTAATTATCTGTTTATATGCTCTTCTTCCCTATTCGAATGTCATTTCCTTATTATTTGTAGGAACCCTTTATTATTGACAGTGTAGTTCCTTTTTGGTTTATATGTGTTGTGAAACGATTCCACTATTCTGTGGTTTTTCTTCTGATTTTATTTATGGAAACTTTGGTGATCTATAAATACATACATTTTATTCCTACATAGTCAAATATGCCTTTCTGTTTCTTTTGGCTTCAAGTTTGTCTGCCTTACTGAAAAAAAAAAAAACTTTCTGTCTTCCAAAGTTAATACTTCAACAAAGTTATTCTAGTATTTTATCCTTTTATTTATGTTTAAATGTTTAAACCAATCTGTAATTTAATTTATATATGCTTTGACTTAAGATTCCAAGTTTGTTTTTTTTTTTAAATCCTCATCCAAAAACATGCTTGTTGATTATAGAGTTTTATAGAGAGGTAAATGGAGAGAGAGAGAGAAGGAGAGAAATATCTGTGTAAGAAACATCCATTTGTGTGCCCTGACTGGGAATTGAACTTGTGGCCATTCAACTTGTGGGAAGAGCCTAAAACTAACTGAGCCACACTGGCCAGGGCCACATTTGTTTTCTTTTTTGTTAAAAATTTTAATGCAATTTTAAATTTATTTATATTTAGAAACAAAGCCAATTGTCATATTTCAGGGTATTATTTTGTATACAGATATCATTATGGCTTTCTAGACTTGCATCTTTAATGCATGTGTATAAATAAAAGAAGTAAAAACATATATATATATATGTATATATATATACATATATATATATGGAATTAATACTACCCATGTATAATGTGAATCCTTATTTTTCTCTCAAAAATTTGGGCAAAAGTGTGCATTATACATGAGAAAATATGGTATTTGTGGCATTATTCATAATCTTGAAACCACACCCACAGTCCAGAGGTTACCTCTAGGAAATGGAATGCAAAGAACTAGGTGATTAGGTTAGGTTTTGTTTGCTTTGCTTTGTGTCTTGTTTTGTTTTGTTAGTTTATAGGCATCCTTTTTGCTTCACTTTTGTAATATTTTAAAAATTGTTTTATTGTTGTTCAATTACATTTGTTCCCATTTTTCCTCTGTTGCTCTCCCCTGTGCTGCCCACCCACCCTCTCCCACATTCAGTCCCCATCACTGTCCTTATTCATGGGTTCTCAACTTGACCCATCCCCTCCTTTCCCGTTATCTCTCTCCTTGCTCCCCTCTGGTCACTGTTAGATTGTTCTTTATTTCCATGTCTCTGGTTCTGTTTTGCTTGCTTGTTTGTTTTGTTGATTAGGTTCCACTTACAGGTGAGATCATATGGTATTTGTCCCTCACCTCCTGGCTTATTTCACCTGGCATGATACTCCCTCTTATTAAAGCACGTATATAAGGTCTGTTTGAAAAGAGTCCAACCATTGTTAATATGATGAGAATGGTTTGCACCTCATCAATGTAGCCTTGTAGGCAGGGAGAGTGGACTGGACTCTGAGCATGTGTGAACAGTGATGACTTCACTGTACTAGTCAGTGGGGGCAGGAGATGCCAATGAGTGAGATGTATACTGTGTGGCCATTGCATTCCAAATGACTGAATGAGGAGAGCAACAAACTGCATCAAATTTTGTGTTAGGCTTGAACATTCCTCTGAGGAAACTAACTGAATGATTCATAAGGCCACCACTGTGGGAAACTGGTGATCGCCAACTCCTTGATGAACATGTACCCTTTCACGCATCATGTCTTGTGCAGAGTTTTTTTTGGAAAAAACATCACATTAACCAGGTGACTCAGACCCCCCTCCAGCCCAGATTTGGTCCCCTGTGACTCTCGTTTTTCCCAAAACTAAAATCCCTTTTGACAGGGAAGAGATTTTAGAGCATGCATGGGATTCAGGAAGATATGATGGGGCAGCTGATGGCAATTGGGAGAACCATGTGAGGTCCCGAAGTGCCTACTTTGAAGGGGACTGAGATATCATTGCCCTAAGTATGTTTCTTATATCTTGTATTGTCTTCAGTAAATGTCTCTATTTTTCATAGTGCATGGCTCTATACCTTCTGGATAGACTTCATATTTTAGAAAAAATCAAAACATTATTGATGATAATAAGATGTACATTCTTTACTGCATCTTGGTAAAGTGTGAGAGCATCTAACCAAAATTAAACTTATAAAACTTTTTAGAGTGTAGTTCTTCAAATTCAAAAACATTTTGTATATATTTTATACTATTCACAATGTATTTGGCAAGATGACAAACACTGTTGGAAGTTGTGTTATATTATCATTCCTATAGTGATATGTTCATATGTTCTTTCATGTTTAGTAAATCTCGAAGGGGGCTTTCCGGATTTTTAGCTTAACTAGTACAAATCTCAAGAGACTGCATTGCCATACTATTTTGACTTTTTTATTATTGCCAACATTAGAAGATAGAATTGTTAGGTTCAATGGGAATATATTACCCGGTAACCTAAGGAAGGACCTTAAGAACATATCTTTTATAAATATAAACACAACTTGTAAGTTGTTGCCCAATTGAATTAATTCCATTGATTACATATTGTGCTGATTCCCTAAAGCACTGAAATATGGTATTTTGCTCCGGCCCGCGGAGCAATCAACTGGGGCTCGACCACCTACCTAGAACAAATGAGTTGGGGGGACAAGAGGCGCGAAGAATGGCAGCAAGACAAAAGATTCTGATCAAGCTGCAAACTTTATTTTTCCGAACTGGGTATATATATATATATATATATATATATATATATATATATATATATATATGGGAGGAGGGAGAGATTAGGTTGCTTGCTATTGGCTAGCTTGAGACAAAGAAGGGCCCGCTTATTGATTACTTGGGTGCAACTGGTACTCGTGGACACCTCATGTACCTGTAGCCGATTGGCTTGTGGAGCGCACAGGTTCCTGTAATCAATGCAATGTTTTTAGCTAGAAGCCAGGTGTAAGGTTCCCAACAGTATTTAATAGATTAGTCATTATTTCATTAAACCACATAGAAGTAAAGGTGATGAATATTTGCATTGAAATCAGTGTGGTTTTTATTATGTAATTGTGAAAATGTACCGTGAGTTCTAGAATGGAGAATAAATCAGAGGAGCAGCACATGGAAACCTTCAACCCCCAAAGCCACTCCCCTTGGGTGACTCCTATGGCATTAGTCTCACCTGGGAGTTCTTTTGTTTTCATGCCAAACTTGTATGTTGACTGGTGATGAATTTTCACCAGCTCTTAGCAAAATGAATATTTATGTAGGTCAATATTAATCTATCAGTTGTCAGGCATTCTGAAATGATGTCATTCCTTTTTTTCCTTATTTGCTAAAGAATCATTTATTTTATGAGGCCATGTTTATCATTTTTGTTGCTTAATTAGTTTTCCTTTATTTTCTTTAACTATCCTCATGCAATAAAACTTGTCTGCACTATTTTATTTCTCATTAAATTTGCTTTGGCATACTCAAGATGTGTGTGTGTGTTAGTGATTGAAACTCAAAATTTAGAAACTACTATCTCAGCATTATATTTGAAAGCATATCAATCCTGATCATGTTCTGAAGATACTGACTTTAAGATAGGTACCTAGCAGTTCTAAGAAGTCTTAAATTTTTCTTTACATATCACGCCTCAAGTTTGCTTAGTGATCCCGGGAGTGTAAACGGAGACAAGAGTAAGTTTAGGTATGGGATTCACTTTGCAGTTGTTCCAGCCAAGCTGCTCTCCATCTGGGACAGGACTAAGGCCTTCAGGGTTTAGTGTTAACTGGATCCTGGCTGGCACAGAGCACCCAGGACTGAAACAGAAATCAGGAATCCTGGAATGGACTGAAGTACCTGGGAAGGCCTTGGAGCTATTTTAATGAGTTCTCTATGTGAGGTGCTGGCTCTGACTCTGGCCCAGTGGCTTTGGTCCACCGTTGCCAGAGCTGAGACACCAACTGACAGGAACTGTACCAGGACTGGGCTCAGTAGAAAAGAATACAGCAATTTACTAGTCTGCTAGTCTGCTTTCATACAGCTGGAACAAGGGTGAAATATCCAGGTATTTGTCATTCCTCTTTGAGATGATTTTGCTGAAAGTGCCAATATAACGTAAGGAAATGTTTTGCAGCATGGTCAATATGAAATAAATGAGACCATTTACAACAAGGTAGTAATTATATGTGATAAATGGAAAGAAACATAAAAATAATGACTGTAGAAAAAATAATAATCTGTTTTTAGCTGTAAGTTTAGTAATTTAATTATTAGTTTATTTTTTAGGAATTAATAAAATTTTATTTATAAGGTTACATATGCTTAGAAGCAATGGAAATTTTAAACTAGAATTCTTAAATCTTAACAACTCTCATAAATTAGTCCATTTTCATAATTTATATCAATTTTAATCACACTAGAAGTAAAACATTAATAAAATTAAATATTAATTGGCCATTTGAAATCAGAGAAGAAAAACAATTCTTCCTCTGTCACTATTATTAAAAGATCTATTTATTATAGACAGTCTTTGATGTGAATTAAATTTTAGGATAAATGCCAATTTAATAAGTTGAGTCTTTAATATATTGATCACATACATAGGTTAATTTATATATTCAAGTCAAACACAGTGACTTGTATATATATATGTTTTTGAACTCATATCCTCTGCTAATTCATATTTCTGGTTCATTGTATCTAAAGTTGTTTCCAATTATAGCTATGGTATAAAATTGGGTGAATTTATATCAGCCAGTATAAAATGGCAAACAACACTAGGGAAATATTTTTAAAGTGAAATATACATTGTTATGTGTATATGTGTGTGTGTGTGTGTATATATATATATATATATATATATATATATATAGTTTATGTGGAAGAATTATGGAGATGAATTTCCAATGTTTCATCATGTATTTCAAAATTAAATGTTTCTTTTATTATTATTATTATTATTATTATTATTATTATTTTTGTTCAAGGACAGCTGTCTCCATTTTCAAAGTCAAATGTTTCCTTAGCTGACTTAGAAAAATGAAAATACGTACTGAATTCAGGAATCGAGCTGACCTCCCCATAGAATATGGGTGAAATTGTGTCATTCTACTAATCTGTTTATCATGAAACTTAAAAAAAAAACTCTGTTTTTTTCTCTAAAATATTTCTGATTAATATGTATTTTTATTTTATTATAAGCTGAATTGCTTTCACTTGATTTATGAATTTGTTATGTTGCATTTAAAAATTAAAATGACAGATGTTTTTTTGATAAAAAATGGTATGTTTTAGAAAGAGTTTTTGTAAAATAAATTAAGTCCCTGCTTTAAGACTTCAATATAACCAGTGTTACTCACTATTGTGGTAAAACATGAGCTCTATAATAAAACTAAATTCTACCTATGTAATACTTTTATTCATAAGTTAGCTTAATTTTCCTTTTCTCTCATAAAGTTCTTTTGTGGCTAATGTATAAAGGTTTAATGTTTATAAATAACTTGTAGAATTTTTTACCATTTTCTTACTTTTATTCCTTGTATATGAATTGATTAGAATTATTATTGTTTTGAATGTTTAGTACATATGTTCTGAAAAACCATCCAGGACTCTGTTTTGGTGAGAAGATATTTTACTAAAGATTCAATACAATGTTTATAAGATTATTGAATTTTCCCATCTCTTAATTACTCAGTGTTGGTAAGTTATATTTTCTATCAAATTTTTTATATCAAGTTGTAAAATTTAATGGTTGCTGTTTTAAAAAAAATTTAAGTATCTTTTAAATTGGTAGTAGGTATATTTTTGTCTTGTTTTTTCTTAATATTGAAGTATTTGTTTTCTTTTTCCTTGAATAATATTGACAGTTTTTTGTTAAGTTTATTGATGTATTTAGATAATCAACTATTGAACAATTTTTAATGTTATGTTATTTTCTATTTCATATGCTCTTATCATTATGGTCTCCTTTAAAGAGTCATTAGTTATTATTATTCTTTTTTTACTTTTTAAGTTAAAAGTTTTAACTTTTAATTTTTAGTATTTCATTTTTCTAATATACGACATCAGGGTAACCGATTTTTTAAGTAAGTACCATTTTGGCATATCACACAATTTTGGGTATATTTTTCATTGAAATTCTGCTCTTATTTTCATTTTGCTCTTTTTTAATATAAATATATTAAAAAGTTTTTTCTTCTCAAACTTATTTTTCAAAGCAAGCTTTATTTAACTTGCTGATTATTATACTTTTATTTCTGATTTTGGATATAGTTATGTTGTAATTAAGGTTGAAAAAGAAAATTATTTGGTTTATGCAGTTTTCCTTTTATTAAGTTTTGTGGAAAATGATATTGTTTGGGTGCTCATTCACTGCTCGTGGGAATGCGAAATGATCCAGACACTTTGGAAGACTGCTTCGCAGTTTCGTGCAAAACTAAGCATATCCATGGATCCAGCCATCACATTCCTAAATGAAATAAAACTTACACCCACAGAAAAACCTGCCCACAAAATGTTTTAGCAGTATTATTTGTAATAGCCAAAATTTACAAGTGACCTGGATGTCCTTCAGTAGGTAAAGGGATAAATCGGATCAATGAAGACACTGAAATAGAGAACAAGGGGATAGCGACCAGAGGGGAGAGGGAAGGGAATTTAAGGGGAAAAAGGGGGAGGGATTTTGAGGAACAAGTATGAAAGACACAGGGATGAGGACGGGGGGAGGGGAAATTGGAGGGAGCGGGGAGACAGGGCGGGGATGGGTGGGATGGGAGAAATAGATAAAAAAATGTACTTGAAAAGTAACTAAATAAAATTTATTATTAAAAAAAAAGAAATATTGCTCCATAGTGAAAAGAAATGAGCTACTGTGCTGAGAAAGGATACAGAGTTTCCTTATAAAAGGTATATTACAAAAAAAAAAGCCCATCTGAAAAGGCTACATACTGTATGATTCTAACTATATGACATTCTGTTAAAGACAAAACTACCCCGACGATAAAAAGATCGGTGTTTCCTGGGGCAGAAAATGGGCGGAGGTGAAAAGGCAGAACACAGAGGCTGTGTCGATCAGTAAAAATACTCGGTATGATATTCTAATGTTGTGTTTGCATCATTAAACATGTGTCCAAATTGACAGAATGTGCGACACCAAGACTGAACCCTAAAGTAAATTATGACTCTGGGTGGTAAGTTGTGTCGGTGTAGGTTTACCCTGCTTACAAAATGCACCGTTTTGTTAGTGGCAGGTGTCAACCACCAGGGAGGGAGGATGTATTCGTGTGGGAGCTGGGGGTGTAGGGGAAACCTCGGTGTATTCCTCTCCATTTTTTTGTGAACCTGAAACTGCAACAAAAATAAAGTCTTTATAAAAAAAAAGATACTGTGAACCAGAGAATCACGGTTCGATTCCCAGTCAGGGCACATGCCTGGGTTGCAGGCAGGTTCCCTGCAGGCCAGTTCCCTGCAGGGGATGCACTAGAGGCAACCATACATTGATGTTTCTCTCCCTCTCTCCTTCACCTCTAAAGATAAATAAATAAAATCTAAAAAAAATTTAAAAAAAGATAAATAATTAAGACAATCTATCAAATAAATAAATAGAAAAGTAATGGGTAATGGTGAAAGAAATAATGCAGCCAATGTGATATCCAAGACATATATCTAAAAACCCTAAAATAAATTTTAATCCTAAAAGAATGTAAGATGTTCAAGAAAAGTAAGCAAAAGAAGTATCCAGATGAATCACAATTCATAATTTCTTCCGACTCGTAAACCATTCTCAAGTTAATAAGGAACACCTTTAAATTTTCTGAGTATCTACTCAGATTCTAAACTGACCTTCCTTCTCCCAAAGTGCAGAAATACCAGGATTCACCCTCACCCTGAATACAGTATTGACAAACCACATTTAGAAGACTGAGAAATTATTATTAAAGCAATTCAATAACTTGGTTCCTAACCATAACGATCAGGTGAATGTCATCAACTTTAAGTCCTACACTGAGTCTGTCATGCTGTTAAGATAATGATAAGTAGCTGCTCCTGCCAAATTCCCTGACTTCATAATGGTAAAACACTCCCTGCTACCAGACAATGAAGATGTTAACTAGCTTTACAAACCTAAATTCAAACCTCCTGTGTCAGCCTTGGATCTCATGCGTGGTTTGTTTCTGATGTATTGAAGGACCTTATAATAGGTAGTCCCAACATGCGGATTCAGAGACTAATAGAGGGTTCCTGGGAATGTTTTCAGAGTTTTGGAAGGCTAAGAATAGGTTAACAAAACTACTGCCTTTAGATTCACCTCTGGCCCTTGAGACTCATAGGCAAATGATCAGTGAGTTGGACTGGCTGAGCTTCAGGTTCTGCTAATATTGATAGAGCATTTATTTTCATTTTATTTTTTAGTGTTTTGGGTATGTTTTATTTTTATTTTTAGAGAGAGGGGAAGGGAAGGAGAAAGAGAGGGAGAGAAACATCAATGTGTGGTTGCTTCTCACATGCCCCCTACTAGGGACTTGGCCTGCAACCCAGGCATGTGCCCTGACTGGGAATTGAACCAGCAACCCTTTGGTTCATAGGCCCATGCTCAGTCTACTGAGCTACCTTAGCCAGGGCTAGGGCATTTATTTTTTGCAGGCATCTTGTAAGTCACTTCCACAACAATGGGTTGGGGTGAAAATATTATCATGGCACTTACACTTTCATAGCATAATAATGATTCAGTCTCGCTGTCCTATCTCAAGCCATATCCTGTCACTTGATATAGTAGCACAGATTGTCCATATTAGGGGCATTCTTAAGAATGCAATCATGAATTGAATTTAATTAAGCTCCTATCAAAAAAGTATTTGATATTTTAAGAAATTTGATATATTGGGGATGGTCTAAATGGTCAGGTTAGCCATCCATTTCTCTGTATTAAAATACATGTTTACTTTGTTAAATTAGATGTTGAGGAAGGAAAACATAAAGACAACATTGTCACAAGTCCCATACGTGTAAATATCTTCAGAGTTGTTATGCCTTTAGTATTTACAGAAATTCTGTACTTTAAAATGTCAATTTGATCAACAATTTTGTCCTTAATGAATCCACAGTGAAATATTTTTCCGCAAGTGAGAACCCAAGCAATAATTTTCCACAACAATTTAAAAAATTAAAACTGCATAAGCCAATTAGTTTTCTTTTTTTAAACTTAATTAGCAACAAACCTAAATCCAAAGTCAGAGCTAAAATTATAAGAAAAGCAAGTTTACTACGTCTGATAATAGATATTTGCTCCACTTACTTTGGGTAGTTTCTACTCTTTTTCACTTCTACTTCTTTTTGTCTCATTTTACATTACTTTTTACCTTCATTTCATCCTTTAGTGTAGGAGAGCTCCGTAGGATGTAAGAAGAGTTACCACATGTTTCCTGCTAAGCATAGGTTTATTTATAGGAACAATAGGCCAGAAGACTTGACTTTGAGGTTTAATTAGAAATTTCAAGACATATATGGTCATCATAACTATGTCATATGCGAATAGTCAGTTCTAAATATTTGCTGTTGTTAGTGTTCAATTTTGAATGATGTCATTGATATTAATTCTCTTATTACTTGGATACATTCATCCAATAGATACATTCATCCAAGCACTTTGGCTTTCATAAAACATTGTTCCATTTCATGAATTGCAGTGTGACAGGTCAGTCAAGAGGGACCAGGACTTCCAACTACATGAATACAGAGGCATCTGGCAGATGTTGAACAGATAGTCAAGTCTCTGAAGGTCATCTAAGGCCAGAACAAGTTGACTGTGGTGGGACATTAGTCAGTAGCTTCCAGATTTTCCATGCTCTGAAGCCATCAAATGTGTCCTGCTAAGGGCGGGTGAACTCCATGGCAGCCATTGTTTCTCTATTCTGTTATGTGTGGAGAAATCAGGGTATTCTTTACACTAAGACCTTAGAGTAGAATATAACCTTTTAAAGAAGTGAGATAATGCTAAGTTATCTCATTTTGATTTTAAGTCTCTTAAATCAATTTTTTCGTAATATGTTAATATATAGAAAAGATAAAGAAATACCGTAGTAAAATTATTCAACAATTCCCTCAAATAAATATTTGGATCTTTTCCTTCCTACCTCCTTCCTTCTCATACCTCTCTCTCCCCTATAGTAACCTTGCTTCCATAGCAACCTCTTTCTCTCCCTCTCCTCTCTCTCTCTTCCCCAGTTAATTCTTTCCTCGTTCCTTCTTTTTTCCCACTCTCTGTTACATTTATATACTACAAACAAAATTCACCTCTCAAGTTTTTCAAGTTTTTAAAAATATTTTCAAGTTTAAGGATCAGATACTTTAATATACATCAAGCTTATATTTTATCAAAAATGCATTTGATACTGAGAGACTACCTATATGGTATGGCCATTGGACTGTGACGTTAGCAAATTTCAGGAAGTTTTTTGATGCTCAGTTCTCTTTCAAAATCAAAATATCAACTGAGTTTAAACAGCAGTTCCTATAAAATTTGGAAAATACAGTGGCTTTCCAACTTTCGTTTTGAATTTAGAAACCGTGCATTTGAGATGCTTACAGGGTAAGTGTGCATGCTCCAGTAAGTTTTTCATAGAGGCTTACCTAGATTTTAAAAAGTAGCAAGGTCAAAGAATAAAAGTTTTAACGTTAATGGTTCTATATATATTTAGCTAATCAGTACAATTCAGTTTAAGAACTTGGATTAAATATAATAATTTGTATAAATGAATATGATAACAAAACCCTTTCCTTTAACTATTTATTATCTTGTATGCTTATTTTATATAAAGTGGCTGAAATTTGACTTATAAATTAGGAAAGGAACATGTAAATGTTAAAAATTTTAATATCTATGTTGCTACAATATGAAATATTTTCATTGAAATCAAAGCTTGAATTTAATGACCAGTGTTCTTTTTGGTGACTGTGCTATGCAGTAATCATGATTTATATTTTCCCTTTTATGAATTAATCTGCATTTTTCAGATAATTAACTTTAAGACACTTCAAGATAATCTGCACTTTAGCTATCTACTCACAAATCATATTTTTTGCTACTCAACAATATAAAAATCACCTCTGCTCTTCTGTAATCATTCTGTCCATAAAATATGTCCAGAATAGGTATAATTCCCTTTTTGCATTTCTTGCTAAATTTCTAAGGTATCTCAGTAATTTGGACCTGATGTTCTTCTCTGGTACTCATAGAATACAAAGACCAGAGTACTGATTGGTATTGCTTTTCCAGTCCATCTGGGGCAGTTAAGAAAACCTAAAGCCAAACAAAAGCAACCATGTACTTCCTGGACTAGGAATCTTGCCACTTGGACTAGGAATAACACCAGGGTTCTTGAAGGAGTCACTTTGCAAGCGACCTCTGGCACATCCTCAGTCTCAGCCATTTCAGCCCTTCTATTTGCAGGCATGCAATCCTTGAGAAGGAAATGTTAGCCTGTAGAAGCATTTTTTTATAAAGTGCTCTATCTGCTAGGTCAATTCTTAAAACATTTTGATTCTTGGTATGTGAAAGTAAATGACAAAATTTTAGCATTAAAATTTTCTTTTTTTTTTAAAGCTTGGATTCTCATGCTGAGCGTGTAGTGAATTACTGATACTGAGAAACCAAAACAAAAAGAACTGCCATGTGAGGTAGAATAATGTTCTGTTCAAAAGAGAGCTTTGTCTTTGAAAATCATAACCAGAGACCATGTCAGTGTTGAATAGGTGTGTATCCATGTACACTAAATAAGAAAATCTCTGTTAAACTTAAGTGCTGCCATATAGTAAATGCCCGATTTTCCTCAATATATGACAATACACTTGAAATAAATATAATTCAGTGATGTTAATAACAAAACTTTAACAATTAAGCTTTTAATGTATTGGAATATATAGTGTCAAACTCAACTACTATCTTGATAAAATTTATGAGAAATTGATTCTATTTAATTTTTTGAAATTTACTTAGAGATAATACATACCAAAAAATGTCACTTACAAACATATCCCCGCTCTTAACACTCTTGTATTTCTTTTATAAATAATCTGGAATTATATGAATAAGCCTCTGTTTCATATAAATTGTAATGCATGCTTTTTTTGTATGTAGTTTTGATTATTTCAATTATCCTCTTTAATTAAAGAACACCAAAATCTATAATACTATAGAATTTTCCTTTTAATTAAACTACATTATTTTTTCTAATATCCTTTATTAGATAAAAATAATGTAGATTGTCTCTTGTGAAATGATAAAATGGCTAGTGCTTTACATGCTGGATCCGTGCCCTTCAAGAGGTAGCTTTTGGCTTTGGAGATGCTTATGAGCAATCGATGTATTATTCTTTTTATATGATTTTATTTATACTGGTGGTTGCCCTAGTAGCTTTAATAGTCTAACTTGTGCCCATGTGGATTTTCATGAACAGCCTGAATTGGTCAAAACAGCCTGAATTTCTTAATTTAAGTCCCTAAATCCCCCATCAGTTTTTGTCGGGGACTTGGTGAGTCTTCCAGGCCGCCATCTTGCTTTCTTAGATTTACGGGCACCCATTGGTTCCCCTTGTTGAACTAACCCTCCCTAATGCACCCAGGTTCACTCTTCTGCTGCCTCCGCACAGTTCCTAGGAGCTGGCAGCGCCTCCACAAGGCGCCACCTGGGGGAGGAGGTGGGCCTCTGACCCCCTGCTGCGGCCCTTAAGCGTCACCAGGCCCACCTGGAGTCTCCCAGCGCCCCGGTTCCCACCCGGGGGGATTAGGACGTAGAAGCCGGAAGTGCTCAGAACACACATAAGCGGAGCATCATGGGAGAGAAACTTGGGTTTTCCGTGGGAAGCCTGCAACCTGGAGGGCTCTCTGAGTTCCTTTCGCTGCGTCTAGGGGCCGCCCTGGAATCTGAACAGCTGCCTTCACATCCCATCTTGCCACCCAAACTGAAACAAGTTAGTAATGTTTGTTATTCTTTATTCAAAGGAAAACAGTGCAAGGATGGGGTTAGTTCAGTGCATCACCAGCAGTGGGATTTGGGGCAAAAGAGCATTTGAGAGCTAGATGCAGCGATGTGGAGAGGGGCGTACTGGCTAAAAGGTCCAGGTTTTCCTTTTAAGCCTTGCAGGTCCTGTTTTCTAGGGCCAGGTGAGGTGGCTAAAGCTGAATGAGTTGGAGGATTGCGATTGGTGTCTGTTAGGTTTCCTTGACAAGGGTTTTCCACTGTTTAGGTTTAGCTCTGTGACCTGGGCAAGGCCTCAGGGCTGGCCTCCATTCTTTGGGTCGTGACAGACAATTGATCACATCCGTTGTTTGAAATAGTATGGGGGTGGCTTGATTGCTCTGGCCAGGAGGAAAACTATTTACCCTTTTAGGTTAATGAATGTGAGTTTGTGATTTAAACTGACAAAAGACAGATTGACAGGAGAAAAACAAAAGATTTATTCTTATGCATGAGAGAGGTAATAAAAGAAATAATCTAGCTTCCTAAATGAATCTATTTAAAGGCTTATATGCCTAACTTAGGGGCAGGGGGAGAAAAACTTATATAAGAACAAATAGGTTTCTTTAGGAAATGCTAGCTAAGAGATTTTTAGAACAAACAAAATGTTTTTTAAAAAGGGGAAAAGAAAAAGGTTTCAGTAATGTTTGTTTATGTAGATGCTACTGTGGTCTTTTCCCACAGAGGAGATTTACCATGGGTTTACTCTTTGTCTCTCACCTGGGAGTAGTTTATGGCAGCCTCATTTTCTACAAGTTACTGCTTTTCGCCAGATAAAGGAAACCCTCAAATGGCTTCTTTCTGCATCTGTTGAATCTGAAATGACTTTAGCGTAAAACACTTGTCATACCAACTCCGGGGTTCTGAGTGTCCTCACACTAGAAAGTCTATAATTCCATTTCAAATGTCCTTGTAGCCTAATCACTAGCTGTACTGATTAATTGTAAAATGAAATTTGAAAACATTAATTTGTTTTAGAAAAACAGAAAAACCGCAATAGCCTGTTAGCATATGGCAGAGGCTGAGCTTTTGCTTAAGCAGCAGTTGTTCTGTGACATAATTTACCATACAACTTTGTTTCCAATGGGTTTGAAATTGTCCATTGCCTTTGAATTTCATCCCACTTGCAGTGAAGTAGGGAAGGGAGCACGGAGTGATTTTTAATAAATTTCATAGAGTGGCACAATTGTATATGGTCTCTTGGGAGTTTTTCTCAGTACTGTAAAGGAAATAACTCCTTTAACTCAGTTGCTAACCCGCTGTATTGTAGCTATAGAAAAATTCCATATGAAGAGCAAACGCTATGGAAACAATTTCAGTTTGTTAACTGTTACTATATTCTGTATAGTATGTTATTGTATATATTGACGGTATCTATAGTCTGTCTGTGCAATCCAGTTCCGTTATCTCTATAGTTCTGTATATATGCACAGAGACGTTCTTTTCTTCCCTGAAAATTATAAAAGCTAAATTTACATATTTTTAGAAAAAATAATAAATGGAGAATTTTTAAATTTTCTATTACAAGTATTGCAGTAGATAATAGGAACTATTTCATGAAGGCAAAGAAGAATTTTAAAAAACATTTTGATTATTGATCATTAGAATTGTGCTTTTAGTTTCTATGTCATTTAATTTTGCTCTGATCTTGGTTATTTCCTTCCTTTTACTTACTCTGGGCTTTCTTTGTTGTTGTTCCTTGAGTTCTTGTAGGCGTAGAGTTAGGTTGTTTATTTGAAATGTTTCTATCTTTTTAGGTAGGCTTGTATCGCTATGAACTTCCTTCTCAGGACTGCTTTCACTGTGTCCCATAAGTTTTGGATTGTTGTCAGTTCATTTTCATTTGTTTCCAGAAACTTTTTGATTTCTTCCCTAATCTCATTTTTTACCCATTAATTGTTTAATGGCATGTTATTTAATCGGCATGAGTTCGAGTGTTTGGGGTTTTTTTTTGCTTGAGGTTGGTTTCTAGTTTCAGCCCCTTGTGATCAAAGAAAATGCTTGATATGATTTCAGTTTTCTTGAATTTGTTGAGTCTTGTTTTGTGTCCTATCATGTGGTCTATCTTTGAGAATGTTCCCTGTGCATTTGAAAAGAATGTGTATTTTGCTTCTTTGGAATGAAAGGCTCTATATGTATCAGTTAAGTCCATTTCATCTAGGGTATTGTTCAATGCCACAGTATCTTTGTTGATATTATTATGTTTGGAAGAGCTGTCCATTTTTGACAGTGGGGTGTTAAAATACCCTACTATAATTGTGTTGCTCTCAGTGTCTTTCTTGAAGTCCTCCAAGATTTTCTTTATGTACTTGAATGTTGCGTGCATATATATTTACAATGTTGGGTGCATGTATATTTGTGCATATATATATTATGTTGAGTGCATATATATTAACAATGCTTACATCTTCTTGATGGATTCTTCCCTGGAGTATTATGAAGTGACCTTCTGGGTGTCTTTTTATGGCTCTTTTTTTGAAGTCTGTTTTGTCTGATATGAATATTGCTACCCTGTCTTTTTTTCCCTGTCCATTTGTTTGGAATATTTGTTTCTAGCCTTTCACTTTCAGTCTGTGATGGTCTTTTGTCCTGAGTTGGGTCTATTGTAGGCAGCATATGTGTGGGTCATGATTTTTTATCCATTCAGCTATTCTATGTCTTTTGATTGAGGCATTTAATCCATTTATGTTTAAGGTTATTATTGACAGGTACTTATTCATTGCCATTTTTTCATACCTGTGTTCCTCCCTCTCTCACTGTTTTTTCCTCCTGTTCTTAGAGCATTCCCTTTAGCATCTCTTGCAGAGCTGGTTTGGAGGAGGTGTATTCTTTGAGGCTTCTTTTTAGTCAGTCTCCTAGAAGCCAGTGCTATTTTGCCTGTGAACTGACTTTACCTAAACCATTGCTCTGATGTTATAGAGCAACTGAACTCGAGTTCATATTTTCTTGCCAGAAAATAACCTTTCAAACACATACAAATGTTTAAATTCTAGTTCAGAAAAAGATATATTATTTCATTTTCAAAAGGCCAAAGATACACCTTAATGTGTACATGTTCGAATTCCACTTGTAAAATTAATTCAGTCAGTGTTAAAAATTGATGATGGAAATTTCACTTCTTCCTCTATGGTTGAGTTTAAAATACATAAATCTGTGTAAGCCAACTTTCTCCAAGAATTTTCCTTGACCTCTCTGGATCTTGTCAACTCAATCTTGATTTTTTTCCTCTTATGGTACCTTTTATTGCTCGTTCTACATTTATGACACATACAATTTGCCTAGAATTGTTATTTTGTCTTAAATATGCAAAAATACTTTATGCTTTAGAAGCTGATAATCATATCTTGTGTTGTTTATGTTCTTAGGGTCTAGTGGAATACTCTGAACTATTCTGTGTATATATGTTTTGTATTCATCTTTTTTAAGATGAAATTATAAACATTTTATTCAGGAATCTAGGCAGTAGACTAGGATTAGATGACCTATATTTACTTTAATCCCAATTTTCTCAAATAATGTTAATTTAATAAAAATGATTTTTGTTCTGAAAATACCTTTGATAGAATGAATAGTATTTTAAGTTAAAGACATTATTCCTTAAAGATTATTTTCATTTAATCCTTTGAAATCAAATATGTTTTAAGGTGTGGTAAGCACAAGACTAATGCCTAGCCCAGTAATAGTGTCATTAAAAAGATAGTTGTAAGCAGTCCCTTCCTGCTCGTAATATTTCACTAGCTGCTATTCTTCATCTCTTTCTCAGCTGGTTCCCCAGGGCTTGAAGCTGACTAAGCATTATTTGAAATAAAGTCAAATAAATTAAAAAGCTAAAGCAGGGATAATCACCATTTGGCATGGCTTCCAGTTCCATCAACATCTTGGTGGTAAAGGAAATAAAGTCAAGGCTATTCAGATAAATGAAAAGCGATCTGAACGCTCTTCAAACTCCAGAAATGTGTCATTATACAGCCGTCCTCCTATACCTGTGGTGTCACTTCTCCAGTTTCAGTGACCTGAGGTCAACCAGTCTGAAATATTAAATAGAGAATTCCAGAAAGCGCATTTCATATGTTCTAAATTGCATGCTGTTCTGAGTAGCATGGTGAAACCTTGCATGGTCGCCCTCGGCTCCACCCAGGATGTGACTCATCCCCCTGTCCAGTGTCTCCACACTGTAGACGCTCCCTGCCCTCAGGTCACTTAGTAGCCTTCTGTTATCTGATTGACTGTCCTAGTACCACAATGCTTGCCTTCAAACCCTTGTTTTAGTTAAATGGCCCCAAAGTGGAGGAATAGTGATGCTGGCAATTCCGATGTGCTGGAGAGAAGCTGCAAAGTGCTTCCTTTAAGTGAAAAGCTGAAAGTTCTTAATGTAATAAGAAAAAAAACAGTGTACACTGAGGTTGCTAAAATCTGGGTGAGAACAGATCTTCTCTATGTGAAATTGTAAATAAGGAAAAAGAAATCCATGGTAGTTTTGCAGTTGCACCAAAACTGCAAAAATTATGGCTACCACAGGTGATAAGTGCTTAGTAGAGGCCACTAGTAACCTAATGCACTAGTACTACAGTACAAGTTACTATAGCCCCACTTCAGTTTGGGTTATTGTGATCTTCCAGGGCTCTGCCCCGGAGTGGCTGAGAGCCCAGTGTGGTAGACAGCAATCCCAACCCTACAAAAGTATTAAGCCAGAATGCCCTCCACATGTTACTAAGTTTATTCAGCTTTCAAACAATAAATTACCTAAAACAGCCCAGATAAGTGACATTCGTAACGCTACCGTTTATTGGTATTAGTCTCCACATCTTTACAATGAAATAATCAGCTCTATGTAAAGGAATACGGTTAAGCTAAGCAAAATGATGTATGAGAAGCGTATAGTAAATATTATTAGTAGATATCTAATAAATCATAGGCATTGTTACGATTAAGAGTTACCATGGGTATAATATTAATGCTAATTAGCCTTAATTAGACAAACAGAATGTGTATTTTAACTTTCATCTTTTTGTGTGTTCTCCAAAATGAATAAAAAGAACAATATACAATTGACATCTGGGATATTTTTTTATTTTACTCAACAAACATAACTATTACCAAGATGTGAGCACATCTAAATAATTAAGTATTAACTCACTGAATTATCTTAGCAATGTAAAAGCTAAGTATTATTATTATCCCCACTAATGTGTAGAAAGGTGAACATCTTAAAGTAAAAGAGCTGAACACTGGGGAAAGTTTTCGAAACCATTTTGGCCTTCAGAATATATGCTAGTAACCAAAAACACATGCTGACTTCAGACTGATTAATCGTATTTATGTACCAGTTTACAGTTTTCAAGATATTTTTATAACATGTATTAGCTGGCTCTGGGCAGCAGTCCTGTGATGAATTCTGGTCAGTATCCACGTTCTCACAAAGAGAAGGGCTGATTCTCTGGAGATAAATGGACGTTTTCATGGGTCTGCACAGAACCGTGGGTGGAGCAGCAACCCCAGACAGCGGGCTCTGTCCAGCTCAGTAATGAAGCCCGTCCCTAACATATTTATTCCCTGCGGTCATTGGTTGTTTAGTCAGAGGAAATCATCTAGAAATATTTAGTGACAATGTTAACTACATAGTTATTTCCATTAAAACAAAGTACTCCATTTGATTGATTATTTTATTGTCATTTCTTAGGTTCATACTAGAATACTTCTAGACTTCAGTTAAATATTGCACATTTCTAGGGAGTAGGAATAGTGTTCTTATTAAAACATTCTTGAATTTATAAAACAATTCCATGAAATTTGAGAGAAAGTGACACATTTTATTTAAAAGTGATGTTGTAAGAGTCTAAAAACATTACTTAGAAAAGTGTTTTTAATATTTTCTGAATAAAAAAATGTTCTTATAGCATGTGCAAACTGTAAACTTAGTTCAGAGAACTAGTGGGGCGAGGCGCACAGGTGTTCCCATGGCAATTAGAGACTCAGCTGCTACACTTATTTCTGGTGCAGCGGACTAATCACTTAAATTCTTCCTCGTGAGAATGAATAAAGAAAATTGTGAAGAAGGAAATATGAGTATGTTCACTTCACCTGTCCGTTAAGGGGACCACATGATATCTTCTTGAATCCGAAGTACAAAATTAGACAATTGCTTTTAATAGAAACCTTGGCTTTGCTACTATCTATCTGCATGAGTTGTCAAGCTGGCAAAATTTTCCTGGTTTCTTCTTATGGGTATATTTATCATATTTCAATAAAACAATACTAACAGGTATAATAATAACAGCCTCAGCATCCTGTGGAAATGTTGTAAGGTGGGCATAATAGAAGAGAGAGCACTTTGAAATGTTAAAAGCCAAGCAAATTTGATGCCTGATGATTCGATATTTTATACTCACCTCTTCTTCACTCTCACGATGAGAGAAAGGTATGGGTTGTACAAGAAGACAACACAAATCATTAAGTTTGATCTTTTTCAAATGCAGTCAGAATATATATACACCAAGAAAAATACGTGCTTACAAATACACC
Organism: Artibeus jamaicensis; assembly: GCF_021234435.1. NCBI lineage: Eukaryota > Metazoa > Chordata > Mammalia > Chiroptera > Phyllostomidae > Artibeus > Artibeus jamaicensis. The sequence continues at coordinate 17,090,766 of NW_026522056.1, read as the reverse complement.
ATCTCCCCCTGACTTCTCTCCGTTGGGCCTCACCGTGACGATGCCACGTTAGTGATCTGTTAACACACACTTCAGGACTACAGTGTCAGCATTTGGTTGGTCAGTTTAGAAGAGGTAATTGCTGTGGAACAATAGATAACCTTGAAATATCAAACCAATAGAAGGATTAGAAATTCAAATAGAGTATCTAATCTTAATGTTATATTATTAAGAATGACTTGGACAGTCTCTCTTGCCCAGTAGTTCTACTGATTAAACTTTGTAAGAAACTCTGAGTTAGGAATAAAATCATCATTCAGGATCCCCTCAGTAAATTTCCCTCCTAGGTAGTTAAAATTTTAATGGAAAATAATGAGTAATCATGGGTCAGCCAAAAAACAAAACTCATGATTCAATGGGCTACCTTGTTATTGGAAGTTTCAACATTTTATTTATTTTAACTTACTTTTGTCAATACAGCATTATATAAAATTAAATATAATGATGACATTGCAGAGTAACATACATTATGACTGATTTTCAGGCAGAGATTTATGTTGTAATGGATATTTTGATTAGCTAATAGCTTCACCTGCTAAGTGTACCAGGACATATTTTATCTAATGAATTTGATGTGCTGTCAAACTGTCTATTTGGAAGCATGTGCCTACTTCCAAAATTATGCTGTTTAATGAAAAGTGATACTCATATTATGCTTTAAGTGTGACTGCTTTTTCTGACATTGAATAAGGATATCATGACCAAACCTAGCAGTAGATTAATGTAGACAACAAAGTTTATAAATAATCAAAGGACATTTGTCTTTTGAAAATAGTTACATCTCAGTTGTTATATGCACCCACTCAAACCCTCTGATGCGCCTGCGTATTTGTGAATATAGACTAATACCATTTATGAAGGTAGGACTGCTTACCCAGAGCAGCTCTCTGACACCAAGAGGAACTTTGCTTGTGTCTAGATGGACAAAGTAAACCCAAGGGAAGGTGCCATCTCCCAGAACGGGGTCTTAGTTATGAGACTGTAAAATATGAAGGCAGATTGCTTGTTTTCCTATAAAGAAAGGGTTGTTAAATTTTACATACAGATTAAAAATTATGATCTACAACCAACTGCTGCCTTATACCAGCTCTAGTTCTTAAGGCCACTGGCAAATTTGGGACCTACTTGAAAAACTGGCCTGGCACAGTAGCAATTCCCCCTCTCTACAAACTTTTTGCTGAGAAAACCGTTGTATTATTTCTTACATTATTCTTGAACTATTGCCTTCCTTACTTCTGTGGCACCCATTTCCTTATAGAACTTGTATTAGATATTCACTATAAGTTACTGTTAGTTATTTAGGTTGTCAAAAGTTTGGGCTTTTTTGAGTGAGGAATCTTGTTTTTCTGTGGTATACCTATATTATCTAAACAGCAGGACTATTGCTATGTTTCTAGTTGTAAATATTTTATAATCTTAAGGCAGTAGATAAGAAACCAAAGAGATTTAATAAACATCTTCTATGTTACTTTATTATTTACCAATTTCTCGTAAAATATTTTTAAATCTCATTTTTTAAATGTACTATACAAAAAGATATTAATCCTTATAGTATATAGGTAGTACCACTAGTATCTTACTGCACAGACCTATATGCATGATATATTATGCGTTTAGTTTATACTTTAAATACAAAACCTAGTTGATGTTTTTAAAACTCTACAGTTTATCAGTCTACTGAAAAACATGTTAAAATAGCTAACATATTCAAAATATAAGACTACACTCGTGTGTTATTCTAGAGCACATAGTATCTCAAGCAGAGTTGCTGATGTACATATATGAATGGATTTTTTCAAATGGCTCAATATTGAATTTACAGATGCTATTGTGTGGTGCCACTTAACGAGTTGCATGAAAACTGTGTAAACTCTGAATGCCTTTAAAACTATGGAAGCTATCCATACTTGACTATTTTCTAAATCTCAACTCTCTTCCAGAAAGTGGGTAGAAAACAGTGAAAACAGTAAGATAGGCATGAAAGACCTTTGCTGGCTGTGCTAAGAGACACAAATGGGGTACAGCAAATATGTGGCACACTCAGTTCCCAGGGATGCCACCCCAAGCCAGGCCAAGGTTGTGCAGTGTGAGCACCTAACAGAAATGGTCTGGGGGCTGTTGGGCTGGTTCCCGGCGAAGTGGCAAGTTCTTCCATAATGTGAGACCTTCTGACTTGTGTATGTAACAGTGGTTCTCAAAATAGCTCCTTAGTGTGCTGAAAGGCATAATGTGTTTTCCAAAAGTATACAAAGGAATTACTAATATCTGTGGAGAATGCGTCCGTCCTCTTGTACCTTTGCCTACTTGCTTGGTAAGATTTTTGGAACAACACTTGAAAAATATTTCACAAGATGTTTTAAATGCCTTCATTATTCTGTATGTTTCTTCATCTGGATTTTAAAGTGTTATCCTGGTAAGTACTGTTCTTGGAATTTATGTACTGGGACTAGAAGAACTCACTTGGTATACCTTGGCCGTAGGCATTTTTCATTGTATCTTACTGTTCCCAGTGAACCTTTTGCCAAAGGGATTTCTTGGCTGGCCAGGAAATGCCAGTGATCAGAGGAAACTCCCCTGGCATAAGAGCTTTAAGATGTAACCAGGAGCACAGAGATAGGACGATTGGAAGGAGCTGTAGTTGCCAGTATGAGAAGGAATTAGAAATGAAACTGAAGGATGCAGAGGCTAGCACAGATACAAAAATGGAAATTAAGATATTTATACCCCTGACACCCCCGTTTTTGTTGTTCATGACATCCGTGCTTTCACGTTACATGTATGCATATGCACGGTTTGCATGTGTACACCATATATATGTGTGTTTGCATAGAGGTATGTGTGATGGGAGGTTTCACGATTCCTCTGAACACATTTTACCCTTCAGAGGTGTTTATTTATGAGTGAGACTCATACCCTGAAACATAGTGCGTTCTCGTTCATGTAATAGTGATCTTCTATAATACAGAATCTATCTGTTTTCTACTTTATATAGTCACTACTAAAATGTCAAAAAATGGTTACTGTGTGAGGTGATGGCTATGTTAATTAACTTGACTGTGGCTATTATTTCCCAAAGTGTTTGTGTATCAAACCATCAAGTTGTAGCCTTTAAGCACAAACAATTTTCAATTTTCAATTTTACTTCTGTAAATCTGGGGAAAATGTGAGTTATAAACTAGCACTGAACCAGAACATTCTTGTGTATTCTTTTGCGAACTTGGTCTTTTCTCACATTTATGAAAATCAGACGTCCTAGGGATTGCTCTGAAACAAGACAGTGTTAGTTTCGTCATTCCAGGAGCCGGAGAGCTGTATTGATTTTTCTTTCAAACTACTTCATTCGGAAAGCCTGTTACTAAAGAAATCTTTGTTGCCTTTCCTGCCTGCTGCTGTTTTCCCACATTGATTTCTGACAGACATTTTTCTGAGGTCTGTTATTATATACAACTATTTTTAATGAGCATGAGACTTTCATTGATTAAGTATGTCTCACACGTAAGGTAACATAATGGTTGCAAAACGGATTTTACTAGTTTCATGACAAAACTAGGTGTGCGGTGCAGTGACGGAGGAAAGTGGGTCTGAAGAATGGACTGTTGCATGTCCTGGCTGCAGAGTCACCTGTCATCCTTTTAGGGAGACCTTCAACTTTTCAGGCCTATATGGCAAAAGTTTGTTATGAAAAAAGGATGTTATGAAAGAAGCAAAGTTACACTCATATTGTTACAGTTGGCATAAATATTTCAAAACTTTTAGCATATGGAGAAGAATCGTGAACCTTTATGAGTTTTTAAATTATTTTTCAAAAAATGTTTTATTTTTCAATTAAAGTTGACATTCAGTATTTTATATTAGTTTCAGGTGTACCACATAGTGACTAGATATTATATATCTTACAAAGTGATCACCCTAATACATCTAATACCTATCTGACACCATAATGATTACAGTATTATTGACTATATTCCTTATGCTGTACTTTGCATGCCTATGACTGTTTTGTAACCATCAATTTGTACTTTTTAATCCCTCCCCTTTTGACCCATCCCCTCCAAACCCCCATATGTGGAATCTGAAAATCAAAATAAACAGATGAAGGAGAAACAAAGTTGTAGATACAGAAAACATTTTGATGGTTATGAGTGTTTTTTTCACATTTATTTAACTCAAGATTTTCTTTTCAAAAGTCATACGGGTTTGGCACACAGTTAAGGCAGTATTAGTCTGAATATTTAGAATTGTAATAAGAATGTACACAAATACTTGCTACACATTACTTGCATGTATTAAATTATTTTGTTTTTAAAAGCATGCAAATAAATATTTGAATGTTTTGCTAATATCAAAATTCTCATTTTTAAAGGATACACTGAACAATTAGTGTGAGATTTCATCCCTTTTAATAAAATCAAAATGAGTTATGAAGCTATTTACAAATATATGCCTTCCCATACTATTTTTGTTTTTATTCATTCTACCACATTGAACATACCTATGAAAGCATGTATTAAGATTTTTATTATAATGTTTAAGTCAAACAAACAAAAGCATGTATTATTAAGATTTTTATTATAATGTTTAAGTCAAACAAACAAAATAAATTGACAATCTAAATCAAACAGAAATGATTAAATAAATGGGCGGCTACACAATAAATTCCATCACTATAGTGTGCTAGTCCTTTTCCTTTTCAGAACCCAGTTAAGAGCTGAAGGCAAGGAGTTACTATTGGTTGTCCTCCAAAGAGATAGAAAAATGTATTTCATTTCCTGTTGAGATCACCTTCAAATTAAAAAGCTGTCTTCAATTCTGGAAGCTTCTGGGTTCTGGCAAATGAATGCTAGTTCAAATTGCAGCCAAAATCTGTACATATGCCATCATTTTTGGCATTTTTGTGTTGGCTTTCTCAGGTGAGTCGAGACATGCAGAGTTTTGCCCTGTTGCTCTACCGCTCACAGACGTGGTGAATGAGTTAGAAACATTATTTGATGAGCAAGTAACCATGACAACCTGGATATATCATTATTACCTTCCACATTTTGTCTTCATTTGAAGTGCACAATTACTTAAGATGTTTTTATTGAAACAAAATGAAACATTCAAAAGAATTGGTATTCTAAACATATATAGCTTTCAATATACAGTATACAGTAGTACTTACTCATCCCTATGTTGAAGTAAGATGGATCTGATTTTCTTCTAAAAGGATTTATGAAGGGAGACTTTTCGTTTTGGACCTTCACGTCGTTGCTGGTCTGTCACATTTGCTGTAGGGAAACTGCAGAACATCACTTGGCTCCTACGTGAAGCAGAGCGACAGCAGCGTGGGTCTGTGTGTGATTTTCGGAGAAGGGCTTTGACAAGGACTGTTTACTGTTACATCTCCAGTCCACTCATTACCAAAAATACCATTTTATCTTTTAAATTGTTTTAGTACTTAAATGTGTATAAACCAAAAAAAACTAGATGTAAATGAAATAGATGGGAATAGCTTACATGGAATTAGTGCAGCTGACCTTCACCTTGGATATGAAGACAAGGAGATAGAGATAGTTTCAATGATCGTTTATTAGAACAGTATCCTTATTTTAAAATCACTTCATCATTTCATTGTAGAGATGAAACGTTATTCGATATTAATTATTATTATCCTTTCTAAGTTTTATTCAAATTTCCATCTAGGTTATAAGATACCTCAGTTTCTGAACTTAGATCTTTGGGATGTAAATGAAAAGAGATGGACTGAAAAATGGAGATAAAAGTAGTACATAGATAGATAGATAGATATAATAGTTTAGATACTAGTTCTTTTTTCTGTATTATTTCAAGATATATTCTCATTGTAACAAAACTCCTTCAGTCAGTGAAGCATTCTTGCAACAAGTTTTTGTTGAGAACTGAAGTTAATTTTCTCTGTAGAAGTGTTCCTCCTTTCTCAAAATTTTACTTTTATCAAAATTATTGTATCTGATTCTTAAATTAATAAGTGATTGGTAGTCCAGGTTAGGTTTAGCTGTCAAGGATTATATGACTAACAATATGCTATGTTTGTTGTTATTTTTGTTTACCAAGTGATTGATTGTGGAGCTGTTCTTCAGTCAATACAGATATCAGTGCTAAGATTTGATTTGATGCTGTCTTTTCATAGGGAGAATGAACAATAATTTCACTGTATTCTAAGGAGATATGGGGAGCAGCAAATCAATCAGTATATATTATTTTGGGGGGATGTAGTAGATGATAGTAGATTAGAAACGTGAGCTGTTTGTATCTAACTAGTCCAGATCTGGATACTATGGTGATCACTCTGACAATTTGAATTATATCTACTTCCCACAGCCATTTTTTTTAATGTTTAAATTGAGACACACACACACACACAGACACACACACACACAGATTGTTTTGATGCTACACTTATTTATCTGTTGGTTGTTTTTACTGGTTGTTTTTTGTACGTGTCCTCACTGGGGATTGAATGTGCAACCTTGGCATATCAGGATGACACTGTAACCACCTGAGTGCCCAGCTAGGGCCCACAGCTATTTCCTGCTCATTGTGTCAGTGCAAAACAGTGGGGAAAAAACCTTAAATGTGTTAGAGAGCTGAGAGTGCTTGTAGTTTGATGAAGGCGGGCAGAATTATCTCTATTCCACCACTCCTGAAAACAAAACACAGACACCTGCAGAAACCTCGTCTACTATATGGCAGTATAATAAAATTAAGAATATTTTATCTTTATGAATAAATTAGTGATATGATTGCTAGAACTTTTGAAATGTTCTGGTATAGATAGCTGAATATATTTATTATTGTATCTACTTTAAGGTTATTGCTAAAACATATCTTCCAAGATGTATTCTTCTATATTCACTTCTAAAAATTACCATTTGTTTTTAATAAGAATATAAAGCACAATATAAGCCAAGCTAAATAAATTTTCAAATGACTTACCAGGTACCTCATTATTATTTTCTTTTCATAATAATAGATGTAATAGAAAATAATACAAATTTGAAGAAATTTTGGGCCAATTAGTTGAAAGGAATCAGTAGCTCAGTCGCTTTTAATTTAACAATGCATTCTGTTGTTAATCATAAAATATATCAATGGACTCACAAAATATAGACCAATATATGGATTCAACTATTAAGAAAAATATTTATTAATCTCAGTCAAAATTTTGAGAATGTTATCTATAAAAAAAGTGTGTGTGTACTTAGGAGTAGTGAGATTATAAGTTTTGAGGAAATGCCACAAAATACTGAGTCAAACAAGCCATTTAGCAAGCTCTTCACTGGTATTCTTCCTTATGAAATGATGATGTGAGGAATGTATGATGTATTTTAACTAGGTAAATAAGTATATCAACATGTGTGCTGATGACGATCATTATAAAGTGAATAGATTCTGTCTTAACCCACTGAGAGTTTTCCTTATCAATTTTATCATTGATTGATTGAGTGTATGTATGATGTGTTATTGGTTTTGAAGATGCTATCAGGTGAGAAAGACTGAATAGCATCATAAGTTTAGGAGGTTCCTATAATGTAAGATTAAATAATAATTAACATAACATTTTATATTTAGATAAAGAGCTGATTACTAAAGTACAGGGTGGGGATCTGATTGACCCAGTTGAAAGTCATATATTGTAAATAGCGGTTAACTGAGTACAAACACTATGATGACTAATAGAGCTATTGGTTATTAAAAGTGTGACTCAGTATTTGGCTGTTGGTGGACATATGCCGTCCTAAAGAAAGAGGTTTCTCTATGTAGCTCCACTGGTCAAAGCACACATAGGGAATTACTGATTTCTAGGTGGAGAAATTGAGGGACATTCTGAAGCATCAGACAGACCAACCAGACTGCCTGGAAGAAGGTGATCGGGACAGCATAGTGGTTAAAACAATGCCTTTTAAGTAAAATCATCGTATTTTCTCAACTCAAAGTTTGATGTTATTTAACAAAAAAAGTCCACCCAATTTAAGTATTAATGTGAAAAGTTTTAACAGCCTAACAAATCACATTAATTTACAAAAGTTACTGAAACATTACATAACACTTGTAGATGCATAGTATGGGTGAAATAGATGTGGGAAAGTTAAGGTAATATTTTTAGATTTTGAAAGAAAAAAAGAATAACATTTAAATGAAACAGGTTTCCACTTAATAGAAGATATTGTAATATTAAAACATGGAGTAATTTACTTTGCTGGATAGTGAACTGTACACCAAGAAAATATTGAACATTTTATTTTGGGAAGTAGATGGTTTGCTCCAGTTAATTCTTAGAGCTTCAGACTCTTAACAATTCCTGATTTGGACACAGAAAGATCCATGTAAAAAGACTAATTTTATCTGCTAATTAAAAAATTATAAATAATTTACATAAGGAGTGTGCTGGAAGGTGAAGTAGAATGATTAACTGAATGAATTAATAGTGTAAACAAGATGAGCTATTTAATTAACCTGATACAAGTGGTTTTCAAACCTCTCCTTAATAATTTTTGAAGAATTGATCCATGTCATCAGAGTCTTTATTTTATGCCAAGAATTGTCCCAGGTGAGAAAACAGTTTAGGAGAGAAACAGTGACATATATTATGAGGACTGTCATTAGAGTCTTACGGAATAATTAGATAAGCTTAACCTCCAAGTAAAGATTTAAAAAACACAAAGCAATGCAGTCTGAAATCAACCAGCTATTGGTCTCATAAAGTGCTGTGAGAATTCCAGGAATTGAGAATATCAGAAACTTTGAATCCTTGACTTGTGTATGCTAAGAGTTTGAATTAGATTCTCTAAATTTCGATAAAAGTCTGTAACTTGCCCAGTCATATGTTTTCTTGTTCATAATATTCCTTAATAGAATATGGCCTTTGGGGACTTTGCCGCATCCTTAGTTACTACCTGTTATAAATGGCCACTAGGTAAACCTTTGTTAAATAGATGAATATTTTCCCCTCATTTTCAAAAGAAGGGCCATCCTGCCTTTCCAAACTTACTGAACATTTTGAGTAGCAATTGAGGCAAGTTACATAAAAATAGTTTAAAATTGCCATGATATATAAATATCTTATATAATTATTATAAATGATTATAAAATATCTTTCAAAGAGATATGAAAATTCTGTTATCAATCTGTTGTGGTTTTACTTCAGATATAGTGTATAGCAGCAAATAACAAGTGAGAAATTTTCCTCTCTAATGGTCTCTATTTTTCTGGTTTTGACCTAAAAATGATAAAACACACACCAATTTCATATGGTTCAAACTAATATGTATTTTTTCTAGCTCAAATTCTTTTTTCCAAAAGAGCATTAATTGATGATACTTTATTATTAATAAACTATTCTCATCCCCTACAATTTCCTACTCTAATTGTTATTATTTGATTTACCCCTGGTTATATATATCCTGGAAATTAGGAAAGGTTATTTAGTAGTGTTTGAAAATAGGAGTTGGAATAGGTGAAATCTTATTCAAAAAAATGTTAGTAAGTTGTGTTTATTTCTATTCATATAACTTGCATGCACCCCAGTGCAGAGTGAGAGGTGGAAGACATAACTTTGGTGTGTTCAAACAGTTTTTATTCTTCATCAAGACAAATTACTAATAAGCACAAAACTAGTTACTGGAGATATCTAATAAGTAAAGCAGTACTTTTCAATAATTTACTGGAAGCCAAAAAAAGTGCTGTAGGAAGTAGTAGCCCTCATATTTTAGAGGATAAATTAACTAGGTAAATCATTGTATATTAATGATTTATATTTTATTGATCCACTAACATATATAAAACTAGCATCATGTCTGTAAGCAGAATAAAACCAAAAGAAAGTTTCGTGGGACCAGTTTTGTTTATCAGACATTATTTAAAATTATCAAATCATTATAGATTCTCCGAGAGTCAAAAATACCACTTTTTTCCTTCAAGTGTATCTATCTGAAATTACTCCGACTTCATAACGATGGTGTATTGTATGTGCTGCGTTAGTTACTCTGTGACAGGCACTACTCATGTGGAAATGCCTGCTCTTCTGAGAACCTAGGTTAGGCGAGAGGTATTTTTCTAAAATCAAACAGAACCATGCACACCTCTTGGCTGGTGTCCACCTGCTTTCACAGAAGTATGTGTGAGGATCTCATGGTTCTGTGGTTTAACTTTGTTCTTAAAAATCCTAGTGACTTGATTTCAGTATTGATGAGGGGCATGAGGTGAGTGGATTTGGGACACACCTGAATGAGTAGTTCGTCTATAAAATAAATTTGAAATATTTGAGAGGCCAGAGTCTTTCTTTAAATTAAATTTTATGTGATATCAATATAAATTTTATTGTTTGGTGGAAATGAAAAAGGAAAACTAATTTGTTTTTTGCTTGTAGATGGCCTGGTTCATCATCACAGAACCTGCGAGTTTTCTACAACATGATTTAAGAACATTGGCTTAAAAGACACCTTGTATCTTCCTTCATAAGCTTTGTAGGCATTTATGTAAAAGTGGTCTGTTCTTTATTAAGATTTTATTTATTTATTTTTAGAGGGGGGGAGGGAGAGAGAAAGAAAAAGAGGAATAGAAACATCAGTGTGTGGTTGCCTTTAACGAGGCCCTCAGTGGGGACCTGGCCTACAACCCAGGCATGTGCCCTGACTGGGAATCAAACCAGCGACCCTTTGGTTCTCAGCCCACGCTCAATCCACCGAGCTATACCAACCAGGGCTAAAAATAGTCTGTTTTTTAAGAATGTTCAAAAACTAACATTTATAAAAAATTTGAATAGTCTGAAGTATTATTTAAATATGCACATAAATTATGATCCTCACAGTTTGCACAGACAGGTCTTTATATAAAACAATAGGGGATGTGTTAAGCTAGTGTAAGAAATTCCAGATACTGCAGTATGTGAAACCGTTAATACTTCTATTATATAAGTAGCTTTTATTGTAGTTACCTTTTCTTTTTATGTCTGAAATGCAGTGTTTTGTTGATCTCGCTGTATGGAACAGTATCAGCAATTTTGGCAAAGCTTTTCTTTGGGCTTTTATATTTTCATTTTATTTTATTTTTATATTTTAACCAGAGCCTATCTTTCCCTTATAAGAATAACCTTTATAAATGTGCTTTTAATGTACTTTTCTTAAATTTACTGAGGCACAAACATCCTTGTGAGTGTGATGGAATGTATTTGTAGGTGTATGTGTGTATATACATTTATATGATGTTCTGTGTGGTTTATATAAATGATTTTGAGCTTTAAATAGCATTCTTTGTATTTCCTTTTTTCTCACTCGGTGTTTAAACGGGTGTGTGTCCATGCTCCTGTGCATTTGGTCTGTGACCTCTGACTTGCTATATATATTTACTTATGTATTTCCCAGGGTGGAGTCCTCTCTTAGTTCCAACTGTTTGACACCGTGAATAACAGTTTGTGCGAGTTTGTCTCTGGTGCATGTGGAGCAATGTCTGGGGAGCGGGACATGCCCATACTTGGCTCCACCAGATACTTGAGATTGTGCTACAAATTGGCTGTTCTAGTTTCAACTCCAACCAGCAATGGATGAGTGTTCTTAGTTACCCTTTCTATCTAGGACTGTGTTCTGTTAACCTAAGCCAATGTATCATTCATAATTATTTGTGATTTCTAAGTAATTACTGGTATTCATCAGTGGTTAGAGATGTACTCTCAAAATGTATTACTCTATACGTTTTGTTCACTGTTATATCACTATTAGTTATGGTGGCAAGTCTTAGAAAAAAATTGGTACACATCCTATCATTTACTTGCCACTAGTTATGAGAACTTTGCTTAGTGACAACCTATTGCTTCTTGAAATATCACTTCTCTGTCACATATTCAGGTGCTCTGACTACATATTACGTAAAAGGATAAATGGGGCAAATGCTATAGTATTCTAGGGAAAGTGTTTAATTAAACCTACCGTGGGCATAAGGATACCAGAACCCCCTGCCTTCATAGCTGAATATGTCACTTTTGAAATCAAGACTTGGTACCATCTGAAGAGCAAAGATGAGGTTCTCAAGAGGTATCTATAACCTGTTTATGCAAGAGAGGACATACTTTGAACATATTTATAGCCAGTTCAAGGGTTTTAAATGTCACTTTTTGCCAGTAAAATACAACTTCTAACATTCATTATGTTAGGGGATTAATTGTTTGGACTTTTGAGTAGATGCCAGTGAAACCACTGAGGAGCAGGTGTTTCTGATTAAGGCAACTGATCTTTCCAGTAAATTAGAATTTTTCCGATGCTTAAGAGTGGTAAAGAAAATCAGATGTTGATTTTATGATATTAATATCTATCTTGATCAAATTCAATGTCATAAATAGAAACCAAATTGCAATAGGCAGCTTTCTGAAGAAGGATACATGTACAACATTCAAAACATTTGCCAAACCCAAGAGAAATTTCTTCTTTTTGGTGAACTTTGTCAGAGGGATGGTGTAAGAATGTCCATGTCAGAAAGGGGCTCTGAGGAGGAAACAGGGTTTTTAGGTCATTGGCTTAAAACTGGTGTCTGACACTTGAACTTCCAGGCAAGGAAAATCCAGGCCCAGAGAATTCTTGGATACTCCCTTTAGAGTTGACAAAGTCCTGTTGTACAAGGGAGTCCCACGACCAAGTTGTAAGGGTCAAAATGCCTGGAAATAGTCAGACCAAGTCTGGTTAGGAGAGAGGAGTCCAGCTATGGAAGCACGGACTGAGAACAGAAGAGAGACCAGTAGAAAGCCAGGAGGTTAAAACAGTGGATAGAACACAGGGGGGGGGTGGAGCTTGAAAAGGGTGCTGAGTCAGAAGGTACGCAGGAAAAGTCTTCCGGAGTGACACTCTGGCTTTTGTGAGATTTCAGTCCTGCCCTAACAAGTGAGGCCCTAGGCATTTCCTGAGCAAAATAATTTAAAAATAAAAAATAGGCTTCTGTCAATATTTATATGGACTTCGATATTTAAATGGTTAATCATGATTATTTATGTTACCAGTTAATGAGTGATTTTTGTGTCCCTCCAAAAAATTGACCATCATCATTTATTTTTGCTACCAGTTATCAATGAGGATCATTTTCCAATGATTTTTTTCATGCTTTATTTTCACTTTAGATGAATAGTTGCTTCTTTTGCAGTTAGTTTACATTAATGTGACATTTTCTGCATGTGAAAAAAAGAAAAATATATATTATCTCTAATACGTACAGTCTGTTTTTTAGGTCCCATTTGCATATATGTATGGTACACTACTTGGCACAGTTTTATTCATTTTTTTCCAAATCACTGCAGTCCTTCTTCCCACACCTATGTACACAAGCTCCTTTAAAGGATAATTTTGAGTTATTTTTGTCTTCTGAAACGAGGTAAACTTTAGTAACTACTAAAAATACTCTACTGTTACAGAGAAAATGTTTATAACCCTAAATTTTATTCTTCATGTTCTTGTCTTATCACCACAGGACAGTACTCAGGTCCAGTCTGACCAGTGGCCTTGTGTGGGGTGACTCATTAGACTTGCTCAGGAGGCACACCCAGGGATAAAGGACAGGTTCCTTCCTGTTCCTTCAGCTTGTCCTAAAACTGGTGTGACCAGTGAGTCATCACGGGAGAATTTGACTGGCCAGTGATTTCTTAAGTGTACTCATCTAATTTAGGCTTCATTGAGGATGATATGAGAGTCTTCCAACTAGAGGTTCTAACTTGACCCAAGATTTCATAGTCCACACGTGCAGCTGGACTAATAGCGATGTCAGAAATGTGCTGTGTTTGGGAGTGACAGAAACTGAAATTCTCTTCCTTTGGGTAAGCATTCTTTCACAACATAAAGTACATATTGGTAAAAAAAAACTCTTGGTATTAATAAATTTAATTATCAGTACTCAGAGCCTGAGCTATTTAGAATAAAACAGTCCACAGGGGGAGAAAAGTCACTTAATAAATAAGGCTTTCAATTCAGAGTATAAATCTTATAAATCAAAAAGTATAAATCAATCAAAAACATTTTCACTTTTAACATTTCTACAGTGTGTCAATATGGTAAGTGTCCTTTTCAAGGATTGTGAAGTTTGGCTACATTATCTTTGGAAATATAGATAACAGTCCATGATATTCATGCATATTATTGCATATCATGCATCAATTGCATGTTGTTTATACCTTCCTGATTCCCTATTGTAATTTTAAAATGAGATTCAACATGAGTTTTGCTGATGTCTGAACTGAAATGCAACCTAATGTTCAGCCTAAGATGACAGGCCATCGTGATTTCAGCACTGATAATTACACTGTTTTTTTTTAATACATGGGCTGATAGAGTCGGGGCTGCCATTCAGCCAGTCCACAGTAGTAAAGTTGGTTGTTCAAGAGCTACAGCACTTTGTGCTGCCACTATGTTGTCCTTGATAGGCTGGTTTCTGCACCACACAGGTTACTGTGTATCTGTACTGGGTACCAGCTTCCTGCCTGAGGTCATTGACTGTAGTGTCCCTTCCACCTTCACTCACTCGCCAGATAAATGAAGAAATGGCAGAAACTAGAACCATGGGACGTTTAATAAATTATTAATTAGAAAATGCACAATTTGATCTTTAAATTTTACTTCCTGTTCTTGACTTACTTCCTTTAAAATTTGCTTAGTATATATAATTATTAATAAATTTATTTAGATTAAAAAAATAAAACTACCACCTAGAGTCAAGTAGATATTTGTACTGAGAAAATTTTTATGGAAAAGGTTTCAAAACTTCTGACGCTTGGAAGAGTTTATGGTGTTCGTGAAATATCCACCTTCCAGGGGGAAACCAAAGAAAAATCTGAAGGATCTCCTCTCAGAGAATGAGGAGGGCACCCTGTGCTGTCCATTTCACCGCAGTCACCCTGGGCTGTAACGTTACACTTCCAGGGTGCCCGTCTGGCTTCATCTCTTTGATCACGTTGCAGGTTCGAACTCTTTCATTTTCTTCTAAACACGTCCTTTCTCTTCCTCGTTCTCCCTTTTCCTTCTTTACCTCCCTGTCTCCCTTTTCTCCTCTATCTTCCCTCATTCTCAGGTGTAGGCTGGTATAGCTAGCTGCTGTGTTACCTTCCTATGCCTCTCCTCCTCCTTTTTCTCCTCCCCCCTCCCCCTTCCTTTCCCTCTTCTTCTCCTTATATTATTCAGCCTCCCAGGTGGAAAACCAATTGATGTCATTTAACCCAGTATGTTGTCTGAATCAGAAACTGTCCCCAGCATAGCCATTTACAACAGGGAACCTGAAAATCCCTAGCTGCTTTTCTCTTCGGGGATGGGTGTAAATGGCAAGCTTCCTCCAGCCTGTCCAGAGCACCTCCTGTATCTGTCGATGAGATGGCTACTTACTGTCAGAGATTAGCATGTTTCTAGAGCCTTCTTTAAGCCATATTCTTTGCTCCTTTACTTAGACATTTTCAAATCTCTTCTAACTAGACAATAAAATCTTTAAGGGCAGGATATCCTTCATTCATTGTATATATCTTCAAAGTGTCATAGTCATTCTATAAATATTCCATGGATGGATGGAGGCAGGCAGTGTGGAAGGGAGAAAGGAAGGAAGGACTTCAGGCTGGGACCACTTAACATGCAAGTCGATGTACTTGTCATGAGATTTTCAAAGCACTGTAACTCACGTTTCTTCTATGTGTATTCATTGCAATTGGGTTGCATTATATATAAAGATTTCTGATAAACTATGATTAAAGCAGATATGGTGTCATTAACCTTCCCTCCAGGAACACAGTTATAGTTTCCTGTTAATTACAATGGCTTCTCTTTTGAAAAACAACTAGAATTGAATATGGTAAAATGTCTGCTATCCAAATAGACCCAATTATCTCAGCAATTCTTTTTTTATACTCTGTATTTTCTTCATTATCGTAAATTTATTTACCGATAAACCAAAATATTTCAAATTCATTTCCCCAGAAAATATTTTGTCCCCGTCTCCAGACTCAATTATTCAGTAACAGTCCACACTACATCTTCACTTGGAAGCACAGGCATCTTCAGTAGACGGTGTCTGGTGTTGAATTATTCTTTTATGTATCAAATGTGATCCTCAACAAGTATCTCTAGCTTAGAGATTGGCAACCCATTCATATTTTAAAACCAGACACCAGGGGATTACTCTTAAACTTGACCTTCTCACCTTTTATAATTCATTATCCAATCTTTTTGGTTCTACTCGTACATATTCTCAAATCTTCTCACTTGTACTCCTGGCATTCAATTCCATTAACCATCTTTCATATTATTCTTGCTTTTCTCTATCCATTCTTTATACTGACACCAAAAAATATTTTAAGAACACAGACTTATCATATTACTCCCATTTAATAGGTCCTCATTGATTCTAGAATAAAGCGAGAAATCCTTAGCTGAGCCTACATGCCTATGCAAAATCTGACCCTCCAAAGCCTCCAGCCTCCTTACACCCACCACCTTTCCTGCTTTCTGAGGCTCTGCTGCCATCTTGGCTGTTGTTTTTCCTCTTATCATAGCACCTTGACACAGGCTCTGCCCATTGCACAGAGAGTTCTTCCCCTCAGTCTTTATGTGGGTCATTTCTCCTCTTTTAGATCCATCTGAAAAGTTACTGCCTCAAAGTAACTGGATGATCCAGCCTTCACACGCTAAACATGCATGTTCTTTTCACTCAATCATACTTCAGATTAAGTATGAATTAATCTCTTCTTATTATTAAGTTTAAAATAGAATATAAGCTTCAAGAAGACATAGGTGCATCTCTTGAAACTTTTGGGAAACACTCCATTCTTGTGATTGTTATGGACAGGAGGGAATATGCACAGAATGACAGAGGATGCACAAGTTGATAGGTATGCACCAGACACTTTCAAGGCTAGTGATACAGACTCAGGCAAAACGTTTTTTGAGGAGATGACAATAGTCTTTAATTAATATGACAAATTTGCAGGAAAGTAAAGAATTTAGTATCATGGCTGTGGTCCATGCAGAGATATATGCATTATGTCTTATAATATCCGGGGCCCTCGTTATGATCTGTACTTTTTGATCAATTATTGGCTAGACATGGAAATAGCACTGAACTCTATTTAGACCTGGACAGTGATTAGGCTGAAGGCATAATTTGGGAGCCTGCTGCTCCATCCACATGTTGATGAGGGAGGGGGCCCTGAGAGAAGAGAAGAAACAGATCATTCTTTCCTGTAGGATATTGTTGCAAGGACCCTGCATGAAGCTCAAGGGGGAGAGCTACACATTACAAATTATTCTTAGATGGGACTCAGCACAGCAGGATGTCTTTAACTGCTATTTCTAAGCTATGGTTTTACATGACCCTCATTTATTTCTCTGAACACTGTCAATCCAGTACCATCATCCTCTTTTTGCAGGTGAGGAAAGCAAGGTCTAGAGAAGTTAGGAAGATTTTCCACGATCAGTCAGTATGAAATAGTCTTTGTATTCAATAACTGGTTAAATCATGTACCCACGATTGTAGGGCACATGGAGGGTTTGCGCACCGGAGTCCCTTTTGAAGTTCCTGTCCATGGCTGTCACATGAAGTGACACAACTTTCTGGGAATAAATGCGATCAGGGAAATAAAAAATTAAGTCACTAAATTATTAATTATGTAAAATTAATACTGAATGTTAGTGTTATAGTGATACTTTATTCTGAATCTGTGTGTAGCAACTTCTGTTTAAATCTGCATAATTAATTATTAATGTCATTCTCAACCAAATTTGACTTAAAGAAATCAGTGCAATATACCCTTCTTTTTGGTACTATCTTGGTCCCCCAAATTTCAGCATTAAATGTAAAACATATAAAGATTTATTTATGTTAGGGTCCTCTTGATCATCAGTCTTCCAGTTCTGCCAATTATTTATATGTTTGACATACCTCTCTTCATTCTACAGCCTTTGAGTTGTCAGAGCCTTGGAAGAGAAGTGAAATGTTGCTCTTGAGATTGATATCAACAAGGGAGGGAGGGTGTCATTTGTCTATTTATTTACGATTTATAGTAAAAAGATAGCAAGCTGTTTTTATCTCAAGTAGTTTCCAAAAACCAACAAAATCATTTGTTTCCTCTTGCCTTACTTGAGAAACTTATTTCAGTTCACCTGGTAATTTAAATGATTGCCCAGTGAGATCAATAATTTCTCATTCGTGGAATGTAAAAATTGTTTCACCAATATGAGAAACCCAGCAAACAGAAGACAAGCTCATGTTTGCGACCTGAAGGGAAGACCCTTGGGGAGCAAATTTGTAGAATCCCTATCTATTTCTGTCTTGAGTCATGGCCGAGGAGACACTGGTAGGGTTTTTAAAAAAAAAACAGTAAAAAAAGCCAAGGTCATCTTTCCCTTTAAGACTTCATATTGACATTAAATTATTTTTTCCAGAAGGAAATGGATTTTCTAATGATGAATGCATATATTTTTGAAGTATATACTTCAAAAGAAAACTGAGAGGTTATGAGACATTCATTAATTGTAGTTGTTTAACTTAACTCTTAAAGCAGTGCTTTATTTGAAAAAATACTGAATTTTTAAATAAATAAAGTAGAAGTAATATAGGATACTTGCACATTTTCTATATTTACCAAATGTTTTGCATTTAAATAGTATATGAAAACTCAGATGCAGGTCATAAATTTAAGCTTTTACATTATATTTAAGTTAAATTTTACTCATCTTTTCTATGAGTCTATTTGAGTCTCATTTAAAGCCAATAAGCAGCATTTTTGATAAAGGTAATTCTTTGCTGGATTTGTAAGTGTTGGAATTGTCATAGAAGGAAGAATTGAGAGGCCTGCCACATGCTAGGATAACAAAACTGAACATAAAGCATAAGTAAAGCTGAACTTACTAGATAAAGTTGGCACTTAGACTTTTGACATCTTATAAAGACCCCAAAGTCTTGCCCTGGCTGGTGTGGCTCAGTGGACTGAGTGCTGGCCTGCGAACCAAAGGGTCACTGGTTCGATTCCTAGTCAGGGCACATGCCTGGGTTGTGGGCCAAGTCCCAGTTGAGGGCGTGCAAGAGGCAACCACACATTGATGCTTCTCTCTTTCCCTTCTCCCTCCTTTCCACTCTGTCTTAAAATAAATAAATAACATCTTTTGAAAAATAAAGATACCAAAGTCTTGTGAACTGATGATTATTAGTGATGTTTTCCCCAGTCAGCAAAGTTGTGACGTTAAAATTTTTTTAAATTTTATTGATTATGCCATTACAGTTCTATTTCCCCCCTTTTTTCCCCTCCACCCTGCACCCCCTCCCCCACCATTCCCCCCTTAGGTTTATGAACACATGTCTCAAGTTCTTTAGATTCTATATTTCCCATACTATTCTTGCCCTCCCCCCTATCTATTTTCTACCTACCGTCTGTGCTACTTATTTTCTGTACCTTCTCCCCCCTTCTCCTTCCCCCACTCCCCTGTTGCTAACCCTCCATGTGATCTTCATTTCTATGGTTCTGCTCCTGATCTAGCTGTCCTCTTAATTTGCTTTTGTTTTAGGTGTGATTGTTAATAACTGAGTTTGTTGTCCTTTCACTGTTCATCTTTTTTATCTTCTTTTTCTTAGGTAAGTCCCTTTAACATTTCATATAATAAGGGCTTGGTGATGATGAACTCCTTGAATTTGGTCTTATCTGAGAAGCAGTTTATCTGCCCTTCCATTCTAAATGAAAGTTTTGCTGGATAGAGAATCTTGGTTCTAGGTCTTTGGATTTCATGACTTGGAATTTCTCTTTCCAGCCCCTTCTTGCCTGTAAGGTCTCTTTTGAGAAATCAGGTGACAGTCTGATGGGAACTCCTTTGTAGGAGACTGTCCCCTTATCTCTTGCTGCTTCTAGGATTCTCTCCTTCATTTTAATCTTGGCCAATGTAATTATGATGGGCCTTGGTGTGTTCCTTCTTGGGTCCACCTTCTTTGGGACTCTCTGAGCTTCCTGGATTTCCTGGAAGTCTATTTCCTTTGCCAGATTGGGGAAATTCTCCTTTATTATTTATTCGAATAAGCTTTCCACTCATGGCTGTTCCTCTTTCTCTTCTGGTACCCCTATAATTTGGATCTTGGAGTGTTTAAAGATGTCCTGGAGGTTCCTAAGTCTCTCCTCATTTTTTTGAATTCTTGTTTCTTCATCCTTTTCTGTTTGGTCATTTTTTTCTTCCTTCTGCTCCACTTCCTTGATTTGAATCCCAGTTTCCTTTCCATCACTATTTCTTTCCTGTGCATTTCCCTTCATTTCAATTAATTTAGCCTTCATATGTTCCTCTATTATGTGGCTAAAATCAACCAGTTCTGTGAGTATCCTGATCACCAGTTTTTTGAACTGTGCATCTGAAAGTTTGGCTATTTCTTCGTCACTTAGATTTACGGGCTCTGGGGCTTTGAGATCTTCTTGAACCATAATGTTTTGCTCTGTTTGGGCCTGTTATGTATGACGGGCGGAGCCTTAGGTGTTCACCAGGGCAGGTTCACAAAGGTCGCTGGTTTGTGACGCTGTATGTGGGGGCAGGATCAGAGAGGGACAATGACGGTCCCCTCTGCTGCTTCCCGCTGCTGGGGTCTGCGTGGTCTGCCTCACTGCTCGCTTCTTCACTGGTTTATCTGCGCGCGAATGTGTGACTGTGGTCAGCCTGCCACCCTGCGACCTCACTGGGTCTGCCCGTCCCAACCCCACGCCTGGGATCTGCCAACTGCCGACTGCATGCCTGGGTCGGTCTGACTGAGTTTTCCTGTGCAACCCCGCTCTGCCAGCTGCTGGCTCTGCCCCTCTTACTGGCCTGGCTGAAAGTTCGTTGTTATCGGACTTCGGTATAGTTCAATTTTCTGTGTTTTGGTTGCGTTTTTTTTTTTACTAAAACTTTGTCGTCTTTAAATTTGGTTGTATGAGAAGGTACGGTGTTTCCACCTACGCCTCCATCTTGGTAGAAGTCCTAAATTATTTGACATATTATTTAAGATTTTGTGTGACATTGGTAGGTAACAATGTATTTATCATAGCTAAAGAAGGTCAGTCGTGGGCAATAGTCAGCATAGTTTATAATATCTCTTGCCTGGGACAATATTGCTGATAAATGACAGCAATTTTTTTAAAGCTTTCTGAGATTTCTAAAATCATGGATATTGAATGAGAGATAATAGCCAATTATGCACAATATAGCATAAATATTATTAAAATCGAGTTTTATTTCTTCTAAGATGATACAACACATTTGTTAGGTTTTTGGACTTACTAAATTCTATTACTGCTTTAACAAATTGCCTCCCTTTGCAGTTTAAAACAACATAAATTTGTTACCTTCCTGTTTTATGCATCAGAAGTTCATTAGGATCTCAGTGGGCCAGTCTTGAGTTGTTGGCAGTCTTGAGTTGTTGTTTGCCTTCTGGAGGGTCCAGGAAAGCATAAATTTTCTTGCCAGTTCCAACTTCTTAAAGCCATTCACATGCCTCGGCTTTTAGCCCCTTCCTTCCATCATCAAAATCAGCAATGTGCCATCTCTCTGATCTTATTCCTGTAGTGAGTCTGTTTCCTTGGCTCCAGGCTAGAAAGGTTCTGCACTTTCATGAACCCAAGTGATTATATGGGGCCCATCCAGGGGTCCCAGGAAAATGTCCCCATTTTA
Organism: Artibeus jamaicensis; assembly: GCF_021234435.1. NCBI lineage: Eukaryota > Metazoa > Chordata > Mammalia > Chiroptera > Phyllostomidae > Artibeus > Artibeus jamaicensis. The sequence continues at coordinate 17,069,083 of NW_026522056.1, read as the reverse complement.
AGGTCCTTATTGAATGGCATAAGCAAAGTCCTCTTTTCCCTATAAAGTCACATTGTTATGGAGTTAGGATGTAGACCCTGCCATTCTTCTGCCAACCAAATGGACTGTATAGAAAAATGACCCGATGATAGTTGGCTTTGGTTTACCAGTCTGGTTTGTGTTTTGGGTACTGTTTTTCTCTAATCACTGCCTAGTCATATCCTGATTGTAGAACTACAGAATATTGGATTTGGAAGGAAAACATAGCATTGTCTTGTATAAACTTTGCATTTTGAGGATGAGATAGATAAAATTCACTAGCAAAGGTAAGCAATCTCAGGAATTGTCTTTAAGACTTTATTTTTTAAAGATTTTATTTATTTTCTTTTTAGAGAGAAGGGAAAGGATTGAGAAAGACAAGGAAACATCCATGTGTGGTTGCCTCTCAAGTGCCCCCTATTGGGGACCTGGCCCGCAACCCAGGCATGTGCCCTGACTGGAAATCGAACCAGCAACCCTTTGGTTAGCAGGCTGGATCTCAGTCCACTGAGCCACAGCAGCCATAGCTAAGATCTTATTTTACAGAGAGGTTTTAGGGTACAATGAAGTCAAGCGGAAGGCACAAAGATTTCCTATATACTCCCTGTCCCCAATACCTTCATAGCTTCCCCCATTATTAACATTCTTCACCAGAGTGGTACATTTCTTACAATGGATAAACTTACATCAACACATTACTGTCACCCAAAGTCTATAGTTTACAGTAGGTTTCACTCTCAGTGTTCTATATTTTATGGGCTTGGACAAATATTTAATGACATACGAGGTCTGTACAGGAGAAGTCCAACTGTTGTTGATGTAACAAGAATGGTTTGTGGGACCTTGAGTAACCTGGCTGCCAAGGAGAGTGGACTGGAATGCACATGTGTGAACAATGATGACTTCATGTACTAGTCAGTGGGGGAAGTAGATGCCTTTGAGTGTACTGTGTGGCTGTTGCATTCAAATGATCTGAGTGAGTAGAGCAATGAATCTATATCAGGTTTTGTATTAAGCCTGAACATTCCTCCATGGAAACTATTTAAATGATTCAGAAAGCTGCAGATATGGGCAGCTGGCTTCTTCAGGACAACAAGCCAACTCATGCATCATGTCTCATGCAGAGGTTTTTGGTGAAACAGCAAATTACCCAGGTGAATCAGCCTCCATATAACCCAGATTTGGCATCCTGAGACTTCTGGCTTTTCGCAAAACTAAAATCACCTTTGAAAGGGAAGAGATTTCAGACTGCTGATGAGATTCAGGAAAATATGATGGGGCAGCTGATGGCGACTAGGAGAACTGCATGAGGTCCCACAGTGCCTACTTTGAAGGGGACTGAGGTATCATTATCCTGTGTACAATGTTTCTTGTATCTTGTATCTTCTTCAGTAAGTGTCTCTCTTTTTCATACTGCATTACTGAGTACCTTCTGGACAGGCCTAGTACATCCACAGTTATGGTATCATGTGGATAATTCCATTGCCCTAACAATCCTCTGTGCTGAGTCCACTCATCTCTCCTCATCCTTAGGCAACCACTGATCTGATCTTTCTATTATCTCCACAGTTTTGCCTTTTCAAAACGGCATACAGTTGGCATCACGCAGCATGTGGCCTTTTCGAAGTGCTTCTTTTGCCAAGCAATACACTTTTGTTTCCTCTGTGTCTTGCCATGGCTTGATCATTGACTTCTTTTTAACACTGAGTACTATTCCATTGTCTGAATGTACCATATTTTATTTACCTACTGTCTTAGTATGTTCAAATGTTGTAGCCGAATACCATAGACTAAGAGACTATAAACAACACAAATGTATTCCTCATAGAGTTCTGGAGCTTGGAAAGTCCAAGATCAAGGTGCAGGCAGATTCAGGGTCTGGAGGGGATCTGTTTGTCAGCTCATACATGGCCATCTTTTTTGGAAGAAGAAGCAAGTGAGCACTCTGGGTATCCTTATAAAATTACTAATCTCATTTATGAGGGGTCGACCCTTATGAGCTAATCAGTTCCCAAAAACCCTAACTCCTAATATCATAACAGTGGGATTAGATTTCCACGTGTGAATTGTGAAGGGCACTGACTCTCAGTCTGGAGCATCTGCTGGAGGACATCCTGGCTGCGTCTGAGTTTTGGCAATTATGGAGAAAGCTTCTATAAATATCAAATTATGGGTCTGCATGTGGACACAAGTTTGCGACTCCGTTGGGTAGATACCAAGGAGCACAACTCCTGGGTGTATGGTAAGAGTATGTTTAGTTTTGTAGGAAATCACCAGACTTTTCCAGGTGGCTGTGCCATTTCTATTCCCTTGAATGAGAGTTTTACTGTTCCACACCCTTGTCAGCATTTGGAATTGTCAGGGGATTCATTCTTCAATGATGACGTTCGGGTTTTCTAATTTGCTATTTAACTAAAGCAAGCTAATTTTAATGTTAAAACTATCATTTTTTACTGTTTCAGGAAATTTTAATATGGAAACAAGCCTCATTTCCTTCTGTATTTATTGTTCCTGAACAAATGTCCAAGACCTAATGACCTGTGCATATCAGTAATACGTTGAATGATTAACTACAAGAAAAAATCTTTAAAATTTGATTTTACAAAACCAGAACTTTGGCTTTTTAAAAAAGAAGTGGTGATATAAATTCCGGGGCCTGCCAGGATTTCTAGACTGCTGCTTTTAATGTTACAGGGTCTTTTTAAAAGTCACATCTCCTGGGAGCAAGGGGCGGGGGAGGTTGGGATGGGAAAAATAGATAAAAAACTGTACTTGAAAAATAACTAAATAAAATTAATTAAAAAAAAATAAAAGTCACATCTCACCGAAATCAGTCATTCAGAAGAAGTATTCATGATGTTCAGTGCAGGGAGCTCCTTTTATCCACATTGTTACACATAAGAAGTTTTGGAACTGTGGCCTAGTCAAGGAGGGGAACTTGGGGATGTAATGACAGAGTCTTTTGAGAATTTCAAAGTTGAGTGGGAGCCATAAGATAACATTTTTACCTAATTATGATTCCTGGCTTATATTCTTTCTCTATTTCTTTTAAGGGCCTGAATACCTGTTTAGTGAATTTATAAGATTTAATTATTATTAATTGTTATTAATTCTGGTCTGTCGTACTTCTCACAACTGTTTTTCCATTTGTTGTAGACTAATTTCATTTACATGCTTATAGAACTTTTTAAAACTTTTCGGTAATTTTTTTCATTTAAGTTTAAAAACTTATTTTAGAAATTAGCAAATAATCTGCAGTTTTCTAGTTTTTGTAACACATTGTTAGATATTTTACATAATTAATAACTTTAGGTATTTTATAATATATTTAGCAGGAGGCAAAGACCTCAACTCTTATTCCCCCAATAGAATAATAATTAACTCATCACACCTTGACTATCTCTTCTTTTCTCCATGTTCTTGATACTTTTTTGGTTTTGTATTAATTTCAATAAGTAGAGTGGATTGCCTATAAATTTATCTGTTTGTTTTGGGGGTCAGCATTGTACTAACTATTTTATCTTTTAAATAGATATTTAATAGGGCTTAATGCTTTGTTATTTTTCAGTCTTTTCTGGCTATTCATTCTTTTAAACAAAATATTGGTATTTTAATATCATAAAATTAGTGTGTGGCTATACACACACACACATACACTTGTGGATTTTTCTGTTTTTGATGGAGTTTTGCTTCTGTATTGGTGAAGACATTCTTCACCAATAATCAAAGTAATGTAAGGTAGTGGTAGAAAATATATATGAGTGTAGTTTGTTTTTTAAACTAGCATATCTAAAGATGCAAAATGAAAATGCAGGTGGAAAGCGTAAACTGTCATAGTATTTTGGGGAAGATAATATATACACATTAATCAGGAAACTGAGAATCCAATATTCTATGTATAATTCTATGCAATGAAAACACTGAAAATATGAATGAAGATTTATACACGAGAATGTATTATTTGAAATATAATCTCCATGCCAAAGATACCCATGTTTATATCTCCAGTTAGGATCTCCTTTGAATTCCAGATTTGTACATTCAACTGCCTAGTTAACATCTGCAGTGAGATATCAAACTTGAGGGACGGAAAATGGACATGGTCTTGACCTTCAGCCTGTTCTAGTAATCTGCTTCATCTCATTGATTGCAATCTCTTTACTCCTATCTGCTCAAGCCGAAAGTGCTGACATCATCCTTAACATCTGTTACCCGCTTCTACCCCACATGTCATCTGACTATGAACTCAGAACTTGACTACTCCCAATCTCCACTGCAGCCGCTTCGTTCTATACCAGTGTGTCCTCACCTCTTTCATGGCGGTCACTTCTCAGTTGGCCTCCTAGCCTCTGAATTGCCCCCTTTGTTCTATTTCAGCCTAGAAGCCAGACTGATGCTTTTAAAACACCCCTCACTCATGCTGCTCAGTTAACTCAAAACCTTCTAGTGACTTCACAGCTCATTTGGAGTATAAGTCAAGTAGTTTCAATGGCCTGAAAAGCAAAAAAGTGATTCTCTTGGGATATTTGTGACTTTATCCCTTCATCCCTCCTCGGTCAGTGTGACTGTCTACTGCCCCTTAGACATGCCAGGCTGGCTCTCTCTCAGTGTCTTGCTGCCCTGGATGGTCTTGCTTCCTCCTCCAGCACTGCCCCATTTCAGGGTGATTTCGTTCCCTCGCATGCTGAGGTCTCTGCTCAAACTTTTGCTTAGGGAAAACTGCTGTGGCTACCTCACCTCAGATGTGTGACCGCCCTCGGACACTTTCTTTTCCACTTCCCTGCTCTGTTTGATTTCCCCTTGGCATTCAGTTCCCTCTAATGTACCATGTGTTATTTTACTGTGTGTGTATTTTGTCTGTTCAACTAGGACATAAGTTTTATGGAGGCATGGATTTTTGTCAGCTCCTTCCCTGCTATATTCCAACATGTGAAATAGTACCTGGTACATAAAAATCCTCAGTAATCATTTATTGAAATAATAGGAAATTATTCATAGTTGTAAAAAATATAATCTTCAACAAAAATGTGTAATAATAAGGAACTGGTTTTAAAAGCTTTGGACATTTGTGGATAGAATATTATGGGGCCAAACAATTTGTGATGAAAGAAAATAGGCTATTTCATTGAAAAGGCTAAATTTAAAGTAATTTATATGGTATAGGATCATCTATGTTTGGAGAAGACGGGGTGGGTGCTAAAGTTCTAACAGTCTTCTGCTTTTTTATATATTTTTCTATTGTCTTCAAATTTTCTACAGAGTTGCATTACTTTTTTAATCAGAAAAAAATTAAGAATGCCACCACTAACAAAAAACAACAGCAATAACAAACTCCCCCAAACACTGAAATTATTGTAAAGAGACTAATAAAACAAAACCTGACATCGGTTTGGCCTTTTTAAATCCTACAATTTTTCTAGTCCTACAATTAGTGTGCCAATTTTGTGCGCCAGGCACAGTGGGGAAGATAAAATATGAAACGTGCCCTCTCCTATTTTCCAGACCTAGGTTAAGAGCGTAGACACATGACATCAATGACGAGGAGCTGTATGTAGAGCAGGCTGTGACAGAGGTTCACAGAAGGGTCAGAGAGGGCAGGGGAGACTGTGATCCCATTCGGCTGAGTTATTGAAAATGAGATCACTCTTATTTTGTAAAGTTTTCAATCAAAGAGGGGTTCTACCCAAGTAATGATACTGCCTGACAGCACATATTTGCTGTATCATGCTCATTGATCACACTGACAGGCCCTGAGGGCACAGGTCAAAGTGGTGCTGGTGCAGAGGTCTAACAAAGTGGGTAATGTACTTCTCTGTCCAACCATATGGGCCTTCGTTTACCCACAAGAGCAGGTACCCACTGTAACTCAAACACTGTGCTGGATGCTGAGGGTACAATGAGGGGCAAGACTCAGCTCCTTTCTAAAGGACATAACTAAACCCATTTGGAGATAAGTAGGCACAAGGGCATATTCAACGGAGGGCTGTACACGGTACAAAGTTAGGAAAGCCCATCGGAACTGCACAGCTCAGCCCGGGATGGGATGGGATGTTCAGGGGAGCTTTCCAGAGTTGATAGTGAATAGAGAAAAAATACACCGGGAGTTTTCTAAGACAAGGGAGGAAGGAAAAGGCATGGCAGGTGTGGAGAATGCTGTAGACTTTCTGGAAGAAGAAAGGCCCTGCACGAGGCTCACAGACAGAGTGTGAGCAAGCTCGTGCACGCTTGAGAGCACTCCTGGGAGCATATGGAGCCACAGTGACTTCAGTGTGGTCGAAACCAAGACGACTGGAGGGTTGACTGCAGGAAGGTCAAGTAGGGAGCCATAGCTCTAGTGCTTCTTAGAATATTGCACGTGATGTGGTGTTTACAATTTGCAACCAAGATAATGTGAAGATATTCACTAAAGTGGATCAATGTCATGCAATCTACCTAATATGTAAATATCTTCTTAAAGTACGTGAATGCTGAATCTTTATTCCTACAGTATTATATACAGGTGGGAGATCCCCACATTTTTCTCTGCAAGCAGAAGGGCCTTTAGCACTCCTGAGCATAATAGTGTTTCTAATTTTGATTTAGGTTTAATTTGTAATAAGTGAAATTTCATTCTACCCACGAAGAATGAAAGTACATAAAATAAAGATATTATTTATAGTTTATTGCATAAGGCAGTCATTTACCTTACACTAATACAGAAATAATTACTTGTGATAGTATTAATACAGATTATGTGATATTGGTTCTTAACTCAGTGTTTTTCATAAACCTTACAGTAGACTCAGCCCAATGTCATGCTTCAAAAACATGAAAGGTTTGGGAATCTTTTTTGGCATTAAGGGAGGATGTGCATTGCTTATGTTCAGTGCAGTGCATTCTAAACAAGACATTTATATTTAGAATTAATCAGACTCTTAGAGAAACACAGTGACTGTTTATTCAGCCTGATGCTTCAGTTGATCTCTTTCCATAGTCTTGGAAACCAACCTGTCAAATAATCATCAAGAGTAATTAGTTTATGCTTAACTCCCCCTATGAAATTTAAGGATGGCAAAACAAATGGTTGGCTCCATTGCAATTCAATTTGTTATTACTTGATTGCTACTCTAAATCTATTGTAAAAGGATACTTTCATCATCATACCTTTTCCAAGATGCCTCCAGATACTTACTGCCCTAAACATGATACAAGAGCTTCATTGCTACTGTCAAGCCCTGTAACATTTGAAGGTAGAACAGAAACAAAGAAGAAAAAGACTGCTATGTTAGAACAAATAGAAACCACAACTAGATCCCAGCCAAGGTAGCTAGGAGGCATCGGTGAGTTTCAGACCAGGCCAAAGCCTTAGTCTTGACTAGTAAGAGCCGGGGTATAGAACTTAGGCCTGGGTATGACTTCAGGAGGTTGCTACTACAGCCAGTAACCAAAGAGCTATAATAAGTAGCTCTTAAAGAACACCGAGAGGAAAATATGAAGTAAGGGAACAAATGTTGGATCTCGAACAAGTGAGTTTCATTCTGGGCCTTTATATTTTATTATTCAATAAGGTCAGAATTAGTAATTCTTAATTCTTTTCTTTTCCAAAATATTATAGATATTTGATAAATAATATTTAATGTGTTAGAAACATAAATTGAGGTGAGATCAGAGACCCATCTTCTCTGCAGCCTCACAGCGGCCACTGGAGAACCCCTAATGACCCGATTCCAAGGAACGGATGAGAAACACAGGGGGAGGTTCCTTCTGGGTCTCGCCTTGTGTAGTGTTATTTCTGGATCGGCCAACTTGAGATGAGGGGGGGTTCCTAGACTTCTCCCTCCACATGAGAAGACTGATTAGTTTGGAAGATAATGTATAAAACAAAAAGGAGTTTAGTCCTGAATTGGGAACCTGCAAACAAGAACAAGAGATTAGGTAAACACTGATCTTTTTGTCATTTCCAAAAAGGATATTACAAACTATTACAAACTATTTTTTCAAGATAATTACTTTATGATTCCATTTGTTTAAAAATTATGTATAATTTAGGTAGTCATAAAATGAGATAGACTCAATCAATTAAAAATGTTAAACATTTAAAAATCAATAGCTATTGTGCACTATTCCATATCATGTATTTGTTATATTCTGGGGGAAAAGAATTTACAGGGGGTTGACCTGACTCCAAATCATTCTGCTGCTGTGGTGGTGAAGGCAGGTGAGAAAGGAGAAAAAGCCAGAACAGAGTGGGCCTGGAGATTTTACACACAGACTGGAGGAAAGACTGAAGAAGATATTGGAAGGAGTTGTGCTACTGCCAGGAAGCAAGCTGGTCTAACCACACTGGGCCTAGGGTAAGAAATCGGGACAGTGGACAGTGCTCAGATAAAACAGGGTGGCAGACTTGCCGTTCAGAGCGATGGGTGGAGTGGCGTGAAGGACCTGACTAGTGTGTGTGCAACAGTGGTTTCGTTTCATAGTGACTTGTCCACACAGCCATGTCAGGCATGCTGGGTGGTGCTGGGTGGTGCCGACTGACGCACCACCACCAGCGTTTGCTCTGTTACAAGAAGCATGTAGGGGACAAATTTTATGTTAATGAGAGCCACACCTGTCAGCCCGAGTAAATCTGACAGACACACTTTGGAGGTAAAATAGAAAAAGCATCCAACACAACACCACCTTGACAGAGCACCTACCAGTGTGTGATGTTTGTGAATATCGAGACCAAAGCAATGGGTTTTATTGCTTCCCAAAGGTATGCCTCACTCTTGGGAGAATGAAAGAGCTCACCCAGTTTTGTACATTCTGGCAGCGGTCTTCATTATCCATCATTTTCTAAATCTGTGATCTTTTTTAAATAATACATTCACTTTTAATTTTAAAAAGCTTTAACTTCTTAATGCAGGTATGAGTAATTAAAACTTCAATCTGCTGTCTTTGTGGAAATATAAAAGCAGCTGTGAGGTTTCAGTTAACCCTCCATAGTGCCGCTTTCACGAGTATGTTCGTATGAGCTGTCCAGCTGTTTCCTGAAACTGTTTTCCCTTTCACCGAAGAAGAAATCACACTCCTCTCTTGTTACTGCTATTTTGTCCTTATGCGGGCGAGATTTGTGTTTCACTGCCTTGCAAGGCTAATTTATGGCTTGCCTCTTGGACAGCATGGGAATTATTTTCATTATCAACTTTGTTTGCTCTGTTCCTCATATTGGTCTCGACATAAGCTATTATGAAAGTCATTCCATATGCATATAATTCTTAAGCCAACAGTATCCTGAACACTGCTGCACTGTTTTGGAAGATACCAACATTGAACTTGAATACTGTGTGTAGGCCTGCCTGTCTTATTCCCAGATAATCAGACATCAGAGGACACAGGCCATGGGCAAACTACTGTACTTTTAGGACTACAAGACTCACTGGCCTATGAGATGCATCTAGGTTTAGAGGAGGAAAATAGAAAAAAATTAAAGCAAAAAATGTGGTAAAATATTTAATAACCTGTGACCCCACTCCACTGCCACCGCCCCCACCATAGCAAGCCAGCTACACTACATTCCCACTATAAGATGCACACCCCTTTCCTCCCAGATTTGGGGGGTGCATCTTTTAGTCCGAAAATATGGTATCTCAGAACCATCGTGCCTTGTATATTTCCCATTTAGGTAATAAAACATATGTGCTATATCTCTCCTTTTAAATAATTCCTGTATTTTTTGTCATAGTTGTTAATTCTACTTTAATTTGAATAATATATCTGTAAAATGTGGGAAAATTATACAAGGCATTTGTCTAAAACAGGACAGGTTCTTAAAATAGAACACTTTCAGTGAAGATTCTGAATAGTCATAAATAGACAGTTTATGTCTTCTGTTAGCATTAAAAAATAAATGTAAGAGAAAAAGGAAGTGTCTTATTTTGGCTTTCACTTGCAAGGCCATGTCTGCTTTCCAGATACTTCAAGTTTCTTCTCAGATTCTCTCCCATAAAGAAGGGACCACACTGTTGCCACAGCTCTCCTACTTCGGACATGGAGCGGCCAGGTCACTCACAGGGAAAGAAAATGTGCCTTTCCCTTGCTGTCTTAGATTTTGATGAGAGAATATTCCACCTCCGTACAGCTCAATTCTGCATCTCCGTCAGGAAACAATGTGCACACGTGTGTGAATAACAGAAAGAGACACAGATTCATCCGAACCGTTGCAAATTACCAGAATTATCTGTTACTTCTTATCATTTGTTGTGTAAGAAATAAGTGCATTTATTTCATAAGAAAATGAATGCTTCAGAAGCTTCAGTTGTGAAACTAATTTGGCCTTATCTTAAAAACTCATATGGATTAATTAAAGAGAATCAGCGTATCTGTGCTCAACAGCAAAAGGCAGGGTTCTTACAGTTCAGCATAATAGAGAAATGTGACTTTTCAGATCTTTAAAATCTTAACTCTGTTATTTTCAAGAAATGTCTTTGTGTAGATAATAAATGCCAGAAATTTATTCAAAACATACAATTATGCTGGAATACAAATCAGATGCCTACCTGGACATAAAGTAGGTGGTTAGCAGGACTTAGAAGCAATTTATTTTTTTAGTAAGAGCCTGGCTCATGTTAGAACATTAAATAATACATTGTAGACACTTAGATATAACTATTGTATCATTTAAAAAAAACCATTGCTTTGTAATGGTAACGGAGACTTGAGCCTGCCCAAATACATAGGTTGATAAATACAGGCTCTCAGGTATGGTGGGAGGGTCAGCTCCCCACCTCTGGTCTAAGACACATCTCAGTGCTCTCTGCTGGGTACAAACTCCATTGCAAGGAAGGGGAGCTTTGGGGAGCTGGCCTGAAGAACAACAGAAGTTACTGAATGATATTGGGGGGGGGGAATGCGGACAACTGTAATTGAACAACAATAAAATAATTTTTTAAAAAAGAGCAGGAACAAGACAGGGATGTCCACTTTAACCACTTGTATTCAACATAGTACTAGAAGTCCTAGCCACAGCAATCAGACAACAAGAAGAAATAAAAGGCATCCAAATTAGAAAGGAGGAAATAAAACTGTCATTATTCATGGATGAAAAAAATTTTTTATAAAAAATAAATACATAATAAAAAGTTAATGAATGTCACTTGCTAGAACTTAATTTCCCTTTGTTATATAGTTTCTTTTGCCTAACTCAAAGCAAATACAGGTTACTTAAATTGGTGTCAATAACTTGATGTCACAATGTAGAATTCTTTTAAAAGACATCAAGTGCCCAGAACTAACATTATATTTTTTTCTTTTCTTTTTTTCTTCTTGGCAGCTTAGCTAAGATATCTTCTGTTTTAGAGATGTGTTTCATATACCATAAAATTCAGCGTTGAAAGTGTACACTGCAGTGGTTAGTATGTTCACAGAGTAATGCCGCCATCACTAAAATCTAATTTACTTTCTGGCTTTATGGTTTTGCCTGTCCTGGACTTTTCATATAAGTGAATTGCATATGTGGCCTTGTGTTACTGCCTGCTCTCAGCATGTTTTCAAAGTTCACCCATGTCATGGCATCTATCAGTACTACATTTATTTTTATGTCCTAGTAGTTTTTCATTGTTTGGATATATCACATATTTATCCACTTATCAGTTAACAGAGATCTTGGTTATTTATACTTTTCTCTGTTATGAATAATGCTACCATAAAATTCACACACATTTCTGTGTCGATCCTGTGTTTAAGTTCCCTTGGGTATATATATCTAGGAGTGGAACTGCTGGGATAAAAGCAGTACTGAGCGTTTAGGGAACTGCCCAGATGTTCTCCAAAGTGGCTGTACCACTGCACATTCCCACATGCAGCGTATGAGTGTTTTAATTTTCCCGCATTTTCATAATTATTTTTCTCTTTTATATTGTAGCTAGAATAGTAGGCATGAAGTAGTACCTCAGTGTGTTTTGATTTGCACTTCCCTAATGACTAATGCTGTTTAGCATACTTTTATGTGTTTATTGACTGTATATCATCTTTGGAGAATGTCTATTCAAGAATTTTGTCCATTTTTAATTGGGTAAATTGTCTTTATTGTTGAATGGAGGACTTACTCATATTTCTCTGTTCAAGTCCTTTGTCATACATAGGATTTGTAAATATTTTATCTCACTCTCTGAGTTGTCTTTTCACTTTATTAGCTATGTCCTTTGACACTCAAAGGTGTTTTTTTTTAATTGCTTCTATTTTGTACATCAAAACTAAGAAATCATTGCCTAACCTAAGCTCTCAAAAATGTACTCCTGTGTTTTCTTCTAGGTGTAGATAATTTTTGCTCTAACAATTAAGTCTAGGATCCATTTAGTTAATTTTTCTGTAGGTGTGGGGAGAGGTAGGGTCACAGAGTCAGTCCTGCATGTGGAGATCCACTGTTTCCAGCAACACTTGTTGAATGACTATACTTTTTTCTTTTAAATCATCCTGTCACCCTTTTCCAAATTAATTGACCCTGAATGTAAGGGTTTATTTCTGAACTGTCAATTCTATTCCAATCTGTGTGTGTGTGTGTGTGTGTGTGTGTGTGTGTGTGTGTGTGTGTTAGTACCACAATGTCTTGGTTATAATATGTTTTTACTGGGTTTGGAAATTGGTAGGTGTGAGCCCCTCTGGCTTTGTTCTTATTCAAGAAGGTTTTGGTTTTCTGGTACCTCCATTTTCAAGTGAATTTTAGACCAGCTTCCTGCTTCCCCTCAGAAAGTTTGGTTTTTGAAAGTGATTATATTGAGTCTGTAGAACAATTTGAAAATTTTTGACATCTTAACAATGTTGTCTTCTGATACATGAATATGATGTGTATTTCCATTTACTTAGATCATCTTTAATTTCTTTCAGTGTTTTATAGTATTCATGTATAATTTTGTACTTCTTTCATAAATTTGTTATTAGATATTCTATTGTATTGTTATTATTTAAGAGTTGGTTTTATTAATTTCATTTTCAGATTGTTCATTCCTAATATATACAAAGTATTTGATTTTTCCCAAGAACCCACTTGTGGTTTGGCTGGTTTTCTTTATTGTTTTTCTGTTCTTTATTTTATTTATTTCAAATCTAATCTTTATTATTTCCTTCCTCCAGCTTGCTTGGGTTAAGTTTGCTCTTCTTTTCTTAGTTTCTTAAGGTGATAGATGAGGTTATTTATTAGAGTTCTTTCTTCTTTTTTAAACAATTTTATTTATTTATTTTTAGAGAGAAGGGAAGGGAGAGAGAAAGAGAGGGAGAGAAACATCAGTGTGTGGTCGCCTCTTGTGCTCCCCCTACTGGAGATCTAGCCTGCAACCCAGGCATGTGCCCTGACTGGAAACTGAACCAGCAGCCCTTTGGTTCACAGCCCGTGCTCAGTCCACTGAGCTACACTAACCAGGGCTCTTTTTCTTTCTTAATGTATGCATTTACAGTTGTAAATTGCCCTCTATGTACGGCTTTAGCTATCCCATAAGTTTTGGAATATTGTGTTGTTTTTTTATTTATTTCAAAGTATTTTCTCCTTTCTTGTGATTTCTTCAATGACTTACTTATAGGTCCTTTGGGAGTGTGTTTGCTTAGTTTCCAGGTTTGTGTATTGCACAGGGATTTGAAGGTTTGAACAAAACACCAATGGTGCTCTTCCAGAAGTGGCCAGATCTCTGTCTGCAGTGCTGCCAGCTTTTGCTGCTGCACCATTGAGCTAGGAGGAGGGGGTAGGGATGGTTTCCAGTTAAACATCTGCTCTCATAAGAGGTTTGGTAGTTTTTCTTGACTAGATGATTTTTCCTTTGTTCTGGGGCTTTTGTAAACTACCAGAATTGTGAAATTGCTCACAGTGAGTTCAGAAAGTTCCACACTCAGAATAACTCTTTTAATCTTCATAGAGTTTCCAGTCATGATTTTATTCCCATTTTCAACCGAGTGAATCACAGTCTAGAGATGAAATAGTCTGTTTGTGATCATGCCGCTCATTTGTAAGATAGAATTTATTCCGTCTTTAGCTTTTTTTCACATCCTTTTCACTGCACTACCATTTACATAAATCTTAGATGCCTTGACCTAGAAGGAATCTCAGAGATAACCAGTCTCTGTCTTCTCATTTTATAGATGAAGAAGTTGCAGTACAAAGTGGTAAAGTGCCGTGTGCAAAATTTTATTGATATCCACTGTAATGTGTGCTTTTTGTACTTACGCTGACTGACCCAAATTCAGTGATGAGTTAATTGTTTGTTATGGGTGAATCATTGTGAATTTCAAATCAGTAGCATATTTCTTCTGAAGAGTTCAACCACTGTAGTTATTAATAGTAACCACCTTTGTAGTAAAACACACCCATACATACAGACAGAACCACATAATGGTGATTATTTTGGAGAACAATAGACGAAGAGTATCATGAATTTTTATATTTCAAGTGGCATAAATGAGTAATTTTCAGTTGTATTATAAGAGGATACTGTAGTCATGTAAGAGATTAGATTCACTGTGGTGTCTAAATTCAGAGTTTCAAATTCTATGCTAGTATATTAATATGCTGCTTGCAATGACTTAAATAGTACCTGTAAAGCAATATTGGGCCTGGAATTCAATTTACTTTCTCCTGAAAAATCACTCAAGGTAGTCATTCCATTAATTAATTGATTGATTGATTGATTGATTAATTCAGCAATGAGGACCATATTAATAATACAAAGATGAAAGACATGCAGCAAGTTCACTGTTTCATAAGGGAATCAGGCAGGTAAATGACCATATGAGAAGCATTTTGGTAAGGACTCTAACAAAGGAACATTGAACTGCACCGGTGTCTCTAAGTGTTGACAAGTCTTGCCTGGAATGGCTGGGGACCACGTCCCAAAGGAAAAAACATGGCAGCCGCAAGGTGTGAGCGGGGTTTGCCGGGGAGGAAGGATGCTGAGTCATGTGTGGGCAGCAACCATGAATACTTTTTTTCACGCTGTATTCCCAGGACCTAGCACCATTCTTCGAACAGAGTAGATTTCAGTGAAAACATCCCATGAATATCTGGTTTTCAGACAATGAAAATGGCAAATGCAAAGTCATGGAAGTGTGAACAGTTCGACAGAATCTTGAAACCGCAATTAACCAAGTCTGTCTAAAAGTTAGAGATAATGAGAACATGGTAGGCAGGGATTCAAATATGTGGAGTTTTGTATCTTGTGTAAGATTTTTCTACAAAGATTTTTACCATATTCTTACTTCCTCAGGTATTTTTATTTTTAGTGTGTAATTCATACACGAATTTTAGAGCCTTGTTTATTTGCTTTTCTAGAAAAGAAGAAAGAGAAAGAAAGGATGGAAGAAGAGAGGGAGAGAGGGATGGAGAATATACAATAAATTGCATCTGTGAGAAGAATTAGCTTAGAAATTAGGAAATAGGGTGGAAACCAGGGAATGGCTGTGGAAATTTCAGCTTCTCCAGAGCTTCAATCACTTGCACCAAAATGGGTTGCCACATACGCCTGCATCCCAAGGAAAACAAAACAATACCGTGTGCTTAGCAGTGAATTCCCGACTTCGTGGCAAATCAAGGTCTGCTTCTTCATCTGTCCCTGGCAGACTGCCGCCCCAGAACATGTCCCGTGGGAAAACTCCTTAGTTATCCCACTTTGTGAAAAATAAGGCCCATATCCAGCCACTGTCAGTGTGTGATCCTTTCTTAATGTTACTCAAGTAATCACCATGCTTGCTTCAAAAGCTTTTGAATGTTAATGATAAACACTGAAAGGAAAATCAGAGATTAAGTCTTAATCCATAGGAACAATTCAATCCAGCTCCCTTGGGAGCTGAATAGTTTAACAACAACACACTTCACAGTAGCCAGTTTTTAAAATTATCATTACTTAGACGAAGGAAGAAATACCAAAATTTTGCTCCCAAATCAAACGTACACAAATAACACAAAAGATGCTTTATTTAATCATAAAAAAACTTGCATTGCTCTCTGCATGAAACAAAAGGATTTTAATGTTAGAATGTTACCTGTACAGATATTTTTTGTATCTGCTCTATGTTTAAGGCTTAAATAGGAAAGCCTTACTAATATTCTTCCATAGAACATCAAAATGAACAGCTTAAATCATCTATAACCCAATTTTCCACAGAACCTTAGAGATTCCCTCAGTTAGGTGCTTATAGAGGCAAATTAATGATGAAGGCTCCCGACAGTGCCATTTGGTAATATTGGAAGCACCCACCTCCATAAGTGCTTTATAAATTAAGAAATTAAGAGTTGATTATTTGCTTTGCCAAAGAATGTTTCCCTTTATAACAAACTCACCTGAGGATTCCTTTAATTAGCTGGTTCCCGAAGTGCATATAAAATAAGGACGTACTCGAGTTCTTTGCCTTTTAGTTCCTATTAGAAGATTATCCTGTTTCTGATTTTAACTTTTAGGGATTAAGAGTTTCGTTTATGTGGATCTTGTGGCCTGATCCATTACATAATTAAAGTGCACGCAGACCTCCTGAACATCCCGTGAGGGTCAAGTTTGCCCTCTGACTGTGAGATCACAGAGTACATGCGGGCCAGTGATGCTGCACATCTTACAGTCGGGGAACAAAGATCTGCCGCCACCACCCCCTTCCCAGGGCCTGGACCAACTCTCAGCGCTGGAATGACACAGAGATTGTTCTTCACAGGGGTTTTTTCTTCTCTGTAACTGCTGGCCCAAGAAGCAGTTGATTTGTAGAGGAAAAATATTTCGTTTTAACGGTAGATACTGTAAAGAGGTGTGGGGTAGGGAGCTTTCTAGAAGAAATACATTTAAAAAGTTAACATAATTATGTATGACAGAATATGTTCTGAAAATTTGAGCAGAATTTACCTGAAATAGGATCGGAAGAGACCAGAAATGGAGGAATCGGACGAGATGGGGGAGGTGAAGGAAAGTGAGTGTAGCTTAGGGTCCAATGATAGAGGGCATTGACCATATTGCTAAAGAGACTGCATTTGCTTTATAGGTAACAAGAACCATAAAATGTTTTTCAGAATGGAATATTGTGATTATATCATGTTGTTGTTGTTTTTTCTGACCAAAACTTTCATGAGAGCATAGGAGAGATTTGAGTATAGAGAGAAGCAAAGCCAGTGACTTTTCCGGTTAGGAAACCAGAAAGTTTCCTAAAAGTCTATCTGAAAGAGGAAAAAGACTTTAGCTGTGATATCAGCATTAGAAAGAGGGGAGAGGGAACAGATTGAAATGTATGTAGAGGAGACGGCAGAATTTGCAGACCACCCTGAAAACTGGACGGGGACTGCAGACGAGAGGAGGAGACACGGGGTCCTCAGGTTCTGTCCACGGGGTGACCGGCAGTGATAATTTAATTTTTTCTGTATTTACCAAAATGTTTTGTGTTTTGGATAATTTCTTAAACCATCTTTTTTATTTTATATCATGACAATTCTAAAGAATGTGGTAGACGTATCTCATTACGAATTGTGATTTTAAAACAGTATAAAAAATGTTTTGACACCTTTTTGAAATCTAAAACAAGCCATTATCAACGAGCAATTCCAGCTCTTTCCCATTGTCTTGGCTGTATTTGTGAGGTGTCTGGTCCCCCTGGGGAATAAAGGCTGCGTTACTGCAGAAGATAATCACGTGATTTCATTGAACTGATTTGGAGTTGGAGAGGTCTTTGTCTTGATCAGATTGGGATTCTCCCCTTGTTCACGTCACCCATTCTCATTATTTCTCTGACCCTAATAAAGAAAACAAAATGTAAACACGTAATCTCCATCTTATTATCAACTGATTCATTTATCAACCAAAGTTGTCTAGACCCTGGATTCTAGCGGAAAAGGCCATTGATCTATTTTACAGAAATGGCTTTTAAGATGGAAGATTGTGTGTTATACACTAATTAATATGTGCATAAGTCATACTTATATTTGACTAAATTTCTGACAGATTTTCAAAGACATCATGTTCTAGGCCCTAAAACAGTTGATACTTTTATTTAGTAATTTTATCTCACAGTTTTTAAGTTTTTGAAGAAGTTACAAAATATCAGGCTGAGTGTATAATTGTTTAATGCAATTATAACATAGGTAAAATAGGTAAGAAAAAAAAAGCCAGTAAAGATATAAATTCTAGGAAATAATAATAGAAGTTGATGATACTTTTGACCACATTAGAATGCAATCATTGTTAAAGCTACGCGATCATTGTTAAAGGTAAAATGATGTTTTGTCCTTATGGTCTAGATGATCTCTTCTAGTTCAAGAATATTTTGAAATAATAATTTACTACTTTTGTGCTATAGGGAAATATATGGATGTTATATATGTGGGAATCGGTGTTATCAAAGACAAGGTCGTATTCTGTCTCAAACCTGTCAAAGCCTTTCTATAAATAATTTCCACTTTTTAAAATATATTTGGATACTTTTTTTTACTGAACAGAGTGCCTCCCCTTTTCTTTTACCCCAGAAGTGGTGCAGTTTTACATAGAAAAAGAAAAGTCAGGGCCACCTCTCAGTGTATGGCATCACTTGCCCTTGAGTGCACATGTGTGTTTCCAGCTTTTACAACCAGACCGTCTCAGCTCTTTGTTTAGGTCAGAGAGGAGGGTAGAGTTGTTGTTTAAATAGTTCCCTTTGCTTTCATCAGCAGCAGCCCTTTATTATAGTAGAAAAATAGACTTTCCTCAGGCAATATGGATTTCCTTGGTCTCCTTTTCAGAGATACAGTTGACAGGGTCCTTGTGTGAGTCCAAGGTGTACAATGTATTGATTTGGGGCACGTTCGTGCCACAATGTGGAAACCCGTGGCGTCAGCTGAGGCCTCTGTCACGTCACACAATTGCCACTTATTTTTGTGGAGAGAACATTTAAGACTAGCATCTTAGCAACTTTGAAGTATACAATACAGTATTGTTAGTTAAAGCAGTAACAGTTTTAATCATTGATAGGACTCTCAGTGCTAATTTTGTTTCCTTCTAGGAAACTCAGTCACTGACTTGGAATTAAAGCCACAGAGGCCTTGCTGTTTTGATGGGGGTGGGGCACAGATGGCTGCTTATCCACGAGAGCCACCAACCCATATTTAGTCACATGCATTTCAAAGTAACATCTGAGCCTAACTTAAAACTGCTGCTTAATAAACCGGTACGTGGTCCTACCTTTTACACAAAGCTTATGGAGCTAATTCAGAGATGGTGTGGCTTTCAAAGAATCTCAGCAATGTTACAATATGAAATCTGCTTGGGAAGAGCCAGTCTGCAATGTCAAGATTTTGTCAGGAGTGTTGAAAAAACACACCCACCCACATCTCAGCTCCTCTGGCCTCTCTTCCGTGGCTCTCAGGCTGCCTGCTGTCTGCCTGCTGACCTCCACCCTGAGGGCCTGCCTCCCCGCCCCACCTGATGGACCTGGGTGTGGACTGAGTCTCTGCAGACCGAGGACAAGCTGTTCAGAAGTGACAATAGCTAGGAAGGTTCTTTTCTTAGGAATATACATTCTAGCAGAGATTGCTGTTATAAATGTGAAATTACTTTTAGTGGTAGAATGTCACAATTCTGAGACTGAGCTAAAGGGAAGGTGCTTTCCCTCAGAACAGTGTTGTTTGGTTTCCTTCAAATTCTTCGACTTGGTAGGCAGATGACGATCTGTGCTCCCCCTGCTGGGCACCATGCCCATCAGGGACCATTAGCTGCCTTTGCATTCTCTTTGCTACAATTTATCCACCAACTGGGGATGGCGTTGAGTCGTATGTCCCAGTAGTGAAGTTACTTCTCTTTCTATTGTCTGCCATAGGCTTTTATGTTAGACAGTTTTAGCGAAAACGTACAAGATGGGTCAACTCTGTCATCCACTCCCGTTTTTCTGTTCACTACAGAGCAAAAGCGTAAAGACTGGTCATAAAGAGATTCTTCACTCTGAGAAGATAAATATTAAAAGAGAATAGGAAGAAAATTTAAAAATAATCTGGATAGCTTAAACAGATTTATGTGTTAAATCTCAAGAAAAACCCATGAATACGAGCTTTGAAGTTTAAATGAAGGTAGAGTCAAAGCTTGTGAAAGGAAGTGACAGAGCACTCATTTCGTCTCAGCACATTGTCTTCCCCCTTCCCTCCCTCACTCCCTTTCTTCCTAGAAACCATTTTACGTAAAGCCGAGGTCAAAGGTCTGTGGTGTAAAGCATGCAGCTTCTTCCCACCGACACTAGATGGAGGTGATGCATCAGTGAGGTGAAGTGTCGCCTGCATCACTTTGTCCTTGGGTGTCGCACATGGGAAGACTTGCAGAAGTAAAGTGATTGCTTGGGGGAGGGGCACAATGGGACTAGATGGTAATGGAAAAATACAGCAAAGATTACAAAGAAATAGTAGCAGTGCTTGTCAAGTATTTTTAAATGAAGTGGATCAAACTGTAAATGAGACAGAAACAAGACATTTGATGGAATTTTTAATTAATGCAGTATAACCTCTCCAACTTTTGTACATGAATTACAACCCTGTGCCCTGTATAATTTCTAATTTCCACGTATCTAGAGAGTGAGCCTAACACAGTAAGGATACCAACTCCTGGGTTTCTATCAGTTTTTTTTCTTTTACTCTGGTCTTGCTAGCATATAATTTGGCTCTTAAAAATAGAGGCATTCAAAAGATGCACCTTATTTGCACAGAAACAAGAAACTAGACATTCCGTGGATGACTGGCAAATGTGTGCCACGTGCCAGGCACCCTTCAAGGTACTGGGAGTACAGCAGTGAATGCAGAGCTAGAGCCTCCTCCCTTTGTGGAGTTTGCACCACAGAACTGACTTCCTTTCGCACTCACATTGCATTGGCTTATATGTTTCATTAATTTGTAGGCTAATGACAGCATGAAGACACAGATTTAAGAATTTACCCAGGGGAGGCTGGGTAAGCTCCTGTGTGAACTGTGCCAGCAAAGTACTACAGAGTATTAGACATGAAAGTCCATCACATCGAGGTTACGGACAAGGAGCGCTTCTACCTGTGAATCTTGTTGGTGGAGCAGGGCTGGCAGGCATGGTCTGCAGGTCTTACTGGGTCCCTAACACTCCTTCAGGGGGCTTCTGGGTTAAAATGATTTGCATAATAATTTGTTGCTTCTTGATGTGAATCAAATGGATGGCACCAAAATGCCTTAGTGGTAACTATGTTTTTAACCACAAACACTCTTACTTAAATATGTCTCTGATCAAGCAATTACCATGATTAGTGTTTATGAAAGGCCTTTCTTTAGTCCAGGTGATGAAGTATGTACCCACACACACAACACTTGCCTGCACACTGGAGAACAGGGGCTGTCCTTCAGAAAAGGGTTCACAGGATTGGTCGGCTCGTGAGCTGAGCTTCCTCCCTTTTCCTGCAGTGCCATCCTGCTTAAAAGAACATTGATAAGAAAGTTACTCAGATGTGGGTATTTGGTCATTTTTTCAAAGATGGACAAAGTAAGTGTGTCACTTAAAACTGTCAGTAGTTGTTGCCAGAGATAAACTTTGAGCTTTTTATGAAAATTACCTTATTGAGCTTGGCAGCTACTTCATACTCAGACATTTGTGCTAAGATGGGTAGGGCTTTAACACACGGACCCTTTAACACCGTGTGATGAACTGTGTGTCTCCATTCAGAAAACTGGCATCGCTCAGTGAGCCAATATTTCCCAGATAACCAATGTGTTGTATTCCAGCAACAGCTATAGGTGAAAAAATTCACTCCAATTGCCAGTAAACCAATGATTTTCACATAAGAAAGTGGGGAAAGTTTATAGATGGGTTTGAGATAACACATTTAAGAAACTAGCCCCTACTGAGTGTTACTACTGTAGCAAAGCAGAGGATCTGATTAGCTGAATAGGCCAAGACAGTCTTTCCTCCCAACTAAATCCAGCTCACGTCTGTGGGAGTTCTTCATGTGTCAACGTGGCAGCGCAGTGGATCAAGAACAGAGACAAACGCAACATGAAAACTGTGTCCTGTTAAGACAGAACTCAGAGCAATTTGCAAAGATGTAAAACACTGCTGCTCTTCTTACGAATTGTTTTTCTGATAAGAAATATTTTCATAAAATATTATATCTGCTAACGTTGAACGAGCTTATTATTTTTAAGCAAATTAGTTTGTGGATATTTAAACAATTCCTTACTTTAATTTCTTATTTAGTAGATGTCAATAGATGTAACACTCATAAAGAAGAGCTCTTTTGTGTCTCCCATAATTTAAAGAACGCAGAGGGTTCCTGAGATCGAAAAGTCGGAGAACCACTGGGGTGTGTTACAGAGGAGGTCCCAGTTTAAACACTACACGAGGTGTTAGGAATTGAAGTCACATCTTGACCCCAGCCGCCACCCTTAACCCTGCCCTCAGCTTAAGTATTTCCCCGTAACTTCTGTTTCGATGAACTGAAAGGTACTGGTCATAAATGTAAATATTTCAAGTAAACCTGAAGACGAATTTATCAAATGACCTCCTCTGTAACATCCCCTGGTGTTTCGGGAATATGTTATGTGTTGGAGGGGATGTATCTTTTGCAGCCTACAGCATTCTCTGACTGTTCCATGCATCAGAATATCATAAGGGTTTCATTCAAAGTGCATATTTTGGGGCTTCACCCCTCCCAAGAAATTCAGGACAGCCTTGAGTAGGGCAAAGGATCTACCATATTGAAGACATATTCTGAGATTCTCAAAGCTTAAGTAAGAGTCTAGGAAACATCATTATGAAGTGATAGGTGTTTTTACACTGATCTTGCAGAGATCATTTGTATTAATTAAAAACCAATGCATATGCATTATATAACATTTGGGAAATACAAATTAACCAAAGGAAATAATAATAATTGTAATCACATATATATCCCTTGTCTATAATCTCATTTCCTAGAAATAAATATTAACACCTGAGTATAGTTTCAGTCTTGGATACATGCACGCGTTTCTGTGTTTTCAAAAATAAGGTGCAGTTTGCCTTTAATCACTTTGCATTTAATGAACTTCTCTCCCTGACATTATCTGTTCAAAACTGGTTCCCAAGTCTGGCTGTTTCATTGTCTCCTGGGGGGGGTGGTGGTTCAGAAATACTGCTGCCTGGGCCTCATGCCCAGATATTCTGATTTAATTTGTGAATTATTCTGTATTGGAACAATCTGCAGAAACTGTGGAATCAAAGGTTTTATAACCTTTCCTTTTGGATGTCAAATTTCACTCCAGAAAAGCTGTCATTCACTTACATCCTTGTTAGAGCATGAGGGTGCCCAGCTTCTCATCCACAGCAGGTCTGACTATTTTTGTAAAAAGCCAGCAGAAAAATGTGGCCTATGTATATTCATGTGTGGCATTCTGAGTACTAGATAGGGTTGAATATGTATTTGTACTTGCTATTTATATCCATTTCTTTTCTCCAAATGGCCTCTTCACTGTAAACTGAACCTTTGGAGGATGATGTTAAGCAGCACTAAGGTGAATTTAACCACATCTCCCCCCGGAACCACTGCCGGTGCTGGGTTTGTGGCAGCGAGTACGACTGAAGTGCCAGTAGGACAATTCCTCCGCTTGTTTCCATTCGTTCATAGCTTAGCAGCCTTACATCATCTCTTAGCTGCTATTTTAAACGATACAAGAGATGTGTTAAGAGTTGAACTCATATCTTGACCCTAGCCACTACCCTTAACCTTGCTCTCAACTTTAGAATTTAACCATAACTTCTATTTTGATGAGCTCAGAAAGTACTGGTCATAAATGTAAACACTTCAAGTAAAAATACTGAAGAAATTATATACATCAAACAGGAATCGACTCATCAGTAACTATGTTGTAGTATTGTTTGTCATCACTGAAAATGTCTTGCGAGATTCTGGTAGACCCTTAGGAAAGAGTTGGGTCTGTTCCTTTGTGGCCTAATCTCAAGTCACCAACGGTGTGTGAGTCATGAGAAATGCCAGCCTTGGGATTCTCTCAAGTGAATTACATTCTGGCAAAGCTGTCTCGGGGCTGCCTTTGGAATTTGACATTACTGTTCTGGTACTGGGCATGTTCTGCTTTTAAGCTCATGAAAACTAAAAGGGGAATGTTTCTGAAAAAGGTTCCTGAGGTGCATGCCTCCGTGGGCCTTTGCAGTAATACAACCGCCGTCTGACCGTATGTTTCCTTCAGTGCCTTAGATAACTTTTCAGAGTCTGCTTCAGCCCGTCCGTGCTGATGCAAAGCCGCCTGGCCGCTGTCTGAGGTGCCTGGAGATGAACGGCCAGGGCCGACCTCCAGGTCCACGCTGGTTGTGAGTTGAACCCCATGACCATGATCTACCCTCCAAACCGGGTGCTGCTGGGAGCAATTGGGCTCTGCTTCTGCGTGGGATTAACGAGTGTAAACCAGGACAGAGGTAGCTGTCCTGCAAGCACAGAGCACAGGCATTTGACACAAACTGGGGGAATTAAGGCTGGAGGCTGCCAGGAAGTTCATCAAAGCTGGGAACTGGGGAAGAGTGAATTGGCCAAACAAAGTAAAGGTTAGGGGTTTCCCCACAGAGGCCACACAGTGAGACTGCTCAGACCCCTCGACTGTGCCCCACGTGCCCTGTGTCCGTGTGAACAGCAGCGCTGGGCCTTGGACCACCGGGGTGGCGGAGGCTGGGCAGGGACACACTCTGAAGGGCCGTGTGCACGGCTAGGGACTCTGATGTCAGTTCACCTCCCCTCTCCCTACCTGTGATGAAAAAAAACGGGTAGGAGCAAACAAAATGCCTGCCGATGTTACCGAGAACATCCACAAACGTGAAAAAATCATAACCAGCAGTGAGTCCTTCCCCTTTCTTCTTGGTAATATGAAAACCTATATAAATGTTGTTAAAGATATTTTACATTTATTATAATAACATTTTAAAAGACTCTTGACAACCAGTGAAAACAACTGGTTTAATGAGGACAAAATTAAAGACTGTTGAATTTAATATATTGGTTTTAGAAGTAAGTTCCACTTGCCAATTTATTCTTAGTATATTTTGCTAAAATAAATGTGCACATTTTAATGTTGTCTTACTGCTTTACATTTATATAGAACAATGTAGGGTATAACAAACTATAAGTTATGCATTTCTAACAATTCCATGTACTGCCTTATTTTAAGTAGCGCAGATTAATTTTCTGTTTTATGAATTTTGAATGAAGTTGTATGGTAAATCATTTTTCCTATAATCTTTTAAAAACACTTTCTCTGTGTTAAAAGCCCAAATATGCAAAGCAAAAGTTTTTTTTTCCTTAAGAATTACTAAGTAGTTAAGGAGTGGAAGTGAAGACAGAAAAGCAAAATAACAGTTATGTACTTTAATTACATTTTTTTACTGTACCAGGAGAGACAGCGCTGCTCAGACAGCATGTCTACAATCATCAGAGCAATCACAGGATGTTTGGGGCAGTTAAATAAGTGACTGTGAAGTCAATTACAGTTGACCTGTGATGTGGGCATTCAAAGATGCTTGAAAGATGGGTGTAACTTGTGTAGGCAAGGAGAGAGGAAGGTTTAGGGTAAATGAAATGTGGCAATGAAAAGGAATTGGGTATTGTGCATAAACTGGTCCTCTGGCTCATTGGCAGAAAGAATGGAAAAAGTAAACCTTCAAAGGCTGTTAAAATAACCTTGTTTATATTTCCTCCTGCCTCTCTCCTTGCCCAAACGTTTCACCGGGAAAGAAACAGCTCTTCTCTGGGTGCCCGTGTAATGCTGATTTCTCAGTATCGTCATGCTATGTGTTGTCAATGATTGATGATGAGCTACTTATATTCAGTTCTTAAAGGACAAGCAAACCACTTCAGTGACTGAATTTTTTTTAATCTGCTATGTGTACTCTTTGCTGTGCCTGCATGATTTGACAAGACCCTTCAGAACCTCCAGTCACCTGCTCCTCAGATCAGAAGGTGATTGTGGCTTTGGGTGGATATCAATCAGCCACAGCACTGCCTGGTCAGAAAGAGCAAGTGTCCTAGCCTTTTTACCTCATGAGACCTTGGTGTCCCTCCAGCACAGGCCCCGGGGGGACGGCCTTTGGTGGACCAGAGTGGCCAGCGTGCTGCAGGCCAGATGCGAAGCAGGACACCTGACCTGTGTGGAGAAGCCGCTCTTCCTCGTGAAAAACCTCGTTGTTACTCATGTATAAACTTTTATTGTTACTATCTCATCCCCATTCTTTGAAGATTTTACACTATAAAGACAACTTGAGATTACATGATGGAGTTAGTAACCCATGGGCAATTTTAAACTGTGAATGGCACCAATTTGCGTATGCTTGCTTTCATTTTTTCTTCCTGTAAAACTGGATGCTGGTGTAACTCATGAATGATCAGGTTACTATGGAACTCTCTTTCTGTGCTCCTCCGAAACTGAGCTGGCTTTTTCATAATGAATGTGGCTGTCAGATAGGGTCTTCTCCACAATGAGTCCCATTAGTGGGACAGGAAAAGCACCACCAGGGCTCACACCTCAGTCCACTTTAGTTAAGGAAAATCTGGTAACAGGTCCCCACGAATTCCAGAAGGACCTCGATGGAGAGAAGCGCTATTACTCCGTGAAATGCTAGGGGTGGGAGGTGAGCCAAAGAAAATTCTTACAGTGTTCCAAAGTTTGGTCCTGTTTCAGTATAATTATACAAGCTGCAGTTGCCAAAATCGAAATATGGATAAAAATGAAAAACACAATATGCTTGTAGGGAAGATTACAGGCATCTGGTGATAAGACCAAAAGTTTGTTCAACTGACATGAAAAATAACTAATTCTGTAAGTCTTCAGGCAACTGTCGACAAAGTGTTTCCTCAGGACTATTTATATACCCAACAGAAACTATTGCTGACTAATGTTTTATTTTGATAGGCTACTCAATCCTATATAAAAATTAGAGCTCCCCTTATTAATATTTTCATAATATTTAGAAAAGCTGTAATCTTCTATAGGCATATAGCAACTGGGGATATCTTTGAATATTACATTTTTATTGATTATTTACAAAGTATCAAGATTTAATAAAATACTTTTTACCTTGATGCAATGTTTCCATGTTCCTAACATTTAGGGATATTGTATACCACTTTGAGAAATATTGCATTTGAGATTTTATGTTCCATTTCCTGAACCCAAAGGGGGAAACATTTCACTCTGTATGCAGAAGAGTACAGATGGGTATATATCAGTTTGTGAAATACAAAGTAAGACTGTTTAACAGAGTACTCATTTCTCAACATCTGTATGACAAGAAGCCAAAAAACCCCTGTAACTTTCACAAGAAAGTGATTTGAAAGTGATTAGGAAAAAAACAAAAAGAGACCCTTTGCTGTTTTTAATGTACTTAATTTTAAAATGTTTTTATCCTAGTTAGTGCTGGGAGCTATATAATTTCCAATTTCAATCTTGCTTTGTTTTCCCTTTTAAAAACTATATTGAAACATAATTGCACATTTTTTAAGTGGAAAAATTGATAAATTTGACATGAGTATACATCTGTGATATAATCACCAATTTCCAAATTAGGGAAACTGCCTATCATTACCCACAAATTTCTTGTGCCCTGACTCACCCTGACCTGTATCAGAACAATTACTGGTCTGTTTCCTGTCATGACAGATTAGTTTGCATTTTATAGAATGTTATGTAATAAGAGTCATGCATTATATCCTACTTTATTCTCTGGTGTCTTTCACTTAGCATGATTATTTTGAGATCAGTCCACGCACATCCCTAGTTTCTGTTCACTGATGAGCAGTACTGCATTGTATGGATATACCACAGGTTATTTATCCTTTCACCTGCTGCTCCCAGGTTTTGGTTATATGAAAAAAGGTACTATGAAAATTAGTACGAAGATATTTTCATTGATACATACTTTTATTTTTTTGTGGATAAATATCTAGGAGCAAAATGTCTGGATCATATGGTAGTTGTATATTTAACTTTTGAAGAGCCGGGCAAACTGTTTTCAAGGTGATTTACCATCTTACGTTCATACCAGCAGGTGCGAGAGGTCCAGTGCTGTGCACATTCACCCCTAGTTGTCACAATTGGTGTGTCTGATTCAGGTGTCTGCCACGTGTGCAACAACGTCTAAACGTGGCTTTAAATTGCATTTCTTTAATAGCAGTAACGTTAAACATCTTTCTTTGTGCTTATTTGGCATCCATGTATTAACCTTGGTGAACTGTCCAAACATTTTACCAAATTTGAATTAGGTTGCTTATTTTCTTATTACGAATCTTTGAGAGTCATTTGTATATTCTTACACAAATCCTTTACGTGATATGATAAGCTCCTCCCACTCTGTGGCTTGTCTGCCTTTTCTTAACAGTGTCTTTCAAAGAGGAGACGCTTTTAATTGTGTTCATGTCCACTTTATCAATTTGTTCTTTTAAGCATCATATTTTAGAAACTGTACCTAAGAAATCTCTTAGTTTAATCCAGTGTGACAAAATGTCTGCTGTTATAATTTCTATAGTTTAGGATTTACATTTAGGTCTGAAGGCCTTGGTAAGTTTTGCAGATAGTGGGAGAGAGAGATCATTGTGGCCGGTGGAAAAGTCACTGTTCTCAGCTCAGCCCGAGTTCTGGGCAGAACAGCTTCTGTTCTCTGGGCGTGATTTCCTTGGCCTTGGGAAGCCACCTGCACCGATTGGCTGAGTACTCAGCTGGGAGCTCCGCAGAGTTCCAATGGCTCCCTGCTGTCAGGCTTTATGCTGCAAAGTCTGTCTAGCTTTTATACCCCAAACCCTCAGATCCATTCCTTTTCTCAGAGCGTCTGCTGTGCTGTTTGGGTATTCCCGCCCTTCACCTGCTAATACAGCCCCCAAATCACCTCATCTCAGAACGTCTTCACTCTTTAAGTTATTTTTTGAAGTTTTATTTTGCATTTTATTTTATATTGCTATACAGCTCAGTGGTTAGAGACTAATTTATTTCTCACTCAGCTGATCTAAAACATCTCTGTTCCATATCAGCTGAGGATCATTGCGTTGTGTGTGTTCTTCATTCCAGTATCTAGACGGAAGGAGCCCCAAATTATGACAGTTTTCACAGCAGAAGGAAAAAGAGTAAGACAGCTAGAACCAATGGAATCATGGCATTTGAAGCTGCTTGTTTTCATAGTAATATGTGTTATGACTACATAACATATGTAATCATATGTTATGTAGCTACATATTTTGTAGTCATATGTATTTATCCATTGGATAAACGGGTCCCGGTAGACAGAGGTGTACTCCCACAGGGGCATTGTGAATCTCATGGCAATGGGAATATAAGTACCATTCTTGTATATAGCAAAAGGGAGAAGGAATAATTAGGAACAATAATAAAACCTGCCCTACTTGTGTATCCATGCTCTAAAAGTATGAGAATAAATATAACAATGAGTAACAGTAGGATTATTTTCCATACAACCTTTTAAATGTTTAGTATGGAAATAGGTTCAAATACGCTCCATCTCACAGCTATTTATCTTTTCAATAGAAACTCTTATAAAACTATCTGAACAAAGAGAAACATACCAAGTAAAAATCTATCAACCATCCCAAGAATATGTAGATTAAAATAAAAGCTGCATTCGTTAAAACCACGCTGTATTCTTGACCCAGAGAAGCAGTCTGTCAAGGCTGGCTCCATGCCAGACTTGAGTTTAAATCTTCTCTCTTTTACTGAGCAGCTGGGAAAGCTTAGGCATGCGATTTAACTCCCCGGAGGATGCTCTGGTCTGTGTATAAGGATGATACTGACACAGCCTCATGGGACTGATGTGGATGGTATAGGAGTTAACAAATTGAAGCACTTAGTATATAGCATAAGAAATACTTGACATGTATTTGCTCATATTTTATAAAATAAAATACTTTTCTGTGCTGTCTTATTTTTACCCTAAAGTATTTATACATATAATTTACATGATACATATTCTACTGTGATATATATATATATAAAATGAATTTCCCCAATAATATAATTTTCTTCACTTTCTAAGTTTTATTTTATCTGGGGCATAATACAGCCATTCGGTATTGGGGCAGCCTTCACTGAACAGAACTAAGAATCCAGTAGGAACACAAGTGCTCTTGATTTTGATTAGGCTTAAAAGTCACCAAGGCAGTATGAAGAGAATGAGCTGCATGCGTTGTCTATGATGATTCCTGAAATCCTTACAAGTATTTCACAAATAAGTATTCATGTATCTTCTCATAGTATTTGATTTTCAGGTTTCTTTTTTCAGAATTGTGTCCTGTGTTTTGGATGTGCTCTTGTGTGTATGTGCGTGTAACCATTGTCTCTATGTATCTCTCAGCAAGGACACATTTATTACTTATACAGGTGATTTATCTTTTATTCTAACTGGAATATTGTAAATGCACTTTAGAAGAAATAAGAATGTTTAATTTAGTGTTTGTTCACCATAAATGAATGGGTAGATGACGAAAGGGCATTTAGTAAACACTTACCCACGTGCCAGACATTCTCCCGGTGTATGCTGTAGATGCAAAGTTATTTTCACATAATGGATTTGTAGAATTCTAATCAGTGTCTTGATTCCATCATTTATATGGTAGTAAATGAGAAACAATCAAATAAGGGTCTGGTAATATACTTGTGGGTCATGCTTTATAACCTCTGAATATATAAAAGGGCTTAACCTGATCTTTAATTGCTGAAGTCTGGGTTTGAAGGAAATTAGTATTCTGATAACTTGGAAGAAAATAAGTACCATTGGTGAATGACAAAAATGCATTGTCTCAGATGGATTTTAGGGTCCCCTTGGGAACCTCTCTCTTCCAAATTGCTACTATCACAGACCTGAACTGCTAAAACAGGCTTTCCTGCCCAAGAGGGCTTCATTTATCCTGGGGGTGGGAGGGCTTTTGCAAATCAGCTTTATGAAATGCTAGCATAAAATGTTTTTTCAAAATGCAAATTTGATCGTTACATGTTGAGCTCAGAATTTCAAGTTTCTCATCTCTCTTTCTATAAAGATAAAAAACGCTTTTTAAGTAGGTATATTATTCAGAGTTCTCTAGAGAAACAGAAAGAGGTGTGTGTGTGTGTGTGTGTGTGTGTGTGTGTGTAAATAAATGTACCAGAAAGAATTGGCTTGTGGGATCATGGTTGCAGAGGCTCAGACCCAGGAGAGCTGATGGTGTTAAGTTCCAGTCTGAGTGGAAGAACCTCGAGAGCCGATGGTAGAAGTTCGAGTTCTGGCCAAGCCCGAAGGCAGTAGTAGTCTGATGTCGCAGCTCTAACTCAGGCAGAGAGCAAATTCTGTCCTGTTCCTCTTCCTTCAGTGCATTGGGTGAGACCAGCCCACATTGTGGAGGGCAGGCAAGGTGCTTTACTCAGTCTAACAATACGGATGTTGATCTCATCCAGAAACAGCCTCAGGGACACACACAGAATAACGTAGAACCTACTATCAGGGCAGCCCATGGCTCAGTTAACTGGTCACGTAACATTCCCAACCCACTCAGACTCCTCAGCACTGTGTGTTATGGCCCCGGCCTCACTCTTTGCCTCATTTTATATGACTGACTGCCCTGTGTCCTGCATGTCCTTTAAGTAGACTTCTTCCTTCCTTTCTTTTTCTAAAAGTCTTTTTACCTGCCTAGACTGGTGTAGCTCAGTGAGTTGGGCGTGGTCCCAGGAACCAAAAGGTCACCAGTTCAGTTCCTGTCCAGGACACATGGCTGGGGTGCAGGCATGGTCCCCAGTTGAGGGTGTGTGAGAGGCATATTTCTCTCACACACTGATGTTTATTTTCCCTTTTCTCCCTCCCTTTCCATCTCTCTCAAAATATAAATTTAAAACGCTTTAAAAATATTTTTACCTAAGCATTGCTCATATTTTGCCCTTTAAAAATCATCATCCCCTTTCCGATTAGTTTTCTCTTACTTACCCTGTGGGTGTCAGTTTAGGTCTCACCCACTGAGGAAAACATTTCCTACTCACTGCTCTCCATTTGCTCCTTGCAGCTCCATCCTTTTCAAACAATTATTTTAATATGTAATTATGTATCCACTGATGAAAGTTCCACAGCAGCCGCCTTCTCAATTGTGTCTTGTCACTGAATTACTAAAGTCCGCTGCGGTGGCTGCTTGGTGTCTGGTTGCTAAATGAGCAATTCCGCCTGCACACACCCACTGCCACGTAATTCAGGCTTCGAAGAAGGACTCGTCTGGGATCCTGACCCTAATAGGGAAATGAGAACAATGCAGCTGTGTGCCAGGAGGTTCAGGTTCATGTTCTAGTTTTCTCCCTGCCCTTCCCATTTTGACTGGAAGAAAGGAAGAACATGCAGGCCTCAATTTTTCTCATTTGTAAAATGAGGACATCGTACAAAATGACTTCTGAAATCTGTTCTTAGCCTACGATTGATTGGATGGCAAGTTTAAATTTATAATTTGTGTTTTCTGCTAGTAATTCCAGATTACATGAGTTTGTCTCTTGATAGCATCCTCTACACAAATTTGAGCCATTAACAAATTAAATTCCAAGAGTTTCTTAGACTTGAAAGAAGTTACTCATCTGATATAAATCTTTAATTAAAAAATTTTATTTATTTGCTTTTTAGAGAGAGAAGATAGGGAGAAAAAGAAAGAGAATTACATTGACTTGTAAGAGGACCATTGACCAGTTACCTCTGGCATGCCCGGAACCGGGGACCTGACCTGCAACCCAGCCCGTGTCCCGACCGGGAGCCAAGCCAGCAACGTTTTGCCTTCCAGGGCGATGCCCGAATGAGCCACACTGGTTGGGGCAAAGAGTTACTTTTTTTCTGGAAATTTATTATTTAAAATTCTTCCAAACTATTAAATTTCCTTCTCCAGTGGCTGAAATTTCCTGCCGATCAGTCATTTAAGTATGTGGTCAGTAGGATTCTCAAAAAGGATAGAATATTAGTTTTTTAAATACCATGAATATGGACTCCCTCATCATATATTTACCTCAGTATAATTAAAATCCAATTAATAAAGTTATAGACAGTAGACTTTTTTAAAAGATTTTATTCATTTATCTTTAGAGAGGAAGGGAAGGAGAAAAGGAGAGAAACATCAATGTGTGGTTGCCCCTCGTGAGTCCCCTGCCGGGAATGGCCTGTAACCCAGGCATGTGCTCTGACTGGGAATTGAACCACTATCGTCTGGTTCACAGGCCCGCGCTCAATCCACTGAGCCATGCCAGCCAGGGCGACAGTAGACTTTTAATTAGGTTACCATGTAAGCTTCTTTTAAGTTAAATGCAGCAGAAGAGAAGCATCTATTTGCATAGCGCTTTAGCTTGCCTTTGGTGACTGAGACATAGCATACACTTATTCCGTTCTTAATGTTTTTTAGGTTGTGTATTTCACTCATGCAGTATTTACACTGAAGGAGCTCAGGTTTGCAGTCTGTTTTCTTTTAAATATCCTCACATACTTATTTTTATAGTGTTAGAATGGATTCAATTCTCCATTTTCCTACTATAGAACCTCAGAAAAAATATTTATATTCAGTGATAAAATCTCTTCATCTGTAAGATGAAAACAGAAAGAGTAGCTTCATAGAAATGATGGGAAGATTAAGGTAATATTCTTGATACACTGCCTAATATACAGTAGATGCCCCAAATACAGTGCTAATTATTATAGCAATTGATAACTCACCTCCAAAAGCTAATGCACAAAAGCAGCACATCAACAAATATGCCATTTTTCAGAGTCTCTTAAGACTAAGGTAAATATAAATGTATGATGTTTTCTCATGAAATCCCTTCACTTCATAGGTAAAACTCAGTTCTGTGAATATTGAAAGCCTTTTACACGACAGTTCCTGACAAGACAACACGGTTTATGTCTCCTCCATTCGTGTGCCATGCTCAACTACTTAGCGGCCTGAAGTCAGTCCCCAGAGCAGGAGACAAGCTCATTTTAGAGAAATGAGGTTGGTTGGCTTTGACATTGATTCTGATTACCTTCCCCATTAGCCCTGATTATCTGGATACAGAGTTTTAATGAGCAGTATCGGAAGTAATATTTTCTGGATTTGATAAAGTACTTTGTATCATGGTTTCTATTGGCTGTAACAACCTTGATAGATTATTTTTCTTAAAATTACTTTATTATAACATGACTGACCCAAATTCAAATATGGTCTTTAATGTATCATATAAATAAATATTTCCATATAAATTTTCATGTTGCTATAATACCTATACTTTAAAATATAATAGTTGGCAACAACACTTACTTGACCATTCTAATCAATAATCAGTTCTCTTGTGTTTAAACTTTTTATGTTTATATTATTTAAACAAAAAGTCTTTCCTTCAGTTTCAAGTAGATAATTATATTAAAATTACATCAACAAGATTTTATTGAACATCTACTTAGAGCTCGCCTGTTTGTGATGTGTTTAATTAATTCAGATCTTTACAAAATGCCAGTAATACATGTCTGAGCATGTTGCTTGGTTCCTCTACATTCCTGCTGTGGTGCAAAGCATGTGAGTCTTTAGAATTGAAAAATTCAAGAGCAGTAAGATGATTGTCATCTTCAGGGTTGCCATGTGATCGGTTTGAAGAGAGGTCAGACAGGCAGATATGCTAGGCAGCTGTCAGTGATGAGGTGGCAGGTGTAGATCCCAAGGTTATTAAGTGGTAATTATTACATGGGGCACTGTAATAATAGAGGACCATACTGCTGACCTGACTGCAGGAGGTGTTCCAGCGAAGACAGTGTTCTGTGTGAGATCAGGAATCCCCATGACATAGGCTTAGTATCGGCATGGTTACCACAGTCATTGTAAAACAGCAAGAATAATGTCAACTTTTCCGTGTTTACATTGTGAGGTCTATCCTAGCACATAGGATCAAACAGTCAACTTGTTTCAATGCATCGGTGTATTTCCTTTCATATTTTGTGCTTTAAGAAGTTAGGAAAGGGCTGCATTAATTTCTGGGCCTCAAATCGTTGGCAATGGCTGTTCCTTTTCTGCACTATCGGCTCTGGGGAGAGGTGGTAAGATAGAAGGTTCACGCCGGCATTGGAAAACAGAATAAGATGAGACTGAACTGGCAAAACGAAACATTATTAGTAACGTGCTATTCATTTCATTGAGTACATTCGTGCAACCAAAACTTAAGGCTTTCATTAACATCAGTGATAAATTCTAGCACTGTGCCTATAGCTAAGCCTTTCCAGCCTGTACGTAACACTAATATTAAAGCTATAAATTATCAGTAGAAATTGAACTCGAAGAAACCCATCCTCCTGACCTGCCCAGCCACTGATTCGGCACACACATTCATCCTTTTCAACCCTTGACAAAGGCCTGAATGGAAGTAAATAAGAGAATAATGAATTAATTGCTATACGAATGAATAAATGCTGTTGACTTAATCAAGATAAAGGTTTACAAAGAATGAATACCAAATTGAGATGGCCTGAGAAAGAGTAACCTTCAAGATGTTTAATTAGAGTAACTGAAAGAAAAGGTTTTTTGAAAAGTGATTCTTTAAGAAGGTTGGAAACCAGAGTGTTTCTGGGTAGATGGGTCATTAAGACAAAGCATCCAGTGTAACATGGAGAACTGGAATAAGAAACATGTTTACTGTGTAATGCTGATGACTGAAAGGACGGTATTATAAAGGAAATGTGCATCTATGGGTATAAATATACAGATATTCTGATGACTCCCAAATTCATCTCTCTATTTAACCTCTCTCTGGAACTCCAGACTAAAGAACCCAACTGTCTTCTTGACAGGCATTTAGACTTGGATGTCTAGTGGACATCTCAGAACTAATATTTCCCAATAGAGTTTCTTATATGTGCCCCCCACAGATGGGTTCTCTATCTGTGAGCATGGTCACAGTACCTGGCTCCTCTGTTTACCCACATGGTCACACGTGAAACTTACAGTCATCAATGATGCTCTTCTCTCTCAGAGAAGATAACTCCATAGCAGCTATTATTCTGTCTCTCCTTTCAGAATACCATGGGAATATCACTGCCACACACTTTCATATTGCAGTGTTAATCTGAGCTATCATTATTTCCCAGGAAGGTCTTCCTGAGTTCATTCAGTCTTTCTTCCCTTACCTTGGAAGTCAGTTCTTCTCAGGATCATTCTCCACAAAGGAAATCAGAATGTGTGTGTATGTGTGTGTGTGTAAAATCTGATTTCACTTTTCCAAGGTTTGTTTGTTTTCCTACTAAGAACATCACCTAAGGCATTACCTTGCCTTAACATACCCACGTTTGCTTGGCCTGCCTCCTGGCCACCTCTCAGAGTCACCTCCAACCTTGTCCCTTTGTTCACCTTGTTCCTGCAGCTGACTTCATTAATTGGTATAATGCTCAGGCACCAATCTTTAGGAATTGTGTTCTTTAACGTGAAGGTCAGTCAGGTGGGGTCACAAGTGGAGACATGGGAGAGGCCCCCAAAGAAAGTTTCTTATCCTCACAGGTCCTAGAGACGAGTTGCTGTGGAAGGGCCAGGTTTAGAACAGAGAAGTAAGGGGCACACTCAGGCTGGATACTTTATTGGTGTTTACACAGAGAAGGGGAGGTGAAACAAGGCAAACAGGTTGGGGTTGGCTAATTGGAATGATTCCCCAGGTCTCTATAGATGTGGCCCCCAGATACCTGGTGCGGGGCCCTGGGATGATTCCTGCAGAGGAACAGCACTGCCTCCCAGGGTTCCTGGGTCCACCAGAAGTGGTTAGGCTCTCAGTTGGTCAGATTGCACATCAAAGGCATGCTTCCTCCTGGGTCCTTGGCCATCTCTAAGGATTGGCTAGCCCCAGGAGGGTCAGCCTTTCCCCAGCCAGAAAGTTGTTTTAAGAGGTTAAGATATCACAATATACAGAAAATAAAAGACAAACAATACAATACAGGAGCACAGAATCCTCTACATTCAAATGAGAGAAGAGAGGTTAGGGTTGCACATCTCTTTCTTCTGCCCAGGAGGTGTCACTTACTGCTTTTGCTTACATCTCATTTTCGGGAACTAGTCACATGGACACACCTAGATGTAAAGGCTCCCGGGAATATGGTACATGAATGGGCAGCCAATTTCCAGAAACCACTCGACACTCCAGAATCAGGGATGAGTGTCGGAATCTTGGGTGAATCCTCCATGCCTATTCCTTGCAAACCCTAAGAATGTTTTCTTGGGTATTTTATTTGACATTCTTTTTGCCTTGAAACACTTTTCTCAGACCTATTCATGGCTCATTTCCTTACTTTATTCTGTTCTTTGTTCAAATATCCCCTATTTACAGTGGCCTTCCCAACAGCTCACTATGTCTTAATAGCACCAGGCTCTAAGTGATGCCATACCACACATATTTACCATTTATTTTCTTCACCCCACTCGAAAGTAAGTTCTGTGACTTCAGGGATGGCCCATTGTATTTCTTGCACACAGCAGTGCAGAAGACCATGTACGGTATATTGTAGGAGCTAAAAATATTTAAATCGAGAGCTTTAAAAATTAAGAAAATAATATTTCTAATTAGTCTCAGCAAGTGGGGAACTATTTTATACTCTCAGACTTACAGCTGGGTTCATACAAAGTGTTATTCTGGAATGTGGATATTATTTTTATGAAAGTTGCCACCATAAAATATTTTTAAGCAAGAAATAACATAATTTGTCATAAGAAATAAAATTGTGAATGTAGTTTAAATGCAGAGAGAGAGACTGATCAGGGAAGTGGGGGGAAAGATTGGAAGAAGGAAAACCAGAGGATTATATGGGGAGGGGAAGATAATAAAATGTAACAACTAAATTGTCCACACAGAGTAGTGAGGATTCAATAGTGGTCCCTATCTTCAAATGGTCTCCCAACACTCTTGTGACATAGGCATTATTTTCCTATATTCTATAGGTAAGAATACCAGATTTTTAAAGATAAGTGACTTTGCTCATGATTGTACAGTTAATAATTGGCTCAGATAGATTCGTTTGACTACAATGAATTTTTGCTTTTAGGATATCATAGCAGGCAGGGCAGTAGGTCCTTCCAAGGATAAGAGAGGCTGTTCATCGGTGTCAGCTCATGATGGGACAGCGGGTGAGTTGTGGGGAGGCAGCGCCAGGATGGAGTGAAGAGGGACTGGCACTTGATGGCATGAGTCGTGAGAGACAAGGCTCCGGGGAAGAGCAAGCTTACCAGGGATGGCAGGGGTAGCTTCGGCTGCTCTGCCTTGGGTTTCAGGTACTGGGCGACTTACTTTGGGTTAATGTGTAGAAAACCATTTGAAATTTGATTTCAACTATTCACTTATAGATGCTGATCAGTTAACAGCTTTAGTCTGCAATTCTGGCTTTTATAAATTATTATTTTTAAGATTCGATTACTATTTCTACCCAAATACTTCCTAGCAGTGGACACATAAATAAACTCACCATTGGACTAGGAGTTAATGGCTTTTGGCCTCAGCGAAGTACATACTTTCATGCATTGAGTTTACCGAGGATCACAGAGGTTCTGTTGGAAGGCCAAGCACTGGCTGGCTGAAGAGCCACAAAGTAAATAATGATAAATGTTGGATACCAAATGAGAACAGGTGTCTAGCAGGAGGCCTCAAGCTTTGGTCCCAGGCCCAGCCTTATTTAACACTCTCAGTAATGAACTGGAGAAGCAGGTAGGCAGTATGTCAAGCTCAAAGACATGCTGTAAAAAAGCAGAAATGAAATAACCCGCGGATGCTTCTAGTTCCTAAATATAGTCTAGTTTCAAGTGAAAGGGGAAAAAACTGTTACGTAGTTTGGAGCTGTATTTAATTAGATGTATGTCGGGAGAGTAAGTAATGAGATGTGCAGGGCATCATTTGGATTAACTTTTTCCAACTTTTTAATACATAAATCATAAAGAAAAAAACTATTTATTTGGAACCTGAGTGTAAAAGGAGGGTTTGGCTTAGGAGGTGACTAGTGTCAGCTGCCGTAGGCTCCGTCCGGCACTCAACACTGGGGGGAACACCTTCCTATCCCTGCAGGACATTTGAGGCAGAATGTGGGGACGCTCTAAGGAAAGCCCATCTTCTGGCAAATCTTTAAAAAAACTTGTTATTTTATTAGATATGGCAGTATAACTATGAGAAAAGAACAAAACTTGAGCCTGTTAACTTTATTTTAATTTTAGAAAAGAATTGCTTCTCAAAAAAGTATAAGAAGGGTTTGGTGTTTTAACACAATGAAGATTATTATTGTTTTTACTCTTTTTATTTTAATTATTGATGTATTTCTAATACTTAATTATAAATACCAATGATTATTAATCTTAAAAATTTCAATAAGGTATAATACAGTTAGCTGCCATTTTAAAAGGGATCGTTAAACAGGGATTAGGGTTTTTCATTATATATGTATGAAGCTGCTTTATTCAGAAGAGACTTGGCCAGGGTAAATATCTTGCCCAGGGATATTTAGCTAGTAAGTGGTAGACCTCAAATTCAAACCCACAGTCTGTCTGATGTTAGAATTTCTTGAAATCTGAAGTACTGTGTCCCAGAAACGTGAGTACCCCAAAGACAGCTGGGGGAGGTTGGCAGTGGGGTCACAATGGCCCCAAGAACACAGATGCCAGCTTGCTTTCATTACTTAGGAGTTAAATTAGACTAAGGTAGCTGTACTGGTGCCTCCTTTCAAGAGTTTGTTTGTTTCTATTATTCTACTTCTTAATTTAAAATAATGTAAATTTCAGTTAGATTTCTGTGTAGTTCAGAAGGCCCTGATAATTTCTTCATTATTTTCTTTCTTCTAATACCATTTTTAAGGGCCTCTTAAAATTGTGTTTTTTCACTTAATGTACCTGAGAATTGTAAGACATTGCATGCTTTCTGTAACAAAATATATATTGATTTTAAATGGTACCACCTGACTTGTAACATGGCCAACTCTGAACATAATAATATAAATCAGCAGCATTCTTTTGCAGCCTAAAATCACTATGGAAAACAATCTTGGTTTTTCCTACTCTTAATAGACATTTACAGTCCTCATTTAACAATAATAGCACAGAGCACACTAAAATTATATTGACCATCACAAGTCATTTGCAATTATCAAAAATGACCAGGTTACAGGTGACATGCAGTATGATTAAAAACATTGTTCTGATAGCTATATGTAGGGCTCCAGAGAGAGAGAGAAAGACAAAGAATAAGGGGCAATATACATTCTTTTTAAGGTCTAATGCAATGCAAAAATTGACATGTTTTAAACTAAAACAAATTTAATTTTTTTAATATGTATTTATTTTCAGCAAGAAGGGAAGGGAGGGAGAAAGAGAGAGAGATGT
Source organism: Artibeus jamaicensis (assembly GCF_021234435.1). NCBI lineage: Eukaryota > Metazoa > Chordata > Mammalia > Chiroptera > Phyllostomidae > Artibeus > Artibeus jamaicensis. The sequence continues at coordinate 17,028,796 of NW_026522056.1, read as the reverse complement.
GATGTGAGAAAAAAAACATTGATTGGTTTCTTCTCGTAGTGACCTGACCTGACTGGGGACCAAACCAGCAGCCCAGGCATGTGCCCTGAATGGGAATCGAACTGCTGACCTTTCACTTTGTGGGATGATGCGCAACCAAGTGAGCCACACCTCCCTGGGCCTGAAAAAATTCTGACAGACACCAACATATTGGTATCCTACAGAATAATTTTATGACTAAAAATAATTAACTTGGAAATATGAAACTGAATGTAATATAATAAATAAATTCAAAGAAAGGCTTGGAAATTAAACACACATGTTTATTACATTAATATACTTTAAAATAACTAAGGCACCAATTAAATAAATTAAAAGATTAATAAAAGATGATCCATTAAAGGATCAAAGATGAAAATTTATATGCCCCAAGGATTATTTTTAATTTAATTTTTGTTACTGAAAGCAAACTTAAAAATAAAAATATAACTATGCTCACATTTACCTTTAAATGCTTTATTAGGAAAAATGCTGAAAATAATTAAGATTAAACTCAAGAAGTTAAGAAAAGACAGAAAAAAATTGAAATGAATAGTAAATTTGGTAGTACATAAATTATTTAATGAAAAAATAAATTGGATAGGTAAGTGGAAATTTTCTTAATTTAGGCATTTATCATTTACATTAACATTTATTTCTTGTCCAAAGATTATATGTTCTATTTAAAGATGAGTATTCAAAGTTGCTTCTCTGTTCTCTACTGATATACAACAACTCAGGTTGAAAAATATGAGTGTATGTATATGTATATTTTTATATATGTGCTTGTGTATACATGTATGTGTATATATCACATCTATATTAACATGATGTTATGTAGTTTAAAAATATAAAGAAGATTAAATTGCATCATTTTTGGGCGAGTGCATTATGGTCAGAATCTTATTTTTCACGGGTAATTTGGGGTACCCCATGATGGATAAATTTAAGATAGGATAGGTTAAGGGCAGTTAAGAAGGCCCTACTAAGGTCATGCCAAACATACAAAGGATTGGAATGCAGAAATATTTGGTGATGATCGAGGGAGCTTGGGGTGGACTAGTACAGGACACTGGCCAGATGACCAGCTGATAGCTCGTGACAGTGACTGACATTAAGTAAGAAAGGGACTATGGGAGGAGATGCAATTTGAGGTGGTGAGGAAAATGTTTCCAGTTTGTGATCCTGCTAATTTGGGGTTATTTGTTGGTCTTGTGGGTAAATACATACTACAGAGAGAATGCAAGGCTCACAAGACCAAGTAGAATGCCAACCAACACTTAGGATGCATAAGCATATCAACTGCAATGGAAAATTCAGTTTTAGGGCCTTGGCCCGTGTGGCTCAGTGGACTGAGTGCCAGCCTGTCAATCAAAGGGTTGCCAGTTCGATTCCCAGTCAGGGCACATGCCTGAATTGCAGTCCAGGTCTCCAGTTGCGGGTGCGTGAGACGCAGCCACACATTGATGTTTCTTTCCCTCTCTTTCTCCCTCCCATCCCCTCTCTCTAAGAATAAATAAATAAAATCTTTAAAAAATATTCCATGTATGAGGATACTGCTCAAGGATAATCCATGGAATGAAAGGAACAATAGTAAGGTAGAACTCTTGGGACACTACTGTCAGTTTAAAAGCTTCATATAGAACAGCGGTTCCCCAGCTTTTGACATCAGGGAGTGGTTTTGTGGAAGACCATTTTCCCACGGGCCCGGGGTAGTGGGGACAGTTTCGCGATGACTCAAGTACATTACATTCAAGCTGACCTTCTACTGTGTGGCCTGCTTCCTAACAGGCCCAGGGGGGTACCAGTTTGTGACCTGGAGGTCGGGCACCCCTGGTGTAGAAGATATTGGGGGATAAGGAGATCCAGGGCTATGTAGGTTCAAAACATCAAGAGATGATCAAACATGTTAATTATCAACCATGCCTTAAACATCAGGAATATTTATTAAAAGAAGTCTGAAAGGCAAAGAGTAGGAACTTGAATATTAATCTAAATTTAGGTCTTACTATACAAGTAGGGTGTGTGTGGAAATAGGGTGCAAGTTATACATGGTGTTAGTCTCAACAGGATAAGCAAATGAGGCCTTTAAAAATGCAAGTGGTCTGTGTTAGGCTACAAGGCCATGTGAGAAATAGAAGATTGTATTGAGAATAAGACCCTGGATGTTAAGATTTAGTAGATAGAACAGTTTCGAGTAATGACATGTCATTTGGCTTTTAGTATGGGTGAGTAGACATGAAGGTTCTTGAACTTAAGCAACATTTTTTAGACATCATTAGGGAACGTGGAGAGCTCCGTGAGCGAGCAGAATGAATTGATGAACATAGAATAAGGACCAGGGAGCAGCAGATGCAGTATCAGGCAGTCTCTAAAGCAGGAGATGATGGAGCTTGCTGTGCTGAGACTGAGTGTGGTAGGCTTGAGTGTGCAAAGTGTAATGAAGTGTTGGTGCAACCATTAGGACAGGGAGCAGGAACCCTGACATTATGAAGAAAGGGATGGGCTGGCGCCACAGGTCCTGGAGTGAACACAGTCTTTAATGTGGATTTGGGACATAGTAGTATTATCAGACTTTAGTTTCTAAGTGCATCCCTGCTGTAAACAGTGAATTTAGACATAGTCATATTAAAAAAAATGTGATGTCTGTATATTGGTGTTAGGGCTGAAATTAGTAAATGTTGACATGGAGAAATACAGACTTTCCTCTTTGTCCTGTTAGTAGATGCATTTACTTTTTAAGTAACATATTTTGCTAATTAAATGAGTCAGTAAAAAATAGGAATGGGAGGTTATAGGGAACCTATAATTCTGTTATCAGTAGACTCCTTCGACTGCTGAATTCAGTGTTACTAAACTTTTCTGTGGTTTTCCCATGGTTTTCTTATATTTACCTCATGGCCTAACAAGTACAGTAACTGAGTATGACTAAGATATTAATGTCTTGGAAAATTTTACTTAAATTTATTCAATTGCATGTTTTCATGGAGTATTATTGACATATTTAATTATACTGATAGACAAAAAAAATGGAGTTTCACTATTAGCCACATACCATGAAAAAGAAAAACCTAAACCATTTATCATAACAGCAACCTTTCCGACTAATTAGTAAAGTCTGACCTGCTATGTATATCATAACACACACTTTTAAGTAATTTTTCAAAGTACTTAAGTTTTGGAGGAGGGGCTCCCTAGCTTCACAGGAGCACAGGAACGAGGTTTGCAGAAGGATAGGAACAGGTACTGGGGGATGGGCTGTGCAGTCCACAGCCACGGTCATGGCCACGAGTCAGGGAAGGACACAGAGCGCATGGGGCCGGACCGAACTGAAGACTGGCTGAAGGGTAAAATATGCACTGATTTTGAAGACTTAATATAGAAAAATGTAAAATATCTCAATAACTTTAAAAAGCTGACTACACATTTAAGCAATTGAATATTTTGCCTACTGTGTTAAGTATATTATTAAATTTTTCACTATATTCTTTTCATTGAAAAAATCTGACTTACAGCCAGTTTAAAATTGTATATATGGCTCATATTATATTTGTATTCGACAGTACTGCTGGAAACTGAGGACCAAAGGCAAATACATCAAATCCATGGTTTTTGTCTTTGATAATGGCATTTTAGGCATACAACGACTCAAAATGAAGTCTTCAGAATCCCCAGGAAACTTTCACGCATAATAGCAGTATTTTTTCTTCCTATCACACATGTAATGTGTGATATTCCCATGAATACCATGCTGTATTTCAGATTGCCCTCAACTCTGAGAGATGTTTCCACCTTCCTGCCTCCCCATTCTGGCCGGAAACCCCAGGCTGAATGAGCTTGCCTGTCTGCACTGCCACTGATACAATAGCTTGAATAGGAAGACGTGTCAAATTTCCATGCTTGCCCTGCTGCGGAGCCAGCAGCGATTGTTGCCCAGGCAGTAATCCCTGAGGAGTGCCTTACTGGAGTCTGGTATCACTGTGACATTTACACGTGAGGGCTGCACCCGTGTCTGAAGAGTCCATCGAGATTTATTCCTGTCGGATACACTGCCAGAGGGGCATTCTCTTCAAAAGGTCTTCTTATCAGCCCCACGCCTCATCTCTGAGTACATCTAGTCCTGGCTTTTTGTTAAAGTGGGCAAATACGCACCATGTGGAAAAATATCATGTAAGTTGCTCAAAGAATTGGCAAATATAATACTAAATGGGCAAATTTTATTTTTAGCACTTTTGACTAATGACAGGTTACAAAATGGATTTTCGCTTTTCAATTTGTCTTTTAGTTGCTTCTAAAATGTAAAACAAATATGTCTGAAAGGAGAAAACTTAGATATAATCTCAATGAGTGAATGATTCTGCAGAAAAATCCAAGCAGTCCACAAAGATATTGAGCAATCTCTTCCCAAAGTACACCAAGTAACTGAAGCGTAAACAGAACTAGCTTTTGACAGGAGGTCACGTTGGGACAGATTGCCTCAGTTAATAAAGCCAGTTACCACATATCAGAATCTCAGCTTTATCAAACTCATCAGAAACAAAAAAAGGGAGAATGAGTAAATAACCAAGTCAGGAATAGTAAATTTTTTTGCAATGACCTATTACAAAAACAATAAACATTAATTAGAATTAAATAGCAATTATATTTATGTAATAAAGTTATAACTCTCCCTAATGTATTGTACTTACAAATTGGTGTCTGTATAGATTTACTAGGGTTTGGTAAAAGAATGCTCTTTCCAAAGTCGTAACACCTTGCTGAAATATAAAGGAAATGAGACCTTAACTGACCTCTGTAAGGACATGGGGACTTTGGTGCTGACAGAATGATAGGCTTAGCCAGGGCAAAATGGTGGCCTTAGGCATGTTTTGATAAGAGGTATCAGACCTTTCTTTTCAGGGCTTCTCTGTTTTGGAAGCCTCCATGCTTCATTCTCAGGGAACGGTGTCTTCCTATTGCCTCCAGAATGCCCAGTACCCATGTGTGGTGGCTACGAATATGAGTGGACACAAGGGTAAAGCAAAAAATATACACAGTGTATAACTCCCACCTGCTGAGCTGGCACGAAAGACAGTCCCAGCCTGAGCTCTCTGTTCTTTGGATTCATATAAGAATCCTGTGCATAGTAGGGCCAGGTGACAGGATAAGCATCAGGTCATTTATCTCTGACTGCATGAGACTTCAGCAGAGATCTAGTCACTGCCTTCACTTCTGAGGCACTTCAGTGTCCTCCGAGAGGACTTGGGAGGGTCTGGTTCACTTGTGAAAGACAGAACGGCCCCATCTGTTTCTCCCTCCTCCAGCTCTGCTGCCGGGGACATAACTCTCTGAAGCTGTGTGTTTTCCTCTTCTATCTGGTCCCTCTTGCTTAGGAGAAACTCGACATGGCCCCTTGTTCTAGAGCCTCTTCCATCCCCCTCCCTTCCGGCCCACCATTTCCAGAGACAGAGAGCAGTCTGGTTCACTAAGACTTTGAAAAAGAAAGCACAGTATGGCTTCCTGGTTCTGAGGTATGAGATGTTAACATTGCGGTCATTTCTTTCTTAGTTCTCTCTGTTGCATAAGTTTCAAAGGGAAAGTCTTTTCTGTCTTGAGTTCTTAATACTGTCTCAAGTTATTTAACATTCACCTCTTAGAAGACATCTAGAATTGGTATTGAACTAAGGACTCCACAGTCATTACCTTGTTCTCCTTTCCGGTACCTTTGAGTATTCAATCAAGTTTTCTTTAGCTTACAGCTGAGGTCATGGTCACCCACAGAACTGAGGGGATTTAGCTCATCTCAGTGTATCATGGGGCTGAAGCTTCACAGCAGGACTTTTTCAACCCAAAGCTTTTTATTGTGATGCCAGACTTTCCCTTTCATTCAGTCTTAACTTCATTGTAATTAAAATAAATTAATCTGTATTTCCCCAAATAAGCAAAGAAGCATAGTGCAACTACAAATTTCTGGATGTACACCCTAACAATTCAGGGTTAACCTACCCACTCTGCCTTCCATATTCGTTTGCCTTCATTTTCTCTATTTGCTCTCATTGGAGAATAGGTGAAGAAAGATTGAAAATTCTTTTCCTCATTCTTAAAATAGAGATTATGTAAGAAACCAAGGGATTTTCAATGATGTGAATGCCATGTACATTAGATGGGAAAACTTCCAGATGACTGATAAATTCTCAGTGTCTCAGGGTGCTTCTGTGCATCAAAATCAAATCTTTGCCCTGTTGGAACTCTTGGAGGTGTCAGCTGGTTACGGCCCTCTCCCAGTATTTGCAATGCACTGGCTTTCCACAGCCAACAACATACCGCAAACATTTTATATTTTGTGATTTGAAGAACATTTAATATTTTAATAAGCCCAATATATTTTAGGGTCTCTTCATATTTACTGAGACATTCATGTCCACCCAGAGTCATTTCTGGTGTTATGCAATTATGCAGGCCTGACATATTACTTACGGACATTTGGGAATACTCTTAAAAGCAGATTTCTGAGTGCTAGGGTCAGAGGGTTTGCAAAATGCAGTGTTCTTTTCAAAGGTCAATAAACATGGCTGATAATTGTGGAAGCTCATATATAAAATAGGTGAGACTGTCAGGAAAAGCTATAAAAATAGTGTTATGTTAAATCTCTTAGAAGACAGATAGAAGAATGAAAATGGAATAGTCATTTATACCATCTAATTACCTTCAGAATCATCCTAGTTATTTGTTAGTCGTATGCACATGAATCGTATGGCATTTCAGCTCACATAGTTGTGTGCTGTATATGTTCTATAAAGTTCGGAAACCATTTAGGATATGACATTATCAAAACAAGATACTCACTCGTGAATTAAGGGAAGAATTCAAATGCACCAAGCCTTCAAGCAGTGTAAGCACTCACATGAGATGCTTTCCTGACTCATTTCACTGGGTCCTATGCCAGACTTTCCTCTTACGTGGCTGACAAACAAGAGCACAATAATAAAAATACCCAAAGGTCTAAAACAACTGTGGGATTTATGTAACAATAAACAGACATTTGAAGTTTAGATGTACTAATGGTTGTTTGTATTCCTGTTATTTTTATCAGAACAGACCCATCTTCTCCAAACACAGGTTAAGACTAAAATGTGAATCCATGTGGCAAAAAAAATTGTAAACTTTAAAGTAATTTTTCACATCAACAATGTTTTAATTTTCTTTCAAACATACTGTTTCAATTGGATGTAAGAAAATTCATATGTACTGATCTCTTCTATAAGCTTGGGCCCTTTTTATTCCCATCACCGCCTTCTCTTGCAACACACGTCATCACCATTACGGTGCAGATGAGGCCGACAGCTCAGAAAATTAAACCTGCAACCCTGGAGTGCACAGCCTAAAGCAAGGGTGTCCACCTCCAGTCCTTTTGGAATGAAGCAGACTCAAAGCTGTAGAGAGCACCGGGTGATCCAGGGGAGAGCTGACCACAGCCTCTGCTACTGCTCTCTCCTGGAGCAGTGACTCTCAACCGGTGAGCTGCAAGAATTTTTAATACATGCAATACCTAACTTTTTGGTCAGGGGCACTGACCTCCTTTCCCTTAGATTGTCAAATTAAAAAAAAAAAAAAAGGACAGTAGTCATCCCAACAATAGCCACCCAGTATGAATGAATCAAAATTATGCCTATTTTTGTCAGATCCTCCAGAAATGTAATATGTTTTTTGGCGTGCCACAGAATTTAGTAATTAGCTTACGTATGCCATGCAATGAAAAAGGTTCGAAAGTGCTGTACTAGAGTCATTTGATGAATGAGAGTAGAAAGGAATTATAATTACTTTAAAACTCAAAGCTTATATACGAGGGAAAGGCAGGCACTGCTGTCTTTGTGGCTCCACTAAAAACATTCATTTTCCCAAGGTGCTATTTCCTATGAAAGAGAATTAAGATAGCAGCTTGGAAAATGACTCAGGTGAATAGCTTCATGTAGTTTCTCAAATCTGTAATTACTTCTTTTCGACCACGGGCAGTGCCTCTAACAGTCGGGATCTGTGCTTTTGGGAAGAAGAGGCAATGGGTGATTTCACTTGCTTTTTTGTAACCTCTCTCTAAGCAATTTATTTCAGAAAAAGATTTCTTCAGGAAAAAATTTCTTTTGTTTGGCTGCCTACTGTAAGAAATATGATGTGTGAAGCTTGAGTGTGTTGCAGGAGAAATAAAGACACTGTCTACCTCTGACTGTATTTTTGTAGGTGAAAGATTTCAGATCTCTGGTGTCCAGTTTTTTATGTGTGTTTTATGTTTAAACTCTAACCAAGGCAATTGGATTAGGAAGATGCTTTTCAAACTCGTTTAAGCAGCACAACTTCTTTATTTAAATAAACTTTTAGCATGAGTTGTTATATATAGATGCATAAGTAAAATTTTATTGAAATAAAGTTTCTAATAAGCTTCAATTCATCACGTTTATTTGTAACCAAGACACTAAGTGGCACAAGGTGGCACAAGGAACTTAATCAACACACAAAAATTGAAATCTAATTTTATGCTTAACAAATTATTCTAATAACATTAGATTCCATTTTGTTTCTGTATTCTGTGTATAGAAAAGTCTGACAGTTTTTAAAAACCTTTTTAAAGCATGTTTTTTTCTATTTTGGGATTCTCTAATTAAACTGATCTAGAAGTTTATAAAGGATTTTTATGTCCAAGGCCAATCACTTAAAATTACTATAAATTGCTCACATTCCTTTTAAAATTTTTCCAGGTGGAGGAAATTAAAGTTTTTCATTAGAAAATTTTTATTATTAGTTATTAAGCACCAGCTTAATAATGTAGAAAATTTCACATCACCCTTTGACAACTCATTCTCCCCACCCCCAAATTCTTGGTAATCAACTTTTCAAGTAAAGGCATGTTCTCTTCTCCCTTCTGCATGAAACTTTATGAAATAAAGGCACAGAACTGTATACATCCGGCTGTAAAAAGCAACTCTTGGCTGTGGAAACAGTGTCTGCTGGCTCTCCTTACTGTCCAGGTCCTGAAAGACTCTTGTTCATGAATTGTCCCTTCACCAGGCAAGTCCACCACTTGCTGAGCTTATCATTCTGAGGGTGAAAAACTCTTGACGGTCAAAGTCTCGGTCCAGTCTCTTGTCCTAACTGGTGTGCATGGGCCCACGGCACTTCATCTGTCTGTCTGCAGGGTGGCATAAATCGTGTGAAGTGGAAAACCAGGCTCTCCAGGAATGGGAAAATGAGTGCTTCCCAGTGCATGCATTTCTTTCTCTCCTTGCCTTTTGGAATTGCACTCTTGGAGTTTCTTTAGACACTCCGAAATGTAGAGCATTGTGTATATCAAGGTTCTATCAGCTTCATTCTTAACTTCATAGTTTTTGAAGAAGACATTGGCCTTGACATAATAGATGGCCTCATCCACAATATGTGTATCTTTTGTCACTCTGGGGGTGGGTCCTGTGAACTGACATGTGATAGGCAACAATGCTGTGTTTCCAATGAGTTTGGTGATGGGCCCCACGAGAGAAGAATGGTAAGCCAGCATCTTTGCAGCCCCCAATTTTTCTAAAGAAAGCTTCTAAACAGATTAAATTCTCCAAGTTATGCAGAAAATGACAAAATATTTTATATTATAGTCAGAGATGTGCTGGTAAATGTTTAATAACAGCATACAAAGTCCTGATTTGTAGTGTTTGCCAGCTTTTGTGGTGTAAACATTCAAAGCATAGCTGATTTCAGGATATTAACTGGAGCTCACCAAACTAGAAATCAGGGAAAGATGTACTCTATGGGCTCTCCCATTCTAGTTCCAGCTGGCCCAAACCTACAGATGAATCAATGTTGTTTATGTGTATAATGTTTAATAACCTCAGGCACTTAGAATCTATCTGCTTGATATTGAATAAAGGTTTCAAAACAGATTTGTGTGTGCGCGTGCGTGTGCCTCTTGCTTCTAAATTTGAAACATCAATCTCATTCCTGATAGCATTATGTATTTAGTGTGGTAATAGTCTTACTGCACTGAAAAATTTAGCTGGGTATCAGCTAAATACACACAGCTAAATATCAGCAAACCATACACACTGATGCACTCCTGCTTGAGAACTATAAAAGAAACATAGTCCGTATCATCACTTCCAATATTTCTAGCAGCTGCCTTGCTTTAGAATAACACATACAATTTCACTTAAGTAAATGTTAATTCTGGAATTTTTTCCCTCTAGATTATAGAAAACTGAAACTTTAAAAATTCACAATTCATTAAATTTACTAAAATGCACAGTTTACTTTTATACCGCCGTGAAAGGAGCTAGCATCCATTCAACCTGCTGTAATGATATAAACTCACTTATGGTCACTCCTGAAATTTGTGTATTAGTTTTGTACCTTGAGCAATAAAATAGTACTTTTTTATTACTAAAATTATATGGAGGTCTGTTAAAACTGATCTGAAGGATAAGCTTTCTCTTTATTTGTATGTCGGATGTAAACACCTTCTTAAAGGTGTAAACCTGATCTGAAGGATAAGCTTTCTCTTTATTTGTATGTCGGATGTAAACACCTTCTTAAACACTTTTAACAGATCAAAACATTTCTTTGGCTTGTATTTTTACTCAGTAGAACTGAATGCATTCTGGAGTGTCTTGCTAGTGTTAGGTGTTTGTTGTAGCGTCCATAGCAGTGAGGTGAGGAAGGGTTTCCTGATAGCGAGTGATTCTTCCTCATGTGTGCTAATGTCACTTATTTTCACCTGCATTTTCAGTTGCAATTTTAGATTTTAGAAGCATATTCTTATAATGATAAAGCTGTTCACATTAAGCTGCAGAGGACCATCTTATATTTATTCTTTGCTCTGTTCTATTTCAAAATGATGTTGTAATTTGATGGCAACCACTGAAATATTGTAAAAATATTTTTTAGTAAAAAATAAAACCAGGGACTGGTCATTTTTATTATCATAAATGGCCTCTTGGATACTATATATATATATATATATATATATATATATATATATATATATACACACATATATATACACACATACACATATATATACACACACAGTACATGGTATATATAGTATATAGTATATACTGTACGTATATGCTATACTATATATACTACACTATGCATCTATATTATACATGTAGTATATACATAGTATTTGCATATAGTATATACAAAGTATATATAGTATATAGTGTGATATGTAGAGATATATATCCTCCTAGATTTGTCTTTAGGTGACTGTGTTTTTTACACAAAATCCATATTTTATATCTTTCTATTAATATGTTCAGCATTAAAGAAGCATTTGTTGCTAGTCCAGGCAAATCTTGGTTTATGTGCTTTGCTTTCTTGCTCGTTGCAAATATTGAGTTTTTAAAAATTAAAGGTTTGTGGCAACCCAGATGAGTCTATTGGTGCCATTTTTTCCTACAGCATTTCCTCACTCTTGAGTTTTTGTGCCAAATTGTGGTTACAGTTATGGGTTATTTTAGCAGTCATTGTGAGAAAGGATGATGCCCAGAGTAAGGTGGTGGAAGTGAAGGTAAAATAAATAGATTCCAGTACATTTTGGCAATACCATCCAGACTTGCTGATAAACATTGGGAGGGAGAGAAAAAGATTCTGAGAGTTTTCACTTAATCAACTGTGTATGCTTCTCTAAAATGGGAAAAATATAAGAACATGAGAGTATAGAGAATAATAATTATCTTGGATTATGTCTGTTGTGATGTTTATTAGAGATTCAATAGCAATGTCAAATGAACACTAGAGTCAAGAGTTCAAGATTGAGAGGTCTGCAATGAAAATAGATATTTGACAGTAACCAGCATGCCAAAGGTATTTAAAGCCACACATCTTTAGATCAGCTACAAAGAGAATTTAGTGAATAAAAGTTCTAGAAACAAGGTCTTAGACATCTCAACTTCCATGGTAAGGGAGAAGATGAGAAGTAAGAAAAGGGGATGGAAAAGTAGCCAGTGAAAGAAAAGGAAAAACCTGGAAACCCAAAGAGGAAGTGCTGAGACCTCCGTTCTGCAGGGGACATCTATTCTGTTGAAAACTGCTGACATGCCCAGTAAAGTGAAGCAACAGTGATTATTGGATTTTGCTATTTGGAAATTATTACCCTTGATCAGCATGAAGAGGATAAAAGCTTGACAGGAAGGGGTTCAGTGTAGAATTGGTGATTGTAAGAGGACACTTAACACAGACATCTCTTCTATGAAAGGGAACTAGAGAGATGGTGGATGGCAAGGGCTGTCGTATGGAATCGCATGATGGCTTTCTAAGCATACTGATCAGTATGTCTGCGGAGATACTGAAATCATCTTAATATTAAAGAAAATGTTTATAGCCATATATTTTATAACTATATAACCATATTCTATATAATTATAACATTTCATAGAAAATGTAACATTAAATTATAGATGAACTATGTTGATTATATATTTCTAGCATAGGTGCTATTTTATGACAACAAGTGAAAAAGCAGAATCAATGAAATCCTGGGTTAATGTAATGCTCATAATTATTTACATCCTATCTCTTCACTTCTATTTTGCAAAACAGTGAGCTTAAAGCTGTGCTTTGCATTTTAACAATGCAGGTAGAGTTGATTTAGGTAACCCTTCTACTTCATTGTAATGCACAAAAAACCGCAGGGTTATTATTGTCTAATTTTTAACACAGAAACTTCTGAAGACATCTGATTGGCTGGTGGTTCAGGGCTGCTCACTGGGACCTACTACTGTTGCTTTGCAGGGATTACTGAAGGTTGTATCAAAACTATAGAGTAATATGCACATAGTACTCTTCTAGGTTGTTGTGAACCAAAACGTTGCCGCTTATGTGTGAGATTATTTGAACAAAACAGTTGCCTGGACCTATGCAATTAAGTTATACTCTGAAGTTAAAAAAAAAAGAAAAAGATGAGGTTGGTGGATGGGGGATGGTTTGGCCAACTCAGAAGAGTCTGTTTAGGTAAAAATTTTTCAATAGATAACCATAGGGAGATAGGAATTTCAGGTTGTCAATGAAAAATAGGGAAACGTGTTAGCTGTGGGGCTAGTTTTGTTACAGAGAACTTCTCTTGAGGCGGAGCCCCGCCTCACAGGCCAGCTGCAGGCCCACTCACACTGGGGTGAGGTGACTGGGGCCCCCAGGGCTGTGCAGCGCACCCCTGCCATGAGCGTGACAGTCGTGTCTGGAGGAATTTAATCACAAACTCGAAAGAGAGGCCAAACCAAGAAAAATGACGCAGATTTGAGGGATGTGGTGTTAGAATTAACAGATTTTATAAAGTAATGAGTTGTCCCAGTTAAAGAGTTAATAGATACACATTACAGGTTGTGTAGAATAGTAGCATGAAAGAAATGTCCATGACACAGTGTTCACCTTGCAGCCCACAGTGTTGCTTCATCAAAGCCCCTCCTTGCTCTTTCCCTTTTGCAGCCATAGTTCTCCCCTCCTACCAGCTGTACGACCTTTGCATTGTTGGCACAAGTTGCAGTGAGGTGCTAGTAATGAATTTAGCTATGTGGATACATAATCTGCATTTATTGCCTGTAAAAATCACATTGCCTATTCAGTAATGGAATATGCTTTCATGACCTAAAACAAACAGTAACAATCTATCGATCCCCCAATTACTACTAGACTAATTTCTAAAATCTTAAGAAAATTCAATATAATTACCAACTCATTTAATGATTTATTGCCAATATATTTCTTAACATATTCATAAAAGACTGGCCTAGATTATTTTAACATCAATGTCATTGCTTATTAAGCGAGGTTGCAAGTTTATGAAGAATATTCTTAATCTTTATTTTCTATAGGCCAAAGATCATTTCCCAACCCACTTCAATTAAAATTATCTTAATAAAGTAATAAATACTAACATAAGAATGAATGAGTAAAAATGAATAAATGGTAAGATATATTTTGTTACTTTATATTTTAATTTATTGTATCTGTGATGCTTATCTTGTTTATAATATGCATTTAGAATATGTTTTTAAAATATTCTGAAAACTGTTAAAAGAATATATCACTGTGAGTAAAATAATACAATTAGTGCCTTAAACAGTGTTTATTACCTACGTCCTTTCTATCAATTGGTTATGTTCACTATTAGACACTTTTGTTTTTTGATAGTCATTTAAAATTAAGTTCTAGTTGTAAAAGCTCTCTGGGCCAATTCCTCTGTCATTTTTTAAAATGATTTTAAGTCAGGTCACTATTGGCTTCTAAACAATATTTACTTATCACCCTCATTGGTCTAAAATTTTGTGACACCAAATTTCAAGGTAAGTCTTCTTAGTAGTGGATCTGTTTGGTTAGGTCTTTCAGGAACTGAAGCTACATCATGTGTAACAATGGTTATGTATGACTTCAGACCTACCTTACTCAAAATCTAAAACTGTCACTTAAATATGACAGAAGCCTGACAAAAGTCTCTGATTTTCCTCTGACATACATTCAATTAGTTCAAAAAATGTGAATACACAGAATTTATAAGAAAGAGTTATTTTAAGATTCTCATATAGGAAAATGGGCAATAAATCTGAAAACTGGGGATGATCCTTCAAATGATCCAATTTATTAAACCTAAATTTAAAAATAAACTCCAAATCTTCTCGTTTCACCTTTGTTCTGCATTTTTCATCACTGTGTGGTGGACAGTGGCTTCTGAATAAAATTTGTGACATTGAACAAATAGGAATGTACTAAGCACAATGTTATAGTCATATTCAAATTTTACATTTCACATGTTTTCATTCTCAGAAATGCCTGAAGGCTGAGTTTTTCAGTTTTGATTTCGTTTTTCTTTAATACCACTTTTCTTTGTCATTGTCACTTCTAAATTCACTCCTTTATTTTATTTCCAATTATCTGTGACTATAAGTCTCCAAAATTCATGTGATGAGAATGAGTTTGTATGACTTTTGAACATAAAGTTATAAAATCCTAAGTAAATAATTTAATAACTATATAGGAATATAGGTTAATCATATACATTGATCTATTGCCTGTATTATCAACATTTAGATAACAAGTATTAAAAACCAAAAATTTCTACTCATCTTACTTCTACACTAGATATGATACTCTGATGATTATATTTATGCATCAACTTGACTGAGCTAAAGGAAGTCCAGACAGCTGGTAAAGCATCATTTCTGAGTTTATCAGGGTGTTTGGGGGAAGAGGCTATCATCAGAATTGCTAGACTGAGTGAAGAATATCTGCTCTCTCCAATTTCGGGGGGCATCATGCAATCTGCTGGGGGCCCAAATGAAACCAAAAGGCAGAGGAAGACCTAAGCTGTCCTCTTGAGCTGAGACTGCTCTCTCTCTCTGCCCTTGGGCATCCAAGCAGCTAATTCTCACGATTTCAGAGTCCCCCGGCAGCATCCCTCTCCCCTGATATTCCCAACCACCCCAGGTCCTTGGAACTTTAGCCTCAAACTGAATCACCTCACCTGCTTTCCCAATTCTCCAGCTTGCAGACAGTGTATCATGGCATATCGCAGGCTCCACAATTGCTTGGGCCAATTCCCATAATGAATCTCCTCCTGTATATCTATGTGTCCTGTTGGGTTTGTTTTTCTGGAGAATCCTGACTAATGGAGGTACCATTTGGATTTTGAATTATATGAGTGATGTGATCAGACCTGCATAGATGCTTATTAGACCTGCGGTATGCTTGTGTCCAAGACACGCATCTTACCAAATTCATAATATATACTAGGAAATATAGGATAGGATTTATGGGTAGTCTCCCCAGAGAGAAAGGTTTCCTGTTTGTTTCTCTTCATTGTTATCACATCTGGTAATAATTTCTTTTTATAACCATCTCAGTAATTCATTAAAATTTCTTATCTATTCTCACTCTGGGTCATAATTGGGTTCTTCATTCATGTTTATAGCAGGTTGTCAGTGCTGGATTGAGTCTTGTTTAGGTGGTTCCAGATGGTTAATTCCTTTATTTCTGCAAAATGTTGTGACAAATCGGTGATATATGTATTTTTTGTAGTTTGAGTTCTGAAATAGAGAGAAAAAACATTAGACCTTAGAAGGGTAATATATCAACACACACACACACACACACACACACACACACACACACACACACAATACAACCCTAAAAAGAAGATTCCAGAGACTCACATTGTGACATTGTGACCCAACACATTTATGCTGTTGGGTCTAGGGCAGGGATTGGCATTTTCCACACATTTAAAGTCACATGAAATTAGACTTTCTTAATTAAAATGGCAGATTTTGACTCTAGTAATTCCAGAATATTACTTTAAACTGAAGAAGTGTTCAATAAGCATTAGCATAGATAACCACAAAATTTTGTTCTAACAGGATTGTTAGCAATCATTTAAGTCATCTTCATTTTATTGGTAAGGGAATTGGGCCCAGTTGGGTGAAGTTAATTGCTGAAAACATCCATATCAGAGTGACATTGCATACACTCCCCAGCAACTAGTCAAGCATATATACAATAACAATATTTATAGTTATTAAAATTAATTATTATTTATAAGTAGAAGAAAAGTTTAACAGATTAAAAATAAAACTATGCTTTGAAGGAGAAGAGAGTCTTATTTGTTTCAGGCTTCTTTAGCCTATAATTCCTTAGAAGGAGGGGTAGCGAATTCAGTGAGTTGTCTTTCTAATTACACGAAATGATGGTAAAGTTGTCAGGGAGCTGGTTTCATCCTTCAGGCATATATACTAATTCAATTCATATTACATATCTGTGGGATGATTAAGAAATTCTGCTGGTTGAAACTAATTGCTTCAGGTCTTAGCTTCAAGATAATATTCTACTTTTTCTTTTTCTCTGTCTCTTAGACAACACAAAATGTGCTTATTCATTTTCTTTAACTTTGAGAATTTGCTCTTTTTTTCTGAATGTTTTGTCTTTTAGCTATGTTTTAGAATTCTTTAGTTCAAAAGAAAGATTAAATGCAGCTAATGTAATTTATAAAAAGTACTACTGATTTCAGTAATGAAGCAGAGAGGGTAAAAATATTCTGGATAGTGAAGTTCAACTTGGACATAATGTCAGTGGTCAAGAGTAGTTAGTGGGTCCTTCCCGTGGATCTCATTGGTGCAAAAGCACTAGAAAAAAAATAACCTTATTTCTTTTACCCACAGTCAATCAACATTTTGCCACATTGGCTCTATCCTTCTCTCTCCCTTTCTTGCACACACACATACCCTTTATTCTATGCCATTTGAAAGTGAGTTGCAGGCCTCATGTCCCCTAAATAGTTTAGTGTGTACTTTCTGTGGATATGGACATGGATGTCTTACATAGCACATTGCAATTTTCACAGGCTAATGAAGCATGTTAGAATATGTTAGGTGAAAGATACATGAAAATAAATGCAGAAAACAATCTATATTTTCAACTGGTAGAGGAAAATAATTCTGTCAAATATATTCAAGAAAGAAATCTTAACATTCTTAAATTAAGCTGCAGGAATTAAATTGTTTGTATTAGTCATTTAATATCAAAACACTTTCTTTCTCCCTGAGCTGTGTAGAAAATACTGACACATTTTTTGTTGTCACAGTGTTTCTTTTGAAAACTAAATATGTTATTATCAACTTACCACATCTGTAATTATGGCATCCCTAAATATTATGGCTTCTAAAATAATTTAGATTATATTTTCTATTATACTGTTCCAATTCATGTTTGAATGATGAAAGTTTTAATGAAATGCTCTAGATTCTCTTGGGGTGGATTAATTCTAGATAAGCTTCCACAGATTTTGAATGCCACATCCTAAAGCATTTGCTAACTTTAAGTCATAGTGACCTATTGAGATGTAGTCTGTGTTCACTGCAGAAATTCAATACGCTTTGGACTCAAAGCTTCCTGCTCATGAACCCAGTACATGCTGAGCTGCCTCCAGTCTGCTCCAGGGTTGTCTAAACATTTGGGTACCATTTAGTGAAGTGAGAAATATATTTTACTCCACTGTCTTTACTCCGCTGTGCACATCAAATAACGATCAACTTGTCTGAGGGAATCTTCCTGTTACTCTACAACTTGAAATTCAATTTGTTTCAGTGTTTTGGAAAATAAAAAGTATAGCTATTTTTATCTTTTAGATATTTTTTGTGAGAAAGTAAACTAAAATGCATAAAATCGGCCTTAATCTACCTGGTTAGTTCTTTACAATAGGAATTCAGAGTTCACTTTCTTCCTCCTCCACTACCACCATCTTTTCATTGCTTTTAACTTCTTCCTGCCGGCCATCTCTTAATGATGCTGTGTATACGCCTGACAATGCTTCTGTTTGTCCACGGTGGACCTACTTAGCTAGGAAAGCCCATATGCAAGGGAATCTGCCCTCTTTTTTATCTCACTCCTTTGCCCCATCCGGGCCATGCTACTTTAACTTTGGCTGTTATGAGAGAGGCAGTAATCTGGGAGAGAGTGAGGTCAACCTTCAGTTGGCTGTTTCAGTTAATACTGCCAGTGATTTAAAATTGATATGAAATTTCACCAAATTTCCCTTCTTGCTTTTATCCATTTTTTAGAGAAATTGAAGTAATTGGGTATGAAGCATTCTCTTCCTTGCTTGTATTGCTGCTTTAGATTTAGGGAACCTTCACTTGCCACGTCACTGTTACAGCTTTGTATGGTGCGTGTCACTTTTTTCTTTTGCTCAGAGGCTGAAAGGATGCACTATAATGTTGGCCATATAGAGAAAGATTAGAAGTAATTTGATTTCTGTCATTGTGTTTATTCTAAGAAATGCTTGTGTTACTGTGAAAGGGCATGACTCTTTCTATGAAGAATGCTCACTCTGTTCCCAAATGGAAGGAAGCAAACAGTGAGAAGAGTGTGAATAGTCGATCATATGGCTTAGCTTGTCCCATCTGGATATAAAATGACATCATTAATCTTGATAGAAAACCCAAGAGCAGAAACAAAAGAATTTCGTTATTTTCTTTTGTTTTCTTTTCAGGGTTGGGCAGAGAGGGCAGATATGAGTCAAGATTGCATTTGAAAACTTACAAGAGGACATGTGCAAGTTTGGGGGATCTAATGAAAATACCAGGGCACATCGAAAAGTCCATCATGTTCTTTGAAATAGCAGGAGTCATAGGCATTTTTTTAGTAAAAGTGGCTAAAACAATTAAGCAAATATTTTTTAAATATATTTTATTGATTATGCCATTACAGTTCTATTCCCCCCTTCATTCCCCTCTACCCTGCACACCCCTCCCCCACCATTCTCCTCCTTTAGTTTATGACTACGTGTCTCAAGTTCTTTAGATTCTATATTTCCCATACTATTCTTGCCCGCCCCTATCTATTTTCTACCTACCGTCTATGCTACTTATTTTCTGTACCTTCTCCCCCCTTCTCCTTTTCCTAGTCCCCTGTTGCTAACCCTCCATGTGATCTTCATTTCTATGGTTCTGCTCCTGATCTAGCTGTCTTCTTAGTTTGCTTTTGTTTTAGGTGTGGTTCTTAGTAACTGTGAGTTTGCTGTCCTTTCACTGTTCATCTTTTTTATCTTTTTTCTTAGGTAAGTCCCTTTAACATTTCATATAGTAAGGGCTTGGTGATGATGAACTCCTTGAATTTGATCTTATCTGAGAAGCACTTTATCTGCCCTTCCATTTTAAAGGAAAGCTTTGCTGGATAGATCAATCTTGGATGTAGGTCTTTGGATTTCATGACTTGGAATACTTCTTTCCAGCCCCTTCTTGCCTGTAAGGTTTGACATCTTAGATATATCATACTTGATTTCATATAATTTATTATAAATAGCATTTAAAGTTTTATGGAACACAATTAAGCAAATATATATGTTCCATAAAACTTTAAATGCTATTTATAATAAATTATATGAAATCAAGTACAATATATCTAAGATGTCAAATGATTTCCAGTCATGACAACAATATGTTGATTCAAATTGAAACCACTTACATGAACATTTCCCTAGAAAAAATAATTTTTTACGATACCGTTCTAATATAAATAACTTACAATTAATGTATTCTTAGTTTGAAATGACACATTTCCTCACTGAGTAAATGGAATATGAAGCTTATATTTTTCTTGATCCTATCTGTCTTGTGAAATGAATATCACATGTTGCTGTTTCATAGTCGTTTGATTGCAAATATGTTTAGAAAACTCGATGAATGGTACATTATTATTTAAATGTATTTTACAATGCATCATTTAAAATATATTCCAATAATTAATCAGTGTTCTATTATGTTCTATAAAAGTAAAAAACATTACACTCAGATACTTAGATTTAGTTGACACATTCCCTGTGATGTGAAAAATTGAAACATTGAAAACTGATACAGTGATTCTAGAACAGCAGAAATCAGACTCTGCCATATTTAATCAAATGTGCATGTATCAGATGTGTTTCCAGCCACATGAAATCTCTTATCATGAACATAAACTTGCCTGGCTTAATTTTCAAATTTCTTCACTATGTGTTTTTATCTCCATTAGTCTAACTTTTAAAGGAAACATCTCAATCTCCCTGCTGTCTAGCTAGCTAATCTATCTATCTATCTATCTATCTATCTCAATTTATTACATATTTTATACTTTAATTATGTGCATCAATTACATATTATGCAGATTGCATTTAGGCTGTCATATGTATCAGCTATGTAATGTCTAGATAATTCACTAGATTTATGTTTGGGGGATGTCCTAAGATCATTTATACTTAACCCATGTTATTCAATACCTTCCCCCTTTCCCATTCATAACTATCTTCTTATCCTATCCTGCCCTTTTTATTTACTAGATCCAGGAGAATAGATGTTGCTTCTTCTTTGCAGATTCACCGTCTAGCTGTGATTTGGACATCTGTACCTCCTCTGCTTTGGCACCCGAGTCCTTCTTCCCATGAGTGGCAACTCAGTAGGCAGCTACACATTAGCCATACTCACCAACTATGATTTCCTAGACCCACCATGTACCTTCATGGCTCTGTCCTGGTCAGTACCCACTCTCTACAAAACTTTTCTGTAAATGCGAGATAGTAAGTATTTCAGGCTTTTTAGGCACAGGATCTCTGTTGTAATCACTCAACTCTGCTGTAGCAAGGAGCCTGCTGTCGAACAAACAAGTGTGGCAGCATGCCAATAAAACTTTCTTAGAGATACTGAACTGTTTTAATGGGCCAATTTTTTTCTAAGCACTGATAAATAAAATTAGAGGTTGCTTTCTTACATTTTGAAAAAGAGTTCTTCCTTTCCCCTCATACACAGAAGGATGAATTGTATGGGTTTCTACCATTACCCGCCCAGGTTTCCCACATGAAGAACTGTTTATCTGCAGTCCGTTTTTCATGTGATAATCCCCTTGTGAGTTCCTTAGATGAGATGCATCATACGAAGGAACATTCACTGTTACTCTCATTAGTGTTTATTCACATCATTGCCATTATCGTTATTGCCATCGTTCGTTCTTCTCCAGCTGTTTTCCCCTTGCTCCCTAAGGTTTTCCTGCTACACTTCATTCCTTATTAGGCATTTGTTTTATTTGGTAGATTTATATTCATTATTTCCTCACTGACGGATTTCTCCCTGCCAGTTTACTGGTGTGTGTGTGTGTGTGTGTGTGTGTGCACACGCACACATACCTATGTATCAGAGTGTCCAACCATGCTTTAAACATCAGCTGGTATCTATGTCTGTGTATAAAGTAATGGTCAGGACTTAAGGTCCATCATGATGCCAGTTACATTTCTGTATATACACCTGACATGTGGGGAATATTCTGGCTTTGTTCTATCTGTTAAATAAACACTCCATTAAGGATTGAGTAATTGGTATAATGAATAATGGCCAAACGGGACAGGCAGAAAATTATTTAAGATAAGAGTTCTGTGAATGATCAGCTCAGTTCTGTTTCATTCCTACCTTCCCAAGCACTCTGTGGTGCCATGTTACAAAAACACTGAACTGTGTGCAGAAATCTCATGATGTTTGGAGGATGTAAGTTTGGTGGGAGCATCTAGGTTTTACGTCCTACTGGGGAAGAGATGCTGAAGTGATATTAGGTGATTGCCATGAAACTACATAATTTTAACTGGAAGCTGTGGTTACTATTTTTGTTCAAAGGCTCTCTTAAATAAAGTAAAATTTAGGTTTGGAGAAATATTTTAAAATAAAGATGTTGTGTCTTTCTTTCTATTCCTCACAATGCTTAAGTTCTTCCTTGGTATTAAGATAAGCACTGAACAGGAAGGAGCTGTTTCAGTTCATTATGGCTACAGAACGCAACCTGGAGACTCGATCACTGGGAAAAATACCGCACTTTATAAAGTGTCTAAGTGGTTTCCGTTGAAGAGCTCAGTCGTTAGAACACAGACTCTTCCTCACTCAGTGTTTTCCTTTACAAAACATTAGAAGATCACATGCTAAAGGGTTTTATAAAATCAGAAATGTCACCCACATGGCATAAATCTTTACAACACATAGGTAGGTAGGCACAGTTAAAAACCATGTATTCTCTATGCTTTTTCATTTTTGTCATTAGATCTTAGTGCTTAATAAAGTACAATACCTAGCGTAATACATTTTATTATCTGAAAACATACAACACAAAATAAAAATAAGACAAAAGTAAATAAAATTGGGATTTTACTATGTGGACTTCATTAGTTACTATTACGATGTTCTCTAGCTTTTTCCTGTTCATTTATTCACTTATCAAATACCAAACAAAGGTCTGTGTCACACAAAACATTGATCTGCTAGTGAGGACGGGTCTAGCTGTGGATGGGAGAGAGTCTGTGCTCCCCAAGAGTCTTCAGTGTTTTCCACAGTGCCTTGCACGGAATCCAGAACCATGTGTCAGAGCCACCCTGAGTCTGTGAGGTGTGCGGGAGCCACTGGTTGGCACCCCCTTTTCTCTACTCTCACTGTGGTAGCTCCTTCCATGTCTAATGTATATATTAAGATCCTTATTGATATTTCATTTGAAATAAGGAGAATGACTAAAAGTTCTGGACCTGAGATGTACCTTAATCCCAGTGTAATTGGGCAACTCATTTATTACACCTGCATTATTATTTCATTCTTCTAGCTAGTAAAATTATTCCATTTTTCCTTCTAAATGGCTAAAAATGATAGTATGTAATTGTAAAATTGAGAAAGTGTGGTGCTAATATTCGGTGATGTTTTCCTGTTTTACTGGATCAACTAAAACCACCTTCTAGATTAATAAACAATGGCTTCCTTACTATGGTAAACTTACTTTGGTGTAGAACTAAGTAAACTATGTATAAAACAAAACACACTTACATTCCATGATACAGTAACTTAGCAAGGGCTTCATTATATAGCTGTGGGCGATTTCCAAGAGGGTAAGACATTGTATGGAATTCGTACAAGGTCACTTCTGCCATATCCCATCATTCTACTGTGCAGAGTAAATCAAAGCCCAGCCCAGATTCATGAGCGGGAAAAAATGTTTCAACATATTGACAGGAGGGGCTTAAAAGTATTGTAAAGGAAAACTAAGAGGAGTGTTTAGAGGAAAACACCATGTGATAAAATGATATATAATTCTGAAATTTTATATTGTTAACCACAGGAATTTTTGAAATTTAGTCTCTGAAAGAACTTATATTCTCAAAGTTTTTCTTTTCTATTGTATTTTTCTGTAAAACTTTCTATTGTGTTAGATATATTTGAGCTTAATAAAATTCTACTATTAAAAAGAGATTATTTTTTCTTTTAAAACAAATATTTATTGAGTTTGTGTAAGTCAGAAGTTTTGTTGTATGCTGAATAAAATTTTGAAATGCAATTCTAACTATAAGAAGCTTGCCATTCAGAAACAAAGTTCTAATACATGAATAAATGTGTTCATTTGAGTTACATTTCTCTGACATTATGTACAGCTTCATTAAGCTTACCATGAGTAAGCCTTATAACTTTTAGTTTTTATATTTAATGGGATTTCCTTATGAATATGAATATTACACATAACAGTTGGTCAATAAATAATTTATGAAGACAATGACAATGATGATGTAGTTACTGGCATCTTTTCCATGATTGAAAGCCTCTTTTAAATATTTATCATTTATTTTTTACTTGGATTTTACTTTTTCACAGGCTGTTATTGGCAGAATTGACCATTTCTGAGCAAGGAAATTAGGTGATTGATCTTTCCTAATGATTGATCCCCTGACTTCTTCCTTGCAATTTCTCTTGCTATATTACTTAGCTTTTGTCATGCTATAAAATGCAGTTATTTACTGAGATTTTCAGAAAATCGTAATCTGCATCTCACACGTAACAGTTTAGTGTGGAATTGGTGCTTTATTGGAGCAACACTTCCCTGTGGACTGTGTGGAGGGGCAATGCACTCACCCTGTCTGCTCATCTGCCTTCCGGTTCGTGGGGTCTCTGCCGGAGACAGTGTGCGCGTGTCTAGGGATGGATAAAAGGTGGAATTTATTCAGTTTCAGAGCAGTAGAATTAAATTACATTTCAGGTTTCCAGTTATGAATCTGTGTAGTCTTCATCTCTATAGCTTATGAGAAAATAAAATGTTTCTACATATTAATATTTTATATAAGAGAAGTTTGGTCTTTCCAAAAATTCAAAATGTAATCACTTTCATGAAAAAGTTTATCTTACTTATTTTATATTCCTATCATAAGAACATCACTAAATGTATTTCAACCTTTCTGAAAACTCTGGGAGAGTACAGCGGGATCAACTGCTGTTCTCTGAAATCACTTAGGGTGTCATTTTCCAGGGCTGTGGGAAGGCTGAGTCATGGGAACTTGTCAGAAACCCTGGGACCTGGGCATCGTGCCAGATGTGAACTCTGGGGTGCTTAGTATGTGTCCACAACTTCCACAGCCATTGTGCATATTAGTTTTACCTCCACCTCTTTCTGAAAACACGGTAAAGCTCTGGGGAAGTTAAAAGGATGGTATAATGGCCTCCCTTCACCCACTGTCAGCATTTTGCCTCAAGTTTTGCTGCTGAATGGTTTCAAAGGTCCGAAAAAGAAAGAGGCAATGAATTAAATAGTGTTTGTAAGTGAGCAGATGGGAAGGACTTAGGGTTCTGTAGATGGTCTCAGCCATCCTCGAGAAGGCTCTTTGTCAACATTATTCTGTCGGAAAGATGTTGAGCTGCTTTTGGTTCAAAGCGGGTTGCAGTGGGCAGCATTTTGCAGGCTTGTAACAGTATAAAATGCTTCTAAAAGGCTAGAACCCAGGGTTTTCCTGAACTTGACAGGCAAGCAATCTCAGAGACTACTTTAGCCTGTATCTGTACAGGAGAATCAAATATATAAATCCCATTTTGAAGACGTTAGGAAATATCAGTAACTAAAAAATAATTTTTAAATATAATAATAATTATTATTAACACTATTCTGGAGACATATGATCTTGTTTAATCGGTATACTAAAGTGCAAATTAGATGTTATTATACTTGCTTTATAAATGTGGACACTGACAGTGTAGGAGGCCTAACAAGTTCTGTGAGCTCACACAGCTAACAAAGGTATAGATGGAATTGAAATGTAAAATTACCTGGCTCCAAAACACATGGCCTCTCCGCCACACCTTACCAACTGTCCTTCTGAAAACAGATTATCTCCACGCAAAGCCTGCTAAGGCTTACTTGCTCAGTGATAACTTAGTCATATAGTTTGTTATTTATAAAAGGATGGTGGCAAACTGAGTATCCAATAGCAAATTAGCGTAGTAAGTTTTAGAAGACAATGGGAACACCGAGTTAACAAGTAATGTGGTAGGAAATCTCTGCATATTATTTTATATTTTTCATTTGCCTTGAATTTATTGTGATACTAACAAATAGCTATGAAACCTGATTTTAGTGATATTAAATTGAGAGCACTCTTGGAGATTTTGTGTAATGTACCTTTTTTACTTGTTCAGCCTTTATTATACACGAAGCACTGTGCTAATAACTTTGCATAAATTAAACCATTTAACTCATAGAAAATTATTATTTCTATTTTACACATGAGAAAACTGAGGCTCGGTAAAGTTAAATGATTTGCCAAAAGCACATTGCTATCAATTATCAGCACAGGTAATTAATTCTATACTATTTATATCTCATTCCATACTGCCCTCCCCTGTGAGGTGTATAGGGCAATGCAGTATAAAATTGTATTTTTGTCAATATAATTTTTAAAAATTGCTATTCTTATAAAATGTGAAGGTACATTTTATAAGTAGACATTAATTCAAGTTACTCATTTTTAAATATGTACTCTTAGGTGTGATCTGAATGAAACCATTATTATAATAATTGGGAAAGGCAAAAACAAATCTGTTTTATTTCTACAGTAGTTTAAATCAGTGAAATTGATTTGTGATATATCAATATACTGATTCATAACACTGTATTCTATCAAAAATATTCAGAGTGTACCTATTCTCTCCTTGGCACTGTTCTAAGCCCTGCATATACAGGAATGACAAAAGCGAATAAAACACTTTCCTTCCTAAAACGTACACTCTGCTATGTTGTTTGATACATCTATAAACAAGACACATGGGGTTGCAACAGGTACGATTTAGATCTTCCGTGGGTGCAGTTGTAGAGCCCGTCAGGTGTTATAGTGTTGAGTCAAAGAAGAAATTACTGATATCTGAAGAAGGCTCTATTTTAAATGGTTCACACCAATTTAAAAAATAACGTTTTTTCTAAGGATCTGGCACCCCTTTGTAATGCATTGATAATCTCCAACAATAATGCCTATCAGTATTCAAGGTGTCATGATCACACTGCCCTGCCAAACACTGGGAAAGTCTGAAGATTTTACCCTCTTGCTGAATGAAATGTTAGGCTGCCACAGCTGCATAAGATTAGGACTTTTGCCGTGGAGACAGGGGCTGTATTACACACATACAGCCAGCAGCATGACCTTGATGTGACCTTCATGTTCCCAGCACCCCCAGCCCCACAGGGAGCCTGGAACCCAGCCCCTAGTGATACCACTGACCCGTACCACCCTGGAGGAACCTCGAGTTTAGGAAACTCAGTCTTTGGTAAGAGATTGCGAGCTACCTTTGCCCCTGAGGGAAGCGTTTCCATATTATAAAGGACAGCACAAAAATATGTCCCGGAGGAAGACAGTGTCTCTGTCTTCTCAGGCTGATTGGTACACAAATGTTTTGTATACTTACTACTCAAAAGGGAATTTTTAAAGCCTCTGCTCACAAAACAAGAATAAATGTGAAACATGGTTTGAAAATGAACTACCACTAAAAATAATTACTTGTGTATGTGCATGTTCATATAGGGGAGAATGACATATTTAGATCAGAATGTGGTAGGACTGGTCATAGTGTGTCTAGCTGATAGACAAGGAGAGTGAGGTTCATGGAGATATTTTTACGGCTCAATATTCCACAGTTAATAAAGTTCAGTGCCAGGATTTGCATACTGAATACTGGATTCTTCTGATTATTGCAAACACCTGAGATTAAATTCTGGCACTGAAATTTCTGTGCTGAAAAACAACAGCTTTCAGAATATGTCAGTGTGACATCTACATCTATTTGGCATTCACCCACATTGTTGGCTTTCACCTGAGAAAACCTTTCCATTATGTAGTTCGGTCTACTGAAAAATGTGCTGGCGTGAACTGCCTCTCATGGGTTGGAGAAACTGGTGCAGCCCTGACTGTGCATCTGGAAAGGTGGTCTCTCCAGGGCCACCCGCTGAAGGACCTTCCAGCCCTAGTGAGCTCTGAATGTGTCTAGATTAAGAACGTCTCCAGTTTATTCATGCGTTAGACTCTGCAGGTAGATCGAAGCAGGACACAAGAGCATCTAATGGGCTGTGGAAGAACTGCTTTTCCTCCCCCTGCCCCCAGTAAAATAAACTTTGTTTCCTATAGTTTGGTAAATACTCAGGTGTCCTCAGTGACTAGGTCGGCAGTTTTAAAATATCGGCATGGTATAGCAACTGGAAACATTTCAATGTAATATTTAAGGCTCTCCCATATATGTATTTCAGAAATTACTATTTAGAGTGATTTCTTTCCATGTGATTTCTTAAATCCCCATTTTCCAGATGACCAAGATTCATGCGATTATATATTTGAATTAATGAAGACCATGAAAGCACTGTGACAGAATAAATTGTCTTTAATTATACTAATTACATAAATGGATAAAAATTGATGATTAGGACATTGCTCTGTGAAAGTAAGAGCTTTAGATTAACAATTGGATCTTCTCACATCTTATCTTCACTATCCTACCTCTGCTGACCTACACTTGACATCTAAAAGTTTAAGACAGTGTTTGAAATAAAATTTCCCCATATATAACCCAAGTTCTATATGGCTTTTTATTTTTATTTTTATTTTCATATTTACTTATTTATTTTTATTTAGTTATTTTTCAAGTACAGTTTTCTATTTCTCCCATTCCAGCCTACCCCACCCCGTGCTCCCCACTTCCCTCCCATTTCCACCCCCCTTAGTTATTGTCCCTGTGTCCTTTATGCTTGTTCCCCCAAATCCCTCCCCCCTTCCCAATTAAATTCCCTTCCCTCTCCCCTCTGGTCACTGTCCCCTTGTTCTCTATTTCAGTGTCTTTGTTTTTATTTTGCTTGCTTGGTTTTTTTTTTGTTTAGCTTCCTATTAAAGGTGAGATCATATGGTATTTGTCTTTTAACACCTGGCTTATTTCACTCAGCATAACGCTTTCCAGTTCCATCCATGTTGTGGCAAAGGGTAGTAGCTCCTTCTTTCTCTCTGCTGCATAGAATTCCATTGTGTATATGTACCACAATTTTTTGATCCATTCATTTACTGATGGGCACCTAGGTTGCTTCCAACTCTTGGCTATTGTAATTTGTGCTGCTATGAACATTGTGGTGCATAGGTTCTTTGAAATTGATGTTTTAGGATTCTTAGGATATAATCCTAGCGGTGGAATTGCTGGGTCAAAAGGCAGGTAGATTTTTATTTTTCTGAGAAAATTCCATACTGTTTTCCATAATGGTTGTACCAGTCTGCAATCCCACCAACATTGAACTAAGGTCCCCTTTTCCCCACAACCTCTCCATCATTTGTTGTTTGTTGCTTTGTTTATGATAGCCATCCTGACTGGTATAAAGTGGTATCTCATTGTGGTTTTAATTTGCATCTCTCTGATAGCTAACGATATTGAGCATCTCTTCATGTGTCTCTGGATCCTCTGTATGTCCTCCTTGGAGAAGTGTCTGTTCAAGTCCTTTTCCCATTTTTTAATTGGGTTAGATGCCTTCTTAGAGTGGAGTCGTGTAAGTTCTATATTTTGGAGATTAAACCTTTGTCTGAGGTATCATTGGCAAATATGTTTTCCCATACAGTTGGTTGTCTTTTTAATTTAATACTGTTTTCTTTAGCCACACAGAAGCTTTTTATTTTGATGAGATCCCATTTGTTTATTCTTTGCTTTATATTCCTTGCTCTAGGGGACATATCAGTAAAGAAGTTGCTGCGTGAAATATCTGAGATTTTCCTGCCAATGTTCTCCTCTAGGACTTTAATGGTTTCATGACTTATATTTAAGTCTTTTATCCACCTTGAATTTATTTTGGTGTATGGTGTAAGTCTGTGCTCAAGTTTCATTTTTTTGCATGTAGCTGTCCAGTTCTCCCAACACCATTTGTTGAAGAGGCTATCTTTACTCCATTTTATGTTACTGCCCCCTTTGTCGAATATTAATTGACTGTAGAGAGTTGGGTTGATTTCTGGGCTCTCTGTTCTGTTCCATTGGTCTATGTGCCTGTTTTTATGCCAGTACCAGGCTGTTTTGATTACAGTGGCCTTGTAATACAGTCTGATATCAGGTATTGTGATCCCTCCTATTTGTTCTTCTTTCTCAAAAGTGCAGCTGCTGTTTGGGGTCGTTTATGGTTCATATAAATATTTGAAGTGTTTGTTCTATGTCTGTGAAATATGCCATTGCTACTTTAATAGGTATTGTTAAATTAAAGAAGATAATTCAGATTTCCAGGTTTAGAAAATAAAAATACAGGCCCTCAGTTAAATTTGAATTTGAGATGAAGAGTGAAAGTTTTTTTAGTGTTAAGGGATGCCCAAATATTGCAACATTAGAGATGATTCCTGTAAGGCAGTTTACTCAGTAACTGTTATAGGCAGATGTATGTTTAGAGGATACAGCCTGTATTCTATTCATTGTTTTCACAGAATATAGCAGGAAGAGTTGTAAGGATTTTATTGAAATTTGAATTGGCTAAAGAGTTAAATTTTTTATTTTTAACTTGAAACTATAAAAAACAAGCATCCAGTTATACCCTGTAAAGGTTAAGGTAGGGTTACATGCCATCCTTTGGTTATAAAATGCACGCATGAAATTTTTGTTAAAATGATGTTCCTGTTCCTGTGCATCTGTTATTAAGGCAGGCGAATTATTTTGAGTCTATGTATTTTCCCCAATCTGATTTTAAAAGGACAGATATTTTTATGATTTTCATTGATTAACAGCAATTTAAATCCCATGTCTCCATCAAACAGCGGTTCTTCTGTCATACTGTTAATGGACAATTGGACAATGTCCGCGAATTACTCATCAAATAGCGTTGTGTGATGACTCCCTCCTGTATTTGCTTACTGCGTGTACATGACTGTGCAAGGATTGCCTTATTTCTGTTGTGCTCTGATTATTTGATGGAAGTAAAAAAAGCTGTCTGTAATAGCTTTACTTCTGGGCATCAGAACCATTCAGTTGCACAACAAAGTCTGGAATCTTGAACATAATGCTCTTCAGCGCCCCCTAAATTTGAGAGCAACAGAATATACTTAGGACTCTATTGCTAGCTTTAAAACATCACTCAAGTGCTAATGATTTTCTTAGGAAAAAATTGTTTATAACTACAGGTTTTTAAATAATAAGGAGAGTCTGGTCCCAGAGTCAAACCTTAATGACTGCTTTGCTCTTTTGATTCTGGGACCTGGGCCACTTTGTGGGGCTCGGACCTTTCCTCCTTGGGAAACGGCCCCGGTGCAGTTGTGGTAGGGAGAAGCCTCTGCAGACGCTAATGTGAGCTTAAGTGCTATGGCGTCCTTTACCAAGGAGAGCTGACACACTTCCAAAGCTGTCACAACTGGCTAACTCTGGTCGGATTCATAAGGAATTAATTGGCCATGGGTGCTTGCAGGCTGAAATACTGTCACCATGGCTGTAGATCTGTCAATTTAATACACAAGGTAATCAAGTCCGGTAATAGACTCTCCGTGAATGTTAATAGCTTCCCTAAGCAAGAAATCATTAAAGGCTGTTTACTTTATGTGATATGGAAAAGCATAGTCTGGACTTTTAGTTAAAGATAATTAGGTATTTTGTGGAGTAAATTTCCTTCCCAAAACTGTACCGAAGTATCATATGTGTTGGGGTTATTTTGAAGACTAGCTAAAAAGAAAAATGAAGCCTTAAGATCCAAAGCTTGAGAAAACAACTTCAAACTGAAAGTAAAATAGATTATCTTTCTAAATATATTTACATTTTTTGTAAAGGTTCAACCAAAAAATTACATATAATCGAGTTAGAAGTGAAAGTTGACTTTTTACTTGTCTCCCCTTATCTTCCAGAGATAACCTGGTTTCTTGCTCCAGAAAGTTTTGTATTTACTTACAGACAGAGTTTTATATACACAGGTAAAAAGATTGATGAATTTTCTTATGTGATGGAATTATAGTAGACTTTTCTTTAGTAGCATTTCACTTGCCGATATACTGTAAATGTACTGCATTCTAACTGCTGCAGAATTTTCCCCATAGAGATGCTCTTTAACCTGTTTAAATATTAATTACACTTATATTATATTTTTCTAAGAAAATGAAGAAATGAGAAATAAATTATTTAATTTCAAGCTTTAGTTATCTGACATTATTTGGCTCTGCCCCTGTCACATATCGCAATGTGTAAGGCCAAGTTCAACACCGGCAGCCTTGTGCAATATCTAAGGCACTGATTTTTTTTATATGAAATTTTCCACATTTCCCTTAGATTTCTCAGAAATGATTAAACTTCTCATTGGACACTGCTTGAGGCTATTTTCCTCTGGCTTTGGTCCTTAGTAGCCGTTGTCCTATGTCAGGATGTTATGGGAAGGGAGGGGGGAATGATGAAATTGTAAATTGATTAGACAAGAAGCTCACTTGGATGAAAAAGGAATTTCAGCACTAACAGCTGAGCTGAGCAGTATTTGCAATGCCAATTTGCTGGGAAGGGGCCTTGAGGACTGCCAAAGACTTCCTGAGATCATGCACCATTGATGTCATTCTAGTGGCAGTATCCAGAAAGAACTTCCTGCGCAAGTTCTATACACAACCTTGTATTTCTGACTGGCGTTCTATACACAAGCTTTTGTAAGCCAGGTGAGTGAGTGTGGGCAGCCAGCACAGCTGAGTTTGTATGTGCGTAGGGAATGAAATAAACACCACTGTACTTCATCAGCTATGTGGGTATAAATTTAGCTGCACCAAAGTTCCTACAGAAAAAAATTTAAAAGCTACTGCATTTTAAATTTTTAAATATTCAAATGCAGTTTGTGAATATAATTGATTTATTATGTTTATAGTCTTGTTAGTAACCAAGAATCCTAATAGTTTCTTATTACTCCTAATGTAAGAAATTATTTGGGCACTGAATATGTCTGAAAACAAGGTAATTCAGAATACCTGTACTATATTAAAAAATATAAAACAATATATGAAAACAACCAAAAAGGTCATAGAAATGGGGAAATACACATAATGGGACAAGTTTACATGCAGAAGGCATTCTTGTACATTTTTAGAGTTACTGGGAGAATTGATACTTTTAAAGCATTTTCAACACATTGAAATCATTTAAGACATTCAAAACAATTAGTATAGAGACTTTAAATTGTAGCTGCATATTAAATTTTGGTTTCCATCTTATAGTCACCACTCAATTAGTAGATCATAAAAATATGGGCACGTATCTTCATGCAATAATAATAAAATCACATCTGAAACTACTTGTTAGGAATTTTAAGTTTTATTAACAAAATAGCATGCATTTTTAGATTCTGATTACATTTTCATACATAAGTCTTTGTGATGTGGCCGGTTAGCATTGTAATGGGATCAGAAGGGTTCTTAATTCTCTCTGTTGTATTATCCTGTACTCAGAGCTGAGGTTGGTCTGGCAGGTTACCTCTCCTACCTTTTTATGTAAAAGAAAATGATTGCTTGGTTAAGTAAAGATTTAAAAGGTGAGAGTCCTGTCTGCCCTGAGGGTATATTCTATGGACCTGAGTGGAATTAGGGAGAAGGAAGTGCTGCCTGTCTTGGGGGCTATCCATGCACCTACTTCAGAGCCAGGTGGCCCTGGCAGCAGCCCATGGAGGTGGTGGCACCTGGCTGGAAAGAGCAATAGTTAAAAAGAGGTGACATGATGAATTGAGTGGCGAGGTAAGCCCAGCAGGAGAGAGAGATTTAAATGCGCTTGGGACATGTGACTGTTTCTAGAAGTAATTCTAATATTGTCTCAGACAAATAAGGTAAATGTTCTGCAATTTTACAAGGTTTTAATAATGACATGTTGGCATGTTATACTTAGTGGGATAGGTAGGTACCCTCTGAAAATTTGTGCAATAGTATTAATATTAAAACAATTCCAGATATGTCTCCTGAACGTTTGGCAGAGAATATTAGTTACATCCTCATCCATTTCAGTCCACAGGACATTAAATACAAAGGATATTTATTTTCATCATCATTGACTGATCATCTGCTATATGTGGACAAAAAAAGTAAGCTCTGAAAATGAAGAAAATAAATTAGACCCGTGACCTTTACCTTGAGGAGTTTATATTGTAGTGCAGGAGATAGAAGTGTAATGATGAAATGGGAAAATACTAAAGTAGAAGCACAGGTAGTGTGGGAAGAGAAAGGAGGAAGCTGTGCAAGGAAGGCCTCCAGAAATTATTCCTGATATTGCCTGTCTCACCTTAGTTGAGCCTGAATGCCTCGCACAGTATTGCCAGCCTCCACTGATAAATGGTGACTGAAATCTAAACAGGAAAATCCCCTTTCTGAAGAGTTAGGTCAAAGTTTAACTTTTTTTACTAAAACATCTTAGAATGTATGGGATGGTTTCCTTTGAATCACACATTTATCCACTTATCTTGAGCCTGGTTTTAATATGCTAAAGTGAAGTTATACTGAATTTGCTCCAAATGAATTTTTCATGTCCTTGTTTCTTTCTTATCTACATCCTATACATTGCAGAGCAGCATCTGCAGAGGCCATGGGCTGTGTCTGCAATTTTATTTGTAAAGCACTCATTACAGTTATGAGCTGGCAGGGCCCTTGGCAGTGCTTTATTGGAGGAGAATTGTACGAATTGAGGTCGTGGACCCAATATAGAAATTTATGTGAATCTCGTTCTACGCCAGATTATTTCTTTGTGTATATTTTCTTACATGGTCAGATCACTTACTCATGAAAAAGGCTTGGCAAGGGTCATTACTCACAGCAAATAAGGACTTAAAATTGTTAAGAGCTTATGAAAAGAAGACGACCATAGGCAACTATAAAATGCTGTTCCTTTGCACTTTCTGCATGTGGGGACCAGTGCGACTACCCTAGAATTTTGAGAAAAAAGCACCTGATAACTTTCAAAAGCCAATTAGTAGAGCCACATAATTGTTTATTTGGATTCATTTCCCTCTCAGTCATTTCGTCTGCTAACATTTTCAATAACAAGAAATAGAGGTGCAGTTCCACGTGAAAATCAGTGTTTAGTAGAGATCAACAAAATCATAGCCACAAACAAGCTTTGAACTGTCATTATTGTTAATCGGTTCACACAACAGTTTGAATTGTTTCACTGAATTCATCCAAAGAAAGATGTAAAAAGTGTCAATAGCTAGAACAAATGAAACAAAACAAAAAAAATCATCAGAAACAAGTATATTACCAATATATCTCCAGATATATTTTGAATAAAATAAGCATTGAAATATTAAAACTCATTGTGAAATCTAACATAACATTAAGATTTATAAATGCAAATTTCTTAGACAGAACCTTTATGGATTCTGAAATTGTAGAAATGTAGCTAAAAATATTGTTCAGTATTTTCTTTTCAAATATTTATTGGACACAGAATATGTCAGACATTATTCTATACTTAGATTTAAGGGAGGGAGAAGTGAATAGAACATAAGCAATAGATAAATAACATTATACAAATACATGTATAATATAGCGTGTTGAAATGTCGTGTCTGTTATGGACAAAAAAGAGAAATGTGGAGTAAGTTGAAGGGATTAGGAAGTACAGTGGTAAGAAGAGGAAATTGGGGATTCAGAGTAGGGTGAACATTGTAGGCATCATTGGGACCTATTATTTCAAATATTAGAAGTACATGAGGCTGATATTAACATAATATATTTTTCAAGGGAATATGAGAATAATCAAATCTTGCCACTGGCTTCAATCAACTCTTTTTCTCTTTGACGTCCCCGAGATATTATTAAGGACAAAATATCTGGTATCTTAGCTAGAACTTTCGCTGCAAAACTCAATAGAGAACTTCTCTTGACATGGGCTGATTAAAAAAAAAATTGTCTCATTTATTAGTTTGTCCTGACTGGAAAGAATAAATAAGGTAGGATTCATCTATTTCTTTTCTTTTTTGAATAATAGACCAGAGTCTTACATCTGTCCAGCTACATGGGCAGTAAGGTTTTGTCTATGCCTTCCAGTGCCAGGTCAACACAGATACTGGTGACAGTCGGGCCTGTCTGTCCAGAGCAATGGTTCTGAGCTTAGCTGTACTGTAGGGGCAAGAGAAAGAAAGAGAGGATCAGGGAATGAGTCCTCTACTCTGCCACTTCAGGATTATGAGAAAAAGGAAGACACAAGAAATGATACATCCTACTTTGGTGCTCCAGTAACTAAGACTGACCCATGGTATTCCATAATTTAATTGGCCAGACCAGGGAGTGGGTTAAGGGAGTGAACCAGGAATCTGAGTTATTTTAAAAGGGGGCAGCTGTCAGGGTGGGGAGGCGGGTGGTGGGACGCTTGGGGTGGGGTAGAGGGATTGAGCAAAAAAGAGAAAAACTAATGGGCACAAACAATAGTGTGGTGATTGCCGGAGGGTGGGAGGTAGAGGAAGATAGAGGAGGGTTTGGGGGGATAAATGACTATGGATTGAAACTTGACTTGGGGTGGTGAACACACAGCACAGTGTACAGATAGATGATGTGTTGTAGAACTGTACACCTGAAACCTGTATCATTTTATTAACCACTGTCACCCCAATAAATTCAATAAAAAGGAAAAAATAAATAAAGGGAATGGTAAGGAGAAAGGGCCTTGAGGCCCTTTAGAAGTGAGGACATGCCAACAATGGGTGTATTGACAGATACCCATATTGGAAAACATTTCTTCTCAATTGCTATTGCAACCAGTCTCTTACAGACAAAACACAGTTAGTCTTTTAGTCTTGTTTTTATTTTGTTCTTAATCAAAAACTAACCAGTCTGACTGGGTGTCTCAGTTGGTTAGAACATCATCCTGATATGCCAAGGTTTGTTTTTGGTTCTGGTCAGAACACATGAAAGAATCCACCAATGAATGCATGACTAAGCGGAACAACAAATCAGTCTCTCCCCACTTCTTCTCTCTCTCTCTCTAAAATCAATAAATAAAAAAGTAAACTAACCAAAGGTAAGGTCATTTTCTATGAAAAATACGCGTATCCTACACATGTCTATTTTAAGTAAAAGTTGGGACATGTGGGACGGGGATGATGTTCGATGAGCTCATAAAGCACATTATTCAATAAGAGACACACAATACAAAATTGTAAGAAAAGAGGGACCAGTTCATCTGCTTAAAATAAGATGGTAAATAGAGGACAGCAAACTCACAGTTATTAACAACCACACCTAAAATAAAATCAAACTAAGAGGACAGCTAGATCAGGAGCAGAAACATAGAAATGAAGATCTCATGGAGGGTTAGCAACAGGGGAGTAGGAGGAGGAGAGGTGGGGAAAAGGTACAGAAAAGAAGTAGCATAGATGGTAGATAGAAAATAGATAAGGGGGGCAAGAATAGTATGGGAAATGTAGAATGTAAAGAACTTGAGACACATGGTCATAAACTAAAGGGGGGAATGGTGGGGGTGGGGGGTTCAGGGTGGAGGGGAATGAAGGGGGAAATAGAACAACTCTAATGGCATAATCAATAAAATTTAAAAAATTAAAAATAAATAAAATTTTAAGAAAATTAAAAAAAAAAGAGTAAAGAAGAACTTGGGAAAAAGCAGATCAAGTATAAGGCTCAGATTATAATCCATCACCAGAACAACACACACTGAATTAGCCCAGAAATTTGCCTTCAAGATTGCTGGTAGTTAGCGTGGAAAGGGAAACTGTCCAATTACACAATTGAGAGTTTCTGTAAAATGAAAAGAATCTAATTCCTGGCAATGTAACTATTATAAAAAATAATATCACATGTCTACTATTTCAGACATATCCGTTTTATAGGTCACCCTGGATTGTCATTTTCCTTAAACATAAAATAGACAATGATTTTATGTTTTTTATTCTTGGGCATAATATCTTTCCATTAGACTGTACCCCTCATTTTCCCAGTGAAATTTAACTCATCTGAGTCTCACCTGAACCACCACCTTTCTGTAACTTATTCTCTTGCTCTATTTTCAAACTCCTTTACCATTTCTATAATTCATTTACCCCTCCTACACATTTAATAATATATTGATTGATTTCACTAATTGACTCATTGCACAAATAGTTAATGTGTCATATATGCCAGGCAATATCTTACAATATATAGTTAGTATATAGCAGAGAGTCCCTACTCTCATTGAGGTCATAGTCCAGTGGGATGGACTATGCAATTCATAAATCCGTTATTACAGTAAATTTACAGGGTGATAAGAAATTTAAAGGAAAATAGTCATGGAGATGTAAAGCAAAGCATAGGAATTATAATCAAAATATTGTAATAACAATGTAAGGTATTAGGGGGGTGGTAGACTTATTGGATGGATCACTTATAAATGTCTAACCACTATGCTGTATAACTGAGACTAATATAGTATATTGAGTATATCAGCTGTAATTGAAAATTTAAACAATAAGTATCATGCAATATACAGATGATGTTTCATAGAATTATACACTTGAAACCTATATAATCTTATTAACCATTGTCACCTAATAAATTTAACCCAAAATAATTAGCTAAAGAAATAAAATGGTGATAAAAAAAGAATAAGGGAGCGAAGAAAATTCAGCTCAAATTGGCAAGATATCTATATATGTGTGTATATACTGTATATGTAAAAAAACACGTGTTTTTTAATTTTTATTGAATTTCTTGGGGTTTGAAGTGTACAATTCTATAACACACCATCTGTATATTGTATTGTGTGTTTGCCACCCAAAGTCAAGTCTCCTTCCATCACCATTTATTCCCCTTTTACCCTCTGCTACTTACCCCCCACCTTGCTTTCCCTCTGGTTGTCACCACAATGTGTGTTTGTGTCTGCATTTTTTTCCTTCATTCCTTCACTGTTTTCAATAAGGCCTCCAACCCCTTCCCCTCCAACAGCAGTCAGTACGTTCTCTGTGTCTGTAATTCTGTTTCCATTTTGTTTGCTTATTTATTTTGTTCCTTAGATTGCACATATAAGTGAAATCATATGTTGCTTTAGTTGGCTAGCTTATTTCACTTAGCATAAACTATCCAGGCCCATCCATCCTGTCACAAAGTGGAAGATCTCTTTCTTTTTATGGCTGAAGAGTGTTCCATTGAGTACATGTACCACAGCTTTTTTATCCACTCATCTACTGATGGGCGCTTGTACTGCTTCCAAATATTGGCTGTTGTAAACATTGCTGCAGTGAACATAAAAGTACATAAATTTCTTCAAACTAGTATTTTAAGTTTCTTCAGGTATATCCCCAGAGTGTAATTACTGGGTCATAAGGCTGTTCAATTTTTAATTTTTTAATTAAATTCCTTACTGTTTTCCACCATTTCCATTGGTGGGAATGAATCTACATTCCCACCAATAGTGCACGAGGGTTCCCTTTACTGTATATCCACTCCAAGACTTGTTTGTTGATTTATTGATGATAGCCATTCTGACAGGTATGAGGTGATATCTCATTGTGGTTTTAATTTGCACTTGTCTGATAATTAGTGACTTAGAGAATCTTTTCATATCTCTATTGGTCATCTGTATGTCTTCTCTGGAGAAGTGTTCATTCAGGTCTTTTGCCCATATTTTAATTGGATTGTATTACTTTTGATATTGAATTGTATTTTAAAAATATATAAATTTAAAAATTAGAAGTAGGGCTAATTTCTCTTATAGATTTGATTAAGTAGCATAATAGATATTACCAATGCATTTATAAACATACTAGATAGCTGCTGGAAGCATCACCAATAAATGCAATTTAATGACCTTCACAGAAGACTTTCAGCTGCCTATAGAAGACTCAGCTAAAACCAGTTTAAATGTCAATGAGCTATAACGATCCATGCAACTAAAAGGTTCAGAGGAACAGTATTACTATTTTCTTTTGTTATTCAGAATTTTGGTTTTGTCGCTAAATAGTTTTTTCATCTTTGCCCTCTTTGTGCTTGATATTTCCCTTCACTTTGGTGCCTCTCATCATAGCAAAATTTTGGCAGTAGTTTTATTGCATCCTAAAAGCCCCCCAAATTTTAAATGCTTGGCCCACACCAGAACCAGTCCCTCTTGTCAGACCTAAATGTGGCAGGTCAACCAGACCTTCCTAAACTGCACAGCTTCTATTAAAGGGGAAAGTGGGGGCGTGGGGTGGGATTTGAGACAACTATTTATCAACCACAGTGAACATGTCTGAAATTAGGGGAAACTGATAGAATATTCTAGGTCCTAATGTATGTGATGTGTAAATGTTACATGGGATGGGATTTTTAGATCCATTAGATTATGCTGATGCACTCTTTATGACATTCTCACCATTATGTACAGTGTATTGCATATTAAGTAATGGCTACTTTTTTTTACTAGAATGTAGGTATTGCATAGAAAAAATACTCTAAATACCATTGCTCAATGGACTCCTACTACTGATCCTACTACTGAGTCCTTGCTTTCCAGTGCGTAGTGAAGTCATAGACTCTTAACTTTTCTTGTATAAACTATGTGTCATTTGCCAATTCACTAAGTTATGTAGAAAGAGGGAAAAAGGTCCCAACAGATCATCAGTCTCTTCAGACTTAATGTTCATGATTTAAAAGAAAATATAAAAAGATACTAAGATCACTAAATTGAAAATGCATTTACTTAAAAGTAAACTTACATCAAGGAAGACATCTTAAAATCTGTGATTTTTCTTACTTTTATACAATTTCTGATCAAATTGCACATTTGATAATATTAAATTTCATGTGTAATAAAGATGTAATATTAATTTCGTTTGTGATGATGCTTCAATAGAAATGCCTGTTATTAACTATGTCAGCCTGTTTCCTTTCTGACTGCAATTTTCAATTAGACATAATCTGTTTTACTGCTATGAAGAGGAGAGAAAGGGAAAGGATTATTCAGTTACCAAATCATGAACTAGAATAGGCACTTCCTGTAATATGCACTGTGCAAAGCTATTTTCTTTTGTATACAAGTGATTTTTCTAGATTTAAATAAATGTAGCTAATGTAATTAAAGGTATATGTCTGGAGGTAGTATCTTTCACAGTGCTTTAAATATTCTAGTTTATAAACAAACGAGCTTCTACACATGCTGACTCATAGCACCACTGAATTGCCTGGCTTTTTTCATGTTTCATGTGTGCTAAAGGCTTAAGGAAGCGCATAAGATTCTTGAAAGCTACATGTCTAGAACTCTGTAATGGCAATAAAATGCATGTCTGTGATTTTCCACGGCAGTGAGAGCAGAACTCTCAGACAGATCTCTCCTTAGTTACTTAGAGAGAAAGCTCTTATATTTCTCCCATGTTGAGGCAAAAATGGGAGGAACATGTATTGCTTTAAATGCTCCAGTGAAGTAAAACTTACTCAGATCTTTGAACATTACTATATTCTAAGTGGTTTATTTCTTCTGTCCATTAAGTGAAGTATTTCTGTGGATTTTTCATATGTAAAAAAGCTTACATAATAACATATTAAAACCTATTTTTTTTTTGCCTGGGCCTAGATGTATCAGTGCTTGAGTATGACTTTCAAGACAGAAAACAGGAAACCAGTCTTTTTTATTTTATCTTATTTGATTTGTGTTATGTTATTTAATTATCTTACTTCTGCTTACCCTTCTTTCTCTTAGATATGAAATGTCCCCCTTCAGTCACACCTCAAAAGATATTGTACATATCAATTTACTTTCCTCAGTTTAACTCATATGAATTAATACTTTCAGTAACTGGGCCTAAGAAACAATCTTAAATCTCCCTGTCTTCATATAGTAATTCTACTGATTGTTTACTTTTAACTTCTTTCTAGCAGTTTGAAGGATCAACTTATTATATCGTTTATCATACTTTCACAAATACATTGATTCAGCAGTACAGTGTATATTTTAGGATTTTGAAAAACTGAATGTTTTTCATTCAGTTTGTGATTCTGGATTTAAATAATGTCACTTATGTTGAGGATGAAACTGTAAAAATGAACATAGGTAATATTCAAATAGGTTTTTTCTCACAAAGGGAGAAGAATCACAGACTTTGGGCAAGAAACTAAAAGGGTTCTGATTTTAAAAACTATATTTTTTTAGTTATTTTTTCTCCAGATTTATTTGCTATGGTAACAATTCTGCTAAGCATGGTGATTATTTACCCAGTAAATTATTTAAACCTGGAAAAATTGCTTTGAAAATCTGTCCTGCAATAGACCCTCATCATCTACAAAATCCAAAAATACTTCGCTATTACAGTCACACAAAAATGAAACCCTCTCTCCATGATAGTTCTCCGCGGGTAGGAACCATAAATTCATCATATTACATGTACTTTGACCAAAAAACACTGAGGCAGTGTCAGAGTGCTCATCCCTGAACCTGGTGGGGGTGAGTTCGGCAGTATTCCATTCGCAATGTAAAAAGTGACTTCTCTTCCTATTTAACAGTATACAGGAAATTGTAGTGGCAGGGTTAACATTATAATGTGATTTTTTGACATAACATGAATAAAATATTTTCCCTACTTTATGAAGCTCTCTGCTGTCATTGGGAACGAACATAGGGTGAGAAATGTTTAGGGCCATTGAAAGATTTTTATCACATTGAACAGTCAATACTGAGCAGCTGGTCAGAGAACATTGTGGCCACTCCAACCTTATTGCACCTGTGTGTGTTTCGGTTTTAATATCCCCGGGTGGGTGATGAAATAAATCACATAATAAAGCTAAGTCAGTCTGGTGTAGCTTGCTTATTTTGTAATTATACATATAATCTAGGTTATATAGTGTAGGTGTATTGGTAAATAGAATATAATTTAATGTTATAAATATAAGATTAATCCCTTTAGGGAGCTAAAGTATTATAATATATTGGATAACAATTGCATGACATATGTCAGACTCATTATTGTGTATTTAATTAATTAATTAATTTATGAGTGTACTTTAAAGGGGTACATTTTAATTTGAGAAGTAAAATACAGTATAATATCTATTATTACCTAGTCAGCAGTATGATGTGTCCAGTGACCAGTACTGTGTTATAATCCTGACATTCCTTATTTTATATAATCTTCTCAGCAGTTTATGAGATAAGTAGTGCTTTTTACCCCTATTTTTACAAATAACTTAATAGAAGCTAAGGTAGTTTATATAATTTTCTTTAGCATCTGTAAATAAATTGTTTTCATATGTGTGTATATATATCACATATTACATATAAAAGTGAAAATGGTTTACTATATAATTTTTCTTATTTTTTACATATCATAAAATAAGACAATAGTTGCTGTTATGTTTATATATGAATTATGACTATAGAAATTAATTAAATGATGAAATAAAGGTTTTAATCATGGTAATTTTTTTTTTAAATCTGGTTTTGTATTTTCTGATGAGGTTTTTTATCCTCTGAAGGTTTAGAAAAGTAATGCTTATTATACAGCTTGTTATATAAAAGGATAGTAAATTACCTACTTGGGATTATCATTCTCCAGAAAAACTATAATGGGGACAATTTTTTTTCTCAACCTATATTCTAGGTCATTACTGCTTTTTCTTCAAGCTTTACTGAAATATATTGAC
Organism: Artibeus jamaicensis; assembly: GCF_021234435.1. Taxonomy (NCBI): domain Eukaryota; kingdom Metazoa; phylum Chordata; class Mammalia; order Chiroptera; family Phyllostomidae; genus Artibeus; species Artibeus jamaicensis. Next base: position 16,985,437 of record NW_026522056.1, on the reverse strand, counting down.
ATATAATATTGGGTAAGTTTAAGGTATATAGTGTTGATTTGAGATATATATGCATACACATGTGTGTGTATGTGTGTATATATCTCAAAATGATTACCACCAGAGTATTAACTAACAGAAGCATCGTGTCCCAAAAATAACACTTTCTTTTTTCTGAAGACATTTAAGATCTACTCTCTTAGTAGCTTTCAATTATATAGTACACTATTACTAGTTATAATTACTATGTTGTACATTAAATCCTCAATACTTGACTGGCACTTTGTACCTTTTGATCAGTATCTCCCTATCTCACTCACCGCTCAGCCTTTGGTAACCTTCATCCTACTCTATATTTCTACAAGTTTGCACATTTCCACAAGCTTTTCAAGATTGCACATGTAAGATCATAAAGCATTTGCTTTTCTTTGCTTGACTTACTTTATTTAGTATAATGTCCTCAAGGTCCATCTGTGTTGTCACAAATAGCAGAACTGTCTTCTTTCTCATGGCTGAAAAACATTCCATTATTTATATCTCACCTTTTACTTATCCTTTCATCTACTAAAATACTCTTAGGTTGTTTTCATGTATTGGCTTTTGTAAATCTTTTTGAAATCCTGCTTCAATTTTTTGGGGGAATTATTAATCATGGTTCACTACTACCATTCCTGTGGTTAGATTTTGAAAGCACCTGGAGACTGATCTCTGACTTTTTCACCCTTGGCTTGTTACACAAGGAAAAGATTTTGATGGAATAACATCTCTACAGAATCCCCATAAGGCCCCTGCTTTATAACTAAACTAAGTTAAACTAAACTAAATTGAACTAAACTAAACTAAAATAAAGATAATGGCTTACTAGTGCTATGTATGCTCAGGAATATTTGTCTCAGACTCACCGTCACCTCCACATATCTTATTTCACAAAACTTCTAAATCAAGCCACCTGGTCCCGATAAGTGACTGCCATGCATTTTGCATCTCGAACATATCTTGTGGTGTGTATGCAGGGGTGTAGGGACCAATATGTGCGTGAGATGTTGAGCATCTTTTTATGTACCTGTTGGCCATCTGCATGTCTTCTTTGGAACATACCTCTCCAGATCTTTAGTAGTAAATTTATGGGGAATTGTGTTCAGTGGAACTATTTCAAATGATAACATTAGATACTGTCTAATAAAATAGGGATTTTCATAGAGAATAGAGGAATGAGATCTTTGGGTTAGCATTAAAATGAACATATTGGTAATCACTAATGTATTTTATTTAAAAAATTATTATTTTTTATTAAATTCAGTGGGGCAACATTTTTAAATGAAATTATATAGGTTTCACCTTGGTCAAGTAGCTCAATTGGCTCAAACATCGTCCTAGTATGCCAAGGTTATGGTTTAATCTGATCAGGGCACATACAAGAATCAACCAATGAATGCATAAACATTTGGAATAACAAATCAATGTTTCTCCCTATATATCTCCCCCCTTCTTCCTTCCTTTCCATCTAAAAAAATATGTATATGTATATATACATATATATGTTTCAAATATACAATTCTATAACACAGCTAATCTTAAAGAAAGAAAACTCAGGTACTGTGCATTTTTCTAACTTCAAGAAAATTCATGCTTCTATAATATTTGAGTTAAGTAAGCAGATGAGTGAGGTCATAGCTGATTAGTAAGAAAATTCAAATTCTTATGGAACAAATATTTCAGCAACTATGGTTTCCTATTAAGAGCAAACATAATCTTAAGGTTTTAGGTAATTGCTTAGTGGAAAATAATCTGTCAATATTTATTTTTATTAGTAAGCAGACTTAGACTGAAATTCAACCTTGTGCTGAATACATAAAGAGTAAATATACATTTAGTTTACATTATTAGGTAACAGAAATATAAATGCACTGGGTCAGAAATCCAGAATGCGCTGGAGCTCTGCCTTTGTAAGGGCATTTGTGTCAGTAAACATCTTCACTTTCATTAACTAACTTAAAATTTATGGGCTATAACTTTTGCTAAGGATTAATCAAAGTATTCAAGGTATATATCTGTTTGGAAAAATATTCTTAAAATTTATTTTAAAGTATATCAAATAGGTAGTTTTGCTTGCCTACCTTTCCTTCCCTGCATTTCCTGCATTGCCAGTAGGGTGTGACTTGTTTTCTTTCAGATTGTCAATGTCGCAGCTGCATAAATATTCCTTTTAATGCATATAGGTGAGTCTAAAAAAATGAGAACCTGCACAATGGGACTAAACTATTTCTGAGTTTTAAAGTTGATAATTTTGCAAAACTAATGTCTGTTACTAGTATGTATATGTGCTTGTGCACTGTAATTCAAGAAATTTCTTGTGACGGTTCACCTGTGCTGGCTGTGCTTGGACACCCCCATGGACGGATCCTCGGTACAACTAGAGCTGGCTTATTTGAAGTGCGTGTTCAGACTGTCAGTTCCGTGTAGAAGCTTTAGGCCTGTGTTTCATCCCTAGAATATATGAATGTTATAAAGTTAAACCTAGTTCTTCTCTCCAAATGTTGTACTCTAGTTATCATTTAATACTGTCGCAATCAGAGACCAATGAATAGTTATTGTATCTGTGTATTGTGTATATGGAAGACTAAGCAGATAGGAATATCTAACTAGTTTAAATTTTAAAACAAGTATGTATAAGAGTTAGAACAGCTTCCAAAAAACAGTTTTTTTAAAAAATTGAGTTTATATTGATGTTATTCTAATTCTAATGTTATTGAATTAAGCTTTACCAATGTACAATAATTAAACCTTTGTCTATCTTTTGCAGTGATTTCAATTTATTTAATGGCTCATGTTGTTCAAAAATTAAATGTGGTCTACATTTAATTTTCTTTTAAAAATGCTTTTAGAAAAACAACTTAGGAAAATATCTATATTCTATATCTTTGCTCAAGTGTCCTAGCATGGTTTATCGTCAACCAATTATGGCAATGATATAAAAAGCTTTTATTTGTTATAATTTTTAGATGACACATTTAGCAATTCTGTGAACTATTAGCATCTAATGTTTTAATGTAAATATTTATTTGTTATGACCCATAAAATAGTATTTTATGGAGAAGCTAAATGCTTAAAACACTTTTTAATTTAATGTGTAGCCATTACAAAATATGAAGTGATTGTAGTATTATAAATTTAGAAATGAGAATGGAATGGAACAATATATATAAGGAGATTTAAAAGTTTCCCTTGTAAGGACCTACTACAAATGCTAATCTTACCACTAGTGGGTTGCTTATTTCTAGGTTAATGTGGTTTAAAGGATGGACTTCATCTAATAGATGTCAGTTATGGGTCACTAGTTGCTTCTGAAAATGCAGTGCAAGTCAGTGGAAGAGTGCAACACAGAGCGCGTACATCCTCCCTTGTGCCCAGGATGGAGGGAAACGGTTATGAGCGAGCCAGTGTCATTTAACATTATATGCACAAGCTTTAGATTTAAGCAAAGCTGGGTTTGATTTCCATTTTTCCTCTTCCTATAAATGACCAAGAAAACTTTAGTTCCCTCCTCTGTTTTTGAGGTCAGATATTTAAGGCAATATAATAAGTATTTAATTAAAGATGTCAGTTATTTTTATGATGGATTTTACTGATGGATGGTGTGTGTTGCAGTATTAGTAGTTTCATGCTTTATCCTGAATTATCCATGCCATCTAAAGATAACTAGTATATGTATATTATATATAATACATATATATTAGCATATATCTATGGATCCCTGACTTCTATCTACCCATTACTTTTTCAAAGATGATTTAAAAAAAAAAAACATTTTCTATTGAGAAAGACTTAGATCAACTCAGGGCAAAGGGGGGATAATAATGCTCAAATGAAATATATAACTGTATTCCCCAGTGTGATCCGAAGTCTGGTGTAAGCACTCCAGTAACCCCAGAACGCCTGAGAAAGCACAGGGCTGACTAATATTAACCGTGCGGCACCCCAGGAACCCGAGTTGTGCCTATGTCAGCTCTCAATTAGTGCAGCTCCACACTGGGAAGGAGATTTAAAAACAATGGGACATCATTAGTGGACATGCATAGTACAATATTTTGCCAACCTACCAAATGTCTGCTTATGAGCCATCCACAGGGTCCCCACTAAAAACGAAAGCAATTTCTTATCCCCTTTGGTAGGCTTTGAAACTGGGAGCACAAGGATGAAATTATATAGCAAAGGGGAAGGAAAATCCACACACACTTACCCACTGATGGGTCCATGCACCTCAACAAACGTGACAGGGGCCAGTGCAGTCAGTTCAGTGGCTTTAATGATCCTCTTCTGGAAGTAGCTATTTGAAGAAATCCAACTATCTTGAGCAAAAGGTAAGCATTTTAATATATCCAGATCTTTGGAATAATCTTGTAATTTTAAGTCACTGAATCTAGAATCAGAGCTGGACCTCTTTAGAGTTGAACCTCTAAAGTTCATGTCAGCCTGATGGCTTTAATCACTTACCTTCTTACTGGTTTATAACTGCCAGTTTTAACTCACCACCAAAGGACAGAGAGCAGACTTACTGCGCCTGCAATGTGGCCTAAGGATGTGCTTGTGAAATAAGCCAGGGGGGGGACCACTTCCCTATGCAGGTGCTGCTAATTATGTGTGAACTTAGGTCAGCCTCCTCTCCCCTGTGGCACAGAAGTGTTATGTTGGAGCAAAATTACATGTGAAATTGTGATAGCACTTTACTGGATAAACATGGAAGTTTTTAATGGCCTCGTATGGTAAGCATTCCCTCTGGAATATGATTATAGATCACATCGGAGTGTCCTTTTCTTGTCCCTTTCTATGTTGAGATTTCTTTGCTAGTAAGTAGATTGATTGTAAGTAATATCACTATCATCTTGGGGATTTTGTTACTCATTATACGCATGGCTGTACAGAAATGGAGCTGTTTTCTAAAATGAACACTAATATAAGAAAAAGCATTATATTAAAAATACATGTGACTGGTTAGTTTTAGATTCTTTAGTATTAGACTTCTATGGTGTATATTATCCAGGTGTTGGATGATTTTTTTAGTTCACTAGCAAAGGCAAGTAGAAGTGTGTAATCTCTATTTTCCTAAATGGTTATCTGACTAATTAGTTTTTCACTTTGTTAGTGTTTGTGTGTATTGTGTGTGTGTGTGATCTAAAAGTGCTTGTAAGTCATATCAAGTCTCTGGGGAATTAATTGAGTTTGATTTTTATTTTCCTGTGCAAACAAATTGAATGTGAATAAGTGCAATGAATAACTTACTCATCATTGGATAATATTCTAGAAATTATTCATTTTTATGTAATGATTTTTCTTTTCATGCCGCAACTTCCTTGGAAGATGCTGTGTAGTATGTAGGTATTAGTTTACCCCTTGGGAGGAACATCATGGCTCTTAAATCCTATCCCTCAACTTAGAAATGAAAGTCTCTGAATTTCCTTGAAGACTGTACTTACATACCCCCCAAAAATTAGTGAACAATATATAGCTATTAAATATTTTTCAGTGAAAGATAAAAATGGGATATACTCTACAATCCACAGCTAACAAATTCAGTGACCTCACAATGCATGTATATTCTCCAAGGTCTCTTGTTAGCCCCTTAGCCACTGCTCTCTGTGGTTGCCATAGTTGCTGATATTGACATCTCTAGGATCTTCCTCCCAGAAAGACTCTACCTGGTGGAGTATCCTGTGTATCGGCAAAGAAATTGAGCCCAGCCTAAGTTTTACCTGCCCCTACCCCTACTTTTACAAATAAACAAATAAGCAAACTGCATTTTTGTTTGTGTTTAGCTTAGTAGGGCCAGCTTCTTTAGAAAGCAGTTTGACAACCAACTTTTGTTATCATTGAATGTCCCTGGGATACCTTCATTCCTCTCTGTTTTGACTTTCCACTGAAGTAAGGAATATTAATGAATGAAATATTATCAGTCTATTAAACCCAAGTGGTCTTTAGAACGTGGTGTAAACTCCCTACAAAGCATTAGATGTGTCAGGGTAAATAGAGAGTAGTATATGAGAGTAGTAAATGTGGAAAAAATGTTATGAATTAAGACCACTGCTCCTAATGAGCACAGAGCACAAAAGGACTACTGTTAAATGATCGGAGTTTCGCAAGGAAGAAAAAACATTATTTCTGTTGGGTGAGTGTCCCTAGGTAGCTGACATCACTTTGTTTATTTATTTACTTTTTAGTTGATAAATTTAACAAGTTAAAATTTGCAATTTTAAGATATAGAGTGTGCTACTTTGATACATTTATATATTGCAATATGATTGCCATTGAGTCATATGTATCACTTTATATCATTATAGTGTATTATTGACTTTATTCATTATACTATTCTTTAGATCTCTACAACTTATTTATTACTCACTGTAAGTTTGTACCCATCGATCTTATTTTTTCTACTCTTTATTCCCTGTTAATTTGCTCGGTATCCCCTGTTATTTCTTGGTATTTTTTATAGGTTTGACTTTTTTAGATTCCACACATAAGGGATGTCATACAGTACTTATCTTCCCTGTCAGACATAATTCACTGAGCATAGTGTGCTCACAGTCCATTCACGCTCTGGACTGTTAGAAATGACAGGGTATCTTTCTTCTCATGTCTGAATAATAATCCACGGTGCAGTGTGCCATGTCTTTTTTTGTCCCTTCGTCCATTGATGGGCATTTGGGTTGTTTCCATATATTGGCTATTGGAAGTGATGCTGCAATGAACATGGGTGTACATATATCTCATCAAAACCCTGTTTTCTTTTTTTAGTATCTACCCAGAAGTAGAATTGCAGATTATACGACAGATCTATTTTTAATTTTTTGAGGAAGCTTCATATTATTTTCAATAGTGGTTGGACTCATTTACATTCCACCCAAAAATGTGCGGGATTCCCTTTTTTCAAAACCACTCTGAAAGATTCCCTTCCCTGTTCCATTAATGGACTGAATTGTGCCATGTTAGAGTATGAACCTGTGGTACTTTAGAGTGTGACTGTAGTTGAAGATAGGGCCTTTAAAAAGGTCATAAAGTTAACATGAGATCAGTAGGGTTAGCTGGAATCCAGGATGACTATAACTGAAAAAATTTTCAAAACAGATAAAAAAAGAAATCATGAAAGTTCTAAAAAAGTAACAAAAACTAAAAGGAGTTTATGTCTCTTAGTTATAATGTTGATCCAAATGAATACATTTACACTGTGTATTAGCTATGAGATTTATGAGACATTGAAGCTAGAAGAATAAGCAGTGGTTTACTTGAACTTCCATGAAATATGGACAACATTTCACATTCCTATCAGGAGGCAAGTTGAGCAGGGGTGCATGGGTTAAAAACATATCAGCAGAAGGCATTAATTATAGTCTATGATCTGGAGATGTTTAGACAAAGGCTTAAATGCAGAGTAAAAATCACGCACTGAGATGGGTTGTTGATAGTCTGTTTACAATCTTTATATTCGTCTTCATTTATCAGAAGTTCTAAACTATTTAATGGACTTTCACACACGCCTTTGTCCCTTTATTTATGATATTCAGTCAGACTGGAATGGCTTTACTCATTCTTGCTGCGTCTGCCCATCATAAACTCCTACTCAAGTTGGCTGCCATCAACGCATCAGGCCACTTTCAGAGAACAAACTAAAATTTCCCAGTTTGTGTGTTTCCATGACATGTCATATCGATGTATTTATATTGACGTCATGCAGAAAAAGATTTGCATCACCTCCTTTGGGTCAGGCACTGTGCTCAGCACCAATTATATACCTGGGAAAGTGTTAAAGTCAATGTTTCTCAAATCACTCCAAGATTCTTCAGTGTTGGGAATTTGTGTCCCTGCCTCAGTCGTCATATCTCCGGTGCCTGATGCTTACTTGGGTAAACTAAGTGTGTACATTATAGTTACACTCTTCTGAAGTCGATATTCTGCTTGCTACATGCATAGCAAGGTGCTATTAAGTATTTGAAGAACCAAAATTCCCATTCCCATTGCAACTTAAACAAGAGAAAAGTAACTATCAACACTTGATGCAATTATTTAGTGTCTTTAAATTTTTTAATCATGATAAAATGCACAAGCATCTTTGATATAAAGGTGAGTGGTGAGAAAATCTTTTAGTAGAAAAATTTCTTGCCATCAAATAGAGTAATGGAGAATTTTTAAATTAAATATTGCATTTTCCACACAGTTTATGTTGTGGAGGAGGGTGTTTGAAGAAGGCAGAGATACAGACACAGCATATTTGAATTGTCCCTTTTCCATGTTGGTTTAAGTGAAGGAGATTAGAGTTCCTTCAATATTCCTTTAATATTCTATGCACATGTGAGGCATTTAGAAACAGCTATTAGTTTAATACTTATGGAATATGGCATTGGTATTAGATCCTCTGAGCTGTCAGTTCCTTAGTATGCCTGTTAGAAGATATAGAAGTTACACTTTGATGTAAAAGGTTCAGGACAAATGCATATGTATCCTCTTCTGTGCTCTGTTTGAATTTAGAACTTCAAATAATAGGACTTTTTGTTGGAATTTTCCTACCACTTATTATTCAGTGGTTGATTCCTATGATTTTATTATATTTTTACAGATAACTCGTCTTCTGTTTTTATTGTTCTGCCTCAGTTCACATTCTTAGGAAGTCAGTCTTGATAGAACAACACAACCTCGTCATACCCCCACTTTTTTTAAGCTAGCTGCTGCCACCACAGTGCATTCTGTCATTCACTGTTTTCTTCCATGACTGTGCGTCAGGGTCCCGCGATACTCTCCTCTGCTCTGACTTTTTGATTTGTAACAGCTTCCATGATTGCTGCTTCTGTCTTTATGTCAAGCCCTTTCAAGGTACATAAATGCTAAACACAATGGCTTAGAGACCTAGTTCAGCTTCTCCATTAACTGATTTATGGACTGAAGATAGGAGAGGATAAAACACCTTTCAATGGGGGTTTATTCCCTGTTTTGATTCACTCTCTAGACAAGTGTCTAGTCAAAAGAAGAGACAAGTGAGAACTGCGCGGGCATATGATTGACCAAGTATATTCTAAAGCTTTGAATTTATTCTGTTTTATAGTAGGACTTATCTAACTGAGCTAAAATTCACCCTGAAGTTTGTGGCTTCTTACAAAATATGTTTAAGGTATGACTATTATTTAAAATCTTTATCTTTCCCTCATATTATCATGTCTGCATTTATATAAATACTTTTAAAATGCTTTAGTAAACACCTAGTAATTACAAAAGGAGTGATCACTGCATCCTGTTTTAAAAATTAGAATTTTATAAAAATCTTGACCAAGTGCTCAAAGAGGATAATTATTTGCATAAAATTAATATTAGCATATTATTTTTTTATTTTAAGGGTACCCAGGATGTGTTTGAAAATAGATAGGGGAAAGCATGCACACACGGAAATTACTGTTGTGAAAGAAGTCCTTATGGTCACAGTTCCTGGTAACAGGAGCTCCTGCAGGACATTCCACAGAGGTCCAGGCACCAGAGTTGGTCAGGAGGCAGGGAAGAGGGAAAACTGCAGCAAGGGTCTTTATTATGGTTACCATGGGGAGAACTCAGTGACTAAGCTAAGATGGCTTAGCTGGTTTAGTATTGGATAGTCTCAATGATTTCAGGAGACTCTGGGTTACAGAGGACAGTGACCCAGAGTGAGACCAGTAAGAGCTAGATAAAGAAGTTGGGGGTGAGGGCTCTGCTTTGACTGGTTTGCATGTCACATGCATTTTTGCAGGTGAGTTGCCCGCTGTGTCAGGGAATGTGCTAGCCTTGGGAGGGACAGTCTCTCTTGGGCCAGGAAGGACTCAGATGTCAAAGTATTGGAAACCCATGGTTAAGACATTTCTTATATCGTAAGCCCAAGTATAACCAATTAAATCTACTGATAACATTTAAAACTGGGTTTGTTTTAGAGCATGATAACCAAGGCAACCTTGTCTGACCATCAGTTATACTCCTGGTGCAGCAGTCAATGTGAGTAAAGTTGCCTGTGACTGAACTATAAAACAGACAATCACAGTTTTAGAGTGAGTTACAGGTTATAAAATCTTTTACACTAATATTTTGTTAGTCTTGCCCACAGTCTTGCACATGTCTGTTTTTTCTTGTTATAGAGAGATGTGTCGAAAGAGGCTAAGTAACTTACCAGAATCACTCTATTGGTACATAGTTATAGAATCCCAACTGCCTACTTCTAAATCTCATTGCCTGCCTTGTGCTCCGCTGACTGCTCCTCTGGGGGAGTGAGAGGGGCTCAACACGCGGGTTTGACAGCTGCAGGTACTGCTGAGCTTTACCACCTTCCTGATCATGAACAGGGCTTGGAGAAGGTGAGACCCTTTTGAACATTTCCCCGCCACCATTGTTTCATCTCTTCCATATAGCATTCATCATTTACTTTAATTAGCTGCTCTACTGAGATAAAAATGAGGGCAGATAAGGAAATTGATACCGAGGAGGGGTCTGGGATACAGAGATGGGGGTCCACACTCAGATACTAGTGTTCTCAGCAGGCCTGTAACTTCCTGTCTTTCTTTAATTAGGGCGAGGGCTTTTGCGCAAGCGTGGCTTTTAGGGCCGTGAGGAGGGAGTTACAGAGAGTGAGAAGAGAGGGAAGAAAGGACCTAGATCCTGTTACCGCTTAAATAATCAGAATATACTCTGGTTGTGCCAGCATTAAAGCCAAGATCAGAAGTAGTATTACTTCTTTTTCAATTTAAATTATATTTTATTGTTTATGCTATTACTGTTATCCCAATTTTCCCCCTTTGCCTCTCTCTGGCCAGCTCCCCACTCCCACAGCCAACCTCCACGCCATTGTCCTTGACCATGGGTCACTCTTTAACTAATCCCTTCACCTTCCTTCAGCCAGACCCCTCTCCCCTCCTGTAGCTGTCGGCCTGTTCCCTGTTTCTGTGCCTCTGATTATACTTTGCTCATTAGTTTATTTTGTTCCTTAGATTCCACATGTAGGTGAGATCATATTGTATTTGCCTTTCACTGACTGGCTTATTTCACTTAGCAAAGTAGCGTTATTTATAGCAGCAATATTATTTCTAATAAAAAAATCATCATGTTCTATTTGAATCACAGCTATGCTTGAGATTGATTTTAATTTTTTGGTTTCCATAAGCAGACTAACTCCTTCTTAGTGCCTTATTTCACATTAATGGTATCCACAGTGAACGCTTGTGAATTTTCATACAATAGAAATGTAAAGTTATTAATACGATAATGAGTCAAAGACCTTCTGGTTGTATTGAGGAGAAAGACCCAGGAGAGTGTCTGGTGGAAGAGTACATTGTAGAAAAAACAGAAGGGGGGGAATAGAACAACCGTAATGGCATAATCAATAAAAAAATTAATTAAATAAAAAAAGAAAAGAAAAAAGCAGTATTCACATCAGCTAAGCATTTTAGTTTTTCAATTTTTAATTGATATTGAAGATTTTGGCCCTGGCTGGTGTAGCTCAGTGGATTGAGCGTGGGCCTGTGAACCAATGATCATGGTTCGATTCCCAGTCAGGGCACATGCCTGGGTTGCAGGCCAGTTCCCAGCAGGGGATGCACGAGAGAAAACCATACATTGATAGTTCTCTCCTTCTCTCCTTCCCCTCTAAAGATAAATACATAAAATCTTTTAAAAAAAGAAAATAAGATTTTATGCAAAGTACAATTTAATAACAGAGTGACCCAAAGTGAAAGTGTAATCTTTACAAAATATGTCATGTGTACACTAAAATGGAATGACAGAGAAGGGAAAGACAGAACAAATAGAGAGTGGAGAACACGATGTGGAAAAAATGATTAGTAGAATTTCATTTCTACAGGTGTTGAATTGAACAGGAACAATATATTTATTAATTTTGTTAAGTGGGAAATATAATTGATCATTTTCAACATCTGTTTAGTTCCAAGCCCCAGGTCATAGAGACATAGTGGTGAACATCTAGCCAGTTTCTGGTGTCCTAATGACGACCTGAGAAAATGTCTAGTGACCATTTAAAAAATGTGGTGTCAGTGGACTGTGTACTCAGGATTGTTGCAAGGCTGAATTTTGTTTCCGATGCCCTCTGTCCGAGTCCACCAAGATGTACTGCAAAATAACCCCTAGCCAGGGTTTGTCAGTAAATTTCCATGTGGGAAAGCAAAAAAAAAAAAGAAGCCAAAGCATTCAAGGGGAAATTGCACTTCAATATCCTAATTAATTTTACTAATGTTGGCTTCTTCTGATGCCTGTCTTGTCTCCTCACTCTATTCTAATACACAACACACACACACACTTTTTAAATTTGAGAACTTTAGTTCTGCCATTTGTACCGAGATTATCTCATTAGCCTAGTTTTACTTCGTATTTTTCTGTTTGTTTACTTCTATATCTATGTGTTTTCTCAAATCAGTGCACGTTAATGTATTAAATTAATAAAGAATATGCCAGTTGGAGTGTAAGGCCTCTTGTGGCTCTTCAGATCTCTCATCCAGTAAGGTCAGATAAGACTGTCTTTATGGATACCAATCAAGGACTCAAACGTGTCTGAAAAACTAAAGAAGCATCATTTATTTCGATCACAGTGGCGGATTTTATGACAATGCTTTGTTTGGTAGGGCCGCCATAACCAAGTACCATAGACTGTATGGTTTAAACGACAGAAATTTATTTTCTCAAAGTTCTGGAGGCGGGAAGTCCAAGACCAAGGTGCTCATGGGCTTGATTTCTTTGGAGGTCTTTCTTATTGGCCTGAGGAGGGTTGCCTTGCTCAGGCAGACTTCTTGCTGTGTCCTCACATGACCTGTTTCTCTGTGTTCATTCTAAGTGTCTCGTCCTTATAGGACGTTTTTCTTTTCAAGTTTTTTTTATTGTTCAAGTACAGTTGTCTCCATTTCCCCCATCACTGCCCCCCCACTTCAGCCATTCCCACTTCTCACCCTTGATCCTACCCCTCTTTCGTTTTGTCCATGTGTCCTTTGCTCATGTTCCTGAAAACCCATCTCCATTTTTCCCCCATTACCCCCTCCTACCTTCCTTCTGCTTACTGTCAGTTTGTTCCTAATTTCAATGTCTGTGGTTATATTTTGCTTGCTTGTTTGTTTTGTTGATTAGGTTCCACTTATAGGTGAGGTCATAAAGGCCTTATTTTCTGTTATAGTCATATAAGGGTCAGTGCTTCCACATACGAATTTTGAGGATACACAATTTGGTCTATAACACTATCGTTCAAGTTGAAGAATAAAGTAAATACAGTCATGCAGCACTTAATGATGGGAATGTTCCGAGAAATGCACTGGGAAGTGATTTTGTCATTTTGTGAACATCATGGAGTGCTCTTGGCACAAACCTAGACGGTATAGCTTACTATGCAGCTAAGCCATGTGGTTCCGCCTACAGCCCTTCAGCTCCAAGCCTGCACAGCATGCTGCCATATAACACAACATGAGATTAAATCATATACAGGAGAAAATAATGCAATTCAGAGATGTCATAAGTATAAGATGAGTGAGGCTGCTGCCAGTGTGACATAGCACACTGTTTTATAGCAAACTTTGTTTATCGGTAGAAAGAGTACACTTCAAAATAATATTGAGAAGTACAGGATGGTAAGTGCATAAAGCAGCACCATGGCTGTTTCTTATCATTATCAAGTGCTCTACTGTAGATAATTGTGTGTGCCGGACTTTTATTTGACTGGCAATTCAGAAAGACAGATTAACTCTGCAGGGTACATGATAAAGCCAAGCATAGTGTACTGAACAAAGAATCTAAGTGCTCTCAAAAACTAGAACAAAAATGATCTGCCTGTGTTCCGGCAACACGACCAGAAAGCGTGACTGCTGTCTTGTTCGTGGAATGGTTTCACCAACGCATCACAAGGAGAGGAAAGGCCAGTGCAGTGCGATGACCTTAGAGAGACCACAGTCACATACCATTTATCACAGCATATTGATTAATAGATTCACCTTATTATTGTTGCTGTTTGTCTCTTCTTGTGTTTAATTTATAAACTAAACTGTGCCATAGGTGTGTGTGTATGGGAGAAAACTTAGTGTATGCAATGTGGAATACGCTCTGCGGTTAAGGCTCTGGTAGGTGTCTTGGAACTCTTTCCTGCAGGTAAGGAGGAGATGTTATAGTATAGAAAAGGAAAATGAAGTGAGTGTATATATTTTCACCATACCTTCTCTTTAGTACTCTTTGGGTTTTTATATTGAAGTGCTGTAGAGCAGCCCTGGTCAGGTATCTTGGTTAGAGTGTCATCCTGACATGCCAAGGCACACCCTCTGTCATCTATACTTGTCATCTTAGGATGACTACTTAGGATAGGCCACATTTTACCAATGTCTCATTTTATATGATAACTTAGTGATATATAGTTACTTTGAGATTTCACAGACTTTATGCAGTTGTTCATTAACACCAAGAGTGTGAATAAGGGATTTGTCGTACTTGTTTATCTATTGTACTATTTGCTGTACTATTTATTTTTTGTAAATATTAGTTCATTAACAGAGTCAATAACCTGTGTGTTGCTATAAAGGGAATGAAAATATGTTTTAAAGTGAGAGAAAAGAGCCACTAAATATAGGTCTTATAACATGCGTATTTCTTCTTTACCCTTTTCTTAGTGTTTCATTTTTATTTCTGAATTCACTTTTTGGTATTAATGCTTTATTTTTTAATCGCAGTTTTACTTTAGATATTTTATTTTAAATCTTTTCTAATAATATGCATATTGAGGCACATGATAAACTGAGAAAAATATTTGTTTCTAAAATATTGAAGTTATTATTGGAGAAGATAAAGAGGTTTCATAGGAAAATGCTTTAGAAAATCATTCTGGATACAAGACATTTTATTCATTACAAAAAATAGAAATTCTAAAGCTTTTTAAAACATACATATTTTTAAATATCAGTTTATGTTGTATGAGAATGGTATTATTAAATCATTGACTTAAAGTAGTTATGACTTGGAGGTGATTATTGCGCTTTAGCTGCACTATGGCACTGTCTTCTTTTATTTTTCACAAATTTTAAGGGTCTTTCATTTAACATCAGGAGATGGTAAGGAGAATTTCAATTGTTTTACTTATGCTGTAGAATTATGCACTCAAAATAAGGTATATGCAGTGATTAAAAGAGTATTTTCCTCGAAGGACCCCAAAATTATACATAAAGTATTAGTGACTATAACATATTAACACAAATTACATTACTGTATTGAATGAGTGGGATGAATATTTCTGAATATAATTTAATGTACTTTAGAATGTTTTGTCTCTAATTGATTTTAATGGTTAGAATTTTCTTCTATTTTTTTTTGTCTTGGTCAATTCTCTTATCCAATGTATGACATTGATCCAGGTGCTCATCTTTGTAACCATAATGATGAAAAACGATCTTATGGTAGCAAGTTACTTTGACTCACCTTTAGACTCCACGTGTACCCTGAAGGGCGTCTGTCTGTCAGCTTTACCCCGTGTCTTCACATTTTCAGTTGCTCCGTCTCAGTAATTTGTTGTTCTCTCCTGACTTCACACTTATTTTCCTTCTCTTGTTATGGCTGCTTCACAGCTTATAGCAATAGTGATATTGTCTAACACTGTAACATTTTCGTTTAAACAATGAATCAAAATAGTTGAAAATGTACATCGGTTTGTAATGTTGATGTTTTTGGAATTTTAATTTAAGCCTGGCTTTGATACACTGGGACATTTATTTAACTTCAGATAGATCTCTTATACAAATTACTAGGCATAGTATATGAACAATGTTTGCAATTAAATCTGGTACTCTTAGAGATTTCATTAGTTCTAATCACAGCTAATTTATCTAAATTCTTACAAAACTTTCCTAATATGCTTGTCAACTATTATATTGTGCTTAGTTAATTACTTTTTAGTAAAAATGATCAACTAGGGGCTCATGCACAGTAGTTTAGCAAATGAATGCATTTCTCACCCAGATGTCCTAGTCTTGAGGAGGAAGGTTTTATGTGTGGGCCGCGCTGGTCAGTCTCCTAACGGAGCTATTTTTAAGGAACCGGGCCATGATTTGGAGCTGCCATTTCTATCCATGCTTTATTGGCAACACGAAAGAGAATACAACGACTCGTTCCCTTTACAAAAGTACAACTAAGGTCGTGTTTAAATATGGTTTTCAGAGTTAGTAGGAAGCAGTGCAGAACCTGAGTTTAGACTATTTCTAAAATGTAAAAGCAAACATATGTGTGCTGACTAATGAAATGAATAGCTAGATGCATAGAATTGTTTCGGGATCACGGCACACAGTTCTGCAGCGTGTGCACCGCCCGAAGGAACCCGGCCGCGGGGACGAGCGGCGTGTGAGGTCCAGGGAACGCTTCCTTCCAATAACTGTGGGCCGGCTCCTGTTTCAGTGGTGCCGTTGGTTTCCCAAAGAAAGAGCACGTTTTTCTACTATTTCTGTCCGATCAAGACATGGTTTTGTCATTGCAAAGTGAGGTTTACTTAAATATTAGAGAATCTGTAAGTAATAAATAAAAAGAATATTAAAAATTCAAACCACCCATCATATTAATGTATTACAGGAAGAGTCAGGATTCTTTTCAGAGGTACCTAAAAGACACCTCACAAAATTCAACATTGTGCAACTTAACCATTAAAATTGGGCTGGGTACTTTTCGTGAGGACCATAAGTTCTCAAAAAAGCTTCTGAATGAATGAACATAGACGCCATCTCTCAAAAGCCTATTTACGTACTACTGGTCTCTGCTTTCACCATTTTAAACCTTAGAAGTGGAAGAAAGATCAGCCTTTGAAATTCAATATCACCATAAAAGTCATTGGGTTGGTGGTTGTTAATCCATTTCAACATTTTCTACTAAATGGGAATTTCAGACCTATTAAAATAATAGGGTTTTTAGAGACTTTTTTGGTGTATGTGTTGGTAAAATGAATAAAAATTGATTGATGGTTGTCTCAGTTCTTACACCTTTGAAATAAAGAAACTTGGCTTGCTCATTAATATATCTGTGTGACTAGCATTTAGTTTATGCCTAAGAGCTGTTTTGTTTTTTTTTTAAAGAATGGCAGGATGAATGTATCAAATGTGTCAGTATTTCAAGAGGGGTAGTGGGGTGGAAAACAACATGCATGAAATGTCTACTGTAAGTCAGTATTTTACAAAAGTGTGTGTACTGAGCTGAGCCATGCAGCAATTCTCTCTAACAGATTCACCCTTATTTTAAAGATGGAGAAATTGAGCCTTTGAGAGATTAAGCTAACTGCCCAAGGTCACGGTTACTAGGTGACTTGATCTGGTATTAAATTCAGTTCTGTCTGACTTCAAAGTACATCATTTTGAGAAGCACACTTTTTTTCTGCCATATCATCATAAAATTGACCTCCTGAAGTGTCTGGGAAATCTGACTGCACAAGGAAGAAAGATGAGTTTTAACACTTAAAGAGCTTATCAAGATTTAATTTTGGGTGTACAAACAGTATGATTTTAAAGAGCATTATCAACTAACATATGCAAGTGAATTAGTTATCATTTTTTAAATGGTTAAATGGATTTGGTCTATTCCTTGAGATGATAATAAAAGGAGCTATGTTAAAGAAAGGCAGTTAATTAAAGTATTTAGAGTGTTCATTAAAGGTCTTGGCTACACAAACATTGGATAAATATGTGAATACACATAACTGTATAACCATGAACTAGTTACCACAGGGCTAAATCCAGGTATTACAGTATGTGATATGTAATATATTTCACCAGTATAAATTATATGACTTCTGATTTTTAACACTGAGTGCAACTCATGTACATGAATACAATTTAGAGGGTTATGTGGGCTAATTTCTCGTGAAGAAGAAATTAGAGAAGAAATCACTATTATTAAAGCATCAATTCACTTCACTGACATCTTACTGCTTCAGAAAAATTAGAGGGAAAATTTCTGCTCATTAAACTTCAGAGACACCATAGTAAATTCTAATGAGTTGCTTATTAAATTAGCAATCTTCTATAACTGGCATGATTCATCAACTTTTCTGTCATCCGCAGTTTTCAGATTAATAACTAAAGCCCTGATAGCCTGACACGGCTCTTCAATCAAACTTACTGTTATTAAGAGACCACGGCCACTAAAGCCATTTTACACCATCCAGTGAAGAGCAGTGTTTCAGGAAATATTGTTTCCTAGTCGCTGCCCCCAAATCTTTCCGGGCCAGATATGAATTTGTGGCTGCAAGGAATGCGACATGTTGTATTTGCTCATTTAACATATATTGAGTGTCTTCCACAAATATGTCAGACCAGAAAGAGTTTCTGCCCTCACATAGCCTAAGTAAATGATGCAAGTACAGTATGAGATATTATAAAGAAAAAAGTGAAGCCTCCTAAGGTGGTGGAGAGTACTGAGGATAATACATTAGATTGCATGAACAGGGAGAACTTTTAGATGGCATAATACTTGAATGAAAATTGTAATAAAAAATAAGTCACGCAAATATCTGGACTTAGACCACCCAGTCAAAGAGAAGAGAGACTGTAAAGGCCTTAGGGCAAGAACGTGCTTGTTGTCTTCAGGAACCAATAGGCGGCCAGAGTGACCCAAGAGAGAACAAAGGGTAAAGGGTAAAATATGAATTTCTTTTTTCAAAGAACCTATGCACCACAATGTTCATAGCAGCACAATTTACAATAGCCAAGGGTTGGAAGCAACCTAGGTGCCCATCAGTAAACGAATGGATCAAAAAATTGTGGTACGTATACACAATAGAATTCTATGCAGCAGAGAGAAAGAAGGAGCTACTACCCTTTGCAACAACATGGATGGAACTGGAAAGCATTATGCTGAGTGAAATAGGCCAGGCATTGAAGAACAAATACCATATGATCTCACCTTTGACAGGAAGCTAAAGAATAAAACAAACAAGCAAACAGAACAAAAACAAAGACGCTGAAATAGAGAACAAGTGGGCAGCGACCAGAGGGGAGAGGGAAGGGAACTTAAGGGGAAAAAGGGGGGAGGGATTTTGAGGAACAAGTATGAAAGACACAGAGATGAGGACTGGGGGGGGGATGGGAGGGAGGGAGGAGACCGGGGGGGGGGGTGGGTTGGGATGGGAGAAATAGATTAAAAAAAAATGTACTTGAAAAGTAACTAAATAAAATTTATATTAAAAAAAAAAAGCCAAAGCCAGATTTATGTAGCGCCTCAGAGATCAAGTGAGTATCTTAAATTGCGTTTTGATTGTGATAGGAAGCCATAGAATGTTCTGATTAGAGTGGTAATATTATTTGATTTAACATTAAAGGAATATGTTGGTTAAAATATAAACCGTTAGAGGCAAGTTATATAAGGCTATTGTGTCAACACTTGGGAGACAAGATGGAACCTTGCCCCAGGGTGGTAGCAATGGAGAGGTGAGGGGTGCTTAGCTAATAAACTGTAGGACCAGCAGAACTTACTAATATATATGAATTGGCATTTGAAAGAAAGTAATCAGAGACTCCAAGGTATTCAACTTGAGCACCCGGGTAAATAATGATATTCTTTATTACAATGTAGAACAACTGAAGGGAAATTGTGGTGATTTGGATCAATGATTTTGTATTTTGGGCTTAAGTCTGAGTTGCCTCTCAGCTATTCATGTGGCCGTGTTGTGTAGTAATAAGGGTATAGAATTGTGGAGATCGGGGGTGATGCTGAGCTGGAACTGGAGGGCCGTGCCTCACAGTCAGCAGTGTACAGAATCTAAACCTTGTGATCTCGAGGACACAGGAGGGCTAGATTAAATTTCTTGTGTAGAGTGTGTAGATAGAACACCGAGCCCTTGTGTGTTCTAACAGTAAATGTTAGGGAGACAAAGAAGAAGCTCTAAAGGAAAGACAAAAGGAGACATTAATGTGGGAAGAAAATTAAGAGAGATTTTCAAGTGTAAACATGGGAACAAAGAGAGTACTTCAAGAAAGAGTAAGTGATCAACTGTGTTATTACTTACTTACAAGAGGTTAGGTAATAAGAGGACAAGGAATGTATCATTGGATCTGACAGAGTGAAGGTGATCAGTGAACTTGTCAAGAACAGTGGGGAAAGGAAAAGCTTGATTAGAAAATCTTAAGAAGGTAAATCTCTCTTAGTAAATCATCTCTAGGTATCGTATTCTTTTTGAAGAAATTATAAATGTTTTCCTAATTTCCCTTTCTGATAGTTCATTATGGGCATATAAAAATGCAACTGATTTCTGGATATTAATTTTGTTTACTGGTACTTTATAGGATTCATTTAGCAGTGCTAGTAGTTCCTTGGTGGGCTCTTTAGGGTTCTCTATTTACAGTATCATGTTGTCTGCAGATAATGACTGTGTTACTTCTTCTTTTCCAACTTTGATGCCTTTCATTTCTTTTACTTGTCTGATTGCTGTGGCTAGGATTTCCAGTACTATGTTGAATAAGAGAGGTGAAAGTGGACATCCCTGTGGTGTCCATGACCTGAAGGGGCGCATTGTAGTTTTTGCCCATTGAGTATCCTGGTGGTCGTAGGTGTGTCATATACAGCCTTTATTATGTGGAAGTATGTTCCTTCTCTTCCCACTTTGCTGAGAGTTTTTATCATAAATTGGTGCTGGATTTTATCAAATGCTTTATCTGTATGTGTTGATATAGTCACGTGGTTTTTATCCTTCATTTTGTTGATGTGGTATATCACATTTATTGATTTGCAAAGTCATGCCAACATTGCAGTCCCAGAATAAATCCCCTTTGATTGCGGTGTGTAATCTTTACACTAAGTGAAATAAGCCAGTTGGAGAAAGGCAAATGCCTTATGATTTCACTCATATGTGGAATCTAATGAACAAACTGAACTAACAAGCGAATCAGAGACAGACTCATGGTCAGAGAGGAGGCTGACAGCTGTGGGGGGGTCGGTTAGGGAAAGAACTCACGGACATGAAGAACAGTGTGGTTTGTGAGGGGGGAAGGAGTATAAGGGGGATACATGGTAATGGAGAAATACAATAATAAAAAAAAAATTAAGGAAAATTTTAGGAGGGGATGAGCCCAGACATTGTATAGACTATGAGTGTAGGAACTTTTAAGGAATTCAGCCATTAAGAGAAGGATGCAGTCAAGTCAGAGAGGCAAAGAGAGGTCAAAAGAGATTCGTTTGTTTGTTTGTTTTAAAGATGAGATATATTTTTTCATAGTTAAGCCTGTGAAAATGACCAAGTAAAGAAAAAAATGCTGACAATGAGAAGAAGCAGGGTTTTATTGGAGAGCTGAGTGGATGTGTAGATAAGAAAGGATAGGATCCAGAGCACCATGGAGGAAGCTGGTTCACTGGAGGGGCAGCAGACAGTCTGGCTGTGAATGGTAGTGAATTGGGGTAGGAACAGCAGTGAGGTCCGTAGGGCAGTGGCGCTGATGGGGATGAGAGAATGAATTCCTCAGTGGGATAAGGAGCAAGACAGTTAACCGACCATGAGAATGACAAAGGAAGTTGGAAGAGCAAGAATGTGTAATAGATTCATTGCCTTGGTGAGAAAAGTTTATTGACAAGGAAATACAGTAGCCTTATCAGGCCGCATGAGTGTCCATAGACTTTGTTGTGCTAAATGGAAATGGATAAAGCCACGAAGCCCCAGTGTTGTTTTTCTCTATCCACAATCATCTACTTGGGAGTAGGTGTAGGAGAGAATAGAATTGGGCTTAACTAGGGCTGAAGCTTTATTGTAGATGAGTAAATAAGAAAAAATGTGAGAGAAGTATGTTGTATTCACTGGTCCAAATATTTTCATTATTTTAAGAAGAGAAAGGTCCAACTGTCAATAAAAACTATCATTCGTTTTTAATAGTAGTTGGATAATGCATTCCCAATTAGTTTATATAATAGAAAAGAGAGTTAAAAGCTTGATAGGGTGTGTAAAAGATGAATATTTGAATAATCTTATATTGCAGTTACCTTTAGTTACATATTTGTTCTAACATTTAATTTTCACTGAGTTTCTCAGAGTGTTTTTTTTTCCTTTGGCAACAGTTTGGTTCTGTAGATCATGTGTCTGCACCTTGTACTTTTACATATTTTCAGTGCCTTTCACTAACATTGTATAACTTAATGAAATTAAACTATGTAAATAAAGGAGTTAACTTCTTTTTTTTTAAAGGAGTTAACTTCTTATTAATATGAGCCTCTTCACATTTATCTACCTACTGTTCCTCCTCCATTTCTTCTTGTGAATTATTATTTTTTTACATTTCTAACTTCTTCATAAATATTGACTGATAAGCCTTTTACTATACCAACTTTTCTTTCTGGTGAAAATTAGCCTTTTATTAAAAAGAGGTACTAGTTTTAAAAACTGACTTTTTTTCATGCACTTTTTCCCACAGATATGTTAACATTACAAATGTGTTAGATATTTTGTGGTTGTTTGAAGGGATTTTCTAAATAATTTTTATTTTAATAAACCTAAACACGTAGAACTCAGAGATTGATAATGATCACCATGTTTCTCACTAAGGAGTAGAATTTCACTTATGGAATGACATTGACAAATGCAATACCAGTTCCTATTTATTATTCATTTACTACCTATAAGGCATTATATATATGTACGTATATATATATATTTTTTAATTTAACCCTCACAATAAAACTTACTATGAATGGCCTTGGTCTTCTCTGCATAGGACAAAAACTGAGGCTAATAGAAACTAAATAACTGGTTTGTAGACACTCAGAATGTATATCGTAAAATCTGGATTTTTTGTGGATCAATATACCTTTTTTACACCATGCTGGTTTGTGCCTTTGTTTTGTGATAGGTAGGTATGCAAGATATGAAAATTACACTATTTAACATAAGAGAATCTAAAATGTAGATGGGAAATTTATAAAACTCAATATTATCTTCTAGCAAAAAAGTGGTCAAAATAATGGAAAAATGCAGATGACTGCGTACATTTATTTTGATGTTATTATTGAATACTCTGTTAGTGTCATATAACTCACAGCTGGGAGGCATCTTCCCCCCATTTACATTTATTTAAAGTTCAAAGTGGTTAAGTGCTCCTCATCTCATTGGTATATTTTTTCCTTAATTAATTTCTTAACCTTTGTCCCACTTTATTACCATATTTTATTTCATCTCCTTGTATATACTTACACAGCAGGCACTATGCTGGTGAGAATCCACTCCTTCCAAATTTTCGGGATAACTTGATGTTTGATCTGCCCCTGGTTTGCCTTTATGCTCTATAATGGGTGAAAACACGTACGTTTATATCGGTCATGCTCCTCTCATTTCTCGCTGTGTCTCAATTTCTTCCAATACAAGATGGCAGGGACATGACATCAGAGCTCTTGGTGACGCAGTGGGTGTGCACCAGCTCAGCTTAGCCCACAGTTCTCATCCCCACTGAGAGCAGCGGGTCTGAGGCGGAGGATTATCTGCTTGTATTTAGAGGTTACAATATGTAATTTCATGTAGTAAACAATCCTATAGACATATATAAGTACAATTATATATGTATACATTTTATTCAATGTATATGCTGAATGTAGAAAACATGTAATTTTTAATATCAAGCTAGTAATTAGCTTCTTTCCTGAAAAATATTATGCCTAGTGCCAAATTTCTATAATTATCGGATTTGGGTTATAACTACATATTATACTGATGTATTTAACAGTTTTAGTAAGATAAAAATTCTTGTAAGAAAAGTCAAAACCTGTATTTTTATTACCCCTTGACTCTTGATACAATCTTATCACTAGTTAAATTTAACGGCTTCATTTGAAGTTAAACTATAGCAACTTTGGATACCAGAAAAATTTTTGTTCATCAGTCTGCAACATATATTTGACTTTCCCAGAACCAGTGCTTAATGGGATCAGTGTATTAGGAACTATGATGTGCTGTAGCTTAAGGGTCTTCAAGAATAATTTCACATAGGAGTTCATTTTATTAAGTTACTGGTGCTGAACAGGAAGTAATGTAATATTTTATTCTTGTAGGAAAGGGAACACATTGATGTTTGCTTTGACCTCTACAGAGGTGATCATTGGAATGATGAGTGCTTATTAAATAGAAGGGGATCCTGTGATTCTTCAGGGAAAGGGACTAGACGAAGAACATGTACGAATGACCCGTGGACGTGGACAACAGTGTGGGAACTGACTGCGGGAACAGGAAGAGGGATGGGCAGAGGGGGGCGAAGGGGGAAAATCGGGACAACTGTAATAGAATAAACATATACAATTATTTTTTAAAGTTTAAATGACTGAATGTTGGCTTCTTTAAATGGCGACAATACTCAGAAGCAGACTGAACGTTCAGCAAACACTGGAGTGGTTCAGATACGTTCGAAGTTTCTAACTGTGGATGCTGGTACACTGACGGGGAAGAGAGACAGTGGAGGAAGACAGAAAGCAGCAAGGGTTCCGAAGTCAGTGATGAAAAAGGGCCTGTTTTGAGGAGTGAGGGTATTAGATAGCTGGACAGGCTGTTGTTTTTAATATGAAATGAGATTTAAGAGTTGAGGTGTTGCAGATAGAGCTACTTAAGATATGATAAGATCCAGTGTTGGAATTGTAGAGGATGTCTTGTGGGGAGATGGAGATGATTGGCGGTGAAAGTAAAGAGATTCTCAAGTACATTTTAGGCTTATTGGTGGATTTACTGACTTTAATAAATATCCTACATGGTGCAAGATGAAAAAAAAGAAGCTCACTGTTGAATTCACTAAAGAACCATATAGCAAACAGAACCAGCTATACAAACTTAACTGTAGAAATACACATAAGTATTCGAGCATTTAGCATGGGACTGGAATTTAAATGTGTTGTGAATGGAGGAATTAATATGTTTTTAAGATAAGTAATACATTAAAAATACTATGTGCCAGTACAGTGCTGACTGCTTTACATAAGCAATTGATCTTCTAAAAATCCTATGATTTTTTTTTCCATTGCGAAGATAGGGAAACTGAGGCTTAGGGTTTACCAAAAGTCAGTGGTAGTAAAGCCAGAATTTGACTCCAAGCATTCTGACTCCAGACCCCTTGCTCCCCACTGGAGCATCCTGGCCATTCTATTGTAAAAAATTGAGTTGAGTAAATCCACATTTACTAATTTAACACGTGTACCCCCCTTGAGGGAGTAGCCACAGCGTCATGGATGAGACATGAGACAAATTCACATGGACTACTGAGTCCTGTGGAGGAAAAGGGCCGGCAAGGCTATGCACTCAAAGGGGGAGAGCCTCAGAATGGCCTGGCCACCCTCTCAAGGGGAGAGCAGCTCGGAGCGGCCAGGCAACTCTCCCACCAGGGCAGAAAGAACGCCCCAACCCTTGCCTAGTCAGGCTTTTATTGGGATTTTTGCACAGGAGTTCAGGTACAGCTTATTAATCATTGTCAAAGCAGTAAACAGTAGATTGTATGCAAAGAACCACTAGGGATTCTTCTAAATCAGGGCCTGTCAGCTAAAAAGCTACAGAACTTTGGGAACATAACCCTTCTTCTGCTCAGGCCCCCATTATCTAACTAAAAGCATTCTTAAACAAAGCAGGTCTCGCAGGGTTTCACATATTCCTTCTCAGTCCTAATTACCCAGGGAGCCCGCCATTCCCAGCACAAGGCTCGCACCGCCTCCCCCATCATAGGTTTTAGGCTTAAGTGGATTAGAGCCAGGAAGCGCTTCTCCCAGAGGACATGGGGACTCGGCCTTTGTCACAGCCTGGGGGAGGGGGTCCATCACTCCCTCTTTATTGTAGCCCCCCGAGTCCTTCCATGATGGCCTCCCAAGTGATTGAGTCTGGCCTAGGTTGCCCCTCTTCTGAGGGGTCTCACCCTTCTCTGACCATTGGTCCATACTTCGGGGGCAGGGAGATGAAGCAGGGGCAGCATCTGCTGCCAGAGACAAGCCTTGTCTCCTCAGTGGCCCGCATTCCTGTCGCTCACAGCCTTAGACATGGGAGGCGGTTTACAATTCCTGAAACCAGGCAGGGTGGGCCCCAGCACCAATTTATCCTCAGTACATAAGGCTTTGTCGTACTACAGAAGTAGCAGACAGGTGTTTTCTGGACTTGAACCCCTACTACTGGTTATAGAACATTGGACGATTCTCCTAAGCCCTATGGATCTTTGCTTCCCTATATCCCTAGTGAGATTACACTCAGCTCATTTTGTCTTGCTGTTTACCAATTTTAAATTTCCAAATATTTTCTACTATAACCACTTGTGAAAACATCTTTGTTGTCTTCTGCACTTTAACACTGCATGCTTTTGGTGAACACACCCCTCCCAGTGCCATGCATTACTTGTGTTGAAGCCAGTATACACCATGCAA
Source organism: Artibeus jamaicensis (assembly GCF_021234435.1). NCBI lineage: Eukaryota > Metazoa > Chordata > Mammalia > Chiroptera > Phyllostomidae > Artibeus > Artibeus jamaicensis. The sequence goes on along the minus strand of NW_026522056.1, from coordinate 16,959,097 downwards.
ACTAAAATAAGAACAGCCTGTCCACTCAAAAATGCACTTTCCCCATGCAGAAGAGAAAAGGCAGGGGAGTGGAAGAGATTGAACAGTAATAAATCTTGGCCATCAGAAAAGAAACTGTCAGAAATGAGTATGTCCAGAAAAAAATTGAATCTAAAATATAATTTTTGCCTGTTATTACAAATGCAAAACAGCCTTCTTTTTGCTCAGTAATTATTTTCCCATGGATGTGTGAGGAGAGGAGGCTTTGACATTCTCGAAGCTCAGGGAGGCTAATGCTTTAATGAACAGTTTGTTATCAGCTGGCACTGACTCTGCCTTGCTTGCAATTCCCAGCCTCATTCAGTCAGGAGAGAATCTTTGTGTTAAGTGTAAACATCTTTCATCCTGATACATCCTCAATGCCTTAGTCCCTAAAGTTCTCATATCTGGTATTTAATTATCTGTTAATTAAATCGCACAGTTTAGAGGTGTTTTAGATGAAAGGAATATTAAATGTCTGGTACACTTTTATAAATGTGATACAATGTCACCCCATGTACAATGAAGGCATTAATGGAATATGCATTTTAGGAAAACGCAATTTTCTATTGCCTGAAAAAGCAGCCAAAGTTACAATGGTAGATAAATCAACTATTTTTATAAAACTACTGTGAATTGCCAAATGGACTCTTTGGAGAGTTAAGGTGAAAGAAGTAAGGAAAATGATACATATAAAATTCCTCTGATATGATATAGCTGTTAGAGGCAATTTGGAAGGTTTTAGTTTTTAATATTTTATCTTGGTCGCACAGACTAGAAGTTCCGTGCCCCTCAGTTTGCTGTTTTCTGTATTGATTTGGTAATTCCTTTGTCTCGTTTTATTACATGCTCCTGTCATTTCTCAGCCTCCTCCCATTCCCATCTCCTCTGTAGGTAACTGTGTCAGTGAATTTATGTCCTTAGGTGTGGATGCATCTTTGAGACTATCTAACATCTGTTTGTGTATGAGCACATTTAATTGGTATTAATGAACTGTGTATGTAGATTTCAGACTCATTTTTTTTTATATGTTAACTAAAATCAAAACATGTGCCCGTGTTGCTATATGTAAGTTAAAATTGTTCAGAGGTCTGGTCTTGGCACAGAATGTGGTCCAGGTTTGCCCCACGTCCACCCTAGTGACGAGACCCAGGTCGCCCCCTACGCCCTGCTGCCACCACAAGTGTCATGATACATGTCCTCCTACATGTGACTTTGAACATGACATAAATTCTTTAGGATATTGCTAGTGGTGCTTATTTCATGAGCATTTACTATAATTTCTTCTACTGTTTTTACATTGCTATGGTAAATAAAATTGTGTTTGCTTGTAAGGGTTTATTTTCTAACCTTCCTTATTGTTCTAGGTTATTGTGATAAAAAGTGCTTCACAAGAGAGCTGTGCATACTCACTACTGGCAAAATATCATTAATATCTCGACTACCACCATAAAAATCATTTCCACTCGTTTTCTGTTACCTGATTGTCACACCCCAACCAGCTCTGAATGAGCATTCCCTTTCCTGAAACCAGCTGTGGTCATTCATTTCCTTGGACATTAGCCACTTTGTTTTTTCAGGCAAGACAAGTAATTTGTTTTCCAAAGCACCAAAGAGTGTTTCCATTTTTTTTTCTTGTTTTGGTTGATGTTGATGTGTATAATAAGGCCTTTCTGTGAGGTAACTTTTTTGAAATCATTTTATTTTCTCTTTACATTAAATATTGAACTTTGAATATAAATTTGGAATGAACTTTGGATAGACAAACTGATTAATATTTTCTAGGAAGTACTGAACAGGTCTATTGCTAACCTAAAGATCTTTTTAAATCAGATTTTAGATGGCAAAATAATATTTTGTAAGAATTAGTTTAAGATATTTCATTTAAGTAACTGTGATTCTGTAAGGAAGTCTATAGAAATGGCAATAAGGTTTACTCAACTAAAAAGTATTAAGCCTGTCATTGCTTTGCTAAATGCCTACTCTGGGAGTAGGCAAATCTTCAGCTGGTTTCTTGAGTTCTAGAATCTTGCTTTCCATCCTGAAGACCCACAAAGAAGTACTCTTAGCATTAAAGGGTAAACAAGACAAGGGGTGGGGGGTTGAATGTGGGAGGTGGGGGTGGGTAGGGTGGGTGAGAATAATTGGGGGTGGGATTGGGATAACTGGAATTGAACAACAATGAAAAAAAAGGCAATCAAGCCCTGAGGGAACTGATTTATAACATTATAATGGGCAAAAACAAAAGTAAATGCTGGAATGCTAATTAAATAATTTGTAATTTGAATTAATTGTAAAAAGAATATGAATATGCAAATATCCCAGATCAATAGATTCTTTCACTGTATTAAAGGATAGTCAACATTTCAAAGAGCACTTTTGTAAGAACAGAATAAAAGAAAACTTAATTCATACTGTTTTATAGTTTTCCAGTTAAAATAGGTTTATGAAGATAGCCTTGCCCAGGGAACCAAGGTTCTTTCTGGTGCCCAAGGTTCTCTGCCCCCCCCCACGTGCTTAATACACATGAACGGTTATATTAGTCTTCACTTGATTTTTCTGTGTGTCATAGTTCATCCATTTTATGATACACTTCCTCCCAATATTAATATCAGCAGATTGGTTCTGTGTTTTGTAATCAATGGCATCTTATAACTGCTATCAGTCAGTCAGCAATTACAGTATGTTTGTCTTTACGAATTATTAGAAATCAAAATATCCTTTTCAGGTGATGTTATTCATGAAATAAGGATTAGATTATTCTTTCTTTCCAAGAGGCATTTAATTATTTATTAGTTGACATATATTCTATAGACTCTGCTACCTAAATGTGTTTATAAAGACTTTTAGCTTTTTAAAAATTAAGTTAAGTAATCCAGCATTATATTTAAAATGCATACAGCTATATGAGTATTTATTGCTTCTGTGTTTTTCAAATCAAGACCATTCATTCGTTAATTCAACAAATTATGCGCCTCACCCAAGTATTGTGTATTCATTCAGAGAGAGGTCATCCATCACTGCACAAAAAGACATCCTATTGTTTAGGAGCTTAACTTTTAGTGCAGAGGCAAACAATAAAATAATGAATGGGTAATATTAAAACATGAATGTAGGTTGAGTTCTAAGTTTATATTTTCCTGAACCTATTGTTCATAATACCTTCAGATATGAAATTCTTTGTGCTTATATCACATGCATAACATCTTTTTTCTTTTTGCATTAAATTACATCTATTGGTTTGGCAGTGGTTAATAAGATTATATGGATTTCAAGTGTTCAGTTCCATGATGCATCATCTGTTGCATTGAGTGCCCACCACCCCAAATCAGGTCTTCTTCTCTTACCATATATTTGACACCCTTTACCTTTTGCCAATCCCTACTCCCCTTCCCCCTGGTAACCAGCATATTGTTGTGCCTGTGAGTTTTTGTTGTTGTTTGTTCATTTTTTGCTAGCAGTTTTATGTCTCACATATCTGTGAAATCATGGTTCTTGACTTTCTTGTCTGACCTATTTCACTTAGCATGATATTCTCAAGTTCCATCCATGTTGTCTGAAATGGCAGTATTTCATCTTTTCTTGTGGCCAGGTCGTAGTCCATTGTATATATCCACCACATGTTCTTTATCCATGCACCTGTTGAAGGACACTTTGGTTGTTTCCATGTCTTCCACGAACAATGCTGTGGTGAACATAGGGGTGCATATACCTTTGAAATACATGTTTTCAGTTGTTTTGAGGGGATACCCAGGAGATGGGTGGCTGGGTCATGTGGTAACTCTATTCCCAATTTTTTAGGAGCCTCCATACTGATACCCATAGTGGCTGTAGCAGTTTACACGCCCACCAGCAGTGAGTGGGGGTCCCTTTCTCTGCACAGCCTCTCCAGCACTTGTAATTACCTGTGTAGTTGACAACAGCCTTTCTAATAGGTGACATCACATGCATAACTTTCAATCCTGCAACACTAAAACACTCTTATGAATCTCATAACTTTAAATCTTGCAACACAGTCTTATAAGGCACATGTATTTGGTTATGAAAGTACAATCCATATTCAGTATATATAATAACCATGCAGAGCAAATTTTAGAATTGTGGAACACTTCAAATGAGTCACAGAAATTACCTCAAGATAATATAAAAATAATTTTCAGGCCATAGTATAACTCTGCCTCTGAAAACATTTAATTAATTCACTTGCTGCAGTATCTTAAAACACTGCTTAGCTGCTCCAAAATGACCCTGTAGCACCCCACAGAGTTTTGGGGTTTTGTTTTAATTGTGACAGTTATTTGGTTTACTTAATCATGACAATGTGATAAAATGTCTGTGAGACTTTGTCTTAATTCTCAAACTGCTTTTCTATTCCAAAATCTCTCTCTAAAAATGAGAGGATTTACCATAGTCTGTTTCATTAAACTTTTTTCCTAATATTCTTTTTCAGTTTATTGCTGAACTTTTCTTAGGCAATCTCTTCTGTTTTTGTGGCCTTTTCATGGACTCCCTGTCTTCTCCCATTGTTCTTGGTGCCTCCTGCACCCATGCCACTCACTTTTCACCAAAGCCAGGATGACACAGAAGTGGGGATGCTCTTTCATTATGCTTCTGTTGTATTAATGATTCCCCCCTGCCCAGGTCTGGGAGAACTGGCAGTGATTACATAGTTCCTTGCTAAAAATAAGAGCAGGTGCAGCTGTAAAAGTCCCTGACTAACAATTTCATTTAAATATTACAACAGGTTTCTGTAGTGAAAATTATTCCCAATGGTAGGTAGGTGTACTTTGGTATATAATTCACTAAATCTAGAATTTAATTATGCTAGCAATAACAAAGCCCTTGGTGTGATCACAGTGTTCCAAATACACTGGCCCTTCTGTCCAAATAACTACTGTAAAACAAATGAATTGTAACTACAAATGCTTCTGTTGAAGGAAAATTGTAAATCATCTTTCTTAGTTGTACTTCTGAGGGTGATGTATATTGATTAGTGTTAATGGAATGAGAAATAAAAATAATTGTTTTTAATATTAGCATGCATGCAATTTGAATTTTTTCAGTGCTATCTTTAATTATACATACTAAAGCTCTTAAATGAAGTGAAATATTTGGAGGTTTTTGAGAAATGTTGATTTTTAAATCATTCAATATAAGTTAGGTGTAAAATATGTTAACTTTAAAACATAGTGTTTCAATTTATGATTGCATAGTTTTAAAATAAATTTGTAAGTAAAATATTTTACTCTAAATAATAATACGTGGTTTTTTTAAAGATTTTATTTATATATCTTTAGAGGGGAAGGGAAGGAGAGAGGGAGAGAAACATCGAGGTATGCTTGCCTCTCATGCGTCCCCTGCTGGGAACTAGCCTGCAACCCAGGCATGCGCCTGACTGGGAATCGAACCGCAGTCGTTTGGTTTGCAGGCCCATGCTCAATCCACTGAGCTACACCAGCCAGGGCTAATATGTGGTTATTAACTGTGCGGAGTCACAGCTTCTTTGTAGAGCTGTAAACGATAGTGGAGAAGAGACGTTTGGTTTTGCTTTTCCATCTCTCGTTGTCTTGTTCATACTTGCAGCCATTTCACTTCTGTTGCAAATTGAAGTTTTGAAAACTTTTTATTCTTCCAGAAATCTTTGTAAATAATTATAGTAAATAAACCAATAGTAGAAATTGTAGATAAAATATATACCTAATTTTTCTCTTATGATATTCACTTTAAAATTTACATTAATTACCTTCTCAGTAGAAACCAATTATCATTTTATTATGTCAGAATTAACATAAACTCTTGTGGTAGTTTTAATACTCAAAATAAGAAAATCAGCACTGCTTGATTTAAAAAATTATAAAGTAGAATTTTCTTTAAAGTATAAAAGAAGCCTTAGGAAATAATATTTTAAATTTTCTCAATATTTGAGCTATTTCAAATGAGACATAATAACATTTTAGTAAGTCTTTAAAATTACATGTTTAGCCATTTTAAAGTATAGTAAAATGTAAAGATCTTTGAAGCAGATTTTTGCTTTTTACTTCAATGAGTGCTCTGCTTGTTATTTAATGATTATGTAAAACATATATTTTTATTATGACCAATATTTTAAAACATTTCTGTCTGATAATCTGTAATATTTAAATAGAGTTTTTGGAAAATTAAATAATTCTGTTTAATTTGCATAATTGACCACATATGCACTAGAAGTCCATATCAATATAGATATAGGTAGGAATGATAGCCACAGTACTTCACGACTCCTATGCAGTGGTTAATTAGACTAATGGTATAGTTCTCAGTGGCAGCCCTTAAAAATGGCTCTGACCTGATTAGAGCATTGCAGTAAGGAGATATAGGTGGGTTACCCAAAGGATGTTGTAATTCAGATTTTTGCAAATATGTTTTCTGCCAATACCATAAACTATGGGACTAAAAAGGATTAAATTTGTTAAGTTAGAGAAATTAACTATATTTTCATTTTTATAAGTAATTTAAATGTCTTAGGAGCTTAAGCCAAACTTTCAACTGTGTCCAATTCTGTCATTCAGAAATGTTTTTTTATTCTTCTTAGTATGTAAGTATCTTCCCCAAATACAACATAACAATGAAAAACTTTCATTTCATTAATATGCATTCATTATTTTAATTGTTTTTGGTAAAAAATAACTTCTTTTTTGATAACATAAATATATCCCAGCATAAATGCAATATGAATATTCAAATTTCCTTCTCCAACAGTATCAGTGTTAAAATATTTAAACTTAAGTTCAGTTAGTAGCGTTCAAATAATTTCTAAAGGAAACAACTTCCATGGTACAGTCAAGATGTTAAAGACTTGCCCCAGAGACTTTGCATGAATGGTTTCCAACAATTGCAAATCATAATTTAGTGTGCATGCCAATCCACAGACAAAGTTTGGATGTACAATTAGAAGTTTAATTACAGCGAAAATGCCACTGCGTAGTTAAACAGATGACCTGGCAACACCTCCCCCACATGGGCTTCTGAAGGCTCTGCTGTCCCCGAAACGACAGGGTCCAGCATGCTCAAAGTGTGTGAAACATTATAGAATTGTTTTAAAGGTAATCCTTCTCTGGCATAATGTCATCCATGATGTGGTTTCTGTTAAACTGTTTTCCAAAATAATGGTGTCTAAAAATATTTATTCTTACAATTACTTACATTGTTTACATTAAATCTTAACATGTGCTTTGTATTATTATTTTCTTATTTGTTGGAATGTTTTGCATATATATTTTATCCACCAGAAAAAAATTGTCTTTTAACAAAGAAATATAATTCAATCAACTATTAAGTAATGAAAATAATAGATGCAATGCAAATTTGAATAACTGTAATTTTTAATAAGGCATTCATAAATCAGGAAATTGGTGTGCTGATAAATATATAACATACCTTATTTTTTACTAATAAATTTGTTTGACATGATTTAAACAATACAAAAAATGTACATGTATAATTGAAAGTAATAATGCATTGAGCATATAGTGTCAAAACCAAATTTCTTCATCATGTGTGAGAAAAAGGCCAACTTAGTGTTGTATTTGTTCAAGAAAATAATATTTAAGCAATGTCTGTATACTATTATGAAAATATTAGTGCTAAAACAACTACCCATCTGTTATAGGAAAATAGTGAGAGAAGGAAGTCATTCATATATCTTGAACTCATGGCTCTGACTTCTGTATCTGGTTACGTCAAAGTTAGTCCCACAGTGTGATGGAGGAAGACAACACTTTTGCAGTCGTAATCCCATATTCACTCAATTCATGCAATCTACAGCAATTGATTACCTTCTGTGGCTGGAGACAGCTCTCGGCCCTGAGGTCAGTGAGTAAAATGGGCTAAATTCCCATCCTCATGGGGTAACATTCTAGTACGAGACACAGGCAGTAAACAAACATGCAACATAATAACAGTACTTTTTTAAAGAAGAGACTGATAGATTTTTTTTTACCGGACAGTCTAGGTTAATTTTAATATAAAAGGCATATTTGTTGCTTAGTAAGTTTATCTATAAATGCCATATTTACAATAAGTATGAAACTCTATTGTAATGTAAAATGAGACTTTATTAAAGAGAAAATTTTTGGAATTGTGATTGTCCATGACAACAAAATTTGGGACTCATCACCTAGGTATTTGTAGACCGCCCTTTTCAAACAAGTAATGTAACAGTAACAGCTAATAAATAACCTTTTTATATTTTTTCTTGGAAGATTTAAGCCAGTTAGAACAGAAATATCTCCATATATCCCCATGTTTGCAATATGTATGCCGTGAGAATTTTTGCAAAACTTGGCAGCTGCAAAGCACTAGCCAACTGTTTGTTCCCACAGGTCTTTTAGCCATGAAGACAAACAAGCAAAAGAAAAATGTGTTAAATTCTTTAAAGTTATACATACATACAAAAAAATGATGTAACAAACCTAAATGTAACTGTGCATAAATGTGTTACTTGGATTCTGACTCTTAAAAAATAACTTTATTTTTTAGAGCAGCTTTAGGTTAAGAACACAATTGGAGGATAAAGATTTCTCATAAACGCTTTGCCTCCGAGAAGTATAGCTTACCCTATTATCCACATCACTCACCAAAATGGTACATTTTTACCAAGAATGAGTTTACATCATCATCCAAGGGCAGTAATTTATATTAAGGCTCACTTTTGATATTATATAGTATATAGGTTTGACAAATGTATGCTGATATATCTATCTTTATAATATCATAGAGTATTTTCATTGCTCTAAAAACCCTCTGTATAGTGCCTATTCATCTCTCTCCCACTCCCACTCTTGGAAACTATCCATCTTTTTATTTTCTTCATAACTTTTTCTTTGTTTAGAATCTCATAAAGTGGAAATACACAGTACGTAGCTTTTCAGATTGGCTTCCTTCATTTACTAATACGTATTTAGATTCCTCAATGCCTTTTCACAGCCTGATAGCTTGTTTCTTTTTAATGCTGATAATATTCCATTTTCTGGATGTTTCACAGTTAATTTATCTGCTCAGCCTACGGAAGGACATCTTGGTTTCCTCCCATAAACATCTGCCTGCAGGGTTTTGTGTGAATACAAGTTTTCAACTCCTTTGGGTGAATACCAAGGGCAGTGATTGCTACATTGTATGGCAAGCGTGTTTTAGTTTTGTAGGAAATTTCCCAGCTATCTCCTAAAATGGCTCCCCCGTTTTGCATTCCCACCAGCATCAGCATTACCAGTGCCCTGCTGTGCAACTTCATCCCTGCTTTCTATTGTCAGTGTTCTGAATTCTGGCCGTTCAATAGGTGTATCGTGTTCTCATGGTGGTTTTCATCTGCATCTCCCGATAACATGTGATGTGTATCTTTTCATTCACTATCTTTTTTTTCTGAAGTGGCTGTTAGGGTCTTTGGCCAATGAGACCATTTGTTTTTCTTACTGCTGTTTTAGGAGTTCTTTCTGTATTTTGGAATAAAGCTATTTATCAGATATATCTTTGCAAAACTTACTCACAGTGGCTTGTCTTCTTATACTCTTGATACTGGTTTGTTTGTTTGCTTGCTTGCTTGTTTGTTTGTTTTTGCAGCAGAATTTTTATGTTGAAGTCCAGCCTATCAGTTACTTATTTCGTGGATCCTATCTTTGGTGTTTTATGGAAAAAGGCATCAACATACCCAAGATCATCTAAGATTTCTCCTAAGTTATCTTCTCAGAGTGTTTCATTTTACATTTGCATGTATGATCCATTTTGAGTTAGATTTGTGAAGGGTGTAAGGTTTGTATATAGATTGATTTTTTCCATGTGGATGTGAAATTGTTCTAGTGCCATTTGCTGAAGAGCCTACACTTACTCCATTGTATCTTTGCTTTTCTCCTTTCTCAAGTAGCAGTTGGTTATATTTATAAGGGTCTGTTTGGGGGCTCTCTGTTCTATTTTTGTTAAATATTTGCATCTTCTTTAGCTACTGCCACACTATCTACATTAATATGGTTTCAAGATAAGTTTTGAAATTGGGTGGGGCATCAGTCCTCCAACTTTGCTCTTCAATATTTTGTTGGCTCGTCTGGGGCTCTTGCTTCTCCGTATAAACTGTAGAATCAGCTTGACAATATTTATAAAATAACTTGCTGGGATTTTTATTGGAATTGCCTTAGTCCAATTGAGAAGAACTGGACATCTTGACAATATTGCATATTCCTATTCATGAATATGAAATATCTCTCAATTTATTAGTTTTATTTTTTATTTCATTCTTCTCAGTTTAATAGTTTTCCCCATTAAATGTTGTAAATTTTGTTTGATTGGCATCCAAGTGTTTTTGTTTCAAAGGATGCAAATTTAAATGGTATTGTACATTTAATTTCAAATTCCACTTGTTCGGTGTTAGTATGTAGGGAAACAACTGACTGTTGCTTATTAACTTTACATCTTGCTGCCTTGCTCTAATCACTTACTAGTTCCAGGGGGTTTCGTTTTGTTATTGTTGAATCTTTTTCATTTTCTACTTAGAAGACCATGTAATCTGAAAATAAATATAGCTTTATGTTTTACTTTCAATCTGTATACATTTTCTTTTCTTACTTCTTACTTCTATTCTTATTTTTTCTTACTTCTTTTCTTATTGCATGGACAAATAGTACGATGTTAAAAAGGTCTGGTTGTTTTTTCTTTTTTTGCTCAATCACTTTGCCCCTACTCTCAGTCCCCCAAACCCCTGCCCCTGACCCCAACAGCTATCTGGAATTTCTCTCTCTATAAGTCTGTTTCTATTTTGCTGGGGGAGTGGAGGAGGTAGATATGGGCATAGGGGGATAAATGGTGATGAAAGAAGACTTGACTTGAAATAGTGAACACAAAGTACTGTGTACAGATGATATTTTGTGGGCTTGTGCATCTGAAACCTACATAATTTGTTAACCAGTATCATGACAATAAATTCAGTAAAAAGGAATATAAAGGAACAATAATCACAAAATAGTCAAAACAGAAAAGAAGAGAAGAAAAAAAATAAAAGATAAGAACTTGGGGATTATCCTTGCCTTGTACCTAAGCTTAGTGGAAAAACTTCAACTTTCTCACCACTAAATGTGATGGTAACTGTAGGTTTGTCTGTAGCTACTGTTTATCAGTTTGAGAAGTACCTCATGATTCCTAGATTACTGGGAGTTTTTAATCATGTAGGGGTATTGGGTTTTTCCAATGATTTTTTAAATATCTTTTATTCATTATACTATCAGAGTTGTCCCATTTTTCTCCCCTTTTGTCCCCTCCATCCTGCATCCCTGTCCCTTAGTTTATGTACATCGGTCATACATAGAAGTTCTTTGGCTTCTCCATTCTCTATACTGTTGTTAACCTCCTCCAATTCTCCCCTCTCCTCCTCTGCACTGATGATCTCCATTTCCGCAATTCTGTTTCATCAAATGATTTTATGTATCCATTTATATCATTTAATATACATGTATATTTTTAAGCTGTTGACAGGATGGGTTAATTTTTTAAATGTTGTAATTGTTTTGCATGTCTGGGATAAATACCACCAGGTTGTGGTGCATAATCCTTTTTATGCTTTTTGGATTTAGTTGAGATTTTTTTACATCTATATTTATGGAATATATTGGTTGATACTTTTTTTGTAATATTTTATCTGGTTTTTGGTGTTGGTATGAAAGTGACTTCATAAATGGAGTTGGGAAGTATTCCCTCTGCTTCTATTTTCTGATAAAGATTACAGAGAGTTGGCATGATTTCTTTAAATTTTGGTATAATTCATTAGTGAATCCATCTGCACCTGAGGCTTTCTGTTTAAAAGGTTGTTCATTGTTGATTCAATTTCTTTAGTAGATAGAAACCTATTTAAATTGTCTATTTCTTCTTGTGTAAATTTTGGCAGATGGTATTTTTCAAGGAATTGGTCCATTTCATTTAGTTTATCAAATTTTGGGACATAGAGTTCTTTTTTTTAAAGAAGGATAACTAAAAAAAAAAAACAATATCCCTATAATTTAAAAACCTGACTAGGACTCTCGCCACCATTTTTTTTTCAATTATGTGTGTTCTTTCTTATAGTATTCCTTGCTTATCTTTTCAAATCCACTGGATCTGTAGTGATGACTCCTCATTCATTTCTAGTGTTAGTAATTTGTGTCTTTTTTTCTCTGCGTTTAATTAGTCTGATTGGAAGCTTATTGATTTTATTGATCTGGTTATTTTAAATAGCCAAATTTTAGCTTTATTGATTTCTCTGTATTGAATTTCTGTTTTTAATTTAATGGATTTTGGTTCTTATTATTTTTATTATGTTTATTTTGGGCTTAACTTTTCAATCTTTCTGCTCTTCTAAGATCAAAGCTTAGATTATTGATTTGAGATATTACTCTTTTCTAATATACATATTCACTGAATGTAAGTTTCTGTATATTTTTATTTAGTCCAAAATATGTTTTACTTTTTCTTGATATTTCTTTTTTGACTGGAGCAAGAAATAATTTAAGATTCTCCAGACTTTAAATAAAAAATATATATTATGAAGGGAGTGAATACATTTATATTTTATGAGGTAGAAATGAATCATTTTTAAAAGCTTACAAAGCAATTTGAAGATATTTTCACCAATAGAAAAGCATTTAATTTATCCACATGGAATGGTATGTCACATTTTATTATCCCTGCAAGTATACCACACACATTTTTTATATAGTACTATCACTACTGATGAAAATATAGCATACCATTGATAGTGAGAAGAGATGCATTCTAATATGTTTTGCATGATTCTGTGCAAGTGTTTGCATTCTTATAAACTTGTCTAAAGGTATAATGTAACAATAGACATTTACAAAAGTAATTATACACATATACTATATTGTTATAGTATATTTATCTGATTTCAAATTCTCAATATAGAAGAAATCTAAGTCACTAACTAGTATCATTTGGAAATGAAAAAAACTGGACTAAAGCTAACCTGAACAGATTTTCTCATGTTTAAGGTACTTGGTACATGTGGGAAGAAGTCTTTTAGATTTTCTATTTTAAGTTAATTTTAAGGAAGAATGCATGTCTATTTTTCTATTTCCTAAGGTAAATATTTGCCATTTAAAATAAATAATTTAATTTTAGTACCCTTTAATTTAATGTACCCTTTTTCAACTTTTAAATTGCTTTTATATATCTCCTTTCTGAGACTTCCTGAATTTTCACTGAAATCCTTAAGACTGCAAAGTGCTATTATATAAATGTTGGTGACTCCTAAGATAATGCTAATGTCATTTGTTTCTCAATATTAATAAACTATTAGTATATTTTAGGTATTAAATAAGGTATAATTATAAGGTGTTATAATTATGAATCATTTTTTTTGAATATTTCTAAGTGGAATTAAAGCATGTTTTATATTACATTACATTGTTGAGTCATCCAGCTTTTTGTTTTTGAGACACCTTTGATCTGTTCTTATCTTTATCATGAATATAGTCATTACTCATCATGGACTTGCACAACTAGTCTATTTGTCTCCTCGGTCCTACTGACTTGCATTGCATTCTCTTTCTGTTGTTTTCCAATCGTCCTGAATTCCAATCACAGAATCAGAGATACTGGCCTTCACCATCTGGCAGCTGATGTCATCTGTGCAGTTATGGGTAAAATGTTAAGCAATACTGAACCTGGCCTTTTCTACTTTTGAATCAATCAGTTGGAATTTAGGCATTGAATTTCAAGATTCAGGAGTGTTTATTCTATATTTTTAAAGTAGGTTTATAAGATAAAGTACTATATGTGCTTAAAAATATATCTTTCTCTTTTAAGAGTATGTGATGATTATTTCTAAAATTTTGATTATATGGTATGTGCATATATTTAGTGAAGTTTTGTATACAAAGCATATAACTTAAATATCATCACCATTATGGGCATCACTTGGGGGTTAACACTGACCTTTAATACCTTTTTATAGCTAAACAAGTATTGCACAATTTTGCAGTATTGAAATAACTTTCCTGTAATATAACCCTAAAATATTTTATATTTGTGATATATATTTCTGTTGTATTTTCCATGTTTTTGTTTTCAATTATAAGAGAAAGTTTATTTTAAAAGTTACAGAGGTAATAGAAGTGAGCCATCAGGGCTGTGTGGCCTTAGGAAACGTGTTACAGAGGCAGAGAAGGGCCCCTGTATCTTAGGAGAGAGAAAGAGCAAAGGTAACTCACCAGGGGGACGAAGTGGGAAGAGGCAAAGGTACAAGCGTGCTCTCAAGAGGCAGAGTGCACCGCAGCACTTTTTGGCCAGACACATGAATTGGCTGTTCTCTGAGCCTTCTTCACCTCTTCCGTCATCATTTGAAGCATCACAGCATAATGGCTTGCGCTCATTCATGGGCCTGATGAAATCAGACTATCTGGGATTGAAAGCTGGATTTAACATTTTTCAGTCTCTTGGCAGATATTTTTTTTTCTTTGTGCCTTGAACTTCTTCTGTTATTACAGATATTAAAGGCATGATTATCATGGATTAATATTATGGCTATTAAATTGCCTGGGTGTTTGTACACTAAATAATCATTGACTATCAGCATCTCCATTTATTGCTTGAATAAAGCAATGCCTACAATGCCTGTTGAAAGAAGCCCTTTGTATCCTTCAGAGGACATCTTCAGCGCTACCTGGCGCTGTCTTCTCATCACACCAATTGGCCTTCAGAAAGCACACGGAGCTAAGAAAATTCCATCACTAAGGAGAAGGTTACTGAAGTAGAGGCTGAAGTGTGAAATGTGGAATCTGAAGTTTTATCATTTTTCATCTGAGTAATAGTTGTTGTTCACTGCTCCCTTTTTAGATCCATTATCACCTTAGGCACTGCCATGTATATTTTTATTACTTATCTAAAATAGGCATTTTTCAAACATATCACAAACTTTGTTTTTCTCTCTGCTTCATTATCTCTGAAGTCTCAGCACTATGACCCAGACTGGATATGAACACTGACTGCAGCCTGTTGCGTATTGGCCTTGCCCTCTGTGACTGGAAAGTGCTGGGGAAATAGTTGTGTCTTTTGGCATCAACTGGTGTTTCTTCCCCTTAAAGCGTGTTGAAGGGATACAAAGAAATATTTCATTTTTTGGTACATAGTCATTACTACTTTTTCTTTCCTTAAAGTAGGCATTATACATAAAATAGTAATATTATGTTTTTATTCCTCCAGCCACTGCCATCAGATAAAAATATGGAGTGTTATGTGGACAAAAACCTTCTTTACTTTAAAGAATCTCAGTACTTTTTCAGAGGTCTGACATGGGGCCATGTCCAGGCAGATGTCAGCTTCTTCCCCCTGACTTTGCACTTTAAAAGCAATTGTGCATTTTCTGTCATAAGAACTTTTCACTGAAGCAATTGTCCCAAGGGTTTCAAAATGTTTATTCATAGGAAGTTGGAATTGGAGTATTGTGTGTGTGTATGTATGTATGTATTTTTAAAATTTATGAGAAGAATCAAATTAGAACTGTTTTTGCAAAAAGGAAAAAGGACTCGTGGACATGAACAACAGTGTGGTGATTACCTGGAGGGAGGAGGGTATAAAGGGACTATGTTATGAGGAAAAATACAATAAAATGTATTAAATAAAAAAGAATAGTTTTTGCATTAGTTATATTTGATTTGCCTAATTGTATATACTTTATTTAAACCCTAACTCATAGTTAGTATTTTTCTAAGCCTGTTGACTTGTTTCCGATTGGACATTCCTGTTTCTGAGCAGCCACCTGGTGTATTTTTGTCTTATGGGAAGGAGCACGGAGAGATTGCAGACAGTCAAATAAAAATGAAGTAAATAGCTGTACAGAGCCTCAGAGTATGTATCACTATCTCCAAAGGAAATAAAGTGTTCAGACTAATTTTGGTTAAACTTTCAGCAAATTTCAGAATTATATATTCCACTTACAAAATTGTGGTCCTTAAAACACCTGAAACCGTAAGGTAAACAAAACTATAACTGAACATGTGACAATTTAGAATACTTTTAGCTGAAAACATTTTTATTGGTCTTAATTTTATACATTAATTTCTGTTGGGTATAGAGTCCTGGGCTGACATCTGCCCTCCACCCCCCACACCTACCCATCCTACCGCCCTCCCTATAATACTTCAACGATGTTTCTCAGTTGTCCTCTGGATTACATTGTTTCTGATTAGAGGTCTACAGCAATTTTTACTTTTGTTTCTCTATACATGATACGTGGTTTTTCCTTCCTTCAGGATGATTTAAGATTCTTAATCACTGATTTTCAGGAAATTATGATATATGTTGGAATAGTTCTCTTTACATTCTTTTGGTTTTGGTTTTCTCAAATTTCTTGGATCTTTAGCTTTATAAGTGTCAAGTTTTTGCTACTATTCAGATATTGATTGTCTACCTCATTGCCTTCTTTATGGACTTCAGTTTAAATGTACGTTAGGTCTCCTTATATTGTCCCGGAGTTTTCTAATGCTCTGGAGTATTTCCAGTCTTTTTTCCCTCTGTTTTTTATTTGACTAGTTTGTTGCTATGTCTTCAAGTTTGTTCAACTGCTTTTACTCTGAGTCTAATCAATTGTTAATATATCCAGTGTATATTTCATTTCAGATGCTGAATTTTTATCTTTTGAAGTTGAATTTGGTGTTTTATCATATCTTCTATGTCTGTCCTTAGAAGCTCCTCCCTTCCTCTACTGTCGAATACTCTAAGTATATTTTTAATAAGCTTTTTAATGTCTATAAGTAGATATAATGTCTACTTATATCTGTGATATTTCTGGCTTTGCTTATATTAGTTAATTTTACTCTGGTTATGAATCATGATTTCTTGCTTCTTTGCATATCTTATAATTTTTAATTTGATGCAGGATGTCTTGATTTACATTTTCAAGTACCATTTTTTGTTTTCTCTAAATAATTTTGAACTTTGTTCTGTGAGACAGTTAAATTATTGTGACATATTTTGAGCCTCTTGAGTCATTTTTTAGTTTAAGTTCACAAAAGCCTTTAGTCTAGGTCTATTTTGGTTCCATTGTAAGGAGATCTTTATTCTGCTTGGTGGTAACACAGGATATTCCTGATTTTGTTTGAGACCCAGGATTATTCTATTTACTTCTGTATGATGCCCTTTTTCCCCCCTGGTCTCAATAGTTTCCTCAATTCATGCACAGATCAGTGCAGCCAAGATTTAGGAGAACCATTGTGCACATATCTGGAACTAACTTTGACCCGGCTTCTTCCTATTCTGTCCCCAAATTCTAGCCACCTTAGCTTCTACAAAATCAAACATGTCTCCACAGCTCAACAGGAAAGAAAAATTAGCTATGTTGGGGCATCCATAACCTGGGTAGCAAGGTGTCCATTTCCACAAGTCAGTGAGCTGGAGTACTCAGAGCTCACAGTTGTTGCTTACTCAGTTATCGCTGCTCTCTGTTGGCTTCTTGAGTACGCGTACAGCTGGTACAACATATATGTTGTTGGGAGTGTCCACTTGTTTAAGACATGGTTGCAAATCTGGGCCATGTTTCCCCCTTTTCTCTTTTCATTTTCTCTCTCTCGCCCTCCCTCCCCACTCCCCACCCTTCTCTCCCTCCCTCCATCCATCCTTCTCTTACTGTTCCCTTCCTCCTCCTCCTCTTTCTCCTTGTCCTTCTTCTTTCCCACCTTCTTTTTCTCCTTTACTTCTTTCCTTCCCCCACCATCCCCACCTGTACTGAGAATATTTCTGGTTTTGCTTATTATATTCTTCTCGGTGTTTGACCAAGTACTTGGCACTCAAAACAGGCTCATTATGCACTTATTAAATCATTGGATAATGTGTGTATTCATGTGAATGGGAGCTATATATACAATGGTGCTGTTTAAGGAAACAAACAAAAAGAAGGAAATAAACTGTCTTAAATGTGATTTTAGTTCCTGAAGTTTGTATTATAGAACATCTTCTATGTATTTAGTATGTGAGTCATCTACCTCTAAGGAAAATCTTTCTGAAGGAACAAATGTATGTTGTGCATTCTAAAGAAATCCTAGACATATTTTAGTTCTAGTACAATATACTATATATTTAATTATAAAAATTGTGGGAAAATGGCTAACCTAAATTTGCATATTATATATAATTATATGTATATATATCATATATAGATACCTATAGCTGTACTATATATAAATCTGTGTCCATACACAACTGTATATCTCTATATTACATGTATATGTATATATATATGACAGGATATGTGTATGTGTGTGTATACATACACACACACACACACAGCTGTAGTACCAGGGGCTAATGTATACCCAGGGATCAATCAGTTAAATATAACTTACTTCATTTAGGTATTGAAAGATATTTTTATATAATTAGTCTTTTTTTTCTGTGAATTTAATCTTGTAGATGAAATGTTTTGATTAGTTTGGATGTTAAAAATTTTCTAAACTATTTTTGTCTAAATTTTTTAATTAAATAAAGAGAAAATAGCTTCTTTAAACAAATTGAAAGTTTCACATTTGCATCCAGATTCAAATGATAATGATTTTAGCTTTTTAAAATCAAAATATGATTCATAATTAAAAAAATTTTAAGTCATATTTTTGCTCAGAGATTAACCATTCACACTTCTTATTTTTTTTAAATTTTCTCATTGTTGTTTGATTGCAGTTTCCCCAATTTTCCCATTGCTCTCCCCTGCCCTGCCCACCACCTACCCACATTCCTCCCCGCTGTTGTGCTTGTCCATGGGACCTTTACACATGTTTCTGGACTTGACCCTTCCCCTTCTTTCCCCTTTTATCTCACCATTCACATTTCTGATTAAGTGAATAATTTCAACTTAACCATAACACTTTATCTGCAAATCATACTTTTATATTTATAGCTGAAAATCCTTTAAAAATATCTAAAAGTAGTTGACATACTCTA
Organism: Artibeus jamaicensis; assembly: GCF_021234435.1. Lineage (NCBI taxonomy): Eukaryota > Metazoa > Chordata > Mammalia > Chiroptera > Phyllostomidae > Artibeus > Artibeus jamaicensis. Next base: position 16,940,137 of record NW_026522056.1, on the reverse strand, counting down.
ATATAAAGATATTTTAATGCCAGTACCATTTTTGTTTTTAACTTTTTAACCCATATAATTAAAATACTATATTTTATATCAGAAATCATACATTTTGATGAAGATTATGTTTAATTGTTCTTTTCTTGCAGATGTTTTAAGCTAGAATATGTAAGTTGTATCTATTGGATATAAGGTTAGCATTTATTCCATTTTGTTTAATTTTATTTACTTTGTACATTTCTGTATCCAAGAGTTAAAAATGTGTGATGGTCTTTAAATGTGATCTGACCTCACACACAAACCATCTAGTTTGGAAGAGTGATTCTGTGTTATTGTTTGCAGTACAGTAGCGTGAGTAGTATTATGTGTGGCCACAGTGTGGAAGGAGAATGCAGTGAGGTCTGATGGGAACGTAGAAGAGGTAACCAGTGCATTTGTGGTGTGTGCCTAGACCAGAGGTTGGCAAACCATAGCTAACAAGCCAAATGCCACCTGCCGCCTCTTTTTATAAGTTGTATTTTATTGGAACTCAGCAAAACCCATTCCCTTCGGCTTGTCTGACAGCTTTCTTTTTATAACAGCACTGCAGAATAGTGGCAACAGGCACCAAGTAGCTCAGAATGCCTAAAATGATTACTATCTGGCCCTTTATTTAAAAAAATTTGCTGATATTTCTGTCCACCATTTATCCTGTACTTTATCAGGAAAAGTGGAGAGGTTTTGGTAGCAGGAGGAGAAATAGCAGATCATATAAGCTAGTGGTAAGAGAGTTTTGGAATTTAGACAGGAGGGAAACAGTAGGCCTGTTACATGGGAAAGTGTTTTGACTTCTGTGTATTAGCCTTTACATTCTGAAACCTTCCTGTAATCACCGACTAGTTCCACTAGTGTTTGTGTTGAATTGTTGGGTTTTCTGAGGAAGAGACAGTTTTATGTCTTCCTTGCCATTCTGTATATGTTTTATTTTATTTTATTTCTATTTTGTTTGTAAGTTTGCCAGTAAAATGTTGAAAAAGACAGGTGAAAAAGGACATTCCTGCCTTGTAGCTAATCTCAGTGGGAAACTGATTTTTCTCACCATTGGGTGTGGGATAGCTACGGGGTTTTCAGAGGTACTTTTAACCACGTTGAGGACATTCCCTTCTGTTCCTTCTTTACCGCAGGTATATTAATAATGGTTATTGGATTTTGTCAAATGCGTTTTCTGTAGCTAGTGACATTGTCGTTGCGATATTTCTTTGTTAGGCTGTTGATGTTATGAATTACATTAATTGTTTTCCAAATGTTGGCCCAGACTTGCATATCTGAAATGAATCCCGTGGGTTGGGGTATACAGATTTTTAATACATTATTAGATTTGATCATTAAATCATTTGTTGAAGAGATACTGGTTAGTAATTTTTTCTTATAATGTCTTTGTTTGATTTTTATATCTGTGTGATACTGACCCTATAAGATGATTTGGAAAGGATGTTCTCTGTTTCTTTATTCTGAAATTGTAGAGATTTGGTATAAATTCTTCATTGAAAATTTGGTAGAATTCACCAGTGAACTCATCTAGGCCCAGGCTTTCTGTTTGGGAAGATTATTCATTGTTCCTTCAATTTTCTTAATAGATAGGGGCCTGTTCTGTTATTTATTTCATCTTGTGTGCATTTTGTCAGATTGCATTTTTGAAGGAAATGGTCCATTTCAACTAGGTCATCAAATGTATGGGCATAGAGATGTTTGTATTATTTTGTGATTATCTTTTTTAAATTCATGGGATTTGTAATGATTTCCCCTTTTTCATTTTGGATATTATTAGTTTGTATCATCTGTCTAGTTTTTAGTTACGTAGTGATTGTATTGATTTTTTTTCAGAGAACCAGCTTTTAGTTTTCATTGCTTCTCTATTGACTTGCTGTTTTCTATTTCATTGATTTTTGTTCTTATTTATTTTTTCTGTTTACTTGGATTTAAATTTCTCTACTTTTTCTACTTCTCTAGAATATAAGCTCAGATATTGATATTAAACATTACTTTTCTCCCAATATAGTTGACACTCATCCACACAGGTTTGAACTGCGCAGATTCACTTGTGCTCAGATTTTTTGCAGTAAACATACAGTTGGCTTTTTGAATTCCCAATTTCACATCTGCAGTTTACCAAAGGTGGATCAAAAACACAGTATTTTTAGTGGGTGGTTAGGAATTCTTGGATTCAGAGAGCCCACTGTATGCATTGTTCTGTGCTATTTTATATAACAGTATGGCGCATCTGTGGATTTTGGTATCCATGTGGAGTCCAGGAACCAATACCCCATGGACTGTAGTTAAGATTTCAAAGAGTCATAAATCTAATACATAGATTTCAACTGCATGTGGGGTCGAGGGTCCTAATTCTCACACTGTTCAAGGGTCAACTGTATGTGCATTCATTGCTATAAATATCCATCTAAGTATAGTTTTGTGTGTCTATCTTCCACATTTTAATTGGTTTTCATTTTTATTTAGTTCTAAAGATTTTTAATTTTTTCTATTAGGTTGGTTTGTTCTAAGGTATATTTTATGTCTAATGTTTCCTTATTGATTTTCTGTCTGGATGGTCTATCCATGTTTTAATATAGGGTACTGAAATTATCTCATATGTTTACGTGCTGTATATTTCTTCCTTCAGGTATGTTATTATCTCATTATAGTTATGTGTTTATTTTTGGATGCATATATATTTAGGATTGTTCTGTCTTCTTGATGAAATGATCCCTTTATCATTATATAATGACATTTTCTGTCTCTTGTTAGAGTTTTAAACTTAAATCCCATTTTGTCCTGTATAAGTGCAGCTTGTCTCTGCTCAACTTGGTTTCAAGTTGAATAACATTTTCATCCCTTTACTTCGAGCTTATCTGTATCCTTAAAGCTGAATTCAATTTTTGTAGGCAACCTATGGTGTTAGTTTTCAGTTCATTCTTCCACCCTATGTCTTCAGAGAGTTTAGTCAAATTACACATAATTATTGATGAAGTCCTAACTAATGGCATCTTATGACTTTTCTTACAGCTTTATAGTTCCCTTGTTCCAGCCTTCCTCTTCTGCTGTCTTGCTTGTGAAGTGATAATTTTCTTTATTTTAATGCTTCAAATGCCTTTTTAAAAAATATTTTGTTAATTTACTGTAGGTTTTGGCTTTGTAGTCACCATAAACCTTACATCAGACATATTATAGATATAACAAAGGATCTGTTTTAAGCTGATAATGTATCATTTATGGCATCTCCTCCATTGGGGAGAATGTGTTTTTCCATGTTGGCTGCCGAGGCTAGAGGGAAGTGTAATATGGATAATGTGAACCTATCTTTTCCACTCCCTTAGTGCATCGTTTCTGATTTATGTGCTTCATCCAGGTGCTATGATCCCTTACATGGAAACCTCAGCTCTTTGAAAGTTATTTTGTGCATAGATAATGGTTCACATATTTCTGGGAGAGAACAGGTGCTAAAAATAACTTTTCTGCCATTCTGCTAACATCATTCCATATTCTTTTACATTTGTTAAGGTATGATTATGGCCCAAGAATCACTCTTCAATAGTATAGAAATGTCATATAGTAACTCTTTGGTAATGATTATTGAATACATGCATAGCTGAATTAAAATATTAATGACCACCTTATAATTTGAATGCTTTACAATATTTCTTGTAAGAATTTTTAAGTAATAGATCTGAGCAATTTAAAAATGTTCAGCTAAACTTTCTAGTATGCACTATAGATAGAGGACCTGAGGTGCTTGGAAAATCAGACATTATCTGTAACTGAATGACCAAAAGTTATTTTAAGTAGTTCAATAAATAGCTTTCAAAAATCAGGTTATAATTAACTGCCATAGAGACAGTATAGTTAGTGCAATAATTGTCCAAAGGATTTAGAAGGCACAGAAAACGTTTTAAGCATTTTAAAATTTCTATAGCATTGTCTATTCTCAGTACTATTTTTCTGTTTATGGTGAAAGGAGAAAGGAGTCAAAATAACTTATGAGTCTGTAGGAAACATTTGTATTATTAATACAAAACTGGAAAAGTGTCCTTTGTTTTTAATGTAGCTCTGTCTTTAGGTTTTAGGAATTTTTTTCTCATGAGGTTAAAAAACTGGTGAAAGACGTTAGAATAATTATAATTCATAATATTGGTGTATTTATAGTGGGAAAAGACATTTTCTAGAACTAAACTTTATGGGGAAAAGGCCTTCATGGTATATTTATAATTAGTAGAGAATTAAAACACTTATTTGGGTTTTGTCTTTTGTTGGCGTTTTTTGCAGTTACTCATATTGTTATCCCTGTTGTTTTATACAATTATTTGTACGTGGTAATATAAGTGGAAAATGAAGGACCTGAGTATAAAAATAGAAACTACTTATGCTTAATTTATACGTTTTTTTGCCTGTTTTGTTTTGTTTTTTTTACTTTCTTAATTATAATCTTCCCCATCTATGCCCTTGTAGTAGGAAGTTACACAATACTTTCTTCTTGGAGAAATTTAATCATGTTTGTGCTAGCCTATTATTATGCCTTTCCAAAGAATTGCATAACTGTCCATTAAAATTGGTAGCATTAAATGCATAAAAGCTTTCAAACTTGGCTTTTTTCTTTCCTGAGTAAAAATTAAAATCAAATGATGCCATCCCATCTGTTCATGGAGGGGATCTTACCTTAACACTTGATGAAATATTCTTATTAAGTAAATTAGGGCCCGTGAAGTTGAAGCCCGGTTATGCAATGCAGAGCAGCAACCGTGGGAGGAGGTCACGTGAAATGTGTGAATCAGGGCATTGCTGTGGGCTCAGCCGAACCCTCTTACCTGCACACTTTACAACATTCTGAGAGGTCACAGAAGAAATTAGGTCTGTAGGTGGATGACTCATCTTTCTCATCTCTGAATCTGAAGTGCAGAGGACCAGTGACTTGTATAAACCAAAGGAACTGGAGAAAAGAAAGAGGAATATACACTGGACCACTGCTTTCCTCTGCCCACGTCAGGAATGAAGGAAGCCTTGGGGATGGACATGGCTTCTTTACACACATAAAAACCAACCAGTTCTTTCTCTCAGTGTTTCTCACTCTTGGCTCCATCCTGCGCACTATCACTAGCACTTGAGTGCAGTGCATTAAAACTGTGGACTGTGCAGCCCGATTGCTGGGTTGGAATATTAGCTTTGCCACTTACAAGCTGTATAAACCAGGGCACCTCATTGAATTCCTCTGGACCTCAGTTTCCTCTTCTTTAAAATGAGGAATAAGAATAGCACCTACCACATGGGTAATTTAAAGAGTGAAGGAGTCAAAATATGCAAAAAATGTAGAACAAGGCTTGGAACTTTGAGAGTACCAATTGTTTTTTGTCATTGCTCTTACTATTACAGAATATGCTTCAGTTCTAATGTATTATTAGTTGGATTATTTTCCTCAGATATAAGCATTTTAGTAGTTTATATTTGTTAATACTTTGTTGGTCTCAAATAATGTAGAACTGGTCATTTCTCATTATAGGTTGTTAGCTTGTGAAAACACTAAAATATACATGACAATACTTTATTTGGGTTATTACAAATCATTTTTTCAGGCTCATCAAAAAGTACCAATTTGAGCTCTAATGATAACTTCTAAGTAATATGCAATGCAATTAAGATAGTGTTAAATATAAATTCAAGTGCAGACCATTTTGTTCTGATTTTGAGGGGAGTTTTAAATAATCACCATTTTCTACAAGTTAATATACTTAAATTACCAAAGTAATGAATGCATTATATTTACAATTGAAAATTTTACATTTGCAGTATATTAGGAAACACAGCTTCTCATGTTTTGAAGTCTAGAACATAGACTATAGGTTGGAGAAATTCATGAACATACATGAACGCAATTTGTCACTTCCCCAAACTGCCAAAGATACATCCTTTTAAATTCCTGCTGGACTTAATGTCCCTGAGGATGAATTTGACTAGTGACAAACTATTTTAGCTAACAAGGGCAAATTTGTTATTGCTTTCCTATGTCACCGTAAATGTGTATGCATCATAATAAGTAACAAGGAGAGGAATCTGTCTCTATACCTGGATCTTCTGCTCTTTGTCTTGATGTCTATGTGGATTTAAAAAGAATGTGGGGATAATGAAGCTGCCTGATGTTGGCATTTTGGCTCGCACCCCTCATATAAATCCTTTCAGGTTACCGTCTTGGCTGTTCTATGACAAAATAGTGCTTCCATATTTTCTCCTAACTTCGGCCTAGGGTCATATCGGAATTTATTGCTTTAGGACAAAGGCATTTTTTACAAGACACATGAGGAAAGAGTAGTCAAAATTCAGGTTTTAAAATAAGTTATGAAGTTCAAAAGAGAACTCAGAGCCAATTCCTGATTATAAATCTGGGTAGATTTCAGGTTTTAAATTTTATCTAGAAAGGCAACAGCCCAATTTATCATGCCCGTTTTTTAAACTTCAGAGATCAAAACAACCTAAGCAATCAAACAAAAGTATCATCTAAAGTCAGGGGTGTGATTAGGCAGAAATATATATATTCAAGTGCTGGGTATGATCAAAACAAAAAATTCTGTCTCTGCATGAACTGAATATATTTGAAGTGAGTCTAGGCTGCTTAGTGGATCACAGTTCGAATTTCCTTGAAGGGACATATGCAAACTCTATTTTCAGTCATCCTTAAGAGATCTGAGCTCCTTAAATATTTATCATAACCAATTGTGTGTTCATTACTTTTCGCTAACATGTATTTTTCCATTTTAATGACCTGTCTCAATCACTGACCCTTTGATTCTGAAGGCCATGTTTTATTCATTCAGAAGTGACAACAAAACAAAATGCCTACTCATAAAAAAAAACAAATATTCAAATATAATGGTACTTCTAAATACTGTGATTTTACAGTTCTAACATAGTTATAAACTTTTGTGTATCTGTATAGACTAAACTGCTTATCAATGTATAATATTCAGTGCAGTGTCAACAAATTTTTGCTGGTGTTCAGTACATCAAAAAAATAACAAAACTGTTTTACTAATAGCTCTTTTAAAATAATGGTCAGATGCAGTTCTCTGGAAGTCGATGTAGTCTGGTGAAGAGAGTTTTCACGGCAGCATGAGGCTGGCCAGGCGGTGTGGCAGCTGGGCCCCCCCGAGTGTTTACACGTGGTTACCAGCATGCCCAGCGGAGCCTCAGAAGGCAATACTTTGAGAAGGTGATAGGCTTGTGAATGCTGCTTGTCAATGCACATCTTTTGTGCCCATATAAATTTTATAATTTAGTATATTAGACGTCCTCGTGAATCATACATGTCAGAAGGATTATGCATGGTTACTTTAGGAACCTGTACACCCTCGAAGCATTTTGAATTACTTTCAGCTCTTTCACCATAAAAAAACAGTTTCAAAACGGTTCCTAGAAGTTTCCAAGTTTTTATTTATATTATACCTGCTTTCAGACAAATTACGTATTAAAGGTAATACTGTAACATCTATCTATCTATCTACTATCTATCTATCTATCTATCTACTTATCTATCTCTCTACTTGTCTTTGTAGAGTTTATTTTTATAGACTACCTTATAATTTACTTAGATTGAAATTAAAATAACTGTTTTTTAATAAGGCTTAAGAGTTTCCTTTCCACTCCACTCCCCCAAACCTGTAGATATAAGCAAAGTGATGACAGATATTATTTCTCTCAACATGATAAAAGAATGATTAAATGTACCCTGGTTTTGTCTTTTATCCTTAGAAACAGATACTTCAATTCTTTTCTGCAAGACTTGGAATCGAAATATATGTCATTGTCTCTCTGTCAGGAAAGTAATTTATGATTTTCCTCTCAGTTTCAAACTCTGATAAATCTGTTTAGATGCATCTATAAAAAATAGCTCAGCAAAATAGTTTGCATTTATCTATGTGTTGATAAGGTATAATGGACATATTAGTTCTGATTTGCTTTTACAGACTTTAATCCACTGTTTGTTTAGCAGAAAAAAGATCGTGAGGTTGAAAGGACACAGACAGTTTCATGATTCACTGCAGCTAGTCACCAATTACTGTTATAAAGTGAAAACTATTAATTCATGTGCAAGACAGCTTTTCCAAGACCTTACACGTGAGTTCTGCCATGCCATAAGCCCCTGGTTATGAGTAACTGTTGACAATAGTAATGTGGAAATTACAAATAGCATAGAGGGCACTTATGACTGACTTCACATACTGCCAGCATTTGCTTTTATGCCCTACAAACATTTGGGTAATGGAACGCTTCCTGGGATTTGGATGCAATGAATGCATTTCTTAGGACATTTGAAAGGGAGGTGGGTACCTGACAGAAACATCAGGCGCTACATGGTTAGGGTAGACGTGGAGGCTGATGGTTAAATGCTCAGAGGAAGCACATGTTTACTCCTTTGCCTTGATCGGTCTCCTGTCCATGCTTGTAACTCAGGGCCTAATGTTGCCAGTGTCACATGCTGCCTAGAAGGTGCGGCTGTTTTCGTCTTTCTCTCAAAGTTCTTTGGATAGGATTATTTGCATTGAAGAGTTTAAATTCACTTAAAAAAAAGAAAAAGAAGATAAAAATATGAACAGTGAAAGGACAGCAAACTCGCAGTTATTAACAACCACACCTAAAACAAAAGCAAACTAAGAGGACAGCTAGATCAGTAGCAGAACCATAGAAATGGAGATCACATGGAAGGTTAGCAACAGGGGAGTGGGAGAAGGAGAAGGGGGAGAAGGTACAGAAAATAAGTAGCATAGATGGTGCGTAGAAAATAGATAGGGGGAAGGGCAAGAATAATAGGGGAATATAGAATCTAAAGAACTTGAGACACCTGGTCATAAACTAAAGGGGAGGAATGATGGGGGAGGGGTGTGCAGGGTGGAGGGGAATAGAACAACTGTAATGGCATAATCAATAAAATATATTAAAAAAAATAAAAAAGAGTAGAAAACTTCATTGTTTTCAAGTCATATAAGCTACATAAAATATTAATTTTAGAATTTCATTTATTTTAGAATCAACATAGGATATTTTTTATTTTTTAGTGGCAGCTGGTTAGAACTTACTTATACATAGACATTAAAACAAAGGGAGTAGAAGATAGAAACACACCTCTTTTCTGTGGTTGGTTGTATTAAATATTGTAAAGGTGATAAACATAATGTGCACATTTCCAAGTAAAGATGGTTGGAGTAAAGCTATGAGAAAAACTTTCTTGTTTTGAAAACTAGACATAAAAATAACTGACATTTATGGGACACTTACCATACATCAGAGTCCTAAGAGCTCTATATCTCTCGTCTCCTTTTCTCATAAAAATGTAAAGGGCATTGACAGACACCTTGACCAGAACCACATAGTCACGGAGTTGGGATCCAAATCCAAAAGGAGGTTGCAGAGCTAGCTCCTCTGAGCACAATCCACATCACAGAGCTCTTTTTAGAACAATGCAGGATACTTAGCAACAAATGCTACCTACTTTTCTCTGAATGTTTCTCATGGAATCCAAATTATCAGCGCAAGTGATAGCAACCATTGATGTAAGGTTTTTAAAACCAGCAATTTTTGAGACACAAAGGTAAACCATATACTAACTGAGTGACATGAAAAATGGAATAGACTAAAGCAAGTCATTTAAAAAGTATAGTACCACTAGTTGGTCTCACCCTGGTTTTAATGAAAAGCCTCTGAGCTGTCCTCTTTTAAGGGATGACAATATAAATATTATGTTTGTTTCTTTACACAAATCCTGATTCTGTTATAGAATCCCCATATTTTGATTTCTGTTCCTCTTTAATCTGCTAAACAACATTTAGATCCATGCAATTTAATTGACCAATATTGGAATTTCTTTCATTTCCAAGACACGTTTCTAAGCACAGGAACATGGGAGAGTAAAAGATGGCCTTTCTCACCAGGCAAACTCACATAATTATAGTTAAAGATTCCCACCCGCGCCGCAGTGGCCGAGTGTTGTGACCGACTCCGTGAGGCAGGCCTGCACTGGGCCGTCCCCATTCATCCACTGAGTCTGCCTTTTGTGTTCTGAGAAGCGGCCAAGTGCTGAGTTCAAATAGTCCTTAATGCATGGCCTTTTACAGCATAAAGACAGAGGCGAATGCAGATTTGCAGATTTGGGAAAGTTGCTTGAAACCGCGTTGTTCTCTTTCTCCATTTATATATAATTATGAAAATTTGGGGTGTAAGTCTTGGGACAACCCGATGTAACTGGAGTGGACCCAGTTACATGGAGGCACTACTGCTCCGACACAGCAGAATAAGGGAGGGCGTGCGTTTCAGGACTTGGTACCCTGGCAGCTTGCTCTCTGAGATCATCTCCTATCTCCCTTCTCTCATTGCAAGTCGTCTGTTTTTCCTTAGGGCTGAGGATAGAGATGGGCAGGCCCAGGTGCTGCTGACCTGTCACCGTGATCAAAGGGGGAAATGTAATTGAGTCAGGTATCTCTTGAGTCTGTACTTTAATCAAGGCACTTTTTCAGGTTTTAAGTGAGAAAAGAATCATTCCAAGGTAATACTAGGGTGTCAGGAATTTTACTTAGAATAAAGTGCATATATGTACATACACGGTAATTTTACAAATGGTCATATGAAAGTATGTAAATATTGCAATCAAATTTAGGGCAAATGAAATGTCTTTAGGATTGTCAGTGTGCATTCTATATAAAGATAATTGAAAACTGTATTTCCAATCGTGCTTTAAATTACCAAACCATTTGCATGATAATTTATGAAGTATAAGGTGTCATTCACATTTATAAAGATAACTTATTACATTGAAAATTTAAACAACTGGTGGTTATTATAAAAACATTTTACAGCCCTAATTTTTGTATAATAAACTTAATAATTATTTAAATATATTTTATTATTTTGTAGTTTAAATTGCAATTTCAACTACATTTAAGAACTTTTAAAGATCAGTGGTTTTCAAACTTTAGGGCCATAAGATTGCCCTGGGATGCTGTTGGTCAAATCAATAAATTTTTAAGTTTCTTCAGATAGGTTTGCCTTAGGTAAGCTAAGATGATTCAGGAACTTGCTTTTTAGTAGATACTTCAGATGATTCTGACATGGATAATATGTGAGGACTGTAGTTCACAGTCTAAGAAATGTTATTAGAGATTTTTTATGTAATCATACAATGATTTTATATGTATGTCAAAGTTTTATTATCTAAAACAGTGATAAATAGATGTCTGGAATTATTGGTACTCAGTTTCCCCTTACAAATTTTCCCCTTACAATGATCAGCTAGTTACTTGAATGAGTTGTCAGCTTACTCAAAAAGTAAAACTTGTTTTGTTAGCTACCTAAGAATACAGAGAGAGGGGGAGAGAGAAGGAAGGAGAGCAGCAGGAGATTTTAAGGAATGAGCACACACGTCTGTCCAGGGGGGCACGTGTGAAATCTGTAGGGTGGGCTGGCTGATGCGCAACCCTACTAAGAGTTGCCATTGCCGTGTTGGTCGGAATTATTCAGGGCCGCAGGGTTTCTGGGTGCAAGTTTTCTTCTCTCTTGTGGGAACTTCAGTCTTGGATCCTAAGGCCTTCAATTCATTGCATAAAGCCCACCCACATTATGAAGAGTAATCTGTTTTACTGAAAATCAGCTGCTTTACATGTTAAATCTTATCTGAAAAAAAATCATACTTTCACAGCAACCTCTAGACTAATGTTTGGCAAACAGCTGCACACACGCTGGCCTAGGTTAATGTCAGGTTCACATATGACATTAACCATCACCATAACTTAAACAATATTGGTTGGTAATGACTCCTGGAAGGGTTTTTTAAATTTTTTTTCCAGGTTATTTTTGTGAAACCTTACATGTAGGAATACCGTCAGGTATCAAATCTGTTTTAGTGTTGGTCTTTCTTCACTCACATTGTCTTCTAATTTTTTTAAAATCTGTAAACTGCATTTTTATTTCTTAACTGTTGGTTATTACTTAACAACTCTACCTTAATTTATTCATCAGCTTGTGCTATTAACATCAAATTTCTGTGGCTCATAAGAGAGGCATCCTTCAGTTTCAGGATGTGGTTCGTTTGAAGGAGAAACAAAGAAAGGCATATGATATTGTTTAAGACAGCTCTGGTTTGTCTTTCAGTTACTTCCGTGCTCTAATCTCTCAGTGCTTTGGAATGATTCTGTTGTCAACGTGTTATAACGGCCCCACTGACCTTGATTTACCAGTGTTCCTTATGGGGAGGAAGGTGAAGGCAGAGAACCATTATCACACGATTCCTCTTTTCCGGTGGATCGATCTCTTTTTCTTAGAATACTATTTTTATCCATCTCTGCTCTTTCCTTCTTTTCACCTGCTCATTAAATACGACCTGTGTTTGCGAAGCTCTGTTTCTCATTGTCTTAGTCACCAAATCTGGTCTACTCAGTCTTAATTTTGAAATTGTTCACTGCACTTTGATAGTGATATGTTCCATCTAACATTGACATTATAAAACAATTGTAATACTTTATATTGCATTGCTTTTGGCTTTTTCAATGTTGACATCTGCTATTTTAAATTCTTATGTTCCTGAAGTAATGCTGTAATTCACTGAGGAAGTGAGAAAGCATCTGTCCTGTAGAAGCAACGAGGCACAGGATGTTATGGAAACTTATTCTGGACAGAGAATTGGATCTGAAGAGAAATGACTGCTGTGGTTTCTGTGTGTGTAGGTAAAACAGTTTAGCACAGATGCACTGTTAAAGGGTCCGTTATCCGTGGGAGCGGAGTTCTTGCTGTGTCGTGAAGAAAAGAATTTCCTGAGACCCCTACGGGGAAAACGGGGTTCCTGGGAAACCTTAAGGATGCCGTGATCCCCTGGAGTGTGAAGCTGCAGCTTCCTGGCTAAGGAAGCAGACCCATACTCCCCAGTTTCTTATGCTCAATGTCTAGTTCCTCTGGTGCCCCTTTCTTTTATTAACAAGTAGCTAAATACTGATGGTACCAGGTCCTTCCACTGTCAATATAAACTTTTTCAAATAGTGCAAAATCAGGCCACTGGCTTGTCCTCAAGTCGCGCACATCTCCGCTCTCATTGCTGATGCTCCTTGGAAAGCAGAGAGCCAGTTGGGCTCCAGAGGAAAAGTGCAAAGGGCTCCCCTGCACCATGCTGGCTGCAGGGGTAATCACAGGAAATGTCAGGAACGGATGCTCATCCTTTCTTCTCTCCCCTTGCACCTCTGTTCTGTTTCCTGGAGCGTTTGCCACAACCTCAAGATGCAGCGGAATCAATTGCCTTGTGTTTTCCTGACTTCCTAAGCAGAAATGTTCCAAAATCACTTATTCTTCTCTTGGAACAAAGCCTTCTATGTATTTCATTAAAGTGATAGCAGATAAATTCTTGGTTCTAAATAATCTATTTAAGCTACTTTATTAACTACTCCTACCCTCCTGAGCTATTTGTATTTATAGCAGTGGCATTCATAAATCCAAATAAATATCCAAATAAATAAAAATGTTGCGACCTCTGGGCCCCACCAGCTTAGTAGGGGAGTGACTCTCATAGTGATGCTAAAAGGGAACAGCTTTCTTACTTTTCACTGCTTTTTTCTTTAGTCCATTTAGCACTCCCTGTTTAAATTTATTTTTTTAGACATGTATATAAAGAAAGGACAAAAATACAGTTGAGTGCATTAGTATAGCATCTTTGCTTTAGGTAAAAGAATACTAAAGTCAAAATATATTTATTTAACAAATAATATTGAGCACCTGCAGTGTACAAGTCATTTTTCCAGGAGCTTGGAATACATCAGGGAATGAAAGAGAAATCTCTTACACTTCTAGGCTTGAGCTCTGGTGTGAACTAAAGAATATAAGTCTAAGCAATTTATTGCTCTACACTTTGCAAGGCGATACAAATCCTCCTTTGTTTCATTGAAGACCCATGCTTTGTTTTCTTAGATATTCCAAGTTATTTATTTTCTGAAAATTGATACATTTCTAAATCTGGTTAAGAAATTAATCCTGTTACAAAATAGATCAGTTTTCTGATGCCTGTATTGATTTTAAGTAGGAACAGCATTGTAAATAAAAATGGAAGCTATTTATGAAAATGTCCGTAGCAATTGGAGTGAAAGTATGTGCCCTGTGCACTGAACAGTCTGGTGACTGGGGCGCGGGTGGTGAAGGTGGAAGAGGATATAAGGGAGATAAATGGCAATGGAAAAATACAATAACAACTATTAAAAATAGACCATAAGGAAAATAAGTAACAAATACAGTTTTCACCTGGTTGGGCACTGAACCGAGGTATCAGAAGAAGCACCCATGTGTCATAACTAATGATGCTCCGTGATGCGTCTTTTGGAACAGAATCGGTCTAATCACCGAAGGAAAGGGCTGCGTCTACTGGCAATGCAAATTCTGCCTTCTCACAGGTTCCCATCTCTTGAATAGGTATGAGGGAGAGGCAACTTATTCTGATTTATTAAGTACATGCTATGACTCCTCTATTATTTTATGCCAGTTACATAAACACAGGTAGTAGAAATAAAAGTGATGTCATTGCATTTATTTTACCCACTTTTTAAATGATTTTACCCCACTGGATTTTTTTCATTATGTTCTTTTACTTTCAGAGAACAAGATAACATTCACATTTAAGTGTTTTCATTGGCCATGACTTAGATGTTTAACTGAGCTGAAGTGTCATATTCTAAGACATTCAGTGCTTTTCCATTATTTAAAATAAAAAATAAAAACAGCCCTGGCTGGTGTGGCTCAGGGGATTTAGTGCCAGCCTGCAAACCCAAAGGTGGCCAGTTTAATTCCCAGTCAGAGCCCATCCCGGGTCCCCGTTTGGGGTTGTGTGAGAAGCAACTGATCAGTGTATCTCCGCCACATTGGTGTTTTTGCCCATCTTTTCTCCCTCCCTTCCCCTCGAAGAATAAATAAATAAAATCTTTTACAAAATATCGGGTAAACTGTACAAAATAAAAGGAGGTTCTTTTTTTTCATTTTATTAAGTACTTGAGGAATCATAATAGGTAAGTGGATTTATTACATACCATAAAAGAGGAGATTATCTAGGTGAACTTTTGAGGTCCTTCCTCTGTAGAGTGATGCAGCTTTAGGAAGTAGGTAGCTTTTGTTTCAAAGTAAGTTTATGTGTCATTTCTATCTTTGTCAGCCTATGTGACTTTGCTGATTTTTGCTACCAACAACTATAAATGGTAGAATTACACTAAAACTGACTTTATTCTTTTTGTTCCCATAGGAGTAAGTATTCTAGAATTGGGAAAAGAACGCTAGATTGTGAGCAGCTCATAGTCTCACAATTGGAAAATGAATTTACAATTTAAAAAAATTACATGATTAGAATTTCATAGAACAGGTGATTATTCCAGTATACTCCAGGGATGAATAGAAAAATATGGATTTAAAGCAGATCTATTGTGTTTTGAAGACTGGCTAAATAATTCCTGAGTAACACATAACGTATTACCTGAGACACAATACAGTTATTCTTGTGTCTCTGAACAGAACACAGAACGGAATGAAAGACCGCTGACTTGGCAGGTCTAATACTGTTTTAACTTTGACATTGGCATTTAGGAGTTGTGCAGGGTCCCAGGATTGCTGCTGAGAAAATGACTGTGGCCTCACATCATTTGCTGTAATTCTGCCATTTTAAATGTAATGCCTTAAAAATAATGTTAAAATTCTTTAAAAATTATATATAAATATATACTTCTATAAACAGATATATTTGCATGTTTATGAATATATTTAAATATATAAATATGTATAAAATATTTACATGCATACACTTATGAATGTATATATATATACTTTATTTTCATATACTTATTTTTATGTATATGTAAATATATACATATATATAAAGCAGCTTGAACAATGGGGTCATTTTGAACTCTTAAGCTATTGTGTGTGATTTAAATATGTGCCACCTGTGTTGTGCATGTGTGTTATGTGTGCATGTATATGTATGTTTTGGAGGTTTTGCTGTTGTTAACTGGTTAGAAGTAAAGCTGTGGTTTAGTCACAACGTAATTGACAGCCTTTTGCCATCAATTTGGCAAACAAAGCAAAGTTGCTACTAGTTCGGGGGAAAGATACTTGGAAAGTGTCCTTGGGTTCCTACATGCACTTACCTTTTTGGAAGTTTTAATTCAGTTTGGACTCTAAGAGAAGACAGAAACAGAGTATATTTGCCTGTTTATAATTTCCTAATGGACTTCTCAATTTGATATTGTCTACATTGCATAGAGCAAGATTCCACATCAGTATTACCTCTCGTAGAACAAAATAAATGAACAAACAAAATTGAAACAAACTCATATCAAGGAGATCAGACTGGTGATTGATGGGGTGGGGGATGTCAGCAGAGGGGGTGAAAGAGGTGAAGGGAGTAAGTACTAATTGACAATTAAAGACCAGTCATGAGGGTGTAAACTACAGCATAGGGAATGTTGTCAACCTATTAGAACGACTGTGCATGGTGACAAGTGGGTACTGGAAATATCGGGGAGCACTTTGTAAAGTACGAGATTGTCGAATCACTATGATGTATCTCTGAAACCAATACAAAATAATACTGAAGGTAAGCTGTAATTAAAACTCAAAAATAAATTAAAATATTAAAAAACAACAGAAAAAGTGAAATGATTTGAAAATATTACCCCTGTGACCTTCAGTGATGAAGAATATATTATAATGGCTCCTAGCTGCATGCCCCCGGATCTCATCCTAGACATGACGTTTGGCCCAGCTGCCTGGAGCTCGTAGTTTAGTTCGCCACATCCCAAGGATGCAGGGGTTGCTGGGACTCTAAGTATCGGTAGTGAGGAGATGTGCCCTGCCTCTCTTGACAGAACATTATCTGCATAAGGTCTTCTCAGACTGGAAGATGCAGGGTGATCTTGTACTCCAAGAAATACTCTAAATTGTAGTTCAGACTCCACTGTAAAGCAATTTTAATTGCTTTTACTTTTCTGTCCAATTTTTTCTTAATATCTTAATTTAAATCTGATCTTCCCTTTGTTACATAGTAAATATGAGTAGTGCGTGCTAAAAAGTTATATTAACATTTTAATAGAGGGCTTTTATTAAGAAACCATTTCAATATAATACATGAATATATATATTAAGGTCTGTCCAGAAAAAAATCCAACCATTGTTAATGTAACGAGAATGGTTTGTGTGACATTGACGTAACCTGACAGCCAAGAAGAGTGGACTGGAATGCACATGTGTAAATGATGATGACTTCACTGCGCTGGTCAGTGGGGGCGGTAGACACTGTTGAGTGAGCATGTGTACTGTGTGTCTGTTGCATTCAAAATGACTGAGCAAGTAGAGCAAATTTTGCATTAAGCTTGAACATTCCTCTGTAGAAACTATTCAGATGGTTCAGAAGGCAGCTTCATCACGACAATGTGTCTGCCTATACATCACATCTCATGCAGACTTTTTGGTGAAATATCAAATCACCCAGGTGATTCAGCCCCCACCACCACAGCCCAAATTTGGTGCCCAACAACTTCTGGCTTTTTCCCAAAACTGAAATCACCTTTGAAAAGGAAGAGACTTCAGACTTCCAATAAGATTCAGGAAAATATGACAGGGCAGCTGATAGCAGTTGGGAGGAGACCTGTGTGAGGTCCCAAGGTACCTACTTTGAAGGCATCATTGTCCTATGTACGATGTTTCTTGTTTCTTGTATCTTCTTCAATAAATGTCTCTATTTTTTTGTATTCACATGGCTGGAAACTTTCTGAACAGACCTTACACGTTTTGTTCTCAGGGTGAGTAAAGGCTTGAGTAAACCAAGGACATCATTTTTCTGTTCTAAGTTAAGCTTTCACTGTCGTCTTTTGATAGTATGTGAATTTCTAGTATGGGATCTCTAAGCTGCACCAAGTTAAGCCGGATAGAATCGCATGACTCACATGAACTCACTTTCCTTGGAATTTTCCCTCTCAACTAAGAAAATAGCCTTGTACCTGATTTCTCTATCTCAGTGTAATTTTCAAACATGGAAAAGTGCTGCATATGTGAATATATCCATGTGAAATAGGCCTTAAAATATTCTAGGCTATCTTAACAACTAATAGTACTGAGGCATTAGCTTTCTGTATTATATTTTGAAATCTGCTGATTTGCCTGGAAAAAGAAAGTATAGTAACAGTGGTTTGATTTATCCCCTGGTAATCCCTGATATGATTATGAAGGGTACTATGTTCCCTTGCTAAAGAATGTGGCCCTTAAAGCCCTGCACTTGGACTTAAGGAGCTCATGACTAACAGGGAGCATGAGGAAAAGTCATTCTTAATGGCAGTTCCCAGATGGGTTTTCAGAAGAATGAATTAGCAGTAAGCCATACACAGGTACTGCCATTCTGACTTTAAACAGAATTCTTTCGATTCGTTTTCTTACAGGGTTACTTTAAAATTGGTCTCACCTGCTCTGGCTGGTGTAGCTAAGTGGATTGAGTGTGCGCCTATGAACCAGAAGATTGTGGTTTGATTCCCAGTCAGGGCACATGCCTGGGTTGCAGGCCAGTTCCTAGCAGGGGATGCACGAGAGACAACCATACATTGATGTTTTTCTCCCTCTCTCCTTCCCTTCCCCTATAAAGATAAATAAATAAAATCTTTTTAAAAATTATAAAATTGGTCTCCTTTTTGAGATAGTATTCCTAAAAAGTACTTTTTCTGTATTCTAGTACTGTCTAAAGGTATGCTATTATTGGTATAAGTGAATTGTGAGCTTTTTATAAGTAATATATTTAATTTTTCACTATGCCAACATCCGTTGAGAGCCTAGCATGAGTTTGTAACTGTCCTAAATGTGGAAAAGAGAAAATTAAATTTATAAATAATATTTGCATAAAAGTCACATTGAAGGTGGCAGAGATCCACAGGTTAACTAAGCTTTAAAATGTCTAAAATCACAGGAGGAATGTTTACCTCGAGGCTGAGATATCTTTCAGTGGAGGTGACAACTGAGCTGAGACTGAGGAGAAATGAGTTCACTGGACTGTGAAGAGGGCATTCTCCTTCTAGAAGAGGTTAAGAGGATTTTGCTGGTATTTAAGGGGTGAGAGTGGGAGGTGGGAATGGCCGGGGTGGGGGGGATTGGTGGGAGCAAAATAGAGATGACTGTATGTGAACAACAATAAGAAAAGAACTATCTAAAACTACTGAAAGGTGGGGAACTACTTTAAGTTTGCCTCTAAGTATGGTCAGTTACTGAGGAAGAATGCACTGGGTATGAAGCCCCAGCCAGACTTGTCCCAACATGTGGTCTGCTCCTGTCATGCCGGCAGGGCCATAAAAATACCGCTCGGTAGAGCCAGAGCAGCGTCACCCTGTGCATTGTCTTCAGGTTTGGTCATGGGTCGCAGTAGAGAGTGTCCGTTTTCCTTCTGAAAGCCTGTGCCCACACCCAGTGGCCAGGCGTCAGCGAAAGCTGCGGCTATAAAATGTCACTGGATGATCCGTGGAGAGAAAACAGGAATCAGTTATGAAGATTTCAAAATACGCAGTTTAATCAAGACATATTGTAGTATGTTAAAAACATTTCAATTCTACTGAAAGAACAAGAATTCTCAAATTACTGAGCACAAACAGATTGAAGAAACTTAAATAGCAAGGCATTATATCACAACAATATCATCAGTTTAACTGTCAGATAAGGTGGCAAAATGTGTATGTTTACTAAACACAAGTATAAAACAAATAGTTTTAAACATTTAACATGTTGACTAATACATAGCAGATACATGTAAAATGAGCGAATATACCTCAGGAAGCATTTTATCTATACAGGAGTGTGTCTGCCTTTTGTGAAACTTCATTTTCATAAGAATTGATATCAGGCATTTGATTGCTGTAGTGATACTCATGTTTTCTTACAATTCCTGTATTTTATTATGGATCTGCATAGAAAAACTACTGACCTTATTCATATGTGTTTCCATTGAACACATGTATCTTTATTTAATTTCTCTATCATTAATGTATTTGCATGTTCACTAATTTCATATTTCCTACGGCCAAATGATTTGATGTTTCTGCAGTGAAGTTGGCACAGCAGACGTTAAAACCCTAAAAAAGCCACTTTCTTGGCATGAAAAACATTTGTCATTGGGGAATTCCTAGGGCTTTCAATAGAGATGAGCATTCAATTGAGGCTGATTTACTGCTTTTATGAAATCTGGTAATATAAGCTACCTAAGAAAATAATATTATTCATGTTTCTTCATGGGCACATTCAGATATTCAATATGTATATATAAAAATTGCTAAAGATTTTAAGGACTGTTGAAGGTACCAAATAATCCTGCACATATTAAATATTTTTGTTGAATGTATGTTGCATTAAATGGAAGGTGGTGTATACTTTACATGCCGGAAATTACGCAGGACCTGTATGTGAACAGGTTAGGGTATGTGCTGAACAACAGCGACAAAGAAACTAAACGATGCTTTGGCCAAATGTAACAGCGTGTGCCGTGTGCCTTCCAGGGTGGGAAGCAGCCTGCCCCCCATGACCTTCAGCACCTCAGGTTCTTGTCTGTGTCGCTGCCATGCTTTCAATTATGGGCACATTCTGCATGTGAAAGCCAGTTCTCAGCACCAAGACCGCACACACCCCCAGGGGAGGGCGGGGCTGAAAGTCCCTCAGCTTCTTCATGGAAAAGGGTTAAAAACGGTCAACATCATCATCACTTCCACTCATTACCCACTGGCCACGTGCAGGGGTTAAGTAGGCTGGAATGTACAATCTCTGACTGAATATTAAAAGGGTAAAATTTTCAAGTCTCTACTTAAAGATCCACGAGGTGACTGTTCTCTTCCTGGGACCCTCATAAAGTGTATTAATTATTCCCATTGTCCTGGGAGAGACAGAGGTCAGGAATCTGCTGCCACAGCCGGTTATGGGTTCAACAGTGGATGGTAGTATGTTCTTCGGAATGGCTTACCTCATGCAAAGAGGTGCTTCTTTTAATTACAAAACATTCAAGTATTATTTCTGTGCTTTCTCTTTTTAATTATGTTTTGGTGCAAACTAACAAGGCAAGAATGTTGTATCCCCACTACTTATTTGCTTTTCAAGCTTGATTTTAATTTCTAATTTTTCTTTGCGTTAATGTTATACTCTTAGTCATTGGTTTTTCCTGTTATTTTGCCTTCTTGTGCCTTATGATCAACAATTGCTACGTTCACACAGACTGCACAGAGTTCTGACGAGGCCCGTGAGGCTGGTTCTCATTCTGCTGTGTCTGGAAGACAGTTCCATCCTCTGACATATCAGAAACGTCAGCACCCATTTTAGGGCATGTGCGTTCTTCCATCCCTGGTACTGAGGAGGTCAGGTTGGTGCATGGGGCTTAGCCAGAACGGAGGAGTGAGTCAGGGATTTGCCTGCTTTTATGCCAGTTCTCCACTTAGCTAACTGCTGTAAAAAATAGGACCTGTCTCACATTATTCAACTAACCACTTAAAATTAAAAAATTAACTTGAAGGCATTCATTACATTAGTATAAGTGACTCTAATTTATTATGGGCACCGTGAGTCATCTTTCTCGCTATCCTCACATAACATCATTATTTCTTCATCAGAGTGTTACCACAAGCACTTGCCTATTTTGAACAGTCACCCAAATTGTTTCCATCATATTTTTATCAGCTTCCAATTTATCTTAAAACACTAAATATTGTATTTAAAAAGAAAACAAGAAAAGATAAAGGGACGTAAATGCCAACACATGTTCAGACCATATCTAAGTACTGTTGTTCATTGTGTAAAGTCTGCGTGGTCCAGTGAATCGAACCTCCCTGTACTCCGATAGCACCT
Source organism: Artibeus jamaicensis (assembly GCF_021234435.1). NCBI lineage: Eukaryota > Metazoa > Chordata > Mammalia > Chiroptera > Phyllostomidae > Artibeus > Artibeus jamaicensis. Next base: position 16,918,273 of record NW_026522056.1, on the reverse strand, counting down.
TCCCTCTTGACTCAGTTTTTGTGATGAAAGGAGTTCTGCCCTTGAACTCTTTCAAACTCTACTGGACTATAGGATGAGTGAATACATACATACATACATACATACATAGCCCTGCCCTCGAGAAGCTTATAAAAGAGTCTCATGTTGTTAAATCCAGTGGTCAATTCTCAGGAGACAGCAGCTGCATTTGAAGGTTCCTCACAGCCATGTGTGTGTGTGTGTGTGTGTGTAAATAAATTTTGCTGTCAGGACAACACATATTCTGAATTTTCTCCAAATTCAACAATAAATCCTTTTCATCCAACTTTTCAGATTTCTGTTCTCCCAAACTTTTCTTTGGAGGGTTCTAGGGCTGAGTCCTTGGGCCTCTTCTCTTTCTATACAGACTCCTCTGATGACCTCACTTTCTCTTAGGTCTCCAAATACCATAATGATGTTCGGTTCAGAATTTTTGTGTACAGACCATATTGCTCAGTTGAATTCCAGAGTCATATCTTCACTAGGACATCTGCAAGATAAATATGAAATTTTCTTATTTTTCTACGTATATGTTTAACCCCAATCTTCTACATCTCAGTTTATCCTTACTCCATTATTACATTTACCCAGGCCAAATTTTGACATTATACTTAACTCTTTTTTTTTTACTCACACTCTCCATCTAATTGTTTAAAGGACTGTGTGGGCGTACCTTTGAAGTGTGGTAGATCATAATCAGTTCACTTCTCGTGACCTCTGTGTCTCTTACCCAGTGAGCCTCTGTCACCTCTGGTTGGCATCAGTTAATGTCTCCAAAGGGCAGATCATGTTATTCCTCCGCTCAGAATCCTCCGGTGGTTCCACTTCTTACTGAGTAAAACGGCATCTTTCAAATGACTATGAATCACGGCATGAGCTGCCCACCCCTCCCCTTCTATCTTCCGCAGTATTTCTCACCCAAACTTCTATCACAGTCACCTGCCCTTCTTGCCACCCTCTCAATACGCCAGGTGAATTTATGATTGGGGCCTTACTCTGGCCCTTCCCACTGCAGGTGCTACCATTCTTCAGGTGTCCAGGTGGGCTTTTCTCAAAAAGGCAATGGGTTCTAGTCAACTTGTCTTTCAAATTGATGTCCCCTTCCCTGTGGTCTTTCCTCTAACACACTTGCATAACACACCGTATAGTTTATTTTTTATTGTGTTTGCTATCTGTATCTATTATAAAATACAACCTTTGCAACAGTTGACTTTTTTACATCAACCCTCATTCTATTGCTAATGATTATACCTAGAACAGTGCCTGGCACACAGTGGCTGCTTTGTATATATTTGTTCGGTGTACAAAAGGGCATCAGATGAGTTTATGATCAATCATTTAATAGGTTATTCCCATTTACTTAGAAAAATGAAAACTCAAGGATGTCTCTGGCTGCACACTTGTTTTTGGAAAAGGAAATTATGTGTATTTTCTCTTCTTCCTAAAGGTTTGGATGGTGGAATAAGTGCACACTAATAGAAGCATTTTTCACTTTAAAGCTACACACACACACACACACACACACACACAGATTTACACAAAATTCCTGTCCAGCGTTCTGCAGTAGGCACTCTCCCCTCGTCAGGAAGGCGTGGATGGTGCGTCTCGTATTTCCTTTTCCTTTCTCTTCTTCTGTCACTATACCTTGTTTCTTGCCCCATGTCCCTTTGCTTGTCAATCTAGTTAAATACTATCTTTTCACAAACTCTCAAAAACAGCCATTTATATAATTTGAAGTTTCCCCTGAATAATCTACTTCATATTTTCTGTTTTCTCTGAACTTCAAGTGCATTTATAGACAGAAAAGCTTAAAGACAAGTGTCCCTGGCTGTTTGCCAAAATACATTTCTGGAAACTACTTCATACCCTACATCATTTTAAAGCTTAACATTCGAAGGATATGATTTTCTGATCAAAGATATAACTTAAACAAATCACAAACGTGGCCAGTGAGATACCACAGTCATCCAGATAAAACACACAGAATAGAATAATAAAATGACTCCATATATATCAACTCTATCCCATATATACACAAAACAGTGTACATATTGATTTTCCCAAATCCCCTAATGTTCTTTATAGTTATAAATAACACATATGACTATAACTTCCTTCTATCATAAATTTTATGTAAAATATCTGCTATGTATAAACAATATCTGTTAAAAATATAATTAACACTTATTTTTACTCTCTTGTCATTAAAGGCTCTGGAGAATTAAAAACTAATACCTATCAAGATAAGTTTCCATTGATATCTTCTCTTCCTTACAATTTTGTATTCATCAAAATTATTTCCTCGTTTCTAGAACTGTGCTCCATCTTAGAACCCTTTCTCTTCATGAATGTCTAGCTTGCTGACATTCTCTTGTTCCTGAAAGGCATGATAGTGCATAGCATTGTATTGAAGGAATGTGAGAAGGGGGGGCAACAGGAAAAGCAACGGCTGTTTACAGTAGCTGGGAAACAGGGAAGAGCAGGCCAATGGGCCTGTGCCGTGCCTCTGCCGGGAGAGCCGCAAGTGCCTTGAGGACAGAGCCCAGCCGCTTTGCAGACCGTCCAAATCACCTGCCTGCTTTTACAACCCTGAGCCTATTCTTGAGCCATTTCTCCAGCTGAAAGAGGGAGGTCGTTTTATCCGTTTCTTGACAACACATTTAACCTGGAAGCCAGAAAGGAAAATTATACCAGATGACATAATTTGGTGTAATTTATTCTGGAAAAATCAAAACTGTTACTGGTCACGTGACTGTTTTCAGATGTGATTCAGCGAGGGACTTGTGCTCCCCTGAAGGCAGAGGCTAAACTGGCAGTTTAAACCGTCGCTGACTAGTTAAACACGTGATCCGCAACTATCATGCATCAGGTGATGTAATGCAGATAATGGAGCTGGTCACCATTTGCATTTCAGCTTTTCTTCCTAGCTCTGCATGGCCAGCTCCATCAGATTCCTGCTCAACTCTCACATCTTACCCAGACCTTTTCCACAATATATACCTGTGAATCTCTGTAAATTGCAAAGTGATTCAAGCAGACTTGGTTCACATTTTGTCAGTATCTGAGAGCTATTCTTTCCTGTAGCCAGTCACACAATACATGACTTTCCTCTCCCTAATCTCCCTGTGCTTGGCATTCTTGTAGAAGGCTGGCTTTCTGTTGAATATGTTGGTTTAATGTAATATTAACTCTTTATTCCTTTATGTTACAGGTAATGGCTACTTAGTTTTTCCCTATGCTGAGTTTCATAATTATAATTATGACAGGTTTTCATAGTTATAGTAATTGAAAGGTTTTCATAATTATAGTAATTGAAAGGTTTTTAAAGCCATTGTGCTCCTTTTTGTTAATTACTCTTATACATTTAAACTTTATATTTGCCTCAGAATGCAATTGTTTTAAGTGTGGTCTGCATAGTACTTATGCAACCTAGTGGAGTTTCACCTTGCACATTCTTTGTGCACTAATGATTGGAATAGTGAGAAATAACTCATCAGCTCCTGTCACAGAAGTGACAAATAAAATACTGTTTGCAAGAATGCATCATCTTAAAATTGTTATTCAATACAATTCAAGCTACCCTAATATCATGATTTGAAATGATCAGGCTTTATAAACTTTACCAAAGAGACTATTTTGAGTCTTTATATTTTACCATTTCTTCTGTTACTGACCACCTCAGTACGATTCTGATCAAAGACTTATGATCTTACTAGTTTTATTCAATGCAGTATGCTAGAAAGGAGAGCTTATATTGTTATGAAAAATATCTCTAGAGAGAAGTAACAATGCATGTTAAATTCTAAATTTCGATTCTAGTTAAAAACATGACTGAAACTGCCCGGGCCATCTGAGCCTTGTCCCCTGGGCTCTGTAGGTGACATTCCCCCAGTGTGCACCTCTCTACAGGGTCAGTCCCGGGCACCAGTGAAACCTCAGGCCCCCTCCGCCTGTGCGCCCCTGCCCCTATGAACAGACTCCTCTCCCCACATTTGGGAGGGGGTTTTTTTGGTTGGTTAATATTCCTGCTGTCCTCATAAAAAACCTGAACTCTTCCAATTCTATGGCCTTGGAAAAAAACAAAATAAAAGTCTAGGTTCTGACTAATCCATGTTGTGAAGCTGTAAATCCTAAATCCTCTTTTCCTAGCATATAAAAACAAGAACCAGAATAACAAAAAAACCTTGCTCTTGGATAAGGAAACAGCAATTTTCATAGCTAATGTTTCCTGAAATCCTAACTTGGAGAAAAAGCTTGAGGCTGTTGCTGTTGTTTTGTTTTCAACGGCTTGTTCCTTCTCCCTCTCTAAGAAATAGTGCTTTGGCCTATTGCAACAAGATACCAAGAATTAAAAGGCATATCCCAAATGACTTACCAAATATTTACATATTATATATACATATATTTTGCATCTGCATATGCTATATTTACTGTGTTTTCTCATGAATGACATACCTTTGCATCAAAATGAAATTGTTTCTGGTTATTTAATGGCTACTTAGTAATCTGTTGTGTTGACAAGTAATGTTTTGAAACTGCCCTCCTAATATTGATTCGGATTTTTTCCAATCAGTAGCATAGGTCATATTGGCACTTTAGCTACATATTGAAATATTTCTTAATGAACCATATTTTACTGAAGTCTTTTTTCCTCAAAAAGAATTTTCTCATTAGCATTTTACAGAGTTTTTGGCTGAAAATATTTTTCAGCAAAGGGCAAACAAATCACTTCAAATCAATGTGTAAGTCTATTAATTCATGTTAATTGCATTTAGTAATGGCTATTTATTTTTATAAATTTTAACAGAAACCAATGCAAATGGAATTTCAGACAAGTCTGAAATAACCATATTCCCAGAAACAACTTTTAAAAACCAATAAACTATAAGTGACTTTTTTTGCAGAAAGAATTCCACAGTGCATCTCATACTTGCACACACACACAGATCCACCCACACACTCTCTCAACCTGTCAGTTTGAGGTAGCAAAGATTTCCCCCCCCCAAAAAAGTAATAATAATAAACATGTTATTTGGGAAGAATCAGTGTTTACATATTTTGCAGTATCACTTTGGAGTCAATGATTTTTAAATGAGAAGTTATTAAAATATGGTAAAGAAAATAACTAGGTATTTTAGATGATTCTAATCCCCTAATCTTTATTAATTTGATGACTACTTTTTGACTATTTGTAATGAAAGACTCTTTCCCTGATATTTGCTCATTTTTACTAATTGTTAAAACATTTCCATGGTGATGGATGGAGACTTGACTTTGGGTGATAAGCACAGAATATGGTGTTCAGTTGTGCTATAGAATCTGGCACCTGGATCCTGTGTAACTTTGTTAACCAGCATCATCCCAATAAATTCAATCCAAAGAAAAAATACATTTAAGTCTTTTATGGCCAGTGGTAACAAACAATTCAGTAAATTTAAATTTGAAAAGAAATAACTGATTTAAGGTTTGAGTATATATGGTAAATATTATTGGGTTTCAATCCCATTAATATTATCTGAATATTTAATTATGACTTTTGCATTCTGGTTTTCAGTGTTTGTAGTTCAGTGTGAGGACACAGTCATGTCTGTGTCTTCATGTGTGCACACCCGTGAACAGCTAACCCTCTGGCAATTCCTTCAGATTTTAGTCTTCCCTCACTTGTGGTGATGTCTGTGCACTGAAAGGTCTTATAACAGACATATCTTATCTCTTATAAAACATCTTCTGCTTTATAAATGCGCATCTCCGTGAATCCTCTATTCCCACTCAAAACAGTGGTCCCACCTTGCAGCCAGAAATGTGTCTTACTCATTGTGGATTTCCTGCTGGACCTGAGTCAGTGCCTTATACCTAGTAGATTTTTAATAAATATCATTGAATTAAATTTGTAGCAGTGAAATAGCAGCAATATAGAAATTCCCAATATAACATTTGCTTATTTACCTTGAGTTTATTTGCTGATTCATTTAATAAAGCAAGGAGCTCAAATCTATTATACCGATTATGAATACAAAAATAATATTATGTATAAATGAATAACTTCCTCATATTCTGGCTGCCCCCTTTTCTTCTTCTGATTATTTTCTTTATTGTATGATCTAAAAATACATAAAAGTAGCCCTGGCCAGTGCGGTTCAGTTGGTTGGGGCGAGCTCCCACGAGAGGTTGCAGGTTGGGGTCCCAGTCGGGGCAAATACAGGTGTACCTGGAGTGTGGGTTTTATTCCTGGTCTGGGCATGTGTGGCCCCTGGTTCAGGTGTGTATGGGGGGCAATCAGTCAATGCTTCTCTCTTGCGTTGATGTTTTTTTTTTCTCTCTCTCTCTAAATAGCCATGAAAGAAATGTCCTCAGTTGAGGATAAAAAAAAAGTATAAAAAAAGAAATAAAAGTATATATGAACCACTGCTCTTTGAGCAAGCACCTTTATCAATCCTTAGAAAACAAATATAGCTCTGATTTCAGTTCTGGGCAGTAGATTTTAAAATGATGTATCAGAAATGCCAGTTTTTAAAGAACTGAATGGTAGGATGCCATTTTTATATCTAAACTTCATATAGTCTTGATCAGTGGAAGAAATTTACCTCAATATATTCAGTTAAATTTTATTTTTTCATGAGGTACTTCTCATTATGCCAGGAGGCGTAGTTAAGATTTTTTGAAAGAAATTTATGCCATTATTTACCTAACATCTTCCTTCCAGGGATCTCAAAGTGACTTGTAGACATCTGGTAGCAGATATTGTCACTTGAAAATTTCTATTGACATAATTTGGTACAGTTCCCAGATAATTGTCAACCAAGGAACAAATTTATTTTATTGTGATCCCGGCATTGTTATTAGGTAACAGAATAAATAAGTTGATAAACTAAATGTCATGACAGGTTAAAAAAAAAGAACCTGTTTATTCTTAAACACTGAGAAGATTATTTCCATAATACTGATAAACATTATTATTATATAAGAGAATAAATAAGTTAGTAAGCTAAATCTCACCACAGGTAAAAACCTGTTTATTCCTAAATACTGGTGAGTTTATTACAATCTTAAATGGAATTTATATTTAGCTAAATGCAGCCTTAGAAATCTTTAAATTGTCTTTTCCAAAAATAAAATGATACATAACTAAAAGGTTTAAAAATAGTTTATAATAGAAACAAACATTTGATCACTTCATTATACAAAACAAATGAAACAACTCCAGTAAAAATCTCTTTATCATCTGTGAAGAATTTTAAATACGGATCTGTTTGTTCCTAATGTTTTTCCTGCTATGCAGTCATGTAAATTTAATTGCATCTAACTTGTACCCTAAAAATCTATTTTTACTTCAGAGTACTAATGATCCTGGCAAGTTGGATAATTTTTCAAGTTCAAAACTTCTCTTGTCATTTTTCAAGTCCGAAACTTTAAAATGATACACTTGTATTTCCCACACTTTTAAAAGAAGCCTCAAATAAAGCACATAAGTTGAAATAAATTTGCAGAAAGCTGTGTTTATAGGTTATTTTCATTACACCTTGAAAAGAGTTTTGGCACTTCATTTTTTAAAGCAGCTCTTTAGAACCTTTGTATTGTAATTATCTTTTTGTTGTGTTCACAGCAATTAAGTGACAAAGCGGTAGGATGTGCTCTTCCTGCTGATGGTGACTGACCACACTACTGTCTTCCTCTTCGTTGGGGGTATAGAACCTTTCTCATCAGTCACAGAAGACCCTGAAATCTGGTTTTTGTTCCATAATCAGGAACACTGATTCTTTCACAAGTGGCCCAATTAGATTTTTAGCTACAAGTAAAAAATATTCTAGAGTAATACCCTGAAATCTCTTGTGACAATATTGTGAAAATAGACTTAGAAGTTTACACAAGGTAGAGTTGGTATATGTACTTCCATCTGTCTGTGTTGACATCATGGTCAAGATAAGCCTGAAACGCTTGTTTGCTTGGATATTTTCCATTTCCCAGCTCTTTTCTTGATTGTGGAAATCCCACAAGTTGAGTTCAAAAATTCTTTCTAGCTATTGGGTAATTGTCACTTTATTTCTGTACCCTGTGCACTTTGCCGGGGCTCACAGTTTGGATAGCAAATTGAAACTGTTGAAAATTTGGGTGGCATTCAAGAGTGTATATGGTTTAAAACTGCTGCCAGTTTTCTTTGCATAAATGTTATGGAGAATCAATGCACCATATTGGTAGGGAAATGTTTGAAAATGGCTTTTTAAAAAATTAGTACATTAACTTGTCAAATTATCAAATTGAATGAATGAATAGGATAGGGAACGAATCTATCATAGGCTTTAAAAGATAAAGAATTTCATGGCAGTTATGTTTAAGCCATCGTGGTGCAGAGAAAAACATAGCAGGGCTGGAAATATGCAGTGTAAAGGACGATTAACTCTTTGGCAACCAGAAGCGACTAAAAGTATGCTGGTGATCATTAGGAAGGAGGAGAGACAAAATCTAATTGTGTTTCATTCTTGTTATATGTCCTGGCTCTATGTGTGTATGTATATTTACAACTTTGGTCAAAATTCAAAAGAAGTTAATAGACCCAGTTTATAGACTTCAAACGAACAAACAAAAAACAAAAAACAAACCCAACCCTGAAGATGAAGCCCAGTCCATGAATAGGGGAACCAGGGTTTAAATCAAAGGCTATTGGACTATGACCCAGTGGTTTTCCCATTTTCATATGCTCCCTGACTGTATGGTGAGTCTGAAATCAGTATCATGTACTATTAGAACCAACAATCTTGACATTAGACAGTGAATTATACCCCAGCTTCTCTGCTTACTGGGTAATTTACCCAATACTTAGTAGTCTAATGCTCAATAGCCTCAACTGTAAAAACTTTCCACAAATAAGCAAATGACCCATCATCATCACTGAGAATAACACTGCCAACCACAAAATCAGTAACACCGGTAAGGTACATCATTCAACTCCTTCTTATTCTCTCTGTCCACAAATACGTATTTATCATTAATGCATGTCAGACATTTTGCTGGATACTGCATGTATTGTGGTAAATAACATATTTCTGCACCTTCCCATTCAGAATTTTAGATTAGTGGAGGGAAACAGTAAATGAATGTATTTTTTGGCTTGAGGGCTTATGACAAATTAGATAAACTACTAGAGATTAAAATGGGGGTAATTTAGGTGATATAGTCATATAACATGTGACAGGTAAGTTGATACCTGAAAATGTAGGAGGAGGAGGAGGAACCAGGATGCTGAGAAGGCAGGGTAGGGCCGTACCAGGTAGCAGGAACAGCAGAAACTAAGTCCTCAAGGTGTCAGGCTCTTTGTGATGCTGAGGAACTACAAGACCATTGTAGCTAAAACTTACAGAGATGGGAGACGGTGTGAGTTGAGGGGTTTAGAAACCAAGTGAGAACTACAACAGGGAACTGTTGGAGAAGATGCAGCAAGAAAATGACATAGTCAGATGTGATAAAAGCAAGTCATAAGCCATGAATAGGAGATGATGGGATAATGTGTGAAAAAGGTGAAAATAAAGGGATTCTTTTAGCAGTATTAGTATGGCTTGATTTTACCTTACACATACATGGTGGTGGCAAAGTTGAGGAAAGTAGATATGTCGGTGATATAGTTTAAAGGTGCAATTGGCAAAACTTGTTGATGAATTATTAGATGCAGTCCTAATAGAGAGGGAGGGATAAAGAATGATTCTTAGTGTTCTCACATATCATAAGAATGTTTATAGAAACTGTAATTGTTCTTGTATAAAAAAGAACTAAAAATTACAGAATTAGGAGGCTACCCTTCATTTTTTTTTACTTGAGCAAAAAATTCATCTTAGTCATTTATTCTTTTTTAATTGCTACTTAAAATTCCAGAATGTTTTCTAATGCAAGCATGTTAATTTTCACTCCTATCCCCAAAATGATATTACATAATTCCTGAGGGAACATTGCCTATATCTGCAAATAAGAAGTTAACTAAATTATCTTTACAATTTTTCTCTTTGGTACCAGTCATGAATAAGTAAAATTCTAGAGTTGATTAAATATTTTTATTTCTGATGGAGATAGGAGTTTCTTGGTACTTATGCATTGTTACATTTCAAGGTAATATTTTTCTGGTAAACTAGTGTTCTGTGGAATCTTTCTGGCAAATTAATTGGAGCTAGAGAGTAGTCTGAAATCAAGAGACTAAAAATAAGGCATCTAGCAAAGTTAGAAATAGGAATTGGACTCAGAATTCTAAGGCTAGATTCAAAATCAGAGAGCAAGATTGGGGTTGAAAGCAGAGAGTAAGTAATTATAAAAGCATCAATTAATTAATCAATTAACATTTACTTGGTACAGCACTCTGATATTTACTATTAGTTAACATGATCCTCACAATCACTGTTGCTGAGTGGACTGTTTGGAGAGCTTTTTCTAAAATAATGGGACAGAAACAGTGCAGACAGTGACCTTTTTGAATTTCCAGTTTTTGTCTTGTGAAATGGAGATTTTCTCTTTGACATCAAGGAACACAGCAGATTGCATTTAAGTAAAAGTAAGAAATAATTCTCTCTTAGCTATTTTTAAAAGTGGCTGGAAGACAGTTATGACAATTTACCCTCAGAGTGGCTTGATACTAGATACAACACTATGAACACAAACATTCAATTACTTTGACAATGGTATCCCGGAGAATGAGGGTAGTTTTGAAGCTCTATTGTCACTTCATTGGAATGCACAGTAAACAAGCCTCCTAAAAGTCAGTGTCCATCCTTAGAGTTTATCGTACCTGTCATGACATTCATCTGGCAAGAATATGCCTATCTCTTAATAATTAAAGTGACTACATAGTTTAAGCTCTATTGCACAGATAGGGAAACCCATGGCTTATGTATTGTCACTCACTCTGCTGCGTGCAAGTGGCAGACATCACTAATTGATCTTGGCATGCTTTCCTGCTGAGTCTAGATTTGGCCTCACAATGCCGGTGAAAAAAGGGCGCTCCAGGCAGCCCCTGACAATCGATTGGGGCTGGCGATGGAATGAAAGTGATTTGTCATTCTTCTATAAGGAGTCAGTCTATGCTCTGCTTAATATAGAAAATGGCATCCTGGCATTCCATTAACATCGTGATGTATGTTTCATAGCTTTAAAAAACAGTAACACATGAGAGTGGTATATTTTAAGGAAACAGTAACCATTTCTCTGGGAATAAGCAGTATGACATTTGAGTTTTAGTGGGGCTCCATTATAAAGAAAATTGAAGAATTGTTAGGAAACTTTTTTAACCTAATTGTTAGGAAACTTTAACAAAGTGAGATACGGTCATGCAATCTTATTTTGACCCCATCATACAGCAATAACAAGTCATGAATGACTAAATCATTTTACCAAATGGTTTTTGAATAATTACAATGTAGTAAAAAATTTCATAGTATTCAGAAAAGCACAAAACAAAGGTAAGACTGGGGCCTGACCTCAAGCAGCCTAATCACCAATAAAGTAGAATTTCTCAGAAGAAAGCAGTGACTTCATTTTCTCTTAAAGACTCTGACAAAGGAAAACCTGCTGTCATGGGAAGAAGGTGACATGTTACAGAAAACAAAACTCGAGTTCTTATCTGGGGAAGAAAAACGATCAATCTCATCTCAATTCCCTTTGTGGGTTATTCTATCTCACAATGTAAATTCAAGTGACGATTTAAATTTTACCAAAAGTAAACGACCTAAAATCTTCTTTATGATCATGTTTAAAATTCTAGTTTTTATTGTTCAATTACAGTTGTCCCAATGGCCCCCCAGTGCTCTCCCCTGGCCTGCCCACCCCCTGTTCCATCCCATTATTTTTATTTTTAAAATATTTTATTTACTTATTATTTTTAGAGAGAGAAAGAGAGGGAGAGAAACATCAATGCATGGTTGCTTCTCACGCACCCCTTGCTAGGGACCTGGTCCGAAACCCAGGCGTGTGCCCTAGACTGGAAATTGAACTGGTGACCCTTTGGTTCACAGTTTGGTATTCAACCACTAATCCACACCAGCCAGGGCCCAATCCCATTATTTTTAAAATAATGTTAGTTTAAAGCTACTTGAAAGCATAAACCATTTGTTTTATATCTTTGTGTGCTAACCTTAATTAGCAGTATTTTTAAGAAGGTAAAATTTCTTGTTGAATGAACACAACCATAATATTTACATAGATGACAATCATTCTTTGGCATTTTAATTTGCTGTGTGACTCTGCTCAAGTAACTGCTCAAGTGACACAATTTATCAGGTTCTCAGTGTTCCGAACTGTAAAATGAAATGTTCTCTTTGTATTATTTCTTCATTTCAATGGTAAAGAAAAAGTAATTCTTTGCTGAGTGTTTATTATTTTGAAGGCATTTTTCTGAACCAAAAAGCCCAACTTTTATTTCCAAAGCTAAATGTCTTCAAGAATTAAGGTTCGGGTTGTCCCAAGGGTGGCACTGTCTAATGGCCTGTGGGTATACTCTCAGGCTTCTCGTGCAAGAGTGGCCTTGGCTTGCTGCTCCAAATGTCTTTATCCCAGCTTTTCCCCCAAATTCTCCTGAGTCTCCGAAGTTATGACTGCAGTTTTTTTCTGGCTCATGTATTGTTTCCTACTGATTCGATTTCTTTATGCCCAGTATATGATTTCCCACTTCTTCTGACAATCATGTCTTGCTTCTCTACTTGCCCTTTGCCAACGAATGTTCTTATTGCCCCTCATGCTGTGGATCTCTAGGTCCACCTCTTAGGCACTGGGCCTTTAACTGAGAAGTAGTGACTAAGAGATACTACAGATGCATAGTTTAGGTAACTTATTTTACGAAGCTTTATTCTTGTGAGGGATATTATTATATTCATGGTTTTAACAGACAATCACGGAATAATACAGTAGGGTATAAAATGATGCCAGTGAAGAACAAAGGAAGAAAAATTTCAGTCTACATGTGGAGACTGGATTCTCTAAGGAATTTTAATTTGTTTCGAGTTGTGATTTTAATATATAAAACCTATATCAATTATTTGGGCTATGCATTATTAATTAAACTAAGTTTACCTAAGTGTCATCCATACAAGTCAACTTCATAACTGCATTATGAGATGAATTTGAATTATAATTCTGGATTTTTTAATTTTATGAGCTGTGTGAGTTGGAAATAGTTATATACTTCTCCAAAGCAGAAAATTTATATATATTAACCTTACTTGGTTTTAAGAATTGATTAATCAAGGGCATCGACATATTTTCCAACGTGGACTTGGGGCATAAAATAAATGCTGTTTTCTCCACATTTTCCTATAATGAAGTACTGCAGTGCATCCTTGTAGATATTTTCATGTGTGTCATGTTGGGAAAAATACTTTTCTGCCAAAAATGACACGTAATCCCCGTGTGGCTCAGGATCAGCTTTTCTAGTCAATTAAAGAGCGAGCACCACCTGGATTGCTTCCTGTGTGGGGACGCACTCAGGGGAATAACAGTTCATACCTTCATGCAATAAAAGGCATGAAAATCGTCTAAAAAGTCAACTTTACAGCCATTCCTTTAAATATTTTCATTATTTTTGAAAAAAAAATGAGCCAAATGCAAAAAGCTTAAGTGTATAGTTTTACTAATTTAATTTCATAGCATTTGACTGTCCTTGATATCTTCAGTTGCACTCTCTAGGTATAAGTCTTAGAGAAAACCTTCACATGTGTTCAAAGACGTATGGACTGGAATGGTTAATGAATTATTTTTCATGATGAGAAAGACATAAAAACATCTAATGTCCATCAATAGGATATTGAATTTATGAGTTGATATAATTATAATTGGGGTTAGTTGTAAAATTTATAAATAACTGCCCATTAAATATCATAGAATCACATGAATAATGTTAGCAAAGTAATAATTAAGGTATTAAGGAATATACGACTTCCCTGCGTGAAGTGGGGGGCATGGTGGGGTGAAAACGGAGATAATTATATTTGAACAACAATAAAATATATATATATATATAAATTATGAACACTTCGAATAGGTACAAAAGTATATATATATATATACACACACATATATATACATCCTTTTATATATAGATACACATACATGGTTTGTCCTGCAAAAGTCCATCCATTGTTAATACTGAGACTGGTTTGCGTAATATCAGTGTAACCTGGTAGCCAAGGAAAGAGGACTAGAATGCACATGTGTGAACAATGACGACTTCACTGCACTAGTCAGTGGGGGCGTGTGTACTGTGTGGCTGGCGCATTCAAAACGGCTGAGTGCGGCAGAGAGAAAGTGAACCAAATGCTAAGATCTTTGAGGCGGAGGGGTGTGTGGCCTGGAGTTCCCTAAGTGATTGCAATGCCAGGAGGGAATCATAGTCTTTTTCTTTAATCTCTTGAAAAAAAACCAAAATGGTATAGAATTAGAAGAATATGAATTAGAGAATTAGAAGAAAATATTGATAAATAATATATAAAGTGCATATGCAAACTGAAAAAGAACATTAAATCCAATATTAAAATGAACAGAATTTAAACCAACAATTCAAGGAAGCAGTATAAGAAAATGGTTCACTGGAAATCAAATAAAGTCAGTATTATTACCCATAAAGTTACCTAAACATTTAAAAGGGTAATTCTCAATGTTTTTGCCTGTACAGTTGAAATAGGCACTATTCTCTGAGACTGGCCATTATATAACATTTTTGGATATCAATTTAGTAATAAATGATAGAAACATGAAATACTTTGTCTCTTCTCCAATAATATTTCCTAAAAAATCAGTGCTTTCAGACAAAGACTCATGTTCATGTGTATTCTTCAAAGTATTATTCACAGTGCAGAACAATTGGAAATAATGTAAATATTCAGTGATATCTGTACCTTGTTTTGAATATTTATTTACTCTCAGGCCACTATGTTCCAGAAAACAAAGATGACTCGATAGTTTCACCGTTACACATCGTGATGCTCCACGTTGAGTCAACCTTGGAGGAGACAGTGAAATATAAAGAAATGTACCTCCCCTTTTTCCAGCCCATTTTCCTGGGAAGAGACTTGTATCTGCATAATCTATCGATTGAGTTATTTATAGCTGCTATTATTCTTACTACCTTCACTCTCTCACTCCAGTTTTAATCGCCTTGAACGTCTTCCATGTCCCCTAGGCAGGACCTAGCACAGTGCCACGGGCCACGGATTCCTCAAGAGTGCCTGCTGAGTGCCGTGGTTGAAGAAGTAAACTAGCAGCCCTCGCAAAAGCCCGGTTTTGTTAGGAGAGCGAACTTGCAGTTTGTTCAGTTAAAAATCTTTTACCATCATCTAAATGCAGTTGAAACTAAGAATGTCTATAAGCAGTTCATGGTTGCTTACAGCTGAACCTTTGAAAGTGCTGTGATGTTACAAAAAGCAAACACGTGACTTCAGACCTTATGAGGCAGCTATGAGTTGTTTTGAATTCTCTAAACTATTACTCCTTTCAGGTTTCAGGATTTCCGAAAGTTTGATGACCGGTTTTATTTTCGGGCTTTTATTTTTAACTGAAGCACATCAAGGTTGATTCTGCACCAATTACTTAATGTTTTCAAAGCTTCTGCAGTTACTGCAGTGCAAGGAAATTCTGCTTCAATTTGCAAGGAATTAAAAAATAAACAATATCACAAAATAATTCCATAACCTTTGGTGCTTTTAAGCCATATGGACATGTCTATTTATGAAAAATTATAATAAAAGATGTATTTGGTACATCCAAATGCTAATCATCCTAGTTTAAAAATCAAATTATGTTTTTACTGTTGAATGATAAAATTATCTTTTACCAAATCTGCTTACATAACAAGTGAATTTACTGTTCAATCATACTTGCTCTGAAATAATTTCCACAGCAGTGCTGTCTCATGTGCTGGGTAGAAGGAGGTTAATGCAAAGGTTTCGACTTCTGCCAAGAATTCATGGTATAATTGGGGAGGCTCTGTGAGATATTTTGCTGGAAGCCAGTCATAAAGTGCCACATCTGGGGCTATCAATCCATTAAAATGAAAGGCTTACAAACACTGCAGAATATATTTTCACCCATCATTATGACAGATACTAAATAAGATAAAGATCACAACCTGTCCCGGGGACTCCAAGTCCATCTGTCTGAAGGTGGCAGGTGTTATTCTTCTCATTATTTAACACCAAACTGATGGGCTGGAGGCCCCAGGGCTGTCCGTTTCTGCGGCACCTTCTAGAACACACATTTTTCACTCATTTTGAGGAGCTCTGTTATTTTTCCTACATACTAAACAATCTCAAAGTTTCTGTTTGGTCAAATTGATATGGAGTTCAGGCCATCTGCTGTGTTAACATGGCAAACTTGAACTTTTAAAAATGTAAAAATTATCAGAACAATCTAATTGACTGTTCATTGAGTGAGTCTCCACCCTTGTTTTCTATTAAGCTACTATATACTTTTGTCCTGAAGGCATTCTACCAAGACTAAATCACTGGATATTCAACATGGAAGGGGCTTGGGAAGGTGAGCATACCTTAATTGTTATGGAAGATGCCCGAGGCTGCAGACAGATGGGATTTGCTCAAGGCCAGCCAGCTACCCCTGGGCGGACCTCTGTTGGGTCTGAGAGTAGCCACACATACAATCCACTGTTCTGTCATTAAAACACTCCAGGTCATTATTGTTCTGCTTGTGGATCAGTTCCTTTGTCCATTCTAGCTGTATGTGTGCATGTTGAATGTTTATATGTGTGTGAGTGCATACACATGCACGTAAAGACATGAATACTTGTCTGTATGTACTTGGTTTGAAGCTTGCCAGGTGTAGATATACCTTGACTTTGAGGAAATATTTAGTATATTTTCTTTAAAAAGTCATTGCTATTTTCAAATGATTTGTGTTTAGTTTTGCCTGAAGGGCTTTAAACAAAGGGAAGTAAGGGACAGTAGTTCTTCAGGAGAAAACAGTCAAGTGGGAAACATGAGAGAGCATTCATCATGATTATTGGTGTTGAAATTGTCAGGTGATAGTAAATTAGAGAGCAAAGCACACACAATAAAGCCATTTCTATGATAGAAAAGTTAGAAGAGATTAAGTTTATGTAACATTTTTATAGAAAAAGTAAGTAAACTAATGTTTTACAAATTGGGATAAACAAGTATCTCATTTTCTCCATGATGAGTACCTATTGAATTTTCAGTAAGGAAATATAGCAATGTAGCTATAGCAATATTGCTGTAATAGTGAGTACACACATGTTTTTAAAAGAGAAAACACATGCTTAAATCAGCTTTAAAGATTTGGTTCTCAAATCAGGAAATAATGAATTATTTGGGTCCATCTAATTATTATATCTACACAAACATATATAGTGTACACACAAACATATACATGCACACTATAAACCATCGTGAGTATTTTTTAATTTGAAAAGTAACCAGTATACATGCAGAGAGCTTGAAAAATAGCAAGTAAATATTTACTATATCCACCCACAGAAAACCATCCACAATATTAAATAACATTACCATAGGCATAAACTGCTGACTTTTATTAACTGTAGTTGCTATGTTTCATATGACCTTACAGTCTTACTTAAGATTCTATGAATATTGTATTGTTATATCATCCCCATGGGCCTACAAGATTGTTTGGATAAAAAAGGAAGCTCAAAGCAATTTCATAGCTAGAAAATAACAAATACATGAAAGCAGATCTTCTGTGTTTGATATTTTTCACTACATTAGGGTTTCTTAAGTTCTTGTCTCTGAAAAAAAAAAAACTCATTAAAAGTTCAAATTCTTGGCCTCCCCTCCCAAACTCTGAGAGTGGACCCCGTCCAACTGTATTTAGAAAAGCTTTCCAGTTGATTTCGTTGCACCCAAGTCAGGGAACTGCTGCCTATTGATAATTAGCCGGCACTGAAGGGTAGCTTGTTTCTCTGAAGAGCAGGTAACTACTCTGGGGATAAAATCAAATCCCATGTAAAACATCCTAATGTGTAATAGGTTCCATATCTAACATGTAACAAGTCCCAGCGTAGGATCGTTTCTCAGTAAGACTGTACTCTTTTTCATTGTTTTGCATTCTACAGCTTTCCTTTCATGTAGGAGGCATTTCAGTATTTTGGAAATTCTTATACTTTGACCACTGTAACCATGCTTTTAAAATTAAAAATCAATACTTAGAAGGTGGGGACTAGAAAAAATACTTTCATTTTGCAATTTCTTGGTAAGCAGGTGCATTAGCCCCTCATAACTGCTGTAACAGATTACCACAGACTTAGTGGCTTAAACAATAATACATCTATCCTCTTATCATCCTGGAAGGTAGAAGTGTAAAATCAAGACTCCAGCCATTCTGTGTTCCTTCTAGCAGATCTAAGAGGCAATGCCTTTTACATCTTCCAAAGTCTGCCTGCATTCTTTAGTGGTCTTTTGCTCAAATCACTCCAATGACTTGTTTCTGTTATGTCTGTCTCTTCCTATTCATGTTGACATTCTTTCTTCATTTATATAAGGAGTTTTGTGATAATCCAGAATAATCTTTGCATCCCAATATTCTTAATTTCATGCCCTCTGCCAAGCCTCTTTTCCATATAAGGCTCCAGGTTCTAGGTTCTAGGTTCAGTCATAGGTTCTAGGGATTGTAACATGGACATCTTTGGGGGGAGGGGCCTACTCAGCTTACCCTATAGGGGCAGATGCAGTTAAATTACTTATTTGATCAGTAATTCAGTACCTGTCTGCAGGCATGGTGCCAGAAGCAACAGAAACAAACAGAAAATTCATTAGATTCACATATTATAGACCTTATACTAGAGTTAAATTGGTTGTTAAATTACCCAATGATAAATGGATGCACATCACGAGGCAAGGACATTGAATGAAGACATCACGCTGCACTGGCATTGCAACTCTACGGGTTGGTCTACTAAACTCTGAGCACCACTGAGGGACAACCCTGTTTCCCTCAGTAATTTTGAGATCCCTGAGCTCATCTCAGTGCCTGACCCAGAGTCAGCAGTAAAATTAGTAGATTTTAGTTGAGTATCAATGTAACATGAAATGAAAATTTTCTGGTAAAACATTCTGGTCTTTTGTTAGAGAAATTTCATGACTATTACTATTTGACTTATCTGCCAGAAAGTGTTTTATTTTGAAGTCATTCCTGTTTTTGATAACAAGAAAAGTAGTAAAATATGTGAGTTTTTTAAGACTCAGTGGTGTGCACAGGATATATTGTACCAAGGCAGATGGCAAGAATCAGGGCATAAAACTAAGAAGAGATAAACCTTCCATAATTAAGAAAGAAAGGAATCAATTAGCATGCCAATTAAAAGTAGAGTTCTGAATATAAATCCCAACATATGTAGTTTAAAGTTATGGTGGTAAGAAAAATACTGGACTGCATCAGCATAAAATGTAAGCTTCAGCTTTGACATTGGTATTGTTGTGAGCAAACACAATCTAATCAAGAAGAATAATTTTATTATTCTTCACTGCTACACATTTTCTTGGAGGCATATGAGATTCCATTAATTCTAGATCTCTCAAATTTCACACTAGGAAGAGAAAGAAGGCCTGGAGATAATAACTTATCTGAATTATGTTTAAATGGATAAATGAGAAACCGCCACTGTGTAGTGACCCTCCTGAATCAGAGTAATGGTAAAAACAAAAGCTCCATTGCATTAACACATGCACAGTCCTGGTTATAATAATTAATTTTTATCCTTAAATTCATATTTTATGGATCACGTAAGATGTTAGCGTAAATGTGTATGGATAAAGTCTATCAACAGTATTCTAAATCATAGACATTCAGCAGTGAAAAAACAAATTCTGTCAGATGATACAACAGCGCAACAGCATTGAAAGCAGCAGCGTTTATTGTCCCTTTGCAGACCATCGTTCCAGTAACTGTCTGGCAGTGCCGCCATCCTAGGAAGAAAAGTGTGTGCCTCAGCTGCTGCCTCCCTGTGGCTGTAATGAAGTCCCTGTAGTAATATGATTGTATCGACTTAGCAAGAAAGCGGAATTATAATTGACAATATAAAGCCAAGCAAATTGCACTACCAGAAGAGACAATGCTGACTTAAGCCCTGTTGACATTGATGTCAAAGTACTTTTTTTAAATGGCTAAAGTTTGCTTTGTCTAAATTACTCAACTTCAAACATTAAAATCATACAAGCAACTTCATGTTTTCAGTTAAAACTTTTTCTTTTTGTTTTTTCACTGCTGAATGTCTATGATTTAGAATACTGTTGATAGACTTTATCCATACACATTTACGCTAACATCTTACGTGATCCATAAAATATGAATTTAAGGATAAAAATTAATTATGGGAAAGTTTACATTGCAAATTGATTCCATTTTTATATTTTTCCCTTTGAGGGATAGTAAGTCTTCTCTATATTCTGAGTATATAATCTGTATATTACTATTTCTTAAACTTTTAAAATTAAGCTTATACACCTCAGTTAATAGCTAGGACATAGTATATAAGCTCTGTAAATCAACATTATGTTATGAAATACAGGCAGAATAACCCTAGAAGTGGTTTACTTAAAGGAAACCTGGATTATTAAAAATAAGAATTTCTGCAAAACGTGTTTATTTTGTAAGTAAACCTGCTTCTAAATCTTCAGAGGAATAACAGAAACATCTAATGCTCAAAAAACAAAGCAGTTTTTGAGTACTAATGCTCAAAAAACATAAAGTTCCAATTTAATAGATAATTTATTTGATAGCATTAAAGTGGTTGTACTCCTTTCAATTATTTAGCCATTATTTAGAAAGAAAGAAAATATAAAGCATTGAAATAGTACATGAGATTTATCAGATGCTTGTGCCTGCAGTTCCTTTCTCATTTCCTATTGCACCACTTTGAACAAATTTCTTGGAATATCAGTCTCAAAATTATGACCAAATACATGTATAAATAGTGTAACATAAAGCACTGTGTGTGTATGGAAATATCTCTACAAAGAAAACACACAACTCAAAGAAGGATTGTATATTAGCTTTGCCACATGTGCCATTTGCATGCACTAAACTTTGAAACAAACTCTGGCCCACTATTCGAATTAAGAATATAATAGAAAAAATAATAGAATAAGGTATAAAATAAAAAATAAAGTTATAATTTGAAAGGATAAATATGATAATGTATCTGAATTATTTCCTGATTTTAATTAATCTTCATAATGCACATTACAGTATTGTGCATAAAATGGAGTGCAGAAAACAACATTTCCTGAATGAAAATTTATTCCTCACATCTTTTAGAAACTCCTTCCTGACTTTTCAAAATAGTAGCAATTGCTCTCTCTAAAACTTCTCCATCACTTTTTCTTAATCTATTTATATGTGAAGAAATTATTACTTAGTAGCTTATTCTCATTTATTTATTCATCTAATTTCTACAACTATATATTAAGCACTTAATACAGATTCTTCATGGATTCACTGAATGCATAACACAAGGCTCTTGTTGAATAACTACAGGACAAATAACTGCTCCATCTTGTTGAGTAGAGGTGTGTTTTTACTGAAGGTTCCTCGTGTATTTGGGGAGGCAGTCCTCCCTACAGTACACACATTTGGGAGTGAGGGAGGAAGGACAAGGAGCCTCGCCTATCAGTGGAATCAATGTCATTGGTCAGTGAAGATGGTCATTGTAATCTCAGGTTTGCTCTTATATCTGAGTGAGAGGAATCACAAGAGCTGAGGTAGAATACTGGACTAAAATATTCATCTCAAGTTCTGCCAGGGCCAATTTGAGTTAGGCACACTGTGGGAGACTTTTTTCTTGGCCTCAGTATTCATATGTATAAAATGAGAGTTGGGTAATTTATTTCAAAATATATTCATATATATATTCCTAGTAGAATAGACTTACTGTACATTTTTCTTTTCCTCCTATCATGTCCTACTAATATTTATGATTCTGTCTTACTAAAAGAATTTCTACTTGTACCACTTCTAATTAAAAAGAAATAAGAGTACTATGTAATATTTATTATCAAAGTTTGAGATCAGTAACTTCTTCGAATTTTACAAATAAGAACTCTAAAAGTAAAAGAGATTAGATGACTTGTTCAAGATTTCCCTGTGAAAGACTGGCCAAGCCAGCCTTGTCAAAAGCTCCATTATGACTGGTCCAAATGCTTTTATCTTCTGTCATTATTATGCATAAGATATTATGTAAACCTACAGTATTATTACCTAACTTTTTTAACATCTTTGTTTAAAATTAGAAGCCACTGAGAAATATGTGATCCATGCAGTAGTCTATAAAATTGACGAAGGAGAGGTGGATACCATTTTGCGTGTCTTACAAACTTGACTGATATTTCTATTTATAGCGCAATAATTTTAGCTAACCCAAATAGTAAATCTATGTGCTGGGTTATTTTAATACTTATTGTTTGGAGCAAGTAAAAATAAAAACTTTTCTGTTAGTTTAATTTTATTGACTTAGGTACTAAGGATTCAGCACCACATAATAAGGCTAAATTGACGAGTAGAGGTGAAGTGTAAGATCTACTTCCCGTTAGATTGGGTGCATCTATTCTATTGAAGAGGAAAGACACTGCTACAAGACTTACTCTGTTGCTAATTAAAATGGCATGGACAGTTAAAAATTTTAAATATGAAAAAGGTTCAGGTGTATCTGAAAATCAATTTATCCACAATGCTAAGAAAGTAAAAGACCCACTGTGGTGGTGATTTTCAAGGGCAACTGATGGTTCGCCTGTTTGATATTTTGAGTTTTCTGGATTTATCAACTCAACACAGCTTGCATTTGCCTCCCTCCTTACTGTTTGTTGTTGCTTGTTTTTCCTTTTCAGCTCCGATGTAAGTGCAGGTGATTTCATTGTATCAGATCCATCACGTGTTTTCTATAATCTTTTCTATTTTTATTATAAAATTTTGATTTTAAAGGCCTTTGCATTCTAAAAAAAGTCTTGCTATACCCTCTGTTACAGTTTAATTTGAACTCCATGTCATTTAGCAAATTTTTAAATTTCATTATAAAATGAGAAAATTTTACATGACATATAATGAAATATTATCAGTTGTATAGTATCTTTTATTCATATATCTAACATTAAGAATATCTTTCTCAATTTTAATATAAAATGAATATTAAAAACAAAAGATATTTTTGTTTACTCACTTAAGAATTAGTTAAGGATAATTTGCAGATAATTTCATGTCTGCTATGTGTGTTTTAATGAGTTTGTTCTACATAGCATAAAGACATGACCTTTCTTGGGTCCAACTTCTTTGGGGAATAGTATGGGAAATATAGAATCTAAAGAACTTGAGACACATGGTCATAAACTAAAGGGGGGGGTAATGGTGGGGATGGGAGGGTAGGGTGGAGGGGAATGAAGGGGGGGATAGAACTGTAACAGCATAATTAATAAAAAAATAAATTTAAAAAAGACATGATCTTTGTGTAATTTGTAATTTAAGCAGATGATCACCATCATCAGACAAATTTATTATGTCAAAATTTTCTCTTTATCCTCTATCTTGATAGCATTTATGGAAATTGGATGGGCAAAAAATGAAAAAATGGATTATAAATCATTTAGAAATGGTATTATGTGTAATTGTTCAAATACAGATATTTAAAATAAAAGTATAATCATAAACAGTATTTTTTTCTAATACAATTGTAGTCATTTACCTGGATATGCCATATTGATCACAATAATTAGACTTCTTGAAATGCTTCATTGAATAACTTTGCTTAGCAATACATCACTTTACACTTATGAGGACTTATTGGATTTTATTCTTTGTAATAAAAGCAACCATGTGGTCAGCTTCACTATTTCATGGTTGGTGGATGATGCTTTAAATTCTCTTCTTGGGATACTCATGGTTTGCTAGTTCACAGAATTGACAATCACATGAATCCTTTGCTTTGTTTTCATCGAATGCTCTTATCTATTTCCTGGCAATAAACATTTAATTAACCTTTGCATATCAAATATGTGAATAATATATGCATTGTTCTTTGTTAACTGTTAAACTAATCCTCCATTATTAGTTTTAATGATAATTATATTTTCAAGTTTAGAGAATGTATATTTTCATAAAAGAATAACCTTTGCAGGATAAGAGTTAAACTTTGCAGGCTTCTAAAATACTCTAAAATGTGTGTTTTTGCTTTGGTTCCATGTCAACTCTCTTAACAATTATTAATATTATACTCTTTTGGGGGATACATTCTGCATAATATGGAAGTCATAATGTATTTAAATAGTTGAGTAGCCCTGCAATAAAAATGTGAAAAAATAGCAAGTAATCTAGTAATAATAATTCATCATGTTTAGAACTACAAAAATAGGAAAAATAAATATGATAAGATTTTATTCAATCAAAATTTCTTTTAAATATTCATGGAACTACAGTTGAGATTTCAAAATGAATAACACAAATACAAACAGTCTTTGAATTTATTATATTTGAGTGAGGTATATAACTATAAACAGAAGAATATAGTTATTGTGAAATGTGTATTAAACCTTAAAGTTAAATTTTACTAATAGTTTTCATGTCTTTACAGTTAAAACTAATGTTTTGGTAGAGATCTGAAATTAGGGGATCATTTAAGCATTTATATTTTCAGAATTCTTTCATGTTTCTTTTGTCCTGTAAGCATCCATACTTTCAACTTGAATAAGTTAGAATTTTTTCCTGTAGCCTGATGTGGTTGAAAATCCCCAATGTGGGATTAACATTTATGAAAATTTACTTATTATTTAAATTTTATAACGTGACTGTCAAATGCAAGAATATATTTCTTAATATGATTTAGTATATTTATATAATTTTTTATTGATTATGCCATTACAGTTGTTCTATTCCCCCCTTCATTCCCCTCCACCCTGCACACCCCTTCCCCCACCATTCCCCCCCTTTAGTTTATGACCACGTGTCTCAAGTTCTTTAGATTCTATATTTCCCATACTATTCTTGCCCTTCCCTCTATCTATTTTCTACCTACCATCTATGCTACTTATTTTCTGTACCTTCTCTCCCCTTCTCCTTCCCCCACTCCCCTGTTGCTAACCCTCCATGTGATCTTCATTTCTATGGTTCTGCTCCTGATCTAGCTGTCCTCTTAGTTTGCTTTTGTTTTAGGTGTGGTTGTTACTAACTGTGAGTTTGCTGTCCTTTCACTGTTCATCTTTTTTATCTTTTTTCTTAGGTAAGTCTCTTTAACATTTCATACAATAAGGGCTTGGTGGTGATGAACTCCTTGACTTTGATCTCCTTGAATTTAATCTTATCTGAGAAGCACTTTATCTGTCCTTCCATTCTAAATGAAAGTTTTGCTGGATAGATCAATCTTGGATGTAGGTCTTTGGATTTCATGACTTGGAATACCTCTTTCCAGCCCCTTCTTGCCTGTAAGGTCTCTTTTGAGAACTCTGCTGACAGTCTGATGAGAACTCCTTTGTAGGTGACTGTCCCCTTATCTCTTGCTGCTTCTAGAATTCTCTCCTTTATTTTAATCTTGGCTAATGTAATTATGATGTGTTTAATTGTGGGAAAATGGGTATAATACTACTTACCTTAGAGTTTAACACATTTATATAATAAATATTGTATATGAAATTACCTACCTCACTGCCTACCACAGAATGTGTTCAATAACCATTTTGTAGCTGTCTCTATTTCTTCCCTTTTCTACAAATATTATGGAATTCTACCATACTCCAGACATTATTATAGTTATTGTAGAAAAATAATAAATTTCACATAGTTTTGGCCATAAAGCACTCATAACTCTTTTATTTTCAATTTTACTCTCATTGCTCAAAATCAGTTAATTTACAAACTAATATTTTGTAATTATCTTATTTCTATGTATCATCTTTTCACTCCTATTGTCCTGTTTTCTTTCCTTATCTTAATGTTTATAATACATTAATTACATTCATCTAATCATTAGCTCAAATTGCTCCGGTGCTCTCCTTCACATACATATTGTTTTTATCATAAAATTAAAAATTTTTTAGCAATGTAAACCCTTCAAGACCTAGCCTACATCTACACCATAAAAATATTCATACTAATTTCAGCCCACATCCCGTACAATAGTCACTGCACATTGCAGCTTCTAGGACCTTCTCCTGTTGTCTGGGATTTCAGCCTCGTGGGAATTCTGTCTTCTCTCTTGATGACCTATTCAGACATTACTTGTCCTTCAATGCACATTCTAACCCTGCTTCTTCTCCAAGTCTAATACCTAATAGTCATTTTCACTTCTGCCATTTAAATATATGTGGTCTCTAGCTCTCATGGCCTGACTATGTCTATACCTCATATTAGCATAAATACTCAAATAGATTTTGAAAGCCTTCAGAAAAAATGGTAGGACATTATACTTTTACATTTCTTACAGTAATGCTGAAAAAATAATTATATTTAATAGTCTGCCTCATTACATAAATTTTATATATATGCATACCTCAAAATGGGAAAAATAAAAGAGAGAAGAAAATGCATATATAAATTAAAAGATAGTTTATTAATTGATATAAATTGTAAATTATAATTATTTTGGAATATAAATTATTACATAATTTTGGTGTATACATTATTTTGGAAAGAAAGATAGAGCATTTGGAAGATAATAATTAAATATGGGCCCTGGCTGGTATAGCTCAGTGGATTGAGTGCCTGCCTGTGAACCAAAGAGTTGCTGGTTTGATTTAGTCAGGACACACCTGGGTTGCAGGTCAGGTCCCCAGTAGGGGGCGTGCGAGAGGCAGCCACACAGTGATGTTTCTCTCTCTCTTTCTTCTTCCCTTCCCTATTCTCTAAAAATAAGTGAATAAAATATTTAAAAAATAAGTGAATATGGATGATAGGAATGCTTATTGATGAATACCTGAAATTTTTTCTTTAAAAATATTAAACAAATTAATCACAGAAACTTTTTCATCTCTCTGGAATTATTAAAGAGCACAGTAACTTCTAGGAGACTTTTATCTAAATGATAGACCCTAAAAGATATGATTATGTATTAGTATATGTGCATATGTGTCTATATCTATATGTATATATACACACTTATTTGTAATTATGTATGTAAAAAGCAGCCAGACTAAAGGGTTTTTTTTGGAAGCAGTACACTCTAGTTTTGTTTTTTGTTCACTAATTTCTGTTTGTTTTCTTTGTCTTAATATCCTCTTTCCTTTTTTCAGAGTGTTCTGGCATAATGTACAGTTTGGAGAATTGTAGGAAGTACTTTGCATTTTTTCTGTAATAATGAATAATAACTCTTGGTAAAGCTGTCCAGACTCTAACAAAATATTATGCAAAACATGAGTGATTCTATTTTGTTTCCAAAAACTAATGTAGTTTACTCTCTTCTCTTCCCATGAGTTTATTGCCCTATGATGTGGACTTTGGACATTTATTATGGACTAGGATTAGAAAGCATTCACTCAGTAATGACCACCGTGGGGAAAAAAACAGTAACAAATGGATGAGACAATTCATTCCCTAGCCTGAGAGCTTTACTCGTTTGGAGAGTGTCTCACAGGCTCATACGTCAGTGTGGCACAGGAGATATGATTCTCAAGCAAGACATTTACTTTTGAAATTACAGTGCTAATGTCAGACTTTTTCCAAAGACAGAAAGGAACATAAACATGGGCAAATTGTGTTTAAATGAATCTGCCTGCTATATAGTAATTAATCATTGTAATGCCTTCCCACCAGAGCCTGGGAAAGGCCCTTCCAGTCCATCTCTCCAGGCATCTACTACAGATTGGTCAGAACTGGCACCTGCAATGTAACCAGTTCCTCTGTTAAACAACTCCCACAGCTTCTTTAAAGCATCTTTTGTGTAAACTGTAAAAATAATTACTTACTAACACATTTCTCCAAAATTTATTCTTGTCCATATAGTGATAAATATACCTCTGATTTAAGATATATTGTTTTACTACTTAATTTTTCTCTATATAAATGTTTTATTTCTATAGCCTATTAATTTTATTTTGTCAGTTTGTTTATCTATGTGTATATTTGTTTATATATATACTACCATTTTCCTCTAAATATTTCTAATAAAGTTTTTCTTCAAATAATTATTATATGAAAGATTTTAATAACAATGAATAGCCTCACAATCTCTTATCTATGCATTAACTTTTAGTGCTTTTGAAAGTTTCTATTATAATGATCTTTCATTTAAAGTATTATTTGCTTAAAAATTTCAAAATGGTTTTCTTGAAACTTGTTCAGATGCATAAAAAATCATAATTGCAATTAGGCCTAAATCTATGACATATTTTATTATTACTACTCAAAAATATTTTGATGGCTGGGATAATATTTCTGTTTTTTGTAAACTGTTGCCTTTCAAATTCTTTTCCTACTGTTCTTCCATTTCACTATTTGTCTGCTCTTGCATTCTGCGTTCTTGATTTTTTATTTGGCCCATTCTTCTTCAGGCCCTTTTCCTCATACTCTTTGAGACAGGCCAGGCATGAATAGCCAAGGAGACCCGCCGTGCTTCCGAACCGCTCACGGCGAACCGCACCTTAAACCACTTCCGTGGACAACCAAGTACTCAATGGAACAAAAGTACCCGTCTTAACCCAAATCACTCTTGGGCATATGTGACACCTGCTTAGACTCAGGGGAACCTGGAACAAATTGTTCAGTCTGTCTAGATACAGAACTGTACCTAAATTAGCTGTACAGAAGGAAACCAAGAGAAAAAAAAATATTGTGCCTATGGACATAAAACCCATGTATTTATTGTATTACCATATGCCACTGTTAGCCATTTCCTAAATCTCAACTAATTTCCTTTGTCCAGAGTCCTCATTAATCAAACTGTCTTAGACACAGAGCATACCGGGCAGTTTAACGCAATTAGTGTATAGGATATGATTGTAGTAAGTAATTGCTAGAAATCCATTGTTCTCAGAAAACTGCACATTTGCATAATGCCACATATGATATGATTTAACAAAAGTTTTATTAAGTTCAGTAATGTCAAGAATCAGTGAATTAATTCAGCAAATACCCAAAGCACGAGCTTGGGAACATCATTTGATTTAAAAGATGTGCAAGACACTGTGCCTACTATACTGTGAAGGGTATAGGTTGTGCGTCATTGGGTGAGCATGGAATTGGAAAAGAATAATGAAAATGTGCAATGCTGATAAGATTCTCCATTTTAAACATCCGTTAATTTACATATACATACCATTTTTGTTTTTCTTTTCTAAATACGTAAACATGTACAAACACACTCCTTTGCATTTTGATGGGGTCTGTCAGTCCATAAAGGACTCCCTCCGCACTTGAGAGGGCTTTGGTAACATTGGTTGCTGACATTTTAGCCTATAACGTATAAATTAAAAATGATGAGTTAGCTTAAGTTCTAAACACTTTCCTTGCTCTTTCTGTTGCTAGTGAGCAAACCAAAATAAGTTATTTAAACATTTTCCGTGAGCTTGCTGTGTGTAAATAATGATATTGATAGAGGTAAAAATAGAGGCAAAGCTCATTTAATTATAAATATTAAATCTGGATAGCCTTTTTTATTTTTGTTTTTTAAAGTATATTTTAGCCCTGGCTGGTGTGGCTCAGTGCTTGAGTGCCCGCCTGCAAATCAAAGGGTCGCTGGTTCGATTCCCAGTCTAGGTAGGGCACATGCCTGGGTTGCAGATCAGGTCCCCAGTAGGGGACACGCAAGAGACAACCATGCACTGATGTTTCTTTCCCTTTTTTTTTCCTCCCTTACCCTCTCTAAAATAAATAAATAAAACCTTTTTCAAAAGTACATTTTATTGGTTATGCTATTACAGCTGTCCCAATTTTTCCTTCCCTTCGTCCCCTTCCTCCCTGCACTGCCCCTCTCATTCTCCAGCGCCCCCTGCCCCATAGTTCCTGTCCATGGGTCGCACATATAAGTTCTGTGGCTCCTCCATTTCCTGGACTGTTCTTCACTTCCCCCGGACTACTTCGTGCCTGCCTATTCTGCTTCTTCTGCCCTTACCTCGTCCCCCCATTCTCCCCCTCTCCCTCCCCACTGATAACCGTCCCTGTGACCCCCGTTTCTGTGATTCTGTTCCTGTTCTAGTTGTTTGCTTAGTTTTTGTTTCCATTTTTCTAGGTTCGGTTGTTGATAGTTGTGAGTTTGTTGTAAAATCCTGGATAGTATGCCTGTCCTAGATCCTAAAGTAAATGATAAAGAAAAAAATGTGAAAAAGAGGTAGAAATTCAACAATAAAAAGTATTTTAAAATGGTAAATTATGGATGGGATATTATTTAGTAACAGTTATGTTTTGCATATTCTACTTGTATACAGAGAGAGAAAGTCTTCATGAATATGCTGGATCCTTATAAACGAGGAATCTTCTTTTGTGGGCCAGTGACCCATCTCTTCTTCATCTTTATTCATGAATCTTTTTGAAAACAAAATCACTAAAAGTAGAATTATCTATCTCCTCATTTATTGCTGAATTTACCAAAGTGGAACTCACCGTGTTTCCTAAAAGTCAGCTATTTTAACACATCCATGTTGTTAACTAATTGAATTATATTCATGCTTCCTAAGTCTTTCTAACTACTTTTGAGCAGAGTAATAATGTTCCCTTTGCATTAAGATTCTAGAATAATTTTGCTTTGTTATCTGGTTGCATGGTCAGAGAAAATGTGATACTGTGTTGTAGCCAGACCCAAACCTGAGGGGTCACTGGCCATGCGGGGGGGGCAGAGGGGGAGTCATACCCTGGACCTGGTGGATTTGCTGATAACGAGAGAGGACACAAGTCCCCCCACCCCTTCCTGGCATGGGCTTTGGAGTTCTCGGAGTGACCCAGCATAAGGGGCTGCACAGGGACCGGCTAGGTGGGACTGACACCTGCTTGAGTCACCTGGTGACTCAGTGAGTTTTATTTGTCATAAGTCTTCTTTACGTCACCACGTCTGCATGTGTGTTTCTACAATGTATATCCCCTCCCCATTTTAGTCAAAATAGGTATCAGTGTTCAAGGTGGAGTATAAATGTGGAAGGTGTGCAAAGAGCCTGTCATCATTTCCCAGTCCCGCTCCACACTGTACAGTGTGTGCTCACCAAGGTCACTGTGCTGAAACCAGAAACGACAGGGTGAAAATGACTAATGCACAGAATGTGGCCAGGGCCTGGGGGTGTGGGAAACAAGGAGAGGCTGTAAAAGGGGACACACTACACTGATAAGCTGTGTTGAGAATGGGGTTGCTTTTATTTGTTTCTAGTTTCAATGTGCATAAAATAATTAGTTGTGGAGTCACCTTGATAATGTTGAAGATAAGTAAGATAATAAATTGTAACATACGATATTTCTATATGGAAGTAGAAGAATCATAGTAAATCATTTTAGAAAAATGTATCTATTTATATTAAATGGCTGCTAGGTCCAGATAGCTCACTAGGCTTCTTTGTTCAATTAATTACTAATTCTTAAATGCACTTAGCATGATTTATGGGCCTTTAGTATGAATTTAATAATGTAGACCTCATTTAAATAACTATTTTGGCAATTGGAAATTTTAATCAAAATATATATACGATTTTGATTTCAAAGTTTATTTTAAAAGCATTACTTAAAAGATTTTTCATACACTAAATCTAAAGTGTGTATATTCTTGTTACCTAGTTTCATGGAAGCTTTTTGGGTAATGGCTCCTCAGATGAATACTCCTGCAGGGGGTCTAATAAGGAGGAAAGGTACAGCCTTTGCCGTCCTTCACATCTCCTTACACCAAGAGGGTCACAGTGGTCTCATTTGTGCCACATTCCGAAGTAGAGAACAATGCACTGCACTGTGCAACCACTGCTTCTGCTGGCGTTTAGAACGCTGAAGTTCAAGTCTGTCCGAGAATATCATGCTGATCTGTGTCCCCTCACTCTCTAACCTGTTAAATTAAAAAGACCGTAAAGAGCAGGTGCAAGAAAGCACACCTCAGGCTTTGAGAGGTCGTCTTCAGGCCGCTGTTCGCAGGAGATGGTCTGCAGGCACCCAGCTCAGGGACATAAACTAAGTTCCTAAAAGAATTCAATTCAAGTTCAGTTTTGCCAGTCTTCCTATGTGTAGGTGCATAACAAATGTTCCATTCCTAAAAGTCACCTCAACCCCCTAT
Source organism: Artibeus jamaicensis (assembly GCF_021234435.1). Taxonomy (NCBI): domain Eukaryota; kingdom Metazoa; phylum Chordata; class Mammalia; order Chiroptera; family Phyllostomidae; genus Artibeus; species Artibeus jamaicensis. The sequence goes on along the minus strand of NW_026522056.1, from coordinate 16,886,097 downwards.
CCTTAACTCTTGCTCCTGCCACATGGTCCCCACCTGACTCCACAACGCCCCATGTTATGTAGTACCCGGGTCTTCTGTTATCATCTCACCTTAACTACGAATGTCAGGGTGTTCATTTCCTTCACGGAGACTCAGCTCAGGATAAATTTTCCTCATGGAATAACGATACAGAAATTTGACCTCTGCCTATTTTTCTCTCATCCTTTTTTTTAAACTTTATATCTGTCTATACATTTTCAATATACAGTCATAAATGGCTTAAAACACATCCCGGGCAGATTTTCATCAGCTTCATTTTACAGAAAAAGGATCTAGAACACAAATCTCATGTTCAAGTTCACTCACAGGATGGAGTAAACCTATACCAGGAGCTAACAACGATCCTTGTATAGGTTTATATGCTTCTTTCAGCAGATTTTTCAATATTTTTACTGATTATGCATGTGAGCAAAAATTATGTGTGGGTATAAATATATGTGTATGTACATATCGGAGGAGAAATTTTTTGTCATTTAACATCATATTTTTGTGATCTATGGATTTTAATATGTGTAGACATAATTCATTTTAATTATCCATGGTGTTCTACTCTTTAAATAAGCCAATTTTACATATGCATTCCCCTCTGGGCAGTCGTTGGGGAGGTATTTTCTCAGTATTTTGTATAACAAAACATCATTTGAAATGGTTTGTCGTACTGGGGTTTCCGTAGTATACACATACGTAGGAAAATTCTGTGAGGGGAGGCAGTACACCTTCAGCTTAAAAGCTATATTTAATTGCTCTCCCAGGTGAGATACCAATTCATTTTCCTACTAGTGCTTTTGAGAATCCCGGCTTTGTTAGGGGTGGAAATCAGGTTCTTACACAAAATCATAAAGAAAGCATTCCAAGGACCCATGCACAAGAGATGGTGGGGTAGCAAGATGGTTTATTTGTGTGGAAATAGAAGCTGCCCCCTGGGTTTCAATGTCCCGTACCTCTGTCTGTGGAAGAAATCCAACTGTGTCTTCAGCAAGGGCAAGACAAAAGCCAGTGTCCCGAGTTTCTGCTTTATATTAAGTCTCAGTCCCCTGGAGCCAGCAGGTGGCTGCTAAGTAGTGTTACTCCTTGTCTTGGTAGTCAGGCTTGTTCCCGGCTGCTCCAGGGATGCAGTTCATACGGCCACTGTCCATGTGACTGCTAAGGCCATTTGGCCTTGGAGAGAGAATATGTGATTGCAGGGGGTGAGCGTGTTCCTGGGTGGGCGACAAAGAGAGGCAGCTGAGTCCTTTTGGAGCCTGTGCCGTCTGCCTTGGGCCCGTAGCTGCTAGACTCATGTGTTCATGTGCTTCCATGTGGAGAGTGCACAAACGCACACGAGAGTCCATCACCAGTGGTCGAGGATGGGTAGTGGGGGAGAGAGATTGAGAGACAGATTCTTCGTTCCTCTGGGATTATGTTTGCTTGGGTTTGGAACCAACCAGGTACCCTTTCAGAAGAACCAACCAACTTCCCAGGCTTCATCCTCAGACTTCAGGTAATTTACCTTTCAACCACTCCCTTCTTTTCCCAGGCTAGACTGGCAGGTCTCTTTCTGGTGTTGTCTCGACGTTGACCACTTCCTACAACCTCAAAATCTTCCTCACATTCACGTAGCGGGTAGGCTATTTGTTGACTATTATTCTTTACATTGACTCACCACTGCTACTTAAATAAACCTGTGTTTAAATCAAGTTTTAGACTGATGTAGTAAATTGGAAAGCAGTTCTGTCTGCCAAAAAATAACAGGGAAGATATGGCCAGTTTCACCTACCACAAGGTAACAGGAAAGATAAATACAATGAAAACAAAATAAAGTTATTACATCTTAACTAGAAAGATAATGCTTGGCTGAAAACTTCTCTAATAGTTGTTTGTTTTTTTTTTACTTTTTGAGGGTTGGTTAGGAATTAAGAATATGCCTACTAGCATGAAAATGACTTTCTATATGACATGCTAAGAAAGCCTGGAAACAAACATGAAAGGAGAGACTTCCCTTTATATATATGAAAACAAAATGTTTAATATTGTGTTGACTCTCTGAAATGACTACCCTTGTGACTTAAAACAATTGCCTCACTACCAGTAATACAAATCTCACATTAGGAGAAGCACAGATTGTATTCACTTGCCTAATTGTCTATGGATTTTAGAGACAGCGTAGTCTATATTTGAATGTATTTAAAGTGCTTTGTACTAGGTATTTAGTAAATATTTGTTTGGAAAGTAGTGGAACATAGTTAAGGAAATGAAAACATCAATAATATCTCCCTTGTTAATTTGCACACCTGAATCTAAAAACTGATTGTTTACTTGTTTTATGGGACTTGAAATATGGTGAGTGTTTTGAGTTTTAGATTCTTAAGTATTAAAATGGGACTTTTAAGACTCACCTTTATACAGTGGTGTTGATAAATAAGCAGGATGTGAGGAGAAGGGCTGGCTCTGTGCATGGCCGGGAACAGTGCAGGGTCTAGCTGAGAAAGGGAGTCCAGGGTTGGGAAGGTGCTTTTTACCGTTCATGCCCTTGCTAACTCTCACCACTGGTGGCACTTAAGGAAATTTTCTAACTCTCCAGGATTATTTTCCTTAACTTATTTTTTAAAAGGATAATAACAGCATCTTCCCTCTCTGGATTGTGGTCAGGACTACATAACTTAACGCTTGCTTGGCATTAATGTTTGGTACATGAAAATCTCCAGGCACCTATTTGCTATTATCACTATTAAATTCCCGTTCTTCCCCTTGAATGAAAGATCAGTCAGTGTTAAATGCACTATTCCTTTTTAACTGAAAAGGAGTTGTATTTATTTTGTTGTAGGAAATAATTTCAGTGGCTATGAATAAAAATGAATTACTTCGTGTTTCTTCATTTTCAGATCAAATAGGAGCACTTAGCCTTTTAGTTTTGGGTATAACCAAACACAGCTGCTAATAAACGTATCTGTCTGAGAGGGAGCACCCAGGTACTGTTAAACTACCTGTCTGGGAGGGAGCACCCAGGTACTGTCAAAATGCAAAATTCTGCAGATGGCACTAGAACATGCATCAGCGTAACTGCACCTCAATGTATCATGGAAATAATCTAGTGAATAAACACTGTTTATCATTATATCTGTATAATATTTCAAATGAATTTTAATATGTGAATTTTTGCTTATTCAAGGAAGTATTATATGTTTTAAACAATTAAGTGATTTTTATTTTGGTTCCTTTTCCTATTCATTCCAACCTATTTTTTAAACTGCTATGTGCAAGATGTAAGAAAGAAAATAAATGAATATCCACATATATAAATGCATAAATAAATACATAAATAAAGGATGATATTGCTACTAATATCGTCAGTTATTCTTAAAATTAGCAGTTGACATATTGTTATACGTTTGCTTTATATTCATCTGGTTAAAACCCCTAACTGTGCTGTTTCTTGATGGTAAGACGGGTACTGTTAAACCAGCTAAACACAATTTACAATGGTCTCCAATTTATAATATGACCAAGGCCCTTACAGATCACCAGGTAGAAGCCTAAATTAAGTATCGTGGCCTGGAATGCGCCTTTATACAAAATAAATAATTTTGTTAAATGCAATCAGGAAGCAATTTACGTATTGTTAGAATTTGGAAACAAGTCTTTTTAAATATTTTTATTGTTGACACTATTACAGATGTCCTCTGTCCACCCCCCACTCTGCTCACCTCCACCCCAACCCCGCCCCCCTTCCCCTAGGCTGTTACCACACTGCTGTCTGTGTATGTGGGTCATGTATACGTGGTCATTGACTGATCTCTAACTCTTCTTTCATTCAGCCTCTCCCCTCTGACAGCTGTCAGTCTGTTCCATGTCTCCATGCTTGTTTCTGTTTTGTTCATCAGTTTATTTTCTTTATTACATTCCACATATAAGTGAGATTATATGGTATTAGTCTTACTCTGACTGGTTTGTTTCACTTTGCATAATAACCTCCAGGTCCATCTATGCTGTCTCAAAGGTAAAAGTTCTTTGTTTTTTACAGCTGTGTAGTATTCTATTGCATAAATGCACCACAGCTTTTTTATCCACTCATCTACTGATGGACACTTGGGCTCTTTCCAGACCTTGGCTATTGTAAATAACAGTGCTAAAACATAGGGATGCATATATTCTGATTAGTGTTTCAGGATTCTTAGGGTATATTCCCAGCAGTGAAACAATTCTTTGTGAAGCTTTGGAGAAAGCACTCTGTTCACCACATGGAGGAGGAGAGGAGGTCAGATGGAAACAGGATGGCAAGCTCTGTGCAGCCAGCTGGTCTTCTGCCCTGTGGATGGCTGTTCACCATGCAGGGGAGAAAAAATAATTGTGTCTACCCTTTTGAGTTCTTGTCTGAGGACCCTGTAATAAAGGACTGATTACAAGGAAAAAGCAAAGTTTATTAACATGTATATCTAATGTACATGTGGGAGATACACAAGGAAAAATGAGTAACTCCTTGAATTGGCTTAAAATTCACACTTAAATACCATTTTTAAAGGAAAAGGGAAGGGGAGATGTAGGCCTCCTATGGGAGAGTAAATGGTGTTTAGGAAAGGTGAGTGGGCCCTGGAAGAATAGATGAGAGGTACGATAGGTTATGACAAAGCGTGTGTGGGTGTGATGTCAATTTCCAGTCTCTTCGTCTATGACATGAGTCAGACCTTCCTGGTTGATGACACTCCTGAAGAGAAGATCTACGACAATCGTGTGACTTTTGGAGAATCAGTCTTTAGGTAGTTAAGGGAGCTCAGAGAAAACCTCTCCCTGCATTTGCTTTTTTTCAAGTGCTTACAACTGGGAAAAATCAATATGGCAAAGTGGCATATGTGGCATATTCTGCTACCCTTCATACGCTAAGAAAAGGAATAGCCATGAACAACAGAAAAGAGTAGAAGGAAGAGGATAATGTATACATCCTCCTTTAAGCTCTTCCAATAACAGGAACCATCAGTTAATGGTTGGTTTCTTGATGCTAGCACTGAGAACAGGTTATGTCGTATGTAAACCCAAAAGGAAAGTATGTTTAGTCCTTTTCTCTTTTTGTGTTCCACCTCTGGTGGAGAGGCAGAGTATACTCAGGATCCAGGTGTGCCCCCCCAAAGCTAGTGTGAGTAATGATAGGTGCGGCATTCACTTTTGCTCTGGTTCCTGTTTTTATGTATGTGCCCTACTAAGATGCAACAGGGACAGAGTTGAAAGATCAGGACCCTTCACGATGGGAATTCTTGTTTTTGCATCCTTCCGTCATGCAACTGGGTACTAAACTGGTCTGCCTTTCCTCTCTGCCCTTGACTTATGACATCAAGAGTGGGCCATATCTTTTTTTTTATCCCTTTTAAAACCTAAACAATTCAAGAGATTTGAAGTCTTATTATTGTCCCAACTGCTCTGTCCTCAGTCAGGTAGTCAACATACAGTAATGCTGGGAGAAAACACTTGTTTTGGCTTGATGGTGTTGATCTTTACAAAGTCTTCTTTGTTTAATTCCTTGAAAGCAGAAAATTCTATGTTAAAATATATTATTTACAAGTCTTCTATTTTCCTCACCTCTCAAAAATAAGATAACCAAAACAGCATTTTTAGGAGTTTATTATACCTTAGAAAAATTTACATCAAGGCAAATTTGACTACACTATAGATGATTTAAATTAATCTGATTAAATATTACTAAGTTTGTCAAAGAGGGAAAAATGACTTTCAGTACAGTAATTATTTTTTAATTTGTTTTCATATTTTTCAGTGACATTTTTAAATGAATCATCAAGACCCTGAAAGCTGTAATACTCTCTACCCTTCTTGTTCTGAGTTTTTCTACTTGCTCTTAAAATCCAGTAATCCTTAGTCTTTCTCTGATTCTTTTTGTTATCATCTTTCATTAAACACGTTTGTCTGTTGCTCTTTATTCCTTTAAACAGTGTGGGTTTTCCACTTGTCCAGTTAAGCACCCCAGCTGTGCTTCTGGCAAATTTGTTTTTCCTTAAAAATTATCCTTCCCCTGCTGAGCGTGTGCAGCCAGCCTTGCCCATGGCTTTCTCGCGCTGGTGATCTCGGTGCATATGGTCCTCATGACTGTGTATGTTGATTCCTCCCTCAGAGCTGATACTCCTCTGAGTGGGCAAAAGACTTCTTTACCTCTTTCAAAATGGCTTTAGTGATTAATTTGTTCTATTAATATTACCGGAGAGGATCCGAGCACTGAGTTCCTTCAATGTTAGGAACCTGAACTAAAATATGTGCCTTAATAAAGGTCAAAAACTGTGATTGAACTTTCATTTAAATAAACACTGAAGAATTGCTTTCTGTATAAAAATACTTACTTTTTGAGCACACAAGGTATGTGAAATAAGCTCATAGTGACTTCTGGGTCACTGAAAAATCATTCTGTAAATGGCCCTGTTTTTGAATAACATTTCTTTATCTAGGAATATGTGTTCCTTTTAAGGCCCCTTCAGTTCCCTTTTCTGTCAGGCTTGGCTGGAATCCTCTTCCATTTCCCATCTCAAGAGGCAGCCCATTTGACTCGGATAATATCTTTCATCATTCTTGAAATTCAGTTGCTAGGTTGCCTCTCTTCTAGGCTGTAAAACCTGATTACAGCACTTTCCATAAACCGACTGGAAAAAAAATCCACTCTAAATAGACATTTTTCTTAAATAGCAAACTGTAACTACAGTCGTGTTGGAATGTGCCTTTGAGAATTAAATGCCACAGAAAAGGGGGAGATTCTGCTGCCCTGGATAGTGGACTTCGCCATATTGTTTTCAGTCTCTCAACATTGGTAGCTGTTTGGAGACTCATTTTCTGAGAACAGAAAAAGAAAAGCCTTTATACCCTCTAAAGTTCGTACCATATGATTTGGACACGTCAACCATTTTGTTCTTAAAGTTATATTTCAATCATATTTTAAAATATATTTTAATATAAATACTTACACAGCATTTAAGTAGGAAACCATTAGCTAAGGGCAGATGATCAATTTAAAATGAGTATTTTTACCATTTAAAATGAACAAGCTTTTTAACACCCCACTTTTCTATCCCCATGTTGCTCTTACATAAGTCAGTGTAATGTTCGTTTGAGAGTTGAGGAAACTGGAGAGACAGCAGGGAAGAGCTAGGGGAGTTGCCCTCAGAGTACAGAAGGGAGGACCGGGCTGGGCTTGCCATTTGGCAAATCGGGGACTGCCTAGTCTAATGTGCTCCCTCCATTGTCTGAACAAATAATAGGCCATTGTTGTGTTGAATCTACATAAACAACACAAGGAACAGCAATGCCAATGTGATTTACCACTTCTTCCAGAATGTGGCTACTCTCAGTGAGAAGGTTAAGGGGGTTTGGAGCTGAGATTCAATCTTTGTGGTCACAAGGGTGGCGCATACTGCTGCTTACCTGTGCCAATAATCAGAAAATAAAATCAGTGTCTCCAGGCCTCTAGCTCATTTTCGAGGAGACACATGCTTCTCTTTTACATTCTTGTTTTCCATAACAGGAAACACAGGGAGCTGGTCTAAGAAATTAGATGCTCAATTTATATTTGAATATTATAAAGAATCAGATTAGTGAGTGAAATAACAAGTAATTCACTATTTCCTTCCAGTCTTTGTGCTTACACCTCTGAATTATTTCCAGTATTTATGTAAGTAGTATTGTAAAAATGGCTAAACATCATATTTAAAAATCAGTTACAGTAATTATATCACTTCCGATATAAAATAGGGTTCTCTTTACAGCTTTGTCATCATGTTACAGGAAAATGAAGCAACCAGACACCGAGAGATTGTGGAGTGTGAGGTTTATTAACGTGCACAGGTCCAGAGGAGTCAGTCTCCAAATTCTGAGCCCCGAACAAAGGATTCTTGGGGTTTATATAGTCTACGGGTCTTCCTGTCTACATAGCAAATCCAGATGCAGAAGCGGAACAGGGAAGTTAGTTCTATCTATGTGGCAGAAGCAGAGTACAAAGGCTAAATGCGGAAATTAGTTCTAACCTCGGGGGTGCTAATCCTAGCCCTTGTGAATATCCTGCTGTTTACTTTCCCAAACTGACCTATCGCTCTTCCTAGGGAGCTTGGGGTTTGGGTAAACAAAGGTTCTTCAAAGCTTCCCATATTAACCACACTGGCAATTCAGTGGTAAAATTAACTGGGGTGCAGATAATAGGTTCTCAATGCCTTGGTGTGTACTAACTTTCAAATGTCCACAAACTATTGTGTAAAATTGGAGAGTCTATTCTTACTAAAACTCATTTTTTAAAAAACCTGTGCTCCACACTTCACCTCCAAACTTCTCGCGTTGCTGCCACTTCAGAAGCTGTTCAAATTCCCTCCCCGTTAGGGTCACAAGGATGCAAACCTGGGGTGGGTCACTTGGTCATCCTTTCACACATTTCTTCCTTCCAGAACATGAAACAGGGTGTTGCATTAATAGCTCTTAGGTTTAACCAACAGAAATGTAAAACATGGACGTTATAATCTTCCTTCGCCTCTTATCTCCTCCCCCCATTCTCACAAATAGTAGCAGAGGTAAAGTTTTCTGTAGCTTTCCCTATCAATCTGGGAAGATCTCACATCCATTATATTCACACATGCCCTCCTTTCTCCATCCCTATTTTAGAAAATAACTAATAAAACCTCACTGGAAGGGGTCAGAAAGGAGAAGACAGGACTTTCGCATATTGGTGTTCTAGGTGTCCGAGACTGAAATTGAAAGGGAACACATGTCTGGTAATGGAGCCCACAGGAAGAAGCCTGCTGTGGAGGAGGCGAGTCTCAGAGCCACCTGGCCCCGCATCAGGCTCGTAAACTTTAACCACAGCACAGCTACCTTGAGCTTGGCATATGCTCGCGATGTGAGTTCTCCAGGTCGGAATTCTAGTGTATGAGGTCTACAGCTGGTCTCATTGAGTTATAATAATTGCAACTTGTTTGTGGGATCCAGATGCCTGAGTAATTGGTCATTGCCTCTAGCTCTCCACCACCACACTGCTGAGAATGCAACTCAGCAGCCCCAGAGCCCAGCTCTGTCACCTCAACAGTTGGCCCCGTGATTAAGTGTCCTCGTTTCCTTTCCGTCTGTCTCATAACCTGCGTGTAGACATGCACTGGCCCCTGATTTGATACTCCAACAGCAGACTGTTCTCTCCTAGGAAATCCTATTTTTGCTCCTTTCCCCCTCAGAAAATGATCCACAAACTCACTCTGCACTTCATTTTCCAGTTAGCCCACTCTAATTGGACCTTCAAATACTCACAAATTTTATGTTTACCTTTCTTATTAGAAGACTTTCATCATGTCAGTCTCATCTCAGGTGCCCTGTTTATGGGGCATTCTATTTTTATCACATTTACAGTAGCCTCATTGTATTACCTTGCTTATTATCTTCATAAGCAAGGTAATAGAGTCAGTATATTCACTATTCACTATTCAATATATATTCAGTATTCACTATTCAATATTATATTGCCCATACAATGTATATATTATATTATTGTATTTATTTGATTATTTATATAATACATTTATTCATATCTTTAATTTTATATTATTGTACTTGTTATATTAATATATGTATTATGGCCTTGAAAGTAGACTACTATTTGATATGTTATTTTTCCATTTATTTATTGTGTTTTCCCCAAATATGTAAAATCCATGAGTGTAACAATCTTGAACTTTACCTGCACACAGTTGTCACTAAATACATATTTTATCAAGTGAAGACTCACTTTTGCCTAGAATCTCAACTATGCCCTACTCAGAATATGAATGTACACACACACACACAGTAATGCCAGCTAGATTGGAATACTTAGTATATTTCTCTGGCCTCAGTGTTTTATACCGTTGTCTCCTCCTGTGAGGTATGGGAGTAATAACTAATGGTCTCTGCTACTCTAGTTAGTATCTCAGCCATTCCATCCACTCAGCAGACTCCACCAGAATTTTCCAAAGTTAGATTATCAATTATGAACTATGTTTAGGTTGTTCCAGAATATTTCATTCTCTTCTAGTCTTTATTTGCTAGGTTATTAAATTTACCGAACAAAATGGACCTTTCTGAAAACCAGATTTCTGTACCTTCGGAGAAAAATGATGAAAATGGTACAAGGTCTAATTCTATTTTCCCATGCATCTCTCATTTACCCACATAATATCTTGTTAGAAATTTCATTCTCATTATCAGGATTTTAAAAGTATATTTTTATATAGAAAGTACAAAGTCGAAATTTAAATCAGCCCTTACCTGAGTTACAAGGGATTGTAAGTAAGTCCATTTACCTTATTATGAATGTTGATAATCATTTTGATCCAAGAAGATGAAGACTTTCTTGCTATTAGCTAAGAAATACTGTATTTTAGAAGTTATTTGATTCTGACAAATCCTTTGTCGACATGAAATATGGTATGAAATAGAACTGCAAAAGTGAAATGAGGAAAGTCCTAATTACTGTAAGTAGCCAGGAGGAGTGTATGCAACCTCAAAAACCAAAGTAATTTCTAAGAAAATTTTTGGAGGGTATTGCATTCACGTTGCAGGTGGGGTAGAGAGGACTAAGCCAGAGAAATATCTCAGTACAGATTATTTTCCTCAAGAGTCTGTGATCATCTTTCTCTCCATCAGGAGACCTGCTGTTTGGAGAAAATAAATTTCTCTGCAATGGTAGGTTTGTTTGATAGATTCATTTAGAATAACAATAGCACTTAGTGAAACAATTTTCTACCTTAATTAAAGAAATCTCACAATGTCAACCAAGATATTTTAGAATACGCTCAGTACTTGAAAAGGGATCAACATTTAACATTTTAGGCAAAGGTTTTAAAAGTTTCCAATTTAGGATTGTTGGCTCAGTCTTCTAGAACAGGGGAGTCAAACTCCTTTTCACCTGGGGCTACATTAGCCTGTGGTTCCCTTCAAAGGGCCAAATGTAATTTCAGGACTGTATAAATGTAGACTACTCTTTAACTGTTAAGGAGGGTGACGTGGCCCCCCGGGGAAAATGACTTTGACACCTGGTTCTCGAGTTAGATGCTGTTGTTCTTCTTTGGCGGTACCAGCCCTGCACTGTAACACCTACTGAAAGCTTTTGTAATCCTGAAAAACAATCTGTGAGATGTAAGAAATAAAGATTTTTTAAAGAAAACTCTGCAGTTTACGTGCTCTAAAGTATTTTGTGATGAAGATGGTATATAAGGTAATAATGTTAAATTCGCCTTTTAGGTGAGATAATAAAAATAGCTTTCATTAAATAACAATTTTTTCATGTTTTCTTGACATCCTTTTCTCTTGGCCTTTTGTTATCCAATTTGCTCTTCAAAATTGTTAGAGGCATTTGATATGTCTACTAAATCTCTTGCTTTTCAAAAAAAACCAAAAAACAAAAAAACAGAGATACTCCTGAGAGAAATGGCTACTGTTAGGGTTAAGCAAACCTGACTAAAAATAATGTATCCTACAGATAAAGCAACTAGTTAAATCGCTCTAAAAATAACACTAATGATAATATGTTGAGGGAATTTATAACATTTGAACTATTTTTAATTAGATGAGTTAACTAATTTTAATTACATAGCAATAATTATCTGAGCACTCAATACCCATTATGCTTAGGTATGTTGTATCTTTTGATTAAAAACATGTAGATTTTAATGTTGAATGCTTTTCCCTTTCTTTCCTTTTGCTTTGCAGATGACACGAGAACAGTATATACTAGCAACACAGCAGAATAGCCTGCCAAGGGCGGAGAATGCACAGCTGTACCCAGTGGGGATTTATGGATGGCGAAAGAGGTGCTTATACTTCTTTGTCCTTCTGCTGTTGGTTACCATGATAGTTAACTTAGCTATGACCATATGGATATTGAAAGTTATGAATTTCACTGTGGTAAGTACCACCATGAACTTATTTCACATCTATTGCTTTTGGTTCAAAGACAATACAACTTTATTTTATTTTGCTAGTTGAAAGCTATTCATCTAAAGTTTTACATTTGTTGTGTCTTGAAATTCCAAAGGCTTTCATACATTGTTTTAAGAGTGTATTCTATATTGTATTCATGAAACACTTCTGATGGAATGTTACTACCTGCCACTTAAGTGTGGGAAATCCAGGTAATCTACATAGTCTAGACAGCACAGCACATTGATTCATCAGAAATCCAGAAAACTTTTAACCAATACACAGGAACTATTGCTTGTTCTACCTGGGAACCTAAGAAATGAGTCAGACATTTCCCAGTAAAATTAGGTGATATTTCACAATACATTAATATCAGAACTCAAAGTCCCTTTGAAATACTGTGTGAGTGCATTTGGCTCCTTATACCTGCTTTCTGGGGAGCATACCACATGTTCAAATCCTACCCCTGGAGTTTGGTCTGGGCTGCGTGAACCAATGTGTGTGATTGTCGTCGGATGGTAAGCTCATTCTTTTGGAATATACATGTGATAAATAGAAGGAAAAAACAGAAACTGAATCAAGTTTTAATGAAAATTAGTAGTCAGACAAATTTCTACCGATGAATTTGGAATGTGTACAATAAACCTAGAAGCATGGCTTATCTGGAAAAATTAGCTGCTTCAGCAAAGTCTAGCTTAGCGCATTACATATTTCTTCTTTAAATCCTTAAATTCCTCGACTCTGCCTTTAAACTTATTGACTTTTACTTAGAGTCAGATACCTTCACATCCAGGCAGGGGTCTCTCACTTGCTGACCAAGCCACTGTTACTCTTTGAAACTCTGCATCTTCAGGGTCAAGTGTAAAGTGGGCCATTTAACTTCACTGACCTTCCTATATTGGATGTCATTTAAAAAAACAAAAACAAACAAAAAAACACACCTCTGCTGTGTATTGATTGAGGAAGAGTAGTTTTGTTTGCTTGTTTGTTTTTTCTTACTTGACTAGCATCTATCTCCGACTTTGAACACAGCCTCAGTAACACAAGCGAGCCTGCCTCCATCTGTCCACAGTGGGGAGCACGGGGGCTGCCTGCAGAAGGAGCACTGAGAGGGCCGGTGGCCTGACTTTCCAGACAGGAAAAACCATGTCTGTACAGGCGTGGCAAAGCAGCCTATGCCCAGAGAGACCTGCAAGCTGAGCCAGGGCTCCATTTTATCCAATACAGTGCAGATTTTTTAAAGACATTCATCAAAAAAGAAATGAAAGACAGAGGAAGGATGGGCAGGAATCAATATGTTCTAGGATTTGAGAAATTACCTGCATCCTAGACATGGATACACATTCAGGGTCATTGATCCAGGCCTGTGAGCCTGCAGGTGACAAGAGGTGGAATTGAGGGCCACTAGGCCAGTCATTGCTTCATGAGACCCTCTGGTAATATAGCTGAACCCTTCCTTTGTCTCAAGAGTTGGCTCCGTCAGTCCCACCCCCTGCTCTTCCCTCTGCACATACTTGGAAATATTTCGCACAGATGTCACCAGTTGTACCCCTAAGCCTTTTTGATCCTCTGAGCTCTGCTCCTCCCTTCTCATCCTGGTGTCCAGGCCTCGTTAATGATTTATCTATCACATTAGTCGGGGCACTGTGTATAACCCTGTGGACTCTTTTACTCTGCCGTAGCCATCCGTCAAACTTGCAGTTGCTGACAGCAGTTTTTCAACTTTGTTTTCTTAATTAAAAAAATTTAAAAAGAAAGAAACGGCCAAATTTTCTCCAAGTTTGAAATTTTGAGGCTTCAATTTCCTCTACCAAAAGACATCTTTCAAAAGCTCGTGAAGGATGTGATCAACTCTCCCATCAGGGAGCCCTGATTCTATCCAGTGACCAGGCCACGGGAATTTTCAGATGCAAGCCATGAGGGCGTCTCATGCATATTTAAATTAATTAGGAAAATAGACTTAAGTGCATAATTACATGGCTGCATGCATCGGGCTCCCAATATCTTGTCCCATGCTGAGGTCAAGGCTAGATAAGCCATTCAAGGAAAATAATTGAAACAATCACCTTTGTCCTCAGGATCCACACAGGCCTCAGGGTTTTTGTTGCATATGGAGCTATCTAATTTGAGCCTCAGCTGGCAAAATAGCAAATGTCATCATAGTCCTGGTGATAATGAAAAAGAGTTTATTTCCATAGGATATTGATATTTATATCTATATATTAAATTTGGATCAGATGTTACTTATTTTGAAATTACAGTTTTACTGTTTCATAATCAAAATAGAAGACCAACCTTCCTTCAGCCATGTAACCTATTTGCATGTAGCTGAAATGAAAGACAAGATAAAATTGTAGTTATTGCATCAAGGTAATTTCTGTAAGATAATATATTCTCTATACAATGCAGTAATTCATAATTGTTCAAAGAAATCCAAAATTCAATAGTTGCAGAGTTGAGCAATTCTCAACATTACACATCAGATTAAGTTGTATATACTTGAAAAGTGTGAAATAATTTGTAATCCTCTTACATTGGAACAGTAAAAAAAAATCAATTTTATGTTTTCCCTGCTCCATTATGATTGTATCCATCTCTAGAGTGACTACCAAAACTACTTGCAATAATACAGTAAGAACTAGTAAATGATCTGTAAATTGTGTGGAGATTATTATGGATCTGCACAAAATGTATATCATTTTTATTTTAACTGTTGCCTTCCAATGCATAAAAATATGTGGCTGTTAACATCTTTTATTTGAGCAAACTGGCATGTTATTGTTATTAAAATACTGTGTTTTTAACACAGCAGAGGTAACTGCCAACCTGTTTTATGGTACTTTTTGGAGTCCATCATTATGATCAGTTTTATGCATGATCTGTAAGCTTATTGTGATTTTATTTTGTTTCTCATTTTGTGGGAAGTAAAATCACTCTGTTATTGAGATACTCATCTACAGAGAATCAAGAAAAAGAAAATGACTTATACTAACGTGGTGAAATACTTTATTATTTTTAAAATGTTTTCCTAGTTTCCTCTTTTATTGTATTTTTCCATTACCATTTATCCCCCTTTTACCTTCTTCTACGTCAACCCATCTCCCTTCCTTCACAATCCCCACTCTGTTCTCCCTGTCCAGGCGTCCTTTTTCTTTTTTGCTTGATCCTTCCACCTTCTAACAGCTCCCCCAGAGCTGTCATTCTACTCTCTGAGTCTGTCTCTATTTTGCTTGTTAATTCAGTTTATTCATTAGATTCCATATATGAGTGAAATTATATGATATTTATCTTCTTCTGACTGGCTTACTTCACTTAGCATAATGTTCTCCAGTCCCACCCATGCTGTTGCAAAGGGTAAAATGTTTTTCTTTTTTATGGCCAAGTAGTATTCCATTGTATAAATGTGCCACAGTTGTTTTATCCACTCATCTACTGATGGACACTTGAGCTGCTTCCAAATCTTGGTGATTGTAAATAACACTGCAATGAACATAAGGATGCTTATATTTTTTCAGATTAGTGTTTCAGGTTTCTTTGGTTAAATTCCCAGAAGTGGAATCACTGGGTCATAAGGCAGTGAAATAAATCCATGTCTTTATATTCAATTGATATTTGACAGAGGAAGTAAGCATATACAATGGGCTAAAATAGTTTATTCAACAAATGGTGTTAGGAAAATGGACAAGTACATGCAGAAAAATGAAACTAGACCACCTTTTTATGTCACACACAAAAATAAATTCAAAAATGGATCAAAGACTTAAATGTTAGACTCAAAACCATAAAAATCCTAAATGAAAACATAGGTAATAAAATCTTGGACTTCACAGCAATATTTTTTTCTGATATATCTCCTTAGGCAAAGGAAACAAAAGACTTCAGACACAAACAATAATTTCCTGGCTATGAGAATTGATGAATATAAGACTAAGTTAAGGAGAGAGATTTCTAAAGCCCACTCTCCCTCGATCAGTATAACTCAAGCACATGATTTTGCTGCAGTTACATTATTGTTGTTTTTGCTGTTGTGTTATTGTGTTGTTGCTGTTGTTATATGATTGGTTGGTATATCTTTGTGGCTCCACTTGAATGGACGAGTCCAGCAGAGCTCTCAAAGCGAGGCATTCTGGGAGACAATATTCTTTTCTTGTCTCAAGTGCCCTTTCTAAGTAGGTAAGTTCTATATTTGAAAATTGAAAATTAATATAATATTAAAGTATTTATTTTAATCACAAGATTACCAAGTAAAGGTCAGTGGCATTCAAGGACATCTTAATTTGATTAGAAATGTTAGCTGGCCATCTTTAAGCAAAGAGGGAGAGGAAATTTGTGAATGTTGTGACTGAGTAGTCAGGAATACCTATATGTGGGCAATAATTGAAACACTTATTTCAACAAATTGGAAAAAATTTTTTAAAGACTTGTTTGATCAGTAGAATGAATGTTGGCTGAAAACCAATCCCAGAACCTTCCATGTATTGCCGGAAGTCACTCAAGGATATTTTCTCCATTTGGTCACTCAGCACCTGCTTTCACACTCCTGTAATGGCATGCAAACCATCTCATTAAATCCCTGGGTAGTTTTTTCTTGTTCAATATCTTGATATTGTGTTGTAGTCTCCCTGTATATAACTCTAATCATGGGATCCTAGTTACATTCTTTCAATATGGCATAAATTAATTAATTAATTCATCGAGGCCATAGCACATCATAATGGACACATAGATAAATACGAACATACATATAAATGCTCATACACATATATACATTAAGGATCCATAAGTTTACTTTATGTCTAAAAATCAAAATATATAAGAGAGATCCTTAGGCAGTCACTTTGGTTTGTTTACTTGCTACTTGCTTTTCTTCATTTCAAATATATTACCTAATTGCAATTATATGTCTACAATACTGCCCACACCTTTAAGGCATTTTTCTGTTTATAGCTGTTGTCTGTAGAGTCATTGATATTTTTTATCATACCTTTTTTCTTTTAGTGTACCTTTCTAAAGGTGAGAGCACATGCACTATACTCGGTGTCTGCTTTCTAACTTCTTTAAGTCAAAATTTTAAAAAGTGAATTTGGAGGGAATATGGAATAAACACTTTCTGAGTCTAAAATCTTGGGTTTTCTTTAATACTTTGGCAAATGAAGAATCACAAATTCTCATCTCACTCTTGTGAATATTTCTTCTTTTTATCTTTTATTATTAACCAACCGATATTGTATCCTTGGCCGTATCAGTCACCCTGTGTTATCTGAACTATGTTCTCAACATGCTGTCGTCATTGGTTAGTGTGTCCATCCAACATCAGTTAAGTGCACAGCTTTCTTCGTTTTACTCTCTAATAGGACCAATACATTAGAATGAACTTGTCCGTCTCTGTGTATCCAGCCACTTCACAAATTTACCAAAGCCGCATCTTCATCCCAAAAGCATTTTATTTCTTACCCAGAATCTAAGGATATAGCCAGACATATATGCAGCTTAAATATCAAATAGCCATATTTCATGAACTTTAATAGCTTTTTCTCCTCTCCTTATTCATTGCAAAATAGTTTCTCTTTATATAATCTTGTTTCTTGCCTCACCCCCCCCAGCCCAGCTCCACCCACATATAGAATGTAAGCTCCACAGGGCCCAGGGTTTTGACACCTGCCCCCCCCCCACTGTATTTTGGAGACAGAGGTGCTTCTGTGGTCTCTGCAGTGGCATTTATTAAATTCTACATTGAAAATGCAGTTTTTGTTCTGAACATTAAGTTTAATAATCCCTGGCAATCCCTGCATTTAAGATCTAACACATTCCAAGGAGACAGGCCCAATCTTGATTAGCCTACCAGGAGTACAGAGCGCCGCCATTATTAACACTTCAGTGGCTTTATCATCCTATAAAATAACATGCCTATGCTATATACTGAAGGCATAATAATAATTATATTAATAATAATAATAATAATAAACACCAAACTGTGCACCTGTGACATCATCGCCCAGATGGAAAAATAAAGTTTCCCAGTGCTACCAGCTCCGTCGAGAAAACCACAGTCCTGTTTTTCATGCTTCTGTTTAGTTTCATTTGTGTATATGTTACTGTTTTTAGTTCAACATTATGTTTGGGACATATATTCCTGGTAGTGTGTGTAACTGCAATTTATTTACTGCTGTAAACTTCATCTGATGAACATGCCTGATTTATTGATCTATCAGTTCTCCTTTGGATGTGTTTCCACTCTGTTGTTGCTTAAATCGCTCTCACAGACAGTGCCTCTGTGAACATTCTTGTATATTGATCATCGTAGTGCACATATACAATAGTTTCTCTAGATTCTACAGTCTAAAGTGTATGTCTAGAAATATCGACTTTCAATATCAATTATTCCCCTAAGTGACTGAATCAATTTTTACTACCACCAGCAACTTGTCAGAGTTCCTTTTTGTCTCTCTAACTCTTCACACAGAATTACCAGCTAAAATAGCTTCTGCCTGGTGAGCCACAAATCTCATAGCCAGCTCTCTCAGCAAGATCTTCCTTACTTATTAATTTGTTTGTTTGGGTGCCCTGTATCTTATCTTTATTCATATATTGTATCTCAATGACAGGACTTACCATAGTAAATACTAAGTATGTAATTATGGTTCATCTAAAAATATATGTTTTCCCTCCACCAACTTTCCTCTCGTCTCATTGGACGTGGGGGCTCCTAAAGGAGAAGAAGCTGGTGGTGTTGTCTCACTTATCTTGATGTCTTGTCCAAGCACATAATAAATGTTACGTTATTTTTAGTTGACTCTATCATTTTAAGTGATCAAGACTCGCTTTTGGTAGAGGGAGCCTCAAATTTAATATCTTAAAATTTCCGCCTCTTTTCTCTGTCAAACTGCTTCAGATTCCAGTTGGTTTCCGTTTTTATGTCATGGTCATTTGTGTTTAGCTGAACTCTTACCTTACCCTGTTTCCTGTTCACGGCGTGACAACCCTCAAGTTCTTTCACAATGTTGAGCAGGATGAAGAGCTTCCCCTAATAGGAAGACAAGCATAGAGCTCTTTCTCCCTAATCCCAGAGCTCTGAGGTACAATAGGTTTTCGGGGGGGAAAAAGTACAATCCTTTCAAGTTCTAGTTACTGACTGTGACTGACTCTTTCAGGAATAAGTACAATCAAACCTGTTTTTGTTTTTTTTTTTCACACACACGCACCCTTGGATTTTATGTAAAAACATTCTTTTCCTGTTTCACCTTCCTTTAGGCAAGATCAGTTGCTAATTAAGAGGTGCCATAGGCTGCCAATTACTTGCAAATAACCATCAAATCCCAGATCCTCTGTGCCACCACTTTTCACAGTCCCCCTAGAAAAATCAGTCTGGCCTTCAGGAGTGAGGGAAAATAACTGTTTCCTGACTTGCAGCCTCCCTGGCAAGGGCGCCCCCTACTGCCAAGCTTCAGCCTGTCCACCACAATCACGCGTAACTTCCCCAAGTGCCTCTTCATTTAACAAGTCATAATCAATGAAATATTAAGATTTCCTACAGAAGTCTTGTTTGACATATTTGTGATTTTTGTGTTTACTTTTAAAAAATGAAATAAAAGACACACACGCAACAAACTAAGCCCCCACTAATTTTAATTTAGTCCCCATTTACTGAAAGAAAGATGAAAGGGATCAGTAACAGCAGAAACCAGAAATAAAGAGGAATTTTCTTCAAAATAAGCAATGAGCATTTTAAAATTGCATTTTTTATATCATTGTCGTAAAACAGAAACTGACACACCCTTTAAAAAGCTCTGAACCTCATGCTGTTTTTAGTAAGTATTTACCCCCCCCACAAACATATCAGGCTGTACTTTGTGAATATAACAATTTACAAACATAAAGTAAATTCATTTTATATTAACACATATTATATTACCAGGGGAAAAGCTTGAGTCTCCACCACCTGCCACTGAGGAATTTTCCCACGCAAGATTCTTGTCAGTGTCAAGGTTTCCTTGGATTGCTGGTCCTGCCGAAACCCACTGAAACCCACTGGATGGATCATCCGTCCAACAGTGGACTGTTGGGTCCAAATCCTGGTTTTACTGTTCATTAGCTCTCTGTGACTTAGGGCAAGTTACTGACATCGTGGCTCTTTACTACTCTATAGAATGAGTGAAATATTATTCTTTATTAGATTGTTGTACAAATCAAAATAATTAAGATAGTGAGAATTTTTAGAAGTATCTGGCATATCTTAATAGCTCTCTAAGAGTTGCTATTATTACTCATTTATTTTAGGGTGTTCCAACTTCACAGATGTTCCAACGTCACAGTCGTTGCAGACATCATGTGAATTAACTCGAATCATACAAAGTTGAGCATAAAATAGTCCTAGGCACAAAAGGATCTTAATGTATGTGTATCAAGAAATAAACTATAAGTAGATGAGGGCATTTATAATCATGTTCATCCTAATGATATGCATGAAGGTTAAAAGCATGAGCAGTGGGGTTAGGTAGCCAGATACACTTTTTGGCTCAATGTTGGCCGCTTAGCAACATGACCTTGTGTGAGGTACGTAACCTCTTGGACTCCGTCCAGTTTCTTCATCTGTAACAGGGTCAAAGATTGACCCATAGAGATATTAGGACTATTATGTGGCTGAACACTTAAAAAAGTGCTCCAATTTGGACCTCACAGTAAGCACTCAACTGGTGCCAGCTATGTGTAATGACAAATATGATTTCCATTCATTATTAGCTGTTCACAATTAAAGTTATTTTATAGGATACATTTTATCATAGCAAATGCATTGTTTCCTTGGAATGATGATGGGGTCACAACGATTTCCTTTGAAATTCTAATTTGATGCCGAGATACAAAACAGGTTACCTAAAACTTCTAAGAAGAGCAGTTCGGCTGTCAAAATCATCATCATTTTCATGACCCTAAGCAGTTTATTTTCATAACCTGCCTTACCTGAAAGTGAACAAACTGGCCAATTTGAACAAGAGAGCTCATTTTCCAAAAAGTGCTAACCTCTTCTTTAAACCATTTTGAAAAATGTAGTACTTTAAAAACTGATAGAATGATAGAGTGGGATTTCCATTTTTGATACTAAATATTCTTTAATGTTCTGGTTTTAAATTATTACTGGATGGATATCTTGGCATCCGAATTATGTTTATAATATCCTAAGTTGCAACCCTTCAGCTCTAACTTTTTAGTTATAAGATTGCGGTTTACAGTGCTCAGGCTCCCATTTTCATTTAGCATGTAGTTTATATTTGGCAAGATTATTTTCTTTAAAGACCTGACCCTCTAGACTTTCAAAACAACCCTTCAGAGTAAATATGATGCCTTTTGGCAACTAGAGACAAGACAGAGAGGCTCAGGAAAGTTAAATGTGCTTCCTTGGGGCACCCTGGCGAGCAGAGCTGGATGCAAGGGCCTGTATGATTTTAAAACTCACGCTTTTTCTACCACTTGTTATTGCAGTAATGTTAGCAAAATTAATTTAAAATGAGTTCAGTATTTTTCATAAGTGACTTGCTTCCCTGTAGAGCTCAATACATTCAAACACCACCCTTAAATATCTACCTGTGATATCACTGCCTTTTACTTATGTTTTGAATTTGTTGGACCAAAGTTACCTCCGTCCTCACACCTATGATTAGTGTGGTGGGGGAATGTACCCCTCTCTCAGTGAGAGACCGAACCAGTGAAAATTCTTCTCCATGTTCCAGGCATGACTACATTTTTGAGTTTGGAAGAATGGACATTGGACTTTGATTTCTGGGTGGAGCAATTGCACTCATTATAAAACCTTTATAAAACAGACAGTGGTGTTCAGAAAGGCTATTTGGTCCTTACCATCCCCATCTGTTTACCACCCTGGTTAAACTATATTTTGCTGAGGAGTTACTATTTCGCCATGATAACAAACCAAACTGAAAGTGATTTAAGATCAGAGCTTTTGTCCACTTTACTGGGCTGCCACGACCCTTTTCCCCGTGAATTCCTCAGTGTGTGACTCACGGTGCCCACCCCATACTCAGCCGGGACCCACCTCCGGTGGCGCGCCGGCCACCCCACAGTGAGTGCCCGCAGCAGCGGGAGCCTGCCTGCTGGAGAAGCGTGGGGCCCGCCCCGCCCTCGCTGTGCTGCGTTGGATTTATTGAAGAGTTTATGGGAGAGAATGATATAGTTAATGTTGCAAGACCACTTCCATTATAACTCTCTGTCTGCACCTCCTCATAATTTTCTGACAAATTGTCCCTCTCAGATGAAATCTTTCATGCTTAGTCCTAGCCCAGCAGTACATTTTCTTCCTTTGACTTTATAAAGAAAAATTTAGTCATTTTTTATCCAGGTTCAGACCAGCACCAAGGGGTAGTTCATTCTGCTGAAATAAACTACAAAAATGGTGGCATTGGGTAAATCACAGACTATATATAGAATATGCAAAAAGGACTACATTAGAATACTAGATATTTCCCTGGAGAAAGAAAAAATTAAGAAAATTAGCCATTGGTCCTGGCTGGTGTGGCTCAGGGGATTGAGCACCAGCCCTCAAACCAAAAAGTTGCTGTTTCAATTCCCATTCAGGACACAGGCCAGGTCCCCAGTGGGGTGCACATGAGAGGCAACACACATTGATGTTTCTCTCCCTCTTTCTCCCTCCCTTTCTCTAAAAATTAATAAATAGAATCTTTTAAAAAAAGAAAATTAGTCATTGAAAAATAAGTTATAAAAAGACTTGTTAGTTCATATGTTTTAAAATGTTTCTATTTTTTAATTAGTTGACATATGATATGAAGTAATTTTTTAAAGCCTTGCTCTATTTTATGTAACTGAAAAGTGACTAAGTTAATGTTTGACTATTTGTTTATCTGAAACAGCAGACCAAATGTGTTCCAGACACTTAGACGTTATTCTACTATTAGCATTATTCACAAGTGAGTTTAGCTGGAAGTTTTTCACATGGGCAATATTCTAATATTTGACAATAATTTAACAAGTTCACATATGAGCTCTCACACTTTTATAAGGGTATGACATTGAATGTTTTATACTTAACTTTGAAATGAGGCAGGATTATTAGTTTAATGTCTGTTAATATTAATTTATATTCTATTGCTATGTTTATATTTTTGATTCATAATCATACTTTAGCACATTAATTATAGCAAAACTACAGAATAATGGTACTTTCTCTTAACTTTTTCTGACATTTGTATAAAGAAAAAGTGGTCTCTCGTCTGAGCACTCTTTTATTATTACAACAAAATTATAGGAATGCTTTGGCTGGTGTGGCTCAGTGGGCTGGGCATCACCCCCAAACCAAAAGGTCTCCAGTTTGATTCCCAGCCAGAGCACGTGCCTAGGTTGGGGGCTAGGCCCCTAGTTGGGGGCGTGTGAGAGGCAACTGACCAATGTCTCTCTCACACATCAATTTTTTCCCCTCTCTTTATCCCTCCCTTTCCCTCTTGCTAAAAATGAATAAAGTATTAAAAAATAAATTACAGGCATGCTTAACTTTTTATATACTAGTAGGCATTTTAAATAGGTACAATGTACCAGTGATTTATTGCCACAAGGATATTCTACAGACACAAATCCAAGTGGTTTCACACAATAAACATTCAATTATTTAGGTATCTGTGGATTGACTGCGCATTTCCATCATCCCAATGTTGGCAGGACTTCCTCATGGATCTGCATTCAGCTGACGGGCCATCCTGTAGCTGCCTGGTTTCGGATGCCTCATTCCCATATTTGGCAGTCATTTGACTGTTGGCTGGAGTTACTGCACCATCTCTTTCAATATACAAGCCTTTTTAAAGTGAGTTAGAAGTTTAAAGGAAGAGCATAGCCATTGTATGACCTCCAGATGCCTGAGACTCAAAACTGGTTGACAATTGTTGCTCAAGTGCGAAAATTCTATCTGCCAAAGAAAGTCACAAGTCCAGTAAAGATTCGTAGAATGAACCGACTCCCTTCACTTAAGAAATGCAATTATAACAAGAGGCACAAAACTTCTTTAAAATTTTTTAGGCTTTTAAATAGACTTTATTTTTGGAGCAGCTTTGGGTTCACAGCAAGCACAGAGCTTTTATATACTCTCCACCCCAATCACGCATAGCCTCCGACAGCATCAACATCTCCCAGCAGAGTGGCATATCTGTTACAGGTGGTGAACCTGCCTTGACACAACCTTGTCATCCGAAGTCCATGGCTTACATTAGGGTTTCCCCTTGCTGGATATTCTCTGTATTTTTTAAATGTATAATGAGTGACATTTTCCCACTATTACAGTATCATATATAAGCATTTAATTTTCATAAAAATCTTCTGGTATGCGCCATAAAATAATTAGAAATGAGAAGAAAGTTGTGTCTCCAGAGAAGTACATCTTCTACTTACGTGAAACAACATAACGATCTAAACGAGAAGTTAAAGCTATAATAATAATAATTTTATGTGTAGTATTAATGATTAAAATTAATTTTTCAAATAATAATGTTGAGCAAGTATTTATGATATAACAAGTGAAAAATGCATATTTAAAATAATGTATAAAAAACTAAATCCAGTCTCTAAAATGAATTACATAGAATAAGATATTAAGTACAAAGCAAAATCTTTCAGTGGTGTTCATATAAGTGTTTTTTTTCAAATATCTTCTTATACATTTGTATAATCTTTACTCAGTGATCATGCATCTTTTAGGAAATCTGCGTGAAATATATTGAATTCCCTTACTTAAGAAAATGCAAAAATAATTTTCCCATTTTTAAAGCAAACAGACTATTTTCTTGTGGATGAAATGAAACTCTCAAACCTGCCAAGGTAGTGTCCATGCGTGTTTTGTAGAAAAGCTACCTGATCCTTGATCAGCAACACACTTTTCTGATGTTGTCAGATGAAAATATCAAGTACATCAGGAAAACCTTCCTGACTTGGAAGAACCCATGGGGGAATATAATCTTTACTTGTGAGTCACTGAATATTAGGTCAAGAAATATTTTAATTTTCCTCATCTATTATTTTTATATGAAAGTGAATTTAATTGCTGGGGCATGGACGACCTAAATTACTAGAGATGTATAACTTCTATTTTTCAATTGGCTGGGAAAATACTAAAAACCTGACAACCCTGGTTATGTTTTTTCCACATAGTACTTGACTCTCCCTCTGACCAACCTGGTCTGATTCCTGTACCTACTGTGATATATCCGAATATTTTAAAATAGATTACTGCTTTCTCAATTGGTGGTTTCATTGAATTCACTTGAATATCTTGTGAATATTTAACTTGGTAATTTTGCTGTGAATATTCTTTACTTGAGCTTAATTACAAAATAAATGTCAAGATCTCATAAAACGGCAAAACTCATGCAGTTCTTAAACAACCTCTCTATTGCCTCCTTCCTTCTCTTTTCTGATGTATTCCAGGCAAGCAAGGTTACTATTTAGAATTCAGCTTACATTTTGCATGAAGCACTATCTTCAGAAGGCCAATAAACAATGTACATCCAGGTCATTTTTAAAAAGATTTTATGTATGCATTTTTAGAGAGATGGGAAGGGAGGGAGAAAGAGAGGGAAAGAAACATCAATGTGTGGTTGCCTCTCACATGCCACCTTACTGGGGACCTGGCCTGCAACCCAGGCATGTGCCCTCCTAGACTGGGAATTGAACCAGCAACCCTTTGGTTTGCAGGCCCACACTCAATCCACTGAGCTACACCAGCCATGGTTCAGATCTTAGAAATTATGTTTAAGGGAACAATCGCACCATCCTATTACATGGAAATAATTTTTCAATTGTAATCTTATTTTAAGTAAAGCAAGTGAAAGATAATGAATTTTACTTAACTAAACACTTGTAATTTTATTTTCTCCCTTCTAAAAAATAGCTGTGGTCGATTTCCTTAAAGCTGTAGATAAGAATTCTTCTTGTGTATCGTTTTTCTTAAGGTCTATAAAATATTTGACTGGCAATTCTTCTACATAAAACTATTGTCTTATTAAAGCATATAAGCAAGTATAGAAAGTTTCCACCTAAAATTCACATCCCCGATTCTTTGCATCACTTCCTTGGGGTATTGGTGATGATATAGTAAACACTGTTTTTAAGAATACTCATCTGAGCACTGATGGTTTGGATATTTGAGTAGCAAAATTGTACTTGCAGATCATCTATCCTCAGATTCCAGCACAATTGTGGCAGCTTCTTGATAGTAAACAAGCAGTGTGTGATCACAGTCATACTCCTGTAAATAAACCAAAAAAATGGGACAGGTGGAGAAAGGACCTCTCCTGACCTGATGTTTTTTTGTTTGGCCTCTCAAATAAAACACAGGAACTAACTAGCCAGTGTTTGTGTCTGAAATGAAGGAAGGGAAAGAACAGAATACAATGTGTATATTCTAAAGCTTAGGCGTCTTAAATTTGTCTTAAATTTCATCATTTTTTCCGCTTATTCTATATAAATTAAAACCTGGATAGAAATTTGCCCACAGATAAAGCTGAGTGTTAATAAAATGAGGAAAGTTAAATTTTGAATGTAAAACGTCTCCACTCAACTAGCAGGTTGGGAAAGGGAAGTACCCATTGTTATTTTAGATTTATGGCTAGGATTTCAAAGGTGTTTACTCTGTGTGGCCCGTAGATTCACATAATTCTAATTATAAAATTAACCTTTATGTATTACATTCCTAGTCATGGAATTGTTAATTCAATAAATGTTTAAAGTATAACAAAAATAAATCCATTGAAGAATAGTGTTGGAAATTTACTCAAAATCTATTAAAACAATACTATAGAGAACTTTCAAATATTAAATATTAATAATTATGTATGAAAATCTGAGATTTCATAGATCTAAAACAGTCACTCTGATAATTTTTAAAATTTTCTTTGGAAAATTGTTACATTATTTATAAACCGACTTTTCTAAAATCTGTAAAATTACTAGATAAGAGGTACTTATGGTAATGATACTGACATTGCTTAAAGATTATTAGATTGAGTTTGAAATGTTACCTTGAAAGTTGACTATAAAATATTTTTCTTTATGTAATGAATTATCTGTTTTTTCCACATCACATTATTTTTGATAGAAGACAAGTCCAATTGCCCACAGAAATATTCTAGGGAACTATGTGAGCTCCCTGACTTAGAATTTCCTATTTCCATTTCACTGATTAAACTAAAGACTTCGTTCTGTTCACAATAATTTCCTTAATACTGTGTGCTTGAGTGATATATTTATCCTTGCTTATCAGCAACACACATTGCTGATAAAGAATTGTACTTTTATAGTAATCACTGCTGAAGTACCTTGTTCTCCAGAAACATATTAGGCAGTGTGTCTTGTTTAAGTTATTTAACAGGAATTGTCATTATAATATATACTGTCATAATAATTAGTGTAAAAATATTTACTTAGGTCCAAGTCAGATATATTTACCTATTTATGAATAATACAGCATGGAAAGACTGAGTATAAAAGGATAATTGCCACTAGGCATAAATAGAAGTTATATTTGCCCTTAACACACAGCCTGAGAAAATGCCTTTATCAGAAAAGCAGTGGATACCTCCAGTTAAATGACCTTAGCTGTCCTAAAGGCAACTTTTGGTTTTTTTTCAATGATTGGTTTAGTTACTCTGTTTATGTTCAACCATGTAATATCATATAATATGGTAATTGGTTGAGATCATATCTTCTGATTTACAAAATGCCCAGTACACAGCAGACTACTAGGCTGATAGGTTTTACATGTACAATAAGACACAGAGTTCATTCAGAGAAATAAACCAAAGAAACTACCAGTATACATGTGTTCCAAAGTTGATGCAGAGTAAGGAGATAATTAGTAATCATTCCATTCGACTGGACAGGCAATTTATATGCATAACTCTTCTCATTATGACATTCTTAATATTTCAAGGCCTAGGAGTGAATGGAATTTGATACAGGAAGTTTTATAAAGATGCCCTAAAATTTTGAAGGTGTCTTTGCTAAATGTTTCTACTTCTCTTTATTTAGTTATTTTTTATTGTTGTTCAGTTACAATTGCCCCCATCCTGCCCCCTCCTCCGCTTCTTAAGGTTATTTAAATGGATCGTGTACAAATTAAATTGAGACATGTATTCTCATTTTGCTAACAAAATTAACTCTACTAATTTTATTTTGGGAGAAGTTGCTTAATATAAGTGATAATTCTTTATTGGCATATATATAACTCTATCAAACTTTTCAAAAAAGTGTATATTCTATTGCATATAAATGTAATTCATAAAACAATATATTATAATTGTTTGCAACAACAAGGCATATAATTAAGTTTGGTTTATTCATATGATAATATGTATACTACATACAGCTTAAAAACCAATATGCCATTTCCTTTTTTAAAAAAAATTACTTTATTGTTGTTCAATTACAGTTGTCTGTATGTCCCCCAACACCCCCCCACCCCAGCCAAACCCACCTCCCTCCCTTGCTTCAACCCTCCCCCTTGGTTTTGTCCACGTGTCCTTTATAGTAGTTCCTGAAAACCCTTCCTCCCATTGTCCCATCCCCCCTCCTCTCTGGTTATTGTTAGATTGTTCTTAATTTCAATGTCTCTGGTTATATTTTGTTTGCTTTTTTCTTTTGTTGACCATGTTCCAGTTAAAGGTAAGATCATATGGTATTTGTCTCTCACTGCCCAGCTTATTTTACTTAGCATAATGCTCTCTAGTTCCAACCATATTGTCACAAAAGGTAGGAGCTCCTTCTTTCTCTCTGCTGTGAAGTATTTCATTATGTAAATGTACCATAGGTTTTTGATCCACTAATTTACTGATGGGCAACTTAGGTTGCTTCCAGCACTTGGCTATTGTAAATTGTGCTTCTATGAACATTGGGGTGCATAGGTACTTTTGGATTAGTGTTTCAGGGCTTTTAGGATATAATCCCAGCAGTGGAATTGTTGGGTCAAAAGGAAATTCCATGTTTAGTTTTCTGAGGAAATTTCATACTGTCTTTGACAGTGGCTACATCAGTCTGCATTCCTACCAACAGTGTACTAGGGCTCCCTTTTCTCCACATCCTCTCCAACACTTGTTTGTTAATTTGTTTTTGATGGCCATTCTCACTGGTGTGAGGTAGTATCTCATTGTGGTTTTCATTTGCATCTCTCTGATGGCTAGTGATTCTGAGCATCTTTTCATATGTCCCTGGGCCCTCTGTGTATCCTCCTTAGAGAAATGTCTGTTCAAGTCTTTTGCCTATTTTTTCGTTGGGTTTTTTTTCTTCCTGGAGTGGAGTCGTGTGAGTTCTTTATATATTTTGGAGATCAAATGAGCTCAAACCCTTGTCCGAGGTATCATTGGCAAATATGTTTTCCCATATAGTTGGGTCTCTTTTCATTTTAATGCTGTTTTCTTTGGCCGTGCAGAAGGTTTTTAATTGGATGAGATCTCATTTGTTTATTCTTTCCTTTATGTCCCTTGCTCTAGGGGACATATCTGTGAAGATGTTGCTGAGATATTTCTGCCTATTTTCCTCTAGGACTTTTATGGTGTCACTACTTATTTTTATGTTTTTTATCCATCTTGAATTTATTTTTGTGTATGGTGTAAGTTGGTGATCGAGTTTCATTTTTTTGCATGAAGCTGTCCAGTTCTCCCAACACCATTTGTTGAAGAGGCTATTTTTATTCCATTTTATGTTTCTGCCCCCTTTGTTAAATATTAATTGACCATAGAGACTTGAGTTTATTTCTGGGCTCTCTGTTCTGTTCCATTGGTCTATGTGTCTGTTTTTATACCAGTACCAAGTTGTTTTGATTACAGTGGCCTTGTGATACAGTTTGATATCAGGTATTGTGATCCCTCCTACTTTGCTCTTCTTTCTCAAGATTGCTGCAGCTGTTCGGGATGGTTTAAGGTTCTGTATAAATTTCTGAAATGTTTGTTCTATATCTGTGAAATATGCCACTGGTACTTTAATAGGTATTGCATTGAATCTGTATATTGCTTTGTAGTATGGACATTTTGATGATGTTAATGCTCCCAAACCAGAAGCATGGTACATGCTTCCATTTGTTCGTTTCTTCCTTAATTCCTTTCTTCAGTGTGGTATAGTTTTCTGAGTACTGGTCTTTTACCTCCTTGATTAGGTTTATTCTTAGGTACATTATTTCTCTTGTTGCTATATCAAATGGGATTTTTTCCCTGGTTTTTATTTCTGATATTTTATTTTTGGTGTACAAAAATGCATTTGATTTCTGAATATTGACTTTGTATCCCACTGCTTTGCCAAATTCACTTATTAGGTTGAGTAGTTTTTTGGTGGAGTCTATAGGATTTCCTGTGTACACTATCATGTCATCTGCAAAACAATGACAGTTTTGCTTCCTCCTTTCTAATTTGGATGCCTTTTATTTATTTTTCTGGTCTGATTGCTGTGGCTAGGACTTCCAAACTAGGTTGAGTAGGAGTGGTAAAAGTGGGCGTTCTCATCTTATTCCTGATCTTAGTGGAAAAGCTCTAAGTTTTTGTCCACTGAGTATGATGTTGTCTGTAGGTCTCTCATATATGGCCTTTATTATGTTGAGGAATGCTTCCTCTATTCCCACTTTGTTGAGTGTTTTTATCATGAATGGGTGCTGTACCTTATCAAACACTTTTTCCACATTTATTGATATCATGTGGTTTTTGTGTTTGCTTTTGTTTATGTGATGTATTACATTTATTGATTGGTGATTATTGTACCATCCTTGCATCCCCAGGATGAATTCCACTTGATCATGGTGTATGATCTTTTTAATGTATTGCTGGATGTGGTTTGCCAATATTTTGTTGAGGATTATAGCATCTATATTCATTCATCAGCGATATTGGCCTTAAGTTTTCTTTTTTTCTTTTGTCTTTATCTGGCTTTGGCATTAGGATGATGCTGGCTTCATAAAAAGAGTTTGGGAGTCTTCCATCTTCTTAAATTTTTTTGAATCTGTGAAGGATAGGGGTTAGCTCTTCCTTAAATGCTTCGTAACATTCACTTGTGATACCATCTGGTTCCTAATTTTAAATATAATACTTAGTGATTAATAACTTTTACTTGCAAACTAAATGTAGACTGATAATGGGGAACACTGTTAGCTGCTTATTGATAATGGGCACATGAAGTCATTATAATTACTTGTATGCTCACCATGTTGGCAAATTGTATAGAATTATCAAATAATAACATTACATTTAAATCTATTTTTAAGCAAGAAACTGTATATTTCCAGCTAAATGAGGCAGATTGTTATACATTTTGATGGTAAGGTCATGAGTTTAAAAGCTTTGAAAAACCTCGAAGTCAACAGGAGCAGCAGGATAGGTCTTTTGATATGTGGACATTGCTGCCACACTACATTTGATTATTAGCACTGATTATAAACTCAGGCATTGAAGCAATGGGCTTTAATGATTACTGCAATAGAAAATGTATGTGGGGGAAAAAAAGCTTATGTTCTTTGTACAGTTGATATTAGTGTGTGTGTATTGCAACAGCTCAGGGTAAAAAATGTTGGATACCTCCCTGGTTTTCTCACAAAATAGTATTTATTATGCCATGAATTTACCTTAGTAAGCTATAGCCTTCAGCCTGGTAAGGTTAGGGAACCGATTATGTTATCACACCTAGGAGGAATCCACTACTCAATATTAAACTCACATTCAATATCTTATGACCCTGATGCCTAAACTTCAAATGCAAGCTTATTAAAGAGTGAGAAATATTACTGACTTGGGTACCAGAGACTCACTGTCTAGTGCTGTTTCTCCTGATAGGCAAATATACAATCATGCTCCAAAAGTTATATAACAATCATAGGATCAGACCTAGGAGAGTGAAATGAATTCACTCTTTAAGACCATCGAGATAAACTTTCCTGCAATAATTCACTGACAGGGCTAATACCCCTCTGTATGGATTGGTACTGCCAAATTTACCTCTGGGCCTTTCCATAGCAGGGCAAAGTAGTTTTTGATTGACCTCATCTTCTTTCAGATAGTTATTACATTCAATTTGATATTGCATAAATGTTGGAGAATAGAAATAGCATTGGGTAGTACTGCCAGCTCTTTAAATCCACCAGCTTTGGAGTCAATGCCCTCAATTCATTCACTGGTCTTGACATTTCTAAGATATTTAACATGTTATTAAACCATTTCAAATCTTAGCTTCCTTTCATGCAAATAGGAACGATAATAATGCAAGCAGTAATAAGTGGCTAGAGCAAATGGGTAAGAGAGCAGGGAGCAGGAAGCAGGATTTGTTTATCAAAGGACTTTACTTCAATGAGAGTTTGTTGTCACTACATTGCTATTCACTCCTTCAACCCAATAAAAGAAAGTAACTCTAATGGGCTATGATTCTTAAAAAAGAAATGCAAGAAATTAGACTTGTTGTTATATTTTAATTAACCTTTTCTGAAAAATTGTTACCTCTTTCTAAAGCCACTTACTACTATTATTTATATAAATTTAGTAATAAAGCATGTTTAGAATGAAGACCTCTTTGATGGTAAAGGCAAAAAATTTACTGTCAAAAACATCTGTGAGAGGATGTGTACATGTGTAACAGTAATATCAATAATTCTTCATGAAGGGCCTAGAAAACAAGTTTTCTTTCTTGCAAACTATTTATTTGAGCTTTATGTACTTTCGCTACATTTGTAGTGATAGAAATTGTATTAATGCCTCCTTAGCCAGAAATGAAGTGGTAGAGAATTTCTGTGGATTGTTCATATTGCTTCACAAGAGTGAACATAAATACCAATGTAGATATGTACATGTATAAAACAGATGTACAGATACTATCACATATTATATGGATGATCAGTATATTTGTTCATAACCATAATTTTTTAATATTGCTGTATTTTATTACAATTTTCATCATTCCAAATATATAGAAAAATTTATATTAGTATACATTTCTAACTACTATATATCAATAATTTAAAAGATAATTTATGAATGTATTGTTGCATATACATATATAACTTTAAGAAACCATCTATAAAGACCTATAAAGTATTGCCATATAAGAAAATATTGTTATATTTTAAACTATATAAAATTTTAGAAATTTGTATATTTGAAATCTAAAATGCTGCTCCCACATGATTTGAATAATCTGAGACTTTGGAAACTATTTAATATTCCTTTAAAATGTGTTATTTTTTCTTTTTTAATTGTAGGGAATTTTAAAATTTGACTATTTTGGGGGCCATTTCCTTGGTGCCTAAAATTGGTCAAATATGTAATGGGCTATCCACTGCGGCCTGTCATTTTCTTAATCTCTTAGGGATTTTTTCTTATACAAGTTGTTTTAAAATTATATTGGAAAGGGCCTCTTGATTTAATATAAACTTGACTATGCTATTTCAACTTACTTTTTTGCAAATTTCATACTGTTTTTAATTTCTCTTAAAACATCTGATTCTAAATCATCTTAAAAAATTATTCTGCCCTGGCTGGTGTAGCTCAGTGGATTGAGCACGGGCTTGCAAATCAAAGGATCTCAGTTTGATTCCCAGTCAGGGCACATGCCTGGGTTGCAGGCCAGTTCCCAGCAGGGGACACACGAGGGGCAACCATACATTGATACTTCTCTCCCTCTCTCCTTCCCTTCCCCTCTAAAGACAAATTAATAAAATCTTCATAAAAAATTATTCTGACATATCTAGTTAAATAAGACAGTTCATCAGAATTCTAAATAACTTTGTGAGTAATAATTGGACCCCAAATATTCTAATATCTGAAGTGGAGAGGTCTTTGGAGTAATTCTATAAAATCGTAAATGATACCAATTTTTGAAAACTAATGAAAAGAATTGATCTTTAGGGTGAATGACTGAGTCAGCTGACAAACTGGTCTACATGAATATGTTCAAGGAGAATTCTCTAAAGAGGGAATATTTTTTCATTAAAAAAATAGCTGCTGCTTCTTATGATTTATTAGAAAATTATACTAGAGCTTAGTTTCTTTGACCACTCAAGTTTCAATGTGCATTTGAGATTAGAGATTTTTTAATGCATAGTAGGAGTTTGTTTATTCTCAGCCTCACTTCCCTGATTATGAAGAATTACCTTAAAAGCCATTTTCCCAAGTACATTTATTAGATTTTATTTTTTCCTTACAATTGGCTTGTTTGTATTTCTAGAAAATAGCAATACTGTAAAATCACTTTTACTGGCATAGTGTTTTTTGGCTTAGACTCCTAAGGAAATCTATAATCAATTTACAGTTATTATCTTTTTAGTTTAATCAATATTAATGCATTCTGGTAAATGGTAGGGCAAATGATAATGGAAGCAGACTTGTGGATATGAACACAAAATACAAAATACATGATGTATTACTGAATTGTACACCTGTGTAATTTTATTAACCAATAAATTTAATTTTTTAAAAAAACTTGCATTTAAATAAATTACATTAAAAACAAAAATGATAAATGCTAGAAAAATATCACTACATTCTGATTTTAGAATGACTAGTGATTATATTGGATTCTTAATTCACAAATCAAATAAAACCATATTATGATGGCATTTAAAATCTAATGCTATAACCATAATTTCATATTTTTCATCAAAAACATTAAGAAAGATTATATCCCTGTGTTTCTGATTGGTTTTTATACCCCTTCATTTATAATTAGATTGGACTATCTAAAGGGTAGCACAGGGAGGATGAATCTGGATGACAAATAATCAGCATTAGTAAACTTAAAAAGTCAACTAAAACAATTGGCAAAAATATATAAGATGTTATTTTTGACAAACTAATTTATAATAACTATCAAATGATAAGAAATTTTTAATTTATGTAACATATACAGATCATTTAAAAATTATTTTGGCCCTGACCGGTGAGGCTCAGTGGGTTGGACCATTGTCCTGCAAAGCCAAAGGTCACTGGTTCAATTTTTAGACAAGGCACATGCTTCAGTTTCAGGCTGGATCCCTGGTGCATTCAAGACACAACTGTTTGATGTTTTTCTCTTACATAGATTTTCCCCTCCCTCTGTTTCTCCCTTCCTTCTCTTCTCTCTAAAAATAAGTAAAAATCTTTGAAAAAGCCAACGTCTTTAAAAATATTTTGTATGTAGTTACACACAGTATAATAAAGATTGTACTGTCTGTTTTTGTGGCCGTTGGTACATCTTTTTGCTCCATGATTACATGGGTTTCATTCTCTTTTTAATTTACATAAATGTTCTCTTCTTGATCAAGTGTATAAATCAAAACACATATATTTTAATAATCCATGAAAGTAGATTTGAATTGGTATGGCCTAAAATGGTTTTATTTGGACTGATTATAGTAGAAGTTTGAATGTTTGTTGATTGAAAGAAAGAAAAAAGGAAGGGTCTCCCATGCATACTCTTACGTTTTTTTTCCATTTAATTCTTCCTTTTCTCTAAATGTCTATTGTTGTTTAATTCCAGTGAGCAGATAAGAAATGAGCAAAGCCTCAGAATGCCACATTTTTTTTACAAAATGGAGAATTTAGAAATTAGGCCATTAACTAAAAGTGAAACAAGGAGGAGTCTTAGAGAAATTGTTAAGAGACAAAGAATCTTTACAACCTATGAGCTGAAATTATCTACATATTCCATGTAAATCCAGTGAGTTCTATCCAACGACCTGTATGGAAGATTTCCACAAGATGATGAAATTTTGCAGAGGACATGGTCAATTAAAGACATTTGCAAATGCCCACTTTTAAACACAGCAGATAAAAAATAAACAGGAAAAGCTATAGAGATGTAGTCAAAGAAGTCTGGGTAATGAAGCCTAACTATCTCTGCAACTAGAATATTGAATGTTAGAAATTGCAGGGGGCTCTGGCTGGTATGGATCAGTGAATTGAGCTCTGGACTGCAAACCAAAGGGTGGCCGGTTCAATTTCCAGTTAGGACACATGCCTGGATTGTGGGCCAGGTCCCCAGTAAGGGTCACTCAAGAGGCAACCACACATTAATGTTTCTCTCCTTCTCTTTCTCCTCCCTTCCCCTCTCCAAAAATAAATAAAATCTTAAACTAAAAGCACATATAAATGGCAATGGATATACCAAAGACTCTGCAATTAGTACTGATACTAGGAAGCACTCAGCCTGGAGTACAGAAAGAAACCATAGGTTAGAAGATGTGGAATGAAGGCATAACCACACCTGTCTAAAAGTTTTTACAAAACCCTGGGGAAGAGACAGCAATAATGCATGACACACCTATCTGTCGTTCTATACGTACATGTGTGTGTAAAGTCTCTTACTTCAGGGAGTGTATAAGCCCTCTTTTAAAGGACTTTTAACTGATTAAGTCATGTTCACTAAGGAAAATCTTCCTTCTGATTTCCTGAAAGCCAAATGTTTGGAGAGTCTAATTACAACTGAAGCCCCTAGATTAGTGTTTAATTGAATAACTGAGATAAATGGCCACAGCCCCATTTTTTCTCCAACTATTTCAGAGTTTATTCCTCTGGCCTCCCCTAACCAGAATCACATTGAAAGAGAATTATGAAAAATATAGTTCCACTTAACCAAGCTGACATAACATAAAGCCATCACTTGAGGCTTATGTTAATGGTTTCTGTTACTTCAGATTTCACTGGTCTCATGCACAGCCTTTAATTAAACAAATATCATTAGATTCTATGTCAAAGAAGCCTAGAAGTTAGTGATTTAAATTTGTCATTTAGAGTGGCCATCTTGGAATTAGACTGGCTAACCCGGAGATAAAGTAATGCTCATAAAATCCCTATTTCTATCTTCATCTTGATTTAAAAAAAACAACCCTGAAAATCATTTCTAGATGTGTACAGTTACCAATAGTACTAACAATAGAGACATAAAATGACTGTTTCAAATCTTAGACATACTCATGATATTTAAAGGATGAATCTGAACACATTTCTTTTTTCTGACATAGTGGTTTGGCCAGAATATCTTTAAGGAAGTCTCTACTTCCACATGCTTTGTCAAATAGCTGTTATATTTTTATATTTTAATATTATTTTTATTGATTTTCAACTACAGTTGTCCCTATTTGCCCCCATCACTCTCCCCCCACCATACCCACCCCCAGCTACCACTTTCAATCCTCCAACCCCCAGTATCCTTGTACATGGGTCCTTCATACATGTTCCTTGGTGACCCTTTCCCTTCTTCCCTCCATTATCTCCCTGTACCCTCCCCTCTGGACATTGTCAGTCTGTTCTTTATTTCCATGTGTCTGGTTCTATTTTGCTCACTTGTTTGTTTTGTTGATTAGGTTCCACTTATAGGTGAGATCATCCGGTATTTCTTCTACCACCTGGTTTATTTCACTTAGCATAATGCTCTCCAGTTAATACAAACATATGTGCTTTGTGAAAATACTCTCTATGATTTTTCATGCACAGACAATGCTTTGAATATATACTAGGGTCAAAGAAATAATGCTGAAATGTTTTTATGCTTTTATGGACCAGAACAGTATTTTACCCAAAGGAAAAACAATCATCAGTTTAAATCCTTGAGAGATTTTCATTTTTTTATTCAAGGTTTCTTCTGTGACTGTCATATGCCGGGGTAGCAATTGTGCTCAACGGGGATCATGGAGAGTGAGATACAGGATCTTGTCTTCAAATAGCAGCCCCTCAGTTTTAGACCAAGTTTAAACAATATTTGATTTTCATGTGTTCTTTGTTTACATTATGATATAGAAGGACTCTATAAATATTATTTTAGATCATTTTTTGGCTTATAGCAGTTTTGAGCAATATTCAATAATATTTATGCTTAATGCACAGATCCATTTTCTTATTGACATATGTGATGAATTGGCGCCCTTACTATTTATATTTAAGATAATGAGAAAATACTGAAGTTTAACTGTATTTCATCAGTTTGGTTCATTTTAACTAAAATACATCAAAATTATTCTCTATTTTACTTTACTGTTTAACCACTCACTCTGCTAATTGTAGTTTTCATTTTGAAATAGTTTAACACGTACAAGAACTTTTAAAATAACACGAAATCCCCATGTGCCTGGCACAGAGCTTCCCCCAACAATAAGATTTTCATAACCATCTCACTGCTTCATTTTAGTTCCTGACTGTTCCTCTCCTTTAGACTATGGCAGTGATATCTAATCTGGCACATGAATTTCTTTAAGTTCTCAGACCATCCCCTCAATGTCCCAAGAGGCATGTTGAAAATCCATTGTCACTGTAGTCCCTTCTTAAAGTAATTTGGAGAAATCCTGAAAACACTGAATGATCTAATGAGAGTTAGAAATGAAAAATATTGTTATATAATTTAAATAAATTGTATTTCTCTCTTCAGTAAAGTGATTATTCCTTAACAATGTAAAACAAACCTAGTTATAGTAATTTCTTTTTTCATGTTTAAGTAATATTTTGATAGATAGAATAATTTTAATTTCCAGAGAGAGAATATAATAAACATGTCACTGCTAATCAAGTGATAACCATGATTTATTTTCCTAGCAGATGTATTTTTTATTATGAGCCACTACATTGATGTTACTGAAATTATTATTAGGTACATGCTAGCTCAATTACATAGTGTTTTTGAGAAAAGAAAAAATCTCTTTGTTACCCATTAAAATATATTAAACTTTGTTCAACTCACAGAGATTGCTCAAAATTTAAAAAAAAATTAAAGCATTATTTTTTCGATTTGTTCATGCAGAACATTGGACTGTATTATAAAAAAATCTTAAGTGATCAAATTTAAATAATATTTTATTTTAATAATGTCACGTAAACCCTAAACAAACTCATTACACTGCTTCAGGTGAATCAGATATTTCAGGGTACTATCACCAACCACACAGTTAGTGACCAGGAGTATGCCCTAGGTCAGCTACAGATTACTGAATGAAGTTTAGATGTCGGACTCAAACTAAATCACAGAATGTCACTGAGTAAAACTAAAGGGTCACAAAGACCTTACTGAAGAAATATTCTTTATTGATTTAACTTTAAGTATAAAATAACTAAGAAGAGTATGATCATAGAAGCTGTATTCCTTCCCTGTGCTTATTCATAAGAGGATTCAGTGATAGGCGGCCTGAGAAAACATTTCAAAATTGCAGTGGTTCTCAGTAATGTCAGCCTAACATATTCGGTATTCTATGATATGCACTGGACATTGGAGAAGACATAAAAGTCGTACTTTCTTCCAGTGAGTTTATACTCTTGTTTGAAGATGGCAGAATCACATGCATGGACTCTTCATGTGTTTTTCCCTCCCACTGGTGCAACTGGTCAGTTTTGCATCAGGGGTACCACTGCCTTGGATGTGGTCGTTAGCATCTTGTTTACCAACCTCCTGTACTAGGAGGGGGATTGCCTCAGAAATGCAACTTCTGCATCACTTTCCCCATTACTGCAAAGTGGCCCTTGTGTATTAGATAACCAATAACTGTTTAGTCATTGATTTGTTGAAAGAAGCCAGATGAGGTAAGACAACAATTTTAAAAATGGACTGTATGGTGGTTCACCTTAAGAACTTTAAGTATGAGGAAAGTCGCTCAGCCCACCTCAAATGTTAAAACTTTAGGAGCGGTTAGGCAGTCAGGAATGAAATGGTTCTGGTAACCAGCTTCTCTCCCATCTCTTTCATGGGCATCTGACTATCCTCCCTTTGTTCTGTGCACCCGCTTCATTCTCCCTTCTGTACCAACAAGCTTTCTCTGCTCCATCATAATTTCTGCTACCTCACAAGTTCAACTTTCTGGCACTTTAAGACTTCTCTGGTCTCAACATCTGCACCACAGTCTCCAGCTGAGTGGCCAGGATTTGGATCTGTGTGGCCGAGCTCATGTTTGTCTGACTACTCTGTTCAACTTGCCTCCTCAGGGCTCAGAGATTCAAACACACCCAGAGACACGCGCACAAGAAATTTGCACCACAAGTCAGCTCATAGCTGGTTTCCTCTCATGTTTTTTTCTAGATTACCATTTTCTATGAGAAGGGGATGCTTTCCCACTTGATCTCATGACATTTAACAGCTGTTAGTACTCCGTGTCTCATCTCAGATTCTTCTGACAGAATGGCACAATTGAAAATCCTAAGCCAATACCTGGTCTGTCTCGTTCACCCAGAGTTAGCATTTAGCATTATTATGGAGGCAACAGGTGATTTTTCTTAAAGTGTCCATTTCTACTAAACTATCTATTAAAGACTGTTAATACTCCAGTTAGCTCAGCTTAAAGGTTTACTCTGGCAGCCTCATGCTGCCTAAAAGTAAATGTATTCTTGCAAAGGAAACCTTCATTTTTTTCAGATCCTAGGGCACAAATAATTTTCTTCTTTATGATCTGGACACCTCTGTGGTTTTTAGTGCTCTATCTTGCCACACAGGCATATCTGGGTCCCCACAGTTCTTAAAAAATGACATTCGGGTATTTCAACAATATTTATAATAATCCTTTAAATATTAACTAAAACAAGATACTGTCTATTGAAGCTATTAATTGCTTTTATATTTGATTATTTGTGTGACAAAGTTAGTTGTTTTAAATCAAGTTTTATACCAAAAATTTTGATTGCAATATCTATTGTATTAAGGCTGGTTTCCAAAGGACTAGTCAGTTTTCTTCGGGGATCAACATACTTTGTTATTGAACCTTTAGCTATTTTATTTATTACAATATCAAATTGTTAATACAATTACAATCTAATAGCTATGAGTTATAGTGCTTAGAAGTTTTATATTTGATTGGAGTATGAATAGGAGAGGGGCTAAACTAGTAGAGCAGGAGACAGTACTTGGGATTGGGAATAGAAGAAAAAGAGAGGCAAGTTATTCATTGACATTCATTAGATTCCTTCTCATTATCTTGTGGCCGTTCTTTGTATCCTCTTCATAACTATTAGGGTGATCTTGGGATTCTTGTATTCATTTTTGGGAGCCATTGGACAGCAGCTACTGTAGAATCTCAGGTTTGGTCTATACACATATAGTAGAACTTCACTTATTCTGTATGGTCAAAAAATGAATTTTTCTATATAAGTGAATTTTCTTAATAAAGTTGTTACCACTCAGATAATATTAAAAATCATTCTTGATAAAAATATTTTACTCTATACAATTTTAAAGTAGTTTAACTATTTTTGACAACTCATTTTTATTATTAAATATTCAATACTGAAGCATACAGTATTATATTTGAATGTCAATCTTATTATCCCTTCAAAGCATTCACAAGAGAACTTCTGTTTTTGATACATTGAATGCTATCTCCTAAGTGCCAGATATTTAAGAATGCCCTAAAATGTAAATTTTAAGGCCAAGATGCTCAGAAAACATTTGAGCGATTCAACTTAAATTGTTAACAGTAAACAAAAATATGGTCAAACAGAGTCAGAGTATTCTTCTTTACCAAAAAAAAGAAATACCTAAATCTTTGTATTAGAAGTAGTAGTGCCATCATTCATGTGTTGAGTGATCTCTGAACAGGTCATATGTTATAAACAAATAATGCATCTTAGATTATTTATATTTGGAGGCTTCTTGAAGAAGAAAAGACATTACTATGTTTTGAGGTCAATAAAATGTATTATTTTATGTACACAATTATTTTTTCTTAGCTATCTTAAGAAAAGGCAGGCAATTATTACAACTTCAAATAATTATAATAGCATAATATACAAATGAATGTATTTGCATGCTGGAAAAGGGGAGATTTTTATTTAGTACCTTTCAGTTGAGTCTTTGACAGATTGAAAATGGTTAAATATTTAAAGGATTTTTGTGTAGAAAGCCTAAAGTCACACATTGCCTATTATGCAGCACTTCTGCATTCATAATTGATAGAATAATTTTTCTTTAATTACCATTCCTGATAGGAAACCCATAGATCCAATTTCAGTGTGCACTAGAGATATTGGAAATGTGTTTCCACAAATGG
This sequence comes from Artibeus jamaicensis, assembly GCF_021234435.1. NCBI lineage: Eukaryota > Metazoa > Chordata > Mammalia > Chiroptera > Phyllostomidae > Artibeus > Artibeus jamaicensis. Next base: position 16,844,198 of record NW_026522056.1, on the reverse strand, counting down.
GCACTAATATGTTTACATTTTATTGTCATCTGCAGTGAAGATGAGATTAACAGAATGTTCCAGGAGTTGAAGTCAAAAGTGTTTGTTAAAGCATGTGAACAATATGGCACAGAGAAGCATTTCAAGAAGAAACACAGACATCCAATAGTCGATAAAAGTGTGCTGTTTGTCCCAGTAGACATATTTAATAGCAAGATCTCATAAAACACATAGAAATATTAGAGCAAAAACTAGGAGGTTTCTTCTCCACTATGTATTCAAGTGCTCATGAGTGGGTCTGATCGTGTGAAGAGCGATACCAGGTGAGGGCTAATGCATATTCGTGAAGTTCTCTACCGAGCTGATTGAAGCTGACAGGCCTGTGCTATTTGCAAGGAAAACTTCGTGGAGAGTTAGGAACAGATGCTGAGCAATATGGCACATTTGATTGCATGCTGCTCATGCAAGCCAGCCCCTGGCAGTCTTTATGAGGTCAGAGGATTAGCAAAATTGTAGTCAGCAGGAATACAGGGCACATAAGTAGAAGGGGCCAAGCAGGTGTGCTGAAATGAGTTAGGTGTGGGCTTTCCCCAGGTGTATCTTACTTGCCCTTCAGCATATGGCCATAGAATCAGAAGGGAAAAGCTAATGCTCAGATAATTAAATCTAAATAATGCAACTAGTTAGGTCTTTATACATGTTGATTATAAAGAACACATATATGTTGGACTAAGTATATGCTGATCTTAAATTTAATCGCTTCCTTTTTAAAAATCATTATTTTTCAATGACAGTGGACGTACAATATTATATTAATTTTAGGGGTACCATCCCAGTTACTAGACGTCTTATAACTGGGTGGCTCAGTTAGTTAGAGTGTTGTCCCAAAGCACCAAGGCTGCTGATTTCCATCCCTGGTCATGGTGCAGCCATGGCACATACAAGAATCAACCACTGAATGCATAAATAAGTGAAACAAGAAATCACTGTCTTTTTCTCTCTCTTTCTCACTCTCCCTCTCTCTGTCTCTATCTTTAAAAAAATCAATAAAAATGAGTTTATACTTAAATAAACCCTGCCTAAGTAGCTCAGTTAGTTAGAACATTGTCCTGATATGCCAAGGTTGTGGGTTCAATCACTGGTCATGGCACATACAAGAATCAACCAATGAATGTATAAATAAGTGAAACAATAAATCAATATTTTTTTCTCTCTTCTCAAAATCAATAAAAAGATGTTTAAAATTAATATTTTAAAATATACATTTTCATAATAATTCATAAAATACATTGACATAAAATAGCAAAATATGTTGATGACAAAGCATTCAATTAACATTACAAGACATTGGGGTTATGTGTTTCTGGTTTTCTTGGTCTCACCTTATTCTATTTTTCTCTATTTAAGTAAGTTCATATCTAGTTTTGTTTTCCTTCTCAACCATAAATGATTGTACTAATTTTTATAAACATTAATGATGAGTCCTGCTCACTCATGACTATTTATGTGCAAATTGTCTTAGATTTATTGAGCAGTTCCTAAATTTAAGTAATGGCTAGAGTTGTATTATAATGTGATGATAAAGGATTTAGAGTATCCAGCCTTCTGACATATTTTGAAAATTCGATTCTGTATGGGTTAAAACTTAAATTTCACTGATGCATAATTCACTCAAATATGTTCTTCAAGATCAGCTACTAAAAAGAAAAACCAAAGAAATTTCCCAAGACAGAATTTACAATCTGCACTGTAGCACTTACACTAAAGCACAGGGTAGTGATAAGTACTTTTTTTCTTGACTTTTTTCCTAAGGTGTTTTTTACTGACAGTCTTCTTTAAGCAGCAGCACATTATTAATGAAAATATAAAATTGACATGAGGGTGAAGATGATGCATTATAATAGCAAAAGGAGCAAGTTTTGCTATTATATGTTTTGAAGAAATAGATGAAGAGAATAGATGAATATATTTCTAGCTGGGATGCTAAAGAGAAGATTTAAGAACTCTTTTTTGGGAGGGTTAAGAATATGTGGTCATTTCTAATCTTGGAGAACTGAAAACATAATGCTGTAATTCTTGCCCTATTATTTTTTAAAAACTTCGCATGTTAGAGCAACTTTATGTTCATGGCCAAATTAAGCAGAACTGCAGAGCGTTCTGAGTATCCGGTCTCCATTCATGCCCAGCCTCCCCACCACCAGCATCCTGCACCAGGGTGGTGCCTTTGTTACAATCCATGAACCTGCACTGACTTATCATTATCACCCAAAATCTGTAGTTTACAATAGGGTTATATATATTTAGATTTGGACAAATATATGACCTGTATCCACCATTATACTATCATACAGAAGGGTTTCACTGACCTAAAAATCCTCTGTGCTCTGTGTATTTATCCTGTCCTCTCCCCCAACCACTGGCAAGAACAAACTTTTTCATTCTCCATGGTTTGGCTTCTTCTGGATGTCATATAGTTGCAATACTACCACATACAGTGTTGAGCCTTTCAGATTGGCTTCTTTTACTAAGTTATATGCCTTTAAGTTTCCTCTATGTCTTTTTATGGATTGTTGCCATTTCTTTTTAGCACTTAATATATTCCATTGTCTGGAGGTGCCATAGTTCAGCTACCCAGTTACCTACTGAAGACCATCTTGGTTGCCTCCAAGGTTTGGCAATTATGAATAAAGCTGCTGTAAACATCACGTGTGGGTTTTGTGTGAACATTAAGTTCTCAGTTTCTTTGGGTCAATACCAAGGAGCACAATTGCTGGGATGTATGGTAAAATTATGTTTACTTTTGTAAGAAACTACGAAATTGTCTTTCAAGTGGCTGTACCTTCGTCATTCCCACCAGCAAAGGATAAGGATTTCTGTTCCACATCCTCACCAGTATCCAGGGTTGTCCACCTTCATTTTTATCAGGTTTAATGCCAATTATTTTTATTCACATGTTCTTACAGTGAATGTCCTCAACTCACCCCAGCCTTCTTTTATGAATAACTCTGAGAAGAAAAAGCATTAACCATGTATTAAAAGCTATCAATTTCAGAGTAAAGAAAGGATACTAAATTCATGATGATACGTAACCTTATTAGCTGGATGTAGTTCAATAGCTAAAGAAGAGGTATGATGTTTCATTGTGTATTTTCCATACTTCCTTCTATTTAAATTCTAAACATAGTCTAAAATGTTGTATATTCTGATTAAAACTAAAGCAGTTCAAAAAATTGCTTATATGTTTAAAAATTTAGGAAACTTAGGCCTAATGTTTTTATGGTTATTAAACCAGGGTAGATTTATCTACACAGAAATGTTTATTAAATATTGTTTTAATAGATAAACATCTGCAAATATAGACAATTTTACTTGATATTTTCCAATCTTGTGGTGCCGTCTTGGGTCTTAAGTACAATGTGGAGTAGAAATGGTGAGAGTAGACATTCTTCCCTTATTCCCAACCTGAGGCAAAAACCATGAAATCTTTCAGGGTTAATTATGAAATTATTTGTAGACTTTTTGTTGATGCTCTTTATCACATTCAGGAAGTTCCTACTAGTCCTAACTTGCTGTTCATTTTTATCATGAATGGGTGTTGGATTTCATCGGATGCTTTCTCTGAATCCATTGAGAATATCATATGGTTTTATTTTTTAATCTGGTAATGTGGTAAATTACAATGAGTTTTAGAAGTTAAGCTAAACTTGCATTTTGGGGACACAATCCATTTGCTCATGAAATATAATTATTTTTATTTATTGCTGAATTGGATTTAATGAAATATTTTGTTAAGTATTTTAAAAGATACGGGATTAAGCAGATTTAGTAGATTATAAACTACTGAAGGAGAATAAAATATTGTAAAACTACTATGAGGAGGTATCTTTTTAAAAATATTTTTATTTAATTATTTTTCAAGTACAGTTTTCTGTCTTTTACTCCCATCCCAGCCCACCCCCCCATCATCTCCACCTCCCTCCCATTTCCACCCCTCTTAGTTGTTGTCCATGTGTCCTTTATACTAGTTCCTGTAAATCCTTTTATTTTTTCCCCTGAAATTCCCTCCCCTCTCCCCTCTGGTTGCTGTCCCCCTGTTCTCTATTTTAGTGCCTTAAGATAATTGTGTCATTTCTACTAACCAAACTCAATTTAGAATATTAATAGGGTAATAAAATCACTAATATGTAAAACAGCTCACAGTGGTAAAAAGCATAAAAATGTAGGTAGTGAATGTCAATAAAGAATATTAACATTCATTAATGAACTCATAAAATCTAAAGCTTAAAACCAAAATGCTCCAAAATTACAAAGTTTCTTTTAAAGGTGTTGCACATAGGTTAAGGCTTCTTCTTATTAATGACATGCAAAAGTAGTCTGTCAGTAGAAATTCATGTAATTTTATAGAGATATTTAATGAAGTTAAATATTAATAAGTTTATAATATTAGTGTAAATTATTTACAGAAAAGAAAAGAAATACAAGTCTAACTTAAGAAGAAGAACATACTATGAAAAGTAGAATAAACTGAATATACTCCATGTATGAAGTCAGGGAAGGAAAATTGTCCTGGGAACAAAATAGACATGTTCTGTGGGTCTCATGTAGGGTCACAGTTTGTTTATAGATAGTTTTTGAAAAGTACAGTTAGGGGAAAATAATAGTTTATTAAAGAAACACGAGTTTCTGTCTTTTGGGACGTTCATAGAGGAGCTTGGGGACGGTTTCTTCAAGACAGTGGGGCACAGTGGCAAAAGTCTGATCGTAGGAGTCAGACAGGCTCAGTTCTACTTCTTGCTCAGCCATTGAACTGTGTGAGACTTTGGCAAGTAACTTCCCTGGTTACAACTCCATCCTGTCATCTGAAAGCCTATTAACCACTGCTTCACTGAGTGGTCATAAGAATCAGTGCACTAGCATTCATGAAGATACTCGTTAAGTTTAGAATATAGAAAATATACAATAAGTGGAAGCATATTGTCCTTACTCAACTCTGATTAGCCATAGATAAATGGAACTTCTCTCAAAAGATAGAAAGATTTGGTGTCTGTGGGCTTTGTTTTAATTATTGATTTGTTTAAGATATTGATTTTTTAATTTAAAAAATTAATTACAAATACATATACATATATATATGCAATATGGCACCATGTAAACTAATATGTTTGATGCATATGTGTCACCCACATGGAGCATGTCGTATACTTCCTTGACCTGGAATTATTTCTGATTATTTTATCCATTGGACTTAATATCCTGATTATAGCATACTAGAAAGCTGGGATAGGGGTTTTGGTTTTATTTTAGTTCCAAAAAGTTCCAGCACAAAGTCAAAGTTTTATTGTAAATAGAAACCAACCAAAGAAGAAGAAAAATAAGTTAAATGTTAGCTTTAATTTGAGCCATCAATGAAAATGTTATTACATTTTCAATTTAATGTATTATTTTTATTTTGAAAACAATTAACTGTTTATTTAACATGAACCATTTGTAGAGATGTTAGCTTAAATAACAATAGAAGGGAATTTCTTCATAAAATTACTAATAATGCTAATATCCTTTATATTAGTTTTGTTTTATTACTTTTACATTTACTTATCAGTATTTTCATTGTCCTTGGCCACTAGTTCCACATTTTGTTACTATCAATTAGGAAACATAGCATTTATATCAAGTGATAATACTTAGACACTGATATGTACATGAAATGAAAAAGTTTTGCATTTGCATCATATTAAAATATGATTATTTTGTTCTTTAATACCACAAAATTAAGTATTAGTTGGTTGCTTGTTATATAAAATATACAGCTCTACTATAATATTCTTCTACAATTTAAATATTCCATTGTCTAAAACAACATAATAACTCATTGAATAAGTTCATATAATCATGTCAGATTGGTGAGGAAATGATACATTTCCAAATATGCTACTCTTTGGGCATTCAATATCGAATTTGGCAACTTCCATTCTAAAGAGATCCAAATAATGGCTTTAATTATAGCAGATATGACCTTTGCAAATTAGCTCACACGTTTTGGAATGATGCCCTTACAAGATTAAAGCTGTCTGTGACTTAAATTTTCAGTATCTCTCCGGTGGCTAAATTCATTTGGATACAATAAAAGCTTCTGTCAAGGGCAAGTAATTGATTTTTCAGTGTGAATCAAAATATAACCGTGAATTTCAGTATTTTAGCTTCTGAGTATAGTTTCAAAGTTCTTTGGAGGAGAATGTCTGCAATATATAATTAAGAAAAGTATTTTCTCTTTCAAATGGACAGATACATTTTAATTTTGTGTGAAGGGTTACCTAGTATGATTTACCTTTCTTCATTCTTGAAATTCCTTCATAGGACATCCTATAAAGTAAAAATGTGCCTAACATTAAGAGAGAATTATGATGACTATTACTGCAAAACGTATTCTGATATTTTTAAAAATGGATTTCAGAACAAATTTCCAGCATTTCTGAGTGAACAGATGTTTATGTGTATTCACGTATGTCTGTGTGCCTGTAGACTTAGACGTACATGCTCCTCCCCCCTCATAAGAAAAGCATCTCAATCTTCTACACTAAATTTGTAAGGCCTGAAAAATAACTCAGATGTTCAGATATTTACATGCACAGGGAGTAGGTTAGGAACCATTACAGTCCAAATTTAAACAATTTGGTTATTCCACCCATGTATTTTATAGAATATCCTTATTTTTTTACAGAATATAGTTAATACTTTAGTTTTTAGTGCAAAATAAATTTTTAAGAAAATGTTATGTTGTTGCAAGTACTCTTCCCATAGCAGATTCCCTTCATCAATGTAAAGTTTCTACTCTGTTCACTAAGGAATTTCTTATTTTATCTGTAAGTTTCCCCCACACAATAACTTACTCGAGTTTTGGCAATGATACTACTACACGTGAAAAAAAATTTAATATTATTTTTTACGAAAGCTATTTTTCCTGCTGAACTATAGTTTGAACAGTCAATTCTATTCGCTTTATTTTTATTAAATATTTCCACTAACACTTATGTATTTGAAAAACATGGTGGAAATTAATATTATTTTCAGTGGAATCATTTGCTCATGTATTTACTTTGTTATTTCATATTATATACAATTTATTGCCTGATATTTATTCCGTGGTTGAGGCTATAAAATTAGTGATGTTTTTAATCAGATTATCTCACATGTATAACATTATAATAAAATTAAAGAGCACTGTTTTAACATGAGGGCAATAGCAGATGTAGGAGAAAATTTGTTTCATTCTTAATTACCTGACACATAAAGTGTAATTTGTCAACAGTTATAATTCCAAGCTGTTTTCTCAGGGAAATAGAACTTTATTTCACAATAAGACATAAAGAGAGTACGTAAGCTATTGCAGTGCATCTTAGTATTATGCAAGCAGGTGTCGAATTTATTATAGATTTTAATTTATTCCAAATTACTTGTGTAATATTCACTGACCCAGCTCATTTTATTTTCACTAAGCATTTGTTTTAGAAATCATTCAGAATTAGAAAAATCTGTAAAATGTACATGCTATTTAATGTTGCAAACACAATGGTTATTACTTCACAACTAGTTACTTCCAACAGGGTCTCCACATTTTTAAGAAGATGAGCTATTATTATGATTTAGGGCGAGACCTTTCCTAATTTTTGTTGAGATTTTTATTTAGCATTTATGCCATTACTTTTTCTTTGTATTTAAAATGAAAAGCAGAAATTTATATTACAGAATTATTTACAAAAACAATGTTAACTTTTAAACCATAATATACCCATGCACATACAAAGATTTTGTATTTATAGAAGAACATTTATATTTGCATTGGAATCATATTCAAATATTAATATATTTTTCTTGTATTTCAATAGCAATTATACCTGTGCCCTGTGAAATCAGTGTAAGAGGATTCTTTTAACATAGAGAAATATGTGTTGCCACATTATGATACTACCCTACCACTGAGTTTTCTTGTAATTTAATAATAGCCTAAAATAAGTGAAAATGATATAGGAACAGTTTAACACTGATGCTTTGAGCTGATAGATTTTTAACTTTGTTATTTTTGAGTTTATTTTTATTTGTGTTGCTAAAACCAAAACATTTTAATTAGAATCATATTAACACAAAATATTGTCTATCAGAAAAGTTTTCCAGGGTAAATTCCACTAAGATAATGTGATTTCTTGAAAATTACAGATACCTAGAATTATAGATTGAATGAGTTATTACAATTAAATATAAACTATAATACATTTAATACCAAATATAAATTGTCATAGTATATTTCCATTACAACATATAAAATTGAGTACACTTCCAAAGAAGTTATAACTACAAGATGGGGGTTTCTGTTTTCTCTCTCTGTGCTGAACCCTGGAGGAATTACTCATTACAAATTGTTTGTTTGCTGAAGTCCTGTGGGACCCACACAAGCCCACTAGCCACCAAGCCAGGTGGTATGTTTCCTGGGGTCTGGCAGTCACAAAAGCCAATACTGCTGATGCGTCCAGAAACCTGCCAGGGAGAGACATGCAGTTTCGAGGTGATGAGAGGGACTGCGTGGAGGCAATCACCTCCTGCCTCCCCAGCTGCAGGGGAGGAACACAATCAGCTTCTAGTGGTTTGCTAAATAAGAATACTGAGCCCAAGGCAACAGCTTTTTGTATATGAACACAGACCTCTTTCATGGAAAGGCTGAGATATGTCTTTCTATCTGTTCATCCTAGGCTGGGCGTTGGAGAAATAGCCAAAGCTAATATAAGCTATTGTGAGCCTGTTAAAAAGATGGAAACAACAGAAGTGTCCTTGATAGATGATTGGATGAAATAGATGTGGTACCTACATACAAAGGAATACTACTCAGTCATTAAAAAGATGGGATACTGCCCTTTGTGACAACATGGATGACTCTTGAGACTATCATGCTAAGTGAAATAAGTCAGACAGAAAAAGTCAAGAACCATATAATTTCACTCATATGAGGGGTATAAAACTGAAAGCAATAAATGAACGAATAAGAAAAGCAAACAAGAAAAACTCATAGACACAGGCAACAGCATGGTGTTTGCCAGAAGGAAGGCAGGTGTAGGTGGTGATGGAAAAGATTTGATTTGGGGCAACAGACACACAGTGCAATATACAATGCAGTGTACCATAGAATTATATACTTGAAACCTATATAATCATATTAACCAGTGTCACCTCAATAAATTTAATTTAAAAATATGTATTTTGAGTGAGTATGTTGCTTTATTCACTATAGTCTTATGGGTCTCATGGACACAAGCCTTGCTGGCTTTCAGCCAGCTGAAAGTTTTGGGGACCCCTTCTTCACCTGGAGGTCTCAAAGTTGGGTTACTAGATACTGGGTCTAAAGCCTTCTCACCCCAGTAGTTGGGAGTTGGGAGTTCACTTTCAATTGTGTGTTGCTGTGCCGGAGGGTGGGGTTTATGGACTCAGTGTGTCTTGGTCTTTTCTACTGACTCTAATCTTGCTGTTTGCTCATTTGTCCAGTGTAGGAGTTGTTAAGTAGTTTCTGGATTTTTTCCCCCAGAAGCAATTGCTTCTTATGTAGATAGAGATTCACTGTGTCCAGGGGAGAAGGTGAGTTCAGGAGCCTCCTATGTTACCTTTTTGGACCAGAACTGTAGGTTTCTTTATTTCGAAGTTTGAAAAGAATAGAACAAACCAGTTATTTTGTCTGAACAAACTTCAAGTTTATCTGGGCATTCAGTATGTCCTTGTCTGGTAGCATGCAGTTGACTTAGCTTGACAGGTTAAAGAACTGCAAACCCAGACACAGGGTTGAAATGTCTGGAAGGCGGTACCAACGTCACATGGCTGGAAGTTCTCTGGGGCCCTGTGACCACGCACGTTTGCACAATTCGAGCCAGTAAATACAGAGTACTTTCAGGGGAAAAAAGTGATGCATCTGAATTCTAGTTCTCTGGAAAACATTACCAATTGTGTGGTATTGTTCTCTCCAGTAAATGGGAGGAAGACAGAACAGAGAACATTGTCATCTAAAAAGCAGTGTGGCGTGGTGCTGACTTGTGGGGTTGCGACAGGAGAAGGAAGGGAAGCGTGGGACAAGTACTCTGAGCCTTTCGGTATTTATGGATACTATGTCATATAAGAAAATGTTAGACCATTCCCATGAAAGTATTCTGACAAAGTTCTCTGGCATTTTTTAAGATTCATTTTAGTTTAGTTAATGAGGGAAGCGTGGAGGGGGAATCACAATTTAGAATAAAGTCACCTTATTAATGTTAGCGTGCCTTTATTCCCAAAACTTCAAGAGCACTATAAAAATATCTTTGGAAGTAGTGTGATCAATCTCTAAAAGACATGTTATAAAGTGGAAAAATTATATAAAGCATCTACAAGCCATCTGGAAGAATCACTACAAATATAAAACAACTAGCTCTTTCTAAGAAACATACTCACCAAGGGAAAGAAAGATACTTAATGCTGTTGCACAGACACTCTCCAGCCAGGGCCTTGGGAGGAACTTTGCACCTGGTATAGTTCAGCATGCCAATCACATGTATTTTCCATGGTTTCTTTGCTAAGTGGAGCCTGACCTCTGGGTGCTGGGCAAACAGGTTTCTGGGGTCAGAACTTCAGAGCTGTCAGTCATTTTGGTATCTGTCAGCAACAGAATAGGAAAGTGATACATAGAAGAAGATAAGAAAAATGTGGGAGAACACATTAGAGCTTTTGAAGAACAATGAATACAGAATGAAAAACTGAAATACACTGAAACCAAGAAAAGGAAAGAATTGAATAAACACTAACACACCAAGCTGAGAGAATAATTGTTGAGATGTAAGCAATGATGTTGTCAGTAGTGATGAGGTGATTGTGATAGTAACGATTTAGAACCCGTTACTCCCCTTTTCTGTACTAAGGTATAATTTGGTGTCCGGCACAAAAAAATTCCCCTTTTTATTACAAAATCTTTCATTACAAAATTATAAGCATGTAATTCTGTAACATAACAATATCATACTCAAGCATACCATATGACATTTGAGGTGAAATATTCTAATTAAAACTGTAAGTTGTTATACCCATATTATTACCTTACCAGCCACACTCGAGCAGGTGTTACTTCTGCTTGACCCTGTATAATAAGACTCAAAGACTTCTATCTTGTAGTTTTTCAGCTATCTTTGAGAGAATTTTGAAAATCACATAAAAAATGATTTTTAAAAATTAAATAATAAAAGTAATGGATAATACAGGATATAAAAGGATAAAGTTATTACAGTTGAAAATCATCTTATTCTATGCAGTTTAACAACTGTGTTTTTCTGTAGAATATGAATGCAATAAAGGCAATAAGATTTATATAATTTCTATAGTTGGTATAGGGAAGAATTGTTAATAGCAAGTGAAGCAAATATACTTCTAGCAAATCACATTCAGTGTTCAGCCCTATGAATTTTGAAGCAAAAGATAAACCATTGATTTGTAATCATATTGTCCAGGAGAAAGACACCCACTTTCCACCATGATAGAAACAAATTCTAGTTATTTTGGTGTAACAGCACACTTTGAATTCAATAAATTTGATATTCAGTATTCTTAGCCCTAGTAATGTGATAATATTACATACTAATAAAGTCTAAATTGGAAGTTTAACAGAAATGGAATGGAACACACACTACACTGAAGCAGATTTACCTTATTGTTGGAAACTGGGGGAATCAGAGATGGGTGTTTGGTGTTTTGTTTCCATCAGCACAGTAGTTGCCATTGCATTAAGAAATTGTTTAAAATGTGCAAATTCTGTATCACTGAAGCAAGCAAAGGCCTACATAATTGAAAGTGCTATTTTTATGCTATGGTCATAAAAGAGATAAAAAAGAGATAAGAATATTAGATTAATAGCAAAAGGATGATCAGACAAAAAGCTTAATGGGATAAAAATTGAAAAAAAAAACAATTGGTAAATAGGTACAGAGAACATTATATCATCTCTAATTGAGGAAGCACTTCCAAAACATTATTTCTTCTTTCTTAGCAGTCAAAGCAATCAGTGGAATAAGATGAGTCACATAACTTGTCTCACCCAACTCAGTTTCTTTTGCTGTGTCTAAGAGCTCAGATAGATGTTGGCACTTTAACTTGCTAAACCTGCTGGATTTCCATTTCATTTCCGCTCTGAATTAATTTGAGTAATTTTTAGTTATCCTTCTTATTTCATGAGTTTGGCAATATGCTAAATGCTTTATAATACTTTTCTTAAACCTTAAATTATTTGATCTTGGTCTACTTATGGGCTTCTCAAGCTGCCAATGGTTGAAACCAAATATACCAGTAGATACTTAGTAGTAATACAGATGCTGTTGTGATGCAGTTGAATCAAAAGCACTACTAGATGGTTAACATTAAAATACAGGTCACTTTATCCCAAGCCTGAAGTGTTGAAGTGTGCGTTTAAGGCATCTGGTGGATATCTTCCCGATAGGTTTCTGATTAAAGCGATTTGAATCTACAGAACTTTTGGTCATATGTGTAGCCAGTTTCAATATGTTCCTGGGATTTATAGCAGCAGTGGTCGGCTATCCAAACTATCTTTGAAGAAGAATCTTTATATTGTTTTTTTAAGTTTATTTCCAATTGCTTATAGACACTTTTATACAACGCATTAAATTTGTTTTGGCAAGGTCAAATTTTTGTAAGGTACCTAATTATTAATCTATTTCTATATTTATCTTGTAGGGCATAAACCAATAGTTTGCAGTTTGAATACTGACACCCATCTGCAAGCCAATCCATTAAATAGTATTAAGTAAAAGAATGAGTAGCCTGGACACAGACAGCAATGTGGTAAAGGCAGATGAGGAGCAGGGGCTGAGTGGAGGGAATGGGGGCCACCTGTAATTGTGTCACCAATAAAAGTCACAAGATTAGCCCTGGCTGGTGTAGCTCAGTGGACTGAGTGCAGGCCTGCAAACCAGAGGATGGAGGTTCGACTCCCTGTCAGGGCACATGCCTGGGTTGCAGGCCAGTTCTCAGCAGGGGACGCATGAGAGACAACCACACATTGATATTTCTTCCCTTCCCTTCCCCTCTAAAGATAAATAAATAAAATTGAAAAAAATATAAAATTACTGTTTATGAGCATGGCAGGTGGTTGATAAATTCTTGTTAAATACATTAACCTTCAAAAATGGTACAAATCATTTCATAATGAAAAAGTGGTCAAATCATTATTTTTTAGCAAAAGCAGTTTTTGGAGGAAGGTGTGAAGGTCCCCTAATGAACGTAATTCTGCAGGAAGTCACTGTCACTCTGTCAGGGTAATCCTGCTTTCTGCCTGTATCTTAGGAGTCCCCCTCTAAGAGCCTTGGTCTCTAGGCACAGGATGCTTCCACAAGCAACTCCTTAGATCCAGCCAGTTTCCTGTTCTTCGGTTTTTAAACATTAACTCTCACTGACCCATCCCACAGGAACACTTTTCATGGGATGTCAAATGCCTTACTGGTATATATCCCTTTAAGCTGCATTTCTCCATATATTAAATTCCTTCCTTCCTTAAAATAAAGGCCCCTCCCTATAAGGCAGGAAAACATGATTCTGTTCTTGCCACCTTCAGTCTAACCCAGTAGAAAAATGTACAGCATCTGGTGTGCAGAACCTATCAAGGCACTGATGTAAATAACCAAACTCAGAGAGAACACCAGCAGGGTTAGAAGGAAAAATACATTTTTACAACAATGAGTAGTTAATATGTGATGGAAACAATTGAATCTATAATACAACTTTACAAGTGTGAAAAATATATAATGGTAGTTGAAAATTGAAAGAAAGACTAAAACTTGTAGTTGAGGTCTAAACAATAAAAAATGAAAGGACTTTTAATTATTATTTGACTATATAAAGAGAAAAAAGTTATTGGCTTCTAATGCTAGAAACATTTTTCTTTAAGTGAACCAAGAAAAGCAATATTTAATAATAAAAAAGAATCTTTTTCAGAGCACCTGACCTAACATTAAACAAATTTCATATATTTTTAATAATGTAATTTAATTTCACTATTTTCTGACTTCTTCTGCCAACACATTGGACAAAGTACACTCAGCTCTGTTATGGGTTTAGAATATAAATGCTCATGACTATGACAATGCAATAAAATGTCATTGGCAGGATGTAGGAAGTAAAATGGAGGGAATGAAAAAAGGTGATGATTGCAGTTGATGGAACAAAATGCAGATATATATATGTATATATGTTATATATATTATATATATTTCAAAGTTGAGAAAATATTTAAAAGCTCAACAGAAATAATGGTCATTACAGAAATAATTATGGACAGGAAGAGTGGGGGTGAGTGATATATTTGCACTTGATGAAGAAGAATACTGAGTTCTAAGCATGGTATTATAACCACTAGAAGAATTGAAACTTGAAACATTGAAAATTTATATATTTTTTATTGTTCAGGTACAGTTGTCCCACCTTTTCCGCCATTGCTCTCCCCTGTCATGTACCCCGCCCCTCACTCCCACAGAGAAAATAGTGTAGGCCTCACTGCCTAGAATTACCAAAGAAAGAAATGAACGTGTTCCATTTTGGTCCATACTTCCTCCTTCCCTCACTGGATTCTTAAGGAAATTCAAGCAGCTAGTTTGTTTATGAGAAGGGAGTAAACACAGAACTGAACCTCCATATTCTTTTTGTAACCCTCACCTCTGTTGGGCCCCATTGGTGACTTTAAAATGATGTCATCAGATGCTTTTGTTTTTCTCATCACAATACTTTGTCCATTAGATGTAATCACTTTCACTTCCAATATTCTATTAAATTTTCACTAAGGTATGAGATTGATATTATGCTCATTAATTTACAAGAGGAAATTGAGACCCAGAAAAACTAAATTGTTACCATTGGTAGTTCACTAGGTTTCAGTGAAGAAAGCAAAGGGAATTAGACATTGAACTTAATAAACTGGGGAGTGTAAACCTGTTTGGTCCACCAGGAAGCTACAGCTTCACACCCCAGGGGGTCATAGCATTGCTTCACCAAGGGGATTAACACCCCTCCTTTCCCCCTCTAGTATTGGCTGTTGCCAGGAGAGGGGTGCAGGCACAGGTGCTGGACCACAGAGGCCAGTGGGTCTAACTGGGGAATGTAAACCTATCAGAAGCCCCTGAAGGCTTGGAAAGTTGACCAGTTGTTTTGAAAAAGCACCTGGTTCATCCCAAACCCAAGCTAATATAACCCCAAGGGAGAAGAGAAGCTTCTCTCTCTCTCCCACCCAGTAACACACTTGCTGCGTGCCTTTGTGCATTCTCTTGCCCAGGAGCAGGAGACCACGTGGGCCTAGCAGCCGCCAGTGCCTGCAGCAGACTGTGTGGGCTCCAAAGACTAACCTTTAATATGAAGAGGAAACCTGGACACTGTCTTTTGTTTGGGCCTTGCTGAACACATGGTTGGAATTTTCCCATGGAGAGACCAAGGGAAGTAGGAGATGAGAAACCCAGAAGTAGCCTTTCACGTGAATAAACCGCTTTGCCACATCACAGTCTCCCGTGCCCGGGTCCTGGGAGTGCCCTCCTCACAATCCCATGGAAGAGTCTGAACTCCACTGACAACAGAATGACATACAGAGTGCCACCAAGCTGGGAAATTGGTCAGATGTGCTCAAAGACATTCCTTACCGTTAAATGTTTCTTCTATAACATCAGTGGCCGTTTCCGAAATGATGAAAACAAGGTCTGTTATAACAATGTAACAGAAAATATTCAGGCATAATTTTGGGGCATAAAATCATGAAATTTGATTCAAAATCCAAGTAAGTGGGGCATTAACATCGATATAGTTTACCATTTTTGACCAATACCAATGGGCAAAGGTGTAAACAAGAGAAAATTTGACTTCTCATCTCAAGCTTTCATTTTTAATTAAATTTATTTACTTAATTGTTGTTCAAGTACAGTTTTCTGTCCTTCACTCTCATCTCAGCCCACCCCCCCAGCCCTCCCCACCTCCCTCCCATTTCCACCCCCCTTAGTTTTTGTCCATGTGTCCTTTATACTAGTTCCTGTAAACTCTTCCCCTTTTCCCCTGAAATGCCCTCCCCTCTCCCCTCTGGTCCCTGTCAGCCTGTTCTGTATTTCAGTGTCTTTGGTTATATTTTGATTGCTTGATTGTTTTGTTGTTTAGGTTCCTGTTAAAGGTGAGATCATATGGCATTTGTCTTTCACCGCCTGGCTTATTTCACTCAGCCTGTCTCAAACTTTCTTTACCCCAGTCACCCAGAGCCTTCCCCTGCTTCCTGGCCGCTCAGGATCCCTACACAGGCAGCGGTGCCTGGGGGCCTCTGGGGGCTCCAGATGATTTTAAGTGCTCTCCCTTTTTTTCCAGAACATGTTTTCATGATGTTCTTATTTATTCTCCTAATATAACGAGACTGTTTATTCAGACTATGGAAATTCCATGTCAAAATGAAATGAAACAGAAACTAGGGAAAGTTTATCTACACAGGATAACAGTTAATCTTATAAGTGGATTAATCACTATTTCAATTTCTAGATATGCTAATTGTCACAAGAAATATCTATCTTGAAAGAGGCTTTCTAGAAATAATGTGTTTCTTCATGCTGGTAACAAACAGTACGGTGTGTGTGTTTCTGTTTTAATTGGAAGGCCTGGTGTAAGGCCAGCTCATGTGCGAACTCTAAGGACATGCTATGTAATCTCTCCAAAATAGTATTAGAAAATTAACTGAAATTGCCTTCCCTCACTCACAGGCTTTTCTGCTGATAAACTTAAATAGCATATTGGAAAGTTCCTTGCAAACTGTAAAATAAATAAGCATGTTTCCATTATTGCAAAGAAGTGATTGTAGTGATTAGTTTTTCTTATACTGGAGCAAGTCAGGAAAGGACACAGTTTTTGGCAACCAGGGCAGTCCCAGTTGCTGTGAGCCACACTGCCCACTCTATAACTTACTCGATGCACTGATTCTCCATGCAGTGCAGTGTGAGCACATGCAGGCAAGCTTTCATTTCTTTCAGAGATTGAAAGTGGTTTATCTGAACCTTCTTTTTTTTTTAATTGTGAAGTATCCTCTCATCTATTTGCCAAGGAAAAATCTAAACAAACTAAATATATCTGCAGCAAATCCCCTTTCTTCTTCAAAAGTTCTAATACTGAATCTGAATCAGAGGAAGCAAAATTCCATGGAAGATGTTGTAAAGGTAAATTTTAACAGTGGGGAATTACAGCCCACTGCACCATTCTTTTGACATTGTTTCTGTAAGTGCTGACTCTGACTGGTACGTAGCTTGTCGCTATGTTCGAGTAAGAACCCTAGGAACTGGTTTCAAAGGAGATAGACTCCAACCTTCAGGCATCCCAGCTTTAGGAGATTTGCTGACCTTCAAACATGGAGCCAGGACATGAAGCCAAGATGACTAACCCAGAATGACGTACACTGGACCATCACTTGCTTATCAGAACAGACTGTACCCATCTGTACATGGAAAACTTTTCAATTCTCCCCCTGGATCTTTTCGTTCTCTTCCCCCCTCCCTCCTTGTGAAATCCTCTGCCTCCACTGAGAGTTGGTGATGGGCTTTGTGACGTGAGTCCCCCATCTTCCAGGTTCCTGTCCCTGAAAATAAAACACCTTCCTTTCTATCAGCACCTGCCTCTCATGTATTGGATTTCAGAGCTGCAGGCAGCAGGACCTTGCTTCTGTTTAAAATGTCAATTAATTTATTTACATTAATTTTCTTGTTAAATCAAGTGATATGATTTCTAAGACAGCTTGCACATCTTCTTGACTCAATAATGTTTTATTTATTTCATCTTGGCTATTTTCAGGAGCTAGGAGACATTAATTTTTATTCAAATATGCATGAGAAAATATTCCATATTGAAATAGTTATCTCACTGGCTCATTTATATTTCTCAGTATTTTACACTTAAAAAAGTGTGATATACCCTTGGTATTTCTGAAAACATTTAAATTCTGTTGTAATAAATGAAATTATTTTATTAATTGTAAAACATCAAATGTACTAATTTCAGTACTTTTTTTTGAAAACTTGTATTTATATTTAAATGCATTATGAACACTTGCGAAACATAAATTTAATGTTTTCCTTTTTATTAATAACAAAAGTATAAATGAATCAAGGGTAACTTTTTTGAAAGTCACTAAAATTATAGCAATTTTCTACTTCAGCCATTTTAAACATACCCTTCCGTTAATCAAAAAATAAGTATTAGGATAATTTAATAAAATCTTTGAGTGCTTCACTAAGCACAGTTTTCCAAAATATTGTTAAATGAGCTAAGAAATGAGTAACAGTGATTTTCTTGAAGTGCATCCTCAATTTTGTGTCTAATTTAATCAGTATTTTCCGAAACAATAATTTCCCAGCACCTTGTCAGTTATATTACATCTTCCAAATTCAATTTTATGATCACAATTTCATAAGTGTTTTACTATCACATTTGTTATGAAACATTTCCAATACTAACGTATTTATTTACTCACCTACCTCTTCACAGACTGACTAGAATGCACTCCCTCTATTTCCAAAAAAGTGCCTGATGATATGCTTTTGAGCATGACTGGCAGATTTATTGTTATGCTCTTATAGTGGATTATTATTTTTTCTGCTTGTGCCTGTGTCACTGGTTTGAGGTGTTAGAGCACATGTTGGTTTTTTTCCTGATGATTTTAAACTAAATTTTTTTAATTCCATGAGTCATTAATACATTTGAGGTGGTTTATAAGTTTACCATATAACATATAAAATAATGAGGGCCTTTTTATTCGCCTAATTTGATCTCAGACAGGTTTTGAAAGCATAACGATTAAGAACCTTTAGCCCTATTCTAGACTTATGCCACCAGAATCTCTGAGGATGGGCCCCACAAATACAAGTTGAACACTTTAGGGAGTTCTTATGCACACTCAGATGTGAGAAACACAAATTTTAAAGCGTGTGGGCCAGAGTGTCACAATTATATGGCATATCTAAGCTTAAAAAAGCAGAATAAGAAGCCAATGCTAGATTAGGAATGCCAAATCACATTTTAGTTTAAGAGATTTATGTGCATGTGTATGTTTATTTCTCTGTGTTATGCTGCTTTTTGGTATTTTTAAAAATCTCTTAAGATCTATGTGCAATTCAAACTAAACAGCTTATATTGCAAACATTTATCTGACATTCAAAATAATCTTAGGGAATCAACTGTTGTGAAACACATACATTCAAATCATGTTAATTTACTTTCATGAATTATGAACTGAGAAAAATACTAGATTAAATATCCAAATAGCAATAGTGATAGGAACCAGTCCTACCAGAGAAAAGCACATTGTCTGTTCATTTCCTTCACACACTTTCATTGTAAATTTGCACAGTGCCAGGAGTCTAGAGGTATTGGAGCACAAAACAGAACAAAGAAAAGACTCTCTTCCCTGGGGTTTATGATCTATCTAGAAGATACGAATGGAGGGATAAGACCCATTCTATGTTTAGTCTGCACGTGTGCTCTTAAAACGGTTGCAGAGAACAATTAAGCAGGTGAATACAGAGAAATGTGATTTTAGTGCTCTAGAATTAAAAAAAGAGAGAGATGGGCAGAGAGAGGTGTACTGAATGTTATCTTCAGAGCATTTAGCAATAAAGCCTGTGAAATCTAAGGAATCAACATCACCAGCATGATGATGTTGGTGATGATGAAAACTTAAAAAGTACTTTACCTAGCATCATAATATAATGACATTCAAAGATATAACACATTTTATACTATGCACTCATGACACATCCATTTAGCTCGAACAAGATAATTGCATTCAACAGGATCCATTAGAACAATTCATTTGTGCTGGGACTCTTAAAAAGAAAATAAGGAAGAACTCATCTTTTTTCCAAAAAAGGTAGAAAGAGTAAAAGCAACAAAATTTCAAACTAGTGAATAGAGAGATAAATACACATTATTAAGCCTAAAAAAAGTAACTAACTTTGGGATATAAGAAGGGAACTAACCTTGCCTACACAAAAGAGGTTCTGGACTTCCCTCAATTTATCTGCACCCTTTGTGGATTAGTATAAAGTAATAGTACCTAAGATCATCAAAGCAATATTATAGAAGTATACTTTCCTGTTATTATGTTGCTCTGACCAATGATACTGTGTTATGCTTCCTTACCGATTGAAGGACACTTATAAGAATGCCGAAGTGAAAATGGTAAGTAATTAATGCTGAGAATGTGGTCAATTTTTTATTGCATTTTATGCAAAGCATAATAATTTTTAAATTATCTTAAATTTTGAAGTAAAATTTGATTTGTGGAGTTCACAGTAAGAGTTTACAATATAATTTTTTGTAAGTACTAGTTTTTGTTATGGGTTAACTTTTCTCCTGTAATGCACCTGATTAAATGCTACTCATTTAAATAATAATTCACAAAATAAAATAGAATATTTCTTATACATAGTCCATATCCATCAAGTTTCCCAATATCAAATATTCTTAAAATTCAGGCACTTTAATTAAAATGATGTTATCCTCATAGTTGTGCCTGTGTACAGTGATATCTTATCGTGGGTGCATGTCTAGTGAGCTTGTTAATATGCAGCATAGGTGTGTACTGAATACATTAGCCCCTGTGAGAAATTTCCACCACAGTTGGCAGAAATATTTGATTAAAATGAATAGCTCACGAAAATGAGACTGAGTTAAAGGTTAGGTTACTCATTAAGATGCTCACTGTTGTGCACGTCTTTAAAGATAATGCAAAGTATGTGTTTTTACCTGACGACTAGGTGAATTATTTAAACAGAACCATTGTAAACGGCAAAGCCCGGCAGCATGTATACTGAGATTATCTTTCTAAATTTGGAATGCAGTTCATTTGAATATTCCACCACATTTTTATCTATATCAATTAGACATTCATATACACACAGATCAGTAATCCAAAGGAAAACACACATAATTACAATGGCTGATGTTTATTGGATACAAACGATGTGCCAGATTCTCTACTACATACTTCACATACATTATTTTTAAGCCTAAGACAAACCTGAGGATTGGAGCTCTTGTTTGAATTTTACAGAAGGGGAAACTGGGGTCCAGTTTCTCAATATTGAGTCAGAACTTGAGTCTAGGTTTACAAAATCCATGGTATTCTTTTCATCACTACCCCTCGGTGTCAATCAGAACTTGGTAACATCTGTCCTCCTGTTCCATGTAAATCAGTTTGGGATGTCAACTCTGACCTCAACACCCACCTGGTGGTAAGGATGTACACACAGTTGTGAATGAGTTGTTTGTCCCTGCGGAGTGCAGTCTGTTCTCATCATTCTCTTCCCCTGGGTGCACCGCCCTCCTGCCAGCCTCTTTCAGCTCTCCAGCAGAGGGACTGGTCAGGTGAAACACCTGGTAGCCCTGCTTTTCTTAGATCACGTGGGAATGTATGGAGTGTGTGTTTGTGCTAGAAAGAGACCACATGTCTAAGACTTTGATGAATTAATGTGTTTCACTGATGACTGATATTGAATATCTTTACATATAATCATGTAATTCTATAATGCTACTTACTGTTCATGAAAAATATTTAATGAGGATTATGTGTTAGACATTTTATTACATAGTGGGTATACAGTGGAATACAAAAACAGATATATATGGCCCATAAGCTCAGAAGTTTAGATTTAGACAGAAGTAATGTAGAGAATATATTAATTACTCTTATGTTAGCTTGGACCTTGTACATTGTAGACTTCAAAGTGAAATATGTTTTTCATCTTTCTTGGTTATATTATTAGAGACTTGATACTGGTTTCAGTATATTCAGATATTATGTGTAATGAACCAAAAGTTTTCTTAATTGAAGTAGACATGGACTTAAGAATTTCCCTAAATAACAGAATGCTAATTCATTTTGCATACTTTATGGCTAAAAATGATTATTTCTTTGACAATATTTATGCCAAATTTTTTTAATTTTTGTTTTTATAAGAGCACAAATAGTATTTTAAGAAAGTGTTCTTCATGAGTGCCTGCCTGCAAACCAAAGAGCCACTGGTTGGATTCCCAGTCAAGGCACATGCCTGAGTTGTGGACCAAGTCCCCATTAGGGGGTGCTCAAGAGGCAACTACACATTGATGTTTCTCTTCCTCTCTTTCTTCCTTCACCTCTCTCTAAAAATAAATAAAGAAAATATTTTTTAAAAAGTTCTTCAGGCTATTTAAGAATTCAAGAGTTATTTCTAAGAGAAAAATGTTTATGTTCATTTAATAAGTATCATAAATATAATATTTTTAATTCAGAAAATAAGTCTGGAGAATAGCAAAAAACAGTACCTGTTAGTTGGCACAGTAATTATACTATTTTATCAGGTATTATAGATTTGAAGAACACAGGAACTTTCCAACTCTTTTTTGTTTTTAAAATTGCTTTTGAAGGAAAAAAATAGAGGAAAAATCTTGAAAAGTCAGCACCATCATTCAATTTAAACTGTCAAACTAAAGATTTCTATTTATTTTATTTTTTTCCTTAGAGTATAGGAGTGCTCAGTTTGCAAAGAAGTGTGCTTGAAATGAAAGCTTAATTAAAACTGTTCAAATTCCTGTTTATTTTTTATTAACTTAAAATTACACAGAATAAGCTTGTGACAATCCCCAGACAAAATTTTGTTTTTTATAAATTTTGATATAGAACAGTTATACTTGGAGATCCATTTGGGTTTTTAAAAAATCAACCCCATCTAATCTCTTCTGATATTGTTGCACAAACAGAAGTTAGCTTGCCTTTGAGAGTCATCCAAACAATGTACTTAAAGCTTGGATATGTAAGCAAGTATGTTATAGTTAATTCATTGATTTTACTTTGCTTATCTCTAGTGAGAGCTATAAACTCACTTTCAAAGTGAGTGCCCTTTTTTTACCCCTTCTGTATATTATCATATTTGTTAGGCCTGTAAAAATTGTGCATAGTTGGAAATGTCATAGAAATATTTTCACACTGCTAATCTACTTTGCAAATCAGTATATATCTACATATGTTTTGCAATATATGTATGTCAACATATTTATGGAAGACTAAGATATAAATTCCTAGAAAATAGTTTTGGTGATCCATGATGTCAGGACAAAAAACCTAGTAACAGAGTGACTGCATGAGGTGTATGGGGACCCCATTCAGATTGGGTGGTCAAGAACCCCGTGTGAGACAGCTGAGCTGTACATCCAAAGAAGGAACCAGCTTTGTAAAGAGTGAAGTACAGAGACGAAGCTCTCTCTGAAGAAGACATGAGTTGACTATGTTCAAGGAGGAGGAGGAGGATGTGCAGTTGTAGTTTCAACAGCAAGGGGCAGGATTGGGCAAGTGGAGGTGACACAAAGGGCTGATGGGTTATTTGCCAAGACTTGACAGGAAAGCTATTCCCGTGAACGTATATTTTACAAGGTGATCTTAATTGCTTGGTATGCAAACTTGCTTACACCCCAGATTACCGGCTTCACTCCATTGGGAACAAAATCCTTACTGAAATGCTAGTAATTGAGTAACTGTTCTAAAATTAATGCTGAGAATGTTCTAATGTATTAAGAAGTAAATTATTTGCCAACTTAATACTTACATTATAAGTAGGAAGCTCATTGACAAATGCCACAGCTGTGCAGTACAATATGATTGGAAATCAGAGACTTAAAATTCAGTCATTTAGAGCTTTGATATGGTTGCATATACAAAATTTTAAAGCAGAATTATTTCAATGTCTTTAGGACATTAAATTCCATATTTTATCTGTTTTTAAATGTACAAATCAGCCAGAATGTAGACAGACGTGATTCTCAACATAAAAATATGTTAAAATGAAATGGGCTTGTTGGCCACACTTGATATTCTGTGGAAGCTGGTAGGTTAGTTAAATAACCAATAATCTGTATATTGAAGTAGAGAACAACAGTTCACAAGTCAAAAATGTCTTTCCTCCCTGATTGTTGAATTTTATGTGTGCATTTTTTAGTTTGACTCTTAAGGCAATGTGTGAGAAAAACAGTTCCAGAGGGAGGGTTTGTAAAGAAATAATAACTCACATTATAGCCTTAAAATAGTGAGATAATTTATAAGGCTTACACATTCAGCCAAACTGCATTTTATCTGTCAGCTTCCAGACAGAAGACCTAAATTCATATCATGTATTTCAGCAGAGGGAATTTAACATGGGCACTAGAAAGAGAGGAGTTAGGAACAGGTAAGAACTGGAGTTCGCACTTGCATGAAGCCCATCCGAAATCTAGGGCTGGGCAGAAGGAAGGGGAAGGTAGTGCCAGAGTTCAGGGACCAGTGACATTCAGGAAAAGAACAGAAGAAGAAGATGCTTGAGAGTTCAGCTTGCTAAGTCCACCAGGCCAGATCTAAAACCATGGACCTTAAACCACCTGGACTGGTCTGGAGTCCGGAGGCAGTGATGCCACTGCCAGACCTGCAATAGAGCAGCGCCTAGGACGATGGAGCAAGGGGACTTCGAGTTCCCTGTACCCACCATTCTCATGTCATGGCCTCCCAACTAGCCAAAACTAGCTCAAAATACTGCAGGCAAAGAAACCTAGACAATGGTTTCTTTGACAATGACAATGACAATGTCATTTCTGGTTTCAGATCCTTGAAATGAGCAGAATGAGGTGAAGGCAAAGCATGGATCTGAGAGCAAATAGGAGAAGGACTGGAGCCTTGTCAATTATAACGACTTAACTGCAGGATTGGAGAAGGGGCCAGCCAGAAAATCTATATTTGCTTTCATAGTAAAAGTCAAATGTCCTCATGAATTCTCAGTGTGCCAAGTCAGAAAGGTCTTTTCTAAAAATTAAAGACAATGAGTACACCATCTAATTTGAAATGACAACCTGTGGTCTGAATTTTCTCACCCAATTTGAAAATCTAAATGTCATTTTAATCATTTCTTATTATTTCTGAGTATGAAAAGAACTTCCAAAATTATTTGAATTCCCTTCTAACTTCCCCACACACGCATCTTTCCATGTTCATAAATGCCTACCTACTCCGAAATACAGTCTCCTTTCAGAGGTTGTGTTACTGTTACATGAGTGCTCATATTTCATAAAATGGATATTTTCTTAGCATTTACAAGGTAATTTATTTAGCACAATATAATGTTAAGATTGTCTAGTACAGTTTACATACACTGAGCAATGAGGAAATCTTACGTGGTAAAAAAAATAACATTGCCCTAGATAAATGAAGATGGATGCAGTATTTATGGCTAAGTGTATGCTTGTTAAAACATGAGAGTGAAATTACAAATTGAGTTAAAAGTAATGCATCTCCTCCTCTGGTATCATCTCACCTCTGATCTCACGTAGCTCATGCGCTGTCCCTCCTGAGGCTCCAGCGTATCATTTATTAGTCTCTTCATCAATCTCTTCCATCTCCTTCTGTGTCTTTGCCTTTGAGCTTTCAGCATGGCTCAGAATACTCATTCCTCTTCCTTTAAATTCCTATCAAAATACTTCTTCCCACCAAAACCTAGACTTTTCTGACATGTCTGATGATTTTTAAAGCTCTGAATATTAAGAAGTATATAATTGACAGGTGTAGCAGGTTTATTGCTCCAATTAAAAGTCTTTTTTTTACTGACTGTGTATCTTTTTTTACTCATTTTTATTGTTGTTCAAATACAGTTTTCCCATTTTCCCACCACCACTTTCCCCTGCCCCGCCCACCCCCACCTCCCACCCTCAATCCTGCCCCCCTTTGCCTTTGTCCATGTGTCCTTTATACATGTTCCTTGTTGACCCTTTCCCTACTTTCCCCCATCTTTAAACATATAGTTTATATTAATATTGTATGTATACTTTTATTTCTTAAACTTGAGTAGTACACAGACCTCCTTTGGGAAATAAAAGAATAATAGTTTGAAAAATATTGACTTACTATACTAAATGTTTCTATACAAACTTAGATAGTTTACAGTTATGATTTATCATTGCAAAGGTAGTTTTATTTTATAACTGTAAATCTATTTTAAGATAATCATTGCCAGTACAGAAGAAAATTTTTAAATTATAGGGGTTCTCAGACCCCGAAGAACATGTTTCTGCCAGCTCCAAATATTGTCTCTTTCTCTGTCCCTCATCAGGACAAAATACTATATACTTAAGAATAAGACTCTTCATAAGAGTCTTCATTTTTTGACACATGTGACTTTCAACCTCTTGAACACTCTTCAATAAGATCTTCATTTTTTGACACATGTGACTTTCAACCTCTTGAACACTATTCATAAGATCTTCATTTTTTGACACATGTGACTTTTAACCTCTTGAACAAATAAAACACTGTAAGAAAAAATCAATGTGCTTTTCATTAGAGTTATTATCAACTATGAACAGGCGTTTTATTGATATAATGGGTAATGCAAAGACATTTAAGAAATAGTACACATTGTAGCATTATTATGGAAAAAAGTAATCTGAAAAAGCTACTTGTAGGTGTGAAATGAGCTGTCTCTTAAATGACTAGGATTGGGGAAGTGAAAGGAAGCCTATACAATGACCATTAATAATGGAAAGAAATCAGTATAGGGTGGGACTGGCTTGCGTGTGGTGAATCATTTGTTTTCAAATCATGTTCCAGTGACTGTCGAGATTTTACATATCATGCAGATTTATGGTTAAATTTTCATTGTTAGAAGCATATTCAACATAATAAAACAGGAATATAATCACCACATATATTTAACTACATAAATTATTTAGAATTCTTTGAAGATCAACAAATTAACTTGTGCAGGCAGGCTAACTCATTCTTGAGTACTCCAGACATGCAATCTGTTTTTCTATCTCCGTGCATGTAATTTACTTCCTGAAAATAAGCTATTGGCCAGAAACTTGTGGGTTTGCAATTTAACAAATGCAGATGTGAGAATGGCTACCCGTGAATAATTGCACACAAGATAGCACAAGTGTGACCCTTTGCTTAAGACAAAGTTCATGTCTCTAGAACATGGTCTGGTCACATAATGATATAATAGTCATGATACAAAACGAGTGAATATGATAATAAAATAATGTTTCTAACACATTATAGATCATTTTTGCTTGGAATAGAAGACCCAGTATGAGCCGGAACTTCCACTTGTAGGTATCTACCAAAGATAAATATAAATATATACCAAAACAAAACTTGTATATGCATGGTCATGGCAGAATTATTCATGATAGCTAAAATATGGAAACAACTGAAATGTTCATTAATAGAGGAATGGATACCCAGTGTCATGTATACATACAATGGAATATTATTTTACAATAAAAAGGAATGAAGTGCTGATACATGCCATTACATGATATTATATTTCTAAAACATTATGTTCAGTGAAAGCTACTCATAAAAGACCCCATATTATATGGTACAATTTATAGGAAATTTCAGCAGTAGGAAAACAGAGAGACGTGAAGTAGGTTTCTAATTTCTTTGGCCGGTTGGTAGAGGAAGGAGGGAGGGGTATAAGAAGCGGGGAAAGGAAATGGGAAGTGATAGGTGAAGGGCGCGGCTCCTATACAGTGTGATGGTAATGTTCCCAGTTTTGGTTATGTTGACGGTTGCACTCTGTAAGTATATCAGAAAGGTTGAATTGCCTGTTTCAAAGAGGTAAATTTTGTAATATCTGAGTTATAGCTCCATTAAAATTAAATTATAGATTAATATTATTAGCTATTTGGTTGTTAGTACTTGAAAAGGCCTTATTAAGAAGTAAAAAATATATTAATTAATACTGTTCATTAAGCTCAAAGCATGATAGTGGGCTATGAAGGGGGCTAAAAACTAATAAGATAAGTTTATGTTTTCAAACACCTCATTACACAGTAAAAATAAAGATATATTTTTAAATTTGCAAAGATCTGAAAATCTTATTGCAAAATGTCTCTCTAAAAGGGCATTGTAACTTACAGCTGGAAAGACTAAGACAGATTTTCTTCATATTAATAAATCATCCATGATGTGGGAAAGAACTTATGTATCCAGCCCATAAGCCAATCAGCCTGTGAGAAAGATGTCACAGAAATCTGGCCTGTCCAGTACAATCAGACATCGCTGAACAAATGCACTGTAGGTGCTATTTGAAAGCAGGTGGATGATGAGGCCTATGAAATCCTAACACTAAAGTAAAAAAAAAAAGGTAAGAAATTAATTCTGATTTAACAATCATCTAAGCAGTTATAATCACATATTATTGTATAATAAACGATAAGTATTATATAACAATGTCAACAGAAAGGGCATCCAAAAAAGCCCGATACATAACTAGTAAATAACAAATTAAACATTTATAGTCAACATAATTTTAAATTCCTCAGTACCCTTTTTCTCCCCAGCAGAGATGACAGTGTCATATCTTCTCACTTGTCACAGCAGTAATGATCAAGTCCAGTTTCTGAAGCCAACAGCCCTGGGAGCTGGGGCCTAGAAAAAGAAATTTTCTTTTTGGAAATTGTTAATAATCACAAGTAAACATTTCAGTTTTATAGGAGGAAATATTCAAATGTGTAATTTAAATCAGTTATTCATTTTGGTAAGCACTTATGCTTATTGAATTAAGCCCCATAGCTGATGGCTAAACTCTAGCACATACTCCATGGTTCTAAACTAGATGTTTGTTGCTAAGAGCGAAAAGGCAGGTACTGGGTTCCTATCTAGGAGGGAAAGATGTGTCAGTAAGAGACCTAATCGGTAACCGGGGCACTTTGAAGATATAACTGCATGCAATTCAAAAGCAATTCTAAAGACTAACTAGTGCTAATTCCATTTAAAAGCTGAGAAAATTGAGTGTTAGGACATTCACATAACTCAAGTGCATGGGCACCCAGTAAGAAAGAGGATAGGTCTGTCTGATGACAGCGCTCATCACTTGTCTTTACTCCTGATGTCCACCTAGGGTCACAGAAAGCTCTCACTGGAGTTGGTGGTAGGAAGCACAAATTTACACAGACATCCTTAGAAAAAGATGATGTCTTAAATCCAAGGAATTTATCTGGTTATCTGCCAGGAGTCAGAGAGCAGTGCTCAGGGGACTGAAATGCAGGGAGAGGGTATTTGGATGAAGAGGAGGATGAACGTAAGTGTCCAAGGCCCTGCTCAGCTTGACAACCCCAAGGTAAGTCCCCTGGAAGGACCTTTGATGAGGCAGAAACTCAGCTGAATGTGCTGATGCCAGGGACCCGGGTACCAGAGGGCTGCTGTGTGCTTGAAGGATTTCTTTGGATACCAAGTACTTTTATGTGTTCTATATTTAATCACTAGGAGAAGTTATGAACATTTTTTATTAAAAATGCTATTATGTTCATCTTGAATGCCTACATTTGAAAAAAGTTATGTTATGTTAAAATTTTAAAAATTGCTACAATATTTATTATATATAATAATGCAGACTCCCAATGTCATGAAACAGATAGTTATTGTCATTCTTTGCATTAAATGAATAGGTAATATCACAACTTGATTAGAAATATTGTATGTCAGTGCAAAGGAAAGGAAGAAGGAAAAAAGTATTCCTATGAAGTAATTGCTTCCACTGTTTACAATGGTAAATGCCTATTAGAAACAGTAATGGCTATTTTAATTGTGAATAAAAACAGTAAAAATACAAAGTGATTTGTGGACTTTGACCTACTTATAAAGTATCTAATTTTAGTTATCATGCTTTATGTTGCACCAGAAATGTAGTGATATTCTAATATTAATAACTTCTGTTATCAACTTTAAAAGTAGTATAGCCTTCAAAGTATCTGACGTATGTTAACAGGAAGTCAAGAATAAACATCTCTCAAGGAAAAATGAAAAACCAGTAGAAATTTTGTATCTCCCGTTAGTAGAATACATCCAAGTCCAGAGATTTAAAGTGAATAAGGATAGTAACATTTGTCCCATTTTCAAGATGAGAAAATTAAGTCATACAATGTTTACATAACTTTGTTAATATTTACCAGCAGCGTGTCTTGGGCTCCTCTCATATATTGTCATGAATTCCCAACAACCTCGTAATGAGGGATGCATGTGATCATGTGGCTAATGAGAGAATTGCTTCTCAAAAAGATTAAGTGAACTTCCCTCAACTAAAGTTCCAGCTTTCTGCAATGCACCAGTCTGCCCCTGTGGCTTCCTTCCAACAGTGCTACACCGCTGTTTCCTCCCTCCCAAATGTTTCTTAAGGGTTGTGATTCCCCTTGAGCGTAAGAGTAGAGACAGGATGTCCTGTGTCAACCTAAAGTGCACCATCTTGTCACTCCACTCACCTGAGCTCAAAAATAAGCCTCGAATTAGCCTGACAAGGAAAAATGCTGTTAGGAAAACCCTGAGCAATTTGAAAGGAGGGTGTATCTGCCAGTCATTTTATTAACTATCACCTACTCTCAACACAATTTCTGGTGAGAATGGAGACCTTGTCTGCTTTGTCCTCTTCAGTTTCCTTAGCACCAGGAAAAGAGCCTGGTACAGAGAGAATTCTCAGTACATGTGCACTGAATACTGAGTGAATGAGTAGGTGGGAGTACATCAGCAGGCAGAAGTGATAAGCCGAGTAACATTTCCAAGTGCTCCAAACCTGACTGGTCTCATTCTCACCACTGCCTGTGATTTGCTCTCAGGGATTTCACTGAATCAATTGCCCAGTCATGACTGGCATTGCCTTGGGGGTTGTCAAAGGTGAGAAACTGCAATAGGAAGTCAGAGCAGTTAAGGAAAACACAAGAACCACCACTTTTCTTGTTTAGAAAATATGTCCATTTGAAGTCCTCTCCTTACACTACATCGAAAATATGTTGTCCAGGCACTGAAAGAAGCAGCTGAGAGTAGTTATTCACAGATAACTTAGCTCATCTTTCTGGTTGGACCTCAAGGGTAATGGAGTGAATACAGGTGAGGTGTAGGCACATGCACATACAACAGCAGGGGTAAGAATTTGCAGGAAAAGGAAGCAATTAATACCTCTATCCTGGTATTACCCTTAAAAATAGTTTTCTTTTGTTCTTAGCCTCTTTCTTATCTTAAATATATATAAAATTAAGATATACTGGATTTAAATTATGCCTATTTTAACTCTTATTTTAATCCTTTTGACACTAGAAGTGTTGTCCAATACAAAAGCATCAGAATTTATTAGAAGACTATGGTTGTATTTTGCAGTTGTCTTATTTGATATACCCACTTGTGCTGTAGCCCCTCATTTGGACATTATATGCTGGGTATCATGCATTTGTCTGTGCAGATTTATTCTCCACCTTTCTCCCAGATATTTGCTCTGGGCTCCTTGACCTCCGAAAGCTGGTTGTGTTCACCCAACAGGTAGCCCTGTTAGGATAGCAGGAAACGTGAGGAAAATGAGGTCAAGATGTTTTGCCTCTCTCCAAGTATTTATTCCCTTGGCTTTCTCCTGGTCACCATTGACTGGCTGTGTCCTGTGCTGAAGATTAATGATCCTCCCAACATCCCCCTTTCTATTCAGTGTTCTTCTTCTAAATTGGGGTAACTGCCCCTCCCCGTGTGCTTTGGACCCAAAGGCCCCACATTTATTGGCACTAGTGTGCTGTACTCTTCCTTGTCTTACAAGGAACAGCCCTTTGGAAAATGTCCTCCCTCGGCAGTACTTCTTGTTCTAAATGGTCCTCAAGCATCCTAATCTGAGTGTTGTCTTCTGCTAACTTGACCGATAAGCACGGTTGTCTTCTTTCTTTGAGAATCCTATTCTTCTCTTCCTCTGCTGCTTTTTATTTGCCATTTTCATGATAGTAACTTCAAGTTGAATGCATGATTCTAAACCACAAGGCAAGGTCTGAGTTTGATACAGAGATGTTTGAGTCATCAAGTAAAAGTGGAAATTATTATAGAAGATAAAGTGACCTAGAAAGAGTGTACAGACTGTGACAGACTGAGTAAGAACAGAAGAATTACCGCTAGCATATCTTGAGTGCGGGGACATGTTCTGTGTCCCTCACATTTTTCTAAGGACTTTTGTCCTATTTAATTTGCTTTAATCCTCAGAATTCTCTGAGGTAAATACTATTATTATGTCAGTTTTACAAGTTAGAAAATGAAGGCACCAAGTGGTTAAAGAGCTTGTCCATGTCACCGCCTGGTAAATAGGGGAACCAAGATAAAAACCGGAGGCGTGCGACAGTTTTATTCTAGAAACCTGCCTGGTCCTGCCCACACACTGACACAACACCTGGAAGCTACATAACACGTTGATTTAGCTCTTTCTATCTTGATTCTGCATTTAACTTGATGTCAACCTTGACTCCTCCTCTTCCTCCACTTTATCAGTGTTACCACAGTGCTAATTTGGGCTTCTGTCATTTTACCCACAGAGAGCTATCTGTGAGAGCATCGAAATCCGTACAAATGAATGGATGAGACTTTTAGACAAGCCACATAAGCCACACATGAGCTCAAGTATTTCAATACTCACATTATGTGTCATCTTAAAATGTGTTTGGTTTTTTTTTACTATCAGTATGTGTTTTGAAGATATCGGAAGTAAAGAAGTGCCTAAACTAGCTCAGGATATTATTGTTCAGTAATACTTTACTTCTTTTTTATACCAAATATGAAAGATATATCTTAAAATAAAACGGTAATTAAGGATACATTAATATTTGCTTTAAAGAGAAGGCACTTCTGATGTAAGTTCATACATTAATTAAAGCAACAGGCCAGGAAATCAATGCATATAAAAAGATGGCCCGATTTGAAAGTTAATTTAGGCAGAGGTAATAGAAAATTCTCTCCTAAAATTTTATGGTTTGTAAAATGTTTCGAGTTCATTAGGATCTGTAAATCAATGCACTTGTTGGAGCAATTCCTCAGGGCATCGGAGAGGTAGAAGTAAGGGCTATTTGCCCTTCTGGTTTGCAAACAGGATACAGCACCAGTGTATCATCTGTACACAGGTGACTCTTACCTTAGACTCCAGAAAACAAAGACACTAATGTTTAGAAGGTCAGCCGAGTTAAGGTAATGCAGAGGCATTTTCTATTTCTCCCTTCACTGGGCCCCAAAGAGATCACTGCCCACTTAAGTATTCAATGCTTCACTTCCTGGCATGTATTTATACCTGACACTTATAAATCCTGATGCTCTGAGCACTTACCTTTTCACCCAGCACAAGGTTTGTTTGTATATTTTTTGGAACCTCCTCCCAAATACTCCTGAGCATTCTGAATAATGACGTCATGTCCCATATCTGTCATCACTGGAAGAGTCGTAGGTGTGGTGACATTCACATGGTGGTCCCAGGGAAAGCGTAAGGGACTCATACTTACCTCATTTAGTGTGTGGTCTGTGTGCTGTGATATTATGGTATTTCTCTTTAGTCGGTGAATGGCAGACAGGTCTTTATATTTCTGAACCCTGTGACTTGGGTCTAAGTTCTTTTCTACAGGTCTTGGCCCTCATTTGAAACAATTGACAGTTATGCAGACACACACCTCTTGGATGTAAATAAGCTCTGTAAATATTCTTAAATTAAGATAGCGTTTTGCTCCAACTATTGTACAAACAAGACCTCAAGAGGTAGTGACATCTCATCCACTGTCAATGTAGCAGATCCTAGCTCCGTTTTGTAGAAAGTTTGTGCACAAACAAGGCATCCCTGTAGTACCCTTTGTCAGTTTCTTCTCAGCGTGTGGTAGAAAAAGGTGGCAGAGTATTCATTCCCTCCTGTCACTTTTACTCAATATTCTGTACAATAATTTCTCAAGGAGTTATCACAGTAAAGCCCAGGAAATGGTAAAGCTGTACAGTGAGCGTATGTGACTAAGAACGAGCAATTCTCCCCAGGGGTGAGATGATAAGGCTTAGCTAGGTTTTAGCAGAAACTGCAATGCTTAGCGGAGATATAGAAGCATTTTTCACGGATTAACTGACTAGTAAAAGGATAACGTGTTTGTGGGTGAACTCTGGGGTTTTCATGAGTTTCGGGAGAGCTGTTGGAGGACAGGGGACCATGTGGGGCCAGTGAAGCAAGACTTATTGTATGTAATGTGAGCCCATTGAAGCTATCAGGGCGACTCGGCCTGAGCAGTTTCCGATGGCAGGAGACTTCGTATTTTTACACTCAGAACCTTTTTCTAACTCTATTCAAACCTTTATAGTTTTTCTGGGAATCAAATTTTATATATAATTTAAGAAGGTTTGCAATGGCTTTGACCAAAAATGTTAAGAGTTCAGACTTGACCATTATAATTAATGTAACCATCCATGTATCTAAATCCTATGAATCTAGTTTAAATTTTTATCAAATATTACAAGGTGTATTTCTTGCCTCTTTTGCTAATCACCAGGCCAAATGAAAAAAAATAATGTGGTTCAGAAACTAATTAGTTACAAGGTTAAAAAAATTATACGCAGTAAAAAATGTGTCAAGAGACATTGAGAATACGTACTAAGGTGTTTGAAATGGCTACTTCTGGAGACTGGGACTGAGCATGAAGGGTAGTGTTACATTGTACAGTGTACAATTCTCTATTGTTTGAATTTTTCTGGCTGTTTTTCTTTAATTAAAGTAAAATGCAAACAAAATCAACAAAGAATTGATCAATTATTTAATACATTGAATTGTGAAAATTGACTAGCTCCGTGAAAAATATTATTTCAATAACAGTTCATCATCTTATACTCTAAAAATAAATTCTGGATGGATTAGAGTTAAAGCTAAAATGATGACATCCAAATATGACAGAAAAATATATGTGATTGTCTAATATTAATTGAAGAATGCTTTTCAACAGAACATGAAAACAATGGGAGGAAGTAAAGGTCAATTTGACAATGTCGGTGACGTCATAATGCAAACCATAGACTGGAAAGGCCTTCACAGTGAATTGGCACGTAAAATATTAATGTAATATATGAAGCTCACATATATTAATAAGAAACATTTTTATGCCCCAATTGAAGAACATGAAAGACTGATGGATGAGAAAATGCAAATGGTTGGTAAGCTTAGAAATAGTCAACATTATTTGAGTTGAAGATTAAAACACCATTTTAATTATAATATTTTAATATCAGATAGGACAAGACAACTCTTCCCTTGTAGCTTTTCTCTTACAGCATCTGCCTAACTATTAATAAATGCTTGCTTGTTCATGTAAACACAGCATCAAATTGATTAGGTTCCAAACACTGCATCTTCACTGAGATTTTATAAATTTTACAAGTTATCACAAGGCCATTTGTCATCTTTAGGATATTTGGTTACCTTGGGAGCAGAGGACAGCTTTTCGTTTGCTCGAGCTGTGCTCGTGGCTTACAGGAGGAGTACAGTGAAGCTTTCCTCCTACAGGTGTTGCAGTTGCAAAGTTTATTTTTAAGCATTAGATAGCCTCTACCTAGTTATTGTTTGTGTCACCCATGAAGACTATTGATATCTCTAAGTTAATTTTCTCCTTCCACCTTACCAAATTCTTTTATTTTGAACTTAAAGTGGAAAGTTCTTTCATTGATTCTGCAGGGTTTCCTGGGTATATAATCATGTCAATGGCAAAGAGAAATAGGTTTAGTATTTATTTTTCAGGCCTGAAGATGATGATCGATTTTTTTCTGCTTGCATTGGCTGGTAGTGCCAGAGGAATTATAAATGGTAGTAGAAATGTGTACATATCTGTCTTTTATTCTGATATTAATGGAAAGTCTTTAGTTAACTAACTAAATATGGGCTAAGGATTAAGGTAAATATGTCTTTTCTTTTAAAAGCATCTATCAATTTTTATTTTTACGTGACCTTAAAGAAACAGATGGGTATTTCAAAGGCTTTTAAGTCTATAAAAATAATGTTTTCTAAATCTATTAGTATGTTTTGTCAATAGTTTTTAAATACTTAACCAATGTCATAGTCATTACACAAATCCTGCCTGCTTATATATTAGTTTCTTAATGTGAAGCTGAATTCCACTTGCTGAAATTTTCTTTAGATTTTTTACCTTGTATTCACAAGTAATACTGTTTTGAAATTTTCTTTCCTGTTTTTGCAGTGGTGGTTATAGCTTTTATCTGAGTTAGGTATTCATATTGATTTTTTTACTAAAAAGAATTTGGAAATAGTTTTTCGCATTCCATGCTTGGAAAAAATATGTAGCATTGTGGGCAAACTGTTTTTGAAGTCTGAGAAGATTTCCCCGTAAAACAATTAAGGTCCAGGACATTTTATCTTTTTTTCTCCTTTGGGAATTGATCTAAATTTTCTATTTGTAATGGAGTTAATTTTTATAAGGTGTGCTTTTCGAGGAAATTACACATTTCATTTAACTTTTCAAATTTATTTACATAGGGGTCTTCAAAATACTCTCCTCTTTAAATTTGTGGTTGTTTAAATACTTATTTTTGTCTTTTTTTTTGTATCTTTGTGAAACAATCATGCTTTTTTTTTCCTTAAAAGTTTTATCTAACAAAATCCTTTTAAACAAATCTGATACTTTTTCCAGTCTCTTATTCAGAAGATTTAGTCACTAACTGTTCCACAAATATATTATAGTAAATGACATTCTTTTCTAGACATGAAGATTCTTTGGAGACAGAAGTAGCTGTTAGTTCCAAAGGTGATAACTACCTCATATTTCCTGAAGGTTCCTACCATCTGGGATAAATATTATGTCTTTGGCTACTTTAAACATTTTTGTATGAAACAAAAGAGTGAGAAGAATAATGGCATTGGTCCCAAAATATAAAAGTGCACCCTCTCTTCAGGGCTAAGTGATTTACTTGTGTGTTTCCTGTGTGACCTGGAACAATACATTCATGACTGTCAACAGCAAAACGGTAAGATGTATATACTCCAAGGTGCCTCAGTCTCCGGGGCTTCCATGTTACATGTGTTTCAGATGTCCATTATGACAAATACAAACTAGATTTGTGTTAGCTAATTTAAAAATTTTATCAGTAAATCTGAGTGTTATCAACTAACATAACATACGTATGCAGAATCAGGCAGAAGTAATGCCTGTTTGAGTCTGATAAGGTAATAATCTGGGTGTAATAATTTATGGTTTTAATTTGACCATTTCACCTAAAATGTCATATGATGTGCTTGAGTGTGATATTGTTGTGTTACAGAATTACATGCTTGTGATTTTGTAATAGGATTCTGTAATAAAAAGGGGATGTTTTATGTGCCGGGCCCTGTTCTTATTCAGTGGATATTGTCAAAATAAGGAAAGTCCAAACGTAACAGCTTATGACTTTATCTGAGCCAAACTGACAACTATTACTGAGAAAGAAAAAGGCTCAACAAATTGAGAAAATGCTCCAGAAAATGTCAGTTTTACTTTATTATAATCAGAGGAGAAGGCTCAAGAGGGTTACATGAAATCCACTGGTGATAGATTAGG
Organism: Artibeus jamaicensis; assembly: GCF_021234435.1. Taxonomy (NCBI): domain Eukaryota; kingdom Metazoa; phylum Chordata; class Mammalia; order Chiroptera; family Phyllostomidae; genus Artibeus; species Artibeus jamaicensis. Next base: position 16,806,806 of record NW_026522056.1, on the reverse strand, counting down.
GAGGTGGGAAAAGCAAAACTGGAAAAATCTCTGGGATTTGATACAAAGTAAAAAGAATAGACAAATACTTTTTTTACATTGGTGGGTATAAAATAGTCCAGTAACAATGAGGGTTTTGTCTTCTCTGCTCTGGTAGGAGATTGTGCCCTGAGGTGTGTGGAAAAACTAGCATTCCCAAAATGCGTTATCACAGTAGCAAAAAAAAAAAAAAAAAAAAAGACAACAGACAGGCTCAGTTAGGTAAAGATCAATTTTGGCCTGTAATCTGACTGACTACCCACTGTGATTTGTCTTTAGGTAGAAAGTTTTAATTTCAGCCCATCGTGTGTGGTTACATTTATGACTCTGAGTTTGTGAGGCCACCACACAGGCCCCCCTGAGGTCATCAGAGTTGGTGTGTGGCTCATGTTGTGTCCACCGTACCACATGCTAATCTTTGAGCCAAGCGTTCATTACTTAGCTTGCAGGAAAAGTCTGAGACTTTTGCTTATATTACTACTGTGTCCGATTGAGTTTCCAAGATATTCTTTTTCAATTAATTGTATAGGAGTTAATTATCACTTAATATACATATAATGAAAGGATAGTTTAGATTAGTTATGAAAAGAAAACTTAGGTAAAATATTCAGATAATTTAAATCTGCTTACTCTCTATCCTCTTAATTGAAATTATAAATTCTCAGAAGTTTATATGTTTTATATTTAGAATTATGGCAATTATGCATAATCTTTTTGCTCTAAGAACTTCACATAGCTGAACAAATTTTCCTGCTGTGCTTGCCAGAATATCTGAGTTTTGATAGCCATTTTATTTATGAAAATTTGATAAATCAACACACTACAGACTGTATCACTGAGGGGTACAGATGATGGACCCGATGGGTCCTTGCATGTCGCAGCTACTAGATTAGGGGTGTCTTTGTCTTCTGCGCCCCAGAACCCTTCTGACATCTAGAGAACGGCGAAGTGCGTGTTTCTATGCCAGTTCACTCTTTGCCATTTAGAAATGCTCCTTTCTTCTCTGTGCCAGCTCTGGTGTCAGACTCGTCAACTCATTAGAACTAAAGGTCTTTTTAACTCCCCACGGAGCTCTGAAATGAATATTTTGGCCACAACTGTGGGAGCTGAACTCCCTCTGAATTACCCTGTAACGTTCCTTAATTGTGCATGAAGGCAAAGCTATGTCAGCAATTTAGATTTGAAACCTAGCCTATATCTTAAGGAATATTTTCTGAACTTGTCTGTATGTTTTTTATCTTTAATTGCCCTTTTTATTAATTTCAAACATCATACATATTTTGAATAGATCCCTGAGTCTAAAGTAAATTTTCTTTTTATAATGTGGAAGTTATAAAGATATTTCAACATATTTAGATCGCTGTACTCATTAATTTTACCTATACTCATGCAGGTCTAAATTGAAAAAATTAGCCAATAAAATACATTTTGAAATAAATTTTGAAATTTTTCATTTTGCCTTTTTCTTCTCTTATGACTCTAGAGTTTCAGGGTTTACATTTTTATGACACTGTGAGGTACTTTCTGTGTACTATTGGGTTTAATTTTAAAATAGCCCTGAATGTGTATATTGCTTTGGGTAGTATGGACATTTTGATGATGTTAATTCTTCCAATCCATGAACATGGTATATGTTTCCATTTGTTTGTGTCTTCCCTGATTTCTTTCTTCAGTGCTGTGTAGTTTTCTGCATATAGGTTTTTTACCTCCTTAGTTAGGTTTATTCCCAGATATTTTATTTTTCTTTTTGCTATATCAAATGGGATTTTTTCCTTGATTTCTGCTTCTGCTGATTCATTGTTGATATACAAAAATGCCTTTGATTTCTGGATATTGACTTTGTAACCAGCTGTTTTGCCAAATTCATTAATTAGTTCGAGCAGTTTTTCGGTAGAGTCTATAGGATTTTCCATGTACACTATCATGTCATCTGCAAACAGTGACAGTTTTGCTTCCTCCTTTTCTATTTGGATGCCTTTTATTTCCTTTTCCTGCCTGATCACTGTGGCTAAAACTTCCAATACTATATTGAATAGAAGTGGTGAAAGTGGACATCCTTGTCTTGTTCCTGATCTTAGTGGAAAAGCTTTTAGTTTTCTCCCATTGAGTATGATATTGGCTATAGGGCTCTCATATATGGCCTTTATTATTTTGAGAAATGCTCCCTGTATTCCCACTTTGCTGAGTGTTTTTATCATAAATGGGTGTTGTACCTTATCGAAAGCTTTTTCCGCGTCTATTGATATGATCATGTGGTTTTTGTCTTTGCTTTTGTTTATGTGATGTATTACATTTACTGATTTGTGACAGTGACCAGAGGGGAGAGGGAAGGGAAGTTAAGGGGGAAGAGGGGGAGGGATTTGGAGGAACAAATAGGAAAGACACAGGGACGAGAACTTAGGGGGGTGGAAATGGGAGGGAGGTGGGGAGCAAGGAGCGGGGGAGGCTGGGATGGGAGAAATAGACAAAAAAACTGTACTTGAAAAATAACTAAATAAAATTAATTAAAAAATAAATAAAATAATAAAATAGCCCTACCAAATATACAGCTTTAGAACTTAGATATGCTAGTTGAATTGCCTGCCCAGTTAGGGATTGAACTATGATGCAAAACCAGTGTCCCGTGACTTCAAAATCTGTTTTTAACCATTAGCCCATGGTGCCTTTATAAAGTAAATGAGTGCTTACTCTTAAAGAGGTAAAGCCAAGATAGTTGAATAACTCAAGTATACTCCCCAATGTAAGTAAATTGAGTAAGTGATAAATAAATTGAATAATCTATCATTAGAGTGTTCCTAAATTATAGGCAGTCACTTTTGCTCCCATTGTTTACATTTAGAGATCTCACATAAAGCTAGAGATAAAATTCGGTTGGGAAACAAGATTAGAGTGTTTAGATAAGCTTTTTAATTTGTGTTTAGATGAATTAGTGAAATTTAAAAGGGGGAATAATACTGCTTTGTAATCAACCAAAAATAAATATATATTTTCAGTATTCTGGAACTAATATTAGATATTTAATGTTGTATTTTAATATTTGAAAGCCATCAAACCATACTAGATACATTAGAATAGTTTGCACTTATATTTTTGTGAGAAGCAAATGAGCTTTAGAGGTATAGATGGATATTATTATGAATATTTGTACAAAAATACTAACTTATTATTAAGTAGAATGAAAACATTTACAGAAAAAACACACCAAGTAGAACTTATTCTATAAATGCAAGGTTGATTGCAGACTAGAAAAGCTATTATTGCTAATATACCACATTAATATATGTAAAGAGAAAGGAAAGAAAGATCTGAGAAAGATTTGTCAATATTAAACTCCCATTTCAGAAAAAAAAGTCTCTTCAAAATAGGTTTTAATGGGTAGTTAACATGAATATGTACATATATTTACATACATATATATATATACCCATATATATCTACACACAGAGATATATACATCTTTCTCTACCTCTATCTCAAATTCTTTATCATTGTCTATATACCTTAACCCTGAAGCCAGCATATTATTCTGTGGGTGAATAATAGAGGCATTTCTGCTAAAAAACAAACAAAGACTTAAACAATGAGAGCTCCTAGTTCTATTTCTCAGTGACCCCTTCATACAGTCTCTCCAACTTGGGGAAAATCAGAAGCACTGGACTCCTGACCTGGCAGCGCAGACGTCTGAAGTGGTGTTTTCTGAGTCTCAGGCAGAAACTGTGTTTGAAGGCACATAGGATCACTTCCGATATACTCGTAGGTACATCTGGAACCGAGAGAAGAGAACCCCCACTGAGTGTCAACATTGTATTATAAGAAGAGTATATGAGCTGGGATACATTGGCATGGACATTTTTAGTAAATAACTTGAGCCTTAAATAGGTAGACAACTAATTGTTCAGATGTCATTTATCATAATAATGAAGATTCAATAGTTAGGAATAAACAAGAAATGTAAACAATGTATATAAAGAACATTTTCAATGCTCCTTAAAGACACAAAGGCAGACTTGAACTAATGGGAAGACAAATCTTGTTATTGAACAAGAACACATTCTTCCTGACTTAATTAATACATTTAATGGAATCTCAACAACAATTCCAAAAGGAAATTTTACGGAGCTGAACAAAATGATAGTAAACTTTATTTGTTAAAATAATCATGCAAGAAAAGCTCACATATTATTGAAAATTAAGGCTAGAGGTAGAATTGTTTTACCAGATGTTAAAACATTTAAAAGTGGTAACAATGAATGAATAGAAAAAGTTATAACATAAAAAGTTGAGAAATAGACTGTATATATATATATATATATTTGTATGTATGTGTGTGTGTGTGAAAATTCATTGTATGATGAAAGTGAAAGTGGCATCTAAAATCTCAGGGGGAAATTAGGTTTTTGTAATAAATCACAGTGGTATTACAAGGATAGATAGCTGTTTTGAAAGAGATTAACTTAGATTCATACTTCCAGCCTTTCAAAAGAATAAAGTACAAAGAATACCCAGGAATTCTGTCCCCAAGTTACAATGTTTTTAGATTTGTCTGCCTTCCCTCATGAGTGAGAGTCAGGTTATATAGTTTGGCAGGAATACCACCAAAGTGTGGTAGCAGTTCTCTCCAGATAGATAGATAGATAGATAGATAGATAGATAGATAGATAGATAGATAGATAGATGCCTTTCTCTCCTTCTTTACACACACAGATTATGTATAAACACCGATTTCTTTTTCTGTCCAGTGCATGGGCTAGTTGCAGTGAGCACACCCAGCACTCAGATATTGTCTTCATAAGATTTTCTGTAGGCAGGAACCAGTGAAAATAGTTGTTTTTACAGCCCAGGCAGAGAAAGTACAAGGTGAGTATGAAATGTCTTCTTGCACTAAAAAAGCAGAATTTTTAGAACCTGTCAGAAAAGGCATTCAGCTACAAGCACCTAATCTGGAAATATTTGAGCATCAAAATAAATAATGATATGACAGTTATAACCCATGAAATAAAGTAAAAATTTATGAGTCTGCAGTCACATAAATAAATACATGCAGGATTAGTAAACACTTATACAGTAGAATGCAAACTAATGAATACAGAGGAATAACAGAATTAATTTCACAGTTGAGTAATTAGGCAAGAATTGTCAGTAGGTGCAAAAACTCAGTAGCAAAAGTTTGAGAAATAACAGGATGCTTATTAATCTCAAAATATCTCCTTGAATGGTACTTATTAATTGCAATGTGAAAAATAATAAATGATAGCACCGCAGTGGGAAAACCTAATGACCAAAGTTGGCATTCCCAGTAAAGGCTAATAGGCAGCATGCACGTTCTGTTAACATTGACATTCACTGAGAATAACTCTTCTGTGCTTTTGTGTGTTTCTCCCAAATATATCATGTAATTTAATCATGGAGGAAGGCAGACACATCCCAATTGAGGGAAAGATTACAAACTAGACTGTCCTCTTCAAAATATCTATGCCTGACATATAAAGACAGACTCCGGGACAATTCTAAATTAAAGGATATGAACATAATTAGCAATTGATTATGACGGATTATTTTAGATCTGGGGAAGAAGCAGGGCTATGTTATGACAAGTGGCAAAATTTGAATGGAAGTCTATAGATCAGATAATAGCTATATTTTTGTCGATGTCGATTTACTGATTCAGTGAATTGTACTTATATACTTAGGTAAATAATTACCTCATTTTTAGAAATTATGCTGATTTATGTAGGGGTCAAAGAATAGCATGTTTTCAACTCAGTATAAAATGTTTCTGGGAAAAAGACACACATACAGATAATACACACAGACAATGAAGAGAGTCAACAAAGCCAGAAGCTGGTTCTGTGAAAAGATTAATTAACTTGGCAACACATTTTTAATGTTGGTTAATAAATAAAGAAATTTCAAAACTTTAATATCAGGTATCAAAATTCAGAAATCAATATGACCATAAAGAGAAAGGGTGATATATGAAGATTTTATTAAGTATCTTATGTCAATATTCGACAGTTTAGATAAAATTAACAAATTCCTTGATAAAACATTTACCAAAAATGACATAAGTAAAAAAATCTAACATGCAAGTAAAGAAAAATAAGCTATTACCTATTTAAAAATTAGTCTGTTATTTTTAACCTTCCCAGATAGACTTTCTAATGGATTTATTCAAGTATTTAAGTGAGAAATAACACTTATCTTAGGTAAATTCTTGCACAAACTAACAATTATAGAAACAATTTCTGATTCATTGTATGAGACCAGTATAACGTTGCTGCCCAAATCTGTGGCAAATGTCATAATAAAGGCAATTAGAAAGTTGCTTCCTAGATACAGAGGCAGAAATTTCTGCATAATAGACTAGCAAATCAAATAAAATAATATATGAAAACTGTTTCAGTTGATTTAGAGCGTTTAAAGAAGGTGAAGACATTGTTCAATGGGTAAAGCAAAATGCAAAGTATTTTGTGTGTACTACTCAAAGCTTATTTGACAAAAATAATTATTTTTTATTGAAATGGCCAAAAATGGAGAGAAGCATCTTAGAGAATGCATATGTTTGAGAAACTCACTTGGTGCAATTTATTAAAGTGTAAAATCTCTTACTGGTAAGACCCATTTAAATTAAAAATCAGGGAGGTATTTATACAACTTGTTATTCAAAGTATGTAACATATATGGTTAAATATGTAACACTTAACATATTACAAAGTATGTAACACTATAACATATATGGTTAAATAAAGTGGAAAGGGTATACATACGATTTAAAAGAAAGAGGCAAGAAAGTGGCCTGCAACATTAAGAAATTAATGTTATATCTCTACTTTTTACCATATAAAATGATGGAGGTAAAATAGACATAAACTGAGTTTGACATAAAAATTGAGGGCTAACAAAGTAAAATGTAGAGTACTTTGTAATAACAGGATGTGAAAACTTCTTAAACAAGATTATAAGGAATCATATATTTTATATTTGGTTTTGACTATATGAATTTTAAGCAGTTCTTCAGTGGAGAACACCAAAGTTAGCAGATGGTTGGCAGGTGGGAAAAATGTCATATCAAAAAAGACAAGAGATAAGAATCTGAAATATACTGAACTCACATAACTGTTAAGATTATGACAGGAAGCCTAATAGATTACTACATAAATGATACAAAACAGAAATGTGGTAAGAAAAGCCTGTATGTCTAATGGAAGCACAGTGAAGCATACAACCTCTCAAGTGGTCACAAAATGCTAAAAATAAACAATGAAATGACAGTTTACATCTGTCTGTTTGAAAGCCTTAGGAAAAAACGTATCCAATGTCATTGAGGGGTAATAAAGTACAAAAATCCTTAAGCATTGATACTAAGAATCAAAACCAGCAGAGCTAAGCTGAAGAACACAGAGTACATACTCAGTGAGACAAAGAATATGTATATATTTCAGTCACTATGATCCATCAGTCACTATTTTATGTATATGGGCCAGAAAGTACTGCAGAGTGGGTTTCGCAATGCTTGTGTTAGCAGGCAGTGAGAAATGACCTACGAGTCCATAAACAGAAATATGTAGATAAAATAGGTTGATATTTTTGACAGTTATATAACATTAAAAGTACTAAGGTATTTGTGCACAAAACAATGCAGAATGATATTAAAAGCAAGTATAAAAAAGGATGTGTGTGACTACCTATAGAATGTGTTTACATGAGGACCTATGCTATCTATTTTGTAAGAATATGCAGACAGTAAGTTTCCGAGTCCATGGAGTAGTGAGAAAGAGAATAGGAGATTAGCAGGAAAGGGGGACATCGTGATGGCTGGTGAAAGTGTGCCATGGATTTGGGAGTGTGGTTCTCTCAATCCAGCGCTGAACTCCAAAAAGGAAAAATAAAAAAGGCAAACAGGAAATAGTGGCAGGTAAACAGAGTACGAATTTTCTAAATAGACAGTAATTAAGGAGGAGATGTGTGTGTCAGCCATGCATAGTATTGGAGACATGCAGTTCATGAAACTAGAAGACCAGATGTAGCTAAGTGTCTGTTTACGGGAAGTGTTCGTGAAGGGAGACAAGCAAAGCCTGCGGTGCCATTCGAGAAAGAGCCTTGTGTGCCCTCAGTGTCTGGTGTAGCAGCTGCCACCAGCAGTTGTGCAAAACTGTTCACTGAGTGAAAATGATAAGTGATTGAGTGTTCTCTACTTTGGGTTAGCCAGTTGGTATAGGGAAATGTGTTAAAAGCACTAAATTATCAGATTTTTTTTAATTGTTGAAAGTAAACTGTTGCTTGGGTGGAAAAAAAAACAGAAAAAGAAACAGAATGATGCAGTCTGGCCACAAATACCTTTCTATTCTGACTGCACATCTTGTGCTATTACCTGTGGGCACAAGCAAAATGCCCAAGTGCTGCTTGCAACTGATCCCAGATTAAAAGCGCTGTATTGTAACTTCTGGATGTGAAAGGTGTCGCCTCTAAATTGTAACTCTAGGAGTTTAGTCTCAGCCTGGAGGTCACTATTTTTCTCTTATTACTTAGCTCTGGACATTCACAGTATGTAGGCTGCCAATGAATAAAGAATGAGAGTAAAATAATGTGGTGTGAAAGCTCATATATTTCATATTGTCATTATAGAGCCCTTCTACCTCAAAGGTAAAATGTGTCAACTGTCAGTCACATTGATGTCTTCAGATGTCTTTAGTCTGATGGAGGCAGAAAGGTAATAAAGAAATGCTTTTCATTTAGACTGCAGATGAGGAACGCTTTATCACATTCTCTCCTGTCTCCAGACTGTCACCTTGAAAGGAGCCTTGAAGATAATATGCAAAATTGGCATCAACAAATTGAGCTATATATGAAATTTATTTTTAAAAAACCTGTAAAAATCATTTCAAAAACTCACATTTTACCATGTTGTATGACATATGATGAGGTATGCCAAACATTTAAAAATACACTTTTTAACATTACAATACAATTAATGAGTTTTTATTAATCACCCATAGATTAATCAAATGTGCATGTTTAAGAACTTGCATAGATCTTTTAAATTATGTTTTAAAATAAGAAAATGTAAATAGTCAATGGGAGAAGAGATTTGATCTGTAAAAGTCTGACTACAGAGGGACACAAACTAAAGAAATAAAACAACAATTTAGCAAAATAACCAGCTATTCGCTTACATGAGGGTAAAGCCCAGAATGGAGAGATTCAAAATAATAAAACTGGGAAATAAACTCAATAGACTCAGAAGCCGAGTAAATTCTCACTGAGAAAGATGATTTCATGAAAGGAAACTTGTGTAAATGTGGTGTTTCTTTGGTTACAAAGATTAGAAGATGTAGACCAGAGATTTGGGAGCTTGTGTTTGAACCAGCTCTGAGAAGCAAGAAAACAGGGTTCTCCTGGAGACCCTATAGGAAGGAAAGTACTCTCCTGGTAATGACAGAACACCAGAAGAGAGCCTGTGTAAAGACTGTAGCCACGGTATCATGCTAGACATGTAAACAAAGCCATATATGTATACATATATATACATACACACACATATATATATACATACTAATAAGAATTGCATTGAAATGTTGATCTTTCATGTCTCTCATAAGCAAGCTCTATCAATCTATGGGCCTCATGCAATTCCTATGAAAAATCCAAGCAAGATTCTTTGCAAATATATACAGGCTTATTCTAAAATTTGTCCAGAAAAACGCAGATGCTAGAATAGCTAAGCAGTCTTAAAGAACAGAAAAATCACCCTACTAGATATTGTCCTACTCTATAACTACAGTAAGAGAGAGATACAAGAGATAAACAGAGAACAATGGGACAGAATAGAGAACCTCATGCAGACCCACACAAATAGGCTCAGCTGATTTTGAGAAAGTTACAAAGCCATTCCATGGAGAAAGGATATCCCATTCAAAAACTGTGCCAGGGCAATTGGACATCCATAGGCATGAAAACAAACTTCTACTTAGCTGTCACGCTGTATACAAATTAGATCAATATAGATCGTGGACTTAAATATTAACTGCACAATTATAAAATGTTAGGAAAAAGCAAAGTATCTTTGGGATACAGTACTAGACTTAATATCAAATACATGATCTATAAAAAATCATGCTAAACTGGACTTAATCAAAATTGGAAAATTTTGCCCTTTGAGGAGGATGATAGAAAAACCACAGAGTAGGCTAAAATATATTAGAACTACATGTTTGATTAAAGCCTAGTATATACAATGTATAAGGAATTTTCAAAACAAACAGTTGTTAAACATAGACAAAATAAATGAAGTTATTATATCAAAGAGGATATGCCAATGAGAAAAAAAAACAAATGAAGAAACTTTCCAACATCATTAGCTGCCAGAGTAATGCACAGTAAAATCGCAATGAGTGATGAATATACAGTTGTCAGAATGGGTTTGTAAAAAAGCGAAGGTATCAGTGTGTTGACAGGATGATGGTTGCAGGATCCGCAGAGCATCACAGCCAGTACAGACATAAAAGCCATCATCTGGAGTCTCTGCCCTGTTCATGTGAACTTCCGCTTCAGATAAATAATAGAGGTGTATGTGTGTGACTTTGTGTTGTTGCATATGGAAAATCCCCTTTGCGTCTCAAATGCTTAATATGGACAGTCTATCCAGTACGTTTAAGAAATAATGAGATCTTGATGAATGCAAATTACAAATAGTTTCCTGTCTCGTCGACTTAATGTTTGTCAATGTTATTGTCATTTTCTTCCTACATCATAGTCAACTGCACACACTTTGGAATTAATGAGGTTAAATCTAAATATTATTTCTACCAATTTTAACTGTATTATTTAGGTGGTATCATTTACATGTTTTGAATTTAATGTTTCCATTCCTTAAAGTATTAAATGATATAGTGCAGGGTGTAACAGGGCCTAGGTTCTTATGAATTGAACTAAGCATCTATTTTTATTTTTATTACTTTTTGTTAGAATCTCTCCTAATGAATGACACTGAGAAGAAAAACAAAGTGGTAATCAAGCTGCTGATATCAAGAGTTATGCTGTTGCAATAATGTTTGTTTTAATTGGGACTGTATTTTCAAAGCATAGAAATTATTTGACTAAATATATTCAATGAAATCACTGGTATAGTTGTTCAGCTTAGCTGATGGGTAAAGTTGCCAAGATTACTTTCAAAGTCATTAGTGTTGTGTAGGAAGTGATACATTCATGTATTCTAGCACTGTAGCACTTGAAACAAAAACCACGTACCAACCATCTTAAAATCTCACAATAGCTACTTCAAAAACAAATTGGGCTTGTGGGAGAAACGCCAAGTCCTCGGTGATTTGTGAAAACTAGGTCAGTTCTGCTCCCTCGGTGATCACACACAAGTACAGTCGAGGACTTTGTAAACCTTAACTGACTTGCATCCTTTTGTAAACTCAAATCACACTTGGAGGAAAGAAATTGATTCGTTTGGCTGAAAGTAACATGTATTTCCTCTGTTAGTACTCATATCATGAACCTATGTATCATTTTAAGAAGGGTAAATATTAAACAAGCTTAATTGATATCTTTTTCCTGGAATGAAGTAATATCTTTCAATATATGAACAGGGGAATTAAAAATATTATAGAGGCACAGACACGAAAGCAATGACCTATCGTTTCTAGAGCCAAGCCAGGGATTAGGTTGAAGTCTGGAATCATCATTCTGAGATTCTACAGAGACTTTCAGTCTGAAATAATGAATGTAAATTTAGGTTAGAGGCCTCATTTGGAAATTTCTCCTGTACCCTTTACTAGTGGGAGGATCGTAGGTTCAAAAATAAACATGTCACGATTTTAATAGAGTTACAATATAATTCTATAATATTTAAAGGGAAATACTACTAGCATGAATGCTATATTACTGACCACAGGAAACTATCTACGACTAACCATCAAAACTTTAAATTGTATACTTATTTCTTGATTCATCAATTTTAAACAGTACTTTATGTCCTACCATGTAATATGAAGGGTTCAATAAAATTTTAGTTTAATTTATTTCCATACTGAATCATCCTGTTTCTCCTGAGCATTACATCACATATATATTGTCAGGGTTTATCATATTTATATTTTGTTTTTTATATCGTCTCTAGATCAAATCTAACTATTCCATTGCAATATAGAGGAAACTAGTATAAGTTAATTTTTATTCAAAACCAAGTAGTTTTGGGCCTGCAGATTAGTATTAACAGTGCTATTTTATTAATATTGTGCAATTAAAAAAATTGTTCAAAACATTATAAGCAAAGATTACTTTTACAAACTTTATCAAATGCTCAAAATTATGCCCTGAGTTAGTGTGCTTTGCATGTATATAAATATTTTTTCACAGATTATCTTTATCACTGTGAGAAAAAAAAAGATTACATCTCATCATCAGGAACATCCAGACTTTTACATCACATACTTTGCTAAAGAAAGTTTTTTTTTTCTCAAATGTACTGCAGTTAACCCTCTACTTTTATTTACATTTTCTTATTTTATTTTATTTTTCTTAATATATGGTATTCCAGTGTTTATCTTTCCTTTTATTCTGTTAAATTTTCTCCATTATCTAGAAATTTTTGATAACTCACTCATATTGTTAAATATATTACTCTTCGGACAGATATCAGTTGCTTGGAAAGGATTTCAAGTAATGTATATATGATTTTGTATATTATTTAACATAGTATATGTTAGGTATGATATATATGTTATATATAATTAATGACACCTCTCGGAATTTCTCAAGTATCAAAATAGAGAAAATCTGACACTGGAATAAAGCTACTGTTTATTACTCTTAGGTATAATATACATCTTTCCCCTCTCCTTCTTCCACTGACTCCACTAAATATACAAGACGTTGGCTGATTGGCCTGAACTTCTGAAGAGTAATTTAGTTAATCATTCTTGTTCATGATTTTATTATTTTATAAGCCTTCCCAATGTTCAGTAGTTTCCAAAAATCTTTGATAATGCCATCCATTTTATCTTTTTATCATATTTGTTAGGTAGAATAGGCAGATATGATTATTGAATTCTATAAATTATTAAATTAAATCTTAGATTCAATGACTTTACCAAGATATTAATATGATTCATCTAGAGATACAGAAAATCTGCATAAAAGTTGAATAAATGCATCAATTTTTGTTGAAAAATAACTGAACTTCTCTGTTTTGTTAGATTTGTGTACTTCACCTGCACAAATAGAAACCAGACCAGCTATTGTTGGCAATCAATCTAGTTACTATTTCTAATAATAATAGCTAGCTACTAGTTACTATTCTTAGCAATTAAATTATAAATTGATTTGGAATCAAGAAAACAAAGAATATAGACTTGAGTTTTTTAGTACAAATAAAACATTCATTCTTGTTTTACTGCTGATTGAATATATAAATTATCTTTCATTCCTGACATGATTATAGCAAAACATCTGCTGGTAGCTTATAAACCAACAAAGTACACAAAACTTTGGAATGAATAAAATCTGCAGTAAAGATCGAAGGGACTGACATCATAAATTAGAGATAATAACCACATATTTTGATTCAAGGACAGTGTCAGGACAAATGCCTTATTCGTAACAGTACAATGCTAACTTGCAAAATTGAAATTGAAATATATCTATAGTTTTCGAAAATAGTCATCATATATTTTTGTTATCAATGTTCTACAGAAAACTGCTTGGGAGTAAATCCAAATGCTTACAACTCAGTATGTCAGCTTTAAAGAAAAGAAGTTTTATCATTTGTATATTACATCGTGTATAACATTTATATTGTTTCACTAACAAATTATTTGAATATATAGGTGCTAGGAATTCGTCAGTAAATAGAAGTCAGATGAGAATTTAAAGCAATGTTATTTAGCTTCAGATTTTCATTGCAAAGCATTTTTGAGAAATTTTAAAAAGCAATCTATCAATATACAAGGTAGAGCAAAAGTAGGTTTACCTTTGTGAGTACAAAAAACAAAGTTTACTCCTGCATTATTTTTTATTAATTATTATTTTCCACACAAACAACTGTAAACCTACTTTTGCCACACCCTGTAGTTTATGTGCTATACATATATTTTGGGTTATATAAACAATATGTCTATGTTTGGGATACCTAAATAATATGCATGCATAAATATACATTTATTTATTGAACAAGGATAGTCAAATGCTTAGCAATTTGATACTATATAGATACTACAATATCATGATTTATTTGGTTTGTGTTCTAGTTTATGTTTTGTTCTCTCTGATTGACTCCTCTAGTATATTTATGTCTTATTAGTATGTTACAATATAGTGTACCATAAATATTAGAATATCAGTGCATCAGAATATTGTCTCTTTTCTACCAGTAAGATAGTCTTTATTTGCAATGCTTACTGGTATTTGTTATATTTAACTTATTTCAAATAGAAAATCTTGTGTTCACATGTGTATGGTGGCATTATGGGAATTATTTTCTCTTTAATGGTTTTCTATATTTTCCATTTTGTGTAATAAAACTTACTATTTCATAATAAAAATAAGTGATTATGTTTTAATGGTATTAAGGTCAGATTGTTTTCTTAAAACCAGCACTTCGTGGTAAGTCATTCAGCAAACATCGTTTCCCTTTTCCCAGGAACTACTCTAGGCACTAATATTGCTCCTTCAACTTACTGGGGGAACAAATAAATAACAGGCAATTAAAATACAGTGAGAGAGAGATGCATTTTTATAAACAGGTATAGACTGCTATTCTGCCGAAAAATAAAGAGACTTACAGGAGACATTGATGTCTAAAGCTTAACTCAGGAAGAAGTCTGACTTCTCCAACTAATGTCTACTAGTTCAGAAAACCAGCCTGTAGAATGAAAGCAGTTGTGGGGAAAATCTATAACAACAAATAAAGCTACAAATAAGAATAAAATCAAAGTAAATCAATTACATTTTATCTTAAAAAATATGTTTATCCTCATTAGGTCACTAGATAACATCTAAAAACATTAAAAGGTTAGTAATGTGAACAGAATTATATTTTTAAAATTCTGACTGAATGTTACAGAGTACGTGCAGAAGAATGGACACAGGAAGAACTGCTGGAAAGCTATTACAGTCACTATTATACTAAAACACAAAACAAAACGAAGCAAAGCGAACGATAACAAGTACCGATGAGAATGTGGAGAAGTTGGAACACTGGCACATTGCCAACAGGGATGTAAAATGGTGTAGATGTTGTGGAAAACAGTGTGGGAATCCACAGGAAATTAAATGTATAATTATCACCTGATCCAGCAAGTTCACTTACGGGAATACACCCAAAATAATTTAAGTATTGTCCCAAAGGTATATTGGTATGTTATGGCAGCATTATTCATAATTGTCTAAAGTTGGAAGCAGCCTATGTATCCATCAGTGGATGAATGGATAGACAAAGTGTGGTGCATACATACAATGGGATGTCACTCAGCCTGAAAACAGAAGACAATTCTGACACATACTACAACATGGACACATTATGAAGATGTCATGAAATGAAGTGAAATGAAATAAGCCAGACACAGAAGGACATACATTGTGTGATTACACTGGTAATGAGGCACCCGGAGTTGTCAAGTTTACAGAGGCAGAAGATGGAACAGTGACTGCCAGGTGGGGGAGAAGTGTTGAAAGTGACTACTTAATGGGGTACAGAGTTTTAGTTGGGGATGGTGAAGATTTTCAGTGATATAGGGGTGATTTTGTACAACAGTGTGAATGTACTTAATGCTACTGTATACTTAAAAATGGTTAACAGTAAATTTTATATCATGCACATTTTTTCACAGTACTTTAGTATTTTTCCTTCAAAAACGATTATTTTTACACTTTATTTTTTTATTACACATTCTGTAGATGTTTTCAGGGGGTACATTTGTCTGTCAGAGCTGCTCTGCTACAAGCACTCTCATTACTCCTGCACGTTTGAAAATGCATTTTAAGCCTCAATTGGTGTTTATGAGGTTCTGCCAAGTACTGTGATTATATAGTCAAGTTATTGTGAGAAATAAGAGATAAAAAAGAATAAGTGAAAGTGTATATAATATATAATTATATGTGCACTTTATATAATTATATTGCACATATAATTTTATATATAAATATAAATATAAATATAAATATAAATATAAATATAAATATAAATATAAATATAAATATAAATAAATATAAATATAAATATAAATATAAATATAAATATAAATATAAATATAAATATAAATATAAATATAAATATATATATATATATCTGCCCTGGTTCCTGGCATGGAGCCTCTAAAATGCTGAAATGTCCTAAAAGATCAGAACACCAGGACTATCTTTTGTTCTACTATTTGTTCTTCAACCCCAGTTTCTGACACAGAGCTATTAAATCTCTTGTAACTTCCTGGGTGACAGAAGTATCTTTCATTCTAATGAGGGGACTCTTCCTGGGCTCCTGGATGCTTCAGGATGGGGGCTAGCCAAGGTTGGAAGCTTAGAATTCTCAGTCCCATCCCTCTGTCCAGAGAATGGGAGTGAGCTAATAACAGATTGTTACATGGGACTGGAGAGTGAGCTAATAACAGATTGTTACATGATGAAGGCTCCATTAAAATCTCCAAAGCAGAGTTTGGGAGTTTCCAGGTTGGAGAACATGTGGAGGTTTGGGCAAAGTGGAGGAGAGGGCGTGGTAGCTCTGTGCCACTTCCTGCACACCTGGCTCTGTGCATCACTTTTATCTGCCTGCTCCTGAGTTGTACCTTTTTATAATGAAACCAGTAACCTAGTGATTAAGATGTTCTCCCTGAGTTCTGTAAGTCATTTTAGTAAATTAATGGAGCCCGAGGGTGAGGGAAGGGAGTCACAGGCACATCTTGTTTTATAGCCAGTTGTCCAGAAGTGCAAACAACAATCTGGACTTGAAATTTGCATCTCAAAGCGGGAGCCAGTCTCCTGGGACTGAACCCTGAAAGCATGGGCTCTATGTCCAGGTGAGTCCAGAATTGAGTCAGAATTGAGTCAAATTGTAGGACATCCAACTGGTGTCTCAGAGAATGGCTTGGTGTGTAGAAACCCACAACTCTAGTGTCAGAAGTATTATGAGTATAGGAGTAAGGCAGAAAACACAGAAGTGTTTGTTATTTTTCCCATTCAGAACACATCATACAGTGAATCTAAGCCACAGAGAGAGTTTCCAGATAACAGTGAATGATAAAGCATTGCAATAAACACTTGAATGAGAGAAGAATATTTGTTATGGAAACAAAGAAGTAGGGATAGTATACATTATGAGGAAATTTGTGAAACAATAAACTGTTATTACCATTGGATCATAATATACCAGAATATGGTTCAGAATATGAAAGATATTTTCATGTTAAGTTTATCTTTGGACATTAATAAAATAATATTTGCTTTATAAGAGGATAAGAGCATCCACAGTATGAAAATATTTTCATTGTACACATTAATGATAATGAGAACATTTAGAAAACTGATAATATAACATAGACAGAATATGAAAAAATAAGAATTAAAACCATAGCAGTGAGGACAGACAGGGAGATTAACAGAATGGATCTTTCTGTGGCAGGTTTTACTTTGTTTTTAATTCAGGTGCAGAAGATTGAGATAATGATGCCAATTAATTTGTGGAATATTGTCACTATTACATCATTGTGCAAAGTCTCTCACTCACTGTTTGCTATTTATTATTTATTTATTCTTCTAGCATTCCTTTTATTTATGTCCTCATTCCACTTTCCTTATTTGCACTTGCCCTCTTTGTAGTCATTCTATTCCTTTTAGTGATCATTTCACTCCTTCGTGCTCTGGCAAATAGACTTCATCTATGTTGTGCACAGACTTTTAATTTATAAAAATATTATTACAATTTTCCCTTTAATTTTCTAAATACTGTTGCTAACAGGTATACATATACTCATCTGCTGCACAGGGTTGTGTGATACTTGATGAGGTCCAGGCACTGTGTTTTATTTACTTACTTTCCCAGAGATGGATGCTCACACCCCACGACCCCCCAAAGCACATGCACACACCACACAGACACTGCACAAGCATAGCCTACAACAGACTCATAACACATAGCCACTGATTCATTGTGTGAAAAAAATCATTGACCATGACTCTGAATTTTGTACTAAAAGCTAGAAAGAGGGTGGATATTGAATCCATTACCTGCAATAACTTCTCAACCAACATCCCACCAAACACTGTATTTTATCTCTTACAAGTTTTCTACATGTACCTATGTTTAAATATTTGGAGAGACAGTCATCCCAAGCAACTATTTTAAAAAGTGTGATTTGATGTTCATATAGAGAAGAGATGCTCCTTTTCTGGCTTCCAGGTAAACAGAAACTAACCTAGACCTATATTGTCTGGACCTGAGTAATTCTACAAAATTACCATTGTTTGCAATCAAATATTTTAAGAAAGTCTGTGATAACTGAATTAGTATAAAGGGAAGATTGGAGTGCAGGCACGAAAAGTGAAAGTGCTTTCCTGGTGATGATGGGGCCTTAATAGAGCCCTGTGCGAAGGGAAAAAATGTGTTTGAATTGTCAATATAAGTATCATCTTATCATTTTTCTTTCCACCTGGCAGAAATATTAATGTACTGATTTCTCTTGTCTATTATACTTCACTTTCATTTTCAATATCAGTCTCACCTTTACCCTAAGATTTAATTTTAATTTAAAAAGTATCGTGGAGTTTATTGCACTTTAATAAAAATATTTCTTAATAATCTGGATGATGACATTACTTCAAGGGAACAGGACTGAGCGGAGAGGGAAGTCAGACTGTGAGGCAGAGGACTGGCCGCACAGGGAGCACGGAGCCCGAGTTAGCCCGAGACTCGTGCAGACTGGGGGTGTGGTGGCTGCGTCTCTGTCTGCTTTCGTTGATCAGTGGTCATGTGTGCCTTTCTAAGAAGGGGAGGCATGATTTTGCGTAAGACGGTTCTTTGCAGCTGAGTTATTTCCTGACAGCTAAAGCTTTGTCATCATTGGCAGTCCTGGTAGGTGGGATAAGTCGTAAATTGAAGTGGGACTTGACTTTTGCTATATTTGGTGGCTTAACAGTGAAGTGACCAAGATCCTCATTTCTGAGGGGCCTCAGGATAAGGCAGCTACACTCGTCAGTCACTGACAAGGGGGTCTTGTGTCCTTCATGGATTTTCTGACCTTATGCAGTTTATCCTCCCCAGCAGTTCTACTTCCTTCCTGGAAAATCTAGATGGTGGATTACTTAACACCGGTCATTGTTTTTCCATGCAATGGAAAAGAGAGAGTAAAAGAAGGAGGAGAGAGAGAGAGAGAGAGAGAGAGAGTTATTTAGTTTGTGGGATCATGACCCTGAAGGAAGTGTTGAAAATACACAGTACGATGTGGAAAGGATAGCCAGGCACGGGCGCTTTAGGACGAACTAGAAATGGGTACGTTTGCCCCATGGAATCAGCGTCCTTTCTCCTCTGTGCTGCCTCTTATCCTAGGCATATTCTGGCATTCTCTAAACTTAACTTCAGTTTTACATTCAAAGAGAAATTGTTTAATTCGTTGCTCTTTATTTTGAGTTCAAGATACATTAGTAAAACTGTTGATTGACTGACCTGGGTTTAATTCTCAACTCTTGCTTGAATAGTCTGGATTTTAAGCATATCATAATAGGTAAGGAAATGGCAGTTTCTGTGGGGACCACATTGCTGAGAAGGGATTAGCAAAAGGAGCAAGAGAAGGATGTCACTGCAGGCTGAGGTGTGTCTTTGATATCACAAACAAACAAACAAAAAACTTGGATGCCATTTGGAACCATAACAGAGTGTAATAGCTAAAATATAGGAAAAAACTCATCTTAAATATTTTCCAAGTGGATGGTTGTTACTAGTACCCAAAATGGAACTTATATTAAAAAGAGTCTAGATGGCATGTTTTAGGAGAAAAAAATCCATCCTTAAAATTCAAGGGTGAAAGAGATGGAAATCCATAGTATCTTTAAAGAAGCTCATAGAATCTTTTAAGATTTGGCTGAGAGATGACCCACTGCATTTCTGCATGAAAGGTTCTTCTTGATAATGAGAAAAATCTTCAGATATTAAAACCCTAAGAGACTACCTTAGTTTAAGAATCCAAGTGCTACAGCTTTATGAGCTCAATATGATGCATGCCAAAACGCCATGGTGATGAGAAGGTCTGTGAACCATGAGACAAGCCAAAGTCAGAAAACTTACTAATAGTCCCACCACCTGGTCCCACAGAGAGAATCAGCTTGCTCGTCTGTGTCTTCATGGTGTTTCTGTAGTATTTCCAATGACATTTACCTAATATTCCCTCAGTTCCTGGCTAGTAGGATACCTGCAATTTCAAGTCCAACAAGTTTATATCACCTATGCCTCCGGTGCAGCTCACCTCTTCCAAATACACATACAGGCACACACATGAAACACGCACACAATGTAGTTTTACAGGATGAAAGTGATTAGAAAATTCATAAAAAGAATGTTAAATGCAGAATTTTTATTTTCAGAAAATGTTGTTTTGAAATTTCCTTACAATGGTCTAAGACTGTACAAATATCAACAATTTGTTCTGAGGGGATTCATTTCCAGGGTGAGCTTTATAATCATTTGGAACCAGAGTTCTGTCTTACGGGAACATTTTCCAGATGGCCGTGATGTAGACCTGAGCCCAAAGAGAAGTATACGTTGGTAAATGCCATCAGTTAGAGAAGGAAAATTTAAAAGTAAAAGAATGCAAAACATTTAAGAGAGAAGAAGATATACAAATTAAATCAGAAATAATCATAAAAGTATTAGAATTTCCTTCTGGAATTACCCACTAAAATAAATTAAACTTACATTTTCTATCTCTGTAGTGACCTACTATGACTAGACTTCAGGCTAGCTTATTAGGTGCATAAAGTCCACTTAACTCCCTTATTTTGGTAGTTTAATTAAAATAAGGACAATAATGTGCCTATTTCACAAAGTCCTGTTGATAAACCATTGGCTCTGCCAACACGCTCTCTAAATTAAGCTATTACACTGACTTTCATAACAGGGTAGAAATTGAAGATGTTTTCTTGAGAATCTGGAAGGACTTCTTAGTCAAGACCTTGCACGTGGACTGCCTGTGTAGAATGACCATTCCTTCAGGTCTTGTCCTTAATTTTCAGGTCCAGAAATGTGAATTTGTTCAAGGCAAGAAGTGATCCCCTTTTAGGAACTAAATTATGCTTATAACACTGACAAATCTCATATGCAGAACCAGAGCTCTTTCTCAGTTCTTATTGACAATAAAATGTCATGTCCATGAAGCAGCACAGATGCCTTGCGATGTTCAGCATATTCTCTCCAGCATTTAAAGGTGGCTGGGAAATCAAATTAAAACCGAATTTAGTGGTACTATACATAGTCTTTCAAAAGTATCCGTGGAGATACAGTAGCTTTTAACTTTTTTGAGCCTCTATGTTATACAATGCACCTCCCTTTTAGTAAGTATTCCTACAGAGTTTGTAAAATACAGGCGGTTAAACCAGTTTTTCCACGGTGTATTCAGGGGATATTATTCTACCTATTCTAAAACGTGAGTAGGGAACCCATTGGGCAGAATGTTTGGGGAACTCTATACTGAACAAAGTAAACAGGTTTCTTTACTCCAGACTTCTGAGTGTTTAGGGTGCTGGCATGCATAATGTGGCTCTGAGTGGGAATACATCATGCGACAGCTTTCTAAATCTACTTGAAAATGGAACATTTTTTAGTTGATTATAATTGTAGCGTTCCATTAAACATGTTTGAGAGAAACAGGCATGCTAATAGTGAACCTTTAGGCTTTATACTCTTGTTATAAAGATTAAAATATGGAGGTTGCTCAGTCACTCATTTGGGGATGGCTGTCTGTAGGGTACATAGCATTATTATTAATTCATTATTTGTTATTTTTCTTAAGTCAAACCCGTAGGTTTTTTTCAATTGTTGCCTTTGCCAATGAGAAATAGGATTTGTTTTTAACAGCAAGCTTGGTTTTCCTGTAGCCTCTTTATTAACCAGACTCGTCTCCTGTCACAGTTGCTTATCACACCCTTAAGGTATAACTTGAACTTCAAGCTAAAGATGTACAATGCCTATGTTTCCCTGCAGATTTAAAGTTGTTTATACACTTAATATTAGGTTACTAGACTGGGTCATAGAAATAATTTTCTGACAGAAATTTCTGTGGGAAAATGTTTTTTTTTCAAGCATGTTGATCATAAAGAACACATATGTATTACAAATGTTCATACTGGATTGAATACCTATGATCTGTTCTCCATTATGTGAAGTAAATGATGCTGGTCACTTATGTATAATCTGTCTGGTTTACTGTTGGCTAATATTTCTGCTGGCCCCTTATATATAATATCATCAACCATTGAAGACATCCATTTTTTCACTGTTTACTGGAAGACTGTGCTCATATCTACCATGTCTTTTTCATATATTCTTGCTTTTTATTTCACTTTGCATAAGCATATTTTCACTCTGATGATTTTGTGGGTTGTCAGAAAAAGAAGAAAGTACTTGTCAGGAAATTATATTTTAAGTAGAGAAAAATTTGGAAAAAATAAATTTAATTTTATTATACTTTTTAAAAATCCTTCTCATAGAATAACAGTGCAGTGATAAGAAATACAAAGTGCAGTGCTTATTGTCATATTCAATATAAAAATACATTTAAAACTTTTTCACAACTCTGACCATTGGTGATATATAAATTATGAAACTTTAAACCATATTGGCTAAGAAAAAAGGGAATAAACTGTGCTCAGGTCGATAAAAGTTATCTTACTAACAACAATGTATAAAGATATTTCTAGACAAGCTGAATTAGAAGTCAAATTAGAGGGCTATCAATTATCAACACTGTAGAGTTTATTTTCTAAAATAAGCAGAAAGAACAAAGGCTAATTAAAATGAAAAATACAGGCTTACAGCAAACAACAATAAAAACTTTCTTTTAGACTTCAGAAAAAACAGCTCATGATAAATTATAAGTAACATTAACATAAAACAGCTAAAAAAAGAAAATGCTTTAGAGACTTTAAAGAGGATTTTTTCTTTAATTATGAGTTGGAAATTAAATTAATTTTTCATTTTTTTACAATACCTTAAATAATAAACAACAAAATTTAAAAGTGACTTGCAGTTACATTTAAACAATCTAACACCTATTTCAGTACTTTTTTATTTTATTAAAATATTTAATAACCAAAGTTTCACAAATAAGTACTCTAATAAGCTCCATTTGTCACTAAATTGCCTCTCTAAGGTCATTTTCTAATGTAAAGTGAAGTATAGAATGTATATTAGATCATCAAAGCCATAAAATATGTATTTACTGTTTTTCCTTACTCAGTCTCTTTTAAAATGCATGATGCTAGTAATTTGGAAGAACTTAATATTTGGTTCTAACCAGAAAAAAATTCTAAAATATATATTTAATTAGCTTCTGACTACCAGATTCTTTTAACTTTCTTGAAAAGTTTTCTTCTTTTTTAAATAATTATACACCAGATCTTCTATATTGTTTAATGATGACATCATTTAAAATTCTTCTCTCTGTTCCACGTCAACACTCTCATTACTTTGACCATTAAATTTGCCTGCCATGGAGAAACTCGAATCCTGGGGGTAGCCACGGTCTAAGTGACCTGGCTACGACCAGGCAGCTAAAGTTGATCAAGAACCTTGTAGAGTGAGCACAGAATGAACTGGGGCAGATCACTGGGAAGGAATGAGTGAATGTTTTACATTTAAAAGGGTGTGGCTACCAGCATTCTCTTTATTACATTCATGTCTACAATTTATCTTAAAGTCAGTCTTTCATAATAAATTTCAAAACATATTTCTCAATAAAGTATGCTTCACTGTGTTCAAAACATCAAATGTATGACAATTATAATAAATATTGCTGGCAGTTTCTAAATGCTAATTATTTGAGTTTTGATGATAGCATAGTTTTCACATAGATATCACTTTATTCTTTTTAAGTTTTTTATCAAGTAAAGGTATAAATTGTAGTGATTAATTAATGAAGCATTTAATGACCACATACTCCATAAAACCACTATTGAAAGGACTATGCTAGAAAAGGAAGTAAATAAATAGATAAATAAATCATATACTTTTATGAAGAGATAACAATGAATACCCAGCTATAACTAGAACAAGAAAATGATATCTTTTGTGAGAGAAACAAATATAGCATTTTGACAATAGAGCGTAGTGAGAAATATTATTTCTGACTATAATATTAACCATGGCTCTCTTTGCACTGGGCCTTGAATGATGGGTAGGAGTATGAAGGAGAGGTGTCAATAGATCAGTTCAGGCAAATAAAATACATCAATTAAGAAATTTTAATGGCAAAATGAGAGCTTTCTGGGTAATTGCTAGCAGTTTAGTAAAGGTAAGGATGAGTAATAATGAGAAAAGAACAAAACACCTGAAAAATTGAGGATTATATGGGACACTTAAAGGGTCTTAAAAATTATTCTAAAAAAGGATGGGCTACAGTAGAAGAGATTGTTCTGTGATATTTCCTCTCAATGTGAAATGATATTGTTTATAATAGATTAGAAAGCATACTGAATATTCAAAATAAAGTATATAAATTAATAATCTGAGTATTGAGGTGATCTTAAGAGTTTTTGAGCAAGAATAAAGAATATTTCATTAAACTGACTGTGTAAAAAATGTTATCTTGCTCTCCCAAGAGTGCAAGTTTGGAGGCAATTGCCAGGTTGAAGATGAAGTAGTCTTGAACTTTAATAGTGCCATAGGGAATGAGAAAAAGAAAAGAGAACGGGAGAGATTGATTTAAAAACATGTGATGGACTCAGAAACAGAGAACAGACTGACAGCTGTCAGAGGGGAAAGAGGGTCAGGGGACTGGATAAAAAAGGTGAATGGATTAAGAAAAAAACCCTCATAGACAACAGTGCGATGACAGCTGGTGGGAAAGGGAGTGGCGGCAGGTAGAAGAGGGTGAAGGGGATAAATGGTGATGGAAGGAGACTTGACTTTGGATGGTGAACATACAATACAATATACAGATGATGTGTCATAGAATGGTTCATGTGGAATCTATATATAATTTTATTAATGAATTTTACCTCAATTAATTCAATAAAAAAACCACACATGTTGATTACAGGTTAATTATATTTTATTATTAAAGTGTTTATTTTAAATGAGTACAGAGAATAATTATCAAAAATATGCCAGATCAAGTAATCAACTTTGCATATTATCTTGTTAAATTATTAAAACATCCCTGTGAGAAATACTATTATGATAATTATAGAAAAGTGAATTTAAATTTAAATAGATTAAACAACATGCCGAAGTCAAGTGTTAATAAATAATAGTCAAGTCTCAAATCCAATCTGGCCGGTTCCACATTCCCTTGTAAAGCAACACCACACTGTGTCCAAAGTAGGTAAACAATTATGAGATTACTAGATAGTGAATAAAAGCACAGTAAATATAATGATAACAAAGCTCAATGCAGAGTCTTGATGTTCAAAGATAATCTCTCTGAAAATAAACAATATGAATTTGTATAATGATATGAGAAAAATTTAAGTTATTTTAATAAAATGTTAACAATGGTTAAAACTATGAAGTACAATAATACCTACATTTTTTACAGTTGCTACATAAGTTAGGCATTATTTTAAGCTCTCTAATCCTCATGTAGTCCTTGCAATAAACACATAAATTCTGATAGTATTCCTTTCACAGATGACTAAAGGTACAAAGCGTGTAGTTGAGTAGTTCAAGCTGACGCGGGCAGAGAGTGGCAGATACCAGACTGGGACCTGGGACATATAGAGACACCAGACCCTGTTACTTTCCAAAGTTTTGACAATGTTCTTCTTAACAGTAAATTCACAAATTACTTCCTCCCTTTTAGATGTTGAAGGAACCAAGAATATAGTGATTTAGGAATAAATTCATTTTTTAATGCTCCTGCAGAAGGAAAGCCACATTATTTCATCATCTTTTAAATTATTAGTGGGTTTGGTTCATAAATGTGAGGACCAGGTTGATTATATACTGAATATATATTATATAACTTTATGTATTTTAAAACTACCTGAAGATGATATGGACAAAATTAAAAATTTATTTTTAATACAAAACAGAAATAAAAGATGAAACAAACAGACATGTTGGGGTGAAGTTAGATTCACAGCACAGTACTTTAATAACTGTTCTACATTTATATAGGGGATTTGCTATTTCATCTAATTTAAAGAAAATATTAATATTGGTATATATTAAAATATATATTGTATAGAAAATGTAAGAAACCACTGAGCTTAAGATTCAGAACTTTCCAAAATTAAATATACATATAACATATTATCACACTTTAGATGTCCGATTCTTTTAATTTTAACTCTTTTACAAAAGTAATTTTTAAAGATTTTATTTATTTACTTTTAGAAAGAGAGAAAGGGAGGTAGAAAGAGAGGGAGAGAAGCATCAATGTGCCAAAGATACATAGGTGAGCTGCCTCTAGCTCACCCCACAGCTGGAGACCTGGCCTGCAACCCAGGCATGGGAATCAAACCAGTGACCTCTCTGGGCACTGGCTGCGGCTCAATCCACTGAGTCACACCAGCGAGGCCCTGAAAATAATTTTTAAGATTATATCGAACTGTGAATTATGTTTATGCTAGAATTTTTTAATATCCACAAGTTAGTCAATTGCATTAGATGTTTCCATAGCAACTCCATGGCGGCTACTTAAAAACATTTCTTCCAACAGGCATTTGACAAAATATATAGACAGTCACTGTGTCAGGTTTAATGAAGACAGTCCCTCTGAGAAAGCGTAATGCTTTAAAGCCTTGTGTCCCTTTTACGTTCTAATATTTCCAGCTTTCCGAATGTGAGAGTCCTGCCTCCACTTGATTTCTGCTGCCACTGCTCCTGTGGTCCTTAGGCTTCTTCAGGTCTGGAAATTCTCTCGCTGCCCATATCTCTTAATCTGAAGCTCCATTTTCTGGTCTTAGCATCTCTCACATTTCTTAACCCCTGTTGATCTTAATCCTTACTTTATTGTCAGTTATCATTCTTGGACCTTGTGCTATTTTGTAGCCCAACACTGCTGTTACGGCGTTTGAGGAGCATCGTTTTTTGCTACTTTAGAACACCGCATCTTTATGACTTCTGGCCGTTCCTGCCTAGCACAGTCTCAGTTTTGAATTTCCAACTTATCTAGGAACTTTGTCTGTTCCTAGATAGGTAGAATGCTGCAAAGCCACATTAATTGGAGCCAGTCTGTCAGTGACTTTGTAGTGAATATCTAAATCAGAGACACTTTTCACTTTTGAAAGTGAAAGAGAATATTCCAAGACTGGTATAAAGAGCTGTGTCTCACAGAACCAGAGTGTGTCATCATCTTGACAAAAAGAGACTATTTTCTCATCAGAATCAGCCTGTAGTGATGCTTACATTTCTCATATGTATGCTTCTTTATTTTTAGTTGGTCCCCTGTTAGACATTTCCAGTGTCAGTTTTAAATCAGAGCCTCAAGAAATGAATCCCTTCTTCTTATCCCCAGTCCAATTCAACCAAAATCTACTCCCTCCTCCTTTGATGAGAGATTTGAAACTGCCCACATAAAAATTTCTCTATTTAATAGTCATTTCTTTGTCTAATTTAAAAGTCTTTTAATTCTTTCTGAAAAGTGTTTTTATACAACTTGATTGGCATTCTTTTGGGGTTCAGGACTGGAGCCAGGATAATCACTAAGCTTTCCTCTTCTTCTACTCAGCTGCCCAGAATGTATAAAATATTTCTTTCCAACCCACAGACCAAGTCATTATCTGAAGGTTTCTCCTTGGTTTTATATACATTTTCCCACATGGCATTTGCTCATCCATCATAATAGATCCAACATGCCTTAAGTATTTGTCATCGCCAACCTACTTTCTACAGATGTGATGGTTTATGAATAAATACCTGACTTTTTCAATGATACCTCAAAGTTAGAAAGTCCAAAACTGAATTTATTTTTGTTGCTGAGTCTACAAGCTTCAGGCTTCCAGTGTAAAAACCACTGCATTTCTTTCTTCAGTCGTGGTGGCGGGCTCTTGGATTAATGAGAAATGCTCCCTTTTTGGTATCTCCCGATACAGTCGGTCACCAGGTCCTGGAGTTTGTGTTCCCACCACGCTGCTCACTCCTCTTGCCAAGTTGTGCGTTATTCACCAATACGCATCACTGAGCCCCACAGAGTATTCCTACCAGATTAACCTTAAAGCTGAAACATTGATAATTTGAACTATTCAAGAACTTTTTATGATTCTTATTCTGGAGTCTGAAGTGGGTACGGACTCCTTAGCTTTGCATTTAAGGTCTTCCTTTCTCTGGCCTCATAACATGATCCCCCTTGTATTCTTTCACCATCTTTCCTACATTATCCAGACTGGATGGCTTTGTTATTTCCTGTGTGTTACCAGAATGTTTATTTTGTTCCTTGCTGTATGGACATCTCCTGTTGAAATTCCATATTCTTAAGGCCTTTATCATAGTCAGCCTCTCCCATGAGACACTGTACACTCCAGTGCCTGACTTGAAATCTCTTTTGTAAAAATTCCTACTAGCATTCCATTCTTACCTTTTTATTTATGTTACTGTCTCATAAACATTACCTGTGTGCTTGTTTTACCCTCAAAGTGTTATTTTGTAAAGGAAAGGACATACGCTTTTCTCGTTGTTTGAATATGCAAACATCATGTTTATACTAGTCAGTCATTAATTACTTACTGAAATTATACAAATGTCACTGTTTCAATATTATAGAAGTATGTGTTTGTAAGTATAGCATAAAAATGTTATTAGAACTCTGCAAATAAAGTTCTTCCCAAAGTTAGGTAGCAAGTATCATTATACCTAATAAATAGTTAAACTGGCTGATGCATGAAGAAATTACAGGATTTATTCACGATAAACCCTAGCCTTTGATAGAGCTGGGAGTAGATACTAGGTCCGTTATATTCCTCTTATCCCGTTCATTTTAAACAGAGCCCTCTATATGCATGCAAATTGCTGCAATCATTCATTAAGTAGATTCGATCTCTCATTTTCCTTAAATCATCACTGACTTGAGCTTATTGTTTTCTCAATTTAGGCCTAAGAAAATTATGGCCAGTTATTCATTCTCTAATCCACCTAAAAGTGAACTATATTTCATTGCTTGTAGGATGGTATGGGAAATCTGAGAGTCACCAAGAAGGGAATCCGACTTGAAGGTATATCTGAGTTTCTACTTCCATTGTATGTGAAAGAAATTCATTCCCGAAAGGTATGTGATACTGGCTTTGGCTTAACTGTAAAAGATAATTTAGAGGTTATGTTTTAGCTTGAAATAGGAGAATAGAATCCCCGTATCTGTTCAGTTTGTATTTAAGTTTCCTGAAGCTAAAGACTTACGGGAGGAAATCAAAATGATAAAACAACAGAAAAACTAGTGAAGGTTAGTTTTAAACTAACAGATTAGAGAATCATGTTGAATTAAACTGCAGTGTTGTATTTGCTAGTCTATAAAATGTGCCCCTCTGAAAATGCTTTCAATGGAAGTTAAAAATACATATTTATATCAATTCCAAAAGGGGCACTCGGTATATCTTGAGTAATTTTTGTTGGAAGCATTGACTTGAATAAATTATTTGAGGTTAATATATTATAAATCTTTTTAGTTTTAATGGACGTGCATTTTCTAAGACATTACAATGAGTCATGGTATAGAAATTAAATTGATTTCTGAATGTACATTATTTAAACCAAGAAAGAATATTATCTTTTCAACTGTGTGTATGCTTTGTGTACTTTATCACTCAGCAGCATGTTAAAATTAAAAAGATTATAACTTAGACAATGTTTATTTTGGCTTAAGTGTGTTACTTCTCAGAAGGTAGTAAGTATTCTTGGGTGCATAAAAATTGAACTAGAATATCTCAGATCTAGTAGGCATTCCCCTGGGGTACGTGTGTATAGGTATGGAAATAAATTTATTCAGACAGAAAGACTAGAAAGTGTGTTACATAAAATGTGGAAGTTTGCTAGCCTTATTTCATAAATATGAAAGTCCTTTTTAAACTAGAATTATGGTTCAATATCCCTGACATAATAATATCTTAGCAAATGAGTTATATAGTAAGGCATAATTTGATTCAAAGCTTTTTTTCCTTAAATATCAAAGTGAAAACGGAAAAGAGTACTTTTTAATATGAAATTTTAATTAGGATAATTATATTAACTCTAAATTTTATTTTGTTTTATGAGAACCTGCACAGTTTTATTTATATATTATGTTGACTACTCCTCTAGGGACTAGAAATTCTGTACTGAGATTTCTTTGCTTCCTGGATTTTGGTCTGACAAGTAACACAATAGACATATGTAAGGTACCTAACCTTACATGGTAAACTATGCAAATAATTAAATTCAAACTTTAAACATTGATTGGCTTTTTGTTTTATTTTTGTAAGAACTGAAAAATAGCCTGCTACCCCGTTAGTCTCCCCTCTGATTGAAAGTCACTGCCGCTCAGTTATTTTCTGACTTCTTGTTGTGTTGGGTACTGTTAGACAGTATCTGAAGAAAGGCAAACTTGTACGTGGGAATCAAGAAATTACTTAGCATGGCAAAGAAGGGGAGAGTAATCACAGGCAGGAACTTCTCTGAAAATGCATCCCTTTAAACCAAACTGTAGTGGCCACCTGAGAATACAATGTAGGGAGCGAGAGAATTCACCCCACAGCCAGAACCGTTTTGAGAGCGCAACTGTGACTGTGAACTAGGATTCTTCTAGAAAAATTGGATGAATGTGTACTCCATCTACTGACCTAATAAGAAAGAAGCCACTGATTTTATAACGTTGAAGTGTGAGGTGGTGGCAGTCAGGCTTACTAATATTCGTCCCTGGAAAGTTCGCAGCCTCAGTTCACCAGCACTTCTAAAACCACTGTATCGATTTGAAATCTCTATACAGCGCTTCCCCGTATCCAGTCCTGCTGCTTGTTCTCCCCACGTGGCCACCCATTACCATCTGCCTCTAGGTAGTTCTGCAGCATGGGGCTCAGCACCTCTGAAGTCAGGCAGGGGTGTGGCTTGAGATGAGAAAAGAAAGGAGACCCATTTACTTGAAAATTTCTCTGCACACACGCTACAAAAATAAATAATTGAAATAAATAGGAAAATGTACATCTCATCAGCAGCCCCCTCATTAGGATCACGAATGCATGCAGTAGGGTATGCTCTACCCTAAAGCCTTGTCACTATTTAAGAAGCCAGCCACAGTTCCCCCGAGCCTTAGTTTTCTCATGAATGCAGTGAGTTTGGTGCAAACTTATCAGTACGCTTAGTTCTTAGGTTAAGAAAGAATACAAAGAAATTCAGCAATACTAGTAGACATGAGATTTATATTTTGAAAATTCTGTTGTATACGCTAATCTTTTTATACCTTTTTATGTATTCAGATATTTGTATGGTAAAACATCAAAGTTCCTCTAGGTCTAAGATAAGCACATTTATTAAAATTTAAAACTACTTTTGAATATTCAATTAAGCTAAGAAGAATACTAATTACTATGTACAACAATTTGGATGTATACAGATTTTTTTCCTGGCAATTTTAATGTGTGTATATGTGCGTGTGCATGAGTTTGTGCATTTTCTTGCACTAAGTCTAAGGGGTTGTCTTCTTTATGTTTAGTCAGTATTCCATTCTGTAATAAATTTTTTTCTTATTTAACGTTACCTTCTGGTTATGCAGGAATTTAATCCTACACATAGAAATGTGATGGAAAAATTTCAATTTGTCAGAAAGACACACACTTCTGTTCTCTTAACCTAATAAACCCGGGGCCGCTCCTACGGTCTGCAAGCTAACTGGCCCTTCTCCCACATTCAACTTCTACAGATACTTGAAGTTCTATTATTATCTATCAGAGTTTAGTCTCTTCTTCATCTTTAACAAAAATCCAATTTATCTAAGTGATCCATCTTATCAGTACATGGGGAAACGTGGGGTATATTTGAAATATCTTAGAATTCAATGCATCTTTCAAATGTAACACTTTGTTTTCTGGGAGTACACATTTGTGAAATTAAACATCCAGTTTT
Source organism: Artibeus jamaicensis (assembly GCF_021234435.1). Lineage (NCBI taxonomy): Eukaryota > Metazoa > Chordata > Mammalia > Chiroptera > Phyllostomidae > Artibeus > Artibeus jamaicensis. The sequence continues at coordinate 16,774,558 of NW_026522056.1, read as the reverse complement.
GTTCAAAGAGGAAGTATACTGAAGGATATGGAATTTGGGGCTACCTTAAATAAATGATAACATTCTAAATCAGTGTTCAGTGTTCATGGTCCAACATTAGGCCAGTGTTTTTGAAACAGCAGGAAATGAGGACATGCATTAGCATGCTTTTTAATCCCTATGCTTTTTTGTTTTCAGTGTCACCTGAATATGTTTCCCAAGTTTCAGGAGTCCAGAGTACTAGGATGGTTAAGTTAGCCACATTTCACTGATTCTTGCCAGAAAGAAACTCTGCATCATGTAGGTCTCTGTGACTTCTTTAAGCATTACTTACCTTCATCTGATATTAGGCAGTGTTCTTGTTTACTGTTTACTGTTCCAGAATCCTTAGTTACAGTGGTAACTCACCACTGCCCCCTGATCTCAGCGTCCTGCGTGATAGATTGATAATTGTGCCAGGAAATAACTACCAGCTAATTCCAATTTCAATAACACCCCAGCAAATCAAAGATGCTTATCTTCCTAATGATGCCTGCATTTGCAGAGCTAAGTAAGACTCTGCTCCCACCTTCATGCGCAGTCACTTTGCCCGGCATCAGAGCTGTGAGGCTCACTCACTTCTTGGTTACAGCAGCTTATTACTGTGTGTGATCAGTGCTTCTTCATCGAGTTCAGACACAAATCCACTGGGTCAGGCAAGCTCAGCAAACCTCTTTCCCAGTTACACAACATTCTAATCACTTGACCCTGTCTTTTTCAGGTACATTTGTCTCTTATGATTTTCTTTGCAGGTTTATCCCTTCCACATAAATTCATACAAAGAGATATCTGCAGGCTTCTATAATCATTTAATCATTATCATTATTGTGTTGCATTTAGATGTTTAATACAAGTGAAATTGACTGTTTTATTGTAATGTCTTTATTCAAGTTAAAAAAAACTAAAAATGATTCAAAAATCTTTACACTTGGAAAAAAACAACTGTTAACATACATGGAATATCACACAGTCATATGTTTATACATCTGCACAAACAGAAAGATAGCTATGCAGAGAGGCATATTCTTGCTATTTAAAATACTATACTAATTTAGTAAAAGAAATATAGTCTGAAATAAATTTAAAAGAATTGCTGAACTTAAATAAATTTCCTTCACAACAAGAACTCTTTAAAGCTTGTCTTTAGGTTAAGAATAGACGTTCAAGAGCATCAGGAGGAAGCTGGATGTCTTCACACCCTGGTGTCAGCTCCAAACAGTGTTCATTAACGCCCCGCAGTGCGATTTGAGGTGATTAGCCTCTTTCCAATTTGTCTTCACTCTTCTTCAGTTTCAGTTTGAGGACAATTATATTATTTTAACTTTGCCAGAGTTCATGGTAATTGCATTCTGCTCTGCAACGCTCATCGCCTTGGCACTTGGATCTCAACTGCTTGTGTAGGTGGCTGCTGTATTCACCCCCAGTATTACATTTAGGCTTCCCTATGGCTGAGCTCATTCTTCGGGGATTCCTCCTTACTTGTCTTTCACCATTAAGTAGGGGTGTTTGTTTGTTTGTTTGTTTGTTTGTTTTCTTGCTTGCTTGTTTGTTAAATGTTGAAATAGTTCACTCTAAGTATGTCTGTTTATTTTTTGGGGGGAATATTATGAATGGCTCATCCCTTCTTTTCCTGTTAACCCACTGTTCTATTAATTCTAGCACTAAATACTGCCATAAAATGTCTGAAGGCAGCCTGATACTTTCCTCTTGTCGATGACACTAATGTTCTGTCTGATGTCTGATGCATGTTTTTATCCTTTCACTTGTTCGCTTCAGGGAAAATTTTTCTATTGTATCTCTCAACATCTTTCATTTCCATTTGTAGAGTCTTTACCCCTGAGAAAGCAGTCATTCTTATGTTGGACCATAATTTATCCAGTGATTTCAAACTCTATATTTTCTCCTGAAAAAAATTGACTGTCATTTGTAGAATGACTTTTGAGTCTCAGAATTTTCCTTAGGTCCACAGTCTCCTTTTGAATCTTGTCATTTTGCTGTCTTTGAGCTTCAGTTTTATTAAATTTATTTTTTTTATTCTGACACTGAAAGCACTTGCCTTACATAGCTGGAAATATCCCTTATGCATCTCAGTTTGCAGTAGAGGAATTCAAGTCCGGCCACTTTCTTTATCTTACTGGAGAGATTGTGGGTGAGGAGGAGGACATGGAATGTAGCAGTTCTCTCGATCTGAAGTGCCACCAAATGGCGTTTGCTCACCAGACATGGATGATTTTTTTTCCTGAAAGATTTTTTTAAAATTTTTATTTAGTTATTTTTCAAGTACAGTTTTTTGTCTATTTCTCCCGTCCCAGCCCTCCCTGCCCCGTGCTCCCCACCTCCCTTCCATTCCCACCCCCCAGTCCTCATCCCTGTGTCTTTCATACTTGTTCCTCAAAATCCCTCCCCTTTTGTCCCCTTAAATTCCCTTCCCTCTCCCCTCTGGTCACTGCTCACTTGTTCTCTATTTCAGTGTCTTTGTTTTTATTTTGCTTGCCTGTTTGTTTTGTTGTTTAGCTTCCTGTTAAAGGTGAGATCATACTCAGCTTAATGCTTTCCAGTTCCATCCATGTTGTTGCAAAGGGTAGTAGCTCCTTCTTTCTTTCTGCTGCATAGAATTCCATTGTGTATATGTACCACAATTTTTGGATCCATTCATTTACTGATGGGCACCTAGGTTGCTTCCAGCTCTTGGCTATTGTAAATTGTGCTGCTATGAACATTGTGGTGCATAGGTTCTTTGAAATTGATGTTTTAGAATTCTTGGGATATAATCCTAGCAGTGGAATTGCTGGGTCAAAAGGCAGTTCGATTTTTATTTTTCTGAGAAAATTCCCTACTGTTTTACATAATGGTTGTACCAGTCTGCAATCCCACCAACAGTAAACTAAAGACCCCTTTTCCCCACACCCTCTCCAGCATTTGTTGTTTGTTGCTTTGTTTATGATGGCCATCCTGACTGGTGTAAAGTGGTATCTCATTGTGGTTTTAATTTGCATCTCTCTGATAGCTAATGATATTGAGTATCTCTTCATGTGTCTCTGGATCCTCTGTATGTCCTCCTTGGAGAAGTGTCTGTTCAAGTCCTTTTCCCATTTTTTTATTGGGTTAGATGTCTTCTTAAGAGTGGAGTCTTGTAAGTTCTTTGTATATTTTGGAGATTAAACCTTTCAGACACGGACGATTTTAAATCTCTGGGTCTTAGTGGCCCTTTCTGCTGCTGCAGGAAACCACCCACCGTAGGCGCTGTTTTTCATTCTTGGTAGATCTTTTCCCAGGACAACCTACTTGACCACCCTCTTTCCCTCTCTCCTGGTCAGTTTATTTGAGTTAGGTTTCTCATAAATATGTTAAGACACTCTTTTTTCTTCCTGGGGTATGGGCAAGAATATTATATGGATACCCATTATATGCTGCTATGAAATAATCTCTTTTCTTGGATTCCACTTTTTAAAGTTTATAGCAACCTAAAAGTCATAATACTGTGACTACACAATCGAAATTGTGCCGTGCTGATTCATTGCTCTTTAACAATTCATGAGACTTTTCAAATTAATCTTCTTAAAAAATTCTCCAGGAAATCTATATTTCTATTTATGTGTATGGAGTGTTGGGCGGAACCCTTAAAGAAGTATGAGGGATGCTTTGAGCACAGCAGACTTTGTTTAAAAATGAGAAAAAAATACCATGGTGAGAAATCCTTATTATACTGGAAGACAAATGTTGCCAAATATATAAGTATAGGCGAAATTAGTTGTTAGGGGTACAATACCTAGGATTTAGAAGCAAATTAAAAAAAACTGTATGGAGGCTCCAGGAGTTCTTTTTTACTGTGTATCTTTTTTCTAGAGATGATTGTCTCCTCACTCATGTTATCTCTAAGACAGTGAGCATTCTGTCATCATCTCATATTTAGTGGCTTTTATAAACAGGGATACAAACAAATTTCCTGTAGCTTCTCTCTCTCTCCTCCAGAACATACGCACATGCACACACACAGAGAGACACAAAGGTCCACACACAGCCCTACACTTATTCTTTTCCCAGAAAACATGTGAGATCATGAGATGGCAAACCCACCACGAAAGGGAAGCACCCATTTGTTCAGATTGCTCTTCTGTTATGATATTAGAATTTTTTTGACAATCTATTGCAGAGAGACTAAAGCAAGGATATACAATGTTTAACAGAGAGAAGTGGAGGTGTGACCCGTTTGTTTGTTTGTTTGTTTGTTTCCCTGGATGAAGAGTCCTCAAAGGAAAACATTTTGCTGATGTGGAAGAGGTGCAACAAAACACAGCAAAAGCACTAAAAGGCATCAGAATTAACGAGTTCAAAAACCGTTCTGAGCAGGCGGGAAAAACTTCTCAGTAGATTTAAACATGTTAGAATAAATTCTGATTTTGGAGGGTCATGTATCTATCTGCAATCTACTAAATTGATTTAATAACTCTGTAATGCGTTTGATTTGAGAAACATTTCCCTAGCTGTTAGCAACTCTAATAGCTTGTTCAATAAATTTACGGCTAAATATTTTCTCCTCTCTCGGGTATCATAGATATAATGGATTTACAGGGAATAAGAAACATTTATTTGAATTTCAAAGGATAAAGTGCAAAAGGTGTAAATACCATGAAAGCAGCAATCACGTTTTTGACCACTTTCTACAACTGTGCCTGAGAGACGAAAAACTCAGTGAAAAACTTTAAACTCTTCATTCCAATATAAGGGCACATATCTCAGTGTAGGTTTACTTTACTGAAAGAATGAGTGGGTGGTGTATTCAAAAACATAAATTAAAACCATATAAGATGTTTCTGTGTCACATTAAACAGAATAGGCAACTCTATTATGCCTGATCTTTTATATTTGTTTCACTAGTTTACCAGTATTAGGTCCTAGAGTTGCCTTAAATTGCATAAGAAAAAGTAGTCAGCCCTGGCTGCTGTAGCTCAGTGGATTGAGCACGGGTCTGCAAACCAAGGGATCACAGTTTGATTCCCAGTCAGGGCACATGCCCAGGTTGTGGGCCAGTTCCCAGCGGGGGACGCATGAGAGGCAACCACACATTCTCTCCCTCTCTCCTTCCCTTACCCTCTAAAGATAAATAAATAAAATATTTTAAAAAACCAAAAAGAAAAAGTAGTCATATTAATTTCATATTTATAAAGATAACAGAGTAGTTAGTTCTCACATGCATGCCCAGAACAGAAGATCTAACTTTGAATTTTCAGAGCTTTATGATTTATGATGATCTCGCCTGTATAAATGTAACTGGCTTGTCACCTACATCCCTGTGTTGGTCACAGGGACCAAAAGTCACACTAACTGGGCACCAGTGTGTTACTTGAACCACAAAATGATCTGCCTTATATTTTCTATGTCTGTTGTGTTTCTTGATGAAATACCTTTTATTAGTTTATACATTAATTTTTTTAATTTATATTTGTTTATTTATAAGGTTGTTGTCCTCGGAAGTCAGGCCTTGGAACTGACCACGGCAGTAATTTTAGTGAGATTATTCCAACCTTACGTTGGGTCTTCCACACTAAATAAGTAGCCATAAATCAAGCTGGTATGTCTCCATGTGAAAGAATTTCAGTTGGGCTTTAAAGAATTATTGGAATTTGCTTTTCAAATTAGATCCATTTTTGTGAGCAAGAAAACAGCTTATAAAATATAATCATTGTTTGTTTGGAGAACAGAGTAGAACATTTTGGTTTGATGTGAGGAAGCCTATAAAGCAACAGTCTCAAACCCAGGCAAGCGTACCTGCAAGGGTGTGACAAGCCTTTTCCGGCATTAGTGAGGCGTGGAGATCCATCTCCAGACTGTCGGACTGCACATGCGCACTGGCTGAATCTGCTCTGCCCCAGAATGCCCATCGCTCTGTACCTGCTACTTCTCTTTTGTCAACCTCCCCAACGCAACCATCCTTTCCTTATTTTACAAAAGTAAGGGGTCACTAGCATGAGTCTTTTCTTTTAACATTTTAAAAAGATTGCTTAGGACATAAGAATTTTAGAGTAGGGGAGGAGGATTGGCTAAACTGAAAGGGAGTTTAAATATATATTGCATCTGAAGTAAAAGTAAAAAGATAGATAGATAGATAATAGACAGATAGATATAAACACATACAGAGACAGGGAAGTACCAGTGGCAAGTAAGAATTATTGAAGGGGAAGCATACGTATCCATTCAGGACATAAACTTATGGCACAAAATATCTCTTTTCCTTCTTAAAATTACAAGTGAAAAATAAGTTGGCTATCTTGCGATAATACTAACATATTTAGCTGAGGTGAAATATTCAGACACTTTTCCCCTGGAAAGTAAGGCTGGTTTCACTAATGATGTAGGTTACATAGCAGAATGCTCTATTATTTGGCTAAGCTCAGTTTGAGCTCCCAAAAATTGGAGTATTAAACAAAATACATTTGAACCACATATGTAATATTTAGCATCAGATATTATAAAACATTAAACTTTAATGTCTTAAAAACATTAAATTTTTATGCCAAAATATTGCACATATCAACTTAAAAATATCTGAGAGAACATAGTTTTTTAAATATTTTAGGAAATGAGTGAATAAAAATATATTTGAAGAACAAAAGATACAGAGGAACAGAGAGACATTGATTTGAAAAGCAGCTTAGGGCTTCACACCTGCAGGAATGTTAGGGAATTTAGAATTTGTCCTCAAAGCATTGAAACTCTAAGTGCCTATAGTGTCTTAAAATCTATCATCTACTATATTCTGAGTTAATAAAAAGCATTTCTTTAAGTGTAATAAACAGTAATTTCATTAACTGAAACACTTATTTATTCTTTACCATTAGTTTTGGCAATTGCATTGTAATGTATATGACAATAATTTTTTTTAATATTTCTTTTTTTAAATTTAATTGTTGTTCAAGTGCAGTTTTCTGTCTTTTACTCCCATCCCAGCCCACCCCCCCAGTGCCTTCCACCTCCCTCCCATTTCCACCCCCCCTTTGTTCTCGTCCATGTGTCCTTTATACTAGTTCCTGCGAATCCTTCCCCTTTTTCCTCTGAAATTCCTAAAATATTTCTAAAAGAACCTATGCACCCCAATGTTCATAGCAGCACAATTTATAATAGCCAAGAGTTGGAAGCAACTTAGGTGCCCATCAGTAAATGAATGGATCAAAAAACTATGGTACATTTACACAATGGAATTCTATGCAGCAGAAAGAAAGAAGGAGCTCCTACCCTTTGCAACAGCATGGATGGAACTGGAAAGCGTTATGCTGAGTGAAATAAGGCAGGTGGTGACAGACAAATACCATATGATCTCACCTTTAACAGGGAGCTAAACAACAAAACAAACAAGCAGGCAAAATATAACCAAAGACACTGAAATAGAGAACAGGGAGACAGTGACCAGAGGGGGGAGGGGAGGGAAAAGGGGAAGGATTCACAGGAACAAATATAAAGGACACATGGGCAAAAACTAAGGGGGTGGAAGTGGGAGGGAGGTGGGGAGCACTGGTGGGGGAAGCTGAGATGGGAGTAAAAGACAGAAAACTGTACTTGAACTATAATTAAATAAATTGTTAAAAATCCTTAAAAATATTTCTAACACATAGAGTGCTGGAAAATTTATAAAAGGCACTATACTGAGCAACAGATAAAGAAGAAAGGGGTTAAGAGGGGATAAATGGTGAAGGAAAGAGACTTGACTTGGGGGATGAACACACAATACAATATATAAGTGATATGTTTTAGAATTATATGCCTGAAACTTATGTAATTTTATTAACCAATGCCACCCCAGTAAATTCAATAAATAAAAATAATAATGATAAAAATTAAAAAATAAGAACAAACAAAAACAATAATTTTAAAAATAGAAATATTCAATATCTTAAAACTAAATTCTTAATTACTACAAATTACAATTTTGTTTCCTGGATTAGTTGTTTACAAATGATTTTTAGATGTGATATTATTTTGTCAAATAAAATCTTACCAAAAAACCCACAAAATCAATATAAAACAAAAGAACATGAAGATCTGCCCCATCCATGACAGGAATCTGTTGGAATTTTGAGATTCTTACATTATAGCTTGAAAAACACTGGTTTTAACCAATATTTCTAGTGTCATATGCATTTTTCTTATTGTACAATCAGTAGAGTGATTAATATTAAACTAATCACAAATACTATAACAACTTTTTCATTCATATTTTATCATGAGCTTCCTCCTCACTCTCAAGGCACATGATTTACTGTAGCGACGATTTTGCCTTTCATATACTTCCACCACACTCCTCTGATTTTCCCCACATTAAGAAAATGACTGCAAAGTTTAGGGTTGTCAGTCTTAAAAATAAAATAGCCAGTTATTTACCAGCAAAAATTGGTTTATTTATAAACAGCACAGGAATTGCAATTTGGAATATGTAAGCTTCAGCAAACCAAAGGCATGTCCAGAGAACAAGGGGAAGCTGGGAGGGGCTGTTTTGAGTGAAAGGCCATTGGGAGAAAGTGAGGCCTTCAGAGTGGTAGTGGTTTCTCATTGGCTGAAAGAGTAGGCTTCCACTGTTGGGGAGGTCAAGGTGTACTTCGGGCTGGAGTCCGGAAATGCCAGTGGGGAGTAGAGCAAGAGCGCTCGGCTTTCAGGACTTCTCAACTTCAATTTTAATAAACTTTCCTGTATTCATTTTCAAAGGGTAACATTTCTTCCTCTTAGTTTTGCATCTCCATAGCTATTAAAATCTCTTTTGAAGTAGCAAGCAGCCTCCTGCAAATCAGAACTTACTTCAAGCACATCTGTGACAAAAGAAGTAATCTTTATCACAAGTTTACTGAGACATATCAAGATCTTGAAATTTTCAAAAATTAAGAAAATTAAAAATGACATGTGATATCATGTTTCTTGTTTTAATTTTATTGATGCTAATCGTAACATTTTGAATATGATGAACCTATGCATTACCTTTGATCACCCTGCTTTTTAGAAACTTAAAAAATTCATATCCTACAACTTTACTGATTCTGTTGATAAGTGCCAACAGTTTTTCAGTTGAGTCTTTAGGATTTTTTACATATAGCTTCAACTGTTGTTCTGTGTCCCACAGATGACCCAATTTATATCCATAAAAAAATCATGGATTTCCAGGGGACTCAGGTTATCTGGCCATGAGTGTCTGTCACTGTTGAATTCTTTCTCCCCCACATTACATGAAAGTTATTTTCTCTTTCATGACAGCTAGCATTTGCTGGGTTTCTCTGCTTTCACCCCATAAAATGGACACATTATTTACACATGATTTTTTTTAATTTTATAAAGACCCTACTAAAGTTTTTTGAAGTGGGTTGTGTCCATAGTAGAACCTTTCTTACTCTTTTGTCCATTATCTTTCTTTTCCTCTTTTTCAAGATCAACAACCAAAATTTTCTTTCACTGTTTGTATGTTTATGCTATACATTAAAGGTATAGAATATAAGTTTGCATATTTTTTTAAAAAGGAAAATATAATGGAAAAATGGCCAACAATTTGTTACTACAATTAACATCAGTTAATAGGATTGAACATGAAGAAGAAAGCAACTTTAACTTAGGAACTTTGTGTCTTTAAATTATTACAAGTATATATAACAGGACTGAAATATTAACTTAGTTCAGGGCCCTAGTTTTAATGCTCTGTCCCACAGGGATAAGAGAACCCTATAATTTTTTTTCTTGCTTTTACAGACAAAGAGGAAAGAGTTGTTTTCGACAAAGAAAGGTTAAATTGACCTAAGTAATTCAGGAAAGGAGAATATGACTGAGGAGAGGGAGAGAAAATCTGAGAGATACTGAAGATATTTGTCAGATTTTGTCAAAGAGGATAGGGCCAGAAAAAATTATATTCTGATATTTTCATTGATTTTAAGATATGCAAATACATGTTGTGAACAGTTAAAATTTACTTGTGCTGCTAAATTGTTTCTTTGACCTTGACACCACTCTGAAGCTTAATTACATGATTCTAGTCTTTAACCAGGTTACTGAAGTATTAATTTGGAAATTGAAGGACTGGGAAATAAGAAAAGAGACAGAAAGAATAGTTATTTCAAGGCCATCTCTTTTGTGTCTCCCTATATTCACTGCTTCATTTCTATCTATGATTCAGTTTTGTTAAGTGAAAGTTGTTTTAACTGTATCTTTTTTCCTAATGAATTATTTGTTAAAAATATTTTATCTTTTTATCTTTCTCTCATTTCTTAAAATGTAAGTCAGTGCAAATATTCCCCTTCAATAAATTTTTGGTGCAATCAGTAATTGTCTGCCACTTCATTTTTTTGTGAGGAAGTGTTTATGAAGTGAATTACTAAAGCTGCCGTAAACCAGCATCTTCTTTCTGTTTTTTATCCTCTGGTGCTTGTGGAACAGAAAAGAGCAGGGCAGTCTTTTTAATATTTTTATTGTTGTTGTTCAAGTACGGCTGTCTCCATTTCCCCCTCCAACTCTCCCACACCCCAGCCAGCCACACCTCCTACTAGAGATCCTACCCTCCTTTGGGTCTGTCCTTGGGTCCTTTATACATGTTCCTTGATGACCCTTCCCCTTCTTTCCCCCATTATTCCCCTCCCCTCCCCTCTGGTTACTGTTCAATGTCTCTGGTTATATTTTGCTTGCCTGTTTGTTTTGTCAATTCGGTTTCACCTAATGCAGTTAATTTTTTCTTTTTATGTCTCCTCAGTTATATTTATAAGTTTCTGATACTTTGGACCTGATACTTTAAATTACCATTTTTTATTTCATTTTGAAGAAGTGTAACATGTTATGTAAATGCCTATATTTATTGCTTAAAAAAAACAATGCCTTTATAACACCATGCCATGGTTGCTCTCTCCATTTTTCTGTGATTTGCAACATCTCATGTCGCATTTCACTCAACTTACTACCTTACCCCATGTGGTCCTCTTACTTGTTGTTCATCAAAAACTGACTCGGAAAGATAGACTCAAAATACCCTGACTATGCCAGGTAGCAGTTTATCAAAGAGTGACCATGGATTATCACCCAACAGAGGAAAGGCTTTTGTAGAGAAATTAATTCTAATATCTTCTCAGTGCTTTAGATCTTATATGGAATAATGTATAATTAACTAATCAAATAAACACCTAACCTTGTAAGTCATTTCAAAAAATTTTAAATTAATGGACATAGTGCTTAAGGGAAATTATACAAACTATTATTTTTGATTAATTAAGATTTATATGTTACACTATAATGTTATCACATTTATTGTTTTGCTTCAGTCCTATTGTTCTGTTGACTATTTTATTGTTGTGATAGTTATTAAAATTAGTTTAATTGCCTAAAAACAATATATGAAGATTGATTTAACTATCTTTTTTGCAAAAAAAAAAGTGGACTTGCCCAAAATTTAAAGCCATAGCATTAATTATTTCCATCCATTTTGTGCATTAGCCAAACAGTGCACTAACTGGTCTGGGGCTGAGTAATCTAAAAGGTCCCACAGAGGAGTCCCCCTGGCTGTGATGGCTGAGATGCCCACCCCACCGCACCCCACCCCCGCCCATAACCTCGAATCCTGCAGGAGGTTGGTCCCGGCTCGAGCACGTGGTGACAAAATGATTCCCAGCAGCAAGCCCCAGTGTGCAAATGCTGCTCAAGCTTCTGCTGGTGGCAAATTTGTTAATGGCCCATTAGTCAACACAAGTCACAAGGCTGGGCCCCAATTTGAGGGATAGAGAAATTGATTCTGCCTCCTGATGGGGGCACAGTAAAGTCATTTTGCAAATGGGCATGGCGGAATGGGAGGAATCTGTGGCCACTTTGCTGGATCACAAAGACCGTCATATTACTTCTTGTGTTAAAATGGTATTGCGCTTTCTCATCTTAGAGTTTACAAGTAGCACTTGCTATGAAATACTGAATTGTGTACTTAGGTCTTTGTTTCAAAAGCAGTAAGTGTTTGTTAATCTTACTAATATGCATATTACTTTTTCATTGAAAATTAGATAAAATGCCCAAATTTTTGCTATTTTATGTTTATACAATAACTTTTTAGGAAAGATTTTATTTATTTATTCTTTGAGAAAGGAGGTGGGAGGGAGAAAGAGAGTGAGAGAAGCATCAATGTAAGAGAAATATTGATTGGTTGCCTCTCCTACACGCCCGAACCGGGGACCAAGCGGGCCACCCAGGCCTGTGCCCTGGCCTGGATCTGAACTGGAGGCTTATTTACCCTTGGTGGGATGACACCCAACCAACCGAGCCGTACCAGTCAGGCCAGCAGCAATTTGCTTTTAAGCAACTGAAAAACAATCATTTTTGAAGATATGAAAAACCTGCTTTTGAGTTGTTTGAAAGTTTTGGTATCAGGGCACAGAATTCTTTTTACAATTTTTTAAAAACCAATACAAATATGAAAAATATCGGATGCTATGCCCATATCAACAAAATGTCATTTATGGGGCATTACTGTGACTTACAAGGCATCTTTCATGCTAAACATTACTTATCTTATTGAATTTATGTGATTATGTTGTTCTTCTGGTGGTGATATTGGTGCATTAGTTGTTGACATTGATTGCCCTGTGAAGATTGATAGCTTGGCTTTGTATTATATTAAAATAAATACCAGTGAAAATTAGATATGTCTTCAATCTATTTGATCTAGAAGCATACAATAAAGCACTCTAAACTGGCATACATTGTTACAATGCTTTCTAAGTGCTGTTTATCTCAATACTTGATTATGTGAGTTACAGATTTCTATGTAAATACCATGTTCTATCTTATCTAAGTTGCTATTAACTGATAATTTTAGGAAGGCCACAAATCTCTAAAACTTGATTAATTTTCTATATCAGGCAATTTCTTAATGCTATAATATAACAAAATTATGCCCATAGTTAACATAAGATAGGTGTGCTACTTCTAGAATCATAAGTGAATGGATACAGTGTTCATTTTACACTGGTAAAACAACCTAAAGTTTAAAATTGTAGCCATAGAGAACATTTATTAAATAGATTGGCCATTTTTGTGTGAAGTAAATAAATCACAAGAGATGGTGTATTACCATAGCAATTGGATGTGGAGCCGTATGGGATACATGCAGTTTGGTTTTTTCTGGAATACAAACACCCTCATTAATACCATTTGAAAATCAGATTTTGGCACTATTTATAGGTGATCTTATGATACTATTCTTTTTAACATGTGAAACCATGTTTAAATGATAGCTAACTGTAGAATCATCATTTGTATTATAGTATCTCATATAATACTAAGAATAAACTAGGAAAAGAATAAATATTAATTGGAGTGGACATGAGGTTTTTGCCCTTAGAAATGTCTTTATTTTATTCATTTCAGAAAAAAAAATGTAATTTGCCCAACTAAGAGAATCATTTATAATTCTTATAGACATAATGCAACTCCATTATTGTTCTCGTACTAAAAATAAAAATTTCTAACATTATTATAATTACTTAAAATGATTGAGTCAATAATGAAATGAACATGATGTAATACAATTGTAGTTTTAGAATAAGAATGTATTGATTAAAATCTTGCTACTTAATGTAATTGGTTATCCATTATTTCCACTAACAGTCAAGAAGACTGATGTTATTGGATGTCATTGTTAATGGGCTTTGCTTCACTGGAAATACTTTTGACTCATTCAGTTGTAATAAAAATATATATTTGTAGCATATATTTTAGTTTCACATGTCTGTGAATCCACTGGCTCATCATTCACGGAAGCAATGTTTGGTTTTCTACAAAGTATTTGTAGTTTATTATCAGAGGACAGTTCTAGCCTATGAACAGCCAGTTCCTCTGTGTACATGTGTTTGTGTGTGTGTAAGAGAAGGGGGGTGTGTGTTGGTTTATAATAAATCCATGTTCTTTGCAATAGTTAAAATCTCTATCTTGATATTACATTTTTGAGAAATATGTGAAAAGCTACATTTTATTTTAAATCAAATTTATCCTCTGTATTTATGCTATTCTTATGTTTTAGTTAGGTTTAGATTCCATTGTAGAGAAACTGGTTCCAAAATACATTTGGAAATTAAAATAGGTTGTTTTATTTTATATTTAAGATTTTTTCATATCCCTCACTATCTGGGACAAAAATGGCCATTGAATAAATATCTCATGAGATTAATTGCCTTTGACGTGGGTCTTGTACAATGATGATAGATAGATGATAGATAGATAGATAGATAGATAGATAGATAGATAGATAGATAGATAGATAATGGGGGTATGCTAGGCAGAGGGTTCACTTGAGCAAGTGGTCAGAGTTAGAAATACAAATGTGACTGAAACTAGAAAGTTAGTTTGAGGTCATGTTGACTGTCCATGTAAACCTGGACCATGAATATAATTTAGATTTTACACACCAAAAAATACAGGGTCATCAGATACTTTTCAAACCTTTAAGTGACTTAGGCTTTTATTTAGGAATAGGATTCTGGCAGATATACAGATGAACAGCAAAATAATGATATAACTTAAAAAACAATGCATGAAGTACACACACAAAGTACATTTTTTAATGTTAAAATCAGGGCTTTTTTTTTCTACCAAACTTCTAAATTGTCCACCTTGGTGTGTGTTTTTACTTTTCTGACACTTAATCAACTGGATTTGGGGGCAGAGATGTCACAGTGACTAGGGAGAGGCTTCCAATAAAATAAATAATGTCCGGTAGAATTATTCTTGTTTCAGAGAAACTGTCACTGCTGCAGACCCTGCCTCTGCTGAGGCCCAGCCCCGCATCTCTGTCCACCAGTAGTTAGAATTCACGGTAGCCCCAAAAGATCAGTCATTTCCCCCCAACTTCCACGTTGCCCCTCTGCAGCAGTTTGCCTCAGGAGCAATACCAGAGCACTAAATATTTTAATGACTGTTACATATTGACATGGACAGAATATTGGGAAAGTTTCATAGTATCTCCTCTCTTCTGCCCAAGCGTGTTACTGAAGCAGCCGGGGCCTTTACAGAGAACACAAGGGCCCAGACAGTGCAGTTCTGTCCTCTGTGTGTCGGGAGAGCCCAGCAAAGACAGGGCTCACTCAATATTTTCTCAAGAAAATGCTTATAAATAATTTTCATGCAGCCAAGGTTTCTTTGCCTCTTATAATACAGACAGAATTGGAGCATTTGCACGCTGAGAGTACCATGTATCTTCACCAGGAAGGGAGATACTCCAACGTGAGAATTTGTAAGTTAGAGGCAGGTTGAATGTAACAGAAGAAAACAATTATTCGGAAACCAGAATACAAACTGTTGTTTGTTTATTCATCGTTCACATAACTGACAGTTAAAGAGCTATTTTAATCTGATTTGCATTAGTGAGGCAACTAATACTTCACATAGGGAAAACTGTCTTGAAAAAGAAGACCAGGCTTGACCCAAACCGGCCTCTGAAAGGACTGACGTAGTAAGTCTCTCACCTCATCTGCCTGACATGAAAAAGGAAAAAGCATCACTGGTGAAGAATTCATGTGAAGGCGTCTTTTATAAACCTCATACACAATACCCAGCATAAAAGCAAATATTAATGACATGCAAAACACATAGCTAGATAATATATTCAAAGGACCTCAGTGTTGGAAAAGGCAGAAAACATCAACATTTTACATCGAAAGACATGGATAATTTGTAAACTAAAGGAGGAAAAAATATACCATGTACATAACATTAAAGGGAATCAGTGTAGCTACATTGAAATCAGATCAATTCTTCCCTGGTTGTATGTCTCATAGTTGGAGCATCATCCCACACACCAGAAAGTTGTAGGTTCGATCCCTGGTCAGGGCATGTATCTGGGTTCAGTCCTTGGTTTCCGCACGTACGGGAGGCCACCAGTCAATGTTCTTCTCTCTCTCCCTCTCTCTCTCTTTTATCTCCGTCCCTCTGTCTCTGACATCACTGAGTTGTGTCCTTAGGTGAGGATTAAACAAATCAGACAAATTCTACTTTAGCATAAGAATATTATCAGTGGAAATAAGGACAGAAGTGTCTTAACACAATTGTTAATTCAAGAAGAAGATATATCAACTCTTAATTTACATATGTCTAGTAACTTCAAAATATACAAAAGCAAAAGTCAGAAAAATAAAAGAAAAAATCAAATAAGCAAAAACGTGATCATAGTGAATACATTCTATATTGAAAACTGTAGTTTTATTTGACTTTTTTTCATTTTTAATTTTTAGTGTATTCTTTCATTACCATTTAGTTCCCTTACATTCCCCTCAGCCCACAATTTTAGAATATAAACTGTGGTTTGTTTGTGCCACTTATTTTTGTAAATGAAGTTGCAGTGAAACACAGCCACACTTATGGGTGGTTGTATTGCCGTTTGTGCCGCAGCAGGAGAGTCGAGAAGCTGAGACAGAGTTCGTTTGGCCTCCAAATCTTGAAATAATTATTATCTGGACCTCTGAATAAGTAAGTTTGCTAATTCTTGTGTTAGATCATTGTATTTAAGCAATTTTAAAAATCCTGAATTTGAGAACTGTGCCATGATTATGTAAGAGAATGTTGCTGTATTTTAAATACACACTTATGTCTTTAGCATAAAAAAACATGATATACTCAAGATATTCTCAAAAGATTCAGAAAAAGTAATCTTTACTTATATATGGAACAATTTTTGAGAAGATCAAAGGGAAGGTATCTGACCACATGTGGCTGACTTAGCATTTTTCTGAGCAGGAAGACAGTCTGCTGAACAAAAAGTTAAGTACTTTCATCTTTTGAGTTCCCTTAAAGAGAACTTGTAGCCATATGCTGAGAGAGTTAAGATAGAGAAGAGATAGCCAGTTTCTGAAAAGTAAAAAATGGGTAAAAATTAATTGAACCAAATAGGAAATAGGGTTTTTGAGGACACTTACTAGGATTACTGCTAATATTAGGGTTCTACTTGAATTTAGATCATTTATAGGCTCTCTAAGTAGCCTATAAATGTAAGTCCTACTTTTAAACTAATTCTCAAATGTTTTTGATATGAAAAGTTAATAATCTACCTTAGTGAATAAAATGTTGCATAAAATTAAAAATAACACAGAAACTGAAAATTGTGGGAATGAATGGAACAAATAATGGTAAATTGCACATTCATTATTTTAAATAACATGATAAAGCACTTTGACATATTGCCTGGCACATAAGATGTCATAAAATAAATTATTACTAATAATATATGACATTATCATCTCATCTAATAATAGATGAGGTATGTATATTCATGCTAATTATACTATGTAGAAAATTAAGCCTCATGGTTTCTCTACTTTAAATTACTATCTTGAGTAGGTCCATCTTACAAAATGATAAAACTAGGACTTTATCCCAGGAACGTGACTGAAAAATCTTTTTTCTTATTACAGTAGTAAAAATCACATAAGGTCTCCAAATTTGTAATTGTTGGTAAAATATACACAGTAGCAGAAGAAAAACTTTCATCATTTTCATTTAAAGAGGGATATAATTATAAAAATATAAGAACCACTTTCATTCTTTATTTTAATTGATACTATTTTCTTTTCTTATATACTTCTCTTATCTTCTAATCTTGCCTCCAAGTATATGAGAACTGGCCAAGCAAATCATACTTGATACAAGTTTAGTAAAGAAGCCAAAGCATGTGGATTAAGAATACTGAAGACAGGGTCAAATCATTAATGGAAACAGGAGTGTAGAGGCATAATTACCTTGTTAGAGAGATATTTAAAGTCAGTTGCATGCAAATTTTCTTTTCAACCACAAAGGAATTAACAGCAAAAATCATTAGAGTGTTGTTTTCTAATATTTAAGGAAACAACATATAAAATCTAAGTGCCATTAAGACACTCTCAGAGATTTGAGATTTAAGGGTTCAGTAACAAAAGTACTAAGAGGAGCCAAAGCAATATTTCTCTTAGAATCACATTTCATATGGATATAATGTTCATGATGAAATTGCATTTAGTCCAGTCCCTTAGAAAACTTAGTGATAGCAATGTTACCTCATTTTAAAGAGAAGACTATAGTAGAGTTATATAAAGGAATTAAATCTTACCTTGATATTACAGAAACATTTCATCACTGTGATCTCTGCTGTAATATAAATTATATCACCCAAATGCATATCCCTACCTATTTTTGAAACTGTGATTCTTAATATGTTGTTTGTGTCTTGTTACATCATAACACAAAGACCATTCATTTATGTGGATTCAAAATAGAACAATTCCTCATTAGCATCCACAGCATCATGTTATAATTAACAATGATGGAAGATTGTGTATGTAGTTGTCTGCCTAGTAGATTAGATTAACTTCTCCCTAATTCAACTTTAATTTCATTTGAACAAAATCTCAAATTATATGGCTCAGAAAGAAGTCTGTGTTTGACTTCTGCAATTTCAACAGATATTGACAAAAGGAAAAAGAGTTAAGCAAAGCCCCAAAGCTGATTAACTTTTGTATTTAGGCATAGTTCACTTGGACCAAGATCAATATGTTATTCAACAAATTGATTTAAAGAGTGAGGCCAGTTGCTATTAATTTTCTCTGAGGAAAAAATTAGAAAAAATAAAACTATGACATGAGGGTTCCAATTAAAAATAACAAAAAAATATTTTTTCTTTTATTTGTTTTTATTCCTTTTTCTTGTATTTTCCCTTGACCATTTAGTCCCCCATTTACCCCCCTCCCCACACCACAGTCACCACTCTGCTGTCCATGTCCATGAGTCCTTTTCCCTTTTAGCTCAGTCCCTCCACCTCCTAACCTCCCCTCTACCGACTGTCAGCCTGCTCTCCATCTATGAGTCTGTTTCTATTTTGCTTGTTCATTCAGTTTGTTCATTAGATTCCACATAGGAATGCAATCATATGGTATTTGTCTTTCTCTGGCTGGCTTATTAATTTTCTGAAATGTCAGTTACTAAATATCATAATGAATATTATTCAGGCTGTGAATTTTCTTTGCAGATGCTGAGATAGATCTTTTATCATCTATGTGGGGTAGCATGCATTGCCAAAAGTTGTTAGTGAAGGGGACTTTATCTAACATTGTGATATTTTGATGTATGTATGCCATAGTTAAAAATTCTTCAGGTATCTTTACTTTTTTTTGTTAATAAAGTAGATTCAAAAATTTTTATTGTAAGTAAATTGAAGAGATTTTTGGAGTCATCTCATTTTCTTGTTCTCTCTGGTATACAAAGTGTTAAAAAGAGGTCAAATCTAGAAAAAATAAATTTTTCTGCAGAATTCAAAATCTGCATGCATCTTGTTGGAACATAATGCTTTTGCACAGCTGTTGGCTACAGCTGAGGTTAAAAATAAATAATATATAGATGAATCCTAAATTGTTTAATGTTTTCTAAAGTTTATAAATGTAGGTTTTAAGTAATGATCTTTATGTAAATCCTTGATGAAAACCAAAGGTGAACTAACGTAACTAGCTTTTTAATGTTCCCCCAAAAAAGAGCATGTTATACTTTGTAGCTTTTCAATCATTTGTTTATATCCATATTCAGCATGCCCCAGAAACTTCAATGCACTGGTCATAGAACTAGTTACTGTTATTTTTATAACAAGCATATAGCAGTCACGGGGCTGAAATCAGAACATGAAGTTGGATTTCATTGAACTTTGAGGGATAATTATTTAATGATATATAGAAATAAGAGAATAAATCGACCTTTTTTTCTTTTTCTTTTTCTTTTTTTTAGCTTATAAAGAGCAAGAATTTATTTTCACAGTTCTGTAGGATGGAAGTTCTGAGATCAGAGAGCCAGCATGGTCAGGCGAAGGCCCTATTCTGGGATTTGGTCTTCCGACTGTATCCTCATACCATAGAGGGGATGAGATAGCTTTCTGTGGCCTCTTCTATATAGTCACTAATCCCATTCATGAAAATCTCTGCTTTATGAACTAATCACTTAACCAAAGTCCCACTCCTTAAAACTATCAGCTTGGACATGAGTGAAGACCCATGGGTTTTGAGGGGACAAAAGAATTCAGATCACAGTGATGTTTTTCAACCAAGAAAATGATACCCTTTACCTTATATTAAGTATTCTTTTTTTTTAGAGGAATATTTTTTTATTAATTTTATTTAGTTATTTTTCAAGTACAGTTTTTTTGTCTATTTCTCCCATCCCAGCCTCCCCCGCCCCTTGCTCCCCACCTCCCTCCCATTTCCACCCCCCTTAGTTCTCGTCCCTGTGTCCTTCCTATTTGTTCCTCCAAATCCCTCCCCCTTTTTCCCCTTAACTTCCCTTCCCTCTCCCCTCTGGTCGCTGTCCCCTTGTTCTCTATTTCGGTGTCTTTGTTTTTTTTTCTGCTTGCTTGTTTGTTTTGTTGTTTAGCTTCCTGTTAAAAGTGAGATCATATGGTATTTGTCTTTCAGCACCTGCCCTATTACACAATGGAATTCTATGCAGCAGAGAGAAAGAAGGAGCTACTACCTTTTGACCTTTTTTTCTTATAAAATATACAAACCTAACTAATAAATAAGCCAACCTGTCCTTCAATTCCCTTTCAAATGATCAGTGAAAGTTCAGATTATTATTATCTATACACTTAAAATATTATAAATTTTGCGTAACATGAATATACTAGTTTAACATTTACTACAAAGATGTTACAATAAGCATCGATGTTGATTTTATGGCTGTAAGATGTTACGTAGACATTTAAACATTTCTAGAATAAAATTTTAACAAAAATGAAGAATTTATTAGTTCCAGTTAAGTATTCAAGATTTTTAAGCTAAAAAATATATGAACAATTTTGAATTAAATGATGAACCAATATGGGCTGCTGATACTCTGTGAAAACTCAACCAGGACAGGTTCCAGAAACAAGACAGGTTTATGAATCTTAGAAATGGAAAAACATGATAATACAGTTGTACAATGAGTATGGTTGTGTTTCAGTAAAACTTCATCTGAGGACATTTAAATGTGAATGTCATCATTTTCATGTGTCATATTACTCTGATTTTTTTCACTTTTGACACTATTACGGATGTCCCCTTTTTCTCCCTCTTTCCTCACCTCTATGAAGCTCCCACCCGGCCTCCTCTGACCTTCACCACGCTGCTGTGTCCACTGGTCATGTATATACTTTCTTTGGCTAATTTGTCCACCTTTTATCCAGAGCCCCCTCTGTCAACTCCCTCTGACGTAGATCAGGTTGTTCCGTGGATCCATGTTCTATTTTGTTTGACATTTTATTTTGCTCATTATATTTTGCACATAAGTGAGATCATATGTTAATTATTTTTATCCTACTGGCTTGTTTGGCTTAGCCTAGTACTCTCCAGGTTCATCCATGCGTCTCAAAGAGTGAAAATGTCATCTTTTTCACAGCCTCATAGTATTGCATGGTGTAAACCTACCACTGTTTTTCACTCATCTACTGATGAGCACCTGGGCTGTTTCCAGATCCAGGCTATTGTAAATAGTGTTGGTATGAATATAGGTGTGCATATATTCTTTCTGATAGGTGTTTCTGGATTCTTAGAATATATATATAGTGCCAGAAGTGGGGTCACCAGGTCCAAAGACAGTTCCCTTCATGTTTTAAAACTATTTAAAAGTAAAACACTGTTATTTGTGTGCTGTAGTAAAACAAGCCTCAGACAGAATTTGTCAAGTGAGCCATAATAGTTGACCCCTAAGCCAAAAGCAAAAAGGCCACTTCTACAAAGTCTTCCAAAACTCTTCAGGAATGATTGAAAAAGAAAAAAGAATTAGAAAAAGTTGAGATATGGCTACCTAACTATGTATTTATACAGACATAACCCCACTTTATACAGTGTTTTTTCCCCCAGGGGGTAGGAATTTAGGATGCTTTTTAGTTTTTCTTCTGTTGTTCTTTTTTTTTAAATTTCTATGATAAATATGTTATATTTTTATTATTGGGAAAATGAGACCATTTGAATATGCAGCAAAAATATAAACTCTAAATTATTTAATACCAGTTATTCTCCTTACTTTTTCCTAATGCATATCAAGTAGTCATCAGTGTTTATAACAGAACATAAAGTTCTGTTAGTCTGAAACATAAAGTTTCAGACTAATGCAGCTCAAAATTAGCCATAGTCAGAGAATGTTTGCATTATATAGCACTCTTGTGTGACATATTTTAAAAGAGTGGAACATATCCACATCTGTTTTCTTTCTCTTTTTTCTAAAGCCATACTCTCCAAACAATGAGGTTCTTGAATTTGCATTTTTAAAAATGAATTAGGTAGCTGTGGTCTGATGATCAGAAGCTAAAAGAAAAACACATTCTATGATGGTTCAGTGAGCAGGCAAGCCAAGCACCTCTTCAGATGAAAACCCCAGAACAGTGCAAACATCTACACAGGGGACTCAGTTCCATTAGTGACCCAGATGGGAGCTCTTCAGCGTCACTGTTCTTCCCACCAAACGTGCCCGGGGTGGCTCGTGATCCCCTGCACAGACAGTCACTGATTCTTTTCCCAAAAGCAAACCATTACCTGAAACAGCAACCGTTTGCCACTGAAAAAAAATTATTATTTTGACTAAAAAGATGTTTCTAACAGACAAATACCATAAACAATAAGATGCATGCTCTCCCTTTGAAGCGGTTCATCAGATTGGCGCAGTCTGCTGCACAGTGCTCTCCCTCTGCCTTCGTTCCTCAACTGTGAGCCGTCCCCAACTGGAGTCGGGTCAGTGCTCTGACCGTGAGATGACTCTGCCACAGGCTCTCCACGTCCAGGGACCAATTTTGCTTGTTTCTTTGTTTGAAAGGGTTCAAGGGTGATTTTTTTTTAAACTGGAAGCTGAGCACCTGTTTGCTCTTAATTGGTCAACTCAAAAATGATACACAATTACTTCCTCTGAAGCAAGTAAACATAAATAAACCAACAAACAAAGAAATGAGCCATCTAAGATAGTTAAGTAGATCTCAGGCAATTCTGGCTTATACATACTATCGTGAGATCTGTGTAAAGGAATCTGTCAGTGCTTCTCCTTGGCTCCATGCATTTGCCTGCCATACTGCTGGACAGACCTGAGCAACTGGTTGAATTTGTTTTCAGTTATGCAGCCCAGTCTCTAGTGCAACTATTCTTCTCTGACATCATGAAACTCCATGCTTGATATTTACTGACAAAGGATCGCTGTGAACTTGACCGATCAGGTTCTACTGGGGCTGTGGCTTCCTTAACAGATGCCTAAAGGGACCCGGTACCACAGACCTTGTGTGCGTGTCTTGGGGGAGGGAGTTAATGACCTCGGCACAGCCTTTGATCAGGAGGGGATAGGGACCCAGTACGTACTGCCCCTGACAGATAATTGTCTTCGGGTAGCATTATTCGTAAGGCTTCTCTAATGATGGATGATTATCAGTGGGCATCTAGGTAGCCTTTCTCATGTGTATTCTTCCTTATTGCATGTCTCACCACTTTTTCTCCCCTCTCTCTTAATCTCTGTGGACTGATGGAATTTGGTACGAAAATATTAGCACATCATCTTTTATCTCAGGCTCTGATTTGTAGGGAATTCAACCTAAGATAAGCAATTAAGATTAAATTACACATCAAGGAAAAACTTGAAGTAATGTGTTCCTATTATTTCATTTTAAAGAGACATGTCTCCATTAAATGTTTAGACTGAGAATTAGAGCCATTTTCTTCATACATCCATTTATCAGGGAAGAAACATGGCATCCTAAAGGTTTATGACAGCAATTTCCATATTTTTGTGGGTTGAGAATTTAAAACTACCTCGTGGATTATTAAAGATATATCTCAGAGGCTTGAGGTCTGTGGTCATAGCAGTCTAGAAAATACAGAAACCTCTGTAAGTCTGTTGTCACTATCTCACAATCTTTCATTCTGTTTTAAGACCTTTACAACTTGACATGACTTCTCCAATAACTATGAGTAGTTGATCAGGAGAATCTTAACATATTCCAAATACTGATTCTGTGCATACTTTTACTATTGAGGTCACTTTGCTCTCTATAATCTTAGTTTGACTAAACTATTTGGAGGTCTTAGTAGGGAGAGTCAGATGACTTAGACGTTGTAATATTTTAGTGACTGTTATTAAACTGTTTGAAAGTAAATGAAGTTAATAAATAATGTATAACATACACAATTCATCCATCACATTCTCGCAGATGCTATGCTTAGCATGCATTTTTCTCTCACCAACACACTAGCATTTTAACAACTTTTAATGTATTGTTTTTTGTGATCATTTATTTACTGAGTAATTATAATAAAGAAACTACTTTTCAGTAAAGTTGAAAAACAGCTATATAAACAAATAACAGAGTGAAATATGCATTAATAGCATATGGTCTCGACCTAGCAGAAATGAGAATGAATGGAGCTGTAAAATATTTGCACAGGAACTTGAAGTTCACCAGATAAACAAGAGAGGGGGATGTTTCTTGAAAAGAAATAAATACATTTGCAAAAGTTGGAAATTATGAAAGAACGTGACCCGATCTGTAAGCTCTCTGTAGTTGAGTGTTGTTGAAATTCAAGAGTGTAAACACGCTGAACTATACAAGTCAGTAGTGGGGAGTGAGACAGATGTCACAGTGAAAAAGTTGATTGTGTCATTTTGGAGAATTTGAACCTTCTTCAATGGGTTCAAAAATGGAAAGGAAAACAGAAGTGCTTTAAACAGAGGGCAGAGTAATGGGATAGAGAGAATTATAAAATTTGAATTTTTAGAGTAATGGCCTTGAAGAGAGTATAACATACTGATTAAAGGGAAAAGAAAGTATTATTCAGAAATAGAAATGGTTGGGATACTCCAAGTGAGGGGTGAACTCTAAATTAAGTCGAAGGGTAAAGAAAACATGTGGAGTGGAACAAAACTTCTAGTGATAAAAAAGGTATGAAAACTAAGACTTGGAGAAATGTTTTCAGTTGCAGTCCTAGGAGAAAATAAATCAAGTATTACTTACATGTTTCTTCCTGAGAACAGGATCTAAACACATGGCACAGGATCTAAATTACCAGTCACTTCAACAATTTTTAAAAAGCAGTTATTGTTTCAGTCACTGAAATAAACACGGGGGATGCAAAAAATGAATGGTATGTGTTCTCTAAGAATCTGTGACAAGATGATTAAATGCAGTTGTTTTCATCACAGTCTCCGTTGAGACCCCAAGAAAGTGCACACTCATTCCAAAGTAATGAATGGACTATCACGAAGGACTTGCCAAAGAAGCACAGGAAAATAATTCATAGTACTCATCATACCCACCAAACCGAGGAGGCTTAGGTAGAGGATTTTGTATAAAGAGAAATTTTAGCTTCTCATGTCCATGTGCCCTGCTGCTCCTCAGTGGCCGAGCGTGTCCCCTCTACCACAGGGGTGGCTCCTGCTGGAGGACCTGAGAGATGACCACAGAACTTGAGACACATGGGGGACCAGTGTTTAACTCTGGCCTGTGAGCTTTTAAAGGTGACAGGTTGGCACATTGGAATGGCTTTCACTCCCAGAGTTTGGCAGACAAAGAATGCTGATAGCTCCCCCTCTGGGAGGGAGAGCTAGCCTGCAGATGTCTTACATCATCAATAGGGATAAAGTTAGGGGTGCAGAGGTGCATCCCAGGATCCTCAGCTACAAGAAAACCACCTTAAATTACACCAGCTGAAGGAGAAGTATTCTACTCCATCACGGATCCTGCACAGAAGGGGCCCCAGCAGTTGGGAGCTGTCTCCACTGAATGAAAAAAACACGTGTTCCCTACACGCAGAAGGAAGATGACCTAGCACCTACCAGGGGCCTGAAGTGCAAACTCTAGCTGAGGGCAGTATTAGTGAAGTAACTTTGTTCTGTCTTTACTTCTTTCTTTAACGTTCTCTGCCACGTTCTCAGACTGAGGAGAAGAAATAGGAAGAGCAGAACTTCTGGGTAGTCGGAGAGGATGGAAATGCATCATCCCTTCAGGTGAAAGCAGTAAGGACCAGCAGGCCCCAGGGGAGGAAGAAGAGAGAGTGAGACTTCTGAGTAGTGCAGCAGGTTGAATGCCTTAGTTATTACAAAGAGAACTTTTAATTTTCTGAGAGTATCCCAAAAAATCACTGGGCTTTGACTATTGTTCATCCAGCAGAACCAAGAAAAGGTTGCTCTGCTGAGTGGGTAGAATGTAAACTCTATGGGTTTACATTTGGTTTTCCTGGTGACTAGCAATGTGGCAGTTTAAAAGTATTCAAGTATTTGACCCTGGTGCGTTAACTGAAATTTGACTGTGAGTCAGAAGACCTAGGCATTAGCGCCAACCTGCGTTACTGGGCACCCACGATCCCACCACCCCCTCCACTCTGTGTTCTCTCATATGTATACCAAGGAGTTGAAATCTGATCTCTGTGATGTCTCACATTTGATTCTGAAATTCTGAGTTCAGAAAATGAATCATATGGCTCTGATACATTTGATTTCTTTGTAAGATGCTAATGAATGTGTAATTCTGAAATGACAATATAAGCTGCCAAACATCTAGGTAGCGGATGAATTTGAAGCCTCAGTTTTTACTTCATACAATGCTCAGAGTATTATTATTATTATTATTATTATTATTATTATTTCCTTACTGCAGTTTATATAATAATATACATGTTATGTGAATGACTGAGAAGCATAAACAGAAAAATACACACAGTAAATTTTATAACAAAAATAAAAGGCATAAAAGACATATTTCAGGTTGCTGAAATAAACATTTACTAGATTTCCAGATGAACACCACTAAAAATAAAAGTACAGTTGAGCTATATTTTGAAGGAGCTTGTCATATATAATAATATGTTTTGAAACTAAGAGAAGACTGCATTGCCTTAATAACACTAGGCAGAAAAAGAACAATAATGTACAGAGGTTCTTCATTTTTTATAACTGAAGCGTGTACTCTAAACACAAATTCTATTTGGCCTCATCAAATGTTTCTGAAGTCCATCAGAAGTTGAAAACAAACAGCTTGTGCATAACTTAGTAGGATGAAATATTTATGTAAACCAACAGTTCCCCTTGTGCAGATTTAATCACAAACTTTGAATGCCGAAAGAGAATCAAGTGTTGAATTCACTTGAAATTTCTAATGAACTTCTTTTCCTATTATGCTTACTCTTTTTTCCTGTCAAATGTTTGAAATAAGATTTACTACAATTTGAAACAACAACAGTAGTTTAAGAAATTCTGTGCTTAAAATTTAATACACCATTTGCAAATTAAAGCTCAAAAAACAACTAAGTATTAAGATGTGAGAGTATATTTGAAAGCGGAGTTAATAAAATAAAGGTAGTAGATACTCTGAGGAGTCATCCCTTGACACCTGTTTTCTAACAAATGCCACCGAGGGATGAAGCCATCTGTCTCGCGTGTGCTTGTTAGAAATATGCAGGCATGTTTGCTAACACTCACCCCATCTTTCTTGTAAAATAACAAAATAATTTGACAACTTTCAAATTTCTAAGATACAGGGTTGTAAGTGGAGATAAAATATTAAATATAATGTTTTGTGATTCATCCCTTGAGAGGTTATTACAATGCTCATTAGTTTGTATGGTTAGTATTCAAGTAGCATCTGATACTGCCTGTGGTCCTTTTCTTTGTTAAGGACAAATACTGGAATAGTTTACCAACACATGTGATAGCAAACTATACTATATGTTATCTGAAGTCTTTGGATTTTCTTGGTAGAAGATTCAACATAAAACATCTAAATGTTAGCCCTGGCTGGTGTAGCTCAGTGGATTGAGCATGGGCCTGCGAACCAGAGGATCGTGGTTCAATTCCCAGTCAGGGCACACGCCTGGGTCGCAGGCCAGTTCCCAGCAGGGGACTCACGAGAGGCAACCATATGTTGATATTTTTCTCCTTCTCTTCTTCCCTTCTTCTCTAAAGATAATTTTTTTTAAAATCTAAATGTTATAAATCTTTAAACATAAGGATTGGGAGTAGTATGGTAGTGAAGTTCAACATTTTGACTTAAGATATTTAAAATTCACGTTTAAATGTCATTATGTGGATTGGGACCATTCACTAAGAAATTTTGCAAGCACTAATTTCCTGGAATGACCTGAGAGGGTGCAAGAAATTGCATTGGCTGCCTGTCTCAGGGCTCTTCGTATGCAAGATATGTGTGGCCTCAGTATCATTTCAGGAAGAGTAAGAGACAGGACTCCTTTAGTTCAAAACCAGAGACATTTTAAAGGACTATAAAGGAAGGAAATATTGTTATTTTAAAGGTGCAATAATTTGTTGTCATTAAAATATAAGCATTTTTCCCCTGGCTGGCATGGCTCTGTAGATTGAGTATGACCATTGAACCAAAAGATTGCAAGTTTGATTCCCAGTCAGGGCACATGCCTGGATTGCAGGCCAGGTCCCCTGTAGGGGGTACATGAAAGGAAACCACACATTGATGTCTCTCTCCCTCCATCGCTCCTTTCCTTCCTCTCTCTCTAAAAATAAATAAATAAAATCTTTTAAAAAATAACATAAAATATAAGCACTAAACCTAGGAGTAAGCAACTAAGATTAACACAGGGGAGGAAACATTTTCTATTAGTTTTATTTTATTATTTATTTCTTTATAAATATATTGTACCTATTTAAAATTACAGCCTTAGAGGGGCGGTATATTCTTTCCTTCCCCTGATAAATAAAAAAAATCTTAAAAAATTTTTTTGCCTTATGAATTATATTGTTGAGGAAAAGTTTTTCTAAGTGTTGAGGACACTTAGATTAAAAAAAAATTCCATGAATAAAATTTGAAAATGTTATATCACGCATTTTACTTAAATGTAAACTTCATTTATTTTTAATTTGAAATTCACACTGATATATATTTAAATTGATATAGAGAGGAACAAATAGATTGTTATCATCCTCTTCATTTAAGAGCTAATCCAACTGATAGCAAAAATTGTTATGTATCACCTTAGGTTTCAAGCAAAGATATAACTATTCATGTGTCAAATTTGATTTCTACCTTAGTTTCTTCTGTCTAACACAGGTCAAAGCTAAGGTTACAGCAAGCTCTTCACCACTATTATGAATGAAGCATTAATATTTTCAAATGAATTTAGAGTTTTACTTAGTGCCTCATAAATTTCCAGTAGTTTAAAATTAGGCTGGATATAATTTTTTTTCTCCACACCAGTTCATTTTAAAATTTGAAAGGGTAGCCCACTCCTAGAGACTTGCAAGGGATGATTGTGCCATTTTTACAGAAATAAAAAGGTAAGTACTCTAGAACCACAAAAAAACTTGAATAGTTAATATTGAGTAGAAAGAATGAAACTGGAAGCATCATAGTTCCTGATTTCAAACTATATTACAAAGTACTAGTAATTACAAGAATATGGTATTGAAATAAACACAGACACATAGATCATGGAACAGAACAGAGAGCCTTCAAATAAAGCCATCCATATACAATCCACTAATACTTGACAAGGGAACCAATAATATACAAGGAAAAATAATAGTATCGTCTATCAGTGAGATTGAGGAAATTGAATATCTGCATGAAGAAGAATGAAATTAGACTCCTATTCATTCCATGAACAAAAATCAATTCAATATGAATTAAAAATTTGAACATAAGACCTGAAATTATAAAACCGCTCAAAGAAAAGAAAGAGGATAAGTTCCTTGATGTTGGCCTTGGCAAGATTTTTTTTTGGATCTGACACCAAAAGCAAAGGCAACAAAAGCAAAAATAAACAACTGGGACACCCTCAAACTAAAAAGCTTCTGCACAGCAAGGGGGGACATTAACAAAATGAAAAGGCAACCTTTGTAATGGAAGAAAACATTTGCAAATCACGTATTCAATGGGGGATTAATATCCAAAAATATAAAAGGAACTCAGGAGCAAAACAAAATAAAATAATCCAGGTAAAAGATGAGCACAGGACCTGACAACATTTTCCCAAAGACAATATGCAAATGGCCAACAGGTACATGAGGAGATGCTGAATATCATTAATCCTCAGAGAAATGCAAATCAAACCCACAGTGACATATCATACCACCTTTTAAGAATGGCATCATCAAAAAGATGAGAGATAACAAGTGTTGGCAAAGATGTGGAGAAAAGAGAACTATTGAACACTGTTAGTGAGGATGTGAATTGGTACAGCTGAATCAAAACCAGTATGGAGGGTTTTTTTTTTTTTAAGTTAAAACTAAAAGTGCCATATCTCACTTCTGAGTTTACATTCAAAGGAAATGAAATCATTAGCTTACAGAGATATTTCCACCTCTGTGTTTATTGCATCATTATCCATATAAACCAAGATACAGAAACAACCTAAGTGTCCCTCCACAGATGAATGGATTTGAAAATGTACACACACGCCCACATATACATGCAATGGACTATTATTCAGCCTTACACAAGAAAGAAGTTTCTGCTATTTGGAACCATGTGGATGAATCCAGAGGTTGCAATTTTAAACGTAAAAAAACTAGACAAATAGACATACACAGCGTGGTATCCCTTATATGTGAAATGCAAAAACAATGACAAAATTCAAACCCAGAGCATCAGAGAGTAATTGTTAGGTGCTGGAGGGAGGGTGGGGCAATGGAGAAGGTTCATGACAGTGTAATAAATTTTAGTTACAAAGTGGGGAAGTTCTGAGGATCTAGTATATATCATGGTGTCTATAGTTGGCATTATTCTGTGGTGTCATTGAAAGTTTCCAAGAGAGTAAATCTTAACGCTTTCTCAACAACAACCAAATAAAGGACATAACCTTGTGAGGTGATAGATGTACTGACTAGTTTCATCTGGGGAATTTTTTTCACAATGTATACATATATTAAATCACCACATCGTACATGTTAAATATACTAAATTTTGTAAATTTCACCTCATTGAAGCTGGAAAAAAAAGACTGTATGCATTCATTCCAACTCCAAGTTAAATATTGGTAGTTTGTAATCAGCCAAAGTAGGGTCGTTTTCTCTACCAAAATCAGTAACTGCTACATATCAGGGCTTTCATTTCTTGGGAGCCAGTTATTAAAACTTTACCAAAACACTGGTGCTTATGCAGGACAAGAGTGCAAATCTGGACTGACTCAGACAAACTATGATATATGGCCACTCTACTGAAAATGGAATTTATATAACTGAGCTGTCAAAATTTCATTTAAAGCTTAAGTAAGTGAATTAAGTCATGCAAAACATCAAGAGTTCTCCACTGGCCTATGACAATTACGTCAACACTAAGAAAAATGAAAATGGAAAAGTTTAAGTCTGTCCTCCCAATGTCATATTTAAAGAGCTGCAAGGCTGGGACGGATGGTAGCAGCAGTGGTTCCTGTGTCACCAGGCAGCAAAAATGCCTTCAAGCAGGTGCGATCCAGGATCATCACTGAGGTTCTGGGTGGGAAAGGAAAGCCGTGTGCTTGAAAGAGCAAGCCGGCTGTCTACACCCAGATAAGCAGGCTGGTCTGTGGGCTTCTTCCTCAGCAGAGAGCTGATCAGATGCACTGGCGACAGCTGTGCTGCGAAAGGCGGAGGAGTCTCAGGTTGGCTCCGGTACTTCAGTCCGGAACTTGCCTTGGCCGGGCAGTATTGGTAACCCCATGTGCTGGCTTAATGAGGCATCTTGTTCAAAGTATGGTTTTTCTGAACTTGCTGGATGTGAAATTTTCTATATTTCTTCATGGAGAAAACTTTATTATCATATGTTAAAGTTCAGATTGAGTGCTTCATGTTAATGAATCAATAGCAAATGAAATTAATCTCATCTAAAAGTTTTCAAACTTGGCCTGGCTGGTGTAGCTCAGTGGATTGAGTGCAGGCCTGTGAACCAAAGAATCGCGGTCCGATTCCCAGTCAGGGCACATGCCTGGGTTGCAGGCCAGTTCCCAGCAGGGGACGCATAAGAGGCAACCAAACAGTGATCTTTCTCTCCCTTTCTCCTTCCCTTCTAAAGATAAATAAATTAAATTTAAAAAAAAAGTTTTCAAACTTGGGTATACATAAGTCTGGGAATATGCAAAGAAGATCCTCAGTTATTGAATAGTTGACTTCTATGTGCAATTTCTCATGAAAACACCATGCGAAGTTTAGATTCACAATAGTCTTTATTCCCACTTTGCAAAAAGAAGCCACAGTCCTCATACAACCCAACCTTAGCTAACACCATGGTCAGGAATGTTACCCCTCCCCTCAGGCAGTAACCAAATGGGTACTTTGAAACACTATTTTAGGGAAACATTTTAAATTGGTGGATCAAGATACCTTAACCTATTTGGCTTCCTCTTTTTTCCCTTGTTATACTTATTTTTATTTGGCCTGAGGCTTGGCTTCTATTGAGATGTTCCAGATTCAGAAAAATGAAATCAGTATAGGTTAGGTTTAATATGTAACTGGAATAATTCTTGGATTTATCACATTTTTTCAAAATATATTTTTAAAAGTCCACATGCAAAAATTCTACATGACATTTTTCAGATTTACCTTTATTTCAATAGTAATAGACATTATAAAATCATATCATTAAATATTCATCAAATATTTGTTCCATCCATAGCCAATCTTTATTTTATTTCACCTTACGAAATGTTTACTATTTTTTTCCTGTTAGTTAAATGTCAACTAAATGCATACAAGTGACTATATTCTTTCTCACAATTATTTCAGGGTATGACCAAGCAAAAATGTTGAAAGACTGCTGACCTAGTTAAACCTCTGTTGACACCAGGGGACTGTCCCCAGTCAGATGACCTCCTGTTCATTTGACCTGACCTGCTCACTCACTGGGGATGGCCAGGTTCACATGGCACAGCACCTGGTCCTCCAGGATTTTTGACTTAAAGAACTTTCTATAGTATCAGCAGAAATTTCTCTGGCATGAGAAAAGGTGCTCAATATTATTAGGCACTAGAGAAATGAAAATGAAAACCACAATAAAATGCCACCATATACCTATTATAATGACTCAAATAAAAAAAGACTAACCAAGTATTGATGAGAATGTGGAGACACTAGAACTCTTATACATCACTTTTCAGAAAGCAAAATGGTAGGAACACTTTGGGAAAAAAGGAAAGAATTTCTCTGTCAGAGAAATCAATGATTGAAAGGCAGTCTGGGTCCAGGAGATAAACAAAAAGTAGTTGAAAACCGAATGTGTAATTATGCCAAGGTGGGTGCATCAGAATCACCTCGTGAACAATGTGAATAAACCATCGCTCAGCATCGTCCTCTGAGGTCTGCAAAGATTGGTAACAGAAGTGTTTACAAATGGTTGCTAGAGGGGACAGCAATTGGGAAGCTGGGTAAAAAAAGGTGAAGGGATTGAGAAGTACACATGGGTACTTAAAAAATAGTCATGGGGATGTAAAGTACAGCACAGGGGACACAGTCAATACTGTAGTCACCATGCATGGTGCCACTTGGGTAATGCAGATATCGGAGGGAACACTTTGTAAAGTATAGGATTGTCTAATCAGTATGCTGTACACCTGAAACGAATACAAAATAATACTAAATGTAAATGTAACTGAAAAATATTTAACTAAAAAATGTGAAAAATAGCATATGGATAAATAAACCAATACCATATTATTTCTGGAAATTTATCCTAAAGAAATCTTTACACAATGTGTAAAGGACCCATGGACAAAGCCAAAGAGGGGAAGGATTGAGGTTGGGAAGTGGGGGTGGGTGGGGGAAAGGGAAACAACTGTACTTGAACAACAATTAAAAAAAAGAAACTAAAAAAAAATATTTACATAATGATTAGACTATAAGAATATTTGTACCAGAAATACTTCTGACAGCAAAAATAGAAACCCCTTAGTATCCAACAACAGAATTATTGAATAAATATATTATCATAAAATATAATTGAACGAACTGGGAAAATGCTTATAATATAATCCTATGGTAAAATCCTAAACTCATTTCTACTGTAGATTAAACCCATATTTATGAAAAAAATCAAAATCAATGACTTTATATTCATGGAAAATATACAAATGAGATGATTGACATTGTGTTTGTAACATTAGATTATGTGTAATTATTATTTTAATACCCTTTTTATTGTACTCATATCACTTTGTATTCACTGTGTATAAGTTGTACAAATCAGTAACTATTCTTTTTTTATGATTTTCTTTTTTTTAAAGGTTTTATTTATTTATTTTTAGAGAGAGGGGAAGGAAGGAGAAAGAGGGAGAGAAACATCAATATGTGGTTGCCTCTTGAGCGCCCCCTACTTGGAACCTGGCCTGCAACCCAGGCTTGTGCCCTGACTGGAAACTGAACCAGCAACCCTTTGGTTCACAGGCTGGCACTCAACCCACTGAGCCACATCAGCCAGGGCCAAATCTGTAACTATTCTTAAGATATATAATTAAGATTTGAAATAAAAAGATAAATTTGAGTTATGGACATTCTTCCCAATAAGTTATACTCAAGTGTTGCATTCTAATACATATTTTACTATGCTTCAAGTGTTTATTTGAGAGTTTAACATTCAAGAATATTTCATCATAACTATTCTTTAACAAATGAACAATTCAAACTAACAAATGAAATTGTGTATACAGTATTAGTTTAATAATCTTTGTTCTAACAACTTCCCCATATTCTAAAAACATATTATACCACCATAAATAAAAATGTGTTTGTTTTTGTTATAATAATTGAGAAGCCAATTACATAGTTTATGGGTTTTGCAAATATGGTACAGCCAATACTGGTTAAAATACTATTATTGACTTTGATTCTTAGGTCGAAAAAGGCCTTATGAAAAACCACGTGCAAGTTGTTAGTGAATACAATAACTTTCTACTGGTTTATAGTAAATCTAACAAGTATTATCTATTTTGAAGTCATTCAGATTTTAACTTGGAATATGGAAAGTCATGTGCAAAAATGTAGGACACTGATTTGTCTTGGCCTGGCAAATGTGACTCAGCTCTGTATGGAAAACCTACAGAAGCGAAGTGGTAGGCAGGAGCCAGACCTTCAAACTGAGTTTTTCCATGGGAATCAGGCCTAGAAAATGCATACAGACTGTTATGGCTTGCTCTTGCTAAAACTCCCTCACCTTGGTCTAAAACAATAAGTGTTTATCGTCTATCTTCAAGGTAATTTCCAAAGCCTGTGAGTTCTCCCAAGGACAGAGCTAATCAGCTCATTGCTATTCCCCTCTGCATGTTATTTTTATTTCCATGATTATACCTAAAATGTAGACAATAATATTCTGTGTAATAGATAATAAATCTTTCTCTGATGTAAGACCCAAGGAAACCAATAAAAGCCTGTCTAGGCAAGGGTCGGGGCGCTCCCCTCTTTAGAGAGTGGCCGAGGCACCATAGGCACTCTCCCCTTGAGAGAGTAGTCATGCCTGTTCCCTTTTTCCTCACAGGACTGTTGTCGCGTGTGCATTGATTCTCGCTGTCAGCCACAACAGGCGGACTCTGCTGGCCAGGGTCCGCCACATCTGGTGCCCGAACAGGGACACGAAGGCTATCAGCCACACATAAATATATCTTCCAGAAACTTTCTAATAAAATTTAATTAGGCTATAGTTTTATTTCATATAAATATGCCATTGTATGTTAACTTTTTAATACTTTATTTGATCAATTTTGAAGAGACTAAATTCGATTATCCTAACAAGTGTAAGAATAATGAACAAAAAACACTACCCTTTTTGTAGAGAATATGATACAAATACAAACTGAGTATATAAATATAAGCCATGAGGACTCTTAACTGTATGCAAGAATTAAAATGAAAACATTTTAGATCAATGAACCCAACCTTCTCACCATACAGAGAAGTAATGGTTTTCAGAGATGCATTGCCTTTACAGTCTCTTCACTCCAAACCTAAGAAGCAGAACTAAAACTATGACAACAGACAGACCTTGTCGTTAGAGTCAACACTGAGCACCGCATAACGAGCCGTATTACGCATAACACCACCATGAGACCGGATGGCACTAACTATGGATGAGCTCTCAGCGATAAACCATGGAAATGGCTTCTTTAGCTTAAACTGTCCATAACACATCATTTGTTTCCAGTTCAGTACTTACTTCTCCTATTAAAATCTCGCAGCAAAACTTTACTCTCCAATGCACAGCAGTAGCACCATTAGGTTGGATGAATAAAATATAAATACCACTGCTTATGCTTCAGCGATCTTTCCCCACGGAGTTACTCTTATTGATCTTTACTTTGAAGTCTTTTATCATCTTAGTGCAGTAGCACCTCAGTTACTACTCACTACT
The DNA here is from genome assembly GCF_021234435.1 of Artibeus jamaicensis. Classification (NCBI taxonomy): domain Eukaryota; kingdom Metazoa; phylum Chordata; class Mammalia; order Chiroptera; family Phyllostomidae; genus Artibeus; species Artibeus jamaicensis. The sequence goes on along the minus strand of NW_026522056.1, from coordinate 16,738,257 downwards.
GGGATTGTCACTTCCAAACAGGCATACTCAAATCTGCATATTGGAGAGGATATTTCTTTGATGCGTGATGTATCAAAGAATATGAAAATTACCTGGTACATTGAAAAAGCTAAAAAGGCTATTTTTCTAACACAGTCATTAAATTCTAAATTAAGAAAGAAATTAAAAATATTGTAAGACAAAGCAGAACACAAACAGAAAGCGATAAGCTTCACTACTAGCCTTTCAACTTTAAGAGCTCACTTCAATTCCATTTTTTTTCCTGAGATCCTTTTCATGAGTCACACGTATTTTTAGTGAAGGCAGCTTGGTCTGGGATTCACATTCTGTGTCCTACATCAGCGCCCTTCCTCCACTTCGTGTGGCTACAGTAATAATCCCAGGGTTCTCTGGCGATCTGTGGTCTATGCCACATCTGTCTTTCTCATGTTTCCTCATAATTCATTTTATTTTTCCTCAACTACTCAGACATCAGGTATTTTCCTTTCAGTTGCTTTGACAGTAGACAGCTGGAAGGCTCTCGGTGACTCGTTACCTTTGCTTAGAAGATCCAGGCTCATTAAAACGGTGTTTCAGCCCTCGCATCCTTCCCCACCCTTTGATTTTCCCACTCTTCATTCAGTTTCATTGTCACAATCTTCTTTACAGTAATTTCTGTGAGGGCAAATTCATGTCAGTTCCCTGCTTTTCTCTTTTTCTTCCATGTTTGATTGGTCTGTTGCCACTACCAGAATTAATTTTTTCTTAGGTTCCTACCTTCCCCTGGCTACACATTATTGAATGTTCAGTGCAAACCTCACGTCTTGAAGAAAACCCTTCCTAGCTGCACCTATGTGTATTGGGTGAGTCCTTTGGTACTTACTCTATAATACTCTATAAAACAGGTATCATTACGTTTTTCCACTCTGTTGCATCGATGCTTCACCCACCTTCTACTTCTGATTCTACCCACATCTTAATTTTTATATTGTATAAGATACCTTATATTTTATAAGACACCCTAAAGACAAGGACCATGACTTTTGTATTTGTATTATTGGACTCTCTGCCCCGTACTGATGGATCATTGAATTTTGATTTAATGAGCTCATAATAGTCCATATTTTGGCATTTTCTTTAGTCTTTCTCCAGAAGAATTACAGTACCAGCAATGAAGAGACAGGACTAGCTCTGGCCATAAGATACATAAGACCATTTGGTATTAGGATTTCAGCCACTTCCAGAAAAGAACTAATCTTAGTCTTCTTTGCAATAATAAATGAGGCAGGTACTAGAATTTTATACATTAAATGTTGACTGTATGAGTTCTATAAATATTGTATAAACCCAAAATGACCTTCAAAGTGTCATACCTGAAAATAGTAAGACTTTAGTGAAGTGCCTTTTGTTTTCAGAGTTGTGCTAAGTGTTAAGGTTGGTCCCTAAGAGCAGTCAATGAGGAAGCATGGGGCAGGGGTTTGGATGGATACACAGTGGTCCACCTGAATTTCAGGAGACTTTTGCTGGCCTGTGAATTTCTTCCCAAGCTGAGAGCTGTCCTTTTTAAGAAGAGTACTACTTGGAATAAGACTCTTTTTTTTACAGACTATATTTTAAAAATAGAAAGTTTTTATGATTTTGAATAAGGAAGAAATGATTGGGCTTATCTTAAATTCCTAGCCCTGAGAAGTTGATGTGAAAAGAAATGTCCTTTTCTTGTCTCGGGCACATTGTCAGAAATAGGACACAGACTTATCAAAATACAGATCTTCACAGTAGTACTTCTAATGATTTTTAAGTTTTTTTCATAGACTTGAAATATAGTGCCAAACTCTCCTGGGTTTTTTTTATTTCCCATAAACTACTATACTTTCATTTGCATTCTGCCATTGCTTTAAGGAAAGTTTTTAAATGTTATTTTTTACCATATAGTATTTAAGAATACCTCTATTTTTATTATGCACAGAAACATAGAAGTGAAATAAAAACTGAAGCAAAAAAATCATGTTTTATTATGAAGCAATCCTGAAAGCAATTATCTTCTCATTCTTCCCAAACAGCTTAGTTAATTTAAAATTTAAGAAAAAAAAACAAATTTCATGTGAAAAAACACAAATGCACATAAGTGATAATATAAAAGAAGATGATTTGGGTTTATTTAGTTTTTGTGACACAGTCAGCACTTAAGGGTGTAGGATCATACTTCTCACATCTTAATTTTTCTAATTTAGAAAGCATGTGTGCATGTACTTTTTTTCCCAAAACATTTTTTGAAACTTCTTTTGACTAAGTTTTGCAGCATTTAAAAAAAATTATAGCTTTATCTTCACATGGTGTGGTATACCATTGATGATGACAGTGATATATGTATTATTTATTCAAGGCTTTTGAAGCTTTAAAATTTGAAAACAATAAAAAGGCAAAAGGCTAAATGTAAGAAATTACTTTAAGCAATATACAAAAAAATACAACATTTCTTTTTTTTTATTTTTATTTATTTATCTTTAGAAGGGAAGGGAAGGAGAGAAATATCAGTGTATGGTTGCTTCTGGTGCATCCCCTGCTGGGAACTGGCCTGCAACCCAGGCACGTGCCCTGACTGGGAATCAAACCACAATCTTTTGGTTCTTAGGCCTGTGCTCAATCCACTGAGCTACACCAGCCAGGGCTTAAAAACACAACATTTCTGAAAATTGAATATAGAAATGAGGGAATAGATTTTTAAAGAAGATACTTTAATAGGGCTGGATAGATCTATATATCTATGTTTTACAATGTAATAGCTACTAGCCAAATACAGATACTAGATTTTAAATTCATTAATGTTGAATAAAAAATTTAATTAGTTTATCATTTCCAGTGCTAGATAGAGTCCTGTGTCTGATGGATACTCTGTTGGACAACACAGTCCATTCCCATTATTGCAGAAAGCTGTATGTCACAGTTGCTGGTAAGAGCATGTAGAACAACAAAAATAATTGTGAGGCCATGAACAGTCTCCCTGTTAAACCATATGTCTTTTTGTAACACTTGAGCTTATTAATGAGGTTCTGTTTTTTTAGCTTACTATTCTATCGCTTGAATTGCTAATGATTTTACCTACAAAATTAAGGCTTATTCAATACAAGGTTGATTTAATGGAATTTAGTGCAGTCTTTTACTAACTGATAACCACATATCCTGTCCCCTCTATGAGTGCCTCTTTTATCAAATTTAAATTGATTAAGAGAGGAATAGGTCATAATTAATTTCCTCCTTTATATTTCAATGTATTTTACAATACCACATCTTTCAGGAATATTTTTGCCTTTAAAAATTCAGTGATTTTTTATACTACTTTTACTTTTCTTTTGAGTTTAGATCCTCTGATGGTGTTAAAATTCTGAGTTGACTTGTAATAGATTACTTTTTCCCCTAAAGAGACAGTCCGTACCCCTCCAAAAAATAATTTTTTTAAAGATTTTATTTATTTATCTTTAGAGGGGAAGGGAGGGAGGGAGGGAGAGAAATATCAATGTATGGTTGCTTCTCATGGGTCTCCTGCTGGGGACTGGCCTGCAACCCAGGCATGTGCCCTTGACTGAGAATCGAAATGTGATCCTTTGGTTTGCAGGCCTGTGCTCAATCCACTGAGCTACACCAGCCAGGGCAAGAATAATTTATTGTACAATTTGTAGAGACTGTTCCCCTAGCCTAACATGAATATTCAACTTGAAAATGGTTTGATCACTCTTTTCTTTCAGATTTAAATTGCTGTATTGGTATTCTCAGCATTACATTCTGGTCAATATATTGACAAATGAATTTAAGAATAACTATAAAACACCCAGTTACTCAGATAGTCAGTTTATATTTATTTGACAGTAATCCAAATGAGAAAATTGGCTTTGCATTGTTTTATGAAAGTTAAAAAAGTACTATGTTAGTAAAAATTCTTAAGGAAGTAAACTTATCATAGATGTTCAGTAAAATATATATATATTTATTTGCCTTTATTGAATCTAGGTGTTTAGAGAAGAACCTTCCTCTTTAAAAGTTTACTAAATATCATTCTACTTGTTTTCAGGTACCAGCTCAGTTAACTCTGTGTTAAAGAGAAGCAGGACAATATCATTTTGCTTGGGCATAATAATTTCTGATAGCTTAAGAATTTAGTGAAAGCCCTGGCTGTTGCGTCTCAGTGGACTGAGCACAGGCCTGTGAACCAAAGAGTTGCAGTTCGATTCCCAGTCAGGGCACATGCCTGGGTTGTGGGCCAGGTCCCAGTAGGGGGCGCACAAGAGACAACCACATTGATGTTTCTCTCCTTCTCTTTCTCCTTCCCTTCCCTCTCTCTAAAAACAAATAAATAAAATCTTTAAAAACTAATTTAGTGAAATAATTTCATAAGGCAAAAATGTGGTTGTTTTCTCAAGAAGAAGATTTGCCCTTTTCTTCACTTTTCTCTGGACCCACTTCTCTTTGTATGTCCTATATAATAACCCCATTCAATACTTTATATTGAATGTTTATATATAGTATAGTATATGTAGTATTTCAAATCATGTACTGGGGACTACATAGGCTAAGTGTCTGTTCATGAAACACATGACTGAAGTATACTCTGGATACTTCAGAGTATACTCTGGATTCAGGATACTCTGAAATCAAACACAAAGATGCAGCCAAGTGTATGTCATGGTGATGGTTAAATGGCGTATTGAACGTTTTGTAAGGTTCACATGCTGCTCCCTGCCTTTGCATGATGCTGCATTATTCAGCATGTCTGTTGATTTGTAGGAGTTAGGTTGCCAGCATGAAGAATGCAGGGGCATGTTGCAATAATTTCTGTGAATTCTCCTACTTCTCATTTATTTCTACCAAGCTGCACATAATTCTCACACTTGAAGATCATAAAAGTTTTCCTAAACTATCTTAAGATGTTACAGACTGCACTTTAATGCCTATTTTCCCTACTTGCAGATAAACTAATCATAGGAATATCACATTAGCCCAGTGAAATTTTTGTATTGTCGTGTGTTATATTGAATGCACTCTGTAAGAGCTCACCAACACAGTATGGAGGTGAATTTTGAATGTGGTTTTCATTAGTTGATATAATTTTAGTGCTTATTTTGTTTGGAGAAGGCTTTCTGTCACATTTCTGTACTGTCCAATAACTGACTGTACTTATAACCTGTGAACCCAGTGTTAACCTGTCACCTGTTAACTTTGGCTCATTCAACATGTCAAAGGGATTTCTAGAGCTGCTCTAAGGTTCTGAATTATTTTTTGGTGTGACTTTGACTTTTTTCTAATGCATAATGAATCAGATGATCATTCCTCCATGGAAACTATTCAGATGGTTGAGAAGGCTGCAGCTATGGGCAATTGGTGATTGACAGCTTCATCATGACAGCATGCCCACTCATGCATCATATCTCATGCAGTTTTTCGGCATAATGTTAAATCACCCAGGTGACTCAGCACCCCTACAGCCCTGATTTGGCACCCTGCAACTTCTGGCTTTTTCCCAAACTAAAATCATCTTTAAAGGGAAGAAATTTATGACCAACAGTGAGATTCAGGAAAATATGATGGGGAAGCTGATGGCAATTAGAACTGTGTGAGGTCCCAAGTTGCCTACTTTGAAGGAGACTGAGGCATCATTGTTTTATGTACAGTGTTGCTAGCATCTTGTTTCTTCTTTGGTAAATGTCTATTTATCCTAGTACATGCCTGGATACCTTCTGGACAGCAGACCTCGTATATGGAGTGCATACAGAGGACTAATGCACTATCCCATATATTTAATAAAATATTCCAGCCTATCAATTAATGGTATAATTTTGGTGTCCAGAGAAACTCTGCATTGAAAGAAAAAAATTTATCTTTTCTCACAAGGACACATCTGTTTTTTAATTATGTCCATTATCATCTTCATATGTGAAAACAATATTTTGTTTAAATTATCTTAAGATGTACAAATGATTATTCAACAGCTATACTCTGCTAAGCTATAAAGTAATCTTTCTAAAAATCTAAAGTGGTCTAGTAATTAATGCTATTTCTTTGTGAATAACACAACATTACTATTTTGGTTGTGTTATAGTTAAAAGCATAGCCTCAGCCAAAATGTCTGCAAAGTTCTAATTTCAACAGCTTCCCCTGTCAGTTCTTATTTAAAACATATTGAAGCAAATTATTCTTTTATCGATTTTGAATTGTTAGATATATCTATATACCATTATATCTCTCTGTATTTATATTTAGACTTTACAGCATTGCTTGATATCAATTTAAATGCTGACAACATTCCTTATATCATGTTAATTATGTGTATATGCAGTCTTGGCTGGTGTGGCTCAGTGGATTGAGCACTGGCCTAAGAACCAAAGGGTCTCCAGTTCGATTACCAGTCAGGGCACATGACTGGGTTGTGGGCCAGGTCCCCAGTTGGGGGCGTGTGAGAGTCAACCACACATTGATGTTTCTTCCCCTCTCTTTCTCTCTTCCCCTTTCTCTAAAGATAAATAAATAAAATCTTTTAAAAATATATGTGCATATGCACATTAAGATAATTTATACTACCATATGTTATTTTTCTATTTATACCTTACTTATTCTAGAAACTATAGTGAAAATGACAAGAAAATGCAGGAAAGTATAGCAAAACCAAAACAAGAATACCAAGAAATGCTAGACTGAAAAAACATACAACAAAAGTAGGGCAAGACAAGAAAAAAGAAATCAAACTCATCCTCATGTCGTTTTTATCATTCAGCTTCAACATTCATTTCAAGAAGGAAAAAGGGAAATAAAATGTAATTGGTACATGATTTTAATTTCTAAAATAGAGGAACGTAACCAATTAATTAAAGAAAAAAACCTCTTCTTAGTACACATTGCCAGAAAAAGTTGCTGTTTAGAATTCCATAAGGAGACCATAGAATGAAATAGTAGATAATGTCTACTATTTGTCTACTATTTTGACATTTTTACGACGTTTGACAATGTTGTAAAAATAGTTTCAGAGTAAAAGCAGAAACTGTTTAATGGGACTTTATATTGCATCATCCATAAAAGCTTTGAGAAATATTTTTAAATGGAATTAAATAAGAGGAGTTAATAAAGGAATAGTGTTTTATATATATCTCACTCAGTCCACACATATAGAATAGCCAGAAAATATATATCTTTCAAAGAACCTTCTGTAAGCATGTCTCTCAGCTGAGATTATAGCAGAAGCCAATGTCAGACAGTTGATGGCGTAACTTCTATGCTATGCTTGAGAGATGATCATTCAGTTTTGTTGTGAGTGGGTGCATGTGCGTGAGAAATGAGACAAACAGTTTGTTAGGTTAACTTGGTAATGTGGAAACTTTTAGGGATTCTCATTCAACAGAGAGTTTTAAATAAGTTGGTGAAAGCAAAGTGAGATCTTCTTTGTGTAAGTATGAATTTTGTTTATCTAAGGTGCATTGTTTTAAGATTTAAAATCCTTCACGGAGCCCCAAAAGAGAAGAGAGAAAGGTAGAGATGCAAAAATGGTATCAAAAACTTATGGTAAACATTGATGCATGAGGATGCTAAGCATGAAGCAAGTTATATTGAGAGCAGAGATGTTCTGAGTTCGGTATCTCGTACAGTGGTGCAGACAAGTTCCATTTAGAGATTTCAGTTTTTCCGTCCCTGTCTGGACTGAATGCATCTATTCAATGCATGTAATAGAAAAACAAAGAGAGCCGCAATAAAATGTACTTAGGGCAAATAAAAGCATCTTACATATCCCACATCCTTGAACTATCTACAAACTTCTCCAACACATTTCAAAAAATATTGCATTAAACAAAGTACTTTTTAGAGAGAGAATAACAGATATAATAAACAATCATTTTATTTGCTTTAGAAAGCCTTTAGGGATGTTCCCCAACAAATGAGAGAAACATAATAACTACAATGGCTGGCTAACAATATTTTGCAAGTTATTTGGTTTTTGATTAGTTGTTTATTGCAAAATTGAAGATGTACCTAATTCATTTACTACCAGGCATGACAAATTCCTCTTACAGATAAAAAAAGATTAAATTATGTCTTTCACTTTCTGAAACGTTCAGTATATACAGTCATTCTATTTCTAAATACGTTCAGCCAAATAAATATAAAAAGGTTTTTCTTTTGTATGTTAGTAGCACAAATCATTTATGGAAATCACATTAATATATTTTTATTACATACTAGTAGTACAAGATAAAACAAAATTTATCAGCTGTATTCAAGTTTTTAAATCCATTTTTAACATTGTTCATTTATTTATTCCTGTATTTCTCCAGATTCCCCTACTTTTTGACACAAACAGGAATTCTGACTTCTTCCTTAGTTTTCAACATTTGGCTCACATTAGCGTTTTGAACCATTTGCTTGGCCTGAATTTAGAGACAAATGCTTTAAATGAGCATCTTCAAACTTCTCAGAGAGATTAATTAAGTGCTAGTAATAGGGCAAGATATTTTTCTCTATAAATTTACTTGCCTCCTTTTATTAGGCCATGAAAATTTTATACCATAACATTTTTAATTTGCCTTAATTTACAAAAGATAAAGGATAAACCATAAATCCAAAAGAAATAAAAACAGTGAATTGAATAAATAGTAGGATGTGAAAGTTGAGATCAGAATTTCCTTAGTGACAATTAACAATACCTATAGTCTGAAGTCATGGGAACTCATAGCCAGCGGAACAGCAAGGCCATCGCGATCAAAAAGCTTGTGCCCTTTGAGAATTTGTAACCTTGGCCTGCCCATTTATATTCATATCATCTTCCCACATTTACTCTGTCCTCCAGTGCTTTGCAGGGGCAAGGGAGGGAGGGGGGTTTGGCTGGGGTTGAGTGAGGGGGAGGGGTAGATGGGGGGAAATACAGACAACTGTAATTGAACAATAAAGTAATTTTTTAAAAAATACAAAGCCTCTCTTTCTTAATCTTGGCTCCTGTAAATTCCTGCATATTAACTATGAGCTAAATAAATAAATAGCAAAAAGAAAGAACAAAAAATGGGCTAACACAAGCAAAATACAACAGAAAAAAGGATTCACTATCTGAAACCTTCTCATTACTTCAGCGACTAGAATTTTCAGATACAGAATGTTAAAATACTATATATAATAATGGATAAGAAACAGTGGAATAATAAAAGAAAATTAAAAATAGCAATAGTTCTAATATAGTTGACTAGTCAGATGTGAAAAGTTACCAAAAATATTTTGAAATAAAAGTTATAACAATGGATTGATAACTCAGTGGATAGTTTAATAGATAACTAACAGAGCTGGAGGGGATTCTACACAGGAGAGCTGAAACCCCTAACCAGCATACAGCACGGAGCCGGGGGAGCGGGGTATATGGGAAATACGAACATTAAGAACACATAGAGCTAGAACGAAAGAAGATTTATCACAGTCTAATGTAAATTCCATATGGGAAGAAAAATATTAAGTTGAGGCATTACTGAATAAATGATTATTTTCCAGCATTGATAAAAGACAGGCCTCATCAGATTCTGGAATTACCAAAGAGCCTAGGCAGAGTTTTACAGGGTGAAATTTATACCTAGGTTTATCATATTGAAATTTTTTCTTACATGAATTCTTGTCGTAAAAGGCATATAAAGTTAACACTATATTTGCATTATTTATTTTAGAATTATTCAAAAAGTAAAATTATTATGTGATACAATATTAGCATTATTTTGAAAAATGTGGAGCACATAACAGCTATAACTTTGAGATCTGAGATCCATCAGAGATTCATTCTCTAGATCACATCAGCAAACCACGTTTGCTACTGGCTGCCCTTTTTAAAAGAGGAGAAGGAAGGGTATTCTATCAGAACAGGCAAGCTACGGTAGCAAATGGCTCTGGTATCTCATGGGTTAACTCAAATACAAGCTCATTTACCTCTCAGTTCACATTCTGGTGGTGTCAGTAGGACCACTGGCTCAGGTCTGTGCAGACACCAAGAGCCAGGTTCTCTCTGCGGGTGAATCTGGGACTCCCTGGGGCCTCAGACTGAGAAGGCAGCACGTTGCAGGCGTATAAACTCCAGGCCTTCTAATATCCTAAACTAAAAATGTTGATCCTAATATTTTCAGAAAACGTAAGCACTCCAGAAGCCAATCAGATTTTAAGAGGAAGGAAAAGGAGATGTTTTTTTAATAGTAGAAACTTAATTATAAATGAAGGTATTTCTATGAAAACTAATTCAGTAAAGGACTTTTCTTTTAAGTTCCCTGTCCTTTTCCCTCCTCAACACAGACCCGTCTATGCATCTTATTTGAGGAAGATGATTTTTTAAAATATGTTGCAAGTTTTAAATTTTAGACTCCACAGTCTTCATACCCTTCCACCAGTACCAATTTCAAGTAAAATAAATATAATTTATTTGAGGCTTAGCTGCCTGCCTAACTTTCTACCCATCAGTGTGTCTTGCAGTTTTGTAACGTGAAGTCTGTTTCGTACACAAATACATGCCTGCCATAATCTAGCATAAAAGGCTTTCTACTGTGTTTGGTCTGGAACATTTACCAACTCCCCATTGGATAGTTCCACTTCTAGAAGACTTAATTACTTCCTTATTCCATATAAATAAATGATTTAAGAGAATTTTTATTTATTTTTCTTTTCAGAGCATACAAATTGGTTAAACGAGATATTTGCATAAGCTATGAAGCTTTTTTCTGCCCACCAGAGTAAGACACAATGCATGTATTCTCTCCGAAGCAACAGCTCGTCTCCTCTTCCCCCCCCTTTTATTTATTTAAATTCCTTTAAATTTATTTGTTGTTCAAGTACAGTTTTCTGTCTTTTACTCCCATCTCAGCTTCCCCCACCAGTGCTCCCCACCTCCCTCCCATTTCCACCCCCTTAGTTTTTGTCCATGTGTCCTTTATACTTTTTCCTGTAAACCCTTCCCCTTTTCCCCTGATATTTCCTCCCCTCGCCCCTCTGGTCCATGTCAGCCTGTTCTTTATTCCAGTGTCTTTGGTTATATTTTGCTTGTTTGTTTGTTTTGTTGTTTAGCTTCCTGTTAAAGGTGAGATCCTATGGTATTTGTCTTTCACCACCTGGCTTATTTCACTCAGCATAATGCTTTCCAATTTCATTCATGCTGTTGCAAAGGGTAGGAGCTCCTTCTTTCTTTCTGCTGCATAGAATTTCATTGTGTAAATGTACCGTAGTTTTTTGATCCATTCATTTACTGATGGGTACCTAGGTTGCTTCCAACTCTTGGCTATTGTAAATTGTGCTGTTATAAACATTGGGGTGCATAGGTTCTTTTGGATTGGTGTTTCAGGGTTCTTAGGATGTAATCCTAGCAGTGGAATTGCTGGGTCAAAAGGCAGATTAGTTTTTAGTTTTCTGAGAAAATTCCATACTGTTTTCCATAGGGGTTGTACCAGCCTGCAATCCCACCAACAATGAATTAGGGTTTCCTTTTCTCCACAAGCTCTCCACCATTTGTTTGTTGCTTTGTTTATGATGGCCATTCTAACCAGTGTAAAGTGGTATCTCATTGTGGTTTTAATTTGCATATCTCTGAGAGCTAGTGATATTGAGCATCTTTTCATGTGTCTCTGCATCCTATGTATGTCCTCCTTGGAGAAGTGTCTGTTCAAGTCCTTGGCCCACTTTTTAACTGGGTTGCTTGTCTTCTTAGAGTGGGGTTGTGCGAGTTATTTGTATATTTTGGAGATTAAACCCTCGTCTGAGGTATCATTGGCAAAACAGCTAGTCTCCTTTACCTTTTTAGATGGGGCACACTTCAGCCAGGCTCCTCAATGAGTGTTCTGGTTGAGCAGAGTCCCAGTGTGACAGCAAGCAGCTGAGCACCCTTCCGTCTAGGCCAAGGGCAGTCAGGGGCAGCCTGAAGGAAGACTGAAGGGGTGGCTGGAAGGAAAAGAAGCGTCCAGTGAGGAGGTAGTAAGGAGACAGTGTCCCTGAGGCTGCAGATGTCATCTGAAAGAATAAGAGACAGTTCTGGAAGTTTTATGTCATCTGATGGAAACAATAGCAGCCTTTTATTGATCTGGATCTTTATTGTTTTATGTAGAGATAGTACATTTCCCTTTTAAACTATGGATTCAAGAAGCATTAGTTTCCTAAGCCTACCCGTGGCCAAAGGTTGCGTGGCAGTATTGTGAATGCTCCAGAAGGAGCAGACTGCCCCCGATGCCCTGTGAACAGAGTGCTGCGTGCACAACACCTCCACCCCTGCAAGGTTCCGGAGACACACTCCTGGATAGCAGTTGGGATAAGGAGGACCTCAGGAGGAGTTCGTCTAGACTACTGTGTTTTCTGCAGAGCTTGAAGGAGTCCAGGAAGAGCCAAGGGCAGTCCCAAGTCAGGACGTTCTCATAATGTGTTCCCATCAGTGACTTCCATGAACAGATCATTTATAACAGAGAATAAAACAAAGTGAAGAAATTCTTAGAAAAAAAAAGTGTTGGGAAGTGATTGATGAATAAGTGCACTTTCTTCTGCACTACTTCACATTCAAGTTCAAATGTGAACACCAATGATTTGGTGAAGTCAGTTTAACAGCTCTAGTGAGATTCCTTTTTATGATCAGTGCTGGTGCCTTTTAAAATATGTATTTCATCAGTTAAATACTTTGCATTCCGAAGGAAACAAAATTTCAAGTAATCATTTTATTAACTAAAGAATGTTTAAGATTACCTGTTTTGCAGCTCCTTAAGTAGGTCAAATATTCAGGAAAGTAATGAAGTGTCTGCCTTGGGCAGCAAGAGGTGGTGAATATAAATGAAATCACAATGTGATATAACTTGTACCACTTAAATGCTTTAAAAAAAAACCCTTACTCTGGGCAAAAAAAAAAGTAGCAAGAGCTCAGTAAGTTCTGTGTGATCTGAACATGAATCCAGGTGAGCCATCGTGGCCAGGGTGCATCGTTATTCACACTTCAGGTTCTGTGCATTCACTCGACAGGCATTGACTGAACATGAACTAGGTGCATGATACAAAGTGTACTTTCAAAAGTACATATGTGTGAAAGAAAATGACAACACGCTGATTTCAGGACAGTCCAGTCTAATGCAGGGTATAAACAAAACAAAACACGGCAAAAAAATCCTGTGATGGGCTTTGGCCTCAGCCCTGCCTGAGGCACCAGAGAGTGGGAGATGAATTTTGACTTGGGAGAAGTAGGAGAGCTTCCCAGGGGACATGAACTGTGATTTAAAAACACCTATAGTTTTGCCAGTTGATGGAGAAGTGGATAATAATGTCAGGCACAGGGCACGGAAGATGAGAACATGTGTAAGTGTCATATTTTCAGAAACGCGCAAATGTGAGCACGGGGAAGGGGTGTGCAATGGGGCTGCCAACGTAAGACTGCGTTACATTATACAGTACCTTATAGGTTAAGAATGTGATGTTTTCCATACTGGGAATGAAGTCAATGTGTTTTGTTTTGCTTTCATTGAAACAAGCCAATATGTCTTTAATTTTAAATATACATTGATATTAAAAATATTCATTTTAGGAAGAAGTGGCTATTTTGATGTGAGTTACCAGTCTGTTATAGGAGAGGTCACAGGAAAGACGGGGAAAGGTGTATTTAAGACACATTTCTGACATAGCTCATTCCATATTGAGGAAAAGGAAGACAGAAAATTTGGGCATAAAGTAGGTTTCTTGCAAAATTGTGCAATTACTGTGAGTGAGAAAAAGAAAACTTACCTGGTAAAACTCAGGTAAAATTGTATATTCATTTCAGAAATGACACATCAAATTTATACCATCTACACTGAAAACTGTGGATCATTAATTCATGTTCTCCTTTAGGATAGCAATTAGGGAAGCTCTGAGACGTGCAGTATCCTAACACATGTACACAGGCGTCCCAGGAACGTGCCCCCTTCCTCCAGAACCTGAGGAAGCGAAATGAACCCAGCTGACTGGCGGGTGGGGGATGGTAATGTGGAGGTCCTGACTCACTCACTGGCGAGGCAGTGTGTATATCAGGTATTTCTTAGAGATTGGAATGTTTAAAGCAATGTTAACTTGTATCTTCTTCCAATACATTTATTTATTTTCAGATTTTGATCTGCCATTTTAGAAAGCCTAGAAATCAATCACCGACCAGAGACATGGTGTCTTATAATGCTTGACAGGAGAGATTCTAGACCCAAATTTCTGGGTTGAATGGATCCTGTTATTTATTAGCCACGTGATTTACAGCAACTGACATATGCTTTCTTTGCTGAAGTTGCCTTCACTGTAAAACAGAGTGGACAGTAGCCAGTACTATCATTGGTAGAGTACTGGAAATACATTGAGGAATAAATAATAAAAGAAAACACTAATAGTGCCCTTAACAAAGGCTAAGCACGCGTCTGAACATTTTTATGTATTATCTCATCATTTCATTTAAAATATCCCCACAGACTATATACTGTCGCCCTGTTTACAGATGAAGAAATCATCGCACAGAGAGGTGGGACTCGCTAAGTCAAGCAGCCAGCATCTGGCAGACTCTGACATCAGTCAGGGTCCACCGTCTCCTGCAACCACTTTCTTTCTTGATTTTAATCAAAATTCACAAAAAGTATCATAAATACATGAGCTAGTACATGGTGTCTGGCACTGACTGAGTGCCAGGAAATCTAGCTGCTGCCTCCGTTAGAGCTTTTTCTGCTATCACTTAATTAATGGTTAGTCTTGAGAGAGTGAATATCTGAAGTGTCTCATGTACACCCAGCACCTTATACTATACACACAGCACCTTACACATACAGCACCTTATACACATATACACACATCTTCTCGTCAGAATAATATGCACTTGTTTAGAGAACTGTCTATCACAGCAGCTTGTTACTGTAACATTCTCTGTTTGTTTTGTTTGCTATTTATCTGGTTCATAGTCTGGCTTACTAGTTTATGAGCTCCATAAGAGAAGAAAGTTTGTCTCCTTTGTTTTCGTTCTACACCCACTGACTGTCAAAGAGATGGACACATCACAGGAAACTCAGTGAATGTTTATGATAAACAAAGGTGAACACAGTGGAAATACCAAGAAAAGAATCATTTTTTCCTTCTGAGTCAATGGGCCTGCCTATCACAAAGGCATTACAATGAGAAGAACATTTTGCATTACTTGTCTATAACCGTTAGCAAAGTTAGCAAAGTTCCGGCCGGATCCATCCGCAGCTAATGAATGTGTGGGTGAAGGAAAGGCAAGCAGCCTTTTCAGGCCTGTTTAATGGTGCCATTGCCTTTCTCCCTGGGTCTCCTACCTGCTTTGTCTCCAGAGGAGCAAAAAAAGGCAAACAGATTCCCTGGACTTACAGCCAGGATGAAAATGGAAATACCTGCTAATGGAGGATTTCCTGGTTTGGCGGAAGGATGTTTGAATCTAAACATGAAATTTTTCTTTCTCCAAAAGAAAACTAAAATATTTATACATTGTGCATGTAAGATGCCACCAGTCACCTTTGCAGACCGTTATGTTTCATTCCTACTCCTTGAGATAATACCACCAAATCATTTTCTCCTCATTATGTTCTAGAAGGGAGGACTGTTATGTCTATTTTACTCTCTGAAACTAGGCTAGCTTTCCAAGTTTTGTAGCACAGACATATAATATAAAGGAACATGAAGAGAGAATATAAAAAAGAGAGTAGACACCTATGATTTATTAGTGGAAGTGATTTTTTTATAGAGAGACCTTTGGAGAAATGGATACAAGATGAAAGATATAAACCCTTCTTAAATGTCATTTTTGGGGGTTAAGAGGTACTGATTTTTAACCTAAAAATGTTATTATCAGATTTATAAATAGTTTAGGATTGTATACTTTTTACATGATTGAAAAAGTTGCTGTCATTTTTATCACATTTTTATCACATATTTAAATAGAATTTGAACATATTACTCAAATGAAGGATGGAATTAGTTTAAAATACGTCGAGTATCTTCAGAGGTGAACCTGAAGCATAGCAACATCATGGGAAAATGATTCGATTTTTTAAAACTGCAGTAATTACTCAATGTGTTGCAAAAAGAAACGAGTTGTGGTGAGACAGGCAGGGAATGAAATTTTACTATGGTGATATTTGTACAACTATGCCTCATTTACAGAATAAATATAATCTTCAAAATGCAGGAAATTATTGTAAAAGACCAAGTCTTCATTTAGATCTATTAGCAAAGCACAGTTTTAAGAGAGGAAATTGTGTGTGTGTGTGTGTGTGTGTGTGTGTGTGTGTCTGCTCAACGCTTTGTATTTATCTGTCCAGAAAGAGCACAAAACAGCTTTAGAAACAAGCCAGTAAATCTCTCCACGTGCATCAAAATCACTACTTTCAGATGCTAATTTCCAAAGCGTTTTTTATGGTTCATACATGAAAGCACTTGCATGTTTCCATTGACATAGAGGTGACACGCCACCTTGATGGTGAGGGCAGTGTCAGGAGATATTTTCGGAATTTCAGTGCCTAGACTACAAACCACAGAAGGGCAGGTATTATTCCATTTTGAACACCAAAATGTTTCAAGGTCCTAGGACTATATCCTACCTAGTGAGGCTCAATGAATATTTGTTGAATGAATGAGTGAATGGAGAGTCTGGAAATAACCTTGCTGCTTATGTTTTAGATCATAAAAATGATCAGGTAGCCAGTTGTAAGTTCCTTGTCTGAAACAGTCAGTGGCAAAATCTAACACATCAGTTCCTTAGGCAGTGATAATGCCCTTCAGTAAATTAGTTTACTATTAAGTACTAAATAGGTGATAGAAGAAAGCATCAGTTGAGGTTATAAATACTAAAGGAGAATTCCCAGACAAATACCTTATGTTCTATATACCTCCTTAATTAAACTATTCTACGATTTACAACAAATTTCTTCATGGGATAGATAAGGCAATATTTATTATTATCTTATGAAGATTCATTTATCCATTCACTAAGCATTCACTTAGTAAATGCTTTCCTTCAGCTGTACACTAAGTAGTGGGGATATAATTGTGTGTCCCATAGGCAGTTTTTTTTTTGAGACAGAAACAGATTTAAAAAAAAACAAGTAAACACATAAATGAGCAGAATAGATTTGTCTTATGATAAGTGCTTCAAAGAAAATAAATGGAGACTGGGAGTTTGAGAGTTGAATGAATCTACAGTTACAGTTCTCAGGAGGAACAATTTTGAGGGGATAATATTTAAGCTGAAATGTCTAAATTCCAAGTTCAGCTTCAAAAGACACTTTCTCAGTTGGATAAGGTCTAATATATCTTCAAAGCCAGGTGTACATGGCATTGGGAGGAGAGGGGAAGAGAGGCTATTACTCCAGCAATGTACAGTAATTAGTAATGTTGGAAATGCTTACATCCCATACTTAATGCCCACTCACCAATGTAGAACCATTGCTGTTCTGTATAGTAGTTATTATGAGGCATCCCCTTTCTCTATATTGTTCAACCAGTATAAAACAGAGAAATCGAATTTTGATAATACCCCAACAAGTGGAGTATAGTTTTATATATTAAGGTTTGTCTATATTTCTATTTTTTATTTGATTTCTT
This sequence comes from Artibeus jamaicensis, assembly GCF_021234435.1. Taxonomy (NCBI): domain Eukaryota; kingdom Metazoa; phylum Chordata; class Mammalia; order Chiroptera; family Phyllostomidae; genus Artibeus; species Artibeus jamaicensis. The sequence goes on along the minus strand of NW_026522056.1, from coordinate 16,720,698 downwards.
TATTTTGTACATGTTTCCCAGGATAGTCCACTGGTCTTACAGTCTGACAGGAATGTAACAGTGAATGCAAGAAATCACATGGGGCAGTTAACTGGACAGCTGACCGTAGGTGAGTGTTTTGGGGTCCAATTGTGTGTGCCATCTTGCTCCATGTAAAACTCTGTGGTTGTTAAATTGGGAAAAGCAAATGCGCATCATCTATTGAATGCATATCGAGACATCCCAAACAGACCAATTATCTCACATTCGATCTGATTTACTGTGAGACTAGTTCCAGTTTCCTCTGTTTGGTAGTTATTCCTGTTGTCAGTGTGTTATTATGGGGCTGCATTAACATATATGATGCTGTCTGTTTATTCTTTATGTTAGACGAATCATTTACCAATAAATATTAATACCAGCTTATATAAATCAGAACTAACATACTAGTTGAATATAATGAATCTAAAATGTATGATTACTTATAAATTTAATGTTGAATTTTCTACAATGTAAGGCTTACAGGCTTCAGAAGTGATAAGCGTAAGTTAATGATAAAGTATCAGTGTTTTATCATATTGTCAAAAATTTTAATTTAGAGATTCATATTAAATGGCATTATTGGTTGACTCAATTTTTCTAAGAAGTTATTTGACTCAATTTTTGTAAGAAGAAAGGCAAATTAAAAGTTGGTTGTAATTATGTAAGGTAACACAAAGATTTACTTGGTCTATAATTGCTAAAATTTGAAAAATGAATATATATTTTTTTCTGTGGGAAAATTGCCTACCACTTATTGGTATTTTGTGTTTGTGTATGTGTGTGCATGAAAGCATATTACAAGTGGTAAATTAAAATTCTGAGGACTGAGTTACCCTTATCCTAATAAATTTATCATCATCTGAATGCAGAGGTGTGTTTCCAATATTTCTTTTTTTTCTTTTTAAGTATATCTCATTGATTATACTATTTCAGTTTTCCCAATTTCCCCCCTTTATCTCCCCTTCACCTTGTACCCCTCAATCCCCAGCATTCCCACCTGTCAGTTCAGGTCCATGGGTTGTACGTAATTCTTTGACTTCTCTGTTTCCTATACCATGTTTTACCTCCCCATCTATTTTATGCCTACCAGTTATTCCCTGTACCTCTTCCCCCATTCTTCCCCGCCCCATCCCAACTGAAAACCCTCCATGTGATGACCATTTCTCTGATTCTGTTCCCATTCTAGTTCTTTGCTTAGTTTTTGTTATCCTTGTTTTTCCTTTCTTTTAGGTTAATTTGTTGACAGTTGTGACAGTGTTGTCATTTTACCATTCGTAGGTTTTAATCTTCTTTATATTCTTACATAAGTCCCTTTAACACTTCATATAATAAGGGCTTGGTGATGATGACCTTTAACTTGACCTTATTGGGGAAGCACTTTAATTAAACTACACAAAAATGTGACACTTAAAGTTTGAGATTTATAAATGTGAGTTTGATTCTGTCTACTTCCTTTGTAAGTATATGAAATACTTTTTTGATATGTTTTTCATTTTAATGAACCCCAAAGTAGAACTTATGTTTTAGCATATATTTCCAAAAATATATAGTTATATTTTACTTATAACAATTAAATTTTATTTTATATCTGTAAAGTGGAAGGGTTGGTCAGTAAGTATCCATTATTACCATAACTGGAAAGTGTTTTGTGATACACAGATGTATGTCAACTACGCAGAGGAGTGATACACAAATGTATTTAAAATCAGAGAAGAGAAATATGTCTGTGGATACAGAACTGCTTCAGAAGCACCAGCCACTCAGTGCCTGTGAACAAGCCATTTCATTACTGTTATGTTGGAACTGCAGAAACAGGCCTGAACAGGCAGGTTTTCCATGTCATACTTTTCTCTTTTTCTAAAATTTTTACTGTTGTTCAATTACAGTTGTTCCCATTTTCCCACATTACTCTCCTCTCCCCTACCCACTGCCCACCTCCCACATTCAATCCCCTGCTCCTGTGGTCTTTGCCCGTGGGTCCATGTCATAATTTTCTTAATGTTGAGAAGACTTTAGACAGATAAAACTTTCTTTTATATTCTGTTCCTGATTTGAAAAAGAAAATGTCCCTAGTGGAAATGACGAAGTGTTAAACACACAAAAAACATATTTCAGTATCCACTGTAACACAACAGCTACATGACTACTACTGATGGAGCAAAGCATCTGTTCAGTTATGTGGGGTGTAATCAAATACCATTTGTATTTTGTTGTATGCTTTCCCGTAGGAAAGATAAAGAATAATAGTATCATGGTTGTATTTCCAACCAGTTTTAAACTGACTTTTTATGATTTATTTTTTGTTAAAGATTTTATTTATTTATTTATTTGTAGACAGGGAAGAAGGGAGTGAGGAAGAGAAACATCAATGTGTGGTTGCTTCTCAGGCGTCCCGCCATGGGGACCTGGCCCACAACCCAGGCATGTGCCCTGACTGGGATCAAACCAGCAACCCTTTGGTTTGCAGGCTGGCACTCAGTCCACTGAGCCACACCAGCCAGGGCTAAATTGATTGTAATAGAGTATCAATATTTGCCAATTGAGAAAGAAAAAGAAATGATAAAAACAGAAACAGAGAGAGAAAGGATGGGTGGAGGGAGAAAGGTTATACTTAGTTTTAAATGAAGCAAATCAATAAGCTAATGATGTAGTGGCTTATATTTGTGGATGGAAATATACTCAATCCATTGATGCTTAAGCTAAGAACTGTTTAACATCCTAGTCACCAAGGTCTGCTGTTGGTGACCTCCATCTTTTCCTTGCTTTGTCTATTTCAATAAACACACAGAGAACAAAACAGCTGAAGAAAGGGGAGTGTGGAGGGGACAAAATGTTCACTCACCTCTGGAGTCAAACCATCTGGAATGCCAAAAAGTAACATCTCTTGGAGAGTCAGACTTTTCATTTATAAAACAGAAATAAGGACACTTATTAAGAATAATATTATAAGAAGCAGGGCAATTTCAGTATCTCAAATAGTAGACAGTTATGTTTCAAATCTGTATTTATTTTGATGATGATGATTATAATAATTATATCACTTTAGTTAGAAATGCATTACTATTGCTTAGAAATCTCACAGTGCTTTTCTATCCAATGTGTCTTTGTGATAGTTGAGGAATATATGTTGGATTACAATACTGTTGCAATGATGTAAATATACCTGGTATGTAGAAAATTTTCAAGTCATATCAGGATACATATTTCTTTAAGTATAAGTTGAAGAGATAATAGGATGAATTAAAGCAATATATTTATTTTTATAAATTCTTTTTTATTTTTATTCATTTTTAGTTATTTAATCATTGTTCAAGTACAGTTTTCTGTTTTTTACTCCCATCCCAGCCCACCCCCCCAGTGCTCCCCACCTCCCTCCCATTTTCACCCCCCTTAGTTGTTTTCCATGTGACAAGCAACCCAATTGAAAAGTGGGCAAAGGACTTGAACAGACATTTCTCCAAGGAGGACATACAGAAGATCCAGGGACACATGAAAAAATGCTCAATATCACTAGCTATCAGAGAGATGCAAATTAAAACTACAATGAGATACCACTTTATGCTGGTCAGAATGGCCATCATAAATAAAGCAACAAACAACAAGTGTTGGAGAGGTTGTGGAGAAGAGGGGACCCTAATTCATTGTTGGTGGGATTGCAGACTGGTACAACCACTGTGGAAAACAGTATGGAATTTTCTAAAAAAAACTAAAAATGGACCTGCCTTTTGATCCAGCATTTCCACTGCTGGGATTATATCCTAAGAACCCTGAAACACCAATCCAAAAGAACCTATGCACCCCAATGTTCATAGCAGCACAATTTACAATAGCCAAGAGCTGGAAGCAACCTAGGTGCCCATCAGTAAATGAATGGATCAAAAAACTATGGTACATATACACAATAGAATTCTATGCAGCAGAAAGAAAGAAGGAGCTCCTACCCTTTGCAACAGCATGGATGGATCTGGCAAGTATTACGCTGAGTGAAATAAGCCAGGTGGTGAAAGACAAATACCATGTGATCTCACCTTTAACAGGAAGCTAAACAACAAAACAAACAGGCAAGCAAAATAAAAACAAAGACACTGAAATAGAGAACAGGGGGACAGTGACCAGAGGGGAGAGGGGAGGGCATTTCAGGGGAGAAGGGGAAGGCTTACAGAAACTAGTATAAAGGACACATGGACATCAAGTAATATATTTAAAAGACTTTAATTTTAGCTGCATTGACATAAAGTAGTTATTTTAATCTTTTTTTCTTGCTGCTTTTAATTTTTTTCAGTTTTTGTTTTGGGGCATAGTGTTGATTAAAATATAAATGTGATACTGTTTTTGCAATATTTAAAAATATACTTCCAAAAATGGAGTAATATTTGAGGAAAACAAATGTATTTATTCTTCAAGTAAAACTATCCTAATTTCCACCCTGTACCTATCAATTTCCATTAGAAAGCATGACAGACTGAATTATCTTGCTATATTTTATTCCCATTATGTAAGGGAAAAAATGTCCCCTGTCAGTAGTGAGCTGTATCATTTTTCCCTGAAATTCTGTATGTGTTTGGTCAGCAAAGTAAATATCCATCCCCTATGTATCCCATCTTTCTCATGTTTTCATACAGGCCTACTCTCCTGCTGGTTTGATTTCCAGGGATATGTGTAACCGAAGACATGTATGGACCCGCTGTGTTAATCCCAAACCAGACTCATTCTAAGACTATAAAACGAGATCACTTCTAATTTAATAAGTGCAAAGAAAAAGATCTTATACATATGACAGCTCACTCAAAATTAAATATAAACATTTTTAGATTTTTGGTTAAAAATCAATTGACAAATTTTTGTATGCTTATAAAATTCTAGGCATTATGTTAAATTTCTGTTGATACCACAATACCCCTTCTCCCCATGACATCTAAGATTCCAATTTTTCATAGGAGATTAGTGAATTCAAGATTTCTTTGTACAACTTTTTCTTCTTAGAATAAAACTGAAAGAGAGGAATGAGATTGTTGTAGAGAAGTGGTTAAAGAAAGTACACAGTCCCACGAGGTCAGATTTCTTAAAGAAAAAAAACAAGAAGTTTCTTAAGTACATGTCAGAATTACTATCCAGGTCAAAATGTCCACTTTTTAATCAGTAATGACTATGTTAACAGGTCATTCCTTTTTCACATACAAAAATTGTGTGTGAATTTAGGTGTTGATATGTTCATATGTCTTGATAGCTTATTTTATATTTTTCAGGACAATTTCATCAAATAACATGCATAAAATGTCAATTATCCACCATTTTTTTGTGAAGCTTACCATATTCTCTTAGGAAACTGCTACAATGTGACAGAATAAAAATCATTTTCTTAGGGCAGTGCATATGAAATATGTAGTTTTGATCTATACTTCTTTCATAAAACTGGTGATACTAATAATTAACTCTGCAGTAATTTGAGTTGCTAATTTATGGTGACCTTTCCCACAAGATCACTGGGGTAATTATCTTTTATTTGTCAATAACATTACACTCATCTGTAATAGAAAAGACAAACTATTGTAAGTAGTTGTAAAAAATGTAAATGTTAATTTCATCAGAATGATTGCCCTTCAACATCTCTTAGCCAACTTGCAGAAGAAATTATATGGTGCTTATTCTTACACTGCATCGTAAACTATTTTTTCTTTTTGATAAACTAATGGCTAAAAAGTAATAACATTTCCCCCTCCTATGTCTTTTGTTATCAGTCTGTAGCAGGAAAATAGAAATAAAAGGAGGAGAAACTGAAAGGTTGCCCATGGACTAATATTAATGAGTAAAGATGGTTTTGTATTGAATTATTTTTGTTTAGTAGCATCTTTCCTTTAAACTTCAGTCACAGTGTCATGTGAGCAACCCGGAATGATTGCTCTGTGGTTTGGTCTTGTAAGCATGATGAGCTCCAGGTACAGCATGTATCCCACATGTACACATGTACTGCCACATGTACAGCAGTATCCCAGTAAAACATTAAGACGAATTGGGTATTAAATAATTAGAATGCCATCATGCTGAAATTTTACATTTAAAATGTGCTTAAAGTCACAATCTTATGCTTCAAATGGAATCTCACATTTCATCATAACTCTCCTGGTTTTAATGCTGAATACATTTGGAAAAAATGAACTAACTCCTAGGAATTGCTAGCAGTTATTGTCAGACTCATTTGCTCATTGTTGATATTCTCATTTTCATTTATCAAATATAGTGACATAATCAAATTATGTAAAAATCTCAATTACAATCTATAATTACCATTTGTCTGTCTTCACCAATTCTTCAATGCTTCAAGTTTCTTCAAAGTAATTCTGAAACAAATCCGTATGACAATAAGAAAGAATGCCACTGGCCCAAAAATTAAACAGTGATATTTGCATTTCGTGCCCACTTCCATGTTACACTTCGCATTCTGAGAACTAAGCACCACACGACACTGAACACAGGAAGAGACAGCTTCTGCAGGACAGTCAACTCCCGGGTTTCTTCCCAGGTCTGCAGAGCTTGCCCCCGTGGCCCTGGGGTCTCTGAGGGAGGGGCCAGGGAGGGGAGTGATGAGTGGACAGCAAGTGGGCCAGAACAGAGGTGGCTGTCCTGGTCCTCCATCTTTTCCAAGGACTGTCAACCCACTACACACTTGAAAATCAAATGGGTTTTATTTATGATTAGAGAAGATGTGCTTGATAAAGAAAATGACACATTAGGATCCTCAGGAAAATATTTTTATTTGATTTGGTTTCTTCTCATTTCGAATCAAAGGACATGAATAATACAGCTGATAGGATGAACTATACATGTTTAAAATATAGTAAGTTTTAATGAGATAAAAATGTGCAAATACATAAAATTACGTTAAAATCAGTACAGTGTTTATACATATGAAAGCCATTTGTGTCCTATAGAGTAAATTAAACTTTGGACCTTCCTGTGGTAAAGGTATAAAGGAAATTGTAAGTAATGACATGATTCCACTATATTTAAGGAATAAACATATGAGCTTCTTATGGGAAACCAACGTTTTCCCCCACAGTTACACTGAACTGATGTTCTCATTGATTAATAGAAAGAAAACTGGATGATACAGTGTATACTATTTTAGCAGCTGTACATTATTAAGAGGAGAGTTGAGTTGGCTAATGCTTTGGCGTAGTTATAGAATGTTGAGAACAAGGTAGTCAGGTGCAGCCAGATGAAAATAACTGTGGCTGGCAAATACATAAATGTCTACTGGTTCAACTTCATTCAAGGATAATACCTAGGCCTACCTGCAAGAGGCGATGTGTGTGACCATTTCTTTAGCGATACATACTCCCCTTGGCTCATCATCTGTCAGCTGAAGCGGGAGCCCCCAAATTCCTGATTGTAGCTGGACCTTCTCATTTCAGAAAACAAGCAACCTGATTATAAATTCATATCCTTTAGTAAAAAACTGAAAACCCTGAGTCTCTTAACCATGTCAATAGCAGTCTGCCTAACTCAGTGTACCACTAACTGCCAAGATAGACAGACAGATACACAAACATACATACACACATGCACACACATGCAGCCCACAGGCTTCCCCACAGAACTGACATAAGGAAAGCAAAGCCAGCACAATGTCTTAGAAACATTTCTGAGTCAGCTACTGCAGACAGCAGGGTTGATGGAGACGTCAGCGTTTTATTCCATCCAATAGGCTACAGGTTAATTTGGAAGCATTTTCAAAAAAGTTACTAGCCAACTCTCATGGCAAAGCCAACTCTCTATAAAGCAGGAAGTAAAGGCATATTTTAAGGATTAATTGCATAATTAATCACAAAGTTTTAATCATAACTGTGTTACAATTAAGACTTTAATAGACTTTGATGCTTGTAAGATTGTTGCAAGCGCTGAGCAGAGCAAGATTCGACACAAAACATTTGCTGGACAGTCACTCTGATGATGACTAATGATTAAGAGTTGTTATAGAAAACCAAGGAAATCAGAACATACATTCAATAAAAATTATTTTCCTATCCATTTTAATTAATAGTTATATTGTGAGGACCTACATAATATGATTTTTTAAAGATTTTATATTTTTTTATTTATATTTAGAAGAAGAGGAAGGGAAGGAGAGAAACATCAGTGTGTGGTTGCCAATTGTATGCCCCTAAGTGGGATCTGGTCTGCAACCCAGGCATGTGCCCTGACTGAGAATCGAACCAGGGACACTTTGGTTCACAGCCCGCGCTCAATCCACTGAGCTACGCCAGCCAGGGCCATAATATGATTTATATATTAAAATGTTGTAAAAAAATATGTTCACCTAGAAATCATAATTTCCTCACAGACTAGTTCTAGGGAGGAATTGTATTTTGATACTATAATTAAACAGGTAAACCCCAGGTCTGTCACTTCCGGGCTCTGTGAGCGGGCCACTCTGGGCACCCTCCTCCCATTCCTCTCCCACGGTCCACGTGAAGATTAGACAGGCCACGCGTCTCATTCAGGAGTCTTTGTCGCCGTGTACCGCACCTCTGTGTGAGGCTCCCCAGGCTTCTTGCCACTTAGACAGCCCTGGTGCAGCCAGTCCTGTTCCTGTTTCTTGTTACATATGTTCTGTAATTGTCAGCATTTTACTTAATTTACTTCATTTCTCCTTTTTCCTCCCCTTGAGACATTTCCTAAAAAATTGCAGCCAGCCTGCCATTTACCCTACCAACGGCAGCACAGATCTCCAGACAATAATAATGGCACTTTTAATAAGACCTCACCATGAAGCAAAATGAAGAGCTACATTGTTGAGGAAACACACACACACATACGGCAGAACTATTAGAAGAGAAGAAGGGAATGAGGAACACATAACTCAGCACAACAGTTCCTCCACGGGGGAGGGAGGCGAAGGGGTGCGCAGGGCAGGAGCACACAGACCGGTCACGTGGCGGTTCTTAAATCTGGGGAGGGGGCTCCCAGTGTTCATGTCCTCACTGTGTTTTACAACCTACATGTATGTTACAGGCACACACCCAATGTTCTATAACAATTATTTACAAATAAAGAAATAAAGAGTTAAATAGGCAAGTATGTGTGAAATTCAGAGAATGCTTCCTGAAGCACATTTTGCGTTGTGCATAAGTTAGTTACTGTGATTGCGTAATTTTTATTAGATCTACATATAAAAATTCTGCACATTTGACCAAGCTTCTGGGCGTTAGTTTTCTTATCTATGAAATAAGTATTATGCCACTTTGTCTCCATAGATCTCTCCTGTTCCAGGTCTAAAAGGGAAAACCGATTTTTTACCTTTGGAGAAAGAAATTAATTGATGAATACTTTGGCTCATTAAATTGTCCTCTATGTAGTAGTCCTGACTAAATGACACCTGATTTGAGTGTTTGACATCTTAACCACAAGCTATAAGTACATATTTTAGAGTTAAAAGTAAGAGTGTGAACAAACACAACTAAATCAACATCCTTGTTACGCTTTTACTCTTTCATCAAATTCTGGCTTTATAAATGTTTTATAATGAAATTTTATACATAAACTAACTCAGCAAGCGCAATCAGCTTATTTTTGTAAATGTTAAACGTCAGCATGTTTTGTCCCTAAATAAATGGAGAAAATGTAGATGAGGATATTTATAACAAATATTTAAAGACCCCTAAAGTGACATGTAATCTTACGTTAAAGCAATTAGTACCTTGAACACCTGGGACCCACCTAATTGGCTCCAGGTGGTGTGGAACATATATAAAGTAGAAGGTTACAGATCACTCTCGCACACCAAAAATTTATGCTCATAGACTCTAGACTCGTATTTTTTAACTTAGAGAATGCTGTAGTGGTCTGGAACACCTTATAAGAATGAATATTTTATGCAAAAAAGAGTCCTGTGGAACTCTGGGAGATCAACAAAACACTTAGGTTTAATTGTATACATGTTATGGGATTAAATAAATGCATCGTTGATTTTAAGGGTTCATTGTTCATATCAATTAAGTTATGCATTAATATTAAACTACTGTTAATTAGTTTAATATTAACTAATCAGTTTAGGAAAACAGGACGATGGGATTCTTAGAAATTAAGATCCTAAATCAGTGTAACTCAGATATAAGGGAATTTCAGTGTCTAAAGGAAAAAGCAATAATGTACATGTTTTGAAAAGTTTAACGACAGGCAAAATATATATTTCAAAGTTGATATTTGTTAATGATGTTTTAGTTGTCAGAGAAATAAATCTGCTCTTGAGTATTTAGGAATGAAGATGTAGTATAGAGTGAGAAATGGCAACTCTATTAAGATGCATTTTGAAGGTGCCGTGTTCTACCACCTTGGCATGACCCAGCCCATTCCATGTCTTTACATGGTGAGAAAAGGAGATAATGTAGTTTTTTGGATAGATGTGATACAAGAATTGATTACGGATTTCTAACATTACAATACTAAGGAAAGCATTAAAGACACAAATAACTCTGTTTTGTTAATTCTGTGATTGCATAAAGTTATTAAAAATATGCTATGGCCATAGCTCAGTGTTTCAATTTTAATGGTGAAAAGGTTATAACAAATAAAAATGATATATCACAGAGTATAAAAGTAAAATAAAATTTAAAAGTAATAACTGTTTTTTTACATTATAGTTTAGATATTTAGTTCGCACTAGAGCTGTATGGCTTACCCGAAATTGAGTGTATAATTTGTACATTGAACCAAGCTTTGTTTTCAGTGAGGCTCAATTTGTGGGACCTTGGCATTGCGGGTGCATTTGGGTTTCATATATAATTGACTTACTGAACATGCAATTTTTTTGTTGGCCTTAATTAGAAACTTGTCTTTGGAAATTTGCTTAATGGGGCGTACTGTTCACAAATGTAAGGTTATGGGACTAATTACCTGAAAACATCTGCTGGTAGAGAGCTAAGCACAACCTAGAGGTCCGCATGTACACAGAAGATTGTTTACCTCGGTTTTAAAGACCATAGATGAGGTGCAGTCAAGGCCAGGTTACTAAAGAACAGTGCTAATGACCCGATCAGTGAATACAGGGAGACAAAGGGTGGAGACCATTCCTTATGATGGTCTAGTTCTATTAACTCCATGAGCTTTTCCCTCAAATTTTACCTTGGAGTATGTGTCTATTCTTGTGTGTAGTTTGGAGAAATTCCAAGTAAAATCATGCACACATCAGAAAAATAAAGCACAGTGGGACTAGAAGATTGAGTATAAGTAGGGGGCAAATGAACCAGAGAGATTCTTGAGTCCAAGTATTCACTGGACTCTGGACAATATACCTCCTAACAGTGTTGCCAAATCTCTTTAAGACTGCCTTAAAATTACTGTCAGCCCTTTTAATGGGCAGCATTCTTTGATAAAAGTATTTACTCAGCTCTGAATTTACTTGTAACCTTTCCCCACCATATCCTGCTTCAATATTTTGTCATGTATTTGCCTAAAATCAAGAATATTGAATGCTGTACCTTCCCTCATACATTGATCCAGTTTGAGCGTGTCTTACTTTAAATCTTTCGTCTGAGGTCATGTATCGGCTGCTGTCTTTCCTAAATGCTCACAAACACACCAGACTGACGCAGACTCTGTATTCTTCCCTCCTTTCACCCCTCCAAGAAATTAATGCATGTTACTATCTCATAATCTTCAAAACCCATCTTCTCTCATGTCACGATATTTAGAAAAATCTCTCATTTCTTCTTTTGCATCGTTTTTGCCATTTTGTATTCATCTACATAGTCTGCATGACTATAGACCAGTCATGATGGAAGTTATTTTGGGGGACTAAGGAGTATGTGACTCTAAAAATAAGCTTACTTCTTCCATGCTCTTTCTTCCTGAGTCCTCATGACTGGTTCTCCTTTTTTCTTCACCTGCAGCCTCATTCCTCACTCAGATTTTACTCTTAACTGAATCATTAAATGTATCTACAACCTAAGTCCATGCTGGGGCATTGTGGAAAGTAATGCCTTCGATATTATCGCTGGAGAGTAAAGCCTTCCATATCATACACTAAGATATCAATTATACATGTTTTCACATTAAAATCTCTGAGAAATCATAAACAGTAATAATTGTGATCACTGAAATAAAAGATACTGACAACATGAAGTGCTAGAATGGATGAGAGCCGCTGGAAGTCTCATGCATGCTCCTGGGAATATAAAATGCAAAAGCCAGTGTGAAAAAGTTTGCTTGTTTCCTGTAAAGTTAACAAGATCACGCAGAGGCTTTTAAAAAAATTAAGCTAATCAGTCTCTCTTCAAAATACAACCCCTGCTTCTGTTTTCTCACCCATAATCAACCTATCATTTAGAATAGCCCACTGACTGCAACGTTGAATAGGTCACCTCAGCTTGTGAATAACCTCCTTTAAAGCTCAGTGAAAATAGAAATTACCTTTGCTATTCATTTGTCAAAATCACATTCCTAACAAAGGGAACGAGATGAATGCAAACAATGCAAAACTGTTGAAAATGAAACAGACTCCATTGTATAAAGTTTCTGGTTCTTAGGGGTAGGAGCTTCAAAGGAGAGCATGTTTAGAATAGGAAAGGGAGGAGGCCTGATTCAGCCTCAAGTAAAAGCTGTGAGGTCACAATGGCTGAGCAAGGAAAATGCCGAACAGCAAATGTGCCTTTTGAAAACATACCTAGAGTTTTCTTACACAAGGAAAATCTAACAGATTAAGGAAAGTGTTGGTAGGGTTACAGTGTAAATAACAAGAATAAACAGTTTTGAAAGAGATTCCCATAAGTGTTTCAAAGCAAGAACGTGTGATATTGAAAGTGATTTAATAATGATTATGATCTTAAATGGGTTTTCTGGCCTCCTTCCATTTTCTCTTTTATCATGCCTCTTTCCCCCTGGTCATTTCATTTTTATGGTAACATAATAAAAGCTTTTGCATGTCAGAACATCAATAGAACTAAATTTATAGAATTTTATTTCTGTGTAGTGGACACATTCAAAGTAATCAAAATGAAGAAATATTATTTAGCATAATTGAGCTTTCACATGTGGATATAGTTCAAGAAACAGAAAGCTAAGTGACACATACTAAATGGCGACTGAGTTTTGGTGCAAAGCCATGGAAGGCACAATTAGAAAGTATATGTTCTTTTCCAGCTTCCTACTGATGCGCCCTGTCGCTGCAGAGCTAGAGATCTTCCCTCCACACCCACCGCCAGGTTTATTCCCACATGGTCTCTAATGCCATCATAGCTGCTGACAAGGGCGCAGTAAAACTTACTCAGTACGACCAAGGGTCTCTTTTGTCCTTAGACTTCCCATCCCCTTGTAAATGTAGCTCTGGATTTATTAAAGTAGCATCTACTTTATTCAACTTAAAATTTTTCTACTGTGTTAGGACAGGTAGTTTGCATATGGAAGAACTAGGTTTAAACTCAAAAGAGTAGTTGGGTCCATACTGTATTATTTTTTTATATAAATCCAAACATTTTGGACGCCTTTTGTTATGAAGAGTCACTTTAAGTTTGAACTCAGAGTGGCATGGTGGTATTAAAGATATGCTTCGTGATGTAAATTACAAGTAAAACCAATGAATGTGAACAAGTAGAGTGTGTCTAGAGGATAAAAGTGTGTTTAACATGTATGTGTTCCTTTGGGATTCCTGGAAGCAGATTACCAACTGAGTACAGAAAGTATATAGTAGAGTGATTCTGAGAAAATACAGGTATGAGAACAAAGAAGGTACAAAGAGAGGACTGTGGAGGGGGAGGAACTGACCTTAATACCCTGAGACTGAGGCCTCAGTTTGTCCTGCTGGGAGGATCTCAGAGACCCAACTGCTGCTGGGAGCTCAGCATCATCAGTTCAAAGCGCCCTGGGTTTGTTGTCCTTTCACTGTTCATGTTTCTTTAACTTCTTTTTCTTAGATAAGTCCCTTTAACATTTCATATAATAGGGGCTTGGTGATGATGAACTCCTTGAATTTGATCTTATCTGAGAAGCACCTTATCTGTCCTTCCATTCTAAATGAAAGTTTTGCTGGATAGAGCAATCTTGGTTGAAAGGACAACAAACTCACAGTTATTAACAACCACACCTAAAACGAAAGCAAACTAAAAGGACAGCTAGATCAGGAGTGGAAACATAGAAATGAAGATCTCAAGGAGGGTTAGCAACAGGGGAGTGGGAGGAGGAGAAGGGGGGAGAAGGTACAGAAAATAAGTAGCATAGACAGTAGATAGAAAATAGATGGGGGGCAAGAATAGCATGGGAAATATAGAATCTAAAGGACTTGAGACACATGGTCATAAACTAAAGGGGGGGTAATGGTGGGGATGGGGGGTAGGGTGGAGGGGAATGAAGGGGGGAATAGAACAACTGTAACAGCATAATCAATAAAAAAATTTTTTTAAAAAGTGCCCTGGGCACCTGGGAAGCAGAAAAGGCTCTGAGTGAAGGGCAGGTGCTCTGGAGCCAGACAGACTCCAAGGGTTTGTTCTCATGCAAGCTTTTCCCAGCTGTGTGATTTGAGCAAGTTAACCTCTCCGTACCTGAGTTTCCCAGCGGTAACACAGGCATAATGATACTTACCTGCCTTGTTGGATTATTCTGATCATTAAGTAAGTTGATATAAGAGACAGTCTTAGCGCATATTAAGCATTACAGATGCGCTAGCTGCTATTATTATTCGTAATAGTAGTATTACTGCCTTAATGGGAAAACCACCAGTAAAGATTTATTCAGACATACTGTAATTTTTATGGGATGTTGATCACTCAAGGTAACATTTACTTCTAGCACTTTAAGGTTATTAAGTGTTATCACTTGATTTATCGGCGTGGGCAGGTGCTTTCACATGTCATGACATTCACAGGACTGCCACTGGGCGATGAGCACAATTAAATTACCTACAGCATCTGGCCCTTTAACCAGTCACTGACGGGACATTAAGATTTTATATTTGTTCTCTCTTAGTTTTCTGACATTCCAACAGCTCGTTAATCCTGGTAGCATTCATCTATTCTAGATGCGAATGTTTTATAGGAACATAAAAATGAATAGTGAATAATGCCTTCTATGAATTGTGTTTTTTACATTGTTATTTATTGAAAATATACATTAAAAAGTTTGAACTCTAGAATATACATCTTATTAAAATAATCAGGTTTTCCCCAAATTAACCTATAAATATAAACCAATTCAAATGAAAATAATAATGGGTAAAATATTTCCAAAATAATATAGTTTAATGAAAAGCCAAGAGAATTTTAATATATGTAGCATCAAATATTACAGGCACATTAACTAATACAATTCGTAATTTTAAAAAAATCAAAAGCAAAAAAAAAGAACACAGAAGACTAAGAAAGTTACCATGTGTCTACAGTAATTCAATATAAGATGAATACATCTTTTCAAATCAATGGGGACAAAAGAGGTGGAATTACTAAATAAATGACATTGACTTAATTATTTAACAGTTTAGTAGCAAAAGTTAAATCTCTATATCTTTAACCAGTAAAACACTAAATTGACCATGGAATAATATAACAATTCTATTTGAAATTTGAAACAAATAATGAAAAGTATTTATATTAGAAGAGTTATCTGATCTTGTGTGGAAAAGGTCTCCCAGGGTATACTGTGTGTCAAAAAGTGCAGAAGAAAAGATTTGTTGATATACATGCATGAAAGGTAAAGTTCTTCTGAAAGTCAGTGCTCCTATCAACAAAACAGAATACTTATGTCTACGTATTAACAAATGTGCCATCACACTGGACTTGGTCTCCAAAGAAGGTCTCCACTGGGTGGCTTCGATCCTCTGTGAGTCTTGTCCAGGACTGTGCTCCCCCTTATGACTGGAATCTACACTGTGATTGCTACCTGTGGGCACTATTGCACAAACTTTATTGTGGTACTTAGTGTTTGCCCATTTATATTTAAAATGTAATTATTGATATTCTATTTAAACACCATCTTGCTGAAGCTTGTAGACAAGACAATAAGGCTGACTGTTATTAAGTGGAACTATGAAACAATTTCTATGTAAATTTTAAATGTTAATAAGGACACCTTAAATATTATTATACGTAGCAAAAGGTAGTGTAAGTAAAAATATTGAGTTACTCTGTAAAGAAGTAATGTTGCCAAGGATGCAGTTGTCTAGAATGGCTTCTATGTAAGTTCTTTTACATTAAAAAAGTGAATACATGGACTGTGAAGATGAATTTCAGTGTGATCTTTAAATGATAAATTAATTGTCAAAGAAACATGCTTTTGAAAATAGAGAAGAAAAGACTTGTGGTATCTGGCAGGGAACTTAAAATTAATTGGTACCCATGAGATAGCATTATTAGTTGACTACGTCAGCAAATTAAACTACCACAACTAAATAAGTTATATTACATATTATTTAGAGGAAATGTGCATAAAGTATATTAGAATGAATGAATGCATAAAAACATAAAGAAGAAAAGAAAGAGTAAAAACTGCAACTACAAGAAAACCAAATCCAAATTTATTAACTATTTGACATGGGCATAGTAAGGAATGTATTGATTCATATAATTGGTAAGTCCAGGGATAGATTAGCTTGTCTCTGACTGCATCCAGCTGGTTAAGTAATTATTCAGGAGTGTCTCTCCGCCCTTCTCTTTCTGTTCCTTTCTTGCTGATTGGCTGAATTCTCAGGCAGACTTTTTCCACGTGGGAGCTAGACTTAAAAGCCTCAAGTTTATATCATGGTCCGTGTCTGTGATCTGAGGAGAAGACGGTGCCACTTTCAAAACATCAAGCAAAAATCACCAGAGTGTCTGTCATGTGTTTTTGCATTAAAAAATTGCTTTGGTCAGAGAGAATACTACTACCGTGAGATAAGAAACGGACCACTTCTGAAGAGAGACCCAGCCCCAACAGCTTCCATGGGCTGGCTGTGAGGAGTCTGATGTCAGTAAGATTGAAGGGCAGTGCCAGAAAAAAGATGTTTATTCCAACAGCGATCAAGGAATTGTAAATTGAAACTATGGTGGCATAGCGCTTACACATTCAGATTGGAAAAAACTACAAAGTCTGAAAACACTGAGTGTTTGGAAAGATGAGGGGGCTACAGGAACACTCATGCTCTCTGGTGGGAACAGTATGCAGGCGTAGGAGTGGTATACATGGGCGAGGGAGAGAAAGTTAAGGCACGAAAGTACAAATGATAAAAAGAAATGGAATTCATTTCAGTTAACAAACAAACTTGGACTGCAGAACTAGTTTGCACTGGCATAGACATGGGATGGAAGCCTCAGGTTGGGACAGGGTGGAGAAGGGAGCCTCAGAGTTCCTGCATCTCCCTTACCCGAAGAGTGGCTCTTCCTGCACTTTGAAAGCATAAGTCGGTGTGTGTGTGTGTGTGTGTGTGTGTGTGTGTGTGTGTGTGTGTGTGTGTGTGAGGGCACATCTGTGAGCTTTGGGGGGGATGAGGAAAAATGGACCTCTGGCAGGACCCTATGAGAACTGCAAATTCCAGACAGGCCCTGCAGCCTGGCCCTGCCCACCTCTCCCTCACTCTGCTCCCCTAGTACGATCCCCTAGTACGGACAGCATGTACGTCCCATGTGACCTCTCCATGGCTCACACAGTGCGACATGAAGCACAGCGCTTATATTTCATAAAAGCACCTATTTTTGTTGTTTCAAACTTTGTTTTGTCTGTTGGCCCATGATAATCCTAAACCCGAAATTTCAAGACATGGGATTTAGTTGAGTGTATTGAATTTTGTTTTTGTTTTTCTCATGGGAATTTCTAATCATTTAATAATACTCTTTGTCAAGACCTGGAAAGTACTGGCAGATACAAAATTGGAGTTATACACACAACAAAATACAACAGGATATGCTTAAGGAAAACACACTAGGGATAATCAGACATACTCATTGTGATCTTTGCCTTGTTTTCTGTACATCAGAACTAAATTATTCCAAAAGGCTTGTGGTAATATATTGTTTTTAGCTCCTTTGGAGATTTTTATTAAAGAAAACTTTCCAGTCTGTGTGTTTGACTGATTTAATGTATATAGAAAATGCAGGCAGTGGGTATACTATTAGAGCCACTTTCCTTGTCCTCAAAACATGCCTCCGGCTGCTGAGTGTGATCTATAGAAGTGTGGGCAGTTTGAAAAGGGCAATGGGGCAGCCTCTGAGAACGAGCAATTATTTAGTTATTATTGTGGTGTGCTTCCTTTTGAAGAACATATAGAACATTAATTAAATCAGCAATGAACCAGAGAAAAGATTGGGGTATGAATTAAACTCTTCGGTCCTTTCATGGAACTTATTATTTTGAGTACCTATTTCCTCTCTTTTCCTGCCAGCTCTCACTGGTTCTAACTCTAACTGCTCACTTGATTTTGAAGTTGTTGACATAAATTTCCTCAGAGATATACCTAAGACAACATTCAGTTTCGATATTTTAGTTAGCGAGTTGGTGTTTAGGATAACTGATGAAGTCTAGAATTCACCCAGAATCACCAGGTATATGGCTGTCAGGCAATGCGGGAGGCCCCCCCAGGCTGAGATACAATTAAACTGAACGTTACCTTCCTTCTGTACCAGGAGATCCTGAGTAGACCCAGCCTAGAGATCATGTGATGCCAGGAAAATACGATGCAGAATAGCAACACAACCTTGTTAGGATATAATTAATTTAGTTTCATATAGCCTAATATCCTAACTTTAAATGGGAATATTAACAACAATGCAATATATGCTCGATTACTTACATTTACTCCTCCATTTGCAGGAGAAGAAAGCTATGTACAGAAGCACAATATGTTCAAACTTATTTTTTTATTTAAAATGTTTATTTACTATCAATGCACTGCTAATTTCTTGCAGTATTTCCTTCTGTAATTAAACTAATATGTTGAATAAAGTGTAGGCTGCAGTAATAATTTTATATATGCTTTAATTAGATAATTCTTCATGCATTTATTGCTGACCTCGATATATCTCTTCTACTTTAAGTGCATTTTCTTATTTGCTTCGCTTATTTAAATTTAATAAATTAAGACTTCAGCTCACCTTTCCATACCCCGACAATAATAGTTTAAGCCACATGATGTAGCCTTTTTATGTTAATAAATTATCTGCTATATGGTGACATAAGTATTGTGCCAAGAAAAGCTTTGCTAGTGTGTGTATACATTGTTTGTGCATGCATGTACTTATAGGGGTCTAATTTACCCCAAATCATTAAAGTCAGTGGTATACTGTGCAGATCAATTCACCCAATAACAAAGTGTATTTGCAGGAAGCAGCATAATATATATGTTAAGGTTTTATGTGTACAATAGCTACAATATCTTCCAGGCAATTCCAATTTAATTTATGCCTGAGTTCTCCAAGGCCTCAAAACTCAGAATTCACATTTATCAACACATCAGCCTCAAATAGTTTTTTGAACATCATCCAGTTGTATTACTATGCTAAAAGATTAAAAAATAATGTAGCAGAATTAGACCATAATCAGAAGAAAACACTCAGCTGAATGCAGGCTGCTGAAATAACTTTTGCAAGACCACGTGCAGTAACTGTTACCAAGGACAACGGGTCTTTCATGGTTTTTCCAATAATTGTCATCAAACTCCAGGAGGGAAGTTCTTTGCTTTAAAAAAAGCTGATTTTAAAATGTAATTCATGCTGTTTTAAACATGACAGCCCATGAAATTAACCAGTTTTATCTTACTTAACATTGCCTTAGCAACTTTTCCAATTGTCTGCGTTGACCTGAAAACATGTATGTACTTCAGAATACAAGAAAAACACACGCCTTCTTTTTAGAGAATTATCCCACATGTTACCAGGGTTTGGCATTAACTTCTTCCTCCTGCTGAGTGCTTGTCAGAAGTTCTGATGGCGGCAGGCTGGACGTTACTGGAGCCCAGAGCCGGTGGGCGAGGACGGGCAGGAGGGCTCAGGTGGGAGTGAGGACTAAGGAGGGGAAAGAAAGCTTAAATCTAGAATTAAATGACCTGACATTTTTCTACCAAGTGCTCACTAGAAACTAGACATAATTTTAAATTTGGAGGATATTTTGGAATACAAAGATCCCATGTTTTCCATTCTAGACAGTTGTGTATTTAACAAACAATGACAGTACAATTTCTTAGTTCACGCTCCTATCACAAAATGCCAGAGACTGGGTGACTTAAGCATCATAAATGTGTTTCTCACAGTTCCGGAGGCTGGAAGTCCAATATCAAGGTGCCAACAGGCCCGGTGGCTGGCAATTGGCCCCTTAGTGGCTCACAGACAGCCGGCTTGTCCTTGTGTCCTCACTTGGCGGTTTGCAGAGAGAGAGAGAGAGAGGGAGGGAGCTTATGTTTGCCCTTCTATAAGAGCACTAGTCCCGTTCACAAGGCCTCCACCCTGATGACCTAATTACCTTCTAATGGCCCAACCCCCTATTGTCATCACAATGGAGGTTAAAATCTAATGTATGAATTTTTAGCAGACACAAACATTGAGTTTGTAGCATATGCAAAAATAAATGAAAAGAGCTATGCAGACAGCGTGATGTGCCTAGGTCTGACTGGGCTGGATTGTACCTTACGAGTTCTTCTGATGTAGGTAGATAGCAAAGGAAGGATGATACAAATGTGAATGTGAAAGGCAGATACAGACCCGTCTGTGAGAAGAAATGAATGTTATGGAAATAACAACTCAACTCCTAACCTGTTTGATCTTTTTACCAAAGCCCTCCACATTCTCAAATTAATTGTGTTTTCCAAATATGAGGCAGGCTTTGTAATTTGTGAATGTATCAATATACCAAACTATCCAATAACTTGGAAATAAATTTTAGTTCTATGCTGTAGTTATATTAATATTATATTTTAATAAATCAAGAAAATTATTGATTACAAGACACATTGGGAAGCACTAAAATATTGATATATATGTATATATTTGTACAAATATATACATATATATGTGTATATTTGCAAGATTGTAAAATGGATTCACATTCAGTGATAGTAAATGGTGAACAAATGTCTATGTTAGACTCTATATTTAATTACTCTAAATTAAAGCATCTAAAGGTTCATATCTGAATAAGGCTTTATAAGTACCTCATGATGTGGCAGGTATGGGCATTATTATCTGCTCGTAGAGAGAAAACCTGAGAGTCATTCAGTCCACAAGTATTTATTAGGATGCAACAGGTGCCAAGTTGAATGCCCCATCTTCCAGCTGCAACCGAGAACAAAGGAGACACTGTATCTCCTTGTGTATACACAGAGTTTTGAACTGGCTAAACCCACAAACATTTTTAGTGTCAGACATCAAGATACCCAACCATCCTAGCCCAGCAATATGTTACCAAATTAGCCTACTGAAAAGTATAACAATTAAAAATATTAATTCAGGGGTAAAATGTACTGCAGAGATAAATGAAATAACCTAAGTATTTCTCTTATCTTTTTAAAAATATGTAATAATGGTTTCCAACATACCAGTTTCATTCTTAAACCTTTTCTCTGACCATAGGAGCTGATGCTGTGGAAGCTCAGTGTAAAAGATTTGAAGTGAGAGCGAGTGAAGACGGCAGGGTGCTGTTTTCTGCAGACGAAGATGAGATTACCATCGGTGCTGGGAAGCTGAAAGTTACAGGTACTGAGGATCGAGGTCTTGGAACGCTATTTACCTCTTGGAAGAATTGCAACTGGAGAAAAAAGCTACTTTATAAAATATGTGCCCCCCCCCACATCTAAAATTGAGTCTTGCATTCTATCATGATGTCACAACATTTGATTATCCAACCATCTTCAAAGAGAAGGTCCCGGTTGTAGATGCTGAAATGCATGTGAACATTAGCCTTTCTGTATTAGCATAGGTGTGAGTCTCGGGGAGAGGTGGGGCAGGAAAGTAGGTAAGAATGGTGGAATATAAAGTGTAGGCCAGACACTAAGTAAAGCTATCTAAAGGTGACCAACAAATAAAATTTAGAGATACTATTTAAAAGATAGGCAAAAGAAAACTAAAATGTAAATATCGACTCTAAAATGAAGTAGGGGGAAAGATTATAAGTATACTAAATTTTTGTTCTTTAGGACTTATACTTATCTTCAAAATATATAAATCAAGAAAAAGTGCTAATCAACTAGTATTTAGAAGTCATTAAAGTCATTACTCTAATATCAGGTTCAATCAACAACTGAAATAAAAAAGCAAGAACAAAAACAGAACAAAGTTAAAGGCATGATTGGGAGTGAGGAAGAATTTTATAAAGACAATTGCAAGCACAATTTCTATTGAATTATTTGATTCACAACAGTAATACATGTTTTAATGAAATTTTTTTTTGAATTTTTTTCTTTTTTATTTTTTTAAAATTTTATTTAGTTATTTTTCAAGTACAGTTTTTTGTCTATTTTTCCCATCCCAGCCTCCCCCGCCCCTTGCTCCCCACCTCCCTCCCTTTTCCACCCCCCTTAGTTCTCGTCCCTGTGTCCTTCCTATTTGTTCCTCCAAATCCCTCCCCCTTTTTCCCCTTAACTTCCCTTCCTTCTCCCCTCTGGTCACTATCCCCTTGTTCTCTATTTCAGTGTCTTTGTTTTTTTTTTTTTTTCTGCTTGCTTGTTTGTTTTGTTGTTTAGCTTCCTGTTAAAGGTGAGATCATATGGTATTTGTCTTTCAGCACCTGGCCTATTTCAAACAGCCAAAAAGGCCTACACTATTTTAAAAAGAGAAAAGATGAAGTATGCTTGACTTAGTACCCCCCACAGCTGAGTTTGGAAACAGCCCTTGGAAGATGCCTCATATCTAGTTCGGTCCAACTGACTCCTCCAGGTCACGCGAGAAGAGTTAGCAAGGTGGTTGGCCTCCGCTCTCCATGAATCCTACCTCCACTTCAAAACAGACTTTAAGTCAATTCTCTTTGCCTACAATTTTCTTTCCTTCATCTTGTTGATAACGATACATTTAGTGTTCAATTATATCAGTGCGTGTGTGCACATCTGCATACCTATGCGCTCATGTGTATGTATAGAATGGTTTCCACACATAATGAAGGAAGACATTGTAAAAGTTAGCTCTTTATTCTTATTAATAAAGATAAAATTAATATTGCCCATGTTCCAGACGTGAGTGCCTGAGTGGGTTTCAGAACCGATGCGCTATTAAATAGCCATGACATTGAATAAGGGTTGTTGGGTGGGGACCCCCATCAGGCATCCCTGGGCTGGGTCACAGACCACCACCACCACCCCCACTGACCGCCCTGTCTTCCTACCTTATGTAGGAGTGTCCTGCTGCACAGCTGGAGCCTGTGACATCAGGTTGGTGTTTGGGGGTAGTCACCATGGCTACTGATGTGCCTCATTTCTTTTATTTTTCTTAAAACTCCTTGGAAAGGTCAGGAAAGAAGGCATCATGAGAGGCAAAAATTTACCAGATTGACCTTTCTAAATCCTGAGATTGGGGGAACAAAAAAAGCATGAGGATTATAGTTGTCATAGAACACAGACAAATCAGAAAGGATATTGACTTCAGAGCCCTCTGTGCTAACTTTTGAGTTGCTGGTTGGTGGAAAGGTGGGGGATGTGGGTGGAAATGCACTCAGGAGGACTGGGCAGGTATGATTCCAATATTTAAGCATCTTTGAACCTTGGTAATATCTAACAGTTATCAGCTTTTGCTACCAGCGTAATCCTGAGATAGCATTTATCACACCCTAGGACAAGGGTGTCAAACTCATTTTCACTGGGGGCCACATCAGCCTCGCGGTTGCCTTCAAAGGGCCGAAATAATTTCAGGACTGTATAAATGTAACTAATCTTTAACTGTTAAGGAGTTGAAATTACATTCGGCCTGTTGAAGGCAACCGCGAGGCTGATGTGGCCCCCGTGAAAATGAGTTTGACGCCCTGATCTAGTATATGATGCAATTATGCCCCAATTGTTTTATCAATATTCAGATATTCTCATGGGGTACTTTGTATCCATAAGTAAAGGAAAGTTTTAGAGCTCTTGACAGCATTTAGCTGTCACCATGGAATTATAGCTTTCTCTGGTCTTCATAGTACCTTGACTTAACAGCAATTGTGATGAAGTGCTGTCTTCACAAAGTTAGACACATTAAGTAGTTTTGTTTTTGTTTTTTGTTTTTAATTTGAGTTGGGTGGGTACTGAACTTTTTCTTGGCATCCTGGCTGCTAATTTGGGCTATTAAGTCAGAGGAGACTGTACACCCTAGAAAATCTGTTTTTCTACTTTTCAATTAACTGTCTTAAGGCAGTCATCTCTGCTAACTTGTTCATTTTTCCCTCTCTCTCCCCCCTTTGTATATGTGAATGTGTGTGTGATATATGCATGGCAAATATGTATACATGTATGTCAAAATGGATGAATACATTGAATCTCACTCTGGCTCTCTTTTTCCCTTTCTCTCTCTATTCAAAAAATACATATAACTTTGAGATAATTCTTCATGCATTCTTGATTGATCTATACTTTCCAATGAACTCAGAAAAATCAATGTTTTGCAATAAATATATGTATCCTACAATTCCAGAAGATCCAAAAGAATAAAATAATATGATTTTGAGGCCATAATTGCTGAATTCAAGCATATTTTTGTAAGGGGTTGAAGCATAGCACTTAGGACAGAAGAATGAGAGTGACCGTGACAGGTAACCCTGGCTTCAACCTGTGTCCCTATACAAGTGGTATCACATTGTTAACAAATGCATGCCAAGTCAGAGAACATTGTCACAGATTGGGACCCCGCCCCCCAGGATCCCATCACATTCCTGTTCCTCATAGATGCAAGCACGCACCCATACACACGCACCCTCAAAACCCTGCTAGGCCCTTCCTCCGTTACCAGAATGTTGCCTATTAACTTCCTAGTAGCTCTGTTCCTTCCCGCGAGACTTCTAAAATAAAGAAAAACAAAACTATCAAAGGCAAATATAATTTAGAATTTTCCATGCTCAGAGGAGAAAATCGGGCATAACATACCATGCAGCTTAGAAGAACGGGGCTTGATCAGTAACCTGCTTGCACTTTAAAGTGGCGCTTGCAGCGGCTGACACCCACGCTGCTGAGAAGCATTGATCCCAGGGCGCTTCATGTATTCATAATTAGCTAGCTGTGCTGACAAGACTTCAAAGTGGCCTGGGACAAGAGATCTGTGTGAGATTTAGTCTCGAATTTCAAATTCATGACACCCATTTTTTTTCTATCTAAGGAATATTCATAGGAATTAAAACAGATTCTTTCTAGCTTTGGCCTCTACGAACAATGGTCTTTAGCTCTCCTTTTTCAGGATGACAGAGTGGAGACATGTATGTGATGTGTGTCTGCACTCCTGGGGCAAAATCACTTCTGACTGAAATTATTATTGACTGGGCGTCACTCAGGATACTTAACATGTACCCTTTCTAGAACGTAGTGGGACTTTACCAGATACGATTGAATACCCCTAGTGTGCGGAAGGATAGAAGCAGGACAGCAGGTGGTTACCAGCACCCCGTCTCCCACCACCGTGATGAGCAGTGGCGTGCTTGAACTCTGTAACTCTTTACTGTTGATATTACATGACTTGCTCATTTGTTTACTTAAATCTTCATTGAATATACTTATTTGACCCTACCATGCCCCTCTCTGTACTGTAGGAGATATGGGAGGTTTAGCACATATACTTGCAAACTTTATTTGAATTTTGTATCTTCTAATACTGGCCAATGATACGACTTAAAGATATCTTTTGAGACTGAGTAAACAAAGATAGAAACCTGTACACTCAGAAAACTTGAATTTAGTGCCTTCGATCAGATCAGTCAACTGAAATTTGCACTTTCATTTGTACCTTAAGTAATATATTCACTTAGAAAATAAAGTGCACATGTAAGTCATTTGACCTGATATAGTGACA
Organism: Artibeus jamaicensis; assembly: GCF_021234435.1. Classification (NCBI taxonomy): domain Eukaryota; kingdom Metazoa; phylum Chordata; class Mammalia; order Chiroptera; family Phyllostomidae; genus Artibeus; species Artibeus jamaicensis. The sequence continues at coordinate 16,694,773 of NW_026522056.1, read as the reverse complement.
GACTTTAGCCCTCCCTGTAGAACAGCTTAACTTTAAATTAAAAGCTGTTAGTTAGACTTAAACCTCTCCTTTTCTACCTTTGACAAAAAAGGGGGAAAGAGCTAAGTGTATGAGGAGAAAGAATATATCTGGTTTTTGAGGCATTAGAAATTAAAACGGGCAATCAGAAAGAATAATGAATCCCAGCATGCATCCACCCGTGCCCTTGCGTGTGCTTGAAAACCAGATGCATCACTCCCGTGTCACTGTTCTCACTGAGTGAGCGGAAAGAGAGACAAGTTCTAATGCTTGTTTGACAACAAAAGAAAGGATTTTCTGAAGAGCTGTCTTTTAAATTAAACACCATGTTTCTGGGTTTAAATCAATATTTTCTGGCTTTTTTTTTTATTAGTCTTCCACATCCTTGTTCTTGTCTGTTAAATTGGCACGCTGTGAACTGGTCAGCTTTGGCATCAAGTTTCTTGTTATGTAGCACCATTGTTCCTCCCACCTGTCCAAATGCCAAGAATGCCCGCAGTAGCGCTCGGCCAGCCAGCGAATGCAGCTCCTTGGCCCCAGTGCCACTTGGAGAAATGTGAATAGATCAGGTGCTGAGGAAAGGACTGTGCAATCATGAATTTCCTCTAGGATGGCATTTCAAGTTCATAGACCAGAGTAAATCACTCCGCTCTCTCAACTAGTTTTTTAGTCGCTTTTCAAACTTACCGAGGATAAAGATTTTGGAGATACTGAAGATTAGTACTACTCCATCTTCCCCACAGATCTCCAGGTAAAAACTGACCGCAGGTTTTGAAGTACATAAATTATGAACTAGAACTTATTGACCAGCCTCTTCCTGACTTATTTTTTTAAAGTTATCATTTAAGTGTTTCCCGTGATTATTAAGACAATACTTGAAAATACAATTTTGTAATAAACATGTGTCTTCGAAGAGAACAGCCCCTTTAAAAAAGAACATGGCATGTTGACATAACATCTCTGTGTAGTGGGTTTAAAATTTTCCCTACAGCTGTGGGCCTTCAATCCCTACTATATCTCAAAGGTATCATTTATCCTGCCGCTGTGTAAATGAATTGTCTGATTTCTTATACATCATGATGAAGTTCCAAAAATACATCATTTATAGAATATGGTGTACTGAGAGTACATGCAGTTTCTTTGCTTGTTGGCTGGTTATCAGGCAGGAGCTGGCATTTGTTCCTGGGGGTGGCCGTATTCTTTCTCCTGCTTTCCAATGTCCTGCCTCCAGGAACGTTGGGTGGAGTCTGTCTCATTATTCAAATCTCTCCAACATCCTCTCCTGTGGCCAACAGCTGGAAAGAGGTTATCTGCTTTTAGTAGTTTATGGTTACAATTGCCCTATTACATTATCCAGATACTTGGATAATCCAGGATAATCTCCCTATTTTAAGGTCAACTGATTAGTAACCCTAATTACGGGTGTGAAATCCCTCTTGTCATTAACATATTCTCAGTCTCCAGGGTTTAAGGAGGTTGGTGGTGGAGGCTGGGGGGTTCTTTTCTGCCTGCCAAAATTTAGAAATTATTGAGTTTGTTTTCCCCAAAGGAGCATTAGAGGAAATACCACAGAGGATTTTGGTGAAGGTAAAATATATATGTGAAAATCACTTAAGAACAATCCTAGCACAAATTTGACATTTAGTAAATACCATATCATAATATTAAATCCCATTAATATTCTCCTTATTTAGATATTTTTAAGATAAATAGTTATAAAGGGAAATAAAAGAATTACACAATAGATAAAGGAAGAAACAAAATAAAAGCTGAAAATATGTGACAGTGAATTACATATTCAATGTTACTGATGGAAAACTGTACACTTTACTAGATAGTTAAGAGATCTTGAGAAAAATGTCAAAAAGGATAGAAGATGGATAAGTAATACTAGTTGTTTTCTCAAAATACAGGAGTGCGAACAATATAAATTTTATTTTTCTTTCATGTTAAAGTTCAGACACAGGCAGATACAATGAGATATCCAGTGATATAGGTTCCTTAAACCTTCCAAATCTGAAACCCTTTAGATCGGGTTGTTGTCCCTCCCCATCAATTTGAGGCGGTCACGTACCATCATCTCTGCACTTCAGCCCTGAAGACATGAGGAAAGGAGGGAGCAGAAGAAAGGACTTTTCTTAGAATATCACAACCTGAAAATAGCACTCATCACGTTGACCAAAACTTAGTCGTGTGCTGATGTGTACCTGCAATGATAGCAGAGAAATGCTATTTCTAAATGGTGCTTAAAACTTCTATTAATAAAGGAAGACTAGATCAAATAAGAAAATGAGCCATTTCCTGCCACAGGAAGTGATTTAATAAGATAGAAACTGAGTGAGTGACTTCAAAGGGAAAAAAAGAAAAACAGTTTTAATATATTATCAATTAGACAACAATAGTCTTCAAAATGACCCTTAAATTTGCACTTTTCTTCAATCCACAGCAATCTCCCTTACCTTATTTTACCTATTACAGAAGATTCCTATGCTGTTAATTTTGACATACTTCTTTTCTGAAAATTATTGCTATCATGTCATTCAAAAAATCAAAACAATATCTTCACTCCCTGTTGTTACCTTCATCACACTGAAACCTCACTTCCAGTATCAGGATTCTTAAAGTTTCCTCTTGCACTTTTTTATTCTTTTCAAGGTACACACTCTAGTTAAATCAAGCCAACTCACTGCGTTTTCCATCCCTTTGTAATTCTGAACGCTTGATGTCGAGAATTGAGTTCTAGAGAATGAAAGTGGAAAATTGCTTTCAGGCAGTTCAGAACGTCTAGAGCTGAATGAAAGGAATCAAGTCAAAATCAATAGAGGAATTTTGACAGTGAAATACCAAGGAAATCACAAAAAAACATCGAGTCCAGAAGATTAATGACTAAGGTGAATTTGGAGATGGAGACAATATTTCACAGCTGGATAGATAAAAGTCGGTGTGAAACTAAGCTAAAAACAAATAATGTGTTGTATTGTGTTGAGGGTAGAATCCAGTCGAACATTTGCATCTCCATTTCTGGGTCAAAGAACTATAATTACAGATGCAGAGGATGATCTGAGAGGCTGATGGCAGATAAACAGAAAACTTTTCTTTTTCCTTCCTCCTTCCTTCCTTCCTCCTTCCCTCCCTCCCTCCCTCCCTTCCTCACTGCCTTTCTTATTTGCATCCTTCCTTTCTCCTTCCTTCCTTCCTTCCTTCCTTCCTTCCTTCCTTCCTTCCTTCCTTCCTTCCTTCTTCCCTTCCTTCCTTCCTTCCTTCCCTCCTTCCCTCCTTCCTTCCAAGAAATTTACCTGTATCTCCTCACTATAGTCCAGTCTCATTTATACTTTATCTGTGTCGATACATGCAGCTGTATATAATGCATTCAAATCCCAAATAAGATTTTCTATAACATGAAGTGGAGCTCCTGGAATCTGATTTATTTAGCAGCTAGACATTATTTCAAGCAGATTTATTTAGTAGGCCAAAAAAAGGTAGAGGTGATGAGGAATGAGTGCACTTAAATGCTATTTATCCGACTTTCTCAGCTATAGTATAGAGAGCTCTTGGAGTAACCTCTCTGTCTTCATGTAGCCAGGTAAATTGAAAGCTTAGGAGGTTCCAAGTAACATCAAGGTAAAGATTGAGATAAATGATTGGTGTTATAACCACTTTGGAAAACAGTAATATAATCTTGGTCTGCAATTTTAAAGGTCTATTGAAATTTAAGGAAGAACAAATTTAGTTTTAAATTCATTCATCAGGCTGACCTTTGTCTTCAAAATGGTCTTACTAGAGTATGTCAACATACATTTTTTTATTTCTAATTTTACTGGTGGAGTTTTTGTGAGTGTGCTCTGCATTAGCAGGTAGAGTCTGTGTTCACCTAAATGATAACAGGGCCATCTTTCATTTCACTATAAGGATGGGGAGGAAAGGTGAGAGATATGGAGGAGAAGAGAAAAGGACACCACAAATTCCAATGGCTTGCCCGCATTTTCTGGTTCCTGACTAGTTGAATCAATTCCTGTTGTTGTGGTAATTACCACAAACTTATTGGTTTAAGACCACACAAATTCATCATGTAGAGTTCTGGAAGTCAGGACTTTGGGAAGGTTCTCACTGAGCTAAACTCAAGGTGTTTGCAGGGCTGTGTTCTTTCCTGCAAGAAACCATTTTCTTGCCCTTTCTTGCCCTTTCTAGAAGGGAACCTTCTAGAAGCCCGTGACACTCCTCAGCTTCTGCTCCCTTAACCTCATCTTTGGAGCCCACAATAGAAGGCCAAGTCTCTCTCGTGCTATCATATCTCTGGTTTTCCCTCTTTTATTTTTAATGACCCTCATGATTATTTTGGACCCTCCTGGATAATCTGGGATGATTTCCCTATTTTAAAGTAATATGTAGCACTCTTCCATTTGTCATCTACATTCTTCTTTTCTTGGAGGTGACATATTTATAGATTTCAGAGGCTAGGATGTGGATTTGGGGACTGGGGGCAAGACAGGCATAGAACTATTCTGCTTCTGCACTGTGACAATTAGTCAGTTTTGTCAAATATTTTTACTCACTAAATTGAGAGATACTGAAAAATTGGAACACTGACCACAGGTTTCATAATTTCTTAAATACAGATATGGTAGTAAAAGAAAACACATAGAACTAGGAATGAGCATGTTTGTGCTGAGCATGAGCACATGCTATATGAGCACAAAACTATAAAATTAGTTTATACTTTTTCTAACTCTGGATCTTCTAAATGCGGAATACCTCTGAACAACTTATATATTCCCTGTTTGCTTTCATTTCATCAACTGTAAAATGGGGATACTTTTTAAATTGCTCTCAGAGTTTTACTGTGCGAATCATATCATTTGTCATTGTTCTTCGGTGCTTAATAGGTGGCTGAAGAGTTTAAATGTTGGATAAATGTTAGCCGTGGTTATCATTATCTCTAGGAGGTGGTAGAAGGGGCAGTGTTGTCAGTCTCTTCATCTGTCAGTGTCTGATCTCCTCACGGCGTTAACTAAGACGCAGCGATATTATATATGAGAGAAGACTGTACAAATGACTTGGAATTAGGCCAAAGCATTTTTCTTTTGAAAATGTGGCCAACCCAAAAAAGATTTTCCAAAATGCTTTTCATAATTGTCCAGCTGGAAAACATGAAACTGGTGTCTTTTCATCATTTATTCATCAACTCTTTGCCCCATTGGTTGAAGGTAGTCTTGGGGTATTAACTCCCTAGCAAGGTATTTTGGGGTGATTCTTGGGTGCTGTGCGTGCTAGTCCTACCTCCTGGGGCTCTGAGAGGCAGAAAGTAGGGCTCAGCACACACTAAAAGTGGGGTGTAGTGATTATGAGAGTCCGGGAGTGGGCTGTACACCATGTCTGTGGCTGAACTTAGACGTGAGCCGAGGAAAGTTGTCCATTTTATTCAGAAAATAAAATATATTGATTTTGATCATGGCTCTGGACATGATGTATTAATCTCACAACATGCCTAGAAAACTGGGAAGGAAGATGTTTCAGGATAATGTAATTATAATATAAATGTTGCCCATCCTTCTGTATTAAGTATAGCACTCATTTATATAATCGGTTTTTTATTTATCCTACAAGTCTTTTAACATCACTACTCTCCCCACGTAGACATAAGAAACCCACACCGACTTGACGAATAACTGATGTTTCATTGCATGGCCTCTTAAAGTTTATAACTGAGAAATCAAGGGAATTATTATTTGGTAATTATTCATAATTGTCCTGGTTTTGGAGTCTTTAAAACTAGTGGATCAGAATAGCCTTTTAGCTGCCAGTCTATTTACTCATTACATAGCATTGGGACAAAAGTAGGTTTGCAGGTGTGAGGACAGACAACACAATTTATTCTTATATTATTACTTATTAATAATTTTCTTACTTGTTTGTATTACAATTGTAAACCTATTTTTGCCCCTAAAAAAACTGAGACATAAATGTTAGTAAAATACAACCTACTTGAAAGTTAAAATTTAAGCAAGAAGGGACCCTGCATCATTTCTAATACCGATAAATTTAAGTCTAATTTTACTTATTTGTTACAAATGATTTATTTTGTTACAAACTTCATCTTGAAGAAAATAGATTTATTCTATTGCATGTTCCATATGATCATGAAGTATTGTTTCACTATTTTTTTTTAATTCTGAAACCTTTAGAACTGGAGGAGAGAACATGATTTGGCATCTGGGAGTAAATTCCTTGAGATATGTTTATAATTATTAAAAATGTTGAAGGAAAAGTAAAAACAGGTTTTGAAATATTTTATCAAAAATTTGGAAAGATAAATAAATAAAATATTTTTAAAAAATTTGGCATCTTGTTCTCCAGTCACAAATGAACAACATGGTGGTTTTTTTCATCAAGAAAAAAAAACAATTTAACAACACTGTTTCCCTATTTTACTAGAAAAATTAGAAACATTGGCTAGGTTTATAATAAAAGGTTCAATAAATTCATATCATCACCCCAGGATATTAAGTTGATTTGTGTTAAAGTATTAAACAAAGAAATATGCTAGGAAACAGAAGCAGCATGTTTCATAAACAAATTATAAAACCGAATAATTATAAATTTATTCTACTTTTATTCTTTCATTCTCATTTTTTCTGTTTTTATTTATTGATCCTCAATTATCAGAATCCAAGAGTGGTACTAAGTCCATAAAATTGGTTAAGACAAAATCCTCAAGTTTGAAGAACTCATATTTACTAGGTATGAAGTCAAAGCTTTATCCTATTCTATGGTGATAGATGCTGTACCAGTCATTTTTACAGAGCCAGGAAAGCTGAACAGAGGAAGAAACTGCATTAAGTAATATGCAGTTATATTACTTAACATAACTGCATAATATGCTTCACAGAGAGAATGCTCCAGAATCAGATCCTCAGGAATGAATAGAGATTACTATCAAAAGAGAGGAGAAGTGAGAAGTACGCCAGGAAGAATAATGCTCAAGACAGTCCTTAAACATTTCAATATGTAAGAGGTTTGTGGTCACTTAAGCACACAATGCAGAGAACTCCTAGGAGGTTAAGTCTTACCAGGGAATTTAGCCTTGACTTCTATAGGCAATTGGATACTGGAAGTATTTTAAGTGAGAATTACACAGCTTTGTGTTTGGAACATCATTTTGCAATCATGTAGAGGAATAATTAGAAGGGGAAAAAGTGATACTGAAGTTTTGGAAAGAAGTAAATTATGTAATAAAGAATTTGAAAAAGAAAGCATCTTAGTTTCTGACTCAAGTATTTAGGACTTGAATGTATCATTAATCAAACAAGGATCAAAAACAGGAGAAAAAAGTTTTCAGAAAGAAGATCCTTAAAATGTTAATCCTTATCAGTATTTATCAGTTATCTCAGCTATTTAAGATATCGTGTTGTGCACAGGAGTATGGTAGGATACAAGGGCTATGTCTTTGATTTTTTTTTTCTTTTTTTAGCCTAGAAGGGGAGTAACACATAAATTTAAATGTGAAATTTCAGAGTAGATTCGATAGGTTCCAAATGAGTGTTACAGGTTGTAAACCCTAAATATGTTCAGAGAATGAACAGATTACATTTACCTTAACAGGTAGGGAAATTGGTAAAGAGATTGCATAGATGAATGGAGGAAAAAGAGGCTGAGGAGATAGATGAGGTCCCATTACAGAAGCCTTGGATGTTGGGCAAAAGCAGGATCCAAGAATAATTACAGCTCTTGGTCCAGAAAAGAGATATCAGTAGGTTTGGCAAAATTAATCTAGCGGTATGTAGGTTGTATTTTGTGGAATTAGCTGGAAGCAGAAACACCATTTAAATATTAAAATAACACAAGAGACTTTTCTTTCAGAATGCAGAGGAACTCACTTTAATGGACAATTAATAATGTACTTTTTTGCCAATATGATTACTCCATTTCTCCCCCCAGATCATTTTTCTATAGATACATAGGGGCAATCTCATTTCCACGTGCATTTAGGAGAATTGAGAAGAGCTGTAGTATACATGTTTCGACAGGGTTGAAAAAAATAATATAACTGTGACAGTTAAAAAGTGAAGGTACCTTAGAGATCAGATTATTCAGAGCTTAATTTTACAAATAACATCCAGAGGGCTTTAAATACTTGTCAAAGACCAAAGATTGAATTAGAGGAAGAGGAGGCCTGGGCATAGCATGAAAATATTCCCTGTCCAGTCTGACTTTACCAATTTAAATCTGTGGAGAAAGCGATTGCAAATGAAGGGAAAAGAAAGCAGGGTGTGAGGACTTCCAAAGAATTTGAAACACTCAGCAGCAAAGGCTAAAATACGCAAACAATGAATAAATAGGAGTCTTTCTGGCTCTTGAGATCTAGATGAATTTGCCCTTGGACCCCATCTGTATTGCAGTGCAGGAATGCCGAAAGCTGCCCTAAGACTCCCAGAAATTGTAGTGCCAGAGGGCTGGGAGGCTGCAGATAAAGGCTCACGTTCTCTTAACCCCCTTTGCCTCCTGGGCTTGAATTCCCCTCCTGTTATCTCTTCTGTTCTGAACTGATCTGGATGTAAGGTTTGTTTTTTCTTTGTCCCCGTTCAAACAAATGCAAATCCTCAAAAATATTAATGGTCATGGTAGATTTTTTTGAAAAACTGAAGGCAGCAGGAGATCTCATTTGGAAAACACCAAAGCACGTAACTTAAAAATAGAATTTAAATATCATAAACGAGCATATGTCGGTGATAGAGTCTTTCCTATGAGTCAGCCTGGCAACTGCTCGGTGAGCTGCTCGGTGAGCTGCCCGTTGAGCAGCCCGGCACCAAGGAATAGACAAGAGTCACACAGGGTAACTGTGCTATGCATTCGGCTTTTACTGAATGCAGGTTCACTCAAAGTGGAACATCAATAAACATTAATATCCTACTCACACTCTAACAATCCATGAGAAATATAACATATACACACAGCAATCAATGGGGGACACGAGTCCCAGAGTCTCAGTCTGCAGGTCCGGGAGACAGCATGGCAGACAAGGGAGTCGTCAGCATCTTACAATGAAGGATTCCCAGAGCCAGGTGGGCAGCTGGGTAGACAGAGTCCTCAGTCCAGCTGGGTAGAGCTTCTGGTGGCGGATGCTGAGGGAGATCAGCAAGGCGTGGGGCAGCACTCTGGTGTGTGGAGCTCAGCTATCTCAGCAGTTGTCTGAAGCCTGCCTCAGTTATACCTTGAAAGCGGTGGACTCCACACTTCTGGGTCTTTTTAATAAATGTCGTGGCACCTCTGATGCCAAGGGGGGAATTTGCTCATGAGCCTATGAGCAAATTCTGCTTGACACACCTGCTGTCAAGTGAGGGATTTCCCTCGGAGCCTACCTATGAGTGGTCCCGCTCTGCAGACAAAGCTGTTCTGATCAGGTGTGCAGATATTCTGGGTGGGTCTCCTTGCCAGATTTGTGTAACAGGAGTTAGGTAGTTTCCCTCTTGAACCAAAGTGTCATGGCTGACTGACAACCATTTTGGTTGACATGAGTGACTCTACTTTGTTTTATATACTGTATGCTATTGTGATTGGAGCAAAGCTAATTTTACTGGTACCTCTCTCTTCAATTCCTGCTCCTCTCTAGCGTCTTTTCCCCAAGGTATCCCAACCTTTCCTGGCTTCTTTATTCCCCTTCCATCTGGCTTGTCTCTCTCTTTTCATTTTCTTTCTGGCTCTCCACAACACCAAGCATTCTGTGTCAGGCCTAAGCCCCCCACTTTGAAGCCCTTCGTGACAGCTACACTGAGGCCCCAGTGAAGGCTGAGGACCCTGCCCTTCCTCGGCAGTGCTCGGCTGCTCTGTTCCTCGTCTCACTCCCATGCAATGAAAACAGTCGTTCGTTCAAACACATCAAGTGGACATATTACTGAATGTCCATATTATACTGGATAACGTGCTAGGAAATGCAACTACAGAGTGAAAAAGGTTCTTGGTCTCTAAAAGAATAATAAAAAAAGTTTATAATTTTTAAAGTGACTTTCAATTTAATTAACCAAAGAATTTTTATGTATTCGATAGCACAGGTTCAAACTTGAAGATAATGAATAAATAGAAATTTTTTTTGCTCCTGAGATCTAGATGAATGTTCCTTAGACTCGCTATAGGAATTGAAAGTGTTATCTAAGGTTAATTGAATTTGGATTGTTTAAGTTTTGTAACAATCCCATGGATTGGATGTGAGAGGTGGTGTGGTTAATAATTACTCAAATTTCTCCCCCTTAACTTCTCAGAGATGATTGCTATATTGCAGTTTTACCAGTTCAATCGATAAGATTTCACATTGAAAAGAGAAACTGTTCAAAGAATGGTGTCTTGTTCTATTCCTTAACTCTTTCTTTGATTTTTAAAAGGAAAGTAAGACCCTGGTAGAGTTAAGAACTGTTTCACTGACTCCAGTTATTCAAATGATGCATTTCTAGGACATCCTGCACAGAGAACCTAAACAGTATAAAATGCAGAAAAGTCAGAGCTTTTTTGTTTTTATATTTTCTCAATATTTTTAAACATTATCATAAAGTTCAGTTATAAGTGAGATCATACTGGACACAGTATTTTATTTAGAAAAAGTCTCTTGTCACAGAGCTTATTTGAGAATTGATTGATCTGATCTGACACCTGAGCAGCCAGCTGTATTGGGGAATTCCTTGATTTACTGAATAGAGTCTTGTTTAATAAAATGCATTTACTCCGTGACATTTAAGAGTCTCATTACAGTGTCTAAATTTCAGATTTCAAAATTCAGCATGAGGCTATGACCTTTTGGGAATAGAGCTTTCATGTATTAATGAGTGAACCCATGTCAGGCCATTAACTCTACAAACACAATGTGTACAACTTCTGTGGCTGATTTTCATAAAGAAAAGTAATAGAGAAGGGGGAATTGAGAAATACTGAATTCCTACAATGAAGCAGGACACATTCTTATTTAAGAAAAATCTAACTTAAACTGGAAGGTTGGCTTTATTATTTCTGTTTATAGCTAAAGATACTGACATTTGGAAGTCACTACTGAAGTCTGCTCATTTCAAAGTTCTCAGTGTACACATAGGAAAATCTGGAGACCAAGGGTCTAGCCTCATCAATGAGGTATTTAATTTCTCTGATTAGAGCTTTCTCATCTTTTAGGTGTAAACAATATATTATCAACTTATATTTAACAGGTCTGTGAGAGCTTGCTCTCTCTCCCTCCCTCTCTCCCCCCTCCCCCCTCTGTCTCTCATGACTTGCGCTCACCCCACTGTTTGTAGGCTCCCTCACTGAGAAGCACACAACCATGCTGGTCTTGCTGAGGACACAGTTGGACTTTTTCCATGGTGGGACAGAGGGAAATGGGAAAGACAGAGGCAGCCGTCCACACAAATAAACCATCTTGATACACCACAATCGCCCGTGCAAAACTTATTGCAATACTTTCCTTGTAATCCTGTGGAAGAGACTGATTTCCACCCACAACATTTGGCCAACCACCAGGAGTGAGAGGACCTGTGGCTTGTGAATACAACAAGGATGCCAGCTTGTCCAGAATCTTTATCCTCTAGACTTCGTGTATGCTGCGTCCCAAGACAGTGCCAGAGTGAGCTGGACTTTGCAGAATCCATCTTCCCTGCATGAAGACTCTTTCATTTTTGCTCCTGTCTTCCTTTAGCAGATAGGAGGACCCTGTGGGCCTGAGATAAGCAGGACTATGCACCTTTGACAGCAAGAAGCAGCTATAGAAAATGAGACCTTTATCCATTTACCCTAGTAAGATTATAAGGTTCAAGGTCTTCAGGGTGGGGGTGGATATCATCATAGGTGGTTAGCTAATTATTCATAAGAAGGGGAACAAGGGAAATTGTACATTGAGTTTGGTAACCAGGGAGTGTGAGTCTGTTTGCTTCACCAGGAAGCTACAGCTTCACATCCCAGAGGATCATAATGTTGCTCCACCAAGGGGATTAGCATTCTCCCTTTTTCTTCTGTTACTGGATTGTTGGGTGCCACGGGCGGAGCTGCTTGATCATAAGTCCTGTTAGTCTAACTGGAGGGCGGACCCATCAAAAAGCCCATGAAATCTTGAAAAGTTCATTGGTCATTTAAAAAGCACCTGGTCTGTCCTAAACCCAAGCTAATATATCTGATATAATCCCAGGGAAACAAAAAAGCTCTCACTCTCTGTCTCTGTCTGTCTGTCTGTCTGTGTCTGTCTCACTAGTGACCTGAACACACCCATTTGTTCAAGCACTCTCTCGCCTGGGAGCATGTGACTATGCGGGCCTAGCAGCTACCAGGGCAATGTGGTAGCCCGTGTGAGCCCTTAGGATTAAGCATCAACATTAAGCAGAAACTCTGGACACTGGCTTTTTTGTTTTGGCCTTGCTGAGAAGATGTTGGACCTTTTCCATAGTGGGACAGAGAGAAATGGGAAACTGGAAACACAGGCATAGCCACCCACACAAATCACAAAGGGTCTGTGAGAAAACATGAAATAATTTATGTAAAACTAGTATTTCAAAGCAAAGAGGTACCTTTTCTTGGCTTCTATGTGTATTACTTATCTTAAGTTCTTCCACACAAAGCCAATAATGTCATCAAATTGTATTTGAAATTAACTGCAGTAGAGTTCATGAAGCTGGTGGCTGGAGAGAGGCTACATTTCACAGAATATTTTTTCTTTTTCAGTTGCTGTAAGTTCAAAAAGAATTTGGAAATACTAAGTATTTTTTTAATTTCCATGTCTTATGCTGCCTGTTCTTAGGCAAATGCCTTTTCTAAAGATATATGGAGACCAACAGGTCCATAGTGAATAGCTTAGAGCATAGCATTTATAGTACACATAACCACATTAGGAAGACTGTGTATGAGGGGGGAACCCCCAACACTGGAATTTATTTATAAAAAATTGTGTATTCTTACATGTTTAGAAGTCAGTCACCTTCAGAGTATTCTCCACCTGATGCAATACACCTACTGAAACATTTTTTCCACTGCTCAAAACAGTTTTTGAATTTGTAGATTCTGATGCCTTTTAGTGCTTCTGCTGTTTTTTGTTGTTGTTGTTGTTGTTTGTTTGTTTGTTTATTTCACCTCTTCCTCATCAGCAACAGGTTTCCCTTTGAGGACTTTTTTCACCTCGGAAAACAAAAGTCTCTTGGGGCAAGATTGTGTGAATAGGGAGGGTGGGGCCATTTTTGGTCAAAAACTGCTGAACACTCAGCACAGTGTGGGCTGGTGCAATTGTAAATCATCCATCATGAAATGCACAAATTCAATGAAAAAATCTTCAAAAGAATTTCACTGGAGCTGAACACAGCTTCTCACAACGCCAGCTGGTCCACTGGTACAGAAGAGTTCCTAGAACCCTCACTTACAGGGGGAAGCCTGTTCAGCAAGGGGCCCGCCCTCCAGAAGATAATTCTGATTTTGTGGGGGTTCCCTCTCATATATTTAACTTTAATGATTTTGCAATGTTTTTGTTGGGTAACATTTATGTTAAGCATTTGTAAAGAATAACATCCTAGCTTATGTCTTAAACTGTCTTTAAATATAAAATAGAAGCAATTCAGTATATACTTTCTCCTCTCCAGCAAAGCAAACTGTATCATCCTTATTCTTTCATTTTGAAGCCAGAAATTATCACATGATTGAGATACAGTACTTTTAGACCCTGAAGTTTGCTTGACTCATTTTTCCTCAACCATTACGATAGTTAACAGTCTGTTTTCCCTAAGTCTTATAACATCACTATCACTTTAAGGTATCTGAAATATCCTTAACAGCTACACAATCAATCATAATTTTTCTTTATTTCCTTTGGAACAACCCCTTATAATGCTAATAGCAACAAATGTTCATTTAGTCAATAAACTTAAATGTGCATATTAATAAATGTCTACATTATGCTCCTTTTGTCCTTTTATTCTCCTCCTGTATGGTTTCCATGGTTTCTGTAACTTACAATGTGAGACTCATCACACATTTTTTTTCTTTCCTAAAGTGAAAATGTCAGATTTGTACTCTTTGTACCAAATAAACGTTAACTAATGATTAAGTTAATTTTGAATTTCAGATACAAAACAAATCATTTTTAATATAAAAATGTTCCCTTCTAATGTTGGATATTTATCCTAAAATGATTTAATGTTTACCTAAGATTAAAAATTAATTGAGTGTCCTATATTTTTAATTGCTAAGTCTGCGCCCTGTTAATAGTGACATTTCCCAATTCGTAGGATATATATTTATTTAATTTTGACTTTTTATGTGCCTGGCTCAGATGGCTTTCATCCCTCTTCATTGATTCTTTCTGAGATGATCATTTTTTGCTTATTATTTTTGCCCTTTGGCTCACTCTGGGACAAAAATGGAAAAGATGAGAGTACTTTTCTCATTATCTAGAGGCCTACACTTAGCTGAATATTTGTTATTTTATTCACTTTTCAATTTAGCACCTCAAGTGGTGTGATTATACATTTATTTCCTCAAGAATAAATTTTTTAAATCATCAATAATTTTCTGTGTTGATACTTAGATTTGAGACCTCTATCAATTTTTAATCCTCCTTGGTAAATGAAAGTTTTGACAGCATTTTACTTTAACTTTCACTGATATATTCTGTGCTGAATTACTATATGTGTCATTCTATGTTTGAAAATTAATATTGCTACTGTTCTTTAATTATATTTCCGCTATCTTGTCTTAGAAGTTTTCAAAATCATACTTAGAAGTGGCAATTAATATTTGAATTTTACACATGGATACCATCCTTTTTGGAAGTTATATCTTATTATTTAAATGCCAAAAAAAGTTTCTCCTTGAGATATGAAAATTTATATCTTGGGATGTCATTTCAAATGTCACCCCCACCACAATCATAAAATTAAAATTTTGTATAAAATTGTCACTTTACTATCAAAAACCTGTTTCTAAGAATTTTTTACACAGAAATAAATCTCTTAAACATATGAAAAGAAAAAACTACTGAAATAAATAGATTTTACAATTTCTTCTTTGCTTATTGATCAATATATTTAAATTGTTCTTTACAATAAGCAGAAACAGCTCTGTTTGGTCTTTTTAAAATTTGTACTTTTAAGTTGCTGGTGTTGAGGTCATCGATGAGGCAGGTATAATATTCTTACACCGAGATATTTGAGGAAGATTAAACCAAAAGAAAATAAAGTTTATGCTGAAAGAAATGATCTGAAACATTTATGTGAAATTACAAAAATAAATAAATAAAAAGAAGTTTTGTCTTCATCGTCTTCTTTAAAAATTATGTTTTGGATTTAATTTTTGAAAAGGAAAGTCATTTCATTTTGCTTAGTTAAATTATAGGAAAGCTCTGGGAACCTGGAAAATCAAATGGAAGCTTCACTTGTCTGAGGAAGGTGTTCGAGAGCCTGACCTCTTGGATGACTGTGAGCTCCATATGAAGTGAAGCTCCAACCCTAGTGAAATGAAGCCAAGCAGGTCATGGGCTTAGACAGAGCCTCCCTTCCAGTGAGGTCAAAATAAGATGCCCAGCTCTCTGCTGCTCAGTAACCACTCTCATCAAAGGTGGGAGCTTTCTGTGGGAGAAGGGCTGGATGCTCAGTAAGACCCATGCAGCTCACTCTTCCCATTTTCACTCATGCTCTGCTGTTTGTAGAGACACAGAACTGTGTATCATGACCTATTTTCCCCTCAGATTCACTTACTGCAGAAACAAAACAGAGGAAGGAGATGGGTCTTGTTCTTTGGTAAAAAAGCTAAAAATTCTGACCCAGTCTGAACTTTTATAAATAGCATCATCTTAAAAGTGGTCCCAGAATGACGAGATTTGACCTCCTTGGTCCTGCAGTACTTTGAATTCTTTTTTCAGTTTTCCTCTTATTTTCTGTATTCCTGTTTTCAGTTGTCCCATTTTTGGAAGCATACTTGTCCCATAAAAATAGAAACGAATATCGACGTATCTGTCCACTTGCTTCTGTTGACACGGGGTTCATGTTGCTCACAGGCACTGAAGGAGCAGTATTCGGACACTCTGTGGAGACGCCTCACATCAGAGCGGAACCTTCCCAAGACCTCAGGTAAGGCCTGGCACTTACCCCAGCCTGTATCAGTGTTCTCGTGACTGTTGAGCATCCTTGATGTGTAAAGAACTAAAACAGAGAATATGCTACATACCTGTGTAAAGAATTGACGTTTTCTGTTACATGGTAGATAATCAAGTATTACATGGACAATAAAATGCATGTTCTTATTCTAAAAATAAATAAGTTAAGCTTTGGGAATAAAAGATATTTTATATAATTTATTGGGATGATCATTTTCCTGTGTGTGTGTGTGTGTATATCATATTATTCACCTCACACTAATATGTGACTAAAAATATGTTTTATGTAATTAGTTTTGGATAGGTAAATTACATCCTAAAATGCATTTGCTACATTCAAAAGACAATAATATTGATATTTAATAAATAAATCAAATATTAAAATCACATTTAAAGCAGAATCAAAGTATCAACCTGAGAGAGTCTTTGTATTGGAAACCACAATAAAAATTGTAAGCAAAAAAACCCATTTTTTTTCATAAATAGCAAGTTCAGCCCTTTCCGTTTTGATAGTGGAAAAACTACTCAAAGGAAAATAGAAATATAAAGATGAAAAATTTTAACACCAAAGAAACTCACCTTTTAAAAGTGTAAAACTTACAGCCCTTTCCAGTTTTATGATAAAAATTTCCTTTAAAAAATCTGTTTCTCACTAGTAGAACAACCAGATTCAAACAGGCTAGTTAACATCAACAGAAGGCCCCTTTCTTCTTGTGATCAAGGTATTTTTTCATAAGATAAGCATAATTATTTACGCTAGGCAAAACCCCAAGGATTTAAAAGGGTTGAAAATTTTGTGTAAATAGTATCTCATAGTGTGTGATGGTCTTGATTTGTGACTCCCTCAGGAGTTTAACATTTTGTGTGATTATTAATTTCATCCCACTTGTGTGTAATTATTACTTTCACCCCTCTCCACCTGGCCAAGCTGTGTGCTCCCTTAGAATGGGACGTGCTTCTTCCTTGCTCCTGTTTTGAGATGTAGCAGCCAGCACCGCACCTTACATGTAGGAGTGTCAGATAAGTATTTGTTAATTTGGATGACTTAATGTAGAAAAAGTGCATAATGTAGACACTGCTAAATGCACATAATATAAAAAATGTGGCCCCACTTGTTGTCATATCGTTAAGACATGTGTGACCAACGCTGATTCTAATAGTTTTTGAACTGCGTTTTAATACAGATATCAGAGGTTAGCAACTCACACAATAAAAATTTTAAATACTAAGATATAAAGGAAACTTTTTTTATTCATTGTATTTTATTTTATTTTTTGACATTTTTATTGTTGTTCAAGCAGTTTCTCAATATCCCCCCATCATTCCCCCCCGCCCCACCCTTGATTCTACCCCCCTTTGGTTTTGTCCATGTGTACTTTATACATGTAAAGGAAATAGTTTTAGTCCTAGCATTTTAATAATTATGTTCTCATTTTATGATTTTTCAGTAGGAAAAGTATATTTGCAAAAGTAGAATAGGAACCAACTGCTATTTTAATGACTTTCCTGACATGAATCAAAATTTGTTAGTGTGAATGTGGGTAAAATTATAGATAGTATGTGGTATTTCTAGTTTTTAATTTTCTAATTACTCATCAATTATTTAAACACTGAGCTAAGCTAGGCTTATCTGCTGGTGCTGAAAGAAGATTTACAACCCTCATGTGTGTGTTAACGGATCTGAATTCCAGAACTGAAACAGAAGCACAGCACAGTCATGATGGGTTTACTCAATTATTTATTCATGTACTGAAGATTAAAATCAGAGTGTCTGAGATTTTTATAAGTTTTGCTGACAATTTTCCTTTCAGGGATAAGCAGTAGTCTTAGCTGATACCTAATTCTAATCAACAAGGTGAAATGGTTGGCCAAGTAAATAAAAGGGTAATTTGGGGAGTAAGTAGGCACACTGCCTTTGATTTTGTTTTTGTCAAAAATAAAAGGCTTTAAAAAGGGTAAAGGGAATCAAATATATGATGGTGGAAGAAGATTTGACCTTGGGTGGTGGGCACATAATGAAATATACAGATGATGTATCATAGAATTGTAGACATGGAACCTATATAATCTTATTAACCAATGTCATCCCAATAAATTTAATTTAAAAAAAGGAACATTGCAAGGTTCACTGTAGAATATAGGTAATAGTTTGATGTGGAAATGTAGTAGATTTCTTCAATTTATTTATTCAACAGATGTTTGATGAGCACTTCATATGTACCAAGTTCTGTTCTAGTTTCCATGTTCATTTTAAACCTAAACATGTAGATTTTAAAAAATTTTAATATAAGATGGCATTGTTTTTCAAGAGGCACCTCTGCATTTTAAAAAGCTAAAACATAAATGCTGAATGGTCAGGAAGGAAAAAGTGGCATATTTGCTTGAAATAACTGATATGTAAATGTTCTTCCTTTTTTATTTCTTAAGCTAATTTATAACTAAGTCATTACAGTTCGATCAAGTCTCTGCACTTCATGCTGAGAAGTGACGAACTCCATTATTTAATGCCCATCGCCCCAAAATTGTGCGAATCCAAGTTCCATGAACCGTTCCAAGAATATGGCAAGAATGCTGACTTGGAATTAGTAAATGAGTTAATATTTCATGGTGTAACTGGCATATTTTCATCATTTCCATTCCTGTATAAATATAATTTCAAACTGAGATGTTGACGTTTGCAGGCTCCAAATTACTCTCTGGAAACATCGTGTTAAATTCACACCATTTCTGCATTCAAGGAAAAGCTACCATTTATTAAGTAGTTAAGAATTTTTCCTGGAGACATTTTGTCAATAAAAGGGTAAAATACTTTGCTGGTATTTTTCTACATATGAAAAAATAATAATAATAAAGTAGAATTTTCTCCTCTCCTCCCCTCTCTTCCCCTCCTCTCTTCCCCCTTTTTCCCTTCTTCTTTCTTACCTTTTATTCTTTCATTCTATGTGTATTTTATGCATTTATCTAGAGTTAGTATTAAATGAGCATTTTGAAAAGCTTCTTTTAGCTTGCAAACTTGGAAACACAGAAAAATAACTGATCTAGAGATTTGTTTGCTCTAATTTGAAGGAAGAGGTCATAATGACGTGTGCTGGTGAGCAGAAAACAATAAAAATGGAGGAAACAAAACTAATGTCATTTGCATCTATAAAAAGCTCGTTGCATCCTCAAGTGATGACAGTGTACTTTCTTATATGTTCAAGTCAGTTTGCATTGAGTCTTTGTCTTAACACACCTTTCTGTCCGATTCTTCATTCATGCCATCATTTGAAACTTCAAATAATTCGTGAGTGCCTGCTATTTCTCTGCACTGTGTTGAGAATTTACCAAAAACACATTATACGATGCTTAAGTTCTACTTAAGTTTTTATTTACTAATTGCATCTTGGGACTTACTTTAAAAGAAGCCCAAATTCTTTTCTTAGCATGTTGAGAATTCTCCTAAGATCTATGCCTTTCCGTTTCAAATTTGAGAATGGCACAACACCATCAAAACAAAATCTTCTTGCCTCTTTGCTATGTAAACTCCATACAAGCAGGATCACCTGGAGAAAACAAGCAGGATGATACAAATTCAAGGTCAACCCCACTCTGCTGCACAATATCTGGGTTCTCATGATGAAAAGTGGTCTGAAACTCATTGCTATGAATTTAATGCTTTCAAAATGGGCACTTTTATATGTTACAGTTTTATACTTTGAATAAATAAAATGGGAAATTATGTTCTAAATTTTCTTCAGATTTTCTGTTGAATATTAGAGTCTGTGATTTCTTAATTAATTTTTATATTTTGAATAGATGAAATGAGGTTATTCCTGCAGAGTTTGTGTTAAGAATCTAATGCTATTTTCTTCAGTGTGGCAAGGCAATTTATTAAGCATCATTTATTAACATTTACTGAATAACCTAATAGTTACCAATCCAAATGATATCTGCATTCGTCAGATTGCTTCTAATGCTTTGTTTTAGAGTCTATTTTGTTCCATTGACCCAATTTTAATGTCTAATATTAGTACCATTTTAATTAAAATTAGTCTATTAAGTTCTAATTTTAAAAGAAAAAGCTCCCACTTTACCTTTATTTTTTAAATCTGTTAATTGCCACACATATATTTTATCCCCAAATATTTTGACTTAGTGTTTTAACTTTTAAGAGATTCCACTGAGCCCTGGCTGGTGTAGCTCATTGGATTGAGCACTGGCCTGCAAACCAAAGGTTTCTCTGGCTCAATTCCCAGTCTGGGCACAGGCCTGGGTTGTGGGCCGGGTCACAAGTCAGGGGGCACGTGACAGGCAACCACACACTGATGTTTCTCTCCCTCTCTCCTTCCCTTCCCCTCATTCTAAAAATAAATAAATAAAATATTTTTAAAAAGACAGATTCTTACTGGAGTTTCATACATATTTGTATTACTTTTTGAAATACTGGAAGTTTCATGACAGGATGTATGTATGAATTTATTTTTATCCAAGAATATCTCAAATTTTTTAATTTTGAGGTAAAGAATATAAGATGTACTTTTCATATATCCTTCTCCCTGAAATGATTGTAAAATACAGACATTAAATAATATAATATTTATATTAATATGATAATTTAGCAACATGAATTATACACTTTACAAGTGTCCCTTGTGCTGAGCAGTGTGGCTCAGTTGGTTGGACATCGTCCCACAAAGCAATAGGTTGCCAGTTCCATTCCCGGTCAGGGCACGTGCTGGGTGCAGTTTGATGCCCAGTTCAGGGCACCTGGGAGAGGCGCCCGATGGTGCTTCTTTCCCACACATCAGTGTTTCTCTCCCTCCCTTTCTCCTGTCTCTGAAAATAAATAAATAAAACTTTTTTAAAAAGCATCCCTCTATGCCTTTGACACTCTTTATACTTTTCTTCTGTTATTTCTGTTTATATGCTGAATCATTTTCAACACATTAAATGGCTAGCTTTTTTTTTAAACTTCACAATGTCTGTAAGATTAAAAAACTCAAAAGATCTTTATCAGCTTTGCTGATAAAAGGAAACTAGCGGCAAAGGATGTCGTGTAGTGAATGGGAGGGAAGGAGGCAAAGGATGGGACAGGAGAGAAAATGCCATTAATATTTCAAAATACTGTTCCGCCACATACTTATTTCCCTGATTCTTTAAAAATTTTTCTTACAAATCCTATAAGAAAACATTAAAATTGTCAATTTAGAAAATGATAAAACTGAGGCTTATTGTTGTTGGCTCTGTCGTGTGGCTACAGTGGCAACAGACACCTGAATGTGATGCAAACTTTCTAATGAAATAATAAAGATAAGAATGGAAAAACTCAAGAGCTCTGAAATCCTTTATATATTTTAATACTCTAATCCCAAATGTAAAATGTGGTAGAAATACAGCACAAAAAATTTGCACGTTTAATATGGATATTTTACTATTAACTATATGAGTAATCACTGCAACCCCTTATTCTCAGAAACAAAATAACTCATATAATTATTTCATAAAGTAACTGTGCTTCTCTTCCCACTTACAATATCACTGAGTTGCATTTCCATGAATGTCAGGTTCATAATCTGTTGTAGGACTTTAATCCATTTTAATTTCAGTTACTAACATCAATTTTTATGGCTCGATCATATCCAAACTTAAAGAATTACATTTTGTTTTATGGGTAATGAACAAATGGAAATAGTAGTGGTCACAAATGTACTTTGCAAGGTGGGGCAGATTTGGAAGTGTATCCGGGGCAATTAATTCCAAGTATACATTTTAACATTCATATTTTGAACTGTGTCAAAGTATAAGAATTACAAATGAAAAAATCATGAGTGTTTTTTTCATAAGTTTTCAAATATTTTACAAAAATGTGTGATTTTTGTTTTAAAAATACCAAAATACAGTTTTCTTTAAAATATTTATACTCAAAAACTTATATGCCCTCACTCCCACCAGGGATTTCATGAAGATGTCGAAAAGTCACATAGAGATGAAAATTTCAAAGTTGGCTTTGTGAGTGGGGGGAAAAAATGATTTGAATGTGCCCCAATCACTGTTTTTCTAACTGCTGGCTTGAGTCCTTCAATATCACCTTCAACCTCGTTACTGAGAGAGCTAATCGAACTGTTTAAGGTGGTTCTCACTGCAAAACAGCTTTGGGTCTATCAACGTGACCCTGAGGGGATTCCTGTCCTGAATTCCTGTGGGGGGGGGGGGGGGTGAGGAGGGGTGGGAACCGGCCACTACAGCCCAGAGCAGAGCACTTACCCAAAAAGTGCAATCCAGGGATAAAACTTCTTCTCACATGAGTGCTTTTTACTGCTGTATTTTGTTGTCTTTGTTCTGCCTTCTTTGGTTCTGCTCTCTAGTTTTATATTTTAAGATCATTTTAAACTGTCTCCCAGCTACCTTCTTGTTGCAGACACAACTGTCTTAAACACTGTTTTTCTCAAAATGTATGTAGTTAACCTTTAATCACACTTGTACTGGTATATCAGCCTCCATTTAATTTTTCTTCCTCAGACTAATGTCATTTATTCTGTGGACATTTTCCTCAAGGACTAGAAGTCAGTTGTTGGAGGAAATGTCTTCTTTCTTTATTTTAATTGATTTCTAGAGGCTTGAAGAGTACTTTGAAAATTTTCAAGCTTATAGAATTTTTACTGTGCATGCTCGACAGTGCACAGATTTCATGATTTTTCATCGACACTCTCCCATCTTCACAAGACAGGGACTCTTTATTGATGCTTACTCACATGCTCAGTCTGGAAACTTATTTTTTAAAACTCCATCATGACCATGAAAATATGTAAAAGCTTTAAACAAGTAAATTTCTGATGACCTACTTTTCATGTGCATTGTGAAGGGAAACAACATAAGAAATTTAGCAAATCATTATATAAATAAGAGTTAATCATTGTTGCCAACAAATAGTCTTAAATAAGAGCTAAACAATTAATAATCAAAAATCATTTAAAACATCATTTTGCCTCCCCCTTTTTTAAATGCCAAGGATTTTTATTTATTCCCACCTGCTTCTTTGTTTTTAGCTGACTGATTTTATCTTTTAGTTCATTGTAATTTGTTACGGATTGTTTTGGTTTTCTTTTAGGCTGGAGTCACCAACCAGATCCTTGATAATGGAAG
This sequence comes from Artibeus jamaicensis, assembly GCF_021234435.1. Taxonomy (NCBI): domain Eukaryota; kingdom Metazoa; phylum Chordata; class Mammalia; order Chiroptera; family Phyllostomidae; genus Artibeus; species Artibeus jamaicensis. The sequence goes on along the minus strand of NW_026522056.1, from coordinate 16,671,534 downwards.
CTCCTCGAGGGGTCCAGGTGCGAGCAGCCGCCGGAGACTTCAAGGCCACCTGCAGGAAGGAGCTCCACCTGCAGTCTACAGAGGGGGAGGTGAGTTCCCAGGGTGGATGGTGGCTCTTTAGTGGTAAGAATCCTTCCTCTCAAAGTATATACACATGGTACCAGGTGAGACATGGACAACTGCTTCCTAAGAGAGCTTAATCGTGAATGAACCTATTACTATTTCTTCTTTAATATGAAAATTAGTAAGCCTAGTGTTATTTACTTAAGTCAAAGCTCTATTTATTTTCTATTGAAAGATATTCACTGATGAGTGGGGCAGTTTAATAAATAGCAAGATAGTATCAAGAATAAATTAATCTTTGTTTTTTTAAATTCTATATCATTCTTCAAACCATTCTTCCCAAAATTACCTTGGATGTTTGTTTCCACAGAAATAGTGCCTAGATTTTTAAAAGAAACAAAAGGTTCTCTTACTATTTAGCCCTATTGTTATTTCCTGGGTAAGAGTTTTCTTCCATTCACTTTATTTCCCTCAAGAATCTCCTTTAAGTCTGCTGTCATGCCTTTAAAAATCAAGAATCTTTTGTCTTTGGTCATCCTTTCTTGTATGCTGACACACGCGAGATACACATTTGTTTCATTTCCTCTTCTTGCTGAATACATTGTGATTGTTGTGTCTGTAGAGTCAGATTTTTGTCCGTTCTGAAAATTACTTAGTAGATGTCTCCATGCATTTCCTCCCCCCACTTTGTCTGTGGCCACAGACTTCCTTTTTCTAGAAGTCTGTAGGAATGCTGTACCGCTCATCGGCCCTCCAGGTCCCTTCACTCCTTACTATTTCCTTGTCTCCCTGTGTCTCACTCTGCTTATTTATCCTGATCTACATGCCTAGAGTCCTCTTCAGTATCTAATTTCATAATTAACACCTACACTGAGCTTTTAGTTTTGGTAATTATGTTGTTCATTTCCAGGATTCTCCTCTGTTGTTTTTTCAAATTTGCCTGGTCATCTTGGTAGTTGCTCTTTTTTTTTCTTGCTCATTTGTTTTTAATTCTACCTTAATTATTTCAAAGCCTTATACATAATGCATCTGCTATTTTGTATAATTTTATTTTAATGCTCAGAGTCCTTGAAGTTCTAATGTGTCGTTTTGCTGTTCATACCAATTAATTCCTTCAGTATTTTCTTCCCTGATGTGCATTATTTTTTATTATGAGTTTAAAAAGTTCAAATTCAGGAAAAAAGAATGGAAAGCTTGTTTAAGAGATATTCTAGAGCATTTTATTCCTCTTCAGATGTGAAGATGAGAGCAGAAACTAATACAATCAATGGGAGACTTTTTTTTTTACTTTTTTGCCATTATCTCAGTTGTTGATTCAAGATAAATTTTAATTATATACTTTGATTATTTTTATAAACAAAGTCATGCTCAGGACCACATTAGCATCTTATTGGAGATTAAAACATATATAATCTATAAATATGCTTTAGAATATTTAAAATATATATCCATATTGCCTTTTAGGGTTCCTTTCCACTACTATTACAGACCACATGTAATAATTTGCCTTCCACAGCAAGACAAAATCCTTTCTAAATATTTCACATCCTTTTTAATGAGTTGCTTTCATCATGGTGATGAGTTCATTCAAATTATTCATAGTGAATCATCCCATAATAAATAGTGGTGCTTATTCATCTCTGTTCTGCTCCTACTTATGCACCACTTTACTGATTCTCTTTTTTTAAATATATTTTATTGATTATGCCATTACAGTTGTTCTATTTCCCCCTTCATTCCCCTCCACCCTGCACACCCCTCCCCCACAATTCCCCCTCTTTAGTTTATGACCACCCGTCTCAAGTTCTTTAGATTCTATTATCTCCCATACTATTCTTGCCCTCCCCCCCCATCTATTTTCTATCTACCGTCTATGCTACTTATTCTCTGTACCTTCTCTCCCCTTCTCCTCCTCCCATTTCCCTGTTACTAACCCTCCATGTGATCTTCATTTCTATGGTTCTGCTCCTGATCTAGCTGTCCTCTTAGTTTGCTTTTGTTTTAGGTGTGGTTGTTAATAACTGTGAGCTTGCAAGATTGATCTATCCAGCAAAGCTTTCATTTAGAATGGAAGGGCAGATAAAGTGCTTCTCAGAAAAGATCAAATTCAAGGAGTTCATCATCACCAAGCCCTTATTATATGAAATGTTAAAAGGACTTACCTAAGAAAAAGAAGATAAAAAAGATGAACAGTGAAAGGACAGCAAACTCACAGTTACTGATCCTCTTTTATTCAGAGTATCAACAGATTCCTTGGATTCAATTAAAGGTTGTCATTTAATTGTGAATTGAGGATTATGCTATAAATAAACCATATCCAGAGGTTGTCAGCTATGGTCATTTTGATACTAATAAAACAAATATATAGAACAGCACAAATTTTATATGAGAACAAAAACATGTAATTTTCCAATGAAGAAATTTGTAATGATATAAAATCTTTCTCTTTGTTTCATGGTATACCATGAAAGGCAGATTGATCATTTATTAAACAATAGAGAAACATGTCAGAATTACCTTTAGATAGGTTTTAAACTAGTTAAAGTCAGAACAGGCATAGCACTGAGGTAACTGAAATAATGAACAAAATGTGTGAGGATGAAATTGCACACAAAATTCCTCGCTGCAGAAGATTCAGTTATTTTTAACATAATGTTGCAAGGAATTTCAAATTTAACTCTGAAAACCACACAAGTCATAATTTTAAGAACACTGGAAGTGTTACAATAGTATATGCAAAGCAATAATCTAATAGCATGTGCAAGATCACAGAGGAAGAAGAAAACAATTTTTATTTTGCAAAGTGATTAAGATTATTTCTTATAGTGATAGGTCTAATTTCAACAGGTACGAATGGAATATATGAATTCTTAGTGACAAGAAGACAATAGGACATGAGTTAAAACCTCAGAGGTGTAATTTTGAATACCAGGAAGGGTTTCAAAACAAATAGATTATATGGCTTGTAGGACAATATAGAATAGAAATATCAATTTTAGAAGCTGGAAAGTAAACAGCATCGTAGTAACTGCTTCCACAGATGGAAAGAGTTATGAGCAAACCCAGCCACACTGCAGGAGCCTGTGGGGAAGCTGAGCAGTGTTGGGTTGGAAAGAATATGTATCAGTACTTTTTATCAAGCCAAGCAAATACCTTCTCTTTTTAATGGCCGTGTTCATTTTAATTTATTAATATAATCTACCGCCCTTATGTGGTTGAGGCTACAGTTTCAATATCAGAAGTTGATGGAATTAAGTGTTGTCATAGAGCTAAATATTGTCAAAGCACCCCTAAATGGATAGGAGAGCCAGAGGACAGTGCTCTAGCTACGCTCTAGTGGGCCATACAGCATGAGGTTCAAGGCCAATGCCCATTGGTGAGGTCTCTACATCTGTGCTTGATTTCGCAGGCTGCCACCTGCTCGCCTTACCTGTATCAACACAACTACTCTCTACATTTATTCCCTCAGGCCACACCAATGGAAAGACAGTTAGTTCCAAACCATAAAACAGAGGGATTCGGCTTGGTGGCATCAAGCCTCTGCAAACCATCAGGGCCAACCAGCAACATTTATTTCTGTGCTTACTAATAGTGAACCATTCACAGTATCTTCAGTATCTTGTAGTCATTTGGTCAATCCCATGTGAGCCTCCTTATCCACATGTTCCTTTGCTTCCCACACCCCACTGTTTCTCATCTGTGTCTCAAGGTTTCTTGGGCAAAACGCCAGCACCTAACACTTCTTCAAAGAACTCGCCTCTACGTATGCAGACCTAAACCCCAGACCCTGCCCGTGTAGTAATTTTGGAATGTAAGAGTGTCTGCTCTGCCAGCTCCTAAAAAAAGTGAAGAAAGGGGCAAGGCCAGTTTCTCTCTGAACCTCAAACCCTCGTAGTCAGTAAGAGGAGACATCCCTGCCCCCACACCCCACCCTGGAGAAATGCACAGAAGAATCCAGAGCGTGTAACAATGAGTTACAGCCACTGATGTCCCTCAACATGGAAACAGAGCTGGAAGAAATGAGGCCCAGCATCTGTGCCCAAAACTGTATTGTTTTCTTTTGCTCGTTTTGTGCATTTCTAACATTTAAGTCAGTAAAAAAAAAACTTCTTAAAATAATTAGGCCTTTTTTCTTTACTTTCCTCTCACTTAACCCAAGAGTAAAGATGCATTCTTTAACTTTGAATACTGTTGGTCAAGGTAATCATTCATTTATTTTATAATCTATTCATTTGTTCAACAACTGTTTGTCTTAAGTGGACGCCGTATGTGCAGGGTCAAACACTGTGGAGTTGTAAAACTATTTAGGTGTGCTTCTACCTTCAACAAAAAGAATAATATATAAGATATTAGCAAAATAAGATATTGGTAACAATAAAGTGCTACAGGAGAACCAAATAAAGTCTTTCTCTCCTGGAGTGTCAGGGAAAGCCCTATGGAGAATAAAGCTGATGAAAGGACTTGGCTGGAGGGTGACCTTTGTACCCAGAGTGGAGGGACATGTCCAAGGGGGAGGGGAAGCATTATCTCACACAGCATGTACCGCCACGGTTCTGTGAATTGTCCTGTGACCGTGAACCGAAGGCAGATTCTGCCCTCATAGATCTTACTTTTGTGTAAGAGAAGCACAATAAATGAACGAATACAACAAATGGTAGGAAGGAATGGTTACTACAAAGAAAAGTGAAACTGTCGAGGAGAAATTAATGAATGGATTAGTGTTATTTTCGTAGGAGGAGTAGGAGAGTCCTTTTTTGAGAAGGTGACCATATAGCAGACACCCGAACAAACATGCTCACATCCAAATTAATCTAAATTATGCATGACCATAGTGTATGAATCCTTTTACTGGCTCATTTGCACAGGCAATTAGTTTTTGTGTTTGAAAATTTTAAAAGTACAAAAGAGGCTAACAGTGGAAATCTCCCTCCACTCCTATTCCCTAGCCACCGAGTTACTATCTACCCCCAATCATATTCATATATATATGTCTGTATATGTGTATGTATATATATATATGTATATATATATGTATGTATGTATGTATGTATATATGCAGGGAAATATTTCAAGCTAAAGAAACAGGCACTAAAGATGCCCTGAGGTGAGAGTTCTTTTGATATATTTGAGGACATGTAAGAGCTAGAGCAAGAAGAATGATCGGTAATGATGTTAGAGAGATAGTCCAGGTCATGTAGGACTTGTCGGTCATGGAAAGGAATCAAGACTCACGTTCAGTGTAGTGGGGATCATTGGGGAATTTTGAGCACTGGGTTGATGTGATTTGATTTGCATTTCTTAAAAGTTTACTCTAGTACTATGTAAAATAGACTATAGGAGAATAATAATGGCAGCTGGATGGGCCAGTTAAGCAGCTATTTCAAGAGTCCTAGTAAAAAATGAATAAAACTTGGATGAGGATAAATATGTAGAAAATGGTGCATTCTCTGATACGCCTGTCAATTTAAAGATGTCTTTAGGTAGCGATTTTCTACATAACAATATAATAAAGGAAAGACTAGAGAGAAGTTTTTATTTTTGTGTTTGTAGTTGCTTTTTTGTTTTTTGTTCTTGTTTTTGTTTCTGTTTTCTCATTCAAGTTCATGATCCACTTTGTCTTTCTTTGGATCTTTCCCCATGCATGTCAAAACCATGTGATCGCTGTCCCTAACAGGGTTAAAACCATGATTTGGAATAAGTGAAGTAATCTTGCAAGTTAGAAGATACAGCAAAGTAAATGCTGAGTACAAGTCATGTTTTATGGAGGCTTCGAATCTGATTATATTAACTATCTGTTGTTAATCCCTCAGATTACCTACTCAGTACATCTTGTAGACAGTCTATCAACATGATTTTGTGAGTATTTTTAAAAACTAGGCTAGAGTCATTTTTTATTAATTTCCCACCCAGTAACAGCATATCCAGGAAGTCCCTCCCCTCCCCACAAAAGCACATTATTACAGGTATGTGGAAGCTTCATTGGGGGTCCATGACTAGAAACTTTGCAGTTCCTTGTACATTCTCTAAACTAGGCATAACTAGGAAGTTAAAATGAGATACTCTGTCAAAATCATGAATTTTCTGTGGTATTTGAATAACTGGGTTGGCTTCTCAAGCAGATTGTACAATATTGCTTTTTCAGATCAAGGACTTTCCGTCAGAATTCACCATGTCCCAAAGGAGAAGATAGCTGTAGAGCTTTGGGGCTGTACTGTAGGAGTGTAATTTGTTTGTTCAACAAAGCATGGCAGCTAAACCAATAGAATTATTGGTTATGTAGTCTTTCTTATTAGGCCATGTTGTAAAGCTCTGAGGAATGGAGAATGCTGAAATGAATTAAAATGCAATTTTTCCCCCTAGATATTTTTGAATGCGGACACAATTCGGCTGGGAAATATGCCGACTGGCTCTTTCTCATCTTCACCCAGCTCTTCAAATGCCCGACAGACGGTGTACGAGTTGTGTGTGTGCCCCAACGGCAAACTCTACCTTTCTCCAGCGGGGGTGGGTTCCACCTGTCAGTCCAGTAGCAACATCTGCTTGTGGAGCTGAACGGACTGATTCCTTCTCACACCACAATAGCCTTTGTTCCTGTCTGTCTGCTTCACAGTTCTGCTCGGTTTCCCTTGTGATCAGTCCAGAGCTTCTTCAAATGGTCCACAGAGTGACTTCTTCCAGCGTAAGCAGGGATTTGCCTCCACCTTCTCTTACAATTTACTGTACTGCTTGCTCAACACAGAGAGCGTGGGTGTCAGAACAGTGTCTCATCTTCAGCAGGAAAACTGGATCAGAACTTTCGCTCAAAAGGGAGAATAACATAGGTGCCTTTGCTACATGAAGTGAAGCACACAGTTTTAGATTTTCGCAGGACCTGGATATGAACTGCACATATATCCATTGCATAGTTGATATTCCCAGTATCCAATGGCAAGATGAAATGCTTAATTAACCCTGTAAGAAAACTAACACTACAGTCCGAAAGCACAATTTTTCCACTCATCTTTTTGGATGTAAACGTTTTTTCCCCGAATTTTAAAATCTTAAAGCTTAATGCTTGCTTTACTAAAAATTTAAATTCAGTACATGATTTTTAACAAAACAAAACAAGATAGAATCCCACACTGAATTTTGTTTCTTTAAAATCCATATGTTGTTACTCTTTGTCTACTAAGTCTAGAATTTTGTACATTAGGAGATTTTGAAAGCACTCAGCAATATAATCTTTACAGAATTAACAAAATGCCATTATACCGTCATTTGTCAGATCTGAATGGCCTTATGTAGTATTTACTTGGCTATTGCATGTGACGTGTTTACTTTTAACAAAACATCGGACTTGTTGAGATATAAGGTAGGATTAAGAGGGGAATACAGGTGGTGTGGAATCCACATGCTATTTTTGACTCCTAGGTTCTAATACTACAATATTGGCTTGCTTCATTCACTTGTACTTGACTCTGACTGCTAAACTCAAGCATCCTCTCAATAAATAAGTACTAGTGTGATGCATTCATGCTGAGAATGGATTCACTTTCCATTGGAATATCAGCTTCAGAATTATATCAATGTATTTTTATTGGAGATTAAACTTTAGGGACAGTAGAAATTAAATTCAAAATTCCTGCTCAAAGTAAAAAAAAATACAAGTGTTAACAAATGTTGAAAATGTGTTTACTCCATTAGATTCATATTTCACGGAACTTGTTTTCTTTCAACTCTCAGTCTTTAGTTAACTTTTCTCAGACTGTTAAACTACCCAACTACCAGAAATCCAGTTCTTTCCATTCTCCACTGCTTATTTTTGTAAATTAACTTTTAATAAATAATCCAGAATACTATAGACATGTTTATCACAGAACTCCTTAACTCAAAAAAAAATTTTTTTAATTTACAGAATCCGAAAATGTAAAATTGTATTAAGCATTTTCTATTATGGAAAAATGACTTGATTACTATAAGGTAAGTCCTTCATTTTCACACGTTAGTCAGTCTTGCCCAGCCCTCCGGTGTACACTGATACAGGTACCTGGAAGCTTCATTCTGGGGTCCATGAGTATGGACACTTTGGAACTCAGGCCTCTGCAGCACAGAGGGAAGTGAGAGATTGGAACCTGTTCAAGCTATTTGGGTAGCAGAAGCAGAAAAATTGGGTAATGTCAGTAACATAGTGAACCATTTGGCCAGAATTCTTTTGTTTGGGTAATCCATAATATCAAATAATTTAAAAAGCCCCATTTCATTAAATGTATTCTATACTTCACAGAAGAGTCAGAAAGATCGTGCAGTTTCATTACTTTTAATATAGAACTTGAGTTGTGTTTGGGCTTATTACATAAAACTTTGAATCAATATTGGAGTAAAAACTAAGATATGCAATTGCTTGAAAGTCATATGATAACACAAGAGTTGAATCTATGTAAGTTAAAACATTAGAATTTAACCTGAGAAATTCTTGCACTATTTTTTTGCAAAATACTAATAGAAAGTACAACACAAGAAATTTTGAGAAATTACGGATGCTAATTGCTCTTATGGACGTTTAGGGAAACATTAATTTGAACCATAATTAAAATTCAAAACATCTCTAAATTTAAAACATTAGAAAGTTTCTTAATCAAATGGGAACATTTTTTTTTTGATTAGTGATTAGCTGTGTTTCTAACCTCAGCTCCATCTTCTACTAATCAGTGAGCTGATTTTCGCAGTCTGGGAATACCTCCAAGCTTCAGTTTACTCTACTTTGCAACAAAAGTATTCAACAAGGTCTCTTGAGACCCCTTTCAGCTCTAACATATTCTAACTCCAAAAGCAAATATTCTAAGAGGTGGAAGGGGCCACTGAAAATTTAAATTATGTGGCGCAGCAGGAGAAAAGATGAAAAGAGTGAGGAGACAAACACGTATAAAAACCAAGTCTAGTGAGGGCTGTCAAATTTTGAATTCAAATATATTCTGAAATGTCTTAGAAATAATTAAAAAGAACTATATGTTAAGAGATTGAGACTGTGTCTAAATGATGTAAAAATAGCTGTTGAATTTAGTAAAAAAAATTGTGATACAGATGGCTTTCCTATCCAACACTAAATACTTGGTTTAAATTTCTCGACTGGCTGCTTTAGATTCCTTACCATCTAAGTATAGCCTTGAAGGTCAAGTTTCTATTGAAGACATAGAAGATTGCTCCTAAAAATCTTTAAATTTCTTATACAAGTTTAGGTTCTTTCTTAATACAGGTAGATTCATTGCAGGCTACCCAAGCAGACTCATTATCTGTTTTAACAGTACCATTTTTACATCACAACATGTACAAATATAATGCAGTTTGTGTAGATGCAAACTTCATATGTCCTAAATCAAACTAAAAAATGATTCTTTAAGTGTAGTACAGCTGGAGAAGGCAGGAACAAGGAAGGGAAAAATGCAGGCAGGCAAAATAGGAGGGTGGAAGAGAATGAACTCTTCTTAGCATTTAAATCCTTAGGTGGGAATGAATAAACAGATGCATTTGTGTTCAGTTGATGGGGTTAAAAGGAGAGAAGCAAAGATGGCAAATACTGCATTCATTCAGAATATTTCAGTAAGATACTTGTAAAAAATATATACTTCCAAAGTTCATTTTTTCCCTCAATGTCTCTAAAATTTCTACCCTGTATTTTTTTGTCCTGTTTATTTTCTTGTTTTATTATGAACCATAAACTTTATAATCTGGTACAAAATAATATAACAAAAAAATTTAAGGTAATGCTTCAAATTTTACATTAACCAGAAAATGCTTTAGATTTTACATTAGCCACAAAATCTTAGACTTTAGTGGCCCAAATCTCTGAAAATTGAGCCTGGAATCCTAAGTTACTGCTGCCCCTACCTACTCATGTGACCTGAAGAAATACAGTTAATTATCTTGGACAGAGCTTACTTATCTCTGAGAGGTATACATCAAATTAGAAGATTTTGGGGTTATTTTCATTTCTAAATTTCACCGGTCCCCATAAGACTCAGCAGTCTTGAGTTTGGTAGCCTAGTCTGAACTCGCACTGTTAATCTCCTGCTATATCTTAATATGTTGCTTATAAATGTTGGAATGTAAATTTTTCCAGCCTGCCACACCCTATTCCTTTTTCTATATTCCCTTTCTGGCTCTTTCCATTTGAACATTAATGGCCCTTTTAGAAAATAATACTTTGTTGGCAGGCTTCGGTAATTTGGTTTGCATTAAAAAAGAAAAGAATATATCTGGATATTATTAAAAAATGACTACTTAAGAAATTAATCGAAATATTTACTAAATATTAATACTCTGTTGATAATTCTATTATTATTTATTCCATCGAATGAAAAAGCATTGTTTTTTAAAGAAAAAGTAATTGAATTACAAAGGTCAATGGCTGAATTTTTTGTAATATGTTATGCCATTCAAAATTCCTTTGTATTCTAGCATCTGAAATACTCAATTGGATAGTGCCTCACTTTATAAAACTGTCATTTGATACAATAAAACTCCTAATAAATTATGCTATTGCTAAAATAATACCTCTGTATGAGGCAGCAATTGGTAAACAGCTTGAGAGGGTTTAATGCATTTAAGTGACTAAATGTTATAGCAGATCATGTCAACACCAAAATAATAAGTATTGCAGTTGAAGGTACTTAATGGCCAGATTCTCTATATAGCCATCAAGCAAAATTTACATTTGAGTTTTATGCTAGTCAGGTATTGTCATCTTATTCTTCCAGTAGCTTTGGTCAAAGATACCTGGAGAAATTATTTTCTCTGTGTACTCTTATATATTATAGTAATAAATATTGCAAAGCGTTGTTATTACAAAGTAATATTGTATTTTTGTTCTTTTAAAACAATCATAAGGTAATGAATGACCTTATTGAACACTGTTATTCATATTATTCTATCATGTAGTTCATTAGCTGTTTAAATGTCAGAGACCAAAGACTGGGATTTCTATTACATTTAACACTGCTGCATCTACTAATTTATTCAAGTGAATAGGAAGGCTTATAATTATAATGTGAAGTAGTAAACATCCTCCTTGCTGTATCCTAAGCAGTAGACAATTAATTAATGCTTTTGCTTTAGAAGAAAATCTTTCTTAGTGTAGTCCACTTATTTTTTATACATTCATAATAAAACCTTTCATACCCACCAAACAAGTATGTAAAGACTATATTCCCAGATGGGCCCAGAATGGATTTACTCAGCTCAGTTTACACTTTCATTGCTTGCTAAAAAAATCTTTGGGGAATATAACTAATTTCAAATACTTTTAGAACCACAGGGCTATTTTTTATGTGTTGATTGAAGCGGTTCCAATCTTTGAGAAGTCGATGAAAAGCATTAAAGGAAATGAGGTATAATGAACTGTGATTCTTTTTGTGTTTTGCCGTCTTAATATCCCATTTATTTGAGTATTTATAAATAAAAGCCAAACAGGGTTAATGAAGTGCAAGGACATTCACTAACAATGGAGATGTGTCATTTTGAGTTTGAGCGTCTCGTTATTTATACAATTCTTTAAACCAGGTCCACTACTCATTTATTTTGTTTTGTAATTTTCATGTAAATGTTTTTCTTGTATATATATATATATATGTGTGTGTATATATATATGACAAATGGAACTATTTTCTTAAACATACTATGCAATATGTTTGTAAAGTTGCAATATTACCAAAATTACAAAAGCTGTGCTTTTGTACTCGATCTTGCTTTATTTATGTAAAATCTATCTTTTTCTATTTAAATGGACTCTCAGTTCCATAAACTGTAGATAACATACCTATTCAAAAATCAGTCTATTGTATCTCTTGTTTAGTTTGGGGGGGTGTGGGTTATATTCCTTTTGGGGGAAAATGCAGCAAGGTATGACAGTTGGAATCTTTTTTTTCCTCAGAAAATGAGACATTTGAAGCATGCAATGAGCTCATATAATTTAAGATCTCTCCTGTAATTCTTGTATTTTGTCCTAATTTTGGTGCTGCTGTGATACCATGATTAAATGTGATAGTCAATACAAAGAGGATCAAAACCTATATGCTATTATTTCATTTACTTTATTGAATAGTTTCTGGAGGAGGGAAATGAGTATTAGTCATGAATAGAGACATTTTTCAATTATGTGTTTTAAATATCCATTCTATTAGGATATATACTTTAAAATCTACTTTAATTTATAAGTTTATATTTGATAAAAACACTTCTCTTGTAACAATCTGGATGTATGTTCCTTTCACACATATGACCAATGGAACTAAGGGATTCAACTTGATTGAAAAGTCAGAGTGACCACATTTTATCAGATGATTGGCTAACAGCTTAACTATGATTTATTTGGGGGGCAACACTAGACAAATGCCATTTGCTCAACACCCTCCACACATTTATATCATCACACATAAATGCACATAACTGTTCAACCATGAACTATTGGCATTGACTTATGTGGTGTTGTTTTCTTCATTTCCTTGTTACTGTCAATGATCAAGAGCCAGCGCAGTCCAAGACTATGACTTCTACTTCATTACCTTTTGGAGATAGAATTCCCAGTCCAATATTTTACACACTTTGAGAATAACATTATTCTTTAGAGTTTCCAAATAAGCAACAGATTCCACTGGAAGCTTATTTTTTGTCACTATTACTGTTTTCTTTCTTTACTGCCCAAATACCAGTATATACTAAACTAGGTATTAAGGGGGGAAAAAACAAACCAAATCAGAGTCATTTGTACTTCTTACAAAAGCTATCAAATGTTAATTCTAAATAGAAAAGAAATGAGTATATTTATTTTGGGATACCATATAGTGTGTATTATATATAATGTATAATATATAATATATATTACATGTTATGATTTCATCTCCAACAAAGTTTGGGGTGGTTCCAATAAGCAACCAGACACACGCATACTTACTTCCAGCAGGTCCTCAGACCTTTTACCAACCCTTGCAATGCCTGCTCTTTGGTGAAGTCTTTTCTCTTATTAAGCACAAGTATTAGAGAGTGGAGGCGGGGGTGGGTATAAGCCAGATCATTCCAGTGCAACATCGTATTAGTGTTTTCAAAGAGTTGGCTTATCACTGATAGAACAGAAAATGGCACTTACGTGAACTGCAAATGTTGCTGTGGCTTCTTCTAATTATCAGGTAGATTACCCTCCTTTTGTCGCATGACAGATTTTATAGAAAGGCATATTTTCCTTCCGTTTTTATTTTCCTCAATAAGAAATAATACTTGCCATGAAAGTAAGATTGGTGGTAGTGGAAAATTTTTGCTTTATACTATTCACTGGTGATTTGAAAAACCAAATATGCTCTGCAAGCAAAAATTATTCATACTCAAGAAAGGAATTACTTGAAAACATTGAAAATTTAAATTATTGCCCTGATTTTTTCATCAAAGAAGTACCATTGGTACTCAAAGGAGAAAGACTTTGTAATGAAAGAAAGATTCAATTGAACCTTACAAGTGTATATTAAAGTTTTTCTCAGAACCAGTCAATTCACTCATTTTATTCCAGTAGTGTATATAAAATCTGAAAATAAAATGATATATTGGCTCTGTTCAGAAAGAATGCTTGGTATCTTATATGTGAGAGTTAAGTATAAGATTATATTACTTTTACGGATATGATTTTAGTTGTTCTAGTCAGGTTTTCTAGGTACTAATTATTTATTTTTACTGTATCACCTGTTTCAACTTGTTTCCAGAAGTAATATTATATTTCTTATAGTTCAGAGTAGTGTAAACCAGAAAAAAATATTGGGATTACATTAAATGAAGTTCCTAGAGGAGAAAGAAGGAACAAAAAGGTTTATCATTACAGTAAAGCTAGTTAATATGTTGAATATTAAAGGAACACGTACTTTTCCTGAAAGTCAAATATACAAAGGGAAATGGCATAGGCTACATAATTTGAGAAAAGTAGGATACTACTCCATAATATGTAAATATTTTATGTTAAAACTAAAGTATTCATTGCTTAAACATTTATCTATGGATCAGTAAAACAGTGCCTTAAAGTATAATTTTATTTAAAAATGCTTTTATCTATTACCTTAATTATAGAAAATAAGATGTTAGAATTGCTTAGTATGTTGCAATATATGAAAATCTCAAGTGATTCATAATTATAAACCATTAAAATATGAATAATCTAACTCAAATGTCTAAAACATAAGCATTTGAGAATTTGCCATATTTTTCAAATATATAGTATGCTTTATATATATAATGCATAGTTTCTTATTATGCAGTTTTTATGTTTTATGTAACAGTATCTATAGATGAATTTAGCAAGTAATATAGGAAAGCAATAATTTGAAAAATATTGTAGGTAAAATATCTTGGTAAAACGCTATAGCTTTTAAACTTTAATAACATGAACTCGGTGTTTTCTTTCTGTTTACAACTTGATAGGAGATTCTGAATTAATTGGAACAACATGAAGAAAATTACCTGTTCTTAAAATTAATTTTAAAAATATAAAGCCAAAGAAAGACTTAGCCAAAAATGTAGAAAGATATTATACCTTTTTTTATTGGATCATTCTGATCACCCAATTAGATATTGTAGGTTATCATGAATTTATAACCAGCATTAGCGTTCCACTCTGTTCTGAGTGGATGGCACATCATATGAAGTCCCTGTTTAAATGTAATCTGAAAGCCCAGAGACAAATAAACTTAATAAGTTGTAGCTTCAAAGAAAAACAATAATATAAAAATATAAATGAGTTAAGTAATATTAAAACTTCCAATCAACATATTAAAAGAATCAATATAAATTTTCTTTTGCATTTTATTTTTTGATGTTTATAAATTATTTTTACTATGACCCATGATCTATTTTGAGGTATTACAATTCCCCTAAGTAAAATGGATTTCATTTTTGAAAAGGGGTATCAGTAAATTAGAAATCAAAAAATCAGATTCTAACCCCTGAGTTGCTTTGAATGCAATTGAATAATCTATATAAACCTAATCAAAGGAGTAGTTGAAACTTTATTTTTGATTGCCCATGGGTTTCACCATGCAAGCCAACTCTGACCAATTGGAAAGGGCTACCAATATGAAATGTACTGAGAATAATTGTAGAACTACATTCAAACTCCCCAGGAAGCATGGCCTTTAGTTACAGCAGAGGTTCTGATGCTTGACTAAATTCAGTGCATCTGGTTTCAACTCAGTGATGGTGCCTAGTCTCCTGAATTATACAATAATGGGGTTAAATACAAAATATTTTGAAATCCATCAGGGTTACCTTGTTCTTTTAAAATTTTAGTGTTTAATTCTATTGTATATAGAATTTACTTTTCCTCTAATGTAGAAGTATAACATATAGAGCAATGTACTGAAATGAAGAAATCAGGAATAAAGGTGGAAAGTCACAGTCCATTATGAAATTAAAAACACATAATGGAATTATCTGAGTTATGTAATTCTCTGAGCTCTGGATAACAGTTTAGCTTGATGTCTGCTGGTAAATGAAGTAACATGGGGTTAACCATATATTGTTAATTCTGTACTGAATTAAGACACTTTATATTACTTTTTAAATTATTATCTCAACTCTCTTTTGGATCAAATGTAATTAGTTCCTGTTTTATAAATAAGAAAGCTGTGTTTGGAAAGCTTCAGTAAATCAACTTACTATGCCTTTTTTATTAGACTTTAATGAATTCATTTGCTCCTTTATTTAATAAATGGTAGCGAGCATCGCTGTACATCAGCTACTATTCCACTATTCTAGTCACTCTTAGCAAACTGTGTTCAGCCAATTGGAGGCTCTGACTCTCGGGAGCTTCTGGGCTGGCTGGGGAGTGCAGACCAGTCATAATGTAAAAATAAGTAAATTAGATAATGTAGTGTGAAAAGTTCTCTGACGAAAACAAAAAATGAGATAGTGACAGAGTGAGTTTTCCTTGTGACAAACACTTTAGAAAGAAAGTCTTATAATTTCAAGTCACAAAGTCTTTGTCCAGTATATTTTCTGGCTTTGCACAGTAGGATGTGCAAAAAACATACACATTTCTTCTGAGAATTAACATATAAGTGTTACTCGAGAATTCATTTTGAGCTAAAGTCTTTTGTTAAGTGACCCAGGGTAATTACCTGTTCATATTCTGATCATAATCACAAGGTTGAAAGATTTCCATTCCTGAGCATCAGGAAGTAAAAATAAAACTATTTCAACTGTGTTCCCCACTTTATCTTTCTCTATTTTTGTTATTTATATTCAAAATGTTACTTCTCATTAAGCAAAGACATGGTTGTATACATGGTATATGGTTGTATTCTACTTTTCATGCTCCTGAGAGTTGAAGTGAATTTGAAATCTAACTGGATCAATATAATTGTGTGATAATGGCAAAAACTGTTAAAAGTTTTTCCCAGTATAAAGTAGTTATTGGAATAAACTATACAAGATGATATACAGGTGAGGAGGGATGTTTTTTTCTTTTCCCCTTTGTTAATAATAAAATATTTAAAAAAAAAAAAGATGATATACAGGTAAATGAGAGCAGTATTTGAATGTGGTGGCTACTATGTCTAAAATCTGTGCTTCTTCTTATATAGTTTAGCCACCTATTTTTCAAATATAAGAAGCTGCAATAAAAATATAAAGAAAATTGGCATTTTAATCTGCAAAATTATATTCAATTGTTCTGCTAGGGTGGGAAAATATACTTAATTCACTCTCTGCAATGGCAAAGACTTGATCTGAGTTATAGCTTTCGTTTATGCCTTTCGTCCTACTATGCCTTTAAGTTCTGTAATTGTGCGCAAATGGATAGTCAGAGGGAGTTCAAATGACTACTTACCTCAGAACAGTGATCAGTCATTGTAAAACACAATTGGTGTTCAAAGATGGGAATACATTATAGGAACTACATTATATTTTGGACATTAAAGGGAAACAAATTACCAAAAAAATGTCAAGGATTAAAAGCAATTATTTTCACTAAAATGCATAATTTGCTTTTAACTCAAAGCCATTATTTGCAAATATGCCTTCTATGATGCTCTCAACAAATTGAATAATATCTAAGAGGCAGATGAAATGCTTCTAAGTAATACCATTTCCACAGGCTTACCTTCTCATTCCACAGTGTCCAAATTAGTCTGGTTGTTCATGACCTCAGAAAAGAATCATCTCAAAAAACAGCAAACAGAAAACTAATGGGCCAAGAGTTTAGTCATCCACTGTTGGAACGAGTTGGCATTTCTGAATCTGAAGATGTATTTAAACTAACAATAATCTGGTACCTAAAAGTGTTCATTCAGTTCTCTGTATTTTTCCTCAAATACAATTATCAAATTAATTAAGTTAAAATTGGGATGTTTTTGTTTACCCAGGGAATCCAACAACATGGTCTTAACCCACAGTTACTCTTTGCAAATACTAACAACCACAACAAAACAAAGCTGCTCTCAAAAAGGAAATACTGGATGTTCCTGAATAGTTTTGGTATAAATTTTAAGTAGAATGTCCTCAGTAATTGTTTAAGTATAGAAAATTCAATTAGTTATATCTTATTTCTATCTTGCACTAATAAAGAGATGCTCTATTTTCACTTGAAAATTGGACCACTCATATGAACTCATATGGTTTTTCACAGAAATTACTTTGTGAGTATTCAAAAATATATAGGAAACTCTTTAGAATATAATTATGCTTATCCAAAGTTTACATGAGCTACCACACACCCTTAGATTCCTTTGGGAAATTTAGGAGCAGTGTGTTAACTCTTCACAAAGGTCAATGAAAGTCTATGAATTTCATGATTACAAGCCTGGTTTGCAGAAAAACACTTTGCCTATATTAAATGTGTACTGGAATCACACCATATGTTTTTTCTTGGTTAGTGTTTTTGTTTTCTCTTTAACCTCCTACTTAAAAACCTTACATATTTTTTAAGCATGATGCATTGTAAATTTACCAACATACTGAGTACCTTTAACAAACTGGAATTTTTATATCTAAATAAAATCTTAATAGTTGTCATATATTTTGGATGATAAAAAAATAAATTTTGACCACACAACTCCACTTTCTGAGACAATATAGTTTTTATCTGTTTAGTTAATGTCCCTATATAATTTTAAGGTGTATAAGCATATCTTCCAAAAATGTATAGTATGATTTTAAATGTTGCTGTAGTTCAGTTATTGTTACAATAAAACGTACATTCTATTTACATTTATAAATAGTGTATTCCTTTTAGTAATATGTTTTATTGGGCTTATTAGAGAAATATATACTGTAATATATTGTAAAATTTTAAAATGTACATTACACTGAAATTTTTTAAGTAAATGTAAATAAAACTGTTTAGTACAAATTATAGTCAAATGTGAAACTTTGTCTCTCACATTAGGTAGAAGGCTTTTGCCATTGTAATAATACCATTTGTTTTAGGAAGAAAAATATTCCCTGGGAAACTAGTGGTAAAAAATCATATTTTAAAGCATCAAAACATCTACCAAAGTGAATGCCAAATTGAAGTAGCCACTCAGATGGTGAACTGGCCCTTTATTTCTTCTATGATAGTATACCTTTTCTTTTTCATAAGCGGGAATGATCTGCAAATACACATTTTCTTCCATTAATTTTTCTGTGAGGAACCAGCCTGCAAAAGAAGATAATATTTATTCACTTCTAACCAGACTGGGGTATCTCTTAATGCAAATATATAGTACATTGAACCAGTGTTTCCAAATGTATGTTACATTGAACACTGTTTCCACAAAATATAACCAAGAGTGTGAAAAAACATCATATGGACAAAAAACAAAATTGGATAATAACAAAAAGAAAACCAGACAAGACTGTATAAGGAGAGTCATACAAATTTCTTCACTTGTTATAAAGCTTTTAACATCTATTGAACAACTTCAAGGTGGAGATAGATTTTCCAGCGCCTCCCAGTTATTTAACCAGAGAAACGTTTCCTTGCAGAAAACATGGTACTGAAGACTCTGAGCAGCTGCGGCCGCAGATTGTCAGCAGAGTATAATACTGTGTAGACGTTGCTTGCATAAATCACTCACACTGTGCAAAAAAAGGAATGCTCTTAAGCTACCGGTCTAGAGCATACTCACGTAACTTCATATTTTTTAAATAAAAGACTTCCTTATTTACCCTAAGAATTCTTTTATTTCTTTCACTTACCCTGCCAGTTTAAATTCTGATTCTCTCATCATACTGCCTTTCTGATAGTCACAGAGCCTTCTATGTCTGCTTGTAAATGTTTGACAGATGTTATGTATGACAAGTATATAAAATTATGTGTCACCTAAAAATTGTTTTAAAATTGGATCATCATTTCCCTACTGCAAGAGCTCAGCCTGCAACTGGGCTAAGGCTGTAGAACTGGAGACTCAGAAGTGTGACTTTTTTCATGTTTAGTAATAACATATAGAACAAGCAGTGCTATCTTCCCATTGTTATTATTTTTTTTTTAATCTTTAGAGGGGAAGCGAAGGAGAGAGGGAGAGAAGTATCAATGTATGGTTGCCTCTCGTGCGTCCCCTGCTGGGAACTGGCCTGAAACCTGGGCATGTGCCCTGACTGGGAATAGAACCACAGTTGTTTGGTTCGAAGGCTCGTACTCAATCCACTGAGCTACACCAGCCAGGGTCCCATTTGTTATTGCATACTATACTTTCTTTATACATTTAAAATATTTTTCCAGAGCATCTTTTATTTTATTTTTCTTTAATTTAAATCTTGAAAGACTTTTGTTACAGATATGTAAGAATAAAAATGCAGTCTTTGATAAAAATATTCTGTTAAAATGTAAATTAAGATAAACCCAACTTTGAAGATAAGGAGGGCCAGTAGTCAGATAATCTGTTATCCACTGATTCAAATCTCTATGCCTCTTTTTTTCATTATTTGTAAACATTAAAAACATGATCTTATTACTTCTAGACCATACCTGGTCTGATGAATCGGTGTCTGATGCCCTTGCAGAAGGGTACATATATGTTTTGTTTTAAAACAAGTTCCTATATTTTTATTTTATATTTTTAAATATTTTTATTTACTTTAATTTGAGAGAGAGGCGAAAGGAGGGAGAGAAAAACATCAGTGTGTGGTTGCCTCTCTTGTGCCCCCTCCTGGGGACCTGGCCTGCAACCCAGGGATGTGCCCTGACTGGGAATCGAATGGGTGAGCCTTTGGTTCGCAGGCCAGCATTCAATCCACTGGACCACACCAGTCAGGACCAATTTCCTGTATTTTTAAAAACCAGTCACTTACCTTATGATGACATCCAAGAAGCACTACTTCAAGCACAAGATACATAACAGCCACAATTTCAAATACTATGAAAAACCCAACACACTCATAAAATATTAAATAAATTTTTAATCTTCATTTTGGTGATTGTATATACTCCCTCAGATTACATTTAGGAGGGAGGAAAATTCAATAATACACGCAGAAAAATTACTGATGAAGGATTTAAAAGGACCAGCCTTCTGCATCAAATTGAAATAGCTCCAAATGGCCTTTCCAGTTTCAGGGCTCTCCAAAGAATCTGCTGAGACCTTTGCTGTGACCACACGACAGCCATACTACTCACTGTCCCACGCCCTGCCTCCTTTATCATGCACGCTGAAAGCAATGCTAATATTTCATGCATGCTCATCTTTCTATCAAAGCCTGCTTCCCAGGGAATTCAACTGGCAAGAATCAACAGCCCTTTCCTGAAAACCAATCAAAGAGTAGACTAAGTAATTGGGACAGGGGACAGAGGTAGGGTACTTGCAGGAATATCTGAAGTGTGAACAGTACTGCAGTGTGTCTGTTTTCTCTCCACAGAAGAAGGGAGAAGCATTGTTTTTTTCTAATATCCTTAAACCAAGCAAGAAGAACCCAAGATAAAGAACACATATAAAAAGATAAAATATAAAACTGGTTGGCAGCATTATTTGCAATTGCCAAGATATGGAAGCAGCCCAAGTGTCCATCAGTAGATGAGTGGATAAAAATAAACTATGGGGCATTTACACCATGGAATACTACTAGGCCATAAAAAATAAACTTTTACCTTTTGTGGCATCATGAATGGACCTGGAGAACATTATGCTAAGTGAAGTAAGCCAGTCAGAGAAAGACAACTACTATATGATTTCACTCGTATGTGGAAGCTAATGAACAAAATAAAGCAAAATAAAGACAGACTCGTAGGTGGAGAGCAGGATGACAGTTAAGGGGTGAGGGATTAGGGGGTGAAGGGATTGGGCAAGAAGGAAAAAAGACTCATGGACATGGACAACCGTGTTGTGATTGTGGGGGTGGGGGGTGTAAGGGAGTTAACTGATAATGCAAAAATTATAATAAAAAAATTTTAAAGACTTGGAAAATTGTGTAAGCCTGCAAGAACAGCATAAGGATAAAGCTCTCTTCCTGGTCCATGCCTGTCTGGAGGTTTTCTGAACAGCAGAATGAGAAAAGAGAGTAAGAGTGATAGCCAGCTGTCACTTGCCCTCTGGTGGGTCAAGGGTGGGTGAATTCCCATGGGCCACAAGGTCGATGTCAGATGTGGCTAAGTCAGTCATCTGGAAAAAGAACTCACCACAAAGGGCTTCCCGCTGGTGCAAGTAGGTGCTGGAAAAGGAAATGTTAGAACATTAAAGAAAGAAATGTAAAATCATAACTCACAAAATACATTTATCAAAGATTTTAGCTCATTTGCTAATGAGGGAATCACACTTTTATTAACAAGTATCCAAAGAACAAATGTGTAAGCTCATCAGGCATTTTAAAATTAATTTGCTTAATAGATGCAAAACTGGCAACAATCCAAGGACAATAATCAGTCGTGTTGTGCTGGACACAGTTGGCATTTCTATGAACACAAATCATTTGCATTGCCATCAGCTTTCTATAACTTACAGTTGTAAAGTAGGTGAGTGATGTCTGTAGAAAGCCATCACTCAACAATGATGAGTGATGTCTGTAGAAAGCCACTGATATCCTGACATCACCAAAAGACAAAAGCTGAGGGACATCTTCAAATAGCAACAAAAGAGCACACAGTGCATGTAAATGGAAACAGTTCCTGACATGAAGGTCCCCAACCATTCCACAAATAACCCTAAATGAGCCATCATTTTGGATGTTTTGCCATGACAGAGAGCATTTGTCGGTGAAGCAAAGGCATGAAACAAACTGATTTTTTTTAAGTTTGTGTCTTCTTTACTTCCATTCATATCCCTCAGGACCTTCTCCAACCCCCAATGAAACAGAGGTAACGAAATGGATAAGGAAGAGCAAAGAAAAGGCCGGTACAATCCGATGGAAAATAAACTGATTCTGCTGCTGGGATCATACCCTAAAAATCCTGAAATACCAATTCAAAACAACCTATGCACCCCAATGTTCATAGCAGCACAATTTACAATAGCCAAGTGCTGGAAACAACCTAAGTGCCCATCAGTAAATGAGTGGGTCAAAAAACTATGGTATATTTACAGGATGGAATACTACGAGGAGAAAGAAAGAAGGAGCTCCTACCCTTTGTGACAGTATGGATGGATTATGCTAAGTGAAATAAGCCAGGTGGTGAAAGACAAATACCATATGATCTCACCTATAAGTGGAACCTAATCAAAACAAACAAGCAAGCAAAGTATAACCAGAGACATTGTAATTAAAACAAACTGACAGTAACCAAAGAGGAGGTGGGAGGGGATAATCATGGGGAGGGAGAACAGTTTTCAGGAACATGTATACAGGACACATGGACGAAACCAAAGTGGGGTAGAGTCAAGTGTGGGAAGTGGGGATGGCTACGGTCGGGGTGGGGGAGTAGTGGGAGGAAAATGGAGACAACTGTACCTCAACAACAATTAAAAAGATATTTAAAAAAGAAACAAATTCACATACAGGAAACAAACTGGTGGCTGGCTACCATAGATGGGAGGGGTTAGGGGGTTGGTGAAATAGATGAAGGAGATTAAGATTCCAATATGCAAAGTTTTAAAAATATCCCTTCTATCTGGATTTCCACACAGATTGCTCAAGAAAGGACATTTATCTTCTCTTATAGCTAATTCCTACTTATTGTTGAAAGCTCAGTTCATATGGTACTTTTTCTGAGAAACCTTCCTCGATCATAAAATTAGTGATCCTCTTTTAGGTCCCATATACCAACATACATATTTTTATAATGCATATCATTTCTCCAGTTACTGAATTTTCTTGTTTCAATTCACAAAAGCTAAGATGTCTTACTCATTTCTATATCTTGATAGTGCCTGGCAGAATTTCTAATACATAGTGGCCATTCAATAAATACCCTTGGAATAAATAAATGTATGGAGAAAAGTGACATTAGATCCATTCCCTTCATGAAATTTATACTAGTCTTATTTTGAAAATAATTACGTTTAATCTAAGTCTGCTAATACTTGCAGTTACTGTTTTATATTTTTAAGAGTAAATGTGTGGGTTAAAGGTGGTAGCTGAGATATTAAATTAGTATAACTTGGTTTTGCTCAATTGTGGCATGCTATATTATAAAAAAAAGTTCACATAAAGGCAAGAGCACTTATCCATGAATATACATTATTTTATTTATAAAGTCTTACAACATCTGAAAATTAAACATATCTTAACATCACATGTCTTCCATATTCACATAAGAAAACATAAAAAGCAAAGCTGAACAGGATAGTGATCAAATAGATGAAAATATAAGGACCAAGACACGAAAACCAAAGTTCAATATATTGTAAACACACCGCAGTTAACATTATAACTATTGTACTTTATTCTTTTCAAATATTGAAATCTTAGTATAATTTATATTTATCAAATGCCAGTACCCAAGAATAAATTCTGTCAGGAAATACATTGTTTTTTTAATTCAGATACAAGACATATTTATGGATACAGAAAATCAGGAGTACAAGCTTGCTAAACAGAAATCATTAATGAGGTGTGCCAATAATCCTGTTGTTTGCCTTTGGAATAGTCATAAAAAGCAGCTACTCATGTAAAGAAAATACAGCCATCATAAAATACATCAGCCATGTCTTCAACCTTTTTTCCATTAAAAAGGTACAGTATCTTTTGATGGAATGCCAATGTGAAATATTTCAGGTAATTTATGCTACTTGGTGCACTTTATTTCCCCTAGAAAAAAATTTGTCGCTCATTTACAAATGTAAACCTTTCTCCAATAGGTGTGACTGCTGAGACAGTTCCTAGTTGCTGACGAATGAGATGATCAACACAATTATAATTTAACCTATTCGATTTTGCCAGTGTTTTACGTTAGTTTTATTCTGTGACCAGCATGCCTTGCTTTGAAAGCCTTCCTCAGGGCTGCAGAACACGCAATGTGACGCAGAGAGAAAGCACTGGTTCATCCTCCTTCTTGCCATTGTGAAGGGAGAGAAAAGAGGCCCAATTCCAGCAGTTAGGACAGCTCAGCTTGGTGCCTCCCACACCAGGCATCAGCACTGGGTTGCTTTCTGGCAATCCTCAAACGGACGGAAGCCTTCTTTGGACACAAAAGTGGCCTTTGGCAGTTTGGAAAAGAGTCCTCACAAGGTACTTGTATGTGATGTTGGTGCTAGTTCTTAGCACAAGGCCTACTGACTTAAAGATCAGACTGGGTAACTTTCCTTTTTCACGAAAATTGAAAAATCAATAGGAGATAAGCCCAAAGTGCAGGTAAGTGGGTTCTCAGTCATGTTGCTTGAAAGCTAGTGGGTGGATTCTAGCAGGAACTAAGATCCATTCCAACTGGGCAACTGGAATGTGGACCCTGTTCTAGTGGGCAAACTCACCTGCAACTTCCTAGATGTGAGGGGGTGAAGAGAGTGAGCTTCTAGAACAAGTAAGTGCCTTGAACCAGATGCAAAAGCTCTGGGGTCCCTTCCAAAAGCCTCTAGGTTCTCAGCTATGAAAACTTGCAACTTACCACAGATTGTAATTGAACATAGTGAGGTCACTCACTATATTCTACCCAAGCCCTGGCCATTACCAAAAACAATCAAATAAACAAAAAACTCTGAAGAGGGAAGAGTCACTCTCCAAACTCTTCCTTGAAATATTTGGAATTATGATGGTGCATTTTGCTTGGGTATTTATGAGGATCTTGAGGGTTGCGAAGAATTGATTTTCTGTATAAACCAGATTGAGCACCTGAGTATTCATTTGCAACAATAGACAATTCTTTAGATCCTTCTATGAGCCTGGCAACATCATTTTTCTAGGGGCCTTATGAAATAGGTAATGACCTTATCATTATTATTAACCACAGTGTAATGTCATGGTAAATCATGCTTACATATACTTTAACTGAAGTTCAGTGAGAGCAAATGATTCATTTAGGCTCATAGATTCAGTAAACGGCAGTTCATGGACTTAGTTAAGCCCTATTTGAGTATAAAGATGATGTTCTTAACCACTTTGCAAACTTTCCTTTTCCATCTTTGTAGATATTCAAATGTAGATATGGGCATAACATTTCTGTAAAGGGCTAGAGAGTAAATAATTTAAGCTTGAGACCAACAGGCAAAATAGTCTTCTTTAAAATGCATTTCTGGAAAGCATTATGCTGAGTGAAATAAGCCAGGTGTTGAAAGACAAATACCATATGATCTCACCTTTAACAGGAAACTAAACAACAAAACAAACAAGAAGCAAAATAAAAACAAAGACACTGAAATAGAGAACTGGGGACAGCAACCAGAGGGGAGAGGGGAGGGAATTTCAGGGGATAAAGGGGAGGAATTTAGAGGAACAAGTATAAAGGACACATGGACAACAACTAAGGGGGGTGGAAATGGGAGGGAGGTGGGGAGCATGGGGGTGGTGGGCTGGGAAGGGAGTAAAAGACAGAAAACTGTACTTGAAAAATAATTAAATAAAAATAATTTTTTTAAAAAGCAGGGTGGAATCGGGAGGGGGTGGGGATGGCTAGTGGGGGACAATGGTGGGGGTAAAGGCAGACAACTATAGTTGAACAGCAATAAAATAATTTTAAAATATAAAAAATAAAATGCATTTCTTATATGAAAAATGTAATGCTCAAGTTTCAGGTTCATTGTTCTTAATTTAAGCTGATTGTTTTAAAAGAGCACTATGATGTCAATGATGCAATTAGAGATTCTTAAGAAGCCTTTTAACACTATTTTCTTAACCCCAGGACCTGAGTTTGATTTGCTTCTCATGTAGTAGCATGCTGATAGGGGTGTTTGTTTTAAGAATGCATAATAATTTTTAGTTTCAGTCACAATTAACAAGACAAAAATTAACACATTGAAAAACTGGATGAATAAACACCCCTGTCAAACTGCTCTTTGTTGAATAATAGGGGTTTGCCTAAGATCTCAAGTGCACTTATAATCTTCCAACAAAGTGTTAGAGCAGATGATATGGTCGAGTTGAGCACCTCTTCTCCACTCTTTCATTAGCATCTGGATTATAATCTCAGTCTTAAGTCTGGCTGTCAACTCTGTAAGAGTTTATTGAGAAATCCAAGGCTCAGGTACTGAGTGAATGGTACCAATGTTGCTTTCAAGTAAGAGATAAAATAGAAAACTGATGAGGTACCTAACTTTGTTTTTAAGACAACCATGAAATGAAGTTCTTGCCATAACGACTAGGCTCAGAAAGCCAGAGCTAAGGAAAATAAGTTAGTGGCCTAATAAAGCACCGCAGATGATCAGTGACTGGTTTACAGCAGGTCAGGGGTATGAAAACCTTTCCAAAGAGCTCCCAGGGAAACCAGTGATGCTGAAGATGGACTTACGAACAGCTCAGAAAAGGCTATGATTACTCTGTTACAGATCACTTTCTTCCGAAGTAAAAACTGTCAAAAATCTCTTTCCCCTTGGAAAAAGCATATGTTACCATATATCACTCAAAAAGTGTTAAGAGAATTTAGTGGGACAGCTGAAAGTCCCTTTTGCTTAGTGAAATAGATCTTCTGGAAAGACTGCATCAGGATCAATTACTCCAGGTTTCTCTTGAATGGTGGCAAGGCAACCGAGTAGGAGAATGATTTATAGGACTGTTTAACAGGTGTCATGTTGGGTGGGTACTATCTATGGAATGTGTCCATAGAGGAGAAAATAAAATCAATTCTTATAATGAAATATTTGGCTGTAGTTGGCAAAAGATGAATTTAAGGCAAGGAGTCGTCCTGAGGAAATCCAGTAGGAAATGAGGGATGTTGTGCATTCTGGATAATAAGGAAAAAGCCACAAACCACACTATTATCCTAGATAGGTGGCTAAAGAAACAACTATTAAAATTTACTAATTATCAATCATTCAAAAGCCAAACAAAAGAAACATAGAAAACCTAAACCAGACCTTAGCTAGTAATAGTGCTTCTCAGCCTTATTCCCAACCCCGAGTTGCCTTATTTTTCCTGTTTGGGACACAAAATTTACTTTAAATTCTCCAGATCAGTTCACCAATCAGATCCCAAGGCAAGAAGGGTTATCACTGGCCATGTAACCACACCACAATTATTGGACCAATAAAGTATGGTAATCTTTTAAATGCATTAATCCTGTCAACAAAAAATAGAAATAAACTCTACGGGTTATTCGAACCCAGGGCTTATTTCTAAGTGTGGAGGTTTTGGACAGGCCCAGATTTCAAGGGCCGTGTAGTATGGACCAAAGTTCCACGTGGGTGTCCACGTGGACAAGACCACATGTCCACTAATCATTTTATTTATCCCGTTCTTACTCATTTTAAAGAATCTTTATACAACAAATATTAGCCTTATTTCTATTATATGCATTAAAAATGTTTCCAAATCTAATTTGTCTCTAGATTTTGTTTTTAACATCTGCTAGCTGTTTATTGCCCTTCCCTGCACACCAAGCTTCCATGTCTCTGAATCTTCAGAATGATTTCCTCAAGGCACTTAATTGTTTCTGAAAAACTTTTCACAAACTCCATGTTGATTCTCTTCTGATTACTGATGTTTACATGACAGAAAATAATTTCCTTCCTACTATTTATTTAAAGAAGAGCATTTTCATCCTTGACCCTGTTCTCTAAGCACTTAAGTTCTGATGTGTGATTACTCTTCACAGTGGTCTTTTGCTAGGATGGAATTCTAAGACCCACACGGCTCTGCTGGACTCAAACATGAAATCTGGATCATCATCATTTTTATGACTTAGTATTCTTTTGCTTTGTTTGTTAGACCAGAGCTTCTCTGCTCTCCCTTCCAGCTAACAGTGGATAATGCTTTATCTCCAAGGACGTTCTAGGATAAGACTTGACATCTTCCTACACACACAAACATTACACACACTTCTGTGTCCCCCCTTGTCACCCAGTCTCCTTCGCTCTCTTTCTGCTTATCCTTACACTTTGACAAAATGACTTTGGGGATAGAGACAGTAAAACATTACTGTGGGTGACACAAAAATCAGTAGTCACATAGTGTTCATCTTTGGAAAAGATGGTATTGCTGAAGCAAAGGTCAAACAGCAAGCAATCAGGCAGAGATGGGTCACCTTTGTACCTGCATGTACTTTCAAGTGGACACACTCATGCCCTTTTGGGGAAGAGCAGGGAGTTCACAAATCACTCACTCCACTCTCTGCGTCGGCTCCATCAGCCCTGAAGAGAGTGGTTGCTCTCCCTCTGGGTGATTCCTGGCCCAGTTCCCAGTGTTGCTGTGAGTTTTCTTTTTCCTTTCAATGATCTGCAATTATTTCAGTAGCAAGCAGTACTAGGCCACATTTGGACCTTCTAGGCCCACCCCTTTTTAAAAATTGATAAAGGACTATATATCCACAGAACTCTAAAGTGCATTATCCCACACTGATCATTTAGTTTCATTCATAAAACATAACACATTTTCCTCTACTATGGCTGCTCTCATGTGAAACCTAAGGCAGGAGAAGTCACCTCTATTATGAGTAAGTGAGAAGGTTTTATTCTGCAAACACACTGGGTAAGGAAAAATGTTAAGGGCAGAAGGAAGTGTAAAGGAGCAGTGTATGAAGTCAGTGCTCTCTGAAACCCAGCAGGTACTCATACGCCAGAATTCAGAGGGTCATCTAAGAAAGTGCATGCTCGGAAGAAAGGAACACTCACTGCTCATATTACCGGGGTAGGCAAACTTCTGAATGGGTCCCTAAGACTTGCACCCCTGGGTCTATGCTCCCTCCACAACCTCTTCCCCTAGAGCATGGGCAGAATTTGTAGAAATAATAGGATTTTACTCCAACGATTAGATTATGCTCTAGGACACAGATGGAATTAAAGTCCCTAATTAGTTCACTTTTAAGTAGGCCTCACCTGATCTCATCATGAGGCTTTTATTTCTGGGTCAGAGGCAGTTAAAGTCAGAGACTTGGAGTGAGAGAAACAAGCGTGCAGTCCTGCTGACCTAGAAGATAGCCAACAGGCCCACTGTGAACTGCTAGGGATGGAGGCAAGAGGCTGGACCTGCCAGGCTGGGAGTGGTCCCTCTAGATTGTGACTGACAGCCAGCAAAAAACAGAACAAAACAAACAACACAAGGGTATCAGTTTAATAACTGCAGAAAATTGCATTCTACCAACAACATGAATGAGCTTTGAGACCCTGAGCAGAAGATCCAGCTCAGCCAAGCCCACACTCCTGACTCAGGGAAACTGTGAGATAAAAAAATGCATGTTGTTGTAAGTCACTAAGCTGTAGTAACTTGTCATGCAACTGTAGAAAACAAATACAGGTACTAATGCTGACACTTTTCAGTTAAATGAACTAAAATATGAAAGACGGAAAGTCCCTTAAACACAGACTGGTGGTGCAGAGTCACTATCAATACTTAGCAAATAATTACTGTTATACCCATGTATATTACCACCTTTTTCAGGCGGATTTCAATAAACACAATAAAAATATTATGCTTCAGTACTGGCATGAAAATAAATATACACGATCAATTCTGAAGAGCTTTCTGTTGAATGTCCCCAACACTGTATCCCATAGGCTTTGTAATGTAGACTGCGGTCTACATTATAAAAGATTTTTTAAAAAACCCTCATTTTCCTAGTCTAATTACAAGGAAGAAGGGATACACCTATCAACTGAGTGGGTAGGTTTTAAGGTGGTGACTAGTGATGGGTATAAATGAACAAAGTGTTTTGTCTGTTTGTTTTTCTATTTTACTAATTTTCAGGTCATTGGTTTTGATATTTCTTTCTACACTGTACCACTTCCCTAGAAGTTCCATAACACATCACCACAAACTGGATTACTTCTAGCAACAGAAATTTATTGTCTCACAGTTCAGGAGGCTGGATGCTGGAAGTCCAAGGTGGCAGCAGGTGAGTTCCTTCTGGAGTTTCCGAGGAAGAAGAAGCTCATGTCTCTTCAAGCTTCTGGTGGTTGCTGGCAACCCTTGGCATTCCTAGGCTTGTAGTTTCATCACTCACACTCTGCCCTATGCTATCACATTGCCTTCTTTGGGTCCCTGTGTGTCTTTGTTCTCTGTTATAAGAATATTCTTAGTGGATTCATGACTCACACTAGTTCATGTGATCTTATGTTTAGCTTTCCTTAATTACATTTTAAAGATCCTAGTTCCACATAAGGTTACATTCTGAGGTTCCAGGTGGACATGAATTTTTGCAACACAGTATTTAACTGACCGCATGCAGTAATAGCCATAGAACAAAGCACTCTACTGGACATACATTGGTGGCTTAATTAATATGCAAACAAATTCATAGCTAAGTAATGTAATTATGTAATCCAATAGTGATTTGTTATATCATTAAAGAGCAAGGGCAGTATTAGAGACATTAGTGACACACTGTGATGAATGGCAGGAGCACCAGGCTGATCTTTGTAATAAAGTGATCTTTATTTAAGTTCATTGGCAGATGTAAGATTATTAGCAATTTTCTTAACTCTTTGTGTCTCAGTTTTATTTTTCATGAAATAAGTGAAATATACTTGATGATCTCAATGATGCTTTCCAGTTTCAACATTCTAGGATTCTGTTATTCATATCTGTCAAGCAGTTAATTTGTGATAGTAAAGTGGCATATATGCCCATTGGAAGATATTAATTTTTGCACTATTTTTTCTGTTTCTATTTATTTATTTATTTTTAATTCTATTTAAGTTTTTATTCCAAAGAAAACCCCCTTATTGTATCTGATTATGAAATCATTCACTGTAAACAATTAAAATAATGCAGAAATATAGACAACAATCATTATTCTTTCTTTTTACCTTTCCTTTTTTTTGTCGATTATGCTATTACAGTTGTCCCATTTTCCCCCTTTATTCCCCTTCATTCTGCACACCCCTTTCCACCTAAATCCCCTCTCCTCCTTTAGTTCATGTTATGGGTCATAGATGTAAGTTGTTTGGCTTCTATATTTCCTATGTTATTCTTAACCTCCAGCTGTCTATTTCCTACCTATCAGTTATGCTGTTTATTCCCTGTACCTTTTCCCCCTTTCTTCTCCTGCCCCTCCCTTGCTGATAATCTTCCATGTGATGTTCATTTCTCTGATTCTGTTCCTGTTCTACTTGTTTGCTTAATTTGCTTTTGTTTGTTTCTTTAGGTTCATTTGTTGATAGTTGTGTGTTTGTTGTTATTTTACTGTTCATGTTTTTTATCTTCTTTTTCTTAGATAAGGGCCTTGAACATTTCATATAATAAGGGCTTGGTGATGATGAACTCCTTTAATTTGACCATATCTGAGAAGCACTTTATCTGCCCTTCCATTCTAAATGAAAGCTTTGCTGGACAGAGTAATCTTGGATGTAGGTCCTTGCCTTTCATGACTGAATACTTCTTTCCAGCCCCTTTTAGCCTGCAAGGGTTTTTTTTGTTGTTGTTTTTTTTTTTTTGAGAAATCAGCTGATAGCCTTATGAGAACTCCTTTGTAAGTAACTGTCCCCTTTTGTCTTGCTGCTTTTAAGATTTTCTCCTTATCTTTAATCTTGTATAATGTAATTTCATGTGCTTTGGTGTGTGCTTCTTTGGGTCCCACTTCTTTGGGACTCTCTGAGTTTCCTGGACTTCCTGGAAG
Source organism: Artibeus jamaicensis (assembly GCF_021234435.1). Lineage (NCBI taxonomy): Eukaryota > Metazoa > Chordata > Mammalia > Chiroptera > Phyllostomidae > Artibeus > Artibeus jamaicensis. The sequence continues at coordinate 16,639,421 of NW_026522056.1, read as the reverse complement.
TCTATTTCCTTTGCCAGACTGGGGAAGTTCTCCATCATTACTTTTTCAATAAGTTTTCAATTTCTTGCTTTTCCACTTCTCCTTCTGGCACCCCTATGATTCAGATGTTGGAATGTTTAAAGTTGTCCTGGAGGTTCCTGAGCATCTCCTCATTTTTTTGAATTCTTGTTTCTTCATTCTGTTCTGGTTGAAGGCTTATTTCTTCCTTCTTCTCCAGGTCGTTGATATGAGTCCCAGTTTCCTTCCCATCACTGTTGGTTCCCTGTACATTCTCCTTTATTTCACTGTTCATAGCCTTCATTTTTTCTTCTATTTAGCCACCATAGCCAATGAATTCTGTGAGGATTCTGATCTCCAGTGTTTTGAACTGTGCATCTAATAGGTTGGTTATCTCTTTGTCACTTAGCTGTATTTTTTCTGGAGCTTTGATCTGTTCTTTCCTTAGGGCCATTTTTTTTTTTTGTCTCAGCACACCTGTTACATATAAGGGGCTGAGCCTTTGGTGTTCACCAGGGTGGGGCAATTCTGTATGTGGGAGAGGGGTCCGAGAGGGAACAATGGCACTTGCTCTGCTCTCTGCCAGTTTTCGGTCACTTCCCGCTCTACCCACAATCAAATTGGACCCTTCTAGTGCAGATTCCCCAGTGGGTGGGCTTGTGTATGTTCTAGGACCCTGTGGGTCTCTCCAACAAACTCTCCTGTGAGGCTGGGAGTTTCTCCCACTGCTGCCTCAATGCCCACAGGTGTTTTCAATCAGAAGTTGGAGGCTTTATTTCCCTTCGCTGGGGCCCTGGGTTGTGTGGTCTGTCTCACTCCCCAGCCGTTCCCCCAGTTTATCCACTTGCAAATGTGGGACCACCCGATCCACCAGCTGCCGCCTTGCCAGGAGTCCTCTCTGCCCGTCTCTGCCCCTCCTACAGGTCCAGGTGAGTGTTTCTTCTTTAACTCCTTGCTTGTTGGACTTCCATATAGTTTGATTTTCTATCAGTTCTGGTAGTTTTTTGTTTGGTTTTGTTTTTTAATTTGTTGTTGTCCTTCTTTTGGTTGTATGAAGAGGAACAGTGTGTTCACCTACACCTCCATCTTGGCCAGAAGTCCTGTTTCTATATAAAGAAAGGGGAAAATAGCCCTGGCAGGTATGGCTCAGTGGTTTGAGTGCAGGCTGCCAGCCAAAGGGTCACCGGCTCAATTCCTAGTCGGGGCACATGCCTTGATTGCTAGTTAGGTCCCCAGTGGGGTCCATATGAGAGGCAACCACACACTAATGTTTCTCTCCCTGTCTTCACCTTCCCCTCCCTTCTCTCTAAAGAAAGAGAGAGAGAGAGGGAGAGGGGAAGGGAAAGAGGGGGAGGGGGAGAGAGGAGGAGAGGGGGAGGGAGAGAGAGAGAAAGAAAATCTCTAAAAAAAAAAAAAAACAGTAAGGGGAAAAATAGCTAGCTCTCCCCAATGGCCTATACTTGTAAGTTCATGCCAAGTGAGCTGAAGGAATCTTTCACTGATAACACATTCTATAAAGTATCATATAAAAAGAATAAGAATTTGGATCAGTACCTAAAAACTAATGAGAATTCACTAGAATTTCATTCATTTATATATATTTCATACCAATACAAGTTCAGAAACAAAAATTAATAGGTTTAAGTAGGTGAATGGTACACATAATTCTTTTAGGACACTTATGGAAAATATGCATCTTAACAAAAACCATGTGCCTATTTACCTGGAACTTTTAAAATATAACAAGTCATTTATTAAGAGAATGATAAAGGAATCAAATGAACTTGGCTAGAAATTTTTTCTTTCTCTCATTCCCATAGACCTATACAAAAAATAAAAATGAAAATTCTAGCTCTGGTAATTATTGCAGACAGTACCTGCCCAAAATTCCTACCCCAAAACATTTTCTAGTCCATTCACCCTTCCACTCTCCTCGCTCACTAGTTCTTCCTTTCACTCTCTGCTCAAATCTCTATCTACTTCTCATCTGTACCAACAAATCATGTTTTCCTGTTTCACTGAGAAAATAGCAATGATTAAAAGTAACGACCAGAAGAAATGAGTAAAGGTGGTGAAAGGAAACAAACTCCTATTTATAAACTAAATGAGGTCTGCGTATGTACTAATGTGCAGTATGATGACCTAGTTAACAACACCGTATTGCATATCTGAAAATTGTTGAGAAAGTAGATCTTAAAATTTCTCATTGCATGCAAAATTGCCATTATGTGAGTTGATCAATGTTAACTAAACCTACAGTGGTAATTAATATTCAGTATATACATGTATTAAATCATGTTATACACATTAGACTAATACGAAGTTGTATATCAATTCTATCTCAGTAAAACTTGGTAAACAAGAAGAAAGAAAAGAAACATCCCCATGTACTCAGCAACATCCATTAGTTGGGGCAGGGCCCTTGGCATTGCCTGGCTACCTTGTCTCCCTGCACAAGCCTTCTAAGCAGCTGCCCATCAGGAAGACACATGGGTTCTCTCATTTTAGGTCCTCAAACACATGACCCCAGTGATACTCCCCGCCCCCCTCTCTCTTGTATTATTTTGTTTTTTCTCTGTAGTATTCAAACACATTATCTCTTCTACTTGCATCTCAAAATTCCTGGTTAACAACTATCTTGACCCTACAACCTCCTCCAGGTATCATCCTGTTTTTCTGCTTCCATTTGCAGCAAAATTTCTTGAGTTATCCAATTCCTCTCCTCTCATTCAGCCTTGAACTAAGTTCAGTCGTACTTTCCCAGCCCTGAAAGGCAATTCTCTTTGAGGCCGTGGGGACTTGTGTGTTGATAGCAGTCAGTTTTTGGACCTGTGTTCCATTTACTCCTGGCATCATTCAGAACCATGTTTCACCCCCTCCTGAAATAAAACACATCCTTCACTCGGGCATCCAGGACACTTCTCCCCCTGTGTCTCCTGCCATCAACTCAGCCACTTACTCTCTTTCCATTCCTGAGTCCACCTTATATCTCTGACTTCTGAAGTGTTTACCCTCATCCTCACCTCTCTCTTCTCTCTACAGCTTCTCCCTAGCTCCATCTTCTCCTTCTCAGTATACACCCTCCTTCAGTCTCTCATCTTAAGTTTCTCAGTGTTTATCTCCTCTGAAGCCCTGACTGAAATATCCAGCTCCTTCTCTCTTAGATGACTAGTGACACCACAAACTTAAAATATCACAAAATTACCACTGATCTCCTCCGTCTCCAGTACGGCTATCCACAGCCAAGCTAGAGATCTCTGTTGCTCAGAATATTACCATACCCATCCAACTGGTCTTCTCCTGTCTCTCTTCTGCCTGACTTATCTACTCCACATGGTATCCCTGAAGAATGTTCCGAAGAGTGAGTTAGGTCATTCCAGCCCTCCAATAATGAGAGGAGAAGCAAAGTCCTGTTAGCCTTGTTACAGCCAAGCCCTAGGTGGCCTGACCCTGGCTACTTGTCCTATTTCATCCCCTGACATTTTCCCCATGCTCTACATTCTGGTCACACTGACCCTCTTACTGGACCTTGACCACGGCAATCTTCCTTCAGCTTCAGGGCCTTTGTAGTTTGAGTTTATTCCTCCTGAAATGTTCTCACTGAGTTCCTTCATATTTCTGTTCAAATGTATTTGATTATAAAAGTCCTTCCTGAAACCTCTAAATGAATATCGGAAGTCTCCCAACTGGGGGTCAGGAGCCTTTTTCTGATATTATTTTCCTTAAGTCTGATATGTTCTTTCCTACAGCCCTCTCCACTCTGATTCTATATATTTGTTTACTTTTTTGTTAATTGACTTTCTCCCATTAGAACATAAACTTCATGGGAACAGTTATATCATTTTCATCCTTGTTGTATCATTAGTTTCCAGCTCAGAATGTAGCACACTGTAGGTGCTCAACAAATGTTTCTTAAATGAAGGAGTCACATGTAATAACAAATAAACATACACTCTGCAATACGACTTCAAAATGCATTTAGTTTATAATCATTATTTTTCTAACTTGTATTTTACATTGTGTGGGTGGCCTCTTTTATGATGGAGAGATTGAAAGCTCTGAGAACACAGTTGAAGAGGGAAGAGGTTTTTATCGCTGAATGGAAACAATTTTTTCTTCTTTCCAGTGTATAGAGAGTCAAGTAAACAGCATTATTTAACTTCTGTTCAATTGGTTTTTAAAATGCACTCTACAGATTAAACAGCTGACACATTCTGCAGATAAATCCAATAGCTTTATCTAATCTTCTCAAAATAAACTTAGAAAAGCCCAATTAAAAAACAAGCCACCGTCTATGGCCCTGATGAAGCAGAGTGACCTGCCAGAAGGAGAATGAGCTTTGGGGATAGATCTGGATTCAAATCTCAGTGCTGCTACCTCCTAATGATGACCTCAACTGGATTCTTCAATCTTTTTAAGCACCCTTTGTCTGCAAATGGAGGAATTTTTCCTCATATGTAGAAGAGGTGCTTAATGCATGTTAGCTTGCCCGTATGTGTTTAATAATATGTAGCTTCAACATTTCACTTCAGGAGAAAATGTGTTTGACCTCCATCTGCCCTGGGTGTCTCCTTTTACTGTCTGACCAGAATAAAAGGTTCTAGCATAGAATTATCTTTTCCTTTCAACGAGCTCTTGAAAGTCTGTCTTTTTAAGTGTAGATAATACTGCCCTACTCTGTATAATTTATATAATGGTTATTGCACAAATACTTTGAAAGTTATACAAGAAAAGTACTAATTATTAAACTACTAAGAATAAGGGAATTTGAGGAATATCTAACCTATTTAATGGCTAATAAATATGCACCAATATGTATCGCTAAAAAATTGACATACCAAGAGATTTATTATAATGAAATACTTCTCTAATAACATACAAGATAATTAATATTACTATGACTAGTATGGAATCCCATTGAAATTGTGAATTTTATTTAAATTTTTCCTATGCAACACAGATAGTCCCCACTTTGCACACCGTTGTATTAATAGACACATGAGTATATCACAAAAAAACTTCTTACTTTGCAAGATTACCATATGCAGAAGAAAAGATACTATTCCGTAGCAAAACTCTCAATATCAATAATATCTTCATCATTACTTAGCTGTATGCCCTTAGAAAACTAATGCTTGTTTTCTCTTCATCCACTCATGTATAAAATGAAGATAATAATAATACCTTCTCATGTGTTGTGAGATTTAAATGAATTAACAAAACAAAGCTTTTAGAACAGAGCCTGGCGCTTTGCAGCAATCTTTAAAAATTAGTGATTTATTTTATTCTTTTTATTAGGGTCACCAATTCTCTGTTGAGATATCTGGTTGATGTAAAGATTGAATACCAAGAAATATTACAGCATTCTTTTTAAAAAGTTAACATCTGTTCTATATCAGTAGAAGGTTTGACTTAGGCAGAAAGTGAACTTCCTTAACTACAGCATTTTTAGTTTATCGCTTAACATTTACATAAAAGGCAGCTGTGAGTTGATTTCTTGCGTTCATCATTTACTAGCTTTGCAATCTTTAATCTCTCCCAACCAGATTCTTCATTCATAAAAGGGAGACAATAACAGAACCAACCTTCATGAGGTTATTGTGAGCACTGAAAATGTTGATATGTATTTAATAAATATTATCAGCTATTACTTATGAAATAGCAAATAATGTAGGAATTATCCAGTGAAAATGCTAATAAAAATCAGCTACAGAATTCTAAGAATTGAGTTATTAGACAATGTAGTCTCTTTAATCTTTTCCAGTGCTGTAAGCTACTACATTGCTTAATAGGTAGACAATCATCCTTATAATTGATGTTTTTTTTAAATTGCACTGCACTGAGTTATAACATGCTTTCAATAAAATACACCCACATTCCATTAGTGTGATCACTTGGAGGTTCAACTGAGAAATCTGAGCTACCTAGATCTATTCTTCTTATTAAAAATTACTCTCCCACTTCAGTAAAAATTATAGAGCATTAATAAACACATAGAATTTAAAAACTCTAATTTTAGCATATCTTAAAGTGCTTTTTTATATTTATAATCTCCTAGGAGAAAGCAGTGATTTTTGGTTTGTTCTTGGGTCCCCTTATTGCTTTACAGAGTTGAGATTTCATCATTTCTTACTCGTCCAAAGCTTTTGGGTTTCTTATGACTTGGATTCCTGCTTTCCTCCCTTTCTTCCCTCCTTTCCTTTTCTTTTATTCTTTTCTATTTAAATTTAAACCTAAATTTAAATTGAAAAATTTTTAATTTAGATTTTAGAAAGGTAATGCATTGTGTATGCTATATATCCCATTAGGTTTTTGAAGCAACACCTGTAACAATCCCACTAAAATTCCTGCCCCAGAATGTATAAATACTCATACAAAGTACAAATAAAGTTAATAAATAGGTAACTAAATAAATACATGTCAGTTTTTTAAGCTAAATTGTTTGATACTATGTATTATTACTTTATGACTTTTGGAAACACTTTTGATTTTCAGAGCTTCTAAGGGCTTCAGAATTTCATATAAGGAATTATGAAATTGTTGCCTTCTATGGTCAAAGTTTTCTTGTTGAAATAATTGCACAATGAGAAAATGAGAGAGCTGAGAGCTATTTTATAATTTTTCTCATCTTCCTAGGGTTCAGTGTGAAGCAGGTAATCACACATTCTCCATCTAATGCAAGAGCTTCCCTTATCCTCTCCCTACCCTTGTCTATCTTTTCATAGGAAATAATGATTTCCTATCAGTTTCATTGAATAGGCACTCTGTGCTCAGAACTATACTAGTGGAGTTGCAGCTTTGCACTTTCCTCTGAAGACACACTTTCTACCATTGTTGTGAGACCAACTGTAAATGTGTCAAATAATAGAAGACAGTATTGTATTATTAAATTTTGATACTTTGGAATATGAAGTAATGTAGTGTTTCAGGAAAGAGAGGAGTTGATGTGAATTATTCCACAGGATTTAGCTGAGGAAGTAAGGCTTCTGTAGTATTTTTGTGGGTATCCCAGATGAGAGGCAGGAAGAACACCAAATCAGTTAATGAAAATAAGCAAAGTAAGAAAAATAATATGTATTGAGCAACTACTCTGTGTCAGACAACACAATAGATTTTTTAATTGCATTATCATTTTAGAAACAATTTATGTATAACAGAAAGAAAAAGCTCAAATATGTGCTGGTGAAAAAAAATGTGTATAAGGATTGATAGACAACAAAGTAGTACACTGAATTTACTAACATTGTGGTCTGATAGACAAGAGTAATGCCTTCATATCATATAGATAAATAAAAACTGTACTAGCAGGATGCTTCTTTTACTTCTGTTTTTCATTAAGCTGTTTAGCAATTAATTGTTTAGAAATAAAGTTCTCTGGTTGGTCGAGTGGAGTACAGACCCTTTGTGCAAACTCAGACTCTTGGAAACTTCCCTTAAACATGTGTGCAATACAGAATCCTCTCCCACCAAAGAGGTCTTGATCCCTCAGACCTGTGAATGTTGTGTTACATGGGAAAAAGGACTTTACCCATGAAATTGAAGTTACAGACCTTAAAATAGAGGGATTATCCTGGCTTATTCCCGTGGCCCCAATCTTATCTCAACAGCCCTTAAAAAGTTGAGAACTTTCTCCTCTGAAATCAGAGACAATAGCAGAAGGAGGGTTGGGATGATGAAGTGGAAGGGCAGATCTGGGAGATTCAAAAGAGGGAGATAGCCAGATAGATCTGCTGGTGTTGCCTTTGAAGATGATGGAGACCATCAGCCAGGGACTGCAGGAAGCCTCTGGAAACTGAAGATGATCCTCAGCCAACAGCCAGTGAGGACACAAGACCTTCCATCATACAGTTCCACGGAACCGAACTCTGCCACAACCAGAAAGCAGATTCCCGTGGCTGAGTGCATACTTGATTTCAGTCTTGTGAACAAGGGCATAGAAACCAGCCAAGGCCAATGGAACTTCGGTAACAATCACAGAAACTGATAGAACTGCGATATAATAACTCTGTGCTGTTTTAAACATCTCAAAGTCTGACAATTTTTGTTAGGGCAGCAATAGAATACAAATACACCATAGGACTGAGTGGATGGGCGCATTAATAAGCATATGAATGCATTTTCTAAAAAGACAGATTTTTATAGTCTAAGGGTCTTGGTTTGGGGTTTTTTTTAATCCTTTTCCCAAATTCTCCACAAAGGCATCCTTCCTCTCCAGACGACATGGCTTATTAGAGTAGAGTGGTTTAAAAGCCTTGAGAAAAAAAGGCTTAAAATGCTGACACAAAGCCAATTAATTTTCCATTTCACAAGTTAAAAAAAATTAAGGGAAACGTACAAAGAAATTCATTTATTTTCAAAATCACGCTTTCTTTCTTTTCTCTGGGGCAAAACAGCCTCTACCTTAATTAGGGAACTCTTCCCCAGATTTGATGTTGGATAATAAATTCATATATCATAAGCTTACCCACTATTCCTAGAGATCATTTTTCACACAGAATGTAATAATCTGCACACATTCATTAACTCTGTTTAGCAGCACTAATTACAATGGATGCTAAATTCTCTCACACTTCATTTTTTTTCTCGATGTCATCTCATCAAACCTTTAGGACTCATGGGTTAAAATATCACCAATTACATTCAGAGCAGCAGGAGCCATAACTAATATACTGGCGTTCTCAGTGCCCGGTGATAGGTTCTCAGCATTAAATCTCAGGTTGGAGAACTTAACTATTTTTGTATTCAGAAGTGTCTATAAAAATGTCTGTTGTTTCTTTAATCATTCATAATATACAATATGAACTCAATGTCAAAGCTGTTGGTTTAATATCTTCTTAATGGTAATGAATAAATCCTGTATGGACCCTAGCAGACCAGTAAAATACATGGAAGCCTTTCTTTATCCCTTCTCTCAACAATGACTAAATGGCAGCATGCTAGCCTAAGGACATTCTAGTAGAAATTCAGAGATCAGAGGTTTATTCCTGACTAAACTAACAAAAAGGCAGTAAGAAAGCCGTAGGAAATTTACTATTTCTTAGGCTGAAAGTGTACTAGGAAATATATTTTTTCCAGTTGGCAATTTGTCCATCCCTGACAGTAAGAATTTAGGCCTCGTTCCTCTTGAGAGCCCATCTATATTTATGACTCTATCTGAATAAAGCATCCAGCTAAAGTAACTTTGGAAACCAGGGTTTTTGTCTGTTAAATGTGTGACCTAGATAAATTGCTACCTGACCTTGAAAAATGGCACTGTGCAAAAGCAAACCTTTATTCTACTCTAAATGTTGTCTTTTCATTCTCATTGTCTTTTCATTCTCATTATTATCATTTCAGCATTATGGCAAGGCTTAGAAAACTCTGGAGGTTATCAACCATGCAGCAAAAATTCTAATAAAAAATAAACAACTCAATGTTTATATTTTGGCTTTAGGTTGGGTGAATAGTTAAAATAGCTTTTTTGCCTTGATTTTCTTTGTGTTTGTAAGATTTATTGTGATCAAACTTTAATCTGCTGTTAATATTTTCAATTTATAAAAGTGAATGGATAATTATCCATTTCCTTGAGATCATCTCGAACAAGACAAGAAATGTGTTCGTTTTTATGACTTGATAATACATAGTTTGATAGAACTGCATTTTTTTATATAGTTTCAGTCAACATTTCAAAACTAATCTTGATTGTCTTGTCTATTTACTAGTTGGTAGTTGTAATAAATATTAATTTTTCATTTTGAACTAAAAATAGTAATTTTGAACTATAAGGTTTATTATCGTTGGGTCAATTTTTTAGACTCCCATTAAAAAGACCTTTGATAATAAACACAAGTAGAGAGAAAACAGGACAGAAGATGCAGGAAGGAAATACCACGCCCTCCAGGAAGTGAGCATTTTGTGCCGGCTGTCAATAAAGACTGTTTTCTATCTTCCTTTGTAATCGAGAGGCCATTTATTTACTTGATTAGCTATGTATCTATCCAACTACCCAGATGTCTATCATTACCTATTATTTATTTTACTTTTAGCCTTCAATTTAGAGAGAGGTACTGGGACTATGACAAGGGTATTCGGTTGTCTAAGAGAAGAGATGAATAGAAGGTATGTCTTGAAGTTTTTTGGTGGTTTTCTCTTTTTTAAGTTTTAAGACTCTGTGGTTGCTGATAAATATATAGAGTACCAACCAGTGCACATTTTGTGGGTTACTAATTTATTTTTGACTATTGCACTAGTCACAATACTCATCTCACTATTTCGTAAAAGTGATGAGAATTGACATCCTTGCCATGATCCTGATCATGGGGGAAAATGCTTAATCTTTTACCAGCACGACAGTTGCTGTAAATTATTTTGTATATCTTTATCAATTTGAGAACGTTTAATAGTAATCCTAGTTTTCTGTGAGTTCTTTTATGTTAAGTTAGTGTTGAAAATTGTCAGATGTATCTGTAGTTATAGAGATAAGAATTTTTTAAATTTTTAATGTTTTAATTTGTTAATGTGGTAAATTCCATGGATTGGTTTAAAAATGGTAAACTGATTTTGTATTCCTAGGGTAATTAACATTTGATCATGATGCAATGGTTTTATATATACTGTTCAATTTGACAAAACTCATGGAGTGAGTTGGGATGTACTTCCTACTCTTCTGAAAGAGATTATGTAGAAGCAGTTATACTTTTTTTTCCCTAAAATTTTTATGGAACTCTACTAGTAAATAACTAGTATTGGAGTTTTCTTTGTGGAAAGAAATTTAAAACAAATTATAGTAAATAGATATGGGGTTATATTTCTTCCTGGGTAAGACTTGGTAGTTTGTATATTTCAAAAAATTGTCCTTTGCTTCTATGCGGTCAAATTTATTAGCTTAATGTTGTTCATAATGTTACTCCATTATCCTTTAAATATTTTGTTGGATCTCTTAATGAAATTTGTTGTATTTATAAGTATACTTTCTGGATCTTGAACTCCACTACTGTAAATAACAGCAGCAAAATATTCACTCATATGTAACACTTTTCATTCCTCTGAAATATTATTGGATCAAAAATAAACATTACACCTACTTACTCTATTATTACAGGGTTAATGCTAAACTGACTTTTAGCTACTTGGCAAATCTAGTATATGAATTGCAGATCAGAAATCTTTCAGCTCTCTCTTAAATGAATTCCAGACACTGAGTAAGCATTAATGTTTTAAAACATATATTTAGTATGATTTAGAGCTATGATTTGGCCTTCTCAAGTCAATATCAGTTATAAACAAACACACATTGACATATTTGTGGACTTTCTGGTTAGGAAGATGCCATGACCCCACAACACATATCCCCTCAGTATTACTGTTTTAGTGTGTGTCTTCCATGCTTCCAGCTATTGTCTCCTGTATTTCTCTGCCTGAGGATTTTTTGGTTTTGGTACTGAAGTTCCTGGCAGGGCAGTGAGTGAGAAAAGAAAGGTCCGTCAGCATCAGGGCTTAAATCAGTGTGAACAAGCCAGTCCGCACATGCTCTTAAGTGAAACGACTGAAGGAACTGCGCACTTTTCCTGCAGTCTCCACGTGGGACTGACTCTCCGTTCCTGTTTCCATTCATTGTATATCGCTAGCATGTCGTTTTGTAGTCTATTTATAATTCTGTCCTTTTATATCTACATCTTTTTGTGTGTATCTATATAGTGTTTTTATTATGGAAAAAGGAAAGAGTAAATGCCAACAAAGATTCACACAGCTACTAAGGGCTTTGTGACTTAAATCCAGTCATTTGAGAAAGTACTAAAATGAAATCTAGGCTTTTCTCATTTTGAAGAATTTCCTTAAGAGTTTTAGTTTTTAACACAAAATACTCATGAAAATAAACCTAGAAAATATCTCAATTAAAACTATTTGAATGATTTGCTCTGTTCCTATAAAAGTGAGTTATTTAATGGGTTAGAGTATTGCTCTGGAACATTACTCATTTATAATTATGTCTTGTTTATAGAATTAAGGAATGAAAAGTTGTTTTCTTTAATGAGCCAATGATGCAGTAATCCTTTCTTTTTCAATTAAAAATTAATTTGCCTGCTAATGAAGACAAATAAAACATCAAATCTAATTAAGATAGTGTGAAAGGTTGTGTTAGCCTCAGTTAAGAAGCCTAACAGACAACTAACTACATAAATACCAAAACTTATCTTGTCCCTTTCTCTAGAAGGTCCTAGGGGTAAAGACAGCTACAGAACATTATTTCTCTTTCTGTTTTAATTGCCTTTAATAGGGGAACCAGGAAAAACATTATAAATAATGCATTATATTATTTTGCACAAAGGTAAACAGAACAAATGTGCCAGATGACAGGTTTATAACGATATATTTTAACAGCCATGCTGCTCCTGAATTATATTTCACCTCCCTGTGTCACTCAGCTAAGACACAGTGTATTGAGAAAGGAACAAGGAAAAAAATGAATAATAGAGTAGCTAAAAAGAAGCATTAATAATAATTTGAAAACAAGAAAATCCAGGTATATCCATTTGAAGTATCTTAAAAATTATGTAAGTTTGAGAGTGTAAGAAAAGAGAATAGCAATAACAATGTACTTAGAAGGCTTTATTTCCACACATTTTCATTGAAATATTCACTTAATTTTAGGGACTAGATTAGCTTCTGGGGTTGTGTTTAATAGACAAAGTCCTTAAAAATTCACAGTTTGGCAAAGAAAGTAGAAATATAAAATAATTATTTTATGATCTTTAACATATCAAGACAAAACTTTGTTCATTATGTTTGCAGAACCCAGAAGATAAGTGATGTATTTATATCTTGGGAAACCAGAAATATTCGGTAAAAAAAAAATAGAAATAGGTTCTTAAGGAATAACAATTCCAAGCAAGTATTAGGCAGTGGACACATACACAAAAATGTCATGATATTTCCCTGGAAATAGGAGCAATATTTGCAAGGAGAGAATGGGACGTGGTCATTCTTGAGAGTCATTTCTCCTACCGGTTTGCAAAGGGAAAGAAATGCAACACAGCAGAGGTTGCAACGATACGACAATGCCTTGCTCTCGGCGTTGTCAAAGCTGTAGTGTTAGATTAAACAATTTGTGTACTATCATAAAAATATCAAAATGTAGCCACATTTTTTTTGGAAAAACATATTTTTAGGGTTTTTTTTCCATGAAAATTTTCTGAAATTTTACCTTTTGTACCCTTGCTGTTGGTCCAGGTTCTTAGGGTAAAAAACCACTGTTGGTCCCCCTCACATAGGAGCAGACAAAGAGTGTTGCCCAGCTGGTGTCTTGCACAGAAACAAGGTTCCAATAATTATAAAAGCTTTAGTGAATTTCATTTGACTCACATTTTTTAAAATATATAAATTTTTGTATGATGAGTGTTTAAAAAGCTGTGGTGCATTTATACAGTGGAATATTACTTGGCCATAAAAGAGAGAAAACTCTTACCTTTTTTAATAGCATGGATGGATCTGGAGAGTATTATGTGAAGTGAAATAAGCCAGCCAAAGAAAGACAAATGTAATGTGATTTCACTCATATGTGAAATCTAATGAACAAACTGAACTAACAGGCAAAATAGAAACAGGTCATAGATATAGAAACAAATTAACAGTTATCAGAGGAGGAGAGGCTAGGTGAAAAAGGTGAAGGGACTGAGCAAAAAAACCCCCAAAAACTCATAGATATGAGTATGTTGATTACCAAAGGGAAAAGGTGGGGTGAGAGGAGAGAAAGAGGATGAAGAGGGTGGGTGATTGGTGATGGATGGAGACTTGACTTGGGGTGGGGAAGTGAACACACAATACATATACAGATGATTTTTTATATAATTGTATACCTGAAACCTCTATAATTTTATTAACTAAAGTCACTCCAATAAATTCAATAAAAAGGAAAGTTTAAGCACAGAGCAAAGCAACATAATAAAATATGGAAAATAGAAAATATATTTAAGTCATCTGTTTTTCTAAAAAAGGAAGTTGTTCACATATCCAAATGATATATTTACTGAAATGAAAATCACCATTTTGGTGAAAAATTAGTATTGTTTCAGTAATAAGTTATAAAAGTGAATCTGAATTAAAATGAATTTGATTCTTGCACTTTGGATATGACCTGAGATAAAAATTACATGATTAAATCTGTTTAAATTCCAAAGAGCTATGAAGGGGGAAATTATCATGTAGCCCTACTTTATCCACCTCTTCATGCTGATATTGAATTAGTGTACCAGTGGCTCTAGTGTTTGTTAAATATGGAAACAATTCCATACTGACTTTTAAATACCTACCCCCTTGAGTCCCACATATTCCCATATTCATGTTACTCTAGTTGTACTGGCCAATTTCCAAGACTTCTCAAATTTCCTCACCATTCATCAGCCAGATGGTCAGTGCCTGGCATAGTAGGAAAGCTCTATTACCCGACTTGGTTTATAGGTCCGTGTTCTAGACCAGTGGTTAAAAGTTCACACCTACAGTTATTCAACAATGAAATATATTTCAAGTCAGTGAAATATGCCATATTCTGTACTGGGCACCAGATTTACATTGCATTAGGAAACATTAACAAAGAAGCAAAAATTCTTCTAGCTTTCATGAAACTCCAGTGAAAGAACAAACACTAAGTAAATCTCCACAAACGAGGGGCATAAAATAATAACTATTAAAGAATTAAAAAACAATATAGTATAAAAGAATTAATGGTTGATCAAATTTATATTTAGGGCCAAGATAAGCCATCACTAGCAATTTAGCTAAGTCCTAAAAATGTGAAGATATTATCAAAGCAAAACATGTTTGGGCAGTGCTAGTGATATTTTTTTTTTTTGGCTGCTGAGTCAAGAATGTATAAGTAGACAAAAAGCAAAAAAATAAAAATAAAAAGAAATACAGTTTTTATTTTCAAGAATTGAAACATGTAATAAATACTGTTTCCTTCCCCACATATCTTAAATGTATTTTCAAAGACAATGCCTTAATTAAATCATCAAAAATGTGAAGTAAGAATAAGTCATGAACTTGGTATCCCAACTAAATTTACCAAAAAAATGATAATATATACAAATACTATTTTAAAGCATGAAGGCATTGGATATCACTTAGCGGAGGACTAGAAAACATGAGCAATTCCTGACATTGCATAAAAAGATGTAATTACATTGAAGAAGAAATGAGAGGAAAGCACTATTGAAAAGGAGAGTGTCCAGGAGCAATGCCAAGGCTGAATCACCAGTAAACTGAAAAGTGGCCATTAGGTCTCTGTACTTAATCCCTAGCTTAGGTCTGGCAGCAGGTGCAGTGAATGTGAGAAAATGGACCATGGGAGCAGAAAGAGTTCATTGGGCTCCATGTTTCGGTCTCATCATTTTCCTTTAGTAGGATGATATCCCAAGTTTTTACTCGGTACATGGTTGCCCAGTCAAGGATTAGGTTTCCTGACTTTTGCTAAAGGTCAATATAGATTTGGACCTCGGATATTTTTCACATTTCTCAAACATCATCATCCATCTGAAGTGCTACTGGTCTGTTTCTCTAACTCAGCTAGGCCAGATCCAATCTAAGCTATGATAACAAAGAGACTCCACAAAAACAGTAAATTATATTCGTCTCTTATGAAATCATCCAGAGTAGTAGTCTAAGGCTTGTAGTTGGCTGTGCTCCAAAAGATCAGAGTTCATCCATGACCCAGATCGTTCCTTTCTCTCCTCATCTTTCACTCTATCTCTCTGACACGATCATCATCACTGTCATCATCGTCTCGAGCTCACCACAATTTGTAACCACAGGTCCGTAATTGATGGTGATTTACCTGGTGTATCTCTCTTGCTCCTGTTGCTAGAAGTCTGTGAAGACTGGACGTTGGTTCACTTCAGGACATGCTTTCCAGTCCATAAAATGAAGACAGAAATCAGGCAACACATGCACAAATAAAGTTAATGCCACATGTAGCAATTTATATCAGTGAAGATTTCTTATATTCAAAAAAGATATGACAGTAGCATGCATACAACAAAATTATTTGGAAATAATGGACTTTTAAAATGTTATCACTGAGGAAAAATACCAAACATGGGGAAATTAACAATATAGACATGGTTAATAGTGGATCAGTGAGTTGGAGAATAAGTCAAGAAATCTCCTGAGGTCTCAACACATCAGATCTTGGAAGCATGACAGAAACATTTATAATTTTAGAAGAGGTGGAGTTTTGAAAAGCAGCTAACAGGAGTTCTAGAAGGTGGATAAAAAAGGATGATGGAAAGGTAATGTTTGGATAAATAATTAAGGTAGAAGCAAAGAAAACCAAGTGTTTTGGATAGAATGTGGCTTGAAACATTAAGCACAGCACTTGTCACAGCAGGTGATCAACAAACAGGGGACTTTGCTGTTAAGATCATCATTAAACTGAGAAAAGTCACCATAAAGCGGAAGAAGCAGCACTTTGCATAAGGTATGTGCAGGATAACTCAAAATAATTATTTTCTTCTATTTATGATTAGAAAAAAGTACTATCAAATCATATAACTCAAATTTGATTATGATTAATTAATTGGGTTGCAATCATGATTAATTTTTGTTTATAACTACATTTAATAATAAAACATTTTTCTTAAGACATGATTTTTGGTCTTCTGTTGGTGAAATTATATGTTGACATTGCTAAGTAAAAATACACATAACATATGTTTCAACTATTAAAAGAAGTTGTTATTGCTGAGATAGCAGACTTTTGAGGCAAAATTATGAATAAGTTAAATGAGCTTTTTGACAGAGCAAGAACTGTAGAATTAAAACCTTTGTACTTAAAATGTACAAAAATTGTCGATGCATAAGAGACTGCTCTGCTTTCTCACAATTTTCAGAATGCTGATCTTCTATAGTTATAAAATGGAAGGAAAGTTTAATATTGATACTATTATTCTTCTTTATGTCATTAAAACAAATTAATTTACATAGAAGCTATTTCCAACTAGCATTGTTTTTAGTCTAAAAGAAAATTAGGATCTCTGTAGTTGGGTGTTGGGAACCATCCTGCCTGGTTTCAGAAGCTGTAACCCTGCTGACAGGTGAAAAGGCCCCATAGCTAGGGGACCTTGGGACTATAAGCCACTAAGGAGACAAAACTTATCTTCCCAGCAGGGGTGCAGCCTCTGTTCCCTTTATTTTACCCTGCTTGGCCCCTGGAGGATGACTGGATAGTCAGTGATGGGTAAGATTCCTCAAGGATGGAACAACCTAAGACAGACACAGTTATGAAGGGGCCATTAAGGGAGGGTTTAGAGGATAATGGAGGAGGGACAAAAGACCCTCACCCCTCAGCTTTACCATAGCCCGAGTCCTCATTCTATCTATAAAAAGTCTCCTAATCTCTTGGCTGCCTTGCTCCCCCCACCTGATTCAGGCCTGTTACAATGCCGAAGAGGGGTACAGCCCTATGCCAGAATCAGCAGTTCCCAGTGAGGGGCAATCAGGCCTGAGAAAAAATGAACAAAATCCTGTGAAACATGCTTTGCTAAGAATGCCTTCAATTTAAATGTTAAGGGTCCAAGCACAAACACAAAATAAATTTGTTTCCCCAGGTTTTATGGCCAATCGGTGTCATCCAGTCTATCAGACCCTGACTCAAAATGACCCTCATGATTCCAGAAATGTTGTCTGTAAACCACACCTCCTTTCTTTGATATGCATCCTTATGCAAGTAAAAGTCAATAAAAGCCCATTGAGAGAGACGCCTAAGACCCTTCTCCTCTGAGAAATTGGTCAGCCTTTTCTCCCCAAGCAGATCATGTCTTAGTAGACTTATTTTCATCTGAGGCACCTGGGAGAGCTCTGCTGGACAAAGCTGCCCCACAGCTGGGCACTGTGAAATCATACTATGTAAAAAGGCTAAGAAGAAGATAATTTGGGTTTTATCTCAGGTCTGGGCTTCATCATGTCATATATGATCTCTGGGCTTCACATTCCTTCCCTGTACATAGATTATGGATCATAAATACCCACATAATGTGTGTGTACAAAATTATATATGTATAATATAATTGTATATTATATATATAAATTATATATAACTATATATGTGTGTGTATACATAGATATATGTACAGTTATGTGTTACTTTTATTCTGTTTACTTCTGTGTCTATAAAAATGTTTTACAAAAAAAACAGAAACAGACCAGTCCAAAAAAGTTTTTAGATATGACTTTATGCCATATAGATTTTATTTTTCCTACATAAGTACATGGTACACAGAATGTTATTATTTATTGTTAGTTCATTTCCTTGCCTTTTTCTGATTCTAGGGGCTGCCTCCCTTTCTTCTTTTGTGGCCTCTTGCTCCATTTTTAAAGTCAGCAGCGTGGCTTCTTCACATCTCTCTCTAGCCCTGACTCGCCTGCCATCCTCCTGCCCTCCTTTGTTAGTACAGTGAACCCACCAGACAGTCCAGGATAATCTGTCCATCTCAAAACCCTTAACTTAGTCATACATGAAAAACTCCTGCCATGCCCAATAACATATTCAAAGTTTGAGGGATTAGGACATGGACATTATTCTTCCTGCTGCAGTGAGTACAACTTATGTAAATCACCTTTATTTTATTAACAGGTATGATTTAGCAAAAAGGCTAAAACCCTTCTTGTATATAAGATTCTTGTCAAATGCCCTAATGGCCACAGAAATAAATGAATAAAACAATATCTGTTCATCATAAAGTATACCTGATAATAAATTGCTTTTAAGTACAAGCTTGTTTTGAAAAAGATGTTGTTTTTCCAACATTTTGGATTTACTGTTATGTAAACTTGAACTATTATTCTACAAGGTTAGATAGACATAGCCCCAGATTTCTAAAGAGAACTTGGCGAAGCTGTGAGCTCTGGATATTTTGCTGACTTAATGTATAGAACAACAGCAAAATAACATGGAAAAAGCAATTATCCAGAACTTCTGACATTTATTTTACTATGATGAAGTAAATCATGGGATAATTGGTTACAATGCCACAATCAGAATACAAAGGGTGAAACAATAATGACATCTTTGAATATATTCATTGGTTTTCCATATCTGTATAAGGTGGCACTAAAAAATTGCTTGAAATCTTAAAATATATTTTATCTACTAGCAGGAAAATTCATCTGATTGACCTTGGAACTCTCACCACTTTGAGAGGTTTTCTCAGGAAACAGGTACTCAATGCAATGTTCTTCCCTCTTACACAAAATGTACCAAATTTTCAGAGAACAATCTTTGAGACATTTACTGTTAAATTCAAAAACAAATTTTTATTACTCATTTTAAATAAAATATATGATTTTGAGAAAAATTGTCCAGGGGAAGTTTCACTAATGATTCTCCAAAATTGATGGGCATGTGTAGCTTCATAAGTGAGAGAAATCTTTTGCTTCAAGGTCACATAAATAGCATCAATCATGCTGCCAAAAAACTCATGAGTTTATCTGGTTAATCTGCCATTTGGAAGAGGAGACTGAAGGAGACAACACTGAGGCACAATGCATTCTCACCTGGGCTGCAGACAGAAATCTGCGATACTTGGACACAGAGCATAGTGCTTTCTGCAGTCTCAGAGGCTACTTTATCTCAGCTAACCCCAGCACTGAAACATGGATTCATACTCTGTTTCTTGCTGACAAAGCTGCTGATGGCAGAGACCTTGCCAAATCGAACCTCACTCACTTCAGGAGAAAGAAAATGCTAGGGCATAAATTCAATGCGGGACATATTGGAGAATCCCGGTTTCCTTGGACAGAAGCTTGTCACTATTTGAGCTGCGTCAGCAGTGGGAGACCACATTCCATTTTCAGCTACAGGCCTGTGTGAGTCAGCGATTTCCGCACCATAGTGCCATTACAGCTAAGAGTCAAGTCAAAATTCAATGGATTTTACAAAAACAAAATAGAAAACAAAAAACTTACTCATTGTTATATCAGAGATCTTGTTAGAATTTCAATACTGTATCCATGCCAAATAGTAGTCCTATTATTTAAATTTACTTTAGGTTGGAATTAAAATGTACTTTCCCATTTAATTTATTTAATTAAATCTATTTTTAGGAGGAAGAATTATGTGACATGAAAAAAAAAGAATCAGAAAAATATTTCAAAATACCTTTGTATAGAAGACACTATACATAAGGCATACATTTCCACTTCAATCAAGTAAATTTCACAGATGAAATGTTGTGTGTATGTCATCATATGTCATTTTATGTAAAAGCTCATATTTTCAGCAGATTATCATAAGGGTCCATGACCCCAACATATCTAAAAGCTAGTTTAAGACAGGATCTTTATACCATGTACCAATGCACTTATGAATATATAAATACTTACTGAAAATAAATATATTATTTAAAATGTGTCCCCAAATGTTGTGTACATTAAAAAGGTAAAATACAATTAAAACAAACCTATATACAGGTGGGGCAAAAGTAGATTTACAGTTGTTTGTATGGAAAATAATACAAGAATAAACTCGGTGTTTTCCATTCTTACAACTAACTCACTGTTAACCTTCTTTTGCCCCATCCTGTATGTTAGAGACAAGAGCTATTAATCTGCTCTCAATCTGTCACAAATCCCTATACCTCACTCTAGTCCCTTTCCTCTATTGGGGAATTTAGTTGTTAAAAAACTTGTTTGAGTCTTTTGTGACAAAGAAAATGGAAAATGTCTAAAAAGAGTAAAAATGAGAAATGATAAAAAAAATAAAGAGGCTAAGCCAGGCTATTTAAAAGTTATAATATGATAGAGTCTTGAAAAAGAACAGTAGACAGGGGGAAGGAAGAGAGGCAGAATTAGAACTTTATTGGGCTAAAAAATAAAATAGGTTAACACATGTAAAGCACTTAGAACAATATATGGTACAGAATAAACACCAAATACGTGTTACTTCACTATATCCATCCTCATTGTTTTCATTGTTATCATCATCATAATGATCATCACCACTGAATGTTAAGGGACTGAAATATGAGAATCTTCAAGGAAAATGCAAGATGCAGAGCATACGAGATGAGCATAGAGATAGCAACTTTTAAAAACTATTTTCTGTACCTTACATTTGGGATCCCCCTCCATGTTCTTTGAGATGTTAAAACAAAAAGTAAATTTATCTTAAATCACTGTTGACTGTAGTTTTAGGATTATTTAGATGTACATCTGAGCAGGCACCAGGGCCTGGAAAAACCCTAGTTCTTGGGTAGATCATATTTTGAAAACTGGGTTTGAGACCTGCCCTTCAATATACAGCTGCAATTCGAATTAACACTGCAAACCCAAACTGAAGCCAGAACCACGTTAGAGCTCTGAAGTTAAGTAGAGAATTAGGTTTTCCCGACCTTAGGAACGTTCACCAAAATCCCCTTATGAATTGATAAAGTGGAATTCATATTTTTTTCTTTTACCCTCCCTGGAAATCCATTTTCTTATAAAATCAGTTTTCCTCCTCCAAGTCCAGAACTTTGGAAACTCCTCGGAACAGGGCTGCTAGAGTAGACTTTCAATTAAAAAGCTCTCTGACTGTTGGCCGCAGTTATTTCTTTTCGGAAACTAAACCTCCATGTGAGTGACAAGAATAGAAGACTTTGAATTGTGGTGACTCGAATGATTCAAGGATGGAAAGGTTCAGAACCTAGAAAAATGCTAGACGTCATAAAATAATACTGAAACTACTTATATTTAATTTTTGTGGAATATTTCTCTTTGGTCTAGAGCCACAGAAAACTGAGTGCACTGTGCTTGGGATGTTTATGTTAAGCTTATAACCGCACGTCAGCCAGTTTCCCAGATATGTTGGCACCAAAGGAATTACCCAGGCAGGTTACGTGTGAAGGCTGGAACAGAACAGTTGGAGAGATATGTTTTGTATAGGGTAACGTAAAATAAAGTTTGAGTGCATTCTAGAAGAATGATACCCTCCTAGAACATGCACAGATGATAGAGCTATTTACCTTAAACGTATACTGCAAAAACTGTGGGCATGGGCAGTTTGGACGGGGGCTAATATTACCTTTCTTCCTGGAATTTGACCTGTTGGATGAGGTATTTGTGTGTGTGAACAAGCGTGTTATCCACCATGAACATCTCCCCCAAGACCACCCAGGATTGGGGTTGAAGACTATTAACAACCGACCTACCTTCCTTTTCTGTGCTGAGTTCACTTACAAATGGAATCAGCGAAGCAGGTGCCTACTGTCCCCATAATTTATAGACTTCAGATAGAATGGGACAAGTCAAGTTCACTCCCAGTCAGAAGAAAACTTTGGTGTCTGTGTGTGTTATTTTAGCAAGAAGAGCTCAATGATTTAATTACCCTCAGAATCCAGGACATATATACTCTAAAAAATATACTGATTCCCTATCCAAGTTCTAAGTCAATTTAGAGAGAAGACAAAAGTGCAAATGGATAAGAGCTGATATATCACTTAATTTAAGATAAAGCCGATATGAGAGAATAGAGCTTATATTTGCAGAGACCTGGACTTCCTAATGCGTGTTCCTCAGCCCAGGCAGCCAGCACTGTAAGTGCCAAGGTCAGATACTAAACCCTTCCTCCTTCCAGATACAAAGCCTGCCCTTGGAGAAGCCCCGTGCAGTGAATGTTCTCTCTGTGGACAGCACACCCTCAGAAACCAGGCAGGAGAAAGGGCTGGCCGTGTGTAATTGGCTTTTCTTTCAAAGCCACTGATTGAAATATGCAAATCTTCTTTTATAAGAAAGCAGATAAAAAGAGGCTAGCAGAGTTAAACCATGAAAAAGAAAAAGCCACAGTGTTAGGGCACTGCCCCCACCTGCTCCTTGGTAACCGTTACCTACTAGAGACAGAAATCTTAGAAAGGGAGTGGACTAAAATTCAAAACAGGATTTTTGCCCAGGAAATAGCCCATTTAAAATATTCAAAGTGTTTTCCAGAAATCCCCTTGACAGGCATGACTGAGTTGTGATCAGCCGCAAAGATCCCTTAGTTGTATCTCTTTGCAGAGATGTGCATAACCGTGGGGGAAAATGTGGCGGAATCACTATTTATTAACTTGAGAGTGTGTCCTGCCTTCTGATGAGGAATGAGGTGCAGACAGTCAACTTATTGCCAGCTGTCTACATCTCGGAACACAGCAAAGCAAACACTGACGATACGTGTAGCTCCCAATTGCTTGTAATTAATTTTTTTCATTAAAACCATAGCTTTATCTATTCGGTTTAATTGTTTTCTCTGCTTGCCAAATCATTCTGAGATCGCCAGTGTCATAACACAAGACATCTAGATCCATTGTCACTTATTACTGATTGGAGAATTGATTTGCATATAGGAAATGAGGAGCAAATTAAACAGACTTTGCAGCGACTTTTTGCCAGAGTGCAAGGAAAGCGAGCCCTTTGTATTGAAATGAGTGCTCTGGGGTCCGTATTAATAAGAAGTAGAAATAAGTCTGTCAAAACCTGGGATATATTGTGTGTGCCTCTATTGGAGGATAAGATGGTCTCAGCTGGGTGGTGCCGATTCGACATACCATCTGTCGGAGGCACGTAACCACCCCAATATTTTTATTAAAAGATAATGATCATGCCTCTACTCATTTAATATTCACCATCCACCTAAGCTAGGACAATTTTTCTTATGTTTATGTGGGAAAATTCTGACAAAGGCCACTCCATTTCTTCCTTCATTATTGCACTTGAAAGTCTAATTTCCCTTGATGAAAATCAGTTTTTCCAGTGACAGAGAAAAGTGATTAAATATGTTCAGTTCATAGCTAACTTATCTCATTGCCTGCCATCTCAATAGCTGAGTAATTGGGAGAGGAGCATAGCAATAACAGTGATACGAGTTACAGGAAATTAGGAGCCCATGATTTGCCTTCCTGGACACAGCCTGGTATTGACCTTTCTATGACCAAAATGGGTATGATAGCGCATACTTATTGCCCCAGGTGTTGTGCTTCTCTGTCACACACTGATTGGAGTGCAGCTGGAATAATCAGAAGTGACGGGGGTGACAGCGCTGCCTCCATCTGTTTGAACTTGAAATCCAGAGACCACAGTGTTTGGCAAATAAGGCTTCGAACGTGCCTTTTGCATTTTGCTTTAGCTTTTAAGCTAAAAGACAGCTTACATATTAACTATTTTTTTCTTTGATATAATCTTTATTGTATTTTTTCCATTACCATCTAGTCCCCTTATGTCTCCCTGCCCCCAGGAAACACCCCACTGTTGTCCATGACCATGAGTCCTTTTTCTAAGCTTTATTTTTAAATGAAGATTTCCCCTTAAATGTTTTGTTTAAAAGAAGACCAGTCCTTGTGCAATCTAGTGGAAAACTAAAAAAGAAAATGAGGATTCTCATAATTTGTGACTATTGAACAGAAAGTGTCTAATTATCATAGGAAGTCTTTCAATGCTTTAGTGTCATAATTGGACAAAGAACACTCACCATTCACAAGTAACAAACCTGTTTTGAAGGAGATAGCCTCTGAAAGTGACTCACACAGAGACTAGCATGGCAATGCAGTTCACCAGCAGCCAGCAATGACCTTGAAGTCAGTGAGTGCACTTATATCCACTTATCCCTTCCTTATTTAGGTCGTCATCTCTTGAAGTACCAGAATAAAACTACATATTTTCTCTCCTCAAATAATCTAAGACTTACACAATAAAGAAATATCATTTACATAAAACAATATGTTGTTTACCATATCCTAAGTCCAAAATAAAAATATGAATCTTAACTACTAATAGAAAACGTGAATTTTCAGTCAGTAAGATGGCTTTTTAGGGTAATTATTCAGAGATTTTTTTTTCTTTAAACACCCATACAGGCAACCCTGGCGGGCTATAATATTCAGGTGTGTCCTTACCTGGATGCCTGCGTAGCAGTTAGGCAGGCCCTTCCTATTCTGGGAAGCATGCCAGAGTACAGGTAAGTAAGGGTAGCATTGTTTTAAATATAAAAATGCGTGCAATTTATTTTTAAGCAAGAGCTTTGAAAATGTTAGCACATGAAATATTATCAAACAAATTCCTTGCAGAACTTCGCTGATCTCATAAAACCCAATGATGTTGGTGTGAGGCCATCAAGGGTACAATTTATATTCCATTTTGGCAAGTGCTAAGTATACTCTCTTCTGTTAATTCTGCTTCAATAAACGTAAAAACTAAAAAGCTGGCTCTATTCAATTTATACCAGATCGTCCCTATTCTACATTTGGAAACTAATAACAGTAATGAAAATCCAAAAATATACATCTCCTAATCCTTTCTTAAATTCCCTTACAGTTTTGCTGGCTGCCCTTTACTTCAAGCCTAACCTAGGTGCAAAAGATGACCATACAGGTAATGTGGGTAAGATACAGATACTGAGCTATGAGTGGGGAGAAACTATTCCAAACCAGGTCACGTTGGAGAGTAAATGGGACACTATTCTAATTACAGGGGACAAGTGGCAAAATCTGGGGCTTAGACTCACCCTGTGACTTAGGTCTTAGTGTTATCAAATCCGCTTGTCTTTGGAGTTAATCTTGTGTGAATTTCTTTACTATGGGTCTCTTTCTCACTCTTGGTTCTGCTTTCTCGGGGCTGGATTTCTTCCCCACCTGGGTTCATGGACTCACAGCGTGTCAGGTCTCTAGCTCTCATTCTGATACGCATTTCTATCTGCTGCCTGGCTCTGTCCCTCAGAGACAAAATTGCTACCACCATGTAATCCTTCTAACTTATGAAGAAAGGACATTTCTCTCCTCAAAGCCTATACCACCTCCAGGAAGAACTATTGGTTCCACTTTGGTCACATGCACCACCCTGAACCAGTGAGGTTCAGCATCATCATTGTAGTGTGCAAGTAAATTACTAATTGATTACCACATCTGGGCCATAAAGGCCATCCTGGGAAAGTGTGCAATGACAAGTAATCACTTTGTTAGTCTCACACTAGTATGTTATATAGATGGAATTTGAACCTAATTTCTGACAATAAAAATCCTTGCTTTTTTAAAATACATCATGTTGTCTGTTCTACACAGACAAGAAAGATAATAAATGATGACAAATTTTAGGCAACTCATTTTTTAAAAAGATTTCAACCTGTTCTGATTCAAGTGGCCTTATCAATGTGGTTCTCCATATGCTCTTTGACAGTGATGTACTGATTTATTAAGACACAGATTTTTATTAGTTTCTTTCTTTGTGTGTTAATTATGGGCTGTAGTCAAATCACCTAATGCGATAGCTCGAGATGGCAACAAACTCTTCAAATTGAGTGTACATACTTCCTTTTATTGTGCTTTATTTTATTGTGTTACACAGATATTGCATTTTTTAAAAAATTGAAGATTTGTGGCAACCCTTCATTGAACAAGTCTATCGGCACCATTTTTCCAATAGCATTTGCTCACTTTCATTTCAGACCACTGCAATAAACTGAATATTACCATTAGTGAGTCACATGACTTTTTTGGTTTTCCAGTGTATATTAAAAGTTATGTTTATACTATACTATAGTTTATTAACTCTGCAAGGCATTATGTCTAAAAAAGTTATATATATATGTGTGTGTGTATATATATATATGTGTGTATATATATATGTATATATGTGTATATATGTATCTTGATTAAAAAAAAACACTTTCTTGCCAAAAAATGCTAACCATCACCTGAGCCTTCAGCGAATCTATGCCTTTGCTGGCGGAGCATCTTGCCTTGATGCTCATGGTCACTGACTGCTCAGGGTGGTGGCTGCTGAAGGGTGGTGGGGTGGCTGGGACAATTTCCTAAAATAAGACAAAATTAAGTTTGCTGTAGCAATTGACTCTTTCTTTCATAACCAGTTCCCTGTAGTATGTGATGCTTTTTGACAACATTTTATTCACAGAACTTCTTTCAAAACTGGAATCAATCCTTTCAAACCTTGCTTTTGCTTTATTGTCTAAATCTATGTAATACTCTAAATCCTTTGTTGTCATTTCAAGAGTCTTTGTAGCATCTTCACCAGGAGTACATTCCATCTCAAGAAACCGCACTCTTTGCTCACCCATTGGAAAAAAGAAAAAAACCCTCCTCATTCCTTTAAGTTTCATCCTGAAATTGCAGCCATTCAACCAAACCTTCAGGCTCTGCTTCTAATTCCAGTTCTCTTGCTATTTCCATCACATCTACAGTTACTTCCTTTACCGAAGGCTTAAAACCCTCTAAGGCATACATGAACATTAGAATCAAACTTCTTTCAAACCCCTGTTAATGTTGATATTTCGACCTCTTCCCATGAATCATGAATGTTTTTAATAGCAACTCAAATGGTGAATCCTTTCAAAAAGATGTTCAACTTCCCCAGATTCATCAGAGGAATCACAATCTGTGACAGCCATAGGTTTACAAAATGTATTTCCTAAATAAGACATAAAAGTCAAAATGACTTCTCAGTCCATAGGCTGCAGAATAGATGCTGTGTTGTGTTGTGTTATATTGTGTTAGCAGACAGGCAAACAATGTTAATCTCACTGTATATCTCCATCGGAGCTCTTGGGGGGCCATATGTCTTGTCAACAAGCAGTCATATTTTGAAAGGAATTTTTTTTGAGCAGCTGTCCCATCAGTGGACTTAAAATATTTAGTAAATCATGCTGTAAAAAGATGCGCTTCCATCTAGGCTTTTACATTCCATTAATAAAACACAGAGTAGATTTTACATAATTTTTAAGGGCATGAGACTTTTGGAACAGTAAATGAGCATGGCCTTACCAGAAAGTCCTCAGCTGCATTAGCCACTAAGAGTCAGCCTACCATTGACTTTTCCTCTAGAACCATGAACATCCTAAATGCTGTCTTCTGCCGATAGAAGACTGTTTTGTCTACCCTTGAAAATCTATGGTTTAGTGTAGCCCCCTTCCTAGCTAGACCTGGATAAATTGCTGCAGCTTCTACATCAGCACTTGCTACTTCATCTTTCATGTTTAATGTTTATGGAGGCGGCTGCTTTTCTTAAACCTCATGAGCCAACCTTTGCTAGCTTCATACTTTTCCTCTACAGCTTCCTCTCTCAGCCTTCAAAGAATTGAGAGACTTAGGGCCCGACTTCACATTAGGCTTTAACTTAAGGGGATGTTGTGACTGTTTTAATCTTCTTCCCAGACCACTTCAACTTTGTCCACATCAGCCCCAAGGCTATTTTGCTTTGCTATTATTCCTCTGTACACTGGAGGAGCACTTTTCATTGGCCTCAAAAACTTTTCCTTTGCTTTTACAACTTGGTTTAACTGGTGCAAGAGGTGTAACTTCCAGCCTTTCTCAGCTTTCACCATGCCCTTCTCGTGAAGCTTAATGATTTCTAGGTTTTAATGTAAAGTGAGAGATGTACAACTCACGTCACTTAAACAATTAGAGGCTATTGTACCCTATTGTACAATATGTACCATATTGCCCAATGGTAATTCACACAGCTAGAACACTTTAAACATTCTGGGAGAACAATGCTGAAAAGGTTTCTTGTCTATTTCTAAGTGAGTGCATTATCAGTGGTAAATCTTATACAAACAGGAAAATATAATACTAATATGAAATATTATTTATCTATGAAGTAATTTGAAATATTTGAGTGATTTCTTCTGATATCATAATATAAAGATAGACATGATATCTGCTAATATAAAGGTAGACATCAGTTTCAAATATGTTAAAATTCAACACATATTTAAAGTTCTTGGGTAATTATTAATTTGTCTATGTGACATAATATGCTGGACATGTCCCACTCTTCCATATTTAATTACTATAATTACGTCCTTTAAGTTTAACTATGAATACTCAAATTCTGAACACTGTAATAAAAACTTCCGCTTCCACCATGATTTAAAAATTCTTCATTTTTATTTTTTATGTAGGCTTAAGAGGAAAACATCAGCACTTGTTTTTGTTTTGTTTTTTAAGGAGATTGTAGATGTCACCCACTCTTTCTTTCTTTGAAATGATCACAATGTAATTAAAATATGTGCTAGCAGGAAGTCATGGACTTGAAAGAAACATTACAAATCAGTTTCTGCCCTGGCTGAATGGTTCAGTGGGTTGGAGCACCATCCCATATACAAAAAGTTTGCAGATTCTGTCCCTGCCTGGTCCCGGGTGCACACAGAGGCAACTGGTCGTAGTTTCTCTCTCTCTCTCTCTCTCTCTCTCTCTCTCTCTCAAATCAACAAGCAGGTTTGCAAGTAAGGATTTTTTTAAAAAGTCAATTTCTATCTAATTGCAGTAATAGTTAGATTATAATTTTCCTGAAATCATTGAGGACATTTGTGTTCCCCAGGCCTCCCTCTAGATTTTATTATGTTAACTTTGTTCCTAGAAGCATCAAACCATTGGCTACACTCTAGAAAGCGTGTTTCCTTGGTTTTGCTCCCTGAAAATTGGGGCAGCAAAGTTTCATTATGAAAATATCTCTAGCATTGAACCAAAAATCATCCTCAGGTTGTTAACAAAACTGATTTTGAATGATTTAGAATATGATGGTATGTAAACTGTAAAGCATATGATAAATGCTGTTAATTACTAGAATTCATAAAGTCTCCTTTGGAACTGGAAAACATTGACCCTTAGATGTTATTTATAACTTAAGTGGATGCCAAAATGTATGTTTTTCTTGTTCAAAATGGGACATTGGATAATATTGAGTTTGTCTAACTGCATCATATAAAGATGAGAAACAAGACAATTGAAAAAACACCTAAAATATTATAATTATTCCATTATATTATAATTACTTTCAATATATTTTAAATCCTCATTAAAATAGCACTATATTTACTTATCTAAATACCCAATATCCTGCCAGGCACTGTGGAAGAGGGAAATGGATTAGATGACATGCTTTCCTCATGAAAGAACACTCTTCTTTGGAAGACGGGACAAGCAGAAATAGCTTGCCAATGATACATGGGAACTTATACCAGATTGTATTACTTACCTTCACCTTGGTTAAGGCTGTGCCGTAAAGAACTCAGCAGACCGCTGTAGTATCTGCAAGAGAAGAGGGTATTTCCATATGAAGGATGTTTGATCAGGGAAAGAGGATCCATCAAGAGCCCTGTTTCCCGTGCCAGGAAGACTACTGCCTGAAAAAAAACCTGTCAGTCAATTGAAATTTAGTAAAATTTCCTACTACCTCACAATCTTTATAAAGAGAGAGACGAGCAATGAATATTTTACTTGCTACTGTGTTTCTTGAAGTTCCTAGAATATAGTAAATGCTAGATTAATAATTGCTAATTGACTGATTACCAAAGTCCTCTAATCTGCCTTTCAAACTTCACTACATCAAGGCTGGAGGAGGACTATGTGTGGACATGCCTCCTTCTAACTGAGACTTGCCAATATCTGCCGTCATCTTTCATTCCTTTCACCCAGGGAAACAGATATCTCCCTTTCCTCTTCAAATTTAGTTCCTTCACCAGCACTTTTAATCTCAACTCCTACTACCTCCAGGGCCAGACTGAACTACCCAGCCCTGCCCCTCTCACTCCTTCCTCTATTCCTTTAACCAATAATATCCCCTCCCTTTGACCCAGGGTTTATACTTGTATAGTATTGCCTTCTGTACAAGCCCCCACTTCTCCCTTCCCATTCAATCTTCCATAGAGTCGTCTCCTTTGTGGTAGGGCATTTCCTTCGATTCACAGGCCAGCGTGCAGTCCACTGAGCCACACCAGCCAGGGCAGGCAGTGCATTTCCTTACTTCTCTTTCCTTATCTGAATAGTCAGGACTCTGCCCTCACCGCACATTGGAAGATGTTCTTCCATGGGAAGATGTCATTCCAAAAATTGGTAAGTTTCAAAATAAATGGGTACCTTGGGGTGGTAATACGCATATTGATTGCCCTCTTAAAACTCTGGTTTTTAACTCTACCACATTTTCTACTTTTCTGGCAAGTTCTTCTCTCTTTAAGGGCTTTTGCTATTCATTTGTAAGTTATTTGAGTGCTCTTCTTACACCTCCTTCTTCTCTCTTATACATTTTGGTGCAGCTCAAACTTCTGTTCTTAAACCAGCACCATGTTCACCCTATAAACTCTCCCTGGGTGGTCTCATCCACACATACTTTGAACCTCTCCTTCTATGCCAGTAAAACCCATTTTCTCCTCTGTTAGTTTTTCCATTAACACCGAGATGGTTGTTGAATATCCTAGCCACATACTCACTATTCCAGACACACAGTAGAAGAAACAAGGCAAGTATATATAGAACTACATCACATAGTCACACTTACAGTCAAAGGGAATCCAGATGCGTAGTCTGTGACTGCAAAATCACGGCTCGGTGACAGCCATACCCAAATGAAGGGTCGCCACATTTTTGGCAATAACATTTCTGCCATAATTATATTGCCCTCATTAAAGCTTCAGTGCCTGAATGCCTGAAATTTTACTGTAGTAGGACAAAAACTATGTTAGTCTATGGGTTAACTAAGGATCTATAAAACATCTTTAATAAAAATTTCCTAGAATGAATTTAGCCTACAGACTATTATATTTTTAAGTATGACTTGTCATACTTTCTTGCAATTTCTTTTTCTTTTGCCCTCAAAAATATAAAAACTAAAGTTGTTCTCTTTATTTCAAAAGTGGTTTATCTATTCTGTGGGATTGCTCTAGTCCTTATTCTATATCTGTTACGCCTGTCACACTTTAAGGACATCTTAAGGAAGCTAAAAAAAAAAAAAGGTCTGTTGTGCTGTTTTGGCTTAATGCTGAGAATACTGTTGACTTGCTTCTCAGGCATTAGCCGTGCTCATCACGTTTGACCCAACGAACTTGAAAGGTGTTTTCCACAGCTTGACAGAAACAAAGAAATTCAGCATCATTTTAAGTGTGCCTCGGCAGGCTTAAGGGTCCTGATGAAACAAATATTTGAGAACTGTGACAATAGTGCTGAAATTAAGCTTGATATTAGAACTGAAATTACAATTCAGCTGTAACTCCTTTCTGAACACACATGTAGGTGACACAGGAGAATTCTAAAAAGCTGGAAACCTTCTAATGCTCTCTTTACTGCTCTTTCAAATGCAGGGACCCTTTCTCTAAAATTGCTTTTTCTTTTAAGCAAATATATTTGTATATATTGTGGGTGCTTATTTTTTTTTTAAATATAAGATATATATGTGTTTTTTTTAAATTTATCTTTAGAGGGGAAGGGGAGGAAGGAGAGAGGGAGAGATTTTATAGGGAGGCAATACTGAGCTACAAGCAGGGCTTTTTTTAAAAATCTCTAGTCTTCCCTTTGAGACTTTCAGTGGGAAAATATTTACTTACCCATTGGACAAGTTCTGTCCCCCTCTCATCTTTCCTACCTACTCCCTCATGTGAATTCACAAAAGGCTTTTCATGACACTTTATTTCCAGATGTGACCTCTTATCAAAACTCTAGCCACAAAATTATTCCTGAGAGTTGGAAATAATACACAGGAAATCTCCTCCTGTGTGTATATTGCCATTGTAGATGGCTACCTTTTTGTATCCAAATGTATGATATTCCCCCAAATCCAATCTTTCTCACCTACTCATTTTCTCCAGTGGCCCTTCTTTCTTTCAGCATCCAACTTTGATGACCATG
The DNA here is from genome assembly GCF_021234435.1 of Artibeus jamaicensis. Classification (NCBI taxonomy): domain Eukaryota; kingdom Metazoa; phylum Chordata; class Mammalia; order Chiroptera; family Phyllostomidae; genus Artibeus; species Artibeus jamaicensis. Next base: position 16,606,818 of record NW_026522056.1, on the reverse strand, counting down.
GATATGGCACTTTGCCCCTGAATATAACCTTGGGACAACTCTTCTTCCAATGGTGCAGTAGTTGGAGGTTAGTGTCATGTCAAACATTTAGGGTGCAGTAGTACAGAAGGACCTTCTAAGCTGAATCTAAATATTCTGTTTTCATGAGAATGGAAGGTGTAGGTATTCAAGTTCTCATTCCAGCACATGCTTTCACAGGTGTTATTAATATATAATGTCCACTCACCTGCATACTCTTATTTCTGTTCTTTTCTTTTCTATGTGGAAACTTGTTGGGTGTTGTGGCACCTTCAGTACATGTGTCAATGTCTAGTCATAGACATAGCAAGCATTTTCCTAAATCCAAGAACTATCCCCCCCGATTGTGAGTTTCCATCCCAAACATACATATTCCACCATTGGAATGTTCTACTCCAAAGGAAATGTTCAGTAACTGTAGTGATTTTAGCTCACAAAGGCACAAATCTCCATGTGAACAGTCTAAGAAGATCTTAGCCCTAGTGGAGGTAGGGTATGACCCATTCCCAGGTCCACATTCTATGACACTTAGTGTCAGCTGCAAACATTTTATTATATTGTGTGTCTAGTTTGGGGTGCAAACATGGTCATGCAAGATCGAGGTTATCTGTATGCAGTGCTTGCTTCTCTAGCCAAATAGTAATATTTGTCTCACAAAAGGCCTTCAAGGCCCTAAATACACAAGAAAAATTATAATAAATATTTATCGATAGATTTGTAAACTATAGTTAAGATTCGATAAATTTATGAACCAGACTTAAGATACAGGTTGCTGATATTAAATAGAAAGGGGCACATTTGATTTAGTACAAAATCTTTACTAACAAAATGTCTAATGGTCACTTTAGTATATTAAACATCAAACAGGAATAGAGTCTGAATTTTCTGTCATCATGAAACCAACCTTTACATTTCTCCAAAACCATGAACAAGGTATTTCCTCTCCCCATCTTTGTCTCACCAACATTTCACTGTTCCACATTTTTCTTTCACGTACTTACTGTGATTTGTAATATTTGTCAGTGCTTTTGGACTCCTTCTAAACAACTCAAAAGCAGTACAGAGTTTATACTCAGCATCAAGTTATCAATTCTGTGCAGTTTGTCCAAAATCATGATCATAGTTCAGTTTGAAAAAGTGAAGAGAAATTTTGCCGTTTTAGGAGACTAATGATACTATGCTGGACAGCCCGATTCCAGTCAAGTTCACCTCAAGATTGTGGCAGCCAAATAATACATTTAAGATAACACTGCTCCCTTGAAACACATCTCTAGGGGAAACAATTGTGCAATAACACTAATAATGCACATTTGTAAGTGTCAGAGCGAGAGGCTAGACTTGCAGTTTTCTTTCCAATTTTCTCCAAAGTACTAAAAAATTCCGGTTTTTCCAGGCATTCAGAGGAAGTTCTCTGCCTGTCTCCCTCCCTCTCTGAGAAACTAAGTGGAGCCTCAAAGTCCTGCTCTCCATGTTGTGCCATTTCATCACTACCTTGACTTTTTACCTTGATCATTTTTTTTAATTTTGATTTTTGGTTATTTTATATTCAGGAGTTAATATATAACCTGTCAAAATTATTATCTTATCATCATTATTTTTATGAGCATTCTTATAAAAATTATGTGTAGTTTTACATATTAATTTTTTTTATATTTTCACATTTGTTATCTGACCCAGGCTTGGAGGGGGGCGGGGGCCTGTGCCAGGGAAGTAAAGCACGGATCACAGTGCTCCTGGTAGAGCTGAGGGAAATGTTGAAATGCTAAATGCATTGCATAGGGTCACACAGCTAAGTAGCAAGAAAAGTCAGGTTCCCTACGCTTTTATAAATTTTTACCACCTCAATTTATATATTTTCAAAACTAGCTTTTTAAGCCTATTTAGTTTCTAAAGTCATTTCTTTTCATTTTTAATAAAACTTCTCCAAATGTCTGTACCTTCCCACTTTTTTTTGTCTGCAAAATGCCTCCTTTCTGGATCACACATGACAACCTTTTATTTTGAGTTTACTACCCTCTGCATGCCCCTGAATGTTGTTGGCACGTCTGTCCATTCTCTGAATTTCTCTTCCTCTTTTCCATTTCACTTCCTCACTGTCATCTCATGCATCTCAGTCACCTTGTATGGGGAAGGTATTGAAGGGCTAGGAGCAAAAGTACATTGTGATTTACTTTATTTTTGTTCAACACACACTTACTGAGAACTAGCCACATGTCAGGCACTATTCTAAAGCTGTGGGGAGAAAAATCTCACCTAAATGTAGTTTGTATTCTAGTGGGGGAGGACAGACAAAATACAGACAGAGATAAAACAGAGGAGGGGGATAAAGTGCTCCAGTGGTGTGTGGTGTAAATGTGAATTAATATTCTGCAGAGAAGCAGAAGCAACAGGTGGTATTCACGGGGACAGAGAGAGCTTTGTTTTGGGGAATCGCCTGGCACAACTGCAGCAGCTGGCAAGTCAGAAGTTTGCAGGGCAGGGGGGAGGCTGGAAATTCCAAGAATCCTCATGGTCACACATGGCAGTAGTTCATCGTTTTGTATGGCTGAGTCGTATTTCATGGTGTGTATGCCCCACATCTTCTTTATCCAATCAGCTATCGCGGGACACTTTGGTTGTTTCTATGGCTTGGAAACCATGAATAGTGCTGCAATGAATGTAGAGGTGCATATACCTTATCTTAGTGAATAAATGGTTTTCAGTGTTTCAGGTAAATGCCCAGAGGAGGGATGGCTGGGCCATTTGGTAGCCCTATTCCTAATATCTTGAGGAACTGCCATACTGTTTTCCACAGTGTCTGTACCATCCTGTAGACCCATGTCTCCCCAGTAAATTTTTTAAAAAGAGTTGATGTTGATGTCTTGAGTCCCAGGGCAGTCTAGAGGGGGAACTGCTTCCTCTTCAAGGAACTCCAGCCTTTTCTCCTTTGACTGATAAGATGAGACTCACCCTTATTGTGAACAGGAATTCTCCTTCCTCAGTGTCTAATGATTTCAACATTAATTGCATCTAAATGATATTATCACAGCCACATTTAATGGATGTTTGATCAGACAACTGAGCACCATAGCTTGGCCAGGTCAACACACGAAACTAACCATTGCAAACTGTCAGTAGTGAGACAGAAGTATCTGGATCAATAGATGGTGTTTGGGGGTAAAAGCAATCAAAATAAAAAGCGTAAAGAGTACATTTCATGTTTGGGAACAGTGGAGATAAGTTCGGAGAGGGGCTGATCCTGTGTGCCTTTGCACAGGAGTAAACAACTGGCTTTCCTCCTAGGGGTAAGGGAAGACAGCACATAATCTTAGTCATAAAATAACCCCCTGGCTGCTGTAGTAACTACAGACTGGAGGGAAACAGAGGCAGGCGCAGGGAGCTCTGTCAGAAGCTATAGAAATCATCCAGGCTGGTGTCCATGGCAACTTGAAATCAGGTGTTAAGTCTGTGTTGGTGAGAAGAGATAGAAAACATGGGGAAGAGGGTATCTGAGGGTACGGTTGAGCTATTAAAACAAGACCTACCCTGTCCACATTAGAATTCTTACTGCCTGAGGGTTTCTATAACTTCCAGTTGCATGCATTTCCAGATGGCAAAGAGCTGAGTGACTCAGCTTTTCAGCTGATGTTACTGCAGAGCTTCCCAGCTGATGGGCCACGGCACACTGGTGTCTCAGGGAACGCTTAGCCTTCAGCCTCAGAGCATCCACAGAAGGCTGGGGGTGGCTGCACCGCTGGGACCGTTGTCGAAGTCTGCCAGCCACCTTGCCTGGGGCTCTGGGTTTCCTCCAGTTTACTATAGGGAGCCATATAAGTAGTACCATTTGTGTGTGTGTGCACTCCGATGTAAGAATGAGGAAGAAGCACTGTACTCTTGTATAGAGTGAAGCTCCCTTCCCCAGAATTTTGAACCGTATTTCCTACTGTGCCTTTATCATTTTTGTGCTTAATAGTAGATTATATTTATAGACTGCTTTTCCTATACCACGAAATGTTCCAGGCATATGACATGTATTATTATGTATAATTTAAACAACAACTAGATTCAATATTAAGCACAGTAAAGAAAGGTAACTTCCCCAAGATGTTTAATGGTAGAGTGTTGATGTGAATGTAATTCATTACTTCTCAGAGGCCAAAACTGATCTTGAAGGTACGGCTCTTTCATGACTCTTTTCACAGTGGGTTCAGTCTGCTCTCCATTTTGCCATCCTCTTTTTATATTCAATTTGTGTGTCTGCCAACCTATCTTTTATCTTTCCTCCCTTCTTTCATTTCTGTCTTATATCCTATGTGCAATTCTTCTCTGCTTTCATAGAAAGCTTGTCATGAAAATAAGCAGGTTAAACAGGGAAGAAGGAATCTAAGGGCCTGAAGTCATTATAGTCAGTCAGAACCCCATCTGGGCAGGAGGCTGGTCAATCAGCTTGCACCCAGCATCCTGTCTCCAATTCTGCCACTCCTGGCCATATTATTCCCTGCTGAGCACTAAACAGAAATAGCTGCAGCTCTTTCTTAGTGCAGAGTTATTTTGAAGACCTAAGGCACCGGAAGAATAGATATATTTAGCAGGCATTTCTCATTATTCTGTTTGCCTAAATTGTCTTAACACTTTAAGATTCTAATTTACATTTTCTTATCTATAGTTTTTAAAATTCAAATATAAGCCATCCATGTCACATGCTATTAGTCAAACATCACCATCAGGAATTGGAAATGTAATAGACACAAGCACTGCCAATCAAGCAGTGCAATTATAGGAGTGCAACAGCATTTTTATTGGATAAAACATGCCAACCACGGCTGTGTGTGCAATATTTTGTTATAACTGCTCTATAAGAATGAGTTTCAGTCACCTAGAAACCTTTGAACTAAGATATGTAAAATCATGCAGAAAGGCTTCTCATTTTAGTTGGGTTTCAAAATATAGTATATGAAGCAATATAAGTATTGTAGGCATGTTTTGCAGTATAGCTGGGAGATCACAGCATGTGCTAGAAGCATATAGATTTGTAGAAAAAATCAATGAAGGATCCCTTTAGTTGGGCCTTAGACTACAGATAAAAGTGGGGTACACTTTGATTTTTCTCCAAAGTGCATATTATTTCCTATTCAAGTACGTAACAATGTGTATGTATGCAATGAACTGCCTACTTAATATAAAATAATTAATGAACAAAAGGAGAGAAGTAAATAAGTTGCAGAACTAAATAAAATTAAAAGCAAAACCACAAGGATAAGAATAAATTCATTTTATACTGTCAAAACTTAAGCAAAAATGCAGAAATGAAATAGTAGACCAATACATATAAATTTTAAAAAGCAACTTCATACTGAAAGAAATACGTGCTTAGAGAATGGCAGATTTAAAATGTATGTAGTTATAAGTGAGGAATTTGCAGCAGTCCCTTCCTTCAGAAGGGACTTACCCTATCTCTCAGGTAAGAATTCTCTAAAAGGAGCACATCTAGCTGATGGCCTTTAGCCACAGTGCCTTGGGGATCTATCATTGCTGTTCATTCAGGTCAAGGACAGCTTCTTTGGCAGCTTCTGGCCAATGACCAAGTACAGTGGAGTGGCTGGGGCCCGGCCAGTTCTGCCCAATCTTCATGCTGAATTTTGCATTGGGCTGCCCTAGACATTCTCAGAGGTGCACCCCAGAGTCGGACTCTTTCTACTCAATACTCCTTCTTCCCCCTTCTTGAACAAGTGTCAGGCCTTCATCAATGTCAAGGTTCTTGACTACTCCTGTTCTCCCCTTTATTTTTCACAGGCATGGTCCCCAATAAACATCTTCTACTTCTAACTCCTTGGCATCTGATTCCTGGAGGACTCAAACTAACAGTCCTTCTTCCCACCATAAAATATCTCCTCTGGCAAACCAGAACTTTCTCCCAAGCCTTAACAATTTCTAATAGTATAAACATATGTCTTGAAGAGATGTAGTAGTCATTCCTTTATCAGGAAAATGAATAGGACAATTAGAGTGGTATATAATATAAATCACTTGAGTAGAACTTAGGAGCAGTTAATTTGGCTGGTGACTAGCAGAGACTGGTGTGGATAAGTAAGACCCAATGCATGTCAATCATAACAATGGATTGAACTAAGTAGATTTATTGGTTGATAGTTGACATAAAGAGACAGTCGGGTGCATTTCAGAGGAGCAGATCTGTCACATAGAAGTAAATAGAAAAGTTCTGAGGATTCCTCTACAACATCACGATTTTGCATGAAGCTCTTCTGGGAAGTGATTGATTGCTAGAAATAGGTACCTAAAGTAATGTCCTGGTGTAGAAACCCATAGTAAAAACTCTGGTTCTGGTCTCAACTACAATGGCGAGGGACTGCTATGTTGAGAATATTTTAGTAGTATCTACTGAGTTTGTAGTGAAAAAAAGATATATGGAAAATTTTGAGGTTGGTACACTAGCATGAATATTAGCGATTGTTTTCCTTGGCTCATTTATTTAGTCTTCTGTTTTTATTTAAAATTAATCTCTTCTCTCTAATATGCCAAAGGAAGTCCACTGTTTGCTTTTTCATATCTGTATATTCATGCCATCAGGATTATATTCAATATTTAAGTCATATTCAGATCAGTTGAGAATTTTGGAGGGCCCTTGAAAAAGAAATGGCATCATATTCTAACTCCAAGGCAAAATGTCATATCAATTTTATCAGTCAAAATAATTTTATTTAAAAATGTATCTATACTTCTGATCATTAACATGAATTAAAGTTGTATTAATTGAACTAATTTTAAGTTCTTATATGACAATAAAAGTTATTTATTGCTCAAGATGAAAAGCATTACATAAGTTACAAATAACAATGACAAAGCCGTGACAGGAGCACCATTCTTAAATGAAAATATCAAGTGGCCTCAGAAAATTATTGACTAAATTTACACATAGGGATTATTTTTTCATTCTTTTTCTCTTGACAGTCATAAATAGAATTAAACTGACAGTCTTTAAAGCAGCAAATTAAATAAAATGTAGACTTATGCTACCTGAGACGTTTAGGATAAATTTTCATGCTAAGAAAGAATGATGGATACTACAATAATCATGAACGTTGAGAGAGTAAAGATAGCACTTGAAGTAAGAATTATTATGTCTTTGTTTATGATGTACATGGCTGTTTGCTCTTGGTCATATTAATAACTGCTGGGCATCTTCCAGTCTCCAGAGGACACTGAGTGCTGTTGAATTTTTTAGTAGATCCTGTGCTCGCAATGCAATTCCTGGCAGCTTGCTTCATTGTTTTTTCCAGTTGTGTTTTGTTTTGCTTTTTGCTTTTTTAAAAAATTAAATTTATTGAGGTGACATTAGTTAAAAAAATTATATAGGTTTCCGTGTACAATTCTACAATACATAATTTGTACATTGCGTTGTCTGTCCACCACCCAAAGTCAAATCTTTTTCCATCATCATACAGTTGACCCCATTTACTCTTTACCACCACTGAACCCCCTCCCCTCTAGTAACCACCATGATGTTGTCTGTGTCTATGAGTTGTTGTTTGTTTATTTATCTTGTTGGTTCATTTGTTGCTTTCAGTTCTGTGTTCCACATATCAGTGAATCCTCATATTCTCATATACGGTTGACTTTTTCTGACTTCTTTTGCTTAGCATGAAATTCTCAAGATCCATCCATGTTGTAACAAATGGTAGTATTTCATCTTTTCTTACAGCTGAATAGTATTTAGTAGTATGTATGAACCACATCTTCTCTATCCAGTCATCCATCGAAGGATACTTTGGCTGTTTTCATGTCTTGGCCACTGTGAATAATGCTGCAGTGAACATAGGGATGCATGTATCTTTGCTAATCTGTGTTTCTAATTTTTCAGGTAGACACTCAGAAAAGGGGTCACTGGGTCATATGGTAACTCTACTCTTAATTTTTTGAGGAGCCTCCATACTGTCTTCCATAGTGGGGGTGCCAGTTTACATTCCCACCAACAGTAAATGAGGATTCTTTGTCTCCACAATCTCTCCAGGACTTATTACTCGTCTTTTTGATAATAGCCATTCTGACAGGTGAGAGTTGGTATCTCATTGGAGTCTTGATTTGCATTTCTCTAATAGCTAGTGAAGTTGAGCACCTTTTCAGATATCTGTTGGCCATTTGTATATCTTCTTGGGAGAAGTATCCATCCAGGTGCTTTGCCCATTTTTTAATTGATATTGTGTTATAACAATAAAAGTTGTAAGTGCTGCTTATTTCACAATGAAAAAAAGAAATAAATTAGTAGATCTAAGAAGAGAAAAAATATGTACGTAGGCTATCTTTTTAGTCTCTTTCTCTGCATAGATGTACATGTCTGTGCATTTATATTTTTGTTGACATTTTAAATCCAGCTTGATTGCTTAGAGATTTAAATTGTTACATTTGCATTATATATCTTCCACATCAAGAAAAATTTGTCTTCTTTTCACCTTCAGTTTTGGTTTTTGCTTTTTATATATTTTTTATTTTAATACTGTCTAGGAAAACTTCATTAAGATACTAAGTTTTCAACAGTTATAGTGAATTATAGTCCTACCAAAAAATGATCTTGTGCTAATTGAAAAATATTTTCTGTGCTTTAGTTCATTTGTGCTTATTTCCTTTCACATGATGTGTACTTATAATTTTATGTCACTTTATCATGAGATAAAGAAATATCATGAGATTAAAGAACTATCATGAGAATATTTCTTTAATCAACTGCCCACTGCAACTAACATATAGAATTATTACATCCCCACAAATATCTCCTTCATACTATTCTTTTTAGTTAAATTCATCCCTCTCCCTACAACTTTCTCTAATTCTTGACAACTGATCATTTGTTCTCTATTTCTATTTTGTTGTCCCTTTGGGAATGATATATAAAAGAAATAATGCAATTAATGATTCTTATTTTTTTATTTATTTATATTTTTTTATTGTTGTTTAGTCCCCATTATCCCCACATTGATCTCCTCTGCCCTATCCAACCCCACCTCCCATATTCCATCCTGTCTCCCTTTGGCTTTGTCCATGGGTCCTTTATACATGTTCCATGTCAACCCTTCCACTTCTTTCCCCCATTATCTTCCTCTCCCCTCCCCTCTGGTCACTGTCAGCCTGTTCTTTACTTCCATGTCTCTGGTTCTATTTTGCTTGCTTGTTTGTTTTGTGATTAGGTTCCACTTACAGGTGAGGTCATGTGGTATTTGTCTTTCACTGCCTGGCTTACTTCACTTAGCGTAATGTTCTCCAGTTCCATCCATGCCGTGACGAAGGGTAGGACTCCATCTTTCTGCTGCATGGAATTCCATGGTGTAAATGTACCAGTTTTTTGATTCATTCATTTACTGATGGGCACTTAGGCTTTTTCCAGCACTTGGCTTTGGAAATAGTTACAAATATTGGGGTGCATAGGATCTTCTGAATTGGTGTTTCAGAATTCTTAGGGTACAATCCCAGCAGTGGAGTTGCTGGGTCAAAAGGCAGTTCCATTTTTAGTTTTTTGAGGAAATTCCATACTGTTTTCCACAGTGGCTATACTAGTCTGTATTCCCACCAAGAATGCACTAGGGTTCCTTTTTCTTCACAACTTCACCAGCACTTGTTGCTTGTTGATTTGTTTATGATGGCCATTCTGGCTGGTGTGCAGTGGTATCTCACTGTGGTTTTAATATTCATCTCCCTGATGGCTAGTGCTACTGAGCGTTTTTGAGATTTTTTTAAAACTCAGCCTAATGTCCTTGAGAACTGTATTCTTTGTAGATCTTGAAAACAAATAATTAGAATTTAAATTGTTTGAGTCAATAAATAATAGCCATGGACATTCAATGTGAATATATACATGTAGAAGTGGCAGGTAAAACTTCCGAGGATATACATTTGACTGTCTCTTTATATGTTAGCAGTTGAGAGATGTATGATGATTATGTATTCTTTAAGTATGGTACTTATTTGTAAATTTAATAGAATGAAATGTTTACAGATATTTATCTGCTTGCTATATTTGATTTTTAATTCAGAATCTCATTTTAGTATTCTAAAATTAATGATGTAATATTACACATTATCTTTTAAATCAGTTATCTAACTGATTTAACTAAAATATTACAAATATTAAACAATGAAATAGTTTCAAAATTGGTATTGAATTAAACAACAGCTATAAATGGCATAATAGCTAAATGTAATCACAAAATCTAGGTACAAAATTTCCAATAACAAAAGACCACTAATAAAGAGTCACCTACTTAGAGAAAATATATGACTCTAAAATTAGGACAGCTACTGTCCTTGTGATTTCAAAACAATGCTTAAAGGGATTTGTCTACTTAAATAAACAAGAAAAGTTAAACATCAAGCACTGAAGTCTTCTAATGTTACTGATTTCTGAGCTCTTCTGGGATTATAAACCGTGATAGAAAACTCACTGCATGTTTGTCTGCCCATGTAAAAGTCATGAATAAATTGTTTCAAAACCCTGAAAATAAGGAATAATTATAGGAATGCTCCAAGGTGTGGGGCACATTGGAACAGAAATAAGCCTCTGAGCAACTACAGTGCTGACCTATCCAGTTACACTATTGTTAAATCTGAATATAGCAGATAGTCTGCCTAAACAAATTAGAGACATGGCATATAAGGATTGTAGAATTAATAGGATTTAACAATATGCATATTCTAAAGTACATTTAAAATAAACCTTCAAATGTTAGACTTCACTAATCCTAATTGTCTCCCCCATGTTCCCCAGTGACTGATAACAGAATTTCTCTCTAGGATGTATATACTATCTACTCATGAATTTAAGAATGATGGTATATTCCCAGGTTAATTTCTGCATCTTTTTTATGTGTATTTCTTTTTAAGGACCAAAGTTTTTTTCCTGAAGGATCTTAGAGGTCAAAGACAATCCTGTAATTGGTGAGTAACAGGTTCTTGAAGGAATTGACTTTCATGATATCATTCTTTCCTGATTTTTCCTTCATAATTTTCTAAAGACTTTTTAATATTCTTAAATGAACTTTTCTTCCACCAACCATTTAAACACAAATATTCCGGGTCCGGGGGGGGAGGAAGCAAAACTTAGGGCGATAGTGGCAGAGGGAGGATAGAGGGAGGGGAGGGAGGAGGGGGAGTTTACGGGGGGTTTTTTGGTGGGGGGGGGGGCGGGGGGGGGGCGGGGGTTGTTCCTGCCGGGGGGGTGGGTCCCCTCTTTTTGCCGGCTTTTCGGGGGTGTCTATCCGCTCTGCTACCCGCCCCACAATTTCTTCATTTTTCTTTTCCTGAACTTTTATTCTTATTCTGTACTTACAATCTGTATCTGAGAGCTATGTATTGATAACTTCATTTTTTTCCTACCTAAAGTGTGTTTTTCTTAAGCTTCATAGTACAAGCTGACTATGGACATTCTCACACTTTACCACAAAATATCAAAAAGTTAAATTGTTTTCATTGTACCCTAAAACCTACATTTATTCTTCAGTCTTAATTATAATTAACAGAAACACCATCTTCACAATCATCCAACCCTCCAAAGCAAAAAAAAAAAAAATTAGAAGTTCAAATTTAAGAAAAAAATTGCCCCTCATAACTGGCATCAAGTTACTCATGAAGATTCAATACCTCCCTCAATATATATGAAATTATTTAACATTTTTCCCATATACTTGTCAGGGTCTTATTTGGTGATTTCATTATTTGCACTGGAATTTCTACAGTGGCATGTCTATCGCTTTTCCCAATGCTAAGCATGGTCCCTTGATGCCATTTTTTGAATGGTAACCCAAATGGACTTCCTGGGCCTTAAACCACTTTTCTAGTTGAAGGACTTAATTGCTTATGGGATGAAGTTCAGGTATATAAAGACACTGTCTAATATCCTTCATGACCTGATTCAAACTTTTCTTCTAAGCATCACCACCCAATGGACCTTTTTTTTCCTCCCTCTTTTCCTATTAGCAATTGAACTATACTTGCTTTATTTATATAGAAATACATGTTCTCCTTTGGGTCTTTCTTGGATATTCTCCTTTATAAACCCAAATATGACAGTTTCTGCATATTGCTATTGTATGCTTAGTATACTATATTGAAAGTATAAATTTTCATATTCGTATTACTAAGACCAAGAGCATCTTGAGAAAGGGAATGTTGATCTCTGAATGCCTAGCTCCTATAGCAATGCTTGACATAATGCAGGTTCTCAATGAGTGTCTGTGAAGTTACAAAATGGGTGGACAAATCCCCTCGAAGAACAACAAAAAAAAAAGGAGAAAAAAAAAAAAAAAAAAAAAAAAAAAGGGAGAAGGGGGGGATGGGGAGGGGGGGGGGAAAAGGGAGGATTGGGGGGGGGGGGTGTCTTAATAACTAAATAAAATTTAAAAAAAAAAAAAAAGAAAATTAAAATATATTATACAATTATTTAAGCACTTTAAAAAAAGTTCTTTAATGAGAGGTGTGCAATTGCTACTCTTTTGGAGATCTGATAATAAAATAATATTTCACCTGAAATTAACTGTCTCATTGCTATTTTCCCTTTGACTCCTTGGTATTTTACAGACACTTCAATGAAAATAGATACCTCTAACCAAGCTAATAGATCTTTGAGCTCGAAAATTTTAGTAGTAAAAATAAGCGAAAGGTTTTTAGAAAAGCAATAAAATATTTTAATTTTACAAAGTGCCTACAAGGCCTGGACCACCCCCCCTGCCCCCCACCCCGCTCGCTGCCACTGATGAGAATAAGTCTACCAAGACATGATCTGTTTGAGGAGGAAAGGTAGCAGATCTCTAAAAGGAGAAGGACCCGGAGCCTTTTCCTCAATGGGCTTTTATTGAGTTCATCTGCATAGGGATACCGGACATATGGTAGTAAAGTTCATCAGTCATTGTCAGTCATTAATGATCAAACAATAGATAACATTCAAAAAAACTCTGGGGGCTTGTTCTGAGTCAGGGTCGGATAGCTAAAGGGCCATAAAACTTTGAGGAACAAACTCATTTCATGCTCAAACCCTTATCATTTATATTGAGGGAGTTAGCAAAGCAGGTTTCATAGGAGTTTATATATTCTTTCTTAGGCCTGATCACCCAGGGGAACCCACACTTTCCAGCACAGGGCTGCACCCACCTCCGGCATTGTTTCAGGCTTAAGTCAGGTAGAAGAAGTAAGGCAGCCAAGAGATTAGGAGACTTCTTGCAGACAGAATGGGGACTCAGTCAAAAATGAGGGGTGAGGGCCCATCACCTCCTTTTTCTATAGGCCCCCAAGTCCTTCCCTGAGGTCCCCCTCATGACCATGCCTATCTTAGGTCATTCCTCCTTTGAGGAATCTTACCCATCATTGGCTAACCAGTCATCCACTGGGGTCAGGCAGGGTGAAGTAAAGCAGGCAGAGGCAGTGCCCCTGCCAGAGAGATAAGCTTTGTCTCCTTAGTGGCTTATGGTCCCAAGGTCGCTCACTCAGCCTTAGCCATGGAGGTGGTTACAGCTTCTGAAACCAGACAGGGTGATCCCCAACATGAAGGCAGTCACAATTTATAAAATTAGAAAGATACAGATTAACATTATCAACTAAAATTTGCTCAGGTTTTAGCTAGCATGACTAGAGAACTGAATTTAGAGTGTTTTGTGGATTTCATTTAATTTTCCCCAGACAAGTGGCCTAATAAATGCCTTAGTCTTTTCCCACTTCTGTGCAAGTGAACTTATTCATATATTTCTTACAAATCCTATCTTCTGACTACTGATTCCATTGGAATAGCCTTCATTATCTTTTAGCTTCCTGGGATAGGCTTGTTATGGGAAAATATGTAGCCTACAATTACAGCTATTAAAAAAATTAAAATATTACTCACAGAAATTCAGTTGCCAATTTTGGTGCTTGAGTAGCTCAGGTCTATAACTTCTAAAATGTTTGACTCCAATTTACAGCACGAAATATTATCACAAGCCAGAAGACACACAAGCATACACATATATAAAAGTAAGATTCACTGGAGTATAGTTAATCATTTTATGTGAGTATTTTTAAAATCCTGATGATTATTCATGAAATTGCTTTAATGAGTCAATCCTGGCATGAACTTCATAGCATATAAAAAATAGCCTTATATAGTCTGATTATTAGTAGTAAATACCAAATATTTATTCTCACCATTTTTCATGTGAAAAATGAGTAAAATTATAAAGTTCTACTATATATAGCACCTTACCACCAGTTGTAGATAATCAAAATATTTTATTCCGATAACTAAGCTTCACAGATGCTTTTGACTACAAGTGGGTCTCTGTCTTGACAAGAGGGTTGGACAACCCCATGGGCTAAATAGATTCACACCCATTGCCAATTGTACCAAGTAGGCCTATCTGACTCTTGTCTAAAGAAAATTGGCCATTAGCTATAACCACAATTATAAGTATTTCTGAGGAGAGGCTTTTGATTGGAGGAGGGGGAAATAGACTATATATACATATATGTGTACACTTGTGTGTGTGTGTATTTTTTTTCTGACGCCACCCTTAGTAACTTTTGCCTCAGTGGTTATTCTTTCTTTGGGGTTAAGTTAGAGAACTGTGGTGGCCTAAAGAGTTAGTAATAAGCTTAAATGCATCCTGTAACCGTTAGACGAGAACACACACATTAGCACGCATTGTTATCATCAAGTGATTCATTTTACAAGCCCGTGGCTCTTAATTTCCATTGTAATAATGTTTTGCTTACATTTGCCAGAATTTATTTACCAGAGTCTTCATTCTCTTCTGTAGGTTGTCTTGATAACCCTTGTCTTTCTCCCAGAAGCATAAATCAGTTGCTTTCAAACTGCTTTGACTGGCATCCACAATATGAAGTATACAATCTCTCTACTGTATACTCTCTACTGTAATCTCTCTCTCTGTACTCCCAGTTGCTTCTATTAAAGGTGCCTGTAGGATTGTGGAAGTTCACCCCTAGAGTGGGGATCCGGGAATCCATGTAGAAACAATAAGACTTTGGTCCGTCCTAAGTTCATCTTCCCCCAAATGATGGAAGTCATTTTCCATTTTGGGCTGTCTCTTATTTTAGTAAGGGGACAAAAAATGGTAGGTCAGTCATAAAATGAGATAGTATGTTATTCTTTTTATGCTTATATTGGGGAACATAGTAGAGGAATTCCCAGGGACACAAGGATAATTACACTAAATATATACTACTTTCTAAGGTGAGCAAGTATACATGTAGCCAGATGGTTTTAGTATCAATATTTTGGCTGGATTTGTCTTTTTTTTAAAGACAATTTTTGCTTCACAGCAAAATTAAAAGGAAGGTACAGAGGTTTTCCCATACACCCCCTTCCTCACACATGCATAGTGCTCCCCATTATTAGTGTCTGCTGCCAGAGCAATGCATTTGTTACAATTGTGGAACCTCCATTAACACAGTATAATCAACTACTGTCCACAGTTTATATTATGGTTTGTTCTTGGTGTGGTACATTCTACTGTCTGGACAAATCTATAATGTATTCATCACTGCAGTTTTATGCAGAGTATTTTCACTGCCCTAAAAATCCTCTGTGTTTTGCCTATTCATTCCTCCTCCTGCCAAATGATGGCAACCACTGGTCATTTCACTGTCTAGTTTTGACTTTTTTAGAATGTAATGTGTTTGGAATCGTACACTTCATAGCTTTTTTCAGATTGGCTTATTTCACTTAGTTAATATGCATTTACACTTCATCCACCATCTCTTCATGGTTCGAGAGACCATTTTTTTGAGCACTTAATATTCTGCTGTCTAGATGGACCACATTTAATTTATCCTTCACCTTCTGAAGAACATTTTGAATGCTTCCAAGGTTTGGGCAATTATAACTAAAACTGCTATAAACATCTAGGTGCAGGTGTGTGTATGTGAAGATATGTTTTCAGCTCCTTGGGGTAATTAGCAAGAAACATGATTGCTGGCTCGCATGGTACGAGTGTGTTTAGTTTTGCAGGCAATAGCCAAACTCAAAGAGGCTGAACCATTTTGAACTCCCACTGACAATGGCTAAGAGTCCCTGTAGTTCCAGTACCCTGGCCAGCACAGGGTATTCTCACGGTTCTAGAATTTGGCTGTTCTGATAGGCATATAGTGCTTTATTCAGTCAGATTCAGGTGTTAATCTTAGGGAGAAACTCCTTCATGGACACACCCAGAAAAGTTATGTTGCAAACAAAAGCTTGATCTAGGTTTGATTCCTATTCTTGTGAGCTGTCTTATTTCCTATTATTATCTTTTCTCACATCCCCAGGCCACAATCAAATATAGGCCTGTTTTTAGGTTTCCTGCCAGGAAATCAGTAGGAGATATCTTGGCTGTTAATAAGTCCTATGTCTACACAGGAAAATTAACTTCCTTGATGTTTTCCTCTGCTCTCTCCTCTAATTTCTGATTTCAGAGATCCAATGAGAGGGTTTTCCAGAATCTATCTCCATGTCCTTGAACTTTGTGCTCATTAATGTCTTCTTAGTTGTTTTATTACAGGTCCTGAGAGTTCCGTCCCACTTATTGTTTAGTCTATTTTTTTTTAATTCATTTATTTTTGGAGAGAGGGGAAGGGAGGGAGAAAGAGAGGAAGAGAAACATCAATGTGTGGTTGCCTCTCACATGCCTACTATGTGGGACCTGGCCTGCAACCCAGGCATGTGCCCTGACTAGGAATCGAACCAGTGTCCCTTCGGTTCTCAGGCTGGGTGCTCAATCCACTGAGCCACTCCAGCCATGGCTGTTTAGCCTATTTTTACATTCCTTCTGTTATTCAATCTTTCCATTTCATTCTGTTTTTGTTTATTTCCAGGTCTTCATCTTAAGTCATTTGCTTCTCTTTCTTAAGCACATACGTGTTTTAAGTTTGTGGGGTTTTTTTTTCATGTCTCTGAGGAAGCTATTTATTTTTATGTCAAAGTCCGAATTTTTCAGTCTAGTGATTTTCTTTCATGCTGTTGGTTTTATTCAAATAGCCAGTGATTTTATGTTGCCTGCTTACCTTTCGTGAAACAAATGCTGATCTTGTAAATTATTTATAGCTGAAGTGTTTCCTAAGCACTCTCTGCTTTCTGACAATAAAAATAAAACTCCATGCAAGGTAGCGGCTGTGCTGACCAATCTGACGTGGGAAGCCAGGGGTCAGGGGTCAGCACTTAGATTAGTGAGCAAGCTGTGAACACTTCGACAAATGGAAAATGTATTTTCTAGAGATGCATTTTTTGTGCCCTTTGAAGTAACCAAATGGAACCAGGTCCTGTTTTACACTTTTTTTTGCCTGACACTAATGCCCGCTTTATGCATCCCTGTAGCAAACCTTAAGCATATTTTAAAAGTTATCGTTGTGCATGTATCTTGAAGGCAAGTGTCAAACCTAACAGCTATGATACACAGATAATAACACAACTTTCCCCTAGTCAAAAACTAATGGATTTGAGGACGCTGCTGTCTCTGGCTGTGTGACTTGTCCAAGGTTTTGGTGGGAAACCTCACTTCCAGGGATACCTTGCTTTTTGTCTGTGGTGTGTTATTGTTCTACTACCATTTTGCTTTCTCCTCCAGCCTCAGTTTGTGTAATTCCTGCCTTCATCTGTTTGGTCCAAGGTACCGTGAGCTTCCTACAATGCCCGTGACCTGATCAATCTGTTTCAATGTTTTAAGCTCTCTAGGCTTCAGGGAACTCTTTTTATTTGTATATTACTCTATCCTATCAATTATACTGGAGGTTTAAAAAACAACTAAATATTTTCATGAAGATAGACATCTTCGTCAGTAGGACTTTCTGAAGTTTTTTGTTGACCTCAGACGTAGACGTTGGAGGTGATTATATTCTTCACCTTAGGACATGTGATTCCAACAGCCATTGAAAGCTTCCTTCGAGTTTATTTTATCCCTCATTTTTCAGCCTAGTACCTGTCCCTCCTGCTCTTACTCCAGTGTTCTGATGTCAACGCCAGGGTTTTCGTAGCTCTTAATTGCTGTAGGATATTTTACATATGCATCCAACAGATTTTATTATTACATTATGTTTAGTCATTTATTTTTGCTGATATGAATGTCTTTATATCAACTCTGTGTCCTGGCTACAGTTATATATTTTTTGGCAAATGTACCCAGCAGTGAGGATTTTGGGTGATATGACGTATGGGTTTTCAATTTTACCAACTATGGCAGAAATGTTCTCTAAACAGCTGCAACAAATTTTACTTAAAACAACAGCATGTTAAAATGGATTTCTTATTATGCCATTGTTAATACATAACTTTATTTTTGTCAAAATAATAGCTATAAAGTAGTAGCTTACCATTGTTTAAATTTGTTTTTTTCTAATTACGGGTAAGGTTGAGCATCTTTTCATGGGCCTAGTAAATGCCTAGTAAAATGTTTTTATTTACTACTTTAAACTGGACTGTTTTTGTTGATTTTTGAGTTGCTTCTAACCCCAACTTGAATTAATACACTAAATATTTATTCTTATAATTGCTAAATAGTTTTCACAAAAGCATATATGGAAAATAGTTCATTGAGATCTTTATTTTATAATTAATTTCCTTGTACATTAGATCCTATTTCTACAGTTTCTAAGTGAACATATTGATCTATTTCATCATGCGTCTTTCATATATTGTTTTAATTAACAAGGTTTTGTGGACTATTTTAATATTTAATATAGCTAGTATCTCATGTTGCTCTCTATTTCAGAGTTTTCTAAGATCTTTTCCTTTTTTAAATATATAATTCTGATTTTAAGAATCATTTTTTCTAGGATTAAAAAGAAAACTCAGTAGGTATATTTATTTTGAAGTCATATTTATTTTATAAATATCTTGAGGGCAAGTTAACATATTTTATGTTGGTTCTTCCCTTACAAGAATATGATATATTGTCTGTTAGGGTAAATATCCAGGATTATTTCAAAATGTTTCTTATATAGATTCTGCATATTTTTGTTAAATATGTTTGAAGATCATTTTACAATTACTATTGTTAGTGGAACCTTTACTTCCATTATAACTTCTAATATGATTGGCTTACATATATATGAAGGGTATGCATTTATATATTAATTTTATATCTTACTAGATTACTTTCTTGTAGTAGTTTTCAGTTCATCTCCTGGGTTTTCTAAATATGCAGACTAATCTCAAATAATCATTTTATATGATCTTCTCCAACACCTGTACTGCTAATTTATTTTACTAAGTGCAAAAATTAGTACATGTTGTTTAGAACTATACTGCTTAATTTCAAAAATTTGAAGATTTTTCAGTTATATTTCCCTTATTAGTTTCTTATTTAATTTCATAAGGAAGTCAGAGAACATACTTCATATTATTTCAAATTTTTAGTGAATTGGTATATGGACTAGAATAGGATGTCTTGGTACAATATTCCTGTATACTTATAAAACATGTGTTCTTTAATCAATAGATGGAATAATTATACATATTTTTATAATGATAAAATGTATTAAGTTGCAGCACTTTTTTTGCATGTATTGAAATAATCATGTTTTATTTTTCACTTTCCTCTATTATTATGGTGAATTATTGTTTGTAACTCTACCTAGTTGCCACACATAAACCAACATTAAAATTTTTTCTTTGAGATTAATTGAAAATAAGGAAAGTATTTATTTACCAACATTATAAATTCTAATTTAAAATGTGAATTTAATAGTGTAAACATTTGGTATATTTTTATTATATTTAATTATAAATTTTTATTTATTTTTAACTACAGATTTAAAAGCTTGGCAACTGATGAATAAACAAATTTGCAAATAATTTTTTGTGCACTTCAGGTTCAGAAAGAAAAATTTTCAGTTCATTTTCTGTTTCTGAAAAATGCTATTACTCTTTTCTAACTTTTAAACCTATTTGAAATTTATTTTGGATTATGTTTCCAGGTGTATATAACATTTTCTGAATTTTTGTGGGTACGTGTTTGTATGTGCTGAGAATGGGGTTATCCAGAAAAGCATAATTCATATGATCCTCTGGTTTTATAGAAGCAGAGTAATTAAGTGAACATACTTGTTGTCATCTGTGCTGCTACTACAGATGTGTTGCTATGTCAGGTACATAGAGAAGCACGTTCAAATGGTTGCTTCCAAGCAGCTAGCTTGCCCTTGCCACTTTTCATTAGGTTTGCTGCAGTTGAGGAGGTGCTCAGTTCAAATCTAGTAATTCAACTGAATGTCAGAGGTTTTTAGATCAAGGAGTTAGAAATGCAACCTGAGCTGAAATGACAAGCGTGGCTGTCAAATTATACTTTAACTTATTGTGACACTATTTTGCATGTTGTAAAAGTGTGTAGTGTAGGATGGAGTAAAGCGTATATATTTGAGACATGCATTTTCAAGTCTTACTTTACTACTGAATAGCGCTGTGACTTTGGATGAATTTCTATTTACTCTAGTCCCATGGGGCATGTGAAAGCAAGCCTTGTTAACTCTCAGAGCTAGGTGATTGGGGTTCATTTATCAGGTCACATCCATAATATTTAGGGTGCTAGATGTGTTAGTAAGCTCCTTCCAGAAAAATGCTGGTGGCATGGTTTTATTGTTGGAGATGGAGGGAGATGGGGGAGAAGTGTGCACTGCCTTTTGGGGGTTCCAATGAGGAGCACAGTCAGCACCAAGGAGCTCGGTATCTGGGCGGCCCATCACTCAGGTGGACATCTTAAAGGCAGGTCCTGGATGTATACTCTAAACCCATCGCTCTTCAGGGAGAAGATGGGAGTTGGAGGTTCCCTCCTGTTTGGGTAGCACTGTTAAGTTTATGGTGAGAATGTGTCTCAGCCTTTATTTGCCAGACATTTAGATATGGGTATTTTGCATTGGCTAGTTTCTGGATTTCTCAGAGCAAGTTGCCGTAAATGTAGCTGTACATTTGATGCCTCCATGGGAAGAGGGACCTGGAAGAGCCTCTTACATGGTCATGCTGGTCCCTCTCTCCAAGTGGCAGAACAGGCTCTGGTTCCAAGAAATGTTCTTAAGTAAAGACACTAGTATTTCCCACAGACACAATCCACAAAGTGAAGGGTTATAATTAGATGAAGGAAAATGTTAAACACAGCATTTACTTGAAAACTGAGAATTTCTTTTAGACACGTAACGAAAGATACAGTAGATTAATTAGGTCTTCTGGGTACATCATGACCTCTGTATGAGTTCTTGGTCTTCTGGATCCCTGGTCTTTATGCTGCCCTTTTGCCTTTTTTAAATCATCACCCACCGCAGAATCCTGAGACAAAATGTCATCCCTGTCCTTCTGAAAAGTGCTTCCATACTTTAATAACGCACTCTTCACTCAGCCCTTTGATACATGACTAGATTGGTGGGTGGGGTGAATCATGGCTTTATTTAAATAAAATATTTGCACATGGGAAGTCTAATTCTTTAACCCTAAAATGTGACTGATGAAACACATCAATGACTCTAGACATTAAAATAAATAGATGATAGGGATATTATGAAGATAAATCTTCATTCCTCCTGAAATCAAATTCTATGAGTATGGATGATGCCCGAATTCTGAGTGTATCTCTTTTATAAATGTGAAAGTTTTGAAACAGTACCTGATTATTTTAGATCAAATTAGTTACCTTAACTAATTAAAGTCATAATTTAGTTCATTAGATCCATATTTTCCTTAAAAATAATTATGTGATTTTTTGACACATAAAACATTTTTTTACCATATAGTTTAAACATGCCTCTTAATCATACCCATTTGTGGTTTCAAGCTCAAATGTGGCTCATGTCTTTGGAGCTATTTTCTTTGATCCTACTTGTATTTGGGTGTGCTAGAAATAGGATTTTTATATTAAGCACTTTTATGGACTTTATGAACTTTAAGTTCAGACAATCTTTTAAAAGTTTCTGTATAGTTAAATTAGTATTTTTATATATTTTAAAAAGTTAAAGCACCTTGTCATTAAGCAGTATACACAAAAAATAGTATCAATATTAATCCAGGCTACTGAGATTGTCTAATGCTGTAAATTAGTTTGAATAAATTAATTTCAAGATGCTAAATACTTACACAAATGCCTTCCATTTTTCCCTAATAAGTTTAGATCGCAGTCACTGTTCCTTTGCCCTTCAATCTTCCACATTCCATTTTTATTATTTAGTGTTCCACCATTTAATCCATGTGTCTGACTTAAGTATTGTTACCATGATTATGATCCAATCTTGCCGTTTGACAGCTTTTATAGGCTTTGCATCCAAATTATCCACAATCATCCATTAGTTTCTGAATTTTACTATTCTTGTTATTATTATGATACACACTTTCTTCCTTGGCATACTTTTGGAAGCATGTATTTATTTCCATGAGCAACATATTTTGCAATGATCTCCATCACCTTAAATGTAAGTGCACAAATTCAGAAAAGATATTATGAATTATTATTAAATGATAATTTATCATCACTTTTATCAGAGTAGATTGGGTATAAAATGCAATAACATAAAATTAGTTCATTTCTCCATAGTTTACTATAAAAAAAGCATGCATCCTAGAGAAACATTAAAAATGTGATTTTAAAAATATAAACAATGTCCCAGATAATTCAGGAAACAGTGGCATGTGTACTCAGCATTTTGGATATCCTCACAACAGTTTCTATGCTTTGGTTGATCTTGTATGTTTGAAGTTGTATAGGTATTTGAAATGATGAAGTCAAGTTATAAAAATAAGCAATGTGCAACATTATAAATTTTCACTGGCTTACCTCCCCCCCTCCCCCAACAGACTTAAACTTCACTTTGCTACAAAATCTTGCAATCCAGCTACCTTAGTCATCTTCTGAACAAATGAAATTGACTCATAAAATGACAGTACACTTTGTTTCACAGTGAGCAGATGTGGGTGTACATTTTACGACATCCCATCTGTGATCATCATATATCTCCCTATCTCATAAAAATTATTGGTTCTCCTAAAGATGTTCACCAATTGAAGATTCTGTACCAACATCCAGGTCTGAGCTGTTTGAGATCACTCTCTTTCAGCACAATATCAGGGCTGGCTTTAAGGCACTTGGCTGTAGTGTGGGAAAGAGGGCTGGCTGATTCTTAATGGATGTTCTGGGGCTTTACTGGTGCAACATGGACCTCTTACAAGTATGATATACATATTTAAATATAATTAAAATCTGTCAGATAGAAGTTTGAAAGAAATGTTTGTAAAGCAAAACATAATGTGGAGTGAAAATATGAATAAGATAAAGGGTTAAAAGGAGGCAAATGTAATGTTAAACCAAGACCAAAATATACACATGCATGAGGTTTTTTGGTACCTGAAAAAACCATTTCATGACCCACTAGTCACTGGCTCAGAAAAAATAAGCCATGATATTCAAAGAGAACAGTGCTGAAGGGCATTCAAGTAAAAAATATAAAAACGATGGGTACATTTTCAAAATACAATCCTTGTTTCATTTAAATGAGTTTCCATAGCTACTAACAATATATTAAAAACTGTGACCTTTGCTATCATGGCAGGTAGCCTCTATGAGAGCCTCTCTTGATCCCAATTTCCTGGTGTCCCCTGCCTTATCTAATTCTTTCCCACTGAGTAACATGTGTCTGATCAATAGAATATGATAACATCAAGGGGGAAAAAAAGGATGAAAAACACAGTTAAAAGTCGACTGGTCTCTGGTAAACTAGCTGTAAATTATCTGACCTCTTTATTAAAATAAATTTTTATCTATTCACATAATATGTATATTGTTCTTTACTGCTGCATCACAAATTACGTCAAAACTTAGTGTCATAAACCAAGACACTGTTGCCTGCATTTCTGTGGGTCAAATCTCCACTCTCTGCTGCAGTCCCAGAGCACACACTCGCCTGTGGCCTACATGGAACACTCTCTGGCAGAAGTTATATGTCAGGCAACAAAACAAGTCTTAATAAGTTGAAAAAATTAAAATCATATTAGTCTTTCTTTGGAAAACAATAATATAAAATTTTATATTAATCACAAGAAAAAGAAGTAGAAAATTCACAAATATGGGGAGATGGAACAACATGTTCTTGAACAACCAAATGGGTCAAAGAAATCAAAAGGAAAATCAAAAAATATCTTGAGACAAATGAAAACAGAAAGGCAACGTGTCAACACATTTTGCATACAGCAGAAGTAGTTTTAAGAAGGAAGCTCATTGTGATAAATGCCTACATTAAGCTTAAAGCAAGATGTTAAAAAAAAAAAACCTAATTATATTTATACTTCAAGGACTTAGAACAAGAAGACCAAGCTAAGTTAAAGTCAGTAAAAAAGATAAATAACAAAGATCAAAGCAGCAATAAATAAAATGGAGACGAAAAGACAATTGAAAAGATCAATAAAACTAAGGGTTAGTTTTGAAAAAGATAAACACAGTGGAGAAACATTAGACTAACTAAAAACAGAGTAGCCACAAATCAAATCAGAAATGAAAGAAGAGACATTACAACTAACAACAGAGAAGTACTAAAATCATAAGAAAGTACTATGAACATTTACATACCAACAAATTAGGTAATCTGAGAGACATTCGTAAATCCCCAAAAATTTACACCTGATTTTAGAGATAATGCTTCTATGTTTTGCTGTTGAGAATGGTATTAGCTAAAGGCCTGGCATTCGTGGCTTTTATTATGTAACTACTACATGCAAATGGTCTTAAAAGCTTACTTGGTATCTGAAAACCACCTAGTCTTTGTAAAGTTTTCTAGATATTCGTGTGAAAAAAACACAATTATTTAGCACACTCCCAAAGTGCTCTAAACTGGAAACTGGGTATCATTGCTAGAACCAGCTTTGAAGGAAAAGAAAAAAGTATTCTTTAATTTATTTGTAAAATGTTGGGCAACAAATATATTCTATGTATACTGTTACTTACAAAAGTACCTGTGCAGATGACCTCATGTATGTGTAAATGTATGACCACACATAAATACACCATGAAAATGAATCAATATCTAATATTGTTACCGAACAAGAGGAGGTGGTCCGAGGGAGGGGCAATACAATATTTGGCCCACCTAGGGATGCCCAAAACTGCTATACAACAGGGGCCCCTCCCAAAAACCAAAATACTAAAATCTACTGGGCCCTTCTGTCCGCCGCCAATTGGAAACACATCTCTTAATGCCAGAGATTTGTGAAAAGGAAACAAAATGTTTATTTAATGCTATTCAGGCCTAATGCCACCACTAAAATATCAAAGTCCTTTAGGTTGTACACCTACACCCACACAGCGCTCCCTTCTCCCTCTGTCCCAACTCCGGGTACCGTAAACCAGGAAAAGAGCACACATCCCTTTTTCAGGCCGCTGGCACCGTCAGCTGTGTCACCGTGCAGGCAGGATCTCGAGTTAATCCAAAGTACTGTGGTACCCTCTCATGGTCCACTGGCAAGAGTCCTTTGTACCCAGTTCCAGTCAAAGTCTCTGTTGCTTTTCAGGCCCCGCGGCCAAAGGGGGCACCCCAAAGCCGCGTGGGCCTCTTCTACCAAAGCTGCAGGAGTCCGCACTCCACCAAAAGCATGTGGCTGTCTTCTTCACCTGGCTGCAGGGATCTCCATTCTGGCAAAGCTGCGTGGTTTTTCCCTTTTACCTGGGAAAGAGGGGGTCCACACCCTGCCAAAACCGTGTGGCTCCCTCTTTCACCCCACCAACAGGGGGTCCTCACTCTGCTGAAACCGCGTGGCTCTCTCTCATCTGGCCAAGCAGGGACCCTTCATGTCCTGGAGCCAGTCTTTTCCAAGCTCCCACACAGCGGCCCTTCCACTCAGGGGCGCAGCCCTTAGTTACATCCTGAGTCCAAGCCCTCCTCACTCAGGAGAGCAGCTCATAGATCCCATCTTGAGTCCCAGCTACTACCTTCTCTCTTCTGCCTGGCTCCAAACTTGGCCACTGCTATTTAACATATCTATGAAACCAGTTAAAGGTTATAGATATGTTAAATAACCATTCCTCCGGAGGTTAGCTCCAAAACTGTTGCTATGCAAAATAGCTCTCAATGGCCTGGCTCCATTCTTTCTTCCCCCTGTGGGGGGGGGGGGGGGGGGGTGAGGACATCTTATATGTCTCTCCAATATTCCTATACACTTTGAATTCTGGACACTTTTCTAAATCTTTTTTGGGGCCCCCCCTGTCTGCACCCTGTATCAATATAAGCACATGCTTCGGTGTATGACATGCAGCATCTATGAGGGCACATTTCCATGGAGTTATAGCAAACCCCCATTCTTCTTGAAGAAAGTATTCTATAAAATGAGAATATATATATGTGTGTGTGTGTGTATATATATATATGCACGCACCTTATTTTAAAAACTGGCAATTCCATTTACTTAGGAGTTGATGATTTTTAGTAGTCATTGTTTTCACCATTTATTTTATTTTTCTAAATTATTATATTGATAATCCAAGTCAGTGTTATTACTTGTTTATACTTGCTTTTAAATAATAGTAACTAGCTTTCTTCTATTTTGCAGTTGAATTCATTTCCCAAGTTTGTGTATCATGTGCTATATAGCACCTTGTAAAAAAGAATAATAGATATTTAACTGACATGCACGCAATTAAAAACAGTTATTTTATCCAAAGTAGAAAAGAGCAAAACTGATGCCTTGGGGTTTTAAAAAGTTACCACAGCCTCTCAATACATTTCATTTGTTCTGAGAAAAGATTGTACAAGTGGTATCAACATTCTACTCACTATGTCATTGTCATTAATATCAATAAATTATAGACTGTATGACAAATTTATTTGTGTGACTAAGAGACAAAATTTTATTTCATCCCAGACAGAAGTATTTAAGAAATCTGCTCTATCAATCATGGCAACACTCATGTTAACACCTTTCTGGAGAATTAAGATTTTTGACTCAAGTGAATCCATCTTCTTTCCTACATATATAAAAGCATTACTTCAAGAACTTTTTAATTTACATGTTACAAATTGCTAGAAATTGGTATCATGTTAGAGGATTTTTATAAAAACATGCCAGTGATTTTTTTCTACCTGCCTCTATATCCCTTATCTTTGGTATATATGGAAATTTTTATGATACTACCATTTCCTATAAAGTGGGACAGAGTTTTTCAGTTAGCTGAGCATAATGATTATCTGTATGTGGAAATATATTCCAAAGTGATAAAATGATATAAATAAGATTGAATAAGTTTGCACTGGAAAATATACTTTTATCAAATACTTTACTTTTTGTAATTTTATCTATTGGGGAGTATGGAGGCTAAAAAACAGTGCACACAGAGCAGCTGAAGTTAAAAATATATCTTCACTACCCTGTAGAGAGCATAATATCAAATACATATTTAAATCCAACTAGATTTCCTTTAAAATAATAATTATAAAATCTTTATTAAGTGGGGTTAACAATGAGGTCATCATTAAAATTAGTCAATTTTTACTTTATTATAAATCTGAATTTACTTTTCTTTAAGAGCTTCATGCCGTTTGGAAGCCCATCAAAGCACAAATGCTGACTTTTAATCTTTTTTTTTATGACTTCCTAAATGTACTCTAAACTCAAAGCAGGTCCCCTGCTGAGTAGACACTCAAGGATAATGACCTGTCCTGTTGGAGGCAAGAGTGGCTCAGGACAGCATGTCCCACTGGGACTGAAACATGACCACTGTCATGACTTGTGAAAAGGGCTCTATAGTCAACCAGGTCAACCACAATTACAGTCCTGTAGCGAAGGAATTACCAGAGACAATTGAATTTAGGGAACTTGAGTATCTAAAATTTAATTCTTACATGCTGTGGCTCCTAAACTCCTTTAACTAGAGAACCCCTTTTCACAAAATATTTGTTAACAACAAAAGAAACACTCTGGTTTTCTCTGGCAAAGCTTTGAGAAATGCTGGCCCAGGGCATCAATCCAGCAAATGTTTACTGTGTGCCCGAATTTTGCCAGAGCATCAATAATAGATGCATGGGATTGAGTAGTGAACAAAACAGACAAATCACAAATCTAAAGGGATTTTTATTTTTGTAGGAATAATATTGTTTAAATTTTGAAGGCTTTTAAATGCTCCTAATCTAATACTGTATATTCAATCCAGTTTCCTGCAGTTGGGCATATGCATAATTGAAGCACAAAATAATACATTTTACTTTCAGAATTTAAAAACTATTATCATATTTTCTGTTAAAAATAGAGTAGCGCTGGTAACAGCATCAGATTTGGCATTTAAAATTGTAATCATTTATTCTCTAAAACCTCATTTATTAAACAAAGTGGTTTCTCATCCTTCAATGTATTCAGTGTGTGAACAGTACCAATCTATAACCCCAATTAGTCCACACTTAGATCTTCCTCCTCTCGTGTTAATTTTTAACATAATTTTAAAGCAAAACTCTAAGTCATGATATGAGTAACATAAAGTAACAAATAAAACCGACTTAATTCCTGTGCTCTCTTGTGTTCTTCTCCATATCCCCCTCATTTCACTTCTTTTTAAGTTCAAATACTTTTATTAATAGGTGTCCTACTGCTCTCGTTCACAATATTTGATACCATTGAGAATCATTGTGAGAATTTTAAACATTTTTTCACATCCGATGTTTACTGCTCAAAAAGGCAATTCTCTCTTTTTAGAGAAAAGTATTTTAGGTAGTGGAGGAAAACTCTTAAATGGAGCCACGGCCTTAAAAATCACAGAGAAGTAGCTCTCTTAAAATGTACAACTTGCTAATAAGTAGAAAAGTGAAGGGTCTGTTAAAAGGTCAGCTTCACTCTAAGCTTTTATCTGTTCAAAGACCAGCCCTGTGGGAACATGGGTTATCTAAAAGGGCAGTAATATCTTGATGTTTCCAGGAGATAGGCTGAGAAGGCAGAAAACCTAGGAAACTGCAATAATACTCAATTCGCATGAAATCTGAGTACGGGAACAGTCTGTATACTTCAGAACCAAGGCAGTATCCTTAAAGTATAGAGATACACACTTATTAATGACACCAAAAGCTGATATTTTCCAGTGTAAAAAAAGTCTATTTAGAGGAGATGAAAGTTAAACAATGTGATGAAAAAAAACCCTACCGATTACATTTCAGATCTATTTCATCAAAAAGGATTTGCACAAGACTCCCCCAAAATGTGTGTGTGTGTGCACATTTAAGCTGGTTAATTAATTTCTTTTTATTAATACTGGAATTTCTTCAAATGACTATTTAAGCCAGGGAATGAAACAGACATAAAAAGAGGTGAACCTGTGCAAAAGCAGTGATTGCTGTTTTGGGAACCTCATTCTCTTTCCAACAGAGAAATGAGAACGTATTAACTAAATGTTTCCTGGTCTGGATCGAGAAAAGTTAAATAGGATTATATTGCGTTGC
This sequence comes from Artibeus jamaicensis, assembly GCF_021234435.1. NCBI lineage: Eukaryota > Metazoa > Chordata > Mammalia > Chiroptera > Phyllostomidae > Artibeus > Artibeus jamaicensis. The sequence continues at coordinate 16,577,421 of NW_026522056.1, read as the reverse complement.
CTTCTCTTAAGTCATGTGTTGAAACCATTTGTGTTCAGATACTACTGCTCTGTGTCCATAATCGTTACTGGAACCATATTTATGATCGACTTACGATGAAGTATGATGAACTATTACGAGTTATGATGAATTACAGAGATCGAATGTGGGGTGGAGGACACTTTCTCCTGGTGCAAAATGTATGCACGCTGCAGAAAGCATTTGCACCATGAATCACTCATGATTTCCCATATAATATTTCTTTTCACTCTCCTTTTTAAAATATACGTATTCCTAGACAGAGTCACTTGTGTAGACCATAAAATCTTAGAGTGGGTGAATTTATGGAATCTAAGTGAGACAACCTAGAAACACAGAATCAAAGGACAGAGGAACAAATGACAACAGAAGAAAAACATCAGAAATAGGTGGAAAATAACAGAAAAGTGGTGGACTAGGATTCTGCGATTCCTCACTCCCTGGCTCATTGCTATCATTTTCTTGGTCCCCAAAATGAAAGGATGGGGCTACACAACCCCAAAGATCATTTTCTGCTTACAATGTTATGAAATTGGCTTACTTCGTTATATTTCCTGAAACTAATTCTGCTCTCCTCCACTCAATAAAGGTGAATTCAGGATGGATACTCAAGCCCCGTTGGAGAGAGAGGTACAGAAATGGCTCAGGTAAGGCCCTCCTTCCCTCTAAGCCTGGATGACTTAAATTCTGTTACTTTACAAAGAGGAAAAGAGCATAACACTTATAGCCTTCTAACAGGGAGTGCGATATACCTTCAGTGCACTTAAGAATTCCCTCATGGCCTGAAAAAGTCACTGCAGGGTGTGAATGCACTTTCCTGCAAGGATGTAACTTATACCCAAGAAGGGCAGGCTCAGTGCTTTGCAGAAGGCTGATCACTGTATTTACAGAGAGTGCAAAAGTGTAAAGTAATTTAGCTTTTTTGTCAGTTTTATTGTAACTATTTTCACCAACGGCAAAAGTTTTTCTTATAGAGAAATAAAGGATTTTTTAAAAACCAAATATTCATTCTCTTAAAAAAAAAAAAGTACTTCTGTATGATCGGGGCAAGTTAAGTTTGAGCAGGGGAACAATTACTTTTGTTGTTCAGTGGAAGTCTGGATCAAAGCAAAACTTGTACTGGACAAAGCCAAACAGCTATTTAAGACTTTCTTCAAGGCTATTGCAACATGGGAGAGAAGCTAAGACTCAGTCTGAGGTCAGTTCCATTAACACAAAGGGCTAGAGAGCGTTTAAGAGGAGGGGCGGGGGGAGGGGAGTGGGGAGAACTTTACACCATCTGCATTTGCTAACTAGCCTTACCCCACCCCAAAAGTAACTTTCTTATAGTTTGTAGATAGTTCTATAATTTAAAACCAGTTGGAAGTTTCCGCTCTTCCTGGCACAGAAGCTGCAAGTTAAGGCGCTGCCTTCCTGGACCGTTGCATTTCAAAGAGGTGGTTTTCAGGTTCTTGAGAAAAGACAGTCTGAGGGTGTGAAACTGGCAAGAGCCTTTTAAAACTGATTTCCATCTCCAATGGGTAGAGAAAAAAATTCATCATTATGTTTTCTAAGGTTTACCTTAGAAAAGGGAGATCCAGACCTAGAGTCAGGAAGCAGTCTGTTAAAGACCAGACCAGCAGAGGGGAACAGAAACGTACCTGAGTCTGATTCAAAACTGTTCCCCCTAAAAACGTATTTATTTATTTATTTACTTATTTTTAATCTCGAGAGTTATAATCATCACTATCAACAAAAACAAACAAGCACAGAGGTTTGGGAGGGTGTGGGACACTGTGTAAGTGTTGGAATACGAACAAGTACGAAATGCCATTCTTGTTGCTTCCAGCCTAGAATGGAAGAGGAAAATTCAGAGATAATGGTCAGTGTAACATAAATCGGTGTGTTTTGAATACCAACTGAGAAGTGCGGGTAGAAAGGCTCTAGGAACTCACCAAGGAAGAGTGACTTAGGCAAGGAAACCGGCTTTCATGTGTGAGGTTCTTTCCAATGAACCTTGTAAAATATATTATTATTGAGGTCGGAGGTTCTTTTAACTATGTATGTATATATTCAGAAAGAAAATGGGCCAGGAAATTCTACGTGTGAATAGGACTGACCTGAATATGATTTTTTTCAAACTGAGTTCCCTGGGGTTCTATGGGGTAACCAGTGAGGAACACAGACAGGAGTTTCAGTGGAAGAGACAACCCAGAGCTTCAACACTCCCTGCGAGACACAGCAGCTCTATTTTTATGTCTTCCCTGTTAAAATGCTAAGTCTCTTCGTTTGAAAAAAAAAATGGACTGCTTTAAGAAGGATCTGAAAAGCTGTAAGAAACAAAACAAAATTTTCATATGAAGAAACACACCTAAAAATAACCTGATAGTATCATATTTATTTGTGGAGATGTTCACATTTGCTATTTTGCCCCTCCTCTCTGCCTCTCTTTCACAATTACCAAAAAAAGGCACTCGCCTCAGCTGGAAAGATAGTCATTCTTCCTTCCTAATTCAAGTCACACTGCCCTGCAGCGGTGCCGTCTTTGTAATGCTCTTCTGAGAAGCAGGGGTAAGGAAAGAGAATAAAATGTATAAGCAGAGAGCCTGAAAACATCAGAGATTTACCCTCTAAAAGGTCACATCCTAAGACACCATTGCAAACCTTATTGCTTCAATAAAAAGGCACGGGACCATTGGAATTGCAGACCTTGCCAAAGTACACGGTAATTTAAGTAGCTGCAACCCAGAATTGGCAGTAGTTCACGAGTGATGTACACCTATGTATACTTCATATGGGAGTTGTGCTTGACAAATACGCTGAATATGATAAAACTGTAGGTTAGTACCAGATGGGAAGCCTTGATGATAGGACTTAAGTCCAAGTGTGATTCTCTAGAAATAAAATTTGATTTTCAAAACTTTTATTGAGGTGTACAGTTAGATAAGAGTGAAAAACAATGCAATTGGTAAATATAAATTTATGTTAATTTTGCACTAATACTTAACTGAGATGCCCTGGAGCATGCAATTTCTGAGTATAGAAAGAAATCAGAAAAGAAAAAGAAATTATTTGGATGCATACATAAAACAGCTCTGGTGAGCAACTTTGCGCCAACGCTGAAGTTCAGTGAGGCCTCTCGGGTTTAGGAAAAAAAGAGGTAAATAAGCAGATGGCCCGGAAAGAGGTTAACCTATTTCGTGACTTTTCACTGGGCAGACTTGGGACCAGGATCGGTTTGAACATTAATCTGAATATCAAGAACCAAAAAACCACCTGGAATAATTATCTCAGACCAGTTTAGTGTCCTAAATTCCTTCCTTGCTGTTTTCTAATATGCTTTTTTCTTTCTCAAAAAAAAAAAAAAAAAGAGAGAGAGAGCAAAGCACCAGCTTTTTACCACCTAGTCCAGAGATCAGAACAAAGTCCCTTCTCTCCATCTTTCCCCCTCAAACTCCTTCTACCCTCACTTCCTTAGTGAGAATCAAGCTCCAGGCTAGAGCTTCTTAACTCCCTTTATTTGAAAGCCAAGGAATGTGAAGAAGTAGGTGCCCCGGGGGCAGGGGGGTTGTTTAGCACCTTTGGCTACCAAAGAAACCCAGAGCCACATGGAGCAGATTTCTCAACCCTAAGCAGTGTGGGGCCTTTTCTGACTCAGGTGGCATCTGTCCTTCAGCAGCCCAACCTGCTGCTAACAGAACTCAGATCCCTTAATTAGAGAGATTTGAAACTTCAGGGCAGAACGTATTTGCCAACTTGATTTGGCAAAGCCCGAATCTGCTTACCTTCAGAGAACATTTTCAGGTGTGCCTTTTTAAAACAACCCATCTTATAAGCAATTTCAATACTATTTGACGTTGCTGATTTTATTTCATGTATTTTTAATGGGTCATCTTTTTTTTAATTTTTGGTGTCCTGAGTTAATTACCTAAAAATGAAGGGCACCACGTAAGAACAATCCAATAAATAATTAAGCGGCCGAAATGCAGTGGAAGCCTCATTATCTCTGTGTTTTACTAGCGCTGGAGCACAGCATACATGCTACCCTCACTCTCCGAACTGCCTCTGAAGGACCCAGAATGCTTTTCACTTTAGAGCAGTAATAATTAAAAGGCTTCTTTCCCTGCCTCTGGTTTTCTGAAGCATGGAATACACAGCACTGTGTGGGAGGAAGTGAGATGTATCAGCGTTACAAACGTCCAAACCTGGAGAGAATTTTTTACTTTATTTCCCCAATACATCCAAGTAGGAGGCATAAGGGGTGTTACGTGAAATTCATTGGTGGTAGATTAGGGAGGCAGGAGAAAGCCAAGGGGAGGGATCTCAGAGAGTGTATGAAGAATAACATGGATACTTTTTACATTGCCGGGTACGGAATGGTTAACAAGTAACATTTACAGCAGGTAGAGGTGGTGTTTGGGCAGCAAGATAACAGGGAGCGGGTCTGTGGTTTCTGTCTGGAGGTCATGCTCTGAGGAGTCCAGGAAAAAAAGGATTACCCTGTCCTTCCAAAGGTGTGTTATCATAGATGCAAAAAGGCAACAGTCAGGCTCGGTTAAGGTAGAGATCAACCTTTGTCAAAGAAGATGCTGGCCTAGGACATGACTACCTGTCGTGACTCAGTTTTATGTAGGAAGTTTCCATTTCAGACCATCCTAGGCGGTTACGTGAAGTCTCCGAGTTTGTGAGGCCACCAGGCAAACCTCCTCCGAGCTTGTCAGGTTTTTGTATGTGGCCCATTTTTGGTCCACAGATGCCACCTGCCCAGAGAGCAGAATCTTCTCCAGCATGAAGGACATTGCTACGGGAAAGGTCAGCTGTTAGGATTTGTTCATTTTTGAGGATGGATCATTCGCTGTCAGCTCTTAGCCCCTGTCACTAAGAAACAATTTAAGGAGCCCCTGTTTATACCTAGAGACATGCTGAGGATTATTGAGAGACTCTCCCCTGGTCCTCACTGGTCACTTTTTCAGCAGCACAGTCCCTGGCACAAATCAGGGCACGCTCAAACTAAATTGGTGGCAAAACAGCTACAATAAGGAGCTCTGTTTCTAACTCCTCCCTTTCTGAGTAGAAAGACCCAGCTGAAGCATGTTTCCCTCACCATTTGGTGTTCCCTCACCATTTCTTTATTACTTCCTTACTTCTTTTAAAAATATATTTTATTGATTATGCTATTAGAGTTGTCCCATTTTCACCCCTTTATTCCCCTTTGCCCTGCACAGCACCCCCACCCTCATTGCCCTCTTCGTTCATGTCCATGGGTCGTATATATAAATTCTTTGGTTTCTACATTTCCTATACTATTCTTAACCTCCCCCTCTATATTTCTACCTACAATGTGTATTATTTATTCTCTGAACCTTTCCCCCCTCCCCCCTCCCCCTCTCCCACTGATAACCCTCCATGTGGTCTCCATTTCTGTCATTCTGTTCCTGTTCTTGTTGTTTGCTTAGTTTGTTTTTGTTTTTAGGTTCAGTTGTTGATAGTTGTAAGTTTGTTGTCATTTTATTGTTCGTATTTTTGATCTTCTTCTTTTTTTTAGATAAGTCCCTTTAACATTTCATATAATAAGGGCTTGGTGATGATGAACTCTTTTAACTTGACCTTATCTGAGAGGCACTTTATCTGCCCTTTCATTCTAAATAGATAGCTTACAATGATATTTCTAAGCTTTGCTGAACAAAGTAGTCTTGGATGTAGGTCCTTGCCTTTCATGGCATTGAGTACTTCTTTTCAGCCCTTTCTTGCCTGCAAGATTTCTTTGGAGAAATCAGCTGATAGCCTTATGGGAACTCCTTTGTAGGTAATTGTCTCCTTTTCTCTTGCTGCTTTGAAGATTCTCTCCTTATCTTTAATCTTGGCTAATGTAATTATGATGTGCCTTGATGTGTTCCTTCTTGGGTCCAACTTCTTTGGGACTCTCTGAGCTTCCTGGACTCCCTAGAACTCTATTTCCTTTGCCAGATTGGGGAAGTTCTCCATTATTTTTTCAAGTAAGTTTTCAATTTCTGGCTTTTCCTCTTCTCCGTTTGGCACCCCTATGATTTAGATGTTGGGACATTTAAGGTTGTCCCAGAGGTTCCTAAGGCTCTCCTTTTTTGAATTCTTGTTTCTTCATTCTGTTCTGGTTGAATGTTTATTTCTTCCTTCTTGTCCAAAACATTGATTTGAGTCCCAGTTCCCATCCCGTCACTGTTAGTTCCCTGTTGATTTTCCTTTATTTCACTTTTCATAGCCTTCACTTCTTCCTCTATTTTGCAACCATATTCAACCAATCTGTGAGCATCCTGATTACCAGTGTTTTGAACTGTGCATCTGATACATTTGCTATCTCTTCATTGCTTGGCTGTATTTTTTTCTGGAGCTTTGATCTGTTCTTTCATTTGGGCCATTTTTTTTGTCTCAGCACACCTGTTATGTAGTAAGGGGTGGAGCCTTAGGTACTCACCAAGGTGGTGCAAACGTGTCATTGCATTGTGGTGCTATATGTGGGGGAGGGGTCCAAGAGGGAAGAGTGCTACTTGCTTGGCTCTCAACCCACTTTCAGTTACTTCCCCCACTACCCACACACAAACTGGGCCCTTCTGGTGCTGATTCTCAGGTGGGTGGGCTAGTGTACGTTCTAGGGCCCCATGAATCTCTCCAGTGAACTCTCCTGTGAGGCTGGAAGTTTCTCCTGCTGCCTTAACTCCCACAGGTGTTTTCAGTCATAGGTTTTGAGGATTTATTTCCCTGCGCTGGGACCCTGGGTTTCGAGGTTTATCTCACTCCCCAGTTGTTCCTTCTGGTTTATCTGCATACAAACATGGGACCGCCCAGTCTGCCAGCTGCCTCCTCGCCTGTTCTGCCAGCCACTGCCTTGCCATGAGTCCTCTCTGCCCCTCCTACAGGTCTGGATGAATATTTCTTCTTTAACTTGTTTGCTGTTGGATTTCCATAGTTTGATTTTCTGTCAGTTCTGGTTGTTTTTGTTTTTAAATTTGTTGTTCTTCTTTTGGTTGCGCAAGGAGGTACAGTTTATCTACCTACACCTCCATCTTGGTGGGAAGTCTGCTTCCTTCTTACATAGGTTTATATCAGCTAAGTTTAGACTTGTGAGAATATACCACACAAAGGGAATGATGGAGGAAGTACATGGTAATATGTATTACTTTTTCTATTGTATAGTCGTAACCATTACCAGACCAATACCAAAAGCTTCAAATTTTGATATTGTAAGGATAAATAGCAATAAAAACTGAGAGTCTTAATTGCCCCTGTTGAAAACAAGGAAATTCCCTTCCCTCTTGTTAGAATATTTCCTTTAGAAAACTTGCAAGTATAAGTAGTCTCCTCTCCTTTAAATGTAGAAATCCTTTTGGACAATGAGGTAGGCTTTTTGTCAGCTTTATGACCTAGGACAACCTTCCAGAGGACCTGCCAGCCATCTCTTTGAAATGTAAATAGTAAAAAAGCTAGAACTCCTTTCTCCCAGTGTCTGTGGGAGGGTTGGAGCCCAAAGTTGGTGTCTGCCTGCTTCCAAGTGGCAAAACTACCTCGCGTTAGGAAAATATGAACAGTTGTTTTTCCTCTGGATAAAGTCAGTTAACCAACACAGTCACTTCAATTACCAGGTGATTTAGGATAAACGATGTGTGGCAAATGATGCTGACAAGCCCATTCGCTGGATGACTAGTTATTGTTTATCTTGAAAACATGTGAAATAGATTGTATATGCTTGGCTACATTAAAAGACGAGATGTCTTTCTGTCTTTGCAATCTCTTCTCTGCCTGCTTACAATGCACATCACATCTGATTTCATGCTTATTCAATATTAGAACTGTTTTCTTTCTCTGCTCCCTTTTGGAAGAGATTTTCCGGGTTGAATGAAGATTTTGTTTTTATTATATATCCCAACAATTCCAGCCACTATGTCCAGCCACCAGTCAAACTATGTCTCAATGTTTTCCCAGTTAACTGAAGTAGGTCAGTAATTTTCTTCCATAAGGCGTCAATAGGTAAGCCCTAACTCTGCAACATACACATAACACAAGAGGTAAACACCATTCTTTTAATTAGTGCTAATTAACTCTGTCATATCCTGCCAAAGATGAATTACAGAAAATATGTCCTGAATTCCAATTAATTCTGTGGCTAACTGTTGTGTAACTCTGGGTAAATTATGGTTCTTCAGTAAATAGTCATGACTTACAAATATTTAAATAAAAACTTTTCAATGTAGAGAGCTAAAGGAGGCAGAAACTAAAAAATGTAAAATATTTTTGACTACCCCAGTACACAGCTGCCTCATGTGTGAACTGTTAGAGTTCATCATAATTAGCATTAATTGTGTACCTGTATATGTAGGCCTGCACTGCTTTCCTCTATGTTTTCAGTATGTTTATAATATTAGTGATGCTTTTCAAAATCCACTGTATTTTATTCAATGCTATTATTTAGGGGAATAGCTGTATATTTGTCCCAGAGACACTGTAGCCACGTGGAAGACTTTAGAATCCCAGATAATCCACCAGAAGCAGAACCTCCGTGGGAAGCAGTACTGGGGCAGAAAAATCTAGGCTGTGATGGAGAAATTGCTGGTAGCTCAGTGTGTACAAGTAAGAGAAATAAAAAGTCCAGGGAGTCCAAACTTTTGTAACTTTTACCTCCAAAGGCTCTACCACAATCTCAGAGTAAATGTTGGAGAAAATTCTCCTTGGGCTTCCAGAAGGGGGGAGGGGAAAATAATTATGGCTTAAAAAAATCTGTTATAGCAAAAAAGTCTGCCCTCAAGAGAAATATGAACTAGTGTCTAACTGTTGGGTATTTTATCAGAACCTAACCGACCTGGGAGAAGGGAAATACCCAACTCTAGCACACTTCAGCCATCCCATCCCTTCTGGAGGGGTGGGGACTTAGACGTACTACGGAGTTCACAGTCTGGAAGGAAAGGTTGCTGAAAGACTAAGGCCTCATCGTAGGATGTATAGCTCCCCCACCCCTCACACTGCACAGCCATCTCTAAGGGTTTAATGTACTGCCATTACTTTCACCTAGTACATCATGTTTGGTTTTCAATAAAAATTACAAAGCGTACTAAAAGGCCAAGTACACAGTTTGGAGACACGGAGAAAGCATTAGGATCAGACTCAGATATAGAAGAAAAGTCAGACAAGAGACAATAGAACTCCCAAACACTAACTTAAAAGAAACCTAGATGATGTTATGTATAGTGCTGACTGGCAACATACAACATGAAGGGACAATCTATACGAGAAATAATTAACCAGGTGGACTTCAATAAAATTAAAAACCTTTTGCTCTAGGAAAGACAATGTCCAAAGAATAAGAGGACAGGCTACAGACCTATAGAAAAATATTTGCAAAAGGAATATCTGAGAAATGACTGTAGTCCAAAATAGGCAAGAAATTCTTGAAACCAAACAACACGGTGAATCGCCTGATTCAGAGATAATCAGATGACTTAAGTAGACACTTCAGCAGGAAGATATACAGATTGCAGATAACCATACAAAAATATAAAAAGAGCTCCCACATCATATGTCACCGGGGAACTGCAAATTAAGACAATGGTCAGGTGTCACTGCATACACGTCATGGTGACCAGGATCCAGAATGCTAATGGCACCCGGTGTTGGTGAGAATGTGGAGTGACAGGAATTCTCCACAATACAGGAGACAATGATTTTACTAAGGAGTGTATATTGCTATATATATATATATATATATATATATATATATATATATAATATTTGCTTAAGGTCACTAAGAAAATGTTTGCAAATAACAAACAGAGAAGTAAACAAGTACAAAATTGTATGTCTTAATTGGTGTTGCAGTTTAGAGAAAATAGAAGTCAAAATTTATGAGTTTCTAATGTGGCTTTCCACACATGCCATTAAAATGATAACTTCCTAACTTTATTGCCGTATTCAGAAATTACTTAAAAGTATATGCCTTCTGAAATGTTTGAACAGAAGTTGCTTAAAAATGTCATATTTAGTCATGCTGCGGGATAAAAATCTCAGACTTTTAAATTGGAATATTAGAAGTCTTTGATCCTCAGAGAATAAGATTTAATCAGATTGCAGCAAGATAAGCTGTGATGGACAGTTATTTATTTAAGAGCAGTATGACTTTTCAGTTTTGATAAGCAGAGATGCCCTCTTTTAATATTAAAGTTGACAACTGAAGTCAACTTACTATTAAGTTCAGAAGGGAAGATAATGCATTTTTACAGAACTCCGGGAAGGTTTTTATGTTTTACAGTGGGGAAAAAGTGTACCTGGACGCCAAGAAGACTCTACTGTAGAGCAGTTTGAGGAGAATTTTAAAACCATTTCCCTGAGCACCCTCAGGCCCACAAAAAAAAAAAAAAAAAACCCTTACTCTCTCTGTTTCTCAGGCCCTCGAACAAACACCTGGCTCACAAGAGGCAGTCTGCAAAGAACTGGAAAATAAACACAATGTCAAACAGCAAACAGCCTGACAAACAAAAATACTGAGTGACTGTAGGATATGCCATTCCCTAGGAATATACTATTGTCAGTGGAAGCAATATTTTTCTCTCTTCCATAAAAACATATTTTGAGGAGTCACAGCGAAATTCACAGGTAGTTAACAAAACTACTGAGTGCTTTGTCTAGGGTACATGCTGTATTAAATGACTTTTTATCTATCGTTTCATGTAATCTTCACAGCCCCAGTAGGCTGTCACCATGGCTAATCCTTTTACAAATGAGTGAAATTAAAAAATACAGAAGAAGTTAAGTATCACTTCCAACCAAGCAGCTGGGATACAAAGCTCTGAAATAAGCTATTCTGACTCCAGAGTAGCTCTTATCCACACATCAAATTGTCCCCTAATATAAGTAAGTCCTTAACTGCAGATCAAGATGGTTTCACTGATTTTAAGATTGTAAAACAAATGCATGTGTAAGTTATTGGCCTGAGGCCATCAAGTTAAATCTGGTCTACAAGCTAACTCAAATATTAGGTATGTCACCTTATGAATAAAGCTGAGATGTAAAAAATGTGGAGCAACCATGAAACTATATACTTTTTTAAAAGCTTTCTTATGAATACCACTAAAAACTGCTCTTCATAAAGTTTCTGTCTCACAACTAATAATGTTTTGCTACCAGATTTCCCTGCCAAAGGCACAATGTATAATTTTTATCTTCCAGGCATAGTCATAGTAACAAAGGTAATTAAATGGAGTAATGATTTTCAACATTTTCCCTCCATCCACCCCAAAAATGGTATGTGGAAAGATAATTACAAGCTTCAGAGGAGATGTTGTAGCTCTCTAATGGAGAGAAGCCCTCCGTAGGAGCTGGAGGCAGGAGGTCGGCGTGTATCTTGTCTGCCAGGAGCTTTGCTGCCCCATGTAGGGCAGGGCTTCTAGGGACGGTGAATGAAAAACACTTTTGTAGATGCTGTGGTTTTTCTCACTACTTCATTACGAAGAAATGTTGGTAGACGCAAGATGAGACCCCAAAATGAAAAGAGTATCACATCCAAACGTTTATGTGAAAGTCTGTATGTGTAAACGGGGCGCATTCCAGGCATGAGACGGGAATCTCGAGGCCGTTCAATCCTGAAAAACGCCACATCCACTTTACAAAGCACTGTTAAGATTGATTCTTCCAATTAGACTGTCCAGTTAGACTTCTTTCTCTGAAACTCATACCTCTGAAAAGCATAGAAATGAGGACATTCAGAGTCCAGACTGATGGAGCCAGAGGCCAGGGCTCTTTTGCAGCTCAAGTGAATGAGAAGTGCACCGGGCATGGCTTTGGAGACTCCAGTGTCGTGTGTCATTATCTGAGGTGAGCCATTTAATTTCTCCAGGCTTCCTCACTAGTAAAGAAAGTATAGTTGGTGGCCTGAAGCAGCTCTAAGATCTCCCACTATATTAAACTTTCTGTGGCTCCAGATATTCTTCACTTTATAAGCTTCTTTCTTAGCTTTATATTATAACTCCTTTCCAACTACCATCTAATTTTCTGCACAGAGTGAGTTGCACATCAGATGCAGTATTAACCAGGGTCTCTGAGGGAAAAGAATACATTAGAATTTTACACTTTTATGCTTAACTCCTGTCTTAGTGTTTACATTTATAAAGCTTTCGTATATGTATGAATCAAAAGTATAATAATAGCTTTATTTACTAATGACAGTCCCAGAAGATTTAAGTATTGGCAAGGCAGTAGAGATCTTCATAAAGACAATTCTCTAGATAAACATGTAAATGACCTGTGAACTTGGACAACTGTATAATGACATGCATCCATCATTATGATATTGGATAGTGTATTTCACAGACCTGAAAATCCTATGTGACCCACCTAGTCATCCTTCCCCTGCTCTCCTTATGCCTATTAACCACTGATCTTTTTACTGTCTCCAGAGTACTGCTTTTTCAAGGATATCATGCAGTTGACATCATACAGTATGCAACCTTTTCAGATTGATTTCTTTCACCTTATATGTTTAAGGTTCCTCCATGTCTTTTCATGGCTTGACGGATCATTTTTTAGTGCTAAATAATATGGCATTATCTGAAGACTCACATTGAATTGGTTCATTCATGTACTGAAGGACATCTGGGTTGCTTACAAGTTTTGGTAGTTGTGAATAAAGTTGCAATAAATATGCATGTGCAGGTTTTTGTATAGACACAAGTTTTCAAGTCTCTGGGAGAATCATCAAAGAGCATAATTGCTAGATCGCATGGAAAGTTAGGTTGAGTTTTGTGAGAGGCTGCCAACTTATGTTCTGAAATTGCTGTACTGTTTGCATTTCTTTCACCAGTGGGTGAAGAATACCCACTGAACCACATCCTCGTCAGTACTTGGTGTTGTCAGTGTTCTGGATTTTGGCCATTTTCATACATGTGTAGTGATGTCTCATTTTTATTTGCATTTCCCCAATGACATAATAGGTGAAGGACCTTATTATATGTGTATTAGTCACCTGTATGTCTTGTTTGTTAAGGTCTTTGACTTAGTTTTTAATCAGGCTATTTGATTTTTTTATTGCTGAATTTTAAGCATTCTCTGTATATTTTGGACAAAAATCCTGTATGAAATATTGAATATGTTCAATATTTTTTTGAAAATATTCTCTCCCAGTTAGTGGCTTATCCTTTAATTGACTTGATGCTATCTTTTGCTGAGCAGAAGTTTTTAATTTAAATGGAGTCCAGTTTATCAATTATTCTTATATAGATTGTGTGTTGGTGTTGTATGTAGAGTCATCACCATGCCACAGATTATCTATCTCTGGGGTCTCTGTTTCATTGATGTATTTGTCTGTATTTTTCATCAATACTTCACCAATACAATCACCAATGACTCACCAATATAATGAGTCATTGATGATTGTAGCTTTAAAGTAATACTGTGAATACAGTAAAACCTCAAACATAAATACATACAAATAAATCTGAGGAGTTTGTAAAACATGTAAGACATTGATACCATTTTAAAAAACAACTTGAAAAGACTTACATGAATAACAAGAAATGCTATGCTATTCCCTTATGGGAATAATCAATGGTAAGTGATTCCAGCTAATGGGGGAGAAGATTCAAGAAGTATAAGAGAGAGAAAATAAAACCAAACATATGTGTACATTACTAAGGTTGCCACTTTGGAAAACAGGGACATGTTGAGGATTGGTGAACAACACTGTGACAACCCTTTCCAAAAAGATCCTCACTGGTAACTTCTTCAGCCTTCTAACAAATTATTTCTATTATATATCCCAAAAATGAATGTTGAGTAGAATGGTCTCATAATTGATTTCTTGTTCTCTAAGTATGTTTAGGGTAGGTAATCTGGCAGCTATTTTGGTATTCTCATCCTTTATGCCTTCTGCCTAAACTCCAAGAAAACAAGAAAATTATTCATTATACTGCCCTATTATATTTCTATAATAGGTAATTATAGAAATAGTAATATCTCATTACTATTAGTAATAGCTCAATAGGTAATTTAGATCAAAACAGTAATAGCTCATTTGGTAAGTTGAACCCCCCGTCTACCTAAATCTATTTCTTATGGAAGGGTACAAGTTCAAACAATTTTCTCTACTGAGCTTTAACTTGATGGCCCAATGACTTTTTCCAAAGCTACAAATTAAAAATTCAGAAAACTGGAAAGTATTTGAGTATGTTAGCCTCAAGTGATCCAGTATCATCATAAACTACAATAGGACTTCTCACTAGGGTTGTAATATCTGTCCACTGTGCAGTCCTGAAAGCATTTGACATTTATTGCTTTATGATGTGAATTAAAGTTGCTTCAAATGAACTATTCTCAATGGTATGTGACATGTGCCAAATATGAAAATAATCCAGTTATCTATGTCTTTTTATTCTGTTTATTGCACTGATGAGTTACCCCTCCATTAGGCAATCTCTTTAATGAAATTTCCCAACAATGGCAGGTATCAATGGAATCATTTTATCTTTATTTTAACTTAGCAGTAATGTTTGTTTAATTTTGTTCTAGTTTGGAAATCATTGCTCTACCTGATGATCCTAAACTAAGTGATGGAAACAAAAGCTAGAATAAACCAGCCTTTGATTTGGCCTGCTTTATTGCTGTGTCAATACAGGCTAGACTTCACCAGTCTGCCCGAGGAAACAGCATTATAATGGCCATATTTCCAATTAGTTTACCTGCTCTTCTAGAGACAAATTTAGACTTCACCATTTCCATCTCCAATGATTGAGGTATTACTGACTTTTCAATTGTTCCCTAACGTGAAATACATAATCTTTTCAAACTGTTATGAAGTACCTTTGTCACCTCCACACTGCTGAAGCTTGAGTGTAGGCATCAATTGTCATCCTTTACAGAAGTCTTTAGGAGAAATCAACTTTCCCATGCTTATTTGACAAGGCTCCTTTGTTTCAAATATCTTTTTCATATCTGAATTCTTTCGTTTGTGAACAGGCCCTGTGATTCAAATTCAGTGATACATAATGCCAAATTACAATTAATTTTTCATGTTGAGGTAACGTATTTCCCTGTTTAATTTTCACTTGAAATACTAGGTAAAAAAAGACATCATAGAAATGTGGGTAAAATATGTTTGAAGTGATTTCTCTTATATAGAAATATTTAATACTCTTAGTTACTGAAATTTCAATTAAATATCTTGCTTTAAGGTTTAATTTCAATGATGATGCTATCTCAGGAAATGAAGGAGAAGGAAAATTAATGTTAATCGTATGAGAAAGTCTACTGAGAAAACATTAAAGAAAGTTAAAGGAAAATGTGCTATAATCATAAACTAAGCTTTGTGACAATTAGGTGGTTATATTGCAATGGATACTCTCCAGTGGTATGAGACTCATAATTAGAAGTTTTTTATGGTGCAAGACAAATAGAAGAGCCCTACATTAGACTTTAGCTGAAAAATCATTTTGGGAAACTCACTGTGGCCACTGCCATGTACAATGACATACAGGCTTTTCCAAGGTGTTTGAGGATTGGGCTGGATGGGGACTAATGCACATACAGCTGTTCCCTTCTCTATAAAATGCAGGCAAATGTGTAGAATAACATAGCTCCTATTTAATGATCATCTACTAAGAGCCAAACATTGTCCTGAATATTCTGCATACATCATAATCATATTTAATCTTCACAACAAGTTTATATGTTAGAACCTATTACGTTTTTCACGTGACAACAAGGGCATTGTGGCAGAGGGGAATAGCCCAGACAACCTTGGTACTAGCACAGGTTTTATGTTAAATCTGTCAACTGCAACAATAATTCTAGTATTACTATAAAATCTACCCATGTATGACCTCAAATCAGCATACACTTCTGAAAATTTAAAATCTTCCCTTGGACGTGCGTCGAGAGCTTGCCCAGGAGATTGGGTATGGGCAGACAACAAATGCTTTCCCAGCAGCAATATCAGCATCACCACCATCACTCTTCCATCTATTGTATCTAGATCTTTGTAAAAATGTAATCTCTAATACTAATTTCAATCCACATTTCTGGGGGGAAAGTTTGTCAAAGTCATTTTACTGATAGAGATTCTCTCATTATAGGTCAGCACATCAGTTTGGTTCAACAGGGTCACTAAGCGACTTTAATGAAGGGTATGGGAACATTTAAAATTACCAGCTAGAGAAGTCACAAAACCTAGGGACTACTGTTACTGTCAATATTTAGGCAGATGTTCAGGAAAGAGAACAAAGAGAACTAGACATTGTGCTTCAAAAACTGGGAAGCATAAGCCTGTTCATTTGCTCAGCCAGAAAGCTGCAGCTTCACACTCAAGGGGATGATATCATTATTCCCTTTCCCCCTTAAGCACCAGATTGCCAGGTGGGAGCAGGAAAAGGCTGTTGGGAACCGCTCTGCCTGGTTTCAGGAATGGTAACTATCCCCCATGGCTAAGGATGAGTGAGCAACCTCCAGAATCTGAGCCACAGGAGACAAAAGCTTTTCTCTGGTAGCAAACACTGCCTCAGCTTCCTCCCCCTGCCCCCAAAGCGTGGTCAATGTTGATGACAGGCAAGACTCCTCACAGCGAGGGGCAACCTGAGCCAAACTCGATCACTTGGGAGGCCATCATGAAGAACTTGGGGGGCTGTGACAAAGAGGAAGCAACGGACTCTTGCTCCCTGGCTATGTGACATAGCCTGAGTCCCCATGTCCTCTGGTAGAAGCTCTTCCTGGCTCTAATCTACTTAAGCCTGAAAACCTGATGGGGAGGGGGCATAGCTTTTTGCCTTGCTAGAGCAGTATCTGGGAGAAATCTGTCATAAGAAAAAATTCCTAAAAATCCTGTGAAACCTGCTTTGCTAAGAGTGCTTTCATTCATATGTTAAGGGTCCAAGCAGCAAATGAGCATGTCTCCCAGTTTCTACAAACCCCCATTCCTGACAGACACTGACTCAGACTAAGCCCTCAGATTTCTTTGAAATGTTATCTACTATTTGATCCTTGCCACCCTGTATTCCTGTGTATTACAACCCAATAAAAGCCCCTGGAGGAAGGGGCTCCTGGCCTTTTTCCTCTGAGAAACTGGCCACCTCTCCTCCCCGAGCAGATCATGTCTTGGTTGTGTTTACTTTCATCCGTGGCAGACGGGGGGACTTGAGGGCAAAGTTGCCCCCACAAAAGGCAGGCACATGCACAGTAGGAGTCAAAATGGTCCAGAGGGAGGTTCTGGACCAGAGAGACCTGTCAGTCTAGCCTGGGAAAAGAAGGGATTGTTTGGGACTTGCCCATGAAAGTCTGGGAAGTTGATTGTCATTTTGAGAAAACACCTGGTCTGTCCCAAGCCCAAGCTCATGTAATCACAGAGGAACAAAATCTCTCTCTTGACCTGGTGACTGGTACTTGCCCCCCACCTTCATGCAATCTTTCTCCATGGCCATGTGGCCTTAGCAGCCCTATGCCCCATCGCCATGCAACTCCACAGCCAGGGGCCAGGAAGAGGGAGCCTGAAATGAGCTATAGCTGGAAACACATGCCAAGCTAGCCAGATGCTGGACCAAACAGTGTTTTAATATGGAACATAAACTCTGGGCGATGGTCTTCAATCTGGCCCTACTGAGGACAAGACTGCAATATTTCCAAGGTGAGACAGATTGTGATAGAACACATTGAGGAACTGAGGAATAACCACAATTTTTAATCCAAACAGCGACACAGAATATATCATATATCTATTCAGTGCCAAACTTCTGTAGGCTTCGTCCTTCAAATCTGACCTTGGTTAAACACCATTATTGCAGTTTCCAACTATTCCTATTGAATCATAAACCTAATTCCATGGTAGCCTCTTCTCTAGCTTTTCTAGGATGTTAGTGTTCCCTTCTCCAATGTGCTTCTTCTTTTTTTTTTTGGAAAGTTAAATTTTGGGAAGAGAGGAAGATACTTTTTTAAAAAAAATTATTTAATTGTTCAAGTACAATTTTCTGTCTTTTACTCTCACCCCAGCCTACCCCCCCATGCTCCCCACCTCACTCCCATTTTCACCCCACCTTAGTTGTTGTCCATGTGTCCTTTATACTAGTTCCTGTAAACCCTTCCCCTTTTCCCCTGACATTCCCTCCCCTCTCCCCTCTGGTCACTGTCAGCCTGTTCTCTATTTCAGTGTCTTTGGTTATATTTTGCTTGCTTGTTTGTTTTGTTGTTTAACTTCCTGTTAAAGGTGAGATCATATAGTATTTGTCTTTCACCGCTTGGCTTATTTCACTCAGCATAATGCTTTCTAGTTCCATCCATGCTGTTGCAAAGGGTAGGAGCTCCTTCTTTCTTTCTGCTGCATAGAATTCCATTGTGTATATGTACCATAGTCTTTGGATCCATTTATTTACTGATGGGCACCTAGGTTGCTTCCGGCTCTTGGCTATTGTAAATTGTGCTGCTATGAACATTGGGGTGCATAGGTTCTTTTGGATTGGTATTTCAGGGTTCTTAGGATATAATCCAATGTGTTTCTTTATTCCTTAGTAATAAGAAAGTCCACAAGATGAGGGCTCACTGGAATGCTAAGATTAGCATATTACTAATAGATTATACATAATAGATGAACTTACACATTCCTATATTTCAGAAACTGTGCACTCCTTCCTCTTATAGCAGAGACGTCAGAATCATTTTTGTCAGGGGCCACATCAGCCTCATGGTTGCCTTCAAAGGGCCAAATGTAATATCAACTCCCTAACAGTTAAGGAGTACTTACATTTATACTCCCCTAAAATTATTTTTTCCCTTTGAAGGCAACCACAAGGCAGATGTGGCCCCCAGTGAAAACGAATTTGACACCCCTGCTCTGTAGTATTCCAGGGAAGTCCCAATATCCCAGTCTCAAAGAATTGTGGGTCCAGGGTTCAAACAGCCTTTCAGAATGTTAATATTACTCCCCAATGACTTGAACCAATATAATTAAATTCTAACTGAGTACATCTAAATGTCTAAATCCAGTCAGATCAGGCTTTATAGCTCTGTTTGTCCTAAAATCCTTAGAATCCATTTCAGCATGTATTTTTCAGCCACTTGTTGATTAATTTTGGCAAGATCTTGCAACCTCACTGTCTGCATTGTTTCTTTTCTAAGAAGAGGCAATGTAATATTTTTCTCTGATACTTGAAGAATAACTAGAAAAACTATGTTAAATAAATAAATGGTGGAATCACCGGATTCATTCTGATAACCACGTTGATTCGAGGGACTTTGGAAAATTCAGCAGAGAAATCAGTCAGTTAATCTAGAAGAAGACTGTGACTGCTCTCCTGTTATCTTACTCTGAGAAGACATCCTCTGCTGATCCAATGGACTATAACAGTCCATTCCTCCTGCTTCTGCAAATTAGATGACATAGGCTTGACATTATGATGTCAATTGAAGATAACTCATAATTTTTGTTACTGCTGTATACAACTTTCACTAGTATTTAATAATTTTATTTACATTTACTCTTGCATTTTATAGATATGTATATTACCCAGCCTTGGCTTAAACATCTATGTCCCTAAATGTGGGCTTTGTTTGCTAGCTATATTTTTCCTAAGAAATAAAAAGGAACATAAATGCCTATTATTTTTAAATTAGCCCCTTCTCCTCTGAAAATTCTGTTATGCATACAGTGGTGGGAATAAACTACACTTAGATGAGGGATATGGAAAAATTTCACAAGTGCTAAAGGGGCCGGAGAAACCACACACAAAACAGCATTGCCATGGACTAAATGTTTATGTCCCCCAAAATTTATGTCTTAAAAACCTAATACTCAATGTTATAGTACTAGAAGAGGAAGTCTTTGGCTGATTAAGCCTTTAGGGTGGGGCCCTCATGAAAGGGATGTGTACTGTTAGAAAAGAGGCCTGAGAAAGCTCATTTGCCCCTTCTGCCCAGTGAGGTCAAGGCAAAAAGGCAGCCAGCGAGGAGGAAGGCCCTCCCCATCATACACCAAATCTTCCAGGGCCATGATCTTGGCCTTCCCAGACTCCAGAACTGAGAAATAAGTGTTTGTTGTTTTGAACTACCCAGTTGTTGGTATTTTGGTTGTAGCATCCCAAATGGACTAACACAAGCATTTACTGCAAGTTTTTTCTTATATATTAGTGCAGAGAACAAAATATATCAAATTGACCTAGGTTTTTAGAATTGCTTAGGTACTATGTTTGGTTGGGAGAGATTTGTATTAATAAGGAGAATAATGGTTAACCTTTCTTAGTCTAGGTATTGGTTCCACAAGTATGTTTAGTTTATGAAAAATCATCAAATTGGGCATTGGTGATAAATGTACTCTACACATCTCCACTTTACTTTCCTTTGTAAGGTTATTGATTTTTTTCTGATTTTTCTACATTTCAAATGTAGGATGATCCATCTAATACTGCCCTGGGCATTGACTCTTCTATTGGATTATCCAATACTATGCCAAGTACCCAGCATCTTAAGTTTTATAGCCAATCAAAAAGGCAATAAAGTGGGGTGCTTTTAACATAAGATTTTAAATATTTTATACAAATTTTAGGAATAAAGTTTTAATTTAGATCTTTTAGCTTCCATGCCTTTTTAAAGTTCTCTCACAAGGCTATAGTTAAGACAAAACACTGTACTGAGTTCTTTCTTTCTACTCCTGGTCCAGCTTGCTGGACCTAATAGATGTGCCTAGACATTCTCTGCATTTTCTGTCTCAACTTTTTCTCAGAACCTTAATGTCCTTGCTTCATTGATTTCTATACCTGTCTAAATACTAAAGTGAAAAGAGTTTTATTCTCAAATAAAGGTTCCAGTACTCATGTAATTTGAATGAGTTCAATGACTACTTTAGCTATAGCCCAGTTTTAACATCTATGAGGCACCATTACTATATGTGATAGATTATTACCTAAGCATTACTTACTTGGTCAAAACTTCACTGACCTTTAGCTCTTTTGTCAAAAGCAGAGTAAGCTCCCTACAAGTATTTGGTAAATAATTATTCAAGTGATGTCATTTGAGTAATTAAGTTTTAAAAAATCTTCAAAGAACAGCAGTGGTGGCAATTTTATACCCATTGCTGACCGTTTATTTTTAATTACCATTTAAGTTGTGCAAATCAAATTGTGTGTGGGTATTAACACAGTTTGGAAATTCAGAGATTAATCATAGTTAATTCAATAATGACAAGGCCAAAATGATTATTAGATTAAAACCCGGATTCTCATTTGTATTGAGTCCCAGTAACTTCTGCATTTTGTTTTATTATGAAGAAAATTGTAAAGAAAAGAAATATATTTTGACAATGGACTCCATACCTATCTTAAAAATTTTAGAAAATCTTAGTGCACATTAGAGTATCCTGAGTTAGATTGTGATTTACTCTAATGTTTACAGAGAACTTTGAAAATTGAATGAAAGAAAAGTCAATTCAGTGACTTGAGTATTCATGAGCCGAGGCCACCAATGGATATAAAGTTAATGTTGAAAAGTGTATACATAATATTTGTACTAGAGATCTTCCAGATACTTCTCTAGTTAAAATAAATCTAAAGGTGATTTTCGGCAATTTGATTTTTAGCAGTTTGATTAATGTTCATCTTCAAATTACAGATGTAGGCTGTGTTTGGGTGTTTTTTTGTCTTGTCCTGTGCACAGGTATGGCTTTGTCCATTTAAGCCTTTTGATAAAATAAATCTATTCATTTTGTGGCATTTTCACAATTTCATCGTTGTATTTCAAAGAACATTTTGGGACACTGGTACGTGAACCCCACAAGAGAGTGCCAGTTATCTGTAGGTGCACAGTTGGTTGTGCAATGGCTGGCCCCAGTGCAGACTCTGCAAATCTACAAAATGTAAAACTAAGGTCTGACAAGGCTCCAGTATATACCCAAGAGTTTTGTGGCTTTTTCTAGGACAGGTTACTTGTTTAAAGTTTTCAAGACTTCTGTATGACAAGGTTCCAAGTGTTTAGGTTTTTGGCAAAGCGCGACATAAATCAAAACTTTTAAATTGAAAAAAGCTCAACCTACTTATTTTAAGTGAAGGAGCTGACAATTTTGTGATTTATAAGCATTTGAGCTGTCACTGACCACCCAGTGTCTTGCTAATGATTTTTCCCCTTTAAATGATGAATCCAACTGATTAACTGTCCTAATTGCTACTGTGCACATCCTTCCCTAGCGGGAGTCTAAGTCATTTGGAAGATGTTTTTTAACTGGAAATTTGTTTGAATCATTCAAATGAAACCAGAAAATTCCTTTATACTTGCAATATTTAAATTTACTGTGTGCCTGACTTAAAAGGACAAGTAAGCTTAGATGTGTTTGGTGATTTATTTGAATAGTAGGACTATGTTAATCTTTAGGAAAAATGTCTATAATGTGATATAATAGATTAAAAACAAACATTTTAAAGAATAATTATAAACATGAACCAAAGGTTTATTACTCAAAAGAGGAATTAATTTAGACTCATTTAAATGTTCGTCTTACAGGATTTAAATTTTTATGCACCACATTCCTTCCATATGTCCATTGATGCAAAATACGCAAAAATTACATTGATTACTTAAAGGGGGTACAGGTAACAAAACAGGAAGATAAACACTGCATGATCTCAATGACATGTGGAATCTCAAAAAGTTAGACTCATAAAGCAGAGAGTAGAGCGTAGAGTGGTTGCTAGGGACTGGGAGAGGGAAAAATGGGGCAAGGCTGGCCAAAGAGTACAAAGTTTCAGGTTCATAGGAAAAATCAGTTCTGGAGGCCCAGGATACAGAATAGGGACTACAGTTCATAATAGTATGTTGTATGCTTGAATTTTGCTGAGAGTAAATCTCAGTTGTTCCCAACATACACACACACACACACACACACACACACACACACACAAAGTAATGACTATGTGAGGTGATGGATTCTTTCATTTGCTTGATGGTAGTAATTATTTCACAATCTATATGTAAATCAAGATGTCACATTGCATACCTTAAATATGTACAATTTTTATTTATAAATTATACCTCAATAAAAATAGAACAAGAAAAGAAAAGTCAGTTTCCTTCCATGTTGTAAGTGGCAGAGCTATTTGACTCTCTCCACTTTTTCTTTTTATCAGTTAGAGTCATATCCTGGGGGCTTTCTCCTGACACTTTTATAAATGGTTAAAGCAACAAATTAACTCTTACAAAGAAGAATAGGTACAGGTTTTATAGGCTACAATTTATGAGTCGCTAAATGTTCATTTAAGTTACTCTGTTATGTTCTAATAAATGTTAATGTTATCTCCATTGATTTTCCTAAGACTTCACCCAAACTCTGACGTGTATAGCAAAAAAGCTCAGCTTGTATATTCATAAGCTGCCATTACTCCCAATTGAACCCGAAGTGGTCCTTTTCTTTAAACGTTCACTCTGACTTTCCCCTCTGAGGGGTTCTGAAGTCAACTTTGGGACCCTTAACAATTACAGACTTGTTTCCAGACTCCAGTCCTCACGTAGCATTGGTCCATGATGATCGTTCCCACAAGTCACTTGTAGAAGCTCTAGTGTCACCATTGCCTGTGAGGGAATGCCAATGTTTACATGTGTATAAAAACACAACTCTGAAACCAAGAATGTTGGTTCTCCACAAGGGTATAAGTTCAAGTATTTTTTCATCTTAAACTTACCACATGAGTTGTAAACTACTCAGTCCAGTCAAAACAGTGAATGAAAGAATTGTTTTATATTTAAGTTAGTTGACTCTATGTAAATTAGCTCTTAAATTTGTTTATGTGTATACATACAATTAAACATAAGCAAGAGAAAAATCAAAACTGAAAGGAGGGGACAAAGTTTTTCTTTTCAAATTTTAAATTATTATTCAGAGAAAAAGGTATTTGTGAGACATAACTTCTGGAAAAGAAGGTCATTCTGTAGACCAGTGATTTTCAACCAGTGCGCTGCAAAAAATTTTAAAACATGTGATACCCGATTATTTCATCATGAACACTGACCTCTTTTTCCCTAGATGGTCAAATTAAAAAACAAAACAAAACAAAAGACATAGCCAACACAATATTAGCCCTCCATTGTGAATAAATTAAAATTATACCTATTTTTTGTTAGATTAGCACAAACTATAATACAATTTTTGGTGTGCTACAGAATTTTAGTAATTATTAGTCTATGTGCCATGAGATGAAAATGGTTGAAAATCCTGGCTGCAAACATAGTTTTTGACTGTCTTTTCCTGAGGAAGCAGGAGAATGCACAATACATACTTCATCTGACTCAGATGTCACTGTGTATCTGTGAAAGGATAATAAAATGCCATTAACCTAACCTGACCACCCATATCTGACACCTGTTCTAATTGTCAGAGATTCAAATTGCATGCTGGCATTGTGGATGGGCCACTTAGTAAAGAGCCACCAAGGGAAGAGTAGAGGAAAGGGGACATCAGTGACTCTGTCCTTTCCACCAAATTCATTCTGGAAAATCTGGCATAACAGACTTGGTGTATCCCCATCTTCTTCTTTGGTAAACAATCTGCTCATTAACGGCTTTGGAAAACTTGCAGTCGAACAGAAAGTGTCTATTTAAAAAGTAATGAGTAAACATAGTTCAAGCATTCTGACAGATTGCTTTTAAAAACTCTAAGTGAAGGGAACATGAAAACAGTCACTTCCAATGGGGTAAAAATATTCCACAGTCTAATTTACATGTTAACTCCTTTAAAGTACCATTATCTCAAACATCAGTAGCTGCTGTATTTCAAAAGTTTCCTGCAAGCTTTTTGAGTTTTGTTTTATTTTTGTGTCCGTGTGTGAACTCCAAAGAGTTTCAACTGGGAATGTAACAGTGCTTTTTAATACGAATTTCTGAACACACTCACACTCTTCAGAGATACCTCTGTCTTAGCTGCGGGAAGAAAGTGGATCTGAAGTCCTGGGGAATTCAGACAAAGGCAACACTTAACGTCTCATCTCCACCTTCACTCTGTGTGCTCCCTGCGGATCAGGATTCAAAACATCAGATAAAAAACTAGATATTTAAAGTTTCTTTTTAACTCTAATATTCATCTTGTTAGGCACAAGGAATATTTATATAGTATAATAGCACAGAGTTAAACTTTGGGAAATATGGCTGCAGATAAAGATTGAAGTAGCTTATATTTGTCATTGAATCATCTCTGTTGTCAAATGAATGACTGCCAGTAAACAAAGGCTAGCCACAGTTATCCAGGAGACACTTTATTTCAAGTCTAGACATTAATACTTTTATAATTAGTTCATAATTATCAATGTTTTAATAATTATTGATAGTGTAATTAACATAGAATTTGGCTACTATTATAATCTTGATGATGGTGATGATGACGTTTAACAAGTCAAGTTTAGTAATGAAGAAGATAGAATTCAAATCTCAATATCTGATTGTGAATCTCAACTTCAATTTAGTGACTTGAGACAAATTAACTAATCTCTTTATCTGATACATAGGGAGTTGTCAATAAGAAAAGTATCTCTGTAAATTACTTGTATTCGTGATTAAAGAAAAAAATGTTAAGTAAAACAAAAGAAATGGAAAATATAATTTTAATGAGTATCAAAAATTAACTTAGTAGCAAGTTAATTATTGTGTCAAAAACTAACATGAACATAATTTTTGTTTTTATGGACAGGTTATAATTCAATGAATATAGCAGAATTAATTGTTATATGAATAAGAAGTAAATTCTATATTGGGAATGTGTTTTAAGTTGCTTTTTATTATTTAATGCTGACTGATATTATAGAAAATTTAAATATGAGAAATCTTGATAACACTTTCTATCTTACCCAAATGAAAACAATTATAAATTAGTTTAAATCAGTTTCCAAATATACATATTATTTTTTACAATAATATATATTATTTATGCATTATTTTATATATGCATGTTATATATAAAACATATGTATGTTTGTATCAAGCATTGTCCACATTTTTGTTTAAACTGTCAGGTAATTCTGAGTAAATGGGGTAGCAAAACACAGTTAAAGTCCATTTTAAAATTGTAACTAAAATATATTCCTCTATCTAAATCAAACAAAGATAATTTTCTATGAAAACTTTGAAAGTGGAAACAATTCAGTTTGAATTGCATCCACACATGGAAAAGACTTCAGGACTCTCTGAGCCTGTGTAACTGAGTGAAAATGCTGATCGGATAAAGATGTGTTTTAAAATGTGCTTTAAGATGTGTTTTGATGCTTATATTAGTTAGAAATTTCTCCACTGCAAACAATAATCCAAGTAATAAAGTAGTAAGTATACATGTCTAAGGTTAAAAATTATGCCCCTTTGTTGTAAATATACCTAAAATTGGAGCCTGTCCAGAAAGTGGGAAGGCTTTAGTCAGATGTCAATATCTTCAAAGACCACAATTTGCCGCATTTCTCTTCCCTGTCCTCTATTGTGTCGGCCCCATGCTAGGCTGCAAAGCTTCATGGTCACAGAACAGCTGCCCATGGCTTCCAAAGTTGTGGGCTTCCTCACCTAATTCCTGCAAATGAAATTATTCACTCCAAACAACTTTTGTTGAAAATCAAGAATGCTTTCTTCCAAAAAGCCTGTATACTCTATTCATATCTAATTGACTTTAATGAGACCAGAACCCATCCCCCACCACCAACAACAGAAAAGCATGAACAGCTTGAAGAAATATGTTCACTACTTGAAAAGAAAGATTTGAGCATAGGTTTGGGTTCCACGGGGTTAGATGGACTGATGGAGAAGAATGAATGTCCCAAAAGCAATTCAGAAAATGTCAGCAAAAGGAAAGGAGAATGGATAATGATCCACCCAAACCAGTAAGTTGCATTTTTCTATGTACTTTAAAATTATTGTCATATCCTATTAATTCTTGAGGGATAAAATGGGGATAATATTAGAACATCTATACTGAAATAGTAGTGAATACAATAAATGTACTCACTTTAAATTGGAAAAGTAATATCAAAGCAGAAGGAACTAGATAGATAGATAGATAGATAGATAGATAGATAGATAGATAGATAGATAGATAGATAACTAGTCTTTCAGTTTTACATTCTAGAACCTTGATAGAAAAATTATACCAGTAGAAAAATATGCTCTGGAAAATTGTTGATATAAGGACTAAGTCTACCATATAAGATTTTAATGTAACTAACGATTTTCCTAACTAATCTGAATTGAACAAGGGATCGTCCTGAAACCCGGAATTTATGGTGTTCAGCAGAACTGTTTACAACCAAAAATTAAGCTGATTTTTGTATAAGAAGCTTTGAATAAAGCTGATTTGGGGGACTACTGAAGCTCCACATGTAAATAGCTTTATTCGAATGGTGTCCCTGCTTTGTAATACATGCAGTCTAGACATGTATTTTCATATCACATTTGTCATTGATGATTTCAGCTCAGTGTTGAGCGTCAAAGTAGCAATATGTTGGATGGCACACGTATCTCAAAGGTTTGGCTCACAAGGGTTTAATTACTTTATGGAAATGAAAGTCGTGTGGATGGGGTGATAGCTCTAAAATTAAAAAGAAAAGAAAGGCCCTGGCTGGTGTAGCTCAGTGGATTGAGCACAGGCCTGGGAATCAAGCAACCATGGTTTGATTCCCAGGCAGGGCACATGCCTGGGTTGCAGGCCAGTTCCCAGCAGGGGACACACAAGAGGCAACCATACATTGATATTTCTCTCCCTCTCTCCTTCCCTTCCCCTCTAAAGATAGATAAATAAAATCTTTAAAAAAAGAAAGGAAAAGAGAAAAGAAAAGAAAGGAAAAGAACAGTATTTCAGTACAAATACATGGCTGGTGGTTACCCATTTAAAATGAGCTCAGGTATATAAATAAATCTATTTCATGAGAATTCTAAGAGTTATTAAAGATGTTTTGAGAATTAATTTCTAGATTTCTTCAGTATCTTTATTCATCTTTTAAATACCTAAATCAATATTTTCTCTTCTTTTATTACTATGTCTGTGCTATTAATGATTGTGTCCAATTACTCATTGTCTAATATGTTCTAGAAACAGGGCCAGGATCATTATATACTTTATGTATGGCAACAATTTTTGTTCAGGTTAGGTATTCTAGTCCATATATTAATTATGGAGAAACAGATTCAGAAATAAAACTTTTTTTTAATTAGCCAGTTAATAAAACTTAGGCAAAGCCCGGGTTAAAGCATAGGTCTATGAAAATATTTTCTGAGCAGAAAATGCCACTGTCATCTATCTAGTTGCATTTTTTTCTTCCTCATATATTTGGGCCCAAAATAAAGTCTTTAAGCTAAGGGAGGAATGCCTCCCCTAGATTTCTAGTGTTTTAGAAGTGTCGATCGCTGTGTATCTTACAAAGACAAACGAGGCAGAGGAAAGATGTTCATTCTTGAAATTCATAAAACATTGAGCCTCTGATTTGAAAGACTAAAAACATTTGAGTATGGAAGAACTAACTTTATTAGAAAGAGAACAGAGTCAAAACTGATGTTTAATACCACTGTGTCTACAAAAACAAGAAAGAACTCCATCAGAGCCATAGAAGAAAAAGATCAAGATGTTAGAACTAGCTCTGATTTTTTCCTCCTGGGCTGGTATTTTGTGTTCGCCCTACCAAGTTCGCCCTCCAGACCGGCCCTCCTCCGACACTGGAAGATGACCTGTAAGACTGTAGCTCCCTGCTCCCACATGGCTGGGCTTCTGTTTGTGTTCTGACCATGGGAAGTTCTAGTAGAAAATGAGAGGCTAGAAATAATCCAGCCTATTTTTATTTCATAGACTCCCTTCCTTCTGGGTTGGAGCTGCATTCCTCTAAAAGAGACAGGAGTTCTTATCAGAGGGTCCTCCCAGTATAGCCACCCACCCTGGGTTTAGATAACCGCTTTCCCTGCTTGCTACTGGAGATCAAGGTATCAGAAGGCTACCTATCCACTTTCGCTAGCTTCAGGGAACTGCAGCATCTCCTGATGGTTCCCTTATACCACCCTACACTTTACTACGACATCCATTTACTCAATTTTCCTCAGCTACTGTGAATGTTCCATCTTTTTCCAGCTGCGACATTGACTAACAAAGTAATTGGCTTTTGAAGTAGCTTTAGAAAACAGGACTTTCCACCTTTAGAATTGTAGAAGCATATCAAAAGACAATTCTATGATTGAGCTGCTTGTATATTTGAGAAGAGAAGAGATAGCCTCCTTGCTGGGGCTAATGGGTCGGTGGCAATGCCGTGGCATGTGGCGGTGTCATGATAAGTCAAGTTACCCTCCCTGGCAGCATGGGATGAGGGATGTAGTACAGGCACAGGTCAAGTGGCTAGAGCACTTGGTAACTGTAGTAACAATCATGGTTATAAACATTGTGGAGTCTGTTGGCTTATTCTCACCAGCCTGGAAAGCATGAATAGTGAAAAGGACAAACTGAACTCCTGGAATGCCCAACAGAGAAAAACCTGAGGAAACAAAAATCAGAAAATCTTTCTGGCCATTTTGAAGATGCTCTTGTCTTCCATAGTTGCAGCAAATATATACTAAAAGCTGTTAAGTTATAGCGCCATTTAAGTATCAAATCTTGAGAGAGTTTTATACTACATTAAGGTCATTAAGGAGAAAGAACAAGCCCTGAGACATCATGTGGGAATATTGGAGCAGAGGCAGTCAATACAAAATCTTTGAACAGCCACATCTCCCTGAATCCACCTTGCCAGCAGAAATGTCCTCCTCTGTGTTCATAACTTCAACACCCACGTATACCCCTCAGCATAAAGGGAAGAAATCAGCATCCCTTGGTATAAAGGGAGTCATGCTTGAGACTTATATTAACCATGTATTTTGTGTCCTGCAATTCTGAAGCTTTGGTATCCAGGGCCCTGCTGTCCCTGGAGGGTCTGCCCTCCCAGTGTTGGCCGGTTCCCAGAGACAGTCAACACCTCCAGCGTGATCATACCTCTCAAATATTGTACCAACCAGTCCAGAGCCCACGCCCCAGCCACCTCCTTAATTGGCACTCACACATCTGCCCTAATCACCCCAAGTGCCTGGTCCCAGCAACCAGGGACAGTCCCTACACCCCACAGCCCACTGCAACTATCCAGACTGCCTGGGACTAAGCCCACCCCCTGCCTCACCCATTCCTCCCCATGAAAAGCACAGTAAAGGTTCTTGCTCACAGTTCTCTGTCTCCCTCTGCCCCTGACCGACCCTGGTGTTACTTATGTGCACCCCACCCAGAGCACAGCATGGCCCCCTCCTCTAGGGGGCAATGAGTAACAACTATCTTTTTAATATCAATCTCCTGATCTTTTTACTCTACCTCAAAACTTCTATTAGTACACAGTGTTTTAGAAGAGATTTTATGGTGTTTCCTCAGAAGGGGTTGCTGGCTTCTCAGGACTTACCTCTACCTCACCTCTTGGCTTCAAGTCCATAAAAAATTAAAAATTCATAAACCAGACTGCAAATTTCATACCATGCCTCAAGAGAAGATACTCTATGCTCCAAATATGTTGTAAGATATCACTAAATTTCTCTTATCAGGAGTTTGGGGAGCACTTTTTGAGTATACCCTAGAGATATTAAACCAGTGAGGATAAAATATAAGTATTGATGAATATATTGATAGGTATATTTTCCTGGGACTGAGGATTTACTTTATTGAATTGAGTATTTTGAAATGGTATTAATAGGAGATCTTTAAGCCCCCAATTCCTCTGAATACACCTTGCCAACCCACCTTGCCAACCCACCTTGCCAACCCACCTTGCCATCTTGGATAATTGAAAGTTAAACTCAACAAAAGCCTATAGTCATCAAGGATCAAATACCAGAAATTTTATTGCTAAGAGTCTGAAGACTCAGGTTGCCATGAATATTAGACCAACTCTATTATTATAAAATCCTCATCTACCTATAAATCTTTGCAATAGCCTGGAGGGAGGCTCCAATTACTAGGTTGTAAGGAACCTATTGGTGAGAGAGAAACCAGTATGTGAAGCTCTCTAGGGGTTCTTTAAGAAGCCAGACCTAATAATGAGGGATTCTGCAGACCTAATAATGAGGGATTTTGCAGTAAAATTGGGCTCGATGATCTCAACACAAACAATGAAAACCTCAAGGTGCACAGATTGTCAATGTTCATTTGACAAAGATTGTGTTAGTTCCTTTATAATAATAATAATCCACTGAGATCGGTGGCAATCTTAGTTTTGAGAGATGGGGGTCTGTGGCAAAGTTTAGTGAATCATGAAGTTACCACAAGTAAAATAGTTCAACAACCTAGAAACAATTAATGTATCCAACTGAAAAACATAAGGGTTACCAGGCAAAACCCTAACTTAACTTGAAGTAGGAGATTTACAGCAGACACGTTTTGTGATTATTTCCTAATGCCCAACCATATATTGGGACTACTTATACTTATTTACGGGCAGAAGACCTACATAAGGTCTATGATCTGTATAGGGAGGGCTGTTACAATAGAAAAGGTCAAGTGGAAACTCTTGGTTCTGTCCACTCCTGCCAAGAGAGTAATAAAAAGCCAAGGCAATCTAGGAAAGATTTGCAGAAATTAATACCAACTGCAAGTATTTTAAAGATGTAGGGATAACAGTTCCTACCACATCCTTATTGAACTGCCTGGTAGCCAATATAAACAATAACCAAGTTGTGGAGAAAAACTATAGATTATCACAAAATTAATCAGGTGATGATGACAATTGCTGTTAAGTGGCTTAAGTTAGTGCTTTTACTAGAGTTGGTCAACAAAGTATCTGTTGTGTGCAAGAGCTTTCTTTTTTTTTATTCCTATTAATAAAATTAATCATCAGCAGCAACAACATCAGTACACCCTTACTCTCCTTATTTAGGGCTATGGTCATAATGAAGCTGAGTGATCTCTTGCTTGTGCCAGTATTTCATTACTGTTATTTTATATTGATGGTGATATTTTAATTGATCTGATTATGATCAATTAATAAGCCTTCAAAATGCTATCATAAAATACATCTATACAATGGAATAAGTTATAAACCTTGCAAATTTTCAGGAACTCGCCACCTCAAAAAAGTTTACATGGGTTCAGTAGTATAGAGAATAGCTCAGAATATTCTCTCTGAAGTGAAAGAAGTAGCTGGGCCTTGTACTGCCCACCATGAAGAAAGAGGCTCACTACTTACCTGGACCCTTGGATTTTGAGACACCATGCATCATATTTATGTGTACTTCTCTGACCCATTACTGGATAACACATTAATCTGCCAGGTTTGAGTGGTGTCTAGAATAAGAAAAGACTCTGCAGCAGAGAAAGATGCCTTTCAATTTGGATTCAATCAGCAGACCTGATAGTATTGGAAATGTTTATGGCAGACAGAGATGCTCTGTGGAGCACAGACCCCTGAGTTTTTAGAGGAAGTCATGGATCTTTCAGTCACCAACTCTTCTCCATTTGAAAAGCACCTTGTGACCTAATATGGGCCCCCAATATAAACAAAACACTTGACCATGAGATAACAAATAATCATGTGTCTCTGTCTTCGCATGATCAGCAGGATATTAACTGATCTACTGAGTCATAAAATTGGATGAGTACAGTAGGGTACCACTGTGTAATGAAAAAAGGATTTACGAGACTGGCACCAAGCAGATCTGGAACCACCTCTCACTCAATCTATACTGATGACTAATGTGACCATAGAGTTAACATCTAAACCAGGACAGTTTTGAGAGTGAAAAGTGGCGCTATGAATAATAAACAGTGCACAGTGGGTGTAGGTCAGAAGTGTTCTGGGCAAACCAGGATCTATCAGCACTCCACATATGACATTTAAGAGGGAAAGAAGGAGGATGTATGGGTTTAGTTCCTAGAATAATGTGAACCATGTGCCAGAGACTGTCAAACTGGGTAGTTCCTAAATTATAGTCCCATGTAGGAGTTTTCTTGAAAAGCCCAAGTGTAGGGACATCCCTGTAGTCAGCAGACTTTTGGGAAGTGGAGGTACATCACTTCATGTAAAAGAAGTGATAGCCTCAGATGCACATCCGCGATGATATGTGAGTAGTGGCTAAGAGGTTGGCTGGCTAGTCCAGGACTTAAAAAAACAAAATGGGAAAATTAGTGATGAGAAATGTAGGGGGGAGGTATGGACCAGTCAAAATAAGGAAGGAGTGTAAAAATATTTTGATGCCCAGAAATGCCTACCAGTGGACTGTCACCATAAATGAAGTTCTCAACAATGAGACTGAGCATATGAACTGCGCTCCATCAAGAAGCCATCCAGGTGCTTTCCCAGTGGGCCTGTTTATTAATACAAAGAAGATACGCATCAACTGAACAAGAGGTATTTAGATATTTCCTCTTTCAGGCTGCTTTGGTTACTGCTATTGTTCTCAACCTGCCAGAAGTAGAGGCCAGTGTTTCACCCCCAATTCTGTTTTATTTCTTGGGGGTACTAACAGACCACCTGGTGATGTGTTGATTAGCGTGGAAACCTGATATGATGGAGATGTTGATTAGATAAATGTTGTTACAGTAAAATCCAATCTTAAAGGATCAGTGGCTTAAAACAATAATACCAGCAGCAAAAACGATTTCTTGTTCATGTTACATGCGTTCACTTGTGGGTTCGTTCCACTTGGCTTATGTTCTAATATAAATCTGGAACCAACTGTGAGCCAGAAGCTCCGGTTTAGGGCATCCTGCTATTGTGACAAAGGGGAAAATCGGAAGAGTCTGAAACAAATTAATTATATAATAATGAAAATTCTCTAATCTCTGTGTGCAAATAATATAATCACAACCACTCATTTTTTAAAAGATTTTATTTATATATTTTTAGATAGAGGAAAAGGGGGGGAGAAAGGGAGAAATACATCCATGTGTGCTTGCCTCTTGTACATACCCCTGGCCAGGGACCTGACCCACAACCCAGGCATGTGCCCTGACTAGGAGTCAAACCAGTGACCCTTTAGTTCACAGGCCAACATGCAAGCCACTGAACCACACCAGTCAAGGCTCATTTGCTTTTGGCCAAAACAATCCACGTGATAAAGCCCAGTAGTAGGGGTGAGAAAGTATATTCTAAAACCCTTTACCAGGAGGATGGGCAAATCGCAGAAGCAAGAGGCACTAAAATATAATACTTTTACAAAGAAAGGAGCTGATATCTGTGACAATAACTCAGTCTTCCACAAAATAAGAGGAAACCACTTCACCCCACCCTGCAAATACACATAGGAATAGATATATATTCCAGAAACACATTTACCATCTCTACCCATAGTTCTACCCATATGGTAGTTCTCTACCCATATATGGTAGTTCTGCTAGAACTACCATATATGCAATTATAGAATGCCTTATCAATTGCTATGATATTTCATACAAAATATCCTTTGATCAAGAGATATATAGCAATGCAAAGGTGATACACATAATTTATAGGTATTACCACATCTTCCATCACCACAATGTGTTAGATACAATAGTCTACAATATTAGAGTATCAATCAAAAGGATGTATTATATGCCTTAAACCAATGACCAATACTCACTGTAATCTCTTTCATAGATAGCATGTGTTTAAGAATCAAAGAGTAGAATTGGTAGAGATTTCTCTCACTGTTAAAGTCATAGCCTATTGGACAGATTTTAGCTCTTCGTCAACATTATTCAGGCTCTCTGCTTATTTAGATTTCTGTACTCACAAAAGGAATACTTTCACCAGGAAACACCATCATGATTTTATTAAATTGGAAGCTGAGACTATGCTCTGATCAGTTTGTGTTCACTCCTATTTATTTTGATCCTATAGACAGAAGAGTGACTATTGTATTACCTAAGGTGACTGATCCTGATTTCAGAGGAGAAAATATCTTTGTATAACATGGGAGAAAGAAGGACAATTCCAGGAACCCGAGTGATTCATGATCCAAAAGAGCCTTACACAATAGTTCAAATCAGTGACAAAGTACCAGAGGACAACCAAAGACTTAAATCCTATAGGAATAAGAATTTAGAGGTCCCTCCACCAGATAAACAATGCCACATTCAAATGCCAAGTGGTTAAAGATTAAAAAGCACATGTGGTATGGTAGCAGAAGGTACCTGTGCTTACCAGTCTAGGCCTCAAACTGACAAATTATTTTGAAACTATCATATCTGTGTTTAGAATTTTTTCTTTTCTATTTCTGGTGGTAGCTATTAATAGGATTTTATGTATTTTCTAGGACTTTTAGTGTCCTTTGTATTAGGGACATGCACTTTTCAGATGAAAAAAAATGATGAGTGGGTACCAAGAAAGAAAGGGATGAATTGTGTTCTATAATTTCTATCTCCCTTTCCAATAAACTCCCCATTTCTTTTAAACCTACTCTGTCACAAGTTGGAAAAGTACAAAGTGCACTATCTAACACATAAGTGGATTTATGAAAGTAGGCATAAAGGATTTAGATCTCGTGATTGCATTTAAGAACTCAGAGAACATCTGCAGCAAAAGAGACATTAAATAATCCGGTAGAAAAAGTGATCTGACTGGGTGATGTCAGGCAGCCTCTGGCATTAGCCCTGAACAGTGTTGACACAGTTCTCTTAAATGGAGTAGATATGGTATAGTTATGTGGGTGGGGGCTAGACATGGGCTCAGTGAGATAACCCTCCTAATCAAGGCTGTACCAGCTACTACCAGTGCCAAGTGTCCACACTATTTGCAAGTGGAAGCAATTCTGGAACCTCAGTAAGACACCTTCTCTAGAGACCAGTCAGAGTAGTAAGTTTTGTAGTTAGTTTTATCTTCCAACTATTCATAGTCCTGAAAGAGCTGCTCCAGATGAGGTGAAGTTACTGTACAAGGCGCAAAGGGTTATAATGTAGTGGCAGCTATGATGCACCACTCAAATGCCCCACCTCTACTAGGGTTGAACCAATCATTTTCTAGGCTGTGGTTTCATTGGCTGCTAATGGCTAACTACTAATTCTCTCTTTAATATTATATGCCTTTTGTAGGTCTTTACTTATTGTGGTAGAGGTTCAGCTAATAATTGCAGTCTAAAGATGAATATTTTCCATTTTGGAGAAGTTTCTCCTATCATCGTGTTGGTTATTTCCTTTTATGATTTTCTCTTTTTCTTCCTGGAATTAATAATAGTTGGGTGATTTTTATTCTCTTCTGCTTTCCATTTCTTTGCCTTTTTTCTCATTTTTGCAATGGAAGCTTGGTAGTGGTAAAGTAGAAGTTTAATTACTAGGGATAAATTTAACAAAAATAACATACCCCTTTCCTATCTTTCACATCAATCACTGATGTTCAAGTTAGTGGGAACTGGATTGTTTTGCCCAGATTGAGGGCAACATGAAACAGAACTTCCCTGTCAGTTTGTAATGAAAAATAAACACCTGTTCTTTGATGCGCTTGAAATTGGACCTGGTTATGTCAGTGCCATTTGGTCAAAGATGGTCAGAAACAACCACAGTTGGGGTTTTGGGGTACTCGTTGCAATAAAGAAGACCATACAAAATGTAGAAAATGGTTAGGAATGTGAGTTACTATTGGGGTTTAGAAGAAACTTGTTCATAATATTTGGGCTCATGTTAGGTAATTTGGTGCAAATTTCAAGTAAGCAAATGGGGTTTGCTCTGGATTGGGTGTTTTCAGTAGCAGGGGCACAACTGGTCAGATGAGAGGGGTGCTTGAGTATGACCATGGTTTGCACAGAGTCCTTACTTTATTCTGTGCCCAGATGGGATTACAGAGTGGTCTTGTTTTTGCCTTGCTTGTTCATGGTTAAATAACCTGATCTAATGATGGTGTTCTGTGGAGTTGTTTATATCCAGCATGATAATCCTACATCTTTAGCATTAGGGCCAGACCAGCTTCCTGCTGAGAGCACTATGAACTACTTTTAACCTTTTCCTTTTCCAGTTCCCACTTTTGTCTAAGGTTAAAGTCAGGAGGGAGGACTTTAATCCAAGACATCCATATCTTTTCCATTGCCAAAATTTTGTTGATGGGGAAATTGCCCAGATAATGTGCCTGGACTTAGTCTCTTTTGCTCCTTATGTTGCAGAATTAATTGTCTAATCATATGACTTGCATTGCTGTGCAGTTGCATTTAAGTCTCAGGATATATAAGCTAACTGCAACACAGGAAACTATCAGAAATAAAAGAGTTGTAAAAAAATTCAAGGCAAGGGAGCTAGATTATAAAAAATACAACAGAAACATATGTGAAAATCTAGGTTTCTTCTAGAGGTATATTTTTCCTTGAGCTGAGATGTGGATTATTCTATTTGATATATATTATTTAAATGGGTTCAGCAAGAAGAGTTTGCTATAGCACAACCTCCCTTTTCTTGACTAAGCTGAGAGGCAATTATATGATTATAAGGACTGTTGTGATTACATTTGATCTATTCAGGTAAATCTCCCATTTCAAAATCCTCAATCATATGTGCAAACCCCCTTTTCCACATAAGATGACATCATATGCATAGGTTCCTAGGATCAGGACTTTAACCTCTCACGGAGGAGGCATTATTCAACCAACTACATTCTGCCCTCTGGCCCCTGAGCAAACACGTCCATTTCACATACAGGGTGCATTCACTCTATCCTGCTGTCCCAAATAACCTGAACATATTACAACATCAAGTCAAGTTCAAAACCTTTTGCATTATTAGCTCAAGAGCCACAAATCTCATTATCTAAACCACCTACAGTCGGGAGGTGAGCTCTGGAGAAAATGAGAACATTTTTCTCCATCTCTAGATGTGTTAAGTCAAAAAAATAAGTAATATACTTCCCAAATAAATGTGTGAAACAGGCATAGAATAAAAGTTATGAATATTCCCATTTAAGTGAAAGAAAATGAATAAAACAATGGAATCATCACTTTTATGCAATTTTAAAATCTGACAGAACTAACTCTATCAGGTTTCAAAGTTGGGGAATGACCCTTGGTGACCATGGCTCCACACTCCTGGCCCAGGGCTCTGCTCTCAGTCATCTTCCCATGTGCACAACTAGTGGCATGTGTTTGCAGCTGAGTAGCTTTATTTTAAAAACTACATAGGTAAGACATGAATATATATACACATGCATTATAAAAGTGCCAACAATACAGAAGTATATAATTAAAGATCAAATATCCTTATATATACCACCCCACTATCAACTGCTTCCACTAAAGAAACATTGAAGTTGTGAGTTTGATTCTTATTTCTCTAGATATTTTTACATCACTTTGCATATATATGTAAAATATGGAGAGGAAAGAAGGAAGGAGAGAGAGAAAGGAAAGAGAGAGAGAGAGAGAGAGAGAGAGAGAAAGAAAGAAAGAAAGAAAGAAAGAAAGAAAGAAAGAAAGAAAGAAAGAGAAAGAATTGGTCCTAATATTTTAAATATTATGGGAAGGTAGTATCTGACCAATTTACTTGCTAATATCTTCTCTTTGATCTATAGAAATATAAATTTCCATAGAATGTGCCAAGATGATTAGTCAAGAATAGTTCATGTTTTAGGATGTACTAATGGAAATGTCAACATTTTCTTTATTGGCATATAAATAAAGGATGGGGGGAGACTGGGTGAAAGAAGGAGAAGGGATTAGCCATATAAGATGTATGTATAACTCATAGATACAGACAACAGTGTAGTGACTGCCAGAGGGAATGAGGTATGGGGGTGGGAGTAGGTAGGCAAAGAGGGGGAAATAGGGGATCTGCATTAGTGTCAATGATAAAAATAAAGGGAAAAGGAAAAATAAAGAAAATGAGACTATATGCATATTTATAAAGTGTTTCAAAATAGTTCAATGTATGCTAATTTCCAGCTCAGTCTTCTATTTGCAATGATCATACCTTACCTTCACTTTTGCCAATATCTCACCTGCTTACTCATCTCTATCCCAAAGACAGGATATTTCTCACATTATATTGTGAGGGTAGTATATATTTTGGCTCTATCTCCTCCCCAGAACATGTAATCCTGCAGTATTCATGAAATATTTCATCTATTTTTCTAACAGGAGAGGCATGATTATTTAAAGTAGAATTGGCAGCTAACACAGGAGTATGAAATCAATGTTAGCATCCACAGAAGAGTTCTTCATATTGCTTTTTAGTCACACTCTTCGTTTTCCTTTCACTACTCTGCTGTAAAATATTCTCCTTTTCCCCTTTAACAGGTGTTACTAAAACTCAATTTCCATGCTATGTTCTTTGTTGAATTTTTGAAAGAAGTTTAACCTTAACAGGGACAATGAAGAAGCGCTTCTTTGTGGGAACAAAATGCTGTTTTACGTCCATCACGTCAGGATTCATATGGCCATTTCCATTTTGGTAGAGCTCTGAAGCACCAAAAAGGGGAAGGACCACATACTCTAACAGCACTGGCTGCTTACATTGCCATTTCCACTGCATTTACATCCTCCTACAGTGTCAACGTAACAGTACAAATCTTCCAAAACAGAGTGTGCTGCATGGAAAGAAGAGTTCAGTCACACGGAAGAAAGCATCTGTCTATCCTTCATGCCTTTATTCTGTTGTGTGGCAAATACTGTTCTTGAGGCATTGAAAGATTTATTGATAGATTCTATGTATTATATTTGGCGAATAGAAGTACAAGCAATGTTTTGCAAATTTGAAAAGCCACATAGTTCTACCACAAATTTATAGAGAGGAAGGAAAAATCTCAAGAAGGGAAAAACAGAGCCATGGAACCAAGTGAAATTAGATGTCTTGATGTCTGCGCTAAAACACATAAGTGAATTAAATAATTACCTAGACTGAGACCAAATCTGACATACTCGAGGATGCTCCACAACCCAGAATGTGGAAAATTTAAGAGAACATTATTAAATTTGGAAACTTCTTGGGTAATGGAAATAGTTTCTATATTAATTGGGATGACAAATTCATGGGTATTACATTTGTAGACACTCTAAACTGCATATTTAAAATATGTTCATTCTATGCCATGTAAGCTATTAGTTAATAGAGAATCAGATGCAGTGGAAAAAGAAGAATGTAAACACTTCCATGTGGCCTTGCATGCAAGATGAAGTAGGTGTGTGTCCAAAAGATACCATTTTAGATGAAAAAGAACCCATATCCATTTTTGATAAAGAGATGAATCAACCAAATTCCTCAAACACTATTGGTACCAATGTAATGTGCTAAACCCACTTTGAAAAACTGGCAGATGAATGTACACATGTCGTATAACCGAGTGTTTCTACTCCTGGGTATATTCCCAACAGAAACGTGTACACACATTCATCAAAAGCTGTTTGCTAGAATATTTACCACTCTTTCAGTAAAAGCCAAAAGTTAGAAAACAACCAAATTCCACCAACAATAACATATACAAGTAAATTATGATATTGTCATAAAGTGTTATAAAAGAGTAAATGATTTACAACTATATACAATATAATGGACAAAGTTCTAAAACATAATTTTGAATAAACTGTCATACTGACATAAAAATAGATGCCATATTTAACATATAAAGTATCATATGCATTTACATATATAATGTACAAAAGCAGAATGAGTTAATCTATAGCATAAAGAGGCAAATAGTGACTTGTGTGTGTAGCAGGAGAGATGGGGACTCCAAGCATGTGATGGGGACTCCAGAGTTTTGAACCACAAAGGGTCTTTCTTTGATGAAGTTGTTGTAAGTCAAGGAGTGGCCAGCGTCTGAAAATTTATCAGGTTACGCACATATAATATATGTACTTATAACTCAGTCCAGTTTTTTAAAAAAATCCTTTTTGTGAAATTACATATTAAATAATGCAAAGAGATAGTCAATATCCTAACCTAAAAAAGCAAACAGCTAATTGATGACCTAACCAATTTTTATTGCTTCAACCACCCGCCGCAAAGTTTTGGAGGCAATGTGATTTTATGAAAGGAATTCCAAAGATGGGCTCAGAAGCGACTAGAGTCTTGGCCCCGAATGTAGTAAAAAATATAACATATCTATTTAACATTTGTAGGCCTTCACATTTTCACCTACACAGGGTGGGGCAAAAATAGGTTTACAGTTGTGAGTACATGAAATAGTTTATTCTATTATTATTTATTAATTATTATATCATTTTCCATATGAACAACTGTAAACCTATTCTTGCTCCACTCTCTAAGATGGGAGAATTATATTAGCATCTACATGCTTATTTCAACCTCTAAAATTCTTTGAATCTGTTGCACAAAATAGATTTGATAGTTTAAAATATTTTAATTTTAATGAAATTAAAATATAGAATGGTGATATGGTGTTTAATTTTTTACTTAGTTATAAATAATCTCCTAAGTATTTACCAAAAGGGAGAAATAACTTGTTAAACTCTTCATCTCTTTGGCTTTGGCAATACCTAGCAGGTTGATTAAATTGTAAATGAAATCTATTGAAGAGCCAAGAAAACCTCAAGAGTGGCATAAAGCCAACAGCATTTTGTGAGCCTCCATTTCTCTAAATTTTAATGTGATTTCATTATACGAGGTTTAAAATATTTATGTAACGCTTCTGTTTAGGAGAACAATTATCCCATCTTCATTTTTATGATTTCTCAATGCGATGTTAATTGCATTGGTATTGATTCAGATAATAAAATGGCAATCGGTATTCAATGAATTAGATAATATTCTTATAAATATGGGGGCCTAGTGTGTATCTGCTTTTATATCCAGGCTTTTATTTTAGCTCCCAGGATGCCTTTCTTTCATAAGCCATTAAGTTTCACAGTGTGTAGAGCTTTTCGATTATTTAGATTATCATAATAAAACAGTCTATCCAGTATAATCTCGAGAAAAGGTAGACCACATATGAAGTCATTTTTATTTATGCCTCTTTTCTGTAATGATAAAAAATGTCTATTGGTTTTACAAATGTGTGAATAAATATTTGAGGAAAAACTTTTAGGCATCATGACTTTTAATTTTTTGTTCTCACTCCCGAGTCAACAGATTTATATACTGGGAGTCTTCTTACAGCCAAAAGAAAACCAAAACAAAAAATTGAAGGTCTCCCTGTTGAAAACTATAAATGTTAGGGAAATAATAAACTTAATGGAACAAGAACTGTTAATATTTATAGCAGCCATCTATCACTTTTGAACATAGCCTATCTATCCACCCTTTTTAAGGAGTTCATATTCCTGCAAGAAAGGACCAAGCTAGTGCTAACCTGCCTTTCTCTCTCTGCTTCTTATATAAATGGTACATTTGAAACAAGAAGAAACCAAGTATTCTGGCCTCAGATACTTCAGGGTTTGGTTTTCTTTTATTCAGTCTGTAGAGAGGATGCTGTCAGATCCGCTTTTCCACAATGCATCTCTGAGGGAGGTGTCCCCGGAACAACTCTCCTTATGGCTGCATGGATCAAACTGTTTAATTCAGAAGTAAAGATTAGAAGTTCATTGTGCCCACATAGGAAATTGACACACTTCACTGCTGCTCTATTACATAATTACTATTTTGAACTCTATTTACTCATATACCTACCCTTCAACTTGGGGGAATGAGGAGGGGGTTATGCAAATAGCAAGTTCACCAAAACTGTGTGTGTGTGTGTGTGTGTGTGTATATTTCTATTTTGTAGAGATATAATTCAAAAAACAGTTATATTTACCCTTTTAACTTATACAGTTCAGTGGGCTTTGATATATTTACAAAATTGTGCAACCATCACTACTATAGAATTCTAGGACATTTTTATCATTCCAAACAAACATGCCATACTATTATGGCAAAAGCAAAGTAATAAAAATTGATCATTGTCCCTGAATGACCTTTTCTTCTACTCCGTGACTCCCTGGCAACTACTAATCTACTGTATAACTCTGTGAATTTGCCTATTCTGGGCATTTCATAAAAATGTGATTATAAGCTATGTGGCCTTTCTGTCTGGCTTTTCTCACTTAGCCTAATGCTTTCAAGGTTTATCCATGTTGCAGTATCAGTACTTCATCCTGATGGCTGAACAATATTCCACTGCATTGATAGCCTCATATCAGTTGATAGATGCTTGGTCTCTTTCAGCTTTTCATCTTTTATGAATATTGCTTTTGTGAATATTTGTGTACAAACTTTCTCATGGATATATATTTTCAATGATCTTGAGTATATTTCTAAAAGTAGAGCCCTGGTCTGTATGGCTCATTTGGGTGGAACATCGTCCACCCAGGAGTCAGGGTTACACATTCTTTCAGGTAAGAGAAAGGTTACCCATTCAATTCCCTATCAGGGTACATACCAAGGTCGCAGGGTCACTTCCTGTCCAGGGAGTGTATGGGAGGCAACCAGTTGATTTTTCTCTCTCACATCAGTGTTCCTCCCCCTCCTCCCTGCCTTCCTCTCTCTCTAAAAAGTCAATGAACATACCAAAATGAGTAAGTTAATTAATTAATTAATTAATTAAAAGTGGAATTGCCAGGTCATATAGTAACTTTTTGAGAAACTACCAAGCTATTTCCAAAATGGCTGCACTCCTCCATTCCCATCAGCAGTATTTCAGGGTTTCAGTTTTTCTGTGTCCTGATTAATACTTGTCATCTACTGTTTTTATTAGAGCCATCTTTGTGGATATAAAGCAATACCTAATCATGGCTTTGATTTGGGTTTCTGTAATGACCAGTGATGTCAAGCATTTTTTTTCTTATGATTATTGGCTATTTGTTTTTCTTCTTCGGAGAAATAGCTTTTCAAATGCTTTGCCCATTTTTAATTTGGGTAATTTATTTTTTTACTGTTGAGTTGTAATAACTTGTATATATTTTAGATCCTACACCTTATCACATATAGAACTTGACACTATTTTCTCCCATTCTGTGTGTTCACTTTCTTGATAGTACCCTTTGAATTGCAAAGGATTTTATTTTTGATGAAGTATAATTTATGTTTTTTGTTTTGTTTTGTTGACTGTGCCTTTCATGCTATACTTAAAAAATTATTGCTTAGTTTATGGTCATGAAAATGTACACTTAAGTTTTCTTCTATGAATCTTATATTTTGATCTCTTACATTTAAGTCTTTGGTCCATTTTGGGTTAATTTTTGTATATGGTGTGTGAAAGGAATCTATGCCTATGTTTTAAACATTCTGAACTTGAGAGAGAAAGAAAGGGTTATTATTCACTGGTCCTCTATAAACTCAACAAATATAATACAAATGCTGATGAGTCTAGGTTAGTGGATTCAGTCTTAAACTCTCCTTTGAGCTCCTGTTGTTTCTATGCAACTTCTTGCCAACATCCTTAATTGATAATCAGATGCTTTATAGTCCTCTCAGTAAATCATATGACCAAATTCTAGAAATACCTTCAAACATAATGTGAGTTACAGAACCTTCATAGTAAGCACTGTACTCCACTGCACCACCTTCCCACACCTAGAGAACTGCTTCTAATCTACCTTCGTATAGTCTAGAAAGGTGGACATATATATTCCAGAACAGTGGACTTACAGTCCAGAAAAGTGGACTTCCTTCTGATATCCTCC
Source organism: Artibeus jamaicensis (assembly GCF_021234435.1). Lineage (NCBI taxonomy): Eukaryota > Metazoa > Chordata > Mammalia > Chiroptera > Phyllostomidae > Artibeus > Artibeus jamaicensis. Next base: position 16,532,928 of record NW_026522056.1, on the reverse strand, counting down.
AGAAAAAGCAAGGGGGGCAATTTTTAAACACTCAAATCACTCCATTCTCAAAAGACTCCAGTGGCTTCCCTGGAGAGTGATTTTGCCTCTCAGGGACATGTGACAATTTTTTTGAGATGTATATGGTTGTCACAAGAGGGGGGGTACTGTTGACATCTAGACATCTAGTATGTACAGACTTAGTATGTTATTATACATCCTACAACAAATAGGAGAGGCCAACAACAACAAAAAAACAGTTACCTAGCAACAAATTTCATTAATAGAAAGGTTGAGACACCCAATATTTTACTTAGAATAAAATCCAAAATTCTTACCTTAGACTAGAAGGCTCCAAAGGACCCTGGCCTACCTCTCAGGTGTCCTCTTCCATTCACCACCCCTCTTAGTACATACATTGTGTTCCTTCAACATAGCAAATAATTCACCGAATCTGAGCCTTTAAACTTTCTCTTAGCTTTGCTTACAACACTCTGCCCAAATCCCAGGTTTTTGACCTGAGTGACTCCTTCTCATTGGCCAGACATCTGTTCAAGGGTTACTTCCTAAGAGAGTTAAGCCCTCACCAACACAGAAGAAATGGCATCTTAAAAAGATGGGATTCTGAGGGAATCATAGGGGAAAAAAAGAAAATGAAAGGATTATACACCATCTTAATGAATTGAAGATGTGAGTAGCTAAAATATGTAGTGTATATCGTCTCTCTGAAGATTAAGCAGCCTGGAATTCACAGTGTCAAACGTAAATGTTAACTCCTGATTGGGAATTGACAGGTAGATGTGATAAAATGTCAGTAAGAGGGAAGATTGAGATTTTAATTAGGATTCAAACTGGATTGGAGCAATGGCAAAGGAGGTAAAGAAGGTGTTCAACCTAGAGCGTGGAAAATATGAGAAAGGAGTCTGCAGTAACGGGTCCAGTAGGAAAATGTTCTGTAAATGCAGAGGGGTACAGCTTATAGACAAAGAGGTATTTCAGAGATTCAGATCTCAAAGGCAATCATTTCCACTAATGATTAGATAAAACTTGTAGCTATTTCATTTAGGGGAAAAAATAGAGTTAGATGGAAATCCATGCAGCCAAAGAGATTTTTAAAAACTCTATGTAGAAGGGACAGAAGAGTCCCCACATAAATATTTAATTTCACAATGTGATGACAGGGGATCAGGGTGAGAGGCTTCAGATTTTGACCTGAAGATAATCAAGAAGGTGTCAAGCAGGACTGAAAGTTCATGCAGGCAAATTAATGTCAATTAATAGTGGCCACCTGGAACACTCACTGGGTGTGCAGAGGATGATTCTAAGGCCAGGCCAGATTCAGCAGGAAAGAGTGATCTATGAGAACTGAGAGAAGAGAAGATGATGGTACCTCTTCTGGGGACTCTCCCAGATTATGATAACAAATGGCTTATCCGTCAATCCACCATAGAAAGTACTATAAAGGGTATGGAAATCCTAGACTAGGAGTAGTGGGAAAGTTATGTAAAAGAGCGTGTAGTGCAGAACAAAAGGAATATTGACACTCTCTCCCCCAACCTAAGCAGTGGTGACATAGGAGAAGGAGCAGCAGCAGGAGACTGTGTGTGCGGGAACTGACCAAATTCGAGTCGAGGTGAGAGGAAGACTTGGATTCAATTAAGTAGGGGAGGTAAAATTTTTCAGGGAAATGAGTTAAATAAAACAAACCCTTTTGGAGAACGTAGAACTCAGACATTTTTATGAGACTGAGTTTTGGCATGAAAAGCTAGTCCTCTTCCCTGACTCAATGCCCTGTGCATGTGGAGGGGACTCAGGGGAGATTCGTATCTTCTCCACTTTCTCCTCAAAGGTGAAAAGAAAGGACTGTTTTGTTTTGTTTTTTAATTGCAGTAAAGCATCTCCCACCAGTATCTTACTCTGTAAGTGAGTGTTAGATTTGCTATGTGAGTTATCATTAGGCCCCATTACTTTCCTTAAGCTGGTTTTAAGTTGTTTCGTGTTGATTTCCACTACATAAATACCATCAAAGGAAAAACACAGAATTTGATTATCAGTTAAAATGTCAGTTGAATTGAAAATCAGTGGGTGGAAAAGCTCAAGGGCCATTTAGGGTTTTCAAACTGAGCAGACAAATCCCAGTTGAGTAAATAAACCTTGCTTTTAAACATCATGTTACTCTTGCTATCCCAGCTAAAGAAAATGGTATTATGGATGGTTTTTCCAGGACTGTAATTAGAGTTGTTCGTAATTTTGATGTGTCTTTCTAAAACACATGACCCCTGTAAAGGGAATCTGGGTTGGATGCGTTTACATTACCACATGTCAACAAAAAAGGTCATAAAGACCCACGTATTTTTATTCACAGACATGTGACTAGTTTCACATCATATATAAGAATAACATTCTGCCAGCACCTAGAGGACAATAACAGCAACGTCTTTGGTGAAATTCACCTGTAATATGAGCAGCATTATTTTTTCAGACATAAAGATATCATATAATGGGGCTCCTATTGATAGTACAGGCTTTTCTTTGCTGATATGAGCTGATTGCAAAGCTTTTTTCTAAAGCTGAAATCAGATTCACATGTATTTTTATATCCTACAGTTACTTCTCAGCCCTGGGGAGCGCAGCCAGTAGGAATTTCCTTCCATCCCCACACTCGGTGGATTCCTAAGGAAGACTCGTGCATGTTCAGCCATAGAAGAAATGTACATGGCCATAATAAAAGTTACAATTCTAATTTCCCAGATGTAAAAAAGGCAGGTCTATCATTATTAGCAGCCTTCTCTTTTTTAAATACTACCCAACTACATAGAGATGAGGCTATCATTTTCCAAGAAATAAAGCATTAAAGTAACACATAGCAGTAAAACACCCTGGAAAACGTTATAAAAATATGGTAAAATGAAATGCCATCAAGATAACCAAATTGGTACATGGTAATGTTTATTATTTTATGACTTAGCATCTCCTCAGAATGGATAGTGTGCTAAGAGCTACAGGTCCGAATGGAGTATTACACACATTTGCACATATTCACACATGTATTTTCTCTAGGCATTCATGTTAAAAAATCTAAGGAAGAGAAATTTAAACTCAAAGTACACTGGATTTAATATGCACATAAAATAAAAATGCCACTTATACATTAAAGATTTATTTGAAGTTTTATAAGACTTCATTAAAATGAAAAAGTAAAGACTTAGCATAAAAGATCAAGATCTCAAATCGCATATATTATGCTTCAGTTAAAAATCAAACATTAGGGAAGAACTGTGGGTTTACTCTGGTACTCATTCTTAAGGATGCAGTAGATACTTGTTTGTATGCAAATGCGTAAATTTATATCTTAGTTGTGTAGCTAAAGATAAGTATCAGTAAGGAAGACAATTAGATTCGCGAATTGTGTTTTAACGATTTGTTTCCAGTTAAGTTCTATTTTCTGCCTCGTTGTGATCCTGTGCAGCGCGGCCTACTAATGATGTGACAGCAATTGGCACCAGCATTTCAATGGCTTCCAATGACACACATGCATTTGTCGCTCACATTACATGGCCATGCCAGTCAGGTCTGGCTTTGCTCCCTGTCATTGTTATTCTCAGGCTTGGGCTCAGGAGCCTTCTCTCCCTGAGACCCTGCAAGTCTTACAAAAGACAGAGAAGAGGCTTGGTAAGGAAGCTGCTGGCAAAAACCAGACATCAATATGGTGGTGAAATAATCCTCTCATGGGGAAGGAGACTCTTAGGGAGCAAAGTAAATCTCCTAACAGTAAGTTGAGACACCCCGATACATTAATGTATATTTTCACCTATATTTGATACCCTAGTTTGAGTGAGGAAGCAAGGAAGTAGGACAGAGAAGCTAACATGGACACATTTTAACAGCTTTTTTATCCTTATTCCTAACACAACTTCTCTGGCTCATCTCCTATGTTTCTAAGTTGTCTTATTATTTGCCCCCTATTTTCAATTAAATCCCTCATCTCTATGTTTTATGCCTTTTCCTGATAAACTGGCTGCTTTCTGATAATGTCTTAGGGATAGCAATTTAACCACTGCTCTTTTTTTTTCTGGGAGGCTTGATAATTATAATTATTATAGACAAAAAAAATAAGATTGTGCTTACAGATCTTTTCCTGCCTTGACTGCTGCTCTTACCCTGGTAAATGTAACCAGAACCTCTCAGAGAGAGAGACTGGAGATTCACTTTTTGGCTTATACACTAGTCAGGGATTGCACGTTTTAACAATTCTCACAGCACTCCCGTTGAAAATCACTGTGCTACAATTTGATTTGAATTTTTGGAAAACCACTCTGGCTGGAATGAAAAGGAGGAGCATGTACATGAGGGAATATTTTACTGAAGAGAAAAATACTGAGATAATTTTGGCAGGTTTGGTTCTATCACAGAATTATCTTCGTCTCTTTCATTGTTTCAAGCCGAAGAGCATTCTCCTAGAGTTTTCATTGTGAATTCCACCAAGGCTCACTTATTCAATAGTCTCATAAAGAGCTACATTCATTTGTATCTTTTCTCATTACTTCATAGTCATGCTCCACGCCCAGTCTTATCACCACTGGTTACTTCTTTCTCCAAAAATCAGTTCGTATCCCTTGTTCCTTCATTAAACAACCCCAGGCCTAACCATATTTATGTCTTTCCATTTATTACAATGTAATCAATACTATCAATATTTTTATAAAACTAGCAGAGATATGTTATTTGTCAACATGTTTTTTCTTTGCCCTTCGTGGTAACAGAGTGTGTCTCATACCTTGTTTTATTTATATAGGATAATGTCTCTAGAAAATCAGATAATGATTTCGTATCACTGTACAGGGCAACATAGCACCCTGTCAGCAAAGTCACCAGTAAGAAGGTCTTCCCTGAAACCCTGAGACATAAGGAGACCAGATTGCATAGACCATCTGCCTGCCACCAGGTGGCGATCTGGCAACTTGGGGCTGCAGGGTTAAAGCGTGTGAGTATGAACAAAATGAACAAATTAATAAATTGAACATATATAGAAATTGATGAGCAATGCTCTTTAACCATCTTCATCATAAATTCTTCTCATATTATCAAAGCCGAGGAGATTAAGATAAATCACTTATACTTGTATATATTTTAAGTAAACCAAATGCATCGGGTGTTTTACTTGTAGTTGTTTTGTAATGCTAATTTCTAACTGCTGCTTCTATTTCCGATGATGATGATAGCAAATGCTGATATGATGCTTATTCTTTTCCAGGCCCTGCTCCAAATGCTTTGTATACATTATCACACATGTAATGCCTTCAGCAACCTTTCTATTTCCATCCTACAGCTGAGGAAAATGAGGCATAATAAGCTTGAATAACTTGGCCAAGGCCACATAGCCAGCCGGCCGTAAGTCTGGGATAGGAACGCACATACCCAGGTTCTACATGCCGACCCACTATGTCACGCGACCTCCCTGGTATTTAGAGTCTCCCTGCTGTAGATGCGTGTGTCACTGCGCTCAACACCATTTCAGAAGTGAACAGGATAAGTCAGTCTGAGAAGCACACATCTGCCTGTCTCGTTGTAACAGTTACTTCACTTGGTTATGCATTTGTTGAGATGTTGGTGGTAAACACTAAATAAGGGTGATGATCATTCACACAGGTGCCCGAGTAAATCTAACCACCCACAGAAAAGAGGAAGAGCAAGTGCTATGCAAGCAAATGTAATTTGCTTCGCCTAAATGTATTTTCATATAGTGTAATGGAGATAAAATATAAAGAGCGTTGCTTAGTGGACACTAGCTATATTTTGACACTTTAGTAATGAGGACAAATATATCACATTTGGGCAAAAACAGCTGCCAATATGGTTCTGAGGTATTTGCAAATAGCTTGCTTATAAGGTGCTCCAGGAAAGTGATAAGTGAAAGTATTTAAATCAATAGGAGAAAATATAAGGTTATGCTTCTGGGCCTCAAAATAATAAAAGAACTATACATAATTGAATTCTGGCCATTGTTTTTTTCAAATATGGTCATTGAAGCTAAAACTTAAGTTATAAATATACCACAAAACTCATTATAACAAGCAGGGAAAGAATGTTATTGGGCCCACAAATCAATAGAATAGGTGATTCCATTCTGCCTCAGCCTCCAAGAGAATAACAATCCTTTCTTTCCTGTTTTTTCTTTAGTAAAATGTGACTTTTTTGTCATTAACACAAAGAAAAAAATTCTCCTATCTTAGGTTTTATTTTCTTGAAGTTCAAGTGTGTTGTTACATAAACTTTCATCTCTTACTGGATGTCAGAATTCTTAAAATTTTTATCTACTGGATTTGATGCCCCAAAAGCATTTTTTCTCTTTCTCTTTTCCTTTTGGGATATTCATCTGCTTTTTCTAGAATTTCTCCCTCTCCCTCTTTCCCTTTGCTTCTCCTCTTCCTGCCTGTTCTTTTCACTCCTCTCTTTCTCTTTTTTCTCTTCTCTGTCTCTTTACAAAATATAGGATTTCGGAGAACATTGACTCTTGATTATCCTTCTTCTACTTTTCATCTTTATTTAAATAGATAATAGACTGAAGGTCATGATCTCCCCACTCACATACTATCCTCCAAAGAACCTGTTTCCACCCTGAAGCCATCCACTTCAGTACGCTTACAGAATATAAAAGTCTTATCCTTTACAATTTTTGAAAACATATATTCCTATATTTTTTCTCAAAATGTAAATAAACTATAAATTCTGGACATTGCAGTTTTCATTTAAGAATGTACCTTAGAGATTTGTCTGTGTCAATTCATATGACACATTTTTACTTTTCATCTTTCTTTTTCTCAGGCACTATAATTTTAAACATGACTTAATATTGAGTAATATTATATAAATATTATATAAATCTGTATTTACTTATAAGTAAAATAATTAGATTCCCATGCATTCTCTGTCCTACATAATAAGATAAATATCATTCCAGCTACAAATGATCCCTTTCTTGTTTCCTCTCCCATTTTTCCCCAGAAAAGAGAATTATGCTAACTTTTGTGTTACAATCACTTTGTTTTTAAATTTCAACTTATTTATTTTTGCTCAGAAACAGTATTATTTTATGTTTTAACCTCTGTAAAAATGGTATGTATATGAGAATATTCAAGTTAAAAAGAAAATACCATTTTTTCCTAAGTGATTGTACAACTTTATACTTTAACCAACAATACAAAAATGCTTCTATTGATTCCCATCCATTTGACCACTTGGTATTGCCAAAATTCTTGTATTTGTACTCATTTTAATTGTTTGTATATCTAGGCATGGATTTACTTGTCATGAGTAGTTGTGTGTTTAACAGAAATTATCGAACGATTTCCAAAGCAATGATATAACTCCTTTTACATCAGAAAAGTAATGTTGTTAATCTTCTTTTGTCTATTTCTTTTTCTCTGATTTCCTTTGCTTTTCTTTAGTGTGATTGTTCTGTTAAACAGGCAGAACTTTCCACTAAGTAAATTTTAAAGCTTGGAGACTGATGCCAGTCAGAAAAAAACACTGACATTTTCTGTATTTCTTTTTTCAGTCATTACTGAGAAGAATTCTGTCCTCCGTTTTCTCAACCAGAGGATATCAGCCCAAATGTCAACATTCTGTGGCACAATTAGGCTAAGATGCACCCAGAATTCTCTGTTTACTTAATTTCCTTTCTGAACGTATTTAATCCTGTTCCTCAACAGTCTCCAATGCCTGCAAATCCAGAATCTCTCTGGTTATAATTCTCTATGGAGCAAATCTCCCAGTCAGTGTAGACTGGAGGAAGGGTAGTCACCTATCTGCCCAGGACAGAGAAAGAACTGAAAATTCTTTTTTGATAAACAGACTTGTAATCTGTCTTCTCATTCATGGGTACTTGTACATACAATGCCATTTTAAGAAGTACCACCTTCTCTCAATTCCCAAGTCTTCTGGAGAGAATAACATTGTTAATTTGCTTGCTTCAGGTCTTATTTTGCATTTCAGGGTAGGTTTCAGGTTTCTCCTGACAACTTAATTAACACTTGTCTGGCTACTTTTCACCTTTAAGGTTTGTTGCTGTCATGGTCTGTCTCTCATACCTCACCCGTGAGGGCTGATGTAAATTCAGCCTCATTTCCTGCCACTTTAATTTAGCCTCAGAAGGAAAACTAGGTAAATCAATGTATTTTATCCACCAGGTTCCTCTCTCATCTTTCTAGCTGAACCCCCAACACTGGGGTGAAATATTTGTGTGGCTTTTCCTTTCTGCAGGCCAGTCTAAATTCATTTTGATCCTTTCTGAGCAACTTTCTAGCTAATCAAAATTTCTTCCATTGCATTATATTAAACAGTTTTTCTCATACTTTTTCAGTCCATCGACACTTTTGGAAGTTTTTATGGAATATAAGTTCAAAAACACAGAGCATACCTCTCTTAAGAATCACTATATTATCTTTAAGCCACAGATGGCATTTTCTTTGTTTTCTATATTTTGTATTAACAAAACAATGAAATGTTTTCAACAGAAAATAATATTAAATAAAATATTTAGTATCATGTCAAACTGCATTGACCCCAAGGGAGTGTGACCCTGTTTGGAATAAATTATTTAGAGCTCTTCAGTTGCACAGGCACAAGACAGATTTGGGTTCTGTCTTTGTCATTAACTCTTACAAACTGCTCTTAACCCCTCCAGAATTCAACCTTCATATCAGTAATTTGACAGGATTTGATTCAATGGTAATAGAATCCTAGTATACTCTTCTTGTAACTGTATTCAAGTGGCTTCTCTCAGGGTTCATTGTGGCTCTGTAATATCACACCTGTCTCTATAATTTAGCAAGAAACAACTGAACATACTTTCTGTATAAAAATCTAAAAATATATAGCTTTATAAGGCTTTAAAGAAAAATTATTTTATAAGATATTTGAGATAAAGTGTCTTGAACATAGAAATATTAAGAGAAGTTTGGAGAACAAAGCAGGAGAACAGCCATAGGTAAGGTGTCAGTTGAGGCAGGTGGCTTCTACAGAACACATTAGAAAGGAAATATTTAATGATTCTTTTTGTGTTAGGAAATTCTTAACATAAGCCATTGATTGAACAAAAACAAAATCTTTTTCTTCAGTTCTAAGATCTTTGACTTATTCTTCTGGTCTCTGCATTTCTGTATACACAATAACACAATTTATGAGCACTAACCTGACTGTAACAACTTATTCATATTTAATGTTTTAATCTAGTTCTCTGTCTGCTCTGAATTTCTTTTCATTTGTCCTTGTCTTTTGGGCAAATGGCTCTCAGTAAACAACTGTGCATAGTATTCCAGACACTGCTGTACCTCAGCTATATACACGAGGACTTCCAACCTGTGTGCAAACGACCCATCACAACACAAAACTGTGTCTGGGTTGTTACTTTCTGTGGTCATCAAGTGCCTGTGTTAAATGTCTGAGCAAGGAAATTTGTTGTGATTTGTGGATAGATATTTTTCCGAAGGTATACCAGCATAATTCTAAGAAACCATTCTGCTTTCAAATGATTAACACTGTGAATTCTTTGTTAATACATGGAGAATTAGATTTACTAAGTGCGTATTCAATCAAACAGTAAAAAATGAGTATGCCACTCTGCACCCACTAGTCCCAAAGCCACTGACCCAGTAACAACAGGTGATTCTCAGGCAAGGTCAGGCCCTGAAAGCATCCTTCCTGTTGGACAAGGAACACACGAGAGACCTCCATTCACCACAGAAGTCTGCTAGTAAATACATGGTTCTGTATTCCCAAATGGGTAGAATCATGTGTTTTGAAACTAAAATCTGGAACTAGAACAGACCTTTCCATTTCTCTGCTAGTGATTACTTCGGGAAATTTGTTCTCCTTGTCCCTGTAACTTAGGGTCTGTTGGAACAGACACCTAGCTTCCAGCAGAGGGCCGTGCTTCTATTAGAACCACACAAAAAAAGGTCCACTAACCTCTCTCTTCATGATTTAAGTTAGACTTTTGTTCATTTGATAACAAAATATTTCTGCTTATGCAGATCAAGAAAGAATTTAGTGGGCTTCCTGTTGATTTCACTTCTAGGAAAACTGTGATCAACTAGCCAACGCCACACAGCTACATGAGCCACACTATTCTGATTGCGGCTTTGAGTCTGCTATCCATCATGGTCACTACAAAGCCTGATATGTGGCATTGTATGTAGATCAGCAGAAAAAGTATAGAATTTTCCGTTATCTCTGATGGGACATCACTTGGGAGAAAAAATAGAGATCTATTTCTGTAAAAATCAATTACAAATGAATAAGAATTTAATTGTGTATAGAAAAATCTTTAAAGCATTAAAAAGAAAATACAGAGAATATCTTTATTGCCTTTTCAGTAAGGTAATGGATAATATTTTATGGACATAATATAAATCTCAAAATCAAAATGAAAACACTGATACACTTATACAGGGAGAAGGTATTTGAAACACATAATTAGCTATCAGAATGTATTAACAATTCCAATAATTCAACTTTTTTATCTATATTTTAACAATTTCAAGAGACAGTTTTATACAATTGTTTGGCATTTATTGTATAAAATATAATTAGTAAAATTATAATTATACATTAATGTGTGTAAAAATTATGCATATTAATGCATAATTTTCACTTAGAAATTATAAAAAACCAGGAAATAGTAACCTGGGTTCCATGTTAAATAATAAGCAAATTATAAATCCATACATGTGTGTTGATTTTTTTCATTATTGTCCATTTTATTTTTTAATTATTTTATTGTTCAATTACAGTTGTCTACATTTACTCCCATCACTCCCCCCACCCCAGCCACCCCCAGCTCTCTCCCCTGCTTCCACCCCTGCCTCAGTTTTGTCCATGTGTACTTTATAATTGTTCCTGAAAACCCATTTCCCCTTCTCCCATTTATCCCCTCTCACCTCCCCTCTGGTTACTATCAGATTGTTCTTAATTTCAATGTCTCTGGTTATATTTTGCTTGGTTGTTTGTTTTGTTGATTAAGTTTTAGTTAAAGGTGAGATTATGTGGTATTTGTTCCTCATTGCCTTGCTTATTTCACTTAGCATAATGCTCTTCAGTTCCATCCATGCTGTTGTAAATGGTAGGAGCTCTTTCTTTCATTCTTCTGTGTAGTATTTCATCCTGTAAATGTACCATAGCTTTTTGATCCACTCATTTACTGATGGGCACTTAGGTTACTTTCAGTACTTGGCTAGTGTAAATTGTGCTGCTATGAACACTGGGGTGCATAGGTTCTTTTGGATTGGTGTTTCAGGGTTCTTAGGATATAATTCCAGCAGCGGAATTGCTGGGTCAAAAGGCAGTTTCATGTTTAGTTTTCTGAGGAAATTCCATACTGTTTTCCACAGTGGCTGCCCCAGTCTGCATTTCCACCAACAGTACACTAGGGTTCCCTTTTTTCCACATCCTCGCCAACACTTGCTTGTTGATTTGTTTTTGATGGCCATTCCTACCGGTGCGAAGTGGTATCTCATTGTGGTTTTAATTTGCATCTCTCTGATGGCTAGTGATGCTGACCATCTTTTCATATATCTCTGGGCCCTCCGTATGTCCTCCTTGGAGAAGTGTCTATTCAGATCTTTTGTCCATTCTTAACTGGGTTGTTTATCTTCATGGAGTGGAGTCATGTGAGTTCTTTATATATTTTGGAGATCAAACCCTTGTTCGAAGTATCATTGGCAAATATGTTTTCCCATATAGTTGGTTCTCTTTTCATTTTAATGCTGTTTTCTTTAGTCATACAGAAGCTTTTTAATTTGATGAGGTCCCATTTGTTTATTCTTTCCTTTATGTTGCTTGCTCTAGGGGACATAGTGAAAGAATTGCTGCATGGAATGTCTGAGATTTTCCTGCCTACGTTCTCCTCTAGGACTTTAATGCTGTCACAACTTATATTTAAGTCTTTTATCAACCTTAAATTTATTTTTGTGTATGGTGTAAGTTGGTGACTGAGTTTCATTTTTTTGCATGTAGCTGTCCAGATCTCCCAACATCATCTGTTGAAGGGGCTATTTTTACTCTATTTTATGATTTTCCCCTTTGTCAAATATTAATTGGCCATAGAGACTTGGGTTTATTTGGGGGCTCTTTATTCTGTTCCATTGGTCTTTGTATTTGTTCTTATGCTAGTACCAGACTATTTTGATTACAGTGGCCTTGTAATACAGTTTTGTATCAGGTATTGTGATTCCTCCTATTGTTCTTAAATTTTCTGTGGCTATTTGGGGTCATTGATTGCTGTGGTCCGGCCGCAGCAGGTCAAGGAGTCCCACAGGTGAGGGTAGGCGTTGGCACTGGGTAACAGACGACAACACGCCTCAAAGGACAGTGACGCTCTGTTCCGTTTATTGCAAGTGCGAGAAGGTTTTTATATTTTCATTTTAGGTAGTGATTAACATTTGCAGGTCTATAGCATGATCAGTTCAGCAGAAAAAATCAATGCAAAGGTAACCAGGAAAAGTACAAGAATTTCCATAGTTTCGGTAACCAGGAAAAGTATAAGAATTTCCATAGTTTCAATTATATTATACAAAAATTGTTTTGACTAGGAGAACCATTAATCAGACAATTTGAAATAGCTCTATGTACAGAGTTTGAATGTCTTATTGTTTATTAAAGGTCTAGAATTTGGCATGGGGCAAAAGGTACGCCAGACAGAGCAGAGGTTAGGGAATTTATTATAAGGCCTCTGTGATGTCTAACTTAGCTATCTATCTTTCTGTCCGAAATGTTTCTCTATGTACTATGGACTCTGACTCCTTGGTAATCGTATCTACATGCTTAGTTTGTGGTATCTAACAAGCTTCTCCTGTTTCTTTGTCTGCTTAATTCTAATTAATATATATTCCTGTTCAAGGTAAAGGAGGGGCAGTTACTCCAACAAGTTTTCGACATTCAGGGGCTATTTCATTAGAGGGGATTAACTTGGGGGAGCGCTCTGGGTAATTCTGGCTCCCTGCTACCTAATATTAACTTGTTCTGCATCTGCTTAACTGGGTCAGGGAAGGAAATATTCTTCCCCTTGGACTCACTGGACATTGTGGGCCTTTCCTCCTCTGGGCCCCCAGAGAGGGTATTATTTTGGGGAAAGGCCAAGGTGGCATAGTTCTCAGTCTGACCTAGTTGTTGATCAGCTCTGAGAATAGCTATCATTTCTAGGAGATTCCAAATGATCAGAAAAGTAAATGTCAGAATACCAAGAGAGAGCAAGAACAGAATCAACACTATATATCCACTTATGCCACGTCCTCCAGGCCTGAATATGCTTCTTTGAAGCCATATTCCCCACACTCGGACTTTGTCAGACAGTATGGTTGGAGCTGGAACTGGATGTGGCAATTGATGGTTCCATATGAATTTTTGAAATGTTTGTTCTATATCTGTGAAATATGTCATTGGTGCTTTAATAGAGATTGTATTGAATCTATAATTTGCTTTGGATAGTATGAACATTTTGATGATGTTAATTCTTCCAATCCATGAACATGGTACATGCTTTCATTCGTTTGTGTCTTCCTTGATTTCTTTCTTCAGTGTTGTATAGTTTTCTGAGTATAGGTCTTTTACATCCTTGGGTAGGCTTATTCCTGGGTACTTTATTTTTCTTGTTGCTATATCAAATGGGATTTTTTTTCCTGATTTTTGTTTCTGATATTTCGTTGTTGTTGTACCCTTGATTTCTTTTTTTTTTTAAGATTTTATTTATTTATCTTTAGAGGGGAAGGGAAGGAGAGAGGAAGAGAAACATCAATGTATGGTTGCCTCCTGTGAGTCCCCTGCTGGGAACTGGCCTGCAACCCAGGCATGTGCCCTGACTGGGAATCGAGCTACGATTGTGTGGTTCGCAGGCCCATGCTCAATCCACTGAGCTACACCAGCCAGGGCACCCTTGATTTCTTAATATTGACCTTATATCCCACTATTTAGCCAGATTCATTTATTAGGTTGAGTAGTTTTTTGGTGGAGTCTATAGGATTTTCTATGTACACTATCATGTCAACTGAAAACAATGACGGTTTTGCTTCCTCCTTTCCAGTTTGGATCCCTTTTATTTCTTTTTCTCATCTGATTGCTGTGGCCAGGACTTTCAGTACTATGTTTAATAGGAGTGGTGAAATCGGACATTTTTGTCTTGTTCCTGATCTTAGTGGGAAAGCTCTAAGTTTTTGCCCATTGAGTATAATGTTGGCTGTAGGTCTCTCATATGTGGCCTATATTATGTTGAGGAATGCCCCCTCTATTCCCACCTTGCTGAGTGTTTTTATCATAAATGGGTGCTATACCTTGGTAAATGCTTTTTCCACGTCTATTGATACGATCGTGTGATTTTTGTCTTTCATTTTGTTTATGTGATGTATTACATTTATTGATTTGTGAATATTGTACCATGCTTGCATCCCTGGGGTGAATCCCACTTGCTCATGCTGTATGATCTTTTTAATGTATTGCTGGATGCAGCTTGCCAATATTTTGTTGAGAATTTTAATATGTATACATGTGGGTTAATTTTTTAAAATAATTTAGTTTTTAATTTGATATATTTTTAACTGCTAAAAAATTCTAAAATATGGTTACTTGCATTAAAAGTTATACTTAGACTTCTTGTATTTATATATCTACATGTATTTATATATCTACACATATGTATTTAGACTTAAAACTTATTTGATAGGGATGAAAATTATCCATATAATTTCAAGTTGTATAACTCCAAAATAGCAGATTCGGTCAATCCATAAGCTGTACAAGCAATTTTACAGAAATGTTACCTTTTAAAGAATATCCCTTTTAAAAAGTAAGCAAATAACATTGATCAGAAAGTACAAATGTGGCAGCAACAAGGGACCTCCCACTTGGAAACTGATAAGCTGAAGCCCTGGGGGAGAATTCCAGTTTTCCACCTCCATACTGTTCTCCCTCCTGACGTACATTCTCTTTAAAGCTCTGCCAAGCTAACATAGTTTTTGTACATACAAATCAAAGATATTTATTGAAAATTATGTATATCTGATCCAAGATTCTGAAAGTACAGAGGAAAACAACAATCACAACAAAAAGAAATAGAGCAGCTCTTCCTGAGAGTCTCATAAAGAAAAGGGAAATAAGTCACCCTGGCTGGTGTGCTCAGTGGATTGAGTGGGGGCCTGCGAACCAGAGAATCATGGTTCTATTCCCAGTCAGGGCACATACCTGGGTTGCAAGCCAGTTCCCAGAAGGGGACCCACAAGAGGCAACCATACACTGATATTCTCTCCCTCTCTCCTTCCCTTCCCCTCTAAAGATAAAATCTTTATCTTTTTTTAAATAAAATCTTTTTTAAAAAAAGAAAAGAAAAGGAAAATAAGGAAATAATTGTAAGTATTTGTAATTACAAATTAAGTGCTATAATGGAAAAGAATGTACTATGAGGTCTCAGTTGAGATCGGAAAGGGGAGTAAATAAAAATCAAACAGTAAAGAGACAGGAGGGGAGTGGAAACATCCTGGGAAGAACCTGGACTACAAATAAGCATAAGGAATTGAAGGGACTAGAAAGAAATCGTAACAGCAGAAAAATACAGACTAATGAAAACTAGTATGAGATTAGGTACAGACTTGGTTTTTATTGAAAAGCAAAAAGAAGTCAACAAAGGATATAAAGCATTGAAATTATATCATCAAATTATATTATTTGCACTTTATCAAGCTGGAGCTTGACAGACTTGGAACAGGGAGGAATAGCCATGAAGAGGAGTACGGGTATCTGGGCAGTGTGCAAAAGATGTCAGCAGGTTGTAGACCTACTGGAAAAATAGAGGAGATAGAAATTTTAAAAATGTCCTGATATTAATTCTCTTTTAAGAATTCAAAGTAAATAGATATTACTTTCTTTCTTCTTCTTTTTTTTTTTGGTGTTAGAATTGTTCCAGCTTTTTAAAAAAAAATTATTTTTAATTATTTTTCAAGTACAGTTTTCTGTCTTTTACTCCCATCCCAGCCGACTCCGCCCCGTGCTCCCCACCTCCCTCCCATTTCCACCTTAGTTGTTGTCCCTGTGTCTTTTATACTTGTTCCTCTAAATCCCTCCCCTATTTCCCCTCATAATTAAAAAATCATTTTACTTTGCTTATTTCAGGAACTCTCAAAGTCATAAAAGTATCCAGATAGAGACACATGACAATCTGGTAAACGATGTGATATTTCATCATTGCTCCTGTTAAAGCTCTCAAGGTGACATTGTTCCAGTTCTACTTGTTAGTCCTATCAGTACATGAATGTTATTTGTAAGGTAATTGTTACTGAGAGGTGGTATTTTATTGCCTAAGAAAAGTGGCTGTGACCTGAGAGTTTGGCATAATATGGTAGCTATTTTTCATTCTATTCCTGGATACTAAATTAATCATACTTCTGAACTAGACCTCCTAGGATTTAGTTTATAGAGCATCTTTGATCCTCTCTTGCTCCTACTCATCAATAATTTGCATTTGTGGGCACAAAGCTGTTCCAAAATTTTGGCTCCACAAAGCTCTACATTTAGTTTCCTTAAGCAAGTACTAGGTAAGGAAACATTTCTGTTCAGAAATGAAGGGTAAGCCAAATAAATGCTATCTTCCTTTCAGCGTTAAAGACACTCTGTTCAGCAAAATTCAAACAATTTTTCTCTACACTAAATTTCATCATTGGGTACTTGTGTTTCCAAACATATTAGTTCACTTGTGACAGAATTTTACTTCTGCTACACTGACTGTTGGCACCTTACAATAAAAGTGCATGCATTTGAAAATTAGCATTTTCCTGTATTCTATTTTCATCTCTCACCATTTTTAAAGACTATTAATCGCAGTGTCTATAACTGATAGTTCTCAGCTGCATAAAGCAAAAGTGGGAGTCTATCTTAAGTCATGGGAAGCCAGGAGAAGTGCTTGCAACTTTGCAGTTTAGGTTTTCTTACAATAGTACGAGAACTTAAGGATCTCCCAGTGGTATTTTTAGATTGATGTCCCACTGAAACCTATGCCAGCAGTGTCCTTGAAAACAAAACAACAGGTAATGTAAATATCCAGAGCACATATGTTCAGAATGTGATGCACCTTTGCAGTGCAGAACACACATGTCTTAGATGACAGTAGCTAGAGAAAACCTGGCCCTTAGACCATCTAGAATTCTCTTCACCCACCATGTCACTGCAGCTGCAAGTCTTTTGTGCTAAAGTTCTCACCACAAATCGAAATTGCATGCTTTTCTCAGCAGAATTCTACTGCAGGTCTTCCTAATAGCTAACAGAAGGCAGGGATGGGGGTAGGGAGGGAGGGAGGCTTGGGAATGAGACCTCGGACAGATCTGAGTTGGAAACCCCGATGTGCCACTTTACCACTTGTACGACCTCGCGCATTTTACTTCTGTGACTAGAAGTACTTTCAGGATGCCCTCCTTTGCTGTAACAGTTAGACAACCTCTTCCTTTTCTTGTCTAAGTTTACCCGGATATGTAGTGCTTCCCTTATTATTTTCTGAGTAACACTGTAGTGTCCATGAGAATGAATGGAGAGGGGAGAGAACAGAAGGACAGCTGGGCTTTTCCAGTTTCCTGGCCATCTGTCATAGAGTGACAGAGCAGAAACAACTAAGGTGAACTTTGGAGAGGAGGGACAATGCTCTAATATTTGGATAAGCACAAATGAAAATATAAGCTAATGTCACTGCCCAGCGTAAGAAATACCCTATCTGCCCTCATCCACAATGAGAAAGTTTGGGAAAGCTCCCAGAATTGGGAAAGACATGGAATAAAAGATAGTTTTTTTTCCAACACATAACCATTTTGTTTAAACGACAAAAGACTGTTCTATGATCCACACAGCTTTGGCCCCTGACGCTATTGGCTGAAAAAATCTCAATGGTTCTCAATAAGTGCCTTAGATTTAAGGGGTAATTGCTTAATACTACTTTATTTTTTTTTAATTTTAAATAAACACTTGTCCAACTACAGTGATAAAAAGCTGTTTTTTATCTCAACTTTGTAAAGAGTCCACTTCCAAGGTATGAATATAACATTTAAATTGCAGTGAAGTAAAGATGATATTATCTTAGGAAGCATGTATGAGCTCAAGAGCAGCCTCTCAATTTCTATCATATTTGGAAGTGCATGGCTGGAAGTGGAGTTCACAGGACTGCACCTAAGCCAACAGCCAATGGCTACTCCGCTCAGCTTCGACTGATGCTGCCCTCCTCCCATGCTGGTCCCTCCCTGGGTGGCCTGGATGCAATTTTTCCACACCTGTCTGCCTTTGCACATTTTACCAACAATGGGGGTAAATAAAGAACAAGCTATAGTTTTCTTAACTTTCCTACTACTTCATTTTCCACACAAACACTCTGATATGTTGCCAGATATATCACACTCTATTAAAAAAAACTTGTCAAATTTAAGAGAATAAAACATAAGAGAAAAAATTGAGTGCTTGCCTTAAGTAAGTAACTGGAGTGTAACAAAAGAGGAATTCTTCATGTGGGTCCATTGCGGGCACACTCCAGCTCCTCGCTGAGCTTCTTGACCTAAAATCATTCTATGCTGACTCTTTGAAAGGCAACATAAAAGCTATTGATTGAGCAAATTACTTTTATTAAACTAGAGGCAATGAAGAACATCACCTTATCAGAGTCATAGTAGGATTCCAGAGGGGTGATGTCAAGGAGCATTGTTGTAGTATTCAAGGGTCTGAGTTCAAGGAGTGAGGGCAGGTCTTTCCATGCAAGACCTTGGTTGCAACTGGGAACGGTCTCTGATCCAGTAGCTTAAGATGAGCGAACCCCAGTGAGGTGAGGTTCCTGAAGCAATTCATTGATTGCTAAGCAAGTGTTTTTCCTGGTGAGCAAGATGTTTGCCCTAGGCGTTGGTTTGCACTGTTTTCCTGCAATGAATACTTAAGGGATTTATTGGTTTAAATATTTATCTTCCCAGAGAATTATTTCCTTGCCAAGTTATCCACCCATATTGACACAGATTAGGTCAGCCCTCACTCCCCAACAGTTCTGTTCTGTGGATGCAGGTGACCTTAGTTCTCAGGTCTGCCTGCCCCTGAGAAAGTATTTTCTTAGAGCTTTTAAAATGCAACTCTCCATTCACTCCACTTTAGAGCAGCACACAACCTGTTAAACATGGAAAGTGTTTGACTTAAGATCTCAGTGGTCCAATTTTCCCAATCAGAGTTGCCCTACCCAGAGATGAGGCCTTCACAGGGAGAACACAGAAGGTTGCATGTAAGCATCAAGGAGGGCTGCAAGAGAGGATGCTCGGATGGACTTCAAGACTCCAAGCCAGACCCTTCTGACATTTCCCCCACCCAGAGCTACAGAGTGGGGTGCTTTCTCATAACCCAGTGGGTGCATTGGTCAGTAGTGTCCTTAGACCTTGGCAAGAGTGCCTACTAACGTGCACTAGAGCTTTTGCGGCACCACTCTGGCCCTGCACCCTTGAACCTCTTCCCATGTAGTAAGCAGTTTGAGAGTCCAAGGGAGGTGACCGCCCCACCCAGAGCCCGCACATCAGCAAAGACCTTAGAAATTTGTTAGCAAAGTAGCTCCTAAGCCTATTCTGAGATTTGCAAAGCTTCTCTGACTCTCTCCTGCTGAACAAAAATCATGCAAACTATATAGCCTTAAGTCCCAGGTATAGACAAGCAGTAGCTTTCACAAAAAAAAGGAGGAAGAAAGAGGGGAATGAACCTAACAAAGTAGTGTGGCTACTGCACCTAAATACAAGATTCTGTGAGACTTTGTCCGTGCACCAGAGGCAGGAAGGAAAGAGGAGTGGGCTGCAGCTGTGGGAAAAGGAGCAGCTTGCCCTGTGCTGCCAGGTTTTAGTCCTGAATCCCAAGGTCTCTAAAAAATCTAAATTTGAGCTTGGCCATGCAGGTATCCAAGAAATTTTGTTTGTCAAGACACGAAGACAGGATGTACTTTACTTAACAGCTTACTGACATCGTACATAACTTAGAATGTTTAGATATAAGCATGTACACATGTGGACTTCCCTTTGTGCTCAACTCCCAATCCACAAATATTAATGGTATCTCTGTCTTAGTTCAAATACATACATGTATGCATGCACATGGGTCACAGGCACACACATGCCACAGTGTAGTCTAGACCAGAGCTTTCCTCAGAACGTTAATACGCTTTAAACAGGAGAACAAGAGTGCCTACTTACTGACCCGACAGCTCCCGAAGCAACCAGGCCGGGCCCAGTTTGCAAAACCATCTGCCCAGTTACCTGAAGCAACAAGCAGCTTCATCTCTTCCCACCATTCCACATGCAATGCCCCTTTTCTAAACATTCTACAATATGAAATATGAAACAGTTGGGAAGCACTAGTCTGTATAAATATCAAGGAAAAAAAGTTTCTCAATAGAAATTTTCCTGGACCCTTACTTAAGAAATGGCGCTTCATATTCCCAGTTAATAGCATGTCTCCAGGCCTGACGGTCCTTACATTAGAGCCTCTGTCTTCGGGACTGACTTTACTTGCATTAAAATTGGTTCATTAGCAGAACGATCTGCACAAGTGCCTACAAAAATCCCTTTAAGAATTATTTAAAGAAATCTCACTTAAAACTACTTTGATTTTAAACAATGTTTTCACTGCACCTGAGGCCAGATTTTTCCTGGGAAGGCACCAGCAGTGGCTCAGTATACATGAGCTGGAGGAAGGGTGGTGGTTCTCGACCCCTTCTTTTCTTTTCTGAGTTCTTTCTCTCTGCACCTAGACTTTCTTTCACATAGCAACCCATAAAATATAACATTCCTTCATGTGTCGCTGTTTCCTTTTCTTGGCAGACTTCATGTATTTAAACATATAAATTATATTATTCAAAAACTCACAGTTATGCCTGTCTCCCACTTCCAAACCTTCTCTCTTCCTGAAATGTGTAGGTGAATCATGGCTGTGTCTTAACTTCTGACTATATTATATTTTTAAAAATCATTTTTTTAAATTTATCTGTATTGCCCTTCAGTGTTCACTACAGAGTAGATGCTTAAGTAAGTGTAATAAGGGACAAAGGGGAAAAAGGGAGAGATGCATGGACGTCATCAGGTATCTTCTCAGTTTATCCTCTTCCCACTGCAGGAAGCTTTCCTTTGTGTGAGTCCATTAAATGCAAGAATTCTCACCTCCTACAATCCTGGCTGTGATATATATCCTTTTGAATCCTACTGCTTCTCTCCTACTTGCTGTATGTGTATGAGAGAGACAAAGAGAAAGAGAGAGAGAGAGAGGAAGGAAGGAAGGGAGGGAGGGAGGGAGGGAGGAGGGAGGGCGGGAGGGAGGAAAAGGAGAGTCAAAGGAGAAGAGAAAGAAGAGATGAGGAAACACAAACATAAGTAAATCTAACCAATCAGGAAAATTCCAGCATTCCCAATAAATGAAAAAAAAAGTGATAACATAAAGTATTAGGCCTGGTCACTTGCAGTTAGTTGTTGCCAAACCGTGATGTCATTACATACAGCTGCAGGGAGAGATGCACTGAGAGGTTGGTTGATTTTATGGGGAGATTTGCACATCCCCTGGGGACAGAGCAGGTTAGGGTACTGACTCACGAAACATGTTACAGGGATTTGGTAATGACGTCACATATCTTTTTTGGCTGCAAATCTCATGATCTCTTAGCAGTGAAAATTCATTTTCCTTTAGAATTGGAAGGTACTGGAACACATAAAAAATATTCTTCTTCCTTTCTTCCTTATAATAGTTTCTAATTAGCTCTATCTGGAAACCAGTGGGTCATATGCTGATAGAGGTCAAGTGTTTACTGCAACATTTAAAAACCGCGTGATTGTTCAATTATATTAAGCTACAACATTCACAAGATTATTCTTGTTTTGCCTCTATTATTCATGACAGGAACTAAAGTAAATGTGTTACTAAAATAATTTTGTTTTCTAAGAATATACATTTTCATCAGTCAGGTATTTATCATTATAGATGAAATGCAGTCTGTACCTTCTGGAAGGCACCTTCAATTTGCTAATACATTGTGCTATATTCCAGTAACAGCAGTATTCCAGGACTATTTTTTAATCAGTGGAAGAACTTGGTGTTGCTTTTGCTAATTTTTTTTCTAGTCATTCAAACAAGAGTGTGGGAATGAGTCACAGTACTGTTTTCCTGCTTTTTCCTCCAACTTTTGGAATCATCCTTCAGATGCTAACTAAATGATCAGCAAGATGCCAGCAGACAGAGGCGAACCTAGCCTTTTGTGCCCTTTCTTTCTTCCAGCAGTCAAGTACAGTCCTTTTTGAAATTGCAGAAGTCTCTCAAGCATATAATTTGTGGCTTCCAATGAGTTTGAACTTCATGCTTGAAGTGATACACAAGTCAGTGATTAAATTCACGCACCTGTATGTGGATTTTTTCCAGTCATAATGAAATGGGTAACTGCTCCAGAATTTACCTAATGAGCATGGCAGCAAGACATCAGACAGCCGTTGACTGGCATGTCTGGTCAGGACAAGGGAAAATGAGCGTCCGGTAGAGCTGTGACGGACATCTGGGTTCCACCTTTGAGACAAAAACTAAACATTTCTCAGCACCCAGGGCCAAGCCCTTTGACTTCAGTGATGTACAATTTTCTCATTACAAACACTATTGTACCCAAAGGAATTCCCATCAGCTTTCTAATTATTTTCTCAGTTTGAAATAAGACCTTGTCTTTAATGAGAAAAGGGATTTGGCAGGTGACTGCAGCACCAACACACAGTGCAGAGAAAGCTGAGCACTGGGAAACAACGATGAGGCTTCTCCTCCCCCACTCAAAACAAAAAGCAGAAAGGCCTTCTGGGAATAAATGCAAATCGTTTCCCACTAGTGACTATCAAGATGTAAATGATTATGCTGAGGTCAAGTGTGGTAGTCTTTTGCTAGAGAGACTTAAAAAGTAAAAAACAAAAATATCGCCTTGTCTCTCTGTCTATGATAGTAACATTTTCATATTTATTATTGGTGAAATCACACAAACCCTAATCAAGATGATTTAGGGTTTTGGATCCACCGAGTACCCACATAAGCCATTTTCTATATACCCTGTAGTCTCCATATATCCTAGTCCACATGGAAACTTGATAAAGCCATGGTAGATAATTGCCGCATCTTTGCAAAGATTATAAGTGTTTGATATAAGTACATTTTTATAGTCAGTATTTTTAACAATCATCGAAGACTGTTTTAAGAACTGTATTTGCTTTATTTTATATTTTGTTATACTAAAGATTACATTTACTTTGTGTTTCCTGTTCTCTCAAACAAATATCAATGGAGTAAAGTGCAATAATCCTTCAACTGGACCTAAACTGAAAATATTCCAACAAACAGAAGAGAATAGGGCATGATAACATCATCAGAAATGTTTAGTCGAGCATAAGGATCAACTGGGCAGGCAAATCTGAAGGACGGAGCACTGAAAATTCTGGCAGTGGAACAAAAATCCTACCCGCATCTCCACGTTTCTCTCATCTCATCCACTGAAACGCCACAGAACTTTAATACTTCAATTCCCTTCTCAGGCACAGAGAGGAAAAGACATAGCTCTTTTACATAATAACATACAACTGCAGGAAAAGTAGTTGACTGGTCAGAAAAATAAACGAGATCCATTCCACTTATGTTTTCATCCACTGAAACAGATGTGGTATTTACTCTGATGGCCAAATATTGAACAAACTAAGTTGTAAGTTCTAAGAAATAGACAGTGAGGGAGAGCTTTGAACATAGAGATCCATATGGACCAGGGTGTGAGAAACTGCCACATAAATTGAGTTCTGAAGGATGAGTGGGATGGGTAAATGCACTGATATTTCAGGTGAGGTGATAGCGTGCGTAGAGATCCTAATAAAAAAGAGCATAGGACTTGAGAGTCACTGAAAGCCAGGGAGTGAAAATGTAAACTGCCCTTGAGGGCAATGTAGAGGTTTTGGTTTCTATGTTAAGAACTATGGGAATCCACTGAGAGATTTCAAGTAAAAGGCTTACTAGTTTCAAAATGACTTTTGAAAAATAGCTTTGGATTAAGTATAAAGAAAGATTGGAAGAGATCAAAAGTACAAGGTAAAAAATAATGATGGATTATTGCAATACTTTTAAGATTGACTTGACTTGGAGGTGGCTTAGCTGGGGTGTGGTTACAGGGTAAATATTAGGGGTTTTTTTTCCTTCATAGAACAATGGATGATGATGCTACTGATGACTTAGGAAAGACTGGAGAAAAAGAAGATTGTTTATATGTTTAGGGAAGTAGTTAAAAATTCATGTCTAATTTTAAAAATGTTTGTTTGGACCACAAGAGCAAAAAAATAATAATAAAAATGCATTTGGAACTTGGCATAAAAATGGAAATTAAATACAAAAGAATAGATTTAAAAGGTGTAATGATTGTAGAAAATGAGAAATGCCAAAGGAGACCGAAAAGCTGCTGAGAGAAAGAGAAAAAAAAGTATATATAAGTGTGGTGGCAGGAAAACGAAGAAAAGTGCATTTTGAAGAGCAATGGATGGTCAATAGTGCAGAATCCTGCTAACAAATCAAGTAGGATGGGGAATGGAAAAATGTCTATAGGGTTAGCAATATGGAAATCATGGTGGCTTTAGCTGGAATAGCTTCTAAGGAGCAGTGCTACCCAATACAGTATTTTGAGATAATAGCAGTGATTCGTATTTGCACTGTCCCGTGTGATGGCCACATGTAGCTATTAAGCACTTCAGATATGGGTATGTGGCGAAAGGTCAGACTTCAGCAGGTTGAAAAATGAAATGGGTCATTATACATAACTTGTTCGTGAAGTTTGCCTCCAAAGTAGGAAAGTGAAAAATAGCAGATTGTGGAAGGGAGTATGAGATTGAGAAGTGGTTGCTTTAGTGAGACCAACATTAGAATGTGTTCAAATGGCCAGGAGCCAGAGGAGAGGCAGCTGCTAAATACATGGCACAGAGGGAAGGATTGGTCTAGATAACGTTGTACCCAAAGCAAAACCAAATATATATGAATGAACAGAGGTCAGTTTGTAATTCAGAAGTCAAAATTAGGATAATTGCTCTTTGGAATCTACATTTACTCTGTACAGAAGGAGGAAAGGACATCGGCTGAGGGAGTAAAGGACAGTGATAGGATGGAGGGGCTTAGTGACAAACTTCCAGGTAATTTTATTTCTTCCTGGCCAGTCCGCATGCATTTCCTGCAGGCTGGCTCACATATTTACAGCACAGGTATTTCATTGCAAGGTATGATGTGGGGAGATTGCAAGACCTACCTCCTCAAAACATCTCACAGAAGAAGCTTAAATAAGGGAGAGTACTGGGGGACAACTGTAGTCAAACAACTATAAAAATTTTTTTTTAAATATTTTTATTTATTTATCTTTAGAGGGAAAGGGAAGGAGGAGGAGAAACATCAATGTATGGTTGCCTTTCATGCATCCCCTGCTGGGAAGGCCGCAGGGGCCGCCAGGTGCTGGGGCGATGTCTGGGCTCTCACCAGCAGGGCTTAAAAAATTTTTTTAATTAAAAAAAGAAGCTTAAACCTCTCCTCTATTTCTTACCCTTGGAGTCAATTCCTATGATACTTGGGGAGAAATATGCATTTAATCAGGGGAGAACATCAGATAAAGTGCAAGCGTTTACCTCATATTAACACCAGTTAGTTTACCTGGTTCACTCTTTAATAAATATTGCCAAAAAATGCTAACTGGGAAAGAAGCAAGACATGTTCTCGGTCATGGAGGCTCCTGGAGCTCGCTAAATCCTAGGCTTCTGGGTAGTAAGGAGGCAGCCCTGACCTAGGAGGGTGCCAAAAAGGACAGACCGACAGAGCACTGAGACAAAAATTAGAGTCATAATTACCCCTAAATCTCAGCGCTTCAAGTCATATTTGAGAAATCCAAAATCTAATCCCTATAAAGCACCTTCCAAAGTGAATGTTTGGTTTGGACCTCAGTCCACAGAGGATACTGTGGCTGGTTGAGGAGGAAGTATGTAAATCTTCCTTCAGTGACTTATCAGAGTTCTATGGAAGAACATCAGACGGATGCAATAAACTTTGACTAAGGCTGCGTGTAAAGGTCAAGACCAATTGCTGCAGTAGTAGGAACATGAAGCCTGAGTCCACTAAACAAGTCAGGGTGGGAAGAATGAGGGAAAAACAGTGACCTGCAGATAGAGTCTAAAGTTCAGCCCAAGAAGGTCAAACCTGGGGCTCCAACAAAATACCACCCTGTAGCTACTCTTCAGCTTCTCAGCCTCTTAAGGGAACTGTGGTAGCTGCTGACACCAAAAGGAAAGTACAAACCAATCCCCATGGTGTTCAAGTGCAGTAAGCATCTGCAGTTGTTCTTAGAGTGATATCATTGGCACATAACCACATCTGAGAGCTCAGAAAGTATGCATCTTAATGACCTTTGGACCTAAAATAACTTTAGCAATTGTCAACATGAATGTGGACACATAGCCCCACAAATTCATGTAATGCAATTAAAACCTTTTATATTTATTTTAAAATATAATTTTAAATTATTTGAGTTAATATTTTGTAATTAAATACAGCTGGAATTTTTCTTATTAGATTGTCTAAGTTTAAAAATATAGTCTTAATGCCTACAAATATTCCAGAGTTAATCAAAGCTTACCATAGGCTTCTCCTTTGCTTTATAACTGTCCTGGCCTTTATTTGACCCTTCTCTCTCTTTTTATTTAAAGTTAATTCTACATTTTATCACAGAAATTTAAGACAACTGCATCTGAAACTTTGTTCTAAGACTATCATTACTAGGCATTAATAACAAGTCCTAGAACCTTGAAAGAAAGAATATAAGAACCCTTTCTTCATATTCAGTGCGTACCACAATATGAATGTCTAAAACTAATGGCCATGATGAATCTTTCAAGCATTCTCATAAATGAATCTCATAAAACTCTTTATTGTTTTACATATTTTTAAGTTCTTCCATGTTTTCAAACTGATTAATGATGATGAGAAAACTAACAAAATCACTAATCTGTAGAAATACGGTAATAATTTTGTAAGATTAGGCATCAATATGTGTGTAATTCAATAGTCTCAACAAAGCTGTATGTTAGCCACCAGTATAGTCTATAAATTTATTAATTAATTACTTGTGAAAGTGCCAGGCATAGCAAATAAAAATATTACATGGGACATACCTATATTAAAGCTTTTATTCATTGTTTACCTGAAATTAAAGTTTAAATGGCCATTCTGTATTTTCTCTGTTGGCCCTATTTATTTCATTATTTTCATGAATAATGTGCATAAAATTCCCTTAGAGAGTTCCTAGGAGTTTCCATCCAAGGGACTGCCAAGTTATAATCCCTGCATTTTCAAGTTCCTGTAACCATGCAGGTCTATTTACCAGGAAGAAGGCCTTTCACCAAGACCACAACCAAGCTGGCACCCCAATCTCAGAATCCCAGGCTCCCCAACTGTGAGAACTTAACGGTTGTTTAAGCTGCCCAGTGTATAGTATTCTGTTACTGCAGCCAAAACTAAGGCAGCAGGCTTAACAACAGGAAACTCATTTATTTCCCCAATACCTGTGATGATAGCCTTGAAGATTCCTTATAAAGCACTCACTCAAATATCCTAAGGACATTAGAACTGTATAATTCCACTATATAGCCATTTTTGAAAACTTCTTTTGAGAGTATTTAGTCATTTTCTATTCTCTTAGAGTATTGGGGTAAAAGAGAAGAATCTATTAATGTCATTGCCAGAAAGAGAAAAATTGTGCAGAAAAGCAATGTAAAATAGATTCTAATAACCTCAATTTTCAGAAGCACACTTGAAAATTTACCTATGTAGTAGTAAGAGAAAAAGCAAGGAAATAGTGTGGCTGACCTAATAGTAATTTATTTAACCATGATTCAGCCATGAACTTTATTGAACAAATATCCACAACAATGTAATATGTCCATCTTACATTATAGCCACATGTGTACATGTGATGTGTGTGTGTATAAATTCACTGAACATGCCTGTGGTATACAAACGCTGCCTGAAGATGATGTACAAATAAATGAATTTCTACATACATTCATATATTTACAGCCTCTTTAAATGCCTACAATTATTGTTTGTGCCATGCAATTTAACAGTCATGTATACATTCATTATACTTTCAAATTGATATATGTAAGTCAACTTAAACCCTAAAGTCCTTAGTAGTTTGACTTCTCACACAGAAGAATGAAACCACCAGGGAAAGATGAAGTTGAGAGGAAGAACATGAAACGCAGGGACCATACAGGGACTGGACACCAAAAGCAACTTGGCAAGGTAGGAAAATCAACTTTATAAGACAGGTGTCAAGCTGGACAAGCAAGCTCCATATGCAGGAATAACATAAAAGTAGATGCCAAGTGCAAACAGAGACAAGTAGGAGACTAAAAGCTCATAGAAAAATCTGCAATCAGCACCAGCCAGAACTACGAAATGGTAAGCCAGGACCCAATGTTGGCCTGCAAATGACAACACTAACTGGTGCGAATGGTCACTGGGAGCACAAGAAAAAATTAGAAGGTCTAGTGTCCTGCTCGTGGACACATCCCCATCAGTGTTAAAGACACACCCTTTTGCACAGCAATTTACTCTTCTTTTTTGTTTACTGTTTCTTTTTCTCAGAGCCTTTATTTATTTAATGTAATCCTTAATTAAAATTTGATTCCAATGTACCCAGCACAATTCGAGTGCATGAAAATAAAACGTTGGCTGTTAATGGATTAATGTTCACCTTTGGGTTCTCACTCTCTGCTGTTTCTGCACATTACTTTTAATGACTGCTGCAATTTCTGTTGCAACCGTAATTCACGTAAACACTTTAATGCATCATCTCGATGTTTTGTCTAAAATATAACAGCCAGATGAACAACAAGTAGAAGGTAAAAAATCATGTGAAACAAACACCCATAACTAACAAATTCAAAACACATATTTGTTTATCTACTTTGGTTTATCTCTACATATTACCCTAATAATTGTTGAGATTGCCTGGAATGAAAACAACAATCCTTGATGCCGTATTGAGGAGCCTGATGAACATATCTTTTCTCCCGAGGCAGAATGTAATGTACATTGGGTAGTTCAGCTATTTCCTAGGCCTGGGAAATGTGCATAAATACTCAAAAATAAAATGGAAATAAGCACTGGTGTGATGCTGTTCAGCCTGAAGTGTAGTTAAGCCCCACCATAATGTTCTTGCTGTTTCTAACTGGATGCTGGTTTTAAATTATTGGTTGGATGTTCAACAATAAAAATCCTGAAATTAGGAGGACTCGGAGGTACTAAGAACTGGTTATACGACAGCACATGAAACCTGGCTTAATTTGGCAACAGGATGCCATCAACTGCACACTGAATGGCGATGGCCCTCGCAAGCCCCATACAGTGCTCGGCACTAGAAGAAAAAGCATCTGCTCACTTCAGGAGGCAGGGAAGTCCTGGGGCCTTTCCATAGACCCATCTGTATCCACGTAGATGTGGTTGTAAATACATTCCTGGAGGTGGAGCAACTTTGGATACATCGGTCATTTGGGAAGTAAAAATATAAGGTTAGGATAATGGTCAAAGGTTTCTTTCAGAGAAGGGATACATCACCTTTTATGAGTATATGTCAAAGGATTTTATATTTTAACCCCTAATGATCAAATCACAGTATGCGCTGTTATTTAAAAATAGTGGCATTCCATAGCATTTGGGCAAAAATTGAAATTGAAGGTCAGGTGGGAATGGCAGCCAATAATAACATTTAAAAAAAATCTTTGAGTGACTAATACAAATAATGTATTTGTATGCTAATGAGCGTTATTTAGGGCTGACTATGCATCAGGTACTTAGCACCTAAAAGTAGAGTTTATTTAAAGAAGAGTTTATTTAAACATTGAAACAACCCTATAATGTAGGTATTGAGATCTCCATTGTGTATGTGGGAAAAATACAGTTTAAAACTCTTAACTGCTGTGCTTTTGGTCACAGAATAGTAAGTAGCAGAGCCTAGATCAAACCTTGGTCAGAGACCCCAGAAGCCTGTGTTCTTGAGCATGAAATGGTTGTTTATTATTCACACCGACTATCAGTTATGTGCGTGTATTATGCCTTCTTCCCTTTCTTTCTTCCCCCAGCCTGTACTCACCCATGTGCCCATATTCATAAGCAACCCAACAGAAGTTTAAGGGCTGAGCCCCTTCACCCTCTTCTGGATCAGAGAAGAAGATGAGACAGGCCCGTTTGTCATTCGTACAATTTTTCTCTAAAACCACTTGTGATGTTGGGTAATAATCCCAGATGGAAGTCATTAAAGTTTAATTTGTATGCATATGTGACATCCTGCTTTTCAAATCTTTTTGACTATACTCTTTCCATTACTGAAACTAATTGATATATACGAGAAATAACTAATTAAAACGAGTGTAAAGCAGTTTTCTCAAGTATAAAAACATGTTATAAAATGCTAATAAAACTATAAAAATATATGAAAAAACATGTCAATTACAAAATTAACTTTAGATGGAAAAGCAAATATCATTTATCCTTTACAATGCCCAAATAAATGACTTGTTTGACAGCTAAATGTTCTTTTCTGCTGAATATTAATAAAATCTCAAGATTAATAGTTGTCTTTATTTCCCAATGCTCACCAGAATAAAATTTTAAAGGTGATCATTGTAGTTATAAATTAAATTTGAAACGAATTTCTAAGTAGGTGTATGCCAGGACCATTTTTGGTTATGGTTAAAGAAAAGTAATCTCTGGTTGACAAATCATATGGGAATGGAAGAGTTTCCTCTCCTCTTTTGGTCCACAGGCCATTGCTCAATCCACTGAGCCACACCAGCCAGGGCCAGGGCTCCTCTTCATGAGTGACTTCCATCTGGGGGGTGGAGAAAGGACAGGATGCCCTCGGGGGGAGAGGACTGTTACAGGGGAGGCAGACACTGTGAGCAAATCAGGAGTCAGGTTGCCAGATGGCCCTGGTTTTGCAGAGTCCTTCACAGGAGCTCCAAGAGGCCACTATACTTAACAGAGAAGATGCTCAGGTAACATCCGTGTGTAGACACAAAATAATAAGAAACTGGCATGGTTTGTGGGCATCCATTGAAAGAAAAGTTTAGAAAAGGCAGTCCTCAAATAGGTCAGTGTATTAAATAGAATTAAGTCAAGCTATTTGCTGTCCTTAATAACTTTGTAGAAATTTATTTTTTTATTGAAGTGCTTTTCTGGATGACCACCTAGATATATTTCTTCACTTCTTTTGTCACTCATTCACTCTTCTTACAAATATCTATGGAATGTGTGTTTATGTCAAACAGAGAAGGTTTTTATTATCCCCTGAAGATAAGCCAACCTAGGATGGTAGTTGATCTCACAGAGGTTATTGTCTAATATAGGACACAAGTACTTTACATATAATTGCTTAAGTAATGATTTGGATATAACTTAAATGGTGCAAAAATACAGTGCTGGACAACTTTAAACCGGAAATTCTGTCCCAGCCTGAAAATCACCTTTTAGGAAGTGCCAGGCTCAGCAGTCAGGAAGTAATTGTGCCCCGCAACACATAGCAACCAATGGGGCTCCTGGACCGTGGAAAATGCAATTTAGGGGAACTTTTTCAAGTGACCCTAAGGGCATACAGGTGACCCAAGAGACACAGCTATGACCACAATTCTTTCTAACTTTATTATTCTCTAGATAAAATTCTTAGCTGGAAGCAAGTAAGATTTGATTATAAACAATTAACTCTACTCCTGCCACTATTAGGAAAACAGGATAAAAGTAACATTGTTTCCAGGGCTAAGAATAACATTATCATATTATGCTTGGGACTACATGTGTCTAGACTTCCCTCCAGAAGGTGCTTGCATTTCTCTACTGCTTATCACCACCCCTGACGAGCATACTGTGGGGCTGGCTGATAATAACATCCAGGAGACAACGAGACAGAATGGAATACAGGAAAAAAGGAAAAGTTCTGAGTAGACTGGTGAGGAACAGTTGTTTAAGTTTCCCTCCTGATGGATAGGCCAGGAAATCTGGAGAAAGATGTGGCTGAAACAGGCATCTTGGAGTAAAACCTTGATGAGGTTTTAAAATGTGGTCTCGACATGTGTAAGCCACTGACTGGGTTCCCTCTGTATGGACTGCATGTTTGGGCCCCAGCCCCAATCCCTATGTGGAAATGCTAAGGCCCAGTGTGACGGTACTTAGAGAAGGGGCCTTTGGGAGATAACTAGGTTTAGATGAGCTCATAAAGGTGGGGCCCTGGGGATAGAATTAGCATTCTCATAAGAAGAGGAAGAAACACAAGGGTTCTCTCTTTACCACTTGAGCACACAGTAAGAAGTTAGCTGTCTGCAAGCCAGGAGGTGGGCTCTCTCCAGACACTTAGATGTACCAGTAACTTAATGTGGGACTTTCACGATTCTCTAGAACTGTGCGAAACATTTGTTTGTAGTTTAAACCAGCCAGTTTATAGTAATTTGTTACAGCAGCTGAAGCAGAGTAAGATGTCCTCTCAGGAGAACTTCATTAGTATTAAGATCAGTAGCCAGATTTCTTCATAAGATATCAGTTCTTTTGTATGGCTTTGCAGAACCATTGTTCATGCTTGTGTTTCAGGTCCAGATTGTGTTGGGATAATGCTACAATATCCTAAATGCTGAAATTGTCTTGCCAGAATGTCTGGCTTCTTAATGTATGTGTAAGTAGACATTCTACATTGAAGGAGGGTCCAAATAGTATTAAATAATCTTCATCAACTTTGTTTGTTGGGAACTAATGAATCAGGACAATTGGGGGAACCTGGGATATAAGAATATATAAGTAATTTGGTGACAAAAGTTCGGTACATCCAACTTTACTTCTGGTTCCTCAGCATCATGACTGCAAGAAATAGCTCAAGAATGGTTTTCCTCAGTCAGCAGCCAAAGAAAGAGAAAACATAATAGAGTGTTCTGAGTATAATCCATTAAGAGGGTTATTATCAATTAAAGCCTTAGCTTACCATTAAGCTTTAACCTGGTGAAAACCAAAGAGACGACTGACAACCAAAGAAAGTGATGCAGAAAATATAGAAAAATTCTTTTGCTTTACAGATGAGTAGAAGAGAAAGATCACTTTAAATTTTTCTGCGTTTCAGACAGAGAAGAGGTGGAGAGGATGTTGTCAAGACCGTTCTTAATTATTTGTAAGCCTAGTAAATATTTTCTGCACAGTACTGAATCAGAAGTGTCTTCTGCCACATGACCTGAGTTTCTGGGCCACCAGGGCAGTATGGCAACCACAGCCATGCCCCTTTGCTGTCCCCAACCCTCAGCCACCTTCTGGCCCACCTGGACATAGAGTCATTCTTGTGACTTCCAAAGTTTAAAATAAAAGAGGTCTAGAATGTCCCAGCTATGGAGAATCTAGTGTTCACTTTGCTTATATTCCACAGTGGCCATGTTCAAAAGAACATTTTTGTGTACTTCCTAGTCTCTGTATCCTCAGCACTCAAAACATTGAATTCAGGAGCATTGGTGAAGGATGTTTTATAAAATCATCTCCATTCCAGTTCCTCTCCTCCAGGAACAAGCTATTCAGAAGGGATCTGCCCTGAGCTCCAAGAAACATTCAACAAACGTGGTTCATCGCCATCTATATTTTTTCCTATACCGAGTGTACTTAATTTTTTCTATATCAAATACACTTCAACAAGTGTACTTAACAAGTATAAATTGTTATAACACAGAAATAAGCAGGTGTCTGGGGTTAGTCTTTAAGTACCTTGTCAAAAGTAAATGTTAATCCTTATTTTCACTTCTCTGGCTGATAAATTCTGTGTCAGGGGAAATCGACTTTCATAAACAAGCCTTTTCTGTCAGTTTACAGATTGCCATCACTGAAGAGTAATGAGCAGTAACCTTTCTTCTAAATCTAATGTTTTCAGAAAAATAAATATCCATTTTTTTACATGAGGCTTTGTAAAAGTGAAAAAATAATTTTCAAAAAGTTCACATTGTACTGACAATATTTCTTAAATACATGTCATGTGCCAAGACCTGTATCAAACAATAGATTACTTATTTAACTCTCAGAACACAATGGGTTCTTTTATTTTTTCAGTTCTGAAAAGAGAACTAGAGAGGTGAGGAGAAATATCCTATCTCAACAAACATAAGATACTATAAAATTTTTAAAGATTTTATTTTCAGAGAGGGGAAGGAAGGGAGGGAGGAAGAGAAGGAGAGAAATATCAGTGTGGTTACCTCTCATGTATCCCCTACTGGGGACCTGACCCAAAACATAAGCATGTGGCCTGACTAGGAATCGAACCAGCAACCCTTTAGTTCACAGGTCAGTGCTCAATCCACTGAGCTATACCAGCCAGGGCAAGGTACTATAAGTTTTAAATTGTACCGTGAATTTTACATATCAATGAGGAAAAAAATGTTGACAAAAAATACTGACTATTCTTTAATACATCCTAATTAATAATATAGTAAAATGTGAAAAAATATTTTATAATCAATAACACAAAGAATCCTGTTTAAGGTTAATTACCTAGAGAGACTGCTACTGTAGAATTCTCGAGAGGAAAGTGGTGCAGTTCCAGACAGTGCAGAGAAATGTAGCTGGAGGAGGTGGGCTGCCTTCCAAAACAGGTGCCCAGGATATTATGTATCTTCTAGAATTTACCATAGTTCTGAGTCCAGTGTCTACCATAATAATTCAGGAAATGTATTTTATTGATGTGCCAGAGTTAATGGGCAAGTAAATGCTGATTTATGTAACCAGAACTCACAAGAGACTTTCTAGAAGGTCAATTGATTAGGTTAATTTATTAATTTGTCACAAGAAATATAGTAGCTGTCAAGACTGGCTAACTGAATGAACCTGGCCAATTTATCGTTTTCCACGAGTTAGTTACATAGGAAGGCAAGTCGTCAAGAAGTTTCTTAGTAAGTGAGTGTTACAGGCTGAACTGTGCCCCCTGTCTTCATTCATACGTCAAGGTCCTAACTTCCAGCACCTTAGAATGTGACTATATGGGAACATAGGACCTTACAGAGGTAACTAACAAATTTTTTGGACTGTAAGATGCACCAGACCATAAGACGCACCTAGTTTTTAAAGAAGGAAAATAGAAAAAAAATTTTTTGAAGCAAAAAATGTGGTAAAATATTTAACAACATAAATAACATAAGCCACTGCCCACCCTCCCCACAGCAAGCCAGGCAAGCTACATTTGGATTATAAGACACGCACCCTTTCTCCTCCCAAATTTGGTGGAAGGAAAGTGTGTCTTATAGTCCAAAAAATATGGGTAAGTTAAAATTAGGCTGTAGGGTGGCCCTGACCCAATCAGACTGGTGTATTTATGAGAGGAGGAATGGACACAATGATAGACACAGAAATGCGAGGGCACAGAGAGAAAATGCCCAGGCACAACAAGAAGGGGGATTTGCCAGCAAATAAGAGGCCTCAGAAGGAACCGAACTCGCCATCACTTTGATCTTGGACGTCAAGGCTTCCAAACTGAGAAAATAGATGTCTGTTGTTTCAATCACCCAGTCTATGACACTTTGTCCCAGCAGCCCTAGCTAACTAATAGGGAACAAAAAGAAAATGCAATTAGATATACGCATCAAAGTTTTCATGGACTCAAATTCTATGACTCGGGGCACGGCTACGGTGAGGCTATACCTTATCCTCATACCGAAAGTGGGATTGACCTCATTGGAAAGGCAGAGAGCTTATCCCGTTAGAAGGTATTTAGATGAGCCTTCAAGTAGAATTCTTTCAAAAAAGAGACATTAAAAAATGTTAGTGTTTGCCAAAGGCCAAATACATATTCTGCAGCTGCATTCATTTCATGTTGTAAATCCTTTAGGAAACTCTACTTAAAGGAGTTTTGCATATTTATGATGATCCGGTATGTCTTGATTTTCAATATTTACTCTCAAACATTATTTTTACTTTACGATTCATCTCTTATATCCATGCACGATCAACAAGACAAGCATGGCGATAAATCAACATAAGTATCATAAAATCAAAGCACCACATAAAGTCTGTAGAGAAGCAAACTTTATTCAGAAGATCCAGAAAAGGATTCCTGGAAAATGGCCTTGAAGAATGGGTAAGATTTTAATAAAATGGAACTTCAAGAGCAAGTTTATTTTAAATGGAAAGAAGCCTCATATTGAAACAGAAAGCAAAGGGAAGTATCCCATATCCTAACAGAATTTAGCATGGACTTCTTGAACAAAGTTGTTAAGGTAAGAGAATAGAGGGAACCAAGCCTCGGGTGCAGATCACAAGGGCCATCGTGGTACATCTACTCAGTGAAATACAACTCAGCAGTCAAGAGAAAGAAATGACTAATACGTGGCACAAACTGGATGAATCCCGAAGGAAGGCATTTTGCTGAGGGAAGGAAACTAGTCACGAATTATTGCATCCTGTCAGATTCTTTCACATGACATTCTAAAGAAGACAAAAATTTAGATGGACTTTGGACAGAGCACAGATCAGCGACTGGAGGACATTAGAAATGAGAGAAGGGTGTGACTACAATAAAGAATTTTGGTGGTGATGAAACTGTTCTGAATCATGGTAATGACAGTATTTATCTAAAGCTCTCTACATTTTAAAATTTGTCGAACTTTATTTACAGCAAAAAAAATAAATGTTACATGACATTTAATAAATAAAATTACTAAAAGGTATGAAGTAAATAGGATGGTAATTTTCTTAAAAGAAAGAAGGATGGATGTGAATACAGTGTTTAAAAAAGATTTTACTGGCTTACACTATTAGTTTAGCATAAAGGAAGGAGAGATAAGGAAATCAAAGATTTCTCAGAGGTTTAACAATGGGCCAGTGGATAAATATTTTTTGTGATGTTAATATAAAAAAATAGTGAACTCAGAGAAAATATTTCATTGAGTACAAGGAAAAGGGTGATTTTAGAACTAATATTCTTTCCTCCTAAAAATAAGATCTGGAGAGAGATCATCACCAATTAGTTAGAAATGTGGCTGTGGAAGGTAAAAGAGAATTTTAAAAGGGAAGTCTCATTAAACACATACAGTTTAGAGTCCACCTTTTTAGAAGTGCTCATTGCAACTACAGTCATGGACAAGGTCACTCAGCAAGGACCATAAATACATGTGATGAGGAAATCTTACAGGTGTCAGTTTTATGGGAGAGAAGAGAAGACACTAATGAATCTTTCTCTGAAAGCACCAACCTATCATGGGCCCTTCTCAAATATATTGCAATATTCATTTGGCACTAAGTATCCATTTACTGTTTTTAAAACCAGTATGAGCTCCTTTTAACGAAGTGTATGCAAATTTGAGTGTTTACCCAGTAGGTGTACATGGCACACCTGCAACGCACAAGACAGCGCTAGATGATATAACCTTACTATTTATTCCCTGGAGACAGGCCTGGAGTTTTATTAAACCCTAGGAACAAATTATGTAAGGTTTTGAGCTACAAGCTCATTCTTGCAGCGAACAGGTGATAAATCGAAGCAGTGAGTGTGGGAATGAAGACGCAGGGTACACCTCATCGATTAGATTTCAGGCGGACGAAACTGTAAGTAGACTCCTTGCTTATGGCACTATGTTTTTCTCAGAAAATGTGCCCTACCTAACTAACATTTCATTACTTTTGTTATAAATAATCTCTAGAAGCTCTTTTATTCTTATAATATGAAACTTTATTAGAAGCCTGTGTCTTATTTTCTTGCTTTTCTGTCACTGCTGTGCATTACAAGGAGTCATGCTGGCTACAAAGTCAGGTTCAATCACCCAGTCAGACCCGTGCAATTTTTAATAACATATGCATGTTGTGAATGATGTAAACATTCTTTAAAAAGTTATTTTTCCTGCTGATGTGTTTTTTGTCTAGGAATTCTAAGGAAAGCTGAGAACATCCCTTCTACTGAGTTGTGATCGAAGCCCCAGAAATTGTATGTTGGAGACAAAGTTAAAGAAAACGATTTGAGAGATGCACCATTGTGGTCTTGCTGACAAAACATGATAAACTTTGTAAAATAGGGGCTTGGTTAACTACACAACTGTTCCAACTTAGAAAAAAACAAACTGGTAGTTTTTCTAAAAGGAACATACACTAAAGTATGGGTAGGGGGACAGAATTAAGATGTATAGAATCCCCCGTAGCAATTAATCTTTTTAAAAAAAGAACTAAAGGACACAGTAGATTGGTTTACTCAACCTGTGTTTCACTTTTTATTTAAGTGAGAAGCTTATAAATCAAAACAAAAAAGAACATTTTCCAGATTCCTTTGAAACAAAGCTTCTGGAGACAAATTAGACCTGTCCATCATAGGCAGGGGCATGAGATTTGGAAGGCAAAATTGAGGCAGAAGGTATTTTTCTGTCAAATTCTATCTGCCTCTGCTCAGAAACTCATGGGGAAGACCAAGATTTCTCTGCAACGGTGACACATTTCTTCCTCAACCTTCTCCACCCCGTAGAGACTCTCTAGCCCCCTGTGGACACTGAGCGCCTGCACGGTGACTAGTCCAAATGAGATGTTCTGTAAGTGTGAATGCACACTGGATTTTGAAGTCTTTGTACAAAAATAGAGAGCGGGAGGGATAGAGGGAGGGGGGAGAGAGAGAAAAGGGAAGGAAGGAAGGAAGGAAGGAAGGAAGGAAGGAAGGAAGGAAGGAAGGGGGGGGGGGGGGGGGGGGGAAGGAAGGAAGGAAGGAAGGAAGGAAGGAAGGAAGGAAGGAGGGGGGGGGGGAGGGGGGGGGGGGGGAAGGAAGGAAGGAAGGAAGGAAGGAAGGAAGGAAGGAAGGAAGGAAGGAAGGAAGGAAGGAAGGGAGGAAGGGAGGGAGGAAGGGAGGAAGGGAGGAAGGAAGGAAGGGAGGAAGGGAGGAAGGAGAAAGAAGCAAAGGAAATCATTCCATACATTTTTCTATGGCTTATATTTTGGAGTGCTTCAATTTTGGTTAATTAAAACATGTTAGACTCAATGTTACTCTTTCGTTTTACTTTTTTTAAATACATGAGGCTACTAGAAAATTTGAGCGTACCCATGTGCTTCACTTTGCGTTTCTACCGGACGGCGCTGCTCCAGCTTCCCGTGCGTGGAGAGAACGTTCCGGGGTGAAGCGGTCACCGGGCTTCTCTGTGCGGCTGTCCAGTCCCTGCTTGGCTGCTCTAGCCTCTTCTTTGAATTAAATTTCTTATTCTTTCTTGTTTAAAATTATTAATGTATTTTTTTGTTTTCTTGAACTGACCCTTTATTGATTAAAAAAAGGGATCTTCTTAAATAGTGGGAGTAATTTCTAGAATAGAACTCCTTTAGCTGAATGTTTTAGTTTCTTGGGGGAAAAAATCTATTCTAATGACAAACGTTTGGAAGCTATGAGAGTGTCCCTACTGTGTACTATTGGGGAAGATGTGTCCATCCTCTCGCCTGAATATGGCACTTATAACACCTGTATTTGCATGTTCCAAAAAGGTACCAGCCCTGAAAACGCTAGAAATTATGTGTTAAAAGATAGACCTGTTAGCATAAGTAGCTGGATACCAATAAAGGAAGGAAACAAAGGGAATTGGACATTATTAAACATAATCAGATAGGGAGCAGGAGCCTATTGGCCTCGCCAGGAAGCTGAGGCTTCTCACAGCCCCCAGGAAACCACCGTCTTTTCCCCCACTGAGCACCAGGGGAAGCAACGACACAAAAACAGGTGGACTAAACTCTTGGGAACTAGGAGCCAATAGGGTGGCCACCCTGTCAGTCTGGCTCAGGGAAACAATGGATTGGCTGGGAGGTGGGCCCACTGCCAGCCTGGGAAAGCTTGAAAAGTAGATCGGTCTTTACCAAGCCCAAAACAATATAATTCCAGGGAACAGAGACTTTCTCTCTCGCCCAGTAACCTGTGCACTCACGTGGAACTAGCAGCCAACTGGACCTACAGCAGACCACGCAGGCTTCGAAGGGCTGAACTTGGATATGAAACAGAAACCCTGGACATAGGGCTCTGATTTGGCCTTGCTGAAGACGGGGCTGGACGCCTTCCATGCAGGACAGACTGAGGTGGGACGCAGGGGCAGCCTTCAATTTCCACCCAAAGAAGAGCCTGTGAAATGCTTTTCTTGGAGTCCAATGAAAGAGCCCCACTTCGCTGACAACACCTTCCTAAATAACAGTTTCCGAAAAACGAAAGTTTAAGAGGAGACTGCAATAAAGGAAGAAGAAATTCGTTGGCCTCAATCTGAGGCATAAACCAGTCCCTGGTGGAATCGATTTCCATGATAAGGACCTACAAAATTACTTGCAGTTTTTCTCATTTCAGCATATCATAAGGGCATCAAAATAGCGACCTCCCTTCCCGTGTTCCCATGTTTGTGCTGTAAAAACTATTTATTAATCTGCCTGGTTATCGCTGGGATCATTCTATTTTATATAAAGGTTGTTGCCTATTTCCCATCTAAGCTTCTCTATGCAGTGGTACTGGGCATTCGCTGATGATATCACAGCCTCGGAAAATTGCTGCCATCTCTGGTATATCTCTCCAGGTTGCTTTTGCAGCAGGAGGAAATGCACGTGTTATCCCCAGCCGCGCAAGTTGTTAGATGTGAATTAATAAAGCACCAGCCTCTGCCTGTCACAGCGAGAAAGTGCAGGAGTTGTTTAAATTCAAAAATGGTACAATAATCATTGGGCCACACACACATACACACACAGGCTGTGCTCCTTAAGGACAATTCACTTTTCACCTATCCTTAGTGTATCCTTAGTAACTGAGAGACTTTTATTGGGAAGAAAAGGCCTGGAAAAGGCTGAATAAGATTTTGGTGCTACTTTGAAATCTCGTATTTTAGATCGTCTTAACCTAGTCTTAGCTCATTACATTTCTTGGTATGGCTTCAACTGCAGTGATGAAAGGGTAATGGCTAAAACATCGTATAAACATGGACAAAATTTTAAAACTATGACACGTTTGAAGGAAAGAAGAGAAGGCTGCGCCGTAACTTTCAGAACCAAGGTCAGCCTAGTTTTAGGGTGAGAAACTCTCAAATTATCTCATGTAGAGATTTCTAAATTTGTTGTTCAAAATTTCATAGAAATACAAGTACAGACTTGACAGAAAGGCATAGATTTATTTACTCATAATACAGAGAGAATAGAAAAAGCAGAAAAAAACAGAAAGCAGAGAGAAAAGATACAATGTAGAAAATGTTGGGAAGATCAGGAGAAATGGAGACTTGACAGAAAACAAGAAAAAAAGCAAGGAAAGGAGAAGGAAGGAGAAAGAACAGAATGAAGCTGATGTGACTAAACATTATTAAGTAATTAACATAATTTAATGACACCCACACAAATCAACGTGATTGGTTGAGTCTTAGAACATAATGTCAACTGATGAGTGAAAACAAGTTGCAGAGTATGACCCCACTTCCAAAAAGTAAGATAAAATGCAGGATGTTTTCTTTAAGGATATACCCATTGGAGGGAGAGTAAGCAAAATGATGTAAAGGCACAAAATTCAATTTAAGCATTACCTTTGGGGAGAAAGGAGTAGACCAGCTTTGTCAGGGACCAGAGAGAATATCAGCCCCAAAGATAAAACTCAGTAGCAGTTTCACAAATGCTAATTTAATTGTTTTGCTTCATTTTGTTTTATGCTAATTTGTATAAGCAAACATATCTTTTAGATATGTAAAATGATAAGATTTTTATTACTGAATAGAAATATATTTTAGAAAGCCCCAAACCAGTAAAATTAAACTATAGATGTTTGAAATAACTTGACTAAATCAAATGTCTTAATTTCTCTTCTAAAAGAACTCACATTAATCTTATAGCTGTATAATAAAGTACAGCATAGTTAAATGTTATCTCAGTTGGGAGCTTATTTCAAATTCATTTATCAACTAAGTAAACGACTTTATTTAATTGCAGATTTCTTAACAGCTCATAGTGAGACTTTTCAAAATATACCAGAGGTAAAATACTTTGGTTCTCAGAAAATGTGTCCTTTTTTGTGAGAGACTTTTGTCTACTTTTCTCTTGTAATCACAGCTGAGGAGAGTTGGTGGGGGGAACACTGTATTTAAATTTCACTTACTCTTTTCTTAACAAAACAAAGACAATCTCCTGTTCCACAATCTCCCCTAGGCGATTTTGCAACACCAGCTCTCTTCAGAATTGAATCTATAGGAGGTACATAACGTCATTCTACTTTGACCCTCTTTTCAACTCTCTTTCCAAATACCTGTGATGTGATACTTGTCCAGACTCTTAGTGAGATAAGTCTCTTTGCATTTTATTAACAATGTCACTTAAAGCAGCATCTTATCAGCATTAGCCACTCATATACTAGTGTGCTCCTAGGCCATGATTACAGGTCAAGGTCTCCCTCATAGGCACATTAGGATTTTTATTTTTAGTTACTAATCACATCATGTTTAAATTTTAAATTGTCTGAAATAGATTGCAGCATTTTCTCCAATGTATGTGTAGCATTTATTTCCAGTGAGACTCTACATCCTTTTTTTCCCCAATCAGAATAAAATCTAGAATCTATTAGTTCTGTAAAACTGTAGTTCTCTTAGTGAAATACACCTTGTAATTTGTAATAGAGTATTGATCGTGTTCATTTTAACCGGTTCTAAAATGTTAGCCAAATATCTTAACTTCTAAAATCAATTGGGTCATTTTACACATTGGGAAAGCTGTAGTCACAAACTCATCAAACACAGCTGTGACATCCAGGTTGCGTTCCATTTCATTATGGACAACTATGGGAAATTTCTGGTATCCTAGAGGTTTCAAAGGCAGAGCTTTAAACTATATGAGATCAAGCACCGTTCCCAAACATGTAAGTGTTCCAGATTCTCTTTTAATGAGACAGATTCTGTGAGAGACAAGTCGTACAGGGGCATTACTGGGGAATGCACTCAGGGGCTGTAGGCAGTGCAGAAAACGAGGCTGAATAGAAGGGCCAGTCGCCCTCTGAGTGGCTCATCAAAGAATACCTTGATACGGAGGACACACAAATTTTCAGAGGTCTTATTACCCAACCTTTGGAAGGCACATGTCGTCACAACACTCCAACATCCTTTGCACCCCCCGCTGATCTTGGATTAATGGAATGTCATTGATAAAATGGACTAATGTGATGTTGCATAGAATATCTGGTTGGGCCAGGTCCTCTCAGACTATAATTATGACAAAGAGCAGGAGAATCAACATGGTCCTGAGCTAGATCGTCAAATCCTCCTTCCTGGTGGAAATGGACAAGTTGTTAGGTTCTGGTCCATACCAGATACTCAAGGCTTTGTTAGACAGCCTTGCAGAGACACCACATCCGTCGCCACAGCTAGGAACTGGGTCCACTACTCGGTTTCATTTGCGTGAGTCCACTGTCATCGCTCAGAACCCAAGCGTCAAACTGGTGAGTTAGTAAATGGTGATGTAATGAAGATCATCACCCCAGCATCATTTAGATTACTGGGGGAAGAGCACTATTATCTGTCATTCTTCCGGGAATGCAATAGCATTTTTGCTTTACTAATTTGGCCAGACTTATTATACTTACTGTGATAGCTTTTACCGCACAGGCCAAAAACAACTGTGATGCTCCAACAAGAATGCAATATGTTCATTCCAGTTACATATATTTGGACCAAAGAAATGTCCACTTCATAGCGCAGGAACCTAACAGACCCACTATGAACCTGGGTTTATTGGGGCTCTATTTATTATCTGGTCCCCATAATTTCCCTCTTTAACAAACGCTTCAATTCCTCCAGATGACAACTCATCCTGTATCCAAAAGTCTTGGAAATGGTTGGGTATTTGCATTTCCCAGCATATATTTACCCAAGTTAATGTTTTCTGTCTTTGGGGGATAGATTGCAGAAATGAGTTTAGCACACATTTGCTGTGGTGTTGCAGTCCTTCCTCAGGGCAAGGTTCTGGGTCTGAAAGTGGTTCAGGTCCACAAACCAAGGATTGGATTCTGACTTTGTATTGGAGTAGCAACCTTAGTATTTATTTTGTACCCTAAATATTTTTTTATTGCACAATTTCAGCAACTCTTTCATTCTCTGCCCATCTCTCTTGCTGTCAGGAGCACCATGATCTGATACCCATCTTCAGAGCTTTCTGTAGGTTAAGTCTCCTGGACTATGACCTTAACATTCATATTATATCTGTGTCCATCTGTGTCCATTACTTACAGTTAAGTATCACTGCCTAACATTTATCATTTTGAGGTTCTATCATCCAGAGTTCTGCAATGGCATCTCCTAGCATTGGTTCTGGTCTACAAGAGGTAGCCACCACTGAACTTCTTAATAATGCCGGTACCACTTTCACCAGCATATACCTTAAGACACTGGTAATTGTAGGTTTTTCTGGGTCTCCATGGAACATAGCTGATTAGTAGATTTCCTAGTCTTAGGTAGTATGTCCCATTCTAGTCTGCTGATTTCTCTGGAGTTTTGATATCTATTCTACTACCTACCATGATATGCCTTACATTTCTTCCTCATTATGTTGTGCCACTGTTTTTCCAAGCTTTCAAGAGTCATATAGCAATATATTATCACATTCTCTTCAGGTCCTTCACAAGGTATCAAATGTTCTGTTCCAACTGAGTGTTTTCCTAATAGTAAACTCTTCCTTACCGAACTTTATATGGAATCCCCTAGACCAAGCATCATTATGTTCCAATGCCGTACATTAGTCTTCTAGTTCTTACTGACACATGTCGGCTAGGTCACACAACTCATTTAATGTGTAGTTTTCATCCCTTTCTTCTCTTAGCCAACTCAGTATTACCTTAGCTGGATTATGCTGTGATTTGACCCTACTTATCAT
The DNA here is from genome assembly GCF_021234435.1 of Artibeus jamaicensis. NCBI lineage: Eukaryota > Metazoa > Chordata > Mammalia > Chiroptera > Phyllostomidae > Artibeus > Artibeus jamaicensis. The sequence goes on along the minus strand of NW_026522056.1, from coordinate 16,488,015 downwards.
CATGAGGACCAGGAGGGCAGCTAGAGTAGAATCTGGGGGTAAGGGCACAATGTTCTACAAAGCAGTGGCTTCTGCATTGTTTTCAAGCAATGGTGTTGGGGCGGGGTCTTAACTTCTGATATAAAAAAGCACGAGTTCTACAGGCCCAACAGTCTGATGTTCTCGAGTGCATCAACCAAGATATCCCAATCCCAAATTTCATTTTCTTATTTTGTCTATAGGAAGGTCACTGCCTAGGCATTGGAGACATACTGGGATTGAGACTCAAATATTTTCCAGACATCAGCTCCTTTTAAGTCAAGCTGTGAGCCTCCTATTTAGCTTTTCCTGTCCTCTAAACAGAAAAGAATCAGGTTCTCTTCATAGATTCCCAAAAGGCCCTCTGACTCACACACCTTGCCTTGGATTGGTGATCAGTCATACTCAGCTTTTTAATATCTTTCTCCAGTGCATTGATTTCACCCAGCAACAGCCATTACTTTGTTAATATTTAGAATTATTTCCTCCCATACATCTCAGAAAAAAAATGAAAGCATATGTGTTCCAGTCTGTTAACAACTTGTGAAAAATTCAATAATTGTACACTAAAGCATGCCAGGGGAAAGACCAGAAATCAGATCCTAATTGCCATTTAACCAGTGGGTGACCCATTTTACCAAACCTCATTTTAAGCCTTCTCTCTAGCACAACTTTTGATACCTATGGTCTTTGATAAGTTTTTCTAGAAAGGAATTCCAGGATCAGATTTGTCTGTAAGAAGTTCATTGGGAAGTGCATTCGGGAACGGCTTATGTAAGGAAGCATGAGAAGCAGGAATAGGCGAAGGGCGCACTCGAACTGTGCCGCATTTACAGCAGAGATCTCAGAAGATTCCAAGGGGAAATTCAGATCTGGTGTGGTAACTTCGGGTTAAGGCAAGGTCTCCATACCCACTGAGCAGTTTATTGAATGTAAACTGCTCTGAGAGAAAGAACATGGACTTGAAGGAGGCAGCGTTCTTTGGCTAAAGGCAACTCCTGACACAGGGGGTATCTGCCTGCCATGAGCATTCGCTAGGGCAATGAGTGCCTCACATCACGGCATCACTTGACAGCTCAGTATGAATATTAGAGAGATGTATTTTTCTTTTGGGTATGAACAAACAAAATATGTTAGTAGCAATGAGATCGAAACTCACATTTTCTGAGATCAGTCTTAGCCAGTTTGTTTAAAAACCCTTGCTTTCTTCCGAAAGCCATTGGATGGCATGCAAGAGCCAAGGGAAAATGACAGAAACAGCAAAATATGATTAACGTGCTTTTTCACTCTACAGTCTAAATAACTATTTCGAACCATTTAGCCACTGATGCTGCTCATTTATTTTCATGCACTGAAGACCTCCGTTTTATTATTAGGTAGATTGTTGTTCTTTTTTTTTTTTTAACAAAGCTGATTCCTAACATGATTATTCTGTTTTTACGATATGAGATTATTAATAGGATAAGAAATGGTCAATAAATCTTTTTCTGGCACAGCGATTATAAGCACAGTCACAAAATATGCAATAGTACCTCGAACAGAAGAGTCCAGGGGGAAGCAGTGGGAGATGAGGTAAGACACAGTGGAGACCCACAAATCATGGAAACAAAAGTTCACGTTTGCTTGAGTCAGCAAATGCCCCGGTTGAGCCAAGTGGCTTCTCTGCTTACCTCTATCCCTGAATTCTGATTTTTCCCTTTAATTTCACCTGAAAATTTCATCCATTCTTCTCAAATTTTTGTTCCTTCACACTAGGCCGTTAAAATTTATTTTATCTGAAGATTTCAGCTGCTTTCACTAGGACATTTGTTCATAATAATGTATGTGGCATTCTGGAAAACAAAGTCGTAACAGTTCATTTCCCAGAATGGCATCCTTCCACTCCCCCCGCTGACCCTGCCTGATGTGTGCAGGAGGATGGGTCTCCAGGGTGGGACATAATTCATTTGTGAATTGACCTTTACAGTGGGTGCAAGTGGGGATCCCAGCGTTTCCCTGTCTTTGACCCCACTAGCTTTTTACTCCTGGATTCTCCATTCTGAAAACTCTCATGTAGTTATGAAAACAGATTAATGCAAACAACATTTCTTCCTCTGGATAATCAAGGTGTGTGTTTACAAAATGTGGTTACAGTCAAAATTGATCTGCCTTTTCTTTTTTCTTTACAAAATAACTGACATAAAGGCTTGACAAATTGGGCTGGATTAACATTGAGCCAGGTTGGAGAATTGGAAGCATACTAATTACGTTTCGCTATTTCTATCATCTTCCTTTGTTCTTGCATACTGTGCAATTGCTTCCGTGACTGGAGAGAAGGGGAATGTCCTTAGGTGACCCCATAAATCATTTAAAGGGTCATCAAGTGATTTGATACAAAACAGTTTCTTTCAGTCTCTGAGAAACTCTCTGAGCCTGATCTTTCAGGAAAAACATAGTGTTTTCAATTTTCTATGTACAAGACATTTTTTCTAGAGTGACAGGTTTAATGAAAGTAAAAGAGGCTTAATAAATGAGGTATATCTCGAGATATAGCAATAATAATAGTTATCCCTGCCCAGAATAGTGTGCATTTTTTAACTTATAGATAGCTTGTAACTTTACTTTGAGAGACGAAAGGTATTTTGTGCCATAAAAGCAAACTCAGGATTTTTTTTTTAATTCTTAGTTTTATTTTAGAATCTTTATGACCTTTTGGGGATAGAGAAAAAAGTGAAATAAAGACCTTTTGTTTATAAGCCTCTCTTGAAAGAGGGCTAGTGGAAGATTAACTACTATCTTACATAAGCACAGAATAGCTTAAAAAAAAAACCAAATCCACAGTATCATCCATGTGTCTTGGAGGATTTGAGAGGATAAAAGACTTCCCATGTGGCCCTATAAAGCAAGTATCTTTTTTTCCTCTTATTTTTTATTATTGTTCAAGTACAGTTGTCTCCATTTACCCTCCACCCCAGCCATCCCCACTTCCCGCCCTTGATCCTACCCCCCTTTATCTTAGAAACTTTGATACCAAAAATTTAAAACATTAAGATTTGCTACCAGGGTGAGATGGAACAGAATAACAGATTGAGAATACCCCTGCAAATATGAAGTAGCTACAGGCGGAATACATGAAAATATACCAGCCAGATCCCGGACAAAGATAAAATAAGGGAATATTTCTGTATTTAGCGCCCAGAGGTACTGTCCAAACAGAAACATGTTTCCTAATTGATGATGGGGTATTGCAATGGCTCTTTATCAGAACTGTAACTTTTTTTGCAGTAGAAACTAGATTCACTAGTTGAATGTTTTCCTGTTCCTCTGGCTACAGATAATATTGGAGCAACTGGGGACAGGGATCTGTAATCTTCAGTCTGGTAGTCACTGAAGATCAGCCTCCGAATCCAACCACAGAGTCGCAAACTGATAGGAGATACAAATGTAACAGTCTCACAGGAGTTGTCTCTGGAACAACCAACTGTGAGTAGGCCTCACTTAAGCCAACAAGCACTGAGCATTTTATTCAAAAATGCTCTCTCAATATAGTCTATCCCCCATCTACTAGATGGCACTGAAACTTGTCGGAGTGGTTTTACCCTTTCTGTAATGGATAGGAAGAAATAACAGGGAGGACATGTTTAATAAAATGCAAGTTGGCCAGAATAAAACCCAAACAAACACTTGTAGTGTGAAATACAACATGTGTGTAGCATTAAAAACCTTAGTAAACAAGGAAAGGCTAGGAAATCCTGATTTCAAAAAGCACCATGTCTGGCACCTGTGTTGATTTTGAATTTGGGTACTTGTAGCGCGTAAGAGCGTACAGACTCTGTTCTAACAACACTGGTGGAGTGGAAATGACATTGTTACTCTGCTCAGTGCACAGATCCAGATCAGGAGATGGAAGTTTGATTAGGGCGTTTGGCCTATCTGAAGTTTGGGCTGTTACATGATTCTGAATGTGGAGTCGATGTGAAAATTGTTTTCAGTGATCTTCCCCAGGGTAAGGGTCCCAGCACACCCCTTAAAGGATGTCTCAACCGCCTTGTCGTACCCTTTCCTACCTCTTTCTTCACTCCTTTGTCATAGGACAGGTTGTGTTCTCTGCCAAGCCTCCCTTCCTTATGCCCTTGAATTTCTGTCTGATTTGCCACCATGAAGCATCATAGCTACATATCTTTGAGTTACTGACTTATTTCTCAGGGAAATAAAAAATGTTGTGACCATAGTGTTTTGACATGAAATAAACATGGGTCCCCATAGAAGAGATATGTGCTTGTTAGGGGATTTTCTTTTCATATTTCAATTCAAACTAACTTATAGCTGAACGATCAGCTTCATAACAAAAAAAATGAATAGCACCCATTAATATATATGTTTTACATTGAAATAACTTAGACATGGAAAGAATTATATTCATTTAAAAGGATGGCTGGAGTTCTTCAGCAGAATAAATTCATATTGCATTTTTAATTTTTTAAGCCACTTATCTTTGAAAAGAAATTAAAATAACAATATTAAAAACCTTGTGCATTGTTCTGGAGTGAATCGTGTGTCCCAAAAGACAGACTGAAGTTCTAATATCTCATACTTTAGAGTGTGACCTTTTGTGGCAATAGGGACATTGCACATGTAATTAATTAAGAAGAGGTCATATGGAATAGATTGAGCCCTTAACCCTGTAAGACTGCTGTCCCTAATAGAGAGGAGAGGACCCACAGAGAGGCCAAGATGGAGGGACACAGAAGCACAGGGGACAGAAATCAGACAGAAACTCAGAGGCATGTGAAAACAACAGCAGAGATTGGAGCAATACATACGCAATTCAGGGGTCCCCAAGGATTGCCAGCGAACCACCAGAAGCTGGGAAGAGGCAAGGGATAATTCTACCCTGCAGGTTTCAAAAGAGTGTGGTGCTGAGGCATCTGGATTTCGGCCTCCCGGCCCCCAGACTGTGAGGCAAGAAATGCGCATCGTGTTAAGCCGCTGGCTGCAGCACCTTGTTATGACAGCCCTAGCTCCCATGCTTTCTCTCACTCATTTATTTGCCGTTGCCTGTCTCCTTCACTCTTTTGTGCAGATCTGTATTTCTCAACTTAGTGTTATTTTCCTTGTGCCTGATGGGTTCCTTTTAACGTTTCCCATAGTGTGGTTCTGCCAGTGGTGACTTATTTTAGCTTTTGCGTTTCTGAGGAACCTCTATTTTTACCTTCGTTTTTGAAAGGCATTTTGCTAGAGGTGGAATTCAACGGTGACAGATTTGTTTTTGCCACTCTAAGATGTTACTCAACGCTCTTCTCACTTGCATTGTCCCAGATGAAAATTTTGCTACATTCTTAGCTTTGCTCCTCATATTGTGCTGTTCCTCTCCGTTTTTCTCTGTTTGCTTTTGAGATTTCTCTTTATCACTGGGTTTGAGCAATTTGGTTGTTATACGTACGGGTGCCATTTTCTTTATGTTTCTTGTGCTTGGATTTCATTGAGCATTTTGTATTTGTGGATTTATACGTTTCAACAAAATCAGAAATGTTTCCGTCATGACACCTTCAAATACATTTTCTGGGTACCTCCCTCCTTTTGTGGACTTCAGTTACATGTGTACTATATCACTCTGCCTCTAATTATTCTGTTTTATTTTGGACAGTTTCTGCTGTTATGCCTTCATCCAGCTGTTTTGCTTTGTTCTTATTTTGTCTCACGTTCTATCACTGAGTCACTTTTAATTGATTGAATTTTGTTTCTCTTCTTTATAGTTCATAGTTTTGTGTTCTCGTATATGCCTGGCCATTTTTTTAAATTGGTTGTCAAATTTTTGAACTTGAACTTTGTGGGCGGGAGATAATTTTGCTTCTGTGAATATTATTGAGTTTTGTGCTGAGCTGCAGTTAAGCAACCTGGACATTTTTTTTTATAGTTTTTGGGTTTTGTTTTTAAGATTTGTTAGGCATCACTGGAGCAGTGTCCTGCCTAGTACTAATTTTGGGAGCCAAGAGGCTTAAGTGTTCTCTATGAACTTCTCCATGAATCGGGAGATTTCCCCATCAGTCTGCTGGGAGCAGACACTCCTGCGGGCCCTGTGAGAAGCCAAGCACTGGGACCTCTCACCCTTCCAGCTGGTTCTTGGCCCAGTCTTGGGTAGTGTTCTCACATATACGCACTGCATTCTCAAGGGAGACATCTGGCTACCTCCAGAATTTTCTCTCCACGTACTTCTTTTTTCTCTGGTATTTTGTCCTGTCTGTGCTGCTACCTTGATTTCCCTGACCTCTCAATTTCTCTTCGACTCAGGAAATCTTCCAGGCCTTGCCAGAAATCCCCCTGCCCCCCTCTGGGGCCTGGAAACTCAGGAAGCTGGGCCAGTCACCAGACTTACGTCACTTGTTGCCCATAGCCCCGAGCTCACCGTCCTCCACTGCCTGACATCCGGTGACTTTGGGTTTCAGGTGCAATTAAAGTTGCTACTCAAGCAACCTTAAAATTAGAAGATTTTCCTGAATTATCTGGGTGGGTCCAAAGTACATATAAGTATCCTTAAATGGGGGAGAAGGAGGAGGAGACTAAATACAAGAGCAATGGCACAGGGAGAAGGATTTGGCCAGGGGTCGTTGGCTTTAAAGATGAAACAAGACCATGAGCACAGGAGTGTGGCAGGCCTTAGGAAAGACAAGGAAATGGACTCTCATCCCGAAAGGAGGGCAGCCCTCCTGGCACCTGGATGTTAGCCCCAGGAAACCCATTTCCACCTTCCGATCTCCAGGTCTATAATATAATAATTTTTGGATGCGTTAAGCCACCCGATTTGTGGTAACTTGTTGTAGCAGCAATATAGAATTAATAAAAATGGAGTGCTAATGAATGCCATCAAGCATTCAACGCCTGCTGTTCCTCTTGGGTGAAAACTAAGGCCTAACACATGGTTTTTACATTTTTTAGATTTTTTCTTGGATTGTATTTTTTCCATGACCATTTATCCTCCATACTCCCCTCCCCCATGCAACCACAACACCGTAGTCCATGTCCATTGGTCCGTTTTCTTTCTGCTCAGTCCCTCCACCCGCTAACCACCCCCAGAGTGAGTTCAGCCTGCTCTTCACCTCTGAGTCTGTCTCTGCTTGTTCATTCAGTGTGTTCATTAGATTCCACGTGTGAGTGAAATCATTTGGCCTCTATCTTTCTCTGACTGGCTTATGTCACTTAAAATCTATTAAAGTTGTTAAGAATATATTTTTATATGAGGGTAGTACAAATTTTTTTAAAGAAAAAATAATGAGGCAGAAATGAAAGTGCAGGGAGGGGAAATTTCAGGAGCTAAATTCTGAAGCACGGATCCAATGCACAAAAGGAGAGTGAGGATGTCACGAACCTGACCAGTGTCTTTGTTTGTTCGTTCGTTTGCATACATAGTCCATTTCCTCCACATCTTAACTCTACGGGAAAACAGCCGAAATGGAGTAGGGCCCAGCATAGAAACCGATTTCTTTTCCACCAGCTCTCCCTACCCCAAGGCAAAAACATAGATTTGTGTGTGTCTGTGTGTGTGTGCTACAGAAATTAGTGTTCAAATAAGCAGACTTCCTCTTTGGGTTAAACAGAAAGGTGAATCGAAAATGAGGAGAGGTCAGACTAAAAAGTGGGATGGATTATTGAAGACAATTATTACTAGATACGGACATTTGGATTTCACAAGTCAGTCACAAGGAGACACTCTGGATTATTGTCACTAAAAGCATTGTTCTTAAATATTTTCCTGGGTCATATTCTTCCAATTAAAATTTTTGCAGACTCAGGTTTATGAAAATACCAGAGGCAAAGCTTTTGCAAACATAATCAATTTAAACCCAGTTTGTGATGACTGGCATGGTTAGATTTATTTCTGTTTTGCTTTTAGAGAATACCCTGGTTGTATTTTATGTTAAAATGTGGATTTGCGAAAGAAAAGCTGAAGGCAGAGAAGCCTGTGGGGAGACTACCATGGAAACATGGGGAGAATAATGAAGAACTACGAGACACAGGCAAAGCTGATGGTGCTCCGAAAACTGGGTACTCAGCTAGAGGCAGGAGCATGCGCCAATGTAGAGAATATAAATTGGGGAGTACCTTTGAGAGCCTAGATCAGTAAGCAAAGCATGGGGGTTTGTGGCAGGCATCACTATTTGAAGTGACCGTGATAAACCGAATGACAAGGCACGATAGGCAACTGAATATACAGGTCGGCAGTGACAATAGGGTCTCTGCCCCTCCTCACCCCAGATGAGTGCTGCACAGTGTCCCCCAGCTGGGTGGGGAAACATATGACATCTCCAGCCATGTCTCTATCCCAAGAGGGCAGCTCCCTGCTGCCTCCAGAGAACTTAGCATTCCCCTGGCTTCACGATGTTTCCATTTCATCAGCAGCACAAATTCCTCTGTCTTAAATCATCAGACGAATTAATCTCTAAGGCTGCTTCCTCCATTGCAGCATTATTCTTCCAGCGCTGGCCACCATAGGAGCTTTCTTTCTCTGATAATGCCAACTAAAGGGCAAGCACTTTAACAATGTTTAGAACACACCCTGTTTTTCAAATGAAGAAGCATGCTCCTGGTTGGTGATTTATTCAGACAGGATAAAAAATAAATCAGAAGGAGGGTGCTGGATTTTAAAAGTCTGAAATGTGTGATGGCCTTGATAAAAGATTGAGCTAGGAACTCTTTCGTGGTGCTTTTGGAAAGTGATAACCACTTGATGTAGCCAGAGGATAATTTAGTATCTTGCTAATGTATTTAGCCCTGGTGACAACAATTCTACTTCAGTATAGCTCTTCCATCCCCCAGTTTTCCATGAGTAGGAAAATTTAGCAAAGAGGAGACATTTTTTTCTGAAGATCTTCGATATCATAACAAGATAATATGCTGAGAGCCAGGTTGATAATTATAGCATTTGGAGACCATATATCTATCTCACACATCTTTCACATGCTAGACATTCCTAAACTCTCTGGTCATAGCAATGTCTTTGTATATGTTAGATGGGACCTGCATTATCAAACCCAGCTTCCTCTGCTAAGTTTCAAATTTTTTTCATGATCAGACCCCACTGAGAGGCAGATTTTCCGTGAAAGTAGTGAAGCTTCATAGCAGGGCTCCTCACTTGCACCAGGGGAAGGGGCCCCAGTACTGCGCTCACAACATCATATGTGACATGGACTAAATCACACTTTTTATTTTTAAACATAGTTAGGATGGCTGCCCCTTCCACCCCTACCTCCCACTTGCCTTCATGTCATGTAAATATTGAAATGACTGGAGGGATTTGGGAGACCCAGCCAGAGGGAAGGTGAGCCAACGGGACATTTAGTTTGTGCCTGGTGATATATGTTTGTGCGGTCCACAGTCATCACGGTGCAAGGCTGTGTTATTGCCATGTACAGGAATGGCTTCCAAGAAAACGTCTGCCACCCACTGCACCAACTTCCCCATGTCAGGGAAAGAGGTGCAGGGAGAGATGATAGATAGATGTCCTAGGGGATCTGCCACCGAAATAGGAGTGAAGAGGAGGAGAAACAAGGTTTGAAATGTATCAAGGTACATTTTATAAAGGATTTTTACCATCTTCAGTAATTTAAAACTCTAAGCAGAGGATTTATTTCTCATGGGTCGCTAGTCTAACTCATCAATAATGAAAGATAAAATGCTCATGCTAGAGAAAAGGCAGAACTATCTTTCTACTTTTCCTATATTAAATGATACTTCAACAGGATCATCCTGTGGAGAGGCAATTATAGAGGGCAGAGCCAAATCACGTGGAATAGAGTGTCAGAGAGGTGTGCCTGGCATGAAGTAACACAAATATTGGGTGGTTTTTCTGAATTTTTATTAGCTTTTCAGATTTTTGATTTGTTGTGATTACTTTGCTTAATTCAAGCAAATATTTCCCTTTGTAAGTAAGACAACATCTAATTGTACTGTCCAATCAGACTCCTATAATTCACCTACCTTATATCCACAGTAATTCCATAGATGTAAGCAGGAGTGGAGATAGGAGGCAGAGACACACAGCAAAGGACCAGGACCTGGAACGCAACCCCCCAGGGAACTTCTCCTCACTCTTGGGTCCACGTTAACACAAGACATCGTTAAGCAAAGTGCATCGTCACCTCACTTAACAGGAGAGCCATTTGGATCCTGACACATTTCACACACAGGTAGTTACATAGTTCATGGGACATTTTCCAGTAAATTTGTAGATTCCAGGTATACGTACCAGAAGGGCTCTATAAAGTCAACCTCCTGGTATATATGGTGAATACCACCCCCACCACACCCCCAATGCTCTGTAGCGTGCTTTGACTATGCCACGGCCACTTGGTGATCGGCTTTTGCTGGCTTCACCACCCTCTTCAAACTGATGTCACCCAAACCATGATTGATATTTCTCACCTGAGACTTCTCTGGCATGGCCAGTTTTCACCACTGCCCATATAAGCTGCAACTGCTTCCTAATTGTCATAAACAGCTGCTTCTGACAGTTTACAAATCCAAAATCTAAGATGTCTTAGCCTTTTTTGACGCCCCCGAAAGGCTTTGCTCTATGTATATTCAGTTGTGGTTCATAATAACCAAGGGACTGCTTGTAACACCATCTTCCCTGATTGTTTTAACACAGATTTCTCTGCTTGTAACCCTCTGCACATTCATTTTTTCCCGTTGACTTTGTGAACAAAGGCCATCAACATTTCCAGAAAAAGAATATAATTTCATTTACACCTGAAGAGCCCTGATGGCCTTCTGTAGTCTTTCTCATTGGCAAGGTCTGTGAGAACGTATCTCTCGGGTGAAGTTCTTGGCTGTTCCTACATAAATCCTAGAATTTCACAGACTCACCTAGGCCTTGACTTTTAGCTGATATGTCAGCCAGCTTCTGTTACTCTCCAGTTTCTGTCACCATCATATCATCAGTGTGGTACGTTCACTTGCTCTATGATTATTACCAACTTCAAATCCTGCCTCCGTAGATTGCGGCCATGTGCCTGAGAATTCAACTTTCCCTGTATCAAAACACTGAGTGCACGCTGATTTTCACTCCCAAGCTTGCAAACTACTCCTTTCTGGACTCCAAATCTGGTATTGAAAAGAACGTATCAGCCAAGTAGGTAACCTGTCGGTCCCCACTGGTCTGCTGTACTTTCCTTATCATCTTTATTATATCCAGTACTGCTGAAGCAATCAAAGAAACCAGCTCAGCCACCCTTCAATAGTCTAGTGTTGTCCCCTAAACACTGTTTTCCGTAAGTACTGGTCAGACAGGACTATTAACAGGGAGGTGGAGAAATCAAAACCCCACCCCAACCATTTTCTAATGACAGCAGCCATTTCATTTCCCTCTTGGAAGTCTCTGTAGCTTACTGTTTATGACTGAGGAAGGCTTGGCCGCCAAGGTTCCCATTTATCACAACCATCTGATATTGCCTGCAAGAAGGGTTTAGCAGACAGCTTCCCTCTAAAGAGTAGCGTGTTCCATTTGCATATAACAGCCATCCCAAGCACACCTTCAGGGAAAGGGGAAGGGAGTATCCTTTTTCTGTCACTCTTTCCACATGGCAATCCCACCCGGATGCTGGCTGACTCCAGCAGACCTCTCACCACCCCCAGGGTTACCTCTGGTCGTTAAGAGCACAGTTCCTATCACAACCTCCACATAGGAGTCATTTTACAGTGAACACCTATATCTAACACCCCTACAGAAGTTCTGTTTCCCAGGCTCTCGATCTCATCATTGCACACAGTCAACAATCCCTTGTCAGATTAAGGAAGCCGAATGTGGCCTTTTTTTAAATTTTGGGTTTTGTGGCTCAGCTTTTAACTGAGGGAGCAAATTCTTCCACACAGAACGTGTAGAGGAAATTTACCATGGCCCTTTAAAAGCTAAGAGAGAGGCTGAGAAAGCTCCCTCGCCTTCATCTGTTGCAGCTTGTTAGCTGAAGACCATCCAGATGCCTTTGCTCATAAAAGGTCTCAGGCACTTGAGGGTCAGCCATCAACCAATATAATAACTTCCATTCAACAAGATATAGTGTCAGCAATAGGCTCTCTGACTGCTATTTCTAAGAGACCAGGCCGATAATTATTCTCCAGGATTTCCTGTGGTTTTCCTTATTATTGCCCTAACACTTGAATGGTGAAATTGGGATTCAGTTACCTGAATTGGGCCTGCAGCTGCTACTGCAATTTTTGAGTAATCAACAATCGTAGTTGAGTTTCTTTGCTAGTGAAAGTAACATCTCTCTCTTGATTATAAAAGAGGCATGAGAAGCCTTGTAGGACAAGAAAATCTGATCTGACTGGTTTTATATTTTCCCATTTCCACCTAAACTTTCCACCTAGACTTTTCAAAGTCTAGCTTTTATCAAGACTGCTAACAATGGCCAGGAAATAACATTTTTAATTCATTCACCCTTTTTCTGACCACTTCCTATCTATCCACTTAGCTGTTTCCCCCAGATCTGGATGGACTGCACTCAAACTCCATCAATAACACACATTCCAGCAACAGGAATTGGATTTTACCATTTCATACAAAATTTGCTAGGTTGCTAACTTGGCATCAAGTTCTCATCATGCTTCCTCCATCTCATCATTTTTCTTGGCAAAATAATAATAATAATAATAATAATAATAATAATAATAATAATAAATATCTTTGCTATTGTCGCTTGTGGATCTGAAATAGAACTTTGCTCAGTGCACCAATCTCTTATAACATGAATGTTAATACTGTCATTTCAGGCTCACACAAATCAGAGATCTTCCCAAGCATCGAGCTTCCCTAATAATTTAAAGAATTCAAGCAACCGTGAGGCTCAGGCGAAGTAGAGAAATCTCAGGGCCTCAGGGAAGCTCCCCAGGTACGTTCTGGCTTCTAGTAAACACGTGAGATCTCCAAGCAGTGTGTACAGTAACACCCATCCCAGGTAGTTAATGTGACACTTTCCCCAGAGCCTTCCTGCAAAAGTCTAACTTTTATGTTTGTCGGCCCAGCCGTCCTAGAGAACCAGGTTTATTCTTTGGAGAAAGCATTCCAAAGATGTAACCCTTCTGCTAGCAAATGCCATCGATTTGCTTGCTGAGAGGTCTGTCACCAGCGAGTTTGCAATGAATTGTGATGATGTCCCGTGTTTCTCTCCTGGAAGCGTCCCTCGTCCCTGGAAAGGGGATAGAGAGGATTATAGATCTGCTGCTTGCTACTTACCTGACAGTGCCTAAATCTGTATTTGTCATCTTGGATTCTTTTTTTTTTCCTCAAAAGCAGAGAGCTCCACATAATATACTTCAAGTCCCCCCAGATGGATCAATCCCTGGCTCCACTTGCATAAGCAGGTGGAGAAAAGTTAAGATACGTTTCCTTCCATCTGACTCTCTTAATTCGTATATACCTTTCCTTCTGCACTTTATCCAGTCTCCTGTACATCCCATTTATCCTGTGCACATTTCACCCTGGGCTCCTGCGTGTCCGTTTGTTTAACTCGGCCTGAAGTCATTTCCTCTCTTCCTGGAGTGAGAGCTTCATACCATTCAAACTGCAGCTTGCTTCTCATTAGCTGCTCAAACCTTTCTCTAATTTTGCTGTCCCTTGCAAATGGGCCCCTTCTTTGAAATTCCACTGCTTATGCAAACTTCTTTGAAAGAACATTAATAATAGCTATTTCAGTGGAGTGCCTACTATCAGCCAAGAATTTTTTTAGTCAATGTACAGGCTTAATGATAGCCACATCAACCCTACAAGACAATAATCACTGTGCATTGTATCACCACCGCCCAACGTCATATAGTTAGCAGGTAGTGGAGTCTAAGCTCAGATCTCATTTTGTGTCTGACTGCCTTCAAAGTGCAGAATCCCCCCACCATAACAACATATTGATCCTATTCTGCTCTGTCATTTTCTCTAAATGCTTAATTTTTATATCTCTAACTTTCCCATTAAGTGATATGCATTCATAGGAAGTATCATGCATTTTAATCTTAATATCCCCTTTGCACTGAATATTGTCCTATCCATATTATAGCAGTTTAGTAATATCTGTTCAATACATACGTGAGTGGAAAAGTTAGATAGTAAAAGTAAAGACCACATTTTGTGCTTATTTTGCATTCCCTGTGGAGGGAATATAGTAGAAATATATCTATAAATTCTTGCTGGCTTACTATGTGTTCAGGTTGATATATTTGTTAGGGTAAAGAAAAGACCATTGTAGTAACCATTCCAAAATGCAGGGACTTAAAGAACATGGAAGTTCTCTGTCTCTTTCATGGAGAACATGGAGCTAGCAGGCTGCCTTTGGTTAGTGTAAGTCATCCGTGGGCCAAGGGTACGGGGTAAGCTCTGCCATCCTCAACACGAGGCGTTCATGCTGACTGCAGACCTCATCCTTTCTAACCAGAATGGAAGTGAAAGCGCAGTCCAGGGAAATGGACATCGTTTCAAACAGGTGATAGAGAAGTTAGAGACGTCAGTTCCTTTCCCATGTTGTTGGGACAAACAGTCCCATGGCTATAAGAATGGACTGGAAAATGGTAGCCCCTGGCCCTGCAGGTGACAGCATGGCAGGCCGAACACGTGATTAACATGTGCCGGGAAGGATGGGCTAGTTTATTCTGTGATATGAGTCCATCCTTGTCTCTCAATGGCTTAAAAGGACAACGTTTAATTTCTGACCCATTTGCCATGTGCAGTGTGGGTGAGGCAGGAGCTCTGAACATTTTTCTCTTCATCCTTCCTCCGAGATCCTCACTGACCTATGACCACTTCATGGATCTATGCCAGATGCTATGACAAGAGGGAAAAGCAAATGTTAAGAGTCTTTCATTGGCATTATATGGTCTAGCCCAGTGGTGACACATAATCACTTCCTTTAAAAGTTTATTGACATGTATGTGTGTGAGTATAATATGTACACAGATACATTACATATATGTGTATGTATGTATATATAGGTATATATGTGATACACACACACCACTGGCACTCACACACAAGACCTCAAGAGCCACAAGGGCCATGAAGCACAGTCCCCCTTTACAATATTCAGTGAGCCACACTAGTGTTTGCCACAAGTTAGAAAAAGCAAAGAATAGATTTGGATGTATATTTAACACTGGCTGCCTCTGCATCTAAAAGGAAGGCAGCCAACATAATTTTTTTTAAAGTTAGATGCAAAGAATTGGCTTTCTTATTTGGGGATTCAGACTATTTGAGGAGAGAAACCTTCCTGTGGAAGAGTTGGTCATTGCTGGTCTCTTACTCAGAGTCTTATTGGCCCCAAGAGTCTCACTGGGAAATGAACCTTCCCCTTACTGTACCTCACAGTTTGCATGAACTGAGTTCCCACTCAAAGCCAGGGGTAGGCATTTATTTGTCTACATCAACCAGCATAATCTCATCCACATGATCATAGTGATTTGATCCAGAAATAGATATGTACAAATTAGCCTAGTCAGCAAAAAATCCAGAATTTAATCTGAATGTTGAAGGAGAGACATACTCTCAGCGTACACACAAGAAAGCCCAAGCCTTGGTGACTGTCAGCACCCTTTTCAAAGACACCCACCCAAACATGACATTTATCATTTTTTGACATTGCTCAGCTGCTCAATCCAATCAACCTTGAAGTTTTATCATTTAATACGGTTTATGCCAGATATTTTGTTACTGATAAAATTAATTCCTAATTAATTAAGCAATTTGACCCCTAAGACTTCAGAAACTGCATTTGTATAATTAGAAGGAACAAGTGTTTGAAAACCAAACTGGAGCAATGTCACTTACAAGGAAGCGGTACCAGAATTTCTTTTACTGACTGTGTTCAAAAATAACCTCGTACAATGAACACATCCCTCCTCTTAACCCGCGTCTTTGTGTTGGCATTTGCTCATTTTTCCAGTGGGAGAACCAATGACTCTGTCAATTATGGAGGAAAGCATTTAACGTTCTTGAGATAATCTGAGCAAGAGGTAACAAAGAGAAATGGAACGCGGGAAACAGGGGCTTGCCCAAGGGCAGAGAGCGGTCAGCTCTGTAATTGACCCCTTTCTACAAATAGCTGATGCCCCATCCCAACACCTATATCCAGTAAAGTCCACTCTCCTGATGAATGCTTGGTATCAGAGACTAATTTTGCAAATGAGTCCCACCTCAGGGCTGAGGGGGCATAGAAGCAAAACTTCAGATGGAGAAGCCAGAGCCCAGATGGCAAAGATGGCCCAGAGAAGGCAACCACACATCCGCCTGAAGAATGAACCAAAATGTGGATGCGGGCTTTGGACTGAGCACATGAAGCCATTTGGAAGAGCGAAGATTAACAATAAATTGTAACTAAACTTCAAGAAAACATGACCTCACTTATATGTGGAACCTAATGAGAAACATAAACTGCCGAACCAAACAGGAGGCATGGATACATGGTACAGACAGACAGATGCCAGGGGGCGGGGCACTGGAGAAAAGAAGGTGAAGAAATTAAGCAAAGAACATTTAAGCATAGCCCAAGGACACAGACACAGTGTGGTGATGGCCAGGGGAGGCAGGGGTGGGGACAGGGTCGTTGGGGGCATAAAGGAATAAAACAGGGGACATCTGTAATAGTGTCAATGATTAAAAAGAAAGAAAAAAATCTAGATTATTTTGAAAGTTACATGAGTAGAATGATTTTAGTTTCTCCCCAGTTTTCATTCCCTGAATCTACATAAAGGAGCCAGGCTTCTCACTTCTCCTCCTGCGGAGCATTTAAATTAGCACTGCTTTACAATATAGCCAAACCCATTCACAGTGCGCACCCACACTAATGAAAAGTCGGTCCAAAAATTATGGCATAAATGAGCCAGGCCGGGAGTCAGGTGTTTTAAATCCTATTGCAGGTTTGTCGTTAACAACCAGATAGAGGTTGTTCGGCCTTCCATGAGAGGGGATAGTATAAGCTTGCCTTTGGTTCTATGAATCGTGAAAAGTAATAATATCTTGAATATATGACACTAAATAGTTACGTATTGCCTGCCTCTGTTTCAGTTACCCTGGGACAGTATGCTTTAACTTACTTGTATATGACATTATAACTTTCAAATTCCTTTCCCATACACCCAGCATTTTTCTTGTATAAATTCTGTGCAACAGAATGACTAATTCATATCATGTCTCTTTCACTGATCAGGAAACAGAGCTAAAGTGAGGGTAAGGTATCATAATCAATAAGTTGCTAAAACAACAATGGAATCCAAGGCTTTTAAATGCTTGCTGAGGATGCTGGAACAACAGCAAGGAGGTATAGCAACATGCTTTGTTTTGCCACAGAGAGAATAAGTGATAGAGAAAATAAACACCTTGCGAAGCTGTAACCCAAAACAGAGTTATGCAGAAGAAACAAAAGGTGCTTAAGAGGTACATAATTTTGTTTGAATAGACAAATTTGCAACACGTATATGCCAGCATTTTCATGAAGAAATAATATCGCAGACCCGACTGAAGTAAAGCGCAATCATAAACCACAGTACCTTAACTTAAGTGAGCTTTTTTAAGAATACATCACCAACCAAAGATTAATTCGCAAGGACAACAAGCACTGTTGGCAACATAGCGAATGAGTGCAGAGACAAAGGACTCCGAGAATGGAGGCTCTTCAAGACCAAGAGTAGTGACAGGGAGGTACCTTGGGAAGCCATACAGAGACCAATCTGGCTCCCTTTTTGTCTCTGAGGCTGGGGAGGAAGCAAGCAGTTAAAACAATGAGGTTGCAAATGCTAAAATAAAAAATAATAATAATAATCCCGAAGAGAGGGGATAAGTTAGGGGAGCATAACTGAATTCGGAATAACTTTGACAAAATTGGAGTCCGGGGAAATAATTTACTAGTGTAATTCAACGTGAGTAAATAAATATGAAATAATAAGGCCCGTGACAAATATAGCAAAACGAGCAAGATGCAGCAATGATGAGCAGAACTGGGCCCTCCTGAGGTTCTCAAGTACCCAAGGAGGGCCCATTAGACTAACCAATTCGGGCACGAGAGCCGCTGAGATTAGCACCCCTCTCGCATCCATCTTGAATCTGGGATGCAGAAGAAAAGGGACATGGTTCGATTGCTGTGTTGCCTATTTCAGAGGCTTCTTGCTTTATTTTTTGCCAGATTTTAGTTCCTGCTTGCTCTCAGGTTTCACATGTAAAATATTTTTTTTGTTTTATGACAATTGCAGATATTTATAATTTAAGGAAATTTGAATGTAGCAAGTCCAACAGCTTTGCTTTAGAGGTAGAGAAGATTGAGGCTCAGAATGATTATTCTATAAATGTATAAGATGAATGTTATCGTCCTTTTGGTCCTCCTATCCATCTCTGGAACTTTCAAGCATGCACAAATACCATTCCACATGTCTTTGCAGGACTATAACCTAGTTCTACAGGGCAGTAACAAAGGATGCCTTCCACAATACAGATGTCTCTTCATGCTAAGGGGTATTTACATTTATCCCAAATGTCTAGCATATAGCTGCTATACATTGTAACTATAACGAACATTATTTTGTATTTATATTCTGCCAGTGGAATCGATGTTTCCACCAGAATTAGAAATGTCAGATTTAATAGCACCCCCAAGATTTTACTACTTGCTGTAACTCCAAAACTCGTTACAATTTATTGTTGCACTCATTAAAACTGTGACATCTAGTCCCATCCTTCTGCCAAAGCTACTTCTGCTAAAAAATAAAACATATCGTGTTTTGTCCCTCTCAGTGAGGAAGAGGAGAGCAATTCCTGGAAGTGATTTAAGCAGTAGTAAAATCCAGAACCATCGTGAGTAAATAGATATAAGATCGTTGTATTTATTATGTCACATTTTATATCTATAAATATAAAATAATTGTCCCTGATGACAGCAGCACCTCCTACAGAAGTGTTTTGGACACGAGGGTAATAGAAAGCAGAGGTTCTTGGGAGAGCACCAGAGAAGAATGGGCTGGAAATCTCAGGAAGGAACAGACTCAGCTGTGGGTACTGCTGGCCCTTCACTCTGCCCCTTCCTTCCATCTCCACTGAAACTCCATGGAGCGGTCTTACCTCTAATCACACGCAGAATATCCAAAAACAATCCAGACCAACACTGGTGAACTGGACCAGAGACAGAATACCCCAGCCTAAGAGGGGTGCCGCCATTCAGCTCATGTGGCCAAGGGGACCCCACCTAGCCAAACCTTAACTTTATTTTTTTTTAAAGCTGCAAATATGACTCTTTGGGCAAAATGTTTAATTTTTAAGATGTTGACCATCAATTCAGTGTTATTTTTAAGATACTATGTTGGCCAAAGAAAATGTAGCCTACAGGCAGCCAATTGGCAGTTTGTATTCTGGTCCAAATTCTAACATGTAATAATATAAAAATACAAATATCCCAAGCCAAAATGTGTTAAGAGAATCTGTTTTGTTTTTTAGTAGATCTTATGATGACCTTTGAGGAGCCTTATACCTGAAGGTTTTGGAGGATACACTATTTCCCAAAACTATTATGATAATGAGGGCAAGTTGAAGTTGTGTATGATTCATCATCCGAATTTGTTGAAAGAGTGACATGAGGCCTATAATCAATCATCCAGATAACCTGGCATTTAATTTTGAAATTTATTTCCAGAGAAAATTTGGAAAATTAGATTCAGATTTTTAAGTGAAATGAGCACCCTACTAAAAGCAACTATAAGATATCTTCAGTGCATTCAATCTTAAAACAAAACATTGATAACCATGAATTATCAAATAGTCAAGTAGAATAAAATTATAATGTATGAAACCTATGTTCACACTGATACAATTACTCTATTTTTCAAATGAAATTTCATAAGCTAATGGGCAAGGACAGGGAAAGCATTTACGGTAAGTTAATGATATCACCAGCCGAGAAGGATAAACCTTCAGTGATCAAAAATTCTGTGGCTAAAATATAAAAGACTTATTTATAGATATTATTTTAGATCTCAGCTGGATGGTTTATGGATCCTAAATGCACTTTATTAATCAGTATATGAATTTGAAGCAACTCTGTGAGAGTTCCTTTGTTTTGGGTTGTCTTTTTCCCCTCTTCATTCATTTCTTACATGCTCAATAAGTCAAAGAGAAATATTTAGATGTAGAATGTTTCTTCTTTTCTGTTCTTGGGACACCTCTTTAAAAGGGGCATAAAAGCACAGTTTGAAGACTAAGAGAAAGAAATAATGACAACAAAATAGTCAGTATTTAATTTTAAGTATTTACCCTGAAATTAGAATTATTAAACTAGATGTTACATTTGCATGATGCTATAGCTTTAGAGTCAAAATAAAGCAAACTTGGAATAAGCAAAATCTTATTTTAGGGATAAATATTATAATAAAAATATATACTTTTATTTGCAGTGTAAACTGTTTTTATTTTACTGCTGATTCTTATTGTCATTTCTCATGTTAACAGGTAAAAAAGTAGAGAAGAGACTGCTTTTGGTTTCCCCCAATATCTATCTCCTCCTTCCGATTAAAAAACATAACAAAACAAAACAGAACCCCCCAAAAAACCCCAAATGCTGCTTTGTATCTGAGTGCATCATTGCTGAACAAAGGCTATGTTTCCCAGGTGATCTTGCATCCAGGTGTGACCATATGCTCAATTTCTGGTCAATGGGATGTATGTGTGTATCTGGGATCCTTGAAAACATAGACCACACAAAACCTTGTATATATTTGTGCATTTATACAGATTGTACATACTTCTTCACAGCAACATGATTCATAACAGCCAAAAATGGAAGCAATTTAAATGTCCGTCAACTGATGAATAGATAAATAAATTGCAGACACATCCACACAAGGGAACATTATTCTACAATAGAGGGGAATAAGGTAGTGATCCATGCTTCAGTGCAGATGAACCAGAAAACATTATGCTAGCTAAGGGAAGGATTGCCACAAAAGGCCACATATTGTATGACTCAATTTATATGAAATGTCCAAAACAGGCAAATCCATAGAAAAAGGAAGTGAACTGATGAGTGCCCAGGGGTAGCAGGGAGGTGGGGAGCTGGGAGGTAAGCATTTCTTTGGAGGGAGCTAGAAATATTCCCCTGTGTACCCACAGAGATGTGGGTACACCACTCTGAATATACTGAAAACCACTGACGGAACACTCTAAAATTTTAAAATGTGAATTTTACGTTATGTAAATTTAACTTCATTTTTAAAAAAGGAATTCCAGTAACTTCCAAGTCTTGTAAAGAAGGGGTGTGACCTCTCTCTCTTTCTTTCAGCAGCCTGTCTGGGGAGCAGGTGTGCTGGGAGGAATCGTCTATGCTGTGTAAAAGGAGGCAACTCACTAGTAAGGAGAGAGGAAGAGGAAGAAGCGTCGTGTCTGGTACCACAAAGTTACCCAAGCAAACCTGGACGACATTTTCCTGAACAGTCAAGTGGAAGACAATTAAAATTTACTTTAGTGGAAGCTTTTGTTGTTTAGGATCTCTGTTATAGGAGACAAACCTTCCTTGTAACTCAAGTATTAAAGGGGCAATTTTATAACTTTCAGAATTGTTGGTAAAATTTTGCTATTATCGTTGCACTTCAGTCCAGCCATCTGGATAGAGGTTGCGATTCTAAAAAGCATTTCAAGAGAAGCAAAGTGGTGCTGTGCGTGGGTGCACCAGCTTCACTGTTAGACAGTCCGAGTGTTGGGTCCATCTCTGGGGCTCACTTCCCGCAGGACTGATTTATTTCATTCCCCAGTCACATTTTTCTCACCTGTAAAAGGAAAAGGATGATATAAACTACATGCTAACATATAGCAAGGACTCCATAACCTGCAGATATTTAGAATGAGCACTTAACACTCAGGTTTTGAGCTTTTGCTCATTATGTGTAAGTTTTTCTCCAGGGAAATTGTTACTTTCCTTTTCTGCCTTCTGCTCTTCCAGTCTTCTGCGGTTTTAAAATTGATTGCTAACCATCCAATGAAATACTGCTTCTCAATTAATGTTCAATAGCACTGATTAGGACATGAATAAGAGCAGTCGACAGCTATAATTTCTTAACACTAATGATATTAGTAGCTAAATGAACAGGTAGTATAAACCAGAAATATTTGTAACAAGCTATTTTTTAAAGCAATTTGCATTCTATTGTCTTTTGTAGACACCCTCTGGAGGTAACAGTGCTCTTGAAAAGTTGTTACTCATGCCCATGAGACATGCAGAGAGCAAATTACAATCTCCAAAACCCCGTGTCATCCAGTCTGACGCACAGTGCCAAGTCTCAGTTGGCAGTCCGGGGGTAAAGTGCTAAATTACTGTACTTGCTGACACCTCAACTGAACCTTAAATGAACAATTCATCTTTTGAGCTCAGGAGGCTGTAGGCTTGTTATTAAGTGAAGCCTAAGGAAATATTGTCTAACAGGAGAATTCTCCTAGTCCATAAGTACCTAGATAATAAAAATTATCTCAAATATGCATTCAACTAACATATGAGCTCAACATTATATGAGTCACATATAATTGAATACTGCAGATTCTATTTCATTGCAATTTTATTAAATCAATGTATGTGTCTCAACAGTATGACTTTAAGATTTAAATTTCTATAGATTATTTTAACATACATATAATAAATTGCTTTAACTATTAAATTGAGTAAGGGGATTAATGGAGTATAACCAGATTATTAGATTTATTATATAGTAAAATACAATAAATAGTTAATGTAACTAAACCCTATAAATTATCCATATTTAGAGTTTCTGGTACTCTGATTCCTAGTTAGAATATGATTAGTAATGAATTAGTTGAATGGTTATTTTTGTGGGTACAATCTGTATGTCTATACTTCAATGTCATGTTTGGCTTCTTAGCCAAATACAACATTGATTATGCAAGTTAATTTACTATGCCTTATGACCACTTGCTAATATGTACATATATATATTTTTGTGTATATATATATATATATTTGTGTATATATATGTTTATATGTATATAATACCTGAAGTTATTTTAAAACATACAACCTCTTTGACAACTCAGTCTATTAACAGATGATGTTTATATCCTCTTCCCTTGAAGCTAGGTTGGCCTAAGTGAGTCAGTAGAATAGACTCAGTAGAATACTGCAGAAGTGACATGGTGTGACTTCCAGAGCTGCCACCTCTTTGCCCACTGGAGCTGTCATGCTTGGAGCCATAAGCCACAAGACATGGACTGTCTTGGTGTCACCACGCTGCAAAGAAGCCCAATACCAGAGAAACTAAGAGTAAGTTCTCGGTTGAAAGAGTCACGTCAACTTTATTCACATTCGTTTTTGTGCATTAACTTTGACTTTGGAGAGACATGGCATAGCCATGTGTGGTTATGCCTTTTCCCTGTTGACCAAGGTATTTTCTGAGATTTTTATTAAGAATGTAGTTGACCAAAAAAAGGACAATATTTCTAAAATCCCAGTATGATTCATTGTTGGTAGGATGCATTCAGGGGTGTTAACAAAAGACAGTCTGAAATACACATTGGTCACAGGGACCTTTCATGACCTCCAGAGAAAACTTAAAGGAGTTCAAACAAAAATCTTTTTAAAAGCTGATACACTGTCGTGTAGTTTGTTCAATGCTAAAAAAGGTATGTTTATCTAGAAAGGATTAGAGACTGAGGGATATTTCGTGTTTGATATTTTTTGACATACATTGTTAATTTAGTAATTTGTCCTTCTATGTATTTAGCAACTCACCAAGGAAGACTTCTTGTGGTACTTATTAGATATGAATAACTGTAATTTAACTGAATTTTGTTTAAAGAAAGTAAATGGAAAGTGGTAATCATCCTACTTTCCCAGACCTGTTAAAACTAGGTGATTAAAAACCATTATACAGGTCTTATTTTTAATACTTAGAATAGTATTAATGCTATTCTAGAATAATTAGAATAGTTAGAAAATGCTAATTATTTCCCTAGAATTATGGGAGAAAACATTCTGAACCACATATGACAGTTGGCCCAGGCTTCTTAAACTTCCAAAGTTATGATTATATGCACTCTGCCTTTCTTTAGGGTAAAAGAATTCCAAAGAGAAAGAATAAAATAAAATTATTAGCCTTGAAGTAGATGCTAGTCAGTTACGATTAAAAACACCTTTCCTCTGTTTATCTGTTTCATTCTTTTCATCATCTACACATCCAACCAAATATTTCTTTAAGGTATATTGATCGTTGTATTCATAATTTTTGTCTTGTAATAATATAAAGGTATCAGTGATAAATCTACACCTTAAAATTGTTTCTTCTTTGGAATTGTATGAGATTCTACAGTGACACCAGTGACTCCCAGCAGAGCACTGGGAGGCCAGAGGCTGCCACCTCAACAGTCTTCTGACATGGGGAGGGACAGTCAATCCCCTAAGCCACAGCTGCAGGTCAACCACAGCGTGCAGGTGTGCAGGCTGGAACGTCCAGGCTGTGTGTGTGTGTGTGTGTGTGTGCGTGTGTGTTTAAACAAGCATCAGTACACTTCCTGGAATTCTCCTTTCAATGGGGTATCTGCTCAGTATGAGCAGGACCATAAGAGGCAAAACTTTCTAATACTTTATTCTTCTTCAGGAGCATAAATTAAATATATAGACCAGCAAAGAAGCGGGCATGGCCACTCTTATTTACTTCATATCAACGATGTGTTGTACTGATTTTAGGCTAAGGACCTCAGATAAAGCACAATCAATCCTGAAAACCCTGATTTGACAGACGAGGAAACTGAGGCTCACAGATATTAAGCGATTGGCCCTTGTTATAGAACAATGAAGAAGAGTCTGAATCCAGCTGCTCCTGATCCCACTGCCAGACAAACCCACAAAGCAGCTCTAGCATTCGGTGACAGACAGTGGAATCCTTCTGTTTCACTCAGCAAAAAGGTAACTGAAAGTCTCTGAAGGTTTGGTCAATACTGCACTTTATTTGAATATGAAATAGATTACTTGCATAATAAGTCTTTCCAGTTCATGAACCCTACTTAATTCCTCTCTATTAAAATTCATCAACTTGTAGTTTATCAGATGAAAATGACCTTAAACAGCCAGGTGCCAAGGTTCCAAAAGGTCACACTTAAACAGATTTAAAAAATATATGTATATACACACACACATATATGCTATTTATACAATATTATTTGTTCATTTTTTATCATGTGAAATTTTAAAAATTAAAATTAATAGAAATTATTTTCCAATTAATAATAAAGTTAGATCAATAAATCTGATATATTACTTATTGAACATGAATAGGCAAAGAAAATTCATTTTGATGAAGTCATAGACAAATTTTCCAAGGTTAATACTTGAAAGCAGAAATGATAAGGTCATTGTTCATTATAACAAATTAGTATATAGGCATACATTTTAATTTTTTAAAGAAATATATTAATATGTTTTAAAGATATCAACCTATGACTTTCATGTACTGTAATACCTATTTAATTTTTAATTTTTATCTTTTAAAAATTTTACTGACATTATTGAATTTTGAAAGTCAATAACAAGGTTTCACTGTCTGCAATTTTACTGGCTGTACTTATTATTTCTTTCATTTCACAATTAATATTGAAAATAAGGGAAGGGGAGGGGGAAAGGAGGGGGGGTGGGGGGGGGGGGAGGGGGGGGGGGGGGGGGGGGGGGAAGAAAAAGTGTAAGAAATAAAAAAAAAATAAAAAGAAAAAAAAAAGAAAATAATGTCATATTGTAGAAGAAATATCAACTATATGAAGAATACCATGCTTTTGGTACCTTGTTTCCTTACCTAGTGTAGTCAGAAGGGATGCTGTCCTTCGCAGCTCAGAGTCCTGGCCTGCGGGATGACTGATGAGGCTGCTCTAAGACTTCACAGGCAGAGAAAACACAGCAGAACTGCTCCAGCCGAAGGAAATGGAGGGATGACAAGAGTCTTGTGGTTATTATGGAATGTCTTCAAGGTTCAGATGAAAATTGTGATATCACCTCGTATGTATATCTAAATGACAGCAAATATTTGAGGGCCTAGTTTTGCACTTCCTTTTCCAAATTTCCACTTGTCTGGAGGACCTCTATCCAACCAAATACTGATAATAAGCTAAGTGTATTGAATCTCACCTGTGTGTCATATGTTAACTGGTGTGAGTCCAGAAACAGGAATGGGGAACATATTTTTTTGCCTTCAAGGGATTTACTGTTATTTGGGCAGGAATGCACGTGTATTTAAAAAAAGTGAAAGTTACAGTTGTGTAAGCTCAAATATAAAGTCAGAAAGGTGATAAGATTGTCCTAAATATGTTAAGATAATGAAAGTTTGAAAAATATTTTTTAACTTTCTCGTTGTTCATTGTTAGTTGTGTCATTGGGCATGTGTTCTATAAATATTTGTTTCATGTTAGAAAGTAATAATAACGTTAATAGCTGACTTTAACTGACCACTTCTTGTGTGATGAACACTCTTCTGAGAAATGTGTATGCTTTAATTTATGAACTTAGATTATTCTGAACCTTGTGCTAGCTTTCAACCTTAAAGTAAAATTAAAATTAATCAATCATTAAAGAAATACAACCCTAAGTCATGGGAGTATAATTTATCATGGGGAAATGTTTCTTATGCTTTTAAAATTAATAAGAATAATTTGTTTAAAATATACCATAATGTTCCTTAAATCTATTTCTCCCTTTAGATATTCAGGTTTCCTGAACAATTTCAAAACTTTTTCTCTCCTAGGGCATCATGAAAAGCTTCTTCCATTCACAGCCACGGTGGTTTGGATGCACATCTCTGCGCATAGGAACCTGCCATTCATGCAAATGCCACGCTCCCCTGTGTCTCCAGGTTGTCTCTGTCATCAGTGGGATTTTGTGGATTATCATAAAATGCACAAGACATAAATCACATTAAGTAGGAATGGTCTAAAGGACCATGCGCACTCCAAAAGTCATTTTCACCAAGTGGAAGGTAAGAGCTTCTTTAGGTAATTGATTTTACTTAATAGTTCATTTTTTCCTCCACGATAGTGTATTAAATAAAGCAGCCCATTAACTTTAAATGAATAAGTGCACTGATGATCTTCTCAAACAAATACTTTTTAAAGTATTTATACCTTTTACAACTAATAGTGCTAATTTACGAACTTTTTTAATAGCTTTATGCCTTATGAATTCATCTGGTGTTCATGGAGGTGCCAGTTTTTCTGGAGGGCAGTGATAACTGGCAGTAACGAAATGAGCAGACAGACTTTTCAAGAGATAGATTACAGCTTTAATAAAAACAATGTACCATTTAGGCCAACTAAAAGTGGAGGAGATAGTAAGTGTTATTCCAAGGCACAGAAGCTCCAATTTAGAAATAACTAAGAAAGAGCTTCCAGTATCTCTGCTCATTATATCATACCTAATGCTTACACAGGAGGTCTGAGTTTAGTCACAAAGCTAGGTTACACCTAAATGTGTTTGTAAACATCCCCAAGCCTCCTCCTGTAGCATTGCGCCACCCCCAACCTGTCCTTTGCCATACAGGTGCCTGACGTTGTTGGCCCCCCCCAGCTATTCTCTTCTCCCAAAGCCTCTCATCACAAAAGTAAC
The DNA here is from genome assembly GCF_021234435.1 of Artibeus jamaicensis. NCBI lineage: Eukaryota > Metazoa > Chordata > Mammalia > Chiroptera > Phyllostomidae > Artibeus > Artibeus jamaicensis. The sequence continues at coordinate 16,460,422 of NW_026522056.1, read as the reverse complement.
AGAATCACTCATTTACCTAAAGGATAAAATAAATGATAACACGATTTGTATGTATCTCTTTACTTCCTATAGGGTGTTTTGATTTTTTTTAAGTTATAAAAAGAAGTCCATTGAGTTTATTACAAACCTAAAATTACAAAGTAAATCTCCAGACAGAAAGAAGAGGTCTAAGATTGGAATTTCAGTTTTAATCTACTTACTATAGCTCAGTGAAGGAGTACTAGCCCTATATTTCAAATAGTTACATAGGACTTATTTTCTAACTAATATCGAAACAATTTAATATAAGATGGGGTTTTAGTGGTTTTTCAATATAAAAATCCAAATTTTATACATAGTTGTCCAACTTTTCTTTGTACTGTCTTTTATATTAAGTAAAAACTTCTATATTTAACCTAAAACAGCTATGTAAAGCCATATTTTATTTGAATAGAAATTTGTATTACAACACCATAGTTATTTCAAAGTGTATGAAATTTCCAAAGCACTTTTTATTTATTTCTTTTCTAGAAGAAAGAACTTCCAGTTATTTATGAATGTTCTTAAAATGTTTTTAATACTTATTTTTACTTTTCTAACTTTTAAAAAAAGAATTTAAAAGAATATACATATATATGTGTATATATATTATATATACAACTTATACACACACACATATACAGGGTCATGCACAAATAACATACCTTTTTATCACAAAATCTTTTATTATAAAATCACAAGCATGTAATTCTGTAACATATATCACACTCAAGCACACCATATGACATTTTAGGTGACATGTGCAAATTACAACTATAAATTATTACACCCATATTATTACCCTACCAACCACCCCGAGGCAGGCGTTACTTCTGCCGGACCCTGTGCATACACATTCATGGTCTGGAAACAGTGCTTTGCTTTGGAAAGGAAGAGCAGTGTGAAAATAGATGCACCTGATGCAGCTTCTCTTCCATTTGCCTAGAGGCAGGCAAGGTCCTGCAGACAACACAGCCTGGGGGTGATCCAAGCAAAGTGACCGAGCTATTGACCTTGTTAGGAGAGTGCGTAGATTTCCATCGCTGTAAAATGTTCAGCTTCATTCAAATAACTCACGTTCCCCTATGAATGATAAATGTTGTCCTTAACTGACTCTGTTTTCTGGTGATAGAAAATGCTCCAATTGGAACAAAAGTCTGAATCCAGTTATACTACAATAGTCGTGTCCGCTTTGGACAGTAAATATGGAGGGTGGACATGACCAGTGGGCTGGTGCACCCATCTCTTGGGAAAGCCTTTATTTCTTGAGGAGAACTTTTTTGCTTTTTTTCTTGAATGGTACAAATTATAGAATAAATCCTCTAAATAACAGCATCACTTTTTTACTTACATTTGAGTGTACAAGATTTGTTTAGAAAGTCACAGGCTACAAATTCTGTAGAATTATCAAAGCAATATGTTTCAAGACTCAAGAAATGTAAAGTAATAATGGAAATTAATAACTAGAAAGAAAGTATTATGGACTGTAAAAATATATAATATATATATAACTTTGTCAATTCCTTAGACAATCTATATAAAAATGCATATGTTAAACTTTTGTGAATTTATTATTTGGCAGACTATTTCTTATAGAAAGAAGATTTCTTTACAATTTTTAACTCCATTAAATGAGAATAGCTTCAGGTCTTTAATTATATTTTTACTGAATCTTGCAGTTTCTCATTTATAACTCCTTGAGTTATAAAACATTAATGATAATTACAAGCACTGTTCCACAAACTACAAAGTAAAGTTCTATGTGAAAAGCTTAACTGTCTGCATTTCCAATTACACAACAGCTATCTTAAACAGTATTATTATTACATGGGAGGTTTCTGAGTAAAATCACAATAAAAAAAGAGATAAAAATGAACTAGATGGTCCCAGCGCGGCCTGTTAACATCTGAGAGCATACACTAACAACAACATCTTTTAGTGAAAGCAGTCTTTAAGTTTGCCAGTACTGAATACTGTCCCTTGTTCATAAGCTAATCTTCTGGAATCAATGATTTATTAAAAGAGGGTTGCACACACAGAGATTGAAAGGTTGCTTTTCGCAAAATTTGATCGAATAATTTTTTAAATCATTATTTGGTCATCTACCTTCTTTCATGAAGTTTTAGCCTAATTAAAAACACTCAATACCTGAAATGCTATGCTATTAGTGAGATAAAATTCAAGTTTTGAAACTGTTTTTTTCTCCTAACACCTTCCCTATTCTTTTCTCACAATGAAAACTGTCATTCAGTCTCTATTTCTTCTCTTAAAGGATGGCTATAGTAATACAGGGAAACAACAAGAACTCCAAGCATTTCATATCCAGCTCTTTTCTCCAACATTTTAAGATTTGAGGGAACTTCGGTCTTTACCAAAGGGAGTAGATTGTAGAGAAAAGACCTTTTGCTTAACTTGTACAATAACTGGCCTGGCGTGTCTGAGTGTATGTGTTGGGGCTAAGGGCAGGGAGGTAGTGGTAAAAAGAAAGAATGAAAATGAGAATCACAGGTCATGAATCATAGACAGCAAGAACATGCAGAGGAAGTGGCTATTAGTTACACACCTGAAAAGCTGCTGCCGAGCAGTGGTGAGACACCCATATTGCGGGTGTGGCCAGCAACCAGCCAGTGACCTCCGGGAGATGCTGCTTCAGGCTCCTGTCTTCCAAAGGCGTAGAGACCGGGCTCAGAAACTGCCCAAACTTCACTCAACCTAGCTTCATCCCTTTGCTCATGGTACAGCTAGTGGTTTTTTATATCATCTACAGAAGATTTCAATGTATTAGCTGTCAGAACTGTGCCTGGCATGCATCCTCCCAGGAGGAGTGATGCCTGTTTGTGTTCGAAATTTTTGCAGAAGCCCCATCTGAATTTCCTCTTGGTAACATTGTTCCTCCCAAAGCGTAAGGGTCCTTTTAAACCCAAGAAGAGGCAGATATGTTATATTAAATTTTATTATTGTATTAAAAGCGATTTTGCCCTTTGATTGAATTGTTTCATTCATTTACATTTAATGTCTTGATAGAGTTAGATTACATCTGCCATATTATTTTTGATTTATATATCTCATATCTTTTTTTGTTCCTCTATTCATCCTTTACACCAGTGAGTGTTCCACTCAGATAATATTTTTAAGGCAGATTTGAATTTGTGATGATTTTTTTTACTTTTTAAAAAGTTATTTTGTTAATAGTTGCTTTAGGGATTTGTCTATGCCTCTTAACTTATTGGAACTTAATTTAGGTTTATATTAGAGTAGTTCCATTGAGATATAGAAAGACCGTTTCCATATAGTTTGATTACCTTTATCTCATTTGGTGGTATTCTTATTATACATATTACATTTATATAAGTTACAAACAAACCAATATGTTGTCGTAATTGTTACTTAATAAAATTTTATTTTAAGGGAGCTGAGAAAAGAGAATGGGTATATATTTATAGCACATGTATTTATATATTCTTATACATCATTTAGGGTTCCCTTCATTCATCCCTGTGTGTTCAGTTACCATCTGGTACCATTTCCTTAGCTCAATACAACTTTGTTCCAGTCACCTCCTTTGTGCTGTTATTGGCAAATAAATTGTTTACATGTTATATATCAAACAATGCAATCACATACAAATCATTTTATCCAAAATTTTTGAAATTCTCACCTGTTTATTGAAGAATTCTCACCTGTTTTTCTCACCTGTTACAGGAAGACATGTTTATTGATTTTCAAGAGATAGAGGATGGGGAAGAGGAGAGAGAGAGAGACATCAGACATTGGTCACTTGTCTCCCATGCCCACAACCAGGTACGTGCGCCAACTGGAAATCAGTCGGCAACCTTTTGTTTTAGGGGACGATGTTCCAACCAATGAGCCATCCAGCCAGGGCACAGTTTATTTTTAAATCAGTTAAGAGAAGAAAAGATAAGCTTTTTACCACTTCTATGTTTCTCCAAACTTCAAGAATGGATTATACTTTGTGTTAGCCTTAAACTGTGAATCTGAGTGACTTAGCAGATTCACTCTGCTAAGGAATTCATACCTAGATCTTAATAAAGCAGGACTAATGTGAAGAGATGAAGATTTAGGGAAAATGTCCTGTGTCTCCTGAGTTTGTCCTCAAAGCTTAAAGGGCGTTACAATTTCAAAGTACCAAGGAGCCTTGCCCAGTCAATATTTGCCAGGCTGTTTTAAAATTCCCATATGCTGAAGGTCCAATGACGGAAAAATAATGAAAAGCTTAAATTGATAAAGTAACAATTCTGTGTGTGGAAAAGGGGAAGCATTAGACTTTGATGCCATAGAACAGAGAAAAGAGATTTCAGACCCATCCTCCAGGATGACGTGACAGCAAATTTATTTGACGATGCAATGGTGAAGTAAATGACCCTCAAAAAGGTACCACACAATCATGCATGCTGGTGGTTTCAATGATCACAAACATTATTACCCCTTCCCCTCAGTTTTAGTCTATTTTTTATTGAAATGTAAAAATCAAATAGTATGTGTGGAAGAATAAAGCTTTTATGGAAAGGAAAAAAGAGGTTTTATCTGAAAGAAGCAGCACCTCTCATTTTACAACCGTAGTATCAAAAGAGACATACACCCTGACCTTGCATTTGAAAGAATGCTGTATATAGTGTGATAAAAAGTCATGCAAGGGTTTAGCAGACTTGTAGTTTCAGGCACTAGAGTCCACGGGTAACAATGCAAAAGTAAAACCATTTTAAAAAAATAAAAAACCCGCCTAAGTGGAATGACTCCTGCCCTCTGGCAAAATCATTGCCTCCCAGAAATACAATGTAGCATCCAGATTCTTTCAAGAGAGACCCTCTGATTCTTCCTCACGGTAACCCAGGGGTCATATCCAAAGCCATCCCGCTCTTAATAAGCCTCAAGGTTACAATAAATGTGAGAACGGTCTAAGGAGCCGTGCTACAAATGGGAATGCCTGTAAGTCAGAAAAGACTGCTGAGGAAGAACACAAAGGAAAACCCTAACAGCAAAAAGGAAAATTAATGTGGTATAATTGAGACAAAAAAAGAGAACTATAAATTCAACATATAAGAAAAAAATGTTTTCTTAATTTTTGACACTTTCTAACCTCAATTTGGAAGACTTCTCAGAGCTCATCTATTTGAACTTTCTAGTCTTCCAGATAATAGTCTAAAAAGGTGAATACTGCCCCAAGTATGTTATTGGAGATTCTTCTGAACCTATCGTTCTAGAAAGAGTAATAACTAAAAAGAGAAAACTGACACAGTTGGAAGGGTATAGGCACAAGCTTAAGGGAAGAAAGGACATTAAAAATAAAAAGTTAAACTTCAATTGATATTTCTTTGTAGATATACCCCAATGAACTAAAAGAAAAAATTAATTGAAGGGCCATTTTTTAGATATTTAGGGTGAATTTTAAAATTGGAAAATTTATCATTATACCACTTTGGGAAATGACTAACCAGTAAATATAAAAACATTGCATTTATTTTTGACAAGGCATGGGTGGGTAGTACCAGGAAATTTCCACTAAGGAAACAGGATTATTTTTCAATATCTTTTTTTAAAGTGGAAAATGGTCAATGTTTACTCCTGACAGCTAAAATGGGAGAGGTGGATGATGAATCTGAACAAGATTTAAGAATTTCAGTTGTATATAATCATACCTACCAAGATGGATAAACCCAAGGCTGTGATTATTCAGCTTATATCAAGCAATACCAGTCTTCAGTTTTATAAAGGGCTTTTATATGGAGGAGGAGTTAGTATCAGTTTACCATAGAAGAAACCACAAGACAATAGCTATAAAAGAACAGAAAATACAGAGAATATATAAGAAGCATTTGTTAAAGACCTTCCTTTCTCTAACTCATATTGTCTGGTGGATTATGGAGAAGCAAATAAAATATAATCAACACATGCAGGTAGACACGTGTAGCCGGAATACTAGATTATTGTAAGCCCTCAAAGAACCTACGAAGTCTGAATTACTATTTTACCCTGGATATAGACAGAAGTAACCTCAATAACAGGAATCAGGCTGTGGTGATCTTTTCTGGAATCAATTATTTACTTGTATAACATAAATGAAATGGGCAATTATTTAAGCACTTTGGGGGCAAACCTCTAAACTGCCACCTACTACATACTTATATGAACTTTTCTACCCCCTCAGTTATCTCCTGAAAGTATAACATTTTCTTAAAAAAATCAATGGAAATTTATTCACAGCTTTAAAATCTAGCCTGACACACAATATTCCAGATAGATAATGACTAGCACGTTAGAGGTTCAATAGATATTAAATAAATTACAAGGCTATGCAGAATTATTCTGTTTCTATTTTGAAGGGATAGAAGGGCCCATTTAGCTTTGAGGAAGGCTGGGAGTATATTGTTATAACTACATGGTAACACTCCTGCTGAAGATGAGGTTCAATTAGAAAAATAAGGAGATAATGAATATTTGGTAGGTGTGTAACATTGTACTGTAGTAATAATGAAATAATCGACCCACTTCCCCACCAGCCTCACTAATACAACTGGACCACTCATATTATTATCACTTATATTATTATTATTATTATTAGTCTAGTTCATTTTCCTCTTTTATGAAATTCAATTTTTCTCTGTTGCTGTATCATAGTCTACATCACTATGATAAATAACATTTGTATTTCATGGATTTTTATCTGAGAACAGAAGCCAACATAATGTCTCTTATAAATATCAGCTCTTAACTATTAAACTATAATGCCTTGTGAATTCAAAGGTTGTTTCAAGTGGACCAAAGGATGGTGGACCGTGTGAGATTGGAGTTAGTCATTTAATTGAATTGTTTACAAATTCCTTTGGTAAAGTTACTTCTACCTTTGCAATCACAGCAACAAAAACATTCACTATTATTACACTAATGTACTTGGTATTATGTATGCCCGTAATTTTTGATAGAAAGATGATAGGAGTAAAGTCAGTGCAGCCTAGGTTCTAGCTTAATGGTTCTGTGGCAAACAGGCTGGAGTCTCGGAGCCTTCTCTTCAGAATCTGCAAACAAATGTTTTCCAGGTACCTGGGAAATCTTAGGCTGCTACACAACATGCTTACATGTGCCATGTGTAGCCAACATCACTTCTGATTGGTTGGTGCTCATGCCATTCACATTTCTAAATATTGTGAGTAGTCCTTGTAATATCGATAATGCAGGGCATTTTGAGGAATTAGACTGTGTCTCTGTGAAGCTTCAATACATAATTCCCTCCTTTGAGTCATTATTACCATGTAACAGTAACATGAACGTTGACACAGTTGGAAATGCATCTTGTATATTTTTTGTTTGAAACATGATATTGGAAGAGGATGATTATGTTGCTCTATCTGAAAACAGTAAGTATTCTCTTATGACGTGTAAGGATGAAAGCTATGTCAATGTCTCTCTAAAAGAATATTCTAACAGTAAATTATATTAATATATTAGTATGTTACATTAATATATTCTTTACTTGACAAATATTAAAAAAATAGGTTCTTTTTCTGCTATGTTTATATCACTTTAATTGCTGCGGTAACTCATAAGTTAGAAATGTAATGAATGTCTACTTTTAGTTGTCTTATTTTTAGTTTTTCAAAGGTTTTATACAGTGTATCTTAAATGAGTGTGTACAAAAATTTAATAATTTAGACATTGCAAAATAATGAGACAGTATGTTGTTTTTTTTTTAAACTCCAAGTTCTTTCCAAGGATAACAATCAACTGTTACAAGCAGAAAATTTTAATTCGTTATTTAGAGTTTGACTGCCACCTACAGGGGTAATTTATTCTTGTCTTCCATTTACAAATGGCCAATATAATTAAATCTCTAATTTGATAAAATTAAGAGGGAAAATACTTGTAAAAAAAGTCATTTATTTCACTTAAAGATTTAGTTTAAGTGAATTTCTTTAGTAAGAAAATTTAAATGATTACCCTTTAAGCTCTGTATGTGATGTATTGTGCATTGATTTACTGTCTCATTGAGATACGGACTAATCTATTTCGTTTACATGATAAAATGTTTAAAAGCTCATTTTAGAACCACCGCATAATAACCTACATACAAAATGATCTCAATTTAATGCCTAGTTTATTCCTTTAAGCATTAATTTTTGTAAAACTTCTAAATGCTTCGGCCAAAGGTATTGATAAGACAATGAATGAACCCAATATAGTTGTACAAGATAAATAGCAAATGGTTTTGTGGATCTAATTCAGAAAACCATCAAGCTAATAGCAAAGTAGAAAACACTTAAGTTAAAATGATTGAAAGGAGGAAATCCTTTTAAAAACAAGTTTATTTTTTTGCATGGCACATACTTACAAGCAGTTCATGCATGAGTTTCTTTGTATACATATGGAAATGTTCATTTTTTTAAATAGTAGAATTAATGCATATATCCAATAATAGATAAATGTCCAGGTGAACTATAGAATGTTTGACAAAATTCTTTCTGCCTAGACACTTTCCCCAATTTCTAACTTTGTGTCTAGCAGTTGTGCTTGTTAGTCCAATGATTAAAAAAAAACATATCATTTCAGCATGTGTGTGTGATATACATGTATATATATGAAACATAGCGTGTATGTATGTATCTGCAGATAAGATTTATTAGGACACCCTCCTTTCTGACGGCAGCAGCCCACACGGAGCAAAGCCAACCTTCCTTAAACTGTCCCCCAAATCCGGTACCACAAGCCCAGCATCTGTAACACACCACTTCTCACACATCTAGTTGAGATGCCCCACAGTTCCCCATAGACTGAGCTTCCCTGCTGTAACCAGGAAATCAGCCCAACTCGTTCAAAGGCAGGAGGGTCCCTAATGGTCTTTGGCCGAGGAACATTGACTCATTTAAGTTTTATCATAAAAACAATGCAAAATATTGCTTACCAAAACTAGATGAAGAGAGAAAGTCAAAATGGAATTTTCTCCAACAAATCTGAAAGGCTGGTAGATGTTAACTTCTAGGGTTTCATTTTAGTTAGGACTCTTTTGATCAAAAAGAGTCCAGAAGTGATCGGGTCTTTCCCCACACATTACCCATTTGTATTGTTCTCTGCCTTTATTTTGATTCTGTGTTAGCCACAGTTCTTTGTTATGTAACCAACATCCATCGTCCTTAATATAAGCCTTTTTGTTCCCGTTTTCCTCCTTCATACGTAGCGCTTTGTCTCCGGAGAAGCTGGGCCACCTTTGCATCCAGATGTGGGCTGTAGGGCACCAGAGGTGATGCCATTCCCTCCACCGCAATTGCCCAGGAAGGGCTGTGACTAACCAGGTGCCACAGGCAATCTGCCAGAGGGGTTCTGGGGAAGGATTCGCAGCTCTGGGTGATATCATAGCTGGATGCAATAACCGCTGGGGGCACAAACATACTTTCAACAGCCTGAGGACAAGGGCAGCAGTCACGCCGGTAAAGCAGAGAGAGGAAAAGCACTGGATCCTTCAAGACACTGTTAATACATAAAGTTAAAATCCTGATGTTCGCTCTACTTTCTCACTTTCCCAGAATGGGATGTAATAAATGATGTTATCGATTAATCTAGAATTATGTGAGATTTCTCTTAGAGGCAATCAGAAATCTCGCTAAAGCACTCATTATCTACTTCACGTAGCAGATGAAGAACAACTATCCCTTGGTTCTTGAGCCGAAGGTTACACCCAAAAAAGTAAGTCTCTCTCTCATTCTCTCTGTGTCAAATGCTCTCAATTTTGCTCTCACTCTCACAGTTTCCAACTATTTTTTTAAGATGTTATTTATTTTTAGAGAGGGGGGGAGGGAGGGGGAAAGAGGAGGAGAAAAACATCAATGTGTAGTTGCCTCTCCCACACTCCCTACTGGGGACCTGGCCCACAACCCAAGCATGTGCCCCGACTGGGAACTGAACCAGTGACCCTTTGGTTCACAGGCTGATGCTCAATCCACTGAGCCACACCATCCAGGGCACAATTTCCAACTTTTAAGGAAAGAGCTTGGGTCACGTGCCTCCCCTTGTTACAGTCAGCCGTGGCCGGTGATTGAAGCAGGGCATAGCAGGTACAATGTCACTGTGAACTAACACACTTATGGGACACGTGCACACGTAGGTCAGAGGGCACAGTTAAAGAAGAAGGGGTTACTGTGAATCAGGAAGAAAATACAAATATCTACTACAAGTAATTATCCTGTGAAATAAATGTAAAATAAAACTATATTTATATCATCCCTTTCAAAACTCTGTAACTCAAGTGCAACATAAGCCCTCACCTACAAGCTGTGCAAGCGAGGCAAGGATTTAATTATTCATGATGATGTCATCTATAGAATGAGAAACATTTTTCTTAATAATTTTTTTTAAAAACTTAATTTCTTGGAAATATCCTCCTTACTGTTCATGTAGCTTAGATAACTGCTATAAATAGGAATATGTTTGCATTATCTTCCAAGACATTTTCAATTAACCTCCATATGTGTAGTATAAAAGAATTCATTTATTTATAGTAATGGAAAAACTAATAGCAACTTTTCAAAATTTATTAAAAGCAATTTAAAATACTAGAGCTAGTCTCCTGGTTTCTATTTCTCCATTAGCAGCAACACAGATGCCAACTTAGTGCACCACATGCGTTATGACATAAACACGCAACATAGGTGAGGATCCAAGGCCAGGAACATACTCAGAGCATGTTTCTCGTAGCCAAGTGTAGCACTTGCCCTGAAATCATAGGATATCAGATTTGGAAAGTAGCTTAGAGATCAGTCGTCCCAATAACACAATGTTACAGAGGATGAAATGAAGCTCAGGGTCACACCAGCGCTAACCACTAAGACAGCATTCTATTAATTCTACTCAATACTCTGTGCTTTGGGGAGACGAGGATCTAGAGAAGAGTCAGAGAACAGCGCAGGAGGATGCATTTGGCTCCCCTAGTTGGTCCTCGGGAAGAACTGAGGTCCACGCAGCCATGAAAGAGGCCAGATTTCAATATCTTCTTGGCCCAAGGAGCCAGTGCTAGTTTTCTGTAAGTACAGCTTTATGTAAAACAATACAGTCACCTTGCTTATTGTTATGAGTTGCATTATGCCCCCCAGGTGCTCAGTTCCACAAGATGTAGCCTTATTTGGAAACAGTTTCATTGTACCTGTACTTAGTTAAGATCATGTCATACTGTAATATGGTTGCCCCTAATCCATTATGACTGGGATCCTCATAAAAATACCAGTATTACAGGGAGGAAGCCTCATTGGGCAGAGAAAGACATTGAGTGCAATTGAGGTCAGGCAACAGCCTCAGCTGTAGCTAAAATTCTCGTCAGCCCTGGGGAAGGGCCTAACTCTGGGAAGAAGTTGGCAGTTAAAGGCATTCTGTGGAAAGAACTCCCAGACAATGGGCAACACACCTTTTCTTGAGTGGGATGTGGGTAGCTCATCTCCATGCCCACCGCTCTACACTTGGAACCCCTTAGAAATTTCTTGAGTAGCCCTAAGAATACATGCAGCCCCTTTGTGAATGATACTAGTACCCTCTTCTTTTACAGAAAGGCAGTCAGTTTGAGTACCCATGAGGATTTCCCGGACTTGGAGAGTGACAAGGTCAAATGTGGCACAAAAGGAAGGCCAGTGTGGTGAAGGTAGTAACTGCTGACTCTGCATTTCCTTTTCCTGGTCTCTGTCTCCATCCACAACCCCATCTCCAGGCTTAGCAGCAGAAGCCTGTCCTTAGATCAAGACTAACTCTGGAGTTAAAGACTACAGTGTGGGGCCTTGGCTGTAAGACAAAGGGTTCGTTTGAGAAGGTGGCGCAAGAACACAGATGAACGTCAAGGAAAAAGGAGGCACTGGCAGGATCTCGTGGGGGACAGCAGAGGTACATGCAGAATAAAACTCCGGGCTTCATGTTCACATTCTAGCTATTGGAAGATTTTATTCTGAACATGGTCTTATTCAAATATTTTAAAATAAGTTTCTCAGTAGTATAAAAGATGGACTAGAAAGACAGCGTAAGGGCAGAGAAAATACTAGGAAATCTATGTCAGGATTCAGGTAAGTTGAAGAAGACAATTCATACAGCCAAGAAGATTTATTGGAATGAATAAGATATGATGACCTTTTGAAAATGAGCAGACGGAAGAGATAAGTCAAAGGAGAACTGAAATGTCACACCAAGCAGAGCTTGGAATGAGGAGAACACCCGTCTTGAAGAAAATGTTGCATGACTCCTTCAAGACACATTGGAATTTGAGGGAAACAATCACTCAAAGACTGGGTTTGTATTAGGGCTCAGAGGAGAATATGGCTAGGGAAGAGGTTTATTATAATCATATTGAATACAAGAAATATAATAAGTTTTTTAAGTACATGTTTCAAATTACTTGATTTTTTTCCAGTTTACACTAAAAAATAATGGACCCATAAAGATTCCATTAATAGTACATTTTATAAAAAGGCTCTATCCAAGCTAATTTTACTTTTTGTCTTTTAATATTTAAATTGTAATGATCATTATTTTAATTAACTCTGATTTAATCATTATTTCACATTATAATTAACCATTTTGTTATTCTATTCTCATATGCAATGAATCAAAATACATGCAAAATACAATTAGTAACTTATAAATTGGTTACATTACAAGTTGGGAATATAAGATTGTGAGGTTTGACAAGTGATTAAAATTGTTAATATTAATTCAAGTGAATGTATTTTTATAATACTGTGTATTCTCCTCCTGATGTTTATCAAGGTAATAAAAAATGAATGCAATAAGTTTTACTTTACAATTAGAATTTTTTGGACATTATATTTGTATCAAATACTGGCTGGAGTCACTAATTGAAATTGGTATTCTATCCATGTAAAACAAGGACTTTTGTTTGATTTAAAAAAGGTAGAGATCATTCTCTGTGTACCTTATACTTGTGATTAGAGCAATGCTCTTGAAAAGAGGTTTATTCATTCTCAAAGATAAAAGATTAATTATAATTAAATGGGTAATTTCAGTAATTCATTTATTTTGTAAGCCAAGATTGCTCTCCATTGAAGTACCACGTGATTCAGTAATGTAAGAATGTTAGTTCGGGGCATGTGACAAAACTTTTTTGAGACAGAAACTAATCCCCACAAAACCCCATCATGATTGACTAAATCTAATACAGCTCTTTCAGTGCAGAACTGGTGTTGCTGGTCTGAGCATCAGTGTGGCCTGTCTGAGGAAGACGTAGCTGAGAAGAGAGAATTTTAGGTACTGCTCAGTACTGCTACCATCTCCATTTCCTCGGTGAAGCAGAGGTTCTGCTATAGTCTGACCAGTGAAATAATAAACGGGCACTAAATGCTAACCTGTACGACATGGTGCTGTGTTTTAACACAGAGGAAACACTGTGAGATGGCTGTGTATTGTCAGTGCCTTAGAAGCTGGAAAGGAGACCCTGGGACTTTGCAATCTGTATATCCTTATGGTAAAGTAAGTAACACTTGGACAGCAAATCACACAAAAAGTAATTCCAGAGAAGCTGTAGTTTTTACAAGAAAAGCAACACGCTAAAAATTCCAGAAGATAGACAGGAAAATATCTTCATTACCATGGTGTTGGGAAAGATCTTTTAAACAATATGCAAAAAGCATTAATGTTAATGGAAAAATCAATAACACAAACCACTTTAAAGTTAAGAACATTTGTTCATCAGAATATACTACACAAAATACAACATGCAACAGGTAATCAAGAAAAGCCTCGCATCCAGAATGCTTTTTTAAAAACTCACATTAATCTATAAGAAAATATATAGATGACACAATAGAAAAATGGGCAAAAGTTACAAAAAGACGAACAATTAAGAGTGGGTCAAACTCTCTTAGCCATCAGGAAAATTCCGATGGAAACTTTATTGAGATACTACTACATAGATACACATGTGGCTAAAACAGGAAACAATGGCCCCAGTCACTAGTAAGACACAGAGCCACAGGGACTCAATGCTTCCTGCAGGACAGTGTGTGGGTTCAACTATTTAGAAAGAGCATTAAACTCCCTCCTCATTTGAACAGACGTGTAACACAAAGATCTCACAACATACTCCTAAATGTAGTACCAACGGGGATATACACATCTGCTTCTACATCTGCATATGTATTATTTATAATAATCCCCATTAAATATAGTTATAAGGCAGGGGAAACTAAATTATTATATGAGAAGTTAAGATAGTGGCTATAGTTGGGAAGGAAGGGGGTTTTATGTTTGGGAGGGGTCGGAAGAGGCGTTGTTAGCCTCAAACCAGCATTCTGTGTGACTTGGGCCACGGTTGCCTGGGTGCTCACTCTGTGAGAGTTGGTTGAGCTACACATTGACATTTTGTGTGTACCCTGTGATCCTCAGTAAAGGCATTTCCCAACTAGGAAATTCATTTAAAAGTTAACAACTTTGTTTGTCACCTGATAAAACAGAGCTCTATCAACTGAATGTCATTGAATAAAAACCAAGGATAGGTGTGATGTCAACACAACAGAGAAACAGAATTCCATGCTGACTGTCTGAGCCCTTATCCACACTGTATCTTCTTTGGAAAATAATTGAACAGAGATATGTTCAAGTCTCTGAAAACCGTTAATTGAAAGGTGAAGGGCCTTGGGAGAATTCAACCTCGATGCTTCATTGTCTAGAAGAGTTTTGATTTGAAATTTTTTTCCCTTTGCATTGCCCAATGGAAATTCGGCCCTGCAAAATATTCAGCTCTTAAAGTTCCCTTGAGAAATACAAATTAATATTTTAGGATCCAAATTCTTTTCACTGTCAGAGTTTACTGTGGATAAGAAGCATATAGGCTGGCAGATGATGTTTTGCAGATTAACCCACACCCCCCAAAGTGCCACACATCTCTGAAGCTGCTCACGTGAGGAAACGAGAGCTTCCAGAAAAGCGAGTGGATGCTCTGGGACCCGTGCCCTATCTGAAGTCAGACCAAAGGCTGAGCGCTGCTCTGAGCAAAGAAAATCAATGTGAAAAGCAGTCTCTTATTTTTCACATCCCGTGGGTAATGGTACAATACTGAGTGAAAGAAGCGATGAAGACTTTTCTAGGTTATTAAATGGCTTATATTGTCCTTGAAATGTGGGGCCCAAAGTTAGTTATTTCTGTTGGACAAAAAGTAAAAGTCTGGGTTTTGAACGTGGGTCTTAACAGAGCATTAGGAAATAACCAGGTAAGAGAAGAGGCAGCCAGTCCTCCAGCCCAAGCCGGCTCCAAGACAGTTATTAGGGAAAACCCGATCCTGTCCAGAGAAAGCATTCAAATGGAAATGAAATCAGATGGACTACCTGGATTGGTTCCGCATTGCAAAGAGACAGAATTCACTGTACTTCCCAGTGAAGGCAAGAAGAACTAAAGCAGTAAATCAAAGAGTAAATTCCATGACCTTTCTTTCGCCCATAAATGTAGTATGCTCTGGTACAGATCCACATAAAACATAAAGTGAAATCTATTTCAATTAAAGAAAACCCTGAAGCAAATAGGGGACCTTCTGTCGGGTAATTCCATGTTTAATTACTACCATGCTGGCCAATCAGCATGTGAACTACTTCTCCTATTTAGAAGGTGCCTTTCCTACCAGCTGGCTCTCTGGGGGGGGGGGGGGGGGAGGATGTAAAATAGGAAAAAGATACCCCTCTTGAGACTCCTCCCAAATAATCAGGCAAAGGTAGGACCCCACTATCTCAGCCCACCATCATCCTGTACCTCCTGTCTGAACGCAGGATGCGGTTTCACTTTGCTTTGGGGATGCTGGAAGATGCTACTCTGCAGAATGTCAAGTGCTTCTCTGAATACAGCAAATTGCATGAGATTCCCCCACCCCCGAATTTACTCTCAGATAATTGCCTTAAATATCTATTATGGAAATGCAAGCCTATCTTACCTGTACAAACTCATAAACCTCAATCATAACTCTTGTAAGTGGGGCTTTATTTAAATGCACTGTAGTATATACCTCCCAAATTTATGCCATTGTTGTTTAAGATTTTAAATCTCTCTTTTTTCTTAACTCCACCTATTAGCTGTATCATGACTAATTTATGCAGTTGGTATTTGTTTAGGCCTATGCACAAGTCTTCCACTTCTAGAGCTGGCTTCTCACATCTTCGGGGATCATTTTCATTTTTCCTGGAAAATGAAACTACCTGGATTCACAAACTACCTTTGTTCACATGCTTTTTAGTGGAGGTTGTTGGTAATAAATTTTCTCTGTTTTGATTTATCTGAAACTCTTTATTCCACTCTCGTCCTTGAGACATTTTCCCCAAGTCTATTGCCCTAGATGGAGAGTTATTTTCTCTTCCCTATTTTAATCCTATTATTCCACAGTCTTCGGGCTTCCTTTGCTGCTGCCGAGAAGACAGTAGTTTAGCTACAACTCGTTTATGTGTAATCCATTTTTCACTCTGACAGCTTTTAAGATCTCTTCCTTTTCCGTGATTCTTTTTCAGCCAAATCTATCACACACAGGTTGCGTTTGCCTTTATTGTGTTTGGTATACAGTTTGCTTCCCATAGATGAGGATTATTATCTTTAAACAGTTCTGGATATTTATCAGTTTTCATATGTTTGCATTATTATGTGTTGTGTATATTTCATTCTGTTTCTTCTCATTTCCTCACAGAATTTAGATTATGCCCAAACTAGACTACCTCACTCTATCTTCCAGTTGCTTGTATTCCAACAAGAAATAAGGAGTAAATAACACACCCAAATTAGAAAAATTCAAAGAGAAAGAGGTTGCATATAAAAATGCCTATTTAAAGGCTGGGCGGAAAGGGGAACCGTGAGACACGCAGCAACCACGTCAAGTGGTAATGAATGGGATCAGACCTTAGGTCCTGAGGAACAAGGAAGTGAAGTGGCCGCCAGAACTCAGACAGACAGACAGACAGCTGTGTACTGCAGCCCGCCTTGAGCTAAACAAGGACGTCTGGAGAAGGATAGAGTTCACCAAGGCGACCAGTCAGAGAGTGACCACCCTTGCATCACTCTTCTTCCTTCCTCCAGTCTCTACCAGTGCTCCCCACCACCTGGCTCCGACTGCTAGTAGAAAACAGGGATGCAGTCCAATGAGTAAGCCTGGGAAAGATCTTAAAAAAATCGGTAGAAGGGTGGGGTGCCACTAGAACAAATTCCCAGAAATGTGCAAGTGGGAAACTCAAAGTTAAGTTCAGTTGAGAACTCAAAGTTCGTGGCAGACCTGTGATGAGGGGATTGGTGTAGGGCAACCATCTCAAGGGCAGCTAGGAGCTATTCGTTAAGACAGGGAGAGATCGGTCCTGCATCTAGACAGAGCCAGGACCAGCTGCCCACGGCTGTGAGAAAATGCCCCCACGGGCGTTTCAGAGATCTCCAGGGTTGGCTCTCACATCGCCCGTCACCAGAGCAGTGCCAGGGTCTGCCAGGCGGAATGATTTCAAAGGAGGGGTGTCTGCTACCAGAGCTACTTCACATGCTGGGCTCAGCTGTAGAATTCTAACCCTGGCACTGTAGTCCTCAAATGCGCGTCACTGCCCCAGGTGTGACACTTCGTAGGCGGCCACTCTTCCAAAGGGTGCCTTCTCCATCAGCCAGTGGACAGCAAGAGCCAGAGAGTTATGGCTTCTTCAGCCTAGATTTCAAAAGACATCCCAGGAGAGCCTCCATCCAGGCAAGAAGGCCACCATCCATGGGATGGGGGCTCAGAAGAGAGTCCCCATGAGGGCATTGTCCAGTGGAGCCATGGAGTCAGGTAAGGTCACCTGACTCCATATAAGTATCTGTGCAATTCGAGATGAACCTGTGAGAGCTACAGTGTGGGCTTTGCCAGGAAGAGTCATTGGGGTGGCCCCCCAAAGTCTTGTGGGTCCACCTGCAGCCCCAGTATGTCCATTATGTGGGGTCTTGAGCCCAGGAGGATCATCTCAAGCCTTGGGGTTTAATGTCATTTACCCAGTTAGACTTGGGACTTATCTTGGGCCTGTTAAATCCCCATTTTTCCTTTTATGCCTCCTTTTCAGAATGGGAATGTTTGTTCTGTGCCCGTCCCACCATCGTCTTTGGGAAGCACGAGCTGTTGATGGGATTTCACAGGTTCACAGCGGGAGAGCAATCCGCCTTAGAATGAGCAGCGTATTGAGCCTCCCTCATTTCTGGGTTAGATGATAGATGAGACAGGACTGAGGCTTTGATTTGATCCTGGAACAAGATAAGACTTCAGGAGCTACAGGGATGGAATGAATGTGTTCTGCATTTTACGAAGACATGAACTTCGGGGCTCCAAGGGCAGAAAGCTGTGGCCTGAATGTTTGCCTCCCAAATTCATATGTTAAAATCTTAATGCCATATGTGCTGGTGTTAATAAGTGGGGCTTTGAGAAGGTGCTTATGCTATGAAGGCAGCACCCGAATAAATGGGATTAGTGATTTATAAGAAAGACCCCTAGCCCCTCCCACTGAGTCAGTGCCCAGGGAGAAGACACAGCTATGAACCAGGACAAGGGTCCTCATAGGAAGGCAACCGGGTGGGTGCCTGAATCTTACACTTCCCAGGCTCCAGGCCTGTAGGAGTTACACTTCTGTTCATGAGCCACCCGGTCAGTGGTACCTGATGCAGCACCCCAAACAGACTGGGACAGGGACACCACGCAAGCTGGCCCGAGTGTCTTCAGGCCACAGGGGAGTTGTGAACTTTGACTCCAAATATGCAGGTACTTGGGAGTTGTCGGGGGTATTTCCATTTCACTACTCCATTCAGAGACTAGAGTGTGACACACAAATGCTCCGTACTCTGCAGGACAGAGTCCCCCCAGATAATGACATGACCGTGTTGTGTTTGGGGCCTCCAGCTTTCTTTGCAAATCCCTGGTCCCTCATCCCACTGTTTTTATACCCCAGGCTTGCTCCCCTCCCCCTTATCCACACTGCCCGAGGAAGCCACCGAGGTTAGAGAGATATCTTCAAGTTTAAAGCTACTTTTTTTTACAGCTCTATTGAGGTATAATGGACAAATAGAAATTGTACGTATTCAAGATATACAACTTAATGTTTACATTGTATACATGTATGCACACGTATATACCCATATATACATGTAGTGAAATGCTCACCACAATCAAGGCAGGTATCGCGTCCAACCCTGCATATATAGTTAGCATTGTGTGTGTGTGGATACATGCGTGTTGAGAACACCAGAGAAGGGCCCTCACAGCAAACGTCCAGCATACAGTGCAGCACTGTGAACGGGAGGCTCCACGCTGTACCCTAGACCGCCTAAACTCGGAGGGGGAGACCTGTGAGAACCTGTGCCTTCTCATCACTTCTGTGCTACAAGTTCTCCTGCCCTCCTCACCTCGGCACTTTTGGTGTTGCTGTCATTGTTTTTATATATATGTTCAGCATTTCTAGGGCCCTGTGGTGTAAGAGTTTTTTTGACCAGTCAGTCTGCCACGCTGGTTGAGATGAAAGCCCATATTCACCTTTTGGAACTTGGCAAATGAATTTGATGAATATGCTCCTTTGGAAATGGTGGAATAAAAATGATGGAACTCCCATCACCATTAAGAAATTTACATACTTCACTGTGCATAATGGCCAAAGGAAAACTATTTTTCCATGCATAATTCCTTCTTTGCTTCTCACATTGATCTTATTCCACACTGTTTGTGTGGTCCTGACCAAGCATCACGGTCACAGTCACTGCTTATTAACCCCAACACATGGTCACCCGCTTTCACCCAGTGTCTACAGCTGCAGCTTCCCCAATGG
The DNA here is from genome assembly GCF_021234435.1 of Artibeus jamaicensis. Classification (NCBI taxonomy): domain Eukaryota; kingdom Metazoa; phylum Chordata; class Mammalia; order Chiroptera; family Phyllostomidae; genus Artibeus; species Artibeus jamaicensis. The sequence continues at coordinate 16,440,623 of NW_026522056.1, read as the reverse complement.
CTCCACCTTCTCTGATGTGGTGACTTCAAAATGCACCCAGGAGACAGCCTGGCTAAAAATCACCTGGACTCACAAAAATGCAAATGCAGGGCCAACAAGGCTCATAAGGGTCATGATGTTTAGGAGGGGCACAGACTTCTTCATGTGAACTCAGTCTCTCTGTGATCAAGAAGAATCTTTGAGTTATAGCTAAGAACCTTATGCAAACACCTTCATTGTGTCTCCTACCAGGTCCCTTGGAAAGGAGTTTAAATATCATTAGGCAGAAACAGTCATGATTTCTTACAGAAAATAGACTCTTCTGAGAGTCTGTGATTCTCCTGTTTTAATGATTAATGTCTCTGTAAGAGAAGTTCCTAATTCATCCATTTTTTCTATAAAACATATGGATATTATTCAAACTCTAAAATGTAAGACGTATTTTGTATGTACCCTTACCACTGCACTTTAAAAATGTAAAAATCAGTGGAAGTGAGATCAGTGGAGATTTTGTGAAGCAAGGAAGACTTAAGGAATAGATAATGCCGAGTGAGGGCTCATGGGAAAGAATACCCGCAGGGGGGTCAGACCCAGGCAACTGACAAAGGACCCTAACGCAACATGCGAACAACGGTGGTGGCTTCTCACTGCTGTGAAGAGTCCTGTTCGGTTGCACAGAGGATGAGTCAGGCCTGGGCTGTGCAAGGCCTGAGACGCTGGCCAGAGCACTCCGGAATTTTAACATATGGCAGATCCTTTGGCTTAGTGGAACCACTCCCAGTCCCAACCCTGTGGCCATTGTTCCTTTCCTCTAGGGAGTATGTGAAAGATAAACACCCTTCTCCTGGTGTCGCAGGTAGGCATGGGCAGGTGGGAAAGTTCTTGGCAATGAGAAATTCCAGGGAGGTCTCGATAACATCTGTTACTTTCCTGTGAAAGGAATAAACAAAGACCAGGACCGAAGCCCCCTTTCCTCCTTCTCAGCCTGAATACGGACGGTGTCTTCATCTCTCATGACCCATCTTGTGACCTTAAGATTTAAAAACTTGACATGTGAACAGAACCAATTTGCTAATTTTGGTGGATATATATTAGAGGACAGCTGGACCAGGTCCAGCAGCTGACCTCTGGACTTGACGTTATGTGAGAGAAATGCACTTTCATGTTTAAACCACCCCTGGTTGAGTTTTTAGTTATTTGGAGCCAGACACATTCTGAGTTTACATTTTATGAATATGCAGAATAGGTCTTAATCTTCCACACTAGTGAGGGGAAAATGTCATTTTTTCTTTATTTTCCCCAATGGAATGTAACCTGCTTCAATTCTCCAGATGCATAAGTAGGCAGAAAATTCAACACCAATTGTGTTTGAAGGATTCCAACTTCTACTTTTAGGACAGTGTAAAAGTGTTGGTGTTCTAAAGAATTGTAAACATTCGAGGAAATAACCCCACGTACTTTTTTCTCAGTAGACATCAAAAACACACCTCTTGTCCATGCTTCCCTGGCAACCTTGGCCTTGAAGACTTCTGTAGCAGCTCCCAAGGCTGCAGGTCTTACTCGTCAATGCTAACATCTTTCAACAGTATAAGAAGTATCGTCATGAAAGACTCCACAGGAGATCAAGAGGTTGGACTTTAGTATTTACAAAACCCATAGAAACTTCCTCTGATTTCTAGGCTGAGGCAAGGTCTACAGCTACATCTCTAGGCTCCACCCTCTCAGATACCCAACCAACCAACCCTTGCCTCTGACCCATCACTTCTGACATGATTCTCCCCACAATCCCCATCAACATTCAGAAGCTTTGACGACCTGGATATTGGTAGTATTTATCTTGCTTTTGGGCACCATGGTGTAAAATCTCCTAAAGCATTACCTTCTTGAGTTGAGGGAATGGATCTGTGGGGTATTATACAAAGCTGAAAGAAGAAAACATACACTCGTGTCTTAAAAAGTCATTAAGATACACCCAGGTGGTGGGGAGTCATCAAAGATTTTTAAGTGTCAGAAGCATTTTAAGGATGATTAATCTGATATAGTAATGGCATGAATTAGGAAACTAATTCTTATGTTTAAAGATGTTATTATTTGCAAACGAATAGTCTAAATCTAAAATAAATTTAAAATATGTTTTTATTGGAACCAAATAAAACCATTAATTGCATGCACAAAGAATGCCAAAATACAACCATCCATGAGTGTTCCGATGCCCCATAGTTAAAAACTGGAGACTACCCCAATGTTCATGTGTGTGAATGGGTGAGCAAAATGTGATATATCAATATAGTGCACCATTACTCAGCAATAAAAGGAACAGACTATTCATAGATATAACAAGGTGGATGCATTTCAAAATAAGTAAAGATGCTCCTCAGCTTATGATGGGATTATGTCCCCCAAACCCAATTGTGAACTGAAAGTTTCAAGTTGAAAATGCATTTAATACACCTAACCCACTGAACATCATAGCGTAGCCTCGCCTACCTGCAATGAGCTCAGGACGCAATTGCAAAAAACACCGAGAACACAGTCCACTGTAGAGCACCAGCTGTTTACCCTGGCAATCAAGACATGGACTGCCTGTCTGTTGGAAGAGAAAAAGCAGACAAATAAAGGAAAAAGAATACACAGTGTGAGGTTTCATACACACACAATGCTAGACAATGAGAAGAGCTCAGCTATCACAACAAAAAGCCTATGGTTGTTGCCTGGGGCAGTTGGAGGGTGTGTGAAGGGCCAACAGGGGAATTTTACATAAAGGTGTAAGAAAATTTTGGGAAATGACATGTTCACTACTCTTGATTTTGATGATGATTTTATGGGCGAAATGCGTGTCAACATTTATCGAATTGTGTACCTCAAAAGTGTGCAACATATTATATGCCAACTTCCTCGACCATAGTGGCTAAGGGGTTTTTTGTTTATTTTGTAATGGTCCTTTTAACGTTAATCCGCAGGGCCACTGGTTGTACTACATTAATTCCTAAGCATATTTCAAATCGCAGTCAAAATACACACTTTTTAATGTGTTTATTTTTTCTTCTTTCACTTGAATATTGTTCCCTGATTCTTTAGAATTAACCTAGTTCCTGTCTTATTTTCTCATGGGCTTTTTAATGCCCCTTCATTCTAAGTTAATATGATTTCTCAATGTAGTTGCAAAAAGGAAAAAATTAGTTTCATATTACTTTCTGAAAATACAAGTTGTTGTACTTAATGATTATGTATAAATGGAGTGCTCCTTGCTCTATGATCTTCATAACCCCCTTTAAGACGGATAGATGATCTTCATAATGCAGATAAGAAATGGAGGAATCTAACTGTTAAGTAATTTTTCTCATTTATATTATAATAAGAAAAGCTAATTATTAGAAGAGATTTTATAGTCTAAAAAAGCCAGAATACTTGAAATCATGTTTGTTTTGAAAATATAGAATGTATTATTACAGTAACTATGTTGGAACCAATTGACATCATTATTGTAAAACAAACATAAAAAATGATATGGAGGCAGAAAGGAAGTAGTTAACACTTAAAGGTACATCAACATAACTTTCAATGTAGGCAGAGATCAAAATGAAAAAAATAGTTCAAACTGTCACTATCCAGAAAACCCAGATTATTTTATTAAAGATAAAACAAAATAAAAGTATAATAGGTGTGAGTAGAAATTAAAACAATATAAACATTTTTTAAATAATAGAACCTTCCTCCCATTAAGCCTTTTTCTCCAAAGTAAACACTGAATTAAAAGGTTAAATGTATAATATCCTCTATTAAAATTATTCAAATATATATTTATGTACTCAGTATATATTTGAATTAAAACAATAATACAACAATACACACTGTTCTGCATCTCATTTCTAATAAATCTTGGAAATAAGTTTATCTCAGAATTATTTAATTGTTTTTAACCACTATATAGTATTTTAAGTGTATTTTATTGACTATACTATTACAGTTTTTCAAAGTTTTCCCCTTATATCCCCCCTGCCCTGCATTCCTTAATCCTCCAGCATCCTCCCCCCTTAGTTCATGTCCATGTGTTGTGCATACAAGTTCTTTGAATTCTATGTTTTCCATACCATTTTTGTCATCTTCCCATCTATTTTATGCCTACCAATTATGCTTCTTCCCTGTACCTTTTCCCCCATTCCTGCTCATAACCCTCCATGTGATGTCCATTTCTCTGATTCTGTTCCTGTTCTAGTTGTTTGCTTAATTTTTCATTGTTTTTCTTTTTTTTTAAGGTTCATTTGTTGATAGTTGTGAGTTTGCTGTCATTTTACTGTTCATAGTTTTTTATCTTCTTCAATTTCTTAGATAAGTCCCTTAACATTTCATGTAATAAAGGCTTAGTGATGATGAACTCCTTTAACTTGACCATCTCTGAGAAGCACTTCATCTGCCCTTTCATTCTAAATGAAAGCTTTCCTGGACAGAGTCATCTTGGCTGTAGGTTCTTGCCTTTTATTACTTCAAATACTTCTTTCCAGCCCCTTTGTGCCTGCAGGTTTCTTTGGGGAAATCAGCTGAGAGCCTTATGGGAACTTCTTTCTAGGTAGGAGTTCCTTTAACTGTCTCCATTTCTCTTGCTGCTTTTAAGATTCTCTCCTTATCTTTAACTTTAGGTTACTTAATGATGATGTGCCTTGGTGTGTTCCTTTTTTGGGTTCAACTTCTTTGGGACTCTCTGGGCTTCCTGAATTTCCTGGAAGTCTACTTCCTTTACCAGCCTGGGGAAGTTCTCCTTCATTATTTGTTCAAATAAGTTTTCAATTTCTTATTCTTCCTCTTCTCTTTCTGGCACCCCCATAATTCAGATATTGGAATTTAGGTTGTCCCAGAGGTTCCTAAGCTTCTCTTCATTTTTTTTTTAAATTCTTGTTTCTTTACTCTGTTCGGTTGGATGATTATTTCTTCTTCTTGTTCCAAATTGTTAATTCAAGTCCTGGTTTCCTTCCTGTCACTTTTGGTTCCCTGAATATTTTGTTTTATTTCGCTTTGGGTATCTTTCATTTGTTCTTTCATTTGTTCTTTCAATCAGTTCTATGAGCGTTTTGATTACCAGGGCTTTAAACTCTCCATCAGATAGGTTGGCTATCTCCCCGGCACTTAGCTCTCTTTCTGGAGTTTTGCTGTGTTCTTTCATTTGGGCCCTATTTCTTTGTCTTGGTGCACCTGTTAAGCTCTAAGGGATGGGGCCGTAGGTATTCCACAGGGCAGGGCAACCCTCCTTGCCCCACCGTGGTGCTGCCTTTGGGGGAGGGGCCAGACAGGGAACAATGCAGCTCACCTGCTCGGTTCCAGCCCCGCTTTCCAACGAACTCTCCCCTGTGAGACTGTGAGTTTCTCCCACTGCGCCAACCCCCGCTGTAGTCCACAGTCATCTCTGGGTCTCAGTTTCCTGTTCAGCCAGCCCAGCCGGGCTGCATGGTCCTGGGCCTCGCCGCCATCAGCCCATCTCACCGGTCTGGTTGGTCTGGTTGACTGTGTCTTTCATTCCTTGGTTGTTGGACTTCCATGCAGCTTGATTTTCTGGCACTTCTGGTTGTTCACTGATTTTAGATTGGTCGTTATCCTCCTTTTGGTTGTGTGAAGAAGTGAAGGGTTTCCGTGTACGCCTCTATCTTGGCCGGAACTACTACTATGTAGTATTTGTCGTATAGATATAACATAATATATGAAGAGGGCGAATCATTATGTCAAACAAAGTTTATGGTTATTTGCAGCTCACAAGACTTAAATGATGTTTACTAGTCCTTAAACCTGTTACACAGGCTTTTAAGCCTTTAGTGTCAATCTCCTTAACCTCCAGCAGATGGCGATATGACCACGTGCCAGAAAATGCGAACTGGCTGATAGGAAGCCAAGCTACTCAAAGTCCACAAAAGGACTATGTCCATTCTGAAGCGTGGGGAACAGCTCACAAATGCCACTCTGTTGTGACTTAAATGCAGTTTTGAACGAAATAGCCTAAGGTAATTTGTGCTTCAATAATTTAGGTGTTCGTGTAAAAGCCCTGCCAAAGGTTAGTGGCAATGGGAAATGGGTCAGATGGTGAACAACGAGCCCCGGTAGTGATAGTAGCAGTGATCTTGTTGTCACTCATTACTAGTGACAAATATACAATATCTGAACCAGTCCATACAGTGGCCCCAGGAGGTCAGAAAGCCCCAAGTTATCTTCCTTACAGCGGTGACAGAGCTGAAATTCTCAGGCTCTGCAAAGCAAACAGGGTGGAGATGGGGATCCCCTGGCTCCAAAATACGGGGCTGCTACCCACGCAGCCGTTCACGTGCTGGGCCTGTTCTTGGTGTTGCTGGTTTTGCTTACTTGTTTGTGCATGACGGCTACACGTCATAACGTTTCTTTTTTTAATTTAATTATTGTTCGAGTACAGTTTTCTGTGTTTTACTCCCTTCCCAGCCCTCCCCCCCCAGTGCTCCCCACCGCCCTCCCATTTCCACCCCCCTTAGTTGTTGTCCATGTGTCCTTTATACTAGTTCCTGTAAATCCTTCCCATTTTTCCCCTGACATTCCCTCCCCTCTTCCCTCTGGTCCCTGTCAGCCTGTTCTCTATTTCAGTGTCTTTGTTATAACCTGCTTGCTTGTTTGTTTTGTTGTTTAGCTTCCTGTTAAAGGTGAGATCATATGGTATTTGCCTTTCAACGCCTGGCTTATTTCACTCAGCATAATGCTTTCCATTTCCATCATTGCTGTTGCAAAAGGTAGGAGCTCCTTTTTTCTTTCTACTGCATAGAATTCCATTGTGTATATGTACTATAGTTTTTTTTGATCCATTTATTTACTGACGGGCACCTAGGTTGCTTGCAGCTCACATAACATTTCTAAGAGGAGGTAATACATGAGCATTTGATTAATACAACCACTGTTAACTCTCACCCAGTTGAGAGAAGAGGGAAGAAGAGAAAAAATGAAAGATAGAGGAAGATCAGAAGGGGGAACAGGGAAGAAGTAATGAAGATGGAAGAGGCAAAAATGGCTGGACTGAGGGGGTGGGGAGAGGAGGTGCAAAGTCACTCTCAGGTGGTGCTAAGAGCAGGTCCCAAACACTGATGGCGCCCTCTGCTGCTCACAGGGATCCCGCTACCCACAGCCCGCAGGGATGCTTCAACCGCCCTAATTCCTGAGTGCTTTTATACAGAGAATGTGTGATGTTGTGGTAACAGGTTTGGCAGGTAAATACTTTAGTATTTTAAGTTTTAGTATTTAATATTTCAAGGTGTCACCCAAAAAAAACAAAAACAAGAAAGCGAAGAACTGTATTTTTCACCAGAATTTGCAACACATCTTCGGGTGAAGCTGAGTGACTTAAATCCTCTTAAATGTTACTTCTTGTCTACAAAACTGGGAATTTGAAAATATAGAGATATTATGAGCCTTGAATGTAATTGTCTCACAGCAGGAATGTGAATGCCATTTCATTTCAGCCCGTGCACAATGGCTGCGAGTGTTGGTCTGAAAGCACTGAGCCTGTGTGATCTCACCCATGTTTATTTCTCCAGCCCGATCTTATCTTGTCCCGGGTTTCTCTTCAATCCCAGCAAAGCCGTGTCCTTCCTGGTCTTTGTTTGCTTTGTTTAGGGTGCGTTTTTCCTTCACTTCTCTCTTCTCCTCTTTAAACTCTTTTTATCTCTCCTGTTCTCTCTCTCTCCCTCTCTCTCTCTCTGTCTCAATTGCCCACTAGACTGTACACAGTGAGGTAGGGACTTTGCTTATTTGACTTACAAATCGAGGGACACGCAGCTCAGATCATGGAGCCAAATGTGTTGCAGGTGTTCTATTAAACCATGTGCGTCGTATTTCTTCAGACAGATTAGTCTGGCAGCAGTGCTAATTGCAGTGCGGACATCCATTTTTCTCTCAGCTGTAGACCAGCCCAAACTAGCTACCACCTTTCATCAGTAGACCGGGTCTCACCTGGACTGTTTTTATCACAATGCACTGCCAGTTGCAGGACATCAGTGCATCTCTGTCAGTGTGACGTCGGGAGGTTTGCTGATGTTGCCGTAGCAGCCTCCAGCTCTCTGTCCAGGGTGGGCTTCTTCAGCATCTAGGACCCTCGCTTTGCCTGGGTTGCTCAGTCCAGGGAGCTGGTAGGAACAGAGGGCCTGGCCAATAGCTAAGTTTAGTGTGGGGAACACAGTGACTGCTTCCGAGTGACATATTATCTGATTCTTTTTTCCACTTCTTTTCGAGCAGAATGATTAAGCACAAGGTGTCATCCGTTCACTTTACTCTCGCCTTAGGGCAGGTTAGAAATGGCACCCAACGACCCACCGATTTGAGACACTAATTAGGCAGAATGATCTTCAGAGACCCTTAAAACAAGCCAGCATGATTTTCAGACAAAGAAGTTTAGACCTGAAGATTCTTTAGATATGCTGATTTCTCTTTTTCAGTATTATCTACACTTTCGAAAATGAATTTCACTGATCTCAGTCATAATTAGATCATTCCAACTTTTTTTTGCAAGGAAGGAAAATGTATCACTCGCTAAATCCCTGCATGTTTGTTTCTGGGAGGGGAGTTTAGACTAACCATCTCTCCAAACAATTCCAAAACTTGAATATTGATCCTTGGTTGAATTTTAGAAGAATTCTGAAGCTTGCTTTAACAGATGGGAAAGTCACTTTGTAGTGAGATTCTCATTTGTATTCAGTACAAGGCTTGTGCTGTGTTCGTTGACCTGGAACCGGGAAAGAATGAGCAGTGGGGATGAAGCCTCCATCTCGGTCATCATTCTCTCCTCCATCTCATCCCTGTCCCTCAGGTGCCCCTTTGGGTCCCAGTGTTCTCAAACAGTAGTTAAAGCCTGGAGCTAAAAGTTGTCTGCCTTAACTTTCCATAAATGAAACAAAAAATGTAATGAATTCACACTGAAGCACAGGATACATTATTCTTGCCCTGAAACACTAAGGGATCCTAATTATGACTAGCATTCCGAGACTGTAGTTCTTTTCTTGATGTTCAATATAATGTTAATGTGTTTTGTCGACAAATTTCAAAGATAGGCGATGAATAAAATACACGTTCAGCAGCACGCTTACCTAAAACCTGAGAGGTCAAGCGTGGCCCTGCTATAAAAGTTGCCACGAGGTGGCGCTATTGCCTAACGTTTACCTCTGAAAGTCTAGGTTGTGCTGAAAGGTATTAGACTTCCAGCTGGGAGTGGGGCGTTCCCTGTATTCCATAGGCTAGCTGATTCATTTTTATGTGAGAAAATAAATTTATGTGAGTGCAAGGTTTCATAATTTTCCATGGATGGAAATGATGCCATTGTGAAGAGGCACTTTTGAAGATGGAGGGCATTGGTTAAGAAATCACGATGGACTCTGGAGCTGGAAGGCTTGGGTTTGAATTCCAGTTCGACCGATTCATTCCCTGATGAAGTGGGAACACGCTACACTCAGTGAGTCAGAATGTCCTTATTAGATCACAATCCTCATTATTCACTCCTCGTGCAGTTACCTGGATTATTACATCGGTGCACGTGCACACACACGGAACACGCAAGGCACGTCCTCCTGCACACACCCGCCACTCAAGGCCAATACGGGCGGACCTTGTCTGTGAGTCGTAAGGACGTTTTTTATTCTCTGAAACAAAAATTGTACAGCAATTTGTTTAACCGTTTTCAACCCATCTGTTCTTTGGCTCTTCCAACCAAGGAAAAACCTATACTATACCCTATTTAGGATATAAGGAAAATCTGTATCCTATTTAGCCTACGTTTAAGGGCCTACTGTGTGCCAGATACCTGTAGTCTGTGAGTTTAAGATAAAGAGCAGTGGACAGAAAAAAACTCTGCCTTCGTAGAGAAGGCAAGGCAGTATGGAGAGACCAAGAAGGCTCCCTGAAGAGGTGACCTTTGAGTTGAACCTAGATGTTGAGAGAAGGCCATCCTAGCTAAGACGCAGGGGAAGAGAATAACAAAAATGAGGAGTGGCAGAGATCCCGCCAGTGTAGTTCTTTTGAATTGACTGCAGGCAGAAAAGAAAGCTAGTGTGATAAAAGGTCAAGGAATCGAAGGAGTGGGGGAACAAAAGTTAGAAACGTAGGTAAGTACGAGACCATGGAGGGCAATGAAGGCCCTGAAAGTGGTTTTTTTAGATTTTATGCTGAGACGAGATGCCTCTAGGATTTTAAGCCGAAGCGTCATTTATTGTTTTATGTGCATTTCAGACATATAAACAGGATGTAAACAGTAAGTGATGGATTACTCTGCTTAGTCATATTGCTTAATAATTCCAGAACTAGCGCCTGTTTACGAACAAAAGCATCATACTTTCTGAACACATAAAAAAAACAAACATTGGATCCTGTGGTTTCAATGTAATTTAAGAGTTGCTTATGAGAGAATAATTTTTTGCCCACAGTGAACACACTGAAACTATTTCTCAATTGCATTTATACTCATGTAGAAATATATATTTTCTCCAGCCTCAGAGATAATATTATCAATTCTCTAAAAATGCTCGGTTTCCCTCCCCAAAAGTGCAGTTGTTTCCCACAGGCATGCAGCTCTGCTGTGCGGGTGCACAGATGGACAGATAAGTGAATGAATTAACAGGTCAAAGCGCACATCTTCAGCTCCTTAGTTATCATCTTGGCAGATGGGGATGAAATGATTCAGATTCAATGGATAATCCTCACTCACAGTTTGGATGTGCATCCCACCCTCCTGTGTAATCCTTTTCCCTGCAAGAGTCTCTCCTCAAGAATGGCCCTAAGGTGCTGGGGAACGGGCGTGGCTCAGTGACAAGCTTCGGATGCTTAAGGCGAAAGTGGAAAGTGTGGAGTAGGGCCTCAGAGTCACTGATGTGACCACTTTTGAACTCAGCCAGCCCTTTGTCTTCTCTTCTTTTCAGTAAAAGTGGTTTGTCCATTTTCTTCTTCTTCCCCCCCCTTTTTAAACATTAATATGTGTGGTTGCCTCTCAGACACCCCTTACTGAGAACCTGGCCAGCAACCCAGGCATGTGCCCTGGCTGGGAATTGAACCAACAACCCCTTGATACGTAGGCTGGCACGCAATGCACTGAGCCATACCAGCCAGGGCTGCTTTGTCCATGTTCAAGGTAACGTTTCTCTTTGGCTACTCAAAACAGGTTTTAGTTTTTCTGACAGTCTAATAATGGCCTAGCTGGGCTGAACAACCTCACTGACGTCAGGGCAGCAGACAAACGTGGACCTGAATCTCTCTGACCCTAAGGAAACCTCTCTGAGTTCGGTCTCCTGATTAGTAAAATAGAAGTAATATCTAACTTGAAACATCTGTGGTGGAAATGGATGCGTTAGAGACTGCAAAGCAGTAAGCCCAATGTCTGATACACTAGAAGTTAAACGATAGCTTTTCTATGTCTCTTTCTGATTTTCAGGTTGGGTGCTGCCCACCAGTCACCCGGGAACCGATGTACCTGAGTCACTTGGAATGCCCCTCCCTTCCTCTGTCATTGTAGCTGTCACCTTGCAACCTCCATTCATTCTTTGGGAGCCAGCTATAGGTTTCCCAGGTTCCATAACCAACCTTGCGGCTGCCAAACTCTATTGATACTTCTGTTACAACCTCGCCAAGTTATGCTGTTACTTATCCATTTGAACATCAGCATCTTCTGATGCTGACCATGAACTCACAAGGTCAGAAGCTGTATCTCCTTCATCTTTGCCTTCCCAGTACATAGTACAAAGTACAACACTTAGCAAGTTCTCAGTAAAGGTTTGCATTAGAGAATAAATGAATGACCCTTCTTGGACCTCACCTTAACCACATGTCAAATCTCCCAGTTCCCACAGTCCTCTCTGGTGGATTGCAACATCAGTTTGCTCTGCACTTTTCCCAGGACGGTGGGAGGAACTGCTTATCTAGTCCCTTTGATTTGGGGCCAAGAGGAATTACTTGTGGGAAGATTGCCCTGCTGGAAACAGTGAACCTTTTACTCTTTTTTTTTTTCTTGCTTCTTGATTTCCCTTTTCTAACTCTCTTTGTCATATCAGGCTAAAAGAATTTAAGCCATGTTTCTGTGCCCACTGAATGCTCCTGCTAAAAATGAGAAAGGGAAAGGTAAAATTGGAATAGCTTTGTTAGATTTCTGGCATGATGAATAATTGAACTTTTTATGATATAATTTAATTTTTACAATTAAAAAATAGAGGAAAGAACAGCCCATGGTTGAAAAGAGTCTCACTGCTTTATTGAAATCTATTGCTACTCTACCAAAGATAATCTAGCCAGTAATGTGGTTTTTTAAATGCAGTTACAGGGCATTTGGGAGACTAAGGAACAGATTGGCTATTTTATTTTTTCCACTTTTCAACTGCAAGTTGGGGTGTTGCTACCATTTAGCTGAGTGAGACAAATACAGTGACCCCTCCTGAATTCAAATACAATCTGTAGTCGCACCTTCACTCAGACAGTACTCACCTCTCACACCTCATACCTGCCCGACTCCATCAACTATTAGAAAGGCTCATAAAACAGCCCATCTTTGCCAGATTCAACAGTGCTTTGGAGATACTGCATGCAGCAGTTTCACAGGAATTTTCTACGTCTTGAAGAATAACGTGGCTTAAAAAATAATTTATTCAAGGAAACTCAAAAACTGGAAAGGATTACCAAGCAAAAAAGAAATGTGAAGAGTAGCATGAGAAAACTTAGTAAGATAGCCTCAGTGATGGTGTCCCGGATACCCAGGAGGGGAGGTCAGCTTGGCCCCCCACCAGCAGGTGGTCATGAACTAGGAAACGCCCAGGGTCCATGCACTCCTGCAAGGGTCTAGTCAAGTCCAGGACTCCTCCCCTCGGGGGCCTGCAAATAGATGTCCAGCGGTGCCGGGATTGTAACTAAACCTTTCAAAAACTGGTCTCTGAGTGTCCTTAAAGACTGAGTTCCAGTGCTATGGGGGCATCTCCCCATTAGGCCAACACATTCTAATTCAAACTTAGTCATATGAGCCACTCATGGTAAACAAGCCTATGAAGGATCAGCTTCATCCTGAAATAAGGGGTTAGTGTGTAAAGATGTTCTCTTAGGATTTCAGACACCAAACATTCTCACGCAGTTACTTTGGTTCATATTTGATCATTTAAACACATTATCTCTATTTGCATAGTTGTTTCCTCTGCTCCTTGTCTTCCTGTTCTTTTTTTTCCAATTGTCAATATGTTTTTTCCTTCTATGTATCTTATGATGGAGATTACACTAGTATAATCTCCATCCTAAGTGTGGAGCTATTTGGGAAAACAACCCGTTCCACAGTAACCGGCTCTGAGTGACATTGGTCCAATTGTGCTTCTCCCCAGCACACGAAATGTGGGTATTTGATACAACTTGGCTGAAAGAGATACAAGAAGGCAGGTGGGAAATGCTGTTCTAGGTCAACTTCCAGCAGAGGTGTCCAACCTGTGGCCCAAGAGACACATGCAGCTCAGCAGGAAGGTTGTGAAAGCAGCCCAGCACAAAACTGTAAAATTTACTTAAAACATTATGAAATTTTGGGGGGTGATTACGCATCACAGTGTATTTACGGTGTGGCCCAAGACAACTCTTCTTCTTGCAGTGTGGCCCAGAGACGCTGAAAGTTTGGACACCTTCATTAGAGTATTCCTTTTATTTTTCTCCAATGCCCCAACCATCTGGTGTTCATGGGCCATCACAAACTTTGAAGTCATATATAATAATCACCTACATAATAAAGTGGGTTATATTAAACATGCAAAATCGAATTAAAAGATAACTTAATCAGAAAGTGCCCTGGGGTGGTATGAATTTAGTAGTTAGCCATTAAGAAAATTACTCAGAAATTAGCTCTATGTAATAAATTTTCTGTCGAGAGATCAAAACCCTAAATTGTGTGACAGAGAAAAAGCAAGGGAATCGAAATGGGATCAACCTGAGGACTCAGGGTCTGCTACCATCTTCCCAAGGTGACGGCAAAGTCAGTTTTGACTCTTAACATTCTGATTCCTGGGAATGCTTTAAATGTCTGGAAACAGGATCAAAGTAAACACTTAATTTTTTAAAAACTACTTGAAAAAGAAGTAAATATCTCTGATCAGAGTCTGCATGTTCTTTTCCATGGTCCCCCTGAGAGGTGACAGTTCTTGGGTTGCGTTCAAGTTCCAGCCTCCACGTGCAATGGGGATTCTCATTAGCCAAGAAATAGGAGCTCACCAGTCCCACTTGTGTGACATTAGGGCTCTATGACTCAAAGATTTCCAACCCTAGGAACACGTTGCTACAAATAACATTGAATAGTGAATATCATATTCTTTTAGCCTTTATACAAGTCATTCCACTTAAAAATTATTCGGAGGTTAATGGTTAATTTGACATCAAAATATGGCATCAAACATAATTGATTAGTACACTTAATTTATGTTGCTAAGTGATTTATCACCAACAACTATTGAGTACTCCTAATATAGAGTGAATTGAAACCTCATGTAACTGAATAATTATTGGATGTTAACAAAGGAGAGATTATATTCAGATCTTGTGCAATTTATCGTGCATGTGATTTTTATTAGTGCTTGGCTGTTTGCTTTCATAATTGTTCCAATTTTTTTTGACTAAAATTGGTCTGAATTGAGTTTAGTGAGCAAGATGAGTTCTCATTTCATTATCAAAGTTTCCAGCACATAATAATAAAAATCTGTGATGTAATTGTATAAATATCTCAATTGCCTAGCAATGAGAAAGAACATACAAATAAGAAAAAAGTTATTGAGGCTCACTCCAGGAACTGATCACAATATTTTTATTCTAAGTCCATTGTTCCTTTTTTTCATCAAAGATAATAGCACCATTTTTACCTATCTGAACACAGATACATCTTTAATTATGTTCATTTTTAAATATTACTGAGATAAAGTATTGGGTGGACATATTAAATAATTATGAAAATCAATTCAGAATAATTAAAAGATTTTAAACACATCTAATGTTTCAGAAATTCTGTTACTAATTATCGACAATAGGCTTTTAATTTTTAAAAGATATTTATCTAAGAAATACAAAAAAATACATGTTTTTCTGAAAAAATCCTGTTTCTGAAAAACTTAGGATGAAAACAGCAGTGATCTACCTAATCACTATTTTTCTTCAGTTTTGCTTTCAGAGGGAAAAACCATTTGTTGTTCTAAATTCTTCTCATAGTTATCACTTTATGTGTAAGTTATGTGACTCTATTTATGTTTTAAATATACACTATCAATTATGCTATTACGGTTGCCCCAGTTTTCTTCTCCTTTTTATCCCCCTTCTGCCCTTCACGACACCTCCCCCCACACCTCCCCCCAGCTTTCCCCACCTGCCTTAGTTCATGTCCATGGGTCGTACATATAAGTTCTCTGGCTTCTCCATTCCCTATACTATTCTCAACCTCCCCTTGTCTATTTTGTACCTACCATTTATGCTTCTTATTCCCTGTACCTTTCCTCCCATTCACCTCCTCCCTCTCCCCACTGATAACCCTCCATGTCATCTCCATTTCTCTGATTCTGCTCCTGTTCCAGTTGTTTGCTTAGTTTTTGATTTTTAGGTTCAGTTGTTGGTAGTTATGAGTTTGTTATCATTTTATTGTTCATAGTTTTTGATCTTCTTCAATATCTTAGATAAGTCCCCTTAACATTTCATATAATAAGGGCTTGTCGATGATGAACTCCTTTAACTTGACCTTATCTGGGAAGCACTTCATTGCCCTTCCATTCTAAATGATAGCTTTGATGGATAGAGTAATCTTGGATGTAGGTCCTTGCTTTTCATGACTTCAAATACTTCTTTCCAGCCCCTTCTTGCCTGCAAGGTTACTTTTGAGAAATCCACTGATAGCCTTATAGGACCTGCTTAGCAGGTAACTCTCTCCTTTACTCTTTCTGCCTTTAAAATTGTCTTCTTATCTTTAATCTTGGGTAATTTAATGATGATGTGCTTTGGTGTGTTTATCTTTGGGTCCAATTTCTTTGGGACTCTCTGGGCTTCCTGGACTTCCTGGAAGTCTATTTCCTTCACCAGCCTGGGGAAGTTTTTCTTCATTATTTGTTCAAATAAGTTTTAAATTTCTTGTTCTTCCTCTTCTTCTTCTGTTACCCCTATGATTCAGATGTTGGAATGTTTAAAGTTGTCCCAGAAGTTCCTAAGCCTCTCCTCATTTTTTTGAAGTCTTGTTTCTTCACTGTGTTCGGATGGATGTTTATCTCTTCCTTTTGTTCCAAATCATTGATATGAGTCCTGGTTTCACTGTTGGTTCTCTGTATATTTTGCTTTATTTCACTTTGTGTGGCCTTGTTTAACTCCTCGGTTGTTGGAGTTCCATGCAGTTTGACATTCTGGCAGTTCTGGTTGTTTATCATTCTTTAATTGTTTGTTATCCTTCTTTTGGTTGTTTGAGGAAGCAAAACTTTTCTACCTGTGCCTCCATCTTGGCTGGAACTCCCTGATGTTTCTGATGTATTGACTATAGACATTGTTTATTCTCTTTTTGATAGAAGAAAGGAGAATTCAGCTCATTTAAGCCACATTTTTTCCACTCTTTCCTCTCAATAGTGATTTTCATTGCTTACAGATGCTTCCCTAGTTATTGTTGCAACTTTAAATAATCAATTTAAACCACTCATTTATCATCCATTAGTGATAGTTCCACTTTGTTCCACACTTTGAAAAATGAGAAACTTCTCACTTGTACCCTGTCCTCTTACCCCTTCCAAATATATTGTTGGCTATGCATTTACTTTTACATCATCAGAGTTGATCATATTTATATTCTATTATGTCTAATTAATCTCTGGAATGAGTTGACTAGTAGAGTGTAACAGCAACAACAACAAAAATATTTTAAATCTTCACTTGATCATGTTATCAAGTTTTTCCAAATTGTCAATCTTATTTTAGACCTCTCTTTTTTTTTTTCTCAGAAAGGTGACTCCCACATAATTCCATTAACTCTTCTCCTTCTGGTTTTCTGAGCCTACTGTCAATTGATCATCAATAATGACCCTTGGTTATTACCTTAGTTTGGATTCACTCTTTACTGAATCCTATATATATTACTCTTCCATGTTTTGCTAAAGGTCATTCTCAAACACTTCAAAGAAATGGTATATAGAATGTAGCTTTTCAGTGATTATACATATCTAAATATTACTTTATTCTACTCCCATATTTTATTTGTAGTTTGTCTGGGTATAGAATTCTAGGCCACAAATAATGCTCCCTCAGAATTTTAAAGGTACTGTTGCATTTTCAGTTAATAATCAGTGGCTGAGACCAATACTGCCTGAGTTCCTTTTAAATTTATCTGCATTTTTCCTCATGAAACTCTATAAATATATTTTACATCACTTATATTCTTCACTTTTTAAAAACTGTTAATAGTCTGAGATTGTAATGATCCTCTATGTCTCTTATCTTTTCTGTCAATAATTCTAGTCTCTTTGTCTCTTGGTCCTATACTCCAGAAGTTTACCCAAATTTACTTTTCAAGACTTCACTTTTATTTTGTAAGTTATATTTTTATTACCCCAAGCTACTATTTTCTAATTGTGCTCCCTCCAAAATGTAGCTGAGAGTACATATATGTGTCAGAACTCCTTGCACTTCAAATGTGTGTTCTATTGTATGTAACTTATACTTTAATAAAGTTGATTTTATAAGCCCCATTTATCTCTATTTTCACTGTTAACATCTCTTTTTCTCTCTTCCAAATATTTTTCTTGATGATCCTTTTCCTTCTACCTTGTCAATCTTGGAAATACCATCCCCACCCAAAAGTAAACTTTTAGCACATGACTGAGATCATATCAGGCTTTGTGCTGGACACAGAATTGGATCTAGATACTTAGGCATAGACCAAAAGGTCTATCTATTGTCTGACCCCCTCTCTGACATCACTGATGAATTTTCTCTCCTATTCACCAAGTTTCAATAATAGAGCTATTGGGGGGGCAGGATTTTGAAAATGCCACACTCATTTTTCCTCTGCGGCTTTCTGTTACTTCTACCTGGAACTCAATCCCTCTGGTGTTGGTATACGTGATTCTGTCTCATCATTAAACCTCATTTATACTTCCTCTTCACAGGGGCCTTGCCTGACCACCTTATGTGAAGGTATCCTTTATTTACCACTCTGAGTTTCACATGTTCTTTATGCTATTTGGCACTGAAATTATCTTGTTTTCTGTTTCCGCTCAGAAGAAAGATCCAATGGATTACACAATCTTAATCTTAAAAAAATCCTGGAATGATCATGCACAGGTTTGAAACCAGAAAGATCTTTGGAAGAATTCTGAGTTTTCACTTATTTTGGGATCATTGGTGAATTAGTCTCTGGAATTCAGTTGTCTAATCAGTAAAATAAATATTGTGTGTGCTATAAAAGGGATTATTTGAATAAATTATATAACTATTTTTCTAGTAGAAATAGTTATATATTTCTGTTAAGCACAGAAACCTATCATTTGTCATCTTCATGTTGTACATCTGCAGATGACTTTTTGCCCCTTAATTCAAGATTTACAATTATTCTTAATACATTTCAAGGAAAAAGATTTTATCTGTAGCCTATTCTAGTTCCCTATGATTTCATATAAGCAACAAGTAGAATATTAGAGAACATTCTCAACTTTTTCCCCAGAATTCAAATAATGTTGGATGCTAACAATTATGTAATGCATATTTGTGTTTATCCCCACTCATTAAAAAATGACGTTTTGCAAATATTGACATCTGGGCTTTATGTGTGTGTAGTTGTACCATCTGGTGCATGTTACCTCCTTGTGGAATGAAAGAATTACATAGTATTTCTAGGAAGGCTGGCTTGGCACACATAACCATAAATACAGCACAAAATGAAAATAACAAATCAGTCACTTTAATTCCAAATCTGTATCCATTAACAAGCAAGTAATAAATGTAAACATCTGGAATATGTAATGCTGGAACAAATTTCAATCTAATTCTTAGATACATCCTTATTTTATTTTAATGGTAACTGATATTTTTGTGGCATCGACGCTGTACCTTATGCTTACATTACAAATTCAGAGTATCCATTTATCAGATAGTTCTATGTTCCAAATTGATTATTTTCATTCATTGTCTTACAGAACATCTTTTTCCCTAAGGTGCTTGCTAAGCACCCTTTGAGGGTAGGAGCATGGTGTCAGAGTTTAGCTGAATCAAATTTTGTGTTGCTAGAAAGTATCCCTAGAGGTTGAACTCAACTTCATAATATTTTTGTGGTTTTCCTTATCCCTCCACTAAAACCAAAAAGCAGTTGTATGTAATGTTTTTAAAATGCATTAACCTAAAGTATATTTGAAAAACTATGGAAAGCAAATTTGTTAAATTGAAGCATATGGTTGGTAGCTATTGTTTTTGCTCACCCATTATGCATTCCCTCAGTTTCTGATACAATAGCTCGATTTGCCTTTGCTTAATCTCATCTACTTCAGTTTTAATCCAAACCCACCCCATATGTCCAAAGAGCAGGAATGTGATGTGTGCCTGGTCAGAGTCCATCCATCTTTAACCATAGGTATAAAGCATAACCATTTGACTTACGTTAGAACAATAGCATTATCTCTATAACTTTTGCTGAAATAGGGGAAGAATATTCATGGGCTTACTGAGATACTAAGCAAGTAGGATATAAGCCCAGAGATATTGGAGACTAGTTTTGAAATTGCTTGGAAATTACTAATTTGCAAAAGAAAGACCACATACAGATAAACATAACTGAGAGATAAGGATATATTTTTAAAACCGTCGTTTTATCCTTTGGATCTTTGCTATACCTGAAGATCTATTTCTGGGCTCTACAGTTATGTCAACAAATAAAGGGTTTTTTTCCCTTAAACAATTTTTAAATTGGGATTCTGCCAATTTGAGATGGAAAGGTCCTGATTGTAACATTGCAACTCTTAACAGTTCCAACAGCTTCTTCCCAAGCCCTATTAACACACAACAGATATTTCCAGGACAAACTGGAAATCTAGCGAGCTAGATTGCTAGGACAGTTATGGGTACTCTCAACCCTGTTACCCAAATACAGTTACAGTATATAAAGATAAATGCCAACTTAACTACATTGAAGTATAATAACAATTTTAAAAAGCTACAGTCCTCATAAAAAGACAATATAAGGAGTAAATTTTTCAAGTAGAGCAGCAGTCAGAAAACTATGGCCCATGGACCAAACCTAGCTCACTACCTGTTTTTATAAATGGTTTTATTTGAACTCCCATATTGGTTGGTTCTATGTGATGATGGGCAGGTTGAGCAGTAAAGACAGAGCCTCCATCACCTGTAAAGGTGACAGTATTTACTATTAGGCCCTTTACAGAAAACGTTTGCAAATAGTGCTGTTGGTGAATCGCCAATTAAAATTGGCACTACAAAAGTGATTAAATATGATCTTTATAAGCCCATAAGTAGCACCCGTCTGCTCTCTGGAGCCCAGAGTCCAAACCAAGGCTGAAGATATAAGTTTTTATGGTGTCCAAACCCATCATCAACATTCAGTGCGGGCCAGTGGGAAAGAAATGAGGCAAAGTCTGGCTGCCTTTTAAATTTCTACCTGGTCACACAATTAGACCATTTCCCAGTCTCCCTCATAGCGGGATGATAAAATGTGTGCAGAAATGATGTGCACCTCCATTTCCGAACCACTCTGTAAACCCCTCTCACACCTGTGGCTGTCCCCCTCCACCTGCTTGCTACAAAATGAGGGCAGTGGACTTGCAAGTAGTGTGTTGAACAAGGCACATCTATGAGGTAGAAACAGTGATTCCTAGCTCCCGGTGTGGGGAGAGTTACCCAATTTAAGAACAACCACCTTGAAGTCTGTGTGAAATAATTAATTTTTTCTCATCCATGAACCATTCTACATTATTGAATTTATTAGCAAATAGTGTCACCTTAACTAATACATAAAACACCAAAATATTCACACCTTGTAATACTCCTATTCATTTTTGCAATCATTAGTGCTAAGTTATCTCCATGAAGATAGAAAAAACTGAAATACAAGTAAATCAATAAAATGTCAAGAGTAAGGTATACCCAAGTAAGTTCTGTTTTTGTATTTTTTAAAAAAGTATATCTCACCTAAAATTAAGAATTCTAATTTTGTTTGTACTCAGTAAACTATTAAGTGTTACAAATCTTGACTTTAAATACTCTTCTTAATTTTTCAATTACAGTTGACATACAATATTTATTAGTTTCTGGTGTATACCCCAGTGGTCAGACATTATATAACCTACTAAGTGATCATCCTAATAAATCTAGTACCCATCTGACACCATAGTTATTACAGTATTTTTTACTATATTCCCTATGCTGTACTTTATGTTTCCATGACTGTTTTGTAACTAGCAATTTGTTCTTCTTAATCCTCTCACTTTTTTCACCCATCTCCCCAACTCTCTTCCCATCTGGCAACTGTCAAAATGTTCTCTGTGTCTATAAGACTGTTTCAGTTCTGTTTGTTTACTATGCTTTTTCAAATTCAATTGTTGATAGGCATGTATTTATTGCCATTTTATTATTCATTTTTTAATCTTTTCTTTCTTCTTTTTAAAAAAGACCTTTTGACATTTTATGTATTTTATTTTATGCTGATTTGGTGGTAATGAACTCCTTTAGCTTTTCTTGTCTGGGAAGCTTTTTGTATGTGCTTCTAAATGATAGCTTTGTTGGGTAGAGTAATCTTGGTTGTAGGTCCTTCCTTTTCATCAAGTTGAATGCTTCTTTTCTATCTGTTCTGACCTGTGAAACTTCTGTTGAGAAATCATCTGACAGTCTTATGGGAGCTCCTTAATTGCTATGGTCTTGTTGCTTTTAAGATTCTCTCTTTGTCTTTAAATTTGGGAGTTTTAATTATGATGTGTCTCATTGTGGGCCTTTTTGAATTCTTCTTGTTTGGGACTCTGTGCTTTCTGAGCTTCTAAGTCTAATTCCTTCTCCAGGTTTTGGAATTTTTTCATGATTATTTTTTCTCATATGTTTTCAATTCTTTGCTCTCCCTTTTCTTTCTGTCACCCCCATGATGTGAATGTCAGTAGACCTGAAGTTGTTTCAAGTCTTCTTTCTACTATCCTCATGTGGGGGAATTCTTTTTTTCTTTTTTTCTCTTCTTATCAGATGTTTTCTGCTTTCTTATCTTCCAAATTTCTGATTTGATCTCCAGCTTTATCTACTCCATTTTTTATTCCCTGTAATTTCATCTTCATTTCAGTGAATGTATTCTTTATTTCTGACTGGTTACTTCTTATGTTTTCTAGTTCCCATTTTAACGCTTCCTATCTCTTTGTTGAAGTGCTCACTAATTTCATCTGCTCTTCCCCTAAGTTCACTGGGCATCCTTATAACCAGTGTTTTGAACTCTGAATCTAGTACATGTCTCATTTCCATTTTGTTTAGTTTTTTTTTCTGGAGTTTTGTTCTGTTCTTTCATCTGGGATGGGTTTCTTTTGTCCCCTCATTTTGTTTTTTTCTATGTATTAGGTAGAACTGCTGCATCTCCCTGTCTTGGTAGTGTGGTCTTATGTAATAGGTGTCCTGTAGGGTCCAGAGGCACAGCCTCCCTGTTCACCCAAGCAGGCCACTCCAAGTATGCTCCCACCTCTACCCCCAATATGGGCCATGTATACCCTCTTGTTGTAGTTGAGTCTTGATTACTGTTGGCAAGTCAGTGTGATGGATTTACCCCCAGGCCTATCAGCAGTAAGGACTAGCTGGGACCACCTTGGAGGATCAGCTGTACAAGGGCCCACCCCATAGAGCAGGACTCACTTCACCTGGGCTCTGGCACCTGCTGAGTCTGCCTCTAAAGTGTGTCATTTGTGGAGGTGGCCGGATGGTGTTTCAAAGTTATCTGAAGCTGCCCACAGGGTGTACTGGCTCTGGGGCCTCCTAGAAGGTATAAGCCAATGCCACCTAGCACCTGCATTCTGCCCAGGGCCACCCGGCATGAGCTACAGAGTGATCTGTAGATAGCTGCTAATTATGCTTGACTTGGAGGTGCACAAGTGAGGCCAAGCTGTGAACTAAGGCCAGCTGCTAGTGCCAGGCCTGGTGCCACTTAGTGAGAGGTACAGGTAATGCTGGGCCAGATGCTGCTTTTTTGAGAGACTTTAGAAGAGTCTGAAGCATGGGCCAAGGCAGACTATTTGTATGGAAAAGCTACTGGAGGCAGCTTGGGTGGGCTGGCAAATTAGGTTGGGCAGGATCTCAGGGAATCATCAGGGTGCAGCAAACAGTGTTGGCCAGGTGAATGGAGACTCAGACATAATGCCTGTCTGTCAGCCTGAGGAGGGAGGGCTCAGAAAAAGAACAATGTCCTCAGCCAGCACTTCTATCCTGAAGAAATCTGCCTCCTCAGATCTTACCCTGATGCCAGGCAATTCAGTTTCTCCCTGTAGGTACCTGATGCCTTTTGAGCTGATGCCCCCCCAGTGCTGCAGCTTAGAGCAAGTGAGTCTGATTAAGTCCATGTGTGGGCCTTTGAAGAGGAACTAGGCAATATAAACCTTACAGCTATCATATAAAGTTATATCTATGGCTACAGAAAAAATTAATTAAATTTAAATTTTAAAAAATTCTGTGACTGTAATTTTTACACCAGAGCTTTCTTGTGATCCTGGCACTTTTAAAATATATATTAAGCAGTATTTTATCTTTATTCCACTAACAATCAAGCAAAAAACCTTTGTAATTAAGAAATAGAAATACATATAAAAAACTTAACCACTTTTTTTTTCATTTGTCTAATCCAATGACTTGTTTTATGTGCAGTGAGGTTTGGAAACCCAATGTCTTTCTCTAACATAAAGCCATAAGGCTCAACATGTACAAAAACACTTCCTCTCAGACACTGACCTCTAGCAATCATATAATTTTACCTTTGACATGATAATAGGTACATGTATAGTCAACAGTGGGATGCTTAATTTTATGCATCAACTTGAGAGGACCACTAGGTGCCCAATTGTTTGATTAAACATTATTCTGTGTGTGTCTATGAGGGTGTTTCTAGATGGGATTGCATTTGAAACAGTGGCTTGAGTAAAGTTGATGGCCCTCCCAATATGAATGAGCCTCATCCAGTCTGTTGAGGCCTGAATAGAACAAAAAGGCTGAGCGAGAGAGAAGTTGCCCTCTCTGCCTGTCTTCAAGCTGGAACATCAGTCATCTCCTGCTTTTAGACTTGAACTGAGCTGGAATGGATACTATGAGCTCTCCTGTTCCTCAGGCCTGCGGGCCCACAGTGAAATTATACCATTGGTTTCCCCAGGTCTCCACCCAGCTGGACTGCAGATCTTAGGATATATGCATATACACATGCAAACACCCACACACGTATATGTGTACCCATGTATGTATACATGCATGTCTTCTGTATATATATGTCATATATGTCAATGTGGAAATAAATATATAGATATTTCCCTTTGGTTCTCTTTGTCTGGAGGAAAAAATGGCCACTTATCTGCCTTTGTATTTAAATAATCACGTTAAAATAACTTTGTTGTAAAACTGAAGAGATGGAAAACATTTTATTAGTATCTTAGGACACTCAAGAGCAATAAAGTACATTATTTCAACAATTGAATCCAGAACATTAAATAGCTAACAATCCAAACACAGGCTAAAAGTTGTTGGTTTTTATGGTGTTCAAATCTGTCATATGAAAATTCAATGCCAACCATTTTAAATGGTTTTTATGAACCCCAAAATCAAAAAGAAAAAAAGTAAATTTGCCTACCACTATCTTAGGGTGATATATATAGCTATAAAATCGAGGACTCCTCACATCCTTTATATTTAGTAAATAAAAGACTGAAAATAACTTTGTTATGATATGTAGATATCAAGAAACTTAGATCATTGAGTGTTTTAGCCCAGAACTTGATTCATCTGGCTTGGTGTTTTTCCAAAAAACTTCATCTATGTTTGCAAAACTTACATCTTGACTTTAAAACACTTTATTTACTGAACATAAAACAGACGTGACTGATTAAAGTGTACATGTGGTGGTTTTCCTCTGTGACTCTTACACTTTCTCTGCTTGTGTGAATTTAGCAAGGGCAGATTCAGGGAGTCTCCAAAAAAATGTCTCATTGCTATTTCTCTTGGGGACACTTCTGCCAACACCAGAAAAGAGATTTCTCCAGAGATGGGGTCTGTAGGTGAGCAGCCTTAAATTTTTAATGTCTGTAATAATTATTGGGTTATATATCTTTTTTTAGATACCTCCCCCCATAGAATCTGATCCTGTGGGTCTGAGGTAAGATTTAGGCATCTACAGTCTAACAAGGCACTAAAGTAATGCTAATATAGGAGGTGGAAGGCCTCTGCTTTAAAAATCACTGCATAAATTTTCTGCCACCAATGTGATGAATTTTCTCATCTGGTTGAAATAGTTAATTTTTTCTGTTTAACAATACCCAAAATGTCGATAACATAATAAACATTTATTGTTCAAGTAGCTGAAGTCAACTGAGTGTGTCTAAATAGCTCCGTGTTTAAAGACAGAGCTTGCTTGCATGTCTGGGGGTCAGCAGGCCGATCTGCCCATCCAGAATGGCCTCGGTAGGTGTAACTGGGGTGCTTCTCATCCTCCAGGGAACAAACTCAGGGGTCCCTGGGTGACAGCTGAGACACAGGAAAAGCAAACAGAAGGTCCCTAGGTCTCTATGGGCCTAGGCTCAGGACAGACGTGCTGGCACTTCTACCTAACTCCATCAGACAAAGCACGTCATTGTGTTGAGTTCCAGGACAGACAAATCTTTTCCAACCTTTTAGGGGAAGGAATTGAAAAGTGACCTGAAAAAGGGTATGAGTACAGAGAGAGGTGAAGAACTGAAGCCATTATTGCAATCAACCCTTTAAAATTACTGAAAAGACGGCAGACAGAAAGTGAGTAATGAGGCATAAATGTTATCTGGGGGAACGTGGGTTTGTGGACATGCAGATTCAAGGCCGTCTCTAGAATGTACATCCAGTGGAAATGGGGCAAGCAGTATAGTCCTATCAAGATACTTACCTAAAGCCTATGCTGTCCTTTCTTCTCCTGTAACAGTGGAGTCTGTATAAACAGCTTTGGAACCTCCCACTGAGCATGAATTCCACCCTGAGCTGGTACCAGCCTGCCATAGTGCCACATGTCAGGCACGTTTGACGAAGCCATGTGAGGAGTCTGAGCAAATAAATTAAACAGAGCTTTGTATTAAATTGAAGGGTCCCAAACAATAGTAATAAACACTCAAACATATCATCATTTGAAAATCGACTTCTTTTGGTGAAGAAAATATCTTAAGTTTCCACATTTTAAAATGCACAGTATCCTGGAATGACATGATCTCAACCAAAAGCTACCTGAGCTATGATCAAATATATTTTTGAGTATGAGAGAACATACATTTCCAAAGCAAGATTTTAAGTGTCAACACTATATTAGAACTTTTTCTTGAGTGATTTTGATATTCTGGATGGGTGTTAACTCTAGCTCATTCTTGTTCATTTGTTAAACGATGTCATCTCAAGACTTGGATTGGTCGCAACTGTATCCCCTAAGACTGGCTTTCTTTAAAAATCTCCTGAAATTGACATTTTAATTCATCCTGGTTTTTGTTTTAATTAATGAGGATTAGTGGGATTCTGCATTTTAAAAATATCAATATATCTTTTTTAATAAAGTACCCCAGTACTCGGAAAATTGAAGCTTCTGTGTATATAACATGTAAATATTTAACAGAAATTATGTTTGACACACATAAATCAGTGCTTGGAAGAGTTACTGCCTCAAAGCAAATGCAGAGTGAAAAGATGAATTCTTAGCCTTTTGCCTTCTCTTGTCATGGGAGAACATGAAGGACCTCCCTATAATAAATAGACAAGTCTTTCTTGTAAACTCACATGATCTCAGGCATTTATAAAAATCGAAATTACTGTTGATAAATACTCTTGACTTGGAATGCCAGGGCGACATCCTGCTGAGGATTGGTTTTTCCAGAGTGCTCACTAAATCCTAATATTCAAAGACGTTTCTAAAGAAAAACTTGAGGAGGGGGAGAATAGTTGGAGAGGCCGGAGTGCTGGAAGTTAAAGTATTTACTGTAAGAACATGTTCATCATTCATAAGAATAGAGTGCTGTTAGCTCATTTTTGTCACCTGGCTGCAGTTTTAACCAGCCTTTCAAAGATGCCAAGGGCATCTGCCAGGGATACAATGAAACTTGTTGATTTTACATTATAGACTGAGACACCAAAACCAAGTGAACGTTGTGAAGATGCTCAGACTAATTCAGAGCTATTTAGTGATGAATGAGCTAGGGCAGGTCCTTAAACCAAAAAAATCAGCCACAGGCTGCTTATCAAAGCATCGTTTTTACTTTATTTCTTATGAGTCTGAAAGGCTTTAAGTTTTTGTTGCTTTGAAAACTTACTTTAAAAATATAATAGCTCTGGAAGTGTCTGGCCTTGAAACTTTATAGCATTGCAGTTGATACTTAAGTTAGCATGATGGTATAAAAAAGATTCGACATTGGAAGGAAGAGATTTTCAAAGCAAAACTTTTCCTGCATCAAACCCTGACTTGAAACAAGTGCAGACTTTTCAGCAGGAGATGCCTTTGCTTTCAGACCATGAAGGGCTAATCTATTGGCACCCTGGAGGTCTACGCTCCCCCAGGAAAACTGGGAGGCTGGGCTTCCCACTGCTTGTGTTACGCAGCAATCAGCGAAGCTGCATGAAGGCAAGATTTGCTTGTTCACTTCCGCATAAGCAAGGCCCAAAGCCCTCTTGGCACAGAGTTTGTGCACCATCAATGAATACGTGAATGACAAATTTAAGATCTTTTCTAAGTCCCCTGTAAAAATAGTGATTCCATTGCAAAGGTAAAGTACTCATTAGATGTGGGCTACGTACAATTCTGTAGTTACTGGTTTGAGACAAAGATCTAAAGTGCCCATAGCAGGACCTTCTGGAGACAGGGTTTGCATTTACTCTGGACATCGATGCACATTTCCTCCCAAGCCACCCACCACACCAAGAAAAATAGCTTTGTGTTCTTTTTGCATCATGATTGATTAGAAGTAAAAGAAATCAAAGCTGTTTTACCTGTTGAATAACAACATTGCCTAACATATTTGCTAGTGACTCATCTATAACCAGGTGTGAGTGATGAAGTCAGTAAGTATAAACATACTGTATAATTGGTACTTCAATAACACAGTGTTAAGCATACTTTGACGACTAAGAATGTCCAGAGAAAATTCTCATAAACGAGGAAGTTAGGACAGAAGTCAATGCTTCTATAAATCCCTTTACATACAAAAAACATTGTACGTAGAGCAATGATGCCTCAGTCCCCTTCAGAGTAGGCACATTGGGACCTCACCCAGTTCTTTCAATCACCATCAGCTCCCCGTTGTATTTTCCTGAATTTCACTGACAGTCTGAAATCTCTCCCTTTTCAAAGGTGATTTCAGTTTGGGGAAAGCCAGAAGTTGCAGGGCACCAAATCTAGGCTGTCGGGGTGCTAAGTCATCTGGGTGATTTGACGTTTTGCCAAAAAAACTCTGTATAAGATGTGATACATGAGCAGGGACGTTGTTGTGATGAAGCTGCCAATCACCAGTTGCACATAGCTGCGGCCTTCTGAACCATCTGAATAGTGTTCCAGAGAGGACTTTTCAAGCTTAAGGCAAAATCTGATGCAGATTCATTGCTCTACTTGCTCAGTCATCTTGAATGCAGTGGCCACACAGTGCACATGCTCACTCTACGGCACCTGCCACCCCAGCTGACTAGTACAGTGAGGTCATCATTGTTCACACATGCTCATTCCAGTCCATTCTCTTTGACTACCAGGTTACATGGGTGACGTACAAACTGTTCTTGTTATATTAAAACAATGACTGGACTTTTTCCGGACAGACCTTGTATGCTCGTGAATCCACCACCACAATCTAATCCATAAACGTCTCCATTATCCCCAAAGGTTTCCTCCCACTTCTGTTGTTGCTGTCGTAATTATTGTTGTTGTTGTTATTATTATTATTATTATTATTATTACTAAAGCAAAAAGGAGCACGTTAGTTGTCAGGGACTGAGGGCAGGGGAATATTAGTCAAAGGACACAAACTTTCAGTTATGCAAAGTGAAAGAGCCCTAGAGGTCTTCTGCACAGCATGCCCGTAGTTAACAGTACTGCACCATATACCTAAAGGTCGGATGAAAGGGTAGCTGTGCTGTTAGTGTTTATACCAGACACAAAAAACTTCATGTTCATTTTATTCCTTTGAGTAGCTCCGTCATGATTTTTAAATGAACAAAACTGAAATGAGTAATACTAGAATTATTTGTCTTAAATAATGCTAAGAAAGGTTGGCTTGTTTTTATTCTTTTTTATTTGGTCTTTCCTTTTGAAAAAAAAGTGTACTAATTTAGACAGGGAATTTGATCCACAGAGGAAATGCATAAGGATGCTGAGGGCGAAATGAGCCAGGCACTTGGATTAGTTTAGCAAAATCTAGAAAATCTGTGGTGTGGGAAAACTAACAAGCAAAGAAAAACACATGCTCTAAATATTTTTCAAGTTTAAGAGCCAGTTGTTGACTGTGAAGGACTTGGTCCTGGTAAGTCTCCAAGTTGCTCTGCTTCCCAAAACTTGAGAACAATTTTGTTTAAAGGACAAATTTAAAAACTCTGACATCATGTTATTTTTCTATAATCTGGTATCATAATCTTAGTCTCCATGCTGTTAATAACGTACATTTCCTATGGAATATTTTCCTATATATTGTAGAGTGTTGACTTTCCTTAACTTTCTAAGATTATAAATCGTATATTTTATTGTCTTATGCATACTTTTACTCCTACAGATCTAATTCTTCATTCCTGTTGTCTGGGTTGCTGACTGACCTCACTAGTTTTCTTATTTTAATTTACTTTTATTGAAATTTTTCCCATTACCATTTATCCCCCCACTATCCCCTCTTCCATCTCCTCCATTAGTTTCCTTTGATTGGAAAAAGTTAATTTTACATGGGAGAGAGAGCACAGGTCCATTTGTACCACTGAACTCTTCCCTCAGTGAGCCAGACCATCAGGTGCACACTCCATCTCTCTCCCTGTGCTCAGTATGGACTGCATCAGAAGATCCCTTGCCTTCAGATTTTAATTTCATTTGAATGAAGAACTCAAACAGAAGAAGAAAGGGAGGGATGAGAATGGGTCAGGGATTTCATTCCCCCTCTTTTCCCCCCCCAGAAGGATCGCCTTGGAGACTGGCTGCATTCTCAACTGAAGGAATGGTGATTGAAGTCAGGCTCCCCTCTTCACACAGTCAATATCTCTCTCTCTCTCTCTCTCTCTCTCTCTCTCTCTCTCTCTCTCTCCCCCCGCCTCCACCCCTCACCCCCATAATCCTACTATTTTAATAGCTCTGGGATCCTTGCATTCTCTCAGTTTCCTTATACATAAATAATATCTTCGAGAGTAGTCCTTCATTAAACTTGCTTCTTCCCTAGTTCTCCAACCACTACTCTTTGTCTACCCCTAACTGAAGTGAGAGCAATTTATTTATTAAAAGAGCAATCTGTGTCCTCTGCCTACAAGTCCTTGTTGCTTGTCACTCCACTAAGCCTGTTATTATCGAAGCCACTGGTTGGTTGGCACCCGCGAGCTCCATCTTTTAGAAATAGCCTTCCTTAAATTACTTGTGCCCTTCAAAGCCCTGGAGAATATTACTTATGCTTTCTTTCTCAAATATTTGTTTTAGGTTCAGCTTCTGCTATATCACTTTCTCGTCTATCTCCTTAAAAGCTCCTATCTGATACTCTTAATTTAAATGATGTTGTTCTCCAAGTCTCCGTATTCACTGCTGTAATTCTATGTGATTTTATCAATAACTGTGGTTTCAACTACCACTTATATAATGAAACTTCCTAAATCTGTAAGTCAGATCTTTGCTAATTCAAGACTCACAGATCCTACAGCTCCATGACCAGACCTAGTCGGAGGTCCCTTGGATACCTCAAAATAATCATGTCCATTAATTAACCCACCTTTATCTCAGACCCATCTCTTCCCCTGAATTATTGTATATTAAAACCATCTGCCTGGGCACAGCAGATGGGAAGAGTGGATTTGGGGGAGTGCCATGCAGATCTCCCCTCTAAGTCCAAGGCATGCCTTTCCCCAGTTGCTGAAGGAGTGCTGACAGCTTATTGGTGAGCTCCTCTCTGGGAAGTTGCCCTTAGCTAAAGGGAGCTCCTTCGCTAGTGGCTAGATCCCTATCTCAGGAGGTCCGGCATCCAGAGATTGTTAGATATAGAGGAACTGAGTCTCACCCTTCTCGTCTCTGTTGGGGACAACTCTGATGGCTACCCCAGCTCCCGACCTGGATGTAGGACAAACACAGCCTTCCTTCCCTGCAAGCGCCCTCACAGCCCCACTCTGGCTCTGCCCAGTTTGACAAAACTTGCTATTCCCTTTCAGCACAGTACTTGTGAGCCCCATTCAAGAGGCTGTATACCTCTTGATTCATTTCTTGCTGATGTTTCCATTACTTTGGGTGGTCATACTGCCATTTATACACTCTTTATCCTATAGATTATATTTTATTTTTCTGGTCATTTGCTAAAATTCACAATGCTACTATGATCATTGTTCTAAGTGTCTCCTTAACCTGCAGAAATAGGATTTAGAAATAGAATTGCTGAGATGTAAATTATACACACCCCGAATCTATCGGATCATAACTGACTGCTCTCTAGCAGAGCTCAAACCTCTTTCTCCGTGAGCGAAAAGAAGTCCTGGTGCTCTGCATCCTCACTAGCATTTGTTATTGTTGGACTGTTTAGGTTTTTCCCAGTGTGAGGGCTGAGAAACGGTATTTCTTTGTGACTTTAATTTGCATTTCCCTGATTTCCAGCGAGCTCGAGCATTTTTTTGTGTGTGTGTTTTGGCCATTTGTGTTTCCTCTTCTGTGAATCGCCTTTTCATATCTTTTTCTATTTTTCTACTTGGTTGTTTTCTTTTTCATTTTTGATTTGTAGCTTGAAAAAATCTATTTTGAATACTAATCTTTGTTAATTTTTTGCATTCCAAATAACTTCCCCTGGACTGTCTCAGTCACTTCACTTTCTGTGTCCCAGACATTTTTAGTTTTAACAAAGTTATTAATCATTTCCTTTAGCATTTTTGCTTTGTTTCTCTAAAGAAATGCTTCTTCTCAACCCAAAAGTTCTACATTTATTTTTACTTTATTCTAAATTGATTTAAGTTTTTTTCTCTTCTTTTTCTTCTTTTTCTTATCTAGAATACCAGTCTCATCATCTATAAAGTATATATATGTGTGTGTGTGTGTGTGTGTGTGTGTGTGCGCGCGTGTGTGTGTGTGTGTATGTGAATTCTTGGCTTCATTATTTCGGTACTGTTGACTCTTTGTTTTTGTCTCATTTGTCTACATAACAGGAAAAATGCACCCATTAGGTTTTCTTCCTTAACATTATCTTACCTCTCTCGGGCTCTGATTTTTTGAAGCATTTTTAGAATCATCTTGTTAAATGCCAATCAAACCCACTCAAGGTTTTTGTGAGAATTGTATTATCTTTATAGACAGAACTGGTGAAAAAATAGACATTGTTATTATATTGATTATTCTTCTCTATGAACATAGACTATGTCTGTATTAATGTTAAGTCCTTCATAAATATTCATTTTAAAGATATATTTTAATAAAATATTGTACTCTTTTTCAGGTAGTTTATCTAATCTTACAATTAATTTACTCCTAGGTCCCTTATGTATATATTTTGTTAAAATGAATCACATATTTTAAAGTTTATATTTTCAAATGTTTTATTCTGGGATGTAGCAAATTAAATTATTTTTGTAGATTGTATATCTAGCAAATTTGATGCCTACATAAATATATATCATAATTATATTCCATGTTTAAATTTTAATATTTATTTGTATATTCACTTTCTCTTTTCCTTTGAAAAAAATCTTCCAGATTTGATTACTTTAATAGTGTCTTCGAAGAATCAACTTTGATTTTGTTAGTCCTATATAGTATAATTTTTTCTATTTCACTAATTTCACACTAATTTTTATTACTATATTTTTCTACCATCTTCAGGTCTATTTTGTTTCATATTAATTATTATGTCACTAATTTTTAGCCTTCATTTCAAATATTTGCATTTATGAAAATGTATTTTTCTAAATATTATTTCATTTAACATAATACAGTTGAAAAACTTCCTGCATATACTCCCCAAGTACATTTAATAAATTATTATTATTTAATCATAGAAATATTATATAAATAAGCATATTTACAAAATAATATTTATTTGTAATTAATTTAAAAGAATATGCCTTTTATTTTTCTAGATATGTGTATTTGATATGTTAACTTTGTTATTTAAATCTTCCCTATGAATTTTTACTTAAGTCTATTAATTATTGAGAGGTATATATTAAAATTTCCCCTACGAAGAAAAATTTTAAAATATTTTCTTACAGTTCTACAAAGTTGTGTTCATAAATATTTGTTATATGATTACTAGATTCTAGTTTAGAATTGTTATGTTTCTTAGTGTGGTTGAACCTTTTATCCTTATGCAGTAACCATCTTAATGCTCATTTTTCATTTTTGCACTAAAGGCTATTTCCTTAAACTAGTACAGTCACTGCAGTTTTCTTTTGTTAGTATTTGTCTGGTTTATCATTATCTCGTTACTGTCAACTTTTCTTCATTCTTTAGTTTTAGATGTGCCCTGAGCTTGTAGGTAGACCTGATGTATTCAATCTAACAATCTCCCTCTCATAATTTAGAAATTAGGTCCCTTTATATTTATGGAGATTGTTGATATTTTTGCATTTATTTCTGCCATCTCGCATCTAGGTTACTTTTTCTCTCTGTTCTCCTTTACCTTTCCTGGCATATGTTTTTGTTGATCGGGCTTTTAAATTTTATTTTCTAAATTCATTTAGAAATCATATGTCCTCTCTTTCCTAATCCACCATTCCTCTAGCCGCGGAAGCATTACCCACTTTATCACAGATTTATTTTGCTTTTCACGTGTGTATGTGTGTCAATTCAGCTATGCATTTGCCTTTTTTAATTTTTATTTTATCCACCATATTCAGGGTTTTTTTCTCATTGGGAGGGTTTTCCTTCCCCACCAGTCCATAATGTTAGCAGAAATGAAAATCCCCACCACGTACTCCCTCACCTGTTAACATCCCCTTCAAACTCGTCACTCAAATAATGTGGAAGATAATCTTTACCTAGAGATAATGAAAATTTTTAATAATTACAAAAGACAGAAAGGAGAAACTCACTTTTCCTTATTTCTGTACTGATAATATATATAATCAAAGTTTATCTACAGGAGTAGTTCTCTAAAACATGTTCTCCTTAATTTCTGCCAAAGAAGTGGTCACAATACCTTCTTGTAGACCCTGATTCTCAACAGCCAACAATAGAATGTCTTGTATTACTTTTAAAAGTTTTCTTTCTCTCAATTATGTTATGTGGAGACAAGGGTGAAGGGATTGTATGCATTTCTCTGAAAAATCATCTTTAGAAACTGTCATTAGGTTTCAGGGCGCACATTGATGGCATCTTCTCCACTTTGCCACCACCTGCCATGAGCCAGGCTCCCACTGACATTCAAACTGTTTGAATTCTGTGCCTGGGGAGTTGATGCTATTACAGGGAACAGAGATGGTTAGCTGACCACCAAAGTTTCCCGTAGTCTTTGCTTGAACAAGAGCCATCTGTCTAACTCACTTCAGACTATGATATGAGCAAAACCAAACATTTTTATATTGACCCACTGAAGTTTGGCAGTTGTTTAAAGTATCAGTTGCCTAACCTAACTTACACAATGACATGCCCTTTCAACAGGCACCTTGTACCTTAAACCTCCCAAATCCACAGCCATCACTAGGTGCTTTTATTGTAAATATATCCACATAGTAGGTTTGATAGTGAACATGTGTTTTCAGTGAAATATTTTATAGTATTTTAGCTCTTTAATTTTTATCCTTAGCTAAACATATAACTATGAACATATACTTTTTTGGAGATAGCTATGTTTAGACTTAGAAGTGTTCTTTAGTTTATTGGGATATTGAGGGAAGTAAGTTTCTCATTCCCATTAACTTACTTTAAATTAAAAACAATATAAACTATTTCCATTGTGGTGGTTAAGTAAAGCCAATTTCATTATTTTAAGTGGTACTTAAAATGCATCTAAGTCTTCAACCATTTATTATTACCTTAAGGCATTATATAAAAATGTGCTAGATGCTTTTTTTCTGCAAATGCTTGTAAGTGTAAGAGAAAGCTATGTAAGAAATCAACTTTGAAATATCTAATCCAATAGCTATAAGTGTACTTCTTAAAAGCTAGATAAATATTAACTTTACCTCTAAATAAATGTACGAAAAATGTCCTAGTTAGCTAATTATAGTCTAATTTTTCTATAATTAGAATTTTGTGTGAATAAAACAACAATATTTTAAAAAATAATGATTTAGTCCATTAAGCGCCTGATGCGAACCTTCCCTATGGGAGCACTTGATATTCTAAGAGAGAATGAGGGAGCTTTTCCCCAGTCCTGGCCTAAATAAGGGCACAACT
Source organism: Artibeus jamaicensis (assembly GCF_021234435.1). NCBI lineage: Eukaryota > Metazoa > Chordata > Mammalia > Chiroptera > Phyllostomidae > Artibeus > Artibeus jamaicensis. Next base: position 16,404,943 of record NW_026522056.1, on the reverse strand, counting down.
TATACCACTCAAAATGCAACACTTTACCTCTCTACCAAGGTCATGACCAGAAGCTGTATTTTCTCACCCAGCTTGAGCTCTGTTTGACAATATTAGAATGCAAAATCCACAGCACTCAATTCCATGATACTTTGCAAACCTGCAGGGGGAACATGTGCTAATTTCTTAGAAATTCTGCTTTTAAAAGCAAACAAACATAGAACTCAGTTAGCCTATGAATATGCCAGATTATTAATCCTATCTAAGTGATTACTTGCATGTATAAGTAAGAGTATGCCAATGAAAAATCATACATTTTCCAGAAAAAACCATGCACACCATTAGAAACATGTCAGGTATAGGTTTTTATCATGATAAAATTAATGTAACATATCCATTAACTATAATAAATAATAGTTATAAAAGATATACATATATAGGGAATAAATGATATATATAAAAGCATGGCTTATATATATTATAATAACATGTTTATGTTGTATTTATATTATTAATAATATAATAATTTATATTTCTATGAATTTATTACTATCACTTATTATGTAGCTGGTATGTGTCAGGGATCATGACAAATGCTTTACAAAGGGAGGCCCCAAAAACCCGGAATTTAATTACCAAAAATTGTGTATTTATTCTTACATGTTTCAACTTTGGTCTCTCGTTCAATGTTCACAGCATCCTTCAAGTTAAATTCTCACTTTACGTGAGTAAACTGAGTCTCTAAAAGGACAAATTGCCCAAGGTCACGTGGTTAGTTAATGGCATGCCTAAACATTTCGTACTGCTTCCAAAGTTGGTGCATTTTCCACAAAAACCACACTGTCTGGTTTCCCAACTATTTGATATATTTCTATGAAAAACTTGCATATATTATATTGTGTTTACTCAGAATTTAAGTACTTTTTTGTAAATGCAGTTATCCTATCCCAAATGGCTAGAAAAGAAAAATACCACTATTGTTACTGTTATTTTTGTTCCAGAAACAACCAGTGGCTCACGTTTTCTGGGAGATAACATATTAAACAACTGCAAGGAGAAAGTACAACTCTGCCTCCTGGAAGAAAGATTCCTAAAAAGGAAGTCCTATCTGGTGCCACAGCCAACACTGGCTATGGACCACCCAATGCCAATGTTCTCTTTTCTCCTGATCGCAGCACCAATTGCAGAGGATCCATCATTTTAGGTATGGACATGGTCCCTACTTATCGCCAGGGGAGAAATCATGAGTAGGGTAAGCCAATTCTTGAAGTTCTTTCCCCTTCAGAAGTGGTCAGACTCAGTCGAGTCTTATGGATGCAGCTACTAGAGAGTCTTTGTTTTTCTAACGCTGATGCTATTTCCCACGCTGCAGTCATATTATGGGTGTGCAGATGGACGAGATTCTAAGAAGGCTGCACAGAAAGTGGGGAGAACCCCTTCAAGCTGCTTGATAGAGGTTCTCAGCTCAGTTTTCAGGTAAATAGGTCAAAAATTATAATACCTAATTATTCTAAATTTATAGATACTATATCCCTATAGAAAACAATACACTAGCATATGTAAAGAACTTCAAAACACATGTTTTATATGCTTACTTTTCTTTTTTCATTCAATATTGTAAACAAGAACAGTAAAATTAATTAATTTTTTTCTCTGCCCATGTTAGAATATTAAGATTAAAAGTAAAATTTTGTGTTCACTCTTCTAGCTTGAAGCTTTTTAGGTGTGTCCATCTAAGGCCTCAATAAATAAAGTCTATGCAGTTTTCATGCAAAATGGCTTCTTTCAGGTTGCTTACATTCAAATCAATGCAGCTGCTGTTTTCTCCTTCCCTCTAGTACTCTACCTGGTCTTCTCTACCTGGGAGTAAGGAGGGGACAGACAAGTATTAGAACTAGGGAGGATACCTGGATAAGAAGTAAAGAAAGAACTGAACTAACAGACAAAATAGAGACAGACTCATAGATAGAGAGTTAGGTTGACAGCTATGGTGGGGGGTGAGGGGTTAGGAGGGATCAAGCAAAAAAGAGGAAGAACTCGTGGACATGGACAACAGTGTGGTGACTGCAGGGGGGACGGGTGGAGGAGGAAGAAGGTGGGGGGGGCGTTAAATGGTAACTGAAAACACAGTAAAAATAAACAATTAAAATGTCATGTATACAGCATTAAAAAAGAAATAAAGAACAAAGGGGATTTTTAAGACATAGGGTACAGGAATTGGGGTAGATGAAATAAGCTTTTAATATGCAGATACTCTTTAAATCCATTTTGTAAAAATTTTGTTAATCCTGTGGCTTAGTCCAGAAGGGGCAAAGAAGATTAGTGTAATGGGCTTTGTTTTAGCCTTTGACAAAGAGGGCTTTTAACAAACCCGAACCCTGAGCAAAAGGCTCTGAATCTGACATTCCTTCTCATGAAGAAAAGGTAAAGAAACAATAGGATGCCTATAATTGGGAAACACTTCAGAATAAAGATGATGTAAAATGCAAATCATCATTTCCAATTTCTCGGCACTCAGAGGAAAAGGTTTGTCAAATATAAAACGAGGCTGCTGCCAGGTGAGTGTATTTCTGCTATCTCACATGGGACACTGTCTTGATTGCGAAGTTCTTTATCTTTTCTATCACACTGCAAATTGCATCAGCAGTTAGAATGACAGCTGCGAGGCATATAAAAAAGGTTTTCCATTTTCAAGAAAAAAGGGATTAATTTTATGAATTCAATTTTCTCTAAGAGAAGACACAGTCTATCTAAAAAAATGGAGTAAGATAATTTAATTAACATCTAACTATACCTTGGCCACTAATGGATCCAATGTTCCTTTACCAGTGTTAAATTCAGAAAATGCTGCTGCCAGATTAAACCTCCCTAAAGGAGCAGTAAGAAAATATATGTATCTAATCCATTTATATCAGGAGAAATGACCTAAGGCAGTAATGTCATTTTCTATTAAGGTAATCTGGAAAGTGGATGGAAACCAGTTAGACAGTAATTTAATATAAGCACAACACAGAACTCAGAAAGGAGCAAATTTATTCCTTCACTAAAGAATGGTTAAATGGTATCTTGTATTTGATCTGAGAAAATGATTTTCAAAGCCTGGCATATACTTATTTTATGAATATTATTGCTTCAAAGGTCATTGAGAAGTACTTTCCAAAACCAATATAAAGGACGTAGTCCCTCTTTAGTGGTTATAAAATTAGTTAGAAAGCTATCACCTTAACTTTCACTGTCATGGTGAAAAAAAAAGGCGATTAAGGCTAGCAAATTTTACTCAGAATCAGATCTTTGTACAATATAGTAAGTAAACATTAAATTCCAAGGTAGAAAGTCTCCAAACAGGCTTTCTACATATTTACATCATATATTTATATTTAAGCTTTGACTTATCAGAAAACAGGTGTCGTCCTCATCAATTTGATGTTTCAAAAACAGCACAGACATCCATTTATAAAACGGTCTGTGTGTGTGATAGTCAGAGACCCTTCCAGATCCTGGTCTGTGCGGTAGGTAAGGCTCTAAGCCAAAGGGCACGCTCTCTGTGCCCCTGGCCCGCTTTCTCCGCTGGCAGCTCAGTGGGGCAGAGCAAGGACTAGCCAGCAGTCACAGTATTTCAGACTGGGCAGTAAAATTGGCAGAAAACTGGTTAAGTTCTAGTTTTAGAAAGTATCATAACACTGCCTCCAGGTATTCAGATTGGGCCCCTGAAGCCCCAAATAATGCCATATTGAGCCCTTCTCATGAGGCAACTGTGATGTTTTCTCAAACATTTATATACATATATTCTCTCCATTTGAAGACGAAGTGTTGTCAAGTACACTTTTAATAATGTTTTTTTAAGAAAAAAAACATTCAATAACCACTTTTAAGCAATGCAAACATTTTATTTGCCTTAATAACTACATTTCGTCTATCTTGGTGACTGCAAGTCTTCTGCCCCTTCATATCCAGAGAACAACTTGCCTTCTTCACCAGCGACACCTCTGGCAAAGTTGCATCCTGCTCTTGATAAACTTTGCTCTTGATCTTGACTTGAGCATATAAACAGCACTAGGATGATTTTTCTCAAATTTCCTACGGTGAAACTTATGGCTTCACTTTTTCTTTAATTCATTTGTATATCTCTGGAAATTAAACAACCTCCACTGAAGTCAACAGTAAACTTTTGATGGAGAATGTTCTAGCATTTGCTTGGAAGTTCATAAGGATGAATAAATTAGCAACACCAAGGTCATCTATTTTTCCAAAAATATCAAATTATGTAATTTAACAGTACATGTGGCAATTTGTACTTCAAATGTATTAAATTATTCAATGGAATAAGTATAAGTGCCTTTTTATCAGACATGATTTGAATAATACAAATGTAACTTCCACTCCACTCCCTGGTCCTTATCTAATATTTACATATTTTACCACGATTTGATATCTGTATCAATGAGACCATAACTATCTTGACAACTGCTGTGCATGAGTGGGGACTTACAGGTGTTTTAGGTCCACATTATCAGTAATTCTGCATTGATATTTAATAAAATTCTTTGGAAAAGGACCACCATAGACTGTGAAACACTTAAAAAATGTACATTAGGGTTTTTCTTTTTTCCTCTTAATGGTAAAACAACAGAGCCTGTTTTGGAGTTTGTATTTCCTATACCACTTATTCATTACTTAAACTGATTTGAATGTTATTTATTATTAGAAAATTGGTTCCAGGTCTCTTAGCAAGACTGTAAATCCCTAGAGGGCAAGTGTATATTTTCATCTGTACTTTTCATCACTAGTAGCTCCCACTCTGCCTGCCTGCACCGATTAGGAAATAGAACACACTCTGTTCAAGAAATGCTCATTCGGGGATTATATAGACCCCAAGATTTATGAAGATTGGAGGACACAGCAATGGATGAAAGCTCTTCTTCCTGAGAAGCTCTTCATTGGTTGAAGGGCTGTCACAGTTCATATGTAAAAGAGTCACATCAGCATACCAGGGACCTCAACAAAAATGAAGATCCGAACCCTCACTTTCACAGAATAGTTGAGTTGTCACCTTGGGGAAGCACCACAGAAAACAGTCACATGTGATGTGATAAGGGCCTCAAACCTAGTACGAAGTTCCATTACAGTTGGGGAAAAGCGGTTTGTTTTTTCAGATGATAGCTCTAGATTATTTTATTCTCCTCAATTCTCTGTACTGATCTTGATGGTCAATTACCTCCTACACATGGATATAATAATAAGAAGAGGGAAAATACAAACAAAAAAACAATAGAAAATTAGCAGAGATGAGAGTTCTCCTTCTATTATGTGCCCTTCATTAGCAAAATTACTAAGTAAAATCTGATGCCTCAGCCAGAAATTTTTGAAACTTATTTGTAATATGAACTTCTGTTCTTTAATGTTAACAAGAAACTGTGCTCTAGGAGTTTATTGTAACTTAAAATATTAACTGATAATTGTGCACAGATATAATAATTTTTGTTTTCATTTTTCTTTCACCCTTTGAACTTGCTGTGTATGTGTATGTGTGTGTGTGTGTGTGTGTGTGTGTGTGTGTATAAATTTAAAATGCAGGGCTTACATAATTTAACCAGCTATACATCTGGTTAAATATTAAAACACGTCACTACCAGTTGGTCACTAGCTGTCGCATCAAGTGTCCTGAGCATTCTCATGTAGCTCAGCACCTACACTGACACTTGCCACTGTCTCTCTAACCCAACAAATCCAAGTGCATCTTGGCAAAGGAAGGAGCTTCCAGAAACCTGCTCCAAGGATCACAATCAACATGTATTCCAATTGCTTATTGCCTCAGCTGTCCCTGCTGTCAAATATTCTGAATAGCTCCCCTTTACAAATATGGTAAAAGATACATGGGAGAGAGAGAGACAGACACACACACATATATATGTACATACATACATGGAAACCTGAGACACAGAGACATATAGATAAACGGTTTATGCTAAAATCCTAATAACAATATAAAATCAAAAATATTTGGAAATAGTTGTTTTAAAACAATCAGGACTCAGGTATCATTCACTCCTTGATTGGTTTATCATATTTATAGCCACTTCAATTATACTGGCCTATTAAGAGCTTTTTGGAATCTTCAGAGAGATTATTAGAGGAAACAAACCAGTTTTTATGCAGAGAATATTTTCTTACAGTAAAGACAATTAAGTCAGTTAAATGGATATCAAAGGAGATTTCTAAAAGTTGTCCGTAAGTTCAATTTTGTACCAAAACATAGTCCAGACTGGTAATAAAAGATTAATCATGATAAATGTTAACAGGTCTTTAGGTTCTAGCATTTTATTTTATTTTACTTTTTATTGTATTTATTTGGGTGACACTGGTTCTAGGATTTTAAGATATATTTAATATTAGGTGATTTATACAACCACGTAAACCATTATTAGAATAGAGTGAAATTTCATTTATTCCATTAGATTTTAATTATTAAAATGTGGAAGAAAGAAGAAAGCTTAAATATTTGTTAATTTAAAAATATTCGATACCTACCCATTGTAAAGCCTGATTCGGGATGCTAAGATGTGTGAGTAACTACAATAAAGTCCCTTCTGTCATGGAGCTTATATTCTATTGGGTGTGGCAACTAGTGAACAAATGAAAGCATAAATTACTGAACACTAAAGGAAGAATTGCAGCAAGGTAAGAAGGGCATGAGGAAGTATGTATTTGCTATTTCTACTGGTAGTTAAGGAAGACTCCACGGTTAAACTCATCTAGGAAAGAGCGTTCTAGGAGAGTAATCAGCAGGTGCCAGCTCCTGAGACAGGACTGCCTTTGGCCCTGCTAAGAAATGGCAGGAAAGCCAGTCTGTCTAGAGTGCAGGGAACAAGGGGGTCGGTGGAGGAGAAGGAGTATTATATAAGGTTAGAGCACTGGGGTGAGGGGTCAGGTTTTCGTGGGCCATTGTAAACAATTTATTTTATTCTGAATTTGGTTAGGAGTTATTAGGGAATATTCAAGGTTACTTATTATCATATGATGTAATTGAAGTGTCAGGAGAATGACATGGTCCGACTTATGTTTTAAAAGGATCCACCAGGCTGCTGTAAAGAGGACAGATGGCAGGGCCTCAGTGTGGAAAAGGGGAAGCTAGTTAGGATGGTTATCTGATCGTCAGCAAAGCTAAGGCACTAGTGATCCATGTGGTGAGAAGCTTTTAGATTCTAGATACAGACTTAAAAGAAATTCAGAGACTTCGATGAAGAATGTGTCAGAACGAGCTGGGAGAGCTGTGCCAAAAGGAAAAATATTTCTGGAAAATGCAACTCTCAGACATAATCAAACACATATCTTATTTGTAATACAGTATAAAATGTATGAGTTTGTATACAATGTTTTGAAAATAACTAGGAGAGTGCAGTCTGGTGCAGCTGTACATTTACACAATGTACATTTACAAATGTACTGTGGTACATTCACACAATGGAATACTATGCAGCAGAAAGAAGGAACTCCTACCCTTTGTGGCAGCAGGGATGGAGCTTTTCATTATGTTAAATGAAAAGTCAACTGGTAAAAGACAAATACCATAAGATCTCACTCATTTGAGAAATCTAATGAACAAAATAAAGTAACAAGCAAAACAGAAGCAGAGACATGGAAACAGGGAACAGCCTGACAGCTGCCAGAAGAAAGGGGGACAGGAGGCAATGGTGAAAATAAGGAGAAAGGATGAGTCAAACAACATGAATGTATGACCCTTGGACATGGACAATGGTGTGGGGATGGACTGTGGGGGGAGGAGGGAGCTGAACAGAGAAGGGCAAAGGGGAGAAAAATTGGAGCAATGGTAATAGATTAACAAGAATTCAAATAATATAAGAGAAGTTTTACATTTAAAAACAGAAAATATTATGCATAAGAAATCATAATATAAAAAGACATCTGATATGGAACACTGGCCTGAGTTAAATAAGGTGGGTTCCAAAAATAGTGAGCCTCCATTCCCATCACGAACATTTTCAAGGCAGAGACCACGGGTATCCATGCACAAATCCCGTTCCAGAGGGCATCCCTGTATCCTCAGGTGAGGAAGATGCTACTTGCAGTTAAGCCTTTTTATAATTTTCAGCTCAACAGGGAAAACTTAGAAGAAATGACTACACAAAGGAAAAACTTCAAAGAAATGAAAGATCAATCTTATTTTCATATAATCCTTGTTTCAAAATACTCTTCATACCATAAACTTCAATGAAATACACGTCATTTCCCTCTACTGATGCATGAATACACCCACAGCAAATTGTATGTACAAAACTAGGGTCAACAAATGCAGAATGGTTTCATTGTCTGCAGTTGCATTCTCTGATTGGAAACAGCCCCTTGGGAATTCATGACTGAAGACAAGCCCCACCCCCTGAGACTGCAGTGGCCCTGACCCCTTTAAACTGCAGCCTCCCTCACTCAGGATTATCAGACAAGACCTTGCTGGCGAATCTATTCGTTCTCCTCAGCTTGAGACCAACACAGGTGATTAACTAGGTAAGACTTTTACTCTTCCTTTCTATTTAATATTACATATAACAACATATATGCATTATCATGAGAGAGATTTGCATGTTCACATGTTTCTGAAAATATAGTAATCATACTTAATGCATGGAATAAAGTTCTATAAATAGATTAAACTGCCTATGATTAAATGTACATAAAAAAACTGAAGGTGCTTAGTGTCACTGACATTGATTGAAATTGTATCCAACTAAAACTGTGTCATGCTCTCTCATGGAAATATGACTTTTTAACAAAAATTGGTCATTGCAACACTGTGCCATGTAATTTGTTTGGAAAGATGACTTCTGCTAATAGTTCAAAGTGAAAATATTTGTTCAGTTTAGAGAAGATAATAAATACTGTTTGGATTTGCATTTTCAATTTTTCCATCTCCATTTTATTATTGGATAATTTCAGTACAGAAATTGTAAGATTATCTATCATTGCTCTTTAAAATACTGTTTAAATATGTGTATAGTTATTTCAATTATAAAAATAATTTATAATGTTCTTTTATCATAAACTTTTAAATAGAATTTATTATTTTTGAATTTATTATTAAATAAATCATTTACCTCTTCTGACAATTAACTAATGGACTGAATAGATCTAAGCAAAGCCAGAGAAGCATATTATCAAGGCTATACTGTCAAAAAGCATATCTGTTTAAACAATTGGAGCTGCTTAATTAGCAATGTTGTGAGTGAAATGATCACTTGCCTTGAGGTTGAGAGTTAATTGAATGAACAGACAGCATGCTTTTCCTTACAACAACCTATAACACTAATGGATAAGCTCATTTTTTTCTTCCTTGAAATAATTGCTCAGATATCCTTAATTTAAAATCACTTGCATTTACTCAGTTGGTTGTTTCCAAACAGGGCAAAGGTCTTGGATACTTATACTAGGGAGATTCAAAACGTCAGTATGATGTAGAGTGTAGGACCTTTCAGTATAAGTAATTAAAATTTACCTTGCATGCTTTTTTATGTTGAATATGTTACCTATTTCAGTTTGCAGAAAAGGAACTATGACTACGAACTAATCTTACAAAACCCTAGTAAATGATTTTATTGTTTCTCTGTCGGTTCAATGACTTATCTTCTGTTTCATACCATGTAGGAATTTCTGACGCAACACAAAGAAAAAATGAATGATTCTCATTAACCAAACTCTGCCTAGATTAGTGAATTGTATATGTTAATTACTATTTTAATATTGCCAAGATTCCTAAATCAGTGACCGATGTTAGAAACACCACACAAACATGAGTGAGAGTGAAACTCAGCATCCCAATGCCTAGATGGGAAATACTAGGTCCATAGTTCCATCCGTGTATTTATGCACGAGAATAAATGATCACAAATTAAGCATTAGTCTTCATGTTCTTAGTATTTCTCATTACATTTGCAGAGTAAGATTTTTTAAATTTTATTGAAGAAAACTGTCATTCTTTGAACAATTTAATTTATTCATTATCTTAAATTTAATTATCTTAAAAGCATGTTCAATTTATGTTATATTAAGCACAATGTTATGAAAGGTATTACCACCTAAAAACCTTAAGAAATCTTAATTTCTGGTATCTTAAAATAAGTCTACAATCTAGCAAAAAGATCTATGCCTTAAAATTCAATTGTATTCTCGATACATGTGAAATTGTCTGATAATAAATAGAAAAGTACATGAGCTATAGATGCTTTTATATAAATTTTTTTCAAAATAAAAGGAAAAATAAAGTCATTTTCCCTTAACCTTAACAGAATTGGAAATTATAAAAAGCCAAAGTTCTGGGAAATATTAGGAATTTGAAAAGTTCATTTTATTTTTGTTGTGTAGTCAGCGGCTTGGAAATGCCTTTATGTTGCCATAACTTTAAAAATCTATGAGGCATTTCGAGCACATTAAAAAATCAGCAATGTAATGAACTCCTAGGTACCGAGGACAAGCATTGAGAATTATACATGTGGCCATTTTTGTTCCATGCCCAGCCCTTCCATTTTTCCTGGTTCCCACGTTGTTTTTAAGTAAATCCTAGAAAGCATATCATTTCATCTGTAAATATTTCAGTATGCCTCTCCAAAAAATAAGCTTTCTTCTTTAATTCACTACAATACTATGGATCACAGTTTTACATCCTCAAAAATTAACATCTTTAATATCATCAAATAAACAACAAATGTATAACTATCCTGTAGTCTCCTAAATGTCACTTTTAAACATTTATTAAAATCAGTATCTAAATAAAACAATTGAGTTTTTAGATTATTTTTATTATTTTTTAATTTATTTATTTTAATTGTTGTTCAAGTATAGTTTTCTGTCTTTTACTCCCATCCCAGCCCACCTCCCCAGTGCTCCCCACCTCCCTCCCATTTCTACCCACCTTAGTTATTGTCCATGTGTCCTTTATACTTGTTCCTGTAAACCCTTCCCCTTTTCCCCTGAAATTCCCTCCCCTCTCCCCTTTGGACACTGTCAGCCTGTTCTCTACTTGAGTGTCTGTGGTTATATATTGCTTGCTTGTTTGTTTTGTTGCTTAACTAAAAATGGATCTGCCTTTTTGACCCAGCAATTCCACTGCTAGGATTATATCCTAAGAACCCTGAAACACCTATCCAAAAGAACCCATGCACCCCAATGTTCATAGCAGCACAATTTACAATAGCCAAGTGTTGGAAGCAACCTAGGTGCTCATCAGTAAATGAATGGATCCAAAAACTATGGTACATTTACACAATGGAATTCTATGCAGCAGAAAGAAAGAAGGAGCTTCTACCCTTTGCAACAGCATGGATGGAACTGGAAGGCACTATGCTGAGTGAAATAAGCCAGGCAGTAAAAGACAAATACAATATGATCTCACCTTTAACAGATCATTTTTATTTTTTTAATTGAATCATGAGGGTATTTTTTGTGTTTTTTCCATTACCATTTAGCCCCCGCAGCAGTCACCACGCTGCTGTCCGTGTCCATGCGTCCTTTTTCCTTTCTGCTCAGCCCCTCCACCCTCTACACTCCCCCACCCTCACTCCACTAGCTGTCATCCTTTTCTCTATCTATGAATCTGAATTCTTTTTCTCTCTCCTTATTTTTATCTTTCACTTTATTGAAGAAAAAAAACACCTGGGTTTTTGTCTTGTAGAATTTTCCTGTCTGGATCTTGCTGATTGCAGTCCCATGGTCTAGTCCAGGATATTTCACTGCTTTCTGTATTTTTAACACGTTGGTATTTGGGTCTAAAGCGTTGCTTGGGTTCAGGTTCCATTTCTTGGCCAGGAGCTTCGGGGCCGGCCTGTGTTCTTCCATCAGGAACCACTTCACTCATGGCTGTTTTCCTTTCTGTGATGTCAGCAGTCATTGGCGCTCAATGTCATATATTTTTCTGAAATATAAAAACACAGAATTGATTTTGAAAAATAGTGGACACATTGAAAATTCCTGTGGAAAAACAACCCAAGATGAAATATAAATATTCCTTCTGGGTTACTTGGCTAGTAAAATTGCCAAAGCAGGTTTTTTTCTTCCATATGATGCAGTTTCTCGAACTTAAACTTATGTAATATATGTAGTGAAAGTTTGAGGTCTCGGATTTCTTAGAAAATGCACACTGGGTTCATTCCTCTATTCCTCTTTATCTATTTTCTTGTTTTTTTGTCCTATTACTTGAATTCTTCACTGGATACTTACCCAGGTTATCCAAGCTGCCATCTCATATACCAGGTTTCTATTGTTAGCCTGATTATTCTAACAAGTACTTCCTTATGATTATTAATGTGGTTATAGCAATTATGTTTCCAGGAATCAAAAATAGGGCACATAACCTGAGTAATAATATTTGCCTCATTCCTAGCAATCTGAGAAATATGCCTCACATGCTAAAATGTCAGCATTTCTTTACAAGTTCTATTATTTATGGGATCAAATGGATAGAATATTTTTCTAAATCATTTTCTCAAACAGGAACTTAGGTATTAAAGTATAAGATAGCATCTGCTTAGTGGCAGATGGGAATTTGAGCTCAAAGGCTAGTCAAATGTGTGATTATTGGAATGAAAAAAATGACAAGCCAGACCTGGAGCAAGGCTCATGTATTGGTAGGTGGCCGAGGGTTGTATTAGGACTGCTTGGTGCTGCCCTGCCTATGACAATCGTCAACGAGACAAGGGAGTACCTTCCAAGGACTTCATGTGACTTTATAAGAGAGTGGGTGAAAGCAGAGACTGAAGTTTAAAAGTGTATGGGATCCAAAATAAATGAATAGGTATTTGTTAGGAAACAAAGAGTAAAATACAACATAGATTGGGAAAGTATCCATGATGATTTTATGAGTATTTTATGTAAAATGAGTTTATTTGCAGTAGTTGTTAAATGATTTTAAACTGCAAATAGGCAAATCTATAAAAATAAATGCCCTGATCAGTGGATGCTTATAGATGTATGTATGTATACGATATGAAAATAAAATTAATAAAAATAAACTTCATTTTGGATTCTGTTTATGGAAACCTCATTGTTTTATACTAAAATAAGGTTACTTTAAATAAAATAGACTTCTTTGGCTACCTAAGATTTTGAAAAACCTAAATATAAAAGGAATCTCTATTAGGAATAAAATAATCTTATACAGGAATACTATGGTGTATTTTTATATTGCCATTTTTCTTTATTTCAAATATTTCTACACTGATTTCTGACTGGAGTAAAGATGACAGCTTGAGGATTGTGCTAGTAATGATAGAACATGCAAAATGTCTTTGATGTTAAGCTGTTTAAAAGGCACTCCAGCCGCAGCTAACTTTCTGGGGTTTCAACCAAATGACTAACTAAATATTTTTTCCAGGAGAATTGTTGACTACTAGGCCTCACTGAGACATTTTAATGACTTTAGGTCTGGATTTCCCCCGGGAATTCCTTAATTTATTTCCTCCTACTTAAGATTTTATTTATTAAATTCCATACAACCCATTCCTCAAGAGCATTTATAAATTAAATGACAGGTTGTCAGAGAAACAGGTAATGCCTCCTTACCGTGCATTTACTTTAATAAAAATTCATAGAGAAATCATTGAGAATTACATAGCTTGGGACCCTCTGCAGTCTGAATTTTTGGCACGACTCCTAAAAGAAGAAAAGCATGTTTTCCATGGCCTTCTAATGACAAGGTTTAGGGTTCTTGGGATACTGCCATCTGTTCCAATTTCTCCAAGTAGTAAAACTGGATAGTGCCTCTAAGTCAAGCAAGACCATTTAAGAAGGGTAAGCATGGTGAGGATGCTGAGCCTGAATCAGGCTGTCCAATAGCTCCATACCTCATGTGAACCAATGCATACATAGTAAGTTTGAGACTTGTTTTTCTTTCTCAACTCTACATTCCACTTGTTATTCTAAGGACTTTTATAATTCTTCAGTGTTGTCCTGGCTATTCAAGGACCTTTACATTTCCCAGTTTAGAATCAGCTTGTCACTTTCTACCAAAAAGGGAAGATTTTTATTGAAATTAAAGAAAACTCCAGTGTATTCCAATGTAAATGGGTTTAATATTAGCTTGTAAATTGAAGTAAAAGAAAGGTAACTACTTTTGGAAAACTGTACATTGTTTTCTGGTTCGTAAGGGAAAGAATACTGAAAGAGTAGGTTAATTCTAAAAGGAATATTAGAAATTATTTATCAGGTAGTCTTCTATCTTATTTGGCTAAGAAATTCATTCTCCAACAAAAATATTTGTTGAGTATGTAGATAATAAAAGTGACCCAGACAGAAAGAGCCCTTTGGAGTGGGGTCAGCACAGAGGAGGAGGAAGTCACATGCCCCATTCTCTCCCCAGCCTGCTCAGCAAAGGCAGCCCCCAAATTAGTAGCAGTAGTAGTGCTACTAATTAGCACTACTCCGATTAGTAGCATGCACCAAACATGACTCTTATATGTTTAAAAATGACATGAATGGGGAAAAAAGTAAAATTTTCATTGGCTTTCACTTTCTCTGGTATACCTCTCTAACATTTTTTATTTGACACTTTAATAATTCTAACTATACTTAAAAGTTTGAACCAACAATCCAAAAAACTCCAGAAAATAAGCCTCTCTCTTGGATGAAAAACTTGAAGCTGACAAGCGTTGATTTAGGCAAAAGGCAGACCACTACCAGTGGCAAAATAAGATTAGTAATCAGACTCTGATGACTCTTTTTTCTTTTCATACATAAACTTCTTTAACTCTCAATAACTTATGCAAGTCTGCATTCCACACAAAAGTGGCTAAGTGTAGTTGTCTCTTGGCTCCCTTGTTCTATATATGATGTAATGTCAAATCTTGCATGCAGCAATGCAAATTAAAAATAGGTCAGAATGTGTCTACAAGGGTTTTTTTAATTCAGTCCTTCTGTGCAGTTGTGAAATGTATTTTGAGTGGGGACCTGCAAGAGGGCAAGATGTTGACTTTGAATAAAAATGTATTCATTAAATATGTATATCATAATAGAATGCATAATAGCCTGGTCAATGTCTCTTACGTTTGCGTGTACTGCAGTTCCACTCAAGCTTTTATCCTTCAACACACACACACAACAACTCTTACCCTACTTCAGGTGTAGAGAATAGAAGTTGCATATTTTAATTTAACAAAAAAAATAGTAAACTATCTAAATTTATCAATATGCCAAGAAATAGAGCCCAATAAATGGGATGGTTTCTGGGCAACTTTTTTTACTAGTTTTCACAGGGTATTAAAACTCAGTCAAGTGGCCAAAATTAGCTGTCCTAACAATATTGGGTGATTAATTATCTTAAGCAGTGAGAGAAAGAGAAAGCATCCCTTCTGGGCCTCCAGCCTGCCAGCCCGCATTGCAGATATTAAACTTGCCAATGCCACTAACACGTGAGCAAGTTCCTTATAATAAAACTGTCTCTCCTTATGTACACATTATATTGCTCTCATCCTTCTGGTGAACACTAACATAACATGTTATGATTTTTTTATTTTTAAGTGAATAAATATTTTAAACATTCCTTAGTTTTAATGTCTAATAGAGCAATTACATATAATCCACATATAAACAAAATCTTTTTGGATTTCTCAATAATTTCTGTCTCAACTCTTTCAATTTTTCTCAATAATTTCTCAACTCTTTCTGTCTACTTTGTACCTACCATTTATGCTACTTATTCCCTGTACCTTTTCCCCTTTCTCCTCCTCCTCTGCTGATAACCCTCCATGTGATCTCCATTTCTGTGATTCTGTTCCTGTTCTAGTTGTTTGTTTAGGTTTTTTCTGTTTTTGTTTTTTAGGCTAAGTTGTTGATAGTTGTGAGTTCATGTTTTTTATCTTTTTCTTAGATAAGTTCCTTTAACATTTCATATAGTAAAGGCTTGGTAATGATGAATTCCTTTAACCTGACCTTATCCAAGAAGCACTTTATCTGCCCTTCCATTCTAAATGAAAGCTTTGCTGGACAGAGTAATCTTGGATGTAGATCCTTGCCTTTCATGACTGAATACTTCTTTCTAGCCCCTTCTAGCCTGCAAGGTTTTTTTTTTTTGTTTGTTTTTGTTTTTGAGAAATCAGCTGATAGCCTTATGGGAACTCCTTTGTAGGTAACTGTCTCCTTCTCTTGCTGCTTTTAAGATTTTCTTCTTATCTTTAATCTTGGATAATGTAATTATGATGTGCCTAGATGTGTGCTTCCTTGGGTCCAACTTCTTTGGGACTCTCTGAGCTTCCTAGATTTCCTGAAAGTCTATTTCCTTTGCCAGATTGGGGAAGTTCTCTTTTATTATTTGTTCAAATAAGTTTTTAATTTCTTGTTCTTCTCCTCTGGCAGCCCTATAATTCAGATGTTGGAACGTTTAAAGATGTCCCAGAGGTTCCTAAGTGTCTCCTCATTTTTTTGAATTGTTGTTTCTTCCTTCTGGTCCAAACCATTAATTTGAGTCCCAGTCTCCTTCCCATCACTATTGGTTCCCTGTACCTTTTTCTTTATTTCACTCTTCACAACCCTCACTTATTTCTCTCTTTTGCAACCATAGTCAACCAATTCTGTGAGAATCCTGATTAATAGTGTTTCAAACTGTGCATCTGATAAGTTGGCTCTTTTTGCTTAGTCGTATTTTTTCTCATCATTTTTTTTTTTGTCTCAGCACACCTGTTACGTAGTGAAGGGCAGAGCCTCAGGTGTTTACCAGGAAGGGCAACCCACGTGGCTGAGTTGTGGTGCTGTTTGTTTGGGAGGAGTCTAAGAGGGAGCAGTGACTCTTGCTCAGCTCTCTGCTGGCTTTCAGTTACTTCCCCCACTTCTCACAAGCAAACTGGGCCCTTCTGGTGCTGGTTCCTGGCTGGGTGGGCTTGTGTACATTCTAGGATACTGTAGGTCTCTCCAATGAACTCTCCTGTGAGGCTGGGAGTTACTCCCACTGCCGCCTCAATCCCCACAGGTGTTTTCAATCAGGGGTTTGAGGCTTTATTTCCCCTTGCTGGGTCCCTGGGTTGGGCGGTCTGTCTTGCTCCCCAGTTCCTCCAGGTCTATCCACATGCAAATGTGGGACCACCCAGTCTACCACCCCTCTGGTTCTCTCTGCCCTGCTGCCCGTCTCTGCCCCTCCTACCAGTCTGGGTGAGTGTTTCTTCTTTAACTCCTTGGTTGTCAAACTTCCATACAGTTCAATTTTCTGTCAGTTCTGCTTGTTTTTTGGTTTTAAATTGGTTGTTGTCCTTTTTATGGTTATGCAAGGAGGCACGGTGTGTCTACCTATGCCCCCATCTTGGCCAGAAGTCCCAAAATCTATATTTTAAATAAAATGGCCTTTATTTTAAAATTTCTTTAAAAAAAGAAAGAAATGGGATAAGTTACTTCTTATGTCATTCATCTAGTTTAAAAATTGTCCATTGCCAGGTGTAATAAAAGCTTGAAATATAAGCTGGAAATACATTAATCTTTAATCTAAATTTTCTTCCAAATTAAGTGTGAATAATATGTTTTGGAATGTTAAAATCATGTCACTGAATTTGACAAGTACTTTTGGCTCCAATAATGCAAGTATAATCGCATTACTATATATATGGCCAATAAAAGTCTGAATATAAATTATCCTTGTCTTTGCTGGACTTTTTAATGAAGAACAAGATGGCACCACTGTTCTAATCTCTCCTTCAAACAACTGGAGCTTGAAAAAGAAATGAGTGTATTTATATCATGAGAATTTAGAGTTCAGAGTTCTAAAAGTGGTTCCAGTCGAGTGTATGATTATGGATAGGGATTTGACTTTGGGTGGTAAACACACAATGCAATATACAGATGATGTGTGATAGAATTGTGTACTGCAAACCTATATAAATTTCTTAATCAATGTCACTTAAACTTAGTAAGAATAAATAAAAGCATGCTTCTGATCTGTACCCTACCCCCACACTGGGTACATAAGATAGAAAATTGTAAGATTATAAAATAATTTACTGCTCTCAAGATTGACATTATGAAGAATTTGGTTATGAGAAGTGTTGGTAAGAAGAATTGCTTGAGTTCTAACTCTTTAGCACTGGTTTGTGTGAAGTGTTACATGTGATTATTTTTACTTTCATGAAGCCAGGGTTCCGGAAGGAGTCTAGAGGTTGCTAGGAAAATGTGGAAGGGAAGTCAGACTTTCATTTGAAAGACTGCCATATAGATAGCATCTCTGTTCTCTTTTCTGCCTCTTTTCTAAGCTCATATGCTCTCATTGAAACCACAGATTCTTCTGAAAATCTAGTGCTGCTCTTCTGCTAACCTTCTAAGGAGCTAAAACATTATCTTTCCCATGAAAGTATCAACTACATTTAAGAAAGACCACTAGAAATCTGTCAAAATGCTTGAGTAGGTTGGGAAAGTGCCTCAGAGCCTCAGTGGCAGAACTGGAAATAGGAGAGGCAGGAGGCTGTTTTCTCAGGGTGTGGTGAGCCAAGGCAGCTCAGAGGCTCTGCTGAGGAAGGTTTCCCTTCTGTCCCCAAACTGCCTCCAACCTCCCAGGCCTACCACGTCAAGAGAACTAGCAATAAGAAAATAGAAAGCCACATTGGAGAAGTTCCTAACACGTTCCCTTCTATACATTGAGCTAAGTTTTATGCTGAACCTGCCATCCAATCACTGACTATAAAGGTGGTGCTATTAGAATTCACTTATTCATCATTTAACTCTATCCACATGACTTGTATCATTTTCCTTTTCAAAAAACATTTCTAAAGTGAAAAATGGTTTACTTCAGGGAATAAACTCATCAGTTATTCTTCTAGGAGACATAAGCATATATATGTGTAGGCAGGGATTACATATATAAAAGGAAGAGACTTAATATCTTATTTTTCTAGATAATTTTTCATGATATATTTAGAAGTGAAAAATTCCAGTGCCATAAATCACAGTGATCATAGGTTTTCCACGAGATTCACTGAAAACATTTTATTTAGCTCAATTTAACATTTGTGCATGTACAGAAAAGTAGATGTGTTGTTCTATTTAAAGATCTTTAACATACCATGATAGAATAAACCACAGGCAATTTCTGGCACTGCATTTATGATACATATCTTCACAATTAGTAATCTTTCTCTACTTAAGAGCATGTTTGTGTTTAAATATGTTATTTCTAATCAATACCAGCATATCTTTTACTCAGATTTCTTTAACTCAGCAAGAGTCAAAGCTTTTAATATATCTTTGAAGACTAAAATATTAATGTAAATTTAATAACCGATATTGATTTCACTCATGGAGAGTATGTTGAAAATGCCAAAAGTAGGACATATTGATGAATTTTTCTTTATCATCAAACTTTCAAACACAGAACTGACATTTCAGGTACTGACAGATGTTAATTCTGCTTACCTAATTATTATTCCTATTATTCTAAGAAGCTATATTCAATGATGTTGGTTTGATACTTAATATACTTTCATGGAAATTAATACATTTATACTAGAACAGTCAGGAGAATGGCCACCTGACATCTAGTACACTGCTCTCATTCAAAAAGGAGCATGCTTGTGATTTTTATTAGCAAAAAAAAAAACCTTAAGTAACTAAAAGTGTCTCTGATTAGGGAGGAAGAGTAGGAAGCATCTCTACAAGTTCTTTCTTAGTGACCCTAATGCCTGTGACTGTGCAGAACAGCAATGAAGACAATGCCACCAATGAACTTCCGTTTTTCCGGTCCAATTCTCCAGAAGTCTGAAGAGAAAAATGGTGTCTGTGACTCAGACAACCTTAATGTTCCACAACAAATGGGTATATGCAGAAGTATATACAAGTCACAGTAAAACAGGAATCAAAGATGGAGAGTCATCTTCAAGACTGACTGAAAGGGATGATGCAATACAGCGTTAACCTATGCATGCTTTATGTGAAATGTTTAAGTCAAATAAAATTACCCTGACATTACGCTATTGCTCCTAACTTGCTTGAAAATGTTCTGCAACAATCTCTGTATTACAAGTATGTTCCTTGCAGGTGATCAGAGCATTGTTTTGAGAAGTCGATAACATGAAATGTAAAGGCACTGAGTTTAGAAGAAAAGGAGATGTACAACGTAGCATTAAAACAAGGCCTGTGTAGATGACAGAGGAGACTTACACAGAAAGCGGAAACGCTGATGTGAAGCACAGATCTGTGAAAGTCTGTCAGAATGCAGACAAAGAGATGGAAGAAATGAGGGAAAATCTGATACAATGTAGGAACCAAGGAACCTAAAAATGAATATATAAAAACAATTGCCATAGAATCAACAATTAGAAAAAAATTCATCTAAAATGAAATGTAGGTCTAAATAGCCTCATTGAAAGACTTTACATTGTCCTAGGAAAAAAACAACAAAAGAGGTCTATGGGGAGGGATAAATAGCAATGAAAAATACAATAAAAAATGAACTATTAAAAAACAATTTAAAAAATTAAAAAATAAAAGAGACCTAATCTTCAGAATATCATAAGTTTTATTCTTTGTTTAAATCAGTTAGTCTGATATCCAGGCTTCATGTTTACTTTTATTCAAGTAGTATTAACTTACGGTGAGAGGATCTTTGCATGAGTATCTTCTCTCAATTTCTTGGCCTGCGCTAAGAATGTTACAATTTTTACCTTGATGAACAACAACTTTACCATCATGAACAAATCTACATGGATAGTAGAGTTCTTTGCCCAAGGATGTGCACAGCTGATTTCCTAATCAGATTTTACTGCATCCCTGTGGTATAACTATTAACAATGTGTTTTCCTTTTTTAAAATAAGTTTTCAAATTAGATTAGTACCATAGCAACCCATGACAAGTTACCAATGCTGCATCAGTCAGGAGATGCTACAGTACACTCTAATAATAAACCACCTTGTAAATGAAGTGACTTAAAACAGCAAAGTTTATTTCTCATTTGAGGTACATGTCTGTTCACAGCGGTCCATCTCCAGCACCCAGGTTGCTGGGCAGACAGTCTCTGGAACTGGCAGGTCAGTGAATACTGACTCTCAAATCTTCCACCTGGAAGTGAGGCACCTCACTGTCATTCAACAGTTCACTGATCGATGCAAATCAGATGGTCACACTGAGTTTCAGGGAAGCAAAGAACCACAATCCTGCCATGTGCCCAGGAGAACTGGAGATATTTGATGGACAAAACTAATGGCTGCCACAGGTACCCTGCTGAATTGAAGCGGTTAAATTCTCTGATGCTAAAACTGGTGTGCTAAAAAACATAATAAATTAATAAGGGATCCAGGCATTTGGATTAAGGATGCCAGATTCCCTCTCCAAAACACCTCCTCTTGGTCTGCTGCTAACAAAATTGATGATGGCTCTCATCAAAAGTCCCAGCCAACTGGAACACAGATTGGGCGGGAGTCAGTGAGGAATAATGCAAGGCAAATTTGAAAGAAATTTTAAACAGCCTTACTACTTCTTTCTTTTAAGACACTACTTCTATCTTAAAAGAAATAACACTCAGGCTTGAAATATTGTGAGGGGAGAAGAGGGAGTGGGGTATGAGGGTGTGACCCTGTTTAAAAAGTGTGACTCAGTAACATTTCTGGGATGAATTACAAACGACAGAATCACACAGAAGAGTTGGGAAGCCAACATGACCAAGCCTGGTTAACAGAGATTCATCCCTGCCTGGCCACTAGAACCAAACCAAACCAAAATAAAAGCCCAAGGCTCACAACAGAAGAAGCTGTCGGCTCAGGTAGTATAGCGTCCTCGCGTAGCCTGCAGGCAGTCTGCTCCCCGGCCCCTCACTGGGGCAGTGCTCAGGGCTCTGAGCAAGGAAGTACCTTCTGTAACAAGAAACTTGCCAGTGAGATTGGCTAACTAAGATTCACTTGGTAGTTTCAGCAAATGTCTGCTCAGTTACCCAAATGCCTTCCAGATGAATTAAAAAGCTGAAGTGATTTTTAAAATATGAATGTATAGAAGTTGCAAAAAATACATTGGTCAGTGTTTATTAGATTTTGGATGGACAAGTTCATCCAAATGAACTTTTCCCTAAAGAAAAAAAAGCAGTGGGTTATATATTACACTAAGGCCAAGTTCAAGGAGTTCATCATCACCAAGCCCTTATTATATGAAATGTTAAAGGGACTTATCTAACAAAAAGAAGATAAAAAAGATGAACAGTGAACAAATTCACAGTTACTAACAACCACACCTAAAATAAAAGCAAACTAAGCTGACAGCTAATACAGGAGCGGAGCCATGGAAATGGAGATCACATGGAGGGTTAGCAACAGGGGACTGGGAGGAGGAGAGTGGGGGAGAAGGTACAGAGAATAAGTAGCATAGACGGTGGGGAGAAAACAGACAAAGGGAGGGCAAGAGTAGTGTGGGAAATGTAGAAGCTAAAGAACTTATGACACATGGACATGAACTAAAGGGGAAGAATGTAGCCGGGAGGGGGTGTGCAGGGTGAAGGGGAATGAAGGGGGAAAATGGGACAACTGTAATGGCATAATCAATAAAATATAAAAAATAATGGAATATTGAAACATAGCAATCAAAAAAGAAAAATAAATAAAATACATCTAAGTAAAAAAGTTACCAGTAGATTTGGCTACCAAAAATGAGAGAGATAGAATATAAATTAAAACACATAATGGGGAATTCAAACATTTTACAGCAAAGTATGTCATTGATATATAAAAACTTTTTACAGTTTAATGAAATGTCATAAATGTCTCAACAGTAAACAAAAATGGAGGAGTGGAAGCAGAATACTTGAATTAAAAGTCATTCCAAAAGTCAGTAAATATAAGACCTTTTTCCCCATGTAGCTAGCTAGTTTCTGTCACCCAACTTGCAGAATCTCCTTGTTCTGACTTCTAACCTTTGGGTCACCCAGGGGCCTCGTCCTTGGTCTCTTTATTCAACAGGTGCTCCCTAGGCCACCTCACCCAATTCTAAGGCTTTAATCCCCAATGTATCACTGAATTAATATCTGATCTCTACCCCCAAACTTTAGATATTGATGTCCAACTGCTGATTTTAAATCCTCATAATATTTAGAGGTACACTAAATGGCACAAGATCAAATAGAACCCTGATTTCTCTCCCCATTCCATAAATCTAATCCTCCCTTAGTTTTCTGTCTTAGTGGGTGCCACCTCCACCCATCCCAAGTTGTCTGAGTCCAAATCTGTTTATCACCATGAGCCCACCTTCTCTCAAATCTCAGTAGCTTACATACCCTTTAATTCTATCAGCTATACCTCTGAAATATAGCCCACATTTCTGAGGTCTTTCTAATGGCACTGTTACCAACCAAGTCCAGTCCACCATACTCTCTGGCTTAGATTCCAGCAGTGATCTCCAGCACCTCTCCCTCCTTGCAAGAAAACAGTGAGGGTGCCCATTTTTCAAGTGTATATCAGGTTATTTCATTTCCCTCTTTCACATCTTCCCAGGATTGCCCACCACCCTTTAAATAAAACCTAGCTCCTTACCATGGCGTTAGAAACGCCACCCAATAGCTGTTTCTTTTTCTCTCATTTCATGTCATATAAATGTATTCCATCTGTTATGTTCACTCACACTGACCTTGGAATCCCCTGAAGTTATCCATTTTATTGCTGCCTGGGGGTTGTGATGAAGAAAATACCAGGAACATTTTAAGAGAGCATTGAAAAGTATAAAACATTTTGATTCTGCATCAATAATTCCTTTTCCAGGAATATCTGCTTTGAAAGAAAGTGAAAATGTGTATGTGTATAAGCACTAAATGTAGCATTTTTATTATACTGATCGAATGAAAACAAACTAAATATCCCATAGGTGGTAAAGAAGTAAATAAATTATAGCACTTTTAAATTATGAAGGTGTTCATGAAGCTATTTAAAATTAACGCAATATTGAAAGAAAGAAAATATGAATTGCAAGTCATTGTGCCGTGCTCCTTATTGGAAACACAGAGTCCACTCTGGCTATTTTAATCCAAAAAAGTATGTGCTAAAAATGTTTTAGAGCTCCCAGCATCTTTCAGAAGTCTAGAAAGCAAAATTCTACATCCAAACGGCCAACCCCCTTGCCCAAATGTATCATTTGAGCCATTCCAGTGAATACACCAGGGCCACTTTTCCTGAGCACTCCAGATGCTCAGGGCTGGACCCCCCCATTGCCGTGTCCCAAATTCCCACACCTGTGCTCATCAGAATATTGATTACTGCATACGTGGCCACCTGCTCACTTGCTCACTTCTAAACACAAACCTCATGCTGAGGATTCTACTTGATGGAACCTAGGAGACACAGCTTATTACAGCCACAGGGGAGACTGGGATTATGAACTCCATAGCTTCTACATTGGAAAGGCAGGTCTCATAATGTAGAGAATTATTAGGATGTTGGAAATACTTTTTAAAATATTGAGAGCCCACAAATCAAAAAAGTCCTTAACACTGTTTGTAGAGAATTGGTGTCAATATATAAAAATATATACTCATAGAAAAAAGATAGAAAAGATAAAACAAAAGCATATATAAAAGGACATATTTGTATTATACATATAGAAATAATATATATATTATGTATATATATATAGTCTTCATTTCAAGAACATGTTAGGTTTTTTTATCCAAAATTTTATTATTTTCTACACACTTAGAAAATTACATGTTCATTGTTAAAATTTTAAAAGGGCATAGATGTACAAAGCAGAAAATTAAAGTAATACTTTTATGCACAGTAACTCAATATATTTGGCATAGTTTGTAATTTTTCAAAATCACTATCTTTATACAAATATTTTTATAATTTTAATTAGAGTGTATTTAATCCTTTATCTTTATTTTTAAAATATTTTCTTTATATTTCAATATCTTTTTTTAAATAAAAATATTTATACAATATCTGTTTTTTAAAAAAGATAACTGATCCAAGAGATTTATAAAATGCTCCTTATATCTGTGAGAATAAAATGGAACATTCCACATAGAACTAGGCAGGGGAAAAAAGAAACAGAAAAATCTACAAAATAAGAAATACACAAATAGCTAGCCAACTTGCAAAAAATCCTCAATATGACTAAAATAAAAAAGTAGAAATTAAAAATGACTTCCCATGATTTAATAGTTGAGCTTCTCAGCAACACAGTCAATTCAACACAAGTCAATGTAGACCTGAAATTTACTCTCAAAGAGTGTATGCAATCTGTTCAGCAAGTGCCTTCCTCAAAGCTGTTAAGATGTGTTAAAATTTCCCAGAAGAAATAGAGAATCATTGCCCCTGAGTGTTGTAAATGTAAATGTTGTTTTATTAGATCTTCCCCAACATTCTTAGAAAAATTTGGTTTTGGTTTTTCAATTAGTTTTTGCTATAATTGTTGTATATGTAACACAAACATTTTCATTTTGTTGTAACTTTAAAGAAGCATGCATAAGCATGTCCAGGCCAAGAATGGTTAAGTTTTATAAACTAACAACAGCCTGTTGTTTAGACAGATGAGGGATAGCCTAATGAAGAATATGGATCATGTGGTTAAAATACAAAGAAAAACTTGGCAAGGACTGGCTTTGGTATTTGACTTCTCACTGTGCACTAGCAACCCGTAATTGTTATCAGATTCTGTTTTATGTTGGGTGGATATGATCCAGAACTGTGAAGAAATATCTTCTCTTATAGGAATGTGTGGGTAATCTAACTCCATCCGTCACCTGGTGGACCGCCCTTGGGTAATCCAGCTTGTTAGACAGGTGACCCACTCCCTTCTCACTTATCTCACAACTACGTGCGTGGTCACAAAACAAACAAAAGGACTTCCCTACATGTAGAGCAAAAGAGTAGCCATGACCTCTCCCAGCCCCCATACTTCTCCTTGTCTAATAAATATCACTTAACCATGAATCCCCAGTCTGTATCTTCAGTCTTTGTGAAAACAGCTGCTGAGATAGTCATAATTTCTGAATCATCTTATACTGAGCCAAAAGGTCAAGGTAAATGGTACCAAGATTTTTTATGTGAACTTTTATTCAAAACTGTTTCTGTCATTTTTATGGAATACACTTCAATTTTATTGCTTGATTATCCAGTAAAATTGGGGGGTTTAAATATACTATACCCCAGGCTATATTTTTTCTGTAGTGCAGTGAATTTATATTTAATGGTCTTATGTCGGATAAATATAGCAATTATATTTTCCTACTGCCTCCAAAAATTTTAATCTTTGCCTCTGCTCTCTTTCCCTGTCTCTCAACTACTGTGGAATAAATAGATGTTACACACCAAATTCAAAATAATTATTTCCTTCTCATTCTGCCAAACTTCTCTTTCCTGAATTCTTTCTCTCTGTTAATCCACCCAGAAGCTTAAGGTAAATATTATGCTTGATACCATTTTCTCTCTTTTAATCAATTGGTTCAGATCAATCAAAGTTTATTCATTCTATTATCCCCAATCTTTTTTCATTTTTCATCTATTTCCTCTGTGAAAAACTAATTTCAAATCCTCAAAACTCACCAGTTAAGCTAGGATGTGAATCTTCACAAAATGCACTTGTAATTAGAAGAACTGGAATTCAGACCAAAGACTTAAAAACCTGGAATCTTAAGTCCTGTTGAAAAGAGAAGTAGGACCTAGATGACAATGTCAAGGATTTTGAATTTTAGTCCATACACAATAGAAGTGATGTTTTAGAAGATTAACCTGGAATTTTTACATAGGATATATTGGTATAAAAACATACTACAGTCAAGTGAAGAAAGAGTGAGTAAGTTGTACAACTTTAGACATGACATGATAAGGGTCTAGTTATAGTAGTTTTCATGGGAAAATTTGAGGAAAAGGGTGAGTCAAAGAGCAAATTACACACACACTTGAGAGATGGACTAGCACATTATGTTAGTTGTCTAATTGTCCTATTGAAATATCAAATAATAAAAGACTTAATTTTTACTTCCCAGGTATATGGTACCAACTGATTAAGTAGCCAGCATTGTAGTTAACAACATTGCCCAATTATAAATATAAATTAAATGTCATGTCAATTAGCAAAAGCAAACCATTTGTGTTGTTTAAAGGTTTAGTTTTATGTTTAAAACACACACCAATGCTTTGGATTCTATAAAGCTCTTCAAACATGCCTCTTCCACATTTATCATTTTGTTCAGCAGAATTTGGTTTGGAAAATGTCTGTGATAGCCAAAAACAAAGCTCCAGATGGAGGAGGTGAAGATAGACATATGTTCCAGCTGTTTTTAATCACTCTTTTTTTGGTGATGGTTAAAATGAAAACACACCCTTTAAAAGACAGAATCATCACTTCGAATGTGTGGGGTTCATACAGTGGCCACTCACAAAATTTTGTGTCTTCTGTTAAGAGCTGAATTGGTGCATGTACATGCTTGTGGGTCATTTGTGCATGTGTGTGTGAGTGTGTGTGCAAAAGCAATCTCCCTGAGAACTTCTAAGTTCAGAATGACTACCTATATGTATTTCCAACTTCCTGCTGCAAGTGCATTATACAAAATCCTAAATTTAAAAAATTCCACTGTGGATTATTATATTGAGGAAGCTGAAAGTATGTGGATCTTACTTAGCTTTAGCAGATTTATATTGCCTTTGAGCACTCAAAACTAGGTACAGAGCACTTGCTACAGAATACATCTTAACAAGTCTTACCTGACCACCATGCACTGGCACCTCAAATTCAAAATGTCTCTGTGGTGATGGAACTGTCTGTCTCTTGAATACATCAGTGTGATATTGCACAATAGGTTTGCAAGATGTTACGTGGAGAGAAACTGAACAAATGGTACATGAGATCCCTCCCTGTTATTTATTACAAGGGCATGTGAACCTACAGTTAGGTCAAAATAGCAAGTTGAGTTTTTAAAGCCCCAATTAATTCGATGGTTATGCTCTTGGCAAGAGGACCAACATATTTTATCTTTAATATCTGCTGATGTACCTGATGGGACGTAGGTGTCACCTTTCACTCTTTGCTATCACCACCCCTCTCTCCAATCACTTACCAAATCCTTCTGATTTACTTCCATTTCTAGAAACCATCTATCTCATCCTCTCTTCCTCTTTCCCACTGCTGATGCCTTGTTTCAGAACCTTATATATTTTTCCTTAATTAATGAGGCAGCCTACAAATTGACCTTCCTGTCTTATGCTTTGTCATCCAAAAACAGTAGTTCTAAGTGCACCTGCATGTTACCCCCTCTTGGGAAGCTTTTTAAAGATACTACTGCCAGACCTCCACCCCATAATAATTTAATCAGAATAAACACACACACACACGGAGGACTGGGAATTGATGGATTTTTAAGTCTCCTCAGATAATTCTAATGTTACAGCTATTATTGAAAAAAAATTACCTTGACTACCTGCCTTCAGCTAAAGAGTCTAGAATGATTTAACTAGAATGAAGTTCTGGGGATTTCATCCTTCTGCTTTATTGGCTCCTCTAGTATGGTTTGAATTTTGTCCCCCTCAAAATCTGTATGCTGAGGTCCTAACCCACAGTACTTCAGCATGTGACTTTGTTTGAAGATAGGGCCTTTTGAAAGGTAATCGAGTTAAAATAAGGTCCTTTGGGAAGGCCCTAATTCAATATGACTGGTGTAGTGATGGGAAAACTTGGACACGAACAAGCAAACAGGGACAAGCCATGTGAACAAAGATTGGAGTGATGCTTCTATAAGCCAAGAAACAACAAAATTGTCAGCAAACTTTGCCTTTGAGAGGAAAAGAACAGATTCTCTCTCACAGCCCTCAGAAAGAAGCAATCCCACCAACACCTTGATCTTTCACTTCTAGCCATCAGAAGTATGTGACAATCAGTTTCTGTTGTCCTATGCCTATCTCTCCATTCTTATTTCTTCATTCTTTCTACTCCACAAATATATCCTTGACTACTCTTATCAAATAGTATATTCTGTTGAATAATTTCCTTAAAGTGCCAAGATCTCTGACTATATTCAAAATATATTTATCACTACAATAGCCTCATTATATTAGACATATTAGCTTTGTGTTCCAGAAAGACAATAAGTCCCTTGAAAGCAGTGTCATGTCTTATTCTTTAAACTCCTAGTATTTACAAAACAGTAAGCTCTCAATAAATATTTTTAATGAATGAATAAATTCTTTTATACTAAATTTTGCATTAGTCTGGGTCCATAAGAACCAGGGGCCAATATGGGATTGGAGGTGGGAGAGGTTTGACAGGAGAGAAGACAATGGAAGGTGAGGAAAGCCTTTAGACAGCAATGCAGTTTTGCTGGAAGGAGTAAGAGAAGGAAGGACGATCGGAGTAGGGAGAACTTTTGTGCACACTTCCCACAAAATTTCCGTCAAACCAACAGCCAGCATCCTTGAGCTGGCATCGCTTTTAGGAATCTTCATCTCATCCACAGCTCACTCCAATGGGCCTGCCTCTTTGCACCAGCTAAACTAAGGTATAGACACCTGCCACAATTGCAGTTCTCTCTTTGGGGGTTCTTGAACCCACAAAGCATGACTTCTGCCTGTGTGCTGGCCAGATCTTCATCCTATGCTGTTTTGCCATGTTTTCACTGTCTCAGATTATGGCAATGATCCAAGGAAATAACATAAGGTCCCAGTTTCAAGGAGACTCTACTGTGGTACAAAAAATTAGACAATCTAAAAATTAAACATCAAATAGTCAATTTAAAGCCCACTGAAGGAGATAATGGTGGACATCAAGTGGGAAGGAACTGGTGGGAAGGAACATTCCTTTATACAGGGTGATCCAGAAGATCTCTGAGCTGGTAGTATTGGGGGTGAGCTTTGAAAAAATGAGAAGCCAGAGAACAGCAATTGAACTGAGGGGTGGGGAACTCTGTTGCTTTGAGAAATGAAGAAAACTCTGAGTGCCAGCAGCAGACCGAGTAAGATGGGAGAGGTTGTTGGTGGATGAAACCTGGATTTTGTCAGCCCCTTGTCTTGTCCTCACCCCCTACTCTGACCCAGCCTCTAGATTGCCTGACACTTCAGAAGCCCCAGGGTTTAACACTGACTGATGGCTGGGTACAGGCAATGGTACAAGACATCTGCTTCAGGATGTGAAGATAAACAGTGGGATGTTCCTGTGCTGTTTGCTAAGGAGGCCCAGCTTTTATGCCAGGATCTCCCAGAAGAAGACAAGTGCCAGAGTCTATAGAAGAATGATATTGCCATGGCAACCACCAAATCTGATCAGTTTAACTTTCTTGGTGATACTTTCCAGGAGGTCAGAATTTCCAATATGTCAGGAGCGGGTGCATCGGTGAGCCTCTGGCTGAGCCCATCCAGCCCTATTTCACCCTGGCTCAGCAGCTCGCTTCTGCCCAGGGCCAGGGCCAGCAGCAAGACCAGCAGACCATCAGCTCCATGACCACCATCCAACTCAAGCAGATCGTTATAACAATGTGGCCTCAGTGAGGCCAGACCACACTTGGAAAGCTGCAGGCTAGACCAGATCAGCAGATCCTATCACCTCTGCTCCTGGCACTCAGATTTTTCTTCATTCCTCAAAGCAACAAAATCCCCCACCCAACCCCTTTCAGGACATAGTCAATCGCTATCTCTGACTTTTCATGATTCAAAGCTCATCCCAAATGCTATCAACTTAGATATTGTCTGGATCACCCTATTAAATTAATGTTCCCTCCCCAGATCTGGCCACAGGACCAAGCCCAGAAGTCTCAGAGCAGCCCTGAACAGACCCTGAAGGTGATGTGGTGGATGGGGACCAGCACAGGAAAGACCCTCAGATGCATCACTCTGCTGCCACAGCTAGTAGCAGGCACGCACTTTCCACCAATGCCCAGCAGAACACAGAAGAACAGCCAGCACAGCTCTAGTTCGGCCAACTCAAATGAGAAACAGCTTTCATGGATTCAGCAAGCCACCATGATTGCTGGCCAGATCCCACCAGTGATCATTCCACAAGCCAACCAGCTCTAACAAAGACAAGCTCCTGAAGGCCTGTGCTGACAAAGTCAGTGACACCCAGTGTAATTTTTACAACTTCATTTTACCATGCGTACAACCTCAGGCATTGGGTGTAGTCTCCCTCCCCAAAGGGGCCCACCAAACTCAGAGCCACTGACTAACAGAAGGATGCAGTATTACTTACTTTTCTCTTTTGCCTAAAGAATCAATATTTTGCTAAAAAAAAGTAATAGGTTTATCTGTGTCACCACCAAAACTGCAAACTGATAATATTATGTACTGTATTTGTGATGTTATATTGCAGAGAGTAGTTGTAAAAATGTTTCTTCTATTTTGTTTTTGTCTTACCACCTAACCATTATAGGAGAAAACCTCTCCAAGACTGTGCATTCCCATGTCATGTCTTTTCGAAAAGTTGCTGCGCCCAGAGCTCTGTGCAAATACCCCCAGAAGTTATAGAGATATGTTTTTAAGAGATGAATGTATTCTCCAGGAAGAGTGGCTGGGGTTTCTTGTTCCCTAACATTTCCCCTCTCTCCCACTCTCTCTTTCTTTCTCTGAATTTTAATTTTATCTTCTTAATGCATTAAAATTTTTTAGGTGTGTACTCCAAACTGAATGAAATACAGGGTGGGGCAAAGGTAGATTTACAGCTGTGAGCAGGTGAAACACAGTTTATTCTTGTATTATTATTTTATTAATTATTGTATTATTTTCCATAGGAACAACTGTAAACCTATTTTTGCCCCACCCTGAACAGTAAATTTTTAGGTAGGAAGACAAAGCAGAAAACAAAGAAGATAAAAAGAGAGAGAACACAAGAAAAGGAATAGACATTTTCCTGTACATAGTACAAGGTCTATAACCCCAGTTAAATTCCTGAAAATTACTTGGTAAGCTGAGAGTTCCTACATCTCTAATATTGTCAAGAAGAGCAATTGACTCTCTCTAGACCCACAGCATCCAAACGAGCCTGATATTCTTTAGGCTTATTTTTGGATCTGGAGGCAACAGATTCCTCATTTATAATTTTTACTTGGCGTATTTAATCTGTTATTCACAAATTGGCCCCTCTTGAATGAGGGCCCCCTATAATAGAGAGCTCCAGTGTCTCTTCAATTTTTAATACAATAGAACCTCCCAGTAGTGTCCCCTCTCCCTGCTCCCGGAGAATCACCCACTGGAAAGGCTTCAGCAACCTCCCCACATAACTTCTGAAATCCCCGGACCACCCGTGAGGACCATCAGTTGCCCGTGGATTTCCGGTGTGGGAAACTGCCCACCTCGCTCCCATACTGTGCACCATCACAGTGATAAGTGCTGAGCACATGCGTACAGGGCTCTCCTGGAAACAGAGGTTCCCACAGGTGACGCTCCATACATTTCCGTGGGGCATGAAGCTGCCCTTCCCAAGCTCAGCCACGGTCACCAGTGCTTCTTTCCTGTGACAGACTGTCACCTAAAGGACAGAGCTAAGTTTCAGCCCTCTGGAGTATCCCACCCACAGGTGAAGGTGGCTTCTTCCGTCCTTAATCCCTTGTCAGTAGACAAGGGGCTAGACGAGTTCTCCCTTCTTGGACCTCTGGCTACCTGGAGGGCCCTCTGAGATCCAGTGACTGAAGAGCAGTTGGAGTGTACATTGTATGAACAGCATCAACAGTACCCACGATGAAGACTCCTAGAGGGCTCCTGCTTTGGTTTCTTCGTCCAGACCTTCTTTATAAGGAATGGGATCAAGGGTTCACAAAATTAGCTGAACTTGAGGCAGTCATCTTATCCTAGCCAACAATGGACTCCTTCCTTGCACTTCTACAGACTCTCGGGCCATTGCCAATGGAACTAGCCACAGACCTGTTTTGCCAATGGTATGAACAGCAATTACTTGTCCAAAGTTTCCCACTTCAAGGAAAATAACTATAGGAATCTCTTGTCTCATAAATACCCAAAATATGAATCAAGATTACATAGTAAAGCCAAAATACAGGCCTCACTTTATCCACTTTGGAGTCTTAGGCATTAAGAGTGACTACTTCATGTCTAAAAATACACAAAGCTGGGCTCTTGAATAAGATGTTCAATGGGACTTTTACCACCCTTATCAATCAGGCTAACAGGCCTCACAGAGCACCATCGTGCCACACTTAAGGTTACAATTTAATTAAATGAAACGTGGCACACTTCCATCCTCAGTCAAACATCAGGGATGAATTATAATATAGTCTGATTCCATCTCTGGTGCTTGGCAATCTAAAACTTCCAAGCCTTACCCTCTCCCCCAGGTTTAGGTTGGTTGGTAAGAAAACTGGATGCTCCTTTCTTTGGTACAGGCAGGAATTTCAAACTACGTGAGGAGGTCCAGCCTGCAGGTGGGAATCCTCAACTGATTCCCGAATCCTCACGCCCTAGTCATAGGAAAAGCCAAGCCAGTGTCTTTTCCTTTCTCTTGAGCCATGCACAGATTGGCTGGAGAGCCTGTCCTGTCTCCCCAGAAGCCCTCACTCTGCATGTGATGAACTTTTTCATACCCACTCAGGCATTGTGTAGGGCCATCAGTCTTCACATCCAAAGCAAATTTTCGGTGTGATAACCACAATCTACTTTCTCCTCAACCTCAGTTGATACCTCAACAAACAGTGGAATCATCAAAACTGGGCCTCAGGATGATTAGAGCCACCCTCATAGAATTTTTACTGTACCCTGAGTTTACTATAAATTGGAATTTCTCTGAATTCTCTATTGTAAAAGATATTGTCAACTAAGAATAGATGTTAAGCTATCTTTTCCTTTTCTGTTTCTTAAATTAACTATATGTATTTTTCATCTGTCAGTTCCAGAAAAACTTGAGGGAGAGCCCATGCCCAAATACAGCCGTAATCCCTCTTTCTTTGCAATCTGTTTAGCTGTGTTGCTGCAGAAACAATTAAATTTCTATATTAGGCTTCATCATGAATTAAACTAACATGTTTAAAACTGGAGGTATTCTCAGCTGGGTGTCCCAAACATTCCTAAACAGTGCTTCGACTGGAATTTGAATGACTCAAGATGTTCAGGATCAAACTTCTTTTCAAGGGTTTCATTATTCTTGTGTTTGCTAAATGCGTAAATTTGTTTCTTGGTGCAGAATTTTAGTTTTTGGCAAAAAATATAAATGACAAAAAACCAGATGCATGTTTATATAATTGATGTATTATAGTTACATAAATTAAATATTCATATAATTCTGCACTAAGTTGCCAGGTACATTTCTAGTGCATTGGAGACATACGTGGTTTCTTAGCATCTGACCTAATGGGATTTCCTTTCCTTTCCAAATTTCCAGCTGTGCTGGAATCTCTTGGGTACAACTATAAAGATTTTGGAGAAAGAATATTCATTCCTTTTATGTTTATTCAGAGGCAATAAAAATTATTTTCAAGCGTCAAGAATGTTTACACCATTTTAAAATTGCAAAAAGTCACAAACTGTCTTTAATATGAACAATTCAGATAAAAATTTTCCATGTAAAGTGTGGATTCCAGAGAAATATTTTCAAATTAATTCTTTAAAATGAATACTGTATTTTTTTTTAGAGGGGAAGGGAAGGAGAGAGGGAGAGAAATGTCAATGTATGGTTGCCCCCTCGCGTGTCCCCTGCTGGGAACTGGCCTGCAACCCAGGCATGTGCCCTGACTGGGAATCAAACTGCGATCCTTTGGTCTGCAGGCCCGCGCTCAATCCACTGAGTTACACCAGCCAAAGCCATGAATACTGTATTGATCGGCTGCATACTTTCTGGAAATGTGTCATCACAGAAAGCTTTCCACTACTTTCTACTGAGAGAAAATATGTTCATCCATAAAAAAAGGGAATACAACCCAGGCAGAGAGACAAAAATTACAGAAAACAACGGCACAAAGGCAAAACATTGACAGAAAAGAGTATGCTACCAGATTGTTTTCTTCTTTTGGTGCAAAAGACATTAAATTTCATTGTTTGGATGCTCCTTTTTTCATCCATGCAACTCTTCAAGCACCATGTGTGAGGCACTGTGCTAAGCACTGTGGACATGATGTCAGATAGAGTCTCTGTCCTTCAGTTGCTCACAATCAAGTAAGAAAGAAAGCAGATTACTTGAGACACAAGTTGTAGGATGAAATTATATCAGTGCTTGAGGAGCACACAGGCCATAAAGTCTGTGTGCTCCTCACGGTCGCTGTGTAAGGGTTAAGTGTGAAGTTTAGTAAGGTTTTAGGCTGGGCAAACCACAGGATCATTCATCTGGTCAAAACAAAACAAAAATAAAAAAACCTTTTAAGGGAACTTTCTTAACATGGAAAAGGCCATATATGAAAAACCCACAGTTACCATCATACTCAATGGTGAAAAATGGAAAATTCTTCCCCTTAGGTCAGGAATGTGATAAGCATGGCTGCTTTTAGTAATTCTATTTATTATAGTACTGAAAGTGAGAGCCAGGGTAATTGGACAAGGCGGGGGGGAAAGATCCAAATTAAAAGAAGAAAAGTAAAATTATATGTGTGCAGATAACATAATTTTGTAGCTAATAAATCCTAATGATCCATTTTTAAAAACTGCTAGGACAAAGTCAGTAGTTTCAGGATACAAAATTAACATGCAAAAATCAGTTGTATTTCTATGTACGAAGCAGTGAACATCAAAAAAGAAAATGGATTTGGGGAAATCTATTTGCAATAGCAGTCAAGGTAACAAGTTAGTAATAAATTCAACAAAAGAAGCACACAATGTATACACTGCAAAATATAAAATCTTGTTGAAAGATATTAAAGATCACCTAAATAAATGAAAAGATAGCCCTTGTGCTCAGACTGGAAGACTTAATATTGTTAAGATGACAACACTAAGCAAAGCAATATACAGATTCAATGCAACTGCTATCAAAATTACAATGGTATCTTTCCAGAAATGGAAAAATCCATCCTAATATTCATATGAACTCTCAAGGGATCTTGAATAGCCACAACAATCTTGAAAAAAAAAGAACCAAATGAATACAAGTATTTAACACTTACTGATTTCAAAACTAACTACAAAGCACAGTGATCAGAAGAGTGTGGCATAGGATGGGGATATAGATCGGTGAAACAGAACAAACCTTCACATTTATGGTGAACTGATTTTCCACAAGGGGCAAATCAAGATCATTCAACAGGGAAAGTACGATCTCTTCAAAAATGGTGCTAGAAAAACTGGATATCTACATGCAAAATAATGAAGACTTACGTCACACCATAAACAAAATACTAATTCGCAGTAGATTACAGATCTAAACACAAGGTCTAAGACTATAGAACACTTAAAAATAAATATAGGGACAAATCTACCTTAGATTTGGCAATAGCTCTTAAATATAACAACCAAAGCATAGACAACAAAAGAAAAAGTAGACAATTTTGACTTCGTTAAAATTGGTGTCTGTGCACTAAAGGACACTATCAAGAAACCAAAAAGGCAACCCACGGAATGGGAGAAAATATTTGCAACTGCTATACCTGCCAAGGGCTTCATATTCAGAATATATAAAGAACTCCTATAACTCTACAAAGTACACAAACAGCCCAATTTTAAAAACGGCTAAAGGACTTAAATAAACATCTCTCCAAAGAAGATAAACAGATGGCCAATATGAACAAGAAAAGATGCTCAGGGTCACTCGTCATTTGGAAAATGTGAGTCAAAAGCAAACTGGGACAGCACGTGACTCCTACTAGGATGGTTATACTTTCTCAAAAATGGAAAATTGGCAAGGATGAGAGGAAACAAACCCTTGCACGTCACCGCAAATGAAAAATGCTATAGCTGCTGAGGAAAGAATTTTAATGTTATGTTTAAGGTTAAACATAAAATTACCATGTGATCCAGCAATTCTACTCCTCGGTAGAAACCCCAAGCAATGAAAAACAGGTGCTCAGATATTTGTCTACTAATGTTCATAGCAGCACTGTTCACAATAACCAAAAAGGGAAGACAAAGTACCCATCACAAATCAATGAATACTGTTAATACATACAAAAAAATATTATTCAGCCACAAAGGGGATGACATTTTGATACATGCTACAACATGAATAAATTTTGAAAACAGTATGCAATAAAATAAGCAAGACATGAAGAACAAATATTATGATTCCACTTATATGAGTATCTAAAATAAGCAAATAAATAAAGACAAACAGTACACTTGAGATTGCTAAGATCTGGGAAGGAGACAAGAATGGGGAATTATTGCTTAATGACTTGAGTTTCTCTTTGGGGTAATGAAAAGTTTTGGAAACAGTAGTAACAGTTGCACAACATAGTAAATGTAATTAGTACCACTGAATAATACAATTCACAGTATTATTCAATAGCACTGAATAGTAGCAATGATTAAAATGGCAAATTTTACTTTATATATGTATATATATGTATTATGTATATTTTATCACATATGTATTTTTTATCACAAGAAGAAATAGTAAAACAAAAAGGTACCAAAGGGAGTACATAGTGCATTATCTTTAGTGTTTGTATTGTATAAAGAAACACTAGAAAAATACATGAGAAACTAATATAAGTGGCCTCTTATGAGCTACATGCATAGTTAGCCATATACACTAATTTGGTTGTACTAGTTACAAAACAGAAATATTCTGTCCTGGTTGGTTGGTTGGTTAGTAGCCACTCCCCAGTTCCCCGAATTGCCTCTTTCTCTGCTGTTACCCCAGGATACCTGACTCCCCCATGATCTAGCAAATGCTAAGCCTGGCGGAGTAGGGGAGTGGCAGGCCAGCTTAGAATGAAGCCGGTTGGAAACAGAGGGGAAGGGCAGCTTTGCACACTAATTCTGTACTATCCTTTTGATTTTTGAGCCATGTAAATATATT
Source organism: Artibeus jamaicensis (assembly GCF_021234435.1). Classification (NCBI taxonomy): domain Eukaryota; kingdom Metazoa; phylum Chordata; class Mammalia; order Chiroptera; family Phyllostomidae; genus Artibeus; species Artibeus jamaicensis. The sequence continues at coordinate 16,367,151 of NW_026522056.1, read as the reverse complement.
ACTTATTTTAATTTTATCATTTAAAACTAAATAAGGAAGAGGAGGGAGAGTAGGAGGGTGGAGCATGAGGAGGGGGGAAAGAGAAGCAAACCAGCTGGAAAAGGCAGTTAAGAGAATTTTAGCAAAACAAATGTGTACTTGTAAACCATAAGGAGCTGAGGGAATGGCAAGTCTTGTAGAGAAGCTTAAATAGAGAGGGGTGGGGAGAATAGAAGATGAGATTATACAGTTAAATTGAGGCCTTAATATGTGGCCTTGATCAATGTAAACTATTCTTATGACATTAATCATTTACATTTTTTCAGGCAAGAGAATTAATTGAACAGATGTGTGTGTTAGAGAGATAATGCTGAGAAGTATATGGAGAAGCACTGAGTGCAGGGCTGGGATGGTGAAGGAGGTGGCAATGAGCTGGAAATAAGAAGTTGTGGTCAGGAGATACTTAAGAACAAAGATCTAATGGTCTTGCCAAAATATAGCTTGGGGTTTGAGTTAAAGAGAGGAAAACAAAAGATGACTCTATGATTTCTAGCTTAGTTAACCACATGGGCGGATTATGACCTTTAATGGGGGATTCTAAATGGGAAATTATTCAGAATTTTGATTATGTGAAATGTGACTATATTGAGATGCCAAAGATAAAGTTATGACATAATGTGTATTTCAAATAGAAAGTTACTATGGAAATGGTAATGATTTGGTTTCCATTTTATTTAAGAATGACTTAAATGCAATAAATGTAGAGGAGAAAGAATATATACATAAATGAATATCTAAAATCAAAGAGCGGTATTGGAATATGTTATAAATACAATTTTATGCTGATTTTTATAAATTTTTTTCAACCATGATAGCTTAAGGGTTAGACATGTAGAAAAATGACCTCTAGGTATTGTCACAAATTATAGGATTTACATTTTTATGAAAAATAAATATAATTTCTCAGAATGCTGGCTAACATTTTCCCCAATAAATATGTTTTCAAAAGACCATGGTATTTTCAGGGGATGATACTGTTTCATTAGAATGGAAATCAGGATGGACAAGAAAAGTTTCATAAACTCTTTATGACCCAAATAGTTTTTAGATCATTTATTGGAGCATTCTTCCCTCGATTATACATCTATCTCCAGCTTCCTACCTCTCTTCTTCCACAGCTGAATTTCAAGAAGTCTATATTCACACCCTTCGTTTCCTTACATTTATTCCTCAACACACTTGGCCTGTCTGGTCAATTTCTATAAGTGAAGCGGCTGTTGCTAAGATGACCAGAACCCAACACATGACTGCATCCTCTCACAAGAACTCTCTGTTGCATCTGCATGCTCATAAAACCTCTCCTTCTTGAAATATTCTCTTTCTTTGCTCTCAATGGCACTACGAGTTCCTGGTTTTATGATTTTATGACCATTTCTTCTAACTCTCTGCTTGCTTGTTCTCCTCTGTCCAGCCATTAATTGTGGAATTTCTCAGGGGTTGGCCATATATTTTGTTCACTTCTCACCCTACCCTCTTCCAGAACAGCTTCCCACATCTATGCCTTCAATTTCCAACTACGTGCCAATGATCTATGGTCCTTTCCCTTTATTTCAAATCTGCAGACTGTGAGCACAAATAATCAAAACTTTCTCAGCCCCTCAAAGTGGATGCCTCTAATGTACCTCTAAACAATCATGTCCAAATAATCACAGTCTTCATCAGCCTTATCAGACATGATCCTTTCCAATATTTCTCTATGTAATTTAGTGAAATTATTATTTATTCAAGTACAGAAGTCAGAAACTTAGTAACACTCTCAATATTTACCTTTCATTAAATACCATATCCATTTCTTCACCAAGACTGTCAATTATTACCTCTTTAAGTATCTCTTACATTTCTGTGTTTCTATCTGTACACTCAAAACCCTAATCCAAACCACCAGGACCTCCCTGAAAATAGGCTGGTTTGGAAGCTTTTAGTCCTCAAATCTAGGAAAGAAGCATAATAAAGTTTTAAGTTAGTTTCCAAAGAGCCTGTAGAAATGATAATTACTCAGATACACAAGAGAAACATCTATCCACATTACACATTATCATTAATAAACAGCATCTCCTGTTGGGTTAGAATAAGAGCTTTGAGAAGTGATAGAGCAAAAGCACTATTAGAATGCCAAGCACTATTTCCAATCTGCTACATCCTCTGCTCTGTATCTGACCTTTCAAACCCAGAGTAGCTCTTCTGACTTTCCTCCTTCAGTCTTTTCCAGATCATGCTGGGGTCATCTGAAAGCCTGGGAAGGCCCTTGTGTGCTTCTCCAATATGGGTAAGAACATCTTCCGTATGAAGATGTTCGTCTATTTTCTCTTGGAGTAGAAGTGACTCCAGTAAAGTCTTCTTTCGTTTCAGGAAGGCAGATTGAGCCAGCTCTGCTCTTTTTCTGTTACAGTGCAGACACCTAGAAGAAATGTGTTGCTTAGCTGTGGCCACCTGCTTTAGTGTTGCCATCACGTTTTTTAAACAGATTCTGTTCATAAGCTCATCAGGGACGGTACAGTTTAAGGCACCCATGTCTAAAGCCTCTGCATCCCATCTATGTGGCAGCTTTTTACGTCTGCTACTCTTTTTCTCCTTAGAGGTTGTTCTGTGATGGATCAGGTTCACCCTACTGGTGCAAAAAGACTGCAGGGCATTCAACTGTTCATCAGATACCTGAGTGATTTCTGTTTGAAGTCTAGTGTCTGGTTGGTACTGTCCTGAATTAGTTTCTTTGCCCTTAAGATAGTTGATCCTTTTCCAACTAAACCTCCTTTCTGAAAGTTCAGATGGTTTATCTTGATATCCCAAGCATGTGGTGGACTTTCCACTCTGAGGCCTGCTCCCAGAGTCCTGGGACCGAGGCTGCAGTTCTCCGGAGGAACTGAATGAACCAGAACTCTGTACCTCATCAGAGAAGGACGGGATGGTCTCATTGAAAAGTTCGGCTGTAGTGCTGATGTCCGTTTGGGCCAATTCACCTTGCTCCTCTGAATCCTCAGCTTCTAGGCGGGTGGCCATCCCCCGCTGCCACAGACGCGGCTCCTCGGCAGCTTTACCTTGGCGAAGACTGACTCAGGAACCAGTCAGGCCTGAGACAGCACGGTACAGGACCCACTGGGTGCTGGCAGCTCTACCAGGGTCCTCTTCCGGGTGGCGCCTTTCCGCTGCCTTGGCAACGCTGAATGATCATGCGCATTGGGTTGCAGCGCTGAGCTCCCCCCATTCCCCCCGCCCCAGCAGCGCAGACTCCGCCTGCACAGTTGGAGCAGGGGTTGCAGGTTGCCCTTTCTGTTCGCTGTGCAGCCGCTCTTCGAAGTGCTTTTTTAAGTACAATATGCAGTGATCTTTGAGGGAAGTTGCAAACACCCTTTCCTCAGGGGTCAAACAAGAGTATGAGCACAGGGATAGGCAGCCTCTGACAAAGCCGAGAAAGTGTGACCTACCTAAATGATTCTTTTTTTTTTAAGCAGAAAACAAACAAACAAACAAACCCTGCTCACCAGAAAGCGCAGGCAGAAACATGGAAACTTGTCTGCCCGTCGTTATAAACAGGAGATAACCCATTTGAAGACTGTCTTACTATAAAAATCAAAATACTGAACCAGTCCTATAAAACTCATACAGGACAGGCTCCTACCCATTTCTCCAGCCTCATCCGAAGACTTTGCAGTGTTCCCAAATCACAGTTCGGGCAGGACTTTTAGGTTCCGGCAGGGCTCCCCGGAATAGCACATCAGCAGCCCTTCCCCCTGCTTATAGGATTGATTACTGCTGCTCCTTAAAGTCCCTTTTCCTGGGAAGAGTCACATAGTCACCCCAGCTCCCAAACGCTTGACAACCCTCCTTTCACAGCTTGCAACTATGTGTTTGAGTATTTGATTATTATCAAATCATGCCAGTAGATTTTAAAAAAAATCTCTGAGCGCAGAAACCTTGCTAGTGTGCCCCTGCCCCCACCCCCGTTCAGCAAGTACAGACACATGGGAGCTGTTCAGGAGATCTCTGTTGAGTCAATGAGGTGAGTGACTGTGGAAATGGAGATAAGTATTACCTCTCACAGTCCAATGGGTTTTTTGGGATAAGTAGTAACAGCTCAGAAAACTTCAATCTGTTCTTCCTCTGAACCCCCCCAAATTCAGCTGTTATTCTTTGTGCAACAGCCTTTTAAAAAACACAGTAGAGTTTCACAAACCACTATTCTCAAAAATTATAAAATATTATCTATGGAGAGTGACTTTTTCTGGGTCTCAGTGATTATCTGAGTCCACGACTTAGTTTATGTTAGATATCCTTTCAGACTTTCAAGAGAACGGGGCTTCCTCGCTCAGTTCTTTCTATGTGTATGAGTGTTTGTGAGTATGTGTGGTGTCATTATTCAAGTCTAGCCAGATATAGTTAATGCTATTCCAAAAATGTTCACTTTGGCAAAGAGTCAAAAGTCTGTAATGTTTACAAAACATCTCTCAAATATAAGCCATATTCATAATAAAGAAGTAAAGATTACAACTTCATTCACTCAAACCAAATTACATACCGTAATAAAATGTTGGTCTTTAAAAAGAGGTAGCAAATAATTTGTGGACAGCTCCAAGTAATTTCCAAGGCTCAAAAATTTCTATCTTAATTTTTATTTAAAAACCCTGCCCTGGCTGGTGTGGCTCAGTGGATTGAGCACCAGCCTTCGAACCAAAGGGTCTCTGGTGCGATTCTCCGGATTCTCCTTCAGGGCGCATGCTTGGGTTGGGCGCATGCTTGGGTTATAGGCCAGGACAGTGGGGAGCATGCAAGAGGCAACCACACGTTGATGGTTCTTTCCCGCTCTTTCTCCCTTCCCCTCTCTCTGAAAATAAATGAAATCTTAAAAAAAAAAACAAACAAAAAAAACTTCCTCATTCCCTGAATATTGACACATAAATCATCATAATACATGTTATTCTCAAAAACACTGAGCAAGAGAGCTATACTTTAAGTAAAAAATATTCACATTTTCTAATGTGCTAAATAGTTTTGAGAATAACTTTGTCCCAGAAGCAAGTAAGTTTGGGGGAATATCCTGTAATTACCCAATTTCTTTGCAATAACTACTATGACCCAGTACACTGTTTAACAGTCCAACATGAATTTTCTAAGCAAGTAAAATAGTTCACAATACTATCATCAAATAATAGTCACAGAAACAGAGGTCAAAGTCTGATTTTAAACATATACTATTACTCTTTGTATAAGCTGCACACTCTTTAATCCCTAAGTCTATCACAGAGTAAATTTAAAGGCTATTCTACTTAAAATCTATACTGCTCTTTTCTTTTCTACAATTAATATAAAAGTAATATGTGCCTCCTTTCTTCTGTATGAGAATTGGCAGTGATGGACAGGTGAAAAGAAAATTTCAACCATTCCATAATAACTACTAGCAAGAAATCTATATTCCATACTGTTAAGAGAGATTATTGAGAGATCTGTGAACAAGTATAATGTCTTACACTATTTTTTTAATTAGATGTTTCAAGTGAAAGAAAAAACAAGAGTGCAAAAAGGGAAAAGGGAGTGGAGAGCTGCAACTTTTATATTTTATCTGAAGTGTTTTTATATTACACCAATGGATACAAATCACTCCAGCTTGCTAAATGGAAAGCAGATTTAATCAATATTTTCAGAAAAAAATTATAGTATGACATTTTAGACATTGTATTAGTATTGTTTTATCAGTAAAAGACCAAGGGATTGACAGGAGATATTTATAGCTTTCTCAGAAACTTCATAGCAATATTTCAGCATCTCATTATGTTTTAGAATTACTCTTTATTTGGCAAATATCTATGCATCTTGGTGGAGTCATTATTTGTTGAAAAACTAAAATTAATTATCTAAAATTAAAACCAAATATTTCAATCAATAAACACACAAAGAAAATGCTGCCTATTTATTTCTTGTTATACATGTAATCCTCTTTACAAGGTCTCACCCATTTTAGTATCTATGGAAGATCATTAACTTGATCATTAGTGATATCCCAGACATTCTCACGTAAGTCAGTCTCCTTTTCCTGACTCCTGAATACGTCAATATTCAGTCAATGCTAAATCCAGCTTCCCTAAGGAACTATTTCTTTTTCCCCCAAGATGGTGCCTACATTATTATCCTTGGAGCATTTGGTGTTTGGGGCCCTAACTTTGTGCTTACCCTTTGGCTGGTCTTCACCACATAGTTCAGGTGGCCGTTGTGTTTGTGCTGTTTTCCACTAAGGCATGATTAATCAGGTTGTTTCCAGGGTCCTGACAAAGTCCAAGGCTAGTGGAACTTCTCCAAACCTCTCCTGGCTATCTTGACACCCACTTGCCAAAAAGTATTCACAGGTACTTTGACTCCTTCCTGGAGGCTGGTCCTGTTTCTTTCAAAATCATGCCGAGAAACGGTACAGGAGAGAGGGAATGTGCTCTGGCACTCGCAGCACAGCCTAGAGGCCTTGCCATCCCACCATCTCTCAGGAGACTTCCGCTGGCAAGCTGTCCCTCCAGCAAGTTCAAGCATCTTGACATCTCTTAGGGACTGCTGGGAATCTGGGGTCATTTATATATAGACCACACTGTGGCTGAGGCAGCCTGGGGTGGGAGTAGGAAGGGGCAGGAAGGAAAGAGACAAATGGGGTGTTCCTACCTAACCACACTATGGCACTACTTGTATTGTCCTGCCATCATCACTTCCTCCATCGTAGTTCTTCTTCCAGCTTTTCCTCAAAAATCAAATGTGCTTTGTAGTTATAAAGTTTACCCACAAAGAAAGGAGGTCAAAAAAATTCAATCTTCCTGTCTGATTCCATTTCTCTCTCATCTCTTTCTTTGGAGGGAGAAGGGCACACTTTCTGCTTCTTCCTGGCTGGCAAGCCCTTCTCCCAGGTACATAGCGCCCTTCTTGCCACAGTGGCATTTCCCCTGCACCCCTTCCTGGAATATTCTTCCAATATTGCCAGTGCAGTGCTCAATATATCTAGATTTGTTTAAAAGCTTAAGTTTAAATAAAATCAAATTCTACAAATGTATGATTTTAAATTTTTTAATTTAAAATTTTTTAATTTAAATTTTTTATTTGTATTTATATTTAGAGAGAGAGGAAGGGAAGGAGAGAAACATCAATGTGTGGTTGCCTCTCCCTCGCCCCCTACTGGGGACCTGGCCTGCAACCCAGGCATGTGCCCTGACTGGGAATCAAACCAGCGACACCTTGGTTCGCAGCCCATGATTTTAATTTTGAAATTTCCTTATATCCATTGCTTTGAATTCAATATCTGATAGTTGACTTGACTGAAATAACTTTTAAATATGTGATATTTATTTAAATGTTTTCTAAATAATTATGGGCAAACAAATTTAACATACCTCTTATAAGCTAGAAACACACTTTGAGTCTAGGCATTCAGAATATCATAATTTTAATCACCATATTTCTTAGAATTAAGAAAAATAAGCATAATTTCAGTTATCTTTTCTTAACAGAAATTCCCAGAGACATTAAACATTCTTAATTTCTTGTGCAGTGTATTAATTTGCTACAGTTGCTATAATAAAGTACCACAAACTGAGTGACTGAAACAGAAATTATAGTTTTGGAAGGTGGAAGTCCAAAATCAAGGAATTGGAACAGTTGGTCCCTTCGGAGGACAAAGAAGGAAGAACACGGTCCAGGTCTCTCTGCTTGAAGTATAGGAGGCCACGGTCAAGCTCTCATGGCACGCCCCCATGTGCCTGCCTCTGTGTCCAAATTTCACCTTTTAAGAAGGACACCAGCCATATCGGTGTCGAATCACATTACAATAAACTCATCTTGACTTGATTATCTCTACAAAGACTCTGTCTCCAAACACAGCCACATCCGGAGGTCCTGGGGCCAAGGACTTCCACATAAGAATGTGTGCGTGGGGCGGGGGCGGGGCGGGGTGGTGGTGGTAATACAATTTAGCCATAGCACGTGGTTTTCCTGGAAAACAGGGGAAAGGCTGATTAGAGTGTCTGCCTCCTGGATAAACTTTTAGTATAAAACTGCATGCGGTTTACTAAGAGACAAAAATAGAGTCGTTTAATACAGGGACTCCCGAAAAGACAAACTCCTTTACAGGTTTACCTAGAGCTACATTCTAGTAAGTAAGGTGGACTTTATTTGTAAGTTAATGGAGAAGTATTTCAATACCTTGGTTTGTTTTATTTGAAGACCCACAGGTGCCCGGAAACTGCAGTATATTCCAGGACACTCTCACAGCCTATTGACTGATTACTCACATCTCAGGTTTTTAGTAAGAAATTATTGTCCTTATTAGAAAATAAGTAAAATTTAGCGTTGAAATTTTAAATAATTTTTTTGTGTGTAGTTCAGGATTTTTAATGTAGACTTAAGCACCAAATTCCCACTGCTCCATCTATCTGGTAAAATTCCAAACAAGTTTACCTCATAAATTATTTGGTTATTTTAGAAATAATATCTCCAGTATATTTAAGAGCATCAATGGTGATTTTCTTCACAACAAATAATGTTACCTATGAATTCAAAATATATGATCTCTTTTGCCACTTTGTCTTGAAAATTCTATCATAACAACATAATATGTAGGTTCTCTAGCATTAGTCCAATAGATGACTGAATTATCCATTTTCCCTTCATTGTAGTTCATATTTAAAACCAATCATTCTCAGCATCTTTATGCAATTTTTATGCAGTTAGGTCCCTGAGTCTGTGGACAATGCTATTTAAGACTGACCTTGGCATTTAGAAAATTAATATAAATCAGAGCCTAAATACAATGTATTTCTGTCCAAAGCAAAGAGGAAGTATAAAATGAATTCAGAAAAGTTGCCATTAATTTAAAGTTGTGTGATATAGTTTTGTGTTCTCCTTGAGGGACAGAAGTGGCCCTGGATAATAGGGCAACAAATTGGAATTCACAGTGGTTTTCCTGAAAACTACTACATAGAACTTTTTTTCTTCCACTCAGTATCTTTGTAAAGCATTTTACTGTAATTTTCCTACTTACAAAGTAAGCTTTCACTGTAAAATGAATATTCATATGATTGCATAGGGTTGGATGACACAGAAATTGTGCATAATCTCATTTGAGACCAATCTTCCTGTAGAATCATTTTTATTGAAGTGTCCCATGTAATCCTAAAAACATCGCTCTGCTCTGCAGAGACATCTAATGCAATAAACTGAACTCACAGGCTCAACTTATTTTATCTCCTTATTTTAGATAGGCATTTTCCAAAAACAAACTCTATCGCTGAAGAATGTATGACTGTTTCTTTAGAGCCTTCCATGCTGAACTTGAAAGCTGTCAGCCCAGCAGGCTGAAACAGAGCAAGATTATGAAACCTGAGTGAATAGCTCATTCTTTGCGCCCATGCCCTTGCTGCGTGCTGCCCCGTGGTACAAGCCTGAGAGGTATGCACTATGATAGCTAATGAAGCACTTCCTTTATGTCGCGCTGACCAGAACGCTTGTTTGAAGCCTGTATATTATGCCACGGAAACCTCACAATGTCAGTCTTTGTCTGGTTGGCAGGGGCTGTTTCTTGTTTTTTTCTGTGGCCAGAGTTCATGCATCAAACTGGCTAGACCCTTTACTAATAAGTGTGGCTGTCATTAAATTAATTTCTGCTGTTGGCAAAGTTGCTTTTGCTTGTTTGTTTTGTTTCACTTTTGTCCATCCCCTTTTTATTCTAGCATCCTCAAAACCAAGGTTTTATAATATCGAACCACCTGGAGATAAAAGCTTGGAGGTGAAAGCCACTGACTGAGCCTCCTGTAACTCTCTCTTCTATGTTAAGTATCGTAATAACAATTAACAATTATAAGAACAAAAATGAGAGTAAAATTCATCCAGAATGAAGAGAAGGGTATTGAGTAGATCAAAATTAAATGCCCCATCCAAAATGTGACTGAGAAGTGTTAAAAGTGATCCACTTGTTATATGTTAACATGTTATTTTCATATTGTGTTACTTGATTAGGAGTCTTCCTTCCCTCAACTACTATTGCAGAGGTATGTCCCAGTGCAAGCTTTGATAAAGTGACCTAAAGAATAACCGAGAGTAACTGCCAAAGGTGCCCATAAAAATATGTTTCAGCCAACTTAAATGCAAACAAGAAAAGTTAAAAGGTTCTTCAGAGCCTATACATGTCAAAAAGAATTATAAACTCCCTCCTCTAACTTAAGTTGTATCACTTCCTTCATTTTTGTTTCTTGTCATATAAAACAGACAGCAGCACCCATCTCTTGGGGTGGTGTTAAGTATTAAATGAAATATCATAGACTAGAGCTTACTACCCAATACAGGGTAGAGATTTTAGTCACCATCATCATTACAAGTCTGGAGTAAATTTAATAGGCACCAGAAGACTAAGATCCTTCTAATACTGGCTCTTCCATTATGAGTTATCTAATTTGTTGGCCTATTATGCTTTATTATTTCTTTTTAAATTATATTTTATTGATTATGCTATTCTAGTTGTCCTGATTTTCCCCCTTTATCCCCTTCCACCCATCAACCCCACTCCCTCAAGCAATCCCCCCACCATTGTTCATGTCCATAGGTCATTTGCAGGCTAGAAGGGACTGGCAAGAAACATTCAAAGTCATGAAAAGCAGGGACCCACAGCCAAGATTGCTCTACCCAGCAAAGATATCATTTAGAATCAAAGGGCAGATAAAGAGCTTCCCATACAAAAAAAAGTTATCTAATTTTTAATAAACATTTTACTTTTGATTCTTAGGTTTTGCATTTGCATCTTACCTACCTGATATCATTGTCCAAAGCACTAGTAAACTTAAACATATAAATATGCTTTAAAAAATTATTGTTATTCTATTACATTCTATTCTATTACAGTTGCATATAAATATACAACTTTGAACAACAAATAACTACAAACATACAAGTTACTTTCTCGAATAAAAAAATGAAGTAGTTAAAACACATAATTCCATAGGCCCTATTATCTCCACATTTCTACCACCTTTATATATTTTCTGATCTTCTAATCTTCTAGTTTCAGCAAGATTATCAAACTTTTCAAGTCAACAGAATGTAAATGCCAAAAGAGTAAGTCTCACAATGTCAGCCTTTGTTCTAGCTAGTGGTCAAGTTCTGCCCTTTCCTTGGCTAAAATGTATGCACCAAACTTGTTGAACTATTCAAGTACAAATGCATGTCCCAACTTAGAATTTATTTTGTTTCCTTCCATTTTCTTTCTTTATAACTTTAGATTTAAAATGTTTTTTAATCAAATTTTCTAATCTTTGACTAAGGAAAATGGCTTTAGTGAATAAAGCCATAATCTGAATTAGCTTCAGATTTCAATTTCATGTTGGAACATAAGATGTGGCATTATAACACATTCATATTGTAATCAGAACAGTAATAACATTAATGCATTTGGTCAGACTTGTAGTATTTCCAGTAATTGCTAAGTCACTTCTCCCTTACATTTGCATATTAAGACATTTTAGAGTATTCCTTAAAATAAACTACCGAATTCTAACAAATAATTCTAAAGTATATTTCTGTTCATCATTCCCACCCAATACTTGTTCAGAATTGTCTTCAAGAACAAAATTTCAGTTTTGGAATGGAAATTGTTTGGAATGGGAGTTGAACACGACAAATATGGTTTTTGCCAATCTTTTAAAAATTGTATGCAAATCTTCATTTCTAAGTATTTCACTTAGCTCATAGAAAAAGGTATCTAGATAAGTATCCATTTTATACCTGCCAAGGATATCTGAACAAAATGACTAACCAAAGCAAAGACACATTCCACGTGAGATGTCATGCTATCTTGTCAATAGTTTTAGCACTTTATGGTGAGTATCAAATTCTCATCTTTATTTGATGCTTCTCAGGGTAGGTACTATTCTTCCCATCTATCTGGCATGTCTGCCCCTCCCCATCCCCCACCACTAACTCACAATCCGTTCTGCAATGGCCCAGTGACTCAGAAACATCATGTTCTTAGGCACACGGTATAAAAGGGAATTCAAAAGGAATGCCCAACCACAAACTTCCACTTACATGGTATTTTATTTCCCGTAATTTTTTTTTAAAAACTAAGAAATTTGATTTTCTAGATTTTTTTCCTACTGCCACTAAATACTTTAAGGTACTTATGCCATCAAAAGCTTAGAATTATTATGTATTAAAAGTAATCAGACAAAACAGAAATTGGGTAATTGGAGCATGGTCAAGAGATTGGTTATTAGGTTAAAAACTCATGAGACACAGAGCAGAAACCCACAAATGAGACGCAGAGTCTGAGTCTCAAGTCTCGGGAATCGCCCTGGGCCCTTCCTCTCCCCACCACGCATCTCCCATCAATCACAAAATCCCGTCGACACCTCTGCACGCTGCCACTTCTCTCCAGTCCCTTCTCAAGGCCCCTGCTGTAGGACCCCGTTCTTTTTCACAGGATCTAACGTGCCTGTCTTCAAGTCGGCCTCACAGCCTCTAGACAATTCCTACATCCTTCACTTCCTTTCTCCCTTCTTTCCACTCCAACTCCTTTCTAAATAATTCTCCAGACACGGCGACCAGAAGGACGCCCATCTCAGGCTGCGCCCCTCCCTCTCCGGCTCCATGTGTTTCTTACTGCGTTTCGTCGTTTTATCTTGTCTGAAACCATTAGCTCATGTGGATTGGCTTTTTCAAGTGGAGAGGGAAAAAAACAATAAGACAATTACTAATACAGTTACTAAAGCTTTTTGTCTAAAAATACTTGAGGAAGAAAGAGAAAGGAAATTGTTTAAGCAGCTGAAAATTCCCCCAAGAAATGTGTAACCGTCAGTATTCAGCAGCAGCTTTACCCCCAGCCTCCCACCCAGCCCTCCAGCTGATTACCATTCATCCTTCAGGCCTCAGCTCATCCGTCACTTTTTCAGACAGGCCTCTGCCTCAGATCCCTACCACTCATGCTTTCAGTACCCAGAATATGCACGGAATAATTACACACCATAAACAAATTCACAGCAGTGTAATAAGTTGTTTATTGTCTGTCATAACTGTAAGCATTCCCGGGGCTGGGAAAAGTCTGTTTTCTTCACCATTAGATTAGGACCTTTGGTAAATTGGGAAAATAATAAATGAACTACATGATTAAACAATGGATTTCATAGTCTGGCAACCCTTCTGGCAAGTCAACAGCATCTCTGATAGTGTCCTCCTTAGAAGTGGGCACATGGTTCCCCTTCTGTTGCATTGCATATGATGGCGATTCAAGGTCTTGAAGTCATTGACCACCCAGGCCCAAGTCAGTAAAGAGTATGCCTGTCAGGGGTCCAGCCTGTGTTTGCATTTGGACCCTGATTCCTGCCACAAGGTCAGGCCTGAGCATCAGCAGCAATTGGTACAGCTCAGAGACCTCTAGCCCAGAAGCCCTCGGAAGGAAACTGCAGGGAGCAGACATCTCGAGGGGTCCTCAGAAGTAGTAATAAATGTACTGGGAAGACACCTGGCCTGGATCCCCTACAGCGGCTCTCAAAGTCTGCTCCGTGTAAAAATCACACCCAGTGCCAATTACATCTGCCTCTTTAGGGGTTGGGCCCGGACATCAGAATTTACTATCACTGCCCCGGGGTTCCAGTGGGTGGCCCAGTCTGAGGTGCTGCCCCACAGGACACTGTCCACACTGCTCTGCACCAGCAGAAGGGGCGTCTCCTGGAACGGTCTCACCAGGGCGGAGTCAAAGACCTCCCAGGGCACCTGAAGGGGACTTTGCTTGTTAGAGCTAATCCCAGGGTGATTCCTGTGTGTGCTGAGGTTTGGAGAACACAGGTCCTACATATGCTTTTATAAAATAGCCACGCTCGCAAGCCTGCCTTATGCCTGGCCACTGTCCCTCTTCTCCCTCTTGTCCCTCCTTTTGCCGTCTGCCCTGCTCCCTCACCTTTGCTCCAGTCACCCGGAACTATGGTTTCCTGATACGCTACTCATTTTCTTTCTCAGTGAACTACTTTTTTTTTAACATTATAAAATATTTTAAACATTCAGAAAGTTCAGAGGAAAAAATATAACTTTAACCGTTGTATTTACCACGAATATGTAACAAATTAAATCTTACCACAACCAAGTCCTTTATTATTTAAAAAATATCATACGAATAATAAATCTAAAGCTACCTGTTTGCCCTTACATGGTTTTATTTTGTACCACTCCTCCCTAAATGGGCACACAGAGTTCATCAAAAATAATAAGTAGAAAGGTGGTATACACATACAGAAAAGCTAATAGTTGTTTAATTTGTAACATGATTTATAAAGGTTACTTATAATTAACTACCCATGGCACATTAGTGACTAATGCTGTCAAAACTTAAATCTGTTAATGTTCTGTGGGTACTGCTGACTGTAGCCTTCATGAGACCACTGTTGTGTAGGCACAAGAAACGAGCTTTTAGTTGAGTATGTCTATTCCTGATTCTGTGTTTAACTATTGACGGCCAGCTAAGTGCCTCAAAGACATACTACTATTCCATACAGTTGTGTATTCACAACTGAAAACTTACCTTTGCCCACTCCTGTATGTCTATAAATTTTTTATGTGCTTCCAGAGGTATGTGTATGTGAATTGAAGACCATAGTTTAGAAGAATGAGTATTAGATTAAAAACACCTAAAAGCTAGATTCTTGGTCTTGGCTCACAATAAGTGACTTCTGACAGTGTAAATCACTTAACCCACTGAATCTTAATTCTGTCTTTTTGTCATTTCTAAATATATTGATTATGCTGTCACAGTTGTCCCAGTGTTTTCTCTTTGCCCCTCCCCGTCCCCTACCCTCCTCCTTCCAGCAGTCCCCTCCTTAGTTCATGTCCATGGGTCATACATACAAGTTCTGTGGCTTCTCCCTTTTCTATACTATTCTTAACATCCCCCTGTCTATTTTGTTCCCACCGATTGTCATTCTTGATCCCCGCACCATTTCCTCCCATTCTCCCCCTTCCCCCTCCCAGCTGATAACCCTCCAAATGATCCATACTATCTTTACAAAGTAAAGGAAGTGGGTTAAGGCCATATTTTCCAAACAGTTTTCAAATAACTAACTATTCCCCATAAAGTGTTCTTGGAAATATATGTGTATGGTCAAACAATTGGGAAACGCTATAAGCTGGGGGTTTTTTTGTGGAAAAATGCAATATACACTTATACAGTAAATTCACTAAGAATTCTTACAGGAGAAAAAATGCATTTAACTTCATTTATCCCATTGATTTCTATACTCTTTGACCATAATTGTGTGTGTGTGTGTGTGTGTGTGTGTGTGTGTGTGTGTGTGTATGTGTGTTGTGGAATACACTTCAAGACTCTCTGGCCAGGAGTTTTCTGTGATTCTTTCCAGCTCTACACCTTCATGATTCAACATTAAACATGTAGCCAAATCCAAGTCATAATTGCAGTCACCAATTTGATTAAATGATCTATCTATTCCTTAGAGCTGAAACGCACTTTAAAATAGCTGAAGCTGCCTTATAACTAACTAAAAGAATGTGCACAATGCTGTTTTGCTTTAAGATTCTGTGATGTCACTTCTTTTCTGTTTCTACAAAGTGCTTCTACAGAAAACCGTATATGCCTCCATATATATTTCTGTCACCATTGAATGGGAGAGAGGATTATCTTCACTTTTAATTTTAAAATTTGAGTTTCCCTTAATTATCTCAAGTAGATCATGCAAAACCTCAAACTGGGTTGGTGTCTCTCTACTGAATGGTCAGGATAATAGCCAGGTTTCAGATCAGACTCTGGAGTCTCAGGGATGAAGACAGATCATACATCTCCAATCTCAGTCCTGCCTGACACATAGTAGGCATGATAAATATTTTCTAAATGAATATATGTTTCTGCTTATTCATATGTATTTCTTAAACAAGCCAGAGAGCTATTATTGAAAACAATGGAAAGAATAAAAATAAAAGATAACGCACTGCTAGACTGACTCTTTAAGCTCCAGCATTTTCATTGTGATCCTTTAAAATCCAAAGGTATTACAGTCCCGAACTGCCTTTGTCTACTTTGGCAGTCCTACTCTCGGAGTTCTTCTGGAGATTAGTTTAATATGACCTGCCATTCCTGAAACCACACAGGCCTCTTTCAATCAACCTGTTCTTTTCCAGATGTTTTTTCTACCACATCCTTTAACATGGCTTAACATTTTAATTCCTTTGCTGTTTAATGTATCATCTTTTCTTAGAGGAGCCGCGTCACATACGTGAATTATGTGATGTGTGTTAGCTACACGGCGATGTTGCTGTGGGATTTTGCTCGGTGTCTTACAGGAGCGTGGAAGCACAGAGAGTGGAACCGTAATGGGAGGGTTACAGCAGTTCAATTCGCTCACCTCGCCCGGTGCTTTATGGAGAGTTTTTGAAACAATTCTCAACACAGATGGAAGTGCCTTCTAATACAGCTTGTCGCCTTCTTCAGAATAATGCGTTCCTAAAGGAAAGACTTTAAAAAAACTATTGAGTTTCTTGTAATATGATTACTTTATCTGCCCTTCAGCATTTTATCCTATTACCTGTGGACCTATCACTTCACTAAAAATGGTTATTGGACTTAACTGGCTTTGGCTTGACTTAAAGTGAATTCTACTTATGTTTATTTCCTTCCTGCGTTTTTACCGCTGATTTTCTCCAGCCCTAGAGTACAAAAAGTTAGTCTTTTTCTATAGACAGAGACTCATGTCTTGATTTTTAATAGAGTTGGTCAATTATAACTAAATTTAATAGAAGGACGATATTGAAAAATAATATCAATTTTTAATATTTTATAAAAATATAAAATGGAGTAATAAAGTATAAAAGAGAAAAGAATTCTTTTGTTAAAATTTAGTAATTATAGCTGCATTTTCACTCAATAACTTACAACATTTTTCTGGAACCCAAGCAAAGTATTTTTTTGAAAGAAATTTTGTTGTCAAAAATATATACTTAGCTAAAAAATTAATCAGTAACACCAAACCAAAGAAACCACTTTGTGTTGGTTACTAGCTTTTTCAATGTTTATCAAAACAACAAAATATTTTCATAGAAATATATCATATTTCTATGCCGTCAAGATGTAGAAGTCTCTTAAGATATGATGTCAACTAAACCATAATATTGCTAAATGTATATGACAACCGAGAAGGCTAAGATGTAGTTTCTTAAACCCCTATTGTAGTTTTTATGTCAAACTTCTTTTTCAGAGTGATAATATTTACGCATATTTTAACAATTATATCATTGTTGTCTTAAGGCAAATATTTGACACTACTTGTTAAGTACCTGGGTTATGTGCTAGCGTATGACAATAAAGAGAATTAACTCAAGTTCAACTTGAAAAAGACATAAACAGGGCACATTAAGTTAAAAAAATCTTGGCAATTGATGTAAGGCAGCTCAATATTTTTAATGGAACTAGAATGAAAGGATGGGGAAGATGAGTAAACTCATTAATTTAACAATTCTCTACCACTTCACATGAATAATCCCTTGGGGGGGCATCTAAGTAAATGCTGAAAATGTCCCTTATTTTGCTTTTCCAAATATTTATTTTGTATTTCTATAGCTTTTAAAACTTCCCTTAAAAATTCCTTAATGTTAGTCATTGTCTTCAAATCTACTTCTACATTCCAGACTTCAAATCTCACTTTTTATTTTCCCCTGGGACCTAATTTCTTAGTTCAGTTTAATACTGGATGCTTGGTTTACAAAAGTGGGTGAGTTGTACACAGAGAGAGAAATGTAAGTACAATGTGCAGTTATTAAAAATGGCCAATACAGAAGTACAGAAGAATATAAAGGCATATAACAGACTTAGGTAATCTAGTGTGGAGGGGTGGGGTGAGGGTAAGAATAGGATGGTTAAATTTCACATGAAGAACTAATAATAGAAAACAATAAACATACTGAATTCCTACTAAATGCTAGACACTATGCATATGTGTATATATTATGTATATGCACTTAGTTGAGGACTTAATATTAGCATTTCATATTTTATGTTATTTTAAATTAATTTATGTTGAAGTTTGGGACCGTGAAGAAAATTCTAAGAGGTGTTAACCCTTGGATCTTGAAAATGAAGACATTTCATCCAGAAGACAAGGAAGGAAGGGAGGTTCCAAGAAAGGAAATAACCAGTGAAAAATAAGCGAGAGATGAAAGTGTTTTAGAAAAGGTCAAAGATTTCAAAATGACTCCATAAAGTGTCTATAGAAGCAGGTGCTAGGAGAAGAAATTAGCAAGAGAGGAGGAGTTGAGTACATCAAGGTGGGGACTTAAGTAAGGGTACAAATAGACGTGAAAGTTGTAAGTCAAGAAAACGAACATCTAGGTAAAAAGCACGTTGTATTTTCCCACCTCAACAAATATGCCTTTTAATTGCACGAGCCATGTCTGTTTGCACTCACAGCAGAGGCAAACCCTCAAGCTTTCTGACAGTCAAAACAATAGGGTGTGACAGCCTTTCTTTGCCGGACAGAGTACAGGAGATGGAGAGAGATGCATTGCCTTGGGGTCTGAGGAGTATTAGTCAGAGAGAGACAGCAATGATTATAGGCTGTGCTATGTCCTTGACAGAGATACCCTCTTTCTTCTTCAGTAAATTTGGTAAATGTGATTTGGGACATGAGTGGCCCTCTGTGCTCTGAGTCCATGGCAAGAGCACTCTGCTTACCCAAGTCCATATGAAGGTCATTTCATAGAATGCTGAGGCCTTTAACTTTCCCTCATAAAGCCATAGAAATATCAATATTTGATTAATAACAAGTATTAAGAATCTCTAGAATATAAAAATCTTTTCAGTTGTTTATTGTAAGTTCTGAATGGAAAATACTACTATTCCCCAATGAAGCTGCTTTTGTTGCAGGATAATCCCTTTATTCTATAATCAGCTTTCTGTCAGATATATGTGACATTTTTTTCCATCATTGAATTGAAATAATCATATGCAATAAAAGTAGCTGATCATCAAAAGATTTTAAGGAATTATGTGTCATCGATCATTAATGTATGATTGATTATTATTAAGCTAAAATAATGTTTTTATGTCTCACTTGAGTCAAGAAGGAAGAACTTATCTGGACCCCTTGACTCTAGGATAGAGTGTCTATTTCAAGAAATGTAGGACTGTTTTAACAATATACAGCATTCTAGAAACTCTTGCCAAGTTATGACAGAATCCATGATTGATGAGTAAAATATAGAAGAGGGAAAGAAGCCTAAACCTGGGATATAATATTCCAGAGCGATCTGGGCCAATTACTAAGATGCTGACCCCACTAGAAGCCTGGCCTATCCTGATGTTGGCTTTCATTACCAGAAGGCAGGATGGACCTAGTGGTTCCTACAGTAAAAGACCCAAGAGAACAGAGGGCTCTGGTATTTCCTTCATTTGCATAAAACATCAATGCAGAAGCAAAATGACACAGTGGTGATTCATGGATGAACCGGCCATATTCTGTAAATGAGACATCTGGAAGGTAATTTTAAGTCCCACGTTAAGCGTGATCTTGTAAAACTTTGCGGCTAAATATGGCTTTTTAAAAAGTGCCTCCGTTGATTCTAGTATAAAGGATGAAATGCAGTCCTTATCATTGCGTTTTAGAAGCATTTTAAGTATTTCATCATATTAAAATAGTTTGGTAAGGTTGAGATTCATAAACATTTTACAATGCAACTGATGAAATGAAAACAAATTCTGGAATTCTTGGTCTATTTTTAATGCTTAGGAATTAAATTGCAGAATAATTTCAGACCACGAAATTCCATGGGTATGTAGAATTTATGGTGGTCTGCGATTATTGCTGAAACAAAGATTAATGACCGATATGAGAAAACCATTACATCTGACAAGCTGACTGTAGCCCTATAAATAGCATATCCTTTACAAGATTTCCAAAACTATTTTTGACTTTATAATAGACAAGATTTCCAAGATACCATAAAAATTGTTTTCTTAATCCCCTCCCCTATTTTCTTCAACATATTTTGAAAGCCAATGCACACATTTAATGACTATATGTGTACTATTTTGTTTGGCTGGTATCCTAATGTGCCTTTAAAAAATTAATTGACTTAAAGTTACT
The DNA here is from genome assembly GCF_021234435.1 of Artibeus jamaicensis. NCBI lineage: Eukaryota > Metazoa > Chordata > Mammalia > Chiroptera > Phyllostomidae > Artibeus > Artibeus jamaicensis. The sequence goes on along the minus strand of NW_026522056.1, from coordinate 16,347,028 downwards.
AAATGATTAATTTTTAATACATTTCATGGAGTTTATAGCATCTTATTCACCATGAAGTATAGACATATTAAATTCCAAATTGCTTAATTATTAGTCATAGTAGAATAATAATTGTGAAGTTTCTTTTCACCTCACAGACAAACAAAAGAATCAGGCAAATTGAATGTCTTTTTTCATTTAAATATGATATCATTTATCTTAGCATAAATGGTTCAGCCAGATGTAGAATCTTAAGTTCCAGATTCCAAGTCCAATGGTTTGTCATCATTAGTATTATCAGCTAGCTAAATGTTCTCTGCCTATGGTACAACTAAAACTGACAAAGTGTATTAAACAGAGAAGGGTCCACAGAAACAACTTACAATACACTAGGGTTTTCAGAACGGAAAATTTAAAAAGGCAAACCTAGAAGGATAACCCTTGTCTGTAAAATGTACTAGGACCCAATCCTGAGAGTCCACAGGAAGCCACTCTGGGCCCCACTTTTGGCCAGGAGAGGAGTGATGGCTGGCAGGCAAAGGGGACTTAGAGGAAAACCTAAGCTCTCCTCCATGACATTCAAGAACTCGAAACTTTCTAAGCTCTTCCCTTTCCTCTACAGATACCTCTCTATTCCCTTTCAAATGTTTTGCTCTGATTTAAACAGGATGTCCATAATATTTTGTTCATGTTATAAAAGGGCATTTAGTAAAATATTAGCTCTTCTGAGGACTAATTTATATTGTTTTTCAATGCTGCAATTTAAATTTAGTTTCATATACATTTATTCCTAGTTAATAAAATAAATGTTGTCAAGTGCCTGCTTTGTGCTGTGCACTGTCCCGGCCCTTGGGGACACAACAGGGAACAAAACAGAAGTGTAAAACCCCAGCCTTGGGGGACCTGACTGCAGTACCGCACCGTTCCACAAGGGGTGCTATTAAACTTGAAGTCTGTATCAATAGCGCCCCCTGAAGTGTGCAGACTGTACAGCTCTTCCACGGGCTCCTCTGTATTCCAAATTCCTTATTTAAGCAGCATTACTGAACAAATTGATGATGAAATGTGTTGTCCAACTGAATTTCCCAAGAGAAATAAAGCTTACTGCAAAAAGTGTCAAAATATTTTTTTAACTATTTTAACAGACAGATTTTCAAAATGGATTGTACATTTCCATGCCTTGTTAAACAGAATATACTGATCAGACTTAACTTATTCCTAATGACTCCATTTCATCATCTTGAACAAAGGCTATTAGACTGCGCTTAAACTTTGTAATTATCCTCAGGGGCCTGAATCTATGCGATTACTGAGCAGCCCCAGCTGCTATACTTTTCAGGGGTTTTTGTCTGCTTTTTGTAATCACTTCCTTTACAGTGTTGGCTCTCAGATCCTCCCATCTCTGCACCTAATGCTGAATCTCATCTTCTCAAACTCAGGCACTGTGTTTAATGTCCTATGTAGAGGTTAGCCACATACTCACACTTGCTCCAAACACTTATACTATGCAAGTCACATATGTCTCACTATATTACCTATCTACCTATACACTATGTATATATGAATTTGAGTATTATGGCCATTAGAAACATATATGAAAATAACTGATAAGAATTATTTAGTTTGGCTACTCCAAGACCTCAGTTTGGCTTCTGCATTGTGAATTGTTTGGTTTGTCACTTCAGTGATGTATGTTTCAAGGCAGCCCATATTTGCACACACATATGCATGTTCATATGTGCAAAAAAAAGAGATAATGATGGAACAGAATGAAACTGATGAATTTGCCTGTGTCTACAATTTATGTGCCTATTTAACACTAGTTGTGAATGATATCAAATGAATAGTCCTATAAAGCTTCAGGCACATAGTAAGCATTAGACATTATTTAATAATTATCACTAGATAAATATTTAAATTATTATTTTAAATAGCAGTAATTACTTTTATTACTTCAGTGAGTCTTCGTGAGAGTTAAATGAGGTAATTGTTGTAATTAGCCTAGCCCAGAACCTGGAGTGTAGTAAGCTTTCAAGAGTTAGCTGTTACTACTATTACTGTTAATATTCTTGTTCCTGTAACTATTTTTACCATTATCAATAGCTGCCCTTCCTCTGCACTGACCCTTTGCCTACATGTGTTTAAGTCTCATAGCATGTGTGTACTGGGTCACTAAAACTTTGACTCAAGACTCAAGATTGTTTCAAAGCATAAACAAATTGTACTATTTTTGATTGAGAAACTTGGTGGAATCCTCAGCTTGCATTTCGATCAGTTTCAATGTCTTATTGTGCTTTCAAAGATGGCAAAAGAGAAATCTATTATATTAAGTATTGTCATTCATATTATTTTACAGCAATTTTAGACTGATTAATTCTAGTGAACTTGAAACATACCATGTGGTCACTGCTTATTGTAGAGTATAAATAATAGAACCAAAGCACAACTACAAAAAGTGATTCTTGATGTTTTAATAGAAACACAGGCTGTTTGCCTTTCTTAATTTTGCTTTCTTGATCTTAAAACAAGAAAGACCTTTCTAGCTTGAGTTTCTGCTGATATATAGCATACTGGTGCATTTTTATCTACTGTTACAAATTTTGACTAAATAGTTAACATGCTTAGAACAGAAACTTGAAGATTCAGAAATGTACTACCTTATTAATTGCATCACTCTCAGTTTTTATAGATTCGGTCAATGTATACTTACACTGTTTTATCAGAAAGATGTTAAAGATTTTGGAATTTTGACATACAATTTTCTTATACTAATAATACCCAATAATGATGTGTTTTCTAAAAATATGGCAACTCTGAAACAGATTCTTGGATACACTGAGAGATTTCCATGTGCTGATGGCCTGGTACTTTCTGGTTACAAAAGGACTAAAAAGAAGATTGAAGATGCTCTAAATACGTGACTTATTCCATCATGACACATGGATATGCAAAATACCTAATCCAAAAGTCATCATCGCCTGTGGCTTTAGGTCATTGTGAAAGGCTGGCCTGTGACTTTGAGATTAAGAGGCCACCTGGGACAGTGGAAGAATCTGTGGCCCTGGCTAATGTAACCTGGGTTAGTCCTGCCTTGTTAGTCACTTACTTCCTACCAAGGCCCTAGTCACTTACTATCTCAGAGCTTCACTCTGATCATTTGTAAAATAGGGGGTGGGAGTAATTGCCTTACTGTTTTATGTAGTTAGTGAGAAGTTCCAGCTGAGTACTGAATATGAAGACATTTGTCCCTTCAGACTGTCATTCCACCTTCCCTGGAGTCACTCCTAAAAACGCATCTTTTATCTACCACTCCAAACTACATGAAAACAAAGCTTGGAACCCTGTAATTGTACCCTGTGATCATAACCTACAGTGCTTAGAATTCCTTATTCCCTCCACTTCACCTCCTCCCCTTCATGATGGAACCTCTTAATTTCATCGGCCTTTCCCTGGAGTCAGATTCTCCTGCCTTCCATGTTATACACAAAGTGTGCCTCTCATTCTTTATAAACCAGGATGTACAATTTAGCTCAACACCATTGGAATGGAAGGAAGGAGATTCCTCACTGTTATTGCCACTGGTGGTAAAATCAATCTCCTTTCCCCCCAGATTAATTTGATGAGCCACTGGACACCTGGGATCACACAAGTTACCTCTGTACAATAGCTAACACGGTTGCAGCATCTTGGATGTGTTAGGGGCTCAAAAATGTCTTTCTAATGGTGATTTGAATCTATACCTTCACCCAGGAGTAAATGTATGGCTGAGCATATGAATGAAATGAATTTCATTTCATTCATATGAAATGAAATGAGAAATGAATTTTCTCAGCATAAATCTATTATGCTGAGAAAATTCTATATAAAATGTTGGGCTGTCAAAATCTATTAATCATATAAGCATAGTTATGCATCTCAATAGACACATTGTATATATTAATAATATACTTCCAAAGATAGCACGTTGTTTTATATAATAATCCCTGATACTTGTATCACAATGTATACAGCTTTTTGGTCAGGGGGATGTTTGTTTGTTTTCTGAGCAATCATACCGGCTCCCTCATTTAAACCTAACTACAACCTAGTTTGATCGTTTTAGGGGACAACTGAGTCTTCCAACAGTTATACATTATAAAGCCAGTTGTGGTTTAGATGTATAGTTTAATATTTACATGTTGAAATTTGACCTTATAAGCATTTTTTAGATAGCCTATCTCACTCTTTATAAACCAGTAAACTGTATAGTAGGAGACCCCATTCGTTCAAGAGAGGTGTCCACTCTGACTGGCAGGGAGATCAGGATATCCTGCCTTGTGCCATTTATCTTTGCTTCTCCCTCATCATGACACCCCTTGCCCCGTGCTTGCAGGCAAACATCATTTTCTTATGGAAACCTTCTTTCCTGATGACCCATATGAAACTACATTTTAGATGCCCCCACTTCTTTTACAGATGAGGAAACTGAGACCCAAAGAAACTGTTTTCCTGAAACCACACAGATAGCTGTTGCCTGAGACTCCACAATCCTTTAACCCCCTCACACCCGCTGTGTCTGCTACATTTCAAACACAGCATGGGGGCCTTCCATTTCTGAAATAGTGCATGCTCCCTATGGAAATATTTAGAATCTACTAAAATTGGAGAACTTAGAAATATATCACCTAGATTCTTTTACTCAAAGATAATCATTTATATTTTGATATGGTTTTTTTTCAGTGTTTTTCTTTATGGATAGAAGTTTTTTGTGAGTTTTTTTCTACTTTGTGGTGGTTTTATTGCCTCCAATGATATTAATTAGTATTTTAATCTAAGCATTATTAATGGCATGCAGCATTTCAACTCATGGATACTCCAAGTTTATCTGGCAATTACTCAGTAGGATAGTCTGAAATTTTACATGAAGTTTTGTCATAAACAACTTTGAATATAGGTTGGAAGTAATTGGCATTTAAAGTACTTATTCCTTCAATTTACTTTTATGCCTTTCAATTTATGTAATTGGAAGATTTCAGGTCAGTGTCCAAGGGAACTTTGTAAGCAGTTGAGCATGGCAGTTTGGAGATGGAGGGGTGAAGGTTCACAGGGTGAGAACTGATCATGAGAGTATAACACAAACCTATGAAAGGCAGCAGTGAAGAGCTTGTGCTTTGAAGTCCAACACGCTTTCCAATGCGAGAACTTTTGACAAGTCTCTTAAGCACCTCTGCCCCAGTCACCTTATCTATACAAGGAACATATTAATAGGTCCTAGCTCTCAGGATTGTTATCAGGTTAAATAGCAACCCTGAGAATAGAACCTGACAGGGAGCACTCAATGCACATCCGTTACGAGTCCAAAAGTTTCAGTAACGAAAACAGAATCAGGAGTTACAGTTCCAAATGGAGACAGGATCAAATGATGGCTTCCTTACTTAAGGGAAATTGAAGCACTTATTTTTCAGACCATAAGACACACCTAGGTTTTAGAGGAAGAAAATAGGGGAAAAAAATTTTTGAAGCAAAAAATGTGGTAAAATATTTAATAACATAAATAACATAATATTTCACCAATGTAAATGTAAACAGAACTCAACAGCAGCATTAACAATCACTATTTTCCCCAAATTGGAGGGGAAAGGGTGCACCTTATAGTCTGAAAAATGTGGTGTATGTATATATACCACATATAGAAGGAAACATATGAAAAGCGATGCTGAGAGATGTTCTCCTTAAAATTCCCCTTAGTTTGAATTAAGTGGTACAAATCTGTAGTTACAGAATAGTCAGAGTGATATAGATCACAGCACAGGGAATATAGTCAATAATGTTATGATAACTATGGATGGGACCAGGTGGGTTCTCAAAGCAGTGAGGGGACTGTTCTGTTCGGGTGCATGACTTTCTGGCCACTTTGCTATGCATCTGGATCTAATGCAGAAGGGTTTTAAATGTGAGCTGCAATTTAAAAATAAAAAAATAGTAATTTAAAAAATGTATGTGTCTCGCCCTGGCTGATGTAGCTCAGTGGATTGAGCGCGGGCCTGCAAACCAGACAATCTTGGTTCTATTCCCAGTCAGGGCACATACTGGGGTTGCAGGCCAGTTCCCTACAGGCCAGTTCCCAGCAGGGGATGCACGAAAGGCAACCATACATTGATGTTTCTCTCCCTCTCTCCTTCCCTTCCCCTCTAAAGATAAATAAATAAAATCTTTTAAAAAATGTATGTGTTTCAGTTTGGCAGAATCATATTTGAAAAACTCTTTTGTCCAGGATTCCCTTTTCCCTTTTATTTTCTCAACCCACCCTGTTAAACTAGATAGCTCCATGCCTACTGTCTCGTGGGCAGAGATGTGTTAGGGAAAATTAGGGAATGGAAGCCTCTCCTGGCTCTTGGAAGAAGCTCCCATCTCTTTTATATATTTATTTTTCTTTTTTGGCCCTAATCAGGCCTTAATGAATTCAGAGCATACACAGATTTTGGAGAAAAATATCATAGGCAGAAGTTAGGTTTCTGCCCTGAGACTTTCCTTGGGCTAGGAGGAGGGATCTTTGTCTCTAGCAAGATGAGTAACTACAGGAGTCCCCTAAGCTAATGGAAGTTCTATAACTGGATCTATTTTTAAAAGTAGCAGAGATAGATAATTTTTTTCTCTTGAAATATATGAAAAAAAGTGTTTCTAAAATATCTGTGCAAAATGTTGAATTCATCTTGCTTAGAGATAGCAATGCTGAGAGTGGTTCTTGTGTTCACTGTAAACAGCACCAACATTTATTTAGGAGTAAGGATAAAATTTTATCCCCATCTTACTCGACTTTTCTCCAAGAATTTTAGCGAGAGGAGATAATTCATTAAGTCCCATCCCTCATCATCATCATCATGATCATCACTATTATTACTTATAGGCATTGAGTTTTTTTAATTAAGTTTTACTTTAAATGCAAGTCATTGAAGTTTCCAACCTTGTATAATGCTGTTTTTCATCTTAAACAAATAGAAATCTAGATATTTCTCCAGCAAAATACATTTATTCAAGAAAAAATAATATCATAACTAAGAAGATGAAGTCTAATGGCAAACCAGGGGCAAGTCCAGAAAAACAAAGCAGAAGAACATTATTTTATGGACTTGGGAACAGCTACTATAAATGAAGAGTCCATTGAAGGAAACAGAGTTTGAAGTGTAGTGACTTTTCATTGGCTGAGCTATATCAGCCTCCCCTTGGCTATGATGTTACTGGGCAAGGAGGAATATTTTCTTCCTCCTGATGAAGGAGTAAATTGCTTAGAATCACTGCCTGTCAGATATTCAAGGTACATATTCCTAGTGGGCTTAGAAACATGTTTTGAGTGACACTGTTGTGAGAGTTCCCTTCTAGCTTCCTCTTTTAAATGAGGTTTATTTATTAATTTCATATTGTAATAGTCTTTTCTGATTGCTATAACAAAATGCCACTGGTCAGAATGGCCACCATAAACAAAGCAACAGACAAGTGTTGGAGAGGTTGTGGGGAAAAGGGGACCCTAGTTCACTGTTGGTGGGATTGCAGACTGGTACAACCACTATGGAAAACAGTATGGAATTTTCTAAGAAAACTAAAAATGGATCTGCCTTTTGACCCAGCAATTCCACTGCTAGGATTATATCCTAAGAACCGTGAAACACCAATCCAAAAGAACCTGTGTACCCCAATGTTCATGGCAGCACAATTTACAATAACCAACAGTTGGAAGCAACCTGGGTGCCCATCAGTAAATGAATAGATCCAAAAACTATGGCACATATACACAATGGAATCCTATGCAGCAGAAAGAAAGAAGGATCTCCTACCCTCTGCAACAGCGTGGATGGAACTGGAAAGCATTATGCTGAGTGAAATAAGCCAGGTGGTGAAAGACAAATACCATATGATCTCACCTTTAACAGGAACCTAAACAACAAAACAAAAAAGCAAGCAAAATGTAACCAAAGACACTGAAATAGAGAACGGGCTGACAATAGAGAGGGGAGGAAATTTCAGGGGAAAAGGAGAAGGTTTTACAGAAACTAGTGTAAAGGACACATGGACAAAAACGAAGGGGAGGTGGAAATGAGAGGGAGGTAGGGAGCACTGGGGGCGGTGAGCTGGGATGGGAGTAAAAGACAGAAAACTGTACTTGAACAACAATTAAATAAATATTTTTTTTAAAAAAATACCATACACTGGAGACTAAAACAACAGGCATTTATTTCTTATAGTTATGGAGGCTGGGAATTCCAATATCAAGGTGCTAGATAATTTGGTTCCTAATGAGTCATTTGCTTCCTGGTTTGCAAATGACTACCTGTGTGCCCTATGTCTGCACACAGCAGAGAGAGAGAGAGAGAGAGAGAGAGAAAGAAAGAAAGAGAGAGCTCTGATATCTTTTCCTCTTTATCTAAGGGCAGTAACCCCATCATTACACTCACGAAGGGACCCATCTTCGTGGCCTTTGCTAAATCTGTCATCTCCCAAAGGCCGCATCACCAAATAACCATCACATTGTGGGTCAGCTCTTCAGCATACGAATTTGGAGAAGGGTGCACAATTCAGTCCATAGCAACTGCCAAAATACTTACACACAAAATTTTAAAAATAAGCAAACTACATTTGGTGACACCAAAATTAATTTCTGTAATAGCTTTTGGATCTGCAACTACATTTTGCTTGCTTGTATTTGAAAATCTTGATAGAACACACTCTTCCTTTCCTTATTAAAATAGGAGTACTAATGTAAGATCGGAGCAATGTGTCATCTGATTTACTGTATTTTGGGTCAAGTGGTGAAAAAACTATTCAGACAACCTGCCAGGTTCTGTTAGGTTACACCCAAAGCTTCACGGTTTAAGACAAATGCAGGCTGAAATTTTGACTCATAGGCATGTGGTCTGGCTCAAGAATGTGCTACATGTTTCTGGAAACACGCACACATATGCAGAGACGCAGCCAAGAAACACAGAAATGTCTTTTAAAAAAATGAAAGCAAAACCAGAGACTGAGTATCTTGTCCTACCAATTTCCTCCATCTCTTAGAGAAGCAACTAGGTATTTCCTTTGTGGTTTGCATTTCAAGGAATTTTCAAAAATCAGTAGTAAGGGTTTTTTAAAATATTATCTCATAATTCTATTTCTGTTACGAAATGGATATATTAACCCTTGACACCAGCAAATTGGCAGGTAAGAATAGAGGACTTAGAAAAAAACATATAAGCGTTTTTTAAAATTTGGGTCACCTTCAGTAGGTCAGCACACTGGTCAACTCCAAGTAAGGCTGAAAACAGCCCTCGTTTTTCAGCATTATCTTCAATCCTTCAGGTGCCATAGATTTCACTCCAGTTTCCCATAAGCCTCCAAGTGTCATTGCAGACCAACTGCTCAATCCCCCTGTGCACAGATATGCCCCTTGATCTGAATTACCCTGGCCTCTCCCACAGTCCACACTAATCAAAATCTCTGTTCCTTCCAGTGTATGGATAGGAGAAAAACAATCTAATTAAACTGATGCTTAAATGTGATTTCCTGATTGCCTTTCAACCCTTTTTACCTAATCTCTTAACTCTGAAGTATCAGGAATAGAATTATAAGTAAGATATGGCCTTGAATTCACAATAAGAGTCAGACATGCTTCCTCTTAGTATGCAGGACAGCAACATATGTTTACAACAGAGGAATAACAAGGATTTTGGCAGTGACATCCCTATGGATTTCTAGGATTTAGTAATTTCATCTTTCTGGATTTGTTTGCTTTTTTAAACCAGCACTTGAAAAAAAGTAGATTACTGCTAACAAAGCTACTTGATCTACCTTAAACAAAATTTTTTTTCTGATTTACTTACTCTATTCACTTATTCTATTCACTTATATAGCTTTTACATTCTTTAGTTTCTATTTTGTCATTGGTTAGCAACAAATATCATTGTTATCATTCTCCCATCTCAAAGAGAAGCAAATAATCACCTTGGCATAGCTACACAGGCATAAGCTTAAAGAATTTTTTCTTACCTACTAATTTTTCTTAACTGCAAATGTTTGAGCTGAGCATACATGCTGGTAACAGAACAATCTCTATTTAAGAGCTTCAGTGTCCTCAGACTGACTTCACCGCTGAAAGCCCAAAGAAAACAGACACAGAGAGAACCGTCACCCAAGGGATTCCATCTGCAAGTTCAATGGATCTGTTGCTCAAAATGACTTTGCATGTAGAGTTGTTTTTGTCCTCAACTTTAAAGTCAAAAGTCTCTGTTTTTGATAGTTCACACTCTCTACCTAAAACCAAAAATATTATTTTAACTCAGTAAAAATCTTGAAGCTCAGCAAGGCCCCAAATGAAATAGCTACTGTGTTTCTGTGATTCATTTGTCTACATAGGAACTTGGCAACTATAATCAACAGTCTACTTTGGCCCACAAATATCTAATATAAGTAAAGGAAACTCTGCCATATTTTATTCCACAATAGAATTACTTTAGTAGTAAAATTCAACCTGTCAATGTAAGGATAGAAGAAACCCCTTATGACATGTGTTTTACAACCTCTTTCAAACTATTTTCCTAACATTTAAATTTTGGCAGTTTTTGCTACATTCTGCCTGACATAGTTTTCCCCAACTTAAAATGAGATGTGTATTTTTGTAAAAACTTTAATTTTAAATATTTTTTAAAACTTTTTTATACTAAATGGAAACCTGTTCATTGAAATCCATGAAAGAAAACATTGTTGTGTGTTGTTTTATTCAAGAAAATATTTCAGACCAGGCTATAGAAGTGATACTATAGAAATATGGTTATGTCCTATAGGATACTGAAGAGAACATCAAAAATTTTCTAGAGTTTGGGAAGGAATTACGTCCTTTCAGTTCTAATTTTTGTCTTTCATTTCTAATGGTTACCACACCACTTCTATGAAGGCTGATAATCTATAAGTAAAATAACAATTTCTATTGGATGCCTAAGCAGGCACATGTGTTGCTATGTTTAAACTTCAAAATTCACTGAACTCAATCATCAAACATTTGGTTAACACCCAGTTAATACTCATTTCAAATATAAGTGATTGTCTTACTGATGTGTAGGGTTTAAACTAGATAATGCTTAAACTCCCAGGAGCAGAGTGACCTCCATTTTAAGATAATACTGGATTGCTCAGTGGAAACCCACTGAAAGAAAGGGCTCTCTAAAGATAAGTTCATACACAATGGCTGCTGTTTTTCATGCTGAACAGAACAGTGGTGAAAATTTTTAATTAGTTGCACCTTAGTCAAATACTTCAGCTATAAAAACATTATAAGAAAAAACAATATGCTTCTTTTCAAATGCACTTACTGAAATGGACCATCTGTTTAGCAGTAAAACAAGTCTCAATGAATTTTTAAAAATCCACTCATCATAACACGTTCTCCAACCATAATGGAACTAAATTAGAAATCCATAGCAAAAAGAAAAAAGTAATTAGTTTGAACACAGATGCAAGAATTTCAGCAAATTGAATTCAGTGGTATATAAAGATAATATCGCATGACAAACTATGGTTTATTGAAGGAATGCAAATTTGTTTAATGTCTGAAAATCAGATGGCACTGATGAACAGTGCCATCATTAAGAGACTAATAGAAATAAAAATTATGTAAATTAAATAAGAAAACTATTTACAAAAATATTTTATTTCCAATATTCTTTCCTGATTTAAAAAGAAATACTCTCAGCAAACTAGAAGTAGAGCAGGGCAAGGTTTCTCAACTTCAACATCGTCAACATTTTGCGTCAGATAGTATTTGCCGTGGGACGCAGTCTCGAGCATTGTAGTAGGTTTTGCAGCCAGGAGCATCGCTCTGCCGCATTTGTGATCGCCAAACACATCTACAAAAACTCCAAACGTCTCTGGGGAGCAAAAACCTTCTTATTTGAGAACATGGACTAAAGGGAATTTTCTAAACCTGACAAAGGGCATCAACAATTATAATTAATAGTAAAAGACCAAATGCTTTTCCACCTTGCCCCAAAGCAAGGCAAGAATGTCCACTTTCACCAAGTTATTCAAAATTGTAATGCAGATATGGCCTGTAGAATAAAACAACAAAAAATAAATAAAGTGTTTTATTAAACAATAAAATGCTTTTTATTTCTTCTTAACAAACAGAAGAAATAAAAATAATTTAATTAGAAAAGAAAAGCAAAACTGTCTTTATTCATACACGACACAATGACCTATATAAAAAATCTTAGGGATCTTCAAAACAGCTACTAGAACTAGTGAGTTTTGCAATTTTGAAGGACACTAATCAATGTAAAAAGTAAATCATGTTCTACATAATAGGAGCAAATACTTGAAAATAAAAATTTTTGAGGTACTAGTTACAGTGATGTCAAAAATATACTTAGTGTTAACAACCACACCTAAAACGAAAGCAAACTAAAAGGACAGCTAGATCAGGAGTGGAAACATAGAAATGAAGATCTCAAGGAGGGTTAGCAACAGGGGAGTGGGAGGAGGAGATGGGGGGAGAAGGTACAGAAAATAAGTAGCATAGACAGTAGATAGAAAATAGATGGGGGGCAAGAATAGCATGGGAAATATAGAATCTAAAGGACTTGAGACACATGGTCATAAACTAAAGGGGGGGGTAATGGTGGGGATGGGGGGGTAGGGTGGAGGGGAATGAAGGGGGGAATAGAACAACTGTAACAGCACAATCAATAAAAAAATTTTAAAAAGAGAAAAAAAATATATATATACTTAGTGATAACCCCAAAAAATTTATGCGAGACTCTTATAGTTGGAGGTAAAAAAACATTGATAAAATCAATTAAAACCTCAATAAAAGAAGAGATACATAGTGTTATGGAATGGAAGACTCATTATTAAGATGTTAATTCTCTGCCAATTAATCCAACTGCCAAATATATCAAAATTCCAACAACCTTCTACTTTTTTGAAGAAAAGAATAAACTGTTTCTAAAATTCATATGGAAATGTCATGGTAATAGATTATCCAAATCAACTTTTAAAAAAGAAGAACAAAGTTAAAATAATAATACTTGATTTCAAAACTTCCATAAAGCTGTAAGATATCTCACAACTCAATAAGAAAACCACCAACCCAATTTTCTAAAACAGACACATCATCAAAGAAGTACTGATGATGAATAAGCATAGGAAAAGATGCTCAACATCAGTAATTACTGGGAAAATACAAATGAGTCGTGACTACATTTCTATTAAAATGACTAAAATGAAAAAACTGATCATAATAAGTGTTTACATGCATGTGGAACAACAAAAATTCTCAGAAACTTCTGGTGGAAATATAAAATGGAACACACACTTTATTTTTTTTAATTTTAATATATTTTATTGACTATGCTACTACAGTTGTCCCATTTTTTCTCCTCTTTATTCCCCTTTGCCCTGAAGCCCTTCTCCCACCACCATTCATACATCATCCATGGGTCATACATATAAACTCTTTAGCTTCTCCATTTCCTATACTATTCTTACCTCCCCCTGTCTATTTTGTACCTACCATTTATGCTGCTTGTTGCCTGTACCTTTTCCCACATTCTCCCCCTCCCCCCCTCCCTGCTAATAACCCTTCATGTGATCTCCATTTCTCTGAATCTGGAACACCCACTCTAGAAAACAGTTTGGAATTCTAAAAAGTTCAGAAAACTTGTCTATCAAATGGCCCTGCCATTTATTCTTAGGTATTCATGCAAAGAAATGAAACAATACAGGAATGCCAAAATTTGTACATGGATGCTCATAACAGTTCTATTTGTAATAGTCAAATAACTTTGTCCCAGTGTTATGGTCCCAACTGTCCATCAACAGGTGAATCGATAAAAAAGTTGTGTACATGCCTACAATAGAACACTACTCAGCTATAAAAAGAAATGGATTATTGACAAAGGCAGCAATATGAATGGATCTCAGATAATTATGCTAAGTGAATGAAAACTGAAGAAATACATACATATGACTTCCTGTAAATAAATGTCTAGCAAATGTAAACTAATCTGCAGTGACAGAAAGCAGACCAGTGGCTGCTTGGGGGTGGAGTGGGAGAAAGGACCAACAGGGAAGGATGGCAAGAAGGCCCGAGGAGATTTGGGGGTGATGAATACACTCTTTATTGTGATGGCAGTGGTGTTGTCCCTGGCATAAGCACTTGTTAAAACCAATCACATCATACACTTGAAGTATGGGCACTTCATTGTGTATTGGTTAAATCTCAATAAAGGCATTAAAGATACATATGAGACATGCCAAAAGCAACTTAAATCTAGAAACACTGAGAGATGAATTGAAAAATAAAAATAAAGAAATTAGCCAAAAGACTCAGAACTAGAAAACAACGGCAGAAATACACAACCTGGAGATGAGAGAAACGAAGTATCTTTGCAGCTTTAAGAGATGGAACCGGACTGCACAGTGCTGGGGGAAGGGTCTCCTGCACCTGGTTGGACCAGGTTCCATCAGGGAAATACAAGAGGTGGAATGATAGAGTAAGTCCCACAGACAAGCACATTTGTAAAATCGTGTGAGATTTGTTTCTTATGTACCACCTATTTAATCAATTATTTATTTTAGTTTGATATTTATGTGACTGAGAGCAACATAAAAAATAATTTTAAGTTGAATAGCGATGAAAACCATAATAGTGATTAGCTGAAATCTGCTGAGTGACTAATTAAATGGTGATAGCTGACATCCACTAGTCTTCACAAAAATCATACTCCCATCTAAAATCAGTCCATGCTCCTAGATCGCAAGTTCTTTGTCCTACTCAAAAATTCACTCCAGCATTTCTTCACCCTTTTCTGTACAGCATCTTTTTCCTGCCTTCAGGAAGATACCCTACTGATTAAAAAACAAAAAATATACAAGTATATTGTTATTCATCTCCCATCCTGATAACAGCTTCTCCTGGCCCCAGCTGCCCTGCCATTGGTTTGCTTTCTTTCTTTCTTTTTTTTATTACTTTATTGTTGTTCAATTATAGTACTCTGAATTTTCCCCCCACTGCTCCCTGCCACCCCAGCCAAACTCCCCTCCCTCCCTTGCTTTCACCCTCCCCCTTGGTTTTGTCCATGCATCCTTTATAGTTGTTCCTGAAAACCCTCCCCCCCACACTATCCCCTCCCACCTCCCCTCTGGTTACTGTTAAATTGTTCTTACTTTCATTGTCTCTGATTACATTTTGCTTGCTTTTTTTCTTTTGTTAATTCTGTTCCAGTTAGAGGTGAGATCATATAGTATTTGTTCCACACTCAGCATAATGCTCTCCAGTTCCATCCATACTGTTGCAAAGGGTAGGAGCTCCTTCTCTCTCTCTGCTGTATAGTATTCCATTGTGTAAATGTACTGTAGTTTTTTGATACCCTCATTTACTGATGGGCACTTAGGTTGCTTTCAGCACTTGGCTATTGTAAATTGTGATGCTATGAACATTGGGGTGCATAGGTTCTTTTGGATTGGTGTTTCAGGGTTCTTAGGATATAATCCTAGCAGTGGAATTGCTGGGTCAAAAGGCAGTCCCATTTTCACTTTTCTGAGGAAATTCCATACTGTTTTCCACAGTGGCTGCACCAGTCTGCGTTCCTACCAACAGTGTACTAGGTTTGCTTTCTTTCACAGTAAAACTTCAAAAGAGTTCATTCTACTTGTTGTGTCTTCAATTCCTTGCTTCAAAGTCTCTTTCAGACCATGCTAACTAAGCTTCCATGATTCTTTGTCATTATCAACAGTGATTTCCACATTGTTAAATCCGATGGCCAGTTATTTCTCTTCTTATTTTCTATGCACTTGACTCAATGTTAAATATTTAGGAAATTATCTCAATATTTATCTTTATACTCATATTTGGTAAGGCCTTTATAAGAATATAAATTCTGAGGTTTGTTTCGAGTCAGGCAACTGAAGGATGAAAAATAAATAAAAGTGATTAAAGATTTGAGAAGTAATCTTTCTAATAATAGAAAAAAGCATAAAGTCTTATTTTATTTAAAGAAGATAATATTAAGGAGAAAACTATAAAACAGAGTATCTAGTCATCTAAAAAGGCATTTATAAATGTATATGAATAGGGTTTTGTTGTTTCCTCAGTCCAATATAAACAGAAATATGGCTAAATTACCAGGGGGGGTGGAATTACAGTGCTCATGAGGAGAATCTAGCTAAGAAGAATTAGCAGAATACCAACATTTACTGAGCACCAACTATATACTAAGGGTAGGAATAGCAGCAGAGATAGAGAGATAGAGATTAAAGATAGAAATATCTGAGTTATTTTAGGAGAGAACTTACATCAGTTCTTATTCCACTCCAATGCAGCATTTCCTAAGGGAACTAAATACAAATTTATAAGTATTTGCAGATACAAAGTTACTCCTGCTTTCCAATCTGTGAGTTATGTGAAGTTGTCCTTATGTTTAAAGAGGAATCTAAAGGAGAGTGTAGGAAGTCTTCCCAATTTCACATGCAGGCAGGAAGGGGGAAGCACAAATTGACCGTTATAAAATCTGGGTTCTAGTGTGTACTTGTCTATTTTCTACCATTTGCTTGTGGGAAATTTACTTTCTCGTACTTTATGTGTAAAATAAAGGTAAGAATACATGCAAAGAATACTGGAAAGATTTCATGGGTGTAGTTTCCATGAAAATATTTTGAGTACAAATATAAATAGTTCTTCAAAGAACTTATGAAAGTACAGGCTTCCTTCTTGCCATACAATTGAAGGTTAAAGTAAAGGAATTTAAATGCATATTCTTAATGAGTCATATTCTGATATAAACTTTTAAAAATTGTTCTTGCTTATATATGTTTATTTGATTGCTTCTCATCTTCAAACTCCTACACAATTTAAGTCATTACCATTTAACATTTCTTAGCAGGCCATGCTCTATATTAATTTTGAGAGATTTTAGTTTTCCAATAAAAAAGAAAGAGTAGCTATGACATTAGGCTTCTGTGAGTTATCACCTACCCAATATTCTCAGGGAGTACTAAAAAGATATCTATTGTGACATCCAGGTATCTGTCAGCCTGTATAAAACTCAGAGCCAGCTGAGAATAGACATGAATAATGAAAACTCCTTACAATTTCAGAGGCATACAATATGGATCTTAGGCCTGATAGGTTTACTATTTCTTATACCTCTTTCTAGGGTATTCATGTATCATATTGAAAGGGAAATTGCTCTTGATCTTCCCATCACTGGAAATCTCTAGAAATTTGTAAGCTGCACCTAGACTGAATAATCAGATTGATCTGGTAACTAATCACTGAAAAAAAAAAGAAATGCTTAAGTCATAAATACCAAGAGAATCCATTGATTGTAAACAAAATGGAAGGGAGGCATTACTGAGCAATTTCAACTGAGTAAGATAATTAAACTCAGAGATGCTGTTTCCTGTTTCTCTGGAATAAACAAGGCCACTGCACTGGCCTCTCCCAAGGCCACATCTTTATTCTTTTCTTCCACTTTCCCTGAGGAGAATTCAGGGTCATGAAAGAATGAGAATTGGTGTAACTTTCCTCAAACGTTGTGAGCTTCCTCTGTGTTTTTATGTGTGTTATCTTATTAGAAGACAAGGTAACATCTATTATTAATTGATGCACTAATTAAAGCCATACTTGTAATTTCCATGAGCTTATTCCCTGAATTCTCCGAGTTCGCTGTCTGGTTTTAATCAAAACCAAATGGTAGTCCAAGTTCCCAGCCTGGAGCAGCTAGGAGGAAGTCATTCAGTGGAGGCACAAGAAAGCAGAAAAGATAAACAGATGATAGTTCACAAAATTTGTGTCGGACGCAGGATGCAGATACTGGGAGCCGCTGGAGAGATGTGACTCAGGGACCCTGTCATGCTGGAGGGAAGCAGTCGCAAGTGGTTAATGTCAACAAGACTGTAATAGGATCAAGATGGAGTCTGTTTTCTGCTTTTCCAGCACTGGATTTCTGTAACTGGAAGATTCTGACTAGAGGTAATGCTGCTGAGCCAGGGCACAAACTTCTTTAATTCTGGGAAGGATTCTTGGGATCGGAGAGATCTTGAAGAAAACATTCTAATTCCTGGATTTGGGGGATTTTACTTCCAGATTACCTCAGGCATCGTATAGGAGGCTGCAGCATTTTAAGTTGTCAGCGGTGGAAAAAAAAAGATTTCAAATTTAGAAGAATTACGGTATTAGAACTAAATTGGTCTTGCTGCCTTAAAAGATCTTTTGAAAGGAGAACTGCAGTGGTTTTTTGGTTAAGTTGTGTCCATACATTTAGTAGTGTGGAAAAGTCGTACAGGAGGGAGAGAGCTATGTTTTCTTTTCCTTTTTTCTCTTAAGCAATGTGGGATAGAGAAAGCTCTAGGACTTTATGACTCTCCAGCTAATCACCTCAAGAGCTTTGACAAACTCACTTCAGTTCTGTGTAAAATCAGAGCTCCTACAACGCCCAGGCGGGCTCCACTCCCCCCCACCCTCCCGCCCCTCCGCTTCATGCAGTCTTTCTCCCTTGCACACTCCTCGGAGGCAGGAAATGCTTCCCAGGCAATCTGGGCCTGCTGGTGGAGGGCCCTTTCGCAAAACATCAGTCTGAATTTAGTAGACAGAAGTCACTAGGAACGCCTTGACAGACTCCTGCTGCAGCCAAAGCTCCCTCCAGCTGCGGAGGGTGTTTTTGTTAGAATCCCTCACTGCGTAAAACTGCTTAGAATAGAGCCATGATCTCAACCACGAAATGTGAACTCATATTTTGGAGAAACTAACGGGGACGACTGCTCTCCTAACCTGAGAGTTGAACAGTGTCATGCCTTGGTGTTCGGGCTGCTCCTTGTCTAGGTAAGAGGCTGTGGGCTCTCTATCTTTATCCTCGGAGGTTATCTGTGAAGAGGCAGAAAGACTGGGATAAACGTTAGCATCTTGCAGCGAGTGGTGATTTCCTAGGATTTAGAGCTAAGCCATGAAATCAGAAGTGGAAAATGTTTAATGAGTAGAAAACTGTGAGTCAAACTGTTTTAGCAAAATGTCAATTCTAAAATAGGCTCCGTAGAGACTTGATTCCTTTATAAACTAAGATTTTCTATTAATTCCCTTTATTATTCTTAACTTATGTATGAACAGAGCTGTATGTCCAAGTTTCCTATTATATGGCATAATATGAGACAAACATATATCTTCGCATGTAACCGTGAGGTGTAAGTGGATCCCTTTTATCTCCCTTCTTTTGCTAACACAGAGAGTAAATAGCACCAGAGCAACTGTTCTTAATAATGAATCTCTAAAGAATATTTTATGTCTCATTTAAAATCTGAAGGTTGGATTCCTCAGTCTTTCCCCAAACCAGTTTTACCTATAGGTCAAACACTTAATGTACAGCTTAAGTAGTTGGTTAATAATAAAAAGTAAATACATAAATTTTCACCTCTCCTAAGTAGTATTTAATCTGATTTTCAAAAATTTAAATATCAGAATTAGATTTAATTTCTATTATATTAACTTTCTTGAATTCACTATTTAGGCCATATTTTTGTGAATATTTTTGAAGAGATTGAAGTAAATCTCAATGACAACATCATTCATTTTCATTATTTTAAGGCAGCTGGAAATCACTACAATTATATGAAATACTGATCATGTGTTTATAATTTGTATAATCATAAGATTACACTTCCACTAGGGCTATAGTCTCTTTAAAGTATCTTATTTTGTCTTTCTATTTTCTTTTTTTCTTTAAAGTTTCTTAAGTGCTTAAGTGTGCAGTATGAGGGAATATTTTTAGTAATGATTAAAATGATATTGACTTTTAATGCATAACATACTGTTACATTTATATTTCTGATATTTAGAAAGAGACTAATTATTTTATTAAAATAATATGCAATGGTATGTAAAGTGAACGAACATGCATGTATATTTCCAAACTTATTAGATAAACACAAAATATACTCAATGAGAAATGAGCGCTACTTGACAGTCGAATGACAATAAATTGTGTTTTAATTATAAACTTCCACATATTGCAAGGTGACCATTGGCAGTATTAGCTACTTATTCTTAAATTCTATGCTGGAATAACTTATACTGATAAATTTTAACTACTCTCTGAGAATTTAAGTCATGTTAAGACTTTTAAACAAAGTCCCTGAGTAGAAGTTTAAGGAAGGAAGTAACATAAGGCAATCACTCTAACACTGTGATGAGGTTGCCACAGGAGCTAAGGAATGACATTCAGAAATGACCTGTTCAAGGTCACACCACTGGCTGATAGAAGAGATGGCAATGGAACCACAGTGCCTTGTTTTATAGTTTAGATATTTTTATTCTACATCATCATGCTCTCAAATATAACTATGTAGAATAAAGGATTCACATGTCCAGTAGAAGTCTACTTGTAGACAGAAAATTGGAGTGCTTCTTAAATAAAAAGGCTGCCACCACTATTACGGTGTGGAAAAATTATGGTTTTACAAAAGTCAAATTTACTCAGCAGTAAAATTTCCTCAAATGCAAGTTTTCTTAAAAAGATGTAATAGGCCTTCAACAAACATTTTAATGGAGTAACTTGTTTGTGACTACTTTGTCACATTTTGTGACTATGCCAAGAAAATCAATCCATATGCTAATAATCATAGTAATTTTAAATGCATGTTACTTAAAAACATAGGGCCAGAAAAGAGCTTGTCTGGTTCATATCCTTGTATTCAAATGGTATCATAATGAGCTTACCCAACCAATGAAGTTCAAAGGAGCTATTAACAGCCCATTGAAACTGGTTTAGTGTACGCAGACTTTCTTTCCTTTATCTACTTAAATTTCTATTGCTGGAGTCTATTTAAAGTTCCATGGGGTTTTCCTCCATGAGACTATAAAAAGCTTAAGTGGACATATGAAGACATAAGTGTACATTTCTAGGTTCAATAAAGCCCACTTCCTGTCATGTTCCTTTCTATAGCTTATGTTCAATTCTCTCATTGACTATGTCTACTCTGAGCCTTCTGCAAGGTCCTTCGGTTGTAAAATGCAGAATTTGTTACAACATATAAATAAACGTCTGATCAGCACAGTGTAAAATGGGAGAGTTGGCTGCTTTCTCTGCACCGTACCTCACACATGATAATGTATGTTACACACATGCTGACACAGCGCTTTCCAAGGTAACAGCCTTTCTCAAAAAACTATCGTATGTCACTTCTGTTACATGCCATTTCTTTAGAGCAAATGTGTGTAGCGAAGCTTTTTATCCCCATTTTTATGAAACAGATTGAACGTCATTACCACTTCAAAGTTACACTGTTCAACACCTCTGGTGTTACCACGCTCCACATCATTGGAATGAAGAATAAAGGCAGTTAAGAAATAGCTTGTGTAACTGACTGCATAATTCCTAGAGGGCTGAGTAAACCAGAGCACATCGTTCCAATTTTTTCTTAAGGGCATTATAATAAAAAAGGAGGATTTTTAGGCATGGTGGAATCTTACAAAGGATTGGGTCTTATAGGCTTAAAATAAGTCTAAATTGGGACAGTTACAATTTACATTTTGTTTTAACCTTTTTTTTTCTTAGAGAATGAGTAAATTGGTGTGATTAGTCAGTATTATCTTACAGTGAGGATCTTTCTGGAGAAATAATTACAGTGCAGCGAAGTTCCAAATGAGAGATGACCTAGATCTGGATTAGAGAATTTTATTATCAAAATAGGAAAATGTCCAGAATGTATGACATGAGAGTTTAAAGAGGATGAGGGAAAAGTGGAAAATACTCCAGATTTGAAGGAAGCGGCATGAGTATTGTGCCTTCTGCCCCCACGTTAATGATAAGCCCCTTATGGGCACAGCTTGAGGTTTATGGAGAAGCCCAACTCCAGACTGAATTTGGTGTAGGTATAGAAATACAACCTTTAGCCCTGGCTGGTGTAGCTCAGTGGATTGGGTGCTGGCCTGTGAACCAAAGGGTCTCCAGTTCGATTTCCAGTCAGGGCACATGCCTGAATTGCAGGCCAGGTCCCCAGTGTGGGGGATGCAAAAGGCAACCACATATTAAGGTTTCTCTCCCTCTCTCTCCCTTCCCCTATGTTTAAAAATAAATAAGTAAATAATCTTTTTTAAAAAGAAACAAATACAACCTTTACTTGTATTCTATTTTGGCATTGAACTATTAGTCAGTTCAGTGAGAAATAGGTGGGCTAGGTTTTTAAGAAAGTTAAACAAAAAAGTTGAAGTGTGCTCCTTGAGACCTAGTTAAAAAAAGATTGTTGATTTTGAGTCAGTGGATTATAGAGCATACAATGAACTTAAAGAGATTATACAGGGACTCTGATGCACACACACAAAAAGCTGAAAGGCAATATAAACAGTGTGCACGTGAGTTTGTACATCAATTAAGATAGATGGGTAGAAGAAGTTATTGTAGCTAGTTGTACGGGTGGATTTTCCGCAATGTAAATGGAATGGTGTGCTGAAAAGCCCAATGGGAAGAGTAGTGAACTGGCTCTGATTTGCATCTTTGCCACTTGAGGCTCTACGGTTTGAAGCATGCCCCATCACTGCCTTGAACTTCTGCTTTTTATTAGTACAGTGGGGAAGATAATGAAAATATTTATATCCCCTGGGCATTTTAAGCATCAAGTGAGATTGTATATGTGCAAATTGTTTTGTATATAGTATAACAAATATTTTGTTTAAAAAAAGTGTAAGTCAATTAGTCAAGAAGGGAAGAATCATGCTGTTCCACATTTTGGTCGAAATCACTTATCTGTATTGAAATAGCGTGGGCGCATAAGGAACAGGTCCAGCTCATACTCAGCCATGGACTCTGTAGCTAAAATTAACCAAAAAGAGTAAAGGAGTCATTGTCATTGTCATCGTCAGTAGCAGCAGCATGTCACTTAGCATCTAGCGAGGTCTTTAATATGCCATAAATTAAGTGCTCTACATAAACTAGTACTCATTGTTGTTAGTTTAGCTGCATATTTTTATTTTCCCATCAACATTTTTATTATTCCCATTATAGAAGTGAGAAAACTAAGGAACGCAAACTTAGGTAACTAACCCAAATGAAGGGGGGAAATATTCTTTAACAGATATCTTTACAAAAAATGACAAGAACAATCCTTACCCACCAATACGTGTTTGACATTGAGCTAGTGATTTCGTAGTGCCAAAATTTCTCCCTGTAAAATTAGGGTAATGATAGTACCTACTCCATAAACTATTTATGAGTATTATTTTTAAAGAGACAGAGTAAATAAAACAGCAGATACAGCACCTGATCCATAGCAAGTATTTAGTAAATGGAAGCTTTTTTACTGTTACTATTTATTATGATCATTGAAAGTTTCCAATGCACCTACTATTACTTGGATATATAGAAGACCACTTGGTAATAAAAACAAGCTTAAGTGTATATAGGTAGATAACAGAATAAAATGCGAATTATAGGTATTAAACATAGGAGACAAAAGATGGTATCAGAGGCATTGACCCCTGGTAGAATCATACCGACCCAAGAGAAGTAGCTGAGTTCCTAGTGATTTTATATCCCTGATTTTAGTGAAAGGCATACTTATTGAATGACTGGGGTCTCAGCACCCTGTTATCGCCTAGCTATCTGAGCACCTGTGTGGATGTAGCCATATCTCTTATTTATATTTAGTGATTACTGTGTCTACTGTTCGAGTGTTCTTAGAAATGATAGCAAAGTTGAAAATAGAAAGTGACCACTTAAGCAAAGCCACATCTCACCATGCTGATGATAAAGCATTATAATCTGTGTCCCTTGTTGAATAGCAATATCATTTTATAACAAGGCAAAACCACATTTCAGTCATATTGATTTGCCATAAAAAAGGCAGCCAAATTCCTGATATCAAATTTAACTCTAAGCTGTTTCCTGTTGCATGAAAAATTTCATGTGAAACAAGTTCAGAGCATTTTTTTTGCAGTTGTAAGGGATTCTGTAGATAAAGAGATATCAAGGCAAAAAAAAACCCATATTATCAATTAATCACTAATGAATTTAATTGCAGAAATATCTAAGATACAATGTACTTCTAAATGCTCAAAGTGTTCTGTATAACAGAGAACACTATTATTGAGAATACTGTGTATTTTTTTAAAAAACAAAACATGAAAATCCAAAGACAACACAGATATCTGGATATGATTTCATACAGGATGCAATACTATTATCCGTGAGTGTGTTCATCCTGACATCTCCTGGAAACCAGTTATCCCCCAGGAAAGTCTTAGTGCTATCAGACTCTGTCATTAAATGTTCTGAAATCTCTTCAAGTTACCTGTGGGTTACTTAAGAAAACATTTAAGAGAATCTGCAAACCTGGAGGAACTGAGCTATAAAGTGGTGGCGAGTCAAACATTGCCAGCATCTGGGCTCCTCCCTGCAAGAAAATTAGAAACTACTAAGACTACATTAAATACCAGGAACCTAGAGGTAAAAATAGAAGGTACCATGGAAATAATACCTTGTAATTTTGTAACACCCTACTCTTTTCCGATGAGCTGTTTTCGAGTGGATTGACAGAGTTAATTTTCAAGTTTGCCTGGTTCCTTGAATATCTTTGACTCTGAAAGCTAAGAATGAGAAAAAGTTCTCCAATCTCAGGAAAACAGAAATAAACATAAAAATGGGAAAATATTAAAGAGAATATTTTTTCTGGGTACCCACTTCATCTTTCTTTTTAAGACCAAAAATGATGAAAGCTTGGATGTTTTCTTTGGGAAAAGGTGATACACCACTTATTCCACTGACTTAGTTCACCACAGGTGGTTTATTCTCTAATTCAGTAAAATTTTTAATGATTTCTAGAGAGCCCAAACACATAAAAGCCATTTCATGTATAATACTTTAAGCTTCATTAAGCAATTTACCAATGAAAAAATTTTAGCAGGAGTTTGTGATGTTTTTCCACATATAGTTAATGAGGCATAATGCGTGAATTCCAACATTTGGCAAGAAATGTAAATGTAGATGGATAATGATTTTGTGAAGGATTAAGACATAGCCCGCTAGTAGAGAAAGGAAACCTGCATGAAACTGCATGGAGATAAATTCTTACATCGTGTTATTAACGGCCTCTCTCTCCCATAGCCTAATTTTAGCCTTATCTAATGTGGATTAGGTGGCATGAAAGGAAAAACACTAGTTGTCTTTTACTAGGAGTTGACTACCGTGACTAGACTCATAGAAACACTTGTTTAAACATGTTGTTATTATCCCCTTTTGCTGTTTGGTCACACATTTACATAAAGGAATTTTTAAAAACACTGTCTGTTCTATACGTTCTTGCTGCTCTGAGGCATCTTGCATGTGTGATGGGAGTTTGGTAATGAAAAGCAATCCTCTTCATGTTGTTGAGTTAGGGGAAAGGGGAGGACCCCGAAGGTACACAACTTTGTTTGCTAAATAATTTGTTCTTTGACAGCTCCATCAAGAAAGTAAATATTATTTTGGCTTCCACAAATGCTCACTGTAATAAATATTTACTTTTGACATTAGTGAGCACAGATTTGAAGAAGTGTATTAAGCTGTGAGCATGTCTGTTTCTATGTTGTCAATTCTGTTCTAATTATCTAATTCAATTCAAAGTGTTTTGGGGACACTCACTATATGGAAATGTGACTTATTGAGAGTAGACTAAGATACTTCAAGATTTCAAATCACTATAGATGTTCCCAATCTCCCCATCTTCCCAACTGGACCCTTGTCATGAAGCCAGTGTAGAAGTGTTTTTCGTACTTTAGCTACATTCTTTATTCTTTTTTTCTAAATATATTTTATTGATTATGCCATTACAGTTGTTCTATTCCCCCCTTTATTCCCCTCCATCCTGTACACCCCCTCCTCCACCAATACCCCCTTTAGTTTATGACCACGAGTCTCAAGTTCTTTAGATTCTATATTTCCCATACTATTCTTGCCCTCCCCCTACCTATTTTCTGCCTACCGTCTATGCTACTTATTTTCTGTACCTTCTTTCCACTCCCCTGTTGCTAACCCTCCATGTGATCTTTATTTCTATGGTTCCTCTCCTGATCCAGCTGTCTGCTTAGTTTGCTTTTGTTTTAGGTGTGGTTGTTAATAACTGCGAGTTTGCTGTCCTTTCACTGTTCATGTTTCTTTAACTTCTTTTTCTTAGATAAGTCCCTTTAACATTTCATATAATAAGGGCTTGGTGATGATGAACTCCTTGAATTTGACCTTACCTGAGAAGCACTTTATCTGTCCTTCCATTCTAAATGAGAGCTTTGCTGGATAGAGCAATCTTGGATGTAGGTCCTTGTCTTTCATGACTTGAAATACTTCTTTCCAGCCCCTTCTTGCCTGTAAGGTCTCTTTTGAGAAGTCCACTGACAGTCTGATGGGAACTCCTTTGTAGCTTTATTCTTGCCATAGTGTATTTCAGAGAGTTTAACTTACTTTTAGTTAAAGGATTATTTCCCTTATACCTGCTTTTCCTTCCCAGAGTGACTGAGAATATGCTAAGTGTTAGATTACACATTTCTATACTTTGAAGTAGTAGTAGAAACACATGTCCTAGAAATTTCACGTGGAATAGGTAACCAAGAAGAAAGACACTGAGGGAAAACTGAAGTCACTCTGGCCATCTAAGGAAAAAGTAAAGAGTATATTTATAAAGAAAAATTGGTGGTACTATTACATCTATATTTCCCCTTATATTAACTATGCTGGATTTGTGTAAAGGTGTTTTAAAAATTACCCAAGGGTCAAAAATATATTTGTAATTATATAATCTGGGTTCTGAAAGGACAAAACAAGATACCCACTTTTGAAGGGATGAATCAAAGAGTTGCTATCTTTTCAGGAACTGTGATTGAAGTGTCCAGGAAAAGTTGGAAAATCACATAATAGAGAATTCCTCTTTTCATAGGTATTTATTGGGTTGGCCCAAAGTTTTGTGTTCTTCTCCCCATAAGATGGCTCTAGTAGCACTAAATTGTCTTTAACTTCATTCAAAATGGTCTTGTTAGATTGTATTATGACAGCTGTCATATTCACATACATTTAAAAAAACGTCAAAATTGGTGAATTTTTGTGCAGCCATTTAAATATTGAAGATGGAAGAAAATAAACAACACTTTTGGAGTATTATGCTTTATTGTTTCAAGAAAGGTAAAAACACAACTGAGATGAGAATAAAAAAGATGTGTGCAGTGTATGGAGAAGGTGCTGTGACTGATTGAATGTGTCAAATGTGGTTTGTGAAGTTTTGTGCTGGAGATTTCTCACTGGACAATGCTCCACAGTCAGGTAGACCAGGCGAAGTTGATAGCGGTCAAATTGAGAACAATCAACGCTGTACCATTCAGGAGATGGCTGACATACTCAAAATACCCAATTCAATAAAGTTAGTGGTGAAAATGAAACATGGGTCCTTTATTTTATGGAAAAAAACTAAATGGACCTTTTGGTCAACCCAATAGTGCTATTTATAGATTATTTCGTATGTTTTAAACTTCTATTGAGGTAACATTTTTAAAAGAGTATAGCTGAGAGAATTACCAAGAAACCTGCCCCGACTTTTAGGAGTTCCCAGAAGGGGTTGGGGAAAACAGGAAACCATAACAGAAACCGCCTAAGAATCTCATGGCAAACGGCACTGACGGTGGTGTTCAAAAATTAGGACTCAAACTGGCACCTTTACTTTGCTAAAAGTGTGAGGCATGTATGTGTGTAATTGTGAGGTGGCAGTGTGCTGACTGGGGCAGGAAAAAAGGGGTTAGTTAGGTCCTGCTGGATGTATTATAGAGGAACTGCAGGTACACGGGGGTGGGCAAAAGTAGGTTCACAGTTCATATGGACAAAGATGTAATAGAAGAATAAATCCTGTTTCACATACTCACAGCTGTAAATCTACTTTTGCTCACCTCTGTATTTAAGCATCAACTCAATCTTACAGTGACTTCTCTGGAACATATTAAAATTTAGAGTAACACTTAATACGCTTTCTGAGATTAATAGATAAGATACCTTTTTTCCTATCTTAAGCAAATAACACAGAATCACAGCACTTAAAAATTATTTTAACTATTTCTCCTGATACTTATTTCCTGACTTCTAAACAATGCAATTGTGTTATTTTTTTCCAATTTAAACATTATCCGTTAACATTAGCTCTCTGAAACTATTACTCTGCCTACCGCCTCTATCTCCTCACTGCATACAACGTTATGCTCTGAAAACAGTTGTCCCATAATTTTTATTAATTCAGTGTTTACTATTTGTATTATTTTGGTTGCTAAAAACCTTCACAGCTAAGCCAGGTAGTATACTATGATTGCATTTCCATTCTTCTAAAACTCTTTTTCCTGGAGTTAAACAATTTCCTTAGCTCTCTATGTAATTATTACTGATTCTTTCCCTTAAATTATATGTCTTTTATATAAAATTCCTCTCAATATGGTTACATACATCATATAATCTATTATTTTCCTGGGTTATTTTTTTCTCAGAGACATCTCTTGTGGAGCACATTAGAATTTATGTGAAATAATTTTCCACTAGGCCTACTACATAAATTTCACCCTGGAAATTGATTCCCTGGTCATTGTGTTGAATTCTTGGCCTCCATGTTTTTGTGTCCTTTCCAGATGTTTTTATTCTTTCATTTGGGTGGAACTATTTCTCCAGTAATTTCATGAGAAGAAGGAGAAAAGATTTAGGCTTTCCATATAATTTCAAGGCAGAAATAATTTCTTACCAAATTTTGAAGGTGTATTTTCCTGCCTTATTCCTAGTGTTGCAAAACCTAATACCATTCTAATTCCCAATATCTAATATATAATCTCTATATAATCTCTTTTTTCTCTCTCTGATTATATTCATGATCTTTCGTTCACCTCTAAATTTCTGAAATTACACAATAACAATTCTTGGCATGGTCTATTTTCATTCCTTGTATTATTGAATACTCTATGGATTTTTTTATTTGAAAACTTAGGTCATTAGTTCTGGGAAATATCTACTTTTTTCCTTTGAAAAATTTCTTCCATTGATTTTTTTCTGAAGTGCTCTATAGAAATGTGCTTCTGTTGCACGACCAATGCATTTCCAATTTGTTAAGTAATTCTCTAGAGCTTATTGTTGCCTCTGCTCTTTTTCCCAAAGAAGCGATTCTAGGATAGTAAAAATCTGAAGCCAGAAAGAAAGAATGACTTCCTATATAGAGTAAGAAATCTATCTCAACTCCCATTTTTACCCAAATGTGTTGCAGGCAGGACATTTTCCACAGAGGGCCTCACTCAGGGGTTTTCTCATCTGGAAGCCTATTAAACATTTGCACCATCTCCAACACTACTGGGATGAAGGAAAGCAGGGAGGGAGGGAGGGACTTTTCCAAAGACTTCACAGTCTTATAGGATGGACTGTAGTCAATTCAGATGATTCAGAAAATGAGGCCAATAGAAAGGAAGGAAGGAAGGATAGAGGGAGGGAGAATTGATGACCCCCTCCTTTGTATTAAATTTTCCATGGTATTTGTGGCTATGCAAGGATTCATTATTCTTGTTTACATGAATTTCTCACATAAATTTTAAGCTTCTTTAGGAAAGGTAGAATATATCATTTAGGTTGATATCCCCAATATTTAGCAGAGTGTCTGCAGCCCACTGGGCACTGAATAAACACCTGTTGAATGAATGATGATGACCGGCCTTGTCGGAAGTTCTACAGTGCTGCCAACTTGATTCCAGCGGCACATCCTCCATGTGTTCTCCCAGGCAATAGAATCAGCAGTGGCGGTTATCATCGGGCTCTCCTTCCTTAGGGACAATTGCCTGGCCAAAGTGGAAGGTATATGTTTATTTCAGCAGCAAGTTCAAAGGAGAGCATGATCATTTGCTCTCTGATAGATGTCAATGATTCTTAATAGAATTTGTTGTTGTTTTTAGCACGATTGTACTTAAGATGTATACGCTGTATGCCATAAAAATGCTTATTCTATGAAGTAAGTGTCACAGAATTAACCCAAACAGTACATTTGAAATCACTTTGTGTCTACACATCTTTTGTACAAATATCACAAAAAAGTAAATTTAGACATTTCACAAACATTTTTCAGAAATCTTATATAGTTTAAGGTACACACAGTCTCTTGTAATATTAACAGAGTGGTGTTTGAACACATACATTTAAGAAGTGAAAAATCCCCATGGAAACTCACTTCATGAAATCAACACCCTGGAATGACCTATATTTTTCCAGATCCTTCATCCAAATCCTCAGCAGCTGATCTCATTCTGAATGAAATTGCATAAAAAGGATTACCAAAAGAAAAGAAATAGAAATGTACATAATAAGTAGTCAGTAATTAGAAATATAATTTTAAATAAGACAGCCCAGCGAGATGGTTCATAGGGAGTCAGGACTTTTACAAGAGTTCACAATCTCACTTCCAGTCAATTCAGATGATTTAGAAAATGAGGCCAATATGCCGAGATGCAATTGGAAATAGTCCAGTGTTCCTTTCTAACATTCTGTTCAGCCTTTAACTCATGGAGGCAGATTTTAACTATAAATCTTTTAAATCAGAATTTAAATAGGAAGTGAAAATAAGAATGATTGTAGAGATATTTTTTTAAATATATATCAGACCACAAGATATTACGGAATGGGTACTCAAAATGTAGTAATGATGGTCATAATGATAATTAAGACATTAGTCTTAAAAGTAAAGACTCCGTACATTCACAGAAATAATTTGGAAATAACCAAAAAGCCTGGATTAGAAATTAGGACAAAATTAATATTGTGATGTAGATATCTAATTTATAATCTCTTTTTGTAACCAGATTGTCTCAGAACTAGTTGAACTGCCTTCCTTTGATGGTATAAAAATACTTACCTACTTGTCAAGGATGAGTAAAATAAGTTAATGATAAAAATAAAATAAAATAATGTCCACTTAAAAACTAATTAACATTATGGTTAGGTCTTAAAAGAAAAATCTAATGTAATCTGTTTCACAAGGGGCTAATAAAATTCTATGTCTCCTTAGTAAAAGAAATGAAACCAGAATTGGGTCTCAGTTTAAATGTAAATGTGGGCTAGAAATGACACAGTGATACCACTTGGCATTTCTTCAGTTATCCCTCTCTTTCTACACCAGATAAAAATAAAGACAAGAAAGCATCTAAAACAGAACCACCCTATTACATCCCAAATTTGACCATGAAAGTGAACATTTCCTGACCATCACCTATGCGTTTTTTCCACCTTCTGCAGCCTTCCACACTGTAACGACTTATGCATGGAATTCAGGAACTTTATATTTTCTTTTGAGAGCAGAACAAATGCCAACATGGAAAATCTGAATGATGACCATTTTCAATGATGGGCGCAGACCTGTGAGGGAACCAAATAGTATCCATAAAGACATTTGGTTGGACTGGGGAACCACATTCTAGTATGTTCCTTAACTTCACTGACCTTCACAGGATGGGAATATTTACCTTTCTGGCATGTGCTTAGTACTTAGTCAGAAGAGCTTGAAATCTTTGGTGAAGAGTCAGAGTCCTTTTCAGTAAACCAAAGTGACCCAAAACCAGCACAGCGGTTAATCTGGTTGATGGCTGAAATCAGTAAGCCAACCCACATTATGTGCGGACAGTTCTTATGCAGAGCGAAAACCAGAAGTGTCTGTTCTTTGAATGGGATTTTTCTTGTACAAGTCTATTAATGTGGTTTCATTATGGAAGATTTTATCAGGCTCAGTTTACACTGGTATAACTTACTTCCTTTATCTAAGGGTTTGAACAATTCAAAGCAAAAAGGATGGACACCAGGAATGTGTTTATCTTCTGACCTTATCTTATGTCTGGTTTTCTTGTTTACTTAAATTCTTATGGCCAAATTCTAACAGAAGTATACAAACTAAACTCCATAGAATCTAAAGAAATGGGACTGAGATTTCTGAAAAACTATCCCAATTGTCTTATCATTCTCACATCTTCTTTTTTGATTTTCTAAATTCCTTCCTGAGGAACTTAGATTTCATACACACTAAAGATACTCAGAGGGAAGGGGTGGAGGTAGGATCTCACTCCATGGAGACAATAAAGTATGTTGAGTATCTAAGCCTGGCCTTAGAACCAGGGCTTAGTCTGAATCCTGGCTTACTTCCTACATATATGTATAACCTTGGGCAAGCTATTTAATTTCTCTTAGCTTCAACAATACTAGCTAGCTTGCTAGTACTAGCAGTAATAGGATGCATGTAAATGTATTTATCCTGAGGCACTGTAAATGGTATATGTTATGCTTTCTTACTCATGAATTATGTGTTAATGTGAGCTAAACTGGATTATTTCATGTTTCTTAGTCACTCCCTGGAGTAAATACATCCTGAGAGTTCGTGATCTGTATTAGCTCTTTCACACACTAATACATTACAAATGCAGTCTTATAGCTCAAATTGTGCAGGAACAGTTCCCTGGTGGCCTTTGTAGAAATTCAAACAAAACTGCAAATAGATTTCTGTAAAGACTTGTGTTCACAAAAGTAAATCGGGAGAGCATGTAAGCCAGAGCAACACGTTTCTTCCGGTGAATTGTACTAAGTATTGCAGCCCAAATATTTTCCTACTGGAATTTTCAATGTCCAGTAGTTATGTATTTATTCATCAATAGATCAATCAACCCAGCTGCATTTTAAACTATTGCCAATGATTTTTTTATCAGAAATATTCAATGTGAAATGTTCTTTTAATATTAGGCTGCTTCTTAAGGAACTAATACTAGTAAAGCTATTAAACAGGAATTTTATAAACTCTCTTGCTTAATCTTTCTAGCACAGATTTATATTGCTTAATCTTTCTAGCACAGATCCTGCACTACATTTATATTTTTAATTTTTTAATAGGTGGTGAAATGATAAAACTCACTCTCTTCCTCCATCAGCGAATCTGAAGTAATCTTTCATCGACTTTGATCTCCTTTTGTCTCGTATGGAATGTCTCTCTCTATCTGTTGTTAAACTACAATGACATGTCTGTAGCTATCAGAAAGAGAAGCTGGGAAGAACATGTGACCCAATGGATGGGACAGCCCTTCAGTTCTGATGATCGTAACACGGCATGTCATCATGGACTCGTAGCTGACAGCTTGCAGGCAAGGATGGAAAAAGATGCAACTCTAAATGTGGACCGCAAAGAGAAGTGCGTTTCACTACCAGATTGCTGTCACGGATCAGAGCTGAGAGATTTTCCTGGGAGGCCAATGGGTCACATTTCAAAGGAGGCAGATGAAAATGACAGCCATGAAGGTGAAGGTGAAGATCCGTTTCTTTCTCTGGAAGCCAGCACAGAGACTCTAGTGCACGTCTCTGATGAGGATACCGATTCTGATCTCTATCTCGCAGCTGGTAACCAGATTTTAACTTCCCAAGAACATAAAACGTCAGACCAACATAGCGTCAAAGGAGCAGGCTCCTTAGTAAAGATGCCTCCTATCTCTGAAAGAAACCAAGATTCTTGTAACTCCTGGGGAGTGGCTGGTGGAGCTGATTTAGCCCTCGTAGGAGAAAGTCAGGAGAGAAAAGTTATTGATATTATCAGTAAAAGCCTGGAGCTTTGTAATGATGTAAGCTTAAGTGAAATAAAAGATGCATCCCAAATACATGTATGCGATTCATTGAATGTGAAAGATATTGTGCCTGAGAAGCAATTACTTAATTCTGCTGTAATTGCTCAGCAGCGAAGGAAACCCGACTTCCCCAAAGAGGAACATGAAAGAAACACCTGCTGTGTAGTACAAGATGAGTTTTTTGCCTTTCCTTGTGCAGACAGAGGACTGCCATTATTAAAAGCAGATACCAGAAGCTGCCTTCTGCAGCCTTCTTCCTGCCCTAGGGGAATGTCAGCTGAAAATGGCCTGCAGAAGAGTGGTTTCTCAGAACATCAAAACAAAAGTCTTCCAGAGGTTAACTCAGGAGATGGCATGCACTGTTTACACTCAAAGGAACCTCCGGCCACCCAGGAACCCACAGATAATCAAGTCAGGCTTCGCAAAAGAAAGGTAAGACACAAATTATACAGCTTTTGGAATTTCGTAAACATCTTTGTTTCCATCACTTAGTACTTCGGTAGCATTAAAAAGCTATGCAGATGTTTCTTTTGCCCTGTGATGTAGCTGTGTAATGCAAAGAGTATCTTCTTGGGGAAACCATTGAAATATGTAAAAATTAAAATAATAACCTATCCATGTCACTAATAATATTTACAATGGTTTATGAATATTCTATTTTGAGACTGTGTCAAAGGCAGAATTGGTTTCACTTTCTTCAGTTGGAATTACATAGTTATCAGAAAGCCCAATGTTCAAAGTCCATCTGAAAAATTATCTACTATTTTTTTTAAAAAAAGGCAAAGTATTTTTAATTTAATACCATTTATTTGGGCTTGTTTCTTTTTCCCTTTGAGAAGCATATTTAGTCATAACAAAAGTGATATAAATTACATATTAAAATGACCCCTTCATATATATAAAGGCAACAGCACCCCCCCAAATATGCTGGTGTTATTTTAAATGATACCCTGACACATTTATTATCAATAGATACATGAACTTTTCTTTAACTCTTAACCAAAAAGGACATATAAATTAATTTTCTTATGGAGCCAAGGCTCCAGGACTAACCCTGTAGATGCCACACTACCCTAAGTAGTTTCCAAGGGAAGCAAGGTTAGAATGGAGCCATGTGAAGCAGGCATTGGCTAGTGAACTTTTGGCCAAAGTTTGTCTTGTATTTAGGATTTTCCAAAAATGCTGCCAACAATGTAGTACTCTATAATACTGGTGTAAATATAATTATAATTTCTTCTATAAATCCAACAGAGCCATAGGCACTGAAAAAAAACAATGCAAATTGGACATTGTAGTATAACATCCTTGCCCCTCTTTTGATATATTAATCCATGATTGCAATTCTAACACAAAAATAATGTTTTTACTTCTGTTCAACTGAGCTATCTATGATGAGGGTTAAAAATCCCAAGCTCTCCTTTGTGGTGAAGAAATCTGGTTTCCATGAACTGTGGTTTCACTAACAAACTAGATCAGTAACATGTCATAAGTCAGTTTAAGTGAAGTCAAAGGCTTTACAGCAAAGATCGAGCTACTCAAACTCTATACCAACAGAGCATTCTATGCTTCTGGCAAACCCTTCCTTCTGTATATAAATCATATTAAAATGCTAATGCTCCCTAAAATTGTTTAGATTGGAATGCTCAGGTCGGATTTTCCAGAAATTTCCATATATCCCATCAAATCTGTTGGAGGGAATGCAATAATGACGTAAGAAAGTATTAACTGACCTATGACATAGCTTCCCTAAAATAAGACAAACCCTGCCCAACTGCCGACAGAAACATTAAACATTCCAGAAACATATGCTCACCACTTGGACATTTATATCAATACTAAGAATGGTGGAAAGAATTTGCCCTTGGATATGTCACTATAGCATAGCTGCATTATGAGAGCTGTAATTGTAGCTCATGTACAAGTCCTAACTTAAATATTCTATTTTAAGCATTTCATCATTCTGAAGTGTTATGGCATTGTCTGGTGGAATATTTGCTCTGACTCAACAACTCATTTGTGATGCCTTGTAATAAACAGATTTCATGCAAAATTTTAGGTTTCGAATTTACTCTGGAAAAGTATGATTATAAAAGAAGCCTCTAGAATCAAAACACATAGGAATTTTTGTTCTGTTTGATAATTAGGAGTTAAAATACCTTTAAATTGGGAATTAGCCATATTAGACCATTACCAAAAGAAACAATAAAACAAAAGAAATAATTCAAGAACAAAAAATATTTTAAAAAATACTAAAACAATTTCATCAAAATATATGTACAGAAATGTTCATAATTATATTGTACAGTACTGACAAAAAAGAAAAAATCCATCCATAAGGAATGTTTGATTATTGTTTAGAATGCTGTGTATGTGCTAAAGTTAATAATAACATTAATGTATAC
Source organism: Artibeus jamaicensis (assembly GCF_021234435.1). Taxonomy (NCBI): domain Eukaryota; kingdom Metazoa; phylum Chordata; class Mammalia; order Chiroptera; family Phyllostomidae; genus Artibeus; species Artibeus jamaicensis. Next base: position 16,311,040 of record NW_026522056.1, on the reverse strand, counting down.
ACTGCGGCTGCAGTTTGGAATGCTATGCGACCGTTAAAAAGGTGGAGTGAGATCCTCATACACGAACTGCATGATGCTCAGGATATGGTGCATCTGGAGAATGGCAGTGGCAGGCCAATGTGTGTAGCATATCCCAGCCTCAAGTGACAAAGTGCGGGGATGCAGGGACAGAGATGAGGATAGAGACAGAGATGGAGATAAAGAACAATAGAAGCAGAGGCATAAACCGGTGGGACTCAATAAGAATATTCCAAGTTTTAGCTCAATAGCCACACAATTGTTAACAGAAGTTACTTTAAGATAATATAATTAAAAGGGTAGAAGCAGGGTTTTGTTTTGTTGGGTTTTTTTTTTACTTTTTACCCTGTATACATTTTCTAAAAGGTCATAGAATTATGGGTGAAATGCATATAATTAACAGAAGTACAAAAACAAAATGATATTAGATAAAGTACTTGAAGCATTTTTTGCATGGCACAAAACACCTTTTATCCAGTTAGCATGATTATTACTACTTTTAGGAGGTGGAAACAAATATTTATCAAGTTGTTCAAAATATGAATAAGGGTTTCAATGAGCTACTCAATTCTTAATGTCGGTACATCTAGTTTAAACCAGCTAAGCCTTGTGGAGAACCACCCAAGCCACATTTTCATGTCTAAAGTATTAGGTGCCAGGTTCTGAAAAAAGTTTGCTTAATTGTCTCTATCCCTGAAACTATTTGTTGGCTATTGTGACAGCTTTAAGATTAGAGCTTAAAAAGATGAAATAGAATATAAGCTAATAAAATTTTAGTTACTGAACTTTATCTGATGGTCATGTGAGTGAACCAAATCTGTCTTTGAATTTATGAGCATGAGTTTTGGGAGTGTTTTGTTTTGTTTTGTTTTGTTTTGGATCAGGATATAATCAAGATCCTACAACTTGATAAAACTAAAAACAAAAACAGAGTTTATAAGAGTAAGCCTCAGAACGCACTGAAATAGCATTCCAGTGATATACTTTAGGCATAAATTATTATTTCTTGAAACCTATAAATCTTGGCAGGCACTTATTGTACTGCACGATGTATTTTTGTTGTTTTCCAATGACACTTCTGGCTTTCAAGGAGAGCCACACATATATTTATTAGGAGTTCCAATTAAAGAGGATTGCATTTATAGTATATGTGAATATTAGCCTTTTAAGCTAATAATTTCCCTAGATACGATGAAATATATCATTAAAGTGAAGCCACTGAAGTCAAAGGAAAACCAAGTAGATTGTGAGCGGACATTAGAACTCAGCCAGCCAGAAGGTTGAGTGGCATAGGACCAATGCTTCTAGGGCGTGGGTGGGCCTTGGGGTAAGGCAGCTGCAATTCTCAGACACAAATTCCCAAGAAATCTGGAGGAGGGAGGCAGCCGAAGAAGTCGTCTCTTTAAACCAAATGAGATGTGAAGATGGAAAATATGTAGGGAAAGACTTGAGGTTAGACTTTTTTTAGAAAACTAGTGTATTTGTTCTTGATGGTGGTTTACTAATTAAAGAGAGTCCAAAATTCGGTCTTCTCTTGAGGCTATTTGAATAGTTCCCAAATTTTTGAATAACCATAATAGTTACATAAATGTATGACCACATTTTCATTTGCTCACATAAAGCATAATTCACATGACAAAGAAAAATAAACTCCAAAAGATAATGCAGAAATGATCTAAACTTTGAGGTGTCATTGCACATTTTGTTCAAATGTGCAATGACACCTCATTGCACATTTGAACAAAAACCTCACATTTGAATAAGAAACCGAATGTTACCATTTATACTACAGACTTGACCGCCAGCACAAAAAACCAGCATAAAAGTGGCTTACACAACCTCTGTTTCTCACAGACACATAATAATTGCATATAAGCCATTCTGATCCAGGTGTTGGCTCTGTGTTTTCCAAGATCCAGGCCCCTTTCTTCCAACCGCTCTGCCACCGGGAGCCCTTATCCATATTGAGGTCAGTGCGGAGGGCAAAGGGCGCAGGGCGGCCATGCTTCTCTGTGAAGGGACCCAGAAGCCGCACACTTCTTCCTCTTTCACATTCCATGTGCTAGAACATAGTTTCCTGGCCACACCTCCCACTAAGGGCTGAGAAATGGAGGCTGCCCTCTGGGCAAGCGGATGTCTGTACACAACTCCATTGTTAAGGATGAGAAAATTCATAACGTAAACAGGTTAATGATCGATCTCCTGGCATAAATATGTTCCAGTATATCGAACTGTGGAAGGGATAAACAGGCTGCGTATATGTTCTGTATCAATACCTGAGGCTTTCATTTCACACTACAGAATACCTTTCCATGTCAGGAACTCTTATATGTTGAAGTGTGTTTATCAAATGATACACTTGTTCTTGTGGAAAACTGCCCAGGAGAAAAACATTGTACTGTATCTACATGTATGCTCTACCGTAATAATACCTTAATTAGCAGTGATTGACAAAAATCAAACGTTTTCATTTTACCCTACTTTTAAAATATGTATAAACTTGGTAAAATCACACCTATATCTAAAATAACCTTCTCATTCTTTTCTCTGACTTTCTTGTTCCTTCTGTCTCCTGAAGACCTATCTGTGAGCCATGTGGAATGGGGAGGTTAATATTGGCCAATGGGTGACATGAAGAACACAGTGAAATATGCAAAATATAGAAGGGACTGAGAATAAAGGCCAGCTGGGAGAATATAAAAGGGAAAAAGAAACTTATGTAAAAAATAAAAACCAAAAAGATGGCTAAGGCCCAAGAAGGTACATTGAATGACAGCAAGGATGAGTGTAGGAGTTAAAGTTTGTTCATGAGCCTGGTGTTAGTTGACATGGAGGGAATTGAAAGCAGGGTAAGTGTATACAGGGTGCAGAAAAAGCAGGGTTACAGTTGGGAGCATGCAAAACACAGAGTTTATTCTTGTTTTATTATATATTAATCATCGTGTTATTTTCCATGTGAACAACTGTAAACCTATTTTTGCCTCACCCTATATAGTTCTATAGACAGATTCATAATAACAGTGTGATTTACAGTAAGTCACCCTGACTATAAAGACACAGAACCATTGAGTAGCTTGTATCGATTTTCAACTTTGTTTCCCTAGGTCAAGAATTAGAGTTGGCGCAGGCAAGGTGTTACTAGGCGGAAAGTTGGTCTGCAGTTGGATAATACCAGTTCACCTCTGCCACGCTTTAGTTGTATTCGAGTCCCAGGTAAAGCTGGTAGCTCTGTGAGTAGCTCATTCTGTGCCCTTAGGTCACTGAAAACCGTCATATTACTTCATGGCATTCACACTGGTGCTTGCCTTATAAACAGCTCGAAAGTCAGAGAACACCTTTGCAGATATTTCAAATATTTTGCCTTATAACAAGCATAATTCCCCGAAAACCAACTCGAAAGGCAAAAACATTTAATTATGTGATAAAGGATAAAGCTAGATACAGTGTCTGATGAAATCCATCAGTCACAAATATGGAGCATTTTCAGTATCCTGGGCCCTGTCCTGTGTACCTGGTGCACCACTGTGAGCCAGAGAGCAGACAGAGTCCCTTACATGGTGCTCCACAGGGTTCCTGAAACGCCGCTGGGGTTGCCAACAGCGACTTCTGTTTGGCTAACACACAAGTCTAGCACTGAGAAAGTGGGCAACAGTAGTGAGAAAGAAAGAAGGGGGTGCAAGGAATGGCAGGGGTGAGGGGTAAGAAGAAGAATAAAAAGAGAGATAGAGATGGGGTGTGGTGGGAGGCAATAGAGGGGGAAAAGACTAGACCAAAATAGGATACCAAGAGAAGCGCCAGTCAACTGCCAGGAGAAACAACAATGCGAGCTTTTGTTTGTTTTAGTGGTATGGTATTTTCTTCTTTCTTTTTTAAAAATGTATTTGATTGTACTTTTTCCACTTTCATTTACACCCTCTTCCACCTCTACCCACTCGTCCTCCCCACAATCACCACACTGTGTTCCATGTCCATGAGCCGTGCTAGTCTTGACAAAAAGTGGATTTGTGGCAGGCCAGAATCAGACTGTATTTTGACATGATGAAGTTAGGGTCGTCATCATCAACGAAAGTGTAACAAGGAGACAAAAATATGAATTTGACTTCAGTGATTACGGAGCAGGCGGGGATAAATGATTACTATCATTTCACATAAGGAACTGCGTTCCTGGGCTATAGCTCCACCTGGCTGGAGGTGAAGCCCTGAGAAGCTCATATTTGAAGATCCAAAAATGTTTTCACATGCGGGTGGGGAGGCCTTCCTCAACTTCCTCAGCCAAGTTTGTTGCTTGATTCTTTCTTCATTCATAGAGGACTTAGTCCCACGCTAATGTTTTTTACAAATGTACTTGATCCCACCATTGCTAACTGAAGCATAAGCTCATTGGGAGTAGTTTTGTGTCTGTACCTATTCAACTTTTTGTCTATAGCATCCAGCCCTGTGCTTAGAACCCTGTCCATAAGGGTTGGAATGAATGAATATTCCTGCCATGGTAAGGAGTTTATTTTCAGATGACAATATCAGGTATCAAGAGCTCAAGTTCTAAAGATGTTGAAGAAATGAAGTCATACAACCAAAACCAGTGACCAGATAACCCAGCCTTTACCCCATAACCTCGTCTCTGTCCTTCCCGGCAGTTCCCTGCCAAATCAGGGCACGAGGAAACAAGGGAGAGCAAAGAATTATGTAAAATTGGGTCTCTGAGACAACCTTCAAGTTTAAGATTATTACTACCCTTTGTCACAAAATAACTAATTAATCGTAACTAACTAGTTATTTAGAATGTACTCAGTTGTCTCCAGAGAGGAGTGGGCCAGGGTAAGTGAAAACGAAGAAAGTACTAGAATATTCATTTATATTTATTTTAATTTATCCTATAATTTTGTATCTATTATAAAAATATACAGTATATTATTACAAAAGCATATGGGTTACAGTTTATAAGTAAATCAGAGTATAAAATCAAAAATGTGGAGGGCCATTGATTTAGAAATTCTCTAGCTTTTCTGTTCTGTGTCCCTTTGAGGAAGTTGGGGATAGGGTCGGGGGTGGGGTGGAGGGGAGGTGACAGGAATAACAGAATAAGAGATTGAAAGATAACGAGTACAAGAGACCGAGGGGCTCTTGTTTACAGACAACAGTAAATTTTTTTATAATTTCTATTGTGAAAACCACATGAAGGAGGGAGATTTGCTGCCAGGTGCCTTTAAGGCTGAAAAAAATATATACTCTGAATGAAGTAGAAGCAATGAGTTCTGAATTTGTCTTGTTCCAGCTATTTTTTTAAGCTGTTACGAAGTGTGATAGGCCTCTGGTCCAGCAGCGACTTGGCCCAAAACTGCAAATTTACATTATTAGTAACAAGATCATTAATAAGTTCACATTTACCCAACATCAGCTTTTATTGGAACAAGAATTAATACACTTTACGATGTTATTTTAAATAATTAATAGGTATTTCAGAGCCAATTGCACATTAAAGGCTATGGTAAGAGTGAAACGTTTCGTTTCTTCCTCGTGGATTTCTGTTACTATAAACCAGGACCAACTTATTAATCTTTTAATACCAACAAAACCACCATAGGTTCTGGCTGCCTCCCTCAAAGAAATGCCAACATCCACAAAAGCTGGGATAAGTAGCGTGCCCTGAATAACAGGGCTACGTCTCTGTTATCTGGCCACTAGACTCGGTGTTGCCAACAGACCCTGTTCGTTTTCTGGCTCATGTTCTTAGGAATAACGTACCTCCCTGCTGCCAACAAGATCTCTATTCCACAGATAATTTTCTAGCTGCTGAGACAATTATAGTGCTACTTTAGAGATAACCTTACAATTTTCAAAGGAAACATAAGCAAATCGGAAAGTACACTTTCATTCTTTTTTTTTTTTTTTTTCAGTTCTGGCTCTCCATTGGCATAGGAATAAAACTAGTGATTAATGAACCTCTTCAATTTTTCGTTCTATTTTTTGAGCCAGTGAAACTTCAAAGGGATTCGCTGCTTTTTATATACATTGAAAGTTAACCCAGAGGTTTAAAAGAAATTAAAATAGCACCATAATTTAGTCTAGGAAATGAATAGCTTGGTCTGAGCTTGATTTTCTAACCGAGAGATTAAGCTGGGTTGAGGAAAAAGAGCACAGTCTAAGTCGAGGGGAGTTACTTAATATGCTTGAGTCTTGCAGGTCCCTGAAAAGTTGAGGGACGAGTCCCTACATCAGAAGACTGCTGGGAAAACATTAAAGAAGGTAGAAAATGTGATGAAACAGCTATGTCGTACAACCACTAAAATGACCCATTTTTAACCAAAATTTGAGGTGAAGCTTTGACAGGTAAATAACTTCCCAGTTGCAGAACTATATCCGGAAAGAAGTCAAGTCCTAGCAAAATGTGTATTCACAGCATGTATACCCAGCCAAGGTCACTAGCTGCTCTAGCTGGTTTCCAGAGCACGGCTCAGCCCAGAGCTTGCACAGCTCCTACACAGAGCAAAGTAATTCAGCCAGTGGACTCAGAAACCGAATGGCTTCCCTCACTCACTGCTTTGTAATCTTATATGTCACATATTCTCACTGCGCCTCAGTCTTTTGTCTGTGTAATGGGATGCTTCACTCTAGGGAAATGAGATAATTTAATGTGTAAAGTATTCAAACAGTGTGGGACACATAGCAAACACCATGTGACTTTAACTAGTAATAGTTGCTATTTTTTGTTTGTTTGTGTTACCACGTTGCCCTAGTTACGGACGTGGGAGTAAGTACCTAGGGATGGTTGTGGGGAAACCAACAAAATGTAGGACCGGATTGAGAGAGTAAGTCACCCCACATAGACACCTTTGCTGTCTAATTATCCTTATATAGTAGAGCCTGAAACATCCATTCATTAACTCAATAAATACAAAGTACCTTCTCTTTCCCATACACTTGGCCATGTGCCAGATACATTCCGTATCTGTGGTACAGAATGTGAATAAAATCATACACACATCCTTACTAACAGGAGCTTCCACATCAGTTGGGGCAATATAAACACAAATAATAAATTTTAACACACTCATTTGAACTAACCTTGATAACTATTAGAACCTCATGTAATTTTAAATCTATACAGATAAATTAATACATACATAAATTCTATACAGATATAAATTCCTTGTTCATATCTGCAATAATCAAGCACAGTTAGAGATGCAGGATGGGCTTCCTATGGTAAGTCAGTCTCTCTATCGAGACCTGAAGTGGAGGAAGTGAAAAGCACACAGGGACTAAGTGGAGGCCGCCCAGGGCAGGGACTCGACCAAGTTGGCTGATGGTGCTCTGCTCCCACATGTTTCTAAGGAAGTGCCAAAGAAATCTGGGAGCAGGCTTAGTGTCTGCAGGAAGCATCACCTGTGTGACCCATGGACCATTTTCTCTCCCCCAACCCTCCCCCCAAGGTCACAGGGAAGTGGAATTCAGCGGACAAGTGCCTCCCTTAACAAACAAACAGCTGAGGTCTTGAGTGCAGAATAGTTACTTTTCATGGGATGTATCTGTTGTTGAATGGGTAGAACAGTAATTTTCAGTTCATTCCTCAACACCACTCCTGGCGTTCTGTCTTCATTTTGCTGTAAGATCCTAATACGAAGCTTAACACCCTGTCCCACGTTCACTTACCCAACAAGCAAGACATTGTTCATCTGACTAGGCTGTAGCAGGCAGCATCCCACAAAGGAGTGTGGGATGGGACAGAGGGTTTGCTTTCATAGGTTCGGGGAATGGTCCAGCTGGAAGAGACTTTAAACATTCTTGCCTTTCGCTTTAACTGGAATAATCTGTGTGTATTGACAAGGTCAAGGAGCTGTAATTTAGAGTGTTAACAGTGGTATGTTCTGTTACCGATGCAAAGTCGCGGCCCCACAGAGAAGATGCTGAGTTGCACATTATCATAGAAAAGCTATAATTTAAAAGTAATCAGAAAGAATTGGCCAACAACGAAATGTAACACAAACCTAATATTAAGGGTTTTTTGAACGATGGAAGGAAATGTTTTATCCTTCTATTTCAGACATTTCTCGACTTTGTGTGCAAAAAAGAAAAACAGCTTTGGGATTTTAACTACCGTTTCAGCCATATGCTGACAAAAATATAAAATAAAATTTTAAAAACTGGAAATAGAATCCAAAATAAAGTTTGTTTTTCTTAGATCCCCCTGATTTCCAGTTTTTAATAAAAAGTTGCTCTTACCTGAGGCATGATTTTCTTGTAACTCAATTATTCTGTGATCTTTTCCTATGACCGACCTAGATTTTTATCGTATATATTATCTCTATCCACTTAGAAGTTACAAAGTGCTTTCTCTCAGATGTCCACAGTGTTTGGGTTGAGACATGATCATTTTAAACAAGCTGAAAAGTATTTCAAACAAGTTCCATTCTGTGAACCATCAGTAAGGAGGCAAGGGGAGAAAGGAAGCCAGCCAGTGAATTTCGGTATAATCATCATGCAAATTTTCCTTGTAAACTTATTAGTAATCATGTAAATCACTAAATTTTTACACTTAAAATTCTATCTAGACCGCCAATTTAAACAGCACGCTAAGTTGTACCTCAACCTATTCTGGGAAATTTTAAATGGAAATAAATCTATTTTTCACATGTAATATCTTATGGTTATTATAATCCTACATTTCCCATCCTGGCCACGGGCCTCATTTATTTTCTTGATGGAGAATAAATGGGTAATAATTATATTGCTCACAGTAAGCCTGTTGGTTATGGAATTAAATTACCAACTGTCACGCAAATCTTTTCATTTTTCAGGGGACCAACTTTACTCAAGAGGTGTCAACAGATAGGTCACGAGGTTGATGTAGTGAGGGATGCACATGACTGGCCACTCCACGTTGGAGCCTCCAATATTCCTTCCTAAAGTCAGAGGGCGGAGCTCTGCTTATTGCGCACAAGCATCACAGCAAAGCTTCTTAGGGGTGGGGATGCTATGTAAGAATTTGACTGCTGCAGGCTCAGAGAGGGGACATCTTTATGCTATTTGTTACCAGCTTACATTAAAAAGCCACTTCAGCCCTGGCTGGTGTAGCTCAGTGGATTGAGTGCAGGCTTGCGAACCAAAGGATAGCAGTTGGATTTCTAGTCAGGGCACATGCCTTGGTTGCAGGCCATTTCCCAGCAGGGGGCACACAACAGGCAACCATTCATTGATATCTCTCTCCTTCTCTCCTTCCCTTCCCCTCTAAAGATAAATAAATAAAATCTAAAAAAAAATAATAATAAAGTATTTTTTAAAGCCACTTCCACTTCAACTCTACAGGTTATCCTAAGAGACCAAAACAGAATATTGAGAATAATAGAAATGGCCACATTGATTCCCTCCCCAATATGGAAGCTTGGGGAAGAAAAATAAGTCTCTGCTAAGGAGAAAAATAGAAGTGTGTTAAGAGAACCCAGGAACTCCTGTGGTTGGGAGGGAATATAAAGCAGCCACAAAGTTGGGCTCAAAATACCAAGGAGGTAAATGGGGATCCCCGATCTTGTCCAGGGATTTATGTGCTGGTGGTTCTATGTTTCAGATCCAAGGAAGTTACACTTGACTGTGTTTTCAAGTAATTGTTACTACTGCAACCACTTAACTGTAAAACTTGATACTGGAAGAATTATTAGCGAATTATCAAATATCTCCCCCCGAGGTTGCTTTGCAGGACACTTGAGAGGCTGGGTAACCTCTCTTGCATGCAGTCATTACACAGCCCCGTCCCCACCGCGGTGGTCGGTGGGCACGCAGGTGAGAGACAGCCTGACGTGCACTACTGGTCATTCTCCTTGAGGAACTGCTTGTGTTCACGGTGACATATTTACCTTCTCCCACTGCTGTTGTCTTAGCTCTTTCTGCACAGAATTGTCTTATCACTCTGATAACAGCCTGCTGCATTCCAATCATCTTCTAGTGAAACTACTTGAAGCCAAAGGAACTATACAGGTCCATAGAATTAAGAGTGAGTCATACGCAACATCTACCACCCCAATGCCCAGCCCCATCCTCTCACTTAGGAAGGAGTTTAAAGAAGCCGGATTTCCTTTGAAGCAAAGCCAATTAAAGTACATTCATAGCTCTAAGAACTGAAGGCAATCAATGCATGCAAATGTCATGGTCCACAAATGTAAAATGCCTACTGAAAACTGCTGTTAGGTTTGTGTTGTTGCATGTCTCTATATACTTGTGGGTAATCACAGTGCTAGAAAGTTCAGATAAAACATTAGAAATAATGCAGAAAGTTTCATAGTCCTAGTGATTGCTATGAGAATAACAATTCTACACGCTCCATACTTCTGCTCTCCATCCCTTTTGTCCTCCACCATCTCTCACTCTAATTACTGCAGCAGCATCCTGACAGATTCTCTGGGGTCAGCCCTGATCCCCACCAATCTGTTCTTTGCACTGCAGTGCAAATTATCCTTAGACAGTGCGAATTTGTCTCTCTGCCCTCCACAGCTTTAAAGCACCAAACTGCTAGACGAGGTTTTCAAGGTCAGTCACAACCTAAGCCCTGTGTACCTGTAGAGTGTTATGTTTGTACACCTCCTCATCACATTTTACAGCCACGTTAACTTCCCTGAGTCATTCATCATTCTCTCACACCCAGAAAGCTCTCCCCAGACCACCTTTCTGCTCTTGCCATTCTTCAGGCTTCATCATACACATCATTTCACCCAAAAAGTCTCCCCAGAGCCCCTCAGACTGAACAGGGGTCTTCTTCAAAATGTTCTCTGTGCATAATCTAAGCCCTTGTGTGAACCCTGGCATGGTGCCATGCTATGTTGGACCTATTTATGTGTCCATACTGCAGTGGCTAAATAGTACCCGCCCCCCCCCAAAGAAAGTATGTGCGTGTCCTAACCCCTGGAATCTGTGAACATGACCATATTTGGAAGAAGGATCTTTGCAGATGAAATTAAGTTAAGGATCTCAAAATAAAATCATCGTGGACTATGTGCATGGGCCCTAAACCCAATGCCGAGTGTCCTTATAAAAGGCAGAGAGGAGCAGACACAGACACAAAGGGGATGGCTACATGAGAATGAAGGCAGACACCAGAGGAGCACAGCCACCAGCCCAGGAGCATCCAATGCCACCAGAGCTAGAAAAGGCAAGACAAGGACGAGTCCTCCCCACCATGGAGCCGTCCAAGGCAGCATGGCCCCGCCAACTCACTTTAATCTCTGGCTCCAGGAGCCGTTAGAAAAAAAAATCTTTCATTTAAGGCACTAGGTTTGTAGTAGGTGATTTGTTACAGCCTTAGAAGACTAGTGCACATACCTACCTTCCAAATTGAACTTGGTGAGAGCACAAGTAGCATACTGATCCTTCACTCCCTGTTGACCTTTCGGTGCCTGGCATGTGCCTGGCAGACAGGCTGCACTTACTATGTTTCTGTAGGATGAACGGTTGAGTGGAGGCGAGCACAGCGTTTGGAGCATCATCTTGGTGTGCATAACAATTACTCTTGTTACTGCCTTCTTGTTCCAAGGAAATCTCTTAACCTCACGCTATACTTTCTCATCTTTAATTCTACCTCACAGTTCTCTGGAAATTGTAATTCAAAAATACATGTAAACTATAGTGAATAACATGAGCGCATTTCTACATAAAAGGTACCTTTTTTCATTTGAACCAATGGGAGAAGGGAATCCAGTGTCCAGGAGGCATTGGGTCTAGATTGGAGCTGCGAGTTTTTACCTGTAATCAGAGCAAAGGGGAAAAACGTGGTGTATGTTCTCTGCTTGTAACTTTGCTAGTAATACATTCATGTTTTACAAGATACAGTTCCCTAGAATTCCCCTGAGAATACTAATTACAGTGGTAATTCAATGCGAGGTTTGGAAGCTTTTAATATGTTGTTAGTAGTACATTTTTGGACAACAGGCTGGTTCCCTGCTATTGATTTTTCTTAAAGATTTAGTGATTTTAGTTGACCTTTGCAGGTTATGACTAAGGAAATGTGATTAGAAAAGGGGATTGGTGCACGATTTCTCTGTGATTCTTGCAGGACTATATTATTTGTGTGTCCACTTGTCACGTGTGCACCCTATCTGCATGCTGGACTGGGCATGAGGAAGAACTGATAAACTCCTCGTTATCTCTCTGGTTCCAGTTTTTTCTCTTATTTTGACTCATGACACACAGTATAATCAATTTAATCTTTCCAAGGAAACTTCGTCATCAGGTACTTCCCTTCATAAAAAAGCTAACCCAATCTCCTGGATTTTCAGATGAGGATCATTTCCCCCAGCCTGTATTTTCAAGTCCTCTGTATTGAGTCCTTGTTAAAATGCTAAGCTTACTCCTACTCCTCCAACGAGTCCTGTAGAAATGCACTGTGAAGTCATACTCTTTGGCCACTGTGTGCTCTTAGAGTCTCTCAGTGGTCACTCTGTACACCTACTTGCCTCATTCCAACATTAACCATTTAATTGTCTGAACTCATTCAAGTTTTCAAAGCCACATGTTCCTCCCTCTCTCCCTGAAAACGTCTTCACTGAGAATAAAAGTAAAATGAGTGAAAGTTACTAATTTTTAATGTGTTTGAGGACACACCTAATAAATGCCAAAATCTGGTGGTCCTGTATGCACATTGAGGACAGAGGCTGTGTACATCCCCTGTCTAGTCTCAGGAGTCAACCAGGTATAGTGAGAAACTAGAATTCATCTAGGGGGTGATGGATGGATGGATGGATGGATGGATGGATGGATGGATGGATGGATGGATGGATATGCAGGCTCATAGATGCATGAATTAGTGAGTCTGTACTCCCCAACAACTGACCACAATACTGTCTCCATTCAGTAAGATTGACACAGGAAGAAAGCACAATATCCCTTATGATGTGTCTGAAAGAAGGGAAGAAATTCACTCACTATATTGTCTTCTCATGTTCTTCACTTTGCCGCTTTCATCTTCCTTGACTTCACATGCATGAAGGGGTATATACAACAATAAAATTATAACCATTTGCATAAATATAAACTTATGTTAATTCACTCAATCATTAATTCATTAATTTAACTTTTTAGCCATCTAACATTTGAACACTAGGTTCATTGCCAGATAATCAAAGATGAATAAGTTGCTGTCACTATTCTCAAGAAACTCAAAAGCCTTGAAGTAAAAACATTCATAACCAACATTTGTGGCACATGCTTCATTAGCATGATGACCATCCATGATGGCTTGTCTGGACACTCAGGTTTATGCCGTTGTCTCCGCATCCTGCCTGGCCAGTCCCTCTCTACCATCTTGTTTAGGACAGGTTACACGGGGCACTCGTGCACAAGCCACACTGGAAAGAACGGTGGTGTCAGTGTGTACATAAAACGAAAATGTGCCTTCTTATCTCCTCTTCTAAATTTAAACTTCTTAGAGGCACAAGGAAACTCTGTTGAAATGATAGGATGTATTTGCTTTGTTTTTAGTATTCTTAATATTTTAAGAACCTCAATGAAATATTTTTTATAGATATAAAACTTTTAATAACTGGTATAATGCTTTAGAAGTATTATGAAAAATAAAGCTCTTAATGCTGGATGTTCACAGAAAGTCATGGAAAAGTTAATATTCACAAAGCAAGAAATGGTGCTAACTAGGTTCCTGAAACAATATTATAACAATTTCTTTTTTATTTTATTTAAAGTTCAAAAGAATAAAATGCTTATTACTTTTAAATGGATACATTTCCACCACCACAATTCACTCCTACAGTTTTCATTGGCTTTAAGAGATGACCTACTCACTTTCCTTATCTTAGGAGATGGTAAATATAATGAGAACTGTCTATCTTATAGACATTTCTATACCACGCAATCAGAATTCAGTGGAAAACTGGTTATGAATAATAACCCCTCCATGTGGGAGCTACAGAAAATACCAAATTGAAGGAAATAATGAGCGTTCAGGCTCATTTTCTTTTTTCGAGTCTACGTAATTCAATTTAACTCTAATTGGTTTTCCAAGATGACATCCTGGTCCCTTTCACTTCACAAATTCAGTTCTTGGTGCCACAGCCACAACACTAGCCAATCACTGGCTTTAATCCATAGCATCTCCTTTGAAAGGTCCGGGTAGCAGCTCAGCACTGGTATGTCCCAAGTTTGCCTCTGAGCTAAAATACCACACGGAGTCTCCCCATCTCTGGAGGGGATTTTGTGGTTACAGTTCTTTTTTCTTTCTGAAACTACTACTGCTTATAATTTTTATTTTCTATGGTTACTATTCATAATAGAGTCTTTTATTCACTTTCTCTCTTTAATTCGTTAAGTAAGTCCAAAAATCTCTATGGTCTCTGGGCACATGCTAAGAATAACAGGAAATTCATTACATTAGCCACTATTTTTTTTAGCCAAAGACCTGATAGGAAAGATGGTCTTATGCAGGCTCCTCCAATTCAGAAAACTAAAGTCCTTTTGAACCAAAATTGAAAATTAATGTTTTCTTCAGAGTGAAGATTTCAGAAACAAACTTTAATTATTAAAATACTGTACTGTATTATAGATAACACCTTTATTTTTTTAAGGCTGTTTTAAAGAAATTCTACCCTGATGCAACAGGTTAAAGTAAAAAAAAACAGCTACAAATATGTACACATTTACTACTTTTTAAAATTAATATTATAGTTTGGTCATTTTTGTCCAAAAAATGCCATTATAATTATGTCACTACCCCAATATGTTCTCGTTCAATCATCAACACCTTTACTTTGATTCAGTGTAAAATCACAAGAAACTTAATGACCAAGTAAAAGAAAACCAAGACAAACAATTCAGGGGAATCAACCTCAGAGGTACTTCATTCTAAATAAAACTGATTTACAAATTTTATATACATGCTACACAGCAGTAAGGACAAACCTGTCATTGTTTCTTTTGTTATAATGGAGGGGGTACAGAGTTAGCTCAGGAAGAATGTTATTCTCATCCCAGCTCTGGGACACCTGTGACCTAAAGCAAGTCTGTCTCTACAAACGCCTGTCTCCTCATCCTTCAAGGGAGGGTATTGAAATAGGAAACCTTTCTATTTCTCCCAGTTCCACATCTCCCTAACTCTCACATGCTTGTTAGTAAATTAATTGTATTTGTGTATTAGTGTAATGATTGTTGTTTGCTTGTCTGTGTTTACTCTCCAGCATCAACTGAGAAATCGTAACGGTATCAATTTAAAGAAAGGACTTCAGAGTTTTTCTCTCTAAAATCTGTTTCCTGTTCCCCGTAGGTGGTTTACTTGTAGACTGCACCTGAGAATTGGGTGTGCATCCTAGTCTGCTCAGGCTGCTGTCTAACAAAATGCTGCAGATGGGGGGGGTTACACGAAAGACATGTGTTTTCTCACAGTGCTGGAGGCGAGAAGTCTGAGATCAGGTACCGGCATGGTCAGGCTCCGGAGAGGTGCCCTTCCTGGCTTACACCTGGTAGAAAGAGGAAACTCTGCTTTCTCTTCCTTGTCTTCGAGGGATGCTAACCCCACTGTGAGAACTCTACCCACGTGATCTCCTCTAAATCCAAAGGCCACACCTTCTAATACCACCACATGGGGGTGACACAGATATTCAATCGACAGAAGTATCTCTCTGACATATCGGGTTGCATATCACCCTCCAACCCTGACATGTCAAATTACATAGTCTGGCTTTTGGTGTTCCTCGAATTTCTTCACATTCGTCTCTTCAACTGAAACATCTTTAAGGCAAAGACAGGCTTCTCTTTTTTCCTGGCTCCTTCAGTGACTACTATTTAGGCACTCGATAGATGCTTATTCATAGATTGGTTGACCCTCTATAGTGCTAAGCAAAATATTGTATAAAAAAAGAGTTAAGACATTCCTGAGGGCTTTGGACATAGTACTCTACTATAATATGCTCGTTAGGACTATCAATGTGTTATCACACAATTTGATTACTTAATAGTTGATTGTTGTGTTTCTTATGAATAGGGATTCTCTACTACTACAAATGTTAGCAGTGCTCTGAATCAACAAATGGCACAGTTTTGTCCTAGACACCAGTTGTCCCTGCCACTTGTAGCCCAGGAATGGTTCTCTCCAGTGAAGCATGACCTAGCAAACCAATAGGGGCTTGCAACTATGTCTTAAGAGACTAATGCTAAAGACTTCTAGAAATGCAGGCCAAGTCTAACAGTGTGTAAAGAAATCCCAGTGATTAATGGTCATTCATTCAAGATATATAATGAATTCCTAAGCAGGGATATGGGTTAATTTCATAATGTTTAGAGTAAGTTATAGAAAACTAAACATTGAACGAAAACATAAATATTTCTGCAAAATTTCCATCCTTCTCAATCCCTTACTCATTCCCCTCCCCCCAAAAAATGAACAACCACTCCCTTCATTCATCGACATGTGTATGTAAACATACACGTATGTCTGTAGTGAGAACAGTGTTAGTTTCTCCTTGAAGGAGATGCAGATTCTTAAAGGGACAAACGCTGCTCCCAGCCTCTCAACCATTCCCTGGGAAAGTTAAAAATAAGTCCCACTGAAAAAATAAGTTGGCACTTGTTATTTGAGAAAATTGCTTTATTCCAGGAACTGCCTCATGTAGCAGAAATTTATTTACCATCTGCGTGGACTTTAAAAATTTTCCATCTTAACTGATACACAACTGAAATAGAAACAGACTTCCCGTGCGTAGGTTTTCCACAGGCCTCAGTCTTTTAAAGGGTGTCAGCGAAGAAACGTTTGGGATTTTTGTGGTCCCGGGAGTGAGAGAGCCCCATGCCTGCCTCCTGGCCCCAAGACCTCCTTCTGGGGAAGGGCCCCAGGCTGATGTCACCCGGTGAGGTCAGGAGTGACTGCAGGGTGGGGTAGGAGGGTAGGCGTGGAAGAGGTGAGGGTATCTGCCAGGGAACATTCCAGGGCTTCACAGAAAGGCATTCTTTATTTTAAATGGCTGTTGGAATGGTCACCCAGCCATTATGCCCAAATAATAAAATAAAAATAAAAGCCCACTAGGCAATAAACTACTTTTTTCAGAACTGCTTTTAAGTTATGTAGTCAGATAAGACAAATGTGCTTTTCTCTTTTTCAGCAATATCAAAGGATTATTTTTTTCAAATGTTTTATTAAATTCTTCCACAAGAGGAAGTAACTTTGTTCACTGAGGGAAAAAATTAGGTTGAATGGTGGCGGCACACAAGTGGGTTATTGTTAGACAGTGCTTTATATAAACTGCGGAAAATCGAGGGTACCCAGTGGCTGCTTTTTATACAAAATGCGCTCTCCCATCCAGATGTTTTTCTAAAATACTGAGTTATTGCCCCATTATCCCAGATGATAGAAACAGGAGTTGCTCATGTATTTATTTCTCGTCGCAGTTTATGCTTTCCCTCAGAAAACTCAAGAGCTGGACCATTAGTATATCTGTCTAGACCTTAGCCAAGTAATATCACATTTCTCTGGACATGCAATTTTAACAACTATTAGGTCAAAATCATGTCAAATTATGTAGATTACATATGTCAATTGGATCTTCCAATCATTTCTTGTTGCAAATTTAACATACAAACATGAATTTCATTCAATTAAACCTTTAGGATGTGGAAAACTGCGCAACCTATTTATAATTTACCTTTGCAATGACTTTAATTTCCACTGTGTGAGTGTCAACTTGTACCAGCCCCAGACCACAGTTCTTTGTATGCATTATCTCATTTAATCGCCATTGCGATTACAGATTAGCTACAGATAGGTAGATGAAAAAACCGAAGCTTTGCCCCAGTTGGTGTGGCTCAGTGGATTGAGTGCGGTCCTGAGAACCAAAGGGTCCCCAGTTCAATTCCTAGTTAGGGCACATGCCTGGATTTCAGGCCAGGTCCCCAGTAGGGGGCTGGCAAGAGGCAACCACCCATTGATGTTTCTCTTCCTTTTTCTCCACCCCCGCTTCCCCTCTCTCTAAAAATAAATAAATAAATATTTTTTAAAAATTTATAAAAGAGAAAAATGTTTAAGAGAATGGATTCTGGAGACTGACGAGATTCAGTTTGACTTGTAGGGGCCACCACACATTAGATTGTGCCTGGGAAAGTCTTTCCACCTGTGAGTCTCAGTCATCTGTCTATAGCATTGGAATAACAATGAGACGAGCATGGAAAATGGTTATCATGAAATCTGTCATAAAGGAGGCAAAGGAATGGTAGCAAAGCTGACGGTGATGTCTGACTCATGGGAACTGATAGGAGGCAAGGGTAGGTACAAAAGAATATATGAGAGGTGGTACACGTGTAATAACTGAATTCTACCACATTCCCGAATAACAGTAATTGCTTCTGCAAGAACAAAAACTGACCACATCCTTATTCTGCCTCCCATCAGCATTTGTATATTACTGCTTTGCACAACTGTTTTGCATGTTTTAGTAATAGTTTTAAGGTTAGAAAAAGAGTATGGGATTGAAATTAAAAAAAATAAAACCAAGTGTTCAATCTCTTAAATTGCTGTTGTATCTCACGCAAGTTAGCCTTTCTGCATCAAAATTTCTTCAAGGTAAATGAGTAAAAATAATGCCAACTTTACTGAATTATTAAAATCATTGAAGGGAGACTTCCCTTTATAGCAGTCTCACCCAAAAGTAACATCTTTTTTCAGTTCACTTAATGCCAGGAAAGGACAGACTTTTTCAGACTCCATTGGTGTCACAGGGATGGGGAAGACCACTAATGATGATCTCTTCTAAAAACATGACAAGGGCATGAGCTGGAACCTTGGTAGGAACCTGAGACGTGAGCAGACAGGTAGAGCCAGGGTGGCCTGAGGACTGATGTCAACTGAATCCTGAGTCAGCCCAGGATGGGAAGAGGGGCCTGGAATCCCCAAGCAGGGCAAAGACCCTCGAACTGGACAGTGTGTCTCCTAACTGCCAACAAAAGCAACACCTCTCCAGCAAAAGGTTTCTCCAATCCCTTATGTAGGCCCATGGAGTTCCCACCTATTAAAATCAACCAGCAAGACCCAATCACAGACTATAAAACAGAAAAGACAGCTTGTATGACTGAGTGTAAGTCAGAAGCATGATGATCAGAACTAAAAGGTTAAAGTTCCTTGCACGTTTCAAGAAAGTGGATATTGAATTAAGACTTTTTTCACTTTAAAATTTTTTATGTAAATTTGCCATGCTAAAAATAAAGGGTAAAATTGTAAGGATAATCGCTAAAGGAATAGAAATAAGGTAACTAGTCTACGGCCACACCACCCTGAATGCACCCTATCTTGTCTGATCTCAGAAGCTAAGCAGGGCCAGGCATGGTTAGTACTTGGATGGGAGAAATAAGGTAACTAAATTTTAGAGAACAAAGTAAGATACCGCCCTGGCTGACATGGCTCAGTGGATTGAGTGTTGGCCTGAAAACCAAAGGGTCTCCGGTTCGATTCCCAGTCAGGGCACATGCCTGGGTTGCAAACCAGGTTCCCAGTAGGGGACAAGTAGGGGAGAAGCAACCACACAAAATAAGATAGAAATTAAAAGTTGACCAATATCCAACTATAAGAAAAAATATTTAAACTAGGATAAATAAAATAGAAAAATGTTAAAATGGTATAACAAAATCCAAATACATCAATAACCACAATAAATATAAATGGACTTTTGTAATCAATTAAAAGCTTATTATATGAAAAATAACTCTAGCTAAATGCTGTTTAAAAAATACATAAAGCATAAGGATTTGGAAAGTTTGAAAGGAAAAGATAAAAAGTAAATACAAATGAAATAAAGACATTTAAGACAATAAAACATTAAAATTACCAAAAAATGTCAGTAATAATGATAAAAGTTTCAATTCATTTTAAAGATATAGTAATTTTATTTACTATATATGAAAAAGTCACTTATACAAAAAAAGACAAAATATATCAAGAAAAATCAACATAACTAGATAGGAATTTTGAAAAAAATCTACAATTTTGGTGGAAGCCTGCAAGGTCTCTTAAATATTGAAAATCCAAGTAAAAAGTTAAATAAATACCTAGACAATTTAAGCGACACCATCATCAAACTTAATTCGATGCATATCCAAAACTATCATAGAAATGATTAGAACATATATGTTGTTCTCAATTACACATGAATCATTTTGAAAATGGATATTGTAACCATGATATATGTCTCAACAAATTTCACAAAATTGCTATCACAGAAACCACACACATACTCAAACCACAATGCAATTAAGTCAATTAGATTAGATTTCTTTTTTTTAATTTTATTTATTTATCTTTAGAAGAGAAGGGAAGGAGAGAGGGAGAGAAATATCAATGTATGGTTGCCTCTCATGTGTCCCCTACTGGGAACTGGCCTGCAACCCAGGCATGTACTCTGACTGGGAATCGAACTGCGGTTGTTTGGTTCACAGGTCTGCATTCAATCCACTGAGCTACACCAGCCAGGGCTAGGTCAGATTTTAATAATAGGAATTTCCATATATATGGAAATTAGAACATATTTACACTAGTAATTCAAGAGATAAATGGACACTCATAGTTGAAATCTTAAAAACAATAACCAAATGACAGTAAAATAATAATGTGCATTTAAACATGTGAGATGAAAGGATACAGGCAAATTCTAAGGGGATGTTAAGCATTAAATGCTTATATTGTAAAAGAAGAGAAGCTGAAAGAGAGAACACAATGTAAACTTTAGGTCAATAAACTTGAAAAGTTAAAAGAAATAGAAAAATTACTAGGAAAATACATCTTAACTAAATTTAACAAAAAAAATATATAATCCTATATCACTTTTAAAAATAAAAGGTCTTTAAAATTCTCCTGTAAAGAAAACCTCAGACCCAAATGATTTTACAAGGAAATTCTACTCAGCTTTGAAAAAAAAAATTATTTCAATCTCTTGTAAATTCTTGCAAAGAATAGGAAAGAATAAATCTCATTCATGAACATTGCTACAATAACTTGAATGAAATTCAGCAAAAAAAATTCACAGGGTAATACAGGTAAAATAACTTAACCAAAATGGGTTTACCCCAGGAATAAAAGCGTGGTTTAACATTAGAAAAGCTATATATGTCATTTTAAATATGGGTTAAAGGAGAAAAATGTATAGTTATCTTAAAAGATGCAGAAAAGCATTTGGCAAAATCCAACATCTATTTTTTTAATAAGAACAGACTAGACCTATCTTAACCTACACAAAGTGATATGTGTTTTTTGAAAGTCTACACAAACAGCATTTGTAACGAGGTCACACTGTCACAGTCTCTCTTCAACTTGACACTGGAGAGCCACACCAATAGGACTTCAATTGGCACTTTTTAGTGGCAGCAGCCATACAAGGCTAAGAATAAGATGTTTCACAGATGATATGATTGCCTACCCAGAAAATACAACAAAATAATTGGGTCCTATTTAAAATAATAAGGGTCTACCAAACCCTTATTATTTTAAAATATAGAAAACCACTAAAAATATAGAAAATGTGAGTGTTTAAATTTACCATTTACAAACACAACAAGAGCTATAAGATGCATTAATGTCCACAATAGCAAAAAAAGCCCCAAACCTACAAATAATCCAAATATCTACTGATAAGAGAATAGATAATACAGGGTTGGACAAAATAGTTTTACAGTTATTTGTATAGAAAATAATATAATAATTAGGAAATAATAATACAAGAATAAACTGTTCCATGTACTCACAATTGTACACCTATTTTTGTCCCCACCTCTACCTTGAATTATAACAACATAAAGGTATATTGCACAGATATAAAACAAATTAAGCATCTCAACCCACAACACTAGATGTTAGTAAAATAGTGCTGCAGAGAGTAAGAGGCAAGTTTCAAAAAATTTGTAGAGTTCAATATGCTTATAGTGATCAAATAGAGAATGAAATGATATCTTATTTAGGCACGCATATATATATCATTTAAAATCTACATATTTTTAAAAGCGAGAGAATAAAAATAAAAACTTAGCTCAGTGGAGGTAGGTACGGCTGACTCAGGAGAGGGGCATATTAGTTGATTTGAGTCATTGGTAGTGCTCCAGCTCTGGGGTGAGATGTGGCTTCACAGGGAAACGCTGTAATGTGCTTTATAATTTACATATCTGGATATGTTTGATAACCAATTTGAGAGATTACTGGATGATATAGAAAAATGCTTAAATGGGATAACATGCAAGTGCACTTTAATCATAAAGATTTAGAGGGATTTTTATTGTCTTGTTTTAAAGTATTTTGTTTAAGATCTATTTTCCCTTGATTGTAAACTACTCAAAGGCAAGGATAACTTAGAATTCTGAGTAGCACTTGGTAAATATAATAATACATCAATGCACTATGTTGATGAAGAAAAAAAAGAGTGTCTACTGTGGCGTTTTGATTGTATGTGTTGCTGTTTTGGCTCGTGTGACTCCAGATTACATCTGACCCGGTGTGCGCACTGGATCACCAGCCCTCTGACACAGGAAGATAAACGTTCTCTCTTCCTAGGGTGCTCAGGGCTTTAGCAAGCTTTTCTCCTCAGTGTCCCCCAGGACCAAGTCTACAAATTGTCCCAAGGCCTCAGTCACATCAATCAATGAGCTTGCGATTTTCCCTCATTTTTAGCCTCGAACTTGAGTCTTTCTTGACTTAGAGGAAAACTTCTCACTGTCTTTAATTTTTTTTCTCTTCCTTGTATCTCAGTTTATCTCTTTCATCTATTTCATCCCTCAGGCTGCAAAAAAAGGAAGCAAGTTAGCTGCCATTCTCTCTTTCATGCCCCCACAAACACAGCCTGTTCCAGATGGTCCTCGTTCCCTTACAGGCAACTCTCTGGGGAAAGTTGATAATCCTTGTCTTTACAGACATAGGTCCTGGGAATCCAGCAAAATGTCAGGTTTCTGTTTCCTCATCAGAGACTAATAAGCCAAAAATAATAACTCTAAACAGCCATTAGAACAATGTTGTTTCCTCATGACCAGAAATGACCAGTCCCGATGTGGAGACAATAAGCAAGAAAAGCTCTTTTATCTAATCTTCATACAATCTTTACCAAATTCACTAGTTTCAACAGGCCTACCCCAAAGCAAAACAAAATTAAAGCTTTTTCATAAACAAATATCTATAACAAATCAGTAAGAAAAACAGAACAGTGCGTGTCCATGTGGTTTGAATATGTATCAGATGATAGTCTTTTATTCCTTGAATAAATCTCAAACTAATTCATGTCCTGGAAGGTCATATTTTTAAGAACATTTCCTTTCCATGATCACTCTTTTTTACCTTTTACCTTATAGCAAAGAGGTCAGAATCACCCAACCAGTCATTCTTCTTTGCAACTAACAGAATCTGAAACTGCGAGGCCCAAATTCCAGTGATCAGATTCCCACAGAATGGCAAACCTGGACCACATGGCCACACCAAGTTGTCACACTAGATAACAGTCTTTTGTATAGTTCCTTGAATGCTGGCACCAGATAAAAAGCGTCTCCCAAACCCCTTTGCTTGTTTGTCTAAGAATATATAAGAGGCTATCTTAGATAGCCAAAGATATTTCAATCCAAAATTGCCAGATGTATGTTGTCCGTGATGACAAGGAAAAAGGCCAGTTGCTTCTGATTTATTTTTAATCTTTGACTAATGACACCTATGCATCATAATGACCAACAATAAAACTACAGGGTTATGGGATTTCCAGAAACGACTACAGCAACTCACAAAACATGTGTTCAATCCTCTCCTAGGAAGACTGTTGGTAGGGAGTGAGCTTCAATTCTTTGTAGAGGTACTTGGCGTATAACCCTGCTCATTTCTTCTGCCTTCACAAGAAAATGATACTGAGATGTAAAGAACAGACACACCTGCAATACGAACAAAAACAGCAGAGGTCCATCAGTCTCTTGTTCGAGATGGATTGCCAACTGAGTTAGGGAAGGCAAGTACCCAGGTGGGCTGAGGGCTTTTCAATTATTCTTGGCACATATGGAATATGTTACCATAGATTCCAGGATGAAAAGACAGCTGAAGAATGATTTTGAATAGATTTGAATAAAATTTATATGGAGTAAGTTCAAAATGCATTCACTCAATTTAAGGTGTGTGCCCTCCTAGGAAAAGGCTGGAGTGGGGCATAGTAACTCTCGTTCTGCTCCATTTATCCCTCTAATGGGGTTTCCCCCTTTTAATGCAGATAGAAGGCAAGTGGAAAAAGAAGATTGAAGAACCAGGCTTTCTCTACATCACTGATAAGATAAAACGAGCTAGATATAAGCAGAGGTACATGTCCCACTAAAATTCAGTGTGCTAGACATGCCGAAGCATCACACAGTATGTCTCGGGCAGCAGCCTAGCACGCTGTGTACATCAAGTTACGTAAAATGTGGGAGATATTGAGGGGAGACAGAGCGCTGACATCGGAGAGGTGAGCCCTCTGGCCGAGCTACCTCTGCCAAGCTCTGGGATCTGAGCAGGTCTGTGAACCCGCTCCTCAGCCTGTACAAAAAGGGGGTTGAGTCCCACACTTGGCAAGGGAGGTGAGCGCAGGGTGGGGGAATGCCCCCTTCGAAGGACCACGCATAGTCTGAAATAAGTCATAAACATGATTTTGTATTTGAGAGACAAAATAACTGTTGTTTTTAAAATGTATTATTATTAAAAACCATGGGAGACTAACTCTGAAAATGTGGCCTGAGGGAGCGTGGCAGACCAGTCCTGTTTGGCACCTGAAGACGCAGGCGTGCCCTGGGCAGGGCAGGGGCTGAGGGGGAAGGGCCTACATGTCCGTGAACGTGGTGGAGGAAAATGACTGGATGTGCAATGAAATGTTGAGAAATACTGTGTGGACTGAGGTGCTGAGCTTTCACATAACAGGGTGGTGGAGTCCTCCCGGGACACGTTGACACAGGATGCTAACTCACTGGCACAGTTGTTTCCATCACCACACTATGTCTACACATATTTTCACACCCACAGGGCCCTGTCGTAACCTCGCACTGGGAAACATAAACCCCCATAATTCCCAGAAGAAATGAGTCTGTCTTCAGAATTAGTGCTCCTAGAAGTATGTTTGTGAACTGCATTGCAACTCTTAACTCTGCTCCGACTTAGGTGTGTGGTATGCAGACCAGACACCACACCTTACATGCGGTCACCCACCCTTTCTACCCTTCCAGTGGCAGGAGTGTGCTATGGGGAACATGGGGGAAAAGCCTCTCCCCATGCCCCTGCATTTGGATCCGCACCAGCACCCCCCGAGTCTCTCCCTCCCCCTTTTCTTGTCTCTTCTCAGAACCCTATACTGCTCCAGCTATACTCTCTGAGCGTCCCAGTAACACTCCTCACCCAACTCTAAAGATTTATGACTTTGTCCTGACCCTAGGAGATCCTCCAAGGTATGGACCACTTTTGAGTTGCCTTTGCCACTCCAACACATAATCAGGTCCACGTAACTGTCGCAATGACTGAATGAGTAGATGCGTAGAACATTCACAACTTGAGGAAACTTGTGGAAGTCTTTGCATTGGACAACCAGCATTCGCTGAGTTTCCACTGTGAACAAGGCAGGTACTTGACAAAGAAATCAGAAGTTGCTATGCAGAGAAGCAGCATAGGCCTTTCAATGCTGTGAGTCAATCAGACAGGTAGGCCTTTTTGCATAGAAAGTTTTAAAAATCTGCAAGGGACACAGAGAATTCATATCAGCAGAGGCAACCTCATCGCTGCTGGGATTCATTGCTTTGTGGGCTCACCAGTTCTTTCTTAACAACAGTCAATAGTTCTCAACAAGTTCCAAGCATTGCCCTGGATGCTGATCCTGTGGCCCCGAGCAGAATCCTCCCGGGGAAGTGGGAGGCATGAAGTCATTTCAGCTTCACTGAAGGTTGGGCGGGCTCAGGAATAGGCAGAGCGGAATCAGGGTGGTATTCCGGTCTCTGGACACAAAGCAGCATTGGGTGAGTGTTCCCCGGGCCATCCTCCTACTCATAAACTTATGAAGAGTTGTGCACAAAAATCTTTTTATGGGGCATATTATGTGGCATTTGTAGGGTTCTCATTTTATTATGCTTACTCACAGGAAACCGTTTTCCCATAACGTTTCCCTTCTCTAAAAATCAAAGTGGTCACTATTGAGACCGGATTCGGAAGGGAAATGATAACAGCAGCCCTTCAGAAGCTCTGCCTGCAGGAGAAGCAGGACCACAGTGTGAGCACACCGCTGCCAGTGACCCGAGGGCTCTGGGAACCAGAGGGCTGGTCACTGCGTGCTCCCGTAGGCCCTCGCCCCTGTTAGGGAAACAATGCAGCTTCAATGAACAAAGAGATAATGCTTATTTCTCTAAGAGCCCAGTAATTAGCCTCAGAGGAGGCACTGGCTCTTTTACAGCTCTGAGGAAGAAGTGGAGGAAAACATTTAGAGCACACTTATTGACACAATTCCTGAAAAATAAGATCAGGAAGAAATTCACAACTTGGACTCTGTGAAAAGACCACCTTCTGACACTGGGAAAGATCCAGATGAGGTCAACACCCTCAACTTCCTGTCCCAGAGCAAAAAAGGAAAAAGGGAATGACAGAGGGGGAGGGAAAGAAGGATATCTGAAAAAAATAGAGCTTCACAGAACTTAGAAATTCTCCAGAGATACAGCAAGAAAAAACAAAACTTCCAAGAGAACTGCTCTTTTGATAACTTGCAAAAGAAATGCTACATTTCAAAAATCAAACTATAGTTTGTTAGTTGTTTAAAATCATATTCTATTAAGAAAGAATTGTTATTCATCAGCCAGACACAAGAAATGAATTGATCTCCCATAATGGAATGGCATTCAAGGATAACATTTTTAGCTGGTTAGTAAGTTAGTTGGTATTTTTCCTACCAAAAAAAAATACTCCATTATCTTACATGAAGCTTTATCTTTAATATGCTATTTTACATAGTTGGTTACCAAGTTAACAATACATAAACTTTTGGGGCATTTTTACGGAAAGTAATAAATATGTCATTTTTTCTAAGTGAAAAAAAACCACAAAACCTATGGGCTTGGTTTGTAATATTCACTACAGGTGACAGGACTAGGGTAACGGTGGAAATGTCACCAAGTCTGCTTTGAGGGGGGAAAAAACTGCAATTAAAGATTGAGCTCATATTTCAAAAGGTCATTTGAAGTACTTTCCACTACTGCCTTATGAAGCATTAGCAACATCTGTGATTTCAAAATTGTGGTAGTGACTTTATACCTGATCACTGTTTCCACACATTGAACAGTATGAGCTCTATGGTAACAGGACAAAGTATCATTTTGGTCTTTTTTGAAATGCCGACTTAGCATTTCAAATAACAAAAGGATTCTTTAGTAGGCTCACCCCAAGCTAAAATATTTTACTGCCTGTATCTTATCAGGGCTCAAAAAAAATCAAAGCTTCAGTTAGTAACAGTTGCAGTGGGCTCGGAGTTAGGAGTTCTGTATTTTCATTCTTACCAGTTTGACACTGGGAATGGCACTTCATCTTTTGGGGCTTTGTGTTTCTTATATAGAAAGGAAATGAGTGAGACTAGATGATCTGTAAGGCTCCCCCCAACCCAGAAAGTGTGGAACTCGCCAAAATGGCTTCATTGAAGTTGCACACTTCATGGCAATAAACTTGTAACACTCAAATTTGGGCAGGACTTAAAATTCCTCATTCCAGTAACATTTGGTCATTACATGTCACCCTATGACTCAAACTTTGTGTGTGAGAACCATTCTAGTATCATTCTGCCTTCTTTCTTAACAGGCTCTGCAGTAGCCTGTCCTAACATTTAGAGGACTTTTCTAGTGTCAGCTGGCCACCTAGAAATTCGCGCTGAGACTCATGATCCTCCCACAGCTATCTGCTGTCCAACCTCGTGGTGTGTGTTGGTTCTCTTTGAACTGATTCTGTACTTTAATAAAGTGTTTTGGAAAAGATAATAAATGATTAGAATTGGGAGAAATGATAAGTAATTCCTCTTTTCAGCTATTCACACAAGATAGCATAAGACAGAAGCAAAAAGTAAAAGTTGAATTACTTCCTGGTGGTAAGGAGGGTGAGTGTAATTAAATCACATTGTTGAACTAAATCGCCAAACTCCCAAGGAGGGCTTGGGTGAACTTTGTTTTTACTTTCACAATCTCACTCCTCATCACTTGTTTACACTGCCTTCCTCTAGAAAGCTGCTCATGTGTTATTCTTGTTGATCTTCTCAAAACCTTCTACACCACCAAGTTATTTAATTAGATCAACTGCACTGGCCTTGCTGTTTTGAAAATAACTATTATACTACTTTTCTCTTTTTCTCTCATCAACAAATATATTTGTAAAACAATGTCCTATTTTATTTTATAGCTTTCGTAAGATACATCTTACTTCTAGCTTCATTCCCCCCCTGAAATAACATCTAAGAATCTTCCAGCCAGTATTATAATACAGTAGGACAGGAATGTATTAAGTTATTCAATGAAATATACATAGACATGGTGGCTTTTAAAATAATTTTGTCTTCATTGTCTCATTCAGTAAACATGTGGCCTCAGTGTGAATGGGGCATAGTGCTAGACTCAGGAAAGGAGCTCGCGATACTCGGAGAAAGACAGCTAAAAAATGCTGAGTGCAACCACAGAGTCCTACATAGAAACAGAAACATATCAAGAAAAAAGACTTCAAATCCAATTTGGAATTTAATACAGATCATCTCAGCCACAGTTAAGGTTGTGTTCTAAAAATGGACATGTTCTCCGTTATCAGGACTACAAAGTAAAATAAGCGGTGCAGCCATTCAAACACAGCGATAACACCCCATGGTTAATGATGTCATCTTGGGCTGGTTTTCTGCAGCATTACATTTTGCTGGGACAGCCTTTGCAAGCACGTAGCTCAGTGCTGAGACAGGAGCTCAGTCAACACTACTGGGATCTGCATTTGGAGCTGACCCCAGCTTTTAAACCCGAGGCTCCCCAAAAGCCATCTTATTTGGGGGCTCTGCCACCTATCGAGCCCCAGATTTTAAAAAGTGTAAACACATAATTCCTACTTTCTAGAGCAATGTATGCAATGCTGAAAACAGTCCCATGTGAAACTACTGGTCTGCAAGTACTACACTGTCTGATACTGGGCAGGAAGCAAAAATCATTGAGAAGAAAAGGTAAATGTAAACAGAAACAGTAGAGAAATGCAACATAAAAGAACCATCTGTAGATTTTTTTTTTTAAAAAGCCAAAAGAAGTCTACACACTCTATAGAGACGCCTGACAATGCTTCTGAAATTTCATTTTGCCTGGGATGTGGGTCACTTCCATTGTCCTACATATTGATACGCTCCTGACAGCATGGAAAGTTCAGTAAATGCCTTGAGGCTGCCAGGAATGTCACGGCTGCCATGTGAGGAAGATCCTGGTGAATTACTGATGGAGGAAACTCATTGGCAGAAAGTAAACAGGTAGAAGGAAAGAACCTTGGACTTCACTTTGAGAACTGGGTCAAATCATTTCTCCTTAAGCATGTTTCCTTGCTGGGGAAGAAGGACAATACCTACCCACCTCCACAGACCTCACTGGCCTGCTGAGATGACCTTGTCTGTCTCCCATAATCTTGAATATCTACGGACCTCTACAAACTGTCCCAATCCTGAACATTCTACAGGTTTTTTTTTTTGTAAAAAAGAGCTTTTTTATAACCTCCTTCTCCATCATGCGTTCATCAGGCAGTTTTGTCCTCTCCGGACAAAGTTTTGTGCTTTTTCCAGAACTTGGTGGAAAAGATCTTTCAAAAAATAATATATTTGTGAATGTGATTTGCATACAAAATATAGGATTTTAAGAAGGCAGTAACATTTTGTTCTTAATAGATATTTCAGTCGTAGAATCAAAATCTTTCTCCAACCACTTCTTTACTTTCTCATATTACATGTTAGTTTGCTTTTATAAGATTTTTTTATGCTCGTGCAACTATGACCTTGTATAAGTTTCCCAGGAGACATGATTCTCAACGTTTTGCTGGACAAACATTTGTTTTTTGTAATGACATGGACAAGCCAAACTGCACGTAGTCCAAAAAATAATTCTGCCTTTTTCACCACTCTTTCTAAAATGCTGTTTCCAAGCAGTACTAGTGTAGTGGCAATTAAACTATTTTAATTTCATCACTTAACCATGAGGAAATTTTAAACCTTGGCACATGTAATAAAGTAATTGAACATTCTAAGAAAGGTTTTGCAGTGTGTTCTCAATTTTTTGTTGTTAGCCAAGTGGACATGAAGTAAAGAGAAGGCAGTGATGTTTTGCAACCTCAAAATGTATTTGCTTAAACAGTGAGCAGAAATCAGTACCCTTTACTTTCTAACATTTACTTCAGCAGATAAAGAAGTCACCTTTGTCATTAAATTTAGCTATAAAATAATATTTCCACAATGGTAACTAAGTATTATTGAGTTTTAAATTACAGGAAGTTGAATAAAAAGAAAAGCTAGTGGCATTTCTATAAATTCTTTTGAGGATAGTCAGATTCCCAGTGAGATCTGCTTCCTCAAACCAGACAAATGAATTGGCTCTTCAATTTAGACTTAGTCACATTTCGACCTAACAAAAAACATAATACCCTGGGCCTTCTTTTTTACTAGTAAACTTAGTCAATTTCTCTATTGTCATAATTATAACAAAAACAGGAATATCTATATGTGATTTACTAGTCTATCAATCCTTTTGATAAAATAAACCTGTTTTGTAATTGCATATATAATTATATTACATTCTGCTGTATTTTTGTCAATGAGTACATGCTTTTAAACTATTTCATATTTTGGTTCTGGTGAAAGTATTCAAATGACTCATTATGATGTAAGCTGGTTACTTACCTACTTCTCAGTTCTTTAAAATAAGGATGAAATTGCCTGATAGGTTATTATGAAGAACAAATGAGGTAATAACTGTGAATTTGTTCAGAAAGAAACAAGTGTTGAAAAAGAAGAATCTCGTAAATTATAGCAATCATATCATTGATTTGGTGTGAGGATATCTGGATATTTTGATGTCAAATAGAATGTTTTGCCCTGGCTGATGTGGCTCGGTGAACTGAGTGCCAGCCTGCAAACCAAAGGGTGGCTGGTTTGATTCCCAGTCAGGGCACATGGCTGGGTTGCAGGCCAGTTCCCAGCAGGGGATGCACAAGAGGCAACCATACATTAATGTTTCTCTCCCTCTCTTTCTCCCTCCCTTCCCCTCTGTCTAGAAATAAAATAAATAAAATCTTTAAAAATAAAGAGTTGGAAAATTTTAAAAACTAAAAAAAAAGAAAATGTTTAGCATTTTTTTTGTCTCTTCTAGCCATACATAGAATGACATGAACTGGGTAATCCTTTTACACCCACTGTGTGATATTTCATTTCTACAAAGATGTAACTATTGTGGTCAGTAAAATTATGTACAGCTATAGATTATGGACAACTATGGTCTGGTACAACCCTGAGAAATTAAATAATGTTTAAATTTTAATATATAAAGAAATATCATATATTTATCAAGAAAATTATTTATTCTAAATATTAAATTCACTTTAATATTTTTATTAGATAATTCTTCAAATGTTGCTGTAGTCTTATTGCGCATTTTATATAAGATTTCTAAAAACTCAAACAAAATTGGATATTAGATGCAGTTGAAAACAAGGCAGGCATAATATCAATAAAGTCTGATTAAGAAATAGCCAATAAATGAATCCAGTGTGACCTAAATCAGGCAAAAGATAATTGTACACCCTTGCTTTCTCAAATATATTTACTCTATATTTTCCTTTATCTCAGATAAGACGAAAAGATTTGAATGCATAAAACTTTAAAATCTCTGCATGTCAAAAATACTCTACCATTAACATGATTAAAGACTTTAAATACTGAAACCCTGGCTGGTGTAGCTCAGTGGATTGAGCACGGGCCTGCAAACCAGAGTATTGCGGTTCGATTCCCAGTCAGGGCACATGCCTGGGTTGCAGGCCAGTTCCCAGCAGGGGATGCATGAGAGGCAACCATACATTGATATTTCTCTCCCTCTCTCCTTCCCTTCCCCTCTAAAGATAAATAAATAAAATCTTTTTAAAAAGACTTTAAATATTGAAATAGATGTATGTATCTTTTATTTTCATTGTGATTATAATTTTATTTGAAAATTTATTATACTCATTCATTTTTTTAATTATTTAAGAAAATTTCTAGTTTTAAAATACAAAGTCATCAATATATCATTAAATTGTATACTAGAAAACAAAAAATGTTAGCAAAATAAAATGTACAATTTCAGTTAAAAATAACTTATTTCTCAGATTTTCATTCCAACTTTATTTTATTTTTTTCTACTTTATATTTTATGTTCATTCCACGAACTTTCCAAGTTTTATTACCTCTGATTTTTAATATGTTTTATTGTAGACACTCTCTTTGACTTTAAAAACATGTTTTCTTACGTTTTTAAGAAAATTATCTCCAAATAGTTATAAATTATGATAAGATTTGGGGACTAACCACTGACAATCCCACCAGCACAAATATAACTACAACTTCCACCGTAATATCTCATTGGGGAAACCTATAACCTTGGTATCACAAAGTTATAGTTCTCACCAAGTTGAAAAGTGTCCTCTAACTTGATCAAGATTCTGATTTGTCTTCACATCACATCGCAACTTGCCACTAGCATGCAGAGGGACAACACGGAATTCATTTATCCTGTGGCAGATTCCTAAACCTTGTCCTGTGTTTGCCAGTGATACGTCAAATACCCAGGGAATAAAGGAGCCTGCGCATTGCACGTCTTGGTACAACTAAACCCAATATCAACACAACCTCCTCTTTTCAAGAAACAACTATCCCTCGTTTGGCACTGAAATATATTGTTCCATGAATTCCAGAATGATCCTTCCTTGTTCTTCCTCTTGCAAAGGCAAAGGTTACCTCTACTCCTCATTACATATCAGCTTTGTTGGAACTGAACTCTTTGACAACCTCAACATCTCCGAAGGCTATTATTTACTTAAATCCACTGTATACTTAGCTTTCTACATTAAAAGAGTCTTTGTCAAGCCCAGTGATCTCTGATTCGAGGTCATTTCACAATACTGGGGCGATTTTTCTTAATTGCCTCATAAGGTTAACCTCTGGAATGGTTGTGGCTTCTAAGGTACAAGATGCTCATTAAATCAGCTTCCTCAGTAATCCAAGAAATGCCTGCAGACTGGACTCAGGCTACTGAACCCAGTAGCCTGAGTTCATCTTGGCCACAGAACAAAACAGCTAAAGGGGACCCACAGTAGGAAAGCGCAGATGCCCCTAACCCTCTTGGCACTCGAAAATTATTATTTTTTAAAATAGTGTTACCCTTGTTGCCAAATCTGCTATTGCACATTTGTGGCAGTATATTAGAATTACATCATCTACCCGCAAAATGTTCTTAACTAAAACAGAGTGCTCTTGAAGTTAAAAGGAAAATTAAACACCAAACACCTTTCAGGAATGGGTGCCGTCATGTGAGGGATAATGGACACACTACTGCTAAGAGACATTTTAGGAGACACAGGAGAGAAAATCTGGTTGCAAACTATCCCCGGGGAGTCCCATGAATATTGCTTGAAAATACGCTTCTATTCCAGACCTTCATGATTCATACCACCCTTTTCCATGTGAATGTAAGTAGACACCCACAGTGACACACCATGGACTGCCAAGGGGACTGAGTCACCTGGGAAGAGCCCTACCCGGCCACAATGACTGACGGCGACCAAGTCAACAAGAAGGACTTTCCAAGATGACTTTTGTTTCAAAAATTGTGCTATTCAGAGTCCAAAAGTTATTAACATTTAGTTGTCCATGTTGCCATTATCCTGAACCGTAAGTGTCTCACACGCGCACTACACTAGATGCAGAATTTAGGAGGATTTACACGTGCACCGTTCTAACATCATTCAGAGTCCGATCGAGTGTACGGATGTGTTTTCTGAAAAAAGAAACAAGTGGGATATTTAATGTTTGAGATTAGTTTTTCTGATTCTCAAAAAAAATCAGGAATACCAATGTAGCTGGTCTACCTAAAAAAATAGAAATTAAAATAAAAGACAAATAACTATACTGCCACTTTCTACTCCAGAACAGCAGCAAATATTAGAAAAAAGTTTTCTTTTTCTTTTTTTTAAAGATTGTATTTATTTGTTTTTAGAGAGAGGGGAAGGGAAGGAGAAAGAGAGAGAGAGAAACATCAATGTGTGGTTGCCTCTCACATGCCCTCCACTGGGGACCAGACCTGGCCTGCAACCCATACATGTGCCCTGACTGGGAATCAAACCCATGACCTTCTGATTCACAGTCCAGTGCTCAATCCACTAAACCACACCAGCCAGGGCAAAAGTTTTCTTACATAATCTTGTAACTTAAATCACAGCCCATCTTCTGCATAAACCAACATTTAAAAATATAGGAAAATGATGTTATTGTAATGCTTATCATCTAGAAGAAATAAAGACCTAATATCTGGTAAGCAACTCTCTTTTTCTTTCCAAAATAGTATTGAGAATTTGTAAAGAGCAAAGGCTTTGGAGTCAGATTGTCTGGACAAAAAACCCATCTCCATCACTTACCAGTTGAGTGAATCTGCTCAATAAGAAGATATTTTTAAATGTGTGACAAGTCAATTCTCCACAACCACACATTCACCTAAACCAAACCTAACTTATGCCAGATAGATATTTCTCAATGTCACAAATAGTATGATAAACCATATGCCTAATAAGAAAACATAAGAATTACATGATATGCACAAAATTCAGTGAATGCACAGCAAATGGTTAGTAGAAACCAGCATATATTTAAACCCCAATAATAGAGATAATGTATGGGATGACTGTTTAATTTGATGGAAAAATGAACTAAAAAATAAAAATTAAAAATATTTTTAAAACCTTAAAAAGAGAAAATGGACTGTATTCTTTATTTTATTTTATTTATTTTTAGAAGGAAAGGGAAGGAGAGAGGGAGAGAAATATCAATATATGGTTGCTTCTCATGTGTCCCCTGCTGGGAACTGGCTCCTGCTAGGAACTGGCTTGCAACCCAGGCATGTGTCTTGACTGGGAATCGAACCTCGATCTTTTGCTTCGCAGGCCTGCATTCAATCCACTGAGCTACACCAGCCAGGGCCTGGACTGTATTCTGATTCAAAAAATCAACATTTGGAAAAAAATTGCCAGCGAGTCAAGACTTACAGCATAAATGTTAGTTAATGCAAAGAAGGCTGGAACCTTGAATACTTAAAAGTTAGGAGGAGCATTTTAAAATCACAAAGAGCCCTACCTGTGTGACTCATTTGCTTGGCCATAGTCCCATAAAGCGAAAAGATGCTGGTTCAATTCCCAGTCACAGTACAGGCCTGGATTTCAGGCCTGGTTCCCCTTTGGAGCAAGGGGCAACTTTTCTCTCACACATTGATGTTTCTCTCTCCCCCCCACTTCTTCCTTCCTCTCCCCTCTCTCTACAAATAAATACATAAAATTTAAAAAATTAAAAAGCCAAGTTTTAAAAATAAATCAGTAAATAAAATCACAATACACATGGAAACTGAGTCCTAGGTTCTTTTTCTTTTTCTCATTTTTGTTTCATTTTGTTGTGTTTTTAAATTTTTCATAGAGCCAAAGTTTTCTGCCTGCAATGTCTGATGACTTAAAACTTAATTATGGCTAAATAAACATGTCCAGGCTGTGGTTTCCAATAACAATTTTTCCCACTGGTAAGAGTTTGTAGAAATCAAGGAGATGAAAACAATAAATGTGCTATTTTTCATTTCTCAAATTATGAAAAGTACAGAGAAAGAAAATTCTCATTTAAATGCCACACAGTAGGTAGTATATTATTCATGACATTAAAATTCTGCTACAATCTTGCTGAAATACATTATATCATGTATTTTACATCCCCTGAGAGTTCTTGCAATGAGCAAGATAAAAACTGCCTTTATAATGAGGGTAAATATTATTTTCTACCATTGTTTTTTATGTTTCTTTGTTCTCAACAATGGAACATTTGTCCATGTTATTTTTTATTCTTTGCAGAGGAAATTTTACCATTCTTTCACTAAATACTGCAAAGGTAATTTAGGGCTGTACAGTCTTTGGGTTAGGGGTTTTGTTTTTGTTTATGTTTTCATTTTTAGAGAATAAATATGAAGTTTTTTGTTTTGATGTAACTTTTCTGATTTGTTATTAATATACTCCTCAATCTTTTCCCACAGCCAATGGGGAGTAAATAAGCAGTTTTACCAACAGGCTGATCACTGTTTCAGTCAACAACTATGTGATTCAATAACTACATACAGTATTTCATAACTCTTTTCTTAGGATTCTCTATGTCTTCCTTAGGAATGAAGTATACTAAATATGGGCAATAGGCTTGAAATGTGTATTTCTTGCATCTCTCAGCAGCACACAGACATGCTGAATTAACTTTGGCTCCTTGGCAAAGTCTTAGGTGCTGAGTATGCAGATTCCTTGGGTTTTTAACCTAGAATAGAGAAATGTCTGAGTTATATAATTTTTTTACAGCTGTTGTACCTCAGGGTAGGATGATATCACTCAAAGAAGAGGCCTCCCTACAATAATGTCTAGTTAAGTCTGTAGTCACCGTCACATCATAGATACTAATTCTGTCTACGCTCATTACTGTGGCTTTTGTGGAATTAACCAGACCATCTGCTCTTTTGGGTTGTCAATGTGACGGCTCTAATAATCGGCAGTTCCTTACTTTGTGCCTGTGTTTATGCCTTTGGGTTTATACCTTTCGGGTGGAAAGTCAAATACTACAGACTCTGCAGCTGTGGCTTCATTCCCTGGGTTACAGGTTCTGTGAAGATCTGGACTCTGTGTGTGTGCTTTTGTCTCGAAAATACAGGCTTGTGTTTGCTAGTGCCTGGAACTTCCTGCTTCCTTCTTCAGATCACTCATTTACCCTCCCACCTCTCCTCCAAAATAACTCTAGTTTCTGTTTTTGGTTAAGAATATAATGAATATAGCAATCTATGGCCAACTGCCTACTGACTTTTGGACAGAAGTGGAAAGATACCAAGAGCATGTAATGAGATCAAACTGTGAGGCTATTAACTACCTCTTTCTCTCCCTCCTTCCCTCCCTCCCTTCCTTCCTTCCCTCCCTCCCTCCCTCCCTCCCTTCCTCCCTTCCTTCCTCCCTTCCTTCCTTCCTTCCTTCCTTCCTTCCTTCCTTCTTCCTTCCCTCCCTTCCTTCCTTCCTTCCTTCCTTCCTTCCTTCCTTCCTTCCTTCCCTCCTTCCTTCTTTATTCCCTTAAATATGGAGTTTGGGAAATACATGAATGCCAGGGGAGGAGGGCAGATGGAATTGGAAGATAAATGGTGATGGAAAAAATCAAATAAAATCTTTAAAAAACCTCAATATTATTTTGGTCTTAAAAATACTACACTAAAGTTTTTAACATTAATTTTCTTCATTCCTTTGAAAGTATAAAATGCACCTAAACTTACCTCATCAATAATTATAAATTCTCTGTCACTCATTTGATATAAATTTCTCCAAGACCAAAAATTCTGAACTTATCCTCTGAGGTTATGATTCTGAAGTGGTTTTGCTTTGCATTTTAAAAAGAATTTGTGCATTACAGGTCTACTCTGGAGCATTAAAAAATTGTATTGGTGTCTTTATTTACATCATGGACATGACTGATAAGATGCTTTGCAGAGTCTGGATAACCACAAAATATTGCTGGCTAATCTTGCACCTAAATATGAGCAGTAAATCCTGGAAAAGGGAGAAAAAAGAGAAATGCCAAACAGAGCCACCCACTCATTATTAGCAAAGACACGTTATAGAAATGCAATACAACAGCCACCTCTTGGATATCATACAATGGCTGGGAAAAGTATTATACCTTCTCTGAGAAGATCTGTGTTGTCTGTGTTCAGTGTAATGTTCCTTAATTAAATAGCTGCTACAACCCTTTTTCATGAAAGACCTGTTAATTGTCTTTGAAATTAACATAGGATGGAACACTTTAATAACAAACTAAGTAGTCTAGAATTTCAGCTGTCCAATGGCCATGAGGGGTAATTTCATATCAGGTCAACATAATATAACAAATCATGAGGACCAATGTCTCTAACAGACAAATTCAAGACATGGGAATTACAACATATTTATATATAATCTCTCTAGTTTGCTCTTTTAAAAATTAATAAAAGAACTGTAGGAAATCAATGTAAGAGAAAAACAAAGTTGTTCTATGTGCTCCTGGCATTTTTTTCATGTTTATCTTTAGTTTCAACTCAAATTGGGTAAAAAAAATTGAGAGGAATGATAATGATAATAATAATAACAACATGTTTCTTCTGGCTCTCAAATCAGGCACATTTGTCCATTTGGGGGTTTTAAAAATATTGAAGATAAATGAAATTCTTCATAATGGTAGTTTGGTAGAATGATCACAGGATATACTTTAAGTTCGAAGTGCTTGACTGCTAATATCATATATCATTAATTAGAATTTACTTTCCAAGAAGCGTGAATAAAAGTGTTTTTGAAAAATATTTCTAAATGTATAAATAGAGAGAAATAAGAGCAAAAGTAATTCAACACAAAAGCTAGGTAGTACAGTGAAAAAATATTGCAAAAAAAAGGTCTTTTTAAATTGACTTGTATTCTTCCCCTAGTTGCAGTATTCCTGTGAATTTTTTTATCTAAAGTCCCATGAATTATACTCTTTCACTGAGCTTTTATGTTTTAGGATTTACTACTTTGAAATATTTATCTATTACATGGAAAAAGAACTAGATGCTTTATCTCAAAAAAAAGCGGGGTTCCTATAACTTGATACTGAAATTTTAAATATGTAAAAAGCAATATTACTCTTTAAAGATAATACACTGAAATATGTAGCTAATCCACCAGAGCTGAGACAGGAATGTAGAAATTTTTAATAGCAAACTACTTTACATTGCTATTTACATTTACTAACATGTTTTCAAAAGTAACAATAAATGAGTAAAGTAGTTTGAATCAGTAGCATTTGTGAAACTTGGTAATACCAAGGAAGTCTCCAAGTTATTACATAGCTTTTCATGAACACAGGATTTAATAGTTTTTCTCAAGATAAATTTCATGGATCCCTATTTCTGCAAGATACACTGCAAATAAAATAAGTTTCTATGATCACAAAAGAGTGGACTCCGAGTAGAGTA
The DNA here is from genome assembly GCF_021234435.1 of Artibeus jamaicensis. Classification (NCBI taxonomy): domain Eukaryota; kingdom Metazoa; phylum Chordata; class Mammalia; order Chiroptera; family Phyllostomidae; genus Artibeus; species Artibeus jamaicensis. The sequence goes on along the minus strand of NW_026522056.1, from coordinate 16,271,782 downwards.
TTCATGAATTTTCCTGAACACCCATCATGGATAAAAATAGCCACAGGTACTCTGAAAATCCCGCAGTAAAGAAACATGTATTTTCCACATTTGACCAGAGGCTTTTTTCATCCTAATACCTATCAGCCTCTCACAGATCCAATGTCAAGTGGAATACACTTGACAGAACATTGAGCTATTTTTATTTCATCCTCTGCTGGAAGGGACATTCTTATAATAAGTGCAAAACACTGATGGTCCAAAAAAAATCATCTCTGTGATTGTGTTTAGAGCTATCATACTCTTCCTCATCAACAATGAATTATGAAGGGAAGACATTCTTTCCCCTACTAATCGGGTGTAGGAAAGACAGAGGCACCAAGTGATGTTCTGGCAGCTGGTTCGTAATGGTACTCAGAAAATACTGTAACACTTCTTCCTGTGAAATCACAAACAACTAGCTGGAGTCTTCTATGTGAGATCTGATCATACAGATCCCCAAAGTATTGGAGGCCAGGTTTGGGCTTTACCCTCAAAGCATTTTGACTCAAAAAGAGCATAAAGGTATAAACTCCCTTTAGAATTGAAAAGAAGAACAGGATGGGCCCAAATACTAATTACACTTGAAGTTTGCTAATTTACATTCACATACATTATTAATTTGGAATTTTTTAAGGAAAATATTGGTAACAGAAAATGCAATACCTAAACCCCTGTATGTGGGAAAAATCTCACTTATATAGCAAAGATCAGTAAACTACCACCAGCAGGCCAAATCTGACCCTCTGCCTGTTTTTATAAATAAAGTTTTATTGGAATCCAGTCACATTGATTGCTTTACTTACTGAGTATAGGAGCTTTAGCACTGTAACAGCAGAGTTGAGTAATTCTGACAGAAACCATATGACATTCAAGCTCTGCTATATTTACTGTCTGGCCCTTTATAGAAAAAGTGTACCGGCTCCTAGTTTCAAAGGTGTTGTGTGTATTTGGATGAAGTCCATGAGTCGGGGTAAGTGGGCGGAGAGTAGTTGTGGAAGGTAGGGGCTGTTTTGGAAAGGCCGTGTCTCTGTTCAGAGATGACATCTAGACACATGAAAAAGAGAGGAAGCCAGCCCGTGAAAATCCTGGGAAGAGTTTTCTTGGCAGAGGTAGTCAACTTGGCGGGCTGGAAGAACATCTGGGAATCCGGTGGGAAGAGAGTGACATGAGAAACACATGAGTGGTGGGAGATGTGGCGCAACAATAGGCTGGATCACAGCTTCTCTGCTACGGTAAATGTGGGTTTTGAATGATGGGAAGCCTTTGAACTGCTTCGAGTTAGAGGTGTAACACGAACTGACTTGTTTTAAAACAATCATCCCAGCTGTTTTGTTAAAAACTGACTCCAGAGAAACAACGAAGAATGAAGAAGGGCAATTTTGAATTTAAGAAACAAACAAAAAGCTATATATTTATTCTACCATCAGACCACAAAGATACTAGTGATGAAGTACCTGTCACCAGGAGAGGCCATACATGGGAGCAGTGGCTTCTAATCTGGCAAACTTCCTCAGCAGCTTTGAGAAACACCAGCGCTATCGTTCCCAAAGAGATCCTGCTTTAATTTGATCAGAGGAGGTTTGAGGAGTAGTGTTTTGTTTGTTGTTTAAAGGTCTCCAGATTTCTCTAATGCACAACCAAGATTGAGATCCACTGCTTTCAAGAAAAATATTGAATATGAAAAAAAAGTCAATTTTTATATGATAGCTCAGAGGAAATCAATATGCAACATAAATTATTAAGAACTTCACTCTTCCTGGGGGCTTTTTAAGCATCTCGTAATTGTTTTGTGTCCTGAGCAGTTTTAAAATCAGATCGGGGACCCGTTTGTCTGAAACATGCATCACTCTGCTTAGGAGATGCATCAGTATCAAGTGGCCTTAGGACACCCCACGCAGCCTCCTGATTCTGTTATTTTGATCAATTTGTACTATGTTTACAAACTGATGGTTTGTTTGCTGGCAGGAAATTTCATAGGTTGGAAGTTTAAAACACCGTCACCTGCACCCAGACCATCCTCTCAAAGACAGCCTCATGGTGCTCCCCAAAAGCTAGTTACCAGAGTAATGCAACAATATTATTTGTTGTATGTAAGCATGTGGACCCTTGAAGCCTCCAGCATAGCCATTGCATGAGGTCATGTGTATGGATGTAATTCATTGAAAGAAATATAGAATTAATCATAAGAAAAGAGACCTATTTACTTAATGTGAAAATGATTCACTTGGCTTAGATCATGTAAAGACAGAATTTTGCCCTGGCTGGTGTGGCTCAGTGGATTGAGCACCGGACTGTGATGCAGAGGGTTGCTGGTTTGATTCCCAGTCAGGGCACATGCCTGGGTTGCAGGCCAGGTTCCCCGGTGTGGGCAGTGCAAAAGGCAACCACACATTGATGTTTCTCTCTCTGTCTTTCTCCCTCCCTGCACCTCTGTCTAAAAATAAATTAATTAAATCTTGAAAAAAAAAAAGAATTCTGTGTTTTGACAGTAAGAATATGACATTTTACTGTTCAAAGGATGCTTAAATGACTAAAATATCCACCAGCATGTCCTGGAAATATAGGAAATTAACATAAACCTGAAAGAAAGCCAGCAGCACCTCTAATGAAAATCAAGCGCCAGGCCTAAAATCCATGATCGTTCCTTCATCTTCTTCCCCCTGTTTTTGCTTCACCTTCATTCAAGAAAAACTGAGTCTGTTTGCTACAGCCTTCAAGTCCAAATTTCTCGATCTGAGAAACAGTAGGAATCACGCTTAGGAGAGGAAGAGGGCAAAAAGAGGTGAGAGCTATGTAAATTTTAGAGACAAAGTAGAAGTTCAGTGGGTCATCAGGGCTTTGGCGAAATCTTGAGGGGTGTCAGAAAACTATTTTAACGTCTTAGGGCTCGTGACTTGAGAGGATCCACTCAAAAACTCCATGTCTATAAGTTAAAATATATTCTCTCAAAATTTGCATTTTAATATATACTTCTCGAAATGCAGATTTTTATAGAATACTTTGCACAAGGAACACTCACTCCCCTTTTACACAACAGTAACCACGTGGCCCTAACCAAGCTAGGGTCACATAACCCTAGCTTCCTCCTAGAAAAGTATAAAGATATAGTGAAAGGGTTTTTTTTTCAAGACTCAAATCTGTGAGCATCCAGTGACTAAATATACTCCTGTATTTGCTATAGTATATGATGTTTTTCTCTAATATTCTATGCACTTTGGCAAGGTGTCAAATCAATAAGTCATTATAGCGACAAGCATCTCTTACGTGGCCCTGGATCTTACAAAGCAGAGCCATGGAGCAGAGCCCACGGCTCCGTTTCCCCCTTAGCTCGTGTGTTTTCTTCACTGTCCATTGCTGTGTGTTAAAACACTGCTTAAGAAAGTCTTTTGTAACTCCTAAAGGAACTTTTAAATTTGTAAACTCCACTTATCCAGACAATAATTTTTTTTAATCTAAGAATCTGTTTTTATGAGGGAGTCTGGAAACCTGAAAGTACTGAAGACTGGAAAAGGCTCTGTCCTTTGGTTTACTGACACAGTTTCTCATTTCCAGGGTTAGTCTTGATAGGGAACTGCACTGTTCAGTAAAATTTGACACAATGGTGTCTTCGAGAGAACCATAACACCTGCTAAAGTAAAATAATAAGGCAAAATCAGGAGACCTAGTCTCTTTTCCCAGTTTCTCTCTATAGAGCCTGACAGGATTCCTGCATATATCTGGACAAGATGAAAAAGAATGACAGAATGGGAAGCAAGATACAGGGATTCTGGTTCCTATTTCCCATTAATCGGGCTGGGGAAGGTAACTGTTACCCCTATACTCCTCACATTCCTCATTTATTGTTTATTTTTTAATTTTTATTTAATTATTTTTCAAGTACAGTTTTCTGCCTTTTACTCCCATCCCAGCCCACCGCCCCCCACCGTGCTCCCCACTTCCCTCCCATTTCCACCCCCCTCAGCTGTTGTCCATGTGTCAAGTTCCTCATTTATAACTGAGAAAGTTGTACTAAAGCTCTAAAATCCCCTATCTATACCTCAGTCTTGGTAAACTTCACATTTCCACTCCGTGGGCAGGGTATCATGAAATATATGCATTAGTTCCCTAAGGCTACATAACAAAGTACCACAAACTGCATGGCTTAAAACAGCAGAAGTTTCTTGTCTTACATTTCCAGAGGCTAACTTCAAATTGAGTTGTCAGAAGGACTACGCTCCCTTTGAAGGGCTGAATCTCTCCCCACGTGTCCTAGCTTCTGGTGGTTATCAGCAACCCTTGGTTCCTTTTGTTAAAGAAGCATCGCTCTCCCCTCTGCCTCTGTCATTGTGTTGTCTTCTCCCCTCTGCGCTCATGTCGCAACCTCCCTCTTTGGGTAAGGACACCAGCCGGGGGAGTAGAGCCCACTCTAATTCAGTATGACCCCACTTTAACTAGATTACATCTGCAAAGGACCTATTTCCAAATACAGACACATTCGCGGGCGCCAGAGAATAAGACTTGAAGATATCTTTTGGGAAACACAATTCAACCCAAGACAATTAAAACTTCAGCTACCTAAAATCATGTCTAAGTGGGAAATAACCAGAATACTTACTCTCTGATCTCTATTTTATGCTTGTTTGTTTAGCTGTCCAAAAAGCAGCCTAAAACTTCAAGTATAAATCCAAGAAGTGGTTAGATTTTTTTGACAGTAGGCCAAGAAAAGGCTCACCTCAATTTTTCTTACATAAAGCTCAGTCCGTGCCAGCTCACTAATACCCACTTTGACAATTTATCACATATGGATTTATATTTTTATTAAACGCTTAGGTAATTATATCATGAATTCCCAAGTCTTAAAATGTATGTTTGTATTCCTGCCCCAAGTCTAGGATGGCGTTTTACATACCACAGATACTCAATAATGTCTCAGTTGGTAGAATATCACAATAGTAAAGGAATTCAGTTTCATCCCACCAACACCCATCTGGAGTCCTCAGCCACAGCATCCTCTGTCTCTCATTCTTTCTCTTGTTCACACGCGCGTGCCCAAGTGCGCATGCACACACACACACATTCTTGATCCAGTCTCATTATTTACTCCCATGCCTCCCCGTTTTCACAGCTGCAAAGATAATGCTAATGACTTTGTGGATCAAAAAGGGGAAACTAAAATTACTGGTTTCCTACACGTCTGTTTAAAATCTGGAGGAGTCACATCTTGAGTTATGGAGATCCATTTGGTAAAAAGAACATTGGCTTAAAGGTCATAATTCTATCTCAACTCTATTGCTAGCTAGTTATGGAAATGTTATCTGGCGTTTTATCCTCATTTATAAAACTACAGAATTAAATTAGAGTGTGTCATCAAATCCATGCCTCCTTTTCTTTCTCCTTCCAATGAACACAGAGTAAGTAATTGGGGAAATCACTTTTATTTTTTTTATATGTTCCCAGAAGATTTTTTTGTCATTAACAGAGCATGACTTGTAAATTTATAAAACCAAAGTACCCTGACATCATGCATAATTGAAGATAACAGCCTGCGTATAATTGCATAATCTCATTCAGTCTATCCATTTTCTAGATAAAACAACAATTACTCGCTACTTCGAGAGCAGACAAGAGTCTTGCAACTTATAATTGGACTCATCATTTAGATATTTGACAAATAGTCCTCTGTTACCTATGATTTCAATTTCCATGGTTTCAGTTACCTGCAGTCAACCATGGGCCAAAATTACGTGGAAAATTACAGAAATCGACCGTTCATAAGCTTTAAATTGTGCGTCTGAGTAGCATGCTGAAATCTCGCAATGAAATCTCGCGATGAAATGCTAGGCTGAACTCCCCAGACTTCCCGCTCCTCTCGCTGCAGCGAGCACTCACCCCTTTGTCCAAGGTCTCCACCCTGCTGACGCTCCCCACCCGGTTGTCTGCAGCAAGAGAGGTGTCCGTCATGAGATGGACTTTCCAGGTAACTCAGTGCTTGTGTTCAAGTCTCATTTTACTTCATAATGGCCCCAAAGCACAAGAGTAGTGATGCTAGCGTCTCGGATACGCCAAAGCAGTAAAGTGCGGCCTTGAAAATATTTTGAGAGAGAAGGAGAGAAAGGGAGAGAGACTGAGACTGCATTCACATAATTTTTATTACAGTATTTTGTTATAATTGTTCTATTTTTATTATTGTTGTTAATCGTTTATTGTGCCTAACTTATAAGTTAAACTTTATCTTAGATGTATGCATAGGAATAAAACAGAATGTGTGGGGTTTGGTACTCTTTGTGGTTCCTGGCATCCACTGGGGGTCCTCAAACATATTCCCCATGAATAACATGGTGGAGGTGGCTCCTGTAATCAGAAAAGCACACTAACTCTTCACACCTGGGACAGGCATTTGTGATCGATTTAGGTAAGAACAGCTTTTAATGCGCACGTTTTCCTGACCTGCAGCTACCTTTATAGACGTTTCCCTTGTGGAAATGTGATACACCCCACCTCCCGGAGAGGCAATCCCAAAGATTTCTATTGCCACATCCCTCAAGTCTTACAGAGCACCCTTGCCCCAGAACACCCTCACACACTTTCAGCAGTGACACTTCCCTCCACCTTATTTCAAAGAAAAAAACAGAGTCACGGGTCAAACAGTTCCTTCAAGTTCCCATCCTCTCCCCACGAATGTGCATGCTTTTTTATGATGCGTTCTTCAGCCTTCAGGGAAGAGGAAATCTTCCCTCCCATAGCCAACACCGTTTTCACCTGCGCTCTGGACCCTGCTTCTTCTGCCTCTTTGGGAGCTTGGATCCATCCATTTTCCTCACTTTCAATGCGATCAACAACTTTTTCTCCTAAACTAGCTTTTAATCTTGGTTTTACAAAAGAGACTGAAAAAGGAAAAGAGAGAAGGGAGAGGTGAGGCGGGGTGGGGCAGGGCAAGGAAGGGAAAGGAATCTTTGCAACAACTTAGCAGCAGCTGTACTGAGCACGTGTTCTTCTCAGCCCAGCTTTTCCTGAGGCCAGTTTGATATCATCGTCTTCATTTTCTTACCTGCTGTTTACACTGTGGCTAATTCTGCCTTCCAGCTTCATTGCTCTTACAAATTTCACCCCATACCCCCTCGTAGCAAACATTTTTTTAAAAATTAATTTTTTCCTTGTGTTTCCACCGAAGCACTTGACACTCTTCTTTACCTACCTCTCTTGCTATAGGTGAAAGAGATTTTCTAGCCCTGATCAACCTTAAAATTGACTTAAAACTTGGCCTTTCGTAGGGAAGTGATTTGAAACGCTTCAGTAATCCAAAGGTTAGATTGCCTTCTGTTTTTGATGGTTTTCATTTTTAGTTATACATATCATATGTAAATGCTACCTGATGCTTGCATGGGCATATAAGTGGTCCATTACCTTGTATAAGCGTTAGAGTCGCACAGGTGTATTGGATCAGAATCTTAGCTGTAGGAGAGAGGGCAACGTGCGTTTCCAACTCCCCAGGTGACTGCTACACATGCTCGAATTTGAGGTCTATTGATCCAAGCAGCCCTGTGGTCCTCCCAGAGGCTCCTCTGGCCTCTTCCATGTACTGGTTTGCTGTGCAACATAGTCTTCGAAGAAATAGTTCTGTGTCTTTCAGAAATTTGAAAACCACAAAACCAGTCCAGTGTTTATATTTCAGAAATGAGCTAAGTCCTCGGAGAAGTTTTCTTTGCTGCCCACAAGCATGAAACTAGAAAATGGGAGAGCTTAGTGAAGCAGAAAAACAAGAAATTTTTTAAAATTTACATAATAGTAATAAGATATGTCCCCTGTTCTCAAAGAACATAAAGTGTAACTATGACACAACAATGTTGGACATGCGTAAGACACAAATAGTACTGATGAGGGTTATATTGTAGAATGTGCTTTGGGGTGACTAGGAAAGGTTCTATAAAGAAAGCAGAGCTAGTGCTAGGCTCAGATTGGAGGACGAATCATAAAGAAAATATGTGGATGGTCAACCAGTGCCCTTGCCTGAAGGAGAAACTTAGCATGAGTATGAGCAGACTAAGGAGGAGACTACACCAAATGACCCTAGCAGCCCTGGGCTGAGGAAAAGGAGAAAATGAGTGTGGATTGATGGCTTCAGATCATTGTATGAAAGGACCTTTTGAAAACAACATGAGTATTTTTCTCCTAACTTATTTCCTAATTTTTCAAATTTCTCAACTCTTCTTTTACCCTACTCAGAAAATTTTTACTAAAAGAGTATCAAATAAGCAGGCACAAAGGACCAGGCAGGAGACTCATGGACTTTCTGGAAAGGTATCAATGGGGGAAAACACAGGCGGGACTGGGAGCAAGCACACAGTTCTACCACTGCCCATCACTCCAGTGGGATGCACTGTGATCCAGCTGAAGCAGAGATCAGATTCTGGGCAGGGCAGAACTGGGCTCACCCAGCCACATGGCACTGCAGAACCTCAGCCTCCAGCCCTGTCCCAGTCCAATGAGCCTTGCTTCAGAAGCACCAGTCCCTTCCCAGGAATGGTAATGAGGCTGGGGTCCTCGAAGGCTCAGTGCTCTTGTGCATTTGGTCAGCATCCCACTACCTTGCAACTTAAAGGACTTTCTAAAAGCCAACATCATCAGTATCACCACAGAGTCTGTGAGAAATTCTGAACCCCAAGCCCCATTCCTGACATACAAAGTCAGAATCTGCATAGTAACGAGATCTCCAAGTTATATGTATGCCCATTAAAGTCTGAGAAACACTGCTTTATTCAAATTGATTTACTTGAGCAGTTATCTCTAGCTAGCATCCGGAGAGCCCTTTGGGGGTCATTTCCACTTGGAAGGCCCCCATGTAAAAAATTTGCCTTGGACAACCTTTTTCTTACCTCTCATAGACACAGCAGATGGAAACAGGGCATCCTGCAGTCTCCTGGGGTGTATTTTCCTTCTGAACTCAAGCGCCTCTGGAGTAGTTGGTCAGCATTCCTCAAACTAGTGTTCTATGAAAAACAAACAACTAGATAAAAGGCTTTCATGCTCGGATATGTATGAGAAATGTTTCATTAAGTAAAGCTATATAATTTCATTGACCTCATGGGTCCTCAAAGCTTTCAGTATGCAGGTAGACATTATAATGCTAAAGAATTATGGAAAATAAATATGATAGGAAATAAAATTTCACAAATGTATTGGATTATTCATTTTTCTCAAGTCAAGCCTATTAACAGCTCAAATTTTTTAAAAATCCCTACTAATGTTCTCAAATACTAATTCAGGGAATATTAAAGTAAACCCATATATGTTCTTGAAACAAATTCATAATTAAAGTAGAGCACACAGCATATCTTGCCAATGACATTTTATCATCTTCTGATTTCTGTGGACCCAATGAATGTGTTTGCATCTGCCATTCTCCTCTTTTGCTACCTTATCTTTTTACAACAGCTCGCATCCATTCAAAGACCTAGAAATGGCTGAGATTAAAAAACTAACAAGAGAAACTACATACCTCTTCTTCCTGGGCCCTAAATTCTCATCATATTGGCTTGTCTGAAAAGTCATTTGCATATGGGTTTTGTCTCTCTGTGACCAAACTGGGAAACTCTGCTAACTGGATGTTGGGCCAGATGGTCAGGCAGTCAGTATATCAAGAGAAGACATTATGCCTGCACCCCAGAGCAGTCTACTAAAGAATTAAGAGTTTCTTTGCAGCAAGGACAGAAATTGTAAAAGGCTTCAGAAAAAAAGCATATAATTGGAAAGTAATAGGTTTATTCCTGACCCCAAGAAATTCACAATTTTTTTCAAAAAAGTGGAGGAAAATTACTTTAAGAGAACAGAGGTTTATGAGTACAGTGGGGAAGAGCTGTTCAATTCTGGGGGAAAGGGACTAAGAAAGGAGTCAGGGAGGGAATGACTAATAAATTATGCCCTAGAGGATGAATATGATATTTCCACATGAAGTAGAAAAAGATGTGAATTCTGAGTGGAAGAGGAACATAGATTTTAAGCAAACAGAGACAGAAACATATCAAGAATGATTTATTCAATCTTTACAAATGTTCCAGAAATCCAATTCTGTACAATTCAGAACAACGGGGGTGAAATCGCATCGCATTCACTGGGATGAAATGCACGTGTGAAGAAGGGAGACATGAGTGATATTAGAGTGGTTCTCGGGGGCCGAGCCTGTCAGGGGAACCAGGAGAGTGGGACAGAGCAATCCAGTGTCAGGACGAGGCCCCAAGAGCCAGGAATTGCAGAGTACCGTGGAAGAACTTCAGTGGGAGGGGCCAATGCACTGATAGCTGATGAAAGTTTGGGGAAAAGAGCTGGGCACCTGGACCTCACCTGTAAAGCAGACCATTGAACAGGGTAGACAAGGAAGGAAACTGAGAGCGACTCACCACCTTTGCACAATCGTGAAAGAAGAGTACAAGGAGTGTGGGATCAAAGCAAGTAAGAAGTCCTGAAACACATTGAAGTCTGGGCCACATCTGCATCAGACAAAAGTCAGGAAGATGGACGTTAAAGGGACAGGTGCAGGCTAACACTGGACAAGTCTGAAAAACAAGCCTATGATATGACAGGAAACGTTGCAATAGGGCCTCATTCGAAGTAACTGCAGGGAGAATGGGAGGAAATCCCAGGGGGAGAGGTAGATGTAGACAATTTTTAAAGAGGAGGAAAAAATATACAGGCTTGGGCAATATTAACAGAGGAATCCCTGTGAGATGGGAGATTGTGTGCACAAGAGCTCGGTAAGACAGATCTTGGGAGAGGAGGAAGGAGGTTTAGTCCTGCCTTCTCCTCCCCGAGAAGCTTCTCCTGGGCCTTGGTGGTCCCACCTGTTTAAAGACAATGATACCCTAAATGGTCTCATGTTCTCCTTGGCGCCTTTAAACTCTATGATCCCCCAAAGAAAGATGGTACTGAGGGAAAGAAAGGCAGGCAGAGACTGAGCACTGTTTGAATAGAGAGATTGCGTGGGGAGAATTTTATCCCAGATATGAAAAAAAATTATTATGATGTAGAAGTCAGTATTTAGATAGCTAAAAATACTGGTATGCTAATATTACTAATAAAGAACCTTCACATCTATAAAGCAACATATAATTTTTAAAGTGCTACTGAGAGAGTAAATAAGAGAGAAACTTTTTGCTGAATGTTTACTACTGCTTGAGAGTTAATGTTAAATATTTATGTACATAGTAGCTATAATTTCTTGATTAAAAATTGACTGTTACTTTACAGTTACTTGGCATATTAATCATGGACAGCTACTCAACTTGTATACAATCATATTGGTCTCTGCAAAAAAGGAAGAGAAATAGTTTTCAGCTGTTTTTTTTGGGGGGGAGGGTAGGTTGTTTTTCCTTTATATGCATTAAGCTACAATTAGTTTGATCATGGTAATGTGACACATTTTTGCTACAAAAATGGTATAATAACAATTGTGACCCAGTACTTCAAAAATTTCAGCCAAATTCAGCAGTGACACTCACCAGGGTGGTGTCTGCTACCCATGCCACCTTCGGTGGATTCACATCTCCTCTGCCTTGCAGGGTTTTCCTGAAATGAGAGTGATTGAGATAGCAGACCACTTTCTCCCTAAAAACGTCAGACTGTTAGTGTTGCTGGTACTGTTCCCACTGCTGTTTGTTTTCTGAGTTTTCCTCTTTGGCTGAATGAAAACACTCAGCCCTGTGAACTCTGTGAGCAAGATGTGCCATTCTCTTGACCCACCACACGGCTCCGTCAACATGGATTTGAAACAAACCCTCCAGGGCTGTCTGTGTTCCTGGCAGCGTTTCAGTACTAACATGTGGTTAGTTTTTTAGAGGATTTTTCTTCCCCTTCCTGTGTCCGAGAGGAGCCGGGGAGTTTGTGGGAAACGGTGGCTTGACTGGCCCATCTGTGGCGCTCACGTGTCTCCCTTGCAGATGGCGGCCCTTCTTCTGAAGCTCGTTCTTCTGCCGTACATTGTGTCCTAGGAACTCCGGAAGAGACACAGAGCCTAAATTCTGATAGGTCTTTTATTTTTTACTTTATTTATATTGTTGACACTATGGCAGATGTCCCCATCCCCTCCCGTTTGGCCCCCTCCTGCCGTCCCCTGGCCCCCTTCCCTCTGGCCCATTACCACACTCTTGTCTGTGTCCACGGGTTATACATGCATGTTCTTTGGCCAGTCCCTTCACCTTCTTCCATCCAACACCCCCCCCCGCTCCAATACTCCTAGAAACTTGTGAGAGAATTCATGGAATTCTCACCACCCTCTCCCTCACAAAATTGAACAATGAATGCCTATTATTGCAGTTATAGCCATTTCTATTCAGTATACACCGGTGCACTGTGTTAGTAAATGCAGGAGGTGTTTGTTACATATCCTTGCTCAAAGCAGGTCGATTCTGCTAAATAACTCATTTCTGACCAAGAGCATAAAAAAATATCTTAAAGCAAACAGTAGAGATCTGATTTTTTTGACCATTACTGTTATTTTTTCCAGGTAGGACAATGAGTTCTTTTGTCTTGATTTATTTCCAAATTCATGAGAACTGTCTAATAAAGCATTGTGCTTTCTATTTTTAATAACACAAGGAAAGATCCTTTTAAAATCCTAATAATGGAATAAACACACGTCTTAGGATTATTTGATTTACTTCCTATTATCTTAGTCATAGGAAAATTCACCTTTGGTTTATATTTTGCTGAGTAAATAACAGAATCTTAAAAATAAGAAAGTCATCATTCCTATGACTTTCTCCTTGGTCGGACTTTCTAAGTCTGGAATGGATCAACACTCATCTACAAGGAGACATTTAGCATGTCCAGTCCTTCCTTTAACTTGCTCTCAGTAGAAGAGCATGTACTCCAAATTATTTTATCAGCAATGGTGACAGGTTCTGCTGAAAGATCTGTGCTTTCTCATGCATTTGACCTTTTACTCATCAGCAAACATCTGCTTTTGAATAAAGTTTGAATAGCATTGTATTAAATTGAGTAATGGCATACACCAAAGCAGAAATTGTGTGGAAATGCCATTCCTGATTGAACAGTCACAGGATGTTTTGGAAGTGCATTGCAACTTTATATATGTAAAAATGTATCCATGTGAGTGTTTTCCACTAAGACTCCACTATTAGCCAGAGAACAGCGAGGTGAAACTTTATCAGCCCAGCAGAGTATCCCCCCCACCAGCTTATAAAACATCTCCACGTCTGCACATCACTTAAATGGCAAATATAGGTTCATCCTGAAACAAATAGGGGAAAACACTGTCAGAGACTCTGTACGGAGGGGCCCTTGTCAAGGAAGAGGGATTACAGAGAGAGCAAAAGGGTGCATTTTCTTTTTCCACTTTCAATATATTTATTCAAAAGTATAATTATTTTTCTCATGAGAAGAGCATAATAAAGATCTGCAAAACAGAAGCTGATGGAAGAAGTGGAAAGGGTAGCACACATGGTCAGCTTAGGGAACAAGGCAGACTGATGGAGTTCAGTTTGATACAACTGTGTGTGTGTACAGTTTCTGTCTTTCACTGTGCTGTGCACACTTTAGCCAGAGCTTGTTTCACACCTCTCCTCAACTCAGAATGCAAACCTATTTTTAACATGTTTTATGTCCTTTATATTCCCAACACACCTTGCACTTCCAATCTTCCCAGTCTTAATGCAGTTTTATCTTCTCTATGATTCTGACCCCAGTTCACTAAACAGAATATCTTCTTTCTTATTTTTATTTTGTTGTTGTTGTTTAGTTTTGGTTTGGTTTGTTTTCTTTAATAAGATTTTGTTATAGCATGAAACTCAGGCGCATGAAACTCAGACTCATTTCATTTAGTTTTGTTGGTTTGCAAGGCAGTCTACTAAATGTCATATTAAATTCTTGAAAGGAGATGATTTGTTTGCTCTTTTGTATACCCCACAGGGTTATCTATATATAGTAGTTGCTCAGTAAAAATAGGGGGATTTACACAGCCCCCTCCCAGAAACCAGGACTAATGAAAGAGAAGTTGGCTAAATTTGCCAATGGGCCAAGAGTAACTTAAACATTCAAAAAGAGGAGATTTATAGGAGATTTAGCCTTAATACCCATCAGTCTACTAATGTATGCAGTAATCATGTGTAGTTTTCCAGGGTATATTTTAAGCTTCTCTCCAGCTAACCCTCTCCTGCAGTCAAAACCTAGAATACCAATTACTTCTTGGTGTTACTAATCTTAGCCAATTTTTTCATTAATAAAAAATTATAAAATATCTAAAATTCTTCCCAGCTCTTAATGACTACTTTGTGGCCTGTTTCATAATTCTACCATGAAAATAGAGTTGTATCACTACTATTTCATCTACCTTGAGCTTCTTTCTTACTGTTATTTATTTATTTTTTAAAAGATTTTATTTATTTATTTTTACACAGAGGGAAGGGAGGGAAAGAGGGAAAGAAACATCAATGTGTGGTTGCCTCTAACCCACCCTCTACTGGGGACCTGGCCCACAACCCAGGCATTTGCCCTGACAGGGAATTGAACTGGTGACCCTTTGTTTTGCAGGGCAGCGCTCAGTCCACAGCCAGGGCATACCTTGGGCTTCTGAGAAGAGTTATACTTTATTATCCTAAACCCCACATTTTGGAAATACAGAAAGTTACTTTTAATCATTGGTTCAACCCTCATTGAATATGTATTCTAAATATATGCTTCAAGCCATAATAATATTTTAAGAAAACTTAAATCCCATTTCAAATGCTATTTAATATTATTCTTAAGTTCTCTAACTCATGCACCATATCAGTCCCATTTTAATTTGTGCTTATTTGTGTTTATGTAACTGATAGCCAAACAGTTATTCCTCATTATAGGAAATAGGTGCAAATCAGCTCCACAAGAGGCTCATATATCATCGAATTTGACCATTGGTATTAAAAGCTTTATAAACTTTTGGGTCCCTGTTACAATTACATGATTTTTATGGAGAACGAACAAAATGTATAGATAAAGGAAAATTTTTCTTCAGTGTGCTGGATCCCCTAGGCAGAAATTTGAGTCAAGAGTCATTGCCAAGTTGGGAAAGAAGACGGCATTGTTTGGTTTCCTTATGCACAAGAGGAAAGGCAAACAAACAGGTCTTAATGATCTCAGGGAATTAGGGGATGAGTAACCTCAATATTTTGGAAGCAAAAGGCTATTTTTCAAATGTCCCTTCCCCTAAGAGATATTATACCACAAAGATATTTTAGAGTTTTGAGTTAAGTCTTGTAAGGACACAAACAATGAACCATTCTCCTGCCAACACATTTTCTAATCAGTGCATCTGAACGTTCCCTACAATTAAAGAGTTCCCAGGAGAGCTATTTCTACTTTCTTTCTGTAGAAACTTTGGCTTTAGAGACTGGCAATATTATCTTGATGCTCACTAAAGATTGGTATTAGTGGCTAAGTAATTGTTAATGAACCAAAAATACTTTTGAGTCCTACTATGTGCATTTTCTGTGCTAGGTATTTCCGTTGTTACACAGAATGAGGCTCTGTTTCATCTCCCATGAAGTTTTAAAATCAACTGAGGAGACTATACATGCATGAAATGCTCAATAATATAAGGGAGTCACTACTAACCAGTTATTCTTTTTTAAATTAGTAATCACCAGAAAAAAGGATCAATGAAGGAAATTTTATGATAAAAGTCATATACATCCTGGAATTTAATTGTCATTAAATTGTCATTGATTATTTTTCACATTTTTAAAACCCCCAAAGATAGGTATCTTTCCAGATCTTTATACATATATATACATACATACACATACAGAATTTGCTATGTGTGCATGCCTGGGTGCATGCTTCTTTGGCCCCTAGAGTTTCACGCCATAGAATATTGTTCTTAACCTTCCTTTTTCCACATTACAAGCCCTCTTGCAGCACTGTCCAATGAGTAGCAAAAGCCCACATACAGTTGTGTAGGTACCAACCTAAAGTCCTAAGTAGAAAATGATGAGCAACCTGTGTTTTATCCATCAGGCATGAACCCTGGCCTGGGGCTGCATCCCTCCAAAGGGGCGCACTTTTCTAACTCATGTTGAAAAGCTGACTAGGTTACTCATGGCTCTGTCAGTGCACGTAAATCTACCTCATATTTGCAATGATGTATAATGATCCAAAGAATAATAGTAACGTAACTGACAGTTCTATCAATGGCAACATAGGTTATTTTCAGTTCTTTGTCCACTAGGAAAATAATTTTCAATGAATGTTATCAGGTACACTAATTTTTGTATGAATGCAGTACTTCTCTAGGGTGAAGATCTGAAAGCAGAATGCTGGGTCGTCTTAGGTACTGCCAAACCGTCCCCCAAGAAAGCAGAAAATTTACACTTCCAAAGATATTGTCAACCTGGAGTATGATCAATATTTTTTTTCTTTTGTGATAATCTGATAGGTGGAAAATAACAATTCTCATTTTTTATTTAATTTGCATTGTTTTGGTTACCAATAGTGTTTAGAGTTTTAATTAGTAATTATTCTTTTTTTAGTTTTATTGTGTTGAGTTTATTATTCACTTATTTCTCTTTTTTTTGTTATTTAATTATTGTTCAAGTACAGTTTTCTGTCTTTTACTCCCATCCCAGTCCACCCCCCCAGTGCTCCCCACCTCCCTCCCATTTCCACCCACCTTAGTTTTGTCCATGTGTCCTTTATACTTGTTCCTGTGAATCTTCCCCTTTTCCCCTGAAATTGTCTCCCCTCTCCCCTCTGGTCCCTGTCAACCTGTTCTGAATTTCAGTGTTTTGGGTCATATTTTGCTTGCTTGTTTGTTTTGTTGTTTAGGTTCCTGTTAAAGGTGAAACCATATAGTATTTGTCTTTCACCACCTGACTTATTTCACTCAGCATAATGCTTTCCAGTTCCATCTATGCTGTTGCAAAGGGCAGGAGCTCCTTCTTTCTTTCTGCTGCATAGAATTCCATTGTGTAAATATACCATAGTTTTTTGATCCATTCATTTACTGATGGGCCCCTAGGTTGCTTCCAACTCTTGGCCATTGTAAATTGTGTTGCTATGAACATTGGGGTGCAGAGGTTCTTTTGAATTGTTCTTATGCGATTTTATTTAATTTGCATTGTTTTGATTACCAGTAGTGCTTAGAGGTTTAAATTATTAGTAATTATTCTTATATGAGTGGACTTTTTGTATGATTTGACTATTTCAGTTAGGTTGTCTTTTTCTAATTTCTTAATCCTTTGTGATATAAGCTCTAAATATTTCCTCTCAGTCTGTCAGTTGCCTTTTAACTTGTATTAGCCTTTTATTTGTGGATTTTTATAGTGTCATGTTCCATGAAATGTCTGGATGATTTCATTTTTTAAGATTTTTTCATTAATATTCATTTCTCCTTGCAGAAGAATTTTAAAATTAGTTTAACACATTGAAACATTTGTGGGTAAAATACAATGTCTGGGAATTGCCTAGAATGCTATTTTCAAAGTAAAAATTAATAAATATAAAAACAGAACTGGAGGAATATTGATAAGTTCAAAGCTGGTAGTTACATCAGAGTTTATTATATTCTTTTTTTTTATCTGTTAATGTAAGGGATTGATGGATTTCTTTCTTGTGAATGACTCTGGGTGAGAGTCTAATCCCTATTGTCCTAATTTTGGTCAGAAATCATAAAATGGCTTTCTCTGTAATATATGTCAGTGTTCCTTAACTCTCTGTCTGCTTTGAATACATCTGTGGAACTTTCTGAAAACAACCCTAGTTTGGCCCCACCCTATACTAACTGAATCAGAATTTGGTGGGTAAGCCCGAGGCTGTGGAAGTTCCAAAGCTGTACAAGTACCCATATAATCTGCCCAGTTAAAATTTGTTGCTCTAACCCATGGCCCTGAGGTTCTCAAAGCATGATCTCATCAGCATCAGTGGCAGTATTACCTGGGAACTTGCTAAAAATGCAAATTATCCATCTGCATCAAAGACCTACAGAGTCATCAGCTGTCTCTTGTTTTAATAAGTTCTTTAGATGATTCTGGTGCACATGAACATTTAAGAACCACTGATACTATTGGTTGTTAACAGACAGAGAAAGAAATAGAAGAAGGGAGGAAGAAGGGAAGGAGAGGAAGAGGAAGGAAGGAAGAAGGAAGGGTAGGAAAGAAGTGAGGAGGAAGGAGGGAGGGAGAAAGAGGACAAGGGGGGGAGAAGGAATGGAGGGAGCAAGATACAGGGGAGGAAAGGAACAAATTATTAATGATAAGATGATTTTATCTTCTAAATGTATAAATTTATAACAATAAGAAGATGCTACCCACGTGTGACTAAGCCTAAATTTTTAGTCCGCATCTATTCAGCCCAGATTTTTTAATGTGTATAAATTTGTGTTAAAAAATATTTTCTTTTGGGTCACCTGTAGAGTTGAAACTTTCTTGCAGTACTACTTAGGTAAAAAGAAGCAAAGATGAATCAAATCAGGAGACCTAGATTTTCAATTCTGCAATGAACTAAGTCTGTAGAATTGGGAAGGTCTTAAACTTGCTAAAGCAATTATTTTATCAGAAAAAAATGAAAGGATTGGGCTAGATAAAAATAATCTTCGTGAATTATTCTAAAATCAAAAAAGCCAGAGACATACCTTATATGACAGTAGTGAGAAAATATACAAGTGGCAAAAATTTACCATAAACTTACTCGTCCACAGAAGATTTATTAGAAAACATTAACAATGTAGGTAAATTTGCAATTCTAAAAAGATCACCAGAGCAGGCTGATGCACTTTTCACAATTTATTTTGTTACTACAGAAAAACCAAAATGGCAAGTCTCAGATTTGCCTAGGATTATAACACTAAATAAGATACTGAGAAAAGAAACTTTCCATTCATTGAAGTTGTATAACTAAACTTAAGATGCTTTTACTCACTCCAGGGAAAACCTTGTCAAAGACCTCTCTACTAGAGTGCTATTGTACTTGAAACCAAGGGCTGCCTCTGATATCCTCAGGCAGAGAAGAAATGTGTCAAGCCAAAGGAGGATTATTACATGGGTCAAAAATACAGTTTACAAAAAAAACCCCACAGGATTCTTACTACATTTGAAGCTTGGATAAACAACCCAAAAAACGGTTTAGTAGAAATATGTCCCATGTAATATTGTCCCATACCATTTTTGGTACATATGCCCATAATATGTATTTTCTACTTTTCCTAAAATTTGAAATTTAATTGGGCATTCTATGTTTTTATTTGGTAAATCTGGAAATCCTAATTGCAGATGAGAGAGAACATGGATTATTTGAGAAACCAAAGGAAGTTCTGTTCTTCAGCAGAACATTTTCTACAATGCAGTTATGGATTATGGGAGATGACATCAGATAGTAAAGGATTTTTTATTTTTATCATTTTGCCGTTAAATGTCCATAAAAAATGTAAGATTATCTGTGTAGCATTTATATATTCAAAGTGCCGTTTTAACTGTAAAAAGGTGAGTCCGATTAGAGAGAAATACTAAGGAGTATATGGTGATGCTCCACAGAGTCACTGACATTGGAGGGACACGGCAGGGTCAGGGAAAGTGATAAGAGGTGACACTAGATGAGAAGCAAAAGCCACGTCAATATAAGACCTTTTTTCTAAATTGCCATTTTTGTGGGGGGAATAAGGATAAATTTTACTTGTGTCTTCATTTGTTGTCTAAGGAAAAACCATCATAATATTTCTGTAAACATTTTATGAAACTTCAGTGTTAAATGGATGTTTTTCTTATGATTTCAAACCAAGGAAAGTCTTGTGTCCTTTAATACCTGAATCCAAGCAAAGAACTACTGAGAATGGCATCAGACAAACAAACGAACGAACGAATAAAGAACACTGCAGGAATTTGCATATATCATGCTGGCATTATGGCCCAGAACAAACGATCAGTCCAGAGAAGCTGGCTTGGTGTCTATCAACGTATTAAGTAGCTGTGAGTGTCAGTCTGCACCTTGAGCACTTAAAGAGAAGACTGGTTGCAGCATTCGCACCAAATTATTCAGGCCCAAATCATCTCCCAGTCCCAGGAGTGGGCCTGTGAAGCCAGGGGAGGAAGTCATTCTCAGCTTTTCCTGGGATAGAGAGGAATTGCCACCCACACAGTTCTTTCCCTGGTTCACATCTGCCACTTCTGAGCACTCCTTAGGACCAGCTGCAGAAACGTCCCTTGACACTGTTCAGGAGACTGCGTAGGCAGTTTACAAAAGTCATGGCTCAAAAAGGCTCCAACTAAAGTCTAGCTGGAGTTTAAAAATCAAGCAAAGGAGAGTTCTATTTGCTTCCCATGCCTTATAACTGGGGGGAGATAAATAGGGAGTGGCCATAAACACTTGCTACAAAGCCGCCATTGACATTTCAGTTCATAGATTCCTTGTAGCCACTTTACATGGGGATATTATTTATCACTCTTCACCACCCAATATTAAAATGGTGTCGACACGTGTTATTAAAGGTAATGTACAAAGATTTTGTGGTTGAATAGACTGTATCTGACAAATAGGAAATAGTTGCCGGTTTGTTTTATTACCTCCCATTCTACATAAGTTTCAGCTGGAAATGCCCCAGAATAAAAATCAAGGCTGACTTTATTTAACTAGCCTAGAAACTCTGACGTGGAATAATTGTATTATCTCTATCTTCTGACCGTCAGTTCAGATGAAAACCTTTACTGCTTCTGAAGAAAAAGGGAAGATTTAATACATTTCTGGTTCTTTGGGCAGGATATTATTTTAAGAAAGGCAAGTCTAGAATGAGGAATTTATTGTCAAATAAAATGTATAACACTAATATGAGATTTCAGGCTAGTCCAGCTGGCTGCAGATCAAATAGTTCAGAAGGAAGCTGAGCCAAGCCTTTTGCTAAAAGGTCCCTTTCTTTAACGGGTGAGCAAGGACCATTACCAGCCCAGAATAGCCAGTGAGATGTGTATGGAATCAAAGGCAGGGTAGGAGCCAGAACCTTGGATTATGAATCAGGAAGTCTTAGTTCTATTCCTAGCCTAGCCTCTAATTTATCACGGCTGTCTATGGGATGCCGCGGCTCATTGACAAGCAGAATATTCAGGCAGGGCTGTATCGGCTGAGCCAAATATCCACTCTTTGGAAGCGTCTGGGTATTTCACTGAGTTTTTTTGGTTTTCTTCCAAATGCTTCCGATTAGGAAAACAGAGCCCATGCGCCTGGAGGGGAGGCGCCCTTTTCACCGGTCTTCATATTTGCCCAGTCTGTAAGATATCCGGTAATTTTCACCTCCCCACTACGTGTGTGTGCCGTGCTCTGTATGGTTCAGTAAAGAACATGTGAGAGAAGAGGTGGGTTGGATTATCTTCCCCAGATGTAAGGAAAGAAGGGTAGTATAGGTTCCTGTTCTCCAATTCAGAGCTTCCTGGAGAGAATGACCCTTGAAAACCCTGTTTAACTTTCCCCCAGATACCACTGTGATCAAAGTGGCTGCCCAGCGACTAAATCGCTGTTGGGAGTAAGTAAGGGGCATCTTTCAGATTTCCCAGTGAACATCAAGTGGCTTGGCCACGCTAGGTTTTTGACAACAAATAAAATTGAATATGTTTTTCTCTCTTAATTTGCCAAAGTATCCACTGACTTGTGTCTGAAAGAGATACAACTGGAAACTTCTCCTCATCTGCTGCCTGTATCACCTATACCTTGACAACAGCTGCTTACAGTCTCAAGAAAACAGGCTGTTTCTGTTCTCAGCAGTACACAGGCACATACTGGGGAAAGGAGCCATATACCATACCATGGACTCAGGACCAGCTCGCAGTCAACTACATGCTGTTCTTCACTAAAAAAGCAGATTGTGGGTAACCAGGAAGAATGGTCTGTTCATGTTCTCAACAGGCACTTAATTCTTAGACTGCATCAAAGAGCATATATAGAACATAGGGAGGTACTTGCTTAATTTGCCTTCATCAGGCAGCATGTAGAGTAATACATTAAATACATTTAATTCTGGGCATTCATCATTACTTGGGTCACTTTGACAGAATTATTTCATATCCAGAGGAGAGTTAACAAAACTAATGAGGACCAGGGAACATGGCATAGATGAAATAACTACAGGAACTGAAGATGATTTACCTAGAAAAGGAAAAATGGGCATAATGTAGTTCTTCAAATATTTGAAAGGCTATTTCATGGCATAGACACTACTTATGCTGTCTAGTTCTGGAGGGAGGACCTGGGGAGTAAGGAAGTCTAAAAATTCTAACTGTACAAATATGAAAAGGTTGCTTCCAAGAGGATGCTCTATAGCATGCAGTAGATGGTCAACAAACATGTCTTGGGTAATTGTTATGTAAAAGTGTAAAGAACTGGACTAGATGTCTCAAACATTTTTTGCAATTAATTGTGGTCATTGGTGTTCTTCTGAAAAGAATGGGAGCAAGGCTGCAGAAGTTGAAGATAGAATACATCATGCCTAAATGTCTAGTAAATTAAACACTGTATCCCTAGAAGTAAAGCAAAAAGGGAGTCCTGGACAAAGATGAGGGCAGGGTGTGGGGACAGCTGGGCTGTAGTCTAATCAATGTGTCCATGAAAGAGTCATCGAACCCTCTGGAATCCACTTCCTGACCTGCAAAGTCAAGACACTGGAACCGATAACCATTGCCCCTGACTCGATTTCTAACGTCTTAAGTGAAGTGTTAAATAAGGCATCCCAGTGACATAATGAATAACTTAAGCAAATTGTTCTCACTTACATAAATAAAAATACAAACACAAAGATAAGTTAATTGTAATGAATTTTAAGAAATTCTACAAACATAAATAATGGATATCAAGGAAGGCAGGTAAAGGAGGCAACACTAGGAGAAAAGAGAATCCTCTGGAAGAACCCTAAATTGGAATTTACAGTTTATACCAAACTCTACCTGGACAAGAAGAAAAGTTAAGGCAGGTGAAAGTATTAAATGAATAAAATGCATTAATTTAATATGTTGTGTGCACTTCCTCCAACTCTGGATTTCATAACATCTTATTAGTAGCTAAAAATCAGCCATGAGAGTATTTATACCACAGGAATCAGCACATGCTACAAACCAGGACTTGTTTTTATTTGGAGATCCAGTTATTAAACATTTACTGATATATCACCACCTACCTACTCCAAACTTCTATTAAACAGGTTCCTGAAACAATTTCTTCGTTTCACTTTGATCTAATAATATGTAGAGCCTTGTTATAAAACCATCTATTATTTCTTTATTACCCTGTAATGTGGGCCCAATTCAGACTTCAGCATAGAATGGCTTATGGTTAGAACTGGAAGTATAATCTGGGGAGAAATTGAACTACTTAACATGTATTAGTCATGTGGCATGGCTAAATATAAAATATGAGGTCCCAGGATGTTTGATTATCAATATGTGTTGAGAACTCTAGAAGTTTAAAAAACATAGTAAATCATTCATTTGCTTACATCCTGCCAGTGTCATTGCACAAAGAATAAAAGTGATCTCTCTACAGTAACCTTCATGACAGAATCTAACTCAACTCTGATTCATATTCAACCTCTCTTGGTTCTGCTAACCTCTTTTCTAATCCTCTTATTCACTGAACTCATTCCCATCTCAGCATTTTTGTGCCACTCTTTACTTTGCAGGAACCACTATTTAGTGAGTTCTCTTTTCTTCTCTCTTCTTTTCTCTCTTTCCTTTCCTTCCTCATCTCCATTTCTTTCTCTCCTCTGCATCATTCTTCTCTCACTTCCTCAGAAAGCTCGCTCAGCCCACCCTGTACAAAGTGGTACACTCCCCCCACAGTTATGTGTATCTCATTACCCTTTTTATTTTCTTTGTACATTTGTCCTATTTATGAATCTCTTGACTTCCATTGTCCATCTTCTCATAGTTGACTATAATATTCAGAAAAGAGATGATTTTATGTTCATTATTTAATTATGAGTGTTGTATCCTTTAATAGTGGTTGGCCCAGAATAGATGTGACCACAAGAGAGAAGGAAGGAAGATAGGAGGGAAGAGAATTTAGTATAGTGGCCTTGATTGAGGAGGGTCAAGTTACTGAAATACTGAGAAGTTCATTAATAGGCAGCTTCACTTCTCAGAAGTTAGTTCCTCTTCTTGGACTATAATGACAGCATGAAATGAAAGCTTCATTGTACAAGTAAATGTAGCCAAAATCTGCAAATACACATCTCTTTTCAAGTACAACTATTTATTGGAGTTTTCAAGCATTAGTATTTATTGGAGTAGCCATGGACATCCGAAAAGTTAGAGCTTTGCAAACTTAGTACTTGGACTTTAAAAACAAGTACAATAATATTTATCTCCGATTCGTAGTCAACTCTCTTTTGTGAAATTTTATGATTGTGGATGTAACATATGATACTGGTCTGTGTACTTGACACCAAGCTGAGTGTAATAAACGAAGACTAAGAAGAAGCATCATGAAGGGAAGGGAGGAGCAATTGGCTTATTTCTCTTCGGAAATGTTGTAGATCGAGGCTGTTTGGTTTTGCTCCTTTTGGCAGATCATTTGAACTAATTGGATGTTCAGCCACGGGTTTGAAAGCATTTTTAAGGCACAATCTCAGCATCCAGTTAATTCAAAGACAAATTGTTTCTGAGGCTACTGCTTCAGGGTATGCTGCTTCATTTAATATTAATTTAGGGGGAAACATCGAAGTTTATTTCCTAAGGCTTTGGGGTGTTATTGCACTGGCTCCTATTGATTTTATTATTATTATTTCTGAAAATGTATTGCATGTACAAAGTATGACTTGACTCCCTGTCTGCCAGCTAGAAAAATGTAACATTTGTGCTTGAGGATGTTATAACTGAGAAAGAAAAGACAACTATACCAAAGCATATGTATATGTAGATATGCAAAGAATATTTATCTTGCCAAACATAACTTAGATATAAAAGAGAAGGAAATTACAATCAGATACATAGGAGGAATAATTAATGGGACTTTGAGTTTTGTATTCAATCAGATTTTTTCCATTTTCTGGATTATTGAAAAGAGAATTAAACTGAATAATCTCTGATATTTCTGAGACTCTATTTTAAGGTATAAGCAGAATTTTACTACAAATAATGCTCTTTTGAATATAACAAGTTTCGTAGCATTGAGAGATATGATGTAAAATTCAAGTTTGTTTATTTGTATGTGCCCTGGGCCCTCTTAAGCACAGTAAAGCTTTATCATGATAAGAGTTCTGTAGTTCTCTGTCTGAGCCTCATCACATTGTTTAGAAGCAGGGACAATGAAAATAAACTGAAATACTAATCATGGAATAGTATTCTAAAGGTTAACACAACCCCCAAATTCTTATTTTATTCTCAAAATTAATGGATTTGTTGAAAGATTACTAGCACTTTACTTTGACATCAATCTGTTAAACCAAGCAAAAGTTTAGCTTACCTAAATAATTTATTAATATTAGCTTAATTAATGATTCTTTGACCAACTTAATATAATAAGGCAATTAATTGACATCTGAAAGATAATGCTTTGTCATATTAACAATCTGCTCTACTTGTTTGAGGTATAGAAACTACTACAGAATTAGATTAATTCATGAAATTACTGCGGCCTCTATTCTTTGTTGGTTTCTCCCAATAGTACCTTGAAAATGTAGAAAGATTGAAATAAAAATGGCAAAAACAAAATAAAAGATCTTATTCAGACAACCACCTCGTTCATGTCACTACTAATACCATCCCCTAAGCAAGGACACCAACCTGCTCCCTTATGTCCACACTCTTTAGGCTTCTTTTGTCATATAGTGTCCCTTTGAGATTGCTTCTGGTGGTCCTTTTGAAGCTGATGTCACCTAGGTAAATATTTCAGACAGATGAAAAGATGGTAATGACACACACATGATGATTTCTCTCAAAAGGACTCTCCCTGAGTCCACTACATCCCTCAGTAGAATCTTACTATGCTTCCCCTGATGTTACTTTTTTTCACCCAATACTCTATGCAACCCTGACACCTTACACAGCACACAGGGGATCTGGAGGATTTCAGATATTAATTTACTTGCTTTGAACACACAAGAGTAGTAAATGGTGATTCCCAAATAACTCTATATGGTCAATGAGAAGCTTTAGCTATTTCTGTAAGCAACAATATGTCCATAAATATGTCTATATTATACATAATTCAGAATAAGTAACCAACATAATTTACAAATATATATATATCATCTTTAATGGCAGCATCTACCCATACGTGACCCCCAAAGTGTATCATAAAACTTACTCAAATACTTCTATGTTTCATGCAGGATGTGTGTGTGTGTGTGTGTGTGTGTGTGTGTGTGTGTGTGTGATTGTGAAGCTTTTTAAAGAAGTTTGTGAAAGAAAAAGAGGTTGCAAAGAAATATTCACAAAATATAGCTTCTCATTGTTTACTATACTCAGAAGTATTCTTCCCAAAATATTCTTTTTTATATTTCTTTTTTAAAGTATATCTTATTGATTTTGCTATTACAGTTATCCCATTTTTCTCCCCTTTATTCCCCTCCACCCTGTATACCCCATCCTACCCTCATTCCCCATCCCCTTAGTTTATGTCCATGGGTCGTACATATAAGTTCTCTGACTTCTCCATTGCCTCTACTATTCTTAACCTCCCCTGTCTATTTTGAACCTACCATTTATGCTTCTTATTCCCTGCACCTTTTCCCCCATTCTCCCTCTTCCTTCTCCCCACTGATAACCCTCCATGTGATCTCCATTTCTGCGACTCTGTTCCTGTTCTAGTTGTTTGCTTAGTTTGTTTTTGCTTTAGGTTCAGTTGTTGATAGTTGTGAGCTTGTTGTCATTTTACAGTTCATATTTTTATCATCTTCTTTGTCTTAGATAAATCCCGTTAACATTTCATATAATAAGAGCTTTGTGATGATGAACTTCTTCAATCTGACCTTATCTGGGAAGCACTTTATCTGCCCTTCCATTCTAAATGAAAGCTCTGCTGGATAGAGTAATCTTGGATGTAGATCCTTGCCTTTCATGACTTTGAATACTTCTTTCCAACCCCTTCTTGCCTGCAAGGTTTCTTTTGAGAAATCAGCCAAAATATTCTCTTATATGTATTTTTAAATGTCTAACCACAAATAATTTAATGATTTGTATGTTATATTAATTTCAACTGTGACAAGGGTAATATATAACTTTTCTCAAGAATAAGTAATTTGAAAGTTGTGAATATGTATCAGTGCTCATTGATATTATACTTCCTTTTCATTGTGCTTTGCACCAGAAGACATGTATTTAATATTCATGTAAAATGCTTTCTTGGCAGCCGGTTACTATCTTCGCAATGAAGAGCCCATTGATGATACAGAACAAAACTTTCCTTTCCTCTTAAGTAGAAGACTGCCTATTATTCACTGTCCTTTTTTGTCGCATTGAAGAACAGGGAACTCTTATTCTTTCTAAGAAATGGCCTTTCAGATTCAGTAACAACATGTTCTGTTCCCCAGGAAATAAAAGAAGATCGAGAAAGGGCGCGGCTAGACTCCATGGTGCTGCTAATTATGAAACTGGACCAACTTGATCAGGACATTGAGAATGCGCTCAGCACCAGCTCCTCTCCGTCCAGCACACCAACCAACCTGCGGCGGCACGTTCCTGTGAGTCTTCCACTTTCTACTTCTCTTCCCACGAGCATGTTATCTCTTTACTTCGTACAGTCCCTCCTGCACATGAAACATCTTTGATGGTAGCGTCTACCCATATGTGACCCTAAAAGTGTTTCATAAAATTTACTCAGATACTTCTATATTTCATGCAGGGTCTGTAAGAGAAGTGCATGACTCAAAAGAAAATGATTATTATTAGTTAGATCGAAAGAGGGTCACCCTGGGAAATTATGTTTCCTGGTGATCAAATCCTCTTCATTATGGTCTTTTCCTTAATTATTCAATGATATGCTATGAACACTATTAGCAATGTTATGTCTGTCTTACTTAGTATCTTATTTCCATTATCTGCACATTTGCATTGCATGTAGATGACTAGTAAATATTTGCTGCATGGATGGATGGATGAATGGATGGACACATCCAGCATACTACAAGAAAGAACTTAGATGAACTCAAAGACACTCTAAAGTTAACTCAGGGAATAAGACAGAAGTGAGAATTTTATTCTGTGCATTCATTTATATAAGAATGATTACTCCTCATAGATTCTGACACTCATAATTTGAATGACACAGATTCCAGATTGACTATACACTTTACATATTTATTATTAGCTCCATGATAAATGGCTTCGATTTTGCAGATCTAGCAAATGTGATGGTAAAATGTCCCTGTAATTCAGCCATGTGTTTTTTTCTAATTAATCTGTTACTTTCATTATACAGTAATAAACACATTAAGTCAAGAAATTAGGTACTTCCCTAAATCAAAGGAACAGGAAATCTTATATATAAATTTGAGCTTCCATCAAAATAGAACTATTCTGTATCAAGTCTTTTACTTAGCATAGTTCTACCATGGATTCCATAGTTATTCAAGACTCCTTCTGGCTGTGGGACAGAATATTTCAAAGTAAATAAACAAACTAAAATAGTAACTAAGTTCAGTATATACTAGGTATTATTCTAAGTTCTCGACATACGTCAGCACATTTTTTCTTCACAACACATTACAAGTGAGTGAAAAGCATAGAGAAGTTAGTCATCACATACACCAGAGACAGGATGCAAACCCAGCCGGTCCCCATCCAGAGCCAGGCATGTGACCACCACACCATACTCCGTTCTCTAGTTGACTATAATGGAAATGCCATGGCTTGAACAAAAAAATAATTAAAAATGAATATGAAATTAAGTACTTCAACCTAGAAAGCCAGTCGAAATTTTTGTTTTTTCCTTGTAACCTTCTGGATAATTTTTTCTCATCCTTCGGGATTAGTCTCAAATGTCTTCTTTAGGGTTGAGTCTTCCCTACATCTCCTCTGTACTCCCAGACAGAGCCACCCACCCCTTCCCTGGTGCTGCCACAGTGCTTGCAGGCCACATTTTTAGCAGGACCACATTTTTAGTAGGACAGGCATCCATCCAAATGGAGGAAATGCAGTCAAACTAATCTAAAGACCAACAAGAAGGGATGTTTAATCTTGTTTACATAGGACAGGTGTATAGAAATGTCATAGTCATTTCCATCAACATTTTTAAAACCAGAAATAACCATATCTTTCTATAGGAGTACTCCTTAGCACTTCTTTGCTACAAATGTAGGCATAGAACACGTTTTTTCTTCTAAAATTGCCTAGTGTGAGTTGTTCAATCTCTCTCCTATCTCTTTAATCTTTCCCCTTTTCCCTCTACGTTGAGCTTTCCTCAATCCCCAAGTATTTCGGAGAAAAACCACAGTCCAGAATTCTGCTGTGTCCAACTCCATGGTGTTTTCTTCATTGTAGAGAACAAGACAGGCAGGATCTGTTAGACATGCTTCTCTGTTGAATGATAAAGACAAAAAAAGAGGGGAAGCAAATGTGGGTGACGGTTTTGAAATTTGCCTGTATCTACATCTTCCATCTCCACTTAAGGTATAAGCAGGATTTTGTATTATATGCACGATCTCATGGAATATCACTACCATTGCTGAATAATGGTTCATTCTGTAAATAAATATGTACTTCCAGGTTGTCAGTTCAACAGATACTTAGAGTAGGCAGAATAACACATTAGAAACATTAAGAACGTTGAAGTTTGCAGGCCCGGGTCCAAATGGCCACTTTGAAGCTGACTGAGAACACAAGAAAATTATTAATTTCTCACCTTCACGATTGTGTGAAAAGAAGGAGATGTTGTTTCCTGCCTAATGGCTCATTGGGAGGAGTAGACGAGAGAATGTACGTAAGACATGTTGTGCCGCAGGCTGGGTGGAGAGTGCAGCTTGGTGTGTGTTCATCTCCCTTCCTTCCCCCAGGTGCTCCCCCACACCCAACACTGGGACAAACCGAACAAAACCTCTCCCAAAGCCCTCCAAACTTCTCTTTTTGGCCTTTATGTTTATTTTGGGTCACCCCTTGTTCTTTACTGCTGTTCCTTGGTATTTAAAGCTAACTTTAAAATTCTCTCATCATCAAAATATTTTCCACAGGCGCTTTCCATTGCTTTTGATAATTGTGCCATGGAATAAAGGGATTATAACAGAATGATCATGACCTTGATTATCCACGAGGAAGCACTGCCCAGATTCAGAGAGACTCCCTCTGCCACTCCCTCACACTGTACTGTGAATTTATAGTTTAGGAGGGAGGACAAGACGCACAATAATACAGAGACCTCGATTTGAGATTATTTTTGAGAAAATGCTGGAGCAAATTCTACTTATAGTAGAATATTTAAAGGATAATATAGACTGGAGTCTTTAAGGTGAAAAATAGATATATTAAAAGAAGAATAGAGGTAAAGACTTTAAGGAGGCTGCCTTGATAGAGCTTAACAAATGGGGGCCAAATCGATCTCATTGTTAAGGCCAGCTCTTCCACAGAATGTGAATTTGGTCGATTGAATTGCCTTAAGCCTTGGCTTCATCATCTGTCAAGTGATAATGATACATTGGCTTCTACACACACTTGGTGAAAATAGAAGCAGAGAATAGCTGTAAAGTCTTGTCTTTAAAAAGTAAAAACACACAAATGGTTGATTTTTAAAGTTTTATTATTTTACCTCAGAATTGTTGTTAGAAAGATTCAAGGTTACCCTGTTATTTAAAATCAAGTTATAAACAAGAAGGAAAAATTAATGCAAGACAGTTCTGATGTACATAAAGGTCAAACGTATATAGCTTATAAGTTATCTGCTACCCATAATTACACTTGTGATGTTTATAAATTACCTGCTATTAGTGAGTGTTCATTTGATGTTGGTTCCATCTGAAAGTTTAATGAATGCTATTTCTCTTACAGTAAATGATTATCTTTTCCTTGCAGAAAGAGAAGATATGGCCACTTATCGGAAATCATTCAGGGGATGAGAAATTTGGTTAGGGCCATGTAGTCTTAAATATACACACACCCCTAAATAGTATATATTCCATTTTTCTTTTAATTAGCATTGTGTATGTCATTTGTACTCCTTTTTAATTTTTAGCCCACTTTTTTCTTTCTTTTTTGCAGTTTTGAGATATAATCGACATATAACATTGTGGACGCTTAAGGTGTGCAACGTGGTGATTTGACACACATACGGCAAAATGATGACCACACTAAAATCGGTTAACACAGCCATCACTTCGTGTACTTACAGTTGTGTGTGTTGAGAACATTTAAAGTTATTCTCTTAGCAACTTTTGAGAATATAATACAGTCCTGTTAACTACAGTCACCGTGCTGAGTGTTAGACCCCAGAACTTACCCATCTTATAACCGGAAACTTTTACCCACTCTGACCAACATCTCCCCACCCCCTGCTAGCCCCTGGCTGCCACCATTCTGCTCTGTCCTGTGAGTTTGGCTTTTTGTTTTGTTTTATGTTTCTAGATTCCACATTTAAGATTGCACAGTATTTGTGTTTCTGCTGATTTATTTCATTGGTGCTAATGCTTTCAAGTTCCATCATGTTCCCAGAAGAGGCAGGATTATCTTCTTTTCTATGGCTAAGTAATATTTTATTGTATGTGTGTGTATACATATAATATTTTATTGCATTTATGTGTGTCTATATATGAGAGTGTATGTGTGTGTACATATGTATGTGTACTGTTAATTCGAATAGGCAAAATAATACATTAGAAACATTAGGAATGTTGAAGATGTGATATGATATATATATATATACACACGCACACGTATAACCGCATCTTCTTTATCCATTCATTTACCAGGGGACACTTAGGTAAATTGTTTCCCTGTCTTGGCTGTTGTGAATAATGCTGCAGTGAGTGCAGGGTGCATGTGTCTCTTCAAGGTAATGACTTCAATTTCCACCCAAAGGTGGAATTGCCGAATCATATGATCATTCTATTTTTAACTCTCTGAGGAGCCTCCGTACTGTTTGCAACAACTTGCATTCCCACCAACAGTGCACAATTTCCCTTTTCTTCAAGTCCCCATCAATACTTGCAAGTCCCCATCAACACTTGTTATCTCTTGTCTTTTTCTTTTGTTTTTTTTTTTAGAGAGGGGAAGGAAGGGAGAACAAGAAGGAGAGAAACATCAATATGTGGTTGCCTCTTGCACATCCCCTACTGGGTACCTGGCCTGCAACCCAGGGATGCGCCCTGACTGGGAACTGAACCAGTGACTCTCTGGTTTTCAGGATGTCACTCAATCCACTGAGCCATACCAGCCAGGGCTCTTGTCTTTCTGATAATAATCTTGTAACAGGTGTGAGGTGATATCACATGGTGGTTTTATTTTTCATTTTCCTGATAATTAGTGGTGTTGCACATCTATTTATGTACCTATTTATGTTAGCCATTTGTATGTCTTTTTTGGAAAAAATATCTACTTAGGTACTCTGCCCATTTGTTTTGCTGTGGAATTGTATGAGTTCCTTATGTATTTTGGATATTAATTCCTTATTTGACATATGGTTGCAAATGTTTTCTTCCACTTCTTTAAGTTGTTTCTAATTCTGGTGATTATTTAGTTTGCTGTGCAGAATCTTTTCAGTTTGGTGATATCTCATTTTTTTGCTTTTATTGTTAGTGTTTTTGGTTTTATTTAATAATCATTGCCAAGACCAATGTTAAGGAGTTTTTCTGCTATGTTTTTTCTAGGACTTTTATAGTTTCAGATCCTACATTTAAGTCTTTAATTCATTTCAAGTTGATTTTCGTAAGTGGTGTAAGAAGGGATCCAAATTTATTCATTTGCATGTGAATACCCACTTTTCTCAAAAGCATTTACTTAAATGACTATTTTTTCCTCACGAAGTATTCTTGACCCCTCTGTTAAATTTTCAGTGACCATGTATGCATGTGTTTATTTCTGACTCTCTATTCTTCTATCCCACTGGTCTACGTGTCCGTTTTTAGGCCAGTACCATACTCTATTGATTACTATAGTTTTGTAATATAGCTT
Organism: Artibeus jamaicensis; assembly: GCF_021234435.1. Classification (NCBI taxonomy): domain Eukaryota; kingdom Metazoa; phylum Chordata; class Mammalia; order Chiroptera; family Phyllostomidae; genus Artibeus; species Artibeus jamaicensis. The sequence goes on along the minus strand of NW_026522056.1, from coordinate 16,238,732 downwards.
GAAATCAGGAAGTGTGATGCTGCCAGCTTTAGTTTTCTTTCTCAAACTTGCTTTGACCATGGAAGGTCTTCTCTGGTTCCAAAAAAAATTTAGGATTGTTTTTCTTATTTCTATGATGAATGTTTTTGGATTTTTGAAAGAGATTTCACGGAATCTGTAGATCTCTTCAGGTGGTATGCACATTATCACAATTTTTATTCTTTAAAAAATATGGGACATCTTTTCATTTATGTATCATTCCAGTCCCTTGGGTATCAGTGTACAGATCTTTCACTTCCTTGGTTAGAGATGACTGTTTGTTAGTCTAGTGATTCTTTCATGAAACAACATTTAATGAGTATGTTCTCAATGCAGGCATTGTTCTATGATCTGGGAAATGTATCAGCGAATGAGACACATAAACTACCTGCTTTTATGATAAGTAGATTCCATCAGAGGAAGACAGACAAGGGTTAGAAAAATAGATGAATTAAAGTGCATAGATAGCAGATAGGTAGACAGGTAGATACATAGATTTAGGTAGATAGGTAGATAGATAGAAAGCAAATGGATATAATTGATATATGGTAGATAAGCAAAGAGATAGGATTGTAAAAGAGGGAATGGTATGCTATAAAACTTTAAGGGAGGAAATACTTTAGCTTGAAATGTCAAAGGATGGTTTTCTGAGCTAGTGATATTAAAATTGAGATCTGAGTGACAAGAAAGAGCCAGCAAAGGGAACTACTAGGGAAGGGAACAAGAAAGGACATAGTCCCTGACATAGAAACTAGCTCATGTACCAGAAGGGCTGAGAGACAATGAGCATGGCGGGAGCATACTAAGAACCAAGAAAATGGTAGAACATAAAGCCAATGAATGAGGATACAAGCTGGATAATATTTGACCATGTGGTCTATGGTAAAGTTGAGGTGTAGAAATAGTAGATGTAAAGATATTTAACTCACCATTTTCTCAGGTCAAAATTTTGAGTGATAAGTGCCTTTATTTTCATCCTTCTCCATTCTCCTAACCCCATCTTTCCTCTATGTTCTCAGGCCACTGTGTAAAACATACAGAACATTTGATAAATTAAAAGCACAGCCTTTGGAGAGATTAAGGAGTAATTTCCTTCCCTCAGCAGGTGTCTTACCACATATATGTACCTGTTGCTAGTAACAATATTTATAGTAATGGCTAATATTTAACGAAAATTGTGTCCATTACATACACTTTGCTTATATCTTGCTCAGTCCCATGAAACCCTATGAGTGCATGCTATCATTCTACCCATTTTCAAATGAGGGGATTGAATGGCACATGACAAAGCATAATTTCTGCCCTCAAATATTTCCTAGTTCATTAGATAGATACCTGAGCTAAATAACTCTAGTCCATTGTGTAGGTGTCATGATGGTGGTCTGATGGGAACATAGCAGAGAGCAAGGAGAGGAAAAATGAGAACTGTCTTTTCATTAGAAGTTACAATGACCCTGCTGCATGAGGGGTGTGAAGAGAGTAACTCAAGGTCATATAGCGAGTAAGAGTATCTATCTGTGGGCTGCTCCCTCCTGACTCACTGCAGTCCCCTAGCTAGCTCCCACTGTGGTCCCTTCCAGTAATTCACAATCAACTGTTAAATTACCAAAGTTGTATATTATCTCTTGCTTCGGTACTTGCCTTCTAAAATCACAGAATTATGCATAATTCTGGGTGACACGTCACTTGTCAACAACTCTTTAGTGTGCCCGTGTGCACTGGGAGGAGGAGGAGGTGGAAAGGTGCTGGTGGCGGGGAGAAAGGCATGGGGGGAGCATGTGCGTGCCCTTCATATCACTGCATTTTTAACAGGATCTGGAGTCAGGATCCGAGAGCGGAGCAGATGCCACTTCAGTAAATCAGACATCAGTGAATTTGCCATCTAACACCGAGTCTGCTGACCTCCCATCATCCACCCCAGGGACCAATTCTGGAACAAAACCCAAGTCTACGGTAAGTTGTAAATGATAGCAGCCAGTGTCAATGTGAAGTGTTGATGATCATAAGGTAAGAACTGATATTTCATCCATTCAGTATAGAAGAAATACTCTTGGAGTTTTTAGTTGCAGGGACTCAATAATATTTAAGTGAAACCCAATGTGTGCTGTTTATTTTACAAATGATAATGCAAATGCTTCTCTGGTACTTCATGGTTCCAGAATTATGCCTAATATGGTGTTACATTTTGTTGCTGGATACGCCGAACTTTACAGAACCAAAAATGTAAACTCTGAAGATGGCTCTCCCTGCATTATTTCCTTGACCATACTGCTTATCAGTTGGAAAAATGCCTCTGCAAGCTTAGATAGAGAGATAAAAAATCACACACATCGTAAACTTTATGTGAGCATTAAATGGCATAGCTCATGGAAAGTGCTTAGGGAAACACTTAGCACAGAACAAATACTGAATAAATATAAACTACTATCATTGTCATTATGATGCTTCATTGACTTTAAAATGCTACCAAAACAAATGAAAAAGAGAATTACCACATATAACATTATAACATGGTGAACTGTGAATAAAAGACATTTTACTTTAAGTAAAAACTTGAGCTGCAACAGAAAAGCAGTATTTGACTCTAAAAGGTAACATTTATGGAGGAAGTAATTACTACTTCAAATATCTAAAGTCCCAGCAGCTCCAAAATAACCTTTCCTAGTTTAGTGAAAATCATAGTGTCGTATTATTTTTTCAAATGCCCATGTTAGCTAAACACAGAGAAAAAGTTTAGATTCCTTATTTCCCTGCCTTTAAAATAAGAGACAAGTCTGAAATAAGACTCAAAAGAGAATACTGTCTTCTGAATTTAAGACATAGCAGATATGTTCATTTGTAAGACTATCTCAACATTTTTGATGGAATAAATATTTATTGTACACCTATTATGTGCCATGCATTATGTGAGGTGGTAAAGACTCAGAATAAATCATACTCTCTGTCTTTAAGCAGCTCACAGTCTAACAAAGGGAGCTACATATCTAAACAGTGACATGCAATGCCTGCTGTAGTGCTGTATATACTTAAAACAAGAGAAACCAATGGCATACTGCACAGTTCTATTTGGGGGACAGGGGAAAAATAGGCTCAAAAAATATCACGGGCAGACAGGCTGACTTCAATGAAATGGTGCTCCTATTTTTTTCATAATGGGTGAAGAAGGTTGCAATGCAAAATTGTAATCTGAAACTCGGTAATCTCATTTTACCTCTTTCTCATTAAGGCAAAAGAAAAAAGCCACTCAACAATTTTAACTTGAAGGTTTAAGAAATATTGAAGCACTGACTTTTTGAACACTGGGGACAAGTGTGGGGCTGCCATATAAGAAGGAAATCAAAAAGAAGGTGAATTACCTTTTTAAAGGTACTTATGGTGAAGAGCAGTTCTTTTCACTCTGATATTTATTGCATGAAATCAGAATTATTCTAAAGTAAAAGAATAATTACCACTGAACTGGCACCCACTATTTCTCCCTTGAAACATACATAACTTAGTGTGTGGTCACCTTATAATTCATTGCAATTTCCATAACTCGGTGTACAGTTCCTTAGTCTTTTTTTCAGTGCCCCCATGTTTATAAATGGGATTACTATAGTTCTATTAAAATATACATATTATTTTTATGGTAACCATCTTCAGTAAAGTTTTAGAATGAAAAGTATAAAGCCATCAGTTTTTCCAAGACTTTAATCCATTAGAGTATTTTACGACAGGTTCTAATTCAAATTTTTCATGTTTTGCCTTATTAGTTGGCCACACTGTTCAAACCACAGGCAAAATTAGAAAATACTTAAAATCAATTATTGAACAGAAACATAGTTTTTCATGTGCCACAAATCAAATATTTACTGACAAGTTGTCAATTTTGAATGAAATTGAATATGAATATGTATTCAGCTGTTCAGGTGTGAATTGTCACCTGGACACACAATCACAGCTTCACAGTGATACCACACTCATTCGACAGTGGGTAGTGAGACTTAGTATGTAAGACAGTATTCCCCTTAAAGACAACCCAAAACTGCTTACCAAGTCTAGGCCAATGCCACAGGCAGAGCTAGACAATTAGACATGCAAATCCATTCAACCATTGAACTTCAATTTTGTAAAATTCTCTAGAATTTTTTACTTCTACGAGAAGTACCAGTGGTGAAAAAACACCCCACTGTCAAATGCAACTGACTTTTAGGACATTTTGCAAAGAAAATGGCCAATAATGAAAGTCGGCTGAAAAACAGGCTTTTGTTTTAGGGGGGGAATGATTGTTTTAATTTGTGTGTGCATCTTATTTTTTGTTGTTTTGGTGGTGTTGTTCTTTTGAGACTTCCCTTTTTACTACAATTTGAAAATACTGTAGGGGAAATGGGTTAAGTTTATGTTTCTAGATGTTCCTGGGTTAGACTATTAGAATGAAAAATTTTACCTATATGAGAGATTAAACAGGTACTTTTCCCCTCCATTTTCATCTTAGGGAATAAATGATGTGTAATGGCATCTGGCTAATTTGTGAAAAGAGGGAAAACTATGTTAACCTACAGTGCTGTTCCTTTCATCATGAACTAAAATTTCAATTTTATGGTTAAGTAGAAACATAAAATTCTAAAAACATCTACTTCTAACATCCACCTAAAACAAACTAACCTTCTGTTCCATAATATCGCATTTTTACAGAATGCTTACTTTCATTTCAGAATTATTTAATGTTATATTTGATTTGCTGCTGTGAAGTCTGTTTATAATGGTGACTAACTCCCAGAAATATTTGGCTTTCCTTTTGAGTGTAAGGTCTCTGGGTTTCTAAGTGCCTATTTTTCAGTAAGATTTCTTCTCTTATATATATTATTAGAATGAGAGCACTGAGTAATCTTCAGATTCTTCATTAATACTACATGTATATCCACACAGGTGTCTGCAAAAGTAGGTTAATAATAATAGAAAATAATACAAGCTAATAAATAATAATACAATAATAAACTGTGTTTTGAGTATTCACAACTGGAAACCTACTTTTGCCCACCCTTGTGTATGTTTATATATCATGCTGAAAACTGAACATTCAAGTAGATTTCTGAGATGTATTTCATACAAACACTGAAATGTTCAAAGGTAGGATATCCACTGCCAAAAAAATTAGAAAAAAGAGATCTAGTTCTTCATGTCAAAAAGTTCATCAATTTTTCTCCCAAATTCTTTGCTTTGTCCCCTTGAGGCAGTTCCATAATGCCCTTCACACTGGATGCTTCAGCAAACAGCCCACAAGTGGTCATGCCATTTCACCGCACTGACATCTCCCTGACCAGGGTACGCAGTTGCTCCAACTGCCCTGTGTTAACTGATACCGAGTTGTTACGTGAATGGTTTTTAAGCTGAGCAGTAAAACTCTAGAGGTTCTACTGTTCTTGTTGTCGTTTTTCCTAAACTGGTAAGTGTAGGTGTTCACAAAATCACTATTAATCATACACTCAAGAAAAAAGAGACCAAGTCCTGGGTAAAGAAAACAAGGTATTTTAATTTGTAAAAAAAAATCTAACAGAAGGAGTCTAGCTGTGCAGAATAACTGAGAGCATCATTAAGAGCAATATCTGTTTTTAATTTAGTCTAAATTCCCTTCCCCACCCCCAGAAACTCCTTTATTTTCCTTGTGATAGAGAGAGTTCTAATACCAGATGAGATGCTCAATCATTTGGGCATGTTGGAACCCAGCTAGACAGAGGGGCTTTGAGCAGATCCTAACCCATCTAAAGCAGTGTTGTAATATATTGCCATTCACATTAGAATGTATTGAATACTGGAATTACAAAATAGTTGAAGACATCAAAAACAGCAGAAGGTATTAACCTTCATTATTATAATTGTTACCAGATTTTTTTTTAAAAGACAGATACATCTTATTCTAGCTCAAGGTGGCAACAGTAGCTTGAACTCAACCCCTAATCTTTTCATCATTACCACCAAAATAATGATGAGAAAGATGAAGGGGAAGCATGAGGTCATGGAGGAGCAGGAGCTGAGGGCAGGCCGAATGGCGCACAGCCGGAGACTGCCAACTTCATTCATTACAGACAGTTGCAGCATAGATGCTGCCAAAAGGCTACTAAAGAGGGACCATAAGAAAGCTTCGAGACTATGTCCTAACTGCAGGTTTATGGTCATTTCTGATAAATTTAAGAAAGAAAAGACTCCACTGCCACAGGTGACCTGACGCTGCTTTCTACAGACATTTACAAGCCAACAACCTGGCTTCGGAACCAGTGTAAATTGGTTTGAGGTATTACTGTATCAGAAACAAATGTCACTAGTGTTTGGGTTCTCGAGGTACACAAGAAGACTCTCCCTGAAGAATGAATAACACTGGCTCATTCATCAGGGCATGGCATAGGCTATAGTCCTTTAGTATAATTTTCTGAGTCATTCATTTCCCACAGCTGTTTGTATGTATTTATATGCATATATGTGTGTGATTCGATTAAATGTACAAATATGTGTATATATATATATACCAGATTATATATAGATAGATATAGACATAGACATAGACATAGACAGACATAGACATAGACATAGACATAGACATAGATGAGACAGACTAGATATAGATGCAGATATTGACAGACACAGACGGACATACACTAGACAGACATAGACATGGACTAGACGGAGGCATTTGGAAAATAACATCAAAGAATGGATGTTTCCTGATCTTATTTTCCAAAGCTCTGTGTGGAATAATTCTTAACTATATACATTTTAATAAAACCAAATTAGTAATTGTGAAGTTCTTTTTTCTAATTTTTTATTTTTTAGTTGCAGCTGGCATTCAATATTCTATTACTTTCAGGTGTACAGCATAGTGGTTAGACTATGTATAATATTAGAATATTATATACCATATTCTCTGCACTATGTTTCACATCCTTGTGGCTATTCTGTAACTGCCAGTTTGTACTTCTTAATCCCTTCACCCTTTTCACCCAACACCCCCCCACACAGCCCCTCCCATCTGACAACCATCAGTTTATTCTCTGTACCTCTGAGTTTGTTTCTGTTTCATTGTTATTTTGTTTTTTACATTTCACATGCAAGTTGAAATCACATGGTATGTCTTTCTCTGTCGGACTTATCTCACTTAGCACAAAACCCTCTAGGTCCATCCATGTTGTCACAAGTGGTAAGATTTCATTCCTTCACAGCCAAGTAGTATTTCTTTGTGTACATGGACCGCCACATCTTTCCGCAGATGTCTGTCGATGGATGCATACTTTGCTTGTATGGTTCTCATATAATCATGCAATTATTAGTCAGTATAAATTTTAGTAATATATTTACTAACTGTGCATAAGGCTGTCACTCAGGATAAACCAGAATGCTGAGACAGGGTTTCAGAAGAGAAAAACTTGGAAGGCGGAAGGTTAGATTTTTACAACCAACGAACGACTTCGTTGTTGCATCTGTAAAATGAAAAGTTCTGTGTAAGGCTGCTTATAAATAAAAATTACAAAGCCCCTTAGTATCACCTGGACAGAGAGTTACTTAGAGATATAAAGGACAATCTGATTTGGGACTATGACATTAATCATTGATGAATTAGCCCCACAAAATCAGAAAAAAGAGTTCTTGACCTCAAATTCGTCGGTGCAGTTAGGAGGATAACTGAACCCTCTGAAACTGTGTTGTAAATTACATTCACGTGCCAGGATCTGCCCGCGGGAAGGCTGTCAGTCGTATTATCAGACTCGCAAAAGAATCTGCAACCCCCATAAAGAAATGCTCATTCGTGTTTCGATGACTCAATCAGTTATCCACAGAGGAGACCTGACAAATGTGAAAACATCTTTGTTACAAATAATGCACTTCACGCACATTGACAGGAATTCTTTTATTTGGGTTTATTTCCTAGTAGCGAGTTCCACAGTATCCCCTTTGCAACAAATTAGGCTATGCGTCCTGGTTAAGGTAAAGTCAGTTTGCTTTTGATATATTGAATGGTATATTCCACTGAATATGTTGAATGGGATATTTACTTCACTAAAATTGAAAATAAGTATGTAGATGCTGCAGTCCAACACACGTCAATTTAAAATATCACTTAAAAGCCAATTCATAGGCAGACTTTTACAATATCTCTTATTTTGTTTTACCAGGGTATTATACACTGTATTTTTACTTAAATGGTTATCAGACAAATTTTTTTAACAAAGCCGGTAACTTCACTAATGTCCACTATTTAAAATGAAGTAGAGAGGGATAAAGCATTGTCTTTTTTACAATGGCTTTTACAAAGACTTCATTTAAAAAAAAAATGCAAGGTAATATAATAGATTGACCAAAAAGTTTGTTTAGCTTTTTCGCAAAATAAAAGACATGGTTTTCATTTTCACCAGTAACTTTATTGATGTGGATATTTTGAGTATGTCGGCTGTCTTCCCACCATTGGCTTCTAGTGGGTAGAGGCCAGGGGTGCTGCTAACCATCTTCCAATGCATAAGACAGCCCCACAGTAAGGAACTATTTGGCCAAAATATCAATAGTACCAGGAAACCTCACAAACCACTTTTGCAACGTTTGATCAGTCACAGCCCCTTCTGCACACACACAGTGCACAAATCTTGTTTTGTGATTTCAGTTGCATTTTTACCTTCCTTAGTATAATAAAGTATAATACAGCAAAATGTTGTGTATTTCCTTCCATCTTCAATATTAAAATGGCTGCACAGAAATTCACCAATTTTGATGTTTTTTAAATGAATGCTGATATGACAGCTGTCACACAATACAAGTTACCAAAATTGCTTTGAACGAAGTTAAAGACAACTAAGCACTACTAGAGCTGTTGCATGAAAAAACAAAACAAATGAACTTTTTGTCCAACCCATATAAAATCAGCTAGAACTTAAATAGTACTTCATAATGTTACATGTGGTAAGTGAAAAAATAGCATAGTAAAGGAAATACCCATATACAGAATTTTTAAAGAATGTTTAATAGTTTCCTATGGAACATGAAAAAATAAATTAGTACCATTTACAACAAATGCAAACAAAAATGTAATGGTCTTAGAAAAGTCCCTTTGATTGTAATGTTTTTGAATGTGGCAGTTCAACTCTGATATAGCTAAGCAATAATATTAAAGCATGGAGATTTTTAAAGAAATATTTGTCTTTTTTCACTAAGTCCCTCATTGTTTATAAGAAAAAAATTAGACAAAATATATTGCTTCTTCTTAAGAAAAATTGAGCCGTGGCTGGTATGGCTCAGTGGATTAAAAGCCAGCCAGCAAACCAAAGGGTTGCTGGTTCGATTACTGGTCAGGGCACATGCCGGGTTGTGGGCTGGGTCCCCAGTAGGGGGCACACAAGAGGCAACTATGTGTTGATGTTTCTCTCCCTCTCTTTCTCTCTTCCATCCCCTGTCTACAAATAAATGCATAAAATCTTTAAAAAAAAAAGAAAAGAAAAATTGAGTCACCAGAAAGCTGAAAGAAAATGTTTCTTAAAAAGAAATGATTCTGTGAGTATTATAATGAGATATTTCTTAGAAGTCTATGATTCTGAAGCATTAGAGGATTTCATTTCCATATTCTGGATTTGAAATATAAATAAATATGTAATCATTTACCTTGGGCTTTGAAAAATAGAAACATTTTTCATAGCCATTGTTTTTACTTTTAAAATAAATTTGAAATTTTGTCATTTCTTGTGTTGGAAAATACTGCATCAATTTCCATTTACTACCCATTAATTCATGACACTATTGTTAGGAATGGGTTGTTCAATCTCCACAATGGCTTCCTCACATAGGCTTTTCCATGTTAAATCTTGGAGTTTCATTTTGCCAAGAAAAGTATGATTTGTCTCCAGATACACGGATCCTTAATACTTTTAAATGATGAGCACATGGTATTTAAATAATTTTTTTGGAGTTGACATTCTTTTTCTATCTTGTTTGTGTCTAGTTGAAAATAATCTTGTTAACTAGATGTCTGGAGCAGAATTCCTGAAACCAAAAGATGAGAAAATGGAACACATATGAATGATGACTTAAAACTGAATAGACTTTCTTAGGACAAGAAAATTTTTTTCATCACTCTGCAACCTAGGATTTGGGCATATGAGTAGTGCTTTTGTATGTTATCATCATTACAATTAGAAAATTTTAATTTTTCCATGTGCTGGTGTAACTTCTTGAATCCAGCTCACATTTTCATCCAAGAGAAATAACAACTTACAGTTATTTCTGGGCAATGTAAAATGGCAAGCCAGCAGCCTGCCACATCACAGCAACCAAGAATAAAACTCACAGCACTGAGCGGTAATAATAACCAGCAAGCCAGTTTCACAGTCCTCACTTTCTTCACTTCAAGCCTAGTTGTCCCAAAATTCTAATCTAATAAAGGAAACATATTGAACATATGTTTCCTTTTCTTCCTAATTCTCTACTTTGATTCCTGGATAATTAATTCTCCCCCTGATATCCGATGGCCTCTACACTCACTTTGTAAAGACACTTGAGTCAGTTGAAATGTTTAAACCAGGATTGAATGTGAATATTTGACAGTACTTATATAGTTTACAGGGAAGGTCTTCTTGATCATAGTTTTAAGCTGTCGATCACATGTCAGATTTATAAATGGAAAAATAGAAACATCACCCAAGTACTTGAGTATGAGTATCACACATCTACAGCAGCTGAAGTCATGTAACCAGCCTAGGAAAGCAGGGGAACGATTTTCTCTGTATCTTCATGGGGTAGGACACTATCATTTGAACAATACCAGTATTTCCAACTGTTCTGGATCTTTAATGACTATTTTATATCCTATGTTTTTTCCATCAGTAGTTCGTATTCTTTAAATTATTGTTGCCACTGTTACTTTTTAGTGATTATTTCTTTTTTCCACTTTGACAATTTGTAATCCACGTGACCTCTGGATTAGTAAATGCCTTCAAAGGAAGATCAACTAATGTTCATAAAAATGCCTCCATTATTTTCCTCTTTACCATAGATGGCTTTATCCATCTTATTTTGTGGTTGTTCTGTTGATTCATTCTGAAGATCCTATTCTTGTGTAAATACCATAATAACTTACTGAACGGACATTTCATGAATTATTCATGATGTGAAATGCAGAGAGTCAAACAAACAGACAATAGCAACTGAAAAATCAGTGTTGGTCGGGCTGCACACTCTGGGCTAGCTCCGCCCCCCCCGAAATGCTTTCATCCTCCTGCCCCAGCCAAGCTTCATTACTTTTCTCTCTCTCATATATATATATATATATATATATATATATATATATATATATATATATATATATATATATTGGCCTTCTGAGTAAGATCTTCTTCAGTTAATCCGTGGCTTCAACTTCATTGAAATCCTAGACTAAAAAAATTATATGAATAAGGAAAATGTTTTAAAAAATATTTTGTGAGTCCAGGCAGCCTCCAGTATATGTCTACTCCATTTCCAAGAACCGTCAGGTGAAGCTGCCCCAAGAAATTCCCTGTTGCTAGGGCAACATGCTCATTTCTAAAGCTTCTTCATCACTGAGTCCTGAACTTTAGGGACAATGAGAAAAAAAACTGTGAGAGGAAGCAGACTTGATCAGAGCAACTCAACTTAGCCCAGGTGTGGGGCTCTGCTGGCCTAGAGCATTGAATTCTGTACTTCAGACACAAAGTGAACAACTTTACTCCTTAACTGGGTTAAAGAATATTAATACAGTGGATTATACATAATTCAATTCGCTATATAAATTAGAAGAGGCATTACAAGAACTTGAGCTATATGCTCCCCTGTGCACCTCTTCAGTTCAATTAAAGTTGTTAAGTTAAACATGTAAAGGAAGTTTTGTTACTTTTTCTGGCTCATTAAGGACTTCAAATATTGCTATAAACAAGGAAAAACATGTAATGAGACATGTGAATTTATTTTTTTAATCTTTTTAAATTTAATTGCTGTTCAAGTACAGTTTCCTGTCCTTTACTCCCATCCCAGCCCACCCCCCCAGTGCTCCCCACCTCCCTCCCATTTCCACCCCCCCCCCCCCCTTAGTTTTTGTCCATGTGTCCTTTATACTTGTTCTTGTAAACCCTTCCACTTTTCCCCTGAAATTCCCTCCCTTCTCCCCTCTGGTCCCTGTCAGCCTGTTCTCTATTTCAGTGTCTTTGGTTACATTTTGCTTGCTTGTTTGTTTTGTTGTTTAGCTTCCTGTTAAAGGTGAGATCATATGGTATTTGTCTTTCAACACTTGGCTTATTTCACTCAGCATAATGCTTTCCAGTTCCATCCATGCTGTTGCAAAGGGTAGGAGCTCCCTCTTTCTTTCTGCTGCATAGGATTCCATTGTGTATAATGTGCCATAGTTTTTGGATCTATTCATTTACTGATGGGCACCTAGATATGTGAATTTAAAATAGATTTCAGATAAGAGCACAGAGGTTTTAAAGTTTTGTAAACAGATAAAATTAATTTATTTACATATGATATTTACATATTTACATGTGATCTAAGAGTATCTTTATGTTTTTAAATTCTGTTTCTATACAATGCATTGTACAGTGCACAAGAAAAATTTCCCCACCTCAAACAGATATTTTGAAGAAAATTTCTAATACATTTAATGTCTTTCTGGATCTTAAGTTTTATTACCATACATATTATTTTCAAATATTATTTTTCACTTCAAGAGAAAATTAATATACCACTGACTTCAAATGTTATAGCCTTTAGATAATTGTTGGTTGGATCTTTCAAAGGATTTTTTTCTCTTTTTTTCAGTAAAAACAATAGTATAGGTAGGCTCTTAGAATTACTAAGTTATTTTGGAGGAAGAAATAAGGACATCTTGCACCTTGAAAAGGATAATGTCCAAAAACAGATTGACACTAACTAAAATAGTTTCATCAAAACTTTGAAGAGTAAAAAGGCATGGTAGTTGTATTATCTTTTTGTTTTCATATTTTCATTCTTGTTGTTTTTTCCTTCAGAATACTGCCATCTTCTGGTCAAATTGTATATCATGTCACACACAAAATAGATCCACAATGGGAGGCAATTTAGGTTTATGTAAATTCACCTTTTTAGTCTTATAAGTCACCTATTTAAGATTTTTGCCTCCAGTGTTTTAAAAGGCTTTACAGGAACTTTAGGAAGTTAAATTTTCAGAGAAGGTTTCAGGACTTGCAATGCTATCAAAACACATTTTGCACAGTAAATCCATATAATAACGATAAGGCTAAGTACCTCCAGGGAATATTTGTCTTTGTTTATTTCTGTTGGAATCTCTGGCTAAGCATAATTAAACAATTTGACGTATAGTTGCTACATTTATTTCTATAAACTTTTAATTTTCAAAGTGGTTCACCTTCAAAGAATTTTTAATAGCATTCTATTTTAAAACCTTCTTGATTAATGTCCTCCTTACAACAAAAAGCCTTCTTGTGGCCAATCCCTGTCTTCTTGTCAGGGTTTTCATACCTGTAACTTCTTTGGAAGTTATTTACTAAAGGATAATCATGTAAAGGCCTAGCTTTGGTATTGAATGTGATTACTTCCTACTTTCATATTATAACTTTTTCCTTTTTATTAACTTACTAAACAAAAAAATTAGGGTTCTTACCACATTCCATTTCTATGGTAGGCACTGAAAATTCCAACAGAAGGTGCTGGTTTGGGGCTTAAAAGCGGGCAACTTAGGGGGTTCTTTCTGCCAAGTCCTTGGAATCTTCCCTGCACCATGCTGCCTTTAACTGATCCACCAAAACTGAAAACGAGCAAATAACAGTGCAAGACACTAAAGCATCTAAAAGACTCACTAGTTACTTTGATTTTGTCTTTGATGGTTTCTACTAGATTTTCTTTTTTCTCCACCTTCATCATATTTACAATTTACTGCCACATATAATTCACATCAAATAGTCATGTAATCAGAGACAGTGATCAATATTTAACAGGTGAGGGACCTTGACCCCATGAGACTTGCCAACCTGAGTCACTCAGCAAGAACTACCATTATGTATTGGCTAAAAAGAGCAGTCTTGTCTTGATTTGTCACGTGCGAGACCTCTCCTTGTGAAAGCTGTGAGGTTTTTTGCCAGACTTCTGAATGATATCAGGCAGAATCCTCCAGAAAGATGAAAAGTGCACAGGCCATGTTACATTTCTTCTCTCCTTGCACTAGCTATGAATTCGTAAAACAAAGCACGTCTGCCTCATGCCCACATACACACACCTGCCTTACTTCTTAACATTTCTAACTACCATTACAAAATTACACTTCCTGTTCTCACTATATTGCCTTTCCCATATTCAAAAATTGCCTAATTAAAAGGGTCAGCAATGTCGTGGCAGGGAGGAAGGGCAAGGGTGAAGGGGGTTACATATCTTTAGCGGGTCCTCCACAGCTTTGCCTTATTTCACTGGCAGTACCCCACTGGCTTTTTTATTATTATCAAGAAATGGTCACATGCATGGTGGAATAATATTTACTGTGAAAATGCTTCCATGTTCTCTGTAAGAGAAAATATTATCCACTGCACAGACATTAAGCTTAAGAATTCGCATGATCAGTCCCTCCCAAAGCATTCTCTTCTCCCAGGAGACACAACTCTGATTACGTGGGATGGCTTTCTTCTGTGGGATGCTTGTTCTTGGAGCAGTCATCAGAGCGTGGGTTCAATTTCTTCAGGATTCATGCTGGTGGAAACCATTAGAAGAAAATTAAAAATCTGCAAGTCACTCTAATAAGTATTCTAGTTACCAGTATTTCCTAATATTTTGGAGTTGATATAATTAATATAATATAATAATATAATATACTTATTTTCCTGGGTTTTTTAACCCCAATTTAATGTATTACTCAGTTACATGTAGCTTATGCTTTTCTGTGAATTAAAATGATACCCAAGCTTTGAGTGCTTTTTTAATGATTTTTAAAAATGACAACGTGTCTATAGAAATTTCCAATTTAGATACTAGGTTTAAAGAATTTAGCATTGTGTCAGCCTGTTCTTAGGCCTGCTGGGGTCAGAGGTTAAGTTGTAACTTGGGTTTGGAGAGCTCACTGTGGAGGATCACTAAGGGGACCCATGTATGTGACCCCTTACATGGCACTTCTATTCCACTGAAACCTATTTCTAGAGACAAAGTTTTAAATATTGAAATTCACAAGCGAAAAGAAAATATTCATTTATAGCATTTCTACATACATGTCAAGCAAAAAATGCCTCATTATAGCTACATATAGTTTGTCCTTCACTGATGCTTTTCCTATTTTATCAAATTCTTTTGAAAACTGATTTAGATTTACATTAAATTTTGATAAAGCAGTCCCAACCATGGTAAAAATTTCCATGGAACAGAGCAATACAGATTCATACAATTGTTCTTAACATTTTATGAATCCGGGGACACTTTATATATGAATTCACACTTACGTGTTTTATCATTTCTCTTTTTTAGCATATAATAAGCTACTTTTAAAATATTTTTATTTTAATCAAATAATTTAACCATTTTTAAAGGCAGTCATGAGGAGTTAGTAGGCTGACGGGCGTGAATCTCTTAGCAGAGCGCTCGGTGCACCGCGGACCCTCTAGCCGCACAGCCATTGTTACACCTCAGTTTCTCCAGCAGATGTGCTCTTTAAAGGAGTGCGTAACATTATTTTTTGCAAATCAATTCATATTTTAAATAGTATATTTACATTTTGCCTAAATTCTACAGCAGATTTTCCTTGAGCAGAATCAAATTCTGGCATTTTCTATACAAGAGCATGTTAAGAAGCAATGCATGTAATTGAGAAAGGGACCCAGACAACAAGGTTAAGCTCATCAACGGCCCACAAAAGACATCCTTGTCCTACATGTCCTACATGTCCTCCCATTGACAGAATCGAGTTCCCAGACATACTGGAATAGTCAATCACAGGGAGAGATATGAAGGAGCCTTTTTTTCATCAGGGAAGCCCCACAGCACGCTTTTGTATTCAAAAGGACACTAATAAATGTGGTCATTATCTGGGAAGACAAGGATTATGAAAAAGATGAATAATCCAGCCACCTCTCTCTGCATCCATCTTACTAACTGTCATCGGGGCCCCGGCTCTAGCCACACTGGGCGCTCTTGCCAGCTCTGCTGCCCCGTGGCTGTGCTCTGAGCCACCCACGGCGGGTGCTGGGTCGTGGTGTTTGTGGCGTCTTGACCCTCCGGCCTCATTGGGGACATCCTAAAGAATGGGCATTCTAAGTGAGAATGACATACATTCCTGGCAAATGTGTGCATCCAGTTTCTTAACAGCTTAACGCATAGGCCCCTTTCTCCATGAGCAAGAATTGCATGCTAAACAGTAAGTTGAGTTAATATGACTCCTCCTTGTAAACAGTAAGTTAAAATGAGTTAACATAACTATTTCTTTTAAAATGAAGTATCTTTCTCACCCCTATTAAATTTCCTGTTTAGATCAATGTCATGTTCCTCAGTATTCCAGCCGATGAGGAAATGCTTTAACATTTGGTCAAAATATGACAGAAAGTTCATGAACTGTGTTTGTTTTATGATTGTAATAAATCAAAGGCCAGCCAGTGAGCATCAGTGATGAATGACCACACTTGAAGGAGGGGTCTCTGCCCTGTGCTGGCGCCTCTGAAGAAATGATGTTCTTTCCACGTCACTGAGGAAGAATTTGTTTGGACATTTTGTTGGAATCCTCGTGAACTGGCTACCAGTCTTAGAACAATACTGCTGTGTGTGTACCAAATGGCTGTAAACAGGCTACTCACGGAAGCTCTGATTTATACTGATTGCGGTTGTCTCTATAAATGTTTGATCTTTCTTAGCAAGTATTAAGGAAAGCATGATTTTGAGTGGAGTTTTTTCTGGAGCTTTTGAAATGATCCCAATAAAGGTCAATGCTCTTTAGCCTCATTTTTCAGACACTTAGTAACCTACTCCTCGTGACCATAATCACACAGGCACACACCCATTTTAAAAAGAAGTAACTGGGGAACTGAAAATGATGAAGAAGGCAGAGCCATTCCCCAATAACAAATCTTCAGTTGCAGGTCAAATGAGTGATCCCCCAATCCGTCATTGGGGAGCCAAGGAAAAGTGTGGAAAGCCAAGGAAAGAACTTTCTGGGCAAAACAGTGAGTGACAGCAAAGGCACGGAGGTCAGAAAGCCCAGAGCCCATCCCCACACTATCAAAGGGCTCCATCTGGCACACACACACACAAAAACAATAAGGCCTGAACCAAAGGAGCAGAATTGCAGAGGAGGAGGCGTGGATGAGTCCGAGCTATATCAAGGAACTATAATCTAAATTACAATCTATATAGTAAAGTAATACATTAAAAAGGGAGGAAGAAGACCTCATAATGTCTGAGCAACTAGAAAGATGATAATGCCCAGACAAGCAATATCTTTGACATCCACTTTTTCATTCTTCTGAAAACCATCCCTAATTGTCATTTGAGGATCCCTCCTCAGCACCCAGTTCCTAAGGCTGTCCCCAAGAACACAGCAAGCGACCCACATCAGAGCCACCCAAATTACTGCAATTTCCCTGGCCAGTGCTATGGGTGAGCATGTACGAGTGTGTGCACTGCCAGGGGTGCATGAGGAGGCTGGGATCCGCCCGTCCTAAGGTTTTGAATGTCAGGAATTTGGGGAGGCCTTCTAGAAAAGATGCTCCCTCTGTTCTTTGCATTTGGATTTAGAGTCACAAGAATATGAGACTAGGGCTGCTGAGGTCCTCTTGCCACCCCAGAGAGAGAAACTGAGAATGTAGCCCATGTAGAAGGGCAGAGCTGAGTGAGGGAGCAGGAATGTGCAAGTTCTGGTGACATTGTTTGAGCCTTGCTTTCAGCTGCACTGGAAGCCGAAACAGCCCTACACCTGGACTTGATAGTTATGTACATAATATGCACAGATAAGCCATTTGTAGGAGAGAGTCCTGGTGAATACAAAAGTCAAGGGCAATGCCTGGGATGTTTAGATATACATACCTGGAGCTCCAAGGAGAAGTCTTGCATGCAGTGTTATCTGCATTATTTTAAACATGAGATGATCACCAGAGTGACATGAGAAGAGGGTAAGAGAAACCATGGGAAACCCCAAAATGTAGTCCATTAGTCACTCAACAAATGCTTATGAGCACTTTGACAAACACTGCATTAGTAACAAAAGTGGCAATAATAATTATTACCAGTTCCTGCCCTTTGGAGCTGATAATATATTGAGAATAACCCCAAACGTAAAGTATATCAGCATATTTAATAACATACTCTAAAGAGAAAGGGAGAATGGATAGGGTGTGGCCTTCCAGACAGTGATCAGGTTGGGTCTCACTAAGATGCTGATGTTAATATATTTTTATTTGACTTTTTAATTAAAGTTCATACTCAATATTATTTTATATTAGTTGCAGGTGTGCAGCACAGTGGTAAAACAAGTACATAATTTACAAAATGACTCCCCCCAATAATTGAAGCACCCACCTGGCACCGCACATACGTATTGCAATATCGTTCCCTATGCTGTCCTTTACATCCCCATGACCATTCTGTTACTACCAGTTGTACTTCTCAGTCCCTTTAGCTTTCTCTCACCCAGCTCCCCAGCCCCTCTGGCAACAGTCAGTCTGTTCCGTGTATCTGTAAGTCTATTTCTGCCTTGTTTGTTTTGTTCTTTAGATACCACATATTGAAATCATATGGTACTTTTATTTCTATGACTTACTTCACTCAGTGCAATACCCTGTAGGTTCATCCACATTGACGAACCGTAGTGCCCTGAGTGAAGATGGGAAAACAGTGGGAAAGCAAACCACACAGATCTCTGATAAGGAGCCTTGTGGGTGGGGAGCAGCGAGTGCAGCAGGCTCAGAGCAGGAGAGTGCCAGATGTGCCCGGAAGCTCAGCAGGGGTCAGTGAGCTAGGGCTGGAGGAACAAGAGAGAGAGACCAGGGCATCGAAAGCCTCATGGGCCATGGTGAAGACTTTGCCTTCATTCTGAGTGAGATGGGAAGCCTGGGGAGGGTTCTGAATAATGATGTCCCATGGTCTGGCTTAGGCTGTAAATGAACTGCTGTGGCCACTGTGTTTGAGAATAACCCACCGGGACAAGGGAGCAACCAGGGAGGCCGGTTAAGAGGTGAGTGTAATAGTCCAGGCAAGAGAAGGTGGCGGCTGGGCCAAGGCAGTAGCAGTGGTTATGGTTTAAAAAAAGTTTATATTCTAGATACAGTGTAGAAAATCTAATGGATTGAGTGTCTCATGTAAGAGAAAGAAGCAAGTTAAGGATGTCTTCAGGGTTTCTGCCTGAGCTAGAGAAGACTGAGAGAAACCCCCAGAGAAACTAAATTGGAGTATCAAAAAGAAAAAAGAGAAAATGATGCCACAGAACAGTTTTGAGAAAGGAGGGCATGGTTAACCTTTTGAATGCTACAGGAAAACCAAAGCAATAAGATAATGACTAAAAATTTCCTGTTTGATGTAACAATAGCAGAAAAAGCAGGTATGTGATGATTTGGGTGAAAAAATTTATTATCTTTTTTTACTTTATTATTCGCCCAATTCAGAGATACTGAACTTATTAGACTAAAAAGAGGTAGATCAGTAGATTGAAAACAAGGAATAAATCTATTTGAAGTTCAACTAAATTCAACCAGTCTAATCCATGGATACAGCACACCAGAAGAGAGAGGGGAGAGTTGAAGACACAGGACTTGTTCTCCAGGCACCCAGGGATGCAGAGAACATGTGTGAGCATGGCCGTGGCACCCACAGCACTGCCCTGTGTGCCCCTGTTCTCTCGGCATCATTAGAGAAGGGGTGAGCAGGAAGAACATTGCCAACATTGGTACCCCTTAACTTTACTCAGGGAAGACTTCTATACTTGTTCTAGAAATGGTAAGCCATTGACATCCAACCCTCAGCTTACTGTCTGTGAAGTCTGTTCAACCTAAAAGCTTGGAGTATATGTGTCCACACCAGACCGCCTAAGTGCTTTGCCCAGGACTGACATGTGCCAACTCAATTCGCAAATATCTATGGCTTGAATGGAACGTGTCCTCTGATGGAAAACGGATATTTTGTAAGCATGCCTTTCCCTCATAGAGAAAACTGTTTCCAGTTGGGTAATATCCCAGTGTATCAACCTGAAGTCCTTCATGATTTCCCCGCAGCAAATAAGCACTTGACCTTACTGCTGTGCTGCCCCACGAAGTGCAAGGGCAACACTTCAATAAGCCAGTGATGCCCTTACCATGAAGGAGAAGGTGCCAAGGCTCTGAGGAGAGAAAACAAACAAACCGACAGCAGGTGAAGAAAGGAAGAAAGAAAGAGACATCACATAAACTTGGATTTGGGTAATAGAAAATAATACTGCCAGAGGACATAGAAGAGGTGGCGTTTAAGGGTCCTTTGTCACAGAGGTACATTAATCTCTCAGCACTAAAGTGGGATCAAAATCTTATCTATTTAAAAATTCTCTATCATTTCTTTCAACAAAACAGCTCTAATTTTCTTTTTGGCTCTGAGTTATATGTTACTGGAATAAATTCAGCTGTTTGGAACAGAGTAAATCACTTGAAGCCAAGGTCAAATATTTGGTCCTTGACTAGCCGTATTAGCTTTACACACAGAAAACATCCCTAAAGCCATGGACACAATTCAGCCCCACACAATGATTGATCATAATTGGGGCTAGAAGAGAGTATATGCTTGTTTCTGCAAAATAGCTCTCTACATTGAAAAGAACTTCTCAAGGCTCTTGTCTTAATAATATCACATCATCCTCATTTGCAAAGTTAACTTCAAGAATCCCTTGGCACTGTTTCCTGAGATTTTTGCATTGCTGCTGGCGGAGAGACCAGGCCCACTGACTTCATGCTGAAGTAGCCCAGTTTGGATGAAGGAAAGACATGAACAAGATGAATAAACCACAGAGTGGGTCACTGCTACAAACTCTGTTAACTAAAGATTACAGAGAACTTGATTTTAGGATCTCAGAGGATACAGGAAATATTCAGCATTGTACACTGTAAAAAAAACAAACCCTTCTCAAAACAAACACCGTTCTCTTCTGTTTTGGTTTTGCTCTAACGAACAAGGCTGTACAAAGAAAGAGGAAACCTTTGGTAGACACAGGCTGCTTTTTGCTTTCTTCCCATCAGGCCCCTGAATGAGGATTGGATGTATGAGCTAACACTTGGGCAGCTCTCGTGAACCGGATGTTGAATGTATTGCAGGATCTTCAAAGATAACATAGGATCATGGCCTGCAATTCTCTGTGACATGTTTGCCAGCAGGTTAAGGTCTAGACTGACTAAGGAGCATTGCACATCCATATACACTGCAGGTCGCCTTCCTCACATAAGCCTGATCAGATCCAGCCTTGCAAGCCCAGACAGGAGGCAGGATCACAGATGGTCTGAAGGGGAGGGATGCACAGCAGGCAGGGCGAGTACCCAAGTCTAAAGTTGAAACCCCAAAGTGTGAGGGACTATAAAGAGAGAACAGGAGGAGGAGGCAGAAGTACAAAACCAAATGGAAAATAAACTGAATTTCAGCCTGCCTCTCTGCCAGTTTTCAGCTTTGCAAAATACAGCGACACAGCCTCTAGGGTGACTTAGAGAGAAAAGGGAAAAGAGGCAAAGTTCATGGCTGGGAGAGTGAGCAGGCAGGACTGGGGCCTGGAGAGAAAGTGTTCCAGTGCATACAAGGAAGGAAGGAAGGAAGGAAGTGATGCAATACAGCAAAAAATGGAGATAGCCCGAGTGATTCCACAGAGACTGGACTGTGCGAAAGGGCCACGTGTGCAGAGAGAGACTGGTGGGAAAGCTCTTGGAACAAACCACAGCCAGATGACCTCCCATCAGAGGGGAAACGGAGACGCTGGCCTGGGAGGAACAAGGCGCACACGTAGGCCCGTGCCAAGGACGGGCGTTCAGCCTTGATTGCATCTTAAGAGAGCACTCGAAAGGATATAAATGAAGATAAGACCTAGTCAGAGGAAGTTCAAAGACTGAAATTTGCATCCTCTCTAGCTGGAGCAGATTTCTACATCTTTATTCCTTCCCTTCCTGTCCGAGCTTGAGAAGAAGAGAGTGGAAATAAAAACCAAGGTCTCTCAGTCCTACCCCCAACCCTTCAGTTAATTCACTGTGAGACTTTATCTCTCTCGATTCCAGTTTATTCAGCCCCAAAATGAGCATGTTGGGTCAGCCACTCATGTTTTTAGAAGCAAAATATCCTTACTCATATTCCTCCCACAAAGAACCTTGCATAGGCTGCAGGCTCCAGAGGGTCAAGGTCGTGTCTGTCTTGATCACTATCACATCACCATGTTTGGACCAGTACCAGGCATGTCGTAGGACATACTCAGTGGATGTGTGTTAGAACAGCTGAAGCAGACCACAACTCATGAAACAGATACAAGCAGAGCTGCCCTGGCTGGAGCTGTAGGTCACCTACTATGTCTACTGCCCTCCCCACCCCAGGGGCCCAGTGGGAACTCCAGGTCTGCAGGAAACCCAATCTGAACTTTGTTGGACTAAAGGTAGAGGCTTCCCTACAAGTCATAATTCTATAGTTTCCCTACAGCCCATGTTGAGTGAGTTGAGTAGAAATTAATCTGGTTTGGCCCACATTCACCTGCCTGAAGGATCACTTTTCCCACTTCACCCTCTACTTCAAAGTCTTGGTCTTGCAACCGCTCGCTAGCACATTTTCCCCTCCCTTTGCGGAAGATGAAAGCATTTTTCCAGACAGGCCTGCTGTGAGTGACTTCATGGAAATGAATGTCTTGCATCCCTAATATGCCTCTCACATGGGCAACCCCTTCTATTTATTTATTTTTAAGAATAGGGCTGGGAGGTTGACGTTTCCATTAGCCGTTGAGGGGTATTTTTTTAAATAAAAACTCCACTCCTCGGTGAGACATGCTTCACATTCCGCTCTCCCCACTTCAGGCAGTTATGTGCTACTAAATACGCAGTGGAAATGACACACGTCTGGAAACCCAGAGGCAACGCCGTCTCGAAACTGCCCGCTCGGTTGTACACAATGAAGGTGTTGTAAGTGGTTAATTGAGGAAGGCAGACTCCAAGATTCTCAAAAGCAAACTCTGTGGTACCTTATGCATCTGGCATTTGTCGCTTCAATGTATTCAAAGGAGACTTATATTTGAGGGCTGGTCACACCTATAGCAGGACAAAGGCACAGAGTTACCTGGTCTTCCACAGGAACCCAGAAATATCATCGTATCTTGAGATGAAGTGAGGCCAGTAATTCTATCTACATGGGAGGAAAATATAAACATACCTCATACTTCACCTTAGATACTAACAAGCTGAGCGGATGCATAACTGGTTGCAATCTATATAGCCAAGCGTGATGCTCTCTGTTCCAAAGGACAAAGGTAATAAATGGAACTCCAAGTATTTTTCTTTCACTTTATGGCCACAGAGATATCTCTATGGGGTATTCTGTAGATCTACCTGAAGGCTAGTAATAGGATAGAGGTTTTGAAATGGAAATTAAAAATGGAATTGGATTACTAAGGATTATATTAATGAAATACAGATTGAATGAAATATAAATTAAGTATCAGAACAGGAAGACATTTGTCCCATTTGAAGAAAGAAGAAAGCATTGAAAGTCTTTGGGCACAGACTCACCACACAATCTCAAACATACCAAGAGTTTAATCCTTAGCAAAATACGAGGTTCATTAAATATGTCGGGGAAATTGGCAATTACCTTTTAACAAACTCAAAGAATTTGTTAGACAACAATTAGTTTGCATTATTTAGATGGTCTATAAGTACATGAATTAGAGATACAAGACAATTTTCTTTGAAATATGTGTTTTTAATTAATAAGGGGAAAGGTGCTTAGTTTTGATTGATCCTTGAAAGGTTTGGGGGAAAAACGTCTCTCATGTATGATAAATTTAAAAATCACCTAATTTGTTCCAAAAAGGAATCCAGGTCAATTTAGAGATTTATGTGCCAGTACGTAGGGCCACCAAGTGAAAGGAGAGCTAGCAGTGGCATTACCCAGGAATCTGGACGCTTAAAAATGACCCTTGACTGTCCATGAGGAATGCACTGGGGGAGGAACCTGAGAAGGAAGCTAAGGGACACGCCACGCAGAGCTTAGCTTCCCCGAGTGTCTGAACCAGAAACCGCCTCACCAGGTCTTCTCTGGCTTCTCTTCTGTTCCTGCCTTTTCTCTAAAGCTGGGACCTATCCCTGTACTATCCAAAATCTGGACAGAGGGACCCCAGGTAAAAGAGGAAGGCAATACAAGCATGCATGTGAGCAAAATCACACCTGGGCATGAGTGTGCAAACACTTGCATGAGCACACACACCCGTTCCATGCTAACACTCAGGGCATGAGTAACAAAGAAACCACTGTGGCATTTTTTTTCAAATCTCAGATAACTTCTCAGAGTATGGAAAGAGTTAAGACTATGCACCTTTGTACCTGTTTCCTTTAGCCAAGTAAAGCAAATGCCACACAGCATACAGTTCTGTTCTGGATGGACTCAATT
This sequence comes from Artibeus jamaicensis, assembly GCF_021234435.1. Lineage (NCBI taxonomy): Eukaryota > Metazoa > Chordata > Mammalia > Chiroptera > Phyllostomidae > Artibeus > Artibeus jamaicensis. Next base: position 16,214,150 of record NW_026522056.1, on the reverse strand, counting down.
CATCATCTTGATGCCAAATATAAAGTGATCCAAGTGAAATCCAATTTTGCAATCACGAAACAGAGAAATATTTGAACATGCTTGGCGGGGTCAGATTTTGTTGGTTCTGCAATACTATTGGAAAACAAAGTTGTAAGATTCTTTCGCATGGCGGTAGGGTGTTCTTGTTTTTTGCCTGTGGTTTTACAGGGCAAACACACGAGAATAATTTAGCTCATGGGCTTCAGTTCTGATCGTAGGAAACAGTTTACAGTAACTTATTCTTTGCATATCCCCTACACTCTGTGGGACAGAAGAAGCAATGACTTGGATATCAGAACCATGTTCAATTTCTAGTTCTGTCACCAGTGTTAGAACCTTGGACTAATTTGTTCTCCAAGCTTCAATGCTGTTAATCCATAACATGGCAATAATTGTGTGTAGTTCTCATGTTTATCTTGATGTTTAACAGAAACAGTCCATGTAAATGCTTAGCACTCGTTTATTAAATCCCCCAAACGTGCCTTTCTGGGGCTGCAGTGCAGAACCAGACAGAAAGCAAAGACTCTGCCCTTGGGGAGCAAATACTCAAGTGGAAAGAAGATAAAAAACTACAACGAAATTCCCAGTGAAATTGTTACAGGTTAGTTCACTGGGCTCTCATTTGTACATCTCAGTAGTATTAGGATTTTGCAATTATTCGTGTGAGTATATGATTAATGTGATAATAGAGACCCACTATTGTATGCCAATAGCATGCACAGAGTGGGCAAATATGCATAATTGCAGAATAAATGAGTGAATGCATGGCAATAAGGAAATGAACAGAAGGCTACAATTGAGAAAATGGTGATATGAGGCAATAACTCTTTTCATGGGTTAGCCTAGAAAGGTCTCTCTAGGATGCTTAACGGGTGGGAAGAGACCAGTCACACGGATGAAGAAAGCCAGGAGAGGAGAATTCTGGACAGGAAGCATCCACAGCAAAGGCCCAGAGACAGGGAAGAGCATGGAATGCTTGAGGATGGAAGGGGCCCGTGTGGCTCATTCAGGGTGAGTGGCTAGATCACACAGTGCCTACAGACCATGCTCAGTTTGAGTTCCATCTAAACCTGCCTAAGTTCCATTTCTCTCTTTGACACCTCCTTTTGTTTTATAGTTTTGTTTTAGTATCAAGATTAACACACATGTAAAACTTAGGCCACAATGCTAGGTAGCAGGTGATGAATCATGGATTATGGGAAGCACATATCCATGTTCAGAAGTGGAAGGGATGTGAGCTAATGCGTACTGGAAAGGTTAACCTCTGTTGGAGTTTACCTCTAAGTTCAGGCTTTCCCTTGAAATTATTGTGCCATCAGGCACTTGGCTACCCACTTTACAGAGCACCCAGAAATCGGGCTGTCCCAGGATGAGTGCTCTCATTCCCACTTTGTTGCCTAGCCATTGGAGGATTTTAAGATAATTTCCTAAAGCCAGACTTTGCAACACTCTAACGCATGGCTTTTCCTCCAGTTTTACTGGTAGATTAAACCAGTAAAACTTCATCTGCACAGCCCCTCACGTCAGCAAGCTCACCTTCCCTGCAGATGTCCTCTTCAGCTTCTACACTAACTCCGTAGCCCAGTTGTGTGCTGACTCATTTGTGCCCTGTAAGCAATTCAGCCCAAGCCACTGCTCAACACTTCGCTCCTCTGGGGCAGGAAACTGGAAAATTTTGCTGATTTTTCAGAAGTTCAGTATTTGACATCCATTGCGTCCTGTGACTCATTGGCTCTGAGTTTGGATCTATTCCTTAGGTTTTAGGATATTCTCTGTTCCTTCCTCTTCTTCCTGCCTTAACTTTTGGAGATCCGTCTTAGCTTGGTCTGGGATTCTGATCGTCGCCTGGCCCAGTGTGCAGGACCAAATGCCGTGGCTTCCTTGTAGAAGACCCCTGGTAAAGGCAATTAATGACATCTTGGGCAGCAGCACCTCTTGTCAGCCTTCTGAGTTCTGCCTTGAGCAAAAAGCTGGGGTCTACTCCCCCCACCCTACCAGGGGGGACCTGTGGTTTGGTGGAGGAAGTAAGCCAAAAAGTTTCTATATACTTCATCTGGAACTTCCTTTGAAATATGCAAGTGAGTAATATGTAACAGAGACTTTTAATAGATAATGCTATTTCTTTAAAACGATACCTGAACTATATGTGTTAAATGGCATTGAAAATACTTGGGCCATATGATAAAAAAGAAAAGGAGTATGGTACTATATATGCAGCGCAAGCTCAACCATGCAGAGGACAGTTATCACATAGAAAAGAAAACAGACCGGACTGTTAATGAGATTTATATCTGGGTAATAAGATTGTGGATTCTTAAAATTATTATTTTCTTCATAGTTTTCTGTATTTAATAATTTTTATTACATATATTACATAGTCAGAAAAAAATTATTTATTAAAGAAAAGAAATCACACAGAATGAGTGGAATTATCTGTAATCCTCAACCTAGGCATATTAGAATTAATGAGAGAAAAATGAATAAATGCAGGGGGTGGGAGAGAACTTTCAGAAGTGATGGGTCCGCTTTTGGCCTTGACTGCAGTGATGGTTTCATGATTGTATACGTGTCTTCGAGCTCAAGTTGTATAAAATAAATATGCACAAAAAAGTCATATATAAATATGACTTTTTATATATCAGTCGCACCTCAATAAAGTAAGAATTTTTTTAAAGAATTAATGGGACAACTTTTTAACACTTCCAATTTCCAAGCTGAACTGTGTATCAATTAAATCAGAAACAAAAGCCCAGGCATCAATATTTTTACGTTTCCAGGGGATTTCAGTGCCCGTCCAAGGTTAAAAAGCACCAGCAGACTAATTGGATAGGCCAGAGCAGCGGTTTGCCACCCTGGCTGCTAGTAGCATCTCCTAGGGAGCTTCGATAGTGTGGTCCCTGAGCTCAGGCATTGGTTTGAACTGGTTGTTGTGGGACCCTGGCTAGCACGGTTGAAATATCCTCTGAAGTACGGACAGGGAAGGTAATATGCACAGGATCTTCACTGAGCAGGCCCCTGTGCTGAGTCTTCTACGTGCATTTAATTCTCAAAACTAGGATACTGTTTTTCTCACCTTACAGAAGAGAAAACCAGGGTTCAGGGGCATGAAATAAATTGTTCACGGCAACCCAGATGGTTTGAACTGAGGTTGTCTGTCTCCTGCGGGGCCAGGTAAAGAAAGAATTCTCCCTAGTGTTCTCTAAACCCCTGCCCGAATGGAGAATCTGGTATACACACTGCTAAAACATGGATGCAGCAGGTCTTCTTACATCTTCCAATGAGCAATTTTTCCCTCTTGTCGAACTCTTATCCAATGTAAACACATCTGCAATATTCTGGGCGTTTCTGTGTATTCATTCCATAACAACCTGAATAGTTTAACTTCATGTATGTTCCAGTACGTATAGTAATGCTTTAGAACTTAAACTTCCAACTTGGTTAAAGTTACAATAGTGTCCCAGTGCTCAATTTTATAACACTGTCCATCTTCTCTCCTGAAAGCATGGCATGGTTCCTATTTGGATTTTATTTTATACCATTTTTGGTAATAAACAGTTAAGTATATTTTGAGAATTCCTTAAAGAATCCTGAAAACCTCCTTGCATGTTTGAAGGCCCTGCCGGATGTCACAAAACCGGTTTTAGGAGAGCTGTTTCAGACAAATTTCAACACTGCCGAATTTGCCTTGAGTTCCTCTCTGATGCTTTATTTAGAATGAGTTGTGTTCTGCTGAGCCGGCTGAAAATAAACTTGACCTCTTCCAATAGGCAAGATCCCCCTGACCTCAAGCAGAGCTGCAGGTGTGCATCCGGCAGAACTGGGCCCTTTTCTCTTATAATCTCAGTCCCAGGTCTTTGAAGCAAAACTCATTTGCCCAGATTTGTATAGCCTTACCTGAGCGTAACATTACCCAATAAAGCCAAATTGATGTGTGAAGGATACAAAATAAGCCATTTCGATGCTGGGAATTCCGGATCAGCTTATGGAGAAGGATTTGTGAGACAGCAGAGAGGACAGAGAACAAATACTGTGTAGAAAGATCGTTTGTAACTGCTTCTGCTCTTGCACAATGAAATAGGCATTACTTACCAATGATTTTGCAAACAAAGGAAGAGTATTGTCCAAAAACTTGCAAGGTAACATAATCTGAATTTGAATACCTTTGTCAGTGGGTATAGACAAGAAAGAGAAGAGAAACAATAGTTAAAAGAATAACCGTCTTGGGTGCTTATGTTCAGATGAAAGGCAAATCCTTTCTACTCACCACCTCTTTCTTACTTCCTTTCTCTGTTAGCACTTTACTTTGGGTTCTTCCTTGGCAAGAATTCTGTGTAGCAATGTGTTTTGTGATTGGGTTATCTGGTTAAGAGTTATAATGAATAAAGTGAAAAAAGATATGTTCATGTCTATTTTTCTAAAGGAAAAATCCTCGTCATGTTTCTTTTACCTACCATAGACCACAAGCAAAAATAAAAGGCAAAGGGGTAATAGTCCACACAGCTAAACAAGCACATGAGAAAAAATACTGCCAGAGAAACCGAACCCTTTTGGACTAAATGCAAATCAAAGGTCATCCCCATTCTTCCACCAAGAGAGCCCGTACTTGTTGCAGTCCGCTAATCTGACTAGATCTTTCTTAAAGTTCTGCATTATTTTATCTTTAGTATTTAATTGTTTATAAAGTTTATATTAATATTTATGTAAATAACTGTTTAACATTTATATTCATTTCAGTGTGAATATTTAATATTTAAGGTTGTTATTTATAAATGAAAACCTATTTGTGTATTTCTATAAATAGGGGTTTTTTAAAGATTTTATTTATCTTTAGAGGGGAAGGGAAGGAGAGAGGGAGAGAAATATCAATGTATAGTTGCCTCTTGTGTGTCCCCTGCTGGGAATTGGCCTGCAACCCAGGCATGTGCCCTGACTGGGAATTGAACTGTGGTTGCTTGGTTCCCAGGCCTGTGTTCAATCCACTGAGCTACACCAGCCAGGTATAAGTAGGTATTTTTATATGTGTATTTTGCACACATGGGAAAGAGACTTGTGCAGATATCATTTGTTTCAGTTAATTAGTAAGTTAAAAAATCTTCTGACAGCTCTAAGTTCCATAAAAACTTTAGTTAGTAGAATGTTTGTTATGAAGCCAAATGTAACACCATTAGCTTTTAAAGATTTAGCTAGGGGTTTTTAGAAAGTTCTTATCTCTTTTAAGAGAATACCTAACTTACGAAAATATTATACAGGTATTTATATAAAATGTGTCCCTTAATGGCATGTATGTTATTTGTTATCAAGTGACCCTCTTGTGATTTCTCCCAAGCATCTTTACATCTTCAGGAAACTGTAAAATTTCTAATATGTTATTAATTCAGGATATTCATACAGCATTGAAAAAATGGGTGTTTTTTTGTCCATGTCAGTTTTCATCAGAGTTCACAGAACAGTCTGTTCCAAAACAGATTGTAATCTTCACTATTGTAATTCTCAAGAAAGTTGAAGATGAAAGGAATCAGGACTTGGTTCACAAAAGGAGAATCAACTTGTCTTTTTGTTACTTTACCCGGAATTTCACAATCCTTGCTAAACCACCAGAGAAGGGCCGAAAGCAATAAAACAGCAGAAACCCAGTAAGAATGTGCCAGAGTTCACAGAATAATTGCCTCAAGCTTACTCCATTGACCTTTAATCTGTCTGGGGCATCAGTAGTTTTTCTGTGAAGCATCTCAAAATGTGACCACAGCCAGGCTTCCCAAAGCTTTTCCAAAGGCCAGAGTCCTAATAGCCCAAGTCAGACCAGTTTCTGGGTGGACTAGTTGGGTTAAATTCATCCCGTAAGAAATGTAGCAGTTTTCTCCAGCATGGTGTGTTCGAGATGTGCAGGGGTCAGACCCTGAAATAGGATGTAATGTCTGACTCAGGGAAAGACTTTTCCAGGGCTTCTCTGACTTACACTTGCAAGGTGTTTGGCCCAGAAGTCCCTCTAGAACTCTAAAACCAGCATCTGAAGAGCAAAGTGGGGTCTCAGAGTGGAGAGATCACTGATCAGAAAGTCAGGAGGCTCACCTTTCCATTACTTACAGACCACGTATTAGCCACATGAACTCAGAAATGACACTTGGAATCATTTATTAAGGTCCCGTACTACATGTTAGGACTGGCAAATATAAATAAGGTCTGGTTGCTGACTTCAAGAAGCTCATCCTTTAATGAAGAGAGTAAAATAACACAAATTATTGGGATATAATTCAACAAGTGATATTTAAGTGTTTGGGAAAATTCTAAAGAGAAAGAAGAATCAATTTTGTTTGGGCAGGCAAAAACATCTGGAAAGGTTTCAGTCCTGGCCTCAAAACATAATTACCAAATGATCTGGTATGAAAATATACAGTGCAGGAGAAGGAAGGACATTTTAGATAAAATATAAACTGAGGCAAATTGCGAAAGGCTTTGAATAGCTTGCTAGGGAATTTGGGCAACTTGGGCTCTTTGGGTCTAAATTTTCTCATCTTTAAACAAGGGAATGGAGTTGGACTGGATGACTTCTACTTCTAGGACCAGATATCAAAGTCTAAAAAAGATGACATTAAAGTTCAAGAAGAAACTCCTTATTTAAAATTTGGCCACAGTATATCTGTTCCTGTAAATACCAAGTTGGTGACTATTACTTTAAATTCCAGAGAAGTAACCTCCCCTGCATTATCATAACAGTGGTTGAGCTCTGTCCAGAGAAGGTCCAGCCATTCTTTATATAAGGAGAACAGTTTGCATGACATTGATGAAACTGGCAGCCAAGGAGAGTGGACTGGAATGCAGATGTGTGAATAATGACAACCTCACTGTACTAGTCGGTGGGGGCGGTAGACACTGTTGAGTCAGCATTCAAATGACTGAGCGAGTGGAGCAACAAATCTGCATCATATTTTGCATTAAGCTTGAACATTCCTCTGTGGAAACTACTGGGATGGTCCAGAAGGCCACAGCTATGGGCAACTGGTGATTGACAACTTCATCATGACAATGCACCTGTTCATGCATCACGTCTCATACACAGAGTTTTTTGGCAAAACATCAAATCACCCAGGTGGCCCTGGCTGCTGTGGTTCAGTGGATTATGTGCTGGCCTGAGAACCAAAGGGTTACCAGTTCAATTTCCAGTCAGGACACATGACTGGGTTGCAGGCCAGGTCCTCAGTAGGGGGTACACAAGAAGCAATCACACATTGATATTTCTCTCTCCCTCTTTCTTCCTCTCTACCTACCTCTCTAAAAAAGTAAATAAATAAAGTCTTTTAAAAATTCACCCAGATGACTCAGTCCCCCCTGGAGCCCAGATTTAGCACCCTGTGACTTCTGGCTTTTCCTTAAAATTAAAATCACCTTTGAAAGGAAAGAGATTTCAGAGCACCAGTGAGATTCAGGAAAATACGATGGGGCAGCTGATGGTGATTGGGAGAACTGTGTGAGGTCCCAAGGGGCCTACTTTGAAGGGGACTGAGGTGTCATTGTCCTGTGTGCATTGTTTCTTGTATCTTTTATCTTCTTCAGTAAATGCCTCTATGTTTCTTATCATGACTGTATACCTTCTAGACAGACTATATATATATATATATATATATATATATATATATATATATTTAATGACTCAATACTACTTTGTGCTATACATGTCAGAAGAACATTTGCTGGAGCTTCAAGATGAATTAGTTGAGATGCTATGCTAGAATGGTAATGTACAGACTGACTTGGGTTCCCTCAAAATTTATATATTGACATCTTGACCCCTAATATAACTGCATTTAACAAAAGGAAGTAATTAAGGTTAAATGACGTCATAAACATGGCTCCTGATCCCATAGGACCAGTGTGTCTACAAGAAGAGACACCAGCTAGCTCACTCTCACTCTCCCCTCACCCACTTAAAGGACGGACCTCAGGGGGGATTCAGCAAAAACACAGTCATCTACAAACCAGGAAGAGTCCTCACTAGAAGTCAGATTTGATGGCCTTGATCTTGGTCTTCTAGCTGCCAGAGTCCTGAGAAATGTATGTTGTTTAAGCCACCTCATTTCAACAAAACCAGCAGCCCTAACCGACTAATCCAAACATCAAACACATGAGTGTTTGTTGTGGGACCGAATTTTTTAAAGTTTTGGTTCAGATATCAAAATCTATTTTTAAAATGCAGTTTTAATATTTAAACATTTAAATGATTTGTTCTTTATGGTAATTACTGAGCTCTAGGAAAAATGTTTTTAACTGATGATGTAGCAATGTGATGTAAAGAGTACAGCCCTCCCCCAAATATTTTTCACTGAAATGTAATTGACATAAAACATTATATGAGTTTCAGGTACACGACATAATGACTCAATATTTATATGTACATGATGTCTTACTTCATTTGAAATGATAAAATTCATTGGTTTACAATTTTCTCTTCTATATGTCTGAACTTTATCAGTGAGCTTAGTATTAGTGACATTCAAACAAGTGAATTGAGCTGATAAATTTGACACATAAATGAATTTCAAACCAAACAACTTAATTTCAATCTTTTAAGATTCTAAGGCATATTTATATACTTACCTCTACTAAAAAATATGGTAATTATTTTGACATTCACTCACATGATACTTGTCAGTAGCTGTTGGATGCCAGTGTTGAGCCCTGGGGAGAATGACAGACCCATTCCTTGCTCACAGCCAAGCCCATAGACAATGCAACTAGCAGTGACAGACAATAGCATGTTCATGGCTATAATAGAAGTGCATGTAGCAAAAGCATCTAGCTAATTAGCAGGGCCAGGGGTGTCCTCCTAGCTTGGCATATAGTAGGTACCAGTAGCTATGTTATATAAAGGGATGTTAGTCAATAGGAATTAACCAAGCAAAGAGGTAGGGGATGAATTTTCAGGCAGGGTAAACATCATATTCGAAGGTCTGAAGTGAAAGAGCATGGCCAGTTACAGAAATAAAAAGAAGTTCCACATGGCCGGAGGGCAGAATCCCAAGGGGCTAAAACATGTAGAAGCATGTGTCCGCGGACAAACCCATTACGCTGTTTCACGCTCCATCATCACTAAATGAATTAAAACCTGTGCCCCTGGTGTACATAGGATAGACCTTTAGACTCAAAAGGGGGCTTTAGAAAAGTAATCTTTTGCTGTTTTAGTAAAAGGTAGCAAAACCTTTTACAGGTATTACATGAGTTCAGATACATTTTCTGACCCAGAAAAAAATGCCACATACCAGAAAAAAAATTCTTTAGATAGTCTGAAACCCCTGACCATAATGTCTATCTGTACTTCCTCCACATGGGAATTCCTCTTCCAAGAACTGGACAGAGAAGCCCTTGTCTTGGCCTAACTTCTGTAACGTGTCTGGGGCACGGCCTGAAAGAGTAGTGTTACTTCTAGCCACCATTCAGGGCAAAACGATCTACGTTTATAAGAACAACTAAGAACATAGGCAGAGTAATATCACCTGGGACATAAAATATGTGTATCTTTTAAAAAACACAAGAGGACTTATTTTTGTATTGAATTCATTAGAGTAGCACTGGTTAATAAAAGTATATAGGTTTCAAGTGCACATTTCTATATACAACATCATCTGTTTATTGTGTGTTCACCACCCAAAGTCAAGTTGCCTGCTGTCCCCATTTATTCTTCCTTTACCCTCTTCTACGTCCATCACTGCTTCCCCCCGTTGTATCACCACACTGTTGTCTGTGTTCATGAGGGTTTTTTTCCTTAACCCCCTTTGCTTTTCTCCCCCAGCCTTCAACTCCCCTTTGCTCTGACAGCTGTCAGTCTGTTCTCTGTATCAATGTCTGTTTCTATTTTGTTTGTTTATTTTGTTTATTCAATTCCATATGTAAGTGAAATTATATGGCATTTGTCTTTGTCTGACTGGCTTATTTCACTTTGCATAATACTCTGCAGGTCCCTTCATTCCACTGCAAAATGTAAGAGTTTCTTTTTTTTATGGCCAAGTAGTATTCCGCTGTGTAAATGTACAGCTTTTTTTATCCACTCATCTGCTGATGGACACTTTGGCTGCTTCCATATCTCGGCAATTGTAAATAGTGCTGCAGTGAACATAGGGGTACATATTCTTTTGAATTAGTGCTTCAGGTTTCCTCAGATATATTCCCAGGATTGGAAACACTGGATCATAAGGCAGTTCCATTTTTAATTTTTATGAAACTCCACACTGTTTTCCATAGTGACTGCATCATTCTGCATTCCTACCAACAGTGTACACTTTTTCCATATCCTTGCCAGCACTTGTTTGTTGATTTATTGATGATAGCCATTCTTACTAGTGTGAGGTGATATTTCATTGTGGTTTTAATTTGCATTTCTCTGATGATTAGTGATGTTGAGCATCTTTTCATATGTCTATTGGCCATCCATATGTCCTCCTTGGAAAAGTGTCTATTCAGGTCTTTTGGCCATTTTTAATTGGATTGTTTGGTGGGTGGCAGGGGGTGGGTGGTATTGTATAAGTTCTTTATAAATGTAACGCCATATCAGATGTAGCATTGGTGAATATGTTCTCCCATTCAGTGGGTTATCTTTTCATTTTGTTGATGGTTTTCTTTGCTGTGCAAAAACTTTTTAGTTTTATATAGTCCCATTTATTTATTTACTTTTGTTTTCCTTGCCCAAAGAGATATAGCAGAAAAAATATTGCTCCAAGAAATGTCCAAGATTTTACTGCCTATTTTTTCTTCTAGGATTTTTATGGTTTCAAGTTTTACATTTAAGTCTTTATTCATTTTCAGTTTATTCTTGTGTGCAGTGTAAAAAGGTCGTCTAGCTTCTTTTTTTTTTTTTTTGCATGTTGTCTTTCTAACTTTCCCAGCACCATTTATTGAAGAGACTACTTTTATCCCATTGTATGTTTTTGCTTCCTTTTTCAAATATTAATTGACCCTATGGCATGGGTTTATTTCTGGGTTCTCCATGCTGTGCCATTGATCTATATGTCTGTTTTTATGCCAGTACCATGCCGGTTTGATTACTATGACCATGTAGTATAGTCTGATGTCAGGTAGCATGATTTGAGGGCTCACTCTTTAATAAAATGGATTTCTTGTGGGGCTTTGTTGTAATTTTGCTAAGATAATTTTTTAGGTAGAATTCTACACATTTCAGCTTTTGTTTATCCTCTCTACAGAATGAAGCAATTGCTTGGATGATTTAGAATATGCATATTACTGGTAGATGTGTGATCAGTGTTATAAATATTCTGACCACAAATTTAATTAGTTTTTTCTTAATCACAATTATCACCGTTGTTGCCTTATGATTCTTTTCCCCCAAAGGCCATGTATTATATTAATGAGATAATCATGAATGGGTAAATCAATTATTTTTACACCACAAAAGTAAATTTGCTTAAGAAGCTTACCAGACAAAAAGTTCCCCCTTCACTTCCTTTTTCATCTGATGATTTTGTAGGTGTGTGTTCATGAATATGAGCCTGTATATCTATGGCTACTGTGTATCTCACAAGCACACACATGCACACACACGTGCTATTCAGCAGCCAACATGGATAACAGAAACTTGCCCTTTCATTGCAAAGGGCAAGTTTCTGTTATCCAATTATTTTTAACCAATTGCCTTAACCAACTACCCCAAGAGCTAGATTTTAAAAAGAAATCCATGTTTAGCAAGATAGAAACTTTATTTTAGCCCTGGCTGGCATAGCTCAGTTGATTGAGCACAGGCTGCAAACTAAGGGGTTGCTCGTTCGATTCCCAGTCAGGGCACATGCCTGGGTTGCTAGCCAGATCCCCAGTGGGAGCCACGTGGGAGGCAACCACACATTGATGTTTCTCTCCCTCTCGTTCTCCCCCCCTTCCTTCTCTCTAAAAATAAATCAGTAAAATCTTTTTAAAAAACTTTATTTTAAATGAAGACTTATGAATATTTGTATGCAGTATCTTATCGATAGTCTCTTAATAGACTACATATATATCTTTCAAATGTAGTCTTTATTAAAATGATTATTTTCATATTATTGTCCAATTGAAATAATAAAAGTTAAAACTGTAGGTGCAAAATATACCAATGAACTTACCCGTCTCTGCATATCTCTAAGTGAATCATGTTTTGAATTGAAGAATAAAGGGGAAATATCCAGATATTTTCTTTAATACAAAAATTTTCAGCTTTAGTCTGGTCAATGTGTTTAGGTATCAAAATGTTCTCTACTACTGTATACTAATCATTGAACTTTGGAAAACAGCAGGATCAATATGCTTATCCACACATGAATGAACATTCTATTGCTCAAAGAAGGATAAAAAAATTCACCTAATTACAAAGCAATGTTTAATGTTTAGCCAACAGTCAATATTTAGTTGACCTTGTTCTCATCTGCCTGGTATCTTACACCACACAAAGCAATGTCTCTTAATGGAAATGTCAAAATTGAAAATCCTCCTATCTGTTCCTTACGGTGAACGTATGTGATCATAAAACCCTTGAGACCTTCCAGACCTTTTCATCTCGAGCACCTAAGTCCACAGATGAGGAAACTGAAGCAAGGGAGAGAGGACAGTCTGTTGAGGGAGAGAGTGCTTCCGTGTGGGACCTGGGTCGGGCGTGAGCAGGGCCGCAGGATGTGGAGGCAGACAGTCTGGCCCCAGGACCGGCCTTCAACCGCAGGGCTCCCTTGCCTTTTTCTAGTTGTATTTAGTGTTTTACATTTTTTCATCATAAAGTTGTCTCTACATGGTTTTCTTTTATCTTTTTATAAGCATATAGAGTCATTCGGCATATAATGAGAAACACATTCTATGTGTAAAATACAACAAAATTAAGCACCAGTAAAGATTTATTGATCTCTTAATGACCTGCAAAGCACTATATAGATGTTTTGAGAGCTTGAGAATTGGCGGTAATGATACTACAGTTTTTATTTTGCTCATTACACTTTCCAAGCATTTTTAAGTTTTTCAACAAGCAATAACTGGTATATATGAATTAAACATGTATTGAGTGAATGGACATATGTAATTATATGCATGAGAAAATTTAATTAATATAAGCAATGTCAACTCAAATCACTGCAATATGAACTACTGAAACTGGTTTCTTTTGGAATTTCTTTTGAGAAATGTGTTAGAACATAGTTATCCAGAATTCTCTTCTAGGTCAGGAGTCAGCAAACTTTTTTTCATGAAGGACGAGAAGTAAATATTTTAGGCTTCCTAGGCTATTTGGTCTCTGTCACAGCTACTCAGTTCTGCTGTTGTATTGCCAAGGCCATAGGGGCTGCTATTTTTTTTTTACAGGCTATATAAAAACTATAGAATATGTTTTTCACTCAAAGACACAAGTATGTGACCCATTTCTTTGTGATTGTTTCTATCAGAAAAACTAGCATTACAAAAACAGTTTAGTGTCATTGGTGGTAAGATACATAGCTCGGGGACTAAATCCCAACACTACTTCCTAGTCTGTGACATAAGATTTGAAATTCTTTGTATGTCAGTTCTTCATCTATAAAATGATTGTAATAATAATAATACCTTCCTCATAAGATAATTGTGGGTCTGAGTGAATTAATAGATATAAAGCACTTAAACTGTGCATGGTATATAATAAATACTACACACATGTTTACTAAATAAATAGCCTTATTGTTTAAAAACACTCTTTCAGAAGAACTTCCAAAGCAATTGGTAAATCATAAAAGATAACATCATTACATTATAGCCAACTGAATGATTTATAAACAATTTCCCTGAATTTGTTTCTCTCAAAAATCTAATTCAAAAATCAAACATTTGTATCACAAGACAGTAATGAAAAATATTTAAGTTTAAGAACGATTGCCATACAAAGATGGCTTTCTAGGTCAGCTGTGAGTTCAGCTCACATAACATACAGCTGTGAGTATGTACCACATAACAACAGTTCTGTCCACGACTGACCGCATGTATGAAACCATTCCCATAAGGTTAGAATACAGCTGAAAATTCCCACTGCCCACTGACTTCGCAGCCATGGTAACGACCTAGTGTAACACATTATTCACATATTTGCGGTGATGCTGATGTAAACAGACCTATGTGCTACCAGTCATATGAAAGTATAGCACATACAATTATGTACAGCACATACTACTGGATAATAAACGACTTTGTTACTGGTTTATGTATTTACTATATTCTACCTTTTATCAGTATTTTAGAGTGCACTCTTTCTACTTTTAAAAGAATGTGCTGTAAAACAGTACGTTGGGTTAGGCTGACAGCAGCCTCAGGCATCTCAAACATCTCATGCATCTCCTGATTGCATCATTTTCTCTTGTGCTTGATTTAGTCTCAGGCTGTTTTGTACAGTAACCTGCTGTACAGGCTTGTAGCCTGGGAGCAACGGGCTATCCCACAGAGCTTAGGGGTGCAGTGGGTATGTGTAAGTGCACTCTACTGATGTTTGCACGAAGAAGGAATCACCCAGCAAGGCATTTCACAGAACATACTCCCATTGTTAAGCAGCACATGACTATAAGGGAATCTTTAAAATCTGCAGACTCTCAAGTTGACTATTCTAACATGGACGATTCTTATTTAGATACAACCTGGTGTTTTCCTGTATAATTACACTTTACATTTTCAAATAAGGTGCTTAAAATCATATTGTGTGCACACATGAAAAGGTCAACAGAGTACAATTAGTGATAAAGGACACACAGATAATAAAGCAATGGGTGTTATGGAAGAAGGTTAAATGAAGTCCAGTTGAAGTAATCCTAACATTTGTCATTAAGGTACACTTGGGTTGGCCAAAAAGTCCATTTAGTTTTTTCCATAAAATAAAAGATATATCTTTCATTTTCACCAATAACTTTATTGACTTGGCTATTTTGAGCATGTCGGCCACCTCCTGCATGGTATAACATTGGTCGTTCTCAGCCACTGTCTCAATTTGATTGTTATCAATTTCATCTTGTCTACCTGACCACGGAGCATTGTCCAGCTAGAAATCTCTAGCATGAAATCTTGCAAACCATTTTTGGTATCTTCAGTCAGTCACAGCACCTTCTCCATACACTGCACAAATTTTTTTTTTTTTTTTGCATTTCAGGTACATTTTTCCTTTCTTGAAATAATAAAGCATAATATGCCAAAAATGTTGTATATTTTCTCCTATCTTCAACTTTAAAATGGCTACACAAAAATCCACCAATTTTGATGTTTGTTTTTAATGCACACTGAAATGACAGTTGTCACAATGCAATCTAACAAAGTTGTTTCAAATGAAGTTAAAAAGACAGCTAAGCTCTACTTCAGCCATTGTACCAAAAAAACAAACTCCCTCTTTGGCCAACCCAGTAACAGCTCCAGCCTCTGACCACAGAGGGGAGTGTATGATCAGGCCTGGATCATTATAATACTTTCAGAATTTTGAAAACCAGTTAAATAAGACTCCTTATTTTAGTTTCTGGTTACCAACTAAAAGATGTAATCCTTAGTATGCTGACAGCTGTGTTGCATACCTCAAGAAGCTGGTCTCAGAGATTCAAGTCAGCAAATGAAAGAAAAGCAAAGAAGAGAGAGTTCTGATACAGTTCGATTCAATCATCCTGAGGGCACATCCACCTTGCATGCAGGATGTCTAAAATGCAGCTTACCTTCTGGTGTCCCCTCGTATCTCTTGTTACTCAATACCTGTTTCTTTCCTTGTGGGGTGACTTCTCTCTCGAGTATCCCCCCGGTGCCATGGACATGCGTGAGTGAGTAAATATGGCTGAGACAAGATGAGATCTGTTTGGGGATGGAGGAGTGGGCTGTGGCCAGTTTCTCTGAGGAGAAAAAGGCCCCAAGTACCCTCTTCCATAGCCTTTTACTGGGTTGTAATACACAGGAATACAGGGCGGCAAGGATCAAACAGTAGATAACATTTCAAAGAAATCTGAGGGTTTCAGTCTGAGTGAGTGTCTGTCAGGAAGAGAGTTGCAGAAACTTTGGGAGAAATACTCATTTCCTCTCGCACCCTTATCATATGAATGAAAGCACTCTTAGCAGAGCAGATTTCACAGGTTTATCAGCAAGTCTTTGTGGTGCCAGATTTTTCCCCAGGGCACGCTCTGGCCAGGCAAGGAGCTGCTCCCCTCCCCATCAGGTATTCAGGCTTAAGGGGATTAGAGCCAGGAAACACTTCTCCCAGAGAACATGGGGACTGGGGCTTTGACAAAGCTGGGGGCGGGGGGGCAAGAGTTTATTGCTCTTTGTCGCAGCCCCCTGAGTCCTTCCATGATGGCATCCCAAGTGATCAAGTCTTGCTTAGGTTGCCCCCCACTGTGAGGGGTCTTACCCGTCATTGACTTCCGACCAAGCTCTGGGGGCAGGGAGAGGAACTGAGGCAGCGTTTGCTACCAGAGACAGGCTTTGTCATCTGTGGCTGGCATTCCAAAGGTCCTCTCTTGCCCTTAGCCACAAGGGGTAGAGATACAATTCCTAAAACTAGGCAGAGCGGTCTACTACATTTCCTCTTCTCAGATTCATATTGGCTAATGGAATCATTTGTCTCTAAACTAGTTCTGATTTCCGGTAGTTTATTTACCTCGCCTACCCAATCAATATCAAATCCAGATGATTTTGCCTGTTTCCTTTTGTAATATTTACTTTGTTATTTGTATAACAAAAATCAACAAACTCTTGCTTCATCTTTCCACTCCCCTGATTTCTGCTCCCCAAACTAATCATTTTCAAGGGTTTGGTTTTGTTTTTAGTTTTTATTTTTGTTTTGCTGCTTCCATTGATATTTGCTTCTATCTTTCTAAAAATAACACTTAACTGATAATTCTTGATTTTTCTCTTTTAGTTATTTAACTATAAAGGATAAGAATTTCACTCTTCTACATCATATACACACACCTTAATATTAAATTATTATATTCCCTTATATAAAACAACTTTTTTCCCTTAGTTACCTCCTTTGTGGAAGACAAGGCTTATTTTCTATGTTCCCATCACTTGTTCATTTCCAAACCCTCTGCCAAACCTGCAAAACTTTAA
Organism: Artibeus jamaicensis; assembly: GCF_021234435.1. Lineage (NCBI taxonomy): Eukaryota > Metazoa > Chordata > Mammalia > Chiroptera > Phyllostomidae > Artibeus > Artibeus jamaicensis. The sequence continues at coordinate 16,197,080 of NW_026522056.1, read as the reverse complement.
AAAATATATTGATATTATTGATCCGGAAGGTGTGTTTCATGTAGTTTATTCTTTCTTGAAGATATTTCTCACAGAGATTCCCATTTTTCTGCTTTCCTCTGGATAACCTGCAATCCATCCTCTTCCCCACTATCAGCCTGTCACCATCACCCAGGGTACCGTGTTGGACCGTCTATTTCCTAGAGTTCATTATATTCCCCATTTCTGGGTTATTTCCTTGCTATGATAGAGCAGATCCTCCAATGTCTTCCTAAGAGGACATTGAAATTAATTTCCATGCCCAAAATGATTTAAATCTGCCCTGACATTTGATTGATAATTTATTTAATTATAGAATTCTAGCTTGAAATAATGTTTTCTTAAAATTTCTAAGCGTTACATGATTGCCTTCTCGTTTGTAGTTTTGATTTTGACAAGTCCAATGTCACCTTATTCCCAGTCCCATGTCTAATCTATTTTCTTCTTCTCAATAAAAAAATTTAGATTCTTCTGTTTATCTCTAATGTAATAAGAATTTACAATGAGCTGGCTGGTGTAGCTCAGTGGATTGAGTGTGGACTTGTGAACCAAAGGATCACAGTTCGATTCCCAGGTAGGGCACATGCCTGGGTTGCAGGCCAGTTCCCAGCAGGGGATGCACAAGAGGCAACCATACATTGATATCTCTCTCTTTCTCTCCTTCCCTTCCCCTCTAAAGATAAATAAATAGAATTTTTAAAAAATTAAAAAAGAATTTACAATGATGTCTCTTACTGTTATTCTACTTCTCCTTTAAAATTTTCTCCAGGCATTTGTTTATAACTTTAGCCTTTTATTTCTGAAGATACTCTCTCATTTTAAAAAATTATTTCTTCCTCTTGGTTTTCTGCGTTTTCTCCAAATATCCTACAATGTAGGTAGAGGGCCTCTTGGCCTTATTCTCTGTTTTTTTAACCTTTGTTTTCCATTATCTATGCCTTTGTCATTGTTATCTTCTTTCTGAGAAATTTTTTCCGAATATATTTTCTAAAACTTCTGAATTTTTAAATTTGTTACAAAGATGCAGGAGACCATTCACATTCTCTGCATACTCCTTTTCTACGGCGCCCTGTTCTTATTGTGGTGTTTTTTTTATCACTTAATTCTTCACTGATTATAATTCTTTTTACTCAATTCCTACCACACACAGCATTTCTCACAGCGTTAAGTTTCAGAGGAACAGCATTGATCCTGGCTATCGCAATAGTTCAGTGAGATTATACCTTTGTCAGAGTGCCACATGGTGAACCCTAACCCATTGGACAGACTTAGGTGCTGATAAAACCACCCCAGGGGATAAGAATAATTTACCCACAATTTGGTGTGGCTATAGAGCACAATTTAACTTTCCAGGAAGTATATCGCCATCAGATCTTAAGCTTCTCAGAGGCAAGAAACATCCATTTTACCTTTTGGGGGACCCTTTGGTGGATGAATTAATTATGGAATTTATGGCTTAGGCCAGATTATTACTGAATTTGGGACAACTTTGAAATATGTGAACTTTTTAAAGACAATAAAACAACAATAGGCACCATAGCATATTAACATTTTAAGGAATCAGCTAGTCAAAAACCTTTGTTTTGTAGGAAAGGAAATTAAGAGCAGAAATTCATGTCCATTGGGCCTATGAAAGAAAAGCAACCAAAAAAAGTAGCAACAAAAAGTAAACAGGACCATATGCAGGAGAAAAATCAGCATAACACAATTAGACATAAAATCTAGCCTAAAGAGCGCCTGGATTGCTCTTCACCCTTCTCCTGCTCATCACTGAGGTCTCTGTTCTGAAGTCCCCACCCCAGAGACATTTCCCTGTGCCCCAGCACCATGTCTTACCCCCACCTCTCATGCTCTCCCCGCAACTCTGCTTGCTTTTCTTTCATAACATTTGTTGCTGATTTTACATTTTATTAATTGCTTTCCATCTGCCCCGTCTAGAATATGAGTCCAATGAAGAACAGCAGGGAGTTGGTTGTGTTTTATTCACTGCTATATTCCTGCTACTAAGCTATAGTAGTCATTCAGTCAAGATCTGTCAAATGAATGGAAAAGAAGGGAGACATAAATGTGAACCGTTGAGCCACAAATGAAACACGTTATAAACTACTCATGTGATAGACTTTCTATACCAGTAATTCTTGATCTGGAGAGAATCACATTTCTTTTGTGGCTTTACAAAATCTAGGAATTGTTTTCTTAAGAAATAAGTGCACACATGCACAAATAAATCTGGTGTGCAATTTGGGGGGTTCAGAAACTAGGGGCCCCAGGTAAAGAAATCCTGCCTCATGTAGTTTTAGGCTGACTTTTGGAGAAATGAACTTCTAAACTTAAGTCAGAAGTAATCTCTGATTCTTAAATGTTTTCTGGAGATGTGAGCCTTCCACTCTCCTTACTGCAAAACAGTGAAATAGTGACCGCTCACTTCTTCCCTGTGTCATACCAGAAACCAAGTGTGACTTAAACATCAATGCAAACACCAACAGAGTATCTAGAATACTAAACTCTCACCGGCTGCCTGACGTGATCTCTAACAGTCTGCCCTCTACAAGAAGAAAATGGCAAACTGAAACTAGAGGATTGAAAAGATAACACTTTATTTCTTGATCACTTCTCTGCCTAGCCCTCTAACTGCTTCCTGTGCACCACCTCATTCTTGTAAACCCCTGGAAAGTTGTCACCGGAAACTAGAAAAATCGCACGCTGTGCCTTACCCTGTCTGACTTAGAGGCCAATTATGGTGTCGTTGGCACATGCTCATCCCTTTGCGTAGCCATTTTAAACTTTGGAAATTGTTCCTGTTTGTATCTCATTGTCTTTTAACCTCACAGAAACTCTCTGATAAAATTTCTATTTTGGCAAGCAAGAGAATGGTTCAGGTAATTTAATATCAATCATTGCACAAATATTTACTGAGCTCCTACTCTTAGAGAAATTTATCTCTGTCTTATTTGAACTACATGCATTGTTGTATATGAAGTGCTTCTGGTTTAACAAAAATCCCAGACAGTCACTGCATTGGGTTTAATTGCTGGACTAATTCACAGACATTTTGTTGGGGGGAGGGGAATAAGAAAACAAAGTAATATAAAAGTAAAATTACAGGTGTTCATAACAATTGCTGATGCTGTGGAGTTCTTTGATTCCCATAAGCAAACAGTAAAGGCTGTCTGTCGTTACTCCTCTGTTTCCACAATTGTAGGCTGATGCACACAAGTTGCTAGTGAGACTGGTAGCCACCTTCTGTGGGCCGGTGGTGAAGCCAGGGCCCACCCTCCTTGCACAGCTAAGACATAGGAACAAGTCTGAACTTTCAGCATCAGGAATCAGGGTTTATTCATTTTGTGTCTTCACAAAATGGTGGCATTGGTGAAGAATAAATGCTCACTAAATACTGATTTTCCCAATTGGTATCCACACTTGGTATTCATACATCCTAGAGTATGTAAAACAATTGCATACCTGAAGGACAGTTTCTCTAGTTTGGGACAGTAATTGCCACATGTTTCTGCTTTGTAACAAAACCCACAAGCCTGTTCCCATGTGCCAGCCCTTAACTTTAAGATTTGACTTCAGCGGAGATGGTAGCCACAACCTCGGCAACAAGTGTTTCCAGTTACACTAGAGCCATGATTTATTTAAACCATGATATTGTTACCCTAGTTTATTTTTAACCATTTTGAACATATATGATCTCACTTCAGCTTCCAACAGGCGTCTTGGATGAAGCTTGGATGAGGATATTATCCTGGTTCCCAGGCGGTAGATTCTGAGGGACAGACAGGCCCAGTGACTTGTCTAAGGTCAAATGCAAGGGAGAGCACAACTGTCACCAGTTAAGTTTCTTTGAATTGCAGCAAACCATCTGCAAAGGCAACATTATGGCAATCCTGAGGATTTTAACTAAGATATTTTCATTAACTAAGTGAAATTTAGCCAATTTAACTAAGATATTAAGTTCTAGCTGTACTATTAGTCTACTGACATTGAAGGATATTGTTCAACATATGGTAAGGGATCAAAATGGGACTTATTGACACTAAGGAACTCATGTTTAATTAAGTAATTTAGTGATTACAATACTGAGTTTTCCTTTGTTGCTCAAATCTAATTCTGTTAAACATCAATAACATTATGCTTTCTAGTTTTATTTTATAAAAAGTATGGGAAAGGTGCTTTGTACATACAATGACATATATATACATATATAGTAACATATACATTGTCTTGGAAATTCAGTATTCTTCATTTTGTCTTTCCTTCCTAAATTCTCTGATACACACACACAGAAAAGTTGAACATGTAGCAAGACATCAGAATCTGCCCTCTGATTTTTTCATCTACTTACAATCCAAAATTAAATCAAGGCATTAAAAATAATTACAAAATAACAAATTTCCTAGAATATGTTATTATCCTGCATCATGACCTTTGAAAATATTGGACCAATTATTTCACGTAACTGTGAGTGAATTCATCCTTAATTCCAAATGAGGTAATTTATTACTCTAAAATGAGACAAATAAAGAGTAATTTAATTTTACAACAATCCTAATTGAATCAGAAGTTTCTTTACTTGAACTCAAAACCATATTGCCAGTATCTAATGTGTGTAATGGAGGTAATATCCACATGCTGTGCTCTTTCATACAAACTTTCTCTTATGTTACATAACCAAGATTTTTATATAGCAGAAATAGAAAGAAATTAAATATCTTTATACTATCCTGGAATTCAGGCCCACAATAAAAGCTTTATCAAGTAAGTATTTGAACAAATCTCCATTATATTTATATTTTTTTCCTCTAAGAAAGAGGTTATTCTCTGCCTTTGGCCAGAAATGATTGATTTTTTTTCACTTTGTTTATATTTTTTATTTTGTCTACTTTAGCTGATTATTTAGTAAATCATTCACTTCTATTCAGTGATTTATATACCTAAGTTATATTGGAAAAGGAGACAAATTTGATACAGCCTCAATGTTTTTACTTTGTCTTCTTGAAATAACATTAATATCACATAACAAGTATATCTATTTATATTTGGGTGGATCACTATATAGTGTTTTCAGATTTTTATTAATCATTACAACAACCCTGTAAGTGCTGCTGTTATTCTTATCTTATGGATAAAGAAGATGAGGTAGAAGCCATGGGCATGTGGTCAGTAAGCAACTGAGCTAGTACTGAAACCCAGGCTTCTGATTAGTCCAGTTATTTCTGACCACACAGCAGAGCCCCAGGAGCAGGCACACAGCTTAGCCGTGTGGGTCAGCACAACTGCTTAATCCTGACTGGTTCATCGCTGTAAGGCTTCAGTCACTATAAACCTGACTACAAAGCACAAGCCAATCTCATGCATTGACAAAAATACACTTCTCTTTTGGAGGGTAAAAAATGGCCCCTGGAATTGTTATTTCTCTAGCCTGGAACATTAAAATAATTTAGCAAATATCATAATCTGTATTGATAAATTATCATTTCTACCATTGTAATTCAACCCCCAGTCTCAAGAAATCATATTATCTTCACCTTAGGATTGGGTATGTTACAGAAATAAACTTCAATAAGGATTCTGCTGCTTTGGATTCTAGCAGAAAATGAAATACGCTTTATACATTTAGAGGAATGGTCTTCAGCTCCTACTGGAAGTAAAGTTGAATACAAAAGTTGAATTTTAGGGGGTGGAGGGGGTCAAATACATGGTGATGGAAGATGGATTGACTTTGGGTATTGGGCACACAGTGCAATATACAGATTGTATATCTGTATATCATAGAAATACACACTTGAAACATGTTTCATCCTAATAACCAATGTCATCCCAATATATTTTATTAAATAAATAAATCAATGAAACACATAATGACCAAAAAAGTTGAATTTCAGAAGGAAAATAGTTCACCCAGTTGTATTATCAAAGATTCTGGCTTTGATATCATACTTTTTTCTTCTTCTGGCTAAAATTCAGATATACTATACAATAAATTTTACCTTCATAAATGAAAATGTAAATCTTTTCAAAATTTCCAAGACAGCTGTTTATGAAAATCTGTTCTTTTTATCAAAACATAAGGTTGTTTTACAACTAATAGTCATAGTTATACATGCTTTAGTATAAGTCCAATAAGTATTAATTGATTAATTTTGCCATGTGCGTAAGGAAGAATATCCTGTGGTGCTAAGTTCTGTGGAACAATAGGTCTAGATTTGGCCTGGACATTTTGTTCATTACTAGTGTTTCCTACAAGGCAGAATGTATGATGTATATTGTCCTGTAGTTCTTGAAGCCAACTGGTGCAGAACAGGGTTTCTACCAGTGTAGCCAACGGATGATTTACCATGAGGGAAAATGGGATGTTCTTTTCAGATACGCTTCAGTCCAGGTTTAGACAGCTCTCCCCTAATTGTCCTTCACCCAATGTCAGAAAGTCCCATGACTTCATAGCAAACACGAAGTTATCGGAAAAAGATTTACTTGGGTGTTCACATTGTCTTCTGTGCAAATAATAGAGCTCCATAGAGAAAAATGTTGGGCCGCATGTCTTCGGTTTCCATGTTCTCTGAACATGATTTCCTTCTTTTAAGGAGGTCTATATTTTTGTCCCTGATCTGGGTAGAGTTGCACCTGGCTTGGTGGTGCTTGTCTCATATCAGCCAGGGACAAAGTAACTCCTTGTCTATCTCAGGTGGGCTTTTGGTCTGTGCCCATGCCTGGTTCTTGCCTTGGACACATGGAAAAAAAAACATGTTCTATATTTGCCCTCCGATGAACTTTAGGCAGATTCTATTCCCATTTGCCTAGTTTTCTCCACTCACGCTAACTGCCATTTGTCATTCTGAACCATTTAGGAGCTCACATGTAGTTTGGGCTCCCATGCTTTTTGTTTTTATACATTCTAAACATTGTTTTTTTTATATATTCTAAACAAAACCATGTTTGAAATGACAGAGAAAAGACAGGAGAACACTTGCACAAATTGGAGAGCCATTTCCTACTGTGGCTTTACATTCCCCTTTTGAGCTATTTAAGTCTTAGAAAATTTTTATTCTTCATTTTATAATACAGGTAAGGAAAACATATTTTGCAAGAATTTTTATGAATTTAATAATAAAACACACATCACCTGGCTAGTGTGGCTTAGCAGATTGAGTGCCAGCCTATGAACCAAAAGGTCACCAGCTTGATTTCTAGTCGAGGGCACATGCCTGGGTTGTGGGCCAGGCCCTCAGTAGGGGGCGCATGAGAGGCAGCCACACACTGATGTTTCCCTTTCTCCCTCCCTTCTCCTCACTCTAAAAATAAATAAATCTTTCAAAAATAATAATAAGACACACATCAAAGGAAAATTTAATTTAATTATATATGAAGTAGTAGTAAGTGCTATATAAAAACAGTATCATTTTTTAAAAGACAATTAAATTATTGAGTTATTTTACTTAAATAACTTCTCTGGAATCACGGTGCTATGGAAATTCCATAGAAGTGATTTAATACATCGCTCTGCCTCCAGGGAGAATAAGTAGAGACCTCACTTTGTAAACTTCTATACAAGAGATTCCAGAATTAGAGAATCACTTTTATGCATCCATTGCAGTAGAGACTCAGTATAATTCTGAAAACATCACATTTAAATATATTGTTCTAAATATACTATTTTAATTCTCTAAAATACCAATTAACCTTGGTTAATTGGTGGTTTAATCAAGTAACCCATAATTTACTTCTCAGAAAAAAGGCAAAGCCAGGAACATCAGCCTAAGTGTGTATTTACTCTTCCAAGGAGCACATAGGGTCCACCGTGTATACTCTGCTTGCTCTCTGACCTCACGGGCTCTTCCTGAAACCAGAGGGTGGGGTGTAAAGCTCCCATGTTTGGAAACAGAAGGAACTACATGAGCCAAAGTCTTTAAAGAGAGATTGCGCTGTGGTCATTATGCCGTATTTGCTATGGCAGGAAAATAACCATTGAATGCATGAATAAGTGGAACAACAAATCAGTGTTTCTCTCCATAAAATCAATTAGAAACCATTTTTAAAATTTACAAGTATTGAGTTAAATATCTGAGAATCAATTTCTTAAAATATATATGTACATAATACATATATATTTAAAAAGCTCCACTGCAGCCAGATTTTGCGAGGTTTTTTAGTATTAGTTGAGTCTATCAGCCAAAGGTGAAAATTGGCCTTGATCTTGAGCATGGGATAATAGAACAATGCTTATTTCTCTTCTATTACAAACAAAGCCTGGGCAGTAAATGCAGACTTCACACACCTACGTGTGTCCCGGTCAGTGAGCACGACGACCCACACCGTGAGAGGCACTACACCGGTATTGGCAGGACAAGGAGAAAACAGATTCATAGCTCTTGTCCTTAGAAGTCTTAGAGTTTAATCAAAGAAATAAGACATGATATTTAAATACATAACAAAAATATGTAAAAAGATGTTTAAATAATAATATATATCAGATAAATGCTACATTAGTAGTGGTAATATTTTCTAATCATACCATGAGGGGAGGGCTGGAAAATACCCAAAGCCATGCACCCCCAAAATTCAGTAGAATTTCCTTCCCATAGGCCTCTCGAGATTTAGTTTTGATGAGAGGAATCCAGACAGGAATAGAACTGACCATACCTAGGTTGACATGATGACAGATCGAACCTGTCTGGGGGTGACTCGGATTCCATTTGTGCCATGGGCTGGAGGCCAGCACGGGAATGTGCTTTCCTAGGACAGGGCTTCAGCCCTGAGAAGCCCTTCTAGCAAACTCAAGGATCTATACCAGTATTACCATTTTTGTCATTCAGTATAGTTTATATTAGTTTCGGGTTTACAGTATAGTTGTTCGACTTTATATAATTTACAAAATGATCCCCTCGATAAGTCTAGTACCCACCTGGCACCACACAGTTACTACATATTATTCACTATATTCTCTAACGCTGTACTTTCATCACTGTGGAAAAGGTGAAGGGATTAAGAAGTGCAAATTGATACTTCTCAATATTATCACTTTTCTGTGTGTCTGGAAATGAAGAATTTGGGGAGCTCTGGGAGACCAGTAGAGACTCACACCACCAGGAAGGCATACTTGTTTTGAGCAAAGTCTGGGGAGGGCGTGGCTAGGAGAAGGCGCTTCCTTGTTTGGCCCGCCATTTAGACTGTGACCAGCCATTCATTCCAAGGCAGGAAACTGAGTCTTCATCTTTTCCACAGGGCTGTGTGGTCTCTCACATAACAGCTGTTTAAAGCTGAACTGGATGAATCAATGTCTAGATCAATGATTCAGTGAAGAAGTGTCTGGTTCCTCCCACTCACTCCTGAACTCGCTGCAGCCCAGCTTCCCGTCCCCACCAGGTTTCCACGGCTTCCAGGGACTTCCCTGATTCCCGTGGTGCTGGACGAATGATTGCATTTTTATTCTCATCTTACATGATGTCAGCTGTACTTCCATCTCCAGACTATGCTTCATGTTTAAAATGTCTTTCCTGTCAGCTTCTATGCCATCACACACTTCTGGTTTTTCTCTCCTCTCTGGTTCTGATCAGTCCCCTCCTTCTCTCCTTGGCCCTTAAATCTGGCATCCAGTCCCAGACCCACTCACACACAGCAGGGACTCATCTCTCCAGCTCTGGGCCCCGCCGAATTTGTATTCAGCCCCCACCTCTATTCTGACCTCCTCACTCCTGTAACCAGTGGTTGAAAAATCTCTGCGTTGTCTCTACTAAACGTGTCTGACCCCAGTTCAGCTCTGTGACCATCAGTCCACTCCCAGGACAGGCTTCTCTACCTTCTGTGCCTCCAGTGCTCCATCGATTCAGCTTTGTGTGGTGGGAGCTGAGTGTCTGGCTTGGCAGCTGCTGTTCCTACACTCCCACTGTCAGTCTATCTCCAAGTGTCTGCTGCTGATTCTCCCTCCAAGATGTAAGCTAGGTCTGACCACCTTTCCCCACCTTTGTCTCTAGCACTGCAGCCTGAGCATAGTTACTTTTATTTCCCCAGCTATTATTTCTAACCTGTTAACACTGCCTCTGGTCTCTTCTCCCTGATGTGTTCGACTCATAACAGACAGAGTCATCTTTAAAAAGTGAAAATCAGATCACATCACTCATCTACTTCACAACCATGGATAGATTCTCAGCACTTAACATAAACTACAAGGTGTTGAGTAACCTGGTTGCTTACCTAATTCTGTGGCATCATCTCATGCCATCCTTTCCCATCACTCACAGGTGATGCCAGCCACAGGTTCCGTTTCCAGAACTGAAATCAAACCAGTGTGTTCACCTAGCTCAGCAGTTCACAAAGTACGGTCCCCAGAGCAGCAGCAGTAGCATCTCCTGGGATCTTAAGAAAATATAAAGTATCCAGCCCCACCCTAGACCTACCGATGTACTGAATCCGAAACCTCCAGGAGTAGGGCCCAGCAGGTGACCTTGATGTGCACTCCAGTTTGAGAACCACTGATGTAGCTAATCAGAGAAGGGAGTTCTCAGAAGTCCCACTTTTACTTGAATTTGTTACTTAGACATAAGTGATTTGCTGGGCTCTTTTAGTGGATTTAGTGAAGGAAAGATATTGGAGGCCAGTGTCGCTTGCCCAGCTTAATAAGTTGGCTCCTGTTGGAGTAGGGCCAGCAGTAGGTGGCTTTTGAGTCATGAGTGGCAAGATATAGACATAATATGTGTATTTTTTGTGAGCCTTCCGATGTTCTGCTATACTCCATCTTGACTTAAGGAGAGGTCAGCTGATACTCAGAGAACTGTGGTCTGAGGGCAAGCTAGTCTTCCGTAAATAAAAAGCCAGACCCTCTTACTGTCAAACATCACTTCTCAGTTCCTTGAATCATTCGTGAAATTTCCTATGTGTGTCTATTTCTGTCTCTCAAATCTCAAGTTCGCTGAAACTAGGAATTATACTTCATTATTTTTAATACCCTCCTCATTGCCTTGCAATACAAGTTTTTAGTATATGTTGGATGAGTGGTTGATAGAGCCATTTTTTCTTTAATTAGGAATATATATATAAACCACTGCATGTTTAAAGTGTGATGCAAGAAGACAATGTTTTTTCCCCAGAGAATATCCAGGGCCAACCTTCATCTCTGAGTGCCAAAAGTTCTTTCTCTGTGCGTTCTTAAATCTCTCTAGCATTTTCCAAAGAGCTCCAGCAGCTGTTCGTCTTCACATGAAAGGCCATTATTTACTGAGAATCATTCCCTCACAGCCTGCTGCATTTATGTCTCCACCTTATGATCAGGCCTCAGAAACCGCCCACTCGCCAGCCTCCCTGTTTGAAGCAGAGCAACAATTTGGGCCTTCTGACATTTCTCTATGCATGTGCAAAATTATGGTCCCAGAACGTGTTTGAGTGTTTGAGAAGGGTTGTAGAAGTATCGTGCAATTTAGTATGACTATTGGAAGCAAGAATAAGATTTTTTTCTATGTATCACATTATCCCTTCTTGCCATACGAGAAATGATTCAACAGTCTCCTCGAGGGACCGGCTCTGGTCTGAAAGCCAAAAGCTCATTAGCCTCGCTCCTATTTCCCTTCAAGACTTCCAAGACTCCGAACAAGCTGTAAAAGCAAAAACCCAGGGCCGATGAGCTTCTGAGATTTCTTTTTCCTCATTCATTTTTTTCCAGTTGTTTTATAAAATAATTGCCATAAATTACAGGATCCTAAAAGAAAAATTCTCTGTTATGATCCTCAACTTCCAGTGAGTATCTTTGTCGCATCTCTTTTCTACATAGTTCCTTCATATGCCTGTAGAACTTCAAGAAACTCGGAACATTTTTTAGCATTTAGTATTCAAACACATCAATCACTTGGAATAGCTTACGGTAAATAATCTTTATATAGCATCACCAAAGAACTGTCAAAAGACTGCTTGATACCCTAATAGTTGCCATATATACATAGTATATAAAACACAGAAGCATGACGTCTTTGAGATTTATCAAGGAAAACACCACTGTAATTGCATTTCGGTTGGATTAAATTGCAAATTTTGAAGTTTCATGAAGACCACAATAGCTTAATGTGTAGGATTCCAACCTGAAAAATATACACATTCCATTTTTCATTTAATAAGTGAAAAAGTACACGGTTTTAAGTTGGTCCGGAGGGTAAGGGCTTATTCAGATTAACACAGAAAGGAGAAAGAAACCAGTATTCTATTGCTAAAGTGAGAGCTTATTTTGAAGTCACTTTTAAGGAAGTGCCCTAGAGACAGGAGTGCTACGTGTCCCCCAACAATATGAGCCACTAAAAACTTTAGTTTACTGTCTGTGCTACTTCTAGAGAGTCCCCTTGGTAACATATTTGAGGTACAAAAAGAAAACATTTTCCAGCGTGGCTAGATCTCTCTCTGATGTAGGGCAGGAAAAAAAAATCCAGTCTGATTTGTTCAATTTTGCACTCCCTGCTCTCCAGTAGCAGCCTGTCCGTACCCTGCTCAGAGGCGCCTCTTGTTAAGCTACAAGACTGGCTGCCCTGAGATACAGTAACTGTCTCACATAACTCGTACGCCAGCTTGCTGGATTAACATACACTGATACCACACTAAGGTATCTTTCTGTATTTTCAAAGTCTCCAAAATATGTTTATAATCAGAAAAAAATATTTATTTTCAAGAGAAGTAATACTACCAACTAGCAAAAGACTTATTTTAGACCTCGTAGGATGACTGTGAGGATTAAGACACTATCTATAGGTATTCAATAACAATGGGGTATTCATTTTGCTGCCCTGCCTTATGCTACATATGTGTCAACATGGTGTGAACCATATGCGCTGTACATTCACATCATGTTTTGTTGAAAAGTCTAAGTTCCTTAAGTGTAGAAATAAATTTTTATTACATCCTATATCACTTCTATTTTGACTTAAAATGTACAAGGAAGCTCAATAAAGATAAATTAATAAGTGATGACCATCAACCTAAGCAAGATGCTTAACTGCGAGAAATGATGGAAGAGAATAATAAAGAACAGAGGCGAGCTTCCCTTGGGTCTGCCACAAAAGAAAATGCTATTTAACTGTAGGAAAAATTTGTATTCTTTCTATTAACTTAATGTCTTTAAACATGAAATAGTCTTCTAATGGAGCTCTAAAACACCTAGTTCCTTAGGAAATAAGATGAGTTTTAATTTAGGTATAGTTTTGCAAATATGTACAATAGATAGTGTTAAGTTCCTCATTCAAATATATAGGCAAATGAAATAGTGATTTGTTGCTGCATAATGAATATCCACCGCATTTCACAACTTAAAAGAACAGTGAGCATTTATGATCTTTATGGGTCAGAAATTCAGGAGCAGTTCAGTTGGGCAGTTGTAGCTTAGCATCTGTCATGAACCTGCTGTCAAGATTTCTTAAGGCATGGCTGGGACTGGAGGACCTGTTTCAGAGATGGTTCATTCAAATGGCTGTTGTCATGTGAGCTGCACAGGGGGACTTGAATGTCCTCATGACATGGGAGCTGGTTTATATCAGTTCAAGCTGTCCAAAGAGAGAGCAAGGAGGAAGTCTTGATGCTTTTTAACATACCTTGTCAGAAGTCACACACCTGTCATTTCTGCTGTATTCTATTAAGCAGGGGGATGAGGCTCTATCTTTTAAAGAGAGGAGTGTCAAAGAATTTGTTGACATATATTAAAGCCATTACACTAAGCTCTGTGAGCCATGCCACTCTGCAGTAACAAAATAGTACTTCATAGACCTCACATGGTTTCAGTTTGCCAAGGATTTTTCTGACAGTCATTTCCAAGAGAAACACAAACATTGCAGCACAAATGAAGAATCATTTAAATTTTGAAACTATAAAGATAAGCTAAATTTTATAACTAAGAAAACAGTGACCTAAAGTGCTTAACCTTTCGAAGGCTATAGGACTAAATATGAGGTCTCTAGAAACCCGGTTTAAATCCTTTAGGCTTTAATTAAATGTTCGATTGTCAGATCCATATGAAATCCAAGGTAAAAATCTGAATTCGAGTTAACAGTTGGCCTCCAACAAAGTAAGTTTTAAAAGAGATACAAGTAGATAAACGTGCTAAAGTACATGCAATTTAAGTAGAACAAAGAGATTCCGAACATATAACAATCATTTGTTTATTTTACCAATTGACATAGGGTTGTCTACCAAAGCCAGAACAGCTTGGGCATCCAACAGCAGTAGCTACCAGTTAAAACAGCCAGTAGATAGATAATATCTTAAATATTTTGATTAACAAATTAAGTATTTAATGAAACAATTTTGATTTTCTGTTTGCAATTTTGTTCATTATAAAAGAAATTTACTATGGTTCTTTTAGAAAAAGAAGTTCAAAACCCCAATGTAAATAATGCATTTGAATAAAAATATTTTTCAGGGCTACTTCAATAAATCTTTCAGCACTCAGTGTTCCCAGAGTGAAGAATACGTGGGAAGCACCATTTGTAAATGATGTTTTTGACCCAAATACTAAAAAAAAAGAGAGTTGGAAGAATTTTAAAAAGAAGTGTACCAAAGAATATACCACATTTACTAAATTCTTATAAAAGACACGTAAAAATAGTTGGAGAGCTATTTGCATTCTAAGGCCCTTTCTGGGCCTTGTGGATTTGTTGTCAATCGTTATCAGGAGAGCCTGCAAATACCAGCCAGTTTTAAAAGCGTGTCTTTCTTACTAGAAAAAAGAGGATGGATGGATGGATGAATGAATACATAGATAGACAGACAGACAGACATTTCAGAAAACCCTCCATCCAGTTTTGCTGAGAACTGGAAGAACTATTTTCCTGACTCAGGACTCTTATAATGATAACTTCTTATAAAATAAAAAGCCAGTGGAAAAAGGGAAGAGTCTCATTACAGGGGACACATTCTCTTTGTTACTAAAAGGTACTGAACTGCTTAGGTATCTCACTTTGGAGTCACTTTATAATGTCTAGTTCCTTTATTGACCATGTCCCTGTTTAGCATATAGATTAATAACTATGAATAGTTTAAAATATATTATTCTCTTCTAGTACTACATTTTGCATTTTAAGTAATTGAAATTGATATCAGTTTTGTAGGTGTGTGATCCCACTATATTTTAATCCTGAAAAGGGGGAAAATACAACATTGTTTTTATATTTTTATTTAAAGTTGTGCTACCAAATATTTTCTTCTGTTAATTAGAGAAAATAAATCATTGGATGAAGTTTCACCAATGCTTAGAGTTACCCCAAGAGGAACCTAAATTCTCTCTTGACCAAAGCTTCTCTCTCTGACTTTCCTCTCAACCCTCTTTCCATTCTTCTTAAAGGTCCTGATCCAAACTTCTTCCTGGTCTTCTATAGTCTCTTCCCCTGTTTGGCCCCTCCTAGCATCATTCATTCAGACCCTGCTCACAGTGTTCCCCTCCCCAGCCAGCATACACAGTGCCCATAGATGTGAGCATCAGTTCTGCAGTGATAACTGGTCCAGAGGGCTGGACCCGGCCATTTCCTCCCTGTCTTTTCTCCTAGAGCTCTAGATTATCGCCTTCTCTCCCCATCTCTTACACTCTACTCCACCTTTAATTAACATTTGTTGAAAAGGTATTTTTAAAACACTTAGCTGATGATAAAGTCAATTTTCTCTAACTTCTAAAGGTATGTGTAAATTTCAGTTAACCATGCTATCACTGTAGGCTTTATTACTAATGTGCAAAAACATTTTGTTTTTGCATATTAATAGCATGGTTTATACACATACCTTTAGAAGTTAATAAATTTTATAGAGAGAATTAGTATCAAAGCAATTCAATCTGCACGTAAATGGCTTCATACTTTCTAGTTAATTATCTTTTCACCTATGTTTATAAACAAAAAGGTGGCTAATAATTATTACTTTTTTTTTTACATTCAGTGATTATAATGTTTTCACCTTAGTTCAAAATGTGTCAGTGCTATAAATGTTATCTCACAGAAGGCTCAGAATTTGCTAACCCATTTGGAAATGCAATTTTCTGGGACTAAGATAGACCTAAAAGATATATCAGTGGTTCCTAAGACTTTTTCACGTATTACAATCTATGCTCTAACTAACCCCCAGAGAGAAGAGGCAGGAAGAAACACAGAATTTCCACTCTCATTCATAGGAGAAAGAAAGGAACAGGAACAGAGGTGTACTGGTCAGGGCTCCGATAAGAAATAGAAGGAAAACTTGAAACAGGATTCTGCGGGGAAGGAACACTCAGAAAGAGACCGTACAGCGGGGGTGTGGGGTGGGAGAAACACAGGGAACAGTGCAGAAACACAGGGAACAGTGCAGAAACACAGGGAACAGTGCAGGAACACAGGGAACAGTGCAGGAACACAGGGAACAGTGCAGGAACACAGGGAACAGTGCAGGAACACAGGGAACGGTGCGGGAACACAGGGAACAGTGCGGGAGCACAGGGAACAGTGCAGGAACACAGGGAACAGTGCAGGAACTGGGCGGGGGGAGGGGCTTCATCGCAGCTGAACCGTGATCACTCCAAGGCCCCTAAAAGGAAGGAGCAGTTAACGAAACCTGGCGGAGAAGAGGCTGCCAAATCAGCTACCTTGAGAAGAGTGATAACCTTGGATGGAAGGACACAACCAGTTCAATGCCACATCTCCAGATAAGATTCAGGGGAATAAACACCGCTTCCTCCTTTAAATAAACATTCTCTCCCCCAGTTTCCAATGTGGGAGAGGGTTTCCCTCGCACCACCAAGTGATTCTCCAGACACCAGTCTTGTGTCCTATAATTCAACCCAATTCTGACACTATCTACCTGGCGATAACATCTGATCCCACAAGATACTAGGGTCGGTCCCACAAGACTGCCCTCCACCACCCACTTCAGATGCCAATTGTAAGTCTAGGTGTTACCTGTGCTTCTGACTGACCAGCTATAAATCAGATTTCAGTGACCACCAGTCTTCCCTTGGGTTTGATCAATTTGCTCACAGAACTCAGAGAAACAGTTTACTTAATAGATTACTGGTTTATTATAAAAGGATGTAACTCAGGATCAGCCAGGTAAAGAAATGCATAGGACAAGGTTCGGGGTAAGGACATGGACCTTCCAAGCCTTTTCCAAGTAGCCAATTGGCACCAAACCTCCTTGTATCTACCAAAAATAAACTCTCCAAACCCCTTCCTTCTAAGTTTTTACGGAGGCTTCCTTACATAGCCATGACTGATTAAATCGTTGACCAGTGGCAACGTACTCAACATCCAGCCTTTCTCTCCCCCCCACCCAGAGGTGGAGGTGAGGGGCCGGGTGGGACTGCAAGTTCCAGTCCTCTGATCATGGGGTTGGCTCCGCTGGCAACCAGCCCCCGTCCTTAGGTGTTTTCCAAAGGTCATGTCACTAACATAACAAAAGGCACCTTCATCACTGTCATCCCTTAGGAAATGCCAAGTGTTTTAGGAGCTCTGTGCCCGGAAAGAGACCAAATACATTTCTCTTATTATAAATCACACCCTTATATCCTCTACTGAATCTCCCCATAGGCCCAACCTGCCAGGAAGCCAGGGGCATGGGATGTGATAGATGAATGTAGTATACAAAGTAGTATACAAAGTGTTTCCATATACAGTATCACCCAAACTGGGGCACTTCTGAGAGTTAAAGGAGTCGTTAAAATTAACTGTGCTTACTGCAAAAAACAAACAAAAAAGAATGCAACCCAGCAATTATAGAACCATTATAGATTTTTATACCATGCAATACATTATAAACTCCCTGTAGCAGAAGCGCCCCTCCTACTCTATATTCTACGGCAAAACTGCTGCCCCCCTGTTGGCCCCCTGTGTTTCACAGGCACCTAACCCACATCGCCCACCTCCCCTGCCAGGCTCCGTGTAGCCTGCAGCTTGCAGCCCCAGAGCAAACCTGGCTGCTACACCGAGGAGCCAGTAGAGCAGCAGTGTCAGACACTTTTTGTCACCAACAGAAACCAGAAAAGTTAGCCGTCCCTAGCCACTCGTGTCTGAGTATACTTTGTTAAGCCAGGGAGCAACCTGCCTGCAGTTCTTAAAAGGGAGGTGTTTTTCAGATAACATCTGGAGAAGGTTGGGGAAAGAGTCTGTTTATCACTCATCATCGTCTTTCACACGTAACCATATATTAAAGTGAGAACTGTTCTCTGCACGTGAATCTCACACACTCCTAGGCAAGACTGTGGAGCCGGAAAGACAAACCCACCCTGACTTGTATTAGTATAATTATTTATAATTTTATGTCATCAAAACCCAAATATTCCAAAATTAAGCATATTCTTACCATACAATCCAGCAATTGCACTTTTTGGTATTTACCCAAAGGAGTTGAAAACTTCTGTCTACACAAAAAGCTGCACACAGATGTTTGTAGAAGCTTTACTCATAATTAATTGTCAAAACCTGGAAGCAACTAAGCTGTCCTTCAGTAAGTGAATAGATAAATAAACTGGTAATTCAGACAGTGGAATATTATTCAGTGCTAAGAAGAAAAGAGCTATCAAGCTATGAAAACACATGGAGGAGTCTTAAATGCATATTGTAAGTCCAAAAAACAATGTGAAAAGGCCGTGTGCTATTTGATTCCAATTGTATGACATTCTGGAAAAGGCAAAACTTTCCGATGGTAAAAAGATCAGTGGTCCTCAGGGGTCAGGAGGAGAGAGGGATGAGCATTCAGAGCCCAAAAGATTTTTAGAGCAAAAAATACTTCTGTGCCATACTATAATTGTGGGTATATGTCATTATACATTCGTCCAAGTCCATAGACTCCGCGACATGCAGGGTGAACCCTAATGTAAACCATGGGCCGTGTGTGATAATGAGGCTTCAATGTAGGTTCATCGTTGTAACAAAAACACCACTCTAGGTGGGCGAACCTGCTGGCAGTGGGGAATACTGTGCATGTGTGAGGACGGGGGTTGTAGGGGAAATCTCTGTCGCTTCTGCTCAACCTTTTTGTGAACCTACAACTGCTCTAAAAAATTATTGATGTAAATCTAAGCTCATATTTGACTATAACTGGTAGTGATTAACTGGTAGTGACAAGTCAGTATGAACAAAATGCTGTATTGCTCAGCCTTCTAAGAGACTAAGTGAAATTACACAAAACAAATACATTCATAATGCAAATTATTTTGTTTATAAGCTACATATTACATTCAATTCTTGGTTGAACCATTAACAAATACTTCACCTTTCTACTTTTATCCAAGTCTATTAACCAATGCTATAATACATATATACAATAATAGTCCATGGACTAGGAAAAAAGTATAAATATATTAATAAATTATAAAATAGTAAATTTAAAAATAATTAAAGTACAGAGTTCATATCCACCATGTTCTGTTGTCATCTTCAGTCTTGAAGTCATAATTAGATTACTTATTTTTACAGTGCATCTTCTATATTTTCCTTTAAGTGCCACCAGAGCCTTTTGTAAAAGACCACGTGGGTAGTAGTTACTTGACATATGCCTGTTAACTGACTCACTAGAACTAGGCGCAAGAGGATGAGGAACTCAGAAAACAGCATGCAACTAACAGGTGAGCATTCCGGGAGGACAGAGGAGCATCCTTAAAGCATTCTAAGGAAAACAGTGTTAAAGTAAGAAACTGTAACAGGGGCTGTTGCCCTTGGAATGTCCACCAGACACAGTGAGACAGAGGGTGGCATACCAACAGAAAATTATGAGGACAAACAAAATGTATTCTGAGGGTCACCAGGAAGAATAGAAGGACATGGAGTTTAACACTGAAGGGCAGATGAATTGCTGGTTTGCATCATGCAATAAGAAAGATATACTGTCATTCTGAGTCTGTTGTTCATTGGATAAGTCACCTATCTTGAATATCATTTTTCCTTAATATAAGTGTACATACCTATGGTGCTCCCTCATTGAGAACTGTCATAAACCAGACTTTAAAAAAAAAAAAACAAAGCTATCTTAAATAATCGGTCATATTTCTAAATGGCCGCCATATGCAGATGATCCTACCAAACATAAAAGAATACTTCTGAAGACCTCATACATTGAAAGATCTATATATAAAATATCTAAGAAGGAAGAAGTAATCCACTTTTTCTAGTGACACGAACATATTCAGGTACTCTAGCAATGATTCTTTTTCTAGAATTACTAAGGTTGAAAACAAAATCAGATAATGGTTTAAAATACGTAACTTACATACATACAAAAAACCAGCAACTTACAGGAAAACACAGATAAAGAAGGATTGGTAACATTTTAAAATTATATAAAACTATGTGAAGGGTAAAATGGTTATATCAAAATGTAGGTTATTATGGTTACTCCAGTTGAACATATTATTTAGCACTGAAATTCATAATAACAAAGTTGGGAAGGGAGACATGACTGGTTAAATTTTCAAAGGAATTTATAACATGAAAATGTATGTCAAGCACAGTGAATTCCATGAATACTATCTTCCACAGTGGATTGATTGGCAAAATAGATGCATTACAATTAAAAATTTCAGTAAATGCTGAGAAAGGAGATCAGTCATGGGGTCTCCATTTTTCTAGCTTGCTAAAAATAATTTAATTTAGAATAATAATAACTTTTTTTCTTATACCATATTTCCAAATAAAAATGCCCTCAACCAAGGCTTGGACAGCAGTGAGACAGCCTTAATTTCAATATTTAGTTATCTGAAATGAGCATGGAATGAGATATTCTGTAGAATATAGTAAATTCCTATGTTATGAAAAAACACAATTTTTAAAGGTCAGAAGGCCCAATCGCATGGCATTTTTATCTAGTAGAAGGACCTCTCACCTCTGCTCACAGGTGGCCACAGATGGGCCCATGATCAGCACCAAACATCCCTTATGAAGCAACTTGGTCTTTGTTTAAACACTTGCACAACTATTTTGAGCCGAGACCCCAAATTTCTACATCATAGAATATAGATGGAAGTGTTCTTTTGGTCTGCAAACCTGTAAAGACGGTTGTTACAGCCAACAGTCTTGGAAACAAAAGAAAAAGTTCCTCAGTATGGATGATGACTTTTATCAAATAAGACATGTCAGATTCCTTTTGTAAATAAGAAGAATACACAACATGAACTACCTTTCTCAGGTAATTATGCACATATTTGTTTCACTTTGGTTGTACATATGTGTGCTTTGAAGACAGTCCTCTGTAACCAAATTCCTATTGTCTTCCATTGCATGACTGAAAAGCTAAGTTAAACTGGAATCGTGAACTAAGAGAACTAAATCTGGGGGAACTTTGACTTCATCAGTCATATGAATAGTGGTATAACAGACAATGCTGTAAGACCCAGATTCTAGACTAATCTCCATTTGGCCAACTAAAGCTCTGTACCACTGGGCAAGACACTTGATGCCTCTGGGACTCAACATCCTCATGGGCAAAATGACGGTTAGAATCAGATGAGTGTATTTCAAAGTATGGTTACAGGGACTACTGGTGTGTACATCAGCTGATCTAGAGATAAACAACAATTTTGTAGTTACTTTAATGTATATTATAAATAATATAACCAAAAATTCAAACCGATAAATGTATGCATTTTATTTTTATTATTTAAAATAAGTCAAGTTAAAAAATGCATTTTTTAATCTTTTATAAATTTTCTCAGTGACATGTTATTTCATATATGGTTTACATTTAATATTATTTTGTATTAGCTTCAGGTATACAGCACACTGGTTACACAATCATGTACTTAAGTTCCTCCTGCTGTTTCCAGTACCCACCTAGCATCACACGTGGCTATTACAATATTATTGACTATATTTCTTATGCTGTGCTTTATAGTCCCATGGCTATTTTGTAACTACCAATCCATATTTCTTAATCCCTTTTCCTGTTTCCACTCAGTCCCCCAACCTCCTGTGAAGTGTATTTAAATTTAATATTTAAAATATCATAGAATAAAGAGCTCATAGGTGATTCATGTACATAGTAAAAAATGTAAAGGTGGTATTTGAGGTGCTGTAGTTTGGGAAACAGGACTGAATGACACTCAACTCTCTCTACCAAGAAGAGCTCATCTTTTCAATGAAAGAACAATGACTCTCGACACTGGAGAAGTGCTTCGAAAACCAAAACGGATTATATCAGATTGTCAGTCAGACATTGCTTTTCAGCAGACCTCTTTGTTCAAATGAAAGCAAACAGAAGTCACTGACTGGCTAATAATATCACCGACTGGAATTATTCTAAGAGTCTTTAAATAAAGAGGTAGAAACAAACCCATTTTCCAATGTACCTTTTTTAATGTTGTCTTTCATGTCTTCCCCCCAAAAATGTGATCCCCAAATCCTTCCTATTGTACCCTGAATGTGCTCTTGTGTTCCTCTGAGGCAGAAGCTGTTCCATCACTGAGAGGAGGGGGGGCGGTCCTGAAATTTCTAAGGACATGAGGAAATTTTCTAAATTTCTCTGTAAGATATTTTTGTGGGAACAAAAGTGAATGTTTTTAAGGGAGAGGAATACATTACTCTGACATCGAGTCTTGCAATTCTTAAGAAGGCCAATGAAGGAAATCTCTGTGGAACAAAATAGAATATTCCACAAACTTCTATACGAACACCTTTAATATGTTAAAAATATGTAAAACAGTACTACCTATAAAGAAAGAAAACACAAAATTAAGGGTACTATTTTGGTTTTGAATGCAGGATAAAAATGAATCCCTTCATGGAACATTCCAGTCTATCATAGCTGTCCGCTGTTTGAAAGGGTTGACTTTCAAAGGGCCTTCTTAATGGTAGTATTTTGTGGTCCTGATTCCAAAAAACTAATAGGAAAAAAATTATGTAAGTGAAGGACATGGCATATTAATAAAAATAACCTATTAGAAAGGAAAAACATTCTCAGTTTTCACCTAAAATGGTCGAGAAGTAATTGGATCAATTAGAATGTTTCAATTGTCATTGTACTTAAAAAGATTCAGACATGGCTTCTATTACTTGCGTTATTGTTTATGTTAGCAGCTTCTCTATAGTCAGTGTAAGTTGCTGAAAGGTGTTCAGCTGAGGTCCTCCTGTAAGTGCAGAAAGCCAGCCGAGCACAGACCAAAAGAATCAACACGTGTCTGCAGCATTTCCGCAAGGCATGTCAAAATCAGCATTTCCCCAGCCATTTTTTACGTCCAAAAATACAAACAGACTCACTTATCCACAGGCTAAGCTCCCACACACAGCTTTTAAAGACCTCATTAAGAAAAAGCAAATTGCTTCCTCCCCTCCAACTAAAAAGCTTTCTCTTTAAAGGCTTTTTCAAAATTCAGTAATAAAACACCTTAACAGATTAACTTGGATGAAACTCTTTTCACGTGGAGAAGGGTTGGCGGGTCAGTACAGCCACACACAAGGCGGTTCTTCTGTCATTTGACTATCACGAAGAAGAATAGCAAAAGACTATGAATTTTTTTCTCTCTCATTTGGAAGTTATTAGTAGACTTCCCTTTGTTCCATTGAGAAATGAGAGAAGAAAATATGAAGTTACAGTGAACCCATATGGCCAGCAGGAAAATCCTATTTAATTGCTTTATTGCCAGAAATGTTAAATCACTTCCTGAGGATACAGTTCAAATGAAACATATGGCAGCTATTAACAAAAGCCCCTAATGAATTCAAAAATACGCTTTTTATGGGAGCGTTCTCATAAGCAGCAGTCGTTCGTGTACATACCAATATGCATGCGGTATTTTAATTCCACAAATGTTTGATGAACACTTACTCTGTACCAGACTATGCAGCCAGCTCGCATGAAATGCTTCTTTCCAAGCAACAGACATGACACTAATGAACCCTCAGGACATGGACCCCAAGCCCAGCTGTGCCTCTTCTGGGAGGTCAAAGGCAAAACAGCTCGTGACCAACACCTCCTTCCTGAAGGTTCAAGTTTAAGAAAACCATTTCATTTCCCCCTGGGTAGTCCTAATTATCTACTGTATTTCTACTTCTTTCATGTCACACCGGTGATGATGTTAATCCTTGTCATTTAGCATCCGCTGCATGGGACCCTTTATCTTTTCACATAGCTTCTTCAACCGGGTATCCATTCCACAAGGAAGAAAACTTTACTGAAGTTTATTGTTTGTAGAACAATGGGAGGCATGTAATAAGAATTAATAAATAGCTTTAATTAATTGAAAACCAAATGACACTATTTTTTTAATGCCTTTCACCCCCTGGAAAATTTCACAAATTTAATCAATTATTTATAGGCCATATTTTAAAGACACAGTTCTTCTGCAAATCCAAAGATAAATTAGCTGAGGTACACCCAGATCTTATTACTGTGTGGTTTTACTTTAAAAGAGAAGTTATCAGATTCTGGTTACATCAGACTTTGACTTGCTTTGCTCCACATCGTAAATATGGCCCCTGCCGTTATTTGATGGAAGTAAGCTTTGGCAGCTTAAAAAATCATGCAAATCGTGGTAAGATTTAAAGCAACTGACATTGGCTGTGGGGAGGCTAAAATCTTTTTGCTTCATAGTGCAAGTCATTATCATTTTTATTAAATATTTACTTACACACGCTCAGTCACATACTTAGTAATCAAATAGAATAAAATATGGAAGGCCTGTCACTGGTCTACTTGTACTTTGGAGCCAGACATTCAATCTGCCTAAAATGCCTTCACTGTAAGAAGAGAGGGCTGGCTTAGATTTTCTAAATGTCGAGTACAGTTATGCCTGCACAGATGCTCTGTGACCTAGTCAGCATGTTATTGTGGGATCTCTTCAAACCTTCTCCTCTGTGGTCTTTTGAAATAAGTGGTAGTGATCTCAGAGCCCAGTGTATCAGTGGCCGAATCCTACCTTCCCCAACTGATTGTGACCTCACAGAAGTCGCTCTGATTTCCAGGACTTCCTGGGATTGTTCTAAGGATCGAGTGAGGTTATTCGGGTAAAAGATGAAAACTGTACCTTGTTCACACTAAGAACTTGGTAGTAAGTGTTAGCTATTCACAGACTGAGGAATTTTCTTACTAAGCATCCTTTAATTACCTATCGCCAACCTTTACAGTCTTGTCAAAGAAAAGGTTTCTGTTTTGTTTTGTCTTTATTTGCTTTTCACAAATGGGGAAAGTTAATTTAAAAGCTGCGATCTCCAGTTAGGGGAGAAATCCAGGAGTTAGGCTTAATACATAACATAGTATGCATTCAATTCCATTGTTATATCCTTTCCTAAAAGACACATAAAAACTGAACAAGTATCACCAAAAACTGGAGGATAACTTTCCTGTAAAAGTACAGAATAAGAGTTCTCCTAAAAGGAAAGAAAAAAATAGGATGACCCCACTATAAATGAAAGAATACCTAAAGGCTCCTCAGCCCCCACCCCCCGGCCTGCCCAGCCTCTGGCTGTGTTGCTCCAGGCCACCACTCCATCACCTGACAGTCTCTTCACAACCATGTCTCTGTCAGGATGCAGAGTTGATGGAGACACCCGGAGAACAAGACGTGAACAATGACACACAGACTGAGGTTAAGTCGAAATATACTTTCACTGAAGATGAACCTTGCCAAACAGAACCCCCTCAATTTTCTTATCCATAGAAAGACTTTTTCCCCTATTTGAAAATGACATCAATCTCCAAATCCTATAAATTCCAAAGGTGAGGATCTCCACAGTACTAAATATCTCACAAAGGTACAAGCGTCTTCATGTTTGATATTTCTGGAAATCAAGGTTGATGCTATTGCCTGGGGCTGATCTATAACAGAAGTGCACTGAGCCCCCCTCCCCCCTCTGCTCTCTCTTCACCTCCCTCTCTCAGCAACATTAGTTACCTGTTTGAGTCTACTTTTCCTACCCTGACTGTAAGGACTTTGTTCCTTGAGAAAGGGGAGGAGCTCCCCTTGTGGATGTCTTGTGCGATCCGTGTGACTGTGCTGAGGGAGGCGTCACACCCCAGTGGACCGGACAGGGTTATAAAAAGGGTCCGGTGCAAGCTGCCATCCTCATGCTGACTGTATTTGATACACCAATAACTGAGGTGAATGGGAAACGGATGCTCAACGTCCTAACATTTTTTAGAGTCTCCACAAAGAGCAGAACTAGACATTAATACTATAAAGTCTTTTGTATGCATCTCATCTAAACTCTATTTTTTAAGTAATGATCTTGATAGATAATGGTTGCTGGGAAGTGAACTTCCAAACTTCCCATGTCAGAGAGATTTAGAACTATTGGCCCAAAGCCCATGGTAACAAACAGTGAGAACAGCTACCTTTTCCTGAGGGCCTTGCATGCTTTCTGGAAGCTACTACAGTTTGTCCTCTCGGCAGCCTTGCAAAGTAGGAGGGATTTCCCTGTTTATAAAGGGAGATTCCAAGCCATAAGAGACAGGGCAGAAATTTGAAACGTCAGAGATCAAATAATTTACATTTTCTGCTTCCGAAAATAGGACAAAACAAAAGAACTCCAAAAATTCTACCCGAATTTAAAGAGTATTTTAGTTCTCATTTATTGCCAATATTTTTTAAGGGTGATGTGAGTATATCTTCAGAGAAGAAGATAATTATATGATGATTTAGAATTATCATAGCTGGATAATTTACTGATAGTTCCACAACTCTCATTTTTCTTTTCAGCTTTATTAAGGTATGATTGACAAGTAAAATTGTAAGATATTTAAAGTGTCCTTTGTGGTGATTTGATATACGTATATATGTGTATACACTGTGGAAGAATTCTTCACATCTAATTAATTAACACATCCATTACCTCAGATATTTACCCTTTTTTGGGCGAAGACATTTAAGTTTCCCTCTCAGCAAATATCAATGACGTATTACAATGTTATGAACTACAGTCACCTTGTTTTACTTCACATCCTCAGACCTTGTTCGTCACACAGCTGGAAGATTGTACCCTTTTACCAACCTCTCCCTATTCCTCTCATTGCCCGCTCTCTGCATCCACCCCGCCCCGGGGAGCCACCACCTCCGTGCTCTCTCATTCACTTTGCATAATGCCCTCAAGGTCCATGTTACTGCAAGCGGCAGGATTTCCTCCTCCTTCCTGCATAAATACCATTCGATTATATCTATCACACCCATATCTGCACCCTTGTGTCCTCGGCAACATTAATCACAGCAGCCAATCTATGGGTAGGAGATATGTAGACCTCCATCCTCTTTTGGTTTCATTTGACTCTATACCCAGAATAGAGTCAAGTAGAATTGCTGGATCATACAGTGGTTTTCTGCTTTTTCAACTTTTAAAGTATTTTTGTTGTTGACACTATTACAGATGTCCTGTTTTCCAACCCCCTTTGCCCACCCCCACCCAGCCCCCACCCTCCATACTGTGTTCCATGGCGGCAGCACCAATTTACATCTGTACCAGCAGAGCACAAGGGGTCCCCTTTCCCCACACCCCCACCAACGTGTGTTATTTCTTGTGTTCTGGGTGATATCCACTTCCCAGGCTTTCCAACGAGTATAAGGTGACATCTCACTGTAGCTGTGATTGCATTGCCCTGGTAGTTAATGACGTTAAGAACCTTTTCACGTCCCCATTGTCCACTTAAATGACTTATCTGGAAAACATAAATGTCTATTCAGATCCTCTGCCTTCTTATTTTCGTATTCCCAAGTTCTATTTAATTTTGCTTCATTTTCTTCCTACTAATGTTATTTGATACTTCTTTCTGATAATACCAGAATTATATGACTTTTCTTTTCTTTTTCAGGCTATTCCAGGTATTTCAGAAAAGGAAAAGGCTGGTAAGTGGATATATGGTTGTGTTTCCCTACCTATCTAAACTTTCATCTTCATAGACATCTTATTAAATATCTAACATGTATAAATCTCACCAATCTTTGGACAAATATTATTGTTGAATTACTGAAAAATGCATTGTGTTGCTCAAAATGGAAGGAAAAAATGGGGTTTTCTGATGTAGCATTTCATCCTGTTAGAATAAGATTGTGCTTCTTGTAGCCCTACTACAACTTGTAACAACAACCACAATGTTTTTCTTGAAAGAAAGAATATGATGTTGTTCAGTATGGTCTTGGAAATCAGTTGTTAATAGTTGTCAAGATTGATTTTTTAATCTTTAGCTTATTTAGTAGTCATAGAAAAAAATGTACTTATTTAAAGCTGATGCTCTACCATCAAAAATATCATTGTAAAGCAATATGAATAATTGTATAGAAAAAATTATACTATTTGTATGCTCTATGTGATTGTTATAACTATTTAATGGTATGGAAAATGGATAAGGACTGATGAGAAACATAGACTATGAATAATTAGAGCTGATTTGGTAGGATTATGCTTTTCAAAAGACCTGTTGATCTTCCTCGGTATTGTCTTATGTTTCCTGTGTAATAACAATCAGTTTTAAAAACACAGATTAAAGGTATGTTTTCAATCTTGAAGCACATACTTAGTTCTTAGACATTTGTGACTTTTAAGAGCTGTACTAAAAGTGTACAGTATCATCTAAAAGAAGGTGTTATGGCTTTAATTGACTTTATAGTGAAGCATTGAAGTTTGATATGATTTTTATACAGAGGATGTTTTCTTTCTAGTTCAGTGATCTTATTTTTGCTACTAGATGGCTTTCACATAGAAGTTTTTATGGTTTGTCTCCTTCCTTTGCTAAAGTTTTCTCTTGTGTCAGGCTGTTTCTGATTTCTTCACTCTCATAGGTTGAAAGGTAACCCTTCAGAATAGAAGGAAAATACTGAACTGACATCACATGTTAGTCAGTTCCAGAGGAAAACTGTCCAATTTAACAACGCAGTGGCACTACGTGGAATAGTCGCAAATATCAAACAAAGTGAAATTACAGCTCCAAGGCTCTAACGTATATCTCAAATAGATTGTGTTAGCTATCTAGTTAGGACACAAAATCAATGGTTATGTGGTTCTTTGGATCGCAAAGGAAAAGGAACTTAGCCAAAGTCCTGCTCTGTTTTTGGTTGTGACATCCTGTGTAATCCCCAGATTAGCTGCAATTTAAACCAAGTATGTAACAGGCAAAATTGTCATCTTGTTCCAGAAAATCAGCAACCTCTCTCATACCCCAAAAAAGAAATTAAGATGTGAATTCTTGGCTGCTAGAGAAGGGGAAAAAGGGATGGAAATGCCATTGTTTGAGGGGATGGAGAGCCAGAGAGTTACCTTCAGATTGATTAGGAGAAGCGCTTCATTTTGTCATGCTTCTCAAGTATTTGAAATTCGTATTTACTACAACAGGGAACTGATTAAACAGAGGGTATAAATATAATGCAGCTACCATTTTTTATCGTAATCCTGGAAGTTTTCCTCATCAAGAGCAACAACAAAAAAATTGTCATTCTTTATTTAATATCCCTTTGGGTCATTTCTATACCACTGGGCACAAATGCAGTGTTAATAAATGTTATTCACAGGGCTCCACAAGATGGTTTCTGAAACTGAGACCCACCAATCAATATATATTGTATGGACCTACCCAGGTCCCAGGCACTTAGACCTCAGATGTTTAGCCTCCGATGGAATGATTGGAGCACAACCTGGCTTCTGTATCTTAAAACATTAGAATGATTGGAATTTACTCCAAAATGGATTTTTATTTAGATTTCTTAGGAATGTGCTAATTTGTTTAGAAAGAAATATAATTTTGTTTGGTAATATAAACACAAGAAAGAAGTTACTTTTTAAATTTTTTAATATTTTTTTTTAGAGAGGGAGAAAGAGAAGGAAAGAGATATCAGTGTGTGGTCGCTTCTTGAGCACCCCCAACTGGGGACCTGGCCCACACCCCAGGCACATTCCCTGACTGGGAATTGAACCAGTGACCCTTTGGTTTGCAGGCTGGTGCTCAATACACTGAGCCACTCCAGCCTGGGCAGAAATTATTTTTTAAAAAGTATCAGTGAATTTGTGTCAAAATGAAGGCTTATTTTTTATTATCTAATTAATAATGGTAACAGATTTGACAATTCAAGAGAGAATATGATTTATTCCAAAAAGTTTCAAGGGATCATAGCAGTCTGAGTGATCTAATGCTTGTATTCCTAAACTTTATTATGCCCTATTTAGAATATTAAAAATCTTTCAGTGTTTCACATGCAAATGCAAATCTCTTTATTTCTATCTTTATACATGTCTATTTTTAAGCTCTGCTAGATAGAGGAATGACAATGAAGGCAGAGGACTCACTCAATCTTCTAGAGGTTAATTGATCTCTTAAATAGGATTAAGCTTCATACCCACCCCTAGGGCCTGCCATTTTTTTTTTTTCAGTCTTGCTAAATGAATGTAGCCTATTGTTCCTTATTAAAACAGCCTATTTTTAATCTGTGTGACCTCTCATCTAAGCCAACTGGAACCAACTCCACCAGCCTTTGTGAAGCTCTAAACAGAATCATTTTGGTTCCATTCCATTAATAATTCTTGAATTGCAGTTGTATGATTGTCCCTGTGTGTCCTCTAAGTGAACATCTATTCTGATCCATGTTGCTCTGTAAATGAAGCCTCATGGAAGCTGTTTTGCTGCTCGTCTCCCACTGTGCGATGGCAAAAAACTCCTAGGGGAAACAGTTTTGAAACAGCCTCATATTGGTTCATTCATTCCACAAATGCTTACTGAACAGGAACACGTACCAGGCATCACGCTCGGTTCCGTCGAGGAAGCAGATATGAATGAGGCTTTGTGCTTGCCCTGAAGGAACTCCAACTCTAATTGAGAATTTCTGCTAGGCCAGTATCTTCCTTTTCTTCCTCTCAAGAATTCCTTAACCCAGCCTATTCAGAAAGCTCCCCAGGACAAGAATCAAATTTTCAAAAAATATTGTTTTCAAGGAACTCAATCAGTATGCACATTCTCAGGACCTGAAATAAAATACAATTAATTTGTTCTTTAAAAATCAAGAATTAATCACACAAGTATCCACATATTCAACACATACATTTTCAGATAACGTCCATTACGCCACTGGAGTCACTGTGCCCCTAAAGAGTGGGCCCCTGTCACTGGGACACTCTCCAGCACATCTGCTGTTTATCCGTGTGACCTTGGGCAAGTTACTCAACCTCTTCATTCTCTCATTTCTTAAGTATAAATAAAGAAGCTGTCGTTGTAAAGCAACAGTGCTTGGCACAAAGCGGGTCCTGCAAAATGGTAGCTGTGTGTTATGGGAATTAGTTGCGCTTATAACCATCATGTGTTCAAGCCAAAGTGAAGCCCGCTACGTCACTGCCACCCTTGATGCTCCCAGAGCCCTTAAACACTTCCTCGGGGCACAATTAACAGCTGAGCAGCTGTCCACGTGAAAGAAAGAGATCCCTTTCTCCACAAGCTTCCGAGGGAATTGTCAGTCCAGATGGAGGTTGTCACGGGATAGACAGAACTGGCCATATTTACACTCTCATTAGAGATTCCTGTCTCTGTTAGACTAGAAGCCTCTCTCGTGCACAGATAATCTTTGGTTTTCACCAAGAATAGTCCCTGAGAAATAAATATCCTGTGTCCTGTTTCCCTAGGACTCCCTGTACCCCAAGTCCTTAAGGTAAAAGGAGTCCCCCACCCGCTGCACACAGTCCTGTCCACACCGGCTTCTCCTTGTCCATTCTCTCTGTCGCTGCTTGAATGCCGCCCCCACTTTCTCCTGGGCTTTCGCAACAGTGCCCAGACAGGTCCCCCTGCCCTAACCTGTCATTACCTCGGTCCACTATCCACACTGTCACCAGAGTTACCTTTGAAATCACGACCTGATAATGTAAATTCCTGCTTCATCGTGTTCTCTGCCTTCCTACAGGATATGGCCAGTTTCCCGCCCGACATTTGTAATCTGGATGCAGTATCATTAACTGTGCTGGGTGTGTCCACTTTGCAGCTCAGATCCAGCCCCTCCCACACCCTGTATCTCCTAGCTCCGTGCCCTGGAGGCTGACGGCAGCAAAATCAATGGACCGCCTTCCTTTCTGCCATCCCCCTTTCAACAATGAGGAGCCCCAGCAGGAGACTGTGACCTCCTGGGGAGTCAGTGTGGGCTTCTCTTAGGTGGCCCTTTCCACACAAGTTTCCAGGGTCTGACACCCATGCTCTCTTCTTGCCCTTGTGGTTTCCCTGCACGTTTATAAGTAGTTTTGTGACTTAACATCCTTCCATGTGTCCAGTGCGGCATCTGCTTCCTGTGAGAAGTCTCACTGGTCTACTTACCAATACTCCGTCTTCTTTCTACTTCTTTGTGTGTGTTTATTAGTTTCTGTGTTACGCCTCAGCCACCACCTCCAGCCACAGAACCCCTCCTAACTTTATATTTTTCTGCTTCCACCAAGTTCATGCAATTGCCTTTGTAAAAATATGGATGATAAGTAGATGTAGAGGAAGGAGAAGCAAAGGCAGCTTATTCAGGAAAAAAATATGGACCTTGTTTCTCTTCCTCCTAAGTGAATTCAGCTTCATGTCCTTCAGTCACATGGGGAAGAAAAACATCCTTATGATTTAGATGTGTCCTCTATTGCACAAAAGTATGTAACTTAGAAAAGTAGCACTGCTTTTAGTCACTAAAATGTGACTCTCGGCATATTTGGAAAGTAATAATGTGGAGATATAAGAAATCTCTCATTCTAAAATTAAATCACATGGAAAATAGATAATTATCATTAGCCGAAAATGGACAATGTTTTTGCCCTCTTCATCTTGAGATTTTGACTTGTTTTGTTAGATCCAACAGTACCTCCTCCTTAATGAATGAGTTTCCAGACAGTTCAGTCATTTATTATTCTATGTTCCTAGAAAATTTTACGTTTTCTTTTTCAGTCCTGTTATCTGACCTCACTGTGTGCCCTCTTCTCTGGGTTGTGAGCTTTTCTAGATCAAGATTATCGCCTTTGTGTGCCCTGTAATTAAAACAGCTGTTAGCTCATAGTAGGTAATCTGTAAATCCACATTAATGAATATATTGTAATTGCAAAGATGCTTTGGCATCAATCCTTTTTAAAAAATATTTTTATTTATTTATCTTTAGAGGGGAAGGAGAGGAGAGAAACATCAATGTATGGTTGCCTCTCGTGAGTCCCCTGCTGGGAACTGGCCTGCAACCCGGGCATGTGCTCTGACTGGGAATCAAACCCCGATCCTTTGGTTTGCAGGCCCAAGCTCAGTCCACTGAGCTACACCAGCCAGGGCCTGGCATCAATCTTAATGATTTAGAGCTAATAGGATTCTAAAACTTGAACACCGCCCCCCCACTTCCTCCATTATTCCTGCTACTTCCACGAATGCCAACTGTCTCCACCAGATAATTAATTAGTGGTGTTCTTTGGCATTCCATCCCACACAAATATGTAAATGTACTACTGAGAAAGATGACTTTAGAATCTGACTTTGGCTGCGTTGCTTGGTCATTTTTTTCTTTAATGTTTGTTGTCCTGCCTCAAGGTTATTGGGTTGGCCAAAAAATGTTAAAAATCCAGATAGTGAATGTTTATAGCCTGCAACACTTGTGAAAGATAGCTTTCAGAAGTGTTTAACACATCCACAGCCTCTCCGAACTTTGTGTTGTGGCTTCGTAAGGCAGAACATAAAAAGCCAATACTTCTCTCTGTGACGAACATGGAAGGGGGAAAACTAGAGTTTCCCTAATTTCATTCCAAACACCTTGTAAACATACCAAATAACAGAGCCCGGACATGGCATCTTTTGTTATTAATTTTTTGGCTGCCTTTGATCACTGAGAAGAGAAATGCAGAAGACAAAAAGAAAACCTAAAATGCAAAGATATTCCCCTTTCTCCAGTCTGTTATCATTGCTTCCATTCAGAGGATTATACCTGCAATCTATTCCTCTCTAAGCCATCTTCCAGTATTGGCAGATCCGAAAGGATTTGATGGATAAATAAAAATAAGACTGCTCCATTTCAGAGGTGTCCTTTGAAAGACTGTGTTCTTTTTTTATGCCTCCATTTTGGTACAAATTAGATCGGTTTTGGTGCCCCCTCAGCCACTAGACTGTAAGCACCTGAAAGACAGAATTTTGTTTCATCCAACCCGAGACCCCCAATGTCTGACATTGCTGTTCTTGCCCTGTGTTTGATAAATAAATGAATAAGTGAGGTCTTTTAAAAATCCGAAAGTGCTTTGCTCTATACACAGAACACCCCCAAAGCCCATGTAGAGTTTTATCATTCTCTTCTAAGTACAGCACTTTCTGTACTGCAAAGACCCCAGGCTGTTTTGCAGCGTTTGGCGGGATCTGAAAACGGTCTTTATCTGGCCGGGCTGGGCCTTGGCCAACATTCCAAATTCTTTATTCCCTTCCACTCTCAGAAAATGGATTTCATTCTTTTTATACTAATGGCTTATAAATACCCACTTGCTTCACTTTTCTTAGTATATGGTCTCTGCTCGCCTGCTTTTTTATGAGGAAGGAATTTAGGGTATGCCCGCACACAGCCTCTCATTTCTTCTGAAGCCTAATGTAAACTAATCCATGAAAAGTTGGCTGTGGTCGACCGGGCTGTTGAGAGGAAACATAGTAGCTTTCAGGTATCAAGGAATTCATGAAAAATATAAGTAAGCTATTCTTAGATGGCAAAGATCTTGAATTTGTAGGATATTTTTCAATATGGATAACTTTCTAAATACTTTTCTTACTGTTCTTATTGGTATTTTGTTTATGACCAAGTATGTAAACTAAGTCTCCTATGCCTTTGATTGGTTCTCCTATACGAGAACCAATCAAACATATTTCCTTCTCTTCTCACTTATATTTGAAGCAACATGGATACACAATAATTTCGCTTTTAACAAGTTTTTATTTGAATGTTAACTCCCACACTAGGAGTGATCCACTTATAGCTGGTGGTAGCTTTATGGTTCTGTGGCACTGAATGATTCTTATGATATGTATCTGTTCATGAATTGTCTTCTACATCATGCTGTGAGTTCCTTAAAGGCATGAAGTTCTCATTTCATCTTTATTACCCATACCCAGTGTAGTATCTTGCCCAGAGCAGTTGCTAAAGACATAGTTTTGAATTAACCTATTCATTTGACATACCAAATAGCTCATGCAGGCTCTTGGTTACTCTTCAGTCTTACAACAACCATAACTTTTCACAAGACTTGACAGACTACAAATTTCTTCTTCCAAAAAGTCACATGCATATTTTGTTCCCCGGCTTTATCCTTTGAAAGAATCTCTATCAGAGGTATGAAGAGATGACTGTGAACTCTTAGTACAGACCAATGAGGCAGGTTTGTGTTTCAGTACTTTAACTGACATTGACCTTTTATTGGTATAAAAATTAATTTGTCATTTTCAATTTTCCCTGAAGAAAGACTATTTGCAAAAAGGCCCTCTCTGTCAATTGTATTTACAAAGCAATAGAAGAACTTACATTTAGTTTGAAAATCATATCTGATCATTTTTAGATGCCTTCAAATATTTGCCTTTATAGGGTTCCCAGTGCGGTCTGCAATTCAGTTACTCTTATTAATAATGTGAATATAAAGATGTATATGTACCCACAAGGTCCTAGTCCATTGATTTTAAATTCTTGGGAGAGGTACATTTATTTCGGATAGGTACACATAACAAGGTATTACTCTGACCTATCTAACTATGAGATGACCTAATCAGACCATCCATGGGTTTGAAGGATTTTCATTTGTTTCCCTGTGGGCAAGTTTTAGGTCCATATCTCTTCCAGACTGACCCATAAACATTGTTATTGCAGAATTAAGATGTGATTTTGAGACACAGCTTATCAAAATGGAAAACCCAAAACAATTATTAACAGTTATGAGAAATTAACCACTGCCCAGGAAAAGGCTGGTGCCCATCCTGTTGGCAAACTCATGTGGCTATTGCAGAAGAGTGCGCCATGGATTTAAGAGGCCATTTTGTCCTGACCGCTGTAATCAGGAAAGATCTCACAGAATTTCACAAGTTTCAGCAAACTCAGAAAGCCTTCCCTCGCCGACCATAATGGGATTTTGTTTTTCGATTTTGGTTTTTCAAATTTTCTGGCCACTACATTTTCTGAACTGCTAATATTGTAAACTTTTTATTAATATAAATGTTCAATCAATTCTTTCCTCTGGATTTAAGGAAATAGATAAATAGGGATAATGCTACAGTCTGTTACTCCTTGAATTTATCTACATTTTTAAATCCTTGGGATTTAGAAGCATTAATGGTCTTCTGGGATATGTTTAGGCAAATGTTCTGCTGCTGTGCTGTGACTTCCTGGAAGGCAGATACTCTCTTTGCATCCATGTAATGCCAGTGTCTTAGGGTGTTTTTGACTTGATGTTTGTCGAATGAATGTTTGAATGTATCACAGCAAGCATGTATTCTGTGCCTGCACTTTTCTAAGTGCTCGGTAGGTATGGACTCTTTTGATCCTCTAAGCAGCCCCATAAGGTAGGTGTTACTGTTTTCTATACTACAGAGATGCGGAACCTGAGAAAGAGGTTTCCTCAAATACCCAGAGTCACACTGTGGCCAAGGCAGGGGTCAACACAAGCAACTCAGTCTACAATGCTTTTAACCAACTATGCGTGCTGTGTGCAGTGGTTAAACACCAAGACTCTGCAGGCTGACAAATGAATTTTTCCATAACTGACCTTACCCTTCCTTTCCCACCTCATCTCCCATCCTCCTCTGACATGTGCTTTCCTCTGAAGGCATCGTAGCAATCTCACTTTTCTCCTGAATTTGCTTTAACTTGACCTTTGTTCCTCCATTTTTCCCTCCCGGAAATTAACCCCCTCATCCCCCAGTGTCTCATTTGGGTCTCCCCGGCCCTGTGAAGTCTTCTGGGATCTCCTGCTCATATGAACTTTACCCTTTCTGGAATGAGACAGCCACAGCGTGAGCAGTCTGTACTGGTCATTTTCAACTTGATTGTATGCAAACTGTCATCATCCCTTGAGGGTTTTATCTGTCTTGGCCTTGACTCCCACTAGTTTTAAGCATCTTTTTAAAAGTCACTGGGCACACATCAAAAGGTTTATTTAATTAATACTTTATTTTGTAGAGGAGTTTTATATTTGCAGAAAAACTGAGTAGGAAGTACAGTTGAAACTGTATGACATTTATTTAGAAGCGAAATTATGGGCATAGTAGAAAGATCAGGGTTGCCAAGGGTTTGGGAAGGGAGTCGCGAATCAGTGGGGCACTGAGGGTGTTTAGGGCAGGGAAACTCTTCTTTGCGATGCTGTGGTAGCACCGCATGGAGCCTTTTCAGGTTGTTGGTTTTGGGGGTTTTTTTTTTCACTTAACAATATGTATTTAAAGTTCCCCCATGTCTTTTTATGACTCGATAGTTCCCTTCTTTTCAGCAGTGAATAATATTCAATTGTATGGAAATATCACAATTAAGGGAACTTATTTCATATACTTTTACTGTAAAAACTTTTAAAAAACATCAGTCATAATAGATATTACAATGAACCTTTATCTTTTCTTCTTTAGCCATTGATTTTGATTACTTCGCTTCTCTTCTTTGGAATCTCTTCAAGCTTCCAAAAGAAAAATACTACCACCAACTATACTATCAGTACTGTTCTTTACTGCGTACCTACCGAGAAGAGAGTTAGATGCTTCCTCTGCATTATCTTTAATTCTCACTGAGCTGCTCAGAACATGACTCTCTCTCGCTCCAAAACTGATGCTTCTTCTACCTCTTCATGCCTAACACCACCATTTCTCCCACCTCTGAGTGTCCTAGTAAAAATATGATCAGAAATATAAAACTATAAGTGGACACGGACAATAGAGTGATGATTATAGGGACCTGGGGGGTGAGAGGGATGCAAGGGGGCTAAATGGCAGTGGGAAATACAATAAAAACATTAAAATATATATAAAACAGTGATGATTCATGTAATTTATATATCTATATTATAAGTGGCAAACACAAGGCCCACGGGCCGAATCTGGCCCTCTGCTGTGTTTTATCTCTCCTGGAACCTTGCTTCTACCTGGCGGCAGTGCCAAGCTCCTTGCCCCTAGTTAAGGAGTAGTTACATTTATACAGTCCTAAAATTACATTGGGCCCTTTGAAGGCAACCTCAAGGCTGATGTGGCCCCTGGTAAAAATGAGCTTGAGGCCCCTGGTCTCTATATTTCTGTTCTTATGCCTTTGTTCCTGAAGTTTACTGTCCCCAAAATACTCTTCTGTTATTTTTTTCTTCAAATCACATTCTCTCTTCAGGGATTCACTTGACTGCTGCTTTTTGCACAAAACCTGCTGAAATTGCTCTCCTTCCCCTTTGAATCAGACAGGTTTCATTGCTCATCACATCTTCTTCCCTGAAAGCAGCAGCCCGTGTACTCTGTGACCCCTTATCCTAACAGATGGCCAGAGCCAATTACACTGGCTTGACTGAAGGCTGGAGAATACATTGGCTGATCAATGACCAGTGTTCTCTCTCTCTCTTTCTCTCTCCCCTAAATTATGAGCAAGGAAGACTCAGTTCAAACTGCAGCAGGTGAATCAACTGGAAGTTCCCATATACTGAGGTGAAGGAATAGTAAAAACCATTCTGCAGAAAGGAGCAGGAAAATGGAGCAGTTGGGCCAAGACAGAGGCATTGGAGACAATGCCAACCAGAGAGAGAGACGGAGGAAGTACGTGCTCCCGTCCCAGGGGACTGCCTAGGTGTCAGCTCCAGCTCCCAGGAGGCCTCCCTCCCACACATGCAGAATACCTCGGTATCCCCACACCTCCGGCTTTTAGTAGGTCCTAATGTGAATGAGCTCCTTGCACTCAGATGACTAGGCATACTTCTCCAAATGCCTATTGATAGTATACAATTAGCATCAGGAATAGTTGATTATTTAATTTCACTGGATGTCTTCAATCATTCTGGGTTTCTGTCCTGTCCCCCAAATTTATCATAAGCAACCTTAGTGATGAAACAGGACCTACCTTGGTTTCCTATTTGGTTTGTTCTACTCCATAAGACCTGGCAAGAACTCAGTGTATAGTGAATATTCAATGACATCATGGTTTGTCACAGTCACACTGACTTTGTAGGCTACAGAACTGTATCGCTATTTCCTAATTACCTCGAAGCCCACAGAACACACTCCTACCACTTTCAGCCTCACTCTCTGCAGGAGCACCAACATCTCTTCTGTTTACCAGACTCGTGGGTTTTCTTTTTCCGCTTGACCAAGTAAATTATCTCCTTTCAAAAATCACTAAAATTAATCCTGAACCTGTCATCCTACTCGTTCCACCAAACACAATTAGTGAGGTATCGAGTAATAATAGTTATCATTGTAAAACCAAATGGGGAGAATATAAACAGGCGGAGGTGAGATGCTAGATGCATTTTTTTAAATAAACTATCTTTAAGAGAAAAATATTAGAATTCTACTAGAGTTACTTGTATTCTATGACTTAGTAGTTTTTGATTTTTTAAAAATCGCATGTGTGAACATGGGGGCATTTTCATGATGTTTCTCCTCTAAGATCTCCAATGGCTGCATCCCAGCTGTGGCGATAAAGATAGTTTCATCTACAAAAACATGCATCGGCCAGGTGGGCCAAAGGGGGGGCATAAAATTTTGGTATTTTAGGACTTTGATAGAGCAGGAAACCAGATTATTTATTATATCATGAAACCAGTGATTACTTTTTAATAGTTTTGAGCACCAAATTTGGGGGACTTTAAAAAAAACAAGTCATGTGGCTCTAACATGTGACCCAACTCCGAGATGGGACCCAGTATTCTGCAGCTACTCAGGGACCCTTTCCCAGCTGGTCCCTGACACCAGAAGGTAAACTGGGCAGTGACCCTCTCCTCCTCCTGTGCAGGGGGCACCCTGGCCTTTCTGCGACATGGACATGGGGACTGTGACACAGACACATGAGAAATGTCTTTCCAAATGGACACACTCCAGCACTCGTGCAAACATCTTCAGGCGTCCAAAGGCACTCCCATCTGGAATGTAAGCCAGCTTTGAAAAAATAACTACAAACTACAGTTATCAAGACATTTTCCTAAAGGAAACAAAATATAACATTTCAGCAAAGGACGTTTAGTTAGACTGCAGATAAAAGTTAGGAGGAAACCATAGTTGCGTTTTGTTTTTTCCTGGTAGAACCTAAGTGGGCCAAGTTAACAGCGCTGATGCATAGAAAGAATTCCACATCTGGAAAATTTTCGCTCCGTCTGTGGTAGGTTTCCAGCCTCTTGCTTGCTCTCTCCCTACCATTTCCCATGACTTCAGCTTACCTCCCTTTTGTTTTCTTCAGTGAAGTTTTTTAACCCTTAGGGGCTTGGGGGTTTCGCTTTGTTTCTACAAGGAAGATGAGCAAGGGAAGACTTCACAGTGTTTTTGAGATTCTCTAGCTTTACTTACATTTAAGTGTTTACATAAGTGATATAAACAATACAATATAAATAGCTGAGCAAATGCATGGAATTATATTTTTAAAATACCTTAGGTAAACACAATAGTTTTAATGTTTAGTATAAAAGTTTAACATTGGTCTTAATCTTTCAACCTGAAAGTTTATTTTGTCTCAAATAATGGAACCTCCTATCATATAGCACATAGAAATAGTTATATATTTGTATCAGACTACTCACTGATACCATTTTTATGTAATTTAGAATATTGCTATATAGTTTCACATATTTGTCATTAGCCAACCCAATCATTATCCAGTCGACTAAAAGAAATCCCAACATTTTAAAGCAGTAAAAATAATTTCATATGCAGATATAATGGGGTGAGAAAAAGAATGGAGGCTAGACGATGAGAACCTGAATGTCCCACCACTGACATTCAACAAGAAGATGTTTATTTGGACCAGGTCCTTGTTTACCGTATAAACTTCTCTACAGTCCCGCACCTCCTTTCCTCATATCCCAGGGGTAAACTTCACGTTGGAATAGCCCATCCCATGTTCTCAGCCACCCCCATACTGGAATCCTGATCGCTGTGAGATGGGGGTGTTTGGGAAACTGGAGTAAACCACTGTCCAGGGTGACGTTGGACAGATGGATGGCAGAAGGATGGAATGCCTTAGGGAAAAGGCATTTTTAATTTAATTTTGCAGTTCTGTAGTTCTAAAAACAGCCCAAGTGACAGTGAAATATTGTTGCCATATATTGCTGCAAACAAACATAAATGTTAATGATTCTTTAGTAAGGTCACAATCTTTAGCTCTCCCTCGGTGGAATGTATTATCTGTCCACCAAGTTCATCTAAGTCCAGCCACATGTCAGCCCATCCAATTCTCTTCTTTAACCTTCCTCTCTCACTTCCTCTTCTCTCCACTGGAAAGTTAGGGGTCAGTGATAAAGGGGAAAGGAACTTGGAACAAGTGATGTTACTGTGTGTGCTCCCCTTTCTGCCTCTCCTGTGTGATTGTCTCAGGATTTCCTTGTTCTAGGCATGGAGAATGCTTGCAGCCTGCTGAGCAAGAAACATGGTATGAGCCAAGTGGCAAGATATAGAAGACTCTAGATATTTAGCTGAGAGAGGTCATGTGATCTGAGTGGTATAGCGAGGATATGGGGGCAGGGAGAAGGCCTTGAAAATCTGGGAAGGGAGAGCTGAGACATTTCTAGGCAACAAAACGATGTCGGCAAAGCTTGGACACTGGGAATACACAGGCCCAGTGATGTAACTGAACAGCACAGCCAGCTGGAGCACAGAGTTTGTGTTTGCAAGGAGAGAGGAGTGAGAAAACGGGAAAGTTCCAGACTCTGACAGGCCTTGGAGAGTGACCACAATTTTTACTAGTATAATATTAAGTTAATCAGTGGTTATCCCAGCTGCAAAAACCTAGACATCTTTGGTTTTAACTTTTCATTTAGTACATTGAAACCGGTTTGTATTTTAAACATGCACTACAACACCAGAAACCCATTAGATAACAATGATCACTACTGATAAAGGATTTTTAATACGCATTCTCGTAGGAGGTTTAGTGACAAGGTTAGAAAACAATCAAAATATTTTCATTTATGCTTTTATTTTTGGTGAGATACTTTTAAAACCTGAGTTCTATTTTATGTCATAAAAATAAATAAAAAAATCAGTAAATAAAATTTTAAAAAATGAGAATAAATTATTGTTGTAAAAAAAGAAAGAGTATACTAAAAACCAAAAAATAAATAAATAAATAACAAGTGACACCATGAAGACAGAGAAGAAATAACGTGAATTTAGAGAACTAAAGATAATACTTGCTTATAAACATTTCTAATTTTCTAACTTGACTTTAGAGCAAACCATTCTCCTAAGAAATGCTAACCATTTCTTAAAATCAGCTACATAAAAACGTTTCCCTTAGAATGAATATTTCATGATTATGACCAAATTTCCAGTTATAGTTCCTGCAACCACCCATCCTTTTGTTTGTTCGTTCGTTTGTTTTTAATGTTGCAGTTTTCAGTGTTCTTGTGTCATCAATGATCTGTAGTCTTGTGTGGGATGTGAACCACTCATTGCGTATTGTGTCTCAGAGACAAAAATAGACCTGTTCTATTTAAAGGTGTTTTTTTTCAATTTCTAACAAGAAATGTTAACAATACTATTGTGCTCTACCACACAACTAATGAATAGCAAGAAATATGCAAATGCTAACAATTATTTGATTCAGAGGCTGATTAATAACTTCACAAAACAGTGTTTTACCTTTTTCTCGATTTAAACACAAGAAAACGGAAGTACCAGTCACTGAAATATTAGAGCAATCCTTTCCTCTGGATATTTCATACACCTATTTACAGCAGGGTTCCCTAAACTATTTATGGTGTCTGATTTTTCAATCTCTTGGACACATATCATTTTAAAATATTATGAAAACAGATTATTAGAAAAATAAAGTTAGGCAGGGAGGAGATACAAAACATGTTAAAATGGCAGCCAAAGTGTTTTATCATTAAATCCAACAGATGTAAAATTAGTCCATCAAACCACATACTCTAAGAATATTCTAAATGCTTCCTCTTTATTTCTGTGCTCAGCCCTGACCATCCAACTAGATCCAGGCCAGCCATTGGCCACAGGTTGAATTGTCTCAGAGACCAAGGAACTCAAGCTGAATAATGGTGGAAGGGGACACTACAGTCAGAACTCCCAAGTCTATCAGCTGATTTCTCAAATGAAACCTTGCAGGCAAGAAGGGGCTGGAAAGAAGTATTCAAAGTCATGAAAGGCAAGGACCTACATCCAAGATTACTCTATCCGGCAAAGCCATCATTTAGAATGGAAGGACAGATAAAGTGCTTCCCAGATAAGTTAGAGGAGTTCATCATTACCAAGTCCTTATGAAATGTTCAAGGCATTTATCTAAGAAAAAAAGAAAATCAAAAATATGAACTGTAAAATGACAACAAACTCACAACTATCAACAACTGAACCTAAAAATAAAAACAAAAACAAACAAACTAAGCAAACAGCTAGAACAAGAACAGAATCACAGAAATGGAAATCACATGGAGGGTTATCAGTGGGGAGGGGAAGGGGGTAGAATGCGGGAAAAGTACAGGGAGTAAGAAGCATAAATGGTAGGTACAAAATAGACCAGGGGAGGTTAAGAATAGTATAGGAAATGGAGAAGCCAAAGAACTTATATGTACGACCCATGGATATGAACTAAGGGGAGGGGACGCTGGTGGGAGGGGGAGGTGCAGGATGGAGAGGAATAAAAGGAAGAAAAAAATGAGACAACTACAATAGCATAATCATAAAAATACACTGAAAAAAGAAAAAGAACTCTGAAGTCTCCAATTTAAGCTTAAGGAAGCAGCACGAGCTCCAGCTTTCTTTGGCTCCTGTCATGTTTCTTAAATCTATTAATGAGGGTGTTCCCACATTTTTTAAAAATGGAATTTGTCCCAAACAAGCACTTGCTAAAAGTCTTCACCGTCCTTCCCCATCTACCTTTTTTGCCTCGGGCGGGAGTGTGCTCGACCTGCCCGACAGATGTCCTCTCTC
Source organism: Artibeus jamaicensis (assembly GCF_021234435.1). NCBI lineage: Eukaryota > Metazoa > Chordata > Mammalia > Chiroptera > Phyllostomidae > Artibeus > Artibeus jamaicensis. The sequence continues at coordinate 16,153,127 of NW_026522056.1, read as the reverse complement.
AGGTGAAGTCTGCAGACTGTCACTTTCCCCGCCCCTGGATAAGTTTAGTTTATGCAAACAAATGGCAGTGTTTTATCTCCCACAATTTATTTTTTGTCAAGGCTTTTATTTTTAACTTTCTTCTCCTGACTTATCTTTCTTTATCTTTTTATGTGCTAGTCAGAAGAGTAAGTGGGTTTTTTGGCTTGTTGAAGATACTTGAAAAGAGAGTTTTGGCTTACTTTTTTATCAGGGAGAGGCTGGGAAAATTATGTGTTCTTTGGCTGCTAATGGTAGAAAAATACCTATTTGCTTAAATAAGCATTTTAAAGGTTCCATTAGGTGCCCTGAAAACAAATAATACGTCTTCCCAAATAGTATATCCTGATATAGTGATGCAATCCAATAATCTATCACTACTGAGTTAAACCATCTTTATTATTTTGGTTAATAACATGCCAATACTAATAATATTACATGAATTGGTATTATTAATTACTCTACACAGAATGAGTTTTTCATGCTACCATTCAAATATATTTTATTATTGATAACATCTGAAGTGCCCTCTTATAAAATTCTCTCATACACTTTGCTCCAACAGCATAGCACTGGGTACGTCATTTCAGTACGTACATATTCTAAACCAGTGACCATTCTCCCCCCTCTGTGAAGACATACAACCGATTTTTAAAGATTCAGAGTTCTGATCATTTGCTTTTCTCCGAGAATTTTCAGTAATATCAATATTTGAACCCTGAGTTCTTCTATGGATTTTATCACTGCCATATTTTCTGTGATATGTTTACCCACAGAATCCATTTATCTTTTTTCAATTGAGTCGTTAACATGTGTGTACAAGGTATAGGGTAAGGGTTAAGTTTCACTTTTTTTTTTTCATATGGCTATCCGGCATCGTTTGTTGAAAAAGATCATCCTACCCAGTTGACTTACTTTGGCATGTTTCTCGAAAATCCACTGCGTGGGTGCTAAGGACCTGTTTCTGGACTCTTCACTCTGCCACTGGTCTGCGGGTCTAGCCCCGGAGCAGCACCACCCCGTCCTGATTACTGTGCGTGTGTCGTCAGTCTTGAAATCAGGAGTGTAAATCCTGCGACGCTGCTTTGCTTTTTCAAACTCTTTCTGGTTAATTTAGATCCTTTGTATTGCCATACAAATTTTAAAATCAACTTGTCAGTTTTCAAAAAAAATCATACTTGAATTTCATCTGGTTGGATGTCAGCTCTACAGATCAGTGTGGAAAGAACTGACATCCTGACAATGCTGAGTCCACAGCTCCATAAGCCGGGTATATCTGTTTACTCGGGATCTTAACTTCTCTTGGCAGTGTTTTATGGCATTCAATGTACGAGTTTTGTACACATAGTGTTAACTCTAAGTATTTCATGTTTTTTATCATGTTGTCATTGGTACTTCCTTATTCTAATTATTAATTATTCAGTGCAGTATATATAAATACCACTGATTTTTGTATGTTGACTTTGAAACCTATAACCATGCTAAACTCACTTTTTATTTCTACTTAATCTGGCTAGAGGCTTATCAATTTTATTGACCTTTGCATATAACCAGTTTCGTGATTTCTGCTCTTATCTTTACTGTTTTCTCTTTCTGGTGGGAGGTCCAGGGCAGCCATTATTCTAGGATTAATTTGGCCCCTCTACTGAGGCATGGACTCCTCTGGGGGTTCCACCCAATGCCCTGTATTGCACGAAGGCTCTTCACGCTGGAGGGAACAGAAACTAACCCCAGCCCTGTGGGAGCTCCAGTAAGTAATCTGCCTCCTGACCTCTGAACTTCTTCCCCCAGCTTGGGAGACTTGCTTCTCACACCTGTGCAGATAGTAAGTGTGTAAGCATCTAAATATTTTGACTGATATGTAAGTATATAACATATCAGTCAAAAGCTTGGGAGGCCCCCCAGCAGACCCTCAGAGCTCACTCTCTCTACTGCTTCCTCTTCTTTAGCACCTAACCTGCAAATTCTAGCTGCCTTGGTCTCCATCAGCCCTGATGTCTGTCTCCTCCAGACAGCCAGGTGATGTTTGGTTTTCCTCTCTCTGCTCTGTAGCCCAGAAACGAGCCCTGACAGTATGATTTGTATTTCCCTTGTTTTCAGAGACCACAGTTCTGCATTACCTATTGTGCAATTCCTTTAATACATTGTTTTGTGTGTGTATCAGGAAGAGCCCTTCATGGACAAAAGCTAAGTCAACATGTAAAACAGCTTTTTACAAAAACATTCGAGCCTATGAGTACTGGTAATCTTTTGATTACCATATGATATTTATTAAAAATATGGTAGAAAGGGTGTAATCAGTTTTTCTATTAACATAGAAAAGTAGTTGGGTTCCCATTTGATCTGACTTGAAACTGTCCTTGACTGTCTATATGCTTCAGGGCACCACTCAACCATTATCCATAATTGCTTTTGATTTTATTATTAGTATAGCATGATATTTGAGATTATTGATAATTGTTATAATCCAAAGGATAATCACATCTGGCATTCTCTATGGAGATTCATGGAAGTAAATTTACATGAAGGTAAAATCAAGTATTTGAATTTTTTATTTGTTCCTCAGAAGGAAGTCTTATAATTCAGAATCAGCAAATGGTTGCTTTCATGGGGGCCCAATCTCATTATAAAGATACATATATTAACTATAGGAATTGAAACAAACACAATTTAAAAGCATTTCAAGTAGTCATTGTACACTCAATCTCAACAGAGAAGTTATATTACTTACTACAATTATACATCATAATGCTGAACTTCTTTAATTAATAATATGTTGGAATTTTACCCTTTAAAGAATAAAGGATGGAAGAATAAGAAAATAAAAGGAAGACAGAAAGATAAAAGAAAATGAGGACTAACAAAAAGGAAATTTTTTTTCTTAAAGTTAAGCTATATCTAAAATTTATTTTACTGCTAGAGATCCTATTCTTTCTTAAGGCAATATGGACCATAGGTGTATTATTGCTTTAACATTGGTATTGGTGGGATATCCTTGTTGATTTTTCTATAGAAATGAAAAATATTTTAACCTTCCCTCATGAAGATTTTCCATAGAGAAAAGTTTCTGGGGAGCTTCCCTACTTCTTCCTTCCATTCTCTAGTATCTCTTATTTCCTGTCTCTCTCCCCAAAATGCCAGGGTAGAGAACTGGAGTCAACTAAGAAAATGGGAAAGAAATAACTGAGAGAGAAGTAACCAAAACAAATGAAGAATTTCCCCCCCTCCAAAAAAACATGTTAAAAGCAACTTGAAAATAGCTTGAGGAAAGTATGAAAACACTGGCTTTATTTGTTAACAGTTAAGATTTGTAGAGATACGTGTTTTAGAAGCAGAGTGAGACTGTCCACCCAGGGGGGTTATCCCCCTCTTTGTTCCACTCCTACAGCAGAGGTGAGGCGCAGGCCTGTGTGAGTCCGACACCCATCACACCCACCCACCACCCTGGGGCAGAGTCCTCATCAGTCTAGCCAATTCCCTCTTTAGCAAGCTGCTGTAACGGAGTGCCATAAACTGGGTGGCTTATAAACAACAGAAATTTATTTCTCACATTCTGGAGACTAGGAAACCCAAGGTCAAGGCACTGGGGGCAGATTCAGTGTCCGGTGAAGCCCCCTTCCTGGTGCAGACAGGGCCATCTTTTTGCTGTGTCCTAATTTGGCAGACAGGGCAGATTAGCTCTCTGGGGTCTCTTGTATAAGGGGATTAATCCCATTCAGGAGAGCTCCACCCTCAGGCCCTAATTACCTCCCAAAGGCCCCACCTTCTAATACCATCACACTGGGGATTTGATTTCAACAGACAAATTTGGGAGGAACACCAGCAGTCAGCCTGTAGCAGTTGGCTTTCTCACAGGTGACTTTTCTCAGCTTGATGGAGAATTTTGTTTCAGAAAGCAGAGATAGTAATGAGGTTCAGCAGTGAAAAAGGAAATAAGGTACGGTGACATCAGTCAGGAAGAGGAGGAAGCCCTTCCTTCTCTTGTTCCTAATACTTCTTATGCTATTCCACGGCCTCCTGTCACTCATTCATTCAGCAGTATTACTCTGCATTTATCTTATTCTGAAAGACAGTGTGGTTTCAGTGTGTATCAGTAGTTGCAGAGAAAGTCTGAACTTCTTTGATTACTAACTCCTGTTAGTAAAATTTCCTGAGTGTAAAATCCCAATATATAGTTATAATTATCTGGGGATAATTATAACATATCCATAGATTATTACAGCTGTGGGCTTTGTACATTAGACAAAAACATAACTATTTAAAGAACTATCTGCATAAGTATAGACATAGATTCTAAGGCTTTCTTTTTGCCATCTAAGGAAAATCTCATCTGCCCCCAGGTTGGAGATAAAAGATTTAAAGAAAATCATTGCTGGGGCTTATTGGCCCATCAAGCATCAATAGATAGCTAACAAACAGTATAAATAACCTTGACCTAAGCCCTCTGGTTAAGAACATTTAACAGAGTTTATCATAAAGGAGATTCACAACCAAATTCAATGTAATCCTTAGGGTTCTAGATGTAGAAACAGATAAAGAAGTAAAATTTCTACTTGTACCAGAGCAATGTGCTAAAGATGGTCATATTAAATAAATATTTCAAAATCAAAACAGTCTTCTGTGCAACATGTAACCAACCTACAGGCTAGGTGTTATTTATCGGAGTACACAAAAAATACACATTCCTCAGAGTTACAGAGGCCTCGTACTATGAATTCTCCTGGTCACAGGCTTTTGGATACCCACTCAATGGAAAACTCTGTTTTTGCCGACTCACCACCCCTTAGGCAGACTTGTTATTGCCACTGTAGGCACTGCCATTCACTAAGCCTGATGTCCTCCTGATGCAGAGCTGGATTGTCCACAGGGCACAGCCAAATAGGGTTTTAATAATTTCCTTTCCGTGCTAAAGACGCAGATCCAAGCATGGCAGTGACTCAATAAACTCTCCATTCCCCATCATTGTTCCCATTATTCTGATAGAAACTCTCAGCCCTTTGGCTAGTCCTGAATGTTCTATTTGCTCTAAAGGAGGCTTAAATGAGTTGCATCAGCACGTGGAGTAGCCCTAAGACCACCTTTATGCTACACAGACGTGGACAGTAAGGTGTCCCTAACACTAGATCGAAGCAAATGGGACCTTGAAACACTATGACATTAAAATTTTTGTTTGCAGTAAAAAGACAAAATTTATAACTTAGACAAAACTAGATAAAATTTTATAATACACTGCCAAATATATTTCTTAGATGGAAAATATTAGGGACATACTTGAGCCAGAATCTCTAGCTGACTATAGAAGAATCTCTGCTCTCCAGGGACCTGGAAGAGTTTGCAAAGCTCTCCCAGGTCAGAGAGCAGTCCCACCAATGGCTAAAACTAGCTCTTTATCATGAAAAATAAGGAAGTGAGAAGTTGTCAAAGCATTATGTGGCTATTCTCATTTTGTCTCATAATTCCCAATGGGATCTTGAGAGAAACCAGCAAACTTCTCATGTTCCCACTCTCCCCGTCTGCCAAGTTGAGACAACACTAATTATCACATACTGCCCTTCACCTCCCACAGTTTTAAAAGACTTGGATTATTTAGAATTTGTAGAAATACAACTTGAGAAACTATCCTATAAACAGTGGATTCTACAGAGCCATTTTTCTGTGTGGAATATATCTACTGGCCAATAAATACAGAAAGCAAGCAAAAAAAAACCACTTAAAATTGACTTTGTATTAAAGTGGTTTTTACACCATCCCCATGACATGTGGCTGAAATTCATCCATAATGAGTTGAAACATCCTTGCAGTGAAATTTGGACTTAATGAGTTTTCAAAAATGAGGGCCAAGTTGCTAGCCCTGTGTCTGACTCTGGTAAAATCATCAATTACAGCCCTTTCTTCTGGACAATATTTAGCTGTGCTCCTCCTCTCCAGTAGTCTGCCAATAAAAGTTACATTTATGTTGGTACATTTCCTTAAAAAAAACCGTAAACCCTGTTAGATAGGTTAGGTCTGTGGATTGACCTACCAGTGAAACCTGTTTTAGAATAAGTAGATTTTTCCAATACCTGCTGAAATGAGTTACAAAGAATAATAAGTATTTTCCTGGAGAAGAAGAAGGGTCATTTTGGAACACTTTGGAGACCAGACCTTGGTGCCTATCATTAAAATGTATGTGTTAACTACACCTTGGTTCTCTTGGCTCATTGCCCTTTGAATTCCGTAGTGGGGACCCCCCCCCAAACCCCTCTGAGACCCGGGCTTCTTCCACATCATGGGTCCAGTGGATGATTTTATTTGACTAAGATGAAGGAGTTTGGGCCCATAGTTTAGTATGAACTGAACCTAGATTACACTAATAGTGGATCATTTTCATCAATGTCATTAATTTATGACCAAAGACGTTGATTGAAGACTTAATGAGCTCCAGATACAGACAAGTCTGGCTGTGAATCCTGGATCAGCCATTTACCCTGTGGCCTTTCTCAAGTCTCTTCTGCCTAAGCTTCAGCTTCCTAATCTCTGAAGAAGAGAGAGGACACTTGTACTGGTTTATCTCTCTATACGGGCCTATAAACGGTGCCAGTAGAGTTTGTGGTATGTCGTGGGTACTCAGTAAATGTTATTTTCCCTTTCTTTCTCCTCTTTCATGTTTAGTTATAGCAAAGCTTTGTGCCATTATAATCAGCCATTATTCATGACTCACACAGTCAGCTCTTGATATTCTGCTGGGGATGACTGTGTACTCCTGACATTGTCATAGATCTAGATTAGAAATTTAGGTGCGGTTATTGACTAGGAAGAGTTAGGAATCCAGGCTCTGGTCCCCCCACCCCCTCCCTGTGTGTGCCCAGTAACACTTTGCACATGCTTCTGTCATGGAACTTATTACATTATTTTGAAATTACTTGTGGTTAGTGCGGTTCCTCCTGTTCGAAGGCTGAGTTGCTATCTTCTCTACCCTCAGCATCCCGTGCCTGGCACAGCATGTGGTTCAGTGCTTGCAAGGCGTGTGCTTCCTGCTGATCCTCTGCAAAAGGGGGTCCGTGTGCCCCTGTTCTGTCTGGTCTGACCAGGAAATGCGCCAACCTGCTTCCAGGCGCTCAGATTTCCTTAAAGGGGAAACACACACATACACATTTTGTTTACAGTGGAACCCGGCGTTAGGTGATCATTAACGGAAAATTTCCCCTTGGGATTGGCTGTCCCGGCACCAAGGTCTATATGCCCCAGCAGCGGTGCTTGTTGCCTCCCGATCTACACCCAGCCCAGCACAGCAGTAAGGTGAAGGAGTAAATGTCTACCAAGAACCACAGTCTCAGGGATACTCATGAGGTTTGACAGTTTGGAAACAATACAATTTAGGACTCATGGTTTACTAATAAGCAGTGGTACCAGTATTACTTGTGACTTGTGAGCACCTTCTTACTATTTTAATTATCAGTCTTTGTATTAAGTTGTCAAAGTTGATGGGAAAGAGGCTGCATGCTGTAGAAATTTGGAAACTCCGGAGATCAATGTGGTTTGAAACTACTTTTACGAATATAAATAATTATGATAATGATTAGAATGTGTTTGGTATCTGGCAATTTACCAAGTGATTTTACAGCATTATTTAATTTCATGAAGGTTATGAACCGGCCCTTAGATATTTCGTGCCAGGGGAAAGTTATAAGATGGGATTTAAGGAACAGCAAAAAAGAAGGTTAAAAATGCATTAAAAAGCAGAAAATCAGCCAAATTCATTGGCAGGGAAATAGATTTATTTGGCGTTTTAGAAACTTGACATATCTTGCAAAAGAAGCAGTTGGCTCATATTTTGATTTCACAGTGTTGGCACTTTTTTATTGTTTGGGGAAGAATTTTGATCTGCAATTATAATGATGACGTCTGCTTGCTTGGAACTGAAAGATTCACAGAACCAGGAGACATCTGAACCTTATTTAGAGGCAAAACCAAGAATTATTTGATTAAACCACTGACTGTAGGTAGAAGTCTAGTCAGAGGGGAAATATGAGGAGCTGATTAATAGTTCGTTTAGAACTCGGGTACCCATTTCCTAGAGAGACTCCGGACTGGTCAGCAGGATGCTCACGGCGGCCATACAGCTCCATTCCCACGCCCACGAGTAACGGTTGAACTCTCTGTCTCTTAAACATCCTTCTCTAAAACCATGAGTTAACAAAACACAAATGAGATAATCAAATACGAATGTGAATGAGAATTAACCTTGAAAGTTGAAGAGCACCCTACCTGCCACCCTTCCTCAACCTCTATCACTTTTTTTTTTTTTTGCCTTCCGCCCTGCCTTTCCTTCAAAGTGCAAGGTTACATGGATTGCCAGGAAAGTTGTTATTTAATAGACGAACAGCCGAGCAGGGACCTAGTCAAGTGATTGGATTACACAGGAAGCTAGAATCATCTCGATAGCCACGAAGGCAGCTCGAGAGCGCAGTGTGTCGTTGGCTCATTTGTAAGCCTTTCCAGATGTGGCAGGCGCGCGAGCTTGCGCTTGGCGGCTGTCCAGGAGGCCGCCTGCAGTCGGCGCACTCCGGGCTGCAGTGCGAGCCGCAATGCCGGGCTCCTGACGGCGCAGGGCTGGCTGGCTGCTCGGCCCGGACCCAGTCCCGGTCCCCATCCCCGTCCCCGGGCTCCGCGCGCACGCAGCCCTGCCGCCTGGCAGAGCCGCAGCCGGCAGCGGCGGCAGGACGTCCGTAACAGGAGGAGCTGAGCAGAATGGTCGTGGCGCCGGGGCTGCACTGAAGTCCTTTGCGGGATGGGGGACCCTGAGGCCCACGTGATGGCGCGGCCCCAGCGAGCCCCTCTCCGGAGGTCCTTTAGCGACCACATCCGAGACTCCACAGCCAGAGCCCTGGATGTTATTTGGAAAAACACCAGAGACAGAAGACTGGCAGGTGAGGAGCGAAGGGGAGGAGGGGGGATGGGAGCTATTAAAAGGAAAACAATTAAATACACAGACACAGTTATTAACTTGAATAATTTATGATCTTGTCAGCTGGGTAAAGTTCATCACTGTCTCAGGATTGATTTCAGTCTCCCTTCCTCTGATATTTAGAGCTTCTAGTGTCTTGATTTGGCCCCCCCCCCATGCCTCTGTCTGATTATTTCTAGATAAGGTTTTATGAGAGATGCTTGTGGGGTTTTTTAACCTTGAAAACAAAAGCAAGGTCGTCTTGCCTACCAGGAAATCAGTGGCGATGACCAGCCACAAGCAGAAGCACGGGGCTCTGTGGGCTGGCGAGGCTCTGGAGGTGGCTGGTCCCAGGTGACCTGGCACGGGTGCAGCAGAGGGGCCTGGAAGGGCTGTGTCAGGAGAGCAATCCGCGCTGCCCAGTCACAGCGCTGGAATTTCCTCTGGCAGCCAGGAGCTGCTCTGAGTTCCAAGCCAGTGTCAGGTATGCTAGAGGCAGGCATTGGAAATATAATAAAACATAACCACAGTAGTGCAGTTCCAACGTTCTGGGGCTCATGTGACAGCACCCAAATGGCAGACTGTGTTTGAAGGGGTTCACCGAGGAAACAGGAATTCTGCCTGGTCTTGGTGTTACGGATTTTCATAGCTCGATACTGCATAGCATCCCAGGCAAACAGACAAAAACTCCAAATCCCAGAAAGGTCTCCCAATAGCATTGAATGGCTCTTTCTCGTTTGCATTTCTAAATCTGAAGGCCGGTGTCATGTACATGGATAGGTCAAAGATTGTGTTTTCTTAACCCTCTTGGTTAATCCAGTTGTTTTCCATATACTGAAGTTCTGCATTGTTGAAAATATTGGAAGTGGCCTTCAAATGTCAATCCAGAGTTTGGTGCTGTGTGTTCTTGATAAAAGGTCATTTGACGTTCACACAATTGTCCTGACACAACTTGGAAAGGGGAAATTTAAGTGTGTGATTGTGAAGCAGATTATGAAGAAACCTATACTTAGGCTGTAAATTTTCCTAAAGCTCATAAAAGTCTTTTGGTTAAACTAAACAGTATTGCCCAGGACCTACAGTAAGTAACTACAGTAAGAGGAACTACAGTAAGTAACATTGTTTCGCCATAGGTAGGGGAGATAGAGCAAAATATTCTCACTTCAACCATTTTAGGAGGACTTTACCATAAAGTGTGCTACCTTTAAGCAATCCAACTTTCCCATAAAGTGAGTCGTTTTAAGGTGTGCTATCTACTAACAACTTGTAATTGGCTAGAGGAAGTTTAAGAAATACAAGATATGGGAATATAAAGTCCACAACTATAATTGTTTGACCCTTAAAAATATAAAGTGACTGCTTTATTGTTGTCTTTTTTGACAAGTTCATTGTCACAAATGGAAAGATCCCACAAATAGTCTCTTGTAAAAATTACACAAAAATATCTTAGTGTGGTATGGCGTTTTATATTGAAAGTAAGACTAACTGAAACGTTCCTGCGTCCCAGACTTTCCCGTTTATTTTCGTAAATGAAGAGCTTCTGACAGCTGTTGACGTCCTGAAATCAGGACATGGTCCCCTGTCGGGGACCAGGCAAGTCGCTGTGTCTGTCTTATCCTTTGTCTGTTGTGTACGAATGGTCCACATGGAGTCAAAATACGACATCGAATTAACAACACTTTATGTGTGATGAAAAATCACACATTTCCGCAGCCCTAACAGCAAATAGGATTTTTGCTGCTCCAGGTTCACTGAAGGAAGAAACTCTTCATGTTGCCCAGTTTCTCTAAGGTGAGTGTGGCCTCTCAGGTACTTTGCACTGTAGAGAATCCAGGTCCCATACTGGCAGACGAAGGGCTTTGGCTGCCACTGCGGACTCGGATTCCTGAGGACCCAGACCCTTTTTGTGTTCTCCCCTGGGCTTGGCACGTGTCTCATAGCTCAATCAGTGCTTGTCAAATGGGGACCCATTTGGTTCACACCCAGGCCTCAAGAGCACCTATTTCTGTCCCTTCCCTCACACTTGTCCCCTGCACCCAACCCTCCTACTGACCAAAGGCTAAGTAATAGCTGTCAATTATCCACAAAAAGTCACTTCTGTAAATACCAGGTGCAGTCATTATTACATATCAAACTACTTTGCAGCATGGAGAGCAATAGAAAGTCTAAACATCCTGCTTCGCTTTTTGTTTTGAGATTAATCAGGTGAAAAATACAAAGTGTTTTACAGCCTCTACAGAAAAAATACTTTTGTAAATGGTACCTAACACATTATTTCTATGATGATCATTACCTTAATGAATTAGGTCTTTTATCTAGTTTCTCAAAAATTAATCTGAGATTTCGGTTTCTTTTTTAAACTATTTTTTATTGAATTTATTGGGGTGACATTGGTTCACAAAACCATACAGGTTTGAAGTGTGCAAATCAATAAAGCATCATCTACATACTGCATCGTGTGCCTGTCACCGCCAGCAAAGCTCCTTTCCGTCCCCATTGCCCCCGCTTTGCCTACCTGCATGTACCCTCACCCCATCGCACTGTTGTCTGTGGTCGTGTGTTTCATGTGTGTGTGTGCTTTTTTCAGTTTCGTCCACACGTTTAATCTGACCAAAGTGCTTGGCCCAGAGACAGAGTTTTAACTTCCCTTGTTAGGATCCTTTCTCTTAACCTCAGCCTCTCCTCTCTCTCTCTCTCTCTCTCTCTCTCTCTCTCTCTCTCTCTCTCTCTCTCTCTCTCTCATACACACATACACATTCTACGTAACTTAAGAGTTCCTAGTTCTGCCTCAAGTGATGTCATGTACAAAAACCACCATTTACCTCTCCTGGCCTTGAACTCCCTTACATAAAAAAATAGGAATTTTGTCTGTTATGTTTAGGGACCCACAGCCTTACATAAACAGAACACAGAATTGCTGCTAGCACAAGGGCTTCAGGTTGTAGGAGACACAGAACAGACTGTTTTAACTGCACGCACCTTTACGTGTAGTGTGGTTGTCTGTCTCCACCCAGCAACACAGCCCACCGGGCTCCCTTACTCCTGTTCTCTCCGAAACCGTTCGTGCCCACCCCACAGGCACGAGGCCTTCTTTCCTAAGAGCGGAGATGGCGTGGAGTTCCCAGGGAATTAGAACTCCGAAGTTAACGGTGGGTGACAGATGGGGACGACGGCCCTTCTCTGTCTTACACGTCCTCTGTGTCCTCCTCCCCACCCGTCAACTGCTGGTGCCTCCCCTTGAGCACAAGGACATGTTGGCGTCAGGGTGCATTCATTCCTGAAAACCTCTTGCCCCTTAAGCCTTTCCTATAGGGTCATGTAGGGGGTTCTTAGCCTTTTTTGTGCTAATTGGTCTCTTTTGCGTTCTGGTGGAGCCTGTGGCTCATAGCTCAGAATAATGTTTTTAATGTATAAGTAAAATACACAAAAATTATAAAGGAAACCAATAATAATGAAAGTAGTTATCAAGGTATTCAAAAACGCGAAGTTATAATTTAGTAATATAACATGAAGGAATTATATAACAGACCATTGTTTAAAATATGAGGAAGTTAATATAAATTAAGTATTTTATAAAGATCCCGGCATGAAGATTGTTATTGCTTAGCTAGAGGATGAGCATTAAACTGTACATTAGCCTTTGGCTCAGCTCCTGTCACCAACCAGTACAGAGAGGGGACACTGAGGGCCAGCACCCACACCTAGGTCACCAGCATCAAACCTTCGGCTCTCTGGTTGGGTGGCTGACTGGGGGCAGCGATGTCCCAGGAGCATCTGGGGTCAGGGCAGGTTTGATAACTACCATAACTGTGCAGCAGGGATGTTTGTAAGAAATATTTTGTGATTTCTGCAACAACTTCCAATAAATGGGAAAGTCTGGCTTGTCTGGGTAACAGAGTCAGAGGGACAGCTAATACCATGAGGTGGCAAGAGGGGAAGCAGCCTGTCAACATTCATCGCTGGAAGAATGTGGCTTCCGTTAGAATTTAGTGAAATGAGAAATGAAATTTTTCTTCAAGTTCATGGATGCCCTGAATTCTATCCAGAGACCCTAGATTAAGAATCCCTGCGTAATACTTCCTGTGGCTTCCAAATACTTGTAATCGAAAAATCTGAGCGACCAAGATACTGGGCTGTCATACGTGAGAAGGCTCGAATTTTCGATGAATGTTCGACAAAGCTCCACCAATGACTTTGGACTGATGCAGCAGCAAGACTGCCTCCAGGGAAAAAATAAAAGAAACTGAAATCCAGACTAGAAAGGGGCAGAGACTCACAGTAAGGCAAAGCCCAGACAGCACATGTACCGTGGCTGCCATCAATTTGGAAAGTGGAATGAATAAATAAACCAAAAAAGAATATAAATATTAGTCTTTATTTAATATCTAATAAGGTGAGGACAACTTATATAGTATAAAACACCCTGATTTAAAAAAAAAACTTCAATTCATTCTTCCTATTAAGAAAATGTAATGTATAAGGGAAAACCTAAATGCCTCACTTATTATGAGACACACGGCACGACTTCTGTAGCTAAACATTTAAGACAAGGAAGGAAAACTGAGTTGCCTGTAAAGAAGGCAGAAAAATTTGGATGAATGTCAATCCAGACGAGAGTCAATAGACCTACAATAAATTCTTCAAGTATCTGCATCAGGTAGGATCCCCCTGGGATATTTTGTTCAACATCTTCTGTCTTTTGTGAAGTAGATTGTTACGTTTCAGCTGACCAGGTCTCCAGTTCACTAGCGAAAGGAAAACCTGATGTGCGCTCTGGTACATTGGCTCTGGGCTCCGTGGGGCATCGAGAATTCTGGCCCACGTCCCATGGCAGGCAACCACAAACCCTGACTCCTGTGAACTGTTTTCTGCTCGCTGGTTCACAGGGCAAAGCAAGTAAGGGCATATGTAATGCCTTTTAATCAAGGGTGATGCATGCCTGAAAATATGCAGGCTCCTCCAGTAAACAAAGGCTTCCCTAGACATGTGCAACACTATGTAACCTTTTAAAAGGTCTGAGAGACAGCCACTAATGACGCTTCATGAGACACACATACCTGGGGGTAGACATGAGCATGTATCTGTTAAATTAGATGCCACTCTTTCCAATAAGAGAGGGGCATGTTGATGTTGAGGCTGACTTGGAGGAGAGAAAACAGTGGCTAAGAAAGCTGGCCGTGACGTCAGAAGCCCAGGTTTGAATCCTGGCTCTTGCACTGGTAACTTTGGACAAGTCGGTCCATTCCTCACCCATGTACAGAGGATGATAATAGTACTCAGTCACAGGATTGTTCTAAGGATTAAATGAGCAACCATGCAGAGTGTATAGTAGAGTCAGGGGCCTATAACAAGCATGTCATCAGTTTGGATTTTATAACCTTCCTTCCCTGTCCCTCCTGCACGACTTCCTGGGCGCTTCACCCTCTGAGCGTGACACTACTATAATTTCTTTTGGCAAAACTAGTTCAACCAGTCCAAAATATAGAAAAGAAAAGTTAAAATGTTCATGGTACCTGGGATTTATTTCTGTACATCTGGAGAAAAACGAAGAAGGCTCTAATGGAGGGGGTTTGTAGACAGACCTTGAGCCCCAAAGTGAAGTGACGAGAACAGCGGGTTCCGCCCATTAATGAAGGAGTCAGTCCTTGCGTGTGGGTTTGTCAGGCCAGATCTACAATATCTGAAAGTCTTCGCAAGCGAGTTGGAACCTGCTTTGAAAATTGCTGTATAGATGGAGCCAAACATGGAAAAGAGCAGCAGCAGCAGCAGCAGCAGCAGCAGCAGCAGCAGCAGCGAGCTGGGGTTTCAAGCTCGTGGCCCAGCTCCGGTGTGGGAAAAAGTATGTTAAATGTCAAGGTGGCACTTGAAAGGGATATTTTTCATGGCTCTCCTTCTGGAGCAAGGCTTCTATCACTTTCTTCATTTGAAATGTTCTGTGTAAGCAGTCTGCGTATTTTGCCAAAGGTTATTATACACAAATAATGAGATGTGTCCAAAGTCAAAGGTGTGGTTTGTTAATTAGTCATGAGTCTGCTACAGGATCTGAAGCCAAAGCTGGATTTAAAAGAACATTCCTGGAAGTTCTCTATTCCAGAGGAATTATTAAGGCACAGATTCAAGTTAAACTTGCCTTTGTGTTTTCCAATCCCTCATTCTAGCCCCTTTTGATAATATGTCATTCTTTTTTTCTTCATTGAGGTGTAATTGACATACAACATTATAGTAGTCTCAAGTACTCAACATAATGATTTGGTATTTGTATATACTGCAAAATGATCACCACAATAAATGTAGTTAACATCTGTCACCACACGTAGTTACAAAATTATTTTCCTTGTAATGAGAACTTTCAAATACATGGTACAGGATTATCAACCACAGTCACCAGGATGGACATTACATCCCCATGACTTCTCACTTTCTAACTGGAAGTCCGTAGTTCCCTTCACCCCCTTTTGCCCCTCCCCCACCACCAGTCTGTTCTCTGATTCTGCGAGCTTGGTCCTGTTTGGCTCTGCTTTGTTTTTTAGAGTCCACCTATAAGGGAGATCATATGACATTTGTCTTTCTCTGCCTGACATATTTCACTTAGCGTAATGGCGTCAGGGTCCACCCATGTTTCTGCAAATGAAACGATTTCATTCTTTATTTATGACCAAGTAATATTCCATTGTATATATCTACCACCTTTTCTCTACCTATTCATCTGTCTGTGGACATGTAGGTTGCGTCCATATATTGGCTTTTGTAAGTAATGCTGCATGAACATGAGGGTACATATATCTTTTGAATTCGTGGTTCTGTTTTCTTTAGATAAATGTCCAGAAGTGGAATTGCTAGATCATCTGGTAGTTCTAGTGCTAATTTTTTGAGGAACTGCTGTTCTCTTTTCCATAATGGCTGCACCAACTTACATTCCCACCAACAGTGCACACAGGTTCCCTTTTCTCCACATCCTCTCCAACGCTTGTCGTTGCTGTCTTCTTTATCATAGTCACTCTAACACAGGGCTGTCAAACTCATTTTCACCGGGGGTCCACATCATCCTCACAGTTCCCTTCAAAGGGCCAAAATAATTTTAGGACCGTATAAATGTAACTACTCCTTAGTTGTAATTACATTTGGCCCTTTGAAGGCAACCACAAGGCTGAGGTGGCCCCCAGTGAAAATGAGTTTGATACCCCTGCTCTAACAGATGTGAGGTGATAACTGATTGTGGTTTTGATTTGTGTTTCCCTGAAAATTAGTGACTGTGAGCATCTTTTCGCATACCTGTTGGCCATCTGCCTGTCTCCTATAGTCTGTGATTCTTGAAGGACGAGGCAGCTGGAGGGCACGTGCTGACGTTGTCTAAGTGTGTGTGCTGATGAGCATGCACCGACCCTTCTGTGCGCTTCCCCCGTTGCTTGTGAATAAACACTGATACTTTGAAGCATTTGCTGGGAACTGTGGGTAAAGACGTAACGAAAGTTGACCGAAGAACAAAGTGATCTATGCCCCAATCATCAAATCCATGACTGTAGTGCTACCGCTGGTCTTCCCAGGCTCAGACAAAGACAAGGCACGTAATGTACACTAAAAAAAGTTGGTAATACGAACTAAATCTGGCACCTAGCAGCAGGTGGCTATTGTCATTTCGATGTAGTCTTTCTGACAAATACTATAACACTGGTAATTATGATGTCATTGGAGTGCCTACTAATTGCCAGAGACTATGCTGAGAACTCCAAAGGCATTTCCCATTTAATCATCAAAATAATCTTCAGAGGTATATCCTACTATTTTTATACCTCTCCAAGTGAGGGCCTTTTCTGATAAGACCTTGAAAATCCATTAGTGAGTGTCCATGGACAAAACTCGGAAGCGTCCACATCTGTTGCTCACCATGAATTAATCTCACAAATACGTATGGCGAACAGCTTGTATGCAAAGCACGGTGCTAGGTACTGAACGACAGATAAAACAGACACATTTCCTGCCCACCAGCCATAGATATGACACCTGATTCTACCCTTCAACTCAAGAGGGGGCCAGCATGAGTAAAGTGAACCCTGTTTATTAAGAAAGATACTACACAGGGTCTCCCGGACACGGAGGGATGTGTGAAACTCATCACTGATTTGTCCTTTAAACCAGTGACCCTCAGGAAGATGGGAGAAGACACTCTGGCAAGTGGTAGTGTCAGAAAGAGCAGATGTAGCTTTGAAAATATGTTCAGTCAATGTGTTGTCTTCGTAGTAAAACTGTATAATGCTGAGGAGAGAATGAAAGCACAGGTGGATGGGAGGGGTGGGACGTGAGTACAAAGGTTGACAAACACCAGTTCAAACTACTGCGCAGGTCCCAGTAGGCCAACTCCCACCCTGAGCAGCCTAACCTGGGAGCATGAATAAAGTGTCAGAGCGCCCCCCGCAACCGAGGGAGGCCCTCCCGGCGTAGAAAGGTCAGGCAAATCCATGCATCCTCCCTGGGGAGCTGGCCCTTCTCTTCCTGGGACTAATACCTGTCACTTCCCAAGGACCATGAAATCACAATTCTCATCCCCTTTGAAAGAAGAAATGCTGACCTTTTTTCAGTTGAAGTGTGTGAAGGTCTAAAATATGTCACTATCTAAAATAAAGTGCCCTTGACTGATTCAAAAATCAGGATGAACTAAAATTAGAAGTTGTACTTTATCTCAATTTATTGACAAGACTGTTCTCAGACTTCAGCATACATGAGCTATTGAACTGAAATGAATTTAATAAATAAATCTGATTTATTTCCACAGAATTTTTTTGTGGAACTGAACTGGAAGTTGGTGTTGTTTTTTTTGTTCCTCATGTTCCAAATCATTTATTTGATTCTCACCTTCATCTACTCCACTGCTGATTCCCTGTACATTTTTCTTTATTTCACTTAATGTAAACTTCATTTCTGCCCGAGTCTTTTTTATGCTGCTGAAATACCCAGTGAGTTCCTTGAGCATCCTAATAACCTGTATTTTGAAACCTGCGTCTGATAGATTGCTTACTTCCATTTTGTTTAGTTCTTTTACTGGAATTTTATTCTGTTAGTTCATTTGGGGAACATTTCTTTGTCTCCTCATTTTGGCAGCCTCCCTATGTTTGTTTCTATGTATTAGATAGAACTGCTTTGACTCCCTGTCTTAGGAGTGTGGCGTATTATAGGAAAGCACACCAGTAGGTTGGATGGGGCAGAGCCTTAGGTAATCACCAGGGTGGGGTAACCTGTGTGAACCAGGTTGATGGCATCTCTGATACGGTGTTTCTGCTCCGTGGCTCTCTGTGGGGGAGGGCTCAGAAAAGGGACTGTGGCCACTGCCTGGCCTCTGGGGTCTTGTCCAGGAGGAAGCTGCCCCCCAGCACTCGCCCTGATGCCAGACACTTCACTTTCTCCCCGTGTACCACGGGTGCCCTTCCAGCTGCTGCCCTGGTGCTGGAGCCCAGAGAAAGTGACGTTGTATAAGTTCCAAGTCTGTTTCAGGCCCTTTAAGAGGAGATACTTGAGAATCCTGCAGTTTCTTCCTCTACCCCAAACCCCACTGCTTTTTACAAGCAGAAGTTACAAGGACTCATCTTTGTGGCACTGGAACCCTGAGCTGGGTGGTCTGGTGTGGGGCTGAGAATCTCTTGTTTCCGAGGTATCTCTCCAGTTTTTAATCCACCACACAAAGGTGTGGGGCCACCCCTTTCTTATCTCCATGTCTCTGTGTCTCTGGCCCTCCTACCCCACTGGGTGAATGTGACTTCTTTAATTCCTTGGTTGTAGGACTCCCATTCAGTTCAATTTTCTGATGATTCTGGGTGATAGTTGTTTTACTGTTTAATTGTAATTCTTGCTGTGGTTATGAGAGGAGGCAAGCCATGTATACCTACCCTCCATCTTGACCAGAAGTCCCAAAGTATATTTTGAATGTTCACAGTATGGTCATGTATCTAGTTAATTGTGACTTCTTATTGTTAACCAGGTAGACAGGCTGAAGGATGAAAGACAGCAAGAAAGTTTGGGGGGTTGAACACTTTCTCTTCACATAGGGACTTAAAACAAAAGTATAGGACCTTGCTCACACTGTACAGTCACCAAGGCAGACAAAGCATCCACTGAAGCAAAAAGTAACAAAGAGGGTTTTGATACTAGATGGACATAATCTTTTATTAAGTATAAATTTGCTAGTATTGATTGTGTACTGACTATGTTAAAGACATGGCGCTAGGTGATAGAAAAGACACAGAGGTAAATTTAAAACTCTCTCTGGACTTTAGTAGTCTAGAGTGCATTTGGAAGAAAAAAGTAACCTACAGAGAAAATAAGATTCTAAGCCACAATTGACAGGTACTATAAGGTACTTCATGAGCCAGTCGATATTTGTCCCTTCCTCCCTCACTTCCTCCCTTCTTGTTCCTTCCCTTCCTCCCTCCTTCTCTCTCTCCCCACTCTCTCCTCTCTGCAGCATGAATTCACCACCGGTCCAAGTGCATTGTTACAAGAGGACATCCAGACTATTTCATCATCACTATTTTTTCTATACTTTGCCAGAGTCATGCTCATTTGTCCATTAACAAACCTTTTTTACAAGTGGAAAGTTTCTTGACACGACTAACTTTTAAAGTTGTGATCATCCCTTTTCCACTGCTGATTATAGAAATGAAAATATTTGAGTCATAGCAAAGAGCCTCTGTGCCACTGTGAGAATGCAACAGTACTGGTGGTATGTGTGTTAACAGTTAAATATGGGAACAATTTTAGATAAACATTTTTTTGCAGTAACATTGATATGCACAGCCAGGTAAGTCACGGGACATTCCTCACCATTAGCAGAAGTTCTCACACGGGCAACTGGACTGACTTACCTGGTCACTCCCTCTGCTGAATAAAAATAAAAACATACAGTACCTGGCTGTGATTTGACCTCAGTGTGCCCAGGGCAGTGGTAAGGTCTGTGCTTTCTGAGACAGTCATTGAGCCACACCCTGCATTCACTATAACTCAAAGGCATTCCAGTTGGAAAGCTCCATAAGGGCCCGAGAGTGGCCCAGGAAGCGTCGGGTGAGAAGAAGTCCATTCCTATGATTTGCCGAGAGACTGACCCCGAGGGTCATGACAAAGGGGTGTGTCAATTTTGATCCTCTGTAGCAGTAACCTTCAATCAGTAAAATTATGTAATGGAAGAACTGAAATGCACTTAATAAAAACAAATTAATGACTTCTACGCTGTGAAAATCACCAAGACATAGCAAAAAAACCAAGGCATATTATTGCTTGGTGAAGTCTTGCTTGGTGGCCTCTGAACATCCTGACACCACACGTGGCTTTCTCCCTCTCCTCTCTTTCTTTTTTGGGGATTTATTATTAGCATGCACACATGTATCAATTTCACAGACATGCACACACACCTCAGGAAGCAAGGGCCCTCACGTCACAGAAGATGGAGGATTCCTGATTTACAGGATGTTGATGCAAAAGTCACAATGTAACATCTGGTTGTTGACAACTTGCGGCGGAGGTGGGGATACGGCACATTTAATGATGTCTAGACTTTGTTTTATCTTGTAGGGTTTTTGTGACATATTTAGCTTTTTGCAGACAAGCCTCAAGTCCTGACTCAGCTGTTCAGTGGGGTTCAGTTTATCGTGATCCATCATCTCTAGTCTGGTTTTGAATAGCAGGATGTTGTAGGTCCAGGTTGATGTGTGACCTCTGCATGTTTTCCACTCGAGCTTAATTACTGCATCCTAGAGGTCTAGACAGTGTTATTGGTTTCTCACCAACATAAACATCTGGCAAAAAAAAAAAAAGGACTAAACTAGATGAGTAAGAGCATTGCTAATCTACCTTTAGAAGATGCTACATTTAAAATAAAACTTTTTAAAATGGAGCCCTCTCTGGTTGAAAGGATGCCATCAAACGTATTGTTTTTCAGCTCTGATAAGACCGTCATTGGACTGTAATTTTTCACTGGTGAAAACAAGTTTGAACATGTCACTTCTTTCCCTGGTACTATTACAAGAAGCTAGAATTTCATTTAGTGAATTGCAGCCAAATGAAATTAGCACGCACTTGTTGACTCATGTGCGGCTCCTGGATGGACAAGTGCGAGGACAAACTGCGCAGGCGAGGAAGGGAGGAGGCGGGGCAAACCCACAGCGATGTGAGCATAGGTGCAGTCAGGCCTCCTCAAGTTGTATGTCTCCCAGGCTGATTTTCTTATTCTCAGAGACACTACATAAGAACTATAAGGGAGCTTTTTTAAGAACCACAACCCAACAGCAGAGAGTCCTGCGCCACTGAGTCACAAGGAGACACTGAGGCCCTTTGCCGTGTGCTGGGGCCGAGGGCCACACCCACCCCAGCACCTGCCAAACAAGACCCCAGGCACCAGCGCCAAGTTGGGGGATGTACAGCGGTAACAAGACAACCCAAAGAGTGTGCCTTATTCATGTCTTTTGTGTGCAAATGGCATATACAGCAATACTGTGAGAAAAACACTGGACATTTTATACTTAAATATTATAAATTTATGAAATGTAGATTTAGTAATTAGTTCCAATTGTGTATAAAATTTGTACATAAAATTGAACTTCTTTTTTCTTTTTCTTTCTTTTTTTTTTTTTTTGCTAGGGTAAAAAGGGGAGATAAAAGTTTCCACCAGTCCTTCAGTAATCATTTGTATAAATCGATTATTCAGAATCCAAGACTGTTTCCAGCCAAAGCTCTTTGGCACAACCCAGTCATTGCACAACTGAAGATAAACAAGGAGGGTGAATCCAGAAAAGTTATTTCACAGCAGTGCCTGAAAAATCTATTCTAAACACCCTTTGTACCGTTTAAGACAATGATAACAGTCTGTGACCTGCCACTCTGTGCATACCCCAAGGACTAGCCAGTACATCAGAGCCAAGTGTTAATAGGCTTGCAAGAGGAAAAAATAAACATTTTACTTTTAAACAAAAGAAAGAAAAGGCATTACCACAGGGTGAGGGTAAACCATTGCCTGCCGTTGTTGCCCTCTGAGAAACAAGGACGAGGGTGTCAAAACCATGCACCCGCCTTCCCAGCCACACACATTCCAGCTCCCATTCTTCTGAGGCCACTTTGTAGAAAATGTTTTTATTTCGGTGACCCTGACCATCACTCCCACTTTGCTGCACAAAGTATTCCCTGAGTGAACCTTCGTGGCCTTTCATCCTCACTAATCCCTAGCCCCGCCCCATACGTACCCTGTCTCTGACTTCCTTCGTGACTGCAGTTTTTCTCCATCCATTTTATACCGAAAGGTTGTGCCTGATTGTAATAAGCTCATAATGCATCATTCCTCCTACGAGCTCATGCTTTCTGTTCCTTGGTCCAGAATTTCCTCCCTATTCGGACCTAAAATATTTTAACTGGCTAATAAAACACCATTACTTGAGTTATCCACTTGTCTTTACATAAAAGTGCATGTTTTTGAATCACAATAACTTCAGTAATGTCTCTGCTTTTAAATGGAGTCCAGGAAAATGACATCTGACAACTTTTACTAAGATAGAAAACAAGCTGACCCATACCTCCTACCAGCTGAGTTCTAAGGGTCAAAAGCCAACTGCTTTTAATAACTTTCTAAGAGTAGGTAATCCTTGCTCACTTTGAAGACTGGAGCGTGTACTAATTGCTTTTGTAAAATGAAGGTGGTGTTGTTGTAGCTAATGGCCCGTGCAGATGACACTGGATCCCAGAGTCCCGTGTGGCCTCAGTCCATGTTTTCATAATATACTCACTGGGTTTGGACGCAGTTTGGGCAATGAATTACAACTGTGTCTTTGCTTCCCCAAAATCTATGCTCCAAAAATATTTTTAGAGATGTTATCAGTTAATAGCAAGATTTTAGATTTCCTTGATATTTTAGACACACAAAAAAACCTATGCTTCAACCACTAACTTAAGTAATAAAGCATTAAAATTACCATTTTAAAATTCACAATTACAGTGGGCCCCTCCTGGATCACAGTCCCTCCCTCCGCCGCCTCCCCAACTCCCTTGAAATTCCTTGGCCCTGCACTTGCTGTCTAATCATCCCCCACTTTGTGCCCTTGTTACATGGGTAAGTAAGCTACAACAGTAATTACTGTTTTGCACATTTAAAAGCTTTAAGTGGTACCATGCTGCAAATACCCTTCTTCAACTCACCTTGCTCAGAGTTATATTTTGGAGATTTATTCACATTGAAACATCAATATCACTTATTCTTCCTCCTGTATGGTATACATATACCATAATGCATTCTGCTACTGAGAGGCATGCAGGTTGTCCCCAGCTACATATTATTGCTACTAGCACTTGCTGTTAGGAATACTGTTGTAAGCGCCTCCCTGCACATTTGCGTGGCAATTTCTGTATGGTAGGATAGTTCGTCGAAGGATGGAATCTCATCATCTAAGATATGCACAGCTCACATGGCCAAGTTGTTCAACGTGTATTACATACCAGCCAACGGTATGAAAGAATGCCCATTATAGCAAAGAAACATTTTCAAATGCTATAAAAGTCATAGAATATTTACTTTAAAAAACATAGAAATGTAAATGACATAGATGTTAACAAAGTCAAAGTTATATATGTATATAGATTCATATAAATGTATACATGTATATATGTGTATATATAAACATACACATGTATATATTTATAGAAACATACATATATCAATTTGTATAGTGTATCCCATATATGAATATATCATAAAGGGTTTTTTAATTAGTAATAGAGTTAACCAAAGACTAAATGACCAAGGTGTGGATTGAAGGTTATAAATAATATTTCTCTCATTTTAGCATGGTTTTTTATTAGGTTAAGCTAAATTAAATTAAGATCTATTTAAAGATGATAATAAACATCAAGTTGATTTGTGCCTAACTTTGGCCTATATTTGGGTCCAAGAGCGGCTGAAGTAGGGGTGGGAATAGGAAAGGAAAGGAAAGTATCTGAGAGGGAGCGAAAAGAATGTGACCCAGAGAAAATGCCCTCTCTGCAGAAATGCGTATAAGAACACCTAATAGAACACCTCTTCCCCACCAAACAATACCAAAAACTTGAAAGCTTCCATAAAGACCAAGGACAAAAGCCTGGGTTAGGGAGCAACTATTTGAACATCACTGAAAAGCAGCTTTTCCCTTAAACAGTGAATAATTATCTTTGTGCATCGGATATATGAATTTGAAAAATAAGCATAAATCGTATTTTTAATTTTACTTTATTATATGAGTGGTAGTAACACTTCATGTTTAACATGTCTCTTGTAAGCAAAGCATCATGTTTTCGAATGATGTGCATGGTGAAAAAGAGCATCCTTACTCCACCTTTCCTGAGAAACACACTAGCTAATGACAGTTACTCAGTTCTGAAGTTCAGACTGAGTGTGGGCATCCTGGCCTCTGGGCTTTTATTCATCCATCCACCTAGCAATCTTTTTTCCTAGCCTATTGATGAGCCGGGAGCCGCACTCTGCTTGGTGTTGTGAAGATTGCAGGTGTCATTTTAAAAATAGGGGCATAGTCCTGACCAGGTAGCTCCATTGATTGGAGCATCATTCCACGCACCAAAAGACTGCAGGTTCAATTCCCAGTCAGGGCACATACCTAGGTTTTGTGTTTGATCCCCTGTGTTCAGGAGGCAAATTGATGTCTGTCTGTCTGTCTGTCTATCTCTCTCTCTCTGTCTCTCTTTTTCTCTGTCATTCATCAATAAACATATCCTAAGGTGAGGATTTTAAAAAATGGGAGCATAATCAGCTCCTCATAATTGCCTGGAAATATTGGTGAATTTATAATTTCCTTAGTTAAATTATCTTTTTTAATTTTACTAAGTTGACCACAAGTCATTTCTTTATAATGTAATGTCCAAATGGACACAAGCCATACTTTGTAAAATATGTGGTCACTTTCTTCATAATCACCAGATTATTCATTTTCCTCCTGATTTTAATGATTTTTATCATTTCTCACAGAATATGTGCCCCTTGAGCAATTCTTTAAGATATAAACCCCTACCTCTCCTTTGAAGCCTCCTAATTTCAATTTGAATGTCCCTCTAATAACCGCCACCACTGTTCCTAATTTATTTATCCCGTCACCATCAGAATTATTGGAGGTGGCACGTGTGACAGAAGTGACACTTACGACTGCCATTCCCCCCACGACAGCAGCACTCGTCTCCTACAAGAGGGGTCATGGAAGAAATTCGAGCACGGGCCTTTTAAGCCCTTTTTTTAAGACTCAGAAAGAATGTGAAATTGAACTTTTTGCTCAGCTTCCTCATATCTCCTTTTAGCTGGACACCTGACATTCAGTGCTAGCCTCTGCTAGCATTAGCTTTTCTTGCATTATTTTCTCGCATTATCAGAGCTTTTCTTACTTTATTTACTGCTTCATATGGTTATGAAGTACATCCTGTTATCCTTGTTTTACAAATGAAAGATGTCCAGAGAAGTTTAATAACTTGCCAAAAATCAGTTAAGATATCCAAAATTGAGCACCTTCACTTTGCCCTTTTCATCTGAGTTTGTGGCCGTCATATTTGACTCCTCTTTTCCTTCATACCCCACGTTTCTCCCATGGGACACTTCTATCAGCTCTCCCTGCACGATTCATCTCAAGTCCGACCACTTGTCACCACCCGCACTGCTACCAACCTGGGCCAGGCCAGCATCACTTTGTCACCTCCAACTTGGATTCTCACAACTGGCTTCCCTACTTCCACCCTTGTCCCCACCCCCACCCCCATAATTTATTCCAAATTTGGCAACCAGAGTGATATTTTTAAACATCAGTCATGTCCTGTCACTCCTCAACTCAAAACCCTTCAGTAAATAAAATCCTTTCTATGGCCAAGAAGTCCTGACCGGGCCAGAGAGGCCTGCCCTCCTCTCCAGCTTCACCTGCTGGTGTTCTTCCCCCAGTCACTCCACACCGTGCACTCTGGACTCTGCTGGTCCTGGGAAGTTGCTGTTCCTTCACCCTGAAAAACTCTTTTTTCTCAGACAGTCACATGACTCTCTCCCTTACATCATTCACATCTCCACTAGAATGTCACCTGTACTGAGGGACGATTCTGTCTTACTGTACCAAAGTCACATTTAAAAAAATCACATTCTCTTATTAACTAAGTGCAATTGATTTATCCCAGAATGTTATATGTGTTTATTGTCTCTGTCTCCCTCTAATATCTAAGTTCATCTTTGAGGCCAAAACCAAAATACACACACATTTATACCTACACTCAGACATACAGACACACTGTACCATATTTTATATTATACAGATAGATTTTGTATAAGACCAACTAAAAGTAAAAAAATAGGTATCGGGAAGTTGAAGCAAAACACCTACCTCACATTCTCTCAGCATTGAACACTCAGAAGCTATTTGAATTAGCACTCCCTCTTTTGTACATTTAATATACTGTTTTTCATCAATTATTTCTAGATTGTGTTCTATTTCGATCATTCCAAAAGCTCAAACTACCATATATGCAAATGATAGGATACTCATCCTTGTATGCATTTGGCATCGGTTGAGTCTTTTTCATCTGTCTATCGATCTACCTGTCGTCTGTCCCATCCTCACCTTTAAACTCTAACCCAGACATGTCCAGTAAATATCGGAGGTGTGGCAACATCAGGGTAAAATTGACAAGTCCAAGGTTAACCTCTCTCTCTGTCTGCCTCTTCGTCTCTAGTTCCACACATGCCACTACAGCACAGGCTGCCACTCTTACCTACTAAGCCAGGGCCTTCTCAGCGTGTCCCTAGGACCCTGGCACCTGCCATGTCAACCCATCATATATGCCACTGCCATTTGGTCACCGTTTTGCTCAAAGCCTTCAGTTTCTTGTGCAGTTTCCAGACACATAAAATCAAAACACCTCGCCTGCTGGTGAAGACCCGTCATCTAGTTCTACTCGGCAGGTGTGCTGTCTTCTCACATCCCACTAAAGCGGTGCCTTTGTTCTTCTCTAGTTCGCTCCTGCTCTTCAACAACTGTAGCTCGGTCCCTAAACCCAATCATTTCCCTTTATCCAAAAGCAATTCGCTTGTCTTCATCATGTTCAGAACCATGTCAACCTTTCCATTTTATGGATGTCCATTTTATCTGAAGTCTTGTAGTACCTACTGATTTTTTAAATGTCTGCATTAATTATACACTTGTTATATATTTCATCTCTTTGTTGCTATTTTATATGTTAGTCTTCTCCACCAACTAGGTACGAATCAACTTGAACAGAAAAAACATCTCTTGTATGTACCACTGGTATGTGCCCACATAGTGTGCTGGTACTCTTTTTTTTTTTTAATTTTCAGGCAGCATGCACACACACTCACACACACACCAGTTCAAATAAGTCAACACTCCCATCGCTTACTCAGAATACACAAGTTTATATGCCAATTCAAGTAGGGCAGGTGGAAAAAAATTAAGGAAATATAATGTATTTGGAGAAGTTGTGAAATTTTCAAACACTGTAGTATCTATATTTTTAAATAATAAAAATAAACCAGTAATTTTCTATAACCCACAGTCATAGGCAGATTTATAATGAAATTAATGAAACTTCAGGGTCCCCCACTTGCCCAAACCCCTCTAAGATCCTAGGAGAACCCTGGCACTGTGTTCACACGTGTTTGCAAAATTTGTAAAATTAAGATATTCCATGTCCAATTCACATCATTATAGTCCATTATGATTCATAGCATGGAGCTCTCTATGGGCATAAATTCTCCTGTTGGATGGTACTGGAGCAGCCATGACCTTTTGCATTTATAATTTTTCACACCAAATACTATTGGAGTGATTGAGTGGGCATTTTGTAATTAAATTTTAATCTTTTTATTTTCTCATTGTTTCTTTAGTTGCAAAATGAAGTTGAGTATTCTAAAAGCCAACTCTAGACTGTCTCCTGCCCTTAGGCAAAATGACAGAACTCTGGACAAATGGGAAATGAAATATCAGAAGAGGTAGAAACTAATTTTCACTGAGGAACTAATGTATTTCCGCAGTTTACATGTCATCGATCTCTTTGAGATGGTTACTATAACAGCCATTTAAGGCAGATGTCATTTTCCTCATGGACAAATGAGAAAACTCACCCTGAAAATGTTAAGTAACTTGTCAAAAGTCACAAAACGTGTAAGACTTTAAATTTGGAGGTGAACTCAATTCACATCCTGAATCAAAGTCCATGATGTTCCCACAACCTTATAGGACTGAAGCAAAATCAGGAGGTAGATTATAAATTAATGGGGACAGATACAGGTAACCACTTTTAGAAATGAAGAAAAATCCCTTCCTATCTACATACTTTTCTATAGCATATTTTTGTAAATACCAAGTAATGTTATCTCTTCCTTGTATTCTCTGTATTCTCTTGACCTACTACTTCAAGAAATGCGGAGTGGCTTTATCTTTATGAAGTCAAGGATCTATACTTTGTTCCTAAAGAAAAATGTGAAGGAGGAGGAGTCGAAAGATCTGAAGAGCTCAGAGGCTGTTTATCTCTAGGTACTGGAATGCTGTGTTTCCATCACCCTTGCACTTGGAATTTGCTGGGTGATTCAAGTTGAGATACTAGCCACTCTCAAAAGGTATAAGTGAATTGAAACTCGCTGTATTGAAGTAATTAATTGCAACTCCCTGGCATTGAACGGCCTTGGACAATTCTGTCGTTACGCTTGTGTATGTTTCATTTCAAGTTAACTTTTGATTATTTCCCTCCTGTGTTTTCTTAGGCACTTTTGTAGCTAGGAAAAAGCTCTGTCATTGCTTTAGTGAAATGCATACGGGCTTTGCTCCCACTGAACTCATTATAAGAGAGAGAGAGGTTGCTATTAAGTTCCCATGCATTCAAGGAAGGACAGCTGGTTAGGATTAGGGGGACATTCTGCCTTCAGCAGGCAGTTTTCCCACAGCTTCTAGTCCTCTCTTTTTTTTTTCTGCCACTGACATAAACAAAGTCAGCATCGTATCCTGTACGCAGTTCACATTTTTGATACAATCAGAATGGACCACTAAATAATTTTTTAATGCTGAGTACAGCAAACATGTATTATTATGAAATCCACATTTTAACCGGAGCATACATTCCTGCGGCAACTAAAATATATAAAGTAGATTATATCACTTAAGATCATTCTCACCATAACTTTAGTGCTATTCACCAGCTAGACACACACATCAGAATTTTTTCTTTCTTTTTTTTTTTTATTTTAAAGCTAAGCTTATGTGGCCCTGGGAACTGATGACAACACTCAGTAGGAAATTCTCCCCAGAGAACTTGGTTCTGTGACCCAAATCATGACCCCGATGGACAGCCATTTCGTGATACCCTGATTGCAGTGCCTTGGTTTAAGGTGGGACTTGGTCCCTGATGGTATCTTACAATACAAACAAAGCAGCCCAGACTGCAAATAACAGAGTCAGAGACTGAAAAATGTGTGTAAAGAATATCCTTCCTGTGCACACTGGGCAGTGTGTCACCGCGAGTCGTTTATTCCAAGTCACCTCTGGCCATCTCTAGAAGTCTACCCTAGCCTCTTGAGTTAAAGCTGTTTGTAAAATCTGCAACCAGAAAATCCATTGTTCTTGCAATAATTGAGGCTAAGCAAGACCTTGTTTGAGTTCTTATGAATTTTGAAAGCTTGAGTTGCATAATCATAAATACATGTGATCACTTATAAACCTTCAGCTCTATTTATTTTTCACTCATTCAGTCAGAAACCATGAGTGGAGAGGTCTGGTTTGTATTCCCTACCCTGGGACTAAGCCAGCTCTGTGTGACTTGAGCCAGTCCATAACCCATGCAGCCCTCAAGTTCTTCATCTGTGGAGATGAGTTTCAAGTGCGCTGTCTCTGAATGTCCTTCAAACCCGGATATGCTGTGTGCCTAAGTACTTGTTCCTGCAGCGCTGTGTGGTAGTGAAAACGTGTATAGGACACGGGCTCCAGATTGGACTCTGGTCCACGTGCTGCAAAGACGACTGAATGACGTCAGCACTCAGTGCTAGCGGGCCTGACATGGAAGCGGAACCTGGAGTTGTCTGGGAAGGGGTCGTGGGTTCATAAATCACGGGCTGAGAAATTCAACAAAAGTAAGCAAGGTGCCATCTGACTCCCGGCGAAGGGTGCAGAGACAGCGAAAACCATGGCCAGGCCAGTTGTTTTCCAGGAAACAAGGAGAAAACTCTCTTGGCTAAAGCCGAGGCTGTGGTTGCCACCCCCTGAGCCTGTTCCTTTACTCTTTTCTCTTTCATTCATTCATGTATTTAAAGACCGTTTGCTGAGGACTTCTCCAGTCACTGTGTGCTGGAATACAGACCTGGACAGGACTCATCTCTGCCTTTACTGTAATTAATAATGTCACTTTCGGAGCTATTATAGGCAGCACTGTTCTAAGCTTTTCACACATGTATCACTCATTCTGACAAAAATGCATTTGTGTGGTGGACAGAGCTGACAGTAATATTTAATCCTCATCCCAGCAGGTGTGACTCCTGCAAGATCATACAGGATGTGAGGGAGTCAGGGTTTGGGTCTGGATCATCTGTCCCCAGGTTCTGTGCCCTTAACCAGCACTGTTCTGCCTCCTCAGTATTTGTTAGGTGAACTCTGAGTATTTTGTTTAATGCTAAGCGACTTCTAGGCATGTCATGCAACCCCATCATGTGAAATCACAAAAGGCATATATATTATATTCAGAACGTCCGTCTGTGAGTAAATCAGAAATCTGTATCCCTTTTCCTTCTCCCAGATACCCTCTTTCTTTAAACTGTAGTTTCATCTTTCTTCAGTCGATGAGTTTGACAATTGGGGGTTCAGGTGGGTTAGGAGATAGCTACTGAAATTTAGTTTCATTTTCCTTTAATCATCATTCCCCAAAATAAGCTCATGTAGCATAGCCTTAGTAACTAGTCAACTTTAACAGCGATTCAAGGCATTAATCATGCATTCATTCAATATAGCGATCACAAGTGGGAAGAAATAGAAAATACGGTTTACTTTTCCAGCTGAATTCTGTAAGTCTTCTCTTGTCCCCCACCTGCCTAGAAAATAGACATAAATCATCAGAATCTGGATGCCCTCCCAGGAGGCCTGCCCTGAGTGGGCAAGAAGAGTCCCCTGAGTGACAGCCACATGTCGAGTAGGGCCCAGGACTAGTCACTTCTCATCCTTACATTCCCAACATCTCCTCTTGCCATTCTTTTCAAGTGCTTTTAATTTTTTATTTATTCTTTCATGGGAGTCAGGGGGAGTGGGATTTCCAAGAATGTGACCACAACATTCCAATGAAATGAACACACCTAGAAAGCTGGTGGTTGTCTAATCCCAAAGCTGGTCTCCTAAATATTTGGTCGACTACTTATATTCTTAAGCTGTTATGTTTTCAAGGATTTTTGCAAAGAGGATTTTGCAAATTAAAGGAAAGGCCACATTCGCCCAAACTGTAGATGGTTACTGGAGTTAACATCTGGGCTGCATCCTGACGTCAGGGCTGTGGTGATGAAGTCCAGATGTTATGCCTTAGCCGTGTTTTCGTTGCCCCTAAGCATTTGCTGCCTTGTGGTGGTGGTTTCAGATGCCACCTTCATAACACACGATGGGGTGAGAGGAGGGGGGAATGAACTTGGGCTGCGGCATGGACCCAGAGTAACCACGTTCCTTCTCTTCCTAAGCCCCCTTTCAGGCCATCTCAGGGTGTGTAGCCCCCGGGAAGGCAGGCTCTGGGCCCTCCTCAGATAAGGAGATTTCAGTTCAGTTGCTATTTTCATTGAAAACAAGTTACGTGATTTCCTAAGCCTTTTCAACTTTAATATCATGTAGGAAGGAAACTGGAAAAGGAATAAAATCAATAATAAATATTCCAATTTTTCTGTAGTTGTGTTTTTAATCAGATTTTACTTTTGCGTATACCATATGTATATAAACATCCCACAGACACAAAAATATTTATTGTTCCCGAAGAAGGGGACCACATTCACAGAAGGAGCAGTTTCAGGTCCCAGTGAGCTTCCGGAGGCAGTCTGAACAAGGCATTAGCACTCCGACAACCACGCCAAGACGTTAGGAAAGCCCGATAGCAATTTCTTCCTTCAAAACCCATTTTAGATCTACAGGCACTAATTTTTCTAAAACGTCTGTGTGGTTATTCCTATTTGTAATGGGTTTCACCTCTTCTGTCAATGAATTCCATATGCACGCCACACACTCAATTAACCTGGTGTTCATAGCTCAGCGTTGTTTAACCTGAAACTCCGCTTACAACTTTCTAGGAGTCACCCCAAGTTCTGTTCTGTGACTGCAGGGTTCAGGAAACAGGTTGACCATGTGCTGGCTTCCCATTTCCCTCGCTCCTGCCGATGGCTTCACGTGACGTTTTTGCGGTGCCAGTATGAGGTATTGTGCCTGCACATGGCAGTTGCACAGGAAGCACATGAGGTCTGTGCAGGGTGGGATTACCTTTCTGATTTCAGTTCTTGATCACACCTACTACTGTGTATAAATACATCCTGATCCTCAAGAGAAGCGTGGCTATAGGTCAAGACACTGTTCTTACCCCCTTTCTCGTACTATTACTGCTTGGTCAGAAACCCTAACAGGACCATTGTAGTAGGACATTCTTTGAAGCATCCCATGAGATGTTTGCTCACTTTTCTACGTGATGAAGCTTCATATATATGAAAGTGAGCAAGAAAGATATCCTCTTGCCTCCAGCATATATATCTCCTTACTTATTTCGGAGCATTCTTACTGGGAAGGGTTTCAAGATCTTTAACAGTCTCTTCTAGGTGCTTTCTAGTTTGTTAACAGCCTCTTTAGTAATAAACAAGATACTTGGCATCAGCTCTGAGCAAGGTAGGATTTGATAGGATTCCTTCTTTCCTTATTCTAGGCCATGTGACAAAAAGTGGTGTAATACACAATTGCAACATACTTATTTTTTGTCTTTTTAATCCCCTATACCATATTGATGGTTAGTATTAAGTTTATGATCACTTATAAGCAACAGATCTTTTTAACATGAACTAGAATCCACAGGCCTTTTCTCTTGCGTAGCAAAAGTTTGTTGGGTTGTTTTTTTAAGACTAAACAGAAGGTTGGCATATATCCCAGTGAAATCTTATCTTCATTTTATGTGCACCTTTCTTACCCATCATTCCAACCTACTGAGATAATTCTGAATCTTTATCTCTTCATATATTATTAGTTCTTTATTTCAGCTTTGCAACACCCCTAGACTTGAAAGTTTTAATCAAGGACTTTTTATTTAATTTGATCAACATGTTACTTAGGACAAGATCAATAACAAAGCAGAGATCTCACTCCAGGTCCATATTCATTCAATTATCAATCCTCTTAAAAGTCGGTTTGCTCAGCCAAAATATGACTCGATCCAGTTATTCCATTCAATATAAAAGAGCATTACTGAAACTTTGTAAAATGCTTTGCTGACAGGAGAAGGCGTGCCATTTCCTTGATCTACTTGTCTAATAACTTCATAAAATGGAATTATGCATTCAGAATTGCTTTTTTCATCTATTCTTGCCTGTTTCAATACTTTTAACCCAACTATGTTGCATCTAATAATTATCATGAGCCTTTACTTGTATAGTGCTCTATACATTAAAAAAAAAACTTCAGCATAAGTCATCCTCATGGAATCCTTTCAAACAGACTGAGGAAACATATGTGATTATCTCCATTTTAAAGATGGAGACACAGCTCAGAGCAATGGCTAAAATCCAGACCTTATTATTTTAAGCACAACTTCCTTTCCATGACACCACAGCTGACAGGATCCAACTGCATTTTATTTACATGGTTAAGGGCTCAATGAATGTTTGTAAAGGATGAATAAATTCGTGCAAGGCCAACATTTAAATACTATAGTACCAATTACATCAACGAGAACTACACCTACAAATAAATAAAATGGGTAAGTTTGTAGAGGCTGTAGATGGGATATTTACAATGTTAAGAACTGTGTTCCTCTCAAATCCTGGCTTCTAGATTGGTGCCAATCCAGGATAAAACTGCCAATGACCTGCAGCAAATAAGAGCAATGGTTCTGGACTGAATCATACCCCTCAATTCGTATTGCTGAAGTGTGACAGTATTTGGAGGCAGGGTGTATAAGGAGATAGTTATGGTTAAATAAAGCCTTAAGGCTGAAGTCCTAATCCAGGAGGACTGGTGCCATAATAAGGAAAGCAAGAGGCACCAGGAGAGTGCATGTCTACAGGAAAGGCCAGGTAAGGACACGGCCATGAGGTGGCTGTCTGCAATCCAGAGATGGTCCCTAACAGACACCGGCCTTGCCAACACCTCGATCTTAGCCCTCTAGCCTCCAGAACGGTGAGAAATTAAAATTCTGTTGTTTGAGCCACCGCTGTGGTGTTCTGTTCTGGCAGCATGCGCAGACCAACACAGCAATGCACTGACATTTTTATGGTATTAAATGTGTTCAGTTCAAAGCCCTTTCCTTTATTCTGCCCTTCTTACCCTCCTCTTGGTATTAAAATATCCTCACACTTAAGAAATTATGGTAATAATGGAAGTTAACTTGGGGTGCAGTGGATTGTACATTTACTTAATAAAAATTAGCAGCCCAATCATGTGCCCTTATAGTCTGGAGTTTTACTGGTCCACACCCTCCGCAAGTGCAGATGTCACTGGAAGAGAACATGTGAGTGAACAGGTGGTGTTCTGTTGGCCAGCTGACCGCCACCAAGAGAGCTCTGTGCGCTACAAAGAACTATCTACGATCTTTGCAGAAGCTCAGTGAAGCAGATGGGAACAATATTGTTCTGGCAGGGAAAAATAATATGTTGGGTCAAAATGATCAAATTATATTAAAGCAATAATATGAATGGAGTCATTCGTAGAACTTTACATGAGAACGTTTATTCAACACGGGCTGGTCTTACCCCATGTGCCAGTTATCGTGCCAGCCAATGGTGATGCGGTGAACTCGACACATTCCTTGTATGGAAGGGTCTCATTGGCCAATGCTCAAGCAGAGTGAAGGGAGTGTTGTGGAAGAAGTGGGCACAGTGTCCCTAAACAATTCCAGGGAGAGGCCCCCCGGCCAGCCTGGAGGGTCCTGGCAGGCACAGACATTTCAGGGAGATAAGATGACATACAGAAAGGCAAGAAATGGCCAAGCACCTAACAGAAATGATGATATCTGTGGAGGCTTGTCATTTGGGGACATTTGCTGGGAAAAGGAAAAACAATGATAAACGGGGATTGTTTTAGATGGGATGAATAGATCCGGCATTATGTTTTGGTTTTCTTTTCCTTATTTCGTTGTTTTGGTTTGGGTTTGGTTTGGCTTTTTAATAGGGATGTGAGGAACGTTAAGCTGAAGGGGAAGTTGCCAGTCAAAGAGGAAGGGGCGATAAAAGGAGGAAAAAAAAAAGGAAATAAATAGAAGTTGAATTTCTGAGAAAGGGATCGGGAAACTGTTGAGGTGATCATTCAGAAGACAGAGTGTAAGGCACAAGGAAAGCGGACTCTTGGCCGGGGAGGGAGGGTCCTCCCGCCCTGAGACTGGAAGATACGGGGTAGAGACTGCTGTAGCAATAAATTACTTGACAAGGAGTGTCTGGGGAGGCTGAGATAGATCGCAGCCGATAATACCCACTTTCTTAACGCAGTTCAGACAAAGCAGTCTGCTAAAATTGGATCAGAGCTTGAGATGCCTGGGGAAGGTTTAGAGGAGTCACTGAGGAATGGAGAGAGAGGGATCCGAGAACAGGTAAAAGGGCCCGCCAAAGTTAGGGGGCCTGAACTGGTAACAGCTACTGACTCAAAAGCTGTGGGATTTTCTCCGTGGTAATTCACCATTGCAGGGAAGCAAAGGAAAGGGTGAACCGCAGCGTTGGCTCAGGGTGGAGGTTTTCCTGGTTGGAGGCAACAAGAAGCCAGGATTCTATGCAAGGTGCATGCCGGGAATGAGTGACTGCCTTAACCATCGCCCAGCTGTGGAGCAGGGACATAGGACGGGAGGCTGAGGTCAGAATGAGGTATCAGAGTTGAAAGCTTCTGAATGAAGCACTCCAGGGGTTGAAATGGACCAGACTGTGGCCCACGGGTGGTCTTGGAACTGCAAGGTTACAGTGTATATGGGCTGCTCTGGTGAGGCTGTCAGAGCAGGAGTGAAAGGGAAATATATGAACCAATGACTAGAGTCTCCAATGAAGAAGGAGGAGCAATGTGGGGTTAGATTTGTACTGATGAATGGCTTCAAATTCCAAAGAGATGGGAGAATAAGGATTGGGAAACAGCAGCTCAGAGAGAGAGCTGTAGCTTACATAATGGGGTATTGAAGCAAGAGAAGATGTGGGCTAAGGGATGAGCCAGGTCTCCATTAGGACCAGGAGGTACGGAGATGGCTGTATGTGAACAATTTAGTTAGGATGCCAGTGGTCCAGGAAGAGAGACTGGGAGGAGGGTGGAAAGGAAACAAGAGTAAGGAAGTTCCGGGCAACACATTGTAGGAGGTGCTGTGAATGAGCTGCTGAATCCTTGCTCTGAGCACATAGAACCAATGACCAGGGCACCCCAGGGCCCTGTGGTACTACAGCTTCAGTGTCAAATGGTTTGCCTTTTGCTTCGTAACTAACTAAAGATTATAGGAGCAGAGGCACGGTCTCAAGTAACTGCAAAACTGTAGCTAAACACTTACATGTTATTTACTAGATTTGTCATAAACACAATTCCACTAAAGTGAGTTGCAAACCAGAAAATGTTTTTAGTTTTGAGCAATTCCAGGTAGTACTGTGGGGCTAGCTACAATATTAATAAAATATTGCATACTTTGGTTTGAAAAATATTCTAGCACCATTGTTAGCCTTAAGTCTATGATAATTAGCCTTGAAGGTAAAGCACATCTATTTTTTTTTGCACTTGTTTGAACATTCTTCTAACTGTATCTTCAAAGTCAAGCATTTGCATGGCACTGGGGCAGCCAGTGAGGAGCAGGATTATGTGGCTATTGAGAACATGGATCTTGGACACAGACTGATGGGGTGCGAATCTCATTCTTCCACTTACAATGTGGGTAATTGTGCACAGGTTACTTTACCTCTTGGTGCCTTAGTGTCCTCATCCATAAAATGAGTATGAGAATAACACATCTATCTTGTAAGGTTTTTGTGGGGATTAAATGGGTCGCTATAAGCAATGCACTTAGAAACCTCCCTGGCACCTTCTAAGTGCTATATTACTATAATTGCATATAGCACATCACCCTTTGAAAGGTATTATATTGTCTGTAATCGATCCTGCTGGACAGAGTATTGGCAGTACTAGCTTTGTGGTTGTAATCCTGACCTATTCACGACTGTGCCAGATTGCACAAGCAGATAGCAATGTCTGGCAGTGCCTGAAGTTTTGACTGCTAATGGAACAACTGGAACTGACTTTGACTCGGCACCCAACCAAATAATGAACCCTTGCTACCATTTTAGCAAGAGTTTTGCCTCTTGTTTTCCTATTGTCGGTGGTCATGCATTGAGTACAAAGCAGCCAGCTTCCTTCTGGGGAATAGGTGAACCTCCTTGCAATGTGGTTCAGAATGTGGGACAGCTGGATGGTATGCTTGTTAACAGAGGAGCCCGTGTCTGCTTGTATTTAAGAGAGACACTCAGTCTGGGTTTAGAGTTTTGCAATCAAGGCTCACTTCTAGGTGGGGCACCGTACTGACAGCAGAACAGGTATGAACAGTATTTATGAGCCTTGCAATGGGATGCACTGGCCTCACAGACGGCTTTATTTACTCAACAAATATTACAAATATGTCACCAGCACGGTGCTAAACCTCAGACGTACTATCTCCAGATATTTAGGTAGGACCTCAGAAAAATGTGATAAAGAAATGAGTGAGTGGCATGCAAGCAAGTGTTCGGTCATGGAATGTGGTGTAAAAGTTATTTGATGTGCTGTGCTTAGGTAGTATCTTTATTCCGGACACGGTCACAGACGGGACAGATGTGACTGCTGTCTGCATACTCTTCAGTCAACGAGCTTTTTGAGTGCTCCCCTCTCCCCCAGTGTTTTCTGAGCATCAGATTCTTCTGTCTCGAATGAGACACACACAGGGAAAGCTGCTGTAGGACTGAGTTTACCCAGCATCTGCCCACTGTAGATGCTGAAACAGTAATGACTTCACTCTGAACTACAGGTGTCCCTGTGACTATTTAATTCCTCATTTTCTCTTGGTCATGTAGTTCTTTCTAAAGAATTACCTATAATCCGACACAGAAAGAAGATCTATGACATTTTTTAAAATGTGCTTTCAGATTTTTAGAAACAAAGTTTTTTTTTCTCCAAAAGAAAACTATTCCATAAATAAAAACGTATCTTTCACCTCCATGCTTTCTTTTGATTTGCCATCTTTATAAACGGCCCCTAGAAATCTCAGGTCCAGGCCAAAAGTGTTACCAGGATCCTTAACCACACCAATGGCCTTTCCCACCGAGCATGCTTCTCCGGGGACCCCCAGCTCTGGCCCAATTTGTAAACAGGTGCACAGCCTGGTTCAAGTGTCATTTAAAGCATTTGAAGATGTTTTACATCCATCTGATTAACTTCTGGTGCTGACCCTTGGCCATAGCTTAACTTGGATTTACTTGAAATAAAAAAAAAAAAAATCCCTGAGGCAATGATTTGGGCACAAGTAGCTTATTGAGGATGTGATGCCCAGAAGCGCAATGAAAGAAGGATGAGGAACGTTCAGTAAGTGAGGACAGCCAATGAGGGGTCAATGAGCAGATCGGTGCCGTGGGTGCGTTCTGGTCACCATTGCTGCCGAACCACTGCCAAGCTCAGCGACGTAAAACAACTGTGTGGGGTGCTCACAGAGTGTGTGCTCCGAAGGTTGGGGGCACGGGGCCCTCCTCTGCACCAGATCTGGGGGCCTTGGCTGGCAGGCGCAAAGGCTGGGTGACTCCACAGCTGGGCCCTGGAGTTACCTAGAGGTTTCTTCACTCACGTCTGCCATTAGCCGGCACTTCAGCTGAGGCTCAGTGGAGCCTCTGCCCGAGGCCTCTTCTGAGGGCCTGGGCCTCCTCCCAGCCCGGTGACCTCCAGGCAGTCAGACAGCTTCCCGGGGTCCCAAAAGGAATGTCCCCGGGAACAAGGGGAAGCAGCGTCACCTTTCTAGATCTAACTTTGGAAGTCACACAGCTCCCTTCTGTTGGTTACAAGCAAGTGATGATCCTGCCCTCGTTCAAGGGGAGAGAATAAGAGAGCTCAGCTCTTGATGGAGGGACGTGAAAAGAATCTCATCATTCTGTATAAAGGCAAACAAAAAATGTGTCTCGGTGTAGAGCAACATCTTCCTTCTTGAGTGGAATCATCAAAGGTGTGGGAGGGATTATGAATGAACAGATAATCATGAAATAATCTAACATAGAGGTGATAAGGAACAGGTATGCACAGGTTAATAGGATCGCAGGGGAGAGGCACATAGCTTGGTCCTAAGGTCAGAGAAGGTGGATTAGAATCAACCAGGTGAAGAAAGGTAAGGAGGAGATTTCAAGTGGGAGGAATAAAAGCATCGCCTGGTTTGTATGGTCTGGTGAAGTGGACCGGAGAGTGGCAGATGAGAAGCGGAAATGGAAGGTCCTGAGTCCCGAATGTTATACTAACAGGCAGGGGCCTTATTTTTAGGCAATGGAGAGTCTTTGAGAGCCATCGTAAGCTTACAGAGGAAAGATTATGAGAGCCTGAATGAAGGAAATATAGCTGAGCTAAAAGGCAGGAAGTGGGTTTAAGCAATATTGTACAAGTAAAGTAATTACTACCCAGGGATTAATGGGGAATAGGGAGTTGGGAGAAAACAAGAAGTCTAGGTATATGACCAGCTCTTACCCTGGACGCCTGGGGGATGGTGGTTCCACGGAGATGGGGAATTTGGAAAAGACACTGTTTAGGGTGGAAATGGTGTGTACGAGGTGTCTGTGGCCATCCAGGTATATGTGGCAAGTGGACAGGTTCATGTCAGAATCTGAATGTTGGAGAGAAGGTAGGTCAGGACATACGATTTGGGGAGTCACCAGCAAATAGAAAAACAGTGTGACAGTCCAAGAAAAATACATGGAAAGGCAAGAGCAGCTTCTTTTAACCCCCCAAATGCAGGTGTTGCAGGCAACTTGAAGTAATTTTTACCAGATCACCTCAATCTTCTTGATGATGATGGAAACAAAGTTATCTGTTGAGAGATGAAAGTAGAGCCCAAATACTGAGAACAATTTTTAAAATATCAAACAGCCCTGGCTGGTGTAGCTCAGTGGATCGAGCACGGGCCTGCAAACCAGAGGATCGTGGTTCGATTCCCAGTCAGGGCGCATGCCTGGGTTGCAGGCCAGTTCCCAGCAGGGGGCACATGGGAGGCAACCATACATTGATATTTCTCTCCCTTTCTCCTTCCCTTCCCCTCTAAAGATAAATTTTAAAAAAAAACATCGAACAAAAAAAAGCAACATTCTAATTCGGATCCTATCTCAGGGGAGGGAAAGGTTCGCTCTGTTAGTGCTGTGCACATCTTTGTCATTGTTCCTGATGGCCACATGCCTTCTTGTGCTCTGGGATTTGAACCTCGAGTACTGTTCACTAAATAGGCAAAGCATAGCTGGGAGCATGTTAGGGGCATCCTTTTTATTATGTCCAACACCGTCACAGTGGATTGCAGTTTCTTCCGATTCCCACACATATGGAGTCGTCACCGAGTAAGAAAATCATTAGCACTCTCCAGATGTAAGCCCTCACAAATAGAACCGCCTACGACAAAATGGAAGGGGATTCACTTTCCTTTCCCTCCGTGTTTAGTATTCATTATGCCAAACACGTCCAGCTGTCTGTACTTGTGTGTCAGTGTGGGTTTCTAGCTGATGATAGACACCAGGCTTCATCTGTAAACCTCTGTTCCTGTACTTGCGTCTGAACCACAAGGAATTCAGAGTGTTGCTGCCCTAGGAAAGATGTCTTTGCAAGAGGAATTGGCAGAGGAACAGAATGTGTTTGGAGACCACGAGGACAAGATGAACTAACCTTTCTTTCCTTAAGAGCACACGCTTGCCTTACTCAACAGATATTAACTGTGTAATTACTGTCATGTTGGGGTCCACAGTTGCCTCTTTTTTTAATGTGTAAAAGGATGCCTTGTTAAACGGGTTGAAAACCACTGATTTAGATAAAAACCTAATCCTTGGATAATCCTCCATCTCCCTACAATGACTTTAATTGCCTTCCTCAAGAAAGCCCCCATCAGAGCCCCGAAGGGCAAACCAAATGGGCAGATCTGAGCTTTACCCCTCTTAATGAAGCATGGTAAATGACCAAAAGGCAGGCTGCTAAAAGAGAAATGAAAGGAACCCAGGGTCTGGGTACTCCAAACTGGCTAATTGGCCCCTGAAAGATAGTAAGGGGTGTGCTAATGCCTCTTACTTCCTACCAACGCAGCGGGGTCTTCATGGAAGAATAGCTCACCAACTGCAGGGTCGCAGCAAAAGGGAGACCCTCGGCCAGCACCCTTTGTACCTATTGAAAGAACTGAAAGCTTCTCTTTACAGTGAGTGTTACATTGCCATTTGCTGGGGGCGGGAGGCAGGTGAGGAGGGGAAGGCTTTTCTTAGGGTTTTTCGGCTACATTCATAAAGACTCTTACCCAAATTAATTTTCAAGATGTCTTCCTTTTATGATCTACAGTTAAACCAGATCTAAAATAGATAAACATGCACAAGGGTATGAGTCTGAACACCAGAAACTGAGGAAAAAGAAACCAAAGGAGGGAGAACACTCGCCCCAAATCGGGTTGGGGCTTCTCACACAGGGGAGCTTGTGTGCAAGTCCTAGTGCCTCTTGCTTGTTGGCCCTGAAGGTGTTTGCGGTAGATATTTGCATATTAATTCCTCTTTAAGTGGCTTTTTCTTAACTCTTAATTGAAAGCACTTCTCACCTCTTTAGATACTTTTTAAGTAGCTGCTTTTGTTTCAGGTGAGAAGTTCAAAGCATGCGTCCAGGGGGAACATAGACCCACAATTTGACTCCCTTATGGTGGTGCGGTACTTCTCAACCAGATGCTGAGTCCAGGCAAGAATAACTTTGATGTAGAAAAATCTCCCCTGCTTTTCTCCTTGTCTCCCCAGCTGCCTCCCTCTCTCTCTCCTCAGAGATTTATTGGCCTTTCTGCCCAACCCCGTCTTTGGCCTTCCTTGCCCTCTCTTTCTCAGTCTTCTGAATCTGATTAGGAGAGCCAAAACTATCCAAAACTATTCATAACTGAATGCTTTGCATGCTGAGCCACACCCACCTGCTGGCGGGGTGACCGTGAGAAACGGCCAAATCTGTGTTGGCAAGGTGGGGCTCCAGGAAAGGCTCAGAGTTTACACATTTAGGAGTTTTCCCCACTTGAGGATATTTTTCAGATTATATTCTATTCAAATTTTCAAATTTGAGTTGAAGTTGGTCATTACTAACTTGGTTATTCCAAGTGGCTAAAAAAATATATTGACAAGTGAGTATTGTGTATCTTTTTTCTCCACCCAAACTGAAAACATCTGAAGGAAGATCAGATGAACGAGTCCTGTGTGATCATCACGTGACTCAAACTCAGGTCATTTTTATGTCCCTTTGAACTGCCAGCCCTTGCCGCGCCCTCGAATCTCGTTAAGCCCTTTCCTTCTTCTGAAGCTTCTGTGGCTTAGAGGATGCTATCCTGGGAAAAGCAAGTCCTGTCTGGTGAAATGTAAGGAGGCATCTTCTCGAAGTGAAACTTCCCTAGTAGGCTGAAGTTTATTCCTTTGGAAGTTTCCATAAAGAGCTAAGAACAAAAGTCCCCTAATCCTGTTTCCCTGCGTCTACTGTTCAGTTGAAGATTAAGAAGATTTATGTTTCGAGAGCCCTGTGGCCACTCAGCGGGCTCTCCAGCGGGCAGAGGGCAGGAGGGACGCACCCGTGTTCATCACTGGCACCGGAACAAGCATCGCAGCGATGCTGCTCCTTGGCTCACCTCCCAGATACATATGGGCTTCTCTCTGACCGACTTCAGGCCACTTTGTAAATCGTCCTGTTGTTTGAGGAGAACGTTTCTCTCTGCGTTACAGTTCTGCCACAGTCAGTATTTTAACATTCTTCTCCTGGAACACTTCCCATGTCTACTACTTCCCCCTCCACGGTTTCCCCTTTGAAGTCGGGGAACAGAGCACAGGCCTGAGATTACATATCAGGGTCCTTCCCCTCTGGAGGTCTGTGCCCACGTGTGAGTGTGTGTGTGTGTGTGTGTGTGTGTGTGTGTGTGTGTGTGTGTGTCTGTCTGTCTGTCTGTCTGTCTGTCTGTCTCTGAGCTGGTTCATTGTTTCCCTGGGTGTGTGGAGTGTGGCCAGGACCCTGGGTTCAGTCCCCGAACATTACACACTGAGGAAGCTGCTCGGCAGCCACAGGTCCAGCTCATGTCCCCGAAGAATCATTCGGCAGTTGTGCTCTTGTGATCAGCTCGGAGAGGGTGCAATGACAGACCCTACCTGCCTCCGCCTGTATGACCCAACCTCAACACCCCGCTTTGGTTGCCTTGGACTCTTCACTGCTCCACACACATCCAGCAATTCCTGTCTTTCAGCTTTTGCCTCTCCTAATCCTGGAATATTCACCCCAGGTTTCTCCAGTGATTTGATAGTGTGCGATATGACACTAAATGCTTCATCTGGGGAGCCTTCCCAGCTGTTTGCACATCATAGCCACCCTTGTTTTTTGTCTTCACAATAAGCACTAGATGTAACCTTTTGTTAGCAGTTTTTTGTAGATGAGAGATAAAAGACCTATTACCCTAGGTGGGTACACTCAAAAGCCTCTAGCCCAATCTTCTTTTTTTTATAAAACAGGAAAGAGGAAAGCCGAGTGGTGGTGCACTCAGAACCAGCCTTCCACTTCACTCCACACTGCCTGGTTTCGTTTCGGCTTCCCAGCTAGACTGTGTTCTGAAGGCTGCGCCGGTCTTCATTTCCCACTCCCACACCGCCAGCAAAGTGCAGTGCACACAGTAGGCTCAGCAAATGCTTCCTATGCTTCAGGTTGTTAAGGACACACCCTCCTAGAACTGCACCTCAAAGAGCATGTGCATCATGAGGGAGGAATGACTTTTATAAGATTCCAGGAAATCAGTCTGATTGCGGTTGCCAACTGTTGTAACCCAGGCCGTGGGTAGGCGGGATCTGCCCTGCTCAAGGGAGCCGGCCAAGTGGATGCCCGAGAGCTGAAGTGGGCCGGTCCTCAGAGCTCCAGACCCTGGAGGGAGCTGCTCCCCCTGAGAAAGGGAGGCCTTTTTCTAATCTGTTAAAAGGTACCGATACCTCACTAAGCCACACACCTATGGGGAAGGGTCTTCTGGGAGGGAGCCTTTGTCTAATTAAATTTCCTTTAAAAAGATAAAATACATCTGTCTACAATATAAATACATATGTCAACACATGTATATATACATACACAAGCACACAAGGTATTTCATTTGGAGGTAAAAACTGAGGATAAATACAAATGTAAATGTCATGAACATAGAGCTACCTGGTACTTATTAACTTATGCCAAAGGATATTAGAATAACACTTTTACTTTTCATTTATTCTTTCAATGTGTGTATTAGGTCTGTACTATTTCAAAAACTCAGTTATAACCCAGAATGAGATGTGCATCCTTCTATGCTATGAGGATCTACAGATATTTTCCCAGTGTAGTCAGAAAGGCCAAAGCAATGGGAGTGCAAGCAATAGACAGATTTAGCCTCTCCTTGCACAATATATGTGCACGTACCCCCGGACCATTGGCACGGTTTTGTCCCCTGAGCTGCTGGCCCTTAGAAGAACAAGCAAAACAACTGAAGTGATTTAAGGACTTACGTATGAGAGTCATTTTTATAAAATCATAAAAGGTTAGCGTTGGAAGGATCCGTGAAGCCAACCGAGCCAGCATTCTCTTCATTTCACAGAGAGAAATTGAAATCTGAAAAGGTTTAA
Source organism: Artibeus jamaicensis (assembly GCF_021234435.1). Taxonomy (NCBI): domain Eukaryota; kingdom Metazoa; phylum Chordata; class Mammalia; order Chiroptera; family Phyllostomidae; genus Artibeus; species Artibeus jamaicensis. The sequence goes on along the minus strand of NW_026522056.1, from coordinate 16,108,146 downwards.
TGATTTATATTTCATGTCTGATTTTAGAAAGCTGGACTTATTTAGAGGACCAAACATGTCTCCCCTTTCCAATTGATCCCCCAAATCCAAGAACATCTAACTACAGCTTTGCTTTTCCAGCACCTAACATCACTTGGGCAGGGTAGTAAATCCTTTTAGATAGAGATGACCTTGTAATGTTGATCTCAAGTTGTATTTATTTCAATAAACTCATAATAAAGCATGATAATCACTGCCCTGTGCAATATTTATTTGAAATACACCTAATAATTTTATTTGGATCTATCTCCAAAGCCAATGCAGTAAGATTTACCTGAGTCAGAGTTGTTACTGGAATATTATCAGAGTTTAATATTTTTTGCAAGAATCCAAGAATCTATGGTGTCATACACTCAAATGAACTACTATTTTTCTTTTGTTCATTGTAGACATTTTTATAGGTGATCACCTATAGATATGGGTGAAGCAAGTATATGATGAGGTTTACAGCTTAATTTGTGGGCTAGGAATTTTAAATTTTAATTCTGTTTTTAATATCAGTTTATCAAGAGGAACAGACAGAATCTTTTAATCACATCTTCCATGAGTAAAGTACAATAACACCACTCACTGATGTCAATCAACTTGAAATAAGATTATTAAAAGTAATTAAACTAAAAAATATAATCCTTTAGATTTATAGAAAATCAAGAATCTGTTGAAAAAGAGAGACTCAAAAACATTATATTCAAAGAAATATTTACATACCTTGATCTTGCAACAATATATACTGCAAAACACCATAATAGATTCTGCCTTCAGCATTCTTTTAACCCTTAAGTAAATTAACAAGATCTCAAATTTACATGGTTTTAAGTGTTTTGTGATTTACAATAAATAAATTACTCAGAATTTTGAAATTGGGTTCCATTTTAACTTCAGAAAATGGATAGTATTTTAATTACAGCTTTAAAAAAATTTCACTTTGTCTTTTACTGCTTCTTCCTGCTTCCTACTCTCAGTGTTCTGTGTAATAAGTACCAAAGGCTCTCATCTTCAAACAATCCTTCTGAAACTGTCAGCTATTTATAGTCCTTTCCCCTCAGTTTTGCTTTAACGGATGCTTTTAAAGCTGTTAGGGATTCAAGTTCTCCAAAGGTGAATGTGTATGTGACAGTTTGTCCACATTTACTTATTATTGTGGCCTGGTGGGTAGTGATGAGCCATCTCGCTCCATTTTTTAGTAATATCCTGCAGGAGAGTGATGTCTATGAGAAGATTTAATTATCTTTCATCTTAAAAAAAGAAAAAAAAAACCAGCCTGGCTGGTATGGCTCAGTGGATTGAGTGCCAGCCCGTGAATGAAAGGGTCACAAGTTCCATTCCCAGTCAGGGCACAGGCCTGGGCTGCAGGCCAGGTCCCCAGTAGGGGGCGCATGAGAGGTAACCACATACTGATATTTCTCTCCCTCTTTTTTGCTCTCCCTTCCCCTCTCTTTAAAAATAAATAAATAAAATCTTTTTTAAAACCCTCTAGGTATCCTATGGATTAATTATTATTAAATTTTAGTTTAAGGAGGGGTCTGTCCTTCAACAACTCATTTTTGTCTGGATATAAGAAAATTGACACAAATTAACTCCAGGATAGCTATTTTTATACACAGATTTAAAATATCCAATGGAATAAATTTATCATTCTGCAAAGATAAAAATGATGAAAATTAGAGATATTAGATATACATATTTCCTTTTGGCCTTAAGTCTTGAGGGGAATGCAGCACATTCTCTGCACATTTTTGTTATGTATCTCAAATGAAAAAAAAAGTGCCACTTTAGACCAAGCCTTTAGCTGTTATAAATTTAAATAAGAGCACTGTTTTCCTTGGCCCATTGTAGAGTACTTCATACTCAAAGAGGCATTAGATACTTTATTTTTATCTGTAAAATTGAAGTCAAAGTTAAACTATACTTATTCCTTTTACTGCCTCATTTTCAGATTTTCACTTCTAAAAGGATATACTTGCAAAAATGCAAGCACACTTAAACTTACTTCCATTATTAAATGACTAGATAAGACCCTATAAAAATAGGGTCAATAAAAATACCCAGACTATAGCTATTACACGTAAGTTCCCAGTTCACAAAATGCATTTTACACCTTTATTCAACTTAGTTATAGATGCTCTAAACAAGTACATTTTTCTTTAGGGAAGCATCTGGCTGACATCATGCAGCAAACGTTAAAAGCACTCAGGCTACTCCATTTTTAAAAGGGCTCTCTTACTGCAGTAAATTTGCTAAATCTTGCCTTTAAAAGTTAATAGACCAGGGCAGTTGGCGCTTTGAGTGCGACATGTGAAATAAATTTATATTGTCCTGTCGACATAGTACAAGTGACTCAGGTGCTTCCTGGACAGCAGGAGCCTCAGTGTGCTGTCCTCACACCGCAAGGATGGGGAGGAGCAGGGGACCCCCACTCACTTTGCCCTTCCGATGGCCCATCCCAGGTAGTCTCACCTCAGTGTCTCATGGGCTCCTGACCTCCACCCCGCACCTTCCACTTTGTCTACCCTCTGCCTTATGGACTCAGACCAGCTTTCAGAAGCTCCAACGTGTGTAAAGCCACATTGCTGTAGGGCAAAGAGCATGGGCTTTGGAGTGAATAAGTGCAGGGTTCAGATTTTGTCTCAGTAGTTCCTAAATGAACAGCCTGGGCAGCATGTTTCACTTTTCTGAACCTCAGTTTTGTTGTTCACGTCAAGATGAGGTGCAGTGTTATCTGAGTGATAGAATGGCAATGACATTTAAATGAGAGAACTTAGGCATCCTGAATCCAGTGGCAGGAACGCTGGAACCAGCACCCTGGAAACGAGCGTTCCTTCTCTGCCCTCTTCTGGAACCATCAGAACAAGGACAAGACCTGACAAAGGAGGGTGGTCAAGCCTACAAGCCCCAGAATTCAGTCTTGACTATTCATACCATTACTAAGGGTTGCAAAATATGTTCTGGTTTCTCTTCTTTTAAAATTACATTATTTACGAATTCATTATTTTGCGTTTTGTTTTGTTGTTTTATATTATTGTTTTTATTATGCCATCAATAGAACATTTGTTGTATTTCCCCCTTCATTACCCTCCACCCTACACACCCCTCCCCCACCATTCCCTCCTTTAGTTCATGACCACGTGTCTAAGTTCTTTAGATTCCCTACTATTTCCCCTACTATTTTCCCCTACTATTCTTACCCTCCCCCTAACTATTTTCTATCTGCTGTCTATGCTACTTATTTTCTGTACCTTCTCCCCCTTCTCCTTCTCCCACTCCCCTGTTGCTAACCCTCCATGTGATCTTCATTTCTATGGTTCACTCCTGATCTAGCTGTCCTCTTAGTTTGCTTTTGTTTTAGGTGTGGTTGTTAATAACTGTGAGTTTGCTGTCCTTTCACTGTTCATCTTTTTTATCTTCTTTTTCTTAGGTAAGTCCCTTTAGCATTTCATATAATAAGGGCTTGGTGATGATGAACTCCTTGAATTTGATCTTATCTGAGAAGCACTGTATCTGCCCTTCCATTCTAAATGAAAGCTTTGCTGGATAGAACAATCTTGGTTGTAGGTCTTTGGTTTTCATGACTTGGTATACTTCTTTCCAGCCCCTTCTTGCCTGTAAGGTCTCTTTTGAGAAATCCGCTGACAGTCTGATGGGAACTCCTCTGTAGGTGACTGTCCCCTTATCTCTTGCTGCTTCTAGGATTCTCTCCTTCATTTTAATCTTGGCTAATGTAATGATGATGTGCCTCGGTGTGTTTCTTCTTGGGTCCAACTTCTTTGGGACTCTCTGAGCTTCCTGGGTTTCCTGGAAGTCTATTTCCTTTGCCAGATTGGGGAAGTTCTCCTTAATTATTTGTTCAAATAAGTTTTCCACTCGTGACTGTACCTCTTCCCCTTCTGGTACCCCTATAATTCAGATGTTGGAGCGTTTAAAGATGTCCTGGAGGATCCTAAGACTCTCCTCATTTTTTTGAATTCTTGTATCTTCATATTTTCCTGTTTGGTCATTTTTTTCCTTCCTTCTGGTCTGCTCCCTTGATTTGAGTCCCAGTTTCCTTTGCATTACTATTGCTTTCCTGTGCATTTCCCTTCATTTCAATTAGTTTAGCCTTCATATGTTCCTCTAATTTGTGACTAAAATCAACCAGTTCTGTGAGCATCCTGATCACCAGTGTTTTGAACTGTGCATCTGAAAGTTTGGCTATTTCTTCATTGCTTAGATTTATGGGCTCTGGGGCTCTGAGTTGTTCTTGAACCATATTTTGATCTGTTTGTGCCTGTTATGTATGAGGAGAGGCGCCTTAGATGTTCAACAGGGCGGGGCCACCTAGGTCGCTGGTTTGTGACGCTGTATGTGGGGGCAGGATCAGAGAGGGAGCAATGGCGGTCCTCTCCATTTGCCTAGTCCGCCTCACTGCTCGCCCCCGCCTGTTTATCTGAGTGGAAATATGTGAACCCGCTGCCCTGCACCGGGGCCTGCTTGGTCTGTCTCAATGCTTGTCTCTTCACTGGTTTATCTGCTCGGAAATGCGCGACCGCAGACAGACAGCCACGCCGCACCTTCCCTGGGACCTCCCGTAGCTTCCCTGCACCTGGGATCTGCGCCCTCAGCTGCCTGCGTGCTGCCCAGGTCCGGGGATCTTTTTTGCCCAACCTGCTCTGCTGTTGGCTTCGCCCCTCTCACCGGTTTAGCTAGCTGAGCAGTTTGTTGTTTTCGGACTCCATATTGTTCGATTTTCTGTGGTTTGGTTGAGTTTATTGTTGTTAAATCTTTGTTGTTTTTAGATTTGGTTGTGCAAGGAAGCAAAGTATTTTCACCTATGCCTCCATCTTGGCGGAAGTCCTCTGGGTTTTGTTTTTAAGGACAAATTTTTCTTCACCAGGATCCCATGCCAAAACAACTCAACCAAATTCAACTTTTCAGCACTTGTGTGCCTTTTATGATTTAGTGTGGCTTCAAAATTTAATCCTTACACTCTCCAGTGTTCATTTGACAAATGGAACTTACATGCACCATTGTTTTTATTTTAAGTGGAATTTATGACAGATGTTTAGAAAAGGAACGAGCAAAGGTATTCTGCCACTTAACCAATGGCCTCCTGGCTGCGCTCTTTTGCTCCAAGATGGTAGCGCTAAGAAATAGGTCACTTGATTTTTAATGTTGTCTTCAGATTCCCATATATACAGAACTTTTCTTCATGAGTGTGTTGTCTTAAATTAAATAAATGGCCAAAATAAAAGTACTGATTAGGGCTGATTTGGGGATGCTAATTAGAATTAGACCAGGATGCTTACGTAAACAAGAAGTAAGCTTGAATTACCCAGCTACTTACTATGCTGTATTGGAACCTGCATTTAGCTTCCACTAAGGGATCAGGGACCAGTATCTAGTTTAGAGTTAATCACATGTTCTTATCAGTTTTTTTAATATAAATACGTTGCATAAAAAAAATCACTTCAGCGTGATCCAAGGTTGGAAACTGACTTGAATATACCCCATTGTTTTTAAAATAAGAAAGACAAAAGCAAAAAAGAAAACATTTGCTTGTTACAGCTTGTGAGTGGTGGAGGCTTCTGAGGCATTCCGTGTTATGTTAGCCTGGGAGACAGTGAGCCAATAGAATTCACCTCCGTGCAACCGGATCCCCAGTTCAGGGCTCTCGCTCTAAGGATTCATGGCATATGAAGGTTGTATTTATTTAATACCAAACAGCTGAATGAAAATGAGTAATTCGGGCATATCCCAGTATCAAAATATTGCATTGACAAAATATCCAGATGACAGGTTAAATTATTCTACTTTCATTCATGTGTTTAAATATTTTATTGAAACTGAAGCAATGTGATAGAAGATGAGGCACATATTGATTGTGAGACTATAGGACCTTTATTTGAAATTCCTGTGGAGTACATGTTTATCCAGTGCCCACTCCCATTTATGAATATGGCCCATGTTTTGAATAAAGTATTTTTAAAATGACATTCAGGCTTTATAATATCTTATTGTTTTAGGAAAAAATTTAACTGTTAGGAAAAAAAAGAACACATGCTAAAAATCTGTCTTTTTTTTCAGATAAAAGCATGAGTGTCTGAAATGAGGATAGCAATGACCAAGGGCTGTAAACAAATATAAACCAGAGTTGTAAAATATCTCCCTAACAGTGGCTAAAAGTGTGACTAAAGACTATATTTTTAATACTTCATTTTGCTTAGTATGTCACCATTTTTTTCCAAAAATAGTGTTGCTCCTTCTTGGAAAACAAGCAGAACCAACAAATAGAAAATGTGTATTTCCTATATATTAAAAATAAATTTTCACCTAATACAGGAGGCAACATAAAAAAATAAATAGCTGTTTCTAAGGACACTATTTAATGCAATATGATATTTTTGCAATTGCCAAGACAACATTAATGTCACTTAAAATGAATGTGGGTAATGGGGGGGCAGCCTTTCAGCCACAGGTCTCTTCAGACTCCGAGACTTCAGTTGAATCATCAAGTTGGAATGGCCAAGAATTTAGAATGACCCCATAGTGACTGTGCATGTTTGACGGACGAAGGAGGAAGGGAATCCTGAGCGGTCCCCACACATCATCCCCACCCCAGCCTCAGCATTCACTGCTCCGGGACTGTCTTTGTAAGGTTGGCTGTTTCTCCCATGGTGTCGATCTGCCACCAACCCCATTCTGTGTCTGCCACAGAAACCAATGGCCACGTGAAATGGCCCACCTCTTCATTTAGGAGAACAGCTGCCACCACACCAACCAAAGATCTAAGGAGCCAAGAAGGGCCAGTATGACAGTCTTAGGGTGAGAAAAGGCAAACACAGGACTAACTTGGATGTGTCAGATGTGCGGGATCCTTGGGTTTTCGTGTTTTCTGGAACCACCAACAGCTGGCTACAGCAATCTATAAAAAGAAAATCCCCAAAGATTCCCTTTGCAAAGAGAATATAACCAAGCATATCTACATAGGAAAAATTATGATTTAAAGTTGATAACTTTTTTAGAAGGCTGTCAAGGTGAAGATCAAAAAATGCCATTTGCAAACAATTTGAGGACAAGACATCATAAACTGTTTCAGCACAGTGATGTGCTCAATAAGGTAGCCTGCATACCCTTGGACAAGTCATACATCAGTGTCCTCATCTGTTAAATAAGAGGGTGGGGCAAGGTAACTGTTGTCCTGTCGCTCTGCTCTGCCCACCTTCGACTTTGTGTACGAGATCATGAAGAATTATGAACTAATGAAAGTGAAAGAAATATTCAGCTCTTTGCTTACCTGTGTTTTCTATAAGTAACACATATCCCTTTTGTAAATTAGAAAGTGGTAATGGATCTGCATCCTTTTAAAATGTATATATAGAGAGAAGTGGAAACTCTAGAGATCATCTAGTTAAATGAAGGGAGACACAGAATAGTTAGCATTGGAAGTTTAAGTAATTTGCCCAAAATATATAGTAGTCAATGGTGAATCTAGTATCCTGACCAAATTCCTTTGACTCCAAGGCTAGTGCTCTTGGATGATACACGCATGTTCGTGACACAGGGGCCCACCATTCCCTCCTCCACACCACAAGCAAGGGTTTTAGGAAGATGCCTCAAACCCTTTGACATGGTATTTATTTCTTTACGAAGTGAACCTTAAACCGCTGTCTCTCTGTGGACTGAGGCCACTTTTCCAAAGCTTCATACAGGCAGCCTATTTCCCTTCAACGCCCCTAGTGTCAAATCCTAAGGGAGGAGTGACGTTAGCTCTCCTACACGCATTGCAGCCTAATCCGGCTCTATGAATTACCAGTATGGTGAGACACACAGGCAATGATTCCTAAGTTTCTTTGTTTTTTTTTTAATAAACTAGAAAAGCATATTGTTGCATGAATCTAATGAGGACTTCCAAGGTGTTCCTGACTCTGGGCTGCCACCCTGTTTCACACGAGCAGAGACTGAACACTGCATTTTAAAAGAGATACCCTGTAAACACTCTCCCCTGGCTGAGAGTGCAAGAAATGGTTTATTGGCTAGTATTAGTCAAACATCAAAGTCCTTTCTTAGAAAGCAGTGCCATCGCCTGCCTGTTTGGTGTGCATGGAATCGGTGAACCTAATAAAGCAGGGGAGGCTCATTAGGACGAGCAGCAGAGTTCCCGGTGTCGTTTATGAGCGAGCAGCCACCGCGGAGCAGATCAAAGCCTCCGTCCGTGCTGTGTCTGTACATCTGTTTTCTTCTTACCCAACATGTTATTTGGTTAGTTGTTTGACGACATCAAAGCTTTTGGCCATTAGGTTCTTTGATCCACTTGAGGCCAAATTCATTTTGCTAATCCCTCTGGTCTAAGAGGTAAATGTTCCCCATAACTGAAGGTCACCAATCTGAGTGAAACAAACACTTTCAGAATTTATCATTAGATTTTTAGGGTCCAGGTTCTCTTCATTAATCTGAAGGTAGAGAGCTTCTAAGCATGTTGTGAAGTTACGCGCTTTCACTAAGGAAATCTCATGGAAAATTTAGAATCCAAGAAACAGAATTCATTTTCATTTTCTGTCTCTTCCCCGTCCCCTACAAAGTTTTTTGAGACATAATACACATATTATTTAATTCACCCATGTAAAGTATATAATTCTATAGTGTTTACCATGTTCACAGAGTTGCATAATTTTAGAGCAGTTTATGACCCCCAAAAGAAACTCTGTACCTATTAGCAATCACTTTCCATTTCCTCCCACCCCCTGGTCCTACTTCTAGTCAGCCACTCATCACTAATCCGCTTTCTGTCTCTATGGATTTGCCTATTCTGAATATTTCATATAAAGAGAATTATACAATATGTGGCCCTTTATGACTGACTTCTTTCACTTACTGTAATGTTTCCGAGTGTCATAATGTTGTAACGTGTGTTAGTATTTTGTTTTTATTGCCAAATAATACTCCATTGCCTGTATATTCTACATTTCATTTATTTATCGGTTGATGGACATTTGGGTTGTTTCCACTACTGACTGTGATGAATAGTGCTGCTAGGAGCATTTATAGACGAGTTGTAAAATGTGCATACTTTATCATTTCTCTTGGGTGTTTATATATATACCTAGGAGTGGAATTGCTGGGTCATATGGTATCTCTGTGTTTAATCTTTTGAGGAACTGCCAGGCTGTTTTCCAAAACAGGTGCACCATTTTCCATTATCCCCAGAAGTGTATAATTCTTCCACATCCTCACCAACCCTCAGCACTGCCTGACTTTATGACTTGCATTCCCCATTCCATATGCATGGCCAATGATGGTAAGAATCATTTTATGCTTATTGGCCCTGTGTATGTCTTCCCTGAAGAAATGTCTGTCCAAGTCCTTTGCCCATTTTTTTTTACTTGGGTTATTTCTTTTTATTATTAGGAGTCCTTCATATTTTCTAGATATGGATCTTTTACCAAATACATAATTTGCAGATTTTATTCTGCTTTTTAATTTTATCTAGATCTCCTGAGGTAATTGTATATTTCTTGTTCATATGAAAACTCCTTTAGAAGGAAGAGTGAGTCACAAGAGAAGAAATAAAATATATTTCAGAACCCTCTCCTGCCAAATATACAAACTAAAAGAGAAAAAAATTAATAATAATATTAGACCAAGAGCTTAGTAGGTAAAGTTACTAATAATACCTATTCATGCCATATGTAGATCTCAAGTTCACAGTTATATATATATCACCCTGTATATATATAATCTCTTCTAATCTTCCCAAAAGCTCCTTGAAATATTACAGTTATCACAATTACTAATGAAAAACTGGAAGGAAAGAAAACGAGGTGGAGACATTTAGTGCAGTCCTTAGGTCACACTGAAGACTAACTTCAGCCCAAACAGCAGATACGCAATGCCGAAATATTCAGACCAAAGTTCATGCGATGAAATACAAAAGCCATCAAACCAGCTGTGTAAAACAACTTCCTTTTTATAATGTGTACGTTGGTGTATGAGGCCCAAAAGCAAGAGGAGAAGCAACACAATTGCCTGTGTCATGATAAATTAGCCTCAGTTATGATTACATGATATAAAATACTCAAAAAACTTCACTTAACTTTTACTGCGTCTTACAACACACACAGACCCCACACCCCGCCCCCCACCCCCCGAGCATGCGCATCGGTGTTGGGGGAGCTCAGCAGTTCCAGTTCCTTTCAAACGGCGACGTGTGTGTGCTCGAGAGATTAGTGCACGGTCTGCCGTTACTGTTCCTGCGTAATATCAGGTGAACCTCAAACGTCTCCCAGCCTCAACTTTGTTACCTGCGAAATCCTCTTAAGATTTCTCTTCCCAGCTTTTCAGGCCTATAGGTTTTTGCCACCTGGCCCCTGAGATGCCGTGGATCTGGACTTAAATAGGGAAAAGGGGCATCAGAGAAGGTGTGGCCTCCTGGTTTCTGAATAGGAGAAAAGGAGCAAGAATAATATGGCGGTCCAGGTCTTGTTGACTAGTCACCATATAACGCTCTATCTGTTATCGAACTAGGATGAGTTGTTTTTATTAACATTATCACTGAAGTAGGCAGGGAGTTCAGATGAAGCTCACCAGCCAGTCCCATCCCCACTGCCCTACACGGAATGCTGGTGAACTATTTCTCATTCGTGTCCAGTTTTTTGCTGCAGTTGTTCATGGAGATTACCACCCCCCCACCCACCGGCATTAGTGCATGAGCACGCAAGACTTTGATTTGAACCACTTCAGGAAAGCTCAGAACCAGGACAATCTACTAACATAGAATGGAATCTTCCCTCAGATCAAAGTCCAAGCATTTTCCAAGGTTACCAAAGCTACCAAGAGTCAGGGGAACTCAGTTACATTTGTGACAAAATCTGAGTAACCTCCATCCCCATATATAGAGAAAACTGTTCTCTCAAGCAAAACGGATCACATGGGTTGACAGTGGAGAATACTATACATACAGAGCATCCAGGAAAATCTGGGATCTCTGATTGCCACCTTTTGAATTTCAAGAGATGCCATTAGCGTCTCCACCAAAGGACAGACTAGTGGCCTAGAAAGAGAAGTTCGCATTTCCAGAATTTAAGCTTGACCATGCAATCCAACCGTGGGATCAACTGTAAGAAAGGGTAACTGCTCCCTAAGTCTATTTTAGCCAGTCTGTCAGCATTATTGGTGTTAAATTAAATGCTAGGGCAGATCACTATAAATTACAAAGTGCTTGATAAGTGTCTGTGCTATTCACTGTCAGGTAAGTAGCACCGAGTTCTGTCTTAACCAGAATATGAAAAAATACATATTCGAAAGTACCTCTGATTCCCTAGAGAGAAAGCTCAAATACAAACCAAAAACAGTGTTAACCAAGAGGGTTACTTGATTAATCCGTTTTTGGAAAAAAATAATTTTCCAACTGTAGGAAAAAAGAAAATATCTGTTTTTTTGTCATTCTTGCCAAAAACGGACTCTTGGTCATGGGCACCTCCCCTTCATGGGCTGGACATTGAATTTAAAGTCTGTAGCTTCCTTCTAAGCAGAGGTGAGGTCAGAAATTCCTTTGTCAGGAGGAGGAGAGTGAATGAGATGTTTGCCCTCTCTGGTTGGAAGTGCCAGCCTGGTGGGTCACGTTCCTTCCTGAACTCTTGACTTGCCCTGTTTGGGAAATCTTCAAGTGCAAAGGTGAGGATGACATTGGCTGGAGAGCCTCGAGGGCAAAGCCTTGGAGAGCACCCTGGGCAGCGTCAGCAACGCTGGGGACCTTGCTCCGGGTCAACAGCCACTTTGGAAAAGAAATATGATCTTCTAAAAGGCAGAACTTCCACCTTTACCTAAGAATATCGGCTCTCTATTTAAAATCACACGGAGGTCTAGAAGAAGCAGGCGTTTCCGCCCTGTGCACCAGACTTTAGTTAGTTGAGGCTAAGTGGCTGGGCTCTCCAGGAATTCTTCAAAGTGACCTTTCATTTCCTGATATAGACCGGAAAACATTAAAAACCTAGCAAAGGAAAGAATGATGCAGTCTCTACTCCAACAGCCCATCTTCCTCAATTACCTAGAAAATTCCTAAGGAAGTTTCCAATTTTCAGTTTTTTGGTTTCATCTTTGGTGACTAGTTTACTTACTGTGTAATACTAGGATGGGCTAGGTGACTTGACCTTTGGCCCTGGGGGGAGCTGCTACAGCTGACACGGTGGGAAGAGAGAAAATCTGTAAGCACTTGGCTCCTGTAGATACAGCCATATCTCACCCTTACTGAGCATGCTGTTCTGTGATAATATTGGGGAGCAAGGAAATATTGTTTAGGAGGAAGTAGCTCCTTAAGGAAGGAAGTGGGTGGTGCAGGAAAAACAAATCAGGACCTCACCAGAATAGAATTCTCTTCTGACAGCCACTTAAAGCTCCCCACCCCATGCCCAAGCCCTGCCGGACATGAATACACATGTCAAAACCGGTCTAAGCCTGCGATGCCCATAAACAATCACAAATCCTCTTCTGAAATTCACGTCACTGGTGTTTGTAGATCCCAGATGCCACTTAGGCTCTCAAGTCCTTAATAAACAGATGAGTCTGGAACATTTGTTCTCACTTTGCAAAGAATTTCACATTCCTCCCCACAGCAGCCAAGAAGCAAAAAATAATAATAATAATGAGATTTGGTAGTCATTTATTTCATGGATAAGCTCTTCTGACTAACAGGAGCAAAATCTGTTCATAGACTATGCGGTCCTCTAGAAAATAGATTCCATATGTGTGTGTCTCAAAAACCAATGGATAGTCACTGTTTTCATAGAAGATTCACTATATTTATAAAAGCTTTATGGTTGCTTTATAGAGCAATCAAACTTAGTTGATTTTACCCCTCCAAAGACTTCTAGCAGTCTTAGATTTAAGTGACTTCTTTCTTTCTGTTGCTTTTTAAATTAATTTCTTTGCACTGTTGTTATTATTTGTTTGGACAACATTTCTTTCTCACAGTTCTGGAAGCTAGGAAGTCCAATGTCAAGGTGCCAGCCAATTCAGTGTCTGCTAGGGGCATGCTTCTCCTCTTTTCTTTCTGAGCTGTCATCAGAATCACCCGAAACACCAGTGTTCTTTTGATGGGCTTTTTCTAGCATATATCTCAAAACTCTTCCAGACTCTACTGGAGCCCAGTTCTGGTCACTCCCTTCCCCTGCTCACAAACCCCCAGAAGTTTCTCCATTGCTTTTGAAATATAGTTCAAACACTTGTGCCTGGCACTCAGTGTCTCCCTGACCTTCCTTGACCACTCCTTTTCTAGGCTTTCTCACATTTCTCATGCTCCATATTCCATTCACCCTTGCATGCCCCTGTCTCATAGGCAGGTGTCATTTTCCCTATAGCTTTTCCATGGTGGTAGGGCATGGACACTGGTGAATTGCTCACTGGCTCTTAAAGACTTCTGCTTAGCAATGGTCTATGGTCAAAGCAAGCCACAGGGACATACCTGTCTTCAAGGAGGCAGTGAAAGGGACATAGGATTCGGAGGGTTGGTGAAAGGAGACCAGCCCTGATGACCACCACATTCTGAAATCACGAGATAGTAAATGGAAAGTTAATGTGAAATGATAACTTTTTGTAATCAAAAAATCTCAAATGTATTATCACATAAGGAAAAGCTGTTTTGTGTCAGATATTTTATATGTCCTAGGAGTCTATAGTCATTCCAAAAATTATATAAGCCGATTGTGGCGATTCGGGGTCAGATGAGTGCAAAAAGAAACAGCTTCTTAAACATACTCTCAGTACATTTTCTTTTTTATTAGGGTAGGTTTCAGACATTCTTCACATTTTTAGGAAATCTTTTGATTTGTTTCTGTTTTACTGTGTAATTTAAAACTCTCCACCTTTCAGTGAAATGTCTTAACCACTGAAAAATTAAAAGCAATATAAAGTAGGAACAGTTGAAGCCAGTTTTAAAGACTCGAAGACTAAAATAAATTTTTCAAATTACAATGCCCTACTTTCATATATATGTATTCCTGGCAGACCAATAAACTGGAGTACTTGTTGTTTATTAGAAATTGACATTCCAATGGTGTTAGCCAACCAAGCAATTCTTTTTAAAGTTTCCTGCACAAAAATGGGTACAAAGAAATGTTTCCATACCAATTAATGTTGATTGTTTGGTTTGGAACATTAAGTTCAAGTTCGTTTTATGTGTACTTTTTACCATATTTGATGCATGTCATTGGTGGCCAGTGTTCTTCTAAATTTTTAATTCTTGTTGCAGTGCAGAAAAGTAGCAAGTGAATGATCAAAACAGATATAACACACACATAAACAGGCATTCACAGAGGTAGACAGATTACTGTGTTAATTTAAATGAGCATTTACTCTTTTTCAAAGAAAGCACAGCTGGCTTATGTACAGAGATGCCGCAGAAAGTATTTGGTAGCAATTGAAAGCCTAGGGGGACAGGGTCAGTTCTAGTCTGATGGGCTAGAGAAACAAATTTTAGTGAGTTCCTACTCAGTGTGCTGCTCTGTGATAAGTGGTTTATATATAGTCTTTCACATTATCCTTTAACAAACCTTTAGTTACCCTTCCCATTTTGCAAATGAAGAAATTGAGGCACAAATATTTAAGAAGATGGCAGAAGGTCACACAACTGGTAATTGACAGAACAAGGATGTCGGCCAGCTCCCTTTGATTCCAAATCCTGAGCACCTCTCATTATAACAGAGAAAGAACATTCGCAGAATGTTCTAGTGCCCAAAACATAGACCGGTGAGGAGGGACAGTGTCACAGGAGAATAAGCAGCAGAAGCTAGAGGGAAATGGTTGGGAAGGAAGAGTTCTGGAATGGCCAGGTGGTGCTCAGATTTCAGAAACAGTTTCAAAACTTTTGCAAGTAGAATTTGGGTGAAGGAGCATTCCAGAGACCAGGACTAAAGGGCACATTAGAGAATAATATGTTACTTGCCTTTCAAAAGGTGTGTCTAGCCTACATAAAACATCAGCAGCATAGCCAGCAACATGCCACTGTGGACTGCAGTTTTTCTCTCAACACTTGGTATAGTAGCTCAAGAGCCAATATAGGATAATCTACACTAACCACCTTTTTAGAGTTACTTTATCTACCATAGTCTGAAGGAACTGAAGATGTAGGACTTTCTCTTTCCTTTGCCTTATAATTGAAATGGTGGGTAATCAGAGATTTAATAAAAATACATGTTTTTGAGGATGACCCTAAATTCCTGGCTGTAACCAGTCTGTGATATATTCTGTTGCACAGTACCATGAATGCCAAAAGTTTCTAAATAAATATTCATTGATGATAACAAAAAGGCCTTAGATTTCATCATCTCAGTCCTCTCTGTTGTCTCCTAGCAGATGGCCACGTTTAACTTCTGCCTGGCAGTGCTTTGCATGACATCAAGAAAGGGAAGACCTCTGGAAGTAACGTTCCCAGTGAGCAGAATGGGTGCCCGAATGAGGATCCCCAAGGCAGATGTCTCTCCTTGGGTGTGCTGCCAGCGGCTGGCACCCTGCCCGGTGGTCGCTAACATCCCCCATGGAGAGACTGAGGTGGTGACACAACAGTTTTGTTTAGTTTGCAGGGAAAACTTGTCAAAGGTGACAACCTTAGTTTAGGGCAGAGAAAACCCAATGAATTTAAAGTGGCTAGGAAATGAAGGCTGAAAAGATAGTCCCCTCAGGGGGGTAACTCCCAGGGCTCCCTGGCTCAAGTCTAGTCATTACGTTTAAAATGCAATCACCTAACACCTTAGGGAGGGTCGCCTTTCATCACTCATCCCCCAGCCTGTCTTGCTGATGTTCTCAGCTTTGACCGTGGAGCTGCAGGGCCAGCCATATCTTTGGAGGCTATTGATCTCCCTGTGAACAGTTAACAGTCCCCATTTCAAAAGCTGGGTATCTCAGGTTGCACTTTACTGCACTAATGAATCAAAGACAAATTTAGCTCCTAGTGCAATGATGTATGGATTCACCCGGGATATAGAAAAAATAAATATGCTGTCTGTGCCCCACCTCTCTCCTCCACAGAAACACTGTATTTATAAAACAAATGTTATAAAAATTGATGAACTGTGAGTGGTCCCAAGGACTATACGCCTTCCTTTCTCAAGGGTGATAAGACAATCATATCTGATTATACAATCAAAAGAATATACTCTCCTATGTTATGTGTTCACTTATTGATAGTAATACCTAACAGTTTGGGAGTATTTGGTCTCTGATGCAAATAGACTTAGTGTTTTAAAGCAATTCTTGCTTAGATCGGAATTGTACAGTATAAAGAGACTTTCCTTAGCATTTCCACATAACCCCCCACTGGCCCCACAGGCTGTACTGCTCGGACTTAACCTTCTTTACCTGGATCACCCTCATTTCTCTGTCTTCTTTCTGCCCAGAGGCCCACCTTGTTCAAAAAAACCCTCACTGATGCCGGCCCCCTGGAACCATTAAATTTTATTTTTTGAGAAAAAGTATACAAACATAAAATTCATCATTTCAAACATTTTAAAATACACAGTTCAGGAGCATTTAACATATTCACGGTGTTGTGCAACCATCATTGTTATCTGCTTTCAAAACATTTTACCTTTTTCAAAACATTTTAATCACCCCAAAAGGCAACTCCGTACCCATTAAGAAGTCACCTTCCATTTCACTAGCTCCCCGGCACCTTCAAACCTCTGAGCTGTCTGTCTCTATGGATTTGCCTATTCTGGATATTTCATATAAGTGGGATTCTGTAGGATGTGGCCTTTTGTGTCTGGCTGCTTTCATTTAGCATAATAATTTCAAGTTTCATCCGTGTTGTGGCATGTATCAGTATTTCCTTCCTCGTTATGGCTGACTAATATTCCACTGTATGGTTACACTCCATTTTATTTATCCATCTATTTATTGATGAACAGATAGATTATTTACACTTTTGGATTATTTACACTTTTTAGCTATTATGAAAACATATTTATTATGACATATATTTAACCATTTAGCTATCATTCAGCTGCTATGAACATTCTTATTCAAGTTTCTGCCCAAACACCTGTTTCAATTCTAGGAGTAGAACTGTGGGGTCACACGGTAATTGTATTTTGGACTTAATAACAAACTGCTAAACTGTTTTTCACAGAGGCTGCGCCATTTTATATTTTCACAAGCAATGTATGAGGGTTCCAATTTTTCCACATCTCAGCCAACATTTGTTACTTTCTGTTTTTTATTTTTAATGTATTTTATTGATTATGCTATTACAATTGTCCCATTTACCCCCTTCACTCCCCTCCACCCTGCACACCCCCTCCCACCCACATTCTCCCCCTTTAGTTCATGTCCATGTGTCATAAGTTCTTTAGATTCTTACTATTCTTGCCCTCCCCCGTCTATTTTCTACCTACCATCTATGCTACTTATATTCTGTACCTTCTACCCCCTTCTCCTCCTCCCACTTCCCTGCTGCTAACCCTCCAGGTGATCTCCATTTCTGTGGTTCTGTTCCTGTTCTAGTTGTTTGCTTAGCTTGCTTATGTTTTTGTGTTAGGTGTGGTTGTTAATAATTGTGAGTTTGCTGTCATTTTACTATCCATGTTTTTAATCTTATTTTTCTTAGATAAGTCCCTTTAACATTTCATAAATAAGGGCTTGGTATTTTGTTTTTAAATTACAGCTGTCCTTCCAGCTGTGAAGTGGCATCTCGCTGAGGTTTTGAGCTGCACTTTCCTGATGGCTCATGACCTGAAGCATCTTTTCATGCACTTGTTGCCACATGTTTATTTTCTTTGGAGAAATTTCTATTGGTTTGCAAATATTTTCTTCCATTCTGTGGGTCGTCTTTTTACTCTCTCAATAATGCACAAAATTTTAATTTTGACTACCTCCAATTTATCTAGCTCTTCTTTTTTATTTATTGATTTTGAGAGAGAGAGACAGACAGACATTGATTTGCTGTCTGATTTATGCATCCATTGGTTGATTCTTATACGTGCCCTGACTAGGGGTTGAACCCATGACCTTGTCATGTTGGGACGACACTCTAACCAACTGAGCTACCCAGTCAGGACCTCCTTTTTTTCCTTTTTATGTTTTCCAAGCAAAAGTTTATTTAGAAAGTCATGGAGATAGAAGTGAGCTGTGGAGGAAGTGAGCCAGCTGGGCTGCGTGGAAACCAGTTACAGAGGCAGAAGGAGTGTCCTTGGAGTTCAGGAAAAAGAAAGCAAGGACGTATGCACTGGGGGAAGAGGATGGTTCTTGAATGCTGTAGAGAGAGGGCACCGGGGAAAGAAAGTGGTAGGGAAAGGCACAGGTGTGCTTGAGAGAGGGAGCCCACTGGGTTCTGCGTCCTTAGAGCTTTTAAAGGTGGAGACTCTAGGGGAGGTCCCACAGGAGGATAGCAATGGAATATTCATCAGCTTTCCAGGTGTGTCCTTTCAGGTCTCCACTGATTGGTCAGTGCCAGGGAAAGGGTCATTAGTAACTGCAACCTGTCCTGATGTCAGCCATGGAGTCACTTCTGGTTTTGCTGCTTTTCTGGGCCAGGAGCAGAAAAAAAAAGGAGGCCTACATGTTATCTCTAGGGCTTAATGCTAAAGGGAATGGTCATGCCAAGTCCCGTGTGGGGCTGTTCTCCCGCCCCCTTTGTTCCTCCTCTAAGGGGATCTACGGCCTGGCTGGTGACATGCCAGGGGAGGGAAGGTCAAGGGAGGGTCTGAACCACGTGACAAGTGTTATGAGAGGTCAGGGGGTCTAAACCACATGACCAGTGATATGCTAGGGGAGGGAAGGTCTCGTAGGAGCAAGGTCTCTCCCAGCAATTGTGCATCATTAGGCACCCAGGGGGGTTGTTTGGAGTCGAGAAAAATCAAGCTCTAACTCTGGTTCGGCCATTTGGCAACTGCGCAGCATTGAGCAAATCACTTGATCTTTCTGAAACCCCATGTAACCCTTGATCAAGGGAGACAGTTATAATCAAATGAGATCCTCTGTGTGCAAACAATTTACAACTGAATATACCACATAGTGTTAACTTTATCACTGTGGTTATTACCACACTAAGTTGGTTCCAAAGTGTGAGAGCCTTGAAAGCCTGGCAAGGAGAGGATGCTGGGTCCAATGGGACCTTCTGGGGCAGCAAAGCCACAGAGGGGAGTGGTGCTGTGGAAGGTTCACTTGGACACAGCGTGCAGAAGGCTGGGGACAAGGAGGGAATGCGGGAGGCAAATCATCTGAGACACCTCTTCGGAGAAACAGCTGCATCGAGGAGAGGGGCCAGAGCAGAGGCAGCTGGAGGCAGGCCTAGCCCCACCTTGTGGTTCCCCATCGGGGACCTGGTGGCAGTAACCTGACTCGGGCAGCTCTTGTGCGCACGTGGACAGAGAAACACAGGCACATCCCTCCATGAACTTGTACCCTTGTTTACATGTAATGAGATGGATGGAATACGTGTGAAAAACACATGTGGTTTCTAAGACTGTTCAATATTTCATAATCAACATAGAATTCTAAGAAAATCTGGATCCTGGAATTTCCCTGAATTTCACCCCACCTTCAACAGCACTACGATGGTAATTTTTTGAAGCATATATGTATCAAGTTCTTTTTGCTCTCTGTGCTCATGTGATTTAATGTTTGATCACATTAAACATTTAATACTTAAATTCAAATTCTCCCAGCCTGGGACCAAGGCAGAAATTTTCCCATATTAATTATTCTTTTAATTAAACCCATTTATATTATAAACCATCCGGAAAATGGCCCAGCGGTTCCACCGGGTCATGAGAATGCTGAGCATTAGGCTCCATTCAGCTGTGAGCTTCCAAAGGACAGGAATGCGGGCTGTCTCGTTCTTTGCTATAACCCTTGCGCTAGACCGGTGCCGGGCCCGTGGTAGCGCCCAGCACATCATTTGTCACATGCACGCCTGAATGAAGGGATAAACACGAGGTGCCTGTTGTCTGCGCACTCTTTGGGGATGGCTGTGTGACTGACCGAGTGCTGTGTGTGTCCCTGGTGCTGGGCATGACAGTATCTGCCATCCAATCAGGAGCCGAGGCTGTTATCACAGCTGCCTCCCTGAGACCCATCTATTGTCACTCATTGCCACAAGCACTCAAATCAAGGGTTTTCGCCTCTCCTTTTTACCACCTCTGGCACGCAGCAGGGGTAAATCGGTAAAGTTGGAAGTGGATGTAGATAAGAGCCCAGAGGGATCAAATCTTACCCCCTCGGAAGTGGCGATTGGTTTGTCTCCCTACACCTCTCCCCAAGAGTGGCCTTTCCGTGTTCCTGGGGAAGAACACGTTGCTTGGCGAGTGCACGCCTGGCAGGACCGCCGCACTCCTATCTCCTCCGCTGCTACAGAAATAAGGGCTCTTCACTGGGACTTGACGGTGTTCCAGTTCCACCCAGAGATAAGGGAAGCCTGAAACACCGGCAGTCGCTGGGCCACGGGCCGTCTTCCGCCGCGCAGGCTGCAAGCGCCATCAAACAAAACAAATAGAGAGCTGGCTCTAGGGCCGGCCACCGCGTCCTGAAAATGTGAAGAGCAGCTTTCCTAAGGAGCTGTTCAAACAAAGAAAGAACACTAAATTGATCACTTAAGGACGCTCTCCATAGTCGGAAGGATCTTTACTGGCATATTTTTCCATTTGTGTATTTCCTAGCTATGAATGTTTTCCCACTTTTTACATCAGCTAGCAAGCAGCTCACTATGTTACTTGGAGGGGATTTTTATTTGGAGGGGAAGGAAGCCCAAAGATATTTTATTGAGAATGTATCTTCTTATAAAGAAAATCAAATAAGTACTTACTCTGAAATGCACTGGATTCCCACATTTTCATTAAACACTGGTTAGAGATTTTATGGTGCTGGGGGGCACTTGGTGCAGACCCCTCCCATAGAGGAAACTTCGTTATTGAAGGGGTCACAGAGGGGGGAGCAGTCTGCCTTGGGGTTTCTCTTCCCTGGAAATGGAAGCCTCTCAAGTTACAAATTAGATTCATAAAAGCCACCTTTATTTATTAGCTTTTTAAAAGGTACCATGGCCTTTAAAATAGTATATCTTTGGGTTTAAACCTAATAATTTTCCAGTATCTTTGCAAATTGGAACTTATTGGTTTTCTGAAAATCTAAGAGTCCTGATAAATTCAGGGACATTCTCTTTCAGTCTTTTTCTTTTTATTATTGGAGTACAATTGACATATAGCACTATATTGGTTTCCAAAATAAAGCCTAATGATTCAGTATTTGTATATATTGTGAAATGGTCACCATAAGAAGGCTAATGAACATCATCACCAAACACCATTTTCTTGTGACAAGAACTTTTAAGACCTACTTGCTTGGAAACGTTTATATAGGCAATACAGTAACATTAACTATAATCGCTGTGCTATGCATCACATCCAAGAAGTCTGAGCCTTCAACCCCCTTCACAAGCAGTCCCCCCAACCCCCGAACACCATCAGTCTGTTCTCTGTCTATGAGCCTGCATTTTTGTTGTTTTTAATGAGAGTGAGATCATATATTTGTCTTTTTCTTACTTATTTCACTTAGCATGTTGTCCTTCAAGGTCTATCCATGTCATCACAGTGGCAAGACTTTATTATTTTTTCATCTTTATATTGAAAATAGAAGTAGATGTTGTTATGTCTGCACATTTCAAGGGTATAAAGTATATTCTAAATTGGAACAGTATCCTTGAAGGTGTGGGGTGCACAACTGTGAACATGTATGTAGTAGGTATAAGTGAAACATATGTGCGTCTGTGTAGTCACTTGGCTTGACTGAGCTACATATAGCCAATAATAATTCTAAAGAAAAGTCTGTTTTCCCAGTGTTTATAAGTTCATTACTGGGGCACTTATTTTTTTCCTCACTCAAGGGCATGTTTATTGATTTTAGAGAGAGGTGACAGGAGGGAGAAAGAGGAGAGAAACTTTGATGTGAGAGAGAAGCATTGATCCGTTGTCTGTTGTACTTTCCAAATCAGGGACCCAACTCCCAACCTAAGCAGGTGCCCCTGACCGTGAATCAAACCGGCAGACAACCTTTTGCTTTACTGGCTGACACTCCAACCAACCGAGCCACACTGGCCAGGCCTGGGGCATTTTTAATGTTGATGTTATTGTGCAGAATTTTTATGAAAAGCCTTTCACCTTGTCTCTGAGTGAGACTGAAGAGAAGAGCTGTAAATTAATAAAGTGAATATAAATAAATGTTACTTGCCATTGTGACACGACAAATAAATCATAGTGGTTAAAATCCCACTACATTAAACAAACTTGGAAAATCCAAAAGAAAGTGTAAGTCATTTTTTAATTGCTACCATTGCAAATTGAAACCTATACAAATAAAAATTAAAACCATGCCCTTGAGTAAGGCAACCTTTGAGTAGGTCAAATGAAAATAAGCAAAGTCCAAAACTAGAAACAAACACTGGGTCAAATGGAAACCATTTCTGGATGTCTGCCTTTCAGACCTGCTTGCCTCCCAGGCTGTTATAGGGTGATATTGAAAATACTTCACATATCATAGAGATAACATGAGGATGAAAGGCATGTTTGAAGTTCTTGAAACTATTCCGAGAAAGCTACTTGAGAAAACACAAGCGCTATCAATAATGGACCATGTGGTCCATTATTAAAAACAGGCAGTCATTTTCGTTCATTTCCTCTTTGTCATATTTTTGACATTAAAATCTCACATTATAATGAACATTTTCTGTATTAGTCTTTTTTCACAAAATGAATGCCACAAGCAGTACCAAAACCAAATCCTCATAAACCAAGACAAGAAGAAAATATGGCCTGAGGAAGTGAACAAACAGATTCATTCATTCATGTCAAGCATTGCGCTTGCTACGCACTAGAGACATAGCAATAAATAATGCAGACATAATCCCCGTCTTTACGCCATAAGCCTTATGGGACTTCTGGTTCAGTGGAAGAAACAGCCATTACAGGGTGTTCCCATGAGTGCTATTGAATTCTGTATCAACAGAAAGACCTGACTTTGTCAGGGGGCCTCAGGGACACAGGCAGGAGCAGAGACAACTCTGGAAGCTTGGAAGGCCCGCATGGTTGGTCATCTTGTAATGACAAAAATTAAAAGAATGCACATTTTTTGTTGTTTAATGGAGATGGAAGTCTCTTTAATCTTAACTTAAATTCTCCATAGAGTATTTGTATATGTGTGCATAGTCTGTTTAAACTGGAAATACTGGTTATTTCTTGTCTATCAGGCATGGCACCAAGTATTTGTAGGAATGACTTCGCTATGCTGTGTTGACATCCTGGTTAGGACTTATTTCACTTCACTGTTGGTCAGCTGTAGTGTGGAAACACACAGTGCGTGAGTTCTGTTCAACTTTCACTGTACAATGCTGACATAAATAATACATAGGATTATTTTACCTGCCAGGATTTCATGGAGATTTAAGAAAAGCCCTGCAGTTCTTGGTTTGGGGTTTCCTTTGCATTCTCTTTATTTTCTTTTTAATGTCATCCTACTTTTTATTTCTATTTTCCAACTGTAACCATGTCAATTATAAGGAAATAGAAAAAAGACATTGGCATTTCTCCTACCAAATTAGGTTATAGGATTATTATGTCATTTGTCTAATAGAGGAAACATGACTAGTATGACTAGTATTTGTTGGTAATTAATATAGTAACTTCCTGGGAGTCTGTCTGTACCCACCTCACTAGTATTTGTTTGGTAGTTATAAGTCTGGAAGGATGAGATAGCTAAAACTATTCATTTTAAATTTCAACTCTATTACTACAGATGACATGACCTAAAACCAATCAAGTATTTAACACTTACTGAAGAACTTCAGACCAGTGGAGGATTAAAAGTAGCAAGAATAACAAATGGTTTCTGCAGCTTTCATTTTTAAGATGATGAGGGCATAAAACAATTTCTTCAAAATTTTTTGACTGAGTCACCAAAAGATAGAAAACTGGAAGTGGTTCTGTTGAACCACCAGCTACCGAATAACAAATGAGCACGGTGGTGCCTGCCTCACAATACCAGAGAATCAATTTCCTTCCTTCCAAAAGTCAGAGAAAGGGCATTTCCAAAACGGATTTAACATCATAAAGGAATTTGAAAAAATGTTTTTGAAATATGGATGTCTTAGCAAAAATCAAATCCCATCATTTCTGTTCATTTGAGGTCCCCAGTGTTACAATTTATGAGCAGGCCTAGTTGATTTTGATGTATTTCTTTTTAATAAGTTTTACTCCAATTAATATTATAATTCTTGTTCCTATATTTTCACTTTGATCTTGTCCTTTTATGCATATTTTGTATTACTAACACAGTATTAAAAATAGCCAAAATACAGAAGAAATTTTTTTTAAAGGAAAGTGAAAAAAAAACAGAATTGGAGGAAAAAATAAAACATTTGCTTAAAAGAACAAGAGAACTGTAAGAAGATGCCGTGTTTTGTTAACTATTCTGAAAAGAAAATAAAGGCAAGAAATTAGCAAGTAATCAGTAAATGAGTGATAGGTGGGCAGCAAGTTTGCAACCCCTTCCTCCCTTTGCCGTAGCACTTAACTCCAGAAACTTGATAGAAGTTAGAAACTGCTCCTCTCTGCCTTCCACCACCTGCCAGACACTTAAATTTATGAACCATAATCTTTACACTTGAAAGCCCATAATTGATTTTAGTTTATTGCTTAGACTTGCCAGTCTTATATTTAACATTGAAAGGAATTTTTTTTTTGCTTTCTTGTTTTTTTCTACGGTGTTTCTGTGAGCAATACCATATTCTATCATCTCAAACAACCCTCAATTTTGTCAGAGGCTGATGGGCAGAAGTCATCTAGTTTATGAGTGAGTTTAGGCAAATGCTCAACATCTTGTATCTCACAATGACTTTATTTTTCTTTACTTAAAGTTGCATATTTAGTAACTGTCCTAAAGAGCTATGCTTTTATGGGGAAAATTCTATACAATTGTGGAAATTAAGACTGCAAAGATTCTCAAAAATCTTGAAATAATCTTTATAAATATTCCTGCATGTATATCTAGAAAGAACATGCATACATCATTATATATTAACTATGTCTGCTAAACTGTAGAAACTTCCTAAATTGACAGTTCCCCCATTACTATCAAAATTTTTTTCAAAGGACTTTGATTTTTCAAGAGACTTTGATTTTTCAAGAATTCACAGGCATTAGGAAAAATAGTTAGAAAAATCAAAGCCATCAGTGACACTTAACATGCTTTTTATTTCCATATTTCTTAACATTCTTCATATTCTTTAAAATCAACTAAAATAAAATAATATATGGTGTATAATTAATCAGACAATTAAAATGACTTTTTTACAACTTAAGCTGCATATAACGAATACAGGGCAAGCAAATTTTCTTTTTTGATCAAATGGTTTTATGATCTTCCTCCCAGTATCCTCTCCTCCAAGTTTCAAAGAAGTACTTGTAAAACTGTCTTGCTTCTTTGCATTAGAAAGGGTGTTTGTGTGCGTGTGTGCGTGCGTGCGTGCGGTCCTATATTCAAATCTCCATTGCCCTTTTAATTTTATAGCTCAGTTCCTGAATCTCTATTCCAAAGACATGACTCATGGTTGTTCTGAAACTCTGGCCATTGCAGAAGGGAAGCGCAAGTTGGAAGAACATCCAATAGGAGCAATTTAAAGTTGAGGAGTGATTATTGCATCTCTGGGCAATTGTTAATCCCAAAACACTGCACCAAAGGCAGTCAAACCATTGTACTAGTCTTTAAAACTGAAATTGTAAATCTGCAAATTTGGAGTAAGATTTAATACTCCTTTACTGAAGAAAATGATTGATAAGTACCAAAAATCCTGCTTCACTTCAGAATGTATTTTTGAAAACTGACCAAAATAGAGACCAGGAGCTTGATAACAAAAGTCTTTACCTTTGTTTCTGAGTTTGGTTCTCTGCCTAAAAACTCATGATAAGTTATGAATAAGTTTAATGAAATTCATTTAGTGCCCGTAGTTTGAGATTAATTTCTTGAATTCTGCATGCAGATGTGTACATAACCCTGTGAAACTCTAACTTAGTTTTAAACATTATAAAGTACTTTAGAAAAACAATAAAGAAAACAGCTCTAAAGATCACCGACAAATGTGGCCTTGCTTTACTGAGGACTCCTTCTCCCGCCGACCCATGATTTATCACTGACAGGGGTAAAAGTGAGGGGAATTTTGAGTGGAAATACTGTGGTGAGTTTTTTAAAATACCAGATGTTTTGTGCTTGGAACCAAAAAAGTACCTCAACTAATAATTCAACTTCGCAGAAGTCAAAACTTAGAGTGGTGTTCAAACCCGTTTAATCAAGTACACATAGAGTAAAATATTTCTCAGTATACATTATATATGAATAAATATACCTCTCTAACACAGAGTTTCTCAGCCTCTGTACTGTTGACATTTGGGCTGGACACATCCTTGTCATAGGCATGTCCGGTGCATTGTAGGGTGTCTAGCAGTGGCCCTGGCCTCAGCCAGCTAGAGGTCAGCAGTAGCTTCCCCAGTTACGACAGCCAAAAGCATCTCTAGACACTGGGGGAGGGGGAAGAAGCCCCCCCATTATTATAAATCTTCTACAAGTAATACTGTACTAATAATATATTATGTACAGCAAACATGAAAAACATCTGTTTTAATGTTGAGTTAATTTTACTTTTTAGTAGTACCAAAAATATGCTTTCTCTATAAATATAATCATTAATTTTAGGGAAAAAATATGAATATATTTCAAATGGTGTTTTAAATTTTGGTTTTATGAGAGATTGCACCCTAATTCAAACCTCAGTTCATTTCAGTACTTCATTTCAAAGGCTGTCAGGGGAGGAAAAAATTGAAATTCCAAATGGACAAAATGTAATTTTTTACTAAACCATGTTACAAAATTTTTCATCTAGTCCAACAATCATCCAAAAGATTTTGCTGAAATTTTGCTAATAAATACCTCTGCTTTCATGTCTTGAAAACAAATTGCCTTTTTATATTTTTAATATGTGTGTTTGAAATTACTGTAACTTTTCATTTAGAAAAAATTACAGCTGGTTAGAAAATTGTATTCAGATATTTTTAACATTGCTTGTGGGAATTTTAATAGGTGTTACATACACATTTTCACTAATAAATTCACATAATGCACACGCATTTCCAAAATAGTTTCCAAATGCTGTGTACGTAACACAAGTTATTTATTTTATAAAGCAGTTACTTCCTCACTCTTGTTTAAATATCAACTTTATTTGATAAATCATTTGGCTTTTTAAAAATATCTGCTCAGCTAACATAATAATGACAGCAACTTGTCACAGAACTGTCAGCAAATTTTGAATATTTGCTTTTGTTAAAAAAAGTTAGTAACTCATCTTCAGGTTCAAGTTCTTTGCTATGAGATAACCCAGTAAACTCTGAATAGCAAAGGGTTTTGTTGTCACTACCTACGTCATTTCAAACATTGTAAAAAAATTTATTATATGTTGTTATTTCTTTAATTAAAATATTAGAATACCAGTGTCATTTTGTAGTATTTTGTGCACGTTGGCTTTAGCTACTTTGCTAAAATAGTTTATTAACTTTGCAATGTTGTCTCTGTAAACTAAGCCTAGAATTCTTTCTGTGGTTAACTTAATAGTTTTTCTAAAAAATACCATTTTTATTAAATGAGTCATTTATTATGGAGAATATCACTTCATTGGTTTTTCTTTCTTTTAATGGCTCATAATAAAAGTGGAAAGGTAATTATTCATATTCCATCATTGAAACAAAATTCAGCAAATACTACATGCTGAAGCCTATTAGAAATATCTATATTTTCATTTTACTGTATATGCCAAATCCCTTACACTGCATAGTTTGTTTTAAAACTTGTTTCTTCAAATTTAAAATAATGTGTATTATGTACTTTCTCTCAGTGTTTACTCCCTAAATTTCTATCAGTGTTTACTATCAAAGGACTGTAGTCTAGCTTGACACAATCTTTTCAAGGATTCTTTTGGCCATTTTTATCATGGCAAGGACAAGTGTTTCCTCAATGTGTCTTTAGGTCATTGGCTATTAGTAAAATCTTTGAAGTATGATTTCTAAACATTTACATTAAACACTAAATTGAGTATTACATAATATAGCGTCATGGGAAAATTTAGGAAAGTGTGGTTTAGATGCATAGGTTTTAAAATTTCTTGCTAGTCATGCTGACTCTGTGCTATCCTAATCTGACACCTCTCAAGGCAGAGTTTTCCCCTAAGTCGGTCAAGGACACTGTGAAACATAAGAATGTATATCAGTATTTTGATAATCCTCTTGATAATTCCATAGCAGAGGGCGTTGAAGGCAGACATTCTGCCAAATCTGATTCAACTGTCAACACATCCAGAGTTTATATTAAGAGTAGAAGAAATATCAACTTTTTCTTGCTCTTCACTTTGTATTGACTTATTACCATTATTTTCAGTCAAGTTTCTTTCAAAGGACTTAAAATATATCAGATCTCTTAAGCAGACTTGTGTGCACCCATAGACTGATTGAAATATGTGTGACTGTACTGAAAGCAGATGAACAGTTGTGATGTGGCCAGCCCCGCACGCCGTGAGGACATTCCGAGTCTCCTCCCAGTAGACTTTGAGTGTTGTAAGCAGCACACGGCCTGTGGGACGAAGGTGCGTGTCCACATCAGTCTACCTATTAAATAGCAACAAAGCCTAATTTATTCTCCTTTAATCCAAAAATAAATAAAATATAAATAGAAGTTTATCATATTTTCTCTCTAGACTCCAAAAGATCATCTTGCACACTCACCAGAGTGCAAGACTCCACTTTTGGGTTCCCTCCCTTACAGTAAGCACTAGCTATTCTTAGAGGTTCAAATGAGACTGCATGGCAGGCTGAAATGAGCTCTGTTTTCTTAGAGAAAATTAAAACTTGCAGTGCATTTTTTTTCCTAGTGTGACCACCCAATAATGCCATCTGGTCTATAACAGTTTCATTTGCACATGTGATCACAAAATGCTCCAGTGCAAGACTGGCCAGATTCAGGCCATATGATCAAAAAGGTGCTAAGAGCCAAGCCAATTAAGTGTTGTAGTTATAGTTATGGTGCAAAATACAAGACAGGTGTCTATAACCACTAACCGATTGAAAAGCATTCTCTCCACTTGGTCGTATGTAAAAGGCAAGGGAGGAATGTGACCACAAGCATTTTCATAAATTTTTAAAAACAGTTTCCTGGCTGAGCTAATAAGGGAATGGAATGGTTCAGAATTTCCAGCCGGAGTGTGACAAGTAATTGGTGAAATCTGCAAAATATCTAGTGACCATTTAAAGGATGTTCTGTTTTCGGATCATTAAAGTGCAGCCTTTCATTTTGCAGTGGTTTATTTCATTTGTAAAATATCCTACTCATAATGAAATGAAACAGCCATGAATTTAGCTTAATACAATATTTTATTGCTTTTTAAAAACCCGTGAGTAGGCACAGAGTTGGGTAAAAGTAGGTTTACAGTTGTGAGTTCACTATACGGTGTTTATTCTTGTGTTACTACTAATTAAGTATTGTAGGGTGACTACCAGATGGAAAAGGGGTGGGGGAGGTAGCAGAGGGTAAAGGGGAGATAAATGGTGATGGAAGGAGACTTGACGTAAGATGATGAACACACAACACAATGTACAGCTGATGGATTATAGAATTGTACACCTGAGGCCTATATAATTTTGTTAACCAACATTACCCCAATAAATTCAATAAAAAACTTAAAGTTAAAAATAAAAATAAATTTTAAAAATTATTGAATTATTTTCCACACAAACAACTCTAAATCTACTTTTTTCCCACCATATGTACACATCTATATGCACGAGAATTGAAATTACCCTAAAAGTATCTACAGCTACTATAATTTATGTCTTTATTTCTAGGTGGAAAGGTTTTGTGTTAATCTGGAATTTGAGCTTTACCCTTGTTAATACTTATCAACAGAATACTAACGCTATCTCCAAAGTCTAAGGGAAATAGTGTATTTAACCTTAACCTAGGCCTGGGGTTCTCATTACCTGACCTTCCAACAACTGAAAGTGAGTGAACTTTGTAAAGCTCTGAGCTTTTACTCCCGTCGAAGTTTAGCACTGCCCACGGGTCCTCTGTTTACCAGCCCTCCGGCTCACACGGACCCTGTATTTTAGCAATCCCTGCAGCGTTTCTGAGTCCCTGGGTCCATTTGCCCTAGTCCTGGGAGTGACTAGACCTAATGAAGACTTCAGAAATATCTCTGGCTTGACAGGAGTCTCCTCTTCCTCAGCAGGGAAGAAAAGGCTTGCCCATTCCAAGCTTCAATACTGTCTTTAAAGCCACTCCTTATATAGCGTACGCCAGTGATTCTGTTGACCCAAAACACATCATTGACCCAAGATGTTACTAGTGCTCATGAGTATGTACAAGACTTGTAATGGTGTCTCCCTCCAGGGTAATAGCAGAGGCAGGGAAATGACTCAGCACAAACCATTAACAAGTCCTCCTGTGCAGAGAGTGGATGTAAAATTAATGCAAAACTACAGAGCTATTTTCTTATCATGTTATTTCCCATCCGTTTTGTTTCCCAAAAGGTTTATTTTGTATAAGGCACAAGAGTCCTATCACAAAGCTATTTTAAAAGGAATTTCCTCTTCTGTCCATAACTCTGGAGAACACTTGCCTTAAAAAGTAGAAGCTTGTTGACAACTAAGTACAGAAGGAAGGGCAAGATATTCTTAGAGTAAAAACATCAGGGACAGAGGATGGGACATGAGGCCAGTCTATCAACCACTCTTGTTCACACACAGTCAACTCACTCTTTCGACAGGAATATACACGACCTCCAAGTCTGTTCCACTCCTTCCTTTTCATAGAAAATTCAATCTTCATTTCACTTTTTGGAACTGTCCTAAGTTAGAAATACTCATCCCCAACATAACTCTAAACAAAAATGAGAAAAGGAATCTGGACACTTCTTGTCACCTCTTATTTCTTTTCCTTGTTTCTAATTTCCTAATGAAATTCCATGTTCACTGTCTTGGCTGAGGAGAATCCAGGTATCATTGGGAAGATAAATCATCCAAATAAAAATGTAATAAAGAAGTAAGCATGGCGATTATTGGCATTCGATGCTGAGTTCCCTAAGGCATTTTAACACCTCAGATGGAAAACATGGAAACTAGTAATTGAACAGTATGTAAGTGAACACAACCTCAACACTGTGTCAGCAACTACCCTAGGTTTCAGAGAGGGAGAGGTCAAGTGTGAGAGGGGTGTATTCAGAAGAGGCATAACAGGGAATCTCGCGTACCTACTATTCATTTTTCAAAAAAGCCTCTAAAATTAAAATCTCAAGCTCTCTTCGAAACAGAAAAAAAATAATGTGTTAAAAGGAAGAAGCTTCAATTTTGATCAAAGTAAAGTCATGGTGTATGAAGTGAAATGAGTATTGAGTGAATGAAAAAGTAAAGATGTAAATGTATGAATGAGTGAAGGTATGGATGAATGGATGAATGAATGAATGAGTCCATAAATAAGGAGGAGAAAATGCAGGTGCCCAAAGAGGAGGGAAGGAGATGGGCAGGTTAGGATACGCAGGAGTAGGCAACAGTAGGTTTACAGCTGTGAGTACATAGAACAGAGTTAATAAAGCTCTTGTAAGAATCGTAACCTGCACGTCTTTTTCCATACAAGCCACCATAAATCTACTATTGCCATCTCGTATGTAGGGATAAAATAAAGAAGGCAATTTAAGAAAGTCTGGAAATTAAAGACCAAGTTCATTTGTCCTCAGTGTCCAGGAATGAATACTTTATATACAGCATTTGAGATGTATTTTGGGGAAACTATCCATATTGTAAAAGTATATACAAGAATGTCTAGAATATGTTTCAGGGATTTCAGAGACCAAAAATCTCAGTGGCCTAAATTGTTTTTTCTTAATTACTAAACTACAATAGAATTCAAAAAAATTATAATAGTGACTTTGAATTTTATTGTAATATATTAGAAATAGGAAGTGTTTTGTCTTGGACATATCCTCAGTTATCTCATAATTGTTAAACATCATTTTCTTATACTTATTTTCATAGTAAAGGAAGTTTTTAAAAATATTATTTTAGAGAGATGGGAAGGTAGAGAGAAAGAGAGGGAGAGAAATGCCGATGTGTGAGAGAGATCCAGTCAGCTACCTTTGGCTTTGTGGGACAACGCTCAACCCACTGAGCCCCACTGTCCAGGGCAATAAAGGAAGTTCATGATTGATTATTATCACAGGGCATAAAATATTTGTAAAATATTTGTTTTTATTTGTGCTTTCACTTTATTTCTAGTCAGGTTTTATACTCAGGGTCTTTACAATATAAACTGTACTGAATATTTTTGTTTCATTTTGTGTTGTTCTACATGTGAAAAGTCTTTAACATAACAGCTTGACATAACATATTTTACAAGTTTTTTTTAGTCTTGAAGTTGTTTCAAAAGAGAGTAGCTGTTTTGAAGGTTCTGGAATGCAGCTCTGAATGAGTCCTCCAACCTCGAATGCAGTCCCAAACAAATCAGAAACAAGCTGTTGGCTTGTTGTTTTTTCTCCCCTCTTTGCAATTGTCAGTTTGTTTTATTATTTGAAGGTAGGAAGAGGAAAAATCCAAAAATAAAACCCTGTTTATCCCACATGAAACCCAATATACTCAGTCATCTGGATGAACCCCCTCTCTCTTTTGCACTATGAAATTGTAGTTGAGACAATGAATGGGGAACCAGAGGCAAACCTTGGTTCTATATATGCATTGTATCAAAATTGAAACCAATCTTGGAGACAGTGTTTATGTCCAAAGTTCCACTGAGAAGAAGAAAACATGAGTATTTACATCTACTTCCATTAAAAATACGGGTTCAAAGCCAGACCACCTGGAGACCCTCCTCAGTTCTGCCACTCTTTAGCTGGGTGACTTCAAGCATGTTGTCCAATCATTCAGCCCCTCAATGTCCTTACCTATAAACTAACGGTAGTATGTTCAACCTTAGGCTCTAGAACTTACCAGCTCTGTGTTTCATCCAAAAATACATACGAATAACATCTTCCCCTCACAGCCTGGTATGGAAGACATATATAAAAATAATTTAATATCAAATAAGAACTATTTTTAACATAAGAGAAGAATAAGCTTCATTTAAAATAAGGACCATTCAGTGAGTGCATACAACATGCAATGGGAACACAGTAAAGGTGGCAGTAGCGAGTCTGGGCCAGTGCAGCAGGAAGAGAAGCCCCCCAAAGAAAGTGGTGTTCTCAGGAATGAGGACTAATCTGCCCGTCCAGGTGGTACATGGCAGCAAAAAGGCATGTTTGGAGAACACTGGCGAGAGATGAGTCTGTATGTGAAAGCCCATTAGAAGCTGTAAGTCACTATTAGTTGTACATGTTTGTTGAACTTCGTGATTTAATGCCATGCCAAGGAGGTAGTTGTGACTTTCTCTGAGTCTGTGATACTTCGGGAAAGCTAATGTCTAAAACCAGTGCCACATCGGTACCAGTTCAAGAGCAATGGCAGAGCTATGGCAGTGAGGATTACTGGTGCTAATTTGGAGAGGCCACTTTTTGCATTGCCCCTTTGCCCACACTATTTTAAAAATTAATTTTTACTTAAGATCATATTCCCAGTGGTGAGTTTCTAAGACTGACCTTAGCTTCCAGGAGATGTCTTCCATCTTTTATATTCTTTCAGTCTTTCTCTTCCTTCAGTCTTACTCTAGTCTCATTCTTCTCTCCCCGTCCAGAGATCACCACTCTCACGAGCTGATAATTCTTTTTCCCATCCATGTGCACGCGTGTGTGTGTAGTTATCAATGTAGAATGTATAGTATTGGTGGTTGTGTGTTTTAATTTACATAAATGGTATCTCTTTCATGCAACTGTATTTATGAATTTATTATTCAAAAACTATTATTTGTTCTTGCATTATTTCTCTTCTTCTTGGCTTAAAACATCCTTTGTATTTTTTAAGTGGTGATAATAATTAGTGGCAATTCGACGAGTCTCCTTAACTGGCAAGATGAAAAAGCTGCAGGCTGTGTCTCTACAATGACCCCCTCGCCTAGTTGTTCTTAATAATCCTGGTCCCCAGGAGAAGGGGAATCGTGATGTAGCAAAAGCAGTGTTGCTGCTCCACGGTCACGAAGCATCCGCTTGGACACCTCCAGGGAAGGGCGTGGTGTTTGGTGCACTGCATCATCTTGAAGCAGCTGTGTGAGAAAACAGTCCCCTGAGTCGGTCTGAAATCTCTGTCCCAGTGGCCTTCTTCAGTGCTTTGAGCTCCCACAAGCAAAAACAAGTGTTAATTCTTCTTCACAGATGTTCTTCAATCACAAAGAGAAATTACTCCATTGTTAGATCTTTCCTACAAATTAAGTGTCCTCATTTCCCTCACTTATTCTTTATGGAACGTGGTTCTCATAACAACAAGCTGCATTCACAGTCGCTCCAGCTTGATGGTTTACCATTGACAAGAGCTATTTATTTTTATACATGAAGGCTCAGAAATGCCATTGTAGCCACTGTTACATGTAAGAACATGTTTGATGAGATGACTTGTCTGTTTTTGATCTTGCAACAGAATGACTGCTATCCCCAATTACTGGCAAAATTTGTTAGTCACCTTCAGTGAGTATCCCAGGGTATCCATGCAACTCCAAAACCACATGGCAAGTTGGTCATGTGTGGGATTAGAACCCAAAGACTTTCAGGTGCCGGCTATTTATTTCCCATATGATACAATTACAGTATCATTGGGCCAAATACATGAAAACTAGCTATATCAAAGGGTAAAAAAAGTATGCTCACTATTTTCTTAGTGTTTGTGTAGCATTGTTTTAAGAGAGGTTGATTTTCCTAGATTTACTTTCTTATCCATAACAAAACAGGATAATTCAAGATCACAATGGTCCTTCCAGTTGACTCTTAAGGGGATAAAATTAGTTGGTTTTTTTTTTTAATCCTCAAAACGGAGTCCTTGTACTTTTGCCAGCACTGCCGGCCTCTGCCTTCCAGATCAGGTGTGTTGACTCAGACTCAAAATAGCATTTGCAAACATTTTTGGAACTTATCCAGTTCCAGGGTACACAGCTCACCAGGGCCTGCTTTTATTCCAGGACCGTCTCATGCCATAAGGAAAAACCTTCTTTACAAAACTGCAAGGTTTTATTTTTGCATGACCTTCCAAGGAGACCAGGTCCGAGGTGTGCGGTGGGGGAGAGATCGTTCATAGCTGCCCACTCAGCTCCCAAGGAAGATGCCGAAGCTGATGCTGCATCATTCTGCACAGTGATGGGCATGGGGCCTTGGAAGCCATTCCGGCTGCAAATGCAGTCCTCTGACGCACCTGAGGATGGGGATGGATGTCCCCCCCCTCGGGAACTTTAGTCCACTGGAAAAATATGGCAGTTCATAGGTATTTTGAACTCAGATAGGTTTTCTTACTAGGAGAGTAAGTGTATATTTCTCTGTAGTTAGATAATGCAGATTGTGGTGAACGGAGAAGTTGGCTCTTATTCTGAAACCAAGTGTTGGCCACCCTCTGTCAACTCTCTGGTGAATTACTTTATTATTTTTCATGCACATTTACACCTGCACAAAAATGCCGATAAGAAGCACAGTTTTATGAAACTCTGTATCAAGCATTCTTGTAGACCTTTTGGGGGCCGCAGATATTCCCTTTATAAAAGACCAAAATAGATGCTCGTTTCCTTCGATGACTTATTTAAAATGAATTGTTGGTTGAAATCCAATGAGTACTGGCAGATGTCCACCTCCCAGGGAAGCACTGTGGTAATTACAACTTGTTGGCATTCTTTTCAGCAAATTCAGAAGGGATACCGAGAATTAAGCACTCAACGAGGTTGAATCATCCTCTCACCCTTGAATGTACTCACTTCCTTCTAGCCAAAGCTTTTTGGAAGATATTCTCGTGAACTTCCGTTGCTGGTAAGCAGTGGAAAAACAGAGGCAACAACCGGGGTTGGGTTGCTACAGCAGAAACAAAGATAAATTCCTCTGGCCCACTGGTTAGAAGGAAGCAGTGGGAAGATGTGGGGGACTTCAGCCGTAAGTGTTGTTATGCTGTTTTGGTCTTTTTAGTGCGGGTACAGCGCTATCAGTTGGTAAGGTGCATTCAATTGTTAACATTGGGAATAACATTTTTTAAAGGTTTTTTTTTTCTTTACCATCCACAGCCCTACATGGGCTTCTGTCTCCTAATTCAATAAAAGGTCATTCAAGAAATTTTTCTACCATTCTAATGTGATATGTTATTGTCCTTGATGGTCTATTGAAAAGCGAAAGTAACACAATGGGATAATAATGTAAAATCTGTCACAAGGAAACCCATTCAATTGCCAAATGAATAGCGATCAGCATTAGCGTGCTCTGAGCTGGGGGGTCTTTCTGCTTGAGGACTTGAAGATGGGAGAAGGCTCTAGTTGGGCTGGAGCAGAGCACAGAGAGAGGAGGTGGGCGTTTTTTGAGCAGGGGTGTGATGCAGGGAGAACCCAGTCCATAAACAGAGGGAGTTTCAGCAAGAAGCCAATTGCTTTAGTTTGCTCAGGCTGCCATAACAAATACCACAGACTGGGTGGCTTGAAGGACAGAAATTCATTTTCTTATGATTCTGGAGGCTGCAAGCCAAGATCAAAGTGCCATCAGGGTGGGTTTCTCCTGAGGCCTCTCTCCGTGGCTTCTAGCCACCTGCTCACTGCTTTGTCCTCGCATGGTCTTCCCTCTGTGCACTAGTGTCCCTGGTGTCTCTTCCATTTCTTATAAGGACACCAGTCGTATCATCTGAGGGCCCACCCTAAGGACCTCATTTCAACTCAGTCACCTCTTTAAAGACTTTATCTCCAAATACAATTGGAGTTCGTTCTGAGGTGCTAGAGGCTGAGACTTCGACCTATGAATTGCAGGAGTCAGTGCAGCACCTGACACTAATGAAACTGACCCTTTAAAGACCCCAACTTAGCTGGGCCCCCGTGAGTGCCAAGAGCTGCAGAGTTTTAGGGGGGAGCGAGGGTGGGGAGGAGACGCCAGGTTGGAATCGAAGAACATTTCTGTGGAAGTGTATCTGGTAAATCGCCTAGAGAGGTATCAAAAGAAAACGAGCTGCATCTTGTAATCTCTAACAATTCCTTGTAATGTCTTTTTTTACTCTAAATCATTATTCACTTGCACTCCTAATGTTGCATGAGTCATGTTCTTATCTCTTTCTTAAAAAGGGCATCATCCAACATTGAATAACACTAGGTTTCATAAAACCTGGATCCACATTTTGCAGTATAAAATGCACAGCAGATTTCAAAGACTTACTGAGAGCTAGAGAATGTGAAGTATCTTATTAATAATCATTATATTGAATACCTATGGAAATGATGATACCTCAGATCTATTAGGTTAAATAAACTGTATTCTTAAAATTAATTTTACCGCCCTGGCTGGTGTAGCTCAGTGAATTGAGTGCGGGCCTGCGAACCAGACAGTTGTGGTTTGATTCCCAGTCGGGGCACATACCAGGGTTGCAGGCCAGTTCCCAGCAGGGGATGCGCAAAAGGCAACCATACATTGATGTTCCTCTCCCTCTCTCCTTCCCTTCTCCTCTAAAGATAAATAAATGAAATCTTTTAAAAAATTAATTTTACCTCTTCTCTTTATGATTTTTAAAGTGGCTACTAGAAAATTAAATATTGTACAAAGTGGCCACATCCTATTTCTGTGAGATAGCCACTGCCTCAAAGTCTCCAGATACACCTGCGCCGTGCAGAAGGCTTTCCGGCCCAACGAGGCCTAGAGCCACAGGAAAGTCAAGGTCAGGGGTTCCATCTTCTTTCACCTCCGTGCCAGTTGCCTTCCTAATTTGGATCTGAATGCACTTTTATTTAATTAAAGTTTCATTTGGTGGTTAGGGCCCGTATATTACCACTATATTTTTTTCCATGAAATAGGTTTTTTCTTTCTTGGCTAAAATTTTAATCATGTTGGTGCTAAAAGAAGAGTATTTAGAGTTTAAAATAGAGACTTATAGACAAATGAAATGAATCTCTGTATAACCTTAATAGAAAGAGGCTGTGTTGCCTCTATTGCTGAATGTCTCTTACATAAAATCTTTCCAAAGGAGAGCTGAAATGCTCATAATTATTTTATCATGGAAAATTGTTATGCTATCGAAGTGACTTTAATGGGTTTAAATCAAATGTATATTAAAAATCTTTAAATAATTGTTTGAGAAGAGTCTTGGTCCAGAGAAGCAGTTTCTTTTTTAGTATTTTATAAACATATCTATTTCATAGAAACATATAAAAAGATAAAATGGACACCTTGTACTCACTCTCCCACTTAAGAAATTAAGTGTTTCTAGTAACCAAGAAGGTTCCTCCCACCTCTCAGAGGTGACTACTTGTCTAAATTGCATGCTTATCATGACTCCTTTTAGTTAGAATTTACTACTGAAGGAGCAACTTAACAAGCTGGTTTAGTCATTTAAAACGGCCTCTGCATGGACAGATGGAACAAACTGACAGACCTCAGAGGGGAGGGCAGGGGAGGGCGGGGGAGACTGGAAGAGACTAGCCAAAGAACGTATGTGCAGTATGTGACTAGCTCATGGGCTCAGACCACAATGCGGTAAAGGCAGGCAGGGGGCTGAGTGGGTGGGGGCGAAGGAGGGGAACGTGGGACACATCTGTCATAGGGCCAACAGTAAAAAAATAAGATTTTTACCTAATGAACATGGGGGAACAGGTAAATTGAAACTACAGCATATTTCACTAGAGACCACTTAAATGAAATTGGTATTTAGAATATACACTTTAGTGTAACTTGGGAATCTTAACCAGGGTCTGCCCTCGGTTAAGCGTGATTCAGAAGGTTCACAATTCTGTGTGTCTCTCAGTCACATTTGTAACTGAACAGCCACATGGATGGATGGTTTGGGCGGGGAAGACAGGGTGAGCGAGAAGTGGAGGGAAGGCAATGAGGACTTTCTCAGGTCTATGCCACTTGCGGAGCCGTAGCATCTCCGAGAAATAGCGGTAACGTGCTCTCTTCATGTTAGTGGTCACTCTAACATGAGCTGTTTCATCACAGCTCACCCTTGGCTGTTCTTTCAGTTTACATTTACTTTTTTTATGCTAAATACCAGCGCCTTTTAAATAGCCTTCAGTACAAGAAGTACTTCACTCTATTTTCCTTTCCCTCGCATTACTGGTCAAAAATATTGTTCTGATTCTAATAATAGCTGTCTTTTATATTATTCCTTGTCTATGAAAAATAAAAATTTTGTAGAACAAGAACTGCCTCTGTTGCATGGACTTGCTTAAAATACTTATTCTGGATTCTGTGTAGCCACCTAAGCTGCCAAAGCAACTTTTCTGTCTATAGGGGTGCTGTTCCGTTAAGGATAAGGGGGAGGAGGGCAGGAGAACAGATAAAAAAAATATTATTTAACGTATAGGGTTGTACTTTTTATATAAGGAAGTGTCTGCCGTAGAGAGAGACACAACTGTTCAGTCTGGAGATGGAGAGTTGAGGGGCCAAGGGAACACTAATGAGCCGCTGCTGGAAGTGGCATAAAAATGTCTGCCACAGAATAAATATCCCACAAATGTCGGTGGCTCTCCTGAAGGGGGAACAATGTTGAATGTCTCAGGTATTCCCAGGTGATTAGGATTCATGTTCTCACTCCGAGTCTCCTGAGAGCAAAGGCCCAGAACCTGTCTAGCTTCAGTGTGTCTCCCAGATTCTGTCCACATTTGTACATAATATAAAATTTAATAGCTGTGTATTTGTTGGTTAGCTGATGTTCTCTGTCTCTCCTCTGTACCATCTATATAGTTCTCCACTGTCCTGCTTCTGTCCATCTTGGAATGCAATACTCAGAGAATCATAGAGTATGTTTTTCTTCAACAGTTCACTGCAACAATTATTAGTGACCACCAATTCTTTGCCAGATACCATATTAAACTCTGAAGACAGAAAGACAATAGGACATGATTCTTGCCCCAAAGGAACTTATATTCTACTGACTACAGCAGAGAGATTAAAGAAACTTTTACATTCAACAAATATTTATTGAGCACCTATTACATATTGAAAAGTCTTAGGCTTCAGGGACATGTCAATGACTGTAACAGACAAAATTTCTGTTGTCATAGAGCTTATATTCTGATGAGAGGGAAACAATAGAAAAAAATGAGCTTATAAATTATATATATTATGTATATATTATTCTGTTCGAAGGTAGTCAGTGCAATGAGGCAAAAAGGCAAAACAGAGGGGAACAATTTGAAATAAGGTGGTCAGACAAAGAATCACTGAGCAGGTGACATTTAAGTAAAGACATGAAGCATATGGCAGCAGCCATGCGGCTCTCTGGGAGAAGAGCTTTCTAAGCAGAGAAAAGAGTAAGCACTAAGGCCTTGAAGTGAGAACTGCCAAGGAGGCCAATATAGGAAGAGGGATGAGTAAGGGAATGATAGTGGAAGAAAAGGTCAGAGAGGTCACGGGAGGGAGAACCTGGGAGGATATTGGAAGGACTTTGGCTTTTAGGTGAGAGTCAATTTTTGTTTTAGAAGCAAAGCCAATGGAGTGATGTTAGTTGACTTAAGATTTAATATTAGAATCACTCTGACTGCTGATAACATACTCAAGAAGGACAAGAGAAACTATTGGAATAATCTAGGCGAGAGAGAATGTCTGCTTAGACTAAGTTGATAGCAGTGGCGTGGGGGAGAAGGGTTTGGCTGGAAACATTCTGAAGGTTGAACCAACAAGATCTACTGATGGAGAGGGTATGAGGGTATCAGAGAAAGGAGTCAAGGATGATTAGAAGATATTTTGAAAAAATGGAGCTCTCAGGGGCCAAGATAAGTAAGACTATGGGAGAAGCAGGTTTTGAGAAAGAGATCAAGGGTTCGGTATTGATTCAGTAATTACACTTTAAATGACTATTAGGCATCCAAGTGGATGTGCAGTTGACTGGAATTCAGGGGAGAAGTTCGGGCTAGAGATATAAGTTAGGGAGCTATTAGCATGTGGATGATATTGAGCTCAGGAGACTGGATGAGCTCACCAAAGAGGAGATTTAATTAGACAAGATGTCAAAGGTGCCTGAGCTCTCCAGGGCTTCCAACATTAAAAGTCTGCAAGGTATAGTAGAACCCAGCAAGGGACTGAACGGCATGACCAGTAAGATAAGAGGAAAAGTAGGAAGCATAGTGCTCTGGAAACAAGAGAAAAAAAGTTTCTCAAAGATGGTTGAAAGTGATTAACTTACCAAATAATGCGGATGGGTCAAGAAGATGAAGACTTGAGAACTAAGCCTGAGATCTGGTAACATAAGGGTTGATAATGACTTCCAGATAAGCAGTTCTGGTGACATAGCAAAAGTTAAAGTGTAATTGGGGTGGGTTCAGAGTGAAGGGGAGAAGGGGAATTGAAGACAATCTAGAGTAGAAGACAAGGAATTTCTCAGTGAAAGGAAACAAGTAGATGAGTTGAAATACCAAGAGGGGGAAGCAGATTCAAAAGAAGGTGTTTATGCTGAATGACTTTGAAGAAAGAGAAAATTTGGTGATGCAGGAGAAAAAGGAGAGGAGTGCTGGAGCCCTTGAGTGGGCAAGAGCAGGTGAGACCTAGTCTTCACTTACACTCCTTAGAACGCATACGTGAGATTACGGACTACCTGACAAATAAGCACATGAGGAGATAGGTGGAAAAAGTAGGAAATGACCGAACTGAAGTGTTTCCTTCTCTCTGCTCCACAGTTCCTAAAAAATCCTCTTGCAAAACTTTCCATTGTTTCCATTAACTGTTTGCACCACTATGAAATTTCATACCAGACATTAATATTTATTTTAGCTAAATGAGGCCTTACTTCTGATGAGTTTATAAATATATATATATATATATGCATGTTATACAGCAAAAGAAGGGGGAGCTACCATTAAATAAGTAGAAATTATGAATGAGAAGACAAAAATGGATTCTCATCTATATTTTATGTGTGATAGTAAAAGTTTAGGTTCACCCATATGAGGCAACTCTCCATTTCCAATGTTTAAAGACAGCAGATGTTCTATTTTCAGCAAATTCATTTCACGTGAGGTTGTGGTTTTAAGAAGATCCTTAGTGGGGAGTTGATCAGTGTAAGCCAGTATAAGCCTGCTATGGACTGAGGTGACTTCTACAATGAATAAAAATGGTATTTCAGGTGTTTACATGTAATTGAGTTCATTTAGTGACCAGTCCTG
The DNA here is from genome assembly GCF_021234435.1 of Artibeus jamaicensis. NCBI lineage: Eukaryota > Metazoa > Chordata > Mammalia > Chiroptera > Phyllostomidae > Artibeus > Artibeus jamaicensis. The sequence goes on along the minus strand of NW_026522056.1, from coordinate 16,065,834 downwards.
TCACAATCACTTTAGGAACTATTGAATTCAACTGGATACTTCTCGGTGAAAGTGATTGCCAACACTGTGTTCTTTCTGTTCACACTTAACTGGACAGTGGCCCCCTAAAATACTTAGTTTGGGGTTCTTAATTATCAAGGTTAACCTTTACTGGAGAACTTAGACTTGTGGCATTTCTATAAGAAGAAGATTATTTTCAATATCTCAAAGCGAGACTCCCTGAGTTTAAATAATGAACCTAACATTACACCCTTGTGGAAATCCCTGAGACCCTCTGCTATAGAACACTTGCCAAGGCTACAGAAAGAAAAGATTCAGAAATCAAAGGTAACTTCTATTTGAATTCTGAAAGCCACATCAAACTTTTTGAGTCTAGTCGTGTTGGAGGACAGTTTAAAAGAACACTTGGAAAATAACAAAGCATTTATTTAGTTAACCTTTAATAGTCATTGAAGAAGAATTTTTAAATTTAGTTTATGTTTCCACTGTAAGATTAAGTAAAGTGTAGGAAATTAAGCAAAGTATATATTTTCCTTTAGGTGTTACAGTTTGAAACCTTGCATCTAAAAATCATTTATCATTAAAGAATTCTGTAGAAAATGACTGTGAAAAAGAAAGGGGGGAATGTAAGAATTATCGGTCGTTTGAAGGCAATCAAAATGCTTCTTTTGGTTCTTTCAATCCAAAATAATTAAATAGACTTCCTTTTTAACAAAGCAATTTTTTAGGAATAAAGCTGGATAGATGGGTGATGGATGGGTGGATGAATGGATGGGGGAATGAAAGGATGGACGGACACATGGATAATGAACAGACATTTAATAAACAGCTCTTAATGTGATTTAAACAAGGAATGCAAAGCTTCCGAAAAAGTGCTCACCTTACATTCATTGTGCTACAACTTTTCTCAGGCCTATTCTTTATCTGTAACTCATAACTCTTCTCTTACATGGTCTAAAGCATTCTTAAAACTCTGAACTCTTGCCATATGAAATCATGATCTTAAGGAACAGAAAAAAACAGCCGAGAAGCATTTTCTGTGAGGAAAAAAATGAATTAGTGTTCTGAGCCCTGTGACTGTGAGTTTGTCAATGTACCGCTTCCCCTGCTTCGATGGATTCTGATATTCATAAGTAAGTCATAAGGTTATGACATGACTGTGTCAATAAAGTGCACCATCAGGTCATGCTTAAAGCAAAAGTCGACTTTGGCAGGGGTCGTTGATCCAAATCAGGTGACTTGGGCATTGGCCTGTGCATTTCTTACCTGGAGCGCCAGGAGCACGGACCACACAAACAAAGCAGACTCTCCTCCGGCACAGAACCAGTGGTACCTTAGTTCTTATATGATGTGTGTTTTCTGAAGTTTTATTAAGAATCTTATAAAAAATGTGGTGCAATATATCTGAAGATCACACATAGGTTTGATTTTTAACCATGTCTGGCTTTAAAGGGCCACAAATGCAGAGTACTAAAGACGATCTGACATTTCATATCAGGTGTGTATCAATGAAGCCACTGTGCTCTGTGACTCAGAAAAGGGGGCCAAGCGTCTAGCGGATAAGACAGATACATAAACAACTAAGAAACACTTCCTAAATTATAGAGTAAGTGCTATAGCCGAGCTACAAACAGAGCACCATGGAAGTGCAGAGTAACCAACAATGAGTTCAAGTGGACCAAACACAATACATCAGTTTCAGGAAAGAGATATCCGTTAGTGGGAACCTTGAGATATGAATTAAGGAAGTAGAGGAATGTCTGCAAACACAAGCTGCAGTTGGTAAATACCTGGATTACTAATAATCTATCTAAATCCACCGCAAGCTTGAGATTTACATCTAAGGCTGCCACTGATACTCACTAATCCACAGCAAATCCACTACCACAAAGCTAATGACATGTACATGTTTTCAAGAGAATCAAACCCAAAAGGCACACTAAGCACCCATGCTAACAATCTTAAATTTTTAAGAAGAAATAACATACATACAAAAAAGTTCATATCAAAGTGTACAGCTTGGTAAATGAAAAACTGAACACACCTATTTAACAAGAGTCCACGTCAAGAAAAAGAACATTGCCAGCTTTGCAGAAGAACCCTATGACCCTTTCCAACCACCACCACGACCCACCCTCAAGGTTCCGATTTCTAACAGTAAGATTGATTCTGCTTTCACGGTAATAATGTCACACACTGTGCAGTATTTCCTCACTCAGAATTATGCTTGTGGATTCACCCAGTCTATTGCTGTGCCTGGCTGTGGAGTGCTCCTTCTCACTGCTCTGTAGCAGTCTGTTGTATTGGTACGTGGACTGCAGTTTATCCTTCTGCTGTTGACGTGCACCTGGATGGTTTCTAAACCGTGACTGTGGTGATGTACCATGACTGCAGAGGTAGTTACGCAAATCTATACATACCTGTGAGGAAGGGGCACAGAGTTATCCACGAAGACATAAAAAGAATCGAGGGCGTGCAAAACCACAATCAGACTGAGGTTGCTGAATTATGCCAATCAGTCTCCTGGTTTTAGTAATGCACTTTGGGAGATGATGAGTGATGGGTGTATCTATTTTTGCAATGTCTTGTGTGTCCATCATTATTTCAAAAATACTTTTTAACTATTTGTTTAAAACACAAGAGGGAAGTGAGAGAGAAGACAGATGGCTGAAAATTGAAGATGAGCACTCAAACACCTCTCTGCAATGCTTAAGGTGGGAAATGTGGGCTTTATTTATGGCTTACCATTTGGAGAGATGTGAACCAATGAAATTAATACATTTCCAAAAATGCATTCTAATTTTCAAGTTATTTCAAATCTCTAGTCTCATATGCATTTTTAATTCAATAAACTAGTTTTATTCTTTTTTAACTTCTATTTATTGATTTGAGAGAGAGAGAAAGGGGGCCAGAAAGAGAGAGAGAGAGAAACATCTACTTGGTGTTCTGGTTATTTATGTATTGATTGGATCATTCACTGGATGTGCCCTGATCAGGTATCAAACCCAGAACCTTGATGTATTGGATGATGAAGCTCTAACCAACTGAGCTAGCTACCTGGCCAGGTCTACTTTTATTCTTAATCCAGTAGCTGGACAAGGGGACAGAATAACGAAAGACAGAGAAATGCTCTTTGGTTTCTTTCGGAGCACCAAAAATGAAGTAATCGGACTGATCTGATAAAGGAGAATACAGGAAGGGCTTAAATTCCCACCCCCATGAGCTCTGAGAAGCGGAGTGGGTCCGGAAAGGGCTTCCCTCCACCAGCTTGCAGGAAGCCAGAGCTCTGGTGGGGAACTGTAAAAACCGGGTTCAAATGTTTGTTCGCTTCAAAACATCCCAGACGATTCCAGAAAGCATCTTTCAAAAGTATGTTGATGTTTAAAATGTGTGTGCTTACTCAAAGTTTAAGACATTTCCAATCATCATGACTGTGCTGGGAAGAAATGCTGTGTCAATCACTGTGAAACATACAGAGAAAAGAAAAACATGCTGGTAGAGACTAGTGACACAGAGAAGCAGCAGCATCGGTCTGAGAAAGTTGGAGAAGCGGCAGAGATTGGCAGGAGACAAGGAGCTCAGGATGAGAGTAATCCAAGGTCTGCTCCACTGAATCTGGCAGTCGCTGGAAGATCCTGGAAGCTGATTGCTGGGTGCTTTTTGACATGGGTTAGATCAGTTGAGCTAACGAGAAATAAAACATCCATATTCTGGTATTTGAACAACCATGCAAATCTGTATCAGAAGTTTGCTCACAATACAGTACGTATCCCTTTTTTGTTGTTTTTTAAAAATATTTTTATTAAAATGCTCATAATTATAAAAGGATATTAAAGTACACAGCAATCACAAAACATTACAAACTTTACACTTTATGCCGCAGTGTATGAAGAGCACTATGAATATTCCAGTTCTACTTGAGCTACTTACACATTTTAACTTCTTAAACATCTTAAAATATAATACGAGTATGACAAATGGCAGAAAAAGTGTTTCAACCACACAGCTCCTCCTGCCTCCCTTACTGTGCATTGATGTTTTCTGAAACCCAAGATGTGTGTGCAATTGAAAAGGAAGACTTTGCTGACAATAGTTTACAAGATGGCCTTGTTTAGTTTTCAAACAAAAAAATGATACCTTTCCCCTTCTCGTGACCTAATTTAAATATGAAGGATATTCAATGAAAAATTCCCTGAGTATTTTGGTCTAAGGCTTCGCCCCATGATAATTCACAGGCATTACAACATGACACTGTCTCTAGTGGTTGACATTGGGCAGGTAAAGGGCCAGGTTTTCCCTTCGTAGATCCCATGCCATGCCATCCATTTCCCCCGGGCGCTGCCCTCGTGCACAGTGACAGATCTGGCCGTGACTGCTGCAGACACACCCCCCCACTTTCACCACAGACAGGTCAGCACTAGGTTTCCATGAACAGTGTCCCATCATGGGGGACCCCGGACCCCCGCTGCCGCGTAGCCCTTTGGGGACTATAGGCAGTGTTGCACATCTCATCCACTGCCTTGAAAAGTGCAGGTTCTCTCCCTCCTTCCTGTCCACAGAGCACATTTTAGACCATGAAGGCAATGTATGAAAGATGGTTTATGAAAACAGAAGTGCACAATTCTCTTAAAGTTTTATATACAAGGAGAAAAGGCAAAAGCCTTTTCCTTTTCCACGCTTCCATGTACAATGAGTAACTGCCAAACCCAATATGAGGAGATGGTCAAGGAGTTCAGAGCAGAGCAGAGGTAATTCGAGGGGAAGCGACCCCACTGCCAGGAGCGGTATCTCAAGCGAGCAGCGACAGAAACAGTGATACCCGAGTCTAGTCCACGTGGAAGGAGAAATGGTTCCCAGTTGAGAATACACTGAGTCTAAATTGCATCATCTGTAAAGTGAATTATACTAATGGCTGATGCTTCTTGAAGGATTGCTGTGTTCCACACCCAGTTCTAAATTCTTTATATATGCCTCATTCCACCCTGCTATCAAAATAACACTTAACGAAACACTACTTACTACTTTATCTCACAGAAATGCTTAAATATGAGGAATAAATGGAGTTGCCCAGCAGTGTGTGTCTGGAACACTCTAGGTATTAAGTGGCTGTTGATTACCTTGCTTTGGTTTTTCTTGTTCAACTCTTTTCCTAGCAGTGATTTCAGCTTGAGGATCTGCTGGCCACACCCCATCAGGGGTCACTGTTACTGAGGTTAAAAGTGTACTCATGAAATATTTACGTAAGCACCTTACAAGGCTAGGAACCTAAGTCTTAAAATAAATAATTACCTCTTTAATTCCCCAGACTCTATAAATTAGTTATAAAAATAGCAGCCCCAAATGATGTCTATAAAAAATACATTTTTCTCTAAGGAATGGCGCCATATAGATGAAGCATAATTATTGCTCTCGTTGGGTTGATGTTATCATGATTAATTTTTTATGGAAGTGATCTTGCGTAGACTTACTGATCTTCTTAGACTTCCTTCTGAGCCTGCAAGCCAGTCCTGACCGCTGCTCTGCCTTGGATATAGGCCTGTTCCCCAGGTCAGGCACTCTTGCAGCTGCAGTAATAGGATTTATCTGGACTTCTCTTTGAGCCCAGAATTCCCCTTCCTTCCTCCCCTGCCCATTAAGTCCGCATCTGGAAACTCACCTAAAGTAGACACACTGACCTGCCCCCAGAAATTCAAGAGTAATCGTTGGCTGTAGCCCTTGCAAGGCCTTAACTCAGTGTTTAATGTCAGATCTTACATAGAGGCCCACTTTCTCCTGTAGGTCAGCTACTATTCAGGAGGAAGTGGAATACCTATAGAAGTTCAGTGAACTCTGTCAGTCTCCACTGACTTCACATCTATTAGAAATTTTGAAAAATCATATGAACTGAGAATGAAAATAAACTTAGGCCAGTTCAGCCCAAAAGAGCACAAAGTATACTGTTCTTAAAAGTTGCACTTGGTCCTTCATAAAACCCTTTGGCATTTGATTGGGAGGAGGAGATCATTTAGTAGCAGGTTTCTCTTTCTTCCTTGCCCACGTCCCCCCATTATAACTAGAGGGGAGGGCTGTTCTCTTGTTTCTTTTGCACCACTGAAGGATTTCTAAATCTTTCATTAGCTCAGCAATTTACTTTTCCGCACTGATTCTGCAGCTTCTGAAAGGGCTATCCATACCATGTTCCAGTAACCGGTAAATAAAAGTGAAATCCTATACTCAGAAGGCGAGACATGAGTTGTGTTTCATAAGTCACAGCATTCCAGAGTGGCAGGGGCCCTCGGCTCCATGGTCTCCTGTGGATCTCGATCCTCCGAAACAGAGTCTGGATGGCTGGATGCTCAGGCTAGAAGCCCCATTAGAAGCCTGTGACTGAGACCACCTCTTTCACTGTTCTCACCAGATGCCCTAAGCAACTCTCTTCCTCTAACATTAGGTGTCTGCAGAATAGCACTGGCTCATGTTTCCTGTAATGTATAGAAACATATTTTCATAGTGGTCTTCTGGAATCTGTAATGCACGCTCACTTATATCTTACTAACTCAATTCATAAGACGTCTATGAATTTCTAATTACTGTGAAAGGCTGTTTAATGAGTTTTCTTCTCCAAGACCATAACTACATTTCAAATGAGGCATTCCACTGTGTGCCTCATCATACAAGAACTGCTGGCTCTTCAAATATTAAGAAACATAGAAATGCATTTTATAGCTTTAGCTCTAAAGAATTTTAGTGTACACCTCGATCGCTTTCTCCAGCATAGCATGTCCTAATAATAATGGGGGAAAAATTTAAACGTTATGCTAAATTAGCTTGAAACCAGCTTTATTTCAGCAGTCACAGAATTGAGAGCTTAAGGGACTTAAATCGTGAAATGTCACAAAATGTTGTTCCATGTTCTCAATGCCTTGGAGAATTTGATGAAAGGAAGTACCACCAAGAGTTTTGTTTTTTAGATCACCCCTTTCATTTTTCAGGGAAGTCATCTGAGGTTCCACAGGTCAAGACTTGGCCCAAGTCACAGAGCAAGTTCCAGGACCCAACTGGATGGAAACCGTGCCCCTGGCAGCCCTGGGTTTTCCTCGTAAAAAGAGCTGCTCTTCACTGAGTTTCTGCTGAAGCCGGCAGTATTCCAAGATGTTTTACACGTATTGGCTCTAAATTTAAAAACAATAAGACCCCATAAGGTATAGATTATATCCCTATTGTACAAATTCAAAGGATTAAGTGATTTGGCCAATCTCTCATAGATATTTCAACAACAGAGCCAAGATTGGAATCCTTGAATATTCCAAACATCAAAGCAAAAAAAAAAATTACATTCCATGGCTTCTTTCTGGTACTTAGATATTAAAATATAAACATTATGAACAGACAGTCTCATTGGACAGAGTTGATTTATCCGTGAGAAACAAATAAATCAAAACTTAAAAATGAGTCATATGGAGTAGGCTCTGACCTTGAGCTGCCCGCTAGTAAAGCCCCCAAAGTTCCAAGTACTACATGTCATGTTTCCTGTGCCCTCCAACACGGTGAGGATAAAGACATGGGCCTCCGGACTGTGTCGGGACTAATAATAAACTTCACAGCAAAGTCTAAATCTCATTTCCTGTACCCATGACCTTTTCTACCATGCAAAGAAGAGTATGTGTGCCCCCTAACATCACGATAATAAATTAGACTCTTCTATCTAACAGTCATAACCACAGGGTCACCATTTAAAAAAAAGAAAAACAACAGAACTCTAATCACTGAGTCCGCTTCCTGACTCCTGAGGGGGATTTTGGGGGCCTTCCTAGGGAAGCTGATAGCCACAATAATGAAAAGGTCACTGGTGAGGCTCTATGACCGAAATAATGCCCATCAATAATTGGTTTGGTGTGGGCTTCACTTTGAATTTTAAAAGCAAATGTAAAACAGCCAGTTGTTTATCTCTCCTTCTTCCAAGAGGAAGATCAAAAGGAGGCTCAAAAGGAGGCTTATCGGGCAGGGGCTGGAGACAGTTGACTTCTATCTCAGGACAAAAGACAAAAGATACTGTGTCTTTTCCTTTCCTTTGAGGTTCCTGTGTCTGTTCCTTTCCACTCCCTTTCCTGATTGGCAGTAGTATCCTGACCATTAATCTATGTATTTTAAGCATAAGAATTCATTTCTGGAACTTGTCTCATTTATTTTCGTGACAAGAACAGTGGAAATAAGCATCAAGTTGCTGTTTGGGGCCAAAGAGATTTAAAACGACCCTGTTCGATGCTCCTTTTGGACAGCGGATGTTTCAGTGAACTGAAGTGTGTCCAGACAAGATCTAGATACAGTAGACCTGGAGCTCTAAGAAGAATTTGACCCAGGGAATCAAACTGGCTTGTGTAGCCACGACAATTTTGGAAAGCCATCAGATTAATCATTAAAACTTTGGGAATTTCACGCAAATTAATAAATGTCTTGGTAAAGAAACAGTTCTTTACAAATCTAAGCTAGAGACTGCTTTGCTGCTTTGTTTGCTCAAAGAGAAGCCCTACAGACCCTTATTATTTTGCCTTAGAACTGGCCTCCTAAGAAAGAGAAGGAAATAAGGAATGGATAGGGAGGACAGTGTGGCATCCTTATTAGAGATTCTGTCACGGTGGCACAGAGCGGCCTTATCTGAGACCCATTCTAGCCTGATCCTAGTTTTCAATTGCTTAATTTCCCGTAGGGCACAGACATGTGGACTTGTTATTTGTTTTTTAAGAAAATGAAAGAACAGTCTACATGGACTCAGAAAATGGTACTCCGTATATACCAACCACATTGTGTGAGAGGTCTAAGAATAAGTCTAGTGTGTGCTTTGGTTTTAAAGCATGCTTTTACGACATGATGAATGTGAGGTTGACTGCCCACTTGGAGATTTGATGGCTAAAATAGTCCGTGCAGGTGACAGAATTTGCAGGACTGTGTGAGCCAACAAATACAGTTTCGTGGGGCTCCTCCTGGAGGGCAGTCACTGACCCATTGGCAATTGTCATGGGAAGTTCATTTCTGGAGCTGCCACGGTGACTTATCACACAGCACGGCTCACGTGAAAGGCCACGCTCTCCTCAGGAACAGGGCTCTGATTTCGGGCATCATCAATCAAGCAACAAATAACAGCGTCAAGACCCAGGACATAAATTACCCAGCTTTCCCCACTGAGAAGCCATTCGGTTTTAATCCATAATCCTGAGGGAAATGAGCGGAGGAACCTCAGGTAAATCCGAGGAGAGCTATGGTCCAGGTCACACGCATAATGCATGTAATTCTGTGTAATCAGAGTCGCTTACTACAGAACCCCCAAATCCCTAATATAAAGATTAAATTCTCTTGCAATCTTTCAGGAAAAGTCGAGACCAATTAGACTTAAGAACATGGGAAATGTTAAGACAAAGGGAGGCTTAGCCGAGTTTACTTCGGTTAGCTTTCGTGCCTTTTACCCCCTTGCTCCCTTTGTAACTGTTCTCTGAATTGTCTTCTTGCTGAGCGTTTAGCCTAAAATGTACAGATTCCTGCTGCTAGGAAAGGGCTTTTGCTTAAGAAAATAAAAGAACAGTCAACATGGACTCAGAGAATGGTACTCAGTAACTATTGTCGGTCATCGACAACCATATTGTGTGAGTGGTCTAAAAATAAGTCAGTGTGTGCTTCTGCTTCATGGATCGGTCAGCTCACTCAGAGCCTTTTTATTGTTCATTCCGAATTCCATCCATTTGTCAGGGCTTGGGTTCTTTTCTGAAAGGAGATGAACTGGACCCAATTTCTACCCCTCTTTCTTCATTCTCATCTCTGGTCGTGGGTTTCTGGCTCAGGAAGCCTGCCTGCTTTCCTGCTGGCCCCGACCAACAAGGAATTCTCTCAAGATGCACAGGACGGCAAATTCCCAGTAGCCTCTGGACTCACCTGTCAGCCCCACCTGGTTCTGAGCTCTGCAGCCTTCCTCTCTCATAGCTGCGCTTGGCACGACATGGGGAGTCTTGGAAGGATTTTAAATAGCCAAGTACGTAATCACAGGTGTGTTGAAGAAACATTAGTCAGCAGTCTGTGCAACTTGGCTTATTCAACCAATTTAAATAAGGTGGCTTAAAAAGCAGAGAAATCCGATACCAGGAGACCAGTGAGTGGCCCATAGTCCTGATGACAAGTAATGATGGCTTCAAGGAGGGTGGAAGCAAGAACAATGGAGGGTACACTGGAGAGAGGACACGTATTGGGTTAAATCGAGAATAGGGAGTATCAGCAACAGGGAAAGAGAATAACATGAAGGTACCAGGGTGACTTGGATGCCATTAAGGAAAGACTGAAAGGAAAGATGATGAGTTTAGTTGGGACTGTTATTTGGCCAAATACTTTAAGATGCGGAGACGCAACCTCTTCCCAACCTCCAAAGCCCCCTTTCCCACCTCTATGGAAATTGGCAGTGACTCAGTGGCTTGATCAGTGGTATAGTGTCAGGGTCCACCACGAGGGGGCGCAATGCCAGTGGACCTGGATTAAACGCTTTTTCCTGGCTTTGCCATCTGAGTGACTCAGATGAGCCACTACAACCGTGTGTGCTTAAGGCAATGGACCCACGGAGGCCATTCACCCTTTCAGTGGAGGCCAGAAGACTCAGTGGAAAGAGAACCGCTGCCATTCGTGTGTGGTCAGCGCATTTCACCAGAGCAGGGGACTTGGCGAAGGTGTGGAGGCTAAAGTTTTCATTGGAATTTCCACTGCTTTGGCCACACTCTTCAGGAAAATGTAGCCATTGTAGCAACTGTTTAAGTTTCAGGGATCCTAGCCAAATCTTTCTTTCTAAAAGGGCAGGCCAAACAGAAATCCTGGCCGTGGGGCACCTTTACAAGCGACAGGGCTGTGTCGGAGGTGCCAACAGAACATTCAGGTCGAGACTACTGGCTAGCTGCTGAAAGCAAGGGCTCAGGACTGGAGCCTTTTGTGACACGGTCGGAGCATCTCTGGAAACAGAGACGTGCTGCTTCTCAGTCCCGTGCCCTTCGCCCAGCCCCTGCCTTTCCAGTGCATGCTGCCCACACGGCAAATCCAGTGCCGCCTTCTCCCCTCTCCGAATTAGGCCACTTATATCTTTATTTCATCGACGTTTTAAAAATTAACATTGAGAAGCATCGCTTAAGACCACAGTACAGAGTAGGGTTGCCACTAAAACATAAGGTTGCTGATACAAATACAGAACACCCAGTGAAATTTGGGTTTCAGATAAACAACGGGGTGGGGTTTTAAGTGTAAATATGCCCCAAGTATCGCATGGAATGTGTGTATACTAAAAATGACTTGCTGTTCATTTGAAATGCAAATGTCACTGGGCATCTTGCACTTTTATCTGACAACCCAGGCACAAAGAGAGCCCGTCACAGAGCCAGATCTGTCTCCATTCTGCAGCTCACCTGTTCGGATGGCACCTGTACTCATCTCCAGGGCCGTCACACGCAGGTGCATTTGCAACAAAATACAGCAAAACCCACCAGGGATGGAACAGTCAGGCCCGCGAGCTCAGCTGATTCAGGTTTCGTTTCATAACATCAGAGCTCCTTTGTCGCCAGCATGGCGGGCGCTTCCACTGACTTTTACCCAAGCCGACAAACAGTTTGAGTCCTGGTCCACACCTCACCAGCTTCTGTGTAAAACACCTGTAAAAGCCCCACAGAAGAAGTTCCTGGATTCAAATATAATTACGAAAAGAGTTTTTTCCTGATTTATAAATATGAATGTCTGCCCTGGTTATGCCTTGCTGGCTCCAGAAGAGTAGAGTTTCCAGATCAAATCATACGTGTGGTCCCCAACTAATATTTTTATATAGATAAAATCTGGTTAGTCACTGGAAGCCTTCGAAAGAAACATGAGGAGTTCAGATGCCACAAAAAGATGCCAGGAAACCAGAGGAAGAGAGGATGGCCCCGCCCCGTTGCTTTGATTGGGTGAATATCATCACGCCCCATTGGACCATAAGAAGCGTTTTGATCCTGCCAGCTCCTTCCTCCCAGACTGCCTGCTACGTACTTTTAGCCACCTTGTCCTAGAAGCAGGGAGCACTGCTGCTCCTACTTCCCAGCTTTTCACTCACTCCAGGGCACCACTGCCCATCACCTCTCGCATCCACTTCACACACACAAGGGCAGAGCCTCCCCAATTGGCATTTAGTTCATCTGGCTGAATTAATCTCTCCAGTGAGGTCCACCATGCTAGCTTGTGTCAGCTCTAGAATGAGGCGCTTGCCATCACTTCCTGGTTCTGGGGACTTTCTCGGAGGTCCTGCAGGCAGCAAGCACTGAGCACTAAGTGGATTGTGTTCCTTTCTCACAGCTTTAATCAGCTAATCATGCATTTCACCCCTCAAACAATCTCATACTGACTAGACGCAGGGAAAAGTGCTACGTAGGTATGCGTAGTATTTGTACTATAATGCAATTTCAAGTTGTATTTTAAAGGGATGGTAATGTGATAAGAGAATGGATTCTAGCTGACTGCTAGCCAGGTAGCACATATTTAAGGCTGAGGCTAAAATCATGGGCTACCTGGCTGCCTTCAGCTCCTCATGTATACATTTGGGAGTATGGTTGTAATGACAAGATCTGGATGTTACTTAAGGAGGCTCAGCGTCTTCATTAAGGAGGCTAGATGGTACCGACCTCATACACAAGTGCAGACAAGGACTTTTGGAGAGATCGTCTGCCAATGTGATGTCTAAGAATTCCCGGACCCCGTTGTTTGAAACTGTAGCCTACCACCATTTAGTTCCCTAGACAGTAACTGCTTTTACTTTAATATTCATCAATCTCCAAAATTGTTTTAGTTTCTCTGCCAAGCCAGACATTTATCTTTTCATGGACTCTTTACGATGTTCCTTTTAGGTAGTAAAGCTGTTCCAGTAACAGTAACTTATAGTGCCTGGTTTTATCACGTCTCTGTACCTAGACCCTCGTTAGCAGTGGTTCCTAACCTTTCAAGCATACATTCTTTATTAAAGGGAACAGCTCTTGTAAATCCCCACAGCATTGTGTCTATACTTTTATTCCCTGTTGATTGAAATATGGTATGGTTGAAATATGGTACCCCCAAAAAGCTGCTATAAATTTGGTACACTTGGACATGAATTTGTCTTTTATTCATCACAAAAGCACCTACCTGCATTTTTACAACAATTTACACATCTAAGTGTAATAGTCTGCCTCTTCAGTCTACAAACACAACAGATATTGATTTGTGGGCCTTTTATAAGAAGTGCCATGTTCCTAACATGGGCTTATAGTCCACAGGCTCAGAAACACTCTGCTGTTTGACATGTTCTTTATCTCGGAAGGGACACCAGCCAGGGAGTGTTCTCTCCAAGGGATGCGATGCATTCCCCTAAGTAGCAGGGGCATGTCCCGCAGTCAGGCTCACGCCAGAAGTGCAAGGGTGGGGAGTGTGGGTTAAGTTAGGATCAGAATTAGGGCAGGCTTTTTCTCTGAAAAGCACCCACAGATTAAGCTAAAAGATCACCATCCGGCTTTCACTCCACTGAAAACTGCTCTTAGAATCTCTAGGTTTACTGTCGTGGCTGCTCTTAAGCCAGAGTTGTTAACAAACATACTTACTCATCAAGGTTTCAGTTCTGCTTCATGTACGTATAGGTGGTATCTTGGGTGAGGAGGGGAACTAGATTAAATTAAGTTAGAAATAGAATAATCTTTTATAGGCTCATCTTCCCCATGCCCGACCCCCCAAATTCATCCTGACCTTTACCGCCTCCTCCACAAAGTACTTCCCCCAAACACTAAAGGACAGTGACAGTTACTGCCCGTTCCTCTGCCCTCCCTGGTGAAGGTCTTCTCTTTTGACAGAGTTCATATGCAATAAGCTTTCTGTGGTTTCAAAGCCTAACCCTTCTGCAGGTTTCACTAAGGCCAACTCGGAGAGAGAGGAAAAGGGGGAGAAAGTGCGGCGGCATTTCCAAGGCTTGCCCCTTCGAGGCGAGGTGCAGTGGAGATGAGACAGCCTGGCCGCCGAGTCCAGGAGGGCAGCACCCCTGAGAACCACACATGCAGGTGATGAGAAATGTGCCAGGGTTTTACATCGAGCTGAGACAGGTCCAGGAATACTTACTCTCTGAGTCAAACAGCCCTCAGTCCACTCCTCAGAGACATTCTTGATGATTCAAAGGTTTATGGCTTGAAGCTGGTCACCCCCTACCCCTTTCCTTGCTAGGTTTTCTCTCCTCCTGTCTGTCTCCTCCTTGCCTTTTCTTTGCCATTTGCCCTTCAGACTCACACACTAGTTGGAAGAACATTCCAAGGACCGCACATCAGCTAACCCAGCGAGGGCTCCGGGGTGGAGACAGACCGTTCCCCGGATGATGCCGGGAGAGACGGTGGACATGCGTGGGACCTGTTCTGCGGGATGAGTGCCAGCTCACCCAGGAACGCTATGAGACGGTGGGGGATGGGGGTCGGGGAGGGGAAAGCCCCTGTCTGGCTTTATAATTGAGGTGATGCATATATAAGTTGCACAATAAATAAACAAAAGAGAGGATGTTGAATGAGATGGTGCCTCCAGCAAGGGAGAGGGCTCTCAGGCTTCATGTCGGGGCACAGAGCAAGGAGAACCAGCGCAGTCGCTGCTCCACCCGTACAGAGACCTCGGATCCAGAAGGTTCAGCTGCCTCCCGGTTTCTTGATAGACAACAGTGCCCCGGAGTCATTCTGAGTGACCCAGTCCCAAGCCTCCGGGGTGACTAACATCGCTGCTTAACAAGGGGAGCAGTACAATGTGCCCAGCTTTGCTCCCCCTGGTCGAATTTCACTTACAAACAGTGAATGCAGAGCTTGGGGAGTGGACGCGTGAGAATTTTCTGCCTCCATCTCTTACCATTTCTTGGGCTCCTGCCACTGTGCTGGTATTTGACTCAGAGGCCTAAGAGGGAAGTCAGTCCCATGTGGGTAGATAACAAAACACTCTCCACCTCAGAATCATGCAGTGGAATTTGAATCTGAAGCCAAAAATCCTATCTTTGCCTGCTTCGCTAACTATATAAATTTCCTCGCTAGATTCCGCAGCTGTTTACATGAATACAGCTCTGGTTCCCAGACCTGGCACCTCTTACCCCAGGGGCTCGGGCATCCACGCCTGGGTGGGGACTCGGCATCTTCAGCCCTTCCTAGTCCGGTTTCTGTGGACTCTGCCGGGCCAGCCGGGATTTAGCTCACTATTTCATACTGGGAAGCTAAATGCTGCCCTGTGATGTAGAGGTGCCCAAGGCAAATGAGAGAGGTGGCAAGAGAGAGAGAATGGATGTGTGTACAGCTTGTGAGCAGTAACTAGCCATAAAGACGAAATGCAGAAACCTTACAGATCAAGTGTGGGAGGAGAAGCAGGGACATAGCTGAACATACTTACGTGTGCCTCCCTTTAGAATGTCCCATCATCATGGGAAGGATCTCAGGCTTCACAGATACTCCCCTTAACGTACTGTTTGACCCAGGACAGAACAAGCAGATGATGATGTGATGCATTTCCCCCTTTTTCCGTCTGTCCCAGAAACGCAGCCTCCTTGTCTGACAACTTTCACCTCCGCTGTTGTTGAGGATAAAGGTCGTGGGTCTGTGATGTACACCTGAAATGAATATGATATTGTTATGTCAACTGTCATTGTAAAATAAATTAATTTTTAATTGAAAAGTCAGAAGACAGGTACGAGGGAATAACCTTGATTTTTCCCCCCAAAAAACTCAAAGTATTTTCCCACAAGTGCTTCTAAATTAAAATGCAACCTGATTACTCCACAAAGAGCAAGTTCACCATAAAATCTTGCCTCTTTTGTTTATTACATTCCTTTTACTAGAAAGCCGAACAAGTCTGACTAAGTGTGACTCTCATAAATAAGCACTATACTTAATAAAAGTACGACTCACAATTAACCTTTCTCGATGATAGGATGTGATTGGGGCTGGGAACGCAGAGACCGGCTCTGGTTAGTAATATGAAGGACTCTTGAAGTGACACACAGATGAGCCAATAAAAATGTGACCTCTTGGCATCTATTAAAAAAGATATCTTGGGTTTCTTTCAGTGAAATATCTGAAGGCTTTAAAATTTAAACAAAACCCAGCTGGTTTATCCACGCAAGTTCCAAACCCTGAAATAATTCCCATGGTATCCAGTTTCAGGGAACTTTACTACTGTAAACTGGCGAGTAAACTAAACTGGTAAGAGATGTTTTCTCTTTTAAAATGTTATTTTTGTTACCAACTGTTACTTGTGATAAGTAAAAATTGAGAGGAAAACTGTAAATTGATCGGGTGGGAAGGGAAAAAAGAATATAATTGTGATCCAAGTGTAATAAAAATTATACAAGCTGAATTGTCCCACTCAGAGTGTGAAAAGTCTACTGGAGAATCTCTAAGGACTTACCCTTGAGTGTAATTCAAACACTGTGTAGTCACCACGTTACACACTGAACTTCCAGGGCTCAGAACAGCATTTTGGAAGAATTCCTCCTTTAAATTGCTGCCTACCCCCCGCCAATCCACTCACCCCCCCAACCACCACAATGTATTTTGTATTTTTGTGTGGAGACAGCCCTCCCGACCATTCTCTACTCAGTTAAGCTCAGTTAGCCTGTCATCTGGTGGGCAGTAAATAGCTACGTGGCTATAACCAATGCTTTCTTGTTTTTCAAATGCTAAATAACCTTTAATCACTGACTCCCACCCCCTTTTTTTCTGCTCTACTTATTCTTATTGTTCCCCCTGGAGCTAACTACTAGGGCTCTCCCTTGCAAAAACACAATTTCTTCTTCTCTGTCCTGAATTTTCTTCTCCTCCCTCACTCCTCCAGGCTCCAATTCACTTTCCATTCCTGCACTTTCTTTAACCCCGCCTCTTCAAATGGCTTCCAAGGTTTTTTTTCTATACCACCAAAAATTCTTAATGTCTCTGAGTACTTAATGTGTCAGTGTTCCAAACTTACTCCATCATTTCCACCTGAAAGGGGAAAAGCTAGTTGCATTGGATCACGGGATTTGATTTTTAGATTACGGTGAGGAGAAGTATCCAGCCTGCTTCTGATTTAGGTCATTGAGCTCTCGAAGTCGGTGCAACCTGACACGTGTGACGGGCCCCAGAGAGCTCCAGGTGAGTCCGTCTGGAGGCTCCGCACGCCACCACTCCCCCACCGTTTACACTTCCCGTCTAGGAATCAGATTCCAGGCGCTGCCCTTAATCCTGGTGTCATAGTCTGACCTTCATACCTGAAAGAACAGTTTCCTTCCTCATAAAAGCCATGGAAGACTGTTATTCTTTCTGTCCCTGAGGTAGGCTCTGAAAATCTACCTTGACTGCGGTCAAAGGGGTGGGGGCGCCAGGTCCCTCCGGAGTAGACCTTGGAACTGATACATGCAAGCTGCATCTCACCTAGCGATGATGCTCTCAGCCAGCCTTCCGCCAATAATCCCTGACTTTAGAGTTGCAGACGGTCTCTTTAGCCAGGTCACATACAGGAACATTTCGATTGTTTATGACCTTCCATTCCAGACTTTATAAATGTGGGAGCCTACCCTTTCCTGCTCCTAACCAACAACTGAGATTAAGCCCTGGAAGGAAAGGATGAGAAGTATATGAACACACAGCCCACCGACGACTCAGGAGTCAGAATTTCCAAGAGAAAAGAGTTGAGGGGTTTCTCTAGGCTGTGGTGGGAAGGAAGAGTTTTCCTGCAGGCCTCTCACGAGGCAGAACAAGGTTAAGGCAAAATTGGGGCTAATGTGTAAAAAGTATGTGGCACACTCTAACCTTGTAACCTTGTAATCATCCAGTACAGCGGGAAGAAACTCAGAACAAAACAGACTATGTTCCCGGTATCTTCGATGGCACTGTAACTTGGACCCTTTGGGGTGGCCTTTTGGCCACGATATATCGGTAGGAAATCATGCCAGGATGCAGCTTGGGGTGAGGGTCGGAGCAATTGGTTAACAGTAAGCTTAGTAATATGTTAACTGGAAACACTTTCCAGTAAAGAAGAGTAGTACCGTATTTTAGAGATTATTAATCTCAAATACTGTAGTCACATCTTTGCAAGTTGCCAGGTCGATTCCCCTTACTAAGTAAGCCAACAACAGCAAAATGAATGGCCACATTTTTCCAGTGTTAAAAGTCAGAAAAGGAAGGACTCCAGACACACTAAATCTAGAGAGCACATTACTTTTAAACTACCCTAAGAAATCAGGAGTCAGAATGAACAATTGAATAAGATTACCTCTTTTTTTAACCTATTTTTACATGTTGCAGTTTTATAAAACAAAAACTAATTGAGGGGTTTCTCAGTCCATTTTTATAGGCTTTTGGCTTACAGTATATATATTCAGATAAAGTTACTACTGACCCTTGGCTCTTGGTTCTTTTATTCTTCATTTGAACTGTCAAATGACAGTTTCATTGCATTTTTATCTATAGATATTATTTACCAGGAGACCTCAAACTTGAGGGAAATGCCAAATTAGCAAGATTTTTAACAAAGTCGTGATAAGGGCCTTCAAATTATAAACTATTACAATAAGATTTGAAATATATGGGAAGCAAAAGTGTCGGTGAGGACCATTTAGTCTCTATTTGCTTTTTGAAGGAGGTGGTTTTGTCACGTGCTCACCACACAAAACCTACACGCACCGGGGTGCCCACTGAAGCAGAGTTGCAGCAGCAAAAAACTGAGCACTTTATAGATGTCCACCAGCAGAGGCCTGGTTAAATGATTCGGGTAAATCCATAAAGAAATCGGGTTCCTCTGTATACAGTGGCATGAAGATCTACACATTATGTATTTCCTTAAGAACCAAGCATGTGAATATAAACGTTTGTGAACAAAGAAGAATGTTTTATACATATGCATAAATATACAGAGAGAATATTTATGACATGCTAGTAGTTGAACAGGAAACTATTTCAGCCCTGGCTGGTGTGACTCAGTGGATTGAGCACCAACCTGCAGACCAAAAGACTGCTAGTTTGATTCCCCATCTGGGCACATGCCTGGGTTGCAGGCCGAGTACCCAGTTGGGGCGTGTGCAAGAGGCAACCAATTGATGTTTCTCTCACTCATCAATATTTCCATGCCTCTCTTTCTCCCTCCTTTCCCCTCTCTCTAAAAATAAATTTTAAAATATTTTTAAAAGAAAACTATTTGAATAATCATACTAGCTACCACTAGCATGGGGGTAGCTAGTATGATTATTCAATAGATGAGGGAGTTTCACTTTTGAGTTCATTCAGTTGTACAGTGTTTGATTTTTTCAATGTGAGCTGCATTATATGTATAACCTTTTTAATTTGCAAGAAAAACAACCTCTGATTGCTATAATAAGATTCCTTTCTCTACATATCAGAATAGTAATAGTGCTTATTTTATGACAGAAGTTAAAGTAGGGTCTTTTCCTTCCTTGATCATCTGTATAATCTATTTTTCTACATTAAACATGTGTAACTGTGTAATAAACCATGAATTTTACATTTTTTGAAGCAGAAAACAGAACATTCCCAGGAGATGGAAAATGTTCAGAGGCAACACATGGGGAACGAATATGCCTAAAAGTGTGTTGTGGTGAAAATAATTACCAAGCTTTATTATGTCATAAGCTTAAGACAAATTTCTCTTACCAGCTCCTTCCCCAAGGTCAAAATGGCAGCAGCTTTCTGGATAATTGATGAAGTCCCAAGTGGCTGTTTATGACTGTTTAGGAAGCATACTGAAAACACAGTATTCATTTCATATTAAAGCTAACACTCAGGTTTCCAAAACATATGTGACTGAGAATAATTTACCTTAGTTTTAACAGCTGCCCCAATATTCCATGGACATTAAAACCATGACTTCATTTACTGAGAATAACCTGTAATCTCACTAAACAAAGATGCTATCATTAAAGTTCATTTGAGATGTTGTTGAAACTAATCAAGTATATTGAGTCACTTCTTTTGGGTATATAAACTCAGAATTATTGTGTCCTAGCCAGAAACTTGCAAATGAGCCCGAATGAATGGTCTGTACCTGTCAAGAAAAGCACACAAGCTTGTTGACCATTGTGAACAGTGACCAATGTGGACTGTCCTCTCTGCCATTTCAGAGGACTACTTGTGCACAAGGATATGCAACCTTAAGAAAAAGAGGCATAACTGCCACTTTTGGGAGGTGATGCGCTTCTTGAAAGGATGAGCCTTTCCCAGCTCAGCATGCCTCCGATGCTAGCTGTCTCTCACTCAGAGCAACTCGGACACTATTTAGTAACCTAGAGGGAAAGTTCACACTGTTCGGTCAACACGGAACTATGAAAGTGAACCATCTGTAATACCACACAGACACAACACAGGCAGCGCTGCTTTTCTGGGATGGAGTAAATCCTCAGCAGAGGTCTGCTCCTTCAGGACCAAGGTTCAGTGCCCCTCGCTTATTCACACACACACACACACACACACACACACACACACACACACACACGGCAGCCTTACCAGTCTGTTCTTTCTCTTTTAAAATATACCATTTCAACAGACAATAAATGAAAATAGAATAAAATTTAAAGTTGTCTTCTCCCAGCCTCTGTCAGTCACCCAGATGTTCTTTACGTAGTTTGTCTTTCATTTTACACTTTTTAATCTTTGACACATTTGACAAATACTTTGGTGTACAGGGTAGACTAGGGTTCAACTTTGTCTCCCGGTGGAAGGCTACCTAGCGGTCTCATCGTCAGGTATTGAGTGATCACCCGTTTTTCCTGCCCTGACATACAGTGCCACATTTCATAAAGTTAAGTTCTTCCATTTGAGTCCATTTCTAGACTCACTGTTCCATTCCACTGAGTTGTAACTATGGATCGTACTTAAGCTCGAGCGGGGGTGTCCAACCTGCAGCCCACAGGCCGCACGCAGCCGGGGATGGCTGCGAACTCGGCCCAACACAGGATCGTAAATGTACTTTAAACATTATGAGATTTGTGTGTGTGTGATTACATGTCGCAGTGTATTTAATGTGTGGCCCCAGATGACTCTCTTTCCAGTGTGGCCCACAGATGCCAGAAGGTTGGCCCTGCCCTAGAGCTCGTGTCCTTGCATTTGAAACTCAGTTCTGCTGTTCCCTGCCTGTGGGACCTTAGGCAAGTTGCTTAATTTCTGCCTAAATTCCTCATTTATGAAATGGCAATATAAGTAATCATGAGATTATTGTAGGGGTTTAACTATCTAAGAGATGAAAACACTCAGCAAGTGCATGACCTCAATGTCACTCAATATTTATCAGTGATCATTAATCTTAAAATACTGTTGTTTTTATTGGTATTCATTACACTGACAGATTAAGGGGTCACTGACATGTGTGAATATTGTCTTCCCAAGTAAATAGCATGTATTTTTTAATGGAGGGGAGTCTTCTTGTATGTCTACTTTCTCCAGACATTTGCCCCAAAAATGTTTACCCATGCTTCATAGGGATTCACATTCCCCCACACACAGTTCCTCTTCCCCAGATATTTCATCATGAGGCGGTTCTGATTCCATTCCCTGGAATTCTGAGTTATGACTTGCCTGCCACCCTGCTCCACCTTTACAGCTCTTACCCAAGATACTTCAGTGAGGACCTCGACTACAGCCTGTTCCTAAAGGAGGGCAGTAAGCTATATTTCTTTAAAACAACTGAGATTCAGTATTACGTATAGAGGCTCGTGCATTCTTAGGGCTGGTATTTTCTCCAGTGAAAAAGTTCACTGTCAAAGTATTTTTTATCTGCGTGTGAAGTCTGAGTTTATAAAGCACGTGGAGAAATCGGACCCTTCAGGAAGATTTTGTGCTTGAGCCCTTTATCTGAGTTTTCGTTTCATGCACATTAAACTGTTGCTGAAAAGCAAGGGTCCTTGAAAGTTCAGGAGGAAAGTGTTTATAAAGATCTAAGACTGAACTAAAGACAAAGCCATAGCCAGAGGCCTGGTTTCCTGAGAAGGAAGGAGTCCCCCGCTAATCTGTCATGCTTCTGTCGAACAGGATATTAACGCCACCCAGGCTCCTCTCTTTTACAGCCAGCCTGCATCTCACAGTCCCATGTCTGTCCCCACGAGCCACATGCCCAGGGGTCCACGCCACGGCTCCTCCAAAGCTCCTTGCAAAGTGCAATATAGTTGAGTAATTAGAGTATTGGCGACGAAGGGAAAAAGAGAGACAATGAAACCCTTATTATTAGGCACCATCCTCCCAATCACGGGTTAATGTAATTAGAAGACAGAAACACAGCCGTAAAGGAATGACTGAGCCTGCTGGGCAGACCGTCAGGGTCCTCATTCTCCGTCAGTGCTCCTTGGTTAAGATTCCTTGGTAACATTAAAGGTGAGAAGAATTTTTAAAGAAAACACACATTAAGCTTTTTTTTCATTATAAAAATCGTTGTAACAAATGGATGCACAAAATAAAAGTAGTCATGGCGCTCCCCCAACCCAGCCTGTAGTCCTGTCCCTCCTATACGTCTCTTAAGCTGCCCAGCACGGCTGGGGGGTTGTTTTCACAGTCCCACATCCACACATGTATACATCCCAGACCACTAAAGGCATTCAGGTGCCGCTGGTTTTACAGGGAACACTACACCCTTCAGAGACAAATGGGTGATTTAATACTGGCCCAGAGCCAACGGATCTTGGGAAATGCCTATTATATCCTTTGGAAGAGTTCTATAAACAAGTGCTGTGTTTGCAGCAGAATGAAGTCACAGCTTCGGACTTGGAGAGTAAGTCACTCGGGCAGGTCTCCCCAAACCAAGTGCCAACGAGAGGCCTTGTGACCCCGGGGACTGTTCATGGAGCCTCTGGTCTCACAATCACCTGTTTTATTCCATCCCTAGTCAGCCAAGGCTTCGGGCTGTTTGAATCTCACCCCTTCCAATGTACAGATGTGCTTCCAACTAGTGGTCAGGCTGGCCACGTCTGTAGGATCTCTTTGCCTTTCCAAAGACAAAGGATCACATAATCAACCATAAAAGATAGCTTGAGGAATATTCCTGCCATCCATGCTTGTCTGGGAAGAGGAAGGTGCAAGTAGGCCTGTGCAGAGCCAGGAAGAAGGACCCAGGTTGGTCCAAATTGAAAGAGATGAGAAGTAGCTGGCGAGGAAAGAAAGATTAAGATTTGATGGGCTGGCAATGAGCAGAACATTACCTCGATGAAGGGCGAGGGAGCAAGAGAAGTTAAGTTGGGTCATTTGTCTCTCAGGAAGAAAGAGGCTGTTTTGCAAAAAGTTCTGGGAGTGGGAAATGAGACAATTACTAACGCTCGGAATATAATGGGGCGGCTTAGTCGCACTGTTTTGGAATTTCAGGGAAATTAAGGGAGAAGAATAGGGTTCATATATGAGCAAGAAGCTAGGAAAAGGAGTTGAGTCGTGGGTGGGATTTGAAGTAGGCAGGGCAGATGGAGAGGCTTTGCAGGCTAGCTTGGGTTAGGCTTTGGCAGGATTCTAAAAATAAGACTGTGTGGCTTCCACAGTTTGTTTCTGCTGAGAAATTTTCAATCAGTATCAGAAAAATTCTCACCCCATTACCCACCAGCTGGGTATTTGCTGCCCAGGAAAGGCCCGGAAGAGTGAGAAGTGAAAGGATCAAGTATGAAAGCCTAAGGTTAGGTCTTTGCAAAAATCCTCTTAAGGCCTCAGATGCCACCCGTGAAAAAAAGCCCCATTTGTGTATCGAAGGCATATGCACGCATGCAAACACATGCACACATGCAAACACATGCACACACGCAAAACACACACACACAGGATTTAGTTGTTGAAAAACGTTTCTCTCTATAGGCCCTGCTTAGCATGTAGTGGCCTAGCAACCCAAATTGGACATCCCGTATCCCTGACACCCTGCTGTCCTCAATCACAGAGGACCCTGGCAAACACTCTTCAAACCCTAGCCTCGAGCAGTGCACCTGCTCCATCACAAATGTAATTTTCAGGTGAGGCTCCTGCGGCTTCCATAACTGTGCAGTATCCAGATGAAGCACTGTCTGAATGAGCGTAAGATCTGTGAATCAGCATGAAAGAACTTCCTTTTCTGTTTTTAAGATCTGAGATTGGTGATAGAGGGAATAAAAGCTACTGGGACGGAACAATTTGGGTCACACAGCTGTTGGTACAGAGAAGCATTAAGTTTATTTTGAAAAGAGGGAAAACAATTCTATGCATACTAATTTGGGAAATCTGGCTGTTCCCACATTTTCTGGTATTCAGTTCTGTACTGGAGATTTATTTAGGCCAGAGTTTTGGGTTCGATCTCCCTCTCTCCCAGGAGACTGAGAATATTGTTTGGAAGCTAAGTCCTTAGGAGAAAGAAGTCCAAGTAATTCGACTGATCTGTTCAGTTTCTATTATAGCCTCGTGAGGGGAAAAATTTTTTTTTCTACTGCATGACAGTTCTTGGACGCAGACAGGCGAATCCACCCTATCGGCAAAAGAAGAAAAAAACTGTATAAACTGTGAGATGATTGAGTCACGTTCCACACTGAAAAATGCTGATAAAAGCTTTTGTCTTCATTTTGCCTAAAATCGCAGTGATCATGCCAGAGATCACTGCAATCTAAAGTTCATACCACACTGAGCAGTGTTCCTTCATTCCTTCTAAGTTCAAGGCAGATTTTGAAGTGTCATTCAGGAGCAGGGCTATCTCAGGACCAAGTCAAGCCAGAACTAGAACTGAAATAGACATGAACTGTGACTTCAGGTTAAATTTCCTGGTTTGCTCCCCCCTCTGATTCTTGGCCCTGCAGAGCACAGTAAGTCTTTCCGTAACTCTGTGGTGGACTCTAGACTCCCAAATTTAAACTTTCTAATAGTGTGAGCAAGAGCAATAGGATACCGTATTTTTAACAACGTAGAATTGAAATAAATATGAACGGCCTGTGTCTTAGATGCCAAGTGACAGGAATAAACTTTAACATTGAAAAGTTGATGTTCCCTTACAGAATTAAATTACTATCACTACTATTATCATTAGCATAATTATTAATATTAATTTTGAGAATGCAAAGAAAGATAAAAGGAGGAAGGGTATCAGGGATTTAAACAAGTTTAGAGATTGAAAAGGTAATGGTTATTATTTTCAGTATCAATAATTCACAAATTCCTGAACTTTTTGATAACAACACAACAACATAGAACTACTAATACGATAACTAAAACCAGAAAGCCCTTTCAAGACACAGGTAAAATAGCAATGTAATTTTAACTACAAATATAATTGAAGAACCTAAAGATCAAATACACCCCAAAAGTAGATTTTGAGATAAGGTTTCAGTTACTATGGCTTACTAAATTCATAACTGTGTATCAAGTTCTTTATAAATATAATCTATTTTAATCTTCACAACTATCCCCATGTTATAGGTGACAAAAGTAGGATTTGAAGATAAAGTGACTTTTCCAAGGGAATGCAGCAAGTATGTTGAAGTTTCAGGATTCAAATCTGGATCAGACTCTAAAGTTGAATTTCTTCTAGAATATGATACATTTTCTTCAGTGTTATTTCTTTGATAAAATCTTAAGATTCGAATGTTTAACACCAACAAGAAAATATATGTGAATATGACTTATAACGCTTAATAATACAACAGCTGTTAACCCCAAAGTCAGCTAACTAACTAGAACATTCCCTTCCTTGTTACAGCTGCCCAGACTCTCTTGCCCAGACGTCTAGTCCCCCAGCCTTGCTCCGGAAGTGATCACAATCCTGACTGTTGCATTTATTATTGCCTTCACCCCTTGTGATTACTTTATTCCATAAGCACTTTATTTTTAGTGTTGATATTTCTCTCAAAATCATTTCTAAGAGTTATCCCTGAGTGTCGTTGCACGCACCCAGCTATCGCTCAGTGATTTTCACTGTTGTGTGATATTCCACTGTGTAAATGTGCCATTTTAAGAGATCTATTCTCCGTTCGTGGGTATTTGGATTATTTTCTATTTTTTAAATATAATATTACTGTAAGCATGTTTTTTAGTTGTCTGCATGCACATAAGTAAGGGTTTCTATAGGGAAACCCTCAGAGCAGAATTGCTGGATCACAGCCCAATGTTCTTTTAAAATAAATTCAAAATTATTTGCCTATAAGGTTGTACCAATAAACACTTCTCTGAGCAATATATACAGGTTCTCAATCCACATCCTTGGCAACACTGAGCATTGCCAGATTGCCAGATTTTTAAACTGTAAGTCTACTATATTTAAATAGTAGCTAATTATGGCCTCGATTTGCATTTTTTATTACTAATTAGTTTAAGCATATTGCCATGTTTACCATGTGTTTTCTATGCCTGCTCATATCTTCTATCGAATTTTTTTTTGCTTAACTCCTTTGTTTTGCTTTCTTTATGTTTACTGTCTTGCTCCTTTTCCAAGCTGAGTGCTTACTTCACATTTAGCCTTTCTTCTTTGCTAATATAAGCAATAAGCTCATATATTTCCCCAAATACTAGCTTCCACTGCATCTCATAAGTTTAAATATGCAATACTGTCACTGTCATTCAGTATTTCGAATTTTCCAATATGGTTTCTTCTTGAATCATGAGATGTGTACTTTTTAAAACCGTCAGTTAAAACATTTAAAATTTGTACCATTGTTACAGATTTCTAATTCAACTGCATTTTGGTCAAAGACTATGGCTCTGCTAGTTATCTAGTTGTCTAACAGACCACCCCAAGACAGTAGCGTAAAGCAACAGCAGTTATTTCACTGGCAGACCTGGGAGACACCTGGGCTCAGCGAAGCAGCTCCTTCTCAAGGCCTCTGGGGCAGCTGCAGCCGGATGGCAGCTGCAGCTGGGGTCTCTTAAAGGGTTCTCCACTCAGGTGTCTGGTGCCTGTGCCGGGAAAACGCAAACAGCTGGAGCTCCTCTGTGTCTGTCTGCCTGTCTTTACATTTTGTGTCTCCACATCAGGGCCTCAAGGTAGCCAAACTTCTTCTATGGAAGACTCCAGAGTGAATAACTGTCCCATGAAAAATTCACTGACACTCCATGACCTTTTCCCACCCACCTTGGAAGTAGAGTTGAGTCACTTGGGCCACATTCTAATCATGGAAGGTCACGAGGATGTAAAAGGCAACACACACACACACACACACACACACACATTTGGGTGGTGAAGGAAGGAAGGTGAGCGAAGAAAAAGATCAGAAGAAAATACAACAAAATACCTTGCTCAGTTATTGAGTGTTACGGAAACTAAAAGTTATATTGGAGAGCACTGCAAATGTAGAGTATTATTGCATACCAGACCAACGACCTAATGAGTCAGATGCAAAAAAGGTTGTAGCACCAGAAGCAAGTCGGCCCACCACACATTGTCATCTTTTTATTAGTTTGGTAATTGTTTTAGAAGTCTTCGTGTCGCTGAGAGCAAAGGCCTGGGTCCAAAGTGCCTCTCAGTGCTGCTCTGACTATTCCATTGTAATAATCACAATAGTTTTCTTGGAAGGGAGATGAAGCTCTGCCTGGTGTAGCTCAGTGGATTGAGCGCCAGTTGGGAACCAAAGGGCTGGTGGTTCTATTCTCAGTCAGGGCACATGCCTGGGTTGCAGGCCAGGTCCCCACTGGGGGCCACGTGAGAGGCAACCACGCATTGATGTTTCTCTCCCTCTCTTTCTCCTTCCCTTTCCCTCTCTCCAAAAATAATTTTTTTAATCTTTTTTAAAAAGGGGGAAGATTAAGTGTAGGAAAAGTGGAAAAGTACTCAGTGAAAAGCATGAAAGAAGTCTTACAAACGGGGATAGAAACATTCCATTTCAAAAATGTGGTGGGAAGATTAAAATCGAAATATGATTGGGAAATGAGAGCAGCAACACAGAAAAAAAAAAGAAGAGAAAAGTTTATTTTTAAGAAGGTCATTTTTGTGAAGAGCCTCGAAATTCTACCAAACCAAACAGCATGGTCTGCATTCCGTGGGCAAGTATGGAGACCGCACCGCATACCTCATGAGGCCTCCGTGATGGTGGAGGAGGAAAATGTGAAAAGGCCTAATTTGTGGATTTCTGAGAAATGAGGTTCTGGTCCAGGTTTAGGAAACATGAGAAGCAGACCTTTGGGGGGGGGAGAGTCCTGCCACAGCAGGTACAGCCCAGGGGTTCACAGCACACTCGGCAGGCCGCAGTCTTCTGTTTGGAATTGCTGGGAGGCTTGGTGCCTACTCGGTGGATGCCTTTTCCTTATCACCGCCGTTTGGTGTTCAGCATGTTTGAAGGCTGGATGTGTTTAAAGCCCTATAACTCAAAGAAGTGAATATGAATATGAATTCAGCATTACATTGTATACACTGTATACACAGCATTACACCTGGGAAAGGTGGGACGTGAACTAGTGCTTAGTGCTCACTCGATTAGACCTTAGAGCCCTGGCCATGTTCATCACCGCAGAGAGACTCGGAGTCAACTTACTATTTTTTACTGCTTGTCATTTACAAATAAAATGCAGTATTATTTCACATTAGTGGCAGGTGTACAACATAGAGGTTAAACATTTATATAATTTACAAAATGAGCCTCCAGTAAGTCTAGTACCCACCTGGCGCCACGCGTAGTTGTTACAATACTATTGACTGCATTGCCTGTGCCATCCTTGACATCCCCATGACTGTTTTGTAACCGACTTCTTAATCCCTTTGTAACTCATACTTCTTAATCCCTTCACCTTTTCCACCCAGTCCCCCAGGCTGCTCCCATCTGGCAACCATCAATTTGTTCTTTATGAGTATCTTTCTGTTTTGTTCTGTTTGTTCTTTTGTTGTTGTCGTTTTTAGACTTCACATGTAAGTGAAATCATATGGTATTTGGCTTTCTTTGTTTGGCTTATTTTACTTAGCATAATGCCCTCTAGGTTCATCCAGGTTTTCACAGATGGTAATATTTCATTCTTTTTATGGCTGAGTAATATTCCATTGTATCTATATACCACATCTTTATCTCTGCATCTGTTGGTGGGCACTTGGGCTACCTTCACATCTCGGCTATTGTAAATAATGCTGCAGTGAGCATAAAAGTACATATTATCTTTTCAAGGTAGTATTTTGGATTTCTTCAGCTAGATACCCAGAAGTGGAATTTCTGGGTCATAAGGCAGTTTTATTTCTGATTTTTTGAGGCACCTCCAGGATGTTTTCCATAGTGGTTCTACCAGTCAGCGATCCCACCTACAGTGCGTGAGGGCTTGCACTTTCTCCACATCCTTGCCAACACTTGTTACCTGTTGATTTGTTGATGAGAGCCATTCTTTTTTTTAATTTTTTTAATTTTATTTAGTTATTTTTCAAGTACAGTTTTTGTCTATTTCTCCCATCCCAGCCCCCCTGCCCCGTGCTCCCCACCTCCCTCCCATTTCCTCCCCCCGCCCCAGTCCTCATCCCTGTGTCTTTCATACTTGTTCATCAAAATCCCTTCCCTTTTTCCCCCTTAAATTTCCTTCCCTCTCCCCTCTGGTCACTGTCCATTGTTCTCTATTTCAGTGTCTTTGTTTTTATTCTGTTTGCTTGTTTGTTTTGTCGTTTAGCTTCCTGTTAAAGGTGAGATCATATGGTATTTGTCTTTCAACGCCTGGCCTATTTCACTCAGCATAATGCTTTCCAGTTCCATCCATGTTGTTGCAAAGGGTAGTAGCTCCTTCTTTCTCTCTCCTGCATAGAATTCCATTGTGTATATGTACCACAGTTTTTTGACCCATTCATTTACTGACAGGCATCGTGGTTTTCATTTGCATCTTTCCAACAATTAGAGGCATCGAGTTTCTTTTCTTGTCTTCTGGTCATCTGTGTGTGCTCTTTGGAGAAGTGTCTATTCAGGTCCTCTGTCCATTTTTTAATTGGAGTGTTTGTGGGGGGTGGTGTTAAGTTGTATCAATTCTTTAAAAATTTTGGGTATTAACCCCTTATCAGATGTATCATCATCAGTGCGTATCTTCTCCCAGTTCGTAGGTCATATATTCATTTGGTTGATGGTTTTCTTTGCTGCACAAAAACTTTTTAGTTTAATGTAGTCTCATTCTACAAAAAACAAAATTATTTTTTGTTGTGTTTCCCTTGCCAAGGAGATACATCAGAAAAAAGTATTACTGAGAGTAAAGTCAGAGCATTTACTGCCTGTCTTTTTCTAGGAGTTTTACGGTCAGCTTCAAATTCTTGCTTCCTCAGTTATTAGTGTCAAAACAGGCAAGCTATGCAACCTCTTTGGGTTGAATTCCCTATTTGTAATAATAACTTTTACCTCCAAATTGTATTGTGTCTTCAACTTAAAATCCTTAGTTAAGTGATCTAGCATCCCTGTGTCACCATGTAAATCATATCCACTTATTTATATGTTATTATCTATACTTATAGGTAACAATGTACAGTTTATGTAATATATAATATGAGGGGTGATTTACGAGCACACCTGCCCACACGGCAATGAGGGTTCAGTAGTTTTCGAGCAAAAATGGCACAAGCCCCATGACCCACCCTCCACATTCACCGGATCTCACCCAGAGCGATTTTTTTGTTTGTTTGTTTCCCGGGCTGAAAAAAAAGTCCTCATGTGGAAAAGTTTTGCCCATGTGGAAGAGGTGAAACAAAAAGTGGCAGAAGCACTAAAAGGCACCAAAATTGATAAGTTAAAAGACTGTTTTGAGTATTGCATCAAATGGAGAGCACTTTGAAGGTGACAGAAATTGAAACATGTAAGAATAAATACACAATTTATTATAAGTAAATTCTGGTTTTTTGGGGTCTCCCCAATATCACATATATTATACATATAATTTTAATAATAAGCCAAGGAGCAAGAGAAATTATTATGTGAGCAGCTCAAGGCCACTGGTCATGTCTGTAACTGAGAACACAATTTATATCAGATCTCTACCCATGCGTGGACTTAAGGGCCCTTACAGATTTATTGTTCTAATTCAAACCCAGAGAACTCAGGTAAAAATTCAATGGGGTTTTCTAAATTTTGTTTTGTTTTGTGTATGTGTGTTTTGTCAGCCCATCAGAAAGATGACTCTAATCAGTACAAAAACAGTTGTTTGTTCAACAACAGAATATTTGTATAGGAGAGATTCAATTTAGCCTATTCTCTCCTGGTAAACCTTCAAACATTGGTCTTTCACAATTCACGACCCTTTTTACCAGGTCTACTTTTAAAAAGTATTTATACGTTTTATATGTAAACTCCTAGTTAATAAATGAAAAAAAACAAATAAGTAAGACCTTTGAATTTTGTTTGGATATTGTTGATTTTTTTGATATCATAAACAAACAAGCTTAAAAGGCAGATGACAAACTTGTAAAGGTATTTTTTATAATAAATGACAAATAGTTAATATCCCTAATGTATAAATACTTAAAAAGGTATAATATCTTGCCTTGAAATTATCCCCCAATACAACTTGATTCAACTGAAATCATTAGAGATAATTGACCGAGTTAGCTATGCATGAAAAGCCGAGCTTGACGATTCGGTGTAGCTCCATCCTCCCGCTGACTGTTAAAGCCAGTTAATGATCTGGAGCTGTGTAGGGGTTTCCAGAAATAACACAATAATGGCCAACATGCTGTAGTTAGCAGCTCAGAAAAAGAACTGTTTATTATTTTTCAGGCAATTGCCCAAACCCGGGCTGTGGTATTTTCTTTTCTTTTTTTTTTTTGAACAAACCAATCTACTATGAAGAAACAGCAACAAATCACAACTAAAATGAACACAAACATCTCCTTAATAAGGACGATCTTGTGAACGATTAGATTCTGATTTTCAAAGCTATCATAATTTCTTTGAGCAAGTGCTTAGAGCCCTAGATATTGATTCCAATGTCAGCGCATAGAAGGAACCACATATATGGCTCTTGTAAACAGGCTGGTAGAAAACAGTAAGTTTTTTGCCTACCAGGTAAAAGGCTAACAATGGGTATTTTGGCATTGTACTTAGTTCCAGACAACTGCTTAGGTGGTCCAGGTTTTATTTATTAGTAGATATAGATGCACACGCACACATACATTGCACTCACAGAAAACCTGAAAGTTTCTCAAAAACTCAATGCTTGTGCCGAGGTCTCCAACTTACATCCTGACCTTGCTCAGCTTTTGCAACAGGCCCTATGGAGACCTCATTTTATGGAGAACATTTATTCGAGGTGCTGGGGAAGATAGAAAAATCAAATAAGATGGCTGTAGTGTTTTTTTAAAATAAATAATAAAACCTATTACTAAAAATAAAGCAAAAATCCCACTTGTTAAGTGACCTTGTTCTGCAAATTGATTTTGTGTCTTAGCATTTCTGCTTTCAAAACATGCAGGGGAAACTACTTACGTAAACTCCTAGTTAATAAATGAAAAAAAAACACAAATAAGTAAGACCTTTGAATTTTGTTTGGATATTGTTGATTTTTTGATATCATAAACAAACAAGCTTAAAAGGCAGATGACAAACTTGTAAAGGTATTTTTATAATAAATGACAAATAGTTAATATCCATAACGTATAAATACTATTTAAAAATCACTATGAAAAATCAAAAAAGGGCTATATGATTAAGTAGACAACTTTACAATATATAACTGGCTTCTAAAAATGAATATATTCAACCATAATAACAAAAGGGTCAGACATAAAAGGACAAATACTGTATGACCCTACATATATAAGGTACTTAGAATAGCCAAGTTCCTAGAACATAGAAAAATAATCCCAATTTTTACTTTTCACTTGGTTTGATGTTTGTGTTGTCAGGAGTTGCAGGGAAGCATCAGAGCGGTCCCCGGTCAAGGTCACATGGCAGTTGGGGGTGGCGGGGGTGCTGACCAGGGGCCAGCCCTCTAGGACTCTCACCTCCATGCCTTTTGGAGCAGAGAGGCCTTGAGCTAATAACCAACTTCCTGAGCTGTTAAATGAAATAGCCTTCGAAGCAGATCCTACAGTACTATTGTAATTACCAGTATCTCAGGGAAGCATGCCCATGATTTATCAAACCAGACTTGAGAACGCAGGGTGTTCAAACCCTCCACTGAGCCATGACGGCACTGATCTCTTCCGACTTCCCACCTAGTAGCTTTCTCCTCCGAGCCCTCTCTTCATGTTCATTGTTTTAAGTTATTTTTTTATTGAGATATAATTGACGTACGACATTATTAGTTTCAGATGTAAAATATAATGATGCAATAATGTGTTGGGAAATGATCACATGCTAGTTAACATCCACCACCTTATACAACTGATAACTTTCAGATATACAATACAGTATTATTATTAGCCAGAGTCACCATAGTGTACATTACATCCCGTTACTTATTTATTCATGTTCATTTTTGTTTCAGGATAGCACACTATCTTTTCTAAGGGTTAAAAAAAATTTTTTAATGATTAAAGTCCTATGCCAGACTGGCTCATATTTGGAGCTTAAGTGATTATCCAAAAAGGAGATTTATATCACATTTATGCAGAAACAAGGGACTCCCTCCTCTTCACTAAAAATGCCACTAGTACACTAAGTAAACCTTCCCCATACTTTAAACTTAAATTTTTCAAAAAAAAAATATTGTCCAAAAATGCTTTACTGAAAAAGAGCTCCTTTTGGTAAAATGTGAAAGGGGTGAATTTATTTCTCCACCTAAGCCTCTCTTGTTCTCCTCTTTGCCCCTCCCACCTTGCTAGCCTTTGGGCCTTAAACGTTTCTGGAAAGAATAGAGACCAGGGTCCATGGTGGCGGAAAGACCCAGACTTGGGTCACTGGAGCTTAAGCATCAATGAACGTTTTTAAGGACAAGCATTAAATTTTGAATTTCAGTACTTCTCTGAAATTAGTACTGTTTAAAAATTATTTTCAAGACTTTCTATATTTGTCATATCTCCTATGAATATTACAAGTAAATGTATTTTATACAATTAAACAAAAATAAAAATTTATTTTATGCACTAATTTCACAGTGCTGCATTGCACACAAATCATATTACAACACTTTCCAAGGGCAAGAATCTCTTAGTTCCTGTGCGAGAGAAATAAATTTCCAAAGAGATTGCTTGGCTCATATCACTAGAGCAGAGGTTTTAAATTAGTTGTCCCTGGGCTAAATGAAGTCTGAAGTTGAAATTACTTGGAATGGGTTTAGATGGTTCTAAATTTGTGACCAGCATCTAAAAATGGGTAGATTTAATATGGAAAAAAAAAAAACCAGAAATCTAGGGGATCTTGAAAAATCTTTAAACCCCAAGCAGGGAGGTCAGTGTGTTAACATCTGCCAACAATCCAGGGGGCCTCGGTGGTGCTGTGCACTGGGAAGGGTCCTGGGCACTTCATTTCTCACCTGCCTGCTGTGGCTTGCTTTCCCAACCAGTATTACCTGCCCAAATGCCTGGAGACACTTTCTGCTTTTTTTTTTTTAAACACGGTGTAGTGGAAAAAATGCAAGAGGGTGCCCTTAGTCACTCAGCCATCTGTCACGCCGTTTGGGACTTAGCTATGTGAGCTTTCTTGCCTTGGTAATATGACAGTTGAATGGGAAAACATCCAGAGAGAGAGGGAATGGCTATTCCTGTGCACAGCTCCCATGTAGCTGATGCCCAAACAGAGAAGTGCGTGGAAACAAGCAAACAGCGTAGGGCCTCCTGTCAAACCTTTTTTCTTTTCTTTTTTCTAGTCTGCCATAAAGAACAAGTAATGGATGCCCTGTCTGC
The DNA here is from genome assembly GCF_021234435.1 of Artibeus jamaicensis. Lineage (NCBI taxonomy): Eukaryota > Metazoa > Chordata > Mammalia > Chiroptera > Phyllostomidae > Artibeus > Artibeus jamaicensis. The sequence continues at coordinate 16,031,151 of NW_026522056.1, read as the reverse complement.
ATATTTCAGTTGGTTAGAGTATCACCCCCTATGCCAAGGTTGTGCATTCAATCCTCTGTGAGGGCACATACAAGAATCAACCAAGGAGTGCATAAATAAGTGGAACAACAAATTGATGTTTTGCTCTCTTTCTCTCTAAAATCAAACAATAATTTTTTTAAAAAACTCTCTAGAATGATGTAGTGAAGTAGAAAAGATGACATCAATAATCTAGGAAAAAGGAATGAGGCTTGGGCAAGAAGAGACAAAAATATTAGTATGCTTTATTCTGGAAAGATAAATACTTAGTAGGGGTGGGTATATTGGGATTGCACAGACTCATAGACACCCAATTAAACTAAAATACCACTTCTAGCTGATAATAAACATTTAAGAACTTATTCTGAGAACTGATATGCTCTGGAGGAGATGCTGAGAACATCTGCATTTTTAAGGTTTGGATTTTTAATGAATAAGGGAAATTTGTATGTTTAGGAGGTGTGTTCCTTATTTCCAAGTCTGAAATACACACTGCAGCCTGAATGATCTTGTCAAAATGCAAATTTGATACTTAGCTGGCTGGGGAGACACCATGATCAGGAAGGCATTTTCCCAAGGTGAGGCTTATGTACTGACCCCTGTGATTTGGGAAACTCGATGCAGAATTTGTGGTAGTGGGAACTGAATTCACTCTTTCCCTGGCAAATTCATATATATATTTATATATATGCAAATCTGATCATGGGATGCCTCCTAAAAGTGTTTTCTCATTGTTCATGCAGGGAATTGAAAGTTCTTGCCCTTACTTTTCCAGCATCTCCTGGCCTCCCACTCCCCCCTGCCAGCAATTGTGAGCGCTTTGGCCGTTCCTTCAGCATGCAAACGTCAGTGGGCAGCTCTCTCTTGTCTTGGGCCAGATCAGGTCCCCACTTCCTGGCTCTCACAGCACCCCTTTGTCATGTGCCCCTTTTTGCCTCCCCTCTAGACTGTCAACTCTGAGAATGCAGAGATGGGCCTGCCCTTGCCTTACCTTTGCCTCCGCATCAGCTGTGTTACTGAATTTAAGTGGTTGATAGGATATAACCATTTGGGATGTCCTATTCAAGAACAGGACGTGTTAGGTAGTTTCATTTACCTGTAGCAAGGAAAGGAGGTGGGATTCACATCCAAAGCTCTGTCTCAGGAAAGAGAAGTCTAGCTATTGCTTATATACACTCTTTGGCTAATTACATGTTAACTTCTTTTCAGTTGGCTGCAGTTAGCTGGGTGGGTTCCTGTCAAGGTCATCCTGTTTACTGCTGTGTCTGTAAAAAACTGCGCTACATTTTAACTTTTCAAGCTTCCTGAACAGCCCAGACCTAAGGCCCTTGTTCTGTGAACCGTTGTTGGAAGGCAAAAGCCCTGAAAATATTTTGAGTAGAGAAGCCCCAGGCCTCCTGAAATGCGAATCTTCAGAGCCCAATTCTGGGTGGTGGAAAAAGCATTTTTATCTTGTTTTTGGAAGACGGGTGAAAATGAATTTTGTGTATGTAAACTGAGACATGACTATGAAATCAATACATTTTAAACTAAGAGAGACTGAATTCTCCCATTTACATTTAACCCTATTTAAAAATAGCCTCTGCCTCCAGCTCCTCTATCCTCTCCCCTGCTGTGTAGAGTGCATCCAAGATACTACATGTAGGGGGTCCAGCACAAGTAACATGCCCTTGTTATTACAAAATCTTTTATTACAAAACCCTGTAACATAACAATATCACACTCAAGCATGCCATATGACATTTTAGGTGACGGGTTCAAATTAAAGCTATAACTTATTACACCCATATTATTGCCCTACCAACCACACCCAAGCAGGCCCTACATCTGCCGGACCATGTATTTCACTTGTTAATTGTGCATCTTTTCCACCAGGAAGTAAACTCCAGGAGGGGTGGGATGTTTGCCGTTTTGTTGCTCACTGCTTCACCTCCAGAGCCTGGAGCAGAATTGGCCACATGGCAAATGCTCTTCATACGTTTGTTGAGTTAAGGGGTTTAGGTTACTAGTCGTTTTCTTTGCCCAGAAGTAGTAAGTAGAAATTATCAATTAGCCCCAAAGGAAATTTTCGTAGAACTCTGGTTGGGATTTTTTAAAATCTTACAGAGTTTGTATTCAATTACGAGCTTAAAAAAAATGTAGGCTTCCTAGTCCATCAGAACTACTTGAGCACTTACTTGTAAAAATGAAGTTATCACCATCAAAGATTCCAACTGCAATCAGGGGTCAGGTCCTACCAGTTCCAGGAGCTGCATTATTAGGTTGTAGCCCAAGGGCCAGGATTTGAGAAGTACTGGCTGGAACTGCCCACAGCAGACTCAAGACGTGGGGAGTAAAAACTCATCCTTTCTGTCCTGGCTGGTGGGGCTCGATTCCTGTCAGGGTGCGCACAGGAGGTGGTGGATTCCCTCTGATTCCACGTATCTCTCCCTCCCTTCCTCTCTCTCTTTAGAATCAATCAAAGAAACAAAAACTTAAACTCATCCTTTTCTACAGCAGTGTTAACTACTTACATTACACCTACGGGCTTTAGCAATGAATAATTAATGTCCAAAGGACAGATCCTTTCACCACTTTACATAAAACAGTAGTTTATTCCTACTTCCCCTGTTTATGGGTTTCGCCTGTTTATGCGGTTCTTACCAGAATGAAAGGGGGAATTACAGAGATTTAAGCAAAGTGTGCCAAACTACAAAAAACAGGAAAAGTGCGTGCTGTCCAACAGAGACCTCCGGCACTACCAAACGCCTCGTGGGTACATCCTTTGCCTTTGCCCCAGACTCCAGTGGTTGGAGACCTTTAAGTGGCTGCTCCTGCAGAAGTGCACACCGCCGGGGGAAAACATTCCAGCTCCCGCCGGGTGCGGGGCGGGGCTAAGACGGGCGGGACCAGAGGACCGCCCGAGGCTGAGGCTCGTGCGCCCGGCGGCCGGGAAGGAGCGAGGATCTAGCAAGTAGGAGAGGCAGTGGTAGTGGGGTGGAGCCGGGGGCCTGCAGGAGGCCGTGTCGCGGTACCCAAGACTTGGAGAGGAAGCCGCGCAGCCCCGCCCGGTCCCTCCCATCGGGGTGGGCCCAGTCGGAGGGTCCGGCGGGGAGGGCTTGCGGGAGGCAGTGCGCTGTAGCCGCCCGTGCGAGGGCGCTTCGCTCCAGTCCCGGCTATGGCCCATCTTCACCGCAGGAGCAACCGATCCTGGGCTTCTCGCCCCGCTCCCTGAGCGTTCTCCCTTTTCGATCTCTGAAAAACACGTTCTTTCTGGAAAGGCCGTGGCGAGTGGCACAGACAGTCGAGCGAGGATGCTCTGAGGACCGCTGGGGCGCGCGTCTTGGGTGACCGAGTGTCGCGGCGCGGGAGCCCAGGTGCCTCAGGCTGCCTCGATTTCCCCACTGTGCTCCCTCCGCCCCCTGCCGCACTTGATGTGCAGAAAGAAGCCGGACACCATGATCCTAACACGTAAGCTAGACTTGTGCCTTGCCGTTAGGCCAGCTGCGGGAGCCAGCTGCGGAAGGGAACCGCCGCGGAGGAAGTGTCACCCCACCTTGTCAAGCCGGTGCCTGGCGTTCTGTGCTTTTGAAACGCCTTCCGAGGAGGCTTGGGACCGAGTCGCCCGAGTTTCTTGGAATGGAGGAGGTGGAGTGTGGGGAAAACAAGGGGTTTGGGGCGGGGAGGTCTTAATCTCGGGTAATGACCCCTGACTGCACATGCCTTGGGGCTCAAGGGTTGGCGCGTCCTGTGGGCTCGGGGAAGGGCTGAGGGCTGGGAGGCGACCGCGACTAATGAAATGAAGCCCACACTGTCTTTCCGCTGTGGCTCCGGACGTAGGTCCGGGCTTGGGGTGCGTGGCAGAGCGAGGGGTCCTGTGCCAGGCGTGGGGCCCAGGGCCAGGCTGCTTCCATTCCTGCTAGAAATCCCAGGCGACGATGGCCTCTGGCCGCGAGGGCCGTGGCGTAACCGCCTTTCTAATATCTGCCCCTTGGGGACCTTTCATGGCTCGGTACTTGCTGTCCTTCACCATACAAGTCCAAAATCAGCGTCGACTTCCTGTGAGTTTATTGTTTAGGAACGTTTAGATCGTGGTGGTATTTGGAAAGGTTTTTAAGGAAAAAAAAGTAAATCAAAAATTGTTTTAATTTCATAGTAATTTGTTAAGATGTTTTTAGTGCTGGACAGTAATTCAGAAAAGTCTTTGGGGGCTGCCGCCCCTGGAAAGTGTTGGAGCTATGTGCTAGAACGGCTGCAGTGTGCCTTCACGCGCGGGGTCGTTGAATCGGTTTCCTAAAGTGTCCCATTGAGATGCCCAAGCCCTTGGCTCCTGAAGGGACGCCCGTAGAGAGCGAGTCCCCGGGCCAGCGATAGGAAGGAAGGACGCCTCCCTGCCCGATTTTTTTTTTTTTTTTTTTTTTTTTTTGGAGCGAGGCGACAGCCTTTTGGAACCCTGCCACAGCGTGTGACCTTGTCCCTACTTCCAACGTCACGAGCCGAGCCTTTGATCTTAGGGAAGGAGTTGCACCCTTGCCTGAAGCAAACGGGCTCTACCACGTGTAATTTACCGCGCCTCCCCCCCCACCTACACACACACACACACACACACACACACACACACACATTCCCTGTTACTAGGGGCGTTAGAGAGGACCCCTGGCGAGGCTGGCGGGCGGCGTGGGAATCCTGGGTCCGCAGCCTGGTACCTGGGTCTGGAAAGTGACAGGACCTTTCTGTCCCTCCTTCATCAGCGACATAGGGGACTAACCCTATTTACCGCACCACGAGAATTGTGAGGATCAAACGAACTAATGCGAGTGCTTGGCACAGTGTGTGGTGCTGATGTCCCACAAATACTCAATTTATGCTAGTTATTGTAGAAGGAAACCCCTGCGTGTAGTCCGTCTGCTCTGTGGAGAAGGAAACCTTACACTGTGCCAGCTATGAGTCTTTATACACCCAGCATGGTTAGCAAATGGATTCATGCTTGGGATCCAGAGGCCGATTCAGCCATTGTCCGGGGGGAGGAATGCAGCCCAACTAAGCAAAGCCACCCACCACAGAAGGATTCATGAGGGTGGCATCTCTGACGCAGTGGGGTAGAAAAAAAAGATCACAGCTCTGTAGGCAGAAGAATACTGAGTCTCAAATTACATTTTTTTTCCAAACTCTGCTGAAAGGATGAGGGAAAAATAATAGCCCAGCAGAACTCTGAGTGTAAATCTATCAGCAGCTCCAAGAGGTTGACTAATTCAGCATCCATCTGGTCCTCCCAGGAGATAATTTGCAGACCATAAGTGTGGAATTAATGGAGGCACCCAGTGCCACCTTGGCTGGCAGATGGCAGCAGATGGTTTGAGGGCTGCCCTGTAAGTCAGCAGCCCCCCCCCCCCAATAGAAGGACTAAAATCCTGGAGAATGAGTGTCAAATAGTTAGCAGATGTACATTCAGAAGTTATTTCAAGACGTTTTCTGAGAAAATGTTGGCGATTGCTCATATTAACTTTTACTGTGGCATGCCAGATTTATGGCGTGGCCCAAACCTGGGTACATATTTTTATCATTAGCACTACTGTTGAGAGTTTAAAATGAAGCACAACAGACTGACTTTCTCTCCCAGCTGCTTTTAAAAGTTTGCTTTTGACAAAAACATCTCATTTTAATTCAAGCTGAGTGACACCTTACACCACATTGGCTAGAAGCTCAAGAGCAGGGACGGACTTGGTTTCCCAGCTCTTCAGAAGCAGAATAAGTAGTTCCCAACTTAAATCTTTCCCTAGAATGGATGGGAGAAGTGGTTTTGCTTACTTCTATGTCTTAACTTTCCAAGTGTAGATCTTATGAAAAACGCCACTTACTCCTTAAAGAGTGAAAAGGTTGAACAGACAAGTAGTTGACTGGCTAATTGTAGGCAGTGTTCCAAGTTTTAATACACTGGACCAGTCAAATGATTTTCCTATATTTGTGTAGTGAAGGTGAGAGGCCAGTTGCACTTTAACTTAAAGCCTTTCTTTATTTTGTTCTCTTTTTTAAGATTTTATTTTTCAAAGGAGGTAGTAGAGGGAGAGAACCATCAATGTGTGGTTGCCTCTTGCACGCCCCCTACTGGGCACCTGGCCTGTGCCCGGGTCAGGCATATGCCCTGACTGGGAATCCAACTGGTGACACTTTGATTCACAGGCAGACACTCAACCACTGAGCCACACCAGCCAGGGCTATTTGTTTCTCATTTTGTTCTTTTTCTATACTGCATTTTAAAGAGCAAAAACCAAATAAGGTTCTTAAAACGATGTTTGGTTGCTTCTGGAGGAGATAACACATGAACAGAAACACGTATTATGATTAAACAGCGTATGCCTGTGAAATGAAAAATGTATCTAGTACTCACACTCCATTTGTAGGGGCTTTCGGGGGATGAGGCGGGCCCCAGGGAGATGCCTCCAGGCAGAGGCTTGGTGGGATTCCAAGGGGTGGTTTCAAATACAAAAATAAGTACTTGGGTCTCCCTGGGTGTCCCCATGGAGATTTTAAGCCATGATGCAATGTTCAAATGAAAGTGGTATTTTTATGACTTAGGCAAGTAAATATGCAATTTGAAAATAGCCAGGGAAGGGTGCATTGGTCCAGAGGAATGGGCCATGCAAAGTACAGTGGGTGAAGTGAATTGTAGTTTTTTGAAGAGAGCCTTGTGCTGGGCAGGATGGTCCAGTATTGTAAACACGAGTTTTCTCATACTTAACTCTCCTTCCTAGCAACAGGAAGACGGAAATGAGGCCATGCAGAGAGGGGAAAAAAAAAAGACCCTGACCTGCTCCAGACAATACTTGACCCACCCTAGCATTCACCCTGTGCAGCCAGAAGACTTGCAAAAGTAAAAATAACTTCAGATGTTTCCCCTTCCTCCCTGGCTGTTGCCAAATTGCTGAAGTCTGAATTCTTGGTGCTTTAAAACAGTGATTTTTCAGCCACTGTGCTGCAAAAAATTTTTAAATGTGCCACACCTGACTCTTTGGTCAGGGGCACTGACCTCTTTTCCCTTAGATGGTCAAATAAAAAATGACAACCGCCAACAGAGCGATAGCTGTCCTTCTGACAGGTATAATCAAGATTATACCTACTTTTTGTCAGATTGGCAAAAAAATACATTTTTTGGTGAGCTGCAGTATTTTAGTAATTAGTGTATGTGTGCCATGAGATGTAAAAGGTTGAAAGCTGCTGTTTTACAACATTAGAGATGGTGTGGCTGGCATCAGGGCACACGTCATGCCACCCGGGCCTGTTCATGAAACTGTGAAGCAGACCTGAGAAGAAAAGAGACAGTCATTGTTAATGTTTGCAGAACCCAGTGATTAGAATTATATGAATCAAGATCCAGTGCAGGAAAGAAAACTTAATTTCTAAATTTAGTCCTTCTGCATTTCTGAGTGCTCATTTTTCCAGGATTTGCCCCTAAGATACTTAAGTCAGAGCAGTGGGGCTACAATGCAAAGGAATTATCTACATCCAGCATTCAAGACATAGGGTCCTCGCTGTGATGGTCCAGGTGACGCCCAGCCGTGAAGTGTGAACATTCTGTCCTAGAAAGCAAAGTGGTCCCAAGGCCCTCTTTTCAGTGGCTGTGAAATTGGGAGAAAATGCTTTTTTGGAACAGATGTGTACAGCTGTCCTTCCAGCAGACTCTGTGGTTGTTGTGTGTGGAGGGTTTCAGTGGGTTGGGGGTGATTTCCCTTTTAAGAGAGAGCGCTGCTGGAGGGTTAAAATATGTTTCCTAAGATTGGGTTGCTGGTGCGAGTGCCCTGGGTGTTTTCTTTGAGCCTCTAATTAGTCAGAAATCTAATTACTGTAAAAGGGGTGAGATTCCCAGCTGAGAAGGGTTCTTCCTGTCTGTCTGCCCTTTTCCTTGGGGTACCCTGTGTTGTCGTTAAGTGTTATCGTGATCCATGATAAGGAGTGGGGAGTAGCCCTGCTGGGAGTTCTTTAACACTGTCTGCTCTGTCCTGACATTTTGTTCACTAGCTGCTCCCTCCTTGCCATTGAAGTTGATGGAGGACAGGGAGAAAGCCTTGCACACTCAGCCTGTGTACAAGAAACAGTCAGCCTTCTCTCTTATAGATAACTCCTTTTGTTTTAAGTTATATAAAACAATTTGCAGACTTTAGACAAGAGCGTATTAATATTACAGAAGTAAAACATATCATGTTTGCATTCATAGTCACACATATGGTCTTTTTTTTTTTTTTTTTTTTTTTTTTAACCACAAGGCCACAAAGCAGATGCAGTGATTTCCATTTCCCAGATGAGGGATCGGGCTGGCAGGATAGGACACCCTGCCCGACATCACTGGTGGCACCTGGCCGAGCTAGGGTTTCGGCAGGCTGTATATAGCTGTCGAGTCCACCTTGGGGAGACATATTTGTCAGGAGTTGATTCCATTTAGGAAACTGTACTTGTCACTTGGCATCATGTAGAGCTTTGTGGTCACTCTGCGGTTTGCTGGGGGACTTGTGCTCCCAGGTAAGGAGCTACAGTGTTAGGGTTCAGGATTGAAAAAGTAGTAGGTTCTGCCTCCCTTCTTCGGGGGCCTAGTGAATGGAGATTTGAGCCACTGTCTCTCCCACGGAGACCAGGAGTCTGGGATACCATATTCTAGCCTGTTACTGACTGTACTGAATAACACCTTCTTCACTGAGAGTGCTTTAAAATAATATGTTTAAGGGAAAATTTTCTCGCAGATGTCACTGAAAACATTTGAATGGCGTCATGAGAGTGCTGCGTAATATGGAACTAATGTTCTTGGGCACCCAAAGGTAAAAGGTTAGAACTTGGCATTTGTTTTTCTTGACCACACATCCTTGCTTTTTGTTCTGCTACGAGACTGTGTTGCAGTGTGGAAGGTGCACTCCTTTTCCATTCTCACAAGCCCCTGTTCGGTGGCCTTTTCAAGTCCTCCCCCCTCACGGCCCCAGGAGGAAAATCAAACGCTAACAGAAGGCTGAGGTCAGTGAGGCAGAGTCCTCAGATGCCTTCCACACGGCCCATCCACATTTTGTTCTCTTCCCTGCCCCACCTCTGAGTGTCCTGTGGAGAGGACTGGCCGCTGCTTCCTGACTTGTCAGAAAGGCGCCTTCCTTCTTGCTGGAGTCTCTAGAGGATGTCTGAGGGACAAAAGTGTTCCACACCCTGTGGCTGCAGCATTTCTCGGGCTGCAGCACTTAGGAGACCAGAGAGGAAGGGCCCTCTGAGGTGAGAAGGCCAGTGGCCTGTGCACTGCAGCCACAGGGTGCCTTTTATCACAGTCAGGTGACAAAGTAGATAAAGATGCTGAGACTCTGAAATCACAGTTAACCTCCAGGGCCTGGAGTGACCAGAAACGCAAAGGGACAGGCTCCACGGAGCTTTTCTTTTTCAAACTTTATAGCTTGAAGAGGGGATCTTGCCTCATCCTTGTGTGTTTGTAAAACACTTTTATGGGAAATTCCAGAACTTTGCAAAGCACCCTGGAAAAACATTGCCTCTCCCCTACTGAGATGGGGGGAAGTTCAGTGACTAGTCCAAGGTCACATGTGAATTGAAAGGAACTGCAGACCCCTTCCTGCCTGGTGTGTCAACAAAGTGAGTTTAGCAACAAAATGAGGCTCTTAATGTGTTTGTAGGAAACACATATCAGTTATAAAACCAGGAATGTTCCTAAGTGAGAAAGAGGTGCCTGAATCAGAATTTCACCATTAGACTGTATGTGTTGGTGGGGGGTGGGGCTTTAAGCAGTTTTGATGAAAACAGTGCTTTAGATCACTGAAAAGACAGTAATACCTTTTAAGTACTTTCTGGGCACAAACTTGGAGAGTCAAAGTGAACAGTGTTCCCGGCGTGAGGTCGGATGTAGGAATGGCTAGAGAGAGCCTCACCTGACGAATAACTGCCAAGTGTTTATTTTCACTCGTCTTTGATAAGGCAACTTGAGTTTTTATTTGACTCTTGATTTTCTTTTTCCTCTTTGTCAGAATTAACTAAAGTATGGATGAACAGGGTTTTTTTGTTTGTTTGTTTTTAGAATTCTTCACTATTCCCTTTATTGAGGGTGTTTTGTGAAGTTTGCATGTTTCCTGTGCAATAGCACCGTAGACTTTAGGGCAAAAGCCAGAGATAGGGGGTGGGTGCATGGGGAGCTTAGCGGAGTAAGTGTTGCTAACGTGTTAAGAGAGAGAACTGATACGCCTGCCCATCCTTGATCATGGAGATGATGGTAGGAGTTACTTTGGGTAACTAGGTATTTTGACTTAAAGCAGCGGTGTCAGACTCATGTTCACAGGGTCCGCATCAGCCTCACGGTTCCCTTCAAAGGGTCGAATGTAACTTTAGGACTGTAAGGTAACTACTTATAAAGGGGCAAGGAGTTGCAGCCAGGTAGAAACAAGGTTCCAGACCAGATAAAACAAGGCGGAGGGCTGGATTCGGCCGACGGGCCTTGTGTTTCCCACCTGTGCCTTACATAACAAGTTTAAAAGGAAGTGGATTATACAATCTTAATATATATACTTTGCTTTACAAAAAAAAAGGCTCAGAAAAATAAGGCCCTCCAAGTATATTATTTAGATTGTTTTCTTGAAATTGTCTTCTTAATCTATGCATTTATCATCTTAAAGGGCTTGGTATTTTAAAAGCTATTTCAAATAATTTTTCATGGCAATGCATGGTTTGAAATGCATAAGTATTTGGTACAGAATAATAAAAATGTGTGTGCACACGTGTAAATCAAAGGAGGGTTGTTTTTTTTTTTTTTTAAATTCTGCCCAAGATTGAAATGAAATAGAAAGATGTGATGAGCAACATCCATCTCCTTAATAGTCTATTTTCATTTCATTTGGACTTCTTTTGTGCTGGGCAGTTGGTTAAGTGCCAGTTCTGATTTGCTGGGAGATGTTTTCTGCTCCTGGGAGTAATTGAATTAGCCCAAGTCTGGAATGCCTGACGAAACCATGGTGCACGTGGGCTCAGGTTAATACTGAGCTGTCTGCCTTTGCGACAGCCCAGATTTTTTGATGTGAGGTACTTGCCTTTTTTTGTTTGTTTGTTTCTGTGTTAAAAGCAGTATTTTTCAAATGCTTGAGCTGAACGATCCCCAAAGGGGATTTCGGTTGATTTCATTTTGCCTCACTGGAGCGCCAAGTCACCAGTCACGTGCCTGGTCCCAGGTTCGGGCTTGCAGGGCAGGCCTCCCACGATTTCCTTCTTTCAAGACGAAACTATTTATTAAGTCGTCATCACATCATTGGGGAAAATGGGTCCCTTTCCCCCTTTATATGATTTCGAGGAATGTTCTTTCCTGGAAAGCATCATATCTGCCTCCAAACCTCAAGGCAGGAGAAAGATTTTTTTTTTTTTAATCTTGAAAACTCTCCTCAAACTTCCAGTTCCTATTCAAACTAAAAAAAAAAAAAAGCGCCATGATTTAGAAGTGAGGGCGATCTTTGTGAGTGCAGAAAGCGCTCTGACCTGTGAGCAAGAACGAGGTGGCTCTGGAACCTTCAGCAAACCACTGAAACCCGAACCAGCTTCCTCACTTGTAAAGAAAAAGGATGCAGAGCTCCAAGATGCCTTTCAGCACCCATTGCACACCGATCCTGTAGAAGCCAGGATGCTGTTTTAACTGAAATACAAACATGAAAGGTCAGTGAGCAAAGTAAAGGCTTTCTGTGGGTTGAAGTGTTTTTCTTCCTTTAAAGATTAATTTTAGTTCAAGGACTGCAGACACATAAGCAGGAACATGTAGGGTTTTGAGTTCTTTATAATACGAACATAGGTTTCATGGAACAAATCAAGAAATGAATCCCTTAAAAATTAGATATTTCAGCAATAAACCAGTGAAGTTACAAAATAGGGACTTAGAGCAGCTAGGATTGATCCGATGTTTTGAGGGAAGAATGTCTCGGTGAAATTGATACTAAAGCTGGAAAACTGGCAGTAGAAATGGAACCTGTTCCTAAGGGCATCAGTGAGAAGGGGAACTGAGCAGAAAGGAAATTGCAGAGACCGAAACCTAGGGAATCTGCAAAGCCTGTGGCAGTCCCAGGTTTTACAGACGTGAAAACAAGTCCAGAGAGATTATTTGCATAAAGCCACTTAGCTGAACAGTGGATTTTTCCCTGACCTGTTCCAGGTAATACTTTGCCCTCTTTTTGTGATGGGTTGATTATTAGAAAGAGTTTGGGATACTCCGAGGCAAAACCATTTCACATCTGAGGAAATCAAGCTGGTTGCTCATTGGGTGAACAGGCAAAGGAGATGCTTTTACCTACTCTCTGCGATGACCTGCTTCCCACTTCATGGCTCCCCTTTCTGTTCTGTGTTACAGTAAATCTGACTGCTTGCCATTGCTTCCCAAACACCTGTGTTTCCCCATCTATCCACCTCACTGATTCTGTGTCTTTACTCTGAATTCTGAATATCTTCTGCCATCTAATCCTACATAGATCAAAACCCTCCTTAAAACAAAGGCAAAATAAAAACATGTGCTCAAGTAGCCCCCTCCCACCTCTGAATTCACACAGGTCTTTCCTATATTCATCCCAATACATTCTCTGTACTGTACACAAGTCTTTAGTTTCCTTCCTTCCTCTCAGCCTCCCTTTCTTCCAATTTTCCTTCCTTCCTTCCTTCCTTCCTTCCTTCCTTCCTTCCTTCCTTCCTTCCTTCCTTCCTTCCTACCTACCTACAGAAAAGCTATGCACGAAAATATTGCATTTCAAATAGCTTGCTTTGGTAGATAACAAATAAGATTTTCAAATACAGTAGGAAAACCATAAGGCTGTGTATATTTCACCTGGGTCACTTGGTGAAACTCATTTCAGTTTTACATATGCTTCTACATACACCTGTGTTTTGGTACATGAACGCGTGCATATGTTTATACACGTTACCTGCATACATACATGTGCCAGGTTACAAGGTAAAATATATTTCTTATGGCATATTTATTGATGTCATATTTAATTATTGAGCAACTACTATGTCTCCCACACTGTTGGCTCATGGGATATATACCAGAGAATATGACAGACAAAGAAGCTTGCCCTTTTGGAGCTTACGGAGGGGAAAGACAAAGTAAACCTAACACGTGTTTTGGGAGAAGGAAAAATAAGGCAGGAAAGGGGAGCAGGGTGGATGAGAAGAGGCCAGTGTAGCTGGATCCCTGAGCCCGAGAGAGATGCGCCGACGGACGGAGTGCAGTGAGGAGCCGGGGCACAGGGGCCACCGCTAGGACTTCCTTCAGCTTTCACTTACGAAGTAGTAACTCATTGGTGCTGCCTGGACAGGGACCTGGGACCTAACACTTAGGACCTAACGAACACAAGGGCCTTAGAATAGCCCTCAGGAAACCAATTCACCCTAAGTGGAGGGTCATCAGACACCATGTACTCAACTGTGAATTACCTTTCCATTTGGCTTCCTGCTTCGGGGTAAGAACCTGCGTCTTTGATTGTTCCTGTGCACAGCTGGCAACATACTTAGTAGGTGTTTGATAAACAAACATGGAGTGAAGAGGGAAATGAAGGAACATTGGCTTCACTTAAACGCGTGCCTGTCCCGGAACATACCTGACAGTGGATTTGAGTCAAATGCTATCAGGCCAGATGGCCTTAGGAACTGAACTGGGACCGGCAGGTCTTTCAGAAGCTTCCTCATTGGCTTCTTTCAGAATATGCACAGAAGATTCTAAAAAGAGTCAAAGATTTTGAATTTTTTTAAGACATGTGAGGAGAGGAATTTTTCTAGTTGCCAGTCAAAATCTTTGCTGTGATTAGGTAATATTAGGGTTTGATAAATATTAATGAATAGATACTGCTATCCGACTTGCTCCAGCCAGAATCCCTTTTACATAGGTAGCTCCTGATGACCAGTCTTTGGCAGCTGGGTGTGTTTGGCATGTCTTTTTATTCACTGCAAAGAGAAAAGGATTCAAGTCAGAGTTCTTTGTCTGTATTCGTCCTCCAGTTCCTTGGGCTTTTGTTGAAGAAATAAATTTGGGCAGCATTTGCCTTGAGTCCTGATTTGGGTAGCATGTTGTTGAAGAAGGCAGGGAGCCTAAAAATACCCACTGTGAGGATAACAGACAGAAGGTGCAAGGAATCAATCGCTTCCTGCTTCCGCCCAATCGCTGTTGCTCAACCTAAGAACAGCGAGTTTAACGAACGATGACAGGCTTGGGGAATTTCGGCCTCACTCACTGTTGAGGGGCGAGGGGAAGAGAGGGTCATCCCCCTGTGCCAGGAAGTGTGCAAATAAGGCCTAATGGTTCCCAGTCAGACACAAAAAGGTCCTGGACCTCAGGCATCTAATCCAGCCAGCCACTAACGCTGATTCCAGTAAAAATTTCCGGTTTCCTACTCAACACATTTGTCTGTCGTTTGCCTAGAGAAAACCCAGGTAGAAAACTGATGTTTTCTCGCCATTGTGCTTTCACTTTCTGACGGCATTTTGGCCTGGTGGGGGATGTTTTTCAAAAATCGTCCTTATAGTGTTCCCACCACCACTCACATGCACCGAGGGAAGAACCAGGCCCTCATGGCCAGTTAGAGGGCTCCAAAAGCCAGGCATGGGGGAGTCCTCGTGACCAAAGTAAGGACACGTACACAGTTTTCTTTGGTATTTTGAATGCTGTTTGTTGGTATATGTTTTTAAGGATAGAACCTATCCTGTTCATTTCTGTGAGTCTTAGTTCTCTATTCCACTGTGGCATTCAAATGTAACAAAAGCTCATTTTTAAGGAAAAGTTATTTCTCTGCTTACTTCGTCATCTGCATACCTTGGGGGTAATAGTGGTAATCCATGTTTTAGAACCAGTATGAAGAGTAAATGAATGAATGAGCATTAAGTGCTGAGATGGTGCCTCGCCCATAGGAAGCACTCAGTAAAAAAAGGTAGCCATTGATAAAGGAAGGAGAGGCAGGCATCTGGAAGGACTGCCCGGAGGAGGCAGCATTTGAGCTGGGCCTTGAAGGATGGGTGAAAGTTGACATTGAGCGGATGGGAAAGCATCTCAGGCCAGAGTGGTCAGAGACGTGTGGGAAGATGAGCATCGAGTTTACTTTGGCTGGAGTATAAGCGAGTACAGGCAGCTGGAAAACTAGGCTGGACGCCACATGAAGAGCCCTGAAAGCCACGCGGAGGTGTTCAGACTTGATTTTCTAAGCCGTGGAGTTCCGGTGAATTTTGTGGGGGAGAGACAAGATCAGAACTGTAACTTGGGAAATTTGATGAGCCGGGGTTGGATAGATTCTCTGAGGGAGGAGAGAATTGGAAACCTGGAGTTGGAGTTTTAGTTCAGAAACAAAAGTAAAAGTAATGAGTAGTCAGGGAGGTGAAGAAAGGGTATTCCCCAGCTGACTAGGATGTGGGTGTCAGTTCATTCCTTGTGAAATGAAAGGGAAAATTTATTTCAATGTAAAATTGATACAGGCTCCCCTATTTCCCGTGGTTTCATATCTAAAAGAAAGACAGATTCTCATCTGTTTTGGGAAAGGTAAAATTACGGGATCTCTGCAGTCCTTGACAGTATTGCTTTTTAGCCATTGCGAGCCGTTAACTCAGTTTTCTGCTGGAGAAGCAAATCTTCACCTGTTCACATCGTTGTTTTCGAACCAGCGGCCCTAAGAAGAGTGACGATTGGGACTCAGTTTTCAGGCCAATCTTGGGGCATTTCATTTTCTTGGCGGTGGAAAACGGGCAAGAGAACAACAGGACAGCAACAGGCGCTGGGAGTCCCCACACACTGGCCCCTTGGGTCAGTGATACATGTGACAATACCTGGTAGTTTGTAAGGAGGACATTATATAAAGAAGCGTCAGGATTTTTTAGAAAAATAATCTCTTATAGCTTCCGTGTCTCTTGGCATAAAGCCATTTTAATGAGAAAACTGGGACCACGCGCTGAACAAGAGGCAGCGCTGGCTGTAGGGCCGCGTCTGATTGAGGCTGTGGTGTGTGCGCCGTGAGCTGGTGTTCCCGCCGCTGCTTAGGTAGAAATTAGGAAAGCAAGAACATTTCTTCTTGAACAGTCTATTACCGTTCAATGTCCAACAGTCTGTTCAACAGAAGTAACCTCTAAATAGTCAGAAAAGTGAGTTCTTTAAAATACTTTTTACAAAACAAACGCTTGACTCTTTTTTTCTTCCTCTATCTATTTTTCAGCAGGGGCCATAGAGATAGAGGAAAAGTAGTTTCCTCATTCTTTAAAATAAAATGTTGAGCTTTTGTATATTTTTCCATCAGTATGGTTTTTCTAGAAAATGTTTATTTTATGATTTTCGTTAAAGCTTTCTTGCCCTGGCTGGTGTGGCTCAGTGGACTGAGTGCTGGCTTGCAAACGAAAAGGTCACCAGTTCGATTCCCAGTCAGGGCGCATGCCTAGGTTGTGGGGCAGATCTCCAGTTGGGGGCATGTGAGAGGCATCCAATTGACATCTCTCCCACCAATGTTTCTCTCCCTCTTTCTCTCCCTTCCTTTCCCCTCAAATAAATAAAATATTTAAAAAAATAAAAAATACGGCTTTCTCAACTTTTTACTGAGACAACGTATGAATAAAATGTTAAGCACAGATAATTCACACTGGACAATTCTGTTTATTCTTTTATGCAGTACAAACATCGAGGCTCGTACATGTTTATCTCACTTGATTCTTCATCCCCAGTTCAGCCCTGAATCTGGTGTTTAATGCTGCAGCTTTCGTGATAAGATTCGTGGCTATCAACTTTGCCACACCTTTTGCTTCTCCTCTGCAGCTGTAACTGTGTGTGGTTTGGGTGTTAACTAACTCGTCGGAAGACAGCAGGTGGTTTTTCTCTTTGGCCTGCTCAATAAGGACATCCCTACCTGTGGTAATGAATTCGAGTGTTCATAATTACCTTTCTCTAAAGGCCAAGGATCTCTTGAAATAATAGACCAAAAAAATGCTTTGAAACCTTACAGTTACTAGACGAAATTAAGATACATATTTCCCCTAAGGTGGGCTCCCATCTGGCTCAGAGGAGAGATGCTAAATGAAGGTTTGCATCTGGAATAAATTAAGCAGTGTTGAGATATTTATAATGGTGACTATCCTTCACCGATACCTAAGAAGTCTGGTGGCCTGAGGAAAGGGGGAAGAGAAACCGAAAGAATATTCTTTGTGCAAACAGGGAAACTCATGAATGTGCCCTCATCTCCTCTGTGAGTCAGTTTTCATGGGATTGTGACCTCGTGCTAGAGTGGGTTTGAACAGATGTGTCAGTGACTCTTGGCCTTTCTGCTTATCAGTACCATCCACAAGATGTTCATCACGGGGAAAAGAACCTTTATCAGGCAATTCGGCCTCCCAGAATTGTGGCATTGATTGACTTGATGCCCCCACACCTGACAGCCAGGACTTCCATCTGGCCCTAGTGCCTGGGGCTTCGACATGCCCCCCCCCCCCACCCCCGTCAGGTGGCTGGAGGCCTGTTCTTCGGGTCAGGCTAGTTCCCTTCCGGGGGTGGGGGGGTCAGGCTTACTTGGTGGCCTTCTGTTGATATGAAAAGGAAACCAAGTTAGGCCAGCCAGGCTGCAGCTGCTTTATATAATCCCTCAGCTTTCTCATATGCCCCATCTTCACCATCATTTCTAACCAGAACATAGACGCAGCACAGAGTGACTGACTGCTGGGTCTAAGCACCAAGATCCCTCATTTTTTTTTAAAGGAAAGACAGTAATTATGTGCATTTTTAAAATGTAAAAAAATGCACCAAATTTTAAACCATTTGAATGAAGGGGTTTTCTTTTCTTTCTTTCTTTTTTTTTTTTTTGGCTTATTTGGGACCAACAGACATCCGTGTACTGCTTATATAACAAAATCAGTTTATTAAGGAAAAAGAAGCATGCGAAGATACACATGACTGACAATTTTGTCTTCTGTTCTATTGCAGAAATTGAAGCCAAAGAAGCTTGTGACTGGCTGCGGGCAACGGGCTTCCCCCAGTACGCACAGCTTTACGAAGGTGAGCCGGGAACACTGTTTCTTTTTTAATTAGCATAATCATATCCTTGCTTCAAAGTTATTATGGATCTATGGTTTATTTTCAGATACTGTATTTTATTATATACTGAACTATTTCATTCATTAAAATAACAACATAGCAAGCACCTAAGACCCCCACCACTCAAAACAAAAGCTAGGACCTTGATAAAAACACCCACATGTCCCCCAAGAGGTCCCTCTGTTGCCCCCACACCTGAAGTTGCCATCATCCTGAAACCTCTCCTTACCAGGTTCTTGCTTTCGTGTTAGGTAGTTTTATTGCATTTTCCTAAAATACCTTTTTCTAAACTTATTTTTCCTCTATAAAAAGGCTATTGTGCTCTACGTAATCTTGTAGGATTTAATACTTTCACTTCTTATATTGCGATTTCTCCATTCTGTGTGCCCCCTGCTTCTGCTTCGACTGCTGTGTAATAAATACTTCATTGCAGGGATGCAACACAGTTCATTCATATACACGCACTGGGGAGCCTTTGGGTTTTCTGCTTTGTGTGCATAAACTGTGCTGTTTTGAACATTCTTGTGCTTTTGTGGTCCATGGGCAGTAACTGATCTTGCATGTATGCCCGCTGCTGGCTTGTAGTAGGGTTACTGGGTAATAGAGAATATGTATATTCACTTTTATAGTGCAGGTTTTAAAAAAATGTACTGGTTTTCACTCCTACACGTATTCTCACTGCTTGATATATCAGACTTTAATTTTTACCAATCAAAGGGCTATGACATGATATCTTACAGAGTTTGACTTCCATTGCCCTAATGATTAATGATATGATGCATATTTCTTTATGTCATCTGGTTGTATCTGTTTGCTCTTCTGTAAAACCTGTTGCACATTTTCCCAGAGTTGATTATGCTTCTCTTCATGATTTGAAGGAGTTCTTTATTGCGAGTGGTAAGCCTCCACTGCTCCAGTGTTGCAGTTTGTAATTAGGCTCTTCACTTTTTTTGGATTGTCATTTGATGAATATTATTTCTTCTGTGGCATTCGATTTTGTAATGAACAAAAATGGGCCTTTTGAAAGAATGATTAGGGTCTAGGATGAAGTTTCACTCCTTCATTTCCTCAGCAGGGCCCTGGGGATTGCTGGGGTGCTGGGGGCAAGGGTGAGGGACACCCCCAGTCTCCAGCCTTCACTCAGCCTCTGCCTGCCCTGCAGGGGGACAGTGCAGTCACGCGGTGACAGGAATGGGCTGTTTAAGTGAGGGCTGTGCTGCACTTCAACAAAAGTTTTAAAAAAGAAAGAAAAACAAAGAAAAATGTAAATCGAATGGAAACAAAAAAATAAATGAGAACTGTATGATACTCTATATCAAATCATTTAAACATAATGTATAGTTGTGAACTAGTGAACTCCATTTTAGGAATAATTTTCAGGCAAAGGTTGGGTGAAAAGTGACCCCAAATTGAGAGTAAATTAAATGACTTTCAGTTCAGTGCTTCTTCCAGATTGAGCATTCTCGGTTCCCTTAATGTCACCCAGATGACCACACCAGGTGTCTCTTCATTCATTCACTTCTCACCCACCCAGAGGTCCATTCAAGTGACCGAGCAGCTAGTATGAATTCTGCACCAACAAGGTGAATGCTACACATCGTATAAAACCAGACGGTTTAAGCCTCAAAGAACAACTCTAAAGGACTGTCAAAATTTCAAAAAGCAAACATAACTTTGGTTGATTTACATTTCAAACTACATCTTTTTCATCAGTTAAGAAGGAAGGAGATACTATATGAGACAGCCCAGTGTGTCACACAATATCTAAAAGATCCAGTTGAAATGATGGCACTTGAATTTTTTTCATCAGGATGTTCACTTTTCTCACGATACATGGTGACTTTAGCCCTGACCAGCGTGGCTGAGTTGGTTGGGTGTCATTCCACCAAGTAAAAGAGTCGCCGTTTTCATCCCTGACCAGGGCAGATACCTGGGTTGCCAACTGGGTCCTGGGTTGGGGGTTGTATGAGAGCCAACCCATCCATGTTTCTCTCTCACACGGAGGTTTCTCTCCCTCTGTTCCTCTCTCATTTCCCCCTCTCTAAAAAGAAATAGATCGTTTTTAAAAAACTGATTTTAAAATGTGTTTTTAGTTCTTCTCTCCTAGGGTAATAGAACAAGCAAACTGCTTCCTGTACCAATGGCAGTGGCCTCTCCATTGGAGTAGGGCTCGCTACTGACCTTCTTTAATACATGAGCAGAATTGCACAAACCCAGGCTAAGAGTGAATAAAGTGTGTAAGTTTGAAAGTGCTAGGCATGATCAGCAGGTTGCCTGGAAGAGGAACATGGGTTTGGGGTGGAGGTACCCCCCCAGGAGCACGTCAGTCAGGGACCAGAGATAGCGTTCTTCCCCTCGCCCACGCAGCCAAATTAATTCACTACCAAATTTACAATATCTGGTCTTCCTTACTGTAGCCCAGATTGAATGTATGATTTCTCATGAACATGGATTCAGAATTATTTTAATGTTGGACTGGGAAAAATATTTCACCGCCGCTCCATGTCAGAGAGTATCTCCAATTACTTTCTTCTTTTCTCTTTTTCTACGGTATTTGGTTAACCTGCATGTTTATTATGAAGGCGGTGCTTATCTTTACCTATCAACCCAGAGAATATCTCGGTCCTCCAGCAGGACTTGCGGGGAGGGGCCAGCAGTCTGTTGGATTTCCAATTCACAGCTCTACTGGAGATGGTGGAGATAATTGCATTCGCAGCGGCGGTCACAGACAGGCCTGTCCTTTGTTCCTTTTGTTCTCCTGTTTAGAAATGAAATTTCCTTCAATTATGTCCATTTTTGGTGTTGATTTGCTGCCAAACAGCACTTTCTTGTGATGGGTGTGTTTGCTGACACCCAGTGCCAGTCCCTGTCTTAAGGTCTTCGCAGATCCCCAAATGCAGACTGCATTTGCCAGGTTACATTTCGGGGTCCCTTTGTGTTTACCGGTCCTGTGGAAGCCTAAGCCTCCTTTGGAGGTATGTTGTTCTGGGCTGTCATTTCCCCCTTCCTCCTGCCACTCCGTGCAGGGTCTGTAGCACACACATACTCTGCACAGCAGCCCGCACATTCCTTGTCTTCCTGTTCAGCTTTATTTTGGTCCTTGGCAGGTTTTACTTCCTGCCTTTAAATCCAAGCTGGAAGTTTAAATCTTAAACTGAAGAACTCTGAGAACTTCTTCTATACGTTGAAAAAAACCGTCATCTTTTAGGAAGGAGTTTAGGCAAAAAGAGAAGATTATTGATTTAATTATGTCACTCCTGTCTTGCTTTTAACCCCTACTGACCCTAGAATTTTTGTTAAAACAGAATTTTAAAATTAATTTGAATCGTGAAGGTAATCTAAAATACAGCCCTGGGCAAATGAAGTTAGGAACTGCTCAAATAGCATAGTTGCTGTCTAACATAAACAGGCTTGTGAGTTTTTAAATTTACATTCGTAGATCTGATGTTATTCTCTGGAATTATTCAAAATATATTCTTTAATGTCAGCGCCGTTATTTAATAGAGTCATTGATGTCTTAACAATGAAATTCAAAGGCACAATCCTTAAACAGCTTTGCAGTGTGCCTTGCTTGTGTTTACTAAGAGTTCACGTTCACTGTAAGTTCTTATTTCCACTGTATTGGTGCCATCGATCATTTGCCTAAGAGACTTGGTCTGTAGTGTAATGACAAGATATAAACCTGCGATACTAAATTTCATCTGTTTCTTCATAAATCCTTGGGCTGTATCTCCTTCATTGGTTTTCTTATGTTCTCATTCAGAGAACAGGATGAGTAATCGAAATCTAGCCCTCAGAAAAACAGAATCAACTCTAACACTCATTGTGTTGTTTTTCAACATTGTAAAACAGAGAAGGTACTTTTAAGTGTTATCGCCAGAAAATTAATTACTTATTGACGCATTTCCCCTAATAGCTGGATCTCTGAAGAAGAGTAACATGCTTTTATCTCCTGGTGTTTCAAGAGCTGTCGTAAATCGGTGCTTGCTTCTCTTTCCCCTTCCCTCCTTGGACTTTTCAAGGAGGATTTTTCAACAAGGAGTAGGAAAATGAATTCTTCATTGAGTTGACTCTGCTTTTCAGTTCTGATGGAACTCAGTATTCTGAGTGTTGAACTCTTCTACAGATTAAGGGATATGGGATTCTGTTGTTCTACTGGCCTTCTGTTTTAGGGGGAGTTCTTTAAACTCCTAAAAAGCCAAATGGAAGTGCTAAGATGTGTTTAAAAATAGCACATCCTGAATTCTCTGGCTTTTGATGTTATGCAAATAGATTGGGTTTACCACCACTTGCCCTTGCTCTTGACATCTTGCCTTGGCCCAGTTTTCCGTGACCTCTTCCTGGTCAAATGTGAACAAAAACACACATGGGGGGAAAAAAAAAAAAAGAAAAACCCAACCACATGAAAAGGGATCATCCTTCTTGTTAAATTATAATTTATAGCATGGGTCTGTGGCCTGCTGATTTGTTTAAAGGTAGAAGAGGGTTTTGAACCACTTAACTCTGGCCAGAAGAGATACTTTAATCTTCAAACTACTTCAGATTCTAAGCTCCTTTAGGATGCTAATCAGAATTATCTTAAATTGCTTTGTTCTCTCCCAGAGCACTTGATAGCTAGGGAATGAGGTGTTTGTTCTGCACACAGTAGGAATTCAATAGCACTTTGGAATATTCAGTGCCCCCCACCCACTCCTTGCTAAACTGGATTAGTTGGGCAGGAACCTGGGGTGCTCGGTAAATGCATTTGTTTTTATTTTTCTGTGGATTTGTCTTTTCAGACCTCCTGTTCCCTATCGATATTTCCTTGGTCAAGAGAGAGCATGACTTTTTGGACAGAGATGCCATTGAGGCTTTGTGCAGGTAAGTGGACATGTTTCCAGCATTTTAGTTTAGTTTAGTTTTTTGTTTTTAAAAAAAAAAACACTGGGCTTATTGCCAAGATGGTATTTGCTTGCTTTTGTTCTAATGATGTTAGGTCTTTGATTAGCAAATGGGTATAGTGATTTACTTCATTATACATCATTGGCCTTTTAATTAAGATAATTAAAAAATTCTATTATTTACTATTATAATAACACTGTCCTAGGAGGTACTCAAATACCACTGCATACTCGATACTATAGAACTGCTCAGGCAGTTAACCCCAGATGGTTCAGAAACCTGGAACAGGATTTTTGAAAAGCCAGTGGGCTTGACTGCCCTTGCCCAGCCAGGTACCCTAACAGAGCCAAAGCTGCCGTCCAACTGGATGGAAATGACACATTCAGAGGGATAAATTGGGGGAGGGGGCCGTGACGTACCAGAGTCAGGAGGGAACATTGCTTGAATTCCAGAAAAGCTTCTCTGAACCTGTTCTGCTTATCCAGGTGCAAAACAGTAACAATAGTATCAAATAAGGCAGTAAAGTAGCTCAGTAGCTCAGCTGGGCTGTTCAGGAACAGCGGTCAGGTAGCCAATGAGCACTAACCTGAACCGCGTCAAACTGCCGGTCGCCCCTGCTCACGATGCTGTTGGGCCTGTTTCACCGCAGCACACGTAGTCCAACGTGTAGCAAACAGTGACGGGATCCTGATCATCCTTTCAACCCTCATGACGTTTCGCTCATTTTAAGCCATTCACCCTTCTTCATTCTTCTCAAAATCTATAAAACTGTAAAAGCTGGATTCTGGGAAAAAATTTATACATGGACAAAATTCACATGCTGATTTGATTATAAAATTAAAGTAAATTCCTTTTAATTTCAGTATTTAACTTTGAAAAACATTACTAAGATAGAAGGACATATCCAGCATTTATTTCCACTTTTTTAGCAAAGAAAGCAGTGGAAAAATAATACTGTGAAAGTACTATTTTTTTTTTTTTTGCCTTTCTTACATAATACAGTGTTTATTGAGGCAGCTAACTTAAGCAGTGGTTTTAGGGAAGAATCGGTAGGATGTTTCGAATGGAAGATGGAATGGACTACTTCTCTTGGTTTAAGAAAGAGAAAAAAATGCCCTAATTAACCACAGAAACATTGTCACTTTTCAGATCCAAGCCATTGAGCGCTTGGAAATGTCCAGGGCTCGTGCACATTTTCTGAAAGGAACCCAGTCCCAAACCTTGAGCTGCAGTGCGTAATGTCAGAGCTGTGTCCTCTGGAATGAAAATGCGTGCAGTCGAGGGAGGAAGCAGGCAGCATCTGGAATATGAGCTACTGCAGACATTTTTTAAATGTTTCCGTGCTTAGCTGTGCGGCAGAATTGATTTAGTTTCAATCCATCATTGGTGATAACACGTAGAAATGAGGCCACTCCTACGACGTGTCCTGGAAAATATTTATGCATTGCATCACATCATCCATTTCATGCATGTGAAGCCACTTAGTGAGCGGGCCCCCGACCAGCAGCAACGGCATAGGAATTCGTAGGTCACAAGAAAATAGCATTGCAGCATTGCAGCCCAAAAGGTCCCGATGAGATTCTTGAATACTTATTTTTAAAGGAAATATTCGTTTGAAATTTAGTTTCCCGGCACTGAGGGGCAGGGTATCCTCAGTACTGTGTGATTTCCACTGGCGCGCTCACTGCGGAGAGGCGACCTCCCTTTGAAAGGGAGAAATCGATGCTCCTGGGTGTTTTGTGAAAAG
Organism: Artibeus jamaicensis; assembly: GCF_021234435.1. Taxonomy (NCBI): domain Eukaryota; kingdom Metazoa; phylum Chordata; class Mammalia; order Chiroptera; family Phyllostomidae; genus Artibeus; species Artibeus jamaicensis. The sequence goes on along the minus strand of NW_026522056.1, from coordinate 16,006,480 downwards.
CCAAAAACAGCTAGTGCTTGATGTGTGTTTGGATTCAGCAGCATTCTCTGACCAGGCTTGGGTTGTCTCTGAGGCGTGAAATAGTATCTCACAGCTTATGTGTGAGAAGGGAGTGCCGTGGGGCTGTCGGTGTGCTTTAAATCTGAGCACATGGGGAAAGGCTTGAGATTGGGTTTTCTTTAAAATATATGCATACACATCTCCAGAATTCACAGTGACAGTCATCGACTTGTTTGTAATGGAAAACCAAGGGCTCCTGTTTGCATGTTCACAGAAATAGACTTTTTCATGGAAAATGACTGTGCTTAGGAGAGGCCTACACAGGAAAAAAGGTGGGAGCACCATCCTTTGAAATGCCAACAGGTTCTGGGCCGTCGGCCTGGTAGCTGGAGGTGCTGCTTTTACTGCTGATGGTGCTGTCTCCATTCATTTGCTGCTGGCCTCTACTGAGTCCTTCTCTGCCCATGGCATTCGGGGGCCAGCAGACAGTGGATCTGGAGTGTGGTTTGAAACTTTGTCTTGTTGCAGTGTTTTGAGCAGTTGATTTTAAATACAGATGCTCATATCGCTACAGAAACTCAGTTGAAGTTTTGCTTTAATCAAAGATTGAGTATTTAATATTTTTGCTTTAAGACATTTTTAAATTTACTTTAAGTAAAATAATTCTTCCATGATTTTCCTTTCCTGCCACCAGGCTCCCAACACAGACACACACACACACAGATGTTACAGGTGCTCCCGTGCACGCACCGGTGCCCTGTTTAAAGGTCATTATAAACATTTGTACACTTAACATGTGCAGATCTTACAGCTCCTTGGTCAAAAATCTGGTAGGAACTGATTTATTAACATAGTCTAGTTAGGACACAAGACTGGAAGACTTAAAGTTTTCTTGAGAATGATGATGATTTTCTCTTAAATATAAAGTTTGGTAATGACCAAAACTATAATTAGGGAACTACTCTGATTTTTGGATTTGGAGTAGTGGCTGACATTCTTGCACTCATGCTGGTGAGAGATTTACCTGCTGGTTTCCTTGGAGAGGTTGGCTTTTGTCCCAGTCTTCTTAGCTTTGCTGCCTAATCCAATCCCAGTGGTAAAGCCAAGTTTATGAGAGTCACATTCAGTATTAACATTGAGAGAGTGATTGGCTTGTCCTGAAGCCCACGCAGGCAATGCCCAAACTGTGACCTGCTTACTGGAATACATCTTGTGAGAGGTTCTTTCTCTCTCTCTCTCTCTAGCTTCTGAAAAATACTCCACATTGCTGTTTTCCTGTGGAGTTACAACTGACTCCTCCTGTCAATACTGCAAAGAATCGCATAAATAAGACAATCAAACAATGATAAATAAATACTCGTTACTATAATGTTCTAAATACCTAAGCCTTGCAGAGCAGCCTGCCATCTAGTCGATTGTAACTTTGTTACTATTTCCGGTCTATTAAGAGGGAAGCAGGTAGTTTGTTCAAGTAATTGCACTAATTCCAAAAGAGTTGGAACAACTTTTATTTGTCAGGTCTTCCGAAAATTGTTGCTTTTTCTTTTCTCACTCTTCTCTTGCACTCTTCCCCTGTTCCCTTTTTGAGTGGGAGGCCTGTTCGCCCGTCTACTCTGCTTTTATCAGGGCGCTTAAAGCTCCCGGCAGTAGAGCTCCCCAACGTTTGATGGCCCACCCCTCAACTCCCTCCCCCAAGAGATAAGACTGACACATTCCTGTGCAGCCCAGCCCTGGGAGGGCCCTGGGGGTGGGAACAACCTGCTTCGGGGCAGATGGTGTGATACCAGTGTTCTGCCACTCCTTTGCAGACTCACACTTAGGACATTAGCTGCTCCCATATATTCCTATGGTTCATATTTATTTTAGAAAGGAATGAAGAAGATACTGCCTTTGAGTGCCAGAGCCACCAGGTTTTAGTCCTGTGGCTTTGGATGAGATCGGTGACCTTTGGGCCCCCATTTTGTTATCTATAAAAAGAAGCCCAATAACAATATCTGTACTTCAGGGTTGTGGTGAGGACCGAGGTGAAATGATACATATGAGATACAGGCATAGCGCCTGACCCAGAATGAGCCCCCGACTGCTGTAGCTGGAACTATTATCTCTAAGGAGGTACCGTCCCTCCCACCAGTGGGCGTGTTTGGAGGTCATGAGCACAGAGGCAGATGAATCCCACACAAACCCCAGGGGGTAACTTTCAGGCTTCGAAATTGAAAGGCCATTAGTTTGGCACTACCAAAAGAAAAAGATCGTGTTGACCTTTATAAAACTGGCCTCCTGGGTCTTTTTTCTTTGACTCGATCCTAGAGTTTGTGAAGTAAGCCCTTCCGACACCCTCATAGGCCTCCATGCCCAGTAAACTGGGTTATAAACACCACTCAACCATTAAAGTCCAAATGAAGTCAAGTGGGTGTTTGGTTCCAGGTGTGATTAATGAAACCCAGGCCTGAGACTAGCTGTAACCAGTGCAGATTCTTTAAACCTTGAAAACATTGAGAACTAAAGCACTGTGGGTATAAGTCCTTTAAGTAGTGATGCCCCTGGAGAGGGAGGGACCTTACAGCCACTCATTTGAAAGTCTGTGGACTTTTTCTTAGTTACTTGTTTTCTTTCTCTTCCTATCAACAGAGAGAATTTTTCTGATCATAGGTGCTCTGGGTTATCTTTGTTTATTCTCTAAACAGGCTACCATGTAATCTGTGAAATCAAAGGCAGTCTTTATCAGCAGGCAAAAAAACTTTCTATCCTCCTGCGTGTCAGAATTGTTAGACAAGTCGCAAGGGCAGGACTTGAAACAGTAAAGCCTTGAAAAGGTCTTGTGGTCAGTGAATTAAATGCTGTAATTCTATGAAAACAGAAGAATGGCAATTGTAGGAAAACCCAGAAGACTGATGGTGTAAAACTGCAGATTCGTTCCTTTTCTTTTCTTTTTTTTTTTAAGATTTTATTTACTCATTTTTAGAGGGGAAGGGAGGGAGAAAGGTTCGTTTGAGGAAGACAAAAGTGCTGACCATCTGGAAGACGTCAGAATTCGGGCCTGATGGGCTACCCTTGCCACTTTTGCGAATCAGTTATATCAGAAAGTAAAGACTTTCTTTCTGCAGCTATTTCATTATATATTAGTGACAGGGTTTTTCTAAGTATTTCATTTTCATTGAAATGAAATGAAATTTAACTTCACTTGTGAAATGAAATTTCACTTAAGTCTAAATTGACATTCAGAGTTACAATATGACTCCCGTTCCAAAGAAGAATCTGATCTGAGGGCTTCCTTTGAACTCTGTAAGATTTTGACCCTTGCAGCTTCAGTCTACAAGTTCATTAGTGATCGTTGGCAGTGTTGCTTTGAGAATACCAACCATTATTCGGTACTGAAACAGGAAGTTGTAAAAAGAATGCTGTGTTAAAGAGGGCTCTTCTTTTGTTTTAAGAACTCACTAATCTTTGTTTTAAGAACTCACTAAATTTTTAACAGGCTGCCTACAGTTATTATTTGTTAGAGATGAGTAAAATTATCTTGTTGTTATATGTGGATTTTGACTCGAGACAGAATATGGTGTTTGTTTTACCAACGACCCGCTCGGTTCCTCGTTGCTGTTTCAAGTGGACGTCGCCCACCGGCACTTGGTTCTCGGTTCCGTGTGCCACCCCCTCCCGGGCCAAGAGGTGTTCGTCCCATGAAGAGCAAGAGGCACCTGACAATATTGGGTTGGCCAAAAAGCCTATGTGGGTTTTTTTTTCTATAAAACAAAAGACACATTTTTCATTCTCACCAATACTTTTATTGATTCGGGCATTTTGAGGATGTCACCTGTCTCCCACGTGGTATCACGTTGATTGCTCTCAGTTAATGTCTCCCTTTGGTCACTGTCAACTTCAGCTGGTCTGCCTGACTGTGGAGCAGTGTCCACCAAGACCTCTCTAGCTCGAAGCTTCACAAATCTCTCCTGACCGGTTTGGTGGGTCACAGCAACTTCTCACACTGCACAAATCCTTTGTTCTTCCTTTCGTTTTTACTGCGTTTCAGTTGCATTTTCACCTCTCTTGAAACAATAAAGCATTGAGTATTTCTTCCACCTTCAGTATTAAAATGGCTATACAAAAATTCACCCATTTTGATCATTTAAAATGCACACTGATAGGACAGCTCTCACCATACAGACTAACAAAATGGTTTCGAATGAATGGAAAGACAACTAAGAGCTACTAGAACCATCTTATGGGAAAAAAACCAGACAAACTTTTTGTCCAACCCAATACCATATATCTCATTGTACAATTTTACTATAATGGTACAATAAAATTTTAATGAAAAGAATTAAAAAATATTTAGAGGTATTTTTAAGCTACTCAACTTTTTTAAAAGTTTCTAATACTGTTCTAAATGATAGATAGTAATGGAGTCAAAGAAACTCATTAAACACATCAACCGTTTGGAGAAAAATATTTATCCTCCCGTCAGCAGTGTCCTGTGTTTGCTAATGTTATTTCTTTGCTCTGTAGGCGTCTGAATACTTTAAACAAATGTGCGGTGATGAAACTGGAAGTCAGTCCTCATCGGAAGAGAGTGAGTATATGGGATGGACAGCGGGAGGAAAAGGGCCGACCGGAAACTCAGTGATGTGTTCTGTAGTAGGTTTTGCTTTCAAACTCGTACTTCCTTGTTCTCTAAAAACTGACATTTTTAATATTATAAATCAGTTGAGTTTACCAAAGATTCTGTAGTCTTAATGTAGTTGAGACCAATAGCTGCAGGCAGCCCATAAATTGTTTTTCCTACTGTATTTTTTTTATTTGAGATGCAATTGACATATAACATATCAGTTTCAGGTGCACAATATAACGATTGGATATTTGTACATATCACATAATGATCTCCACAATACAAGGGGGATGCCCCCCAAAACAGAATTACCTTCTGGAAGGTGGTCCCCTTGTAGTACAGGCTTTCCCTGCTAGGTGAGTGTTCTAGGAACCCATCTGTATCAGTGTGCCAGCTGGAGTTGTTGTGAGAGGCTGCATTCGGCATCAGCGATTTTTTTTTTTTAATTCTTTTCAACATGTTTGCCCATCTCACGGTGGCTGATTTATGAGCACACCTGCCACACCATGCCGAGTGTTCGGTTTTTAACCAAAAGTGGCATGATCCCTGTGCTCCACCCTCCCTATTCACCCCATCGTGCCCAAGTGACTGTTTTTTGTTTCCCCGATGAAAAAAGCCCTCAAAGGGAAACATTTTGCCCATGTGAAAGAGGTGAAACAGAAAGCAGCAGAAGCACTAAAAGGTATCAAAATCGATGAGCTTAAAACCTGTTTTGAGTATTGCATCAAATGGAGAGCACTTTGAAGGTGACTGGAGTTTAAACATGTAAGAATAGATACACAGTTCTTAATAAGTAAACTCCGGGCTTTTTGGGTCCCCCCTTGTAAGTCTAGTTAAACATCTGTCACCACGCGTAGTTGCAAATTTTGTTTCTTGGGATGAGAACTTTAAGATCTGCTCTTTTAGCAACTTTCAAATGTGTGATACACTATTATTAGCTATAGTCACCATGCTGTAACTACATGCCCAGGACTTACTTTATAGTGAGAAGTTCATGCCTTTTTACCCTCTTCACCCATTTAACCCAACCCCCCACCTCTGGCAATCACCAGTCTCTTCTCTGTATCGGTGAGTTTTCCTGTTTTTTTATCTAAACAGATTGCCTGTTTTGCCTCCTTAACTCAGTGTCGCCTCAGGTAGTTGAGGCTACTCCATATTAAAGGGGTGGGGCTAAAAAAGGGGGTGGGGCTTAAGGCATAGTAGTAGACGTAGCATTGCTCCCCACAGAAATTACTGCTAGTTCCCATACATAACAGTTGAGTATGTTTCAAAGCTGCAGAGACTGGAGTGAAGGGAGGAAAGGAACTGGGAGACAAGGGAGGGCAGGAAGTCCTACGCATTCTAGTCACGTGGTGACACATGACTGAATCAGATGGTCTTTCCCTCTATGTATGAAATGTGAGGACCTTTTATGAGATCTTAAGAGAAGAGGTGGGCGTAGTACTGGGAGTGAGTGTCACAAATTAGAGTAAACAGGAATGAGTTTGGTCAAAGAACATACTACTGATCGTTCAGAGCACAGGTTTTAATTATCCTGGAGTCCCTGCAACAAGTTGCCTTGTTGGGGAAGTTAAACCTTTTAGACCAGTGAACTGGAGCCTCAAAGCCCACTGAGCTGTGCAGATGAGGCTGCAAGTCAGCGTTTAATGCTCTGGACTCACTGTCCTGTGACTCTTGGGCCTTGTGGCATTTCCCACACCGGTGGGGAAGATAGACATACTGAGTCATGCCTGCCTTTTGGCATTCCTTCTGAAAGGCTCAGGGGCAATAGCTTGTGTTACACCATAACCCTGAGTCCTGCCCGTAAATCAAGTATCATCAGCAAAGATCTTACCTAGCTTTGGTGCACGTTGCCTGTTGTCAAGGCTGGGTATTTGGGAAGCTTGTGAAATTGCCTGAAGGGGGTCTGAGGTTGAAACCTCACAGGACACTTGTGCGTTGTTTGCTCTGTGCCGCGTGTCTGGTGGGGGGAGGAACGGAAAGAGCAGGTAAGAGAGTGAAAAGTACCGGACTGAAGACGTGTGACTGCTTACCTTGCTGGGCGTCTCTGCCAGTCAGTTTGGAGAGCTTGTGAATGCGTGGGGCGGCTGAGGACTTCAGTTACCGCTCTTCTTAGTGTTTGAAAACTACCCTTTTAATTGCGAAAGGGAACATAAACACACGCTATCAACAGACAGCAAAACTGGAGGCAGAGCGGAGGCAGTCCTACCCGCTCCTGCCTCCAGTTCAAAATACTTTGCATGCCTGGAATTTTCGCAGATTTCTACTGTCTCCTCTGCGAGCAATTAAAGAACAGCCTATGGATCCCAGAGTTTCCATAAAATAACTCTCATTAACTTGGAATACTTAGTGAGGCTTTTTCCTGTTACATTCTTCACATGCATAGTTGTTTCTCTTTTTTAAGTGATGAAATAAAGAAATAAGGAGGGGAGAGGGAATCGCCCCTGATAGTGTATTATAAGCTGTCTCCTAAACCCTGTCCCAGGGATGAATGGCTTTATTCTGTCTTTTCAGAGTGAGGATTCAGATGAGGATGAGCCTTGTGCAATAAGTGGCAAGTGGACTTTCCAGAGGGACAGCAAGCGGTGGTCCCGACTTGAAGAGTTTGACGTCTTTTCTTCAAAGCAGGACCCAATCCCTGGGTCCCCAGAGGATCCCCGCCTGAAGAGCGCCCCGAGCCATGAAAGCATGCTGACGGACCTCAGCGAGCCCCAGGAGGTGGCTTCCGTCCGCAGCCTCAGCAGTACCGGCAGTCTCCCCACCCACATGCCCCCCAGCGGGGACACCGCGACACCCCGGACTAACTCCGTCATCAGCGTCTGCTCCTCCTCTGTCAACTTCGTAGGCAACGATGACTCTTTCTGCAGCCTGCCCTCTCCCAAGGAGCTGTCCAGCTTCAGCTTTAGCATGAAAGGCCACGAGAAAAATGCCAAGTCCAAGACGCGCAGTCTGCTGAAACGCATGGAGAGCTTAAAACTCAAGGGCTCCCACCACGGCAAGCACAAGGCGCCCTCCAAGCTGGGGCTGGTCATCAGCGGGCCCATTCTGCAGGAGGGGATGGATGAGGAGAAGCTGAAGCAGCTGAACTGCGTGGAGATCTCCGCCCTCAATGGCAACCACATCAACGTCCCCCTGGTACGAAAGAGGAGCGTTTCCAACTCCACGCAGACCAGCAGCAGCAGCAGCCAGTCCGAGACCAGCAGCGCCGTCAGCACGCCCAGCCCTGTCACCAGGACCCGGAGCCTCAGCGCCTGCAACAAGCGGGTGGGCATGTACTTGGAGGGCTTCGACCCCTTCAGTCAGTCGACATTCAACAACGTTGTGGAACAGAACTTCAGAAACCGGGGGAGCTACCCAGAGGACACGGTGTTCTACATCCCAGAAGATCACAAGCCCGGCACTTTCCCCAAAGCCCTCTCCAATGGCAGTTTCTCTCCCTCAGGGAATAACAGCTCTGTGAACTGGAGGACTGGAAGCTTCCATGGCCCTGGCCACATCAGCCTAAGGAGGGAAAACAGCAGCGACAGCCCCAAGGAACTTAAGAGACGCAACTCCTCCAGTTCCATGAGCAGCCGCCTGAGTATCTATGACAACGTGCCAGGCTCCATCCTCTATTCCAGCTCAGGTGACCTGGCCGACCTGGAGAACGAGGACATCTTCCCCGAGCTGGATGACATCCTCTGCCACGTGAATGGGATGCAGAGGATAGTCAACCAGTGGTCAGAGAAGTTCTCGGATGAGGGAGACTCGGACTCAGCCCTGGACTCTATCTCTCCATGCCCGTCCTCTCCCAAACAGATACACCTGGATGTGGACAACGACCGAGCCACCCCCAGTGACCTGGACAGCACGGGCAACTCACTGAATGAACCCGAAGAGCCCTCTGACATCCCGGAGAGGAGGGATTCTGGGGTGGGGGCCTCCCTGACAAGGTCCAACAGGTAAGAGCTTTTGTCCCCTCTCCTGATTGCAAGAGGGTAGTCAGGAAAGAACTGCTTCTGCTTGTTGTGTAGGGGAAATAGGGTAATTTTAAGTCTGGCATTCGTAGCCACGGAAATACCTAAGAAAGAGGCAGATGGAGAAATCCCAACATCCCAAAAGAATGGATATCATTTAATGGGAAGATGTAGTAAGTTCTATGGATGGTTATACAATAGCGTGAATGTACTTAACGCCCCTGAACTGTACACTTAAAGATAGTAAAGATGGCCCTGGCTGGTGTAGCTCAGTGGATTGAGTGCGGGCCTGCGAACCAAAGGATCACGGTTTGATTCCTAGTCAGGGCACATGCCTGGGTTGCAGGCCATTTCCTAGCAGGGGACGCACAAGAGGCAACCATACATTGATGTTTCTCTCCCTCTCTTTGTTTCCCTTCCCCTTTAAAGATAAGTAAATAAAATAAAGATGGTAAATGTTATGTTATTCTCAATGTGCATCCTCTCAGCTCCCAAGCTGAGCAGCCCGCTGCCACCCCCGCGACTCCCCAGGAAGAGCCATGGACCCCCTGACTTGGCCCCGCTCTTCTCTCTCAGGCACAGGCTGAGGTGGCACAGTTTCCAGAGCTCGCATCGGCCGAGCCTGAGCTCCGTATCCCTGCAGATTAACTGCCAGTCTGTGGCCCAGATGAACCTGCTGCAGAAGTACTCGCTCCTGAAGTTAACGGCCCTGCTGGAGAAATACACACCTTCTAACAAGCATGGTTTCAGCTGGTAAGAGTTTAAACAGCTCTGTGAGTGGTAATTGGAAGTATTTTTGGTCAGTTCCTGAGGCTGTCCCTACACCGAGTATATGACAGTTCTGTCCTTCTAATCTCTTAGCTGACCTTCCCCGTGCAGTCACCCTTTGCCTCGTTGAGGCCAGGATTGGCTGGTGGGTTTTCAGCCCTCCCAGTGACGAATGGTCAGTTGATGGGGTGAGACTGCATCATCTTCCATCGACTTGTGCAGGTGTCTCCTTCCCAGAGATAGGAATAGCCCACCATAGGTACATGTGCGCGCAGTATCAGGTCATAGGAGGTCTGTCCCAGAGGCATCCAGCCATGTAATATGAAAAATAGAGACGTTTACTGAAGAGGTGCCTCAGTCTCCTGCAAAGTAGGCCCCTAGGGACCTCACACAGGTCTCACAGTCACCATCAGCTGCCCCGTTGTATTTTTCTAAATCTCATTGACAGTCTGAAATCTGTTCCCTTTCAAAGGTGATTGGGATGATGACCTTTCCCTTTTTAGTTTGGGGAAAAGTCAGAAGTCGCAGGGTGCCAAATCTGGGTTGTAGGAGGACTGAGTCACCTGGGTGATTGGAGGTTTCACCAAAAAACTCTGCACGAGACGTGATACGTGAGTGGGCTCATTGTCATGATGAAGCTGCCGATCACCAGTTGCCCATAGCTGCGGCCCTCCGAATCATCTGAGTAGTTTTCATGAAGGAATGTTCAAGCTTAATGCAAAATCTGATGCAGATCCGTTGCTGTACTGGCTCAGTCATTTGAATGCACAGCCACACGGTACACAGGTCTACCGTCCCCACTGACTAGGACAGTGAAGTCATCATTGTTCGTGCGAACAGCTTCCAGTCCCCTCTCCTTGGCCTCCAGGTTACAGCAATGTCATACAAACCCTTCTCGTTACATCAACAAACAATGGCTGGCCTTTTCCAGACAAACTTTTCCCTGTTTTGGAAAGAAGGAAGGGAAAATGTTTAGATCATAAGGTGTTACAAGGAAGACTTTAAAATGCTGCTCCAAGTACAGTACATGGCTTTAAAATCCTGTTCTGTTTTTAGAAAGCATTTTGATGTGACTGTTTACATCACTCAAAAATCTACCTGTACTAAAGATTTTAGGTTATGTTTTTTCCAACACAGACTCTTACACGGTGAATAATAAATCTAAGGAATTCACTGGCCTAAGATATCATAGAGTAAAATATACCTGAAGATAAAATTTACCAGATGTGGTATCCATAACTACTTACAAAAATACAGCCCTTGGTGTGCATAACTGTTGACCTGGATGGGTCATGAGTATGACCTACTATGTGCCTATCGTCACTTTTTTACTATCGGTGCGAAACAGAGAAATGTCTCTAGCTGGACATCCCAGCGCATTCCACTTAGGTCTTTTTACTATTCTGAGTGTTTATTATCCAATTGCACAGCTACTGTTTTTGCTAAAAAAGGGGACGTAACCTATTTCATTAGCTGTGCTCTGCAGCAGCCAGAGTGGCCAGAGAGCCAGCGGAACAGCGTCACTGGGCTCCCCTCTCCAGGACTCGTAGTGAGTTTAACTTCAGCATCAAAGCATCTCCTGTTCAAAGGCAGTTATTATGTGAGCCTTGCTAAATACAGAAGTTGTTTGTTCTGAATGACAGAAATAAGTATTGACCGGTTTATCCCCACATGCTTCAGATTCTCGGTAGAGATCGTAATGTGTTCTTTGCACATTCCGCTGCTGGGCTCTGCGCCCCCGACAAAGCGGGTATTATGCACACTTATAGCCGTGACACCGTATACTTAACTGTATGGAAATACAAATTTGGCCCCGCGTTTTAGTTTCACCTTTCCTAGAGCTATAAACAGCACCATGCCATGGCTGTTGGTCAGTACTCAGAAGTCAGGCAGTCTGTCTCCTGCCATGGTCCTGTGTGCGGAGAGTCATATTTCCCTGCTGGCTATTTAAAACTGCATATTTGACATTCTCGTTTCTGAGTTGTTCACCCCCCCACTTGCCACCAAACCCTCAAGAATCTGAAAGTCCATAATACTTTTTGAGTTCTGGTCAGTTTTTCCAGTGAGTCAAAACGAAATGTAAAAGCCTCACATTGTGGGATCCACAGAGTCTTTTCCTGTTAGTCCTGGCCCTTTCTTGTCTCATTCACAGAGGTCGTTTGTAGAGCGTGACAGGGTTAAACGAGTGGCAGTGGTTTCCCGCTGTCACATCCACCGCGGGGACTGGACCTGGTTTCAGTGCCCCAGGGAGCTGGGGCCAGGCTACAAAACCCTCCTTGTTCTTCTCCGCCTTCCTTTGGACCCCCAAGGATGTTACGTCCTCTGGGCTCATCAGCTGGGGGATCTGTTTGGCTTCAGGTCATGAGCTTGGCGCCACGGTTGAGTTCTGAAGTTGGTCGTTCTGTGTGTGACCAACACCATGTATTTGCTTTATCATCATCCTGCCTGACCTGAGCCTTTTTTCTCCCAAACATGTTGGTCCTCATTGAGAACTTGGAAATGATTCGTGTCCGTTTTCATGATGACGGGGAACTTGTCTTCAAATTCCCTCGTGAAGCACCTCATTGGGGTCTTGCATTTTGTTTTCTGCATCTGTTCCTTCCTGTGCCGCCATTCTATAAGGAAGCCCATCTGGTTCCCTAAGAATATAGAGCGAGTTCTCGGGGTTAACAGTGGAAAGGGAGTCCCCAGGTGAGGAAAGGGGACTGGCCTCGCAGCCCCACCTCCGAGGAGATCTGTAACAGCACTGTCCAACGGAGCTGTCTGGGATGGCAGAAATGTTCTAAATTTGCACAGTCCAGTATGGTAGCAACTGGCCACAGATGGCTAGTGAGTGCTTGAAATGTGGCTACTACAACTCAAGACCTGATTTTCTAATTTTATTTCATTTAAATTTAAGTAGCCACCTTCCTAACACAGATCTAGGGCCCGCAGGGTTTACGTGCGGAGATGGACAAGGAGACAGATGAGTAAACATATCCTCTTCCCACCGATGTTCTTTAAATAGGGCTGTGCCCAAGTTCATGAAAAGGATCAAGGTTCCAGACTACAAGGACCGGAACGTGTTCGGGGTCCCTCTGACCGTCAACGTGCAGCGCACGGGACAGCCCCTGCCCCAGAGCATCCAGCAAGCCATGCGCTACCTCCGAAACCATTGCCTGGACCAGGTGAGAGCTGCCGCCTGCCGGTCTCACTCCATCGCCGGAGCCCAGAGGCGCTCCCTTTTCTAGTTCTGCGGTGAAGATGTGGCTTTCGGGCTTTCGTCTTGACACTTAATGTTTTTCTTCCAACAGGTTGGGCTCTTCAGAAAATCGGGCGTCAAATCCCGGATCCAGGCCCTGCGCCAGATGAATGAAAGTACCATAGATTGTGTCAACTATGAGGGGCAGTCAGCCTATGACGTGGCAGACATGTTGAAGCAGTATTTTCGAGATCTCCCTGAGCCACTCATGACGAACAAACTCTCGGAAACCTTCCTACAGATCTACCAGTGTAAGTGTCCTTTGATCTCGACACTGTCAGAGGTGGGGAAAAATGGCACCAGCTGAAACCTCCAGCTTCCTTTGATGTCATTCTTTCAGACGCGCCTGATGGCCTCTTGGAAACACCTGTCATCAGCTTCTTCCTTGCCTCCTTGTTTGTGGAACAGGTTTCTGTAGATCTGTGGAATAACCTAGAAATAAATGTCCCTTGTCATCCTTCTCTAACTACTGAAGCAGCGGTACCTTCTTTTATTCTAACTCCATAGCTTATTCTTTCACTGCTCTCTAGCACAGGGTCACCTAAGAAACTTAAAAGGGCAGGTACAGAGATCTCTCCACCTCGTCTGTGGAAATTTCAATTGCTTCAGGTCTCTCCAGCAGGATCTGTTGTGTTTAAAATTTCACAGGTGTCTTGAGTGTTTTGTCTTGGTGTAAAAATGAATAAATCATCCTTTTCTGTTATTCATCTCAGCTTCTGCCAGAAATACTTGGGAAAACAATACCCATGCCCTTCTCGCTTCTAAGTGAAGCTTAAAGCAAACAGTTATCTAAATTAATGATCAAGATCAGGATTACAGCTTCTACAGCCGTGTGTTTTTCTTGGCTCAGGGTTGTATTACAGCAATGTAATTTGAAAGCAGCCTCTCTCCGAGCTCAGATTGTCTGGAGCTGGCGTGTTGGGCTCTATTTTATGAGAAATGGAGCTGGTCTGGATTATTTCATTATTTGTTTCATCCTTTCAGATTTTATGAAAACACAGGTCACATTTTCCCCACCGAGGTATTTGTTATGTATTGTAACCATGGAGCTATTTAATCAGTTCGTCCTATGGAGCTCTGCCTTTGAGTGACTTGATTTTTCCACCACATGCCTTTTTTAAAAGAAGGATTTGCCTGGAAAAGGAGACCCGAAGTTTGGGTTCTGCATTTTCTACATGTGTATTAGTTTATGGGTCTAGTTCTCAAGCATGTAATTTTACAATAATCTCTCAGTGGGCTTTCAAAAACTTAAATCACCAGTCGAATAAATGTCTGTCGTTTAAATTGGCTGAATATCTGAGCGGCCCCCTTTTCTCATTGCAAGGATGAGCAGATTGGTTAAAATTAGGAAAGTCCCCAGAGGTACCAAACATTTTGTAGGAAAGACTAGGAAGTCTCAGTTTTCACCCTCTTATACGTATCTTAGATAAGATTTTTCATTGAAACTGAACAAAAGCATAAGCGTTATAATATCTTTAGTAATTAAGAATGGTAAATTGGGGATCTCTAAAAAGCACTTAGAAAAGGCGTTCTGAAAAACGAAATAAGCCGGCTTCCTCTGGAGTTGAACTCTGAGGTGGATTCAGGAGCATATTGGCACCGTGGGTGTTTAAAGTATTTTAACTCCTCCACCGGCAGGAAATACTTGAGGGTAGTGACGCTGGCGCAACCCTAATTTCTTCCATATTAACCTTGAGTACACTCTCTGCAAGTGCTTGTTCAGGACTGGGCTGAGCTCTTTGATGCTGCTGTGTTTGCTTTGGGACATTTCCTTGCAATGCACATGGAAAATCACTGGGCTGACGGGGAAAATGCTGCTGTTGTGCAGATGTGCCCAAGGACCAGCGCCTCCAGGCAATCAAGGCCGCCATTATGCTCCTGCCGGACGAGAACCGGGAGGTGCTACAGACGCTCCTTTATTTCTTGAGTGATGTCACTGCAGCTGTGAAAGAGAACCAGATGACTCCGACCAACCTGGCCGTGTGCTTAGCGCCTTCCCTCTTCCACCTCAACACCTTGAAGAGAGAGAATTCTTCCCCCAGGTACAAGGCCACCTCCCTCTCCTTCTCGGGTTGTCCACATGGTCTCTGGGGTTCATACCTAAATCAAGCAGAGAGCAGTTGGCCGTCTTCCTTCACAGCCCAAGTTCTTCTGCTGGCCTCCTTCCTCCTTTCTCAGCCCTGGGGTGTGACTTCTTGAACAATCTAGTTTTGGGGAGAGCTATTAGGGTTCATGCTTCGCCATGGGCGTTGTTCACCCCCCTGCTCCCGGAGCCCTCTGTAACCTTGTTAGCGCGCCCTTTGCCTGCAAGGTCACACAGAGCCACTGAACAGGTAGATGCGGGGTGAGAGTCCCGTTGCCTCGGCTTCTGTGCGGCCAGGAAAGCCGAGCTCCTAGAAAGGAAGTGGCCGGGTCTAGAAAGAACAAAAGATAAGGTTAAGCCTCAAAGTTAGCACCGCACCTGGCGTGAGCCCACAGTTCTCGGACTTGGTCCTTGGATGTGCACAAGGTGGGAGGGGCTGTAGAAGAAGTCAGAGAATCTGGAAAATACCAGGCTGATGTTTGCCCAATGCTTACGCTGCCCCCGCCACAGGACTGCACCCTTGACATTCATCAAATTCCCATTTAATCCTCATAGCAGTCATAGCAGGGGAAGGTAATGGTGGTGTCTGTGTCACACAAGGGGAAAGCGGGACTACAGGGAAGGTCCCTTAAACCAGGGGAATGCCAGTTAAGTCAGTAGCTGGCCTGTGTCTAGATGGCAGAGCTGGCTGGAGCCTCTGACTTACGTGACTGTTTCACGGGAAGGCCCCATGGTCCCGTGGGTGAGGAGAGAATCTCTCCCTGGGCACGCCTTGTACGCCAGATTCGACCAGCTGACCCTGTTCCCTCAGCTCCGGAGGAACCTCATGACCATTTCTCACCTAGGAGCTTGGGACCTAGCTGTGCTGGTCGAAGTAGCTTTGCTTCTGAAAGGCATGCAGTGCTTAAATACCAACTGTTGATGAGACATTCCAGCTTTAATGGGATGGGGAAGAGGAGGGCCATCAGATAAGACGAAGGCCCTTTAGGAAACAATGGATTTTCCCTTCACCTCTGAAGGGAGGGGGAGGGGCCTGTTTGTGTAAACTGGGAGGAACAGTGACGCTATTTACCCCTCCCACCACACGCCCCTCTTCCTTACCAGCCGCCCTATTTAAATAAGAACCTGTTTAAAGTGATCACTTTAAATAGCCTAGATTTCCTGGGAAACAGTCTCTTTTGCATTCATGGGTTTTGTATGTTGTTGATAAAACTGAAAAATTCTAATGATTAAAGTAAAGCTCTCTTTTTTTAAAAAAATGTCTTTGGGGAGATCATTTATGATATGAGTTTATTTTATTTTTTGAAGATGTTATGTATTTTTAGAGAGAGGAGAAGGGAGGGAGAAAGAGAAGAAAACATCAGTGTATTACTGCGTCTTGCGTGCCCCCCAGCTGGGGACCTGGCCTGCAACCCAGGCACATGCCCTGACTGGGAATAGACCCTCAACCTCTTGGTTTGCAGGCCTGTGCTCAGTCCACTGGGCCACACCAGCCAGGGCTAAAGTTCTCCTGAACCTTGAATGACAGACAGGCTCCAGTGAAATGGGTTCTTTCTCTCCTTTGGGTTTCCTCAGCTAACACGCTGAATTAAAAGTAAATGAATACTTGAATCTTCCCCCTCCTATTTCTTCTGCCTAGGGTAATGCAGAGAAAACAAAGTTTGGGCAAACCAGATCAGAAAGATTTGAATGAGAACCTGGCTGCCACCCAAGGGCTGGCCCATATGATTGCTGAGTGCAAGAAGCTTTTCCAGGTAAGGAGTTAGGAGTGTGGTTTGTTAAGGACAGTGTGGGTAGAACAAAGTCTTCAGTGCAGTACTCGTTCGTACCTTTCCAAAAATCGTTTCCCCAGGTGGAGGTTATATACATAATCTGAGAGGGTCATTAGATATATCATAATATATAAGCTCATTAGAGTTAGTACATGTAATGAAATTGCCCACTTCCATACTCACTAAAAAAAAAGCAACATATGATTTGAAATACCTCCTGTATCTGCAAAATGTGCCTTCTTCAACATAAGCCCATTTTAGTCACTTACCCTGCTACCGTGACTTTTCAAAGCTCCCTTACACTATAATAAGCTGTTCAGATGCCTTTTTGGGAAGATTGTTTGTATCCTTCTGACACCATGTGAGGTGGGCGGGGACTTCCTCCATCTGTTGGAAACAGGGTTGGACCACCTGCACTGCCTTGAGGGTCCAGTCCATTGTTTCTGCCCTAGCACTTCCGCAGATGGGTGGCGAGAATGCGGACAGGTGGATCGACCTCCCTTTGGTCTTGTGTCCCTCACAGGTTCCTGAGGAAATGAGCCGATGTCGCAATTCCTACACGGAACAAGAACTGAAACCTCTCACCCTGGAAGCGTTAGGGCGCCTTTGTAATGACGAGTCAGCTGACTACCAACACTTCCTCCAGGACTGCGTGGACAACCTGTTTAAAGAGGTCAAAGAGAAGTTTAAAGGCTGGGTCAGCTGCTCGACGTCTGAGCAGGCTGAGCTGTCCTATAAGAAGGTGAGTCCTCTCTCTGTTGTCAGCCAGTTGAGTTCCAGGGGTCAGCACTTGGGTTCATCAGAGATGAGACCCTGTTACCAATACAGCTCTCCACGGGGATCTGGCACTCGTACTCGTTCTTGTGGAGCCGGGCAGCCAGGTATTCAGATCCCCAGGTGAGAGTGGAAACCAGCCCCGTGAGGAATAATTCATCCGACACTTGTCAGAGGAGTCAGAACAGCCATTGTGATCCTACTGCCACAGAATCACACTGCAGGGCTTGGGGAATTATTGGGCTTTAGGGCCTTCTATAACCTGTTTAGATTCTCCCCATAATATGGTGGAAATCCCCTTGCATATCCCACTCTAGTCTTGGCCTTTTTTTTTTTACAAAAAGATTCTATTGATTTTATTTATTTATTTATTTATTTATTTATTTATTTATTTTTACAGAGAGGCTAAGGGAGAGAAAATGAGAGGGAGAGAAATATCAGTGTGTGGTTGCCTCTTGCACACCCCTTGCCAGGGGCCCAGCCTGCAACCCAGGCATGTGCCCTGACTGGGAATTGAACCAGTGACCCTTTGATTCACAGGCCAGTGAATCACGCCAGCCAGGGCTACTCTTGGCCCTTTAATTAGCATGCACCAGGTGGGGGAGAACTTAATTTATTGGGACTGAAAGCCCTGTGAGGGCAGATGCGTGTTGTATGGCTTACCATGTGTTTGCTGATAATGTGTCTCTCACCCTAAAAAGAAATAGACCATGAGCATGGTCTGGGTGGCCATGCAGGCTTGGGGGTGCAAATAAAGGATCCTTCTTCATGGCATTGACCCTAATATGGGTCCCAGGAAAACAGATGGAACAATTTTGACCTGAAGTGACACCAGCGGTTCCGTTCCCTCCAGCCTACCCTCAAATACACTCAGTGGTGACAGCCTTCAATGGGATGGGGAAAGCCATGATGATTATCGGCCCCCAAACAGAGGACCATGTACTCAGCTAGCAATCTGCCTTCAAAGTCCAGGCACCTGTGAAGTATCTTAGCACTGAAAACTACCTCCTCTTATCAGGTGAGCGAAGGTCCCCCTCTGAGGCTTTGGAGGTCCACCATCGAAGTCCCTGCCATGCCCGAGGACATCTTAAAGCGCCTACTAAAAGAGCAGCACCTGTGGGATGTGGACCTGTTGGATGCAAAGGTGATTGAGACCCTGGACAGCCAAACGGAAGTTTACCAGTACGTCCAAAACAGCATGGCTCCCCACCCTGCTCGCGACTACGTCGTTCTGAGGTAAGATCGTCCTCACTGATGAGCAGTGCAAGGAAGAGCCCGGGGGGCGCTGCATATTACAAGATGGTAAAATTACTTAAAATACAGTATGTGTCTCCATAAAAGTGTTGAACCCTTGCAAATACAGAAAATATATCTACTTTTATTCCAGTAGTAGGTTCATCCCTGAAACGCTTTAGACTGTTTTGGAATTAAGCTGAAAAAGAGAGGCACATTGAATTGAATATGGTCATGGGTGACAGATTCTTACCCCTTTTAAGACCAATGTTCTTGTTAGAAACAGCTAAGGAGGCATAAGCCAGGAGATAACATTTGGGTTCCAAGTGTGCTGTGGTTGAAGCTGATTTAGATCTAATTTCTAATTCTCTGGAGACACTGGAAGAGGAATTCCAAAAACCTTTGAGGACTTGCCACATCGTTACTCCAGAACGTTCCCGACAGAGCAGCTATTTAGACCCCCCTGCCCCAATGCAGTTGTGAGACGTGAGAGTGGTTTTCGGCTGCACTGCAGGTGGGCTCTCTGTGGAAGGACTGGCTGTGTGAGCACACGCACCCACTGGGGAAGGGGCTCTGCACAGAGCTGTCACTTAGGGTCCCTGCCCAATAGTTCAGAGGAGGCTGTCCCCGTGGGGCGGGGCCCTCGACCATCTCAAAGAGTGAGGCCCCATTTTCAACTTGGCCTCCAGGAAATTAGATGTTTTCCCTCTGGTTTTTGTCTCCTGCAGGACATGGAGGACTAATTTGCCCAAGGGGGCTTGCGCCCTATTGCTCACATCTGTGGATCATGACCGGGCCCCTGTGGTGGGGGTGCGGACCAATGTGCTCCTGTCCAGGTATCTGATCGAGCCCTGTGGGCCCGGGAAGTCCAAGCTCACCTACATGTGCAGGGCTGACTTAAGGTACGTTCTGATTCTGACTTGGTGGCTCGGAGTCACAAAAGACACCGAGACTGTTAGTCTGATACAAAGAATGGTTCAAGTGAATACATGTGGTGTCTTGGTTACTCTGTGGAGAGAGGTGAATGAGTAACACCTTCATTTCCTGGCCTTTGGATACCACTTCCTAATTTTGATCCTTAGAAAATATGGCCCTAAAGTAATGTAGATATTGTGGTTCTGCCATGAATTTAAAGCCACAGGAAATGAGAGTCTGAACTAGCAAGCAGATGTTTCTCATTTTATAGTCAAAGGTGTCTGAATAGTGTGACATGCCCCTTTAGTAATCAGCCAGGCCTGTATTCTTTGCTGGAGATGTGTTGTGTTAGTATCAGAAAATTAATGAAATTCAGCATTATGGACAAAAAACAAATGAACCTCTGAAAGCTCTCTCCAAAGTGGCTCTCGTGTTGAGTAAATTCTCGTTGGGAGTCTTTACATCTCAATACTTCTGCAAGTTTCCATGTACTCGGTTTCTGTTCCATATGCCGAAGCTTCCCCTGAAGAGTTTCACTCAGTAGCTGGACTCAGCTTGTAGTTTCCCGAGTTCCCAGGGCGCCGCAGCGGTGCCGGGAGATGACCCCAGAACACTAAGGGTGGGCTTTCCTCACACCTCGTGCTGATCAGGAAACCGAAGCACGTTTGAAACTTCCTGCAGCTGCTTTCAGGGCTTTCCAACGCGAAGAATTCATCTGCTCTTCCTTTCTGTTCCAGAGGCCACATGCCAGAGTGGTACACAAAATCCTTTGGACATTTGTGCGCGGCTGAAGTCGTCAAGATCCGAGACTCCTTCTGTAACCCGAACACTGACACCAAAGACACCAAATCCAGGTGATTACGGAGGCAGAACAACTGTGTCCACCGTCTGGGTGTTTGTTTCTAGAACCCTTGCCGGTCCTTGGGAAAAGGGGTTCTGCGTCTAACCCTGAAACAAAACGACACGTTGGAATATAGGAATTGACTGTAGTGATTTGATACATTTTTAAAGCTGCTTCCTGTTTGTTGAAGGTCTGTGTTATAGATCTTGACTGGAATATATGACTGTGCAAAAAAAAATGTATTCTTATGCGAATTGCTTCTGAGAAGCAAAACTCTTAAGTACATTGCGGAAGATAATGAAGATACTTCATTCTCTTGTGATACTGGTGTATGTGTACCTATGCCATTTTATTTGCAACGTGTTGAGGGACTGGTGTATCCACTGGAATAGTTGGTACTCTTTGACATGTTTTCTCACTGAGATGAGCAGAGAAAGGTTTGCACAGAGAAGTGTGTGTATGTTTGTTTGGTGCTGGTTGAATGGCAGAGATGTGAACATTGGGGTGCAGTGTCTGGCACACTGAGACACTTCCAAGAAGGATATTGGTGCATCGAGTTCAGTTTAACCTGGAATATCTGACTACCCATGGATCCATCCAGAAATGGAACCCATTTATTTGGGGGGGGGGGTGACAGCTCACCCTTGTCCATTTTCTCCTCTTAATTATTAAACAGAATCTTCTATCAAACTCTTTCTTTACCTGAAAAGTAACTGTAATAAATTTACTCTGCTGTCCCATTTCAAAGGTAGTTGATCTCTAGACCTGATTGCACATAGTGACATTGTTTTTAACCAGGACAGATTAGTTAAGGGATGAAAACTTCCCCTTACTAGTTCAACTAGAAGTTGAAATGTCAGAACTGAACACTCTATCACTTACTCCTGAATCAAGCATCAAAACGTTTTACTTATTGCAAGTCTTCACATTTTCATGTTTATAACAGAAAGTCTTTAAGACACACAATGCACAGGAACGTAGGAAACTACATATGTCTCAAGGAAATCCTGTTAATTTAATTAACCTAACCACAAAGGTTGTTTGTAAGTTGTTATGAAC
The DNA here is from genome assembly GCF_021234435.1 of Artibeus jamaicensis. NCBI lineage: Eukaryota > Metazoa > Chordata > Mammalia > Chiroptera > Phyllostomidae > Artibeus > Artibeus jamaicensis. Next base: position 15,985,235 of record NW_026522056.1, on the reverse strand, counting down.
AACCTTTGTTTGTTAGTTGTTGTTTGTAAGTTGCATTTCTGAAAGCTGTTTATTCATTGGATTGCCCTTAAAAACAAATAGGTTTTCTGGCTTTGACCTTCTTTTTGCTTTGTTTTCCCTGTATTTTCTTTCCCTTTATAATGATGCTTTTGGAATATATTTTAGTAGTAGTGGCAAATTGTTATCATGGTAGGAAACAAAAGCAAAGCTCCGGGACAGTTTTTTTGAAAGGGTGGTCTTTATTCAGGTTTTACTATAATGGTAAAGATTGACGTCAGAGGCAGTATTAGTAAATTTATTTAGTATGGGTCAAAGTGAATAATGTATGAGTGAGAATTGTGAGAAGGATTTTTATATTGTTATAACAGATTTTAGTTACCATTGTCAGTGTTATTTCAAAGGTTCTTTGAAGAATTGGCGGGAACAGGTTAGAGTGTTAAAATTCGAGTATTTTGGGTATCAGTGTTCCTCATGAAGATATACTTGTATATTCAATTTTAATGGCTTTCAGATTTGTAAGATTATATGTTGTATATACCATTCTATGAAGACACATGTACACATGTCCACTGTGCTTTCAAACATAGATTAAGCATGATAAAGGTTATTATTTAAAATGTACTTGTATTTATACCTCAGATAATCTTTTGGGTTTTGTACCTCAAGGCTTTTTTTTTTTCCTAATGTAAATACACTTTACATGAATACAGTCTAAGAGAAAAAAATAAATAAAAGAAGAGGTTTATAATGTGCTCTGTATCTGTACAGAATATAATCGATAAGTGCACTATTAAATGTTTAAGGGAAAAGTCTGGCCTGCTCTCCTTCATATAGCATCTCACCCCCACCCTGACAACCACAGACTGCGAGGTATGTCATTCTAGCATCAACCGAAGTGAAAACAGAGAGTCACCAAAGGAAAACTCAGACTGCAGATCATTCCAAGGCCAAGCGGCAGCTGAGCCACACGCTAACAAACAGGAAACCCTGGGGATGCTTCATTCAGGAAGCACAGAGATGCTCTGTGCTGGTAGGAGATGCTCTGTGCTGAAAGGCTGGTAGGAAATGATGCTGGGAAGTTACAAGAACAAGTAACAGCTCCAGAGATACTCACGAGCAAAGCCAAGGTCACCGATTCATTCCACAAAAAGATTTTTTTCCCACTGTTTGGCTTTCCAGTGGAAAGGATTTCTTCCATATTTGACAAGAGGAGATTTCAGAGGGTGTGAACATTTGGAAGGACTCTGCCTGCGTGCCCTAGAGTGATGTTGCCACAACTTCCTCCCTGTGACCAATGGCCTAGATTGTAAGCTCTTGGAGGGCAGGGCCCTTTCCCCGCACATCTTTATACCCCCCTGCAACAGCTTTCAGTGTTTTGTACTTGTAGGCACCTAATAAATTTATTATTTGCTCAAATGGGATTGATTGCCTTGGCTTCCGTTATTTGAAAAGGAGGAGACTCAAGGACTCCGCCTGTCTTCAGCCCTCACTCAGGCTTGTCACTCACTGCCCATCTTGAGACTGGAAATTGTTAAGCTGTATGGAATCGTAACCTTCAAACTACCAACAGTACATAGATGCTGTGTATAGACGCTACGGGTGCTGATTTTAAATGAGTTCTTTGCAATGGAATTTTAGCCAAGTGTGTTTCTCAGGTAAAACATGGGATTGATCTTAGAAGAGGTAAGTATTCACTGCGAGCCTAGAAAAAGAGAAAAAGCAAACTTCATTATAATTTTTTAAAAGATACACCCAGACCGAAGGCTTTTTTTTTTTTATTTGCTTTCTCTCTTCAGACCCAGTTTCTACAGGGCTGAATGAAATCAAAATGTCTTAGGCCTGAAATACGTACTGTTTCAGTGTGGACAGTTCTGAAGCCACGAGTTACTAATCGGCTTCGTGAGGTCACCAGGATGGAGGAGATGCTCTCAGGAGCAGGCAGGTAGGTCTACAGGACTTTAGTGGCCCCGTCAACTGACTTACTCAAAACATCTGGTCAGCCAGCACCTGCTGTTCACCTGATGCTGTTTAGTTAGTGCCAAAGGTACAGCTGTGAGGCAGACTGACATTGCCCTGCCTTCATAGAGTTAAAACCTGCCCTCCCAGATACTAAAACAGAAGTAATGCCGCGTAATGAACATTAGGATGGGCTTCCTACGTGCTGAGGAGGGGTAGCTAAGATCTTAACAAAACTCGAGGCGTTTGTTAAAGCACCCTGCCTACCAATTTGTGGATAAAATTACTTGGAAAATTCCAACACGATCAAATGGTTCTTTAAGAGATTTTTTTTGTTTGTTTTCATTCAGGCTTGATAGAGACGAGTGAGATTTTGAAAAGGAGAATCTAAAGAAAAACTTAGGAAAATTCAAATTGGTGCTTTCTGACATCGCCATTTTAGGGGTGGGTGTGTGTGTGTGTGTGTGTGTGTGTGTGTGCAGGAAAGAGAGGCAGGAGAGGTGTGGGGTTTCACAGCTCATTTTCCAGTCTTTATGTCACTTCTGTTTGTTTTTACACACGTGTATTTAAGCCTCACGGGACCCCATGGAGCATAGCAGTCTCTTCTTTCTATGGAGGAGGTACTGACAATTAAGATGCCCAGAGCTGCAAAAAGGAGTTGAGATTTAAGCCCAGGTCCACTGCCCCGGACCATCTCCCATTTGCTGATCTTTTCCTAATTGGGAGGCAAATTTCTCACAGCATGAGCCAATCCACGTGGCCTCAGCATCACTAGTCAGGAATTTTAGGGCCCTCACTGGGGGGTTGGGTGGGGGGGGTTGAGGGCCAGCCTGGGAACTGATAGGTTAAAATCTCAAAGAAATTATTAAGTCATTTAATTTAAGTCATTAAATATAAGGGCAAAGCTTTGTTTCAGGGTAATGGTTGAAAGAATCTGCAGTCCTGTTTGCAAACTGACTATGATTGCAAACGTACAAAGATGCCACAGAGGCCTCCCTGTGAAACCCAGGACACAATTCCCCCATTTGCAGCACAGACCACTTAGGCATGTGGTGTGGTTGCAACCCACCCAAACTTGCAATCTCACCCTGGGCCCAAGGGAAACAGTTAAGTCCCTGCTCTGCGTATGCCAGGACATGTGCTGAGAACTGTGTCCTTGTCCTTTGGTGACGTGGAGGCTCCAGCACCACCGAGCACGTACACAAACCTGGATGCTACGTGCTGAGAGCTGCGTCCTTGTCCTCAGGTGAGGCGGAGGCGTGCACACCACTAGGAGCACGTAGGCGCACCTGGATGCCACAGCCTGCTTAACTCTAATCACACTGCCATGCAACGCGCGGTGCAGTAGGTCTGTTTACGCCAGCATCGCCACAAAGGCAGAAGGAACTGGAGTGTGCGCCCTGGCTTTTCTTTGCAATGCAAGAGCCTGACTATCCGGAATGGACACATTTCCAGCCTTAGGACTAGATAAAGAAGCCTGCTGCCTCTCCCTCCTCAGGCTGCTTTGTTTGGGAGATCTTGTTTGATAACTGACCATCTGGGCTCCTTTTTATCTTCATCATGCTTTGCATTCTTGCTCTTCTGTTTTAAATTCACCAATAATGAGCAAGTCTACCCAGGAAACCCTAGGCCCCCCTGTCCACTTCAAAAGAAATGGGACCCCAGGCTGTCTCCCTCCACCCCCACCTGGATGTGTGCCCCTTGGGGTGACTTGTATGTTCTAGGGCCTGTAAGTAGTAAACGTTCAAAGTCTCCTGATCTTTCTAAAGAGCAATGGCAGTAGGGACGCTGAGGGTCCGTGGGCTGTCACACTGGTTTACAAAGGGAAGATAGACATCTGTGGGAAGCTCTGGGTCCAGGTGCGTGCCGCAGGCATTCTACCTGGTAGCGTCACTACGCAGAGGCTGTGGTCACAGTGGTACAGGACATTGCTAAGACCTTATGACGGCTGTGAGGCCGCTAGGCAGCAGGTGTTTTCCAGCTCCACCACAACCTTAACCGGACCACTGTAAGTGGGTGTATGCAGTTGGCCGTTAACTAAAGTGTTGCCGAATAAAAAGGCTGTCTGTGTCCAGGAGCTTCAGTTGCAGGAGGGGAAAGGGTGGGAAGGTGGCAGGGGGCCTGATACCTGGTGGTGGGAGATGGTCTGGCTTTAGGTGGTGGGCACGCAGTGCAAGGTACAGACCTGGTACCACGGAAACGTGCACTTGAAACCTCTGTGGTCTTACCCACCGACGTCACTCCAATACATTTGATTTTTTTAACAAATAAATAAATAAAAAGCGGGACCCCACTACAGTGTTGGATTTCCTTCCGGGGTTGGGTGGTTTTAAGATCGGCGGAGGGTCGGCGTACGATCCACTTGCTCTGCTCTCTTGGCTGGGCCTTGAGCTGGTGAAGGAGCAAGAGGGGAGGTCGGGGGCACAGGGGAGACCGGAAGCCCGGCCTGCCTGCCCTGCACACAGGTGCACACTCACGGGCTCACTCCCTCTCCTTTCTCTTCTTTCCTCCCAGTCTCTCTCCCTCTCTCTCCCTCTCTCTCCTTCTCCCTTTTATTCTGGACTTATCTCTCTGGGTCTCTTTCTGTCTCTGCTCATCCTTTCTCTCCTTTCTCTTCTTCCCTGGCTCCCACCTCCCTTCCCTCCTCCTGAAGTCTGTTCCTCCCCTAGATGTGCCTCCCTTCATGGCCGATGTAGGCACACACACAGTCTTTTATACTGTATTTTTACGGTACCCTTTTTATGTCTAGATAAATTTAGACACACAAACACCATTGTGTTAAAATTGCCTGTAGTATTCAGTAAGGTAACAAGCTGTACAGGCCTGCAGCCTGGGAGCCCTGGGCTGTCCCGTACCGCCATGTGTAGCAGGCTGGACCATCTAGGTCTGTGGAAGTGCACTCACTCTACGATGTCATGGCACGGTACTTCCAGACCCTTTAACTTCTAACCCCGCACCAGAAACCCGTCCTGTGACTTCCTGCTATACCTCATTATGCCTTTCCCCACACACAAGAGTATCATGAAGTACAACTGAGATGTCTGGGAAGGTGCTAGGTAAAGCAAAGGCTGTTGAAAGGTGAAGGAACATTCGTGAAAGCAAAATGGAATTGAGCCCAAATGCTTCCCCTCACCTGCCAGTTGGAGCATACATTAATGATTATAAGGCAGAAATCCTAAACAATGAGATAATGGCTTGCATGTCATCTTGGTGTTCCATCAGGATGAAATTTGCCTAAGGAATTTAAATTCCATTTGCCTAAGGAATGCAAATTACAAAAGACCTCAAAGAGCCCGTGGCACGGGAAGCTCTGGTGGGTCTGTACAGTTGCAGTGGATTGGGGTCCATTCTCCGGGGGATGATGGGTCCTTGCAGGCAGGGAGTTTGCTAGATCAAGTTGGCAGCAGTAGCCCAAAGTAATTACCCTTTGCTGTGTGTACACAGTTCCCATTAGCAGAGCCGGTTGCCTGCCTGGGCCCAGGGCTGTGTTGACTGCTGCAATATAAACACCTCTGCAGAGATTTTCCACCTCATTGGACTTTTTTTAAAAAATGAGTTAGGGCTAGAAATGTTGCTCCTCATAGAGGATTTTCATTTCTCTCTCTTGCTGATTAAGATACCAAGCATCACGGAAAGCAAAAAGCCTTATGTTCCTTATGACTGACAACAGCTATCATCAGTCACGGTGAGTGACTTGAGTGACTTGTTCCCATAAAAGTAGTCTGATTCCCAAGGAAATGGTTTCAAAAAGCTTTGCAGGTACTTTTTAAGAGACAAATGTGTTTGGCTCCAGGCTAAGTGGACTTGTTGCTCTACCCGTGATTAAGCGCTATAATGTGCCGGGTACCGGGATGTATGCTTTTCATACAATGAATATCACATTTAAATTTCATAGGCCCTGGCCGGGTAGCTCAGCTGCTTAGAGCATCATCCTGATGCACCAAGGCTGCAGGTTCAAGCCATGGTCAGAGCACATACAAGGAGCAACCAGTGAGTGCACAGAGAAGTGGAAAAACAAGCCAATGTTTCTTTCTCTCCTTCTCTCCCTCTCTTTCATCAATAAATTTTTAAAAATAAATAAATTTCATAGTAGTCCTGGGAAGGAAACTTATTAGGAAAGGAGGCTTAAAGAAATAAAGTAGCTATATAATACTGGCAAAGAGTCTCGAGAAAGGCCAGAGCAGCGGTGTGCAAGAGAACGTTCTGCTGCGGTGGAAAGAATCCACCTCCGTGTTACCGGGGCAGCCACTGGCCAATGTGGCTGCTGAGCACTTTGGATACCGCTGATGTGAGTGACTGAGGAAGTGAATGTTTCATTTTATTTCATTCTTGTTCACTTAGATTTAAATAGCTACATGCAGCTAGTGGCTATTTGTACAAGTTGTATTTGAAAGGTTGAAAAATATTTCCAAGCAATCCAAATATTTTCTCTCTCTTCCACCTATAATATATTTTTTAAAAGAAGGAGGAAGGAAGAAAGGAAGAGGGAAGGAAGGGAGGGAAGGAAAGAAGAAAGGGAAAGAAAAAAGAAGAAAGTGGGAAATATTTGTAAAACTCTGACCACGTTTCCAGTCACATAACTCACTCGGCAGTCCACCAGCCACAAGACGACAATTGCATCTCCCCCAGCCTGTGACCAGCTTCTGTTTCTCAAGCTGGAGTTGGATGAGCTCTTTTCTTTGCTGCTGGAGGATTGGTCTGTCTCCGAACTGGAGATAAAGCTGCAGCTAATATGAAAGAATCCTTCACGAGTCAGAGTACTCTCTCCAGCTCACTGCAAGCAAAGGGACCTTCACAGATGTTGCTGTTCCAGCAACCACAGTTGTCCCGTCGTGCTCGGCGCCTGTCCCCTCAATGTCCTTGTTCGGGGGTGTGGGCGCCCTTCGGTGTTGGAGAGCCTGACCATGCAGCGCCAGCTGTCAGAGACCTTCAACGGTAGTTTTTTTTTTTAATTGAAGTATAATTGACATATAATATTATATTTCTTTCGGGTGTACAGTACAGTCACTCGACACTTGATGACACTGTGAAATGAAAACCACGATAAGTGCAGTTACCCTGGAGACTTAGTCACCATTCGAAACGTGTATGCTATTACTGCCCATATTCTCTACACTGTACATTGCATCCCCATGGCTTATTTGCTTCATATCTGGAGGTGTGTACCTCTTGATCCCTTTCACCTATTTTGCATTCTTTTTAAAAAATATTCATTTATTTATTTTTAGTGAGAGGCGAAGAGAGGGAGAGAAACATCAGTGTGTGGTTGCCTCTCACACACCCGCTGCTTGGGACCTAGCCTGCAACCCCAGCATGTGCTCTGACTGGGAATCAGACCAGTGACCCTTTGGCTCAACCCACTCACCCACACCAGCCAGGTACCTATTTTGCATTTGTGATCTAGATTTCTGTAAGTGTGAGGTGTGCAAACCCAAAAGAGTAGTATCAACTCTAAGACAAAGACATACCTTCAGTGGAGGATTCTAGCACTTTTTTGCCTCCATAGAACTCTTCATTTCATTGAACATGCTCCACTCTTTTTCAACACTGTCAAATATTTATCCAATTCCATGGTATAACTTGAATTAATGTACCATACTTCTTATTTTCTGTATAGATATGTATTATTTATAACTGCTAATCAAAGCTAGAAGCCTCTTAGAATGAAGTGTGAAGTGACTTACTGGCACATGATTTGAGAGCGTTCTCAGTGAAAAGAGGCTTATGAAGGCTTTTAAAGCCGGACGCTGCCCAGGCCCCCAACACCTCCTGCAGAAGCACAGGTAGCATTGCTACCTGCAGCCCAGTGACGGCTTCTGGCCCCCTCAAGCACAGAGCACGGGGAATAATTAACCAGGACCATAGGGTATTTACGGACATGCACTGGAGAACTAGTTTGCCTGACTCCCGGGGCCAGCTGATAGGAGGCACGTTTCCAATAACAAACATGAACCGAGCCCTACTTTGTTGCAATATTTCAAAATGTCGAAATATGAATAGATCGCAGAAAATCATTCCAAGAAAGCAGGAAATTAAAAGTTCGCACAGCCTGTAAAGATTATTAAAACAAGAAGAGTTTGGAACCCCTGAGACCATGCAAAATGTTGCAATATCTGAAAAAGCTAGAGAATATTTCACCCGCTGACCCCGAATTCTGAAGACGAAATAGGTTCATCTTTGCCACAGTGCCACCCAGGGGAATGGACAGTCAGCCTCCTAGAGAGACCCTAGAGAGATGTAGCAGGACTGTGCACATCCACAGCCTGACCTTCTGAATGACTCCGTTGCACAGTCCAGCCTGACATCAAAGGACTGTGGCCATTTAAACTTTAGGGCGGCATTTTGGGTGATCTTTGACAGTGGCAGTTCATGAAAGAATAAGAAAGCAATTTTGAAGACTGAAAACTCCATTTATTTGTTTTCAGCCACTTCTTTCCAGTTTCCTGTGACCCTAAACCCATTTAATCCCCTCTGTACAAACACATTTGTACAGAGATCCAATCGGGAAATAGAAGACAGTGCCTCCAAATAAAACAACACCTTCAAACAACAAAGGAACCAAGCAGTGAGGGACAGAAGTAACCAAAAGAGGGGCTACTGCAAGGGTTTAATTGCTAGAATGTATTCACTAGATCCTTAAGTCTTGACCACCCCGCGCCCCGCACACATCTCCGGGTTTGGAGACACCTGAAGAGCCAGAGTCTCTTCCTTACGTCACCAAATGAAATGCCGTTTCTCATGCCAGTTTTCGCACTCACTTCTTGGCCTCTTCCTTTTCTCACCCCCGTGAAGTCTGGATTCCTGTCACTCTGGTCACTGTTCCTTCACGCCATTCCTTCCTCCCTTTCTTGTGACTTTTCTCTCCTGATCCTTCAAACCAGCTTCGCCCCAGGGGCCTGGGCTGGCCCCCTCGCCGACTCTTCCTCTGCCTCCTCTCAGTCCCTTCCTTCTCCATCTCGCACATTTCCCTACGCCTGCCCCTCCCATCTCACATCCCTAAAAAAAAAATTTATAAAAGAAGGTTTTTAAGATAATTTCTCCAGCTCCCTAGAATGTGCAAAGGAGAAAGATCTCTTTGTGTTTCTCTCGCTTGTGGGGTGATACGAGTATTCAGCCCATCTCTGCTGGAGAAGCCCAGGGATTCTTCGTCCTTTGCCCCCTGGGGACAAGGAGAGCTACCTCCTTACAGAGAGAACATGAGTGGATGTGGTAAGACCTTGGGGTCAAAGCTAATGGTCACTCACTAAGTTACACAGGTAAAGGGGACAGCTACAGGGTGGTGGTAGTCAAAGAAAGCAAAATGTTCTGAAGTTCAGGGGCACGTGAGCATAGGCTTGAAGTAAGTAAAGGGCGCAGATGCACAGGCTTGAAGACAAAAGAGATTTGCCCAAGGAGAGAAAGGGGTTGCACAGAGCATCAGAGTCCCTCTGTGATGGGGAAGCAATGGGCTCTTTCTTTCCCAGGAGAAGGGCGGCTTTCAAAAAGGACGACTGTCCCAGCAAGGAAGGACAGGTTGATAAAGTGTCTTGGTGAGCCAGAGCCTGAAGCTGTCGAGTCAGGAGTGTTGAACTGGAAGGGACTTTGCAGATGCTGGACCCCAGCGCCAGATTCTGCAGCCGTGGACGCAGGGTGGGCTGAGGCTGCCTGGGGGTGTTAAACAACAGCAACCAGTGAGCAGGGGCCCTGTCTGTGTGAGGACACTCCGCCTGCAGGGCCCTTATGTTTCTCTCCTCAGTGAAATAGCTGAGGCTTGCTTCCAAGCAGCTGTTTCTCCACATGACCCCCGTGGGGGGGAGGGGGCCCTGGCAGGAGTGTCTTTGCGCCTCTGCCTCTGTGGGCTGGGGCCCACGTCTCATCACTGCCTGCCAGTGGCGTCACTTCCTCTTTCCTCACCTTTACTCCCTAATGCTGTGAGTGTCCCTTGGGTGGCAGGGACAGTTGTTCATCAAAGCACGTAATCTGCTCAATTCTTCCACGTATCATCTTACTTCATCCTCCCTACAAACCTGTATGCAGGTTGGAGGCAATATTATCCCACTTTACAGATGAGGAAAACCAAGCGGTGCTGGCTTAGGTCCTCCAGAGCTCCTGACTCAGAAGTCACATCAAGCATTGAGAACAGAACCTGGCACGTAGAGAGCCCTCAGGCTCCACTAGCTGTCGTGATTTTTGTTCTTCTGCTGGAGGTCGTATTATGTGGTGGCTGGGAGCACAGACCCCGGACAGATCTTTTACTGTGATCTCATGGAAATTGTTACTTAATCTCCGTTCTCCAATCAGCAGGACAGAAAACACCAGTGAAGAAATCAGAGCAATGCTGGACGCGCAGGGTAACCATTATGTATGATTACTTCTGAATGCCTTTTTCCTGTTCTTTCCGAGTTTAAACTGGCACCTAAAATAAACTATACATACTCATAAGATTAATATTAATTAAGGTTAATACCACCCAAGCCTGGGTGGCCAGACCCCAAGAGCAAGGTGCTGAAGGCCTGGAAGCTTCATTTCCTTGTGGAGTCTCTGGTGTAGAATTCAGCTTTGGCCCTAGATTTTCACTTGGTTAACCACGCAACAGATTTGTTGAGTACCTACTAAGTGCCAACAGAGGAAAGACACAGAAGTGTCCGCAACCCCTCTGGATTTGGAGGTGCTTACAGTTCTTTCCAAGAAGACAGAGAAATAAGTTTAATAAAATGTGCTGGGGTGCAGACTCCACCCAGAAGCTGCAAAAGGAGAATATGTCTGAGCTGGCGCTGAGGGATGCCAGAGGGGAGAGGATGCAAATGTGTTCCAGGCGAGGGCCCCCGGGCAGCCTGGAGGGGCCTGTGTGGCTGCAGGGGGGCGTTCTGTCTGGGAAGGTGTGGCCGTACCAGGGCCCGGAGGAGCAGGCCCCCGCGAGGTGGAAAAGCGCCTTGCATGCCACAGGAAGGAGTCTGAATGCTACTCCACAGGCAACGGGAAGCTTGGGAGAAGCTTTCAAGGAGGGAGCAACAGAATTAGGTCTGACTTTTTAAGAGAAAAGTCTGCAGGTGATGTGGAGGGTGGATTCTGTGCAAAGTCCAGCAGAGACAGAGCGATACTGAGCCCCTCACAATAATACTCACAAAAGATTCACAGCATCAGAGCCAAGAGAGTGGTGTGGGGGGAAGAGAGGAGCTACTGGGAAGAGTGAATGAGGAGCTAGAATCGGAAGGACTCTTTGACAGTCTGGCTTGAATGAGAGGGCAGTGGGAGAGGAGGACTGCCCTCCATCACCTGGATGGGGGCCGGGGGCGCTGCCTCAGAGATAAGCAGCAGCAGCAGATTTGAGATCAGCATGGGAAGGTCCTGAGAGCTAAACTGTGATGCACTGAGGCATCTGCAGGGCATCAATATGCAGCCATCTCATAGGGGATGGAAACGTGGGACCCAAGCTCCTAAGAGAAGCCTGGCGGAAGGATTGGGTTTGGAAGGATAAATGGTAGCTGAAATCCTGGAGGGTTTGCAAATCTCCGGGCCTGGAGAGCAGGGAAGCCCCGCCCATGCGGTTCCAGCCCCAGAGCATTAGTCTCATGCCTGGAGGTCACCTTGTAAAAGATCACAGACTCTAAAGATCCTCAGATGGGAAGATAGGTTCCTTGATAGTTATCAGGAACCTATGAGTGGTTTTATTTCTTAACTTGGTGTCTTAGGTTCTTGAATTATCTAGTTTATTGGAGACAGTTATTTTGTTTACAAATCTCTTCCTTAAGGTGCTGAGACTTCCTGGAGATATGGAATGGAAAAAAGCCTGGATGGTGTCACCCAAGAAACTTAATTACATGGAATGTGTGCACACATATCAGTAAAAAAGTTGCGATTCCCTAGAATTGCACATCTAGGGCAATTATAGGGAATTGCCCCAGACTATCTGATATTCAGACACAGCCCCTGATTTACAGTTAGTATGTACCAGAGTAAAGAACTGGTTGCTACTTCGGAATTTTAAAAATGGAAAGAAAAAGAAAGAGAAAGAAAAAAACTAGAAAATGCTAATACAAATCTCATCTTCACCCCAAGACTCTGTCCTAATGACTAAGGACATTGTTGGCTGCTATTAGGAGTTACACCCTCCCCGGTGTGGGGTCATTTGCTATCCTGTGATCTTCAGAAGCTTTAACCATCTGTTATAGGTGGGGTGGATACATTATAATGAGAAAACTAATTAGGTTTACTTAATCAATGCCCTTCGATTGACAGACATCAGTTTTCAAAACGTGAAGTCTCTGAGAGCTAAAAAATAGCAAAACAAAACGAAATGGCCTCCTGGCCAGTGAAGAGTTTGGGGCCCACAGGCATCCGTCCCCCTTGTTCTGTTCTCTGTCCCTGCTAGCGAGTTGGGCGCCACCCAGCTGTGCCACCGGCATCCCCCCGAAGTGGTCGAAGGGCCCTGCCACCCAGGTTTCCAACACTTCTGTGAGAACAGATGAGTGGAAAATTTTAAATTCTTCCTCCCCGACTCTAATTCATCCTTCGAGAAAGGGCCCCGGGATGGGTGAGGTGTCCTGCTGCTGGGTTCTGTTTGGCCACATTATTTTGTCATTGTCTGGGCTTCTGTTTTTTGTTCTCCTTTGGTTTTGCTCTGGCTCTGCTACTAGACAGTAACCCCTTTAGAAGCAAATATTACCTTACTCCCTTCTCTGTCCCCTTCCCCTAACACAGGGCTTGGCCTATGGCCAGCGCTCAAAAAATGTGCGGAGCAGAACACAGACCATCTGCTTTCCAACAAACCTCGCCTTTGAAGACAGGATGACGAACACGTATTTCCTATCGCCAAGGCTCCGGCTCCCGGCTCAGGGAAATGGTGGGGGAGGAGGGCCCGTCTGGTGGCCGGGCTCTGCTGGGTGGAGGGGCATCGTCCCCTAGGCCACGCCTGCAGCACCCAGCAGGCATTTCCAAACACCTACAATAAGCAAGGCTCTGGGGGGACACCGTGAACCCCCGATGTGCTTATTGCTGACTTGGAGCCTCCACCTAGTTGGGGAAACAGAAATCTAACAATCCATGACAGCGCATCTTGAGGGTCCTATGAATGCCTCGCAGTGAGAGGTGCAGAAAGTAGAGGGGCCGGCAGTTGGATGTCTTTCTACTCCCCATTTGGACTCTGAGACCATCGATCTGAATAAGGACTGTTTCACTCTCACGCTGGTGCTTCTCTCCCTCTCCTCCCTCCCTCCTCTCTAAAAACAGATAATTAAAATATTTAAGTATTTGTATTTATCCTCGAGTCAGGGTTAGTGGGGGCTGGAGGAAATTTTACGTAGGGTAAGGGTAGACCAACGCATTTGTATTGGACGCTGCCTCTGCCCTTTCTCTTGTGACAAATGGCCAGAGTAAGATTCAGCTCCTAACGCTCACAAGGTGTGTTTCCCCCGCTTCGTGATTAAGATCTCAGCTGTCCACGGCTTTATCAGCACTGCATGTCCTTGCTTTCGTGTCTCTGCCTCCAATTACTCTGACAATTTTCCTGGGGTCTCTGTCCACATACGCCCTGGTAGGTGTGACGGTGTCTTAGCCCACTTCGCCACTCACTTAACCCACTGACTTACCCGACCAGCTCTCCTTTAAAGAGTTAGCAATGAAGTCATAAGATATTTAGTTCACTCGGCACAAACAGCTCCCAAGTAGAAATCTGGGCTTTTGAAAAACCGTTTTGGAGAAGGTTTTAACATCTTTGAGCAGGTCAAACATTACTCTGCAATGAGCAGGAAACACATACCACGTAATTTAATCGCCATTCTTTGTTTTCCAGCCCACATTTCTCTCCCCAGATAAAGCACTTCTCACACCCCCTTATCTTCCTCCTAGCCTCCCCTCTGGGAGAGGGAGCTAGGAGTCAGGAAGAGAGTTAATTTGGTTGCAACAATTTGGGGAGAAAAAAAAACTCAAAGATGCAAATGAGGTTCAAGAGCCGAGGTTTTAAGTTCAGGTTCACACCTCCCAAGGCCCTTTAAGTGCTTCCAAATGTAAACCACCAGCGCCAGCCACGGGAGGGACTGCATCGTGGTTCAAAGATGCTGTTTCAGAAGCGGATTCTCCAGCTGAGTCCACAGGGGAGTCTGGCATTCCACCAAGTGGGGAGGAGACCTCTACACTAGATAAATCCCTTTAGGAATCCCCGGGACACGAGAGGGCTTAGGGTCTACTACCTGATTTTTTTTTTTCTTAAGCGTTATCTTTAGCACCTGCTTTGTCTCAGGTATTTGGGAGTGTAGAGGTGTGGGAGGGAGAGGGGAGGAGCAGATTTCAATGTAGAGATATCCGGTTCAGTGACTCAGCCTATGATACTCTTCAAATGTGAAGGTGGATTGTGGGCGCCTCCCTGGGCTAGAATAACTCCCGAACCCCTTCCAGGAATGTGGAGCCCGCACTGCGGGGTTGAGAATCACTGCAGTGTAAGTCCAGGCCAAGCTGGCAGTTCTGCAGCGCGTGTGTTACCAGGTGGAGGGTGAGCCAGATTCTGCAGCTGTCACCTGCACACAGCCTGTTTCTTAATCTTCCATGCACAGCTGTGGCTTTGATATCACTAAGCACTGTTAGCAGGAGTAATAGGACATGGTTGATGGGAAAATTAAATGGAATGAGAATTCCAAGACTCCATCTCTTAGTCTGTCTGAGCCTCCGCCTCCATGTCAAGAAGTAGGAAGGAGGTACAAGTTACCTAGACTAAGGGTGAGCGTAAGCATAAAGCGACATCAGGGAGACCCATCTCCACAAGGTGCTTAGGAGAAACACAACTTGTCATTGCTGAATTTTTTTCATGAAGTGGTGGACTGAAAATCTTCAAGGATGGAATGATCTCTAGGCCTCTCTGGTGAAGAAAGCCCTGTCTTGTTCATGCCTGCAGCGAACTGTGTCCTGAGCAAAATACCTGGATTCACCTGCCAGTCCAAGGCAATCTAATATTTCTACATATGGATTGCCCCTCAATTAAAAACAAAATAAAGTCTTTCTAAGCCCTTAAACTGATGTCTTTCAACTCTTATCAAGAGGATAGGGAAGAAAGAGTTCTCTGTAAAGGTTTATTTCAAAATTCAACCCACCACTTTAGGTACCTTAGGTTCTTTGAGTACAGCCAAATGATCAGAAAAGCAAATACTTAGCCCTGACTGATGTGGCTCAATTTGTTAGGCATCTACCTGTGAACCGAAAGGTCGCTGGTTCAATTCCCAATGAGGGCAGATGCCTGGGTTACCAGGCTGGTCCCCAGTTAGAATGTATATGAGAGGCAACCGATTGATGTTTCTCTCCTTCTCTTTCTCCCTCCCTTCTCCTCTCTGTAAAAATAAATCTTTGGAAAAAAGCAAATACTTAGACATTTAATATTTAGTTTTGAGAGAGAGAGATGTTGATTTATTTATGCATTCATTGGTTGATTCTTGCATGTGCCCTACCTGGGGATCAAACCCTATAACCTTGGCCTACTGGGAAGAGGCTCCAACCCACTGAGCTACCTGGCCAGGGTTCTTTATCTCTTGATGTTATCGTGGCTTTGTTTACAAGCTCTCTCAAACCCTTTCTGGGAACTAGGAAGTCCTAGCGAGCAAACAAAGTATTTAAAATAATCTGTCTCAGAGATTGATTATCCGCGTTTTGGATTGGCCCAGCCCTTCGTTTCCCGCCTTCTGTCCTTCCAGCTCCCCTTCCAGACTTCAGTTCTCAGTACCTGACAAACTGAGGGCGTGACCTTGAGACTAGGAACTCGGAATGGCTCACAACACTCGGGACGGACCCAGGTGAATTAGAAAGCACAGGGTAAACGTTTGTTGAACGGAAACCAGAAGATCTGTGTCGGGAAGAAACTGAAGCTTTGTCCTCCACTTTGGAAATTCGGATGTGAGCCCCCAGTTTCCTGACCCCCAAACTGGTTAGTCTGCTGCTCTTTAGGAGCTCCTTCGGTTTGGACACCGTCAGGCACGAGCTGATCCCTTCGTCACTCACTCTCCTGGCAGGAAGACCAAGAACACTGAACTTCAGGGGCCAGCACACTTTCATATAACAGGCTGCACGGTAAATATTTTAGATATTGCAGTCCACGTGGTTTCTGCAGCAGGCACAGTTGATCTTCATTATTCTTGGATTCAGTACTTACAGATTTGCCTACTCCCTGAAATTTAATGGTAACTCCCAAATCAATACTTGTGGTGCCTTTGTGTAGTCTTTCACGGACACGTGCAGAGCAGTGAAAAATGTACGTCTCCTGATGCCTTTGTTCTGGGCTGTGACGGTTGAACAAGGCAGTGTTCTTCCGCCCTCATGCCGCACACAAGTCCTTTTAGTGACCTGGGTAGTGCCAATTTATTTTTTTGCATCTGTGAGTGACTTTGCTGTTTAAAATGACACCCAAGTGAAGTTCTGTCTAGTGTTCTTATGTGCAAGAAGGCTGTGACGTGCCAGAAAAGGAGAAACTACTTGTGTTTTGTCCAAGAATGAGTTATAGTGCCATTAGCGTGACTTCCATGTTAGCAAATAAACACCTTTTGAACAGAAGAAACACATGAAATAAGGTTATGTATCAATCTGTTGACGAAAATGTGACCAGAGGCTTGCAGGAACCTGAGGTGCAACGGTTCAGTATTTGCTGATTCCATGTTCCTGGCGATTTTATAAAACATAATTACCATGAACAGCAATGACTGACTGTATTTGACCCTGCATGTGTAATGTGAAAGCACCCATAATAAGTGTTCCAATAAAACTTTGATTATAGTGTTTATAGCTATAGAAACTTGACCCTTATACATTTTTGTTATTCTTTAAAAAATCCACCCCCTCCAACCATTTAAAAACATAAAGAGCAGTCTTAACTTGCTGGTCTTACCTGGGCTGAACCTGGCCCATGGGCCATAGTTGGTCGATTCTTGCCGAGGAGTCTTTTCAATAGATCTCCTCAGATCACTGCAGAGGAGAGGGAGCCACAGTGGCCTCCCCCTGGAAGTCCCTGCCATCCTATCGCTCTGATGGGCGCAAAGCCTGAGCCTCTAGAATAGAAGGAGACAATACTGAAATCCGTTCAGGTAGCTGGGTCTGAAAGCCAGTGAGTGCATCACTTCCTCTCTGTTTCCCAAGTGGCAACTTTGCTGGGCCTTATGTATAAGACCACATCGTGGTGATCACCTCTGACGGCAGCACAGGTTAAACCGCACAGAAGAAGGGGATCCACAGACAGGGGTCCTATATCAGCCTCTCCACTCCTCCCCGACCAGGGAAGCAGCTTTACCTCCACACATGGGAGTCCTTGGACATATCTAGGCCTCACACAGAAAGCAAGCAGATGCCCACACATCTCAATGTGAGGCTTTCTACCCTCCTCACCATTTTCAGGGTTCAGAGACGATGCAACGCACCCATAAAATAAACTGGGAGATATTTCCCTAAAAGTTGTAGCCTCTGTCCTGGCTGCTGCGGCTCAGTTGGTTCAGTGTCACCCCACCCAAACCAAAAGATCACCAGTTCGTTTCCCGGTCACAGCATATCCATAGGTTGTGGATTCAGTCCCTGGTTGGGGCAAGTAACCAATCTATGTTTCTCTCTCACAAGATGTTTCTCTCCCTCTCTTTCTTCCTCCCTTCCCCTCTCTCCAAATAAAAATAAAGTTTAAAGAAAGAAAAAACTGTAGCCCCATTTCTGTCGCCTGGCAACGTACTGTTTGGAGCCCAAGGGAGGTGCCCCCAAGTTGCCCCCGCCCTTGTTTAGGCTCCTGTCAGTCAGGTACTTTCAGGCAGGGCAGAAACCTGCTGGTGAGAAACCTCTCCAATGTCACTGCTTACCAAAGGGGGAAGAAAATGGAAAACTGTTTATTTTCCTGACCTAAAAGATAACATCGCTTTGCTCTTTCCTTTTGTTCTAAGGTCAGATCCGGAGCATCCCTTGAAAGTGGTTCCAGAAGAAGGAATTTCTCAGATACACAAATTTATGTTTTTCTTTCGAAATGAATTACTTTTAGTAATGATGATTCCCAAGAAACAATGTTAATTTCCTCATCTGCAACATTGAAGTAACGTTTCTGATCCGAGCCTGCTGTTTAAAGTGATTGGCAATTTGTACAGGGCTGCTCTGTTTATTACATCTAAATAAACATCGATTTTAAAGTGTTATTTAAAAATCCGGGGCGAAAAGCCATCTTAGTGAATTTCACAAGCAATGGGTGACCGAATTAAGTCTGCACTTTTTTATCCCAAGGAACTCCTAGTGCTTTACAGACACAGTCTCATTAAATACCGCAGAGTAGGAAACCAACATTCATAAAGCCACAGCCTCAGCCCTTAAAAACCACAGAGCCCCGCGGAGTCTTTAGTGTAAGAACGAGGCCGCCCAGGCTCGGGGAGCGGCGGGGAGCTCTGGTCCGGATGTGCGTCCGTCCGCACTTTCCCCCGCCTTCGGTGCGCGAAAGACTCAGGGGGCGGGAGGAGGGGACGCGCGGGCAGGAACCCGCTGCGCTCCGGGGGCCGCAGCGGCGGAGCCAGCCTGCTGGGCGCGACCCGGGCTGCGAGGGGTGTGGCGAGCGCGCAGTCACGTAGCCACCAGCGAGGACAGCGCCGGCGCGCCTTGCGCCACCTAAGGACCGCGGGGTCTGCGGAAGGTCAGCACTGTTAAGACACGGGGGCGGCGGCGGAAAGGAATGATCCTCCTTCCCTGACTTAGTTACATCTTTCTAGAAATGAACAGAAAATGGGAATCTGGCACATGGGTACACGTTACATTTTTTTGCAAACAAAGAAATGATTGGAATGATGGAATGAGAGTAGAAGGGGCTCAAAGAGCTTGAGTTTCTTGGGTTTTACAGATAAGGAAAAAGGATTTGGCCAAAATCCAAAGAACCTACCGGCTGCCTCGCCTGCCCTCACCTCCTTCCCACTCCCCCCACCGTGTCTGAACCCTAGCCTCACACAGTCCTGCAGTTCCCCTAGCTTTATCTGATGGTTTAAGACTTCACAAAGCACTGAAAAACTCCCAGTCAGGAGGACTAACCCCGCCTCTGCCACTAAGTAAGGGTGTGTCTTTAAGCCATCAGCTTTATGTCCTGGGAAGCCGGGACCATAGATAATCACAGGTGTGCTGCCTGTGAGAGCGAGCTCGGCCATCAGGTGCTGTGGGCCTTGATAAGGTTGGAGTCTTCCTAAAGCCCGGTTCGGCTTCTACCTCCCATCACCACTGAGGGTCAGCTAGGAAACCTGCACATTTTTCACAGGTCGGCCCCGGAGCCCTGCCTGCCCTCCCGCGGAGTGAACGGAGACGATTCTTTCTACTTCGAATCGGTGATGCTTTAAGGCCACAGCTTCCATTGCCAACACATGTGCTTTTCAAAATTCTGGCCATGGAATACGGCCTTCAAAGGGACTAATCGGGAGCACGGTGTGTCTAGCAGCCATTGCCCGCCTGCGCCGGGACGTGGGAGAGTGGGGCCTGGAGCACCCTGCCCCTCCCTCAGCCCCTGCGCTGGGAGGCGGCCTGGCCTGATGGAGCCCGGTTTGAAGGTCACTGCCCTATAGGTTAGAGTGAAAGCACTTCAGTTTGCTTTTCTCAGAATCTTTTTACTATCTGCCCACAACCATTCGCACCCCATGGGCCTGCCAACTGGAAAATAATACCTGTTACAGGTACAAGGTTCATGTCCCCAATGCTTCCAAAGAAAGGCCAATATTCAATAGATCAGAGTTTTGGAGTAAGGAACGGCTTACTGATCAAGAAGGCCTAGCTTGAGAAGATGGGAGAATTGATTCTGAAATTCATCTAAAGTGAGCTCAAAATTCAGGGGGCTTATATATCAGGGAAGGGGCAGCAGATGAGGTGAAGAGGTGGGTGTGGACTACAGACAGCCAGGGGATGAAGAGGCGTCCAAGGGACAGTGGGAAATTTCTAAACCCCCTTGATCCTGGCTGACTCCCCCAGATCTGAGTTTGGTTCTGGGGTCATTTGTGCATGTTTCCCAACCTCTTCCTCACACAAGGGCTGCTCAAGCCTCAACCAGGATAATTAGCCTATTAACAGGAGAGCTGTTAGCCCCAAGGCCACGGGAGACAAGAAGCATGGACTAGGTGTTTTGTCACCAAACAGAATTTATATGGGGGTTGCAACCTAGGGCATGCACATGTGACAAGCCGCTTGCACGACCTGGCCTGTGTGCTCTCTGCAGGGGTATTGATAGGAGGGAAAAGGAAGTTCAGGGAAGACCGTTTAGAACCAGAGAGCTTTATTACAAACACAGTTCTTCCTGTGGGGTTCTGTCGTGTAGGGTGCTCGGATTCCAACGGGTGATGTTTACTTGGTGCTGCAGATGGTTTTTATCAGTCCAGGCGAATCAGGATGTGGGGGCCCTTTCACTTGTCCACTTCCCCTGCTTCCTGGTTCCCTGCTGATGTTCTACCCCCACCCCGACCCTATCACTTCTCCCTTGGTGATTTCTCAAGCGCTCAAGTGTGCCACTCGTCACACTGTTGTCTGAGGTCAGTTTCTTCCATTAGATGATGAATACCTTGAAAATGGGAACTGTGTCTTATTCTTGCAATGTTGAACTGATATTTAAGGAACTTGAGTGCTAGGTTGTGGGGATAGAGTTGAGAGAACTGTCCTCGTGGGGCTGACATCAGAGAAGAGGGGACACACAATAAGTAAGATGAACGAGTATGAGGTGTAGCCTCCAGAGTGATCAGTACAAAGGAGAGCAGGGGAGGGAGTGTTAAAAAACAAGATTCAATGGAGTGAATTTAGGGACCTAACTGGCTTTATTAAGGGATTCATGAATCAGGAAGTACCCTGTACAGCAACTGGAAACCCTCTCCCAGGGCTTGAATGAAATAGAAGCTTTATAGGGAGAAAGCAAAGGGAGAGCTATTAGCAAAGGAAAGAAAGGATTATTTTTAGACCAGGACATCTTTGGGGAAGGAGGAAGAGAAAGGCAAAGATTTTCATTATGCAGATTGCCTCTTCTTTCTGTGGGGGCTGGGACATGGGGGTGGAGAGAGCCCATGTGACAGATTACTGGTGCTCAAAATTCCAGACTCATTGATTAAGATCATATTTCTAGAAAAGGTTGAAACAGCAATTAGATCAGATATTAGATTGAGGTTTGTTATCATAGGGTTTAGCACGAGTGACTCCATTTGGGGCTCATGGTTTTCTTTTTAACGGGATAAAGTATGTGTTGGCTAAGAAGGGGAACACTCCAATGGGATTGTCGGGGAAGGCCACACACAGAAGGTGACAGGTGACATGGGTCTCCACCTGTAGGTGGAGAAGGAGGGAACGGTGTGGATATTTGTGGGGAAACTTCCAAACACAGCAGCACCAAGGCAAAGACATTGAGGTGGGAGCAGGAATGAGGCCACTGTGGTTGTTGGAGGAGGAGAAATAGGAAAGGGGGAAGAGGAGGTGGAGGAGGTGAGATGAGAGAGGTGAAGGTGTGAGCAGGCTCCAGGGGCCCCGTGGGGCACTGTAAGGGCTTTGGGCACGTGAGGTGAGAATCACTGGGTGGGGGGGGGGTTCACCTTAGAGGTGGCCTAGCTCGGCTCACTGACCCTCAGCCACTTCCTTTGAGAAGCCTCCCCAGCTGGTGGATTTCCTCTTCTTCTTTCAGCGCCGGGACTTATCTCCCTGCCCCCTCTTGTACAAAGCTGCACTGAAGGTTGGGTGTTTGTGTGTATTTTACATTTTATTTAAAGGGAGAAAGAGAGAGAGAGAAATGTCAGTGAGTGGTTCCCTCTCACACCCAACTGGGGACCTGGCCTGAAACCCAGGCATGTGCCCTGACCTGACTGGGAATCGAACTGGTGACTGGTTTGTAGGCTGGTGCTCATTCCACTGAGCCATACCAGCCAGGGCAATGAAATTGTTGTTTTAACTGCTTCTCTCTCACCCAGCCTTTTAGTTCCTTGAGGGATAAGAGCATGATATCAGTGTCTACAACAATGGCGCACAGCAGCGACTCGGTAAAGTTATAAAAGGAATGAATGAATAGATAAGTAACATTTCCTGCCCTGGCTGGTGAGTGATTATGAATGAGATTTTGTGCACTGGCTTTGTAAGAGGATGCCTGGGTTTTTAGCAGACTCCTGTCTCTCCCTGGTAGACAGAACCCCCGCTAATTTTCACAGCCACATGTTAATGCGGGCCCCTCCTCCCCGAGCCTGTGCTCTGGGCGGGGAAGTCCAGCTTGGGGTTGAGACCCCACACTCCTCAGGGACCTGTCCCTGTGGATTCTCTGCCCCTGCATGAGGCTGCAGGGCCAGCCCTTTTCAAGTCTTTGACCTTCTTACCAGCCTTGAAGTGGCTTCTTCTATAAATCCTTAGATATAAGACTTCCGTTCAGCTAGACTTCTGCTGGTTATTTAGACCGATTGTTCTATATTTTAATTGTAATTCCAGTTTGGTCTGGGGAGGAGATGCGTGTAACTTCCACCTACTCCACCACCATTTGGGATCTGCTCGCACTTGTTATTACATGAAGTAAAACAAAGTTATAAAACATTTTTATCTACTCTTATTTTTTAATTGTGGATGTATATATATATACGTATATAGATAAACATGAAATTTATCAACTTGCTCATTTTAAGTGTATAATTTGGTAGTGTTAAGTCCATTTAATTATACGACCCACTTCCAGAACCCTTTTTATCCTGAAAAACTAAAACTCTTTACTGTTAATCAACTTTCTTACCTGCCCCCATTGCTTCCTCCCCTCAGCCCCTGGCACTAATCATTCTACTTTCTCCATGAGTTTGTCTGCTCTGGATACTTCCCGTAAGTGGAGTCACACGCTGTGTGTGTCTTATTGTGACTGCCAGTTTCACTTCCCACAATGCCCTTGTTTTGTCCATGTCGTAGCAGGTGGAAGAATTTCATTGCCTTTAAGGCTGAATGAGACCCCATTGTATGTATGTATCACATTTTGCTGATCCATTCATCCACTGGATGAACAGTTTGCTTGTACCTTTTGGCCTTTGTCACTAATGCTGCTATGAACATGGGTGTGGACAGATATCCTTTGGGGACCTTGTTTTTAATTCCTTTAGATATAAACCCAGAAGTAGAATTGCTGAGTCCTTTGGTAATTTTGTTGTTAATTTTTTGAGGAACGGGCACACAGTTTTCCGTAGAGGCGGCACCATCTTCCATCCCTGCCAACAGTGTACAAGGGTTTCACTTTCTCTCCATCCTCCCCATCGCTTAATTGCCGTGTGTACATGTGTGTGTGCCTCTAATGTAGCTGTCCTAATGGGCGTGAGGTGGTATTTGTATATCTTTTTTGGAGAAATGGCTGCTCGAATTCTTTGTTCAGTTTAAAAATCAGGTTGTTTTGCTGCTGTTGTTGTTGTTGAGTTATTCAAATACTCTGGATATTAAATCTTTTATCAGATATATGATCTGTAAATATCGTATTCCAGTCTGCGGGTTGCCTTTTTACTCTGTCGATTGTGTATAAAAAACATTTTTTAAAAGAGAAATGTTTGTAGATACATGTGTGCACTCAGGAGAAAAACTAGAAAACACACTAGCAAGGCTGGGCTATGGATTATAGAATTATGAGCAATCTTAATGTTATATTTATTGTTAAAATTTCTGGCATAAGCATGTTACTCAGAAAATTTTAAAATAAATAACATTTTTACTCAACTAATACATAGATTGTAGTTTTATCCTCCGTAGGTCTAACCATGAATGTGTGAAACCAAGAGAGTGTTGAGTTTGTCAGCATCTTCCCATTGGGGCAGCCAGTCAAGAAGGGCCGAGTTTCATCTTTCTCTTCTTTAAAAGGCAAGACTTTTCTAAAACTGGCGTTTTTTATTCTGAACAATGCACACACACGTCGTATAGAATTTTCTGTCCCTAGGAAACCCTCCCCAATATCCTCTCTGCTCTCAAAAAGAACTCGTTCCTATTTCTGTCAGAGCAGTCACCCCATGGCATGGTCTCCAGTTCCCTGTTTAAATCGGAATGGCCTCAAAGTCATGGGCTTACTCATGTTTGCAGTACCCACGAGCACAGTGCTTGGCATACTTGTTGAATAACGTTGTGAAATGCAAAAGCTACGTTTCTGTTACTCATCTTCTCAAGAGCAGTTGACTCAAGAGAATCAACTGACCACTTCTTCTTGTTGCAGCCTGTTCTGTCTCTGCGTCTGTGACCCCACACTACCTT
The DNA here is from genome assembly GCF_021234435.1 of Artibeus jamaicensis. Taxonomy (NCBI): domain Eukaryota; kingdom Metazoa; phylum Chordata; class Mammalia; order Chiroptera; family Phyllostomidae; genus Artibeus; species Artibeus jamaicensis. The sequence continues at coordinate 15,961,121 of NW_026522056.1, read as the reverse complement.
GTCTTTTCTCCTAGGTTCCTGGCTCTTCCTTTTGGATCTCTTTTACAAAATTCTCTTCATTCTCCACATGCCTTCTGTTATTAGAATTCTTGAGTGCTCCGTCCCGTCTCATACTTTTTCCCTCTATGACCTCATCCATTTCCAGAGCTTTAATTTCAACCCACATACCAATTATTTCCAACGAGCCCATACATCTCTTTAGAGCTCCAGACTCTATGTCCAGTGGCCTTGTAATGTGTGTTTCTGTTTGTCCTGCTAGATCCACTCCACTGTTGCTGACCCTCTGCTCCGGTACTTGGACATTTGTGGGCTACATCAACAGACTCTGACTTCCAGCTGGGTTTGGCCAATAGAAGCTTTTAGAGGAAGGTTGAAATCAGGAGGAGAGAGAGTTTGATAAATGTCTTTCCCAGGTCTCCTTCTTTGTGGTTTGCCTCAGGTTGGCTGTGTCTCTCCTGAAGACCACGGCTTCTGTCAGAAGTCCCTCCCTCTCTAACTAATCTCCTCTCTCTCTCTCCCCCCCCCTCACTCCCTGCCCCTCCACTTGCTCCTTCAGGCCTAGTCGTGGTAATGTGTTCCCATTGTTCCCAGCTTCAAGCTACTACACCATCTCTCTTTGCTTTCCCTAAATTCTGCTCATACCTTTGTGAATGGACCTTTTATTAAACTGTGCTCACATTATCCTGATTTCCTGCCAGGACTCCGATTCTTACGTATCTGCCTTACTCTCCCTGTAGAATTCCCATAGACACCAAAAATATAACATATTCGAAAGACCGCTTGATTTTCCCGCATGCCTCTTCTCCCCACTCTTTGCTATCTTTGTGAACTTTAGCACCGCCCGGCCAGGTGCACAGGGCAGGTGCGTGGGGGTCGTGCCGGAGTTCTGCATCTCCCTGACCCCCGCTACCCTTCATCTTCATCTTTCCCTAGGTGGGTAAATTCAGCTCCACAAAGCTGGCTTCTTCTTATTCTTTAGATCTCAGCTTAACTGTTATCGTCTTTAAAAACTTTCCTTTATGCAACCCAAGAAGGGCCCTCCATTCCTTTATCCTCTATACACGTAGCAGAGAATATCTACAATATCTCTCCTTAATACACTTAGAAAGTGATGATCTGTGTTATTTGAGAGTTATGTCCCCTGGAAAAGGCTAATGAATGTAACTCTTAATGCCATGTAGCTTGGAGGCCAATAATCCTTGGGTTGAATCCAACCTGGTAGAATTAACCTTTGAAGTGCCGGCCCTATAATCCATGCTAACCTCCTTAAGGTATAGAACCCCTCAAAGCCTCATGGAAAACAAGCCAATGACTTCATCTGTCTGTTCTATGTTGGAAAAAACTTATATAACAGCTAAGGTTTCATATGAGACCGATTATATTTGCTACAACTTCAATAATTTATCCTTGACTATCCATTTGCATAAACTCTCATATAAAAGCAACTCTTAAAAGATGTAATGTAGATGCCTAAAATGGCAGGTCTGTGATTTAATCACTTGGTTCAGCCAGTGAAGTAAAAGTTCAAAAAGCAAACAGAAACTTAAACTAAAGAAAATACTTCTAACACAAACTGCCTTCTTTGTGTCAAAAGTCTTTGTATATATGGAGCCAGAAAACAAAAATAGATCTTTGTGTTATTAGAACGTAACAAAAATATTTGCCTTCTTTCTCCCTGCAGAACATAGTTTGAAAGAAACACCTGTCGTGTTTGGTGTGTGGGGTTAGAGCTGAGGAATCATGACGGCGTTAGGGTCTCCTAATGCTGGTTTTATCAGCTTTACACCTGGAGAATGAACCCAGAAAAAGAATTAGTACCCCATATAATCTCTCTGGATGGAGGTTCAGGAAAATATAGAGAGGTGGAGAAAGGGTAAAATGAGACAATAACTCGTCTATTCCATGAACGGTTGAGTGTTACAGGCAAGGCACCAGTTTAGGTTCTGGGTATTCCGAGTAAAAAGGGTGGGGTTCTTTCTCCCCAGGAGGTTATCATCTGATGCAAAACTGCCTTGAAAAATATAAAGCGCTATAGAAGTGCTCATTTCCTGTGATTATGTTTTATTCCATATACAGTAAAGGGGAATTCATAGCCACTTGCAGGAAAGAAGTATAACAGACTGGATTGTGTTTCCTCGAATTCATAGACCGAAGCCCTAACCCCAGTTCCTCAGAATGTGATTGTATTTGGAAATAGGATCTTTTCAGAGGTAATCAAGTTAAAATTCGATCATTAGCATAGGCCTCTAACTTAATATAATGGGTCCTTAAAAGAGGAGGGCATTTAGAGACAGACCACATGAGCATGAAGACAGTTATGCATCAGCTCAGGAGAAAGAACTGGGACAGATTCTTCCCAACACCCTCGGAAGGAACCAGCCCTGCCGATACCTTCATTTCCGACTTCTAGCCCCCAGAACCGCGAGACAGTTTCTGTTGTTCAAGCCACTGAGTATGTGGTACTTTGTTACAGACTACCAAGCAAAGGTATACAACAGACTTGGGTGAAAAAAAACTAAGTAGCAGCCTGGTTGGTGTGGCTCACTGGATTGAGCACCGCCCTGCCCTGAAAGGATTGCAGGTTCGATTCTCAGTCAGGGCACATGCCTGGGTTTCAGACCAGGTCCCCGGTAGTGGGCACGTGAGAGGCAAGTATACATTGATATTTGTCTCCCTCTGAACCAGGCTATAAAGCAGAGCAGTTGTTCTGTTCTCAGCCATGTAATTGATAACATTATTGAAGAATAAACACTTTTTCCTCACACGTTCACACATTCAGGGTTGGAAGTGACATGTTACAGTGCCATCCTGCAAAACTAAAATGAAATCTATCAAAATGCCTTGGAATTAACTATTCTTTCCATTCATTCACACTGTCTCTTACGGAGGAAGTGTTCTCACCAAATCCGGGGAGGTTTTTGGTGAAGCCGCCCACCCGCCTGCCCTCCTCCCGAGTGGATGTCCTGTGCTTGTCGCGGCCACTGAACTCCTCGCACACACTCGAACTCTCCCTTCTGGGAACTAGGCTGCAGAAAGGCTCCTCTTCTCTTACAGCAGCTGCCGAGCCTGCTCGCTTTCGTCAACAGTGGGAATGCGCACGGGTGTGCTCAGGGAGGCTCTGGGACTGCTTCGTGCTTCGGGTGTGCAGAGCCAAAGAAAAATAGCCGCAAGGTGACATCTCAGCTTTTTTTCTACCTCACATCATCCCCGCTCGCTGCTTTCCTTGAAGGCCTTGGGTACAAGGTTACAAAACAGGATACATTTTCATCTGAAAAAAAGTGAGCTGATATTACATGATAGAAATTATCTGTTAGGATTATACTGGTGGCTCTTTTATTTCTCTTTTCTATGAGCTTGGTTAGGCTGAACAGTTGAAAAGGAAAAGTCAAAGGAAGACATTTGAACAGTTGGGTTTGAGCCACAAAGGCATCTTCCGCTGTGTTCACTCCAAGCAATGACATGCTTTTAACGAGATCTTTCTGCCTCGTCCTCTCCCACACCTACCACCAGCTTCTGGGTCAGTTGGGACTGATGGAGTGTTTAATGGGCTTCTCACAGGATAAAAGGAGACATTCAAAGTGGGAGATCGAGCAGACTCAGTGAGACCAGAGAGCAAGCTCCATTTCAAATGCTAAGAGGTGAATCAGATATCTGCAGAAACCGTGGCGCTGGATCTGAGGGCTGAAGCTGGGTGAGCACTGTGCTTCACGGAAGGACAGTTTGGCCAACCAATTCGATGGCCGTCCCATGAAACCGTAATGGAGCTGAGAACCCCCTCTCCCCTAGCGGCTGCCTAGCCCCGTACGGTCCTAGGACAGCACATCACCCTTTTGTGCCGGCCTCAGTGTACCCATGATAATGTTATCTGTTAGCTAGAAATGTCCAGGGAGCCCACGCAAGCCAGCAAGGACCTGCCCATGCAGGTCACTGGTTACCCTTTGGTTCTCAGGCTGGCACTCAATCCACAGAAACACACCAGCCAGGGCCGGACCCTTGCAGTTCTTATCACCATTGCCAGATGCCCTTCAGTAAGAACCATCAGGTAACTCTGAAGAAAAAAAATTAGGAGACCTCAGGCATATAAGGCACCGGGAGCACGCAGCAAATTGGAGATGGAGGGAGAGATCCTGGCTCCTGCTCTTACTGGAGTCAAGCTTGAGGGACTAGGGTTGAGGGGGGACTGGCTCTTTACTGGCGAATTTAAAACCAAAGGGTGAGAATGTAAAGTACAGAGAACAGAAAAACAGCAAGTAGCCCAGATGGTCAGTTTTCAAAGTCAAGGTCTCCAAAGCAAAGGAACCTGGGTTGGGGGAGGTGGCCTGGGCTGCAGATGTTCATTCCAGGTGGCCTTCCTGGAAGTGGAAGCCTCTGCAGTCAAAGCCCAAGTCAGGCCCCTGCCTTACGAAAAGACAAGCTAATGTCAAGGCTGACTCTCCAGTTCCTCACGTGGTCATGGTGATGCTGGTGTGAACAGACCCACTGCACTGCCCATTATATACAGTGTAATTACAGTAGTGGGCTGTGGCATTCACATTTGTGTACAAGCTCCAGGGGGTGTTCACACGTGGAAATTGCCTAACGAGGAATTTCTCAGAAAGCCTCCCATCCTTAAGCAGCGTGTGACTGCAAAACTGATTTCAAATGGTGTGTAATATTCTATTCTATGTCCTTCAGTTTAATTTGACTTAATTTTTTACTTTATAACCAATACTCCAGAGAGCATTTTTGCACATCATAATTTTGGGTCCACCTGGGTTATTTGTGAATTGTTCGTTTCATGTTCTTTATCCATTTCTTCCTTGAGGGTCCCAGTGTTTTCATCACTTATTTGTATGATAAAGATGTAAACCCTTTAAGATTAAAAAAAGAAGAATGTGGACGACGAATGGGGATAAAGGGACCAGCTAGAATGCACCCGGTTCTTCCCAGCCTCAGTTTACAGTGAACGAAGTTACTGCAAAGCACAGCGGCCCCCACCCACCCATGGGGGCTTTCACCTTCCAGTTTCAGTTCAACTGGTCCACTGAGGTCTGAAAATGTTCCGTGGACAATTCAGACATGTACGATTCATACGTTTTACATTGTGTGTCATTCTGAGTAGTGTGAGGAAATCCGAAGCCGTCTCACTGTGTCCCAAGGTGGGGCAGGGGGCAGCCGGATGTGACTCATCCCTTTGTCCAAGGTCTCCACACTGTAAACACCCCCTCCCCTCCCCTCCCCTCCCCCCATTAGTCACTTGGCAGCCATCTCTCTTATCAGATGGCCTGTCACTTTATCACAGTGCTGGTATTCCAGTCACCTCTCCTTTACTTAAGAAACGCCCCAAGCAGGAAGGGAGTGATGCTGAAAATTCAGATATGCCGGAGAGAAGCTGGAAAGTCTTTCTGCAGGTGAAAAGGTGAGTGTAATACCATAAGATATTTTGGGAGGAGAGGGGGAGAGAGACTGCGTTCACGTAACTTATTATAGTGTATTGTTACAGTTCTATTTTATTAGTGGTTATCCTTGTTTTCTCCTACTGTGCCTAGTTTATAAATTAAACTTTATCATTGGTATGTGTATATGGGAGAGAACATAGTGTACAAGGGGTTCACTATTCTCCTTGGTTTTAGGCATCTGCTGGGGGTCTTGGGACATCCCTGTGGACAAGGGGGACTACTGAATGTGGCTTTTGGAAGAATGGACAAGGGAAAACTGGACAGCTCTTCTAAAGTTGTTTTGAATGTCTATGATTTTTAAAGACTTTTATTGATTGATTTGAGAAAGAAAGACAGAGAAACATCAATTTGTTGGTCTGCTTACTCACGCATTCATTGGTTGATTCTTGTGTGTGCCCTGACCAGGGATTGAACCCACAGCCTTGATGTATCGGAACGATGTTCTAACCACCTGACTACTGGCCAGGGCCTCTATGATTTCTCACTAGCTTCCCCCAGCCTTGGCCGCTACCCTCCTGCAAACTGATCCTGTCAGTGGGCAGGTGAGGCTAAGTCCTCAGGTGTCACCGCTGTAGAACGAGGTCGGGCAGCTGTGAAAACCCACCAGCTCCCTGGGGCTCCGACTGCCCTTCTCCTTATTAAGAGGTATCATTCCCTGCAATGTGTCCAAGGGCCCCGGTAAAGGCTTGCTGGGATTCGTGCAGTTTTTAAATGTGAGAAATGTCCCTGTGATAGAAACGCAGGACCAACTTGTTAAGATTATACTGGGGGGTCTACTTTCAGGAACCAAAATGGAGCCAAAACACATGTCCAAGTTCAAAAAGGACGACGGAACAGCAATGACGGAGGTGGGGTAGGCAAGACAAGAGGGCACGGAAGCCCAGATGCACAGGATGAAGCCTTTCATGTGTCTAATTCGTGAGAGGCGTGCGACGAGATCCTGGAGAGTTGCCGAACGCGGGATATAAATTTGGCTTCAAACACTTTGGAGGCAACTTGAAAGGGGACCATATAATAAGTTGCATGATTAGGAAAGGGTGGTTACAGAAATACTGTTGCTTTAAGAGGGGAAAACAGAAAGGAAAATAGTGTTGTTCTTGGAATAGAGATAAGAGAAAAACCCATCCTCCCACTGCCCTTATCAGCGCCCCCACCCCCAACCGCCTCCAGGAACAGCACAGAGAAGGCCTCCAGGAGGGCGAACCTCATTTTCTAACCTCCTCACTGTAAAAGCGGCTGCAAGGGCTGGGTCTCTAGGGGTATAATCGCACACAGTAGTCACTCGCTTCAGAATTTGATCATTTAAAGAGCAGGGGAATAGTGTATAATTTCATGGGCAGAGGGGGTTGCACGCATGGCCTTGCGTGAGCATTTCTGGAGAAGACAGATTTGTCACATTTTAAACAGACTTTGCAGTCTGTCTGAAGTGCAGTGATCTGCGTAGAGGCCTTCAGCCACTCGGGCGTGTCCCTTCTGAAAAACCCGAAGTGGCTAAAAGAGAAATGACCCATGAAAGGGATTTTTAAAAAGTATCCCTTTGTCGAGGTACCCATAATTCATACTTAGGGGAAAAGCGTGAAAACTCATGAGATGAAATCCCGGCTCCTCAGTGAAGCGTGCAGGAAAGGGCAATAACTCAAAGGAAGCAGACCCAGGGGAGGAGAAGTGACAGGCTGAACCCGAGGCCAGCACAGATCACTGGGACAGAGGACAGCAGCGGTGGGGGAAAGCTCAGGGAACTGAACTGGGAGGGGCTGCCCCGCCACAGGGGACACATATCTTCAGCACACACAACAGCAGCGTATTGCTAGGGTAAAGGGGAGAGAAAAACAGGGCAAGAACTTACTTACTGATTTATCTTTATTTTTTAGAGATGGAGGAAGAGGGAGAGAGAGAGAGAGAAACACTGATTTTTTTTTGTTCCACTCCTTGATGCATGCATTTGTTGCTTTTTGTATGTGCCCTGACCGGAGATCGAACCCACAACACTGGTATATTGGGATGATGCTCTAACCAAATGAGCTACCCAGCCAGGGCCATGGCAAGAATTAATTCTGCCAGAGAAACTTTCTAAGGTGAGCGGCATACGTCCTCCATGGCCAAGTATTTTTCCCAGTAGGGCCTACCAGCTACTCTTTCTAGTCATGTGTGATTTCTATGTTTTTTATTTGCTTGTTTTTGTCCTAGATGCCTGGATTCGGTGAGGACTGGTACTGGTGAGAAATGTTAGTGTATTCTAGAAGTGGCTCGGTTAATACTCTGAAGCAGAAGTGACAGGCAGCTTCTGGATGTCAGCATACATCGGGTATTGCCACCAGGGCAATGAAAACACTTTAGTACAAATAACCGCAGTTCCATCCCTGCTCCCCTCGGCCTCTCGGCAGAGCAAGCAGCAACCGGCAACCTGAGCGCTCCTGCACTGGCCGACATAGGGCAGGGGGCCTCTTATCCTGACTCCAGCTGCTCTTCCTCCGCCAACCCCCCAGTGCCTGGCTGATCACCCGCAGCACTGGTGAGGCACTGCTCTCCCACACGGGGTTAGGGGCACTATTTTAAAACCCCCCATTTCTTCCCAGCTTTCCAGTGTGTTCCAAAGCTACCCTGGCTGGATTCTCAGTCCCATCCCCATTCCCATTTCTACCCGTGAACTGCCATCGTTCACACTGGGTGCACGCGAACTTGTCACCTTCCATTTGGAGACCACCGGTTACATCGTTTCATTTTTTATGGTTATCACAGGACTAAAGCTGCTTCAGATGACTGTGTACAGTTATCCATTTACAAGTTTATTTTCGATTCTTCCCCCTGGAGGAAAAAGGGGTCCCAGAAGAAGCAAAGACTTGCTTGTTTTGTTGACTACTGTGTTTTCAGTGCTTAGAATAGTTTTTGACATATACTAGTCGTGCGATAATTTTTTATTGTTGAAAATAGAGGGTATAGTCGATTGTAAACCAGGGGGCTTGGGGAAATAGGACATTCTCTCGAGGGCCGTGCTAGGGGGCCTCACAGTAGCCAGGTCACTGGGGCCCGGGAGCTGAAGGAAGGTGCTGAAGAGAGCGCAGCACGTTGGTTGGTTTTCTTGAGGACAAATCCTGGCAGGTGAATTGTGAGGTAAACCAGTCCCCTCTTTTGTTTAAGGGCCACCATTTCTTTTGTAAGATTGACAGATATTTTCTCAAAAATGAACAATGAGAGCTTGCCACCTCAAGTAAACGGACTGGCAGTGCCGGTGATGGAAGTTTAAGTTCAAGAGGAGGAAATTAGAATGATGGAAAACTGTCCATCACGGAGAGCTCGCAGCTTCCTTACAGAGGCTACTCCGATGAGAATGCTGGTGATATATTAATAATGTGATTTTTTTGATGTCGTGTCGTAACATATGTCAACATTTGGAAGGTATTTATAACTCAGTGAACCAGTATTTTCCAAATGTTACAAAATCATGCACGGGTGAGAAATAGATCCATTCAAAAAGCCAAATAAATCAACTGACTTCAAGTAAGAGAGTTTAAAAAGTTTATTGATAAATTTGCAGGTTCCATACTGTATTTAATTTTTAAGAAACTAATACTGAGTTTGAGTGTAGTATCAGAGAAAGTGTACAATTAAAAAAAACTATTAAAATACTTTTCCCCCACAAAGAGGCTAAATTTTCTTTACAAACCGTAATCGAATCAAGATAATACAACAGAGTGAATGTGGAAGCAGAGGAAATATGAGAATCTGTTTTCTGTTAAGCCAGACATTGCAGAGACTTGTAAAATGTAGCTGCTATCGGTCTCCTCACTAAATTTTTCTTGTTTTGGAAAATAATGATCTGTCATAATTGACATTAACATGTAATGCATTGTTATTGTTACTTTAAAATAAATACATAAACATTAAAATTCTCAGTATTAATTTCTAATATGGTAAATATTGGTAACCCACACTTTAATTTTTTTAAAGATTTTATTTATTGATTTTCAGAGAGGGAGACAAACGTCAGTTGGTTGCCTCTTGCACGCCCCCTGCCTGCACCCCAGGCATGTACCTTGACTGGGAATCGAACCGATGACCTTTCAGTTCACGAGCCAACACGCAACCCACTGAGCCACACCAGCCAGGGGCATAACCCACACTTTAAACAAAGCTACTTAGAAACCTCAGTTTTTCAGAGTGTGAGCAGGTGTGGAGACCAACATGTTTGAAGAACTTCTGTTTAAATTATTCTGAGGAGATCCCAGTGGTGGCTCCAAAGAAAACGAAGCATTTTTTTCCCACTTTTCTCTTTCCTTGAGGCCTGGTGCACAGTGATGACGTGAACTAGAAATTCAACTGAAGGAAGGGGGTTGATATTTAGGGATGCTTCTTAGTGCTGTAAGGCATCTACCCTCGCATTTTCCTTGGAACTGTCCTGTGCAGTAACAGTTATTCAATCCCATTTGACAGCAGAGGCTCAGAGGAGTTAAGCACCTCGCCCAAGATCACACAGCGGGTGGCAGAACGACCGGTCTCTGCCCATCACTTCCCATCAGACTAGAATACATCTGGCAATTTTCTGAAATGTTGCGGCCCCGAATACTTCCATCTCAAACAGAAACACAAGCTTTCATGGCTGTGAATGACCGCTGGTCTGCCGCAGGGCCACTCTCGGGCTGACGGAGACTACAATGGCGGCTGGGAGTAGTTACCACATTTCCTGCAAAGCTCTATGAACCAGCTGGGCCTCTCTTTAGACTTCTTGGAATAATTCTTCTTCCTAAGAAAAAGGATTTTTTTCCCCTTCTGTTTTTGTTCTGGCATTTCTCGTGCGTGAGCGTGGAAGTGATTACCAAACAGGGTCAAACACCTTGAGCTGGGCTTCCTGCGAATGGGAACCAGGCCGATTTCCAGCCCTTCGTTTGGGGCTCCGCCCGTGGCCACAGCCCGATCCTGCCGTTTCGGGAGGCTTCCTTCGGCTTCCTGTATTGTGAGGACGGTGTCTGTGGGTGCCCACAGGCGCGTGGAGACGGAGGGGAGGCTGTTTCTGCGTGGATTACCTTGGGTTTGGCAAAGGGTTTTCAGCTACGCATGACGGGGGACTGCACGTTTTCACAGAAAGAGTGAGGACTGCTCAGCACGCACGGAGCAGGCCCGGGGCTTCTCTGCCACAAGTGATCTCTGTGGTTTTCAGCAAATTATTAAATTCTCAGGCCCAGTTCCGTTTCCTTACAGGGCTCCTTCCGTCTCTGGAATTTTGTAACTCTGAGTTACGCTCAATGCCTCCCTTTCTAACTCCCCACGTTTTGTTGACCAGAACCATTTGTTTTCTTCATTCTGGTGTTACTTTCCATGTGTTCTTTGCTCTGTCCCATTTCCCCTTATTATTCTTAAATCATAATCTCTTGTATTTAAGTTCTTCTAGACACGGTTGTCCTCCACCAGCTCTTAGTGTTAAGCTCCCATCTTCTCTAAGATAATATTACAGATGATCAACTTATCCTGAGTAAAGAAGATCCAGAATGGGTTCCCTTCCAGTTCTTGCGGAGCGGGTGTGCAGTGCCAGGAGATTGGATTATGTCGGGACCCATCCTCAGAGAGCCCAGAGATGCCGGGCCGGCAGCCACTTCTCCAGCTCTGCTCTATTCTTGAATGAGTTCAGTTCCATTTAAATATGCAGGATAATGGCAAATTTAACTCATCTGCTTTCGTGTCCAAGTATGAACATTTAAAATGGGACCAGGACTTTAAACTAGTTCTCCACTTAGGCTGTCCAGCACCCTGCTGGCTTCCCCGGATCCGCCACAAGGGGGCTTAGCGCCACCTAGTGACGGGATGGGCTGATGCTTTGCGGCCTGATTGCTGCAAGGCTTGGTGAAGAGTTTGCCGACTGTGAAATACAGGCAAATAGGGATTTAAACAAAATACCGGGAACATTTGCAGTAGGTCACTTAGTACATTAAAAGTTCAATTTTGCTATTAACCATGCAAACATGTGTAAGTTATAGAACCCCTGGGACCATGCAAAGGAGATTTATGGGTCTGTTCGCTTTAGATATGGGCCATGTTCAGTTTTTAACTTTCCATCAAGGTGTCTGAGGATCCAAACGTTAGGTGTTGGTAAGTTGTGTCCTGTGGAAAATGCTGGCAAGTTGTTTAATTTTTCTCAGCCTCCGTTTCTTCTTATCTCATCTGTAAAAGATAATCTCTGAGAACCCTTCTAACTCTTTAAAAAATTTCCAACTGGAAACACTGCAGTTCTGTGATTAACTCTAGTGATTGTACATACTTTGAATCTATGATACTTTTCATCCTCTGAGAGGTTAAAGCTACCAGGAGATATAGAAATAATACCAATAGTTTTCATCTATTGGGTACTGCTACATCTTCAGTATTGTTTTAGACACTTTACTTACAGCGCTCGCTGGTGTGGCTCAGGGGATTGAGTGCTGGCCTGAGAACCAAAGGGTTGCCAGTTTGATTCCAGGTCCGAGCACATGACTGGGTTGCCGGCAAGACCAACTCCCAGTAGGGGGCGCGCGAGAGGCAACTACACCTTGATGTTTCTCGCCCTTCTCTTCCCCTCTCTCTAAAAATAAATAAAATCTTTTTAAATTTTTTTAAAAAAGAAATTTTACCTACACAACTAGCTTTTTGTTAGTCTTTAAAAATTCTGGCCGACAAAACTCTGCAGCGTAAATATTATTATGCTCATTTTACAGATAAGGACTATAAGGCTACCACACCTTGCCCCCCGGACTAGTTTACAAACTAGCAAAGCAGATAAAAGAGAAACAAGTGAGAAACATGCTAGTGTCATTGCAATTCGTCAGAGCACCACTTGCAGTGCAGAGCACAGTTCAGGTCGACGTGTTCCAACAACTCCAGATATTCAGGCTGCCTTAGAGGAGATAGTTCTCTTATTTTTCACGTGCGCTTTAAGCTGCTGTCACGGGGCGATTATTAGAGAAGGCGTTTTAAAAAATACCTTTTCCAAGGAACCAGGGGGAAACACATATATTAAGCTCTAATGTGGTACCCAAACCTCTTTAGAGTCAGGTCCTCGAAAATGACCCCATGTCCCAGCTGCTGATAGGAGGACGGCAGGCAGCAGAGGTCATCAGCACCTTTGCAGGAACACCGTCGGGGAGACACAGTTGTACCTGCGTGGTGATTGGTGTGTTCGGGTCTTCCTTTTAAAAGCTGGGCGACCTTTCCCAAAGCGAGCTCTGTAGGGTGTTGATACATTTTATGTAGAAAACAAGCTTCTGCCCCAGCTGGTGTAGCTCAGTGCATTGAGCGCGGGCCTACCAACCAAAGGGTCACAGTTGGCTTTCCAGTCAGGGCACATGCCTTGGGTTGCAGGCCTGGTCCCCAGTAGGGGGCGTGCAAGAGGCAACCACACATTGATGTCTCTTGCCCTCTCTCCTTTCCTTCCCCTCTCTCTAAAAATAAAATAAATTTAAAAAAGAAAACAATGTATTTAAATTAAATAAAGAAAAAGGAAAGAAAACTGGGTCAAATACTAGGGAACCCACTGGACTGAATAAAGTTAAATGGATTTCTTAGCTCCAGCCTAGGAGTTCTTGAAACGTTTTGTGTATCAATGCATATTTTTATTTACTTTAGAAAATAAATGTATTTTAATATACAAATTCAATAACCCCCAATAACTGGAGGTAAAGCAGAAAGTGTAACTCTTCTCCTTATGCCAGGAATCCTGCCTCCGAACTCCTGTTGATTTTTATGTGTGTTAGTTTCCAGAAACCCGCCGCTGGCATCGCCTTGATTAGGTGGGACAGCACTGGAATTCCGGTGAATGTTGTGACCGGTGGTTTTGATTAATGATTACCCCCACACTGACTGGTTGGACTTTCCTGTATTATAGAAATTAGCCATGAATTAGTTTATTTTAGGGTATACATTGTATGATTCAGAAGTCTATTGTATGATTAAGAAGTCTGTGATTAAGGCTGCGAAACACTTTTTGGGAAATTCTACATCTTGACTTATGGAATCTCACTGTTTTAGAAATAACACGGTCCCTCTGTGCTGGGCACTTTACGCCCACTAAATTATTAACCCTCCCGGCAACCCAGTGCAGGCAGAAATGAACCTGCTGGGTCTGATGCTGGCCCCTCTGCCCTGTTCAGTTCAGTGGTCCTCAGCCCTGCCAGGGCCAAGGGCAGGGAGGAGGGGGTGCTGTGTGCTCCCCGGCCGCTTGAGCACAGGGCAGGCTCTGTCCTGACTGAGGAGAAACTTCTCCTTGGCTTTTTTGTCTTCTCAACCACTTCCTGGCCCTTCCTTCCCCTCACTCCTGTTCCTCTCTGTCCTTGCCTCCAGCTCAGATTTCCAGGCAGTTAGTTCTGTTGTTTGGATGTTCTGTGTGCTAGTCTGCAGTGTGTGTGTGTGTGTGTGTGTGTGTGTGTGTGTGGTTGTTAGAGGCTGTGACAGGACCCTGCAGGAAGAAGGCAGTGTGAGAACAGGTTTCTTCTTGGTTTGGCCTAAGGGTGGAGTAGCTAGAAGACAATGAGACTTTTCTTCCTGCCAATATTTATTGCTCCTTTGTCACAGTAGGCTACAAAGATATCTCTTTCTTCATTTAGATTGCTTTCCAAAGCTCTCTTTTATTATCCTTACTTTGCTTTAGGCAAGGCCTCCAGAAGTGGGTTCCGGGTGTGCGTGTGGGTGGGTGTGTGTGAACCCAGGAAGGATAAAGTGACATGATAGTGGGAACATATCGGCCACACAAAAAATTGCATTATTCTGAGATAAGTGTGTTACCTGTTGACTGTCTCACAGGCCAACAGAAAAACTTGTGGATTCAACAAAGTTTATTAGATCTACTGCAATGAGGGAGAACACCCATCACCTCTATAGGCTAACTGGGGTCCCAAAAAGGTACTGGGGACAGGGTCTTCAATGGCCTCAGGGCCTGGGCTGAATGCCCCTGGGCTGGGTGGCGAGGTGGGCTGAGGCCTGGGCAGTGTTTTTGGCTTCACTGCTTCGTCTAGATCGGTGGGTACAGTGAAGCCAGGGCATTGGGGCTGCTATTGATGCCCAGCAGAGAGTCATGGTAAGTAAGCTGTTCAGTTGGTTCATGGTCTTGTCTTCTAACAACAGGCATGTCCTGAAGCAAGCAGCTAGGTTATTTTTGTCCTAATATTGAACACTGGCACAGGGCATGTTGTTGGTTCCGGTTCTTGCATATGACAAACTAGGTGGCGTGGGGGATGGGGAATGAATTCCTTCAAGGAGAGGGTGGGAGTGCAGGGGGATGTCTTGCAAGGCTTCACGGAAGAGGAGGTGCTTGAGTGAGGGATCGAAGTGTGAACGTGACTTTTTCAGAGATGCGAGCTGAGAAAGAAGCTCCAGTCTTTCTCCAGCTTTAATGTCAGCTGGGGCTGTTCCTAACAGGCAGATTCTGATTCTGTGTTTCTGGGTTCCCAGGTGAGGTGGGCACTGCTGGTCAGCGGACTGTGCTTTGAGTGGTTAGGCCCAGGCTGACTGCAGTGTGCAAGCATGACATGCCCAGGTGTTTTCAGGAAATAGCATCCTCAGGTTTGTGCTGAGAGTGGGGGGAGGGGCAGTGAGAGCGCCCGGCTATAAGAAGGCCTGTGATCCAGAGGAGGACTTGGGGCTCTGGGACCCCGAGCTCCCAGCCGCCCCTGCACACCAGAGCTGACTCAGAAGTGGAAGATCAGAGCGGCTCCTACTCACTGGTAGATCCTAGAAGCTCCAGAAGCTTTTCTTGTCTGCAACTGGCCTGAGAACCACTTCTGCCAGCGAAGGAGAGCCCTGGAAAGGTTTTTAAAGCAGACTTGCAGGCTGGGTGATGGACAGCCACAGGGAGGGACCAGGGGATGAAACAGCGTAGGAGGAGGTCCAAGTTCAGCCTAGTGGGGAGCTTGGGGCATTTCCCTTAGCTGTGGCACGGACGTGGATGAGAAAGCTGGACCTGAATGGATGAGATCGCCTGGCCTGGTGAGGAGAGAGCCAGGTTCCAGAAAGGTACTTCTCTGGGACGGACATGTTTCCCGGGGATGTATGGCCAATTGCACACTTTGTGTCCCTGGGCTGCTGGAAATGCATGGGACCATCAACATCTGCTGGGACAGAGGAACCAGAGTGGGCACAGTGAGGAGATGAGGGTGGCGATGATGAAAATCAGTGCAGACACATCCCGGGTTTGCCCAGACCTGACCCGAACCTGGGCCTTAGTCTTTGAAGTGTATTTTCATTTTTTTCCCTCTCCTACCTCTCTCTCTCTCTCTTTGCTCAATCCCTTGGTGTAGGAGTTAGAACAATGGATAAAAAAACAAAATGACAAAATAAAATCTGTCTTTTTGGCACCCTACATTTTAGGGGTGGGGAAAATAGAAAACATATACAAATAATGTGATATTTGAAGGTGACAAGGGCTGTGGAGAAAAATGAAGCATAGATGGGGAAGGCGAGTGTGTATATTTGTGGGTGTGTAAGAATGTGGTGTGTAATTTTAAATGGGTTGATCAGGGAAACCACTTTGAGAACGTGAGCCGAGGCTGAAAGGAAGCCAAGGGAACATTGCTTATACTTCAGTGAACAGCAAGAGCGAAGTCCCTGAGTCCTGCAATGTTTGAGGAATGGCAAGGGGGCAGGAGGGTTAAAGCTGAGGAAGGCGGGAAGCGGAGAAAGGGATGAGATTGGAGGGCAATGGGGCCAGTGCGGTAGGTTGGCCCTAGGAGGCCACCGTCAGCTTTCTTCTCTTGACTCTCAGGTGAGCACAGACATGCCGCCCACCATCGTGAGACCACTCAGCCAGCACTGGACTCCCCCCTGTGGACAGCCCTCTCCTTATGGCCCTGGAAAATGTATGTCACGGGGTCAGATGTGGCATTGGGGGGTTGGGTGCGGAGGTGGAAAACCCAGCCGGGTGGTGGGGGGTACCTAGCGAAGAACACCCTGGGACTCTCCCCCTGAGTCGGTCCCCTCTAATTCAGTTTAGTTTTTGGCTCCTACAGTTGTTTTTGTCAAATTGCACATGTAATATCTTGAAGTTGTTCAAATTCTCCATATTGCAACAGTTGATAGCCTTAATTATTCCAAGGTAGCATTAGCAGCTAAAGATCCCAGTTTCCGTCCCTTATGGCCTCTGAACATATTTAATATTCCCAAAAGATCTGCGTTCATTAGTCCTCCACAGGTTACAGTCTTATCTCACTTAAGTATAATTCTCTCTGTTATCACCGAACTCCTTCTGACTCTGAAACATTTTGCCCTGGACGACGTAACAACTTGCTCTGACAGCCTCGAGTTGTCTCCGCACAACCAAATTTGTCTGAATTGCTACCCAGTTACCAACTTGTTAGTGACCATCAGCGTGGACTTCAGTACCGGTGGGTTCTGTAAAGACTTGAACCGAGAACAGGGGCCAAGCTGGCGTCACAGTTCAGCTCAGCAGCGGTTTTCATTCTCCAGCAGGGGGCGCCCTCGTTCTACTTCCTGGGGAGGCCTCCTGGGCACAGTCCCTTCGCTGGGGCTGCACAGTTTGTGGCCGGCTTGGCAGCCTCCCGGGCAGCCAGGTGGGGACGTGGGAGCCGTTTTTCCGTTTTCTCTCCCTGGCCCTAATCCCATTCCAGCTGGTTCTAGCTTGGCTCTGCACGCACCTTATTTTCATTTCTACACCTGCTGTCCCCGCTCCTCACTGTGTCTCCTCCGCCACCCCGCTGTGGCCACATCTCAGTGCCTGTCCCCACCGACACCTTCGCTGGGCTCTGTAATCTTTCTGAAGCACCTGCTCAAAAAGCTTCAACTCTCTCTTTTTTTCTTATTAATTGGAGAAAATAAAGGGAACAATCGTGGGTGATTCAGGAACGTTTTTAATTACTAATACTGCAAGTAGCAATACCTTACATTTAAAGGGCTGTAGGGTGGGGAAGAAGTTGAAAATCGACGTGGAGCAGTAGAATTGGGGTGACTTCCCTCGAAGACGGGGGCTGAGCCGGTGGCTGCAGCGGGACAGAGATCTGGATGGGTGCGAAGGGCCACAGCCTCCCCAAGGAGCACAAACAATGTGGCGTGGGGAGGAAAACAGGTTTGGTTCTGGTTTGGGCAAGTCCGACAACTTGGAGTCACCGATACCCGAGGTCTCTGGCTGCTCAAGCCCCTGGCAATTTTGTACCTGCAGAGCCTGGCCAGGGATGTACCTTTGTGGGGGACCTTCCGGGGACTCGGTGGGGAGTGACCGTACAGTAATAAGGCAGTACTAAAGTTGACAGTCTGATTCCAACCATGTAGAAAACTATAAAACCTGCAAAAAGAAAATCTGTTACGCAGATAGCTTTTAAGCTGAATCTCTGCTTTGATATTTCAAAAATGGAAGATGACTACAAAGACGGAAGTCTGAAAGACAATAACTAGTGTTTCTAAACGGACAGATTTTCTGCCAACGAGGACACACCACGAGACTGAGGTTTCATCGATTCTTTCCGAAAGACTGACACAGACTCTGTTTCGTTTGTTGTCAGTACTGTTCATTTTTGTCTCCCAAGCAGCCCCCGTGAGGGGCAAACATGCTCCTCCATCCCGGGGAATGGGTGGCAGGTGTGGTCAGGGCTGCGCCACGCCAGGCCCCTTCACCTGCTAGGAGGCAGCCCCGCTGAGCCGTTAGAGCCCCAGCAGGGCCCACACCCCTCCCCTTGCCCTGCTTCACACCCTGAGCTGGGAACCAGCAGGTGGAAAAGGTCAGCAAAGATAATGGAGGCCCGGAGGCACACGTACCTAGAAAAGGCTTCGTCAATATTAGAACCGTATTTTCTCACACAGCCACCTTCAGATTGTCCGATACATCTTTATTCACCTTAAAAGAAGTTTGTGTCAACAATATTCCTTTATCAACCCGTTAAAGAGCAGTCTATTATTAAATAGCTAGTTTGATTCCCTTTAGACAAAGATAATTCCAACACAGATTTGCCCAGTTCTGTGGATGGATAAGGAGAGGGGACAGGCTGAACTGACAGAGGATGGCACCTGTCCTGTCTCTGACTCAGACAGGATGCGAAGGTCAAAACTCTGCTCACCCAGTAACATTTCTGAAGAGTATACTCCGTGTAACCTAAATAAGCTATGTGATACATTTCATAAGCATACAAATGACACCATTTTAATAATTACTATTACAAAAAATCCTAACATCGTTGGCTGATGCAAATGAAATATCTTTAAATGTCACCACAGTAGAGATATTTTACATCAATTTGTGCTTTTAAAACTATTGCTAGCTTCTCCTGGGAAAAGCTAAAGTAACTGTACATTGTAGGAAAAAATGAAGAGCTTTTGTACTTTTGATAAAAACAAAAATGCATGTCAACACCAGAAAAGGCACAATCACATTTAACATTTATCTTTGAATTTCTGTTAAAAAAAAAGCAACAAAAAATCAATTCAATGAAATACAACTCTATAGTAATCACTAATTTAATGTTTTGACAAGAGGGTAAGAGGGCTGCTTTCTCTTGGTCAGTGACAACAGCCAACATCAAATGTCTAGGAATATATACATTTACATCATACATATTTAAGAGACTGTCTGGAGAAAATGGGGCAGTTTTCACGTATATACTCAAAGTGTCTCAGAAATTCCACCGGGGTCTGTATTAGTGGGATTGAAGAAGTGCCACAGTTTCTTGTAAATAGAGTAGAAAGGCAGCTCTTTACTGATGCACTGAATATGTGACTAAAAAACTCTAATGGAAGCAGTAGGATTAGCTCACTAGAGAAATGCCTATCGGTCCACAAAATTCCCTGCTAGGCGAGCATAAATATTAACATAACTTCTTCGAGGAATTCAGCCTTCGTTCAACACTGGCTACAGATGAACTGTGGGGAGCCAGTGTCTTTCCTCTATGGTGGTAACATCCGAAGAAAAATAAATGTTTCATGCAGACAAAATAAATTATTTCATGGGGATTCCTTAAAATTTAATTGGGTTGGGGAATCTTTACTTTTCTTGGGTTTCGTTGAAGAAAACACAAAGTATATATGTAATTGCCAAGTGAGGGGTCCGTCGAATTGGTCATACAGATTCTATGATAGTTCGGATCCCACCCAAAGTGGTTACGCGTGCATTCAGTGGGGAAGACCCCGAGCTACAGGGAGACAGATGAGTGTTAAAACGGAAATGACACCCATCCCTACCACTGTGTCACACACTGTGGGACCAGTGGGGAAGCCCAAACAGGGCGATTCAGTTAGTCATTTCTCTGTGCTTACTTTTCCTAGGTTTGTGTGTCTGTGTTCTCCATGCCATGCCTAAAGCTTTCTGTTTGCATTATAATTTTAGCTCTTGGTTGGTGAGAGTTCTTTTAAAAATATTCTCACTCCAGTTCTGTAGATAATCGAGGTGGCACATACGGAATCTTGAATACCAAACCAGTCACTGAAATGCCGAATTAAGGTTGGGGGAGAGGAGCTGAGCGTCTGGTTTGGCGTCTGCTGGTGCTTGCGTAGTTCCCGGCCTTTCCTGTGGTTTTCCCATCTGTTGGATGGGTGTGTGGTAACACTTAATCGCTCATGACCTTTGAATGGACGGAAGGAAGCCTGTTTTCTGCCCTTTTTCTTTGGAGAATGACTGCAATGACATTTGGAACCCAAGTTTGCATCTAGAGGATGTGACAACTGCAATGTCACAACTGTGACATTCCTCATGAATTCCACCTAATGGAATTCCAGTGTTTAACACGGCAGATGGCAGGGCAGAAACATTACAGTGCAATGGCAGGAGATGAGCCGAAAATAACGGAGAGTCAGTTTATGAACGCCCTCCTAAGGAGTGTGAGTTTGCTCTGTCAGACGCGTTATTTGCTGAAAGGTGTTCCACAGAGCACTTGTGCTGGAGAATGTTAATGTGTCTCGGGCAAACTTGCTAAATTAAGTCTGTGTTCACTTTATTTAAGTCCAAGGCCTTAAATATGCTAATGTGCCTTGTGACTTCCTTAGGGTGTTTTGTGTATTGCTTTCCTCAAACTAAACGATATAACTTGGTGTTATGTGTATAACAAACACGAAGACTGTCCCAGCGGGGCACTCGGAGTCATAAGTAAGTTTAAACATACACAGGTTATACCTGTGAGTGTTCGGTCTGCCTTAACCTGCTTATAGATTAATTCTAATATTCTGTGTACACACGACACAGCTGATACTTGCTGTCTTACGTCCTCTGTATCCGGGAACTTGCAGGTTCTGTAAACAAGTAAAAGGACTGAAATGCCTGAATAGCCCTCCAGTTTCTCACCTAGAAAATGGGAGAACAGTAATATGATTTTTAAAGGATTGAAGAGTTGGAGAACAGTGATCACACAATATTTTGCGACCACGATTATTTTTTTTCATTGAAGTCAAACTGAAACAGACTTGCAAATGAAAAAATTAACACAAAATATGGGGAAATAGGTCAGGGATATGTCAGCTATTATTGTCTAGCTGTGTAATCATTGCTTAATCTTGCTAAAGCTCATTTGTAAAGGGGACAACCACACCTGGAAAGGCTGTTATAATTGGTCTGGTCCTGTGACGGAGGACCAGGTATGGTGTTGTGGCTGAGAGCGTGCCTGGGAGTCAGACTGCCTGGGCTTGAATCTGAGCCCTGTCCCTTCCTACACACGTGATACGGGCTCTGGATGTGATTGTGATATTGGGAGATTGCAATTCTTTCTGCCTCAGTTGTTCTCATCTGCAAAATGGGAACAGTACGTATGCTTATCTCAGAGGGCTGCGGTGAGGATTACAGGTAAAACAAGTGTTAGGTATTTGGGAAAAGGTAGCAGCTGTTACCAATAGAGTTCAAATTTTCTTCACAGTAGGAGGGAAAAGCTCCAGGCTGCCCTAATAAGCACCTCCTAGACTCTGGCTGCTGAGCCGATGATTCCATCCCATCCCCCGCCTCCTAAAAAGGGGGTGCTTGCAGCTCAAGCACACATTCTTTTCTCCTTTTAAATGTTTTGTTTATGTTTTAGTGAGAGGGGAAAGGAAGGAGAAAAAGGGGGGGAGAAACATGGATCTGTTGCTTCTCCCACACACCCCCAACTGGGGACTTGCCCCACAACTCAGGCAAGTGCCCTGACCGGGAATCAAACTCACGACCTTTTTGTTCACAGACCAGCGCTCAGTCCACTGAGCCACACCAGCTGGGGCCTCATACTTCACATTTAGGCTTCCCTGCAAAGTTCAACAACTACTGCGTCAGACCCTCTGTCCTCCTTCAAACCCATTTGTTCATTTATTTAAAAACCCCTCCATGCTTATGCTTTTTGTGGCCATTCACGTACCAGTAAATTGATGTTTCCGGCCGATTTACAGTTGGATCATTTTCTCTCTGGATTACCTCTAGTTTTTGCCCATTTCACTGACGCTCGGGTAAAATGCAGAGGAATTCCTGGCATTCAGAATTTGGAAGGACGCAGGAAGGCAAACTGGAGACACGAATTACGCACCGCCCTGCTCAAGGGCGAGTGATAAGAAAGGAGGACCCAAATGCTGCTCTGAGACGTCTGTTAGATGGTTGGCTAGTTGCTACGACATGCTGGTGTCATTTCATCTCTACTGCGACAATTTTAAAATAATTTAAATAGGCCTCTTGCGTGGTTCCCACCATAGCATTACTTTGATTGCATCCTTCGTCCATGTTAATGTGCTTTTCCCAAGTCACTTGACTGTTTATGTAAAATTCCTCAGATAAGCCAGTGAGACCTCAGTGAGACAGCAAAGGTTTTTAAAAACATCCGCACAATCCCCTCAATGCTCCCCTCTACTTCACCTCGTGGGACTCTTCGGGGACAGCAGGTATAAGAGAAGGGACAGGAAAGACACTGTTTGGGGGGCCCAAGTTTTACTGATGGACCCCAAGTTTTCTAATTACTTTAGATAGAGCAGCAAAATCTAAAAGCAGTAAAATGGAGATCACATGGAGGATTATCTGTGGGGAGGGGGACGAGGAGAATGGAGGGGGAGATACAGGGAATAAGTAGCATAGCTGGGCAGGTTAAGAATCGCATAGGAAACAGAGAAGTCAAAAAACTTATATGTACAACTCATGGACATGAACTAAGGGGCGTGGAGGATTCTGGAGGGTGGGGGGATGCAGGTGGAAGGGGGATAAACAGGAGCAAAAAAATTGGGACAACCGTAGTAGCACAATCAATAAAATAAACTTTAAAAAAAGAGAGGAAAAAAATGAGAGCTATTATGCGTGGTTTTTAGGCTACAGCCCTGTCCAGATTACACGGCAATGTCTCCCTCGAGAGCCATGCTAGAGAATATTTTATACAAACCAGGGTGTGTTTGTATGTGTGTGTATAAGGCTGCTCATCCATGCTACTGGCTACTGGCTCAAAGCCTTTTTGGAGCAGCCTAGGCAACCGAGTGCTACGTAGGTGGTAAACTGCCACCAGAAAGACCCCCCGCAGATTTCTAGCAGCAGGGCTGGGATTCAAGACACATCTGACTTCAGAGAGAGAAAAAACCCACTCCTAACAAAAAGGCCACCAAACCTTAACTGTAAGAGCTTCCCCGAGAATCTTTTCCTTCCACCAACAAAACCACTTACACTTGTGGTTTAATGTCCTAGTTTAAGAAATGGAAGACACTAAATTAATTTTTAATTGACACCCCACTTCTATGCCTGTCTCCATTGTCCCTCTCATGCGAACATGCACCGAACAACACAAGTCAGGTCTCATTTCCACCAGACAACCTCAGCAGCCACAGAGGGGGTGATGCAGGCTTACTTTAGACCCAAAGGAGAGTTATAAATATTGCTAATTTTCAGCTAAGCATTAAAACCAATTCTTTACGTTTCTTTGAAAGTACCATTATTATTTTAAGTCAGAGCACAATCAATCGGTGAAGGAAAGAAGAAACCAAAGCCAAGTGAAATCTTTCACTCTTTCAGCTCATTTTAGTGGAAAATAGAACAAGAATTGGATTTTCATCCAGGATTATGATGGTCCGTAAAGTGGAAAGACTTCTGTCCAATGTCGGTTCTCTCCCCCTCAAAGATAATCTGAGGCGTTCTTCCTGGGTCAACATATTCCGCTTCTCTGAGACCTCTGGCCCCGCCCTAATTGTATCTGTGTTCCAGGATCAGTGACACAGATTTAAACAGACCCATGGATCAATCTAAACAGAGCCAGTGACCACACAACACCGATCTATTTGTCCATAAAGTGGCAGGAATTCAACCTGCAACTAATAGGACATGATTCTGCCTATGTCTCCAATAATACTGACAAAATGTGGTTACTTTCCAAAGGGTAAATGCTTGGATGTTAATTTTAAAAGTTCAAGAACTGACCTTCCACCAAGGCCAACGGTCTTACCCCTTAGCAGACTATTTATATTGAGTCCAAACAGAGCTTCGGCCAGATTCCCATTTCCTACACGTCCCTTCAGGCTGTAAGGAAATCATCATTCGAAATGGAAGCTCCTCATTAGTCAATCTTGGTCTTATCAGAACTGGACATTCTTGCCTCTGACAAGGTCAGGAGAATACCAACTTCAAATACCCATAGAGACCACTTTCTACATGCTTATTAGTGCCTTAAGACACTTCTGAGATTGATAACCTCGTTGTTTACTTATCTTGAGGCAAGTTGGATTATCATTTCAAAAAGTCCCATAACACTTCTTGTCTCTCTCTCTGTTTCCCACCTTTCTGAAGACTTTGAGGGAAGGCCTTGGCAACAAAATAATCGATCACAAGGTTCAATTTCCATCTGTCCAATGGAAGAGGTTTACCTGTTGGCCAGCAAATAGATCTAAAATATAATCCGAGAAGCAGAAATTACCCCCTAACTTCACAAAATGTTGTTTTCAGAAGGTACATTTAAAAACAGAATCTTTTAAAATCAGTTTATAATACTAAAAAACAATATACGTGTCATCTCGTAATAATCTCATCTTTCAGCGGAAAAAACCCCAAACCGTGTTGAGGTCCACTGTGTATTGCTTCTTTAGACCTCTATCAACCTGTAACCATAAATACCCTTCGTGAAAAGCTTCGGGTGCCTGGTTGCATGTTTACCCCAAAATTAAAAAGATGACCAATTCATAGTCTCTAGAGAAAAAAAACATAAATGGGTTAAACAAAGAGGAAATAAAGAAAACTGGAAGCAAATTCAGGTAGCCACCCCAGACCTGTGAAAACCAACGCGGGTCATCCACGGAGGTGTCCGACACCGCCCCGTCAACCACAGCTCTCCGTTTTCTCTGCGACGATGCACCAGTTGCCGTGGTCGTTCCCGCAGCTCAGGACCTGGAGCTCGGACACACTCTCCCGCAGCAGGCCGCAGAGCTCCCCTTCTCGAAACACGTGGTAGTAGCGCATGAAGGCTCTGGAGTCCCCAACGCCTGGCT
This sequence comes from Artibeus jamaicensis, assembly GCF_021234435.1. Classification (NCBI taxonomy): domain Eukaryota; kingdom Metazoa; phylum Chordata; class Mammalia; order Chiroptera; family Phyllostomidae; genus Artibeus; species Artibeus jamaicensis. The sequence goes on along the minus strand of NW_026522056.1, from coordinate 15,936,330 downwards.
GTCCTCCTCCGACAGAAACCGTGTCATCCGGGATGGAATCTGTGGACCCGGCTGCAGAAATCCTTCTCACTATTTTACCAGCAGAAGGGTTCCCTTCTCCTGAGTCACCGGCGGCCACACACTCCTCATGGGTATCAGTGCCATCCAGAAAATTCCCACGACCATTTCTCCCAGGTTCCCCTGGATGGTCTCCATTTAGGTGTCCCGTTGTGGCTGGTGCTCTCAGCCACTCCAGATGCTTTTGAGAAGTTTCCAGAAACACGTCCTCGTCTAAGTTTTGCTCTCTTGTTGCTAAGGGCTCCTGGCGATCCGAGTCTAGACCAGCCTGCCTGGAAGGCTGGACTGATACAGCGCTAGCGGCCTGACCTTCTGTGCTTTTCAAGGGTCTCACTCTTTCAATTTGCTTCCTTAGAGTTGACTCGTCCAAAGATCTGGAGCAAAACCAGGACCGAAAAGGCTTCCCTAATGTGTTATAGAATCCGTTTCCTTCCCCGCTTTCCTTAGGAATATTTGCCCAGCAGGTTCCGGCCACAGCAGGCTCATAGTCGACACTGCGGGACCGTTTTGAGTCACCTCGCTCCTTAAAACAAACGGAGCAGCCGCACACGGCGCAAGGCGGGTGGCAGGGGGCGCCTGGTCCCAGGGGTCCGCACTGCTTCTTTCTCCCAGGCTGGCTCGGGTCGGAGAGCGGCCGGGAGCACAAGGCCCTGTTCCACGGGACCAGCACGTCTTGCTTCTCGAAGTGCCGGTTCTTCTGCTCCATGGCCCAGACATAAATCATCAGCTGGCCTCCAGGCACCAAGACTCGAGCCATTTCTTTTATTGCTCTGATTCTTCTCTGTTTTGTAGAAAAGTGATGTATAACTGACAAAAGAAGAAATGAGATCTCAATGTGTATATGCGCACATAAACCTACGCATTGAGGTACTAGTACTGCCCATATAACGGTGATGTGATTTTTGACATGTAGCAGAATCGTATTTCCTATAGGACACGGCACATGGTAAAAATAGCACCGGCCTGGCTTCAGGAGAGACGTGATTTTTCGGTTTGACTCTTGTAATTAGTATACAACGGATCTTGGGAAACTGTTTAACTTCTATGGATTTTAAGTCTCTTCATATGACACCTAGAATAAACAATGTGTAAAATCTCTTCTGGTTCCACAATCCTATGAATTGTGTTAACCAGAGGATGACAAAGTGAATTAATAAAAATTTGCAAGGAAGCATTAGGTTAGGTAAGTGTTCCTACTAGAATTCTACGAAGTAATCCATTGCTTTAATGAATGGTTGCTGCCTCTAGAGCACTGATGAGTGTTCATGAAATTAATAAAGCAAAGAGAAGTGGAGAAAAATGTCAAAGATTGTTTTTCTGTTTATAAGGTAAAAATAAGCCAGCCAAGCTCAAGTCCAAATGATTGCTTATCATTTTGAATAATGTTAATGTAACGTAAAATGGTTCTGTGTGTTTTTTAAAAAGTCAACTTCCAGGTCATCATTTCTACTTTCAATTCCTGCAAGGTTAAAGTCAAAGTCAAGCAGGACTGCCTTTATCGAATCGTAACGTTTTATAACAAATACTTAGAAAGTGCTCGTCTGTAGCACCCCGGGGAGTGTAATCCCAGTGCTATGCCAAGAGAAAACATCGACTTATTTTTCCGCACGCGGGCCCAGCCCAGTGTCTCGGGTGGGAAGTCCGAGGGACATGCATGTGAGTCAGGAGGGGGAGAGGGAACCCGCCCCCGTAGCCCTCCCCCCACTCCAGCTCTTGGGATTGGTTCCAGACAAATACATCCCTGGAGTCTATACTTGGAACAGAGAGATGGTAACTATCTCAAGTGAGATCATTATATAAATTAAGCTGCCAAAGGAAGCTCCCCCAACAGGCACACTGTGTGTTGCTCTCAGTCAGGGGTTCGTTCCTGGGAACAGCACACAAACCCTGGCACCAGGCAGAGGTCTAGGAAGCCTGAGGCAGGAGTCTGGCGTGAGTGCAGAGAACAGGACCCTGGTGTGTGCTGTCCTCTATCCATCAGGCTACCTGGCCACCTCTGGCCAGTCACTTCAGTGCACTAGGTTTTGGACTGTTCCCCTCAGTTTCACCCCCAAAGAAGGCGCCCTTTACGGGGTTAATCCGGGAGCATGCATTTCTGTGTTGAACTGTAAATGTGCAAAATCCATGAGTTTAGCCTAAAGTGGGTTTCTCAGCCTCAGCATTACTGACAGTCGGGGGCAGAGCATCCTCTGTTGCAGGGGCCCACCCACTGGCTGAGAGTAGTGTGCACACACATGCTCGGTTGTGACAAGAAAAGTGTCCCCTGAGGGCAGGAACAACACAGTCCCAAGAGGAGAACCACTGGCACAGAGTGAACATTGACACCATTTTAATACACTGGTGCAAGTGTTTATATAATTTCTGTGGAGTCATTCTTTTCATTTTTGGACTGTTCTAAAAGTAGAAAGACTGTTGTTTTGTAATCGGTCAGTACCACAGAAGAAATGTATAATTAGGTGTGATGCTTACCTCTCACATTATTATTAAGAGACACGGGAAAGCAAAAACATATTTCTTTTTGTTAAGATAAGCAAGAAGAATCAGCATACAGGATTCTATATAGGGAAGTAAATGTATATGAACATAGGAGAAGGTCTATTAAAATTTCTTAGTTCTAAATGGAAACTCAACAGGCAAGTAACTCCATCACATTGATTTATAGCTCCAGTTCATAACGACTGTGTTCCACGTAAGGGAACATTTTTAATCACAATATGACAGCTGTGTTCTCCGTTTTCTCTGGGACAACGCATGAGACTTCCAGCTGGAAGTGGAGAAGGACTGGGCCTCGGACACGCGGAGCATTTCCCCAAAGTGGGAAAGCTGGTCACCGTCCCTCACCAGGCCAGTGTGTCCCTCAACAGCGCAGCCTGCATGCGGGTGGCCTCGGAGACCCCGAATTCAATGTGAACTAAAGAAGGGCAAGGGGTCCTCTTCTCCGACCTCTCTCCGATTTCCAGGTCTGTAGGTGGAATGACCCAACTCAAAACTTCCTTTCTACTCAGGATTCTAAGGATCGCCTGGTATTGCCTGATTCCACAGGAATCCCCCGTCTCAGTGCCGACAGCCAAAAGGAACTCAACAGTTTCAACTGCAAAGAAGTGGACTGACACTGAGCAGGTTTCCATGGCAACCACCTCCTGCCAGTCCTAACTAGGTCCAGGGTTATGACATCCAGGCCGCACTATACAAAGATGCAGTCCCTACCTAATGCTGAATAAATCCACTTCTCATCTATTTCAGGAGGGAGCAAAGAGTTTCATGCTGTGTTTTTTATCTGGTCACTCAGTTTTATATAGGTTCTCCTTGCTTTAATAAAACTTGTTATATTCAAATAGATTACTTTTTGAAGTGTATTGGGGCAAATAATCTACTTTGTAGAAGATTTTTTGCCTTGAAAAATAACTGGGCATAAGATTCCTTTAAATAGCTAGTTTCCCAAGCGTATTTAAAGATGACTAAAATATTAAGGGTCAGGAATATGTGTCCTGAGTAAAATGAGTCTTACTTGTATAAATTTCAGGCATAGATTTTTGCTGTTTTTTTTTTAATTTTTTGACACGTGTATTTTATGGGTACACTGTCTGGGAGGCTATGAGAAACGTATTCATGAGCAATCTCTGGCAGTCAGAGAGCTGAGAGGCCTTATAAAAAACAATGCAATCTGGGGCCAGGCGGAGCTGTCTTCCCCAGAGACTTGCATACCAGCGAGGGGCAGATTGGATGACGCATCCTTCCAGGTGGAGTTAGTGCCACAATATTCTGCTAACAAAGAGCATGCTAATGGCCTAGAAAAGGTAATATGACTTCTAAAGGTGTGCTCTGGGTTGGAAGATCTGGCCACACTGCAATACAACGAAGTATTCTTTTCAATACATAAAATTGTTCTACTGCTTTCTTACTCGTAAGTAAAAGAAATCGGAATGAGTCATCAAAAAGAATACAATACCAGTTTGACAGCTTAACTAGTTAAAACAATGATAGGTACCCCCATAAGTTCATCTGAGATTAGACAACTAACTCACTCAGTTGCAATATTTTAAAAAACGAAATAAAAAGAATTGCATAGACCTTTCCACAAAGAGTGGGTATTGGGCTATAAGAATGACCCCAACCACGTACCATTATTCTCATGGCGGAGTGAGCGTGTGACCCGGCGGCCTTACCTCCTATGGAGATGATGGCATCGAAGCCCCGGTCCCTAAAGGGGAGATTCAGGTTGTCACACACCATGACTTCACACCCTCTCCTCCGGGCAATCTCTACCAATGGCCCACAGTAGTCACAGCCCAGGACATACACCTGGCTGTTCACTTTAAGATACTTTCCAGTCCCACAACCTGTAAGAGAAAAACTGTGTCACCTGCTGTCCTTCATGGAGACCGGGACACTGTCAGTTTGCCTATCACGTGACAAGGACAGAAATAACTTTATAGTAACTAACCAAGACAGAACACAAGATGGGGTGGAAGGACACACAAAAGCAAAAGAAAAGCCTCCTACAGCTCTTAGATATTTTCATATAGAAGAGGGACATTATGTCCACAGGATGTAACATGCTAACATACTGGCTGGCCCGTGGCGAGGAACGATAGGTCCCTAGTATCCCAGGGACAGTGTCCCGTCTCTTCCTGTAAGTGACGTTCACATACGCATTTCATTATGTACAGATCTCTATGTTATGGCATTTATCCTGTGATCTCTCTAGAGAGTCTTACTGCTTCCTGGTCACATAAAACAAACTACTGCCAACTACTTCTAAATGGATATAAATAAAACAGGCTTTGTGAAAGTTTTTTAATTTACTTTGAATAAAAGAAAGATTTAAACATGTTTTCATCCATCCCATTGTCAGTGCTAGGTTTTAAATGGTCTCACAGGACTAAGTACACAGCTCTCAGAAAGAACTATTTTTTTCTTGAAGAGACCATTTTTGACTTTCACTTTCCAGTGGCAAAGACCCAAGTAATTCAGCATTTACACAGCCCCAAGATTCAGATCAATCAGCTCTCACTGATGTTACAGCGAAGAGGATTGTAATATGAGTGAGCAGCAACCAGAAACAAAGCCTTCTACAATGTAGTGCCTGGTATATTCTAGCACAGACGTGCCCTGCAGTTCCTTTCCAGAGATATTTACAGGTATCAGCAGAACCCACATTTGTGCCTTCTGGAACGACCTAAAGATTCTTATGCCTGACATTTTGAAGATACATCTACCAGTGTTCAAAGATAATTAGTTTGCTGCTTCTGAAATACATCACACTTTTTAATAACTCCTTTTTAATAGGTGTTGCTTGAAATTATGAGCCACTTAAAGCATAATTAAGGTTCACTGATGCCAGCTGAGACAGTGGAAGGCTTGCGAATAAAAAAATCACATTTCCAATGTTATTATTTCAGTATAAATGATTAGGGTTTTAGAAATATTTTAGATCTTATGGCCACTGTTCCTAGGGATGCTTATGAGAAAAAGTATTTAATATTTAAAAGTAATCACAGGGAAAACATAATCCACAGAGTGTTTTTAAAATTGAAATCCTGACTCTTATAAAGTCAGGATTTAATGAGATGGTCATATTTTAAGAAAAATAGTCTTGTGAATGTATTGCTTTCTTTTTATTGGTTCAGACATTACATTTAAAGAAATGAAAGGGAAAATTACTTCAAAAATATTAATATTGGATTAGCCAAAAAGTTCATTTGGTTTTTTTCCATATGACAGCTCTGGTAGTGCTTAGTTGTCTTTAATTTTATTTGAAACACTTTCGTTAGATTGTATTGTGACAGCTGTCATATCAACACACACTTTTAAAAAAACCTATTAAAATTGGTGACTTTTTTTGTAGCCACTTTAATATCGAAGATGGAAGAAAATAAGCAACATTTTCAGCATATTATGCTTTATTATTTCAAGAAAGATAAAATTCAACTGAAATGCAAGAAAATGATTTGTGCAGCACAGAGAAGGCGCTGTGACTGATCAAATGGGTCAAAAGTGTTTGTGAAGTATCTTGGGACTATTGACATTTTGGCCCCAAAATTCTTTGCTGTGGGGCTGTCTTATGCATTGGAAGATGTTTAGCAGAACCCCTGGCCTCTATGCACTAGAGGCCAGTAGCAGGAGACAGCCGACATACTCAAAATATCCAAATCAATAAAGCTATTGGTGAAAATGAAAAAGGTATCTTTTATTTTACAGAAAAAAACCATGTGGACTTTTTGGCCAACCCAATAAAATCAGGTTTACAGACGATGGTACTAGAAGGAAGTGTTCAGAGAGCATCTGGTAATAATGAGGAAACTGAGGTCTTTTTAAACCTCAACATCTCCTGAAACATTCCAGCACCCCAGCACTCATGATTTATCCCAAATTCATTTTTAATGGTGTCCGATTTTAAGGATAGTAATGAAAATCTATTTTCTGCGATGCAGTTATCCATTCTCTAAGTGCACACACTGAGATGCTAGAGAAGGGAGACTTCATCCTAATGAGGAAATCCAGAACAATGCCCAGCCTGGTCACCCACTCCCATCAACGTGCAGGAAATCAATCAGAAGGTTTTTGATGCTTGCAGAAAGCACTGGTACCCAACCATCCAGTCCTCTGCAAAACCTCATTAAATGCCAACCTTTCATGGTACTGAAGGGAGAGAACAGAAAGCATCTGTCTGCATGCTTATACTTCTTTCTGTTTTGTATTCTGCACCACACCTGTTCTGTGCAGTTCTGTACTTTTCGTTGGTGATTTCACTGTTTAAAATTCAGCATCGTGCTGAAGTGCTGTCCAAGGTTCCTAAGGGCAAGGAAGACTGAGATGGGCCTCACGAACAGCACATGTTGTAAATACACTTTGTTCGGGCATCAGTTATAGTTGTTGCCTGTGAGTTCACTGTTAACGAACCAACAATGTATAGTAAGTACGGTGTCTCTAAACAGATACGTGGAACAAGGTTAGATATTGACCAGTTTCCTAAAATGTGAGCAGAGGCCCACAGGGACCTAACCCTGTATTTCCCCTGGGGGCTCAACTCAGGATTCACTGATTCAGTGTCCACGGCAACTCTATAAAACGCAAATACTGTGAATAATAACAATCAACTGCATTTTCTTTTATGATTTCTGACTTTTTTGATATCATACCTAGAAAGGCCTTCTGTCTCTAAGAGCATATTTTATTCTTTTATTGTTCTTATGTTCCCTCTTTAACTGTTCTATTATTCTTTTAATTTTATTATTTTAAAATAATGGAGATGTCATCGGTCCCTTAAGGATTTCATTTTCTTACACTCACATCGGCGCTTCCCTCGGAATGTTGGATGTGAGGGGTGAGAAAGTAGCCAATGTACATACTTCTGTCCTAAAGCCGTGTGCCGGATGGCTCCTCCTCTTACCAACTGGTTTTCAGATCCTGGTACTTTCCTTAGATCACAGGTGGTAAGAGCTCCAAAATCACTGTATTTTCTGAAACAAGATTTACTTAAAAAAACCGGCATGACAGATATTTTCAGGCTCCTTATTTCTACATAAAATGCTCCCCTCCCCTAAACTGCACAGCGCTTGCACCGTCTTCGACAAGCCAAATGCCCTGGGCACATACATGGCTGTTCCCGTTACCAGTGTGTAGAGTGAATGTCAAGTTAGACAGAGTTTGTAACTACAGACTTATGACTCTTGTGGGTGTAATCTTCATAGAACTGCTATAGAGTCGTTTTGCGTGGGCAGGCCTCAAGTGGGAATCTCAGACCAAGGTCTGAGACCTGCTGGGCTGTGGCTCACCACTCGGTTCAGAAACAAACTGAGCCAAAATCTTCCAGGCAAGTCAGTGATTAAAACGACCCGATCTACCTAAAGATCAGCTCTAATAATGAAACACCCACAGAGTAGTTAAGGGGAAAAAATCCATGAGATTATAAGACTTTATAGGAAATCTATAATTTCTGGATCTTCCATGAAAGACATCAAAGCCACTCGAGGTCAGCCACCAGACCTTGTATTTACAAACGTGAATGTCTCTAAGTTTAAAATAGTTTCACAAGCAGTCATTTCAGTCCTGATTTATTCAATCCACGTCAGGTCGATTTTGTTGAAGGGTGCGGACAAAAGCTCTGAAAAGATCGCCCTTGTCTAAATGCAGATCTGAGGACGTACTTTCAGATTTGATCGTGTGAATTTCTGCTAGAAAGAGAACGAGCTGGGTACCGGCATGCCAAGGGCTCTGTTTCAGACTGTTGGCTTGAACAAAAAGGGACACTGAACCTGAACAGGAAAGGCACGATGGAATGTATTTCACACGGCGCCGCAGGCCGGGGTTACCTATGTCAGCGATGAGGCTGCCTGGTTTCTGCTCCTGCAGGAACTGGCGGACGCGAGGCCAGGCTTTGCTCTGCAGGTCGCTGAAGTAGGGGGCGGTGCTCTCATACACGTCGTGCACGTGCTGCTTCTCCAGCTGCGCGGCTTCATGGTCCATCCTGGGGAGACAAGGCCACCGCGGGGTGGTGAAGGAGGAGGCAGAACCTACAGCTGCCAGAGGCTGTGCTGAGCTTACACGTGACGAGAGAAAAACCTTCCCTGTCGTCTCCCCACAGGTGTCAAAAGACTAGAAAATGCAAAATTTTTACCTGCAAATCTTCAGAAAATAACGGTTTGGGGATGAGCTAGTCATTCTGATTTCTCGTGCATGAGCAAGTCTCTGTTTGGGAAGTGGATACCAATGGTTCACTTGGATAAAATCGCTCTGGTGCCAAACAGATTTTAAAAATTTATAAAACGCCGCTCGCCACTGCAGTCAGCCACGAGGCCCTATTGACTCTACCTTTCTAATGTCCCTGGAACCCAACCATTTTCTATATTTGTACTGATTCTATTTTAGTAAAGGTACTTATTTCTTGCCTAAACTACTTCAGCAGCCCATAAATAGGTGCTTTTTTTGGCCCTTCAATCCCTTTCTTCAATTTTGCCACAACTATTTTTATACAACATAAATCTAATTGTATTGCTTCCTATCTCACACTTCTTCAAAGGCATTCCTCAACGTGTCTGATCAAGTTCAGGTACCTTAGGAGGGCATACAAGTCTCTTTCTGATCTGGCCTCAACTTGCCTCTAGGGGCCATTCCTCACCACCCACCGCCAGCATCCACGGCTCCTCTGGTGCCACTTGCTCCCCAGCAGCCGGGGACCCCCACAGACGCTGTGTCTGTCCCGCTACCTTCTGTTTATTCCTGGCACAGGCATCACCAGAAAGCCTTCCCCGATTTCCATGGACATGGACAAGGGCGATCAGGAGGAACAGGAGAAGTCCAAGAGCAGGTCTCGGAGGCCTCTGCTCTTGGAGGCTTAATCTTTTCATTATTCTCCTGTGGCCCGTGAGTGAGGGGGAGCCCAGGGAAGTGGCTAGGTGCTCAGCCTGAGGCTCTTTACAAATCAGTATGAAAGTCAGTCCAATCATACGAGAATCCATCTGGCCCGACGGGTGCAGATGGGCGAGTTCAGTCCTGCCCCTCCCTGGTGCTCCTGTTGCTTCCCATGCACACCTCTTGAGACTATGGAAATATCCTGTTTCTCACCAATTGCAGCATCCGATCCATTGCTGACTCTTGCTTAAAACAGTCATTACTACAATTATCATCAAATGCTAACATAGCAGTCTCTCCACATACAGTTTTGCTTTCTGAGATTCACGTTACCCGTGGTCAGTGATGGTCTGAAAATATTAAAATGGAAATTTCCAGAAATCAAGTTCTTAAGTTTTAAATTATGCACCATTTTGAGTAGTGTGATGAAATCTGTTGCCATCCCTCCACATCCTGCCCAGGACATGAAACATCCCTTGGTCCAGCATCCCCACCTCCCTTCATCTCATGATGAAGGTATGGTAGTATCTCACATGGTCACAAGAAGAAGGTGAGCCCAGTGCAAGAAGATATTTTAAGAGAGAGAAAGGCCACATTCACATAACTATTGTTACAATATATTGTTATAACTTACATTCCATTATTATTGTTATTAATCTCTTGTGCCTAGTTTATACATTAATCTTTATATGTACATATATGTGTATATATTTATGCACATATATTACATATATAAATATGTAAACTATCTGTATAGGAAAAAACATTGTACATACAGTGTTTGGTATTATCAGCAGTTCGAGGCATCCACTGGGGTTAGAGGGAACAACTGTATCCTAATTTCATCATTCCTGCTACTGCAAGAAAGAGCCTTTCAGGATTTACTCTTAAAACAAATTAGCAGTAAGTTAAATTACCATGGACCAGCCCACAGTCCCAGCAAAAAATCTGGCAAACTCCTAACAGAGTACAAATCTCATTTGTGAAGCCTGTTAAAACTTCCACCCAAATTGAAACAGCTTATATTGCACCCTCAACTAGAATTTACAAAGTAAACATATGGCTGGCTCTAACTGCCTACACACCAGAGAAACCAAAACACTGAGTGCTTTTCTTTTAAATCAAATCTCAGGAGACTTAAGTCTGTTTAAATTTTTTTCTCTTTAAGGAATCAATCAGGTGATACAATTTCAAGAACCCTAGAACAAATACATCTTACTTTATTGTACTTGCAAATGTTAAGTGGCAATCAACAAAAATTCAATTTCCTTCTGTCTGGCTCTAACTATAAACTCAGAATCTGTAGTATCTGACTGAACGAACACTCCTCAGAGATTACTCTAGTCCTCTCCCAAATTGCCTGGCCTCTACCACAAAGAAGTAACTTCAAAGAGCTATTTTAAAATGTGGGAACAATATAAATCCATTTTGCTTTTATTATATTTTATAGTTAGGATGATACACTGCAGAATAAATAGCTGACCATGAAAATGACTTGTAGCTAGGACAATCCAATGTGACATTTTTGATACTCCACAGATTTAAATTTCCTGCAATATTTTCCATGAGAATTATATAAATATAAGCCAATTCCTTGTGAATTCAGTAATGTAATGAAGCTAGTAAGATTCATACCGAAATAAAAGTGCAGGGTTCCAGCAGAAGCTGGGGAGATGGGGTTTGGTTTAGCCAGCTTTCTGATCTATGTGTAGTCAAATTCTAGGCCCTTGTAGCCAATGCCTTGTTGGTCAGTCATGCGAGAAGGGAAAATAATTTGAAAAATAAGAAGTCACATAAAGTGATGCTCTGAAAATCTGGAGACCCAATTTGGAGTTTAAGTGCAGTAGAAAGAGGTTTTAAGTTGGTAGGTGAGTTGGAGAGCAACAGGATTGGATTTGCAATTTTCAAAGATCACTCTAGGTATACCTAACTCTAAGTAGTCTGGAGTACCTACTGTCCTTACTTGTTCAATCAAGTTCACCTTCTGCCTTTTCACAATCTGTATCTTGCCCTCCCTGGGTGGGCATGTGACATGGCCCTGGCCAATCATGGTATTCCATATTCCTGGACACAGTCTTTGATTGGTTCAGTGGTCAGCAGGTGATGAAAGCTGAGCCAATCAGAGTCCTTCCTCAAGATAGCTCAGTGTAGAGCTAAACAAATGTTGGCCTTTCCTCTGGCACCACTGGGAAAGATGTAAGGGTCAGGCTGCCAGTGACCATCTTTCTTCCACGTGAAAAATGCCTGTTTTGGGGTAGAAGAAAATGAAGTCAAGAGAAGCAAACAGAAAAGAGGCAAACGGAGAGGGAAAAATAACTGTGGCAGCGTAGTGTCCTGCTTCCAGCACCTGGGACTAGCTCTCCCAGTCCTGGGAGCCCCTCCCTACCCTTCCCAGCTCAGAGAGTCAATACATCCCCCCAGCTGGCTGGGGTTCCGCTCTTACCACCATGGGAGTCCTTTCTAACCAGCTGTATTTCTTACACTTAGTGTGTTGCTTTTGTGTTGTTTTATGTCTAGCCTTCGTGCCTTTGAGTATAGCAGGAAGGGGAGAAAGTGACAGGAATCTAACAGGTGCAGTCAGTGGCTTGGTGTGTTTCCCACGGACAGAGGTACGAGGAGAAGGACATCAGAAAGCGCTGCTTCTAACAACAGAAGTCAGTAAGACACAGATGTCGGGCTTTCCTGTTTTGGCACGCTCCACCCAGCCTGACTCAGACAAAGCCATGTGGCTTGCTTTGGCCATTAAATGTGATATAAAAATGTGTATTACTTTTAGGCAGAAGATTTATGACTGACTGTGTGGCTCTCCAAGTGCCCCTGGGTTCCTGGAAGCATTCGCTAGGTTCCTGAGTGACTGCCCTTGATGGACAGACAGAATGGGCATTTTAAGCCAAAAAAGGGAGGAAATGGCAATGAATTGCTCATCATAAGAAATGTTAAATATCTACATAATGAAAGGTGAAAACTACGAATCATATTATATTAGAATCTGGTAACTTGTTACTTTGTGAGTCTGTTCTATTTTCTCTTTATCAATGTTAACATTTTCTATTTCCTGTAAGTATATTATTTAAAAATAGGGAGAAAACGGAATACAGTTCTGTATCCCACATTTTAAAACTTAATTCATGATGGTGAACCAAGAAAAAACTGCCTGTGGCCTCCAATTTTCACAAACAAATGCAATCCTAATCCCTAAATTCTACAAGACTTGAAACGTTTTATAGTTTATAAAATGTTACAGTGGTATAAGCACTTCTACCGAATTCTGAACTTCTGAAGAAACATTTCATATACTCCTTTGTTTTGCTGATAGTATCTAACTCTAGGCTTCTATATAATAGGGCTAACCATGTTTTTAATGGATAAATGAAAAATGAAACTGCTGCTAACTGAACAATGTTTATTCTACTTTTAACAGTTTTATTTAGGTATAACTGACAAATAAAGTGCACATATTTAAAGTGTGCGATTTGATAAGTTTTCATAAATGTACACAACTGGGAAACCGTGAAGACAATTAAGATGGTGAACACAGCCATCACCCCCGAAGTTTCCTTGACTCCGTTAGTTATTCTTCCCACCTTTTGGTCTTTCTTAATGCCGTGTTTCTGGGCAAGAAATGGGAATAGATGGGTGCACATTGAGAACCACATCCAATCATCACGATTTCAAAGGCAACTCTGATATCTGATGTGAATGCAACACAATGAAAACATCTTTAACGATCACTATAAAGCTACACACACACACACACACACACACACACACACCATCTATAAATACTAAAGATTGTCAGAAGAGCCGAAAGGCTTCCGGAGAAAAGATTTTCCCAGTGTCTCATCAAGGAGATGGACTTGACCCCCAAAGACCTAGGAAAACCCTGCGACGGCCTCATTTTGTCTCCTGCAGTGGCTCCTTGTCCCCGGGGAGGAGTCAGCCATGGCGCATGTCCTGCCTGGAAGTTCACACGGAGACTGGGGCGGAGGGCGCTGTTACCAAGGCACTATCACTGGAGGGACTTCTCTCTTGTTTGTGATGCAAATTTCTCTTACATCATATCCCAAGTCTCTGCACCATGGTTTTTCTCTACAGTCAGGCCTCCATCGTTTCCTTGACTCAGTGGAAAACACACTTGTTTTTTAAATATGGATCTCCACATACCTATCAACTATGTTTGTGAATTAAAACCTCTTGTCAAGTAATACAACAGCCCCTTTCTGGGAAAAGAGAGAACAACGACATGACTTCCGAGTAGGTGAAGATTTCTTCAACAAGTCACCTAAGCACTGACTTTAAAAGAAAACAGAGTATGTTAAAATTATGACACCCTGGAAGGAATGAAAATTCAACCCCGGAGGACCTGCTGCACGCAGCTGAAGGGACTCTGCGGGAGGTCTCCGGCAACAGAACACAGAGCTTCGCAGGGTCACAGGAGTCAATGCCGGCCTCTGAGGAGGTCAGAGTTGTTGTGGTCCGCTGCCATCTTCGTCGTCACCTCTCCATCTTTCTTTCTGTATCGCCACAACCTAGCATCTGAGCTGTTATTACAGCTTCCTGGTTGGCACCTCTGTCCCCTTGGCCTACTTCCCACCCCCCACATTCGCCACCTCTGGTGCATCCATGCTGCGCGTGTCCTTCTCCATCACTACTCACTTCCTTGGGTAGTAAAAGGTGCCCGAAGAGACCACAGCCATACGCGTTATTCCTGGCTTGATGGCTGTAACTTATCATTTTCCCTCCATGAACCCAACAAAAGCAGTTTAGAATCTCTTTCATGCTGGATAATTTTCCTCAATGTCTATTCGATGATAACACTTTCTTGTTGAAAAACCTTCAAGAGATCTCTACTATCTATGGGATAAAGTTTGCACCCCTCAATCTGTCATTCAAAACCCTCCATGACCTGGTCCCGGTCTACCTTGCCAGCTTCATATCCTGTAACTAAAGTGACTCAAATACTCCACCCAAAGAACCCACTCACCTTGCCTGAGTGGGTCCCTATACAGCTCCTCCCTGAGGTCTCTGCTGAAGCCAGCAGGCTGTTCACTCTCATCTGAAATTCTCTCCCGTCACCTAGCCTCTCCAAAATCTTACCTGGCCTTCGAAGTCTAGCACAGCTTCTCCCTCCCCCATAAAGACTTCATGGAAAACTACAGATGAAAATAATCTCTGACAGTATTTCTGTATACTGCCTACGTATTATCTCTGTCACTCCTAGGGCATGTCTCCTGGTACCGCCTTGAACTCTCAGCTCTGTATATGTTCCCAACTAGATCAGAAGCTGCTGGTGGCAGGCATCGGACACAGAGCAGTCACTCAGTAATTAGCGGACAAGCCAATGCATCCGTGAGCTGTTTCCCTGGCATCCTCGGTGAGACACGCTGCTTTACTGCAGACAAACTGGTCCTCGAGTCTTAGGTTATAAACCATAAATACGCTGCTGGGAGCCAATGGTCACTCAGAGGAAAGTGGGGCTCAGACAAGCTCCCCTAGTGTGCTTTGCAGTTCCCGATTCCCTGTTTTGGAGATATGCCCTAGGTATGCAGTAGTCACAGTTTTATAACTAAAATCAAATATACATCTCATCAATTGTTCTCCTATTATAAATGCCACAGCAGACGCAGTATTAAAAATGAGAGCACAAAACTGCTTTAAATTTTAAAGATGTACTTAAACCACAATTCTAGAGTAAAAATACAAGTTAGGAGAGTTTGAAGAATTTACACATACTTAATCATAAAATACATAGGGTTCTTTTAGTTTTTAATATGCGATTCTTTAAACTTAACATCTACATATTACTTTCAAGGACAAATTATACTTTAACCTTTTGTATAATAAAAACTGTCATTTTACAATGCTTTTTAGTTCCTAGGAAAGTATTTTGCGCCTCTAAAAATCCTAAATCCAGTACATTGTTGTAATTTGAACTTACTCTGTACAACTATTCTCCAATTCTTTTTTCCATCTAGTGCAAAAATAAATTCTAACTATTTATTTTTTAATATTTAATTTTTTATGGTGTTTTTTCCATTAACAATTATTCCCCCTTACACCCTCCTCTCCCTCCCCCTCCCCAATCCCCACACTGTTGTCCGTGTCCATGAGTCCTTTTCCCTTTTTGCTCCATCCCTCCACCCCCCACCCACACCCCCAGAGTCTCTCAGCCTGCTCTCTATCTATGAGTCGGTCCCAATTTACTTTATATCATTGCCATAAAATTACAGGAGTTGGGACTAGTTAGGTTCCCTGAATACACACAGTGCCCCAAACCCTCATATTATTTAAACTGCAGTAGTAGCGGAAAGCAGCTGACCTGAGTCATCTTGTGATGACAGGAAAATTACTTCTTGTCTTTGTGATCGATGGCAGTTTTCACTTTCAGAGAGTGACAGCTGGCGCTCATGACCTTCTCAACTTGTAATGTACATGAAAAGTCGAAGCCTAAAATTAAACAGCGAGGTCCTTCGCATGACGAGCCACTCTGGAGCAATCTTTGCAGAAAATGCAGGCCTTACTAAGGAAAAAAACCAGTAAATGTCACTTTATATAATAAAAATACTGAACCAGCCACAGCCCAGGTTGGTCTCTGGACCTATGCACATATTACCCAGAGAAGAAGCAATTAGAAAGAACTGTTACTATGTGGACTGAACGTCAGAACTGGAAGAGCAATTTCTGAGTTAATTCCTAAGCTTTCTGTAACATGTACAGTACTTCTCCCTCCAAATTAAATCGAATGGGTTCACTTTGTTCTTGGAAAAATTACAAGCACAGAAAGTCAACTCAGAATACAGTGGCTTAATTAAGTGTACTCCTTTTTAAGGATGATATGACTAAATTATGCTAAATCATTCTGGCTCTGCTCAGTACTTGTTCATACTACCAGCCACTTCCATGTCACCCTGACAAGTGCTCCTATTCTTCTTGTCCACGTTTATTTTTTCATTTTTCATATTACAGTGGGTCTGTCATGAAATCTGTTATAAAGCTCTTAGTACCAAAAAAGAAAAAGAAAAAAAAGACCTCGTATGCCAGAAAAGCACGTTGTTAAGCAGAGGTCTTGGGGGCACAACATGAGGTCTGCAGAGATGCCTGGTGTGTAGGAAGAGCCCATCCCATAAAACCTCGGGCCAGACCCCTCCTCTGTAAGTAAGGCAAGTGGACCCTGATCTGCTCACAGCGCTCAACTGCCTTTCTTGGACTTCTTATCCTTTGTGTGTGCACCTCACCGCTGCAAACTGTACCTCTGATTGCAATGTCTCTCAATGAGACATTGTACTGTGAGTGCAATGACTCTCAGGATGGTGGGGGTGCATGTGGCCTCCCCCAGCCTGCCCCTGCATCCCCCCCACCTCCATCTGGGTCTCTATTTAAGAATCAGTGACCTGGGAGCGCTTTACAAAGCTCTCTGGTCTTCGGAATATACATACTCCTTTAAACGCCAGGCATTTCTCAATCATACACACGTGTGTGATCTGCGCCACTGACGGCCACAAGGCTGACTTTTGGCAAAGAATATTTAAGAAGGGTTTTGAAGGAGCTATTAGTCAAAGGGTCTCATTTTCCCTCACGCATTTTCAGAGCTTGCCCTAATCATGAAGAAGGTTCATTTGTTTACTGAGCAAACACGCTCATCCTGAAATGGAAGGCTCTCCGTGTGCATCACTCTTCCACGGCCTGATCTACTGACTTCCACTGACTCCAGCCAGCTCGGCTGTCTGTGCACCTTCCTTCAGGCATCGGTGCCTAAAAGAACCAGCTGCCCTGAGGGGCTGGCACCCCAGCTGAAGCTCGGGAACCAGTAGAAGCAAGTCAGGAGAAGGTGGTGTGGGTGCCTCCAAACACAGGAAAGAGCACATGCAAACTTCAAGTGGATTAACAACAATAATGGCAAGACACGACACCCAAACATATATTAATGATTTACTATGAACCAGGCCACTATTAGCATGTAACATATGTTAGATCTTTGAGTCCAACAAATCACTATATGAAATAGAAACTACTGTGCCCCTTATTTTACAGATAAAAAAATAAGACAGACAGACTGTTCCATAACTTGGAACCTTTGTTCCAAAGTTATGTAGCTAGTAAGTGGCAGAGGTCGGATTTGAACTCAGAGAATCGAGTCCAGAGTTCACACTATTAACTACACAGTTGGTTGGGAGGGAAAAAGCAAGGGAAGACAGTGGTGCTACAAGAGCCTGAAAAAGTAGGTGGAAGGCAGACCGCACAGGGCCTAGTTTAGCATGCTGAGAACTTTTGATTTTATCCTGAACATCACGGGGAACTGTTGAATTATTTCAGCAAGAGAAATGACAAAATTTGATCTGGGTTTTAAAAATCTTCCCTGGCAACGGTGAAGACAGTTTTGCCTGGCCAGGTTCACAATGAAGACAGAGAAAGAACCTGGTTAAATACTGCAGACAAAGCATGACACTGAGCATGTTAGGACAAACACAAGAGACATTAAGGAGAAAGGGTGAAATTAATAGGAATGGATGGCTGCTGAAGAGTTAAGGCCAAGTGCACACTGGAGAGGACGAGGTGGTAATAGCAAGGCTGATACAGTAAGATGTACCGCTGTCCCAAAATAAAGTGGTAGAGAGAATAAAAGGCAATGAGGAAACTTTGGTAATGATCATATGCAAAATCTAATAAACCCTTTCTCTGGAATGCATGTGAATATATCAAATACAGTTATTTGGGATTTATGCATCTGCAGGAAAGGGGATAAAGAAGGACTAGATATCGGTGACTGACTTTGAAATGCCATAGTAATCAGTAAACATATCTTACATGATAGCATGGCTGTTTGTATATATTCTTTATGATCTGTAATGGATTTAAGCTTTTTCCAGAGAGGGACAATGTATCTTATGACCACTGAGTCTTGGCTTGGTGTTTCGATTTACAGATTGCTCAATAAATGTCTACTGTATGAACAGGTGAAGGAAGGAAGAGGATTGAAAAGCTGGCCCTTTAGATGGTGCCCTCGTTCACCATCAGAGGGAATATGTCAAAGACAAGGTTCAGCGAGACTGTACTTTCAGAGATCATTTCTCTAGTTCGTTACTAAAGAGAAGGTTCAGGGTTGATATGTTGTTTCTCTGGTATCTGCTGGACAACCAAATGAGATGAATTTGAAGCCCAGGAGAACAAGCTGGACTAGAGATTATTTAAAAACCATCATCAACTTCAAACTTGGCAGTTAGGGCCATGGGAGTGGATTACATGTAAAAAGATAGTGCAAAGTAAGAGAAGGAATGAGGTGAGAACATCAAGAATCACCAATATCTAAGCCCCGTATATGAGTATTAGAGGACAGGTAGCCATGCGCAGCTATTAGAGCTCTACCATAATTAAATTAAATTCAAGAAACATGGACTGAGAGCCTACTGGGCAACAGCTGCTTTGGTAGCGAGGAGAGGGGCAACAGATGGGCGGTCCCCACTCTCTAGAAGCTACAGTTTAATACAAAAGTGATGCAGAAGAATGATGACAAGAATGGCGAGGGTAAATAGCAAGCATGTGATTTACTGCCACAAAAGCAGAGGTAGGAGGCAGTATTAGCTTTTATAATTTGGAGTGCTACTTTGAGTATTATTCCCTGTAAATAATGTGGCCAGCGAGACAAGGTGCTGTTCTAATGAACATCCCCTCTGCCCCACAGAACTCCTTCATGACGCACCAGAGAGACTGTGGGAGAAGTGCTAGGAAAGGAACGCCTGGCATTTCTAATCGACTTCCTACATGCAGAACACACACAGGGCTTCAAAATGATGAAATCCTTGTCTGCGGCAGTGGGACAGTATGAGCCTCTCTGGATTCCCAGCAGAGACCAGCCGGTTACACCAGAGTAAATATATGTTGTAAGGAAGTGGGAAGAATGAGGGGAGTTGATCCTAAGGGAAAGGGACCAAATATTCCTCCCAAATACTTCGTTTTTCCTGGAAATTTGGACTATGTATCTCTGTTAAATTCGCTTAGGAGTAAGATGTTATTTCCAAAATCTAAATGCAGGGAATGAAAGTGACATGGGGGCTGTGTGTGCACATGTGCATGGTGACAGGAGGAAAATACAAAAACCGAAGACCAGAGCTCACAGCACAGTATCGGTGATGAGCCTTGTTTACCCAAGGCAGCTCCTCCCCAGGCAGGGACTCGGCCCCATTCATTGTGACCCATTATAAGCCACTTTGAGTTTGTAGGTAAGGGAGGGCCAGAAAAGAACAAGGCAATCCAATATATGAGATTCAAGACAAATAATAATACAACTCCGAGCATCCTGCAGGCATTTGCTGTTGGTATCAATTGACCAAACCAGCTCTTAGTCTGTGTTAAGATAAAGGTCACAGGATCCCCAGCACAGCAGCTGGGAGAAGACTCTCTGTGAGCACCAAGGGCAGCACCAGAGGGTAGGCAGGACATCACTGTCCTCTTTCCTCTGAGGAAAGAGGGTTCTGGCAGGTGGGGTGATCAAGGAGTGCCACAGTCATTTTACTGCCCAATGATTGTTCAAGAGGGATTTTTGAGAGGAAGACCATGGTAGTCCACTACAACCCTACCAATTATGTGATGATTTTCTATGAATGAAAGGGAGAAATGTGAGGATGAATTATGTATTACTGTAGTTCGGTGATTTTCAATTGGTGTGCTGCAAAAAATGTCTAAAACAGGCAATACCTGACTATTTAGTCAGGGGCACTGACCTCTCTTCCATTAGCTTCTCAAATAAAAAAGTGACAATAGCAACACACCAATAGCCATCCAGCATGAATGCTGGGTTGAATCATGAATATCTAGGTCATACAGTAGAGTTGCAAAACCACACAGGTCATGTTGCAAAATAAGGTTCTATCTGATGGGTTCATTCTTGGTGCCAGAAATCCTTATATATAAGTATAGCCACCTGATTTTTAAAAATGCTTTTTTAAAGATTTTATTTATTTTTAGAGAGAGGGCAAGGAAGGAAGAGAGAGACATTGATGTGCAAGACAAAAATTGATTAGTTGCATCTTTCATACCCCCAACCAGAGACCTGACTCACAACCCAGGCATGTGCTCCAGCCAGGACTCAAACTGACGACGTCCCAGTTCATAAACCAGTGCTCAATCCACTAGCCACACCAGCCATGGGAGCAGCAAAGTTTTCAAAAAGTCGCTTTGAAGCAAAAATGGTTGGTAATTACTATTATTATTTTTTTGTTAATCAATCAAAAGTATACCTATTTTTGTCAGATCAGCAAAATATGTTTTTTGGTATACTGCATAATTTTAGTAACTAGTTTGTATGTGGCTTGAGATGAAAAAGGTTGAAAATTGCCAGTGTAGTTCTATAGTATTTGTAAAACAACTGACCCAAAAGAGAAGCTCATGGGGTTATTACTAAAAAAAACCTGACTGTATATTTGAGGTTCAGGAAGTCCCGTAAAACGTGGAGTGTCAGGTACCTCGTCCTACAGATCCCACTTGCGCCTCGCTCCTCTTGCGTGTCTCCCCACCACTTTCCCCATGCCTTGCCCCAAATTTAGGCTCTCACCTCGTAGTCCAAGAGTTCCCGCTCTTGTGGGTTTCATAGACCCAAACAATCTCAGAGGGACATTTGGAAACTGGAAGGATCAACTGACTCTTTACCTGAAAGCTAGACCATTGCACACACACACACACACACACACACACACACACACACTCTCTCTCTCTCTCTTAAACCCTATTCTTTATTGCCATGATTGGTACATAGATAAATGAACAGTTTACCCCAATGATAGTTGGGAGGCCATAATGTCTAACTTTAATAAAGCAGTCCTTTTAAATGGAATAAAATTTAGCTTTATGAAAAACTGACTAAACTCTCTTTAATTTTCTCATCCCACTACAGACTGATGAACACATTGTCACAAACCAACCCTGGAATGAAAAACTGAGTTTGGGGTAAATTTTATGTTACGTATATTTTAGTACAATTTTAAAAAACAACAGAGTTCAACCTCTTCTGAAGGCCTATTGGGGTATTCTAGCAAATTTCAGAACGTGAGGGTAATTGCCACCTAACGTCTCTGGGACCATGCCTGTTGATAAGCTAGAGTCCCTCCACTCCTTTCTCCACACTGCTTTGTATTGTGGGCTGAGGGGTCTGCAAATAATCCCTCTTTGCCAAGGGGCTCTGCACTCATGGCCCATCAGAGGGAGCCTGGAAGGCCAGAGGAGGGAGAAGGGACCAGCCCTTTCTGGTTGCTTCCATTTCTGCCTGTTACCTGGCAACCACCCTTCACCCAGGCAGCAGCAGCAGCAGCAGCAGCAGTTTCCGTTAGTGGTTCCTAAGTTTTTTCCACTCTCCCAGGAACAGTCCTTTTGCACAGCCCTATGAGATAGATACCTGCACTGGCCAAGCAGCACCCCGGTCAGGAGATCTGTGTCCCAACTCTTATGAACTCCCCAGCAATCCATACTAGCCAGCCAGCGTCCCCTCTCAGATGTCTGGGTCCCAGTTCTGAGACTCCTGCTCTGAGCATCTAGGTTCTCATACCCCTTTCTCCTCTCTTTGTTGCCCCAACACAGGGTGGCACTTGCAGTTGCCTTTGTTGTCCTGTCTCACTTGTTCCCTCTTCTGTTTATCCAACTCTGTTTATCAACATAACTGGGGTGGTTTCCACTTTCCCGACTGTATATGGGCTGGCACTGCTCTGCAAGAAATGAAGACAAGAAAGAATTCCATTTCAACGTCCTGCTACGGCTGTCTGTTGTTTGTCTCCCCCAACTAGCTGGTAAACACCGTGACATCAGGCCTTTTGGGTGCACCCACCACTCTGAACAGAGTGGAACACAGTGGGCGCCCAATCATCTTCATTAGATAAATGAATAGGAAATATTTAAACTTAAAAAAAAACAATTTTGGCCATGAAAACGTGCTTGTAATACACAAAGGTTATAACCATGTGCAAATATATCCAGAAGGAACGTGAGTAGCTGAACTTCAAAAAGCTCTTTCTGAAATCTTTAGCAATACCCACTTTTGCTTTTCCTCCCCTCCTTTCTTGTTTAATAATTGTTCTCAGTGGAGGGTTCTTCATATTTTTTATGCATTTTGGCATGAGAGTTACATAATAATTTATTTTATGATTTACAAGAAGAAATAGATATTTGGTCTTTGAATTTGTGTTCCTGGCACATAGCTCCTAAACCCTTATAATATCCTACATACGAGCCATAGGGGCATCATCTCCTATTATGCTCATTTCCCCCCCAGTTCCTGAAATAGCTCCAGAGCATAAAGGTGAAATGGGTATCTTTTGTTACTAATAAATGACAAGTCCCTTTTCACTACATCTGAGTTTATGTCAATGCAGTGACCTTTATAAAGCCCCTAAGGAAGTTGCTGGTTGCCAACCTCCTGATTAGAGGGTTGGACTGACAGGGCCATGTCCAGACCGTCAGAGAGGGGCTGGAGGCTAAGTTCAAATGCAAATCAATGCCTTATTCAATCATGCCTCCATAAAACCCCAAAAGGATGGGGTTTGGAGAGGTTCCAATTTTATGGACAAGAATGCCTCCTTGTCTCAGGAAGTTGGCACACATCAAACTCCAAGGGGACACAGAAGCTTGGGACCTGGAAGAACCCAGAACTTGCACTATGCATCTCTTACATCTGGTTGTTCCTGAGTTCTATCTTTTCAAAATAAACCAGTAATTTCATAAATAAAATGTTTTCTTGAATTCTCTGTGAGCTGTTCTACAGGTGAACAGAACCCCAGGTGGGGGTCGTGGGAACACACGATTGGTCAGAAAGTCAGCGGTTTGGTCAGAAGCCCAGGCCATGTAACAGGCGTTACAACTAGTGACTGAAGGGAGAAGGCAGTCTTGTGGGACTGAGCTGTCACTTATAGTATTGTTTTCGGTGGAAATTAGGCTCTTCCATGAGATTACAGGAAGGCATTCCAAGGACCCACACGTGGAAGACTGTGGCGTGGCAAAAGGGTCTGTTCCGGTAGAAATGGAAGCTGCCCCCCCGGGTTTCCAATTTCCCATCTCTTTGTCCCACCACAGAAAAGCAGGGCCAGAAACAGAGTCCATGTCCAGAGAGCCTGAGCCATAAGGAAGCTCAGTTCAGTCCAGCATCTGGCTCATTTGCTTGTGTGCCTGGCTGCAGTGCACTGCTGTCTGAGATATTCAGACTCCTGCCTGGAGCCTGCATCGGAGTCCATGTGGCCATTGGCTGCTAAGGCCTCATGGATATGGAGAGAGATGCATGAGAGCATGGGGTGAGTGGGGGTCACAAAAACCAAGAGAGAGCGCTCTTTGTTCCCCTGGGGTTATAACCAGGAGCTTGGGTTTGGGACGGACCAGGTGGGTCCGGACTTGGGTTTGGCCAATTTTCAAACTGGCCAATGAACTTCCTAAGTGTCTGTGGGGTTTGAATAGGTCCATCCCCTAGTTAGACTGACAGGCCTCTATGGTCCGGCACGTCCCCCTGTACCTCCCAATAACCCAGTGCTGGGAGTGGGATGGGAGGAGTGTTGATCCTCTTGGTGGAGCAACGCTATGATCCCCTGGGGGTGAAACTGTAGCTTCCTGGTGAAGCGAACAAGCTTGTGCTCCTCAGATGATTGAGCTCGATGTCTAAATCCCTTTGCTCCCCTTTCCTTTACCAACAACTAGCTAAATACCAACAGTAACAGGATTTCAGGCTACTTTCAGGTGGATGGTGTCAGGATTGAGTTAAATTGTGGGACATCCACCTGGTGCTGCAAAATCACCTAATGTGTATAAACACCCACACATCTGGTGATCAGAGTGTCGGAAGTGCAGGAGTGAGTACTGAGAGTAGACATGCAGGAGTGCACTTATTTATGGTCAGTCAACAAAATGCACAATTCAAAAACTGAAACACCAGTAAAATATATTTAAACCTCACAAGTAAAACCTTAAAAGTAAGACTCAGAGCATTTTCTGTGATCAAAAGACACTCTACCAGGAGGAAGACACCTGGGCCCAGGTCTGTCACTGGCAATGTGACCATGGGCAAGTCACTGAGCTTCTCTAGGTAACTGCTACTTTCTCTTAGGGATAAAGAAGGTATCAGTTCGTTTTAAGGCTCTGATTTCACACAAAAGTGTGCCGTAACATCCCCAAAGCACCCCATGACTTTGAAGCACTAATCATCTACGCCAGACTTGAATTTCTCCTATCACAGTCCCTAAACCCATTGCTCTGCACAGATCGAGCCTGAAAAAGCGTGAAGTGACAGACAGTAAAGAGCTTTGGTGCCAACTCCTACTTCTAGTTCTAAATGAAGTTATCATTTTCTGTAGCTAATACTTTTAAAACTTGGCTGGATATTTATTTTCAAGACCCTAATCTGTGGCATAGAATTAATATCCACAGCTGCACTCAATGTCCAACATATCGTATTACATCACAAAGGTGAGAAAAGACCATGTCAGCGCAGCCAACTCTTCTCTTTCACTAACATCTAAAGGCATAAGGCAGCCCCAGAAGGGTCAGCACAAAATCCAAATAGTGGAGCGCAGGCTGGCCTGGGAAGGGGCCCTGCACCCCAGGCGGAGCCACGAGAATGAGCTGGAATATGGCAGGAGGTGGAGTGCACCTGCCATAAATACTCTCTTCACTGTTATGTGTGATGAAGCACACAGAACAATAGAAAAGTCCATCAAATGCCGCTTTGGAATTAAAGAGAATGCAGGGAACACAGGCTTAGGGAAGAAACAGCTCAGAACCAGAAGTTCAAGGACAGTGATAGAACAGACTGCCGTGTTTAGTAATAAAAGATGTTTACAAAAGTTAACAAAATTAATTTGGGATTTTTTGGTTATTGTTTTCATACAATTTTGCTCACAAAAGCAAAATATGGCATATATATGTATACACACATAAAATGTGTATGTGTGTTGTACATATACTCGCATATATGAAAATATAGTTTTCTTACTGGGAAGAACACCAAGTATTGTTGGAGTTATCACCAGTGAAGAGTTGAACAGAGTGAGCACCAATAAAGAGGTAAAGAAAAGGCGTGTTCAGTACCAACGAGGGAGTCTAGGACCTTGAATGCTATATATACATTATATATGTGTGTGTATTTGTGTGTATGTTTATTTACATATCGATAACACAAAATCCTGCAAGCATATGTGAGCACAAGAGCATAGCATGGTCAGAGGGCAGAGGAGTGAGGGTGTACTCAGTTGAGGCAGGACTTTGGTTTTACATGAGCACAGAAGTAGGAGCGTCTCTGTGGTGACTTCTGCGTCTGCAGACCTGCTGCCTCTCTCCATGACGCTGTCTGGCCAGGCCAGTGCGGTTGAGAAGTGCCACACTGTAGATCCATCACAGCTCAGCGATTCTGGTGACTGGAAGAGACCTACTGGCGGTGCACTTCTGGGACCACCTTCTGTGCTGCCCACCCTCACCTTACCTTAAAGGGACAGGAAATTGGGGAGGGGTGTCCACTCTGTTCCCCTTTCCAACCTCATCCTCATCCAACAGGCTGCATCCCAGCAAAGTCACAATTTCTGCAGCCTTCTACACTCCCTGAGTATGTATGTCTTTTGTGATTTGGGTAGCATCTCATTTAAAACACGAATTCATCGATATTGTTGTTTTTTTAGAAGCTGCATTACAAGGTCCTTCAGCCTCTGCAATGACAATGGCAAAATTTAGCTTGCAAAAATGTTTCCAAACAAATTCAAAAAAATTTTTTTAAAGATTTTACTTATTTATTTTTAGAGAGGAAGGGAGGGAGAGAAGGAGAGAAACATTAATGTGTGGTTGTTTCTTATATGCACCCAGCTGAGGACCTGGCCCACAACCCAGGGATGTGCCTGGGAATTGAACCAGCCACCCTTTGGCTTGCAGGCTGGCACTCAATCCACTGAGCCACACCAGCCTGGGCTCAAAATTTGTTAATAGCTTAGACCCAGTTATTCCTCTCATATTGACAATCACTAGACAGTAAAGACAATGTTCTGAAAAATGTATTTAATACTCTTCTGGCATTCTAAGTGGATCCATGATTGTAATTCTACTACGGGAGGGACAGCTTCCATACTTAATGAGAAAAATCGGAAACTCAGGAGGCTTTCCCTTCCCTAGAAATTACCAGTGTTAAAGAGCCACTGTAATTAGAAAGGATTCACTTAGTGCATTACTGGAGAAAATTAAAATACTCCAGAAGGGGATGGCGTGAGTTGGTCAAATGCTAACAGGAAAAAAGTCATTTTAATGTCAACTCTATCACAAGTAAACACGGGAAATGGTTTCCCCAGGGCCCTAGAGTTGGGCAGTATTTAAGCATAAAACCCGCAGAACATCTCTGCTTCCCAATTTGACATTTTGGGTACTATGCAAAAAGTTTATTTGCATACTACCTAGAATTTCATTACGTACACTTCTCATACCTCTGGAGTGTTAACCACTGAGGGTGATAGCGATGATGAGCACTATCGGATTATAAAATTCCTTTGGATTATAATCTCCATGTGAAAACTGAAGAGGACACTAAAAGTGTAAACATGGTACATGAAGTATTGTAAACTCTGTTTTTTGCTCCTTCAGTCTCCGGCACCTCCCCACTGTGTGCAGCTTCTGGACAAACAGGTGAGGCCCATCCCCAAGGAAGTCAGTCCCTCGGTCCCAAGTTCTAGAAGCCAGACTGCTCTCTGAGCTCCCGCCGCATGCAGTGGGTGGATGGTATTAGTGTGTGCCACCTCTTGTGTTAGTCGGAGAATTCCTATTCTAAATAAATGGGCACTGAACTAAAAATTTAGACCAACTTTAGATTTCCAGTCAAGATGAGAGCATAGGTAATACAGCTTGCCTATGTCACACAACCACAGCAAAACTTACAACTAAACTCCAAAATAATTATCACCCAGAACTGTCAGAACATCGACCTGTATGGAAGTCTGACAACCAAGAAATTAAAGAAGTCACATTCATTCACACTAGTAGGAGGGGCGGAGATGCGGGGACACGGAATGGGCAGGTTCCACACCCACGTGTGGTGGATATAAATCAGGAGAGATATCTCGGGAGCAAGGAGTCCCAGCCCCACACCAGACCACGCAGCCCAGGGTTCCACTGCCAGAAAGGGAAGTTCCCGTAACTTCCGGCTGTAAAAACCAGTGGGAGTTAGGACAGAGGAAGAAACCTCAGGATTCTCAGGGGTCTCCTCTTAAAGGGACCACGATGGACTTAGGACTTACTCAGACTCACTCCCTCTGAGCTCCAGCACCGGTGCAGCAACTCGAAAGAAAGAGTGGCATGCAGAGAGAAACTGAAGTGTCTGGTATCAGGACGAGTGCCAGGGGACAGCTTGCTTCCAGACAAAACTCCAAAGGTAAGGCAGAGGCCTTCGTTCCCATTCTGAGCCCTTCACACACAGAGACACAAAGCAGTGGCACCATATCTGAGACTCCATCACCAGGTTCACACAGATTGCTCTGCCCTGGTGACTGTGTAAGGCTTCTCCCCATCCAAGTTACTGGTGTGCTGTGGTACACTATGCCACGCTACTAAGACAGGGAGTCAAAGCAGCTCTACCTAATACACAGAAACAAACACAGGGAGGCTGCCCAAGTGGGGAGACCAAGAAACATGGCCCAAATGAAAGAACAGAATAAAACTCCAGAAAAAGAACTCCACAAAATGGAGATAAGTAATATATCAGATGCGGAATTCAAAACACTGGTTATTAGGACGCTCAAGGAACTCACTAGGTACTTCAACAGCATAACAAAGAACCAGGTAGAAATAAGCGTTACACTAAATGAGATAAAGAAAAATTTGAACAGGGAATCAACAGCGGAATGATGAAACTGAGAATCGAATCAATGATTTGGAACATAAGGCAGAAAACAACATTCAATCAGAATAGCCAGAAGAAAAAAGAATTTAAAAAAAGAGGATCCCATAAGGAGCCTCTGGAACAACTTCAAATGTACCAACATTCAAATCATGGGGGTGTTGAAAGGAGAAGAGAAAGAGCAAGAAATTGAAAACTTATTTGAAAATATATTGAAAGAAAACTTCCCTAATTTGGTGAAGGAAATAGACATGTAAGTCCAGGTAGCACAGAGAGTCCCAAACAAGGTAGACTCGAAGAGAACCACACCAAGGCACATCATAATTAAAATGTCAAAGGTTAAAGATAAAGAGAGAGCCCTGACTGGTGTGGCTCAGTGGATTGAGTGCCAGCCTGCAAACCAAAGGGTTGCTGGTCCAATTCCCAATCAAGGGCACGTGCCTGGGTTGCGCGCCAGGTTCCCGGTTGGGGGTGCGTGAGAAGCAACCACACATTGGTGTTTCTCTCCCTGTCTTTCTTCCTCCCTTCCCCCTTCTCTAAAAATAAATAAGTAAAATCTTAAAAAAAGAGAGAGAATCTTAAAAGCAGCAGGAGAAGAGCGAATAGTTACCTATAAAGGAGTTCCCATAAGACTGTCAGCTGATTTCCCAAAAGAAACTTTGCAGGCTAGAAGGGATTGGCAAGGAATACTCAAAGTGATGGAAATCAAGGGCCTACAACCTAGATTACTACCCAGCAAAGCTATCATTTAGAATGGAAAGGCAGATAAAGTGCTTCCCAGACAAGGTAAAACTAAAGGAGTTCATCATCAACATGCCATTATTTGTGAAAGGTTAAAGGGACTTAAGAAAAATAAGATCAAGACTATACACATTAAAATGGCAATAAATTCACAAGTACCAACAATTGAATCTAATAACAAACTAAGCAGACAAGCAGAACAGAAACAGAATCATAGATATGGAGATCATTTAGAGGATTATCGGTTGGGTGGAGGAAAGGGAGTATGGGGGAGAGGTACAGGATGAAGTAGTACAAACAGGTAGTTACAGAATAGGCAGGGGGATGTGAAGGACAGTATAGGAAATGGAGCAGCCAAAGAACTTACACGCATGACCCATGGACATGCACTAAAGAAGCGGGGATTGCTGGAGGGAGTGGGAGGTGCTGGGTGGAGGGGAGAAAAGGGAGAAAAATTGGGACAACTGTAATAGCATAATCAACAAAATATATGAATAAATTTAGAGCAACTTGGATAAAAGCCTGTGTCACACAATTTACCATTAGAAAAAGCCGAGGTTGATCATTTTTAGTACCGAAGTATCATTTATTTTAATCCCTTTTAAGGAAATCTTTCTAACCTTTACCACATACTTTTTACATCTTTCTAAATTGCCTATAATGAATACATTTTTATTGATAACTTAGGGGCTAATTATGGCAAAATATCACAGAGCAGCAATGCTCCCTGGGTCTAACAGAGTGTCTGCACCCCACTCACGAGCACTAGGTTTGGGGTGCGCTGCCCACAGTGGCAACCACTTCTCACTCTGTCTCCAGTAAGCTCTTCTACTGTCAAACTTGCTGCTTTGGGTTGGCTTTGGGCTTAAAAAAATTCAGACAACTAAATCTTCTGGAATCCTACCTAAAATAGGAGAACAAGGACTGCCAGGTCATCAGAGGAGTCAGCCTTGGGTAGACCAGAGTGGTGACAACTGTACTGAACGCTCTTAGGCCTCTGGGCTCTGAGCTGTGATCTGGATACTGGAGAAGGCTTGCTGCACCTGTGACCTCAAGTCCTTGGGTGCTGGCCCTCTGCCCACCTTTGTTTCTGAAGCAGAGCTCCCCACACCATCTCCTGGCCGTGTGTGCACTTCAGGGCTACCTCTGTCATTCATCCTGAGTTCCTAATACCTTGGATCTTGTAATCCCCTCCGCTGTCAGTAGCAATGCACACCTGATTAATACCTGCAGAAAACCACTTCAGGGGAGGGTTAAAATGTGTATATCACACACAGAGCTTTCAATTCGAAGTGCCACAATTATGAAAGCTGCACAGAAGCAGGAAATACAGCGGTTGAAAGAATGGTCTAATTTGCAGACATCTTGCATGTGTTTTATCAGAATATGCTTGACATTTTAAGCTTTCTTGTGGCCGTAAATTGTACTTCTCCTAGCAGCAAGAGTTATTAAGTCTGTGCCCAGAATAAACCAGACTGTTTTGAAAAGTTTAATTATTTCAGTTTTCATACTCCCTTTTATGACTGTGCTTGTTTTTTTTCAGAGCTAAGCCTAAAAGGAGACATAGTCCATTATTTCTAATTTCAAATTCTAAATACCATTTTGTAACATTACCTATGTTACAATACCTATTGTAACATTCACAGGGTTTCATCATAATCTAGTAAAAATTAATTTAAAAAATTCAAAAATAGACAAGACAAACTATTTAACCAGAAGCTCCTATGAAAGATGGAAATACTTCTTGGTGATGGCTTGTTAAGGTTAAGATTGTTAAGAATACAATACTTAATGGAATCTAGGGTGCCATCTTCATGAGCTGAATGTTTATGTCATCCTCAAAGTCTCTGTGTTGAAGCTCTAACCCCTGACGCGACTGTATTTGGAGATAAGGCCTACAAGGAGGTAAGGTTAAATGAGGTCACAAGGGTGCGGCTCTGATCCAATAGGATTAGTGTCCTTTTGACAAGAACCCCCAGCAAGCTCTCTCCTCGTGCTCACAGACGGAGGCTCACGTGAGGACAGGTGAGAGAAGGTGGCCATCTGCAAGCTAGCAAGAGGGCTCCTACCAGAACCCAGATGGGCTGGCATCTTGATCCGGGACTCACAGCCTCCAGAACTGTAGGAAAATGAATTTCTCATGTTTCAGCCACCCAGCCCGAGGTCTTTGGTTATGGCAGTCCATGTAAACTGAGACGCCATCTGTCTTGTATCAAACACAGTTATTGAAAGTCAGTGGCGTGCTATGAGCTATATAACTGACCCCAAGTCCCATCATTTTTTTAATGATGAAACATTAAAAAAATGAACACAATATTTTTGAAAAATAATCCTTAAATAACAAAAACAATTAATATAAAAACCACGATGAGTTTCTGAAAGTAGCTTTTACCTTAGCAAGGCCAAAGGGTCTGCTTCCATCATCCTTGCTGAATGGCCTCCTAAACTGTTACAAAAGGGAAGCTTCACACATGAAGAAATGGTCAAAAATAGGCAAACAGAGAGAAAGCCAAAACTTAACCTTTCATTGTTCGTAGGGGACCGGCTTGTTTTGGCCTGGCAAATGTGACTCAGCTCTGTATGGAAAACCTACAGAAGCAAAGTGGTGGGCAGGAACCAGACCTTCAAACTGAGTTTTCCCGTGGGAATCAGGCCTAGAAAATGCATATAGACTGTTATGGCTTGCTCTTGCTAAAACTCCATCACCCTGGTCTAAAACAATAAGTGTGCATCGTCTATCTTCAGGGTAATTTCCAAAGCCTGTGTGAATTTTCCCAAGGACAGAGCTAATCAGCTCATCGCCATTCCCCTCTGCATGTTATTTTCATTTTCTTGATTGTACCTAAAATGTAGACAGTAATAGTCTATGTAATAGATAATAAATCTTTCTCTGATGTAAGACCCCAGGAAAACAATAAAAGCCTGTCTAGACAAGGGTTGGGCGCTCCCCTCTTGAGGGAGTGGCCGAGGCACCATAGGCACTCACCCCTTGAGATGGTAGCTGTGCCTGTTCCCTTGTTCTCCACAGGACTGTTGTCGCCTGTGCATTCATTCTCGCTGTCAGCCACAACAGGCGGACTCTGCTGCTCAGGGTCCACCACAATTGTTTACATTGTGCCCTTAACTCTATTTCCCAAGACAGCCTGAGCTATTGACACATAATTGATAAAGAGGGCCCCAACGGGCAGTCCCTCCTCCTACACTAGGGAATGTAAATTTCTTCAATTTCCCTCCTCCCACCCCTAAGCTGCTACATCTGTTTTGTTTCAGAATTATCAGGTCCTTTCAAAGTCTAGCAACTCTCCTCTGTTGAGCGCTTTCCTGGGCCGTCCGTCTGTCCCGCCTGTCCTCTCTCTCCCCATCCTTAGTCTCTCTGCGCGTGGTCTCCACCCCTCAATCAGCAGAAACAGTTTCTTCTCCTTAAACAGAACCACAAGACCACACACAGGTAGATTCAAGCCATTCCAGGACCCTTCTTCTGCCCTCTAGCTATAGACTCTTTCTTTTTCAAAG
Organism: Artibeus jamaicensis; assembly: GCF_021234435.1. NCBI lineage: Eukaryota > Metazoa > Chordata > Mammalia > Chiroptera > Phyllostomidae > Artibeus > Artibeus jamaicensis. Next base: position 15,903,836 of record NW_026522056.1, on the reverse strand, counting down.
GGTGGGGCGGGCATAAGCCTGGCCCACCTCCTCCTCCTCCTCCTCCTCCACTCTCCTCCGTATAAAGTACCACACAACCTCACCCAACACTATGAGTCTCTCAGGGTTTCCTGCCACACATTTCTATCACCAAGTTTCAAAGTGATGACACGCTTGACAAAAATGATTATTGAAATCCACAGGATGGTCATTTTGCTGGCACCTCTGGGACTGACCATAGGCACATGGGCCACAATCTACCCTTTCCGAAGCTGTTGGTGATCCAGCAAGCAAAAAGGTCAAACAGCTCATGTGCCTCTCAGGTGAAGGATAAATGATGGAAAGACACAAAAGGCACCTGGCTGCAGGGGCCAAGGCCCACAGGAAACAGCATCACGCTGAGCGGTGGAGCTGAGAAGCAGCTTGAGAGCCAACAAGGGAAGAAAGCTATATCACTAGTTTCTTAAGGTCTAAGGACTAGACTCCATGCAAACTAATTCTACAAGCCCAGCGGTCCACCAGGTCAACTGCTGAAACAAACAGACCCAGGAGAACAGGAGTTAGCCGGGCACAGCTTGACCCAAAGTAGTTGTCACACAAAGTATCAAAGAAGCAATATGAATACTTTAGTGATGACTATTTACCTATAATAAAAAATGTCCACATCAAAATACAATGTAATTTTTCTCTATTTTTAAAATTACTCAATTACTCTTCAATCTTCTGTTTGAATGAATGAATCATAGCACACAGCACACTGGGAATGATTCACAACACCAGAGTGAGTGGTGGGAAGTTTTTAAACAATCAGGCACATGGTTGTCCTACATGTTTTTCATAACTGCGTAGTGATTTATGTGGTTAATGATTTATTGCATTGCCACCTGCACTTGCAAATATCTTATGATTCATAAGGTGCCTGCATTTTCTCAAATTATTCTAATTGTACACTCAACGCCTTGTAGAATGTTATGGGCTCTTATGTTTTTTAGTTATCATGATTATTTTTTATTTATTTGCTCACAATTCTGTAGGTCAGAAGTTTGGCGTAGCACAGCTAGGTTTTTGGCTCAGGGAGGAACAAGGCTGAAACCGAGAATGTCACTCAGGCTGAGCTTCGACCCTGAAGCTCTCAGGGGACAATCGCTTCCAAGCCCGGTCACAGAACTGAATTTAGCTTCTTGTAGTCACCGGAATGAAGTCCCTGAACAGGACCGAAGTCTCCCCTTCCTGCTGGCACCCTGAACATTTTTTAAAGGTTACTGGTTACTGTCTGAACATTGACTAACGTACCAAAAAAAAGAGTCCTCTTTTTTTACAAACTCATTATTTCTTGAAACGCTAAACCCCTCCAACTTTCAACAAGCTCACGAGTAATGATTCTCTGGGGAAAAGGGAGCCAATAAAAGACAGAGTCCTGGACAGTTGCCAGTGTTTGCCTCTCCTGGCTGCCTTTTCATTGTTGTTGAAAATACCAGCAGATACTCTCTGACATCACGAATATGTTTATGCTGCCATTAACTGCACCTTTGACCTCACCACTTTCTCTTTGAAAAGGCTACTGTTCCCACACTGGTGATGCAAGTCCGACAGCGCCGGACGCTTTACTGCCATCTCCCTGGGCCCCCAGCCGCTCAAGGGCAGAGCTGGAGTCTGACACCAACCCCAAAAGGAAGCACAAAAGAGGCTCCACTTCTCGAGTCAGTGAAAAAACAAACCACTCAGTGATGTTCAAATACTAGTCTTGCTTGGTTCTCCTCAAATTTTTCTTTTAAAAATATACAAAACAAACAAACCAACAAACCCAGGCTCTCTCTACCCACTCTAATTCGGCACGTCGCTGATCGAACCAGAGAGCGACTGCAGATTTGGCTGTTTTTCTTAATACACTTGGCAAGTCAAAGGGTCATTCTGATTTTTGATCCATAAAAGGAGTTGTGTCCTATAACTCAATCTTCAACTAAACTCCATACAGTATAGCTAAAGACAATAATTCAATACCTTTGTGATCCACAGGGAAGAACATCCAGCTTTCTCTCCTGAATGTTTGCTTGAATACGAACAAAAGAGGGGAGGAGAGGAGATGCTGGCATTAGAGTTGATTAATGCTACTATAACATAGTAAGATTAACACTACTTAGTTTCCTTTACAAGCAATCAAATAAAAACATAATGTTAGATTCAAACAGTCCCCTCCTGAGAACATACCATAAATGGGTTTAGGAACAGCAGTCCCTGGTAGGGACTTGAGACAGAAAACTGTGGATTTGCCTTGAAGCTGTTTTTATTTCGATGTATTTATTTTGGGTGGCTTGGTGTGGAGTGGCTAAATTCTTGGTTATCTCTCCTGGATCCAAATGAACATAATCATATTATAGTGGTTTCTCCCGGGAAACACCTGTAATTCTGCATTTAAATGTTTTCATCATCTACCAGAGAAGATGTCTGAATGGAGCCTTACCTTTTGAAATGTAAAAATCAATTTAACAATACATATGTAACAGGCTGACTAATTCACTAAGGAACTTCATTTGTTTCAGCTACTCTTCCCTCATTTTGTAGCTCCAAGTATCAGGAGCAACTATAAAATGATCACTCAATAATCAAGACTAATTAGTCCTGCCAATGTAATTTCTGAGTACAAATAAATGATCATTGATTACTTAGCAATAGTAGAGATCCAATCATATCTATTTTAAGTGTTTGAAAAAATAGATTGTGACAAGCACCAGGGTACAAAATAAGGGATTAGTGAATTCAAGCAGATGACTATTTTAATCTCCAATTAACAGGTCATTCCTATCTTTGTAACCCTTTTTAAAAAGCACCATTAAAGTTACAGAGCAAAAAATACTTGGTAGAAACACAGTTACTTCATCTGATAAAAGAACAAGCCTGCCAGGGGTCATTATTGCTCTGGACACTATGTTCTTTGCATTGCAATTCATTCAGTGGATAAGCTATTGGGGAGAACCCTTGTAAAAATCATTTTCCTGACATTTTACTTTGATTACTAAACCAAAACAAAGGAATATTATTTCACATTCAAATAGAACCACATTCAGAGACAGCAGTTGGTAATCTGTAGTTATTTATTTGCATGATGTTTTCCAGCAATTTCAACTGTAATGACTATACCATCCATCTGTTTAATATGGAAATTGGTTAGCAACTAAATCCTTTTTTTTAATTTTTACAATATGTCACCTACCTGCTTTGAATGAAATATTCTAGCTAAATCTCTAAGTGTTAGACATCACAGTGTCAATCAGTATTCATTCCAGTTTCCTTCAACTGTATATTCCTCTATCTCTAAGGCAAGAAAGCTATAAAGTACATGACCCAGACTCCCTTGCAGCTAGGGTTGTGGGCACAGATTAGGTTCTGCCAGTGAAATGAGCTAGATGAAAAGTTAGGTGGCAGGTGCGTAAGGAGGACGACGTTTGCTGGTTTATTTCTGTTATTGGGAGCAGTGGTCAGTCACTGGCTTCCTGAGCACAGCGGCACTTTGCAGCAGCTTCTCTGATCACTGGAACCCAGCTCAGACACTGCTCTTGATGTCAGCAGCTCCAGTGGCAGCCCTGACTCCTAGTCTCCAGAAGGTGGCAATGATGGCAGCCACCCTGGGGGCCAGTTCCGCAGTCCTGTCTGGGAGTCATCCTTTAAGCTCCTCCTGGATCCTCTCCCCTCCTCTCCTTTGAGTTGCAACCTTCCCTTCCAACTTTCTTGTGAGCATCTGATTTCCATCTTAAAGCCCTTGTGCATAAAGTAGCTAGGCTAGTTTTTGTTATTGGCAACCTAACTGACACAAGAAAGAAAGGGGAGAAAAGAGAGCATTTAGCACACAAGACAGCAGGCCACGCATGGAAAGAAGGGTGAAAGGGAAAAGAGTTGTACCTATCTTCACACATGATTACACCTTCAGGAACAGAAATAAGGTCACAGGCTAAACTATCCAAAACTACCCAAATCAAGGCCAATACTCTTTAGGGCCTGGGGTTGAGGCCAAAGCCTAATTATAAAGGCTGAGAAGTGATCGTCAGGAGCTCTGGAGAGAGAGGGGAAAAAAGCACTGAAAAAAAAATGGCAAAGAAGGGAGAGAAGAAAGAAAAATAAGGGCAGTGAGAAGGGAACACGGAATAACCAAGTAACTAAAGCCACACACTGTGACCAGGTTCAGAAAACAACCCCTCGCCCAGCCTTGCCTGGATGTCCCCTGACGGCAACCCACCAGGGCTGAACAGTGCTTCTTGCGGCCACCCTGCAGGGCCTGAGTCACAGTGTCCCGGAGCTGGGCTCAGGGGTCTTGGCCTGCAGACTCCGCACATGCACCAGTCGCTGCAGCTCCTGAATAGGCGTCAGAAGAACGATGTACCCATTCTGTGTATCTCCAGCTACCCTACAGAGTTAGCCTACCCATACGTGGTTTTCCAATCAGACAACCAGTAATGCAAAGAGCTGACAGTCAATTACAGTAAACACTGGTTTAGTTCTGGCCAGCTAAAAAAAAAGGACTGTAAATATCTTTTTTAAATAATTCAACACGATAGTCTGAAAAATAAGCCCAAGGTAAGATGTTTACCCAAAGGAATTGAGAGTCCTCCTGAGACTGTCATTCTTAACACAGAAAAAAAAAAGAGAAAAAGTGTGTCGCGGCCCAGGCCTGCGGTTCCTGCCTCACTGATACACTGTCTCCTTTCTGCAAAGACACGCCTCTCTCCACAGCCTTCCCCACCATCCTGACACCCGCCCCCACCACACACACAGTCAGTCTCTGCAGGCGCTGTGCGCTGGGCCTCCGACGCCCTTCCTTCCCGAAGGACCTTCCCTCACAACCCCAACAGAGCTTCCTTAAGCGAGCATTCCTGACCTCCCTCCCTCCTGCCTAGCACACAGCCCAGCTATGGTCATGGCTTACCCAGGTGTATTACCAGCTGACCTGTGGTCTGCCAGGGGCCAGTGCTGTCTGTCTTGCTGTTGCATCCTGAAGGCTCAGCGAGGTGCCCCAGGTGCCTCAGGAACGCTGAGCTGAACCACTGAAAACCTGAGTGAGGGCGGCTGCTGCTCCATCCCCCCAGTCCCTGTTGGACATCCCCATTTCTAAATAATGACGGGTGCCCTCTAGCTCTTCTCAGTGTCCACAGGAAAGTGAGGGATTGTTAGCATGCTGTGAGGGCCATCCTTCGCAGGCCGTGAACAGAAACTAGTCAATGAAATGTTTAAATTCCATTTTAGAATTTCAGCGGATCCTCTCCTCCCTCCTCCTAGTATCTCCTCCTTATCTCCAAAACCACCACGGCCAACTTGTGTCACTTAGGTGAGCAAAGGCCGGTCTGAGGTGGAGGACATGCAAGTTTGACAGTGGGAGCTTCCAACTCCCGAAGGACGCTGACTGCTAAGTGTCCGGTGGAACCACGCTGGGTACCAGAAGAGCATAAGAATACCAAGACAGGGCGATGACTCATTTACCGTCAATCGCAGCAGCCCCTTGGCAGCCCCCAGGAAATGACACTGAAGTCTACAGGTTTCTCCTTCTTACAGGCAGCTTGGGCTGACAGCATATTCAACAATTTGCACCAATGTTTTTATGGATTGTATGGATTTATTTTTTTAGACAGAAGGGAAGGGAGGGAGAGAAACATCAGTGTGTGGTTGTCTTTCATGAGCCCCTACTGGGGACCTGGCCTGCAACCCGAGAATGTGCCCTGATTGGGAACTGAACTGGCGATCCTTTGGTTTGCAGGCTAGTACTCAGTCCACTGAGGCACACCAGCCAGGGCTACACCAACTCTTCCATTGGCTGGTCACAAGCAGCCACCTTAGGAAATATCATCATCCCCATTTTACAGAGGAGGAAAGGCTCAGGGCTGCGATTCCCTCCAGGTGATGGAGTGCAAACTCTAAATTCCTTCCCATCTGTGGTTGGAAGTCTCTCCAGGAGGGAGGTAAGTACCCAAAGTGAATGAAGTCAACTCCTTTTGGAGACCTCTTAGCCTGAGGTCTGTGCTGTATACGCTTATGACATTAAGAGACGAGAGAAGAATCACAGGAGCTAAAGGACACCCAACTGGTCATTTAGCACCTCTGTGTTTTCAGCCCTCCCAGGGACTGAACTGGGAGAGAATCAGGCTTGCTTTTTAGTCCCTTCAGTCTGTCCATAGACAAACCCCTGTATCTCATGCACTGTCATGCACTGCTCTCCCATCACTTTCTTACTTGTCTACGAGCGAGAATACGAGATGGCACAGACAGGCTCTGACAGCCTCTTCTCAATAAGCAACACCAAGGGCTAAATTACAATGAGACCTTCACTCAGTTCCTATTTAAAATATAAACCAGAACACCAATATGCACTAAACACAAGGACTTGGTTGTATTTTTCCCCTACCCTAAGATTCTGTGTATTTCCAAGCCTGACCGGCCCTTTGTGCCTTCTTCAAAGCAGGCATAGAGCCCTCATCAGAATGTTTCCGATTTTGGAAACTAGCTTTCTACAGGTGCATAGGAATTCTTTGCGAGTGAAATGTATGTAAATATTCACATATTCACTTGTCAGAAATACTATAGCCCTGGCTCATGGGGCTCAGTGGCTTGAGTGCTGGCCTGAGAACCAAAGGGTTACCAGTTTGATTCCCAGTCAGGGCACAAACCTGGATTGCAGGCCAGGTCCCCAGTAGGGGGCGCATGAGAGGCAACCACACATTGATGTTTCTCTCCCTCTCTTCCTCCCTCCCTTCTCCTCTCTAAAAATAAATAAATAAAATCTTTAAAAAAAGAAAAACTGTAAAATGTAATACCTTCTTTCAGCCCTCTTAATCACGACAAGATGTGGCTGCAGAAGTACATATAAACAGGTTGAAGGCTGACTAGGACAGCCCCCTTGCCCCTCCATTTTAAGCCAGAGTTAACTGTGCAGATAACCTTTTCAGTTTCACATTCCTCCAATGAATAAAACTGTGTTGAAGCCTTTGAACTACCTCATGGTGTTTTAGCTAAATCAAGGCGCACGCACACACACACACACACACACACACACACACAAGGACAAATCACTTCCAAAGAACATCATTATAGGAATTGAATCTTTTCCAGAAACAGGGTTTCTTTTGAATCAAGAGAAGAATTTAGAGAGACCGCCTTTCTCAAAGCTGGCCAAATGCATTCCTAAAGCAGCAGCTTTCTGGAGGAGTCTCCTCAGCAGGGAGACCCCTCCCAACTTGCCAGCTCCCTTAGGTCTGTGCCCTCCTCTCCTCTAAACCCCCCTCATCCACAGGAGAGTCCAGTAGGTTGTTAGGTGTCAGGGACAGAAAAACCTACAGTTCTCAGTTCTCGCTTCCAGAAACTTCCAAACAAGTTAACCATTTATTAGCTAGTAACGTCATCCAAGGATTCTATAGGTTCATGATTCACATGAATAATAGCACTTTTAGCAGCTGAAAGAAGGGGTTAAATGCCAATTGTTGCCCGTAACATTGCTAATAACCTTACCCTCAAAATGATATAAATATATTCTGGCTCATGTGGATTTTTGTAGCCTTACCCTCTTTCCACATAAAACATTGTATGCTTATAACATTTATCACAGAGAGCCGAGATAATGCTAAAAAACATACATGTAGCCAACATTCCAATCCTACCATTCCATTTTGATAAACCTTCTTAAACTGTATTTTTGTCATCTGCTCTATTTCAGTGAGTTCTTTCAGATCAACTAAAAAAATATTCTGACGAACTTTCTGACTTAAAGTTATCTCTAGTTCACCTCCTGCTGCTAGTTAATCGATTCCCAGAGGATAGATTCTACAGGGAAAGATACACATGTACTCCCCGAAAACACACATTCATTTTCACCTTTAAGACACTAAGCGTGTCCCCTGCAGCTCGGAGCTCTGATTTATGCGGTACGCATCTGAAGCACATTCCGCAGTCCTCTCTGCTCGGCAGGCTCGCCCGTTTTGGTGCCGTCCAAGTGTTCAAGGTAAACAGGTCACCCTCGGCGACTGGAATGACAAAAGCACAGGAACTCGCCCTGGCGGTCAGACTTCAATTTCGGGCGCGCGGGCGTGAGCGCGCGCCGCGACCTGTCGCGCCCCCTCCTCCTCGTCCCCGGAGGAAGGGCAAGCGCGGAGCTGGCTGAACTAGGCTGGACTAGACGCTTCCCGCCGCTCCCCTCTGCAGACCATTGTTAGAACCACGGTCGCGGAGCTTTCCGCACCGTGTGGGGGTGGGAAGCTCCACCCAAGTGAATACTTGCAATGCTTTCTCGGAGCCCGAGGGAAAAAGCTGCTTTTGCATCAGAGCCGGAGGCTACACCAGGTGCAACTTCCACCCCTTGACCTATTTGAGAGTGTGAGAACGAAAGCAATAGGAAAAAATAGACGGAGGGCGCGCGAGGTAGCTAGACGCCGGGCGCTGGTGCCCGAATGGGAGCGCGCTTGAGCCCAGGCGCGTGCGGGGGATTCCAAAGAGAAGTTACTGCCAGGCCCCTGTGGCGAGGCCTCCCGGGCCGCCGACAGCAGGCTGAGCTGCCGGGCTGGGCCGGGGGCCCGGGGGCCGGGGAAGAGGGCAAGGTCGTGGCCCCTCCGCAAGCTCCTCCTCCCACCGCGGCCAGATCCTGGCTGGCCCCGCCCTCCTCCGGGCGCGCCCAGCGCGGGAACCCGGGTTCCAGGGGCTGGGGGGCCTTCGGGGGGCAGCGGCAGCCGCAGTTAGGCGACCGCTGATGCCCTGGGAGCGCGTTTCTCCGCCCCCATCGCCATCCCAGCCTCCCCGACCCATCCTCACCTCTCCATAGATGGCGCTAGCGCCCCGGCAGTCCCGGGACTGAGGCCGGCGGACAGTCTCCGAGGGGCAGCGGGCGTGGACGGTCAACAGAGCCCGAGGACTGTCGCCTCCCTATTTAGTCTGTTGGAACGCCCCGCCCAAACGTGCCCGGGAAGTCAGTCTCTGCCGCGGGATGGGGGTGACCTTCCTGCCTCCTCCCCTTGCTCTTCTCTTCTATCCCTTACCGGCGTGGCCCGTCCTACGTGGGCAAGGACGCCGAGGCGGGTACACCTGGCTCGCCTGGAGAGCAGCAACGCAGTACCTGGGGTGACAATAACGTGACGCTTTAGCGTGTTTTTTCTCAGTCGATCTTTGCAACCACCTACTCCAAGGGAAATATCCCCAGCTGGGGATATTGGATGACTGGACATCAAAGGAGTTAAGTACAAGGTGCCACTGCTCAGACCCTGCGGATCTTTTCACTAAAACAGGATGCTTAAAACATTAAGAGTTTGCACAGCTTCTCCCATCTAAGTAGCATCTATCGGAAGGAGGGATGGAACTCAGGTTAGAAGGTTCTACTTAAAAGTGGGCACGGGCACACCCGCACTACTTCCATAAGAGCAGGGTTAACTACTTTCTGCCAGGTCCTTCGTATGGTGACCTTCAACCTCTGTTATTAAACAACTCAGTAATCATCAGGGGCCTGTATACTTGAAAAGATTCTAGTGCTTGATATTGAAAAATTAGCACGTTTAGAAACTGTTCTGCTGCCTTTTGGCTGTGAGGTTGATGCTCCTGACTCCATGGGATGGGGGCACTTCTCACTGGGTTGCTTTTCCAGGTGTGTGTGTGTGTGTGTGTGTGTGTGTGTGTGTGTGTAGCCAGCTATAACTATATGTCTCACATAGACACTGGTGAGCTGAGAGTGGGTGGAGGTCAGCTTACACAGTTTGTGATTCTGGAATAGTTTTTGGTGCAAGGGAGGGAGCCTTCACTCGGACATCTTTATCACCATGCCCAGGGTAATTCAACTGACATTTCCTTTTTCTATAAATGTCTCCTTTTGCCTTTTAAAAAGAAAAGCAAAACATCATGAGCCTGGTTTTACATGTTCTTTAGGGGCTGAACGCAAGCCCACAGAAGTGCTACTGCTCATTTTTGTTTCCATTCAGTGGAGCTAAAAGAACCACGTCCTTGGACGCAGGATGCGTACTGGATACTGCAGTGCCTCTTGCCCGCTTCTAACAGTGCAATGAGCAACAATGCACATCTGAATAAGTATTGTATAGTGTCTGGTGCATACATAGTAGGTGCCTAGTAGGTACTTGTTGAGCGAATGAGATCTTGACAGAATGTGATAAATACAAAAGTAGTTTGTTTTAAATGCTGCAGGAAAACATGAAAGAAATCAGTTTTAGGCAGGGTGGTCAGGGAAGGCATCCTGGAGGTGGTGACAAGTATCGAATTGTGATGGGAAGAACAGGCTAAGGAATGGAAGTGAGAAAGTGTGTTTGCTATCCTTTCAGGATATGGAGAGGCAGAGGGCCTTCACCTTTTGCAGGTAACAGGCCTCTGTGAGAATCGGAGAGGAGCTTTGGCACTCTCCTGTATTAAAAAAAACAAATGTGAAAGTACGTGCATACATTTTCTGAGGTTTCACAGATTGACTGAAGCAGATCCGTGGAATCCCTGGAGGTGTGTGGACTTGAGTTACCACTTCCTTATTTGGAGGCAGGAAAAAAATAAGGAGACTATTTTCTTTAGTCGTCCTGAGAGGCATTTCCATGGCCCCTAACAGAACGTGGGTAATGGCTGAGGGGATGGAAAGAAAAGCGCGCTGTGAAGGCAAGGGGTGCACTCGGAAGCTTAGCAGTTCTTCCTCGATGCCAGGCCTGGTACCATTTTTGTTCTTTTTGTGCACGAGAATTTCACTTTCATCTCTCTACAAATGGGGGGCGAGACATAGATAAAATACGACTGTCAGACATTGGCGGTTGCTAAAGCTAAGTGGGTACATGGGGGTTATTGTATTGTTATCTCCTTCCTTGGCATGTTTGACAATTTTCATGAAAAAATTTTTAAATAATTTGTACTCACAGGTAGACATAACCAAGCCCATGACCTTTCTTAATTTAACTTGTTAGGACGTTTTTTGTATTTTAAAAAAAAACAAGAAACAAAACAACAACAAATATGCTGGTGATGTCACATATAAGTTATTAACAATAAGTACATTCTCTATGGAAACAGTAGGTTTTTCTTTTATAGTTAATATGGCACATGATAGCAGTGGTTTCAGCAAGTGTCCTCCTGATTCTTTGTAAACTTACCTTCACTTCATATTGCTCAGTTAAATTAGTTCCTTTATTATTCTATATATTTATATACTATGTAACATTATATTGCTATATATAATTATGCAATGCTATATCATATGCATGACTATTATTGTGTTGTTTGGTCAACTCAGTTCATCTGTGAACTCTCTGTGTCCAGTACATGGCTCTTGGGGAGCAGTGTCCGTTTTGTGGGTTGTGTGTACCCTTCTGTTGTTGAGCCTTGATGTTGACATTGTCAATGGATGGAACTACCCTGTCCACGTGAATGCGGTAGATATATGGTCAGACCCTGGTTCTCTGAGTACTTGTCCTCCGCCCTCCTGAGAAAGGCAGCCACAGTGGTCTCTGACAGGTCAGGTGCCATCCTACCCACCATGTGACTAACTCAACCGGTGATTCCTGACCACCGGGAGGAGCCGTCTAGTTTGTCCTGTGGCCTGCAAGGCAGCAGTTGGAAGGATGCACTGCCAGACGAGCTTGTGCGGCATTGGACGGAGATGCTAGGTACCAATCAGATTTTTTCCCAAGTGTCTCCCCAGTGGAGTCTGAATTTGAACCCTGGCAGGCAGTGCTCCAGAGCTGGTGTTCTTAACCACTGTGTTTACGGCTTCAGAAGAAGCAAAGACAGTTAAAGTGAGCCACATGCATGACAGAGTTGTGACACTGTTGTTGCTATGGATTCCTTGACAACTGAGGGGCTCACCTTACCACATGACCTGGGGCTGCTGTGTTTCCTTGTTGATCTTCCAGTACCTTCCGAATTGCTCACAGCTGTAGACACTATTGCCTGCTCTTCCTTACTTCCTCCTGTAGTTGCATATCGAAGCCGTTTCCGTGTAGATAACCTGTTTGTTTTCTTTATAACCTGAATAAGCACAACCACAGGGTAACCTGCGGGTGGCCAGTAGCAGCCCCGTGACAGCGGGTAGAGCTGTGACTGTCCTGTCTCTCCTTTTGGGGTCTTCTTTCCTCTGAATAAAGTGTTAAGAGATACTTTCTTAGTCATGTTATCTGAAAATGCATTTTGACAAACCAAATCACATTTTCCAGTTGATGTTTTTAGTAAAATAAACATTTTCCCACAAAATAACATATTTCTCTCTAAGCCATTATGAAAATTATACCCAGAATTAAGCAGCTGTGACCTTTAACCATTTATTTACCAAAAATGTGGATGAAAAGAGCATCAATAAATAATAAAACCAAATTAGTTCATGTCCCTTCTGCTTGAGGTCCATCACCAGCTCTTTGTTGCTTATTAGATGCCACAAATGCCATGGAGTAAGATACGGCCCCTCACAGCCTGCCCCTGACCCACCCCTGTGCTCAAGGAAAATTATAAGATTTCTCCTGCTTACGTGGCCCCAAATTTTACAACTCTAGTTTAGTAAATTATGGGATTTATGTAGAAATTCAGGTAAGCTGTTTCCCAAAGAGCTTTTGACCATTTTCTCATTTATTTTGTCCTCATTGCCTATCATGGTTCTTGGCACTTAGAGTTCAATGCATATATTTGATTTCATGAGTCGGATGTATTACTATTACTCTCAAAATGTGCTGCATGATGCTTATGTAACTATTTCATTCATTTTCACTTTGACCATCAACTACAAAAAGCCCTGGTCTAAGTATTGGCTGTTTGACTATTTGGGGTGCTTAGCTATTCTTACTATAATGAAGACTTTGAAAAATATTGCTGCATTTTTAACCACATGTCTCCCCCTTTCAAAGTCAGTCCATAATTTTTGAGTAATTTTAACTAGTGTAGCATGATAATATTGCAGTTCATGTATTTACTCCACCAGGCATCCCTCGAACATTTATTCTGTGCCAGGCACTGCACTAGGGAAACGATGGTGAGCAAAATGAATAAAACGCCTGCCCTCCTGTACCTTGGGGTTTAGTGGGATGACGGACACGAATCAACTAATCACACCTGCTGTACCTAAAATGGGTCATTCCAAACAGAAACAAAGTGTCTGGAAGGAAAGTTACAGAATGTCCTGAGAGCTCACATGTCCCCTGTCTCTCCTAGAGGGGACGCAGGAGTCATCTTTGTAACTCCTCAGTTTAGTCCAGAGCCGGGCCCGTGGAGGTGTTTGATGAGTTTTGTTGAAAAAACATGTGCATCTCCTTCTGACGTGTAAGTGCCTGGCCCTCTCTGTGCTGCGCGGTGTCGTGCTGTACTGAACGCAACACACTGAACCAAACACACTGAACACACGGCAGGTATTCCCTCACATGCTGATCTCAGCACGCTGCCACTTTCCACCGGCTGCCTTTGTTTCTGTGACCACAATCCATAGGTCACCCATGTCTAAATGCATCCTGTTTTCTCTGCCAGCATGAGAACGCATAACTATCCTAATAGCATTATCAAGAACATTCTTCACTTTATGGCAAAAGTTCTTATACCCACTAATACTTTGCTGTTACTGTACCAGCACAAGTCCATTGTCTCTTTTCCTTATAGTTTGTAACCTTTGCTGAAGACACAAAAGAACGTTGTTTCTTTTGTCGCGTGGAAAACTGTGTCACCCTGCACTGTCCCCTGTCATTCTCTCACTTCCTGTCCATCTGTAGCTATTTGGGTGCTGCTCCTGCAGCCTTTCCCTTGGTTTCGTCTGTGTTGCTCTTTCATCCTCTACTTCTGACCCTGTAGTTTTGGGGGTCAGCTTTTTGCTGGATCAGGAAGTGACACGTGTGTCCTGGTTTATCTTCTCTTCCTTTTTTTGTGGTGTTATTACATAATTCTTTCTCATGAACCGCTCTCAGATAAGAATCTCAGGTCTGATTTTTTTTTTTGTATGTGTTGTTTGTTTTTGGCTTGGAATGAGCAGGGAATGGAAAATATGGATTATTTTTTATGATAGGGAGAGAAAGACTAAAAAATGAATTCCAATAACAAAGAATGTGTCACATTAAAAAAACCCCAACATCTAGGGTGTAGAAAAATACAGAGCCATTGTTTTGAAGACAATTTAATGACCTGGAAAACAATATGCTATGTGAAAATGCTTTTTAATCATTATTTTGTAAAGATCGCATATTTACAAAGTAATGTAAATATATATGTAAATATACAATCTTTACAAAATATTAAATATATTATATATATAAATGTATATACACACACATATATATGTAGTTGACAAGTATACCAAAATCTTAGTACTGGTTTTCTCTGAGTGATAGAATTTTCATTTTTATATTCTTTTATATATTTATTTTAGTTTGAAGAAAGAGGGAAACATTGATGTGTGGGAGAAATATCCATCGGTTGCCTCTTTCTTGCCCCCAATGCAACCTAAGCATGTGCCCTGACTGGTTATCAAACCGGTGACCTTTTGGTTTGTAGGCCGGTGTTCAACACCAACCAGGGCTTTTCTAAATACTTTTAAGAGAAAGATACTGTGTGGTTTGGGAGCAAAGCTTGTCCCTATTTGTAGGCACCACTCTGTCCTCGTGGACTCGATGGATATTTTGTGCCTGCTCTGACCGATCAACTGTGTGAATAGCACCGTCAACTGTGGAAAGCCCTCTTGTTCCTTTTTTAAAGTAGGATTTTAAATTCTCAAGAGCAGAATGGAAGTAAGTCCAGCTGCATTAAGTACACGAGCCACAATTACCAGGGCATTTCCTAGAGTCTTCCCAGCTACGACACTGGCACAGCCGTACGCTCCCCATCTTGTAGCTAAATAACTTGTTGTATTTCCATCGTGTTGGTCAGGTTAAGTCTGATAGGCTGCTCCTTGGCTCGGTGTCTTGATTGCATCTACCTACTGCTAATGGTAACCTTGGGTTTACGTAAAAGTCAGCTCTAGGAAAAACAGAGAAGTAGATTCACTGTGTGTGAGTGTGCGTGAGTACACACATGCACTAGTCTCTCTTTCGTGTGTGTGTGTGTGTGGTTATTTGAGATTTGAAATTCTGGGGAAAAACGAAGGGTGAATTTTGAAGTGGTTGCTACTGTTTTTCTCTGATGATACTTTAGGGACTTTGGGGGGGGGGCACACCTTTTGAAAAGAATTAGAATACATTAGTCCTAAAGATAAGGTACTAGCGTGTTACCAGAAGTGGACTTGCTGTAAAATAGCTTCAGAAAACTGCAATAAGAAAATTTTGTTAGAAAACTATGTATTTTCAATTGTCAGACTATAATTCTTATCTTTCCAGGACAAGCGAGAAAATACTAGTCTATGATAGCACCACCACTATCAGAGTTCTAATCATTCTCATGATTTGACCTGATCCCAAACAAGATCTCTGGATCCTAGACCTCTGGATCCTGACATGTGAAGGATGTGAGTTAGATGATCACCGAGGTCCCTCATGGTTCTTAAAACAAAAAGCATGTTTGCTTGGATGGAGAAAGTTGTAAAACAGAGGAGGGATTTGTGCCTTCTTTAGCTCACTCATTTGCAACCTAAAGATTGAATAGGAGGTTCCTATTTTCCGAGCTGGATTTGGAAGGGTTGGGTGTGGAATTAACAGGTGGTAGTGGCTTCTATTTAAGTCCTGTGAAGAATTTAGGAAGAATGTGTGATATGTTAGAGGAAGGAGACTTATTCTGAGAGGCTCCAGAGGGCAGACTTGGACCAGCGAAAGCAAGTTACGGGGAACAGTATTTAGACTCATCAGAAGGAGAAGATGTCTATAGTGGAAACGGCCCGAAAGCAGAGCTCCTTCAAGACGTACAGGTTTGTTGGTTTGTTGGTTTGTTTGTTTTAAGTTTGTGTCGGGACAGGAGGATGAGGAGGCCAGCTCACTTATCCTGACATTCACAGAGGCCATCCCGCCATGCAGAGGGGGTCACACCTCAGAGACACCTCCCAGTCGCCCAGGGCTGGGATCCATTGATATGGTGCTGACAAAGAACGTTGAGGAAGGGCAGAAGACAAAGAGTGTCGGACCAAGAATGAGGCTGCTATTTGCACCACACACCTTTGAAACTCTTGTTTCTCTTTCCTTCTCCAGGAGGTTTCATCTTCTGTACTACAGGGACAAAACTGGTTATGTTTGGATGTCATAGTCAAGCCCGGATATAAACTAGTGTGACAAAGATTGATTTCACCCAATTATTCAAGGAGTTCAGCCGAGACCAGGGCAGGGACGATGCCTCAGAGACCATGAAAAACCAGGGCGCAGATAATGGGGTACAGTGGCGCCCTTGGTTTGGCATGAGATTGTGCTCATACCTGCTGACCTGGATTGCGCACGTCCTTTTGCCCATTTAACATGAAAGAAGAAAAGGAAGTAAAATATGTAAATAAAGATAATCAGTAGGGAGGTAACTAAAGGCATAAAAAAAATTTAACTGGGCCCTGGGTGGTGTGACTCAGAGGATTGAAGCGCCGGCTGTGAACCAAAGGGTCTCCAATTTGATTCCCAGTGAGGGTCCATGTCTGGCCAGTAGGGGGAGCGTGAGGGCAACTACACATTGATGTTTCCCTCTCTTCCTCCCTTCTCCTCTGTCTAAAAATAAATAAATGAAATCTTTAAAAAAATTTCATTGAGCACTGAAAGTCACAAAAGGCTGAATAATGATGTTTTGGTTTTGGAGAGGTATTTTTTTTGTCTAAAAGTAAAATAAACAGCCATTATCCAACAAAAATAACAAATCAGGGGAAAATATCTTCCTAAGGGAAAGATTACAAGTGAAATGCCCAGAGGTCGAGGTCACTGCCAAGGGCAGACAGGTAGGCAAGACTGTGGCCGGTTGGTACCGTTAAAGCAGGAGAAAACTTGTCCTCATGTTAGACAATGGCTCTTTCATTCTCCCTGGCAAAAGCTTTTCACACTTACTATTCCGGCCACATACAGGCAAGTGTTTTGTAAGGCAGGCAGCCTTTTCTCGTGAGCTGTTTTATCTGATGGGAAGTGAAATCAGTATAACCCCGAAGAGAACCGCTTAAGAGCCTGTCAGGCACATTGTCCCTGTATCCAAACTGAATACACATTAAAAGAATTTTCTTCACTGAAGGGTTAACGTGACTTGAGAGAATGTTCATGGAAAAGAGAAAGCCATCTCTTCCTGAAAATAAAAATGAACATTTTTTTAAAATTCAGTTTATTTCTAAATTCATAAGCTACAGTACATATACATATTACGTATATTTTAGCTCCAGCTTTCAAGTAAGTCCAAATTGTTTGGAGTTCTAGAGCTGTGTATCTCTAATTGTCCTTAGAAATTATTTGGCATTATTTCAACGTGTGCTGATTCAGCATCCAGGTACATGTTAGAGATAGAAGGAGAAAAACAAGGATTTGAACAGACCGTTTAGCTCTTTACTATTTACTGAGAGAGAGAAAAAAATCCAGGAGAAAAATAAACAAACTATTTGCTGCTCAGCAGATTAATTTTCAATGTTGCTGGACAATTATTCTAACACAAGTGAAGTGAGGGGTGGCCTTGGGGGTCTTCTTCTGATTTTGAGAGAATAGCATAAAACAATCATGTCACATTCATACAGCAGTTGTGTGTGCGTGCAAATCCACGATGTATAAGGAATTTATGAGACAGTACATAGGAAAGAAACAAATGTTTGGGCTAAAAATATCTGAAAATTCAAAACTGTGGGAAAAAAGAAGAAACTCCACACTTTTTTCACTTAAAGACACGACCATTAACATTTCAGTGCCCTTCCTTTCTGTCTGCATCAATCTACATTGTATTTTTAAAATCAAAATTGGGATGACATGATATTATATTCATGTTTACTTTGCACTGTATTTTCATGCAACACATCATGCTGTTAAGAAACCTCCAGAAACACTAATTCTTTTAACGTCATCATAGTATTTCATTTAAAAAATATTCATCATGGGCCAGGTGTTAGACACACTACAATGATGCATTAACTCACGTCATTCTCAGGACAGCCTGAAGCAGAATTATCATTATGGTTGTTATTATCCTTTTTTTAAAAAGTGGAAAAACTGATCTCCTGCCCAGCGCCAATAAATGAGGTGGTTATAGTTAAAATGATTTAGTTCTGACTTGAATGCCAGTATTCTTAATGACCAGGAGAGCCGCACTTGTCAGAAGATCAAGTGCCTTCCTTCAGAAGCCTTGCTGAATTAATCACCATGACAGCGGTAACCCTCTTCCCCCGGACAGCAAATGCTTCTCTCCATTCAAGGGCTTTCGTTTCTTTTTCTCAGCTCTGACTTTTTAAAGGGCAGTACTTTGCATTTTCCTCTGTGCCCGGGGAACACATGAAGCCTACCTTGTAACTATGTAAGGACATCCAGAGAACATTCTATCCACTTGGTTTCCATAGTAATGTTATATGAATTATAAACCAAAGCCGTGTAAGATGTTGCTCTGTATTTTGGCACTGACCATAGCTATATTGGGTTGTTTCTCTCAACACGTGTACGTCCTGATTCCCGAATCTTCCACATAGTCTATCATTTACTGCATTTTCAGAGTCTAACACATCATCATACAAAATAGTTATTTAACATTCATTTGCAATATGCATGATGATAGTGATTATGTTCAGTGTGTCAATGGTTAAATATTAAATAGTTAAATGTCATACAATAGTTCTCTTAAATGATTAAGCATTTATAGATCATCTTTTCTCTGGGGCAGAAATACACTAAGTGATAACCAACCAGCTCCATTTACCTCCTTGGTGCACTGGACTAAACAGCCAAGACTCTCTGGCAGTTTAGTGGGATCATGTCCGTGTGTCTCAGTTCTTTCTGGCTGATAGAATGTGGGCTGAAGTGATGTGTGTGATGTGTGTCCTTCTAGTCCTGGTCCTTACTGCCTACACCCTCTTCTGTGACATGATTTCTCTCTCTGTCTCTCCCCTATCCCCCTACACACAGAGTTTGCATGGGAGACAGACCTATTAGAATCCTAGGACCATGAAGCTCCAGGCAGAAGCTTCACCCAGAATACTAAATTTAACTGTGATACAATGTGAGCTATTGAGATTTGGGTTTGTTTTTCTTCTTTCAATGTTAGCGCCTATGTTCTACTGTGCTCCCCCTGTGCTGAGTTTCCGGTGTGCCTTAGGCACTATGCTGATGTCTCCTCTGCAGTCATGCGTCTCTTTCTTTCGCTTTTTCCACTTGACATCTCCCCCTTCCAAGTCTTTATCTACTAACACCTACTTGTGACTCAGCTCAGATGTCCCTGGTATGAAGCTTTGTTTCTTGTCATAGGCAGAATAATTTTGCTCCGCTCCAAACTGTTACAGAAGTTTATTTCCTTCTTACATTTTCCTAGGTGACTGCTGGTCACCATTGTATCCCTGACCTCAGCCCCATGGTTGGCATTTGTTAGCGCTCAGTAATACTTGTCAATGAACAAATGAGAATGAATAAGTGAATGGATGGATGGACGGGTGAGTGCCTTTCATTTCTCCCACGGGTGTAATAACTTCTTCGTGTGCAGGATCGTGTCTCATTCATCTTCGCACTTCCCAGTGGCCGGCACAGAATTCGGCCTCGGGGAGGCACCCAAAACATGTTCATGGAATGGCTAACGCGCTATTAGTGGTAACGGAGAGAGGGGCAATTATTTTTAGAATAAGTGCTCATCAGCCTTTCAGAGTTCTTTAGCTCTTGAGTCACTTTCACAGACGGGAAATTTAAATTTAAATTTGACCTAAATTCCTTTTGCTGCAATTTCAGGTCTCCCATAATTCCTGGTTCCCCTCCAGTCTGAGCGCTCTGAAGCAGGAAGGGGTTTGCTTCTCATAAGCTAGTTCTGTCTGATCGATCTATTTACAGAAGAGATGGTCAAGGTTCAACCGTTCTAAATCAATACTGCTGCAGGTTTTTTTTTTTTTTCAGGAAAGACAGGGTTTTTAGAGTCTTCTATCATACGTTCCATTCCCCCGTGGTTTCTCTAATCCGTCACAAGTTCATGCTGGTGTGGAGATGGAAAAACAGGAATATGATACTTTGGGGAGAAATTAGGAAGGTGGCAATTGTAAATGCTGACTCTATTACTGAAGTCTCAGTCATTAGTCCTATCCATAGAGAGAAAATGTGAAGTATTTATTTTCCAGTTATAAAATGAAGAAGCGTGTTACTGTGTGAGTAAGTGAGGTCATAAAAATCACGTGGCTGTTCAATCCTGTGGTGTGGTTTTGGTCGCCACTCCTGGAAACTCAGCCCTCAATCCTTCTCTTCACCTCTTTACGGGGACATTTTGTGAATTCTACGTACCTTTTAACAAATTCTTTTTGTCTTAATCTAGTTGGGGTGAATTTTATTGTTGGCAATTAAAAAGCTTGGCCAAAACAGGACCAAATGTATTTTCACTCAAGTCTGTCTCAACAGTTAAGCAGTCTGTCCCCACTTACTTGAAATGCTACTATCATAGTAATTCTCCATATTTACATTGTAAGGCTTAATTTCTGCACTTTTCTGTCCCATTGATTTATTTATCTGCCCTATACCCAGTACTGCACACTGATAACTGCTATAGCTTTATATTATGTTTTAGTATTTTATATAATGTTTATATTTATGTTTATATTATGTTTAGGATATCACTTTTCGTTGATCTACTTATTCAAAATTTCTTTGGTTATTCATGCATGTTTTCTTTTTCAAATGAACTTCAGAACTAATAGGTTGCATTGCATCAGAAAAAAATTAGTATTATAATTTAATCAGCATTAGATTTATATATTAATTTGATAAAATGCTTTAAATGATGGTTTTTAAACTTTTTGATCTCTGAATCCTGAATCCTAATTTTTAAGAGTAAATCTTAAAAATTAGAGGACTTCAGAGAACTTTTGTTTATACAAGATATGTCTACCAATACTTACCACATTAGACATTAAAACCTAAAATTGACAAATATCAATTCATCAACAATAACCATAAGATGCATTGTATATGAACATATGTAACATATTTATGATGAAAAATAACTATAATGTCCAAACAATAGTGAGAAGAGTAAATTATTTTACATTTTTGCAAATCTCTTTAATGTTCGTCTTCATATAATGCAAGAGAGTTGGATTCCTACATCTGCTTCTGAAGTCTGTTGTGATGTGCCACTCTGATTGAAGTACTGGGGGAAAGACCAGCCTCGCACAGATGTGTAGGCAAAAAAGGAAAGAGTGTTCAGTAGCCTTTTCCGATG
Source organism: Artibeus jamaicensis (assembly GCF_021234435.1). Taxonomy (NCBI): domain Eukaryota; kingdom Metazoa; phylum Chordata; class Mammalia; order Chiroptera; family Phyllostomidae; genus Artibeus; species Artibeus jamaicensis. The sequence continues at coordinate 15,882,629 of NW_026522056.1, read as the reverse complement.
AGTGTGGGTATTTTCCTTCGATACTATCTACCACCTGGTGAGTTTTACTTTCATAGAGGGTCATAAAAATGTGGAATCTGAAATTTTATCAATGAAATTTTTGTTCATGGATTCATTAAAATCTATTGATCTGTCTGGCACTTTTAATAGATCTTTTACTCTGCATTTCATAACATGGTGCATTGGTCATTTGACAAATATTGGTTCACTGAGTTATGATGATATTCCAAATAATAATACATTTCATTATACAAAATTTTAAAATCCGTTCATTCGTATCTCCACTGATCTTGTCAGAAAGTTATTAAGTATTGGAAAGCTGAAAAGCTTATTATGGTGAATATGAGTTTTTAGTTTCTTTTTTTAGATTGTATTTATTTATTTTTAGAGAGAGAAGAAGGGAGGGAGAAAGAGAGGAAGAAAAACATTAATTGGTTGCCTCTTTCATGCCCCCAACTGGGGACCTAGGCCTCAACCCAGGCATATGCTCTGTCCAGGAATTTAACCAGTCACCTTTCAGTTCACAGGGTAGCACTCAATCCACTGAGCCACACCAGCTAGGACATCATCTTTAAATAAAGCTTAAATTTTATCATTAGCAATGAACACTGTCGGTTGTTTTCTTTGAAGTAACAGGCACAATTCATTCCACTTTCAAGAATGTTTGCCAAACACCTATGTCTGAATAACCATAGTTTCTTGCCATTTGTTCTTCCAAGTATAAATGGAGTTCCACAGAAGAAGTAGATGAATGAAGGGGGAAAAGTCCACTAAGCTCTAGACATTTGGAAGAAGATGATTCAGCTAAAGAGACAGAGAAAGGCCACAGTGAGGTAGGCAGTGTTGAGGTTTTCCCACCAAAGACACCAGGAACAAAGCTGAGTTTATTGCTCACTGCAGGAAGTGGGGTGCACAGGCCATGGGGACCTGTGGGTGTCTCAGTCAGGGGGTGTTAGAGTGACTCTGTTAGAAGAGTTGGACTTGCGTTGTTAGGTGACTTTGGGGAGAGCGAAGCAGGGCTTTGGTCTGGATTGAACGCTGTTGGGAAGAAAGGACAGTCCTGTGTTTGGGTTTCTGAGTCAGTCTGTGGAGAATAAGGCAGACGAGTGTGGCGATAAAGCTGTAATTGATAAAGAAGTAGCAGTTCCTTAGATCAGTCAGGATAGGGAACTATTTGGCATTTTTGTAGGTTTGGGCAATGTTCACAAGTAGGACTGTGTTAGGAAAACATGAAGCAGTTTCGGTTCTTTGTTTTGATGCCCAGAGGTCATAGAGCGGCCTTGTCTGAGGTCAGTGTTCTGTGAAATTGTTTCTGTTGAAGAAGAGAACACCAGGGCCCAGCCGTGAGTGCAGGGCCAGCTCCTGGCATCCTCCGGGCCGAACTCGGAGCATCAGGCCAGCTTCTGATGTTGCGACCTACTTTTTTCTTTCTCGGAGTAAACCAAGAGAGCATGGTGTCATCAAAGCTAAGAGATCAAAATGATTCAAGAAGGGAAAAGTGATCAATACTTTAAAATACTGCCAAGAGGCCTGGTTAGACGGAATCAAGAAATTTCGATGGGATTGTCAAGATTGAGTTATTTGGAGACTTTGAGAAAAATGTGGAAAGTTGATTGGATTAAAACTTTTTGAAAATCTGAGTTCCAGTTTCAACTATTAAAAAACCCAAACAAACTAGCTTTTTGACCTTGGAAACTCAATCTACATTTCTGAATCGTAGCTTCCTGTGTGTAGAACAATGGGGTTGACCTTGGTGGCTCCAAAATCCCTGAGGAAGACAGTGCGAAAGAGTCAATGCTATAGAACAGTGGTTCTCAAACTTGAGCGTGAAGGGCCTGTGAAAAATGCAGGTTGCTAGGTCCCACCTAAGATTTGATTCAGTGGGTCTGAGAATTTGCATTTCTCACAGGTTCCCATGCCAGGCTGCTGCTGCTGGCCCAAGAACTACATCAGGGAGCCAATGCTATTGACCTCAGAAGAAATGGACTCTATCATTGCTTGGACTGTGGAGCATTGAGAAATCTCCCGCATGCCACTTCACAAACCACTTTGACATGTTCGATCAGTCACAGCACCTTCTCCACACACTGCACAAATCTTGCTTTTGCATTTCAGTTGTGTTTTTACCTTTCTTGAAACACTAAAGCCTAATATGTCGAAAATGTTGCATATATCCTTTCATCTTCAATATTAAAATGAGTACACAAAAATTCACCAATTTTGATCACTTTTTAAAATGCACACTGATTTGACAGCTGTCACAACACAATCTAACAAAATCGTTTTGAATGAAGTTAAGACAACTAAGCACTACTAGAGCCATCTTATTTTAAAAAAACAACAACAATGAACTTTTTGGCCAACCCAATATTTTTACTTAAGCAGAGGAGTTTTGCTCCAACATCTCCAATATATTCCACACTTCCCCACCATCCCAAGGTCAGCAAACACCCTCAGGTGATCAGAATTTATGCTGCATAGGTAACACATCAAGGAGTTTGAAGGGAAAAGGCATTTCACTTGCATCATATGACAAGTTAGTAAGACTCTCTACCTTTATGAGATTTGGAGAGTGAAAAGAGATCTGAAGTGTGACGTGCCTTGCTCAGTGCCTGACGCAGAGTATATGTGATCAATAAAAATCAGTTCTTATTCTTCCCAGCTCCCAGATCTATTTTTGTGATTTACAGTTTTATCTTTTTCTGCTTTAAGGATAACTGTGGAAAATATCTAACCCACAATGAGACAGCAGTCTTATTCATCCTGCTGGTCCCTGTCCTCTCAATGTCATTGATGAGGACTCACAAGGGGGTCCTGATTGCTTGTGTTGGTCACCTTGAAATAGAAAGGGAACACTATGACAGATCCAAGGGCAGCGAAGATGGTCTAAAAGGCTATTTCGCTGTGTATTCATTTCCACCTCACTGTCCTTATCAGCCAGGTCCTACCCACAGCAAAAGATTAAAAAGCCTAAACTTAATGTTCTCACTTAAATCTAATGTTCCCAGAGACTTCCAACCTGATGGCAGTAGAATATTTAAGTCTATTAGTTGTGCGGTTCCAGGAATTTCACAGAGATGCCCTTGTCAGATGATTTCCAGCAAGGACATGTTAAAATGCACTTGTCTCATCTGTCTGTGAAGCCTTGACGTGCAAGTGGTTCTCTGGAGGGATTCAGCGTAGGGTCAGATGCTTTTTTAAAATCCTCATCACCCAGCTCGTAGCTAATGACACTTGAAGCACTCACTCGCCAGCAGAGATGGGAGATAACCATTGGTTCAGGGTATGGACGGTGCTTGGCAGGACTCAGCACATGTGACCCAGACGCTGGGGTGGATTTTTATTATTTATTTATTTTTAAAATTTTACATTTAATTTTATTTTTTAAAAATTTAGTGGAGTGACATTGGTTAATAAAATTATGTAGATTTCAGATATCAATTCTATAACACATCACCTGTATATTGTATTGTGTGTTTACCCCAAGTCTCCTTCCATCACCATTTATTCCCCCTTCACCTTCTTTTACCTCCCCCACCTCACTTTCCCTCTGATTATCACCACACCAGTTGTCTGTGCCTACAAGGGTTTGGGGGTTTATTTATTTTTTTGCCTAATCCCTTCACCTTTTTCTCTCAGCTCCCAGCCCCTCCCCCACCTCCACCCCGACAGCTGTCAGTCTCTTCCCAGATTCCCCTTGGAGATGAAGGGCTCTGCCTTATTCATTTTTCTAGTCCCTGGAACCTGCAGCATGGCGCCTTACACATGGTAGGAAGAACTTGACAAATAGTTGAGCACAAGGAAGAAACCAAATACTTATAAGGTCCAAAATTTGGAGTCCACAGAAGTCGTTGGCAATTTTGGTATAAGACATTTGCATTTAGGTCTTAGCGTCTCAGGAAGCTAGCTGAGGCTCTCTATGCAAAAGTACTCAGACCACCCCTCACCCTCAACCTTCTCACAGGAGTGCAGAGTCTTCTTGGAGACTGCTTCACTAAATCCAAAACATAGTTCCAGGTTCTGGGCTACATACCCCAGTTTCTACATGTCACCTTCAAATTTAATATGCTCCTCTCTGTGTCCAGGGTCCACAGGTTTTGGACCAAGGGGCATGGTCTTTTGGCATTTTCTTAGTAAGGACACTCTCAACCCAGTCAACATGCCCATCAACAAAACTGCACATGTATAAACAGGTCTCCCAGGACAAGCAAGCGTGGAAGCAGGATAGTCAAGGAACATCCGACCTCTAGGATTTTATGTTGCCGTTCATTTTCACCCAAGGGCTGAATTAAGTGAGGCACAACTTCAGCTCTATAAATCAATAGATATGACGGCTCATAAATCCTCTTGAGTTCAGGGTTTTTTCTTTATTTCCTCTCTCCCTCTCTCCTTTCCTCTCTTTCCTTCCTCCCTCCCTCCCTCCCTCTGCAGACAGTATTTCTGTGCTGTGCCAGGAACTGTATATATACATTCAGGCGGATCATAACCTTCTTGTTATTTTGATGCAATTTTTTCATTAGCAAATGACACAGTATTCCTGGTTGATTTCTCTGACCAAGAATTTCTATTAAGTCAATAGAAGAGATTACATCAGGGAAATGGAAAAGATTCGTAATCTCTTTAATGCAATTATTCATCTCTAAACCTAATTACGGTGACAAGCCTGAGTCATCTTGCTCTCCTGATAGCAACGTTTTGCACTAGGTATGACCCACCTCTGGGCAAAGAGGAAACAGCAGTAGTGCTTTTCTGACTTTGACTTCAGCACAATGGCCTCAGTGAAGGCAGATTCACTGCCTACAGATGCACATCAGCAGTAAGAACTGAAGAGATAAAGGAAGGTGCGGGGGGCGGGGGAGGGGTTCTTTCCTTCCTCTCCCCATACTCTCTGTACATGGAGAGGCACATAGAGGTTGGTAGGAGAGTCCCCAGCTGATACATGGAAAATTTCACGCCAACGACCAATCCATCCAGGCTAGAAGAAACATCTCAGAAGGGATGACCTTGTGTGGGAGGGGGATGAGGTTTGGGGGAAGCAGCTCAGGCAGCCCCTCTGGGGAGAGGTGGGGAGAGCTGACCAGTGGCCCCAGGTAGAAGGGCCTCTCCAGAGGATGCCCTCCTGTCCAAAAACTCTCTGACTTTTTCATGTTTTGATCAGTTGTCAATGCAGGTGGCTATGGGAGTCCATTCCCCTTTATGCATCAGCAGGACTTTAATCATCTTAATTTCTCAATATAATGAGGCTTTGGAGTTATGGCATTTCCTTAGGTTATGAAATTAACCACCAGAAACACTGTGACATAGAAGCTGATAAAGATGCTTATTTCAGGGGAGTGGAAAGAGGTAGGGAGACTCTAACTTCCACTCTAGAAATCTGATTTATTTTTTTTCCTACCATGTGCTGGTATTATTTCAATGAAAACAAAAGAACTAGTTTAAAATGTCTTTAAAAGGCCATGCCTGTCATTAAGAGTGTAAGTAAATTGCGGTACATCTACACCATGCAATAGGTACAGACATCAGAAAGAGTGAGGTGAGGCTGCGAGTTCTGATGAAAAGGGATTCCAGAGGTGAGCTTGATGAAAAAAATAGCGCCAGTACCACATGGAGAATAGATCTCACTGATGTAGGGAACAACAATACCACTAACCAAAACACACATATATACATACATGCAGAGTGCCCTTCCTTCCGGGTTTGCCAGAGTAGTCTTGGTTTGTGCCTTTGTTTCACACGTATGATTATTCATAGTGCCCCCTTGCACTCTTCAAAGTGGCCCAAGCTGGATGAATTCTGTGGTGCCCTGTCCCAGCTACGGATGCCCCTGTTTGTATGGGCGTAGAGAGCAGGCTGTGAGCGTCCACTCCAAACTATGCACCGGATGAGGGCAGAAGGAAAGGACTCGCCATCTTCACTGTGTTTCTGAATAGAATTTTACAGTAAGCGTGCACTACTTTGTTTTGTTTCGGTTTTGAAATTGTTTTAGAGAGAGGTTCAGAAATAATTCAGGAATATATTCTCATAAAAATTTAAAAAACTAGACACAACGCAAAGCTCCCCTTGATCATCTCTTGTACTGTAGTTTCTAGTCCAGAAATGGATTCTATAATCTCATAAACAAAGATAAAGTTTCAAAAGTAAATGGGATGAATTTGTATTTTAAACTTAACTTTAAATATTAGATAACTATGTCTGTATACCTAGCCACTTTCTTTTTAACTACAGCATACTTATTCTGTAACCCTATGAGCTGAATTTTGTCCCTCCAAAATTCATATGTTGGAGTTCTAACCCTCAGTACCTCAGAATGTGACTTATTTGGAGATAGAGCCTTAATAAGGTAACTAAGTTTAAACGAGGTCATTGCACTGGGTCCTAATTCAATGTGACTGGTGTTTTTAAAAGAAAAGATTAGGACACAGACAGACACAGAAGGACATATGAAAAGAAAGAGCCATCCACAAAGTGAGGAGGGAGGCCTCAGAGTTTAACCCTGCTGACACCTTGATCTTGGACTTCTAGCCTCCAGAACTGTGAGAAAACCAATTTGTTGTTTAAGCCACCCAGTATATGGTACTTAGTTATGGCATACCTAGCCAACTGATACACATAGTAACAACACACCACAATTTATCTAAGCATTGCCCTGTTGATGGATATTTATGTAGAGAACAGCTTCTCAAGACGTGGAAATGTAGCCTAGCACCCACATGGAAAACCAGTGGGGGGTGAGTCAGCACACAGGACCCCACCCATTAAGAAGTTCTCCTGTGAGAAATCAGGCCTGCATTATACCTAGGCTGCTTTGTGACTTGCTCTTGCTAAAACTCTCTCACCCTGAGTTCAGGCAGAAAGCACTTGCTGCATATCTTTAAAGTAACTTCCTGAAGTCTGTGCTAATTCTCCCAAGGACTAAAGTGTAACCAGACCTGTTACTCTTGTCATTCGCTTGCATTTGCAACATTTTTCAATGGACTGAATTTAGGAGTTTGGGCCATGGCAGCCCTCGGGTTCCTCCTTGTCTTAATCCTTATTTATGCTTTATGATGTATATGGAAGTTGTTTTCTTGTAATCGCATTTGAAAGCAGCAAATAGTAGGTTTCACAAGCTTAACAGCTACAAATTGATTTCAAAAACAAAAAAGGGGGAGATGTTGGGAACCGCCCTGCCTGGTTTCAGGAGCTGTAAACTCCCCATGGCTAAGGCTGCGTGAGCGACCTTCGGACCATAAGCCACTAAGCAGAAAACACTTATCTCCCTGCCAGGGGTGTCGCTTCTTCTCCTTTTACTTCATCCATAACTGACCCCCAGTGTTTGATTGGTTGGCCTATGACGGGTAAGATTCCCCAAGGCGGGAAACAACCTGAGACAGGCACAATCATGGGGAGGCCCCAGGGAAGGCCTTGGGGGGCTATAGCAAAAGGGGGTGATGGACCCTTGCCCCTAGGCTTTGACATAGCCTGAGTCTTCATTCTGTCTGCAAGAAGTCTCCTAATCTCTTGGCTGCCATACTTCCCCCTGGCTGAGTTAAACCTGAAACAATGACAGAAGGCGGTGCAGCCCTGTGCTGGAAAGGACAGGTTCCCCGGGTGATCAGGCCTAAGGAAAAATACATAAAATCCTGTGAAACCTACTCTGCTAAGAATGCTCTCAATTAAATGATAAAGGTCCAAGCAGGAAATGAGTTTGTTTCCCACAGTTTTAGCCTTTAGCTAACAGACTCTGACTCAGAATAAGCCCTGGTAGTTCTTTGTATGCTATCTATCATTTGATCCTTACTGCCTGACAATGATTAATGAGTTTTACCTGTATTCCTGTGCAAATTGAACCCGATAAAAGGTTGTCAAGGCAAGGATCAGCGCACTCTCCCCTTGAGAGAGTGGCCGTGCCATCGCCTTTCCTCCACAGGACTCCGTAGTCCATGTGAATTTGTCCCTATCTCATCCACAATGTGGCGGACCCCATGGGCTGGGGTCCACATCACTTAGATTGTTTCTTTTTTCTTTTTTTCCAGTTATTACAAATAATGCTATAATGAAACTTGTACACTGTTCTTTGTTTACAGATACAAGGATTTCTTTCTGTGAACATGTGTGAAATTTTCTCTTTAGTCAATATCAAGAATGGAATTGCTGGATTAAAAGAATATGCATCTTTAAAATCTTTTTAAATGGCCCACAAAAATGTTTGTAATAATTTTTCTCATCAGTATGAATATTGTATCATATAGTCTGAAAAATCCTTTTATCTCCAAAATTCTAAGGATTCTAAACTGCAGGGGTGGCGTACCTCCTGCAAAGCACCACCCAGTTCTTGTCTTTATTCTGTCCTGATGAACATTTTTATCTACGATTTCAATGAGTACATTTTAAGCAATTATGCAGTTGAACAAATTTGGGAGACATGAATAAGTAACAGATGGTTGGCAAAAATCTGGAAACAAAAACAATGAATTAGCCAATACTTTGACTAAATAAAGATCCTTGTGGGAACTTAGACTGTAGATTGTAACGTGGTTTTCCGACAAAGCCCTCACGCCCTATTTGGTTGATTCTGAGCGGCGGGTTTACCCCTGTTCTGTGGAGCTCCAGGGGGCGCTGAGCAGAAAGTTTGCCCTCTCTGTCCTCGGGGCAGGCAGTGGGCGTGGCCCACTCTCCGCCCAGCAGTGTCCCGCATCCGTATTTGCTGGTTCACATTTCTGGCCTCCCTCAGAACCCACGTTTTCTTCTACAGATGACCTCAACGAGGTGCTGTTCTAAAATACTTCGTTATTAATTTTTCTAAGATGGATACTCAAGGTTCCTGGCCCCTAGTCTACTTCCTGCTGTGAAGAGATTTTGCAGATGTAATTAAAGTCCCAGATCAGTTGGCCTGCAGATGGGCAGGTGGTCCTGGTGCCACTGACCCGACCACGTGAGTAGAGGGTCAGAGAGGGGAAATAGAGAGACGCCCTCCAGCTGGCCTGGAAGAGAGCAAAGCGCCATTCTGTGAACTGTCTGGGTTGGGGAGGGCTATGTGGGAGGGGCCTAAAAGGGACCTGCAGGAGCTGAGAGCCCTGGACATCAGTTGTGCAAAGGCTAAGAACTGAATCCTGCCAACAATAAGAGTGAGCTTGCCCAGGCTGGTGTAGCTCAGTGGGTGAGCGCTGGCCTGCAAACCAAAGGGTCACTGGTTTGATTCCTGGCCAGGTCACATGCCTGGGTTTGGGTTCTCACATATTGATGTTTCTCTCTCTTCCTTTTTTTCTAAAAATTAAAAAAATAATAATTAAAAAAAAACAAACAGTGACCTTGTGGTTGACTTTCCCTAGAGCCTCCAAGGTGCTCGACTTCCCCCAGAGCCAAGTGGGGAAGACAATCGATTCACCTCGCTTTGTGTGGGGCTGCAATTATATTAAAGCCACTGAAATTTTAGGGTTGAGCCGTTGCTGTGGCAGAGCTGAGCCATTGCCTCGTTTAGGCCGTCAGACGTTGAACACTTGAACATGGTCCATAAAAATTCACTGGCTACAAATATGTAACTGAAATTTTACTTGAAAGAAGCCATTCAAGAATCTCTGCAATTTTCTCAAGTGAAGCCATGTTGTTAAAATGTAAATGCTAAACAAATGCTACAGATGCTCAAGATGATAATTAAAGTAATCGGAAGGAAATACATTTCCCACGCACAGACATAATTTTATCCAAGAAGTAGGTTGCAGCCCCTCCCAGGTTTTTTCAGAGCTCTTAATTATAGAGATTAGCAGCTCAAGAAACAGGAGGTTAAACATCTGCTTCCTAAAATGAAGCCAAAATCTCGAGACAAATAGGCTGAATCATACAAAAAGTGAAGGATAAGAAGCATACCCACCAGCAGCTCACACTTCTTCTAATGAGAAGCTTTGTATCGAGGGCTTTGTGGAGAGGCACCCAGGTGGGTGGTAAGGGCACCTTTAAGAGAGGCCTTCCCAGTGCTTCTGTAGCCACTCGCATTCAGAATCCTTCTCTGTCCTCACACACGGGATGGACCGGGGGAGTATGGGGAGGTTGGGCTTTACCTTTGTCTTCTGTTGGCCCCCTCTGTCTGAGCTGATGCTTGAAATGTTAGTATTTATCAGTTTGGTAACAAAATCAGTAAAAGTTAAAGGTCTTTCTATTTTGGAAAGCCATTATTAAAGTGCATCAATCCCCATATGTAAGTTGCATATCGCCCATTTGGACAGTTGGCTGAGACGGAAGACAGAACAGGAATGTAAAGAACAAGAGGTGGAGGACCCAGAGGGACGGGGACGTTGGGGATGATAAGGTCAAATCCTTTCACAGTCCTGCCCCGGAGCCACTTCATCAGTCTCAGTCACACTGTCCTTCCGACTTACCGAGGGCTCCCTCTCTCATCACGAGCTCAGAATTGGTGGCCAGTCAGAAGCAGTGAGCTCCCTGTGCAGACCTCCATCCGTGCTGGAGAATGTAAACGGGCCCAGAGAGGGCAACCCTGAAGGTCTGCGCCCGCATGCAAGCGCCCTGCTCGTGCCAACCGTGAAAGGTCCCCCACCAGCACAACGAAATGTCCTGGGACCTGACCAGCGTAGCTGTTCTTGTCCTTAGAGAGTGGTGGCAGGACAACCTGTTATTTCACGCGAGACGTTCCCTGGCTTTCCTCATCCTATTTCTGAAATTCCAAGTTCTTTGTGGACACATGACTGCAAGGAGAAAAAAAATTATGAAATGGTTTATGGAGTGTCGAAGTGTGGATTAGCACCTCTAGAGCTTCATGTTGGTAGAGACTAAGGGTTGAGCAGCCACATGGAGGACTATCCAGAAAAGAGAGACAGTGGGGATTTCAGTAGTCTTCAGAAAGAATCTGGAGAGCTGGTTTAAACCAGTAATCTGAGTTGGGAAGCACACGTGTCTTCACTCGATGAGAAAATCTTGGCCCAAATGTAGAGGTATCACACAAACCTGTTTTAGAAACTCAGTCCGTCGGGGAGTGAAGCTTACACAGAACAAGAGGGAAGCTTCCTGGAAACTGTGGAATTCAACAATATGGTTCATTGTAGTAGCACTATAATTGGCAAAACTGCCTTAGAATAAAAGGTGGAAATGATGAACTTCACTGCTCAACATTCGTGAGGCAAACTAGTGGGGGTATGGATAGGAATTCCAGGGACTTAGAGCCAAAGAAACCTCCATCCATAGGTTTGAATGATTCATACATTTGTAATTGCACTCCCTTCAAGTCAAGTGATCAAATCTCAGGGTTCTGCTCCATCCTGCCCTGGGCGGAAGTCACCCCCTTTCCTGCTTCCCCACACTGTAGACGGACCCTCGGCCTTGGTCGCGGAGTGGTGGTGTCCCTTATTAGGTAGACTGTCTTGGTATCGCGGTGCTTGTGTTCCTGTCACCCTTATTTTTCTTAATAAGGTCCCCAAAGCACGAGAGTGACGATGCTGGCCACTGGGGCATGCCAGAGAGAAGCCCGAAAGTGCTGCTTGGAAGTGAGAAGGTTCCCAGTCTGTAGTTAATAAGGCATTTTATCACCTCACATCATCACAAGAAGGGTAGGGACCGTACAATGTTTTAAGAGAGAGACTACATTCACATCACTTTTATTTCGGTATATTGTCACAATTGATCTATCTTATCATTAGTTGTTTTTGTTCATCTTTTCTTGTGCCTAATTTATATATTAAATATCACAGGCATGTATGTGTAGGGGAAAAACAGGATATATAGGGTTTAATATTATCTGCAGTTTCAGGCGTCCACTGGGGACGTTAGACCATAGCCCCTCCAATAAGCAGGACCGGTGTATTTCCTGAAGGCTCTGAGCTGTAGGGGTGGTCCCTCGATGCCCGGCATCTGGTCCTGGGGTAATTAAGGCAGAAGCATACTGGCCCCTGGGGTGCACAGGCCAGCTGGAGGAGGTGTGGCTCTCCTGCTGAGCCCTTTGCCATCTCTAAGAATGGCTCATCCAGAGAGCGGCAGTCCTCGCCCAGCCAGAAAGGATTCTAAGATCTAAAAACATCATAAAAATATTAACAAATATAAACAATGCAAAGTCAGACAATACATTAGCATAAAAAGGAAGCATTTATGTTTCGTCCACATCCTCCCCCAACCCCTTAGGCAATTCCTCGTCCTCTGAAGTTGGCACGGGTGTGTGCTCCCCTGCACCTTTCCCTGAGCAAACACAGGCAAGCAAACAGGTGGCTGAAGTGCAGGACGTTTTTAATGACCATGGATTCACGCTCTGTGCATCTATCTCTCTGCTACTTATGCTTGCACTTGGCTACATTTTATGAACAGCCCTGCACATTAATACTTGCAGATATCACTCAGTACTGTTAATAGATGCTTAATATTTTATAGCATGGATATTTTAATTTACTCAGCCATTCTTTATAGACATGTAGGTTATTTTCAGTTTTTTAAAGATAATTACATATGTTTTAGTAAATACCCTGGTGCATAAACCCTCACGTTGCAATGCGTTTATTTCTCAGTGGGATTGTTAGGTCCATTGTAAGTGTTAATAGAAATGATAGTCACAGATTTCTATTTCAAAATGTGACCATTGAAACTGATATCAGCACTGGATGTAATAAACATTTAAAATTTTACAAAATTAAATTTTTACAAATCTGATAGGTAACAATATTTTCATTATTTTTCTAATTTACATTGCTGTTTACTGCTGGTAACTCTGAGCATCTTGGACAAAGAGCTTCTTTACTGAATTTTACAAAAACACTAAGAGCCCTCTTTTTCTCCTGGCCTCTTAGGAAGGCTTGTTTCCCTGAGGAAGCTGGTTGACTTTGCGTGTGCGTCACGGAGGTGCGGACCCTTGCTCTTCCCCTGCATGTCTCTGTTACACATCTCCTGCCTCCTGGAATAGCAGGAAATCAAACTCTGGCCAACTTCAAATTCATCTGATTGAGGCGGTGCATGGATATTTTAAAAATTCTGTTTGTCACTATCTCATTTGGGGAGATAATGAAAAGAAAATGGCTGTCAGCTACTTCCTCCTGAACCTTCTAACTTAATTCTCCTTGAGAAATTAATGTTCCACTGAAGACATTTAGCTAGTAATTATACTTTGGTTTAAAACCATCATTTTCTGCTGTCACTGAGCCCTGATGACACGCGCTCTGTACTCCTGGTGTTGCTAAACCTCGTCCTGCTGGCGGGACGAATCAGAGAACAGTGATAATTGAGCCCTGGTTTCTCTGAGTGAGTTTAAGGTAAATAAACCCGTGAGGGCTAAGCCCTTATTTCTGACAGAGCGGCCTCAGCAGGGAGACCAGTGAGGTGCTGGTGGCCTTCTTTTAGTGGCCAGAAGCAGTGCCCAAGATCAGGGTAAGCGGACCATACTGAAGTGGTTGATGTGTCAGATTCTCTAGAGAAACAGGACCAGGGGGATCTCTCTTTGTCTCTTTCTCGAGGAATCACCTCACGTATTTAAGGGGCTGACAAGCCTCACATTGGTCGAGCGAGCCAGCAGACTGGAAACTCAGGCAGAGTTTCCACGTTGCAGGCGGGCGGCAGAACGCCTTTCTCTCCAGGAGCCTCTGTGTCGGCCCTCAATGAACTGGGTGAGGCCCATTGCATTACGGCCGATACACTGCTTCACTTAAAATCAAGTGATTGTACATTCCAATCATAGCTTTAAAAAATACCTTTAAAGCAATATCAAGACTAGTGTTTATTTGACTAAGGAACGTTTATAGGTAGTTAGAAAGCTACAATCCACCTGCTCTTTCTTAGGACAGATTGTAATGCATAACACCCACCCACAGAAGCTGAACCTACTGTGGTAGCAGCTTGGGCACAACTTTCTTGCATTTCCTAATAATGCTGTTTTCCAGGAGAGATTGACTTATACAATTTCCTTTCTTAGCTAAGTGACAGTACATATGACTAAGACATAAAACCTGCCTTCCGGGGAATATATGCAAATAAATAGTAAATCTTGTTGTGAAGCCAATGCTAGAATATTATTACATGCTTGAATGGCCTTTAGTCCTAAAATCAAATCTCAAAAGAACCAATGACCAGAGGGACAGCCTTGCAAACAAAAATGGAATAACACAAAAGCAGCAGCATCAACAACACAAACCTTATTTGTAGCATCATTTTCTGCTATCATGAGACCATTTATTTTTAAAATAAATATTTTACCAGGATGACAGGAACAATTTTTCAAGTCGTAAGGAACATCCTGTTACAAACACTTTGTACCCACTGTAGAAGGGAAAAAACGAAGATGCAGTGAAATCAATTCAAGGGTGACGTTATCCATGTGATGTCTGTGAACATCACATATTTGCATTAACTTAAATACATGAAAACATCAGTATCTGCTGACCTTGACTTTAGAAATGATCACTAATGGCTGTTTAAGAAGTGCAGATATCAGGACAAGTGTTTTCAGTAGTATATTCCCATTTTGACAAAGACAAAGAGAAATACACCGGGGCCTTCTATGAGCAAGGTGCTCTGTGTGAATCACGATTTTAATTTTAAAGATGAAACACTTTATTAATCACATGTTCTTGATTCCTTCCTCAGATCATTGTGAATGCCTGCGGTAGGCCAGGCACCTTCGGAAATGGGGGATCCATGAGTGAGCACAATACACAATTCCTGTAGTCACGGAGCTCACATTCTAGTGGGCAGTGGGGGCAGAGACGACACGTGATAGGCTTACGTGGTAAGCTGGAAGGTGAAAGGCACTGGAGAGTTCAGGGTGCATTTTAAGCACAGTAGTTGGGGGAGGAAGCAAGGAGTTGACACCAGAGCCGAGACTTGAAGGGCAGAGGCAGGCATGCAATTGCCCGGGGAAGCACGTTCCCCAGAAAGGCAGCAGCAAGGGCACAGAGCAGAGGAGAAAAGCTCTGAGAGGCCAGGCAGGGCAGCTCCCGTCCTGGAGTGCCTGGGGGCCACGGTGAGAACACAGGCTTTTCTTTCAGGAGAAATTGGAGGCCATCGCAAAGATTTGAGCGGACAGGTGACTTGACCTGACTTTTATTTTAGAAAAATCACTCAGGCGGCTGTGTAACACGCAGAGGCCAAGGAGCAAATCCAGGCGACCAGCCGAGGAGCTGTTGAGATGAAGCTGAGGAGAGTTGAGGTGGCTCAGACTGGGGGAGAAGCACGGGGTGCTGCGGGGTGCTCGGGCCCTGGAAGTATCAGTAAGACACATTTCCCCAGGCCTCCGGTGTGACACATTGCCCTGCTGCTTCTAACACCAATAAATTAGCAGCAGAATGAATCACTTCTGCAAAACTCTTTAAGGAAACTCATCTTCGAAGGGAGTATGACCTTCCTTCAAATGGAAGAAGTGAGTGAATGAACTGTGTATGATCAGATCGGCAGCAGGTACTCTGAGCAAGGTCTGCTAGCACGTCATCAACTGGAACACAAGTCCAGCGTTTGTCACAGTCAGAAGCTCTAGACGGTAATTTTAGGAAGAAGAAGAAAAGTATATTGACTTGTTGTCGACAACTCTGACTTCACTTTCTCTAAGACTGGTTGCATTTACAGCCATTGCAACCCTACTGATGGTATTGGAAAGGTTTTTATATGCAGAAATCTCATTTTTCAAATTGCTTCGTTTTTAACTATGTTATTAGGCTACAGTGCATGAGCTCTAAAAAATCAATTAGAAGTATGTTTTGATCCTTTCTTGTTTTTTTGTTTTGTTGGTTGATTGGATGTTGGGTTGTGACTGATTTATTCTTGTTTATGGTCTGTTGTCCACTATCTATTATTATCTATTGCCTGGGATATGGCGAGTTTGCTAATGATGCTAATTAAATATACATATATATATAGCTTTTGCTTTTCATTTTTTTTAACACGGATCCTCCATCTTGATATTGAACTGCTCATTATACCCTGTGGCCCAGAAATAGGCTCTTTTGTGTACATCGATTGCGAACACTTATTGAGAAGTAGCGTGGGTTTAGATCCCTTTAGACACTTTATGTGCAAATGTACAAAAAAAAATCCCACACAACTAAAATAACCAGGACTCAGAGGGAGTTTTTATAGAGCAGAAATAATGAGCCTGATTCTGACTCACACGTCACAGATGGAGCCCACAGTCAGGTTAGCTAGAGAAAAGGGAAGGTAGAAAACAATTTCCCCTTGCCCACTAGCTGCAGGCAGGTGGCCTCTTGTTCTTTTCTGTCCCCAGAGCCTGCTGTGCATCTGACAAGTGCACTACCACCCAGGGCTGTGTGCTCTCGCTTGCCAGCCTTGCTGTTTAGAGAAGCTTTTGTAATGCAGCGCAGAGGGCTCGGGGGTCCACAGAGTATCCTGTTTCCTAGAACAGCTCATGTGCCCCTCCCCTCCCGCAGGTAGGAGGGGCTTTTCTGAGCTCCTGGACCCCAGCAGTACCACTGTGATGATTATTTCCAACGAAAGAGCAAGTGGGGAAGCTGAGGCTCCCTTTCCCACTTAAGGGGTCCTTGGGGTGGCCCCCTAGGGGTGTGAGAGCAAAGGAAAAACTCCCCATGACGGCCTGATGAAATCTCCTGGGTGTTATTCATCCCCTCTGGAAATATTCACCCAGCCCAGGGTGTGGAACTGAAAGCAAATCAGGGAATTCATTTGACCAACAAACATTTGCAGGGTGACTCCTCTCAGCCTGGGAACAGTGGTAAGCCCTGGGAACAGAGAGATATAAGACATGACTCTCTTTCCTTCAAGGAGCTCAAAGGATAGAGGGATGTGGTGGCCCAGGGCCAAGCCTTCCATGGGCCTGATGAGCAGGACACAGAATTGCCTTATCTGGTGATAGGGTAGGGCCTAGAGTGTCAGGCTAATGTTTAAAGGCACGTTCATGAACTTCCTACCGAGCTCCTGACAGATGATTTCCTCTCCTGCGCCCAAGACTCCTCCTGGGACACCTGGTGAGGACGGAGTGAGGCAGTGGGGAGGGAGGCTCTTATCTAGATGTTATACAGTCCCATTACCGGCTGGAAAGAAAACAAAAGTGAAAACAACTCAAATCTTAATGGTCATTCTTTCCAATCTTTGATCTCGTCCCAGCCATTTATTGCCTGGTGCAGCTCATTACGAAGCCAGTGGGGTTGGCCAGAGTGACTTGTGCTTTGGCAGGAAGAGAAAGGAGTGGGGAGAGGTCGGTTCTCCCAGCCGATTCCAGCCCAGAGCAGCTGGACTCTGTGCCACATTTTGGGAAGGGATTAAGGTCGAAGACCTGCTGCTGCAACCTAGCTTCTCTGTTGGCCATTAGTAAATGGAACCAAAACACAGAGGGATTTGGAAAAGGTTTGGGTGGAGAACATGGTTCAATCACTGGGAACAGAGACCTAAGCTTAAGTGCTGGTGGTGGCAGTGACCCTGGCCCCTTCCTAAGCATTGTCCCAGCCTCCCTGCTGTCACTGCCATTTCCTGAAATCCCAGGGGTCCCTCTCCCATTCATTCCATAGGAAGGTTCCTAGGAAGGGGGGTCCCATCTGTGGTGGCTGCCCCGCTGAGGACTGCCACTAATGGAGGCAAGTAGCATGCAGCGAGTGCAGAACTGATGGGGACTGCTCACCACACTGTCACCAGGACATGCTCGGACCCTGGGGAGAAGCTCTGTTGCAGTGGACATACTGCTGCAACCAGAGTCTGGAGCTGGTTGGTCATGAACAGAGGTCTGGCCTTGGGAAGAAGCCTGAACCCTGTTAGTGCAAAAGGCACAGACGGTGGCCACAGAAATGTCATCTAAGCTGAATCGAATGAATATGCTGAAGAAGTTCAAGGCTAAGGACAGTGTCCCCCTTCTCCCTGGGGGCACAGATGCAAAATGAGCCTAAGCTAAGGAACACTGGACCTCCTACTTGTCCCCTGGAAGTGGGTGGCCAGTGACATTATGAGCAGAGCTCCTTACCCTCCTGTCCCCACCGAAGGGAGCAGTGGCAGAAATGTGCCTTGTCTGGTAAAAGGCAGCCATTGAGGACTGAGCCTGTGGCTCTGAGCTCTCCAAACCACAGGGTTTCTCTCCCCCACCCCCAGGGGGCGTAGGAGGGATTGTGTCTGTCACTCCAGATGTACCTCCTGATAATGAATGAGGTCCCAGGGGGCAGTATCTGCTATTGTATTGTGCTTTGTTCTGAATATCATTTGCATTTTGCTGGACCTCAAACCTGGCCTGGAGTTTTGAGCTCTGGTGGAGCACATGGGGGAAATTGTATATAAAGCGTATGGCTATTCAGTGTGGTCAGAGCTGAATCAGAGTCACTCAACTTGACAGCAGCATACAGCAGTGACACCAAAACCAACCTGTGGTGGGTGACCCCAGAGAAGTTACTCAAGAGGAGGTCACTGGGGATAGGTGTGCAGGATAAAGACATTCCAAGCAGAAGGGACACTGTGGGAAGAGGTGTGGAGTTCAGGGAACCAATGGCTGAGTTGTGCAGTCTTTATTTTTTAATTTGGTAGTGCATCCCAAATCTTTCAGGGAAAGATTCTAGAGAGAATTGTCTATTAACACATGCAGCCAGACACTCAATGGACATTTATTGAAAGCCCACAGTGTGCAAGGCAAAAGGCCTTTAAAGATTCATAAGGCTTGTTCTCTGTCCTCAAAGAGCTCACAGTTTAGCAAATATAATTTATGAAGAGACAGGTGTTATGATAGAGGTTAGAACAAAATGTTACAGGAACATGAAGAATGGAGCGGTTACTTTGTGATTAAGCAGGTCGGAGAGGCTTTCCAGGGGGGTTTGAAATTATTCAGTCAAACGGGAAAGGACCGTTTGTATTGCCAAGATGTTTAAGAACGCCCATACTTATTTTAGTTTGCTGTATTTGTGAAAATGCTTCAGCTGTTGAGATGCTTATAAATTAGATGCTAATTAATGAAGTGAAAATGATGCAGGGTAGAGATCCAAATTTATTTTAGGAGAGCACAGTAGAATCGAGCTCCTTAGTAAAGTCAAGTTATGCAAATAAATTTAACTAACTGCCTTTATAAGAAATTGCAAAGTTATATAAATATTTTAAGTATATTCTGACATAGTGAATAGTTATAATATCGAATGGTTTTCTGTTTTAATTAATTATTATTTAAATAGTATATGTTTAACATGCATTTGTCATTTTCTTTTTGAAATAATTTTCTCTTCAACATTAATGTTTTTCTCTTCTTGTGCATAAATACATTGTATTTGCTATAACACAATTTCTTGAACTTGATGGTCCCATACCCTGCTTTTCCTTCCTATTCTCACTTTCAAAAGTATTTTTATTGAGTTATCACCTACTGGTGATGAATGCGGCCCAACACAAAATCACAAATCTACTTAAAATCTTTGTTTTGCTCATCAGTTTTCATTAGTGTTTGTGTATTTAAAGTGTGTCCCAAGACAACTCTTCTTCTTCCAGTGTGGCCCCAAGATGCCAAAAGATTGGACACCCCTGCTAAGTTAAACAAGAGTGGCATTACTGGCTCATAGATAGGAGTATGCAGACCTTTAGCAGATACCAGTACAGTTCTCCAAGGGTGAGATGAGAAAATCAACTCGCTTGAAAGCATTGGAATGAATCCCTGGTCTGCCCGATCCTATCTGCCCAGTTGGAACACCCAAGTCTCCTTGACCTGCTTTTTATCACCACCCCAGCGCCCCCCCCACACACACACACAGAAGATACTAGTCCAGGGGCAGGTTCGGTTTTCAGTTATCCATTCTGTGTTGTACTGTTCCTTGCTCTTCCTAAATACATCTCATTGTACATCTCATTTCATTTAGAGCAGGGCTGAAGTTCAAGTAACATGAGCCCAATAATGCTATATTTTAAACAATTAAATACCCCTAGGGGTTTTAGTTCAATAATTAAAACAGACACAAAATGGAGTCCAGCCGAGTTGGCCTTCTTCACGTCTAGCTCGCAAGGACCCTGGTGTCTGTGGAGGTCTGGATTTCCACTTTTTTTTCTGTGAAACTTTTTCTGAAACTTTATAACTGACTGTTGAACAGCATCTTCAGCAGAGCAATTCTGATAAGCAATTTATATCTATTTGCAAAAGAAAAATGGAGAAATACAGAGAGAACAATTTGAGCTGAAGATAATGACTATTCACCCAACAAAACCCTTTTTATTATTGCTAATGTAACGTATGAGACTCATCAACTCTATCAAGTTATTGTTATTTTTATTTCTGTCTTTTTAATTTTATTTATTTATCTTTAGAGGGGAAGGGAAGGAGAGAGGGAGAGAAATATCAATGCATGGTTGCCTCTCGTGCATCCCCTCCTGGGAACTGGCCTGCAACCCAGGCATGTGCCCTGACTGGGAATCAAACCATGATCCTCTGGTTCACAGGCCCACGCCCAATCCACTGAGCTACATCAGCCAGGGCTATTTCTTTCTTTCCCGAAGGGTTATGCTGCTTTCTCCTTCACACAGTAGCAGACATATTTTCTACTTTGAGGTTATTATTCCTCAGCAAGTTTAAATTTGTAAGACATTTTTATTATATAGAAAAAAATTGAGAGTTTAAAAAAAAGTTTGAGACTCTCCATGGGTGGAAAGGAGAGAGGAAGGAAGCAGAAAAGGGAGAGAATGTTGTGTGTTATCTTGATTGACACAGAGATTCAGTACAGGAGAAAAAAAAATATGTTTTCAAGAAAGTTACATTTATGATAGGCCTTTCTCCAGTGGGTATTGAAAAAGTACAGATTTTCTTATGGTCTAATATTGTCTCGATCGGGGGATATCAGAAGCAGTAGCGCTGAAGGCCTCTGATTACTTCTCCAAGTGAAGGCATTTTATTAGTCTTGTTACAATCACTTTGTTCAAAATGTGTTTTTACTAACTATATTTCTCTTGTCTTAATGTCCGGTATTATCTTTTAAGAGTGTCAAGTTAAAATCTCAATACTGTTGCCAGTATTACCAGCAAATACCTGATGTTTCAAAGGTAATTACCATCAAGATTCAGGTGGGTAGAAAAAGTAACGCTCACCTTTAACTAGGCTCATTTTTATTTAAATGTGCAACTCCTGATATTTGCTGTGATTCCCTAGGTCTCCAAGAATATTTACAGAAGACACAGGGAAAGACTTTTTTTTACCTGCTTGTAGGTGAAGTCAAAAGGCATGTATTCAACTGAAAGTTCAAAAAATTCCCTTTTAAAAATCTTTTGCATTATTTGAAATTTTTCTTCGACAGAGCTAATGTTCTGCCTTATGGTTAATATTTTCTTGAAAGTCTCTGAATTTGTTCGTTGTTCTTTTTTTATTAGCTTTGTTTCTACGATTGTCAGCTCTTCTAAGTTTGTTGCTGCTTTTTCATCATACTAATTTTTCTGAAACATCGGGTGATTTTAGTTGTTTTTCTATGTTTATTTCTGCTTCAAGGTGAAGAAGGTGGGGACAAATGGATGGAAAAGACTTGTCCCTGGGTGGGTGGTTGTTGGCACTAAGGTACCTGTGGGATTCATCAAACTCTCAATTTTTAACGCTTGAT
Organism: Artibeus jamaicensis; assembly: GCF_021234435.1. Classification (NCBI taxonomy): domain Eukaryota; kingdom Metazoa; phylum Chordata; class Mammalia; order Chiroptera; family Phyllostomidae; genus Artibeus; species Artibeus jamaicensis. The sequence goes on along the minus strand of NW_026522056.1, from coordinate 15,861,168 downwards.
AATATTTGTTCTAATATTTTCATTGTTCTTTAGGATCAGTTTGCCATCTGTCTTGGAGTAGGTAGACCTTGACATTCTCAGTAAGAGAAAACATTCCATTTGCAGATGAGGCTGGCTTTAGAGATATGAGTTTGCCCTAAATGAGCCCAGCAGACTCCTAGTATTTCAGAATGATAAAGGATTCTCTGCTCAAACAAGACAGGGAATGCTGCACTGGGGATCCACCTCAAAGCTTCCTAGACAGCCTACAATTAATAAAGGAAACAGAAACACAAAGAAAACCTCAACTGTGCCAAATTCATTTAATCACAGAACCCTTTCTTTGCATAATAACTGTAAAAACCTGGTGTTGACCAAGCACACTTTGGGAAATGTCGATTTAATGAATCCATGGACACTGTAAGAAGGAGATTTGTATTGTTGAGTGGTGCCCTCTAGACTCCAGGCACTGTTTTATGCAACTGATATCCCTTGACTCAGTTAAGAAAATAGTCTGCCTAAAGAGGGGGTTATTAATTGTCCTGATTCTATATATGAGGTACAACCATGGTGGAAAACAGTATGGAGAGTCCTCAAAAATATCAAAAATAGAGATGCCATGTGACCCAGCAATGCTACTTATGGGTGTTTGTCCAAAGAAAACAAAAACACTAATTTGAAAAGATACATGCACCCCTGTTTATTGCAGCATTATTTACAACAGCCAAGATAGGAAAGCACCCTAGGTGTCCATCAATGGACAGTTAGATAACGAAGATGTGATACATATATGCAATGGAATATTACTTGGCCATAAAAAGAAGGAGAAACTGCCATTTGCAACAATACCGGTAAACCTAGAGGGTATTACGCTAAGTGAAATAAGCCAGAGAGAGAAAGACAAATACCATATGATTTCACTGATGTGTAGAATCTAAAAAGCAAAACAAAAAACAGAAACAGACTCATAGATAAAGAGAACAAACTGGCAGTTGCCAGAGGGGGTGAGGGATGGATGGAAATGGTAGAGGAAAGTAAGAGGTCCAAACTTCCAGTTATAAAATAGCTCACGGGGCCGTAACATTCAGCCCAGGAGAAATGGTCAACGATACGGTAATACCATTGTATAGGTAATCATAAGGTATTAAATGGCGAATCGCTATGTTGTACATCTGAAACTACAATGCTATCATGGGTCAACTACAATTTTTTAAAAAAGGTTTTTGAGAAAAGTAATTGCCATGAATACGCAGCTTTAGGTCATGCAGGATTTTTAGCTGGTGTCTGAAACCCAGAGCCCTTTCCTCTACAAAACCTAAAATTTACTAACAGTGAAAATAAAACAACATCAAGTATTTGTAACACTTTAAACTCTGTTCTGAAGGTGGGGGTCTTTCACAAGATACATGGAATTTTCTCGACAGCTTTTTCACAAATGAAACAATGAACCTGCCTTCTCATGTGCCCTGCTACCTGTTATGAGGCCCAAGAGACAAATCCTTCTTTTCACAGCAAAGCGAAGCTGAACGGCTATACCAAGTAACAAAGATGGAGAATGAATACCTCTGTGGAAAATCAGAGCTGATGGGCTGGTCTGAATACTGTTAAACTGGAACAAATACTGAGAGTGCTGTACATCTTGTGAGGTTCTTTCTCGAGACAAATGTGCTGGGAGCTTAGCCTTTAAAAGAAATTGACTGACTTTTATGAACTAGCTCCCAGGGGGCAATTGGATTAAAATCAAAATGGACTCCCGGACTTGCGCGGGTTAACTTCTGATCAGATAGATCCTGATTTACTTTTTATTCCTAAGACTGAAAATAACACTTACTATTGGGCATCTTTTTCACTCCATCTGAAATGATTCAGTCTTTTGCTTGCTAGCTTCTCCAGATTTTCTGCAAACACTTAACCTTTAGCTGGTGAATCATTGCTCACATTAATATTAAAGGAAGTATCCATATAGAAAGCGAATCTGGAATGGAGGCTGCATAGCTACTTGTAAAAGTCCACATAAAGAAAGAGAAACATGTGGTTAGATTGGTGACCAAAGGGGCCGCTGGGACCAGAGATGACAGTGACAGGAGACCCACTTGGAGAAAGTTCACTTCCTGTCAGTCCCTGAGGGACAGGCGGGGGTCAGAGGCACCTGCTGGGCTGGCGGTGAGGCGGTCTGCGTGGAAACACTGACTTGTGGCTGGTCACCATGAGACACGAGATTCCCCAAGGAACCACTTCTCCCAGCAGCCAGAGAGCCTGGTCGCCTCCTCAGAGAGCAGCATCCCTGCCCCAACGGCGGCATCAGGGGGAAAGTAGCAGCCACCCAGGCAGGACTGTTCCCTGAAGAGCCACAGTACCACGAGGGCCCCAAACCAAAAGCAGCAGCAAGGGATGGTGATGAGGGGAACGAGAGCCAGAAAAGCTCATTCTGGAATGCAAAGGGGAAGAACCCCTGAAAACTTCCAGAAAGAGCTGGGAAGTTTCCTGAGGGTGGCTGATTACCAGCCTTCAGTCAATTTGACACCACTCGGGAAGCTGATGAGGTTCACTGGAAAACGAAATATTACATAGTGATCAAATCTTGGTTTTATGGATTTTACTGGCTATTGTTTGTGTCTTTCCAGCTCCCCCAGTTCTGGAACAAAATTCTCTCCACCTGACCATGGCCGTGGGCACATGACCTACACTCGGCCAAACATAGTGGGTCATGCCCACATGTCACTGCGACTGGTACAAGTACGAGCACATAAACATAGACCAAACCGATTAGAGTATATCTTTGAACTTGTGTGAATCTGGATTCAAATAAACAGTGACACATGTTTATAATATAATTGAGAAAAAATTTAAGGATTTTATTTATTTATTTTTAGAGAGCGGGCCAGGGAGGAGGAGAAACATCAATGTGTGGTTGCCTCTTGTGCGCCCCCTACTGGGGACCTGGCCTGGCAACCCAGGCATGTGCTCTGACTGGGAATCCGAACCATTTGGTTCTCAGGCCCAGCTCAATCCACTGAGCTACACCAGCCAGGGCTAATTGGGGCATTTTAAATGCCAACTGGATGTTCAATAATAGTATTAGGAAATTAAAATGAATATTTTAGATGTGATGATAGCGTTGTCCTTATCCGCTAGATGTACATACTGAAATACTTATGAATGAAATGACTTGAAATCTAGTATTTAAATCAAAATAATCAAAACAATGGAAGGAGATGAGGGTACATGAAGCGAAATCATCCAGGATGAAGCAGGATGATAGACACGTTGGAGGTGGTGATACCGTTCTCTATTTCTATAAATGTTCATCATTTTTCATAATTAGGAAGGAAAAGAAATTGCTCGTGGTTTATCCCCTGAAGCCGGAGGGGAGAGTTTCTGTTCTCCGTTGCTGGAGAAAGCCCACCTGTAGGAAATGACTGGGCCGTTTTCCAGGGAGCAAGGGACGATAAATGAAGAATGAGAGAGAGGGTGCCGACGTGCGTGGTGGTTCTGCAGGACTTCATTTCTTCACGTGGAGAGGTGGTCACGAATGAAGCTCATCACATGATCCCTTTGCTGAAAATGTCTATGTATATCCATGCATAGAAGACAATGCTGAAAGACATATGCTGTATTTGATATATTGTATATACATACATATATAAAATATTGTGTTTAGGTCTTTAATCCGTCTGGTGAGAAGCATGTCATTTCCCCTCCCAAAAAGTCATCCCAGCACCATTTATTGAATAAGTTACAATTTTCTCACCAACCTGATATGCCACTTTAATGAAATCTCAAATACTCAGGTTTATAGGATCTATGTTCATTTGGTTTGTATGTTTTGGGATGTTTCACACTGTTTATTATGCTGTATAGTATAATACAAAATCTGACAGTTAAGTTCTCTCTTGTAAAAGTTAGTCTCATTTTCTAGGATTTACATTCCTTCCTGCTATTTTATTATTTCAGGTAAAATTTAGAATAGCTCTGTCCGTTTCTTTAAAATGTAATTGAAATGCAGGTTGTACTTGTACCACATTTACATATTATCTGGAGGGGGGAGTTGAAGGACTTTGACTAGTTTAAGAAGCTGTCTGAAAATTACATAGTCTGCATGTAGGCCCATATAAGAGAATTCAAAATGCATAATACTTCTGATTAAAAAAAAACTGTTGTGACATTTTAAGATTCTCAGTTCTTAATTTGATGTTTTGACTACATTATTTGTACAAGGTTCTCTGGTTCTCCTTTATTTCCAGTAGCATGGGTGATGCAGAGTTTTTCCACTTCATGTGACTAGTTTTTATCTGTATCTATTCCTAATGCATGTTTAAGTTATAAGAAATGTTATCAAAGCCAGGTCCCTTATTCTTCACTTGATTCAGGGCGTTCTTCCAAGAGAAGGCAAGAGTGTATGTTTGGGAATTGTGCTCCCCCTGCTGGTGGATTCAGCACCTTACAATGCATCTTATTCTGTCTTGAAATCCAATTGTTTTTATAGCATTTTGGACCTAAGAGATTGAGGTCCTAAGTGTTTGTTAGCTGGTCTGCATGGCTAAGACTTATTGATGTAAAAAAATTTAAGGACAATATAATTAATTCTAAAATGTACAGGAACTAAGAAAGAAGAGAGACCCCTGGTATGCTGGTAAATGATTAACAATCAGTTCTCTGTAAAGCACGGATCTGTAGCACTTGCCGACTTTTGTGGTATAAATACTTCCACTGTGGCTCATTTCAAGTTAATGACATGAACTCACTGAGCATGGAGTTGGGAAGAGATGCTCATAATTGGCTCTGACAAGCCAGCTCCAGTACATCACTGGGTGAGGGTGCGGGAAGTCTTGAGCTGGGTCTGTATTATTGCACAGGATACGTGAGAGGCAACAGTACATAGTAAAAACAAAAGTGCTTTAAAGTTTGATTTAAATTCAAATCCCACTCCACCGCTTTGTAGTTTTGAGTGCTGTGTTCTTTGCATGTACATGTTTCTGTCTCTAAAATAAGTTCGCAAGACCCACCTTGAAAAATTAGTATAAAAATTAAATTGAATGATAAATATAAAACACCTGGCCAGACCATGTATTTCTAATAAATGGCAAGTGAACAATCCGCACACACACACACATAAGGGAGGAAGACCGTCTGGACGAGGACACGAGCCAATCAGACACAGAGAGAGATGCTGGTCAGGTTTAGTTGGATTTTTTGTCCTTTGGATTTTGCATGTAGGTGAAATCATACAGTATCAGACTCATAGATACAGAAAACAAACCCATAGTTGCCAGAGAGGCTGGGCGAGAAGGCTGAAGGGACTGAGAAGTACGACGGGTAGTTACACAATAGCCACAAGGATGTGAATCAGAGCTTAGTGGATATAGTGGATAACATTGTAGTAACTACGAGAAAGTATGGTACCTAGTGAGTACTCGAAACACTGTGTTATAAGCCTGAAACTAATATGAGACAATGCTGAGAGTGGCGGAGGGGAAAGGCAGAAAACTGTACTTGAATAACAATAAAAGAAAAAGAAAAATAATACTGAATGGCAATCATAACAGAAAAATAAAATAAAAACCGATGTTTATCATGTACTGGATTCGGGCTGCTGCACCAAACAGGCATTTCTGTCCTCTGGTCTCAGAGTTTCTGGTCTAGGAAGAGTGGTCTGCTTGGCTGCGCTGAGGAAGACATTCTGACGCTAATGATGGGTGCATATTGGAACAGTATGGAATGACAACAGATACATGATATTGTCTTTGGTTTTGGTTTTCTCCATAAAAGTCAGGACAAGGGGCAATTGACTGTCAACTAACGGAGAACACGCATTCTCGGGATGTCTGGTCCTGGCCCAATGACGGAAGGAAGAAAACACATCTGCCTCTTGTCACTCATGCTGCTGGGGTGGATTAATTTCTGGTCCTTACGTTCAGTGAAGGAGGAGCCTTTTGAAAGTTCTTGCTCTGTGTGGGCCTCTTGGTTCCAGCCTCCTACCTGACGAAGACCCAAGGCTTCATTAATCTCCTGTCCCAGTAGGTGTTAAAAGAGGGGCCCCGGCAACCAAGGAGAATCGGCCCCTAGGTTACCGAGAGGAGCCACCCACTCCTGGGCTGCCAGAGCGTCACCACTCCAGCTTGTCACTGCTTTCAGTTCTATCGTCACTTTAGAACTGGGTCAACAGTAAAAAATAAAAGTAAATGACGATATGTCTCTTAGCTAACACTCCGCAGTGTTTTAGCGGGACAGTTATCAGCCCATCTACTCCATGGGTAGTAAGGACTCCTAACAGCTGTACAGCGAGTCCCTTGGGCCCTCTGATCCTATAAGACGACCAGTCCCTAATTCTACCAACTTAACTCCTCATTTTGAGCCCTCCCGAAACCTGTCCCCCACTCAACTCCCAAACTCCCTCAAATATTCAACCTAGTCCCTCCAGGCCTATCCAAGTCCCATCCAAGTCCCCTTCCTCTGCCAAACTAACGAGCGCTCACCCTGTTTAAGAACCCACAGTTCCAATACCCATGGTGTGACAAAGGCCACAACAGAGATTTTAAAAAATTCAAATGAGAATAAAGGCAGAATAAACAAGTCACAATCCTCACCAAATGCTTATAAATGGCTTAAAAACCTCCTTTCCATATGGTTCTATTGAAGCCCTCCCATGCTGTTCCCAATATTTAAAGAAAAACTTAAACCTAAAAGCTTCAGTAATTAAGAACAAAAGCAACGCCCTCAAATCTCATCGCAGATGAAAAAACTTTGATGGCTTACTATAAACTCTCTTGCCGTAAGAGTGTCTGTGATGGTTAATTTTATGTGTCAATTTGGCTAGACTACCGCTCCCAATTTTTTTGTCCAACACCAATATAGATGACACTGTATTTTTTAGATGTGATTGATATTTGAATCAGTAGACCTTGGGTGAAGCAGATTGCCCTCCATACTGACAGTGGGCCTCGTGCCATCAGTTGAAGGTTTTAGAGCAGAGCCTGAGGTGCCCAAAATGGAAGAAGTTCTCCTAAGAGATGGCACTCAGAAAACCTAACGGAGTGTCACCTGTGACTTGGTAGGATTTGAACTCAAGATCACAACATCAAATTGTGCCTCAATTTCAAGCCTGCTGGCCTGCCCAGCAGAGTTTGGACTTGCAAGCCCCCGCAATCACGTGAGACAATTTCTCAAAATAAAGCAATTCTCTCTCTCTCTCTCTCTCTCATGAACTTAAACTTTTAGAGAACCATTAGGGGTGACTATAGAGGTGTATCATGGGAGATTGGGAAGTTTTATTGCATGTGGGTAATGGGCACACTAAAATACATTTCACATGATTGCACAGTGATGAAAACACCAAGAGGCTTGAAGGTACTAATTATGTATATGAATAGCATTGTGCTGTTTAAGGACAAAGATAAAATGTGGACGCAGACACTTTTTCCTTAACTGAAAATTATCAGCTGGCCATATGCACCTGTTGTAAAAACCATTTGTGATTCTAAGAACTATTTGACTCAGGACAAGGCCCAGGTAGTAATTGGAAACTTAGAAATCAGAGAAAATGGCCTTCCAATGTTAAATAGATGCCCCGTCAGAGACTCCAGTGTGGTGGTTTGTGCTGTGCTGTGCTGGAGATGAATCTCCAAAACTGGCGGGCCTCGCCGGACCCCACAGGGGGAATTACGGCGTGTGTGGTTTTCGAAAGTGTGCAAGAGCCTGCCCTGCACCCACAGTACATTGGTGCCTCAGACTTAACCAAAATGAGCTTGAGATGGAATTAAAGGGCCAGAGATACCATGTTTCAGGGTACGGAGGCTTCCACAATGGCAGCCCTGTGAACTTTCTGCACAGTGCCTATGAGTTCAAAATGCTGTGACATATACTTTGTTGTGAGACTGCTGTTCTTGTCACGTGGATCACTGCGTATAAATATAGAAAATTCTTACCATGTTTACCCCTTAATTTGCTTCAAATGAAGCTGGGGGCAGTTTCCTTAATGAGTTCTCCTGGGTGGTGTCCAAAAGAAGAGACCACATATCTCCTCCTCTCTGCTGCTGAAAACTACAGTCCTTTTCAAGTTGAAGACATCTTTAAAGTGCCCCTGGAGTTCCAATGGTCACGCAGTGACAAAGCTGTTATGAAGGTGCTGGGTGTCCTGTGACACCTGGGTGTCATTTGAAGGTATATCTCTGGCATATTTCTTCTAGTCATCGTCTGCAGCACAAACACCACATCAGCGACCGGAAATCCAACCAAGTAGGAGATACATTTTTATTTTTTTAAGGAGATATTTTTTTCACTGAAAAGAGTTTTTAAAGAAAAATTTAGAGGGGAAGTTTTAGAAAATATAGGTGAAATCTTTTTAAGGAAACAAGCTAGTTTATTTGATTATTCTGATTGTTTTCATTGGGAACCGAACTTGGCAGCTTTTAAAAAGCATTTAGCAAAGTTTTGCCTTTGGATTTTGGGATGCTATTTTTGTGGCTTCTTTTATTTGAAAACTTTGTTTATTTGTTTAGAAATTGGGGCTAGAGAACTTTAAACAAAATCAAATTTCTAAAAAGGCCCTCTACTTATTTTTTTTTTCCTACTTCAGGTCCAGAAATGTGGTGGAAGAGTTCTATTAAAAACCATTTCTTTGTTTACCTTTAGACTTCAGTTAGTTTGGTTTTAATTGGAAACTGAAGTGGGGGAATATAATTTTTTTAAAGCCATGTCTAAATTTTGCAGCAGTCTTTCTTTGCTATTTTTATTCTTTGTGTCTGAAAATGTCTGCTCTCTTAGCTTTTGTTTATTACTTTGCTTTACATTGGAAACTACAGCATGGAAGCTTGAAACTTTATCACATTTTCGAAAGCTTTGAAAAGACACAAAAATTGTACAACCAGGCTTCAAGTTGCATATTGACGTTATTTTTATTTTACTTTAAAACTTTTAATTTCATGTTGTGCATTTATACCTTATGGCATTTCAGTGTGATTAGTGGTTAAATTCATTCATTCTTCCTTTATTTTATTTAACACGTACTTACTGAACTCCTCCTCTTTGCCAAGCACACTCCTCTTCTGGACTTGAGAACACACTGGTGAAGAGAACCAAGTCCCTGGCCCCACGATGCTGGAACTCGTGTGTGCTTGGTAGGAAATTCTTCTTGGGAGTAGGGCTGGGTTTGTGTCTGGGCTGTACTGAGGGACCAAGGTCCTGAGAGCCAGCTTTCAGGTGCAGCTGGAGCTGGCGGTGACGGTGGTGGTGGGTGGTGGTTGTAGAGTTGGGGGAAGGGACCATCACCAGGAAGAATGGGCTAGAAATGGGAGACTAAGGGATCGAGAATGGAGGCTGGATCTGGGTGGTTGGACCAGGAACGTACACGGAGCTCCAGCAAAAAAGGTTTCAAGACTTGAGTCTGTACGAGATTTCAGACTAGGAGCTTTGGGGTGTAGAGGGAAGACTCAGCTCCAGCCCCTGGTCTCACAGAGTTAGCACTGGATTACAGGCAAACACATGGTAGAATACCGGTTCACACCAGAGGGAATCAGAAATTCATTTCAACACTTTAAGAGATATCACAGAACCCCTACATACCAGACTCACTCTGAGTAAATGGCGGTGATAGCGGCATGCTGGTGGCCTGGCCATCATTTTTACCACTCACCGTTGGAGTTCTTACTTGGGCCTAGGCATCATGAGAAATGTTTTTCAAGTGTACCAGCTGCTCCCTAGTCCTTGATTTTCTCTGGGTTTGTGTTTGTTTTTTTGTTTTTTGTTTGCCACGAGCCTCCATCCCTCATAATGTGCAGAAACTTACACTTTCTACAATATTTCAGCGGCTTTCTGAGTGTGTATGTACAAGGGGCTGGAGGGGTGGGGGTGGGAGCAACGTCTTGCCGCCTCTCCCAAGATGCTCTCTCCCTGGTAGATTTTCTGTGGCCCCTCCCAGCTGTCCACAGCTGACATTCTTTATGCCCTCTTTATCCCATTCACAAAACTCCTCCCTTCTTCTCCATTCCTTAAAACATCACTCTCACACATGCACTGCAGCAACAAATTTTTCTGAAAGTCAGAGGGGGGAGAAAGGCATTAAATACAGAACAGAGTAGAAAACAGCCTAAGAAGAAATATCTCACATCTAACACTTTCTTCTCTCCAAACATCTCTTTCATTTATTTTTTTCTCTCTGGACTTTAGGCTCCTCAATCTTATGCCTTTTTTCCCCTGGACTATAGATACCTGGATTCCAAATTGTTTACTAAGCAGATAAAATCAGTTCTCTTTGAATTCAACCCTTTTTTGTGACCCAGACATAGGGGGATGGGATGAGACCATCTTTGCCTTTCAGGCCCAAAAGGCACATCAAGATATTTTCTAAACGAAAGAGCAATTCTCTCCTTAAGAAGTATCCTGTCTTGACCAATGACTCAAATGGAAGCAATCTAAAAATAGCATTCTTGCTCTCCCACACTTCATAAGCATGACACATACACCTGGAACAAGAGATTATTGCCCCCATTTTACAGATGAAGAAGCTGGGACTTAAGAAGGTTTTTGTACTGCATTTGCCCAGTGGGTAAGGGACAAAGTTGAAATCTGCACCTATATCTACTGACCTTATAGTCATTTCCACTTAACTAATCTATTTATGTGTCTCTGGTTCAGAAGGCAAGGGCTACCAGCATTAAAAAAAAGTGAGATGCTGCAAAAGTAAAGGAGAGGATACTTCAGTTGGGAGGAGAGACATGTAAGTGAGAACTAGTCTAGATATAATGCTACAAAGATTAGGACTCAGAGGCAGCAATAGGTAAAGGGGAATAGAAAGAATTAAAAATGGCCTCACATTTTCTAGTCTGGGTGACAAGTATCTTTCATTCATTTAACTAATAGATATTGATACTCCAGGCACTGTATGTCAGGCACGGTGCCGTATGTTGGGGACAGCAGCAGGAATGGGGAAGTCAGGGATGAGGAAGAAGCATCTGCCGTCCAACAGGAAGAGGTTGTAATAACCAGACACATCCCCTTGTAATGACCAGCAGGCAGCAGGAAATACCCAGCTCATTTGCCTAAAAGGTGGAGGCAGGCAGGGAACAGCAGGGGGCAGTATGGACTGGGAAGTTAGAGTGAAGCACAGGACCAGCGACCTGTCTTCTTCTACTTTGCATCTGAATCAGATGAAAACAAAACACCATTATTCTTAGGGGACTACTTTTAAAATTTCATAGTAATATTATTTCATTAAGTGATAACCTACACATTTATGAGCAACCTTTCCATTTGGGGGAAGGGTTGTTTGTTTTAGTTGAAGGATATGTGTATCATTATTGCTTAGCTTCTACATAATATAGTTGATCAAAAAGTCTATCAGACGTATGCATGTGATCAGGGCCACAGCCTTTGGACTGGGCACATATTCCAGATATTATTAAACTGTACATCACCGTGTTCAGAGTTGATAAGCTGACAGTTTGGCAGAGATGAAAATACTGTGAGTGTGAGAACCCTGAGGTTACACCATTGCTAAATGAGGTGACTACTTTGTTACATAATCAGCACATTATATTCCTGTGTGTCTCATGTAAGTCTGTTTCTATAGTTAGCACAGTCCTTCTGCTTTGCTTCCCATCCCACCCCACCTCCCCTGAAATGAATGACCCCTTTGTTCTCGGGTTGTTTCATCTTTCTCTGGCAAACAGTTCTCTACTTTCTCACTTCATGTACTCACGAGTCTCCACCGTGCGCCGTTATTAGGGGAGGAATCCCCAGGAAAGCCCAACACCAGCCAGCACAATGAAACGGCCTCGCTGAACAGGAACGGCACCCTCATTCCTCCCGCTGGTATCCTACAGATGCTTTAGAACGATGTGGTGGCTAAGTAAGGCCAAAGGCACACTGCGGACATGAGTCCACGATTCGGGTTATGCTGCGTAGAGTTGTTCTACGTTGTATGATAAACAGTTCATTTCCACTCTGAATTCAGTTCTTGTCAATGGATCCATCTGCAGTTCTTACAGAATCCTGAATTGGTGAAATTCTTTAGTATTGATCCATGAAAAACTAAAGTGGTATGATCCAACAATGTAAAAAACAAACACACCAAAGTTAAAATGAGCTTATTATGCTGCGAACAATCCACCCATGAAAACATGTGTTTCTGGTATTTGGTAGAATTCAAGAAGGCAGAAAAAGAAGCGGTATGTGTAACACGTGGGGAAAAGAAAAATAATCCAGACAAAACATCGCACAGGAACAGAGATGAAGAAAATCCGAGGAACTGTTCCCGGTTGTAGAGACATGAGGGCTGAATGTGAGGTGTGAGCTTGGACTGGATTCAGCACAAGGAAGTGAAGTGTTAGTTTAATCAACAAAAATAAATAATGGACTATCCGTATCGCATCAATGCCACATTTCCTAAATTTGGTCATTGTACTGCGGTGGGTAAAAGAAAATTCTTGTTCCTAGGAGACAGGCGGAAATGATTAAGGAGAAAGGAGCAATATGTCTGCAACTTATCACCAGATAATTCAGAAAAAATATATAGAAAAAGGTGAAAAACCAAGGACTGTAAACTGAACAAAGGTCGAATCCAGGTGAAGTTAAAAGGTATATGGATGTTCTTTGTACTGCTCTTAAACTTTTCTGCACATTGACAGCTACTTTAAAAGTAATAATAATGTGGCCCTGGCTGGTGTAGCTCAGTGGATTGAGTGTGAGCCTGTGAACCAGACAATCGTGGTTCAATTTCCAGTCAGGGCACATGCCTGGGTTGCAGACCAGTTCCCTGCAGGCCAGTTCCCAGCAGGGGACGCATGAAAGGCAACCATACATTGATGTTTTTCTCCCTCTCTCCTTCCCTTCCCCTCTAAAGATAAAGAAATAAAATATTTTTTTTAAAGAAAAAAAAAGTAATAATAATGTAGTGGCCTGCCCAGGAGGGGAGCTAGCCAGTGAGTCAACAGGATCTAGGAGAGCAAGTAACTAAGTAACTGAGGAGTAAGAACAAAGAAATTCGTGTTAACTCCTGCCAGCAGTTCCGCTTTCTTGCTTCTGTAGGCTGCGTCCTGCTTTCGTGCCAGAAGTAAGGGTCCGAGTGACACACTGCCCCCCTCACCCTACATAAGCCATTACTCCCCACTGATTGGGGCCCAGAATTTGGAGACTGACTCTTCTGGGTCTGCGCACATGAAAATAAACTTCCACTCTGTACACCCGAAAGCGGCTGAGTTGTTTTCTGTAACAATACACCAGTAGTAACAATTTAGAGAAACTGGACCTGAAGTTCCCATTAACTACGTTTTTCTGCTTCAGAGAAGAATGGTGCAGTCGCTAGTTCTGTCTAATCTTCTGTGACAGTTCTGGAACAAAAGTGTCGGGGCTGTGTCTAACGTTTCCCTTAAATATCTTTTGTTTTGATTATCTCCATAGTTATTATCTAATGTGCAACTGAAATTTTTTCGCATTCAACTTGTCAGTGCAACAGTGCGAAGACCCCTTCCTCCGAGTCGCCGGGGGTTCCAACCTCTGTGTCCCAGACGCTGTCGGCCTGGACAGCAGGGCAGCGAGTGCACCCGCCCCTGCCTCTCATCTGGCTATGCTCCTTTATCTTCTTCTCCGTGCATCGAAAAGGCATATGTTCACACTGATGCCACCAGTTCCAACCCAACCACTGGGTTTGTGTAGTTTCCCTCCTTTCTAACAGTGAGAAACATCTCCCCGCACCACGGACAGATCTGCTTATTTGATCAAATCCCCGGCAGGAAATCGATCGCCGGTGGCAGCCACCACCACGCCCCCTGTGGTGGAACTTGCCTCATCACCTCTGGGCCCCAGCACCCAAAGGTGGGGCTGCTTCCTCTGCCTCTGTGGGCCCCCCCCATCCTGATGCTCCTCCAGCTCCAAGTCCCCACGCTGCTCCCCCTCCCCCACAGAGACTCCCTCCTCGCCTGGCCCAGGGCTCCGGGCTCCTTCTTATTCTAGCCCACTTTGTCCATTTGTGACCGTTCTTTATAAAATAAGAGGGAAATGAAATGTCCATGGATAAACTGTGCAACTGAAAACACAGCCATGTGTTCATCAGCTTAAATGAAGTGGACTCCAAGGGCATTGGTTAACTATCAACATAATGACCCCGTAAGCTCTAAGTTTTCTGTGTTCAAGAGACACTTGCCCAAGCAGAAGCAGACAGCAGAAGATATGGAAACCAAAATAACAGAATCTGTTCTTTCTCTCTCCACAAGGTGATGGAATAATTTCTGAGTTTCCCAGATGACATCGAGCATTCAGAGAATGTGCCCAAAGCCTGTTCCATCTTGAGGAAGTCATCTGTTGATTCTGTGTTTATTATTGAATGAGCAGTCAGATGGACTGGGTCTTTTCTTCTACTGAATGGCCCAGTATTTACCACTGGGCACCCAGTGTCTCCCAGCAGTGACAGGAGCCACATTTGTCTCTGTTCTGTGCCCTGCCACTTAGTCCGGTGGACGAGGCCGTTTGCACGGCTCCTTCCCAACCTCCGCTCCTGCCCCTGGTTCTAGACTCCCAGCCCTTCGGCAGAGGCAGCGTGGCCTGCAGAAAAGGCGGCTGGGCTTCCGAGGAACTCACTCAGTTACTGAAATGTTGAGGTCAAACTCAGTGTTTTCCTCTAGAGAACAGCATCGAGAGCTATGCCTATTCTGTTAAATTTCTGTGCAGTCTGGGGACAGCATAACTGTAGAGGGGGAAACAATTTGACAATTATATATGTTCTTCTTGTTTGTTTGTTTCCTTACTTCTGTCTTTCCTAATACATGGCCTTGGTCCTGGGACACTCAAGATGCACAGCAGCCTGAGGGAGGGACACTAGATTTTTACAAAAAGAGCACAAAACAACACTAACAACAAACAAAGGACAGTTAGTGTTCAGTTCTGTCATTTAAACTAGGCTTTAGTTTAAATGAATCAAAATGTTTAGAGCTTTAAAAAAACCATTAAAAATGTAGCTTAGATGAAGCCAAGCACAGCCTTTCAGGAGAGGCTTTTACCGCAAGAAAGGACGAGCTAAGTTCATTTATGTTTTTCTTTAACTTCAAATTGTAAATGAGGGGCAAACGGAGCAGAAGGGCAGGAGAGCAACCTGCCCTTTTTCAGCCCTGAGATGATCACGTGGAGAAGCCTGGGAATGAAAGACAGAGAGGAGAGTGTGACAGCCAGCGAGACGCGCCCTGATTCTTCTCTCTGAAATGTGTCATGTAAGATGAGGGCTGGACTCTTTTCTTGCTCTTGTCTGTGTCTCAGGGAGGAGAACACCTCCAAGCAGCCAGATCCCAGATGAGAAGGTCCATCCAAACAAACTTGGAGGTGCCACATAGTCAGGTACACAAACGGGTAGCTTCCCAGGCTACACTCCATTCCCATGAGAGAAGGGCACTGTGTTGCGGGCACTTATCTTGCTGTGGGGTTGCTGGGATAAGGCAAAGTGACCACAGCCAAAGCTAGGGGAGGACCACCTGGCCAGGGGACCACGTGGAGGATAAGAGGCAGCACCAGGAGTGAGCAGGTGGTGGGAGAAGCGACCGCTTGTGAGAGAGCTGACAGGTGTCGCCCAGAAGCATGGCTCCAAAGAACAGCTCAAAACAACAGCCCCAAACAGTAGGTTTGAAGGCAGGTGATCAAGCAGCCTCACTCTAGAAAAATGGCAGATGCTGCCAGACCGTACACTTCAGAATCAACACAAGACCAGAGCACCCCTTTCTCCTGCCAACTCAAGACGTTGAGTGGCCACCCTCACCATCTTCTACACCAGCGACACCATCTTAGGGAGAAGGCAGAGAGAGGAGGAGTGACCTGAGAGACAGAAGATTCTTACTGAAATGAGGATTTTCTTTTTAATCCAAAAAGGATAGTTTTATTCTATAGGTTGGATTAAGTTTAACCTACCCCAGAGATTTGTTTTACCCTCCCACAGAGTGGGGGAAAGGGCCAGCCCGTAGAAAAGGTTTTAAACCTGGTCACAAATGAAACCCGCTGCAAGGCAGACCTGGCTTGTTCGCAGGGTGCTTTTATTTATTTGTTTTCAAGATTTATTTCTTTATCTTTAGAGGGGAAGGGAAGGAGAGAGGGAGAGAAGTTGGTACTGGCGACCTAAGGGAGCACCAATGAATTCCGCCCACATACACAGCCTGGGGGCTGAAAACAGGGCCCGAACACAGCCAAGCCACATTCCAAGAGGGGCTGTTAACGCCGCCTCTGCCCCAGGCTCCCTCCGCCAACGGCGGGAGTGTGCCGCCCATGGCCGAGAGGGGGCGTCTAAGGGCAACCGTGGGTTCCCTTTCCATGTTTGGTGATCAGGCCCAGTAAATAATCTTCTCCATTTTTAAGAGGCATAATGTTAAGAGTGCCGAATTTTATGAAAATAACAGAGAACCTATTGGATACTTTCTGCAACCCTGCCCATGGTGGGCAAGGAAACCAGCCACGTCATCTCCCTGACTTCCAGCAGGTGACAACAGGGACACTCTACGCTCTAGCCAAGTAGAGACTCGCTTGTTAAGCAGGGTCCGCATGCTTTTGAATTCAGAGGACTTGGACCAAAGGGGGTGAGGAGCATGAGGGATGGGCGGATGGGGGCATGGGGAGGGGAACACGAAGCAAAACATGAAAGGGAAATGTCTGGGCCTAAATGGTGCGTTGCACCCCGGGAAATGCATCATAAAATGCCAGCGATTCAGCTTGGGAAGCTACCTTGCCCAAGCCAGTGCCTTTTAATGTCATTGGAACACAATTTGCGTTGAATTTTAAATAAAACTGATCAGAAGCATATATGTTTTATTAACCAACAAGGCCAAATTGCTCGCCAGTGTGAGCTGCATTTCTGCCCAGGCTGTGCCGGTGCTGAAGCCCTTCATCAAAACAGCCCCGATTCTGAAGGGAACCGAGGAATTCTCCTGCTGGAACAGCCTTCTTGGTTAATTAGCCGGTATTAGGAAGGACACGTCAGCCATGTTATCTGGAAGAAAGCATTATTAGGGATGCGTTATGTCCTAAAAACATCTAATACCCTGTGTTCCGGTTTCAAACATGCCATCTGGAGCAGCTACTTGGAGAAAATTATAGCAAATTAATATGAATATAAAAATTGCCTCACTTTATTAAAAAAGATAAACCTCTCTGGATGAAAGAAATAGCCTCTCGAGCGTCATTTGTGAGTCATGCTTTTACAGACGACAATTTGGATGAGGAAGAGTCATAAGACTTACGTCTCTCATTAGGCCCGTCCCTAACATTTGTGCTGTTAGAAGCCACAAACTAGAGATAACTTTTTAAATTAAAAAAAAAAGCTAAGAATCTTTTAAAGTGAAGATTTAAAAACTATCTATTGACTTCTAAGTCTCATACTTCTTTTCATTATTTTCTGACTTAGACAAGGATGAGATGTTCTGTGAATCATTCATTTTGTCCAAAGGCAGATCCATTTGTAATTTTTAAGGCATCTCCACAATGCTTTCCATGGTGGCCGCACCAGTCTGCATTCCCACCAACAGTGCACTAGGGTTCCCCTTTCTCCACATCCTCACCAGCACTTGTTGTTTGTTGATTTATTGATGAGTGCCATTCTGACAGGTGTGAGGTGATATCTCATGGTGGTTTTCATTTGCATTTCTCTGATGATCAATGATATTGAGGAGCTATTGACCATCTGTATGTCCTCTTTGGAGAAGTGTCTATTCAGATCCTTTGCGCACCTTTTAATTGGGTTGTTTGGTTTTTGGTGTTGAGTTTTGTAAGTTCTTTATAAATTTTGGATATTAAGCCCTTATCAGATGTATTGGCGAATATGTGCTCCCATTCTGTGGGTCATCTTTTTATTTTGTTGATGTTTTTCTTTGCTGTGCAAGAACATTTTAGTTTGATGTGGTCCCTTTTGTTTCCCTGGCCTGGGGAGATATGTCTAATAAAATATTGCCGTGAGTGATATCTGAGATTTTGCTGCCAATGTTTTTCCTACAGTTTTTATGGTTTCAGGTCTAACATTTAAGTCTTTAATCCATTTTGAATTTATTCTCATGGAAGAAAGTGGTCTATTATCATTTCTCCATATGTATCTGTCCAATTTTTCCAACACCGTTCTTCCAGGAATATATCTGAAGGAATGCAAAACTAGTTCAAAAGAACATAAGCATCCCTCTGTTCATTGCAGCATTATTTACAACTGCAAAGATAGGGAAGCAGCCCAAGTGTCCATCAGTAGATGAGTGGATAAAACAACTACAGGACATGTACACAGTGGAATACTACTTGGCTATAAAAAAAGAAGAAATTTTTACCCTTTGTGACATCATGGCTGGACCTGGAGAAGATTATACTAAGTGGAACAAGCCAGTCAGAAAAAGACACGTACCATGTGATTTCACTCATATGTTGAATCTAATGAACAAACTGAACTAACATGGACATAAATGGAGAGCGGGATGATAGCTAAGGCGGGGGGGTCAGGGGGTGGAGGGGTTGAGCAAAAAGGAAAAGGACTCATGGACATGGACAACAGTGTGGTGACTGTGGGAGGGGAAGTGGGGTATAAGAGGACTAAATGGTAATGGAAAAAATTCGGTCAAAACAAAAATAAATATATAAATATTCTCCATTGAGCGGGGGAGGGGAGAATCGATCATTTGTTTATAAAGTCCCAGATATGTAAACTTTCATCTCCATACTTTGTTTTGAAAGCCTTCTCATGCTTTCTATCCATTAGATTAGGATGAGAAGGAAGATCAGAATACTTAAGAAATTGTTCTCAAAAATGGACGATGATGAGCACACCTGCTACTTAGTTACTTCTTGCCAGATACTACAAAAGCCGTGGTAGAAAGTGAGGAAAAATTGCTTGTCATACAAAGATCATTTCAGCTGCCTCATGGGCTCTTGTGAAGTCAACAACAGCAGGATCCTTCGGGACCAAGAAGGGTAACAATGTGGTAACTTTGTGGTCAACGCTCTCCATTTCTCAAGACATGGAAATTTGTTGTGGCGCGATTCATTTCTGGTTTTGCTAAGAGAACTGCTTGCCATTTTCTGTTTGAGAAAAAAGCATCCACCATGCTGAGTCCTAGGACTTTCTTAAAAAATAGGAACAGGTCTAACTTGAGACTTACAACTCCAATGCATAGACTTTTGCAGCTTTATCTAGAGATCTCTTAGAGTAAATAAGTAGGCTTTAGAATGTTGTTGTTAAGAAAACAGTGATACAAAACCAAAGCATTTAAAACCCCATTTGGAGGCATGATTGACATGTGAAAACCATACATATTTACGTGTAAAATTTGATGTAGTGGGAGATAAGTACACACCCATGAAACCATCACCACACTCTCTGCCATAAACCTATTTATCACCTCCAAAACTTTCTTCCCACCCTCTTATTATTTTGTGTGTGTGATAAGACACTAAACATAACATCTGCCTTCTTAGCACATCTTAAGTACACAATACAGTATTGTTAACTAGAGGCTCCATGGTGTACAGTAAATCTCTAAGATTCATGCATTTGTATAATCAAGACTTTGTACCTTTTGACTATTGTACCCCCTCCCCCTTCCCTCTCCCTCCTGGTGTCTGGCAACCACCATTCTACTCTCTGCTTCTGTGAGTTTGAATGTTTTAGATTCCTTATGTAGGTAAGAACAAACCATCTTTTAAAGTTGCTGATTGTGTGATAGCAAGTTGGAAAAAAGTAACTAGATAAAACACACAAAATAAAGATCATTGTAAACCCAATATATTTTGGTACAACCAAATTCAATGGTTTCGGTAGAAAATAAGTGTGCACATTCTGTCCAAAACAAACTTTTCTGGAAGAAATGTTTCATCCAATTTTTTAAAAATGTGGTTGAAACTCTTATCAGGACCCCTAAGGAATGCCTGTGAAAGAAGACTATGTACTTCTTTAGCTTTTCTGGATCACATTAGGGAAACTGATCCCGTCTAAGGGGAAAAACCATATCTCGTTGATTTGTAGTATGGGGTCGTAGGAACTCAGCCACTTCCAGCTGGATTCCATAGGGCCATTGACACAGTGCCTGTTTGCCCTGGCACACCTCTCAGTTCCTTTATATCAGTCACACGCAAAGTGCCCAGTCCTCCCCACTCCTGTGTGTGGGCACTCATTCACTGACCCTATGTGACAACTTTATACCAGAGCAGACAGCACCCATAGTTAGCCGGGGGGGGGTGTCTTTTAAGCGTGGGTCGTTGAATATAATCCTAGGTGGTGTCCACCACAGGATTAGGCTAGAGCCTAACTTTGCGTAGAATGTGCTCTATCTCCAAAAACAGATTCTACATTTTAATACTGGTTTGATTCTGATGTTGTGTGCACAGATATGTTATATTTCTGTCATGTGGGTTTTTCTTTATCACTGAAATTGTTCAAAATGTAAGCAACAAAGTTTTTTTTAAATTAATAAACAAAATCACCAAAAAGTAACAGTGCAAAAGACCAATAACAAAGAAATAAAAGAGGAGGCCGCAAGGCATCACTGCTTTGTCTGAACCCCTGGTTCTGGGAGCCCTGAGCACTGTCCTGAATACTTCTGGGCCTGTTTTAAAAAGCAGTGGGCCCATGAATCCATTGTCCAGCCTTCATGTCCAATGAACAAAATGCATCTGTGTTGTACTTTTATTTGATGAAATGAGAGACAAGTTCCTCTGGCTCCCGAATGTTGATCTTAGTACTTTGTCAGCATCTGGCTTATTCCCAAAGTTGCCATCTAAGAGTTACTGCATATCTAGGAAAACCAGAACCAACAATCATTAAAGACATTTTTGATCTCATTCCCGCCAAAAGAAAGTTAACCCTAGCTGCAGTTACTTGTTGACAAGTTGACAGAAACTGATGGCCTCAAACAATTGTGGATTAAATGTATGACCCAAACTCTAAAATGCATTTACTTTACTGAGAGTGAGCAAAGTGTAACGAGTTTCAACAAGATCCGAGCAGACTCAACTTTTGAGTTGTTTAAACATAGTTTGGTGCCAAGAGAAACACCGTAGAGTGGTTTAAGCAACTCAAAGAATAGAGGGTCTGTGTACATTTTTATGTAGCAAAGGAGGCATCAGCCCTTTTCTAGAAAAGTAAGGAATGATGAAGGTATTACTACCTGATTTAATCTTTCCAGACTCTTCCTGGACCCCTTCTACTCATTTTTAATTAGTTTTTAAATTTTATTTGCATTTAATTTACATTGTTTTCTTTCTGTTTTACCTCTTTCAGAAAAAAATCTATTGAAAACCAGCAGAACAATTGGAAGCTCCTTCTGTTCACTACTTCTCTCCACCTTCTCCTAGCACCACCCCTGCAGAGGCTGAGGGCCTCAAAGCCTGCCATCTGCGGGCATGAATGGGGCCCAGAGAAAGTCACACCATGTGGGCCCCTCTGTCCACTTCTGT
Source organism: Artibeus jamaicensis (assembly GCF_021234435.1). Classification (NCBI taxonomy): domain Eukaryota; kingdom Metazoa; phylum Chordata; class Mammalia; order Chiroptera; family Phyllostomidae; genus Artibeus; species Artibeus jamaicensis. Next base: position 15,839,799 of record NW_026522056.1, on the reverse strand, counting down.
GTGAGATAGGTTTCATTTGAACAAGGCTGTCTTAATTGGGAAACGAGATTGCAATGGAGCATCCTGCTGGCAGGGGGCGGACTGTGTAAAAGAAGCTGTCGTCTGACCTGCTGAAACTCAACGCCACTTAAAGAGTTTATGCACTCATCGTACGTCTGTGAGATTTAGGTACTTTGCTCTGTCTACACAGGTACCTCGTGCAGGTATCTTTGTTGAATTGTTGCCCTGATACTATTATAATCATTATCTATTACTCTGTGACAGATTCCCTTAAAATTTAGCTGTGCGAAACCATACACCTTTAACATCACGTATAGTTTCTACAGTCTGGGAATCCAGCAGCGGCCTAGCTGGGAGGTGCTGTCTTGGGGTTTCTCAGGAGGCTCTGGTCAAGGGTTGGCCAAGGCTATGGTCCCATCTGAGGGCTTGACTGGGACTGGTGATCCTCTTCCAAGATGGCAGATTCCTCCTGTACTGTGGGCAGGAGGGCTTACTTCCTTGGTATATGAGCCTGTCTATAGGCTGCTTGAGCATCTTCATGACATGGCATCTGGTTTCCCCCGAAGCAAGAGATCTGAGACACAGCAAGGCAAAACCATACTGGTTTTTATTTTAACCACCTACCCTCAGAAGTGATATGACATCATTTCTGCAGTATTCTCTTGGGTGCTTAGATCAGTTCTGACATGATACACAGGGTATGATGCCCAGGAGGCAGAAATCATTGGAGGCTCTCTTGCAGACAGACCACCAGAACTACCCCAAATAATGGACTTTTGATACTTGTTTCATTTTTTTCCTCTTTGTTTCATGGGCCCTTTTGCCTACTGCATTAAAGTTTTTTTAAATTAAAAAAATGAAAATATATAAATAGTGCTGGACTTTATGTGCTGTACCTCCAAAAGTATGTTCACTTTAAAAAAGAGATTTCTTTTGGGGTAAGGAAAATATTCTGGAATTAGATACTGGGGATGGCTGTGCAACATGAATATATTAAAAATGATTGAATTGTATACTTCAAAATGCTCACATATATTATGTAAATTTATCTCAATAAAAAATAATTTAAAGAAGGCCTGAAAAGCATGATATCAAATAATAAATATGATCCAAAAAGACTTATGGTTGCTTTTAACTCTTTATATTGTTTGTTGTTTTAGATAACACTCGGGTTGTGATTAATCCAGAGACTACCAGGTTCTGGGAAAATTGATTTAAGGAGTGACCACTCTTTGAAGGTTGGGGACGACTGGATGTAACACTGAGTTCTGGAGCAGGGTAATGACAATTTTTTTCAGTGTGCCATTGACATGCATTCCTATGACCCAATTCACACAGTCCTTCCATCAGGAAATACATGCAACATATTTTAGTCTGGTGTCACCAATGTTATCAACACATGTGTGTATTCTTTGAGCAGGTCCCCCAAGATCATCTGTCAGGGCCATCTTTGAATGATTTGTGATTTCAGGTGGCAGGTGTTTTCCATTACGTTGCATTGTATTGTCAGTGACTTGGAGAGGCTCCAATTTTTCTCCCTGCATTTAATACCATTTGTGGTTATGAGCTGTGAGTCTGCCAAAGCTTCCTGAGCAGTTTATTGTCACGCATGCGTCATCCTCAGTAATCGGGAACACAAAGTCAATGTGTACTAGCACTGAATGTCTTTGCTGTGCCAGGCATCATGTAGACTACGTCACTTACTATTAAGCAACTGTCCTGAGTAGTTGTTAGTTGTGAGCCTTAAATTGATTATATGACTCTCCCAGAGGTCATACAATCAGTTAAATATATGTCACCCAAAATCAGATGCTTAAACCCTCATCTGTCTGCTCTGAAATAATTGAATAAGTCATAATCAAATGTACTGAAATTAATGGAACTGAACTCATCCAATTGAAAATATACAGAGATTTTGTGTGAGCTGGAACTCTCTAATAAGCCATGGTACTAAGAGTTGAAATGGCACAATTACTTAGAAGAAGAAGGGAAAGAAATACCTAAAACCGCCCTATGCCACAGTTTGCAGTCATTGAGCCTAGTCCGAGAGGCCTTGGGGAACAGCAGCTCAAGGTGAGTGAGTTTGGAATGCCGCTAATGAGAAAACATCAATCTCAGCGAATCCAATTAAAAGGAAGACTGAAGTTTTATGGTAAACAGTGAAAAAGAATTTCTTAATATTTAATATTGAAAATAATCTAAGGAATAATAAATATAAGGTTATCATAGCTTATATTTAACAAAATTTTGGTTTTTATTGCCTCTGTGGATCAATTATTTGAATGAACCAATGGAATAAAAGAAGTATTTATTACAGGTTTTTGGAACATTGCTTTTCTGATAAAAATGTAGGATAGACTCTACAATTTGCATTTTATGCCTATTTGTGTAATGTGATCATACAGAGGATTATTTTGCTTAAAATTTTGAGGACTCCATTGATATTTCATAGGTCACTTTTAACACTCCCATATAGAAATCATATTGTGTCATCATTGACTTTCTCTTCTTCAGTTATAAACTGATCTTTGTCTGATTCTTATGATCGATAGATATGTATATGGTCCGAGTAGTTCCCCAGGATCTCTCCTATCAGGGCATCTTTTGCAGGATTTGTGATTTCACTTTGTGATCAATTTCCACCAAGCTGCCATCAGTTATTTGCAACATTGGAAAAGAAAACCAGAGACCATCAACCAACAAACTGTGTTATATGCCATCCTCTCCCCTTGGCTCCCTCCTCAAGCTGAGAAGTAACTGAGTCTAAATTTTTATGAAAATACAAAGAACCAAGAACAAATAAGACAATCTTGAGGATAAACAAAGTTAGAGGACTTAACAGAAACTTATACCAAGACTTATTTTAAAACACTGTGGTCTTGGCTCATGAAACAGAATAGGGAGCCCAGAAAGAGATACATGCATATGCAGTTTGATTTAAGATTGAATTTACTCTCCACTGCAATAGGATAAGACAATCTTTTCAACTAATGGTATATGGAAATCCATATGGAAAAATCAGATGGTATCTGGGTACCTATGTAAAAAAAAATCAATTTTGACCCTCATCTCATACATCTCAACATACAAAAATTAATTTCAGAGACACTGTGGTTTTAAATATGAAAGAATAATAAAGCTTTTTAGAAGATAACATAGGAGACTATCTTCATGACCTTGGGGTTGGCAAATATGTTTAATGGTCCACCAAAACCATAAAGAGAAAAGCTGATAAAGGGGACTACACTAAAATCATGATCTAAAAGACACCATTAAGAGAAAGAAAGTCAAACTATAAATAGACAGATGTATATTTGACAAAAACATATAGAAGAAGATATGACATCAGATATAAGGCATATATCTAATGAAGAATATATAAGGTTATATAAGAAACTCCTACAAAACAATAAAAAAAACCCAGACGACTCAATAAAAAAAGTCCCAAAGATATAAAAGAATGGACACTCCCCCAAGGGAATATCCAAATGGCTAACAAACATTCAACAAGGCGATCAACATTAGTCACTGGGGAAATGCAAACAAACAAAAAAAATGGGATACCACTACAGATGAAACATAAAGGACTAAAATTAAAGGAAAATAAAAGGACTTAGTACAAAATACTAATTTACACCAGGACCTACTAACATCTCATATACATACCACTGATGGGAATATAAATTGGCCCTTCCTGCTAAAACTGATTATATCTTCTGACCAGTGGTTTGTGGATCGGTGTTTAACACTCTCCATGTGTAATTCCAACACAAATGCTGAATGGTATTTTTGTTTATATTAATGAATGAGACAAAAATGAAAACAAAGGATATATTTTGGAACTTTATTCATTTGTCCTTTACGTGAGCAATTCTTTGCTGAATTATATAATAGTTTTCAAATATTTAAAAAATATTTTCTCAATTTTCTCTTAATGCTATTTACAATGTAATGGCTATAGATAAGATACAAGTTTATGTTTAATTTGCATTTTTAATGTTTTCTCCATTTTTCTTATGTCTCCATAATCCATGAAACACTAAAGCATATCTTGATTTTTTAGGGGTTACCAATGTTCATGGTGTAAATACTACCACCCTAGCCAATACAATGCCATCAATGTGGTGTTTCTGAATGTAGAGTTGACAAGGAATGCACAGCAGCACAGCATTATATAGTATTTCTACTACACAGACACAATAAATGCAAATAGGCTTGAGAGCACAGATGAGAGCAAAATGCAGGAAACAATTAGGAAATGAACGGTTTTGAACATTTACTACTATTATTTTTAAACAACTAATTTAATTGTGCATTTACATAACTTAACTTTTCATAATGGCCATGTCTAATAACTGGGTTGAGAGTTTCCTAAAGATTTAGCAGTGGGTTCTCATAAGCCCGTTCAATTCTGTGCCAGCGCCACGGTTTATGACCCAGAAGTTACACTTCCTGACATCCATGGAAACATGTGCGTGTTCTCTGAAAGGCATGCACAACAACTTTCACTGCAGCAGTGTTCCTATTAGCCAAATATGAGAAACAACCCAAAAGCCCATCCAAGATAGAAGAGAAAAATAAATTGTTGAATTTTCATACCACAGAATATGAGTCAGTAATAAAAGTGAAGAAATCATTGCTTCAGCAGCCTCAGCAAACAGAATGGTAACCCGGCTACAAAAAATATATCCCATCTGAGTCCATTTGCATGTGTTGTTAAAAAAAGGCCAAATTAATCTATGGTAATAAAAATCTGAAAAGTTTTTCTTTTCCGGGATTGAGTAAGGTACAGAGTCACTGGGAGGTTGCCTGGACAAGCTCCTGGAGTTCTGGCAAAACTCACTTCCTTTTTCTAACTGTGGCCCCCTGAGTGAGTTCACTGCATATAATGTCAGCAAGCTATGCCTTTAATGCTGGTGTGTCTGTCTGTTGTAGTTCATAAGAAAGTTTACATGAGAAAAAATCATCCAGGGAGTGATTGTTCTCACTGCACACACCCTCCAGCAGAAAACATAATATGTTACCCCCCCTTCCAAGGAAATGAGCTGATGTTAAGACAAGTTATTAGATAAAGATGAAGAGTTGTTTATTACCGAGTCTCTGGACGAAAGGGAGACATATTCCTGCTCTTCCCTGGGACCATCCTTTCCTAACAGTAAAAAAATGCTCTGTTATAAGGACCTATTCTGCTCTAGGAAAAAATGTATGCGAAGTGAGAGCATATTAAATTAAAGTTCAGGAGATGTGATAGAAACCATCAAGGAAGAGTCAAGGATGTAATTTCTCTTGATGTCCTCAGGATGCAGAGAACATGGGAAACCCCCGTGGGCTTGGCTCACCATAAACAAGGGCAGGTTTCTTCAACAAATGCACTAGAGAATTATTGTCTCCTTGTGTAGAATATTCTGATCTTTCAGGAACGGTGATACTGTCCTCCCAGATTTTCTCTTTAAGCACTGGATTGTGAGAGCATTCTGCCCTGGCTGAGGGTCTGTTTGTTTTGTTTTGTTTTAATATATAAATTATTCTCTGTAGTGTCTTGGCTCTGTTTACTTAGAATGCTAAGAACAGAGTCTCATTTCACATAACCATTAAAATGATACAGGACACTGGGCCATGTTAAAGAAGTCAATCTGCCAACTGCATTTTAAACAGTGGAATATTGTACAGGAAATTCTAGAAGGTCATAGTTAAAAGGCATTTGAGTTTAAGTGGAAATAGAACAAAGTGTTTGGAAGACTGCCTTGTTTTGCAATGGTCATTAAAAGAGAGACACATGATCAGTATTCCCCCTATGATCCATCCTTTTCTCAGCATTTAACTACTAGCCATCCTTTCTTCGAAATCTCAATCTCCTATGTTTCGAAAGATTCTGTGTATCAAGAAAATGCACACTATAAATAATTTATGTGTATTATTATTCAAAAAGATATATAATTGGAGCAACTTAAAAATGAGGAAGAAAAATCACCATGTTCCACTAATGTGAGACAAATAAAACACAGTTTTCCCTAACAAACGGTCTAAGAACATTTCCTGCTGAGATTTGCTGAGTATTTCCAATCACACTTCACAGAAAACTAGCCCGTGACCTGCTCCTTGAAAAGGAGACAGTCCAGCGCGTTCAGGAAACACGGCGTTCCCTTTCTCTGGGGGGTCCCCTCGCACGCCTGCACATTAAATCCTCTCGGGGTGTTAGAGTTAAAGACACAGACAGGAATGTTTTAGCTAATATTGCATTTCTCCAATAGCTTGATCATGAAACTCCTTTTTCTTATAATAGTCATTAATATCTAGGAATAATGTCTAGGAATTACTTCTCATTCTTTGAGAAATAATAGGCTGATATCCCTGAATCTCACCAAGTACACTAAAGTTTACTAATGCAAAGGAAACTTTGAGCTATTTCCAGTGCTACGTGAAAGATTGCCTTGCCAGAGGCACACACAAAGGGGTTCTCTGAATTATTGACAGTGAGGGATGGGTCCAGGGCCGGGGGGGCCCCTGTCATCTGCGGAGCCCTTTAAGGAAAAGAATACAGAATGACCCTGAGAAGACAATGCTGTTTCCTCTTCAAACTCCCAGCAAGTGAGGTTTCCTGAAACGTAAGTCTTTGTTAGCTTCCGAAAATCCACCTCTGCTCACTATACGGTTGGCTACATGACATAAAAAAGAAACTGAGCACGGAGAGGAGGGGGGGAGGGGGGGAGAGGAAAATTCTTGGTCGAAACTGAGATCAACAGTGGCTTAAGGCAGATAGGAATGTGCTCCGGCCCGCGGAGCAATCAACTGGGGCTCGACCACCTACCTAGAACAAATGAGTTGGGGGGACAAGAGGCGCGAAGAATGGCAGCAAGACAAAAGATTCTGATCAAGCTGCAAACTTTATTTTTCCGAACTGGGTATATATATGGGGGGGGGAGGGAGAGGAAGGAGATTAGGTTGCTTGCTATTGGCTAGCTTGAGACAAAGAAGGGCCCGCTTATTGATTACTTGGGTGCAACTGGTACTCGTGGACACCTCATGTACCTGTAGCCGATTGGCTTTGTGGAGCGCACAGGTTCCTGTAATCAATGCAATGTTTTTAGCTAGAAGCCAGGTGTAAGGTTCCCAACAGGAATGTATCTCCTTCTGGTGTGATAGCCCATAGGTTCCTTCCAGGGTGTTACTCCGCGTCCCTGCTGGCTGTCTCTGGCACCACGTGCCCGGTCCAGGCAGCAGGACTGAGGGAGGGCTGAAGCATGGGTGTGCCCTGGACTTTGGGGACATGCTCTGCAAAGAGCATCTACAGCATCTTCTTACAAGGCTTTGGCCAGACTTCAGTTACATGGCCTCCTTTAGCTGCTGGGGAACTTGAGAAAGGACGTCTCTGTTCCAGGTGGTCAGGTACCTCAGGTAAATGTCAAGGGTTTTATTATTGGAGAAGAAGAGGAAAATCAGTATTCTCGCAGCTAGCATTCTCTCTCTCTCCCCTCCCAACTTTATTATGGTATAATTGATCTCTCATTAATTTTTAAATGTGCAGACTCAGAGCTTGATTAACTGGCATTAATATTTTGTGCACTGAGGTCCTGATGCCCTTAAAACCACTGGAATAGGCTTACACTGCGTGGGGTTTTACAAAATCAAAGGCTTTTTAGAAGAAAACAGAATAGACAGGTCCATGGTCTGCAGGGGTTCCCACTCTCTTTGTAAGGAAGATATTTGCCACTCATTTCCCCGTGAGGCCCCTTAAGACATGACAGCGCCGAGGCCAGGACAGGCCTGGGGAGCTGAGAGCAGACCCCAGGGAGCTGCTCCCAATGCCGCCCCTTCCGCCTCCACCCCGCATCCGGGGGATGTGGGGGGCTGAGAGGGAGGACTCCAGTTGGCTTAGAGAGCCCGACGACTTTCATTTTTTTCCTGATGGAGGGAAGAAGGAACGTGATTTACTAGAGGAAGGTTTAAAATAGTGTCTGTATTTGGATTGTTTGGAGGGGAGAAATGAAGTGGAGGATAACCTGGGAAATTAGAGTGGGTTGGTTTCTGACTGTCTGAGCTCTGATTCCTATTAACAGCCTGGTCTTTCTGCTCCAGAACCTGTCAACGCTTCAGCCAGCAGCGGAAGGTTCAGGAGCCCTCTTTGGGCGGTTGTTTGGCAGGCGACCATGTGCCCTGGCCTGTTGGGGTTGGAATCCCGCTTGCAGAAGTGTGCCCTTGGAACAAAGGAGCCCTTTTGGTTACTTCCAGATCTGAAAAAAAAACACCTGCCTTTAACGAGGAGGTAGAGATAGTGCAATGCCAACTTCCTATACTCACAATTTTTCTAATTTTATTTTTTCCAAACTGAGCCTAAATGGCATGTGGCTGAAACTAATAGGCACTTATAAAAGGGGTCTGTCTGCTCCTCGGAGGTGTTTAGACTTGATTCCAAGCCGGATGTGGAATAAGCCTGCCCTGCTGAAGCCGAAAGGCACAGGATACGGCCTATAAAGAATCATCGTCACCTCAATTATGAATGACGTGTCAACATACTCCGTTTGTTTGTTGAGTCTGTTAAACTGCCTCAATGAGAAAAGTGTTCTATAATAGAAAAATTAGGTTAAATCTAAAGAAAATAATTCTTAGCCAGCGGAGGAAAAAAATTGGCAAAGTCTGAACTTCTGGCAATGGCGAAGTTAGGATACATAATTAATAGGTTATGTAATACTTTATTCAAATGAAGCACTGTTTTTAAAATATCAAATATAAAATATATAAAATACAAAGTTATGTCATCTGGTATTTTGAATAAATTAATGCATGTAGGGTTCCATGATACTGATTAGTTATTTAGAGAATGCCTTTTTTTTATTAATGATTCAGGATGACATGGACTGATACAGAGTCAGGTCTACGGTGGCACATTTGACTCTGCCCCACTGATCAGATGTATGTTGTTTGTGTGCGTTGTCCAGGGCGCTGGGGAGGGGAAAGGAGGGCACTACAATGGGTGGTTATTGCTGCTGCTGTGATTGTGAATCATCCAGCAGGCAGAGATAACCCAGGTCCACAAATGAGTATAACTTACCATATTTTGTAACCGATACTGAAATATGGCCACAAGCAGCAACAGTGAGCTCCTTTTTTGGTGACCTACTGTGTGCCAGACATTATATTATAATTTACTTGATGCGGCTTACTATGACATGACAACTCCTTATATAACATAGAAGGAAATAGAGTAAGAGAAAGAAGTAATTAATATGCTCAAGGCCAAAGCTAAAAAGCTGAGGAGCAAGCTTTGAGACTCAGACTGCTAGATCCTTGCTCTGTACAGTGGACTTTGGGCACACCAATGAGGGCTTGATATTTCTGGTTTGGGTGATTGCTGACTGTCTTATGGAAGGGGTACCTGAGTTAGGTCTTAAAGGATCTATAAGTGCATAACAGACTGATGGGAAGAAATAAAGCAACCAAAGACATGAAGTACAGAGGCTGTTTAAGGAACTCAGAAGGAGTCTAATTTGGTGGCAGCTAGGTGAGTAGACCGAGATAGAATGGGGAGGCTGAAGCCGAGGTGACAATTCATGAAGTGAGTTGTGCCCAGGGCTAAATTCCCAGCTCTGTGGCCTGGTTTCCTCTGGACAATAGAGATCAAATAGAACCCCAAACTCACTTTCCAATTCTGTGTCTACGCCTCCTTGTCTGGGAGCCTTTTGTCCTTGCTTCCCACTTCCCGTCTCTGTCCCTGAAGGAAGTGGGCACTTGCCTCCTGCCCATCCCCATTCCTCCAACTAGCTCCAGTCCAAAGTAGAACCAATGGTTTCCTGGTTGGAGAGAACATGAGACTCTCCCTGGGCTCCTTTAGAATGGCCGTGTGAGGAAGGACAAGCCCGTGTGAGTGGCTCTACTGCTATTTCCTGCGTCCACCTGGTTGGTTCTGCACTTCCAGCTGAAGACCCTAAGGGGCCTGCTGTCTGGCAGTAGGAACATCTCACATATCCTTCTTGATGTGTTTTGGATGCAGCGTGGACTCCCTGATCACCTTAGACTCAGGGACAGGGAGGGAGGAAGCTTTCCTTAGACTTCCTTACTTAAACCTTGTTCTACAGCTCTGCCTTGCATTGGCAATATTGACTCTTTGCCCACCTATTGATAAAGTGGCAGCTTGTTTTTCTGCTGGAGTTTGTTCTTTGTAAGTATAGATTTCTTGGTAGGAATTTCCATGAAAGAGGGGAAAGGGAAGGAAGGGGAGGGTGAGAAGAGGAGGGAGGGACTGGACTGGAAAGAAGGACAGGAGGGGAGAGGAGACAAAAGAGGGTTGGAGGTTGATGGAGAGGGTGCTGGCAAAACTTTCTGACTTCATTTTTTTTTTAGTTCCATGTCCAAAAGAAGGAAAAATATTTCAAAATTTCATTTAATTTTACAAATACTTGTTGGGTACTTAGTATGTGTAAGAAACTTGGGAGTGGGTTAGGCAAGGAGAAGAAAGAGGTTAAATAGTTTCCCTCAGGGAACTAAAGTATAGAACTGAGTGAATTTAGTTTATCACCGAAGTTTAGTAGGAGAGTTCACTTCTTCCAATTTAGTGCAAACTCTACAAAATATCAAATGACAAATTGACTCATAAGAGCTCATAGAAGTGAGAACTGGGCGTCTTCCAGGGGGTTATATAAGAAAATACCATTTATAAAAATGAGCTTCTTTTGTAATTTTTCTTGATTCTGGAAGCTTCAATTTACCCTTCTCACCTCTGATAACTTTTTAAAACCACGAATCGATTTACCCAACAAATGCCTATTTGAGCGAAGGCAGGTGACTCTCTGAGCCCATAATCCATCACAGATAACAGAAAACAAACGCTCAAAGTAGTTATAAACAAAGGAACAAGTTAGAGATTTCCTGGTGTTAACAGTTTTTAAATTAGATCTGAGAAAACATTATTCCGATTGTTAGATTTATCTTCATCTGAGAACCTAATCCGTAAGACAGCATGACTCTAAAAGTCTTCGCAATGTTCTTTCTCGCTGTTCAGGAGCATCTTTTCCACCTCCTGGGCACATTATGCACCTAGACAAAATTAAAAACTTCATTCTTTATCATAGGGAATATCTATAAACTTCTTCAGGCATATCCTTAAGTGTTTTGCTGCTTTTCTTATGATAATTATGAGATTTTTTTTTTTTTTGGGGTCAGGTAGCTGCAGTGTCCTGAGACGCGATGCCTTTAGTTTCAAAAAGAAACTAAAAACTGGCCCTGGCTAGTGTGACTCAGTGGATTGAGCGCTGACCTGGGAACCGAAAGAAACTAAAAACCAATGATTTTCAAGAGCTATGAGGGAGATGCAAATCTGTGCAAGACCATGGGAAACTGAGGTGGGAATGAGCGGAGCGTATTTTACTGTGGACTTTTGGGCAGTGGGACCCAAAATATCTCTCACCCTTCCTTCTACTCCCCACCCTGACTCCTACTGGCGAGGCTCTTTTCACATAAAGAAAACAAGCTAAACACTTATGTGCAACTGTTGTGACTTTTACAACAGTTGTGACTGGGGAAGCACCTTTAATACTTGTGCGAAGGGACTAAGCAGACCACTGAGCCATGTGAGTTCTCCGAAGCATGACCTTCCCTGGCAGAGACAAGGGGTGACATTTTATCATGTACTTTAGGGACAGTATGGCCTTTCGTACTCATGGTCTTCCCCATCCCTGGAGCATATACAGAGGGAATGTTCTGTAATTTTCCTGGGGGCAAATCAATGGTGCCTCAGACACAGTCATGTTTGGTTCTCACAGGGAGGAAAGGTGACCTTGAAAAGAGGATCATCTGCTCGTGCCGTCTGAAAACACCTCTGTTTCAAAGGGTGTCCCTGTACTGACCAGGGTGATGATCTCCAGTGAGCTCCAATTATGCCTTTAGGTAGAAAAGTGGGAGGCAGGGAGAATTAGGTTCTGTCCTCATTGCCCGCCAAGCTACCACTGTCCCCCTCCATGTCTATTCATGGACCGGCGAGGGTCCTGGCACGCCTACCTTATTTCGGCCAGCCACAGAGGAAATGTCAGTATTCATTTCTAGGGCCATTATTACTTCTCAGTAAGATTTTGTACCGAGTGGTTTCACCATTTTTGAAGACTGGATGGTTTCGCCATTTTTGAAGAGGCATCCCTTGGCCCAGCCCCTCACCTGCACCGGCGGGGATCTCATTGTCCCCGACCCTGGAGGAGTGGCTCGCTTGCTCAGCAATGAGTCAGGCTTGCATTCAGCTCACTGTCAGCTGTGCGCTCGTGACTTTCAGCTGACTCCCTTTTTAAAACCCTAGTTCTTCAGCAGCGAGTCTCCTCTTCTGTCCAGGCTGTGGTGTGGCAAATTACCAGAGACTGGGGAGCTTACAAACAACCAGAACTTATTTCTCACAGTTCTGAAGGCTAGGAAGTCTAAGATCCAGGGACCGGCGTGGTCGTGTTCTGGCAAGAGCCCTGTTCTCGCTTCAGGGCGTCCCCTTCTCCCTGCGATCTCACATGGGCTAGGGAGCTTCGTGGGGTCTCTTTGGTAAGAACACTAATCCCACTCATGGGAGCCTCACCCTCATGACCTAGCACCCCCCAGAGACCCTACCTTCTAATGCCACCACCGGGCAGGGTGTGGGGGAACACTTCAACATGAGGCATTGGGGAGGACTCAAGCATTCAGATTATAGGGTGTGCTGTCGTGTCAGACTTTATTTCTTCTCTGGTGCTGTCATCTCTCCAGTGGCCGAATTTCCCTGTTGTTGTCTTCATTTTCTTCTCACTTACAGCAACCCTTCCACTGTCAATGCCACTGCCCACCCACTCGGGCTATTTGTGAAGATCTGACCCACTCATGGTTGGCCAGTTACTATTACTGGAGAAACGCTGGTTCTTCTCACTGATGCAGTAAAATATTACAGGTCAGCAAGCCTATTAGTATGCAGGCAGTTTGTTAGTAAGTGGGAGAGCAAAAAAAAAAGCAAGGGTGGCCAAAGGCCCAGGGGGCCAGCGCCCAGGTAGCCAGAGGCTGGATGGCCATAAAAGGGTGGCCAGCCCCCCACCCACTGGGCAGGGGCTGAGTCCCACCCCCCAACTACCATGTGGCAAGACAGCCATGAGCCAAGAGAAGAAGCCAAGGGCCAGAGTCCTTTGTTCTGAGGATGTACAGGATTGGTGCGGTGGGGGTGAAGAAGTTCCATTTTGATTGGTGGGTAAAGGTGGTGCCAACCTTCCACGGAGATGTGACCATCTAAACGTAGGTTTGGGTCGGGGTCTGTTTAGCCCAAATCCTTATCTCACTCTAGACTCATTTTGTTCATTTTGGACGTGACAGAAGGCAGGCAGTTCACCAAAGTTGTTTTATGGGCTTTTTTCTCTGGGCACTCTGACCCCTCCCCTTCTCCTTTCCAAGCCTTGGAATGAGCACCCAGTCTCAAGGTGTTCCTTTTCCCAGTCAGTGGAGATGATACACACAGACTTTCAAGGGCCCCCCTCCTCCTGTGCTATCATAGTTTACTTGTTGTTCGGGACCCCTGGCAACCTTATCAGATCAGGCTCAGGACAACTAGGTCACGGACAAGGCTTCCTTCCTTTGCTTTTGGCCTCCTGTACTAAGTTCTTTGTTAGTTTTCAATGGCGAGGTCCTGCCTTCATTTCCCCTTTGGCCACTCATTCCCAGGAGCTACCTAAGTGTTAAAAGGTGTTGCCTGGCAACCGGGGCTCTATAGTTGCTGGTCAGCACCAGTAGAATAGCCTCAGGATTCTTCCCATGCTTTCTCCTGCAACATCACCATGAGCTTTGACTTTGTGTATCAGCTGGTATTCTCTTCCGGACTAAGGCTTGTTTTGAGTTCCCTTTAATCTCACATTTCTGGGTACCCCTTGTTCTGACATAGCTGACCCTTGACCTTACTTGCTTGTTCAGAAATCTGGCTTTCTGTTGACACTGTGGCTCTAACTGGGAACCTATTCTCCTCTTTTCCCATGTTGGCTCATTTCAATGCCATCTACACTCTGGTTCAAGAAGATTGAAAATGACAATGGAAAAGAACACTTAAAATTTGTTAATTGGGGTTTTCTGTAGAACAGTGATGTTAATTGTATTGTGCTTTTCTGCCTTCTCTAAAATTAATATTACTTTTTATGAATTTACTTGAATACTATTTTATGTTTGGTTTTCATAACACATTTTCAAGCAGTTAATATGTTTGCATAATGACACTGATAGATAAAGCTTGAGAAATGATACATTATTCGCTTACCGCTGAGTTCTGTGTTGAATCCCGATTCCTTAGTTAGCTAATGGTCTATCATGAGAACTCAGGATCTGAACCGAGTCATGCCAGGTTCATCCATCCAGTGTTCATCTAGGAATAGGTGCCTCGAGCAGCGTGCCGTGGGAACACGCAGCTACTCTTTCTAACAAGCTTAGGAAGAGTCACTACCCCAGAGCCCTAGGAGCCATCTATGGCCCTATTAGTCATAAGTCCCCACGCCTTTTATGACTCCATTTGAGTTTCCTAAAAGAACCAATTCTATCATGGACATCAGCCACTCTCTTTGGCTGTGTCAAGTAGAAAACCAGATAAAGAGAATGATGTAGTGAGGGGAAACTTTATTATTGATGCTAACACAATGTGCTGAAGGTATGGTCTGATGTAGACAAACAAACATAGATAATTTTAAAGTGTTTTTTATATGTCTGGTATATTTAGTGTAATGTAGTAGAAAGTATCTAGAGTTCAAAGTCAGGCAGATATTGGTTTAAATTTCTGCACTATCCTTTACTATCTTCATGGCCTCTCTGAACCTGCTTCATTTGTTTAAAAAATCAATATCTATTTTGAAAGTCTGTTGTTAGAATTAAAATATTAATAAATGTACTCAGGATTGAGAAGGTATTTCATACAGTTGACCCTTGAACAACAAAGGGGTTATGAGTGCTGACCCCTTCCCACATGGTCAAAATGTTGTGTATACCTTTTGTCTCCCCAAAACCTTCTCTGCTAATAGCCTGTTATTGACCAAAAGCCTTACTGATAACATAAACATTTGATTAACACACATTTTGTGATATACGTATTGCCTACTATATTCTTAAAGTAAGCTATAGAAAAGAGAACATAATTAAGAAAATCATAAGGAAGGGAAAATACATTTATTGGGGGGAAAAAAAGCACATATAATTGGATCCAGGCAGTTCAAACTTGTGTTATTCAAGAGTCAACTGTATATCGGTATGGTAATAGTAGTAATACTAATTTGGTATATCTCACTTAGAAATACTCTCTCAATAAAGAAAATAAAGAAGGCAGAAATGAAAGAACTCGAGTATTGTTGGGTCTGGGCAATGCACAGCAGAGTTCTCAAAGAGAATGTGGCCCAGACCTGTGCTCTCGACTACAGTAGCCACTAGCTAGCCATGTGTGGTAACTTATATTTAAATTTTTTATTAAAAGTTCAGTTCCTCAGCTGCACTAGCCACAGTTTAAATGCTCAGTGGCTTGTGGCTACCATATTGTATAGAGCAGATTGAAGACTTCTTCATCATTGCAGAGAGCTCTGTCGTCAGTACTAGGGCAGACCCAGAGCCTCTCCGTGGCCTTCATTACCTGTGTCAGAAGCCACTGTTAGGGTTAGGCCGCCCTTCAGAGAGCTGGAAACTAGACGGTCCTGTCTGCAGTTCCCCTCCCCGCTGCGTCTGTTGGCTTCACAGTCTCTGCTCCCTTACCAAAGGCACACTTTCCCACTCTCACGCCACCTACCAGAGGACTGCCTCTCTTCAAGGCATCTGTTCGTTAAACCCAGTTCAGATCTTAATCTTCGGGAGTGTAATATATATTATTTTACAGGAATAAGCCAGTTTTCAAATTCAAAACAATGATCGAAATGTCTCTCGTGATAGAATTTCAGGAGGAAAATTGGGGGTGCGGGACAAACTTTACACTGTAAAAACCGTGGTGGCCCCCGAGTTTTCTATGTCCTCAGCTGGTTCTATTCTGTCTGCACTGACTGGTTAAATTAAACATGAAGTATCTCTTAGAGGGATCAAATTTTTAGGACAAACATGGCATTGTATTCAAGTTATACATTGAGAAATTTTAAAAATCAATTCCATATATGCTGTGTGCCCCATAATGCTAATGAGGCCCATAGACAGAGAGTATGAAATGGTTAAACAACAAAAGTATGAAGTTTTATTGCACAGTTTTTTTCTTTTACTATAAAAGAAATTTTCCCATTGTGTGGCAAGCATTTAACAAGGATGCTTGGAGGAAAGCCACCTCTTTAAACATAGCCGGTGAAGGCTGTATCTAAAACCAGCACTTTGAACACGTATAATACAAGAGGCTATTTTCTACCTTTAACATGTGAGACTGACAAACTCAGCACAAAACAACCCGAGACTAGGATCACACAGAAGTTATATAAAAGGAACAATAGAACCGGGAGGCTCAATGTAAGGTGCAAATTCTGACCGTACTAAAACAGAAACAACTGTTACTAGTCACATCAAAGAAGTCAGGAAGTGAAGACTTTTGGGGGAAAAAAAGAATATAAATCAATATTAGAATTCTCACTGTATATTAAATATTAATTAAATGTTTGACTAAACTCTATACTTAAGTGTATATAGTTTGTAGTATATAGTGTAAATCAGTCTTTTTCTATTAGTCATTTGTTGTTTTTTTCTGGAACCTCAGTTAAAATTTATCTATTCAGAGATGAATATCTTATATTCATCATTCCTGTTCATAGGTAGGTAGATATTTGGATTGGCTGAACTCAATTTATACTAGAATTTGAGATTTTGTGCTCGAAGTGACAGGTGAGAAAAAGGGCATCCTACCCTCATATGCCTTAACAGGGCTTGTTCCTGAAGTTAGCAGTCTAGAAAAGATAGACTCACCAAAAAAAATGTATTCCAATTTGCCATAAGGGAGGTAACTATCACTTTAAAGCAGCGGTCCCCAACCTATTTGGCACCAGGGACCTGTCTCGTGGAAGACAATTTTCCCACGGGGGTGGGTGGGGGACAGGAGTTGGACCTCAGGAGGTAGCGTGAAGGAGCGTTGCTGGCTTTACTCTCCCACATGTGTTCACCTCCTGCAGTGAGGCCAGTTCTTAAGAGACCAGTACTCATCTGAGGCCTCGGGGTCCGGGACCCCTGCTCTAAAGCAAATCTGTGTTTATGAAAAGCTAGTTTGTCAAGCTGCTAATCCACTAAAGGCCATTTCAGCAAAAATCAATTCACTGTGATCAACTGTTCCATTGCTGAGGATCCTTTAATTTTTTAATTTTAGCTTCTCCTCGGTGTCACAGCAATCACGGATTGCTTAGCATCATGGATTTCTAAGCCCTGCTCAGGTGATTGTGAATCTCAAGTGTGTTTCCAGTTTCAGATACAAGAACACTTCTGTCCTGTGGAATGGGAGACAGTGAGCCTTACTTCAGTGATACTTAATGTTCTTCGCTATTTTTGAGGACTTCTGTCCTCTCCCAGTTCTTCCCACTGCATTTGCTTCTGCCTCCCAAGGCAGAAGACATCTGGTTTAAGACACTCCTCTCAGCGTTCCCTTGGTCTGTTGGTTAGGTGATCATGCAATTAATTGGCTTTTAGCAACTGAATCATCCAGGGAAGCACCCACTAATTAAGTGGTCATTTAAGAAACTGAACCGAGTCAGCTTCAGATCTTTCTCCTCTCAAAGGTGATGAACTCCCGGGAGCCACCACCAAGGATAATTTAGATAAAAATCTATAACATGCTCTGACCTGAATGTTGTTTTTCTTTGCTGCTCAAATTAATGTTTCCTAATTTTTCAGTCATCCTTATATCAACTTCATGATTTTTTGAAATATCCTCATAGTCCCTATATTATTGTTTATTTAATATTTTTATTTCAACTGACTCACTTTTAATTAATTAATTTACTTCTTAAAAATGCCATACTATCTTACAGGGCATATATCCCTGTAAATTCACTCATTTGGACATGACCGTTTTTTGGGGGGTGTTTTTAAGAACACATACTGTCTTTAAGTGCAGATGAAAAAACATAACTATGTGCATAAAAATGTTCATCTCTGACCTACCTAAACTCATCTCGCATATCATTATAGAATATGATGGGGTTTAGGACAGGACACCCCAAATATGCCACATTGCATATTGATTATTTTGAGTTAAAGTTACTTGAAAAATAGCCAGTGCAAAAAGGACACTCCAACCCTCATTTCTTTTTTTTTAGAAGCAGGAAATAAATCTCCCATAAAGAGACATACCTATGCCCCAGAGAAGGAATTCAAGGCTGAGAAGACTGTGTAGTAAACAAAGTCTGTTTACATTCCTCACTAACGAGAAGTACGGAAGCCTAAGTTTCTTTGTCTTGAGGATTCCTCATGGATTAATGGGGGTTTCTTTTTGGCCTGAAAACTCTAAAAGCTGCCTGGTTTGCCCACTTCTTAGTACCATATCTATAAGACCTCCGTACACACAAAATTAATTATTTTCTCCTGCTAATCTGCCTAGTGTGACTTAAATTCTTCAACCAGCCAGAAGAACCTGGAAAGGTGGAAGGAAAATTTCTTCCCTTCCCAACACGTGAATACATCCTTTGGGAGAACAGTTTAAATAAAGGAATAAAGGACACGATAATGTAACATTCTGTTTAGCAGCTGCTTCATACATAGCAACATCCCACTGGACCAATAGTTCTCTCCATGGCTGTACCCTGGCTCCACCCCAGGCCTAGTGATGAAGCTTCTCCCAGGGGAGTGGGACATGGGCATGACATTTGATAAAAGCTTCTGGCTGATTCTTAGTGCAGACAGGGTTGAGAGCCATTGCTTTGGCCTTTATCATCCTGATTCATCCCCAGGATGATAAGGAAGAGTTTGTTCAACGCCACATTCCCTGCCACTAAAACAATAGCCAACAGATGCAGTCTTGAATTCATTAATAATCTAAAAAGGGTTCCAGCGAGCAGCTAGGACCACCACCTGGGCAGCAAAAAGATCATTTATAATTTTTCTGCATTCGAGTAAACCACTAAGACCAAGACCAACAACTATCCTAGAAGGCTGTGTCCTGAATGATAAGACTAAAAATTCCCTTGAATTTATCTTCTGTTTTTATTTTTTCTCCATGTTCCTTTTTTCCTACCCCTTGTTCTTGTGGTCCAAGCAGTATCTCCAAGACCTAATTCATCTCGGATTCTGATTTTCTCTTTGTCCTGGAGTGGAGTCACTCAACCCTGAATAAGAAAAACAAAATTCCCGAACCAGTTCACAGCACTTGCTAGCCTTCTGTGCTAGAGTTGTGCCCTACAAAGGGCCTGGTGAATAATAACAGCTTGTTTTAAAAATGACTTCAGTCATTGTACATGTTTCTACGAAAGATTAAAGGAGTAGCATGAATCATTTTAAGCGTTCTCTCCCTTTCCCTTCCAGGCTAAGCATACATGAACAAACACAATATGAGCTTTCACTGTGTTGGCAAGGATGTTTAGAAATGTGTGTGTGTGCGTGTGTTTACACAAGCGATTTAAAAATAACCCAAGTGAACTAAGTAAAGTAAGCATATGGCATGCTTACCAGGAATATTAGGAAGCACAGGCCCTTCAATATCTGAATTAGCTCTGGCATCATTTCAGGAAAGAACTGGCTCATATTTCTTGCATAAGACTTATTATGTAAGAGGCTGGATGTGGCGCCTGCTCTGTTTGAGCATGGGGAAAAGGGAAAGGATGCTACATTGTCGTTACTTACTGAGCTGTCTTGACTTCAATGGATTCTTTGCTTATAGAACTAAACCATCTTTAACTCTTAAAAAGAAGAAGCCTAGTTTCTCTAGTCTTTGTCACACATGCAGAAGTGGATGTAACCCAGGAGAACTGAGCTATGGTACAGACAGTAAGTAATTTAGAAACTGGGTAACTAAATATTTAAATAAGTTTACATAGCAACAATAACAGGAATAGCAGTTTCACGGTGAAACTTGAAACTCCAAAGCCATATTCCAAACACAACTATTGCATATCACTGAGAAAATAATTAGGTTTTCCCACATATCATAAATTAGCTCCTCAAAATTTTGAGCTTATAATTCATTGTCATAATCATTGTCCTCTGAAGAAGAGTTAGATCAAAACTGATTTCCAGATACTTCAACCAAAATGCAAGTGAAAGTCATAACTCAGATAGCCTTCTGCTCTGCTTGGTTCTCATTTCTAACAAGCATATGTTTTCTCACGGAGACGTGTGGTGTAGAAAAAAGAACGTGTCCGTCGAACCGGTTTAGGTACAAATGCAAGTATCATCACTTGCTCCATGACCCAGGAAAATTGCTTCATTGCTCTGAGATTATTAGCTCAATTGTAAAGGAAGAATAATCTACCTCTTAGAGTTGTTGGAGGGATTTAGATGAAAATTACCAACTTGCATTGAGTGCTTATGTAATATTTTAATTTATATGAAGAAATATGTACTTGGTCTTCTGTCCCATCCCTGGAGGATTTTAGGAACTCTTAAAATCCTTGGAATTTCCTAAGTGATATGAGGGGTAAATCACAAGTCCTTTCCACCACACCCGAATTTGCATTAACGAGGTGACTTTTGGAAAGTCCTGAAAGATGGGTGCTGTTTGCCAGGGGAATCAACCACCTGATTAATTGGTTGAAACTTTCAGCCCTATCCCTGACTTCCTGAGCAGAGGGAGGGCACTAGAGGTTGAATCCATCAACAATGGCCAATGACCTCATCAACCATCCAGCATCATAACGCTGCCATGCAAACCCAAAAGACCGGATTTGGACGCTTCCAGGCTGGTGAACAGTGGAGGTGCAGGGAGGGTGTGCACCCCCAGAGGGCATGGAAGCTCTGCACACCTGCCCAAGTATTGTATCTTGCCCTGTGCATCTCTCCCATCTGGCTGTTCCTGAGTTGTACCTTCTTATAATAAATGAGCAGCCTAGTGAGTGTATAGTTTTTCTGAGTTCTGTGAGCCACTCTGGCAAATTAATCAAACCCAAGGAGGGGGGAAGCGTGGAAACCTCTGGTTTATAGCCAGGTAGTTAGTCAGAGGCATAGGTGACCACCTGGACTTACGGTCAGTGTCTCGAGTGGTCAGGGAGCGGAGACAGCTTTGTAGGACTGCGTCCTTAACCTGTGGGATCTGACAGTAACTCCAGTAGAGAGGGGTCAGAACTAAACTGTAGGACCCTCCTGCTAATGAAGCAGAACTGAAGCAGAATGTGGGAAACCCGTCCCCCGCATTGGGCGACCAGCACACAGAAGTACAGGGTAAAAGCACAGGGCAGAGGAGGAACGCAGGAGTGTCTTTCCCAGGTTCCTGGGTAACTGGCGTGTTCTCAGTACTTTATCTAGAAAAAACATGGTATACTCCTCGTAGCAATCCTATGAACTAGGTATTATTATTATCCCTCCTTTCTTGATGAGCAAACAGAGACCCAAGTCACCCATCATGTAAGTGGGGTAACAGGACGGTGTGAAGTTGTGACCCCAGAACGTGCAAGTGGGTGACATGACAAATACGTTAGCGCTGAGCCGACCACAGGGTTCATATTAAGTTCTCCCGATTGCTAATCACACCTGCTTCTCCTCTTTCCAGGGAACAAATTTTGCAAAGAGGTGATACATGTGCTATGCATCTGTCGTGTCCCCACTGAGCCAAGATGTAGCATCTGCCACCCACTGTGAGATGCGCTTCTGAGTGATCCCAGCCAGGCCCCGACGCTGAGAGTCACCACAGGCCTCGTCGGGTCCTGTGACCCGCTTCCATTAGAAGGACAGCAGTGCCAGGGGGTGGATCGTCCATACACTGTATTTTGAAAAGCTTGAGGTAAAAGGAATTAAAAGCAGATTTACTGGCCCACTGAACACTGGAATAATTGAAATAAGCCTAAACTATCTGCATAGAGAAAACTTGGGCTCAGAGTGGTTATCATGGAAACGAAAGTCTGCACATGTGTTTGGCTTATGTGCGTGAAGACATCAAGTCATGGATGTTTTAGGATGAGCCATTGTCGGAACCATAAAACTTCTTTAGGAGCATTATGTAATGAGATGGATAACGTGCATAAACTCACCAGAGTGCCATGCCCCAAGCAAACGTGAGGTAATCTGGAATTGCTTTATTACATTCTGTCTCAGGAACTCATGGCTGGAACGGGGAATGTGCTTCTCCCCAAGTATTCCTGGATGCGAAGTAGGTTTAAAGCGAACAGCACTGATTTCAGTGTCTCACTCAGCATCAGAAATAAAAAGCTGTGGCCTTGGTCGGGTAGCTCAGTGGGTAGCATCATCCCAATATACCAAGGGTGTGTGGGTTCAATCCTTGGTCGGGGCACACATAAGAATCAACCAATGAATGCATAACTAAGTAGATCAACCAATCGATCCCTCTCTCTGTCTGTCTCTCTCTGTGTCTAACATCAATAAAAAATAAGTAAAAGTAAAGCAAAATGAAAAGCTGCTCAGTGTACCTGGTGTGATTGAGGCTCCTACTTGCTTCCCTCATGGCACTGGCTGCTCTCCCTGCATCTTCTTCTGGTGAGAATCATAGTTCGGGCTCTTAATGGTTCGTGAATCAGCTACTTTGGTGGAACTGACTCATCCTTATAAGTAGTTATCATGGCTATGTACCTTCCGTATAGACATTTGCCCAAGTATAGTGAACCATGTACAATTCAAAACTACTGGAGCCAAAACTGTTATAGCTCTGCTGGAAGATTAGCAAAGTAAATGTTACTCAGCCTCCCTGGGAAGTAGTTCTGCCACCGTTCATTTCTTTAGATCTCAGTGGCTTGAAAGTGACATTTATGATGTATCCACTGCTCAGTTCAGTCTGGGTATATGGAGTATTTTTATATTTATTTTAGTATTACCTCTCTTTCAGAATGCTCAAACACATCATTTGGTAATACGTGCTCTGACTTAACTAGGTCACACAAAACAGTCTTATATCCCAAGAGGCTGAAATCGTGTGTCCACATGTATGTAGTGGGATCCCTACTCACCCCTCGGTTCTCCCTGGTGCCCACTAGGCCACAGTGAACAGCTGAGGTGCAGCAGGAGGGACAGCAGCAGTGACAACCAGAATATTAAATATTAGTGAAGGCCACTTCCCATCATGTTTCTAGATGAAACAGACATAGAAGCCTTCCGGGGAACCTTGTCATCTACCCGTAGAGTGCTATGTACCCCACTTAGGACACCCCCACTTCCTCCAATCATAATTAAAGAGTTATAGATGCTGAAAGCCAAGCTCCTCCAGAGTCATCATTTCAAGATTGTTGTGTACAAAGCAAGGGTCCTTGAACGTTTTTCACGGAGCTGTTTTCTCCAGCCTCCCCAGCAAGCTGGCCCTGGAAGTTGCAATTTAATGCAAGATTGCTTTTCAGCCACTGCTCTCCAGCACTGCTCCGCAGTCTGGCTGCACCGGAATGTGGACCTGGCTCGGGCCATCTGGGAGTTCGTGGCGTGCCTGTGATGGATGGACCGAGGCTGGCCTGTAATAGCAATACGTTCAGTTTGCCAAATGCCATCACCTCCAGTCCCCAGGGAGCGAGCAGTAGGGTGTGTGGCCGCAAAAAACAGTGGCACTTGTAGGGCAGATCTGTTTTTAAACACAAGCATTGGCCATCTCGTGTCATGTGTGACATTGATCTGAGTAAGATATTTAGATAATTTAAAATCTGTTTTGCAACGAGAATAGAGACATTAAAAATCACTGTCATGTTTATGCAAAAAAAAATAATTTTGTTACAGTAAGAGCTTCTTATTGCATGGCTTTGAAAACAGTGGGGTGCCCTGGCTGGTGCGGCTCAGGGGATTGAGCTCTGGCCTGTGAACTGAAAAGTCACCAATTGGATTCCCAGTCAGGGCACATGCCTGGGTTGTAGGCCAGGTCCCCAGCTGGGGTGTGGGAGAGGCAACCGATCAATGTTTCTCTCCCTCTTTTTCTCCCTTCCTTCTCCTCTCTCTAAAAATAAATAAATAAATTTAAAAGAAAAAGGAAAGGAGTGGGCTTCTTTGAAGCTGGCTGTAAGGATTGGTTGATGTGAGGACTGTACCAGGTTGATGCTAGAATCCACCAGCCTCCTCTCTGACCCGAAACACTGTGGAGACGGTTGACAGCCTAAGAGCAGACCGGAAGGATGATCTGTGAACACAAGCACACGATCGGACGTGACTGTTTCTTCAGATGTGTCCTGAGACAGGCGTGTATCCATAGGAATAGAGAATAAGGAGAAATGCGATTTTCCTTGCCTGTGGATAAAGGTAACGCTAAGCGGTTCGATCCTACGTGCAGCTGGATGTTGCATTTCCGGTTTCAGGCCCTCAATCAGCCTGGTTCTCTGCGTCGTGACAAGTACCCCGCTAGGCCGCTTTTTCTTGTTTTGCAAACTCTTCTGCCTACTTGTCAGGCAAATCATCTTGCAGCTCTTTGGAATTAAGCTCTCTAGTTAAATTCAGCAGCCAGCAGAAAATCCCTTCCATTGTGCATAATTTGTGTTTGAGGAGACAGGCAAAGTAATGAACATACCGCAGTCTTTTAACAAGTCAGGGATGGATTTTTCCTGGTCAGGACTGAGTTTCTATACTCCCGTCAACCATGGGGAGACGCTAGTATTAGAGAGGCTTTTGTATGTCTTGGGGGTTTTCAAACACGCAAAGTTGAAAATACGAGAAAGTCTGTACACCTGAGTCATAAATTCAATATCAATATCATTAACATTTTACTATTTTTCTATGTATTTACACACACACACACACATTTTTTAGCATGCATTGATGATCCTTGCATAACTGATTACTGTTATTTCAATGGTGGTGGCTATATGGTGATATTTAGCCTATCATTTCTTTAACATACATGAGCTGGCATTCTCCTGAAAATAAAATCTTTCTTTCACTCAACATCTTGTAATGACTATAATTCCTCTCCAGAAGACTGTGTAAATGCTTAAGTTTTTCTCTTTAAAAATGTTCAGATTAAGCCATTGGCATAACGGTAACCTCCAATTGTAGTAATTCTTTCTCTCCGTTTTCTTGCTTCCTTCCTTCCCTCCTTCCTTCCTTCTGGTATAATTGTGGAGTCATGGACTATTTATTCACTGGGTTATAGTTACAGCTGTCTTCCTGAACTGATTCAGATAGCCCAAAATCTGGCCATGTGAAGGCCCTTCAAAGTGTGCCCTTTCTTATTCGTTTTACTTGTTATTTTGAAATAATTTCAAGCGTACAAAAATGTTGCAAGAATCACACAAAAAAGCTTTCTCAATTTGTCACTCAGCCATTAACATTTTACAACATTCTCTCTCTTTGCTGTCTCATTCTCGAGCCGCACAGGAGTGAATCACAGCCACGATGCCCCATTTACTACAAACACTTGAGTGTGCATTTTCCCGAAACAAGGAGGTCTGCTACGTAACCAAGGGCCAGAAATCAACGATGACACAATATTGCCATGACCTCCCCCCCCAACTGCTTCAGTCAGCACCTCACTCCCAAAGGAATGCAGTGCCCAGCTCTTGGGCGAAAGAAGGCCATTTGGAATGTTGTAATAGGAACCTAAAAATGAAGTCTCTGTGTCCGAGGTAGTGTTTGCACCCTAGTAACTGTCTCTAGAACTGGAACATTGTTTCACGAAATGCCCCGGGGAGGAAGATCAGTGAGAGAAATTAGCCATAAATCCAGTTCATTATTTTTTGTCTTTCTTCGGCAAAATACATTCTTTTTCTATATAAGGACATAAGTAACTACAGATAGTTACTCTGAAGAGCAAGAACTAAAAAGAAGACTCCCAGCATGTGTAAAGCCTTGCTGACCTTAAAATTGCTTTCGTGTACCGGTTGACCTTCAGAGGGGCAAACTGAGTGAGAACTCACAGGTGTTCAGATGTGATGACCAGGCTCCAGGTCTCGGTCTGCGCATGGCGCAGTTCACGTCCCACGACCACGGGAGTCTGGGTGTTACGGAGCTCAAGACTCTCAGGGGCTTCTAAAGATATGAATATTGTGAAAAAATATAAATATTGAGGCTTGCTTTTTCTCTCCTCCATATTAATAGCACTTTTATTATTTTGTTTTCTACCTACCACATGCTGCTTAAAAGTAATGTTTATTTTCCATGTAGTTTCTAAAAATAATATTTTTTAAAGACAAGACTCAGCCTACACTAGAAGGTAGTTTAATTGCTTATAAACATATTCTTGTAAAATTCTTAAATTATAACTGATGAATATAGGTGTGTGTGCATACACATATATTATACTTTTATGTAAAACTGTACAATGTGTGGAATATTATGGTGACTGCTTTCAAATTAAAATACTCCACTCATGGATAAAAAGTCACATGTGACATCCTAGGGCTATCGTACCTAAAACCCTTCACATCATTTGTTGTTTCTGTCATTGGTGTGGAACGGACATGCACACAGCGCTTAAGGTTTAGGGATTTGTGGGTTTTGTGGCCTTCTGCTTTTACTGGCTGTAGCGAGGTTATCCCAGAACCTTGGACATCCTTCCTACCTCTCTTTTCTTCATGTGTTTACCCAAAGATCATGAATAGAATGGCGTCCGCCTCAGTGTGCATTCAGGTGAGGTGAAGCTTCCAGGATGGATCAGCCCCAAGCCTCCAACGCCTCCACCTCCAATCAGGATGAAAGAAGCCAGCTGTCTCTTGGTGGCTTGCCCGCTGCACTGCTTTAAATGCGACTTTGATCTTAGCCCTCTCCTGGTCCGCAGGTCATTCATATTTTACGCCCTTTCCCCAACCTCAGGCCTGCCAGCTGTTTTCTCTTTATCTGAGGTGTAAGGTGAGCCAAACTATCTTTCGTTTTATAAATAGTTAAAAATATGTTTTAAATACATACACACACACACACAGCTGACAGTACCTTTAATACAGAGTACAAATATTTGCTCAGTCTATGTTTACGTACATATTGCCTTGCCGTATAACTTATTTGCACACTAGGACTGAGGAAGTCAGTTGAAGTCTCTGTTTAAAAATCCCTGTTAATTTTTTGTCCTGTAAATCCTATTCTTCATTGCTAGAGTGAAATGACAGCTCACATGTCATGAAACGCATTTCTTTTGATAGTAGACATTTGGATCACAACTGTTTGCAATCCTTCGTTAGGCTGAGACGAGGGTGACTCAGAAGCCACACGACCCTTGGAGTCACAGGGGAGGTCACTCCTCCCCCCGCCACCCACGTGCGGGAACTCGGCCCAGGCCCAGCTGGGCCTTGCACACACCACTACTAGCTTGGACTTCTCCACCTCCGGACGAACGGACCAATGGTTATTCTTATTGGTCCGTCCTTATTTAGGACAGCCTATCTCCAACAAGAATTTGAGGCAGCTTCAAAATAGATGAATAGCTATTGGCTGAGCAGATTTCGGAGCTTCACCCCACTAAGCGTAACAGTTGCTCAGCGCCAGGAGTCAGCTGAACACTGAGCGGGAAGCCTCATTCATTCAGGCTCACCCTGTACTTCCTGGGCGCTGGAGGCGCCGGTGCACGTCAGAAACTACTTACCGTAGATCGTGCCACCCCAGACCACTTGCAATTAGGGAAAGGGCGTTGAAAGCTTAAAAAAGGGGGGGGGGGCATTTATGTAACAAAATATACAGAGCTTGTCTTTTACTAAGAGCAGCTCCTTATTTACATAGAAAATATTTCAATTTGGTCCATCTGTAAAATCTTCCTATTAAAAAAAGTGAAATTTGCTGATTTTTTTCCAACCTGAAGAATTACCTTGCCAGGAAGAATTTTTTTCCTGAACATGTACACAAATAGGCAACGATTCCCCCAAATAAGACCTAGAACTTTGGGATAATATTTTATTTCTCAATTTGGAATCTTTTATTATAGGGATCTTGAGCTGTTTGGGGGTTTTCTCTGTTTCGTTGTGTTTGGGATTTTTCGGAAGGGCATATTGTAAAACACATGCCACATTTGGACGTCCCAGTCCAGTCCCCATTATTTCGTGCGTACACTCTTGCCATAGTCTTCCTTCCACCTGGTCTCCTTCCACACTCGTTGAACTGTGGTCTCTTCTCTACAAGGCGGCCAGTGTCGCCTCCAAAGATGGAAAACACACGATAGACTCCTCCCCTCACACCCTTCAAAGGTTTCCCATTTCCCTCGGGGTGGGGTGCTGTTATATCCCATGTTCCCCCCCTTCCCTGCTACTCTGATCCTGTCTCCCGCTCCTTCCCTTTGCTTCTCTGCTCCTATGCCTTCCACCTCCCTGCTGTACTTCCAACATACTGAGCCCACTCCGGCCTCAGGTTCTTTGGGCTTTGCTCTACGTGAAATATCGTTACCCTGGTGATCACTACAGTACCTGCCTCAAAACCCTCAAATCGCACCTTACCAAAGAGAAGCTCCTCTAACTGGGCACATTGTAGGAAATAGCACACCTGTTCTCTCTACCGACATTTGTCCTTGCCTTAATCTTCTTCTAATATCTTATTTGATGTGATTTGATGTGATACTATATGATATTCATTTGTTTACTATCTCCTCAGCTAGAATGTAAGCTCCGTAATGGCAGGGCTCTGTGTCTAACCTCTCACAGTCCCAGCCTCCAGGGTGTCCCTGGCCGAAAGCTCACTGTCGAATGAACAATTACCACCCACAAGCTGAGATATGAATTCCTTTTTTTCTTATTAAAGATTGTATTTATTTATTTTTAGACAGAGGAGAAGAGAGGGAGAAAAACATCAATGTGTAGTTGCCTCTTAAGTACCCTCCATCGGGGACCTGGTCTGCAACCCAGCCATGTGCCCTGACTTGGAATCGAACCGGTGACCCTTTGGTTCACAAGCCCACACCAGCCAGGTGAGATACGACTTTCATTTGCTTTTGACTAAAATTTCAAATGAATGCAATAGTACTGATAAACTTACACAGATCAAAAGTTCTGATTCAGATATGGGTGCATCATTACCATATTTTCCACCATTGTCCCCCATGGAGTCTTTTTAGACATATTTTTTTCCTGATCACCTGCCATGAAATTTTAATGCCATAGATATATTGCATATGTTTTATATATTATATACATCTCTTTCTTTGTGTGTGTATATATATATATATATATAAAACAAATATATTACATGAAAAGAATAAGATCTTTTGGCCCACTCCACAAGAATCAATATTTGTCCTTTTGAGAATGCATACTCAATATCTACATTGAGTAAAACTGGATAAACTGATTTATTATGCAGTATATATCAGTTAGTCTAGGGCATAAAATCTTCCTGAATATGGAGTCTAGAGGAGAAAAATAATGATTCTATTTGATTTTTTTTTAAGTTGGGAACCACGTGAATTACTGCTGACTCTCACTGTCATTTTGCTCTGAGAGTTATGTCTTCTCCAAGCCAGTTGCATAGCTTCTTCCACGCAGTTAACAAGCTATAAAAAAATACACAGGCTGCAGCCCGAGCCCCGCCTTTCGTTTGCTGGCTAGTTTCCTGGCTGTATTGCTTTCGACTAAATGCCTGATCTGTGTGCAACAGGAGTGCCTAGGGGCAGTGGGGGACAGGTTCTGGGGTTTAGCCAGGGACAGCTGCCAGCTGCCCATTGTCTTAGGGGAGGTCTCAGAGGAGGGTTTCTGTAGAATATTCATTACTTCTCCAGGTGTGCCTTTTTGGGGTCTTTAGTCATTGCTGTTGATTCTGCTGTCACTCACCCAGTTTTGCTGCTTTTCTGGGCCTGGAGCTGAAACACAACTGAGGCCTAGAAGTTATCTCCAGGGAAGAGAGACCAGGGGAGGACAGGTCACCCTGGAGGCAAGGTTCCTGTTTTCCCAGTTTTCCCTCCTGCCAGGTGCTGGGGCCTTTCGCCTGGTGACTCTCTGTAACCTGCTCAGCCACTGTGTTCAGCTCTGTCTCACTTTCCCTATGTTTTGACCATCCTGTATTATTGGGACCTGACACACCAGGAATGAGCCTTCCTGGGAACTGATTGTGATGTTTTCCAAAAAAGATTGCAATCAAAAAGGGAGAGATCTAGAAAAATAATATAAACAGAGCCCCTCCAAAATAAGGCCAGACCTGCCACCCTAGAGTAACTGCCTTGCACATGTTAAGCCTCAAAGCTTTGGAATGCTAAAACAAAGCAAACTTCGGATTGTGCCGAACGCAACATTGAGTCCCACAGAACTGTTTCTAAGGAAAAGCAGATAGCATGAAAATTAAAAAAATTGTTTACAATTAGCAGCACCCTGTTAGGTTATCTGCATCAATAAAGGGGCCTCCCTTTCACTGATGTCATTGTTCCCCTTCCCTTTCTCATAAACACCCCTTGACTTTGTCCCTTAATCAGAACAGTATTCCGGTTTCTGCCTTAACCAACGCCTTCCAAATAGCTATTCCTTCTCACCGCAAATACACGCTCGTTGCCTCTCACTTTGGTATCTTCATTTTTAGGTTATCAGTTTGAACTATCCTCAGGTCCTAAGACACAGTAACATGTTTCACAAACAGATGCTCGCTGACATGTTAAATTTCCTTCTAAGATGGACTCTCAGAGGAGATGTGCCTGTTCGATCATATAAACAAGTAGTTGGGAAGGTTTTACTCTAAGACAAGAAACTACCCAGGAGATGCCTGGTACCTGGGAGGAGTCGTTTATGTGCAATTCCTATGAGATACTTGCACAGGTACCAGATTATTAACTGACTTGAACACTTACTGTCAGACAAAGTCTGGGCGGTGTGTGCATGTGTGTCCACAAGGTTTAGAGCATTCTGCTGCGAGCTTTGAGGCTTGGAGAGGAAGACATGTACCCATCTTTTAAAGAAAGCACTTTCAATGTAATAAAAAAAGAGCCAGAGCAAATAAAAGGTATACAGCAGATATATAAGGATCCCTATTTATTTATAGAGTGGACATAATACTAATTAAAACAAGCGTTGAAGTAGTAACGGAGACCAGAGGAATCTGGTATAACCATGGGCAGGTTTAGTGGGAGACAGTGTCTTTTTTTTAAAGGTTTTATTACTTTATTTTTAGAGGAGAAGAGAGGGAGATGAACATCAATGTGGAAGAGAAATATCGATCATTTGCCTGTTGCATGCCTCCAGCTGGGGACCTGGCCCACAACCCAGGGATGTGCCCTGACCAGGAATTGAACTGGCGACCCTTTGGTTTGCAAGCTGTCACTCAATCCACTGAGCAAGCCACACCAGTCTGGGCAGAAGACAGTGTCTTTAAACACAGTGATTTAATGTCACTTCTCTGAACTAACACAATTAGCAAATCTGTGCTATTTTGTGGGTGAATCCTTTAGACCTAGTGTTAAGCTCTGTAAATGTCATTACAAATCATTATGTCTAAAACACTTCATAGCAATGAATTTTTACAAAAGACCTTTAAGAATGTGACTATGTATTTAGCCAGGTCAGTTGTTTAATCTTTGGAGGATTTTATAATACAATTTCTTAAATACAAAATTTCCAGTAAGTAATCAATGGAAATTAATGACAACCCAGAAGAAGCAGGAAAAGTAAATGAAGTGACCACACACGGCCAGGAGGAGTGTTCTGCGGGCCAGCAGTTTCTTCTGTGCTGGAGACCGTCAAGGCAGCCCCGCGCTGATGTGCCGAGCTCCGCAGCACTTCTCTGTTCCCATCAGTTAGCACAACATCCTTTGGCTACGGCTCCGGGCATTGATGTACCAACATGCTTGTACGAGGAAAAGGAAAAGAAACACACAACCAATGCAGTGCTGGCTACGGGTCAACACCCTTCCGAGCACGCACATTGGGCTTGTGCTTTCTATTCAACACAAAACACTCCTCCACTAAGTTCGTCGATAAGTTGCAAGCTGTTTGGAAAGTGGCATCAACACACGCAGGGTGGCTATGCACTTTTCTCATCCTCTTCAGTGGGACCGTCACTTCCAACCAAACGGATTCATCTGTGTTCTGATGAAACGCTAGTGGCATATGCTTCAGGGACACCTGGTTGATTTCTTTTTCTGTAAAAAAATTTCTGTGTTTGTACAAAAGCTAAGACCTATTTCTCAGTATTGCACATGGAGTTGATCGTGCAAAGTAGGCCCCTCTTCTAGTCCCTTCTCCCTGAAATACCCAGACACACTGTGATTGCTGTTCAGACCCTTGGCTCTTGGCTTGAATTTAGGCTCCACCTCTTACTAGCTGCACAACTTTGAATAAGTTACTTAATGCACTTCCTTATTAGTAAAATGTGGATAGTAGCACCTATCTCAAACTTGTATGAAGCGAATTAGAGAGCATACTGTTCTGGTCTGTGGCACATAGTAGCCAGTCAATGGTAGCTAGTTAGCTAAAGAACACCCAGTGGTATTCGATGATGTACTAACAGGGCTTTATGGTCCTCCAGGAAGCACTCTGAATGGATCATCTCACCGGCCAGCAGAGGTAGCCACCCAACCACGGTGCTGCCTTCAGGGGGTCAGAGGTCTCTTCCCTGAGTCATGCCGGGCCTCACTTCCCAGGTAATCCTTTATGTAACAGAATCTTAGGCAGCCTGCCTGGGCCTCCACTGCCTGCCACCTGGCACAGAGGGAGGAAATCCTTCCCTGGGAGACGCTGTGCACGGTTCCCGTGACCCTGTCTGACATGTGCGGTCGGTCAGGACAGCGATTGGGTAACACCTCCCCTCTCTTCCCTTCTTTCCCACTCACGTCTTCCTCCTGCAGCTGCGATGTCTGATGTCCTGCCCGAACCCTGGGAGCCCAGCTCTCAGTTTTGGTCAAGTAAACAGTAGGCGTTGATCACACTCCTGGTCCTCCTGCAGAAATATTTGCGGAAGGCCTCGTTCCTTGTATGTACCCAGTGTGCCTCCTGAGAAACGGCGACTCCCTCCTTCGCCCACTGACGACTCATCTCGGGGCTGGCTGTGCCTGGGACTGGCTGCGGCCATTGCGGACACCATGCAACTGCCCGTCCACTTACATTTCCGTCGCCAGTCTACCCCAAGGACAGGCTGTGCTAAAGAGAAAATACCCAAGGAGAGCATGTTTTCTGACTGCCTCGGTATTGATGAAAAAAAATACTTGATTTCTAATGTGTCCTAAAGTTACACAAGTGTATTTTAGTTAAACATACAGAAATTTATTTTATTTTAACAGTGAATCCATTTCAGTGAATAAAACATGTTATAATCACCTCGAATTCATCCCATTTGTGAGGGAAGGATCCCTGCTCTAGAGTTATGGGGACAGCACACTGGACACCTGACACTGGACGGCAGTTTGTCATGCACACTCACAACCCAGGGGAGGACGCAGCACATCTGCAGGGCCGCGGGGGCCTGGAGTGAACAGACAGAGGCCGTGGGAGGCAGACTGAAGTGAGGCCCGGTTGCCCGGGAGGACGTGATTGGCCTGGGGGAGTAATGCCCCTGGCTAGCAGGGGACTGAAACCCACCCCACCGCCTCAGGAAAAGAGGAACTGCCTCTGGCTTCCTTGATAAGGACCGTTGTTTGGCTGGGGACCTTACTCCCAGGTGCAGGGTGTGGAGGGAGAGTGGGACAGTCAGGGCCCTCCCAGTGTCACCACAGGTCAAGGCAGCCCAGAACTTGGGCCGTGATATTAGGCCTGCAGCAGACATGGCCGCATGGTGAACCCCTCGTTCTCCTGGTAAGATCCGAGCAGATGAATTTTCCAACAGTGGCTGTCATTTGCTAAAAGACTTTTTTGATTACCCCACAGACTGCCCAAGGCTGGGACACAGTGATACACGTTGGGACAAAAGTAGATTGGTTACGTGACAGGGGCCTGGCCCTGAGCAGGTCTGCCTGGGGCCAGCTGTAGTGTGTGGAAAGGATTTCACAATGTGAGTTCACCTGACTATGAGAGTACATTCATTGAAGCTGGGGACAGTGAAACAAGGACGGACTCAGCATGGAAGAAACAGCAGGAGAGCCTGGGTGGGACTGCCTGAGCTCACCAGGAGGTCAGAGGAAAGGGGGCTTTGGAGGCAGGTTTAGGGGATCAGCCTGGGACAAGCTGCCTGGCATTTAGGAGATGCATCCCTGTGGGGAAAGATGAAGGGACAGGGAATAGCACAGGCTGCTCTGCTGAGGGAGAGACCGTGGGTGCTGGCTCCTTTGTCTTGAGGTTTGTCTCTCTTTATTGCAGGCTTGAATCTTAGGGGAGGTCTCAGGGGAGGGTTCAGTAGAATATTCTTCAGTTCTTCAGATGTGCCCTTTCAGAGCAACAGTTCCTTCTGATTGGCCAGTGGCAGGGTCTTTAGTCCTTGTGGTTGGTTCTGGAGTCCCCCACCTGGTAATACTCTTTTCTGGGCCTGGAGCTGCAAAACACCTGAGGCCCTGATGTCATCTCCAGGGAGGGGAGACCAGGTGCGGGAAGGGCATCCTGGGGCAGGGGTCCCTCTTTCCCCAGTCTTCCCCCTGCAGGGGCGGCCGTCTGCGCCCGGCTGTCAATAACTCTGCCGTTGTGTTCGGCTACGTGTCTCAGCCTCCTCATTCCACTCCCCAAAACGGTCTCCTAGCTTCTCGCTACCCTGAGGTCTGTAGTTATGAGTACGGGAAACAGTGTTTATTATTGTAGGACTATTTCTTAATTATTGTATCAGTTTCCACACAAACAGCTATAAACCTACTTTTGCTCCGCCCTGTATTGTGAGAAAGAAGCAGTTAGTTGTTAACTATCTCAAGACAATAAAACAAAGACGTGTTATTTCCTTTCCTGACATGTGGATGCCGTTCTAGTCCTGCAAACACAAGAGGAAAACATGTTTTTCTCTTCGTGAGTGTAGATATCCTCTCAAAACAGCAGAATAATTTGTAATTTTCTTATGTGTTAGGTACCAGTGCTTCACCATCTCTTGAAACCGGAAAAAAAAAAAAAAACAGCGTCCATGCTGCTTGTCACATATGGAACACTATAAGCAGAGACAGAGATTAAACCTCTACGGGCACTTTACTCAGATGGCTGGCCATCTGAGAAGATGGTGGGTTCCTGTCCTAACAGACATTTTAAAATTCCATTTTGAAATGGCCCCTTTCATAAGGAGAACAAAGTGTAGGTCAGGGGGTTGGAGTTCAGGGAAAAGTTCACTGGATTTTAAAAACTGCAGTATTCTCCCCGTGGGTGGTGGTCAACTCAGTACAGTGGCTCAAATACCATCTTGCATGGCTCACAGTCGTCCTGAGTCACAAAGGTGGAACGGCTTATGGTCTCCTGGAGTCAAGGAAGGTCGTGCCTTCAGTTCCTGGAATCATAGCTTTCCCTCACATTGATTACTGAGCTTATTAGCTCTTACTTAAACTAAAATTTTCAACTGTTGAGTCCCCTATCACAACTTCTCCCTCCGAGGGTAGGTTTTATAGCGCGCACCCATACAACAGCATGCTAGGCAGCAGCTGAAAAGACTCAGGTAGGTCCGTAGGCAGCATTGTGAAAATAAGTCAGGGAATCTAAAGACTGAACTAACAGCAGATAAAACAGCGTCAGGCACAGACACTGTTATCCCAGTATCCGTCAATGAGTGAATGTCGGTAATAGGTATCATTAAAATGAACCAGTACCAGGTTCAAAAAGATGAGGACATTTCCGTGGAAGCCTGCAGGGCCTGCTGGCTGACACTCAAGGTCAGTGCTTAAACTGAACCTGTGCCAGTGTCCTTCTGGGTGCAGATCTTGAATCATCTCCATCAGCATCACTCAAGTTGGTCTCAATCTAAGAGATCCGGGTTTGGTTTGTCTAGGGCCAAGACTCGGTGTTCCAGAAATCCTCCCAGGCGAGCCTGAAATCTCCTGCTGTTTGAGAATCCCTGGGCTAAATAATGAAATATGTGCACTTTGAATGTTTGTGTCCCCCTGAAATTCATATGCTGGAATCCCAAGTTGATGGTTTTAGGTGTGGCCTTTAGGAGGTCATTAGGTCACGAGGTTGGAGCCCTCGCGGATGTGTTAGTGCCCTTATACAAGAGGGCCCGGAGAGCTTGCTTGCCCTTCTGCCGTGTGAGGGTCCGAGGAGAAGACAGCCATCCGTGAGGCAGCGGGCCCTCACCAGGCACAATCTTTCAGCACTGTGAACTTGGAGTTGCCAGCCTCCAGAACTGTGAGAAATACATGCTGTGTATAGCCACCTGGTTTACAGTCTGCCACCCAGTAGCAGCCCAGACAGATTGTGACAGGAGGTAAGAGACCCCTCTTCTGACCAGCATAGGCCCACTGAGTCACCATTTCATTCCTGGTGTGAGGGCAGGTGTTTTGAGTCTCCCTTTGCAAACTACCATACTCTTCTCACTCGCACATGTACGTGAATTTCATGATGAAAAGAAATGTGCCTTTGTCCTTTATGAGTTTTTTGTATTCTTAAAATGCATTTTATTCACTTAAATCTGAGGTACACTAAATGAAAACACCAAAGTCTTCATGTTTAACTCCCTTTTTTATGGGCTTCAAAATTGCTGTCACCTTGGTCTCCGATAAGGTCCCAATCTGCTGATGACATGAGGGCCTTGCCAGACGTCTCCTGATGTCTGCTGATGACATGAAGCTCTCTTCCACCACCTTGGACTTGGTACCCACCTCTCCACCACGTGCAGTCAGGCTGGACCTTCATGAAAAGCTGTTTACGCTGGAAGACCCTGCATTAGTCGTAGTTCAGCTCCCCCCAGTTTTTGAGATAACCTAGACTCCTTTGTGGTGGGGCTGAGGCTGGTGTTATCACTGGCGAGGGGTTGTGTCCCCTGGGCTGCTGGCACGCTCTCCTCTTCTTCACCCCGAGCGGTGGCAGGCTAAGGAGCAGAAGGATGGCGACCTTAGGCTTCACTTGTCCTCCCCAGTCCTGCGGTGTTGGGAATGACTTCTGGTGGGAATTCTGTCCTGTTCCCATCTCTCCCTCTGGACTTCAGCCTCGGGTTGGAACACTCTGTAGCTTCTGTCCTGTTCACTGTGTAGCCTTCACTCTGCAAGGCTGAGACAAGGGGTCCTGCTATGGCACCTGTAAATGTTTCCACAACAGGCTGGCTGGTCATCTCTGGTTCTTCAATCACCACACAAGTGCGCCCTCTGGGGAGGAGCCAGCAGCTCCTGCTGACATGCCGAAAGCACGCTCTTGAAGCAAGCACTTGCTCCGACTACTCAGAGACCCCTGGGGGACACTGCAAAAGTACCTGCCGTGGACATGCTGGCTCCACTTGCTGCTGGATGCACGAGGGCCACTCCTGCCGATGCTGTATGTACATGCCCAGTCTGTAGCCTTGGTCGCCTCCGTGCCCATGGCATCTGATGTTGTGCCTGTTATTAGCACTGCTGCCCCTTTGTCAGGCACTGCAGGTGTTGTGATTAGGAGAGTGTGCTTCCAGGAACACAGTTTGTGCACGAGGCATGTTGGGCTCCTTCCCCTTCAGCACAGTGAGAAGAGGCACCCCAAATGTCTCCGGACCACGAGAAGGCTTTCCATACTGACTTGGTGGCGATCCCCTTATCCTTAGTGCTCCACAGCAGCCAGGCTGTGCCTCCCACACAGGTGTGCCGGTTGTGTCTGCAGCTGGGGTGGCTTGGGTACAGCAGCCAGCTGCCACTGGTGGTCCTGGGGGGCAAACAAGATTCTCTGGGAGCAAAAGATCTCTTGCATCTGAAGAGGTCACAGCTATAGGTAAAAGCTTCTCCAGTGGCAAGTTTTAGGTGGGGCTGTTGTTTAGGTGGGCCTGTTGCAGTCGGCTGTCTTTGCAAATGTCAAGGGAAGCTGCCTGGTTACTTCCAAGGTCTTTGCTGGCTGTGGCCTCTTCCTGGGTGTCTCAGCCACATCTGGCACACTACTCACAGCGTGCAGCTGTTTAGGCCAGCAGCGAAGTATCAGGTATTGCGAGGCTGGAGCTGGTGGATACGAGGCTCAAGGTCACCATTTGTACATCATGCATATGCTCATGCACCAGTCACTTCTCTCTTACTGGTCTGGATCAAGTGTTCTGGGCGCATTCTTGAATATAACATACTGTTCCTGTACAGCAGTTTCCCACAGAGGTATTAAACATGCTTGCTGCACACTGCTTCCCACTGTGTATTAAGGTATTAAGATAACACGGAGTTGCTGCTCTGGTCTGCCTTCCATCAGCACCTCCCTCACTGCACCAGATAGGCCGCCTGCCTCCCCAGCCCCCCGATGGCAGTGGCTGAGCTGCAGTTTTTGCAGCCCCGTTTTTGTTCTTCAGGACCGTGGGAGGGACAGCTAGGAAGGGATCGGGTGCTGAGCACCCACCTCTCAGCCCTTTGGTGCCAGCTGGGGAGGAGTCTGGCGTGTGGGTCCGGACTGTGCCGACCCTACTGCACCAAGATCTGCCGACGCGCTCAATAGGGGTGTTCCTGGCCAGCCGGGGTGTCCACTGCCGCCTCCGCTTGAGCTCAGTTCAACTGCCTGCCTCTTCCTGGCCCTCCACCTAAACCACCCTGTGGACGCTTTTGACCCTCTACCTCCCATTCTGATCTTGCCCACTCCTCCGCCCTTTATCCTCACCCAGCCTCAGGGTAAAGGCATGATTCAACCTGCCTCTCCCAACACTGCGACCCTGCCTAGACACCCCTGTCCTCACCTTACCCCCTCAGAAGGGGGGAAGTAAGCACAGATACCACAGCCATGGGGAACGGCCCACCTCTGGCTTGGGAGTGTGACAACAGAGGGGGTTAATTACAAAATCAAAGATTTCGCATGTGGGCCCATCTGCTTGGTTTTCCACTAGAAAATCATCCAAAGGCAGGGATGTGTTTGTTCAGAAATGACAACCTCTGTGTGCTGAAAGGGACGGCAGAAATCAGGTATTACAATGCAATGCCCTCATCACACGCGGAGTTGGAGATACTTGGCCCTGGTGCGGGGGACCCAGGACCCTGCCCCTGGGGAAGACAGTTGGGGGCCTCGTGGTAAGCAACCTCACACCACCCCGGCAGTTGCAAACTTCTCCTGTGCATATCAGTGGCTCTGTTTGTTCAGATAGACACAAATTGTTTGTCCTTTAAACAATTTCAAAACATTCTTTGAAGCAAGATGCTTATGTAAACTGATATAGATGAAAGCTTCATCGAATCAGTTATTGCTGGCTATGTTTGAGCTATCTAGTTATACTTGGAGCCAGATTACTTAGCTAGAGCAAATTTTAGGGGGGAAAATAGAGTTGTTTGGTTACCGAAAATGCCTCTTCCGCTCCGAAAGGTTTGCCCTGAATTTGGAGGAGCATTTTCTATGGGACAGGCCTTCATTTCTTTAGGCCTGAGTTAATGTAACAAAGGAAAATGATATGGTGATACTGATGAGGAAACCCGGAGTTAAAAAATGTTAGCTTTACCTTAGGAGTTAGGAGGCTTAGTGAGTAATGCACGTTATCAGAAAGCTGTTGTTCCAGGAACTGGGACGCATGACTAGACTGAACAGAATGCGGGAGGACTGCAAGCAATCCAGATGCTATCTGAGCCTTCGTGCCTTGGGAGAGAATGTCCAGACATAGATAAAGAATCCCTGGTCAGCTGGAGATGAGACATTAAGACAGCTGTTTGGGTACATAACCCACTGCCGTCTTAGATTACCAGCATCTGAATAAAGTGCCCATGAAGATTCGATCCTCGTCTCTACTTACTGGTTCTAGTAGTGACGGGCCTGGGGAATAAACAAGATTTCCATGAGCAAAAAGATCTCTTGCATCAGAAGGGGACACCGCTGAAGGAAAGATCTTCTCCAGTGGCAAACGTTTCCAGATTCATATTCTGGCAACTCCAGTCGGGACAATCCAGCTTTGGACTCTCCAGTAAGTCTGGGTATTTGGCGGGGTGTCCCGTGGGCTGCCTAGACTGGGGGGTCCTGGGGTGTACATTTGGAGACTCCCTAGCAGCTACCAAGTGACTTGGGGAATCTCTTTCTCCAACTCTTGGGACTCCCTTCCGCTTTTCTCTTTTGATCGAATCACTAGACTTTCTGGTTCAGGATTACAGTCTTAGGTTAGGACTTAGATTGGTCATCCGGAATTAAGGTGCCTTCTGGTTTGTGTTTTATTGCAGAGGTCTGTCTGGTAGAATGGTGAGGCCATGCCTCCATTCCAGGAAACAGCCTTTCAGAATGAATTTTTTTAATTATATTTTATTGTTTATACTGTTACAGCAGTCAGAGTTTTTCTCTCTTTTCCTTTCTCTACCCAAGTCCCCCAACCACGCTCACTCAGGCAACCCCCACACTGTTTCCCAAGCCCACGGGTCCTGTATACTTGTTCTTTGGCTACTCTATTCCCTAAGCTGTGCTTTACATCCCCATGACTATTCTGCAGCTGCCTGTTTGTACTTCTCAGTCCCTTCACTTTTTTACTCATCTCCCTGGCCCCCTTCCCTCTGGCAACCATCAAAATGTTCCCTGTATCTATGATTCCATTTCTGTTCTGCTCCTTTGTTTATTTT
The DNA here is from genome assembly GCF_021234435.1 of Artibeus jamaicensis. Lineage (NCBI taxonomy): Eukaryota > Metazoa > Chordata > Mammalia > Chiroptera > Phyllostomidae > Artibeus > Artibeus jamaicensis. The sequence continues at coordinate 15,799,382 of NW_026522056.1, read as the reverse complement.
GGTTTTTACCGACCATCAATAGAGATGTACTTATTGCCATTTTATCGTTCATATTTTTTATTTTCTTCTTCTTAAACAGGACTCTAGCTTTTCATATAATATGTGTCTAGTGGTGATGAACTCCTTTAGCTTTTTCTTGTTTGGGAACCACATTTTCCTGTCTTTTTTGATTCTAAATGACAGTTTGCTGGGTAGAGTAATCTTGCTTACAGGTCCTCGCTCTTCATCACTAAGTATTTCTTGCCATTCCCTTCTCGCCTGCAAAGTTTCTTTTGAGAAACAAGCTGACAGTCTCATGTGAGCTCCCTTGTAGGTAACTAACTGCTTTTCCCTTGCTTTTAAGATTCTCTCCTTGTCTTTAACCTTTGGCATTTTAATTATGGTGTGCCTTGGTGTGGGCCTCATTGGCTTCACCTTGTTTGGGACTCTGCACTTTCTGGACTTGCATGTCTATTTCCTTCACCACATTAGGGAAATTTTCTGTCATTATTTTTTCAAATACTTGTTCAATGACTTGCTCTCTCTTCTCCTTCCAGTGCCCCCATGATACAAATGTTGGTATGCTTGAAGGTGTCCTAGAGGCTCCTTACACTGTCCTCATTTTTTTTTTAATTCCTTTTGTCTTGCTATTCTGAATGGTTGTTTTTTGCTTCCTTATGTTCTTTATGATTTGATTCTCAGCTTCATCCACCCTACTGTTGATTCCCTGTAAATTATTCTCTATTTCAATTAGCGTATCCTTTGTTTCTGAATGGATTTTTTAATGCTGTAGAGATCCTCATTAAATTCCTTAGGCATCCTCATAACCAGTGTTTAGAACTTTTCATCTGATAGAGTGCTTATCTGTACTTTGTTTAGTTATTTTTGTGGAGTTTGGTCTGCTCTTTCATTTGGGCCATGTTTCTTTGTCTCCTCATTTTGGCAGCCTCCCTGTGTTTGTTTATATGTATTAGGTAGAGTTGCTATGTCTCCCAGGCTTGGTAGAGTGGCCTAACATATTAAGTGTCCTGTAGAGTCCAGTGGCAAAATCTCTCCTATACCCAATTAAGTATTCAAGGTGTACCCACTGTGTGGGCTCGGTACATCCTCTGATATAATAGCTGAGCCTTGATTGCTGTTGGTACGTCCAACGTCAGCCACTGTTTGTGTTCTGTCTGAGGTCAGTAGCATAAGATACAAAGTGATCTGACGATGGCTGCTACTTGTGCGGGCCTGGAGGTGTCTAGGCAAGGCCAAGCTGTAAGCCAAGGCCACTGCTGCCAGTGTTGGGCATGGGGCAAAGTAGTAAGAAGTATGGGGTTCACAAAGGCAGATGGTGCTTGTTTGAGAGAATATAGGAAAATCTGAAGCATGGGCCAAGACAAGACATTCATATGGAAATGGAATAGCCACTGTAAACTGCTTGGGTGTGCTCAGAAGTTGAGTGGGTCATGGCCTCAGAGTGAGGCAGAGTGAGACAAAGAGTGTGAACCGAGTTGATAGAGTCTCAGGTGTGGTACCTGCTTGCCGGCTTTGTGGCTCTGTGAGGGGTGGGATCAGAGAAAGAACAAATGGCCTCTACTAGCACTTCTGTCTGGGAGAAAGCTGCCCCCAGCTCTCACCCTGATGTCAGACAATTCATTTCCTCCCCATCTGTTTCTGATGCCTTTCAATCTGCTGCTTCAGTGCTGGAGCTCAGAGGGAGTGAGGCCAAGTAAGTGTGTGTGTGTGTTGGGGGGGGGGTGTTAAAAGAGACTGCCTGAATTCCAGCAGTTTCTGTCTTCCACAGCCTCAATCCCCACCAGTTTTATGGCCAGAGGTTATGGAGAATTAACTTCCTGGCACTGGAACCCTAGTCTGGGAGCTTACAATAGGGCTGGGGCTCCTCACTCCTAAGATACCCTTCTGATTTTTGTCCTCCACACAGGTGCAGAACTAGCCATTCTGTGTCTCTGCCCCTCCTACCAGTCTTGATGTGGTTTCTTCTTTAATTCTTTAGTTGTTTTCTTCTTTAATTCTCTACTTGTAGGACTTCCATTCTGCTTGATTTCTGATGGTTCTGAATGGTGGTTGATACATAGTTTAGTTGTAATTTTGGTATGGTTTTGCAAGGTGAGCCATGTTTACCTATCTCGACTAGAAGGTTGGGCTGAATTTTGGCTGATTGGTCTACTTATGCTTATGAACGTATCACTAAAAAGGAAATGATTTTTATCCTAATACTGCTTGGCTTATGTATCATCGGTACTTAGGAGAGTGCTGGGTGCTGAACACACCCTTAAATTATATACTATATTGCAATTAGAGTTGTTTTGTCAAAGATCAGGGAAATACCTTATGTATAAGCTTTTATGACTTTACATAATAAAAGTGAAGGATTAATATAAAATGTGGGGGCGACTTTCCTCCCAAGTCCCCCCAGCTGCCACGGATGAGATTAAATATGACTGAGACATAATCTGATCTGCTTGGGGAAGAAAAGTGGCTGATCCCTCAAAGGGGAAGGGCCCAGAGCCCCCTGCCTAAGGGGCTTTTATTGGGTTCTTTTGCACAAGAATACAGGTAAGGATCAGACAATAGATAGCATTCGAAGAACTGTGAGCGCTTATTCACAGTCAGAGTCAGATAACTAAAGAGCCATAAAACTTTGAGGAACAAACTTCTTGCTTGGACCCTTATCATTTAAATGACAGTGTTCTAAACAAAGCAGGTTTCACAGGATTTTTACATATTCTTTCTTATGCCTGATTTACCCTGATACCCACCCTTTCCAGCATAGGGTTGTACCTCCTTCCCCATCATAGGTATTCAGGCTTAAGGGGATTAGAGTCAGGAAGCGCTTCTCCCAGAGGTCAAGGGGACTCAGGCTATGTCAAGCCAGGGGGGGTGGGGCGAGAGTCCATTGCTCTTTGTTGCACCCCCCCCACCAGCCTGAGTGATGGCCTCCCAAGTGATCATGTCTAGCCCAGGTTGACCCTCTCTGAGGGATCGTACCCACCATGGACACTGACCAAGCTTTGGGGGTGGGGAGATGAAGCAAGGGTAGCATCTGCTGCCAGAGACAAGCTTTGTCTCCTGCGGCTCGCAGTCCAGAGGTCATCGCTCATCCTTAGCCACAGGGGGTCGAGATACAATTCCTAGAACCAGGCAGAGTCCAGGGAAGAGGGAATTTACCGGCGGAAGATAGCAGAAGCTCAGAAGAAAGGGGTCAGGAATATCAGGGATTTTGGTTGCTACAAGCCTGGTCAAGAGTGGCCATGACCATGGCCACCTCCAGCCCTGGGGGTGTCTTCCTCCTTACCCAGCTGAAGGAACCAGAGGAGGTGAACCTGAACTTGTCTCTCCATTCTGAACCAGTCAGAGAACCAAATTCAGCAGAGGACAAACTTCTACTGGGGTAGGACAATACCCTTTGCAAAGACTTCCAGTGGGAGTCGGGCCAGAGGGCCAGCCCGCTGGACGTTATTGGACATACACTCCGTCTTCTACATCATATCTGATAAACTGAAAAAATTCAAATCCTTATAGGAATGATCTCATGAAAATGACTTTGTTACATTAATTTTTGCCACCCACCACCCCAATTGGGCAGACATACAAGACTTACTGAATATTTTGCTTATAGGGGATGAGTGGAGGTTGGCATTGGATAAGGCAAGTGAAGAGGCTTGGAGGCTGCACCAAGAATATGCAGATGCTGCTCCCAACCCTGCTGAGGCAAAACCTTTAACCAAGCCCAATGGGAACCCCAATGAGAATGGTCTTTCTCTCTTAGAGCATTATAAGAGGTTCATCCTTGAGAGACAGAAGAAAGGAGTCCCTAAGCAGAAAAGTCTGAATATGGTACAGGCAGTACAACAAAAGCCCACAGAGAACCCCTCTGAATCTCTCGAAAGAATCTTCTGGGCCTATAGAGAATACACTAATTTGTATACATAAGCCCTTGAAAATATTAGAATGGTGAATATGACCTTGATTTCTGAAAGTGCACCTGACATCAGAAAGACACTTCAGAAATTAGAGGGAGGCATGAATCCTCCCCAATTAGTAGATCTTGCCCTCAAAGTTTATAATAAGAGAGAAGAGAAAAAATACAAAGTGACCACTCTTTTCTTGGAGCAGGTCTCAGAGCAATTCTGTTGCTGGGCAAGAGGCGCCCATCTAAAATACTTGCCACTGATCAATGTGCATGTTGCAAGGGAAAGGGGCCCTGGGAAAATGAGGGCCCCCAGTGGGCAAGTCAGAGTCTGAGAGCTCCAGAGTTATGCTAAGGAAAAGATATGGCTCCAGTGATGAATGAGAGGGCCCAGTGGTTCTGTTACTACAACAATCTATTCAAGTCACCCCCTCCTCCCAGAATCTTGGGTAAAACTAACAGTGAGGAACAAATTGCTGACTTTTTGCTTGATAATAAAGTCATATGGTCCATGGGCAATAGACCTCCAACTGAGTGCTTGCTGCATGCTGTAACTGTAACTGGAATTTCTGGAAGCCCTGAGAGTCAGTTTTTCTTGAAACCATTAGAATGTGCTTTTCTTGATACCATGAGAATGAGGGAGATACAGTTTTCACTCATAAATTTTTATGCCTTCCTGAGTGTCCTATTCATGTTCTGGGAAGGGACTGGCTGTCCAAACTTCATGCTCAGACCACTTTCTCTCCACAAGAACAACAATAGTACCACCTGCAGGTCTCTCCAGAGCACACCTGGCAGTTCCTTGTGAAACCATGGGAAGAAGAAGAAAAGCGACCCTGGCCAGAAGAAATTGAGACTCACGTAAACCCCACTGCATGGGCTGCTGGGAAGCCAAGGAGGGTTAAGTGAGCTTCCTCTGTTAAAGTTGACCTCAAACCAGGATTGGGTACTCCCGGCAAGAGGCAGTATATCCTTTGGGAAAAAAAGCCCTAGAAATAATATACCCCCAAATTCAGAAGCTTCAGGAAAATTGACTTATTTGACCCTGCTACTCCCCATACAATATGCCTATATTACCCGTTAAGAGACCCCATTCAAATGAGTATTAATTTATATAAGATTTAAGGGCCATAAATGACATTGTTCAGGACATTCACCCCACTGTCCTGAATCCTTATGCTTTGGTGAACAGTATACCTGGAGGCAGCCTCTGCTTTTTGGTATGGGACTTAAAAGATGCCTTCTTTCGCATTCTGGTTGATCAAAACCCTCAACCATTGTTTGCCTTTGAATGGTAGGACCCAGAATCTTGGGTCAAGACTCAGTACCACTGGACAGTCTTAACAAAGGATTCACGAACTCCCCCATGAACTTTGGGGAGGCCCTGAGCCAGGACTTAAAGGATTCAAAACTAGAAGGAGTAACTCTGTTATAATATGCAGATGACCCCTTAATTACTGGGACATGATTTTAGCAATGTTTAGTACTAGAGCTGCTTTGAAACATCTGGTATCTTGTGGCTATAACGTATCAGCATAGAAGGCCCAGATTTGCCAACAACCAGTGAGATTTTTCGGGTTTCTACTTTAACCTGACAAATGGAGTCTTACTGGAAATGGAAAAAGAAACCATAATTCAAAAATGAGCATTCCCAATACTAGGAGACAGTTAAGAGGATTTCTGGGAATGGTGGGCTATTGTCATGTTTGGATTTCAAGCTGTGGGCTCATTGCTAAACTACTGTGTGAAGCTCTGAAGGGACCAGAATATAGCCCTTTAGAGTGGACAAAGAAGGACACTCAGGCTCTTGTGTCCCTGAAGGAGCACCTGGTTTCTGCACCGGCCTTGGGGCTTCTGAACCTACTAAAGCCCTCCTTTCCTTTTTGGTTGTTGTTTTTTGCCCATTTAACTATATGTCGTGAAAGGCAGGGTATTGCCCTAGGAGTCCTCACCCAAATGCCTAGTAACACTCCACAACCCACTGCATACGTGTCAAAGAAACCAGATCCACTGTCCAGAGGCAGCCACCCTGCCTGAGAACCATGGTAGCCACCCGTGAGCCCTTGCAGGAAGGTGTAAAGTTTTCCTTTGGAAAGCTTATCACCATTTATGCATCCCACCAAGTGTGGAGCCTGCTAGAGCCAAAAACAAAAACAAAAAAATAAAACAAAAACGGTGGCTTGCTACTGGAAGAATGGGCAGGTGCCAAGCAATTCTTCTTGACAATCCCAACGTTTCCCTCAAAGCTATAAGTAGGTTAAATCCTGCCTCCCTTCTCCTGGAGCCTGACTCATTCATGCTAATGCATGGTTGTGCTGAAAGAATTGACGAAGTGTCTTCTAGCAGAATTGATTTACTAGACCGTCCTCTAGAAGAGGGAGACCGGACTCTACAATGCAGACGGAAGCAGTTATAGGGACAAAGGAAACGGAAAGACTGGATATGCCGTTGTGACTCTTGAAGGAGCAGTAGAGGCCAAGGCCTCACTCCCAGGAGCCTCTGCTCAAAAAGCTGGACTGATTGTGTTGACGAGGGCACTGGAATCGTCACACGAAAAGAGAGGGAATGTGCATATCGACTCAAGGTAAGCTTTCCTAATTTTGCATGTACATGGTTTGATCTGGAAGGAAAAAAGACTATTAGCCTCCTGAACAAAGGACATTAAGCATGCAGCAGAAATTTAAAAATTTTAGAAGTCGTCCAGGTACCTTACAGGTGGCATATGCACTGCCCAGGCATCAGAAAGAAGACACTGAAGTGACTAAAAGTAACAATCTGGCTGATCCAGCAGCTAATGAGGCTGCCAAAGGGACATTTGTAGTGGTTTTGTTACCCGTTCTAGTCTCATCACCATTTGACCCTGGGCATTCAACTGCAGACTTAGAGAAAGCTAAGAGCTAGGGTTTTGATGAAGAAGGTCCCAACAGTTGATGGAGAAAAAATAAGAAAGGAGTTATACTTCTTCTTTAACATTTTGTAGAGCCATCATGAAGCATTTGCCTGGGGCCACTCACTGTGAAAGGGATTTGTTAACCATATGTATTAAACCATGGCTCACAGGTCTCGGAATTTCTAAAGCCATATGGCTTGGAGACCTCCGGCTTCTGGGAAGGCAAAGAAGATTGTCAGAATGCACTGGGATGTGGAGGACCTAAGCTACCACCTGTGTGGGAACAAAGAAGATATGTGTCACTTCCTGAGTACCTGACCCAAGAGGTTGTTTATTTTCAGAAGCAACTGAGGCATAGCCGCTGGTATCTTGCTGGAAACTGGCTGTGTCCTCACTGCCCCTCCCCTTTCCCTGGAGCTTTTCCCAGAAACAAGGCCCATAAATCTCCTAGACTTTCTGTGGCTGAATCAGCCATCCCTGACCGGAGGACATTGTCTTGCAAACACCTATACGCTGGGCAGTTGGAACAGATCAGGGGGGTGACTCGCCCTCCCCAGGGGTTGCTACATTCCCTTAAAAACCCTTCTACCTTTTTTCTTGCAGCTGTAGTTGGTTGAGATGGACACAGCCCTCCTTACTGCAGTGTCTCACCTTGAATAAAAGCCCTTAATTGGACTTTCTGGCTCCTGGTCCTTTTTTAGCTACCTTGGCTACCTGACAAAGATGAATGACATCTTGAAGAAAATTCTAGCCAAAACTGTGTGAAGAAACTCATCTCCTTTGGGGACAAGTTTTACCTATTGCCCTGCTCAGGATAAGGGTGGCTCCTTGAAGTGGGATTCAACTGAAGGGATTCGATTATGAAATTGTGTGTGGGCAAGCATCTCAGGCTATGATTGGGGTGGGAGATATATATATATATATAGATCAAGAAGTAAAGGTAAAGAACTATGTACAATGTTTAAGTAAAACCTTAGCTGTAATGAATGGTCTTGCTTACATTTGAGATCTCTCCCTCACAGGTTTGCTACATTCATTTGAGCCTGGAGATAAGGTGCTTCTCAAGACCTGGAAGACAGGATCCCCAGAAAGCCGACTAGAAGAAAAGTGGATCGGACCTTGGGACATACTACTCACCACCCCAGTTGCGGTGAAGTTGGCAGGAATAAAATCTGAAATTCATACCGGAACCCAAGTAAAGAAAACACCACAAGAACAATGGACCACCAAACCCCAAGAAGACCTGGAAGTCATCTTTTGAAAACAATGACATACCTTGTTTTCATCACTTTTTCTTTAGCCCCATGTCATGGAGAGCTTACTCCTTTCCAACAAAATGAAAATATTTGGGTGTACTTAGCAAAAAATGTTCTAAACATCTCTGACTTGTGTCTTGCAGAAGGAACCTACGCTGAGCAAACTTTCACCTCCTATGTTGGAGGTGTTTGTGTTCCCCTGGAAAGCCTTCGAAATTACACTTTGTTCAAGTTTATCAATAAGACCATGACCTACACTGATATCTATAATTTTGGACCTCTGGCAAATATAAAGGACATGGAAATGTTTTCCATAAAAGTCACTAAAGTAGCCCCAGCTGAAGAGTGTGTAACCTTTGTCAACTGTACTACAAACTGTTTTGTGCTTTTGGCAGATGAGCAGATGAACTGCAACACCACCACCAACGTATCTCATGCCTATGCTCATGTGAAGTTGCCTGCAGGATGGTTTCTAATATGTGGAAGGACCGTTTACTCCTATGTTCCAGCAAATAGTTCCGGCGGGCCATGCTCTCTAGGAAGACTGACTGTGCTCCTGCCTCAGAAGCTCCACCCCATCTGGGATCCACAGGCATTCTCGCTTACACTTAATTGTAACGATGATCGGCACCATTTTAGCCCCACGGAATATATATTTTTGACTACATTTGTAATGTCAGCCATGGTTACCTCTTCGAATATAGAAATAAGTAGATTAGCCTGCACTTTGGTAAAAGCTTTGAGTGCCACCTCTCAAGCCATTCATGCCACCAGTCAAGAACTAGGACAAGCTGGAGAAATGGCATTAGAAAATCGTGCTGTTCTGGACTATATCCTTTTAAGACATAATCACAGATGTGAAGGATTCAAAGGACTCTGCTGTTTCAACCTGACTGATGACTCACAGCTCACAGAGCAACCAGAAGAGAGCTTCTTCGGTATTGATTTGTCTGCTCTAACCTCCTGGCTGCCTAGTATTAGTGGTCTTAGAGAGGCATTTGTTGTTTTTATTCTTTTTATCTTTTTCACTATCATAGCTTGTTGTTACATACAATGTGCCACCCTATGTAACTCTGCAATTAAGTGTACAAAAAATGCTCAACAGCAAAATGAATATGTCCAGATGAACCCAATCTCAAAACCAATCTCGTACAAATAAGATAGTTAAAAACTAACCGTGGGGGGTGATGGGGGAACTTGAGTTAGTGTTTTTTAGCTTTAACTTGTAGTTAATAGGCTTAGTGATTAGTACATGTGGAAAGCTGTTGTTCTAGGAACTGGAATGCATGACTGGACCTACCCTGACTCCAGAAGGACTCAAGCAACCAAAACAGTATATGAGCCATTGTGCTCCATGGAGACAACGTCCAAACATGAATAAGAAATTGCTGATTGGCTTGAGATGAAATTTAAGATGGTTTTTAGGGTCTATAACCTGCCATCTTCTATATTGCCAATATCTGAATAAAGTATCCATCAAGATTCAATCCTTGTCTCTACTTACTGGTTCTGGTAGTGACAGGCAGCATGAACGCTGACTTTTCCCATTTCAGTACCTGGATTAATAAATCATCTATGGCCAATGGCACTTCTAGCAAAGCCACCTTGCTAATACATGTATGTGTGGGGAGCTCTGGTTCCCTCCACACCACGTAAGAAGTGTTGTCACTGAAGAAAGGAGTCAGAGTCTCAGGCCATGAATTTTCACAAAGACCAAAGTAGGAATGAGAGTTAGTTTCCAGAATTCTGGAGATGCATATGAGCTAGTCAGCTGGGAGTGAGAAGGGGCATCATGAACTGACACATGTATTCGAATATATTCCCAGGCTTCACATTTACTTTGAGCTCTAATCAAGTCATTTCTGACTACAAGGCATTTTATTCAAAGTTTTTAAGTGTTTGCAATTTGGTTGATGAGAATAATTAAGTAGAGATATAAGACTATGTGGATTATCTTACTGGGTTAGATACTTGAACCATCCAACTCCATGTTCTCTTATTGCCAGAAATATCAAAGGCTGGGTCATGGGAAAGTGTTATTGTTTTCCTTGACTAAGTTCAGTAGAGTTTGACTTTCCTTAGTAGTATTTTAATGTATCCATAATCTTTAAATGTGTTCAAAATATTTTGTTAATTTTTGTGACAACTAGCATTCCCATGCTGGCTGAAGAGTCCTTTGCATTGTTTACTTAACTTATTTCACTTAAGTTAGGAAGAATGTCCCTTTGTCTAGCCATTTCAGTATTGAAGAAGGGATCCCTCTCTCTCCGGTCCAAGTCTTTAAACCATCCTGGCCTAAAGTGTGCACTCACTGGGTACTGAATGAAGATGATCTGTAGTGAATATCACCCTGATATGTTCTATATTTTCTTCCTCCTACTTTTCCTCTTAACTTTCTCAACCACTAACCTGGTTGTTTTCCTATCATTATGCCCTTGTCCTGATTCCACAATCTATACAATTTTATCTCTTGGTTATATGAACTCTTCCACCATCTGCAGTCATTGTCTTTCCTTTTTGGCACTGAACTTGTGGACCATCTTGGGACATGGATCGTCTGGCTCAACCTAGTTACAGGTATCTCCCTACCTAACATACTTGGTCTCTTTTATCAGCTCAAAGACCCTCCCCACCCCACTGACTTACTCCAGTCTTTCAAATGAAATTATTACAAGTATTCGCTTTATCCACATCACTCATTATTTTATAAATTGCAATCTTGAATCCTTATGATTTAACTAATAAGTCAGATTCTTAAAAATGACACAGGATCTGAAAATGAACCCAACAATTGCATTGCTTTATCCTCCAAATCTGGTACAGCCCAACAAAGTGTATAATCTTGGGTTGTACAAATGAAACAAAAGAGAGGGGGACAGTGGTGGGGCTTCCACTATATGTGATGGGCATGGGGAGTTTACCAGATGGCCAGTGCATACATGAACTTTCCAAAAGAGTAAACCCACTCAGTGTTGTTCCCTAGAACTAGTGATTCATTTTCAAGCAAGCTGATACACAATTTTACTTCTACTTATTTTTCTTAAATGCAATTATTAGATCATGTTGTAGGAAGCCACCTTAGAGATTTTATTCCACATCCTTCATTCCATAGACTTGGCTCTCCCTTCTATGGGAGAGCTCTCCCTTCTAGCTGTGGCCCAGTGGCCATAACCATCACAAGCAGAAAGTGAGCATCGAAGCACATGTTTCATGTGTAGCACCAGAGCCCCTTTCTCACTCTTTCATTCAACAATTTTTTAAATTGAGAACCTCTTATGTGTTCTAGGCACTAAATATCCAATAGTGAATTAAGTAGTCTATTACATAAATAAAGTTCCCCTTGTAGAATTTATATTCTTTGGGAGAAAAACAATAAATAAGGTAAAACATACAGTATATTAGGGGTCGATGCTAAAAATAACAGGAAAGAGAGAGAGGGAGAACAGGTAAGTCACCCCATAGAGGGTGTCATTTGCCCAAAAGTCAAAAGGAAGAGAGGAAGGTGGCCTTAAAGATATCTGTCACGGAGCATCTCAGGCCAGGAGAACAGAAAGGGCCAAGGACTTGATGCGGCAGGTGTGCCCGGAGAGCAGTGTGTGTGGGGGGGACCAGCAGGAGCTGAGATCAGAAAGGCTGGAGGCTGAGCTAGATCAAGTAGTGACTTCTGGGACAAGGTCAGCACCATGGGTTTGTCTCTGCTGTGTTTCAAGGAACATCTTGTTCATGTTTTAAGGTGATTACTCTGGTTGCTTTGCTGATACCAGAATGAAGGGTTGTAATGACAAAAACAGAGCCCAGTTAGAAGGTGGTTGCAGTAATCGAAGTGAGAGTTGCTTGGACCAGGGTGGTGGCAAGGGAGAATGGAGATGGGATGAGATTCTGGACATATTATGATGGTAGAGCCGAAAGGATTTCTGGCCTAGCACATGTGGGGTGTGAGAGAAACAGGAGTTGAGAATGTCTCTAACATTTTTTGACCCATATAGTCATCCCATCAAATCTTCTCAGATCTTCAAAGACTTTCCGATATTCTCAGTTTAGCAAGCATTTCTAACTGGCAATTGTAATATAGAGTCTATCCAAATTACTGCTTTATAAATTTCAAATTATAAGAGCTATATTTGCTATGGTGGACTGTTATATTTGTTTTCTTAATTTATATATACAGATGTGTGTGTATATATATATATATATGGCTGACTATAACTTTATATCTGTTACCAATTGCAGAATTACTTCTCTTAACCTAAAGAATGTCAAAACTAGTTGTGTTATTTTACGAGGAGAGATGCTGGAGGCTTGGGCCAGGGGGCAACAGAAGGTTTGAGGATGGAGAATACAGTGAGAAGGGGTCAGACTCTGGATGCATCCTGAAGGCAAAGCCTGGAGGATGTGCTGGTGGCCCAGATGGGAAGTGTGAGAGAAAGAGAGCAGAAATGAAGAAAATACATTGGCCTAGTATGTTAACAAGAATATATTTTTGCCACTAACAAGGATAAAGAATATTAGGTGATACCATTAACTTGCATGTGACTCATTCAACAATGATTCTGCTGTGTCTTCTCGGCACCCCAGGTGCTAGAGACACATCAGTGAACAAGATGGACAGCGGCCCCGGCTGTCTTAGAGGGCAGAGAATGTGAAATACACACACACACACACACACACACATACACACCCGTAATGTCAGATGACAATAAGGGCCAAGAGTGGGGGCACAGGAGGGAGAAAACACCAGGGGGTGCATATGTAGTTCGTTCTTTAACTAATATATAGGATTTACTCACATGTCTATCTTTTTTTCTGTTAAAGATTTTATTTTTTTTAGAGGGGAAGGGAGGGAGAAACAGGGATGTGTGATTGCCTCTCATGCATCCCCTACTGGGGACCTGGCCTGCAACCCAGGCATGTGCCCCGATTGGAAGTAGAACCAGCAGCCCTTTGGTTTGCAGGCTGGCGCTCAGTCCACTGAGTCACACCAGCCAGGGCCTATTCTTTTTTTAGCAGATTGATACTGAGAAATACATTTATTTTATCAATTTGGCTGCCAACGAAATACAATATGAGTTACATACTTAATGTTTCTAGATTCTTCAGAGTGTTAGAAATGAAGGATTCAGCATGGTGCCCCTGCTGAGGCTAGTGCTCCTTGAGCACTTCAACAGCTCCCTGCAGGAGTGACTGGGAATGTTTTAATAATAAGTAGTAAACCATACTTGGTTAGACAGTAGTCATTGCAGGCAATTGGGTTTAGACGTCTACTAAGCATGACCTCTATTTAACCTACTCAGGTTGTCCTCATTGGGACTTTTCACTTAGAACACCATTATAGCAATCATATACTGTATTTTTAGCATCTTATATAAACTTCCCCACAAATGCCCAAGTTATATAATCTCCCCCCCCCCACCCTTTTCCTCTAGCTTCTCACATATTTACAGCAGGGGCAAGGAGGTGTGTTGCAGGGGTGGACGGGTGATGGGGAATCCCTTACTGGTGACAGAAAACATTCATCTTCCACAGGTGGGTGCCCCCTCCTCTGGACGAGGCTGGGTGTGCACCAACAAACTGTGCTTCCCGATGCCTTCCTCTTGCAGTCCCAGCGTTCACCTTTTGCTGTTACATTCTCGTCAGGTGTCATGTTGCTGTTCCTCAGCCCGGAGACTCTCTGCCTCCTCCCATTGTGTTCAAACAACCCCCTAGCGCTGGGGTTCAGGGCTGAAGCACCTGAGGGTTCTAGTTCCCTTTTACAGATGACAAATGTGTTCAGGGAAGCCAGGTGGTTTCCTGACAGGTGTAGAGGTATACACACTGTAAATTCTCTGCGTTCTGTCACCGGTAGGGCTTCTTTAATTAACCCAGCATCTTCTCCCATCTGTGTTCTCATGTATATAACATGAGAGGTGCGAGTGGAGGTCTCTGAAGCCCCTTCCATCTGTGCATTATGTATAGATATGCTACTGAGTATGTCCTGATTACATTACACTTAAGAGCTCACTGTTTTCAATGCAGATTAGCATTTTACCAACTAAAATGGATCAGAAAGAGGACATAATTTTGCTTGACTCTTAAAGCTTAAATTTACTCTTTTTAAATGATAAGAATGTGAAGAAACAAGTAGTAATTCACCCACAGCAAAAAAAAAAAAGTCCAAATACACATCTTCAGCTGGCTGGTGTTCAAGGAAAGCACTGTGCTACGTTACTCTTCCACTCTTTCGTGGGAGTTTACCTAGCTCAGGAAAAGCCTCCTAGCGTGGCGTGGAGGGCGGCAGGGCTACGCAGGCAAGGATGGTGATAAGCATTTTCCAAATTAGGAAACAGATATGCTTTTCTTCTTACTCTCTTACATAACTGATCTATTTTAGAAGACACTAAAAACTGAAGTGAAATACAAATCTCATGATTTTACTACTGTTAGAAAAGACACAAGCAAGGAAGGTTTGAAGGAAAACAGAGGAGAGTCCTTTACTCCTGTCTTCCTCCTGCCCTGGGGGCTGTTTCTCGGGCTTCTCCCTTCTCCAGGACAGCCTGCTGGGTGAGTCAGAGACCAAAGGCCGAATTTTAGAAAAGGAACCAAGAAAGGTACTCCTTCCTCCCTCCTCTGAATTTAAGAAGCGGTGACATCTGAGTGTACACCCTCTTTGGGTGGCACAGAGTGACAGGAGAGTGAGCAGTCCCGGGGCCAGTGATTGTTTTGCCCCAGACTTCCGGATTCAGAGGGAAACTGTGCAGCACAGAAAGGCCACAGAGGCAGTACAGCCTCTTACATAAATTAGTTACATAAATGAGAACCAGTTATGTAAATGTACAAACCAGCAAACATGAATTATGACCATTCACAAACACCAGGGAGATCACGGCAAGGTTCCTCCTACAGGCTCATTTCTTCCCCCCTGTGCTCATAATTGTACCAATTTCCCACCAGAATCGGAGGTGGTTGCCACCTTGATTCAGGAAAGAAACTCCAAAGGACAAAAGATACTTCCCATTATTTTTTGAACTCTATATTGGGAAGTCCATAATAAATCCATCCTGATCTAAACCATGTTTGATAAGAAATACATGTGTGTTCATCGGTTTATATTTCGGGTGTAATTTATCATGAACACACTGCGTATTTACTATTGCACACTATGCAACACACACGTCACTGTCGCTGTGCGTCAGGATACTTGTTGCACCGCTGATGATGCCAAGTCCCAAATGAGCGTGCAGTCAGCTCACTGAAGTCATTCTTCTGCTTATTGAAGGAAGACAGTCATTTGGGAGGTAGAAGTAGATTCAAGCTTATGTACATGAATTAATGTCAATATTCCCCTCCTCAAATGATTAGGAATTGAGCCTTGGGTCTTAGCTGTAATGTGATTCAGGTCTGATGTGAATGATCAATTTGTTTGCATCTGAACCCTGTTGGTACAAGAGCCTCAGCTTTTCCTCATTGAGCTTTTCCCTTGCTCTTATTGGGAAAATATGCCTACATCTTCTCTGAAGTTACACAATTTGCTCCTTGTGTAGTAAAAACACATACAACTCAAAGCAATTTTGAGCCCAACCACCTGTTCTGAATAAAGAGAGATGTTAAATGTTGGCTGGTTTCAGTTGTAACATTTCATCTTCAGGTTAGCATTTCATTTGAGCAGTTAATTTCAAAAATCTCATGTAAAATATTTCTAAGATATAATATAGGAACATTATAGTGGAACCAGAGTTATCTTAAAACCTCTGTAAAATATTAGCTGTGTGATTTTGAGCAAATAACTTTCCCTCTCTGGGCCATTATTTCTAACCATTTGAAAAAGAAAACTTCTGTCACGTCCAGCAATAACAATCTAGTGCCCTATAATCAAGTCTATAAATATTTCAACCTAGAGCTTTAAACTTGCTGCCATCAAGTTTAAAGACAATTTTTTTTTTTCTGTAGGCAAAACTGCAGCCCCTGCTTGGGTTGTAGTGATACCGTGGTGGCCTTGTGAAAAGCATTCATCTTGGTGTTCTTGTTTTAAAACCCTCAGATATAGGCCTTCACTGGCTGCGGGGCAGTGAATGAGTTGTAGAGAGTACGGAGGAAACCTTGGGAACTTGTGGGCTTCCTCCCTGGAAGTGGGGGTGAGTTTTCAATAAAAAAGGCAGCAGTAACTTGGCATCACATAAAACTGCCTGGCCCTCCTAGTCACCTCAAGAACTGGCTGGGGTACCTTGAGACAGGCAGCTAGGAAAATTCCTTGGTGAGTGGAATAGGGAAACTGAGACACGTAGCTGAGCACAATGGTTAAGCAGTTTTCAGCCAGGTGCAGTTGGTCACCAGGGCGAAAGGCCCCAAGTACCTGGCAGGAGGCAAAACTGGGAAAACAAGGACCTCTTCCCCCAGAATAACCTTTCCTCCCAGGCTTCTCTTTCCTAGAGATAACATCTAGGCCTCAGTTGTGTTGCAGCTCCAGGCCCAGAAAAGCAGTAAAACCAGGTGGGGGACTCCAGAACCAACTGCAAGGACTAAAAACCCCCTTCCCTGCCACTGACCAATCAGTGGAGACCATGACCCTGAAAGGCACACCTGGAAAACTGGTGACCGTTCTACTGAAACTTTCCCCTGAGACCTCCCTTAAGATTCCTGACTGTAAGAAAGAATAACCTGGAGACAAAGGAGCCAGCGCACATGGTCCTCAGCAGAGCAGCCTGTGCCATTTCCTGTCCCTTCGTTTTTCCCCCCAGAGATGCATCTCCTAAATGCAAGGCAGCTTGTCCCAGGCTAATTCCCTGAGCCTGTTCCCAAAGCCCCTTTTCCTCTGACTTCCCAGTGAGCTCAGGCAGCCCATCCTAGGCTCTCTTGCTGTTTCTTCTATGCTGAGTCCGTCCTTGTTTCATTGTCTCCAGTTTTAATGGACGTACCCTCAGTCAGCTGGACTCAAGTTGTGAAATCCTTCCCACACGAAGTCAAGAACCCACCTACTACAGCTGGCCCCAGGCAGACCTGCTCAGGGGCAGGCCCTGTCCCGTAACGTTATTTATAAAGTTGACAGATTCTAGACTTCGGGAGTCACAAAGTCATTAGACTGCCTTTTATGCCTTCCTAGGCCCTCTACCTCTGCACGTCCATCTATAACTTGGGCATAAACTAATGAAAATGCAGTCTTGCACCTGACAATTGGGACACTACACAGGGAGGCCCCACGGGCCAGGAAGAGGGAGCAGGTTACCCACCCCGGTGGGTGGGTACATCAGGGGAGGGATTGCGATTTGGGGCTCAGCCCCACGAAGACCTCTCGGAGGTCCAGGAAGCACGCTTTTGAAGAAGAGCTTTAGCAGGTGGGAGGGGAGCAGGGTGGGGAAGCACCGGGGGATGGAGATCTGGGCTTCTGGAGCTTTGTTCAGTTACAAGCCACGCCCTTCTTTCCGGAGAAGCCAATTAGATCCCCGCTGGGGGATCATCTGACATCGCGTCCCTCGCCGGGAGGGGTTTCGGAAGGGGCGGGGCCAGCCCGTCAGCCCCAGGGGGACCCGGGCGGTGCGGGGGAGTCCCGGAGCACTAGCAGAACCCGGCCCCACCCCGAGCCCGCAGGCCCCGCCCCCGGGGCTTCCCGGGCGCGCGCAGCCCCGCCGTGTCCGCGCGCCACGCCCCCCTGCTCTCGGGCCGCGTGCGGAGCCGCGCGCCCCGGAGGCTCCCGGACGGTGGCGGCGGTTGGTGGCGGCGGCGGAGCAGTCCTCCACGGGCCATGTCTTTTCCGGCCGTGGCGAGGAGCTCCTTGAGAGGGAGTCGGGAGATGGCCCCCAGGCCGCGGAGCCGGGGCCGATTCTGGGAAGTGGACGGCGGCAGCGGAGACCGGCTGGAGCGCGCTGCCGCGGAGTCGGAGCGCTGGGAGCTGCTGCTCCGCCGCGGCGAGCTGCTGGCCCTGGGCGGTCACCTGAAGGGAGCGCTGGAGGCGTACGCGGCGGCGCTGCGCCGCGGGGCCCCGGTCAGGCCCGAGTGCCTGGGCACCCTGGTGGACTGCCTGGTGCTCAACTACCGGCTCCGCCACGGGCTGGGCTGGAGCGCGGCGCGGGCAGCGGGCGCGGACCCCGGCGCCAGCGGGCTGCTCAGCTGCCTAGGCTGCCGGGGCTTCCTGAGCGAGCCGGTGACCGTGCCCTGTGGCCACAGCTACTGCCGCCGCTGCCTGAGAAGAGAGCTCCGCGCCCGCTGCCGCCTCTGCCGGGACCGACTGCCACCCGCTGCCGCTGCCACTGATGCTGAGGGCACCACCCCGCGGCCGCCGCCTCTGGCTGCCGCCATCGCCGCTTCGGGCTTCAGAACCAGTGTCGTCCTCAACCACCTGGCCGAGAAGTGGTTCCCGGGCCAGCTGGAGCGCGCCCGGGCGGCGGGCCGGCTCGGGGAGCTGCTGCACGAGGGACGCTACCGGGAGGCCCTGGCCGCCGCCTGCGAGGCGCTTCGAGCAGGTAACCGGGCGGGGATGCGGCGCGGGCTCGGCCGAGCCCACCCTCCCGTCCCCGACGGGCTGGCTACCCTGAGCTCGTCTGCGCCCCCGGGAGGCGCCTCTGCTTCCCGGAGGCCGCCTGCCTCCCGGGTACCGGGTCTCGGGGTCCTCGAGGGTGTGGGAGGGGGCGGCGCCCCGGGGTGCTTCGGTCACAATGGGGATGGCCCTCCGAGCTGACTGTGACGCGGCGTGGGGAGGGGCGCACGGGCGCGGGGTTCCCTCGGCCGCGGCCTGGCGGTTGGGCGTGCTCGTCGCGAGCACCACGGGGCCCGAGCCAGGCCGCCCGGGATGGGTGGGAGTAGGACGAGCCCGGGCGGCCCCTCTCTTCCTGCCGCGCTCTTTCCGGTCATTGGCTGCGTCCGCCACGGGGAAAGGACAGTCGGGCCGCGGAGACGATCCCCAGCTGAGCGAGACTTGGCGGGCAGCGTTTACCTTGGTCTCCCACAAAAGTCACCGGGGCAATTGGAAGCCGCGGGAGGGCAGAATTGCATAAGCTGGAGGGGGGGTGGCGTTGTGTAACGGGTGACGTCCGGTGGGCGTGGCGGGAGCTCGGCGCCCGCACCCAGCACCCCGGCCCCGCCGGCCACTGCGCTCCAGGCGGGTGTCCGAGCTGCCCAGGGGTGTTTAAGTCTGAACCTGGAAACTCCTGCAGGAGTGGTTCCTTTTGAGGGCTTCAACCTACCTATTTCATATCATACTTACCATTATGTATTTACTTTTGAATACACCTAGTTCATGGTCAAGATAAAGAGGTAGTCTCTTGGAATCCTTTGCCACGCTTCCCTTTGCTTTTTCCATTCCTGATCAAGGAAATGGAAATGGCCTTTAGGTCTTTTGTCTCCTCCTTCTCCATAGCAGTTGAGGCCTCCTAACCTAGGTTAGTACTTTTTTAAAGGTGGTTTTAGGCAATGGAAGAGGGGTGTCGCCTGACTTATCCATGTAAAATGTGGAGTTCTCTAAATCAGTGATTCTTTACCAGGGAGATTTTGCCCCTCTCCCCCAAGGGTCCATTATCTGGAGCAGTGTTGGGAGACTTTTTGGTTATCACCCCTTATGGGATTAGTGCTGGTACATTAGCTAGAGATGCTGCTAAACACCCTACAACGCACAGGACTGCCTCCCACACAATTGTCAAGCCCCAAATGTCAAGAATGTTACTGTTAAACCTTGTGTTAAATAAATAGACCTATTTCAAGCTTACCATCTATTTCCTTGCAGGAAATAATACTTGGGGGAATAAGCACCAAGAAAGTAGACATCTAAAATATAAACTGATGTTAAAAAATTAGGTAAACTTATAAACTATGTAACTGAAAGTATTTTGTTATGGCTCTTTTCCCTGAAGTTATTTAATGCCTTTAGATTTAAAAGTACAAGCCTGCTACGTTTCCGTACACTTTGACGATTTTTTTTTTTTTTTTATGGAGAGTAGGCAGTTATAAAATAGAATGGAATGCCAAGTCCAGAACAAAAGAGAACTATTTGGTATACAGAATTCTGATGCAGACCACCCCACCTCCAGGCCACCGTCCTGGTTTTTAAAAGAGGCACAGCTAGGGCAGTGAAATGACTTGTCCTCAAAGTAGCTGGTTGTAGAGGCGGCAACACTGTCCTCCAGTTCTCCTAGGTGTTGGACCGGGGTTCATCCCGCCGTTACAGCTCATCCAGTGGAAATGTTTAACATAAATCTGTAAGAAGGGGTTTTTTTTTGTCATTAGTATAAAATAAAGAATGCGACTTATTGACAGCCTATTCAGTATTGTGATTTCATGATTTGACCTCTTAAATTAGGCGTTTCATAAGAATTCAGGTCCTAATCCATGGAAGAACAGTTAAGCAACATTTACTAATTAAGGTCTAGCTTTGTGTTCTGTGACCAGTAATCCTTTAATTAAGGAAGATTGTGGTCCTTAGATTGATGGTATTATTTTTAACAGAGAAAGACTCTGAAAGATCTACTCTCTCTTTTCAATTTGCATAGACAGCACCTGGGAATTTTTCCCATTCAAATACTCAGTTCTGCTTTTGCATGACTAGAACCCAGGTCTCCTGACTTTCACCTCATTAGCCTGCCCTTCCCTCATTTTTAGGTCTTTCAAAAATTATTAATTACATACTTAAAATATGTCTGAATGATACTAATGAGGATAACATTTTTTCATCCTTTGATTTTTTTAGTTGTAAAATACAGGTATTGCATAACAGTTTATGGACATAAGCAAAAATATTTAGTAAGTTATAAATCTATTTTTACAGTTAGCCTTTAACTCTTCTGTGAGTTGGCTAGTTAGATAGGGATTTGGAATGTATTTATATAATTGTACACTTGTAGTTAATAATAATATGGTCATCGTTGGCAATGAAAAAAGAGCTTCACTGATTTCATGTAATTCTTAAAATGAAACAAGTAAATACTATTAACTAGGAAAAAATCTAGTCTGTAGTTAGCCCACGCACATTCAAATTTATCTCTGTCAACAAGAAAGAAAAGCTTGAAAACCTTTGCCAAAATCAGAAATTTCCCATTGAGATTACATAAGTTTCTGTTGAATTGAAGTATATTTAGATAACACTTAATCCATTGATCTTTTGATAATAACTCTCAGATGTTTCATAACTTTCTGTCTTTTCAGTATTCAAGGATGTTATGTAAAAGTCTTGTCTGCATTGAATCTTTATACTTGAGTCTGTTGAAATGATCCCACTTTGCTATGCTGTCTTCTTTTAGTGTTAGTGAGTTTTTACACACTTGCCTCCTCCCTTTGTATGCCCGTCTTTCCCCAAAGGAGGGAACAGAACAGAATAACAGCAATTTATAGTTTGGATGTTTTTTTTTTAATAAAGGTCATACATGGGAGAACATTTTATTTAAAATACTTGGAGGAGGAAAATTTTGTGTTTAATGTATTTTGTCTTTATACAGTCCTTGACTATTATTGCCAAATATTTTAAAACTCTTTACAGCATCTGATCTTCACAAAGAGTCCTGTGGAGCACTGTTGTCCTCAGAAGGAAGTTAAGGCACCTCAAGCTAGAGATGCAGTGTGGCCTAGTGGGTAAAGCTGTGCATGCTGGGAGCTGTCGGCCTGGGTTTGAATGCCAGTGCAGCTCTCCACGGACTCTCTGACCTTGGGCCTGTGGTCTAACCTCCCTGTTTTGATCCCTTATCTGAAAAGAGAGAGTAGAATCTACTTCGTAGATAGGTCCAAATAATAATGACCACTTAGGTCTGTTGTGAGAATGGAGTCAAAACCTGTAAAGCACTTTGAATGGTGCCTGACAGAGTAAATGCCTGTTAAATATTAATTTAAATACAGCACTTATTTTATAAATGTAAACATTGTGCCACGACTACAAGACGGTTTAGCTGAAATTGAAATCTGAATCTTGTGATGTCAAGTCCTGTCCTTTTCTCTCTGCCACGTTAATAATGCGACCAGAGTGAGGGTCAAATCCTGACTCTGGCTTGTGTATGTTAATTAGTGGTAACATTGTAGCCTGCATCAGTGAAATACAGATGCTGCAAGGCTTTGGGCATACAAAGATTAGTCAAGTTATGGGTAAATACTGAATACATTTAAGGGAAATGTAAAAGGTTTTTAATAATCACCGTGGTTAGTGTGAAAAGATTTGAGTTCAGTCGGTAAACTTATGCATGTTATACTTTACAAAGAACTTGAAACATTGTATCAAGATCTAACTTCATTTTTCTATCAACTTTTGAAATGTTTTGTATTGTAACAGTATTATTTATTGAGCACTTGTGTGCCAGGCAGGGTCCTAACCGTTTACGTGTATTATCCCATTTAGTCCCCACGACAGCCTTACGGCTGACAGCCTTACGACAGCCCCACGGGCCACCAGCATTTTATAGGCCAGGAGATGGGTTCAGAGAGCCAGGTGACCTTCCAGAGTGGACCTGCACCCAGGTCTTCAGAATCCAGCGGTTATGGTCTTCATTATTACGCCAAACTATTCTTCTTGGACTTTATTAATCAATCACTAATACCTCGTCATAATTTAACTGGGATAACCAAGTGCTCCACGCTGAACTTGAAAAGTAAAAGAAGCAAAGAAATTCAGTGTTTTGGTTAGTCACTGAAATTTATGAAATAGCTCCACATATGAATCAAAGAAAACAACATTCAGGAGAATGAGAAAAAGGATGTGAATAGTGAATTTTTATACTTAACACATACCCACTGAAGAAATGCATGTATGCTGGGGTTTATTTGTTTGTTTTGTATTTTTCTAGGAAACGAAAGCACAGCTTGTAGAAGTGTAAAAGTTTTTAATAAAAGAAGGATTAGAATGTATTGAAAACTGTACATATAACTTTCTATACAGTCATTCAGCTTTATAAAAAAACAGGAAATGAACAGATATGCAAAGCCATATAGATAGATGTTCATACTACTTTTTATATTAGCAAAAATTGGAAGTAAAAATTGCACAGTAGGGAATTTTTTAAGTTGTGTATATAATACAATACTTTGCAATTATTACAAATCAAGGGGACTTAATTACATTGACAAAAAAGCAGGTTATAAACATATATGTGGTATATTTTATAAAATTATATTTTAAAAGTACAGGTTCTATGCTAATACTTGTTATTTCTTTGTGGTGGGAAAAATAATTTTAATTCTCAATTGTCTATATTTTTCAAATTTTATAAGTAAATAATAACTTTTATAATTGTAAAAGTTTCTTGAAAATGAACTAAGGACGGAACCTACTAATAATCACACATATTCCTCAGGATTGGGAAAAGACGAAGGATCACTTAGGAAGCCAGGCCTTGGGGGTACAAAAACAGGAAATAGTGGAGGAAGCACAAAAATAGATTTTAAAGTTAATGCTGTGCACACACAGTGAAGAGACAGGCCTATGGAACGTGGTAGTGCTGCGGGGTGCGCTGTCCGGAGCATCTTTTACGCACGCGCTTAGTCTGTGCTTTGGCGATTCTGATGGCCCTGATGAGTGCGTTTGGCTCTTGTTAGAATAAGAAGAGGTGGCTCTGATCTCTTTAAAAAGGATTGAGAGTTTGAACTCACCTGACTTTTTTCCCTAATAGTCATTCAATATAATTATTGCACTAATGTTTGAAGTTCTCAATGAAAACATTAACTGTGAATGACTGGGGAGCAAATGCTTTCAAATCTGACCCTCTTGTCAGGTCTTCGGGAGTCTTGACGGCCTGCGTGTGTCGTGTTGAGCGGAGCGGGGACACAGGTCAGAGCGGAGCAGTTGCACAGACTGACAGCGTGTCCTCAGACGGGCCTTCTCCCTCCCTCCCGTGGGTGCGGTCCCTTGTAATGAGGCTGTGTGAGTGGTGAGGGCTGATGAAAGCGTGTGAAATTCAGTAGTTCTCAGTGTGCACTGCGTCAAGGATGAGGCGATGGGGACTCGCTGTGCAAGAACAAAGAGGCAAGTTTTTAAAAAGCCCAGGAAGGGGGCCAGGAGTGGAACGGGCTACTTGTGGTGACAGTGAAGCCCCCTCCCTGGTGGTGCCCACGCTCACGCCTGCTAAGGGATGCACCCCAGCGGCCCTGGGCCCAGCCCTTTTTTCACAGCTCGGGGTTGCTGATTGCACCCACTACTCACTCGGACTATTTTGGCACCTGCTGCGCTCCCCTTTCTGAACTTCAGTTGTGCTTGTCAAATCAGGATCACATGATGCTGTTTCACAAAAAAATAAAAGTTTCTAATTAGATAACAAGCTCCTCAGAGGCAGGGGTAAAGTACAATCTTTTGAACACCTACAGGGGCTAGGTGCTAGAACTTTCCATTCTTGATTGGCTGGTCATATCACATTTTGGTTTCTGTGTTGTCGTTTTTCATAGAGAATGATTTTCAATTATATTGCTTTGAGAAACAAAAGACAAAATATTCTAGACGTGTCTTTCATTTAGGAAGTAAGAAATATTTTCATGAACTACTAATTTCATTCTTCTTTAGAGTTTTTCATCAGTATAAATTTGAGGGAACGGAATCATTCCAGTTCTCAAGCACCAGCAATTGAAAAAGGCTTGTTTACTATAGTTTTTCAGTCCAGAGTTATCTGTAGAAAGGCAACCTTTTAAAAACTGGAGTAAATCATGGAGCAGATGAGTTTTATAATCGCTTTTTTAAAAATGAGGTGTTGTAAGTGTCTGTATGTCCTCTCACAATGAATGCTTTATTTTATATGCATACCTGTTTGAAAGCGTCAAAGATGAATTGCTTTAAAAGAAGAGTGAGGTTTATCTGTATGTGCTGAAGATTATTTTTTTTTCGTAGACTTCCATTTTAGAATCTATATGCTTGTGGTAATAGATGGTGGTGTGGAGTGAACCGGCTCAGTGTCTGAAACAGTGATGGTCATCGGATACTAATGTGGTTTCTCACGTAGAGAGGGAGATGCTAGAGCAATTAAAAACAAAGTTTTTTTCCTCAGGAATGTTTGACATTAACCTGTTTTGGAATGGCTTCATGCCATTCTTGCTAATGGCAAGGATTAGGATTTTGATGTTTTTAGAGAGCTGACTCTCAATCAACCTGCTTCCTCCTGAATCAGGACCACTATGTACTCCCTGAGCCTGGCTTGTCCATCTTCCCCACTGTGAAAATTCCCTGTGCAGTACTGACACGTGTGTTGTTTATAAGGAAGGGGTCGGAAACGAGGCTGTGAAAAAATTTAAACTTGACCATAAAAAGGCAAATTTAAACATCTAGGACATGTATTTTAAATTGTGTAGAGTGCCCTATTTTAAGAAAACATTTATTTTCTTAAAGGTAATTATTCACATTATGAAGATATTCCCAGTGTTCTTATGAACCATAATTCCGCTAAAATAGTCTACTTATGAGTTCATGTAACTTCTAGATAAAATTCAACTTGTAAGTAGGTTGAACCTATACTGTGTTTGGTTCATAACATTTAGTTTGGTGGTTATTGACTGGAATCAAAGTAGGTTAATTGTTAAATCTAGTGTGATGTATTTTGTGGGTTATACAATAATCTTTTAAAAACAATCAATCTTTATAAAATACTTATTTCAGAGCCTGGCAACTTGACACTAAAAATTTACAGAGCTGAATCATATGCTGGTCTCCAAGAGTTTAAAGCAGCCATAGAAGATTTGAATGCAGTTCTCTTTCAACTGCCAAATTGGCCTGAGGTAAAATTACTGTTTTACATTTTGCATACATTTAAAAAATTTCAGCTGTAAGGAACATGCACTTAGTTATGGTTATAAGTTTTAACAGAATGGTTGGGTTGACTCAGAGTCCTCAAAATATAAGTTCAGGAAGTTATAAGAAATCTTTGTTTCCTAACTAAAGAACAACCTGAATTCAAGGCATAGGAAAAAAAAAAAAAGACTTTAGTGTACAAAATTTCCTCAAAGAGATATAACCAGCCACATGGTGAAGATGGATACAAACCAGCCATGGACGCAGGGAGTCAGTAATGGAAAGGGAAGAGGTCCTGTAGCTGGAGAACTAAGGGAGGCGTTATCCTGGCAACAGATCACTGGGTGATGATTTCACACAGGAGATGGGGCAGAGGGCGTTGCCTTGCCACGTAGTTTGAAAAAGACTTGTGGCGTGTACGGAATCAGTTTACCAATTTTCCTGTTTAGCAACTTGCCAAGGTAATCAGTCCATGTCCCATATGTGTTTTATAAACTGGAGGTTACTCTTTGTTGTGACTTCTTCCTCCATTCATAACTGTGCCTTCGAAGACAGTATATTAAAGATAGTCCAAAAATTAATAAATTACTTACAGAAGTTGTGTGGAATTCCATGCTAGCATGCCTGGTTAGTACAAGGCACATACATATTCAGAAATGAGAGGGAAGTGATCTGTATGAACAACTTAGGAGCCCTCTGGGCCTGTCACCGGAATGTGGGAATCGGGAGCCTGGTCCAGAGTCACTGTCTCGGTCAGTGCCTCTCAGGGCAGCATGTGAATACTCCTGTGAGATGCTGTGAGCTCCGAAGAGTCATTCAGAGTTTCAAAATGAGCATTTCCAAGAAGACTTTTTTTTTCTTTACTTGATAATAATTTTTTTTAAAACAATTCTGTCAACAAAGTCATGTGTGTGTGCTTTTATTGCAGGTCTACTTCAGGAAAGGAAAAGTGCTGCATGATGCTGGCTTCTTAGGCGATGCCTTACAGCTCTTTCTGCAGTGCTTGGCCCTCGATGAAGACTTTGCGCCTGCGAAGCTAGAAGTGGAAAAGGTACTCAGTTTACCAACGTTAATAGTTTAAGGCAGGGCTAAAACCCAGTTATTCTGAAAAATGCCAACTAGAAAACTGGAATAAGAACATAAGGAATCCATAAGTCAGATTTCGTAGCAATTCGACAGGTGGCTTTCAGGTTCATATACTTAGTGTTTTGAGGTCTTAGTGAAATCGAAATATTCCATTCACAAATATGTAAATGTATTATAGCTTAGTTAAATTTAGATGTTCCCTAATAGTCTGTGTTATCTGAGCCAGACTAATTATCCTTAATTAAACATAGTTGTCATGATGTTTCTGCTCAGGAATTTTTATTGGCCTGGTTTTGCCTTTCATTTATCAGGTCTGAACTTTGCTTACTTTTTATGGGTGCCAGGAGTAGCACCCCAGTAAAGTTGTTTTCCTGATTGTCCTTTCTTTTTTTAAAACATTTTTCTCAGTAGTCAATATTCCACTTTCTCAACTTTGTTTGGTAGTGTGTTAGTAGGTGTCAGTTAAAAGAAAAAAGGGAGGGGCTTTCTGATCAAATGACTTTGGGGAACGTTAGGTTAAGCCAAGTTAAACAGGTTTCTCCAACGCTCCACACAGGTTTTGCTCTGCAGGCGTGAGGGAAGTGTTCAGTTTTTGTCAGACTTACAGAGCATCAGATGAGACTAGAGTCTTTGAAACTGTTTGGGGGAAATCCTTACCCTAACACGACTTCAATGCCCGGTCAGGATTCTCTCTTCAGCGTCCTAAGAACATGCTGCGTCATTTAATCACCTTTGTCATGTTTCTTAGACTGGCTTTTTGTCCAGATCATCTTGGGTGTGTGGTAAACACAAAGATTCCTGGGCCCACCATAGACGTTTGTAGTTAAAATCTCAGGACCTGGGACATAGTTTAAGAAGCACCTTGACAGACTCTTATATACCCTGAAATACGAGAACTTTAAAATTTTTCTCGTATCCCAAATGTCTATGAAGCAGGCAAATATTGGTATATCCTAGGAAGGCTGTTGGTGTATACATTTGTGCCCTGATTTAACAAGAATTCATAAATTGTCATGTGTTTTTTCAACTGTTCTGTATTAGTGTTACCTTCCTGGTGAGACTGCAGACCTTTTAAGGGCTTATAATTTTGCATTTTCTGTGCTGTTGGATATCCTCATATATCTGTAAATATTTGTTTTTTGGTTGATACAGTCAGGTGAATGCAAAATACCTGATACTTTGAAATATTTCTTTTTCCCAAATATGCATCTTGTAAATTGTGGTATAACTTACATGTAATGAAATGCATGGATTTTATAATTCAGCGGGTTTTGAGAACTTATAAACCCATGTAATGACAGCCCATCAAGATATAGAATATCTTCATCACCCTAGAACCTGGTCAGGATGCCCTCATCTCCTTTCCAGTAAATTCTCTGTCTCTCTGCTTCTAGCGGCGACTACTGTTGGGGCTGCTATCGCCCTGGAGTAGTTGTGCCTGTTCTGGAACTTAATATACATCCAGTCATACAGCCTGTGCTCTTTTGTGTCTGGCTTTTTCTCCAGTATAATATTTTTGAGATACATCCAGTGATTAAAAAGCTTCTGTTGTTCACTAAGTACCCCATTGTATGAACACACCACAATTTGTGGTGTTCACCTTTAGCAGTGACTTTAATTCAGATTATTTCCAGTCGCCACTGTAGACATTGTTGTGTAAGTCATTTCGTGGCCACACATTTTTGTATCTCTTTGGTATATACCGAGGAGCAGAGTGGCCGGGTTCCAGGGTGGGCGTGTGTTTAACCTATTTTTTCAAATCAAGGGAAATGTGAAAATATACACAGATGTTTAAATGTTTGTTCATTAAATGAAGCATTGCTTGAGTGCCTACCAGATATGCACATTTACATTGTATGTATTTTCTTTTATTTACATTGTAATGATCAGGAATAATTCAAATTTTTGTGTATTTGAGAGATAGTACAGCTGAAAAATCAAACCTCTAAATTTAGACTTTAAGAAATGTTCTATACATATAAATACAATTAATTTGGCAATCCCCCCCCAAAAAAACAAAACAAAACCCCGAATCCTTCTCATTTCCTCTAGCCTGGTTCTTCCCCTGTCTTGACCTACCCTGTTTCTCTGAGAGTTTTAGGGGTATTCCTGGTAGAAGTGCCCAGAAGTTTTGATATCACAGCTTCCTCCCAGGTTAACCCCCAGCTGTTACAGGGCAGCTGCTGCCTGGTGCTCCCAGCCAGGAGCTGCCGTGGTGACTGCCGGAGTAGGTTAGTTGTTCAGTGAGAAGCTACATTCCGAAGCTAGATGCATGGAATTTTAGAGTTCTGTAGTTAGAGGTCCAAGTGCTTCAGTTCCCATAAACACTCTGAAGTCCAGCCTTAAAATAGACATTGGAGGTGAACCATGAACTATTTTGACAGGTGGGACTCACTGATCTTCAGAGGTAATTGTTTTCCCCTCCTCTAAGATCTCCCCTTTGACCATCGTGGCATTAAAAAGTCAGCCTTTATCTTGGACGCCTTCACAGGCTTCCAGTTGAACCATGCCTGTGCCTGCTTCCGAATCATTTCTCTGAGACGGCTCGACCCCACTGAGGCACACTTTGCCTTTGGGGGACTTCCACGTCCCCCAAAGGGGGGCCTGTTTTATTACTTAATCTCTTCCTCCTCTGCTTGTTGAAAATTATGTCTGCTACGAGTTTTCTAAAAATTCTGAAATAATTAGATAATTTTTATTAAGTTGTCCTTAACCAAATACTTTATGTTTTCCATTACTTTTATAATATTTCTCTTACAGATTTTATTTGATTTATTATCACCTGAAAACTTAAAAGAAGGCCTGAAGGATTCTTCCTGGAGTTCATTGCCGTGCACTAAAAACAAACCTTTGGGTTTTCCATCAGTGATGGAAGAGGCGCACTCTGCCAGTGAGCGCAGCCCAGAGCAGGTGAGGGGTGAGGAAAGGTCAGCACGGGGTTAGTGTGTGTGTTTCCTTACACGTTAGGATCTTCACCGCCCTGATTTCAGTTCTGCAACCTGTTCAGATATTGTTAAGCTATTTAATAATTGTCTCAATAGGATTTTTTGTCTACAACCTTATGTTTTATACTAAAAACTTTGATGTGGAGACTTGTTCATGAATCACCATGTTAAGTCGCCTGAATGTTAGAAAACTTTTAGTCTACTGGAAAATGGGGAATATTGTGTTTATTTTAGTTTCCTCAAGAGAGGAACAGCTATATTAGTATAATTGCTTAAACCTCATTGTAATAGAAGTTAGCTGGATGTCTAGGGCTGTGTAAGTACTGGCAAAATCATGTACTTGCCAGGGTTTTAGAATTGAAGGTTGGTGCTGTTTAATGAAGACTAAGTGGACATTACAAGACGTGGAAAATTTGTTTCAGTTCGGTTCTTGGCGAGAGCACTAAAGGACAGGAAATAAGTGCAGATACCCTTGTTACTGTATTTTTGTAGAACGAAGAAATAGCAGAGGTGCCATCGGAGCCTGTCCGGGGAAGTTTAAACCGCGCTCGCTCAGCACAGGCTATAAATTCCGCAGAAAGGCCCTCCCGGGAAGACGGCTTGAAAAGAGTGTCCTCGGAACCTTTCCTCTCCGTTCAAGCAAAAGGTGCTCTCCTGAAAAGAAAGTTGTCTCTTTTGGAGCAGGATGTGATTGTCGATGAAGATGGAAGAAATAAGCTTAAAAAGCAAGGAGGTAAAACTTTCACTACAGTCATAGGGAGCATATCTACTTACTTAGAATAACTTTTAAACTTTTTCCTAAAGACAGCCCCGTTTCCCTGTTTGAACAGAACCTCCCAGTGAAGTCTGTACGATTTCATTAGCCGGCGGCGGCGACGTCCCGGGCGAACTGGTAGATGCCTCCGACTTTGAGTGTTCTCTGTGCATGAGGTGAGCGTGCAACGTTTTATAAAAGACAAACTTTTTATAGTAAGGTAAATAAAAGGCAGGGTAGATAAAGGTGACCTCCTCTGTGATAACAGACCATGTAAATGAACAGAATATTGTATTAAATATCAAAAGATAGGAATTTTACTCCTAGGTTGACCTTTCACACCTTGGACAAGTAACTGATATACGAACCTTGGTTTTCCTTACTAGAAAGTGGGTCAGTATTTGTACACTCTGTCACAGTGTTCTAGGAAATCAAGTGACTTAAATATAGAAAGTATCTCCCAAGTTGTAAAGTGCTATAAAAGCTATACTTATTAGTATAATTCAGAAACATCCATGCTTTTAGATTTGGGTAAGAATTCTAATTATGTATTGTATGTATCTGGCTCTTTATATATTTTAACCATAAAATCCTTTTAAAGTAGATTGGCTAGGGATTTTCACTGTGTAGAATGCTTAGAGTCCTAAACGACTGATAGTGTGGAAAGAACATTTTCCCCTTACACGTACTGAATGGAGTCACAGGACCAGTGTACAGAGAGTCGGGAGACCTGGCACTGGCCCCGGCCCCGCAAGGCTGGGGGTCACTCCCACATCCCCAGACAAGTCTCCCAACTCTGAGTCTAGGTTTCCTCATTTATGAGGTAAAGGGTGAGACTCGACCATTTCTGAAGTACCCACATGTCTAATGATACTTCTAGGAAATTCAGAGGTGTTTCAGGAAATAATGTTTTATGATTATTTATCTCTAGCTTTCCTGTATTATTTGTGTATTGCATTTGTCATTAGGCTTAATATTTCTTTAGGATCTAACTGTAATATTTATTGGATTACTCCTTTTAATGAATTTTATATAGTAAAGTTTTTGTAAGCTTATTAAAGAAACCAATTTTAAAGAGATGAGAAAATAAGAATCTATGAAAGCTATTTAATAGTTATTAATGATACATTTCACATTATTTATTTTGCACGAAGTCTTTGAAATCTTGTGTGTATTTTGCATTTCCTGCACACCTGAGTCTGGAGCAGCCCCATTCAGGTGGTTATGCGGCGTGTGGCCAGCAGTCCTTGTACGAGATAGTACAGCCCCAAGTGCTTGTCAGGGCACCTCCACTGATAGATCATTTGAGATGTTCTTCAGGAGAGTGTGGTTGCGGCACCGCTGGCGCTTTGCTCTTCTGCCCATCAGACCCTCCTCCCTCCTCTCAGTGGAGATTCGTGTTATGGTTCTGTTATTAGTGTGTGTAGTTTTTCCGATAGGTAGTTGAATGTGAAAACTAACATGTATTTTGGTGGGTTTCAGGTTGTTTTTCGAGCCAGTAACAACCCCTTGCGGACACTCGTTCTGTAAGAGCTGCCTGGAGCGTTGTTTAGATCATGCGCCGTATTGTCCCCTCTGCAAAGAAAGCTTAAAAGAGGTGAGCATTTTATCTGTTTATTGATCTCAGCTTTGGCAACGTGGTGTGATTTCTGTGCAGCCGTAGGAATAGTGATTATCATGTTCGGAACGAATTACCTTATATATGCTGAGTGACCGTCAAGGAGAGCATTTCATGACCTTACGTGAGTGCTGGAGAAAGTGAGGTTAGAGAGGATGGGGAGCAGGGAGGTCCTGGAGACCGAGGCCCCTGCACTGAATTTCTGTTTAATAAAGTGGGTCTGGTCAAGTACCTGGTCCGGAGTAGGTTCAATTTTAATGAGACAGTATTAGGGAAACCCAACTGCCCTGCCTTATTCCACAGTAACAGACCAAATACATTTCTGGCCTAGTTCTGGCCCCTTACATGTGGAACAGCTCTGTCCAGTAGACTTTCTGCATTGATGGAAATGCTCTTTCTGTGCTGTCCACTGTGGTAGCCAGTAGCCACATGTGGATACTGCATCCTTGAAATGTGGTTGATGTGACTGAGGGGTTGTATTTGCGGAGGCATGGGTGACCAGTGGCTGCCACGTCGGACAGGGCAGTGGTAGACCGGCCAGGAGTGGGAGGCACAGCTCCCCGCACTCCTTCTCCTGGGGTCAGTGGTCAGCGCTGACGACCTCTGTTGGGAAAGTGGCTAGAGCTCCATGGGCACCTCCTGCAGCAGGTGGGAGATCACACCCCCAGTCGTCCTGCGCTCCAGATGCACTGGGGCCATCGGTCAGGGAGAGGGAGCCCGTCTCTGGTGGCTGACAGGACTGTTTACAGAAAAAGTGTCTTCCAAATCTGGACAAAGAAGTGATAAAAACCATTCTGTTATTGAACATTCATAGCTGCTTCCCACATACAAAGCACAACTCTGTGTGAGTATTGTAATATTGTATGTGTGTTGTTATCTTTGACCTGTGTCTTATATAACAAGCTGATAGGAAACCATGAAACCATACACAGTGTTCACAGTGTCAGGAAACGAGATGAACTTACTCTTAAGGAGTTTGTCAAGTACATGTTCAACTAATGTGCTTCAGTGTTTTTAGGTGAAGTATTCTAAATATGCTACTTTTCCTGTGTTTTTAGAGTTTTTAGATTGATTAACAATTAGATACATTGCTTTAAATTTAGAGATAGCTCACCTTAAAAAGAGATGTTTGAAGTTCGAAAGAAAATAAGCCTATTATTTTAAAATAACAAATACACTGTTTTAAAATAACTTTATTTTGTGTCCAGACCATGAGAACAGCTCATGTAATATAATCTGTACAATCTAAATATGTATTTAAAAAAATTAAAATTGGTATGCTCTACAGTTTTATGTTTTTCCTACTTGTGATTTTAATTTGCTCATTTTCTAATTTGAATATATTTTAGAGGTAGAATTTCTATAGCAGTATATTAATCTAATGATTTAATGTTTTTCTATTGTTGGTTATGTAAATTGTTTTGTTTTCTCTATTTTATATACCGCGTTGTATGTCTTGGAATATTTCCTTAGGATAAATTCCTGAGAGATAAATTACTCGCTTAAAGCTTTTATGTTTATAGGATGCTTAAAACCAGTTGCCAAATTACTTAGGTCCCCAGCAGTGTGCAAGTTCAGATTCTTATCACTAATTTAAGAGAGGTCATATTTCCCCAAATTTAATGCATGCATATTAAATTTTAAAACATCTTTATTAATTTAATAGAAAAGTAATAAAATTGCTTTTTTGATGCCTGTAATTTGATTAGTTTTATTACATACTTGTGAGTTGTCTGTGTGCATGTCACCTGCTCAAGAGGGCCTCTCGCCAGTGGGGCTCCGTGTGGGCCCTGACCAGCAGCGTCTGCGGCACCTGGGAGCTTGTTAGAAATACCAGACCCCACTCCAGAGCCGTTAAGTCAGGAACCCTGGGGTGGGGCACAGGAACCTGCATTTTAACAAGCCCTAATTCACACTAATGTTTGAAAACCGCTGCAGTTACCCATCTCCCAACCTCGCTTATTCCTACTTCATTTTTCATTGGATGACAAAACTTATTTATGCTGGCTCCACAGATTAAAGGATGGCTTCTGTTTATCTTCTCTGGTCATTGTCTCCCAAGAGTTTTTCCTCTTATTAAATACATTTGTGTGGGACATTTTCTTTGTCCAAAGTTCTGTGCGTACACTCTAACCTGGTCCCTGCCCCAGTGCAGTTCTTGGTTCAGTTCCAGAGAGACGCTGTACCTCTGCCCACGTGGTACGGTGCAGGGTGTGGCTGGGAGCTGACTTCTATGTGGTACCAGCAGTGAAACATGGGGTTCTTGGGGGACAGAAAAATAGTTAAGGAAGACTGTAAGAAAAACGTAAAATGGAGCCAGACCTTAAAAGATTGGTGGGCTTTTCATAGGCAAGAGAGAAAGAGATGGCATTTAGCAGTTGGAATCATGACAGAAAGACCCGCGGGGGCGGCCACTGTTCCGAGTATGGAGGGAGTGATGAAGTGTGCCACGTGATGCAGGGTCCAGAGGGTCGAATGGGAAAAACCACCTCTTAATATTAGGACCACCATCTGAGTGACGGCGGAGCGACAGGGGAGGGGAGTCCAAGAAAAAACAGGTTGTGTGGAGACTCTGCCCCTGACACAGAGAACAAAGCGGGAGGCCGAGTTTTGTTTTTTTAAATAAGACATGCGTCACTTTCTTTATTCCTTATATTTCTCAATTAAAATGCCAGTTGCAGGTGCCTATGAGCCCTCGGGTTGGAATTGGCCTTCGGCGTGGAGGGTGGCAGGGGCGAGGCTGCCAGCTGCTGACACCGGGCTCGTGGGGGAAGCAGGACCCAGGCCTCACGAAGGGGTGGTGGGGGGAGCTGGGCTCGTGCTGCGGCCGCCTCTTTAAGGTCCTGGGCAGAGCCTCAGCCAGCTTTGCTGGGTCCTCGGCAGTCCACTGCAAGGTCCCCCGCCGAGAATTCATAATTGACCGTGAGACTCTGTGCTGAAGGCTTTACTGTATCAGCCGAACCACTTTGCCTGTTTTATCCTGTAGGAAAAAAAGTATTGGAATGTTAACATAATATTGTCTTTTAGTACCTAGCAGATAGGAGGTACTGTGTCACACAGCTGTTGGAAGAATTAATAGTGAAGTACCTGCCTGATGAGCTGTCTGAGAGGAAAAAAGTGTATGATGAAGAAACTGCTGAACTCTCACAGTAAGTTTTTTCTCGTAAAAACACAAAGTATGAACCTTTTAAAATAGGAGAGGCCTTCCTGTGGCGAGCTGGATCCTGTCTTTAGTTCAACCCTATAGTCAGAGGAGTGAGTATTTTAGACAAATATTGGTCATTTTCCCCGTCCCAAACTTCCAGATGTTCTGGGAATTACTGACTCAGTAATTCTCAGTTGTTTGCACTGAAGCAGTATTTTGGGTGGAGGAGGGGCTCCTTACAGTGACTTTCAGGGCGGAATCCAGAATGAAGAGGAGAAGCCGGTGACTAGTTGCTGGGGACAGCAGCCCTCAGGCCTCAAGGCAGGGTGGGAGGAAGGTGGAGGATAAATGGTCTGGATTGGCAGGGGTTTGGCCAGTTAGAGGTTTGGAAGGTGGGACCTTGAGACCTGAGACTGAAATTGGAAAGGGGGCCAGGACTTAGGGGCCAAATTCTAACTTAATGAGGATGATGCTGAGTTAGTGACAGTGAAGTGTTACTAACAGGTAGCTTGGTAGCTTTGGGATTTAGTAGAACAGACCTTATTAAGAGCACTTCCTGGCTGATTTGGGCTGGGGAGGTTGGACTTGGTTTTCTTCCTCTGTATACCTTTCTCTCTTGTACTTTTCTTCTTCCATATCTTAACCTCTTTGACCAGTCACTTGAGTTCCTTTAAATTTCTTTCATAGGTTTTTAATTTCTTAACTCTTTTCCTTTCATTTTCCTCTAAGTAGACACACTAAAGAATAAAACTGCCATCTTTGTATAATCTTTTTATTGAGCAATCTGGTTTCCATTATTTTTTAAATTATATAAATTGAAGATTTTATATTTCTCACTTTCTAAGAAAAATTTTATTGTGCTTGTAGGCTCTTCTTTTTCAGTAAGTGTCACCAAATGTTTTCATTGGGCCGGTGGCCTTCTACAGAAGAAAGAAAGACTTGATCTTTTTTTAACAGAAATCAATATTGATTTGTCTTCTCACAGAACTGATGTTTCATTGTGTGTTTTTTTTAAAGATTGTATTTATTTATTTTTAGAGAGAGGGGAAGGGAGGGAGAAAGAAAGGGAGTGAAACATCAGTGCGTGGTCACCTCTCACACGCCCCCTACTGGAGACCTGGCCCTCAAGCCAGGCATGTGCCCTGACTGGGAATTGAACCAGTGACCCTTTGATTCACAGGCCAGTGCTCAATCCACTGAGCAACACCAGCCAGGGCTTGTTGTGTGATTTTGTGATAAAAAATATGATATGCAGATTATGAAGCTTTTTGATCAATGCTGCAAAAATTATTTTATTGGTACTCCCTTTTTGCTTCTAAGTTCTGGCTACTATATCCAATACTATATCGAACATTCTTTTGGTACTTGTGTGGGGGGGAGTGAGCCTGTTGGTGCAAATGGTTATGAACATTTAAGAAAGTTTTTGATGTTTTTAGCCAAATTCCTTTTCAACATGTTGACTGCACTGTTTCAGTCTGCCCCTGCCCTGACAGCTTCCCCACACTGGGCGTGGGCCCTTTGTGGGCGTTGCCTTTGTCCTCCTTCCCTTCTGTCTGTCTGGCAAGGAGAAACGCGTCACTTTAATATCTGGGAAAGTGTTATGAATTACTTACTCTGAATAGTGAATTTGAAAATATTTTTAATGGTTTCCTTTTTGTCTTTTGTGAGAGCTCATCCTTTCTTGTTATCTAAAAGTAACTAAGAGTGTCTTACAGATAAAAGAGACTAACTCTGTCATGTTACGGATACTTTAGACAGATCTAATAGGAAACAGTAATTATGGTCAATGGCTTTTAGGTTCATAAAGGTACTTGGTGCTCTGATACCCTGGTGTCTTGAGCTCAGATTGACTTGTATACATAAGAGGGTCAGAAACAAATTTCTTAGTCTAATATTGTATCGTTGTGGGTGTAATGAAGGCGATGCCAGTTCTTGTTCCTGGCAAGGATGAAAGTCACCTTATTTAGGGCTAATTTGTTTCTGTTTTATAGTAACTTATTACTGGTGCAAGCTTCACTCACTCTGGCTGTATGTTATGAGGTATAATAAACTTCTTTCTTCTTCAGCTTGACCAAGAATGTCCCAATATTTGTTTGCACTATGGCCTACCCCACTGTGCCTTGCCCTCTTCATGTATTTGAGCCAAGATACAGACTGATGATTCGGAGAAGCATACAGACCGGAACCAAACAGTTTGGGATGTGTGTCAGTGATACACAAAATAGGTATGCTTTCTGTGTCCTTACATGTTTGTATTTATATTGGAACTCTCCTTGACTATTTTGAGAACTCGTGTGCTTGTTGCTTGAACTTTGATATTAACCAGAGTTTTTTCTTTTAGTTTTGCAGATTATGGTTGTATGTTACAAATTAGAAATGTGCATTTCTTACCCGATGGAAGGTCTGTGGTGGATACAGTCGGAGGAAAGCGGTTTCGGGTTTTAAAAAGAGGAATGAAAGATGGATATTGCACTGCAGACATTGAATATCTGGAAGATGTTAAGGTACCGCAGAGTGCTCCTTCCCGGCACACTCCGGTGTCCGCTGTCCTGCGTGTGGTACTGGTGTCCGGGCGCTTTCCTAAACGGTTCCCCCTCCTGTGAGAGGCCCTCAGCAGTACTACGCAGATTAGTTCCCAGCGGACCTTTTTCCTGTCTTGCTCTCAATCACTGTGAGCTCCGAGAGAACGTGGGAGATCAGAACCTAGATCCTCTCCATTTCTCCAGGCACAGCCGCCAGCACGGTGCCTCGACTCTGTGTGTGTGTGTGTGTGTGTGTGTGTGTGTGTGTTTGCGTGGCAGGCACTTAACAAGAGCAGTTGGCTGAATTTTGACTGTTTTTAAGTGTGAATAGTTCAGTGGCATTTGGTGCATTTTCATTGTTGTGCAAAAGTAGATGCCTTTTAAAATCTTGTGTTTCATTTCGAATCTTCAAAAGTGAAAAGTAATTTCTCATCTCTTATGTGCTATAGATTCACCTTTCATATTTCAGAATGTTTTTAGAGTCCCTTTATTGTTTTTCTGTCGAGTCATCCTTGCGACGGCAAAGGCTGAGTCAAGGCTTAGTATTTGTTCAGCTGCGTTAATGTGCATGGAATAGCACACTCCCTGGCAGGTAGCGAGTGGGATAGAAACGTGCGTTAAAGAAATCACTAGGGGATGGACGGGTTAATGTTACGCCCTCCCACCTGTGTTCTGTGGTGCCACTCTGGACCTCAGGCTGGAAGGCGGGGGTGCGTTTAATTTCACTTTCGCAGCTCCGGGATCCAGTGGTCTGAAGGGTGTGTGGAGTGACTGCAGCTTTGGGTCTTTACTGCAGAATTTCATCGTCCCACAGTTTATTCTCTATTTTTCGATATTCTGACTTACATGCCAAGTTATTTGGTACTTTTTCTTTTTTGTTGTTTGATCCATTTCCTTGGTAAAAGATATAATTGTGCTGGTCTTCCATCCTGTTACACTTTTTGCACGTCGCCTGTGCTTTAAACCTCCTCCCTACGATCTTTCCTCTTATTGTAGCAACTGCTTTTAAAAAGCCATCGATTCATAGAGACAGAAGGAAGCGCAACTTAGAGTAAACCTCGGTCCGGGAACCCACTCTCAGTCTGACCCCTCCCCCGACCGGGGCTGCTGGTGGGGTTCTGCAGACTGCTCTGTCGCTCACAGGGCTGCGGGGTGGTCCGGCCTCGCTGTCGTTCTTTGGGGGGGCCTGTTGGTGTTCTGTGAGGCAGAAGTAGATGGTACGTGCTGCATAAGCGTAACGCTCTCCCATCTAGAACTGAAATAGGCATTCTTTGTTTTTGTTTTTTTTCCTCATTTCAGTAGGGTTGGTGGTATATTAGACAAGGAAGAGTAGACACAGGCGTCTTACTGACTGTTGTGTTTCTAGGTGGAGAATGAAGACGAGATAGAGAATCTCAGACAGCTTCATGATTTGGTGTACTCTCAAGCCTGCAGCTGGTTTCAGAATTTAAGAGACAGATTTCGAAGCCAAATTCTTCAGCACTTTGGATCGATGCCCAGGAGAGAGGAAAACCTTCAGGTATGATGGCTTTGATGTTGTTTCCAAAAGTCTCACTTTCTCTTATAGACCCAAATGAGAACATTTTTAAGTTTCTTTTTCGTCGCCCTTCCCACACGGTGTTTCCTTTGTCCCGTCTTCAGAATCCGAGCGCATCTCTGGGCGGGGGTGTGTCCTGCGTGTCAGGTAGCAGCAAGGCCGCGGGTGGAGGCAGCCCTGGCTGAGGGCACCCTTTTCCGGAAGGAGAAATAACAAGTTGAAAGTGGGACATGGTGCCACTTAGCAAATTGTGACTTTGAGACAAGTGTGCCTT
This sequence comes from Artibeus jamaicensis, assembly GCF_021234435.1. NCBI lineage: Eukaryota > Metazoa > Chordata > Mammalia > Chiroptera > Phyllostomidae > Artibeus > Artibeus jamaicensis. The sequence continues at coordinate 15,759,816 of NW_026522056.1, read as the reverse complement.
TGAGCCAGTCAACTGCTCTTCTTTGGCAGTTGAGAGATATATCATTTTCTATACTCTAAAAAAATCCTTTTCTCACTTTGACTTCCAACTTTCAGCCTAGCGATTATTTTCATTTTTGTCTCTTCATGTTTAATATGCGTCACTCCTCAGGCAACCAATGGTCTAAGGGTCTAGCTCGGGTACTTAGGGTTTATATGTGAGCTTAATCTAATTAATATGAAGCGAGCACTTTGTAGACAAGCAGATCTGTCAGCAGGCGCTGTAAGAAGCATAAAAGAAGTGTCCCTGTCCTGGAAAATCTGAGTTTAGACTCATCAAAGCACTAACTTTTAGGTGTAAGCATTTTGAATTGAATTGACTGAAGATGTTTGTGATCGGAAGGTAGTAGATTTCATACAGTAATGGCTGTGAATAAATATGAAGATGGAGAGAGAAGCCCACCGTGGCGCACACTGGCTCTCATTCCTGTTCCCAAAGGCTGGTTGAAGTCTGTCAGAATCCCGGCCGAACTCTTCACCTGAACTTGAAGTGTCAGCCTCAGACCATCTCCTGATGGAGTGCTGTGGCTAGCGTATTTTTTTTAAATCCTGTCTACCTGGATCTTATTAAACTTGATAGAAACTGGTTTTTGTCTTTAAGATTTTATTTATTTATCTTTAGAGGATAAGGGAAGGAGAGAGGGAGAGAAATATCAATGTATGGTGCCTCTTGTGCGTCCCCTGCCGGGAACTGGCCTGCAACCCAGGCATGTGCCCTGGCTGGGAATCGGACCTCCATCCTTTGGTTTGCAGGCCTGCACTCAATCCACTGAGCCACATCTTTTGATAAGCACCAAATTGAATAAGGAAATTTTATTTTTATTTTTTTTATCTTAATTGTTCAAGTACAGTTTTCTGTCTTTTACCCCCATTGAATAAGGAAATTTTAAATGTTAGCAAACCAGCTTGTAGGAAACTTCAGTGTTATGTCCGCGTTGCCTTTACCCCCCTCACCTCTCTCCCACCCTGTCGTCTCCTGCCCCTCTGCCTCCTGTGAGTTTGTGCAAGTCGGGCTTCGGCTGGGGACACAGGAGGGCAGGGTTTTCCGTGGGGTGACAGTCAGGGAGTCTGCCGCCACAGCAGGGTGTGCCGCTGCCCAGGAGCACACAGGGAGGCTGCTGTCACCCTTAAGGGCCCCAGGGGAGTCCCCGCAGTGTCCCATCTGCAGCAGTGGGCGGAGCAGGTGGTTTTGACGAGTCCCCTGAAAGCTCCCGCAGATCTCACACCTGCCCTCACTTGGCAGCGGTCTCCAGAGAATAACGGCTCCCTGTCTTCCACTGTACGTGCCGCGGGAGCGCCTCTCGTTGGCCGAGTCCGACCTGGAGCCCTGTGGAAAGGGGCTTCTAGGAAACACAGTTTTCTCACGTTTCCGACGTGCAGCAGCGGTGGTCGTGGCACTGAGCTGAGCGCGGGCCGTGCACAAAGGGGGCTTGAAAGTCCTTGTGTATAAACTTCTGGTCCTTTCTAGTCCTTTCAGTAGTCAGCCCTCGCAACATCCGAGGCACTTCTTTGCTGGACATATGTTTATGTCGCAAAAGAAACAAGAAGCTAAGACCTTTTCCTTATATCTTAACTGGGATTTCACAAGTCTTTGAAAAAATTTTAAAATACCAACTAACTTTAAGAAATGTTTTAAATATCTGTTTTAAGAAAGTAGTTCTTTCCCTGGTCCATGTGGTGTAGTGGATTGAGCACTGGCCTGCAAACCAAGTGGTCGCCAGTTCGATTCCCAGTCAGGGCACATGCCTGGGTTGTGAGCCAGGTCCCCAGTAGGGGACACATGAGAGGCAACCACACATTCATGTTTCTCTCCCTCCCTTCGCCTCTGTCTAAGAATAAATAAATACAATCTTTTTTTTTTTTTAAGAAAGAAAGCAGTTCTCAAGTGGGGACAATTTCACCCCAATGGCACAATTTGGCAACATCTGGAGACATTTTCGATTGTCACAGGTAGGGAGGTGCTAGCTCTTGACAGAAGGGAGAGGTACTGCTAAACAGGCCACAGTGTGTAGAGCAGGTCTCAACAGATGCTGGTGGTTGAGAGGTCGAGAAAACCCTACTTGCAGGCAGTTTGGTGCAGAGAAAAGTGTGTCGGCTGTCGAGTCGGGTCTAGATTTGAATCTTGGCTCTGCCGCACGTAAGCAGAGAGGTCACGGACAATTCATATTAACTTTCTGAGCTTCAATTTCCTAATTTTATATGAGCATAGCAATAGCCTTTTTTACATTATTGTTAAAAGAATTTGAGATAGGACCTGATAGGGGCAAGTGCTCAATAAAGACTAACTTAGTGGTTTCTTTCTTACTGTTCGTCATTACATAAATATTTGCTTTATTAATTTTTTTAAATGTCACTTGGTTTTAGGCGACTCCTAACGGACCTGCTTGGTGTTGGTGGCTTCTCGCAGTTCTCCCCGTGGACCCGCGATACCAGCTGTCGGTGTTATCAATGAAGTCTCTGAAAGAGCGGCTGACAAAGATACAGCATATACTGACCTATTTTTCCAGAGACCAGTCCAAGTGACTGACTGCGCAGGTCTCCCTTCGACGTCACCCTGACCTGGCCGCGTCGACGGCCGGGTTGTCCGCTGCCTTTGCACACCCAGTGCTGGTCTGAGAAATGTTAACAAAATTCTTGTGGTTTTTTTTTTTTCCTTCAACCTCCAGAATCATGTGGTTCTGCAAATGAATACCCTCAACTAGGATTTAGACCACTAAGAACTTGCACAGAGAAACACACAGCAATGTGTGTTCAACCTCCACATGGTGACGAAGTTGCACTATGTACCATATTCTGAAATGAAATGAGAACTCTGTGTGTGTGTGTGTGTGTGTGTGTGCGTGTGTGTGTGTGTGAGCGCAAGTGTGTGGGTCGTATGTGTGCATTTTCTCTGGCTTTAAGATTTTAAAAGAAAAAAAAAAGCCATAGAGAGCAGAACTTGCCGAGGGTCACTTCCTGCCCGAGTTTACAGCAACAGTGATACAAGTTTTGGCAGATAGACTTTGCCTCCGATTCTCCGTCCTGATGCTTATATTTGCACACGTGTGTAAACTGTGGTATTGAGTGTCGTTCTGTTGGGAATCCTGCTCTTGCTGAACTGTCTCGACCATTGACTATGACGCTTTCTTATTTATGTAAATACTTGCGGCCCAGTGGCCGCCAGGCCCTGGGGGCAGGTCCCAGAGCCAGTTTTCAGGAACAGTTGCAAACCTGACACGGTACTGTGCACCTACTCATAAAACACTTAAAACTGTGAAACTATGGTTTACATTTAACTGTACATAGAGGTAAATGGAGAACTCAACTCAGTACCAGTTTAGTTTGTACATTTTAGGAGCTTTCCACATCAACTGCCCATCTATGTAATTTATAGTTTGACATGATGTGTTTGTTTAAAAAAATTACATAGTTTAAACCCATTAAGGATCTGAGGGAAGAGAAGCTTAATGTAGAACTAAGCTTTTAAAGTATGTTTTATTTCTTAATTCTGGTCTCGGTGCAAATGTTAGTTATGCCTTATTCACCATAATTAGATCGCCATGCCGCGACATGGTTTATATTCATGCTGCCCTAGATACTTTTGTAATTATTTGTTGCAGACTTATAACTCTCCCTATTAACTTTCTTTTATGTAAGTAATTTGTAAAAGTTTCTGGAAAATTTGCTTTTGCTTATTTAATTTTGAATAAAAGCTAAATTCATAATAAACATTTTCTTAAATTTTATTTAGGTCAGTGAAAAAAAAAGTAGAGGAATCACACTGCATAATAAAAGAACAGTGTTTTCCTTGTGGTTTTGTGCCCTGAGACACTGAACACTAGCTTCCCTGAAACTTCTTTTGGTCGAGTTTTTACCAAACAGTGCAGGGTCTTGAGAAACTTGAGGCCCTTTGACCCAACCTCTAAAGCACCGGTTTTCAACCTCTTAGAAACCCAGAGCCCTTTGGGATCCATCCCACAAGAGGACATAACCCTGGGAATCAAGTCAGACATGAAGGAAGAGACAGAGAATGACAGAGTCGGGCTTCAGTGCCCCACTGTCATTGTGGACAGGTGTCCCCGACAAAAGTACTACCATGGCAACGATGACTTTAAATGACACACTGGCTCAGATGGACTTCATTGATACGCACAAAACATTTTATCCCAAAGCAGCAGAATATACATTCTTCTCAAGTGCATATGGAAGATAGACCACATGTTAGGATGCAAAATTCATGTTTCCAAATCCAAGAAGACTGATGTCATATCAAGCATCTTCTCTGATCACAAAGGTATGACATTAGAGACCAAATACAATTAAAAACTGACATTTAAATGTGGAGGCTACATAGCGTGTTATTAAAGAATGAGTGGGTTAGTAATGAGATCAAGGAAGGAATAAGAAATTACCTAGAGACAAATGAAAATGAACACAACCCCAAATTCGTGGGACACAGTGAAAGCAGCCCGGACAGGGAAGGTCATAGAAATACAGGCCAACCTCAAGAAGTGAGAGAAATCTCAAATAATCTAACCTCACACCTAGAAGAACTAGAAGAAGAACAACAATGCCCAGAGTGAGGAGAAGGAAGGAAATAATAAAGATCAGAGTGGAAATAAATAACAGAGACAAAAAGTGATGCAAAAGATCAATGGGACCCAGAACTGGCTCTTCGAAAAGATAAACAAGGTTGATGAAACTTGAACTAGACTCATCGTGAAAAAAGAGATGACCCAAATACAACCAGAAATGAAAGTGGAGAGAGAACATCACAGAAATACAAAGGATCCTAAGTAAATACGATGAACAACCATGTAGCAACAAATTGGGCAACCTGGGTGAAATGGATACAGTTCTACAAATAGTCTTCCAAAACTATCAGGAAGAATCAGAAAACTGGAATAAACTATTACAATGAGTAAAATTGAAGCAGTAATCGAAAACCTTCCAATATGCAAAAGTCCTGGATTGTATGGCTTCACAGACAAATTTTACCAAACATTCAAAGAATTAACACCTATCCATTTCAAACTATCCCAGAAAATTCGAGAGGAGGGAAGACTTCCAAGTTCTTTTTACGAGACCAGCGCTATCCTAATCGCAAAATCAGATAAAGACACTATAAAGAAAAAATTACAGGCTCATATCCCTGGTAAATATAGGTGCCAAGATCTTCAACAAACTATTAGCAAACTGGATCCAGGAATATATTAAAAAAGAACATACACCATAATTGGGATTTATTCTAGGGATGTAAGATTGGTACAATATTCATAAATCAATAAAAGTAATACGTCACATAACAAATGATCGTATTAATAGATGTAAGAAAGTCAGTTGAAAAAACCCAGCATCCATTTATGATAAAAACTCCCAGCAAAGTGGGAATAGAGGGGTCGTACTTCAACATAGTAAAGGCCATATATGGCAAACCCACAGCCAAGATACTCAATAGGCAAAAAATTAAAGTGTTTAATATTTGGAACAAGACAGTGATGTCCTCTTTCTCAACATAGTACTGGAAGTCCTAGCAACATCAATTAGACAAGACGTAAAAGGCATCCAAACTGGAAAGGAGGGAGTAAAACATGATTCACAGATGACATGATATTGTGCATAGAAAACCCTGGAGACTCCACCAAAAAACTACTCGATCTAATAAATGAATTTGGCAAAGTAGCAGGATACAAGATTAGTATTCAGAAATTGATGGCATTTTTAAACACTAATAATGAACTATCAGAGAAATTAAGAAAACAATCTCATTTACTGCTGTAACAATAAAAAGGTTCCTAGCAATAAATTTAACCAAGAGTTTAAAAGACCTGTACTCAGAAAATTATAGGATGTTGAAGAAAGAAATCGAGAGATACAAATAAATGGAAGCATATGCTTCACTTATAGATTTAAAAATTAGCATTATTAAATATCCATACTACCCAAAGCAGTCTGTAGACTCAACACAATTCCTATTAAAACACCCATGACATACTTCACAGATCTAGAACAAAAAAGACCTCTAATATCCCCAGCAATCTTGAGAAAGAAGAAGAAAGTTGAAGGTATCACAATACCTGATATCAAACTATACTACAAGGCCATTGTAATCAAACAGCCCGATACTAAGGCATATAGATCAATGGAACATAGCAGAGAGCCTTGAAATAAACCCAAGCTTTTAAGATCAATATTCAACAAAGGAGGCAAGAGGAATAAAGACAGTCTCTTCAATAAATGGTGTTGGGAAAATTGGGTATGTCAAAAATGAGACTAAACCACTAACTCACACCATACTCAAGAAACAAATTAAAAATGGGTAAAAGATTTAAACGTAAGTCACAAAACAATAAAAATCCTAGGAGAAAACATAGTAAAATTGCAGAGATGTGGCAATATTTCTGCCAGTGTATCTCCTTGGGCAAGGGAAACAGGAAAAAAATACAAAAATGGGACTACATCAAACAAAAGCTTTTGTACAGCAAAAGAAACCATCAACAAAATAAAAAGACAGCTCACTGAATGGGAGAACATATTGGCCAATGATAAGTCTAAACAGGGCTTAATTTCCAAAATATATAAAATACTTACACAATGCAACACCAAAAAAATACCAATCCAATTTAAAAGTGGGCAAAGGACCTGAATAGACACTTCTGCAAAGAAGATATACAGATGGCCAGTACACAGATGAAAATCTGCTCAATATCATTAATCATCAGATATACAAATTGCAGTGTTATTTACAATAAGATCTGGAAATAGCCCAAGTGCCCATCAGTAGATGTGCAAAAAGCTGTGGTACCTTTTCACAGTGGAATATTATGCAGCCATAAAAAGGGAGACCTTACCTTTTGTGACAGAAGGGATAGACCCGGAGTTTATTATGCTAAGTGAAATAAGCCAGTCAGAGAAAGACAAATACCATATGATTTCACTAACGTGGATTTTAATGAACAAAACAAACTGACAAAATAGAAGCAGAAACATGGATTCATGGAACAGGCTAACAGCTGTCGGAGGGGAGGATCTGGGGCCCAATGAAAGAAGGCGAAGGGATGAGCCAAGAAACATAACACACAGACACAGACAACAGTGCTAACCAGAGGGGAGGGGTGGGAGATAGGGGGAGGTGGGCAAAGGGGTGAAAACAGGGACAGAAAAAAACTTTGGGTGATGGGCACATGATACAGTGATCAGAGGACGTTTTACTGATTTGTACACTGAAATCTGTGTGGTTTTGTAAACCAATGTCGCCCCAATAAATTCAATTAAAAAATAAGAGTTAAAAATTCCATGTTCCTTTAGGATAAGGATGAATACATGATACCCATTGGGGATTCCTCTTCATTCAACGGACTTGACCATTTCAGTCCCCAATTTCCCAGCTAGGATTTTTCAAATAGAAACAAATCATCTTTTAATATTGAAGGATTTTTTAAAATGTATTCAGAAATGACTGCCTGGAGGTGTCCTCTACATCCTCTGCCGCCTCTGTTACGCCGATTGGGAAGCTAATGTGTTCATTCATTCTGCAGAAACCATTGTCTAAAGCCTGGGTCACTCCCCCAAGGCCCTTATCAGTAGTTTCTGATGTGTTAGATGAGACTTTCTTTTAATAAACTACTAAATGCCTGCTAAGTGGTGTCCGGCACTAGAAGTTACATGTATAGTTCTCAAACTATCTGAGATATCGGGGGGCAGTAGGAGTCACCTGGTGTTGAATCTGGGTCTGCAATGTGTGTGCTTGCACGTGTACACATGAGTGTGCACACACACAAATGGGTGTTAAGTGGTCTCCAGGTACACACATACTAATAGGAATCCTTGGTTTTTATTTGTCACCTGACCTTGATTTTGTGATAGGTGTTGTCTGATTGTTGCTCTGTCTACAGATTTTTTTTTCTTAATATCAGGAAACTATTTCTCACTACACTTTCTGTACCGTTTAATTTAAAAATGTGACCAAAAAAATCTGACATGCTTTCCCCCCTTATCACTTGAAGTGACTAAGTTCTGTCATGAATTCAACATTTCAGGCAGAAGTGGCTGGTTGCCGTGCTTGTCTTACACACCTGTCTCTGCACACCCAGTTCTTCCTGTTCTTCGAGGTCCAATATGAAAGCCTTCCCTCCACTGCAACTCTGACTCCTTAGCATTTTCCTTCTGCTTTACTTCTGGCACGGCCAGGAGGTAACTGAATTAAGCACAAAAACCCTCTCCTGAGTGTTATGGCCAGGGTTTAGCAATTCAGATAGATTTAAGCTCCAAGATGCATGCTGACTAGAGAACAGAATAGAAATAGATGCCAGTTAAGAAGGGAAATTGGATAAAGATGATTAGATTGCAAGTGCTTTTATCTTTTCCTTTCTCCCCAAATCTGGGGGCAGGGGGGGAAGAATGACAGAAATGGAAATGAAATCTAATGGCACTGTGGAAGCAGAAGTTCATCAATTGACCAGCGTTCGAGAGACTTCTGGGACAAACAGATCTGACACGGGACCGGAGGAAAGCACCAGAGGAAAGCTTTGCAGAAATGGAGGAGCGCGGGGAAGCCCCGAACTTGGAGAATGCCGTGGAAAGCTCCAGAAGATTCTGAGGGGAGGGTCCCCCTGACACAGCTGGATCACCTGGCCCTGTCCTCCGCTTAGGCCGGGCAGCAGGTGGCAGCAGCAATTGTTGTCAGGCCAACTCCCTGAATGTGGGCATTGGACCCAGGAAGACCCACGGAACCTTAATGAGCTACAGGTGCCCAAAAGGATGGAGAGCCCTGGGCACAGACCATGGGCCACTGACCTTACCCATGTGGCGTGTGTTCCAGGGTCACCCCCACGGTCAACAGGGGGCTGACCGAATGAGCAACCCCAAATGAACAGGAATCCCCAGTGACAAAGTTGAATAAACAATCAAATCCTAGAAATTCGAGATAAAACACCCTAAACAAGATAACAAACAATATTTTTAGATTTTAGAATGCGCAATTCCAAAAACAATCTGGGAATCTAAGAAATACTTGCCAAATAGTCACTGACACCATAGAGGCATTCAGTAAAGTTTGCCGAATCAATGAATGAGTCATAAAAATAAGCAAGTACATGAGCTGAAGAGGAGAATGAATTAAACAATGAATTGATGGGGTGGAGGATTGAATGGGGGGGGGCGGTCTCCAAAACACAGTGAAGAAATCACTACAGTCAAAATATGAGGAAAAAAATGAGACATGAAAGATGAAGTTTCAACGTCCAGGTAACAGAAGTTTGAGAGAAGAGAAGAAACAAATAATACAAGCAATTTTCCCAGGGCTCAAGACGAATAAGACAGTCTGCTTTCTTAGAGACCTATTTAAAGGGAAGCAAGAAGACAAACTTAGGTGGGCCAAGGGCTAACGAAATAGCAGCAACTCAGCCGACTGGTTTGCAGTGAGGTGAGGGCTCAATTATATGAATTTCTTTCCTAAGCCAATGTTAAATGCCAACATTTGGAAAATGTTTGTTTGTTTGTTTATAGAGAAGCCATTTATAACCTGGCTTAGTAAGTGAGCTCTCTTGCAGACCTGCTTCCAAATAGCATTTGGCTGTTCATCAACATTAAATGTATCCTTAGAAAATGTTCTCATCACAACTGTGTTTAATTTCAAACTGTGGTGAAGCACCACATTTAATTCTGAGAAAAATCCTATAAAATAGGAACTTTTAGACAGATTTCTGTACAGAATTTTTGCACAGGAAACTGAATCATAAGTTAGTTAAGTCATTTCTGGGTTCAACTGTGTCCCCAGGAAGCATATGCCGAAGCCCTAAACTGGTGGAAGCTCAGACTGTGACCTTATTTGGGAACAGGATCAACTGTGCAGATGTAACTAGTTAAATGAGGAGTACAGTGAGCCCTTTGTCCGATGTGAGTGGCGTTTGAATAAGAAGAGGGGAGAAGAGCATGTCCTGTGAAGCACAGAGACAAAGAGAGGACGGCCAGGTGGCGATGGGGGCAGAGGTCTGAGTGATGTGTCTACAGGCCAACCGGTGCCTGAGGGGGGCCTAGGCTGGAACAGGCAAGCAAGAATCTGCTCCTAGAGGTTTTGGAATAGACATGACCTTGGAGACACCCTGATTTTGGACTTCTAGTCTCCAGAACTGTGAGTAAATAAATTTATGTTGTTTAAAGCCACCAGTGTCCTAGTATGACAACCTCAGAATATTAGTAGAGCGTCCGTTTCAGACTGACACAGGATTGTGAGGCAAAGGCCATGTGCAAGTGTGTCGGAAACTGGTTGAAAACTTTCTTAGTCAGATTAACATTGATTCTAGTAACTAATGTGTTACCATTTATTCCAGAGTTGGAGAATGTGTAAGGAGAGACAGAGTTGCCGAAAATGAGGAACGGAAGGGATTTAGGGACAAATCAGCCGATCAGACTGAAAGTAACCATGCCCTAGGCTCCAGAAACATGTGTTCATAAATCCATTCAGACTAGCTGGTAAAGCAAGACGCATAAGGAAAGCCAGCATCGCATCCCAGTCCAAAACATCGGAGTGGTTCCAGCACCTCATGTGTGTAGTAGTTACTCAATAAACACCTGTACCATGACTACCTATCTGGAGAGGCTTACGGACAACTGACCTCATGTTACCTCTCATGTGGGGCACTTTGCAAAATTTAGAGCTCACTGGGGTCTGCAGGGAAACAAATTCCATGAAGTGAAAGGTACCCATGTATTTGCTGGGACAATGCAGTCTGTCCTTAAGTTATTTTCATTCTTAACAGATTCTAATGCTACTTCTGCATCAGATTGTTGATAATATGTGAAAAATAAGAGAGCCAAATGAAGAAATTCTAGGTCTCTTTAAGTAAAACAGTACTATTTTCACAGTTGGATCTTTGGTTCCAAAAATATTTACTAGCATTTACCTTGTACCCAACACTGGGTACAAGTATTGGATATTCTTGTATCAGTCCTTTAGAAGCTTAATTTCTGATCTGTTCATAAAAATGCATTCAGAAACACCTATACTCCATTTCTCCATAAGTTCACTTGATGATTTCTCAACTATTCCAAATTTCTTTCTAGATCATCGTGGCTCAAATCTTTCCCAGTAGAGACACACAAGCGTCACCTGGTGGCCAGGAAGATCAACTGCAGCTGAAATGTCAAGCTTTTACAACTGTCTCATTTTACCCTATTTTCCTGCGGAGTCCTGGGGTGGGGGTGCAGGGGAAGTGGAGAAAAATAGGACTTGCTTGTAAATATCTAGTCTCACATTTACTTCCTGCCTCCCACTGGGAACCAGAAAGACTTGCCATCACACTGAGAACTCTGCCCCAACACTGAAGATGGAGAGCGAAGTTGACTGCTCACCATGCGCTGATTTAGATGATGGTTTCGGTGGTTGGTTTTAATATAATTACAGCAATAATACACATTTTAAAATAAAATTAAATAATACAGACACTTAAAAAACAAAATGTGAAATTTCTTCACTGTTTCAATTACCTAGCCATGTAAATTCTGTTTATATTTTGGACATATTTTTAGTCAGAAAAGGATTTCTGCTGGTTTCTTTACACTAAATGATAGAAAATTGTAAAAAACAACAACAACGCAGCAGGAAGCACCATCTGCCACATTCCCTCAGTTGTAGAAACGAGTCTCAATAAGCCTAAAAATCGCCCCTACGAGCTTTCAAAATCCAAAATTTGTAACAATACATGAATATCACATCTCCAACTTCATGCTATTAAAACCATACTACTTAAAGGCTATTTGTAGCACATTTTCACCCTCACCACAATCTTTTACTACTTTATCCCCCATTTGCTTGAGACTTTCTAAGCCCCAAATTAATCTGTTACTCTTATACATGGGGTTAGTTGTCTAAAGAAAAAAATCATTCAATAGGTCGATTTCTTTTTTCACCACCAGATGGTGCTACCACATCTGAAGATACCGTTCAATTCCCCTATGAAAAGTCCTTGGCCGTCTTATTGTCAAGTGGAGGTTTGTAACAGTTCTCTGGCCCTACACACGTACGCACCTCTGTAAGTTCGTCAGTCTACACAATTCTCTCCATTTACTACACTGATGCTGTCGATAAGATCCTGGTTTTGGCTGAGGAAGATAACCAGAGCAAACTCCTCCAGAAATCCATCACCCTGTTACTGGTCTTTAGCTCTCTTACAGACTGTGAGTGTTTGTCAGTGACATGCCTGTGGTCCACTTTGACTCTTAAATTCAACCCACCGGCCAAGATGGAGGCGTAGGTAGACACACTGTGCCTCCTCGCACAACCATAAGAAGGACAACAACAAATTTAAAAACAAGAAACAACCAGAACTGCCATAAAATTGAACTGTACGGAAATCTGACAACCAACAAGTTAAAGAAGACACATTCATCCATACCTGTAGGAGGGGCAGAGACAGGCAGCTGGGTGGAGAGGACTGGAGGCAAGGTGGTGGCTGGACAACCAGGGTTGGCAAGGAGGCAGCTGGCAGAGTGGGCGGTCCCACATTTGCATGCAGATAAATAACGAGGAACAACTGGGGAGGGAGAGAGATCTCACAACCCAGGGCTCCAGCACGGGAAATTAAGCCTTAAAACCTCAACTGAAAACACCTGTGGGGGTTGAGGAGGCAGCAGGAGAAACTCCCAGCCTGATAGGAGAGTCCATTGGAGAGAACCACAGGGTGTTAGAACATACACAAACCCACCCACCCAGGAATCAGCACCAGAAGGGCCCAATTGGATTGTGGGTGGGGGGAAGTGACTGAAAGCCGGTCTAGGGCTGTGCAAGCGGCACTGTTCCTATTTGAACCCTCCCCCACATATTGCACCACAATGCAGTGATGTCATTGCCCTGCCCTGGTGAACACCTAAGGCTCCACCCCTTACTACATAACAGGTGTGCTGAGACAGAAAAAAATGGCCCAAATGCAAGAACAGATCAAAGCTTCAGAGAGAATACAACCAAGCAATGAAGAGACAGCCAACCTATCAGATGCACAGTTCAAAACACTGGAAATCAGGATGCTCACAGAAATGGTTGAATATGATTGCAAAATAGAGAAAAAAGTGAAGGCTATGAAAAGTGAAATAAAGGAAAATGTACAGAGAACCAACAGTGATGGGAAGGAAACTGGGACTCAAATCAACAGTTTGGATCAGAAGGAAGAAAGAAACATTCGACCAGAATAGAATAAAGAAACAATAATTCAAAAAAATCAGAGGTTTGGGAATCTCCGGGACAACTTTAAACATTTCAACATACAAATCATAGGGGTGCCAGAAGTAGAAGAGGAAGAGCAAGAAATTGAAAACTTATTTGAAAATATAATGAAAGAGAACTTCCCCAGCCTGGCAAAAGAAATAGACTTCCAGAGAGTCCAGGAAGCCCAGAGAGTCCCAAAGAAGTTGGACCGAAGGAAGCACACACCAAGCCACATCATAATTACATTACCTAAGATAAGGAGAGAATCTTAAATGCAGCAAGAGAAAAGGAGACAGTTACCTAGAAAGGAGTTCTCTTAAGACTATCAGCTGATTTCTTGAAAGAAAACTTACAAGCAAGAAGGGGCTGGAAAGAAGTATTCAATGTCATGAAAGGCAAGGACCTACATCCAAGATTATTTTATCCAGCAAAGCTATCATTTAGAATGGAAGGGCAGATAAAGTGCTTCCCAGATAAGGTCAAGTTAAAGGAGTTCATCACCACCAAGCCCTTACTATATGAAATGTTAAAGGGACTTATCTAAAAAAAAGAAAAAGAAAAAATGTGCACAGTAAAATGACAACAAACTCACAACTATCAACAATGGAACCTAATAAAAACAAAAACAAACTAAGCAAACAACTAGATCAGGAACAGAATCAAAGAAATGGAGATCACATGGAGGGTTATCAGTGGGGAGGGAGAATGGAGGAAAAGGTACAGGGAATAAGTAGCATAAACAGTAGATACAAAATAGACAGGGGGAAGTTAAGAGTACTATAAGGGATGGAGAAGCCAAAGAACTTATATGTATGACCCATGGACATGAACTAAGAGGGGGGAATGCAGGTGGGAGGGGATGTGCAGGGGAGAGGGGAATAAAGGGGGGAAATGGGGCAATTGTAATAGCATAATCAATAAAATATATTTTTAAAAATTCCATCCAGTCCTTGGCCCTGCGCCTGAGAGCTCCAGGTCCAGGGGCATCTGTGTTTCTTCTCAGTCTGTTGTGAAGCCATGGTTACTTCTCTGTATTCACTTATGAAATAAACATCTACTATGGCCCACCAGATGTTCAGCAACAAAAATCAATAACACCAAGTCCCTGCCCTCGAGGAACTCTCATTACAGTGGGGCAGACAAAGGCAGAAACAGGTGATTAAAACCAGGGCCCTGTGAGGGGATGGGCCCCTGCCTGGGGTGTTATCACATACACTCTAAAGATGCTCACTGAATCCGTGTGAGGGTTGGGTGGTGTGGAGGGCTTTGCTAGGCTTCTGCAGGGTGGGTCTCCAGGCTGTCTTAAAGATGAGTAGGGTTTAATCGGGTGAAGAGGAAAGAAAATGAACTCCAGAGGGAACAGGATGAACAAAAGCCTAGACTTCTCCATGAACGGCATGACCACTAAGGAGGACAGGCACACTTCTTCCTTCTGGGCACCAAACAGCCTGTGATGACCTTGTCAACCCCCTAGATAAGAAGTGATTCAAATACTGTCTGAAATTTCACCAACTTTGCTGCAGTTATACGCACACAAAGTCTGATTGGTCTCATCACTGCAAAGAAAGACGCAAATCCGTCTCTGCTTCAAACCTCATTATTGGAAAATAAATACTAGATGGGTTATTGGTAAAAGAAACGTTAGGAGGTTAACATGATGAGAACAAAAGCATGTGCTTCCTGTTCTAAGTCAGCAGCTTCTGTCCTCTGTCTTCCAAGGATTTGTAGAAGTCTTTGTCCCCTATGGGTTTGTCTCCATCTGCCTTTGTGAATTAATAACATTTTTATTTCACTAGCTCAGTTTCAGTGCCATTTTCCAGGTAAAGAAAATAAACATATTTGCTCATTTTGTTTTCAATTGGAAGCCTCAAATCAATCTCTGTCACTCTTATAAATGGGGTTAGTTTTCCAATGAAGAAAACCACTCAACAGGGCTATGTCTTCTTTTCGCCACTAGATGGTGCTGCCACATCTGACGATAAAACACAGATTCTGTCACCTGGGCTGAGAAGGAGTTTGGTGGATTCCTGCTCTTAAAGACTTCACTCATTTGAGCAAAAACACGCTCTCGAATAAGACCATAGTGTTTTTTAAACCAGTTTTTCTTTATATTTTAGAAAAACATCTTCCATATTAGAACACTTTTTAACCATTGTCTTTGAAGCCTGAGAGATAAATGAATATTTTTACTAGTATTTCCTAAATGTGAAATCTTAGACAAGTTAACTTTTCCAAGACTTGGTTCTCTCATCTATAAAGTAATAAAAATAGTAACTATACCTCATATTTTGTAGAAGGTAAGTATTTATTACACATCTCACAAGGACATGTAATGAATGTACAAAGATGATAATGATGTTAGAATAAATAGGCTTTTTAGATGATCACTTAAAAGGTCAATGTAATTGCTGGCATCATTAGTTTAAAAATGAGTTTCAATGAATTCTTCTCACTCCCAACCGTATCTCACTTGAATGGTAATGGAGTACAGTGTGGGTTTGTTTGTTTTTTTAAGATTTTTAATTTATTTGTTTTCAGACAGAGGGGAAAGGAGAGAGAGAGGGAGAGAAGCATCCATGTGTGGTTGCCCCCAGAAAGTCCCCCCCTGGAAACCTGGCCTGCAGCACACGCACGAGCCCTGACTGGGGGTCGAACCAGCAACCCTTTGGTTTTCAGGCCGTCACTCAGTCCACTGAGCCACACCAGCCAAGGGTTTTTTAAGTGAAGCAATGACTATTTTTTCTAATTTGGAAATGGTTATATGTGAAAGTTCCCCATACTGTGAAGTATTCTCTGTCCACCAACCACTTAAACAGTCACCCTTTTGAGGAAATAGCCCCCGATCGTGGGCACGCGGCAGGGCACGACGTCACGGAAGTTCCTGGGAGTGTCTGCACAGATCACAGGCTTCACTCCTTCTGTGGAAATTGTCTGGGATTCTCAGGGGAGATGCGTGTTTCCTGGGAGCCGCTGCCCCAGGGCCCGGTTATTCGGTTCTTCCTTGAGTCCCATTAGAAAGCACAGCATCCCTCTAGTAAATCCCTTACCTGCTTCCCTTGGGGTCTGTTCCTCATAACCAAATGTACTTTAACGAATGCGGCAAGGTGAAACAACACATTATTTTCACAGCACCAGCATTTCTCTTAGGGATGGAACTGTTTTGGACTTGAGAAAAATACCTTGAAAGGTAGCTTAGGATTTCTGGTAAAAATTCCTAAGCCCTAACTGGGTGGGAAGCAGCTGCAGAAGCAATGGGCAGGGTTTGGGAAAGCCGGGCCCTGGGTACGAGTGGCGGCTCTCAGAGAAGGATGGGGGAGCTCCTGCAAGTCCAGACGTCCACAAGCTAACCTGCCCGCGGAGTCTATTTCAAAGGCTACTCTGGGCCTTGGAATTACACAGATGTGAATAAATGAGTTTTCTGGTGTAAACCCATTGATTGTTATCTTATTGTCACCCCTTAATTCCATCTTGTTACATCCCTCCCCCGCCCCACCGCCCCCTCCTCCGTGGTCCACTTAAACTGAACTTCTTTGTAGTGACTTCAGTTATCCACTCAATCGACCCAAACGAAAGTGCTCATTCAGCACATGGGCACAGGGGCTCCGAGCTTGCAGCGTCTTCTCCGCACTGGTGGGTTGAGCTGGACGTTGTTTCAATTCACGGATCTTAAAGTCTAGCTGGAGAAAGAGAATATTTACTGCAGCAGACAAATAAGTAACTTAAAATTGGGACCAGCACTGTGACTAGGAGGTGGACATAAAATAGGCCGAGTGTTCTATTTTAGAGACAGTCACCAAGGAAAACATTCTTCCGGAGCATGAGAAGCAGCCGGGTGTGAGAGGAGAGTTTCAGGGGAAAAGATAAAAGTGAGAAGGCCCTGGGGGGGGGGGGGTGGAAACCTGCCATATCTGAGAGCCAGGAGGAGCCTTTCAGAAACACAGTTCCCCTGGGTCGAGAGGAGACGGTGGTCCGGTCTGGAGCTGGGAGAGGAAGCCCTCTCCAGAACCAGTCCTGTTCTCACCAGAAGGGGACACCCCTTCAGGCATGGTGATGGACCCATTGCCTATCTCTCTGAGTCACCTCCTCCCTGTGTTTCCCATGACTCAGGGCCAGGCTTGGGGAGCTGCCTTTGTGCACGTGGTACCTAGGCTTTGCACAAAGTAGACTCTTCTTGGCTGCACGGTGACATGCATGGGGGACAGTGGCAGCCACTAAGCCACAGGCACCCACTGCACTGAGGCTTCCGCACGCAGCTCACTAGAAGCCCCCTGCTCCTCTCTGCTTCCAGAAGCCACTGTGAAAACCGACCTCATTGTGTGTCAGCCACACCTCATAGCTCCTGGCGGCTCTGAACCGAGAGCGATCACAGGGGCAGGACAGCTGTCACCAGACCCGTGGTTTCCCATGAGAAAGGGAGAAATGACCAGGAGACGAAACCCAAGTCGGCTACAAAGGGGAAATTAAAGGGACCCTCTGGCTATAACAATAACTCATTGATGGAGAGGATGTTATTTAACTTAACAACTGCTGATGTTAATTCCACCGCAGTTGGCTGGCAGACAAGTAATGATATTAAAATTCTCAAGTTACCAAAAAAGGAACCTTATTCTTCATGTCGGGAATGTTATCACCACTTCCTCCGTGCTTTACTGGAATGTCTATTATCTGGTGAGTGGGAGTGGCCAGAGGATTTTAGATGGTAATCAAGAAATGTGGGTCTTCTCCACAGTGCGACCAGATCCTGGGTGAATCTTTATTGGGGGGAGGGCTCTTTTTTCCCAGCCATATAATTAAGGGCTCAGACTAATGTTTTCCGAGGTCTCCTCCGGTCCTAAATTCGACGAGGCTAGAGGATGGCAGAGTGAAATGGTAAATAAATAGGGACGACTGAACTCCACAGAGCTAGATCTGAGTTTTGGCTTTATCACCTCATAGTCATTTGATTTCGGGGGGGAAAAAAAATCTTAACCTTTCTGATCTCAGATTTCTCATCCCTAAAACGAAATGATAAAAATAACACACAACTTTACTGAGTGCAGTTAAGGTCAGATGAGATGTCTGATGTGAAACTTTCTGGTGTGAGCTTTCTGAACTCAGAAGCTCAGCAAAATGTGAGTTTTATCACTATAATTATGATGATGAAAACAAAAATAAACAGTACCAGCCAATACTTTTTTTTAAAAGCCTACAAATATGTAGTCTCTTTGTCTTCACAACGACCCCATGGGACAGTACAACTGTGATCAGCATTTACCGGAGGGGGAAACCGAGGCAGGGACAGGCATTGGCACGACGGGCTGAGAGGCTGGGCTGGTGGCAGAAGGCCACGGTCTCCAGGCCACAGCGTGGCTTCTGCAGCGGTTCCGACTCTTAAAACTCGACGTGAAGGGGCGCGGTCGACTGGACGTGACCACAAATGATGGGCAGGTCTGCTCTGAAAACTTCGTTAGTCATTTCTAAATTGAAAAACCTTTCTGAGGAGGTAAAACTGTCCTAGATGATTCAGGTATTCACAACCATGCATCAGAATGCGTGGTTTTATCCCTGACTGGTAGGACTCGGTTGGTTGGACCATTGTCCCTTACACCAAAAGGCTGGGGGTTCAGTTCCTGGTCAGGGCACATGTGGAAGGCAGCTAATTGGTGGTCTTCTCTCATATCAATGTTTCTCTGCTTTCTCCTTCACTCTCTCTCTCCCCCCACCATAAACACATTAAAAAATTATCATTTTAGAATTTTCCCTAACATCAGTATGGTAAAAGAAATAGGATGACCACCAAATAACTCTCCTAGTCAAAGAGAGATTCTGGAAGGAAAATGCAGCAAGTTTAAGCATGTAGTTCCAATACCTCAGAAATCCCAAAAAATAAAAAATAAAACCAACCAACCAAACAGGCAGACAGTCAACAAATACCAGTGCTCATGTTGGGGTTTTTGTGTGCCACAGCTTTTCCCTCTGCGAGGCTGTCCCATGTCCCCATGTGACCCCCAGCGAACACCGAAAAGGCAAGTCGGCGCCCCGACCCCGCTCAGGCCTCTCTCACGAAGGCCGCACAAATAACAGGCATGTGTCTGTGGTGGAATTTCAAAAGCAGCAGGCAACAATTTCATCAGCTCTAAGTCAATGATAAATCTCCACAAACCCCAGCAGCTCAGTAAACCATAAGCCTCGCTAGCAATTATCAGCAGAAGATTATTCATGTGGAACCAAGATGCCTAACATTTGGCAATCCCCGATGTGAAATAGTCATAATTTTCTGAGAACAACAATGGAGAATGGCATTAAAATGCATCAGGCTTAATTCTGCCAGAATCCTTAATTTAGAGAGAATTCACCCAAAAGGATATAAAACACAGGAAAATCCCAAATGATAAGTGGCCAAAGGAGAGACAAATCACAAGATAGTTTCACAGGTGCCTTGTAAGGTTTTTCTTTTAATAAGTGGCTGCATGAATATTTTCAGTAGGAAAATGTTAATCCTGGTAGATCGGGTAGGACACAGTGTGTTACTGACGTATGAGTTATATATAACACTCATCGTGTTATAACTCTCTCACTTGAATAATTCCTTACATTAAGCAGTCCCTAAACTGTGCCTCAAATCTCATTTATGATGCCAAACACTGCTTTAGGTTAAGAGGTGATTTTGGCTTCGGTATAACTTGAGAATTCGTGATAGTTTTGATCAAAGAATCTATTCAAAAGAGACAGAGGAGCATATTTATTAGGCACCCAGAACAATTCAAATGCCGCAGATGTACTGGAGTTCTTTGGGGCTGACTCCCTAACTGTCTACGGAAAGTAGAATACAAGATTTCTTCCTACAAAGCCATGATAGTGACTCTAAGTTTTGAAGAGTGGTAGGCTAGTGGAATGCTATTTTTCCTGCATTTCACCAGCCTACCTAATCCTCATAGGATTACTCTTACCATCTGATCTTTTCAGGGTGTTCACTGCCTAGTCCTGCTGACCTTGCTAATTGCTGTGGTTTAGGTTCGGCTGTGAGTAATGGAAAACTCAAAATATGATTCTCTTAAACAAGACAGAAGCATCCAAGTAGGTGGAAAGGGCTGCTGCAATGGTTCACAGTGACTCAGAATTCTTCTGCCTAGTTGCTCTGTGGCACCCGCCTTGACCTTGAGGTCCAGGGTGGAAGGAGCTGTTTTCCAGGCAGCCAGACAGAGGAAAGATGAGGAAGAGGACAGGAGTTCCCGCACGCACGCTGCTGCTAGAGGGAGGGTCTTTGAGGCAGTTCCAAACATACCCTCAATCCCTGCCACTCACATCAAGTGGGGGTTCACATGTCCCCTCCCCTTGAACCTGGACAGACCTTTAGAAAGTGGCTGAAGTGATTCTGCGTGATTTCCCAAATAGGAGAAATGGTTATGAAATGAATGCCAGTTTCTCCTGGGATGTTCATTCTGAGAGCCTTCAGGCATCATGAAAGAACTCTGACTACCCTGAGGTCCCCCGGGGGGGAGGGAGAAGACATCAGTGGTAAAGAAGCAGGGGAGGGGCAGAGAGCTCCTTCGCCTTGAGTAGGTAAAGGAGGTTCCTTACGTAGCTCCCGCAACTAAGCAAATGAACGAAGGAAAACAGATTGGGAGCATCCTCATCACTGAAGGCAGTTGTGGGAGTGGCTATTTCTGGAAAGAGGCGCCTGATCAGCAACTCCAACGTCACACATTCAGGCAGTATTAGTCCAGCACCTACCACATCCTGGGTGGTTTGCTTTGCCTTGGGGCAGAGTCTCTGAACTTGAGTTCCTCTCCGTCTACTTCTAGGTTAAGTGGAATTTTCTAGATATAGTGCATTCCAAACAAAATCTACAAATGAAGTGGGTAGTGAGGATAAAAATAGAGCTGATGGTATGCTTGGTTTGTCTAAATTAAAATGCTTTTATTGACCTCATGGATGACCTTTTGAACAAGTGAAAGTAATGCCTTAAACTTAAAAATAACT
Organism: Artibeus jamaicensis; assembly: GCF_021234435.1. NCBI lineage: Eukaryota > Metazoa > Chordata > Mammalia > Chiroptera > Phyllostomidae > Artibeus > Artibeus jamaicensis. Next base: position 15,738,636 of record NW_026522056.1, on the reverse strand, counting down.
TACCAATAAAAGAGCATTTTATCAGTCTTGTGTATTGGGGTTCCATTCCAAAATAGTTTGGAAACCACAACGTACAGGAATCCCCTTCCGACAGCCTGCATCAGGGGTCATCTGTCTCGTCCTTCCAGTGACAATGTAACCCATTCCGTTTTCACAAGTTCTACCAGAGAACTTTTCTCTTTGCCTTTGCGACCTCACATCTGGGTTTTTGCTGACCTGCCATTCATGTCGATCTCCATGAAATCTCAAGGGGGCGCCGGTTTTTGGTTTTGGTCTCACATACCTGTTAGCAGAAGCCCCTCTCCTTTTATGGTCTGGTGAGGCTTTGGGCAACCAACAACCCCGAAACTCAGAGGCTTGAAACAAAAGCAGTTTAATGATCTCACGATCCGGTGGGGCCACTGGGTGGATCTCCTGCTGGTCTCACCGGGGGTGGCCTGAGGGCTTGCATTCATTGGCTGGTCAGCAACAGGGTCCCTTGCTCCTCCCTCTCACGACTTTTCCAGGTCTCCTGTTTGGCTGCTTCGCTGGGTGTTGATCTCAGGGTTGTTGGAGTTTTCACGCCACGACTGGCTTCCAAGAGAAAGAAGAAGTTGTCTCTTAAGTCCCAGGCTCAGAAGTCCCAGAATGTCATTTCTGTTGCATTCTGACAGGGACAGAAGTTAAAGCAAGAAAAGCAAGTCCCAAGGCCAAGACATTCAAGGGAAGAGGTAACAGACTCAAATTTTTAGTAGGAGAAGCATCGAAGAGGGAATTTTTGAAGGTCCTATTTGCATACAACGAACCACATCCTGAAAAGCATACAACCAACCACATCCTGAAAAGCTGTAATAAGACATTTTCCTTTCGTAGTTTCTAATGGCCAAGAGAGTTTTATACCTGGTTGTCCAAAGTGTTTTCATCCGGTAGGAGAATGACTTGTTCTTCTAAGAGCTTTAAAATCAGGTAACATTTTCCTCCTTGCTAGTGTAAGAGATGTAAAACTTTACCTCCATCATTTTTGGGGTCTCCAGCTTAGCTTGAGAATTAAATTGACATAAGATAGAGTACAAAAACATGAAAATAATGGAAATTTTATTTTTAAATGCGCATACAAGTCTCCATAACGTAATGAAAACTCAAAGGAGTGGCCAAACCCGAATGCTTTTATACTCACTGGAACAAAAAGAGGCAATGGCGGAAGAGTAACTGATACGTACGGGGAGGCTGAAGGAGAAGTGAATTATTTTAACAGTCTGTGCACAGACTTTGCTAGTCCTCGACTCCTGGTCTCTGGTGGTAAGCATGTTCCTTTCCTCCTGGGACGGGGGGACATTTTCCACATGGGAACTCTGTCTCCTGCTTTCAGGGAAGAAAGGGGAGGTCAGAATATACTTCATACATCGTCTGTTTATCGAGTGTCTTTAGCTCCATATAATTCTTATGCCAAAGTGGCATATTTTGAGGTGCCATATTCAGGTAATTTATACCCTTAAAAGGCATAAATTCTTACACCTGTTTCCAAGTAAGATTGGTTGTCACTATAAGGAAAATCTGGTGGGCAAGTATTTCCTCTCCAAGGGACTGTCACACATGTTGTGGGATGTTATCTAGCAGTCAGATTTGTATACAGAGGCTGGTCATCCACTGAGGCAGTGAATGAGAGTCCAATTCCTACCCTTGTTCCACTCCCTGAGCCCCGTTCCCCAGTGTGGCATTAAGGGTCCTGCAGAAACTCATCGCTGCTCCATCTGCTTTGGACACGGCACCGCTGACTCGCACCTTGTGCAGATCTGAAGAAGCCTGGGCATCTACTGCCTGTCACCAGGCCACAGTGGCTCACTGCTTCCGCCATGCCGAGGTTTTGGATAACTTCCTAGCCTTTTTCTTACACCTGTCGAGCTCATTTTCTTTTTCAGTTTGCTAGTTATTCTTCCTAATCTTTTGCTAAACATTCCTGTCATTAAGGTATAATTTGTAAAACTATTTATTGATTTGAGAGACAGGAAGAGGGAGAAAGAAAGAGAAACATTGATGTGAGAGAGAAACATCGATTGGTCGCCTCCTGCACGCGCCAACTGAAACTGAAGCCAAATACTAATGGTGCATGGGATGCTCCTGCAACCAACCGAGGCTCCCAGCCAGGGCGAGAGCCGCCCTGGTTACACACACATCACTTTGTCACACTAAATTGTTCCAATGGACGAATGAGTAATGCCTGTGTCTAAAAATATATAACTTTCAAATAATTTTTCTATTATTTCTACTGTTGTTTTTCATTATAATTGGGTGTGTCTTCAAACTTGCACGTCTAACAGCCTCTGTTTTTGTACTTATTGGAGCTAGTGGGGCAAAGCCTGCTCATAAAAGCACCTCAGTGCTAAATGTAGTCATAGCAGATACGTGCTAGGCCAATGGCTAAAGCCACCAGCAAATTTATATGCAAATAAAAATGATGGTGCGTAACCGTCTCTGCCATCTGTTGGCAGTAGGCAGAGTCAACATGCTTTTGTTCTGGAAAATAGTTTTGCTCCTGTGTGTGATGGCTTACAAGTTACGTTTGTAAGTACAGTAGTCCCCCCTTCTCCATGGTTTTGCTTTCTTAATTATGGTCAGCTACAGTCCAAAAAATATTACGTGGAAAATTCCAGAAATAAACAATTCATACATTTGATGTTTCGAGCCCTTCTGAGTAGCATGAAGAAATCTCCACGTCTCAATGTGTCCTGCCTGGGACGTCACTCGTCCCTTTGTCCAGCATATACATGCTGCAGACCCTCCCAGCCTGTTAGTAGCCCTCTCAGTTATCAGATGGACTGTCGCGGTGTCGCAGTGCTTGTGTTCAAGTCACCCTTATGTTACTTCATGATGTCCCCAGACCACAAGAGTAGTGATGCCGGCAACTTGGACACGCCACAGAGAGACCGTCCAGGGCGCCCCTTAAGTACAAAGGTGAGCACAGTACAATGAGATATTTTCAGAGAGAAGAGAGACCACTTCTACACGGCTTTTATTATGGTATAGTGTTATAATTGTTTTATTAAATTAGTAGTTGCTATAATCTCATATTGGGCTTAATTTATACATTAAACTCTAGCAAAGGTATGTGTGTGTAGGGAAAACACAGTTTAAATAGAGTGTGGAGCTGTCTGTGATTCCAGGCACCCACCGGGGTTCAGGAACGACACCCTGTAGTTGGAGGGGGCACTTAGAAGAGTTTCCAGAACGACCAGGAAGCTTTGGAGAACAGGCAGTATTTAGGAGACACTGTGGACACGATTCACTATTTTATAAGCATTAATTGTCTGCATTGAGAGTGCTTAAGTAGTCAGGCTTGCAGTCAATTTTTAAAGTAATTGAGTTTTTGTAAAAATAGCATTTTATGAGCTAAGTGAGTCTTGAAAACATTAATTAACAGTTACATCATCCCAGTGAGATAATAAAATGCATTTTTTAAATTTTTTTGGAGAAGGAAGATTGTACACCATTTACAGCAAATAACTTCTGGATTAACTTCCAGTATAAAGACATCTACCTCTCTGGGGTTACAGTGTAAGGTCATTCTCCCTCCTCCTTTTGAGTGTAACTAGGTCTGTATTTGTTCTGAAAGAGCCACTCCTTGGCCACACAGACTTCTGCTTTCACAATGACTGCTGTGAGCTGCTCTCCCCTGGGAGACTTTGTCCTTTCTTCCTTAGGGCCCTTTTGGGCCCCTAACCGATTTCTGACGCACCACTTAAGTCGAGTTAATGAATGTGCTTGGGGTGTGGCTGCCTCCTCTTACTGGCCTGTAAGTTCTGTTGAGGTCTGCCATTTCTGAACTCCCACAGCACCTGCCTCAGAGTCTATTATACTGAAGACAATAGTAATGTAATTAACAGTCACTGAAGAAATGTGCCCTTAACTTTTCCTCATAGCTTTATATTCCACCACTCACTCCTCAGTTTTTTGGCTGCCTTTTAAGCCCTTGCCAACTCTCCAACAGCTCTTTTCTTAGAAGGGGAGTAGATGACATTATTTTGATGATGACAGCTACTTCTAGTTCGATCAGTGTGGCTCCATCATGGCAACTCAGTCTAGGGGACTCGGGAAGGTCTTCCAAACAAGTGAAGTCTGACCTGACCTCTGAAGGGTGAGTGGGAATTCACTGGGTAAAGGGAGTGGGGGCCACCGCAGATAGGACTGTGTATGGACAGAATTGGTCATTGAAAGGATGGAAAGAACAGTAGCATGTTTTTTCCAATAGATACTGCGTATGCACACTTCATGGTACCTGGCTCAGTACTCTGGGCACTGTGCTGGCTAGATACCTATTGACGATGAAGGCAGGAAGGAACAGCGGGCCGTAAGCTGGTCTTGGGCACACAGCATTCTAACACCTTCCCTTTGCTTCTAACAATCTTGAGGTTCTTTAAGCTATTTCTTTTTTCTTCTTCAGCCATTATTGTTAAAGGGAATTCCATTTGCAGCAAAGGCCTTAGTAATGTACACTCTGTGTTAAAATAAGCTCATTTGTGTTTATTTTCTGCCTAGAAATAAAGTACCACCAATGGTCAACGTCCTTTCCTTTATTTAACAATTGTTTACTGAATACCTACATCCAGCAGTTTCCACATAATGCACTTAGCTTTAGAAGGAGCCAAAATTACCTCCCCCTAAAACAAACCACTTCAATACAAAAGCAATAATTGTTTCTTTACTAAAAGTCCGTATAAAGTGCATACTTTTGGGTACTGTCAAAGTATTTTCCAATAAGAACTAAATTACACATGCCAGTTAAGTTTTCAAAGCAGTCCAGGAAATCATATGTAACTTGATGGTAGTGATGAAGGAACTAGTTCAAGTTCCTTTGGGGTGTCTGTGTGTGTGTATCTATCTTGCTGGTAAATAAATAGGTCGCACAGTGCTTCTCCTTTCCTGGGTGTGGAATTTCCAGCCAAACTTTGGAATAGATGAGGTTCACCTTTAGTTTCCTTCAGTCTCCTGTCTACGTGCTGGCCCAGTGGCATGTGCTCCCCAGACCCCCAGGCGTGCAGCACCCACCCGCAGCCCAACCTTGGAACCCACTGCCCTGCCTCCACGCAGGGCTCAGGGCTGTGCTGGTCCCCACAGATGTCCCAGCTCTTCGACAGAACAACTAGGTGTGCAAACCAAATAGATGGCTGGGCCAGAAGTGGGCTTAGAGAAAAGGAAGCCCAGAAGAGTAGGGAATTTATAGTCTACAGGGAAGACAGACATTAAACACTCACCTGATTATAACTGGGAGGAGTTCTAGAAGTCAAGGGTCTAATGAGAGCATACTGTCCAGGGACCGACCGAGCCTGGGATACAGGAGAAAATCTCTACTGAGAAATGGCATTTAAGGGGACTCAGGAAGGATGGCTAGGAGTCTTCCTATAACGTAGAGAGATTGTTTTTTGGCAGGACCTTCTCTTCGTCGTTTATAAATCCCTGGTTCAAAATGTCCTGAGCCTCTAAAAGCACCAACCTCAGAAGGCCACCCCCAGGACAAATGCCTTGGATTTGGGAGCCCCTGGGATAATCAAGGACTTCTGCATTTATGTCTATGACCTTTGACCTTCTAATAAAAGTCAGATTAATCCTATCAAATTGGGGCTCTGAGTTTGAAAACAGGCTTAGAAGTTGAGCCACGTTGCATTCAAATCCTGACTCTCCCTTAGGAGCTGTCTAATCTTGAAAACATTGCTTAATGTTAAGCTTCAATTTCCTCATCTGTAGAACAGGGAAAAAAATCTTATGTCGTCATATCAATAGGACGATTTGGTGGCAATAAGCAGAAAGCCCGGATGAAACTGGCTTAAACGATGAGATTCGTTATCTCATGGTAAAAGCAGTCTGCTCCACGGACCGGCTATCAGAAATCTAGTTTCAGTTCTCTGCGGTTATCTCGATCTACCCACCTCCCTGTGTGTAGGCTTCAACCTCTGGCAAGTAGGTTCTAGTAAGTAGGTTCAAGTTCAACATGGAATAGAGACAAAACAGAAACTCCTTCTCTTGACTCTCTCAGGAATGAGGGAGCACTTCCCAGAAACTTGGCACGCTTCCTCCCTCAAGTCTTGTTGGCCAAAACTTGATCATAGGTTCTTTCCTGCAGTAGAAACCGGTGAAAGGACTGGGCGGGCCCTTCAACAAATCAGGGCCAGTGCAGTACTGAGCGTGCAGTGACCCCTCCTGGGGAGAAGGTGGGGAATGGAACAGAGTTGGGGCTCTGGGGAAAAGAAGAAAGGGACCATGAATGTGGGGAAGGGTCGGTGAGAATCACGTGTTAAACGCTTATCACTGTGCTGGACGTATAAATAATTAATCCACATTATTTGGTAAAAGGGCAACACAGAAAGCATCTGCAGTCCCACAGACACCAAAGTAACTAGTGCAGCCCCCTCAACCAGCGAGCATTTGCTGCAACAATTCACCGTTCCCCTCCCCCAAGAACACCCCATTCGAGAACAACAGGCCTGGCTGTCAGCAGGTACCTGGGGTTCGAGGAACTATGACACCTATAGAAGCCTTTAGAAAACCATATAGTATGTACAGGGTAAAAACGAGTCCTACCATGACAGCTGTTTATCCCTAAAGGAGGGCATCCCTGTGGAAGATGCCTGGGCTTCCTCCAGAATCTTACAGACCTGACACCTCAAAGCCGGAGGTCCGTGTGTGGCCTCCGAGCTGTCAGAGGCCATCATCCCCATGACCTTCTGTCCCTGGTTTTCCTCTTCTGCAAACAGCCTCACCATGCTCCATCAGTTCCTGTTACACCCAACCCACCCTCCAAAAACTGACCCTGAACATTAGATTAGTAAAAGCTCCAGTCACTTCTCCACTGTGACAACAGGAAACTCCCTCATCTTAGAAGTACAAGCTTTGGACTTCTCTAGAAACTTCCACCAGGCAAGTTGAGGGAAATCCTATGGGGAAAAAGGCTGCTGGTGGTGGACGGGTGGGTCTCAGTGCTGAACTAGTTCAGGTCTAAGTGCGGTCAGCTGACCTCAGAAAGCTGCCTCCTTGGGTCCCACCTGCTCTTGCCACTTCTCACTTCTCTTCTGTTTTGTTTTCCTAACCCATTTGGCGTCTTATCTCAGTTGCCACTCATGATTTGGCCTCTGGGGCTGCTGACCCGGTTTCGACTGTTTGCTTTGGCTCTGACTTTGCATTCTTTGGAAACTTAACTTTCAGAATTACCTGTTTGCACCTTGCACAACTTTTAGCAATAAAGGCCTCATTCCTCCGACCTATTCCAACCCCATAGACTGCACGGGTGCCCCTTTGCCGGCCCCACCATCCCAGGAGGGCAGTTGAAGAAGAGAATTCTGTGATCAAGAATCCCTTGCTTTGTTTCTACCCTCTGAACAAGGCTGTTCTGAACAGATGGCAAGAAAGCCACCTGGTAGAATTGGTTTCTTTTCATGTGTAAATGAATTTTGCCATTTACACTTGAGCTGATTTCTTATGTGTATGTCTAGTTTTTAGAAATCCATAAATGTAACAATACAAAGTGACATATTCAATATTTGGGGTCCAGGAAGTTTCAAGGTGATGTAAGGTGGAATCTCCCGAGTCCCGTCCCACCCCCCCCATAGTAACAGGCAGCTCAGGCCTGTTACTTCCACTTCCACCCTCACTTTGCTTCAGAAATCACAGAGGCCAGACGTGTTTCCATGTGTTTCCGTGTTTCAAACAGCCTCTGTGGTTGTCCGAGTGGGTACACAGATATGGCAGAATCTAGATATTCTGCTATTTCTGAATTTCTATGGTTTGATTTGAGAGTTTTTGCTACCAGAACGTATATTTGCTTTAACCAGTTCTGACTCTCTCCTTTCGGCTGTGGCCAAGGGCTGGCGCACAGAGCGACTTGCTTTCAGCTGGAGCTGGAACCAATGCTCCTCTTATCACCTTCCTGTTTTCTGCCGCACCCAACAGAAAAGAGCTCCGCAGAATGAAAGACAAGAAGGAGAATAAATTAAATTTGACCTGAGAAAGAGACAAATTAGGTTTTCAAGTGCACAGTAACTGGTGTCTTGAATTTCGTAGGTACAGATTGAGGTTCTGTTCCTGCCTCGTAACTGCCTTGTCGTAATGAAATGCTATGAACGGCAGGTAAAAAAAAAAAACCCTGCTGGTGAACATTCCCCTGCTTAACCACTCTGGTGGGTATTTTAAAATGTAATGAAACTATGAAGGTTAGTGTGACACTGTGTTATAATAATAAATATGTGTTTTGATCTTTGTCCCCGGCTCTTGGCCAGAGCTCTCGCTATCTTATAAAGAGGCTAGCAGCATCTTTTGTTCTCATATTTGGTCAAGTTTCTGTCACAGAGCTCCTAAATCTTTTGGGATTTCCTGGGTGCTAGGAGTGCCTTCTTTCCTAGGGTGGGGAGTCCTAGTGGGCTCCTGGATCACTGTAGGATGGGAGCTGGTCACCAGGAAGATTGAGCCGTGGTCGGAAGCATGGAACGCACATCTCCGCTCCCATCCTCTCCGCAGGGGAGGGACCAGAAACTGCGTTGGTAATTAATCACGCCTACGCGATGAAACCTAAACTACACTATTCACCCTCTGTGCGAATTCCCTACACAGCAGTGGAAAAGGCTTTTAAGTTCCTGAGCACATCTACTGCTGGGAGGGTGGCGCACGCCAATTCCACCGAGACCCGCGCTCCTGCGCTGGGGACCCTTCTGGATCTTGCCCCATGTACCTCTACACCAGGCTGTTCGTTTGTACCTTTCCCCTCTTCTTTGTTATACAGCAAACTGGTAAATATAGAGAAGTATTTCCTTGCGTTCTGTGAGATGCTATAGCAAGTTATGGAAACTGAGGCAAGGGTCATCGGCACCCCCAGTTTGTAGCCACGTCAGGCAGCAGCTTGGGTAACCTGGGGACTTGGCATCTGAAGTCGGGGCAGGACTGAGTCTTTAACCCATGGGATCTGACGCCAGCTCTAGGTGGACAGTGTCAGAACAGAACTGCGCTGTAGGTCACCCAGCTGGTGGCAGAGAGTTGGTCGATGTGGGGGAACCACACCCATGTGCTGTCCAAGGGTCGTGAGTAGAGAGCAGAGGAATAGTGTGTTTCCTTCATCAAGCAGATGGTCATCGGGTCTGCTACCAGGTGGCGTGGGTTCCATGCACGAAACTGAAGTCAATGCCTGTCAGAGATGCATGTGAAGTGTATAGTGTTGGAGGGTCTAAGAACACAGAGGTATCTGTGGTAACCACTTACCTGAGCTTCCTACGCACCTTTACTGAGAGAGCACCACAGGGGCCTGTAAAACCATCTACAGACAGTTCCGTCAGGAGCCGCCGAGTCCAGGTCAGTCATAGTAACAACTCTAGGTGTTTTTATGAAGCTGATTCATAAAAGGGTTGAATAAACATACATAACTTCTTACAATATGGAAGATCTGTATAACTCTCATAAAAAAGTGAATGGGATGATACTGTGGAATCCAGCAAGGAAAACACTTGCTTTTGGGGTCCGTATGCAAAGCAAGGGACACTGCGCAGGAGTGAACTCGAGAACAATGCCATTAGCCAAAGGGCCATTGTCCAGGAACTGGGCTCAGGACTAGTGATAGTGAGCTGTTCTTGAGGCAGAGGCCTGTGTCAATATCGACTTCAAGTTGGTATCAATTTGCAGGTCTCTTTCAATTAAACGGGCATCAAGTTTGAGAGTAAGCACATCTTTGATATAGGATGTTTATCTTCCTCCCTAGAGTGTTGCTAATTTTGTTATCTCAAAAATAAAATGGATGATTTCTGGAACATTTATCTATTTACCACAGCAAAGCCAGAAAATATGTCTAGGACATTCAAAATAAGAAACACATTTGTCGCTAGAAAAATAATAATAGAGAAAACAGTCTTCAAAAATAAAACATTTTTCCGACATTCATTGCTCCTTTGTTTGATTTGAACCGCTGACAGCAGCTTGTCGAACAGCTACCACTGTGTTCTCTTCGGAGAAGCCCAGACCCAGAGGAGCCAGAAGACCGAGAAACTTAAAACTACCATAAAACTGCCGTCATTTTTCCTAATTAAAGAGTAGGCTTGTCTGATTCAGAGAAAGGCCTGAATCAGAGGACGTTTTATGAGAAATGTAATTTATGGCAGCTCTTAACAAGGATAGGAGAATTGAATCGGAAGCCTTAGAAAATCAAAATAAATGAAATAAAGACTGATCACTTACAAGTCATTCATTATTTGTATTTAAAGGCTAGCGCTAGGTTCATTTTCAGTTTTTTTTAGAAAAGATGCGACCCCTCTTGGATAATCACTGGCAGAGCATTCTGTCTGGAATGACACCGACGTCCAGATTAAGAGAGTCCAAATTAATAAACGATGTTGGCTTTGCCTATACCGTGTCAGTTAGAGATATATCGGTTGCTGGCTTTGGGGGCAGGGGATGTTTTATTCGAATTTCCAGAAAACCGAATTTATGGCTGTGTGACAAAAATGAGTGTACTTCCAGCTCTGGCCGCCAGAGGTCTACCCGCCACTACAAATACCCCAAGCCTCGGGGCTACCGGGCTGCGTGCGCCGCCTTGCGCGGCGGGGCCTGCTCTCGGTGAGAAAGAGAGATGCCCCTGCGCTCTCCCAGACCCACTGCGTCCGAACCTGCACCGTCACACCTGCGGCTGATTTGTATGGACAGTACGTGTGAGAGGCGCTGTTCCAGGCTATGGGGACACATATTTTGTGCTCCATCTATGATGAGGATTAAAAAAAAATTTAACAGCTCAGTGGAGCTTGCTGTCCAGTTTCAAGCTCCATCTCCTGACTCCAGATTCGTTGGTTTTTCCTAAAAGCATTGTAACTCAAAAACTCTTCTTTCCTTTGAAATTGCTTGTCCTGCAGTGCTCCCTTCAGGACACACTCTAACCCCGTAAATGATCACAATCGTGATCCTTTTCAATTTAATATTTGAGTTACAGAGATTGCATTGGTGTTGGAAAAGCCCTTAAGTACTAACACTGGTTTAAGAGTCCTCGTTTTGCAGAAGAGACCCCTAGCAGGGCATTTTTTAGAACTGGGCGATCGGAATGAGATTCTGTTCCCCTCTACTTCCAAATCCAAGAGTCTTGCCCTTTAAGAGCTAGGACCTACGGTGGGTGTAAATGAGCCCTTGGGCTCTCAGTAAGAATATCCGCCCCCACTCCCAAAACTTTTTATGCAAAGGAAGTAGGGCTGAGGTAGGAGAGGGACATGCGACCCCTGGGGTAGCTCTCTGCCCTACTTGAGTGTGCCAGGATTCCTTAAGAGACATAAGGGATTGCACAGATCTTTTCTGCCATGGGTGCAGGGAGGGCTCAGGGTGATCTGAGGGCAGGGGTGCCTTCTCGGGGTGCTGCAGACGGGCACTGTCAGCCTCTCCGCCAGGCTCACAGGGAGAGGACCCCCTGGCCTGACAGTTTCCTGAGTTTTAGAGTAACACCCCTTCCCCTAAAAAGACCCCAATCCCAATGGCCAACAGAGAAAAATAATCATCTCTTCAAGGGAGTCCAGAAGCCAAAGAGAGGACAAATAAATACAATTGTATCACTCCCCCAGAGCAGACAACTGGGCTCCTAAATCAACAATTGAGGAGAATACTTAAGGACAAAACTACAAAATGGCAAATAAAATAAAAAGACTTTAAAAAAACCCAATCAATTCAGTAGGTGACTCAAGAGGTGGGTGGTGACAGATGAGAACTGTGTCCGCGGTCTGGAAGATGGACAGTCACCAGCATCACAAATCACAAAACACGCCAAGAGATGGAAATAGCAAGGGAAGAGGTGAGAAATCTGGAAATGGGCGCCAGATATTGTCGTGTGGAAAACTCATTCAAGAAGAAAAGGAAAGATCATATGAAGGAGAAGAACTCATTTTATGAGCTCTTAGAATGTTCTTAGAATGTTTTCTAAGCCAAAGAAGGATAAGGTCTCAGCGCCCACGTAGGTCTCCTGGTTGACTCGTAGGTAAGGTAATCTGTGGCCCAATGCACGCAGAACAGTCCCAGCATAACAAGTCACGACACCTCCTTTCATTCTCAGAAGTGTCCTCGTTTGGATGACACATGATATGGTCATTCTTCCTTTAATTGACAGCTTTTACCTTTGGTGCTTCTCTCTTGCTCATATAGTCTAAGATGTATGTTTTATGTTATAAAAAAACAGAAGTCATTAATTTTTCTATTGACAAGAGCACTCTGTGGCTTAAAAGACAACTGTTCAGAGTTATAACACATTTGATCCTCACAGTCTCTGTAAATGAGTGGAAATTTAATTAGCTCCTGTTGCAAAGGAAGCAACTGCGATTCTTCATAAATGCGGCCCAGGGGCTGCTCTGGCTTACCAGCTGGGTACACTGAAGCATCGGTGATGGTGGTGGTGGTGGGGCTCTGGTCAGCCCACACTGCCACCCACAGGCCATTCCCTCACCAAGACCTCTTGTGCCCCTGCCTCCCAACCCAAATATTTCTGGGACTTTCCAAATACGCAGCCTGTCCGCGTCAGTTTCCCCACACATCTGCTGCATTCCCTGCCCAGCCTGTGTCTCCCTTTTCCACACCTGCTGCCTCACGAAGCTACTAGAAGGAGCCACATTCTTGCTACAGCAGATCGGGTCACACATAAGGCCCAGTGTCTGTGCAAAGGTGCCCTTGCTCAGTGCTCTCCAGGTGGCCTGTCACCAAAGGGGCGCAGAAGAGCTGGGCTTCCTGGACAGCTGCAGAGAAAGGCTCTCTGCTGACTACACTTGGTAACAGGCTTGCACTCAGAGTGTGTCGTTTTTTTGGCTCTTAATCCTCATTTCTATCAGGGCTCCTGCCAGGCCAAAGGGCGAGAATGGAAACTATGTGGTCTTTTTCTTTTTGTCTTCCCTCTCCACCTCCTTTCAGTCAAACAAAGCTCTTACATTACTTCGCACACAGGATGCTCAATGAGGGACGTGGGGACTTTTAGCAGTATTAGCAGCATCCAGCGTCCTCCCATCACAGATGACTTTGTAATAATCAGAACTGTTTGAAAGGAGAGGTTAGGTCAGTCCTACCGGAAACATGCAAGAACTCCCTGGGTCTGCGTCAGCCCCCAGGGTAGTAGAGAAGGAGTCCCTTCACTGGGTGAGAACTTCCAGGTCAAGGCCGCCAGGATAGCTGCAGTTCTGGGTCCGCTGTTCTAAAATGAAGTTAAATACTGCTCACTGACACAGAGATGTGGAAAAAAGTTTTTTCAATCATGGCACATTGATTAGATCATGTAATTTATAAACTGGAAAGAAGAATGTACAAAAGATGCATTTCTGAAGCAAAGCTACCCTTTTTGCTTGCATGATTACCCCTCCCCCCTCCATCTTACTAACATTTTGGTTTGGGACAGGACGTTCATTCTGGACTCTTTACATGATTGGCTTACCTACTTAGACCTGAACGCCAAATCCTTTATACCTCCGCTGTGTAACCCAGCAGAGGCTGTCGACCGCAGTCTGGGTGATGAATGGACCCAGCCCCTGCTCTGTAGTGTGTGGCAAGGTGCCTGGTATGCAATCACTCAGCGCTCCACCTTCCCGGTCAAAGACTTGGGGTTGGTAGGTCTTTTATCACTTCCTGGTTTCCCGTCACACACTACTCACCAAGGCATGATAATTGACAGGATGTATACCAAGTTATGAGTAATAGTCCTTCCCCAATGGCTCCTAATCTTTTATTTGGTTGCTGTTGCCATATCATCAGCATTTCTTCCCAGGGCACAAGGTCTTCCTAACGGAAGGGCTGACATTTGTACAGAATGAGGTTGAAACAAAGGTTACTACTTGAATTTCGTTTGTAGAAAACTTAGAGGACTTGGGAAGAATCAAAGACGGCCAAGGGAGTTAAAATAAATAGTTCTGAGTGCTTAGTTACACCCTCCCGTTTAAAAATATAACTTTACATAAGCTATGCATATGCAAACCATATGTGATATCCGAATCCATTCCCTCCTCTGTAAATGAAGGGGCGGGGTGCAACAGCTGTGCTCTCCACCCAGAAATTCGCTGGGCACTCACCAGTAATGAACATGAAAATCATTAATTCTGGAAAATGGAACACCTGAGCTCTGTCGTTCAAATGTGTTTCTGCACAAATATTTGCATTTGCCCTGCAAAAACAATACAAATATTAAAATACGTATTTGTTTTCTCATTTGCCAGTAAACTAGGAGAGTGACTTTGCTCTCCTGGCCCTTGGCAACATGCAAACACCTCTGACTGAGCCAGGTCTGGCCGACCGTCATGCTGTGGCTGGGGCCCCTCTGCCTTCCGGAACCTCACCTGTTCCATCCCTCCATTCCCAACCCTACGTCTAAGCCTGTTTCTCCACCTTGCAGCTTCCTAGTGATACACTTTGGAGAGTTGCAGCTCTTTTCATAGTCCTATGATCTCTTTAGAGAAAAGCCGTTCTACAGGGACACGGAGACACACGCACACAGATATTCCCCTTCACGGCCTCCGTCTTTATTACCATCTATCTCTTGTTCCTTCCCTGCTTTTCTACCCTTGTTATCTCTTACAACTATTAAAATAATTTTAGCAAATCTAATACATGAGAACAATGCATATTATGGTTCACTACTTATGCAAAAATATTTCATCATTAGCCAACTAGTGGGACCGAGCAATATTTCCCTGCAATTTTTCTCTTCTGTCTTGTGAGTTTCTGCCCCCGTCTGGGTCACAGCACAGGTGATGCAAGGCAGCCTAGAATGGGTCTCAGGAGACCCAAGTTTGAATTCCCGTTGAGCTGTTACTAGATTTGACTTCCCCATTTCATGTGCTATGCAAATTTAAGAGACAGGCAAACCCATCCATATAAGCACACCATGTGCAAATACATACGTTTTTATGTGATCCTATAGTTATTATAACTTTCATCGTTTTCTATTGCAGTATAAATTGGTAGACCTTGTCTTTCCCCAAATTTTACAGAACTGAAGTTGATTTTTTGAGGGTATAGTAACATTATTTTTCATTTTGCTTACAAACAAACAAGCAACAGGAGGCGAAGCAGGTCCATTCCGTGCAGATGCCTGTGTTCCCTGTGCAGGGACATCAGAGGGCTGCTAACTCTCTTCTGTGTAAAGAGATCATCTCCAAATCCCTTGAGTGGCTGTTTAGCTGAAGTTTAGAGTCTCTTAATCTTATATTTGATGCTAAACCAAATAGACCCTTAGGGAAGAATTAAGGACAAGCCAGACAGTATACAATTCTTATTTTGTTAAAGCTAAATAGTATTTGTTGCATTAGGGCGACTCCTGTGAGGGTTAGTTGAGTGACTATTTATACATACACCCTCTAAAATAAAGTGATCTAGCTACACGGGTGGATTAACTCGATTAAATAGTTTTATTTCTATTTTATTAATTGCCATTCAGAGCACTGTCCTTTAAAACACCAGAAGGTCATAGCTTCCGAGACCACAATAAAAAAAAAACAGAGATGAGTTGCAAATCTTGATCTAAATGCCATGAACTCTCTTTTTGTATTCTGAGTCTTGGCTTTTGTCTGCAGAAACACTAATATTATTGAAACAATAGGGAAGAGAAAAGACTCATCAGTAATGAGCAAAACTTTAAGGAAACAAAAATGAATGTGAACTCCTAAGAAGCTGATATTTTAAACACCAACTCTTCTTTGAGTTAATATCATGATAATTTAAAATATATTATTTTGCTTTAGGAAAATTATTACTGGTTTATTTTTCTGTTAAAATACAGATTGTGCCTAAAATCTAAGTTAAAATAAAAGCAACTCAGATACTTCTCCATAGGGCCATTTGAAATTTTTTTTAAATAGAGGTTACATTTACAGTAATCACTTGTGTTTATTGCTCTTGCCACAATTTTTCAGAAATATTCTTTGGGGTTTGTTCCTGTGTTTATCTGTGCATAATATTATTTTCCATTGCTTCTATTTGGACATTGCTCTAAGTAATAACTACCAGGTCCAACCGTCACTTCAGACACTACAGAAGCTTCTACTTGGTACCAGGGCTCTGGACGGGGCCTGCTGCCTCCCACGGACACTGCTCTGTACTGGGTACCAGGCCTCCCCGCTGAGCACTACCAGGCTGCTGCACGCTGCAGTCTCTGCCGTCCGTGGCATCGCTGCCTCCCACTGCTCACTTTCGCCCAAGACGACCTGGAGCCCCTGCAGCAAAGACCGAGGTATTGAAACCTCAGGGCTGGGGGTGGTGCAGGGACGGAGCTGAGTCGCAGCATGTTCCTGGGAAAAGTGGAAGAGAGTTCTTGACTCCCTGTTAATGCCACAGGCCATTCGACTGGTCCGACAGCTCTGCAGCTTGTACCCAAGCGTTTCGTGAGGCAGCTGTGTTCACTTTGCTCATAACTCTACTCACAGTGTGTTTAAAATAAGAGTCAGGCCTGCGTCCACGGGGCAGGACCGGGAGACAGATCCGAAAGATAAACACAGCCATCCTTTTCCCGGATCGCTCCGTCTGCAGTCTAGCAAGAGGTAGGTCTGCCCGCACCTCCTTTCCTTAGGACCACGTTTACGTATGTGTGCGTTTCTTCCCCCGAAGTCGTTTTGGTTTTCACATAAATAGGCTACTCCTTGCCCCGGCCAGGTCTAGATCCCAAAGCTGGAGGTACTTCAGGCTTAAGTTGATAGGATGCCCCACAGACGCAACACTCCCTGGTGAAAACCGAGAGCGAGGGGAGGATGTTCCCAGAACCCTTATGTAAACTTATTTTTGTGAACACTTGTTGTAATATACACAGACTATTAATTCTTATATTGCATATAGCCACTTTTTACTTCTTTATATTCCTTCTCTGTGCCTCAGTCTTCCCATCTATAAAGTGGGGGCCGGGATAATTTTGAACTCCCGGGGCTTCCACGAAGCTTCAACGAGTTAATAAATGTTTCAGACTTAGAAATGGGCTTTTACAGTGACTGCTACTTTTGTGTTAGCTAGTATTACTTTCCCTCACTTTTTCTAACTCATTTGGTCATTTCC
Organism: Artibeus jamaicensis; assembly: GCF_021234435.1. Lineage (NCBI taxonomy): Eukaryota > Metazoa > Chordata > Mammalia > Chiroptera > Phyllostomidae > Artibeus > Artibeus jamaicensis. Next base: position 15,721,650 of record NW_026522056.1, on the reverse strand, counting down.
TGTATTTTATTTGCTCGCTCAGGGATTTTTTACAGGTGACCTTTGTTTTTGCCTTTCTCTTTTTTATTTTTGTCTCTCTACTTCCTGTCCGAGGCTCTTCCTCTGAAACATCCTTCCTGCTTTTGTTGAACCCTTTTGCCAGGATACCTGGAATGGCTGATTTCTCATTCACTTACTTGCTAATCTCATTCGGCCTTTCCTTTCCAGCCCAGGCAAAATGGCCGAGCAGGTGGTGCTTACCGGTCAGATCAGGGCCCAGCAGGATTTGTGACATGTGAGGCTGATCCAGATGAGAGGGATGTAATAATAAATCATCCCAGAGGCAGAGAGGAGGTGGTGGCCCAGAGGAAGGTGTTCGGTGGGGACCTCGAGCTCCTCCAAGGCCAGGGGCGGTGCGAGCCCTGATGGACAGCCAGGAACCGGAAGTCCCAGCCCCGCCCCTGCCCCTACTCAACCCACAGCCCTGCGCCTTCAGCAGACGCAGGGCATCCTCAGCTGCCTCCTGCTCTCCAAATGCAACGAGCTTCTCAGATCCTGGGCCTGTGTGCATGCCTCCGTTCTTCCTGCGATGAAGACCACATCTTTTTCCGAGAGAGCCATGCTCTACCATTCAAGACCTGCCCCCAGTCCCCCTCTCCCTGACAGGACCCTGACCTTTCTCCCCACAGTTCCTCCCTCGGGTCACCAGCACAGAACTTACCAAAGGTCCATCCTGATGATGGACTTTGTACCCTCGGGCCTACTAAAGGTTTGAGCACACCCTGACCACTCAGGGATGGGGACGTGACAGGCTGAACGACAGAGAGGCAGGATCAATGAGATGAGGTGGTGGCAGGTGAAATTGCTCCTGTGTAAAGAATGAGGGGCCGTGGGAAGCAGGACTCCCTGTAGGCCCATGTTAGTGAAGTGAGATGTCTCTCTCGGAGTCGGGAGGAGAGAGCGGGGCAGTGGGAGGAGGGGATTGCTGAGAAGTCAGCGCTCCCTCCTGTGAATGGAGCCCTTGGCTGAGCCTTACCCCTCAGACCCTCCATCTACATGGCTCGTTCCTCTGGGGCTCCTGCACCTAACTCCAATGACTAAACATGACTGAGGTCAAGTTCACGGCTCTCCATTCACCCCCCTCTGACCGTGCAATGGACCTCTACTAGGAGGGTGACAGCCGCTGTGAGAAAGGAGCAGGGGCCAAGCATGTGAAACGCACTATGTGAGCATCCAGGTCCAGCAAAACTGGCTGTCCGTGCCTGCCCAGGGCGTCTTTCCCAGCCTCTGGGACGGTCCTTCATACTCTCGGGAGAACCCGAGACACCAGCTCAGGGTTCCGAGCAGCCCACTGGACCCAACTCTAGGCTTTGTGCCCAAGGCCTCAAAGTCCATGCCGGTTGTCCTGTCTCAGTATGACCTGTGACACCTCTGTGGAAACTTAGTTTTAAAAAAATCACAGGCTGAGTTCCACATGGACGGCCACTGCTGTCTTCTCCCAACCCCAGGTCCCACTGTGGAAGTGCTGAGCCCCTCCACGCCATTTTGTGAGTCTGCAGCTCGATCCAACCTCCAATCCCTCCTGCAGGAAGGACGTGACTCTGCACGAGTCTGGGGGACACAGCTCTGCAAGGTGGTGCCCACGTGGACCCTGAATTTCTCAGCTCCGTGAAGAAATGTTTGCTGATTCCCCACCACGTGCTGCGGCAAGATGCCGCCTCATTTTGTCCTCCACTGGATGGACTTTTCCCTTCCCCTCGAGGTGGCTGGTAAAGGTGAGAGGCTCCCCCACCCACTCAGTTCCAAGAGCCGGGAAGAGCCCACCCATCCGAGGAGCACCCAAAAGATGGATTTGCTGGAAAAAGCCAATGTGTGGGACGAGACAGATGGAGCCTCTGCCCAGGCAGCGGAGAGTGACTAAGCGCCTGCTCCCTGCGGGGGGTGGGGGAGGGGGGTGGAAAGCCTGTTCCCTGGCTGTCCTCCCTCGGTGAGCTTTTGGTGTGCAGTTTGGCTCCGCTCTCCACAGGGCTCCTCTCACCCCGTGACTCACAGCCTTGGACCGGAGCGGGTGTTACCTAGGAGCATTCCATCTGGCTGACCTCAGCAGTCAGCCCTGACCTCGCCCTCCTGCACAAGGGCATTCAGGGCACTGGTTCATGACCACAGCAGTTTCCTGCCTCCCCTCCCCCTCCCTTTCTGCGAGTAGGCCAATTTCCTGGGAGCTTGGCAAGTGACCTCTATCAGAGATCTTTTTCCTTCCACACGGAGGGAGGCTTGTGCAGAGCAGCAAGAAACACCATTTCTCAGGAAGAGGGGTCAGCAGGCCAGGGCTTCCAGGGTTCTGCTCCTCAGTTGGGGTCATTTGTGGGACAGTAGGACATTCTTAGTCACAGACCTGTGTGGCAAATCTGGGCTGCTGAGGGACCCGCCCCCTCTCCCAGGCTGGAAAGAACACCAGAGAGGCCTAGGGCAGTGGTGGGGAAGGGGTGGATCTGAGGGGGTCTTTCCTCCATGATCACGAGTCTGCAGTACAGGTATGAAAACAGGGCAAGCCCAGTACAGGGATGAAAACAGTGGTGGGAAAGATTAGATTGGGTCAGAAGATGTTATGTGGTCTACTAATTCAGATGAAACTTGGAGAGAAAACAGAAAATTCAGGCCTTCGCTTGGCTTTTGAGCAATTGTATAACCAGTTAGTGTGGTGACTTGGATGCCCTACAGTTTCCTCCTTTTTAAAAATGGAGCTGGTGGTATCTCTTGCCGTCTCCCAAAAAGATAGAGAAGGAACAGGAACACTTAGACAGTGGTGGCATTTTGATAGAAAGTCACCAGTGTTCTGTGGCGCCAAGGCAGGACCGTAATGCACTGGAAAATGACGAGGGAAGAGCAGGTGTGGCTGGGACTTCAGGTCCGAAGCTCCGTCAGGGAGGCGGACGGATTCAGAAGGGAAATGCACAGTGTACCCCTCGGGCTGGCCCCCTAGACAGGGTGCGTGTGTCGCTGGGCAGTTCCTATAGTGAGAGAAACTCTCGGGCTGTGTTTTAGCAAGGGGAATGTTTCTGCTTGGAGGGAAGGTGGAAATCAAGAGAAAGCCAAAGAGGGTGAGAGAGAAAGATAATGTGAAAAGAGGAAAGGAAGAAAAATCAAGGTTTAGTGTACAGAGACTCATTGCCAGGAGAAAACTAATGTTGAAATTCAAGAAGGTCTCCTCCAGTGAGCCATTTGGCCAACCTGAGGAAGCCTTCACTTCTGGGAGGAATGCTTCAGCTAAACGCAAAGACAGCGAGAGACCAGCCAGAGGAATGGTGGTGCGGAGGACACTGCAGAGGCCCCTCCTCAGGGACCTGATTGCTAATAGTGGCTGTAGAGAGTCTTTACCATTCATGTATTTGCGTAACTGTAATCCCAAGTTCAAAGATCAGTTGTAGCTGGTCATTAAGAGTTTATCTGGTACCTCCCCATTTGCCCCCAGACCAGGCACTCAGAATACTCACAAAGCATAAAAAAGGGCTAATGTCTGATGCACCCCAGGACTACCAACCACATGCAGGGCTCCGGTTAAAACAAAGGGGTAGAAGCTAAGTCTAACTGTAATCAGTTTTTCTGATTAGAGTCCACCCTGAGCCAGGAAGTCTGTCCTTTGCACGTACAGGGTTTTCAGCTCATTCTGGCTGGTGTTTAAAAACAATCGTGGTGAAAACTACTTGAACAACAATTTAAAAAAATTAAAATAAAAAACCCAATTGTGGTACCCAGTCCCTTTTTAGGTTGGCATGAGTCAGTTATCTAAGGCAACAAACTCCAACATGCCTCCAGACTGTCCCTATGAAGCATCACAGCGGTTAGAATGTGACAGGAAAAATAAATGCCTGAATTGCCAAGAGTAAGGTCAAGGTAAGGTGCCGGGGTTGCATGAACGATAAAGTTCTCCAACATCTGTGAAAGGGCGGAAACCTTCACTGCTTAAAAAGACAGAAACAGTAGTGACTTGTTTTTCTAACAGGAAATAGCCTTCGGAGAACCACAAAACTGGAAAAGACATTACAGGTTACCCTCTCATGTAACCTCTGGACTACAGTTTTCCAAAAACACTTTAGGTGGATGATAAAAAATAAACACATTTATAAGTGATATAAATAGTGGTGCTTGAGAGACAGAAAAATAAAAGGAGTTTGAATCAAGTTCAAAGAAACTCCTAGTCAGTCCCCTATACTTGAGCAAAAACAAGGCTCGCAGCCTAGATGCTCATTACAATTACAGAATCAAGGTCTAGTGTGCATTACAATGCCTTCCAGAGCTGCTCTGGTCTGCGCGTCCTGGCTCTCCAGCTCAGCGACACGTCCTGCCCTGTGCCCTGGAGTCCTTACCTCCAGAGAGATACCCGAAAATGCAGGGGCCAAAGAAGGCCGATGACTGAAAAGCATACCAACAAAAATCTCCCAAAACCCCTCTCCACACACACGCCTCCCACCCCCACCCCCAGAAGGATGGCGCATGGGACCTTTCTGCTCAGGAATTCCACGGAAATGAAAGAGGATTTTAAGTGGTTAAGGTCAATAAGATAAAATCTTTGTTAGGAGGGTGGATACATAAAGAATGTTATGGAAAACAGTTGGCAATATAAGACAAGAGATTTAAATGTTCATTTGAATATCACCTCAATGATTTTCTTCCAAAGGACTCACAGGAAATGTGCCTTGGTACACACAAAACATGTAAAATTAAAGTGAAAAAACCCTGCCAGGCCAAGTCCTGTGGAGGAACTAGAACTCAGGCACTGCAGGAGGCTGTGTCTAATAGTACAAAAAGCACAGACACTATTCGGCGGGCCCTAAAAAGTTAACTTAGTATCTACCCAATGACTCAGTCCCAGGTGTTTAGACACACCCAGGTATTTACCTGAGAGAAGAGAAGGTGTAAGTCCATACGAAGACTTGTACGTGATGTTCTTAGCAGCGGTTTTATAAAAACTAGAAACAACTCAAATACACATAAAAGGCAGTGACTGCCATGGGGTACGTCCACACAATGAAAGCTGCTCAAGAATCAAAAGGAACACGTTACTGATATCATAACAACGTGGACTGATCAAAAATAATTAATGAGGAGCGAAAGGATGCATGTCCTATGATTCCTTTTATATACGATTTTAGGAAAATGTGAATTACTGTGGTAAGGAAGCATTTCAGTGTTACTTGGGGACAGGATGAGCGTGCAGTTGGTGGGGTGGTGCAGGGGGAGGAATTGCAGGGGCCCCAGGAACCCTCTGGGAGGGATGAGTATACGCGTTCATTGTCTCGATTGTGACATAATTTCACGGGTGAGTGCATCCGTCAAAACTTACCAAATCTGAAATTTAAATGTGTGCACCTTATTGTGTGTCAATTATACCTCAAAATAGCTGTTAAAAAATAGAATGTCCTTTCCACTCTCATCTATCTTACACACTTCCAATTATTCTTTAAGACTTTCCTCTGGTATCACTTTCTCTGAGACCTTTCCTGGTTTCTTCCTTCCTCTACTTCGTAAGGGAAAAAAAATTAGCTTTTCCTTCCTCTGCACTCTCCTTGTACCTTAGCTCATATCTCCGCTGAAGTTCGCATGCATGTTTATAGTTCATATTTCTGTCACACCAATCATTTCTTTTTGCCTTTTTTCTTTACCTACACTGGGACCCATTCCTACTGATAATCTAGTCAACATTCAGATGCTTCGATTTGTTTAACAATACCATCCTAAAGATTCCATGACCAATACTGTGAGCTCTTATGTGGAAAGGCACTACAGAACCTTAATAAACAAACCATAAAGAAACGCATAGATGTGTTAGAGACAAGCCACTCACCAGGGCAAATTCTCAACATTTGGCAAAAGCAGAGGAAGCCACACATTTTCACTAGCATTGTGGGTCATAGTAGAGGGAACTCTGGAAAAACAGAGCTTGCCTTGCACTTGGCTTTTGTGTAAATATCTTTAAAAATGTCTCCCCTTCAGACTGCCTTGCACGAGTAAAGCACTGAGTAGAAGAAAGGTTATGAAGTGGTCCATTTTAAAATTTGAGTTCAGTCTAAATAGTAGAGAAACTGACTTAGGCTCCCAGTTAACAACCAGGCCTCAGGGAAAGAATATTGTCGATCCAAGGTCAGGACTTTCCTTCATTAAACTAAGTCTTTTGGGTGATCTTAGAAAACCCAATTAACCTGTTCTCTGTTAATTATACCATTTACCAATCTAATCAACATAAAGCAAAAGACAGAATTAAACAACTCCAAGGGTCCACAGGAAGTCAGCCTCCTGGGCCTCAGTTTCCTCCTCTTTTGTTTATTTATTTTTTTAAATTATTTTTTTATTTTAATTGTTGTTCAAGTACAGTTTTCTGCCTTTTACTCCCATCCCAGCCCAGCCCACCAGCCCTCCCCACTGCTTCCTCCTCTTTTAAATGGGGGAAAGCAGACTTGCTTGCTCTCTTAACGCAAATGCTTTAAGAACACAAAGCATGACGCAGCAACTCTACTCTGTCCAAAACTAAAAGAGATGAAAACGTGTGTCCACAGAAACACACGCACATGAATGCTCACAGAAGCCTTATTCAGGAGAGCCAAAGAGCAGAAACGACCCCAATGTCCATCAACGGATGGAGGGACAAGTAAAGTGTATCACCCACACAATGGAATACGACTTGAAAATACAAAGAAGTGAGGTGTTGATATCTGCTATGGCATGGATGAACTCTGAAAACACGCTGAGTAAAGAAGACAGTCAGAAGGCGCCTATGTTGGATGGTTTCATTTACATGAAATGTCCACACTAGGCAACACTGTAGAGAGAGAAAGTGAATTAGGATTTGCTGGGGTCCAGGGGAAATGCAGAGTTGGGAGGTGACGGAGCACAACTCTGTGTCTATACTAAAAGCCATTGAACTACACATCATACGTGGTTGAGCTGTATGGTTTGCAAATTGTTCTCGATGAAGCTAAAAATTAAGCGTTTATATCATAACTGAATATTATGTGTAAAGATTGGTGGTGTATAGCAGCTCTTCTCAAAGTTTGAATACAAATGCCCTGGCGATCTTTTAAAGTGCAGATGCTGATACAGCAGGCCCTGAGGGAGGGGGACTGGCATTCTGCATTTTCTGCAAGTTTGCAGGGCACGCAGATGCTCCTGGCTTGTGGATCATGTTTTGAAGGACGTAAAATCTATAGGAATAAAGTCTTTTTCCTTGAAGAAATTGTATGAGGGTTGGTGAGACAAGACACCCATAAAATATGATTAAAGAAGATATGTTTGAGAAAGGTCTGTGTGCAAATATTGTGTTATACAATTTTATGAGGACTATTCAAGTTCCAGCACGTAGAACTCTCTAAGAAAATGACTGTAACTTTTTGCAAGACCTGACTCAATACTAACTTATTTCGGCCACTGTTTCCTGACGCTCCCTATCTTAAGCCAATAATCTCTGTTTTCTATTACTGTCGTGTATGTAAGTCACAGGATGTGATCGTGACTTTGTTCTCTAGGGTTTTCCCCACAGGGCCAGCCCATTCCTTACTAAGGATGCTGGACCGGTGGTTGGCAACTGAGAGGGGGCGTCTCGCTTGAGTGTAAAAGAGACTTAGGGCAGCTTTCTGGGATTGTCATAGCTCTCAGTAGCTGAACGGTGCTACAAGTTTCTATCAGTCAGAGAAGCAATGACTGGGGAAATTGGTTAGGGCCCAGGACATCCAAGGGCAGTGGCCAATGCAGAGAAAACACCATTTCCCACCGCAGGATGCTGATATGCCACTTGTTTCACTGACTTTCGAAAGCAGACAACTTTCCTAAGATCTATGGATGCACGAATGACTTAAATAGGAAGACTTCCATGTTTATATCTACGTTACGACTTTACCACGGGCTGGATGTTATCAACGCAGAAGCTTAAGGGGGGCTGTTTTAGCCTCTATGGCTCACCTGGCAGCCTCAACTGCAGATCTTCTGTTCTTGTATTGCCTAACCTTCCTCCGACCTTTCTGGATGATGAGGGCTGGGGAAGGCCTGGCACCCGCCAGTCCACCCTGCTGCAGCCAGAAAGTGTCCGTAGCAGTCAGCCCCTGGCTCCGGATGCAGAGAATACACTCAGTCTCAGCCAAAGCCAACACTTCCCCATCTGGGAGGCCCACCGAGTGACAAGCAGCTTTTGATGTAGACATCGCTCCCCCAGAGAGCCATTTGTTTGGAGGTGGAGGGGGAGTGGGAAGGAGCTCGTCTGCCAAGATGCCATGCTATCATATTTTTGCTTCCTGCAATGAGATCCTCAGGGCTTTGGGTAGGAGCGATTACACTGGCCCTTTAAAAGAATGTGGCTTCTGAAACCAGATTCTTTCTGGCAGAGCCCTGACATGCCTTTATTAGGGCTGATGAAATAATCTGCAGAGGATTTAGCTTACTTTCACAGACCTTTCTACCAGAAATGGAGAGAAACCAGGCAGAGGTCCGAGCTCCACCAAGTGTCACCGCCAGGAATGCTGGGATAGGTTCTTGAGGTTTAGGATCCTCCATCTCAGAAAGACTGGGGAATTATTTTGGAAAACTGAACTCCTGCTGTAGAAACATAATACTGAGAAGCAGCTCAAAAACAAGGCGCCCTTGGGCCACACCCCAGACACAGAAGTGAGTCTTCAAGCTGACCCAAATCTGGGGAACCTCAGAGAGCAGAGCCCTACAACATAAGGAAGTTTTTCAATCAACCGTATTCCTTTCAAATCGTGGACAAACATTCCAATGGTCTGTAAAGTTATTTATGTGCACTATGCATTCAGGTGCTTCTCATCAAATCGCGTCTTACGGTTCACGTCGGCATCGAAGAAGAGACGTGCCTCCTGTGTAAGGAGTCGCGCAAGGACCTTGTGGAAACGCGCTGCCCGCAGACCTGCTGACTTAGCAGTGTGTCCAGGATGCCTCTCAGCGCTGAGCTCTGCTCTGCAGAGCCCTGTTTCAAAGGTGCAGCTGCTGGGAACATGGGGGCAGTCTCAGTGTACGAGGTGTCTCGCCAGGCTGGTGTCTTAATCTCACAACACAGAGTGAAAAGCCCGGGAAGCTGAAGGTTCTTGCTCCCTTCCCGCCCCGGCAGCCTCAGTTGGGTGCAGAGAATGGAATTTGGTGTTGTATAGCAGTCTGCCAGAGAAGCTGCACTCCTCCCTCAGTCCAGCTTTCCTGCCTGGGGTTGAGTGGGCCCCGGGCAGACAAGTCTGAGGAGGGAGACCCCTGAGGGAGGTGACCATGGAGTCACAGCAGCTTCGCTGCAGGTATGCTGCCCGAGGGGGCTGGAAGCAGGGCCTGGTGCAGGGTCTGGCAAGGGCTGACCTGGGCAGACACCTTGGCCACGTCCCACATATCCGTGGGTAAGTCTCTCAAAGCCTCAGCACAGGGGGGCTGGCAGCTTGGAAGAGCACTGGCCTGGGTTGACCAGATGATCCAAGAGAGAATGTTCTTCCTCTGGGGTAGCAGAGCATTCTGTTGCTGTGGGAGTGTATTTAAGGTAGTCAAATTAAAAAGGGTTCTAAGAAAATTTGTGTGCATCTGTTACTACCCACCTCATCACTAAGAATTTCAGAAAAACAGAAAGTATTTGCATGGCATGCCTAAGAAAAGATAAAATGTTCCCTCGATTTTCACTTTTGATATTCATAAGTGGAGCGCTATGCAGTCTCTCTTCTGCTGGAAGCCATTGAATAGAATAGAAAAAATACACAGCAGCTCTGATATACAAAGCCGAGGCCCTGGGGGCCTCAGAGTGAAGGCAAGGGCGGTTCTTCAGGAACACGGGTGGTGGTTGTGCCGTGCGGTTCAATAGAGACGGCTCGTCTCCAGTCTGAGTCCCGTCACTCACCAGCCACAGTCTCTGACACTCATTGTCGTGCTCTGTACTTGGTGATATATGACCTTAGGGGCGGGTGAGAGATAGGGCCTGCGACAGTGCTCTGCCAACTGTAAAATCCTGTGTTGTTTCTGGGGCGTCATTTTTCCTAAGCAGTGGCCATTGTCACCAACTGTAAACCATGTATCATCACAAATGGCATCAACACTTTTATTAAGCACCAACTGTATACAACATAAGGGGTTAAGGAACAGGGAAACAAAGTGGTTTCAGACACGGCAGTTGGCCTCAAGGGGCTCACAGTCTCCTTAGTGAGAAAGAACACTCTTACTACTAAAATAAAAAACAGTACCTGCAACCCTAAGAGAGACCCAGTATTAGTGAGTCAACAGTTGAGACTCACTACTGGGTCGAGAATGACCCAGGGGTGATTGAGTGAGTGCTAAGGAGAAAGGGACATTAGCTTTTATGGGCAGGGTAAAATGACCTGAATGCTGAAGAACAGCCAGGCTGTTGCAAGGTCCCCAGTAAACCCTCAGCCACACGTGGTACAGGGGTGCGTAGTGGAGAGCAGAAGGCATGGTGCCCAGACACGAGTCCTGGGCTCACCGTTCACCTCTCCATTCACCTCTCCAGGCCTCGTTTTCTCTTGAAATGTAGGTCACTCATCCTGGCCCCTACATCTATCACAAAAATATTGTAAGACGGTAAAATGATATTTCAAATACCACCACTTTAAGTCTTTGGGAATAGAGAAGCCAGGTAAACAAAGAGACTATTATTATGTCATTCACAATTTTTCAATGTTTTCATTAGACGCCAAACTGAAAACTTCTGTTTATGCAACCGAGGGAGCCTATGAATGAAAGGTTTGCTCTTATTAAGAAATTCCTTTCACGGTGCTCAGAACACAGGGGTATGGGAGAGAAAACTAGACAAAGGGCCTGGATTATCTGGCCGGTTTCTGTTTGCTCAGTGTCACACAGACACCCAAGGGAGCCCGGCTATAGCCATTCCCAGGGCTTGTGGCTTATGCCCTAACAACATCACTCCAGGAATATGGTGTCTCTCCTACATCCTTTCTTTCTCTTCATGGAAATGTTAGAGGAACCACAAAGGAGGAGTTGCAGACCTTCCAGGGCCTGCATCCTGGGAAGTGATAATCCCACCGCTCCAGCCTGCAGCTCCAGAGCTGCTCCGAGAGGCCCGCATGCGCCCTAACGGTAGCCCTTCTGTGGGACCACTGTGAGCTGGGTGCCGTTTAGAAATGGTCATCCTAGCCAAAGAAGAACATAGCCACAACCCCTCTGTGACAATGCTCTTCTTGCCTTTATTTTTCCCAGAGCTTTCTCCAATGAGCTGTTGCCTTTTCAGAGTTGAAACAAAGAGGGTAATTCAGTGATAACCAAAGGCCCAGGGGCTGGCGCAGGCCCGGCCTGTCTGCAGGCTGAGGGCTATGATCGAATGGGTGACTCATAGTTGGGAGGAGCCTGCCAACCCCAGCTGCTCTGTGCCCCATGTCCTTTCTCCGCTGGGAGCACAACTTCCCCCTGCTCCTCTCTCCCCGACCCTTGTCTCCTCACGGAACTGTTCAGCTGGACAGAATACCCAGCGAGCCCCTTCATTCTGTCCATAGTCAGGTACTTGAAACAGCAGATGACTCATGTTGGACTCAGCCAAGGTCAATGGCATCAGGCTTCTTTTGTTGAAGAGTTCGTTGTAAGTTCCGTAGATGATTCCAATGAGCAGAGTCCTCGTTGCTTACAGGGCAGCTCTTTAATGTCTGTGAAGGAAATGACCACACTGGAGCCATGGAAGAGCCAAGCCACAGAGCAGCACAATCTCTTTCTTTCTTCAACGTGCTTTCTGGGAAGATCATCCCAAAGTATGTTCCTCTGAGATCTGGCCATAGTCACCAGGCTGAGTTTGCTGCAAGAGATGAGTGTACCGTCTATCAAAGAAGTGTTGGGTTTCAAGTTCAAGAGCTAGCAACATGACTCCAGAAACAAATAAGGGCCCAAGGACAAATGTCCTTGTTTAACTCAGGGGTCTGCTGCCAATGCTGACTGTGGTTTGGGGGCCAGCCTCATTCATGGTTTCCATCTGGAAGAAAAAAAATCCATATCTCCCAATGGAAATAAAATACTTTGTCCAAAGAACCAAGGAACACCACCAATGAGAAATCATTCAGTGTTAAAAGTTGAATGGATTAATGAATTAATGGGTGGGAGCAGGGTAGGAAGGATGGAGGAATGAGGACAGGGTATGGGGGAGTGATACTTTGAGTATTTTTTAAATGTTTTTGGCATTTAGTGTCATGTTATTTTATATACTCAATATAAAACCAGTAAGACTGAGGGCTAAAGGAGAAGAAATCTGTTATTCCTTTAGGAGAGGTGAAAATAGTCTTTATCATGACGATGATGGGGATGGTCTGTGAATAAAGGGCATAAACAAAGAGCACAATTTTTAAAGTCTTTCTGACTTTTAAGGGATCTGATATAAGCTCCAAAATTGAGAGCAACACAATCTAGAGTTCTAGAGCCTCCTCATCCCTGGAAATCTTTGAGAATAGAATAGACACACAAGCATTTGTGTGATCCCAGTAAAGGGTTGCAAAGTGTAACTCTTGACTTAATGCTTGCAATCCCCTCAAAATGTGTGTGTTGAAACATAATCCCCATTGTGACAGTATTAGGTGGGGGTCTCTGAGAGGTAAGTAGGTCAGAAAGATTGAGTCTTTATGAATGGAATTAGTTCCTTTATAAAAGAGACCCCTGGGAGATCCCTTGCCCTTTCTGCCAAGTGAGGAAACAGCAAGAATATAACCGTCCATGAACGAGAAAGTGGGCTCTCACCAGAACTGAATTGTTGTCACTTTGATCTTAGACTTCCCAGCTTCCAGAACTGTGAGAAATAACCTTCTGTTGTTTATAAGCCACGAGTCTACAGTATTTTGTTACAGCAGCATGGCTGGACTAAGACCCATGCATTGTGGGGACTTATCAGGGCTGGATCCAGGCCAGTGGTCACACAGGTGGTTTGTCTCTGAATCTTGCCTTCTCCTTTCCTATCTTCTCTTCTCTCCTTAAACATCCACGCTTAGTTCTCTCAACCTGTCTCCATGCCTAATTGTCCCTGGTAATGCATAATCCGGAGTCTGGAGAATAAGCTTTAAGTCCTAATACCACACATAAAAGTTTTGATAGTCTAAGCATATCCACTGTTCAGTACAGTGTTCTTAGGAAATAGTTATTACAATATCTGGTAAAAGACCCAGAGGATTTGAATACAGAATTCAGAGTATGTGATGTGTATGTGTTCAAGTCCACATTGAGATAGCCCAATATCAAGTTGGCTTACTGGCACGCAGAAAAATCCTGAGTAAACTTAACTTTGCTTCCTCCACTCCAGAAGCTTAGAAGAGATCGAGTCAGGTTCTAGGAGAAAAGATGCAGATCAGAGTATCCAGGATCCAGTAAGGATCCCAATTGCTTATGGAAGTTCTCACCCAACCCTGGTTCCCCCTAAATCAATGATACATGTTTAGGTTAATTTGGACTCCTTTCCTCAGTCCTACCAGGCCGCTTCAGTAACCTCTTTCCCAGGCCACAAGCCCTCCTGGGACATCTCTTGCCAAGAATAGTTCTCCTTGGTCGTCCTTTACCCTAATTAGCATTAGAATAGAGAAAGAAAGAGTAATTTGTCAAGATATTCACCCCATGGAACTCGCCCCAAACATTTTATTCTTGTCTTTTATTTTTAGCAATGACATCAGTTGGGTTTGATTTGGGTTTCTAATGAGTCAATTCCATGCACATCACCCTCTATTAAATATGCCAAGCAGATTTTACATTACAAAGATACTTTTTAAATAAGATTTAGTAAGCTTATCCTTTGATCTTCAAGGATTTATAGATAGTCAACAGAGTGGGAAACGGCTACCTCATTTATTGGCTATACATTTAAAGAACAAATTTTGGAGAAGTCATTCAAGTAACATGTGTTTTCCCTCTTCAAAACCCCCCCAATTATACATGTGGACATCACAAAAGGGCTTTCTCCAGCCCTAAGTTCTTGAAAACCAGGAAGCGTTACACAGAGAAGTAACTACAGCTCCCCAGGGCCCCGTCTTTTTAGATCTGAGCCACGTGTTACGATAAATAAATAATCTCCGAAGTGCTTATCTTGCTTCTGGCAAGGATATAACAATTCAGATGTGCAGCTTCCTAATGCCTACAGGAAAGAACTTAGAAGGAAAAAAGAATCCCCATCTTGGCATAAAAAGGGAAAGGCCCATCAACAACAGAAATTACACACACGAAGAGGGTATGGGGGTGACATGACTGAGCAGGAGCTGGAAAAAACCTGGAGATTTCAATACCAGTAGTTGGGTCCAAAGCCAAGAAAAAGGGAGATGAACTCACAGATACCATGAGTATTAAATAACCAGATGTTAGGAGACTGTCATCATCCAAAAGTCCCTGCTTATTTCTGAACCTCAGTCCTGAGGAATAAGCTGTGGTTTCTGGATTTAATCTATTTAGTGCTGAGCTTTCTGTGAGAGAAAGTCATGCATCCCGGGTATATTTTGGGTTTACAAAAAAAAGTTACTGTGACTGAATTTAGTTCAACTGAAGCTGTTCGCCAAACCTAGCATTAGTAGCCCACGTGACCCACGTGGCTTATCATTTCTGGAAAAAGCCAACCCCTGGACAGGAATGGGTGGGGATCACCCTATAGAACCTCTTTGACAGGCCTGGCTTGAATGCTACCCACTTGGATTTCACCAGTGATGGGCAGGAACAAGGAACTCCTTGGCAAAGTCCCTTCAGAACCAAGCTCTGGGAATAGGTTTCTTCCTCCCGATGAATGGAACTGTTGCTTAGAATTACACTCAGAATTCTGCACCCAGCTGTCTTCCACTTTTTCTAGGTGGGCGAAGCTCAGAAGGACATTTGTGGTCTGATCACTATCGTCCTTCTCCGCCTTTATGACCACAGTTTCTTTTTTTCCCCCACTTTGACTTTTTGCTTCATTTTGGTTCTTAAGAACTGTTTTACAATCTCTCTTTTTTTAAAATCTGAAGTGGGTGGTATATAAAAAAGATTTGATTAATTCAGAGATTTAAAATGTGCCTCTTGAGATGTGTTTCCAAATGGCACCACATTCTCCTGGCAGAACATGTCTCCTCCTTCTCCACTGTTTACTTACCCAGAGTGAGAAAGGACAAGAAAACAAGACAGCAAACCCAAGGTGGACGGTTGGGTTGGCCTGGAAAATTCTCGGGAACAAACAACTGACAAAATAATACCCTCTGGAACTACGACAGGTCTTACAAAGAGTTATGATTTCAATGTTCAAAGGCTCTTTCTCTTGTACAAAAACAGAGTTGAAAGCTGGTTTTAGCCAGTCCTTTCCTGAATGCTCAAGTAACAATTGAAATAAGAGATGTACCCCACAGGTGCTGTCTTCACCCCAGATGCATGGGAATGTGGATGTTTACCTTCAGTCCCCGGCAGGAAGGCGGAGCTTGCAAAAACAGACCTCAGCGATTGGAGGGTGACCTGGGAGATTTCCCCACCCTGGCTGCTAGCCACATTCCCAGATTTTTAGGACATCCATTAAAATCTTTACATTTGTTTTAAATTGCCCATCATTATTCACGGGGTTTTAGAAATTCATTTGCAAATTGGAAGATTATCCTTTAGATAAAAATACAAGGTTTTGGGGTTTTTAGGGCTCTTAATCGTCAAGTGAGCAATTGTTTACTTTTTCCAGTGCTGTTTTGAAGAGGAAAACTCTGGAGCTTCCTAATTCTCTGTGCACATTAAAGGCACGGCAACATTGACTACAGCAGATAGTAGGTGCCACACAGTGTGTTCCATGTATGAGTTTTTACAACCGGAAACCGGAAGCTTAGAACCGCAGGCAGCACCCGACTTCTGTTCCCGAGCCGCCATTCTCCGGTGCAGCAGGAGCGGTGAGCCGGTTGCCCACTGGCGCCCCACCACCCATCCCTTTCCCCTCCTTGGGGAGGCTGATCCTGCCCAGTGTGTCACCCAAGCCCCTGCTGTCTGGGGTCCTGTTGGTCTTGGCCTGGAGGTGACAGCTGGAAAACAGAGTAAAGAAGTGATTGTCCTATGCAGGCCCTGGCTTTTGCCTCATCATTTTTTTTTTCTCTTAACCCTGCCCCCTCCTTTCTAAGTGGTCCCCCTGTTGTGGTTTTTACATTTGACCCTCCTGGGGTGGATTTTGTTTTCAGCCAGGCCTCTGACTCATACAAACGGTAACCAGCAAGCAAAGCGGAAATGGTTTGGAGCAGGGGGACTGAATCCCCAAGCTGTGCGATCAAACCCTCCGCATCTGGATTCTTCCTGAGACTGGGGGGTGGGGAGAGAAGCAGGGGAGATGAGCTGTCGGTCTGCCCGGGGCCCTAGGGGCCTGCTGCTCTGTCTCCCGGGGAGGGTAAGGCCAAGGACCCTTCAAGTGGCCAAGCCACTGCCTCAGAGGTTTGTCCTCAACTCCACCCACCACTAATGCTACTGTACTTGGGCATTTGGGGATAAAAGAACTTGGCTCATGACTCAATCAAAAATTTTTAATGACATTTTTTTTGTTTTTTGTAAATAACCACTTGACAGGAAGGGGAGAGATCCCATGATGGGGCAGTGAAGCCAGTCAGATGCCGGGCTTTATTCTTCAGGCGGGACTGCCCACGGGACCTGGCACTGAGTTGGAACAGTGGGAGACAACTGGGGCAACTCGGGCAGCCAAGGAGGCCCGAGCAGGCAACGACATCCTCAGTCTTTTATATTTATATATTATTTATATATGTATATATATATATTTTACATCCAAGTGTGGCAGTCATTTGTACCATTTCCCAGGGAGACACGAATGTTCCCGAGGCAGCAGGGCCTGGGGCCAAGGCGGGATCGGAGGTCACGTGCTAAAGTGCAGGGCTGGGCGCTCACAGGAGCTGCAGGAGCCTGAGGGACTGTAAGAGGGCTCCGGGCTCTGCGGCCGCCAGGTACTGGCAGCAGAGCCAGTCCTCCAGCTCCACCCCGCGCCTGCGGTCCACGGCCTTCTCGGCAAACTTCATCATCATCAGGGCGCGCTTCATGTCGATCCAGTTGTGCAGCGTGCCGCACAGCGCCTCCTCCGAGGTGCCCCGCTGCTCCACCAGCTCCCTCCGCGGCCCCCACAGCAGGCACTGCAGCACCCGCCTGGCCTCGCTGATGCGGATGCGCTTGCTGGGGTCGGCCTCCAGCAGCAGGTGGGCGAGCTGCTGCAGGCCTCGAGAGTAGAGGGACAGGGTGGGCAGGGGCGGCAGGTCTTCCTGCCGGTAGCCCTGCTCCCGCTGCTGGGCCCGCAGCTGGGCCTGCACCTCGAATGGGTTGGGCTGGTGGAGCAGCTCGTAAATGAGAATTCCTGCCTGGAACTCGTCCGACTTGCTGTACTGGGAGGCGGACACGATCTCGGGGGCCAGCCGGGCCTGGCTCTTTACCTGCTGCAGGTTGGTGGTGGCCTTCAGGAAGTTGCTGATAATGAGCCGGGGCAGGTGCTTCTCACTGGGCAGCCCCTGACAGGTGGGGGCAGTTGGGGGGCTGGGGGTGACACTGGCTGGGAGGGTGGCAGAGGGGCAAGGGAAGGAAGTGGCAGCAGAGGCAGGGGATGCGGTGGAGGGAGGGGCGTTAGAGGGGGCAGAGGAGGCGGGGGGCTTGGCAGCGGCAGCAGCGGAGGGGTTGGGGGAGGCCTGGGGGGTGCAGTGCACCAGCAGCAGGTTCTCCAGGCACAGGTCTCCGTGGATGACCCCGTGCTCCTTCAGGTGCTCCAGCCCGTTGCAGAGCTGCAGGAGCAGGAAGCACACCCGCCGTTCATAGGCCTCGGGCTCGGATTGATGGCTGCCGGCTGAGTCCCGCACAAAGTCAGAGGCAGTCTGGTGGGGCACCTCTCGGGTGATGACCACCACGCAGTCCTGCTCCTGCGCAGGCGGAGGGTCCTTGGGCACGTCGGGAGAGTTCAGCATGCTGGAGGGCACAGAGGCCACAAAGTGGCCGCAGTCCTGCTGGATGTTGAAGTGCACAGGCACGGAGGGGCTGCAATAGGAGGCCACTTTGGGCTCGGGGGTTTTGCAGATCTGTGGGGAAAAGGAGAAGTGAGGTCAAGACTGGGACCCACCGTTTGCTTCAGCTTGGAAATCCCCACGTGGAAGGTGAACCGGGACCCTTACTTCACACCCTACACACGAATGAACATAAAATGCATCACACAGACTTAGGTATAAGAGCCCAAACCAATTTTAGAAGAGATACACAGGAGAGAATTTTTGAGACCCGAATCTGAGCAAAGATTTCTGATACCGCAGCAAAAGCATGGTCCGTAAAAGAAAGAACTGAAAAACTTGACCCCATCAAAATTCAAAACGTCTGTGCTTCAAAATATGCTTTTATTATGAATACAGGAAGACAAGTAACAGACTGGGAGAAAATATGTGCAAAACACATATCTGATACATGATTTGTATCCAGAGTCTCCCCAGCCACCCCCTGCCACAAAGAAACTGTTATAACTCAGTAGTTAAGATACACTTCCCAATCAAAACAGTGGGACAAAGATATTAATAGGCACTTCACCAGAGATATATGTAAATGACCGTAGGCACATGGAAAAATGTTTCATGTTATGAGTCACTAGGGAAATGCAAATCAGACCCACAATGACACACTAGCTGCCGCCCACTGAAAGGGCCATAAGACACATGACAGACAGTGACAAGTGTCTATGAAATGTGGAGAACTGGGAACACTCCCTATAGCAGGTGGTTTGTAACATTGTGCAGGCACTTTGGGACACAGTTTGGTAACTTCTTAAAAAGTTAAACATAAAATTACTGTACAACCCAGCAAGAGTGGGGTCCCTGGACAACAGCACACAGCGAGGTCTCCTGGGATTGGTAGAAAGACCTCTGCCCGCAGTGTGGGCCGGGCAAGTTCCCAGGAAGCCCGATCAGAGCCAACACAGGCAGTCAGCCTTGCTGCCCACCCCTCGCACCT
This sequence comes from Artibeus jamaicensis, assembly GCF_021234435.1. Classification (NCBI taxonomy): domain Eukaryota; kingdom Metazoa; phylum Chordata; class Mammalia; order Chiroptera; family Phyllostomidae; genus Artibeus; species Artibeus jamaicensis. The sequence goes on along the minus strand of NW_026522056.1, from coordinate 15,702,753 downwards.
GCATTGACAGCCACCTGAAGGGATGTGCTTGACCACTGCGGTGCACCCTTCTTGGGACCCTCTCCGGCAGGTGCAGCCCTAAGCCCCTAGGTCAGGAGCGTCCAACCTGCGGCCCAATGCAAATCTGTAGATGTACTTAAAACATGAGATTGTTTTGTGATTACATATAGCAATGTATTTAATGTGTGGCCTAAGACAACTCTTCTTCTTCCAGTGTGGCCCAGAGACGCCAAAAGGTGGGACTTCCCTGCTCTGGGGCTTGGCCATGTTCTCTGAGGCTGCCGTAGTTTCTAGATCCAGGTAAATATGCCTACTAGCTGGTATGACCAGCAGGGCTGCTTTTAATGAAACTGCGATGGGGAAACTTCTACATGAGTCAGAGCAACTGAAAGAAGACAGAAAACTCTCCAGGGCCAGGGAACCCAAGGGGCCAGAGGCACCCTCTGGAATAAACAAACAGGGGACCTCAAGCTCCTTTGGAGCCCTATGACCATCTTTCCCAGGCCTCTTCAACATCTCCTTGTCCTAATGACAGCACCAGCCACCCGAGGATCCTTAGCACGCCAATCCTCATTAGGCCGCCCCACAACCGGAGAAGCTTGACCCAGACACCATGGGTCTCAACTTCCCTGTAATTACACTGCAAGGGACTGAACGTGGTCTGCGGTCTCCTCTCTCAAAAGCTGCTGTGCAGCCTCAGCCACGCTTTATAGAACGGTAAGGATCAGCGTGTAATCCCAAGAAGAAAGGCACCTTGCATCTACCAAGAAAACACCGCTCTGCAAACAATCCCCAAATAACCCCTTGGGCTGCTGCGGTGTCCCACGCAGACGACTACAGCAGTGGCCGCGACTCGCCACAGTGCTCCCAGGTGCTGTTTGTGGAAGCTGCATGGCAAGCACCTTTTCACAGACATTTATTTATATTGCTGCTGTGCACACCATCTCAGCACGACACCTGAGATCAAAGAGTTCAGCGGCTCAGGAAACTTTTATCTAGGTGGTTGGGAGGCGGGGGAGGTAAGACATTAATCTAGTAATCTCTCTATTATGGAACTGGGATAGAAATAAAAGGGAACTGCATTGACCCTGATAGTGGTTCCAATTACACCGCAAACATGACTTTGGAATACAAATCTTAAGACGCTTTCTTAGTCTAGCCCACCCACTGTCTTTAGCTTTGCAATGGCCAGCTTCTGGAAGGTTGTGACACTAAAGGAAAGGTGGGGGTCCTTACAAATAGTCTTGGGTAGAAATGCCAACCGCTGCCTAAGGACCTTTCTGTTGTGCCGTGCGCGGATCTGCTGGGGTCACTCCCCTCCGGTGAGGGCTCTCAGTCACGCAGACACCTCTGGGAGTCCCGCACGTGTGAGACGTGGTGCCCGCTCAGTATTTCAAACTCAGTGCCTCATTCGATCTCAAACCACCAGATGAGGTCCAAGAGGTTACATTATTTGCTCAAGATCATACAAATGATAAGTATCTGAGAGGTCCAGGTATGGGCTGTGGACTGCACAAGACCTTGGTTTAAACAGACCCTCTGCAGACGCCGCAGGTGGCAGTGGAGTCCGGTTACCAGCAGTCGCCCGTTCTGTGAAGTGGCCACCAACTGTGACTTAGTGACTACCGAACCACTGCTCCTGGGGGAGATGCAAGCTTCGGGCCACAACATTTTCATCAACTGGCCAACAAAGAACCTTGCTTTATGTGGGTTTCTGTCTAAAGATGCATTTTGAATAGGTACCATTGATTCACTAACACTGAATTCGTGGCCAACAGCACTGTACCACCGCCTGCCTGAATGAAGCTGAGCTAATACTCTCCCGAAGGCACACCTCGGCCTTCCTGCACTTGGAAGCAGCAGACAGGACTTCAGGGCTTAGTCTGGCCATTTAAACAGTGAAGTCACCACCAATAAGCACAAAAATGGGAAGAATGGAGAACAAGGCACTACATAGACCACAGAAGGGACACTGCTGGCCACCTGAGGGCTGAAACGACATGCTCCCTGGTGCCACCTCCGCTGGGAATTTGCATGTCGGGTGTCTCAGGTTCCCCCACCCTGTGCATGTGCAGAAACGACCACAAAAATACCACACGTATTGATTTGGGTTTCAGATAAATTCTAGCGGTGAATTCACAACACAGAATTCACAAACAACAAGGATTGACTGTGTTTATCTCGAAGTCTGCCTTCCCCTCTGTGTATCAGAGGCAGTGACAGCTCCTTCCTCACGGGGCCACTGGCAGCATTAAATAACACAACACAGGTGTGGCTTCCAGCACAGCTCCTAGTGCCTGGTGCAGGTAAGCAGCCACCAGGAAAGGTTGCCATGGTGATTACTCTGGCAGGTTTGGCTCCAGCCACGCTTAGCACACAACCCAGAGCTGGCGGGGAAGTTATTTTACCAACTGGAGGGTGCAGCTGCCCGGGGACTAAGAAATGTTTCCAAGGATGCCTGTTCTCTAGGGTATCCAAGGCTGGGCCCAGCAAAGGCTCCCAGCAGAGCTGCTGACAGTTCGCACAGAGATGTAAATGAGGCCGCAGAGTGAATGGCAACGGGGCTGGATGTGGCTCAGAATGTGTGAGCTGGTCCTCTGGCTGCTTGCAGAGAAGGGTGGAGATACTAGGGACAGGAAGGGGGGCAGGAGGCAGTTTCCTTTCCATCTCCCTGTCCCCGCCAACTCCCTTATTTCATTTTCAGGGGGTATGCATTTATACTTTGGCTCAAGGCCTTCACACAGAGCTTTGATTCAGGTCAAATTTCAAACATTTTGTTGAGCCAAGCCTCACATTAAACTTTGCAGCCTGGGCCTCATTCATGGTTGAAAATCTGAGCAAAGTCACGTCTGTTAAATAAAAACGGCTCAGCCGGCTAAACACAGGTCCCTAATTACTCAACTGGAGTTGATTTGACCGAGGAATGAAATGGGCTTCAAAAGCTCACATGCAACTAATGATCTTTTTCTGCCATATCCTCACGGAGCAGGGCTACAGAGCTGGCTTCCTCTCCTCACTGCTGAGAGGCGCTGAGCCCAGGAACTAGGGCCCAGCATTAGCAGGAGCAGGTGCAAGCCTTACCAGGCACCAATGAAATGAGCTCAGCGACAGACAGGCCTTGGAGAGGGACCCGGTCCCCCTCCCTTGGATTCCAGACGACTGCCTTCCGTCTAGACTGCGAAGGTAATGAAGTGGAACAGCTGCACACGCGAAGCGATGCTCCACACCCCGCCCCCTGCCCCCCATCGCCAGGCCGGCACATGTGCAAGTTGATACTGTGGTTCCCCAGACTCTGAGCACTTCAAGCTCGTCTTCAGATTTCCTTCTCAATGGCACCGAGACAATCCCCAAGCTGCCGACTGTCTGGCAAAATCAGAAGGGAGACCTCTGGGTCCCTTGTTCCTTAGAGGACCAAGGTTTATCTTCAGTTTCCTCATAGTTGACATTTCTGCTGATGTGAGAAGCAGCGCTTGCTTTTACCATCCTCCGGGAAAGCTGCAACCTCTTCAGAGAATGTAGCCGATTCCACATGATTCTAGGGGGTTCTAGAATGCAAGCTGCACATCACAATTGCCTTTGTGCATAAAAACCTAAACCCTGGCAGGCCTTGCCAGGTGGCCCCTTGGTCCTTTGCAGTAGGGTCACATCACTTCTGCCCCATGGGCAAGAGGGATCAAGCCCCCTCTTCCTCAGAATGGAGAGGTCAGCTGTCTCTGGACAATGAATGGGCCCCCAGCTGAGGCCAGGAGACCAGTGAGAGTGATGGATGCCCATGAACACAGGGAGGTGCGTGCAGCTCCCTTTCTCAGGCTCACTGGGGCCAGAAAAAATGAAGGTCTTCCTAAGGGACCTCCCTCTCCTTGGCCTTCAGGGATGTCAGATCTATGTTCCTTTCATTGGATGGATACGGACTCCTGGCTCCAGGCTGACTGTGATAACGGGCCAATCACGTTCAGCCTACTGGAAGGTACACTCCTTTCTCTGCTGGATACAGCACCATCCTTACAGGAAGGGAAACGCTAAAATTGTTTCTTTTGCTTTTCAATCACAGTTGGGGGAGTGGCAGGGAAGGGACCTTACCAAGACACCAGCTGCTGCCTCATAAAGAGGCAGTGAAGTTCAGGAAACCCACAGACTCGCGATCCAGACATTTGAGTTTTCTTCCCTGACTGCCACCTTGGCCACGCCCCCGTGTCTTTCAGGGGGCCTTGGTTTCCGTACAGTAACTAGATCCTTCTAGTAGCCACTCCTTCTCTAGTTTTCTCACAGACAGGCAGCAAGCAATTATATACAGTTTCTTGAACATAGAAATCGGCAGTTCCCAATCTGTATTTTATGGGGGTGTCACCAACTTCTTAAAAGGAAAATCTCATAAAATTCATTGCAATTTTTCTTGGATAATAATTGCCATATTCTAAAACTTTTTCGCCACTTGTAAGTAGGAAGCTGCCCCGCCCACCAAGGTCATTTCACTATTTACATTTTTTCTAACCGGAAATAAAATATCTTGGGACAGGTGATGGCAAAAAAGAGTTCAGCATTTCCTTCCTTATTCCTGACAAAAGCCTGCATTTCTAGGAGGGCCATAGACCCATCAGATACCCCAGGGGCACTAAAAGATGAAGAAAGGAGCCCTATGGAAAGCCTTGAGTTCATGGCCAAGATCAGAGTGGCCAGTGTGTGCAGATGCTCGGCCAGCTGGCTCAGAACTGTTCCCTGAGAGAACAGTGGGGTGTGGTAGAATTATCCCTGATCCCCTGGCAAAGACTAAAGAGCTGCGTTACCTGGGACTAATCACTTAACTTCTCTGAACTCCACTTTTCTTAATGACATGATGGTAACATAGGCTTTGGAGACGAGACAAAGCAGGGTTTGAATTCATCTCAGCCACCAGCTGGCTATGGGCAAATTACTTAATCATCATAAGGTTCAGATTCTTCATGTGTAAAATCTACCTACCCCGTGAGGATTCAAGATCACGCAGTTAGTTAATACACTAAGACGAGTCCATTTGTGCAGTAAATGCTCAATCAATGCTTTTCCTCTTATTGTTCAAGGTGATGCCCACCTAGGTCTAAGTCTCCTTCTGGCCCTCTGAGAAGAACAACACCCTGAATGCCCATCTTCTGCACTAGAATACAAGCTCTGTATGTTCTCCTCTCCATACTCAGATCTCGACAAAACACCTGGCAAATAGTAGGCTCTCAGTAAAAACCCACAGGATAAATGAATAAACTCTCTGTTGCATTAAAAGGCAACTGTTTCCTCAATCCAACTAGATCGCTAAGTTCCTGCCTGAAAGCACAGAATGAATCTTCTATTCATAATCCAAATCTTGCCGCACCGTGCCCCACGCCAGGCTGAGGGTGAGATCACTGAGCATTGTGTGAAAAAGAACCCTAGGACCCGACCCTCCTCCCGAAGCCTGGAGAGGTGAGGGGGCTCGCTCCTAATTCTGCCCGAGCCAGGCCCAGCTGACTGGACTGCAGAACCCGAGGGGCGGTACCTACTTTCACAGCATAGGTGCTGCCGGGGTCCTCGGAGCAGGTGGCACAGTAGTAAATGGCATCCCCCGAGTCACAACAGGGCTTGTTGCAAGTCAGCTTGAAGAGCGACCAGTTATTCTCATCGAAGTGCAGCTCCTTTTTCTGGCCGCCCATGAAGAGATCCTCACACTTGGCCAGGAGGCGGACCAGGGACTGGGCGTAGAGCCCCACCAGCTTGGTGTAGGTGCCCTCCTTGCTGCTGATGCTGCTCAGGAGGCTGTGGAGCTGCAGCTGCGTGCTGCCGGTGGAGGCCTGGCTGGCCACGCTCAGCTGGGAGGAGGCGGCCGACGGGACCCCTTTGCCCTGGAGGCTGGGGCTGGCACTGCCACTTCTGCTGCCTGCCAGCCCTGGCGCTGGGACCCAGTGGCCATTGCCTTTGAACGTTTTCTCCAGAGGTTCGGAAGAGGAGAAGGGATGATGGCGGCGGTTCCCGGGGCTGGAGGAGAAGCCGAAGTGGGACTCCTCACGTGCACAGATGTTGGATTCCGAGTGGCTGAGGTTCAGCTTGGGACTTGCTGTTCTCGGCTTGGGGGAGCCCTGGTTCCAGAAGAAGCCATCTGGTGAAGAGGCCGCCCGGCTCACTAACTTCTTTTGGGGGAGCGGTGGGGGCTGCAGGGGGCTGCTGGGGGACACATCCTCAGTGGAGCCTGAAGGGAAAGGAACCGGAGCAAAGAGCTTCTTCCCGCTGTTGGTGGGCGAGTGGGTGGGCTCGGACGACTGGCCTGAAAACAGGAAATGGAAGCAATCAGGCTGGAGGTCAATGCCATGCAGTTCCCAGGCCCTGTGGGCCCGCATCCATTTGTTTATCTATTCTCTCTCTCTCAAAGCAATTTAGTTTTGTTTTTATTTATCTCTTGAAGTAACGACCTATACACAATGAACCAAATTTAAATGAAAAACAGTGTACAGAGCTGGTGAAGCCTTCCCCTACCCTGGCTTGCAGCGCCCAGGCCCTCTCCTGAGAGGGAACCGCCTGGCAATTCCTCGCACGTCCCTTTGGGGATGCGCCAAGCCCACCAACAGGCGCCGCACACACACTCACAGGAAGGAGGGCCGACCTGCCCACTGTTGGGAACACTGCGTTTCTGCAGCTGACGCGACATCTTGGCGCTGTTTCACAGCGGGCGCACGAGTCTATCTAGGTCCTGTCAACAGCTGCCCCAACACATGCGAGGACCACGGTTCACTTATCCGGCGCCCTCCCGACGGTCACGGAGGCCGCTCCCACCATCCTGCAGACGGCGCTGCAGCAGCAACCGCAACCCTGACGTGTGGCGTTTGATTGTGTCTTTTAGGAAAGTCCGGTTTACAGAGGGTGCAAGTTGCCTACAGTAACATTCTACCCTTTTAGGGTCTAGTTCTAAGAGTCTTTCTCGTTTTACTTTTTATGGACTTTATTGGGGTGACATTGGCTAATAAAAGTATACAGGTTGCAGGCGTAGAGTTCTCTAACACATCACCTGCAGACTGTATTGTGTGTCCACCACCCCAAGTCACGTCTCCTTCCATCACCACGTACCCGCCGCTCCCCACCACTGCCCTCTCCTACCTCCTTCCCACGGAGTTCGCTGAGCTTTGACCCACACGGCAGTGGCTGGGGGCAGTGCTGGCCCACAGACATTTTAGAAGGCAAGGAATGTGGTTTCATCAAAGAAAAAACAGATCTCCAGCGAAAGCAAGTGGAGAAGGCTCCACAGGTCTCCCCAGAGCACAGGGAGATTCAGAAACATCCCCGACCATGAGGTCGCCTAGACAGGGAGGAGGCTGCACTTGACTCTTTTTTTCAAACCTCAACCGAGAGTGTTTTTTCATTACTTCTAGAGATGGAGGAAGGGGGAGGGGGAGAGGGAGAGAGAGAAACATTGACTGTGCCCCAACTAGAGATCAAACCTGCAACCTAGGGATGTGCTCTAACGGGGAATCGACCCGAAACCTTTCGGCGTACGTAATGCTGCTCTAACCAACTCAGCCCAAATGGGCCTGGGCTGCACCTCCGTCTTTGTATCAATGTATAAAGTGGAGTTTTACTGAGAAACAAGTCAGGCAATAAAAACGCAGGAAAAAGCGATGGACATTGGAAACAGGAAAGGCCAACTGAACTACTCATTTCTTTCATTCTAAGAACTGAGACTGGAAGAGGTACCCATTATTTTAATAACAGCTTCTAGGGGGATAAAAACAGATATTAACTGTACTCGTAGGTTGAAAAATGCATCCTATCATCCTGAAGGTTAAAGTTCGAAAGAAATACGGGTCTTAGATTCAAGGGAACAGGTACTTACACGCGAGCCCCTCACCTAGCTCACTGTGCCAGGTCACCTTCAGGACAGGGCATGTGGCCTGTGCCGCTCTCCACCGTGGCAGAACCGCCAGAGAGGAGGAGGTGTGACAATCACACAGGCCCAAGGCAAGTGGTGACCAGCTCCAAAGGACGTAAGCTGTCCTTTATTCCTGTGTCACCTCACTCAGGTGCACCGGCCCTCCGCAGGGCTGCTCCTGATTGGTTAATGACTTTCGATGCCCACGGTGAGTTCCCCTCTGCTCTCTCCAACCCAAATGAGGACAGAATGGACAGTGCTAGGACGGGCACTGGCACCAGGCCCTCGGATGACCGCTGGGTCTTTCCACTGTGGATGCTCTGAGGGGAGGAGGGACCCTCTCAGGAGCAAGGTGCTCAGTGCTCACCTTGCCCTGGGCAGGGCGGGTGCTGACACCCACGCCCCAGCCTCACTGCCACCCAGACACATGACTGTGTGTGACAGCAGCAGGTCTCCTGCCCAACACCACCCCGAATGCCAAGCTGGCAGCAGGACAAAGTTGGTGCACTCAGCTTGTTGGACATGGGCTTCTCGTGCAAAGAGAAGCCCAGAGCAGCAGCAAGGCTGCCTGGCCCCACATCGGTCACCAGACCCAGGAGGAAGCACGATGTTTCGTATGCTCCCACGTCTGCCATGGGCTGTCACTCTTGCTTCCCAGTGGTTTACCAAGATTGTGGGAAGATTCCCGACCCACCTCGCCGCACCAGCTAATGACAGGTGGGGCACTTGCCGGCAGCCCTGAATGAGCAGTGATTTCCACCCGTCCCAAGAAGCTCAGGTTAATTATAGATCAAGCAGCAGTGGCACAGTGGGAACCAGTCACTTCCCACGCCTATGCATCTTCTTCCCTCTGACTGTCAGAATGGGGGCACGTGAAGAGCAGCCAGCATCACAGGGGAGTGGAGGTCCTATTGCAGCTGATCTTGGCAGACTGCAACCCTGAAGTCCAGGTCCTCCAGCCCATGCTCCGGTGTGGGAGCTTGTCTCCTCCGGGGGCTCGGTCAGCAGTGGGGACAGAGGAGGGCTGGGGTGGTGAGTCATTTCCTTCCCTCCTTCCTCCAGCAACACACGCTGGGGGGGGGGGGAGGGAGGGTCACTCACCAGCTTCCAGGCTACAAAAGGGAGGAACAAGATCTTTTCTGTACAGGGCTCTCAGAGGTCCGAGCACCTCATTCACCAAGCACCCATGTACCGGAGCACAGCTGGGCCGAACCACACCCGTTCCCTGGCCTTTCTGCATTCTGGATTGCAGAAGCGGACCCCATCCGGCTGCTGGAATCTCAGCTTTTTTATTTTCAAAATGCAGAACATGGGGGACAAAGAAACAAGGTGGAGTGTGACGCGAATCCCTGGTATATGCGTTCCTTAGCGCCTCCAGCATCAGGGACAGCCCACCTCTGGTCAGGACCCTGGTCCCCAGTCTGGTGGATGGGAAGGTTCTGACAAATCAGTTCCTTGGCGAGTTTCCTCTGTAAGCCTTGTGCTTGTTTTACTTCCCAATCCTTACTGGTTTTTCCTCTTTGACTTCCGTTAAGGTTCTGCTCGATGCCCCCAACATGTCCCTTTCTGCCTGTGCTCTGCTCTGAGGGACGGACCTGTAACCAGCTGGCGACTTCCCCCAGGTTGAGTTTCTTCATTTAAAAACTGACAGGTTGGCGGCACCGGGAAGGCCCCTTCCAGCACTAATAGTCTATAATTTCAGCCACTCCCTTGACTGTTGACCTTGGCTAACATGCATTTTGTCTCAGAGCTGCCCCTGAAATAAAATACCTCTAGGCAGATGGTTATGCTGCTCCCGCCTCTCCACTCCCTGGCTCTTCCCACAGCTGCCCACGGTGAGCCTCCCAATCTGTTAGGACAGCAGGGATCTTTAAATAAAAAAAAATCTGTCCACTCTTATTCCCCAGATTACCAAAGAGAATCAAGAGGTTCTGCTTTAGTGCAAAAAAAAAAAATAACTCGTGTGTTCAGGCAGGGGGAAGGAAACAACCTTCTCTGGCTTCTCCGGGGGCTGTACGACCTTCTCTGGTTTTCCTGGGGACTGTACTTGTCCATGGCTCAGATCAGACCCAGGTCCCACGACCACTGAGGTGAGGAGTACGGCTATCAGGAGGAGGCGTGGTCTCAAGGATCGACAGGCGGGCAATTTCGTTTTTCTTCATTGCTCAGATGCTATGTGTTCGCCACCCGACAGCCCCTGCTAAAGCACGTACTGATCAGAGGGGTGCTCCCCACGCACCCACCTCTCCAGCAGCTGTCAAGGACTGTCCCTGTGGGGACCTCACCAGGTGAAGTGCTCATCTTCGTAAAGCATGCACTTTGCTCGAATAACAGAGCATTACGTAAGCACGTTGTACTTTTTGTAGTGGGGGAAAAAAATCCCACCGAGTTCCGTCACAGGCGTACCACCTTCTGACCGGAGGCATCCTTCTGAACTTATGGGTCCCGGAGACTGTTCTCCAGATGTGGACCCACAGCCGGGGAGAAGCCCGTAATTCACGGTGATAGCCCCCAGTCACTGCAGGACCACACCACACCTCAGCTGTTTATTTCTTCGGGCTACTCTGAAACACATGCCGACACACAGCCCGTCTCGATGAAACCGATTTCTCCACAGGTCCAGCAGGAGCTGCCCGCTATGGGACCAGGGCCGTCCCAAGGACCCACTCTGGTTCCGTCATTTTCCTGACTGTCACGTGGAGAATCTCCTAAACACAGCAGCTAGAGCCTTACTTACTATTTGCAGCAGCTGCCACACTCTGATTTAGAACAGCCCCCCAGCCTCCCCCAAAAGAGGGAACCCATATGCCTCCACACCTAAAATAGTTTTAGAATTCATAGGCAAACCACTGGTTCAGAAGATGGTGTCTAAAAACATCTGAAAAACCCTGGTCAACCACCTGTACTCTTAGGACTCAGCTCCAACGGCACGTGAGACAAATTCAAATACAGGCAGACCTCAAGGGGCTGTGGGTTGGGTCCCAGCCCGCTGCAATAAAGTGAGTCGATGTCTTTCTGCTGGCGGAGGGTCTGGTCCTCAATTGGTAAAAGAAATGCGATGCTGTAAAGCACAGTAAAAGGAGGTCTGTCTACATGTCCTAGTTTTATGCCAGTGTTGGATCACCCCAAAGTCTGGCTTACAATTAGGGTATAAAAGGAGTGAGAATGGAAACTATTTTGCAGAGACGTCTACCTACGTCATAGTTACAACACTGTACTTTTAAAAAATGATTTTGCATACTAATTGGGCCATGCTAATTTTGCATACTAATTGAAGTGTGTGCTTCAGGGGCAGGCGAGAGAGTGTTTCTGGCGGGAAGCTACACATCACATAGGGGGCACTGGGTGGGACCTTAGAGGAACCTGGGGGAAGGTTAGTGCCATTATATTTATTTTATTTTATTTATTTATTTTTAGAGAGAGGGGAAGGGAAGGAGAAAGAGTGGGAGAGAAACATCAATGTGTGGTTGCTTCTCATGTGTCCCCAATGGGGACCTGGCCTGCAACCCAGGCATGTGCCCTGACTGGGAATCGAACCAGCAACCCTCTGCTTCAGAGGCCTGTGCTCCATCCACTGAGCTACACCAGCCAGGGCAGTGCCATTATATTTAGAGAGGAGAGAAGCCAGGATTTCAATGGCCAGGAAAAACAGCGTAATCTCTATGCAGAAATGCAGGCCAAAGTTCAAACCTAGTGGGGCTGTGAGGTTTTACTTATTACAGAGTCCTTTTCTTGCTGCTTTTTAATAGGCACTGTCATTGTTCTCTGCAGACAAAATGAGAGCTGAGCCTAAGGAGAAAGTGGTCAGTCGAGTTCTGAGCGGTATGAATGAACCCAGTTGGGCTCCTTGGGTGCCTGGCTCTGACTTCTGCAGCTGCTGGGCCAGCGCAAGTGTGGAGGCCAAGGGCAGAGTCCCAGTGCGGAGTCCCCACGAGTCAAAGGTTATCTCTTGTGTCTGACTATCCTCCAGCTTGTGGTAAGGTAGAGCAAATGGGATTTTCTTTCAGTCAGAAAACTTGGACTCTTTTTAAAAAATGAGGATAAGAGATTGTAGAGCTAGAAATGGCTATATAGATGTAGCCATTTGGTCAGTATTTCCTGCGCATCTACTAAGTTACTAACTAAATGAAAGGCCCCAGGAACAGAGCAGATGGCGAAAACCTCGCCCAAGCCCCTCGGCTCCTTCAATCCTTCAATCCCCTCCCGTTAAAGGTGAGAAAACGACAGCCATCTGCGTGGCACCTTGCCACATTCACACAGGAAGTAGCAGTCTTGCAGGTTTCTGCCTCCCCTTTCGCCACCCCAGGAGGCAGGAAGGGTTGGGGCTAGCCTCACGTGTGTAACTTTTTCCTCCAAAGGAAAATTGTGCAACCTCCTGTTTGGTCCCAGAGTCTTAACAGTCTCAACTCTGAACAGTGAAAACAAGAGCAACAAAACATTCCTTCAAAAGGAATTCTTGCTCTTTCAAGAAGGTAAACGTGGTCTGAAAATGGAAGCATGTTATTAGCATTTTACAACTGGGTGGAAAATGTGGCGTTTGTGTGGAGTCTCTCCGGACCACTTAATCATCCCAACAAACAATCATCTAGACACGAATGCGATTTCCATGCAAAAGAGACACACTGTCTCGGTTTGGAAAAAAGGCTCACGGAAAACATCCCGTGCCCACAGCCCAAGTATGCTTCAGGAATCCCGATCTCCCACTCCCTGTTACAACACGACCACTACGGGGCTCCTTCCAAAACTGACAGTAAAATTAAAAGCTGGCTCAGGGCACTTTTACACACTGTTGATGGAAGCGTAAACTGACATTTTTAGAGGATAATTTGGTAACAGCTACTTAAAATGCATATATATTTTGACACATCAATTCTTACCTCTAAGAATTTATCTTCCAGATATGTCCACAAAATTATTTCACAGTATGGCATAGGATCTTACTGTAGATGTGTAATAAAATAACCTAAACATGCATTGATTAAAAGGGTTTAACCAATTCATACAAAAGACTATGTAGGCAGCATGATAAAAAAAAATCAGCTAGATCTAGAGGCTGTGATTTAAAAGGCTTTAAAATATATTGAGAAAAAATGCACAGAAAAGAAGTTTATGGTATTTAAAAGATGGATACAAATTTCTGAGGCGCTACAGAAAAGACGTCCGAAGCGGTGGTGGGAGCCGGTGCGAGGTGGTGGGAGCCTCTGCCTCTCACACCTTACTCCGCTGTTTGAATGTTGACTACAGACCTGTGCTGACTTTACTGAAGTATCATACATATTTAAAATCCAGTTTGAATGGAATAGTTTTAACAACGTCAAAGCTTCACTTCGGTGACAGAGTCAGGGCTCAGGCCACAGATGATCTAAGCAATGAGTATTTAGACCTCCCAGAACAGAACCCATGACTCAATCTTCTGTGTTAGACCAAATCCCTCAGTTTCGGGTCAAGCACTTTAGCAAGCCAGAGAACACACTGCTTTTAGCTGGAGGGTTTTAGATGCCTTTTTCAAGAACCCCTCTAAAAAAACCACTGTTTCTTCTCAGAGTCTCAGGTGACGGCCTGAGGGGGGCACAAAGGCTCGGGGGAGGCCGGGCTGTCACTTATTTGGGTTCATGTCTGGTCTTCGTGGACTTATTGTCTCCCCCCTTGACAGGCCCTCCCACCGCCCCCCAACCTTCCTGGCTAGATCTGCCCTGTAGCACCCACGGCCATGTGACACCCCCACTCCTTCACCCCTTCATCTTCCTCACTGTCCACCTCTCCCCACTAGAATGGGGCTCCATGGAAGAAGGGACTGGACATTTTTTTGTCATTGCTGTATCTTCAACAGCTGACATTGTACCCGGCACGTAGTTCACATTCAACAAATACCTATCAAATCAATGACTGAACTAATGTACGTGTTTAAAAAACCTACCTGGCATTATTATTCAGAAAAACGAGCTACTGTCAAGATACATAATTCACTTTCTGTATCTCCAATTTGCTGGCTATACATATAAGAATACGAACGCTGCCCGGGTGCCTATCTTCACGTGGTCTCTACCTGTGCTCACTATACAGCTGGACCTTGTACCCAGTGTTTGTGCCAAGAGTTTCAGTTCAGCGAAGCCCTCACCCGCTGCATTATGGGAACCTGGCATCCGTAGATGCCGCTTCAGTGGCTGACCTGAATTTTGTTACCCTAAACCAAAAAGGAAAACCACCTCAATGGGACGTGAGGCTGGCGTAAGTAAAAGTAACCATTCAAAGCACAATGGCCTCCTGATGACGGTTTCATTCAGCGGATCGCTCTCCTCCGCACCCACCCGCCCATCCATTCACTACAGATCGGCTTCCCCTTGGCAGTGTTCATGGATCTGCCCGACACTTGCACTCTGTTCCTCCCACACGAGGCCAAAACAACTGCTGAGACGGGTTTTCCTTCCACGGAGCTGACTCACTGTGCAACTAACTGCCCACATGGACAAGTGGGATGACAGATGTGCTCTGAGGAGCATGAAACGTGATATCAGCAGAAAGACATAAAATTGATATTGGCACCAAAAATGATCTTTTGTAAACAAAATTTAGACAAATTTGTTTTTAAAATGCGACGGTTATAGATTATCATTGTTTGTTTTTCTTATAAAATGTAACGCTGGGTTTTTTTTTTTTTTTTTGGCCATAAAACCTGAATAGGAGAAATCTAACTTTAATAATGAATCCTCATGAGCTTCCGAGAAGTTTACACAAGCTCCTGTTATGATATGCCCTGGAATGACTTGGTCCCTGCCTCGCTCCAGCCGGCTTACACTGTGGATGCAAAAACTCAATGCGTTGTTTGTGTTAGTGAATTCCAACTGGCAAAATAAACACAAAGCCTAAAGGTGTATTATGTCGATATATAATATTAGAGGTAGACACTACATTCTGGTTTCAAGGAGCTTCGGTTTGAACTAATTCTCCCTCCCCTATTCTGAGCCACTGTCTCAGCTTTAGCACTAGATGACGAACAGTAGAAGAAGTCACGAAGGATGATATTCTGGCTACATGGTAAAAGTCAGTTAAGACTCATGAGACTGGGAGAGAGTTAATAACAGATCGCGAGCAAGCGGCCTTGGTTGATGATGAGAAACTAAGTGAAGAGTTTCTGATGTTTCGTGACTGGTGGTTCTAGATCTTCCTGAATTAATGTTTAAGAGATGTCAGGGACGGGGAGAGAGAGAGAAAGGCAAAGACAGGATTGAGCCCCTCTTGGGTCTCTTGCTATTTCAAAGCACGGTTCTGGGTACAGGCCCGTGCATAGGAGTGGCAGTGGAAATGGTTTGCTCTAAGAGTCTGAAACAGGATGTATACCTTCTTGTGTGTATCTGAAGTGCATTTCCACGGAAAAACTGGATCATGACACAGGAATAACCATAAAAGTGTGACCATTTTAATTGAAAAACTGTCTGGGTTCGGTGTGATCATTATACTCATCAGCCCCCAGAGGCTCCCTTTGTCCTACCTCCACAGACTGGTTTCTCAAACAATCCAGCCTCCGCTCCCACCAGCTTCACGTCCGAGAGGGGCAGGCTGGTCTTACCTTCCTCCCAGGCGCACTAACCCTGAGCCTTGGTTCCTCTTTAGTGTCTCCTTAGCTTGCAAAGCCCATTCCCCCTCAGTTCTGACCACATTTCGCATGCAGACTGAGGTCCCGTCTTCTCAAAAAGCCTTCCTTGGACCCTCCACCTGCTCTCACTGATTTCTCCTTCTTCCAGAAGGCTTTATAAGCACCCAGGTCCTGGGCAGTCCAATTTCCTAGCTTATTCCATCCACTTGTGTGTCACGCGTTTTAACCTTATCTTCCCAGATAGACTTCAGAGCTCCGAGAGCAAACATCATGATTTGCTGGGTGCGAGAAGCAAAGTCCTAAGGCAATTAAGCCCAGTTCTACCCAACACCAGCCGGCTGGTGGCTGACGGAGGGCGCCACCGTAGCCTGCTCCCTCACAACGGGTCCCAATCCCAGGAGAGCGAGTCTGGGCTGACCAGCACAGAGACTCGTGTTTCCTGGCCCAGCCCTCAGCAGAATAATCTGCCTCGTGGAATGTTTGCACAATGGGATGGGAAGAGGAAAAAGATAGAAGCCCAGGAAAGTCTGCAGAAAAAGAAAATCCTATTTGGTCACATCCCACCCGAATCAAGGCTAAGACATTTCCTGTTTTTAAGTTAGAGCTATCAGAATTTTCCCATCAGCACACACCACAGACTGACTTATTACATACGTTTTTGTCTTAGCGGTACTCCTCTTTTAGATAGAAAAGTGTGGGTGACAGTATATTTCCCGTGGAAAATTGCCTACTGAGAAGAAATACTTCCACAGGAGGGAGAGAGGAAGTCGTGTTAGCACACGTCGAAACCTAACATGCTGTGGCCGAGTCCCAGAGCAAGGCAGGAGAGAGAGGGCACACACCTACGAATGTTGAAAGAGTGAAAATAGAAAAACAAGAGTTTCTTTTCGGAAATATACCCAGTCGGGACATACCCACACATTACACCCTGGAGCTTTATCCAGAAGGTGGAATGGCTGGTAGCCTAAGGAAGCCCGCATGCTTTTAATTCAACAAACATTTATGTAAACACCGAGTCTGGCCATGTACACACGTATGTGTATGTATGTGTGTGTGCGCATATGCGCACATGAGAGAGCATGAGATGGGGACAGCACTAGTGGAAGGAGGAAGAAAGAGGGAGAAATGCAGAGGTTGGCTAGAGAGAGAAGACTTGCGGTTAGCATGAATCCAACCCCCTGAGAATTCATCCTGAGGGCAGAAATGGAGAGCAGACTGATGTATAGATGGCTTATTACCCACAGAATCAGGGGTCTTCCCACATGCTTTCAGCTTCTGCCTCCTCTGCCTCATCGCCACATGCGCACATTGTGTAGAAGAGGAGAACTCAGTCTAGGACGAGGCCCCTTGTTGCGTATCCACCAGGGAATAAGGTCAACGACTCCTTGGCAGAGTCTACTTCATGGGGACAGCAGGGCCCAGAAAGCAGGGCTGCTCAGCCCTTCCAAATCCTGCCAGTTAACCCCGGCCTGGCCTTACGGACATAGGAGAGTCTCAGCCTCCCTGTCAAGGTCAAGTCTGTTACCTCCATCGCTGCAGGTCCTGGAGTCCGAGGCCAGGCTGTCCGTGGAGCCCGTGGTGAAGCTGACGTGGGCGCTGCGGAAGGTTGGGCTGAGGCTGTCTGCAGAGCCCTGGCTCACTCTCTCCAAATCAGAGCTGCTCTTGTTCATTTTTAAAAGGTGCCTGAAAAATTTGGAACAAACAATGAAACGGATTAATTTGTCTTCTACTCTAAAACCAGGCCTACTGACCATGAACCTATTATGCTCTTGAAATCTGACCAATGCCAGCAAGTTTTGCAAACATGATTTTCGGAAGAGCAGGTGCTCTTACGAAACCTTATGAACATAAATGGTAGGAGACTTCTTGGGTGTGGTTAAGAGAAGTGAGTCTATTAAATTTAGACAAATGACAAAAATCACGATTTGAGAGCAACTGTCTTCATATTCTGACACTGTCTGCTACTATGTCCTGTGTGACATCTCTACAAAGATTTGACTGAATATTATCATACAAGCCAATGTATAGAGATAAACAGAGACTGAGTAGCTTTTGCAAGATCACAAAACAAGTGAACTGCAAATCAAGACTAAAAACACGGGATTTCTTTTTAGCCTGGTAGTCTCTTGATGTTGCTTCAAAGAGTCTCGGTGGTTCCTTGGAATTAAGAGAAAGTTTATTTAAATTTTAACCAGACTTCTAGTGCAATGTTCAGCTCCAACCATGTTAACATAACACTTGCTCCAGAACTATGGAATAAATTTGCCCTTGGGCTTCCTATGAAATCTTTATACTGCACCTCTAGGACAGCACTACTAACACATCAGGGAGGAATACCAAGTTCAAGAACAAAAAACTTTGGGTTGGTGAACATAGTTCCATCATGAGGTAGAGCATTTAGCTTATTGATTTCTCCATCCCCCCCTTCCACAAACTACATGAATATTCACCCTGCCCTGACATTTCCATCACACAGCGAGACACACCACAATCAATCCAGTTCTTTCCCTGTTGGTGGTAACCCAGATTTGTCTGAACTGACATTTCCTGAGGACATTCTTGTTCCCCTGACCACCGATCTATATTCCTATATCTGCTGCAGGAAATAGACAACACAGTATTGATTTGGCATCAGAACTGCCTTATTTAATGCACATGACCTTACAGCCAAGAATGCATCGATTGTTCCTTGTGCTGTACTGGTCTTCAGTCATTGGAATCCCTTGTTCATTAACAGACACGTTTAGAGAAAGTTTGTTTGCTACCATGAAAAGTGCTTTCTGGAAACACATCTCCCTCTCTCCATCTCCCACCCTTGGAACCACCATGAAAAATGTTTCGAAGCTGTTAAATGGAAGTGTGACCGTGATGACAATATTACAATTAACAGTATTTCTGTATTTCACTGTCACGGCAGGGATCTTGGAAATATCAAACCCTTAGGAAGGGCTATGGCAAAATACAATCATAGGAGTTTTATAAAATGTTTTTATCCTCACCAGATCCATCAGTAATGGCTTCTCAGATGAAGCTCAAATCTGAAGCTGTGAATAGCGACCACCCCTCAGTCTGGGAGAGAAACCAGCTCCAAGACAACCCAGCTGCTCAGCCCGCTCCCGAGTGCTTTTTGTTGTCTCTTGAGTCTTCAAGGCCCAGAAAATTGCCAAGGGGGAAATTCCAGCCCCATCACTGCTTAGCTGGCCCAGCTCCCCATTCCACACACTTAGAAAAACACTCAACATATATAAATAGACAAAACTTTAACACACAAATGTGCATATGAGTATACACACGTACACAATTATTTACAGTAACAGCAAATTACTAAAAGAAAGAAAAGTTCTCAGGGGCCAGAGGCAAAGAGGGAACTCGATACAGAGCATTACAAGATTGGCTTCAACACAGAGACATGCTTGCTGCAGGTTCGGGTAGACGCTCTTTACGGGTTAAGGAAGGGTTTCTCTTCCAAGTTTTCGAAATGTTTTCTATTCTTATGTCATCTACAGTTATTGAATTTGATAAAATGTTTTTCTTCCTACATCTACACAAAAATCATTGTTTTCCTCCTTTATTCTGTTACTGTGATGAGCTCCATAATAACTTGCGCACTTTGCATAAATTTCATTTACTACCCATGGCTGGATTCAGTTTCACTAATGTTTAACTTCGGACCATTACACTGACATTCAAATGTGAGGTTAGCCCAGAATTGTCCTTTCTTGCACTGTTCTTGTCTTGTTTGGGCATAAAGGTTAAATCAGACTCCTGAAATGAATTGGGTAACTTATTCTCTTTTTCAATGATCTTAGGCAGTTTGTGTAAGAGGGATTATGTTTCCTTGGAAGATGACTAAAATTTGTCCGTGAAACCTTCTAGATCGGACTGCAGTGTAAGCGAGGCCAGTGAACATTCATTTCTGATATACCTGGGATCATGATTTGGGGGACAGAGACCTCTGTCTGCAGGAACTGGCGATGTGACGAGTGCAGAGTTTCCTCAGTGACAGGAGTGGGGACAAGTCAGTTCATGGCGGTCATAGACCAGCTATTAATAAATAATAGGACAGACAGGAATTTTTGATGGGAGAGAAAGCCCCAAGAGTTAAAATGTGTTAGGAGACAGTATCAGAGAAAATCTTGATGATCTTTGGGTAAAGATCATCTCTTAAAAGAGATTAAAAAAAATAGAACCGCAGGAAAAAAGATGATAAATAAGACTGCTTTAAAATGTAAAACTTCAGTCTGATAAAATAAGACACCATCAAGAAAGTGAAAAATTTAAACCTTGGATAGACAACCCACATATTTGCAGTATGTGCAAATATATTGCAACTGATAAAGTATTGATATCCAGAACACAAAAAATATATAACCAACAGATAAATAACCCCATTTAAAAATGGGGGGGGGCAATGGATATGAAAAGACAATTTACAGATAAAAAATATGAGAAGTCAACCGACACATGAAAAGATGATCAAACTTAGTAGTCATGAGATTAGAAATAAAAGAAGGTTTCATTCACACCTGTCAGAGCAGCCTGGCAACATCAGAATCAGGTATTGCTAAGGATGACAGGAAGTGGGACCCCCCGGGCCCTGTTTGGGGAGTCGAGAGTGATATGCACACACATATACTCTGAACAACACTCTGATGAATCTTGCAGACCTGAATAGGAATGTTCCTATAATGAACATTCTATACCTTTTTAGATATAGATCTTTGAGCAATGATGTTCAAATGACCAGTAGTAAATGAATGTCGAACTGAACTCAGTGAGTTGTAGCAGTTTCCTGACAAGCAGTTTATTTACTTTTAAATAGGACAGACCAGAAAACATAAAAATATATAGTCAGGATTTACAAAATTTTGTTTTGTAAAACTTTTGTTGCAAGAGTGTGTGGGATGGATCACAATATTAATATATTGCTTTTGTGGGTTTGGGTTTAAATCAGGTTAAAAACCATGGCTCTAGAATAGGGGTCAACAAACTTTTCCTTAATTTCCAGATGGCAAATATCTCAGGCTCATGGGCCACATGATCTCAGATGCAACTACTCACCCCCACTGCCATAGCAGGGAGGCAGCCACAGGTGATGTGTAAATGACTGGGCGTGTTTATAATAAAACTTGACTTATCAACAGACGGCTGGCCTGGGGGTGCTACATGTAAATAAAATGCAAGTCATAGATATAATTTAGCATTTTTTGGTAGTCAAACTATAGGTGAAATTACTTGATTCATATGTTTTATTTAACAAAATACATACAACTATCATTCCCACATGAAATGAACATAAAATTATTAATGAGATAGTTTACGTTCTTTTTGCCGCATTTTACACTTGTGGCCGCTGCACTGCACAGGGCAGAGCGAGAGATGCTCGCCGCGGACCAGGCTGCCAGTGTTCCTAACAGCAAAACCGAGATCATAGCAGTCCAATGTCCATTGTCACACGGAAATGGACACACTGGTAAGATCCTGTAATGGCGCATTATATAGCATTCAAAAGTAAATGCACTTGATTTTTATGTACCAATCTGAAAGTCACCCTTAAAATGAATATTACAAGTAGCTTTCAAAAGACTCAAGTACAGTATGCAAGTGGCATTAAGTACATATACCATTTATATACATTTTAAAACAATATTACATATTTTCTGTATATAATATGAATTATACTAAAGTGGAAATAATACTCATCAACTCTGGGTAGCAATAGGAAATTAAAATGGAAATTAGATAAGGAGGGATCTGCCATTGTACTTGTTTTATTTAAAAAATTTACAAATATGGCAGAATGTCAATACTTGAGAAATCTTAGGGAAATACGGGAACGTCAGTTCAATCATGTATGAACTTTATTGATGCTTGAAATACTGGATACACTGAAAATGAACATCTTTAGAAGGAAGAAAAATCACTAGGGCCTGCGTGGACCCAGGGACTGCCACGCTGTTCCCCTGCCGGCTGGCCTCTGAGGCACAGAGCTCGAGGGGTGGCCCAGTGGGATTTCCCTGAAGCCCCTCAGTGGGACAGGCAGGATCGGGGAGGGGTGACTCCCCACAGAACAGCCTTGCGGATGGGAAAGTTATTTCTCAGACCTGACAACCCTTCGGAGACTCTGGGGGGTTAATTTTCTGCATCTAGTCATTGTAAGGGAAAAGTCACAATTTGGGGGACCCGCCAAGTGAATGCAGACAAATTGAGAGTATTCCGATGCTTATATAATAAACTCTCTGCAGGCTGTGTGTGGGGGAGGGAGTGGGGAGGGAACTACCATTTCACGTCGTCATGGCTTCTGGGGACATTACTATTGTTTCTCTACTAGAAAAGGCTCAAGTATGTGCCCACCAGGTACCTGAAAACCAATAGGCATCTGGAATGCTCAGGTATAAATGGGGAGGGAGAGGGGTGACTCCCTTCCCTTAATAGCAAGATCTTGGGAGTGATGACTCTTTGGTGCAAGATGCAGCCGATAACTCCCACCCTGGAAATGGGTGTCATCTGAACCCTTAGAGGATTGCCACTTGAATTAGAGAATGAGCAGATGTGAAAATGAAAGGGGACGCGTGTCACCGCAGTCGTGATGACCGACCAGCACGTTTGTCTCTGTGTCTTCAGTCTACGTGTGCAACAGCTCTCTTAAAAATCCCCGGAAAGGGCTTCGCTGTCCAGAGGCGACTCTTCTGGGTCCTAACATATTCTTCTGCCACACCTGAGGCCAAAAGGCAACCCAAATACACACAACGGTGTATAACAAAATCATACTTATTTTTTTCAGGGCACTTTTCCCTCGTTAATGGCAGTTTATCTTACATAAAACTTGTGCAAGCCATCTATAAGAGGCAATCTTATGTCATGTCATTTAAGGAAGTGGTTTCAATGGGCCCAAACCACACGTCTTTCCTCTTTGGGTGGTGAGTAACAGTCTTATCGGGGCGGTGAGAACAGAGCCCCCCACAGATGTCTGTGCTCATGCACGGTGATAAATGACTCGTTCTTGCTCAGACTTCCTCTCCTGGCTCCCCCTGTGGATTAGCCACGGTCACAGGAGTAAGGTGACATCCACAGCCAGTGGCGTGGAGTCCTTACTTTGAGCCCTGCAGCTGCTGCCCGGTGTTTTCAGAATGGCTTTTCCCCCCATTGTCCTCGGAGAAAGAAAGCTTGCCAGCGTTCTGTCCATACTGCACGGGTAGAAAGCTAGAAAAAATAATCCGGGCGGAAGAGCCATCTGCCAGACTTCCTCCTTTGTAGGAACAAGCCTCTTCTAAAAATACCCCTGAGCTTTCAGAACCTCCAAAATTCTTAATGGACGCCAGGCCCCAGAGCGTGGCAGAAACTGTACGTCAAACCTCGCACGGCTGGCTGCTGAGACCCGCACCCAAGAAAGAGCGCATTTCCGAGTGGGACGACAGCAAGTGTTCATTTTCACTGCCCTCACTTGGGTTTAATCCATGGACACTTGGTTGAGCGCGTGTTGCCATAGGCAAATTCAAAGAATGCTAGTGTGCTGTTTTCGACTAACCTTCTACACCCAGTACACACTCACAGCACCAAGTCTTTGGACTGGTCAAGTTCACTGCTATGTTCAGCGACAACTCAGAGAAGAGCTCTGAGGTAGCTCTGACAGCATAAACAGGTTAGAAAATTCCATCGACAGTTTAACAGTTACCAAGGAGAAAACAGAATGGGTTTAGAAGCAGAGAGATCAAGTCATGCCTAAATCAAAGAAAGAGAACTTCTTACCATCCTAGACTCCAGCCCGTGGTGCCGTGCCTCTCAGCTGGGCCACCGAGAGCCCCATGACAGGCTGGGCCGCCACTGTAGGGTCCCGTGGGGCAGCCCTGAGGATGCGGGGCCAGCTTCAGGGGCGGCCGCGGTGCCTTGTCAGCCTGCTGTGAATCACCAGCTCAGTTCCTCTCTGACTTTTCTACAAAATGCACTTCCTGCAAAAGCACAGGAAAGCAGGGAGGCTCTGCCTCAGGGACCCGCTGCCTTCAATCTCCAATTGTCTTACTGGGCTCTATTTAGGAGCCATTCAAATATGCACAAAAATACTCTCAACTCCCCCCCATTTAGTCTCTACTTTTCAGCCACATACTGAGGTCAAAATCCTTACACGATTTAAGCTGAAACAGTGAGTTTCCTCGGCAAATCAGGGAACCCTGTTTTCAATGTATGTCTGTATTACCTGCAGCGTGTCTCCCATCCTGTCTATCCTGAAGACCATTTCCAGGTTCTTCAATGAGTGGACATTGACTACCTACTGTGCGCTGAGCACCATGTTAAGTGTTGGGGTACAGGGATGGGTAGAGCAGACGCCATCCCTTCTTATTTATC
The DNA here is from genome assembly GCF_021234435.1 of Artibeus jamaicensis. NCBI lineage: Eukaryota > Metazoa > Chordata > Mammalia > Chiroptera > Phyllostomidae > Artibeus > Artibeus jamaicensis. The sequence continues at coordinate 15,678,952 of NW_026522056.1, read as the reverse complement.
AGGCTCCGCGAAACAAGTGGACAGAGGGTTCAAGCCACATCTCCAGAAGAGATTTGCAGCCCCAGGGGTTGAACATCCTGATGCAAAGCCTTTCTAAAATACTGTTCTCGCGACGCTGGCTGACTCACAAGATCCCTCCCCAGAGCTCCTGCAAGTGTTCTCGACTTGGGCCACCACATTGGGTCAACTCAGGTCCTCCATGGTGACAAAAACACACGTTCCGAAATTCCTTTGACAATCTCCCTGTCAAATACCCCTCCCTCCACTGTTTATACATCACAACATGTGCCTAGATTTGTGGTTTGGGGGAAAAAACTGATCACCATTTTGGTTAATACACTGCTACCCCACCTCATGAAACCCTTCGCTCCAGCTAGGCTTGTCTCTCACTGTCCCCAGAGTACCCTGTGCTCTCCTTTCCTCACTTGGACTCACAGGAAACAATTCTCTGTCCCCTTCACACCGTCCCCATGCTCACAGCCAGCCTCAGTAGCACCTGCAAATCCCTCCCAAACCGCTTCAGTCTTCTGACTCGCCTGTCCCCACTGGAACTCGCCTTGAACCGTGCTGGGCACCCATCCCTGAGCACTGAGTTATAATCCTGGTTAGATTATTCTGTCTCATGGGAGCTGGGCTTGCTACTGCCCCCAAATTATAAACTGAGGAGCTGTGTCACAGTCAGGGTGTCCTGGAACACAGGGTAATTATCAAATGCTTCTGGATTACGTTTATCTGCCTCCATTTCAGTAACTTGGTGGCATGCAGGAGGGTAAATGTTTCCTTTAGGAAAAAATTTACACTTGCCCAGAAAAACTTGCAAAAGGCAGGAACAGCGAGCAAACAACCACGCTCAAGAAAGCTGGATGCAATAGCTGGATCCTTTTTGTACCTACAAAACACGACCGTCCCACCCGATCCTGAATTTGCACGAGGCTCGTAGTCTTTGTATTGTTGCTGCTGTTTTCTGGGACAGGAGATGAGAAAGGCAGAAAACTAAGCTGGAAAGTTTTTACGGCTTTTATCTTTGGCATCCTCAGATGAAAATGCTAAGGGAGTTATTTAGCAAGTGCCTGTGTGCCACCTGAAAGAACTACTGAGCCCAGTCTGCTCTGGGGGCTTGTTCCCATCAGCATGTTCAGGGCAGGAAGGCAGCTTCATTGCTGGTCATGTGACTTTACGGGGCAGGCCTGTTAATTTGCGTTTTACAGTTAATGCTCTAGTGACTGCAGGGCTCTGTAAGCTGAAAAACCCTTTGGTTCACCCTGAAGATGAACACGCTTTGCATTCAGTGGAAACCATTTAAAGATAGGACTAAGCCATACTTATTTTTAAAGATAGAAACACACATTCACATTTAGATTACTAGTGGGTTTTGGTCAAAGGTAAAAAGGCTTAAATCGGTCGAGTGGAAACATACAGGCATTTGCCTGCCTATTTGCAGATACACTTTGGCATTGAGAGATGCCAATATTTTTAAGAGATGACCTTTCCGGTCTCAGTAATTGCAAGTGGCTTGAGTCTGCATGGGTATGTGCTTTCCTAAAGCAGCTCCAGGCTGCCTGGGGCAGGACAGGGGACAGCACGTGTCTGGAGTTACCTGGCATGGCCAGGTTTCAGCTAAGGCTGAGGACAGGGACAGGCACTGCTGAGGCGCAGGGAACTCAACAGCAGGCCACTGACACTTTCATCTTGAACACAACAGCTTAAGACTCATGAGCCCCCAGCTCCTGCCCTGGAAACTCAAGGAGGAAGCTCTTACATCTGTTCACACAAGGGCAGATGGGAGAGGAGATGAAAAGAGAGAGATGCGTAACAAATGGAGGTAAAGATAGAGCAGCTGCAGTCTCAGAGGGGCACCTCCCACCAGCTGCCCAGCCCGCAGGCCAGTGCGGGGTGGGAGGACCCTCAGGAGCCTGGGGAGGAACCACCACGCAAGCCCTGGTCTAATGTCCCAGATGGACTTCAGAGTCACTCAGGAGACTGATGCATGTGGTGGGCAGGAGTGTGAACCCCAGGGCGTCGCTGCCTGGGGTTGGGTCCTGGCTCCACCAGTCCTGTGCCTTGCGGAAGGCTCTAAACCTCTCTCTGCTTCAGCTTCCCATCTATGAAATGGGCATGACAGTAATACTTATCTGATGGCGCTGATAGGAAGGTTCATTGAGTTAATATTTGACGAGTGCTACAAATAGCACCCAGTACATAGAAAGTGTTGTTATGTAGAAAAATGAATGTGGATAGCTGGACAGACAAACAGATGGTCGGGCATGGAGGTGGGGGGAGGAACAGAGACACAGAAAGGCAGAGACGGAGTGAGGACTTCAGCAGCCGCTGTGAACCCCAAATTCTCCTTGATGGTGGGAGAGAAGCGGAAAACAGCAGGTGGGCTGGAGGTCTCACTTTCCTGACACCTCTGCTTTTATTGTGTCTTTAAGGAGACTCGCTAAAGAACGGGATTTAACCATCACACGCACTGTTCTCCCATAACTAGGAAGAGTTGATTTGTCCATTAACTAGATCTCACTTTGAATCTACATATTCAAGAGTGAGATCATTTCTGGCGTAGCCCCAGGTTCAGCAGCTGACACATTCCATTATACAAAAATTTAGAAACAGAATAACCTCTTTTATTATATCAGCCTGCCTCCCCCTACAAAAACAGAACCTCCCATGATTCCTGCCTCCTTCACACCTCTCCCCACCCTTTCCGCCAACACCCAGAGGACTCTTCTGATTGACTAAACCAAAGCAGTAGCAGTGGGTATTCACCAGCTTGAGACCTGCTGCTGCTCCAGTCCTGACCTCTTCCTTTGGGATCCACCCACCAAGACGGTCTGTGCCTGACCAAAATCTGTTTGTTTCTAGACTATTGGTTTTGGCAACTGCATTTTTTTCAGAATTACCTCCCTCTCCCCTTTCCTTGATTCAGCAAATGCTTTAAGTCCCCCATGTTGACCCAGATCTTGAGTCCAGCTATTTGGCTTAAGAAACATGTGTTGACTTATATGAGGTTTCCTTTCTACGCTCCTGGCTTGGAAGAGTCAGGCTGCTTGCCACAGAGCTGTGAGGATGACCGGCTTCCCACTCCCACTCTGGTCCAGCGTGCTGCCCAGTAACGGTGGGGTTCCCGCACCCACACCCAGGTGCTCTTCAGCCCTCTCTCACCTGCCCCTCTACAGCTCCATCTCCCTTTCTTCAGCCTTGGCTGAGACCCCTCGACGTTAGGTAAGGGCTCTGGTCACCCGAATCCGCTGTGGGGTGGGGGTTCCCCACACCACCAATTCTTGGGCACCGGCTGGGTGTCTTACCATTAGACTCAATTCTGACATTGTCTACATGGAGAGAGCATTAGATCCCTCAGGTTAAGGGCTCAGTCCCATAAGACTCCCCTCCACTGCAGATGCCAAATGGAAGTCCAGGTTGTCACTTGTGCTTCTGATTGGCTACAGACTGGAGGTTCCAAGGGCCCCTCCTTGAGTTCGATTAATAATGTAAAACAACACTCCGAAATCAGAAAAATTACTTAAAAGGATAGAGCTCAGGCACAGCCGGAAGGAAGAGATGTACAGGGCAAGGCACAGGGCAAGGGTGTGGAACTTCTACGCCTTCCCCAGTGTGTCGCTCCCCACGCTGCCGTGTGCTCCCTGACCCGGAAATTCTCCAAACAGTGTCCTTGTGTGTTTTCACGGAGGCTTCCTCACATGGGCCTGATCCATCAAATCATGGACCACTGGCAACTGATTCAACCTCTGGTCCTTCTACCCTCCAGGAAGGTTGTGGAGTGGACTGAAAGTTCCAACCCTGTAATGGCGATGGTTGCCTTTCCTGGCAACCAGTACCATTTTTAGGTGAGTTCCAAAAATCACCTCATTCACATAATAAAATCACCTTTATGGCTCTTGGGAAATTCCAAGGTGTTTTAGGAGTTGTGTGGCAGAACCAGGGAGGAAGAACAAATATGCTTTCTTATTATAAGTCATAATGCACACGGGGTAACTCCGAACATTTCCATCCTCACTCTTGCACCAGGCAGTTCCGTGTTTCTCTGGGGAAAGGCACAGCCACGCAGCCCGGGGCCATAATTAGTTCACACTTCCTGCCTTCAGGGAGCCCTTGGGGCTTCCTAGCAATCCTTGAACTTGACTTCCCATTCTCCAAAGCAGTGATTCCAAACATTCATCACCTTTTCTTGGTATTCTTAATTCTTGCCTCTTTCAAGTAAGTCCTCTGTTCCTCCCTGACTCACGGTCTCTCTTCACGCTGTACTCACTATCAGTCATGCCTCAATTAACTACGCACTTTCAAGTTAATCTGCATCATTTTAAATGTTTCTCTTCGCCCCCATCTGGAAGACTCGGCTTTCCCAAATTTCCACTTCCAGGCACTCACAGTATATTCCCTTGGACACATACCCTGGGATTTATGTTAAACTATATATAGTGTTACTTTGTGTGGTTTACATTTCTATCAATTGCGTTGTGTTACAGATTTCGTTCTGTTTCTTTGTCATCATGTTTCTGTATATCCATCTAGTCCATGGGGCTGCTATTAAATATTTCACTTTATACTCACTACCTTCTACCTTTCTGTTTCCCTAGAGATGAAGACCTGGGTTCGCCCCCCTTATCTGCTCTAAACAGCCTTGGAATAATCTTCATTGCATATGCCCTCGCGTTGACCTGTGTGTGGATTTCTCTGAGGCACACACCCCGGAATGAAGATTGTGGGGGCATAAGGTAGTCTTACTCTTAATTACTGAGTAATTCACATTAGCTCTACCTACACTAAGTCCTTAGTGCTTAGTGGCTAAATGACTGTCAAGAACAAGAAAGCCTCAAACTCTGAGCTGTAAGAATGGATTTCATTACCTTTCTCTGCTTTTACAGGAAATGTGGACAAGCACAGAGAGTTGGGTAAGAGGCGGGACCCAGGGGCTGGATTGGGGAGTTGCCCCACCGACAGTGTCCCTGTGTCCAGGTGTGGGAGGGGACACGAACACAGAGAAGGCTTTCTGCGAGGTTCGGAGGAAGAGCACCAAGAACATGTAATAAATTGGGAATGTTTCTGTCCTGGTTTTGCCTAGTTCTCCTAGGGAGACCTGCTGTGTCCCAAGGTTGAACATTTCCATAAGAATGATGGCCTAACTTGTTACCTGTCGAGAAGACTTAAAAAAATGATGTGTACTGGAGATCATGAAAGCAGTCGTTTTGATTTTATTTTTCACATTTAAATGTATAATATTTAATTTCTATTTTCAAACTATTCCTCCAAAAGATTCTGACACACCTCCTGCACTGACCTCCTCACCCCCCCCCCCCCCCCCAGTTTGGGGCACAGAAAGTCAATGTTACAAGCCAAAGAGGGTGAGGCTTAGTGAACACACATTATTTACCAAGATTTAAGGACTGAAAAGGTAAAGGTAAGGTCCATACAGCAAAGTAACTCTTTAAATAATGGAAAATAGATTTAATGGTAACTGCTATTTACTAAAATGCTGAGTTCCAAAAATTCATGGGCTAGTCATAATTGCTCATTAAAATTCATGAAATCTTCATAATTACTCAGTCAGCGGAAACAAACGTTTTGGTGTTACCCTCTGATCTTTGAAGCTGTAATCAGAGAGGATGACCACCCTTTGCCAAACACTTTGCTGAGGGCCCCCTGGGCTGGACAGACCACAGGGTCCCTCCAGGGTATGGAACTGTTAGTTATCCACCACCAATGAGTTTGCATTACAGATGGTAAATTTTAGAGTCTAAAGCTGGATTGGCAAACAGCCAGCACCCCCCTCTGCTGCCCCCGTCCCGTAACCTGAAGACTGCTGACTGGTTGCAGCAAGCTGTCCTGTGGGCTGGGCCCACAGCCTCCCTGTCTCCCATGTGGACCCCCGAACTCCCACTCCAGGGGACCGGGACTGGTGTGGAGGATGCAGCCTCACTGCCCTTGTGGTTCAAAAAGGGCCCATCCCAAAATCTTCCTTCCTTCTCATCTGCACATATTTGTAAGACTTATTTCAGGGGCAAGCTCCTACGACCTATTTTCAAATTCCCCAAACTCTTCTCACCTTTCTTCCTGGTCTTCTGAGTCATGTGACTCAGGAACGTCAATGCATCTCAACTGTTCTTGTCTTCACCCAATGGAGGTGTGTCTGTGTTCACTTGACCATCCTTGTAGGGAGCTGTGCGGGGCTTTCCAACAGCCCAGCACCACACAGAGCTCACACCAGCAATCATCCATCTGCTTGGATCTCAGACTCTGGTTTTCATAGCGTGCGCATGAGTGGGCGTGAAATGGCTAAGAAACAAACTACCAGTGAAGTCAGAGGCATCACTCCAACAGTCGTTTATGGGAGTCGGCCTGTTTGAGGGGCACAAGGAGTAAGCTGCCTGGGGCGTTAGACAGAAGCCAACTGACACAGGGAACGTTACAGACTTGTACGGGAACTGCGAGCACCCGTATGCCCGGCATTGCTAGGGATCTGCCCCAAAGTAAAAAGAGAAATAACAAGCAGTTTTGGCACAGAGGATGAAGACTCTGATCTTAAAACCACCAGCTGCAGAAAGGGCTGCCGACGACTCTTTGCAGCCGGTCCACCAACCCTGACGGAAGGAAATGCGAACGAACCCTCCCAGGGGCACACCACGGTCCTGAAACAGCAGCGAGTTGTTTGCAACCCAAATCGAGCAGATTTCTCACCGTTGGTGAGTCCACACACCAAATGGAGGCTGACCGTTCCAGAAACAAAGTCCCTCCGATCACTTGAGGACAAAAGGGGCTTGATCATATGGCTCGGGTGTGTGTTTTCCAACCTGCCTTAGAAAACACGGAAAATCTATTTTCACGGAAGCAAAACCACACCCTAGAATTCCTTACAACTCATTGGTGGGGACAGGAGGGGGGCGGCAGTGGTAGCGGGCAGTGAAAGTCCTTAAGTGGTTACTACCTGAAAGGGACATTCTGGGACGAGAAAGGACAGGCTCCACATGCCTGCTCAACTTAAAAAAGAGAGAGAGAGAGAGAGACCAGTAGCAAAAGTGAAATGTACAACCACTGGGGACCAAATCCATGAAAGGATGTGTTGTGCCCACGTGGCATTTACCCACCCGAAGCACTAATAATTATTAACCTCAGCTTCTTTAACCAAAGGTGACCATGTTCTATTGAGTAAGTCTAGGAAGAGAATTACGATGGGGTGTCCAGTGAAAAACTGGTCGTTCACAGTGACCTCTTTTTTCTAATTCAACCATCCTTCGGTGAGTACCTACTATACCCCAGGCACTGTGCTAAGCTGACCTCTAGGAAAGTTCAAATGAAGAAAAGTGAAACACAGTCCCTGTGTAGGACACCAAGGAGTTGACACATGGATACAAACCTGTCTCCGACTTGATACAACAAGGCAGGCTTGTCAGCTGCCCAAACAGAGGCATGAGCGGTGAACAGAGCACGGGGGCAATTAGGAGAGCTGGTTTCAGGGAGAAACTGTGATACAAGTTTGTAAAGCTACTGTTCCTATCTTCAGCATTTCAAAGCATTCGAGTTAGGTGCTTTTGGAGCAACTGAAATAAATGGGAATGTTCTCTGTCTACAACGATTTAACAAATATTTTTTGAGCATCTCCTTTGTGCCCAGCAACCCAAGAGCAGATTATGAAATTATAGATGGCTAAACATGCTCTTTACCAAGAAGCATCTGGCATGATTTTCTTTAATAAATGGTTATCTATATGCCTGCACGAAGCATGATCTTGATCTTGGATCAGGTCAAAAGGCAGGACTACTCCTGGGCACCAAACTGAGCTTACCTTTGCATTACTGAATGCAGTTGCTATGATAACCAGTCTCTTTAGAGGGAATCAAAGCAGGGGTGAGCCACTGGTGGCCACACCACACATCTGCTGAGCTAATTATATCAACTCAACCCTCAGGGGCCTTAAGGGAAGCCACTGGCTTTTTTAGCACCTTACACAAAGTGTAACAGAACGTGGGCGATTAGTAGATATTGATGAATGAAAGAATCACTAATCCCTAACTTTAGCCATGGGCAATGTGCTTAAAAATGGAAAGAATGTCATAAATATTTTATATATACTACTATTCAACTCAGTGATTTTTTAAATTACAGAACAGAAAGTTAGGAATCAATTTGAATCCTCAGTGCTACGGCATCTTTAGACGTCCAGTGTTTTTAGGCTCTTTCCACAAGCTCCAGGGAAGAGGCCAAATAGTAATTGGCCCCTGGCATGGAACAGAACATCAGCTTTGCATTGTTGATACACGTGCTTTGTTCTGTTTGCCAAACTCCTTGTGTGGGGCTGCGGGGGAAGGACTCTCTCCCTGAAGTGTGCCCACTGCTCACTCTCTCCTGGACCGACTCATTTCAGTTTTGTCAAAAAGGCAAAACACAGTCAGAGATGGTTCTCTAAGTACATATAGTGCTTTCTAATACAAAGTGCGGTTTTCGAAATGCCACCTGGGAAATCCCAGAGGCATCAAAGGTGATGGGACTTCCTAGTAAACTGCTGCCGTCCCCCCGCCCCCACCCCACAGTCTACTGCAGCAGCAAGTGCAGCAGCATCTGGAGCTTTAACTGCATCGGATGCGGGGGCTGGTGGTCAATACCCATCTCACTCCCTCTGCTCCTACCCCCCAGAGCTCATGCTGAGACCCTGTTCAGGAGAGAGCCCGCCGGGAAGTCGGTCCAGAAGCAGTGGCCACACTTCTGGACAGAAAAGACCTGCATCTATGACACGGTCACCACCCGTTGCCAAGAGGCAGCGTGAGGGAGAGGGGGGCATCGAAGAGTGACCGAAAGCCTGAGGACAGACTCTGCTCCCCAGGGTCCCCGCAGAGGGACAATGTGGCTGAGTAGCAGGTGAAAATCACCACTAACACCAGTGACAACTGCAAAACAAAGTCATGCCTCACTTTCTCGGTGAAACTTCCCTTCCTCCCGATCAGTCTCGCAGGGACCAAAGACTGTTTGGAAACTGCAACCGTGTACACGTGTCTTATGTCTCATTCACCTGTCCTGCTCCTATCCCACCTCTGAGTCCGGGCCTTCCTTCCCAATTTGGGTTTCTTTGTGAGATGTTTGTCTGCACTAATCAGATGATTCTCCCACAGCAGACCTTGTCACTCAAAAGCCATTTAAAAACAGGTTTGCTTCTGGGAAGAAATAAGAGGCAGAAATGAATTTGATTCTTTCGCATTTTAATTACTTCCCCAGGCACTTCTGCTCTCACTGAATTGTGTTAGGTCTTGACCCTGACATTTAGACTAAGAGGTCCACACTCCTTTCCTGCAGGTTTTAGTTTCCTAAACAGCAGTCCTGGTCACTTCTCACCTTCTGACCCAGAGACTCAGCGGGCCCTGTCCGTCTAAGGAGGTATGGGCTGGTGTCTGCAGCAGGCTGCCTTGACAGCGGCAGGCAAGGACCCAGACTCTGCCTCACTGGGCCGGGTACAGGCTCCGACACCGCTGAAGCCAACACGCTGTCAGCCCATCCAACGGGCCTTGAGAAACTTTGTCCTACATGGCATCACAGCAAGAGGTTTCTCGGGAACCCTAATGGGAGTTTACAGAGAACAGTATCTCACGCAGACAGACAAGCGACTGCCAAACATTCAAAACAAGACCACAGGAAAGCCAAGTCATTCTCACCAGCCTTTTTTTTTCCTTCTAAGTCAAAGTCAGTGTTTTAAACCAGGACCCCAGGCAAACTAAAAATCATTCTCTGTTTGTATTCATAACAGCCCTAGAGAGCAGACACATCTATGTGAGGGCAGGTACAGCAACACCGTCCTGAATCAAACAACCTTTCCCCAGAGTTCTGGGAGAGCATAACACTCACACCGGATCCGTTACCTGTTCACAGGGGAGGCTGATCCCTCGAAATGGAACCCATTTAACAGGCGGCCTGAGTGAGGACATTAAATCAACCTTCTGGTTGCTCAAAGACCTTCCAACACTTTTCCACCTTGGAAAGTTTTCATAAGTAATCTAAACATACTTCTTAGGGACAGGTGCAGCCAATAAATGTAAGTAAGGATAAAAAGTTTTAGGTGAACTTTTAAAATCGTTACTCCAAATCTTTTTGGTAACTTGAAACTTCAGTTTTGTTAGGATAAAAGCTAGAGGATGAAAATTTATTAAATATCTAGATCATTTCCAATTAAAATAAAATACTGAAACATTAATTACTGAACATTGGGTTCCCCTCCCCCCCCCACATTTTTGGCTTCCTTTTACAGAGTATCTAAACATACTTGGGTCTATTAGTAAATATATTTGATGCCATACTGAGAAATTTTGTGAGGAAGTACATTTCTAGAAATCATAGAAAGTATCTGCAAGTCTACCCATCCACAGAATGCTAATGTAAGAGATAGTTCACAATTGTTTACTTCTTAGTTTTCACTAGAAATGAAAGGCTGTTAAGGGGTAAGAATTCTAATATATGTAATTAAAGCTACTTAAAGACAACCCTGTATACAAGGGAAGCCGGGTGCGTGTTCTTGGTAAACCTAGTCTTCTTGACATTCAACGGAGTAAGTCTTTCTCAGAGCTGTGTAACCTGCCGTATGCACCCGTGAAACCTTCCATCGTGCCTACTGTGGGATGATGGACAACTAAGTATTGTTTCCCAGTAAACTGTCCTCCTATTTGACCAAATGTTGTAAAACCTTTTGCTGTTTTTAACCGATTTCCCCAAATCAAATTCCAAATGAAGTCCTTCTGACGTTGAACTCACTTGGGATTTTCTAGACAACTCCTAGAACAGTTTAAAAAATGTTTTTCTCTCACCTCATAAAAGGGAGATGTTAAAATATTCAGGCTCACCTGATATGTTAAAACACATGGGAAGTATGGTCGAATAAGAATACTAAGCTTAATGTTGTATGAGTGTAAGTGTTCGTGGAATGTGTTCTAGGAATTGTATGAAACTCCCAAAGTAGCATGCTCTGCTATAATGTTATAAAATGTTGCATGTTTCAGGAATGACCAAGTTTCCTGGTCAATTCCATTATAATAAACTCTCATCAGATCTTTAATAATGGACATTTTCAAGTCGTTTGTCATTCACAGTCGGTGTTTTACTCTGATGGTTTACTGACATGTTCCTGAAAGGGGCTCTGTCTTCAAGGGGATTCATGGAGGGGACTTTTGACAGGTGCAGATTTCAGGTGACTTTGAGATCTTGGAGAAGACCTGAGTGGAAATTTCCAGAACAAATTTTCAAAAATAGATTCAAAAAGAGTATTAATTACCTGGGACTGAATGAAGTGAGGAGGAGGGCTATAATTTTTATCCAAACACTGGACTGAAAAAAAGAAGTAGCTGACATTGATGCAGACTGCTTGTGCCCGAGGGGCTGGACCAAGACCTCCCGCTTTACCTTAACTCTGGCACTGGCCGAAGGAAAAGATAATGCTGTCCCTGTATCTCCCAGACCATTGCTACGGTGGGTAGCCTCTGGAATTTAGGAAAACGTTTATTTCAGGCTAGGAGGAAACCCAGCCGACTCCTGGCTTGAATGGGCAAATGCAACAATTCCTGAGAATGAATTCATTAACAACGCTGCCTGAGTGGAAGTGGTTTGTGCCTAACAGGATTTACCCTAAAAAAAAATTATGAGCCTAAAGCTGCAACCAGAGAGATTCAGCAAACAACAACAACAAAGGGATCAATGACAAGTTTCGAGACCCACTATCTATGGAGCGGTGGCAGAGAGTGGCGCTGGTGGTGGACATTTGGATCACTTCTCTCAGAACGGTAAAAAGAAACAATGGGTCCCAAGTGGAGTCACTTTTTCTAAGTCCCACCAAGACTCAGTACCTAATCTAGTTGCCATTTTTAGCCTCTCCCAAGAGTAGAATTTCAAACCAGTCTAGAATTTCTTGTCAACCCTAGCGAGGAAATATGCCTGATAAGACCCCCTGCCTCCCCCGAGGGAAGGGGACCTTGCCTGAAATGATGCTCCTTTTTAACTTCCTTGACTCACTCTGCTTCTGCCGATAAGTCCATTGGGCACCATTCCTTAGGGCACCTTGGTATTTACTAGATGAGACGCTGCCTGATTCATGATTTGCTTAATAAAGTCAATTAGATCTGTCACTTTACTTGGCTAATTTTCGGTCTTTAACGCATTGCTGGGGTGACTGGGGCTTCTTCCAGCCCCGCTGTAGATGCTAAAACAAGAACATTTTAGCTGCTTCCTCAAAGCTCAGGCAGCCTGTCCGGGATTGGGCCAGGCTCACTCCCAGAGCGGGCGAGTGTCCCTGCCATGGCCTGTAGCTCTCTGCCTACACAGTAACTAACCTCTGCCATTGGGTCCTGTGAGCCATCAATAAATGGTGTGATTATTGTTATGGTCATCCTGTTCTAGAGAAGAGTAACTTGGAGGCTCAGTCATGGCGAGTGGCTTGTTCAAGCTCATTCGGCCTGTAGGTGAGAAAGATGCATAATGACCTCGACTGCTAAGGCTAAAACTGGTGCTTCTCACTCACCTCCCCGGGCCCGAGGCAGACAATGCCAGGCCCGCGTTTTACTCTCGTGCCCTGCTCACGGCCTCTGCCTGCTGATGTGCCCTCTATGTTTAGGAGCACGGACTCCGGGAGCCAGACTGCCAGGTACGGCCATACCACCTGAGCAGTTATTTAACTCCACCTCCATTTCATCATCAGTACAGTGGGGGTGGTCTGTCCTGCCTCCGGGGGCTGTTCTGAGGATCAGATGAATGAATATGTCCAACTCCCAGCCCTCAGTAAGTGCCACATACATGGGAGCTCCTCTCCGCTGCTGAGCCCCTCATTCATTTAGGGAGTTGAAACTGTAACCAAAGAGAGCCAAACATCCACCGGAAATGACATTAGACTAGGGAAAGTCTTTGCAAAAAGACCACCTTTTTTTTGGGTGGGGGGGAATAGCAGGTTTCTCCTTTTCTGATAGGAATCAGTTTTGCTTTAATAGAGGAAATTTTTTCCTCTGGACTTGAAATTCCATGAACAGCTGGGTACCTTAAAAAAGGCATTTATTTTTCTCGGGCCCGTGAAAGGTTCTGTGGACTGGGAGGAGAGAGCAGTGAGGCAGTGGAGAAAGCTGTGAGTTTCAGTGCTAAAATGGAACTGCAGGGTTTTTTTCTTCAAAAACCCACATCTGAGGGTTCCTAACCAGGTGCAGAGCCTCCCACTATCCTGCTTTTGGCCCTGAGGCCTCCTGGCCAGGGCAGCTGCAGTTCCTGCCGCGCACACTTGGCCCGGCCCCTTCGCTTCCCCAAATCCTGAAGCACAGCCTCCTTCTGCCGCGGGTTTAAAAGTAAACGGAGAATTTCAGAGTTTCCTTGAAACAGCCTACTGAAGATCCTTCAGAGAGACAGGGAGGAAAAGGGCACCAGAGTATGAAGTTATGGGCGCTGCGAAAGGGACGCGGCTTGGCAGGGCTTCTTGGAAAAATTCATTCCAAAGAGCCAATCCCAAGCAGGGCACTTGCTTGTAGCTGTGTTTCCAGGCCACAAAAAAGAGCAACAGCTCTCAGAAGTTTACCTAACAGAGCCTGGGCTGCAGGTTTCTGGTGCGGGCAGGAAAGGTTCCCGTAAGAGCCCCGAGTCACACACAGACACTCGTACTCACCTTGACTTTGGAGGTGGTGGAGGAGGCGAGAAGGCCTCCCTGCCATTTCTGTCCTTGGGAAACTCGAAGGCGAAAGAGGCCGATTTGCTCATCCCAGCCCCAGCTTTGTCGTTCTGCCCGGAGGAGCTGTCTGGGGGGCAGAGGCGGTGCCAGGTGGAGGAGTTCGAGGAGTCCGTGGTGCCACTCTCCGTCTCTCTTCCCCAGCTTTGACTCAGTAAGTCTTGCTCCACCTCCTCCTCCTCCTCGATTCGGCACTGACGACTCCAGGCCCCGGTCTGGTACCGGGGCCGCCTCTGGTCCAAGGCCGAGGAGGTGCTGGCGGCTGGCGGGGAATACCTGACAGAGTCACGGCTGGCGACACCGTTGGCCCGGCAGGAAGACGCAGAGTCGGTGGGGCCCCTGGATGAGGGCTGAGGCCCAGTGCCACCGCCCGAACTGCCCTCGCTGAGGTCTGCCAGTGGGGAGGCTGACGGTGACACAGGGGAGCCCCCGGGGCTGCTCCTGGACAGCTTGGGGGGGATGGCAGGCCTCCCCTGGGAGCTGCGCTCGCTCGCATCCAGGCGGCGGCTCTCCCCGGGGCTCCTCCCCTGCCCCACTGGAGTCTCCGCGTCCCCGGCCTCCGAGTCCCGACTCACAGGCTGGCGTGGCCACTGCACCCCCACCGCGGAGTCGGGGCTGCTCAGGTAGATGGTCCGGTGGTCCTCTTTCGGGTGGGCCGCCATGACTGTGATGGTGGCCGCCAACTGGGGGGCCACATCCACGCCTTCCCTGTCCCGGCCCCAGCCAGACGCCGCTTTCTGAGCCCAGGTGTTAGCCGTCCGGACCTGGCCGTGGCTGTGGCCCTGGCTGGGGGCTGCTGCCGCCTGTGGTGCCTTGGCCTGTGGCCTGGAAGGGACTGGAACCGCCTTCTTCCTCTTGGTGCTCTCAGCATAGATGGGCTCGGGATGCACAGCCTCCCTGGGGCGGGCTGGCGGCGGGGGCTCCCCGGTCAGCCCAAGGCACCCGCTAGAGGGCGCCACGTGGCAGCCAGAGTCCTGCTGCTTCCCCTGCACAGGTTCCTTCGTGAGAGAGCAGTAATCACTCTCAAGAGGCGGGGTGAAGGGGCTGCTGGTGCCGCTGCTGGCGCTCCCGCAGGAGAGGCCATCGCAGGAACTGGCCGCCTCCGAGGGAGGGGACAGCTGCTTGGGGCCCAGACGGGCTGGGGTCTCTTTGGGGCCCTGGCTACAGCACTCCCGCTTCACGTCCTCAGCTGGCCCCACACACGTCCCCTGCTCCCAGCACGTTGGAGAGCAGTCCCTGCCAGATTTGCACAGGGGCCCCTCGGCCTGTGCGGTGCCCTGGGCTGCAGGGACCAGGGAGCAACAGTCCAGGATGGAGCAATATTCTCCCCCTTCGCTGTCCCCAGAGGGGGAGCACCTCTGATCGCTGTCATCCTCCGAGGGCAGGGACTCCCGCAGGGGCTGCGGCGAGGGCTGGGGCCCAGGGCCCTTGTGACAGCCAGCTGTCACCCCGACGAAGGCAGCCTGTTTCTGGTGGAAGCTGCTCTCCTGAGTGGAAGTCGGCTCTTGGTAGGGAAACGTGGGCTTTTCTTCTCGCCCGGCCTTCTCTGCGGGGAAACTCAGCGGGTGGAAGGCAGTGTTCCGTTCTCCCCGGCGCTCTGGGCTGTGCAGGCCGCCCGCGGCACAGGCGGGCGGGCCACGAGGGTGGCCGTCTGCGGGGGCCGAGGGCCCGGCGGGCTTCTGCATGCCAAGGAAGCTGCCCAGGTAGACCACCGACCTCTCGTCCTGCTTCGAGAAGGGGAGCTTGCCGGGGGGCCGTCTCCAGAGGACCTACACAGCCCCGGGGTGAAAAGACTCACATTAGACCTCATCAGAGAAAAAAAGGAGAGAGAAAAAGTGGGAAGGAAGTGACGAGACCTTGCAAACCGTCTTCCAGGACACAGCGCACAAGCGGGGCAGCAGCTTGCCCCCCGACTTCCCCACAGCCCTCTGGCCGCTGCCAGGCCCCGAAGAGCCTGTGGTCGGCCCAGACACCGGGCTGCCCTGCCCACCGGGGCCTGGCCTTCTTTCAGCTTAGGTCCGTGAAGGAGGGGAAAAAAATCACTCCAGAAAGGAACATTTTGCCTTCTCCCTTGAAACTGCCGGATGAGATAAGTTCTCCTATGGGCTCTGAATATCAATATTTGGGTTTAGTTTAATTTTTGTTTTGTGTTTGTTAGTCTTTTGATAACTGTGTGATGACACATTCCTGAAGAAAGCAGTCATGAGGCTTTTTAAAACACCTTGGGTGAGCGGTGGGGGCGAGAGCGGGAGGGTGAGGGGTGGTTTCTGAGCTGGCCAGTGCCAAAGAGCTGCTCTTTCTCCCAGTGACAGGCGGTGACCCCGGCCTGGGCCTGCGTAAGTGGCTGGAGTAGCTGAGCTACGAGACAGAGAGGCAGACTGGTCATTCTCATCCCTGAAGTCACTGTCCCCTCCTGCTCCCCGTCTAGGCTCCCGGGACACCACTTCGAGCAGCAGCCTCGAAGTCAACCCGCATCTGGCTCCTTTCCGAGATGACTCTAAATAGAAGAGTCCTGGCTCGTGTCTGTGAAGGCAGACCCGGTGAGAGGATGGAACCAGCGTCCCCAGGCCGGAGCGGCCCTGAGGGGAAACAGCACTCGGCGCGACCCCAGGAGAGGCCTCTCTTCAGTGACCGCTCCCCGACTCAACGCTGACCCCTGGTTTCACGTACCCTCACCCACCCTTCCTGAGTCACTCACTGCCATGGTCTGGGAAAACTAGAACAGGCGAAGAGGTCACAGAGGTCGCCAGCAGTTCTTAGAATGTGGTTATAGGTCCCCAGTTGCAGAACCGGGGACCTCGCCTGCAACCTGGGCATGTGCCCTAACCAGTCCATTGGCTGGTGTGGTTCCATGGACTGAATGCTGGCCTGTGAACCGAAAGGTCACTGGTTTGACTCCTGGTCAGGGCACATGCCCAGGATGCAGGCCAGGTCCCCAGCTGGGGTGTGCGAGAGGCAACCGGCTAACGACATTTCTCTTGCAAGTCAGTGTTCCTCTCCCTTCTCCCTTCCTCTCCACCTCTCTAAAAACTAAATAAATCTTTAATATAATTTTTAAAAAAAAGAACAAGTCCCAAACGCCCAACTCTGTAAGCGTCTGCAGGCAGCAGGCTCTCCATGCCCTTGAAATAATGAGTCCTTGGGAGCGTTAGTTGTGGGATGAGCTGAATGGACTACTCTCCATGGATGTAACTGTTTTTACTGATCCTACGTCAAAGCTGGTGAGATCTGAGCTTCAGAACAGAGAATATGAACACTAGCTGGGAGTCATTCATTAATTCATCATTAATGAATGACTGCTAATAGTTTTAAGTGTTAAATGGTATTGTGGTTATACTTTTTAAAAGGCTTTATTTTTTTTAAAGACGTACCAAAATGATGCAGTGACTGACTGGCCTTTAAAATCATAGGACAGGGAGGGTGGGGGACAGGTAGGGAGAAACAAGGTTGGTCGTGAGTTGGTGGTTGTCGACACCGGCTAAGCCACGGCGGGTGCATGGAATTCCTCATGCCACATTGCTACTTGTGCACACATTTAAAATTATGGATTAAAAAACCGCAAGGAGCTTCATTTTGTGTGCCCTGACATTTATCTGAATGAATAATGAATATAGTCTCCAGATGGACTTCAAGAGAGTGAATTAATGGTCCTTAGCCTACAGGAGCAGACAGGCAAGAGGGCAGCTGTCAGGAAGGCGTGGTCTCCGGGCAAGCTGACGGGCTGCCGTCCTGTGACAGTCTTGCTCTCACGGCCCTTCCCGGCTGCCAGCTGGTCACCAAATTCGGCACTAGGAAGAGCCCCAGTAAGAATACCACGGGACGGTCAGGCTCACCTGTGGGACGTCTCCATTCATGTTCGCCTCTGTCCACATATCAGGGGCATCGGAGCTCAGCATGGTGGGCTTCACGGCGATGGTGGGCTTGGAGTAGGGTGAGCTGTTCACACCTTCATCTTCCAGGCGGCAGTCCTCAGGCCTGGGGGGCAGGCGGGGAGGAGGGGGCAGACTACCGGCTCTGGGCTGGGGACGGCCGGGCGTCAGCTGGTGGTCGCTCCGCAGGCAGAAGCAGTTCTTACAGGACCCAGGCTTCCAGATATGCTCCACAAAGTCACTGCACGCGGACATTTTCAGGCTCTCCGGGTTCAGTCCGATGGTCTGGTGCATCTTGGGTGGACAGTGCGCTGGTTCATCCTGCACCTGGCTCTCTGGCGTGGTCCTGTGGGAGGCGGGTGTGGGTCACAGAGCAGCTTCCTGGAACGGAAGGACACTGGGCTGATCAGAGACCTCCCCGCCAGGGGACAAGTGCATCACTGCTTAGGGTCTGACTGTCTGGGGAGCAGAGAGGAGGGAGGAAAGCAGGAGAGAGAAGCTAAAGACCAGTATTCCATTTATGCTCAGGCCTTCACCCATTCCTCTTAAGTCTCTCTCGTGGTGTGGCCTTATCGGAAGCTGAAAAACTAAACAGAGCTCTATTATGTGGATAGAGAGCATAAAAGACATTTCAGTCCTTGAAAATAAATCCCAAGTGGCTGGAGGTGTACGGGCAGCTGAATGAGAAGAAATCACACAGGAGAGAAGCCTGTTATCTCATCCATGCATTCTCTGCCACTAGGGGTCTAGAGCCTGGGACTGCCCCAGAGAAACAAGAATAGAAGTGGTGCAGTGGATACAAACAGTGGCTTCTGCAGGATAAAGCCACGATTTTTAACGAAGAACTATGTGCGCAGGGACGTGAGCCTAGGCCCTAAAAGCAGGGCTGTAATCCACACTTGAAACCAGGCAGAGACGGAGGGGGTGAGACAGGCAAGGGGTGTGGTGCTGGCCTGCCCCCACGGGGGACTCTTGTCCGGTCTGGCACCCTGGAAATTTGCCTCCTTCCCCCTGCTTCCCGTACATCATTCAACCCAGTGCTCAATGAGCTCAGCAAAGCTGCAGCTGCAGGCCAAGGGGGAAACAGACAGAAATGCATCTGTGCCACAGCGCTGCGGTCTAGGCGGGGCAGGATGGAATACAGGAGAGCGGGGAGAGGACCGCACAGTCGTTTCCCCGATAACCCTGGGGGCGAGGCAGTCAGCTGGCTGCAAGGCATTGCCTCTGAGAGTAAAACCGAAAGCAGAGTCTGCATCATAGCACTTCGTAAATTCCCCGTCCAGGAGGAGCTCAAAGGGTTGCAGGTATTAATTAATAACCTGGATAACACCCTGTCAGGCCGATGCATCCCTTTGATATGGATGGGAAAACAATGGCAGCCACATAAACTAAGACCTGTCCATAGACATGGAGAGCTCGGTAGGTCAGGAAAGAGAAGTCAACTTTGCTGGCAACTCCCCACCTCACCATGTCATTGGTCAGACCAGCAATTTTCGACCAGTGTGCCGCAAGCGTTTTTAAAACATGCCATATCTGACTATTTAGTAAGGGGCACAGCCAACACAACAATAGCAGTCCAGTGTGAATGAATCAAAGTTATACCTAATTTTTTTGTCAGACTGGCAAAAAATTTCACTTTTTGGTGTGCCACAGATTTTTAGTAATGAGTTTATGTGCGCCACGAGATACAAAAGGTTGAAAATCACTGTGTTAGACCAACAGCTCACAAAGCCTGTTCATGAGAAAATAGTTCACTGAAGAACTTGAAGTGAACAGATTCTCATTCAATAGGGAAAGTTTTGCCCTGGGTTTGCTCTCCACTCTCTTCCTGTGAGAACTTGCTTTGAGGCTAAGCTACTACCCACAGGGCTAGCCAGGTGGAATGAGCCAGGTGTCCCAAAGATCATTCCAGAATCTTTGTGGGAAGCGCTATCTTTCTGATCTCCCACACTCACAGACAGGAGCGCTCATTCAGCAAGTGCTGAAGCTGCGTTTGCCTCCTTCGCCTCCAAAGTTAACCTCGAAGCCCTGCGTCTTTAAGCTAAATGAACACTCTGAAATAAAAGACAGTGTTTGTCTTCCAGCAACCGTCGTGAGGATGGCACACACCCCTCCCTTGGAGATGATTGCAGGGTAGGCCCTTCTCCCTACACCATAGTTGCAGGTTCGTCCCTTCCTTGCCAACTTGCCCAGAAGAGGTCACTAAGCTTCAACAAGCAGAGGAGGAGAGCAGGGGTTTTTCTTTCTCCCACAACCTCGGGCCACAGAGGGCCTGGCCTGAGCTGCATTCTGGAAGGGGGAAAGAGTGGAGGAAGCGTTTTGGTGTTCAGCACCGCAAGTCTCCACACTCCTGCCCCAAGGTGAGGAGCAGGTCTTTTCTTTCCCAGAAGCTGATGAAGGCTGCCTTCCTGGCCTCGGAAAAGGCGGCCCCCCTTCAAGTGCAGGATGAGGCTCCGGAGCCCCTCAGTGGGCTGGAGGAAGAGAGCTTGGAAACCAGTTCTGTGTGGGCTCCCCACATTCCTGCAGCCCCTCAAGAGGCTGGGCTGTCCAAGGGGTTGGGCATCCAACTACTTCCTCAGAGCTACCATAGATCCATGAAGAAGCTGTTTGGGGTGGTCACATCTTATTTCCTCAACAGGCAACTGAGAGCAACACACTTGTCATGCATGGCTACTTGGTGCCAGAGGTCGCCCTCCTTTGCAGACCATGGCCCGATGCAGCGCTGGGACTTCTGGCAGGCTCTGGGCTACCCACACGGGGACGCCTCCTTCAGAACCCCTCCCTTTCTGAGCACACTCTTGGCTCTGAGGCTCTGCAATTCTCTGAGAGTGGACACAACTTTCATCAACGTGACTGCTCAGAGATGCAAAGTTACCAAAGCCCCGGGCTTCTCGCCATCACGGGCTCAGTGGCATTTTCTTAAAACTGGGTTTGCAGGAACAAGTATAAAGGACACATGGACAAAAATGGGGGCGGGGAGTGGAAACGAGAGGGAGGTGGGGAGGGCTGGGCTGGGGGTAAAAGGCAGAAAACTGTACTTGAACAATAATTAAAATAAAATAAGATAAAATAACTAGTTTCTCAGTCACAGCAAACAACTTACCACCGTGTCAAGCTCGAAGAGATTATTTTCCAGTTCTATTTGTTTAGAGACGGCCTGAGAGGATCTCTATTTGTTTTGAGTAAAAGATGGTGAAAAACTCAAGGGGCATTCACAAATCGGGAGCAGCGCCTTGCCTACCAGGGAGCTCTCCCCAGCCTGCGAATGGCACCTTTCCAGCCCACATTCCTTACCTCTGCAGGGAGGCGGCCCCCAGAATTATGCAAATTCCCCCATTTCTGTAGGAGGCAGTAGTGTGAGACTAGAAAAAGACTGCAGCATTCTTTCTGATTCAAGTTGTGATAAAATACCTTTACCTCTGCAAATCTGTGCACTAGACTTGGGGCTACAAAGTGCAAGACTGAAGCTGTCAGATTCCCACCTCCTTCTAAAAACAATATGAAGAGTGCTGGCCAGATGCAGAGCCACAAAATTAAATATTTTGGCTCATAACATTGCCCCTCATACTTGCATCAAAAGTTGTTTATGCCTTACCCTGAAATGACAGGATACCAGAAAACACTCCTCTACAAATTGTACACATATTACAATTAAGTTAATGCAACATCAGAAAAGAGAACATAGGTATGGAAAGAGGCTGGATTTCAACAACCCACTGACAAGGATCGAAAGGAGAGGGACAACCTTAAAACACACACACACACACACACACACACACACACATACCTGCAAACAGACACACACACAGAGCAAGTCATGATATCCACCCAACTTTTCATATCGTCTTTTTCCTTCTCCGCTGCTATGTAATCTACTCTCACCAGCAGGAATGTGTTCTTCTGGGTTAGACCCACTACAGTCTGAACCTACAGTAAGGATGCTGAGTTCCCCAAGACCCTGCAATAAGAAAACAACTTCAGAATTCCCCAGGGTTTCATGTCCAATTTTAGATTCAAAGAGGGAAGGGGTTGTTTTCATCAGTGCAGGCTGGTGACCACTAAGGCCTCGGAACCTGCCTCGGAACGGGAGGCATTGCAAAACTGGCCCTTCGGGCTTTGCTATCCCATCAGCTGTGCAAAGCCATGTGCTTGTTGGCTGGGCTTTATCCGAGAGAAACACAGTTACACAGCCAGCCGGGCCTGCCTCCATTCCCATGCACAGCACCTGAAAGTGGGGAGGTTCTCTTCTGGGGGGGGGGGGAGCGGGCGCGGGCGGCTGGGGAAGGGGACAGCCGCGGCGAGGGTCAGGAACATGCCCACGGCATGCCTTACAGAAGGCGGAGCCGTGGCTCAGGGAAAAGGCATCATCTCAGCACCTCTGGGGGCTCCGAAGCTGGCATCTAAGCCGAGCCCGCATAAGGGGCAGCTACGACCCTGGGGACCCAAACCATCACCCCTCTCCACTCCTTTGACAATACAGCTGCGGCGGAAAGGGTGTCTCCGCTCTAGCGATCACAAAACTCTTCAGTCTCGCCCCGAAAGGAGCAGCGGGGTCGGCAAGACCAGCAGAAGAGTCGGTTTCCCCTCCCGGAACTCCATGGAAAGTTTCCCCGTTTCCTGAGCGCAATTCTCGAATGAATCGAAAACACCCCTCCGGCTACCGTGCCCCCCGGGCTGCGCGCCTCCGCCTCGGGCACAACCCCGGGCGCACGCGGTCCCGACGCTCCACCAGCCCCAAGCGGCCGCCTGTCACCCCAGCGGACCCGACAGGGGACCGCCTGCCCAGTGATCGCAGAGGTCCTCCAAAGCTCCCCTCTGCGGCCACGTTCGCTAGACAAAAAGAGGCCGAATTTGGAGAAAGCGTGGCGGGCTCACCTCGGGGCCGCGCTCTCCCGGCCTCGCCGTCGGTCGCCGAGCCGCCAGCCGTCCGGCCGGGCGCCGGGGAGCATTGTTAGCAGAGTGTGAGCGCGCGGTGCGTGCCCGGCCGCGGGCGGGTGTCGTCTGCCGAGCCCGGCGGCGGGGTGGCAGCTGAGAACGCGGCTCCGCCCCCTCCGCCTCCGGTGACGCCGCGCGCCGGGCTCCCGCCGCACCTCCGCACTCCGCGCGGCCCGGACTCCCTCCGTCCCGCACGCCTCCAGCTCCCACCCCGGCGGGCTCCGGCTTTTCAGCCGGATTCCCCCAAACTCTCCACGCCCGGCCCCTCCTCCCGCCCCTCCCGTTCCCCTCCGTGAGGCTCCGCCCCCGCCCGAGACTCCGCGCAGCCTGACCCCGAGCCAAGCCCCCATAGGCACCCTCCCCAGCAGTGGCTCAGCGCGCTTCTGCGGGGTCGAATTTCGGTCTCTGCAGCCTTCCACGACGATGTGTGCATGGGTGTCCCTTCATCCATCAGGCTCTACGGGGGGCGGGGGGGGGGGGGTAGACGGGGGGGGGTATAGCACCAGCTCTGGATTGGGGAAGCAGAAAACGAGGGGTCGCTGGTGGAATGATGAGGTCAAGACCCGAGACGGAATGCGAAAGCTGCGTGGGCACCCTGACTGTCAATTACTCATGTCCTTGGGAGGAGGGTGGCGCCAGACCGAGGCGGGCTGGGAATCGGGACAGCCGGTTCCAGGTCCTCCCCAGCCTCTGGACTGACTCGAAGCCTCAGGCAATTTGCTTAATCTCTCTTAATTTTACTTTGCTGGATGTGGAATGCAAGGGCTGAACTGGAGACTGCCGCTCTTCCACGCCCCTGGGACTGCTGGGTCGTCTGCAGGCCACTGTTACACCTGCGTTTACACCGTTACCACCCAGTGACTCTTTCACTGGAATGGGACGAGTTAGAGACAGTCCTGGGGCTAAAAATCTTTTCACCAAAGGTAGGGCAGCCTAAGGCCCAGTCGGTCCCCTCGCCTCCTTTTGCTGTCCGAGACAGGCTCACACCTTGACCTGAGTGTGTCCTCAGGCAGCCAGCGCGGAGGAGGCTCAAGCCTTCCGCTGGCCTGGGCTGGGGAATGAGGTGAAACGGCACAGGAAGAAGCCCCCAGCAAAACACCTGCAGGTCTCCTCGCGGCCCTGGGCCTCCCTAGGGAGTCAGCGTATTGTAATTCCAATTAGGGTGCTTGGACGGTGAGCCAGTCAGGATGAACCTGTCCGCCCCCATCCCGCTGAGAAAACAGAGGCTGGTTCCTGCGCTCTCCTTGTGATCTGGCTTGACATAGTAGGACTCAGAGGGTGAGAGGTAGGTGGACTGGAGAGAGGAAGAAGACTTGTTTTTGAGGTTTGGCTTCTATGAAGAAGAGGAGGAAGGTAGGGGAGTCGGGGAATACTTCCTCATGCTCCAGCGTACCCAACGGATATGGAATTTGGAGGAAGGGGTAGAGGGATGGAAATGGAACTATCAGTCCTTAAGTACCTACCCTGTGCCAAACATCTCCATAAGGGGGACATCCTCCCCATTTTATAGAAGTAAACAGATGCAAAGGGACCATAGTTTGCCAGAGCCCATCAGCTGTAAGTGGTAGTACCAGGATTGGGACCTGGAGCCTTCTGACCCCACTGATGGGCAATTCCACTCTGCCACCCTGCCGTGCTCTCCAAGTGCTGGAAACCAGCCCTATCTTTCCTTCTTTCCAAAGTGAGGAAAACCATTTGACCAAACTGGTTAGGCTCCATTGCATCCAACAAAATGGAAGGGTCCAGCCCATTCACCTACCAACACAACACCCAGGAGGCAAGTAGGTACAAAGCCATCTGTGCTGGAGAAATAAATGATGTCAACAGGTGCATGCTAGTCAGCTACAGTGTGAGAGGGCAAATGCGGGGGGTTGAGAAATTGCAGGTCCCTGTGATTCAGGACAGGTTCTTCTTCTGTGAGGCCCAGGGGAGATACTCATCCGACAGGACTGATTACGGAGGAAGTGCTGACCTTCCCACTTTATTTCCATCTCTTTGCCTATCTATCCTTAATACCTGAACAGGCTGAAGAACAAAATTATAAGGAAAATCTTGCTAGTTGAACAAGATTGGCGGTTCTGTGGTATGCAGCAGCAATTGAAGGGTTAATTCAGTCATTTTGCAAAATAAACTAATTCTCAAGTGTTCTCCGTGCTCACACAAAGTAAATGCATTATATTGTAGTTGCTGACATTTAACGTGCATCAGTTTTGACACGAGCATTGTGGCCTGAAGGTAGCTTCATCTTGCCTAATGAAAAGAATAAAAAAATACTTCCAAAGCCTCCCTTAGATCCACATAAAAATGTCCGTTTTCTCATGCAGGGCTCCACCAGTGGCTGTGAAGTATGCTCTCTCCTCAGTAAAGCTACGGTAGGCTCATGCATTTTAATAAACAAATCTTGCTTGAACTTCCAAACGGCTCCCTGCAATGCAGTGCAATTTGTGTATACACAGCATTCCTCTTCGACCTGCTTACCTGTCCGTTTTTAGGGCACTTTGCACTGTAGGGCTTGGGTTCCCTGGGACAGATCAGACCTGGAAGAGGAGTGATTCCCTTCAGGGTTTCAGTCCACGGGCGCCACACTGTACAAGAGAGCAGTCACATTTCAGGAAATAAGGACGCAAGCTGGGACAGGTGGGGCTTGAGGGCAGGGAAGGTAAACTAGTTCAGAATTAGAAAGGCAGAATGAGGAAGTGCACAGCATTAACTTACAGTCCTGCACCGCGTAACAACCACATTTCCATCAATGACAGACGGCTCATGTGACAATGGTCCCATAAGATTATAATGGAGCCAATTCCTACAGCCTAGTGACCTTGTAGCCATCATAGCAATGTGAGGCAACCCATTTCTCATGTGTTTGTGGTGCCGTTGACAATAACAAACTTACCGCATTGCCAGTTGTATAAAAGTATAGTACATAGTATTATGTACATAATACTTGATGGCACGTGACTATGTTATTGATTTATGTATTTACTATACATTCTATTCATCATTATCTTAGAGTGTGTTCTCTCTACTTCTAAAACAGTTTGCTGTCAGACAGTAAGCCGTGGTATGGCAGCAGCAGCCTCGCGTATCTCGTGTTCCCCTTGTCTGCTGATTGCATCATTTTCTCCTGTGCTTGATTCAGTCTCGTGTTGTTTAGTACAGTAACCTGCTGTACAGGCTTGTAGCAATGGGCTATCCCACAGAGCCTAGGCGTGTAGGCTGTAGCATCTAAGTTTACGTAAGTGCACTGCGTGGTGTTCGCACAGTGGTGAAGTCATCTAACCACGCGTTTCTCAGAATATATCAGCATTGCTCAGCTGTGGCTGCATCACTGCACTGAGAAAACACTAGCTGGGGTGTCTGAGGGGTTAGAAAGTGTGAAGATTGGAAGAAAGTGATCCCACACGCGATACGTCCCCGGTTGGAGAATAGACCTGGGAAAACAGAGGGTCTCTCACCTTAAAGTGAGAAAGGTGGACAATTTGTATCCATAAACATTTCAATTTATGAGGCACATGACAATGTACTATAGGGAGAAAAAGAAACATGAGTAAGAGGCCAAATATAAGCGTTGTGAGGGGGAGTTAGAAGACAGAAGCACGAACGGTGATTTCATGAAGGAAGGAGACTTAGATGAGAAGGATTTTAATTTGAGGACAATGAGGATTTTCCAGACTGAGAGAATGGTATCCACCAAGGATGGACATGGGAGAGGCAGAGGGCTTTTCAGAGATTCGCTAGCCAGTCTGCCTGGAGGCGAGGCGGGGAATTCAGTGTGGCACTGGGCAGAATGGGCTTGGTTCTCAAGTGAGCCAGCAGAAGAGCACCGGCCTTCCCCAGTAGCTGAGTGGCGTTACCCAAGTTGATTTTTCATTAGCTCTATCTAGTTATACCTCAGATGGGTTAGGAAGTGGGAGGGAAGATTGGAGACAAGGAAACTGGCTTAGAGTTTCTGTCTCTGGTCCACATGGGAGGTAAGGGGCCTTGATAAGGGAGGTGGTGGGTGGGATAGAAGAATAGATGCTGGATGGGTGGTTTTAAAAGACACAAAGAGGAAGGTATGGGGACAGGCTATGCACTGATTCGTTATGAAGGATAAGATGTTCATTAATCATCGTGTCACTATGAAGCACTCACGCTGGCTCAGGCCCTGTATGCTAAATGATTTACATGCCTTCTCTTATTGAAACTTTACAGGAATTCCAAGGTAGGTGCTGTTATTGCGGCAGAGGAAGGAATCAAAGATGAACTTCAGCCTCGGAGGCTGACGGCACTGATGATGGTATCATAAGTATAAACAGGGAAGTCAGAGGGTTCGGTCTGTGGTCTCCTGAGTCCTACGTGTGTGGTGGCCATCCCGTGAATGCAGTGCTCATGTCCCGTGTGGTGTTTAGAACCACAGGAAAAACGAAAGAAGTTGGGTGAAGCAGGAGCAAAGCTGACTGGAAAAGTTGAGAAATGGGACACAGGAATCTAGAAGAAGCCATAAAGAAAAAGATTGGACCCTCTCTCCCAGACTTTTAAAAAAATATTCTATTTATTTTTAGAAAGAGGGGAAGAGAGGAAGAAAGAGAGGAAGAGAAACATCAATGTGTAGCTGTCTCTCACATGCCCCCTACTGGCACCCTGGCTGACCACCCAAGCATATGCCCCGACTGGGAATTGAACCTACAACCATGTGGTTCCTTGGCCGGTGCTCAATCCACTGAGCCACACCAGCCAGGGTTCTCCCACACTTTTTAAACCCAGAGCAGTAAGAAGAGAAGTGTCTTGGAGAGGCTAGCCAGGGAGCAGGTGTTGTCGTGGAAAGTCCAGGTTTCAGTTAGTTGGGTGAGGTGGGGACAACCTGAGTCCAGCTTCTGCCCTTGTGGGCTTTGTTGATCACAGCAGGGGGTTCCGTGAGAGAACTAAGTCAGAGGGAAGACAGATGGAATGGGGCAGGTGGACCTGATGGGGCTGCAAACAGGGCCAAGCAGCATTTAGCAAGAGGAGGAGGGTGACCCAGGTGAGGGAGGATGGAGCACCTGGAAGCCATGGGCGTGTGCTGCTCCTGCGCTGGTGGCGTCTGGGGTCCCGGAACCACCATAGAGGAAGTTGGGAGGGGAGGAAGGGGATGGAAAAGAACTTCTGAAAATTTGCTGTGAGGAGCCTTCTGGGTTCCCTCAAGTAGATGATCTCAGCAAAGCAGTTAAAGGCTCAGCTAGCAAGCATGCTCAGCACCTCCCTCCCCTCATCCCTCTTTCCTCCCAGTGATAATCAGCTCTTTGAGTTACCAACCCAGGGTTACCTTTTGTTTCCCTGAGGTGTGGAAATTCAAGCAAACATATCCATTAATCCCTGTCCTGTGCCCCAACCTTTAAAAAAAGCATTTTCAATATCCCATTCCCCTCGACTTGAGTCCTGGGCAGTTCTCCACCGGATGAAATATTCTAAGTAATTTACAGCATTACATTCCAAACACTGAATAGATTTCACCACCACCCCTCCCCCAAACTGAAAGCTATTATTTAAATAACTGCAGGATATCAGAACCTCAAACCACAGGGAACTGAGGGTCCAGGGTTCAAGATTATTGTGATCTTTCTTTGGGATCGAGAGCTCAGATATCAGATGTTGAAGAAGGAAAACAGTTTTTCCCTTTTTTATAATATAATTATAGTTAAACATGCCTTCAGTAACAGATATCTTATCGCAAATCTCATTTCCCCCCAAAATGCTACTGTTTGGGGTTGAACTGTATTCCCCGACCTCCCCCAAAGGATATATTGAAGTCCTACCCTTCACTACCTCAGAATGTCACCTTACTTGGAAGTAGGGTCTTGACAGAAGTGAAGTTAAATTAAGGTCAGGAAGGTGGTCCTTCTTCAGCATGACAGGCCACTGTAAAAGGGGGGACTTTTGGACCCAGTGACAGACCCACGTGGAGGAAACACAGATGACGAGGCAGTGGGAGCAGAGGCCATGTGACTAGAGAGACAGAGGCTCTAGCTAGCACATGTGCTGGAAATCCTAGCACACGCTACAACAGGGATGAGTCTCTTTTCTAGTGGCCGAGGAAAGCCAAGAACTGTCAGAACGCGCCAGAAGCAAGGAGACACAGGGAAGGTTCTTCCCTCGGTCTGTCAAAAAGAGTCTAGCCCTTGCTGACACCTTGATCTTGGACTTCTAGCCTCCAGGACTATGAAAGAATACATCTTTGCTGTTTTAAGCCAGTCAGGATATTTGCGGGGGGGGGGAGGTGAAGGGGGTACTTTTTTGGGGGGTACTGTTATTGTAGCTGATATGGTAATCAGGAAACTTGATGTAGTTACTAAAATGAAAATGTTTGGATGAATGATATATTGCTGCTAGGCAGAAAATAAAGATTTCTCAAAAATCAACTCAAAAGAACATACATGACATACACGTTAATCAATGCCCAATATGGATGTAACGCCAGAAAGTTCACTGTAGGGAAGTCAGAGTGTCTCTTCACTCAACCTGCCCTAGGAAGAGAACGCTTATCCTTCCATCTGTAGCTCCATCTTCAGTATTCAGGGGCCACACGTGGGGGAAGGTCCTTAATCAAGCTGGCCTTTGCACAGTTGAGCAACTCTCCCTCCTCACGCAGGCTGTGTGAGCTAAGGTGCATCTCAAAGCCCATCAAGGGATCGTTCTGGGCCCACGCATATTTCTGGAGATGGCGTTCGTGGACATTAGAGATTACCTAGGTCTAATCTTTCCCTGACAAATGGGGACACTGAGTCTCTAAATGACCCATGTGACTTGTCCAAGGTCTCCCTGGACATTTCATAACACTGTTCTTCTGCACTTTCAAGGTTGTTTGGTTTTCATGTGAACTCAGCTGTGTGCCAAAGATGTGAAAATGAGAACTATTTGAGGAATTCATTCATAACTCCCACTGCGTGGCTTTCTGACTGAGCCAGGGTCAGAGTTGGAAAAAGCAGAATATTTTACATTAGAAAGGGTCACAGAAGAAAAAAAAACAAACCCACTGGAAAGATCTGTGTAGTCCCCCTAAAGAAAACCTCCAATGGTACAGTCATTTTGAAAAACAGTTTGACAATTGCTTAAAGAGTTCACCACAAATTTGTCATAAGGCACAGCAATCTTATCCATAGATATCTACCTAAGAGAAATGAAAATATGTCCGCACACAAACTTGCACAGAAATGTTTATACTGCATTGTTCATAAGAGCTAAAGAGTGGAAACATCCCAAATGTCCATCAACTGGTGAACGAATAAACAATATGTAATATTTCCATATAATGGTCTATCTTATCAGTATTAAAAAAGAATGAAATACTGATAAACTGATACATATGAAAACATGGATGGATCTCAGAAATGTTATGACAAGTGAAAGAAGCCAGACACAAAAGACTAATGTGTTGATTCTAGTTACATGAAATATCCAGATAAGGCAGCTCTATTAGAGACAGAGGTAGAATAATGGTTGCCTCGGTCTGAGGTGGGAAGGGAAATGGGAATGAAGATTAATTGTAAATGAGCGTTAGCGGTCTTATGAGATGATAAATATGTTCTAAAATTGTCTTGATGATTGAACAACTTGACAAATGTAATAAAAATTATTGAATTGTGCCCTTGAAAGAGTCAAAGTGTATGGTACATAAATTATACCTTGATAAAGTTGTCTATTAAAAAATAGAATATTATTCAGCCTTTAAAAGGGAGGAAATTCTAGCACATGCTACAACATGGATGAGCCTTGAAGACGTTATGCTAAGAGAAATAAGTCAGTCACAAAAGGACAAATATTATGTAATTCCCCTTATATGAGGCACCTAAATTAGTCAAATTTATAGAGACAGAAAATAGAATGGTGGTTGCTGGGGGGAGGGGGGAATGACTGTTCAGTGGGTAGAGATTCAGTTTGGAAAAATTAAATTTTTTTGGAGACGGATGGCGGGGATGGTTGTACAACAGTGCGAATGTGCTCACTGCCATGGAGCCGTACACTTGTAAAACAGTTAAAATGGTCAACTTTACGTTACACATATCTTGTCACAATTGAAAGCGAGAGAGAAACAGCCTATGTTTCTGTAAGCGAAGTGCCTTTTTTGGAAGATGAAACAGGTCTGGGAAATCGCATGTTATCTTAAGTCAGTGAGCCTTAGTCATTCCCGAGGCCTTTGGTCATTAACCTCCTGCAGGAAAGGGATCGACCCATAATGCTCCAGAGCCACGCACATCCTAGGCCTGCTGCTGCCTCGTAAGTCACGGAGGAGAAAACATCACATGCTTCGCTGTGTTCCACAGTCCTATCGCTTTCCCCTCGTCTTGTCCATGGCAACTGTGGTTTTGATTTGACTAGGTCATTAGGTGTCCAGGTGTCCTGACCTTTGTGCTGTTTTTGTTGACTTCTCCTGGAACCTTCCTGTGTAATATCACCTCTGAGACCTAGTTATCATTTGCCAAAACCCAGCCGTGAGACTGTCACCCCATGGACCGTATCTTAGGGGTTTTTACTCACAAAGGCGAGCCAGCGCTCTGAATCGAGTTTTCCTGAGGATCGTTTGATGGTAGGGGAAAAAAAACCTTCCTATTTATCTAAAAAAAACCAAAAAACAAAAAACTGTGACATTTGCCACCCATCGTAAAGTTTAATAAACCTGTTGAAAAACAAAGTCTTTCCTTTGCTGACTCACCCTTGAAGTGAGGTGGCCTTTTTCTCTTTCACTTCTTATTTTCTTATGGTTTTACAAGGAAATATATCATGAAAGGATCTTAAGGCAATCTTTCAGACACTTAAGGTATTTTACTAGTAGCCAGCATTGGCCCTTGCCAGGAGTAACAGTCCATTTCAGTACAGTACAAGGAACTGCGGGGCCATATCTTATTTCTCTCCAGGGTCTACCACAGGGCAAACGCCTCTCCTCCCCACCTCACAACCACAACAAACCTTAACCTGCTTCCTCCTTCCAGGTTTTCATGAACACGAACTCAGTCATGAGACAGATGCTGCCTGATTTCTGCACTGGGTGGGGTAGGGTGACGTTGGGGAGCAAATAAACCTTCCCATCCAGCACCTGCAGATACGGGCAGGCTTCCTCCAATTTCAGCTCCGCAGGACGTAATTGACCTAGATTATCTCTAACCTATCTATGCCAACCCCAGAGCCTCTGCAAACACTGACTTTTATTAGCCAATTACATCTCCCCAAGTCATAATGTCATAAAATTAATATTCTCATTTTGGATCTCAATAAAGAGATGCGGGGAGGATTTGCATAGTCAAACCAGTCAATAACCAAGCAGAGAAGATTGGAGGGGGCAAAAATTAATTTGTCTCCCATATCCTCTGTACAAACTCCCAGAGAGCAGGGCACACCATTATCACCGTCGCCACCCGGCTGGAGTCGGGACGCTCTGCGTGTGGCTTGCATTCCTAACTGGTTCTGACGTATAAGGAATGGTGACTGAGAGGCTCCCAGGCGGATGCTTGGTAGAATGTCCAGTGCCCACAGAATGTAGCAGAGTCAATGAGCTTTGCAGTGACCAGTGAATGGGGGAAGGGGAAACCATGTGTAGAATTGGGGAGGGGAGCAAAAGCTTGAACTCATTTACTGGAAGCTCCAGGCCTTGTTAAGGAGTCTTTAGGATAATAGCTCTTTGAACTGGCTGTTCAGTTTTTTCCCTTTTAGAAGTAGCAGTGGTGGTTGGCTGGGAGAGAGGTGGAGAGAGCTGGGTAGGAAGGGGGTCAAAAGCCACGTGATGGGGCTGATTAACAAGTAGGCTTTGTATGCAGCAGCCAGGGGACACCTGCGGCTCTTCCAGCCGGGCCTGCCCAGTAGGGGTGGTTTGAATGAGAAAACAGCTTCCAAAAAGATGTAACACAAGAGCATCAAAGGAAAAGAAAAATGTGCATTTGTGAGATGAGGGAATTGTAGAGTTTTATCTCTGATTCTTCTTTAAATAAACCTCTTATTATCTGTTATTCTCACCCTTAGGTCAGAGCTCATGGGACGATGAGGGCTGGTGATTTTGCCCAAAAAGGAATTTGCTTTCAAACAGGCATCTATTCACTAATCTCTTTTCTTAAAAAAAAAAAAAAAAGACAAACACAAAATCTCTTCCAACTCAGCTGACTAAGGCTGAGTGGGGATGACAGTGGCATTCACTTACATAATCCCACGGAGCTAGTGTCCAGAAGGAGGATAAATGTGACTTTTCATATCAGGGCATAGTGTTGCTTTGTGTGTAATTCATTGAAAGAACACGCATCACAATGCTGTGGCCTGACAGAGGAGATAAGAAGGAGATCCACATCTTTGAGGGTGTGAGACAGCTAAGCCTGTGCTTGACAGATTGGTATTAGTGTCTTATGACAGCCAGAAGGGACAGTTTTGAGTTTCCAAGGGGCTATACTTGTGGGCAGGGGAAGGGAGAGCAAAAGGAAACAATCCGCATACTTTCCATGGGTGACTAGCTTACCCCAGATCTTTTCCAGACGCTTATGTCTCGTATTTACTAATATCTCCCATAGCTAATAGAGCCTTTGTGAACATCAGTTGTATGATCATCCATGTAAGATATCGATCCATCGCTTCCTCTTGAGATGCTAAATTGCCAGAGGAGTTCAGCCACTTGAACTTGGTTTTAGCAAGACGTGAAAGGGATTAAGTGGGGTTTCATCATTTCCAAAGGCTTGGAAAGCCTTTCCTGAGTCTGGAAGCTGAGTTGAAGGTCCATCTTGGTACTTTCACTGGCTTCAATGTCCCTCACTGGTTTTTATGTCTATAAAACATAGTGATTGCTTTCCCAGAAGGTTATTTTGAAAATTAAGCAAGCTAAGTTATGTAAAATGCCTATTTAGATCCAGGGTCTTACTTAGCTCTTTGGGGCTACTATAATAAAGTCCTATAGGCTGGCGACTTATAAGTAGCAAATATTTATTTCTCACAGTTTAGGAGGCTGCAAAGTCCAAGATCAAGACACTAGCACATTCAGTTTCTGGTGGGAGCTGGCCTCCTGGCTCACAGAAGGCTGTTCCGTTGCTGTGTCCTCACACAGTTGAAAGGGCAAGGGAGCTCTCTGGGATCTCCTTATAAAGGCACTAATCCCATTCATGGGATTATTGATTTAATGATAAATAATATTGACTTTAAATAATATTGACTAATAAATAATATTGACCTTATTGACTTAATCAACCCAAAGATCACCACCCCCTAACACTACCACTCTGGGGTTTTGTATAAATGTATAAATTTTGGGGGAACCCAAGCAGCCACCTACAGCACTTGGCATACGCGATGCCCTGGAGAGATGATGGGTGTTGTTAGATCATCATCAGAAAGTTAAATCCATTCACTCACTCATTCGCACATTTTCATGGAGAAAACAGATTCTAAGCAATGCCCTGGTGATACAGTGACGAGCCAAACAGGGATATGTTCAGACTTTCTGAATCAGACAATATAAAGGGGTGTGTGTGTGTGTGTGTGTGTGTGTGTGTGTGTGTGTGTGTGTGAATGACACAGTCAAACAGGATCACGCATTCCTGATGGCAAATTGTGACAAGTACTCAGAAGGGATGATGCTGTCTAAGGTCACAGAGTAGGGGGACCCCATCCCATAGGTGGTCAAAGAGGTCTTCCTTATGAAGAGACATGGCTGCAGAGATGGCAAGGATGAGGGTCAACTGCTTGGAAGGTGGGGCCTGAGACAGAAGCAGGAGGTGGGAAAGGGTATATGTTCTGCTGTGGCTTTATTGTCATACTTTTGGAGGATCGGGATATTTATTGCTGTGGGGAAAGCTATATTCCAGTGCTTTTCATGGCCCAGGAGTAGCTGTCCTCTGGCCTCACAGGGATAGGTATGGAGGGAACACGGATGATGCAAGGGGGAGGCTAGGGGCCTGGGGGAAGACCCCTGGGGGAAGGTGATGGGGGCAAATGGAAAGGTGCCAACAGGATGCTGGGGCAAATGCAAGGAGCGCTGGGCTGAGGGTTGGGAGAGCTGAATCCCGTCCCTGGCCAGCGGTCCTAGTGACAGATGAGAAAACCAGGGTTCAAAAAAAGGGTGTTTCCCCAGGATGCGCACCCAGTAGGTGGTAGGACTTAGAGTGAAACCCAGGACTTTTTATCCCATGCCACGAATGGAAGATTTGAGAAAGTAACTGCTAAGGTTCCTTCCAGGTCTAAAGTTTGATGTTACAAAGATTTCTATGGTGGAAGGAAGGGAGGAAAGAAGGAAGGAAGGAAGGAAGAAAGGAAGGAAGGAAGGAAGGAAGGAAGGAAGGAAGGAAGGAAGGAAGGAAGGAAGGAAGGAAGGGAAGAGAAGGAAAGGTAAGCAAGGGAACAAGGGAGCAAAGAGACAAACAGAAATAAGAAAAAGCGAGAAAGAAGCTAAAAGAAAAGAATAGATAGAATAGAATAGAAACTAATCTCACCTTCTATCTATGACTATCAACTTCGGAATATGTCCAATTTAATCAGCTCTACAACCATTGAAATCCACATGGATATCACCACCAATCCCCTACTGTTCCCCCATCCCACCAAAAGGGCAGTCCCTAGGAGAGATGCAGAACTTCTCCACCGTATTATCTACCCTGATGGTTACTTCAGCCAGTGCTGGCTTATCCGTGCCAAATACAGGGCGAGCCGTGGAGATGTGAACCCCTCAGAGAACCCCAAACCGTTCTGAGTCCTTAGCCCTGGTGTCCTCGCAGCTCCAATGGCAGCCAAGCTTCCTTCTATCAGCCACTTCCAGGCTGTGGTTTGGAGCCTATAGGTTAAGAAATTAGAGAGAACACAGCAAAGGAATGATTTACTTTGCACCCAGGACAGACAGCGGGTGAAATCACCAGGCTGAAATTCGGGTCTGGAGCCCGGGCACTGCCTTGTCTTTCATTACTTGAGCCAGGTCCCTCTTTGGCTCCTCCAGGTATGAGGCGAATGGGCTTGTCCTCAAGGCCATTCTGGCATTTCCTCCTTCCCCGGAGCCACACAACCAAAGACACCGTCCTTTGTGCCAAGGTCCGCGTCACTGCCCTCCCCTGCCACACACTCAGTTTTTCTGTTTACACTTTTGTAAAATATTGAAATGTGTGGCCAGTTAAACATAATATCAAAGGCTCCAAGGTGTTTATTTCTGTTCCTCTATTAGAGGAAAGGAATCATGGTAAAAATAGCCCTTGGCGGTTCCAGTGGAATTTAAACATTGTTAAAATAAAATGTTGGGAAGAGACATATCCCCTCCTCACCAAAAATCCTCTTTATTTTACAAAGCAAATCTTTAAAAAAAAATAGGATTGTCTTTTTCTGGGGAGTACTCAGGCATGGCGTTGAAACATCTTATTAACAAGACATAGCAACAGCCTCTGGGCTCTCTGGTGTAGAGAGAGAAAGCTGGTAACTAAGTTTGTGATGCTCTGATGCAATACTACATACAAAAATACATTTTCTATAAAAATAGCACATTAGTAGCACACCTATTTTTAACCAAAGTTAAAGGAAAACAGAAGTATCTTCTTCACAGTTATCCCAAATTCCATCAATCAAGACTTTTCAAGCGCCAGAGGAGTATCTAGAAATGAAAAGATCAGAAAGTTCAGTGAATTTACAAGATGGGCAAGGGGCCAGATTTATGATTAAAATTCTGTTCGGGTTCTAGGTACTTCAGACTGAAGTGTTATCTGGAATTAAACAGATTTACAGATAAAGATCTGTAGTCCTTCCTTTGTTGGATTTTATAGGTTGTGATTCAACTCTTATTAAAGGTAAGGGTGAGAGAGAAGGCACACTTGGAAACTACTATTTGAATACTTAGCCATAACAATGGAAAAAGCCTGAGAAGTGTCTATGTATTAATGAATTGGAAAGAAAACCGCTGGTTTGCTTTGTTAACTGCTTCAGGACATTTCTTTTAAAATAAGCTGTTTTAGGAGGAAGGGAGGGGAAAACTGCCACCTAGTCTACACACAGTGACCTCGGAGAGAGCTTCTGATGCCCCAAAGGATGGGCGAGAGCGAGGGAGGGGGGAGGCTGGACGGTCAGAAAGTTGACCAGCCTAGAACAGGAAAGGAATCCGCTGACCCGGGGCCAGCGGGTTTTTATCTTCATTGTTACCTTCCTTTTTCTTCCTCACCCAGGAAATCAACCCTATACTCTTTGAAACTAGTGTCTTGGTTAACTAATTCTATTTTATTAACTTATAAGATGAAAGTTACTATTCTAACTTCATAGGAGGCGCCTTATTCTTTGCTTTGAGTTAAACTATCCCATATCAGAATGTCCCTTGGTGTACTATAAATAATTGACTTTAAGGTATCGCTCTTTTTTTCTAATGTATGATGTCTTTATTAATTTGATTGTTAAACTGCTATTGCTAGCAATCATTTTACTGATGTAAAGTTGCATTTCCTTTGTATTTTAAAAAATATTTTATTTATTTATTTTTAGAGAGAGGGGAAGGGAAGGAGAAAGAGTGGGAGAGGAACATCAATATGTGGTTGCCTCTCCTGTGTCCCCTACTGGGGAACTGGCCTGCAACCCAGGCATGTGCCATGACAGGGAATCGAACTGTCGACCCTTTGCTTCACAGGCACGTGCTCAATCCACTGAGCTACACCAGCCAGGGCCATTTCCTTTGTATTTTATGTGTAATTTTTCAATTGAGTGCATTTTATATTAAGGATGGATTATGCATGTTTGGGTCAATTAAAGCTATGTCCTACTTGATTTAGTCTTTAAAAATAAAGTTCCCTGAATATTTGATGCCTTCTAAAAGAAGACCAAAGACAGTCAAGAGAGAAAACAAGGATAGCTCTTACTAGCACACAGACTACTTGAAAGAAAACTGGACACTCTTCAAGGAGCAAGGAGCCCTATTTTGGGGACTAGGGTGTTAGGAAACATTTCTGTTCGGAGATGTCATCTGTGTGTCGCTGAATCCCTGGCCTCATATGTGATATAACACTGGATATATTGGGTCTTGTCATTTCATTTAGAAAAGACATTGTTGTCCTTTTTTATGCTCAAATCAGTTCAAGATGCAGGCACGTATCTGTTTCTCTAATGACTCATGACGTGCGTATAAACTATGAGTTTGTAGCCACCCTTCTGAATATGTTTAGTTATTATCTTTAAAGTTTCCAGCTCCTGTGCAAAATAATATTGTATTTTACTTTCTCCAAACGCTGTCATTTTGTAGCTCCACAGGTTAACTCTCGCGTTCCCTTTGGGCTCCACCCACGCAGTTCACGTTCTCTCACCACTGCTGCAGGTCCTCCTTAAGTCTCCCCTGGTCCCCGAATGCTTCAGTACACACGTTCGTTCTCCACAGGCCTCCTTAACTCTGTCATCATTGACAGGATGCGTTCACCCAGCAGTGCGTCCTTCCTTCCTTATTTTCTATTTGACGCAGGGCACAGAGTTCACCCCTTCCGATCGAAATTTCACTCATCCTCTAAAGGTCACCTCTAGGTCATTTTCTGCACTCCCTCACCATGTTCTTTCCCTCTCAGTCCAATCCACTCTGAACTCCAACACCCTTTACGTTGGGCTTTTCATGTAACTTCTATGCCTCCTTTCATTGTTCTCAACCATTTCACAGGTTTCTCTCTTCTCTTGCCTTGACAGCAAGAGCCCAAAGGTCAGATATTCTGATTCAAGCTCCTCTTAGCCTCCACGGGTGAGCTTTGCATATCAGAGGAGCCATATGCTGTGTCTGAGAGTCTTTGGTGGTCTCCCTGTCAATCTTTGTCAAGCGAATATTTTATTCCAAGTCTGATCTCTTGCCAACTTTATCTTCCACCTGGATCACGTTGGTGGTTTTCTGGATGTGCAAGGACACTTGAAATAACTGGGAAAGCTGGTCATTGCCATTTGAAGAAGCAGAAAGGAGATTCAGTGGTTATCACACCGGTAGAGGAAGATCACACAGTATATCGAGCATCTAGAAATTCCATGGAGACATCTGACTAAGAAGTCCATAATGTCTTTATGTGAAAGAGGGAGAAATAAACTGTGCTGAATCCAAGGCATTTCTTGATCCCAACACATTATTATCATTCTAAATTAATTTAGAATGGATTTTATGTACTGTGTCAGTCTCACAGATTTGTCCCACCTTGGAGAGCAGGACTGATGTCGAGGGAGCTGATAGAGCTTGGGTTCTCTGCCCTAGTCAAATCTACCCCCCACTCCTGGTGCTCATCACCACTTTCTGGACCAAGGACCTCATCTTTTCCTTAGGCCAATTCTAACTTTACAAGCTCAGTGCTCACCCAACAAAGTGGCAGAAAACTAAACAAGTCAATACAATCTTAGCCTCGTGGTAATGTAGGATGATGACGTCCTGGACAGAGCTGAAGGCTAAGCAGAGCCAACAGTCTGCACACTGCTCATAAGAAAGAATAAAAGGCTGAACGCTGGATCACCCGGAAAAGAAGATTTGATGCGGAGAGGGAGCGGCAGGATCATCTTTCTGTCTACACATGTGAGGAGGTAATGCGAAAGTGGAACTCGTTTGTATGAACGCTAGAGACTAGTGAGGTCAAACTATAGGGAGTCACCATGGGTGAAAAATAAAAGGAGCTGCATTATAATGTGATGAATGCACTCCCAACACTGGTAAGACGTAAGGACTTGGGTTCAGATCAAGACACACAAAAGAGATTCCTGCATTGCATGAAAATAAAAAGCAGGTGCTCTCTAATGACACACAGAAATCACTATCATGGTTTCCAACTCATTTATGTTCTTCCTGATATGTAGCACCTCTAACAAATGAGATTCCAGCTTCGGACAGAGATGAATCAAGATTTTTAGCAAGGGTAGGGTTTGGAGGGAGGGTGAGGGAGAAGGGAGGGTCAATGTCGGTGCTGAAGTCTTCGTTCAAGTGGGTCTTTCTTAAACACATGGTGGTCATTCAGAAGGCAGTGCCAATTTTATTCCCTCCTTCACATCCAGGG
This sequence comes from Artibeus jamaicensis, assembly GCF_021234435.1. Lineage (NCBI taxonomy): Eukaryota > Metazoa > Chordata > Mammalia > Chiroptera > Phyllostomidae > Artibeus > Artibeus jamaicensis. Next base: position 15,639,524 of record NW_026522056.1, on the reverse strand, counting down.
TACAGCTCAATACCTACACCAGGATGTTAGACATTTAAAATTTGAAAAACAATGATTGGTTGCTCTGAACATGTCCAGCTGTCCTTTCATGCCAATTTACAATGGCTAGGAGTAGCAAGAAATTAGATTTTGGGGCAATCATCATTTAGAGAAAAAGTACCATTTATGGAGTGATTTTTAAGCATATGTCACATTTAATCTCTAAAATAATTCTACAAGATAAGCATTAATTCTCATTTCAGTATCAGAGTTGGAGAGAGCAAGCAACTTACTCAAGTTCACATGGCCAGTAAGTTGTTGAGCTTATATTTGAATCTGAGCCAATTTGATGCCATTCCCTTTCCACAGAATCCCATGGCCAGCTCCTAATCATATATCCTGCATATTTTTAAAATATTGAAGGCCATGTTTAGAGAGCCCATTACTTTGGAAAGAAATGTCTTGGTTTCACAAGGATGAAGCAGCCTTTGCTAACTGGTTTGGGATGGGTTTGAGTATCAGGTCTGCCCCCTTAACAGCTGAGTGCCCTTCAGCAAGTTCTCTAGGCCTCTGTACCCTGATTCTGACAAATGGGAGTGCTAATGGCACCTTGCTCAGAGGGCTGCTTTTAATAGGACATGAAATCAGTGAAAAGCCAAGGACTAGGGAAGCACCATAGGAGACAAGCAGACTATTCCTTAGAGGCCAGACTTACTGATGACAGCAGCACTATTACTGGCTCCAATTGATTTCTTTGCAAAAGGTTGTTCTCTGTAGATGGCTCTGATAATCCTTCCATCTCCCCCACCTAGCACAGGGCTCAGATGCCCAAGCCTGATTCATAGTGACAGAGGTGAGTCCAGTGAATGGTCTGGCTATGGGAAGAAAAGAATGCAGCTCGGAAAAGGCAAAGATCAGCAGCTTACTCATAATGCATACGGAGGTGATAAACAACCTTGGTAATAACAAAGCGGTGCATTTGTCTCCGGATCTCAAAGCCAAGTACGGACTGCCATCCCAATGCCAGTTAGCAGTGCATCGGGGCTGCAGAGGTGGCTTTCCTGTGAGGAGGAAACATAGCCTGTATTAGTGATCTCAGGCTGCAGAGAAGAAGACAGAGGTAAAACCTTGCAAATCAGGGGCGTGCTTGATGCTAGGAAAGGAGATCTTTAAGTTCTACTCTGGAAGTAGGTCAGTCTCTCCAGCCACCACTGGTGCAATTTGGGGTGTTCCCTTCCATCTAGAAAGACCTAGAGGCTCTTACTTTTTCTCCCACCCCTAGCAGGCCTATTGTCAAGCCTCCTATGTCACGATATCTCATCTTCTTAAGACGGTTAGGATTTCTTCATACTGTTTCTGCTACCAGTCCCTGCCTTTGACTCCAAATGCGATTTTGGCTGGCACTTTGAGTGACACACCACTCACCTGACACTCCTTTGCTAACTTATGCTGGCAGCCCCCTCTCTCCTACTTTTTTCTTTTTACCTCTTTAAGGCAAACTTGAAAACTTGTTTTTTGTTTGTTTGTTTGTTTCACTGGTCCTATACCTTCCTGAGGTGCAGCCCAGAAACAGATAAAGGGAAGCCAAATGAGCTTGGTTGGCATTCGTTTCGTGCCCTCGTAGAGATATTGTACCAGCAGGAAAGGGAACGGGATCCTCTTCCCGGGAGAGGAATCTTTGTGCAGCAAGGTTTGCACTGACTGCACGTTTTCAACCTCCAGACAGACAGTGAACGTGTGCCATAAAGAAACAAAGGCCCTGGCAGAGAATATTTAGAGTTGGATGGAGAACAGAGTGTGCGGTCTGCTGATTGCCTTCCAAGCCTCTTGCACAGCGTTCGGACTTCACTCTGAACGGAGCACTGCCAGCACGTGCAAGGTTGGGGAGGCTTGTGACTCCCATTGCTTTTCCTTGAAAACACTGCAGAAATTGTTGCCTTTCTCTCTCTCTCCAGACATTTGCATTCCCATACATCTTTCTTTAGAAGTCATATTTATCCAGGCATGTTTGATGTACAGTAAAGCCACCCTTTTTAGGTGTTGCAGGTCTATGAATTTTGACAACTGTATGTGGTCGCGTAACAACCACCACCACAATCAAGATACAGAACAGTGCTATCACCCCCCCAAATTCCCTCCTGCTGCTTTGAGGTCAGCCCCTAGCTGCCATCTCTAGTGCCTGGAGATTGTTAATCCGATTTCTGTCCTTTTTTCATTTTGCCTTTTCTAGAAAGTTGTATTAGTAGGTAGCAGTTTAAGCCTGGCTTCCTCTACTTAACACAATGTATTTGACATTTATCCATGTTTTCCACATAGTAGTAAGTTGTCCTTTTTTTATTAATTGTATTCCATTATATGGATATACCATAATTTGTTTACCCATTCACTGACTGATGAACATTTGATTTGTTTCTGGGTTTGGTGATTTTGAATAAAAATTCATCCTGAAAGGGTTGCTTTGCAAGTTAAGTCAACCTTGCTTTTCAATTCAGTAGGCAATTTATTGTAACTTACTCATGTAGCAATTAGCAATTAGCAACTGTATTTTTAGTTTGAGTTGATATGAAGGAGTTACCCTTACCCTCTGCCTTTTTAGCTGAAGCAGTTGTTCTGAAAGATGGCCATAACCAGGCAGACTTGTCATGGGAACTCATCACAGATGTTCCAATAGGTAGCCCTCTTTCTGCACTTATCCCAGGCTTGCGGGATGCAGGGACTCAGAAGGTGGTGGCTGTAGCCGAGGGAGATCCAGTGTTCCCTTTTGTAATAAGGCTATGAAGCAAATAATTGCATATGAATGGGTTTCCAACTTGACTCACCGGCAGTTGGGAGCCATATTTAAATTCTTCAAAGTCTGTAACATTTTGAAAATCGCCTCCCTGAGAAGCAAGAGAAAAGGTACCTATAAGGATGTCGAAATTCTAAGATATGTAAATGTTGATCTATTCTATAGTGCTTGCACTTGCATCTGGTGCCTCCCACACACCCCCAAATGGGAACCTGGCCTGCAACCCAGGCGTGTGTCCTGGGAATCAAACTGGTGACCTTTTGGTTTGTAGGCCGGTGCTCAATCTACTGAGCCACACCAGCTGGAGTGGAGTTTGTCTTTAAGATACACTTGCCTCAGGTGGGATAGTTTTGCAAGGCGCTGTGAATATCACGTTGCAAAACTATTGCTGTTAAAATGTCTCTCTCTCTCTTTTTCTCTCCCTCTCTCTCCAGCCTCTTCTTTTTCCCAGAAAAAAAGAAAGACAGGGGACAAGGAGAGGAGAGAAAGGGGGTAGGAGTGGGTAGGAAGGAGAGAAGAAAGAAGGAAAAAATCCGGGTAACGAAGCATCACCTTTCATCTTAGAATCTCAAAAGCTATTTCCAAAATCAGCCCACGTGCTCTTACCTGATTGTCACACTGTGGAACACTAAAGAGGACCTAGAATGAGTCTCTGCGGAAAACCACCGTGGGCCGGTCAGGTGTCAACCCTGGCTGGACCATGGGCGCTCACACAGTTGGTCAAACACTGTTCTGGTTGTTCCTGTATCTGTGTTTTCTGGATGACATGAACACTTAAATGGGTGGACTTTGAGTAAAGCAGATGACTGCCACACTGCAGGTGGGCCTGGCCCGGTCAGTTGACGGCTCAAAGAGTATGAAGACCGACCTCCCAGGAACAGGGAGGATTCTGCCAGCAGACTGCCTCTTCCTGGGTCTCCAGTCTGCCAGCCCACCCTGGGGATTTTCGACTTATCAAGCTTCTACAATCATGTGAACCAATTCCTTAAAATAAATCTCTCTTATTCTCTCTCTTGATGTACAGATATACAGACGTAACTATGGAGACACACACACACACACACACACACACACACTTGTATACGTACATATGTACTCACACAGGCTGCTGGTTTGGGTTCTCTGGAGAGCCTGGAACGTTCATTCACAGAGCCAGTCAGTAGCTAAAGAACAGCCACCTGGGTGAGGGCAGGACAGGGCGGTGGCTGATGACAGACACTCTGCAGACAAATTATCTGACTCCTAACTAAGGCTCTGTCAGTCATCAGCCATGTACTGGGTCACCTCACCTGGGCGGCGCTTCCACCTCCCCATGAAGAGCAGAGGCTCTGGAAACTCAGTCACGAGTATCTGAGTCCTAGTGGCACTTTTCTAGGAGTGGACCACACTAGGAAGGAATGTGCTGCTTCTGGAAACCCTGAAAATGGCTGTGTTAAAAAGCTTTGGGGGGGACTGAGGAGTTACTCGAGGTTAGCGTTTCCATCAAGTCTTATCTACTTGCTACTGAGAACTAACGAGGCACCTATCGCCCTGTGAAGTTAAGCCTCCCAGCAAACACACAAGGTAAGCCCTATTGTCCCAGCGCTGTAGGCCAGGGAGGTGGAGTCTCACCTGAGGTCACACAACAAGGTGGTAGTCTAGGTCTTCTGGGAACTGTCACCGGGATATCGAACCAAATGCACACACACGTGTGCACACGCTTCCTAAACAACTGCAGAATTTCTGCATTAGAAAAATGTTGAAGACAGCTCCCACCCTCCCCCAAGCCATAAATCTCTCCTCTAGCACCTGCCTATGCAAGCCCTGAGCCGCGGCTGCGTGTTTTCTGCACATGAACGCACTGGCTGCTGAAGCAGCTCCTTTCATTTGGGCGCAGCTCTAAGGGTTTTGAGTTGTTTGTTTCGTACAGCAAGCCCAGTCTCTTTCCCCAGGCTGTCTCCCCTGTGGCCCTGTTCTGAACCTGAGAGCCATGCAGGCTACTTGCACACAGATATACACCCGCCTTGTCCAATTCATCTGAATTTAAATGATGTAGGTGGCAGAATAATTGTGAAATGTTAACTAGTTTGTTTGTTGCTACCACATTTCCGTGAGTCCCTCTGTCCTTCCTCCACAAATCACTGAGGGCATTCTTGCCTACTGCCTGAAAGAAGGGAAGACAGCAGATCACAGAGGGCAGTGTCCCTCCTGGAGTCCTGGATGGGGCAGGGACAGAGGGCTGCTTTGGACGGAACTTTGTGGATAGTAACGAGGGACGGCACACATGCCCTGTGCACCTGATGACCGGGGCCGAGGAGCATCACAGGCATCTCCGGGCTGCCAGCTTGGATGGGTGGTGTCTGGAGACTAGAAGAACCTCAGACCCCATGATGCCTTAGACGCAACTATGGGGCAAGAAGAGGGAACTGGAAATGATTGTGTTTAAGTCTGTACCACACTAAGTGGAGGCAGGAAACACAACTTTGGTTGGGTCATGGAAAAATCAAGTTACATTTCTTGTCCAAATAACTGTACAGAATCAGCTCTCCATCCTCTTTTATCCACCCCTGGAAAGAAGCTGGAGAAAATGATTTTTTGAGTTTGGAGATTAGCCTTGTCCCCAGAAGGGTCTGCATATAAAGGTTGTTATTCAAGGTCCCAAGGACACACCCTAGAAATCACGAGCAGGTACTTACTTCTTCTTTTAGTTTTTCAACTCATGTCATCCAGTTACCCATATTCCTCCAAAAGCCATTTATGAAATGCTTGATGTGCGCTAGGAACTGCACTAATCATCAGAAAAATCAAAGACAAATGAGCCCTTGTTCTCAGGAGAACACTAAAATGTGAACCAGCGCAATTAAATGACAATATTAAATTGGTTTCAAACCATGTGAAAAATGTCTCAGGTTCCACTCCCATGCAGGCCTGCTTCAAGGCAGAAACCTAAATTTTCATCCTTAAAAGGGATCATTAGGCAACCAGGGCGCCATGAAATCTGTCTCCTGGAGGCAATAGTTGGGGGGTGGAGACCTAGGGAGCTGAACTTCGGAAAGATTGGGGCCACCCTACAAAGTGGGAATTCGCTTCCAGTTCACAGGCAGGTGAGGCAGTGCTGGGCTCTCCCATAGACAGACAGGCATCTTCTAGGACAACGCAAGTGCATGGGTTAGATAATGTTACTGGGCAGCCGAGCTGCACTTGACACCTACCATTTTATTTAATCCTCACAACCAGCAATGACAGAAGTACCACTGATAACCTGTATTATTGATAAGAAAATCCCAGCATAGAAAGTTGATAGCCTGCCTAGTGAGACATAGGAAGATAGAGGCGGAGCACGCATTCAAACCCAGGTGTAATCCGGAGCAAAATCCTTTACTTACCAGGTACCATTGTATGCTAGACAATGCACGACAGGCATTTTAAAACCAAGAAAAGTTGTAAACTTTTTCTTATACTTCTCTTACATCAACTATTAGTAAAGATTAGCAAACCCTTCACCTGTTTTTGTAAATAGTTTCTGACATAGCCACAGGCATGAAAACACGCCTATTTGTTTACATATTTTTCTGTGGCCACTTGACGTGTCAAGAGCAGAGCTGAGTGGTTGTGCTAGAGGCAGGATGGCCTGTGCAACTGAAAATATTTACTGTTTGGACCATTCCAGAAAAAGTTTGCTCACCCCTGAACTATTGTGCTATGGAAAAACATGACAATGATACTTCATAAATAATTTGATGGCATAATGTTTTTTTAAATCAGGAAGCACATTCTTCCATATCCATCATGAAGTGGTCTCTTTGTATTCAATTTTTAAAATTTTAGAGGCATCAGACAGTCTTGCTAGGTCTCTGTGACCCATTCATCCTACTCAAGCAGAAATTAGTCATTCATACGTGTTCTTGAGTAGTATCCCTCTGAATTCATTAAAAGTGCCACTATTGTGAGTAACAGACTCCTAAGGAACTCACTTTTGATTGGTTTGAGAATTAGTAATATGGCCTAACTATCTTTGAGAGAAGAATGGAAATAAGTACTTTAAAACTTGGAACATTACCTGGGTTTGAGAAGGACAAGGTAAGTGATTCTGCTGAGATTATCTTTTTTGAATTAGTGCCAGGCATGTGCCAAAAAAAAGTCTTTTCAAAAACCAAAAGGAAACGCATCTGGGGCAGCTGTACACTCGTTTACAAAACAATATCTGTGCTTTATGCACAGATATGCATCCACACATATGTACACACATTTCAGGCACACCCATCTTCTCTCCGTTGAGATTTATTTTGTTCCAATTCCTCTATCGCTTCCAAAACATGGAGTTAGCCTTATCTTCTCCATGTTCTCCTGCTCTTCCCAGCCGAGACTGAAGACCATTTACCTCTCTAGTTGTTTGCATTTAGTCTTGCAAATTATTCTCCTGCTCAGCCATCTCCCGCTACCCTTCACAATCATCATTTCCACTTCTCTTTAAACTTGTTTCCTCAATAAATGTTCACGTAGTGACTGGGATAGTCACGTGGTGCTAGAGCAATGACCCCATAAGGAAGGGTTAGGGAGTGCCCCTCCACCTAGGGGAGGTATCTGCTACAAACGCGATAGAAACACATGGATGAAGATGGGGTCAAGTGGCTAAAGCAACGGAAAGATATTTCCTGACATGGGTGGTGTCTGATTAGAATCTTAAAGGATGAGTAATGATCATTACCAGGAAAGTGGAGGAATAGCAGGGAAGGGTGGCAAGGGTTCAGGTAGGAGGGCAAGAGTGCTCAGGAGTCTCTGGTTAGAACTCGGCCACAGCCTTGCCCTTGTTTGAATTCCTGCCTCCCCCTGCTGCCCACTGCCACACCTTAGACACGGCCAGGTAGACATGCACGAAGCCATCCTTTGATTTGAGACAGTGCCGTCTGACCTCTGAGCCAGTCTGTTAAGCCTGAACATCTTTTTCTTTCTCTGGTAACAGTGCCTAAGACACCATCAGCTTCTCCCTTCACAAGCCTGGAAGGTTGGGCTCGCCCTGGGTGGCGCAGGTCATAGTTACACCACAGACCTCTCTTTATCTGGACTAGATTAGAGGCAAGATCTGGAGTTTAATCAAAGAACTGCCTTTGGGACTTTCCTTATTTAGGGAAGCTATTGTTGACAAACCAAAACTGCAGAGGCCGACTCACACCCACGGCTTATTCAAGCCAGGCAGTATGCTTAGCACATTGTGTAAGGAACAGCTTCTTTCTTTCCAGAAACCTTTGGCTTGGGGAAGGAGTGTTCAGCTGTCAATCTGGTGGTTCCACAAACATTTTTCGGTTAACATTGTGTTGGCAAAGTCTCTGCAGGATCCCATTTAAACACGTGATAAATTTATAGCCAGGCACGTATACATTTGCATGTATCTAATTTTTCCTTCCAGTGTTCACAGATTTAGAAATCTCTTTTTAAACACTCCCTGGGTAAAAACTTAAGAAAGTTTACTGCTAAGGCTAATTGTTGGAAGGCATGGCTGGTTCATAGTTTCAGAACTCACGAGTCAGGCTTATCTAGCTGATCTAGCCACATAGTAATACAACGGGAGCCCATGATATTCGGCACATTTCGGAGCCAAAGTATGACATGACGGCCCTTCTGACAGGCTTCCATTTTGCCCCTTTCGGTCTCAACAATGGACACATTCTTCTTCCAAGACAGTCACTGAGCCCAGCACTATCAGTTTGTAGCTTAATAGCTATTTGTCACTTTGGGTTGGTGTAGAAACAAGGCACCCCCACTCACAACTTTAAAAAAATGTCATCAGAGAAGGAAGTTGTAGAGAAATATTTTAGAAGTTATTTTACTAACTTTCTAGACCCTTAAAGAAATCTGGCTTTCCCCTCAAACATTTGGCTAAATTCTGTTAAAAACAGTTAAATCTAATCACATTCCTGACCCCCTTCTGTTTTATGTATTTAATGTGAGGAGGGCCAGGGATAGCACAAACACCTTGTTTTTTAGTTTTAGGGACATGATAAGAGAAGTCTTGGCTGATTCCATTATATCTGATGCTTTTGTCAGTTGATCAGAACGACCTGATTTCAGAATGTCCCTCAGGACAGAGGAAGCAATCTGAAAGTGATAGCTGAGTGTTTGGGGGGGGGGGCGCACCGCAGGGACAGGACCCCTCTGTCTGAGTCACAGCCTTCTGTCCTGCATTCCATCACAAACATCCTTTGCACATCTCTAATCTAATGTTCATAAAATAAGGTTTAATTATCTGTCCATTTCTCTGTTCCTCCTACCAGACTGTGAGCTCCTTGATACCAATCAGGTGTTATTTAGATTGTACTCCTAAATCCTGGGCAGAGTAGATGCTCAATAAACATTTGGGGAGGAAGGAAAGAAAGAAGAAAGGAAGGAAGGGAGGAAGGGAGGAACAGAGAAAGGGAGAGACAAATGTTTACTTACAATGCCTATGAAACTATTGAACAAAGCCTGATGAGTCGTTTTATTAATAACCAAGTATGGTTACTTAGGATTAAAACACAAGTTATATTTTAACAGTTACTGTGGGCCTTATATAATGAAACATAAGCATAATATACAGAGGTCCAGCACAAATAACACCCCTTTTTATTACAAATATTTTATTAAAAAAGTATAAACATGTAATTCTGTAACATAACAATATCTTGCTAAAGCACACCACATGTTATTTTAGGTGAAGTGTTCGAATTAAAACTATAAATTATTACACCCGTATTATTAGCCCACCCACACTCAAGCAGGCATTACTTCCGCTGGGCACTGTATTTTTTTTAAATATATTTTATTGACTATGCCATTACAGTTGTCCCATTTCCCCCCTTCATTCCCCTCCACCCTGCACACCACTCCTCCACCATCCCCCCTTTAGTTTATGTCCATGTCACAAGTTCTTTAGATTCTATATTTCCCATCCTATTCTTGCCCTCCCCCCATCTAGTTTCTATCTACCGTCTATGCTACTTATTTTCTGTACCTTCTCCCCCCTTCTCCTTCTCCCACTCCCCTGTTGCTAACCCTCCATGTGATCTTCATTTCTATGGTTCCTCTCCTGATCTAGCTGTCCTTTCGGTTTGCTTTTGTTTCAGGTGTGGTTGTTAATAACTGTGAGTTTGCTGTCCTTTCACTGTTCATCTTTTTTATCTTCTTTTTCTTAGATAAGTCCCTTTAACATTTCATATAATAAGGGCTTGGTGATGATGAATTCCTTGGATTTGACCTTATCTGAGAAGCACTTTATCTACCCTTCCACTCTAAATGAAAGCTTTGCTGGATAAAGCAATCGTGGATGTAGGTCTTTGGATTTTATGACTCGGAATCCTTCTTTCCAGCCCCTTCTTGCCTGTAAAGTCTCTTTTGGGCAACGTGTTTTAAAAGGCTTTAAAAAAACCGAAACTGATGAGACTTTTCATTTTCAAGAATTATCTGGGATATTAGCTTTACAAAGAGTAAAAGGTAGAGTAAAACATGAGAAATTGCTAAAATGAAATGAAATGAATTATTTATAGTTGCCACTATGAACTTCCAAAGAAGTTTAAAAGCGAACACGAAACTATTGCTAAAACAAATCAGCTTTATTCATTGTCTTTGTATATTCTGAAAACAAAATACTTGAGTCTTACTGATAAGGGGTTCATTTAATTCTTTGTAAATGCATAATTTTTTTAACCTGAATGATGTCAGCACCATATATTGGTTAATCATTAGAGGATTCCCAGTTTTCCTCCTTGTTCTACTCCTTAAACAAGAAGATCGTAAATCCTTGAAGTTTCCTTGGAGTTATCTTGAGTAAAGTCCAAAGTTTATGTCGTGTTCTGTAAACCATAAACCTCTCTACCAAGCACCGCTCACCGAGGAGTAGACTCAAAGCGCACCCAGCGTTTCTGGGACAGTCTGCTCAGCCTGCCTTCCGGCCATTCTTTAAATATTCATCAATACTTGGCCTTTTGCCCATGACCTACTTAGATTTTTCAAAACTAAAGGTTTTATTTTAGAACAGTTTTATATTTATATAAAATTATAACAACGGTACTGATAGTCGCCTCTGCTCAATTTCCCCCAGTATTAATATTTTACATTAGTATGGTACATCTGCTTCAATTAATGAACCAATATCATTACATTATCACTAACCAAAGCCACAGTTTATTCAGATTTCTTTAGTTTTTTCTAATATTCTTCTCTCCTGGATCCAGTCCCAGATACCACATTATGTTTAGTTGTCAAATGTCCTTAGGCCCCCCCGACTGTGACGGGCACTCAGACCTCTCTGGTCTTCGATGAGGTGGACAGGTTTGAGGACGGGTGGCACGGGGTTTTGTAGAATTGTCCCTCAGCTGGGAGTTATCTGATGCTTTCCTCATGGTTAGACTGGGGACACGGTTTTAGGAGGAAGACCACAGATCTGTTCTCATGACCTCATATCAAGAGACCATAGCATCAAAGTGACTTATCACTGTTGATGTTGACCCTGATCTTGAGTTGGTGCTTGTCAGTTTTCTCCTCTGCAAGGTTACCCTTCTTCCCCCATTTCCATACCGTTTTCTGCAGAAGGAAATCACTAAGCTAAACCCACACTTAAAAAGTGAATGGCTGTGCTCCACCTCCCGGAGGGTGGAGCCAGGAATGATTTTCTGCACAGGACACATGTTTCTTTTTTGCTATTTTTTCATTTGCTCAATCATTTTTTTTACATTAGCATAGACTCATGAATACTTATTTTTACTTTTACTTTAGGTTATAATCCAGTTCTACCTTATTTATTTTGTTGCTCAAATCCTACTGATGCTGGCCATTAGGAGCTCTGTGAGTTGGCTGCCTTGTCCCTTTGACACACTGCTATCATTGTGTTTTGTTTGGCTGGCTTTTTAATTTTAATTTTATCTTTTTAGTCCTTTCTTACTCTCTGGCACTTTCAGACACTTTAGGCTCACCTAGTGAGGAGAGTGGTATTAGAAACCAAGATCTGAGTGCTGGGTGTGTTCGGTGCCCTTGACTCTAGGCCTTCTCAGTGCAAGGAACAGATCGGGTGTGTGTACTGACTGGTATAGATTCACATGCGTGTAAATGCTTCTTTGTGTAACCACAGGACACATAGATAAACCTATACCTATCTTAAGCTAAACATAGGTCCATGCCATGTTCCAATGTATTAACACATGGATAGTTCTGGCCTTCTCTCTTTGCTTAACTGTAAACTCTCATTGCAACAGTGAACAATCTGACTTCCACCTCTGGCTGTATCTTTACGTAGTTGTTTATTCCCAGTGTATAGCAGTATCTGCACTGTTAACCTGTACTCTCAGGAGAAATAACTTTACCAACTAAAGCACAGTCTCCCGCATTGTTTCTTTTGCCTTCGGTCCTCCGGATCTCACTTTTCTGCAAAGTTACTAAGCACCCTGGGCACCAGCCCCTCTACCCCCGCAGTGAGGTGGTACCATGCACCTACAGGACCCTTAGATTGTTTTTACCACCTTCCGCCTTCCACCCCTGGGATCCCCAATCTCCTAGATGATTTATAAATTTGAATGCCAATTTCATTTTGTATAAACATAACATAGGTTTATGCTTAGTGCAGATTTGCCTTAACATTAAAACAATGTTTTAAATTCGTTTACATGCAGCAAAACTGATAAACCACGGAGATTTATTCATTCGTCAAATGGTTCCTGAGTTCCTATCTTGCATCAGGCCCTGCACCTGACCCTTGTGTCCGAGGGGTTTTATCTCGAGGTCTCGGGGAACACCCCTGGTGTAGCCCTGCATCGTCAGGGAAGCTCAGGGAGCACTGACTAAGCACTAAGTGAGGAACTGGATTGTGATATTTATGGCCACATCTTTGAAATCCTAAGATTCCTTAGATTTTGCAGCCACACTTCCCACAGTGCTTCAAGAATCTGCAAAAATAATCTATTTGGAGAACTGCATTTACATAAGGTTATAATTTTTTTCTTACTGCTCTTTTGCTCTTAGTAAAAAAAATAATTTAAACTGCAGGGGAGAATAATAACTACTGAAGTCAATACTAGCTTTTGTCTACTACAAATGCCTTCAGCACAACTTAAATTATAATCTGCTTTGTCAATCTGCATCTGCTGAGAGCAACAATTAAGTTGCTGCACACTTGTAGGAGATCTGCTATACTCCTTTTTTTTATGGACTTTATTTGTTGTACCAACCATGTTATCTAAGCAGCTAGTGAAACTGCATGTGCAAAATGACGCCAATGAAGAAAGGCAGTCATTGTTGCTCCTGCCATTGGCGGTGGGGTTGGGGGTGGACTGGCTGGAATTAGCAAATTAGCACATAGATTATTGTTCTTAAGGATATTAAGGCTTTACAAATCTTTTCAGCTTCATCTCATCTAACCCCCAGCACAGCGCTTGCCCGTGGTGGTATAAGGCTGTCCCCAGTGGGGAATACTTATTTCCATAGCAGATTGAGGACCAGGCAGGAACAATGCTCTGGAGTTGTATGATTGAGTTGGAAAGTTTTAAGAAAAATATGCTTAAAATCTTAACATTTATGTAACAAGACACCGGACTGTATCTTACTGCCGTACTAGGGGATGCAAGCAATTATTTTGTGTAGATCCTCCCCTGTGGTAGGAGGGACTGGGTGGTAGATCCTTCCAGCATGTTGGTTACAAGACAAGTGGCTGCCCCTTTGCAGAGGGAAACTTGGAACCTGGAGAAAGAATTCAGAAGCAGGTGCTTCCGGCTAAGGTGTTAGGTGCTTAGCAATGCTGATTAGGTATAATGACTGTATCTAAAGAGGCAGAAAGAGCTTTCCTCCCAAACTTTCCAGAATATGATTTTTGTTCACAGGAGGTATGCGTACTTTGTTGTCCAAACATTTGCTTTTGAAAACTTGGGGGCTAGAACCAGCTCAGGTAGGAGGGGCAAAGCGTACCTGACCTTCTGCTCACTGCAGACTGAAGGAAGGAGTGAGAAAAGGAAGGGCCAGGCTGGGATCCCGCCGCCTGGACTGCTGCCGTTGCTCACGTGAGTGGCTATTTAAGCTGAAACTCGAAGCGTTCTCATAACCCCTGTGACTGTCATGCCCAGGCTCTGCGGGGCCGACTAGACCTGTTGGGGAGAAGGTGGGATTTCACCTGAAGGGAGGAAACAAGGACCACTTGTCTCAGGAGAGGAGAGGAGTTTGGGACCAGGAGAAGAAGGTTCATCTCTGTCTTCTGGGAACCGAACTGGGCTTGGACTCTGAGGTGTGGGGAGCTCTGTGGACTGCAGACAGCGTGCAGAGGTTGGGCCGAGCCTGACTTGTTAAGAGTAAACAAGTCTAGAAGCAGCTGTGAGTTTCACTTCGCTTGTGACCAAGTCTCCTGTAGAGTCTCCCTGGAAGCCCGGTCTCAGATGTTCCATGCGCTGTGCAGAGATGTACTGGGTGTGTGCCTGCGTGTGCGCCTGCGTATGTGTGCTGGAGAGGGCTTTGAGAAGAACCATGTTCTTCTTAGAGGCTGGAGAAAGGGATGCTGGTGGGGGCAGACATGCCTGGCTGGGAAGAGCTGCACTCGGATAAGGGGGGAGCAGCAGCAAAGGCTGTGGGCTAAAAAGCGAGAAATAAACCTCTAAACCGGCCCCCGAGAACACAGCCTGTGACTCCTGGAGAAACCTCAGGTCAGTGGGGAGGCACGGGCACCGGTGCCCGAGGCTGTTGGGAAGTGGGGCTCACATTCGAGTAGTAAACTAGGAAGGGCTCATACATGAATGTCTTGGGCGTACAAAAAAAGTAACTTAATTTCAGTTCAAGATCATAGTTTGGAACACCAGGGACACCAAAGTTACACTTTATTTTCTTCAGCTTCTTAACACTTTTCTGTTTTCCACCAGGAAAATTACTCTATTGCAATGAAAAACAAATTCAGTACCTAATTTGGAAAAAAAGCATGAGCCTTTAACAATAGAATAATATTGTCAACATTTTAAGCTAACAGCAGTCTGTAAGAGCTTTTCTCTCCTTCACATAGCTCCTAATCTACCTGTGCTCACAGGCACGCATTCACTGTTCTCTCCCAAACATCCCCAGTGACAGACTTGTGTCCTTACAATCACAAAACCCTCGCTTACAACCCACGCTAAAATAGCAAAGGTAGTCAACTGTGCAGGTGGAAGCTTGCCAAACATCTGCTGAGCTCCTTATCGCTTGGAAAGCCCTTTAGAACCCCTTGATCTCCTTTGGATAACACTGTCTTGACAGTGTTACCAGGTAGGTTTCTTCCTTCTTTATTTTACTTTAAAACAACGATACATAAAACAATTTTAAAGGCAAGGCGGACAAGAGCCCTGACTAGCTTTCTAGATTTAGCACGTGGGAGAACTAAGTCTAATTTCCTTGTTTGGTATCACAAACTTTGATCGCTAAACAAATACGCGCAAAAGTGCGGCTTTAAACTCTGGATGGAAGTTAGCTAATCATTGACATTCGAGACACTCTGCTACTTGACTGCACTTAAACAATAAATGAACCAGCTGCTCTGCAGGCTAAGCTTCTCCTCTAGAGAAGAATCGTCCCCTTAAGAGGCCCACACAGCTCTGCTGAGGGGGTTGGCAGATCGCAACCTGTCCAATTCCTTTTCGGCATCTCTCAGAGTGCCCAGCTAGGGGACTGGCGCGGACCGGCAGGTGACCATGTACTTGTTGAATGGAGGGAGGGGAGGAAGGTAATTGCCACAACAGGAGCCCTCCTTCGGTCCCAGGTACTGCCAACAAGTGACAGATTGAATCCTCTAAACACCGCATGATTATAACCCTATTTCCCAAGGGAAGAAACTGAGGTTGTGACAGAGTACGAAATCTACGTATCTCTGGTATTTATCCTTTTTCCTGGAACAGAGCTCCTAAAACCCAATTTCCTGAGTGATGGGGGCTTGGGGTGGGGGCTCGGGGCGGGGGAGTGAGATCACCTGTCGTTAAAATATTTGGTGTCACCTCTGGCTCCTGATACAAGATCTAAGTAAGACCCTAGACATTCCAGAATGATAAGGATGTATTTTTGTTTGGGGATGTGATGACTGGTGGCCGGAGGGGCATCTCCTAAACAGCTTCAGGAGAGAGACTAAGGCATGATTAATCCTCTCCCCCTTCCTGACTTCCCAAGAGAGAAGAGGAGCAGGAGACTGAGGTAATTACCAACCGCCATGATTTAGTCAATCACACCCATGTGATGAAACCTCCATTTTTTAAAAATCCCTAAACTTCGAGAGTAGGCGTGGTGTGGGGAGGTCAGAGAGCTTCCTGGCTGGTGAGGCATCAAGATGCTGAGAGGGTGAGAGAGGGTGTGGAAGCCCCAAGCCCCTTCCCATACACCCTGCCCTGTGTATCTCTTCCACTTGACTGTCCTGAGTTGTATACAATATTATATTACAGTTTATAATAAATCTATAACAGTAAAGTGCCTTCCTGAGTTTTGTGAGTCTTCTAGCTAATTACAAAACCCAAGAAAAGGGTCTAGAGAATCCCTGATTTATAGCCAGCCTCTCAGAAGCATGGGGAGACCAGAGACCGGCAATCGGCGTCTGACGTGGGGGCAGTTTTATGGACTGTGCCCTTGCGGTGGGCGGTCTGAGGCCAGTGTCCGCACTGACCTGAACAGTGTGGAGTGCCCAGTTGGTGTCCAGAGGATTAGGGAATTGCCTGGTGTTCGATGCCACAGTGTAGTGAGTAAAAATGGTTCACAGAGGCTCAGGCTCAGAGAGGCTGGCCTATTTAACTTCAAGCAGCGTGAAAATGGGAGGAGAGCTGAGGTTTGGAGCAAATTCCCCAGATTTTAATTCGGTAATATTGAATACCATGTCGTTTATGATTTAGCTGTTTGACTTCTGGAAGGTTCCTGTTAATCCCGCTGCTGATGAAAAATGTATTTCATGAGAACCCACAGTATCACTTCCAAATGGAGGTTTTTGTGAACTTTACCAGAGACAAGCATAGTATAAATACACCCCTGAAGGTCACAGGGAGTTTCTAGGGCCGGAGCTCTGGTCCTAGGTTCACTATTTAGTAAAAGTACTAACTCTGGAAAGGCACGTGGTCTCTCACTTTGGTTCATTTTCTTCTATTCTTTCAAAACATAGGCAATTTGTTATCTGTATTTTTCTTCTGAGAAAATATGAAACTTCAGAAAATCACATTGCTCCCTTCAGTGGAATCAACTGGGGAAAAGGTGCAATAGAAATTTGAGAGATCACTCCCACCACCAAAAATTCAACCGCTGCAGCGACCCCTGCAGAGACAGCAGCCTAACCATCACCGTTCCCGTCGCCACCACCGCCACCACCATCGCCACCACCACATTGCCATCATCATCCTCACCACATCCTCAGGTTTTCTGAGGACAATACAGACATTTTTTTCTTCCTCCTGTGAATGTTACATTTATGATTTCCTTTCACTGAAGAGTTATAGCCCACAATCACCCATGAATGTTCAACCCTCCGGTATCTAAAGCATGACTTTGATAGGACACAGATTTTAGTAAGTAAACGCAAATACCCAGCATCACTAATGGCAGAGGTAGTTTACCAACTTCTCTCTTTGATCATCAGATTCTTCTCATTGTTTATTTGGAAGTGGTCAGCCTTCAAAAATGTCTTTGAAGTAAGTTTGAATAAATGCTTTTCCAAACTCATCCCTCCCACCTTTCAAAACATACACGCAGCCTTGTTTCTATAATAACATTTGGCTCTGGCTTATGGGTGTATGTTATGTAAATCTAAATGTTTTCTCTCATTGCTTGTCTTCCAAGGTCCTGGATTAATATACCACATGACTAGTAAACTGGAAGTCAGACTTTGCTCTCTACATTGTGGCTTCTAATCTATGATAACCTGTGTTATAAAAACAATCCTTATGTTTAGAAAGTATAACTAGTAGATATGGTTATTAAGATTAATTTCCTTAATCCACCTATTAGATTTTGAACACACAAACAAATATTGTCCTTTTTCTGAATATCAGTATAAAAAGTCTAAGAATCCATCTGGAACTGCCCTCGAAGTCTGCGACAGCTCTTGTGTTAGGGTGGCAAACTCTCTTTATGCAAAAAGGACTTGATTGTTGAAAAAGGCCTCATTCAGAGGCAGGCTGCTGAGTGAAGGAAATAAAGACTCAAGTTACACATTAATTTTACTTTAAAAAAGCTTCTACTAGAATATACTGCAGTGATAATCAGCAAGAAGTAAAATTCTAGGAATGGTGAGTTGCTGATGCTTATTGAAAATGCATTCACAGAGGGAAAAATGGAAAAAGAAAGTCTTGATTTCATTAAATAAACAACAAAAGACATTTCGACTTTAAATTTCAACTTTCTTGGATGATCAGTGATCGGAAGTGCAGGATAGAGAATAGCTGAGGGGCTTTTAAATTTTTTTCACATTTCAAAAAGATGTATGAGTTTTAAAAGTCTAAAAAATATTGTTGTAGTAAAATAGTTTTCTGTGTGTGGCTCCTAACCTGACTTTAAAGACAATTAACCAAACAGGTCTCCAGATGTGTTCTGAGACAAAACAGCTACATTGAAATACAGGCACAGTTTTCCAGGGGGACTATTTGGAAGGTTAGCTTATTTTAATATTAAAGGTCTAGTAGCCTCACTTAAAAATTAGACTAAGGCTGAAAATCATCTCTCTCGTTCATATGTTCCTTCTGAAAGTCAAAGAGCTTTGCGGATTTCAGACTGAAATTTCCCACAATCTTTATGAAAGGAGAGTGAGTTATATACTAAATTTACTACAGCTCCTTTGTTTTTGGTTTTGGTGCTTTTAGACAATGTATAGTCCCAGGTGTTATGTTTATAAAACTGTGAATCTGCAGCTCCTGTATCTTAATTTATTTGTTAAGCACCATATACAAAACTCCACATTATTACATATTTTGTAGCTATAGATGATGATATATATACCTAAGTGTGCTCATGACTTCTGAAAGAAAATGGATCATGTAACTGTGTCCCCAGGATTTTCCTGCCCACACAGAATCACCTGGTATTACGGAGCACCTTAAAGACACTGGGATAGAGTCTGGACAAAGGAAGACATACATGCTGGTTCCTGTGTTGTCATTTTTCTACTGTCTAATCTGAGAGACAAGTGGGCACCCAGAGGTGATGTATAACCACACCCAAAATGAAAACAGGAAGGTATTTCCTGCTCTGTGCAACCCCCCTATTCTGGACATCCAATGTGATTTTTTTTATCCTGAACATCCAATGTCAATTTTTTAGACATGAAAATAGCCAGTCCAATGCACGTCTCTAAAATTTAAGCCCTTTTGTTTCCTCCCTGTGTCTGTCACCCAGGCAGCTGTGCCTTCGTGGCAATGCACCGAAGTCAAATGTTGGGAAGGAATTCCCTGATCTGGCTCGGAACGTGCTCGGCTATTTTTAGGATTCCAGCTGGTGGCCTTAGCAGTTCTTAGAATGATCTCAGTGTGGCTGCACTTCCTTCTATTGAAATAATTTGGGAAATGAGCACCGGATGAAATTTCAGTCTGCACCTATCGTTATTGCCGCTTTAAAGTAAACAAGTTCCTAGAATTCTTTCCACTAGCCTGATGCAATTTAGTTGTTGCCCAGGTTTGGTGGGCTGAGGAAATGATGGGAAAAATCAACCAAAGTGACTTGGAATCTTGGGCTTCTTTCTATCTTCTTATGCGTAACTCAAACGGCAAGCCTCCCTTTGGATTGTCCTAGTGGTAGTTTTCACAGCGGGCTCTGCTGAGCATCACTGCAAAGGGTGACAGATCATGAGATGTTGGGGTGCTTGATGAGATTTAGAATCTTTCAGATCGCACCCAGATCTTCTGATCATATTCCCCTGGAATCAGACCCAATGACCTGCATTTTTTAACGGACTCCCAGGTGCTTCTTGAAAACACAAAAGCTTGAGAACCACTGCCGACTCAAAGGCCACAGACCTAGGAGTCAGAAATTGGAATTTCGGGTGTTCCCACTCCCATTCCACATTCCTCTATTTTACATATCAGACTCCCCCTTATGCTTTCATTTGAAGAAACCCTTCTGTGGGGAAAAAAGACTTAAAGAGACAATTACTCCGGCATAAATATCTGAAAGAGTGCTTTACATGCTTATCTTTACTGGTGATTTGTTGCTGGGTAGAATACAAACGAATGCACAAAAAATGATTTTGTCCAGGTAACTTCTGGACATAGAAAGCCACTTACTTCATTATTCCAAGGACACGCTTTCACATTTCCAGCTGCAACTGATTTGTACAACTCAGGGGACCTTGAAGACAGATCCCCATGAATGCTGGCTTGGGTATCTGAGTGAATGCTCTACCCTCATTGCACACCCAGGACCCTATTCTATATCCAATACTCAAATCTGGCCTTCAGCCCAAGAGTTCCTCATTTTAGACAAAGTTTAAGAATGCGACATGTACAAGTATAATCAAAGAATGCATCCCATATGCTGGTATTCAAGTCACACAGAATGAAGAAATTAAGCACATGGTAATATGATTGTTTGTAAGATAATTTTGTACTGTGGTACTTTGCTTTCCTAAATACCCAAAATGAGTCTTTCCTATTGTGTCAAATTTAACAAGCGATCTAGAAGACGAAAGAGACTAGGAGACTTTCAAATTTTAAGACCAGTCAAAACTAATAAAGCATTCCATTGGGTTTCACATGGTATAAAACTCATTAATATGATTCCGATAAGTTTGCTAGCATAAAAAACTTCAAACTCATAAAATATGGTAGATGGTGACTTATGTATCTTTATTTATTAAGCACCTCCTATAAACAAAGCTCCATATGATTATATATCTGGTAATAGTTGCAAAGGAAATAATATATCGAGGCAGGTCTTCGAGATTCATATAATCGAATAGGGGCACATGAAGGACAGGAACAGTGTCCACACTATGTCCCACAGCAAATGCAAGCACTAGAGCTCTGTCATTTTGCATGAGAGAAGGGAAAGTCAGAGAGCTTCCTTCTGGTGCTTTCCTCCCATGAAGCGCCCCCTTCAGGTGCCTAATGATGGTACGTTTCGCCATTGGGTTCCTTGGTGTATTTGTGTGTGAGCGTGTGTGTGTCTGCCTTTCTCTGGATACTTGGTTCTGTGAATTTTTTTTCTCCTCATTTTATATCTTTTACATCTTTCTTTTTAATGCATATGCACTAGAAAATTCAAAAGTTAACCTAGAGTCAGTTGCTGTTCTCAGTTACTTAGGTATTTTTCAGAGATATCCCATGAAAATATAAGCATAATGTGTATTACCTTGAGATTATTTCAAGGAAATAAATATATAGCTACTGAATTTTTAAATGGCTATGTAGCACTCTTATCTGAGTTCTATGCATGGAATTCTTTTATTTTAACTTTAATTCTAAGAATTAAAATTCTTTCTTTCTACACCCACACACACATACACACACACACACTCGTATTTGTAGAGTTTAAGTATAGAAATATTTGTCTGCTTGGGCTGCCATAACTAAACACCATTGACTCGGACAACAAAAATCCATTTTCTTACAGCTTGTAGGGGACCGGTTTGTCTTGGCCTGGCAAATGTGACTCAGCTCTGTATGGAAAAACTACAGATGTGAAGTGGTGGGCAGGAGCCAGACCTTCAAACCGAGTTTTCCCATAGGAATCAGGCCTAGAAAATACTTACAGACTGTTATGGCTTGCTCTTGCTAAAACTCCCTCACCCTGGTCTAAAGCAACAAATGTATATTGTTTATCCTCAAGTTAACTCCTAAAACCCATGTGAGCTCTCCCAAGGACAGAGCTAATGAGCTCATTGCCATTCCCCTCTGCATGCTACTTCTATTTCCTTGATTGTACCTAGAATGTAGGTAATAATGCTCTGTGTGATAGATAATAAATCTTTGTTTGATGTAAGACCCAAGGAAGACAATAAAAGCCTGTCTAGGCAAGGGTTGGGGCGCTCCCCTCTTGAGGGAGTGGCCGAGGCGCCATAGGCACTCTCCTCTTCAGAGAGTAGTCGTGTGCCTGTTCCCTTTTTCCACACAGGGTCGTTGTCGCCTGCGCATTGATTCTCGTCGTATACCACAACAGGCGGACTCTGCCGGACAGGGTCTGCAACACAGCTCTGGAGACTGGAAGTCCCAGCTCAAGGTCTGGCAAGGTTGTTTCCTAAGGAGAGCGTTCTTCCTGGCTTTCAGGAGGCCAGCACCTTAATGTGTGCGCATGTGGTCCTTCCTCCATGCAAGCACTTGGAGGAAGAGAGCATGAGTTGTCTTGAGTCTCTTCTTATAAAGACCCGAAACCTATCTACTTCAATTGGAAATGAGGCCACTGCTATGGCCTCATTCACCCTTAACTACTTCCTTACAGACCCCATCTCCAAATACAGCCAAATAAAGTGAGGGCTTTACAGTGTGAATTGGGGAGAAACACTACCATTTAGTTCATAACCTAGAATCTATTATGAATTCATTTAGACAAATGGAAGGCATTAGGGTAGTGTTACAGATTAGTATGAGGCAGTGACAGCCCATTTTAAGTTTCTCGGAGGGCTTTGCTGTTTACTCACTGGATGTCAGACTAGGCTTGAGAGTCAGAACAGGATGCTTAGATCCCAAAGGGGAATGGACAAATAATTAGAAGACACCTTAAATATTAGAGCTCTTTTTATAATGATTCCATCGTACACTTTTACAGTTTATTTTTGTGGTATTTTATAATATATGGAATGTATTAGTATAGTCTTATGTGCATGCAATTTATAGCATCATAAACACAGCGAGGGACAGCTCCGGCTGGGTGCTGACAGCTATACCATGACAGAGGTACGAGATCACTTGTAAGGATCAAAGGTGGCCTCTCTCATGGTGTAGAAATTCATGAACACAGTTAAGACCCTAAAACTTGATAGCAAGGGTAGATTGCAAAAAAAAAATCATCAAAGAAGTAGAAAATAGTGGTGGAAGAAAAGAAAGGGTTAAACTATGCTACTCCGAGACCAGAGGGGAGAAAAGGAAAAGGAGAAAGAGGAAGGTATGGTTATTATTTCACAATATCTTTTAGCTGTCAGCTTTGTTTGCCCTATTTATTCCTAATAATCAGCTTGGTGGCATGAGTCCAACTAACCACAAGTGATAATCATGCCAGTGTTTGCACTCGCAGGGGACAATGGTTTCTTGCAGAGGGCTCTGGGTGGCTCAGAGTTTATCCTGAACCATTTCTGTGTTTCCTTCAATGAGAGAATAATGCTTGGCCTAGACCCAAACATTCTCTCGGTTGCTTGGTTAGAGAACTGAGAAGCTGAGTTAAGTGCACTCCCGTGACACTCTCACAGGTAGGAGACCTCATGAATTGTTTTCCTCGAGAAGGTATTTTAGGATTTGTGTGTTAAAGCTTCTTCGGAAAAGGGGAAAACTCGTCAGGGGACTGGCTGCCTTTCAGTAAAGGGTGGCAAGTCCTTCTTTACGGGCTTATGGAGAAGTTGAGAGCCTTTCTACCTGCCTCCCTTGAGGCACATAGAGTGTTAAGTGCTACCCCCAAACTCTCCAGAAATCCAAGGGGTGGCTTCTGCTCGGTACCTGCAAACAGTGCAGGTCTCTAAGCAGCAAATGCACAGGCCGACAAGGCACAGAGAACAAAGTCCTTGTTAGTCCTTCCACTTCTTCATCTTAAAAAATGAGATTAAGAACAGTACCTGCCTCATCTGGTTGCTGTGAGTTAGTGAGCTAATGTAGGTAAAGTCCCAGCGCAGTGCCTGATTCACAGTAAAGGCTGCATTGCTGTTTGCTGATGTTCTGAAGGGTCCTTGTCCTCCAATTCCCTTTTCTATTTTACCCCTCCTCTCTATTCAATAATAAGACTGCAGTAAGTGAACACTGACATGGGAAAAGGATGTGATAGGAACCATGGGGAGGCAGTAGGGGAAGAGTTCGTGAGCTTTTAGTTTCACAAGAACAGACTCTGCAGAGATGAAACCAGGACAGAGGTAATAGGTTGGGGGGATGTTGGATGAGCAGTAGGAAGGCACCCGTCCCTTCACCCTCACTCACACACTGGCTGGGAAAAAGTGACACAGATTGGGAAGAGACTGAATGGGACCCAAGAGTTCTGAGAGCGCGGATACTGGTAGGTTTCTGAGAAAAGAGGCCAAGAGCCCTGGTTTCCACATCAAGTGATTGAGATGCTGGAACCTAAAACCAAAGCAACAAAAACCAACCAACCAACTAAAAAACCCTCACATATAATTTCATAGGATCTGAGAGTAGAGCAAAACCACACCCCATTTCTTTAAAGTTCTGGGGAAGAGGCAATTAATGACTGTATAGTGTGACTTGGCAGATGTGGCTGTAGTCAGGCTGCGCAGTTTCTCAGGCCCCATCCTGTCCCCAGCATAGTTTCTTAGCCCCCAGGAGAGGTCAAGAGCATGAGAACCACCTGGGTGGAAGGTGATGTTAGATGCGATGGGACTTCCCAGCAGGAACCAGAATGAATAGACAATACTGAGGATGGAGACCAGGTACGCCCTCACCAGACTCCACACAAACACCTCGACACTCAAAAGCCACAGTGGGGAAGACGGAGAGAAAGAAAAACTGACTCCACCACCCTGAGACTTAGAATAGAAATTACGTTGAGTGATGGAAAAAGAAATCAAGATACACTTTTTTTGCACATCTGAATTCACAGACAGAGATTCATACCTGCTCTACCTGTTTTCTTCATGACTCAGACATTGCCCTCATTTGGGAAAAATGAAGTGAGTTTTGGCTTGAAAGGTTGAGTTCACCCCTGGCAATCGATGAGTCAACAGGGCATGTCTCCATGGCCTATCATGGCCCCACAAAGACGGGAAGAGACTGGAACCTTGGGAACATCTGACACCATGAGATCACAGTTATAGCACATCAGGGTGGGGGAAGGGATGGTGAGCAAGCGCTTAGGAGCTCCCGCTGCGAAGGATGGGGTAGGGGACATGGCTCAGATTGCCGGACCTCTGTTCCAGGCAGGAACTATGGTAATGTCTATGCCTGTGACATCGGAATACCATAATTCTGCATTTCTATTCTGTTCTAGCTGGTCTCCAGACAAACATTACTTGATGTCTACTATATTCCGTAAATTGTGTTGGATGCTGGGAACATTGCTGGGTAAATAGGGTATGGTCCCTGACTCCAGAGTGTCCCTGACTCCCTAAGCTCACAAGGAGATCCTTCAATGTGAGGTGGGCAGTAGGCAAGCTAGGAGCACAAAGAGAGGAAAGTTTGTCCAAGGTGAGTGTTCTGGAGCAAGTCCCAGAAGGAGGGCTTCTAGGCCGGGTTTTGGAGGATAAATAGGTCTCCATACAACAGACAGAGATGAGTGGGAAAGAAATTTCTGACAGATGACATAGCTTGACCAAAGGTATGCAGGGGAGGAGCTGCAGACGGTGCTTAGAGAGCAAAGCATTCAGCATCTCGGGGCTGTCAGGTCAGTTGAGTAAAGAGAGAGGTGGAAGTTTGAGCAAAGTCATACAGGACCTTGAGTGCTATAATTAGGAATGTAGCATCCATTCTGGAGCTGATGGGTAGCTACTGACAGGTTTCTGGCAAGAGAGTGGTATAGCCAGGTTTATGTTTTACAAAGATGTGTCTGGCAAGAGAGTGGTATAGCCAGGTTTATGTTTTACAAAGACGTGTCTGGCAACATTTGGAGGACAAATGAAAGAGGACTCAAAAGGGGACAAGAATGCAAGGTGGTAAGACTGGCCTGTGGTCCTCTCATTCACCAACCAGCTCCAGCAGGACTCTAGATTGGACCACGGGCTCCCCGGACCCACCCGTCAAGTCTTGCTTGTAAAAGCTGTCCAGGATCAGATACATCTGAGTTGAGGGCTGCTGCTTAGGCTGGCTTCTAAAGACTTGAAAGGAGCAATAGACAACCCTCCTTGACTCAGACCTCCTGCCTGTATCCTATCTGGTAACTTCAAGATCTGGATCTCCCCACTTTCTTCTTCCTGCCCTTGCTACTACATGGCTTCCACTTACAGCTGCTCGAACCATCCCTGTCCAGCTGCACCCACCCGCTGTGGCAGTGATATTCTTGGACCGAGCAAGCAGGCATCCAGACAGTCTTGCACCCGTTGGCCAGTGCAGGGTGTTGGGCAGGTATCTCTGCCCCTTCAGGGCTCCCCGTTTCTACCCCTCTGAGCAGGGTATGAAGCCTCAGCCTGACTTTGGACCATGGCAGATTCTTCCCTTGTCAGAGCTGCATTTTCATAATTAACAGTGGGTCAGGGCTTCTGGGGATTACTGTGACTTAATACTGCCTCTTGCTAAATCATTTGGAGACATTTCTCATATAGCCGTCTCAGCTTCCAGTGACTTCAGTCTGGCTCTCTCAATTCATTATTCATGCCCATGGCTCAGATTTTTACATCCTCACAGCTATTGCTGGTCCCGTAATATTGGCTGGGAAATGAAGGAGCCAGAAGAAGGGCGAGAGCGTACAAAGGGGGTGGGGGATGGAAAATTCCAAAGGTGAATCACGCCAAGGGTGGTGGTGGCGAATGGCAGTGGGTCAGGTCTGCAGATGGTGGGACCTCGATCGAAGAGGAGTTAAGAGCCAAACAAGCTCCTGGAGACAAGAGAACTGGGCAGAGAGAAGTGTGGAGCTGCCCTGGGAAAGGAAATTATGGGACTTGATTGCAGGAGCAAAATGCAGCTCTTGCTATTGATTAGATTAGTTTATCTCTGCAGAGCAGCGCTAGGCTGCAAAGGAGAAGCCAGGAGCTCCCCGAGCAAAGTTCCCCGAGAAAAAAGAGCAGGCTTCGCTGCTGCCTGCAGTTTTCTCACCAACAGTCCCTTTTAAAGAATAAGTCTTCCCCTCCCTCCCTCATTTTTAGGTTGGATAGTCCAGTTAATTCTGTTGATTATTTCAGCAGATCCTGTTGACATTGTGGCCCTAATGACTTCGGCACTTGGAGCAGAGGGCTGGGCAGTGTTGGGCTCTGATGGGACAGGAGCAGGCCCAGCGGTGCTGGAGCTGGCAAGACCCTGGCGGTGACCTACCCGAGCTGTTCTCCACCCAGGCTGCACCTGGACTCACCAGAAGGCTTTGGGAAAGAAAATACCTGTGTCTGGGGCCTGCCCAGGGAAGTTTAATTTAACAGGTCTGGAGCAAGGCCTTTGCATGACTATTAAAATAACATAATGAGTCTACTGAGCAGCCAGGGTGGAGATCCCCGACTGAGTCCAGACGTCTCATTTTGTGCATTAGAAATGGCTCCTGGAGGTAACGTCTCGTGCCCCCATGTGCCCAGTTAGGAGATACAAGGGTCTTCTGCCTGTCCCCAGGCCTGTGCTGCTTGGCTAAGCTTGACATCTCTCAGCACAAGTACCTGCCTGGTGTGACTCCTCACACATCCTACCAAGAGATGATGGGGAGGTTGCTTCCTCACATGTCCCCTCAGGGCCCAGCCACCCACCCTTAGGGCTCAGTTCCAGCCTGCTGAATATTTTGTAACAGCGTGAAGAGAGGTTAGGTATGTAAATAACTCCTTCTATGAGGGAACACGTATACAAGCAGGCAGAGACTCAGCCTCCTGTCACTTGTGTTTGATAGCAGGTGGCTTTGTCTCTGAAATGCAGTCATTGCTAACCATAAAAAAAATGTGGAGCAAACAGTTAAGAGAGGGAGCTGCATTACTGAGCCTCCATTTAGAACCATCCCTTTGATCCTGGATGGGGCAGGGCATTTCTTAGGGAACTTTGGACTTTATACCTATTTGATTGGACAGGGAAAGCTAGGGTAGTGAAAGTGAACATCGATGTGGAGAAATCAAGCAAAAGGACTCCATTTTCTTTTTAAAGGAAAAGTCAAGTTTATCGACAGCTTGGGGAATTTCAAATGGAGAACATGCTGTTTAGCTTTCTCTTGTTAATGTCAAACTTCAAATGGTTATTCCTTTTTCCTTTTTCTTTTTTAACTTTAAAAAATATAAATAGAATAGTTTTCAGCCTAGTAATACTGAATAACTATAATAATTATAATAAATGATAAATAAGAGATTAACTTGATTTCATACAAGGCTGCATTCATTTTGGATGATCTTCTGGTCGCATTTAAGGACAAGACAAAAATTTATCAGATGACGTGCTTTCACATGGAAACAGAACGTTTTTGAACATTTGCTTTAATTCATTCCCAAGCTCAGATGAGCATGATAATAGAATAGTGGTTTCCCCATCAACCTCTTGGGGCGACTCCCCACCCCCACACTGCTTCCAGTCCCATCCTAAATCCCAGAGGATGGAGGATGAAAATGGGTTCTCATCATGCACCTGGCAGTTGGCAGCACACGCTCCCTGGAGAGAGATCTCCCCTCAGTGTTGCAGTGGGAGGCTTAATTTACACATAGCACGGAATTCATATTCATGTGCTCCCCATTTAGGCCTCCTGTGTTTACAAATTTCCTGATGAACCAGAAGTCAATAATCACAGCAACTGTAGATGTAGAAACAGAGGGAGCGTAGAGTATACCATCCACGTCAGCGAATGAGCAGTATTATGGAGCCTGGAATAATGGCGAGCTTCAAGTTCACTTGTGTGCAGTTCCCTCAGGGTAAAACTGGCAGCTATGTCTTAAAAAGGGGCACCGGAAAACTCAGTTGTTTAAAAACAGACATCCTATGAGTGCATTATTGAGATTTTTACGGCTTCAGTGGGCAATTTCAACACCTTCTCTGAAAGTTTTCCAGGTAGAAATCTTCCCAAAGTTCTATGAGAAAAGAGAGCTAGGTTTCACCCAGGACAATAGGCCCCCGGGTCCTCGGAGGCAGCGCCCGAGGCCTGCGGTAGGTTAGTGCACCCGGCCCCACTGCGGGGCAAGCGGCGTGTTACATAAAGGCCCGTTATCATGGCTTGCTTTCATGCATTGTGCCATCGCAACGGCTGCCATTTGGGAGTGTGAAACTTTTTTTCTTTTAAGAAGAGATTCTATATTTGCAGCAGCTAGAAAATATTGAGGCCTTCAAGATCCATATATCTGTGTTTTAGTGTATTTCAAAAACCGTTTTCTAAGTGAAGTCTTGGTTCTCTTCTGTATTTGTGTGGCGGGGGGAGGTTGGGGAGAGATTGGGAGGGAGTAAGAGAGAGACAGAGACAGAGAGAGAGAGAGAGAATAGGGGCATCGATTCAGATATAATTCCTTCTTGGGTCCTTTTGTTCCATAAGATGACGTAAACTCCCTCGAGCCTTCATCAGCACCGTGGCGTTTCTGCATTCCAGTTTCTTGCTGCAATGTGTAATCCCGCATGTTTTCTCACCTGCTGCGGTTCAGGACCTCCCCCTACTGAAACACCTAGGCTCAGAGGGGGGAAGATGACCCCAGTCTGGCCCTAGGCTATTCATCAGGTGGGGACATGACCCACACCGGTCCAATTTAGACGTCATCTGTGGATTTTCTAGATTTGAAGTGGAGAATATTTTCTCTCTTTTTTCTTGCCTGTGGGGTCTGAAGTGCCTAGAATGTGCCTGGCCCATTGACTCGACCCCTCTCGTTGTTGTCATCAGGGTTTGCCATCAGAACTGTCCGTGGACACAGCCCTGGCACGAGCAGGAGCCTGAAAGCATAAGAGCAAAAACAAGAGCTGACATGAGGGGTAAAGAGAGAAATCTGGGACCATTGCTGTAAAGCCATCCTTTCCATGGTCTGGTTCTATGAGCCAATACATCCTTTTGCTTGTTTGTTTGTTTGTTCATTTACTCTAATCTGAGTTGGGAATTCTGTCTTTTGTGATTAAAAAGTTCTAACCATAACAACAACATGATGTTATTTGCCAAGTGCCTAGATGTACATAAGAGGAAAAGGGTAAAAGCATGATGCAGGAGTTTCCAGCAGAGCATTCTGGGACTGCGACAGAAAACATGAGAGACAAGTTTAGAGATGAAGGTAATAAACTTAACTTTGAATATATTGACTTTGAGGAGCTTTGGATTTTTCCACGTGAAGCTGTGCATTAGGTGTTTGAAAATGTGCATAGAAAACTCAGGGGAGAGTTCAGAAATGGGAGTGCGGGTGTGGAGTCGACAGCATGGTGTAGCCGCTGAAGTCCATGGCCCTGGCCAAGGCCATGAGGGAGACTGGGAGCAGGCAAAGGAGGAGGAATGGGCCTGGAAGAGACATTGGCCACAGGGTGATACAGCCCAGTGAGAGAGGAACAAGAGCCTCGGGACACATAAAATGACAGAGGTCAAAGAGGATAATTCCAACAACATTCTCAAAGGATGCCAGGAGGCTGGGGTGGGTGAGAACTTAGAAGAGTCATCACATTTTACAAGTAATTGATTAATACCCCCTGAGGGAACATTTCAGTTTAGCAAAAACAAACTTCCCAAACTCTCAACACAGGGTTGAGAAATAAATGGGAGAAAGGATGAGAAAGGTGGGGCTTGGGGAATAGGGTTGAGGAAAAGGGTTGGGAATTCCATAATAACAGTGGAATCAGATCAACTTTTTTTTCCTTTAAGAGAAATTGTGATTCCAGCACATTCGTATGTTGAGGAGAAGTCAAAAGGCAGAAAAAAAATACATCAACTGGGTAATGACTGAGAAACCAAGTTAAAAGAAGGAGTAATAGAGGATAAAGAATGAAGTCTTGGAGAGGTGAAAATATATTCCCTTATTTAAGACAGTAGGAAGAAAGAAAATGGCCGTGATGAGCCTGGGAAATGTCACATAGAGAGAACACTAGCTAGCAGAAACTCCATCAAGTGATATGGAATTCCAAAGGTAGATGACAAAGTCAAGTAGGAAGGGTAGGCGAAGGAACCTAAGTGTGGAAAGAATTTGCAACCACTAGGAGAAGCTAATTAAGTTTATCATAGTCATTTTGGAGCCACTCTGAGGTTAGAAAGCATAAGTTGGCAGCGGACTCAGTCCATAGCCCCTCGCAGCCCAAGATTAGGAATGGCAAAAAGCAAAGCTGCATTTGCTCAGCTCTATTGAAGGTCAAGGAACAAGGGAATCTAGGCTGCTGGTGAGTCTTACTGAGTTAAGGGAGCATGGTGGTCTCAGGTCTGAGCTCACTATCATGGACGGGTCTTACGGTGGACATGGCGTGGTGCCGGATCCAGCACTTCAGGGATATTCAATAAAGATCTCTTTCGTGGAATAAAAAGCCACTCTTAAACTTTTATGATGGACTCTTTCATCTTGTTTCAGCTCTGAAACACAGGAATCACTTTCCTCTCTTCCCCACATTTGTTCTGGCAGAACAAGATGTTTCTTGGAATCACTCTTCTGGAGAGAGAGGGGGGTGGTGGCAATGAGAAAAATGAGAAGTAGAAATTTAAAAAAACATGAATGTATTTGCATTAGCATTTGGAGGAAGGAACTGAACTGGGGGTGCTCGGTGTGCGTGTGCGTGCGTGTGTGTTTAAACGCAAGAGCTGGTGGTTTGAGATGAGGAAGTGCATGAGTCATACAGCAGGGAGGCTGCGTAAAGAAAGAGGTGGGAGCAAGCAGAGCTGGGCAGTATGCGGTGTGACCAACTGTCCCAGTTTGTCCGGGGTGGACAGTGGACGTGGGACTCTGAGTGCTAAAATGAGAAAGTTTGAGAAACATCAGGATGATTAGCCACCCTAGCAGTGTGGGTGGCCAAATATTTTTGTCCAAGTTTCCCCCTAAGTGGAGGAGTTTCAGAACTCCTGGAGACTTTGTGGGAGATGGCACCCCAGGATATCCTCTGGGAAGAACCATTTGACTTATATTGGCAGACTAAAACTTCTTCCCTCTCTGGACTGTCCATGTTTCTAAATTGAGCTTCTTGGAAGATTTCTAAACCTTCTAAATTATCGATCTGAAGCTAAAAGTGTGACGCTGGCCTTTATGCCACCCTAGCCTACTGCCCCCATCACAAACATAGCATTCGTGTTAGGGCCTGAACGTGTCACTGAAGGATCCTTACCAGCTTTCTTGCAGTACAGTAAACGGATTCTCTTTTCCTGCCCGCCCTCCCCCAGCTGGGAACACTGTGGTGAGGACCATCCACTGTCTCCAACGTTAAGTATGAAGTGAGACATCTGCATGTTTCAAAGGCCAAAAAAAGCATACACCCAGTGGGATCTTATTAGCCTGCTGAATAAAATGCATAAACATCACAAGAACACCGTAGACAAAATATGACAGAGAAGAGACACATATGTGACAGAAATAGAATTGTCTTTAATATTCATGTTGGATCCTAAAGTCCTGGAGTGAATGGAGCTTCATCCTGGATATTGCTGAACAGTAGTCAGTGAATTCAACAACATTCAACGATTCAAAGGCAGTAGGGTAGGTGCATGGGAAGAGGGGACGAGTGTGCTCAAAACTTCTGTCGGGGATACAGAACCTGCAGACAGCAGTTGAGAAGTCGTGGTGGGAAAAACAAACACAGAAACACTGAGGGGAGAAAAAGGTGGGAACGCCCCGCCTTCGGAGCCGACTGCCACTCTCTCTCACGCACCTTCACCTTCACCTTCGGTATGAATGACTTACTGCTTTGTTCAAATTCTTGCTCCTAACTGGTGGATCTCAAGCTTGACTGCATATTGAAGTCACCTGGGGAGCCTCTAAAAAGCTGGTGCCTGGGTCCGGTCCCAGAGATTTTGATTTAATTGCTCTGGTTTTAGCTTTGGCCTTGGGCTGCTTCCGTGCAGCCAAGATTGATAGCCACTGTGCCCTCGATCAGGAAATGAGGAGGAATGGCCCAGGTCCATGGTCCTCAAGCTCCGTGTGCCTGAGCATCGCCTGGACATCTTGGTCAACTGTTTCCTGCAGCCCATCCTCAGAGGTTCTGATTCAGGAGAGCAGGAAGTGGCCGGAAGAAACGCAGGAGTTCTGCATTTCTAACCAGCTCCTAGGTGATGCTGATGTGGGTGGTCCAAGGACCACTTTTTGAGGACCACTGTTCCAGGTGGATCCTATGTTACTATGTCCTGAGCCAATTAAGCCATTCAGCATTCTCTCTGTGTACCCCCCAGAGCTGAGGGATCTCTGTGGACCCTCATGTACATGTGCTTGGGGGACATGTCCCTCATGATTCATCCCATTCCCTTGAAACAACTGAAGGAAGGCAGCCTCTCTCTTTCCAGCCTGGAAGCGTAAAGGTTTTATTCTTTGCTGTTCTTCTTGGTTTGGGGCAAGCCATCTAATTACCACACCGGGTGTCAGGTAATCCCAAGGAGCTTAGTGTCCTGGGCATGCGTGAGCCGTCTGCACGGAGGGAGTCCTGCAGACCTACTGGCACCCCAGCTAGCCGGTCCGCCTTTCCTCCGTGCACAGCCTCCACTCCGACCTGGAGCCTCCCTCTGTGCTCTGGACCTGCCCTCCTGCGACAAGCAGGACTCACAGTGCATTTGGAACCCCGCCGTGGAAAGACACATTATGCTCAAGAACCGTAGTAGCCCAAGCAATGGTGACAAATCATAGGTACCAGGTATGGGGCACTCTGCCAGAGACTGTGCTGGCACTTCACAGATGTCATTTAACATAGCCCGCACCTGGCTCCAAAGTCCGCCCTCTGCCGTTCTGGCCACAGGGTAGAATAGTGTGGAGAAAAGAGCACTGCTCCCCTGGCTGGTAAATGGCCAGGCTTTGATCCCAGATGCCTCTGAGTGGACAGGTAGCCTCGCCCAGGTTGCTGGCCCCACCCCGCCCCTCAGTGCTTAAGCCCTCAGACCCTCATCTGTGAAGTAAGGGGGCTTGGCCGGCTGCTAAGCCCCCCTCTCACACTGACTTTCCGCCAGCTGAGCTGAGAGAACGCAGCCGAGTTCCCTGTCCTGGGACTCAGCCCTGCCTGGCGACCGCGCCGTGTGCTCGGCAGACCCGTTTCCAGGGAGAGCACTTCCCGAAGGTCCCGGCCGCGTTGCTGTGGCGCCACTCGGCCAAGGTGGCTGGAGGTCACGTCAACCTCTCTGAGAGCCTCTGTTTGGCAGTTTTTATCCCCATTGTAAAGTGACCCTCCTCTGGTGAAACTTCGTGTTCAATTGTCTGGGACAGTACTCGATGAAAAGCTGATCACCGGACACCTGATGGAGAGGTGGCCTGAAATCGGATACGCTCCAGCACACGCCTCTCCGCTCCCCGTCTGTCAGCCCTGGAGCGACAGCCCAGGGGACGCCCTCCCTGGAAGAGCCAGCAGGGCGGGTGGACTGACGGAGGGTGCTCTCACAGATTTTTATTATGATAGTTACTAGTATTATGGCTGTTGCTACTAATAACACATAGCACGCTGTGCTACTTTCCCGCAAGAAAACATCTGACTTCAAATTAGGGACCTTACATTGGAATGGACTCTTCTTTTCCCAATGGGCACCATTCCTCCTCTGTAATGTGGGAGGGAGGGGCGAGGTGGGCCCCAGATCTTCAAGGCCCTTTTGGCTTTATGCTTCTGTCCTTCTCCGTGAGATTTTTCTAGCAGACTGGCGAGAAAGGAGACTCAAATAGGGTAACAGAACCCAGGGAGGGTGGGGGCCAGGAAAGCTGCTTCCTAAACAATCAAATACTGTAAAGGTTTGTTGTCATTATTGTTGACTCTTTATTTATATATTTATTTTAAAAACTGGGGTGAGATACTCAGAACAGAACATTTACCATGGTAACCAACCATTGTTAAATGTAGTCAGTGGCACTGAGTGCATTCACATTGTTGTGGTATTATCACCGCCAGCCATCTCCGGAACGCTCTTCACCTATGAAGACACGGTGAGAGGCTTAGCAGAGCACTGAAAAGTAACATTTCAAAAAACAATGGTATTTTGAATTATTAATTTCCTTTGTAGGGATTTAAGGCATTTTGCAAACATTATCTTGTTTATTCTCACAATGACCTTGTAAGGAGCAGAGAGAACAGCGAAGTGGGGGGATCAGACAGAAAGAAGAAAAAAGAGGGGGGACATAGCCCCTCGCTGAGTTTCACGACACCCAATCATTTACTCAGTGAATCACTGGAGGGTCTCACAATTTTTAGGCCACTGATGGTCTTAGAACTTGACTTTCAGTCCATTTTCAGTTTCTAAGACTGACTGTAGCATCAGCCAGACGGGGGCGGGAATATGTTTTTGAAGTTACAGCACAGTGTGGACTCTCCACGCCTTGTGACAGGGCTCCCTCCTGGCCACATTGCCGAGATGGGCCTGTGGGGCTGGGAGTGGGGGCGGGGAAGGCTGGCTGCTGTGGCAGAGGCCAGGAGGGTACATTACTCCGTTCTGTCATCTCTGGGAAACTGCTAATAATGGGCTGGGGCTGAAAGGCTGACGGGTCCAGGTCTAGAGAGGAGCACTGTCAAGTGCAGACGGCTTCATGACCTGGGAACTGAAGCTCCCGGGCTCCCGTGTGTGCTTGTGCGCATGTGCGTGTGCACCTGTGTGTGTGTGTGTGTGTGTGTGTGAGAGAGAGAGAGAGAGAGAGAGAGAGAGAGAATAAACTACGCAGAATTCAGATACACTGTAAAAGAAAAAAGTGTGCTGTTTTTCTTCGTTGTGGATGAGGGGGTCAGAAGAAGAAGTTAGTAAAGTTCATAAGCTTTTTATTTATTTTGTGCAATTGAGTGAGCCTTTAAAAATATATCCCTTGTTGGAGAACAAAATTGTGTTTGTATGAAGTTATGATTTGATTAGAGTCATCTGGTTGGCCACTGGAAAATGTCCAATGAATTTCCAGGAATGAGAAGATGTCAGTGTTCCTGGTGCAAAGTTCAAATCTCTAGCGTTTAGGAACAATCCTGTATAAGCAGTGATTAAAAGCCAGACGTGAACCTAAAAAACGACCTGGTTAACACCAAGTTAAGTAGGATACTGTCACTTAGCCTGGAACATACCCATCAAAGTATGTCGGGAGAAGATTGCCGCTTCTTGATGAACAGAGTGTGCAATTACTAGGTCCACTGGTTTCCACTCAACCAGATACATCCTTCCCTGGTTCCTCAGCAAAAACAAATGGAAGCACATGATAAATATTAGCTCTGTTGTTGTTACCTCTGCAGTTGACCATACTCTGGTGGACCGACAGGGAAGCCAAGAGTGGCTGGCTTTCGATATCCTTTCTTCACTCACTCCATTTGTTAAGAACCTGCTTTGTACCGGGCACTGTGCTGTGGGGCAGGGAGTCAGCTTTGACACTCGAATGAGTTTACAGACTAGCAGAGGGAGGCGGGAGTACAAATGTATCAGTGCAACCAAGTGTCATCGGGAAGAAGTGCGTGCGGAAGGTGGTCAAAAGGTACAAACTCCCAGTTATCAAATAAAAGGGCGGTGTGTACGCCATGTGTAGTGCGGGGACTACAGTTAATAACACCGCACTGCACACCTGGAAGTTGCTAAGAGAGTCAGGCTGAAAAGTTATCGTCACAAGAAAAAAATGGAAACTCTGTGTGGTCATAGATTTAACCAGAATGATCATGGTGATTCTTTTGCAATATCTGCACATGTTGAATCATGTTATACACCTGAAGTTAATATAATGTTAAGTGTTATTCCTACCTCAATTTTTAAGAAAAGTTGGTGTGTAGGAAGTACAATGAAGGGATCAATGAGCTTGTTGGATGGTGTGTGAGGAACCAGGGAGGGCTTTTGCGAGAGATGACATCTAAGGGGTGTGTGGGGGGGGTGGGTTAATAAATCATAACTTTCCATGCAGGAGGAGTTTGGGAGGATAGGTTAGAAGCACAGAAGGCACCGGGGAGCAATTAAAATGAAGGTCAGGCTCCCTACACGATCTTTACAAAATAATTACCAAACAGAATGGCGTCCCTGGCAATTGGTCCTGCCTGAAAGGAGTTGGCTACAGATCCTTAGAAGATAGCAGGAAGGTGAAACTGAATAATGGAAAGAAGGCTAATGACAAGAAAAAAAATAAGTGAGAAAAGTTGAATGGGATAGGAGTAAAGAAAGGTAGAAAGCTTAAGAAATCCCATATTATATCCCAAAGGAAGGAAGAACTGACGTGGCCCCCATCAGACAGAAACCTCCCGACCCTCACTAGGATAACACGGTGGCATTTGGCGGCCCAGTCCATAAAGACTAGCAGCCAACTGCTTATCAGGTGCAGCCTGGTTCCGGTGGCTGGTGGGGCTGCACCCCGGGGCACGGGCTCCTAGAGGGCTCCAAGGGGCAGCAACAAGGCCCATCCTCTGCCCTGTGCCTGTCACCTGCCCACCTCCTTCCCCCAAACTCGTCATGACCCAGAGTAGAAAGGAGGCCAAGAATCCCAGATGGCAGAAAGCCCACTGGAATCTGGCTGCCACTGGGAGACCAGTTGTCTGTTTTCACCGCCCCCCTCTCAGATAGATCACAGCAGTTTGTCCTTGGACGTAAAACCACAGAAGCGCAGAAGTCCAGCGTCAGCAAGAGTGTAAGTACCACCTAATTAAATGGCGTTCTAACTGTTTTGATCATCTACCCTCAGCAGGAAAAACATTTTAAGCATGTTGCCTCCATTTATGCATATTTATTTATTTTTAAATGACATATCCTTTTACACTAGTATGTTTATTTTACAACACACAAAAATTGTATTTAAAAATTAAAAAAATAAAGTTATAATATTTTATCCTGTACACTAATGGATTATCTCTGTTCCTTCTGGGGTATGTGTAATCTATTTTGGAGACGACTCATCAAATTCAATCAGGTGTGTTCATCTCCTCTGTAATTCTCTTCCAAAAAAAAAATCTAACCTGTCCTTAAATACTCAGAGGGACACCATTGCGTCTTAGGAAACTTTTAGGGGTTCCCTGGTGGCCACGTCCCAGATGGCCAAGAAAGGTGCTTCTGTGCAGAACCACGTGGACCTGGAGACCGGGCAGGAACTGGATGCCTGTCTGGGCTGCGGAGGGCAGGAGCCTGGCTTCGCGCTGGGCGCTCCCGCGTCTCAGCACAGCCTGAGTGAGAGCCATGAAGACTGTGGGAAGGGCCTTTCAGAGTAAATATTATCGTTGCCTCTGGTATGCAGAAAAGCCAGAGGTGCAGCGTTTGCCGCTTCCAGGTGGCAGACGAACAAAAATGAAAGCAGGGTAGAAGGAACTGGAGGGGTGTCTGGGAAAAAAGAGATCAATAAAACCACACCGCTGTGCAATATTTACTATAAACAGCCCAGGCTGGTTTGGGGTAGGGGGACTGTCAACACCGAATGGCTCTTCTCAGTGGCTGTGGGAGCAGGTGTTGCGGGGAACAGACGAAGATGCAGCCGCGGTGGGATCCACGATCAGGCCCGACCACGGGCGAGTCTCTGAACACGGCTGTGGCCAGCAGCCAGGGCCCTTGCCATTTCGAAAACACACGTTTGGAGATCCCGGGTTGCCAGTGTGTAAATACTTTCCGACCATAGACTGCTTCCTCAATTCGTCAGCAGTTTTCCAAAACACACAAATGCTAGTGGTGGAATTGGTTTGGGGCCAAGAATCCTTAACTGACAAAGAATGCAGAAAGGCCTGAGTAAGATAAAAAACAACGTGCAGGCTATCTTTGCTCTAAGCCATCTGAGGGTGCTCAGAGAACTGGCTGGAAACGCTTCTCTGTGCAGCAGTTTGCAAAAACGGTTTGAGAGAGGCTCCCTGTCAACAGCTAAGCCGGTGGGGATGGAGGCAGTTTTTGGCAATTTGGGATGAACTTTCTTCATCTTCCCTTCCTGTGCTCCACTGGCTTTTGAATGACTAACCTGGGTCCTGAGGCCAAATTTAAAATGACTGTGACTTTCATTTGACCTCTTACTGTTAGATAACAAAAGAACGATATTCCCTCTAGGGTGAGGGCCCCCTGTAGGAAGCTGTACTGGGCTTGGGGGAAAGGCAGAGTCTTCAAAGTCCAGGGAAAGAGGGCACAAGTCAAAGGGAAAACAATCTGGGTGCTAGCTGAGGGGATAGATTTTGGGTAGCTGTTGTTTTGTGCCTGCCCAGAAAACTTTTCTAAAATGCCTAATTCCAGAAGCAGGTCTGGCTGCCCTGGCTATGGGGTGTGTGGTCCAGGCCTGGACAATCACTATATCCCATTTTTCCTGACGACCGTGATTGTCAGGAAGGTTAGGACTATGACCCAAAGGGACCTTTCTGAGTTCCACTGTATAAACAAACATGAAGTAAGCTTCCATGGTTGCTAAATGGGAGAGTATGTATTTGAGGCTCTTTGACACTGTGATATTTCCTGCCCTATGGAGATTAGGATGAACTCAAAAGACAGGCAGAGGTGAGTGATGGGGACCGTGGAGTCAACCACACGGAGTCCGTCAGTGCGCCTTTCATCTCCACCATCGAAATAGGACCACATCCTCATGGTATGATGAGGCCTCACCCCCTCCGCCATGATGACCTGAAGTCCAAACAGCATAGTGTCTCCCCTGGAAAACTCCAGTAGCCTTTCCCCTTCCCTGTCCCTCCTTTGCCTCTCTACAGTTGATCTCCCATATAGCAAAGAGGTCATTTCATTGTTTGCTCGCACATTTTCAAAACATTTATTACAGCCTGTCAGTCCTCTGCTCAAACCCTCCAGAGGATTTCCATTTCCCTGAGAGCAAAAGCCGAAGTCTTATGAAGGTTTAGCCTGCAGCCTGACGCCCTGATCCTTGGAGCCCGTCTTTGCTTCTCGGAGAATTCTCAGTCCTCGGACACAGTGCACACTACCAGGGTCGGGGTGAGTGGGTTTACAGTTGTTCATACAGAAAAATATGTAACACAAGAATACATAGGACTATGAGCATAAACTCTGTGTTTTGTGCACTCACAACTGTAAACCTATTTCTGCCCACCATGTACATATTTATCTCTTCGAGTTTTGTTGTGTTCATTGCTGTACCCAGTGGACCCTGGGGCACAGCAAATACCACAAATCTTGCTGTTGGCCTCTCGGC
This sequence comes from Artibeus jamaicensis, assembly GCF_021234435.1. Classification (NCBI taxonomy): domain Eukaryota; kingdom Metazoa; phylum Chordata; class Mammalia; order Chiroptera; family Phyllostomidae; genus Artibeus; species Artibeus jamaicensis. The sequence goes on along the minus strand of NW_026522056.1, from coordinate 15,599,925 downwards.
TGCTGGTCCTCTCAGCAGTCCCCTCCATTCTGTCGGCTGTCCCCAAGGCCTCTCCAGCCACCCGCGCCTGCAAATTCCTTATGCATAAGCTAGTTTGAGTTGTGTTGGAGTGATGCAAAGTTGGGGCACACCTGTAAATCTCTAAAGATGAAATGTATCCATTTTCCCTAGGTTTCTGATGTTGGTTCAACCCAAGTGCTCTGAAGATGCCAGTAGTTGAACCCCCCCAGTCTTAGAGCTTTTTAGTATTTGTCATAATATTTTTTATGCTTAAATTGGGTGTTCTTAAGATTTCTGTTAGTTCTTAAGCCTGAGTCTTAGGGTCAATATTCTCCTATGGGAATTTATGTCTGAAATCAAACTTAATTCCCTAAGCAAATGGAGTTCGACTTAGAAAACTTCTATATACAGAAGTTTTCAGTCAATTTTCAGATGGGTAACTCTTTTGTAAAATGAGAAACGGTGTGGTGTTAAGATTCCATCTCTTTATCATCTGGATGGTGTAGGGCTCCAGTTGGACGATGAAAAGGAAACATCCAAGAATCATCTATTTTTTTTAGCAATAGGTATGTTCTCCATCACTTCCTCTAGGTCATAGACCACTGGTTTTCCACCTTTGCTGTTTATTAGAATCTCCTGCACTAGCTCTAACCTTCCCAAGTGGAAGATGAAGGCAAGGATTTCACTGCCCATCACTGCTCACTCCTCAGGATATGCGTCAGCTTTTGATGCTATCACAGCAGATTATCTTAATTGGATTACGTAAATATTGTTTATGGGTGAGCTATGCAGTCTTCTCCCTACCTGGTTCCTTCCTTAAACAACTCCATTCTTGTTTCTGGTCGTAATGTCTGTTGTTATCTCTATGAGAATAATAATGATCTTCCTCCATTCTTTCGTTTTGACAAGGGTGGGGAGTAATTCTCACATTCTTGCAGAGTTTCTGTTTGCTCCAAGTCATTTTTTCCTGTCTGTTCTGGAATCTCTGTTCTTATCTGAGACTTGCCTCAGGGGTCTGTGGATGCTTGCTTGACTGTTTGCTCCTAGGCATTGGAAGGGAACTAAAAATCATACTAGGAACCAGCCTGGAGAGGACTTCAGTGAGAGTGTTGTACCATCACCCTTACAAAGGGTCAGATCTCTTACCACCTTCATTAGATGACAGGCCATCATGTATCTTCACGCTCTGGAGTATGTGTGTGACACCTTCGCAATGCTTGTTTCATTGGTTTTTTAGGCCTTGTTAGGTCATGCATGGGGTCTTCGGACACCAGGAACACAGATGAAGAACGACATGCACGCAGAACGGTCTTAGGCCAGGACCACGTCACAGGCCTTCTGACTTCCGACCCAGGCCATTTCCATTTTTCATATGTGTCCTGGCTTAGACTGAGGGGACCACCTGCCACTAGGAAGAATGATGCCCCCAGGTCCACCAGAGATGACGGGAGACCATGATTCTGTTTACCACCTTGGTTCAAAGTTCAGGTTCGCTGCCTGAGTCTACAAAGATGACAAACTGAAGAGGGAATCCTGATATAATAAAATAAAAGCCTCTTTTATTACATTCTGGCCTCTCTTTATCTGATCTGTTCAGGCTGCTTAACGTAAGGAGCATGTCAAGGCAAAAATGACCACATCTATAGTAGCCATGCAGGATGCTAAAAGGCACAGGAACCCTCAGGCACCGGAAGAATGAGCGGAACAGGGAATTTTGTTCCCAGGCTAGAGAGAAAGGCTGTAATAGGTCCACGGGATGGCCTTTGGAAGCCAAAGAGACTGAAGCTCTTTAAGTAGTGAGGTCAGAGGTTCGGCTAATTGTAGAAATGGGGGCAGTCCCAGGAATCCTTGTCATTCATGGCTTAGGGACACATATTTTAAAAGTAATCTATGCAGTTGCTTTTTCAAAATAGAAAGACCCGGCCAGCTGTAGCTAGTACACATTCCTGTACTGACCTCCCCGTGTGAGGAACACTGGCGAAGTCCGTGGCTCTCTGGCCAAGAAAATAAAAAGAGAACGAATGATATAAAGAAATCCCAACAAGACAATGAGTGGGCTAGGTCTAATAAGGTGCAGTCGGAAAACTGCTTTATTTTGTCTAGTTTGGTGCAGGCGAACCTGCTGTCCTTCTGAGGGGAGTTCACCCCCCGGTGCTGGGGGGAGACGCAGGCAGGTCTGAGGACTTTGTCACTGGTGGTAGGAGAAAGTCCTCCAGGTTCTGAAAGTCCCGAAACAAGTCTCATTTCAGAAGCTTTTCCACAATTCAAATGGCATCCAGGGCAGGCCTCAAAACCGTAAACCTCATCCAGAGGTGAAGCCCGTCTTCTTTGGTTTTGCGTCTGCCTCGGACTCAAGGTCTGACCCTGGGATTATTTTCCCTCCTTTTTCTGCCTCATGACACAGCCTCTGGCTTCTCTGGGACTGAAGTCTCAGCCAGGGAAGTGTCAGAGGGGACCAGACGCTTTTTTTGAGGAACACACACAGCAGGTCAAACATGGGGGCGACGAGGACCGCTTCTCTCTCTTTGGGGTACTTTCTGATCACGGGACTTGAGGTGAGAGCTAGGCCATTCCTCTTGCCACCCCTGATGGCAATTCCTCCCTTGATCCCCACATTGGCTCTCTGCTTGGCTGCTGGGGTCTTCCGTGGCCCGCAGGCAGCGTGGCAGCCTCGGGGCACTCACACTCACCGTGGTCCCACTGCTGACTCCCTCCGCTCCTCCAGGTCAGGCTGGTGCTGCTCACATGCGAGGGGAATCGGTCATGTCACAAAGTCTTCACCCTGCGCAGCTCTGTTCCCACAGCGCCTTGTGTGACCTGGAGGAGGACAAGTCCTTTTGTCCTCTCCGAGGGGGTGGGAGGAAAGGAGCAGTGTCCTGAGGGTCCTCCTGGTCTCCTCAGCACCTAACTCTGTGTCTTTAAGAGGATGATGGTATTTGACTCTTTCTTTCTTTTTTTTTTTCTTTTTTGACCCTCTTGGATGCTTTATTTTGAGTCCTGCTGTGGACTTCTTGTTTATTTGCTGTTGCCTCGGACAGAGTTTCAGCAGGGCCTTCCTGCAAGGGCTTCATCACTTCCTGGCCTCTATAATTCTGTCTTTGATTGTCTCCATAGATGGGCCTTCCTGATGGTCCCATTCTCCAGTGGCATCCTGGACCCAGTTATGCTTGCGAATACCTGCCTATTCATGTCTGTTTCTTTCCTGGAGAGGCTTAATCTTAATTCTTCCCCCAGGGAGCGCCCAGAGGCTATTTGGAACAGTGTGCCCAGCGCCCCAAGGAGGAGGACTCCATAGCTGTAGATAAGAGATGTGATTGATACTTTGACACTCAGCTGACTCCCAGTCCCTGCCTCTTTGCTGGAAATTTAAGATTTGTACTCGAGCTAGAGCTTATGGAAACCAAGCCCCAGAGTGTACAGGTGAGAACCTGAGACCTGCTGAGTCCCGGGCTGGGAGGCAAAGTGTCCAGCCAGTCACTCCATGCTGGCATACTCTGACACCCTCTTTCCCCCCTCTCCCCCTTGCTCATTTCCCGGTCCTTGAGAAGGAAGGGAAGGGGGGAGGCCAGAGCTTTATTTGATCACTCAACAAACAGTTGTTAGGCAGCTCCCACATGCCTGTTCTCTTTCTAGGTGCTGGAGTTATGAAAACCAATCAGACTGTCTCCTACTAACAGAATTCAATCTGGTGAGACATACACTCTGCTCAAATCCCCTTTTCAAGAGAGACTTACGTGAAGTCCACATAACAGAGAAGAGCAGGACTGTGGTTGCAGCCAATGCCCAGGAAGGTGGTCTGGGGAGAGGGGCAGAGACTGGGTAACTGGGTGCCCCTCGAACTCTGTACCTGTCACCCTGACTGTATCCAGGGTGTCCAGATATCCTAAGACTCAATGGTATCTCAGCTTGAAAAACACTTCATGAGAGCCAAGCTCAATGCAAGAGCCACAGGCCTTGACTCTGGGGACATTCTGCTTGGTTTCTAATCCTGACTTTGCTGGTTTCAAGGTGTAGGCTCTTATTCAAATGACTTCAACCCTCTATGTCTCGATATCTTCACCAACAAAATCAGGATAATACTGAATTCTAATGGTTCCTAGCTCCTTGGTTGTTGAAAAGATGACATGAGCTAACTCAGTCACAGCAGTGCCTGACACAGAGTTAGCACTCAAGAGCTGTCAGAGAGTACATGTGTCCATGAATTTGCCTTTCAACTCTCCACTGTCCTCCACAGCCGACCTCATTCTTCAATCAGGGTAGAAGGTGTCAGCAGAACGTACTTGAAAGTTTAGGGAAATTCTACTTGACTTCAAAGTACTTTGATGAGTGATCATTTAAGTCCTGCCTTCTAATGGACATTACTAAAACTTCAACACCCTGCACATCAATTGGAGCAAAACTCAGTCAAGAGGAACAGAAGGGAAACCAAGTGAGGCCTCATCTCCCTCTGCCAGAGAACCGACTTCTCTTTGCAAGTCAACGACCAAAGAGAACAGAGGGAAGTCATTTTCATCCGGGGTTCTGGTATCAGAAGGAGGTTTTCCTGCTTGCTGAACCCTTAGCCAAGATCCAGCAAACGCAAGATCCAGCGTGATAGTAGTGGCCGAGGTGTTATCAGGTGAATGACAAGGGCTGGAGCGGCCTAAAACAACCCAGAGAGGCGCTGTACCTTTGGAATGGGTCAGGAGCTGGGGAAGAGGGTGGGAAGGAATGGGAAAGCTGGCCCATATGCTGGGAATGAAAAGCTCCAGGATCTTCTCACTATTGCTTATCTTGTGATACTGAGCTGTTCTGTTGCTCTGGGCGCTGGAGTCCCGCATCCTGGACAGCAGCAAACAGATGGGGGCTGGAGGGCTTGAAGATGACCTTTGGAGGGAGCTTCAGCTGGTGGCAGATGCAGCTGAGGCCGCTAGCCATCCGTGCTCTGGTGCCTGAGATAAGCACCTGGCCAGTCTGCCTTCGCTCACCCCACCAGTTATATCTGCAAAGCCCTAGGGCTCCAGATCAAGTTGCTAAACAAGGCTGACATCAGACTCAAGGAAGGCTACTGCTTCCTTTCTGTTCACATTTTAACCAGCATTGCCACCGCTGTCCCTGAGCTACTGAGACCGATGCTGTGAGGACAGTCTCAGGGAGATGAGCTGGGTTCTTGCATGGGTGCCCTAGCCGGATGTGGGAGCCCAGCCAGTGGGAGGAGGGAGGGAGAGGAGGGCCCTCAAATCCTCCACTCTGCTGGAAAAAGACCCAGTGCTTCCTGGGAGAGGGTCCATTTTTCTATCTAAACAAACAAACAAACAAACAAGCCAAACACAAAACAAAACAGAAAACCATAGAATAGCTGTTGGGGATGAACCAAAAAAAGGACAGTTTATGTATTGGATATTGACAATATCCCAAGCATTAGATCTAGAGATTTATATACGTGGTCTGTTTTTTTTCTTCTCAGCGATGGTGCTTCGAGGTTGAGATTATCATCTTCACTTTACAGTTGACAAAACCTAGGCTCTCTGAATTCAATTCCTTGTCCAAGATCAAGTACCTAGATTCAAACCGAAGTCTGTCCTGCAAAGGAAGGTTTTTTCTATCATCCAAGTGGTTCCCCGTGCTGCTGTCGGACCGGTGTTGGGGAGCTGCTTAAGGCTATGCAGGAACAGGTCTGGTCCCATGTCTGGAAACTGTGAACCCTGAGGCAAGGCTGGGGAATCCGCCTCAGCAGATATTTCTGAAGCCCTGCTGGTGATTCGGGTGCTCAGCAGGGCCAGGGACCAGACCACTGCACCACACTGCCCCTCCCAGAAGCACTTCTTAGCTGAAAGCAGCACTTGTGCTAGTTAAGGGCCTTGCACCTGAGGGAGTCCCATGTGCCACATCTGCCTTGACCTATGATTCCCTTGGAAGGACCTTGGGGCCACCTAGTCTACCTGCTTCCCACTGGGTTCCTTGTGCAGCCACTGCAAAGGTGGGGTCTGGCCTCTCTATCAACTAGGTTGGGATTTCTTCATTTAGCAAACACTTCTGTGTCAGTAACTGTATCTAACAAGCTTTAAGTGCTTCAACATGCAATCGATTCCCATTATTTGCGGTAGTCACAGTCTGTAAAGACTCAGCGAACACCGAATGAGTGAATACTCCATGACTGCTCCCAGGAAAGACTCAGCATTAGGTTCCTGTGAGCCTCTGGTCATGCTTTCCTCAGCCGATCAGCGCACAACTTGTTTATGTGTGTTTCTGTTTGAAGACACCTTGCTTAGTAGATATGGTTCACTCGTTAACATTGAACTTGCAGCCAACAGGACTCCAACGAGGTCTTGCACAAAGCTGATCTAATGCCTACTTTCTCTGTGAGGCCTATCTCAGCCTTTCGCTCCAGGAACACTGGACAGCCCTTGTCAGACAGCGCTTTCCTTGGGGGCCATTATAAACAAGGGGATCACTAACAAAAGGCACAAAAATGTGAAAACAGGTCACTCACTGGACCTCGGAAAGGGCACGTGTTTACAGTCTGAGGTCTGGAACAAGAAGACAGAGGATGGCCTTGTCCCACCTGTGCTGGGAGCCGTGCATGGGGACACAAATTCTTCACCACTGTGCATGTCTTCGAATGACTGTGAAAAGGCCACGAGTCTTGATTTGGGGGTTACAGGTAAATTTTAGCTTGTAGAACAATTTGCGTATTGTGAAGATGGACTTTATTAACTCGCCTCATCCTGGCAGCATCAGCAGGAGGTAGGCTGCCCCTCCCCGCCTCCAGTCGTGATAACCTTTAGAGAAGTTATTAGCAAATTCCAAATGTGTCACTCCTGTTTTAACAGATGGAAAAACTGAGTCACAGAGAAGGTTAAGTAAGATAGCCAGTAAGTGACAAAGTCTGGATTCGGCTCAACCGTTAGTTGCAGAAACTGGCTGCCTGTCGCTGAGGGCAACTTTATCTCTGTGGACTGCAGAGCTGACCAGGCTCAGAGCCTGCCCATTAAAGGGGATAGAAGCAAAAAGGGGATAAAGATGAAAAACCTTGCACAGTCGTAGGCACTACTGGATGGATGTTCAGCAGGCTTGTGGCCTCGGTCTCTCCTTGCATTTCTCATAGCGCGTTCCAGACTCCCAGCCTCAGAACCGGTTGGGCCAATGCAATTCTCAGAGAATCTAATTTAGCTGGTGCCAGAGAAGGACATTTTTAGAAAGTTTCTCAAGTCTGATGTTTTAAAGATTGGAAAAGCACTGTCTAAAATTCAGTACTATCCTGAATAAAAATTACACATCAAAAATATTTGTTTGTGAACTCTGCAGCATTTGGAGCAACTCAAGACTGTTTTTTAAAGGGCACAGTGGCTTTTGTTTTCTTGTTTTTGTAATAGGATTGTGGGGGAAAATGGGTCCAATAAAGATGATAGATAATTCAATTAAAAATGTCAAAGACTATTTTAAAAAATGGGTTGCTTCAAGACTTCCATATTACCAAAAGTGAAAGACAGTGTGGTTTACCCAGGGATCGCCTTTCCTTCTGAAGTGTGGACTCTTACCTGGCACAGACTCGGAAAACTCTTTGGCCTGGGAAGCAGGCTGTTATCCCTGCCTATCTATCATCAACTTCCCCAAGATCTGGCCTTCAAAAGAAAAAAAAGAAAAGAAAAGAAACTACAGGTTTACTTAAAAACAATGGAGAAACTAGATTAGCACATTAACATTTCTTTTAGAAATCTAAGCACTTAATGATGAACTGAATGATTGTGCTACCAAAGTGTTCCTTTGTCGAAATCCATTTATATTATGGTAACTTATTATTAAATTATAGTTCAATAAAATACACAATGAAAAAATTAATGGCTGCTTTTGCAAAATGCTTTTCCTTAAGTTCTCTTCTTTCTGCCTTATCATAGAAGACAGGATCTGTGTGTGCATCAACACTTCTTCAGATTTTGTTCTCACTTGTTTAGTCCTGTACAGAAGTCAAGGGAATAGCAGCTAGAGGGGCTGTAGAAACATTCACCAGCTTAACATTTCCTCCGGTAAGCAAGGATGGGTATGGACTTGCTGTGCCTTCTGCTGTGCTCCTCTTAAAAAATGGAATGCAGTGTAATTGTTTCAAGGGAACAGTATGTACCACATCAAAGGACCTAACTGCCACAACCATCCGAGGTTCCAAGCCTCTCAATGGCCCCAGCCTCCATGTAGGGCAACCTTGCTTCTGTGAGATTTTCTGTCCAGGTAGCAACCTACTAACCTCTTCTCTCCCTGTTAAGCCAGCTCATCCATCCAGCTTGGAAGATGAATGGATGAATGTACACCTAGTAATCATCTGTGATCATAAATAGAACCAGAAGGGCTCTGAGCGATGGTCCCTGATGGAGCTCTTTTTCATGTCCCTCTCTCCTTAGCAATGAAAGCTTTGGAGATTAAAAAAATAGAACAGGTTGCTTTTCATTTATGTACAAAAGGAAGACCACTGATTGTGGCTTCTTCACAGGACAAAAGATGGACGCTGACTTGCCTTCATTTCCTTGACCTGCTTCCCGGGAAAGGAAGCATGTCCAGCGGTTGGGTTACCGACTAGTGTTCAGAGAGATGAAGACAGCACTGTGGATTTTGCGAAAGGGGAACATAGTCCCAAACCAATGCGCTTCTCTTGGTTGTGATGCTTTTCTGGGACTAAGAAAAGCATTCTCTTGTTCTCTGGCATTTTGGGCTATATTATGTAAGAAGGCTGGCTATATGGCAATCGTAAGCCTTATTACCATTTCAAGTCTGTGTTACCCTATATCTCAGTCAGTTCTTTCTCCCAGTTAGAGGAGGGTAAGAGACTCGGCCCTCTGATAGCAATGACCAAAGCCAGCCTGTCGGAATCTAACACCAAGTGCTATGAATAGCCTTAAGATTTCTAATCCTTTCATTGCCAAGATCTGGGAAGTGGTATGAGATTTTGCTTCTGAAACTACTCACACACTAGCTTTCATGAGGACAGTGACTTTTTAATTCAGGTGTTCAGCACCAGTACAATAAGTTCTAGATTCTCAGAGAAGTTGCCTGATGTGATAGCTTTGAGGGAATTTAAAAGGACTGAAATGAAAGTAGATAATTACTAATTATGCCAGAAAATCCCCAAATACCCAAAAGGTTCCCAGTTGCCTTTGGATGCCAAGGCAGAAATTTGATTTAAACTATTCCCTTAGCACATTAGTAGAATGTGTGTGTGTGTGTGTGTGTGAATGTTTTTTGTTTGTTTACTTATTTGTTTTCGTGTTACTGTGCTTTGAGATGGCTGAGCCCTGAACCAGCCTATTAAAAAGTAAGCAGGAAGGAAAACAGAGACTTTCTGCTGAAGTTTGGGGCCACCCCTCCATTTCGGGGACCATGGCAAAGAGATCAAACAGCCCCTGGATTAGCCACTGTGAGAAAGCAAACCTGCCGGGAGCGCAGGCCAGGGCCCGTCTCCCCACAGCTTGGCAGCCCCGATGCAGAATTCTCTCCATGTAAACCACTCCCTTTTCAGAAATGCAAATGCTGGGCAAGCCCTCAGCCTCAAGAAAAATTACCAGCATTCATGTTAAGAAAGAAGGGATGAATGCTCAAATTACCAATTCAAAAATGGAACCTATTCAATGACTACACACAGCACTGAGCTGTGTGGAATGGAATACCTGAGAAAATACTTAAGCCACACCCTTGGACACTGCATGATTAAATGTCACAAAGCATAACCCAAAGGTTTCTATCTTTGTAGTTCAAGATTCCAAAATAGTACTAAAATTTAATTAGGAGGTTCTGAACCTTTAGCTATACCAACCTTTGTCCATCGGCTGAATAAATAACATCTTAATTATATATGCAGTACTCTTGGTTGGGCTCCTTCCCAAATCTGGGGCCTTGGCTCAACCCACTGGGCTGACTCTGCTCTGCTCCATTGTCCCAATCTCCAGCAGGCCAGGGGGACATGTTTTCACAGTGTCATGGTGAAGGCAGAGAAGCTAGAGACAGAAACGAAGAATCCAAAGCATTTTGAGGCCCAGGCTAGTGATTGTCACATTGTCCCTTCCACTGCATTGTATTGATCAAAGTAAGTCACTAGACTAGGTCAAATTTAAGGGGAAAGATGGTTGCATCTGTTTGTGAGTAGCTGCAGTCACATTGCAAAGAGTGTGCACAGAGGTAGCTATTGGAGCTATTATTGCAATCAATCTGCTGTGGTTATTAAAACCAAGTAGATTGATTCAAGACGTGATCATTCAAGATTTATAGATGCTCCAGGCCCAGTGAGAGTAGTGTGCTTTCTTGTCGTGTTTCATAAACAGCAGTTTGTTGGGCTGTGTGGCACCAGTGAAAACTGGACACTGTAAAACCTCTAACCAGAAGATCTACTCTACAGTGAAACCCCTTCAGGGGTTTAGACAGAAAGGAATGTCATGTGAGCTTTCAGGGGCCTTGTTTGGGCTCAACCACAAGAGGCCTTTGTTACTCAACAGTGTTGGCCATGGGAAGAAAGGGGAGCGGGGGCCAGCAGTTGTGCCAGGCACATGCACCCTCTTTGCCACTTCCGCCCGAGGGCGTCTCTAACTGTTTGAAGTACTGTCCACTGCCTGCCCCTAAGGAAAGAGTGGCTATTTCACGGGAGGGAAAATTCCATGGCGACAAGAGCACAAGGTCTAATCTAGTTCTAAGATTAGAGCAGTACTAACAGAACAAAGATTTGTGTGTGTATCTTCTGGTCATCATCTGAAGCATTCACACACAGTGATCATATTGTTCAAAGCAAATCTCATTACCCACAGTGCCAGCCATAGGTTGCTTTTTTGGAACCATTTTTTATTTCAGATTTGCTGAGTTGCTCAGACTGTTAAAAAGCCAAGTGCATGTCAGAGCTCTAAATCAAGTCATCTGTCTAGAATGTTTCCTTTGAGGAAAGTTCCCGTTTTCATTCTTTCTCTCACTCCACCCCATGCTTTAAAAAAAGAGACTTAATAGGGTAAATTACTTTCTTCTAACGGCAATCTGGAAAGAAGAAGCGATCTTTTGAGATACATGTCTCTCCGTGAATGCCAGGAAAAAAAACCCCAAGGTACATAGTTGTTATCAGCTCCTGCCATCCACATTTTTTAATTTAAAGAAGTATTCAGCTGTCTGAAATTACGTTGCAGATTCTAGGGTTGAGACTCTTATGGGTAAAATTGCTTGGTGATATTAAACATCATTTTAAGAACTGCTGTGCAGCTTGGGATGGGAAGAATGTAGACTGAAGAGTAAGAACATGTGGGTTGGGAGAGAAAAGAGGGTGTGTGTGGGTGTGGGTGCGTGTGTGCAGGTGGCGGGTATGTTAGAAGGGGAAGGACCTGTCCACAGAGCAACAATTCAGAGACTCCCAATTCACACAGGTCACAGAGCCCTGCTGCTTCCTTCTGTAGAGTTCACAATAGGAGTCTATAAGGGGACATGCCTTTAAACATTCTCAACCACAAGCCTAACTTCCAGAAAAATGCTGACCTCTTACACTCAGACCATCATCCAAATTTTTCTTCTAGCCACTGCTTTAAAAAGGTCTTATTATCCTCCGATCTAGAAGTTTTCAACCTCTGCACTATTCACATTTTGGACCGGAAACTCTGTGCTGAGGGGCTGTACTGTGCATTGCAGGTGCTCATCGGTGACCCTGGCCTCTCACGCGAGTAGCCCTCCCTTTCCCAGTGACAGGCAAATTGTCTCTCCACATTACCGTGTAACCTCTAGGAGACAAAAATCACCATTGGTGGGGTTGTAAACTAGTGCAAACACTGTGGAAAACAGTATGGAGATCTTCAAAAAATTAGAGATACAGCTGCCATAGGATCCAGCAATTCCACTTCTGGGTATTTATCTGAAGAGAACAAAAACATTACATTGAAAAGAAATATGCCCCCTATGTTCATTACAGCATTGTTAATAGCAGGCAAGATATGAAAGAAACCTAGGTGTCTGTCAGTTGATGAGTAGATGGTGAGATATATACAAGGCCTGTCCTGAATAAGTCCAGCCATTGTTAATATAATAAGAAGAGCTTGTGTGATATCTATGTAACTGGCAGCCACGGAGGTGTGGTCTTGAATGCATATGCATGAACAATGACGACTTCGCTGTACTAGTCCGTGGGGTTGGTAGATGCCGTTGAGTGAGCATGTGTACTGTGTGGTCATTGCATTCAAAATGACTGCACAAACGGAGCAATGAATCTGCACAATATTTTGCATCAAGCTTGAACATTCCTCCGTGGAAACTAGTCGGATGACTCAGAAGGCTTTGGGGGACAATGTAATGAGGACAGAGCAAATAAAAGTGTGGCACAAATGCTTCAAAGATGGTCGAGAATCTGTTGAAAGTGATCCACGTTCTGAAAGGCCTGCAACAAACAGAACACCTGAGAGTGTTGAACATGTATGGGCTGCAATCCACAAAGATTGGCAACTGATGGTGTGAAAACTGGAAACTGATCTGGGGATTCCAAAAACTGCTGCGTCTGAGATTTTGATGCAGGATCTTGGCGTGGAACATGTCACGTCAAAATTCGTTCTGCAGTTTCTGCTACCAGAGCAGAAGGAACGTCGTGCTGCAGTTGGGAGAACTGTGTGAGGTCTTGAGGTCTCCACTTTGCAGGGGACTAAGGCATCATTGTCTTATGTTCAATGTTTCTTGTATCTGGTATCTTCAATAAATGACTATTTCTCTTATTACATGGCTGGATACTTTATGGACAGACCTCTATATATGTATACGTATGTGTATACACAATAGATTATTATTCATCCAAAAAAAGAGGGTAATCTTGCCATTTGTGACAACATGGATTGACCTAGTGGGTATTATGCTAAATTTAGAAAATCAGACAAAGACAAATGCCATGTGAATGAACAGAATGAATTAATAAATAAAACAAAACAAAAACAAACTCATAGATACAGAGAACTAGCTGATGATGGGGAAGAAAACCAATATTTAAATTTTTTTAATTAAAAGAAATGAAATGCAGTTTTCTGAGGATAGCTTACCAAAGCAAGCAAACAAATAAACAAACACAGGTAAATGGGTTCCCCAAGTAGCTTTCAGCAATAAGGTAAAGTCTTTTCTATACAAGAACATAATATTCTTCCTGCTCGTTAATTCTTAGAATGTTGTCATGCTGACTTGAATTCCAAAACAAATAAATACAATTTAAAAAAATACGAAAGTTACTTCCAATAGTAAATGAGTGACAGCTGACCTTGTCTAAAATACGTCAAAAATTACAAGCACAGATAATTTATTTTCTTCAGTATGTTTTGTAAATATACACAAAGCATCGCTTCTCGGCCTTTTGGCTAAGATCAAGTGTAAATATACACAAAGCAAATAAAATGGCTTCCCACTATATATCTATGTGCAGACCGAATATAATTACATAAAATACATATTTAGTTGTGATACGCATACCTACCTATAATATATTTTATAGGTAGGTATATATAAATGAATATAAATGAATAATGTGAATATATTTTACAACTTACCAGGGTGATCTGAGTTTGAGTGCTACTCATTCATTTGCTCCAGTCAATGTGTTTTGAAATGAAACATTTAGGAATAATAGGAAGACAATGCCATGAGGAACTGTCTTTTTATGTAAGAAAAGACATCTTTTTGGAGCATACAATAAATATTCTTTGTAAAAATACACATTTTTCCATCTCATCTTGCATTTTTCTGACATCTCAAACAAGCCCAGAAAAAGCAAGTACTAGACTCCTGGGAAACCCCTGTCACTTTGTAGGAAATCTCAGAAGACAAGGCTTTGGTAAAGCATAAATATGACAGCTAATTTCAGCAGCTTCTGTCTGCCACTATGCCTTTCATTAACAGGAGGAGCTGAACTGGGAATCCAGTCAGAACGCATGTGGGTGAGTTGGTCAGTCTGGCTCCTTCAGGGCGTGCAAATCCTGGGCCTCCCGTTGGCCTCAGATACGAAGTGTCAGAACCACAGAGACAGATCATCAGACCTGCGGTGTGGAATGGCCTATGCACTTTGAAATCGTACGGCAAGCTCTTCGGTGTATGTTTCAATCTGATCAAACGCTTGGGCGTTTAATGAAATGCATGGCCAGAGCGGCTCTTTTAGCCAGGGGTACCTTTCAGCCTCTGCAGGAAAGCTAGCTGTCCCCGACCCTTGCACCTCCACTCCCCAGCACCACCCAACGAACTGGGGAAAAAGTGATAAATTCATCTCCCGAAGTACACCATGTTTTAAAATGTTTCTTTTGGAGAATGGATTATAATACAATGGCAGGAAAGCTCCCTTTGGTATTGGGCGGGTGTGTCCTTATGTGCACTAAATCCTGGGGGCTTCCGTGGCCCAGGTGGTGAGTCAATCACAGGACGAGCGGGCCTCCCAGTCCACAGTGTGAAGTTGAAACTGAAACAACCGCAGTCACGCACAGAAAGCTGTAGCGCTGACTCCGGAGCCCTGCAGACAGCAGGAGGGGCGGGGCGGGGGGGTGAGGCGCGACCTTACGCGCACAGAGTAGGGAACGTCTCCCGCAAGGATGATGACGCCGTATCAGGAAATACCCGCAAATCCTGTTTTGGAGTTAATTTATTACATGAAAAATCAAGCTAACACATAAACGTTCGTATTACAAGGATGCATTTTATGCCTTTCAAAGGTTTTTGTGTTTCCCTAGGATGTTTAAAACACAACTTACTAAGCAGGGCAGGAATTTTTCTTCCTTTGCTTTTCTTTGTCATGTATTTTTTAATGAAATAAATATAGATTACTTGTTTAAAGGAAAAAGAATAGAAGTGATTTGGAAATGCAGTATAATTCACAAACGTGGCGTTTGCACACACATTTCCGAAGTACATTTCATTCGCGGTCTCCGAGCTGGGGCCACCTCTACTGGTCGGACCAGCTGTGACTAGCCGGGCCTGACTCCGCAGCCACTGAAAAATATACATGTTTTATTTATTTTTTAGAGAGTGATTGAAGGAGAAAGGGAGGGGGAGAAAGGTCGATGTGAGAGAATCACGCGTTGCTGGTTGTCTCTCGTATGTGCCCGGACCTGGATGCAAACGAACCAGCGACCCTTCGGTTTTCGAACTGAGCCACGTGGGTCAGGGCTCCGCGGCCTTTTTGAGAGATGAGAAGCCAGGTCCAGGGAAGGTTAGTGATGTGCCCGCAGGCACAGTCATAACCAGACAGGTGGACTCGGAACTCACGACTCCTTAACCCAGAGGGGCACCCTTGAGTGAAAGGGACAAGGAGGTGTGGCTTACAAGAAGCCCTGTATGCTGAGTTACTGGATTCTGGAATCAGCTGAATCGTGTCCCCTCTTTGGTCTCTTGGGATGTCCAGACGTATGTGCGACGCCCAATGGTAAATAATGGTATTGTTACCATCACATTCATTAGCAGATACTTATTTGAATACCTGAAACAATTGTCATTACGCTTTTCCTTAGGAAAAATGCCAATACAATCTTCAGGTTTTTTTCTGTACCATGTATGCCAAAGCGGAATCTGCAGCCGTATTCACAAATCAATTCGCGACACCTCCAAGCATCCATTTTCATGGGAAAGAAAGCAATTAAGGTTTAGAGCAGGTGCTGCTATGACTATTAATTACACACCCTATGGAACACATTGAAATGTGCAGTATAATTCTGCGAAACATCTCATTTTAAATTGGAAATGTTCCCTAGGGGACAGGCTGTCTTAGGCAAAACCAAGGTGTAAATATCTTAATATATGCAATAAAAAATGTGAGGCTTTGTGAAACAAGTTATAAAAGGACATAATTTTATTAAATGACTTTAGAATTAATAACAGGGTATGAACTATTCTGATCCAGCAAAGAAAAAATTTCGTGTTTGTAATAAAATGAAGGTGGCCCGAGTACAGAGAGAGAGAGAATGCCTGCTGTTCATGATGGCTGTGGCTCTGGCCTGTCCCCAGATCACAGGAGGTGAGGGGAGAGACAGAACGAGAACTAGCAAATCCACAGTGTGGCGGGTGGGCTGCTTTCCTTCAGTGAACACGGGCCCAGGAAGTAGCTCAGGTTATGGGCTTCGTATAGCAACTTGAGAACTCACTCTGCTTGTCCGTTTCACCACTGGGGACAAGCCTTGTGGGAGGGGGGAGGGCATAGTATTCACCAATAGGTAAGAGGGAGTCTCAAATTCAAATGTGAGCTCACACCAGAATTAACTCACAGGTTAGGTGAATAAACAATCTGAGAGACACCAAAACTTGCCAACAAAAGAACTAAAAATTTAAAAACAAAAGCAATTCATAGAGGAAAGAGATGGAAGCATCTAAACAACATCACTGTGAATAATTTCTTCGTAGGGAGTAAGGGGATCACACATCCCAAAGACAATATCTGGTTAGATGAAGAATAATCAGAGAAACTGAAACCAAAAATCTTGATAAGTGAAATAACAGTTTCAGTAGATGGACTAATAGTAAAAGGGACAAAGCTTATAGAGCAACACGTTGGAGGCCGGACCTAAGAACTTGTCTGGGAAGACAAGTCAAAAGGACAAACAGGTGGAATATGGAAAAATGAAATGAAAGGTCTTAGAGAACATCTCCCGTAAGTGGAATCTTTATCTTAAGGAAGAGAATAGAAAGAAGAAAGGGAAGGGGATAATCTAAAAAAACAGTATGACAGATTTCCCTGAGTGGAACTATAATACCAGTTGGTTAAGTTTTATTTCTATTCTCAGAAATTAATTTTATCAGCAATTGCCATAAAATAAATGAATTACCTTCATCCGCTAAATATTCTCAGACTGAGTAAAAAACAAAAACAAGATAATTAAACTACATGCCACTTACAAGAGATGGAAACACAACACAGAAAGAAATCTTTGGGAAAATAATCTGAAAAACACTTACAAAATAGATGAAAACAAAAAAACCTCAAGCGAGATAACATTATATGAGACAAAATAGAATTCAAACCAGAAATAGGGCATTGAAAGAAACAGAGAGGGTATAGATTTACTATTCTGAAGAGGTATGATTATTCAGAAATTTATGACATTCATCCTAATGTAACCAACAAATTGCCTGGGCTATATAAAGCAAGAACTGGGATAAGTACAAACAAAAATAAAATTCACAGTCCTAAAGGCAGATTTTAAAATATTTCTCACTGAGATGACAAATAGATACAGGTATGTGGGATTCAAGTGACACAATAAATCACTGACCTGGTATGTACATTTACTAGTTATAAAATATTTATACAAAATGCAAAATTATATGTGTGTAAATATATCACATACACTTTTTAAACATACATGGAAGATTCCTAAAGCTGCCCATGCATTAGCATAAAGAAAAGTAACAAATTCTGAGATTTGTGATCAAACAAAAATTAGGCCACACATACTGATGACAATGCAATAAAATCAATATCAAAGAAATAGGAACAAAAAAATCTAAAAAATCCGACTGGAATTTTAAAGTCTAAATTCTTTCAAATTGAAATAGGAATTACAAGCTATTTAAAAATGAACTACAATGAGGAAAATATATCAGACCCTGCAGCAAACAGGCAATGCTCAGAGGAAAATACAGGGTCTGACACATATAACGCCCCTTTTTTATTATAAAATCTTTTATTACAAAATCATAGGCAGGTAACCCTGCCAACCACACTCATGCAGGCCTTGCTTCTGCCAGACCCTGTGTGCAGTCCTCCATGCCTTCATTAAGAGACAAGGCAGTGTTTCTTAATTTACAGGACTCTAAAACCCAACTCGAACTGGCTTAAGGAAATGAAAGAAAACATAGTGGCTTATGTAATTAAGAAGTCCAAGGTAGACTTCAGAAATGGCTAGATCCAGGTGCTCAGAAAATATCGATCTCTGACTCTGCTGCTGTGTCCTCACTTTGAGGCAGACTCTCCCCACATGTCCACAGAAAATTGTCACCTGAAGTCCCTCGCATACCGGGGAGGGAGGCCTCGGACAGACCCCAACACGACTACTTTGATGAGGAGTGGCTCTGCCTCACTCAAAACAGAAACCCTAAGTAGGGGTAGGTAGGGGAAAAATGTCTAATTCAATAGGAAAGATTGAGTACACTGAGCTTGTACTCAGAGTGAAAAATATAAAGTAAAGCCAGATAAGTAAAAACTCCAAGTAATGAAGCAAAATGAAATGAACTATGAAAAAGTAGTAGGATTAATAAATAAAACCAAGACTTAGTACTTTACAAAATAGACAAATCTTTGGCAAGTCTCATCAGGAACAAGAATGGAAATTCATACACAAGCAAAATTGGGACAGAGAAAGAATAGAACTCAAGACGTGGATTTCTATGAAACAATACTTTTTGTGACTTTGTTTTAAATAAAAGAGAGGATGTAAGTGATAGAGATGATTTCTGTATAAAATTAGATTAAAAATTAGTCAAAGTTTGGTCTTCTAAAAACTGACATAAAACACCCCCACCCCCCAAAAAAACCCCCTGGAAAACACAATTAAAGATATATCCCCAATAAGTGCCATTAGCTTTGAAATTTTGACAAGTACATTCTACCAAACTTTCAAGAAGACATACCTCCAATATTATATAAACTGTTCCAGAACTTATAAAAGTGTAAAATTCTCCTAATTCATTTTATGATTTTGGCATAACTCTGATGGCAAAAGTAGGCGAACATAGCATGAGAAAATGATATGCAAATCTCACATATGAAGAAAGGCACAAAATTTCTGAATAAAATATTTACAAATTGACTCCTACAACTAATGAGACAATATAGCAAGACACATAGATTCAAGGTTTACATGTAAATGTAGATAACATTATGTTCACTGGACATAGCCACCTGAAAATGTCCACCAAGGACACCTATTTTCAATAGAAGCAAAAAATAAAATGCTTAAAAATATCCTAATAAGAAATATGTGAGACCCATGTGGAAAAATCTATGATGTTTCCAAAAAGACATGTACTGACAACAGAATACACAGGGAATCCGAGTTCCTGTACAAGATGAGAAAGTCCCATCATCTCCCCTTTTAACTTCCGTGTTTCCTCTAGAACTTGCAGCCTGAGATGTGGACGTTACCTCCTCCTGTAGAGGGACGGCACTCAGCGTAGGTAGTTTCAGGATGAGGGGACTTTCTGCTTCCTGGGTTCCTGCAGTAAGACAGGTGGGGTGAGTTCTCTCTGACAGTTTGTCTCTTTAAATGTATTACATCTCTTCCAAATCAACTTACTTCCTTCTCCCCCAGAGAGCAAAGTGCCCCCTTCCCTTTTTTCCTTTTCTCCTATTTTTTGCTTTCCAACAATTGCATGCCTGTCTGGAGAAACAGGGCATTTCAGAAGCTATTTGCAGGGA
Source organism: Artibeus jamaicensis (assembly GCF_021234435.1). Classification (NCBI taxonomy): domain Eukaryota; kingdom Metazoa; phylum Chordata; class Mammalia; order Chiroptera; family Phyllostomidae; genus Artibeus; species Artibeus jamaicensis. The sequence continues at coordinate 15,580,577 of NW_026522056.1, read as the reverse complement.
CAAAATGCTTCTCCATTTTGCTCCCTGTCGTTTCTCCCCCCTTCAGCTCTTTGTGAAGACCAGTAAAGAGGAGGAGCTGGAGGAGGACTGGACCCTCAGTTAGTTACCCTGCGGAGCTCTATTTGAAGCAGTGGAGGCCACTTCTGGGCCTGAGTCACTCTGTCAACACTTGCTGGGCACGTGCAGTGGACAGGACCTAACTGCAAAGGCAACAAGCATCAGTCATTCTCTGGCCTTAAATCCCATTGGCTGCCTTTCATGTCCCAAACCTGCCTCCCTACCTGCAAGACGTGTGAGCATCCTGAAGAATTCGGTCTGGAGCTGGAGGAAAAGGAGACCTGGTGTGTCTGCATTTACATGAGAATTCCTGAGAAACTCCTATGCAGGATGGAGATTAATCATTATGAAGACAGAACCACTGGGTAAGAAGTCTGTTTATGATAAAAACTAAGTCACTATAAAGAGTCAGTATGCACCTGCCCTTTTTTCTCCCCCACTAGCTGGCCACCCTTGTTTCTCAAAGTTCTCAGTCACTCATCTTTCTCTGCTTTTCCTCTTTCTTCCCCCACCAGACTCACACCCACACTGTTCTTCCTTCCTGTTTTTGTGTTTTCTTTTTTATTTATACTTACCCCACCGTCCCCCCCCCCCTTCATGTTCTAACTCAATTCACAGCTTCTCAAATTGGGGCCACTGAAAATGTTAGATAGGACAAGGGTCTCAAGGTCTGGGCCAGTCTTACTGAATGCTATTCTTGCTAATGTTCAAATCAGTATTTCGGAGACCATCTGTAAACAAGATGAGCTTGAGGATTAGTCAACTGCAAAGAAGAAATCAATGTGTAATTGACCAATACATGGTGTGTATACAAGCAGTGGCTAAGCCCCCCCTCACGGAGAGAGAGCTTTGGCTATGAATACCCTGTCTCCTTTTCTTGCAAGTCAATAAGACTACCTTGTGATAATCTTGTTTTTGAATAGAACACCCCAAGTGGTGAACCCCTTGAGTTTGGTAACAAAGATGTCTTTGGATCATCCAGTTTGCTTTCTGCCTCATTAATCCTTTTCTCGGCTCTCTTGCTCTACTTCAGGCTTAAAGTTTACTGGGGCCAAAGAGCCAGCACAAGAACCGGGCTGGAGGGGAGACAAGGAGTAGCAAACACAATACCCTCAGGGTCCAGGCAGGTGACAGGAGTTTGTGAATGGGCCAGATGGCAAACCAGCAAGTGTGTGCCCCATGAAAGGGAGCAGCTGCTACTCAGCTCCCCTGCTTGGTGCCAGGTGGGAGCATGGGCCTCGGCTGCCAGAGCTCTCCATGTGCAAGCAGCAGAAATATCTTTGTTATCAGAAGCACCCTCAGGTTGCTCAAACACTCAACAATGCTTCAGCCAGACCTGGAAATCTGCAGGAGTTAACTACTAGCTGTGGCTCCAACTTATGGCTTGTTGAAGATTGTTATCTCCCCCTTGGGGAATGGTAAACAAAGCAGAGAGCAGAGGGGAGTGGAACAGGAGAGCCTGCCATTCCTGTCTTTTCTAAGGCTGGACTGCGCTGAATGGCTGTTTCTATCACACGGTTACCGCATGGCAGGCCCTGCCTTAAGCCCCTTAAATGTTTTATCCCACAAAATCCTTGCAGTTACCATGGAATTAGGGGTGTAAGATATAGCCCATAAAAACACAGGACCGTTACATTTTGACTTAAACTGGGCATCCTCTGTTTTAGCTGGTGGCCCTCTGTGAGAGTTAGCTACTCTCTTAACCTCATTTTGCAAAAGAGGCGGGTCACTTGCGAGTTGCACCCAGATCACCCAGCTAGTGAACATCAAAGTTGAAAGCCAGGGTGCAAACCCAGGTCTGTTTATTCCCTGAGCCCACATTTAACCTCCAAACTAGTGTTTCTCAAACCCTGGTCCCCTGATGTTATGGGCCCCGGGGTTAGGGAGTCACACACAAATTAACTTTTAAAAGATGGGTTACAATATTAAACATGCACTAGTTATACAGATGAAAGTTGGATCCTGATTTGAATACACCAATTAGAATAAAAAAATTATGCAGCATGCTGGAAAAATTGAACACAGACTAGATATTTAATTACACTAAGAAATTAAATGCAATCATGGCAGGGTGATCTAGTTTTTGTGAAGACATAGTCCACACCTTTCAGAAACACAAGCTGAAGTATTTACACATGAAATGATGTCTGGGGTTGGCTTAAAAATAATACATGGGGAATAAATGAGGGGGAGAAATAAAACTGGCCATGAACTGGTGGCTGCTGAAGCTGGGTGATAATCATACACATGGGCTGCTCACCTCTACCCCTATATTTTCATGTGCATTTGAAAGTTTTCATAATGTAAAGGAAAAAATTGCATCATTTTCCAGCAACAATTTCTACTAAGAGGTATTCTTATGAAATAGACTAGTTTTTCAAGTCAGCATTTAGCAAGCAAGGCTCACGTAGTCTTTGGGATTCTTGAGAACTGTATTTTCTTTTAAACAGGTACATCTAATTTTCAAGTTTGAGGAATGCCAATGCTGTTTTATTGCTAAATATACACGAATGTAACAGAAATGCTCCCCGAATTTTAGGGATATTAGAAATCTATTTTTTAATGTTCCTTCATCATTATTTTTGAACTTTTATGTTTTTCAGTATACAGAAACATCATGCCGGTAGATGAATCTGTGTTGCTACCTTACTAAGGTGATATTGGTGGTGATAACATTATTTTTCAGCCTGACATTTGAACACAACCATGAACACATCAACAGAGCAGATAGGAGGCTGGGGCAAACATGCTTCTTTCTCTGAAAAATCAGTGATTTCTCAGGTTGGAATCTCATCATAGGGTGGGAATCTAGCTTTTGAAGTTAGAAAGGACAGGGCCCAGTTTTAGTATTTTTTCCTTCGGTGGATGGGTGCAAAATTTGTAAACCATGCACACACCTGTATACACTCCAATATACAATAGAGAAAATTCCAAGACTGTCCTCAGTTTTATAGGATGCGCTTGTCCTGGCAGTATCCGCAGACCTGGGACAGCAGGACTGGGAAATCTCACTACCCAAAAATGCTGGGCAAAGTGACTCTGACTGCAAATGGGCTCAGACTTGCATGTGACCTCAGAGGAGGATGTTACTGCAGAGACTCCTAGTAAAAATGCGTCCTGCCCCTTGGACAGCAAGTGTTGCCTCTGGCCACCTTCCAAGCACATGCCTGGTCATCGTCTGTGTGCATGTTCCAGCCTTCAAAGGTAGGAAAGTCTTTGTGACTCCAGGAGCTTCTCGTAGCTTGGCATAATTAATGACTGTGGGGTGAGGAAGAAGGAAGAGGCCAATGGAGGAACTGCACAGAACGTGAAAGTTGGGCGGGGAGAGAGCACTGAGTGTGGGAAGTCGTGGCTGGGTGTAAGCAATTACCCTCAGGTGGCACTTGGTAACATTTTTGCAATAGATACAAATGCTTCCCAACTTTGTGCCCTGAGACAGTGCTCTCCCCATGGTCAGGGGACCAAGCCTGTCTGGATGGCTAAAGACCCAGGGCTGGTCATCGTCACCGAAAGCAGTCTAGTATGAGTTCCAAATCTTCCAAGTGATGTCAGTGTACTCTATAAATTTGCCATTTTTTATGAGTAACATGATCTGAAAAGCATACTGTAGAATTTTTATCTACATCGGCACACAAATAACTAACCAGACCCATGACGCCCTTGCTATTCACTACTCATTAGCTTACATTCCACTTGGGATGAGCTTTGGGGGCAACACTGCGAATCTACATGGCCTCCAGGTGAAGGACTGGCTACCCTGCTGAGGATGGATACAGCATGGCGAGAGGATACAGCACGGTGTGTATCTACCTAAGGACGCAGCCATGCTGAGACAACCATTGCATGTTCTGCAACACACGTCATTCATTTCTTCTCGCACAGCGCTCTCCAGTAGATTCAGTGTAAATATGATGAAATCACCGCCCAGCTCCATCCCATAACACGAGTAGGACTCCATCGGAGAGACTGAGGAACTAATTTGGTATGTTCAAGTGCTTTAAAATATTTGGGAGAATATTTTAGTGTTAGTACCTCTAAACATTGTTTTTATTTAAATCTCAGTCTTTGGATTGGTAAGCTTAGTTTCTCCTGCCGCCCCTTTAAACATGTAAGAGGTTTTGAGAAACCTAAAGGGTTGTAAGAAAACCATTGCCATGCACAAGCTGACAATTCATCTGCAAGCACAAGGAGGTGGAATGCCTGATAGAAGAAGAAAACATGATCTCAGCTGACGAGGAAAAGGAAGATGGGCATGTGCTAGGTAATGTTTTGCTCCTATATCTATAATATGCCTCTTCTGAGAGTGTATTTTTATTCTTTAGCACACGGGATGGCCGAGACTGAGTGTAACAATAGCCTTGGTTAGCAAGGTTTAGAGCTTGGGGGAGGGAGCTGGCTGGGGGCTGCCTGGCAAGGGGTCAAGATCATGAGATGAGCAATTGCCCTCAGGGAATCTGCAGCACAGCCAGGCCTGCTGGTGTCTCTGCCATGCTCACGACTGTACGGGCCAAAGCCCCTCGCCATTCATTCTGCAGCAGCCCAGGGAGGCAGATGGGGACTGAAGTCCCAATGGGCAGGCCGAGGGGCCCCCAACCCAGCACGGGGAGAGACACATGGAACAAATAAGTAAATGATCTTGGGAAAAGCACTTTTAAAATTTATGTTTCTTAGAGTAAATAGAACAGAATTATGTCAGAGGGAGGGAGACAAAAGAAATGCAGTGTTCATCTAGGGAAAGCACTGTTTTATTTTCAGGAGAAATTATTATTTTATGACAAGGTTTTAGAACCTTCTCATTGTTTCCTTTCTTTGGCTTTGTTTGCTGAGTTTTTGTGTAGCTTAATCTCCTCTTGATCTCTGCAGATGATGACACCTCGTGAGACCATCTGTGTCTTCCTACAGTTTCACAGCGAATGTGGCGACGGTCCCAAGTGTCTCTGTAAAAATCTGTATCTGTAAAAACTAAGACATGAAAATTGCTGATTTATGCTACAACCAGGAAGAATGACTTTTTAAAAAGTATAAATCCTGAAACATTTAATGCTCCTTTTCCTCTACTTTTTGCCCCACTCCCCTACGGCCCGATAAATATTTAGATACAGACATGTGCCTTCACAGATCCCCTGGTCACATTTACTTATAAATCTACATCTGTGCAATTGGCGATTTGGCTGGGGAAGAACAACATTTGAAGTGGTTTCCCAATAGGAGCAAAGGTCACAATGAACTTTCTGCCACATGGATCTGCCCAGAATACCGGTTTGAAGAACTAACTTTACTCCCTGGTATCTACTATGGTGGTGAGGCGACTCAGTGGAGCAGGAGGAGGTCACCCTGACGAAGAAGGAAGGAGAAGGTCAAGTCCGGGGAGAGAGCAGCTCTGCTCACCCAGTGCCAGTGTGAGGAGTTTTACGTGTATTTGCTGACTTCTTGGAGACCTTCTGCTCTGAGAACTGCTTTCTCGGGAACCCTCACAGTTCAAGGTCCGTGAATTAACAGGGTTTCTTTGCCCATCCATCCCTCTGATATTGCTAGATCCTTCACAGAGCCGTCCGAGTCACAGGCTGGCACAGACGGTAAAAGCCCCGTGCTCCACCACCATTATAATCGGAAGATTTGAGTTAGATGAACACGAGCCTTCTCCTGCCAGTAATCAAGCAGACCATTAAGTCAAAACTAGTTGGAGTTGTTAGAAACTAAACTAAGCCAATGAGAAATTCTCCCATGGTTCTCCACCAAAATGCCTTTAGTCAGTAACATATAAATGTTATTCTTAAGAGGGAGGAAACATTAAAATTGTGGGAAAATTACCCTTGCTTTGGTAAGAGATGGTGCTGTTATCATCTTTCAAAATGTAGCCTAAGAGCTGACTTGTCCCAAGGAATGGAAGCCTTTGCACTAGACTGTTGTGCACAGAACTCAAACGCTCTCCCACTTGGTCGGGCTGCGCCTCACAGCGGCCTGTGAGCCGCAGCTTGACAAGGGTCTGGATCTCTCGGGCTCCGAAAGGCCTCAGCCAGTGGTCTCCAGAGTGGGGAACCGGAGACTCCACTTCAGAGGGGAGAAAACGGTTAGAACTGCCATTTTCATATACTTCATCTCATCTTTCAAAATAGTGTTTTTTATATTGGTGTACATGTACGTTCAAAATGTATGTAACATATGTTTAAATATATAGACATATATTTGTTTAGAATATATGTAATACCACCTATTTTATACATTAGCAGACCTGGCTGGTGTGGCTCAGTTGGTTGGAACATTGTCCTGTAAACCAGAAGGTCATGGGTTCGATTCCCAGTCAAGGCTCATGCCTAGATTAGATGTTCATCCCTGATCGGGGCACATACAAGAGGCGACTAAGTGATGTTTCTCTCTCACATTGCTGTTTCTCTATATATAAATATAATCTTAGATGAGGATGACATGTATATACTGGCATATATTACTGCTATTACTTAAACAGTGGTGCCTGGTGAAAATTGGGAAGACCAGGGACTAAATGGCTGAGACAGCCTCTCAGGGCTCTACCTCTGGCTCCTATCTCTTCCTTAATCCCTCCACTTATTGTCTGACCATATCAGACGCTTCAGTGACGTCCCAGTTCCCTCCAGGAAGTCACACCCCTCTTGGGTCTGCAGGATCCGGTTTTCCCCGTCCAACCTCCTTTCTGTCCCGCATCTTCACGCTGCTCCCCAGTCCAGCCACCTAGGACTCATCGTGCCCCCAGGCCACCCATTCTGGTCGTCCTCCTCAGGCCTTGCCACACATTGTTCCTCCTCCTGAGAAGTTCTTTTTTCCAACTTTACTTGGTTAACTTCTACTCAACACTTGAAATTCAGATTAGATGCTATTGCCTTGGACCCAACAGCTGGGCCTGGTGTCCCTACCTGTGTGCTGTCATAGCCACCAGTACGTCCCACCGCAAGTAACTGTCACGATGCGCAGTGACTCTGTTCATCCTGCTGTACTGGAGGACAGGCTCATCTGGCTCATCGCTGTGTCCCAGTGCCTGGCATGAACTAGATATGCCAAACATAAACGGAAACGACTCCATTGGTATTTTTCTAAACATAAGTGGGTCCTCTCTGGATCTTTAGTCTCTTCCTCCCCACCTTTATGTCCTCATAAGAACAACAAGAGAATTCACAGTTTTCATATTTCCAAATGCATGGGCCCAGGAGATTACATTATATAATGGAGACAGAACATAAAAGATGTGTGAATGACTCTCTCATCTGAGCCATCAAATCTCATCAAAGGACATCTTGACCACTGAGAGGAGCACAAGAAAGAAAGGAAAAATAAAAGCAACAGAGGGACTATTTTCATCTACTTGGAAGCAAATATTAAAATAGGTTCTGTTCTCTCTCCGGCCTCAAGTACTAAATAGAAGTCATTACTTTGTAACACGGTAATGTACACTGTTCACCACGCAGTTTTTCATGCAAAAGGTTGTTTAAAAAGATGAATAGTAGGATCACTTCCCTGCCAGCAACAATTTGTAAAAACACAAGATAGACAGCCTCGGTGTCCACCCAGGGCGGAGCCACAGCTGCCATCCAAGGCATTGTCATGAGTTCCTAGTTTATGTGGGAGACTGGAACAAAGGTTATCGAGTGACATGAATAAAACCGCATGTGTCGGGCTCAGCTAATCCCAGAATACCTATCATTCTTTCCATGCTTTCCTGCTGTAGAAATATAAATCTGGATAGGTCAAAATTCCCCTGGATAAGTTCACAGAGGCTGGAGACCAGCCCACAATTTGAGGTTGGTCAGCCCCAGTGAGGGATGGTTAGGCCTTCATCCCCACTCCGTCACTGTCTGAGGGAGCAGAGGTTCTGGAATCTCCATACCACTCCGTGACCTGTTTATGGCCGCAGCATTAACAGTGACTGCTCATCGTCTCCTTAAGGATATCATTCTTCTCATTCCTGTTCAATTTTGTCACTGCTGTAAGGCCAAGAATGGCATCCCTGTGGTCAGTATCAGCTCAACTATCATCCTGTACTCGTCTCCATCCTGAACCAAAACTCTACCCCTCCCCCCTCCAAACCCTTCAACATGTCCCCTTGAAGTCCAGAAAACCTCCCAGTGTCTTCGGTTAAATTGCTGGACTTGCCCTTCAGCCCTCAGCCTTTTCTGAAGCCAGACTCCCCGGTGGACTCCGCAAACACCACATCCTTAGGAGGCTATCACAGCAAAGACAATTTCCTCCTCACACCCACCTCGCTGCAGAGCACCAGGGAGAACCGATGCTCTCCATCCTGACCTGCTGCCTGCAGACCACCCTTCACTACTGTGGTCCGGTTTCTTAGCAGCAAACAGCCGAGACAGGTGGCAGCACCCACCTTCAATGCAATGGAACCTTCGAGGGCGTGTAGTTTCTTTGAGAAGATGAGCATAGGTCCCCAGAGCAGGAGCGAGTGGTTGAAGGAGGTCATTGCCTGTAATAGTGACGGGCATCACTCCCACTTCCCTCTTTAGGCTCCCAGACTCATCCTGGCTCTGGGAGCAACACCACTCTACATGCCAAGTGCCTGCGGTTCCCAGTTTATGCCTCTTGCACCTGAAAACGGTTCACTGCACCCTTTTAACTGCGATACCATTCTGTCCGCCAACCACTCAGACCTGAACTCTTGACTCCTATCCTCAGCTCCAACCTCAGATGTACTCCTTTCTCAGTGTTTACCATCTGAATAAACAGCCCCTCTTTCCTTCCAGTTCCTCAAGCCCGAAACCTAGGTCTCATCCAGAGTACCTCACTCCCCTTCGTTCCCCGTATTAATCAATAGCCAAGCTACGGCTCTGAGATACCTCACAAATCTTCCCTCTCCTTCCCTCCACTGCCCCCTGGTCTGGGCTGTTACTATCTTGCCTGGTGTTACTGCAGTAGCGCCCTCGGAGCTCTTCCTACAACATCATCATTATTTTCATTCCGCATCCAAGTTATTTCCCCCTGCGCAGCTAAAGAAATCACTTTGAAAAGATAGATTGGGTGATATACTTAAATGTTTAGAACTCTTCAAAGGCTCCCCATGGCAATTTGAATAAACTCCAAATTCCTACAAGAATCTGTAGGATCTGAGCCTTGCCTATCTCGTCAACCTCATTTCTTGTCATTGTGCCCACTGCTCTGTAAGCTCCCTCTGCATTGGCCTTCTTTCAGTTCCTGAATCTCTTTAACCTCAGGGTCTAACCACAAACTGTTCATCTTCCTGGAACACCCACTCCCTCAGGTCTCAGCTTCAAACTCGCTGGAGAGGAGCTAAATGCTGTACCATGTTCTTTCACTCTACCCTGTTTTTTAACTTTAGAGGAATCAATACAATTTGTAATTATATATATTTTTAGATTACTTATTAACAGTCTATCTCCACGCTTTGAGTGAAAGTTCCATAGAAGGGACCTAGTTTGTTTTGCTCTCTGCTATGTAAATTATATACCCAGAGCCTAGCCCCTAATAAACGTTTAATAAGTATTTGTTATATTTATAAATATATTTGATAAGTAAGTAAGCCCTGGCTGGCGTAGCTCAGTGGATTGAGCGCAGGCCTGTGAACCAAAGAGTTGCTGGTTCGATTCCCAGTCAGGGCACATGCCTGGGTTGCAGGCCAGTTCCCTGCAGGGGATGCATGAGAGGCAACCACACATTGATGTTTCTCTCCTTCTCTCCTTCCCTTCCCCTCTAAAGATAAATAAATAAAATCTTAAAAAAAAATAAAAATAATAAAATAAATAAAAATAAGTAAATAAAAATATATATATTTGATAATTATATTAGCATTTAGCAGCAATATATTGTGCATTCAAAATGTTGAAATTCATTCCTGAAATATTTACATCTACGACATGCAGAGTGCCAAATACTTACTAGGCATTTGGGGATACAAGGCCACGTCAGGGTCCCTACCCTCAAAGGACTGGCTGATGGCCTGACACCTCTCATTAGAGGGAAAGTTCAGGTTTCTAAAGAGCCCAGAAGAGTAGATTTCTAAAGAAGCCCCTCCTGGGAGCTTGGAAAAGTTTCCCAGAGGAAGGGATATGCAAGACGCGTGTTCTCAGGTACGACTGGCAAGATGATTTGCAGGGTGCAATGCAAAATGAAAGCATGAGGCCCCTTCTTCACAAATTGTTAGGAATTTCAAAACGGGGACAACAGAACATTAAGGCACGTGGGAGGCCCTTCTGAGTGCCGGAGCCTGTGTGACTGACTGCGCATGTTGCATGTCCATGAAGGTGGCTCTGCTTTCAGGGTCCCTAGGAGTTGTTTGAGAGTGGTAATAGGTTATCTTCTCTTTTTAGAGTTGTTTCTCTGACCCTCAGTGAGGTGACATTCCCAATATCTCAAAAAAAGTCTGCAAGATTAGGGTATGAGAGCTGTGCTTTTGCCAGGGCAAAATGTTTGTCAAGGAAATGGGAAATGGGACTCTCTCCCTGCTCCTGGTGCACCCTGGAGAAGTGGGTGAAGAAAGAAGGCACGGCCCATGCATCCTGAACATCCTCTGCGGTGACCACACAGGCAAGCAAGCTCCTGGGCACCCTGTTCACTGTCTCTACCAGGGGGAGTGGTCCAGGGACCTGTGAGACAGCAGAATTGCCCTCCAGCAAAAGCACTGGCAGCATTTGCCTTTGCTCACTTACTGTCCTCCCTCCGCTCATTTATCTTCTCTGACCCTCACCAAGACATCAGGAGGTAAGAGGCTGAGGGCCTTTCCAGACTCAGTCTTCCTGGTGGACATCAGGAAGGCTGGTGGTGGGAGACCTGCTGCAAGAAGTCTCCCAGCACCCAGCCCTGCTGCAGAGGCAGCTACCCGTTGCCATGGCCACAGGCATAACCTGCCTACAGAATGAACACCCATCTCCTTGGAGGACATGCCCGGGACTCATGGACATGCCCAGGGGCGGCTGAATAAGACCAGCCAGTGTGAACAAAACAAGCTAGTACATATCACTGGAAAGACCAGGCTGGAGCTTGATGAGGGCATTTTGGGCCACCCCTCTGTGGGTGCAACATAAGACTTTCAGAGGAAAAGCAACAGCCAGTCTGGTTGTCATGACTCTGAGCAAATGCGTGTTTTTGTTTGGGGGCTGCAGTATTTTCTGGGTGTCAAGCAGGTTGACTTGGGTTTAATGTAATGGAGATAGAGGAGCTTGAAGCCCCAGGCATTTGTGAATATGTGTTTAAAGTTACTGTCACACCCAAAAGTGAGTGCCAGGAAGAAAACTTTTTTCACATATTCCATGCCCTGCGGCTTCTTGGCCTCGAGATCATCCCCAACTCGCTGCCTGTGCACTTGCCAAGGAAAGCCGGCGCCTTCCACAGTCATTGGTACCTGACAAAAACAGACCTGCCATAAATGTTTGGTGAATGAATACATGAATGAATGAACCAGCAAATGAGTGAATTTACTGCTGCTGGATGTGGCCACCACCAGACAGAAAGAGATGGAAGTACAGTCTGTCAAAAGCAAGTTGGATATCTCTAATGCAATACCATACTGACTGTGAGAAAGTTCAACTTTATGCAAGGGCTAACTAGATTGCTCATGTTTTTGCATTGTCCTATAGACTTCTGCCCTACATTATGTAGTGTACACATTTTAAAAAGATGAATGCTTTTATTAAAGTATTTATCTATTTTATTATTAATAATACAATCTATAAAATGCCTTGGGATCCACTGAGATGAAAGTCAGCCATATAAATGTGAGATATTATTATGCTTCTTATAATTACGGAATGGCTGCATAGCAGTTCGTTATGAGCTCCCATCAAAGAAAGCCCCGTCATGCTGCTGTCACAAAAAGCCATTGTTGGAGCAGTTCAACGAGGCCACTTTTCAAGGGATTCGGGTGGACTTGCTCTTTATAGGGAACTTAGGTGTGAATCAGGTGCTGCAAACTCCTTCAGGCAGGCCTTGAACATGGATTAATTCGCAACAAGCTTAAAGAATAAAAAACAGCTGTTCTTAAACTTCCCAGGAACGTATTTATTGTACCCCTGGAGGCGGGGAACACACATAGCATGAGAAAGTTCTCCATTTTTCCTATGAGTAGCCTGAGTCATTTCAAAGCTGGGGAATGAAAGAGGAAGTGGGGGGAAGGGGAAGGACTGTATGTCTTTTTTGTTTCTCATTGTTCTATGGATCAAGACTTGCATTGACTCTTAATATAAAGTTTCAATGAGTCAATTTGTCCCCCAAGTGAGGAAAAATTGATTGTTTTTGCAAGGCAAAAAATTCTTAGTCTTTTGTGTAGAAAACACAAGGATACATACAGTACAAGGGAGACTCAAAACACACTGGAATTTATTTATATAAAAATCGTGTATTTATTCTTACATCTTTAAATTTCAGTCACTTTCAAAATACTCTCCATTTGATGCAGTACATCCATTGAGACTTTTTTCCACCACTCAAAACAGTTTTTGAACTGGTCTATTTTGATACTTTTTAGTGTTTCTGCAGCTCTTTGTTTGGCCTCTTCCCCATTGGCAAAACGTTTCCCTTTGAGGAGTTCTTTCAACTTGGGAAACAAACAAAAAAAAGTTACTCAGGGCAACATCAGGAGAATAGGGAGGGTGGAGAATGGAGGTCATGCCATTTTTTGGTAAAAAACTGCTGAATCTCCAGCACAGTGTGGGCCGGTGCGCTTGTAAATCACCCATCAAGAAAATGGGCAAACACGATGAAAGAATCTTCAAAAAAAAATCCCTGAAGCCTTCCGCAGTCTCTCACAACAACGCCACCAGTTACACTGGTACAGGGGTTCCTAGAACAGTCCCCTGACGGGGGAAGCCTACGCTATGAGTGGCCCACCCTCCAGAAGATAATTGCTTTTTTGAGGCCCCCCCCATTTTATATTAAAAATACCTCTTCATAATGTTCCTGTGATATTACAATTGCATGGGGGAGAAAAATTAGGAAAAAAAAAGTCTTAAAAGTCTCCTTACAGAAGTGTTGGGGGGAGATGAGAAACATTCTTCTTGCTCTCTAAGAAGAGTTGAACCAAAGATGATCAAACCCAGTTTTCCCGTTCGGTGGGAAGCGAGCTTCACAACCCTGGGGAGATACAGTCTCCTAGGAAACCATAATCTCGCCATTACCCAACTGTGCATTTTTTCCCTGTGGCCTAAATTTCAAATCGTGGCCAAAGTGCAAATATCTTTGGGTGAGGTAATACTTCACATTTTATTATCCACTTAGATCTTGGCATCCAGATCTATCTATTCCTTTTCTGACAACACATTTTAATAAGGGCAGAAGAGACCCTGAGGGTGTAGGCACGTGAGGGATAGAAGGGGGCATGACCCAGGGAAGGGGGACTACAAAAAGCAAAGTTAAAAATTTGATTGGACTAGTCACAGAGCTCAGTCTACAGTTTTAATGCTGAAAAAATATATCTATTTTCTACAACTGTATTTAACTCTTTGAAGATTTTATTCTACTGAGGTATCAGGGGAAAAAACCCACAATGGATTCAGGGTTCCCTCCGTTTCCCGGAATTAAGTGTGGGTTCCATGGCAATGGTGTAGTGCTCACACCTGGGTGAGGGTGGGTCATGCTGTGACAGGTCTTCAATATCACCTGTCGGCTTATCTGGGCTTGGTCATAGGTACCTGCGGGTCAGCACTGAGTCACCCTGCCGGGTCCTTCAGGTTTCCCCTGCCTCCATGCCGGGAACTCGGTGAGACTCCTGGCACCATCAGCCTCAGCACAGCACATCCTTCTGGTCCTGCTTCCTCTCCAGGATGTTCCTCAGTCAAGGGCACAGGTCTTCTCTCATCCCCAGTCTCCCCCCAACCTTATCTAGCTCTCATCCCTGCCCCTCGCCCCTACCTGTGGGAAGCTCAGTCTGACGGGGGCAGAAGCCTCCTCACTCTCCCCTTACTTTTCTCCTCCCTGCAGTCTGGTCTCCAAGCCGAGGAGCTCCCTCAACAAATATTCTTCCAAATCCGCTGCTTCTGCACCCGCTGTCCTTCCAGCACCCCTGAGGCCCAGCCGCTGTGATTTCAAAGCCCTGACTTGACTCTGCTCAGCTCTGTTCTCTGCACCGCCCTGAGGCCGCAGCACAGAAAAGCCAAGCTCACTTGGAGGAGGACAGGCCAAGAGGAAGAAAGAGATGCTGAGGAAGGAATAGTCAGTTAATATTTGAAAATATTCACCTAAAAACAAAAAGCACCATGTCACCATTTGGGGGCTGATTCGGGCCCCCAGCACTGGGTTCACTGACTTCTGTTCTGGACCGTATCCAGAGAAATTGCTGTGGATTTTAGTCACACAAGTCCACAAAGCTGGTGAAAGCTGTCTCCTTTTTTGCTCCAATGGACTATGCACCTGCCAGAACGTAGACTGTTGGGTATTTCAACAGAGGTAAAAGAATCAAGTTGTGAGTTCAGTTCCCAAGGTGAGATTGGTATAAAAAAATACACATGACTAACACATAACAATTGGAAAACTCTGTGAGTATTTGCATGTGAAATAAATGCTCTTGAAATGAATTACTGCAGATTTGATAAGAGCAAGCTAACTGTGGTTATGGCTTTGAAGTTGAAAAAATCACAAAGCCTTTCTAATGCTCCAAACGTAAAGCCCGTGGATGGTTCTGCCACAGAAGCAGCTGCTGCCGCTCCTTGTGCAAGGTGACTAGGGGCCAAGGGGCGAGTCCGTCAGCCTGGTGGCCATAAAACCACGGTTTGCAACAGCAGAAGCTGAGCTCTCTGGCTTGGTTTCACCACCCCTGCAGGACTGCCTGTCACTGCGAGGTGTGTTATGATCATGAGATAAATAGGACTTTCCCCAGGATGCTCTCAATTCCCCGGGTAAATGTTTTTGTTCTTCAAAGTGGTACTTCAGGAGGGAGGGGGGGGAATTAGCCTTATCCTTGTGTTTTCTATGCTCTGATATCTTATATTTACAATCCACATGTGTCCCCAAGGAGGAAGGAGCTCAACGCATTTTCCGACAAATCACCTCATTCATCCCCTTGGAGACATTGATGGGGGAGCAATGGATGGTGAGAGCAATGAAGGTTATATGTAAAGAGGAATTGACATTTGGGTGCCTTTCTCTTCCATGGTCACGTTCTGAATCAGAGCAGCACTTTTTGGGTCAGTCTTTCTTTTACTCCCACTCCTGAACTCCACAGTTCTCATATATGTCACAGTTTTCTCATTTTTTGTTTCCATCTTATAGCTTATCTGGTTGCTGAACAGAAAAATAAAACAAGCAAACAAGATGCAAAACTATCCCAACTCTTTACCTGACGAATGAATGATTTCCAAAGTTTAGCTCTCAAAATATGTTGTCGTGCTAACTGTTCTTCCCACTAAGGTAGAATGAGCACACATGCTCGGAACTGCTGGCAAAACCAAGTATTAACATGTCGTCCCACGCCACAAAGACAGTGAAGAGAGCCGCGCGTCCTCGCCACGTTGGAACGTGTGGAAACAGCAGCGCCCTGCATCACAGCCTTGGCAGCTAAATCAAGGGCAGTAGAGCAATAAAACAGCTCATTTCCATGTGACACACCAGCCCTGGGAACCCAGATAAGGCCTTCGCTTCATAAAGGCTACAAATCCATTTTCTATTTTCCTGAAAGTCTTGGCAATGATCCAACGCCAACGCATGAAACAGACAGGAGGCTGTTTCTGACCAAAGGCTGTGACCGCGGAGGCCCTTCCTCCAGGCAACGGCAGCAACAAGCACCTGCTCCCGAGGTGGTGACCGTGTTCTTCCGCGGAGCCCATGGAACGTAAAACAACTTCCGTTTGCTAGAGAAGCTGGTTTCAACCCAAGTCCACTAGTGGCTCTGATAGTGATAATGAACATTTATTGTGTGTTTATTATGGGCTAAGTATTGTTCTAGGCATTTTATAGGATGATCTCCCCTATTCTTCTCAATATCCTTATGAGATGGTACTATTACTGGCCCCATTTTATTGATGAGGTAGGTGAGGCCCAGACAAGTTAAGCGATTTTTGTCCAGGGTCCTGTGGCTAATAAACAGTATAGCTGGATCGAAGTCCAGAACCCACTGCTCTTGACCACTACGTCATGTTTTGATGATCACACCGGCAAACATTACTAACCTCCTCTATGTGTACTGGGAAGGTAGTGTAACTAGGTAAAAAAAGGTATCATCGGGCTAAAGATAGTTTATTCAATAAGTGATGTTGGGAAAACTGGACAGATACGTGCAGAAAAATGAAACTAGACCACCTTTGTATACCACACACAAGAATAAATTCACAATAGATTAAAGGCTTAAATGTTAGTCCTGAAACCACAAAAATCCTAGAAGAAAACATAGGCGATAAAATCTTGGACATTGCTCACAGTAGTATTTTTTCAGATATATCTCCCCAAGCAAGGGAAACAAAAGGAAAAATAAATAAACGGAACCACATTAAACTGAAGAGTTTTTCACAGCAAAGGAAACCAACAACAAAATAAAAAGATAATGCACAAAATGGGAGAACATATTCACTAATACATCTGGTAAGAGGTTAATATCCAAAATTTATAAAGAACTTACAAAACTCAACACCAAAACAAACAAATAAACAACCCAATTAAAAAATGGGCGAAGGACCTAAATAGACACTTCTCCAAAAAGGACATGCATAGATGGCCAATAGACATATGAAAAGATGCTCAAAGTCACTCATCATAAAAGAAAAGCAACTTAAAGCCACAATGAGATATCATCTCACACATGTCAGATAGATTGGCTCTCGTCAATAAATCAAGAAACAACAAGTGCTGGCAAGGATGTCGAGAAAGGGCAATGAACCCCAGTGCACTGTTGGTGGGAATGCAGACTGGTGCAGCCATTGTGAAAAGCAGTATGGAGATTCCTCAAAAAATTAAAAACAGATCTGCCTTTTGACCCCATCATCCTACTTCTGGGAATATATCTGAAGGACCCCAAAACACTAATTCGAAAGAACATAAGCATCCCTGTGTTCATTGCAGCATTATTGACAATAGTCAAGATATGGAGGCAGCCCAAGTGCCCACCAGTAGATGAGTGAATAAAACAACTATGGGGCATTTACACAGTGGAATACTACTCTCCTACTCAGCTATAAAAAGAAGAAAACTTTACCCTCTGAGACAGCATACAAAGGATGCACCTGGAGAACATTGTGCTAAGTGAAATAAGCCAGTCAGAGGAAGACAAATGATCTCACTCATGTGTGCAACAAACTGAACTGGAAAGCAAAATAGAAACAGACTCATAGATAGAGAGCAGGATGACAGTTAAGGTCAGGGGGAGGTGAGGGGATGGAAGGACTGAGGAAAAAGGAAAACGGACTCATGGACACGGACAACAGGGCAGTGATTGTGGGAGGTGGAGTGGAGTCTAAGGGGACTAAGTGGTAATGGAAAAAATACAGTAAAACGTATACTTACTACTAGACTACGTAGGAATTATTCTTCTTCTCTAGATGCTAGTTGGAACGTGAATACTAATAGTAACAAATGAAATGTCAACTTGTTACGTACTTTTAGAATATCTTAAATACTTTGAATCATTACTGAAAATTGATGTTAAAATTTGAGAGGTGAAGAAAAATAAGGTAAAACAGTTGCCAGACTTTTGTCTGGAGAACACAGTCATCCTGTCAAAGTGTAATTTGCAAAGGATTAAAAGACATGCTCTCATGCAGCTATAGAACAAAGACGTGCTAAAGATTTTGTTTAATTTCTTAGCTAATGAGGGAGCCAGTAAGATGCTAAAAGTGATCCAAATGGCATCTGGACAGCTGCATACACAGAGGGGACTTAATAAATTTCTGGGTTAGATATGAAGCTGGTTAATGTCCAATTCAGCTTAAAATATACCTTTTGGCGGTTATCTGTTCCATGACAGAGAATTAGTTACATTTTTACTTGAGAAAAATGTACAAGTTGGTCTCTGTTCATGCATAGATGTAAATTAGATCAGTAAATAGAAAGCCAAGCCAAGCGTAGCACTGAACTAAAGAAAAAGAAAACAAAAAACTACTTGCTATTTTCTTTTATGTATTCCAAGTTCAGATAATTTTTTTGGACAATCTTTACTAAGGTAGGGGACTGTAGCCTTGTGTCTATATAGCTCAAAATGGGCAAAAAAAAAAAAAGGAAATCTGCAACATACCCATAAAGTATGTTTTAAAACCCCTGGATAAAAATAGATTGTGTTCTTTTGTGATCAATAAAAGGAATAAGCCATTGGAATATGGGAAAGGGAGTTGAAAAAGAATGAAGAGAAAGGAAAAGCAAAAAAATATCTTAGTACTGCATTTTACTTTAGTATAAACTATAAAGGATAGTGGGCCCCTTTTATAGGCAAAAGGATCAGTAATTTAATTTTAAAATGAGGGAGAAAAGATTATAAAAAGTCAATATGCTTCTAGCATATGCCCCTCTATGTCCTCTGAAACATCTTGGCTACCCCCTATTGATGCCATTGTATCCACTGATCAATGAACCTGAAATTAAATAGGTTAATTCGTCCAGAGTGGTGTAATTTGATAATAGTCCAAATGTCCGTTTTCCTTGAACTAGTTCTCACTTTTGTTTGAATTAAAGGTTAGAAAGAAATGTGAGGCTCTTTAGTAATGAGTTAAATATTTGTAAATTTTAAGGTTTTAACATAACAGACTCCCAATGTCAACACTTATGCTGAACTTTTCTGCGCATTCCAGAAGCTTGTTCGGTTGGGACTTCCAAGATGCCAAGTGCTGATTTGTGTCTTCACGAGATTGGCCTGGTTTTACTGAAATCGACAGATAAACACAGTAGCGTTCCTTTCTTTGTCTCCTAAGTGAACAACACGCTCACTCTTCCCTCCTAACGAAATAAAATCAAAGTGTCCTGCCATGGAAATCTGCTGTTGGATAAAACTGTCATTTAAACAAGGCTAACTGTACTTTTTCAGAAATGAGAAAAAATATCATTTTTTCTGTGTCAACGTACATCCTGAACTAATGAGGCAGATGAACTGTGTTCTAGTCTCAGGTGAGGCCAGGGAGGTGACAGGTGAAGGCCAAAGCTGCCTCCGGCTAATTCAGGGTCCCAGGCAGGCAGCTGCTAAAAGGCCCATCACTGGCCCAGACCCAACACCTCCTGACAGCAGGCCCTACCTCTTCAGGGATTCCCTTGGATGGTCCCCACCCCCTCACCTAACCTATGAGGACTAAAAGTCAAAGACATTGTGAAAGTCCTGTTCTTTCTTTTTGTTCTTGCTAGTTGAGGACAAAGTACACGTGTCTTTGCTCTGGGTGACTAAAAGGAAGAGCAACTTCAAGGTGATGAGAACTTGAATTCGAGCTGAGTCTGGCCTAGACTGTAGGGGAGGAGGGCAAAGGGGCCCTTGAGGTTCCTTTGTGTCCGGCCCAGTTTGGTGATTCAGGAAAATGGCAAAGTATGGGGACAAAACTTAAACCAGGAACAAAATGCCAATATTTGATTGACTGGCTTGCATTATATCCCCCAGGAATCTTACCCTGATTGTGGATGGGCACGTTAATTACAAACCCTGCCATCTGCCATGCTCGGCAACACCTGGGAGGGGAGCACTTCGGGCTGCAGGTGGGGGGGAAGCTTGCTGGAGAGCCTCAGTAAGGCAGGCCAGGTGAGCTCCACCTTCCCCGGACTTTGTGCTGTGCGGAAAGAGTACTGGGGCAGCACTAAGCAGAGGCTCTTGATTTGGTGTAGATTTAATTCTAACTCAGGGCAGGTTTGGGATTGCGGATGTCATTCAACAATGTTGGCTACTTCAAGGTGTTACTGCTGTTGCTACAGTTATTACTATGGATAATGATATTAACAGTGAGAAGCATGATCTATTGAGTACTTATTACATGCTACTTCTATGAAAAAGATAACCTTAATCCCATTGTACATGTGGAGACCTAGAAATTAAGACATTTGCTCAAAGTCACACAGATTACAAATTACTTGAAATCACCACATTGGCTCTCCTTTCTGCGTCTGTATTTCCCAACTGGTATGGAGGGTTCAGTGTACAGTTTGGGCAGCTTGTCTCCTCCCTCTTTGAAGGGCAAGCTGATGTGTTAGCTACAACAGGGACCAATGAGGGAGAAGCAGCAAGGGTGAGTTTTTAGGATTCCTGTGGTTTATCCACAGATTCTCAGAGCGCCGCCCTTGAGTTTTACCTATTGAATCCTAAAACAAGCTGATTTCTTACACAAGACTGAAAGGGTTGGAATATATAAACTATGACTGTGGTCTCACCTGCTAGTGTTAGACCTTCAAAGGCATCTTCCCCTTCTCGTAGGCAAGGTTTCTCCAGGCCTATGATTGTCAGTGAAATTTAACTAAATTCCTATCAAAGCAGTGGAATTTACGACAGGACCCTTGAGGCATCTAATCAATAAACATGTATCTAAAATGGGTTTCTCTCTTAGGTCGGTAATCATGCTTTTTCTTACAATTCAAAGAATTAGCAAAGCTCCAAGGGCTAATGAGCAGTGTAAAAAATCTTCTCCATAGGACATCATGTTTTCAAGGATTAAGTCTGTTCAAAAGCAGGAGAGTCTGTTTTCTGTGGATAAGCCATTTTCAGAGACTGTACAGGAACTCAGAGCCTGTAGTCAGAAGACAGTCGGCTTTGGAAAAAGAGCAACACACTTGAAGAAAACTGGGATCGAATATGAAAATACAGTCTTAGTTTGCAGTTAGGACAGAAGGAAATGTGAAACAAAGTGGGGAAGAAGAGAGTAAGGTCCAGAAAAAGTCCTGAGGAAGATAACAGTTAAGAGCTGTGGGGGGATGGTTGGGCAGAGAGAAAGGAGAGCAAGTGCCTACTGTGTGCTAGGCACATGCTAGGTGCTAGGAGTGAGAGAGTTCCGAGTCCTGAATGATGCCCAGATTTCAGGCACAGAGGCTGGATTAATATGTCACTCATTGAGATGGGTCAGTCTGGGGAAGTGGTTTCTGGAAGGCAGCTCTACTTAAGAAAAATGTAGGGTAGTATTTCAGCTGCCAAGAGTAAAGGATTTTTTTTAAAGACAAGAAACTCTCTACGACTTGGCAACTACCAACCTAAGCTCCCAGCTAGTGCAGCAGGCAGAGGAGCAGGAGGTGGGGATGGGACCTGGCATCCTGTCCGAGCCCTGACGATTTCTCACTCTGACTGAACAATGTTTTCTAAACCATCCCGCTGGAAGCTCTTAATTGCAGAAATGTTGGTCGTTGGTTTTTGGTGACTATGTTTGTCAGCCTTGACTGCAGAGGGTAGGTTAAACATGATTCCAGTTTCATAGCTGAGACAACCAAAGCACGACAAGTCAAATGGCCATGGAGGTTGATGGTAGACCATGGTAAGAGCCTGTAGCAGGAACATTTGTGTCTCATCTCAGGGACGTCCCTTCAGACATCGCTGCATGGACACTTGTCAAATTTTGGTGTGATGCAAAAAGGCAGGCTACCATGCTCATGTATGCTCTCATTACTGAGAGATTTTATAAAGTAGCGAATAGCATATGAGATAGTAAAAAAATTCACCAACAGAATGAAACTTTAAAAATAATGTAATTCTTGACTATACTCCTTGCTCTTGATTAATAGATGTCCCTCTGGCCTTTCCTCTCCCTCTCTCTCCTGCAACTTCTCAGTCCTCTCTATTGCTTCTTCCACTTTATGCTCATGCCCTCTTTTTTTTTTTTACAGATCAAATGCTCATTTACTTTCCTGGTGAGAAACAGACCCATTAAAATATTCCCAGGGAAGCTATTCACTACATTAGATCAGATGTAAGATGTCTGGAATCCAGATTAGCATCCCAGCTATGAAAATCAATTTCCCCCTGGCTGGTGTAGCTCAGTGGATTGAGCGTGGGCCTGCGAGCCAGACAATCGCGGTTCGATTCCCAGTCAGGGCACATACCTGGGTTGCAAGCCGGTTCCCTGCAGGCCAATTCCCAGCAGGGGATGCAAAAAAGGCAACCATACACTGATATTTCTCTCCCTCTCTCCTTCCCTTCCCCTCTAAAAATAAATAAATAAAATCTTTAAAAAAAAAAAAAAAAAAAAAAGAAAATCAATTTCCAAGAAACCCTGTCCCCGAATTCAAAACGTAATGTATCTAAGATTCCTCTGGACCAGGAAAATGGAAATAACTTTGTTCCCCAGGGATGAAAGAAGATCCAGGGCATCCTCCCAAAATCCTCAAACTTTCTACAAGATACACTCACAATCATGTACATGATTCCATCATCGGGGGATCTTGGTGGATGTTCTAAATGGAGGCTGATTCCAATGGGATTACTATTTGCATCAGCCTTTCCTGGAAGACTTTTGCTTTTGTTCCACCAGGGATGGGATGTTCTATTACTGGCGAGTCCAGCACAGTGCAGAGCCTGTGGGCAAAGCTGTTGTGGGTTGGAGTGATCAGGTCAAGGGTCATGCCCAGAGGATGAGTTGTGGCAGGTCAGAGGCCAGGTCAAGTTGGGATGGAGACAGAACACTGTCATCCCAATCAGAAGGCAGGCTGGTGAGACTGGGTTTGGGAGGCAAGTGAACGCTCTGGGGAGTGGGTACCTCTGTGGTTTGGGCTCCTCTGTGAATTTTGTTTGCTTGTTTGTTTTTTTAAGTTTGATTGCCTTTGGCTCACTCTTAGTGGTGATTATCAATGTCACATTAGAATCTGTTCCCTTAAAATTTCTCTGTAATCTCTTCTCCAGATATTTTTAAATCTCTTTTTAGAAGTCTTCTTGTACTTTGACTGGCTCTCTTACCCATGCATATTTTTGTGATGATTTGGTCATTGGAAACTACCGGTTTACTGACTTAGGCCCACGGCAGCATATTTTATTATCCATTACCAGAAAGTCCCAACAATGCATGCCACCTCCGATCTCTTCAGAAAAGTTATGAAGTATGGAGATTTTTAAATATATATATTTTATTGACTATGCTATTACAATTGTCCCGTTCCCTCCTCCCCCTTTATTCCCCTCGTCCCTGCATGCCCCCTCCCACCTGCATTCCTCCCTCCTTAGTTCACGTCCATGGTCATACTGGAGATATTGTGAACCTCAAGGTGGCAGATGCAAGTTCTGCAAAATTCAACTGTGCACTCAAGAGGTCAAATGTTATCACTGGCAACAAACACTGTCGGTTTTCTTGACGTCACAAGTTCACTTCTTTCTTTTGTGAGAACACGTCTGCAGAAACCCAAGTCTGCGTCAGTTTTCCTGTTGGTCATTTTCTCACGTAAAATATGGTATTTCACGAAAAACAGCCGGTTCCCTCACAACTCAGACAGACAGGGGCTTTTTGCTCAAGACAAGGCTGTCATTCCGTGTGCAGCAGTGTGCCTCATGTGTACTTTCTTTAAAATCCACACAGAATATTAAAGACTCATGTGCCACAGAGTCAAGATCTTTAAAATTAGTGATTTTTATGGCTTTATCTAGGACATTCTTCAGTGAAACTGGAATTTGATCTTATTTCACTCTATTTTCTTGTATTTGTACTGTGAATGTATGGCTTTAAAGAAAACACCTACCAGTACAGTTTGTTGCACTGTCTTAACTCATGTTATGGTGGCAGAAGTTTCACCCACCACATTTTTTGCCTTAGCACTGCAAATGTTATTATAATCAAAGGGCAAACAAGACTTTAGTATTTGTAGTGGAACTCACTTTGGAGATGCCGTATGGCTCCAGCTGCAGAGGAGGCTGGGACATGTCATGTTGAAGTCTCTGTGACTATTGCTTTGTGACTGGACTGTTTAACTCTCTGTAACCTCATGCTTGGCTGACTACCCCCAAAACCAGAATACTCCCCAAAGATAATGAACATCAAGTCCCCAGGAGGTAGATTAATGAATGTATAGAGTGTGATAACTGCCTGATGTTATCTTTTAACTTTTCTTTAACTCAGTGATGTATGGTTCTCTTGGGGGGTCTACACGACTACCTGCTACCTCATTCTGCTATTCACTCCCCTTTAGAAAGGAGCACTGTGCTGAGACAGGTGTGGGTTCTTCCTGCCACCACCAGGAGCAGCTGTTTCACCCACGCACGTAAGTTTCTCCTACTAAATCTCTTATGACTTTGAATGAGGCTGCTTGTCACCTCTCTGGTATTAATCCTGATTTTGACTTTTGAGGCCTTCCAGAAGAGCTGGGTGAACTCTTCAGGTATGTTGAAGCTATTTCTTCCTCCTCGGTGCTGTCCGCATGGAATTTACATCTTAGTTGGGAGAGACAGACAATGAACCAAACGAATTAGGAAATTCTGTTGCATACCAGAAGGTGATAAGTGCAGCAGAGCGGGGTTGGGAAGAGTTTTGGTATTTTAAATAGAGTGATCCCGGAAGCCTAACTCAGATCCCAATTCAGCTCCCACCACTTCATGAGGCAAATGTCATTCCCATTTTAGGGGTGAGGAAATTGAGGTACAGCTGAATTAAGTGATTTGTTGCATGTCTCATAGGTGGTAAATATGACATCAAGTTTTCAAACTCGAGAGCCTGGCTGTCCCCGTTGGCACGTGATTCTCACTGGTCTGCAACATGTCTCAGACACTTCAGCAACATTTCTAAGTGAGATCCCAACTTTAGAGCTCAAAATCTATTTAGGGAAGTGAGATGACAATTTTTCCAAATAAAAATAGAACAGAGAGGAAAAAGGCACAATAACCACAAGAGTCATCAAATCTGCTTGAAGGCAAATCCAAATTTTTTTTACTGTTGGGCCGTTAAATGGGTTTCTTCCCAGACACTGGATTTCTTCCCTTTGTTTATTCTGTATGTGTTTAGTAAGTGTTTTCTTTGTGTCGTGCACTGGGGGAGCTGCTGGGAGCGCAGACAGATCCGTGCCGAAGTGGCTCACAGTGTTCGAAGGAAGGACAGAAGGAAGATGGAACATTCCAAGGGGAGGGGGAAGCAACCTCTGAAACCTTAACCGGCAACATCGGAGGGGGAGTTTAAGTTGGCTGAGGGGTAAACAGAAATATGTGTCCATATAACACACACTCACATACACACAGAGCTGAGTCCTATGTCTGAGATCTAGAACCTCCTGCACCCACACAGGGTGAAGATTTTAAAAGGACAGAAACCACCCACATTCTCCCGCTCCACTCTATGGGGCTATGGCGATAGGAACCTTGTAAAATGAAGAAGTTAGAAACAATAACCCTATTTAATGCTGACAATCTTAGAAGGAAGACATCATTTGTATTCTACAAATGAAGAAATTGAGGCTCAAAGAACCATTTGCTCGATTTGGTCCCCTTGCTTCAGGCCTGAGCCACTGAATAATCGTCACCAACTCCCATAAAGAGGAGTGCCTGGTATCTCAGTCCTTCTCACAGGATGTGGTCCCGGCCCCTGTGGCTCCCGTAGCTCACGCCCTCTTTGCCATTCACCTTCTGCCGGTTCCACATTGCTCCAGCTCTTTGTGGCTGTCTTGCATTCCCCGAACACTTGATCACCCTTACAAGCTGGGACAGATTTTGTTCCCTTGGTTGAACCTCTGCACTGTCCCTCAACCTTCCTTTTGTTTTGTTTTGGTTTGGTTTCTTTTGTAACTTCGGTTTTTACTGGCTCTACCTGCTTCTGGTCACCTGGGATAAATTGTCTTCATCCAGCCAGAACCGCCTACCCCCATCTGCCCCCTTGTTCAGAGCCCTCATTCTCTGTTCCTCTCGGGAGCCTGCACGTGCAGGGGCGCCCCAAGAGCAACGCCTCCGTCAGTTTCCACACTCCGCACCTCTGTCTTGCATCATCCTAGTCCTGGCCTTGGTGTGCGATGCTGCACCCCAAGAGTTTCCAGGGCTCCCCCTCTCCCCACTTTGCTTGAGAACTCGATTTCTCTGCAATTACTCACCCAGTCAATGACTTGTAGAAATAAAATTACCAGAAAGACTTTAAACTCAGCACAACCTTCTCTGAATCACAAACTGAGTTTCTCACACTGTCAGGGCTCATCCTCAAATTCTTTTCTCCCAATCTTTTTTCCTTCCCATAGCCAATTCTTCAATGAGTCAAGGAGCATAAATCATTGATTCAGTCATTAAATGAGTCAAATGATTATTAGCACTTCCCATAGCCAGTTTTCTGTGTGCTTTTTTCTTTCAAATGGTCAACCAATAATTGAACAAGCAGGATTCATAAAGTATGATGATAAAACCTGCTTGATTACATTTTTTCTTACTTTTTAACATGGATTTTATTTATTGTCAGGTCTCTTTCCTGATCCTGAATGCACTCGTGGGCAGACCAATGACTTTTCCGATCACTCTTAATTAAAAAATAAAGCCTATACTCAATTTAAATAAGATTCAGAGTGCATAGTCCAATATAGTATTTATATTGTTTAACACTTCAGTCTTTATTTCAAAGGGAAGAAGTCTCTCTCCTTCCCCTGGTTACAGATTGGCCAGCTGCCATCGATGACTCCTTGGGGGCTGGACGAGAGGAGGGAGGTCCCTAGGGGCTAGAGGTGCCCACTGCACTGTCCGAAGTGTGAAGCTTCACCCTCTCCGGCCCTGTCACAGTCTGTCCTGTCTTATCCTGCCGCTCCCCTCATCTGGGCGGGGTCTGCCCCTGGGACCAGGGAGCGGGCTCCCCAGCTGGCTTCTGTTGCAATCCCTTCACCCTGGAGGGCGGCCTCCTAACACATTATCCATTCGCTTATTGTCGGTTGGCTGTTTTCAAGGTTCTAACACTCAGCAGCGATTTTCAACCCTTTCCATCTCATGGCACATGTTAACTAATGACTAAAATTCTGCGGCACACCAAAAATATGTATTTTTTGCTGATCTGACTAAAAAATAGGTATAATTTTGATTTATTCACACCAGATAGCTGTCGTTGTCCTGGTTGTTGTCACTTTTTTTCTTTGACAATCTAAGGGAAAAGAGGTTAGTGGCCCTGGCTAAACAGTCAGGTTATGCATGGTTTAAAAATTCTTGCAACACACCAGTTGAAAATTGCTGCTCTGAAGTGTTGGTGTGGTCAACTGTGGATGAGGAATATATTTCGTTACATTGTAGAAAACAGCTCTTCACACTCAGGTCCAGCATTCTTTCTTCACCATGACAAAAGTTCTCATTTTAGGCTGTGTTAGTGTGAACTGAAGTCTACAAATTTATCCCTGCAAATGATAGTTGCATTTTAACTATAGAACAAATGGCATTGGTCCCACTAAAGATACTTTGGGCATCGGTGAGTAAGGTGGGATTGTGCTTCCCGGAGCCCCTGAAGTCAGCTGGAGAGGCCACCTGTTGGACAAATGGTACTTCGCAGGCGGTGCTTGTTAACCAGTCAGGTGCTGCATCTGTTGAGGATTAGACTTGGCTCAATTGTTCTGTCAGACAACAGAGAAAAACACAACATTTAAATAAATGTGTTCTGCCCCAAGGAAAAAAGGTGGTACATTAAGGACGAACATTAGTGCGAGACTCCATGCAGACTCTCAGAAAACAAAAAGATGGAGGGTGTTTGCTAAGCCCAGCATGCGGGCTCTCTGGGGGCCCTTGGAGAGCCGCTCCCTGGCCAGCAAGCGCTCCCTCACCTTGAGGTCCTCGGTTCTGTGGCTTATCCTTCTTAGTTCCATAGGCGTAACCAGGGGTCATTTGGTTTTTCTTCCTTTCCCTATTTGTAATGCCCTTCTTGGACAGTGAGAAACCGGGCTCCCATTTCTCTTAATATTTATACACGTGATCGATCTCCCTGTGTGTTCACATTTTCCATCACTGCTGCTAAATCATCTTCTGTTACTGCAGACAGCTTCCTCTGTGTCGTTGGCTCTGACTCCCTGCACCAGGTTCTACCCAACTTGCTCGTGCTCTGATTGCTGACAGTGCCCCATCCCCCCACTCAGTTGTCCTCACTCTGCTCCGAGCCTATCACCGAACTGGGTTGTCCCTCTTTCTCCACTCTAGGCTGCCATGCACCCCACCCATCTCCTCTGCATACAGAGCTGTACGGAATGGCTTTAGGACTGAATTTGTTCAAGAATGGAAGGCAAAGAGGAAAACCTCTGACCGTACTTTATATTAGAAAAAAAATTCCCGTTCCTGTTGACCCAAATGGAAACAGACTACCCAATGCGTGATGTAAAGAAACAGCCCTTCTCTATTGATGGATATAATAAGAATTGTTAAAGGTATCCTTCGAGACTCTGCTTCTCAGTTATCCCTGTTACTCCTGATACACAAAATAATTTGTTGAGTGAAGGGCAGGGAGAAAGCTTAAATTCTCAATGTGCCAATTATAGCAAAGGAGAGGAAAGGTTCAGCTTAATGGCATTAAAAAAAGAATAACGAGGCAAATACACTCCAGCCTTGAGGAGGGCAGATCTGATATATTGATTTGTTTCCTGAGATGTCACAAAGGAAGCCTCATTGCTTGGAATCTTTGCAATTTGACTAGTTTAGAAAAAACTGGAAGCTTCTTCAGTCTTTCAAGGGTTCCCAGAGCTGTCCTAAAGAGCCCGGATTCTGTAGGTCCAGCACTACCTGCTTTGCTGTAAGGCCGCCCCAGCTGGAATGTGCCTCCTGGGCTGTCTTTGACTCCAGTAGATAGCTCTGCTACCGCACAGGCTCAGGCTGGTCAGGGCAAAGCATTCTTGGATGTGTCAGAATAATTAGAGATGCTCTAAGCCCAACCAGTGCAGATGTCTCATCCCCTCAAGGGCTGTAAGCTCACCCTGGGGCCCCATCCTCAGGCATTCCTTTCAGTGTTGAGTTCAGAGGGTCTGGCCTGGATCGGGCAGCCACCCAGCTCCCCAGTATGACCAGGTCAGTGTCTACAATGCAGGGCTTTCTAAATGGAGTCTGGTCAAGTTCAGGCATCAATGGATGCCAGTATGGAACCTAAAAATAAAGCAAGCAGAGGAAGCTTCAAAAATCTTCTTGAAGACGGAAGCAACTGGAGGTTATGGAGGGCAGTGGGATGACTCCTAATGACCCTATGGAAGCCGCCAGGAATTCTCGAATTGCCCGGAATGTCAGCGAGTCCTATACCATCCAGTCTTGCATGGGGTCAGAAGCGAGCAGGGTGAGTACAATAGTTCTTCAGTGTTGAGAACGGAAATGTGTGTGTGAGGACCATTATGTCAAATGCAGCGTGTCTCCACCACACTCACAGATTTTCATCTCAAAAGCTGCATGAACTCGGGGCTTTTCTTTTGGCAAGGACAGTCATGCAAATGTTCCATTCTTATATTCTCCCTTTCTTCTCCTTCCCTGCCAAGGCCTCTCAGCAACAAGTCCAGGAGACTTCTTACAGCTTCTCCTCCATCAGTCTCTTCACTTTCTCCTGCTTGGTTCTGTGTTTAAACACTAATATTATCTTGCAATGGACTGCTCTAATTGAACCTCTTTTTTGGTAAAATATTTTTTTATTCAATGCATAAACATTCATGCTTATTTATTACAGAAACTCTGTACTTGAGAATATAATTGATGGGTCCTTATGGGTTAATTCTTTAAAAGTTTAGAACCAATGATCAGCATAAAACTATCCTCTTCACTATATTATAAAGTGTCATGTACAGTCATATTCTACTGTTGGGATAACAATTTATACAAATTTTAAGAAAATGATCAGACACGTATGAAGGCCAGCTTTTCCCACTCGACAGCACTCTTCCTCATCTCAGCCAGCCCGCGTGGGTGGGCTGGACCATAAAGGGAGGTGAGGAATATTTCCATTGGTCACTGTTTCTTCACATGGTCTTGACTTATATCTTTGAGCAGGTGTTTACGGCTAAAGGCTACCATTGTTTACCGTAACCAAAATGACCTTGCTTGGAATCTGGCAATGGTTACCATAAATGATATAAAGATCTTAAGTTCTGGTTGTAAAATCTGTTCATGTTTACAAGCTAGGTAGCGGGTTTGCAAGTCCATGGGGAAAATGGATTGTTGGAGGCAGATGAAGCTACCCTAAAGACACAAGGAAAAAAGTTGCAGCTTCTTCCTCCTCTTCACACAAGGCTGAGCACTTACACTGTCAAAAATTATTTAAAACACGGAATAAAATTTGGTGATGGAGTTGAATGGATAACACCAAATAGGAATGAGGTGTTTTGGGTTTTGTTTTCATCATTCTTATTTGGGAAAACAATACCGAATCATCATTACAGTAGAGACAAGCTTTTTGAAAATCAATCCAGACACTTAAAATGTGAAGTGAGCCCTGGCCGGGTAGCTCAGTTCACTGGGGTGTTGCCCCGCACAACCAATGGTTGCTGGTTTAATCCCAGGTTGGATGCAGAGGGGGGACAACCCATCTATGTTTCTCTCTCATATTGATGTTTCTCCCTCTCTCTTTTCCTCTATCAAAAAAATTTTAAAATGTCTCTTCAGGTGAGGCTTTAGAAGAAAATGTGAAATGAAAAAAATCTTACTTCTTCTAGGTCTCCATTTCAAGCATCTTTGGAAAAGTCACTAATTTACTTTCCCACTGAATATCAGACATGCTCATATTTGCCACCAGATATTGTTACAAAATTCTTTGTGATCCCTTAGGAAAAGTTCTAGCCACAGTAAAGATACCAGACAACAAGCATCTTAAACTGCTTTTTAAAAAAAGGAAATCACTTAATACATTTTTTAAAGTTATCATTAATGTATTTATGAACAAATTATAATAAGCATTTTTAAGTCACAATGGTATTTTGTTACTAGGGATCTAATATTAAAGAAGCATATCCTTTTAACCTCATTTAAAGGTTATGTAAAATGCAATGGAAATTTTGCATAACTACCTTTATATATTTTTTAAAAAGCTGTCTTTATATGTTAGCTGAATGTTTTTGCAGCCTAAGACTCCAAAATAAAAATGGCTTTGACCTTTTAGGATATTGTTTTGAATTTAGTTATCACAGTGAACTTTAAGGGTATGGTTTTATTTTCTGTTATCAAATACCTCTTTCTTCCAGCCTCTTAACAGAAAAGTCACAGGCCTTAGCTCCAGTACCAAATAAAATAAATATGACTATAATTTCACACAAAGGGTGAATGGCAAGGTCAGATTTTAAAAGGTTGATGCAGATGAATGTATGCATGTATTATAGTCAATTGAATAGAGTCAATAAATATAAGTATATAGTGTATGTATATCAATGGGTACGTTAGGGAAGCTATTCTCTTAGGTAGGAATTAGCTGTGGATGACTGAGTTTGCAAAGTACAGCCAGGTTATTAAATAAACAACACAGTAGGACATCCCACTTCCCCCAAATCCTAAATTATGAAATCATTTGCAAGCCATCTGATATGGAAGACACAAACCGCCTTTCTCTTTTCCCAAGCATGCTGATAAAGAGAAGAGAGGAGGAATGGTTATTGCTGAGCTTGCATTTTACAATTATCCTGCAGAAAGAGAGAGAGAGATCAAGACAGAAAATGACTAATGGTGTGACATCCATTGCTCAAGGCACCCTAATCATGAGGGCTGCCTCAAAACTTCCACACTGGCTATAGTTATAAAAGAGATAACTTACCTTCTAGGGCTCTCCGGAAGGCACTCCCTGTTAATGTGACCTGCCTGGGACCATAGGCCAGTTCTACAATTCTGTACAGATCATTCACAGGACTTAAAAGGAAGGAGGCCCTGTTTTGTAAGGGGGAATCTGAATATCCCAAGTGGAGTGTGCATCCTGGCATCCTTTGGCGATGTGCTCTCTTTGGAGGAGTTCATGCAGATGGGCTCTGATGAAGTCAGGTTCTTTTGTGTATGGGAAATTTAAAAAGCAGGTCTTGTTAAAAAGGTCCCTAAGCCAACTTCCTG
This sequence comes from Artibeus jamaicensis, assembly GCF_021234435.1. NCBI lineage: Eukaryota > Metazoa > Chordata > Mammalia > Chiroptera > Phyllostomidae > Artibeus > Artibeus jamaicensis. Next base: position 15,548,752 of record NW_026522056.1, on the reverse strand, counting down.
AAGCCTGAAGCCCACATGATGGGGTATCTTGAGGTGGGGGGTGAGCACTGGGATGATGCAAATTCATAACCAACTTTCTGATCAGTGTGCATCACTCTCTAATGAGCAAGTAAATCAACTTTCAGTTACAGAACAAATGTAGTGCAGACTGAGGGGCAAGAGAAAAGCAGAATGTGTCAAGACCTCATCACCAAGATCCAGGAGCAGGAGATCAAGGTTTATGCAGACCCAGGTTTGCTCATGACTGATTTAAATTCTGATTGGACAGTATCTTGACAGGAGTCTGCTCTGATTGGTTGCCACTAATATACCAACAGGAACTAATTTTAGTATCACCTCTGCTGGAATTCTTGCCAGTCTTTAGGAGTCTGGGAAGTCCATAACACTTTTTGCAATTATCCTAATTTGAAGAGAGAGAGAAAGAGGGAGCAAATTGGCTATACATTTTGGCTCCTAAGATTCAGACAATTTAACCATTTCTTTTTCTCTGTGAAATAGTAAGCATTTTCCTCCAGCCAGAGCCAAAGGTAAGGGAGCCATACATTGGCTATGGAATGGTGCTCCTGAAACCTGCCCTGAACAGGGTGACTCTGAGTGTTTATCCCACTTCCCCTCACCTGTAGGGCACTTTAGTGCTAATCCTTTGCCCTGAATCATACGCTGCTTTTAACTATCGGTTATAGTTTTACAGCTGTGTATGTTTCTTGAGGTAGGGAGAAACCATGTGATACTTTTTGTTGCCTTTGTTTACCATGCCCTGGATGGTGCATGATATTCTGTTGACTGGTCGATGGACACAAATAAATATGGGCTCGCTCAGTGAGTTCAGTTCTCTCTAAGCTAAGGAAAGCTCCAAAGGAAAAACTATCTCCCATGTCCTGTTCTTTTATTTTCTACTCTCTCCTGAAAGACAAAGACTCCCCATTGCAGCCCCAGGTCTGTGGTTATGTTGGGCTAGAGGGTCAACCATAGCTCCTACTGCGGGGATGGCAACATGGCTTTTAACCCCTAGATTCCAGCCAAGTGACAATTGTTTCCAGGCAGAGAAGTGGGTGGATGGTTATTCTTTGTTTAAATGTCTCCAGGGAAAGAAAAAGGACTTCAGTCAGGCCTTGGTGAGCTATTTCAGTTTCTAATTAATCTTCTACACAGGAAGTTCTTTCTCAAGTGACAAAATCATTCTACCACAAATGAAGCCAAATTTTCTTGGTTTTCTTCTTTCTGGAAAAGGATTAGAGGTAAGCACCATCCTGCATTTTGTCACTGGTTATGGGTCAAAACACATGGGACATCTTGCTTGTTTAAGGACTTTTTATTTAACTAAATACGTTACTAGCAACTCTACTTGAAGTCTCCAGGGCCTACAGGGGGAAAGAGCTCACACTTGCTGTGAAAGTGTTTTGAATTCACGAAAGAGTGACAGAGGCGTCATGGGATAGATAACCTTTGCTTTGACTTGGCCTTGGGTAGGCCGTGTAGGAAGCAGGTTAGATCTGTCCAGCTGGCGTGCACGGTGGAGGCAGGGATGTGCAAGGGACCAGGAGAGGCTTCTTTCTACGTGATGAAGGACACAGCATCCTAGAGCTCTTGCTCCCTTCCCTGCCTGCAGTGGGAAAAGCACCCAGTGAAACTGTCACAAAGGCAGTTTCCATAAGAGTCACTACTCTTACACAGATAGGAACCATCAGAAATATTTATACAAGAGCGTTGTGTGGAATTTTTGTAGGGGTCCTAGAGTAGCTCAGAGGGACAGGACCTTTCTTTCCACCGTGGTATTCTGCCTTTCCATGCTGCACAGAACTGCTTCGCCCTCACCTCTCCCGCCTCCAGTTTATTACCAGCATTTTACTGCCTCTCACACCCTTTCACCTGTTTTAACTTGGGAGAAAAAGAGGGAAGAGAGAGGGATGCCTGGGACAAGCTTTCAACCGAGAAGGCAGCTGCCACCCTTGTGTGTGGCTGGCACATCCAAGGCTTCCTGGGGCCTCTCCAAATACCTCCCACTGCTTATTCACGTATAATAGAAAAGCCCATCTAGTCCCTCCAAGTTCATGGCTCCACTTTGAATGCTATCATTTATTTTGCTTTATCTTTATGCAATAAATTTTATTCTCCCTTCCCCCAAAATCCATTAAAATGGTTTACCTAAATTTTAGAATTCTATATAGGAATGCATAGCACACCAGTGAGTCCTCCTTGAGACTCTGATAACTAGGAATTGAATTCCCCCTTTCTACTTTTCAATTGAAAGGCTGAGAGGGATAAAATGAACTACATTAACTGGACAAATTACTAAATGAGGGAACCAAAGCCAAAAATTAGTACGGCTGCTTTGTGTGGGACAGTTGGACATGACTCTTGTAGCTGATCAATGACCAATAAAAGTATCTGATGTGACTTTGAAACAAGGTATTTAAACTCTTAATAATTAAAAATGATGAGGACAAAGGTGAGGAAAAGAAGAATTGCCCTAAGGCTCAGGCACACTCTGAAATGTTAAATCTGTTGAAACCCGAAGGAATATTAACTAAGGGAGCTGTATTCTGGGGCAAATGCACCCAGATAGCTATTGTAACAGTCAAGACAAACTTCTGACCTTTCCGTCTGTCAGGTTTTATTGCACTGATTTAAACATTGTGGAGCTTGTGCGAGCCATTATCTGCATCCTTCTTTGTTATAAATTATCCTGCGAATGTTCTACACATCACAGAAAGAAGAAAGGAACACTGCCACCAGTACAAACAGAGTCTTGTTGGTGCCAAATGTTATTTAACAATGAATAAAAATTCCCTGCCCCAGACCACATCCCTGCCCACGTACCCCATTACCGTCAAACACAACCATCAGTCAAGTTCAGATACGATGTGTTGAGAACCAGGGCACACACTACCAGAGATTTTACAAAATTACATGTGATTTTGCAGAACTGCAGGATGTTGGAGGAGAATCCTGCTACTGATGCTTTTTGTCCGGTGGAATCCTCATGAGAATGTTTATTGCTAACAATTTTTTCAATTAAAAAATTATTCCACTAATAACAAAGAAATCATGAGCAGCAATGAAAGTCACTGGGTTTTTCTGATATAATGCCATAATAATACAAAAAAGTAGGAGGTGGAGGGGTGCCTGAAAAGGGTGAGGGAGAGTATAGTCAGTAATATTGCGTGAGTTTACGTGGAGACAGATGATAACTGCACTTAGTGAGGTGATCGCATTGTAAGATATGTAAATGTTAAGTCACTATACTGTACACCTGAAACCAATATAATATTGTACATCACTTGTACTTTTAAGAAAAGAAATGCAATAAGGCAAAATGTGCTGTGTTTCTTTCATTTCTTAAATGGTTCAGAAATCCTCAAACTTAAAATCAGAACATGAGAGTGTTCCATTATCTTAATGATTAGCAGTTGTGCTTTTTCAGGGAATGGCTTTCATTTCAGAGATGGCACGTGCTTACTCAGTGTCAGCAAGTGTTAAGAGACACATACAAGGTAAGCCCCTGTAGACTACTCTTCATGGAAAATACATTTTTTCCGAGACAATCAGGAGGTACCGTCAATGAATTCCTTTACCTCTTGGCCAATCACAGATATGCATAATGTTTCTAAGCAGGAATTCTGACTGATGTAGTTTTTGTCTTCACCAGTTCTCCTATTGCCCTTCCAGCAGGGCACAATGGCAGGAAGAGAATATGACCATAGGAGCAGAGCAGATGGGTCCAAGTCTCAGCCCTGAAATGTACGAGGGACATCTGATAAGTCACTTCACCTCTGAATCTCATTTCCTTCACCTGTAAAATGAAAGCATGGGATAAGACAAACTATAAATTTTCTCCTAGTAATAGCAGTCATTGTTTGAAATGACAAAGAGAAGAGCAAGAGAAAGGAACCAAAGGCCCGTGAGGTAGCACATGACAGACGTTTAATGCCTGTGTGGTTGGCAGTCGGCAGCACCACAGACATCAAACCCTACCTGCTGGCATCATTTCAACTGGACAGAGCGTGCTCTCTTCCTTGCTAGGACAAGATCTATTTCATATCAGACACTGCAGTTCCTTTAGAAGCTAAATTTGAATTCGTCATAATGCAAGAATCCCAAGGGATCATCGGGACTGGATCACATGTCAATCAATCACAAAGTGAATTACTTTAACTTCTTCCAAGATCATTTTCTATACTAATTCATCAATTTTCATCTTTTATTGCCCCTTTCTAGAGCATCACTGACAAGATTTTAAAAGAAAGATGAACTAACCTGCAACTGCGCATTGTAGTATGAGATACAATTTTGCGAAGGGCAATTTTTCTAATCATTTAGCGCTCTGGTAAATTATGCTCATGCATATTTATATATAAGTGCTCAGTCATTTTATGCTGAGAAATCCATGCCTAGATATTTCCCTGGTGACTGTCTCATAAAATCAATTTTCCACATTAGCTATATTTCTGGCAATCCAACTGGAAATAGAAGGCTTTTATGCCCAAGGAGACAGAGGCTAGGTCAAGCAGCACCTAAAAAGATCTCAGAATCAGAGCTGTTCTGGAGAAACCTGAGAGGAACCTCGCCTTTGGTGCTAATGGAGAAGGGACACAGCACATTTCTGCCAATGGTCCTGGGGCCTTTCTATCCTAGAGCCCGCGAGGTTCTTATTGAGAGGTTGTAACAATCAAAACAAGTTTGGAAAATTGTACGTGTTTATGTTCATCAGAATGTGGCTGCCTTCATGCCACAGACTAAACTCTGGATGAAGTCTGAGACCCGGCAGCAGGTTATGCAGTGGGGAAGCCCCCTGCGTTGGCCATTGAGATTCTCAGCACAACACCCCGACACCATGGCGGTTCCCATCATGCTCTCCTCGGCAGCATGATGAGACAGAGCATGTCTCGGTGCACAAACCCAGCAAACGTTATTGAGTGCCCGTTTTGTATCAGGCAATGTTTAGGCCCTGAGAACATGAGGTTAATCCTATGTAATTCTTATCCCCCAAGAACATTTAGTTCAATCCACAGAAACGTTCCTGAGTCAGCTGATGCCTCTAGTGCCTTATAGGAGAAGAAAAGTTAACCCTGTGGACACACTTAGGGACACCTTTCCTAGGGAAATCTAGGAAAGGGTGGAGCCTGAAAAACTTGGTCTCTTCAGGGACAGGCAAGCTGGCTGGTATGAGCAGAGCATTAGTCTGCACGCTTTTTCTGCAAAGGGCCACATAGTACACATTTCAGGCCTTGTGCCTTACCAGACTTAATTCTGCTGCGGTAAGATGATAGCAGCCAATGGGGTGTAGCAGTGCTCCAGTAAAACTTTATTTCCAGACCAGGTGGTTGGTGATATGTGGCCCAGAATCTGCATTTCGCTGGTCCTTGAGGAAGAGCATCAGTTGTATGAGGGACAGAGCAAGGACTCCTTTGCCAGGTCAGGAAGCTTGGGTTTATGAGAAGTGAGACACAGTTGAGCTGCCCATGTGGAACCAAAAGCCAGATGGTCTTAATACCTCTTGCTGAAATTTAGAAAGGAAAACCTACGCCAAGCAAAGACGTTGGCAATTTTATCTCTTCTCCCAGAATACCCTGAGTTCCTCCAAGGCCTTGCCTACACACTTGGCACAGCAGGAGGCTCCAAGCTGGGCCAGGCTCTTTCCTGCATGTGACTTGAAGCACTAGTGTCCCTTTCCAGTCCTCCCTGCAAGCCACTGGAGGTAAGGTTATGATGGCATCTTTATGAGGTTTGTTCAAGAGCAGGGGAAGGAGAACAAGGCTCCAGATAGTTCCAGAGATCTTCTCAACAGAATACCTGTATTGGCCTCATTCACGTAGAGATTTAGGAAATTACAAGTGTTTATACAAATACGATTTTCACTGCATTATTATTTTCTACCTCTATTTGCAGACTCCCACTCCAACAAATTTGCTGTGAACCCAGCTGAGAATTTGGCCTGTTGCTCTCATCGTGCGACAGTTTGGCTGGTCCCCTGCCGCACATCAGAGCGTACCCTACATGAAACGGGAGCTGTGCTCTTCTTGTAGCTCTGGGTTAGGAGAGAACTACAGGCTTGCCAGCTCTCAGCAGAACACAGCAGGGTTAGAAACAATAGGCAAGGAAGAAGTGAGCAAATTCGTTCGGGAATTAAATTCTCTTTCTAAAACAAGCCTCCTGCAATCACAGAGAGAACGAAAGGGGAAACCAGTACTATGCCAAGAACCTGAGTCCTTTATCTCATTCAGGCCCCCCTCCCCAACTATGGGCTAGGCTTCAAAGGTAGGTCAGCACAATCATCTTTTCAGTGTATGTGCTTTTACAAATTAAAACAGTTATTAAATTTATGAGTCAGCATCACAAAGACTGAGATCATAGCTAAAGGTTATTGGCATGCAGCTTCCACAGTATTGCTGGTAGTCAGCGCTGGATCACGGTCCCCCTGGGATGAAGGGACTTACTTCAAAGGTGAGAGAAACTAAGCATTAGTATGGGGTAACTGGAGCCTTGCCCAAGTTGGTGGGATATCATGGTAAGCCTGCGAACTATTGGAAATGTTAAGTAATGATATGGAAGCAGCCCAAACGGCTTTGAGATTTAAAAAATAGAAACATAGCTGGTAATGACACCAATTAAAAATTGCCCTTCAGAGCACTGTATAAAAAGGTAAGAAGTTTCAGCTCATGGTACATGTTAAGTATCTTTGACTATTTCAAAGCTTGAGATGATTAGGACGCTAAATAATTTATTTGAAATCTCTTTGCAGTTTCTCAGGGTATTACCAAAGACATGTCAGCTCTTTGACTGTAAAAGGCTATTATGAAGACCTACCATCAGGTCATTTACCTGCACAGGTGAGAAATGCCAATGCTAATGGTGAATTCTATCTTCTGTTAACTCCCAAGTCTTCAACTTGAGCCAAATGTTATGAATAAATACAAAAAGGGGCCTGAGTATAATTGTGAAAGAAAAACCTTAATATACATGGGCTTTCCAAAAGGCAAGAGTAATGTGCCACAGAATATGACTTTAGACCTTGAATGTATTACTGTGGTCACTGGAAGAGGGACACTTCTGCCAAGAGGCAGAGGGGATATTCAAATGCCACTGGAACCCTGACCCTTGTAAATCACTGTGTTTAAAATAAATGAATGGCCTAAACATAAATAGAAAATAGATTAAACGATTATGAAGTGAATGCTGGGAAAGGTTTATAAGTTTTAACACAACCTACGCATCAGCTGTAATTCAGAAGTCTCTGCGAATACTAAATGAATCTTCAGGTATTAATCAGCTTTCAAATTCAATGTTACTGTTAACTATGAAAATATTGAGTCACCAAACTAAAAATACTTGAAGGCCAACTCCAAATGCTAACACGAAATCCTTTATTATTTTAAGAGCAAAAATAATGTGAAGAAAATCCTACTTTTATCTCATTGATGGCAGTTGACGAAATTGATGTCAAAAATGTAAATGATGGACAGAAAATCTAGATATTGTGTTAAACAGCAGCCAGACGCTCCAGCTTTATCTTAAGGGTCTCAGAATACAGTCGTGGAAAGCCTGGTAGCATGACACAATTGAGGTTTTTGGCAGTTTGCACTTTACCACATCACAGAGTCAGTCTCTTCACCATGGACCCTTGCTGTACTTCCAGCTCTCAGTCCATGGAGCCAAATCTGTGAGATCTCAAAGAATCTTCCAATGGATTCTTTTTTATACTAAGTTAACCAGGCTTGATTTCTGTGGTTTGCAATCAAGGACCTTGACTGATACCAACAGAGGTAGCAATTTTGAAAAATGATTGAGTGCCATTTCAGATGAAACAGACAAACAAGTATAAAACTTTAAGCAGAGAAAAACTGTGGGAGTAAGAACAAATGCATGTTCTTCTTTCCGCAGAGGTTGTTAATTTAGTCTTGGGCACAAAGGTGATTCAGATGTATAGAATTCTAGAGTTTGAAGAGGTTATGTTTTTCAAAAATGGCTTATTTACCAATGAAGAAACTGCCACCAAAACCAAAGTGAACATCAAGAGTTGATGGAGGATCAGCTATCAGACATTCAAACTTGCAGTCAACCGACCTTTTCATCACAGCGGGCAGTTTCTCAAAATTTAATTCTAGAGGCTTTCTCATGCCTTGGTGCTAGGAAGAACAGAATATCTCTTCACAATATGTAAAGGCTTTACCCTGTAGCAGTGTCATAATGCTCAAAGGCTGCCTGGTTCATTTCTGTAGGCTAAAGTATTGGTGAAGTCAAGGTCATAGGCCTGAGTCAGGAAGGAGCACCCAGTTTGGCTTGTGGTTCATGGCCAAGTGTCTGAACGCTGGCCACGCTGTTAAAACGGGACCTTGCTGGGGCACCTGCGTAAGCCGTGTGCCTGGTTCAGCTCGCAGGGTAGGCACACGCTCCCAGGGGGCTGAGATGAACACAGCGGCATCAGCTTTACAGATAAAGGATGCAATGTTAGGCCCTTTACTTTGGAAATCAGTGTATTTATTTGACAGCCAAGAGTAAAGGATTCCATTTGTTAAGTAAAACAGCCTTGCCATGTAGGAAACATCCTTTCTCTTAGGGTAAATGTCAGATATTTTTGCTCTTGAGCAAAAATTCCTCCTCTGCTCTCTCCTCCGGACCATGCCTGCCCTGTGAGAGGGAGAGGGAATGGCCCCAAGGCCCCTCCAGGTGCCAGCATCCTCTCACCAACTTCTATCACCGAACCACCAATGCCCCGGTGTACCCTTGCCACTCACCAACTTCTTATGGACAACAGGATAGGTTTGGAAAGAATCGGGCTAACAAATGAATGCTGATAACCAACCTAGTAAATTCAAAATGAAGTGAGACGTCACTCTGGACTGAACTATTTAAGAATTAGTTGCAGAAATAACTGGTTCTTGAAGAATGGGGAGGATTTTTATGGAGAGAGGGTGGCCTGTGGGAAACATCTCTGCATGGAGGAAGCATCTGCAAGCAAAGGCGCAGGCAAGGGTGTGTGAGGGAGGCTCTGGGCGTCCTACAGAGAGCTGACTGCCGTGGAAGGTGCCTTCCGCAGAGAGGTAGCAGCTGGGTTTGAAAAGAGCAGGCCGAGTAAGGCCGTGCTGTGGTGACAGGCTAGGCAGTGGCGTCTTCACTCTCTAGGGTGTGGGAACTATTTGAAGCTTCCGAGCAGGGGAGGGATGACGATCACAGCCACATTTAAGGAGGAGGAACTTGACAGTGGCGTGTAGGCTGCACTGGAGCTGGGCAGCAGGGAGCCTAGAAATCACAACAGCTTGGGCAAAAGTGATGAAAAGTGACCTGAAGTCTAAGGGGGGATTGGCGATCTAAGGTCTGCCTCCCTCGTGGGTCATGGGCAGGTAGAGGGGCACTTGCTGTTCTCTGTTAGCAAGCAGCACTGGAGTCCTGAGCAAGTCTCCGGTGTGGCTTTGATACCAAGATACCAAAGACCACTGCTCTCTCTGTTCAGTGAACCCGACCCTGTATACACAGGCAGGAGCCTGACCCAGGAGCAGATAGGCTGCTCTGGACCACAGGGTACTTGGCAATGGTATGCGCTTAATGAGTCTTTGCTAATGAGAAGTTCTGATTAAAAACAGTGTGTTTGGCAGGAAACAGTGAAGAGTCCCCCAGGTGCTTTTACCTACCTTGTCTGGCACCTGCTCAACCAGATAAGATCTGAGGTCCATGGAAATTGATGTCTTCGGCAGCAGAATTATGGCCTGAGGGTCCCAGCCCCTGGCCTCACGGAGCCAGGTCTTCCAATCTTCCGTTTCCCTGCAGACAAGAAACCCATCACACCCGCCACCAGGCCAGGGCTGCAGGACCTGTCTTAAAGCTCCCCTCCCCGCCCACACAGCTCACCCCACACTCCCATCCCCCACACTCGCACAGCTGGATGGGGCCGGGATAGAAAGAAGAGAAAAATGAGAGAGACTTTCCCATCTTGTTATACAACCTTTTAACTAGACTGCACATAGAAGTTAAGGAAATGGGTTACTTCCCATCCACATTCATTCAGGCCTACGGGTCAGATTATTTTGTCTGCATTGAACAGTCTTCTGAGTCAAGTGATTTAATAGTTATCTTACAGAACTGACCATATAGTTGACAGTTCAGATGACTGAAAGACAACATCACTTCGCTTTCCTAAGAATGTGTAGGTAGACTTACTCCCAGAACCTGAAACCTTATCACCACATTTTGAATAATAACCTTTTTTCTCTTCCTTTCGCTCCTCCATCCAACATATTTATGTGTAGCAAGTAAATTTTCCTCGCCACAGAGAGTTATAATCTCTGATTTGTTGGTCTATAAGCCCAAGGGGAGAAAATACACTTCAGCCCTGATGGAATCAGTAAAGAAGAAAATATGAGCTAACGGAAACGCAGACTTGTTTGTGATGTGGACACTTATAATGACAGCCAGGGTGTGCTCTGGGCTCAGGAAATAGAACAACAAAGTCCCAGGTCATTGGATTCCAGACCCCAGAGCAGAAGCAAGGAGACCCAGCTGAGCCAGGAGGACTCAAGTCTGCTCTGTAAATCTGGGACCAGCAAGTGCTGCAGAAACTGCAGAACCTCTCTCTCCCTGCAACCTCCCCCTTCGCGAGGGTGTCCAGAGGACCTCCACATCCACTGGGGGCCAGTTCTCCTCATGGACACTCTCCCCTCTCAGCCCGCCACTGAGAAATTCAAGGATGTGTGGGGCAAGAGCATTTCTGGCACGGGGTGGAGTCAGGGGAAATCATCGCCTGCTTGAGCTTTGTTGAAATGTTCAAGGGGCTGGTTTCGTTTGATTAAAAGCTCCATCCTCCAGGAAAAAAGCCAGGTCAGTGGGGAGCCCGAATACCGCAGGATTCTCAGGGAAGCATGAAGACAAGCGAAGGGTCCCAGCTCTTCCGCTACCAAACGCCCAGCTGCCTTTTCCCACAGGGAGCTCCAAACCTGTCCAGCCCCAGTTCAGGCCTGGGTTGCCCAGCTGGACTCAGGCCACAATTCTGTGATCCTCCTGAAAAGCCAGGTAAGAACAGACGTGTTAAGCTAAATCCTGGGTGATCTTTTCCCACGGTAAACAGAGAATGTGTTAGGCCCATGTCTGAGAAAGCCCTGTATTTGTTAGTCTGCTAAATTTCAGGTCCCTGCTTCGCATATTCTGTTCTGTGAAGTCAAGGTGGGTGACGAAGGGAGGGGACTCTGAGTTCTGCCCTGCCTCAAAGGACAGCCTCTTGAACGGCTCCGCAGCGTCCCAGATGTCACCTGGGCCCTCCAGCCCTTTGAGAGCTGAGTAACATCATCTGGGCCAGGAGTTTTCCATTTTAAAGCCTCTGACTTGGCCCGTCCTCCCCCAGATGCCGTCAGGGTCCCGGGAGACTTAGAGTATTGTGGTTCTCTCTGCTCAGTGAGTCCTGTCTCCTTACAAACTTTTGCATCTCTTTGCTGAAGACAGAAAACCAAACCACATCTCTGATTCCCGTGAGGACAAAAACAAAAAGAAAATTAAAAATCCTCCATCATGAGAAGCACACGTGAGCATAGTAGACATTAAGAAAGAACTGGAAGTCACAGGGAAAAGGTCATGGCGTACCCAACACGACGAGAAATCCTCAGAGTCTGTATTGGACAGGCCTTTTCTTGTCCACTGCTTCAATCTCCCTGTTGCTGGGATTGCTCTCCCTTTACTGAAACACAGCTAAGTCGGTCCCTTTCTTCCAAAGGCTCCTCTCTCCCCCCTTTCCCTTCTTTTCCTCTTTTTTCTTTTATTCCATCCCTATAGGAACAAACCAAATTCTGCCTCAGCCTCTGGAGTTTTCCTATCTGACTTAAGCCATCACCCAGATACTTTTCCAAACAAAGATACAGTTGGCTCTCATTATTCACAAGAGTCACGTTCTGTAAAATCACTGCAAACATGAATTAGTAAATACTGAACCACTGCTCCCAGAGGAAATGCAGGGAGAGGGTCCTGTAGCCTCTGGTCACATTGTCATCAACCAGCCAACACGTAACTTTGTTTTGTGTGTGTTTCTATCTCACAACACCTTATTTAACAGATATCACTGATCCATTAACGCACAGCCAACAACACCGTAACCCATGCCTGAACGAAGCACGTCACCGACTTTTTCTTAAGAACAGTAGACAGCACAGCAGTACTATGATTGGAGACAGTTTTACATAGCAAAATTTCCAACACCAAAAAAAGCATACAAATGCAAAAAAATTGTGGCAATAAATAGACCTCAAAAAGGACACTTGTATATAGTATAAGAGTCAAAAGAAGAAGGCAGAATGTCACCTCAGTCTGCCTTAGGTGAGGACAAATGCATCAGGTGACAACTTTTTTTGCTGCTGTACAGATGTCTATGGATGACAGCGAAACCTCACACATGTTGATTTGGGGCTTACAAACATTTTATCAAGTAAGTGAATGAAAAAATATGCAATTGCAGATAATTGGGATCCACTGTATGCCCTTTTCTAAGAAGCATCATGCCAGCTAGTGAGGTATTGGCTTTTCCATTTTGTCACACACGTGTGTTGACATGTGACTTTACTTGGTAAATAGGTTCTGCTGTTGCAGGAGATTTGAAAACCATTGCTTTAGGAATCCTGGTTTATGTATGGTTCATTCACAAGATTACCATTCTTGTCTAGTAACCAGGAAATGATGAGCCTTGTCAACCAGGCTGAGTCTTATATAGAAAGAGAGCAAGGTTTATGCACATGAACAGAGCACAGCGAAGAATCCAAAGGTGGGGATGTTACATGAAGTTGGGAAGGTTACATGCTATTTTATAGACTTCCATTTGGTACAGAAGACAACCTCATGGCCATGAATTTATTGCCGTGTAGGACAATAACCAATTCTTTAAATCCAATAATTCATGGTCATGAGGTTATTGCCTTGTAGGACAATAACCAATTCTTTAAATCCAATCTAGGAACCTTATTCCAGAATTCTTTTTGTCCAAAATGCCCAAAGGTGAACCCTGAGAGTCTGACTTTCCTCTTCCTGAAACCTGGGAAACTTTCTTCTGGCCTCGCAGTCTCCCCAGGTGTATCCTGCAGTTTGTTGCGAATGTTGGGAACATCCTGTGGTTTCAATCACAAGAGAAAAAACTTCTGTTGTGAACTCAGGGGTTCAGGTTGAAAATGAGCACCAGTTTCTCCTTTTTGAGGAACACTTACCTCGAAGCTCTGGGGCCAGCACGGTGTGCAACACAGTAAATTCAGACGGATGATAGGTTTACTGCAAGAGAGCTTATGGTTCTGGAGCTTCACCGGGGTTCACAGGTAATGCTGCACCTGGCGGCTCCCCACCCTTCTGTTTGCCGTCAGCCCTGAGATAGAACTGAAGGACAGGTGGGTGGGTGTGTGAGCATGTGTGTTATTTCCATTCTAGTTATCTGAACAGTGTATATATAAGCCTCGGTCTTTTGAGGAACATGGAGCATGATATTTTGGCTAAGAAAACCTGACACTGGCTTACCCCCCCAGCAGCCAGCCATGGGCATGGGCAGCAGTCATGTTTACAGATGGCATTTCAGACACTTAGCTTATACACCTTCCTCCACTGTCACCACCATTCTGACAGAAGTGAGTTCCATCTGTCCCATTTTGCAGAAGGGTGATAGGCAACGGAGACTCACCGAGTTCAAACAGTTGGTGAGAGCAGCATTCAGGCGAAGCTCAGACAAAACAAAGAAATGACTGTACATGTTAATCAAAGTAGAGCTTTGTTAATTGGAGAATCATTTAATACTTATTAGTTTGTTTAAAAGAAGTTATCCCCAACTTAGAAATAAAACCAAGTCAAGAACACGTCTTCTCAACGTCCGGTTGATGCATTTTTTAACAGATTCACCTAAGGATTATTTATTTAGGGCAGTGGCATTTAAACTTTGCTTCACATTGAAAATGCCTGCAGAATTTCAAAAAATACAGCTACCTGGCTCCTACTCCCAGACATTCTGATTCAGTGGTATGGGGTGATGGCGTGGGCTGAAGAACACACCTCATGCCTGCCAAACTCGGTCATGATCCAATTCTCAGAACTCGTTTGGGAACCCACTGATCTAACAGGATGTACTTTTATGTTTGGTTTTGCCATTATTTGACTGGAGCCAGATACCACTGTGAGGTTTCATGTTACTTTATAGATTTCAATTTGGTGAGAAGATAATCTCCTTGATTTTCTTTTCTTTTTTTGTCTTGTAGGACATTAACCAGCTTATTCTAGAATTATTTTTTCTAAAATGCCTATAAATATCTAGCTCATCAAAATGCTTTTGAAGTCAACTTCACTCTCATGCTAGTTCCTTCAGTAAGTTGAATACATTTTGACATATGGTCCCTCTATATGTGAGTGTCATGCATGAACCTCTTTGAAAACAGTTCCACATATTCAATAATTAGTTTTGTGAGGAGGCATAAAATTACATGAGAATACTAACTGAGCCCCCTTGGAAGGGCCAGTGACAATAGTGACCATGGCAAGGGTGAGGAGATTACATTAAATGGCCTGAAGTGTTCACTGGCTCCCCAGAATGCCTATCCTTGTAGAAACATCACCCCAAGGCCTGCGGAGTTTTGTAGGCTGATGGCCTACACTTCCCACTGGGGAGACATGTCATTGTTGGCCCGCCTTCCCTTTGACATTTCTGCCATTTGGGTATTTTCCTCTCACTGATAAGCTGGGCCTGGCTTCAAATTACACACTGTGGCATTTAAAGGGGAATTAATAGGCTTTGCATTTGTTCCCATAATTATCTCTCAACATGGCTCAAAGGGTGGGCACAGCGTGCAGATGAAGTGACTCTGGGACCATACATTGAGTCAGCAACAGAGGCTATGTTAGTTTACAGCTCTCCTTTGCTTAGCTCCAAGGGACAGTGCACACACACAGATATATATGTGGTGGTTCTCACCAGGACTGAGGACCCAGGCACCTTGAACCCATGAACTCTTTTCTGGGCTCCCAAGATCACAGGCCGATTACAAAGACTTGTGCACAGAGCTGGAAGAAAGTCAGACTCAGCACAGTCACATCTGAAGAGATTGATTTCAGGGATTAAATACCTGCCCTGTTAGTCAATCCAACTGTGAGTCAAGAGAGATAGGAATGATAACCATGCACGGAATCTGAGCCAGATAAAGTGCCAGATAGGAAAGGTCTCATTTAGGGTCACCCAGAGGTTATGTGAAAAATAAGTCAAGCAAGACTACATCCATCACTAGATAGGGGGAAACAAGAGTGAACGCTTACCATTTACTGAACATGAATGAGAACAGCAGTCCCTCACTGGTGTAAATTATGTAGACGACCAGAAAAATTTGTGAATTAATTCGGTTGGTCAATTATTCAACACATGTTTGCTGATGGTCTACAAATACTAGGCAATGTGCTAAGTAAATATAAAAAGAAGCTCAGCCTCAAGGAGCTCATAGAAGGCCCTGTGAAACTGCAGACAGGGAAAGGCCATTCGACAACAGGGGTAGAGATTAGAGTGATGTGTCTGTAAACCAAGGAACAGCAAGGATTGCTGGCCACGGCCAGAAGCTGGGAGAGAAAATGGAACAGAGTTTCTTTCAGAGCCCTGCTGACACACCTTGATTTCAGACTCCTAGCCTCCAGAAATGTGAGAATAAACTTCTGGGAGACAAGTTAGACATAGATAAAGTTGAACATCTGTATGCCAAGCATAGATGGAAGGAGATAGAAGATACAACATGCACCAATATTCATGAACTTCTAAATATTTGTGAGTCACCTTGGCAAAATCCATAGTCATGAAGTCTTAAAGTGGCTGATCATTGGAGACAGCCATTCTGGTTCCACTGTTCAAAATGTGCACGCAAAAGCCAGGGTGGGCTCCACAGATTATTGGTGAGCTCCAGCCGTAGCCAGGTATGGTTGTCCAGTATCTGTCTGATGTACCCAGTGTGGGTTGGCCCCAGGTACCTTTTATCTGTTGGTCTCCTTGGCTCACACCTCACCTCTGGTCAGCATGGAAATCTCTTATGACAAAGAAGAGGGTGGGGGTGGAGGGAGGGAGAGAAGGGAAGAAAGGAGAGAACATTCAAATATTGTATAACCTAGGATTCAGGCAGTGTGGTCTGCTCTTCCTGAACTTTATGCTAAGTCTCTTTCTCCTTGCTTCTCTCTGGGCATTTTGAGTTGGTTTTAGCATTGTGATGTGGTCATGAGCCTTCTTGCTCCATGACTTCTGGGATAGCTTGCCTGGTAGTATCATTATATACAGAGATAGCATTCCTGTACCTCACCCAGGCAATGAGTTTACCTGGTAATATGTCCTGCAAAGTAGGTATTTCTAAGCAAATATTTATTAAAGACCTACTATGTGCCAGGCACGGGTCTGCTGCACAGTACTGAGCACTGCAGACTTGGCCTCTGATGTGGTGGGGGGTATGGCATGAGGAGTGAAAATGAGGCAGGTTCACAAGAGAGAAGGAGAACAAGCAGGACAGAGGCCAAAGTATTTTCTAATCTAATCCTGGAAGTAACAAACCACCCCTTCTCTGCATTCTGTTGTGCACCCAGACCAGCCCTGGTTCAATGGCACTCCACAAAGGGGTGACTACCAGGGCTCAGGGATCACTGGGGGCCATGCTGGAGGTTGAGCACTGCAGAGAGCAAGTAAAACAGAAGAATTCTTCTAAAATTCTTGTCCTGTAGCTTTTTATACATTCATATTAAGATTAACAAGCCAGTTTTTCCAGGGAGGTCTCCAGTTAGCCGCAGAGTTAGAGTCATCAACCCAGGATGAAAGGTAACATCAGGTCGACTCTTCTAAAAATACATTGAATTAAAAGATTCATGGAAGCACTGAGAAAAGTACACAATACCAAAACCAGCTGTGAGACAGAGAAGCATCAGGTTTTTTTAGAGGGCCTATCTGAAAACTGGTTACACAAGTCTTGAGCTTCACACCCAGGGCTATTCCCACACATCAGTGGTATGAAAAGGCAAAGAGAGAGAGGAATACTTGGGGAGGGTTTGCTGGAGAGAGTAATTTATTGCTACGACTCCTAGCCAAAAAGACAAGCGTTTCTTTAATGAGATTGTTTTGAGAGCTTGAAATGTGTTCTCCGTGGCTGGAGGGTGAAATGGGCAGACGTCTGACTCTGCCCAGGAAATGTGAAAGTCAAGAGAGATGTGGTGGTAAGTTGCTGAGCACTTTGTGAAGAACTGCCAGTCTGAGATTGCCCTGAGCCTCAAGAGTCTGCCTGGGCGGCTCTAGGACCAGAAGGGTAGCCAGCCTCCAAGTGGCCCCCAGTGATTCCTGGGCAGAGAGCGCGTGCTTCCCATAGAACCTAAGAGGTCCTGGGGGTGAGTTATCCTGGACCCACAAAACATCCAGGCAGAGGTCTACTGAGGGAGGAGAAGACCAATAGAGAGATTCTGCATGGCCTGGAACAATAAAAAAACAAGAGCTAAGCCAGGCAGAGCGAGCCAATGAAACCTTATTGCCCAGATAGCAGGAACTGCGGTCAAAGGCACAAAGTGGGAGAATCTCCAAATAACTCACAAACTGGCTTATGGGCCAGTTTCAAATATCTACAGGTCCAGAGAAGGTGAGCCATCCTAGACCAGTGACGGATGAGTGGAAACTACCGCCTCTTCGCTCTCTCCCTGCTGGGACCCTGGTTGGCAAGCTAGGGCTGGGGGTGGCAGGGATGAGGGGACCATCAACAGGCAGGAAAATAAGAGAATGAGATCCCTCTACTTTTGGCACTTTCCGGCAGCCAAGCAGTGAGCTCACAGTAGGCCCCAGCTGGGGAGGTAAGGTCAGCTCACAGTAGGTCCCAGCTGGGGAGGTAAGGTTTAACAGCAACTCAAGTTTGAAGTTTATTGCCTGGGACTAGACATACTAAATTATTGAAATTGTATTTTGTGTCTTATGGTGATTAAAGGACTTTCTTTACCTACCAGTGACAAGTCAGAGGGATAGTCAAACTTTTACCCCAGGGACAGATTTATAATGGGACGCTAGGGGACAAGATAGAGTTATTTATATGATCCTATCCTGTGATTTCTTCAATTTGTAAGTTTCGCTGGCAATTGCCACTGTGTTTGAAATCGGGGTCATTTTCAGTACGAAGCTCCCCAGGTGAGTTATAGCTTGTACAGACTGTATTGTCACAGGTGAGAGCCTGATGGGACAATAAGTGAATTAGACAATAAACGGAGCCACAAAGTCCATCTTGTCACATGCCTGTAGGAGGCTGTGATGTCAGTTTTTTTTCCCAAGGCCTTGTGATGGGTTCTTACCCACTTCAAGGCCAAAAGCTTAAAAAGACATTCAATTACTGGCCCTTCGTTCATTTGTTCATTTAATCATGTATTCGCTCAGTAACCTTGCTCTGACCTTCTTCCACATGCCAGGAATCCTCCCTTCCATCCCTCAGAAAAAACATTTCGCCCTCTTTTGTATCTGGTTCTTTTCTTTACCTCCAAGACTCCCCCCAAGTTCTTCAGCTGCACCGAGCCAAACGGCAGCTTTCTGTAAGAACTAAATGGCAGCTTTCTGTAAGAACTATTTGGATAGGGTTTAGAGAGAGAGGGTAAATGTGATATGACACAGGAGTTTTGAAAGCCTCTGACATTTTTCTGCCACATATATAGTTATGTATGTATAAATATTTTTATACATGTATATATATATATATATCATATATTTACATTTATATATTCAGATATTCTTTGCAGCACAGTGAGAAGCAGACTTGCAATCTGGAAAGTTTAAATTAAAATAATATTTTATATATTTGTAATACTTTACAGAATGCTGCCTCTTTTTTTTTCTCCTGAGAAAGTTATTCTCTGTGTTTATAGCCCAACCGTCTCACAAGCCAAAGATCCATCATCTCTCTGGGTGAGGACCAAGGAGGTAGATCATTTAATATTTGGAAAACTAATGTCTTCTGTTGCACAAAATATTTCAAATAACATCTTTGGGTTCTAGTTTATTCTTAGGAAGATTGTTTCCAGAATTAAAAAACACATATTACTTATATAATATATTATATTTGTATTTATATAATATAGCATCGAGTTCTGTAATATATCTGAAATGAATTTGAACGTACAATGATAGATACGAATGCATTGGATCGTGATTTCAGACAAACTGAGAGCCAGACTTTCTAACACCACACGCTGAGTAGTCCGCACTCACCCCACGTATTCGAAAGGAAATCTTGAACTACCTGATTTCTGTGCCTGTGTCTCTTTATTGTCTGGCTCTATATGCTGGTGTAAAACTTTTCGTTATGGTCCCATCGAAGTCCATTTTGATGTCTGGTTCTTCATTTCCCCAGAATCCCCTTATTTGCCCAAACTTGTCCTTTCAAACCTCGTCTCCAACTCACCCATCCTGGACATTCACCTCAAGCAGGGGCCACCTGGCTGAGTAGTAAGTTTAGATAGAAAAGGCAAAAGAGTTTTGGTTGATCACAAGTTTTCTACTTACTTACAGTGCAAGGTGGTGCCTGAAACTTAAGGCAATATTGGGCTGCACTAAAAAGTGAATTGGGTTTGGAGGATGGTCAGTTGTGGTTACAGGATCTTTGACCTGAACACATCTGGGGTGCCAGACTCGAGGCTGGATGCTGCCTCTGGGCAGGAGTAGCCCCTGATGAAATGTGGATGACGGATTCTGAGTCATGTGGGGAACAGGGAAGGATGGCTGTTCTGCAGAGGAGACTCCGAGAGGGCTGGGACAATACTCTCCTTTGTCTGGAAGGCAGGGAAGAAAGGGGTTAGAGAAAGCCGGACTTCAGGTCTATGTTGAGAATTTCCTAGGGGTAAAAAGTCCTCAAAGTAAAAGGGTCAATCTGAGAGGTAAGAAATGCCTACTATCAAAAATGTTTTAAAAGAAGTTGTGTGCTGTGGAAAGGACTTCTGCTTGGGTAGGAAGATGAGCCTGGTGCTTCTGACGGTCTTTTCCATCCCCTTAAATGCTCTCTCCCTTCCCTGAAACTCTTCCACTCAGAGCCCTTGTGTCCTCATCACAGGTCACAGGGGGCATCCAGCCCACGCCACGCATCTGTCTTGGAATATTTCTCGAGCTGAGCGTTCTCTTCAGCTGTGATTTAAATTGTTATTCCTGTCTCCTCTGACTCCAGGACTCTTCCTGAAAAGTACTTTCCTTTCCCAGCAGCTGGCCCAGGCCCCTGCATTTCAAAGTAGCCTAATGCATATTTATTGATTACTCAATAATGTGATGGCTAATGTGCTAATTGTCCTAACTCCAGTCACCAAGAAATCAATAATGCCCTTTGTCAGGGTTCTGTTTCAGAAGTACCCACCTTTTTATGTCATTCCCTTTGAAACTCACTTCCCCTTCTCCATTTCCCTTCCCCTTTTTTTTTCTTTTGAAAGAAAATAACAAATCTTTTGCTGAGATCAAACTCGATTTTCGTGTGTGTGGTCAGAATTACAGACCAGGGAGGAACAGATGGCTGAGTCTTGAGGAGATAATTCCAGGCTATTGAAGCTTACCAAAGCTAATGGAAGGTAATTCACCAAAGACTTCGGGAGTCACGGGGCATTTGAGATTCTTTAGAGCCCCAGACCCACAGTCTGTGCCAACACCTCCCCACTCCTCTCCCCCTGACCGGGTCTATCCTTCCCAAGGACGTGAGGTTGCCAAGCTGCCACTGATGTAGCCTCTCTGAGGCTCCACTCCCCCAAGCACGTTTGCTGGGCTGTCTGGGTAACGGGCTAGGGCACCACTGTATTTTAAGCAAATGATCTTGGCACCATTCAGCTGCCCGAACCATGGCCCCCGTGCACCTGGCTAGAATCCCAGAACCCCTGTCATGAGAGCTACACAGTGAAAAGTAGCACTAGCGACTCTATTTCACTGCGGGCGGAATGCCTTGTTTCGGTTCTCATTTCATCTTTCCTCTCCCAAAAGGCCCAGCTTGATGCTTCCTACATCTGTTCTGTTCCACTTAGCATTTGTGCCCACGACCTCTTTGTGTTCTGTTCCTGACATTCCTTGAATAGAAAGCTTACCAGTGGGCCCATCTGCTTCTCTAGGACTATCCTGGACCTATGTCAGCCACACTGAGATGTCCCTTTGCTACTACTCCCCTGGGGCCGGGATTTTTGCCATTATGCTAACCCTGCACAGGATGCTCACTAGTATGGACAAGAGAAAATAGTGCTTGTGCTTTTGCTCTTTCTTATATTTAGGAGAGAAATGCTGTGAAACATAGGTGACTCATCACAGAACAGCCAGGGTGATGGAGGGACTGACCGCTCAGAGCCCAGGTTGGCTGACGTGAGGCAGAGAGAACCTGAACTGAGGCGGAGGGCAAGTCATTAGCTCCAGCAGAACTCACTTCATCTCTCCTCTGCTGGTCGTTGGAGATGGAAGGTAATGCTCTCCTGAGATACAGCCAGGCCACCTATGGACTGGGGAGGAACTTGGCTTAATTTAGATTTATGCACAAACCCAGCCTCTGTGCTTTCAAACCAGAACATGGAACACTTACAGAATCCTTATTACATGATGTGCCTCGTGATG
Organism: Artibeus jamaicensis; assembly: GCF_021234435.1. NCBI lineage: Eukaryota > Metazoa > Chordata > Mammalia > Chiroptera > Phyllostomidae > Artibeus > Artibeus jamaicensis. The sequence goes on along the minus strand of NW_026522056.1, from coordinate 15,527,211 downwards.
TGCTATGTTCTTGCAGAGAAAGAGCGAGGAGCATGATGTGAACATCGCTGGGTGGGGGGTGCGCAGGAAAAAGTGGGTACACACAGAAGGACACTCAACTCACCTTCTAGAAGACGTGATGTCTGATGTTAAACTGGAAATCAAGTTCCCATCCATCAGGCAGATCAATGGAGAAGGGGTTTCAGAAGCAAAGTCAGAAAACGTGCACCAGTATTATCGAAGACCCAGAGTCACAGTGCAACCCTGGAAGGGGCGGGCCCCTGTGGGCAGTCTGAAACTGTGGTACGGTAGAGCAGCGGGAACTGGAGTTGGAGAATCAGGGCAAGGCCACATCACGGAAGGCCTCCTGTAGTGAGTGAAGGTGCTGTAGGTAAGGGGGGTGCTGCCAGAGGTTTTCAGTGAGGAGTGACAGGATCGGGTTTGAAGTTTAGAAGGTTTACTCTGGCAGGATAGATTTCCGGGGTCAGATATTGGGGGGGGGGGGTGCTGGCCAGGAACATCACAGGGGCAGGTATCCTCAGATCACCTATGCCCTAGTTCCTCACTTCTCTTCTCTCACCACAGCCCAGCAGTCCTTCCGTCCTTCCAGAAAAATCCATTGGCTTTGCATTCCAAATATTTTCAGAATCTGCATTTCTCACCGCGTCCACTACTACCACCCTGGCCAGCAGCATCTGCCATCTGCATTACTGCTGCAGCCTCCTACCTGGTCTCTGTTTCTCTCCTGGTTTCCTTATGTCTGTTCTCGATGCAGCAGCCAAGGTGACCCCTTCAAAACCTATATCAGACCCCATCATTCTTTTGCTCAAAACCTAGCAATGACTCCTGATCCCACCCGGGAAAAGCTCCAGTTCCCATCACAAACTATGACCTCATTTCTGATCCCCTCCCAGCTTCTTCCACTCCAGTGGCGCTTCTCTTCCTGCAGCTGCCCGAACACACCAACTGTGTTCCCATCTCGAGGCTCTCTCCCTGGGCCTGGAACACTTCCCCAGGGGACTGCCTGGCTTATCTCTTTCCTCGCTTTGCTCAGAGGGTATTGTCTCACAGTGGGTACCCTGATCCCCCCACGTAAGATGATTAACTTCAGCCCCCAACCTCCATCCTTCCTACCACCCCTGCCCTACTTTTTTTGTAGTAATGATTATATTTTAATCTGTTATACAATTTGCTGATTTATTATTTTCTTATTATCACCTTTCTCCCTCCTGTCGCTAGGATGTAAACTCTTCAAAGGCAGAGATTGTTGTGTATTTAGATTTTTAAAAAGCATTTTTCAGTGACCATTGATATGCACTATTATGTAATTTCAGGCGTACAACATAGTGATTAGACATTTATATACCTTATGAAATGATCACCCCAGTAAGTCTAGTACCCATCTAACACCACACATAGTTATTATAATATTATTGATTATACTCCATATGCTGTACTTTGTGATCCTTGAGGATTTTGTTTGTTAATAGTATCCCAAGTTCCTAGAATAGCGCTGGCCTTCAGTATATCCTTAACAAACATTTGTTGGATCACTAATTAGCAATAGTTCAAATGAGATGAAAGACTGAACTAGATCAGTGATATAGGAAAGAAGGAGGGAAAGACTTTTGATGTATTGAGAAGACTTACTGATTGATTAAAAATTCTGGGCAAAAAAGCAGAATGATTTGGAGTGGTGATCAAGCCTGGGTAAATAACTGGGGCAGAGGGCAACCTGATATGGGGGAAAAGGGAGATAATAATAAGTCCCGTTCTGGACATGTTGAGTTGGAGTTGGCTGTGGAGCACTCCAGTGGAGACCCAGCAGGCAGTTAGAATTCCAGCAAAAATTTCACTGGAGAGAGGAGAACTGAGGTTGTAGAGTTTGGAGTCATTAGCATATTGACTCATACTTAAGCTAATGATACCCTAACTGGCTCATGGGCCTAGATATAAGTAGTCAGGAAGATCTATACATTCTGCTATAAGAACAGAGAAAAGAGAGCTTCCAGGCACACTTCAGAGTTGTTTGTTAAGGGGGATGGTTACATTTGTCTATATGGTTGACCTTTGAACAGCACAGGGGTTAAGGATGCCAACACCCCCACCCCGCACAGTGAAAAATCAGCATGTAAGTTTTGACCCCCCAGAACTTTACCAATAGCCTACTGTTGGCTGGAAGCCTTACCAATAATATAAACAGTCAACTAACATATATTTTATATGTTATATGTATCATATACTGTATTCTTACAATAAAGCCAATGTTATTAGGAATATCATAAGGAAAATATTTACTCTATTTACAGGGGATGAAAAGTGTGTATAAGTGAACCCATGCAGTTCAAACCCTTGTTGTTCAAGGGTCAACTGTAGTTTCAAATTTCCTTCTCTAAGATCAGTTTTTCCCATGAGACATGCTTTACAATATTCCAAATGCAAGAAGTTAAAGGTAAAACATTCTTCAGTTAGCTACATTTTGTTCAACCAAAAAGTACTAAACCCATGAAAACAAACTTAATTGCATTTATTTATCTCAAATAATTATCTACGTGTTGCTGAAGGGGTAAAGTATCATTTTTCCTTCTAGATGGAAAACACAGCTTCCCCTGGGAACCTCACAGATTTTCTTTAAAGGCATTGAATTAAAGCAGTAATACTATCTCCCTTTCCAGAGGGGGTCAGGTCATAAAAAGGTTAAGATAAATCCCAAAGATTGTACAAAAAGTCACAGGACAACTCTTGGAACAAATCTTTAAAACCTTGGGTCCCAGGCCAGGATTCTCCAAACTGAGGTTATCCTTTTGGTCACAAAGGCTTAGGCAGATTTATGAGACAATCTGAAGAAAAGTCACAACAGCAATGCCAAACTTCTTGGTTTGCACGCTAATAGTTCCCTCTTTTCTCTGGTTTTAAAAGTTTTATCTTGAGGCTTCTGGTCAAGATGGAGGTACAGGTAAACACAGTACTTGCATCCTCCCACAACCACATCAAAATCACAGCTAAACTACAGAACAACCATTGTTCACAGCCACCTGAAGACTAGCTGAATAGAAGTCCTACCTTCAATTAAAGATAAATAGAAGAAGCCACATCGAGACTAATAGAAAGGATGGAGAATGCAGAACAGGCCGATCCCACACCCACATATGGTAGATGAAAATCAGGAAGGATGTCTTGGCTGAAGACGTTCCCCCCGAGGAGTGAGAATTATGTCCTGGTGCCACACAAGGTCACCCAGCCCAGGGTTCTAGAGCCAGGAAGAGAAGCCCTTACAACTTCTGGCTTTGAAAACCAGTGGGGATAGAGGCTTAGTAGACCGAGAGCTTCTAGAGTCCCAGGCAGTTCCTCTTAAGGGGCTTGCCGCAGACTTACTTGGATTCACTCCCTCTGAGCTCCAGCACTGAGGCAGCAGCTTGAAGGCACCAAGGATGTATAGTGAAGAACTGAATTGTCTGGCATCAGGACAAGGGCTACAAATGTGGCTTTCTCCGGACAGAAGTGCTGGCAGAAGCTATTGTTCCTTTGCTGAGACGTCCACTGACCTCTCACCAAACTGGCAGGTGATGCTATATCTGAGTCTCCATCAACCTAGCTATCAGAGTTTGCCACACCCTGGTAATCCCTTGATACCCCACCATGCCCATCTTGCAGGTCTACCCAAGCTACTTCCGGTGGCTTTTTCCTACAAATGGCCTGTCTTGGCTCACACTTCAGACTTCCCTATAATCTCTCAAACAAGCAGCATCTAGTCTTGAGGTGCCCTGTACCTCTTGTTGTGGCTCCAGGCCTAGCACTATCAGCAATCAGCCTTGGTTCACAGCTTGGCTTCACCTGGGCACCTCCAAGTTCAGCACAAGTAGCAGCCATCTGTAGATCACTTCGTAGATCATGCCAGGAAGACCCAGGCAGAACACAGGAAGTGGCTGACCTTGACCTCCACCTCCAGGGAGGCCACAGAACCATTGCACCTGGTTGGTACACAGCTTCAGACCATGTTGAAGCTGAACCACCTCCACAAGCGATGCACTCAAGGGGTGCACTCAGCAGGAACCAGAGCCCAGCTAAAGTAAGTCCTGCTTTGTGAGGCATGGTCCTGCATAGCTGATTCTCCATGGTGGTTGCAGCCAGTCCTTGCAGGTAATTAGACTGGGGGTAAATCCCTCCTATTAACCTGCCTATAGCAATCAGAACTCGCCTATAACAGGAGGGTGTATACAGCCCACAATGGGGGAGGCAGTGCCTCTGAGTGTCCAATGAGGTGAACAGGCAGGCTGCTCTACTGGGCCTTACAGACACCAACCACATTAGGCCACACTACGAAGACTGAGAGACACAGCATCTCTACCTGATTCATGAAAACAAACACAGGGAAGCTGCCCAAATGAGGAGACAAAGAAACATGTCCCAAATGAAACAACAGAACAAAACTCCAGAAAAAGAACTAAACAAAATGGAGACAACACAATCTACTATTTTAAAACACTGGTTATAAGGATGCTCAGTGAACCTAGTGAAAACTTTAACAGCGTAAAAAAAGAACATGGAGACCATAAAAAAAGAACTAGTCAGAAATGAAAGATACATTAACTGAAATGAATAATTTTCAGGGAATCAGCAGTAGCGTAGAGAAAGCTGAGAATCAGATCTGTGGTTTGAACTATAAGGAAGTAAAAAGCAACCAATCACAACAGCAAAAAGGAAAAAGAATCCAAATAAGTGAAGATAGTATAAGAAGCCTCTGGGACAACTTCAAGCATTCCAACATTCAGTAGAATGGAGGTGCCAGAAGGAGAAGAGAGAGAGCAAGAAATTGGAAACCTATTTGAAAAAATAATGACAGAAAACTTTCCTAACTTTTTGAAGAAAATAGATACACAAGTCCAAGAAATGCAGTCCCAAAAAAGATGAACCCAAAGATGCCCACACCAAGACACATCATAATTAAAATGCAAAAGTTAAAGACAAAGAGAATCTTAAAAGCAGCAAGAGAAAATCAGTTAGCTATTTACAAAAGAGCTCCCATGAGACTGTCAGCTGATTTTGCAACAGGAACTTTGCAGTCCAAAATGGATTGGCATGAAATATTCAAAGTGATGAAAAGCAAAGATCTACAAACCAAGATTGCTCTACCCAGCAAAGCTATCATTATGGACTGAAAGACATATAAAGAGCTTCCCAGACAAGAAAAAGCCAAAGGAGTTCATCACCACCAAACCAGTATTATATCAAGTGTTAAAAGGTCTGTTTGAAGAAGAAAAGAAAAAAATAAAAAATATGAACAACAAATGGCAATAAATACATATTATCAACATTTGAATCTAAAAAACAAACAAACAAACAAACAGAAGAGAAACAGACCCACAGATAAAGAGAACATTTTGACGGTTGCCAGATGGGAGGGGGTGTGGGGAGATGGATAAAAATAGTAAGAGGATTAAGAAGTACAAATTGATAGTTACAGGGTATAGTCTCAGGGATGTAAAGTACAGCGTAGGGAATGTAGTGAATCACATTCTAGTATGTGGTGTCAGATGTGTTTGAGATATATCAGGATGAGCACTTAGTAGGTTATATAATGTATAATCACTGGGTGTACATCTGAAACTCATATAATATTGTATGTTGACTATATTTTAAAAATAAAAAATAATTTAAGAAGTAAAAATAAAAACTCATCTCCTTTAGTATCTGCCTTTTTTTTAACACTCTCTCTTTCATCTGCATCTTCTAGTCCTGTGTCTTTCTGACCCGGAGGATCAGAGCAAGGAGTGAAGGGGTCTTCCTGCTCTCTTGTAGTGCAAAAGAACTCCCGTTTTTTTAATTATTGTTTTTAATTTTTTTGGAACATAGTGTATTTTTATTATACATGGCCTCATTCCTTGATTTGATTATTCAATAACATATTTCAGGCATAGTCTTGCAAGATTATTTACAGATCCAAACAGTCACAGCGATTTACCTCCTGGTTTTGTTTGTTCGTTTGTTTGTTTCTAACAATGTGAAGTAATAGGGTAAGGAGCCATGAACCTGAAATCCTGGGCAGAGGTCTGGACAAAAGGAGCTGAATGTGGCTGGGAATATTAGGCCTCTAGTTCCAGTTTCTCACACTGAAAAAGGAGGGACCTGAACTCCATCCTTTGAAGCTGTTTCTTGCTCCAAAGTCCATAACTCTGGTAAGTAAATAAGTCTATTTGAATGAAATACTAAATGCAGCCAATTCCATTCAAGTCAACCTAACCGAGTAAGTATATTTATATGTCTGTGCTATTTTTGTCCACTGGGGACTCCACTGGACAGGCTGATCAGATCGAGTTGTTCCCCATCTGAAGGCAGAGTGGGAGTTGGAGACATGGCAAGATCAGTGTGCAGTGGGGAAGGTCATTCATCCAGCCAGTGGGCTTTGGGAGGTGTTGGCAGAGAGGCTCGTAGGAAGACTCTATGGCACATGATGAAATTCCTCTCTACAACACCTCAATTCTTCAGTTAAACACCACGGAGCACAGAGGGATTGTGTTGCTTGCAGAAAATAGAGAAAGGACAAGGCTCTATGTTCTGCTTTATGTCCACACGTGACTCAAGGTGGCTTCCTGAGGAATCCATGACCTCAGAAACAGAGCCAGAGAGGAACAAAAGAAAGGTGGAAAAGTTGTGGGGAGACCTCTGGACTGTTCCAACCCTAGAAAAAGAGGCAGAGTCCAGTTTTACCTAAGTTTCTAAGTTTTACCTAAGTTTCTTTACCTAAGTTTCACTCCCAGGTGATATATAATGATATTTAAGTTACATTAAGAAATATTTCAGGCCAAAGGCCAGAACTCTTGGTCCAAAATATTAATACTAATATTGGACCCCCCAAAACTTGAGTCTTATTTGAACATAAAATTAGACATAATAATTAATATTAATGACTGCTATTTGCTCAAACTCATTATTAAAACAATAACACCTATTGTTTCACCCAAAAATCAAACATAGGAAGCCGTTACAAATGTTTGTGTATATCTATATTTATTGACAGGAAAGAACTTCACAAGATAGTGTTGAAAAAATAAAACCAAGATGAAACTAAACCCAGATGGCAGAGCAATTAGTGTGAATCTATTTTTTTTAAATATACAAGTGTGTACAAATATATTTGCTTGGAAAAAATACCTAGAAGGATATATATGGCATGTATATAGTGGTGTCTATCGCTGCATGGTGAGATTTCAAATTGTATTTTTAAAATATTTATCAAAACATACTAGCCTTTTTACTATATGTGTGTTTAGTTTCCAAAAGTTTATTACGATCTGAAATCAGGGAATAGCAACCCAGTTGAAGGCAGTTTCTCCTCATTAGCTTCTTCCCAAGAAAGCAGGGAAACCTTGTCTTAAAAACAAGTTGTCTCATTATAACTGAAAAATATATATAAACGTAATAATCTAAAACAAAATTGTTTCAGCATGATTGTCCTTATTAGAATGCGGACTTGATTCCTGAAGTGAAACGGCTATGGCCTCCCTCTCTGCCAAGACGGGAGGTCTCCCTGGCCCAGTCCTACTGAGTTCTTCTGTTCCCTGCTTTCCCCCCTAGGGCTATAGTTCCCCGCTGGTTTCGACACCCTCCTACCTCCAGATCTGTTCTTCATGATGAAAGGAGAGCAAGCAGCAGAGTAGGACAACTGGATGAAGAGTGTGGCTAGAACAAGGATGGATCCTTGGAGGTCTGTGGAAGCATGAAGAAAGGGCAGCATTTCTCATGAGATTTAGAGTCCCCTCGTGTTCAAATGAAGTGTCTAATGTGCAGTCCAGAAGGCCAGGGCTGAATCATAGAAGATGTTGGAAGCCCATGATTTATCAAAACAAAAAAGAACAAATGAGATTTGGGATTATTTCTGGGATGCATGAGGTCCAGTTGTCCTTTCAGATGGAAGTTCCATATGGCGCTCAGGTCAAGCAGAACTAATCCATTTGGAAAAGTCAAGGGTGTTTATCAGCCATCAGTCAGTGAATGTTTACTGAGCATCTTGGGCAGGAACTAGCTCTCTCGCTCAAGACAGTAACGAAACAGTCCAGGGCTGTGTTGGAGAAGAGCTGCAGAAGGAAGTCTCTAAGTAAATATGGTCAGGTGGCCTCCTTGGGCCCTACTCCACTAGCCCATAGAAGCTTATCTTTCCCCGATGAATTCTAGTTACTCCCACTACCATAAAACTCAACTCTTCTCCCTTTAAAACTTAGATAGAGAAATGTCCTGTCTCCTTGGTACCCTCAACAAAGGTTAGGCAGCCTGACATTGACAAGGACAACTTCCCCAAATGTTAACACACAGCAAAAATAGTATTTTCTAGAAAGTTCACCAGAGAAAAAAATGGTCATGACTCCAAAGTGGGTTAGTGAGGTCACGATAATAACTCTTCATTAGCCACTGATGGCAGGCACAACTCAGAGGTCATTTATAGACGCTTCTACCCACCTCCTTTCCGCCATCAGCCTTCAGCCACCACTTGGTCTGCTTCCCAATTTCTAGGGTGCACAGTTCTTCTAGATTCTCTATTCTATTCCTTAGGGCTGCACATGCCTCTTTTACTGAGGCCATGACGAGTATATAACAGTTTGAAGACCATTAAGGAACCTCAGTCTTCCTTCCTGGCCTTTTCCTCATTTTTAGTAGGTTATACGCAAGCTTAAGACCGAGTTTAATCTTTGAAAGAGGACAGTTAATACTTTTTAAAATCTTGGCCCAGACTAAACTATAGTAACTAATCCTAACCTCAAATAATGTGAATGCAGTTTTGAAAGTGTTGGAATTGTATTGAAGTTAACAAATATTTATTTAATAACTCTGATGTGCTAAATTATGTATAAAAATAGAAAGACTCACAGATAAGAAAAATGTAGCTTTGTCCTTCAGGGAGTTTACAGTCTAATAATGGGATTAAGACAAGTGTAGGCTTCACTGTAACATTAGACAGAAAGTAAATACTATCAGATTTCTTTTACTGTGCTAAGATAGCTTAGAAGAGGAAAAGGACACATCTAATTGGAGCCTAAGAAAATACTTTTTAAAGGAATTAGAACTGGAATGAGCTTTGAAAGATGAAGTGGACAGATATGTAAGGCACTTCAGAAAGGAGATGTATTATTAGCCAAGGTGAGAGTTGGAAAAAGCATGGCAGTAGTCAGGCCACTGGCTATGAATGGAATATTAATCAAAGGAGGAGCTGAAAGCAGATTGAGAGTAATGAGTTTGTCCCTAATCCCATAGATGCTGGGAGACTGCTAAAGATTTTGAACAGGAAAATGCAGTCATCTGAGCAGTGCATTAGATAAACTAATGGCGCATATATAGATAGAAGACTGAAGGGAACTAGAAGCAGAGAAGTCAGTTAAGGTCAACTGCAGTGGTGTAGGTAAAGGAGATACAGGTCTAGCCAGGGGTGTCCAACCTGTGGCCTGTGGGCCACACGCAGCCCAGGACAGCTGTGAATATGGCCCAACACAAAATCATAAATTTACTTAAAACATTATGAGACTTTTTTGTGATTACGTGTCACAATGTATTTAATGCATGGCCCAAGACAACTCTTCTTCCAGTGTGGCACAGAGATGCTCAAAGGCTGGACACCCCCGGAAGGGGGTTGCCACTGGGCATGAGAGCGAATGGGTGTGCGAGCCCAGAGAGAGGGCAGCTGCAGAGTTGGAAGCCATCATCGCGTGTGGAGGGCTCAGGGGAGTGAGGAATCAAAATGATGCCAAGGTGTCCAGCCTGAGAGGCTGGGAAGGTGGTGTAGCCATCAACCTTGCAGAAAAAAATTAAAGAGGAAGAGTTTATTTGGAGTATTAAAATGATCCTTAAAAAAAAACCAAATGAAGCAAGCTGAAGAAGACCTTTTGAAAGGAGCTGAGTTGAAAGCAGCTGATCCCATTGCCACTCCCTTTTTCGTTCTATGCAGTGTTTGAACTTTGACGGCATCCTAGGTCCAGTCCCTTCTAGACAGGGAGGGAAGCTAGAATAAGTACATGTCAATGGAAAGTTCCCGAACATTCTTTTCATCTATGAACCAGGTGTGAGGCTCTTAAGAGATTTCATTTTTCCAGTTCAGCTCCAAGGATCCTCTAATTGATGAAGAAGGTGACCTACAGACTAGAGAGTAGGTGATCAGAGTATGTTAAAGAAGACATTGATCCAGAGAACCCCTTACCCAAGCAAATCTGCTGGGCAGGCACTTTGCAGATTGAGTCCTGAACATAATAGTCCAAGCAGAGAAGAGGGTGGCATGCCGAAGGCTTCACACCATAGACAAGCCCTCTCCCTAAGTCCCTGAGGCAGAAAATCAGCCCCACTGCCAAGATGACAGAGAAAAGCTGTCCTCCCTATGCTCCTATCTCAGTGACAAGCAGGGTACCAGATGGTCAGGCATTTGGGGGCCTCATATTTTGCATGTACAGGAGAGGAAATAGCTCTGGGCACACGGACAGGTCTGTGCCATGCCCACCTCCTGCTGCAAGATTACCTTCTAATTCTGTCTCTCTTCTCTTGACCTTGGGAATCTGGGCTGGGGGCTATTTTCTGGTCAATGATTAGCTGACTTTTTCATCAATTCTCCTACAAAGTGGGGACCGTTTTATCGCCTTGTCCATCTCTGCTGCAAGCCTCCGGATGGAGAGTGACCACACATCTCAGTTTTCCCGGGACCGCCCCAGTTTAGGCCATAATCTTACAGCTTTTTTAAGTTGAAAGTTACATTCAGTATAACAATAACTCATTAAGTGTTCAATTTCATCGGTTTTGACTGGTGTATCCATCTGTATAACAACGAGTAAGTCTTCCAGTCAACTAAGTTTGGGGGTGGGGTGTCAAAATTTCTGTGCAGATTTCTGATTATGCTGGGGTCAGCACACCTAACCCCCCACATTGTTCAAGGATCAAGTGCACACTACACAGCAGTGTTAACTGTACTCACGCTGGTGTGTGTTAATTGTGTCCCTGGCACTTACTTCTCCTACAGCTGGACGTTTGTACCCTTGGCCACCTTTAGCCTGTGTTCTCACCCCCACTCTGCCTCTGGTAACCACAGATTTGGTCATTTTCTATAAACATAGGGCTTTTTCTTCCTTTTTTTTTAGATTCCACACATCAGTGAGGTTATACAATATTTGTCTTTCTCAACTGCCTCACTTACCTCCCTTCACATAACGTCCCCAACATTCATCCGTGTTGTTGCAAATGGCAGGATTTCCTTCGTTCTCATGACTGAAAAGTGTTTTGTGACCGAGTAACATTCTCATGGCTGAAGGCTCCAGTCCCAGGAGTGAGATTTCTGAATCACATGGCAGTCTTCATTTTTCGCTTTTGAGGAAATGCCATACTTACTGTTTTCCATAATGACTACACCAGTTGACAACCCCATGAGGCCTCCCTTGAGAACTGCTTTTAACTACTACCTGCAACTAATACAAAAAGGAGCTGGCTTGCTGGAGTAAAACTAGATGGCATTTTGATACCACCTTCTTTAGACGGATACTTTGGACACCTGGTTTCTCATCTTAGCTTTGTCTCTAACTTAGTGTGTGATCCTAGGTTAGTCATGAAGACAATAATAATAATAAATAATAATAATAATAATGACTGCTGACATTTATGTAGAGGTATGCCAAATACTTCACACATATCATTTCATTAATATAAAGGAGGAAAGATCACCAGGGTGAATTTCAGGAGTAGAGAAAAGAGTATCGATAAGAAATATCCCCAAATAATAGCTGTTACTGGAATATAGGCTTGTCACAAAGTGTCTCACTGAACCTGCACAAGACCCCTCCTAAGATGGGGTCTCTTGTCCCAGGAAACTGAGACTTGCACAGCTCACCTTGCCCAGGGCCAGGCAGCTGGCAAATGGCAGGGCTGAAATTCAAACCCAGGCAATCCGACCTGGACACGGTTGTTTTTCATCTTGATACTCAACTGCCCATGTCCTAACATGGAAAGCAGAGAGTCAGAAAAAAATACATAAGCTTTCCACGGGCACATGATCACAGGCACGCAGGTAGAGGAAGTATCTAGAACTCTTTATTTCTTTAGACATTCCCCTCACAGCTACCATTTATTGAGTGGGGATAAATGAAGAGTGTTCCTGACACACTGTAGATGCATTTCTGTTCTACTTCTGAGGCTGGCTTTGCCCTTTTCTAGTCCTTCATGCTGGCACTGTAACATGTCAGTGCATCTCTGGCCCAACTTCGGACGCTTGGTTTCTTAGCATCGGTTTCTTAAGATTGAGTGCATTTGCACAGTGTCCCTGCTTCATTCAGTCCCAGGTTTCTGGGAATACATTTCGTTCCCTGAGGACAATCCAATCTAATCCTTGGTCCTGGGAACCCTGGACATGTTTCTGGCCAAACCCAGCCCTCGCTGGTGGTAGGTGAGGAAGAGGAGTAGACAACCTACACCAGCATTGCCAGGTGCCCACAGCAGAATGTTTTTTAACCCGGACTAAGCATTCTGAACTATATGCAAAAATTCATGCTTCCTCCTACACCGGCTATGGCGTGGAGCACGGTGGAAACCTGCCCTAGGTCAGTACCAGGTCGGGCAGCAGCCAAACCTCAAAGCCAGCCCAAGAGATCAGAGCACACAAAAATAATATTATGCATCAGGGGTTAGGACAATATAGCCAGCTGCCAAGGGGAGTGAAGGCCAGAGCCCAAGGTTTATTTATTTACTTAATTTATTGTTTCTTCCACAGACAAAAGTTTAGATAAGAACCCGAATTCAGGTCTTCAATTCAAATCCTCTTGAATCACTGTTATGTTGGTGGACAATGTCGTGTGAAAACCCACGCAGCATGGACACCTCTTACTGGGGAATAACCTTTTTAAAAAATATATATAAAAATATATTATATATATATATATAAATATTTTTTATTTTAATTAATTATTTCCCTCCAAGGATGACAAAGAAAAGAAAGCATGAAATCACTCAGTGCACTCGAGAAGGAGAACTCCTGGGCTGGGACTTTAGCCCCATTATGGTTCCCAAGGATCTTGCCACAGGTGTGATTATGGATTCTTTAAGGTACCTAGTAATGGTCAGCAAGCATCCTTTATAAGCTGTAGGTGGAAGATTATCCCACAGAAGCAGCGATATTAAGATTTCTACATATTATTTGGTGATTCTTCAGATTCTAGCTCTTCCAGCAGCATGCCTGAAGCTCCTTTTCACGGGGAATTCTCTCTGAAGTGTTGGTGGATTCCTTGAGAACCGAAAGCACAGAGGCAGCATGACAAGCAAGGTCAATGCCTTAGGCATCTTCAGCTCCAGAGCTCATGTAAATGTCTCACTTCCGGGAGCGGGAGCGGGAAGGAACCGACGGGTGAATACCAGACCTGCCCCTGTCTTCTGGGAGAAGCTGACTAGTTCCCACAGTCTCCTGGCCCAGACACAAGCTTTTACAAGAGAGCCAGGAACATTTCCTGGAGTTCAATGTCACTCGGAGGTCGTGGGTGTGACAGTGCACAATGATTAATGACAGGGAATGCTTAGTCAGGGTTATAGTCAATTTATACTTAGGTAAATCAGCAACTGTTTGTAGACAATTATTTCTCTAAGACATCTCCTTCCTCACTGCCCCCTCAACCATATGACTATGACTGTTAGATGTGTACTTGGGATCCTGGACCTTCATGAATAGTGGATGAAAGACCCAGGGCTGCCACTGTGTCCCCATCTGGCACCTGTCCCCTATTGTCTCTATGTTCATCTCTATTGTAGTTCCTAAAATAATGCCACTTTCCTCTATTTATAGAACTGTTCAGCTAATTGAACACTGTCAAAAAAAAAAAAGAAAACAGAACAAATAGGAAAAATTAGTATGTTCCTGTTTTGCTTTATTTGTGTTCCAAAGTCCATAAAAGAAATGTGTTCTTTTGTCCGGGTTACTTAATCCCATTCCTTGACAACCATAGACTCAACTCAAAATGTAGATAATGTCAACTCCTTATGTTTAAAAATAAGTTTTGATAGCAAATATGAATCTTTGGATTTACTTTTTAGAGGACATGAGAATTGTAATTTCCTAAGGAAACTACAAGCTGAAGTTATTTACTTAAGTAAATAAGGAGCAAAAAAAAAAATCATGGGTAAAAATTACTCCTCCATGATCATACTACCTTTGGGTGGAAGCCCCAGGATGGCTGTGAAATTAGCTGATTAACATGTGCTTCTACTGTGTTCAATTGCTTCACCAGCCATCATCGCCACAATGCTGTCATTCTCAGGTGAGAGCTCACGAGCACGACCCACTCCTGTGGTGGCTTGGTCCTGATTTATCATGTTCCCACAAGGACCCAACTCCTTTCTGCATTCATATGGCTCCATTGGATACGTAATCTACTTCTTCTCAACGCTGTGGCCACAAGAATTTAGTCACAGTACATTCTGTCTTTTATCTATACAACCTCAAGCCATTGGTATATTCTTTTCATAGAATGAGGGTAATTGGTGTTAAACTGTAATTGATTTAACTGTTTCCTTGTCAAGTGACCTATGAGTTGAAGGGGAGAAGAATCAATCTCTAGAAATCTAAGTCAAATGCATCTTACCATCTTCTCAGAAGTGAGGCTGGACCCAAAGCCTCCGACGTACGTGCCATTTTCTGGGAAAGGAAGGCCTACCACATCGAAATTAGTGTTTTCAAATACCGGCTATTTTAATTAATTGTCCAAAGGGCGTGAAATAAGACCCATTATTATTGCTGAAACTGGAACTTGCAGAGTACTTTTAATTAACATTACTTTTAGAGTACTTAGGGCTATAAAAAACTAGACATTGCCTAGTTTAGAAAAGTGGGGTGTGTCTAATTGCCTTCAGAAACTGGCAACATTAGACAGAGAGTCCAGGGTACACAGGAACATAACCGAGACTGCCAAGGGACCCGTAAAACAAAGGACTGCTCGGGCTTGCTCTCTCTCTCTTTCTTTCCTTTTTACTTGTGGTCTTGTAGAGCATATTTCGGTAATTTAATTAACCTCCCTGAGGCTCATTCTTTCAGATATAAAATGAAAAACAATAGAACCTAACTCGTAGGTTTACTGTGAGGATTAAATAGGAGACTGCTTTGTGTTGGGCCCATGGTAAGTGCTCAATAAATATTAGCCAGTAATTTTTTAAATGAGGACAGGACAATTACAGTCTCTGAATAGAGTCCCTTCCTCCATCTCTAAGTGTCACCTACTATGTGACTCAAGTCACCTCATGTCACTTGAATTGAGGGTCACAGACTTTTATTCCAGAACTGCTCTAAAGTCCCATAGGACTGAAGTACAAAAAGCTTCCAATAGATTTCATTCCTTTTAAAATGAATCAAGAACTTTCTACTGAGCCCTGATAAAGAGAACTACACAGAAGTTAAGCAGTAATCTTTCACAGCTAAAGCTTAGTTGGTATTCAATTCTAAGGTATACTTAAAAAAACATTTTAGCATTTTATAAATCAATTTGCCTTTATCAATGCTGCTTTTAATCAATTTTGCTTCTAATCAATTTCTACATGTAATTTAGAGCTTTACTTCTTCTGCCCCATCCCTTTGAATTGATGGTATGCCTTAGACTATTATGTTGACATAAAATTAAATGCAGTTTGGACATATGTTATATCTGAAATTTTTTAAAGTTTTATAATTTCTTTCAAAGCACCAATTTTTAATAATAATGTATGGGTTCCCAGCATTTATTACAATGTCTATGATAACAGGAAGTTGATTCTGATGGAAAAATGGGCGTGACTACCTTGTGGGCCCATCTTTGCTCTCTACTACCTGTGCTCAGCCCACGTGGATGAGCCACAGCAGTGCCTCTCCAAGGTCTAGGAGGAAATAGCACTTCCGGAATGAAGACTTGCAATTCTGGAGTGGTTCCCAGTACCGAGTCAGGGGGTGACCGTGTCACCGCACTGGCCGCCCATGCCAACACCTGCGTGCGAAATCCCATGTCTGACCATGTCTCTCCTTCCCCCTTTACGTAGGGCCCTGGGAAAGCCCAGGGAAAGTGCATGGTTTCTTTTCTTTTTTAAAAATATTTTATTTATTTATCTTCAGAGGGGAAGGAAAGGAGAGAGGGAGAGAAATATAAATATATGGTTGCCTCTCCTGCACGTCCCCTGCTGGGAACTGGCCTGCAACCGAGGCGTGTGCCCTGACTGGCTGTCGTTTGGTTCGCAAGCCGGCACTCAATCCACTGAGCTACACCAGCCAAGGCGTGAGCATGGTTTCTATGCAGACCAGTGTATAAGGACTTAGCAAGATTCCTTTGGCTTAAATATTTACGATTCCCTCACTTTGGAATGAGCAACTTTGGGCTTTAGATGATGGTAATACAGCTGGATAAGAAGTGTATAGCAATATAAGCATATGTATAAATCTAAATCTTTATATTGCTAATATTATAATAATCACATATATTTATCTTATAATATCTACACCGGAGTCTAGACATTACATAGATAAATGCATGTTAGAGTTATAGAATGTTAGATTGTATCATGTAGAGTCATATACATCTCTATTATTTACTCATATTATTATATTGTTATATTATATATTATTATTATAGATTATATTATTATAGCCAGATCCACTTAGATAAATCTTAGATTTGTTTATTAATAAAGCTTAGATTTTTTATTAATTTAATTCGATTTTGAAAGTGAAAGAAGTTTTAAATTATTATTAAGTGTTAAAATAAAAAATATTATGATGTTTCAAAATGCTGCTTTTATTCTTGACCATAACCTTTGTAAGTGGCAGGATAAGTGGCTAATTTTATGAGCAGTGCGAGGCCCTCTTAGAATCAGAAGGAGAAATCTCTTCTGTTCCACTCAGCATAGAATTTTTACCTTTTGGGGAGAGTGTTCTGGGTGCGGAAAATTAAATTATGAATATGTAAAAATATTTTGACCACAATGTTCATAGCAGCACAATTTACAATAGCCAAGAGTTGGAAGCAACCTAGGTGCCCATCAGTAAATGAATGGATCAAAAAATTGTGGCACATATACACAATGGAATTCTATGCAGCAGAGAGAAAGAAGGAGCTACTACCCTTTGCAACAACATGGATGGAACTGGAAAGCATTATGCTGAGTGAAATAGGCCAGGCGTTGAAAGACAAATACCATATGATCTCACCTTTAACAGGAAGCTAAACAACAAAACAAACAAGCAAGCAGAATAAAAACAAAGACACTGAAATAGAGAACAAGGGGACAGCGACCAGAGGGGAGAGGGAAGGGAAGTTAAAGGGGCAAAGGGGGAAGGATTTGGAGGAACAAATAGGAAGGACACAGGGACGAGAACTAAAGGGGGTGGAAATGGGAGGGAGGTGGGGAGCAAGGAGCGGGGGAGGTTGGGATGGGAGAAATAGACAAAAAAAACTGTACTTGAAAGAATAACTAAATAAAATTTAAAAAAAGAAAATGGAATAACAGCAAGAACTAACTAAAGAAAAAATGTCATGGACAATAACAAGGAGGGGTGGGCACAGGGGACGGAGGTGAGGAGGGCTGGTATGGTGGGGAGGGGTGGAGGGAAAAAGCAGAAAACTGTACTTGAGCAACAATTTAAAAAATGTTATGAAAAAATAAAAAATGTATATGGTAAATTGCACATGTAAAAATGTAAACTTTATAATCAAAGACATGCAATGAAAATGATAATTTAAATGTATAATTTTTCACCTTTCAAACACAGATGCAGGAAATATATGTTTCAGCTGATGAAAATATTTTTTATCATGGTAAAATGAACATTCTCATATGCTTTCTAGCTCTTTCTCATTGGAAACTTCATGCTATGTATTAAAAGTCTCAAGAAATCTTTAGGCCCTTTGACCCAATAAATCCACTTCTAGAAATGTTTACCAGGGGGAACAACAGAGATGTATGTTAATATTGAGGTTTAAAGATAAGCCCTACAAGATTACTTATGAGAGTCAAAATTAGAGGTGTAGTATGTCTCAGAAGAATAAACAAATTATAGAATATTTCTATGGGAATATTACAGTAATGAGGACCATGTTTTTAAATATTACTTCACGACGTACGACATAGAAAAATGCTACTGATCAGTGAGAAGAGAAGTGTTATGTGTGTGAAAGAGCAGGGTTACGAAACTGCATGTACATTATGTCAATGTACTGAACAAATGTGTAGAATTGTATCTGGAACAAACACTGCGGCCATATTTTTTAGGGACCCAGATTTATGGGCCCGATGTAAGTTCAAACACAGCCAGGCTCCAGGCCACATTTTGAGGACAGCGTTGTCTTCCCTAGCAAACATTTCTCCAACAGTTTAGGTTTCATAACATCAGCAATGACAGCTTCTTATTCATGTGAAGTACTTTACAGTTTACAAAAAGTTGCAGATACATTTTCTCTCTGGATTCTCAAAACAGCCCTTTGCGCCTGGCTGTGCAGTTTTATCTTCATTTTGTAGATGATGAAATGAAGGCTCTGGAAGTTGCTCGGCGGACGGACGAGTGACAGGGTGCCCGGGCTTTGCCATCATCCTCCCTTCTTCCGATTACCCATTTCCTCCAGACATGGGATTCACCAATGCCTTCAGTTACTTTTGGAATGCATTTCTATTTCCTGTGTGTACTGTCTCTTGAGAAAATGCATTGTTTACGTAGTTGAAAGTATTTGCTCTAAAACCGCCATTTCCGTGTCTGTGCGTAGAGTCATATAACGAGAATACATAGTTAGATGGTATGGTAAGGGCGAGCCTGATAGAACCCACAACCACCAGCAGTAAACACGTTTGCAGAGCAACCAACTTCCTAAGGAAAAGCAAGATGGGTGAAAGGCAGAGCACCGTTTAAAGGCGCTTCCCTGAGGTCAGAGTTTCTAGAGCAGTGAGAATAAGAGTCATTATGAAGGTGTGACAGCCAAAAGAGAAATAAACAAAAGCTGAACTTTGCCTCTGTATGAGACCCATAGGAGGCATTTTCCCACTCATAGTTATTCTATTCCGCCCTGTGGCTAAATAGGTCAAGCTTCTTAAACCTGACGGTGTAGATGAATCCCTCAGGGGGTCTGGTTGAAGGGCAGGCTAGTTCAGTGAATCAGGGGTGGGGATTGAGATTTTGCATTTCTAGTGAATTCCCAGGTGATGTTGCTGCTGATCTGGACCAAAGTTTATGTAGCAGTGTCTACAGAACCAGCGCCTGGTGGGTTGGGACAGAGATTCCAGATTCCACTTGACTTGTGTTCTGTGCATTGCTCCTTTGTAGCGATGTCAGTGATAACATTCATCTCTCTGTCTCTTCATTAGCCATTGTTCTGTAATGTGGAATTCCTTTGCAGTGATCCTCAGGGGGACTCTCTATCCTGGCTCCATAGTATAATTACCTGGGAAGCTTTGAAATACAATTGTTCCCATGTCACACATCAGTGAGACTCAATCAGGGTCTCTGGCGTGTGAGGGGGATGTTTATGACAGGCAATTCTCATGAAGGCCACTCACCAAGAGGATGAGGAAGGTGGGGAAGAGTCCATGAGTCTGGCTCCAATCCATGCTGCTGACGTGTTTAAGTCCAGGCCTTTCACGTTAACCTGATGGCTGGCTGAAAATGATTTCCTTAGAATCCTGTTCGCAAAGAGAAGTGTGATTTTCCTTCTCTGGAAACAGAGAGGAAGGTCATTTCAAGGAGATACCAGTGGAGGAAAGTCTATACCAGGGCTAGAGAATCAAGTGTCTCCTTGATTTCTCTGAGCTGGAAGTTTGGTATAAATTCATTCAGGATTTTGTCTTTCATTTCTCTATCTTATAGATTATTATCTGAATCATTTTGTGAAAAAATGAATGATTTTTTTTCCTTCAAGAAGGTACTTTAATACAAAAATCCAATTAAACATCCAGGTAATTAAATAATCACAACCCTTACAAGTACCCAGGGAGCCAAAACTAGGTTTCAAATAGATGAGCCATTAAGAAAAGCCTTTTTTCTCTAAAGTTGGATCATTTGAGCAAACTGAAACACCTAAAACCACATTATTGTAAAAGCAAATCGGAGATAAAGAAGAGTTTAAAGAAATATAAAACATGATATTCATCACAGTATTCTAGTTTTCCATCTACCTTTTAAGGTATTGTGATTTTATGACTAAAAAAGAGAAGTCCTTTTCTATAAGTCAGCCCATATGTGACACACACATTAAATTCCGTAATTTGTTTAAAATTTTCTGTTGTTATGATCCTGTAGGATTTTTTTTCCATAAAGTCCTCATGATATAGGTAGCTAGTACTCTTGTTCCTGTTCAACCGGAAAAAAAGCCAAGATACTGACAGGAAACCACCACACCAGAGGCAAAGAAAGAGCCTCGCCTCCAAGCAATCAGGGGGAGTTCACAGTTCAGAGCCAACACATCGCTCAGCCCATTGAGCATTGCCAGCGATGATACTCATTTGATACCTAAAAAAAAAGAAATGAGGTTTTCAGGAATGCCCCAAGATCATATTCATGTATTCAAACAATATTTATCGAGGGCCTTGTACGTTCCAGGCACTACTCTTCAGTGAAAATATAGAAGTCATGGCCCTGTTCTCAATGATTAGAAGCCATTGACAGGTGCCAACTCCAAAACAAAGGCAATATGGCTCAGGGCGGAGGAACTCAGGGTAGCAGTCAGACAGATGGCTCTTTGAGTCCCTGCTCTGCCCCTTTCTTAGCATTGTGATCTTAAGTTATTGATAGCCTCAGTTTCCACACCTGCAAAACCTGGATGAAAGTGGAAAATAGGTCGCAAGGTTGTTGTGCGGGCTCAGTGACGTCTTCCATTTAGAGCCACTTAGCCCAGCAGGAGGGATGGACTCTAAGCAAGCCAGGAGTGTGAGGTCGTGTGCAGCTTGGTGGCTGCACCAGGGAGAGGAGAGATCGCTCGCACTGGGCAGACAGAGGCCCTTTTGTGTCTGGACCTCATGAATACAAACAATACCGTGTTGAAGCCAGCTAGCCGAGAACAGAGCGGGGAAATGTCTAGAGCTGCTCTGTAGCCACGGAACATTTGTCTTACAAAACAGAGATACCCAGTTGTCTGTGGGGCTGAAATCAGAGAAGATCTCGATTAGGCTCGGAGTGTGCTATAAGATTGGATTCTTCCTAACACTCTGCATTTTAAGTCCTAATAAAGTATATATTTCCTGTATGTGCATATCCTGTTAGAAAACAGATATCATAATTAGGATCTCATCACAGTGCTGTTACTGTCAAATAAGAGAATGTGTGTGAAATTCTACACCGGAAAGCACTGTACAAAATATACACGACTTTACTAATTATGTAAAGCAAGATGACAATGTACTCTCTCCAAGAAGCATGCCAGGCAGTCCCCATGATGGCGACAGCAGCCAGCCACAGTAGCTTTTCCAAAGCCACCCAGCTGACCTCTATACTGCCCTGCTCCCACTTCCACACCCCACCCAAATCTGAGTTTAAAAAAGCAGTCTTCCCACCTGGGGTCGCTGGGTGCAGCTGATGGAGGGAGGACCTGGCAATAAAGGAAAACTGAATAGGAAGGGGTGATCAGGAAAAATCCAAGGACTGATCAGAAGTTGTAAAGGGCTCAGGCTCCGAGGACCCGTCTCCCTGGAGGAGAAGGGAAACCATGTGAGGAATGAGTAGCATCTCCTTTTGCCTCAGGAAGAAAAGTCGAAGACTGGAAGATAAAAAATACACTTGCCTGGAAACTTAAAGATGGGTGATACCAGCCAGAGTAACAACAAGCTAGGGTGGGTGGGAATGCAAGCCAGAGAGCCACCAGGAAACCATTGCTGTCCAGGGGCTCAAACACAGCTAGAAATGAAACGGTGGACAGGGTCCCGGATGTGGGCACTATCATTTTTGTCCTCATGCCACCTGAATACCTCGGGGAAATCTACCACCGAATGAGGCTTGGTAGCAGCAGAAGCCCTAAGAATTTGCTCCTAGCAGCAGGAATTCACTCCCTGCCCCAGTGTCGGGGCATCCGATGACCAGTGGCAATCATGACCCATCTGAACCGGCCTATTTGTAGGGTTTGGCCTGTGCTGAACTGTGGGCCACCAGCTGTCCTCTCCTCTGAGCTGGGATCTCACCTGCTCCCAGGCATCAAGTCTGAGAGCTGCTGGCCTCCTTGCAAAAAACCAGTGCTTCTCGGCCTTTCACTACTCTCCCATTGCCTCTAAGGCGCCTTTTCAGTTTTTTTTTTCTGATTCCCCCTGCCCAGCCATGAAACTTGAATACCACAGATACTCAGGGTACCCGTTTATATACTACAGATATCTAAGCTTTTGTTTGTTTCTCCAAAAACAGTGTCCACCTGTTTTGTGGGCAAGGTCGCCCCCACTGAGAAGGCATGTAGTCGAATCCCCTTCTGCTACTGGGACCAGAGTCAGTCTCTCGTGTCTGCCACCATGAACTTTGAGAAGGACACCCCCATCATCTGCTGCTAAGCCCAAATCCACACAGTTGATGTGATTCCCATGTACCTACATCAGAGCTTAGGGGAGTCTGTTAAAATTTTTTTAATCTGGAAAAAAATTAGATTTCAAAACAGAATACCAGTAACTGCTACTCTCCCATGCATTGGGCACTGTGCTGTGTCTTGCACAGTGCCTCCTGCAATTCCTACAGCGCTCCGTGCGTGCTTCCTGAACTCAGCCTTGCATGTCAGGACAGTGGAGCCCAGGCCAGCAGCTGAGTCAGCTGACCTGCAGGCCAGCCCTGAGTCAGTGGCAGAGACAAAGGTGGGCCTCGATGGCCACACTGTGTGCTGGGCAGGAGAGAAGGAAGACTCACACCCTCCTCACCTCACCCCATGGGAAGTTTGCTAGGAGCTTGAAAGGGAGCTCTGCTGGCAGAGGGGGATTTGTTTGCAACATGTTCATGTGCTCATTTGCGCTGGGCAGCCTAGATAGACAGGTACAGTAGGCAGGGGTCAGAGTTCAGTTTTGTTATATACGGTCTGACCATCATTTGCATGTTTGATCCCTCAGCCTCAAACCACACGGCCACAGAGGGCCAGCCTTGTCTTGGTTAGTGGTCATGAGTGTCGATGAGACACAATCCAGCTTCTCTCCAGCAGAGACCAGTGAGGACCCTGTGGATCTGCATCAATCAGAGAACACCCTTCCTCAGCCAATACTCGCCAATTGTAATTGGGGAGGTGACCTTTCAGAAAGGTCAGCGCCAGAGGTTGGCAATGTTGTTCTCAAGACTCTGCAGTGGACAGACTTTCTGTCTCGGTGTCCCTCCACCTCTGCCCACCACCCCACTTTAACTACCTGGCCCTGCTGCTTGCTCACCTTGTTATTTTTATTGAATCATGACACAGGAAGTTTCATCTAATCTTAAGGTTACAGGTCCTTTGCAGAATGCCCCAAATTACAATGCACAAGCAACCATCAGTCTTTTAGCTCATGTATTAGGTTGACCTTTATGAAACTGCCCATATTCAGTTTCTGTGCCACCTAATGGCCATTACACAGGGTCTAACCAAACCAAACAAACCAGTGTCATGAGTTTTACTTCTAAGAACCAGTAGGTGACTAAGAAACATTTAAGAAAATCATAAGGCCCACTTCAAATTCTCATTTATTCAGCACCCCCCACCAACACACAATGGTAAAGTGTGGAGGGGCCATGGCTAGGTAGCTCAGTTGATTAGAGCATCGCCTGAAATGCTAAGGCTGTGGATTCAGACCCTGGTGAGGGCACATACAAGAAACAACCAATGAGTGCGTAAAGTGGAACAGCATTAAGCAATGCTTCTCTCTCTCTGTCTATCTCTCTTTCTCTCCCTCTAAAATCAATAAATTATAAAAAAATTTTTTTAATCCATTAAAAATTAATAAGTATGGAGAGAAAAACTTTTAATCATGTCTCTCTCAATTCAGCAGAGAGTTATAACCATTACCGGGGAACGATTTTATGAACCATACCTTACTTACTTCTTTCATTTATCTTCTCTTAAGTAGAGACCTTTTTCTGGACCTCAAAGTGATGCATTTGAATTCTCCTTCACAATGGAGTGCTAATGAATAAAATTAAATTTAATCTCCTCTGCAGCGAGTTGGCAGAGGGGTGACAGGGGGAAGTTAGAAACTGTGTTGTGAGCCTGTCAAGAGGAACATAAGCCAATACTAGGTAAGCCACAGTCGTTGCTTGCCTCTCCCCGGCTGTCCATTGAGGGGCAGCCGTCTCAGCCCCTGGTTTGGCAAGGGTGTTCGCCTTTGATTTCTAATGTACTGGCGGGAAGCTAGTCAGCCACTGTCAACTTAAAGCCCCCTGTAATTACACTGCTTGCTAGAGAGATTCTAATTGTATTTCTATGCCAAAGCTCTGCCCCCAAACTTGGTGTCATGATAAATCGGAAGGGAGGCTGCAGCAACTGGTATCATGAGGAATGTGTAAGGCTCCCCAAAGAACTTCCGTTTAATTAATGAATTAGATACTACAGCCTTCTGATGGAGGTCATCTTGGTCACAGTTCTTTCTTACTGGAGTGAAAACTTTTCGTGTGTGGGACAAGTTCAAGGTCAGAGAGTGCTGCCAGGGGAGTTACTGAAGTCCAGACTCTGAACTGTCTACCAGGTTATAAGTCATATGTATTGATATAGCTTTATAATTTAGACTCCCCTTGACTCAGATTATCTTAGACATCACACTTAGCATAGATTACTATTTCTTCCACTCCTTTGGTATTTAATCAAAAGCAGTGTTACGATCTATCTTAATTTTTCCTTTTTCTCTTACACTGTAAATCCAGTGAGAGAAGAAACCGTTACGGGACAGGGACCTGGCCCTGAGCAGGTCTGCTTGGGGGCAGCTATAGTGTGTGGAAAGGATTTCACAATGTGAATTCACCTGACTGTGAGGGTATGTTCATTGAAGCTGGGGACAGTGAAACAAGGACGGACTCAGCATGGAAGAAATAGCAGGAGAGCCTGGGTGGGGCTGCCTGAGCTCACCAGGAGGTCAGAGGAAAGGGGGCTTTGGAGACAGGCTTAGGGGATTAGCCTGGGACAAGCTGCCAGCTGCCCACTGCCTTAAGAGTTGAGGCGACTTGTGACTGTGAAGAAAGAAGTCAGGGGAAAAGAAGAGAAAGGGAACACGCCGGCTGCTCCCCAGGGGGAGAGCACTGGGTCCCGTGTCTGGAGGCTTTTCTCTTTCGCAGGCAGGAATCTTGGGGGAGGTCTCAGGGGAGGGTTCAGTAGGACATTCCCCAGTTCTCCAGGTGAGCCTTTCAGGGTCATGGTCTCCACTGATTGGTCAGAGGCAGGGCAGGTGGTTGTTTAAGTCACTGCGGTTGGTTCTGGCTGCAACGCCCACCTGGTCTTGCTGTTTTTCTGGATGTGGAGCTGAAACACAGCTGAGGCCTAGACGTTATCTCCAGGAAGATGACCTTTTGTATCTGGCTATAAATTGCTCTTGGCCTTGTGTTCAACGCTCTCAGTTTCCCTATTCCATTTGCCAAAGCATTTTCCTGGCTGCTTCCTGCCCTGCCTCAAAACCATGTGCTCTACACCAAAACACCTATTTCAAGGTTGGCCATAAACACATGTGCGTTGAGAAGTAAGGAGACCTCCATCTACACAACCAGGAGTCCATACAACTCCCAGAACCACAAGGTAGCACTGATCCCAAAAGGCATTGATTTGCACCCTGGAATCAAATTCCAGGCAATAACTTTGACAGTTTCCTCAGAACTATCTGAGAAGCAATTGGAAAGAGAATTATCCTACACGCCGACATTATAGAGAAGCCCATGGCGGCCTGGACCATGGTGAGATGATTTTCAGAAGGAAGAGTGAAAGAAAAGCAGAGCGTCCCCGTGTCCCCTCCAACGGAGTCTTTCTGGCCTTTCGGCGTCTCCCTCTTACAAAGCTCCCTGTGTGCGCTGCGCTGGCCCCTTGGCACGACCGCTTCTTGTGAATTCTCTCATAATGTCTCTACAAGGGTTCTGCACACCAAAGAAATATAAAACCAAAGATATCACAGGGAAATTCAATAAAAACACCTCACCCTCAGCTTCACCCCTGAGGGCCAAACATTCAGTCTCAGAGTTTGGCACTAAAAAAAAAAGGGCATGTAAAGAAACACAAAACAAACAAAAACAGCCCACTGCTTCTTTGTCCCTTTTTGTTCTTTCTTTGTTTGAAATGAAAATTTCACCTCAGAAATCAAAACCAAATAAAATCCAAAGACAACATGTAAAACTCCCCTCCACTGCCCAGTGCGGAGTTCGCCAGAGAAGCCATCATAGGAGCAAAACCCTCCAAAGCCTGACAAATAAATCATTCTGAAAGCCGGGGCTTCCCAAGGGTAACATCAGAGATTATCAGTCAGGCAGAAATGTTAACATCCATTTTCCCATCACTGTGAGGCCTTTTGTGAAAGCGTTTTTTTTTCTCTTTGCAAGAAAGGCACAATGCCCTGCATTATGGGAACATTTTATGCAAATAGCAGTTAAACAGTGTGAAATCGCTCTGTCAGTCACTGCAGCCCAGCAAATAGCCCTTACAGAAGGGTTTTCATCCCAGCGTGGTCACCTCACATGGCCCTTGGGACATGAAAGGGTTGACACTGCAGGTCTCCACTCTCAGGGGTGGCCCAGGTGAGGGGAGGCTCCACGCAACAGCCAGAGAGGGACTCCTGCCTGTCTCTGTTCCTGAGGCTGAGAAGTGGGTCAGGTTGTGGGTCAGCCCGACACTAGGAATCGTGGCATTTCAGCGCTGGAAGCACCGTCTCGTTTCATCTACTCATATCCACGGGGAACCTGAAGCCCGGGAAGATGATGGGCTTGCCCAAGGTTGGAAAGCCCATTCATAGTGAATCAGACTCAGAATCTGTATCTCCATGTATTGTCCCTATTCATTCACTTCCTTAGTAAGTAAAAATATTAAGGTTGGAACCCTGAGCAGGGTTTCAAAGAGATAACAATAAGTAAGGTAAACTGTATGCCCTCAGAAGGCTCTCCACATCCAGAAGGAAAGACAGAAGCAGAAAGACAGACACGATTGGCGAAAGATTGAACAACCTCAGTGCCTGTCATCAGGGAGCTGGGTAAATAAACACGTGGTACATCCTGTGGAGAGGCAAGTGGTTGTTAAAACACTCCTAGGGCCCTGGCTGCTGTGGCTCAGTGGGTTGGAGCATCATCCTATAAACTCAAGGGTCACAGTTCGATTCCCAGCCAGGGCACATACTGCGGTTGTGGGTTTGGGCCTTGGTCAGGGTGTGTGCAGAGGTTTCTCTCTCACATCAATGTTTCCTCTCCCTGTCTCTCTTGCTCCCTTCCCCTCTCTCTAACACTGTTCTCTAAGCATATCCTTGGGTGAGAATCAAAATACAGTTAAATATAAACAGTCCTAGGCAGATGTGCAGCCTGACATGGAAGGATCTCCAAGTTGTCATACTGCGCAAAATAAGTGAAGTATGTAAAACCAGGGGTTTGGATTTGATCAGTGGTTTCCTAACCCTTTTAAGAAAATTATGGTAAAATAAACATAACACTCACTGTTTTAACCATCTTCAGTGTACAATTCAATGGAGTTGAGTATATTCACATTATTGTGCAACCATCACCACTATGCATATTCGAAACTTTTTTCATTTCTCTGAACCTGCACCTATTAAACACTAACTCCCCATCTGCCTGCCTCACAGCCTCTGGCCACCACCGGTCTCATTTCTGTCTCTGTGGGCTGGACGACTTTAGGTAGCTCTTATAAGTGGGATCATACAGTACTGACCCTCTTGTGGCAGGTTTATTTCACGTAGCATTCTGTCTTCTAAGGTTCCTAATGTTGTAGAATGTGGCAGAATTGTGTTCTTTTTCCGTGCTAATACTCCATTGTATGTGTGCACCACATCTGATGACCCATTCATCTGATGACGGACACTGGGTTGCTTTCACCTCTCAGCTCTCATGACTAATGCCACTGTGAACTAAAGGGTACAAATATCTCTTCAAATCTGTTCTTTCAGTTCCTTTAGTTGTATACGCAGGAGTGGAATTACTGGATGACATGGTAATTCCATTTTTAACTACATGAGGAAAGGCTGTACTGTTTTCCACGGCGGCAGTACTATTTTACGTCTCTACCAACAGTGCACACGTGTCCCCTTTTCTCCATGTCCTGGCCAGCACTTGTTATTTTCCCTTTGTTCTTTTTATTATAATAGCCATCCTAGGGGATGTACTCAGAGTAGTTTTGATTTGCACTTCCCTCATGATTAGTGATGTTGAGCATCTTTCATGTGCTTATTGGCTATTTGTATGTCTTCTTTGGAGAAATGTCTGTTCAAGTCCTTTGCCCATATTTTAATTTGGGCTGTTCGGAGTTTTTTGGCTATTGTTGAGTTCCTGCCATTTTAATAGCTGTGGAAACACCCACTTTTAATGAAACTGTATGTCAAAACCCAATACACAACATAGGAAAAGGCAGCCCTGCTCTGGTTGAATTCGATTCATGTGGAAGGTCTAGAGATCTGACTGGAACCTTCCCAAGGGCTTCTGTCCCCTCTGTCCCTTTATTCCCCGGCAGGAGGGGGCCTCTGGGACATCTCCTCGCAAACCCCAGGGCTCACAGAGCTGGGAAGGCTTGAAAACCACTGGACTAAGTCGCCTCTAGGTTTAGCTCCCGGATGACAGGGTGTGTTCGTGTGAAAAGCTACCAGTGTGAACAAAGGAAAAGCTATTCGAAGTAAATGAACTTTCACTAACACTTATTTTCAGAAGATTCACTGTAATATTCACTTCCAGAAACACCCTTTGGTTTAACACATGTCATATTTATGCCATATTTTTCTGAAACACGGTGAAGATTTTGTCTTAGTCATGTGTTGTCAGATCTTGTAGTAAATCTGAATGCTCAGCATATCCTTTGGTGCACAGTATTGGGTAAGTCTGTCTGCAAGCTTTTTAAAGTTAATAAGCAATTAGAAATATCCCTATGGTACAACATTTGCAAAATTTTCCTTAATTTCTTCTCCCCTCTCTGTATTCACCCCCACCCCTCCTTTGCAGTGTGACTTTGTGGCTCCTCACATCAAGCAGTGGCGTCTGTCTCTGGCCAGGTTGCTCAGTTGGTTAGAGCATAGTCCTGATATGCCAAGGTTGCAGGTTTGATCCCCAGTCTGGGCACGTACAAGAATCACAAATGGGCAGAGCTACAACTTGCTGTTTCTCTCTCTCTCTCTCTCTCTCTTTCTTCCTCCTCCTTCTCCTCATGCTCTCTAAAATCAATCAATCAGTAAATAAATTTAAAAAAGAAATGGAGTCTGTTTTTCCATCCCTGAATCTGAGCTGATCTTGTGATTTTCTTGGATTGGTATAATGAGGTATATATGTATGGTATTGGGCCAGTTCTGAACCTCACTTCTGCTCTCATGTTTCCAGTCACAGTGAAAACAAGCCTGGCCTAGTCTGACTTTTAATGAGAAACAAGGGGTTCCATCACCTTGTTGTCCCAGCTCATAGCCAGCCAGCAGCCAGCCAGCAGCCACACATGTCACTAAAGCCCTTCTAGCTAACCCAGCCTCCAGCCACCCTACCTGCTAACCACAGATATGAGCGAACCCAGTGCAGATCAACAGAACTGCCCGATTGGCCCATAGCCTCATGGGAAATGGTGAATGCATCTTGTAGGTCACTGAGATGTTGGGTGGTTTGTCACATGGTGATACCTAATATTATCACCAAGTACTTCTTCTAACAAAACCCAAAGTGACAGAGAAGATGGTAGATCAGAGGTCGCAGTTCTTGGATCCTATTGGATCCTCTACAATTTAAATCTTTCTCTCAGTACCTTATTCTTTACCAGTCACTTGGCCTTCTCACTATCAAAATGAAAATGCCACAACTTGAGTTCAAGGAGATTTGCACAAACCAAAAAAGGAACTGGAGAG
Source organism: Artibeus jamaicensis (assembly GCF_021234435.1). Classification (NCBI taxonomy): domain Eukaryota; kingdom Metazoa; phylum Chordata; class Mammalia; order Chiroptera; family Phyllostomidae; genus Artibeus; species Artibeus jamaicensis. The sequence goes on along the minus strand of NW_026522056.1, from coordinate 15,497,304 downwards.
AGTGTCTCATTCAAAATACTCAAAGATGGATAAAAAACCAGAAATTGGATCCACCAAGGAAACACGTCCTCAATTTGATAAGCCTCATTTCTATACAGTGTCTTCCAGCTTCGGCAGCTGTATTTTAAGAAAACATCATCTGAAGTCATTTCAGGGAGCACATACATTCATTGCAGTTTGATTTTAAAATATTTAAAAACAAAGAGCAAATAGAAAGAACGTGACATCGAACGCCCTTTCCAAATCAGAGCAGAGGTCTGCAGAGGGTTAAGTGTTCCACAACCCCAAATATGTGCTCTTCCTGCCAAGGAAATGAGGGTCCTGAGATATGGCCTTTCTCTGGAGCAAACACATCCACAGCTCAGAACATCCCCTCTCAGTCATTGCCATGGTTAATTACAGACCAGCACTCCCCAGTGATGTCAGTCCGCCAGTCAGCCGGTGGCCCAGCTAAGCCTTCTGGCTCCCATCTTCACAAAGGCTGGGAGGTCTTCCTTTGAGAGAGTTAAGCAGGAAGAAGGAAAATGAGACTAATTTATGTAAATGTATGCAACATAAATCAGATTGTGTCTGCCAGGTAGCACGAATCGCTGGGGTGATTTACTACTTTCCTACTCTGCACAGAGGGAGACCCAGACACCAGCTCTTTAGTTCACCGGCAGTGTACCTGGGCCACCAACCAGGATTTACACACTCACTCATTCCTTCACCTTTAAAAATAAACAGGCACAACTCAATCTAATGTCCATCTTGAATGACTAAACCCACAAAGGGAGCTTCAGTTTCTGGAATTAAACAGACCTGCAGAAAGTTAGAATCAGGAAAATGTCAACATAAGATAAAGTAGAACAAAAATGAATTTCGAAGAGAAGAGTTTGAAAAAAGAATAGTGAAAAGTTGGTCCACATGGATAAACATCACAGAGAGATGGGAGAATGAGAGATCTAGAAAGAAGCGATTATTTTTGGTGAAACTTTATAAGCTCAGTGCAATAAAATAATGGTGACTGAAGTCAAGAGGATGGCTTTAGGAATGAAAGGGAATTGAACAAATAAAGACAGTGTTTATAGAAAATTTACATGGGAGAGATAAGAAATGCAGATGTGGCTTAAGGGGCAAGAGAGGTCAAGGAAAGGATTTCTCTAGTGAGGACCGTAATAAATTGCAGAAGCATGACTAACCCAAAGCAGCCAGGAAACAGAGATTGGAGGTACCAGACAGAAGGGGGGCAAAATATGGTCCTCAAACAGGAAGGAAGGAAGACAGAGGATTCAGAATGTGTTTAACATACAGCAGGTTTAACATTTATAGCTCAGGTGTTTAACTGTGTAACTGTCTGTAATGGAACTGGATTTAACTCAATGGCGCCATTTCAACTGGGTATCTCTGTTACTTTTGGTTTAAAGTAGGGTCAATTCGAGATTTAAACTCGGGCAATTGCATAGTCCTCCCTCTTCTTCACTCTTCCCCAGGAAGGATCTGAGTTGCCCAGAGGGTTGTCTGCTGTCCTGGCACCTGGGCTCCTGCTGCAGTGCAGGTGGAAGCACCTGGCCTCGGCACCATCATGCCATGGCACCTGCTGCTCATGTCTGTGGTCCTACCACGGTTTCTGGTCTCAGACTCTACCTGTTCTTCATTCTCCTTGCCTGGATCCCATTGGGACTTCCATGCTCCATCATATTCTAGCAGAAGGTAACGACACTCACCCGCCACACATCATGATGAGGGGCTGCTATCGGGCCCACCCACCTAATCACCACACCTCCTGCCACTGCCCAGACATTGCACATATACACACACAGAAGCTCTCTATAAGGCTTCTAGAGTCCCCAGCTAACCTCTGGTTAGCCAACCAATGGTCCCTTCGGTCAGGAATCCCTTAAAATTTTCTGGGGTTCTGATGCTCCCCCAGGAAGTCAACAGAGTGTAGGGAAACCCCTTCTCAGGTAACCTCTAGCCACTAAGCTCCATTTTCCTTCCATTCTTCCCATTGGGCCAGCTCTGAGAACCTCCACGGCCATTCCCAGCAGGGCAGGTGCTGCTCTTTGAATTTGGGGGAAAGGGTATTCAGAGTTTTAATGCTTCTGTTATTTAAGAATATTGAAAGTTACCATAATTGCTGCTCAAGAATCCAGAACAGAAATAACTAAATAAATTCAAATCGGGTTGGAAATAGGAATTACTTTAAAAAATAGTAGTCAGTCTATTCAGTGCTAATTCTCATAAACTTCCCTCAAATCCCTTTCATTAGCCCTGGAGCCCCTCCTCCTTCCTCTTCCAGAAAGCTATGTCTCTGTTGGCAGCCCATCCACATCAACAATACTGTCAAGAACTATGGCCCTGGCTGGTGTAGCTCAGTGGATTGAGCGCGGGCCTGCGAACCAGACAATCGCAGTTCGAATCCCAGTCAGGGCACATACCAGGGTTGCAGGCCAGTTCCCTGCAGGCCAGTTCCCAGCAGGGGACGCACAAAAGGCAACCATACATTGATGTTTCTCTCCCTCTCTCGTTCCCTTCCCCTCTAAAGATAAATAAATAAAAATTTAAAAAAAAAGAACTATGAAGTGTCTGAGATTTTCTCTTCTCATAAGCCAACAAGTTAACCTATGACAGTTTCATGGGTGTTGACAGAAAACATGAAACTTCTGCATCAGAAACAAAGAACTTTATCATAACTCTAGCAGTAGCTTGAGCATTAGCATTCTCCAAGTCTCAAATCCCAGAGTGACATGTAGAGGGCCAGGTGTCCCCTTAACCAGTGGATTGAATTACAGGAGAGGAACCCTGACTTTAGGGAATTCAAATCTTCTGTGATGGTCAGTAAACATGGGTGCCCTTTGTTCTGTGGGGAGACGATATCTCTGCCTTTGAAGACTGTTTGCTATACAAACATCCTGGAAAAGATAGTCCAGAACATCTGGAGTCGGTGCCTCTGCTCATGAGGTGCACTGAAATGCAAGAAGCTCATGAAGACTTGTCTCTCAACAGGGCGGGTTCCTTCTCTAGTCTTTAGTAATCTGTAGAATTTTATAGTTACATTGTTTCACCATTGTATTAAAAATTTGGGAGACACAAAAAGCCAAGTGTGTATTGGGAATCTCATCTTTGTTTCAGAAATCTTGAAATGTGCCTGAACTTTGTTCTAATGAGCATATTTTACTCTCATTAACATGAAAAGATTTTATTTAAAATTTTTTCTTTGTATGCATGATAGAATTTAGAATTGTATACCTGAAACCTATATAATTTTATTACCCAATGACACCCCAAGAAATTCAGTTAAAAAAAAGAATTTTAAGATGTCACCAGCTTTTATCATCTGTCTCATTCTGTGTAGTTGTGATTACATTTAATCCACATGTCCTGAGTGAACTTCACCCACTGCACTTATTACTCTAGGTGAAGGGAGAGATTGAAAGAAGCTGCCCTGAAAATTAGAAATGTCCCTTGGAAGTGCAGCAGCCTTGTCTCAGCCATGCTATGTGAACTAACAAGTCTGCTGTCCACAAGGGAATCCCAGTCCTGTAAGGAGGAGACAAGTCTCCCTAAGTCAGCAGAGGAGACACACTGATTTCTAGAGTCAGGGTCCCCAGGAAAAGGCGACTCCCTGATTTGGTTGAGCTGTTCTTCCACAGGAAGAACTCCTCCCTCAATTTCTTTTTTCTTTTCAAAGATTTTGTTTACTTATTTTGCCCTGGCTGGTGTAGCTCAGTGGATTGAGCCCGGGCCTGTGAATAAAAGGGTTGCTGTTAGATTCCCAGTCAGGGCACATGCCTGGGTTGCAGGCCAGTTCCCAGCAGGGGACGCATGAGAGGCAACCACACATTGATATTTCTCTCCCTCTCTCCTTCCCTTCCCCTCTAGAGATAAATAAATAAAAATAAATAAATAAAATCTTTAAGAAAACATTTTGTTTACTTATTTTTAGAGAGAGGGGAAGAGAAGGAGAGAAACATGAATGTGTGGTTGTCTCTCATGCGGCCCCCACTGGTTCTACATCCATGCTTCCTTCCGAGGGTCTACCTCCTCTCACTCTCCTTGCACCTACTCCAAGGAGGAGGGGCTGTCCGCTTATGACAGAAAATAGTACAATTAACTGTCATATGATGATTAAAATCATGACCTCCTGTGTATAGCACTGGTAATCAGTGAAGAGATAACAAATCTTTGCATTTATAAGAATTATCTAAACACTGAACCTTTTTGAACATGCCTTGGGAAAGGGCTCCAAGAACTAGATAGATAAACACTCTTTTTACTCAGAGCCAAATTTCTAAGCTTTGTGCTCAGTTATCAGTTGAAAGGAAAATCTTGAAATGTCACTGAAATAGACTAAATTTCCTAAATAGCTATATTATACATCAGACAGAAGAGAGAGGGAGAGAGAAATGAAGGCAGAAAGAAGGCAGGAAAAAAAGGAGGGAAGGAAGGAAAGAAGAAGGAAGGAAGGAAGGAAGAAGGGGGGGGGGAGGGGGGAGGGAGGGAGGGAGGGAGGAGGGAGGGAGGGAGGGAGGGAGGGAGGGAGGGAGGAAGGAAGGAGGAAGGAAGGAAGGAAGGAAGGAAGGAAGGAAGGAAGGAAGGAAAGGAAGGAAGAAAGGAAAGGAAGGAAGAAATATAATTGAATTGAAACATGCATGCAGTGTCTGCATCTTAGGCCTCAGAAATCTGTGTCTCTTTGGGCCAAAATTACTTTCAGAAAGTATAGTCAGTTTAAAGGCTTCCTGGAATGTCATGGCTAAAAATGAATCAAATTCCTGGCTAATTTCCTTTAAGACAAGACAATACAAGATGACATTATACTGCTTGCTTCTGCCTGAAGCTTTTCCTATCCAAAAATAAATAAGTATATTTAACATGAAAGCAATCCTAAGCCTTCAAAAAAAATCAGGGTTTTACTTGTTACATGAAACTCTTGCATGCATGCAATCTGCTATATTTGTCCTCACTGTGTGGTGGTTTTAGGCACTTTAGGCATGACAAAAGGACTGCTTGCTTAAGTTACCAAGGTTATGTGCTTCTAGGAGACACCGGATTAAGAAGAAGGCGCCTGAACCAGACCCTTCCTGCTCTCTAGGAGATTGGTCACAACCTCCAGACAATCTGGCAACTCCGAATGAATTTCAAGTATTTGAGGAACTAACTTGGGTTGAAGGCCACCTCTTGACTGTTTTCTTACTCAAACCTTGATGTCGATATTGAGGTTTTCTACTTAATCTCTCTATATTCTAGACATAGAAAACATTTCTATATACTTCTATATTTTTGTATATTATATATTAGTGGACTACACATTCATTGTGGACTACACATTCAATTTGTAGATTATTTTGTAAATCAAGGGGGCAAATATATCAAGAGTCTTAAACTGTTCCTGGCTTTCCTCACAATAAATCTATACCCACCTGGAAATCTTTCCTAAAGAAAACACCCTAAATGTCCAAAACATTACTACAACATTAAAATATTGAGAAGGACCTAAATGTCCAACAGGAGGGTGCTAATCAACCAAAGCACAATTATGCTTGCAAAGAGTTTTTAATAATAATGGCACATGTTTGTTATTCTATTAACTGAAAAATAGATGCAAAATTATATTTTCTATATAACCACAGTTTACAGAGTACTAGCACAGTCCTGGCACATTATGCATTTGTTAAATAAGTAAATGAATGAATCGCCATTATGTTATAATGAAGAGACTCTTGCATAGAGAAAGAGGCTGAAACAATATTTATATATTGATATGGTTGCCTCTGGACAATGGAACTGGCCTGAAATTTTTCTGTATTAAAAAAATTATAATTAACACAACATTTTCATAAGAGGAAAAATAAAATTTATTTTGTAGAGGAAATACATTCAGGAGCATTTCTGGAGAGTTTAACAAGAAGAGAAACTGAACTGTATATTTAGGCTTTCATTGTTTGATATCTTTTTTAAAATGTGGTATACAAAGTTAAACTTTTTTTACCTAAAACAGTATTTCAGATATGAGTGGTGAAATGTCATGCATGAAAAGAAAAGATTATTTATGATCATAATCACAGCTGCCCATTAGTAAGTACCTAATCTTTTTCAGGTGCCAAGATAATATTTCATACTATTGTTGCACTGAGGGTCTCAGCCTACTGATAGTGCAAGTGCCTGAGGTCCTCGCCCAGCCCCACACTGCTTGTGGTGAGCCCCCAACAGACACTCCCCCAACCAGAGCCAATGCTGTGGCTGGACCAGCCCTTCTGGTTCTTATGATTGCAACAGGCACCTCAGCAAGAACCATACTGGAACTTTGAAGAACAAGATTTCTTTCTTGAAGGTTCTGGAGGATGTAGAACATGATCAAGGACCATACGAGAAGGTCATGGGTAGGAGGGAACATGGCCTTGTGGCTCTATCTTTATTAGGGTCTGAGAATGAGTTATCTAAGGTTTCAATGGTTCACTCCTTGTTGGTGAATTTAAAGCATAAGAACCAGAATTAGGGTGCAGGAAGGGACAAGCAGGATCACTTGAGCGATCAGTTATCTAGGTTGCCCAAAGGTTTCTAAAAGGGGAACTTCAAACCTGGCTCAGTGGCTGAGTTACTTGGAGCATGGTCTCACACACCAGAAGGTTGTGGGTTTGATCCCCAGTTGGGGTACATGTGAGAGGCGACTAATGATGTTTCTCTCTGGTATCAATGTTTCTCTCTCTCTCCCCCTGTCTCTTTCTGAAATCAATGAATATATCCTCAAGTGAGGATAAATAAATAAATAGGGAACTTCATGTGTGGGGGCCACCTGGTTTATTATCCAGTGGTTTTGCTAGAGGGATTCAGAGGGGCATGTCTTCAAGATAAATGCCTGGGCACTCTAAAGTTCCATGTCCGGCCCTTACATCACAACCATTTAATCTCATTTACCTTTTATTTTATTCATTCATTTAGTACATTTTTGAGCACCTTCTAAATACAAGACACTATTTTACACATGGTCATAAAAGGATGCGTAAAAAGTGTCTTTACTGTGAAGAAAACTATAAGAAGACTTGACCTTAGTCAAATAAGGACAGTAGTGTTAAGGGAGCTGATAGGCACTTGTGGGGGCACAAAGGAGGGGTGATCACATCCAGGTCAGAGGTGAGGGTCACGGGAAAGGCTATGGATTGAGCTGAAACTGTAGGTTTAAAGCAAAAGTTCCTGCAGCCTAGCCCAGCAGGCTGGAGAGAGGGAAGGCAAGTCCGGGACACAGGGCGAGGGTGTGAGAAGACTGGCCAGACTCTTTCTTCAGAAACCACTGATCATGAAACTGACTTTCTCCACCTTCCTGAAGTCTCCCGATACAGACATTCTAGACAGCTTTCATTTTCTCATATGTGCATATATATGTGTTTTTGTCTCTCATGTGTCATTTTACCCCAAAAATGCTTTTTTTAGTCCTTGCTTCTCTCCTAGTAATCCTCTAAAATTCACTGCATATTACCAATTGGTTATATAACATAAGATTTGTTTTTAGAATAAAATAGCCATATAAACCTGCTTCTGCAATGATAGAAAACCATGACTTTGATCTTGCTGGTAGGCCCTGTTAGGTATTTCATTCATATGGCTTCCTTAAATTAAGGTGCGAGGAAAGAAAAGGGTAGAAGATAAGTATTTCTGCGGATTCTATCAAAACTTCAAAGGATAATGGACAGTTGCAACTTCTTAAGACACAGGCTTATATTGACTGCTAGATATATCCAGCACCGATCATCAATTCAAGCTTATGTATTTATTATTGATGACAATAATACTATCTAATATTTTTGAGAACCATCTTTATGTCAGGCACTCTTTAAAATTCTTTACACAGATTACTTCCATTAACCATTATACCAACCACACAAGGCAGAAAATTCTTTTACTTACAGGAAAATTGCGTGCTCCTTATTTCACCAACAGCAACTTGTGAAAACCCCATTTGTGCTAACTATGTCCATTAATCGTTTGATACCTCCAGGAAACAAAATCAGACATACTGTGATGGATGAAGCAGTTTCAAAAGAAGTGATTTAGTTGCAAGTTGGCTCAAATCTTCTGTTTAAACATCATGGATTCTCCTTACATGATCAGAATCCATTAACTCTCAGTTAAGCACTTATACATGGCAAATATACACGAGGCTTGGGATGAATTAATTGCATCTCTACATATTTGTAGAACTTCTGTCCCCAAAGGTGCTGTAATAAAAATATTTCTATAGTGATCCATCTTCAAAGAACGTGGTCCTAAGGAAGTGACTTGGACACAAATAACTAAGTGGAAGAGGAGGGGTGAGGCATTGCAGGAGGGTCCTCACTGCTCCTGTTTGCACCAATTTTGCCTGGGGCCCATCCAGTTACTAACTTCCAGCTGTTTTCAAGAACTTCCACGTACACTGAGCTCAGAGAGTTCCTTTTTTTCTATTAACTCGATTATAATGGTTTCCAGGATTAATAAACAAACTCAGAGTTTGGCAAAGGAAGAGACTGTCACATAGGAAACCATAACACCTACAACTTTGCCATTTAAATATAGGCTAAGGCAAAAGTAGGTTTATAGTCATGGGTATATGAAACACAAAGTTTATTCTTGTATTATTTTTTATTAATTATTGTTCCATATGAACAACCTACTTTTGCTCCACCTTGTACATAATGGTATTCAAGTCAAGTATTTCTCTGGGATGGATTTTAACAGTCCTTACAGAATAGAATTTTTAAGGAGTAGAAACCTATTTTCTAAAAATTATTACAAACTCTTGAGAACTCCCTTAGTTTTTCTTGCGGGTAAATTTAAAAAGAAATAGCACTGCTCTGAAGGTGCTTAAGCTTGTCCAACCAAGTGCAAGTTCTTTAACAGCTGGAAAACTGAGACCCAGGACTGCAGGAGTCAGGCTGCTGTGGATATCGCTGGCCAAATTTATTGACTTTCTTCACAAAATAGTAAACGACAGAGGAGAAATAGAATCTGTGACTCCCAGAGCCAGGCCCCTCTGTGATCTCACAGTAACTGAGAGGTGGCTGATGGGAAGGGGTGGGGAGGCTGTAGGCTTGGACGTGGGAATAACTTCAAAACAGCCAACCATTCAGAATCGGAAACTATATTTGATGAACAAGTGGCAAGAAGAGATGCTGATCTTGGTTCTTTTTTTGTTTGCTTGTTTTTTTATAGAATGTTTGTCCTCAAAGGACAGATAGAAATAATAAAACCCACAGGTATCAGTGAAGCTTATCTTTTTCCTAGATATGCAGGAGTTTCTTTGAAAAAATGTGTCTACTGTGCCTCTAATCAATGAAGACCAAAGATGTCTAATAAAATCTACTCGAGAAACCCTAATAGAACTTTTAAAACCATCTTTCCTTTTGTGATTCCATTCAACAGACCTACCTTAAATACCAGCCTGATAACACTAGCTAGCCAATAGCTCATTGATAAAATAATGATCACAGGATTTAACTTGTTCCTTGAAATAGGAGTTGGGTGCTTGTGTGCATCCCGAGGTGTTAGTTGGTTGTTTGATTGGTTGGTTTATTAGTTAGTTGGTTAAAAAAAAATGTGGTCAATCCTCCTCAGACTTTTTACCAGGATAGTAAAATGCAGGGGAGAGGGCATAAATCGTGATTAAAATATGCAGTTATTTTCTCACCTATTCACTTTGGAAAATAATTTTTGTCATCTGCATGCCCCTCACATCATTTATTAAGTACTTATGGGCAAGACACAGCCGGCCTAAGAATATTAGGTGAAGCAGGTTATGGTCTAGTGGGCAAAAGAGTTTGCCATCCAAATACTGATGAGAAAACGGAAGGAAGACACCATAATGGAGGGAAATGGTAGAGATGGGCTTGGACCACAGAGCACGATGGGCGGCTGGGATTCAAAATGAAGAAGCCACACTTCTTACCCTCCAAGAGCTCATGAGAATTTTGATCAGCTTCCTAGTACGACAAGAAGGGAAAACTAGACACGAGTCACTGTCCCGTAACTCCTGTAACATGTATGGCACCAACAGGTGGTCAGTTTGAGAAAGGAAATGGCAGAACTAACTCATCAAGAAGTGTAAAGGGGCACGAGCTAGTAAACAGTTATAAAAAAACAGGTAGCACTTACTGAGAGCTTACCTTGTGCCATATACAACCCCGAACTCTTCATAGACATCATGTTATTTAACCCCCCATGGTACTGCCAAGAGGTTGGTGCCATTGTCACTTCCAGTGTATAGATGAGACAACTAAGCCACAGAGATATTAATTTACATGTCACAAGTGGCATAGTCTCCTTTAGAATCTGCTCTCTTTAATTCAATCCCTACCAACAGAGTTTCTAGGATTTTGTACAATTGACTAGTTCTCGTCTAAAGGTATTTAACCCCTTGGGCAAAGGGGAAAAGTCATCCTGTTAACTTTTACAGTCATATTCCAAGTATTTTGTATACTTTTATTTGTCACAATGGCTTCACCACATTTGTATTTTTAGCTCTCTTAATGACTCCCTTGACGAATTTTTGTCTGCTCATCAGATGATAACAGGAGTGTGTTTAAAAAATGTTTTACTCTAGCTGTGAATTGGTTGTATTTCTTTATAGATTCTTGCTTCTATAAATCTTTACATATTTTGAGGCCACCTTTTACATGCACACACATTTAGAATTATTATAACTTCCTTCTGAATAAAAATTTGTATGAAATGGAAAAAAGAAAGAATCTGCTCTCTTGACTCTTCTGCTGCTCTGCCAATATTATAAGGAATTGCAAATACCTAATGGGATTAAAATGATAACATCACACAGCAGCTTATACAACGTAAGGGCTCCGAGGCCTCTGGTTACTATCTACTTATTTTAAGTTATATTAAATAAAAGAATGTTCTCAGATAATCAGAAAAGTCAGGTAATCTTTGGACATTCCTAATAGAATTTGAATTATGGTCAGACTATTATAACATGTTTAACTACCCAGAGGAAGAAGTCAAGGATTGAGGTGAGATTTACTTTTTCCTTGGACAGCCAAGGAAATCTGACAAATCCCAACCATCCAAACATAAGTCAGAATGTTAGACAAGCTCTTCCTGGCTCTTCTTAAGTACAATTTTGGCAGCAACTTTTGACAGGACACAAATTTAGTACATAAATAGAAACACATGGATTATCACAATGAGGACGGCCCTGAGCTCAAATATTTCCTATTTATGTCTAAAGCCACTAAAACAATTGTGATTACTCTTTGAAAAATGTATACACTGTAGGTTCCTAATTTCTTTTTGCAGCTCCTATGAGGAAGTGAACAGCAAGGGGACTCAACCAGAGACAGGAATCGGGAAGTTGTCTCAAGGAGGTGACATTGAAGTATCTAAATTCAAAGCAGAACTAGGAATGAGAAAGGAAGAGTGGAGAAGGGTATTCCGAAAAGAAGCAACACACCACAAGGGGCTGAAGACAAGTGGGTACACAGGAGGCTAGAAATGTAGTGTAATTAGATGTTAGTGTTTGAGAAAGAGCTCAGAGAGTAAAGGTGGGCTGAGGAGCAATTTATCCCCTGGGGCGAGAAGAAGCTATTGAAAGTTTTCAGTACATACTAAGTGCACTTACTATTTCCCGGGCTTGGTTTAAAGTTTCTTGAAATAGGGTTTGCAAAGTACATTTTCAGCCTTTAAAAATAAAAATGAAGGAAATACCGAGGTGTTTATGTATCTTCCCCCAGATGGCAAGTGCAAGACATCATGAAGTCTCAGGAAAGAACCCCATGGAGCTCCTTCTAACTGTGAAGGGGTCCACAGACATTTCCAGGGCTAATGCCATGAAGCCCACGTCACGGATAAAAATTGACACGTTTTAAGTGGAAAACATCCATACACTTCTAAACAGCTTTAGTAGAATCATACCTGCAAACATGCTTTTGCTCAAAATTCTCTGTAGAATGATGAAACCATCACCTGCCTGTGAATTAATTTTTATAGAACATTTCCAGTTCACCAAGGTAACAGTCACCAAGGATGCACAAGACATCCTCAGTGACTGACTTTCAAGGTGCAGAAGAAACAAGGAGCCATAGCTGTGACCTGTGGAGCACTTGAAACTAGGAATACCTGAGGGCGACATGGAAAAATCAACTGTTGGAAAAGCCGGAAGAATAAAACCCAATTCCAGGACACAATGGGTCATGCTGAAACATGCCTGTGTAATCACTACTTTGCTCAGTATTGGCCATAACAGGCACAAGTGAATCTTCATCCCTCGTTATTCTTTTTGAGGCTATGGACAATTATGGATTTTTTGACCATGTCTCTCTGGAACTTATAATCACTATGCCTTTGCATCCATTGAACAAATTTTATTGCACTTCTGCTCTGTCCTGGGCACTATGTTGGGCACCGGAAAAGAGTATGACCTAGTTCCTGCCTTTTGAATTGTTCGCAGGGGGATGGAAGAAGTACACAGGTTTATTTATGTATTTGCAATATAGAGTCAGGGTAACAGAGCAATAAAATAAGAAAGTGAGGAGGAAAAAGGAGCCACAGATGAAACCTGGCAAGTTCAGGGGAGTACTGCCCGGTGGCCTTGCAAACTCAGAAACCAAAGTAACTACAAAGGACGATCAGAAAGGAAAATGTACTAACTAAAAGCAATTATGGCTACTAGTCATGTCCTAGGCTGGAATCTTCTCTCACATAAGTCGATCTTCACCTTAACCAAGCCTGTCTGTGTCTTTTTACATCTAAGATAACATGCCTTTCAAATGTCAAGGTAACTTCCCTTTTTCTGGACCCCTCACAACAGCCGCACCAGAGCAGAGACCACGAATCCCCTCACTGTCATTACTATCATTGTGTTCATTGTTGACTATTAACTATCCTGCACCCACCTGTGTAAAAGAAGCATGTGTCTATCATTTTACTTTTCGCACAATCCTGGAGGTCCCCCCTCCACCTCACTTTGCTTTCTCCCCCTCCCCAATCTATCACCAGTGGATTTCATGTAACCCCTTTATGCCTGCTCCTTTGTTGGTAATGTGTAAAATAAGATGCAGAACTGCCATTTTCCAAGGCATTTTCCCAACTCATTGAGGTCTGGCTTCCCTGCAGTTGTCATCAGTTTGGCTCAAATAAACACCTAAGAATTCCTACAGGTTTGAATGCTTCTCGCACGAGGCACTGCTTGAAATTGTGGGATATATGTTGTCCCCACAACTGGGGTCAAAATAAAAAATAAACAGGAATTCCCAGCTGCAAGTTCTTACCAAACAATCCTCTTTACCCAGGGCAACAATTAATCTTTAATAGGAAAAACAGGAAGCATCCTATTCAAAATCCTGGTGGAAGGACGCAGGCTGAATATTCATTAGGGTGGGGGAGGGGCCATTGAGGAAAGAGCAGGAAGCCAGGAACACAGGGGCATGTGAATTTCTGAAACTGCCGAGATGTGTTTCCTCTGCCAAGATGTGTTTCCTCGATAGCTTCCATGGAAGAGGGATGTTGAAATTTTCCCATTGCAACACTAGTGTTGACTAGTTTAGATAATAAAATGCTGTATTCTTCAGTTCCTGATAATTGTTGGTTCGAAGACTCTACAAGGTCGTATATACATTTTACTGTTAAGGCCTATGAGAGTAAAATAACATTTGCTTTCTATACTGTCACCTCAAGTCAAATTAAAATAATTTAGAGACAGTATGAAATGATAATTATAAGGAAGTGCAGCCAAGGAAGTTAACAAAGAAAAGTATACTTTCTTCTTGATCCTTTTTGTTACTGTTATTAGGCTACTGACTTCCTGCTGTGGATAAATACCTTTATTGGGCTTGGTTGAATGGCTGGTGACAGGGAGGCCACAAGGCAGATGGTTGGAGGGGGGTCGTATCTATACAGTAGTGCCATAAACACCGGACAATAAACCAGCACTAGAAGAATGAGAGTCTGTCTTTTTCTCTCTACTTCCCCCCAAAAAGGAAGGAAGCAACGCATACTGGCAGAATAATTAACAGTGAGATGTCTTGCTGAAGTAAGACATCATCTAGGGACGCAGCTCCTCAGAGGGACAGCTAGGAGATTTTAAAGGTCATCTAAAGAGAGGGTTTCAATGTAAGAACTGAGAAGGAGTTGCTAGCAGTATTTAAGTCGAAGCTAAGTGCATTCGGCTGTGCCACACAAAGGAAATCAATGTTCTCTATTAGAGAAATTGGAGGTCATTTGTGTTTGCTTCCCCAGCCCCTGAGACTTCCTAGCCGGACAGCCCAGTTCTTTCAGAGTGAGTCACAGCCCTCTCGCCTTCCCTCCCCGCTCCCTCCCGCTGCCCACCCCACCTCCAGCCTGCATCCTTCTCACTCTCCCATGAACACACTACACTCTACAGGATCACCCCTCTGTTCAGGCATTTCCTTGAACAGCTTCCTGCAGGAAGGGGGTGGGGCAGTGGTGACAGCAGCCTGACCCCCTCACAGTGTCACTGGGACATTGGAGCCCCATACAGGTATACGGGGAACATCCAGTTCCAGCAAGGGGGTGGGAGATAGAAGAGGCATGTGACACTACCTACTCTAGTGCCACCGCCCCCCAGAGAAAACCACAGGTGCAGCTTTGAGGGGAAATAGAAGCCACAGAGAGGCACCTGCTAGAGGGAAGGGCCTGCTGGGGCGGGAAAGGCTGGAAGAGGGAACACTGATTTGATTTGACGGATACCGCTTCAAGGTTTGCTCTCTCCTTTCAAGGCTCCCCAGCTCCTTTCTTCCCTACATTCCACCTGAGCCCCCACTACGTGCACACTTTTTCAAAGGGAAGAGGGAGGGATAATGGAGTGGTCACATACCCCTCCAAGCGTGAGTTCTGTCCCCAGAAAGTGAACACGTACGCCACTTCCTGAACCCTCTCCACAGTCTGCATCTCCGAGCCAGGAGCCATGTCAGAGCTCCTGAGAAGGGGTTGTTGCCATCCAGCCCCTTTCCCAAGCAAACTCTGTGGTCGACATGGGGAGTGCCCAGGCCCGGTGCTGCCTGGGGACCCTGAAGTGCCCCCTTTTCACATCTATGGCCGATTGTGCTTCTTGGTGAATTTACCCATTATAAAGCGTGTGCATACACATTATTCCATGGGAACGCTCTGGAACTTGGTGTGGTCGGTTATCCATTTACAGCGGAGAACCAGTGGTGTTAATGTGTCTTGTCTGAGGTCAGAGCCCCAGTGGAAGTCGAGGCAGAACTCCAGCTGCCTCTGGATCCCAGAGCCCTGCTCTGTCCTCCATACCCTGCAGCTTGTTTCCAGAGTTTTCTTGTACAATCCCTCATGACTGGGCACTGGAGATGGGATTCCGATCCCGATATTGGTGCAAGACTTTAGAAACTGGGAAGTTCCGTCTTTGGGGCAAAAAATACTCCCCCGCCCCCCCAAATATCATAGCACTCTTTGGCATTGCATGGCATGAAAAGAAATACTTTGGGTCTACACACCCTCCTCTGTTGGCAGGTTGTACATAAATGGGTCCTTCACATTCTCAGGGGACTTGGCTTGGAGTCACTTGGGAACATCCCCTGCTCTGAGTCATGTGTAGCCATTCCACCTCCAGAACCAGGCATCCCAAAAAGACTAAAATTTAAAGGGATCAAGAGCACTGGATATAAGGTGAACATATTGTCAGTTAACTTTTCTATGCTTTGTTCTTTAAAATTTTTCATAAGAAAGTAATTTCAAACAAATCATTTCATTTCTCTGGGACACAGACTCCCGATCTGTAAAACACTCATCTCTGGTTGGCCTTTCTGTGCACAGCAGACGTATGAAGAGGACAAAGAGTTCTTCCAAGGTCAGAAGGCTTCTGAGCTCCTGAGTGATGGTGAGTGCATTAGTGTCTTTGGGTTGCCATAGCAAAGGACCACAAACTGAGCAGCTTAAACAACAGAAATGTATCACTCTGATGGGTGTGGCTCAGTCAGTTGGGTGTCATTCCACAAAGCAAAAAGTCACTGGTTCAATTCCCAGTCAGAGCACATGCCTGGGTTTTGGGTTCAGTCGTCCCTGATTGGGGCATGTAAAAAAGGCAACCCCTCCAAAAAGTTTCTGCCTACTAGGATCTGGAAGAATACAGGGCTAATTTAATAATTCCACCCTTAATAATACACTCTTAGGAAATAATTTTATACCCACACACACTGTACACACAAATGCACAAAGTTGTTCATCGATGCTTTTCCTTTATAACAGGAAAAATAAAAAACCTAAGTGCTAGCACTAAGTGTTTTTAAAAATTCATATTTATCCACACAATGAAATTAATCTGCCAATTTCAAAACATATTTGGGGGGATTTTGCAATGTCTCTGGAAAATGCCCACGACGTAATTACTAGAAGAAAGAAGTAGGCTATAGGCTAAACTAAAATGATAAAATTCTCCAAAAGGTTAATGGTGTTTAACCTTGAGTTACAGTATTAGGAGCGTTTTAACTTCCTTTTTAGACTCCTCTGTATTTTCTAAGGTGTCTGTAATGAATATGTTATATTATACACAGAGAAAAGACAGTAACCCTGGCAGCAGAAGGGAGAACCGATGTCTTGTTCTTTCCCTTAGGCCTTCTCATCCTCCCCAACCCTCCGGGGGTGGCATTTCACAATTTCTTTTTCTTATACCTACCTAAAAAGGAACCTTTGTCTATCTGATTTTTAGGTCAGGTCAAACCTGCTTTTACTCAATAAGAGAAGGTGCTCTGGCTGAATTCCTCCCCTCTCGTCTCCTCCCACTGCCCTTCACACTCCTAACTCCACCCAACACGGAGAATCTTGGCAAATGCTGTAAGCAGCACCCTGGTCTTGCATCATGGCTCTCTAAGGTTGGGATTATCTTTTTTTTAATACATTTTATTAATTATGCCATTACACTTGTTCTATTTCCCCCCTTCATTTCCCTCCGCCCTGCACACCCCCTCCCCCACCATTCCCCCCCTTTAGTTTATGACCATGTGTCTCAAGTTCTTTAGATTCTATATTTCCCATACTATTCTTGCCCCCCCATTCTATTTTCTACTTACCATCTATGCTACTTATTTTCTGTACCTTCTCCCCCCTTCTCCTTCTCCCACTCCCCTGTTGCTAACCCTCCATGTGATCTTCATTTCTATGGTCCTGCTCCTGATTTAGCTGTCCTCTTAGTTTGCTTTTGTTTTAGGTGTGGTTGTTAATAACTGTGAGTTTGCTGTTTTTTCACTGTTCATCTTTTTTATCTATTTTTTCTTAGATAAGTCCAGTCACCTACAAAGGAGTTCCCATGAGACTGTCAGCGGATTTCTCAAAAGAGACCTTACAGGCAAGAAGGGGCTGGAAAGAAGTATTCCAAGTCATGAAATCCAAAGACCTACGTCCAAGATTGATCTATCCAGCAAAGCTTTCATTTTGAATGGAAGGGCAGATAAAGTGCTTCTCAGATAAGATCAAATTCAAGGAGTTCATCATCACCAACCCCTTATTATATGAAATGTTGAAGGTTGGGGTTATCTTAGCCAGAGTTGAAAAAGAAGAGTGTGGGAGCAAGAGCAAGGGGCGGGGTGCGGGAGCACTAAGGTGATCCAGGATTCAGGCTTCCAGGATGGAATGTGCCCAGACCCCGCAGTGATGAATGAGGAACGCAGGCCCCTTCCCCGAATTTGGAACCCTGGCCCTGAGCCCTGAGTTGTGCGGTCCATTTATCCTCTTTGTGGGCTGAACATACGAAAAGAAATTGCTTTAGCTGAACGAAGTGTCGTGAATTTACTTATTTATGAGATTCACAGGCTGCGTCCATCACACTGACGTCTGGATGAGCTCGCATCATGAGACAAGTACACGCTCGAGCACACACAGCAGTGTGGGCGTTGGAGCCGGTGTTGATCAAATGACGTACTCGAGATGACACGACCCGCGAGAGGAAAGGCTGGTGATGAGAACTCAGATTTCCATCTTCCCACCACTGTGACACGGTGACACCAGGCCGGGCTGAGAGCTGTAACAGCCTCACATCACCAGCCAAGCACACAGTGCGAGACTCGTTAAAATAAACCATCTCAATGGCAGTCCCTTATATTCTTCTTTCCTGTACCCCTCCAAACCCTGCCCCTCCCCCATAGACAATGAACCATTTAACAAAGAAGGGTGATTTCCTTTCCTCTCTCACCTGTTCTAATACAGGCTCAAATGCCACGGGACCCATCTCTGATGAATATGAATATTAAATTTGTCTCCCTTCCAGCATCAATCCCTCCTCCAGACCTCAGAAACCAGCCTGGCTTCTCCTCCAGCTCCACTCTGCAATTCCCCTTTCTCACACCCCCAGCACGGTTTCACTCCTCCCTCGCCCCCCTCCTTTCCCAGGCAGAGGCAACATGTGAACGTGTCGCCACCTGAGACAAAGAAAGGAGCCTTTGTTATACCTGCAGGATCCTAAATATTATCATCATTTAATTACTGCCGTTCTCCCAGGCCAACTGCTTGGCAGTACTCTCCTCTCTAGTTAAAGAGGCTTTTAAGTTTTCCCAGGGAGACTGCGTCGGAGATAATTTGTGAATGGAGACTAATTTTGGGTGTTGCCGCTGGTAGAAAGAGATGACTCCAAAGTAACCGAGCCTTAAAAGACAAACTGGGACAAAAGCTACACATTTCCTTCAGGGCCATCTTTGGGAAACAGCCACTATTCTCAGAGTCGATGTCTTGGGCACAAACCTGTGGACTGCATAATTAACTGGCCCAGATTCTATTTTACTTTATTTTTTTTTTACCACAGGAAGAGCTGAGTCACATTCATGATGCCTTTGGTTGCCAGGGATTGTCCCCTTGGTTGTGTGTTTGGACAAAAAGACAACTTGACTTCAGTCTTCTGGAATGTGCATCAGCCAGGGGTGTCCCTAAAAGGTGTCAGAAACTTGTTAAGCTGTTAAATGTCGCTTGATCTGTAAAAAGACCAAAGCATTCCACACCTGCAGTGACAACATTCCAAGCAGAAATGACCAGCTCCCGGTCTTGGCCCGAGTGGCTGTGCTTGTGCGTGTGACATAGGAACGCAGGTGCCGCTCCCATGGCTGACTCTTCTCACTCTGTTTGATCATAACGCTCCCATTCCCTTGTGATGCTCTCACAGGAAGTGTCTGATCATGGACTCTTTCAGTACTCCCGGGCGCAAGGGACCTGCGGGGGGTGCTTTTTCACTTACACTCATTTTTGGCCAACTGAATTGGGAAAAAAACAACTATCTTGTGGGCCATACTAATGCCGGAAGACCAGAGAGAGTTCACACATGCACACCCAGCTTTTCTCTCTCCATCCTGAACTACTTAGTATCGCTATTGAGATACGGTGGGCATATAACATTGTGTAAGTGTAAGGTACATTTGATATTGCAATAGGATTACTGCCATATGTTAACTAACACCTCTATGAGGTCACGTAATTATCATTCCTTTCTGTGGCAGAAACGGTAAAGATAGTCTCTTAGCAACTGGGAAGTTTACAATACAGCCTTGTTGACTCTAATCACTATGCTGTGCATCAGATCGCCAGGACTCATTCACCTACAAGTTGTAAGTTCGTGCTCTTGAATGATGTCTTCCCAAGTAACTTACCCCTCAAGGCCCTGCTAACCAGGACTCTACTCTGTTTTTATGAGTTCCACTCTTTCGGGTCTATATAAAAGTGAAATCATACAGTATTTGTCTTTTGCCCACCTGACTTATCTCGCTTAGCTTAATACCCTCAGGTTTAGCCATATTGTTGCAAATGGCAGGAGTTCATGTGAAATTAAGGGGAATTTCCAACATCAGAAACCACTTTTAAAGCACCCATTGCGTCCAGACTCTAAAATAGCTCATGGGATGACAGCAGCAGTGAAGGAAACTTACGGCAGGGTTGGGAGAAAGTGTTCAGATCTGTGTTTGGGTGAACCCTGGAAACAGAACAAATGCCGACGTGGACAAAAAAGAAAAGAAGGAGGAGGAAGAGAGTACCCATCACCACAATGGCAAACTTTCTTCGCCTTTTAAAAGTAAAGTGTTAGAAGTTGGCATGGTGGTGACTCTTTGCAGGGAGTGAAGAAAATCTTATACGCGTCCAATGCAAAAATAAACACATACAAAGGCTTAAGAATCAGAATAACATCAAATTTCTCAACAGCAGCTGGAAGCTAGAAGATAATGAAGTAGTGTTTTCAAATTTCTGAAGAAAAGTGATTTCCACATCCAGCCAAATTATATGTTAATTGTTAAGAGACACTACGGGTGTTCATTGTTAAAATACACCACAGGTGTTTTCAGATATAAGGTCTTTAAAAGTTTACCTTCCTTTTACAACACTTTTTCTCAGGGAGCAACTGGAAGGTCTCAGAAGCTAGAAAAACCAGAAACATACCCAGAAAGGGGGAGATGAGACCCAGGAAACAGATGAACCAATGAAAGACAGAAGCGATGGAAATCTCAAGGATGACAGACAAGGGTAACTTGAAGTGGCGGGTATGCAGAAAACCTGGAGAGGCAGCAGCCCAGAGTGACAAAGGGTAGGGCCCTTTGGAAGAGGTGTCTTCAAAAAGGTGAATTGATATAGAAAGGAGATTTACACGATTAGAGTAAGTTTAGGAATACATATATATGTATATACGAGATACATATGTGGTCTTTGTTCACATATAACATGTATACTGTTGTCTGAGTATATATTTAAGTTGCATGTGTGTAGTATTATAACTAATACAGTATGAATATTATAAAATATAAATAAGAAAAGGATTAGTTAAAATAAATGGAAATAAGAGTTCTATTATTTCCTTCCCTCACCCCAGTGAATATCTGATACACTGCCTGCTTGCATCCCTAATACATGTTATCAGATTAGCCAGCGGAGATCATACTAAAGAAATGGCCGAAGAAAAGGTAAACGTTGGCCACTGGGAGAGAAGCTCATCCAGGTAGGAGCCCACCTCCCCTGGGGTCAGTCTTGCTCAGCACACAGGTGGGTTCTGGCTATGACCTGAGGTGGGTCCCGGAGGTTCTGGAGCCTCAGAAGGCCTGGGCATGGGTTTTGGAGAATCAAACTCTGGGAAGATGCCAGCGCCTTCAGGACCACCTCAGTTCCATCGCTCACTTTACTGATGAAAATAACTTACACACCAGAACCTTGCCTCAGTCCAGGTCAGGCCCCATGTAACACGCCTGCACCCTGTGGACGCACGAATCTGTGGATGAAAAGCCAACTTAAAGACGCCTCACGCACGTTGGTTGCTTGTCCTAACTATCTTCCATGGCCTATCTGAGCAGCCAGCTCTCTTCTCTGCTGCCATCTAGGGCATGGGGTAGCTCCGGACCGAGGCCTGTGCAGTTCTCACGTGGGCTTGGAGCTGGAGCCAGGACGTTTCTTCAGAAAACATTCCCTGAAATATTTCTGAAGAGCTTCACAGGGTTCTTGTGACCTAATAGATGGGCCAAAAATCTGACTTCAGCCATGTTTTCCTTTTCTGTTTTATCCAAAGAAAATAAACATGAAAAGTCTCTTTGTCAGTACTTATGTCTTATTAGGACATTTTGACAGTAAGTAGTTTTAGTCATACATGTTAAAGTCTGCCTGCCTAAAACAGAAATGTATTTAAGTGGCAAGATTAAATAAATCCAGTTTAGAATATTTAGCTCACCAACCTTACTTGCTTGAAACAGTAGGGCCCTAAACACGGAGATCAGCGTAACTGTGATTGCAACTCCTATCAGCATTTATAAATATAATGAGAGCCACATACTGGGCCATGTTGGAGATGCCACTGAAATTTCTCTTGTGAAGACATGAAAAGCATCTGCCCCTCCACCAGGAGGCAGCACGGTGATCAGGGGTGGACTGGCTCTGCAGCCTCTCAGTGTCTCTCCCACCCACCGAACGGAGTGACTATCCTGCGTGCACAGTCAAGGCGCCCTGGCTGAGGAATGGCGCTTCTGCGTGAGATGAAAATAACAAGGGAGGTTTTTGCCTGCTTCCTGAGACAAACGCACACACAGAGATAACAGCAAAATGTGTGTGTGAAACAACAGTTGCGAAGACACTGGCTCTCAGGCGATGAAGGATAGTGATCTCTGAAAGACAGGAAACAATTGGAGGAGCCCTCCGGGGAGGGGGAAATGGAAGTATCTGGCTCCAGGTTCTTACACTGTGTGTGCAGTGGTTGATTGTCACCGACGAAAAGATAGTGGCAAAGGAGAGCTTTGTACGACACATTACATGCTATACACTCTATGCATTATATTTTAGAAGCCATTAAAATAACAAAACAAAGATGTGCGGCTAATAAGCCAACAAAGGAGAATAAATGGAATCATAAAAAAAAATCAGTTACTCCAAGAGATGGTAAAAAAAAGAAAAGAAACCAGGGAAAGTCAATAAAGCACCAGATGGAACAGATAAAACACAAGCAGCAATATGGTCAACTTAAACTCAAGTGCATCAACCATCACATTACATGTAAATTCTCTAACCACCTCTGATTAAAAGGTAGAGCTGTCAGATTGGATAAAAAATGAGGAGACAAAGAATGATGTCTATAAAAAATGTGCTCGAACTATAAAAACGCGGACAGGTCAAAAGGAAAAGGGTAGAAAATGATACACTATGCTAACACTAATCAGAAGAAAACTGGAGTGGCAGTATTAATAACAGGGGCACATAATCACAGGGCTGTAAACTACATGAAGCTCAAATTGACAGAATTACAAAGAGAAATAAACAAACCCAAAATTATAGTCAGCAATTTCTATAAGTCTCAATCATTAACGGCACAAGCAGAAAGAAAACCAGCGAGCATGTAGAAAATTAGCCCCACAGCATTGACATTGTAGTCTGTTCAGGTTTTATAGTTGATTTCAGTGAAAAGAGATGTGAATTGATTGTACTTCCCACGGCGAAATTCTAAGACAGGTTCCAAGATCCTTGCCCCCACACGTTGATGAGCCTTTATAATCACCTCTCCTAGCTTCGGAGCAGGATTTGTGACTATGATAGAGTATCACTCCCATGATTACTTCATATGGCAGAAGGGATCGTGCAGTTGTAATGAAGTTCCCTAATTAACTTGGAATTAATCAAAAGAAAGATAATCCTAGATACACTTGATCTAATCAGATGATCCCTTAAACGAAGTCAGGGAGATTCAAAGGCACGTAGGCTCTCTGGCTGGCCCTGAAGGTGCAGCCTCCACGAATTCTACAGGAACAGCAAATGAATCCTTCCTACAGCCACATGAACTTGGAAGGCGACCCCAAACCTCAGCTGAGTTCCCAGTCCCAGCTGACACTTGATTGCAGTCTTGTGAGACCCTCAGCTGAAGATGCATTTGAGCCCTGCCTGCAGTTCTGACTTACTGAAACTATGACACAGTTGTGTTGCTTTAAGCCTCTGTGATAATGTTTCACTGCAGAAACCTGATAGACCTTATCCTACCTGGAACAGTATTTAAAACAAGGAAAGTCTAAGTATTCTAGATCTGAATAAATGCTCTCCTGGGAGTGTTGATTATTTCTCAAAACGTTTTCTAACAAATCTCTTTGTTGGTTTCCCTTCCTCTGAATTCCCAACATAGTATTAGAGAAATATCTCAACATTTCAGATCTGCTCAACATCAGCTTCCCCAAGTGTTGAATATAGCAAGTCATCTCTGTGCAGTTCTCTGTTAGCTGCTTCTTTACTTCTATTCCCTTCGCCCTTCTTGGTTTATCAAGCTGAGTTTTAGGGAAGAAAACTCTATTTTATATTATATCATTGCATCAATTATTGCTACAGGAATCACTCAGCTGGGACAAATAGCAAGCCTGGTGTAATCAGTAAACTAGAGGGGTGACCATTTATAGCCACCATCAGATAAGCCAAATTAAAGTCCGACAATGGACAGGTTGCCTGCCCCCGTCCTTCCCTGGACTGTGAAGTTGCCAAAAGAAAGTGTGGTTTCCTGGTGAGGTAGGAGAGGTGTCTACCCATATAATCCCCATGTGAGGGCACAGGACACACTTAGGGTGCTCTTTGGAAAAAAAACCTAATTAAATTGTTTGGGGAACACTAAATACAAAGATGTCACCCGGAGAGAGGCGCACCACTTAGCAAATACAACCCCTGTGTCTGCAGTGAAGAAACCTATTTAACTTGGCTTATGCCAGAACTTTCCCATATTATTAGCTGTTCTGTCCAGGTTTTGGAGCTGATTTCAGCGTGAGGAAAACAGAGATGCGTGTTTACTTCACAGGGTAGCAGGCTCATTCCTTTGGCACACCTATGTACCCTAGGAAACTCAAATGTTTTTGCATGGAAAATACTTTGTGAAATGTGGACCTAGAGATTCAAGTTCACTGTGTGTTTATTTATCCTGTCCCCTCTTTCCGATGATATTCCACTCCAGGTCAAGGGTTGATCACATGTGAACTGGTGAGACAATTCCTAGTGTAATTGCTCTCAAACAGAAATGGCCATCCAGTCTCACCTCAAGCTGATGAGAAGCACTACTAATGCAGTCCAGTCTCCTGAGATAGAATGCATCCCCCAACTCAAGAATTTTAGGCATCGCGGAGCAGTCATGGCTTATCATCCCAAAGCATTCAACCGACACCTTTGAAACACCCACCGTGCATTAGGCTCAGTTCATTGCTAGCAAGCCCGAGCACACTGGTTTTCCAGCTCACAGAATGTATGGCCCCTGAGGAAGTGTCTAGGAGGGATGATAGCTTATGGAACTCCCAGAGACTTCTGGGAAAGAGACGAGTGGCCGGATTGATGACGCCCATCAGCCCCAGCACAGAGAACCTCAAACAAGGTCTTGGGGTGAGGGCTGCCCTGACTGCTCAGGCAGGGCCTTGGATGGCCCTGGTCAGAGTAGAGAACACTTTCCCAAAAGGCAAAGATGATTTGCAGCAGTTCTTAGGCCAAATCCACTCCTGATAGAAATGTCTTCAAGAACAAAGAAGGAGGAGGAAAGAAGGAAGCATAAGAAACAGAATAATTTACTTTCTATTTTGCATTGATTCAAAGATGCACATTTTTCCATATTTTAACATCTCCAAACTCTCTGCGATTGAATCCAAAATGCCTTACAGTCGCTGTCCTCTGGCATCACGTGACCTGGTTGTCATTGTGTGCAACTGCAAACTTGTTCACAGCTGTTGCTCTTGTCATCACTTCAAGAGGATTATGTGCTGTGTTGGGACTGCACGTGCCGGTTTAATTGCTGTGTAACAGGCTTTCAGGAAGATTATACCATGATTCAGTACTGAAAGGAAAACTTACAGTATATTCAGAAAGGTGAGGACACAGAGTAGGGGGGTATATATTTGTTACTGGTCAAGTGCATGTTCATCAGAGGAGGAATGATTGCAATTCCATTACCTCTTGCAAAACACACCATGTGTTTTCCACGTGCTACTCAAAGTGTGGTCCATGGACCAGCAAGCATCACCTGGGACAATGGTGGAAGTGTAGAATCCCAGACTCGTCCTTACACCTACTGAGTCAGGATCTGTATTCTAGCAAACCTCGCAGGTCGCCGTGCAGACATTAACGTCTGAGGGCCCCTCTTTAGAGCACACAAAGCAGAGCTCAGTTACACTGACTTATTAAAGCACTTGCAAGGGAAGCCCATCTAAGTTACTCAGACTCCAGCCAAGGCAGACACCTTCACAAGAACTCCCCGACCTGGGTCAAGATGCAAACTGGAAGGAGGAAATCTCAGCTCAGTTCTCCTGCTTCCATCACCTGGGACAAGAGGTGGCTGAGGGATGAGATGCATCTCATGTAAGTGTGACAAAGTCAATGTCCTAAGATACTCCAGAAGACCCTATTCACAGGGTTCCAGGAACCTGCTTGCAAACCCAGAAGTCGTCTCCCTATGCACCTTCTTTTAACTCCAGATTATCAATTCCATCTGTGCAGAGGCTATAAATCATGTGTTTAGTATAAACTGAGCTGGTGTCAGCTGAAGAAGAAGCAATGAGTCAGGGCAGCTTTTGCCCATGACCTTGTTGGAGGTTCTCCAGACTACAGCTGTCAATCACATCTCTCACCAAAAAACTCCCGCCGTTGCCCTGCCTTATCCGCAGAGCGGAGATATGTTCCAAGACCCCCAGTGAATTCCCAGAACCTCAGCTCGTACCAAATCCTATGTATACTTTTCTTTTCTGTACATGCATACCTATGATAAGGTTTAATTTATGAATTAGGCACAGTAAGAGGTTAACAACTAATAATAAAATAGAACAATTATTACAATATACTGTAATGAAAGCTATATGAATATGGTCTCAAAATATCTTACTGTAGTGTACTCACCTTTTCACTTAAAGGAAGCTCCTGACGGCTTGTCCTTGGCACACCTGAACTGCCAGCATCGCTGCTCTTGCGCTTTGGGGTCAGCGTCAACTGAAGTGTGGGTGAGCTGAACACAAGCACTGTGATGCCAGGGCAGTTGAGCTGATCACTCAGGGACTCACGGTGGGGAGCATCCATGGTGAGAAGACCCTGGACAAAGGGATGAGACACATTCAGGGTGGGAGGGGCAGGGCCTCTCGAGATTTCGTTACAGTACTCAAATGGCGTGCAGTTTAGAACTTGTGAATCATTTATTTCTGGAATTTTCCATTAAGTATTTTCAAACCGCGGTTGACCACGCGTACCTGTAACCGCGGATAAGGGGGGACTGTTGCGCTCTGCTCCTGGGGTGCACTACATCTAGAGGTAAAAGGAAGCAAACGCTGTGCTCTGCACTCCATCCTGAGAGGCAGGCAGGGTTTTGTGCTCATTCTTTGACACATCGGTAAGAAGTCCCTTGGAGAGCTTATGTCGCTTCTGTATCAAAAGTAGCAGAGGCCCAGAAAGATGTATTTTGATATTCGGACCCCGGTTTCTCAAAAATAGCGCTCCTCCTCCTTTTAAGGAAGCCCTAGCAAAGGGCGATGTAGGCACTGTGTGTAAATCACCCTCTCCCTCGCCCCAATGTTGGGACAAAGGACCCCTCCTCCGTGCAGTGTGTTTTACTTCCGGAGATTTGCTGACACCTGCTGACAAGTGGAAGGAGAGCACCGAGTCAAGAAGTTTTTTCTCGAAGGGTATCTTGCTGCCCCGCAAAGTTGAAGGTGGGAGGGGCCCAAGAACTTCACCAGAGGAGACAGTGAAGGTCAGAGCCCCGAGCACAAAGAAGAAACGCCAGGAGGTCTGAACCCGCCCAGCCCTCAGGCCCTACAGCTGGAGCCTTGGGACCCCCAACCATGCCGCATAAACTCTATTGCCTCCCCCCCCCCCCGGGGTGGTCTGACGCCAGGCCTCACGTGGTCTGTGCTCTGAGGAGCTTGTAACAGGTGATTTATCTCTAACAATGCAAGTAATAAATCTCACTCACCAACTGAGCAAATTGCCACAAATCCTTGTCTCCGCCTTCCTGTAGCACTACTATGCGATAGATTCTAGAGTCATCCTTAGTTTCCATCAATATTAGGTTGCTATTTAGGTTAGTGGTGAACATAAATACACACACACACACACACACACACACACACACACACACACACGCATGCACACAAACGCCATGCCTTTTACTGGTGAGGAGGACCACGGAGTCTGGGCTTTTAAGAGCATGTAGTACCACTTCATCCCAATAGGTGGAGACAAGCAATCAGCTAAAGTGGATTGAGTTTCTGCACTCGGGCCTTGACAACTATTTTACAGTATTTTGCAGCGCTTGACAAGCTTTAAATTTGTTGGGATGAGTGAACAGGTGGGTGGGAGCCCACAGCCACCCATCTCATTCCTATTCCTGCCCGGAAAGGATTCCTGTGGTTATCAACAGGGGAGGGGAGGAGAGGGGGAAAAGGTGCAGAGAATAAGTAGTATACATGGTAGGTAGAAAATAGACAGGGGGAGGTTAAGAATAGTACAGGAAATGTAGAAGCCAAAGAACTTATATGTATGACCCATGGACATGAACTAAGGGGGTGGGGAATGAGGGTGCAAAGGAGTACGCAGGACAGAGGGGAGCAAAGGGGGGAAAATGAGATGACTGTAATAGCATAATCAATAAAATATATTTTTTAAAAAATGTGTTTCCAGAAAGACAGCATGTTCCACTGTGAAAATGTCGCCTTGAGTACAGAACATTGATCATGCGATAATGGATGGAAGTCACTGGTGAACTTGTTAGAAGCCATTTCTGTGGAATCCTAGGAACAGAGAACTGATTGGACTTAAGTGAAAAGAAATCGTGGGTGAAGCCCTGGCTCGAAGCTCAGTTGGTTAGAGCATCATCTTGATAAGACAAGGTCAGGGGTTCAATCCCCCATCAAGGCACATACAAGAATCAAGCAATGAATGAATCAATAAGTGGAACAGCAAGTCAATGGTTCTCTCCCTTCCTTTCTCTTTAAAATCAATCAATCTATTAAACTTTTTTTTAAAGTTGTGAGAACATGGTAGGTGAGGTCACCTTATTTCATTTACCTTGGTAGGAAGCCAATATCTGAGGCAGTATATGAAAGAGGTTGTAACACCAAAGGACACATTTTTAAAGATGGAATTTTGCATTGTACTATCTCGATTCTTATCATATCACTATGGTGCAGACATTGTTCTCAGTTCATGCATGAGAAAGCCGAAAAGTTAATTTTCCACATATCAAAATTTTAAAAAATTAGCAACAAAAACGCTAACATTACATAAGACCTAAATTATTTCCTCTAGACCCTGGCACCTCTTATCAAATTATAAAAACCAAAGGTTAATACTTGTGTTTTCCTGCTCAACACAATGACTGAGTTGAGTGCCAAGCACTATAAATAGCCTTATTTTTTATTATGTTACTTGTTGACTTAAACCCTGTCATTAAATACAGAAATGTTTTTGTCACATTTTCACCATTATTCAGTGTTTGCTCTAATCAACTTTTATAGCCTTTTTCTAGCTATACCTCTCATATACTTAGAGAAAATAACACCAATTTTTGAGTCATCAAAAAGTTTCTTGTTGTATTGCTGTCTTAACTCTCAGTAATACTCAAGACTTCACAGTTTATCAAGGCTTGTAAAGTCCAATTTTGTCTCTCACTGTGACATATTTCCCTTAAAAAGCCTAAACTCGGTCATTTATTCCCCTAAGATAAATACATGCATGTGTGTGTATGTATATGCACAAATACATAGAGCATCTGCTCTATAGCAGGCGATGGATGCAGCTGGAGGAAGACAGAGAAGACTGTGTTAGCCCTGGAGTGAAAGGGGCTGCTGGGGGACACCTGGGACAATGACACTCTGCCAAGGCTGCGATGGCATAGATAGTGGCCTATTTGGTGTAAACTGAGAAAATCTTGTTCTTGAATTTCTATGCAAAACTACAGATTCTTAAAAAAATTTTTAGAGAGAGAGAGAGAAGAAAAGGAGAGAGAGAGACTGATTTTGTGGTTCCACTTATTGACGCGTTCATTGGTTGCCTCTTATATGTGCCCTGACCAGGGATGGAACCCGAAACCTTGGGATGATGCTCTAGCCAACTCAGCTACCTGACCAGGACAAAACTCCAGATTTATTACATGCATTTTCATTTGTCTGGAATTGCCTTAGAATTACTGTTTTCAGAATTTAATTAGTTTTTGTGTTTATAACCATTTTAAAGTGATAAGAACAGATACTACACTTGTTCTTAGCTAAAAGGCCAAGAAGCGATTGTTTATAACTATTTTATATATTAAACATTACACAAATACAACTATGTAGAACATATTCTATATCATTATATGCTATATTACTGTAGTTATGTTAAATAGTTTACATTTCAGACAATGAAGTTCATCAGTCATTCCTGAGAAAAGACCCAGTGCTGCAAGCTGTCGGTGCTGGAATTCCAACGGATTCTGGCCACCAAACTCGGGCTCCTCTCAGCTGCTGGCCTCAGGGCCTGAGAAGCATGCTGGCATGTATCTCAACAGTGTGACCTTCAAGAGAGGCTTTACGCAATTGGCATTTGAAGAGTGGTTGTGACCAACATCCATTTTGCCGGCTCTCCACTGTGCAGTGTGTGGAGAGCCAGCGTGGTTAGCAGCATGTACCTGATATACCTGGTGCCATTTGACCATCCTAAGCACCTTCCTCCTGTCACTGCTCCTGTCTCTCTGACTCTTCTCTATTCTGATTTTATGGCTCAAGTCGTCAACATTTGAAAAGTAAGGATTTGTAGAGGGATAACTAAGATATTGGATTGACTAGAAAGCCCATATGGTTTTTTCTGTAAAGTAAAAGACACATTTTTTTATTTTCACCAATAACTTTATTGATTTGAATATTTTGAGTATGTCAGCTGTCTCTTGCATGGTATGATGTTGATTGTTCTCAATTACTGTCTCGATTTGATTACCCTCAACTTCTACCACAAAGCAACACCCAACAAGAAATCTCCAGCCTGACACTTGACAAACCACTTTTGACACATTGGATCAGTCACGCACTGCACAAATCTTTTTTTGCATTTTACTTGTGTTTTTACCTTTCTTGAAATAATAAGTATAATATACTGAAAATGTTGCTTATTTTCTTCCATCTTTAATATTAAATAGCTACTCAAAAATTCACCAATTTCAATAAGTTTTTTTTTTAAATGCATGCTGATATAACAGCTTTTACAATACAATGAAGTTAAAGACAACTAAGCACTAATAGAGCCAGCTTATGAGGGAAACAAACTTTTTGGCCAACCCAATAACTCTGGGCCAGCAATGGATGAGGTCACTTTTGTCCCAGTACAGGGACATGCATGAGATGAACAGGCTGCCAAGGGCTGGAACAGGCTCCATCTCCCAGCAGAAAAAGAGGCAGGTCTTGGGGACAACCTTTACTTTCTTTACAAAGTGCCCTGTTCGGGGCTTAGTTTACCATGGGGACCGGAAACATGACTGAATGTTGTTATGGGTTAAATTGTGTCCCCTAAGAGGTTATGTTAAAGTGTTAACTCCCAGAACCTCAGAATGAGACCTTATTTAGAAATAGATCCTTGCAGATATAATCAACTCAGTTAAGATGAAGTTACACTGGAGTACATGACTGGTGTCCTTACATGTAGAAGGAAACTTGGACACAGGCACATAGGGAAAAGGCCATATGGGGATGGGGGCAGACGCTGGCATGATGCTACCACAAGACAAGGCACACCGGGGTCCACCAGAAGCTGGGAGAGGCGAGGAAGGACTCCCCACTCCCCACAGGCTTCAGAGAACACACAGCCCTGCTGACGCCTTGAGTTCAGACTCTGGCCTCCAGAACTGTAAGAGAATACATTGCTGCTGTTTTAGGCCATCCCTGTGGGTGCTACTTTGATATAGCAGCCCTAGGAAACTCATTTAAGTGTTAAGCAAAAAATAAACAAATCCCATGCCCTGGCCAGTATGGCTCAACTAGTTAGAATGCTGTTCCCAGTGTTGTTGGAGTCATTCCCGAAGGGTCACGGGTTTGATTTCCGGTCGGGTCGCATGCCTAGGTTGTGGGTTTGATCCCAGGTTACGGATCAATGTTTCTCTCCCTTTCTCTCTTCCTCCCTCCCTGCTCTCTAAAATCAGTGGACATGTCTTCAGATGAGGCAAAAAAGTAAAAAATAAAATAACTAAACTACAAGCGCCAATATTACACAAAAGCCACGCAAGAAATAAAAGGGAAAAAAGTCATAAAGTAGCTTAATGAAATCCTTGTATTTCTTGTTCTGGGAGATGTTATTAATAGACTTCTTCACACTTTCTTAATGTCCTCACTTACCAGTTCACATAGGAAAATAAACTTTCAAGATTGTGGCATATCCTGGCCCTTTGTTCCAAACTCTGGGAATAAAGAAAGACACACCTACAGTCCATATGGCCTTGGTTTTTATAATAAATGAAACTTTGTGGGTAATAAAATGGAAATAAATAGGTATGTATCAGTGATTGAATGTAAAAAAAAATAAACCAAGAAGCAGAACAGAAACAGACTCATAGATATGGAGAACATTTGGGAGGTTGTCAGATGGGAGGGGGGTTGGGGGATGGGTGAAGAAGGTGCAGAGGTCAAGAAGTACAGAATAGTCATGTGGGTGTAAAATACAGCAAAGGGAATAGAGTCGATAATATTGTAACAACTGTGTATGGTGTCAGATGGGTACTAGATTTATCAGGATGATCACTTAGTAAGTTATAGAAATGTCTAATCACTGGTTTGTATACCCAAAACTCATATGATTTTGTATATCAACTGTAATTGAAAAACAAAAAATTACTTAAGGTCCGAAAGTAAAACTTCAGCTAAATCCTGAACTATACAACAGATCAAGTCTGACATGCTTATAAAGCTGTTTTTCAGAATGTGTTTTTCCATTATAGTAATAAAAACTCTGAATGGCAAGCTCCAGTCGTGCTTCCCACTGCCTCCCCCCAAACCACTTTGTCTGGGGTTGAGAAATAAAGAGAACGCATTGCTTTCATCATTTCTTGGCCATACACACTTGGGCAACTTATCTTTTCTGAGTCTTAGTTTCATAATTTTTAAAAAACAATTCCTACTCTGCAGGTGAGTTTAAGTATAATGAGAATTTGGACCAAGAGCCCTAACCCAAGAAAAACAGGTGTTCGGTCCCCCCACATTCTCATCCTGGCTGTTGGCCATTTCTGCAAGACTTGCAGAATGTTACCCCCAAACCTCTTTGCCACCATTACCCTACCCCCCAACTCCTGACTCAATATACAGAAGACTTAAAACAGCAAGGAGATGCTGATGGCAACGGCCAAGATCTAGAACACTGACAACACCCAATGCTGGAGAGAGTGTACAGCAACTTTCACTCCTGGTGAGAACACAAAGTGCCACAGCGACTTTGGAAGACAGGTTGGCAGGTTCCCGCAAAACTAAATATATTCTTGCCATACATTCCAGCAACCGCACTTGCTGGTCTTCATCCAAAGGAGATGAAAACTTATGTCCACATAAAAAACCTGCAGATGGGTGTTTATAGCAGCTTTATTCGTAATTACCAAAATTTGGAGGCAACCAAGATGTTCTTCTGTAGGTGAGTGGATAAACTGTGATCCATCCAGACAATGGAATATTGTTCAGGCTAAAAAGAAATGAGCTATCGAGTCATGAAAGGATGTGGAGAAACCTTAAATGTGTATTACCAAGGAAAGAAGCTGATCTGAAGGCCACACACTGTATGATTCCAACTACATGACTTTCTGGAAAGGGAAAACGGTGGACAAGGTGACAAGATCAGGGGTTGCCAGGAGTCTCGAGAGAAGCAGGTGAATCGGTGAAGCACAGAGGAGATTTGGAGCTGTGAAACTGTTCTGTACAGGTGAATCGGTGAAGCAGAGAGATTTTGGAGCTGTGAAACTGTTCTGTACAGGTGAATCGGTGAAGCACAGAGGAGATTTGGAGCTGTGAAACTGTTCTGTACAGGTGAATCGGTGAAGCACAGAGGAGATTTGGAGCTGTGAAACTGTTCTGTACAGGTGAATCGGTGAAGCAGAGAGATTTTGGAGCTGTGAAACTGTTCTGTACAGGTGAATCGGTGAAGCACAGAGGAGACTTGGAGCTGTGAAACTGTTCTGTACGACACTGTAATGGTTGGATACATGTCATCATACATTCGTCCAAACCCGAGGAACATAGACAGTGCCAAGAGTGAGTCCTACTGTGGACCACAGGCCTGGGCGATACTGATGTGTGAAGGTAGGTCCATCCTGGTACCAACCTTGTGCCTAGGGAGGGATGTTGGTAATGGGGGGACTGTGCATGTGTGGGGGCAGTGGGTTTGTGGGAACTCTCTGTACCTCCCTCTCGATTTTGCTGTGAGCCTAAAACTGCTCTAAAAAGACGAAATCTTTTTTTAAAAAGATATAGAAGACTATAGGTTCACTAGAGAGGCTGGTAGAGAGCGTATCCTGAAGAAAAAGCCTGGGGTGCAATGTCCCCCAGAGGACAGAAAAAGAGGCTCCCCTTTCACGGAGCAAAAGAGGCTCTGTTTGCTGCTTTAGGCCAAATGGATATGGAATCCGGAAAACAGTAGAAAACCTGAAGCACAGAGGACACGTGGACTGGTGTCGGACTTAGGCCTGTAAAAGGTCTGAGAGCCTGAGGCTGTGGCTGAACTCCCCTGAAGGCAGAGGGAGGAGAGATTGGGGTGATGGTCCCCATGAGCCAGAGGGGCACCCCGTGGAGGGAACAACCTTGATCTGTGTTGAGAGAGAGGAGGAGATCCTGACCCACAGGGAGTCAGACTGTGTAAGAAGTTGGAGGAGCCAGGCCAGGGAATCATAACTGGTTGTGCCCAGTGGGGGTCTCTAAGATCCCCACCAAAGGACCCCGGGAGACAATGAGTTAGTATTTGGCC
The DNA here is from genome assembly GCF_021234435.1 of Artibeus jamaicensis. Classification (NCBI taxonomy): domain Eukaryota; kingdom Metazoa; phylum Chordata; class Mammalia; order Chiroptera; family Phyllostomidae; genus Artibeus; species Artibeus jamaicensis. The sequence goes on along the minus strand of NW_026522056.1, from coordinate 15,462,969 downwards.
GTCTGCCACACCTCAGTGGGCAGGTTGTCACTGCTGCAGTCAGATCCAACCTTTCCAGCCCCCCAGCTCCTCTCTCTTTTCCCTTGACCCCAAAGGAGCACAGTAGGAGGCAAGCCCTGGCCCAGCCTCAACGCAGGCCTCCCAGCCTGAGGTGGAAGAACCTAAAAGGCCAAAACACAGTAAATTTAGTGTGTGATTGGTATTTTGATATTGGGCTGCTTAATATCTGAAAGGGACAAGAGAGGCTATGAATTCGGAAATTCATCCAAGGGCAGCAAAGAGCAATTCTACAGAGAAGTATAAAGATGCAGCATTGAGAATGATGCAAGTTGGCTTCTTCTCTGCCCAGCTGGCCCATGGGGCTGTGGGAGTGAGTGGGGGCAAAGGGGAGCAGACAGCAGAGCTCCAAGGACCGCTCTCCACCCTCTGCTCTCTATCCAGCTCTTCCCGGTGGATTTTTTCACTTTCTCTTGCATGGCCTGGGGGTGGGTGATGTGATGGGTGATGGTGGCGGCAGAACTGGTTTTGCATATAGTCTGGCACTTGTTGTTCTCAAGCTTTGAAGCCGCTGCCAGATCCCTGCAGAACACTGGAGAAGTCAGACTTAACATCCTGTTACCAAAGGAGAAAACGAGTTGGTGTGAGCTCGGTTTGCTGCACCACGCCTGGCACAGAGTTGGTGCCCAGGAAATGACAGCCATTACTATTTCCTTATGAAAGATAAGTCATCTTAAGTTTAAAAGAGCAGACTTGTTGCTAAAACTCATTAAAATCTTTATAACTGTAATCTGAAATTCCACTCTCACTCTGGCTGGCGTGGCTCAGTGGATTGAGCACGGGCTGCAAACCAAAGGGTCACAGTTTCGATCCCCAGTCAGGGCACATGCCTGGGTTACAGACCAGGTCCCCAGTAAGGGGCACATGAGGGGCAGCCATACATTGATGTTTCTCTCCCTCTCTTTCTCCTTCTCTTCCCCTCTCTCTAAGAATAAAAATAAATAAAATCTTTAAAAAACTGAAATTCCACTCTCTGAAAAATAGAGTCATCTTTTAGAAGGTCGTTTCACATGATGGGAATAGAAGCACTAATGATACACTGGAGTCCCACCCCAGTGGCCATCCATCGCTCCCAGGGGCACTGGTTTTTGTGGCATATGGACGAGGCTCCCAGAGTACGTTCTGACGCAATGGCTTGTTGTCTGAACCGATGTTATTGACCCAGAAAGACAGTTGTCAGGATCAGGCCATGACCTAGCCAGAGTTTGAAAATTTCAGTGAAGGATTCACCTCCTACTCTTTGCCTCTAGCACCTGGGGGGAGGAAAAGAAAATTTCAATAATGGGAAATATTGTGAGTGAGCTTTATATCTGCCTCAGATGTATGGATTGGGTGCCTGACCATGGTCGGGTAACTCCACTCAGATGGATTTCACTAAAACAATGCTGAAAATATTATTGGCACATTGTAAGAGATAGCTGTTGTCCATGTCATCATGTAGAAGCTAAAGTCTCCATATTCTGATCACTTAATAGACACCGACCAGGGAATAAGACCCCTGGAGCTCTGCAACACAAGGTCGTCCACTGGATGCATGCACCGTCCGTCCTGGAAACCCATTTTAAAGAGCACATCTTTTCTGGGGTGAAAAACCCTCTGTGAGGCCTCTTTCTGCCTGAGAGGGTTCTTATGCTTTTTTAAGCGGGTGGCTGGGTTACGGAGGGGAGGCAATCCTGTTGTGAGTCATTGTGAACTCTCAGGACACAGAAGGTTCTGAACAGGTTTGAAGCCCAAAACAGTTCTCCTTTTCACTGCAGCACTTAACTGTGGTAGCACGTTAGGTCTCAATGAATATCGATTGAATGAATTCTAATCTACATTATTTTTAAAAAGAACTCTTGATTCCACAAGTGACTTTTTTTGTTACACAGCACTGCCATTGTAACAGAACCTTACCAGTCTCATAGTGGAGATGGTGACTATAGTGTTCACAGTGACAGTGATGATGATGACGACGACAACGATGATGACCTCACACACACATACACACACTCACACAAACACACACTTGACGCGTCTCCAGGATCAGCCCTCCGTGGTCTTGCTCCTACTGTTTCCTCTGCCTGGATCCCTTCCCTCCTTCAAGGACCAGCTCACCCTGTGTCCTCTCGGTAACCCGCAGGTGTCCCCTGCTCCCTCACTTCCAGGAAGGGGGCTCACTGAGGACCCAGCTCGAATCCTGACGAGATAATTGTGGTGTCTAGGATGGCTAGAACATGCGTTCTGCTACTCAAGAAAATTACAGAAACAGGAGAACATGTTTTTAAAATAACACAAATAGAAGCAAAATAAATAAATAGGAAAAGTCATTGAAATTAGAAGAATGAAGCACGTGCAGCAATGTGTACATACCTTCAACTCACAGAGTACGGAGACAAGATTGCTGCGGGTCTTTGTCTTCAGGTGGCTTGATGTGGCATTCTCTCCAACTTTACTTTAAGCACTGGAAGAGTACAATTCAGCCTTTAAAAAAAAGACAGCCATTTATTTCTATATTTACCAGGAACAATGAATTGGTCAGGTGTTTAGAAAAGAACCTGATTTCCTTAGTATTGTCAACAGTACAACCTCTGAATGAGGATGTGGCTTAGTAAAAATAAAAACGAGGCTTGTTACATTTCTTCTATTTATCTACAGGGTTAAAAAAGATTAAGTGGACTACAGAATGGAATTTTAAAACTCCCGGAAAACACATTTCCATAGTTACAGAGGTAGACGATCAGAAACACTTGACTCTGGGCCAGGTTCTAATAAACGATACTCAGGACACTCTGCAAGGAGTTCAAGGGTGTGTCTCGGTGACAAAGGGACGTGTGGTGAATGAAGAGGTTGGGTGTGAATTAGCAGAGTTTTCCTCTTTCATTTCTGCCCCCGGAAGAAATGAATCAACTCATTTCAAATTATGCGGATCATCTCCAAAAGTCATGTGAGAATTATGTTGACCTGTCCATTGAGATAAAATTAATCAGCCGTGAAACTTATGTCATAGTTAAAGAAAGAACAGCTGAAAGGAGACAAAGTATAAATTTTGAACTCCTTTGCAAAATATTACAAGAGATGCCCTTCTAACTTTACAGACCCTAGCTGGAACTTTTTACAGAAAGGATGGTGAAGAGTTCGCTGCAATTCGATTCCTTGGGGGAAGACAATCCAAAATGCGTGTGCAGCACTAAGTCCATGAAGGGCCAAAGCAAACCGAACCAAGCCCTCCCCTCACCAGGCTGGAGGGCGCTCTCTATTTCCCAGGCTTGCACTTAGTCACCTCCAGGCATTGGCTCTTCCTGTCTCTGCCTGGAGTGTCCTTGACCAGTCTCGATGACTCAGAACATCTCACTAAGCCTTTATGACCCAGTGCAAATGCCACTTCTGGGACCCTCCCACCCTGACCCTGTGTCCCTAGAGACAGCGCTCTGTACACACCTTTCTTACAGTGTGTATCTCTCTCTATCATAGCTGTTTACTTATAATTCCGTCTCTCCTCTAAACTGAGCTAGTGTTATGTTCCTGTCACCAGCCCCAGGCTTAGTGAGCACTCAGCGGAGGCTCGGTAAAAGAATGGATAAATTACTGCATTCATGGAAACCGAATTTCTGCACACGAGCCAGCTGATGACACCCCTCATTTGACCTTACCATTCCCACTTCCCAGCACCCCTTTGTCATAAGAAAATGCAATTAAAAGATTTCTAAAACAATTACAACTCTAGGATTCTATGGCAGTGTTCTTCTGTTCCAGTTGATTGTTGCTGTATAACAAATCACTCCAAGAATTAATGATTTACTATATTTATCATTTCCCTGCACTTTGATTGGTAGTTTCTCTGCTAGCCGTGTGCAGGCTCACTCGGGCAACTGCACTCAGCGAACTGAGAGGGAAGGTTCATGATGGACTCACGCACATGACAGAGGCCTTGTGCAGGCTATCAGCTGGGGGCCTTGGTTCTCTTCTAAGCTTCCTCTCATCCTCTGTCCTCTAAACCAGCTCACTAATGTGGCCAGACTCCACTGAATAGGGGCTTGTCCGGCTCTGCTCATATCATATGCGTTGGTGCCCCATTGGCCAAAGAGTGTCAAATGGCCAAGTCTAGTCCACATGGAAGGGAACTGAGACTTACCTTTGGATGGGAAAAGTGGCAAAGAATCTGTAGTCGTTTTTAACTTACTGCAATGTCATAGAAATACTAATAAGTTCATTTTGTTGTTGCCACTGTTCTGAATAGAAGTTTTAAATATATTTTGCTCCTCCTTTAATATTTCTACCCATAGATTTAGGTTCTTATCTAATTGCATTGCTTGGCCTTTCCAGGTAATGTCAGAAAACAATTCGAAACTTATCAGGAATATATCTGCTGTCTCACCATTTATCATGTTGGCTACTGATTTAAGGAAATATTTTTTACCTCTAAGAACGATTTCTCTTGTATTTCCCTAAAGGTTTTTATTGTTTCAGTATTTGTTTTAATTAGTAATTCACATCAAATGTTAAGAAAAAAGGAGGTTTTTTAGTACGACTATTTGTTTTCTGTTGATTTATCATTATGATGGGCTAGAGTAGTAGATTTCCTACTGTGGAGCATTATTTGACTTCTTATACACAGCCTCCCTCTCCCATCCACGTCCGCTGCTGCCAGGGGTGTTCACGGTTCAGGCAGGAGATGCTGCTCTGCCTACAGACCATGGCTCTCAGCCCTCCAGTCCCACTCCTCTCCCGTTCCCTGACTGTTAACGTGCAGACCCGTGCTGTCCAATGGCCACTAGTCACACAAAGCTACTGAACACTTGGAATGGAACAAGTCTGAACTGAGTCATCTAAAATACAGATAACTTTTTAAAGATTTAGTGCACAGAAAGTAAAATCTCTCATTAATAATGTTTATATTGAGTACATGTTGAAACGATAGTATTCTAGAAATATGGGGTTAAATAAAATATAGTACTAAAATTAATTTCCCTTTTTTTACTGCTTTTTAACGTGGCTACTAAAACACTGTAAATTACTTTTACATGTATAACTATCTACATACATAATTACAGATATCTCAGTTGGATAGCACTACTCTAGATGAATCCTACTCTTTGGTTGTAAATATTTCTAAGATATTTTAATATTCAAAGGTAGCTGAACATACTTTTGATAAACAGTTGCAGTAATGGCCTTGATTTATTCTCATATCTTTATTTACACCCTGGATGAGCCCTTCCCATGCTCGCTCTGGGCTTGGCCATGTGACCTAGCTAACGCGAGCAGAGACAGGTAACAAGTGCTCATGCATTGGAACCGCCCTCCCTTGCTCTGAAACCACGTGTGATGCTCCCCGGGCAGCCTCCCAGAGGATGAGAGACTCTAAGGAGAGAGGGGACATCCTGTGTTATACCCCCAACTCTTTCGGCAGAACCCCAAGCCCCAGTCACAGCTACTTGACTAAGCCCAGGCAAGACCAGCAGAAGTATCACCCAGCTACGCCACAAAAGAAAAAAAAAGTATTGTTGTTTTAAGCCATGGAATTTTGATGTAATTTTTATGCAGTAAAGGCCATTTGATTCAAGACTTTCAGTCTTTAAGATAGAAATCATCCACCATGTAAGGTTTGGTCAAAATTCAATTTAATTATATGTAATATAAAACACATTGCTAAATTCTCCGAAGTCTCTTACAAATGGATGTTAAACTAGCCAAATATTTCACAGGTACATCATTTCTTATCAATGCCCTCTTTCACTGTTACCGGCCTTATCATACAGTTCAAAACTCACATACAAGTTTTCTGTCTCCTACGCATTTAAAGATAAGCACTCTTGCTTCCATGAGGTCAGTGTTATTGCCCTGACAATAAATAACTTTTCACAGGTGATGTGACTAAGGAGTGGCATAGCCAGGTCTTCTGCCTCCTAAGTCATTACTTTGCCCAGGAGTCTTGCAGTCGATGAGTCCCCTAAAGCCAACCTCTACCCAGTGGGATATGCAGATACTTCCAGGCAAAAGAGAGAGCCCATCTGTCAATGAATTCAATCTGTGATTTAGAGTAGAGCCAGCAGACAAGTACATAATGAGAAAAAATGCTCATTTTGCACTCTACTAATAAAATCAATAGTCAAAAAAATTAAAATATATTTAAAGCAAAAATGGCATGTGCCTAAAGCCTGATAGCATAGGGCATGGACGAGCCATCCTTTCAGATTTCTTAAAGGGAGATTCCAGCCCCAGGTGTTCACTCTTGATTCTCTATGTCTTCCTTGTTATACCAACTGTCCTTTGTATCTTTCTCACAAAGGTATTTTAATTTGGAATTTTACATTCAAATTGTCCAGTTAGATTGAAACACCTACTTTCAGAAATGCCCATTACATTTTCAATGACTGAAAGTATTTTTAATTAGCTTTAAACTTCTGTATCAAAATTAGCCAGAACCAACTTCTAAGATTTTTATATGCCTCCTTCTGCAATGCTAACTTAATTCTAAAAGTGTTCAGGTTTTCAACACTTGGATTTGATTTACAGAATGAATAACTCAGGTCTAAAGGCAACTGGAGCAAGATCTTGGGGCTGAGGTTCCTGTTCACGCTCCATGCTCTACGTTGGTTTGTGAAATGGACATACTTGTTCTAATGCCAACACATTGTACGTGGGTTTATATGCATGTCCCATCACTACAGAAAACTAGATACACTAAATATTGCCTTTTTATTTCAAGTCACTACCACGTTATCAATATGAACACAATACTCTCCACTGTTCTTGTGGATGTGTAGGTTCCAACTTTTATTGCAAATTTTAGAAACTCTAGATAAAGAGTCCAATGAGATTTAAACTCAGTATCACTCAAATATATTCACTAATAAAAAATTAATTCCAAGTACCTACTATATGTTGTATATTTTATAAAGATTATCTCGGTCATTCTTACAGGAGTCCTATTGAGTAGGAAAACCTAACTGCTCCATTTTACATTTGAAAAAAAAGTTAAGGTTCTTAAAACTTCTACCTTCCAAAGGCAAACAATGTTTGGCAGAGCCAGGGTTACACTCAGGCCTGGTCCGTGTCAAAACCCCTTCAGTCTGAAAGTCGCCTCTCCTCTCTGCATCTCTGAGTTCCCATCAGGAAAATAAGAGGTTCAAGTCCACGTTCTCATGGTACTTCCAGCCCCAACATTTGTTTACTTGCAGCTTTGCCCATTCCTCTGTTGCTGGGTTTTGTTCAGTTCTCTCTGACTCGCAGCAGGGTCAGGGACTGAGTCCTTAACACTGTGTGTTGCTATTGACTCAGGTGAACCGAAAACATGATTAAATGCCTGACCGATGGCATCAAACCTCAACAACCACCGCCAAGTTTTACAAGTTTAACAGGTTCTGTTTTGAATACAAGCTGGAGGTGGAGAATGTTGAATGGATGAGAAAATGGTCTTTCTTAACAACACGTGCTTAGAAATTTCTTTGTTTTATGACACTCATTTTCCAGCTACCAGACTAAACAAATCTCATGCCAACCCTAAGGTGAGTAATCTGCATTTTTATATGTTTCCATATGATGAGATTATGAAATCAGTAAGAGGATAGCGATGTATAACTCCTGTGTTTCTCATACTGTAGTTGTCTCAGTGCAATTCATCCCATTTCTGTGTGCTGCTATGAAATATAACCATGAACAGAGCAGACAGAGCAAAACACTTTCCAGCACAGCTCCATGCTGTTTTCTACTCTTACCAGTGAATGGCCGAGAACTGTAATGTCCTGCAATAGTCCAGGCAACAGGGATTGTCTTGCTCTGGAAATAAGGAAGGAGAGATACCATTTTTAATACTCTTTTCTCATTCCCAAGTCCAGAGGATTGTTTGGTCAAAACAACCAATGCCCTGTTGAACTTATTCTTTGGATGAAGTAAAAGTTCCCTTTAAAGGCACCATAGCCCTATCTTTAAGCTAAAACACCTCCCCTAATCTAATTTAAACTTTCTAATTGAAGTTGATGGACTAAGCAGTATACAATTTCTGCCTGTGTTATAAGATTCAATGAACATTTCTTCCATGTACTAAGAATTCACATAGCATAACATTGTAAACATTAGAACATTCATAGAATTGTCTTAGCTGCTTAGCAATCACAAGAAAGTATATTCTGAGTTCCAGGAAGAAAAAGAGAAAATGTGATTCTTAATATTTCTAAGAATACAGTACTCACCATGATTATGACATCTTATCTTTAAATGGCCTTCAGAAAAATATAAAAAGGTATAAAAGAGATTCTCTCATATATTTTTCTTTTTATATTTTTAAATTTAAATATATAAATTTTAAATATTTATTTTAAATATAAAAAGAAAAATATATATGAGAAAATGAGATGTACTGCTATTCTGTTTATCAGTCTGCAACATATTTGCAAATATTTCTTGAAGTCCAAAGTCAATATGAAATGTGAATTTTGAGGCTCATGACTGATTATCTATTGAATTTTGCCCTTGCTATTTGTGGCTATGTCAAGAGTGTTTCCATATCATGCATAAACATGAAAAATACTTGAAAATATAGAAAAATCCCCACCCAATTTTCTTCCTGGAATTTATGTATATTATTTATAGCGCATGAATTTCTGTGAATCACTTGATGTTACATCAAAATAGGATTCAGCTCTTTTACTCTTCACAGGAGACCAGGCCCAGTTACGGCCAATAAAAATTAGACATTCACAATTATGGAAGGAAAACTGGTTTCTCATTGTTATTGGTAGAAATCAGGCTCTTCTGTGGGATCATGAGGAAAGTATTCCAACGACCCACACATAGAAGTCTGTGATGTGGCCAGGTTCCTTTGTGTGGAAATCTGCCTCTGGGTTTCCAATGTCCCGTCTCTGTTGACCATGGAAAAAAATCCGACCTTGTCCTCAGTGAGATAAAAATAAAGGCCAGTGTCCAGAGTTTCTGCCTCATATTATAGCTTAGTCCTTTGGAGCCCGTGCCGTTGGCTGCAGCCCTGCTAGCTGCTAGACGTACAGGGTCATGTGCTCCTGGACCAGAGACAATGTGTGAATGCTTGGGGCGAGTGCAGGACAGGGTGGGTGAGAGAGCTTCTTTGTTCCCCTGGGGTTATAACCAGGAGTTTTTTCAAATGGCCAATCAACTTCCCAACTTCTGCTGGGCTTTCAGATGGGTCCGTACCCTGTTTAGATTGACAGGCCTCTACAGTCAAGCACCCCCCTGCATCCCCCAACAGTGTGGTATGGGAGGGGGAAGCCAGGAGTGTTAATCCTCTTGGTGGAGCAACCTTATGATCCCCTGGGGGTGAAGCTGTAGCTTCCTGGTGAAGCGAACAGGCTTCTGCTCCCCAGTTTATTAAGCCCAATATCTAATTCCCTCTGCTCTCTTTCTTATTAATAACTAGTTAACTGCCTATGGTAATAGAAGAATGAGGAACTTGACTGTAAAGTCGGAGAAATAAAGAAACTTAACTGGCCATGAAATTTCAAAAGTTTCAAATTTAAAAAACTTTCCAAAGTTTTTCAAATTTAAAAAACTTTCCAAAGTTTTTCAAATTTAAAAAACTTTAGAAATACATTATTTGGAAAATTTATAAAAGTTGAAAAAAAACTAAAATCAACTGTAAAACCTACCACTTTAAGAACCGTGACATTTTGCTCTATCTTCCTCTAGGATTTTTCTATACACATATTTTTTAAACTAACTGGTTTCATACAGTTTTATAATTTGCCTACTATAAAATGCACTAAAGTGGCCCTGGCTGGTATAGCTCAGTGGATTGAGTGAGGGCCTGTGAACCAAAAGATCACAGTTCGATTCCCAGTCAGGGCACATGCCTGGGTTGCAGGCCAGTTCCCAGCAGGGGACACATGAGAGGCAACCATACACTGATGTTTCTCTCCCTTTCTCCTTTACTTCTCCTCTAAATATAAATAAATAAAATCTTTTAAAAAATAATAAAAATAAATAAAGTGCACTAAAGTGAATATACTTTAAACTAAAACTTTCCACATATTCTGATTATTTCCTTGGAGCAAACACTTAAAAGATTAATTGAGAAATTAAAGGAAACATATTTAAGGCTTTAAAAAACAAATTGCTATATTATCTATTAAATATACTACTTACTCTATCCCCAGTAGTGACTTTTCCCCCAACTCTAACCAAAATTAGGTAATATTTTCCCCTTATGTTTTCCAATTTAAGAACAGAAAAAACTGCTCCTCCATGTTGTATTTCCATGTATGTAAATAAAAGGCTCTTTTAATTGTTCACGGTTGAATATGCTTATTAGATGTTTAATTTCTTCTATGATTATACATTTTCTTTGCCCATTTTCACTGTGACGTTGTATTCATATTGATGAATACAATTTTCTTGGTAGATATAAATTACTAATCTTTTCTGCACAACAACTAAAAAGATTTGTCCTAATTTTGAATGAGGCAATGAAATAAAAAAATTTAGTTAAGTCTATTAGGCTTTTTTTCTATAATCGTCATCTTTGACATTTTTTTTAGAAAACATTTTCACGCCCTATATTTTTACCTTCACCTCTACTTCCGTCTTATACTTATTAGATTTCTTTTTATATATAACTCTGCAGTCTACCTAGACTGGTTTTTAACATACTTTTTGATGTAGTTCTTGTGTTTTTTTCCCTCTCTTAAAACAAAGCAATTACCACATCACCAAAATGTTCATGCCTTTCTCTGGGAGCTATAATTATACTTTTACCATACTGTGAATTTGTACACAACCAAGGTCTACCTTCTGGCCTTGAAGAAAAGCAGTTTGCCACACCTAAAATATGCCTTTTGGGGATATTATTTTAAGCTGGTTACTTTTAAGAAACAAAAGGCTCAGTAAGGAACTTTGGCCCGCCCTCTTACCTGCCTAAAGGACTTCAGATAGAAGAACCTGCTCCCCGAAAGTGAGCTATCACCATAACATCAGAATGTGAACGAAGCGTGGCAGACCAGGCGGAACCTGCAAAGTCTGTTACATGGGCTGCTGTCCATGTCCTGTTGTTTCTGGGACACAGAAAGAATTTGTTTCCTACGCGTTTGCTCCTTCTCATGTACCTGGGACCTGCCTACTTTCCCTTTGAAGTCCCAGACCTCTGACTCCCTCACCTTAGTCCAGATCGGCAAATAAGCCTCAACTGCCCAGCTTGTCCTTGGGCCCCATATTTTTTTAAAGATTGCATTTATATATTTTCAGACAGAGGGGAAGGGAGAGAGAAAGAGAGGGAGAGAAACATTAATGTGTGGTTGCCTCTCAAGTGGCCCCCACCACACACACATACTAGGGACCTGGCCTTCAACCCAGGCATGTGCCCTGACTGCAGATTGAACCAGTGACACTTTGGATCGCAGGCCGGCACTCAACCCACTGAGCCACACCAGCCTGGGTGGGTCCCATATTCTTATGAAACCCCCGTATGTATATACATAATGAGTTTAGTTATTTCCTTCTGTTAATCTGTCTCATGTCATTTTGATTATTAGACCAGCCAGAAGAATGTAGAAGGGTAGGAGAATAATCATATTTCTTCCCCAACAATCTTGACTATGTTTTATTGATCTACCTTTTTCTTCTAGTGCTAATATCTCACTTTAAGTTGTTACAGGCTCACATTACATGTAACAGCTAGAGGGTGCGTGACTTTTTATTACTGCTCTTTCCAATAGTTTCCTGATGTGTTTTTCATCTATTTTTCCAGATGAACTTTAAAATTACCTATTCAATCCTAGTATGACTTTTTATTGAAATTGGATTGACTCTTTACATTAATTTAGAAAGAATTACTATTAATATAACACTTGGGTTTTCTATGCAGGAATTTGCCCTGGTTGTCAGGTAGCATAAATTTTGGCAAAACAAACAAACAAAAATGCTTACAGATTTAAAAAAAAACACCATACTCAGACAAAAAACTATCTCAAAGACCCTAATGAACCCAGGCCATGAGTGGTAGACATTCTTGCCCTGAAGCAGACAGAATGGACAGGTTTTTAGAGAAGCAATCTGGTTACCGCATTTTTCAGACTATAAGATGCACTTCCCCCCCCGCCCCAAATTTGAGAGGAATAATGGTTGTTAATGCTGCTGTTGAGTTCTGTTTACATTTACATTGGTGAAATATTATGTTATTTATGTTATTAAATATTTTACCACATTTTTTGCTTCAAAAATTTTCCCCAACTTTCCTCCTCTAAAACCTAGGTACATCTTGTGGTATGAAAAATATGGTATATGATTGGCAGCAGCAATGATTCCTGGGAGCAACCCCATCTCAGCATGCATTCCCACCACTGCAAAGGAGACAGGCAGGATGCTAGGCTAAGAAGGGCTTGAAGCCTCTACAAGACAAAATTTAAGCAAGTTTTTTAAGTGCCATTATATCACATGATATTTTTCTGATATGGATGAGAAAGATGACAAATACATTTTTGATTTAGATGGCTGATCACCATACACAAATGAAACAGAATAAATTAAAAATACTGTAAGACTATCATGGCAGCATTTTTCACAATAGCTGAAAAAGGTTCCCACACTTGGGAAACAACCCAAGTGGTCATTGACAGAGGCCTACATAAACAAAACATGGTGTACACAGACAATGAAGTATTATTCAGCCATATAAAGGAAGAAAATTCTCTCCCATGCTACAACATGGATGAAACTTCAGGACATCATGCTAAGAGAAAAGTCACAAAAGGACAACTATTGCATAAATCCACTTATAGAAGTTGCTTCGAGAAGTCAATTTTATAGAGACAGAAAGTAGATTGGTGGTTGCCAAAGACCTCGGGGAGAAGAGGATGACAGTTGTTGAATTTGGTAGACTCGTATCCAGTTCTGCGAGATAAAGGAGTTCTGCAGACTGGTCACACACCAATGTGAATGTACTTAGCACCACTGAACTATACGCTTAAACATGGTTAGGACCATGTCTGTTAGGACCAAACATGGTTAGGAGCATACATTTTATGCTCAAAACATTCTACTATCATTTTTAAATGATGCATGCTATATCTTTCTTTTTGTGTTACTAATTTTGCAAAACTTCTTTCATTTATTTAATAACTCTTTATTGAATAGTTGCTATGGTATAGACATTATTCCAGGGGCTGGTATGTAGCCATAATCAAGGCTCAGGAAAGTCCCTAGAATTTTGGAAGTCATGAAGCAGTGAGAGAAACAGAATAGCAATAAGTTAATACACATAGTTAATAAGAAAATATGTGGTAGTGGTAAGTTTTATAAAGAAAATAAATTAGGGTGATATGATATTGAGCTAATTTGGGGTTGCTTTAAATTGCATGTCAAAAGTCATGTTTATTTTCTACAGTATTAGACACACTAGGCTGTCAGGCCATAGGCCAACCAGGATAGCTAATGACATGCTGTGGGGACTTAGTTCGATTTAAACCGTTTTAATGCCATTGAAAATAGGATATGCTCTGCCCCATTGCCCCAATACATCAAGGTTGTGGGTTTGACCTCCGATCAGGGCAAACACCAGAAACAACCACTAAATGCATAAATAAATGCAACAACAAATTGATTTTTTCCTCTCTCTCTCTCCCTTCCTCTCTCACTCTAAAATCAATTAAAAAATAAGATAATGATCATAGTTTAATTTTTATTCAATAACCCACTGAACTGGATTTGCCATTGGAAAACTAGTGACAGTGTTTATGTAGGGCCTTATTCTGTGGCGAGTAAAATAGTGTGGACAAGAAAAGGGGTTGGATGGAAGGTAACCTCACCGGGTGATCTTATCATAATTCATAACCGAGCAGGCCACAGTGAAGAGTCATGCCTCAGGCATATAATTTTTAGTAAAAGGTTTATCTTTGCCTTAAGCAAGCCCTGCCCATTATTTCTGTGCATCTAGGACAACATACCTTTGAAATAAACTGTTACCACCCTCGAGAGAGCACATAACTTTGTTAACTATCCTATATTTCAATCCCTCCCTTGCTTCCTCACCGCCATGTAAGCTTCCTTGCATTCCCTCCTTAATTTCAAAGGCATAAAAGCTGCAAAACCGTTTTTCCCTGGAGCATGGGAGCTCTTGATCCCTGGCATATGTTACCAGTCTGGCTCAAATAAACTCTCATAAAAGTTTCCTACATGTTTGGATGTTTCTTACATCGACAATAGAAAGACCAGGTATAGGGAATCTGAGGATTTCTCATAACAGCACGCTGCCGTGGCAGGACCCTCTTTGCCCCTCAAAGTTTATAGAAGTCTGTGGAAGATTGGGATTTTGCACCAGGTGGTATCTAGACCCAGCCTTTGCAGGCTCGCAGGACCCAGCATGAGCCCCTTTAGAATTAGCCATTGGGAGCCCACTATTCCTCAGGAAACCTGGGGCACTGTAAACAGATCCTTGTCTTACCTCAGGGCCCCTTTTCAGAAAAGAAAGCTATTCCTGAGCCAGGGATCACCTTACACAGACAGGTACTAATCTTGGCAATAATTCATTCCTGCCACACTATGATTCATGCTTTGTTTCTCACTCGGCCCCACAATGAACTCGGAAGTGCCTAGAACAAAGAGCCGAGATCCCTAATCAGATGCTATGCTTAGCTCACTCATACTTTTTAAAATTACCATAGAAAGTTACCCCCGTGTACCTATACTTTGTTGGGAATATCTGGAGCTAATCATTACCTCATTATTTTCCAGGCTGAGGAAAAACAAACATTCAAGCAAGCCTGTTCACTGAGATGAATGTCACAATCCTTTTTGGTCAGACAGTCACCTGTAAGAGAGTTCTGTGAATACTACATGAATGAACACAGGACAGATGGAGATAAAATCGAGTTGCTGAATGGCTGCTGTAGGCCAGGCAGGAAGATGGATTTCAGGGCAAAACAGAGCAAGATGAACCTGATGCCTGCCACAGAGAATCTGCGGACCAACTACAAAACTAGATGATTCAAGAAGGAATTGAGGCAGGTGTTAGGATGGAAGAGGGAGTCGTGGGAGTACACAGCAGGAAACACGACCATCTGAAGCACGTGTGGGGTTGGGAAGTGGCAGGCAGGACTCTGGGTGAGGGGGCAGCATAGTCAAGGACCTAGAGGCAAAAGGAAATCCAGAAAAAAGTCTGGATTTACTGGGTTACAGGGCAAGAAGATGGTGCTGCGGGGGGAGAGGGTGATGGGCAGGGGTATGTGGTTGGGGCTGACCTGTGAAAGGTCTTGTGAAGGGTTAAATCAGGTGCAAGACTTGATTGAAATGTGAAACGTCCACTCTGAGGGCCCATGTGGGGAATGGAGAGAGAAAGCCTCAGTGTAAGGTACCAGCTAAGAGTCAGTTTATTTATTATTATTATTAATTATCATTATTATTATTTCTATCCTCACCTGACAACATTTTTTCTTGCTTTCAGAAAAGAGAGAGGGGTGAGAGAGAAACATCAATCAGCTGCCTTCTTGGACACACCCTGACTAGGGATCCAATCTGGAACCTGTGTGTGTGCCCTGACCAGGCATAGGATCAGGGACCTTTCTCTTTGCAGGATGACACCCAACCAACTGCGCCACACTGGTCAGGGCCATCTAGGAGTCAGTTTAAAGAGAAAGACTAGGAGATGGTTTGGGCTTAGGTAGCGGCAAGAGGAAAGAAAGAGAAATGGATGACTAGAGAGATTTAGGAGGCAGAACATACAAGAGTCCTTTTTTCTCACAGGTAAATAGTACCTGGGCCTCATTCGCTCCGTAGAGAAATCTAAGTGAGAAGAAAACAACTTTTGGAAGAGGATTCAGAGCCCATGAAGTCCTTACGAAGCCTCTTTGCTGTTCCAAAGAACCATCACTTAGGTTCTAAATGTAGAGACAAATTGTAAAGTGCATTCAAAGTGAAAATGCTTTCTCAGAGCTAATGGGGATTTCTTTTTTCCCAAAGGGGTCATCCCAGGAATTCCCTGTGTTCAGACAAATTGGGGAGTTGATAGGCCATGGGAGACATGCCGTCTATATTGTATAACTCCATTTATACAAAATTCTAGAAAATGCAAACTAATAGTAACAGAAATCAGATCAGTAGTTGCTTGGGAACAGGAGAGGCAGGGAGAGATAGAGAAGAGATTGCCAAGGGCAGGTTCCACGGGTGTACGGATATGTCAAAACAGCAGTGCAGTCCGTGCAGGGTCTTGTGTGTTAATTATACATCATCTGTGTAGGGCTCATTGTGTTAAAGAAAATAACTACAGGCCCAAAATGCTGTCACTGGTGTTGCAAGCCCATGATACAAAATACATTTAATACCTGATCTAATTGTAGCTTCAACCTTTTGCAGAAACATAATCTTAATCAACCAGTAAGGAATTTTGGGGTCAAGCACCAGTACGGTAATCTGTCATGTAGGCCTCTCTGCCCTCTCTCCCCAACCACAGAAGATGCAATTTCTCTTCCCCCAAAGGTTAAAAAATAATCCTTTTTGCCATCCCCACACTGAAGGGCTACCTCATCCCACTCATCTTCCTATAAAAATGTTCCTGATAGGCCCCCTGCCTTCCCCTAATGGAAGGTGACTTTACCTGTAATCATCCACTCTTTTAACTTCTTCATTTCACCCCCTTTCTGCCTATAAGAACCTTCCATTTTGTGCAACTTGTCAGAGCCTCCTTCTGATAGGATGTTGGTCAACAAGTTCCATTAGGCTCCTTCTGATAGGATGTTGATCAACAAGTTCCATTAGGCTCCTTCTGATAGGATGTTGCCCACTTAATGATCACTTAAGAAGCCAACCAGATCTTCAAATTTGCTCAGTTAAGTTTTGTTTTTTAGCAAGAGTACAGATAAAAACTAACACACTCACTTATAGCCCAGTGCCCATGCAGCTGCTCTGGAAAACAGTAGGTTGTGTCTTTAAAAAGTTAAAAGTAGAAAACCATATGACCCAGCAATTCCACTTCTGGAGAACTGAAAGCAGGGATTCCGAGAGATATTCATGCACCCGTGTTCATAGTGGGATTATCCGTAGTCACCAGAAAGAGGTGGCAAACCAGGTATGCACCAAAGGATGACTGGATGAACAAAACGTGGTATATACCTACAATGGAATATTACTTAGCCTTAAAAAGGAAGGAAATTCTGACACACACTACAACATGAGTGAATCTTGACAACATTATGCCCAGTGAAATAAGCATATCATCGTTAATACTGAATGACTACACTTATATGAAGTATCCAGAGTCCTTGGGGTCACAGACGAAGAAAGCAGAATGGTGGTACTCGCTTCGGCAGTACCAGTGCTAACCCTGGAACAATACAGAAAAGATTAGCGTGGCCCCAGCACAAGGATGACGTGCAAACCTGTGACATATTACATATTAGAAGGAAGGAGGGAAGGAGGGAGGGAGGGAAGCAAGGAAGGAAGGAAGGAATGAAAGAAGGAAGGAAGGAAGGAAGGAAGGAAGGAAGGAAGGAAGGAAGGAAGGAAGGAAGGAAGGGAGGAAAGAAGGAAGGAAGGGAGGAAGGAAGGAAAGAAAGTAGATATTGGTTGCCAAGGGCTTTGGGGATAGAAGGGATGGCGATGGAAATGGGGAGTTATTGATAAGTGGGTAGAGTTTCAGTTTGGGACGATGGAAAACTTCTGGAGATGAACAGTAGTGATGGTAGCACAACAATATGAATTTACTCAATGCCAATGAGCTGTACGCTTAGAAACGGTTAAGACAATAAATTCTGTTATGCAAACAGCTTTTAAAATTAAACCATTTTCTGAAAGAAAGGTCGTAATTCCTATCATCCACCCTAAAATGTTAAAAATTAGCTAAAGACCTATAACGAATACAAATAATATTGAATGTGAATTGTATTTGAAAAATAAAATTAGAAAACAAAATGTTCAAAGTTATTTCAAACCAATGCTAAATTAACATGGATTTTTTAAATGTTTTAATTTAAACCAATTACAAACACAATATACTTCCATTTAAGAAATATGGACCAAGAAGAAAATATTGTTAAAGGATAATTTTTAGAAAAATGTAAAATCATGACTCACTATAAAATGAAGACGTGTCGAAATTTTTATTTCACTCGTTATTAATAATGGAACCAGTAGGATGTTACAGCCAGTTCAAAGAAGAATTCAAAAAGCACAAATACTTAGGCCCACAGGCATGCCGGAGTGAATTTAGAAAGCAATACCAAACTGGTCAGTGATCGGGCGGTAATCCTTTACACTCTACGGAAAAACCCGTCCGCGCTTCTATGGACAAAAATCAGCTGCGCAACCACAGGCTTTTCTACAGTTTACAGAGTTGTAAAACGGCTCAAAACAGTACGCTGTATAGTCAGATAAATCTGAAAAGTGTGCAATCTAGCAACACCTCTTTGTGCGTGCTTTTCAAGTCTGAAAAACAAAATAAAATAACCCCTTGTCCCAGAAACACGCTCGCTTTCATACTTTTGAGTCAAGTTTAACCTGGACGATGAAGACCTTGTTAATAAGCACAGTAAACAGGTTTACGAAACGAAATTGCTCCAGTGCGAGGCTCGGGACCCGGTTCAGGACCCTGGTGCGTACCTGCCCGCGTGCTAGGTGGCGCCGGGAGCCGAGGCACCGCCCACTCGGCCGGGAGTGGCTGCAAGTGAACAGCGTAAAACCAGGACGGACCGCCAGGCGTGCGCCGGAGGGGCGGGAGGAGAGGCTACGCCTGGGGCCCAAAGCCGGAGCAGAGAAAAACTCTACAGTAGAGACCCGGGAAGGCAGGGGAACTGAACAACAACTAGCTGGGCGCGCCCCCGGAGCGGCACCGCCTCTTTCCTTCCCCGCCCACCGCCGGTGGAGCCTGGGGAGGCACCAGGGCGGGGCAACCTTTGCTCCCTCCGGGAGAAGCCTGGCTCCTGAGACGGGTGTTGGCGCTCACTGGACACTGGAGCGGGCTGGGGCCTGCTCGTCCCTGCCACCCGGGGGGGTTTGGTCGCGGGGTTCCTTTCTGGACGGCCGCACCTCGGACCGCGGTATCGGTGGGACCCACCCTCGACAGGTATCGATCGGGGAAGGCAGCTGCGTTGGAGGGAATTAGGGGCGAGCTGTCGAGTGGGGACGGTCCTGCGTCGCAAACCTAGGGCGTCCGGGAAAGAGTGGGGCGCAGGCCCCCGGCCCTTGGCGGCGCCCGTGCCCACTTCGGGGCTCGGAGCCGGTGCTCTCCGTGCGCGCGCTGGCCTGAGATCGCCGGGCGGCAGAGAAGGCGTCCGCGGAGAAGGCGAAAGGTGCGCTGTCCCGCGGCGGTGCAGCGCGGTCCCCCGGGATGCGGACGCCGGTGGCGATGACAGTGGGCATGGTGCTCGCGCCCTGCGGGCTGCTGCTCAACCTGACCGGCACGCTGGCGCCCGGCTGGCGGCAGCTGAAGGGCTTCCTCAACCAGCCGGTGGACGTGGTGCTGTACCAAGGCCTTTGGGACATCTGCCGCGAGCAGAGCAGCCAAGAGCGCCAGTGCGGCCAGCAGGACGACCTGGGGTACTTCAAGGCTGAACCTGTGCTCGTGGCGCGCGGACTCATGGTGACGTCCCTGGCGGTCACTGCGCTGGGGCTGCTGCTGGCGTCGCTCGGCGTGCGCTGCTGGGAGGACGAGCCCCGCTTTGCGCTGGCCGGCTTCTCCGGCTTGGTGCTCTTCGCCGCGGGCCTCTTCAGCCTCATCCCGGTGTCCTGGTACAACCACGTCCTGGCTAATCGTGCCGTCCTGCCCGCCCCGGAGAGCCCGGTTAAGGTGGAAGTCAGCTACAGCCTGGTGCTGGGCTACCTGGGCAGCTGCCTGCTTCTGCTGGGCGGCTCCTCGCTGGCGCTCAGCTTCGCGCCCTGGTGCGAGGAGTG
Source organism: Artibeus jamaicensis (assembly GCF_021234435.1). Classification (NCBI taxonomy): domain Eukaryota; kingdom Metazoa; phylum Chordata; class Mammalia; order Chiroptera; family Phyllostomidae; genus Artibeus; species Artibeus jamaicensis. The sequence continues at coordinate 15,443,088 of NW_026522056.1, read as the reverse complement.
CTGTCGACGCCGCCGCAAAGCGCCCTCCGGCAGCGCCCGCCGCCCCAGCGTCAGCACCGTGTACGTGGACTGGCCGCAGCCCGCGCTCACGCCCGCCATCAAGTACTACAGCGACGGCCAGCACCGGCCGCGGCCCGCGGAGGCGGGCCCCACGGACAAGCCCAAGGTGGGCTTCCCCATGCCGCGGCCGCCACCCAAGACCTACACCAACGCGGTGGACGTGCTCGACGGGGAAACGGGGGCCCACTCCCACGGCGCCTCCTCGCGCAGCACGCGCCCCTGCCACAGCTCCCTGCCCTGCGACTCGGATCTGTAGACGGCGCCCCCAGCTTGCGCTGCCTGGATGGAGGACTCACGCCACCACCGTCGTACCTTAAACGTGTCTGTTACCTTGGGGCTTGGAGTCGGAACCTTGGACATGTTCGTGCTCCTGTGACTGGTTTGGAGGGCAGTCTTCCTTTCCTGTGGCCAAACTAGACCTCTGTGGATGATTACTACAGGTTGGGTTGGGTTTTCTTTTTACAGAGTTGTTTTTCTCTCCAGAGGAATCGGGGGTTTTATAGGGTGACAGGCTCATTCATCATCCTTTCAGCCGAAGGACATGTAGCGACTTTGCATCTTGTTGACAAGGGACAATAACAACAAAAAAGTCAGACTCAGCCATGGAGAGTAAAAAATCGATTTAACACCCTGAAACAATATTCTGAAATGCTGATGAACTTTGCATCGACGTAATTAAATATTATTAATTTTTCTGCTGGATAATTCATTTTCATGCACGCTCTCAAGAGACCGGTCTACTCCCAACTATGTTTGAATGAAGCTCTTAAAAATAAACGTAGAGTCGTGTAAATATAGCAGCTTTCCTGGAATGAAATAACCCGATTCACTCATATTTACATTTCCTCATTATAAATAGGATTTATCTCTTTTTATTGCTTACTTTTTGATTTGAAAGTTGAGGTCATGCCAGAGTTTCCCTTCTAGAAGCCAGAGAAGAACGAAAGGACAGATACTGTACCGTTCTGTCCCTCAGCTTCCTCGCCCTAGACTTAGAAGGCCGTCAATTAAATACTTGGTGCAAAATGGAAGTTGTTGATCATATTACTCTAAAGGACATGTTTATAGATCTCTCATTTCTATATAAAATTTGAAAGTAAGACTTGCAGCATACTCACAAAAGCTGTTTGTCTCCAGTACAACCTTCTGGAGTTTAAACCTTAATTACCAACAAGTTCCTGGCTGCCTGAGCACTGTTCCCAGAAATCTTGCTCTCAGAACTTTGCACCTCTTGGTGTAAGATTGCTGAAAGAGGCGAGGGAGCCCTGCTGAAGTTCCTGCCTCCTTTATTTTTGGGTTCATGCTGTCTTCTGTGCAGCATCAGGTCTATTGTTGGAAAAGCTTTAAGTGCCAGTTTCCACAGGAAGTGCGACTAGAAATCGTTTCCTCTTGTAACGGTGATGCCCAGAGTCATGAGTAGGCTTCTGTGCGTTCTTGAGAAGGACTCGATTTCATGAGTAGGGCTGGCTCTCATTCCTAGTGATTGATTTCCAGGTGCCTTTAACGGAACCGCATCTCACCTTTCAAACCTGCTGCTGGTAGCCATGTCAGAGGCAGGAGCGATCTGTTCCGAGAGAGACCACTGAGAGCCCAGGGCTACAGAACTAACTGAACAGCAGAGGCTGATCGGTAGCAGCGGAAGGGATAACGCAGATTTACTTCCTTGGCCATTTGGTACTGGAATTACCTGTTTCTATCTTTTCACGACCAGACTTTAAAGTGCAGGCATATCATCTGGGGATCTTTTTCAAATGCAAATTCTGATTCAGTTGGTCCAGAGTGAAGCTGATTTCCTAAGATCTCCCAGGAGATGCTAAGGCTGATGGTTCCTGGCCCCCACTTGTGGCTGCCAGGCTTTCACTGGGCCTGGGCCTCGCTCAGATTTCAGCCCAACTGGCAGCGCATTATCAGACCTTTGAGAGCTTGCCCTCTGGTTGAGTTGGGGGCTGCTTTCCCACGAACAGCCAGAGTGGAGACAAGGCAGGGCTGCTGTTTACAGCTAACACCTCAGAAAGGGATCAGGCCCCTGAGGAGTCAGGACCTAGCATGTAGCACAAAGACTCTGGATTTCTGGCAAGTACCAAATTTACCGAAAATTTTCTGCATCATAATTCCACGCATTTCTAGGGAAGGTTTGATAAAAGCAAACAAGTGTTTTGCATGTTTTGCGTTTCCCCCCTGCCCCGAATTATTATCCACTGGCTTATATTCAAAACACTTCCTCTCTGCTGATTAAGAGCAAACCACAGCTCTGCCTGGTGTAGCTTAGTGGATTGAGCACTGGCTTGCAACCCAAAAGGTCATCAGTTCTATTCTGGGTCAGGGCACACAGCTGGGTTGTGGGCCAGGTTCCTGGTTGGGGGGCGCGCGATGTATCTCTCACACTTCCATGTTTCTCTCACTCTTCCTCCCTCCCTCCCTGTCTCTCAGTTGACACTCTAGAAAGGCTAGCTGCAGGCGGCCAGCCCCTCAGAAGTTGCTGTTGGGAGTGAAAACTCACCCTAAACTTAACACTGACTAGGTAGCAACCACACCACAGTGAAGATACTCATGGGAAACAGCATGACCACCCTGCCTGAAGCCCTTCACTCCCGTCACTGCCATCACCACTCACTTCTAATAATCCTCTTTACACACCAAAGTTCGTGTTCTCATTGAATGGATGAAATCTTTTCAAGATTACTCAGGGCATGCCTGGAGAAGGGGGGAATCTGCAAGTAGAGCAGATGTTGCATTAGCACAGCCCCCGCCCGGCCCATTCTCCAGTCCGGCCCCCACGCCCTCACTAAGGAGGAGTGAACTTTGGAGCCTGCACAGGGCCCTCCCTTGCGGAGGCTGCGGGAGGAGCTGTCAAAGGTGCTTCAGCCACCGCCCTATTGTTTCCTACATCATTCATTCAGCAAGGTTCGACACGCCTGCCATTCTGCTAGCACCTTGGAAAACAAAACTATTCTGGGCCCTGCCTTGTGGAACTCACATAGTCCAGTGTGAGAGTCCAGTGTGCAAGGAAGATGAAGACCAATAAACCAGAATCCAGGGCTGGAGAAAAGGGTGATATTTTAGGCAGGGTGGTCAGGAAGTGCTACAGTGATATGGGAAACTTTGGAAAACCTCTGTTTAACCTTTATTTGCCCAGGCCCCAGGCGCCCTAGGGAGAATGATGGGGCTGTCTAGGATAAGTAAACAACAGTGCATTAGCTAGATTGAGATTAACACCCCTCTGTTAAAAACTGACCTTCGAATTTAGCCTTTGTCCTCTGCTTCTGCCCCATAGCTAGAACTAACTTCCGAATTCCGCTTCTGTATCCGGCTTTGCTACGTAGAGAAGAAGACCCTGTAAACTATAAAAACCCCAAGAATCCTTTGTTCGGGGCTCAGAATTTGGACACTGACTCCTCTGGGCCCGTGCACGTTAAATAAACCTCATACTCCAGAAACCCTCGGTGTCTGGTCGCGTCATTTTCCTGCAACAACGGGAGCAGGAAAATGAAAGAGAGGGGGGACACTATCTGTGGAGTAGCCACCCTCTGTCTCACTGCTTTGGTAATGAGCTTTTTCTTTCACCTAAAACTCAAAAAAAAAAAAAAAAAAGAGGGGGAAGAGGGAGAGGGAAGCCTTCCAGGCTGAGAGAACAGCAAACTCCCACACCCACTGAAGAAGCAGTGGTTAAAACAGGTAGGCGGAGCGGTCTTGGCTCCCACCGGTGTGACTGCTGCTTCTCTGTAGAGCAAGGTCGCCAGGGCAGGAAGAAGCTGGGGGTGCCAGTGAGTGTGTGGGGGGCTTCTTCGTGCCTTTTATCAGGCTAATAGCTTCTCTAGGAGGGAATAATTCAATCTGTTTAATAAAAATGGAACAAATTCAATCTGTTTAATAAAAATGTTTTCAGAATAAAATACAAACCATGCTGTTGAGGAACATTCTATCCTGCCAATGTGTGAATGGCCCTACAATGCAGTTGGCAGAGAAGAAATTTGAGCCTCATCACACATCCCCAGAGGACTGAAAGGTTAACCACCAGGATCCCTGACCCCTGCCTGACTCATATACCCCCTCTTTCACCCCTCACCTTCACACTGACCTCCCTGAAAGGTCTGTCATTCATCTCTTCAAAGCCCTGGGGATCTTTCTTAGGTATCATGCACTCTTAGCTTAAATTCCATTCACGGTTTGGCCAAGGCCTAGGTTTCCACCCCCATTACTCTCTCCCACACATGAACCCTAAGCTACTCTCCCACTACAGTTTAGAGGACTCGTATTTGCACATATGAGGCGCATGTCTACTGTGTATTTTTCTTCCTGTACTCTCCCAATTTACCTCTAAATTGAAGGTAAGGGCAGGGTTTCTATTTATTTTGTAATCCTAGAATGGGTACTAACACTTCTCTAGTGCCTGTTAGCAATTGAATGAGTTCAAGTTACCGCTAAAAGCTATTTCTGTACCCAGATTCTTCCTCTCCTTATACACAATGGTCATGTACAAAGAAAGTAATCTGTGGCCTGAGGCCACTGGCCCAAACTCAGGGCTGCAGGTGGGGAGTGGGCCCAGGAAACCCTGTGACCCGGGCTACACCCTGCTGTTAGTGGCAAGGGAAATGCCGGACAAGTCACTGTCACTTTTCCAGAACTTGGGTAACACGTGCTTCCTTAAGCCCCAGCTCTGTTCTTGTTGAGCTTCAGTTTCCTCATCTGTACAACTGGGAAGACCAGATCAGATGTCATCAGAGGGTCTGTTTAAATCTAATATTCTGAGAACGAAGATGGAGAATTAGATGAGGCTGAGTGGAAACATGAAATGTGAACAGCGAAGGCTAGGGAAACTGACTGGTCTTTAAAATTAGTGACCGGGCTGATAGCAGTGAACTCCACGGTCTAGTCCTTGGTTTCTCTGAATTTCATAAACCTCCCAGGAGTTCAAATACTAGGAACTTGGTACTCTCCCCTCTTCATCCATGACCTGTTCCCCATACGCATAAAGCACTTCATTTAACTCTTAATTGCTAACAACACACGCAAAAGTTCAAGTTTTGCGTAGGGCGTTTTGAGCCTAAGGCATGAGCCAATGAACTTTTCTAAATCTCCTTGTTCTTCTAGAAAGACACTCAATCCTGTTACCAGGTTCTAGAGGTTGAGTTCTTACAAGGAAATTCGTGTTAAATGTCTGCTACTGGCTTACTGCTCCATCTACTAGTGGAGAGAAATTAAGTAGGTAATCAGCACCTTACATACGGACCATCACAATGGGAGGCTCTTACAGTTGAAAACATGTCTCTGCTCCAAATAGACAAGATGATATATTGCAACCCGTGTAGAGGAGAGGGATTATTAGAAACTAAGTGTAAAATTTTAAGTATCCATTTAGGAAATGAGGTCCTTCTGGTGAAAAGGACATTCAGGTGTGTTTTGTAAATTCTTGGATAGGGAAAGCATAACGGGGCGTGTTAAACTAGATTCACACAGGTCGATACTTAGGCATTCAGTCCTAAGCGACCAAAGATCGGAAAAGATATAAATAAGCAGCAAGTGAGGAGAGCTGTATCCATGATCCACCGGAACACTTGGCAGCGGTCAGCTCTCTTCCTCCCAGAGAGAAGAAATAAGGGGGGGTTTCTGGGGCCAAACAGGAAATGAGGCCTGTAGCTGAGAAGGGTGGGTTCAGAAGGAACATTTTTTCACAGAGCCTGTGAAGTGGGCTGAGCTGCTGACACCCACACAAGGCTTACGGGAGACGCCGGCAGTGGCAGGTGCCCAGAGAAAGTGGTAGTACTGTTGTGCCTTTGACTGGGTTCTTCTGTGCCATTTTAATGCACTTTTGCCCAGGGGAAGGCAGAGCCTTGCCAAGGGAAAACTTGGCAGTGAGGGTGGCTCTTGGGAGAGGATAGCCAGATAAACCCAAGATTCACCCTGTGGATGAGAAGGGTGGAGCATACTATGGTGCTAAATTGGTCCCTCTGGAAGACAGCGGAGCCCCAGCAGCACTGTATGGATGCTGCTGCAGCTCCCAGCCTCAGAAAGGTGGGGCCCCCAGCGATTGCTCCTCAGGGTAAGTTGCTTCCTACTTGGGACATTTTACACTGGTATGTTACATACTATACCCACAGTAACAAACCTAGGGCTTCTCCTTATGCACAAAAGCCCATGCACACTCACTCTGTAAGAAACTAAATAGGAATAGTCTAGAAAAGATCCAAGCAAGAAAAGTCTTCCAAGTCAAGTTGTGTTTATTACAATTGGGTCTCACGCTATCAGACTCAGGTATAATGCAAAGTGTACAGGCATTGTTCATATTTTCATCTGATGCCCAATTGGCCTGGTGTACGTTCCGCTAATCCAATTTTTCTCCTTGGGGAAACAGTTTCATGACTGAGTTGCCCACAGTTGCTACTACTACTGAGTTTTAGACCATGAGCTGCTTTGTTACGTGTCTCCCATCACAGATTCAGTGCCCCGGCTGCTTATGTGGGTGTGAATGAAGCAGACCCAGGAAGACAAGCAGAGGTAGAGCAGCCAGAGGGAGTTTGGGTTCTCAGTAGTGCCTGCGTGTTTGCCCCGCAGGCAGGAGCCAGCTAAGATGAGTCTTCCCGGCCCACACCTACCACTCTGCCTGCTGCTGCCCTCTGGACCCACCTGCTGCAAAGAAGTCGGGCCAATCATTCATCTGAGTTTCTACATTTGTAAAGTACTTCACCAGTACTTTGTTTTAGAATCACTTGAGAGCATAAGAAAATCACTGATTCCATAAATTTTCAGGAAAAAAATGAGTGCTAACTTGGCGGCAAACTGTATCTGAGCAAGGGAATGGCAGGAAGCGAACACATCTACATTGACTACACTGCAGAAACCTGGCCTTTAGCTCAAAAGGTAAATAGTTTCAAGGGAACTTGTTTCCATGTGTACGATGGAGAAACAGGTTCAGAGAGATTAACTGGCTCACAGTCAGTGTCAGATTCAAATGCAGAACTCCTGACTGGTCCTGGGCCGGTGCTGAGATGAGACAGTTTCTGCTGATGAGCTGCGGCCTAAGGTACCTGAAGAGGGAACTGTTTCCAACACCCACCGACAAAACCGATGGCCGCTTCAAATCCGGAAAGCAGTGATTTTAATAATAAGTGACCACTGCCCATAAACTCTTCCAGAAGTTAAAACCGTTCACAATGAAATGTATAAACAATCTGTATTGAGATTTCTCAGCTCCTTCTTTTTTTCTTTTTCTTCATCAGATTAGTCAGTTTGCACCGAGGTTAACAACTCCTACCAGGGAAGAGAGTTGAAGTTAGAGAATATGGACTACGTTAAAACAAAGCAAAAGCACAGAGCCGGTTGAACTGTACAGAAGCTGGAGGAGATCACAGGGAGAGGTGGATTGTAGGAGTGACTCCAATAACCCTGCTAACATCCCCCAGCCCAGCCCACAGTAGGACTGAACTCCTGGTGGAAGTCTGCCAAGAGCTGAATTTCTTGATTGCTATCTCATGCACTGCTCACTTCGGTTTGAACAACTGAAGATGGAACAGAGTCTAAAGACAAAAAAAGTTGCTGGCCATTCGGTGGATACACATAAAAGCATCATTCTCTAGTCAGTGCCGCCTGCTCTTACCCAGCTGGGAGTTTTCAGAAGGGTCCTTCTCTAACTGTTGCTCAAGAATTGGTTTTCCTCAAAGGCACTTGCAGGCATACCTGTTCATCGTAGGCTTCATTGACGAAAGTCTCGCTGTTCATTAGGTTCTCTTCTTCTTCTTGGTCATCTTCTTTATGGCTGGCCACATTTCTTGATGAGGCTGTAGTATTCCTAGAAATCAAAGAAACAGAGTCAAAAGAGTTGCCCCTTGAGTTAGAAGCTGGGATTGGCGAATGGTTAAAAAGGGCCAACTTGTCTCCATCACAGGATTTTTTAAGAAATTATGCCCTGTTTTAATTGTCTCTTTAACAAAGCAAACCACCTAGAAAGGGCAACCCTTGAGTCGATTTTTATTTGTTACTAAGTATTCGCTTAACTCCTGACTTGATGATACATCTCTCAATAGAGGGGAGCTAGGTAATGGGGGTCAATGAGTACTGAATCCAAGGACAGGTCAGTGGCAAATGAACACCGGTAATTGGCAAGTTAATGTAGTTTAAAAAAAACTGAGGTGACAATCAGAATCCCTAGGGTAGCATCTCAGTCACCCTAATATTAACCAGTTAGCTGTTAACTAACCAGTGTTACCTTGGGCAAAGACAACTCACTTCCCTGACCTGCAGTCTGCAAACTGAAGGCTGGGCAGAGACGGAACTTTGAAAACTTTCGTCACTTCTACATTTCTTGATACATAGGCTGTTTAATGCCTGATTATCTGATCAGTGTCTTCAGTCACTATATCTTGATATGCTATGGTTTATTTTGTCATCATTTCTACACTAAATCATCATTTCATTATTCATGTTTGTTTTGTTAATCCACTGCCTGTCTTGCTCTTTGGCAAAACGGTGCTTTTGCTTTAAATCTTTCCTGAGTTTCTTTATTTCACCTCCTGTTGCAGGATGGGAGATGCCCCATCCAAATTCATATGTCTCGGTCATAAACCCCATTCCTTTAGAATGTAATCGTATTTGGAAAGAGGTAATTGTGTTAAAAGGAGGTCACGAGTTTGGGCCCTAGTTCAATGTGACTGATGTCCTTACAAGAAGAAGAGAGTCGGCCCCAGACACGCACAGAGGGAAGGAAGACCTTGGGAGGTCACAGAGAAATCTGCACCCAGTTTAAGGAGAAAACCAGCCCTCAGCCTCAGAAGAAACCAACCCCACTAACACGCTGATTTCAGACTTCCAGCCTCCAGAACTGTGAGGAAATAAATTTCTGTTGTTGAAGACGCCCAGTCTGTGGTCTTTGTTATGGCAGCCCTAGCAAACTAATACACCTCTCCTAACAAATTTTCCATCTAGCTGTTGGACTAACTCCGCCTCATCAGTGGGGAGTCACCTCCCTTCATCCCGGCCATTGCGCCCCTGGCAACTGTTGGGGCAGGTGTATCTGCCCCAGGTATCACTCGAAAAGATGATCCTAGTTATTACTTTTCCAGTCATTTCACAGGTGAGGCTGCTTCATCACTAAGTAAAGCCTTTCTCAGAGGACATGTTTCCAGAGTGGACTCATACCTCCAAACCCATTCATCTTATTTTATAAGCAACTTCTTCAGAATAACACTCTCCCATGAGGACATTAAGAGCTGCTCACCTTTTTAGTTTATGGTCTTTTCTGAAACACACAAATGCTCCCAGAGCCACCAGAACAACTGATAAGCTGATGGTTGAGCCGAGGGTGATGTAGCCCAGGGCGGGCCCACGCACCGCCTCCTCACAGACCTCTCCATTGTTTTCCACCAGGCAGCTGCATTTTCGCAGCTCTCCTTCCATGGTACAGATGCCCCTCCCATTACAGAAATCGCCGCTACAAGGCAGCTGCTTTGTCCTCTGTGAGTCCTCGGGCTGCACAGGCTTCCCTCTTTCCTTGGCTTCTGAGGTCTTGCTTTCTTGAGCAGGGACGAGAGGGATTGGTGTTTTTCTCACAGGATGATTCATACCTTCTGGGCCCAGGGAAGTAGCCAAAATGGGCTTGGAAGCCTGGGGGTGCAGGGCAATTTTAGGAGTGACCCTTTCTGCAGCCTCTAGCATTTCAGGTGTTGGTGTTGAAAGGGTTTTATCTGGAGAGGTGCCTACAAAAAGAGCAGGTAGGAGTGTGGGCACACACACATTTGTCAGCTAAGAGCTATTTCAGAAGAACAAGAATTCTAATGGACTTAACCAGATGAAGTTGAATTTATAAAATCACAAATCACTCCCATCACTTTTGGCCAAAGGAAAAAACTATTAAAATTTGTATTAAAAACTGCCTATCTTACAGCACTTAAAACGTTTGGTTCAGGACCAGTCTATCAATCAGAGCAGTCTACTTTTAGAGGCAGGTCTGCATGGGTTTAGCCAAGGCAGACCCTGTCACTGACAATGTTTTATTCTACAAGGACCAGTGTGGTAGACTTAAATAGTAAATGTAGAGACTAGAAAGATTTTTTCAAATATAAATTTATCTATAAATATTTAAAACTTTTTATTAAGATTTATTCAGAGAGAAACATCAACTTGTTGTTCCACTTATTTATTCATTCATTGGTTGATTCTTATACATGCCCTGACCAGGATCAAACCCCCAACCTTGGCAATGAGGACAACATTTTAACCGATGGAGCTATCTGGCCAGGATCTACTTAAAACTCTTTTGAGTCCAAGTAAACTGTAAGTTGAGCAAAATCTACGACTGGCAAATGTTGAACCAGATGCAGTGGTGGTAGTAGGAGGGGCACACATTAGGCAGGGGATAGGCAACAGGGTGCTTCTAACCATAGAGGATTCTGAAGTGAAGTCTGTTTAAGGCATCTCCCTGTATTGTCTGTTATTGTCAGCATGAGTGTTATCCTCATGTGAACACTGAAGGCCAAACTGCAGGGAGGGAAGGCTACAGTATTAGCAATGAAACTGCTTCTTGCCTCTGCCTTAACCTGGTTCACTGGAGTGCTTCCATCCTGGGCAGTTTAGGGTCCCTCCTGGTAAGGCATATCCAAAGGAAGCCAGTGCCACTTTGTACACTCAGTAATCCTCTCCAAAAAAGTGATGCAAAAGTCAGGGTGAAATAATTATCAAGGAGCCAAGTTAACTATTGGCCCTAGTCGTCAGGAATGGGAGAGCAAGTGCAAGTATGTCAGTTTTCTCATTTAGTTTTAAAACCAGGTGATCAGGATGACAAATGTCTCACTCATTGCCTCCCCACCCTTGACTCATTACCAGCACAGGGCTTTCAACAAAACCACCCTCATTTACAAGACCACCAGATCAACCCTGGAAAATTCATTCTCTTTCCTAGTTAGGATGGACTGATTAGGGGTATCATTTGTCTTCCAGCCGGTCAGGTTTTAGAAGGTGAGAATAGAAATTGAGAAGCCAATGAGAACACTTCACTGTAAGATGCATTTTCTAAATCTTTTTCTTTAGTAGTTATGACAAGTTTCAGTACCACGTCCACTGCCTCTTCAATTCTGTAGCTTATAGGACCTGGATACCATTGGAGATACAGCTATAGCATTAGGAGAGGGTGGTTACAGGCAGAATTAGCTATAATTGCTCAGATGACTGGCTGTGAACACACATTTCCATGAAGGCACTATTTGGCACAGAATTGCTATACCAGCCATTTATAGTTAACATTTAAGTACTAACATGGCGGCTTTATACACATTCTCTTATATTCCTTAACACCTCTGTAAGGTAGAAAGTGTTATTTCCACATTGAAAAGGGGGAACCAAGAGAGGTCAAATAGTTTGCCTAATGAGCATCCCCTGGGCTATGCTTACCAAATGATCAAAAATGGGCTAAGCCAAATGTAGGTGAAATGCGTGTTCTCTCAAACCACACTCAAACTGGCCATCCCACTGCAGCTCACTATCACACTGCCTGCTCTAAAATCAAATCAGAGGGCACGTTAGCTTTCCACGAGGGGTTCCCGTATGCCATGTCCAATTGCCCAGATTGGGAGTTTCCTATTGTTCGGTTTAAAGAGACACGGTGATAACAAGTTAGTAATTAAGAGGATAAAAGCTTAAGGAGTATTGACAAATTCAATATCACTAAAAGTCAGCCACTCACAGTGATGAACAGAAATTACTCACAGCTCATTTCATCAGATGCATCCAGACAGTCAGCACGACCGTCACACACTTGCTCCGTGGAAATGCATTTCCGACCGTCCTTACAGGACTGTGATGGTGCAGAGCAGTGGACAGCTTCAATGCATCTGTTTGTGTCGGCCAAGTAGTATCCGCTGGAGCACTTGCAGGTCTGTCCTGCAGGCTTCGGCAAACAAATGTGGCTACATCCTCCATTGTCTTTTGAGCAGCTGTTACTACCTGTGGATTCCTGCCCTGTAAATATATCCAATTAGGGTTTTTTTTCTTAAGGGTCTTTTGCAAATTTTCTGCAGATAGACTGTCAGAGTTATAGGGCCCAGATGTTTCCCCAGAGGTGACAGCTTTGCAGTTTAATTCCTTTTAGTCAACTGGGAACCAAGTAATTGGTGATTCTTCTTCACGGATAAAAATGGCGTTAGAAGCCTAAGCATTCAGACAAGGGACGGGCTTGAGAAAAACTGAGGTAAACTGTGGTTCATCCAAGACCCCATTGTAAATTGTCTCCTCTTCTCACATCAACCACCCAACATTGGAACTGGAAGGGCCTTACACATAAAGCTCTCCTCAAATGAAACTATGGGGGCTGCTGTGGTCCCTATGATCCCTCTAACAATTGTACAGAGCGAACAGATTGGCGATTGCCAGATGGTGTGGGCAGTAGGTGGGGGGGAGGGCAGTTGGAGAAGAGTCTGACTAAGTCTCTTCTAGTTTCCCATAGTTCTTCAAAGCTTTTATCTTAATATTTAACTTCTAGCAAGCATTTTACCTTTTAAGAGATTCCAGGAGTTGTGGAATAGGTGTATATGTAGTATAGATACAACATACTTTAAGGGTGACAGAGACCCTCCTTAATTCTGGTTCTCAGAATTAAGCAACAGGTGAAGATCAATTTGTGATATGACCATTAGCACATTGAAGAATGCTAGAAAAGGTTCTCCCACAAAACCAAGACTTTAGGATTCAGTGTGATTAATTCAGTTATAAAGGTTAGCTTTCAAGAGCAAAGCAATGGAGCAGCATTCTCTTAAGCCTGATCTGTATACTCAACAACCATGAGAAAGGTAGGGGTGATTAACTGTTTGAGCTCACATTGTTGGTATTAATCTCCACTAGGAACAGATTTCTTCTATTACTACTTCAACCGAGCCCACCACCATCCTCCCCAAACTCTCAGTCAGGCAGCCCATTTGTGTCTATAAGAAAAGTGGAGAAAAACTGCTGAGTGCCCCCCCCTTGATACTTCAAGGACTAGATGACATCACAAGTAGATACGAGTGACAGTGAGTGGCATGAAAACTGGCTCCACTTTAGAGCTGAAAGTGGGTTTTGATTATACCACAGTTGTAATTAATCTATAATAATAGAACTGAAAATAGAACTCAAGTGAACCAAGCTCCAGTCCGGTCTGAATTTCAGTCTCGTACGCCTAGAAGACATCCACTCACCACTAGTGCCTCTTCTAGTAAGGAACAGAACTAGTTAGAGACTAGAACCAGACTGCATATAACTGCAGAGAGACAAGAGAGTTACGAAGATCTATAGGAACTGGGCAGAGAAATATTTTAGTGCAAAACACAAAGATATTTTGAAGAGATAACGAAGGATGGAGCACCGTCTCCAGGGAGAAATTCAGTAGACTTCAGTGTTGTTGTCATCCTCTCGGAGTTACCTGCTTACCCTGTTGTCGAAGTTTACTGTATACTTTCAAATCCACAATCTTCTGGTCTACTTGGAACCACCGGTTTTCTGAAAGTTCCGCCTTGCTGTACCAAACTTTAGTGATTTGGGCTGAAACAAAAGCCAGTGAACAATCATGAATGAAAGTGAGATTTTAAGACAGCTTCCTGGGCAAAGAACATTGCTCAATGTGAAAACTGTTACTTGTTTGCATAAACTCCAGTTGAGTAACAAGAGTTTTAGAGAAGAGGCCTATATTTGCCTAAATCTTGTTTCTTGGAAGAAACTTCAGATCTTTTTCCAAAATTAAATCAGGTATTAATAAGCTATGTTGAGTCATTCATATATGTCCAGATATCTAAAGATAGGAAATTAGGATATATGAAACTTCAACCAGCCCATACAACTGATGGATAATAAATTTAAACATTGTTCTAGAACATTTCAAAAAAGGGCTTATTTGCAACAAGAGTCATTATAGGATCTTAAAATAGATGGCAAGTGTCTTCTGACATATCTAATAAATAAGAATCTCTGGGGTAGAATCTGACAACTCGTCTTTGAAATTCTGATGTGGCCAAGCCCAATAGGTCAATGGACCAGAATTTGAAAATATAAAGAGACAGGTTTATTTTAAACACATATGCTATACATTTTACTTTTTTAAAGCAAATCTAGGTTCTAGCCAGAAACAATATACTAGAGCAGCAATTTTCTACCACTGTGCCATGGCACACTGGTGCACCACAAGAACTTCTAAAACATGCAACACCTGACTATTTCATCAGGGGCACTGGCTTCTGTTCTCTTTGACTGTTAATTTTTTAAAAAATTATGACAATCAAAATAACCACAGCCATCTGGTGTGAATGAATCAAATTATACTTTTTTGTCAGACTGGCAAAAATATATTTTTTATGTGTCACAAAGTGTTAGTAATTGGTTTCTGTGCCATAACATGAAAAAGGTTGAAAATCACTGTACTAGATAGAGCACTGTGGTTTAGGACAATCTCTGAATATACTAGAAATACTCTGCAGGTTGAAAATGTTCCATAATTACCTAGTATTGTCATACTGTATTTAGTCAGCTGAAGCAGGTACTGCCTTCCTTCCACAGGTAAGGTGTTACAGCTCCTAGCTACTATTAACTGTCAGAGTAGTTGTACAACCTACTTTCAATTTCTGGTCCAGTTCTCTCTCTACTATGTCAGGTGTCCTCTGAAGCAGGGAGCCTTATATGAATGCCAGAAATCTCAGGCAGAAATGGACTACACAAAAAATAACCCAAGAAGTTAAAGCTCCCCCAGGTCACAGAATCACTGTTACACACACATGTTAGATTAGGAAAGTTGTTTAGTGATTCTTCCCATAGAAAGACACTGCCAAAGACCAGGGCTAAGCAGTAGCAGACTCTCTTTAGATACCCAGGAGCAAAGTCAGATCGCAAAGACAATCAGATATAGAATGGAGACCTACCGTCATCGACTGTTGTCCAGAACAGCATGCCTTGGCCATAAGCAAAGAGATTAAGGCCCTGGATTCCTCTGCGGTCTACTCTGTATCTGGAGCCGTCTTGTTGAATACTTTCTATGAGTCCTCTCCCTAGAGAGAGAGTGTCGGTTTACTTCACTTCGACCAAACAGCTGTGCTGGGCCCTGCCGCCCCTCCAGGAGGAGACGGTCTGCCCTACGTTCCCTGAAGGCCAGATCTTCTTCATTCACTCTCCCCTAACGATGCTGCACAAAGACTTGCCCGTGTGTATTTTAAGTTCTCCATGTTACACCTTCACAAAGGGGCTATTGCACAACTATGGGCTGATACATGCAACTCAGGATGGAGAATGATTTTATTTATTTGGAATGTGGTACAGAAAATATAAACTCCAACCTAAAAGCTATTTGAAATTACGGCTGAAGAGCAGAAAGCTGAATGTTTCTACTTCACTCTGGCCAAGGTCCCTCAGACTCACATTCAGGGTGTAGGTAATAATTACCAGTATCAGCCCAGTATACTCGAGCTCCTGAATCGGAAAAGGTCAGACCCACAGGGACCTGGGATTTCTGCCACAGCACCTTCCTCCTGCTGCCATCCATGAAGGCACAGTCGATGCTGGAGCCATGCCCACCATCACCCTGGGGACGCAGATCCACAAAACACATGACCACAGTAGGTGGGTGGACCGCAACACAGGTTGGGCGGTACAGGTCTTCGCCGAACACGACAGTGGAATACCGGCCTTCAGACGAAACCACGTTGATATGAGGATTCTCACTGTCGATCCAATATATGTTTCCACTCAACCAGTCCACGGCAAGGTCGATGACTGTCCCCGCCACAGACAGCATTCTCCTCCAAGAGAGCTTCCCAGATTCTTTGAGCCTCAGGAGCCTGATATCACCACTATCCAGCTCTGAAAGGTAGAGGGCCTTTTCCTGGACAACATAGTCCACTGAGGCCAGCTGGGTCGCACTGGTGAAGGGAAGTGTCCTGTGTTCTGGTGCAGTTGCTTGTCCCAGTAAAGCTTCTAGGTTTTTCAGATAAATCTACAGAAAAAAAGTTAGGTGGATGGTACCAGTTGAGTATAGTCTAATTCATTACCTTGATTTTGCATGAATGGTAAGATACTTAAGTTCAGGTTTTTATATGTTTTATCTTCTAAAAGCAGATAGCAGTTATTTCTCTCCTTTCCTGGAGCTTGAAGCACTTTAAATTTCTTGAATTCAGGTGTTTTGAAGATGTACCCTGCTGTGAAGGGCCCTCCCCTTTAAATGAACTTGTACTATTAACATCTTAAGGAAGCTAGTTTCTCCTCCAGCACAAAATTTGTTTTGTTTTTTTGTAAAATGCCAAGTCTTCTAGATGTTAGAAGTTAGGGGTGACGTGCTTGTCACTGCCTTTTGTCCCCCTGTGATTTAAGAAAAGTTCCCTCACAAAATGTACTTGCCCCCCACCCCCAGGCTAGAACGGACTCAAGATCTGGAAATCTTCTGCATAATTATCTCCATGCTTGGACAACTTAACAGAGTTGTCTAAACTGAACTAAACTGATTTCACTATGTTCGGATGTACTGAGCATTTCCTAACGGAATTTAAGTAGAAGTCATCCTTATTTCATAGCTACTTTATTTTGGACATGATAGCTCCTGGCACACAGTGAACACTAAAATTGAAGCTGTATTTGAAGAACACGCAAGGGAAAAAACCTCTACTAGGAATAACTGCCCATGAAGATCTCAGGTTCCTCAGCCTGAGAGAGAACACAGCCACACACAGACACACGAGGAAGGCAATAGGCAGTACCTGCGTGATAACCGTGGGCAACACAAGGAACAGAAACGCGGACTCCTTAACTGGGACACAGTTGACACTGTCATCTGCAAGCAGGAGTCCAACTGGGCAACGGCAGCTTCCCTTGGATCGTGGGCTCAGAAGGCACAAATGAGAACACCCAGTGTCCAGACAAGGGTTAGAGGACCTGGGCTGCAGGACTTCGTGCATCACCTGGAAGAAATATGAATCACGGAATCCTTAGAGACAGCTGATGAATACGTCACTTGAGTTTGCACTCCGGGCAGACTCACACATGTCCCTCTATCGGGGAGAATTAGGAGATATTTTGAAGAGTACGTTATAGACCTTGAGTCCATAAGGCTGTTCAAAACGCTTGATGAGGACGGCCCTGTTCTTGCCTGTCAGCTTCTGCATACGCTGCACTGTTCTCGTCTTTGTTTCAGACCAGAAGACTTCGTCTTCCAACACAGCAACGGAAAAAGGGCTCTTGATTTGTGTTAGCTGCAACATCTAAAATGAAGAAGGTGGCATCAGGACAACTGTCATGGCATAAACAACAAAATATTTAAAAATAAAATAAAACAAAATGGTGAAGGTGAGGTTTCTGGGATAAGCCTAACATCAAAACAGCACTTACACTAACACCAGTACCATCTAGATTGGCAGAGCCAATGCAGTGAAATTTGTCGTCAGACCAGAATATCTTCCAACTCAGCTGATCCAGAACTATGCTAGTTGGCCGGCCGAGTCCTTGGTTGATGAGCACTTTTCTGTTGCTTCCATCCATTCCAGCTTGTTCTATGCAGGACTCTCCTCCAATTTTTTCAGACCAGTACATTAACCTATGTGGACACAAGTCTACATTGGGATAAAGCATTATCTCACAGAAAATAACATCTATTCATCCTTTAAGACAGTGATTTGCAGCCCAATTAATTTTTCTTCAAATTAAAATGTAAAAAATGTAAAGTTGGTTTATTCCCTAAGCATAATTATGAGGAGGTAAGAGGCTTTCTTGATATTTTATACTGATTGTTTAGTCATCATTTGGGAGTAAAATACCACAAAAGTTGTGTACAAAGGCTAGAAATACATTCATGCCTAAGCCACAGAAAATATTCAGGGAACCTGACAATCGCTTCTGGGCTGGAAAGGATGCAGTTCCATGGGCAGTCACGTGCCTCAGACTTTGTTCTTGGCCACCAGCAGGAAATGTATCACACACACTGTCGATTTCCTGAGGGCCATGTTAACAGGCTCCTGGTTGAAGGTATTAAAAGGTGAGAAAAATAGAGGAAGGATAGCCAATCTGGTATCCCGAGTTTTATCTTTCTTTAAATTCTGAGTTTTGAATCCTGAGTTTTGCTCTTTTTTATTTTTTTCATTTGAGATTTACGTGGCCACCCCATTGAGGGCTTGTGGCCCTGCCGTGTGGCAAATGTCAACTCCAGGTTCCTGGGGGAAAGGGCTGTAGATGAAGAACCTGGGTTTAACTCCAAGACACAATTATTCTACCCACCCACCCCCAAGCACATTATTGTAAATTAAATACTATCCCTTGTTCCGTTCTTTTCCCTCCTGCAATTTGAAAGCCACAAAAATTCTCCATTCAGGGGTATTTTGTTTATTTTTTAAAAATAAACAAAAGAAAGTATAGGTGGGCCACCAAGTGAGTTACTTATACCTCACTTCAATGAAACAAATGACTCTTTCCAAAAGCTTTCAAAATGACTGTGGGTGGGTAACTTATATCACCATAAAATATAAAGTCAAGTCATATAAGGTTTCTCTTCACTTGTTCAATGTTAAGTGAATACAACCAAAGAAGGGCTGAGAAGGAATAACAAACTTCAAAGACCTGACCAGACCCTGTTAGTCCTGGACTCACCCATTTAGGGGGTCTAACGCCAAAGACCGTGGTTGATTCAAGCTGTCATTCAGGACCACTGTATACTCAGGTTTTCCTCTCCAAACAGCAGTCAGCTGAATTGCCATAATCTGGCCAGCTGTCCCATCTGTCCAGTAGAGATTCCTCCCAATCCAGTCGACCGCTATACAGTCTGACTTTATTCCTGAAGAGAGGAAACCATTTAACCTGTGCACTTAGGTTAAATTATAGCTCTTACTGGCTTTCAGCTCAGACTACGCAGCAAGCTAGGATGCCACGTCGATTCATTTTCAAACTGCTGTATGCATTTCCATCAAAGCAGTCTCTTTCAAATGCTCCAAGGTGCTATTTGTGGAGGAAGATGGCCATCGCTCCTATGGCCACTGGCTAACAGTTTGGCTAACTCCTGTGTCTACTGAGATGACCATGTATCAATATCTTTCCATTCCAACCAACCAGCAAGCCTGGATCCCTTTTAGTTAAGGAGATGCAGTTAAACCAATGTTTAGCATGTTAACGGCCAGTCATTTTCTTTTTCATGCCATGTGTATTGGTAAAGGCAAGGGACCTACCTTTTACTACAGTCCCTGTCTTCTTGGTGTCCATGCTCAGCCACTGAACACTTTCTGCACCGAGATCTGTCCAGAAGACTTTCTGATCCAGCAAGTCATAGTCAATGGAGAAAATAGTCAAGTTCTTGTCTGTAGTTGCCAGAACATCTTCTTTCAAGCTCCTCAATCCATAGAGGAGCAGGTTATACTGAATTGCCACGAGCAGGACTGGTTCAGTCCCTGTTGGATAAGAACTGCTTTCAGTACAGCCTTCGGGAGTTTATAAACAGTGAGTTTGAATCAGAGGACAAAGGAGTCCCTGCCTCCACGTGGCCAGGGCTGTGATGCCAGCCCTCTGGAAGCGAAGCCGCTCTTCCCTCGTGTGATGGTTAAGCTAATACCCACATCTGAGGATCCTTAGACTGAAGGCATAATCGGCTTAAATTGAAAATCACATTTCTAACTAAATATTTGGGGGGTGAGTGGGCAGGACAGAAGTGCTAGTTAGGACTCCAGACACTTTTCTAGCTCCAGGGAAGGCTGACCCATGGGTACAAAGGCCAGAGTTATGGTTTTGTTATAATACCACTTTATTAGTAGACCATTTCAAACTCAAATTCGGTCTGAAATATGAAGTATAAAAAGAGTGCTTTGGGATTCTGCTAATCTTGCTCTAAAGACAGACAAAGCAGACAGGAGCATGTAAGACCCGAGAAAGAGAGGTTTGCATTGGCATTCCTGGCCGAGTTAGCACCTTGGAGCTCGTGACCCAGCTTAGGAGACACTCCCAGCTCCAGTTAACCTGCTGCTTTACAGGTGTGGCCGTCGGGCTCCAGCAGGTAGCCAGGGTGACAGGTACAGTGGTAGGAGCCCTCGGTGTTGATGCAGTTCTGGCTGCAAGGCCGAGCCCCCGGCCCCTGGCACTCATCCACGTCCCAGCAGACTCGGCCACTGCCCCTCAGCTCAAAGCCTCGCTCGCAGGCACACATCTGAAAGAGGTTGGCGGAAACATTAATACTTTCTGAGGACAGTGCATCATTGATTTTTCTAAAAAGGCCTAGACCTGGCTATAGAAAGCATATGGCAATACACTTAATTTCAGCAACTCAAATGGTTCTTGGAATCAACTTCATTTTGAATACAGTCACCCTATTCTTCCTAGCAACCCCGCCACACACCTCACATCCTTGCCGCCGCCCTGGGCCTGAGTTGACAAAGGTGTCTGAGCTCAGCACAGGACACGTGGAACCCCAACACAATCAGTAAGTGAAGAGACACACAGACTTAACAGACCCGGCTGTCTGCCGATAGAGATGTGACCACAGTCAGACACGAGAACAGTTTTCTTCTACTCGCCCATCAGAATCAAGGTCACTATTATGTTCAGCCAACTGGGCTAGAGCATAGGCCGGTCTTAAAGTTAGGCCAGGTCACATTACATGTAACTCACATGGAAAGGACTTCCACCTGGGTAGGTATTCAATTTCCTGAGTTGCAACATGAAGGGAAGGTTATTTGGCTTTTGGGACAACCACAAAAAATTCTTGCTGAGCCCTAAGTGTGACCCAGAGCTCATGGCTGGGCTGGGAAGGACTCTGGTGGTTGATTTTCTGAAGGCTGGCTGATCAGGTTCCAGAAAGCATGAGACAGGAAAGGGACACGACAGGACTCTGGCATAGTACAGGCAGAGGGACATGGGTGCCTGGGTCAGGGCAGCTCTGCCACGTGCGGGTTAGAGCTCGAGGAGCAGCCAGTGGCAGCCTGCACGAGGAGGCCGCCCCCTGCAATGGGCCGGGTTGACAGCTGCTAGACACACTAGTAACAGACACACTCACAGGGCCTTGCGGGGACTGGTGGCAGGTGTGGGAACACCGTGCTTGGCTGCATGCTGACCACGAGCACTGTCCACCCTCGTCGGAGCCGTCGGCACAGTCCTCCTTCCCGTCACACACCAGGCTGAGGTTGAGGCAGGCAGAGGAGTGGCACTGGAACTCAGAGCTCTGGCACTTCTCGGGGGGGCCTGGAGAGGGTGACTTTGTACCTTTATAGGTACACAACCCCACAACCCCCCTGCCGGCACACCCAGGCTCCCCTTGTGTTCAAGATGCCTCCATTCTGGTGAAGAACAGGTTTCAGGTCGTGCAGTGTTTGTTGCTGAGCTGCTTTCTCACACCAAGCAGAAGCAAGTGGCAGGAGCCCCTTGAAGTCGTTTGCCTCCCCCACTCAGAGAAAGCTCCCCCAAACTTACACCCAGCCTCGTCGCTGCCGTCCCTGCAGTCCTGCTGCCCGTCACAGCGCCACGAGTCAGGCACGCACTGGTCCGCACGGGCACAGGGCCACTGGCTAGAGCCGCACTGAAGCCCCTGAGGGTCACAGTTCTGGGGAGACAATGGGCAACTCAATGACACCTGCATTCAGCACCCAGGAAGGGTTTTCGGAGGAAGACGCCTGTGTTTAGGTGACAATCCCCAAGACCCTTCTGCAGCAAGGCCGGGCACATCCTAGAAACTCAGAAGGGACAGGAATTATGAGAAATTCTTCTTGTAGCTGGAGTTTAGGCCAGGGGTTCTAGGTGATAGAAATACGAATGGGAAAAGGGAAGAAATGTCTTATTTTGTCAAATTAGAAAGTTAATTTAAGAGGCGTAAGCAGAAGGATCCGCTCTAGAAGCTCCTCTCTAGAATCCTTCCCACCTTGTCTAACACACACCCAGCACATTAATAGTGATTTTGCACCTAATCTGATTTGGAAACTCAGGTCTTGCGCAGGACGGACAAGAGGAAAGGAGGGAACATCATGCACCTGCGACAGCCCAGGCCCACTCTCAACCCTTCAGACACTACGAGGCACATCTTATGCCCATTTTACTAATGAGGAAATGGAACACGAGGGAGTAAGTACTTTCTTAAGGTCAAGTGCAAATAGCAGGATTCCAGTCCAAGCTGCCTTGCATACAATGTGGGGACATCGTTGTACTCCATGGTGACAGGCAAGCAGAGCTTCAAAGCACATCTCTGAGTGGGACATCTAAGTCATAGCTTAAGTCATGTTGAGGCCTAACACTTGCAAGTCTCCTACAATAAATAACCTCTTGGAAATCTGACTTTCACAGAGGGTGTTGGCACTTTGATACAGCTATGAGTGGCTTACCACCTGGTGATTATGGACGACCTTTCTGTGCTTGTGTTTTCCAAGTGTTCTACAGGGAAGCATGTGTTACTGTTGTGATTAGAAATCGACTCTCTTTTTCCGAAAGAACAGTGACTACCTTCTCATCGCTTCCATCTTTGCAGTCTAAGTCGTGGTCGCATATCCACTCAGCCAGCACACATTCTCCACTTCTCGGGCACTTCACCTCCCCCGGCGGGCACCGCAGGGGCCAGGCAACAGGACAGCCTTCCTCATCTGAGCGGTCCTGGCAGTCTCGGTTCCCATCACAACGCAGAGAATGTGATATGCATTGACCGTTGTCACATCTAAATTCCGACATACTGCATTTTTCACGGGCTGAAAAGTAAAGCTTTAGTTAAGAGGCTTTATTTATCAGCCAGATGTAGAAGTGATTGGGTGGCAAATAAAGTGGTTCAAAGGCTCCCTGGTCTTCCCTGGTATCTTGGGAACTAAGCCCCTGCAGGTGTTAGGGCAGAGAGGTGGTCCGAGTAGAGTGTTAGGTCAGACATTGCCTATGAAACTAGCCCAGAAAATCCTTCTGTCCTGGAGAATGAGGGCAGAGGGACAGGGGTGGAAGAACCCTGGGATATGACGGAAAGCAGGGTTCTCCTTTGGGACCTTAATGTCATCTGTGAAAAAAAGAAATTCCCCACAATAGCCAACACGCTCTGTAATTTCTTAGACTCAGAAATTTCTTAGACTCAATTTCTATAGACAGAAGTTGTTTGGTTTGGCTCAAGAAAAAGGGTGAGATCCTGGGCAAAACTATAAATATATATTGAAGAGTAAATTATACCTCGGGTACCTCCCTACTTCCTTCCTGAGTCTGTGTCCTCCTGATGTCCCCACAAGCCCCGGGCAGGCATGTCGTCTGGCTAACCAGCCACCTCTGCATCTAAACATACCATGGTGCCTTCCCACTCTCCACATTCTCTCCTCTACCCATATCCCATAACATGATTAAGGTCTTTGAAACGTCTCATTGGGAAAGAATAAAAATAAAGACTGTATATCCCATAAGAAATGAAGGGAAAGCAATGACACCTACAAATGGGACGGCCCATCTCACGAGAAGATGCAGGACCATGGTGAAAACCACTGGGGAGAGTGACTTTCTCTCACTGAGAAATAATACTTTATTTTGGTAGTAGCCTGGTTTTCCACTAACGGAAACCTCCTGGTCACGCAAGGAGGGAAGTTATAGCACGATCTTCAAGGTCCCTGCCACTCAGAAACTTGCATCTTCGTCTGCTAACTATGTAGCAGCTACAATCAATCTTTATTATATGGATTCAGTGTTTGTGTGTTTATCTTCTTGCTTAAATGTATTTGTGACCCCAAAAGTTGATACTGCTACAATCTCATGCTCATTTGCCAAGATACACAAAACAGGAAAAAAATGGAGTTGCCTCACACGTGTGTTCCCAGTCGAGGTTGAAGAAGGCAATGCTCTGCCTTCTGCTGTCACTTCTCAGACTGTGCCTATGTGTCCCCTTTGCAGTCTCTGTAGGGCCACGCTTTTCACATTGTTGTACTTCTTTGTGATTTTGCTCCTTAAAATGCCCCCCAGGTGAAGTGCTGAAGCACAGCCTAGGGTTCCTAAGTGCAAGAAGTCTATGATGGGCCTTATGGAGAAGCTACGTGTGTTAGAGCGGCTCTCCAGGCATGAGATGCAGTGCCGGTGGCTGTGACTTCAATGTTAATGAGACAATGATATATGTTAAGTTGTCTTTAAACAGAAGCATTTAAAATAATGTTGTATATTGATTGGTTCGAAACATGTGCCCAGAGACTTGCAGACACCTCACCCTGTATTTTTTCTAGGAGCAATGATTCCATAATCACTAATTCAGTGTTTATGGCAACTTCATAGGACTTCACTACCAGGAATCAGGAGAATCAACGGACGTAGCTTAAAGCACTCTAAGGAAATTTCACTGCACTTACCACATCCTTGTTCATCTTTTTTGTCAGAACAGTCCAGCTTGCCATCACATAGCCAGCTCTTAGGGATGCAGCGGGTCTTGTTGTCACAGCGCAGAGAACAGTCCTCAGTGGGCTTCCAGCAGTCCCACTCGTCCGACCCATCCAAGCACTGCTGAGCCCCGTCGCAGTGGTATTTCACCTCGATGCACTTGCTTCCATCCAGACACTGGAAGACCCCTGAAGCGGGAAGGGCCAAACACTAGCACCGAACACTCCCACTAAAGCTTCACAATTGAATGAACTCACCCTCTTTCTGGAGTTTGGGGTGTCCAGAGACTGCATCTTACTTGAGCTCTATTTCGCAACTGACCCATAGCAAGCTTTCATATAGCGTTCTGGCCAATGAAGTTAGCAAGCCAGCCCAGGCTGTTTAAATATGGCCTCCCATTTGTTGGGTTCTTTCAGTGACTTGTTAGAATACTACCAAGTGGTCCGTCTGGGTCACTCTGTGGCTCAGCCCAGGTGAAGGCAAATATTGGAGCATTTAAGCAAATGTGAGGAAGCAAAGAAGAAAGAAAGGCTCACAGAATCAGTATTCAGACAGACAGTTATCTACGGTGACTTACCTCGGGAAAGCAAGCATGAGTATGATAAGCACTCTAGCAATTCAAACCACACTTTTGCTCAGGGTACCTGGCACAAAAGCTGAGAAGAAGAGTTGGTGACAGACCTGGTCTGTTGCAGAAACGGGGACAGTTCTCTTCATCAGAGCCATCCTGACAGTCACGCGCCCCGTCACAGAGGTTCTCTCGAGAAATGCATCCTTTCCCGTCCCGACAGGGGACGGAGGATCTGGTGCAAAGCAGAGGGCGCAGTGGAGGAAGAGGAGGAGGGGCGATCGTGGCTGTTCCTTCAGTCTCAGGATCTAGAACAAGCAGTTGCTTCAGCAAGTCAGTCCATCAGCTGGGGGACTACAGCTCCCTCTCAGAGGAAGAGAAAGCGAAACTGACCCAAAGCCTAGATCTTTCTTTGCATTAAGTGTGGTACGTTCGCCCATCATCTATTGGCTTTGAATTTGGCAAATTGTTTTTTCCTTTTAGATCTGTTAACCTTATTTTTTCACCTTATTAATCTTATTTTTTCACCACCTAATGCTATATCCTGGGAATAAAAAATAAAGTAAGTTCTAAAGATAGAGACTCGCTCTCTTTGGTTCCCTGCTATAGGCTATGGTCCAGGACAGGGACCGGTATAACGTGAGCACTGACTTGTGGAGATGTGTAAGTTATGCTATGAAAAACAACCAGTTAATACTCTCTAGCAACTATCGTAGCAACCTAACAGATTTGTTAGTAGAATAACCAAAATTGGGTTTGTTACCAAGAAGTTGCCTGTTTACTGACACACTTTACCACCTGAGAAATATGTTCCTATGCCTAATGTTTCTTAACCTTTGATATCAGGTTAAACCAACCAGTGAATCCAAAAGTAAGACCATTTAGCCCTGGCTGGTGGGGCTCACTGGGTTGAGAGCCAGCCTGTGAGCCAAAAGGTCGCTGGTTCAATTCCCTGTCAGGACACATGCTGGGTTGCAGTGCAGGGCCCCCAGGTTGGGGGGTGTGAGAGAGGCAGCCAATAGAGGCTTCTATTGTACATTGATGTTTTTATCCCGCTCTTTCTCCCTTCCTTCTCCACTCCCCCCCCAAATAAAATCTTTTTCTTTCTCTTTTTTAAAGTAAGACACTTTAGACAGAAGAGGGATATGAGAGACCACTATGGGTTGGGTACATTAAAGAGAAAGGCTTCCGTCCCTCTTCACGTCCACTCTTCCTTCAGACTTCTAGCTGCTTCTGCTGACAAAGACCCCTGACTCCTGTGATAGGATTTCTTTTTCTGCCTCAAGGTCCAAGATCAGACTTTTGCGCTCTATGCCAAAGGCTTACATGGGGGAAAAATGTAAACCGGCCTTAGGCAGGTCCACCTGAATGACAAGGTGCAGCCTCTACAGAAAGCGAGAACTGCTGATCTCGGTCTCCTCAGCCCCAGAGCAGCTTCGCCTCGGGTCCTCCCCGAGATGTTACTGCTACGGAGAAAGGGGGTTCCTTAGTGAGATCAGTTTGGGAAACTGCTTTAGAGCAAATTCAGTGGATCTCCTCACTGCCAGACTGAGAGCTGTAATGTGCTAATGTGCAAGGCGATTGTCAGAAGGGACACAGCGTGCTGACCTCTCCTGAAGAGTGGCTCCAGGGCCTTTGTCACCTAGCAGTTTTGAAAACCAGGTTCGCGTCTTAATCTCCGGGAGTGTGGACAAGTTAAGGAAAAGGCCTGCTGAACTGTGGGTTTGGACAACAGCCACACAAGCATTAAGATGCCTAGGATGTCATCCTATCAAAACACACCGAGAAGAGCCAGGTAAGGTGGATCTCAGGGAATAAACTTCACAAAAAAACACTCACTCACCTGGGACTTCCTGGCTCTCAGCCAGAATGACCACTTTTCTCACGTGTGGCTCTTTGGACACCGAGAAGGACTCCAGCGTCTTCCTGTTCCAGAGCACAAGAGCTGCTCCACTCGTTGTCACCAGGTAGGGCTCATGGGCAGCTATTACGCCATCACTCCAGGTCTTGTTCAGAACATACGTTCTGTTTTTTAGGAGACTTAGACTTTGCAGCCCTGAGGAAGAGGCAAGCTCTTGCAAGTCGACACAGAACAAATAACCAGTGACAGTGGGGTACGATTTGTTTGAGGTACAGTGACCCCAAGTTGAAAATAAGCACAGATTCTCCCTATTAAGCTTTGTAGGTTTAGCTTTATAGTTAAAGATAGTCCAATAAAGTGTGGAAAGCTCTAGGAAAGGGACAGGCCGAGGTCTGCCATGTGGGCACATCAGATGTGACCTTATCGTCCTCCGTGTTTGCCCTAAAGCACCTGGTCATCGGCACGGAGCTGCTAGGCCTCAGGGCTGGTTTTTCAGTGAGGAGACTATCAAGTCGGGTTGCACCGTATAACTTGTACCTGTTACCAAGTTATAACCGAAGCACCTGTATTTCACTTGCAATGGGAGTTTGGTTTCATTATTTCTTCTATAGAGGCAGAAGCAAACTTTGAAAACTGCAAAAAGTTATTAAGTATATTACTTCTGGTGTTTTATCTTTTAAATAATAAATCTAGACATATACATAAGAACTGAGTTTGTTGTAAGTGACTCGTGTCCAGCCTTGAACTGTGAAAAACAGAATTTCAGCTTATATCTACCTAGCTCTAAGAACAACCAGCATCGTTATACTATAAGCAAGACTCTCACCATCCCCTCAAGCTCCTTCCATCTACTGGCTGCGTGGTGCTCACCTAGCCCTTTGGTGGTCCAGAGGATGCTGGATGAGCCGAGGTCTAAGGCCATGTGGGTGTCTGCTGTCCAGGTGCCTCTCCAGACTTCCCGTCTGTTTTTGCCATCAAGGGTCATACTTTGCAAGTGTTTCCCACTTTCCACCCAGTAGAGCACCCTCTTTGGCCAATTGAGAAGAAGATGAAGTATAATGCTGCTCGCTCTGTAGAGTGTATGTGTGTCTGGGCCAGTAATTCTAGTTCTCTGAATAACGCTTCGGTCACAGGCCACCCAGAACAAGTTCCCAGTTGCTATGTCCACGTTTGCTGAGCAGACTGTAAGGAGGAAAGTAAGTCCCATTAGAAAGGGCAAGCAAATGCGCTTTCTTAAGTTTTGGGTTAAGGGTAGAAGGAAGATCACTGGGGGATGTAAAGATCAGTCTCTAACAAAGACCAGGCCACACACCTTGTTTGCATGATTACTTCCCATTATGCCTTACTCTGGTACGAGCTCTGTGTCTGTCGTAGGAGCTCATGTAGTCCATATAACCAGCTGACAAGGTCAGACACTCACTGCATTTTATAAATTACACGTGTAAGTGGCAAGGCTTGCATCTGAATGCAGATCTGCAACTTCCGATTCACAGCCCTTCTTTGTTAGTCAATTGCAGGACAAGGGACCAGGACCGGCACTGCTATAGGAAAGCAGACACGGAGCTAAAGGGACACCACAGCAGTGGCATGAGAGGTTGTCAGCAGAATGGATGGACGGTGAGGAGACCTACAATTAGAAGGCACCAATAAGACAGGGACCAGGTACAGAAACGCTATGAAGTGTGGCTTTTTAGATGTGAATGAATAACAGGCGCTAACCTACAAAGCACTGCCCCTACTCCCATCCTGCCCAATGCAGCTAACTGTACAATTGGGTCTAAGCGAGACATCACCTACTATGGGGTGCAGGAGAGCGTGAAGGTTAGGACCAGGAGTAAGCTAGCAAGTTAAAATGCCTGTTTGAGACACCTCCTAAGTAAGGTGTCAGTTAGTTCCTGTGCCCCACTTTCCACTAATGTATTAATATGATAGAAACAGTGCTTCTCTCACAATGCTATTATGAGGGTTACAGTGAATGCATACAAAAAGCTTAGAATAATGTCCATTGTTTTGAAAGCAGTGAGCTGGGCTGGCTTGTACAAGCTCATAGCAGCCAACTAGTAAATTCAGCAATTCAGTAAGCTTGTCGTTCAATGCAACCATTATTAAAAAGTAAATTCTATCAAATTACATCACATTTGAAATAAAACTAAAATACCTAAACCACTGCTTAATTATTTTCTTACACCCAACTATTACCTATGCCCTTGGTTTTTGACCTTGACTGCATCTGTGCGGTGGAAACATTCCATGAAGGCCTGCTGCATACCTCCTCCCATCGCCACGTTTAGGGACGTTCCCTTCGTCGTGTGCAGCCTGGCATCGTGGGAGTTTCTACAGCACAGAACTTGGCAAAAGCTACAAGCCTAAAACATTTCCTCTCTGGCCTCTTACAGAAAGAGGTTGACAACTCCTGGTCTAGACTTAAGATGACAGAGAAATGTTACTATTTCAGATTAAATGTATATGTGCCGTTACATTTTAAATACCACAAAAAACAAGGAAATATGTTTTTCTAGTGTCTGAAAACGATTGTCCAGCTCTGCAATAAGTCACTTGTCCTTGATGAACTAACTCCAACTAGTCTCCATTGTCTCACTTTCATCTCACTCATTCATAGAAACACAAGTGTCAAACATTCACGTTAAGGCCACATCCATTCAGTAATGGCATCAGAAGTCCAGCATTTATCCATCGTTGGGTTTTGTTAAATCTTGACAGAATTGCAACTGCAGATTGGGCTAAGATCCAAGGGTTCAGAATAAGAAAGTGATTTGTGAAAATTAGTTGGCTGTATAGAAATTATGATAGAGAATGTCGTATATCTCATCATTTGTCAAGTGTACTACACACCCTTTGTAACGGTTAGCTTATTATAAACGTATGTGGGCATGCGTATGCACACTCCTCCCCCCAGAGAGCCAGTCGTTGAGTATATCCCAGCACACACTCAGTACGATATTAAGAATTCAAATGTGAACCACCGGGGAGGTGGACAGGCAGACAGGGCATGGCAGCGGGCGGTGGGTGACAGACTCGAGAAGCTGGTACACACGGGGTGCACTGCGCTGTAAATTCTTCCTACCTCCCGGGTCTCAGAGCGGGAGCAGGTCTTTATTACCCCTCGTGTTTTCATGGGGAGGGATTTGCCTAGAATTGTGCTTCTGAATTCTCCCCATAATCCTCATGTCACTATTGTCAAGGAAAGACATGACCCTAAGGGGGCACATTAGTAAGAACAGACTGGCCACACTCAGTTTGGCTTTTCTTTGTTGGGCGTTGGCATCTGCAGAGAACATGTGCTCTGTCTGGAGTTAGACTTAACCTTGGTTATACTCAGGTTCAAGGTCAGAAACCCAGGGTCAGGGTCACAGAATATGGCCTTTGAGCAGTTCTACATGGGTTCTTACAGACATGCACTCTTGTCTAAGACAGAATTTTGAAGCCCTCCCAATTTCATCTGTATTCTCCAGCCTCGTTTTCTATACGAGGACAAGATTAACACACCGAGAGAAAGCACCGTGGATGCACTTGCTGTGAGGATAAGCTGAAAGCTGGTGCTCTGTCGTTGACAGGAGGCCCTGAGCTCTGGACACAAGCCACGACAGCCGGGGATGAGCTGACTAACACCTCGACAAAGGCCTGCCTGGCAAAGTCAAGTGGTTCAGCCACCATGCAGGAAAAACACCCCTGCGTGTCTCCCTTACTCTCCCACAGTACTTCTGACATCACGCGTGTGGGGTCATGCCTCGGCGCCACACAATTCTGACACTCCACCGGGGGTCCCACATTCCATTCAGTTCTGACAGCATCTACCTGGAGGCAGCATCAGGTCTGACAGGTTGAGAGCTCAGTCCCATAAGACTGCCCCCACTTCAGAGGCCAGTGACAAGTCCCAGCTTGTCACCTGCACTCTGACCGACTGTCTGTAAATCACAGTTCCCACAACCCCCTCCTCGGGCTCAGTAATTTGATACACTGGCTCAGAGAACTCAGGAAAACACTTATTCACATTTGCTAGTTTATTATATGGAGACGTGTGAACAGCTTGATGAAGGGATGCACAGGTGAACCCCTGATGTCTCAGCTCAGAAACTTCTGTCCCCGTGGAGTTGGTGTCTGCCACCCTCCCAGCAGGGGCTCTTTGAACCTCAATTTGTATGGAGGCCTCATCACATTTGCATGACTGATTGTTAACTCCATTTCTAGCCCTTCTCCCTCTCTGGAGGATGGGGAGTGGGGCTGAAAGTTTCAAGCTTCTAAATATGGCTCAGGTGTGTGGCGACCAGTCCTCACCCAGGAGCCACCAAGAACTGCTCGTGGTAACAAAAGATCTCATCACCCAAGGAATTTCGGAGCTCTGTGTCAGATGTGCCAGGGGCTCAAGAAATTAGCAAAGGTCTTAGAAGCTCTGTTCCGGGAACCGGGGGCAGAGACATACACATACATAAATGATTCCCCAGCCGCCCGCCACAGGGAGTGAGCATTCAACACTAGAGGAAGCTCAAACGAAACCGTCAGCCTCTTACAGTTCCTTGGTATGATCGTTGTAACACAGCTGGGGGAAGGCAGCATTTTGATTAAGTAGAAGTCATTCACGATCAGGGGTTTCCTAACAGCCATCAGCTGTGTGACGGGCCACTGCCCATTCCCGTTTCTCCGGAAAGTTCTCCGGGTCCGGTCCCGGAGCTCCTAGGTGCAGGCGCTGGGCTGCCCGCAGGACTCTGGGCAGGGCCGGCTGCTCCGTGGTACCTCGGGCACCGTGCAGTGCTCCTTCCAGTGAAGCACGTCCTCCGCACTCGGGGCACACGGGGCACACCCAGCCAGAGATCAAATCCCTCACCCGCGAGTCCGGGTCTCAGTTTCAATAAAGGAGGTGTTTACATTTAGCCTGAGAACAGGGAGCGACGGGGTGGAGTGTGGTATTTAGGAGTGTGGGAAGGGAGAGAAAGTATATATTACCATAGTAAGAAAATATCTTGTGAGTCCTCTGAAATCTGCATTGCAAATTACTTCTAAATCAGTGTAAGAAAATCTGCAATGCAAAATTGAAGTATTTAAGGTCCATATCAATCCTATTCAGACTTAAGGCCAGAAAATAAATTTTTTTAAACCTTATTATTGACCCCAGGACTTCCCAAATTATGGTAGCCTTTTTACAGTCTGAGCACCTCTCATAAGAACGAGGGTAAATCAGAGACAGAATATTTCGATTAGTTAAAAACCACTGTTTGGCATTAAGTTTGATTCAGATCAGGAACAGGTAGGAGTTTTTGGCCTTTTTAAAATTTTGGTGCCGGAAAATAAAGGACAAATGCAGAACAGCCACCCGCCTTACCTGTCCGCTCTGTCCAAATCTCCTGCTTCTCTCCCGAGTAGCCGGTGGAGCAGAACAGATGCCCCTCAGCAGTGGTCCAGTAGACCAGGTTTCTCTTCCAGTCAACATCCAGAAAATAGATGTTCCTAAGATGCTCTTGAACTAGGGTTCTCTCTATCGCAGTTCCCATAAAACCAACTTTCAACAAGTAGAGACGTTTGCCAGAAGAAAACACTAGTTTTAAGTCTACCAGGGAAAAGGAGAGATTTTCTGTCGATCGTTCATTAGATAAGCCCCAATCTCCCGTCTTCAGTGACACTCCCTCTTTAGCTGAGGCACCCCTGAAAAGGGACCTTAATCACGTTCCCTCTGGAACCACACACACAGCAAGAATGCCCTTGCTTCCTCAGAGAAGGACTCATTTGGGCAAGAGAAGCTCAGCTTTCCCAAGGCACTGAGTCCTCTGAATTTCTGCTGTGAGGTGAACACAGAAACCCAAGCGTTACAACTGGGGGGCTGCTCCGCTTGATCGGGGGACACCATCGAGTCCCTGCTCATAGCATATAAGTCTCAGTACAAAGAACTGCAAACTCTATTGCCCACTGAAAGAAAAGTTACTTGAGTGGTGAACTGCATACACAATGTTCAAGCTACAGTCTAAGCCGAAGTCTCAGGTTTGGCACACCAGCTTGTCACAACATGGTTGCATCTCAGGGCTCCCCGTGAACTGTGCTGTTTAAAGGTAGAGCACGAGTGCATTTATGTCATTTCAGGTCATTTGGATAGAGAGGTTCAATGACTGTGTAGCCTTGAATACTGCAAAGACGGAGCAGCCACATGAAGGACTGTGTTCACAATATTGAAGTGGACACTCTGTTTTCAAACATAAATCAGAACACACCACAGTCAAGACTGTAGAGGGTTTCTTTCTTCTTCCAACTTAGTTGTTGTTTTTCATGCAAAACTGAGCAGTGGAAGCAATTTTTTTCCTGTTATAAAACTAATCAAACCCCAAAAGCTATTGATGGATAAATGAATAAACACAATACAGAATGTATGTGTATATATAACGGAATATAATTCAGCCTTAAAAAGAAAGAAAATTCATGTTACAGTGTAGATGAGCCTCAAAGACATTATGTTAAGTGAAATAAGCCAATCACAAAAGGAAAAATACCGTATGGCTCCACTTACCCCAAGTACTCAGAGCTGCCAATTCAGAAACAGAAACTAAGATGCTGGTGGCCAGGGAGGGGTTAGAGAAGGACAAATGGAAGTTATGGTATAGTGGGTGTAGAGTTTCAGTTTGGGGAGATGAAAAATTCTGGAAGTAGATGGTGAGGTGGCTACATGAAAATGTGATTGTACTTGGTGTCGGTGAACTGTCCACTTCAAATGGTTACAATTTTATGTTATGTATATGTTAGTCCCTCCCTGCAAAAAACCTAACTGAGGTCTTTTGATAGCAAACATTATCAAAATCAGTTGTCAATATAAACGTGCTTGAGCCAAAAACGGAAGCCATGTCATTTCCAGGACCACCACAGAGCATTGCCTGCGAGAGCCAGGCCCGTCTCACCCGGCGGACTTACCGCTGCATGTGCCAGAAGGTAGAAGGGACATGCCCTCTGGACAAACACACTTGTAGCCCTTGGGATGGACAGGGGACAGGAGACATAAGTGGCTACAAGAACCTGGAACACAGGCCGAGTATCTGCCTATTTTAAGACAGAAACAGATTAGATTCAATTTCAGATGCATTTATCCACACTAGTTCAAAGATGAATAATACTCAGGTGGAGGTTAGCCATTTTAACGACAGGAGGAATCCCAATATACTCGTTACCTTCTAGGTGAGGCAAGCTGACCTTCGAACACTCACGGTCTCCTGTCTCTCGTATAGTCAATAGTCAGCTTAGGCCAACAGAGGTTCAACAAACAACATCTTCTCTCTCAGAGTTAAGGCAAAATGACTTGCCTTATAGGAAGTCATTTTAGTTTGCTTAGAGGAAGACTCCCTTAGATGTGAACGGTGGTCTGGGATCCCCACTTTGGTAAGTTTCTTGGACCCAAATGAGAAACATTCTCCAGGTAGAGCCTGACATATAATTTCAGATTAACAAAGAGTTTTAACTCCTAGTCAACGAATCTTTGACATCCTTCTATAAGCAGAATGCTGGGCTTCGTCCATTTTCTGCTATTGGTTGTCATTGCCAGCGAATAAGCTATTCTAGCCCTTCTGTGAACAGCTTATGACCCTGTTCTGTGTACTTCAGACATTAAAAGCCTGGCACAGCACTAGGCAAGCCCAGGGTACCGGTCTGGGATGAGTTTCTCAGTCGATGTTTTTGTTCAATCCTTCTTCCTGAGGAGTCCTGTGTGAGTCTGGAATCATACCCAGAACATTGCCCCTGCCTCAAAAGAGCAAGTTCCAATGACAGACCATGATAGAAACTTAGGTACTTTCTATTTACTATTTAGGAGACATGCTGATTTATAAGCATTTCAAAAGCGAGCCCTTGGACTTACCCTTAGGCTGCTGGGCTTTGTGGAGCACCGAGAAAGCAGATACAGAAGCATTTAGCAGCACTGTTCTCTCCTTTGGGGTACGAGGTGAAGTATGAAAGAGCTGTGTGTTATTTGCCCAGAAAAAAGAGTTCTCAAATACAGCTAGTCCTGCTGGACCGTCATCCTCCGAGAAGATCTCAGGGAAGGTGTGCCTCCCGCTGCCATCCACGTTAACTGTCTCTATGGACTGAAGCATTGGAGAGTCTCGTGAGAGCAGGGAAGCATTAGCTGATGCTATTAGTGTACCTCAGTTTCTTGGACACTGATTAAATACCATGTTGAATATCACATGATATTCAACATGTTGGAGATGGACTCATCTGGGGGATTCATGGTGGCGAATGCCAAAGCCAGTGTATGGAACTGCTTCTTGTACAAATGTATGTTGTACAAGAAGCTACTATAACTTACTATTTGTATCCAGACATTGTACTACATCCCTTCCTGATAGTTTCCAACTGCCCTCTGAGGTCAGATCCTCTCTCTTTTCAGAGAGGGTAATGAAGAACCGTAAGTAGGCAAAATCACAGCCAGCAGTAATAGGCTTAAAAACATGACTCCCAGGCCCGTGCTTTAGCCACTGTGTCCTTCAGTGAAATGCTTCCAAAAGTACAATAACACGAACTATATTTAGAACTAGAAATACAAGTACAAGGCACTGAAGTACCTGAGTAACTGCATGCTTTCAAGAAGTGGTCTGCCATATTAAGAGGTTTGGTGTCCTAGGCACAACGTAGAACCTGACCTATACCACCAGGAAACTTCAGTGCTGCGTTTCACTGTAGGGCGTTTAAGACAACCCCACTATGACTCCCAGCCTATGTTGATCTAGTCTAGATCTGCACAAAAATCCTGGTCAATTATAACTTGCTCTTCTTTCTCACTTTTCACAGCCAGAAGATGCTTCACAGAGCTGACACGAGCCTTAAGAGAATTTTGTACTTACCTGTAGTCATTTCAAGCCCCAGCTAAAAGGGTTTACCTTTGCTTCCAGACCTCTCTATTGTACCTCTTTATATTTACTGATCCAGTACAGCCTGCCGGTCACGTGGTCAAGTGTCAGTCCCACAGGCTCCTCCAGGTTTACAAGCACCTTCCTATCGGAGCCATCCATCCCTGCAGTTTCGATGGTCCTCATGCCTCTCTGACCTCCATTTACCCAGTACAAGTACCTGGGAAAAGCCAAAGCGCAAGGCATTAGAGAACCCCGCAGGTGTGCATACGCTGTTCTGAGCAGCCAGGCCCCCTCAGCCGTCTCCTACAGGCCTCACGTCGCTGCCCTGCTAGGAATGCTAAAGATTTCTGCTCTTACACTTTGAAAAGTTTGGCTCCATATGTTCAATTTAGACTTCAAAACTGAGAATTATTTTTAGAGCAACTGAGACCTAGGTTGAAAAGGTTGAAGTGTTCTCTTATCAACTTAAATATCTAAGGTAAGCAATGATTTTGGATTCACTCCAAAAGAAACACTACTTACTTCTTCTCAGGAAACACGATGAGTTGCTCTGGCATGAGATCTTTTTCCAAGATCCTGACGTAGCCTCTGCCATCACTTAAACCAGCACAGATGACCCTTGCAAAGCTGCTGGCCCAGTACAACTGTCCCGTGTACCAGTCCAAAGAGACACTGTTCACTGTTTTAAGTTCTGGGGACACAGGAGACAGTGTTATGTTCCTGCACTCTTCTGTACCCATCTCAGCTTGAAAAATGAGACTCGGACAGGACTTTTCTACAGCTTCTGATTTCAAGCTATTCAGTGAGGCACAGAGGACACACAGGGAGTGACTGCAGGTTCTTCTCCTGCGCACCAGGCAGTAGGGAGAGAGAAGGACCTTAGCAGAAGCATAATCAAGGAACCCAAGAGAATGCGATTTCAGCTTGGGTTCTGTAATACTTATTACAGAAATCTTAGGTGAATTGTCACAAACTCTACCTCTTCATTGCTATCACAGGACTTCCACACGCCCAGGACTATGCTAAACACTTCTTCACATGCACTGTCTCGTTTAACCCCCACGCTGACACAGTGAGGCAAGTGCTATTGGCCTCATCTTATGAAGGTGGTTCACAGGGGTTAACAACTTACTCAGAGTCACAGACCAAGTGAATAGGGCTGAACCTAACCTTGGCCTGAGCCCATGTTCCAAAACTTCATTTAATTCTACAAAGCTCTTGTAGAGCATACAAACTACAAAGTCTTATCTTAAATTGGGATTTTAGGTACTGTCATGATTCATGATAAGTGAAACAGAGGAATGTATCCAGATGAATACATACATTTCTTACCCTATGTTTAAGTAGCTTTAAGAAATTAAGGCTCTTAACATCAAGAAATATACCTGGATAGAGAGGAACAAAGTTTGGTTTTCCAGGGACAAACACATTTAAGACTTCATCTACCCAAAAGTACATGCTTCGCTCAAGGTCATAGGCAACAGAAGTAGGCCTTGACTTTATAGGTATCAGAGTCTCATAGATGCCTGTTTTTTGATCTAGGACACCAACTTCTCGATCTGCTGCTATCAAAATTCTAATAGCACCATCTGCAGTAGAAGGAGAAGAGAAAAGGACATATTACCTTGACACTCTCTTTCATACCGTTCTCTTTAGCCAAAGATGCCCCATTTCCCAGGCCAACATCCACTTATCCCTGAGGTCTGGACTAAGGCGTATCCAGAGGAGGTCTCGTTGACCACTATATGTCTCAGCCCCTCCTCTGAACTCCAGCACACTAAAACAGACCTGTGGAACTTCCGCCTTATTTGATTTCAGATTTAGCCCTCTTCCACCCCTAGACAGAGGTCCACTCTAAGCTTTATACATAGCAGCCAAAGTAATTAAGGGTCCCATTGTTAAAGAAGCACAGGCCAAGGTAAGAGTGCACTGATTGGATTTTCGGAATGCCTAGGCGTACAGTAGATATAACAACTAAGTCATTTGAAAGATACTTAATAGCAATGGACACGCAGATTGGCCAAGGCATGTTATCATAGCCGCTTTCTTATGGGAAGCATAAAGTCATTTCTATCACTAGACCTTGAAGTGAACCATCTGTATCACTTTTACCTATAATTACTGCTAAGAATGGCGCAGAAGATAAGCTTTGCTTTGGGGACTGGAACTCACCTACAACTCGACAGTCGGTGCCATTGGAGAGCCAGTAACCTTGAGTACACCCACAGGAGTAAGAGCCTGGCGTATTATGACACAGCTGGTCACAGGGACTGTACGCCATAGAGCACTCATCTACATCTAGCGACAGAGAGCCAAAGGTCAGAGAAAGCCCCGAAACCCACTGGAGGATTCCTGTTCCTGTGGGCCATGTGTCAGAAGCTCACTGGGTATTCACCACGTGGAATCTCTGCCGTGTGCTGGAATAGGCAGCGCCTGCCTCCACAGAATCCCCATGCACGTGAAGATAGTTCAGCAGAAACCACAATACGGGGACCCGAGTGCAGAATGCTGATCTGTGTTACCCCGGCAACATTCTTGGGGATGTGTCACTTGTCAGGACAGCCAGAACCGAATTCAGAATGTCAAGTGTTAGGGCCTACTGTGCCATGGGACATCTGCATGATGATGAAAAAGGCTTACACCTCACAGGTGTAACTGGCAGGATTTAAATGAGGTGCTGCTACTTCCTCAAAGCCAGATGGCAGGAACCCTTAGCATATGAGTCATGGAACTAGAAGAGTGTTTTTCTTTTTTTTTTAAGCAGGAAGGAATAGAGTTCCCTGAAGGCATTGCCAGGAAAATGTTTTTCCTCCAAATCCACAGCAACCTAAAGTAAAAGTACGCCTTTCCTAGCCCAGAAGGAGAATAATCCAAACATGACTACAAGTCAAGCTCAGTGGCTGACCAATGACTACAACAAGCTGTAACCCAAGAGGGATGCTACAGGAGCCTGGGTGTGTGTGAAAAACCCAGACCCCCCCCCAAGGTCATGACTTGTCAGATCACTGACTCCATACCTCTAATGAAGAATTAATAATTTAGTTATGTTATCTAAAATGGGCTCATTGGAATTCCTGATGAATTCTTAATGTAAGAGTAATTGTTTAATGCAATGCTGATCCTATCTAATCAACTTGGGCTGCTCCTCTTATATTCTTTCTACCCAAGGGGCTAGGATTGCAGGTGGAACCCATGAAGAGAGAGGGAGCTACTGAACAGGGGTCAGGGTGATGGGATTTAAAAAGAAAAGGGATTTAACAAAGGAAAAATCTTACTCTTTAGGACAAAGCATCAAGACAATTAATGGCTACCCTCCTAATCACATTTTAGCCTAAAATACTGTCCTATATTTTGGGGGACAACTGCTATGAAGTAACCACTATAACCTTTTCAGATTATTACTGAGTTGTGAAGATAACATGACATTTATTTTATTCACTCTGGCATCATAATTCCATTCGAAAGGGGCAAAAATGACCCATGAAGGACTGACTAACTCAGATCAGCTGGAAGGAATAAGAAAGTATAAACACTAAATGGCTCTCACTTCGGAATCAGTCCTGACACAGAACCCAGGTGTGGCCGTGAACTGACAAGTATATTTACTCCATGCCAAAAACCCTTCAGCCCCACAAAAGGAGCATGCTAAATTTAATGTTTTCTCGTTAGTCAACTCCTGTAATTCCCCCCAAAAGAGGATAATAACAAGCATCAGCAAGGATAGAAAACTTGAGACCCCCTCATGCATTGCTGGCAGAAATGTCCCACGGCACAGTCACTGTGGGAAACGGTATGGCAGTCCCTCAGAAAGTTCGACTGAACACAGAATTTACCATATAACCCAGCAGTTCCTTTCCTGGTTTACCCCCATGAGATGCAAACTCAGATACTTGCATACCAGGGTTCACAGCAGCATCAGCCACAACAGCCAAAAGGTGAAAACAGCCCAGGAGTCCATGAAGATGAATGGGTAACGAAACGTGATGTATTCAAACAATGGGACATTATCTGGCCTTAAAAAGAAAGGAAGTTCTGGTACAGGTTACAACATGAGTGAACTTAAATACATACTAAGTGAAATAAGCAAGACACAATAGGACAAATAATGATTCTACTTATATTAGACAAATATTGATTCTCCTAGAATATAAGCAAATTCATAGAGGCAGGAAGTGGTCTATTGATGTAATCAGGGAATGGAGAAGGGGACCCTGAGGAGTTATTGGTTAATAAGTGCAGAGTTTCTTTTGGGGGTGATGAAAAAGCTCTGGATACTGGAGATGGTCACACAACATTATGAGTGTACAAGATGGCACTGAACTGTACCCTTAAAAATGATTAAAATGGTGAATCTTATGTTATGTGTATTTTATGCAATACAGACTTCATTACCTCCACAGCTCTGACCGTCGGGCTGTAGCTGCCACCCAGCTGTGCAAGAACACTGGACCCCCCAGCGGGTGTCTCTGCATGGCCCCTCACAACCCCCGTTGGCCAGAGAGCAGTGTTTACCTGGTAGAGAGGGGACAGCAGTCAGTACAGGGGAACGCAGCGACGATCAAAGATTTCATAAACCATATTGCGTCATAACCCTCTATACTCGTATGAGGAACAGAGACTAATTAAGAATAACTTCTGACCTTGACCTCTAAGCCAGGAATGTGGAGGTGTTGGGGGAAGACTATAAGAAAGGGAACATTAAGAATCATGAAGCAGGAGCAAGGACTTTCTTTCTAGTCTGACAGTCTGGACAACGTCCAGTGTTGGTAATTGTCCACCCATGGAGGGGCCAGTGACCTCTTCTCTATTTTCTCTAGAGTTTATAGGCAACTGGAACCCTTGACCTTGGGAAGGACAATGATCATTTACTAAGACCAATGAATTGTCTATGCAGGACCAGAAACCTGAAGTTTGTTTCATTGTTTATGTTCCTAGTAAGTCTTTGTTCCTTTGGTAAAAAGCTTCCATCACAGCCTTCAACAGTACTAAAGGGGCTTCATCATTCATGCCTGAGACAAAATCTCGGAGGACCGAGGGATATATGAGAAAAATGACAAAATGACAGAGGGACAGATACCCACTCTCCCGCTGCCCCAACTCGAAGCAGTGGTGATTTTTGCAGTGAGAACCACGTATTTAAAAGCCAGAGCCACTTGCCCAGTAGCCTCCTGACTTGGAAATGGTCTCCCTCAGTCTTTCCTTTGTTAAATCCTTACAGCATCTGCCATTTTGTCTTGGATAAATAATTTGCTTCTCAGTGGCTAAGTCTTTGTTCTTTATTCCAGAATTTTAGGAGCAACATACTTTGAGGTGTTTAGCTAGTCTTTTCCCCTAACGCTACACCATGAGAATAACTCCCAAAGTTTTACAGCTCAGGTGCCATTTGGTCACACGCAGGAGACCGAAGCCAACGGAGGAGCTTGTAAAATGTTAGGGACCCGTCACTGAAGGGTAGTTGCGTGTGTAGGAGTCCCAGGGTTCTCTCACAGAGTGGACCCCCGATGATAACTGAGGCTCCGAGTCTTTTAACCTCGCTCTCCCTTCTGCCTTGTCAAGCCAAGCCATTGGCTTCTCACCACAGGTACTGGGCTCATCGGTTCCATCTGCACAGTCCGCTTCCCCATCACACATCAGGGATTCCTGGATGCACTTTCCTTCGTCACATCTCACCGTGCCTTCTGGACAGGGAGCTGTGCGGGAAGGAAGCACTCGTGCTCACTCTTGTTTAAGTATGTGGGGAGTAGAAACAGAGAAATCTTAGCATG
Organism: Artibeus jamaicensis; assembly: GCF_021234435.1. Classification (NCBI taxonomy): domain Eukaryota; kingdom Metazoa; phylum Chordata; class Mammalia; order Chiroptera; family Phyllostomidae; genus Artibeus; species Artibeus jamaicensis. Next base: position 15,401,727 of record NW_026522056.1, on the reverse strand, counting down.
GGTGAGGGCACTACTTCTACAACCCTAAGCAGGTCTAGGTAGGAAAGAAAGTTTTATTTTTTTAAGCAAAGTTTATAGGAAATTGGGACTTAAGACTTAATAGCAAGGATGGTAAGAGCTCTAGACACTGATTGAAATGGTATCAAAACTGGTTGAACTAGTATTAAATAGATCTAATTAAAATCAGTCAACACTGGCCCTAAGACACATATATATTCTCTTATACTTTATTATAGAAATGTTAGAATCCGAACATAGTTGATATTGCAGAATTAACTCTAGAAAAGAAAGACTGGATGGGAGTGAGGTTCACCAAGAAGTTGGAGATTCCTCCATATTATGGATGTGGATGGTGGGAAGATGTACGACACTCGCCAAGTTCTTCAGGGGATTTTGTCTTTAATGAGGGATTCTCCCCTTCCACAATCTACCACACAGGATGGGAGGCATCTGTTAGGGGGCTCTGGGCACTGGCCATGACTGAGCCGTGGAAACATAGCAGGCACCACTCCAAGTGGCCATTGCAGGGTTACTATCCAAGCACTGCTTTATGTTTCCATGGGTAACTAGCTCTTGGCAATTGCTAGGAAACACCCTGTTTTTAGACATAGGTTGTTAGTCTCAGACATGGGAATTAAATAGCAACTTGCAGAAAGCAGCCCCCATGGAACAACTTTTCTTTTTTTTCCTTTTTTTTCTTTCTTGTTGTTCTATTACTGTTGCCCCAGTTCCCTCCCATCCCACTACTGCTCTCCCCTGCTCCATCCACACCCCCCCTCCCACAGTCAATCCCCATCCTGTTGTTCATGTCCATGGGTCATGTATACCTGTCTGTTGATTACACCCTTCCCCTTCTTTCCTCCCTTGTCTCCCTCCTCCCTCCCCTCTGGTTGCCATTAGTCTGGTCCTTGTTTCCATGCCTCTGGTTCTATTTTTGCTCATTGGTTTGATTTTTTCATTAAGTTCCTCTTATAGGTGAGATCATATGGTATGTGTCTTTCACTGCCTGGAGACCTTCACTTTGAATGAACAGGGGAGGGCGCGACTCACCGCAGAGGTCCTCGTCTGAGGAGTCACCACAGTCGTTGATGCCGTCGCACTTCGAGCTCTCCATGACACACATCTTGTTCTTGCACCGCCACTGCCCGGCGGGGCAATGGTGCTGGGGACAGTGTGCATGGTCCAGCCCATCCTCACAGTCCCCGCAGCTGTCACAGGGTTCCCAAGCATCGCAGCACTCGGAACTTCCTGGACACTGGACCTTTTTGACTGGACACGCTGTCGCTATCTCTAAGAGACAGGGGCTGGCTCAGTGAGACAAGAATGACATACTACATCCTTGCTTATTTGGGGGTTTATGGGTCACTCAAGGAGTTTGTCTACAGGAAGTCAGGCATTGGAACCAATGGTAGTCATTGGAAATACAGACCCAACTTTGTATACTGAAGTTTCGCCCCAAAGAAGTTAGAAAAAGAAGTCAATAAAACTAATAATCTTTTTTCATTTTAGGTAATTAAAAATAATGCACAAGTGGGTAAAAAAGTCACCTGTAACACCAGAGATAGTCGAACATCTGTGTTTCACACATACGACGGAAGGCTATTTAGTGACTCGCGTGTTTCGCCTAATGTGGTGGATACTAATCAATGGTCATAAAAAAGGAGAGTGTGACTAAAGATGAGCGTTGTACGTACCACAGTCAACCTCATCGGAGCCATCTGGGCAGTCGCCAGCACCGTCACAGAGCCAGCTAAGAGGAACGCACTTCCCGTCATCACACTGCCAGGCTCCCGGATGTCCCTGACACGCCTCCTCTGTTCGAGGACAGGCAGAAAGGAAGAAGTGCTCGTGAGGACACCAGCAGCTTTCCAATGTGGGCTTCATCTTGGCTACTTTCACCAGCTATGGAGGAATGAATTCCCGATTCGCCACAGGAGTCGACCCCGAACCGGCCTCTCTTTTCGTGTTTCCCCTGACGATACCACAGCACCCTTATCGTACCAAGGGACCGTCACCCTGCAGGTCAGTAAAGCTCATCCTGCCCCTCATTCCCTCAGAACCCTGTTGTGCAGCAAGACCTTCGGTGACCATGGAGGCGTTTTATAGCTGTGCCGTTCAACGTGGTGCCCGCTGGTCACACGTGGCTACTGAGCACTTGAAATGTGGCCAGGGTGACACAAGAGCCACATTTATATCATTTCATTTAGTTAAAGAAATTTAAAGCATCACATGAGGCTAGGGACCACTTTTAATAGGTTGATTTCTTTGACCCCTTTGATGTTCGGGATGATATTAGGATCTAAGACAATGTGGGAACTGTCAGTGTTTGGTTTAATTAGACCTTCAAATAGTTCCACCAAAGTATGCCTACTGGCCAAAGCTGGGATATAAATATAAATACATAGCATAAATATTAACTTGGGGAACTGGGGTGAGGTGTATGGGGAGCACAGCACAAGGCATTTCTTTAAGTAGGAACTTTTATTCTAACCTGAACTACTACTCATTTCAATATCAAAGGTTCTGTGTTAAATTTGTTACAGTAAATGACCCCCAGGAACACGTACATGGGGCACAGCAAAGGATCGTAACCCTCACCGAGCACTTTGGGGGTGTCCTCCTCTAACGAGGGGTTTTCTCCCTCCACGTTCACGGCACAGGCTGTGAGGCACCCGGCAGAAGGCTGCCCTTGTACCCCGGTGTGCACGTGCCCCTTCTGGGGCTCTCAGCACTTCCGGCACAGAAGTACTTCAGCCTTATTTCAGCAAGACATTTACCAAGTGACCCATGATGCTGCAGATTTCTTTGTAGGCATTTTGCAAAGTTGCTTTTTAGTGGTATAGAATGTCTAAGCATGTGAAAGTTGAACTAGTTCACTGTACATGACAGCAACTGTGTGCACAGGGACGGGCAAGGGTTTCCCATGAAGGAATGTCTGTGATATCCAGTGTGAGGAGCTGCCACAGACGTGTGAGCCTGAATTTAAGGTAAGGGGGCAGATTTTTGCTGGATTTTCCATCCCAACCAGCCTTCTAAATGTTTCTTTAACAGTGGTACCAACACATAAAGAGACAGTCCTGGCCTCACCTGCTGAATGCCAGCAACAACCCAGAACACCCACTATTTCTGCATTTCCTCAAGAGGCTAAAACCTCAAGAACTGACAGTGTCCCTGTCGGCCAAGTGCGTGGCAGTCAGGGTCAGACGTGGACGAGTCCCCGATGCGGTAGAGGAAGTGCTCACCACACTGCTCGTCGGTCCCATCCGGGCACTCTCGCTCCCCGTTGCAGAGCCAGGCCACCGGGATGCATCTGTCGCCACACACGGCTTGCCTCGTCCGGTTACACTGGGTTTCGTCTGCAGGGGGCGACCAAGAGCAGAGCGGTGAGAGCTCCTGGCTCGCTTGGGTACGTACAGCAAAGCACCTGTTCAGGATGCGTTGCAGTTGAAGGTCGTTTGGGAGGACCGTCCTTCAGCTAATACCCAGGGGAACAATAAGAAGGCTCAGCACCCTAAAACCCACGTGAGCCAGACAGTGTGGATCCTTGGGAACCGTGCTTTCTGGTGCTTTGATGTTGTCCCTGAGAACCGCCATTTGCCTCCATTTTCCTGTTAGAATGGGCAGGCTTACACTTCTGTTTGAAGAGACATACTTCTTCCAGCTCTCGTTCAGTCTTAAAGACTCCAAATATGAACAGTTGCAATTTTAGAGGTCTGAGTTCGAAGTACTTGACTCTAGCTTACGTTTAGACATGTGTAGATGAATCTTGAAGTGAGATTAGAGTTTTGGGTCCTACATACCATCTTTATAAGAATGTCTCTAATAGCCTCGTTACAGAATTTGTAAGTTTTCAGGTATCTGCATGGGATTGATTTACACTATCAGTTTTATTCAAGTTGTGAACTTATGTTTATCAACCTTGAATGATTAAAGGTATAAAAAAACTAGGCCTGTTATGGAATATGACCCTCTAAGGGAAGCCCCAGGAAAGCCTGACTATACATAATTTACTCCACTGTCCTTACTTTCAAAGAGGAAAAACAATCCTTGGCTCCTAGAAAACACAGGCCAGAGGCCCGCACTAGTAGAAGTCGCTGCAAGCCACAGGGAAGAGATGGCTGTCCTACTCCCAGGGCTAATTCGTGCGTATGGAATGGAAAGTTGTTTGCAAAGGCGTGTGGTGGAAATCGACAATGGGAGTCTATTATGTAGATATACTCTCTTGGGTAACAAGCCTGTATCCCTGTAAGATAGTGGTCTAAGTGTAATTACTCCACGTTTAACTTTTTAAGAAAGATTTTATTTATTCAATTCTAGAGAGAGGGGAAAGGAGGGAGAAAGATAGGAAGAAAAAACATGGATGTGTGAGAGAAATGTCAATAAGTTGCCTCTTGTATGTGCTCCAACTGGGGACCTGGCCCACAACCCAGGCATGTACCCTGACTGGGAATCAAACTGGAGAACTTTCAGTTCACAGGCAGGCATTTAAGACAGTGACTCACAGCAGTCAGGGCTCAATTTTTAACCTTTTAAAGGCTTATAAAAACATTCTAAATAAAATATTCAGGAAGTATTAGTTATTCATGGACAGGTAATAACTTTGCCATCTGCTCACATACCACCCAGGCAGTCTCGCTTAACATGACTAAAACCATTAAACTGAGAGCTGATGATCTTACCAACCACTAACATGGGGGCGCCGGCCCAGTTGCCAGGCCCCCCAGGTTGGGGGTCTGCTCAGACCACTTACGAACAGCATGGCCTTGGGTAAGTGCCTTCCTCTCTCTGGACCACGGTTTTCTTGTCTATAAAATGAGGCTGGTAAATGAATAATCCTAAAAGGAAGGCTCAGGGATTAAACGAGCACAAAGCCACCTGGCACAGTGTCCGCCACATAAATGCTCGCAAACCATTAACTGTGTTGCTTCCTTTTCCAGAAGATCCTTCCACGAGGATTGCAATCATCCCTCAAAGACTCACTCTGCAGGGAGCCACACCTCAAACAATATTTTGCCCTGGTGATTCTCAGTCCAGAGACCAAATGTGCATGTATATACATACATATATATATATATATTCTATACATTATCTGCAGGTGGATCTCAAATGCTACATCCGAATTTGTATATAAAGTTGCCTGTTTTGGGGAACTGTGGGTGTCGCAGCCATCCGGGGACTCCGGTTCGGGGCACTCCTCTGCTTTGGGTTCTGCCTAAACCTGGTAGGGATCAAGCGCCATGGGTGGGACGCGCCTTCCTAACCGCACTTTCCCCCACGGTCTTCCGGAGTGAGGCCCGCTTCCCGAGGTCCCCCGCCTCCAAGGGGCTCAGTGTGCTGCCTGGGAAACGCCAAGCGGCGAACCCATTGGAGACCAGGGGTAGGAAGCGAACCCCACTGGGCTTGGACATTGGGGACACGAAGAGCCCACGAGGGACGGTGCGCCCCCCACTCAGGTGCGGCGTGAGCGCCCTTGCCCACCCCTTGAGCACCGGAGGGGAGGGACGGAACTCCAGCACCCCAGCCTCCCGTCCGCGGGGCAGGCCTGCGAAGGAATCGACAGCTGAGAGACCGGCCGCGCGACTCACCTGGCGGCCACTCCGAAGGCCAGCCTCGCGCCCCCAGGTGAAAGGTCACAGCGGAGGGGGCGGGGGCACACACACAGCGAGGGTCCCCCAAGCTCTCCTTTGCCCCCGCCCCTGCCGCCCCCCGCAGCCCGCACCCCCTGCGCCCTGCAGAGAGGGGTGCGGCGCCTCCCCAGGGCGCCCCGGCGCGCAAGGTCTCCACTTACCTGCCCTGGAGCCCTCGAGGCCGCCCAGCACGGCCAGCAAGGGCGGCAGGAACAGAAGGAGCGCCCGGCGACCCATGGCCGGGGAGAGGACCGGACACCGGGGACCCTGCGCTGGGTGCCGGTGCCTCCGGGCAGGAGCCGAGCTCGCTGGAGGAAATCCCAGTCGGGGAGGAGCCCACGGGCACCGAGGCGGGCTTTATTACCGCTCCCGCTCCCGCCGCTCATTGGGGACCGCTGGGTGGGGGTGGCGGGCTGTCGGCGCCGCAGCTCCCGGGGGAGCGTCGCCCGGGAAGGAGCGGGGGCTGCAGGGACAGCGCTGTGCCTCCCGTCGGTCCCTCCCGGGCTCGGGATGATGAGGAGGGGCAGGGACGCCGGGCCCCTCCTGCAAGGGGACAGCAGACTCCCAGGTAATTCAGGGGCTGGCCCTTACCACAGTTAAGGGCAAGGTAGGGGTGGTCAGCAACCCTTACCTGAAGGCTTCTCAAACTTGTATGTGCCCCGGAATCACCCAGAAACCTTCATGCGCAGGCTGCGATCTGGGGCGGGGTCTGAGCACCTGACAACTTCCGAGGTGATGCCTTGGGTGCTGGTCCTCAGGCCTCACTGTGAAAAGCAAGGGCTCGGTTGCTCCCAAGCCCAGGGCATCCCTGTGTGTGCCTGCAGGTCGCCGGGGACCTCTGCCTCCAGCCCTCCCAGCAACCTAGGCAGAATTCGGCCTTCCAGATCCTGGGTCTGTAGGGACAGCTCCCGGACATCAGTCATCTTTGCTTGGTGATCAGCGAACTGTAACCACAATGGACAATGTTACCGAAGCCCTGAAAACACCTTCCCCCTTTCGGTCTGAATCATGGCCAGGTCTGGGCTGCTTGAATGAACAACTGGACCTGCAGGTGCCCGGAATCTGACTGGCCCAAACCGGAGTCAAACAAAACCCCTGTGGGGCTGCGGACTTCCAGGACCTGAAGAATGCAGAGGTCGTGTTATCCAAATGCTGCCATTTAGGGATGAGAGGATGGACCAAAACGAGCCTGTGACACATTTGCACAGGCGCAGTCCCCCCACCCCCACGCCCTGGCTTAGCTGAGCTGTGACATGCCTTCTGTCCCACATGCCAGGAGAAGGAAGTGTCAGATTCTTGGAGAGAACATGATGGAGTTAGAATTCAGAATGTAAATCTGGCAAGGAACATTTATAGTGTTTGGGAGTGAGCGGCAGCAATAGAACACCGGGGCAAACAGACACAGAGACATGAATTGCGAAGTGCCTTCTGAGACTGTATTTGCGACACAAGACTCCAACGGCTTCCTTTGAAACCATGCCTCCTCTCCGTGTTCGCCGCGGGCCCGTCTCACCACCCTGCGAAGGCAGCAGAAGGCCATATGTTCCGAAGCTGCCTCCAAATCCCGTCTGCTCTGTGCAAGCCAGAGAAGCCCTTATGCTTTTCACAACGCTCTCCTGGGAGAGCATATTGATTTCTGCTGAAATGATGTTGCTTCGGAACCATAATATTTCAGCTCTTCCGTGGTGTTCGCTGACACAAATCGAGCAATTTGCTGTTATAGGAACATAGACTAGTTTTCTTCAGGGGGAGGCACCGAAGTTAGTGGTACGTACCTGGGTCTGGGCTATGAGAGACCTGGGTTCAAATCTCAGCCCGGGGAGATTTTGTATAGACATACGGATGGCAGCTTTCTACTGTCACACACGGTTGACATCACTTTGCACGTGTCAGCTGGGACTCATCAGTTCGTATGTTAGATGTCTAGCCACAATGTCGCATCCTGGAACTAATACAATATCACACATCGGCTGCAACTGAAAACAAATTTTCTTCAACTGTCAGTGTCAGTTCTCAATGATTCACACCACCCGGAGAATCTACAGACACGAGTTACATAAACAATAACTAGTTTAAATAATGTTCTACCTTACTCTTTCTTAGTGACATGTGCTGTTCGTCCCTCCCCACATTTGACATGTCGTCTTTTAAATCGACTTTGTCGGCCTGTTGATAAGCAGGGTTCCCCCCCGAGAGTTCACATTCTAATTCCCGGAACCTGTGACGGTGTCCTTACAGGGCAAAAGGCACTTCGTGGGCACGAGTAAATTCAGAACCTTCTCCTGGGGACAGTCTGCTGGGTCGTCGAAGTGGACTGAATGCGACCACAGCATCCTTATGAAGGAAACTGGAAGGCAAGGGTCGGCGAAGAAACTGTCGTGATGGAAGCAGAGGTCGGAGTGACGCAGTTGCTGGCTGGAGGTCAAGAGCTGAAGACCGTGGGAGGCTTTTAGAAGCTGGGAAAAGCAGAGAAACAAATTCTCCCCTGCAGCCAGCCCCCAGAAGGGATAGAGGCTCCCAGACACCTGGATTTGGCCCCGCACTGCCTCTTTCAGACGTCTGATCTCCAGAACTGTCAGGGGATGAGTCTGCGTGATGAGTCTGTATTGTTTCAAGCCACTGCTTTGGTCCCTGTGCCAGCAGCAGCAGGGCACTACACAGACCCCCGTGACCTTCCTCGTGACCTTCTCCAAGGTTACTGTGCCTTCCTCTGTTCATCATGCCTGTCAGCAGCGGAAGGATCGTGGACATGTGTGGGTTTAGGGGACTGTCAAGAGGGAAAAAATCTGTTCGGAGTGCTTGTCCTGGTCCCCACACCTAACAGAGTCTCGTCCTCCTTACAAGGCCCGGCCCGTCTCGCCCCCTCCCTGGAGCCTCCTCCACAGGCCTTACCTGCGCTCCACATGCCGGCACTGAGACTTGACCTTGGAATCTGGGTGTAACAGAAATGGGTCTGCTCATTTCTTACCTGAGACTTCGTGAATGTGGCAAGTGTCATTTACCTCACATACCTCCTGTGTATTTCCTACATTCTCTTAGTCAGATGTCCTCATGCAGGTCCTTTAATGACAAGTGTAAAAATTCACTTCCTTTAATTCACTCAACAAGTCGTGGAACACGGGCTGTGTTCTAAGCACCGTTCCAGGCCCCGAGGAAACATCAGAGAACAAGACAGTCAATACCATGTACCTTCAGGGAGCTCACCTTCTAGTCACGGTAGTTGGGGAGAGTGTGGGGGAGACAGACGGTCAACGAAATAAGCTAGTACATCTCATACTTTGTAATAAAGTGTAACTAACTCTCATGAATCACTGGCTCACATGGAGGAAAATAAGACAGAAAAGAGAAACGTGGAGTGCTGGCGAGGGCAGGGGAAGAGTTACAGTTTCAGAGCGCTGTCATGAGTGAAGGTTTAAAGCAAAGAGAAAAACTCTGACCATAGTGGAATGACGGGGTTCGGAAACACCCACCCACCATAAACTGCCGGAAAGTTGCACGAAATGTGAGAAAGAACAAGTCAGTTCACAGGGAGAAGGGATCCAATGAGATGAGCCCTGTGATTGGCCAGACCTTCTGCCTGAAGGCAGTTTGCAGACTGGGGCCCACACAAAGGAGTGGGGGTGGGGGGAGAGAGAAAGAGAGAGGAAGAGAGAACAAAGTTCTGCTCCTATTGGAGTCACGAGTGGGGTCCTAGGATTTCTTGGGTGCTGCCTTTCTCGGTGACTTGAACACGTAAGAGTGGGAACTAAAGTGTGGGAAGGGAAAAGCAGGCATTGTGCAGGTCGGCCCGAGCTTTCTGAAGTGAGGACCTTCACGGGTGGGGCAGCCTAGCCCTTTATTTAGCCGTGTAGCTGGCAATGTGTCGTGTTTTTTTATTTTCTGTGTTAATGTCTTTGAAGTGGGTGTCTCAGCAACCAAAAGTTTCATGTCAGGCACTTACAATGAAAAAAAACGTTAATTATCAGGAATTTACAGTACAACCAAGCTTGCGTTCCTGAGATAAATGCATTCCACTTGGTCATAAACATAAATTTGTGCTAAAGAAACAGTGCGGCTAATGAAGTGCACAACTGACTCTCGCGAACATGACAGTGTAGGCAGCACAGTCCGTGCATCGGACAGCAATGAATTCCATGTGCGGGCAGAGGCTCAAAACTGTGCAGTTCAGGATAATATAGGCTGATAAACGATGGGGTAAATTGCTAGTAAGCTTTATGCCAGTGACAGAGACTAAAATTGTTTTTGGGTGTGATATGTATTTTATTTGCTAACTCTGTAACTCTGCTAAATTCCGCGTGTTTAAGCATCGTGAGTCTCCGTGAGTGAGCGGATTCACCAGCACCTGTTCTCTGTCGGGCGGAAGAGCAGAGGGCTGTGTGGGCGCCGTGTGCATTCTCTTCAGTGAGAGCTGAAGGGAATCGGTGCTGGATGGTGATGTGCCAAAAGATATACGCCGGGAAAGACTTCACAGAAGACATAAAATTTCAGCAGCAATTGGAAAGAAAAACGTTACAGAAGATCGTTTGCATAGCAAGTCAAGTCTGCGTTTCATTTTCCTCATGGTTGCTCTGACCACGTGGCAACCTAATCTGTTCCGAAGGACCCCTCTGTGTGGGTGGGAATTGCAGAGAGCCCCTTTCCTGGCCTCCCTTGCTGGTGTCCACCGGGGCCCCCTACTGCACAGACTGCTAATCGCATCTGGTGTGACAGGACACATTTTGAAAACTGCTGGGCTTGTCCCAGCCTAAGTGACATCCCACTTCATCACCAGTGACAGTAGCCATGTGTCTTGGGGAATCTCCACTTCATGGATTCATTTGTTTTTGCTCCTTGCTCAAATTTGTGTCACTTATGATTTCAGTTTAAAATATTTCACTTTCTATTTCTCCAGAGCCATTAAAATGAGTCATCCTAACTCCTTTTGGTGTGTTTCTCCAAAGAGTGTGTCCCAGGACCCAATCTGAGATTCGGAGTGAAAGATCTTGAAGTTGTAGAGCGGAAAAAACAATCTGACCCTTATTGGTGTTTCACGGTTAGTCTTTACTTTTAACAGAGCAGGGCAAAGGTCAGCATGAAATCATTACCAGCAGGGGTCACAGAAGGAGCCGATGGAGAAAGACACAGCCCAATGTCTGGGGACAGTGTCTGTCTCCGTGTGTTCTGTTTATTACCACTTGTTTAATCAGATGTTCACCTGTGATCCCACTTTCCACCTGCTTCCTCTCTCTTCCAGCGCCCCCTTCCGCTCTGCCCGCTGCCCACCGCCCCCAGCACCAGCCCCCGGGCCTCACACACCCGCCTCAGCAGTTGGAGCTCAGAACCAAAATGTTCCTGAGCCATGCGCTTCCCTGCAGCTGCCCTCTGATGTTGGACAAGTTGTCTCTTATTCCCTCACACCTAGTTAAGGATACCTCTTTGTTTACTCGGCAGTATTCTCTCTCTGCTTCTTTTAACCAAATGCTGCAAGATCGTGCCTAAGAAAAAGACAGAACTGTTTAATCTCACTAGACTTTTGAAAGCATGCTGGATAACTTATTTGCCAGATTTTTCCTTCCTTCATTCCCACTATCCTGCCCCCTTTCTTTTCTCCTTCTCTTTAATTTCTTTCTTTTGTGGTGGCCATTTTTGTTGTCTTGATTTGGTTCAGGTTTAGGTTTTTCCTGCTAATATTTGGGCATCTGTGTGCATTTATTTATAAAACAATAACAAAAATCACTACCCTGAGCAGCGAGAGCTCAGCAGTGAAGGAGAAGAATAAAGCAGAGTCTAGAAATGAGGAGACGTGGGTTGTTTTTCTTGCCTTCCTACTTATTAGCTCTATGACATTTATTAAGCTTTTTAATAAGCTTTTTTATTAAGTTCTCTTGACTTCACATATAAAACCAGAAGGTAGAAATGTGTCTTCTTTCAGATCTTTCAGGGAGAATTGAAAACAAATCCTGAACACTTTTAGCAGTTTTGCTTATTTTAGCAGCAGCGTAGACAGAGTAAATCTGAAATGATTTTGGATGTAGCAAAGCACTGAGCAAATAACTGAACAGGCTGATATGTTCTCAGCCACGGTCTCGCTGCGGAAGAAGGAACACGCAAATATGACTTTCGCTGTCAAGTCTGGGACAGTTTGAGCACCAACATCATTAGCTGAATTACAGTGCAGTACATTATGCTGAAGTGCAAACCACTGCAAACAGGGCTGAATGAGCCAACAGATTAATGATAGCTAGATAGATGGATGACAGATAGATATGGATGACCAGGGAGGGCTCTTGCTTACGAGAAAATGCCAAGAGCTGGGAAACTGCTATTCTGCAAACATCGTTAAGTAATGACTGGATCAGGGAAGAATCATCAATGGCTGATGTTGTACATCTGGGGGGAGGATAAGGAGCAGGACCATTGCTTGACAGGAAGGTGTGTCACTACGGACGCTTCTTAGCCGAAAGGGAGAAGAACAAAACCATCATCACACGGTGGAGAGCCCGACGGCGGCCTGGGCAGGGGATCGAAGTCAGCATCACCATCAGCTGCACACAGACATCACCTGAGGGCAGGGACAGTCTCCGGGGGCAGCAGGCTCAGTGGACAGCAATGAGCTGAGATGCAAGAGCTGAATCTGATCACAGCGGACTCGTCAGAAAACAGGAAATAAACAACGTTCTATTTTTTAAATGTCAGGGGCACTCTACTGCTCAAAAGATGTTAATGTCATAAAATACCAAGAAAGGCTGTGAGCATTCCAGACTAAAACAGGCTAAAGAAACGTGACTGTATGTGATACCCACCCCCAGACCACATCCTCCACAGGGGAGGGGTGGAGGATGCTGTAAAAGACAGTGAGTCAAGGACAAAACCCTGACAATGGACATCCATTACCTTGAAACGTTATAACAACATCCACTTGTTAAACATAACTATGCTGTGGATGTGTAAGAGAGCACCATTCTTCTTAGGAAACATAAAGTGTTTAGGGATCAGTAACTATAAGGGTATGTATGCAATTTATCTTCAAATTACATCTGTGTGTATGGGTGTATATAGAGAGAAAACAAATGATAGAAGGAATCGGGGTGAAATGTTAACAATATGTAAATCTGAGCAAAGGGCATTACAAATGTTCTGTGTACTATTTTTGTCTTTCTATTTGTCAAATTGTTTCCAGAATTTTTTTAAAGTCATGACTACAAATACTAATTTTATGAAGAAAATATAGGTATTAGGGATGGAAAATGAGTCAGTAAGAAAGCAAACACATCCCTAAGTCTCAGGGTGGCGGGAAGGAGGGTCAATGGTATTGCATGTTCAGCGAGTTAAGTGCTGTATGATCTTTACTAACACTGATTTCTAACTTTAAACATGAGTCAAAATATAAGAGCAATATAGTCCACTGGGTATGGCTTGAGAGGAAGGCAGGCAGGGAGAAGAAGTTTTAAACTCACCTGCTGATTAATTGGGAGCAACTGGGAAAGGGAAAAGGCATGCACACCAGCTGCTACAATAAACAGCAAACAGAAAGTAAGAGGGCAGGAAATCAGACCTAGCAGGAGAAACGTGACCCAGCGGCTCTCAGCCTCACATCGTGAGTTCTCTCAGATGGCGAGCTGCGTGCTCTCTACAAGACACGTATTTTTAAAATTTTCACGGCAAGTTTAAAAATGAAGGGACAGGTGAAATACATCAGGCCTGTGCAAACTGAATACTATCCGAGGAAATGAAAGGCAGAAGCCATGGTTTTGACGTCATCTCTAGGAGAGCCACGGGGTTCACAGGGAGGAGGAAGCCCTCCACAACTCCCGCTTCTGTTCCTCTCTAAGGAGCTGCCCTGTTTCCTTGGCAACACAGTCAAAAGGGGAGAATCTGTTCCAGAATAAATAACATTAATGACCGATGATGGCTGTCATAGGCTATAATTTCAAAGCTCTCTCTCATTAAGTGTTGATTAATAATAACGTCCTAATACCGAGAGAGACATTCTATTTTTGTATGTGTGTGTACGTAAAGAAACATGACTACATGATTCTTTTGAGTTTGTACTTGTGATGTCAGATGTCTTCGTGCTGGGGAAGAGGCAGGATGGTTTCGAATGGTGTGTGGAGCCCACTACCATCGTGGGTGCTGAAGTCTTCCAGGTCTCTCTGCAAGTCGCTGAAACCGAGGAGGAGACCCTAGCACCTGGTTCTGGAAGGATTGGCGGTTCTGCAGGAGGACGCGTGGGCGGGCTTTTCCTTCATTCCTGGGCTTCTGCTGCCACCTACAGTCTGGGTCTGGGAACAGCACTCTCCCACACCCCGGTTCCCTCCCTCGTTCACACCTGCACGGCAATGCAGGGCAGAGGCTGCGTGGACACTGGCGCCCCGAGGCTCGGCGGGATGCGTCATAGCTTAACACCGTTGGTCTGACGTCAGCTGCCGCCTTCACCAGATCTGTCTGATGTCTCCCTCAAACTGCAAAGAACGTATCAGTGATGATGCAGACTTTTCTTTTCATTGCTCCTTGTTTCAGAGTTGACATTTCCTTCTTTTTCCATCCACATTATATATAACTTCAGCTGTGTTCGTGTGATTGCGTCACATACACCGTTGAGGGACTTTTCCAGGCATTTTTCCTCCGTCTTCCCTTTGTTTGGCCTCACGCTGTCTATCTGCTCCTCCACGTCCTTGACAATAGCTCTACCTAATTACAAATGTTACGTTTTGCACCCCATGTTCTTATAATCACATGTGGATATGTACCTACATATGTAAACATCTTGGGGAGAAAAGCTTCTTTATGCGTGTGCCTATAGAAGTTTCAGGCTGCTGTTCGTTTCTACCTTCTGCATATTCAGCATCCACAGACTATTGGCTGGAAGGGCCCAGACCTGACCTGCTTTGACCCCTGCCCCTGGGCACGAGCTTGATAAAGCCTCTGGTGAGAGTTCTCTCCTCCTAAATACCGTCCTGAACGAAGACTTGGGGGCCGCCCCAGGCGGTCTAAAAAAAATGGTGTCTTGTCTGCTAGAACAGGTACAAAGATCTGTTCTTGTATCTACTTATCTCTCTCACTCCTTTTTAAACTCATTTTACAGAATAAATATTTATTGCATCCTCTGTTCTTAAACTCCTTAAAACTTATCTGAGAAAACAAAACCCGTCCTCAAGCAGAAAGTAATGTTAATTCCTCGGGGATTCAAGTGGTGGCCGCAGCCCAGGCTCTGAAGTCTCACCCCTCACTTTCCGATGCTGGCTCCACACTGGCCGGCTGTGTGGCTCTGGGCCAGCCGCCTCACCTCTCTGAGCCTCTGAGTCTACGTGACGGACTCTTTGTCCTAAGACGTGAGATAATATATGCAAGGCACTTAGCAAACGCCAGCCCCCTCCTCCCTGTCCCTCCCTCCTCTCCCTCTCCGCCGGAGTCTGGGCCGTTTCTGGTCTGCTGGCTCCCCGCCCACCCCCACTCACTCATCCTTCACGCATCCGCCCACCCCCGTAAGTCTCTTGCACATTGAATCCTAACTTGGTGTCTACCTCTCTCAGGCCCCCAACGGACAATAAGGGGACCAGAAAGGACATAGATGGCTCCAGGGAAACAGATGTCACTGGCCAGCCCGGGGGGGGGGGGGGCAGGAGTCCTGCAGACCCAGGCCGCCTTCAGAGCAGCTGTGGGTGGGGGCTCTGTACCATCCACGCAAGTCGACGGTCAGGCCGCAGAGCAGTCAAAGAGGCTGGGCCACCTGGGGCCTTTAGTGGGGGGCCCACTGGGGGGCTTGTGCCCCGGGAAGGGGGCGGGGTGAAGGAGTTGAGAAAGTTCCCTCTGCCGGCTTTATCTTCCACTGCGCCGTGCAAAACACTGTCTTCTATCAAGTGAATTCTAAGTTTTAGCAAGTGTTCCAGGAAGGATATGTCATCACCCATATGACAGAAGGCTGATCCCAGACACACGAGAGTGTGATTGCCGCACAGATACCCAGCGTAAAAACATAATCTGTAATGCAAAAAGCCCGTGAGGTCTAACTGGGGAGAGGAGCCCGATGCGTTCACCGCTCTGGGCCTTAGCGCGAGGGCGCGGAGCCGACAGGCCGGGAGGCCAGGCGCACACAGTGCGCTGCGCCGGGCCCCACGCACCCACGCTTCTCGGGGTTTCCGAAGTGGAGGCGGAGCTTCACACTCTCGTTTCACCCTCTCATTTCAATACCTGGGGCCGTTGGGCTAATTCTACTCGGCCAATTCTTGGCATCCCGTCACCAGAAAGGAGTTATGAACAAATTTGTCTTTCTTGTCCTATGAGCCTTTCCATTTCATCGGCTGTAAATAACTGCAGTTGACAGTTTATACCAAGGAGGATTTGCGCAGTTGTTGTAAGATGGGCGCTTTATTGATTTTTCTGCCCTGCACCTCATGACTAAAAGGCAGGCGCTCGGAGTATAAACCTGAAAGGCGCGGGAGCTCCCAGCTGCCTGGTGCGAGGCTGCAGCGTCGGGGACTTCCCGCGACGCGCCCACGCCCTGCGATGGCGAGGGGATGCCGGGCCGCGGCGCAGACAGGCTCAGGCTGGTATCTTAGGAAGTCTTGGGAAACCCTCAGAACAGCCGCCTGCTTCTTTAGAGAAGATTATCAAGATCCCCGCAACGGGTAGAATGAGGTGCCAGATCGAAAAATAAAAGGAAGTGAAAAATCCTCATATTAAACCGTGAAACACCTCACCCCGCCCCTTCCTCTGCCGGCTGTGTCCGTCTGCGGGCAGACTCACCTGCGCCCTCTGGCAGGAGACCGGAGACGAGCATCCTTGTCTGCGGGGCATTAACATCTAGGGGTCGCCAGTAAAGCAGCGAGGTCCCTTGTCAATCAAACTACAGTAAAGCCTGCCAGACACCAGCCTCCTGAGACATACGACTTACAATCAGTCGGCTCAGATATAGGCCTCGCTCCTAAGTGCCAGGCATGACTGGCCAGGTATTCGAGAAGCTCTAACTTAAAAGGAGAACAAAAGTAACCAAAATGAACACATGGTGCCGAAAATTCAGAAGAAACAGAGACTGTGCAGGGAGCAGAAGGAAAAGCGATGAACGTGCTGGAGAGATAAGCAAATATGGCTTCGCTGAAACAAGAACACGGTCTGTTAAAAAGAGAAAAAGCAAGGAGAACTTTAGAAATTAAAAGTCTGCCAGGCAATGTTTTTTATAAAAGTTAAAAATTTTTTCTCAGATTTTTTCCAAGACAACAGGAAGTGATAGATAAATAAATTTGAGGACCAAGGTACCAGGTGCAACAGCAAAATAGTGGTGGGGGGAGGGAGGGAGGAAAGAAGGAAGGAAAGACAAGGAAGGAAGGAAAGGACAAAAAGAAAGATTGTACAAAGAAAATTATCAACAACAGACAGAAGGAACTCCCCCAGACTAAAGACACAGTTCTCCAGATTCTGGGCCCACTGAGCCCCTATGTCAATAAAGACTCACAACACAACACATCCCCGTAAACTTCAGAACTGGGGATAAAAAGAAAAGCTAAATATTTCCAGAAGAACCAGGATAGGTCACTTAAAAAAAAAAAAAACAGAACAAAACAGGAATCCAAATGGTGTTAGACTTCTTAACCTCAGACCCTGGAAACAGGAAAACAATAGAACAACACCATTAAATTTCTGAATTAAGGTGACCTTTCACCTGAAATCAAGACCCAGCCAAACAATCAGTCAAGTGTAAGGCCAAGGGCAGTGCTGTGCCGCCTCGGGCTCCTACCAGTGAAAGCAGCAGAGAGGCCACACCTGCCCTGCCCCTCTCACTGGGCCCTTGTTACGGGGAAATGGAGCACAGCCCCCCCCACCCCCCGCCGCCGCCCTCCGCCCCCGCAGACCACGACTCCCTTACAAATCTCACAGACTCAGGGACGCTGTCTCAGCGTGACCCATTTCCAGACCCCCGGAGTCACCTGGGCCACTGCCTTCCACGTGGCAGATATCAATACATGGTTTTTGAATAAGTAAATAAGGTTTACAGAAAGACTTTCCAAATGTTGAGGTGTGGGGCACTTTATATATAATAATAATAATTTAGAACATGTGTATATTACATTAGAGAAAAGTAAAGTATAGCATAGCCAAGAAATAGAAACTTGTGTATTCATGAGACTAAGTGGCTACTTGTTCGGACATCAATATTCTGATTAACGTTTAGAAGCCAAACGTGGAACTCCTCCCCACTAGTCAGGAGTTGGGGTAGGGATCTCCGTGGAGGACAAAAACCTTGCTAACTTCTTAATCGAGTGCCCCTTGGCCCAATGCCTGGGAATTTATTCTCATGTGCCTTGGTACCACATGAGTTAAATTACCCACTGGAAGCCTAATTAGTGGCTGAAAATTCTAGTGGTTAAAGAATAATCCCCACCTGAGAAGAGCTCTTTAACTTGAGCGCAAACAGCTGCAGCGAATGTAGCTATTTCTAGCTGCAACCACTAGATGGCGGAGCAGACCGCAAAATTCTCAGCAGTAGCCAGCAAACCCCTTCCTTGGCTGTTCATTTCGAAGAGAAGTTTGGTAACTCCAGAAATTTGTCTGGAGGAGAGAGTTCAAAGTCTGACGCCACTGAGAGAGTAACCCGATACCTTAATCTCCCCCTTCTCTCAACTTTACACAAACACGTACTTTCGGGAAACGTATTATCTGAGAGAACTGGCTCTTGAGAGCCAATTGTTGTCTTTTCAGGAATTAAAACAAATTTTTAAAATTAGAATCAGATTATATAAATATATAATGACTCCTATTACATCTAAACCAAAGATAATAAATACTTGAAACTCATTTTATTACGTTTCATTATTCCCTGTGCTCTTGCGGTCACTTGTACTTCCTCTGTAGCCACACAATTCAAATCCTGCATCGTGGGTGCTACTGCCCATCACCCCCCATCTCCACATCCAGGGGCCTCCAGCTGAAAACCTGAAACTGGCCACTTTGAACCTGGCCATGGAAATTGGTAAATGCTACAAATCAGCTCTTTGAGGGCTGGTTGTTAAACGTTTATCAGATACCGGTGGGTGAGGAGAAGGGAAGCCACCCATAAATGGTGCTGGGGAGCAGGGGAAAGCAGTTTGGCCTGACAAGTTGCCTCCAATAGTAATTCAGACACAGCAGAAAGCCGATGCCAGAGCTCACAGGAGGCGAACACCAGGCCCGCGGGCCAAATCCGACCTTCCACCTTGTTTTAACCCTCCTGGCACCTTGTTTCCACCTTGTTTTAACCCTCCTGGCACCTTGTTTCCACCTGGCAGCAGTGTCTAGCTCTCACTTAACCCCTGAGGAGTAGTTATGCTTCTACAGTCCTAAAATTACATTCAGCCCTTTGAGGCGAGGCTGATGTGGCCCCCAGTGACAGTCAGTTTAATGCCCCCGCCGTAGCTGAAACATTTCCTCCGTGGTCAGAAAGAGGCTTTGGGTCTGTGCTGTGTCATTTCTGTGCTGTGGACCTTGGGCCACTGACTCTTGGTGCCTGTCTCTCTGTGAAAAGGATGTAGAAAGTACCACTTCATACAAGTCACCTTAAAAAGGGTTGGTTCTTAGGACCGTGAAAGCGATGGAAGTAACTCTGATGCAGACAGCACAAGCCTGCTTGGGCTCTAAGGTCTGAAAGCCACTCACCAATCAATCATGTTATATTTTTACATTTATGTCATTTCACATCATAATGTCAGTTTATTTTCTGGAATAAGATGAAGGGCAACACCAGATTTCAATACAGAATAATAAACGCTTGGTATCCTACTTTCTCTTTTTAATCGTTGGAAAGTACATTTAAAGTCTCCAAGGTTTCTGTTCTAAACGTTTTTGTCCTGCTTTCTTAAATATTTTGTAAACACCAGAAAATTGGTTGGGCTGGCCCAAAGAGTGTGCCATTTAGTACGAGTTTATTTTGCGCTGACTGGGTCACACAGAAAGGCAGCTCAGAAACTGGGTTACTAGACAGTTTTTGTCTCGTTCCTCTAAATGAGGGCTCAAGAATTCTTCTCCACAGTCGAGTGTGGCAGGCTTTGGGAGTAAATTCAGGGACTTCTCGCTCCCAGGGACCAAAGGGAATGAGAAGAATCTAGACTAAAGAAAACAAACACAAACCACGCACTCGGTTTTGTGCCAGGATGAGCCGGATCGGTGAATCAGGGTCACCAGCGACACAAAATTGGGGACATCCGCGGCCCGCAGTTGAGAAACCCCTTTGGAGCGCGTTGGAGCGCAGCTGAGAGCCCGCCCTGCTAACACTTCTGGTCTGGGGCCCGAGGGAAACTCAGAGACCCACGGAGGTCACGGCCGGGGACCGGAGTCTGCGAGGGGCCTCGGTTCGAGGCTGTCAAACCCGGGGCACATGCCAATCCTCAGAGCCCCGAGGGCGGGGCTTTCTATTCGCATGGCCCCTCCCACCTTTCTGATCCACTCTTTTTTTTATTAGCTTGTGAGACTGGTACTCACTGGCTCTATTACTGATGCCTGACACTGTGAGAAGTGCTGTTTCAAATTTTATCTTCAAGAACTATAACTGCATAGAAAAGAATACTTTTCCAAGGCACCCAAGAAGGCCCATGAATCTGCAGCGAATAATAGTTGCTTTAAAAATAATCGGTGACACTTGGACAATGCAGACAGACCCCCTCGGATTCATCGGCTGGAACGCTTACGCCCCTGGAAAACGACAGAGTTCCCCAGCCAGGGTTTGCTCATCGCCGGGTTTAGACTCCCATCTGTCCTGTGACGTCCTCCTCGCCCCGGGGAAACGAGTCCCACCCGAGGCCAGCGGGACTACAGCTGTCCTGCGGTCGCCGTCCCACTCGGGCCTATTCCGGCGGCGCCGCAGCTGCGGGTCCCGCCCCGAGGGTGGGACCCTGCCCAGGGAGCAGCGACAAGGCCCTGGCAGCTGGCCCTGGCTCTTAAGGTTTTAAATATACATGTATAATAAAAATAAATACGTGCTCATGCATGTGTGGAATATAAGAGCATAAAGATTGATTTTATTTTTAAGTTTTCCTCCCAGCCTGATAGAGATGTGATTGACGTTTAGCAACGTAGCGATTTGGTACAAGTGTCTGTTGTGCGATGTTCGCCAAACCGGGTTAGTTAACGTCCCCTTTGCCTCACACACATCCCTTCGCGGTGGTGGTGGTGGTGTTGAGAGCATCTACTGTCTCTTGTCCTGGCTACTTTCAAGGCCACAGCATCCGTTGGTCAGGGTCGCCCTGCTGCGCATCAGACCCCGGGAACTCAGACGCCTTCCATCTGAAATCCGTGCCTTTTCCACGAGCACCTTCCCACTCCCCGGCCCCCAGCCCCGGCAACCCTGCTCTCCTCTGTTTTCATGAGTTTCTTGTTTTAGATGCCACATCCCAGCGAGGACACTTTCTCTGGCTTATTTCCCCGTCTTATTTCACGTTGCTCTTTTAGATAATTAAGCAGAACAGTTCCAGCTTCGGATGCAGTCCACCCTCAGCTGTGGACTGGAGTCAGGCTGAACACCCTTGGCAGGTGCTCTGGAGAAGGGGGGCAGTGTCCGCAGGAGCCCACAACTTCTGACCTTAACTTTGACCAGTGACCAGCTGCTGAGAGTCCTGTCCAACAACATGCTCTGGTGTAAATGAGGCTGTTTACCCTTTGTGATTAAAATTGTCCTGTAGGGAGATCACGTGAATACTACGTAAATGTTCAATTAATTGTCCAATTTTTACCTATTATTTTAATCATCCTTGATGATGTTTACCTGAATTGATTATTATTATAATAATTCCAACCTGGTGATTTTCTAGTTCCATCATTCCTTGTGTATTAGTTTGCATTCTACTGTTTGGAAGTGTTTTGCCTCTTTTCCATCTATTTACTTACTTAGGTTGCTATTGATAACCATGGATTCTTGTTTTAGTTTGTTATAAGCTATTGGTCTCTCTCTCTCTCTCTCTCTCTTTTTTTTTATTCTCAAGTTGCCCCAGAATTGGTCAGTGGGAGCCCCACCAGTCTGGACCCCTATGTCTTTGGGGTGTGTCTTTAGCCTTTGAGCTCACCCTTACTCGTTTGCAAAGCAAGCTGCTCCAGCCCCTGAAATCAGCCAATTCTCCAAGGAACTCTATCTGTTTTTAGTAGAGGGCGATACTTAAAAACCCAGTTCACTGCTTCTGGGATATTATTGCTTTTAGTCACTCTCAGCAAACAGCTAGGAAGATATGTTTGTGTCCTGAGACTCACATTGATTTCCACATCTATATAGAAACCATGTGTTTATACTCACACTTCAAATTCCAATACAACTCCTTTTGCATATTTGGAATTCTCTTCTCTGATAGTTAAAAATATGAATCTTATCATTTACTCCATTTGAGAGTATCCATAAGGCAGTTTCAGAATTGCTCATGCATACCACTGTGGAAAAAACAAACTTAATAACTGCCATAATTGCCTATAGTTTTTGTTTGTAGCCTGAGGGTATAACCAAATTACTGTGTTCAGAAATTACATGATTGGGTCCCTATGCTTCCTGTCTCTGTGGTTGTTGTTTATTTAAACAGCGTTAGGATTATTTGCTTCTTTTCATTTATATTTGCAGTTTTTATGCCACATCCTCATTGATTCTACTTATTAATGCTCTTATTTATTCTTTGAGTATGTGAAACATAAACATGGTCTTAAAAGTCACTGCTTTTTTCCTTTAACAGTCAGTATATCTTAGAAATCACTCCACATAAGTTTATGCTAAGGCCTTCATTCTTTTTCATAGCTGCATAGTAGTCCATCATGTGGGTGTACCATCATTAATTCAGCCTCTCTCCTATTATAGACATTCAGGTTATCTCCAATATTTTAAAATTATAAGCAAGACTGCAATGAATACACTTGGATATAGGTATTTTTGTTTTTCTGGAGTTGTGTCTTCAGGGTAAATTCTTATAAGTGGAATTGCTGGGTCAAATGGTGGTTTTATACATAGAGAGGTAGCTAGTGTTTACTGGCAAAATCCCCTCCGAAGGTGTTTCACCTGTTCTGTCCCACCCAGCAAGGTGTGAGGATGCCTGCTTCCCACGAGTTCTCTAACAGAATGTGTTGCCACACTTCTTGATTTTCACCAGTTAGATAGGTGAGAAATGACAACTCAGTGAAGTCATAATTCTGCGTTTCCCTAATTTTGAGTGGGGTTGAATATTTTTCACATTTAGCCTTTTTAAGACTTTTTAATAAACTGTTTATTTGGACCTTTTCATCTCTTTTTGATCTAGTTTTTGATCTTTCTTCCCTTAATTTTTAAAAAGTTTTTATAGACTAGGTACGTTATCCCTTTATCTGTAATAAATGTTGCAAATATTTTCTCCCAGTTTGTCAGGTATAGTTTGATTTTGTTCTTTTTTTTGGCAAAGATTTTGTTATCTTTATCAACCTGTCTCTTTTTTTTTTTGCTTCTGTATGTTGAGTCTTAAAACAACCTTTCTTGTATGTTACATGTTACAATACATGTTACAATAGAATTTACCTCACCTTTCTTTTAGTACATAAATGATTTTATTTTTACAAAATTCAAATAAAATGAACTTTTGTCCCATTTTCTAAAAGCAACATTATATATGAAGGCTTCCCTGTATTAATAAAAATTCTTTAAAATATAGTTTTAAAATACTGCCTTTTCTTTGAGTGGATTGACTCTAATTTACAGGAATCCATATGAATAGCCTCTGATGTTTTGCTAATGTAAATAATGCTATAATGACACCTATACGCACAAATTTTTGAACAAATCTCTGACAGTTTCCTTAGAATACACGTCTAGAAGGTAGCAGGCATTTTCCTGCCTGTGACAGACAGAAGAATAAGGAAGTAAGCAATGCCACCCCTGACCAGGGAGCACCACTCAGACACACGGCAACATGGGTAAACCTCACAATAATTATGTTGGGTGAAAAAATAGAGACCCCCCCCCAAAAAAGAGAGAGAATATACTGTATGATTTAATTTACATAAAATTCTAAAAATAGAAATCAATCTATAGTAACGGAGAGCACAGCAGCGGTTACTTGGAGGGGGTGTGGGAAGATGAGTAGCTTACGAAGGGACACGAGAAAGCTTTGGGGGTCGTCCTCTTGATTGCGATGATGGCTTCATGGGTGTGCACATGTGTCAAACCTACCAAACTGTGTACTTCACATATGTGTAGCTCACTGGATGCCAATGATACCCCAATAAAACTGTAAGAACACAGTCAGAAGGTCAAGAGGACCTGGAGGAAAACAAAACCCAGGTGGATCCTTCATACCTGTTGCATTGCCCACCAGGCCAGCTGGACCACCTCACACTGTACGTAGTCCAGGTGCAGAGCCGGTTTTCCATGGTCATTGCTAGTTTGGTTTGCACAACCCTAAGACTGTTCTAACGTGCACTGTATGGACGATGCAGGCTGACGTTTTTGGTAGGTGTCCTTGCCACTTACATTTCTTCTTGTGTAAAGTATCCTCGTTCATTGACCATTTTGCTCAATTTAATTAACTTTTAAGATTTCTTTTTGTAGTAGGTCATCTCTTCATTTTTATATGTTGCAAATATTTCTTTAAATTTGACTTTCACTTTCTTATTTTGTCTGTAGTATTTTTAGATGGACAGAACATTTAAAAGATGCATATCATAAAATGTGGTGATCTCCTTTATGGCCCTTGTTAGAAAATCCAACCCAGTTCTGAAATCAAGTAAATATTCACTCTGTTTTCTTAGTGCTGGTTTAATTTCAATTTTTTACATTGAGTCTCCTTATTCCCCTCTGGAATTTATTTAAGTGTATGCTAAGAAAAAATCATCTAACTCCCCCCTCCACAAGTGGTAGAACATATTTCCATTTTGGTGATATTTCAAAAGAATAAATAGGCATTAAAAATAAGGCTTCCCATTTACGATGTCCTGGTTTTCCTATCTGTAAGCTAGGTATAAGGATTACCATCTCGTCACTGCATCAGACATAGAAAACATTAGCCCACGACCTACCAGGCTATTAGTCCTCACAGGCAAGCTGAGCATTTTAACAAAACCCTGATGCCCTGAATTCAGGTACCAACAAGGGCTTAAATCAACTGTATCTGCAATCCAACTGGAGTCAAACGAAGTTCTCTGGGGACAGTGTTCTCACTGGTGGCATTCTCCATGTTATTCCTGAGCATCTTGTTCTTCTCTTTTCCAGGCCCTGGATGGACCTCTCATCAAACACAGAGGAAGATAAATCTAGTCAGCTGCAAGACAAGGAGAGCACAAGAAGGAAGTGGGTCATAAAGTTCACCAGGTTAAAAAAGAAATCCACACAGACTTCCACCAAGATGGAGGCGTAGGTGGAAGCACTATACCTTCTCACACAACCAGGTTTAAAAACAACAAAGTTTTAGCAACAAAAACGCAGCCAAACCACATAAAATTGAACTACATGGAAGTCTGACAACAACGAACCCTTCAGCCAAACTGGTAAGAGGGGCAGAGCCAGCAGCAGAGTGAGGTCGGGCAGGAAAGATCCACCAGACTGACCATGGACTGACCTGGGCACACAACCCAGGTGCTCCGGCAGCGGTAGGCAGATCCCAGGTGTGGAGTAGGGGGCAGACCCACTGAGGGCACAAGGTGGTGGACTCACTGAGGGCTAACCAGGGTCACACAGTCGAGTACAGATAAACTGGTGAAGGAGTGAAGCAGTGAGACAGACCGTGCAGGCCCCAGTGGTGGAAAGTGGCAGAGGGGACCGCCATTGTCCCTCTCTGACCCCACCCCCACATACAGCATCACAAACCAGCGACCTGGGTGGCCCTGCCCTGGTAAACACCTCCTCATATGTAACAGGCACGAACAGATCAAAACATGGCTCAAGAACAACTCAGAGCCCCAGAGTCAATAAATCTAAGTGATGAAGAAATAGCCAAACTTTCAGATGCACAGTTCAAAACACTGGTGATCAGGATGCTCACAGAACTGGTTGATTATAGTCACAAATTAGAGGAACATATAAAGGCTAAACTAATTGAAATGAATGGAAATGCACAGGAAACCAATAGTAATGGAAAGGAAACTGGGACTCAAATCAAAGGAGTGGACCAGAAAGAGGAAAAAAATGACCAAACAGAAAGGGATGAAGAAACGAGAATTCAAAAAAATGAAGAGAGGCTTAGGAACCTCCAGGACATCTTTAAACATTCCAACATCTGAATTATAGGGGTACCAGAAGGGGAAGAGGAACAGCCACAAGTGGAACACTTATTTGAACAAATAATAAAGGAGAATTTTCCCAATCTGGCAAGGGAAATAGACTTCCAGGAAATCAAGGAAGCTCAGAGAGTCCCAAAGAAGTTGGACCCAAGAAGGAACACACCAGGGCACATCATAATTACATTAGCCAAGATTAAAATGAAAGAGAGAATTCTAGAAGCAGCAAGAGATAAGGGGACAGTCACCTACAAAGGAGTTCCCATCAGACTGTCAGTGGATTTCTCAAAAGAGACCTTACAGGCAAGAATGGGCTGGAAAGAAGTATTCCAAGTCATGAAAACCAAAGACCTACAACCAAGATTGCTCTATCCAGCAAAGCTTTCATTTAGAATAGAAGGACAGATAAAGTGCTTCTCAGATAAGATCAAATTCAAGGAGTTCATCATCACCAAGCCCTTATTATATGAAATGTTAAAGGGACTTACTTACCTAAGAAAAAAAAGATAAAAAAGATGGACAGTGGAAGGACAGCAAACTCACAGTTACTAAGAACCACACCTAAAACAAAAACAAACTAAGAGGGCAGCTAGATCAGGAGTGGAACCACAGAAATGAAGATCACATGGAGGGTTAGCAACAGGGGAGTAGGAGAAGGACAAGGGGGGAGAAGGTACAGAAAATAAGTAGCATAGATGGTAGGTATAAAATAGATAGGGGGGAGGGCAAGAATAGTATGGGAAATATAGAATCTAAAGAACTTGAGACATGTGGTCATAAACTAAAGGGGGAAATGGTGGGGGAGAGGGTGTGCAGGGTGGAGGGGAATGAAGGGGGAAATAGAACTGTAATGACATAATTAATAAAATATATATTTTTAAAAATCCACAAATGATTTTGTCTGCATGAATTTGACTCAGTTTCCCCTTCTGCCTGCTATTCTATTTATTCCTTAAATACACACATTTGTTTTTTAAAAAATGATGTAGTGATATACTGACCTTTACAGATTTATTAAATATTGCAGCTATAACCCCTAGCACCTAATATGCAAAATTTCAAGTTTATGTAAAATATAAATTAAAAAGTAAGTATACTACAGCAAAATTATCTACCCTATCTCTTTTCAAAGAGTTAGTTCTCCTGATACATTTAAACTCTGTCCCGGTCGACCAAATGCCATGTTCAAGGATGCAGATAATGATGTTCATGTCATTGTTTGGCTTTTAGTCTATACACAGTTGAACTTCTCCCCAGGGAACACTGTGATCATCTTTTTGACCTTCATCCAGAGAGCATGTGGTCCATGGCCTTATGCCTTAATAATATAGGAGCCCTTTATGACATTTTATGATCACAGGCTTGGAAAACCACTGGTTACACTGGGCCCTCATAAAATAGTCACAAACAGGGTCACTGCCCCTGTCACAAAGGCGCTACTCCCCATGACCAGCTTTATTGGCATGTCCAGCCCTGTGGCTACTGGTCCTCTTCCTCCTCCCACGCCCACACTTGGAAGGCTCCTCGGGGGCTGCTGATTGTGCTGATATTGTCAAATTTGCAATCGTCACAGCAGTGAATTCTGTGGCTTGGTTTTCTCATTTGCGGTGTGTTTGCAGAGAGAAATGACTGGGGGTAATAAGCAGGGGGACAAAGCCATCTCAAGTGAGAGAGGGGGGAATTATCTAAGGGACACTCGGTTTTCTTGTAATGACATTGTAATTTCAAAGTAAAGCTTACTGTAGGTAATTTGAAAAGCAGAGTGTGGTATGAAGGAGGAGGAAAAAGAGGTCACCCATCCTCTAAATCTAAAAAGTAGCCTCTGTTAGTATTTTGGATATTTATGGTATTAAGAACCAAACTAAAAACACGTTTAAATGAAGATTAAATATCTTACTGCTAATCTTGAAAAATCGCAGCCACAGGTCTGCATGGAGCAAGCAGATCCCACATCTGGGTGCTGTCTTTTCAGCCAAGTATTCATGCAGGAAACTTGCATTTGTCCTCCTACATAGAACATTTTTTTTCACGTGGAAGTTTTTACAGGGAGGCTGGGAACTTTGCGTTTGAGGATGCTGACCTGCCCTCTCATGGGGAGGGGCCTGCCCTCGGGCCGCCTCGCAGAGAGCTGTGTGATAGGGTCTGAGCCTCGGTCCTTGAGTGCGGGCTTCCCTGCCCTAGGCCTGCTCTCTGCAGAGCAGGGGCCAGGTGGCAGGAGGTGGGGTGGGGGGCTTCAGGGACGCTCTCATTCTGTGCGTGTGTCCTCACATGTGTTGAAAATACATTAGCTATAAACCTTGCAACTTTGTTTTTTACCTACAATTGTAACAAAGATTCCTGTATAGCATTACGAACCATTCTTCAGGAGCATTGTTTTAATGATGTTTCCTATCACAGGCTTATACTTTATGATTTTCTGATTGTCGCCTTATATTTTTATGAGGAACATCCTATCCCTGACCATAACTCAGTGACACTGGAATAGATGCCTGAGAGTGGGGTGAAATTTGGACACGCTGGCAGCTTATCGTGGCCATTCCTCGCTGGTCCCACCCTGGTGCCTCGGTGTCAGCACACGAGTGTGAAGGAGGCAAAAATTGGAGGGCGTGTTATCTGGGAAAGTTCTAGTGCAGGTGGCACAAGACGTCAAAAATAAGATGGTTCACTGACACGATCCCTTTTAATGTCCTGATCAATAAACCCAATTCCATCTGGGTTCCATCTGGAGAGTTCGGTCTCAGAGACGCCTCCCAGGCCGTGTTTAAAAACATGGGCTCCAAGAGCAGCACCCTAGGGAGTCAGCATCCGTCAGACCCTTGCACAGAAGATGCATCATCACCCAACCTGTCCACTTGAGAACTTGAACATTTAGTTCTTTTCCCTTGCCTTTAAAAAGAACACTGTGATGAAATCCTTGAAGGCCAGTGGTCCCACGAATCGGCTCATTAATTATCTGCAGGCCTTTTCGGCAAAGGAGACCACCCCTAGCGGTTCTTCCCAATTCATGTGTGAATAAGAGGAACGAGTGCCCCGTCCCTGGCCCAATCTCCTGTTACTGCATGACAGACAAGGTTAGTCCCAAGGAGAACCAGGTCAGAACATGAGTGTGGACCAGTACAATTAGAAAAACGACCCTAATGTTGACAGGTCAGCTCCAGTAATTTTGTAGATGTGGGACAATGGCCTCGCGAACTGACGTATATTCTATCACACTGCGGAAGGGACCTTGAGCCACCGCTGGGTACACAGAGGAGCAGTCTGTGGCCTAATGAAGTCCAGGGGCCTGGGCAAGATCCCATGGCTGGTCAGTGGCTACCTGAGTCTCTACCCAGGTCATCTGTTGGCAAGCTCAGCACTCTTGCAACTACTGCAGTAGCTGGGTCTCCAGCCCCTGTGCATGGAGACTTGGTAAGGTCAATGGCACTTGGCAGAACTGGTGGAGCGGGAGGCCTGGATGTGGGAGAAGACATCACTTTTAATTTATTATGTTGCTACCACCTGCATCTAAGTAGTGGTATTTTCTGGTGCAGCCCAGACAGGGAAGGTTATCTACTTGTCTTCATTCGCATCTCTCAAGAGGAAATAAAATTCATTTAAGAACTCATTTTTGCAGCCCCTTATTTATAGCAAGCCCCTTATGCATGGAGGAACCACTCCAAATCCAGATTCTTTCCCGATGAGATGCAAACCAGTCTGCAGTGAAACATGTAACCAGGGAACTGTAATTTCCTGACCTCAACATCATTAAACCTCATCAAACCACCCCATTAGCTGGTTTTCATGTAATTGTATAAACACAGTTTTGCCACTTCAAAGCACTTGGAAGTATTTCATTTTGCCTTCTTCCTAGCTGGACAACCTGGACCACATGCCAAGGCTGAAAAAACAACTAGCTTGTCCATCAACTAGTGATGTTTTGTAAGAAGGCAGCTGGACCAAAGCCTTTAGATATATGTCATCATTTCTATTTTACGCTAGGAGACAGGGTGATAATGGAAAACTCGTGCCCTTGGGCTGGAGTGTGGGAGCTGGGAATAAGGGAAAGGGGTGAGTGTCCTCATTTCTCCCTTTCTGGTTCCTCAGAGGGTGAATGCAGCTGAGCTTAACCAATATGCATTAAAGAGATGCCTCGTGGAAGGTATGCCAGAATGGCGAAGTGCACACTTGTACAGGAAAGAGAGAAATTTTGCTTGAGGGGGCCTACAAAGAGGAACATACTTAGCAGGTAAAGAGAATTCTGTGGAAAGGAACCACTCTGCACAGAGTGAGGGCCACACAGACAGTGCAAGTGCAGGGCATGGGCTGGGGGTGAGTAATTTCCCATGTGAGAGACGTGGTCTCCGGCCACGTCTGCCATATCTAGTACTGCACCTCCAGAGCTTAATGATTGAGGGAAGGAATTCCTAGGAAAGAGGCACTGCTTCAACGGGGTATTTTTGGTGCAAATGCAGGGATCCCTTCAGGTTCCCTCAAGCGATGGGGGGGTGGCTCAGGGGAGCTGAGTCATTTTAGGAAAGTATTTTTGGACTGAAACAATGGAGGCAACTCTAGCGACCTATTTCCCAACCCACTCACAGTGGGGTGGTCTCCAGGGTACTTTTTTGCACTGCCGAGTCCTCTGCTCCTCGCCAGCTTCCTCGGCTTTACCCAGGTTCCTGTCCATCTGAACTTTGGCCTGGAAGTGGCCCTAAGGACCACTCTGACCCCTCTCTGGGCATCACCACACTCTTCCTACTTCTGCTGTTGGCCTTTGCCATGTCTGTTCCTAGGAGCGGGAAGCTTGCTGCCGGGACAACTGTTGCACACCAGGCCACCCAGTGCCCACGCCTACTCTAGCCAGCGGTGCGGCACTGGCAGAGGGGCACGAGAGCTGGAGCGAGGGTGTTGCCCTTAGACTTGGGTGGGGGTGCACTCACAGTCTCAAGTACCCCTGTTCAGGGAGCAGACTTCAGTTAGATTTATGCCAAATGACCAAGGAATTGACCTGCATGCCAGAGGCACATTGTGACAGGCTTTTATTGGGGCTGCTGGTGCTACATCCTTTCATGTCCTCAGAGTCCCCCATGACATTGGCCAGCAGCCGAACACCTCATTGCCCCCAAATAGTCTTCTTTATTTTAGTTTTGTAATGAACAACTTGAGTCTTTTCACTTGAAAGACTCATCACTTCTTTCTCAGTTTGGCCGCATCACTCTGCCTTTGTTCTCTGAACAAAGAACAGAAGCTGTGCGCTCAGCTTCATAACGGCAGATGGGCCTCATCCAATCAGTTGAAGGCATGAACAGAACGAAAGGCTGACCTCTCCCCCATAGGAGAGAATTCACCTGTGAAACAGCCTTCAAACCGGGACATCAGCTCTGCAGATTCTGGACTTGCCAGCTTCCCCAGTCAATGAGCCAATTCCTACAACTCTCTCTCCAGTGCATGCTATTGGTTCTGTTTCTCTGCAGAGCCCAGCCCAACACACTCCCCTAAGAGAAACCCTGCGCCCACTAGCAGTCATTCCCAACCCTTCCCCTCCAGCCTCAGCAAGCGCTCTGTATTTGCTTACTCCGGAAATTTCATAGAAATGGAGCCATACACTGTGTGGTCTTCAGTGACTGGCTTCTTTTACCAAGAATAGTGGTTTTAAGACTTCTCCAAGTGATAGCAAGTATCACTACTTTATTTCTTTTTATTGCCAGATAACATTCCACTGTACGAACATACTGATATTTTAGTTCTCCATTCATGGTACATGCACATTTGGTGTGTTACCACTTTTTGGCCACTGTGCTGCTATAAATCTTCATTGACAAGTTGTTGAGATAAAATAATAAAGTTGTTGCCTTTATTTCTCTCGGATATGGGCTTGGAGCACAGGAGTAGAACGTTTAACATTTTGAAGAAGCAGCAAACTGTTTGCCAAAACATCTTTACCGTTTTAGCAGCAACATACAAGAGCTCCAATTTCTTTGCGTCCTTGTCAACACTTGCATTGTCCCTCTTTGCTTGTGATAGCAGCCATCCCAGTGAGTGCAAAGTGGCATTTCCCTGGAGATTTAATTGGCATTTCCCTCATATTTTCTAATCACCTTTTGTCTTCTTCTTTGACCCACGGGTGATTGAGTACTGTGGTGTTGAATCTTTACATTTTCGTGCATGTCCTAAACTCCCTGTTCTTCCTGATGGAATGCTCTTTTTTGTAATGAAGTGTCCCACTGTATCACGTCACATTATGATCGTGATGTCTACTTTGTGTAGGATTAGCACAGCCACTCCAGCTCCATTACAGTGGTTTTTGCCTGGCATGTCCCTGTCCAACCTGAGACTTTCCATCTCTGTGTTTTTAGGTTAAAATCTGCCTCCTTTAGGGAGCATTTTGAATCCAATCACATAGTCCCAGTCTTTTGGTTTTGTTTAACCCATTTACATTTTTTAAAACATTTTATTTATTTATTTTTAGAGAGAGGGGAAGGGTGGGAGAAAGAGAAGAGAAACATCTAGTATCTGCCTCCTACAGAAAGCCTCTTTTTTAATCCAGTCACACGGTCTCTTTTGATTGAGTTGTTTTACTCATTCACAGTTGATGTTATTAATGACCTGGTTATTGCAAACCCTGTGGGGTGCACTTTGGGAGTGCTGGTCTCAGACGACGTCCATAGACTACTCCTGGGAAAGAGGTCTCCCCACACTCAGACACACGTGGAAATGCTGTATCCCACCCCCCTTTGGACACTCACAAGTTATATCAGCATCTAAAAGGTGCTGAGGCCCGCAACAATGCTTACAAGCTTTATTTAGTGCAGCATTTCTCAGGCTTACTTGATCTTAGAACCCGTTTACAGAAGAATGAGGACTGGTATCTCAGGAGGCATAGATACTTCATGGAGCAGTTGGGGAATCAGTGCTCAGTGTTTAGAATGAAGTCCATGTGATTCAAAAATCTTCCCTGTATATCAAGATGAAGATCCTTTCTTTACTTGTACTTAAATATTCAAATAGGATTTCTGTTACCAGGTGAATTTTCTCATGCCCTCACATCAGATGATGTCAAAGGGTCATCCGTTTTCTAACACCTCTTCCAGGTCCTGTCCCTGCTCAGGGCACAGCGGCAGTGGCAGCAGCAGGTTCTAGCTGGGGGGTGTCGCTCTTGGCTCCTGGGACCAGGAGGTGACACAGGCAGGCACAGGCAAAAGCAACCCTGGACCTCTGGATTCAGCACCTGAGCGACCACCTGGGTACTCAAGCAAACCTGGAGTCCACTTCACAAAGCTCATGATTAAGTAGGAGAAACAGATTTGGGAGGGAGCAAATCAAGAACTTCTAATTGTCACTGCAGACACTTGGCGCCATATTTAGAGAACACCACAGGTTCCTGGTAAAGGAGAGCCAAGCCCGGGAAGAGATTCGGGGCTGAGCACTGGGCCCCACTCACCTGGACCTGCGGGTAAGCGGAGCGCCTCCTCTGCCTGCCACCTCACACTGTACATAGTTCAGGTGCAGAGCCGGTTTTCCATGGTCATTGCTACTTTGGTCTGCACAATCCTAAGACTGTTCTAACGTGCACTGTATGGATGATGCAGGCTGACGTTTTTGGTAGGTGTCCTTGCGACTTACATTTCTTCTTGTGTAAAGTATCCTTGTTCATTGACCATTTTTGCTCCATTTAATTAACTTTTAAGATTTCTTTTTGTAGTATGTCATCTCTTCATTTTTATATGTTGCAAATATTTCTTTAAATTTGACTTTTACTTTCCTATTTTGTCTGTGGTATTTTTAGATGGACAGAACGTTTAAAGGTGGCCTATGAGGTGGCACAGGTACATTTGGATTCAGGGCTCCCAGTGGCTGTACCTACCTTCTAAGGGGTCTCATGGTGAAGCCTCCTGGCCGAAGGGGCCCCTTCTTCCCTGTGCACCCCCATGCCCCAGCACCCCAGGGTGGGACTTTTCTGCTCTTTGTCCCTCCCTAAAGGTGTGGCTTCAGCAGGAAGCAGCCACTTCCTTTCTTTATCTTCTCAACCATCCTTCTCAAGCACACAGAGAATAGACCTCTGACCCTGGTACAGGCAGGTCAGTTCTCTCCGCCTCCCCGGGGTCATTACAAGGAGGATTTCTGCTAAGAGCCCAGAGAAAGGGAGTTTGTGAGCTTAACACACATTCGTAACTTTGATTTAGGAGTAATGCAGATCACTGAAAAAAAAGATCCATTTAAGAGATCAGAGCCGATATTCAGGAGTTGAAGCTCCAGCCTGGAAAGAGAGGGCAGAGTGTCAAACAGTTTTCCTCCTTCTGACTCAAACCCCAAGCAGCTGCTACCACCCACCTCCCACGGCTCACAAGTGCTTTGGCTAAACACATAAAAGGGTTGTTCCTTAACTGATAAAACTAAAACTAAAAGAAAGAAAGACAAAAAGAAACCCAGAAATAACTAAATTCTGGAACTGTAATCACTTAAACATTTATGTTTTTATTGAAGTTTTGATATTTTTTTAAAATTTCTGCCCAGTTATAACAATTAAATAGGAAGCTGCGATTACAATTCACAAACTGTGGCATGAAAAAGAACACACACCCCATCCCATCGGGGACGACACCAAACCCTTTTCACTTTATTCATTCAAAAGAGTCCACCGCACAAGTGTCAAATGTGAGCACTGTCCTTTTTTCATGGAAGGGGGAAAAACATTTATT
The DNA here is from genome assembly GCF_021234435.1 of Artibeus jamaicensis. Classification (NCBI taxonomy): domain Eukaryota; kingdom Metazoa; phylum Chordata; class Mammalia; order Chiroptera; family Phyllostomidae; genus Artibeus; species Artibeus jamaicensis. The sequence continues at coordinate 15,367,268 of NW_026522056.1, read as the reverse complement.
CTGGCAGCATTCTCGTAATTCCAGGAAGTGGTTCTGATACCACAGGTTGCAGGAATAGAAACCATAACAAACTAGGAGGGCATTTTTTTTTTTTTTGCAGGCCAGGGACTGGTAAGATTGTAAGATTCCCCTTGTGCTTAGTGAACCGCCTGTCCGCCTCGCTGCCTGGGTCTTCCCGGGTGCGGAAAGAGGGCGGACGCTCCTGCCCAGACAGGGAAATTCCTGTGGAGCAGAGTGTTTTCTTATCTTCAACCCTCCCTGCAACCTGAAGCAAGGTCTCACGCTTTTCCAGAGCTGCTTTCGGTCACATGACCCTTTATTGCGATGACTTAACCACACGGGACACCGAGATTCCTCCTCACTCTGCCTGTCTAGGGTTCCGATGATAGCTCGTCACTTGTTGAAAAACGGCCGACACTAAGAACGTGGGCACTTACGATCATGACACCAGCACACACTGTGCAGGGTGCGTCACCCCCAGGACACTCATCTTTTCATTGAATAGGGTCTCTTGGAGAGAGCTAGCTCAGAGTCACACACATAAGCGTCTTTTCCAAAGACAGGTCGAAATCAGTTTATTTGACAGTTTAGGACCTGTCTCTGGCCAATGAAAAAATTCCATGCCCAACGATGCAATGGTCTGTAAAGCGATGAAATGCTACCATTTGGTTCACACTTACACACCTGCACTCTCACAAGCGCACACTAGAACTGTGACAAAAGGCCTAGTCCGATCAATTCTGTGACCACCGCTCCTAAGACAATGAAACTGCAAATCAGAGGTGTTGTCTTCAAGTATTTAAAAATGGAGAAATAATCTGATTCCCCTTGCTTTTCTGATCCTAAGACCTTGTACTTGTTGAACCGGAGGTTCTGGAGTTAGGAAAGTTACCTCCCGGGCACAAAATATTCTCCAAAAATTGCTTTGTGATGTTGTGCGGTGCAGCCGCTCACGTGCTTGTTACTTCTTGTAAAAAATCTTTTGAGGCTTCGTATGCCGTGGCACTCCAAGAGGCAATACTTTATAAAAGAACACTGCCAGCCGACTGGCTTCTCCTGTCTTACTCTGGTGAGAACCGGCCTCAGGCATTTTCAGCCACCGCGCAGAGGAGGCGGGGAGACAGTCCTTCACGTTCCTGCAGCCCACGCCGAGTGGCCCCCTTAGGGTTCCAAGACAAAGCAGTACTTTTGGTTTGCTTTTTGAGTTTTGCTTCGTGGAGAATTTAAAACAAGACTTTTACTAGTTCTTGGCAGTAGACTGACCAATCAGAGGTCCTATGTTTATAAATAACCAGTGGGGGACTGTGCTCTCCAATTAGGCTGTTTACCATCTTAAGGTCTGACAGCCCGATGTGGAGGGCTTTCCTTCCAGGTGCTCCGCTACATCTCACACTCTGTTTCTGGGGGCAGGGAAAAAGGAAGTACTCATTATCAGAGTTCTCTGCATGTTTCCGAATTGACTCCTGATTATTTGAAGCTATTGAAAGACTCAGGTTTTCCATGGGCTTGGCGACCCCCTTTGCTTTCCTCTGCTGAAGAATCTTTACACCAGCCCTCGATCTGAGAATCACTGAGGGACCAGGCACAGGCAGCAGGGAAGCCTGGAGCAAGGAACGCTCTGCTCAGAGACAGGAAGAGAAAAGGAAAAACCCCCGACCTTGCCCAACCTGCCCAGCGGTTTACAGGCAGGGTCCTTTCGTTCACAGAAGGAGAGGAGGCACTGCCTGAGGGGCACCTTGAAGATTCTTGCATGTGATTGGCAACCTCTAGGAACCAACACTTAACCCATAGGCAGAGATAAATCCTTTTTTTTAACCTGAAAAGGATTAAAAAATAAAGAATGAACAAACAGGTCTTATGCTAAAGTAAGAAATCAGCCCCATCTTGGCACAGTTCTCATGCGGAATATTGCACCCAGTGTTAACTAATGCTAGAAGCTTCAAACTGTATAAATTTAAATGTATTTGCATATTATAAAAATAAAGATAAACATATACATATTTTACACTTGTTACGGAACAGCAATGAATGGTCGGTCGATCCCTCTTTCACATTTAACAGAACTGAAATCTGCGTGCTCCGGACACTGCCACCTGTACTGGAACTATGGCTTATATGTGCACAGAAAACAAAATCCCTGAGAAGCCATTCGACTTTTTTTTTTTCCTTTTCTTCAAGTAGCGCTCTCCTTGGAGGATCACAGTTCTGAGGTTCGGGTTGTAAAACATTTGCTCCATGTTCTCTCCCTTCCTCCCCCCCGCCCCTCGTGACCTCGTCTGCAGGCCAGGTGCATTCCTTTTTCTGAGAGCACCTGGACACTGTGTGTTTTCAAGTTCATGGAACACACTCGGGCGCATGGCAGGTGTACCAGGAAGGAAAGGTGGTCCAGGTGAGTTCTGATGCTCTCTTTTCTCCACGGAAATTCCACAGCCAGAAAGGTCACTGGTGTCTGTGCTTTTCGCCAACATTCTTCCTGTGTGGGGAGGGGAGAGAAAAGCCCAGGAATGACCATAGGTAATGATTCTCACTTATAAGAACTGGGGGAGATATTCTGCATCTATTTTTTGCACATATTTTTCATTTCTATTTCTATAACTCCTTCTAAAATGGAAATGTCAGGCAACTAACATTCCTATAAAGGAAAGAGTCCTTCCACCGGGACCTGTCAAGCATTTCTGCTTGTGACATGAGGTTCAGACACACAGATGACACCAACTAGCCATAAGCACTCATTCCACTGTGATCTTACAGCATAACTAGATTTCTCATCGAGAGCCCCAAGGTCAAACACAGAGCTACGGCCCCTCCAGAGATGCAGGCAGACACCCAGGGACATGCCCTAGATTAGCCTCCGGGGGTGGGAACAGACGCTGAAAAGGATGGCTGGGTGTCTCTCTGGACCAAATGGCATGATTTCGCTCCCAGCGTTATGAGCAAGGCTGTCAAACTCAACCCTGGAGTTGAACGAATAAAAATGAAGAGCCTGCTGAGTCTTTGGCTAATTAAATGAAGTGACATTCAATTCAGACAAAATGATTCCAGGAACAAATGGCAAGTGTCCCCATCCCTTATTTCAGCTTTCCTATAACGAGAAGCAAAGCAACACCGTAAGAACTGTTTTAGCAACATTGAGTAAAACATACCAAGACACAAAGGCGTTACGATCTGCTTGCCTCACTCTCTGCCCTCCATCTCTCCTAAGGCTACTTGATTTTGGGGGAACTGATCATTTAGCATCGACCTAAGACATCTCTCCAGCCAATAGAAGAATGTGCCGAACATAACATTAATAACAATAGCACCGAATATACGCACCTCCCACTTACTAATGACTTACTACATGGAATAGCGCCATTCACCGTCCTGCATTATTTCCCAAGTCATCGGCTCCTCAGTCCCACCAGGCAAGTGCCACCTTCCTCTGCATTTTACCAAGAAGCAAACCAAGGTTCCAAGACGTGAAGTGAGCTCCCGGAGGGTGCACACCAGAAAGCGGCAGAGCCAGGCCTGCAATGGGGGTGGTCTGATTCCAAACCCTGTCGACAGGCAGGAATATTCTGGGCCCCAAGGACAGCGCCCCGCTTCTATGGCACTCAGCTAGGAGGACTCTTTGAAGACCTGTTAATATAGTAACTTCACAGTGGAGAAAGGTTTGAAGCCTGCCTCAAATTCAAGTAATAATATAATCCAAGTCACTGTGAAGAGGATGGCAGTGTGAAAACACATGGAGCAGCCAACCAGGTACCTTTGGTGGTGGGAGATGTGGGCTCGTGTGAGAGACGCGCTATGTAAATGCTTTTCTCACTGACTCTAGGAACCTTCTGAAACGTAGACAGCTTGTCTGGCTGTCTGCTCCCCTGAGCCCCACACAAGGCTGAGAAACACAGGACACCCCGATCCAGGGTACTTACAGGGAATATTCAGTGTTGAAGGGGGTAAAAGGAAAACCATTTTGAACATTCTTCCACATTAACACCACTTTTTACGTTTGGGCTCTTAGAGAAGAAAGATCCATCGAATCACCCCCTCTCACTGGGTCCCCATGTCAACACTTGTCCTCATCCATCAGACAAGATTCGCTCAAGTTCCTCAACCTTTCCCCAGTTCTGGCTGGTAGCATTCTTGTTCTCTCTCCTCTGTGCCTACAAGAGTTCAGTGACGCCCCTATCATAGCAGGTATCATGTTTTTGTTGTAATCACTCACAGGGTTGTCTGGCTCCATCTTCTGCCCTCACTCTCCCCAAGGAGGCTATTTGACCCCTGAGGGCAGGGTCTACTCAAGTTATTTCCGCATCCTCAACACCTGGCATGATGCCCAGGAGAGGGCAAATACTCAGCAAAGATCTGCCGAATGAATGATTAATAAGATGTCATGAAACAGTCATAGGTAAAAAACAGCCAAACTACTACGAGCTCATTAGTATAATGGAAATGTATATATAGGAAGTATTGAAGAGATGTGAAGAGTGACCAATTACAGTTAGAAGGGCTAGGGATGGCTTTTCAGAAGGTAGCACACGACCTTGGCCTTAGAAATATGGGCCTTCACTGGGTAGGCAAGAAGTGGTGGCAGCCAGCTGCGGACTGAGACCCAGCCAGGGGTGCAGTATGGCCGACCCCGCACACAGTAAGGGAATGTTGCGTGCATCAGCAAGGTGGCTGGGGTCTGATTGTGAGTCATGCCCACGATTTTGAACTTGAGACTAAACTCACTAGGACACCATTCAAGACTTAAATAGGGAGAAAAGGGATAGGGTCTGAGTTGAAAGATAATATTGGTTTGAAGGACAAAAAGAGTAGAGAACAGGAGGCCAGTTGAGAGCCAACCACAGGAATCGGCAGAGAGGTGGGAAGAGAGAACTCTGGAAACAGGTTCCTAGCTTTACAGATGGGGGCAAAGCACAGGCTGAGGAAGAGCTGGCGGGGGGGCGGGGGGGGACAGTAGTTCACACCTGTGAAGCCTACACGTCATCCTAGGGGGCTGCCGGGTAGGAAGCTGGAAAGACAGGCTTGGAGATGAAGGCAGAGGGCAGCGTGGGGGTCCTAGACCCAGATCCTCTCAGGCTACTGCTGAGCATGCGTTTCTGGGATGCAGCAGCAGAATTATCCAAGGTATTCCGAAGCTTAGGCTAACCCTGAAGCCATACCTTGATGTTTGACCGGTCCTTTTATTTCCTGCATTCTGAAGCTTTGGCACTGGGCCCTGCTGTCCCGGGAGGGTCTGCCCTCCCAGTGTTGGCCGGTTCCCAGAGAGAGTCAACACCTCCAGCGTGATCGCGCCTCTCAAATATTGTACCAACCAGTCCGGAGCCCACGCCCCAGCCACTTCCTTTATCAGCTCTCACACACCTGCCCTAATCACCCCAAGCGCCTGGTACCAGCAACCAGGGACGGTCCCTATGCCCCAGAGCCCGTAGCCCACTGAAACTATCCAGACTGGCTGGTCCTAAGCCTGATCCCCTGCCTTGTCCCTGCCTTCCCACAGAAACCACAGTGCAAGCTCTTGGCCACAGTTCCTCCCTCCTTCATGACGGGCCCGGTGTTCCCCATTAGCCCGCCCCACCCCCTACCCCCAACCATGGCACATTGGTCCTTTAAGGACACCTGAGTAATAAACTAGCTTTCAGCAACAGCCACTCCCGATCTGTCCGCCTTACTGTACCTCCAGCGTTCTAGTAATGTGCTGTGTGGGGAAGCAAACATGAAAGGAACCTGCTGCACAGACAGCACCGACCTGGGAGCCACGGCGTGGACCTCAGGCCCGGCTGTACGCTCAGGATCTGGGGCTGCAGGCACACGGCTCGGTCTGGGGCTCAGTGCTCCCTACCCTGGGACGTGTGGGGCTGCTGGGAGGAGCAAGTGAGTCGGGGGCCCCGCCTGAGTTTATCCAGGCACACAGTAGCCACGTGTGACTATAACATGACAGAAATGCTACCAGCTCCTCTTAGCTCATGAAGGCTGAGCTGGGAGCGGGTGTTCTCTGAGTGACAGCAGGTGGCCTTACCCACAGCCCTTCACGGGCTCTACGTGGACCCCTGCACGGTCGTGGGGGGCACGTACTTCAACACCCTCCCCTTCCTATCTATCACTCACATGCACCTTCCTTGGGCAGGCACCTCGGTAACAAGCTAAACACTGCTAGTAGTCAGACGGTGGCTTTTACTCAAGTGTCTCTATTTGCATTTTGAAATTTTGTTCTTCGTGATGACCTTTGTATGTTGTCTGCAGTGTACACCATTACACTGTTAATAATTCTGAGTAGAAATGACAGAGCCTGAATTTACTGAGCGCTGTCTACTCAGTGTAAGGAATGATGCTACGTGCTCTCCCTGCGAGAGTCTGTCTGATGGCCAACAGTGACCCCACGAGACCTGCACCTGGCAGGTGTCTACCCCACAGCGTAACAAGTCGGGAAGACCCCAGCTCGGGAAGTTAACTCCAGAGCCCATCGAAAGGCCTGGAGAAAATAAACACAGACTCCACTTTTGGAATGCTGTTTGCTGTGCTAATCAACTTGAGCTTTTCCTGCTGTTATCGTACTCTTGCATAATATCTGAGTAATTTTTCAGATGACTGCTTTTTTCCCACAGAGAGCTGATTACTGATACATGCAATATCATAGTAACTTGGGCAAAAGAATCAAGCGGTTCCCTTATCCTTAGTTCCCAAATGCATCTTGATTCTGGATAAGTAAAAGATTTGTCGTCTGTCCTGCTCTGTGGGATCTTTTCATCCCAAACCCTACCCCGCCCCCTTTTCCTAAACTCTCTCAGTCTGTAGGGAGCCCTTGTCTGTTTAAGAAACCCTCTCTGCTTCCCGGAGACTTACCCTGAAAAACTGGTGCTCCTAGAGTCACAGATCGGGCACAGTAAAAATGACGGCATAGGGGAAAGTAGCACTATCTTTTCCACTTAATTTTCCAAGAAAGTATGGAGATACCTAAGCAGAGAGGGAACAAAGTCCAGCATCAGTGTGGCTGATGGGGGACTGGACGATCAAAGAGACCCTCCTCCTCCTCCTCCTCCTCCTTCTCCTCCTCGCCTGTGAAAGCTGCAAGGCCACCAGCTGCCTCACTTTCTGCAAAGGACAAGCCAGTCAATGCAAATCAACAGGCTGCTCACCCCGCAGGGGGCAGCCTTCCCCGCCCTCCACGTTTCCAACATTCTGTGGTCAGCGGAAAAGCCTCCACTGTGATAAAGCCACAGTTCCCTCACTCTGTTGTTTTAAAATTTTCTTTTATCAAGTTCATGTTAATCTGAGTGCGTTTCAACATACTTTGCCTGTGTATTTGGCAAGATAAAGGCAACCAAGTCTTCATCCTACTTTTTATAAAAGGCTATTTCAATAGTATCCATATGTCACAACAATATAACTGCCAACATTCCTATGCAAAGTGACTGCTACATATCTGAGAATATGTAGAACTTGTCCTTTGGGGGACCCGGCCTGAGGGAGAATACCACTGCTTACACACAAGAACCCCAGGTGAAAAGGCAGTTTTGAAACTCGGGGTCTCAGCTTAGCCTTTTGTTATTAGCAGCACTTTCTGGGAAAGGAGAAAGCTTAGCCCGACAACGTTCAACCCAGTCCCCCCTTTTTTCCTAATTCTGTAACACACGACCTGCCAAAATCAGAACTAAGTTCCTCTTTCAGCCCCACTGCTCCACGTAAGATGGAGCCCAGACAAACGTGTACCAACAGCACGAGAGAAATGGCACCTGTCAGGAAATGAAAGTGACACAGTCCCCTTTCCTGAGCATTTGACGATCAAGCCATCGGGCAGCCACCTGGAAGACCGGGGGTGGCACTCCAGTGCGCTTCCAGGTAAAGCATTTTCATATGCTCTCCTGTTGCGTTCTGCCTTCTAAATGAGAATCAGCAGACACCTTGGTATCTAGCAGTTTTTCAGAATATATACTTCAGTTGGCAGGAGGCTGGCTTGTTCTACACCTCTCTGGAAGTGAGAGAGAGAAACATTCTACAGGGCACTAAAAACGAGACGCGTAAGCTGCCCTTTAACCGAAGCTGCCACCTTCCTTCTGAGTTGGAATTTTAAGTGGCTTGACCCACAGACCAACAGGAGGGAGGCAGGAATTCACACATAAACATTTTTCAACAAAACTTTAAAATCATCCTTCTGCTTTCTCCTCACTTTTCCCACTGAAAGCGTACGTTTGCCCCTTACGACTTTTAATGTCCAAGGCTCAGTGTCCCTCCCTCTAAAGGCTGGGGACCGGTGAGGCTGCCATTTGGGAGTCCTGAAGGACAAACACGGGGGGGGGGGATGGACGTGTTCATTCACCGGCTGGTAGAAATCCTTCCACGATGTACACATGTGTTAAATCACTGTGGCGTACACTTTAAATATCTTACAATGTTGCCTGTCAATTATTTACCTGATAAAAAAACCCCTCGGTGGTTGCTCAGGGTTAAGGGAGGGGGAATTAACACAGGAGCACAGAGGACTTTCAGGGCAATGAAAATCTTGTGGAAGACACTGTAATGTATGTGACATATGTCACTACATGGGTGTCCAACCTCTGGGAATGGACACCATGAAGAGGGAACGTGAACCACGGACTCTGGTGGTGGTGTGTCAGCACAGGTCCATCAGCTGTGACAAACGTCCCGCTCTGGTGGGGGTGTTGACAGTGGAGGAGGCTGTGCATGAGCAGAAACAAAGGGTATACGGGAGCTCCCTGGACCTTCCGCTCCATTTTGCTGTGAACTTGAACTACCCTAAAACCAAAGCCCATGTTTGAAACTGCTCTCCCTCCAAGCAGTTCTAACGCCCCTCTATTGTCCAGGAAAGAGGGGGCGGCCCGTGGGGGGTGCGAGTCACTTCATTGCCTTTAGACTAAACCGGGCCAGGATTAACAGTGTTCATAGGAATTTCTTTAAAACCACAACCCTTTTAATACCAGCACAACAGGCAGCAAAACCATTCCTGAAAGTGCTGCTGCAAGTGGGCATTGAGTGCAGGGAGCAAGTGACTACAAATGATGGGCGTTTCTCTCTGGAGTGATGAAAACGTTCTAAAATTAGATTGTGTCGACAACTGCAAATATATTAATAACCATGGAGTGGGCCAGTGTCTAACTCAATAGAGCGTTTAAGAACGTATCAAGGTCTGCCTGAGTGGCTCACTGGGTTGGAGCATCATCCCATACACCAAAAGGTTGCAGGTTCGAGCCCTGGTCCAGATGCGTACAAGCCCAGCCCAGGCATGTACAGGAGGCAATCGATCAATGCCTCTTTCTTCCTCCTTCTCTCTCTTTCTCCCTCTCCCCTCAAATCAATAAACATATCCTCGGGTGAGGATTTTTTTTAAAAAAAGCATTGGAGTCTATATCCTTAAGGAAGTCAACATTTTCTAGAGCAACCCAGCAAATCTGCTGCTAAATTTTCATCTCGTCTCCAGTGCAAATATCCTCGAGAGTCAGCCCAGGATGGCCAGAGTATGGAGATCACTTACAGCTCTATCTGATAACCAGCCAAGGGGACGAGAAGCCACTCAGCACCTAGGTTTCTCCCTAGAGGGTAAGGTGCCAGAGGGGAGACACTTCCTTTCATTCAGGAGATGTAACCTCTCCCCAGGGGAACGTCTATACAGACCCCAACCACCAGCCACTGAGACAAGTCATGAGAGTAAATCACATTCTCTAAAAAGTCACTACTTACTCTCTATTCTCTGTCACTGTTGACTGAGGAATAAGACACCTAGAACACTTTTTAAATGAACAATAGAGATGCTTAGAGTCCATAAGGAATATACGATTAAATAACAGCACCGTTACTGTGTTCATACTCAAAGGCAGGCACCTGAATGGCAAGCCTCTAACTTGGCCTACGGGGGAGAGTGAAAAACTGGTCAAAGAAGAGCTTGGAATGTTGTTTAAAAACCACCCTAAGACCTAGATCAACGACCTGAGAGCAGGGTGACTAATCTATGCACCCAGGACAGTTCTGGCTGATGCCTGTCGTCCTGGCATAAATAATAATTATGAACAGCTGGCCTGTCCCTCGCAGTCCTCCCCTGATTCGAACAACAAAGTATACGTTCAGCTCTCAAGGTGAACTGCAGGTAGGATGGGTTGTGCTGATCCTGGCTGTGGGATCGGCTTGGCTGGACGCTGCCAACTGGCTGTTGACCAGAGAAGCTCTACAAGGCCCACTGGCCAGGCAGCCCGCCCTTAGAGCCACCCACCTGCATGTTATGGGATGACATTAGCCAACGATCACTCTACAGTGACCTGCTCAAATTAACGTGGCTGGAGTCACAAGGCCGGGGCAATGGCTCCAGTCTCCCACTCTCTCGCGCCTGCCGGGACTTTGAGTCTAACTCTCAGGCTCAGACGTGTGGAGGTAAGACCACCTCCTGGAACAGTTTTGCTCATCAGTCTCCTAAATCTCCTGCTTCCAATATACTGTCATCTACTTGTAAGTTAGACCTCCCCTGGGTTTCCTTTATTTAGATTTGAGACCTGCACCCTAAACCTGCCATTCGTTGTATGACATTGTTTTTAAATCCATTTCAAAATAAAGCCATTCACACAGCCAGGTCGAAAGCAGTTGAGTCCTGAAGGCATTCCCTCCAGCGCTAGAGGTCCCAGGCCAGGTGGCCCTGATGACTCGGGACTTAAAGGCTTGTTCATTTAGGTAGAATAACATGTGTGTGTGTGTGAGGGGCTGACAGCATGTTTTCAGGCTGAGGTAAGGTGCCGGTGTCCTTGTGTGGCATTGCCACAAGGAGCCCATGGGGACACACCGATAACGCTGTGGCCCAGGGCCAAGCCACTGTGACTTCTGTGCAAGTGGATATGGTAAGCTCTAACCCTGTCTTGCCCAGTACATGCCACGTGTCTACGGCCAAACAGGTTAACGTCTCTCCTGTCTCAGGAAAGTCTACACCAGATGCAAAGTGTATTGAACGACTGTTTCTCCCCATTGCACACGCTGCTGTTCCCATAATGCCTCCTTGTTTTCACCCTGATGTATCTGGAAGAAAGAGACCAATTCAAAAAACAGCACCATTTCTGTCACTTGATATACTCAGGACAGCGCGTTTTCTGGTTGACATGAAGTTACTATGTAATCCTGCTTAGTATTTAAGAAGCACTTCAACACGTGACAATGTCTTTGGGTTGCCTTAGTGAGGAATTCTGCTATCTACATTCGCATTAGCTAAAATAGCGTTCTGGACATAATCGCATGAGATAAGAGTTTCCTTTGGGTGTCCATTGATATTTCCCAGAAAAGAGAGATTAGGGGTGTTTTGTCTAATGAGTCACCCAGTTTGGAGAAAAGGGACAGCAGTCTGCCATGGCAGTTGCTGAGGAAGGCCTCCCCCCACCCCCGCTCTGCAGAGAGCAGGCCGCGGCAGGGGCGCCAGCACTGTGGGCACAGGAGAGGCTGGGATGCTGCTATGCACAGCTCTCTGCGAGGCAGCCCGAGGGCAGGCCCCTCCCCATGAGAGGGCAGGTCAGCATCCTCAAACGCAAACTTCCCAGCCTCCCTGTAAAAACTTCCACGTGAAAAAAAATGTTCTATGTAGGAGGACAAACCCAAGTTTCCTGCATGAATACTTGGCTGAAAAGACAGCACCCAGATGTGAGATCTGCTTGCTCCGAGCAGACCTGTGGCTGCGATTTTTCAAGATTAGCAGTAAGGTATTTCATTTCAGTTTAAGTATGGTTTTAGTTTGGTTCGTAATAGTACAAAAAGAAACACCAGGAAGAGTTTTATCTATAATACTAAGCGAACGAAGTGTCCCAAAGTTTGTTCACACACCAACATCCTTGGTCATTTGGGGGAAGATGAGAGCAAACAGCATGGCCTCTGATTACCAAGGACCGAAACAGAATCAAAGACCCAGAGAAAAAATAATCCACCACAGATTTTCTGTGAGCTTGTTTTATTTACTGGACCCTCACTGTTCCTTGAAGTGGGGACCCACTTACTTCTGCAATGACCAAATTAAGACTATCCATAAAAAAATGCTCTTTTTTGGGGTTGTGTATGTCTGCCAATATACTAAGTGATGTATGGCATATAAATGGTATCTCAATAAAGCTGTTAAAAGTGCTTTGGCTTTTTTTCAGCAAAAGTTTTTAAAAATCACAAATAAGAAAAAAAAATAAAAGCTCCTTGTTTGCTAACACAAGCCATGGCAGTGTCTTCATCCAGATAAGTAGGTCCACCCCAGGTGGGGTGGGGGTGCTTTTCAAGGTCTGCTGAGATGTACTGTAACTCGGCTTTTTGTTATCACAGCTACTGAGGCAGGATCGGGAGTGAGGGACAGGCGCCACGGTGGGAACTCACTTGGAACAGGGGCTGATCACAGTCGGTGTAGGTGGGTAAACCAAGGCAACATTCACTCGCTCACTGCCGTTCTTGGGGCAAATGATCTCTGCCACTCCCTCCGGTCTGGGCTGACTCAGCAGCTCCCCTGCAGGAGGAGAGAGAAAAATGCATTAAGGAGATTTGCCTTCACAGTGGGACAAGATGACAGAGAAATACAGAGCTGGGGTTGAAGGAAGCAAGGGGAGGACAGGTAGTGAGGAAGCGCAGGGGCCACAGATGACGGGCCCAGAAACGAATGTGCAACCGGAACCGCAGCCTCGGCTTGGCTCCCACGCACACTGCGGCCACGCTCATCGGCATTACCATGGGAGCATCCTGGGGGCGTGGCAGGAAGCCCCCAGTTCCGGACAAAGACAACACCTGCCAATATTCTCCTCACCTTGCTTTTCACAGACTGACTCCGGACACCTTTATCTATATGTCAGGCAAGCGGAACCAGGGTCCCCTGGGTCCCAGGGTCCTGAGGAACACGGGCTGCCAAGGAGGTGCTCCTGATGAGGACTGGGCAGGTGGGACACAGGCCTTTCCACAGAGCCCTGCAGGCAGGACCTGGAGACGCAGCCACTAAGGTGTTACCCAGATAAATACCCACCTTCAGTGCAGCAAGAGGATTTCCTGGGGAGGTCTGTGTGCGGATTTGAAAAGACCAAACAATCCGATCCCATTGCCATGCGGTCTAGTAAAAACAGTTAACTAGCATAATGGGTTAACTACCAAAATGCTGCAAGGAAATCTGTGTGCCCTGCATGACCCAGATAGAATGTCTCTCCAACTAGATTGTTAAATCCCTAGGAGCAGCAATGACTTCCATTCTTCGTGTGTGTCCGCCCCCTTGCCCAGTGGCCCTTCCTCTGTGACCACGGCCAGCATGGTGCTCTCGCTCGAACAGAGCGCAGTAGCTTCTGGTTGATGCCAGTGCCCATTATTGCCTAAATTGGCCTCCTTAAGCACAGGAAGTGAATAAAGCAAACCAAGGACACACAATGCGTGCCTACAGGAGGGAGGCGCCACTGAAATCAAAGCCAAGTCCACGGTGGCCATCACTTGTACCGCCGATTAAAAACTCTAGGGGCCCAAAAGTTTATGCCAACATGTGGTGACACAGAAATACTCTGCCTCAAAACCCTGTGTCTCTGAACATCTCCCCTTCAGCTGAACACACACTGATGGACATTCTTTCACACCAGCACCGAACCAAGCAAGAGCTTGAAAGGTACGTCTCTTCTCATCTCGACAATGTCCCTGTGGGGTTCACCCCCACTTTACAGACACGAAGCTCAGGCACAGGCAGGCTATGTGGCCAGCGAGCGGCAGACCTGGTATGTGACCTTGGGGACCCATCTCACGGGTGTTCACCCTTCACTACCACCCTCTAATTCCTCCCCAAAGTGGGGGCTGCTGCTTGTTTATATCAGAGCACATCTTTCTTAGAAGAACAATCTAACAACACTATTTTTAAATAACGAACTCAGCATTGACATGTCTTTTATGAAAGACACTGATTTCCCAACTTGAACATTTTTTACACAGCTTTGCATAATAGGAATCAAATGTAATTTGAGTTCCTTCACCAAACTACTGCAAACACCAAAACTTGCTGCAAAATTTAATTTACCATGACTAGCTCATATCACAGGCATCTGAACTATATCAGAAGTATACTCCAATACCAGTTAAGATCCCGAAATGTAGAAATGCAAGTTAAAAATGTAAACAGTAAGTGTTATCTAAGTGGGAAAAAAAAGCCACAGTAACAGCAATGTTAGAGCTGGACTGGAACTTGGAAGTCATCCAGTCCAAACAGCACTTTACGAGTCAGAAGCTCTCTGGGTTAAACAGATTTGCTCCGAGGCCCAGAGAGAGCGGTGCGTCTTTACATCAGCCAACCCGCCATGAGCCACAGAGCTCGGCTTGCCACAGGAAGGTGCTCTGGGTGCCCCGGGCCTCTTAATAGCCCTGGTCCTGGACCGCCCTCCCCTGATGCCTCCCCGGATATTTTCAATTTGTACTTTCTGTCCCACGAGTGCCCACGTGGCCTGAACAGAGCCCGGCTGGACCTCTCTGGTTTCTCCCGAACTTTGTGTGCTGCCTGAGTGCCCAGGGTATATATGCAGATGTCAAGCCTGACCCCAAGCACCTTCCCGGGCACCAGCTGGCTCAGCAGGCTTCCTCGCTGGGCATGTTGTAGGTGCTGGCGAGCCAGATGCCAGAGAATTTAGAATAAGTTACAGTGGACTATTAGGCATTGGTTATTCATTTCTGTTACACCAGCAGCCTTACTGTCCCTCCCCGCACTGCCCAGGCCCCCAGCCAGTATCACGCAGTACCAGGCAGCTGGCTTGGTCTGGGTCCTATACCTCGGAGCATGGCCAGCCACCGAGACAGAGAACACTCGTCAAAGGCCCCAAGAAGTTTCATGTACGTGAGTAATTCACTTGACACTATGGAAAACTGAGCAGAACAGTTCACAATCTCTGGTACAACTGTGCACTCCAAAGGACTACAGCATGGTGACAGTAATCTGGGGATTTAAGAAACATGCCCAACCGCTCAATTAAGAAAATAACAGAAACGGCTTTTTCCTTTCCACACAAAACCTATCTTATCATGAATACAAAGCGTGGTTCATAGCACATAAAATAGAAGCTCATCGCCTCAAATTTCTTTACCAAAAATTTGATTTTAAACTACAGTACAGCTATGCACTGAGTATCTGCATAGGGAGCCCTTTCTGCGTGTGAGGCATTATTGAAGATGAGGGATACAGGAGTCCAGGGCAAGGTCTCAGACGTGCAGGGCCTCAGCCCTGGAAAGTCGGGTAAGGGGAAAAAAGCCCCCCAGTCCTGCACCATGGGTGCCCCCCAGGAACATTATATGAGATGCTAGAAAGGTGATGAGAAGGATGGGCTGGTACGAACTTGCAGGATTGGAAAAGACCTTGAAGAGTGAGGAATATTGACTCAGAAGACCCAGTAACACTCAGATCAGAACGGAAAATAATACGTGTGCTTTGCCCTAGGACCGTGATGTCACACAGACCAACCTGAAAAACACCAATTAACCTCAGAAGAAAAAAATAATCACAATAGTAGCTCATACTTATTGAACATTTATTACGTGTTTTTACCATTTACCATAAATGTATTATCTCAGTCCTCATCACAACCCTCTGAAGCAAGTGGAACATCATCCTCATTATAAACAGGAGAAGAGTGATATTCTGAGGGGTCACGTGTTCATTGGTGACGGTCACAAGGAGGGAGTGGCAGTGCCAGAATCTGAACCCAGGACCATGTGACTCCATTCTTATTCTCCGATGAGTCACTGTCCTGTACCTGGGAGAGTGTGATGACACATTAGATAACACGTGGAGATCTCAACATTGTATACAGCATCTAGTAAACTCTCCACACTATTATTATAGTGATCAGGTTTTATAAAAGCATACTGTTCCAAATATATAAAGAACTCCCATGAATATGTGATCAGCACCCAGATTCTTAATGGCAAAGCAATACACAAGGATTGCGCCATAAATTAAGTGCAAAACACCACCCCACCAGAAATTTTAAAACTTCACATGAAAAAAATTAGAGCTATTTACATGTGTCAGCAATAGCAAATAAAAAGGATAAATGCCTAAGTTACATTTACCAAAGAGAGACAGAGAGAAAGGAAGGAACGGCCATGTGACCTGGTATCGTTCCATTTTCAGGAACTTGCTCCGAGAAGTAGGCCTGGCTTTCTGACAACAATCATACAATGACGACTCAGAGCAACACTGTTTCTAAAACAGTGAAAACTTGGTAACCCTCCCAGATGTAACAATGGGGAAATGATTAAACTATGGCACATTAATCAGATGGAATGCTCTGTCATCATTAAAAATCGTAAGACTGACACTTCAATGTGCAAATGTAAACTTGGAAGCACATTCCAATCAGAAACATAAATGGACAGAGCAACACAAATGAATTTCGAGTGAAATGGGTCATTCCAGATGAGGAGGTCCTGAGACAGTCCGTTCACTTGTATGTTTGAGTGAATAATTAAGAAAGGCTGAAGTGTGCCAGTTTTAACTGCTGGCGCTTCCCCCTCTGCCGGAGATTTTCTGTTCGTGCGCAGCTACGATGTGATCCATCTTCCTGATGATGCGGGAATGTGGTCCGGGGAACAGACCACCGCATTAACTGAAGCTGTGTTAAGTCCCTACACGCTTTCCTGTGCCCGTTAAACTTAACAGAAAACTATTCTTAATTACTCTTGCTCAAGATTTCCAGCATAAAAAATGCTGGCAAACCCATCAAACTGTCCGGCCCCAACCTGTGAAAGAACTCCAAGTTTTACTATGATTTTTTTAAAAAAGCAACCAAAGATAAGTAGAACAAGTTCAACTTTCTCTGCTTATCATCAGAACTCTCAAATATTAGGCACACGTGAAAGTACTAAAGATTTTTTACACCGATGACCCAAACCACAATATTAAAAGCCCCAAAACTTTCTTCCCAGTGCAAAAAAACCCCACTTCCTACTCCAAAGATAATGATCTAGGTTATGACCACCCCTCCAAACAGCAACAGTAGTCTTGAAATTAAACCAGGTATATAGGTTCTATTACATAAGGTAGTAGGGTATCCAGGTGTTTTAAAGGCTTCTTTCAGCTCTAATATTCTAAAACTCATGCCCCTCCAGCCCTGGAGTGCAGTGCTGTCTGTTAATCGAGTGTGATTCTGGATGTGGCTCAGATGAGACGCCAAAAGCACACATCCCAGGCCTCCTCGGGGCGAGGGCCGCGTCCCGTGGATCAGGGGCAGGAAGGTCCCTGCAAGCCCAGCAGGTTTTCTGAGACAGGAAGCACAGCAGAACTCCTTGGTCACCTTTACACAGAACAGGAAAGCAGGGTTGAGATAAAAGGACGCTTTGTCTTCAGACAAAATGAAGTCCAGAAAGTCTGTACACACACAGCAGAAGGAAACATCTAAAAACGTGCCACTGCGTCCACTGAAGCGCACGAGCAAAGGAAGCAGGAACGATGTAATGACGTGAGACCTGATACAAGGAGACCTCTGGCTGCTGTGCAGAGAGGCAAGCTGAGGGCAGGGACGACACCCTTAGGAGGCTCACGCAGGAGCGCAGGCAGGAGAGGGTGGGGACCCGATCCGGAGAGGAGCCAGGGAGAGGGGGAGACTCATATGTTTTATGGACAGTCAGCAGGACTTGCCGATGAACTGGATGTGGGGGTCAGAGGCAGAGAAGGTCAAGGATGACTCCACACCTTTGGTTTGAGACACTGGCAGACGGTGGCACTATTCTCAAGACTGAAAGAAAAGGTGGTTTGTGGGAGACGTGGACACTGACTAGTAGACAGACACGGGAACAGATAATCACGTGTGCTATTCTGACTTCCCAGGAGAAGGTTAAAGCTGGAGGTTTTAGAGATTTGGGAGGGATCGGCCAGTTAGGGGACATTTAAAGGCCTAAGAGTAGATGGCATTGCCTAGAAAAGTGAGTAGACAAACAAGAGAAAGGAACCTCAGACAAAGCCCTGGGGGGTGCTGAAAATTCAGAGGCTGGGAAGAGGAACAGAGACCAGCCAGGAACTGCCAGGGGACAGAAGGAAAAGAAGAATGTGGCTTCACAAAAGGAAGAAAAAAGTAACCGGCTATACCAAATTCTGCTGAGCGGACAAGCAAACTAACAACAGAAAAGGGAGCCCGGGCCAGGAGGTCCCTGGAGCCTTTGGTGGAAGCAGCCTCAGTGGGGGGGGGGGGGGGTGAAGGTGTAACTGAAGAGTCCCTGCCTCAGTGAGGAGTGGGAAGTGGATGGAGACCACGACCAGAGACGCTGTGAATGGGCAGGGAGACAGAGGTGCGGGCGAATGAGCAAAGGGAAGGAGGAGGGAAAGATCCTGAGACTCAGGATTCAAAGGAGAAGAGGGACCCTGGCGGGAGATGACCGGACCGCCCACTCCTTTTCTGTGATGGGCTTTATGAGAAGAAAGCCATCTGCACAGTAGGCGACTCCGTTTTTAAAAATAGTGACAGTGAAATAACGACTGCTTGCTACTTAAATCAGGTTTTTACCAAAAATGGAAAAGCAAACGGAAACCCTTTAATCACACTAATCAAGTGGATGCACCTGCTGGTCCTCCAGAACCGGCAGGACGCAGTGGACTCTGGGCACAGTCGGCCTTAGTTCCTCTCCTGACCAGGTTTGTTGGCCGCACGGGTCAGTCAGGGTCTCACCATGAGACAGAAGGCACAGAGGGAGGCCTCATACAAACAATTAGAGACTTTTTCACAGGAATTTATTAGCAAGAGGAAAGAGCACTCTAAAGAACACCCTAAGGCTGAGGGGGACTACCTAAGGAAGAAAACCTTGGATGTGGGCCCCCTCTCCCCAGACCCGGTTGGACAAGGCATGGCACAGCCCCCTGGATGGCGGAGAGGTTGGCTGGGTGGCCCCAGGCCAGACTAGTCCACAGTCAGCTGACAGAGCTGGCAGGCACCTGTCCTCTGGGGAACGACAAAGTTCTCGGAAAGCTGGGTGGCCAACCCACAGATCCAACAGGAATCTTCCAGCTGGGCCACTGGGAAGTCAGCTGTCGGGCTCATAGGTGTGGTCCAGACCTCAGCCACATACACTCTAGGGAGTTCTGGGATTCGGGGAGTGGTCCCCCAAACTGCAGGATGCTGCATTCTCTCTGTGAGCAGAGTTTGCTGTTGGCTCAATTAGTTCCTCTTGGAAATGAGTCAAACTGATAGGACCTCTTCACTAGCCACATCCTACGGGATGAATTCCAAAGGCAGCTGCAAACACGTGCACCATCAGAAACCGTGAGCCTCTTCTGGAACTGCTCTTTAAGTTTCAACACACAGCCCTGCAGTTCTTGCAAAGGTCAAAATTCCGCGAGTTCTAGACAATTTACCAGTGTCCGGCCATTGGCAGAATTCTCCAGTCCAGTTTTGAATCTGAGTGCTGGGACATCTTTTTAAAAAACACTCAGAAATGCTCTTGTGTGCCATGATCTTTGGGGACAACTTGTAAAGTCTTATCAGTAAGACACTATAATCTATAAGCCAAACAAGCAGGCCAATGGGGTTCTTAAAGATATCCTTGAACGAGGGGCAGAACTCAGTATCTATCTTCTGTGAGTTCGCGTGGCCTGGTCATCAGCTACACAAAACAAACTAAACTGAAACACTTCGCTTCAACTTCTTCCCAACATCCTCCCAAACGGTGGTAGTGGTGACAGGCACGGGCAGAAGGAAAAATGCAGATCACACCCTCAACGACTTCTATGACTTACGATGATCCCCACCTGTGACGTCCTCGGACTCTCCTGATGGATAACGTAACTGAAGCCACACACAGGCCCCAGATGGGCACAAACGACAGCTTAAATTTTTCCTCTTACAGCATCTGCAGTGAAGAAGCTGAACTTTCCCTCGTTCAGCCCAGTTCCGGACAGAGACAACCGTCCTAATAGCAACATCTGCTTGTCATTACATACAGCTTTCTCGTTGTTGCTGGTCTGAGGGACAGGAGATGACCAGATGCCTCGGGTATGCTAAGCCAAGAAGAGTGGTGTCTGGTCCATGGGGCCCCTCCCCGATCAACAACCACTCAGGTCTCTTCTGGATCAAAACAGTTGCGACCTCGGGCACAGCACCTCTTCCACAGCATCCGACTAATGTTCAACCCAGGAAAAGAAATCCGTCTGAGCTCAGTCACGTCCTTCTTATGAGAAGCTGACATGCCGCTTTCCTATGTCTTTTTGTTTTTATTTGCACACGTCCAATTTTCTTCCCGACTGCTACCTCGTGCTGGGCTATTTGAAATTCCCTCTCCGACAGCCCCTCCCTCTCATTCCAACACCTGCAGCGGAACAAAAGCCTCCCCCAAGCTGTTCTGCCTAGACCCTCTCCACCTGCTGAAAAAGCCTCAGATCTCTGTATCTTTTGAGTTCCCCAGAAAAGTTTCCTTCCCCAAATCACAGCACTGGGATGAAGAGAAACTTAGGGAAGATTCCACTCTGACAAATGAGTATCCCTGGGACCGGAATAAACATCTGGCACAGCAGGGGAACCTGGCTCGTGTGGCATTTATTAGTATGTAGGAGAAATTTCTCCAGGGAAGTCACAGGGAGCTAAGGCGCCTTACCAGGAAGGGCTTTGCTTTTGGTTCTAAAAAAGGGAACAATAGCAAAATAAAAGGTTTTGGGATATCAAAGTTCTTCCTACTTCCTGTTCTCGGCATCTTCATCAGCTTCACATTAGACCGGATAATATACAAAATGCAATAATCCCCAAACAAGAGACCCTGTCTTTAGATTCTCTATGAGGTTTTTCTAGAAGGGCTAAAAATGACCCACCCTGTGTCCTAGAAATGTAAAACCATGAAGGCACCACTTGAAGCTTAAATGAGGTGGTTTTATGACAAGAAAGCCTTTGTATCAATGGCAAACACACTTTCAAAACCCACTGGCCAAGAGAGGTGGGAAGGGTTAGCCCTAAAAGGTACAGACAGATTCATGCAAGTAAATCAAGAGTGGGTCACATGGTGGGAGGGGAACGCTTCCTTCCAAGGCTGAGTCAGAGACAATATCTAAGGCCTCCTACAACGCTCTTCTCTTAGTGACGACTATGAAGGAATGAAGTGAATGAATCATTCACACACATACAGGGTGGGCCGAAAGTAGGCTGACAGTTGTTCGTACGAAAAACTATACAATAATGAACACAAGAGTGAACTCGGTGTTTCACAACTGTCAACCTACTTTTGCCCCACCCGGTCCACATATCTCACCGGAGGCCAGACCAGGAGTTAACGGCTGGGCTGTAGTGGTCCTGCACATAGGCACGACCCTCAGAAAGTGCATGGAGGTCCTCTACCACCCCCACCCCGCCGACCCCTGAAAGGTCAGGCATCATCTCACCCCAGTCCCGGCCGACTCAGGGCAGAGGGACAGACGGCCCTGCCTCTTCCTGCCACCCCTTCGCTCCTCTCGCCTCCCCTCAGATGTGTGTGCCTGCCACTTGGATCCATTTTCACTGCTAAGGGTTTATATAAATACAAATCCACCCAAGAAAGGAAAAATATTTCCCTTTTTCCTGCTCTGGATAAAGTTCCAGCAGACTTGGCCAAGGATTAGACATGCTTCACAGATCAAAGTGTGTTTGGGAGAGGGGGCGGGAGGGAGATCAGAGCCCAGGCCCAGCCTGGCCTTCCCTTTCTCGAAATGCAGGTCAGGATTAGGAAAAGCCCAGCGGCCGGAACGCCGTGCTTTCCGAAGGCCACTCTTTATTTGGATGGCCTGTCACCTACTTTTTACTGGAAGGGGTTCCAGGCCCTGAGACATTCATGCACACGGCATAAAAGCATCCAGACGAAAACTGTCTCCCTCCAACATTAGTTTTCTTTTCAACTGAAAATGGGAGGAACTTTTGTGACCTCAACTGAAATTCGAAACACTACCCGAGAGGCCTTATCAAAATCTGCCTGATTCTGAAATACCCAGGGAGCCACTGGAAGTCCTCAGAAATGATCAGAAACCGTTTATTTTTTTTCTGGTCTCCTACCAGGGAAGATGGCAAGATTTTCTGCAAAGTCATTTTCTCTGAGGAAGGGAAGGAGGAGGAAGAGAGGTAAATATCAGGCTGGGCAGAGGCAGATCAGAAGGGCCAGGCCGATGAGAGAAAATCTACAGAAGTGAGATCTGGACAGGACAGCATAGCCTCAAGGCTGGTGGGAATCTCGCGATGGTTCGGCTTCCCATTTTGCACGTGAACAACATCTCCCACATGTACAGCCCAGCAGCACAGGGGATGTGGTCCAGCTGGGTCCTCTCCCAACAGGAGGTTTTCTTCATCGACTCCCCCACCCAAGCTTCATTCCCAGAAGGTCCGGCCAGGACTGGAGGCCACTTTCAACAAGCAAAAAGCATCTGCAATGACCTGGAAAGCAGTAAATTGCATGGACAATCAACACTGAGCTCTCCTCAGCCTCTCCAGCCTCTTAAAGGTTGTAATTATGCACAAGAAAGAGTTCTTTGTATGTCCATTGTACCCCACCTGCAAGCCGGTGCGGCTTGGCTTCCAGACCAGAGCCTACACCTGGACAGACAAGGAGAAGGAAGGGCACAGTCACAGCAGCAACACAGCCCGTTACCAAGTATGCGATGGCCAAATAAGACCGGGTCGAAGGCAGGAGCAGTGCCAGAGGGGCCGCTTCTGGGGGCAGCTCAGCACACAGTGAAACCACCACCTCACGAGGCCACTGGCCTCGCCAAGGCCTCAGTTTACCTCCAGTCCTGAACTCTTGCCTGAGTATTAGACTGCGATCAAACACATCCACTAAACATCGCCACCTGGATGTTGATGTGGTTTGGTCCAAGTCAAACTCTTCGCGCCCGCTGGTCCTGCCCCCCAAAGTCAGTCCTTTCCCAGGATTCCCCGTACCTGAAAATGTCCGCTCCATCCTTCCAGTACCTTTGGACAAAAAACGCAGGCTCAGACTTCCCTCCGCCCTTCGCCCACATGCACACCAAATGCCTCAGCACATCCCATTACTCTGCCTTCGAACCCACACAGCACGTGACCCTTCACCAGCTCCCAAGTGCACACGCCATCCGTCCACCGGGCGTACATTGGTGGACGGTGTGTCTCTTCTAGAATGTGAACTCCATGAGCCCGGGGGTGTCTCTTGTTCACGGTTGTATCCCAAGCATCCGGGGCAGAGCCTGGCACACAGCAGGCCTTGGACAGACAGGGAATAATGGAACCGACCATTTCATGTCGAAACAGCCTAAGTGCCCGTTGGTAGATGAGTGGGTTAAAAAAACTGTGGTATGTTTACACAGTGGAATACAGTACGGCAGAAAGAAAGAACTCCTACCTTTTGCTATAGCGTGGATGGAACTAGAAACTATTGTGCTTAGTGAAATAAACCAGTTGGTGAAAGACAAATATGATATGACCTCACTTAGAAGAGGAATCTAATGAACAAAGTAAACTAATGAGCAAAATAGAACCAAAGACATGGAAACATCGAATAGACTGACAGCTGCCAGAGGGGAGGGGGCAGAGGGATAACGGTGGTAAGAAGGGAAAGGGATCAGTCAAAAAACATGTATGAATGACCCACGGACATGGACAATGGTGTGGGGGTGGGCTGTGGAGAGGCAGTAGGGGGAAGAGGGTAAAGGGGAAAAAATGGGACAACTGTAATAGAATAACAATAACAAAAACATTTTTTAAAAAATCGCCCTGGCTGGTGTGGCTCAGTGGATTGAGTGCCAGCCTGCAAACCAAAGGGTGACTGGTTCCATTCCCAGTCAGGGCTCGTGCCTGGGTTGCGGGCCAGGTTCCCAGTAGTGGGTACGTGAGAGGCAACCACACATTGATGTTTCCCTCCCTCTCTAAAAAATTAAAAATAAATTTAAAAAGAAAAAAATAAACAACCCACTAAAGAAAACTAGGCAAAGGTTTGAACAGATACTTCACCAAAGAAAAGACACCAATGACCAATAAGCACAGGAAGAGATACTCAACTTCATGCAGTATTGGGGAAGCACAGACAAACCCGCCACAAGACACCGCTCACACCTATGAGGACAGGAAACTGGAAGAGGCTGCCGGCACCCAATGTCAGAGTGTGTGGAGGGACTGGGACTCTCACACTGCTGGTGGCGCTTCTTAAAAAGTTGAAGTATACACCTACTGTGTGACACAGCTCTTTACTCCTGGATATTTACCCCAAGGAAAAGAAAGCATGAATACATCCTAAGACTTACACATGAATGTTCACAGCAGCTTCATATGAAGTGGCCAGAAACGAACAGGAACCTGAATGTCCATTGAGGTTGGCCGATAACGAATCGTGGTGCAGGGTGCAATGAACTACTGCTCAGCAACAAAAGGATGGACTATGGGTGAGTAGATCACAGTGCATCTGAAGATCCCTGTGCTGAGTGAATACAGCCAGACTGAAAAAGTGTCCATATGTACAACCCCATTACATGAAACTCTAGAAAATGCAAGGTAATCTACAGTGACAGAAGGCAGAATCAGTGGTTGCCTGGGGCAGAAGTTGGGGACAGAAAGGGACAGGGAGAGGAAAGAATAGGAGTGAGCGAGAGAAAACTGCTGAGGGAGATGGATGGTTCATTATCTTGATTGTGGTGACAGTGTTATGGGTACATAGAGATGTCTAAGCTTACTGAATTGTATACCTTCCAATTGTGCATTTCACTGTAGGCCATTGTATCTCGACTATGTCTCAACTCAAACCAGACAGAGCCTTACAGTTAACCAAGAACCTAAACCATCACTAAGAAACATCAGCTGGCGTCACGGCATGAGCACCCTTCCCAAGCAAACCAGAGGCCTGACGGACCTCAGGGAGGACAAATGCCATTACCATATCCAGTGAGTTGCAGGCTACAAACCTGGGAATCTCATAGGTCGAACCACAAAAGGCAGAACTACCACAGAACTACCACAGTTGTTTGCTCAGATACTTGTTTCAACTTATGATTATTTCACTTGTGCCTCACTGTGATATTCATAAAAGGAAAAATATATATTCTATTAGATGAAATTCAAGCTGAGGCTATACTCAATTGTGTAGAAAGTTGCAATATTAACAATACCAGATACTACCTAGTACCTAATAGTAATTGGTAGGCGGTGCTACCTGCTAACAGCTATTGGATTAGTAGGTCAGAGTGGGTACAGAAAAGTGGTGGCTATAAAAGCGGTGGCTATAAAAGTGGTGGCTATAAAAGTGGTGGTGCAACAACACGGAACTGTCCCAGTGACCGCCGCTGAAGGGCGTCCGTGTCAGACCTGACACGGACGGTGGGCGGGTCCAGGTACACGTACTCCCACCAGCTCCGATCAGCCAGAGACATGCCAGCATGGCTTCCTCCTCCTCCTCCCCCTCCTGCTCTCCCACTTCAGGAAATCACGCTCTGCCTATTGCAAGGTTGGCAGTGAGACTCGTAGTTCATCCAACCCCATCTCACCGAACATTCGGGTAAAGACAAGGGCACACACAAGGGCACTGGTCCCTTCGGTCTGGGAGCAAAAAGTAACCTAGTGACCAGCTGACAAGATTAGCTCAAAAGGGCACCATCTTCTCTCCGTCTAGCCTGGGAACAACACCACTTTTTGATAAAACAAACAGAAAAATGAAAAACGACCATAATGATCCCTATCATCTATGAAAAAATTTATCCTGGCTTTTACGGGAAAAAAAATCTCTTTATGCCTTGAGCTGAAAAACGACATCGAATTATATCCACGCTCTTTCTTTGAACCTCATGTGTATCAGGAGTTATTATTAGTTTAATAAAGCCACTTGAAACCAAAATAAAGGCAGCTGCCAACCAACATAGTTCTAACTTTTAAAAGTAGTAAGTGGCCCATTCCTCACACAGAGATGCCTGTCACTCCTAGGCAAGCCCCTGTCACCCTTTGTCCTGTGTTTTTGGTCCCAGCCACCAGCCTCACTGTAGCCGTGCCCCATGTAGTACAGCTAGTTACTCCCTGGTATTTACCAAGAGAATGTGGGTGCTCTCGCTGCTCCTGTTTTCCTCACCACTGAGGCCCTGGCCCTGTGGACCAAGCGCACCGAGAATTATGGCCACTGTCCTCTGTCAGAGCGTCATGGGTTATACGGGCCCCTGTGGTTCAGCCCAGAAGCAAACCTCAGAGCATCGCTGCTCCGGAGCTGTCTTCTCCCTTACAAGTCGACCAAAAAGAACTTTTGGAACACAGCCCTTTGTAGGTTAAGAACAAGCCTTATAATCCAACAGCAAACCTTTTCTTTAAACCCCGCAAATGTATTAAAGGGGACTTCTGAGGCACAAGCAATGTCAGCGTGTTGGGTCAACTATACGCCTAGTTCACTGCCCCGTGAAGCCCCAGGTTTTCTGCAATGCAAGAGCCACGGAGATTTCGAATTGAGGGAGAGGGAAAGAGAGAGAATGAATCAGAGTACAAGTTCTTTGAAAAGTCTGAAATCTGATTTTCCTCTCAGCATATCCACTATGTGACCTAGGGAAAGTTCCTCAGCCCCTCTGACTCCTGCTTGTCCTCTTTGAACTGTGGCTAAGTGTGTCTACACACGCACACACGCACACACACTTCTCAGGAGTGCTACAGGAAGTCAGTGATGACCTAAGCTGACCTAAGCTTAAGCCTGGTGCATAGTAGCATCTCACTAAATGTTTATTTCTTCTTCAGAAAGTTTTCATCTGAAACAGAACAACCAAGGTCCAGAGAAAAGTGACTATCAGAAGAGCAACAGGAAGGCCCTGATGTCCCTAACACCTTCTGAAAGTCCCCGTCATCCAAAGTAGCACTTCTTTCAAAAACATTGGTCCTTTCATTTACTTCGAAGGAAGTGCGCATTTTACCTCCCCTCTGGAGAGAAACTTGATGATTTCACTTCAAGCTATTTGTCCTATGGATATACCACACATCTCAAAGGATACAGTCACATGTATTTACTTCAGGACTGTATCTAAAGCAAAAGACCAAAAAACAACTCAGGTGCTCATCCACAGGAAGCTGGTTAAATAAAACCAGCTTATGCAACAGACTACTACAGAACTGACTAAAGAAATAATCAGACAGCTCTATGTATCACTATGACCAGTATAGAGTTTCAATCTTAAAAAAAGATACGAAACCGCGTTTCTGTCGTGTTACCATTTTTGGAGGGCTCTCTCTTCCCCATTGATACATACAAATATATATTTGTAAAAACATACAGCGTCTCTGCGATGACCCCACAAATCTGGCTGAACTGGCCGTGGAAGGGCAAGCGGACAGCTGTGAGTGGAGAAAAGACTTCCTTCTCCCCCCAGAGTGTTTTGTGCAGTCTGAATTCTGCAGCCTTGACACAGACCACCCCTTAAACAGAAAACAAACTAATCTATTCCAGTGTGAATTTCTATCTTTCCTGTTTTTCCTCCCTAAAATCGCTTTCTTGTTTTTTAAATCTTACATTACCTTTATTTATTCTTAATTGTAAAAGTCAGCATATGCACAGTTGGAGAAGTAAATTAATATAAAATGTGTAAAGCAGAGGTATAATCACTTCCACCCTTGGCAAGGATGCCGGGCGGAGCTGGCGGGTGTCCCTCCCTGCCTTCCTGCTGCTCAGACACTGAGGAAGCTCGTGCCCCAGGGAGGTTTTCCCTGCTTTCTCTGCTACCGGCCGACTCCTGCCGCAGACAGAAGTGCACAGTCTGTTCTTTCATCAGTGTGTCATCTGACAGCCATCTCAGAGTGAGAACTACCTTTCTTCCCAATCCCTTCACTCCTCGAATCTCAGCCTCTTTCTCTTCCCTGCGCCTCCTCTGCCCCCACACACAGACACAAACAATTTTATATACGTGGACTCACACCACATGTTAATTTTTTTAAATTTATTTATTTATCTTTAGAGGGGAAGAGAAGGAGAAAGGGAGAGAAACATCAATGTATGGTTGACCTTTGCGCATCCCCCGCAGGGAACCAGCCTGCAACCCAGGCATGTGCCCTGACTGGGAATCGAACTGCGATTGTCTGGTTCGCAGGCCCGAGCTCAATCCATTGAGCTACACCCGCCAAGACATGTTACTTTTTGAATAGGGCCCTTTCATCTGTTTGGCTTTTACTACCAACACCGCCATTTCTAAACGGCCTCGCGTCCCCTGGGAGGGGGAGTCTGGTGCCCACACCCCACCTGACCTGCTGGTCCTCTGCTGGGCCTGCTTCCTCCTCCGGGGGCGGCTGAGGGCCAGGGTCGCCCAGGGGCAAACTGTGGCCAGCTTGCCCATCAGGGAAACTGGGCTTGGGCCACATGGGAATTGGGGTTCCAAACTCACAGCCAGGAGCCCTTTGCATCATGGAATGAAAGCATCTAAAAGGAGAAGCCACGGAAGCTTTTCATAAACCAAAATCACACATCTGATTAAGAAAAAAATAGCACAAGCAACAGAGAAGAGTTCCTCGGCACTCAAAGCCTTCTAGTCTCGGCAACCCGCCCGACCCCTCTTTCTCAAAAAGCCAACGGGGACCAGAGTGCAACTGCGGACGGTACCTGGGTTCACAGACCTCCCTGCTGGCCACTCACTAGGGTCCAAGGCCACTCCCTGCCTGGCCTTGGCTGTCACTGGGAGCAGCTGCCGCGGAGCCAGAATGAACTGCCAGGGGATTAGCGGCTTCTGGGCAGAGTTTAGCTCCCTTCTTTGCAGGGAGGCCCCTGTATCAGGAGGTCAAAGGAGGGGGACCGGTGAGGAAATGAGAGCTCGCTGGCTTCTAAGCCCATTTCCACCCTGCATTTCTCGGTTCTTAGTTTTCATCACAGCAAATTTCACGGAACGCAAAAAGTACTTAAAATCTTTGTTTGCAAGCAAGATGGTGCAGAAATGATGACCTCCCTCCCGAACAGACTTCCCGTTCTTATGTCCGAACAGAGTCTACAGGGACGGGCACCCGGGTTATGAAAGATACAGGTCAGTCACCACTACGTAATCAAAGCTCGATTGATGCCGGAGCTTCATACTTTCTTTAAAAGGGGCGGAGGGGATATTTCAATACCAGCTAGCGAGGTTTCAGTGTGTAAACCTTACTTTAGTGTTTCTAAAGGACTTGACCTACGTCTAAGAAATCCTCTCAGACCCCCATGCGTGGGAAGCTGTTAACAGCTACCATGCAGGGCTTCAAACAAAGTTTTCGTAAGTCCTACTGATCTCAAGCCTAAACTGCTAGCTCAGGTGCCTTAATAGTCACTTCCACACATGTGCCAAAGACAGGTGGGCCTCCCAGCACCAGAGCGCCTGAGCTTGTCAGGAACACTTGATGCATCTCCTGAAAGCCCAGCGCTGGGACAACGGTGCAGTGCCCACTCCAGGGGCTGGCTCCCCGCGCCACCACCTCCAGGCAGCGGGACCCTGGCTGATGGCCCGAAGTGGGCGAGGCCCGAGCTCCCACATCCCCGAGGTCGTTGTAAGGACTGAACAAGACCCCATACAAGGGCATTTCGCACAAGACCGGCCGCCTCTCCCAGCACTCCTAGAGCCCCTGCACCCCTGCTCCCCACGAGACAGGACGGGCCACCTGGGCGTGGACAGCCTATTCCAAAATGTGGCAGGAACACGCCACGTGGTGAGAAAAGGTGAAGTAGGTGGACCAGCAGGCTGCCTGAGGAATTGGAAATGGGGTGAGAGACAGAATTAGCGTGTGGGAGTGGCCGAAGAGGAGAGGCTGGTCTGAAGGGATGATGAAAAATAGAGCAAGTCATCAGGGAGACACAGAAATGGCACTGAGAGGTGACCACACCTGAGGTGGAAGGACAGAAGAGGGGAGGGAGAGCAACTGGGAGATGGGGGACTGAGGTAGGTACCGGGGACAGAGAGAGAGGACCAGGACCAGGTCAGAAGGGTGGACCTGAGGGTCAGGGGGGAGGGACAAAGAGAAGGACAGACCAGACAGGAGGGGAGGCCCCCTGAGACAGGAGATCTGGGGCGGGAGATGCAGAGAGACCCTGGGAGAGCGGGGCAGAGTGACACAGACCAGTCCCAAGTTCCAGTTCATGTGAGGAAAACCTGCACTTTGCTTCCTTCCCTTGGACTCCGGGGACTACCCCACTCTTGACATAACCCTGCTTTTCCCCCTTTAAGTCTCTGACTAGACCATAATCATTAATAAATGGCTTTTTATTAAGCACGTCCACTTCTTCCATTAACTATAAATTATTATTTGCAATTGATTATTTTAATAATAATAATAAATTATTATTAAAAGCAACTCTTAAAACCTTGGCTTTAACAGTAACAGCGGATTTCTCCGTACCCAGGGAAACACGCTGCGGAGGCTGGGTGAGCATGTTTGCAGGGCGGGGAAGGGCGAGGAGCAGGTGTGAGTCTGGGTCCAAGTTCAGGGCCGCACCAGCTCCCTGCAAGGTCCAGATGAAGCACGACTTCCCTGGGGCT
Organism: Artibeus jamaicensis; assembly: GCF_021234435.1. Taxonomy (NCBI): domain Eukaryota; kingdom Metazoa; phylum Chordata; class Mammalia; order Chiroptera; family Phyllostomidae; genus Artibeus; species Artibeus jamaicensis. Next base: position 15,336,916 of record NW_026522056.1, on the reverse strand, counting down.
CAGCCCTTCAGCTGCAAAAGGAAGAAGCTGAACTGGTTTATCTCCAAGGTCTGTTCAGCTCAAAATAGTCTGTTCCGGCTTAACAGACTGTGAAAATGTATTTTCTACTGAATTTTCTAAGCTTCTCAAGTTAAACTCTTTGCAAATTTAGCATGATATAGAGCAATCTCTTAAATAGGCCACACAAATATGTTCTGGGCTATTCTCGGCCACCCTTCCGCCATTTCCCTGACTCCCCACCCAGACCTTGGAGCCAAGGGCTGCATCCCCACGGCACCCAGGCGAGGGTCACCCGACCCACTTCCTCTAGAGACGTTTGTTTTAAGTAAGGCACAAAAACTGTACTGTTGTACGTAAACTTAGATTTTGACAATTTTAACAGCGTGTAATACTTTAAATGTCTTAATTGAACCCTACATAACCATTACCACTAATAAAACACAGGGCACTTACAAAGCAAAGCTCCCTAACGAAGCTCATCAAACCAAATAGGTAACATCTCCTTAAGGATATTTGTCACAAGCACCAACGGCAGCTGCACGAAGATACTTCTTTTTGTCGTTTCGTGGGAACGAACTCACCACAGACAAAACACTCACTCACGCCCCTCGAGCACCAATGCGGGGGCAGTGGAAGCTCGCAAGGACCTTGTCAGGTAGCCAAGCTGAGAACCTTTATTGAGAAAAGGCGCAAAGGGTTTTCCGTAGCTCAGTCCAGGCTGCACGGACTGAACAGAAATAAGAGGCCCCTGGTCCCCCGTTTATTGCGGCTCCACCACGTCTCCCTGCCCCTGATGACTCCATATCACCTTGTATCCTCCCTGTGAGCAGGACAAAAGCCTTGATCTTGCTCCTCCGGCCCTAGACACGCCACCCCTGCCACTGCTCCACAGTACTGGGAAACATGCCATCCTACCGTGGCAACCCTATGTAAGATCTCCTGCGTTTGAAGAGAGAGGGGTGTGTGTTCTGTGTCAGTACTGGAAATGGAACCCCTCCTTCATCTCAGCAAGGCGTGCAGTTAAAAATAATCAAAGCCTAATTGTAGGATGAAAGAGGGAAATGAAGAGCGAAGCCGTGTGAAAGACGGGTGTAAGCAGGTACTTCTGTTTCAATGACTGATGCAAGGAGCAGGACAGATGGACGTCAGTTTAAACGGGCTGCCTGGGGAGAAGTACTGCCCACCCTCCCCACCTTCTGAGACTGTAATCTCGGAGATCAAGTTTGAGATACTAGCGCTTCCTCGGTACACAGTAAAGCATTCAACTTCAAAGTGACTTGGGAGGCCTGTGTCATTCCTACCACAAGCCCATCTCCTACACCTGCTAACCAGCATGGTCTCTACCAGCAGCACCGCAGCCCCTGGGACTCGCCCCAGACCCCCTGCAGCCGCAGCCATTGGAATAAGATGCCCAGGGGACTCCCGTGCACAGACCTGATTGGGGAGCAATGACATAATTCTGGTAACCACTTGCTTTTCACAAGGAAATCCCCCGATGCTGCCTCGTATGTACTCCCAACTCACGTTCTAGGACATAGGGACACTCAGGACATTCCCTGTTATCTCTCAACTCTCTCTGGCATTTTGGAAATTCTGATTTACAAATTAGGATGGTCTTAAACAATATAAAAACAAGAAAGCAGGCACATGGTTTGCCTGTAGGAACATGAGAGAGAAAGGGGGTATGTGTGAGCAAGAGAAATAAAAGGAACGAAAGGTGGGTAGGTGCAGATAGATGGGACAAGGCAGAGAAGGGGAAGAGGAGAGAGAAGGGAGGGTAGAGGTGTGGTCATTCCCCAGCCCTTGAACTTGAAGACTTCACCTAGTGCCCCTTCCCCGTAAACACTAGCAAAGTCATTCATATTTCATAGCCTGAAATGAAAGACTAGCATTCCTCTTGAATTTAGCTTGTACGCTAAGGTCAATGCTAATGAACCAAAACCAGAAGGGAATTCTCCCATTTTTTTAAATCATTATCTGAGGCAGAATTAAATTAAACAGCAGAAATCTATTTTATAGATGATTGCAGGATCAACTTACTACAAAAACCTGCTCTTCTCCGGAGTCTGCCTGCATGGATGGCATGCTGAAAGACATGGAGGCACAGATGCTAAGCATCCGGAAAGTGTGAGCACGGACAGGAAAGGAAGCCCGGAGTCAGAGAGGCCTGGGCTGCGGGGCCAGTGCCTGCTCACCAGCAGGGCAACCTTGGGCTCGGATCTCCCATCAGTCTCGGCTTTGTCATTCAAAGAAACGGAGAAGTCAGACCTGACCATTTCCAAAGGTCTCTCTATCTCAGCCCTAATAACCACATGACTCTAAGTCATATACTCCTTGTCCCAATATTACTACATCTCCTAACAATGGGGGAAATAACCCACAGATGTTTTTGCCAGAGGCAGGCTTCAAATGCGTTATTTGTTCAGTTTGGGAAACAGTACAGCCCTCTTTAAAACAGGACTCTATTCACCATGAACCAGATTTCTTTACAAAAATACAAATAAAACATGCACGGGCACGTACATCCCTCCTGTCACTGATTGAAATTAGCATGCCTCTTGCACCGGCTTCCAACTCAAAAGACCGAAAACGACACAACAAGGCGGCTTCCACCCACCTTCTCTATTATCACCCAGGAGGCTGGTGCAAGGTCAGATCTCAGCCTCGGTGCCCGCTGCACAGACAACCCCACGCGGTGCCCGTCGCTCTCCGCGCCCCGACTAGATTTCCTGGGCCACGGGGCTGCCACCCATCTCTCCAACATGTGCCTGTTTCTCTCTCGGTGCCCGGCACACAAAGGCTCTCCACAAACACCGCTCCACACGCACATTTAAGTTCCAACTGGTCACCTAGGAAGGCCCAGATACTGTCGGCATAACAAAGCACCTGTTGGGCAGAATTAAGAATAACAACCACCCCAAAAAATAAAGATGAAAAGAGAAAAAAAGAATTTCTTTGACTTGGAATAAGAGGAGGACTATAAGGACATCCAACAGAGACGTAGCTATAATCTCCCTCCGTATCGTGAATGAGGATACATTCGTTTTCCCTTAAAGCCAGGGACAGAGGTTTAAGCTGGCTGCTTTCATCCATATGCCGAGAAAATGACCTGGTGTTTGTTGTTGTTTTTTAACATTGTTTCAACTGCCTTTTCTTCTCAGGCGCAATCAGGTGAACAAATAAAGCTTTCTAGGCTAGTTTGTATGGAAGTCAGAAACAGCTCCATTAAAAAACACAGAGAGAATAGAAAAGCTTCGTTTACAGTGACTACCAATACTGGCACGACTACAGCTGATCTAGGACACATCCGAAAGCCATGTTCCTTTGTGGCAACATCAGCCTCACCACACGGCACGCCAGGTGGCCACGTCCAAACCCAGGTGCACACGCAGCCCGAGCCAGACACAGGAACTGGAGATCGTCCAAGACACCCGTGAGGCTGTCGGGGGAAAAGGTTCTCCATTAGAAACGGAGAGTTTAATTAAACTGCCTGGTGAAAGAGCGTCCTGCTGGGGCCCGCATCATAGTCCTGGGGTGGAGGGCGTCGCCTAACTATCCTTTTCTGGGCTTTGCCATGTGTTTTTCTTTCCACCCCTTCATGTGTCCATACCTACAGTTAGTTTCACCCGGAGATTTATTAATATAAGCACACTGATCCCTTCCTTTTGGCAAAGCATTGGGAAGACTAAATGAGACAATAAGAGTTTTTAAGAACTACCATAATAATTAAAAAAAACTAGACTGGTCCTACACTCAACTTTTGCTTTTCCCCTCAAAGTCCCCTCTCTCTGTCTCTCCCAGCTCAACAGACGGCAAGTCCATCATTTAGTGGCTCAGGCCAAAGACCTTGCGTCTTCCTTTACTTCTTTCTCTCCAATTCCAGAGCCAACCTGTCAACCCATGCTTTAGCTCTGTCTTCCGAACAGGTGTAGAATATGAGCACATCTTACCCACTCCGCTGCTAGTACAGTCAGTCTCGGGGCCGTGGGTCTACTCCTGGACTCCACGCCTGGACTCCACGCCTGGACTGCGGCACCTGCTCCCCTCCCCTCCCTGCTTTCTCCCTCGCCTACCCACCACACACCCTCCACGGCCTTTTAAAAATATTGAGAATTGCCCTGGCTGATGTAGCTCAGTGGATTGAGCGTGGGCTCTAAACCAAAGGGTCACCAGTTCGATTCCAAGTCAGGACACATGCCTGGGTTGTGGGCCAGGTCCCCAGTGGGGACATGACAGAGGCAACCACACACTGATGTTTCTCTCCCTCTCTTTCTCCTTCTCTTCCCCTCTCTCTAAAAATGAATAAATAAAATCTTTAAAAATAATAAAACAAAATATTTAACATTTTCTTAGCTCAGAAATCCCCACTGGCTTTCCAACTCTCAGAGGCTTGGTGAGAGTACAGGCAACTCTTAATTTTCTTCCTGATTTTGTTTTGTTATAAATGTATTACACTGTCCCTAGAAGAAAGAGCCACGGGCTCTTCCAATGAACTCCTTAGAAATGTCATGAGAGAAAAAGATTCTTGGGAGTAGATAATTTGCTTAAATTGTAGAGATAACACGTGGGCTAGAATAGGAATTCATTATCGATAAGACAGGTAGTGATTATACACTAAGAAATAAAAACAACCTATATTTAAAATTGCCGGGTATTAACCACCTGAATGAAGACTCCTTATCCCACAGGTATTGTACAGCCAATTTTGCAGTCAATTCCTTGCACATTCTAGACCTTCAGAAAACGTGCATTGACTAAACTTCTGTCCTCATAAATGGTAAAGAGGATATTTGCATTCTCAACCACTTCAAATAGCAGGTGTCAAGAGTCAAGTGAGGGCATATCCTGCTTGGTATAATAAGCATACTAAGGACAGCAATACTCGGTGTAGCCAGAGTAGCCGAATAACCTCGACTTCCCAGCACGTTCATGCATAAGAAAAAAGCTTGCAGACATTGAGGGGGTGGATATCGGGCATGGCACACACAGGTACATACAGAAGCCCATTCAGAGATCCCTTCCTACTTGGGGATATTCTCCCCCATCACGACGAAAGGTGAGAAGAGACAAAGGAAGCCCAGACACGGGTCTAAGTGGGCTGCCCAGAAATGCACCTGGGGGGCACTGTCGGCCACGCTGCCGGATGCCTTTGCCTGTCCGTGTCCCGGAGCTGGACGCAGGCAGAGGGTGTCCCACACGACACCGAAAGGCTGGAAACGGCCACTCGTGTCCTGCTGAACTCTTATCTTTAATCATTTCCAGCACGTTTATCACAACAGCACCCCTCCTCTGCTTCAAAGAAAGGATTATGACCCCAATTTACACACAGCCAAACCCGTTAGCCATTCTGAGGCAGTGACTCTGCTTTTCATTTCACGAAGAGCCGGTCGGGCTTGAAAATGAAAGAGAAGCACCCGTTCTCCTTCCCTTCACCATCTCAAGCAGAGGAACAACAGTGAAAGCCATTAATGTAAAGAGACACAAATATAACAGCAAATGGAACTCAAAATGTCCTCATTAAATCTGTGGAATTGAAATATTAAAATATTCATGAGATGAAAGAAGCCCTCTGACTAATAACAGAGCTGGATAATCATTTTGAAACAACAGTAAAATATTTAACAGAGAACTGAGGAAGCTTTTTTGTCCTTAGACCAGGTTTTTTTTTTTTTTAAGCAGACAAATGAAAAAACACAGACTGAGGTAGCAAGCCACCAGCCCACAGGCTACGTTCAGTATTTAACTTAGAAACAAACACACACAGCACTACTTTTATCAAATATATAACAGTGTCAGCTTCCACCCAGAGAAGTCGTTTTGGAAAAAAGTGCTTAAATCAAACCATCATTTTCTTGATGTGTGTGAGTGGTGGAGGGAGATTTACTTCTGGTTTCAAGTCACTGTCATCCTGACTTTCCCCTTTAAGTGCTGACTGATTTCACCACTTCCCCCAGGCACCACAGTGGAGGTGCGGCTGGAAAGACCCCAAAAGCCAGCAGCGTGGTGGCACTTCTCTCTGCACCCACCCACATGTGAATGCGTGTGTACATTCTGTCAGTACTAGTGATGACTACAATGGCATAGTGGTACAGTAAGCTAATGTATACTAGTAGATTTGGTTGTACTGATTGCTAAATAGTAGCATTATATATTTTGTCTATGTCAGGAAGAAGAACGTGGCTTTACTATAAAGACCCATATCCAGTCCCACATTTACACTTTCCCGGTGCCCTCAGAATTCAGCCCAAGTCTGGCACCGGAAGGGGCTCCCAGGAGCTGCAAACGCAGGGGTAGGGAAGCTGTGCTTTTCTATAAAAAGACTTTTCCTTTCCATAAACTGCAAACAGGTAGGTGTGGAGAAGCCTCACTTTCTAGCAAGAGCAGCTGTTATCCCTGCTCTCTTTCTCTCAAAGCCTGGTGCAGCTCAAAGTCCCCGCTGCCTGCCATGACCCACCCAAGGAGAATCGCCTTTTGGGAAAAAGTACTTCCCTTAAACACTCTGAGGCACAAAGCAGCAGATTTCTGAAGGAGCAGTGGACTTTCTCAGGACGGCAGAAACTTTTAGAAAAACAAAGCAAATTAGGTCTTAACCTACTAACAACAGAGTTTGAAATCCTCACCTTGAGAAACCCTGATAGCTAAAAAACTATGCCTGCGCTAATGAAGATAATTTTATATGAACCATCTATGCCTGAATAGGTTTCAGGCAACAAAAACTAAAAATCAGTTGTAAACTCTTAAATCTAGTGGCAATTACCAGCTATTAAACTTGTTAGCACTTACAAACTATTAATTTTTGGTTACACCTGTTCGTAAAGGTTCATAGTCACTTAAAGTTTTCTTTCATTTCCTGAAATGCAAACAGTTTAACACGGGTGTGACAATACTCACTAATAATTTCCCACTTTTTATAAAGGGCTAACAGCAACAGTAACTCTACCCTGGAAATGCTTCTCACATTAGGGAGGTAGATTGCGGTGCTAATGTTTTCCTAATGTATATGTCCAGATGGCAGCCGAGGTTTTGAATTGAAAGACACTCTACAGATCACTTAATTCAACCCCTCCCTTTAAAGATCAGGAGACAGGGCCAGAGAGTTTATTAGCAGAAATATCAAAAGACCCTGGAGTCCGAGGCCATCACACTCCACACCCATCTACTCAAGCCTGTACCAGTCAGGCAATTCCAACAGAAACTCTTTCTCGTCCGCCTCCAACTTGCCATTCCCTCTTCCAGAGGGTTCCATACACATCCCAACAGCCCCGTCAAGGCTGGCACCGCCCTTGGAACCGGTCACCTACAGCCGATCAGTTCTGCCTTAGAGAGAACTGCCCCTTCTTCATAATACAGGAGTCTTCCTTAAATTATGTATATATGTTTTCCTCCAGGGAATTTTAGCAGAAAATTCCAGAGCTAGATGCATTACTGAAAATGAGAAGTACAAAGTCTACTGTCCTATTTTTATGAAGCTTGGGTTGTTTTCATAAAACTCTTCCAAAAGGAGTCTGCACCTTTCACCTGTGCTAGGATTTAGACCTTTGTGTCTGATTCTCGGGAACTAGATTGTGTCATCCGAACCCAAATGTTGATATTTGGTTTTCTTCCAGTGCTTCATATTGGCATGGTTTCTGCCACTTAAATGAGTAGGACACAGGCCAGTGAGGAGGACACTGAGTCTCACGGGGACTTGTGACGTCAGCCAACAGCTGCTCCGCGGGTGCGAGAACAGGTGCTGGGAAACCTCCTGAGAGTGAGGTCTGGAGGCTCCGGAACAGCCTCTGCAAACTGCCCATCTGGGCTTTGCCATGGAAACAAGACACCTGAGCTGCTGGGCAGTGCAGCCAAATCCACTGCGTCACGTGGTACTGCAGAACGCGGTTTTACTGTGCTCTTAAAGGCCCAGAAAACAGAAAGTTTACAGTACTTATCTACTGTTGCAAAACAGATGGGAACAAAACTGTTCTCTAATATTACGCCCCTTCCCCTTGCCTTACTTTTCCCTTCCCATGCACGAAGGAACACTTTAACCAAAGCATGCACTTCAAATAAAAATGAATACAGGAAATTAATCTGAAGAAACCCTAGCAGTGATGTTAAGTTAACATAAATGGAAAATAGGAAGTTTTGATGCCTTCCATACAGCAAAGGTTTTCTGGCCTGCGAGACTTCAGGACTCTACATGGCTTCCTTTCTCAGTAAGTCTTCAGTGATGCCAAATAGTTTCTTTTATATTTTGTTTCATTTGTTTATTTTTATATGCATTTAAAAAATTATATTTTATTAATTATACTATTACAATTCTCCCAATTTTTCCCCTGTGCCCCCCTCCACCCAGCCCCCCTCACTCCCTCAGGCAATCCCCCCACCTTTGTTTATGTCCATGTGTCATGAGTGTAAATTCTTAGGCTACTTCAATTCCTATGCTGTACTTTACACCCTCAGGGCTATTCTGTAACTACCTATTTGTACTTCTTAATCCCTTCATCTCTTCACCCCTTCCCCCCACTCCCCACTCCCATTTGCAACCATCAAAATGCTCTCTGTAGCCATGATTCTGTCTCTGTTCTTTTTTTTCACTTAGTTTTTTAGATTCAGTTGTTGATAGATATATATTTTTTTGCCATTTTATTGTTCGTAGTTTTGATCTTTTTCCTAAATAAGTCCCTTTAACATTTCATATAATAATGGTTTGGTGATGATGTACTACTTTAGTTTTTTTCTTGACTGGGACGTTCTTTATCTGCCTTTCAATTCTAAATGATAGCTTTGCTGGGTAGAGCAATCTTGGCTGTAGGTCCCTGCTTTTAATAACTTTGAATATTTCTTCCCAATCCCTTCTAGCCTGCAAAGTTTCTTTTGAGAAATCAGCTGACAGTCTTATGGAAACTCCCCTGTAGGTAACTAATTTTTTTCTCTTGCTGCTTTTAAGCTTCTCTCTTTACCTTAAACTTTGGCATTTTAATTATGATGTGTATTGGAATGGGCCTCTTTGCATTCATCATGTTTGGGACTTTCTGGGCTTTCTGGACTTGCATGTCTATTTAGGAAGGTTTTCTTTCTTTCTTTCTTTAAAATAAACTTTCAATTTCTTGCTCTTTCTCTTCTCCTGCTGGCACTCCTATGATGCAAATGTTGGAATGCTTAAAGTTGTCCCAGAAGCTGCTTAAACTATCCTCATTTTGGGTGATTTTTTTTCTTCTTTTTGTTCTGATTGGTTGTTTTTTACTTCCTTATGTTCCAAATCATTGACTTGATTCTTGGCTTCATCCACTCTACTGTTGTTTCCCTGTGAATTGTTCTTTATTGCAATTAGTGAATCCTTTGTTTCTGACTGTATCTTTTTTATGTGCTCTTGAGGTCCTCACTAAGCTCCTTGAGTATCCTTATAACCAGTGTTTTGAACTCTTCATCTGATTGATTGCTTATCTCCATTTCGTTCTGTTCTTTTTCTGGAGTTTTCATCTGTTCTTTCATTTGGGCCACGTTTCTTTGTCTCCTCATTTTGGCTACCTCTCTGTGTTTGTTTCTATGTATTAGGTAGAGCTGCTATGACTCAGTGTCTTGGTAGCATGGCCTAATGCAGTAGGTGTCCTATAGGGTCCAGTGGTACAGCCCTTTGTGCGGACTGAGTTCACCCTCCCCCTGTAGTTGAGCCTCGATCACTGTTGGCAGGTCAGTGGGAGAGATTTATCCAGGCCAGTCAGCTGCAAAGACTGGCTGTGACCACTGACCACCAACCTCCACCCTCTGTGGAGGATCAGCTGTGCAGGGGCAGGGTGGTGGTGCTCCAACAAGGTCTCTAGCTGTCCACTGAGTGCAGTGGTTTCCTGAGTGGTGCAGGCCCAGGTCAGCCCCCACCTGTGTTTTGCCCAGGGCCACCCTGCCTGGGCTCTAAAGCAACCTGAGATGGCTGCTACTTGTGCTGAACTTGGAGCCAAGTCCAAGTGAAGCCAAGCTGCGAATCTAGGCTGGCTGCTGCCAAGGCTGGGCCTGGGGCCACTTAGTAAGAGGAATGAGGGCTGGGGGCTCACTGAGCAGCATATAGTTCCTCTGGGCACAGTTGAAACTTATGTGTGAATTGCAGGTCACCAAGAGCATCCCTACAAACACTGGAAGCTCCTCCAAAACCCCTGCAGAGCCCAGTTTCAGAGGTGCAGGGAGCAGCCGGGGTGGGGGGGCATCAGCTTCGTCTTGAGGAGAGCCAGCACCAGTGCCAGCACTATGCGAACTACCCCCCACCGGTCACCCTCTCCTCCTGGGAGCTGAGGTTCAGAACTGCCTGGCACCTTACACCTGTCATGAGCACGACCCCTTAAAACATACCACACAAGGTTTTATATCTGGCATCTGCTGGTTGCAAAGGCTTCAAAAACAATGGAAAAGTTTTGTTTCTTGTAAGTCCTGTGTTCTCCCTCTGCTAAGGCTGGGATTCCAACCCCCGTGGCCACTTGCCACCAATGCTCTTAATCACCACACATCGATTGGGTCCTGAAGTCTAGAGAACACGCTTTCTATTTTTGTTTATTAGGGAACGGGCAACAGAGCGCCCAACCCACCGTGCAAAGCTCCAATGTGACTGACATCAGAACAAAATCTGTTCACTGGTTTCTTACACTAGGCCCTTGTTTTTAGTCCTAATGAGACAAATTACATTCCGGAAAAGGGCATGGGTCCTCATTTCCCAAAACTTACTTTGTGGATGGGAAGATGACCTAAAAACACCCTGCACCGCAAAGGAGGGGAGGTCCTGAGACCACTCTCTGCAGCAGCGACTGCCTGCCTCAGCCTTTGGACCGGCATCCAGCCCCTGACCTCACCGCTACTGCTCCACTTTCTCCTGCTGTCAATATGGGTGTAGTACCACCCACTCGTGCTTATTCAGTTAGACTGTATAGATGCGCTGACCCGTGCACACACACCCACACACCCCATAAAAAACCAGAGACTTAAATACCCCATGCTGCCCTAGCTTGCTCCGAAGGTCTCTCCTTCTAACTCAGCAGACGACAGACCCCTGTCCTGCTTGCCCCTGCCCACCTTTTGGGAAGGGCAGGGAGCACTGGAGGGCTGTACACAGAGAATCGGAAACCAGAGTTCCATATCCCCAGACGACTCTGCTATCAGGTCACGTGTACGATGTCCCAAGATGGCTGGTCACTGCCGGATGAGGAGCGTCCGGTCCGGGGAGGGCAGACGCACTAGCAAACCCACGGATGGGGTTCTCGCTGCGTATTTCTATTTATTGTCCAGGCTACCCAGTCATTGTGGGTGGAATGGTCCGTCTTCACTGACACTGTTGGTGAAGGAGGTAATTACTCCTATTTACAATTCCCATCCCACATTCCATGGAAGAAACCAAGCCCAGTGAACACCTTCGTTTGCTTTAGTTGTGATTAAGTTATACAATTACACCATACGGTTCCCCCAAATAAGTTTCTAAGTAATGAAGTTTATATAGGGTTACCCGATTTAGCAAATATTGCAAAGATACAGAATGACTGATTAAACCTGAATATTGCATGAGATGTGTATATATTTACATTAAAAAGTTACTTGTGCCCTGGCTGGTATAGCTCAGTGGATTGAGCGCAGGCCTGTGACCCAGAGGATCACGGTTTGACTCCCAGTCAGGGCACACGCCTGGGTTGCAGGCCAGTTCCCAGCAAGAGACACACCAGAGGCAACCATACATTGATGTTTCTCTCCCTCTCTCCTTCCCTTCCCCACTAAAAATAAATAAAATATATTTTTTAAAGTTACTTGTTGCTTACCTTTTGTAAAATTCAAATTTTACAACATACGTATATACGGAACAAATTTAGAATAAAACCTAGTTGACGTTTATCTTAAGTTCAGATGTAACTGAGCACCGTCTATTTTACCTTGCAATCCTGCCACCGCAGCAGGACCTGGGAGCACAGAGTAACATGTGGCGTCTGACTCCTCTGTCTGGTGGGACCCAGACCCCAACAAGAACAGCATGGGCTCCGATGGAGGCTTAGAGGCACTTAGCAAGTGCTTTCAGGGACACAGGCAAGGGAGCCATCGAATCCAAATTCAGCATCCAAGTCCCTATTCTCAGAAAAGGAACATTATGGAATTTCTTACTCGAGAACTCTCTATATCCTACAGATTCTATAATCCCGATTCATGCATTCACAAAGTGTTCTACGTGCTCTTCCCTGGCAGGACATCACTCTCTTTGGGAGTAATGCCCACCACAAAAGCATTTTCTGAAACTTGGAGGGCTCTCTTCTTACCCCACAGCTGTGTTGTGTTGGTGACCCCACATGAGAACAAAGAGCTACAGGGTTTGCATGCAACAGGTCAGGGTCATCTAGGAAGGGTCACCTGGGTAAGAAAACTGAACCATACTAACGCTGAGCATCTTCACGTGTAACTGGGACAACTGTGAAGACCACTCATTACGCTTTCTGCCATTACGTCCATCTCAATCAACTGACTGCAGTCATCTGAAGGGAGTCAGACAATGCCAGCCACAGAGCAGCTCTGCAAAGACAGGTCAGACAATACACGGAGTTGTGTACACTGCCCCGTGGTCCTCCTCACTGGCGCGCCCTGAGAGCCAGCATGGCTGGAGGGCTGGTCTGCTCCGGAGCCAACGTAGAGGAAGTCCTCACCGTTTCTGCTGTGATGACGGATTCCCCGCATACTACTCACAGCATGAACGAACAGTTCTGAAAGTAAGATTGTTGGGCCCTTATTTGGAAAACTAACTTTCCTTTTATATCTGGTCCTCTTTTTTTGAGCCAGCAGCTAAGGGAGAGATGGGCAAGGCACACAGTTGACTGGTCAGGCGAGGTCCGGCAAGGACAGGGCCGGAGCGACCTGCCCCGGGCTCACATTATTCTCCCTTCGTGGTGCTCGGCCAGGCGTGATGTGCGGGGCTGGCGCAGGAACAGCTCTCGCCTGAAAATCACCCGAACCATCTCGTGAAGAGCGACCTCATTTCCCCAGGATTTCAAGATCACGGGAGAGAAAACAAAAGGGAGGCAGGGAAAAAAGGAAGCAAGGAAGCTAAGGAATAGGTGGTAGGGACCCATTCATTCTCTGCTAGGATTGCCAGAGACCACAGAAAAGAGGGCATGACCACTGCCAAGTGCATTCAGTAAGGCTTTGGGGCCCACAGTGAGAAACCTAGGATATATTTCATATCAAAGACAATAACTCAAAAACTTAAAATTGGATAATTAACTGCATATTACTTTACTTCTAAGGTCTCAGTGTGTCCATATTAAAAATACTAACACTTTCAGGGTCTGGCTGGTGTGGATCACTGGTTTGAGCACTGGCCTGAGAACCAAAGGGTCACTGGTTTGATTCCCAGTCAGAGCACATGCAGGCCAGGTCCCCATCTGGGGGGATGTAAGAGGCAACCATACACTGATGTTTCCCTCCCTTCCCCTCTCTCTAAAAATAAATAAATAAAATATTTAAACAGAAAATACTAACACTTTCAAAACTAAAATTGGCCTTCCATTCCTCTCCTATTTAAGTTTGCACCCTCAGCACTGAGCACCATCAGGGCACACAGCAGACACCCCCGTGATGTCTGGCCAACTGACGAGTTAGTGGATGGTGTCCGTGAACTTTCGACCCCATGAGCCTCATTCCCTACCATGGGCACTCATTGGTTTACTACTGCACATGAGAAACTTTGCAGCGTGTGGTTTTGTTTACACATTTTCCTAAGAGCCAAAGTGATTGTCTAGGTGATACAAAGAAATAAACATACTCAAATCCTCATCTTTCACAGCCCAACATTAAAACTTACTCAAAACAAGACACTTTTACAAGTCAGAAGAGTCGAAACACGTCCACAATATACCACCACCACCAACAACAAGGTTAACCTGGTTATAATTTTGTTCTGAGGGCAGTGCAGAGGAAAATATTTTGAAAGCACTGGCAAACTCTTTTTAAAAAATTGTAAAAGGCCCAAAACTAAAAATTGACTCCGTTAAACAAAGCATTAACAAACACACACACACAGAAAAAAACCCTGTTTCAATTCAAGGTGATAAATGTTTAGACAGAAAGTTCATAAAAGATTAACAAGTAACTTACAGACATAGCCCCACTGTTTAACTATTGAACAGTCAATCCAATACAGGACGGGTTTACTTCTAGTCTAATATCTCTATTACGTCTCTGACTTTACGGTGAGATTTTCCAAACCAAAATATGCCAACGATTTGTGCCTTGAAATAAATAGGTGAACTTTCTGTGTGTAGACACTTTCCTCCTCTTTCTATCCACCCACAAATGCTCCGGCCATCTCAGCCACATTGAAGAGTATACATGAGTAACATATACGTAAAAACACACATGTGTGTAGAGTAGCCCCCCACCCCCACCCACGGTTTCGCTTTCCATACTTTCAATCACCCACAGTCAATCATGGTCCAAAAATACTAAATGGAAAATTCTAGACATGAGTAATTTGTCAGTTTTAAATTGCACACCCTTCTGAGGGGTATGCCCCACAGTACCCCACGTGGGACATGAATCAGCCCTCTGTCCCGAGTATCCACACAGTGTACACTCCCCACCTAATGGCTACTCAACCGTGGTCTCCGTGGGGGCAGACCTTGTGTCCCAGGCACCCCCACTTTACTTAGCAATGGCCCCAAAGCGCAACAGTGGTGATGCTGACAATTCAGACGTGCCACAGAGAAGCTGTTAAGGGCTTCCTTTAAGTCAGGGGTGCCCCACCTTTTGGCACGTCAGGGCCACACTGGAAGAAGAAGCATTGTCTTGGGCCACACATTAAACACACCAACACTGATGAAAACCGATGAGCAAGAAAAGGTCCGTGCGTAATTTTCAACATCCACCACCACAGGCGAGCAAAATATCCTCACGTAATAACCCTACTGATGCAGCGGCCCTTTCGATAATCTTTTAAAATCATCAAGCAGGTCCCAAGTTTGTGATCACTGACATAGAAGATGTACATATCTGAGTAATCAAACTTCGTAATCTATGACGTTCTGTTGGGCGGCAGCCACAGCCACCCAGGACCACACGTGGCCCAGGGGCCAGGGTTGGACACCCCCACTGAAGTGAAAGAGTGAGGGTAGCATGTAAAATAAGACATTTTAAGAGAGGGGGTCCGCACTCACTTAAGTTTTATTTCAGTATATGTTGTAATTCTTCCATTCTATTATCAGTTGTTGTTAATCTCTTATGGTGCCTAATAGGCTAATGGTAATAAAAAAAATTATCAATTACTATACTTTTTTAGCTAACAGATTAAAAGCCCAGGGAATTGATGTTGGCCCCAGAAGGAAGAAGACCGTTTGTAACTTCCTGCACTCATGGCAGGCCTTTCTCACCACTATTAAATGGAACCCTAGTTCCTCCGAGACCCAGTTGGTTGGGAGGGGTCTCTCTCCCTCCTGAACTCCTGTGGCACCGTGTCTAGATCCACTGACAATGCACGGTGGCTGCACAGGAGCCCCATCACACTTTCCGGACCATGGACCTTGAGGACAGGCTCTGAGGGAGATTCCTGCTGAACCTCCCTTGGCACCCACGTCTGGCTGGAGGATGTCAGTAAATTCCTGCCAAACGAAGATAGGACTCAGCAAATAAACACCCTCATGCCTTCCCATGCATTGACTCTAAACGTTTTCTCATCTCTCTATATTGCTTGAGCACCGCGTGGTATCTTTTAGTTAATAATACTGACAAACTAAGTTAAACAAGTTTTCTGGCAAAGATTCCTTCTGTCCAGCTAGTATGAGCTAAAACCACATGAACCCCTGAGAAAGAGCACCCCAACATTTTCCAGCTGACTGTAGACGGGAACTCTGATGTGAGAAGCAGTTCTCAGCAGACTTGGACTGTCAAACAAAGGGAGCCCAGGCCTTGGATTCCCCTCAGTCCCAACTGCTGGGATCCTGACTGCTGATCATCTCACAAATGATCCTCTTAGGGAAGATGAAACAGCTTGCCAGCCCACAGCACAGTCCGTGGGAAGCCCTTCCTAATTAATCCAGATGGGCCAGGCGTGACATCTGCCCAGAAGGCGCGTCCCTCATAAAGCAGGTAGCTGTGATCACTACAGAAATAAGCAATGTTATAAATGACTAAAATAAAGTGATGTCACAAGTGGCTTCCGCAGAGAGTCATCATCACTTCACGTATGAGATTTAAACAGTACCTTTGACCTCCTACTCAGACCCTAAAGGAATCATTGAGGGAGGGGGAAAGGGGACAAAAAAGACACACTAATTCTCCGCTGCATCCCATGTTTTTAAATATCTCTAGTGGCAGCTAGAGTCCAGAGAAAATTAATGGGAGCAAACATCGTGAGCCTGTTCTTAATCACTTATTCCAATCTATTTTGTTTTATCGGGATTAGGTTAAAAAGTAGCTAAGGCTCAAATTGTTACTGTACAGATGGTATAAATACCTCCTTGGGTGTAGCGGAGAGGTGGAAGGGGGCAAGAAGAGAACTGCTTTAGAGCTGCTGGGGGCCAGGAGAAGGTGTGCCCACCTCATGCCAGGTCATTAGCCCAGCCCGCAGCTGGTGACACCCCAGGGGCTGCTCCTCCCACTAACCCCCATCCTGCCCACCCCCCATGGCAGACCAATCTGATAATGAATAAACAAAGCGCAAACAAAAGCCACTAACAGAATAGGATGGCAAAGAAGGACCGTCCTACACCAAACAGATTTCTTTAATGGATTTGCTTTGACCTCTGCTTTTACAAGCACCAGCACTGAAAATAAGCTAGAACAAAAGAGGACTCGATAAGCACAGCCATAAAGCACTCCAGGGTGCACGGCATGCATAATTCAGGAGGCAAGCAAGCCGCCATCAGCATCATGCACCTCTCAATATTTTAAAGTGGTGAAAGGTTACCAGATATTTATAAAGTCTCTTATTTCTTCTGCACGACCCTTCCGAATTTAAGAATGGGGGGATTTTATCATTCTGCAAACAACACTACTTACAAACGGGAGGCCATAAATCTGTTAGAATGCACTTGGAGTCCATCACAGGAGGGCGGCTAAGCAACCCTAACAAACCAATTAAGTCAGCAGGCAGTATATAGGTCAGCCCTGTTGAAATGAATCTTATCAAACCACTTCTCTTTCTGTTTTAAAAACAAAAGCCCCAGATTTCTTCCCACTGTGGTTAAAATCCATCCCACCCCATCCACGCATAGACAAGACTCTGAGGCCAGGAGAGGTTCCTTGGCATGTCCTTGACCTCACAGCCCAGCAGAGGGGCCGGGAGTGCCCCTCCTCAGCATCAGGCAGTGCCTCCTCCATCCCCCAGACCCGCCCCGAGCCTGGGTCACAGACTATGCAGATTATCTCACAGGGGCCCAACTACATCACGCCCTCCCAGCCCATCTTCCACGCTGCCGCCCTCAGTGACCTTACAACATGGAAATTGGACTTTTCCCCACTTAATCCTTCAATATTTCCTTCTCACCCAAGGAAAAAAAAATCAAATCAAATAAGAATATTTTAGCTTTATATAGAGCTGCCAAAAGGTCTGTTCTGGTGGGGGAAAAATGTTACCTGACAAGGTAGATAGGCTAAAAAATATTTACATGGAATGTACACTTACGAGGAAAATGGCTGATTCCCAGTGATTAGTCAGACCCTCTTCCCCGACCCCTCCTCCATCGCAGGTCGGTGGCCCTGGTGGTTTGCAGAAAGCCTGCTTAGCATCTGCTCGGCTTTGCTGGAGGCCTGCTCCTCTCCATCCAACCCCACCCACCCCACCCGCTCCAGAAGGCTCCTTCCTCGGGCCTGGCCTGGCCCCTGAAGATCTTTTTATCTCAGCGTTTATCACCCAGCCCAGTACGTGCAGGCAGCTGCTTGCTCCCTGCCCTAGACTGCAGCTTCCAGGGCCAGGGCCTATTCACCCCGACTCTCTCCGTGACCTGCTCCGGGCCTCCTCATTTCCAGTTAATGTCTACCCAGAGTTAAACACGTGCCTTTCACATACACTATTCTGTTTTTTATTCAACCGACCACCCCATTTTGACAGGTGAAATGCTATCATCTTCCTGAGAGGTATTATATACAGAGTGCAGGCTCTGGGGGAGGACGGCCCTCGCCCTGCCAGGAACCGTGAGCCCCGGGTCCAGTCACTCAGCCCTCCTGTGTGCCCCAGTGTTCCTCCCCTGTGGACGGCATCGTGGTGTTCAGAGCTACCATTTATCAAGCATATGGTAAGAACCACTCTGGACATGCGGCATCCATTCACTCATTTAACCCTCACAACATCAAAGGGGGCTTTGACAGCAGGAGCACGTGCTCAGGAACTGCCAGGATTCCTTCTCTTCTGTTCACAGATGAAGAAAGCAAGACCGAGGCTTCTCTGCTCCCTATTCCACTGCATTTAAGAGATCAAAGATGCAAGGCCTCTTTCTCTGAGGATCATTAAGCATCATGCAAGAAAGCGGCATGGCAGTATTCATCTGTAGCTGTCTAGAGGACATCTGTCCTCTGTCCCCCCCCACAGAAAACTATGTACACTCCTTGGGGTGCAGATCTGTCCTATCACAGAAACAAGCTGTGTTCCAGGAGGAGGAAGTGGGAAGCTATTCATATGGTAAGTAGTGCACACACCCAGATTCCAAGCACTTTATCAATTTATATGTGTAATTCCTGTCATTTGGGCACTTGTGTCCTCAGAAGGCCAGACTGTGCGTCTGTGCACGGCTCTGAACAAAGCCACCAACTCAAAGCCAGATTCTTTGAAGGCAAGTACTGGTCTACAACTAAAGACACAGGATTCCTTCCTAACAAAGAACAAGGCACGCTGTTTTCATTCCCGATTCTCCTCCCTGGTTTTGGGGGGCGGCTCCGACTTTAATGGAAATCCCCCCCATGAGTTAGAGTTAGCGTGCCCTGAGTCACAAATGGCATGATAAATCAGGAAATTTATGAACTGTGAAAAGGAACAGCGGGTGTATTCCTGCCTTCCTGGGAACACCTGAGGCCAGCTGCATAGCCCTTGCTCACTTCCTGGAAGCTGTACCTGTGTTTTTGGCTCAGTGACAGAATTTTAACAGCCGTGGTAAGAAACCAGATGCATTCCTCTCTGCTACTCAGGTAAGCTTTTCCTGCCACCCCCTGTTGCACACAGGGAGGCAGAAACAGTTCTCAAGAAGTGGCCAAGTGGTTCCTACAGCCCCAGGGAGCTCTGGCTGGCTGCAGTGAAGCCTGGCCCAAGGGCCTCAAATGCAAATTCCTGAAAGGACCACACAGAAACAAGTGAATGCCCCTCTGCCTGCACGGAGAAAAGAAGACGGAAATACCGCAGCAACCAGAAAGGATGCACTTCGCATCAGAGGGACCCGAGGGTGTGCAGGGGTGTATTTCTCAGGGAGAGGAAAAGGCATACAGTCACAGAAGCTTAATACAAGAGAAAATTCAAAAGAAAACACCTGCCCCAACTTAGAGGGCCGGCCACCTGGGAGTGAGCGGTGTCTGCAAGCGGATAGATGCCTCCTGCAGGGGCTCCGAACCCCAGGTTTTGTAACTGTACTTTGGGCACAGAATGACCCCCTCTCAGCAGACCACTGCGCTATTTTGGACATCACGGTGTTCTGGAAAACTCCCATTTCCCTCTCATTCTTCCCCATGCAATTCATGAGCAACAAGCCCCCTGATCAAAGGCACCACAGCTTCCCCATGCAGAAGTGTGGCCAGGGTGAACCAAGGGACGTCCAGCAAATACTTGTTTTTAATAACATGTTTGGAAGTGTGGCTTGCTCTCTCCTCCTTCCCGCCTGTCTTGATTTGGACGTGTTGTATGAGACGCAAGCTTCTGAAGGCAAACACTTCCACGAGCCCTGGGAAACATCTCTTTCTCCGAGAACCTCTTGGGTGAAATTGCTCACTTTAAACAACATAGGCCATTAAGTATCTTTTAAACACAAAAGCCACTCTAACAGGATTTAATCGTTTACTTTTTAACAGGCCAAACACAATTAAGCGTGCTGGGTTAGACCCACTCTTTACTCATTACACTCACAGAAGAGCAAACGGTGCAGATAATCCCTTAAATTTTGAGCCCCTACTGGTACCAGGATGCATCCAAGGCACATTTCCTGAGCCCAGCTCCCCAAGCTGCAGTGTGGGGCTCTGAAGGCTGGTCATAGGGCAGAAATAAAAACTGCCCCATGGGCCCAGGCGGGTTTTCCTTTACCAGACAGCTGGGGTAGAAAGGCAGAGAGGTAAGGTTTTGACTCAGTGAAACACAGCTCATTACCACTTGTTTTTCCTTAATTTCTCACATCGACACAACATTCATTATTCTATGCTCCTGTCTTATTTTAACCAGTGGTGTATTTATTGGTACACATGTAAGATTTGTAATTATCCCTATGTCTAAACATTACATCACATTATAATGGATGAATTAAGCTGTGAAGTGCATAATTATGCTCAAAAGGATGGTATTCAATACGCATCACAAGAGCCAATTACAAACGATTACTCTTATTTTAAATCACAAAGTTAAGCCTTTATAATTCCCAAGCCCCTGGTTAAGCCCCACTATTCTGACTCAGACATGTGTCTTTTTTCTAATTGCATCTCATCAGTGTTCTGAGCACAGAGAGGGATTGCCAACCCCAAAGAAAAGAAGACTGAGTATTTCTCCAAATTCTATGAGGCAGAGAACTTAGCTTAATGTCTGCAAAAGAATCTAGAAAGAATCAAAAGTCTGTTACTATAGAACTAACTAAGCAGTCCATCCATTGGTAAAATGCTGTAATGTGTATGTGTGTGTGTGTGTATATAATTACATACAGTTGTAATTGTTCATGCAGAAGCATCTTCAAAGTGCATCTTAAGTGACCAACAGCAAGACAGAACAATGACCACACATGATCTCTTCCTGGCTAAAATACATGCAAATGTGTTTTCTTTTTCTTAAAAGAAATTCACAAGAAATACGTTACAGAGAAGACAACCTGGGGAGGGGACAATGAAAGATAAGCTTTTGCTTCTGAATGGATATTATTTTTTTATTGCCAGTCCAGTTTACATGGGTAGAGAGATTATGGCACACCGTGCGATTCCTTTTGCTACATCTTTGGATTTAGAAAGATAATAATAATATTTTATTTACTCACAAAGGAAACCATTAATAAATTGTACTGATGAAATCTAAAACTTTAAAACATGTTTTTAAACATCAAGAAGGCAAATAAGCTGGAAAATATCTTAAATATGATAGACAAAAGGTTATCATCTTCAATGTATAACATGTGAACATAAACTGAACTCTGTGATTAGAGGAAATCACTGTGATTTTAAAAAGTGCCACTAAGATGATCGTGTCAAAAGACATGATCACACAGCTCACAAAAGAAGTGACAGTGAGGCAACATTCATAGAGGAAAACATTCACATTCACTAATTAAAATCCGAGCCATCTGTGAGATGCTGTTTTCCATTCATTGTGGGTGCATATTTTAAAGATTTTATTTATTTATTTTTAGAGAGGGGAAAGGAGGGAGAAAGAGAGAGAGAGAAACATCAGTATGTGGTTGCCTCTTGTGCGACCCCCAGCGGGGATCTCGCCCACAACCCAGGCATGTGCCCTCACTGGGAATCAAACTGGTGACCCTCTGGTTCATAGGCCTGTGCTCAATCCACTGAGCCACACCAGCCAGGGCTGTTAGTGGCCTATCTTTTAAGCTGGTACCCAACGCTGAGGAATGCAGTGAAATCAATCCTGTATGCCTTGCAGGTGGGCTTGTCATGAACGGCAACACCACCATGGACTGGACCTTACACAAGCTTTACCTTTGACTCAGTGACTCTGCTCCTGGGATTACTGTCCAAATAGGAAAGAGCTTTTATGGAGAAATACAGTCATCACAGCATCACTCATAACAACAAAAACTTGCAACAACCTAAGGGTCCAATGGTTGAATAAGCAAAGGTAAAAATCCCTTGATGCACTATTTTTTAAGCACGTATAATTACTGTGTAGTTACTAATAACATGAAACCACATTCATGAAGCTTAGGTTTAAAAAACAATATTTAACTTATTTAAACATTATTATTATTATAATTATATATTTTACTAAACCTAATCTTAAGGGTAAAAAATTGGAAAGAAATAAAGCTATATGTATAATCATGTTAGATACCAGGTACAAGTGTTTTTTTTCCTTATTCTTTTTCCTTTGCCCTCCAAATTTGTTTTAATGACCAAGGAAAAAGCATTTTAATGATATTTTAAATAGAAATCACACTGTACTATTCTGCTATGAAGAATCCTGATTTTTATCCATAAGTTTACCAGATTTTCAAATAGAGGGACAAAAGTAGGTTTACTGTTGTTTGGAAAATAATACAGTAATTAATAAATAACAAGAATTAACCCTGTGTTTCACATACTCACAACTGTAAACCTACTTATGCCCCACCTTGTATATGTTTAAACCTGAGCTTTCTGGAATAGCTGTAGGAACCGCAGCAGCTAAACGTCTCTTGGGCACCTGCCATGTGTCAAGCATTGTTCTAAGCCATTTGCGTGCGTTAACACCGTCTTCGTGACTTCCACCCAAGCTAGAAACTCTTGGGGTGCCCAAAGTCACGCAGCTAACAAGTGGTGGGACATGGATTTGAACCCAGAGGTCTCCCTCAAGAGCTTTTGCAACTAACCACCATAGGATGATGTTTCCATTTCGAAATGCAACACAAAATTCCAAAAGCTTCAAGTCAACATATAAAGTCAATATAAACAAAATATAAAGTAAAAATGTAAAGTATTTTACACTTCCTAGAGCTGCAATTACAATGTAATTAAGTATATTAATTGATAAACTTGAGGCAAGGGATACAAGAAAACACTCTCATACTGTGGTGAGTAGGGTCCAAGCTAATGAAATACATAAAAGATGGTGTTTCCACCAGTGCAAAATTAATTTAAAAAAACAAACAGTAATTTTAGTCAGTCTGCGGTATCACAAAAAAAATGCATGGGGTAAAGACAGTGAAACTCAGTCTACAATTAAATGCTAATTGTCTTGCAGCCAAATTCGCCTTAATTGCAGGATCAGTTATGGTTAAAGTGTAAAGGAAGGAAAATCGAGGTTCTGGGGAACATTCCCAGGGATTACAGAGGCATGCAGCCACCTGGCTGTTAGAATAACCAACACCCCTCTTCTCCCCGGATTCAGGCGCGGAGGAAGCTTCCAGCGGCACGCATGGACACGG
Organism: Artibeus jamaicensis; assembly: GCF_021234435.1. Lineage (NCBI taxonomy): Eukaryota > Metazoa > Chordata > Mammalia > Chiroptera > Phyllostomidae > Artibeus > Artibeus jamaicensis. The sequence goes on along the minus strand of NW_026522056.1, from coordinate 15,313,679 downwards.
AGCTCCAAGGCAGGTGCGCCCGCAGCCCGCCAATAACTTGAGTGTGAGTCTGAGCAAACCCTTACGTTCTTCCAGCTGTAATTCTCTTCTGTGGTCTCAAGAGAGCCCTGCCTGATGGGAGAGCACCAGGCCAGGACACTGCTTCCAAAACTGGTGTAGGCGCCGGCAGTGGTCACTGGCAAACTTTTACAGTCCATACACGTGACTTAAAGAAAGAAGCCTCTTCCTTATTACAATTGCTAAATGCTAAAATGCTTTCATGCACACGTGCCCACTCCCAGACAGAGCATGCTGAACTACCTGTAACCCTGTTCCCCCCACCTTTTAAAATGCCATTCTAATTTGAAACGTCTTTGGCACTCATCTGCTGAGTGGCCCTTTCAGAAACCCCTCTAAGACTCTACCTCTCCCCTGCACCTGACCATGACCTTCACTGACCTCCACATGGGCAGTTCCCATGCATTACCAGACCCAACATGCCCAGCAGGGACCACAACGCCCAGCACTTAGTGATACGGAACAGTGATAATTTCCTTAGTGATACATCTAGGAAAATGGGTGGCAGTGGTGGGGGGTTGTGTACATTGGAAAGAAGTAACAGGGTAGCACAGTGGGTAGAAGCAGAGGGTGTCCCAAGATGCCAAGATGCTCTGATTCTGGGGAATCCACTTTCTAACCCTCAATTCTCCACCTGAAAATGAGGACTATGCTAATCCCTAGCGCCTAGGTTTCTTGTGAGGATTGAGTGAGGTCGCCCATGAGAAGCACTTAGCGCTGTCTCTAGATCATGATGAGAACTCAGCAGTTACCGACGCTCGCTCCGACGCTCGCTCCGACGCTCATATTTTTCCCCAACCCTCGACTCTCAGCAAGACCGGTGTGATGATTAATGCACTAATAACCCTTCTGGCAGGAAAAATGGGAGTCTTACTAAAACAATAATGAAGTTGATAAGTCAAACGACAGTACCTAGGAGGAATGACCTTCTTCTGATTTTATCTCTTCCTCCTCCATTCCTTCCCTTTGTAACTCCCTCTCTTCAAAAAAAGAGAAAGGGAGGGAGGGAGGTTTGTTCTTCTACCCCAAATTTCACTAGCACAGTGTACTAACGTGATGTTAATTTATGGGCTTCATTTTAGCAGTGGGGAGGATCTAAGAAAATTAACCCTTTGATGCCCTCAACATGTAACACTCTAAGAAGGGAAAGGCACCTCAGCGACATGTCCGTCATCAAAGAAGTCTCTAAGTAGCAGTCACACAGTTTCATGATGACAGTGTCCAATTTAATTTGTATGGTCTTCAGAGTCAGCGCTCGCTCAGTCCTGAGGTTCGGGAATCACCGATGACCTCAACCTCTGCCCTCCAAACAAACACAAATCCATAAACAACTCTGAGAAGTAAATGCAAAGCCCCCTGAAAGAGGAGACATCCTTTCCATCAACATGCTGATTCGTTTTGGAAGTTTATAGACATCCTGAGAGGCAATGCATTCTCCTATTTTAGCATCCTGCCTTTTAAAGATCTGCCTGAGATTTCTCGCAAAGAAACAATCCAAACTGCAAATCGATTGAAAAGCATAACCCGGGCATGAGTTTCCGCCTAACTCACCTACGCCAAGCAAATTCAAAGCTGTGGCCAGGTTTTCTCAGTGTGATCGTGGGTTGTCTTTTTTCCCCCAGAGATTCAAAGCTTTTTCCCCCCAGAAATTACTCTAACATGCAAATGAATTTCTCTGTATATGGTCAGATTTCATATAGACAAGAATCAGCAGTTACATCAACCAAAGTCCCTACTCAGCTCCCCATGGCCAAGGCTGTGTGTTTTGTTTCATTCTTCTAAAACCCCCAGCTCAGAACAGACCTCTGTACACAGCAGGTGTTCGGAGGGAGAGATGACAGACTCCAGCTAACAAGTGTATGGCACACTGTGGTCTAATTTGGTACTGACCTCGTTTTGAATCAGTGCAACCTCCAGCCCCTCATCTCTCATGTCTGCCTGTGGCTTCACCAATCACTCGACAGCTGCACTCAACACTCAGGTGCAGAAAAGCACCCCGCAGGTGGCAGTGAATGCGCAGTCCTCGTGGGTGCTTCTCTCCTGTGGGCTCTGTAGGTGTCACACCACCATTAAAACCACGCGGGCCACAGAACAGACCAGAGGCTCCTCGCCCTACCTTCTGCCCTCTCACCGGCACTAAGGAAGAGGACTTCCCTTGCAGCCAGGTAAAAAGATGGTCAACGATGGGGCATCTCCAGGCCTAGTCTAAAAAGCCCTTCTCCCCTTAAGCCTTGCCCAACAGAGCCCTCCAACCTGCAGCCCGTGCGGCCGCATGTGGCCCGGATGGCTATGCATATGGACCACGTGCCCAACACAAAACTGTAAATTTACTTAAAACCTTCTTTTGTTAGTGTTAGTGCATTTAATGGCTGGTCCAAGGCAACTCTTCTTTTTCCAGTGTGGTCCAGAGACACCAGAAGTTTGGACACCCCTGCTTAGAAAGTTGTCACAAAAACTTTGCAGAAGAATTCCCAGTCAATTCGCCCCAGGCAGGAAGCCACCCACCTGGTTGGTTCCTAGCCACACAGGGGCTTGATTTAAAGGTGTGGTTGTACAGCCCCGTGAATGTACTAAAAGCCATGGAACTGTTTCCTTTGAAAAAGGTTGAGCTGACAGTATGTGAATCTCTATAAAAGGAGGAAGAAGAGGAAGAAGCAGCAGGAGCAGGAGCCCTTCCTCAGTAAGGCGCCCGTCCAGGAGCAGAAAGGCACACACAGACCAAACAGCAGTCTTGACCCAACAAGCCCAGTTTTCCCCTCCTTCTGGCCCTTCTCTCCAGTGTTCTTGGGCACAGGTTTGCAAAAGCAAAGGAAGCGGCTGGAACAAACAGCCTGGGTACCTGGGGCTGACTGTTACTTCCCGAGGCACAGCCTCCAGGCTGCCCATGCCCCGGGAGCCCACCCGCTCCCACCGCACCCCAGGCCTCTGACCTACTCCAATCGCTCACTCCAACTTCCCTTCTGCTTTTGTAGTCCTTGCCTTCTGTGAATCTACAGCTAAAGAAAAAAATGGTGATGGCATTTTTGGGTGGCATACGGCGGGGGAAGGGTTGTTTTGTTTTTACTAATTTACTCTTTAAGAAACAAAGCTAAGAAATTATGTTGAGGGAGGAAAATGAGGAACTGTTTTCAAGCATTCAGTGCCCAACATAAAAAGGAACGAAAAGTTTTCCCCTTGCCCCCTCCACAAATGAGTGGGCCCGTGTCTGGGGCTTGTCCTCCACAGAGCACGGCCCACAGGGAACCACCTCCGGTTCAGTCCAGGCAGCGACTCTGCCCGGGTCTTCCATGAGGTCGACCCAGCAACCTCCACCCGGTAAAGAGTTTCTAGAAAGCAATGGCACGTGGGAGAAGGGAAAACAGCTGGCACAGACCACGGAAAACACCTTTCCTGCACCATTGCCATCATACCTTCATCCTCTCCCCCATCTGCAGTTTCCCTCATTGAGAGGTCAATGTCAAGGACGAAGTGGGGTCAGGAAGAATGAGCCGACAGTCTGATGGGAACTCCTTTGTAGGTGACAGTCCCCTCATCTCTTGCTGCTTCTAGGATTCTCTCCTTTATTATAGGCAAGAAGGGGCTGGAAAGAAGTATTCCAAGTCATGAAGTCCAAAGACCTACATCCAAGATTGCTCTATCCAGCAAAGCTTTCATTTAGAATGGAAGGCCAGATAAAGTGCTTCTCAGATAAGGCCAAATTGAAGGAGTTCCTCATCACCAAGCCCTTATTATATGAAATGTTTAAGGGACTTACTAAGATAAGAAAGTAAGATATCCTCTTACTTTTTCTCCTAAGAAAAAGAAGATAAAAAAAGATGAACAGTGAAAGGACAGCAAACTCACAGTTATCAACCACCACACCTAAAACAAAAGCAAATTAAGAGGACAGCTAGATCAGGAGTGAACCATAGAAATGAAGATCACAGAGAGGATTAGCAACAGGGGAGTAGGAAAAGGAGAAGGGGGGAGAAGGTTCAGAAAATAAGTAGCATAGACAGTAGATAGAAAATAGGGAGAGGGTAAGAATAGTATGGGAAATACAGAATCTAAAGAACTTGAGGCACATGTTCATGAACTAAAGGGGGGAATGGTGGGGGAGGGGTGCACAGGGTGGAGGGGAACAGGGGGGGACAGAACAAATGTAATGACATAATCAATTAAAAATACAAAAAAAAAAGAATGAGCTACGGAACAGCAGGATTTGGGGAGGGGAGCACAAAGTATCTCCGTATTGGGGGCACTGAAGGCTTGAAAACATTTCATTTCCCTTTGTCCTCCTTGAGAGTCATCCCTGCCCACTTGTGCACCCACCGCCCAATTTCTGGAAGGGTTAGGAGTTGGATACAGAGGGCAGGACTATATGTACCAGAAAAATCATGTGGGAAAATTATATATGCCTACCTTAAAGTACACACTTTAAGACAAAGATCATAAACAATGCAAAAGGCACTTTGCCAAGGAACCAATTAAGAAACAGCAGAATGTCCTGAGTTCTTTAAAAAAAATAACCACTCCACTTGGAGCCCCTTCCTACCCACGGTGCCCTGCACCAGCCCCTGTCCGGGGGGCGTGAGTCCTGCCACCCCATCCGGCACAGATTCAGACAAGACGGCGTGCACCTGCAAAGCGGCAGCGCCACACCCCGCACGGCAGGGGACTCCTTCCCTCCCGTGCATGCCATCACGCGTGCTCCGTGGCTGCCTGGGATGCCTGTGGACCACTGCGGGGTCACAGACCAGAGGAGCCACAGGACTGGGGAACGCAGACCAAAATGGGGCCTCCTCACCCCTCACTCCTGGATGAAGTGGAGGAAGGCGGCCCCCAAAGCAAAGCGATCCTAACTGCCACCTGGCAGCTGAATGAGGGCGAATGGAGCCCTGGCTGGGCCTGCCCCGAGCAGACCCCACCGGAGTGCTTTCCACAGAGCCTAGAAACATGGAGCCACGCTCCTCTCCACCGCGGGCACGGGAGGACCAAGGATGCGGGAGGCACCGGAGGGCAAGAGACGAGCATGGCACCTGCCTCTTGGTAGTAAAATAAAAACTAGGTAAATAAAAATAAAGCACACTAACGGAGAAATGCTCAGGTCCTTAATCCTAACAGGTCCCCACAGAGAGAAGGAAGTCAGTGGGTGGATGGAGACAGCAATGGTCGCTGCAACGCCAGCCTCCACCCCCCACCCCCCACGTGATGGAGCAGACGGCCCTCACGTCCTTACAAACCCAAGGGGAGCAAACCGTTTTTCTCAACACATTCTCTCACCTAAATCCCTGCAACAACCCTGTGAAGTACACACTGTAAGTGTTTCAGGTGTTAAAATGAAGTCAGTGGGTAAGAACCAAAAGAGTGGGGTGAGGTTTACTGGGAAGTAAGACAGAGCCGGCAGCAAAGTAGGATGTAAAACCTCTGTTACCAAAAACTGCCTCCTCCAGGCAGCCCCGGCGACCTGCCCAGGGATGCACCTGCCATTCTACTCTGCAGTGTAAACAACAGGCACCTACTACTTAACATAATTTATTCTCCAAAGGCCTTTCTCAGCTTTGAATTCTATCGCACACAGTACTTCCTTCCCCTACTACATGACTAAGCTTTTGATTTTTACAGGAAACAAAGCCCAGGAGAGTTCAAAGAGGATTGTTCACAAAACTAAAAGCCAAGAGGCATCAATATTAATAAAACTAACCTAAAAAGATATTTAATAACTTCTGTGAAATTAAAAACAAGGACCAATTCCATCCAAACAACCAGTCCACGCTCGGTAACTCTAAAACTGAGCTACGATCAGGCAGGAATTTTGCTTTGTTCCTGTGGTCAAAACGAAGGGCCTATTCCAGAGAAAGAGCAGTAACACGGTGACAATGGGAGCACTTGGGCATTTGGGGGAAGGGCAGAAGGAATTTGGGGCACAGACAAAGCAAGGCCATCGCTACAGCAGCACCTGAGAATTTGACAGAACATGTGAATAACAAAGAAGAAAGACATTTCTCACAGAAGCCCAGTCCTTCGGCCAACATCTGGGAACCTTGAAGAAGCCACAAAGCCTCAGGCGTGTCTCTCGCTCAGAGGAAGCAAGTGAACGACCTAATCAAAGACAAACCCTGTCATACACTGACACCAGCAGAATAAGGCACAATGTGCCCAGTGCCTCAGAGGGGGACATAGTGTGCAAGACACCTTGGGCAAAAGATGTCGAGTTCATTAGCGAATGGAAGAAACCATCTACGGACCACATACCAATTCTGTGTCTAATGCTTTGGGATGCTTCCCAGTTATTCTTAAAAAGAACCTTTAACAGCCCTGGCTGGGTGGCTCAGTTGGCTGCAGCACCATCCTGTACACCAAAAGGTTGATTCCCAGTCAGGATACATACTTGGCTTGTGTTGCAGGTTTGATCCTGAGTCAAAGCACATGAGAGGCAACCAATCAATGTTTCTCTCTCACGTTGATGTTTCCTCTCTCTCCCTCAACCTTCCTTTCTCTCCCCCCAAAATCAATTAAAAAACCAAATAACATTAATCATTTGGAGAGTAGGATAATCAGTGGAAAAACTAGGCAGAACCCAAGTTCAACTCTCCAAGACGCACTCTCCCAATTTCAAAGCACACGGCATTCATTCAAATGCTCCGGTGGACGAGCAAAGTACTACAAACTCACTCTGGCAGGGGAGCCTCCACAGCTTACTCAGTAACCCACACGTCCAACCTCACGAGCACTGGGCTTTCTGGTTGCGAAGCTAATCTGGTGGGAATGAACAGAAGCATAAATAAATACCGCACCAAAAGAAACATACTCCAGAACACCCAAACAAGGCAGGTGGAGGGACACCTGGCTGTTGGGTGCCAGCAGTATGGTCAGTTCGGGCAGAAAGCCGGGGAAGTCTCACGACACCTGACCTCTAGGCTCATTACAGGCCTTGTCCGAGTTTCCAAACACATCTCCCGTCACTAAACCCATTTGTCTGGGATGAAACAAATTGACAATCTCTCTGACAACATAATCAGATCTTTTTTTTTTTTAACAAGAACTTTTAAAAACAAGTGGTCATCAACTGAGGATTTTCTAAAACATGGCATTTCTATCATTAATCAAAATCCAAAAGGAACATTCTAGCACCATACCACACTAGTGCGGCCCAGGCGAGGCTCGATGTCCTGTTGGCTGCCACAGGGCCACCACGGACCTCCCACCAAATAGGGTTTAAAGGTATGAGTTCCACTCTGCATTTCTTCTGCACAAAAATCAAGGGAGGCACTAATTTGCTTTTTACGCTCCATGTCCCAAAAGTGAAAGAGAATTTAAATTCCAGTTTTTCATATTGTATCAAAATTGTTAGTTAACAGGGAACTTGACACTTTAATAAAACAGAACTAAGTATCCAATTTTTGACGTTTCTAAAAAGTAACTTGTCTTCATAACTTCTTAAAAAGTTACCAATAGATCAAAGGTTTCTGCCAACTTAAAATATCCAGGGTCCAGCAGAAGTAACACCTGCTTGAGTGTGGTTGGTAGGGTAATAATATAAGTGTAATAATTTATAGTTTCAATTTGAACATGTCACCTAAAATGTCACATGGTGTGCTTGAGTGTGATATTGTTACATTGCAGAATTACATGCTTATGACTTTGTAATAAAAGATTTTGTAATAAAAAGGGGGCATTGTTTGTGCCAGACTATGTATTTTAATAATGTAGGGACTAGATGAACATATTTAAAGTGTATGCCCTAATTAATTGAATGCCCAAAATTCCTACATCACTTTCTAATTTTTTTAAAGATTTTATTTATTTATTTATTTTTAGAGGGGAAGGAGAGAGGGAGAGAAACATCAATGTATGGTTGCCTTTCGTGCATCCCTTGCTGGGAACTGGCCTGCAGGGAACTGGTCTGCAACCCACGCACGTGCCCTGACTGGGAATCGAACCACTATCCTTTGATTCGCAGGCCCGTGCTCTATCCACTGAGCTACACCAGCCAGGGGGACTTTCTAATTTTTTAATTTTTTTTAGCCGTTCCCAAGTCTTTCAGAAATGTGCAAATACTAGCAAATGATGGCTATCACTGAAAAATACGAACAAGGAAAATGCAGTCTTTTTCCCTTGTATCAATGTGATGAAGGTACTATTCACATATCTTTTTTCTACAGCTTTTGTGCTCTCTGCTACTTTTAGAATAAAATCCTAAACAAAGCAAGAAGATAACTTCTTTCTCTGACCACAAATAAAACAGAACTGTACAGTGTCTCTGTTATCGAAACACTTGATGCTTTATTCCTACTCAATATATAAGATAATTTCAGCATTGTCAACCATGTATGCGTTTGTTACGTTGAAAATAAGTCATCTCTTCCTTGGATGGAACCTGGACTGCAACCCAGGTGCGTTAACAGGGGAACCTCTGAGAGGCAAATACGCCCAATGAGAACCAGAGAATGGACTTGTTTGTGGAATGTATGACTATTTAAAAAAAATAAACAGCTGAGGTTAGGGAAAAATAATTCCAACCTCATTGTTTACTCTTCGAAGTTCTTGGCATTTCTCTGCACAGATCTTTACTTGTTTAATAACCCATGTTTTCCTCTTTGTTGTTAATAACATCAGCTTCATTAATGTTCCATCTGGATTAAGAATTGCCTTTAGGTAGCTCCTTCAATCAGCCACTCTGTGAATACGCAACTCTCAACCCCTTCATTCAATATAGTAACACAATAAAGAAGTGTCTGCTTTCGTGAAGGAAATACAATGGCAAATATAAAACGAACTGAAGCGCCTACCAAGTCCCAGCCTGTGACAAGGCCCCAGACCATCGTACAGAATGGACAGTCCAGTTGACTGGTAACTGAATACGGTGGCCTTTTTCAAGCCGAAGAATTAAACTCGGCCTAGATCTAGGGCAGCGGGAAGATGTTACCTTCGGAAATATGGGTGTCTGATTCCTTGCTGATACTGGGAGGAGCTGCATTCAGACTGGGACAAAGATCGCAGTGGTGCCCCGTCTTCCCTTTCTTTACCCCCACCTGCGGGTGGGGGACTGAGGGGGGACACTGGCAATGATAGCATCATCAGGCTTGTCCTCAGGACACTCGGAATGCTGTTCACTGAGCCAACTCCACAAATATGAGTTGTATGGAGAATTGCTCTGATGAATACCTTTCCACGTGGGACAGAGACACAGAACGGGGACTCAGGATTCCAGTGAACCAGGCTCAAAAGTCCCAGACAATGAGTCCTGGAGCTCACTAGCACCAAAACAACAAACCTTAAGACATCTGTGAGGCACCAAATTGCCTGGAAATACCCGAGGAAAGTCCCCTCAGAGATCTTGCTCATCACTCGTGCCCAAGAGTGTGGTGAGTAAAACAGTGATCCCAGAGCTTAGTCATGAGTGAGACGTGAAAGTTCTGTCTTTACTAATCCATCACTAACACCAGCAGCACTGTCTTCACTAATCCCAACCCGGTTACGAAACATTCTTCTCTGAAGTTTCTTAAGAAAAGTGAGCAAGAAGTTTTACTTTATGATATTATGAATTTAAACCAACAAACAAAAAAAGTACAACAGGCATGTCAAACTCAAAGCATCTCAAGCACTTTGAGATGGGTCTAATAAGCATTGTAGCCCAGGCTCAGCAAGAGACTAACATCACACACCACCTTCTGTTCAACTACCTGAAATTTCCTCCCACCAAAGATGGGCTAAATTGGGGGGGGAGGGGGCACAAGATCTGAATGTTTTGACTAGAACTCACTCTGGAAGACTGAATCTTCCTGTAGGAGAGTATGAGACGGGGCCTGTATTTCATATTGCTTGTGTGCTTACTGCCTTTGCTTGTTCCCAAACACCCGCTGTATTTTTACCTGGAGATGCCTTCCTGGGAAGCCAGTGAGGTTAAGCAAATGATCTTACAAATGAGAAACAAAAATCTTTTTTAAACAGGTGCCTCTCCAATCGCAGCACGGAAGAGCCAGCTCCTGCTCTGCACTTACCTGGGAAAGCGTGCGGATTGGGCGACCCTCTCTTAAGGCACTTAGAACAGAGGATGTGCACAGTGTAGTGCAGTCCAGGCCATTCTTGAAGGAGGACATTCAGTTCCTCCACCAAGGGGGTTATGGCTTGCCATGCCGTCCATATATTTGGTAATGATGCGTGGCTGGCGATGGACAGAGTATCTGGCTGCAGCACCCCCTTGGCAGGTCTGTAACTCACCACCACAGGGACCTTCCCTCTGTAGGCAAAGATCTGAAGTTTCCCGTCGGACCTGTGCACCACATGGCTGTTGATCTGGACGCTGTAGCGTGCAAACAACCCAGGTGGAAAGGTAAAGGGAAAACTGTATTCGATCTGCAATTGCTCAGCCACAAAAGACTGCCCCGCCAGGTTGGTCCCATTAATCCAGGCCTCTGCGTGGGGCACCTCGTTCTGCACGTAGCACGGGAACTTGTACCAGGCTGTGGACCCGTTCAAAGGCTTGCCCTTGGGTTTATTGAGGCAGTAGCAGAGTCCCATCTTCTCCAGCAGCTCCAGCAACAGCTGCAAGTCCTGCTGGGCCTGGACATGAGGCTTAAGCAGCAACCGAATGACATGGGCTGGCAAGAGCCCATGAAGCAGAAAGCCCTCCACGTAATGATGGAGCTGAGTGGCCCGCAGCAGGTCCTGGCTGGGTGTGGGCAGCGCCATCGGGAGGGAGTTCTCGCCCTCGCCCTCGCCCTCTCCGTTGGTCCCTAGGAGCAGCTTATGCAGCAACAAGGAAGGATCCCTCTGGAAAAAGACATTGAGGATGTCGATGAGGCGGGTGAGGTTGTGGAAGACGTGTTCCTTGAGGGCCGGGCTGTCCTCAAAGTAGAGTAGCTTGCCGCTCTCGTGCAGGTAGGACAGGGCGCTCTGCAGCCGGTCCTCCGTCAGCCCCGCCTGCAGGCCCAGGCGAGCCGAGTCCCACCAGCTGAGCCACAGCCGTTGGGCCTGAGGTGGCTGGAAATGCAGCTCCTCCAGCACCTGCCAGGACCGAGGCAGCACTCTGTGTAAGTTGGGGAAGATGTCCCGGTGCTCGGCTACCGACAGCAGCTTATCCCGCAGGCGTCGTAATTGGCGAGGGTCCCTGCAGCTCACAGGCAACACAGGGGAGAGGATCTGCAGCCTGTGGTTGAGCAGGTACTGGAAGTGGGCCTTGCGCCGCCGAAGGTTCTTGTCTGAAACACCATAGTAGGCTGCGTGGGGGCTGGCCGAGCGCAGCTCGAAGTCTCGGGCCAGAGCCTCGTCCACCACCTGGGCCAGACGGCTCAGCCCCTCAGCATCGTGCTTCTCCTGCAGGGCAATCTGGCGGTGGATGTCCAGACACTTCTCCTCCAGCTCACGCTCGCCACACAGGTCTGCATGCGTGCCCACAATGCACACCACCGCATGAGGCACCCGGGCCCCGACCCGGTGCAAGAAGGAGCCCACTGTGGTAGGAAATCGCAGGGGCTCATAGGTGGCCAAGTTCACAACCAACACATAAAGGGCCCCTGGAGAGAGGAAGAAGGGCTGGATCACCTCGTAACTTTCATCTCCAGCTAAGTCATACACGATGAACCGCAGGCCCCGGGAAGCATCAGCTGTCCAGCTGGTCACCTCTATGCCCTTGCTCACAGGAGGAGGTGAAGGTGGGTAGCTCTCGTCCTTGTCCCCTCCTTCACTTCCCTCCACCCTGTCCTCAGTGAGGCAGTGCCGGAGCAAGGTCTTCCCTGCGGCTTTGTGGCCCATCAGGAGCAGCTTGAGGCGGGGCTGCACTGCTGGCTGGGAATGGGCCAGCTCCTTCTGGTAGGCTGCGATATAGGGGATCCCCTTCATACAGACCTCGTAGGGGGGCTGGATCAGTGGGTTGTCCTTGATCTTCCACAGGCCCACCCGGGAGAGCTGGCCGAAGTTGTCGGGCAGCACGGCAATCTGGTTCCCCTGCAGCACCAGCTCCTCCAAGCCACTCAGCTCTACAATGGAGTCCGGCAGGTATCGGATCCGGTTGTTATCCAGCCACAGAGTGAGCAGCCGGCCCAGGCCTGAGATCAGGGAGGGCACTGCGGTGAGCTGGTTGCGACTAAGGTAGAGCTCCTCCAGACCAGCCAGGGGCAACAGAGCGGCAGGGAACTCCTCAAAGAGGTTGGAGGAGAGGTTGAGCATTTTGAGCCGCTGCAGACGGCTGAACTGGGCGGGCAGAGCCTGCAGCCCGTTGTTGTCCAGCATGAGGCTCTCCAGGCTGGCCAGCTCACAGAAGCCGTCGGGCAGGGTGCCAAGCTCGGCCCCACTCAGCCAGAGGATCTTCAGGGCACGCAGGGCACTGATATCCTCAGGTAGGCCCCGCAGCCGGTTGCTGGACACGTCCAGTTCCTCCAGCGCCGCCAACTGCAGCAGCTGGCCAGGAAAAGCAGTAAGCTGGTTGTGGTCCACGTCGAGAGTGCGCAGGCGACAGAGGCAGGAGAGAGAGTCGGGCAGGTGCGCCAGCCGGTTAAAGCTGACATCCAGCTCCTCCAGGGGGGCCAGAGCGCCCAGTTGGTCAGGCAGGGCGGGCAGCTGGTTGTGGCTGAGGTTGAGTTTGCGCAGCTCGCGCAAGCTGCTCACCACCTCGGCGCCCAGGGAGGTCAGCCGGTTGTGGCTCAAGTCCAGCTCCGTGAGGTGGTGGCCCAGCTCGGCCACCGCCGGGGGCAGCCGGGCAAAGCGGTTCCTACGCAGGACCAGGACGCGCAGGCTGCCCAGCGCCGACCCCAGCCCGTCCGGCACCTCCTCCAGGCCGTTGTTCCCCAGATTCAGCACCTCGATGTCTCCGATGTTAGCCGGCAGCACGAGCTGGGGGGCGTCAGGGCAGTCGATCTGGTCGGCCGCGTGCCCTGGGCAGCCCCCGGCCGCGCTGAGGGTGAGCTGGCGCAGGTTGCCCCGCAGCTTCCTGGCACGCAGGGCGGCGTCCCGCCAAAGCCTCACCGTCTTCAGGTTCCCACCGTCCTTCCCAGCCATGGCGGGGCCCCGGGCCGACACCCTCGCGCGGGCGCGGGAGCCCACGGCTACATGCCGCGCTGCGCCCAGGCGCGGGCCCGTCTCCCCGTCCCTCTCGCTCCTCCCTCCCCAGCACAGCTCGGCGACCGGCGGCTGTGGGTCCTAGCGCAGCCGGCGGCCGGGCGCCCGCAGCTGGGGAGCGGCGGCGACGCGAGCAGCTCCGGGGGGCGCCGAGTCCGCGGCGCGGGGGGTGGCGGCGGCGGCCGGCGGGGGGTGCCGATCGCATTCTCCTTCCTCCCGGGCCATGGGCGCGCCCGGACCGCACGGCTGCCGCCCGCCGAGCCGCGGAGGGTGCCTGCTGCTCCGCCTCCCGCTCCGCCCGCCTCGCGGCGCCTCCGTGCGGACTCGGGCCCGCTACCCCTGCAGCCCGGGCTCCGCGGCCCGCGGCGGCGTGGCCTCCGCCAGCTCCCGGAGGAGGGCGGCGCTCGGCGCGGCGGCCGGCATGTTGCGCGCCCCGGGCCGGGGTGCAGTCGGGAGGAGGGGGCGGCGGCGCCTCCTTGTCTCTGCGTCCGGGGGCCCGGGAGGGAGCGCGAGCGCCGCGTCCCCGGCTCTGGCAGGTCGCGATCTGGAAGCTGCAGCGCCGCCCGGCGGAGCGGCCCCCACGTGACCAGCGGAGGCCCCGCGTGTCGCCGGCGCCGCCCCGGGGGCGGACGCCGGGTGCCGGACTTGGGGCGACTCGCCGGGTGCGGGCCCGGGCGGTAGACGGCGATCGGCGGGAGGCGCGCGGGGAGTGGGCCCCAGGCCCCGGGGCTCTTGGGTTGGGCTCCTCTTTGTTGACCCTGCGCCTCTGGGGATTTCTTTTCTTTCCTGGGGTGCCAGCTTCGCTGTCTTCCCTTAATCCTTCTGCACCCCCTTCCCCTTCCTCTCACCCTACGTCCACTCCGCAGTGGAGCTGACAGAATTCGGGGGCCTGGGTTTCATTGTAGGAGCTAATAACTACACAAAAGGAGAAATGCAGGCAACCATTCATTCATTTGATAAATATTTATTGAGGCCCTATTCTGTGCCAGACCAGCTGAGACACGGTCTCGGCGCCCCCGGGGAAGGCTCTGAGCAGGCCTAATTAGGGGTGGAAGAGGGGTGGGTACAGTGTTCGATCCTCACTGCAACTCCGTGAAATATCGTCTCCCCAAACTGTGCAGGATTTGTTATGCTGTGGGCTCCAGAAAATGGCAGTTGTTTGAGGCAAAATTCACAGTCCGGTGCTCACTTTACAAGGTTGCTATTTTCCTCCTTGAGGTCACATCTACGCTAAGTAAATAATTTCTTCAGAATTTACCAGAGCCTTAAAACATATGTAATCTCCAGTTATCACCTCCATCACTGCCTGCAGATTACCTAATAGTGAAGCAGATACTTTCCAGAGATACAAAACTGTGTTAATTGCTTAAATCCACCACTTAACACATATGTGGCTAGCCCTCACACAGGACCCGTATCCTGCACAGTTATTTTGTAGTAATAGTTTGTCTCTGAAAAGAGAGCAACTGAACATGTGAGCTGGAAATCTACCCAGTGATGGTCATCAAGCCCGGCTCTACCTCCTTTAGCCGGAGCATGCGCCCTCCCGCAGGTGGGTCCTAGGGACCAAAGGTGTGTCTGACACCGAGAAGAGCTGAGCTGTGTTCACCGGAAGGACTTAGTGGGAGATCAAATTACCCTAGGGGGCTCGCTGGCCTTCCATCACAAGAAAAATCCTAGGTCATCTGTGCTGGCCCTTTTTGTTTCAGAGGAGGAAACAGGCCCAATACATTAAGCAACTTCCTAGCCAGGTAAAGAGTAGAGTCAGGTATGCCGATTCCCCATGTGGAGTTATTCCCCTGAACGCATCTCCTTTATCGTCAGACCCCAAACCTCCACCCTTCAGGTCCTTCTAACTCAAGTCCGAACCCAGCCTGTGGAAGAAGGCTGGAGAAGGCATCGGCTTCCTACCTTAAATGGCTGAATCGAAGTCCCAAAGTGGTTTGGATTAGATCTAAATAACCTGGACTAAACTGTTTCCCTGTGGAAGCCATCAGAAAATTACACTTCCATTTGAAATGTCTGGAAATTGCACTCTTCCTTTGCCAGGAGATAATGGGTAGTTTGCTTTATCTGATGAAGAGAGCTGGCTAGGACCACACAAAATCCTCTCTGAAGCGCCAAAGCCTGGTATGCATGAGTTTGCTCAGCAGAAACACTTTTTAAGCCCCTTGGCTTGCTGTGTGCTGTTGCAGCCAATATTGTGGG
Organism: Artibeus jamaicensis; assembly: GCF_021234435.1. Taxonomy (NCBI): domain Eukaryota; kingdom Metazoa; phylum Chordata; class Mammalia; order Chiroptera; family Phyllostomidae; genus Artibeus; species Artibeus jamaicensis. The sequence continues at coordinate 15,298,376 of NW_026522056.1, read as the reverse complement.
AAGTCTTGTTGTAACAAAGTGTTGTCCCAAGTTCTCTGAAAGTCAGATCAGGAGAATGCAATCATAAAATTAAAAATAAATCTCCAGGAGAACAAAATGTGTCCAGCATGGCTCTTCAACCCAGACAAGAAGGATCCTGTCCTGGGCACCCAACCCGGGCCTCCTCTTGCCTCACCCCACCCCTTGTGTTAAGGTTTCTGATGGGCCAGGGCACAATAAACAAGTCCCCTCGGCCTTGTAGAATATGCTTGATATTAAGGACACTGAAATCCCTGTACAAACAGCTTCAAGCCTGCTTGTGGAAGGTGGGGCAGTCTTTCATAGCCATTCAGGAGTGAAGTGCGCATTCCAGGCCTCTGGGGTGTGGGTGGAGTTTGACTGTCCCTCTGTGCCCACGGGCTCCTTACTGTTCTAGCTGGAGCCCAGTTAGGGTGAGAGGGGCCTGGGTGAACCACATTCATTAGCCTGAGGTAGCACATTTAAACATTTAAGCACACAGTGTATGGGCCTTCATTTGTAGCCTGGCACTGCGAATGTAGGGGTGGCCCTGCACCTGCCAGGGGTTCTGTAAAAACATACACATGTGTGCACATGCACACACACACAAATCATCTCAGTTTAGAGAAGAGGGACTCTGATTATTTGACATTTTCTTGCCTTGGATATTTATTCAATGCTATGGACCTAATCTGTACTCTTTCCCAAATCTTTCCATTTATCCTGCTTTTCTGACTCTGAGACCATTTTCATTTTAGTAACATCCCACACACACTGGCTTTCGCCTAAAGTGTAGACCCTCTGCTAGGGCACAAGTCTTCTAGGGGAGCGGGAGAACACATGTGAAGAGGTTGGGTCTTGAGCTAGGTCTTTAAAGATGTAGCGAGCTAGAGGGGAGGCTCCTGGGCATTCCGGGCAGGAGTCTTCCATTTAAATATCTGTCAGTAACAGCCTAGTGGCGGGGGTACTCAGCTCTCACCCCTTGGTAGACTAGCAACAAGCTCCAAGGACGCTTTCAGCCCTGATTGCTGTTCCTCCACTCTCCTCCATCCTGATGGATGCTTTTTCTTGACCTTGCTAACTCTTTAGCTTCCGTCTCATTGCCTTACTTCCTTTCTCTGCCAAATATGTTACATAAGTGGTCTGGGGCCAGTCTGGTTTGTCTCCATGGGTCCCCTCCTTGGGCCCAGTGATCTGGCTTCCACCCCCACTGTGCCAGTCCACTGCTCTCCAGAAGAAAGTCCACTCATCCTTTTTCCTTCCTTGACCTCCCATCATTGAAAATGTTAAGCAGCTTCCCTTGGAAACTTTCTCACCTCCGTGATTCTAAGCAGGCCACATCCTTTTTGGCTTGACTTTGTTGAAAATAAAAGTGGAGGAAATCAAGGGGAAGGAAGGTACAGCTTTTAAAAAGGTTTCAGGCTTGTTCCAAAGAAAAGGATTAGAAATAAAGCCTGAGTTGACATAGGACAGTTTGATGGCAGGGGATCTTCAAGGTCAGGTCGTCTAAACTCTTGACATTAGGAACGGCTGAGGTGTCTAAGAATAATCACCAGTAATAATAGCTAACATGTATTAAAGGTGTCCTATGCACTCAGGCATTGTACTATATGCTTTTCATCTCCACGACAGCCTTGAAGAGCAGTTTCCATTATTGTCCGCGTTTTAAAGATGGAGAAAAGTGAAGACAGAGCTACTGAGTGGCAGAATCCAGACTCAAAACAAGGCAGAGTCCAGAGCTCGTGTTTTAATCACTGTGCTATTTGTTGGGGGTGGGTGGGGGTGGAGGGGAATGGGTCTAAGTTCAGGGTCAGCTGACTGTGTATGTGAAGCTGTAGAGAGGTGGTACCAGCTGGAGAGCCAGGATGATGGCGCCTTCAGCAGCAAGTGAACTTTGCTCTTGAAATAGACATTGAAGAATGTCATATCGGACAACCCAAAGCTCTAAATAAATAGTATCTCCAAACTACAAGAACCGAGTTTAACATCTGTTATTAAATGTTACAGCAGGAAACAGCATTTCTCTGCCGTCTGTAGATAAATTGTGCTTGATTTGTTTCTTCGCGTGCTTGTTTTAAAGAGAAAAGATTAAATACAAGTGTCCATAAAAAATCTGTATTTCCATTAGAGGGCATTTCAGATCCTGTCTTTTGAGAAGAACATTTAAAAAAAGAGCAGATGAAAGACTAAAATATCTGGCTAAGATTAGGTACAAATAATACATCTTTTGTGTAGGGGGTGGGGAGGGAAAGCTTTCCCCATCCTTCCTCCCTGAAGTTGAATACATCTGCCTTGAACTCACAGTCTGATCTGAATGAGAGCCAGCCCCTATCCGCGTTGGCTATGAAGCCTGAGAGTGGTCACTTAACTAACAACAGGGAGTATAAAAAATGTGTTTGGGATGCTGCCCACCCCACCCCCCCAGAGCAGAGGCAAAATTGTACCAATATGTCTGTTGTGTTTTTTTTTTTCTTTCTCTTGCTGCACGGAAAACAAATTTATCTTGGAACAGGCAGCGTTGAATTTCACATTGGATCTCTTTGTGTTTCCAGGTCAAGTGGGAGTGCACATGCTCCCCACTGAGGAAAATAAACTGCAATGTATTTTCAGCATCTGTTAGAAGTACTTTCAGCTGAAGCTACACAGGATCCGGCCTATGTCTCTGATTGGCTGCAGTGTCACCTAGAATTCCAGAACTTGCCCCCCCCCACACACGCACACCTTACCCCTGACCAATCACCACCCTAATCCTGGTGCAAACATTTTTTCCCCCTGAGAAAAAGAAGGAAAATCATTGCAGTGAAAGAGAAATGAGAAACATCTGGGAAATAGTTATGACAAACGGAGCTAACTATAGCACACTGGGCATTCCGAGATGACGCAAGTTCAGAAGGAGGGACTAGAGAGGATGGAGCAGAGAGGGTGCCCTCCCTCCCGCTTTGCGCCTAATGCTGGAGACAAGCCATGGACAGGGAGCCGCCACCCCGTGGTGTGTCTCTGTGAAAGGCAGAGCAGGCACTGAGCCGCAGTGCTGTGGTTCAGGTGGTCCTGCCCTCCAAGGGTGGTGTGTGCCATTTAAACTGCGCTATGCTGGCCGTGGAGTTTCGGTCTCTTGTCTGAGATGCTGTGTTTGCTCATGAGATTTGGGGACGGTCGCATAAATGATTTAAGACCTTCCTTATGTCTGCATGGTCTTGAAAAATATATCCCATTTTTCTAAAACAAATTTAGGTGACCGTGGGCTTTTTTAAAAAGTTTTTAATTTTTATTGTATTTTTTCCATTACCATTTAACCCCCAACACCTCCTACCCCCAGCAACCACCATACCCTGGTCCCTGTCCATGAGTCCTTTTTCCTTTTTGCTAGATCCCTCCGACCGCTAACCGCTCCCCCATAATGATCAGCTTGCTGAGTCCCCCTCTGTTTTGCTTGTTAGTTCAGTTTGTTCATTAGATACCACATTTGAGTGAAATCATATGGTATTTGTCTTCCTCTGACTGGCTTATTTCACTTAGCAAAATGCTCTCCAGGTCTATCCATGCTGTTGCAATGGGTAAAATTTTCTTTTTCACAACCGAGTAGTATTCTAGTGTGTACATCTCCCATAGTTGTTTCATCCACTCATCTACTGATAGACGCTTGGGCTGCTTCCATAGCTTGGCGATTGTAAATAAAACTGCAATGAACATAGGGGTGCTTCTTTTCTTTCAAATTAGTGTTTTTTGGTTTTTTGGATAAATTCCCAGAAGTGGGATCACTGGGTCAAAAAGTAGTAACTATGAGCTTTTAAATAAGTGGTCCAGGGTTACTGTATCTTTTCTAAAATAAAAACAAAACCTTGAATAATTTCTAAAACAAAAAAAGTCTTTGCTGACATCATGTAACACTTATCACAAAGCACAGCATAGCATCAAAAAAAATGTGAATTCCTCCCAAGGAAGTATAATTTTGATTATTGTTCTTATAATAAAGCCATACATTTATTAAAAGACAGGAAAGCCCAAGTGACCGTTTATGTTCTTCCTGATATTTATTACTCTTGTGCCAAAAAAGAAAAGTTTCTGTTAGTTTTTCTGTAGAATAGAACAATAAAACCTGATTCCCTACCTCACTCCATCCTATAGTGAGACAGCTTGAGATGGTCAGGGGCCATGAGGTGCTCTTATCTAAGGGTCACGGTTGGTCCCGACTTCATTATAAACTCATCTAATGTTTATGAAAGGCCCTGTGTTGGGTGCCTGAATACGAGACTACTTGAGAAAGCTTTTGACTCTGTTCTCATCATCAGTGCTTTATGTAAAAAAAAAAAAAGGCAGTAGTCTGATATTCATGATGACAGTATTCAAAAGCTATGATCCTCTCATAAGCTAGAAAAATTCTATTTCAAAATTCTGACACATGAAAGAAGACATTCTCAGGGCGAACTTACTAGCTGTCCAGAGGAAACAGCTAGCAGGCTCCTCGGCTTGCTCCTTTGTCCCCCCACTACAGCGGCTCTTCAGGTGTTAAAAACAATTTGAGGAAGCCCTTCCCTTCCCTTCCTCTGTAAGGTACCACTGTTCCATGGGTGTGGTTGTTCTTGAATTCAATTACATTAGCACTTAATTTACATGTTTAAAACGAAAAATATCATGTTTATATATTAGGAGTGTGGGTGTTGTTCCAGGACAGGATATCAAATTTATTACTCTTTTCCTTTCTTTTGGCCCTTTAAATACATTTAGAAAAAAAACAAGTTTAACATGATGTACAAATTAAATGAAAATATGTCCCAAAGTAAACTGGAAAAATTATGAGTCTTCCACTTGGAATTTAGGTTTGTAGGAGAGGAAAAATGATTTTCTCTTTACCCTTCTGAATTCTTGGCTAAGACCTCTGTAATGAAAGACAGATCAGCAACAGAAAAACAAAGAGAAGTTTATTAATGCATATAACTCCTATACCCAGGGAAAAGTGACTAATTCCCCAAGGTGACTTAGAAGTCAGGTTAAATATCCTCTCTCTAGAGGCAGGGTGGAGAGCACGAGGGCCTCTTGCAGGAGAGTGAATGATCTTTGAGCAGATGAATGGGTCCTGATAAGAATACCTGGGCACTGGGACAGTGGCAGTTTGTGACAAGGTGTGTCTGGGTGTGGCATCAATTTCTAGTCCTTCTCCTGACATGACTCAGTCCTCCCTGGCTGATGACACTCCTGGGGAGGGGACCTGTGACAATGGTGTTTCTTTTGCTGAATCTTCAGGCAGATAAGGAGAGTTGAGAGAAAGTGTCTTCCTGCATTTGCTGTTTTTTAAGTGCCTGTAGTTCAAAGCAATCAACATGCCGAAGCAGCATATTTTGAAGAGGCCGGTCTTGAACTCCTACAGTCATGACGTGGGTAGCATTCTGCTGCTCTCAGGTCCTGTGTCGTGTCTGCCACGGTCATCTACCCCTACTGCTTGTCGTCATTATGTCAAAGGCTTCGCCTCTGCAAACCAGCTGAATTTCACTGGGCCTAAACCCTCAGGAGTTTTTTTCCCCTTAAATTTCAGTATTTTCTTTCTTTTTTAAAAAATTAATTTATTTTTTATTGATTATGCCATTATAGTTGTTCTATTCCCCCCCCTTCATTCCCCTCCACCCTACCCCCCTGTCCCCACCATTACCCCCCCCTTTAGTTTATGACCATGTGTCGCAAATTCTTTAGATTCTATATTTCCCATACTATTCTTGCCCCCCCATCTATTTTCTACCTACTGTCTATGCTACTTATTTTCTGTACCTTCTCCCCCCTTCTCCTCCTCCCACCCCCCTGTTGCTAACCCTCCTTGAGATCTTCATTTCTATTTTTCCACTCCTGATCTAGCTGTCCTCTTAATTTGCTTTTGTTTAGGTGTGGTTGTTGATAACTGTGAGTTTGCTGTCCTTTCACTGTTCATGTTTTTTTAACTTCTTTTTCTTAGGTAAGTCCCTTTAACATTTCATATAATGAGGGCTTGGTGATGATGAACTCCTTGAATTTGATCTTATCTGAGAAGCACTTTATCTGTCCTTCCATTCTAAATGAAAGTTTTGCTGGATAGAGCAATCTTGGTTGTAGGTCTTTGGATTTTATGACTTGGAATACCTCTTTCCAGCCCCTTCTTGCCTGTAAGGTCTCTTTTGAGAAACCCGCTGACAGTCTGATGGGATCAGTATTTCCTTTCTTGCAGATGATATTCTTCAAATGTATAGTTTTAGGTTATTTTTAAATTTTCTGATCTATAGTACTAAATCTGTGATAGAAGTTATAGGGCATGATTCGTAAAAATACAATGATTATGATGCCTGATTTGTTTGTATCCGTACAAATTCACAACAGCCTCTTTAACTGCCTCCTGTCCTCTGCCACAGTGGGCTCCGGACAGCCATTTGCACAATGGGACCCCACATTCTTAACTCTCAGTTCATTAGACCAATGCGGGCACTTAATGAAACTGGGCCAAAGTTCCTATCTTCAAATTTTAGATTTGGGATGATAGGGAAAGAATAATTGCACTCTAACCTTCTGAGTTCTTGGCTGGCTAAGATTCCTGTAAGAAAAGATAGATTCACAAGAGAAAAACAAAGAGAGGTTTATTAACACCCATACCTCCAGTATACCTGAGAGATAACCAGGGAAAAATGAATGATTATAACTCTGACTTACATAGCAATTTCAGCTGACAAGCTAAGAAATGGGTAGGGGAGGTCAGTCATGCGGCACTGGAGGGAGTGTTATGTACATTTAAGTTACTACTTTCTCCATTGATAAGAGTCTGAAACTCTCTCCAGGGATTAAATTTTGTCTTTCCTGGTAGAGAAGGCAGTAAAGACACCTTTGAAAATTTGTGTCCTGCTTTTAGGCAAATAAGGGGAAAGCAGGGTGTTTTTCTTATATCTGCTTCCCCTTAATTGCCCTTAGGCTCAGAATAATCCTTATGCCAGAGAGGCATATTCCGTTACACTTCAGGACTGAGACTAAGAACGTCAGTCTTTCTACAGGCTTCATAGGTTAAATTCAAAACCGAGAGCAGCTATCTCCAGATTATCACAGGAACTTGGGAGCAGAGAAAGCCCAGTTCACGGAGGGGGGACGGGGGAGGGCAGGTATGAAATGATAGCAGATATGAGAGTCGGAGCATGGTTCTTGGGTTTCCAACAACATTTTGGTTTCTTGCCTGGTATTCTTGAGTCTTAGCTACATTCCCTGCCCCGAAGATTTATAATAAATCCTCTGCTTTTGCTAGAGCACTCTTGAATTGGTTTCTCTTCTTTGAAATTAAAGAAAAAATCTTAGCATAGAAATTTTATCTGGAAGTGAGTTCGCAAGGACCTTCAAAGAAACTGGGTATGTCAAAGCAGATGGGGCGAGAAGTGGGTGGTCCTGGAAACAAAGGAGAGTATGTTAAAGTACGTTCAGTTTTGCAGCCTTTCACGGGAGTGCAATGAGGTCAAGGAAGAGAGGCTTCAGGCCGAGACTGCCTAGCCAAAAGCAGATAGAGAAGCAGAGTTAGAATGCAGTTATGTACCAGAAGCCTTTCTGATTATAGCCAGCCACCTAAGTATGTTCAAAGTCAGTCTAAAAGGCATCTAAAAAGACACAAACAAATATAACCAGAATCTGTATTACAACCATTTTGAAACTCAAATTGTTGTATTCAGTCTCAGCATTTAGAACGGGACCATCTGGCAGTCACTGATGGTCCTGAAACCAGAGGTGTTCGGCTCCAGAACTTCAGCCTTAACACCCAGAGCCCTCCCTAAGTGCCCCCTCCGCTGACCCCACCAGACGAGGGTGCTGAGGCCTGCCCCACTGTGAAGCCGATCAGCTCACATGGCACAAGCAGCATTTCATGATATATTAGGGGCGAAAGTGCCATCAGAAGTGAAAGAAAATTACAAGGGAAATATTTTCAATACATACAACATAGGGTGTATACTTCCAAGGAATTCCTACAAATCAGTGTGCAAATGATAAGTACCACAATAAAAAAAAAAAGCAAGGAAAACAATTTACAATAGAAGAAATACAGATAGACAACAAATACATAAAAATAGTCTAATCTCAAGAGAAATCAAAGTAATGCACATTAAAACAGGATACTACATTAGCCCATCACACTGGCATAGATTTTCTCATATAACTACCAAATTTTATTTTTTCCATTTATATTCAGATATAATTGACATATATCTCTATGTAAGTTTAACGTGTCCAGCATAATGGTTTGGCTTCATAAATTGTGAATCACTGCAAAAAGTTTAGTTGGCATCTGTAACCTAACGTAGTTACAATAAAAAGAAAAAGAAAAAAATTTTCAACGTACAGTGTCAACAGGAGAAGGGAGAGGGTACTCCCAGGTATTAAGCAGGGATGTGTTGGCACACCTCTGTGTAGGGCATTTAATGATAAGCAACAAAATCCTAAACAAACTAGCTACTCCCGGGGGACGGTGCTAACGAAATAGAGACCCACACAGAAGGGTATCTGGGGCGGACAACTGAAAACACCCTGGATTCCTAGGAGCAGAGTGATGGTCCGTAAATGCTGGTGTGCACGTATCATAGAATCTGTAACTGTTAGAAATCGTTTTCCAAGAAAATCTAATAACTTAAAAAAAAACACCTATGCGGGCCTACAAACCAAACAACCACAGTTCGATTCCCAGTCAGGGCACATGCCTGGGTTGCAGACCAATTCCCAGCAAGGGATGCACGAGAGGCAACAACACATTGATGTTTCCCTCCTTTTCTCCTTCCCTTCACCTCTAAACATAAATAAAATCTTTAAAAAAAGAGTGTCATTAAAAAAAACCACCTATGTTGTAACATTTGTTGAAAACATTAAGATACAGTTTTTTCATATGATACCTGACCTTCTTCTACTCTAAATAGATACATACATAAGGATGTGTATATATGTGTATGTGTTTAAATGTATATTCATAGAAAAAAACCTGAAAAATATATGCCTCAAATTGTCAGTGGTTGTCACCTTTCTTTGCTGGAATTACAATTTTCCCCCTGTTTTCCAGATTTTCTATGGTAAGTTTTATCTTTATCATTAGAATACATTATATTTCAAAAGAAATTCATGTATAAAAGTACATATATTTTGTTCAAACTATCACAAAAGGCACTTACTGTATTTAATGCTATATTTCTGTATTGTAATTGTCGATTTGTTTGGGAGTAAATATGCCCATGAGAAAATCCCTGTCTTTCCTGGAATATCAATCCAAGCTTCCTCTTGGCCTCAACACAACCTTTCTCCAAGGTAAGTGCACGGGACTCATGTGATTGAGGACTTTTACATTCACTCCCACGATGCTGAGATTATAGTTGCCCAGCATTACAATGTAGAACATTTCCAGAGCTCTCACTTCAGGCTGCAATAGTACTTGAACCAGATGAACTTCTGAAAATGCTGCCCCTGCTGAACTTGTCTTGCTGGAGAGAGCTTTCTGCCCCATCCTCCTTTTTTAACACCAGATTTCTCTAACCCCTCCTCACTATTCCGCTGAGCTCCTCTCAGAAAAGTAGGCAAATGCATAAATGCATCAGGGTCAACAGCAGGTAAGGAGGCCCAGAGTCCCAAAGGAGAACTCCCGAAGAAAGAATTGGGGCTATGACCTATATCATGCTCCAGTTTGCCTTTACCTGGCGTTTGCATGGAGGACGGTGATCTGTTCCCATTAACACAGATACGCTACCAGAACATATCACGTGTGAGAATTTAAGGCATTGTGAGACACTGGGTAAGGAGATGCATTTAGGCCAAGAGAGCCTCTCACATTAATGATCTCACTTAGGTGAGCTCTTCTTTAGAAGTTTCGTAAAGTGATAGTAAAAATCATTTTGCAGCTAGAGTGAACTCTCTCCCTTCCCGCACTCTGTGGCTATGGGTGTGTTACATAGCCACCACGATTCTCAATTCCATCAACCATAAAAGGAAGGAGTTGAATTACATGTGATGTCTAATTTGAAATCTACAACAGGCTTCAGAAAGTCCATGAACATGTGAAATTATATGCAAAATTACCTATATGCGTTATTTTTTCTAGAAGGAAGATCCTAGCTTTCACCTGGTTCTTAAACTATGAATTCAAAGAAATTATGGCCTCCTGAAATATATAATCTTTAAATATCATTCAACATTAATATTCTGATTTATGCATATTTTGGACAGTGTTTTTACCTTATTAAAGGACTTTATAAGGTTAGGTTTACTCAGACTTCAAATTGGTAGAACCAGACTCCCATTGGTAAGGCCAGAGAAATGAATATTATTATTTCCTTTCTCATTTACAAGGAGTTTTGCAGAGGGTTGCATATGTATGCATGCACAAAATGCAGAAAACAGTAAAGTAGTTAACCATCTGGTATACTTCATGGCAGTGATGGAAATTATGCCATTATGTGAAATTAGAGACGATGTACTAGTTTAGTTGATCTAATTAAAATATTTAAAAGTTAATGTATGTTGAGAATGATTGTACACGATATTACCATCATATGATCCTGATTCTGACTTTATATTTTTAAAGAGTAGGTAGAAAAGAAGGTGGGAAAAGTCATAGAACTATAATTTCAAGACTCCAACCCCATCAATATCCTATTAACTACAATAAATTCCAATTCTTCAGATTTTTATTTCCTGCTTGATGTCAATAATCAAATTGTCTGTTCACATCAATCCTTCTGAAATTTGCTCACTCTTTCCAGAGACTGCACTGAAGTGATGTGATAATGACACACAGCTTCTTGTTCCCCCGCAAGCTGACTTTGGGTGCTTCGGGGAATTCTGTCTGGGAACCGGCCCCAGCAGCGTCTTTGCCAGGGGCACTGAAGCAGCGTGCCAGGGCGCTGTCCTCTTCCTGACCCATCAATCTGGGCACCCAGAGCCAGCCTCGCTGGTTCTGGGCCCTCGGCAATGACGTCCTGCCCTGAGACACACTATCTCTACTAACAAAAACACAGCTTGGCCCTGTAACTGTGAAGAGCGGTTTGTTTTTATTTTTAAAGTGGTTAGCTTTGAATTAGTAGAGCTCCTATAAAGGTCTTACAAAGGGCTCAAATCCTGTCATTTGATTCTTACATTTCTCATCTCTTTGGGTTTTGAAAAATATCATTACCATGTGTTTTAGGTGCAGCTTTGCCTCCAAAGAATTAAGTGGATTTTTGAATAAAGACTGAAATGAAAAAAGGTAAAAAGAATTGTGAAACAACTGGATAAACAAAACATGGTGTATACATAAATGAATTATTGTTCGGCCTTGAGAAGAAACGAAGTGCGGATAGATGCTGCAACGGGGATAAACCTTGAAGACATCGTGCTGTGCAAAGCCAGCCCGTCCCCAAAAGGCAGACACTACAGGAGTCAGCTTCCACCAGGTCCCTGGAGCAGGCACTTCCAGACAGGCCGAAACTCAAGTGCTGGTTTTCATACTTCCTCAGTGCGGAAGCGGGAAGAATTCAGAGTTAACAGGTACGAAGCTTCAGTTTGGGAAGATGAAAAACTTCTCAAGACGCATGATGGTGATGTTGTACAACAATGTGAATATATTAATGCCGCTAAACTGGATGCTTGAAAATGATTAAAATGGTACATTTTATGTTATGTATATTTTACCACAATTTTTGAAAATGAAAATAATGAGATGACAGAGAAATCTGGACACTGACTAGATAAAGAAAGTATCGTTCTTTTTTTTCAAAGACAGTATCTTTTAGAGAGACGTGAAATATTTACAGATAAAATGATGTATTTATTATTTGGGTATAGAGGGAACAATTCTGGCTGTGAGCTGATTGAATGTAGAAAGAGAAAGAATAAAGGAACAAAGCTGTAAACATGTATTGCTGTTAACCTGTTAAATGAAACCAAAATGTAGATTGTAGATTTTTTAAATCAAAATGTATTATCCATTATATTAATATTTATTCTTTTTTGTTCATCTGAAATATTCAATATTTTAAACAGATTTTTCCTATTATTTTGATGACAAACATTTAATGCTTTCTTTGTTCAGTACACTAGTCTGTAACATGCAAACTTCTAGAAGGAATTCGCTGTGTTCTTTGAACAATCTCTCAGCTGAATTAATCTAGTTACTTGTTTGAGGTCAGAAACGAAATAGGAATTATTTCCATTTGAATCCCATTGCAGTGTTGTAATTTTTAGGAGTCATTTTTCTTGCTTTGCAACCTTGCTAGTTTAAAAAAATTTTGTGTACCATAACCATAGAGTCTGCCTAAACACCAACACAAATTTAACACTAATTTTATTTACTTTCCTCATCCAAGCTCAGAGGGAACCTGTGTGTGTGTGGGTGTGTGGGTGTGTGTGTATCCTCTAAATTGTATACTTCTTGAGAACCAAATTTGTGTTTTTCAATCTAGAAAATAATGAGGACCAAAAAATATTTGACTGAGGAAAGAATATCCAGGGCTGCATTTTTGGAATTCCTTTGCTGACCTGTAAGCCAATATCATATAGGTTTCCTCAACTTGGAAAATGAGTCTAGGTACATTACTTTAACTCATATGCACAGATTGACATTAATTAAAATAAAACTCACTCAGTCTTAGTTGTAGAAGCTTTTGTATTATTATTTTGTTAAAGATTTTACTTATTTATTTTTAGACAGAGGGGAAAGGAGGGAGAAAGAGAGGGAGAGAAACGTCAGTGTGTGGTTGGTTGCCTCTCACACACCTCCCCACTGGGGACTTGTGGCCCACAACCCACGCATGTGCCCTGACTGGGAATGGACCTGGCGACCCCTTGGTTCGCAGGCCAGCACCCAACCCACTGAGCCACACCGGCCAGGGCTAGCCTTTGTATTATTCTTGAAACTCCAGAGCACGCTTCACGTTTGCCTCCCTGTTTGGGAATCTCTCTCCTAAGATGTTTGAGGGGACCCTCAGGAACCTCTTTCCCCTACTGTTTCTGCAATCTCCCCTAGTGACCTTCTCTAATCACCCCAACTAAACTGGACTCCCACTCCCACCCTGTTGAACTCCCTATTTCTTCGCCCACCCCATCCACCTCGTCCCCAAGCACTTGTCACTACCTGGGAAATGTTTGTTTGTTTGCATGTTGTCTGTTTCCCACACAAGATTATACTTCATAAGGATAGGGAATTTTCTTTCACCGCTACATAGCCTAGGCCTTGGCACATGGCAGATTGCAACTGAATGTTTGTTGAATCAATGAATAGACAAAGAGTTGAAAATGAACATATGGCTAAAGAGAGTCGAACTTCTAGCTAGAACAATGAACTCAGTCATATCGCCAGCAAGCCCCACGAGAATTTGCATGAAATTCAATTACATGTATTTTTCATCTTCAAAGCGCATTATAAATAATCGTTTAATACCTCCATGAAACAGATGCTAATAATCCATTATCCAGATGGCAAAACTAAAGCACCCCAAATCCTAAATCCTTAAGGAACAATGAGTGAGTCGATGTCAGAGATAGATTTAGAGAACTTTAAATATTTCATTTTGAGCAACTGACTCCCCAAAGTCGTTTATCCGTATCTTGTGCTCATTACAAGCATTTACCACTCCTGAATTTGAAAGTCTCTTGTTAAGATATCGGATTGTTGGAATTCCATGACTATAAATGTTCTCTCAGGAACTTGTGCCTCAATCTGTCTCCAGTGATTCACAAAGTAAGTTGCTCTCTCACCAGAAATATATGGTCTGTAAGTAATGTACCGATTACTTTCATTAATGTTGTCCCTCAGTTAATTTTAAAATGGATTAAGCCACCCCAGATTTATTGCAAATGTGAGGGAAACCTTTTATGTAGTGTCTATAAAATATTTTCTCGAAGTCTGATTTTAAAAAAAGATTTTATTTGTTTATTTTTGGAGAGTAGGGAAGAATGAGAAGGAGAGAAACGTTAATGTGTGAGAGAAACATCGATCAGTCACCTCTTGCACATGCCCCAGACGAGGACTGAGCCTACAACTTAGGTATGTGCCCTGACAGGGAATCGAACCCATGGACCTTTTGGTGTGTGGGACAGTGCTCAACCAACTGAGCCACACCAGTTGGGGCTCAAAGTCCAATTTTACTGTTGATTTTCAAATGTTACTAGAAATGATATGATCCCAAGACAGTATGCCAGGAGGATCACACAACCCCATTTTTTATCAAAAACTCTTATATGTAGGGACAGTAGTTCTCAAATTTGTCTGCATGTTGGAAACACTGATACCTGGGTTCCACCCACAGAGACACTGATTCATTCGATCAGCGGCGTGGCCTGGGGTCTAAAAGAGGGTTCGAAAGCACAGCCAAGATGAGAGAACCCCTTCCAACACGACCTGAGAACAGAATCCAGGAGGGAGGCCAAGCCAGGGGACCATGGATACAATGGTTTCTAGATTTCTCTTTAATTCCAGCCATTTTCAACTATCTCAATATTGTATGGTTTTCTTCATCCTGGGGTCATTTCTTAGAAGGATCTAGTTTTCCATGTCTAAGATTTAAGTTAAGTGGAGCTTAGGGGGAAAGGGTGCATGTGACAACAACTGGGAATAAGTGCATGGATCGCTCCTTGCAATCTAGCGATCTATAAAAGTGTGAGCTACAATCACTATGAATCGAAATTTCCACCTGCCACATGAACCATACAGGACCAAAGTGGCCATTTGTGCAATATGAACTGTCTCCAAAATAATTCTAAGTAATAAGCAAAATTCACTTAAAATGTGTCACCTTTTATTTTGGACACATGTTTTTCATCATCAACCACTCATTTGCAGGGAAATGAATTTAGTTTTTCATGCCTGGAAGTTCTACCCATTCTCATACCTACAGCTGAAAGGAAAACAACCCTGCTGCATGTATCACACTGGTATTACATCGAACAATTCAGATCCCTCCTCAACAAAGCCATTGTGAGATTTACACCCACATACGGTTTTCATTGTTTTTCTGTCGAGGTCTCACACTTGGTACTTCTCTGGCTTGCTTGCTTAATTGTGAATGGTAACAAAGGCAACATAGAAGCATAGATACAAGTGAGGAAAGAAATCCTGAAAAAGAAATGCTTTTCTAAAAATTAGCAAGGAAAAAAACCGCAGAAATTCAGCTCTCTGAAAGCAAGGACTAGAAAGCCTGCCTCTCTCCATGTCTCATCCTTGGCATCTATCTTGTCGGTTGCTTCCAGCACCCAGTCCTTCCAGAGCCCCTCCCTCCCCCACTGGCTCGGGCGTACAGTCACTTGATGATTCAATCTCTTGGAGAGACTTATTTTCCCTACTCCGCTCCAGGCTGTTGGGCTTGCATTCCGTGTAGGTTCTCTAAGCAAGAGGCTAATGTCATCACTTAGCACTCCTTTTAACAACTCCCTTAATTCCTCCTGTTTAGTCTGGCTCACTGGGTGTTGCCCATTAAAAACAGTTTGGCTTTTGTAATCACAATTAGATCAGGTGGTGTGACTAATCAGTCAGCTCCCCGCATCTCAGGTTATCTTCTGCAAAGTGAGTCAGTTTCAAGTGGAGCCTGTGTCCCTCCCTCCTCTCTGATGTTCAAGTCCCTCTTTGTCCAGACTTTGGGTGTTTTCTATTTAAAAAAAGCTGTTTGTTTTCTTTCTAAAGACATATTTGATACTCCCTCTCAGGAGTGAAAGTAACTCCACAGGCATTTGGAGAAATTCCCATAATGTGAGTTTCTATACAGAATGTGAGTTCCCTCAGTTTGGGAAGTTGTATTAATTATACAACTAGTTTGGATCAACACAGGACTACTGAGTGTTTCCAATGTGCCAAGTACTTTTCATATAGCATCATTTTAAAACTAAACTTTATTTTAGAGCAGTTCTGGATGTGCAGAAAAACTACAAAGATAACAGAGTTCCCATATATCCCACACTCTGTCTCCCCTATTGTTAGCATCTGACATTAGCACAATGGGCACAATTGTTACAATAATATAATGATACACTAATGTATTAGTGCTGATGCATTATCATTAGCCAACCTCCATATTATTCATGTTTCCTTAGTTTTTTATTGAATGTCCTTTTCCTGTCCCAACATCCCACCCTGGATACATTACTTGAGTTATCACGTCTTCTTAGGCTCCACTGGACTGGGGCAGGTGCCCAGACTTTCTTCTCAATGAACTTGACAGTTTTGAGGAGCACTGGTCAGGTATTTTGTAAAATGTCCCTTACTTGAGATTTGACTAACGCATTCTTGAGAGGAAGACCACAGAGGTAGAATGCCATTTCCGTCACATTATGTCAGAGGGTGTGTGCCTCTATGTCAGTGTGACTTGTCAGTGTTGATGTCAGCCTTAGTCACGTGGCCAAGGTGACATTTGTCAGATTTCTCTACTGTAATTTTACAGTGATTTTGCCTCTTTTCCCCTCTCCACTCGTGCTCTTCAGAAGGAATCACTCTGCACTCCTCACACTGAATTATGGTCCACCTTCTTGAGGAGTAATTAGTATATGTTTAAGGATTAAAAAAAAAATACTTTGACTTAGAATCCCATCAGCCCTTCTTTGTTTATTTTCTTGCTCAAATATTTCCAGCTTTGGTCACTGGAAACTCTTTTTTTTTGTTGGCTCCTTGTCCCTTTGACATACTCCTTCATTGTGGATTTTTTTAGCACTTCCTTAATTTCTGGCTTTATAAAACACTCCAGGCTTATTGTGTATGTTTCCTGCCCTAGACCTACAATCAGTAATATCTCTGTGAAGCCCTGTTCCTTTCACTGGAGAATGGTACTAGAAATCAAGATCAGGGTGATAGGTATGCGCCTTGTTACTGCGGTGTTTTTGCTTCTCGGTCAAAAGAGAAAAGAACTATATGTGTGTATACTAACCCATGTATTTACATATAAACAAATATTCTCATATGTAACCATTGGTATTCTATATTAAGCAAATCATGAGTTATTACGGATGCCCCCAACTCTAGGCCATTATCACATCGATCATTCTAGACACCTTCCCTTGCTCTGACCACGAGAAACCTGGCTCCCACCATCTGCCACTCACTTATTTAATTGTTCAGTCCCCACTGGTACATGTGTAGCAGTGCCTGACTTGTTGTTAACCAGTGCCCCAGTAGGAGGCAACTTTATCAACTGGAGTAGTTTTCCAGAGAGTCTGAGAGACATTATTCCAGATCGTCATGAGCTTTGCATTATCCAACAATCCTGTTTCCAAGGGAGAGGGGAAGAATCAATAAGGGAAGACAATTAATGGTCTCTGCCACAGAAAGTGTTGGAGTGCAGGTCAGGGAAGGGAAAAACACGTTGGTTTTTATCTTGAATTTTAGCTGAGTTTCTATGACAAGTCAGTTCTTCTTCAGACATCAACCTTTTGACGCAAAGTTCACTTCTTTCCTTTGCCACAGCTCGAGTTCTGTCTTCCTTCAGCCTCCACAGCCATCAGCCATCACCACCAGAAGTAGGGGAGAAACCTCGCTGAGTACATCATACACTGCGAGAGGAGAGGACAGGCCAATGAGATGTCGAGGGAGGGATGCATGGACTCATCAGGGAGTTGTGGGGGAATTCAAGTAGCAGACATTGCAAATAGGTGCCGACTGATCCAAGATAATATCTAATACAACAAGGGGAAAGAGATGTGGGCGATGGGATGGGCTTTTCCCATGGACCGTCAGTGCCGCCCCATGTGCCACTTTGACTGGCCTGTGCCTCTCACTGATCTAGTATCAAACAGCACAGCTGCGTCAGGGGGCTATTTTCAGCCAGTGGCAGTTGGCAATTCTAAAAGCAAACCCTTTCATCCTCGCTCTCTAAATTTGACCTGCTATCTAGGAAGTGCTGTGCCAATACATGGGAAAGAGCAAGTAACTCTTCCCAGGAAATCTAAAGTTTTCCCTATCAAAGGAGAAGATGCAGAGTTTAAGATTCTTGAAAAAAGGAAAGGGCGAGGCAGATGGAAGGGGGGCTTTGGAGTCCTTTTCATCTGGGTTTGATCCCCAGCTTTGCAGCTGAACGGCTTACAAGCATAAGCAACTGATTCTCTGTTGTTTACATTAAACAGAGATTAAATTACTGAATAATTAAATATAATTTATTAAAACAATATCAAAATGATACAGTTTATTCATGTTTAAAATACGTGACAAAACCCATGGAATTCTGTCACCCAAAGACTGAGCCCTAATGTGTACAGATGGATAAATCCTTTAGGGGTTATAGCAACCCCAGGATGGAATGCAGATGGTGACAAAACTGTATCCAAAGTGCGTGAAAAAATGTCACCGGAGAAAGTATCCTTCTAACCTGGAAGACTACAGGCAAAAGGAACCATACGGCAGCACTGAGCTCTAGTTGGAAGTAAGAATTAACTCTCAGTAAGTGTCCTTGAAAGGAGGGGCGGGACCTTCTCACTTCTCCTTCCTCCTGGGTTGCTGCCTGGGTGGAGCACTCGTCTTGAACAGGAGGTGGAAGACAATGATCGAGGTGGTAGAGCAAGAAGGTAGCAGCCTGTCTTAGGATTGCGAAGCCACGTACCGGCTGAATTTACATGAAGAGAAAAAGAAACCACTGCCTGGTTTAGTCAACTCTTATTTGGACTTTCCTGTCACGAGTGAATCTAATACCAACTAATATAGATTTGACTTGAATCTTTTCCTCCACCAGTTCTTCAATCCCTCAAGAAATGAGGTTACATAATTTTCTTAAGTACCTAATTCTAGGTAATAACAGGTGTGCAGAAAAGTGGACCTTTGCTCAAAAACAGATGGTGCCTTTGCATGGAATAATAGTAATTGTTCAATAGCATAATTAGTATTCTCACAAAAGCATTATTGAAAGGAGCCAAACAATGTAAATTTAGCTTTAATTTCCTTTATAGAAAAAATACAGACCTACTGAATTTTGGGAGAAATGCCAGGAAGTATAAGCTTTAAAAATGTAAAGCAACACAAAATAAAAACACTAGCATGTTGTTTTGGGAAGTGGTAAGTGCCATTGACCTACAACAATGGAACTATTAAGAAAATAGTTACGAGTGTTATGTTAGAAGGCGTGTTGTTTTTCTTTCAAGTGTTTTCATAAACAGGCACTAATAGTCTAATCTCTCTCTCTCTCTCTTTTTTCTTTCTCTCCTCACTGTGCCCCCACACCCCGGGGACATTTGATGTTACACTGGATTTAGAAATTACAAGCCCCTTCATGGAATGATCGAACAGGAGAGGAAGATGGCAGTTAATAGTTGCTAGGTGTCCATTTCAAAATGGTTACCTAGCAACAGTTCCAGCCCATAGCTACCAGGAGTAGTGCCAGGAGTTAACAGTTGAAAAGCTTGCTTGAGCTACATACTTGCTCCACTAACTACCTCATCTGCATGGTTTTCAAAATTAGAATCACTTTATGGTGTCATGAGGGTGGATGCTCAAGTGACTATCTATTAACCTGTCTTGTCTCAGGTTCAGAGTGACGGTGCTCCCTCTGTGTTGACAGGAAACCACTTAGGTTGTGGGGAAAAATATCTGATAGTATTTGAAGACAAATAAGCTCTTTCTAAAGGTTCCTAGATGCCAGGAATGGCAGCTATGTGAATTTATAAATAGATTTTAAGACGCAAAGTCCACTTGCAAGTAAGAAAAGTAAGAGTTTATTTAAACCCACAGAATAAATTTGAAGAGTTTAGATCAGTATTAAATAAAATAGTTTTCACTAAAGTTAACTATTATATTCTCAGTGCTAGTTAAAGTGAATTATCACTCTAACTCAGCCTCCCAAATTTTTAACTGTTTATATTCAGTTCCTGGAAACTAAGAGAAATATCTATAAAAGAAGAAAGACAACATATATTACAGGAGTTGTATTCCTTTGGTATCTATATCCTAACATCAAGCCACTGCACCTTTATTTCTTTTGTGTTAAGTCTCTTCTTGTTTAAACCTATTTTCTATCTGTATTTCAAAATCATAAAAATATTTCATTTGTATGATTTCTTTGTAAAGCCTTTGGAGATTCAAGCTGTCAAAAGGCATATCTCTCAAGAAGGTTTAAATACACACCACACATGCTGTGTGGGTTAAGACATGAGATTTCTATTAAAAATCAAATTGGGCCCTAGCTGGTGTGGCTCGGTGGATTGGGTGCAGGCCTGTGAAGCAGGGGGCAACGGTTTGGTTCCCGGTCGGGGCGCGTGCCTGGGTTGTGGGCCAGGTCCCCGGTTGGGGACACGTGGGAGGCAGCCACACAGTGATGTTTCTCTCTCACTCTTTCTCTTTCCCTTCCCCTTTCTCTAAAAATAAATAAGTAAAATATTTTTTAAAAATCAAATTGGCAGGGACTCAGATATTTGCACACCGGTTTTCATAGTAGCACAGATATTTGTATGCCAATGTTCATAGAAGCATTATTCACAATTACCAAAAGGTGGAACATCCAGGTGAATGGATAAACAAAGTGGGCCATATATGTAAAATAGAATATAGTCAGAGGGACTTCCACCAAGATGGAGGTGTAAGTGGAAACACTTTGCTCCCTCGCACAACCAAATCTAAAAGCAACAAAGTTTTAACAACAATAAAAGCAACCAAACCACAGAAAATCGAATAATACAGACTCCGAAAACAACAAACCGCTCAGCTAAGCCGGTGAAAGGGGCGAAGCCAGCAGTGGAGCAGGTCGGGCAAAAAAAATCCCCCAACCAGGGCAGCACACAGGCAGCCAAGGGCGCGGATCCCAGGAGCAGTGCCACGGCTGGCTGTCTGTGGTCGCGCGTTTGTGCGCAGATAAACCCGTGAAGAGATGCGCATTGAGACAGACAGCGCAGGCCCCAGCGCAGGGTGGCGGGCTCGCATATTTGCACTCAGATAAACAGGCGGGGTCAAGTGGAGAGGCAGACCAGGGGAGCGGAGAGGACTGCCACTGCTCCCTCTCTGACCCCGCCCCCACATAAAGCGTCACGAACTAGCGACCTGGGTAGCCCCGCCCTGGTGAACACCTAAGGCACCTCCCCTCATATGTAATAGGCACAAATAGATCAAAACATGGCTCAAGAACAACTCAGAGCCCCAGAGCCAATAAATCTATGCTATGAAGAAATAGCCAAACTTTCAGATGCACAGTTCAAAACACTGGTGATCAGAATGCTCACAGAACTGGCTGACTTTAGTGGCAAATTAGAGGAGCATATGAAGGCTAAACTAATTGAAATGAATGGAAATGCACAGGAAACCAATAGTAATGGAAATGAAACTGGGACTCAAATCAAGGGAGCAGACCAGAAGGAAGGAAAAAATGACCAAACAGAAAAATATAAAGAAACAAGAATTCGAAAAAATGAGGAGAGGCTTAGGAACCTCCAGGACATCTTTAAACACTCTAACATCCAAATTATAGGAGTACCAGAAGGGGAGGAGGAACAGCCACGAGTGAAAACCTTATTTGAACAAATAATAAAAGAGAACTTCCCCATTCTGGCAAAGGAAATAGACTTCCAGGAAATCCAGGAAGCTCAGAGAGTCCCAAAGAAGTTGGACCCAAGAAGGAACACACCAAGGCACATCATAAGTACATTAGCCAAGATTAAAATGAAAGAGAGAATCCTAGAGGTAGCAAGAGATAAGGGGACAGTCACCTACAAAGGAGTTCCCATCAGACTGGCAGTGGATTTCTCAAAAGACACCTTACAGGCAAGAAGGGGCTGGAAAGAAGTATTCCAAGTCATGAAAACCAAAGACCTACAACCAAGATTGCTCTATCCAGCAAAGTTTTCATTTAGAATGGAAGGACAGATAAAGTGCTTCTCATATAAGACCAAATTCAAGGAGTTCATCATCACCAAGCCCTTATTATATGAAATGTTAAAGGGACTTACCTAAGAAAAAGAAGATAAAAAAGATGAACAGTGAAAAGACAGCAAACTCACAGTTATTAAGGACCACAACTAAAACAAAAGCAAACTAAGAGGACAGCTAGATCAGGAGTGGAACCATAGAAATGAAGATCACATGGAGAGTTAGCAACAGAGGAGTGGGAGAAGGAGAAGGGGGGAGAAGGTACAG
Source organism: Artibeus jamaicensis (assembly GCF_021234435.1). Classification (NCBI taxonomy): domain Eukaryota; kingdom Metazoa; phylum Chordata; class Mammalia; order Chiroptera; family Phyllostomidae; genus Artibeus; species Artibeus jamaicensis. The sequence continues at coordinate 15,276,352 of NW_026522056.1, read as the reverse complement.
AGAATAAGTAGCATAGACAATAGATAGAAAATAGATAGGGGGAGGGTAAGAATAGTAGGGGAATATAGTATCTAAAGAACTTGAGGCACATGTTCATGAACTAAAGAGGGGAATGGTGGGGGAGGGGGTGTGCAGGGTGGAGGGGAATGAAGGGGGGGAAATAGAGCAAATGTAATGCCATAATCAGTAAAATAAAAAAGACTAAAAAAAATAGAATATAGTCAGTCCTGAAAAATAATGATATTGTGACATATGCTCCAACATGGATGAATCTCGAGGACTTGGTGCTAAGTGAAATAAGCCAGACACACAAGGACAAATACTGTATGGTTTTGCTTGTACGGAGTACTGAGAACAGTGAAATTGACAAGGACAGAAAGTAGAGGGGCCATTCCCTGGGCTGGTGGGTGGGGAGTGGGGAGTTCTTGTTCAATGGGCACAAAGTTTCAGTGGCAGAAGATGAAAATTTCTGGAAATGGACAGAATTTCTGGTGATGATTGTACAACATTGTTCATGTAATTAACGCCCATCAACTGTTTACCTAAACAGGGTTAAAATGGTCGACCTCAGTTGGGTTTATTTTACCACAATAAAAAAATTAGATGCATGTATTTGGTCCAGACCCAATGTTAACGGTGCCCCCGTGTCCTCACGGGAGAGGCTCACGTGGAGAGAAAGAGCTGCTGTGGGCCTTGCTGGGATGCGCGCCCACGCCCTGAAGGACGACTGCATTATGGAAGCAGAAGATCCTGCCTGATTCTTGCCAGGAATCCTGACACCTGTTAAACCAACAGTTAAAAAAAGTGAAAGATTGACTCTTTTGAAAGGACAAGGGTCTGTCAGGATGTACTCTAACAAATATTCACTGTGTTGTTTTCATTATCTTTCTTCCAGAATTTTTTGAAAGGATTAAATAAACTTTATCTGCTTCCCTTAGAACTTTCATAAATATAATTTTTATAATTTAGTGGTATAATTACAATGCTTAATTTGCTAGTTTTCTGGACCTGCATATAGAGACTCTGCCATTTTAATTTTAGTTCCATGGGTTAATCACAATGGAATCCAAAGGAAGACCAAAATGTTAGGCTGTCCTGAGTCACAGACTTACAATGCATGGTTTCGATAAAGGTGACTCATTTCACTTAAAAGCGTGATATTTACATTTTAATATGCATCTCCTTTGTTTCCTTGTTGGAAAGTAAATTGCATCTGTTATAGAGAAATCAGGAAATATGGGTAGGCATAACAAATCCCAGGGGCCCACCTAGTGCAATGGCCACACAGAGTTCTATCAAAGAAGCCTGGGAGGCGGGCATGTTGCCTCTAACGGTGCTGTGCTGATTACGTTCCATGATCTGCACCCCATTTCCCCCAACTGCAGCCCCCCAACCTTTGCTGTGAAGATCTATCCTCTCAGAGGCCAAACCTCATACAGTGTATCAGGCAGGTCTCCTGTCTTTTCATTCATTGGGTTCAGCTGACAGAAGGACTAGGAGCCCCAGATCTCCAGCATCCCAAAGAAGTAGCTACTTCTCGGAAGAAATACAGTTACCTTAGGTGGGGTTCCTCCAGGAGCAGATCTTGAAATTTGAGTACCAATAGTTTATTTGGGAGGTGATCCCAAGCACAGTGGTAGGGAAAATGTGGACGTGACACAGGGAAGAGAAGGAAACAAACAAAAGGGAGTATTATCGTGCAAATTACCCTTATGGGCGAGTGATGCTTAACTTCTTAAGGGAGATCTTGAAAACAGTGAAGAATCTGCAGTTTAGAGCTGCCTGGGGATTTGGGACATTTAGCTGTCCGTTGACAGAGGGGCTTCAGGAGGACACTGCATACTGGGTCACAAGAGAAGAGCAGGGAGAGATCAAGCATCAAAAAGCCACAGGATGATGCTGAACTGTACCCATTGGTCCCTCCAAAGAAGTTGCTGGACACCCAGTCCCAGTGGAGTGGCAGGAGTTAAAGCAAGGATCTCTCAGAGGAGGAAGTGGAGGTTTTGTGTGTGGACACTTCTTTCGAGAAACTTGATTCTGAAAGAGAAAAGAGTAAGAGGGCTATCACTAAAAGGCTATGGGGTGAGAGCAATGGTTTTCAAACTGGGACCTTCAAAAGTATTCTTGGTCCAGCCCTGGCTGGTGTAGCTCAGTGAATTGAGCACGGGCCTGAGAACCAGACAATCACGGTTCCATTCCCAGTCAGGGCACATGCCTGGGTTGCAGACCAGTTGCCTACAGGCCACTTCCCAGCAGGGGACACATGAAAGGCAACCATACATTGATGTTTCTCTCCCTCTCTCCTTCCCTTCCCCTCTAAAGATAAATAAATAAAATCTTTAAAAAAAAAAGTATTCTTGGTCCAAAGGCCTGAGAATTTTAACACACACACACACACACACACACACACACACACACACACACACACACACTGTATCCATGGAATGCCCACTTATAACTGAACACTGTTTCGGATTTCAGTTTCGGTTATATTTGTGTTTGCAATCAAGTTACTGCCAGGCTTTTAAAATTGGGTTTTGAGCAGAAATTGCTCACGCTGTACCAGAGAAGGGATGGTCTCCAAGAGCACGAGGGCCTGTTTCTTTGATGACAAGGAAAATCAGGACCCTGCCTTACGCTCAGCTGCCCCTGCTTTGGAGATGTTTGAATTCGGCTGGACATTCCCAGTGAACACTGCGTACGTCCTAGAAAAGACAGTGAGACTCAGAGAGAGCACAGGGAAACGGAGGGAACAAACTATGGGACGAGAGATTGGTCCAATTAAAACAGGAGCGCAGGCCGAAACTCTTACAGCTCTTCAATCCCCCTGGCTGCTCCAGGGCACCCTTCCTGAAAGCAGGTCTGAAAACTTCCAACCACAAACTATCAGGGACGTACTTTTCAGAGATGAATCACTTTCCTGGGTACATAAGTGTGGGCCTCAAGGGGGCTGGGCTCCCTTGTTGGTGTTGGAAATGGGGACACAGTAGCCAGATGTAAAAGCACTTGTTTGGTCACCCCAGAGAACCCTCCTGTCGGAATAGGAATGCAGACCGTACATATGATTTGTGTGTATCTGCGGAAAGCAAAGGAGACCTATATCATAGGTCATCTCAAGATTTGATGTCTCTGAAGGAAGCTGAAGAACATAGCTTCAATCATTAGGGTACATGCATAATTTTAAAAGAGTTTTACAGAAACACACACACACACACACACATACACACACACACACATGTAACCCTAGAGAGAAACACTTTGTTTTAACAGAACAACTGTCTGCAACCTGTTAAGGTCTTTCCAGTCTAGATCTATGTACCTTAGGTTTTTAAATCCTTGTGGTCAGTGAGCTGAATATTTCACGAGTGACCCGAGACAATCCACTCTGTCTCTGCTTGTCCGTTTGCTTATCAGCCAATGGAGAGAACTTCTGTTTCACAGGGTGGTTATGGAGAGCAGTGAGATAATGTAATATAAAAACAATTTGTGTACTCTAAAGTGTATAATTAGAAGGTATAATACACATGATTGCTTCTTACATGCTTTTCTGTGGGTCATTTTTAATGGTTACATATTGTTCTAACTGAATTGCTATCATAGTTTACCTAACCTCTAATTGTTACTCATTCTTGCCTTTTTGCTATCACAAAGTTGATTATAATTATCTCTGTGACTGGCATTTCCCCCTTGTGAAATATCTCCTTAGGATTAATTCCTGGAACTGGGTCCAAATAGTAGCTGAGTCACACAGACACCCTTCTTTAGATGCGGTACATCTTCTTAGTTCAACCTTCTCCCCCTAAAGTAAAAACTTCAATTATGGTGCACCATAGTTCAGATGGATTAAAAAACTAAATCTAATCCTGGTGGCAGCAAGTCAGTACATATAAAACTATATGATCAGAATTTGGAAAATTAAGTAGATTCGATTTTCTCTGATGTTGACATGTCTCTTAATGGTTAAAAATCCTCTTTTTTGAATGTGGTCACAGGGAGTAAAGAAATACAAAGCCCTGACTCTCGACAGCCCTCTTTTCCTTTGGTAGCGTCCTCTATTTACAGGAGACCTGCTTTTCAGAGGGTGAATTTCTTCCTATCTGAGGCTCCAGGCATCTTTTTTTTTTGTCAATTGGTTTAGAGTCAGAGCAAAGTAGTTTTGGTAAAGGACAGCTTGTTACACAGATTTTAGGTTAAATTCAGGAAAGTGAATTTTGTGTTGTGTGCATAAAAATACAAAAATATATTTCTCATAAGTTGGTTCCAGTTTTCTGAAAATATTATTGTAATATGTATCAAGCATATGCAGATTCTTAGACTCCTGAACTGTAAATGTTTTTCACATCTGTTATCTGGTATCATTTTCTGGAGATTTAAATGCTCAGATTGGCAACAGTTCTCTCTGCCCGAAAGATTCCCCACTGGGTTGGCATTTTGCATTCCTCTGGGCCATTTCTTCAGGGGTGGCTACTGGAAATCAAAGAAGAAACAGCTAAGCAAGCCATGTTCTGTGGAAACTTTCCCTGTAAGATGTTTTAGGGGAATTTTACTTACACTATTAAATGGTAAGCTCTGCTTACCATTGGCTTGTTTCATTTCTCTAGGTACTTTTTTAAAATGGCTTGAGCAGGAGTTAAGAAGAGGTATAAAGGAAAAGCACTGGCTAGGAGATTTGATTTATGATTCCAGCATTGCCTCTAACTGGGTATATGACCAGACCCACGCGACGTAACCTGTTTGGGCTTCAGTTTCTTCAACTATAAAGTTGAAGAAAAATATTTTTCTTTAACATCATAGTTGACATACAATATTATATTAGTTTCAGTTATAAAACATAGTCATTCAGCATTTATAGACCTTACGATATGATCACCATAAGTCTGTCAACCATTGGTCGCTGTTTGAAGTTATTGTGATGTATTGACTGTGTCCCCGTGACTTCTTTATTTTGTAACTGGAAGTTTGTACCTCTTTTCCGCTTCGCCTTTCCCACCGTCTCCTCAGCCTTGTCCCCTCCGACAGCCATCAGTTTGTTCTCTGTATCTGTGCGTCTGCTTCTGTTTTGTTTTTAGATCCCACATATAAGTGAAATCCTGTGGTATTCGTTATTCTTTGCCTGACTTATTTCATTTAGCATAATACCTCCTAGGTCCATTCATGTTGTTGAAAGTGGCAATACTTTATTCTTTTTTATTGCTTAATAGTATTCCATTGTATTTTTATATGCACCATGTGGGAGGAAAAATAGCCTGAGTCTAAGATTGGTTCCAGATCAAAATACTTTGTGGTTCCGTACAGAGCAAAGGCCGTTCCCCGTGACACAGTAATCCTTCCTCTAAGAGCCAAACAACCTAGAAAAGTCTTTTCTGAGTGTTGTGTGGTTGCTGTTGCAGTGTGTGTGTGTGTGTGTGTGTGTGTGTGTGTGTGTGTGTGTGTGTGTTGGTAGAGGGGTGAGTGGGAGGAGAGATTCCAACTCTCTACATATGAGCAGTTTAAAAACCAGTTGAAAAAAACACTGCGCGCTCCCGTTTTGGGCAAACAGGAATCAGGCCTCGCTGATCTCATGCCGCCACGGAGACTGACTGCCGGGAAGCCTGTGGAGTCCACACAACCCAGAGAGATGGCGCGTTTAGCAGAGCCGAGAGGTTGGAAGGGGCTGCGCAGAGTTAATGTCTGTAAATGGGTGAACACGGTGCTCGGCCAGGGTGAGGCAGGTACAAAGTGCTGAATTAACACCTGCCTTACTGCTGTTATTAGCACTTTCAGGAATAGCCAGTAGTCATCTGGGGAGGGGGGAAATAACTTCAACTTATTAAAACTTCACTTCGGGTGCATTGATCCTTTAAAAAAATAAACTGTAGCCCTGGCTGGTGTGGCTCTGTGGATTGAGCACCAACCTGGGAACCAAAAGGTCGCAGTTGGGTTCCCAGTCAGGGCACATGCCTGGGTTGTGGGCCAGGTCCCCAGTAGGAGGCGCACGAGAGGCAACTGCCCATTGATGTTTATTTCCTGTCCTTCCTTCCCCTCTCTCTCTAAAACAAGTAAATAAGTAAAATCTTAAAAAATATATTAAACTGTAATACTACTGATATTCCTTTCAGATTCGAATTCTGGCAGCTGTTTATTTATATCTTCCTTCGGTATTTTTCTAGCACTGCCGTTGACTCTGAGGTCCCACGTGGGAGGAAGAGCGGCTTCTGAGCACTGTTATGGGAGAGCCGAGGGAAAGCGATTCCTCGGGTCTCCCGAGGAGTTCGCCCTTCCACCCAGTGGCCGCCTTCCTGTTCGGACCTTTGCGGTCGGAAGGGTTTGGGTTGGTGGGTTATTGTGCGTTGCCCCCAGCTGGAGATGGGGTGGGGTGGGGTGTGGTTTGGTCACAGGACAGGAGGCTGGAGAATATGGCAGGCTGTGGAAGCCTGAGGTTTGATCTGCTGACGGATGTGGTATTCCAAGATCTGCAAGGCAATCCAACCCACATCCTGCCGATAAAGGCAATCATTCGGGGGGGGGGGGCAGTGATGCTCCCTGAGCACCTGCATCTCTCCAAGCAACCTCTGTTCAAACACAGCCCATCCATGCAGTGCTGACATCACGGACCTGTTTATATTCTGACCAGGTGCTATCCTGATGGAGTCATATTTTTATGTGTTTTACCTTTTCTCAGAATTCAAAGTATTATGAAAAGAGATACGTCTTTAAATTCTCATGATGTTATTCATGTCAATACACAGGCAGGAAATCCACATCTCTTCCCCTGTCTCATCTCCCCTGCTTCTTCAGTAACAGGTCCCCAAGTTTTGGTTGGTGCATTGCAGTCCAGTTAGCAGAAGACATCACCCAGGATCCTTTGCAGTGGACTTGGTTAGAGGACTCGGTGCTTGTGAATGAGAACATCGTGTAGTACTTCCGCAGTGTGTGTCCTCACGAAGAATGCGTTTTGTGTTCGCTCTTCCTCTTCTGCGACTGCCTGAATCATGGCTGAGAGGGTTGGAGCACCAGTTAGTTACCTGGTTAGGTGATGAGCACAAGGGCCATTCCTTCAGAGATCCCAGAGTTACAGCCAGAGAGAGGGAGGTTGAGTCCTTACTGGATTTTGGGCACCTGGCCACACCAACCCCAGATTGCCTGCTTATAAACTCCCTTTGTAAGAGAAATTGGCCAACTGTTACATGCAGCTGACCTGGACTGATACAAGGTATAGTTAAATTATGTTTTTTTCTTATTAAATTCATACAAATGAGGTTTAACACAGAAAATTAATGTGCTGATTCCATGATTATAAAAATAGTTTATAGTCTACTAATTGTACTGAACTGCTGACTGAATGAAACATTTAGATTTATAATGCAAAATAAAAAAAATGTTAGGATAGTTCAGAAAGTGTAGCTGATCCAAAAGGCTAATTTTAGACAGCAATAAATAGCCCTAAACTTCTCTGGACATGAAAAATTTCCCCTTAAGGAAAACATACAAAGAAACACCATAATCCAGTTAATGTAGAAGCATCGCCATTGGTTCTGTAGATTTTACTAGCTACTTTTGTTTTAAGTTTTAAGTAGATTTTAGCACATTTATCATGCTACAATATAGCAAAAAACAAAGTCTGTTTCCTAGAAACACATACATGTAATTAAAAAAAATAAGCAAAGTGGGAGAGAAACGGAGACGGTCCGGAGACTAAGGGAGTGGCCATAAAGTGGAAGATCATAATTCTGGTTGGTAGGAGAACTGGGAAAAGCAGAACTTGGGGGAAGATGACAACAGCAGGTGCCCCACGTGCTGGCTGGGACACAGGGAGTGATACCATCTACTTCAGTCACTTACCACATGCTGACGTTTTGGTCAATGACAAGCCAGATGTGCAAGTGTGCTCCTATAAGTTTATAATGAAGCTGAAAACTCCTATTCTCTAGTGACATCAGAGCCATCATAGCGTCCTAGCTCAGTGCATTGCTCATGCCTTTGTGGTGATGTGGTGTAAACAAACCTACTGTGTGCCCAGTTGTGTGAAAGCGGAGCACATACAGTTACAGTAGTAGGCTGTACCTCCTAGGTCCGTGTAAGTGCCCTCTGTGCTGTCTGCACACGGTGAGACACCTGATGATTCATTTCTCAGAATGGCTCCCGACCACGTTTGAGTAACTGATTTCTGTCTACAAAGCCAGTGAATTAACTCACTCAGAGACAAGGTGCAGAAACACAGGGAGGGCTGTCAGGGCTTAGGGGCGAGGGAAGGGAAGACTATAAAGGAACAGCAGGAGGCAGTGATTTTGGATGACAGAAAAGTATAAAATCCACACGTTCCAACTGGCTCGTGTAACAAATATTAGTCACAGTGTTCGGTCATATTTATGACCAGCAGGGATTGATTCAGGTGTTGCTTCTCACCCTTATGCTGTTTCGGAGGGTCTCTTCACGAAACACAAAATTAAGTTCAGGGTCTTGAAAGAGACCTATACAAGCGAGAGTTGCGGACTCTTTAGTGCCACCATAAATCCAACTCTGGTCCTTATTTATATGTTAAAAAACAATCAGAACAGGGATCGTAGTACACAAACTCTTCTGTAGACTTTTTTGCTCAAATGTGCATCTCGGGTACCCTCCCCTGTCAATACAGATGATTCTAGCTCACCTTTTAAAATAATTCTGTGGTTGTCCCAATATTCTTTATACCCTCATTGAATGATACTTGTCTTATTTTCACATTTTGACCTTCTCACCAGAGGATGCTTTACTTAACACCAGAACCTGGAATATGATTAAGTCCTAAATAAACAGGTGTAAGATGGAGTCTAGTGTTCCGAGTTGTAGAGTCTTCAGCTTTGACGGATTTAAAAGATGATGATCTGTACTTGGAAGCTGCCCATGGAAGCCCAACCTTCCCCTGGACCTCCTTCCTCCTCCCCCACATCCTCCTCCGGCCTGGATCTTAGCGGGAGGACGGAAAGCTCACCGAACTGGTTTGGGCGTCACAGAAGATGGGATTTCAGGAATATGCTCCAGATGTCAATGCACTTTTGGCTTTAGAGGGAAAGCATCCTGAACGTTTTTTCTCCTGATCAATGATAACCAAGTCCCAACGTTAAAACTTGCAAAACGTGGCAATCGAAGGGTCTTGAGTATGTGTAGCTATTGCGAACCTAGAAAACAACATTAGAAATGAACAAAAATTGCACAAGATCAAGGAGTGTGGGACTCTAGAAATAAATTTATTTTTATATTCTCATGTGATAAAAAGAACCATGAATATATCCACTTAAGCTGGACCACAAGGCATAACAATTCATTTGTAATTAGAGACATTCTCCAGAAATAATAAGCAGACTGAAAGGACCAGCAAAGAAATGAAAAAGTTTCAATACCTATCATCCCAGAATTGTGAATAGAGTTTTGGTGTTTTTAGTGAGAAAATGTACACGCTCATTTCGAAAATAAATCTCTACAGCTGAGAAAATGAAACCCAGCTTGCCTAAAACCGCGTAGTTCAGTAGTGAGTGCTGTGTCCCCTGGTCTTGCCTGTTCCCCAAAGAGTAGACACAGGTTCTAAATCTACCAGGCTCCGAACCCTAAAGAAACATGGTTCCCAGGAGCGTTTGGGGGATCACACTACCCAGTCCGAAGAACACAGGTGAACCTCTCCCTTCTGCTGACTGCGACAGGGTGGATGGCAAGAAATGAACTCTTTGACCTTTGTTGGAATTCACACTGCCTTTTCTAAAAATACATCCTATTCTAGGGAGAGCTCTTTCAGATTTACTAGCTCATATTCTATCAACAGTTATACACATTGTGTAAATATATTATTGCTATTCAGCCCGTATGACTGATGAAATATTGACAGCATGTGATTTATATGTGTGGAATAACACAGCTGGAAGGCTATTCGGCTGTAATTGCTTAGGGTTTTATTACCCTTTCTGCTAAGGGAAAGTGTGAAAATGTGAATGCACCAATTGTTTCCAATTATTTGCAGTAGTTTCTATAAATATCTAATCCCTTCCTGGGGTTTTATCAGCCAAATTGAAAGGAAAATTATCAGATTATTTTATAGATTTTTTTTGTCTTGCAAATACAGATATTCTACATTAAAACACTTTTGATTCTGTATATCTAACAGAAAATGTAGCTCAACCCATAATAATGTATCTGCAAAAAGTCAAATGAGAATTTAGTTTATGGTGTAATAATTTCCCATGGTAGAAATAATCAAAATCATGAGATTTAAGTACGGACAAGCGATGGAGTGAAGACCACACGTTGCTGGTTTACACTACCTTCGCCTCAGGAGGTCACCCACATTACATTCGACTTTATTTCCAAAATCATTTTTATAAACAAAAGCAGAACTCCTTTTTGAAAATAAATTATTTACACACATGTTCCAAAATACATACTAGGTGGGACAAAAGTAGGTTTACAGTTGTTCATGTGGAAAATAATACAATAATTAATAAATAATAATACAAGAATAAACTGTGTTTTACATAACTGAGAACCTACCCATGTCCCACATTTTTGCAATAACGAAACCTAAAACATATTATTCTCTGCGCCCACTCTGCATAAGGAGAGAACGCGGAAGTGCGGAGACAATGTGGGGTGGCAGCAGAGACCCCGAATGTGTCTGCGCGCAGGAAGTCATTAATAACCATGTCTGGTTCATAAATGCTGGTATGAAATTTACTTCTGATGCGTACTCTCTTAACTACAGATTCAGCGAAAGAGCCAGTAACTAATTGGCAAGGATTGGAAGCAAGCAAGATACCCTTCAGTAAGTGAATGGATAAACCTACGATAGAACATCCATACAATGGGACATTATTCGGTGATTAAAAAAAAAAATAGGACCTACCAACCTATGAAGAGACATGGAGGAACCTTAAATGTGTAAGTGAAAGAAGCCAATCTGAAAAGGCTATGTAGTGTGTGATTCCAAATATATGACACTCGGGAGAAGGCAAAACCGTTGACAGTGAAAAGGTCAGCAGTTGCCGGGGTTGGGCGAGGAATGAGGAGCGAGGGAAGAATTCGGAGAGGACAGGGGATTTTTTGCACAATGGGGGGATTCTGTAGGATACTTTACTGATTAATACATGACATGCATTTGTCAAAACCCATAGAACAGTACAGTACAAAGAGTAAACCCTAAGAAAAACCATGGGCTCAGTTAAAAATAATATATCTGGGTTGACTGGTCAATTGTAACAAATGAACCACACCAAAGCAAAATGTTCATTGAGAAACTGTGGACAGGGGAGAAGGAGGCACATGGGAATTTTTTCGGCCCCTGAAAGTCTATTAATTTTTAAAATAACTTAATGCCTTTTAAAAATATTTATATGTAATAAAAGGCCAGTAATAACATGATGCGATTACAAACTAGCATTTCAAAACCACGTCTGGACTATGATGCTCTAGGCCATGTTTTTACAAGGTAAGGCCCAAGAATGTTCCTCTTCCTTATCTGGTTCGAACAGCGGTCAGGGACCCCTTTCAGGTCCTCCCTGGGGCGGAGCTGGCGCGGATCTGGCGAGCGCTCTCCTCGCGCGCCCTCTACCGACCTGCAGGGTCCCTCTGGTTCCCACCAGGATGCAGGGCACCGCCTGCAGCTCCAGCGTCCTCGCGCGTGCCTCTCATACCAGTTTTGCTCCGGGGACACCCCGCCCCACCCGCGCACAACACAGCTCCAGATGCACATCCTGACCCAGCCCCACGTATCACCAGCGCCCAGTGCCCAACGATGGGTCACGAAGATGGCAAAGGCACTGAGGGACGTGGTCGGCTATGAGCCCTTCTCAGCAAACGGTGACTTTTCCTACTGGGTGCAGGACCCCGCGGCCGGGAGCACGGAGAGCGCTCTGGGTGGCGCGGGGCGGGGCTGGTTTGCTTTTCCCGCTGCCCAGGCCCGGCTTAAGGGCCTAAAGCCGCAGTACAACAGACGCACGTACACAACGCTGTGGGCATTCGGTCTGTCACTCGTAAGCCAGAGCAGTGTGGTGCTCACAGCCTAAAAATAAACTCCCGGTTCCCTTGGGGGCATTGGGATTTATTCCATTTGAATTGCACAGATTGTTTTCATTCCTTGGTGTCTCAAGTATTGAAGGCTGAAATCTGCTTCTCAGCTCTTCGCTGGTATTTGTTTTAGAGATGGACTCAACCCCGCAACAAGGGCTGCTCCTATGGCAACCGCAACAAAACAAGATCCGGCTCCCACTGGGGTGGGAAAGGAAGCCTCCCAAGAAAGCCAGGCGCTACAGCCAGGGGTGTGGACCTCCCTCTCAGGGCCTGGTTGGGAAGGCAGAGCCTGATCAGCAGGCCTTGCAGAACAGCCGGTATGACGACGATGGTTTCGTGATAAATTCTGCATTGTGCTAACTCAGCCGTAATTTTTCGAAAGCATGTCTTCTCTTTTGTGGTAAAAGGAAACGCGGAAATTCCGTGTTAATGCGTGTTTCAAACAGTCACATGAAGGAAAAGTATTCCATCTTAGTTCATATTCATGTAATTGCAAACATTATTGCAAACTAACTTGCTGTTACTGGTATATATTATATATACTTAAAAACATATATTACATTTTTATATATATTACAAATTATATATTACATATCACACCAGAATGATAGTGCAAACCCGGAGCACTCAGCGCGCAAACCAAAACCATGGAATGAGACGCAGGGCTACATTGTTATAAAGCAGCTTATCCATAGTGAAAAAGCAGTTTATTCTTCATAGTGTTTGGTTATGAAACTAGAGTTTTCAGTGGTTACTTCATATTAACCCTGTGAAACAGTTCAAGTGTTGCATATGATTTCCAGAGGCATAAGCAAGAAATGACCCAGATCAAGCTAGTATTGCAAAATAAGCTAAATTAAGCTTTGTTTGTGTGAATGAACTGGTTTTGTCTGCTCTGGGAATTTTCAAGGCTGGTCTTTGCTTGATATTCTGTGTGTGTGTGTATATATGTATATACAGAGAGAGCATATAATATGTAGTGCATATGTAACTATATATAATGTGTTACATACGATATAATTATATAACAGTCCATTTACTTTGAATCTTTGTACTTCCAATCTGGTACTATTTGGAAAACCGTTGCACACTTTATACCTTTGAAGTTTCTCTTTTGTTCTTATATAAATAGGGAGTTGAGATTCAACATTCCTCTGGATCCGGCCTAAAAAGTAAGGCTTCGTTTTCTTCTAAAGGAAGAATTTTCAACCCTATTAGGCCCCGGTACTTACTTTTCATAACAAATATTTTTAGCACCTCCTTAACTATTCTAAAATGCATTTTATAGGTCATATTATTCCCCTATAATGTCCTTCATTAAAAATCAATACAATGCTCTCACTAAAATATAAAGGCGAAAGAGGGTAATAATACTACAGTACAGGGGCATGATAGAAAAAAAATAATGAAGTAGACATATTCTTGCCCTTATTTGTAGCATCACATATGAAATGAGAACTACAAATAAAGGCTAATACAGGTATTTCATATTGGTAAATAAAATGTCCCAAATCACTGATAAGATTTTATGAAATGGCAAACAAGCGAAATGAATTATCTTTACTCTTTTTACTTTGTAGTTGCTTGCATTCATGGACTTCAGTATGTGTTAAAACTGCACAAAAGGTATTTTGTGTTTATGTGTAAAATGGAGTTGGCTCTAAGCTCAGGTAATCATAAATCGGGTGTTTGATTTATTTGATTTTCTTACACAAATATCAGATGGGATATTCAAAAGTTTCATGCCAATGGCTAACCAAATATTTCACGCAACCAAATAGGTGACAGCTAATTCTCCTTCCCACACGGATTTCCATAATATTCCCTGGGGGCAATTCCCAAACAGCTTACCTTTGAAACCACTCTTTTAGAAAGATAAGACTCTGGCTGTACAGGAACACGGTGTTAACGTATTTTAGTCATTGACTTGAGACCTGAAGCAAAGAGCAAAATGCAAAGTTGCTGAAAACCAAACTGTCCTGGAATCAAAGGGTGATGAGTTGATTACAATGAAAGGCATGTATTTCTAGCGTTTGCCACTTTCAGGAGGGGACTGAAATGACTAGTTTATGTACAAGCAAAAAGAGCTAAGTCTCCAAAAGCTTTTCTGAGCATTTTTTAGTGCAGCTGGCCCCAAGGCCAGGTGACGTCCTGGGAGCTCAGCCGTGGGGAATAACAGCGCAGTTAAGACATGACCAGGGTTGAACTAAATGAAATGGCAGGTATCAGAGGCAGTATTCTTAGCTTCTGCATCTCCAAACAGTTGCCTTCTGCAGAAACCACGTCAGGCTGGCTCAAACACTGCATCTCTTCAGCGGGGCTAAGTATCGTTTGCTGGTCGGGAAACAACATAAATCACAGAAGATCCTATATGCCACATGCCAGATAGTGAAGTGGAGCTGTGCAGGAATGTAAGACTGGATCAAGAGGGAAGCGGTAAGCCAATAAATCTCAATCCTGTACACACACTGGGATCTCTTGGGAAGCCTTTAAGAAATATTGATGCCAGGATCCATCCTTATGGTATTCTTTTCTCCCCCCAGTACGTGTTAGCTGATTTTATTAGTTTTATATTCTTCTTTTTGTACGCTATCTGTCCCCAGTGGGATTATATTTGAGAATTTTCTGTGCATCTCAGTATTTTTCTCCTGAATTCAGGGCTCAGGATTTTATATCACATCTTCTTTGGAAACAGAAAACCAGTGACTCTATGTTCATTTCATTCTCCACTACCCCCTCCACTTAACCTCCCACTCATTGAAGCTAAGAGCTGACTGCAGTCCTACCCCCTTCTCTGATTCACATTCCCCAGCCATGAATTTACCTTGACATTTTCAATGCAATGATAGTCCCCTACCTCTTTTCCATTTTAATCTATTGCTGAACTTAATAGCTTAACTTGTTCTATTTTGGTATCAGTTCATGGCATTCCGACTGCACTTGGCTGGCAGGAAGGCCTGAGCCTCAATTTTACTAACTCATTGGATTATTCTAAGCTGCAGTGAGAATAGAGAACACGACTCTGGCAACTGGATAAAAAAAGAGTGAACATTTGTCTCTTTTGCCAGTCCAGAGCTTTCAGAAAGTACATAAACACGCATGGACACTTCCACAAAGGAGGCTGGACCACAATGTTGTATTCATCCTGAAATATTAATTAGCTTGGGCTGGTTAATTTATCTCTTCAAGACCCAATGTCATCTGTTGAATGAGGTTAGTTATAGCACTTGCAATGCACAGGTATGAGGTTTAAATGAGATAATATGGTAAATCGCTTACTGTGTGCTTGATAGAAATTACTCACCAAATAACTGCTATCTCATCTTCATCATCATATTAAAGGGAATAAAAAATTGGATTTAAGATTCATAGCAAACTTGCCTCCTTAAAGTACACATTCTAAAATAGAAACCAAAAAAAAAATCTTTACAAACCATTTCATATTCTTAGAGGGTTTTTCCTTTGAACATGGATGGGGAGCAAATTAATGAATTTTCAATATTCAGTTGTAAATTTGTTTCCATTCTCTTTTGGTCATTCTTATCCTTAAACATCTATCCTGTCAATCCTCCACAAATCCCATATTAGGCTTTATTTACTTTCTCTCAGAATATCTCATGTCTATAATTTCTTTCCCTTCATGCTCCATGAATACTAAATGCAGACTTGTGTAGCCAGCACTTTCCTGACCCTAAGGGCTTCACAGAATGAACTAGGACCTTCATCCATAATGCATAGTCCAAAGGGCTGGTGTGAGGGGTAAGATGAGCTGTGCTATTGAGGTTGAAAAGACAGCTTGAGGAAATGATATTGAAAATAAAAAGAAAAATACATTCAAACACACACTGGGAGAGCCAGATTCCTAATCACTGCAGTTCTTTCCCACTACCAGGGGAGGGGAGGGGAGGGGAGGGAACCAGGCCTGCCAAGTCGATTGTGAGTCCATTCGTTCCACTGTCTGTGCAGGTGAGAAGTGAGATCTGAGAAATCCTGGATGGCTTGACGCGCACACCTGGTCTCAAAAGAACGTAGGCGAAAGGGCAGACAACTCCTTTTCAAAGCTGTGACCCACTGTGAAAATGGTGCATTGAATGGCATCATTGTTAGTCATTATTAATCATCATTAATTAGCTCCGCCAATGCCTTTGGGCTAGGGTGGGAAAAGGGTGGAGTAGGAGGCCCCACGGGTTCCCTCAACAGTCCCTGCCTCCTGAATAGGGAGAGGAGCAGAAGTTCTTTTGTCTATGGAAGGACAGGACAATAAAGGGAGAGGAACTGTTAAGTTGCTCCTCTCACCAATAAAATATTCAGGATTGTATAATTTGTGATTGCACTGTTGATTTCTAATAACTGCATGGATATTTTCAATCGTAGGTGGCCTATACCTCTACCCGCTCAATTTTCAGTGACAAATACCGGGTTTCCAGCTTATCTTCACACAGTAGCCAGTGGGACAGTCCAGTCAGAGGCCATGGTGAAGTGTATCCAACACTTTGGTTGGGTCTGGGTAGGTGCTATCACAGCTGATGATGATTATGGAAAATATGGAGTAAAAATTTTTAAGGAAAAAATAGAGAGCCAACCTCGATAATGCATACCTGTCCCAAGTCCATTCCAATGGGTAAAACGCAAAAAGCTATCAATGTTATAAAGAAATCCACTGCCAGAGTCATTGTACCTCATGCATCTGATATTGACCTCAGTCCTTTACGACTGGAAATGGTTTACCAAAACATAACTGACAGGACGTGAATAACGAGTGGAGCCTAGATTACCTAAGCCTTCATTGCAAAGCCTGAATATTTCCCATGTTGGTGGAAGCATTGGGTTTGCAATACCAAGAGCTGATACACCAGGATTAAAAGAATTTCTTTATGATGTACATCCTGGCAAGGATCCAAATGGTGTTCTGACTATTGAATTCTGGCAAACTGCTTTTAACTGTACTTGGCCCAACAGTAGTATCCTACACATCATTGACCATAGAGTTAATATGAGGGGTAATGAGGACAGATTATATGTCTGAAAAATTTTGTACTGGAGAGGAGAAGTTGGAAAACCTTAAAAATACCCTTCTGGATGTGTCTCAGCTGAGAACTACAATGTCGAACAAGCTGTGTATTCTATGGCTTATACCTTGGATAGTCTAAGTTGATGTGAAGAAGGACATGGGCCATAAATTCCAAGAAACACTTGACTTTGAGCCATAGGAGATAAGTTGTTTGTCTGTTTTACTTAATGATGTTTGACATTAAAGTAGTTTATATTAATAAAACCTTTTATTTGCTTTTGTATTTAATTTTATTGCATGCTTACCTAAAAGAATGGCTTTCTTGTGTGAACTAACTGAGCATTTTTAAGTTCCATTTGTTAACAGTTATTATTAGTTTTCTTGTAAGTGATAGAAAACCCTCTAAAATGATAACTTAAGCAGTACAGGTTTTTTTTCTTTTACATAAATTAAGTTTTTTTCTTTTACATAAATTAAGTTTTGAGGTTAGCATTCTAGGGCTAAAAGAGTGGCTTACAATTCATGTTCTTTCTACTTTTTCATTTCACTGTCTTCAATATATGGGTTCACCTCATACTCTCACACTCATAATCTTCAACCATCATGTCTATACTCTAACCAGAAGGAAGGAGAAAGGGCAAAGATGAGCACATATCTTCATTTAAGGATATTTCCTGGAATTACATATATTCTCCTTACATCCCATTATTCAAAATTAAATTATATGGTCAAATCTAGCTGCAAGGGAAGCTGGAATATGTAGCCTTTTTGCAATGTGGGAGGGGTCATGCAAGAGCATGAAGGCCAGGGGGCAAAGGCTATTGGGTGCCATTTTGGAGATATGGCTCCCATATCTCCTGTTTTAGGTCTAATGTCCCAGTGAATCATGTTGGGACATAGTAGCCTGAATGATCTCAACAAGATGTTCACCGAAGCAGCGTGCTCCTTTGCCTTCAGTACGTCCCCTCTTACTTAGAAAGCATGAGCATCCCTGGTCTGGCACTGTCAGCCCTCCAAGGTCTAGGTGCTCTCAGCAGCTCATTGCTGCTTCTGTTACCCTCAGGACTTTACTATCCAACAACTCTAAGGGAGTGTCAATCAGTTAGATAGAGTTCTAGCAGTAGCTAGAACCACTGCTTCTTTATTTGTTTTTTTATTTTCAAATTGATCCTATATTGCATTTAATGTTGTCTTTTTTGTTTCCTCCAATCTGTGGCAGTTCTTCTTTCTTTATTTTTCATGACCTTGATACTTTTTTTGGTTGTTTTTTTTTAAAGATCTTATTTATTTGCCTTCAGAGAAAGTAGAAGAGGAGAAAGGTGGAGAGTGACATCAATGTGTGGTTGCCTCTTGCACGTCTCAACCCTGTAACCCAAGCATGTGCATAACATCTTCTTCAATGTTATGAGAGAAGTCCTCAAATTTACTTTTTTCAAATGTTATCAATAGAACTTTCTGCAATAATGGAAATGTTCTATGTCTGAGCTGTTTTAATACCTTAGCCACTAGCCACACACATCGCTTCTGAGCATTTGAAATGCAGTTACTGTATTTTTTGGGCTATAAGATGCACCCCCCACACACACGCCAAATTTGGGGGGAATAATGGTTGTTAATGCTGCTGTTGAGTTCTGTTTACATTTACATTGGTGAAATATGTTATTTATGTTATTAAATATTTTACCACATTTTTGCTTCATTTTTTCCTATTTTCCTCCTCTAAAACCTAGATGTGTCTTATGATATGAAAAATACAGTAGTACAAGTGAGGAGTTAAATATTTTATTAATTTTTAAAAGATTTTATTTATTTATCTTTTTAGAGAAAGGAGAAGGGAGGGAGAAAGAGAGGGAGAGAAACATCAGTGTTTGGTTGCCTCTTTTGCACCCCCTACTGGAGACCCAAACCACCACCCAGGCATATGCCCTGACTGGGAATCAAACTGGTGACCCCTTGGTTCCTAGGTGGACACTCAATCCTCTGAGCCACACCAGCCAGAGCTAAATATTTTATTAATTTCAAGTAATTTAAATTTAAATATAGTGGCTAGTGTTTGTTTTCTGCTACCAGGTTTTACATTTCCAAGAGTTCTTTCTAGTTTTGTTTTCCCTATATCTTCCTTTCTTATAGCCTTGTTTTTTAAAAAAATGTATTTTATTAATTATGCTATTACAGTTGTCCCATTTCCCCTTCTTTATTCCCTACACCCTGCACATCACCTCCTATCCACATTTCCCCCCTCTTTAGTTCATGTCCATGGGTTATATATATATATATATATATATATATATATATATATATTCTTTGGCTACTACATTTTCTATACTATTCTTATCCTTCCCCTATTTTGTACCTACCATTTATGCTACTTATTCTCTGTACCTTTTCCCCCTCCCCTTCCCACTCCCCTGCTGATAACCCTCCAGGTGATCTCCATTTCTGTGATTCTGTTCCTGTTCTAGTTGTTTGCTTAGTTTGTTGTAGTTGTTATTTGTTTTAGGTGTGGTTGTTAATAACTGTGAGTTTGTTGTCATTTTAGTGTATATATTTCTTATCTTCTTTTTCTTAGATAAGTCCCTTTAACATTTCATATAATAAAGGCTTGGTGATGAGGAACTCCTTTAACTTGACCGTATCTGAGAAGCACTTTATCTGCCCTTCCATTCTAAATGAAAGCTTTGCTGGATAGAGTAACCTTGGTTGTAGGTCCTTGCCTTTCATGACTTTGAATACTTCTTTCCAGCCCCTTCTTGCCTGCAAGATCTCTTTTGAGAAATCAGCTGACAGTCTGATGGAAACTCCTTTGTAGGTAACTGTCTCCTTTTCTCTTGCTGCTTTTAAGATTCTCTCTTTATCTTTATCTAATCTTGGTAACTTAATGATGATGTGCCTTGGTGTGTTCTTCCTTGGGTCCACCTTCTTTGGGACTCTCTGAGCTTCCTGGAAGTCTATTTACTTTGCCAGACTGGGAAAGTTCTCCTTTATTAATTGTTTAAATAAGTTTTTAATTTCTTGCTCTTCTACTTCTCCTTTGGATACCCCTATGATTTGGATGCTGGAATGTTTAAAGATGTCCTGGAGGTTCCTAAGCCTCTCTTTATTTTTTTGAATTCTTGTTTCTTCATTCTTTTCTAGTTGAATGTTTCTTCCTTGTGGTCCACACTGTTGATCTGAGCCCCAGTTTCCTTCCCATCACTGTTGGTTCCCTGTATATTTTCCTTTATTTCACTTAGCATAGCCTTCATTTTTTTCATCTAATTTGTGACCAAATTCAACCAATTCTGTGAGCATCCTGATCACCAATGTTTTGAACTCTGTATCTGATAGGTTGGCTATCTCTTTGTCACTTAGTTGTATTTTTTCTGGAGCTTTGCTCTGTTCTTCCTTTTAGGCTATTTTTTTTGTCCTGTCATGCCTGTTACATAAAAGGGGAGGAGCCTTAAGTGTTCACCAGGGTGGGACAACCCAGTTGCTGAGTTGTGATGCTGTATGTGGGGGCAGGGTCAGAGAGGGAACAATGGCATTTGCTCTGCTCTCTGCCAGCTTTCAGTCACTTTCTCTGCTACTCACAAGCAAATTGGGCCCTTCTGGTGCTGGTTCCCCAGTGGGTGGGCTTGTGCACATACTAGGACCATGTGGGTCTCTCCAACGAACTCTCCTGTGAGGCTGGGAGTCTCTCCCGGCACCTCACTCCCCCCAAAGGTGTTTTCAGTCAGAGGTTTGAGGTTTTATTTTCCGGCGCTGGGGCCCAGGGTTGCGCGGTCTGTCTCACTCCCCAGCTGTTCCTACCGGTTTATCTGCACGTGAATGTGGGACCACCTACTTTACCAGCTGCCACCTTGCTGCAACCCCTCTCCGCCCAGCTGCCCCTCTCCGCCCCTCCTACCGGTCTGGATGAGTGTTTCTTCTTTAACTCCTTGGTTGTTGGACTTCCATACAGTTCAATTTTCTGTCAGTTCTGGTTGTTTTTTTTGTTTTTAAATTGTTGCTGTCCTTCTTTTGGTTGTGCAAGGAGGCACAGTGTGTCTACCTACGCCCCCGTCTTGGTCAGAGATAGATCAGCCTTGGTTCTTACTTAGTGGATGAAATATTTCCTCTTGTCTTTCTGAGGATATGATTATAGTTGTTGGTTTTAAGTCTTGAATAACTTCTGTTTATTCTAAGATGCTCCTTCTGTTTGTGCTTCTCTTCTATATAACAGGCTTTCTTCAGATGTTTGGTAATCTCTGGTGGTCTGGTCAAAATTAAGAGTGGGAAATTTAAAAACTGGTTAGAAACTCTAAATGTGTGAGTTTCACTATGAGTAGGTGTTGGTGGAGAGGCTGGTGGGGAAAAATTGATGTCAGTATCTTTAAACGTTTTCTT
This sequence comes from Artibeus jamaicensis, assembly GCF_021234435.1. Lineage (NCBI taxonomy): Eukaryota > Metazoa > Chordata > Mammalia > Chiroptera > Phyllostomidae > Artibeus > Artibeus jamaicensis. Next base: position 15,254,964 of record NW_026522056.1, on the reverse strand, counting down.
TTGGGATAGCCAGATTCCCCCCGGAAAGAACCTTCCAATATCCCACTTAAAGAGTAAAGATACAGCTGCTACACTCTGGGAACCCAGTCGGAGAAGAGGTTGGGGGTGGAGGCTGACCTCTTATACCCCCTCGATGAGAACAAGTATCTAGACTTCTGCCAGGGTGAGGGAGCTTCCTTAGCTCCAATTTCTTTTCAAACAGCTTTCCCGTCCTCATTCTATTAGCCCCTCTCTCCCTTTCACCACCACTCCTAGACTTTCAGTCCTATTTGAAAGAACCCAGGAACTGTGCCCTTTGAAGATTTTGCTGTGTAAACGTGGCCCGTTCTACCTTTCCCTCTGACAGCTTGAGATTTTGTTTTCTCAGGTCTGTTAAATCACTCACCACTGACCCATCAGTTTTTTGGCTTCCAAAATTTTGCTGTTGTTGTCTCTTTTATTCTCCTAATCTTTGTGGGTTTAGGTTTTGAAACAAAACCCTTTCTATCTTTATATTTGTTCAAGAGGGAGGAAAATTAAATGAGTATATTCAATCCACCACTTTAACCTGGAAGTTCAAAAGTGTCTACTCATTCCATAATGCCCAGTTCTTCTGGAAAGCATTCTTCTGACACATTGTCCTTCAGCAGAATTAATCCTGTCCTTCACATTGAAAGGTGTTCAGTGTGGCACACAAGAAATTGGGCTCTCATTCCTTTGTTTTCATATGCCTCTTCCCCAGAGAAAATATTAACCCTAAAATGTCCGGACCAAGTTTTAGCAACAGCACCTATCACAATTAACAGTAAGGACTCAATAAATGGTATATTCAGGAATGTATTAATTAGGTTCCAAAAAGAATCGTGATCATCCTTTTCAAACAGTTCATGCTTGTTCAGATGCAATTTTTTACAAGTAAAAAATTTTAATTCCTTTTTTGCTGCCTTCCCAAACTAAAATTGAAAACCTGTTAGCACCTCCACAGCTTACAAGCCTATTCAGGTTACCAGCTAGAGCAATTTTGGGATTTATCGCCATCTGGTGGCATTTCAAGGAACTAGCCTGTGGGTAGTCATGAAAGAGAGGCTGTCTGTTGCTATTGCTATTAAAATCTCAGTGGAACATATGTCTCTATTTTTAAAAGTTTCCAAATTCAATATGCATGATTTTTGTAGTCAGAGAAAGGGTATAATTTTAAAATAATTTGATGAATTTCTGATACACTATAAAGACATTAGGAAGCTGAACAAAAGTATAAATATACATTATATGTTTATAAAATATAATGTTTCTAATGTTTACTTTGGTTCTATTTCTTAATCTGACTTCATTGAATTGCTATAACCTTCAAATGAATTCTTTATAATTCAAATATTTATAAATATCTGAAGTTCTTTATAATAAAAATCTATTGTTTTATGTACCAAAACTTCAAATTGTTTCTTCTTAATTTCAAAGTAAGTCTGAAATATTTAATACGCACGTGTAAGCATGCTTGTTTAAAAAGCACATAGAAAATGTTGAAAATAAACTTTCTTGGATGATTTATTTAACAAAGTTTCCAACTTTGCACCCCCCCCCCCATCACTGGGCTGTCATGCAGGCCTGCGCTTGTCAGCAAAGCCACACATCCCAGGCTGTGGAGGGAGCAGAGGACCGTTCGTTCGGTATTCAAGACGAGCAAGGGAATGATTTGTATACCAAAGCACACAAATGTTGCTAAGTGATTGCACAGTATCAGACAAGAAGGGAGCCTCGTGGAATAAGGAATTATTTAACTCACAAATGATATATACATATGCATATTTATTTGTATCTAAACTGAATGAAATTACAGAAACTCTCGGATATTTTATGTAGCAATGGAATTCTTGCTAAGCAAATATAAGAGAAATGTATATTGCCAGACGGGAGCCACAGGAGATAGAGATGGGAGAGATGCCCTCCTTGCCTCTGCACCCCCGAGGGCAGAAACAGTGCTTGTCCCTGCTCAGCAGGGACTGGTCATCTCCATGGTCCAGAGACTGTCTTATGTTTTCCAGTTTTCTTATTTTTTTTTTTTTCCAAATCAGCATTCTTGTTCTAGCCTTCTGCTGCGGCTCCTACTATTTTATACAGGGTATGGTCCGAGGCAATGACTTGTCTTTTGGTTTATAAGTGACTGGACCACGAAGAGCCCCAATTTGGGCCTGATGGAAACAACTGGACATCAACCAGAGATTGTAGGTCTTGAGCTGGATGCACTAGCTGACTAGCATCTGGTGTTTGTCTCCAGGAGGGAAGGGATGAATGCACACTGTGTGCAGGAACGAGAGTGTGCATGAATGTGTGTGTTCACCAGGATCATGGCAGAGACTTAGTTGTCTGAATATTTGGCCTTCCCTTTTTCAATAACAATAGACTTTCAATGTTTATAGTTAACTCTTCACAGAACCATGACAACAGTTCCCCAAGCTCTTTTGCAACTAGTAGTGTGTGGTTATGTGAGATAGAAGCATAAATAACGTGCATGCCTTCGTGGTGTGACCGTAAAAGGAAATGCACATTCTCCCTTTCAACTTCCTCTCTGCAGTGGCTGGCCGGCACATGGAATGCTTCACTGTCTGGAACATGGGGATGAGAACAACATACCAGGAATGGTGCAGCAACGAGACAGAAGGACCCTGGGCCCTTGACGTCTGCATTAGAGAGCCAAGCTTCACCTTCCAAGAGAAATAAACTTCTATGTCATTGAAACCACTGACATTTAAAGTCTTTTTCTTACATAGTTCAATCTTTATTCTGAAAAAAAAAAACAAAAAACAAAAAACCATGCCGAGGAAAAAAGCAGATCTCATAAAGGGCAGAATCTAACAAAATCTGGAGATATGGGGGAAACATTCTGTAGAAGTAAAGTTCAATCTGTAATCTAAAGAATCACAGAAATGAACCCGGGGAAGCCCTGACAGGAGAACAGCTGGGAGGTTGAGGTACTGACAGAAGTTGATGTGGAAGGAGATAGAAGGTATTTCCTGCTAAACCTGGGGAGATAAGCACAAACCAGATTATTCTGAGCACTGCAGTTATCTGGATTAAGGAAGGTGACAGTCCACTTTGAATTCCTTATTTCTGGCCAATCAGCTGTGCAGATTGTAGAATCCTTTGCTGAGAAAAGAAATCACAGAGAATTGGATTTTGGTAGGAAGGTGAGTTCACTTTAGGTGTTGGTAAGGAGGCAATGAGATATACAGATCTGGTGCTCAGAATTAAGATCTTGGGTGGAGCCCTGGCTGGTGTGGTTTAGCTGGTTGGAGCATTGTCCCATACACCAAAAGGTTGTGGGTTCGATTCCTGGTCAGTGCACGTACCAAGAATGGGTAAGAACACCTAGGGCGAAAGTCTACAGTGAGAAAAGAATACAATAGGAGAGAAGAACATCTAATATCCAGCTCTGAAAGAATTCCTACATTATACAATTGAATATAAGAAGGGGAACTGAGCAGGGAGATTAAGAAGGAATGGCCAGAGAGAAAAAAGGTAGCCAGGCAAGTGTGTTGTCATGGAGACCAAAGTAAGACAGTGTTTGGGTAAATAAAGAATGGCCAACAATGTTGGATCCTGTTGAAAGGTCACCTAGAATGAGCTCTGACAAGAGCCTACTGGTGTTGTGGACTGCTCTGCTGGTTCTAGGAATTGTAACTCTACCCCCTGTGGCTAAGGAGGAGCCAGTGACCTCTGGGATGCGAGCTGCAGGAGACAAAGCTTGTCTCTGGTAGCAAATGCCGCCTCAGTTTCCTCCCTACCCCCAAAGCATGGTTGGAAGTCCTTGGGGGGGTAAGACCCCTCAGAGGAGGGGCAACCTAGGCCAGACACAACCACTTGGGAGGCCATCATGGAAGGACTGGGGGGGCTGCAACAAAGTGCAATGGACTCTCATCCCCCAGCTTTGACATAGCCCAATTCTCCATGCCCTCTGGGAGAAGTGCTTCCTGGCTCTAATCCCTGTAAGCCTGAATACCTGTTGGGGAGGGGTGCAGGTCCTTGCCTTGCTAGAGCATGTCCTGGGGAAAAATCTGGCATCACAAAGACTTCCTGATAAACCTGTGAAATCTGCTCTGCTAAGAGTGCTTTCATTCATATGTTAAGGGTTAGAGCAGGAAACCCTAAAACTCTCTTCCTGACAGACTCTAACTCAGACTAAGGCCTCAGATTTCTTTGATCATTGCCCCCCTGTATTCCTGTCAATAAAAGCCCTTGGAGGAAGGGACTTAAGGCCTTTTTCCCCTGAGAAACTGGCCACCTCTCCTCCCCAAGCACATCACATCATGTCTCAGTCATGTTTACTCTCATCCATGGCACACAGGGGGACTTGCGAGGAAAGTCGCCCCCACATACTTGGTTTAACCACATGGAGATCATTGGTGCCTTCAATGGAGCAGTAAAGGCCCTGGATTGCGGGGGCGGAATCCAAATCAGGGTAGGTTGTACAGTGGTGCATGGATGTTGTGAGAAAAAGAGATACTTCTCACAAAGGTTTATCTCAGAAAGAAAAGGGACAGAGACTGCAGTGGCTTCAGGGTTTCTGAGGTTGAAGGGAGTGCTTTGTTTGGTTGGTCTTTTCAAGTTGGAAATTTTTGAGTTAAGCCTGTTTAAATACAGAAGGAAAAGGTCCATTTGCAAGGAAAAGATTGAAAATATAGGAGAGAGTGGACAATACGAAATTCGACTGCAGTTAAAGAGACTAACCAATTCTGAACCCCTCTTTTTTAGGTTTGGGCCACGCCTGAAACCTTTAGGGAGGCTTTCCCCTTCAGCTGTGTAACTAGGGCGCGTATTTTCTTAGGCAGAAGGCACTGCTAGCATCATTGAGATTTCTCCCTTGGTGGTATATGGAAAGTAACAGCACAGTCAACACATAAAAACATCTGGGACCCCTGAATGCTGTTATCACACAGTCAAAAGGAAATATAGACAGTATGACTTAGGATGCTTCCGCTTACGATTTTTCAACTTTACAATAGTATGAAGGTGATTTGCATTCAGTAGAAACCATACTTCAAATTTTGTTTTTTCAAATTTTGAATTTGATTTTTTCCCAGGCTAGCAATATGCAGTAGGATACTCATGATGCTGGGCAATGCCAATGAGCTGTTGTTCTTTTTCAGCCACACGTGATCACTAGGGTAAAGAACTGATATACTACAACAGTATGTTAAATGCATTTCAACTTTCAATATTTTCAACTTAAGTTTATCAGGACCTGACCCCATCTTAAGTCAAAGAGCATCTGTTCAGGACACTGTGGTATTTCTTGGACATTTCAGGCACATCCTCAGCTCAGGTCCTTTTTCACTTGTTGCCTGCGGGGCCTCAAATTCTCTCTTCCCAGATAGCCTCATGGTTGGCTCCTTCACCTCCTCCAGCTCTCTGCTCCAACAGCAAATCATTAGGGAGACCTCCCATAATCACTCTGTTTAAAAGTGCAATCCCCTGTTTCCAAGTGGATGTCCCCACTCCCCTTACCTGCTTAATATTTCTCCACACTTTACTTACTTTATTTATTGTCTGTGTTCCACTTCTTGAATGTAAAACCCACTATGGCAAAGTTTGTCATTTTGTTCAACGCTCATTCCTGGCACATAGAAGGTGCTCAATAAAGATTTGTTGAATGAATGAATGAATGAATGAATGAGCATCCCCATAGACACAGGCAGCAGTGCTAAGGTAGAAACCCATCATTTGCACTGTAAATAAATTTACTCACAGTCCTTGCTAGTGAGTCTTAACAGTTGAGTCACATGTATCAAATCAAAAAGTTCAAGTGAAATAGTTTAGAGCTAGTGCTTATTAATGTTCATGTAATTTAGATCCTGATAACATTCACCAAGTCATTTTTTCTCTGAAAGAAAAAAGATATATTCTAGGGAAAAGAGAAATGATGAATAATTCTCATTAATTTCTCTGCAGTTGCGTGTCAGGATGCAATGTTATTATCTGAAGAAAAAAATGAATAAATCCTGGCAAAAAAAAAAAAAAGATTATTAGCTCAGGAGATGTACCTTAGACGTCCTTATACTTTCTGAGCCTATAAACCTTAGTTTATAAACCCAAAGGTAAGTCTGTTGTTTTAAGGGGAAAAATACAGAAAAAAATTTACTTCTCAATTTGGGACTTCTCATTTTCCTTATCAGAAAATGTTGATGGGATCATTTACTTGAGTAAATGGGAGTAATGAAGGGATTATATTCTAATGATGGCGTCTAGACTCCTGAGTAACTTCAATACGAACCCGCGCTGCCTCGGGGTAGGGATCGGTTATCCCATTCTTCACCCGCCGGCGTCTCCATCCCCGCTTCCGCCTGTCCTCCTACCCGCCCGCTTCCGCACCGGCTCGGGCTTCCGTGTGCGCGGGCTCACTGCGCCTGCACAGCGTGTAGACGCCACACGCTCCCGGAAGTGGGAGGTGTCTACTTCAGTTTGTGTGGCTGAGGCCGCGGGAACGCCAGCCGGTAATATTTTGACCGAGAAAGGCGAGGTTTTCGAGCTTGGCGGAGTGAGAGTGAGCGATCGTGGAGCTCCTGGTGCTCTCTTCTTACGTGACACCGGGCATGGAGGATGAGCAGAGCAAGGAGCCTGGCGGCGAGGCCGTGGCTCCCGCGTGGCTGGAGTCACCGCGGTCGGTGTCTGGGGAGGAGCCGCAGCACCCGCATCCCGAGGTGAGGAGACCGCCCACGTCGCCGCCCGCGCCCGCAGCCCAGGACTCCCGCGCGCCCCTGGGTGCCAGGTGTCCTGCACAATGGCAGCCTGGGCACCCTTTGACCCCAGCCGAGGTCGATTTTTTCTGTCCCCAGCTCCCGGAGCCTTTACTCTGGGTGGTTGTCACAGAGCCCTTTGGTCCTAGTTACCTTCTAGACGAGAGTCAATAGTCAAGAGGATAACTATGTGAACTGTGGTTTTGTAAGTTCTCAGTGGGGATTCTGAATTAAACATTCTGTGCACAGTGTTGCGGTAGTCATTCTACGACCAGTTACTGTCACGGTAATTGGTAGGGTTTATTTTTAATCGCACTATGTCTATGTCACGTAAGACCCTTAAGCCCGTCTCTTCCAGCCTTAAGAAAAGGTGATTGTGTCTTTTAGTTGGAGATTCGTCCCTGATTTTTGCCTCCTTAGCACTGTCTCATATGACTTAATTTTCTAAATGATTTCAACAGTTTGGTAGGTTCTAGTTACAGTGACAAAATGGAAAAAATGGACTTAAGAGCGTATTTATTCATCTTGTTTAATGCATATAGTTATTTTGACCAGCGTTGAGGATTGTAAATAATCAAATTGAAATTGGTCATTTTCTATTCATAACAAACTAATGTTGAGCCCCTCAGAGACTGAATACTTGCAAGAGGCTTCCTAGCTAATGCTGCTTCCCTGTACAGTAATTCTCCAAGTAGCAGCTGGAACAATCTTTTGTAATAACACGATTCTTACTGGATTGCTCCCCTCTTTAGTGTCCAGCGTGCTCCCCGGTAGACCCAGCTCCTGCGAGCCCAGCTGACAGCATCACACACAGTTCTCCCCTTTGGCTCCTAGTGCGCCTGGCTGCCAGGCCTTCCTTAAGGGTCTCTGTGTGCTCCCTTTGGCTTGCGTGCTCTTCCTGTGTTGTTGTTGTTTTTTTTGCATAGAATTATTTATTCTCCTTTAGATAATATTTTCAGAAGAGACTGTCCTTGCCTCTTCTCTCTAAAGAACCATTAATCTTCCACCATATTTCCCTCTCAGTCTGTGGTACTGTCAATATCATCATGTAAGCCAGTTTAAGAATAATTTTTAAAGTTTCTTTTAATAAGAGAAGTGCAATTGAGTATACACTTCATTATATTTGAGTCTTAAAACTCTGAGATATGGTGACTTAAAGCCTGGGTCTGTGTTCCAGATTGGTTTTAGCGACTGCCGTATTTGTTAAAAATCTATTGTTGAGTACTCTTAATACTTGATGGTAGTTTTTTAAAAATTCCCAATGAAGCAAAGTATTTTTTATTGAAACTTAGGTAAGTGAAGTTCTGTTATCCCTAATATTAGTTGTATTTGTAAGCTAATACATGTTGCCTTTTTATATTTTTAACCAGTAGGCTTAAATTCCATCAGAACTCTTCCTTTGGAAGAATGTTAAGTTCAAGACTGCTTTTAAGTTTGTGTGTGTCTATGTACACGCACGTGCAGATCAGATGTAGTTCTTTTTTTTAAGAACTAGATAATGCAAATTTTTTTGGTAATAAAATGAACACATTTCCAAGATATCTATTTTCATATGCTCTTGCCACAGGAAATTTTTCTTTTGATTAAACAGTTACCAACTTACTTGTTAAAGCATTCCATATTAAAACAACACATTTTGTTCATTTAAAAAAAACTTCAAAGGGTCAGGCTATCAATTTCTTGCTGGTCACAGTAAAGGACACATCAGTTTGGGAATACTTACCTTTTTGTAAAAGAAACTATGTAACTTATCTTTAAGTTTAGGAACACTTGAGTATTTTGCTACAAGATCATGGTAAACGTCTGTTTAGTGTAAAAGATTTTTGTGGTCACTCCCCATAATGTAAAGTTGGTGTTATTTGGGATAATATAAATCATACAGCCACTTGGATACATGAAAATTGCAAAACATCACAGTGCTGTGCGGGTGAGTATTCCCCTCCATCCTGTGTACTCTGTCCTGCTTCCTTATTGTGTGGCCAGTAGTGTGTGTGACAGGTGATAGGTGGGCAGACATGGGGGAGGATGCAGTTGTCAATCTATTGCATTATTTAGTAAACTACTGTGGTGTTTTTTGTAGGTTAATAGTCTGTGTAGGAATTTTAATGATTTTTTTTCTTGCTCCTTAGCGGATTGATTTGAGCATCCTTCTTTGGAAGCCATTAGCGTAGACCTCAGCGCTGATCAGTGAGTTCTGGATCTTGACAGCGCCCTAAAATTCACTGAAGGGAGAGGGCTCAAGTTGGACCTAGAAGAGGAAGCAGATTTTTAAAAAAGTCATGCTTGATAGCATATCTAGAGGAAACCTAAGTGTTAACTTTCCAGTAACTTTTGTAACTTCTGTTTTAGATAAGAATTAAGTACATGAATCAAAGAGAGGATTTAACCAAAGAGAAAATTTACGTAAATTAACCAAAACAACAGTTTTGGTAGACAAACTATTACTCATTGTGCACCTAAATTTGAACCTGACTGAAGATGAAGTTTAAAATTAAATGTAATTTATAGACAAGAAAATTATCCTGATTAAATTCGAATGATAAAGTAACCAGTTATAAATTTAATATATTATTGAAAAAAATTATTTTCTTAGCTTTAGTCAAAGATCAGTGTAATGAAGCCTTTAAACATTTGTCAACAAGGAACTTTAATATAGTATTTTTTATTTCAAATGCAAGCAAAAGTTTACTTAGAAATTGCAGAGATAGAAAAAGTGAGCCAGTGGACAGCATGGGCTCAGGATACAAATTGCAGATGCAAAGGAAGGGGCCTTGGAGCTTAGAAGAGACAGGGAGGGCGCCAAGACACAAACCTGGAGGGAAGAAGGGTGGGGGATGGTGAGGGAGGGGGGGAAGCTGATGCACCAGAGAGGGAGAGGGGGGAGGAGGAGGGACTAGTTATTTTTCAATTTATGGACAGTTTACACATTAGTCTCTTCAGAGGAGCTGGGAGTAATTCTTGAGTACTCAAGTACAGAGTACCTAGCATTACATTTCCTGTAAATGTGCGTTGAATTAGAGTGAGCACTTAGAGTAAGAAATAGTTCCTGAACCTTCACAATTAGTTCTAAGTCAAGGATGATGGCCTTTTCCTGGCTATCCCCTGTAATCTGTAAGTGAAGTTCACGTGGGACAGTGTGGCCAGTTGTGACCAAGTTAAGATGTTTTAATGTGGATTAATAACAAGTGCCAAAGCATTTTTGAAAACTCGGGAACATCCCTGATATTGTAACACTGCATGTGGAAAATAGTTAACTTATAAATGAATCTCGGAAGCATCATCTTAGTATATCGGGACTACCTGTAGAATGATTAAAATTAAGTCGTTTTTCTTTAGTACACAGATTTCTATATCAGAAAAGAGAAAAGGTTTATAACATAGTAATAAAGTTATCCTGAATAACTGTTGTACGTGACCTTTGGAAAGTGTGTGTTTGAAACTGACTACATTTTCTTCTTTGCCTTGAGTACTAGGAAATTTTGAACTAGATTTCTAATTCATTTTATTTTTACATTTGGCAATCCTGTTATCTTTGTGAAAGGAATTCAGGTGAAAAACTTCTCAGGAAGTTGCTTATTTATACATGTACAATGTTATAAAGATTAATTTAAAATTAGTTTGTATATTGTAGAATATTGTTAGTCAAAAGGTCTGTTCTATTGTCGGTGGTGGTAATAAGTAAAATTATCATTTATTATTATTAATATCCACAGTGGGTATGGTGTTAGGAGCCTGATATACATGTCATTTAATCCTTATAATAATCTTGCCTAAATACTGTTTAGCATTACCAAATACCATTTGAGACAATTATTATGCTTTGTTTTATAGATAAGGAAATAGAAGATCAGAGGTTAATAAGTAACTACCTATGGTCATGCTGCTGGTAAATGGTCAGCTGCGGCTCTGGATGAGGTGGCTGTGACTCTCAACATTAGTGCTCTTTTTACGTAGCTTCATTGTTACAAGGAACTTCTTGACTCAGAGGAGAACAGGGTCTGTGTTTGGAAACACATCTCTTCCTATCCTGCCTCTTCCCTCCAGGAGTTACAACAGGCATTTTTCATTGAACATGGAGCACAAAGAGATGCCCCCCTCAGGAGTTTGACTCTCTAAGATATTTGTACTGATTTTAAACTATGTCTTTTTCTTTTTCTTTTTTTTTTGGTAGAAGAAGCAACGATGTAGACTTGATGGTCAAGAAACAAAAGGATCTAAGTTCATTACCTCCAATTCAAGTGACTTCAGTGACCCAGTTTACAAAGAGATTGCTATTACGAATGGCTGCATTAATAGAATGAGTAAGGAAGAACTCAGAGCTAAACTTTCAGAATTCAAGCTTGAAACCAGGTAAATAAAAATCACTTTTTAAAATTAGAAAAGTATTCCATGCTCATCCTAGAAAATCTTGAAAACACTGAAAAAGCTAAAAATAATCTACAATCTTACCATTAAGAAATAACCATTATTAACAATTCAAATAACAGCAGCCACTTACAGTCTTGCTCAGGAATCTGTGAGTACAGCTCTGATTTTTTCCTGCCAGTCTGTTGGCTGAGAGACTAGGACTGAGGAGTCGAAGTCTCCATAGTTTCTGACAGTCTGCCAGCAATGTAAAGGAATATCTATCTTGTTATATTAAGTGTGTTTTAAATTTTTTAGTTGCTCATTTGGTTGTGGGATAATATTTTATTAATGAGATTGAGTATTTTGTCCATTTGTACCATTTTATAAGGAGGGTTTCTTTGAAACCAGATTACTTTAAAAAGTCATTTACCTACCAGGAAGTATTTTTTCCCTTGTTTTGTTTTCTAAAAATATGCAGAATAATAGCATGCATTATGTTTAACTATATATTGAATGAGAACTCAGTGTAGCTTAGCCAACTATGTGTGTGTGTCTTTCATGAGATGAATACATACTTAAGATTTTATTAGTTATTTTTTCGAAGACCAAATTATTTTGACTTGGGGCATGAGACAGGAATGACCTTTGGAATCCAGAAAATATGAAGGTTGTTGGTAGGCAATAGAACTTTTAGGCATTAAGAAAAAAGTTGACTACATGCAGTAGATGAGAAGTGTTATTGTTTCTGGCTGTCCCTTAATCCTTCTTCTCTTGTAAGGATTATTACTCCTCTTTCCTTTAAAATAGAGCTTCTACTACTTTTCAAAAGAGTACACACATAATATACTTTTCTTCTATTTTCTCTATATCTTAATTTGAGAAGAAACCTCATTTCCCCTTAACTTTTCCTGTTATGAAGATAACAACCTGTAGCCTTTGGATTTTCTGAGCAAAATTTTTGTCCTTCCTGGGTATGAAGACCAATTGCTTACTCGTGACTTTCATGAGAGCTAGAGATCTAGATGTATGTTTGTACGTTAATTCAACAAGCACTTACTGAATTCTAAGCACTACACTAGGCATTAAAGTTTTAAAGGTAAAACAGATCTTTTTCCCACTTTGTAAACCCCATGGTCTTCTGGGAAAATACAAAAACAAATGATCACAATGCATTTTGTACATTGAATACATGAGAGTACTACATGAGAATACACAAGAGAGTCTGTCTTGGGGATTCAGGGTGACATAGGAATTGAAGTGTCAGACAGCTCTGTTTCAGGCAGAAGAAACTCAAAACTCCTAATTCCTGATTGTATGTTTTTTTGCTACATGATCTTTTTTTTTTTTTAAGCTATTGTGCAACCAAAGTTATAGAACACGAAAGTATACCACATATTCGGGCAATGACATAGCATGTTTTGTCTATAGTATGTGATGTACCATGGGGAGTGGGAGCTTCTGAAGATTATACTGAAATCCTAGGTCATGTGGTGAAAGAACTCTATGCTAAAGTCTTCTGTTTTACTTTGTAAGCAGAAGGGAGCCCCTGAAGGTATTTTCAGCAGGAAATTGGCACTAGTGCTCAGTTCTCAGTAACATAAAAAGTGAATAGGAAGATTGTGACGGTGGCAACGCCTGCCATAGTCGAGGAAGCTACTGGGAACCGTACCAGAGAGAATTGAGGACACCTACAGTTTGAATGTTTCTGAGTTGGAATTGGCAGAAATGGTGATGGTTTGATTGTGGACGGGCAGGGGAGATGTAAAAGATGCAAGTTTCAGGAGCAGCCAGTTATACATTGTGTTGCCATTAGGGTTACAAGTAACCTTTTTAGTAAAATAGGGTTTCTCCAAAAAAAAAAAAGGTAATTAAGACAAAGTAATTCAGAGCTGTTACGTGACCAAGACGGGGGACACTCACAACACCTTAATGTGAAAGGAGGTGAGGGGCTGTCTTGCTGGGTTTGGGTAACGTGGAAAATCTCAAGCAAATAAAAATATATTAAACATTTTATCTTAAAATAACTACTAGTTAATCATCATTGTTTTCATGGACAGGATTCCCTTTCAGTGGTAGTTTAGAAAGGAAAACAAAGGCTTAAAAATATTTTTTAGTAGCCACTACTCAGTGCTGTGACCAAAGTGCCTTACTTGTCACCACATGTTCATAAGACGTGACTGTTACTACTGTTTGTATTTGCAAGGCGTTGTGCAGCTCAACCAAGTAAGTCCTGAAGGAAGTCTGAGTGCTGGTTGTGGCTCTCAGTTTTTTTTTTTGGAGAAATACATGCTGTTTGAAGAACATGACCACCTTTACCAGCCACTGTTACCCATTTAGGACAACCATTCCCCTCCCCACCCCGTTTGTGGGACATGTGTTTTAACAATCCCTATAATACTGAACTCTCCCCAGTCATATTCTACCCACGGTAAATGAAGAAAGCAGCATCTAACTAGGAAGTTACTGAGTGTCACAACATTTTTCTGGACACAGATCATTCTGGGGTATGTTATAAATTAGTTTTCCTAGTTAAATAGCTAACAGACATTCAGCTTTATTTCCTAGGCTCGTATATTTTCCTGTTCATCTGGACTTTTTTAGTTGTCTAACCTGCAAAAGCCAAAAAAAGGGAAGGGATAGCACAGTGTGTTTAATTTACCTGACTTTTCACACGTGGCAATAGAGCGATTCAACATTAATTTCAGGTTTTGCGTCATGTATGTCTTAATCCTTAAGGTGATCAGCTGCGTAGGTGGTGTATGGTGTATGTTGAAGACAGTGCTTTTACTACAAAAATAAAAAGTTACTTGTGAAGGAAAACAATAATTCTGTATGAAACCTAGTATTTTAACTACTTCTTTGCTAAGTAAGCTTTGAGTCTTGTTTCCTTTACATTCATTTTTAGCTCACATTTGCTAAGTTACGCTCTGACTGCCAGTGACAGCAGGTAAGAGTTCAGATTCCTGACTGTGAAATTCACCTAAGAGTTGATTTTATTATTTTCCTTAGAGGAGTAAAGGATGTACTAAAGAAGAGGCTGAAAAACTATTATAAGAAGCAGAAGCTGATGTTGAAAGAGGACAATTGTGCTGGCAGTTACTATGACTACATTTGTATTATTGACTTTGAAGCCACTTGTGAAGAGGGTAACCCACCCGAGTTCTTACATGAAATAATTGAATTTCCTGTTGTTTTACTGAATACTCATACCTTAGAAATAGTAAGTGAATTGTTCTATTTTAATTTTGTTCTTAGCAGCAACTGTCCTGGGGTTGGGTGGTAAGGCAGAGGGTCTCAGCTGCCGTTTCAGATAGAGTTAGGATTCTGAAGTGGGCTTTTTGCTCTTGCTGTGTATGTGGTATCAGCTTGATTAATAGAAAAGCTATAGTAAAATAATTTCACAGTCTGCATTTCTCCTTTTCCAATAGCTAAAATTACAGTGTTTTTTTCTGTTTGCTTAGAACACATATCTGGCTGGACATCAGAATCTCCTGGGTCATGGGCGGGGAGAAAAGATACTGATGCCTGATGCTCATCCCAGAGATTCTGGTTGAGCTGTTCTGTTCTGGAATCCCGACATCAGCACTTTTTAAAAGCTCAGTTGATAGGCAATCAGGGTTGAGAACTACTGCTATAGTGTGCTCTGATCTCTGAAAAATCACCTTTCAACTTAAAACTGGCCGTGTAATATATATGCTTGAGAGACTAGTTGTCAGTGCTACTCATTCAGGAAGTCACCAGCAATCCTCCAACACAATATTCCTTGCCTTGTAAAATCTGAGTGAGGATATATCATAACATCTCATTGTCCAAAGTTACTCCCAATAATTTGGGAGTAAATATAAAGAGGCTTTATGCATTAACATTTATATGGTTTTTTTGTGTTCTTTAGAGCCTCTTTTAGTTATATTTTTAATCAGCCTATTTATTTAATTTCCATGTCCAAAGCATATTAAAGGTAAATGAAAGGAAAAACAAGCTATGAAGGCAGATAATCTTGCATATCTCACTGCATTCTACTTTCTCTCTTACTCAAGGACATTGCTCTGGCAATTCTCCTCCCTCACTTAGACATTAATGATTTATTGCTGTCCCCTATATTGTTCCCGTCACATGCGAGCATGTTGTCATTTTTCACACTGTAAAAAGCCTTCATGTGATCCCATTTCCCCGCCAGCTGCCCTGGTTCTTTGTTTCTCTATGGCAAATTTCTTTGACAAAGTTGTACATACTTCTGACCATTTCCTCCCATTCTCTCTTAAATCCACACCATCTCAGGTTTGAGTAATGTATTCATTTCCATCACTCACTCCACTGAAATCAGTCATCATTGTCATCTTTGCCCTTTACCCAAATCCTGCAAAATTGACCACTCTCTCCTTGAAACACTTTCTTGAAGTAACTGACTGCAGGGACACCTCAATTCTCTTGATTTTTCTCCGGCCTCACTAGTTAATTACCTTTTGCAGTTTTCCTTTCAGGTTCCTTATTTTCTTCCCACTTCCTAATATCAGGTGCCCAGGTCCTCTTCTTTAATGATCTCCTCTGTCATCTCATTCCTTAGCTTTAGAACTTACATTCTGATGACTTCCAAATATAAATGTCCAATCTGGACCTCTGTCCAAATCCAGACTCCTTACTTAACATCTTAGACATCTCAACAGACACCTTAACAAGTTTCCAATTGAATTCACCCCAGATTACCGATTTTATCTTCAGCCTGCCCCAGCTTGAGTGATGGCCACTCTGTCTAATTGCTGTGTCCAGAACCTTGGTGTCATCCTCGATACCTCTGTTTCTCTCACATTACACATTCAGCCTGACAGTGACCCCTGTTTGCCTTCAAAATATATCCAGAACGGAGCCCCAGTCACTTCTTGTTGGATTTACTGTATTTACCAGCTAACCGGTTTCTGGGTTTCTATCCCTGACCCCCACAGCCAGTTCTCAACACAGTGTCCAGAATGATTCTTGTAAAATATAGGTCAGATCACTTTATTTCTCTGCTCACAACCCATCAGTAACGCAGAGTAAAAGTCCTAGGTCTTACATGATCTGTCTTCTTGCTACCTCTGATTGTATCTTACTGACATGCTTGCTGTTTCGCAAAAAATGCCATACGTGCTCCATCCCCTTCACCTCTTAGGCTTTTATCTGATTCCTTTTCCCCAGAGAGTTTGCTGCTAATTCCCTCCATCCCCGTCCTTCCTTAACTCTAACCTTCTAAATAAAGCCTGACCGGGTTACCTATTTAATAGTGTAGCTCAAACACTCCCACACGCCCAGTGTTTCTGATCGCTCTTACCTGCTCTGTTTTCTAATAACCCTCCTCACATTTTAACTAACTATGCAAGTTACTGAAATGTTAATTAAACATTTGGTCAATGAATGCATACTTCTCTGTAGCATCATTCTGTTAAAAGCATTAAATAGTAAAGTTTTATTGGTGTTAACACTTAGTATCACCCTCTTGTAATGATAAGTGAAGTTGCAGAATATTTTTGAAAGATTTTCATTTAAAATTATAAAGCAAAATATTGATACTTAGAAAAAGATAGACTTCATTTATTTATAAAATTTAATTAAGTAGAATTTTTTTCTTTTGTAGTATGTCTTGTAAGTAAAGAGCATCTAGGTTAAAAAAATTTTTTTATTCTCACTCAAGGGTATGTTTATTGATTTTGCGGTGGGAGCGGGGAGAGACACATTGATGTGAGAAATATCGATTGGTTGTCTCCTGTGAACAACCCGGGTAGGGATCGAACCCACAACCTTTTGGTGTCTGGGATGATGCTGCAACCCACAGAGCCACCTGGCCACGGCAAGAGCATCAGAGTTACAAAGTGCAAATGTTCTTTGCTCTCCTTTACGTTTGTTTTTTTACACTTGTTAGTGAATATTTATAATTCATCTACCTAATACACTAAGGTATAAGAAAATTATTCTTAGGAATTTTACTTTTTTTAAATTAAAAAATTTAATGTTTAAATCTACCACAAAGAATATTCTTTGTCTTTTTCTCCCTATCTGCCTAGTATTAACAGTTTCTGCCTATAAATCTTTGGGCTTTGAAATTGTCCTTAATTTTTAACAAGTGACTGAGTGTGATCTGGTAACAATACTGGCCTTACTGAGTTCACAGAGACGATGTGAGCATAAAATAAGGCAAGCAAGAAGGATTCTTGAAGAGGTTAAAAATTGCAGAAAAAGTAAATAAATAAACATTATCACCCTTTAAACTACTAGATATCATAGAGTCAAATTTTGACTATTTAGAATTCAATTACAATGGAATCTTTAATATAATAATGACTATTCAGGAGTAAATGCAAGCAGTAATCTGGAGCTAATTTGTTATAACTAAAGACTGGTATTTAAAATAATTTATTATTATTTGAAAAGCTTTTAGTATCTTGAAGGTAGAGGTTGCGTTTAATAAGCTTTACAGTTTCAAAACATTATGAACAAAATTTTTTTAACATTTTGCTCCTCAGGAAAATGTTTGTTTAAACTCTGCCACCTTGCTTGCAGACACTTGATTTCTCATAAAATGTTTTAAACTCCGAAACATAATTTTTTAATTAAAAAAATCAGAGTGCTTCTGGAGAATTTATCAAGGCACTCTCTTAATTAAAATGGATTATAAGGGGAAAAATCAGAGTGCTTTGGGCGTGGGGAGTTATCCTTAAACTGGTAAAGCTGCACAATTCTGTGCCACACGCACCTATGAAATCACACTGTCGTGTGACTGAAGTTGTCATGTATCGTGTGTCACCAACCTCATGCATCAAACATGGATTGACTGGCTGTTCTTGCCTTGTAGGAAGACACGTTCCAGCAGTATGTGAGACCCGAGATTCACACACAGCTTTCTGATTTCTGCATCAATCTAACTGGAATTACTCAGGTTATAATCTTATGTTCTTTTTTCAGGAGTTTGAAAGAAGTTTTGAAATTAGTGATTTATTTCGTAGTTTTAACACATTAGTGTTGTAAACAATTTAAGTTAATATGATACTCTGTTGCTTTGTAAAGATCTTTCATAGTGTAATGTTTAAGAAATTAGAAAAAGAAATTTTACATCTGGTAAAATTTTTGTCAGCTTTTCCTCTTAAAGAGTCGTAGTGATGACTCTGAAGTTTCATATGCTTGGAATGTTAGTAAAATAAATGTCATTGTGCTGAACTCAGAGCTAAAGTTTTAGAATCTATCTGCATTCAACCTGACTTTATATGCAGTAAAGTTTAATTTTTTACGTCTCTGATTTTTTGTTGCGCTCTAATGTGGCAGGCCCTTTGTTCATCTGTTTAGTTCCTTCCTTCATTCATTCACTCACTCACTCACTCACTCACTCAGCAGGTACTTGAGTGCCTGCTATACTTGCCAAGGTACTAGGGATACAAAGATGGTCAAGCCAGTCTCTCCAATTTGGTTAACAGTACATTACTCAGGAGGACACAGAATGAACCAGTGATTGCAATATGGTGAGGAAGGCTGAGAAGTCAGTGTTTCATCAGGATTTTGCAGGCATCTGAAAAAAGGGCTTCCTATGACGGATGTCCTGGGACAAGCTTCTCAACGTTGGTGAACTTGGGCTGAGTCATGATAGGTCAATAGGCAGAAAAGAATAACTGGGCATTTCAAGTGTGGATGGCAGAACTGTAAGTAGTTCAGGATGGTTCAAGGTCCATGGTCATAAATAAAGCTAAAGTGGTAGGCCCAGGTGAACCAGATCATGAAACACCTTGTGTGTTTTTACACTGAAAACCTTGGTACGTGTTTGGAAGGAGTTAAGTTTGGGTAAGATTCACATTGTAAGAAGACCAGTTTGGCGGTGGTATGTAGTATGTGGTGGAAAGATGTGAGCCTTGAAGTAGAGGTTACTGTAGAGGGCTGTGGCTCCCGCGAGAGGGGATTCTTTGTTCCCCACTCCAGACAGTCGGTAAGCTGCTGGGTTGAGGCTGATCTTAAATCTCGACTTTGGGAGTATTATGTGCTTCACTTGAAAGTAATCCTCAATACTTGGCTATAAACAGTTTTTTGTCTTAAAAATGAATTTTTGGTGTTTCTCGGCAAAGGAAACCATGAAGAATTTAAAATGTCATAGATAAAACTTTCTTTTTCTGTTCGTTTCCTGCTAATATTTGTGTCTGGGTGTTTTTTAGGACTACATGCAGCTACTCTGATTTTTATATGTTTTCCTTTTATATCCCCAGGATCAGGTAGACAGAGCTGATACCTTCCCTCAGGTACTGAAAAAAGTAATTGACTGGATGAAATTGAAGGAATTAGGAACAAAGTATAAGTATTGCATATTAACAGATGGGTAAGTAGGAAAATTATTATCTTTTTGTCTACTTGTTAAGATTAGAGATGTCCTTATTTACATAATAACCACAAAAAATTATTTACTAATGGAGACAATATTTTTCCTTTTGTATTCTTGTTCTTAGTTAAATTTGAATTGTAGGGATCAAAGAGAAGAAAGCAAACAAGGATAATAGTCTAATCCAGGACTAGAATACTAGAGAAAGATAAATATTAATATGTAAAGTGAAAACTGTTTTCATCAGGACACTTACGTTCTCAGCAAAGGCAAACTGTTGAGTCTTGGCTTTCGAGGTTCTCTCGTCTAGTCCTGCCCTGCGTGTGGAGCCTGAGCCACCGGCCGTCGCTCTTTTCCCCTCCAGCCAGGCTGGCCCGTGCGTCCCACGGCGTGTCCTTCATGTTCTTCCTCGTGCTGTCCTTTCCACGGGGCCGTTCTCTTCCCTGACCACTTCTTTGTTATTCAGCAAAGCCCATCTCATGCTTTACTTCGGACGTTACGTTTCACGTTGATTTATTTTTTCTTGACGTCCTGTGGTAGCCTCTCAGATGCGTGTCATTCGTGTTGGCATCCCACTAAATATTTGGATGTCTAAACTTTAAGTATGTTAAAACATGTTTGCAAGGAGATTAAAAACCCTTTTAGAGCAAGGACTTTTGCTACTTGGTAGTCTTTTGTATAATGCTTACTATAGTGCTGAGCTCAAAATAGATGCTCAAAAAGCATTTGTGAAATGAAAGATTAAGGGGGAAGATAAGAAACATCAAAACAAACATTGTGCCAAGGTGGCTTCTCTCCCATAAAGCTATTAAGGTTCAGGAAGAAAGTCCTAATAGTCAATTTCTGTTTCATACTGTGGAAGTTTGTACACTGCACCTATGATGTCATAGACATGAAGGGTTTAGAGACCCTCACATACAGCGGGGAAAGAGCAATGAATTTAATCACTTTGTAATTGTGTTTAAAAACGGATTTCAAACACACGTGAGCAGTGTTCCTGCCAAAGTACATAGGTGTTCCCGGCGTAACACATTATGTGTGATTCTGTAAAAATCTCACATTCTGGGGCAGACCATTCAAAGCCGGTGCCATTTTGTAACTGGAGCACTAACAAAATCAGTAATTGATGCCTCCAGACACACTTGGAGCAGCCCAGGCAAGCATCTCAGGGCAGGTGAAAGTCATCGCAGAGGATGTTACAGACGCATGGAAGCAATGGGGTCCTGGGGACAGGCACTGGCTTGTAATTGTCTTAAAGTACAGTTGAAGTTTACTCTCAGATCAGCTACTGTCCTGGCAATGGGACCCCAGAAAGAAATCTTTCTTTCCTGCCAAAGGTTATAAGTTTGACTGCTACTATTCTGATTCCCTTTGGCTAGGAAAGCCCATGTGCAGAACTGACACAATTTCCGCTTTGTACACTCCATATTCTCCTATTGAATGACATAGGTTGATTGGTGTTACAGAAGCACACTGCAGCAAAACAGATTGTGCTCTAACTACTTGATACAAGTTCCATTTGTCTCCTTCACATATTTTGTTAACTTATGTTTTATTGTTTTATTTCAAAATACACCCTCAAAGAACTTGCTGATATGATAAACTTGGCATTAAAGCAAAACTTATTTTAGAATTATGCAAAAATAATCAACAAGATGTAGGTTTGCCCAGTTAATGAGAACCATGAAAATAATTGAGATGGGCCTTGTAAGAATTAGTTTGTGAAAAAAAATTTAATATACCCAACTTCTTATTTTTTGTTAAAGTTTATGTTTGGATCTGTATTTTGGAGAAAGATTTTAAAAGGGAACATGTGTAAATAAGAAACAGAATGGCTTAAAATACTTATTTGTAAGAATAGAATGGCATCGAGTTTATCTTTTTTGTTGTTTCTGATTTCTAAGTTCATGGGATATGAGTAAGTTCCTGAACACTCAGTGCCAGCTCAGTGGGCTCAAATACCCGCCTTTTGCTAAAAAGTGGATCAATATCCGAAAGTCATATGGAAACTTTTACAAGGTAAAATTTTTGCATTTTATTGATTATACTCTCATATGCTCTTGACACATTTATTATAGTTTGTTTACACATTAAGTTGTGATTTACTATGTGCTTTTCACAGAAAAAGGCCATATAATTGTTACTTCTCAGATTCCAAATTAGTTCATCTGAGTGGAGAAAGATAAGCTGTTTTTCTCATTTAACCTGTTTCTTAAGTGGTTTAACATGATCTTCAATAATGTGTTTGAAACTGCAAGGCTATTCAGTTTGTGGATTGTTTGTGGGACAATTAATCTCCACTGAATTTTATCAGACTTAGTATGTGTGCAGCATAAATTTTAAAAATAATGCTGCAAAGCTTATACTAATCGGCAGTCTTCCCCATGGCCCTGATCGTTCTGGTCTGTGCTCTGAAGAAAACACTTTCAACTTTTTAAGGCTATTCTAATACTTACCTTCATATTTCTTTCTTTTTTTTTAAAGACCTTTTTTTGTTTTTTTAAGATTTTATTTATTCATTTTTTTAGAGAGAGGGACAGAAATATCAATGTGTGGTTCTTCTGCTGGGAACTGGCCTGCAAACCAGGCGTGTGCCCTGACTGGGAATCGGACCGCGATTGTTTGGTTCACAGGCCCATGATCAATCCACTGAGCTACACCAGCCAGGGCCATATTTCTAAATTAGATGTTTATGCTGTCTTGAATTTCAGTTTGAGGTCGCTCATAAGCTCCTGCAATGGAAGAGGAAGTTTAGCTCATTGAAAAGCCACCATTCCTGCAGGTCCTTCTCCTCCCTGCATCTTTCTCATGTAGTCACATTACCTCTAATTAAATCATTGCTCAGTGTGTACATTCCTACATGATAGTGCTCACAGCCTTTCCTCAGATTCAGTAACTGACTTCTTTAGTTTCCTTATCCTGTTCCTTTCCATTCAAACTGTATATCTTGGCTCTGTCTGCACTCAGAATGTTCAGGTAGTCTGTCAGTTTCATTTTTTTTCCTCGGGGGAATACGTGGAGTCTCGAATCCCACTGTGATCCGAACTGTTTGCTGTTGAGGCTCCTAAAATCATCTGGGAGGTTTCCTCTTCTTCCCTATCGTCTGTCAGATCAGTGTCGTCTTTTTTCCTTTACTAAATTTTGGTGAAGCATATCCGAAATTAACTTCATTAGAGAAGTTTTTTTATTATAATTTTCTTTGTGCGTGGTTTTAACATTTCTTAAAACTGTTGAGAACTATGAATACAGAAAAGTGGAGTTTGACAAGATCATTTTAAAGTGAAAAATTCCTTGTAATTTCTACTCACTCAACCTTCTCTCCCCCCTCCCAGAGCTCCTTTTTAATGGGAATCTGTCTTGCTTTTTTATATAGCTTTAATATTTATATGTTTATCCTTATATAGATAGGTTTTGTCTTTTTTTAACATAATATAATTAGCCACATACTGGCTTGGGAAGTCTTCCCTCCTATTCAGTTTTTACAAGAGTTTGAGAAGAATTGATGTTAACTCTTCTTTAAATGTAGAATTTACCAGTGAATCCAACTGGTGCTGGACTTTTCTCTGTAGGATGTTTTTGATTACTGATTCAGTCTTCCTCACTTACTGTAGGTCTACTTAGATTTTATCTTCATAGTTCAGTTTTGGTAGGCCGTGTGTTTCTGTTTCGTAAGTGAAATAGTCTCTTTCACTTAAGCTCTTTAATGTGTTGGAAAAGTTATTTTTATTTATTTATTGTTTCAATTTTTATGAGTTTATTTGAGGCAAACCGATGACAAGACCGGAGAGCGAGGTCTCAGTTGCTGCTGGAAAAGGTTTTTCATGGAGCATATTCTTTTGTATCATTTGTTTTGTGATTCTCCTCGTAACCCCATGAGTAAACAATAGTACAACTGTACAGACGGAGAAGCTGAACTCTAAGATATATGGATGATTTAGCTATATAAACTGCAGAATGTAGAACTTAAAAAAAAGATTTTATTTATTTATTTTTAGAGGGCAAGGGAAGGAGGAGAACATCCATGTGTGAGAGAAGCATTGACTGGTTGCCTCCGGCACGCCCCCTTCTGGGGACCTGGCTCAAAACCCAGGCATGTGCTCTAAGCGGGAATCAAACTAGTGACATCTTGGTTCTCAGGCTGATGCTCAATCCACTGAGCCACACCAGCGAGGACCAGAATGTAAAACTTAAGAAATCTTCTTTTTAGTAAGGATATACTGAAGATAGAATAGTGGTTCTTAGAAGTGAAATCTGGGGACTGTGTAATATTTTTATATTTATCAAAATGGAGCTGGTATTTAAATAGGTTGAAAAATGCCACATGACATTGTCTTATATTCTTGATCATTATTGTTCATCGTCTAGAAATGCAAAATATTTTTGGTGCTCTGCCTGAGGAGTCAGTCAAGGAAAATAACACATTACAGAAAAATAGCGTGCAAAAAAGAGCGAGTTTGCATTAAATGGTAGAGCTTCAGTTTAGAACAACAACACATTACCTTTTATAAATGATTTGTTAAGTTACAAGACTCCAAACTTTTTAGCTGTCTTGAGGATTCCATCTGTTGATACATATTTTCATTAAAAACACTAAAGCCAGGTGGCTCCGTCTCTCAATGGATATAGCCCATTGGACTTCTAAAAACACTAAAGCCCTGGGGGTTTGAGTTACTTATTTGCTTTAATGAACCAGAAATATTTGCCCTTTGCCTAAGTTTATTTAGTTATTACTGTTAATTTTCCATTTCTTATTTTTCTACTTCACGGTGACTTGTAGAATACTTAAGAATTGTTTACTGTTTATTTATTTTCAGGTCCCTAGAAGCCAAACCAAACTGACAATAATGCTTGAAAAGCTAGGGATGGATTACGACGGGCGGCCTCACAGTGGTCTCGATGACTCCAGGAACATTGCCCGCATAGCAGTCCGAATGCTGCAGGACGGCTGTGAGCTCCGAGTCAATGAGAAGATGCACGCCGGACAGCTGATGAGCGTGTCCTCCTCATTGCCAATAGAGGGCGCTCCCCCTCCACAAATGCCGCATTCTAGAAAATAACAGTGGGTTTGCCTTTTTGCCTCTGGATCATTGACTGGAATTGATACAAAGAGGTAGCAGATGAATACTTAATTCAGTGCAAAATTGAAGCACCTTAAACAGAAAATCTTATTACAGCTCTAGACAGAGTCTATGGAGAAGGCGTATTGAATTGTCACCAGCACTTTTATATGAGCAGTATTTGTTACACAGTAATCGTTTCTGCTTAGAACTTGGTTTTATAAATTAAGGTGGCCAAGATGTGTTCCTTTGGTTTTAAATGCAAAGGTCTATTGACTCTCCTTTCGAATGTCATTTCTTATTGATGTTAGAATGTATAATGTATTTCTACATTAATATCATTAGATGAAATTATTTCTTAAATGCAGAAAAGATGGGAAAGCAGACCTTATCTTGCCTTTGGGTTTTAAGAATATTATAGGCCGATTGATTTTTGAAGTTTATATGTTAAATCCAGCAGTATGTTAAGTTTCATGAAGTACTTGGCACATATATCTGTCTGTTTCTTTTCGATTCATAATTGGAAGACTTGTGAAGATTATAGGGCCTGGTTAAAAATTCAGTATTGACATTATCATGGAAAATCCAAAGACAACACCATTTAAAGGAATGTAAGGGCTGTACCTCAGATTTTATAATAATACAGGTAAATCAGTGAGGTTTGGGTGCCAGCTTTTTGATTCCCTTCCTCCTTGTCACATATTTCTGCCCTGATTCTTAAATCTAAGAGACCATGCTTTGAAATAGACTTAAAATTGAAGATCACTACTGAATTTTGCATTTGTATTGAACATTGTGAGGTTAATAAAAGTCAAATAATGCTTTCTACCCGATCTTATGTTTTTATTACATAGTGACTGGCCAATAGATTGTTGACTAGTTAATTCTTAACTGGCTATAAAAAACAAAAATGTGTTCACAGAGTTTAGAAAGTAAAATTCCTTATTTAGAAGCTGAAAACACATATTTTCAGAATTGAATTTTCCCCTGTAGTTTTTATGAACAATTTCACTGACATTGGTCCTTTTCCATGGAACAATTTTATTGACACTGTTTGCTTCTTTTCTTTTACTTCTAATCATAATTGTGATGCTACTTTATTTTAATAATGTATGTGTTATCAAATGAATTTTATGGAGGTTTTTCAACCCTGGTACATAGAGGAAAAGTAGTTATTTTTCTGGATATGAGAATATACAGTGCTGTAGGCTCCTCACTTGAAAGAACAAATTTCTGCCCTTGGGCAGTAGCTGGAGAGTCAGCATAATGAAGGAGAAGTGGGTAACAGAAGGCACTGGAGTGGGGGGCGGTGTATGATGTCCTTAGACAGACTGGTAGGGAGTAGAGCGAAACATCTAGGTGTTTCAGGTTTGTACAGAAAACTTCAGGTTTTTACAGTGACTGTATGCTGGGATTTTTGTGAATCCCAAATATCAGCATATAATATGCCTGTGGTATTCCTCAGAGTGTAAAAGAATTTCCTTCAAATCCTTACTGTGCCAGGGCAGAGGCGTGGAGGAGAGCAAATCACTGTGGAGACCGAGGTGCCAGCAGGGCCACTTGGCGTACTCCTTAGGGGATTTTTTCTTTAGGCAAAATTCAAGCTCACGCCACAGCAAAACTATAATTATCTCTCACCAGCTTCCAGAGTGGCTCATCCACAGCTGAAACTGCAAGAGGAGAACCCGAGAATGGCAAAGAAACACTACCTTACCCTGCCCTTTTGTAGTGAAGGCCACAGTAAGATGTGC
Organism: Artibeus jamaicensis; assembly: GCF_021234435.1. NCBI lineage: Eukaryota > Metazoa > Chordata > Mammalia > Chiroptera > Phyllostomidae > Artibeus > Artibeus jamaicensis. The sequence goes on along the minus strand of NW_026522056.1, from coordinate 15,228,773 downwards.
TGGGCTTCTGCCCACCCACTCCCCACGGGGCAGATTTCTCTGAGGGGACCCCTCCTGGTGCCATGCTGCTCTGGCCTCATCGATGCGGCGATGTCGCCAGAATGCTACCCATGTGCCCGCAGGACGCTCGACACTTCATTGTCCTCCAGAGCTTTGCCTGTTTTAGGAAAGCATCTCTACTTTTGTTGGTTTATAGTTGTGTCTGTGTTGTCTTTGTTGTTCTTGTAGGGGAAGTGAGCATTGGCACCTCCTAGCCCTTCATCTTGCTGACCTCCCTCTCCTCTGAACTCATTTTCCACTGCTCTGTGGACTCTGTCCTCCCCTGGGTCTGGTGCACCTCCCAGCAAATGGACTTCGTCCTGGATTTCGCTGAGACTGTTTAGTCATGCCTGTTCTCAGGAGAGGACATTAAACCTCAGGAATTCTGCTTTCTACCTTCTGGTTTTTACTGTGTCCCATTGTCTTTAAGGTCTTCAGCAATGCTGATTCTTGCAAGGACAGTGCTGAAAGGATAAATGCCTTTTAGTACTCCAGGAAACCAACAAGATTAATAGTTCTTGCCAGTTTTTATTTCGTATTAATATTATACTACATACTGTAATGATGTTCATGTGTATTATTTATTATTTACCAAAAATGCCTTTTGTATTTTTAGCCATTAGCTGTGTTCATTTTTTGCTTTCTACTTTTCACTTGTTCTGATAAATTGACATGCCAGGTTTCTCTAGTGCTATTTCCGATCCACAATCTCAGGACCAACTGAGGTGTATACCAGAGCACTGTATTTTGTCTATTTTGTTTTGTGTTCTTTTTGGATAAAATACTTCACAACATTTGCTATGAAAAAATCTTTTTCCGAAGTGTCTTTTTTTTTTTTTTTTTTTGCTTAAAAATAGACCTGCTTAATCAGCCTCATAAGGACAAGTTTCCACCTGGACTGAAATGAAAAACCATAGGAGTCACTATAACATGTCATCTATTAGAAGGGATCTTGCATTGTTGAAGGCCAGTTTATGGTTATTTTTTCAATGTGGGGTTGGCTGCCATGTTCTGTTTAGTATATCGTCATGACAGTTATCCCCAGTGATCATGCAAAATAGAGTAACTCGGAAGACAGGAAAAGAGCTGGTAGTAAAATTGAGGACGGGAGAAAGCAGGGAGGTCCAGATAACCCACCGTTTGTTTGGTGTAGGCTGTAGGCGGGGTTGCCAGAACCACTGCCTGCCTCTTGCACGAGCATGCCCCTGCCCTGCAAAAGCCCGCTTGGAAAGGCTGTATTTCGAAGGAAGGCTTTCGCTGTCTAAGCTCCTGTGGACAGTGCAGATTCTGTGAGAGCCAGGACTGGGACTCTTGCATCTTTGATTCCAACAGTGTGTGATTCCAAAAAATGCCTTGCACTGAGTTCAGTGCCAATAAATGAATGACGGCCTTAAATATCCTTTTTAAAAGTTACACTTGGAAGTTTCCTCTTTCTTCTTCGGCATCATAAACCTGTATTTCAGATCCCTTGCCCTCATGAAGTTTCCAAAGCCCATGAATTTGTTAATCCAGAGCAAGCGCTGGCAAACTACCTCCCATGGGCTGAATCGGGCCCACTTACTGTTTTTGTATGGCCTACGAACTAAGAATGGTTTTACATTTTGAATGGTAAAAACATTAAGAGATAATAATGTAGGTATCCTTGGCTTTCTGAAAACCCACATTATGCTACTTTGCTTTCAAAGAAGACCTGCATTGGTACCTGTTTTCACTGACTGTAAAAATCCAAAAATTTTGACTTTTACGAAAAAAGCCATTAGCATACTAAAGCAGGTCTTTTGTAAAAGTAAAGTGGCGTAATGGGAATTTTTGGAGAGTGGGTATACCCTTTGCTGTATGCCATTTCAGTTTACAGCAGGTCACAGGAGTGCTGTGCTAAAGGATGGCAGGGGAAAGCTGTACTTTAATGTGAAGTTAAATTTGTTTTTGTGATTTTTATAAATAAACTTTTATTGGAACAGTTGCTCGCCTGTTTGCATGTTCTTGCTGCCTGCTTTTGCACTACATCAGCAGAGTTGAGTAATTGCAACAGAGACCATCTGGCCAGCAAAGCCAAAGACACCGCTGTCTGACCCTTTGCAGGAGAGGTTGGCCTACCCCAGCCACCTGGACCTAGAGCAATATAAATGTCCATCAGTACACAAGAAATCAACTGTAGTAAGGATGCTAAGCCACCGTGGAATTGCACCTAACTTTGAAACCTGTAGGATTGTCATCTCCATTTTACAGATGGAAAAAAATGAGGTATAGAGAGGTGCATTTGCCAAAGTTTATGCAGTGGGAGTTTCAAACTGAGTCTGACTTCAGCATTAGCACTTTTCCTCTTTGCTATGCCACCTCCCCCGTAGACTTCAGCTCATTTGAATTCTAGGGACAGATTGGTTGTCCTACAAAGTCTGAACACCCACCTGCTGCACTTGAGGCATTTTCAACGTCTGTACTAAATGTTGCATATCAGGAAATAATTTGGTTTCATTCTTTGGGTGGAACGAATGTGCAAATACTGTTAACTTTGAAGGTAACAGGCTTGCAAGGCTTCTTGGGGATAGGGGTCAGTGGAAAGGATAAGGGTTTATGTTGTGAATTTTCCCCAGGGAGCTGGAGGTGAGGACTATAATGAGTCTGCAACGAGACAGAGGTCAGAGGACTTGGCCAATGAGAGGCTGAGGGGTGGAGGTCATTGTTTTTAAGGATTGTGCAGCAAGAGTTGAGGGAGAAAAAAGCTGATGAGCCTGAGGCCTTAGCTAGATCTGCTTTTGCACTTGTACTTGATCATTCCCAAGGAAAATCTCTTCATATTTATTCTGGGTGAATACTGATGAATCACTGTGATAAAACCCTTTGGTTTGCAGGCCAGCACCCAATCCACTGAGCCACACAAAACGTTGATAAATCATTGTGGGTGTAGTATGATCAATGACAAGTTTAGAATACTAATTCTTCCTGTATTGAGTAAGAGAACAAGATAGGAGAAAACATGATTTTCTGTAGAGTTGGTGATGGCCGGTGACTTGAAGATTGGACCTTCCCCTTCATGTGCCCATTCCCACTTGCTGACCCTGCTCCTTCAAACGTTAACCTGCTTTGCCTTTGAATTTGTTGTCGGTGGGACTATGATTACAGTCACACACAATGACCTTGAAACCTGGGAATTACCTGTGGCTCACCCTCCCCTTTTAGCACAATGTCCTTGGATTGTTTCTCATTCACAGTATCCTTGCAACAGGCTGTTTCCACCCTAGCTACCCAAAGTATTGCTAAAATGCTAGCGGACTCTTGCTATTTCTTCCAATGTGTGACTGTCATAAAATATCTTCCTAAAATGCTGCATATTGGTCTCAGAAACCTTCACATTTCTCGCAGGATGAAGCACAGCTCTCGGCGTTTAAGACCCTCTACAGTCTGGTTTCCGGTTGCCTTCCAAGTTTTGTAGCAGCCGCCTGCTCAGGACTCATCACTATTCCTGCCACAGCCACACCTGCATCACACCTACACTGTCCTACTTCTCGTCCCCAGCAAATTAGCCCATCACTCTTATTGTCTCAGGGTTTTTAAAGACCTACCTCCACTCCAGCCTTCACCTTCCCAGACGACCCTGACCTTTGGCAGTAACTCCATTTGTTTTATACTCATTGGACCCTTTGCATGTGCTCTGCAGACTTGTATTTATCTCAGTGTCTCTCCAGTTCTCCAATGAGACTATAAATTCCTCCAGTGCAGGTTCTCACATGTTGTATCTCCGGAACCTAACACAGAAGGGACGCTTAGTTAAAATTTATTAGTGATGGTAAAATTTGTTCCATGAAATCAGTATGTTTTCCTGAAATTGCAAAGGGCAGAGAGCTTAAGCCTTGACTGCTTTCTGATAGAGAAGAAGTCACTGCCGGAGTAGAGTTTGACAGATGAGCTGTTTCCTTCTCTGTTTGTGCACCATCAATACATTTTTAGAGACTCCCCCACAGTAGCAGGAATGCTTAGTCCTGTCTATGCTTGGCTTCCCCTCTAGATGCCAGAAAAAGCCAACAGATGTTAAGCTGTCTTTCCTAGTTGTTCAGCCTAGGCACTGCGGATTGAAAAAAAAATTGCTCCAAGTATCTTTTGTCTTGAAAAGGGTCATTGCTTAACCTTTCCTTTTTCTAGAGCAGTGATTTTCAAACTTCTTTTTATTTTTTGCACAAGTACTCCCTTGTGCAAATAGTTTTTAAAAAATAGTTTTAGAAGAAAATGTGTTTCTTTGCACAATTAAAGCTGTTCCTGAGTTTAAATATTGGCAAAGAATATCATTTCCAGCATAGTATAAATATATTGGCATTTTGAAACAGTGTTCATTGTTCTTTCAAATATGTCTGATACAGTTCGAATACCATAGGAATTTAATTAATACCATCACCCATGTAGAAAACACATAAAGATATTTAAATGTTTAAATCTTTTCTTTTTCTCCCTGAGCTTATCTTCTTACTGCAATTTTTCTACAAGATTTTATCCTAATATACTAGAATACAATACCTCAATGGGACCCAACAAGTTGAACTGTGAAAATACAAGGTCATACTATTGCAACAATAATGGGGAAGAGGATGTACGTATTCACGTGTATTGTCACAGAAAGGACAAAAGTAAAGGCAGTAAAACATACCGCACAAACTGACCACTCAATAAACTGAGAAAGTGCCCAGCGATCACAAGGCAGGCGCTTTCTAACGCCCACCACTAACACCAGGGCACATCCTCTGGTCCTCCTCAGAGCAGCTTGGAATGATGCAACGAGGGCGGAGCAGCAGGGTGGGCCTGATTGTATCAGATCAGGTTTTCAAGGTCTTGGAGTTTGTTGCCCTAGGATATGCTATATATTTTTATACCTGAAAGTCATATCGATTACTATTATAGATTTTTGCAACAAAAATGTGTACACTTTAAACTTATTGTCACCTTAAGACTGTGCTAAACTTCTACATTGAGTTATTAAAATTATGTTACATAATTGATCAAACTGTAAGTATATTAAAGTTTTTGATATTAAGTGGAATAGAAACATTTTTTTAAGTCCTCTTTTAATGACATTATTTTTCTGATTAGTTCCTGTGCCTTTGGATAAGAATGAAAGAGGGTTCAAGGTCAATTCTATTTATATCTTTTACTTCTATCTGAGCAGATGCCAAAAAACAGCCCTTAAATAAAGGGATGGGAATGGAAGTGGCTTTATTGAAAGAGATTTACTCAATTCTTTAAATTCAGTGCTAAAGTCCCATTGTTTTTAATCATCCTTCAGCTGACATGATTAGTTTACTGTTCATTTTTTTGTTGTGTGAAAACAGAACTGGAAACTGCCTAACCTTTAGAAGAGTTTGTTACTTATAATTGTTCATTCTCGAATTCAGGGTTTATGGGCTTGTAAACCCCAAGGCTTTTTATCCAAGACTATGAAATGATTATTAATTGTACCTGTTACTCTTTCACTTAAAAAAAAATCATTTAATCCAGATGGAAAATCCAGCCTGCTACTTTCAAAATACCCTTTCAGATACATTGGTTGATACAACTAATGCTCTAAATATATTTTCATCATGATATATATTTCATTAAATATATAATTTATCAAAACTTTGGAGCTACAGATTTAATCATTCCATGCATGGTAAATATTCACCATATAATGAAATCAAATACCAACTGTCTCATCATTAAATCAAATAACCAAATTGGACGTTTCTGTCAGAAAAAGTCTGACTTGAAAATTCAAATGTGTTCATGAATTTTGAAGACTCTTCTAAAAATCATTAAAAATATCACAGAACACCTCTTATAAGAGATTACTCAAAGCAGTCAATAATCTAGATTTAACATAATTTTTAAAAACAAGGTAATTCAATATTTTTTCATTATTTAACTTGTAACAAGTCACAGTCATCCATAAGCTGAAATTGTAAGTTATTTAGGAAGCAAGTATGTTGATAAGGAGAGATACTCTTTCAATAAAGGTGTGTGCATGTATTGAACTAGAGTGTTTAGCTTTTGGTAGAATTGGGAATCAAAAAATAGATAGGATCAGACTTTTCCTAAAGAATGTTTTATAGTCTGCTAAAAACTGGTGTGGCAGCTAAAATCTAATTTATTATCTGTTAATAAGTGATAGGAAAGATTAATAAGTTGAGATTTGACTGTATTTAGAATAAATATTTCATGACAACATCATCAAAAGTTTTGTCTGTCGGTTTTATTCAGTGCATCGTGAACATTCTGGAAGTCCTGAAAAAAACAGTCACATTTAAAATAGTCGGCATCACTGAACTGTTCTTGTTTTAACTGCTCCAAAGTAGTGTTCAGTCAGTGAATGTCCCTATGATGAATCTTTTAGATAGTGGAAAAAATTACTTATGAGAAAAGCTATTTGTAGCATTTACTGTTTCTTTCTAGCCCTTGCTGCTTTGCTGGTGGGGCTCCCATCAAGAGTGATATGTGTCTTCCTGGCAGGAATCTGGAGGTGGAAGTAGCCAATTTGTTAAATAAAAGCCCTCATTACTCCCACTGTACCTCACTTTACCACACACCCCAGTTTTGAACATCCTAACAATTCCCCAAACATCCCATCTCTAAATCCCCCTTAATGGCTGCATAGAACAGGGGAGGTCAGGCCGCCCCAAGGAAGCCACTTCATTCCCTGTAGAGAGAGTTTGTGCTTTTGGTTTATAGAGTGAGAAAAATGTGGTGGGTGCTGTGTTTCGTTCTTCAGCTCCCTTAGTTTGGAGGAAGCATGTGTGTGAAAGTCAAGAATGTACAGGGAGAGTCCTTTAACATGACCTTTGCTCAGCGATCCCTTGAAAGGTTTTGAGGTTCCTTTCACAGGGTTAGACATGTGCCATCTAAAGAAGACCTCTGGTCCAGAGTGTTGAAACTCTCAGTATGTTTGTAAAATGTTTTCATCAGCAATGTGTGCGTGTGTGTGTTTTAATGTGTGTGTTCACAGTTGGTAAAAGCTCTTATTCAGGACTTCCTTAATGGGCACTGAGAAAACTGGGTTAATCTTTTGTAGAGGGAGTGTAAAACAAACTAACCTGCATTAATGTCATAAAGCTCATCTGTCAACCAGCCTACACCAAGCCTCTTGAGTTCCCTTTATCTGATAATGTCAAGAAACCTGGGTGAGCATTCTTCCCACCTCAGTCGAGGGCTTTTTCAGTCCTGAGCCAGGCTGAAGCTGCCTACAGACAAGGCACAATGTTAGGAAACAGTTTTCAGTGCAGACAGCTGAAACCCAATCGCTTGCCCTGCTGAGTGTTCTGATGATTACGCGGCCCTTCTGCTAGCTTGTTCCAAGTGGAGAAAGAACACCACGAGGAACAATGACCATGATGTCTCGTTCTTTCTGTGTGTATAGGGAGGAGAATGTGGGAACTTCAAACAATAACTTAATAATGGTTCAGGAAATTCAGGAAAGACAGGTAAATATAATAAATAAGCCTTAAGTCATAAATCCTACATTCCTTACACAGGCAACTTCTTTCTGTTCCACCAGTTAGTGTTTGGGGAGGAGAGCTTTTAAAAATTAGATGTGATAAAAAGTTCCAACTTAGCAATTTAAACCATTCTTGTACGTGTTCTACTGTATGGATGAATGGGGCACAATAAGAATCTTATGCTGTTTTGGAGACCACAGTTCTTTATTCTGGAGAGAGGCTATTAATTCAATCAAAGATTACCCTTTACTACAACATTATTTTTATGGCCTTACTGAGTCAAGTCATTTATTCCAAGGCTCTGTTTGACCGTCTGGCTTGGGGAGAAAATTTACTGCTTCTGTTCAAGGTAGAAGGGAATAGAATGAGGTGAAGCACCCGGGATTTCTCAGAGCTGAGAGGAATCTGTAGAAAGACAAGGAGCAACTTGGAGACTGTTTAACCAGAGTGCCTCATCCGGTGTAAATTCCCCTAACCTGTGTCCTTGGTCCTCACCTTGATTTCTTCCTGTGAGGTATATTATCACCTCCCTGCAAATGGTTCCTAAAATGTCTCGTCCGGACCTCTCTTTCGAGTTGCAGAACTTCTTCTCCCCCAGTTACTGGGTGTTTCCTGGGTGTTAGCAGCATTTAGATTTAATATATTGAGAAGCAAACACATGGTTATCCCTTCCCTCATCCCTGCTCCCAGCCTATGCTTTGGTCACCTGCTCTTCACTCACATTCAGAATCTGTGGCAAAGCAGCCAGTTGCCCGTTCGTTATGCTTGTGGGGATGCTTCACATGTCCACTAGCAGGCCTGCGTGGCTTTCTGCCCTCGAAGGTTAGGGACTATTTCTTTAGTTGGGATCAATGACATACCATCATAATCACATTGTTTATAACTCAACCAACAAATACTATTTCATTTTAATTGAGAAAATGAGGCTTACCCAGGGAAAGATAACTAACTATGTAAAGTAACTAGTTAACTAAGCAACTAACTATGTAAAATAAGTTTAAAAAGGCACTCGAGTGCAGCCTGGTATTTAAGAGCATAAGAGCATGGGCCAGATCTGGGCTGTGATCTTGGTTCTAACACTCACTGTGTCCTTGGTCCTTGGTCCACTCACTGTGTCCTTGGTCCACGGGTGTTGCTTACACAGGGTTACTTAACCCACGTTCTGACTCCCAATTTTCCCTCTCAAAGCGTTCAGTGTAGGTTTGCTGTAGGAATTAAATGTGGCAATATCTGAATCATGCCTAGTGACTTATGGCTGAGCACAATAGAATAAAACACAAAGAAAACATCTTCAAAATTCACCGTGGTGTTTGAGGGGGTCATAAGCAGTATGATACACTGGATGTAGGGCTTCAGGTCTAGGGCTCCTTAGATTTTCCATGATGATGGGATGGGTGATACCAGAACCTGGAGTGGAATTGAGATCGTTGGCAAAAGCAGAATGGCTTTGGCTGTGGGAATAAGGGGGATATGAGGGACAGAAGGGCTGCCGGGGGCCAGATTGGCAGACACATCACTATATCAGTTCAGTAGAAGGACAGCTCACACCAACCCTTGTGTAGATTTAGGTACCCAAGTGCCAATTCCCCATCATCAAGTGGAGGTGATGGAGAAGTAAAATGATTACCGTCCACGATGTGGTCAGGGATCATGGAAGACATCACGGGAGCAGAAGAACAGGTGAGTGGACGGAGGAGTCTGGGAAGGCCTGCTCTCAGGGGACACAGACGCTAAGTCTTAAGGAACAAGCCAACAGATATTAGAAGAGTAATAGGTGACCGGGCAGCAGAAACAGCATGGTGTAAGAAATAAAAGTGTGGGAACATAAAACACGATTTAAATCTCTAAAACGGCATTTTCCCGATGGAGTTCTGTTTTGCTGAGGTGTGAAGAGCTAGGTTCTAAGCCTGTCCTTGGCTCACACGGACCCACAATACCCCGTATCATCTGCTCAGCCAACCCTGAGCCAGATTTCCCCTGGTAAGAACTGTTTCTGAAATCTGGTCTAAAAGTCCTGAACATGGAGCCTTTAAAGAATAGTGATATTAAATGCAACTCGGAGCAGGCATCTCAGGTTTCCACTCGACTGGTTCTACGGCAAGTACTCTCTAGGACAGGGAGTTCCCCATCCCACTCACGTATATTTGCACTGAAATGAATTGCTCTCTCCAGCCCCATAGTAATAGCCTCCATAAACAGACAGCTTAAAAGGCAGTCTCTCCTTAGACCTTAGTAGAAAGATTAATGGATACCTAAGGTGCATTTCATTGGCTCTCAAATCTCATCTATCATCAGAATCGCCCCAGGAATTTTTAGTGCAGACTCCTAGCTCCTACTGCTATGGATTCTAAGGGGGAGCCTGGGTCTGTGTTTAAAAGTAAAAACAAAAGTCTCCCACTGGTGACTCAAATCACCAGCCAGATCTGGAAAGCTGGGTAGAGAACATGGACACTGTGCTCTCTGTCAGCAGACCGTCACTGGGAGAATCCGACCAATGACTTTCTTTTCCCTGTGAATCAAGACTGAAAGACACTAGTCATTCTGAGCCGTGCTCTTGAGTGAAAGTGATGAGGGCTACCCTGTGAGTGACAGCAACGTTCCTCTGTGTGGACAGAGGCACAAAAGCCAGTTAGCGGAGAGACAAAGAAGCACACAGGCAAAGCCTCAGAGATGAGACCCAGCGGAGGGCTGCTGGCAGGCTTCCCTTTCTCAGTTCCTTCCTGCAGCCTGGCCACGCTCCTGTCTCTGCTTCCATGAGATGTCCCTTTATCCGTATAATAAATTCCCCTCTGTGGCTAACGCAGCACAAGCTGGTTTCTGTTACCTGCAATTAGAGAGCCCAACTACTACACGTCTAACTAAAATAGCTTCTCTAAGGGACAGTCGGGACATACACTTTAAACGCGGATGGTGTGAAATACCCACTTGCTTCCCAAACAAGTCTGGAAATGGGCTCGAGGGAGGAAAAAACAAAACACTGTTACTATCGAGTAGTTTATTTGGCTGTGGGCTTGGTACAAGGAGTACTCCTTTCTGAAAAAAAGAAAAAGGCGCTCTGTTGATGGGAAGAAAGGAAGCACTGGAGGTAACCCATGGACCAGCAGGGACGAGGAACCACGGTCGACCTTGTGGTGCAGACCGTTCTGGGGCACGGCCAACCTGCCACCCTGATCCCCGTCTGAACTTTCCGTCTCACCTTCTGAATCAGCCCAAGCCTGGCCACGGTTTCTGAGTTGGGCCGAGCTTTCTGACTCGTTGGGGTGAAACAATCAACAGTGTCTCCGACATGAATGTACAGCACAGCCTCTCTCAGATGGGAACTCAGGCAGCTGCCCTCAGGTCTTCCTGCACAGGGCACTTTAAATACCCTCTCACTTTTGAACAGGAAACCTGTTCAGGCTTCCTACCATCACCACACACCTAAAATCCAAACAGAGGCCCACCCAGCCAGGGGACCGGAGTTGAGAGCCGTGGGCCGGGGAACTGGGTCGCTGCTTCTCCACTAATAAGCCTGAGGCCACTTGGGCCAAGCAGCCCTGCTCCACTGGGTCCTGTGGCCACAGAGTGGCCGTGAAACCCAGCCAGCTGGAGGCCTGCCACTAGAAGAGTGATCAGAAATAGGCCGTGGCAGTGCTGAGGCAGAAAAGGCAGCTCTGAACAGTAAAATTGGGCCCCTGCTGTCCTTACGCCCGACACTAGTGGTCAAATTACTTCCCAGAGCCCTAAGGGCTTTTCAGAGCTCGCTGGGAGAAGGAGGGTGGAGTCTGAGTCTCTCTCCACCTCTGGCTTCCAGCAGAGCTGTTCCACCTTTACCCGTTTATTCCCTGGGCTCCTTGCCGCTTTGTGAGCAGAATGGATTCCTAACTAATCACACAATAGCTCGTCGAGAGCATGCAGGCAGGCACACGCACATCAAAACCTGCGCTAGGTGTTTAGGTGCCTCGGCTGGACTCCTTCAAAGAAGTCCACAAGGTAGATTCTCTTATTATCTGCATAGTCCAGCTAAGGAAATAAAAATCAGGTATGTTGTCTGAGGTGACACAGCTAGTCTGTGGGAAAGCCAAGAACAGAATCCCGCTCCCTCCGAGCCTGGAGCCCTGACCAGCCACGGGGAAACCCATCTGAGAGAAGAAAAGAAAAACTCAGCTTTTCACTAAAGACAGCATTCTCAGTCCTGCCTCCGGCACACCGGATTCACCAGGAGGCTTTAAATTACCGAGGACGCCAGCCTCTCGCCTCGGGAGATGCTGATTTAATGGATCTTGGAAGCCGCCCCGGCATGGGATTTGTTTTCTGAAGACTGAGAACCCCTGCATTAGAGAAGCAGTGATAGGAATTCAATAATTAAAATTACATGTCAACCCTGACTCGAGGGTGTCAAAGATAGGAATTTCCCTCATGGCAAATTACTTAGCTGCTGGTAGAAAACGTGTCTTGGGAGACAGAGAAAGAAACGCAGCAAACACTTGCCTCTGACTCGGTGCTCGGAGGGGACCTTTCTTTGCTCCTTCTCCCCCACAACTCAGCCTCCAGCACGAGTGCTTGTGGCCGTCCCTTATTTGGTGGGGCTGACATGGGAAACCACTGACCGGGGGAGAAGACAGGGAAGGACCAGGGGAAGCTGCAAGCAAGCAGAGGCCACTGTAGGCAATTCTGCCTGTTTGGCAGGCGTCCCTGGACTGGGACAGGGTGAGGCAAGCGAGCCTTGATCAAAAAGTTTAAGGAGATTCAAACAAACAAACAAACAAACAAAAAGTGTCATGAAGATAAATAATGTTTGAGTTCCATATTTTAAACAACAAATATCAATGCCAAAACCACTCCCAGTGAGCAAAATGTCAACAATTTAAACATAGCCAGGACCCCACAGGGCTGGGGCTTGGTGAGGGGCATGGGGTGAGCACTGTGGGTGTCGGGTTACATCTCCCATCTTTATTTAACACGAATATTTTTGCATCACTTTTGATTTTTTCAAAATACGACATTAAGCATTATCTTTATTAATTTTTGGGTCCCCCTGTAAGTTCCAGTAAACATTCCCACCAGGGGAAGGAGCTTTGGCTTATTCCCATGCTTCTGAATTGAGAGAGTGGAACATCACAAAAAACCATCAGAACACTGGCTTCCCAGGGGCCTTGGAAGGGTTTCCTGCTTCAGAGAGAACACCCCAACAAACAACCAACCTTGCAGTCCAGAGCCAGCAGGTTAGAAGAGAGTGCAGGAGGGGGCGTGCCGAGTGCGAGGTTGTCAACCCCTTCACTGGTATTCTGATTTCTGTTCAGAGCTCGGCAGCGGAGCACGCAACTCCCAGGTCCATAGGATGCAGCCGCTTCCACTGTTTATTAATGCCTCAGGGAAACTGCCAATAAAAAAGGTCAGGCCTGGAGAGGAAGCAGTGAGGCCTGGATTCTAGGCGCTGATTTAGGATTTGTTAGCTGGTGTTCAGGACATCCCTTCACGTCTGCGGGCCACCGCTTTATTTCTTCCTTATAAAATGAGGGTAACAGTACCTTTCCGGTTGTTCTCTTGTTGTGGGGCTTAAAGAGAAGTTGTGCAAAAGTGACTGCAGGTTCACACGCAGATGGAAATAAGTTCTGTCGGGTATAATTCTTTAAGTGAGCACGTTTCTTTGGGCTGGTTCATCTGGTTCTGGTACTGAACTTCAATAATATTTGGGATTTTTAAATGATAGCAGAAAGGATTAGCTAAGAGTAACAATACTGGGAATATGGAATGCACTACATATTATGTGCTAAATTGTTCTTTAAGTACAGAGAATAGACATTACTTCTTGTATTAACTATACTACTTTCCCATAGGAAATTGGGGTTACTTGTAAGAAGAATGACCTCTTCATCATGCCCACAACTGTCTCTTTTGCTGTCCTGAATTTGTATATCTTGATCTTCTTAAAGGTCCCATGTAATTATACATTCTCCACAATCACTTGTTTGAATAATCACTTCTTTTTCACAAAGCTCACACGCTGCTTCCTGAGAATGGCCAGTCTTTCTGACTGTAGTTGCTTATGAATTTGAACTTGAAATGCAGAGTCACTTTCTAGCCACCAGTAGGGAGTAAGTGCAGTGTGACGAATGAGAGCTTGGGCTCCAATGCCACACGGTGCCACCAAATAAGTAGCCTTCCTTTGCTAAACAGATCTCAATGGCCCTGGGGTTGTGGTGAGGAATGAAAGAATTAATGGTTATAAAGGGGCTCAATACAGTGCCTAGCAAATAGTTACCACTCAAGAAATGCAAACTAGTATTGTATTGCCCCCTCTCTTTGTTAGCTCTTAACACTGATCTGTGCAGTTCTGGAACTAGGGGCTTGTTCTGCAGGGCAATTTCTGAGAGTTCTAACCACTGCTCCCTATTAAACTTCCTGGCAACACCTCCCCCCCCCCCCCATCTCTCATTGCTTTCCTCCTCTCGTCAGAGCAGCAATGGGAAGGATCACATAGGCTGGGAACTCACTCCCTCTTGGTTCACAATATGAAGCATATACACGCTGGTCACAGCCACTGACAGACGATTCTGTTGGCAGTCCCAGGTCCACGGTAGTCTACAGTAGCACTTTGTAAATTAGGAATAATAAAGTTCTAATAAAAGAGTTCATACTCGATTGGTCTCATTAACGTTCAGTTACATGTGCAGTTTATTATAGCTAAATCATTTTTTTCAAAAAATGAAATGATTAGTATCCATATCTAAAAACATTTCTAAGTTGTACTCAATAAGTACAGTGATGGAGGGTGCTGTAAATTTCTGCTGTCAGAACAGGGACATTTGGGACTAGCTGATACCAGGATGGTCCAGTCTGAAGTATGGCATCATAATTGACATGGAAAGATATTTATCCACAAACACCGAGCACCTGTTATGTGCTGTCTGCCAATGGAAGCTCTTGGGGACGCAAAGAGGAAACAGCCCTGGGCCTTGTCCCTGGATCTCGCACCTGTCAGGTGGACATGCCATCCCCAGGGATGCGGCTGGTCCTTCAGTGCGGCCGTAGAGCAATGCGTCTCATGCCAGCAGGCATTCCTTAGATTTATGAAATTAGTGAATAATAATCTGGAATCTTGTATCCTATTTTCTGCTGTTTCTCGTGTATTAGTGGATACAACACTTCTTATCATTTGCACAAATACATAATTGAGGATTACAGTGAATTGAAATAGAATATTAAAATAAAAAATGGAACAAAGGGGAGGTTGTGATATAAAATAGAAGGAATTTGATTAACATTCTTGTGCTTGTTTACTTTAAAATGACATATCTTATTTTTACTCCTTTTAAAATAGCACAACCCATGGACATGAACTAAGGTCAGGGTGGGGAATGCGGGGGGTGGCAGGGGTGCAGGGTGGAAGGGGTATAAAGGGGAGAAAAAAATTGGGACAACTCTGATAGCATAGTCAATAAAATATACTTAAAATACGTTCTCATTATATTACCAATGGCTGGACTTTTTCTGGACAGACCTCATCACATACTAAAATGTAATACTGTGTGGAAATAGTGATTCACAAAAGACTACACAGTGCTTGATTCTAATTATGTGAAGTTCAAAGTAAAAAAACTAAACTATAGTGTGGAGGTATATACCCTTAGATGTTAGAACTCTATAGAGAAGCAAAGCAGTTTGAATAATAAGGGAGGAGTAGTGGAGAGAGGGGATGCACAGTGTTTAGGAAGACAAAGGGGCTTTTGGGATGCTGACAATTCTCGCTTATTGAACTTCATCGTGATTATGTAATTATTTCTCTTGAGATTATCATTGTGCTATGTGTTTTTGTTTTGTACATTCCTTTGTATGTGAACTCTACTTCACATTTTAAGAAAGAGGAAAAAACATGACCAAGATAGTTCAAGACAAAAAAGAAAATCAGAACTCACTACAAGACATCCAAGAGCCTTGGACGATATTGAAACAATCACCAAGTTTAACTTGTGGTTTGCACAGGCCAATGCGAAAAGGGAAACATGTGGTCTACAGTTCATGTTGTCTGATACAAGTAAGCACACACATTTTCCTGGAGAGACCAATGCTTCTCTGGCTCTAAATTGTGGGCAGAATATTGTGCTCCTTACAGAAGAAGTAAGAACAATGTATTACACTGCAGGTTTTCTGAAGACCACAAAATATTCCTTAAATGCCATTTCTTATCAGAATTCTTGATAAAAGCTGAGAGCAAGACATTAAATCATAGCTCAGGGAAGGCATTTCTGAGAGAATCTTAAGCTCACAGAGTCCTGCGGCTTTCACGGTAGGAGCAGTAATGGAATTCCAGCTGCTTCTTGAATGCAGCTTTCTGTGTTCTTGCGAGCGCCCTCACCTCGGGGTCTATGTGTCCCAGGCTGACTCACTCTTCAGACAGGGTTTCCCTGGACCGTTATTCTGGTTTTCTCCCATGCTTCTGTTGGCTCTCCCTTCCATGACCTTGACCTCTACTTAGCCTGGGCCACAATTCTGTTGAGCATGCCTGACTCCCCAGTTTGGGGCTGAGGCTGCTAAGTATTCCTCAGGGGCTGGCTCCACATACTGTAATGGATGGAATGGATGCACTGTCTTCATATGCCTCTCCTGCTTCTCCGAAGCACTGTCCGCCTCATCCCCCAACCGTGCAGCACAGCAGAAAGGTTGAAAGCAGAGGCTTTGGGTCAGACTCTGTGAGTTTGAATCCTGACCACTTAACAGACCTACTAGCATTTTGTTCTCATTTCTCACTGTGTAAAATGCCAATAGTTATACTACTTACCTCACACATAAAGTGGGAAGGCTGTATTAGCACCGTGGTCAAAAGCATACACTGAGGACCAAGACTGCCTGGGTTCACATCCCAGCTCTACCACTTCCTAGCCAGGTGGTCTTGGAAAAGTGCCTTAGCTCTTCTGGCCTCAGTTGGCTCCCCTGTAAAATGGGAATCATATAGCACCTGCCTAAGGGTTGTTATAGGGATTAATGATTAACATCTATAATGCACCTAAAATAGGGCACGTAGGGAGCGCTGTATGTTTGCTAACTGAAGATTAGAATGATGCATAGGGTACATTTCAACAAATGTTAGACATTTGGATTATTTTCTGCATATGTCACCCCTCTCCTTCCATCTCCCCAACTGCAGTGATTGATCAAGGACTGAGAACCAGAGCCCAAGCCTTGGGTATTTCTAACCAAAGTCTTGGGTGGGAAGATCCTCTTCCCCTGTAGTCCCAATGGTGTTGCTGCCATGTCAGGGAATAAGCTGATTGGCAGCAGGAGAGAGAAAGCTAACCTGCAAAAATTGACAGTATTCGTAAGAGCAGGAGCAGAGAGGGACAGAGACACAGACTGAGTGACGGAGACCTAACGGGGTCAGAGCCGTGGCTCCCATGCCCGGAGTCCCAGAGCATCTTGGTTCCCTGATCATGGATGAGCAAAGAGCTCTTCTTTATATTCTGTGACCTACCCTTATTTATATATATATATATTTTCAATAAATTGTCTTTAAGCAAATCTGAGTCAGGTTTCTGTCTCTTGATACCAAGAAACTCTGGAAGGACTACACTTCTTTGTGAGTCGCTAATGCCTATGTGTATCCTGATCGGTCTCCCTCTCCTGGAGCCCAGCCTCCTGGGATCCCAGCGGTGCCCTCCCACTCACGCCCGTAGCATTCTGGCCTAAATAGCATATAGCAGCAGCATCAGTTAATTAACTGAGAAGTACACTAAGCACTCATATACTGATGCGCATGCTTAGCACAGAGAACGGTGTTAAGCATGTGGTGGGTTCAGAGTTGTAGAGACCTGGGTGGTGGTTGTCAAGGACATTAAACATGTTGACTTCAGGTTCCATTTCAGAAAACTGAAGTAAAGAGAGTTACCCAGAAAACACATTTCAGAACTGTGGTAATAAAAAAATATGTTTGATCTTTGTCCCAGGTTCCTGGCACAGAGCTTCAAAGCCCTTGAAATTTTCTGAGTGCTAGCAGTATCTCTTGTTCTTCATTGCAAGCTCCTTTCTGGCTCAATCTGAGTTTATAGTAATGAGGTGACTCACGGTGAACCGTTAGATCGTTCCAAGGGAAGGGCTGGTCCCCACAGAAAGAAAGACCAACCTCCATTAGAGGTTATAGGGTTAGAGCTTTCCACCTGTCTGCCAACCTCCATCCAGGGAGAGCAGAGGGGCTAGAGGTTGAGCTCAGTCACACACGGCCAGTGATGTAATCATCTGTGCCTAAGGAATGAAAGCTCGGTAAAAACTGGAACTGGAGGTTCTGAGGAGCTTCCAGTTGGTGAACTCATCGAGGTTCTGGGAGGGTGGGGCATCCGAGGGGGCATGGAAGCTCTGGGCCCTGCACCGCCCCCCACACCCGCTGGCCCCCATACTTTGTCCCGTGCATCTCTTTCATCTGGCTGTTCTTCAGTTGTATCTTTTAAAATAAAACTATACAGCATTTGGGGGGAGGTGGAAGAGGGTTTGGGAGGATAAATGATGATGGAAGGAGACTTGGCTTGGGGTGGTGAACATACAATACAATATACAGATGATATATTACAGTATTGTACAGTTGAAATCTATGTAATTTTATTAACCAATGTCACCCCAATCAAGTCAATAAAAAAGAAAAAGTAAAAGAATGAAACTGTAATTATAAACATAGTAGCCCCTCTTTATTCATGGTTGTTCTGTTCCAAGGCCCATAATGAGTGCCTGACACTGTACTATGGTTCAGATAGTACCGGACCATATATATGCTATAATTTTCCCATATACACACATCTTTCACTTAAAGGAAGCACTTGATGGCTTCTCTGTGGAATATCTGAATTGTTAGCACCACTACTCTTGCACTTGGGGACCATTATTGAGTAAAGTCGGGGTGACACTGTGATACAGCAACAGCTGATCTCATCACCAAAAGGGCTACTATGTGACCTACAGCTGGGGAGCCTGTCCAGTGTGGGCACCCTGGACAGAGGGTTGAGTTATGTCCAAGGCAGGGCAGAGCTGGGCGGTGTGAGATTTCACCACACCACTCAGAATGGCTTGCGATTTAAAACTTAGGAATTGTTTATTTCTAAAATTTTCCATTTACTAGTTTCGGGGGGTGGTTGACTAGGGGTAACTGAAATTACAGAAAGCAAAACTCAAGGGGGTCTACTGGGTAACTCTTTTCTGGGTTCTGTGAGTTGTGCTAGCAAGTTATTAAACCTGAGGGCAGTCTTGGGAACCCCCAGTGTTTTCGAGCTTTTTAAAAAAAATTGAGTGATAATGGATATACAACATTATATTAGTTTCAGGTGTACAACATAATAATTTAATATTTGTATAGAAACCCAAATTTGTTATCAGCCAGGCAGAAGTGTGGGTGGCCCAGGGGCACCACTGACTCCGGTGTCTGAAGGGGGGAGAATCTTGAGTCCTTACTGCTGGTGGTTAGTGTCCGAATTGGACTGGACTGTAGGACACCGAGGTGGCATCCTACCGCCGAGAGAATGGCTGTGGGACCAGGTGGGAACCCTGGAGGAGCTGGCCCTGAGAACGCTCTTGGCCTTTCGGCTGAGATCAAGTGAAAAACAGCCAAGCCTCACAGTCTCAGCTGTCTCCTGAAAGGCCCTTTAAAACACTTGAAGACAGAGCATGATATTCAACGGATCCTTCTGAAGTGACAGAAGATAGAACTCTGATAGGTGAGTAAACAACCACGTGCAAGGTTCAAAGGCCCGCTTTGCTGCGTGGTGTGGTGAGGAGCTCCGATTCCCTCATTCACGTGCGAAGTTTATCCAGTTCGTGATTTATTTTGCCAGAGCTCCTTACAGTGGATCCAATTATTTGCCATGGAATTGGATGTATCAAAAGTAATAGAGATGTGTAGTGGAATGGCATTTTGGAGTGTATTTAAAATAACCTGTGACCGAACTTACCTTTATGGCAGATTCCTATTATAAAACAGTCCTGAGGGTGAAATCGTACCCATCAAAATATACCATTATGAGCCCAGTTAGTCTTGATTTTGATTCACTTTTTTTGATAGGATTTGTAGGTGTCTACAAATACCTTTGCCATCTATTTAACATCTCTATTCCTACATTTTTGCCTGTATTTATTTTTTATGTACTTGGGTGAAGCCATTCTGGGGTCTAATTCATACATGTCCCTTGGGGGTTTCAGAGCAGGTCACTGGGGGCCTGCATGTTCAAGGATCCTTGAGCTCCAAAGAGAGGCAGTGAATAGGAGTTGTACACAACAAGGTTTCTGGTACCCTGAACTACTGTTCTCAGGACTGTCAGTCCTGAGAATTTGGGACAAGGGGCCTGAGATCAAACACCCTGCCATTCAGGAGCACAGCTCTGCCCCAGGCCCAGCTATGTTTATATTCAACCAACCTTTCTCATCTTTCCCCCCAACTCTGTGGGTTACATCGCATCACATTAGGACGTTTCTACATTGTTAAGTCACCAATAGTCACTAAAAATGGAAGTGAGTCGATGCACCACACACAGTGGGCTTAATCATCTTCTTAGAGTAGGTCGTTTAGGTTACTTCCAAATTCTGCTTTTGTGCAGCTGTACCAAAATCTTTGCCCATAAAGCCTTTTTCACATTTACAGTAAAACTGCACAAATAATTCCTGACTATTCTAAAGCTTTTGACACATCCACCAAATAATTTCCCGAAAGGGCTCCATTTTCTAAAGGGCAGTGTCTAAAAGTACTTTTTCCCTGTTCCTTTGCCAGCATTGAACATAATAATAATAAAAAACCCACTTTGCTAACATAATAGTTGAAAAATGGTCTAATTGCTTCTTTGATTATTTTTGAAGTTAAATGCTCTTTCCTTGTGTGCTTGTTAGCTTCTTATTTCTTCTTTTTAATATGCTTTGCCCAGCTCTGGACTGTTGCTCCCCTCATAACTTCTAATTGCAGAAGGAAGCAAACGAACATTGGATAAAGGATTGGCTAACACTTCGGTAGTCACATAGATGGCCCGGCATGCAGATCAGAAATTCAATAATTTGGGGGTCTATGCTTAGAAATCACACTAGTTTGTCATTTGCAAAACAAGCACTAGGCGGCTATATTTACTCACACGTACAACAAATAATTTGTCTCAACAAATAATGGGCCTTCTATGCACCACACTGTTTTGGATGCAGTGAAAAACAACTGACAAAATCCCTTTTTGTAGAGTGTACTTTCTAGTGAGGAGAGGAAGAGAGTGAACGTAGCAAGTCCAATATTTTGAGGATTAGAGGGTGTGAGAGCTGGAGGGAGGGACAGCTGGGTAAGGGGAAAGGAGCCCCGGGGGAGTGGCAGCAATTTTAAATGGGGTAGTTGCGCTAGACCCGATTGAGAAGGCGAGGCTGAAGCAAAAGACTTGAAAGAGGTGATACAATGAATGTGCCCATAATAGTCTGAGGCTCGATTGCTTCAGGCAGAGGCCCCAGCCACAGTATCGGTCCTGAGGCAAGAATATGCCTGGTGCATTTTAAGAACAGCGAGAGAGCCAGGGAGGATGAAATGCATTGACGGGCAGGTAGAGGAATAGAAATTGAGGTCAGAAAAGTCACAGGGGTGGAACTTGTGTCATTTGAGGGACCATGGTGAGGATGCGGACCTTCCGCCAAGTCAGCTGCAACGCCCTGGGGGGTTTTGAACTAAAAGAATGACACAATCTGTCCCATGCTGCATTAGAAACCGACTGCAGGGGTCAAGGGCAGAAGCAAGGGGACCGGTTAGGAGACTGCTGCAAATACCCAGAGGCCTCACTCTCCGTGGAGGTGTGAGAAGGCCTGGGAATCTGGCTGAGCCAGGATTCCCTGATGAAGTGACAGTGAAGTGTGAAAAAGGGCGGAGTCAAGGACTATTTCTGTTTTAAGGCCTCTCAGGTGGCCCTGTGCACAATGGGCCCTGAATTAATGTTTCTGTTCAACTTAGAAGCAAATTTGCTCATGGAGACAGCGCTGGGTGTTAAGGCCATGAGAAGGAATTCCTGCCATGAAAACTCAGAAGGGGCAGTGGTTTTATCCATTTTAATAAGATGACAAAAATGATAACAAGACTGTGGCAATTGATTCACCCTTTTATGATCTTCATATATTTCTGTCTAACTTTACCCAATTAGATTAAAATAGATATTTAGCACCTAGGCGACCAATTGGGGTTCTTTTACAGGGTTGATGCCTGATGTCTTTTGAACTCCCCAGTATCTGCAGAGATTTGGTGTAGAGCTCACACTGTGTTGAGGTCGTTAGGCTCCTCCAGGCGGATGGCAATGTAAGGGCAGCAAGAGATCTAATGGATTCTTTTGTGCAGATGCTGGCCATTTTGTCATTCAAGGTGAGTTCAGTTATGAATGGTGGATATGTAATGCTAGTTGCTATTTTTAGATGAAGGGGTTTAACATATTTTATGCATTCTATTTCCCCATCTAAAATTAAAGAAGGAAAGACGTGACCACTCTAAGACGCGACCGCTCTGCCCCATGAAGCCCTTGGTTGAGCTCTCTGTGATAGCTTCTGTTTGTGAGAGTTTGGTAGCCCATTGCTGCCCTGTGTTCTCGGTGATTTCAGCTGAGCCATGGGAATGGGCAGAACAGGAAGGTGAAGCGAGGGGTGAGGGAAGCACCCTGGACAATTGTCATCCCAGCAGCCCCTCAATGGGGCAGGCGGGAATACATGTTGGTGAACTGGGACAAGGTCCTTGTTGCTATGCAACCTTGGGCAAGTCATTTAAGTCTCCATCTATTTATTTGTAACTTTAAAAAAAAGAAATAATTTTTGATTGTCCTACCTATTTCTTAAAGTTGAGGGAGGTTCCAAAGTGAAAGCGATATGATAGGAAATTGCTTTGGAAACACTAAAGTATTATACAAATAGAAGCCTTTATTACTGATTTAGCTACAAGGCACATAGAAAATATGTTACATGCCAAGACTATAGACACATTCTTTCATCATTGTATGATCTGTATTAAGTTTTCTGAGCATAAATAGCCCGCCATTTTATTACTGTACTTTTCCTCTCTATGGATCAGTTCATTATAAAGGTCATAGTAGAATTTAATCTTCAACCTATATATATTTGTGTGTGTGTGTGTGTGTATAATGTTAATAGTAGAGGGAGGAAAAGGAGAAGAGATGTCTTTACAGGAGGCCTTCCAGATGAGCCAGTCCAATTTCCACACTTCCAGTTGACGTGTTAAGTTGGGGTTGTGTGACTAATTGCGAAGATTACAGAGCTTGTTAGAGCAGAACCAGGACTAGAAGCCAGATCCACCTACCACATTTCATTTCTATCTTTATACAGTTTCCCATACGTATTAGCACAGGGTATGAACACCCCCGTATTCTGTAACATCCTCTCCCAACAGTCCCTTTCCTAAGCAAGAAGTTTCTACCAACTCTTGAACAATTTGACTTAAAGCTTTGTAACTAAAAAGGTACAGGAAGCAGTGGACCTTTATTTTCAGAGCCACAAGTAAGCCAGAATTGCTCTTTTCCTTACCATTCATTCACCTCTTTCGAAATTCAAAATTTTCCAGTTATGTCTAAAATCTTATTGTATGTGGTTGACCTGACTCTGTATCACCTTTAAAGAACCACTTCTGGAAGTTCTACCCAACAACCTCCTTTGTATCTCCCCTGTTGTCCTGCTCTTCAGGAATGCCAGGGAAGGTGGGCTTGGCTTTCTGGTTCTTTTTTGTTGGGGCTCTCTTGTTAAAGGGGGCAGGAAGGCTGGATATTGTGAGAGCATCATCCCCTTGGCCAACAGGGGTCTCTGTTGACACCAAGAGAATCAACTTCCTCCCTCACCTCTGGCTCCATCGTATCTATGTTTTACTTCTGTTCCCAGGATCTATCACTGCCTGAATTTATCTTCTCTGTTTACCTGTGTAATTTTTCTTTGTCTTTCTCTCTTTTTATGAAAATGTAAGCTTCTTGAGAGCAGTGAGCTGGGGCCTGTGTTGTTCTTCACTTTACCTTGAGCGTTCAGCGCCTGATAGGCATTCAAATATTATTGAAAGAATAAAAGAATTGTGGGGTCAAGAAGTTGAACATTTGCCTTTGAATCCATATCATCAAATCACCTTCCCAAAATGTCAAAATTTGCCATCCCCTTGCCAATGTCTGTGAGGATGCTTTCCATTGAATCGTCTCTGAACCTGGGTATTATAGCTTAATAAAGAGTCCCTGTTAATATGATAGGCAAAATTTTAAAAAACTCTTCTTTTTTTATTTTAATTTGTATTTCTTTGTTGCAATGTATTTTAGAAAGATTTTTTACTAAGGCTAGTTTTGTTTAATTGTGATAACACAGAGAGATACACTTTAGTGATAAAGAAAACTCAGTTAATTTTCCCTGAGAATGCCTCCCAAGTTATGAAGATCGAACATGTATGAAAGCATTTTAAGAAGTATAAACAGAGGACTTCCTCCAAGATGGAGGCATAGGTGGCAACACGTTGGGTCCTCGCACAACCAAATCTAAAAACAATAAAGTTTTAACAATAATAAACGCAACCAAACAACATAGAAAATCAACAATACGGAGTCCGAAAACAATGAAATGCTCAGCTAAACCAGTAAGAGGGGCAAAGCCAGCAGTAGAGCGGGTTGGCCAAAAAGATCCCCGACCAGGTGGTGCACAAGCAACCAAAGGCGCGGATCCCAGGTGCGGGCTAGCTACGGGTGGACATAGGGAAGAGGCACGGCTGGCTGTCTGTGGTCAGTTGAGCATTTGCGTGCAGATAAACCAGTGAAGAGGCGAGCAGTGAGACTGTGCGGCGCAGGGTGGCGGGCTCGCATATTTCCGCTCAGATAAACAGGCGGGGGCGAGCAGTGGGATGGACTGGGCTAACGGAGAGGACCGCCTGAGCTCCCTCTCTGACCCTGCCCCCACATATAGTGTCACAAATCTGCGACCTGGGTGGCCCTGCCCTGGTAAACAACTAAGGCTCCGCTCCTACGTAACAGGCACAAACAGATCAAAACATGGCTCAAGAACAACTCAGAGCCCCAGAGCCCATAACTCTAAGTGATGAAGAAATAGCCAAACTTTCAGATGCACAGTTCAAAACATTGGTGATCAGGATCCTCACAGAACTGGTTGATTTTAGTCACAAATTAGAGGAACATATGAAGGCTAAACTAATTGAAATGAATGGAAATGCACAGGAAACCAATAGTAATGGAAAGGAGACTGGGACTCAAATCAAGGGAGCAGACCAGAAGAAAGGAAAAAATGACCAAACAGAAAAGAATGAAGAAACAAAATTCAAAAAAATGAGGGGAGGCTTAGGAACCTCCAGGACATCTTTAAACGTTCCAATATTCGAATTATAGGGGTACCAGAAGGGGGAAAGTAACAGCCACCAGTAGAAAACTTACTTGAACAAATAATAAGAGAGAACTTCCCCATTCTGGCAAAGGAAATAGATTTCCAGGAAATCTAGGAAGCTCAGAGAGTCCCAAAGAAGGTGGACCCAAGAGAAACACACCAAGGCATATCATCATTATATTAGCCAAGATTAAAATGAAGGAGAGAATCCTAGAAGCAGCAAGAGATAAGGGGACAGTCACCTACAAAGGAGTTCCCATCAGACTGTCAGCGGATTTCTCAAAAGACACCTTACAGGCAAGAAGGGGCTGGAAAGCGGTATTCCAAGTCATGAAAACCAAAGACCTCTATCCAGCAAAGTTTTCATTTAGAATGGAAGGACAGACAAAGTGCTTCTCAGATAAGACCAAATTTAAGGAGTTCATCATCACTAAGCCCTTATTATACGAAATGTTAAAGGGACTTACCTAAGAAAAAGAAGATAAAAAAGATGAACAGTGACAGGACAGCAAACTCACAGTTATCAACAACCACACCTAAACAAAAGCAAATTAAGAGGACAGCTAGATCAGGAGCGGAACCATAGAAATGAAGATCACATGGAGGATTAGCAACAGGGGAATGGGAGAAGGAGAAGGGGGGAGAAGGTACAGAAAATAAGTAGCATGGACAGTAGATAGAAAATAGATAAGGGGGGAGGGCAAGAATAGTAGGGGAAATAGAGAATCTAAAGGACTTGAGACACATGGTCATGAACTAAAGGGGGGAATGGTGGGGGAGGGGTGTGCAGGGTGGAGGGGAATGGAGGGGGGAGAAATAGAACAAATGTAATGGCATAATCAATAAAAAATGTTAAAGGGAAAAAAGTATAAACAAGTCATCATGATGTGTCATTCTGAGGGTGGGAGTGCAGAGGACAGTGATGGTTTAACTCAAATAGCACATGTGACGCAGTATAAAGGGACCTAGTTGTGCCCTAGCTTGTGTGGCTCAGTGGATCGAGTGCCAACCTGTGAACCAAATGGTTGCTGGTTCAATCCCTGGTCAGGGCACATGCCTGAGTTGCGAGCTAGGTCCCTGATTGGGGGCATGTGAGAGGCAACCAACTGATGTTTCTCTCCCTCTCCTTCTCCCTCCTTTCCCTTCTCTCTAAAAATAAATAAATAAAATATTTTAAAACAGAGAGACCCAGTTATGTATGGGGAGGCAGTGGGGTGTTCAGAACTACCAGTACAAACAGAAAGGAAGAAGTTGATTGGCTTTCCCCCGACCAATTTACCCACAAAGCATCAGTAATGAACACCCACAAGTTCTCATTGCTCATAAGGACCAGTTAAGCCACCTAACCAGTGCACTTCATCCTGGCATGTGTGCGCAGAAGGAGAACAATTGGTACCCAAAAGGATCTGGCTCCAGCCTCGTGTGTACAGGTCAGATAGGTCAAAGTTAAATTTTTTTCTCTTAAACTCTGTTTCTAACTTCTGGGGCTGACGTCATTTTAATGTCTTTTCCTCGGCATTTTGGCAGACTGTGGTGTGCAAAGGGCCCGGCAGCGATGTGGTGGTGGTCGGGGAGAGCACAGAGGACATTTCAAGGGCCTTGTGGTCATCTCGGTCACTCCACAGCTCTTCAGAGACTGCAGGCTGACCGGACTCGGTCCTCCCTCTGTGCAGTTCTTCTGGATGTTTTTGGTCTGTTGATTTTCCAGCGTCCGTAACTCAAAGCAACATATCTTTCCTGGCATGCTTGGAAAGGAAGCTGTTGCTAAGATTATTGGGCTCCCAAGGGCAAGTTCTCGTGTTTACGTGTATAACACAGGACATTATTCTACACCAAGGATTGCGTGGCTATAGACATCTGCTAGGTCAGGTTTTTTCCTAACTATTTTAATAAAACTAATGATAACCAGTAAGCTTGACTCCGTCATTCCTCAAAGGAGCATTGGTATTTAATAAATACTTTTCCTTTCCTATGGTTTATGTTCTAGCTATTACACTTGGAAGTAGAATGCACACCCATCATAAAATGCCTAACCTTTAAGTTCGCTCTTTGGAATTCAATATAATTAAAAGCAGAAAGTATGTGTTAGATTTCCAGTGATGCCATCCCCATGTGAGGAGTTTTGGGGAACACCCAAGTAGTCCAAGTCCTGTAGACGATGTCTGAGTTATGTAAAGGAATAAAAAAAGTTTCTATAAAACAAAACAGACATACAAACAAACAAGTAAAAAAACCTTTTCTATCTTTCGGTTCCCAATTCGTTAGTCTGAGAAATGCCTCCTCCAGGTAGAACAGGATAATTGAATCCTTGAGGTGGTCCCCCATTCCACAGGCAGACATGGAGCTGTTCCCACGTGATATATTCTATAGCTTATACCTTCCTGTCGAGTGTTCAGACTGTAACACACTCATCACACCCATCATTTGTGAGCTCTGACAGGGCAGGGTCTCTCAACTTTGGGAGCAGTGGTATCCAGAGAATGAGAGGCACAACTCCCCCCGGAGTCATGAAATGTGGACTGTAACGATTTTAAGTTTCTCTGTGGTTCTGTGCTCAGCGTTTGATAATACCTCTTTTTCAGAGGCAGTGCCCCCCGGTCTTTATATACCTCCTTGCTGTATTGAAGGTTATTCTCACACCATGCTGACCTTTTTCTCTAATTTCCTCTGGGCTTGGAAAAAAACCCTTACTGATATGTAATTTACACACTACACAATCACTTTTGTAAAGTGCACATTCACAGATACCTGCAGCCATCACCTCAGCGGGTTTTTGAACAGAAGAAACCTGATGTCCTCTAGCTGTCGCCTCCACATCCTCCCACCCCCTTTTTAATTTCAGATGCCCTCAGGAATCAGCACTTTGATATAAATCGCCACTGTTCTCGATCAGCTCTGCAGCAGACCTTGCTGTGTGCTCTCTCCTTCAGCTGGACCCATTGCTCTCAGGGACAGGATGGCCTGCCCGAGACAGCCCCACAGAGTGAAGCAGTGCATTGGGGTTAGCCCGGTGTTCTCCGGTGAACTAAAAACCTTGCCCCAGCATTTGAAGAACCTGCTCAACCTGAAGTCTTCATGGAGATGGAGCAACATACAGGATTGTGTCCACCCTCTGCCTTGCTCGCCTGCAGGCTGTTTCCACCACATGCATCAGGGAACACATGCGTAATCCTTCTGCTCGCTGGCAGTCAGTTTGAATACTGCTTATCTTCTCAGCCATAAACTGTATCACAGCTTTGTCCTTGGTTTTGGGAGAACAGTGAAGCAACATTATCTGTCTTCGCTGAAGGCTGTATCTTAACCACCTTACAGTACCATTAATCTGTCAAATCATCCGCCAAACGCAAGGCATTAAGTATTATCTGAACAGAGACTTCTTGTCTACTGCAGGGTCTGGTCCACCCTTTTATTGAAAAGTCTCCACTTACAGTCCTGAACATTTCTGCGGAGGCTAAGCACCAGAGAAGGGATGGGGGTATCGTTTAGGGGGGCAGGAGGGCCCCTCTCATCCCCGGTGGGCACGTTAGAAAACAGTATGGTGGGGATGGATGGAACTGGTCAATAAGAAGTAGCAGACTGTTCATGATTTTCTTTTAGTTTTTCAGTTCATTTTTTTAATTTAAAAATTACAAGGTTTCTAACCATTCCAAATTCAATTTTTGTTTTGAAGACACGTACTGTCAGAGTTTTTAAAGCGTCATTGAATAATTGTCTTCTGGTGTGAAAAATCTGTGGTATAAAAAGCCTCTTATTTCTTAAAGACATGTAAACATGCTCAACTCTCCTCCTTCTGGACTGTAAAGACTGGGACAAAACTACTTAAGTAAAACTTTCACTTATTAATTCACGTCATGAAAAATATCGAGGTTTTTAGTCTTTTATAAAATGCCACAATTCAGTCAACGCGGTACTTTATTTTAACAATGCCCACATAGATATGAGTACTTTCTGTATATTCCTCCCCCCTTTGAATTCCTGAAGCTTTAATTAATAAAGTACATAGTCCTCTTGGTTTATTTCAGTCCTTCGAAGGGAACAATCAGCATTTCCTTACGTTCCTCACTTTCAGAGCCATCCAGCCAAGTTCTCTCCCCTGTCACCATGGGAGGTGACACAAAACAATGGCAGAGAGCAGCACACGGTTACTCGCGCTCCTCTGGTCCTGGCTGAGTTCACGGATTGCCCACGGAAGTCCCTTTTTTCTCTCTCCTGAATCCTATCTGAGCCCACGGCCCTATAAGGGAAAGTCTCCCTGCTTGGTGATGCAATGCCAGCACTCGACATTCTTTCTCATGAGTCACAGTCAATAAAAATTGTTTTCAGATGAATCTGCCTCTGCCTCCACACTGAGAATGGGAAAGAAGAACCTGTATCAAACCAAAACATCTCGTTTCATCAGCTGAGCTCCGGAGGACCTGCGGCTTCTGTAAGCAAAATGAAACGTGTTTCTACCCAAACTGAAAATCCAGTCTGTTCGTATTTTTCCTCAGGTGCACATATTCTATATTGCGAGGAAATGAGGTACATGCTGGAAAGTGTTTTAGGGTGTGGGGCTTGAGGAGCTACCGAGGACTTTTGTGGACAATAGTAATGAAACGTCCACAGGTATTTCGAACTCCTGAGAGCTTCCATATAAACATGAAGTTGTGGCATTTGTACGTACAGCATAGTTGAACATGGTTTTAACTTGCGATAGCACCGACCATTAGTTAAGAGAAGTGGGACTTTATTAGTGCCTTTCTGTTGTGTTGCTGCTAAAGAGACTTACAATAGGGGCTCGGTGAGCCCATGACTGATATCCAAGGTATACACACACATCAGCCGTGGACACGTTAACCCTTCGAGCTGGGGGAGATGGGAGTGAAGGAACACCAGTGTAATGATCATTGAGAGGTTAACTATCATTACTGTGAAAAGGAAGAGAGAAAATCTTAAGGAAGTGCAATCAATCACATGACACATTTTAAGGTTCAGCAGAGAGGGTGTGCATCTCAGGTTGGCATCCATAAAATTCCCTAAGGGGGAAATACACAGCATCTCAGATTCAACTGTAAATCAGAGCAAACCCAAGTCAGAATGAGATGAAGGATTTGCATATAACCAAAGCTCCAAGGTAGGACACCATAGACCAGTGAGAACCCGTTTAGATCTTGAACTTGACTTTTTCTCAGGCATTCCCAATAAAGCTACCCAGTAAGGAAAGGGGGCCAGGGTAGGGAATTAAATTTATTCATCCACCAAGAGTTTGTCTGTTTAACTTACTGAAGTGCCTTTGGTGATGGCATGTGCTTCTCTTCCTATGGGAAAAGGGAAATTATACCCAGAGAAGGGTAACTAGAATGGCAGAAGCGCCTGTTAAATGAGAAAGTGCTGAACCCCTCAGGCATGTTTAGCAATAAGAGCAGAAGCCCAGTGAGGACCATGGGGCTGCCAGCAATGCTAGGCAAAGGAGGGAAAGTGTGTCTTATAATCTCCGATTCTCTCTGGTCCACAGACCAACGTTAGCGAGCTTCTGAGCATCTTGGGTTGCTGCTTCAAACTTTTAGTTGGCAACCCTTTACCTCCTGAATCATGCTCACACTCCCTTCCCTGCTTTTCAAAGCTTTCTGTGACGTGGCTTTAAACTTCTTGTCCAGCTGTGTCATTAGACTAATCAGCTTCCTGTGCCCTCCAGCTCCTACGATGTCACGCATCTCCCTGCCCGTGTGCCATTCACCTCCTAGCACCTTCCCTCTCTGCTCAATTCCCTGTCCTTTGAAAACATTTAGGGTGCAGACATCATATTCTAAGATAACTGTTAGAACTATAAATTAAAGTACATTAGAACGGTGTAGACACTTGGAGATGTTTGTACAATCTCTTTATTTGACAAGGCTTCCCAAGCATTTTAAGCGTATGAAACCCTTTTTCGCAAAGCCAACCCCATCCAGCTCTCCCTCATGCCGGCAGTGCACTGCCTCTTCTGTGTTCCCGTAATACTGTGACGCCCTCTCTGACACTGACCACTGGCTGTTTTTTTCCTAATGTTAGTTATTCGTATAGCACTTTGCAGCTCAGGAAGCACTTTCACAAGGGGCCATTATCTACCTGGGAGGTTTTTATTCTTCGTGCAGATAACTCAAGCTCTGAGAGTGTAAGTAATACGTCCAGTATCACAGCGCTAATAACATTTGGCAGCGTTGAAATTCAAATGCAGGTTTCCTGATCCTAAATCTGGAACCTACTTCCCTCCAAGGATTGTGGTGAGCTTTAGTGTTTTTAAAAATCTATTAAATATGAGAGCAATCTTCAAATTCTATAGTGCCACTACCCAGTGAAAGAAGGGATTTCACCCTCTAGTGAAAGGAGGGATTCATCCATCAGACTGCAATCTTCTAGAAGTCAAGACTAGGTCACTTTCATCATAAACTATAAATGCACATTCTCAGGCGCACCCCCGACCATCTGAATCAGTATGACTCCAGCAGTCTGTCCAGACAAGCCCTCCAGGTATTCTGATACGTGGGCAAGTCTGAGAAACAGGACTGGATGAGAGGATTATCTTTTTTTTTTTTGTGGGGCCCTTGAACTTCAGAGGCTACAGAAGCATTATTGGATCATTCACAAGTACACAAACCTTAATTCTCAGAGCAGAAGACGGCTTACAGTGCTGAGTGAGCAAAGATTTTATCGGTGATTTAAATAAAAAGCATTTAAAAGACTTAAACTGGCAAGATTATGAGCTCTACAGGGTGTTGCCTTCCCTGGAAGGCAGATGTCAAAGGAGGAGCTAAGAAGACAGGACTTTGAAAGAAAAATTCTTCATGGGTGTCAGAAAAACTCACGGGGTGGGGAAAAGAAGATTTATTATAGATTTTCATTTTGGAAAAAAAAATCGCATTAAAAAAAAACGACTTGTTTTAGAAATTGCTGACAACAGGCCTTTAGAAAAGGGTGGAACCATCCAGGAGGGTTACCAAGTATAGGGAGCACGTATGAAACACCAAGGGCAAGGTTAACCCTTTAGCCTAGAAAATGGTCTTGGAGATTTGAGTTCCTGTGACTTTATTTTGGAAATACCTATGTGAGTTCAGCAATAACCTATTTTCACTTTTCCTAAACAATGCATTGTTCTGCAGAGAAAAAAAAAACTGTAAAAGTTTCCTGTTTTCTTTAAACTAGTATGAACAATGCAAAATGTTGCATTTGAACTGTGTACAGAATTAGCTAGCAAAACAGAGCAACTTGCTAAAGTTCAAACAACTGTATAACCCAAATAGTCTGCCCTCTGAATGATGTACCCTTCATGTCTCCAGGAGCCTTCTGGTGTGAATTTTTATTTAACGTCCAACAACAGCACAGCCCAGAATAGGCTACTACTTAAAATTGAACACTATACTAAAATGTTTACCAACAAAATACGATGCCTGGAATTTCCTTCAAAATAAATTAGGGGGAGGGGTGGTGCAGTCTAGATGAAACAAGATTGGCTGTGAGTTCATTGCTAAAGTTGGGCATGGTACATGGAGGTTCATTCTACTAGTCCATTTACTTTTGTGTATGCTTGAAATTTTCCAAAATAAATAATTTTTTTTTTAGTGGACGCTAGACATCACTGTCCTAGAATCCCCTAGCCATCCCTGGCGTGCGCAGTTCTTCTCTGGCCATCCCTCCCTCTATGGCCCCGCCTTCTCCCAGTGCTGGCATTTTTCTTCCCTTCTGCCACCCATTTCTTCACCTGTCTCTTCCTTTCTGTGATCCACCCTGTCTTCCTAACTTAAGGGGAATGCTAAATAAGTAAATAAATGAAAATAAAGAAAATCCTGTTCTATGCAAAGCAAACAATCTAATCCTTCTTTGTTGAGACTTCTCATCAGCCTACACTGAAGTGCCTACTGTTTTATGACCAAGTGTACTACCCCTAATGTAAATTCTTTTTCAGAACAAAAGCCATTCTAACCGCATGGAGAATTCTGCCTTCCTCTTTGCCCATCTGGATCCTGCAGCCAGCTTTTACAATGTATTTCCCCCACTAGAACTCTAAAATGTGTTTAACCTCAAAGTAGAAGTCATGAAGGGTATATCTTTTCTAGGACCCCAGGAAAGGGAATTTAGTCTCTGTGCAGAAACTTCCATCAGGAGAGGTCCAGCTATGAGACTTGACTCTTGATTTACCTCTAGTTTAGAGAAACAGGAGAACAGAAATCCCCACCATCTTCTCAAACTCTTGTTTTCTACATATTCCTTTTCCTTTAAACTCCTCTTACTCCTTTTACCAGAACTTCTGGCAAGTAACATGTTGACTCACGACATTTTATCACTTCCTTCCTCTGGCTCCCTTCCAGGGGAGATGCTAATGAGCTGTCAAGTGACGGATAGGCAAGGCAAGATGAGAGGGCCTTCCCTGTCACAAAAACTGTGCAGTCTGGGACTGGCGATGACAAATGGAGACAGAGTTCATTTCAATGAGGAGGCAGCTCCTGCATGAAGCCACCCTTTGTTTCCTCTGAAGTCCAGATTCTACGTCTCCCATCTGGGTGGATAGAGGGTGCAGCGGCAGGAATGGAGACCCCCGTGCGTCTCAGGGGTCTTCATTGCAGCTTTGTTGGAAGGATTTTGGACGGCACTTGTGGGACAGCTAAGTCTGGCTTCCTCATTTGAGAGAGAGAGTGTGTGCTTGGGAACATTTTGGCAGATGGCTTCTTTCCTTTCCACTTCAATTCAAGGGTTGGGAGGTCAGGCTGGCAGTCCAGCTTGAACTTGTCCAGGGTCAGAAAACATGCCTTTCTAGGAACAAAAGCAAAGTTGATGGTGAAATATTTGGAGAGTCTTCTTATAGGTGTCTAGTCAGTGTGGAGTGAGATAAAGTGTGGAAGGAGTTGGAGAATGGCGGGAGGAAGGAACCTCCTACGTTCTAAAAACCACTGAAATAGCATCGCCAGATGAAGTATGGGACACCTACTTAGATCTGAATTTCATGTGTGGTTGCCTCCCACGTGGCCCCCATTTTAACTGGATACCCACTTACATTTGACTTTCAAATAAACAACAAATACATTTTTAGTGTAAGCGTGCCTTAAATATTGCATGGGCACACACATAGTAAGGATTATATTTACTGTCTCCCTGGAGTTCAGGTTTAACCGCGTCCCTGCCATTGGATTTGCTGATGACCCTATATAGCAACCCAGTCATTCTGACCTTTTCTCGCTCCATCGAATGTAGCTAGTGGCCACGGTGTATTTGTCAGGGTGAAGCAAACACAAGGACTGTGGCAATAATACCTTATCTCGACCTACTGTCAGTGCAAAAGTCATCTGTACTTTTCCTCTGGGAACGTTGTTTAAACAAGGATTGTGCTATGAAGTAACTCCCATCCAAAGGTCTTCTATTACATCATATGTGCTTCTTGGACAGAGCACACCATCAAGAGCTCAGAAAGCATTGCTTGTTCCACTCTTTTTGTGCTTTTGATAGCTTTTTAAATTTTACTTTTTAATGGTGAAAACTTTCAAGTGCACACTGAAGAAGAAAGAATAGAACGATGGACTTCCACATGCCCATCACCCAGCCTCAATAACCATCTACTCATCATTGGTACCACCTCACCTGTAGCCCCCTATCCTGTCCATCCTAACTGCTCTGTTTTGAAACAAATCCTGGATAGCTGGAGCTTTATTACTTTATAATTTCTTATTTCTCACTATATCTTGTCTTTCCTAGTAATGGAACTGTATGCCCAATGGCTACCCTAAACTTTCTGGACAGTGTTCTATGTTTTCATAGTTGTCTAGTCACCCACCTTCCCCAATATAAAATCTAAAAAACTACTCTATCCAGAATGCATTGCCTCCAGGGCCCGTACATGAGACTTCAGTTTGAAAACCAGACCCACCTGGCAAGAGCCGGCTGGGACCTGCACTGTGGGAGGAGGCAGGAGGGGTGGAAGGTGCGCACCATCAGGCCTGTCTGCAGGGCTCCGAGAGCTGTTCCTGGAGACTGGCCCTAGGATACACCCCTCGGGTCTTCCAGTGAGTCTGGGAGCTCCAACACACCTTCACACATCTTTCCTTCTTGCCTCTGCTGGAGAAGATTCCACTGACTTTAACTTGGTAGCCTGACTGACACCGAAGCAACTTATTCTTACCTTCCAAAGAGACACAAAAGGAGAGGCACACAAGCATTTAAGTAACTCGGGGGAAAATGTGATGTTTCGTGTGAGCTTAATAGTTTATTGGACGCTTAAGCTGGTGGGACTGTCCTGGAACAGAACTTCTCAAAGCATCCCTCCAATCAGCCACATCAGCATCACCTAGAGGCTTTTCCATTCAAATTCTTTGTATCGTTCCAATTTTAGTCTATGTGCTGCCGAAGCGAGCACCATTCAAATTCTTGAGTCCACTCCCAAGACCTAGTGAATCAGAAACCTTGGGGGAAGGGGAGCCCAGCAATCTGTGCTTTAACCAGCTCCGGGTAAATCTGGGGTCAGCAACAACAGTCTGAGGCCCATATCCTGCCTACCGCCTGTTTTGTGGATAAAGTTTTATTGGAACACAGTCACAATCATTTACGTGTAGAGTACTTGTAATATAGACCATGCGGCCCACAAAGCCTGAAATATTTACAATCCAGCCCTTTACAGGAAAAGGTTGCTGACTTTTGGTTTAGATTCACACGAAATGATAAGTCAGCAAAAGTCGGAGTATGAGTTAGTAAGAGGTGAACTGGAACACAGGACACTAACTCATAGCAAAGCAGAGCTGTTGGGATTGGTGTCCATGAAAGCTGCCTTTCACCATTTAGCTGAGAATGACTGGCTGTTGCTAACTTCTGTCAGTGGCAATCTCTGCAGCTGAGGACTTACACTGAGCAAAATCTGATTTGATAAAAAAGTTCTTTAAAAATGTGGGCCAGCAGGTTTCTGGGAGTGGTGGGGGAGGCCCTGGGGTGGGACTGTGGGGTGTGCGGGGACCGGTGCGGTGGCTGTGGTGCTAACGAGAAACTGCTAAACTTCTTGTGGAAGCGAAGTAGGTTTCCTAAGAACACAAGGGATGGAGAAGAGAAAACCCATGGTGGCCGTGGAAGCCCCGACGCTGTGTAGGTCAAATTGAGGTCTTCACACCGTCACGAATTTACTGCAAAGAGAGAGCGTGCATTAACATAGGAACAATAAAAGCCATGTTGCGGGGCCCAGGTCAGTTGCTGAGCATGAAGTGAAAGGCGAAAGAGAAGTCAGTTTTAGAGAGACCCCCTCACAGGGGCTATCAAAGTATGCACGCGTTTTACTTAGAAGGTTCGCTGCGTTGACGGCTCCATGGACATTCCTGGATTCCCGCTGCACTTGAAACCGCACCGGGGCTGCTCACGGCTGCGAACTTCCTGGATTAACAATCTAGAAATAAAATAAATGACAATAAACTGTGACTTCTTCAGTATTTAATCCCTGTAGTTCAGTTAGAATTTTTTTCGTATCTAGCATGCTGCCCGCGTGCAACTGAACTTTAAAGTTCATTGCAAAGCAGATTATTGTCCCTTCTTTTGCACAGCGGAAGTGAAATTTGCTACACCAACAAGTTAAGGACATTTTCACAAATTGAGAAATAAACATATATGCCAATTTGTAGGTAGTTTTGCCTTGTCCTTTTGGATGTGATTTTTAAAATTAGACTGATGGTGATATAATAAATGCTGAAGTTCAGTCATAAATGAACATCTTCTACAGGTAAATATTGGGGCTATGTATTTTTATGTTTTTAGTGATTTTTAAAACCTATTCTGACCTTATAGCATCATCAGCATTACTAGAATTATGAAAATAATTGCATTATAAAGAAGTTTGTAACTTAGCCAAATAATGATTTTTATAACTGTCAAAGACCTGAGAGTTGAAATTTCTTATGTGTCTTTTGATAAACTACAGTATTGTTTAAGTGTATTTTTTTTTTTGTTTGCTTATTGGTACAATTTAAGAACTTTATTTAAAAGCAATTTTGGGAGATTACTAGGTACGGCTTTTGGAGCCGTGATGTTTTTGAACTACAGCTACATGGTCAGTAAGTAAACTACGTGGCCTTGATTCCATGTGTTCTGTGTGTTTTGGCCAAAGGACTGTACCTTCATTGTGACTGTAAAGCTTCCTTGGCAATAGTCATCCTTCTTACCTAGTCCCTTGTTGTGATTATACTTCTGGTTATTTAAATGTTTTAAAAGACTAGGAATGTTACTCAGATCTTAAAAACGATTCCAGTCTTCCTGCATCCAACCGAAATGTTTTAAAATATAACAAAGTGAAAATGTTATAATGCACTTGGATTAATTACATTCTATTAATTAAAATATGTCCCAATAAATATGCCCTGCATCTGTGGGTCTTCTACTGGGGTCTGACTTAGAAAGAGGTCATTCAGCTTTTGTACTAAGCAGACAAAAAATATTCAAAGCCCATGAGAGCGTCTCTGCTTAGGCATGGGAACAGAACACTGCAGTTTGGTGTATTAATGCCTCTATCTTACTAAATCAAAGCTGTCATTAGGGTCTATAAATTTAAGTTGTCAGCTTAGTTCTTTAAGACTGGTTTAATGTGAACCAGTTTTTCTGGAAATTGCAAAAACCATAAACAACCAAGTTCTATAAATAATTGTCCTCTTAGAAGATTTAACATTGTATTCTCCAGCTTATTGAAAGCAGTTGAATATATATGTTAAGTGCATGTATTTTAGTAACTTCTTAAGACATACTAGTACATACTTTAGTATAGATGATTACCAAGTACAAGAATTATGTTCCACTACTTGGCGACGAATAATGCCAATTATAAACCTAGATAATAATCTGCAAGGTTAAGGTCATAGCTAGAATCAAGTTTAGCTTTGACTGATTTTAGTAGGTTACTTCTTGTGTTAGATCCGTAGTAACTGTAAGTTAAAATATTGAACTGAAAGATCAGGAAAAGTTGAATATCTTGTGGCAAATGATACTTGCATGTTAATGACGTTGACTGAAAAATAAAAAGTCTGTATGTGCATGTGTGCATTTGTGCATGTGTGTGTATATCCAGAAGACAGTCTCTCAAATAACCAGGCACAATCACAGGAAAAGCAGAACAAGGCCTAATTCTATCCAAATATTACACAAGTAACTCCAGTCCTCTTGTAAACCAAATGTGGTTGTCTGTGTTGTTGGGGCATTTTTCACAAATGCTAAAAAACAGAGAAAGTGGATTTACGGCATGAGTCAGAGGGTGCAGAGAGCAGCTTCAGTGAGTTATCTGAGATGGATACAAGGCAAAGGAACTCTTCAGAACCACATATGGATGCCTGTTACTTGGTCATGCTTCATTCCATTCTGCTTCAATCCTTCTACTTGAAGAAGAGGCAGCCACACAGGGTTACGCCTGCTTTCTAGTCTGTTTTCTGGCTACCTGGGTCCTGGCCAAGGGTTTTTCCAACCTGTCCTCCCTGGTTTCCTCAACTGGGAAATGATGGGGTGGGGCCAGATGATCTCTAAGATTCTTTCAAGTTCTAAAATGCAGCATTTGCTTTGCAAATGGTCTAATGCTTCTTCTGACATGGATCATAGTTTCTGAGATACCTCTTAGAGACCACGCAGTTCTCACACCTAAGCTCTTCACAGAAGGAAACAGTGATTCTTATCCAGTGCTGGTGTGATAACTTTTCTTGAAGATCTATTTATATGTGTGTCAGAAGACTTAAAAACAATGAAATCTCTTTGCTCTAGCAATTCCACTTTTAAGAACTCATTTTAATAAAATGAGAAAGAATGTGCTCAGTGATATAACAACAAGCATTTTGGTTTCAGCACTGTTTATAACAATGAAAAATTGAAAACAGCCTACATGTCTTATCAATGTGGTTAAGGAATCTGCGGTATAAACATATTATGGAACATTATATGATCATTGAAAATGATGTTATAAAAATATAATTATTGCATGGATAAGTACACCTATTGTTGAGTGGACAACAGCTTCAAAGCATCATTTTTCGTTACTATATTTTTCTGTAATGGACTTACCATTATTTATACTATTTATATGCCTACATTGTAATCTACAAGGGTACACCTGAAAATTGTCAAACTGGTTACTGCTGGGTGGTAGGATTATGAATAACTTTGATCTCATTGTCTTGCCTTTATTTTAAGTTCTTCTACAGTGATGACATATTACTTGTATATGTGTGTTAATGCACACACACATGCATACATATACCATAGTTCAGAGAAGTGACATAAAATTTAAACAAATAAAACTGGACACCACGCTATGCCCAGCTGACATAAATACCCTCCCATGCAGCTAGATGGGGGCAGCAGGACCCACGAGGGTCACAGGCTGCTCTGGTTTTGCAGAGAGGGAAAGAGGCAAGTCTGACATTGGAGGACCTTTTGTTCCTTCTTCATATCCTGGCTAGGGTGACCAACTATCCCGGTTCGTCAGGGACTGAAAGATTTCCTGGGATGGGAGACGTTCAGAGCTATGCTGGGAAAGTCCCCAGGCGAACTGGGGCAGGTTAGTCAACTTATGCCTGGCAGACTTGGGAAGAATGTCTAGCACTTATGCAGGTACGCAGAGGTGCACGTCTGACTCACTCTGTGGTACGTGGTCTCTTGAGCGATCACTGACAGAGGTGCTTCTGACCCTGGCTCTCCAGGCCTGAAGAGGCTGTGAGCTCGGCAGGATGGGGTCAGGACTCAGAAGAGGCTGTCTGACCCTGAAGAAAGCAGAGCCCATTTCAGGTGACGCCTCGTCTCTGCATTTATCCCAGTGTGTGCATCTGTTCCGTGTCTGAGCCTCCATAAGATGAAACAAAGTGTCATCTGAATAATTCAGGCTCAGTTAGCCATCCAACGACTTAATTTCTTACTTCAATTATTATTAAACATCGAACTAATTAATGTTGCTGAAGTTGCACTTATTTGATTCCATTAGCCCAATTGTGCCCATTCTGCCAAAACTCTCAACATTCTTTTTATGAAAATGAGAGAGGAAGGAAAGGGGTTAGAGGAGTGGAGGCCGGCAGACCACAGCTGGCGTGGACAGGAAGTACGGGCAGTGATGACAGCGGAAGTCTGTGTAAACCTCTGCGAGCTTCAAGTCGCCTCTCTCTCTGGGTTGCACCTGCACGTATTGGTAGGTGGGCCGGGGGAGATGGTGCAGAAGAGGACCAGTGCCCATTCAAAAAATGGAAGCTGTGATCTTGTCTTGCTGCCTGTCCCCTTTATTTGGAAGTAGCACAGCTTCTTTTCTACCAGCTGAGTCAGGAGACATTCTCATGGGTAATTTCAGGGAACCTGTGCATTGCTCACTTTCACATCACTGTTGGCTTGGGTGTGCTGGAGTGCTCTGTCAGGGCTGTGAGGGTGAGTGTCTCCACTAAGCAGACGGGGCACATTCCCAGGCTGGGTCATGCGGGTGAGTTCACAGGCGTTCCTTCTGTCTTCTAGCCTGCGGTGTAAAGTTACATTATTTCCGAGTCCACAGGGTCAGCATGTGGAGTGGAGTAGAGAGAGAGGCCCAGACTTTAGAATTAACCAGACCTTAGGACTGAACTGCAGCTCAGCCACTTGCCAATAACATTTGGCAAGGTATTGAAAAAATGTTTTAATTTATTGAAAATTTTTAAGAAAGAGAGAAAGGGAGTGGGGGTGGGGAGAGGAATTGATTTTGTTGTTCCACTCACCACACATTCATTGGTTGTTCCTTGTGTGTGCCTTGACCAGGGATTGAACCACAACCTTGGTGTATTGGGACAACACTCTAACCAACTGAGCTACCTGGCCAGGGTTTTGCAAGTTATTCAATATTACCGCTTCCTCAAATATGCAATGAAAATAATATACTTCGTACCTCATTCTCATTTTTCTCCTCCGCTGAGTTTCTCTGACCTATGTTCTTTTGTTGCCTGTAAAACATACAGAAAGAGGGTCCAGCTGATCCAGGGGGTATTCCAGATTATTCTCATCTTTTGCCACACAGTGGCCACAGGCGTGGAGCCCGGATCTTATTGCACAGAAAGCTCTCGAGTCATTTTTATTTTCTGAGAAAGGCTTGGATGCAGCGGTGTTTGTCAAGCATAGTGCAGGGACTATCGGTGGTCTCTGAGGTTCTCCAGCTGTTGTAAAATTCAGGGTGAGAAAGTGCCCATGGTCTTTGTGGGGAGGAAACGTAGGGGAGCCCCACTGACCCTGGGTGGGGGGATTCTTGGTCTTCTCCTAGTCACCATGTAAGTCCCACCAAGAACCCACATCATTGAATCCTTTGTTGTTCTCCCCACCTCATCTTCACCAACCACACAAAATGACAAGGTTTGGGTAGCAAGAAATCCCCTGGATTTTTGTTGCTTGTTTTACACCATTAGGAAGAAGAGGGAGATCAGGTGGGAGAGACCACCTAGCTTTTTGGTGAAGAAATAAGAAGCGTTGGTGAGATGGGTTCAGGTGCATTTGCTGGTAGGAATGCAAATAAGATCCAGAGGAGGGTGACGTGAATGTGAGCAATGAGACAGTTCCCTGAAATTGCCCATGAGAACCTCTGATACAACAGACAAAAAGAGGGTGTGCTACCCTCAACTGAAAGATGACTGACCCCAGGAGAAGATCACACTTCCTACCTGTACATGTGTGTATGTGCAGCACAGAAGTATCCCATGCACTAGAGTGGTCGTGAAAGCCCCACCTCTTGTAAGCAAATCCAAACTAAGGACCCAGGACACTTGTTTGACCTAATTATCCAAGAACACCACTACTTTGTCCTCCTTATATTTGGGGAGAGCAAAAGTGGGTCCCGGAGCAAAGAGAGGCCAGGAGAGGTGAGCTCAGGTGTATTTGCTGATGGGAAGGCACCCTATTTGAGAAAAACAATTTACACGGATATGTGAAAACCTTTAAGAATTCCCTTTCATTGAGCCAATAATTCTAGTTCTAGGACTCCAGCCAAAGAAAATAAGCAGTGATGCTGATGAGCATGTATGTTAAAGGTTCTCACTGTAGCATCGTATATTAGAGCAAAATACTGGGGAAGAGATTGGTGTGGCCAAGCATGGGAAATATCAAAATATGTTTAAGTGCATCTGTGGGCTGGAATTACACAGCCAATGAAAACGATGTTTTAGATGCATTCATTTCCTGATCTCAAAAGTAATGCACGTGTATTGTTTAAAAGTTGAAACAGCACAAAGGGGAAGAAATGAGGAGGTCCCCTTTTATCTCAGACCCCAGTCCTTCTCCATCAGTAATGACTACTCTCACCAGTGATAGATCGTGCTTTAGAAAAAAAAGAAGTGGAATAACAAAATGATTTTGAAGTAGTGGTAAGTGGACGAAAGATGCACATAAAAAAGATCTGAACTTCTCGGTGTAATTACAATTTAAGAGACAAGGGATAAGAGTAACATAGAAACGAAATATTCAAAACTGTTTCTGAGTGGTGAAATTAAGGGTAATTTTTATTTTCTGTGTCTTCTAATTTTTTAATAGTGTGTAATATTACTTTCTAAAATTCAGCATTTAGAGAGCTAAAGATTGTGTTCAAGTTCAGAATACAGCAAAGAGCACAAATATTCTTTATAAAAAATAAAGCTTTACAAAAATCAAGCCCTTTTATATTTACACATGTGTTTCCCTATTCTCAGGTATAAGTTTAAAATAATGCTACAGACCAATATACTTTTGTTCTAGAATACCAAGGAAATGAGTCCTATCTCCCCACCAGCGTCCTCCATCATCCTACTAAATTGACATAAAAGAAAGTTAGAAAATACCACCAGAAAGTTTGCATAGTTTTGGGGCTGTTCTTAACTAGTATTAATCGGTGGTCTTGTGCTCAAACAAAAATATTCCTCTTATTTTGCCTTTGAGTGCCACTTGCTGAAGTTGGACTTTTGACTCTCTATAAATGAATCCACTGGGGAAAATAAATTTGACACTGGTTCTTAGGTCAAGGTCTAATGTTCTGAGATTTTGCAAAAGAATCCCAAGGGAAAATATTTGTTTGGTTTGTATGTAACAGCACTTAGGAACAAACTGTCCAAATTCCAGAAATGTTAACTGTGCATTTGATAGTCTAATGCAGGTTTTGGGACATACAGTGCTGTTTTCAAATCCATACGCAAATTTCACAAAGACAGCATTCCTAAATACCCCCAGAAGGATCCAGTAACAAAAGCACTAACTTCTGATGTTGGAAAGAGCTTTCTGCACTTAAATTG
Source organism: Artibeus jamaicensis (assembly GCF_021234435.1). Classification (NCBI taxonomy): domain Eukaryota; kingdom Metazoa; phylum Chordata; class Mammalia; order Chiroptera; family Phyllostomidae; genus Artibeus; species Artibeus jamaicensis. The sequence continues at coordinate 15,185,749 of NW_026522056.1, read as the reverse complement.
AAATGTATGTATGTGTTTTGATGATGAGATTCCCTTACTTGAGAGAAATTGGAAGGGTATCAGCTTCTCATTCTGTTCAGGATTATTCTGTCTACACCATATTACCTATGGCCCCTGGTCAGGTTCAGCATTGAACCTGTGGCAAGTAGAACAAGCAAATATCCTATTTGCATCCACAAACTAGTTAATTGGTGAAGTAAGTGATGATGTTAGTAGTTACTTAGATTAAGATCTGTTTTTGACTTGGATAAACAGACATGGGACTTACCTGAAGAATACTTGGCACCAAATGAGCAATTCTTTTCCTGGGATTTTTCTCACGCTTACCAAGCTATCAGGGTACATGTGACAGTGGTGCAGTGGCAGTGGCTGGCACAGTAAGAAGCCAGGGCGGTGGGTAGGAGTCTGCCACTAAAGCTGGATTTAGATTTTTACTTCTTTGTATTTTGAGTTCTTGAGACCTGGTGTTTCATGTATTTACAGATGTATTTTGCATTAATTTTGCTAGGGCTACTGTAACAAGATAACACAAACTGGGTGCCTTAAATAACAGAAATTTATTTTCTCACTGTTCTGTATGTTAGAAGTTCAAGTTCAAGGCATCAGCAGGATTGGTTTCTTTAGAGTGCTGTGAGGCAGAGCCTATCCCATGCTTCTCTCCGAGATTCTGTGGTTTGCTGGCAACCTTTCACATCCTTTGGCTGGTGGACACACCACTCCAATCCCTTATTTTGTGTTCATGTGGTGTTTTCTCTGTGGGTGTCTGTCTTTAAATGTCTCCTTTTGATGAGGACACCAGTCGTATTTGAATTAGGATTCCACCTCATTTCAATATGACCTCATCTTAACTAGTTACATCTGCACCAATCCTATTTCCAAATAAAGTCACCTTCTGAGATATTGGGGTTTAGGACTTCAACATATGAATTTTTAAAGAATACAATTCAACCCATTACAAATATATAAATAGGTACGTGCATACATGTATGTATGTATAGTATGTTTTGAGGAGAGATAAACACAGTTAAATTCAGTGTGGCCTGCTCTGCACACTGGTTGCATGGTATGGAGTTTCACTTGAATTCTGCAGCATTACTGTGGAAAATGTATGTATGTTGCTTATTATAGCAGTTATACATTCCATACATTTGTGGCATTGCCTTTGAATTTGATGGTAGAATCATGCTTCATATATCAGTATTTTGGGGGCCAATAATAATAGCTACATATGCATACAACCAGCATAGAGACAAATAGCAAAAACCACATTGAGATGTGAGATGTGGTTTATGATTTCATAGAATTTGTTCTGGTTTCCAAGGTCAATAGCTGGTTCACTTCTTCATTTTGGGTTAGAAACTTACTAACTCCACACTAGTTTAGCTTCAGCTTAGGTGGTTGTGCATTGTCAGAGCAGACTTTCAGGACCTGGGTTTGGTACATGATAGAACTAGATCACCTAAAACTTGAAAACTTCTGCAGCCTTGTGGTGATGGAGAAAGTGACACTGCAGCAATGAGTACAGTGGACCATGGCACATGTGTGACAACGGAAGTTCTGTGAAGTTTCGCTGTAGATAGCTGATCTCATCTGCTCCTTGAACTCCTTTGTGAAGAAACTGATGGGTACTGAGTAGCTATTACAAGTTCCCTGGTACCAATCCTCAGAGAACAGATCTAGGTTAACCTCTGACCAGAGGTGAGAAAAATTTTACATATGTCCAAGAGAGCAAAGCACAAATTTCAGGAAACAGAACCTAAGTCCTTGAGTGTTCTAGATAGATTTTCATCTACCAGAAGAAGCCATTTGCTGGGTGCAGGGTATAGATCTGAGGACATCAAGGGACTACAAAATGAAAAGGCATGGGGCATCAAAATTACAACTAAGCTATAGAACAACCATCATTCGGAACTGTCAGAACCCAAGCTGAATGGAAGTCCTACAAGTGAAGAATTAAAGAAGAAACCAAGTATAGAATTAAAGAAGAAACCACAACAAGATGCGTAGGAGGGGCAGAGATGTGACTCACAGCCACACGTGACGAATAAAAATCAGGAAGGATATCTGAAGAGGGAGGGGTCCCAGCCCCACATCAGGCCCCCCAGATCAGGGCTCCAGTACTAGAAGGAGAAGTCTCCACAACTTCTGGTAGTAAAAACCAGTGGGGATTGAAGCTGTGGAAGACAGAAACTGCTAGAGTCTCAGGAAGTTTCTCTTAAAGGGCCCATGCACAGACTTACACTGACTCTCACCCTCTGAGCTCCAGCACCAACGCAGCAGATTGAAAGGCGTCAGAGACATACAGGGAGAAACCAAATTGTTCAACATCGAGAGCTGGGAGGGCAGCTTTCTCCCAGACAGAAGTGCTGGCAGAGGTCATTGTTCCTGTTGTGAGCCCTCCCTCAGCAGAGCCACATAGCTGGCAAGCAAGCTCCATATCTGAGATTTCATCAACCTAGCTCAGTCTGTTTGCCCCACCCTGGTGATTCCCTGAAGCCCTGCCCCACTCACCTTTCAGGCCCACCCAAGCTGTTTCTAGCAGCTATTCCATATGAATGGCTTGTCTTGGCCCATACTTCAGATTTCCCTAAAATGTCTCGAATAAGCAGCATCTGGCTTCAGCGAGCCCTGTACCTCTCAATAAGTTGCCTCAGGCCTGGCACTAGCAGCAGCCGGCCTTGGTTTACAGCTCGACCTCACTTGGGCACTGCTAAGCCCAGCACAAGTAGCAGCCCCTTGCAGATTGCTTTGTAGCTTATGCTCTGTGACACCAGACAGAACACAGGCAGTGGCTGACCTTGGACATGCCAACAGCAATCGAGGCTCAACTACAGCAGGAGAGTGTACACAGCTCACCTGGTGGGTGTGCCTTGAGTGCCCAGCTTAGGTAATAGGGGAGGCTGTGCCACTGGACCCTACAGGATACTTACTGCATTAGGCTACTTTACTAAGCATGGGAGACGTAGTAGGTCTACCCAATACATAGAAAACAAACACAGGGAGACTGCCACAATGAGGAAACAAATAAACATGGTCCAAATGAAAGAACAGAACAAAACTCCAAGAAAAGAACTAAACAAAATGGAGACAAGCAATTTATTGGATGCAGAGTTCAAATCACTGGTTATAAGGATGCTCAAGGAACTTAGTGAGGACCTCAACAGCATTAAAAAAAATTCAGTCAGAAATGAAGGCTACACTAATTGAAATAAAGAACAATTTATAGGGAATGAACAGTAGAGTGAATAAAGTCAACAATCAAATCAGCAATTTGGAATACAAGGAATTGAAAAACAACCAGTCAGAACAACAAGAAAAAATAATCCAAAATAAAAATAAGGATAGTGTAAGGAGCACCTGGGACAACTTCAAGTGTACTACCATTTGCATCATGGGGGTGCTGGAAAGAGAAGAGAGACAGAAAGATATTTTAAAACCTATTCAAAAAAACTTTCCTAACTTGGTGAAGAAAATAGACATATAAGTCCAGAAAGCTCAAAGAGTCCCAAACAACATGTACCTAAAGAGGCCTACTCTGAGACACATGATAATTAAAATGCCAAAGGTTAAAAACAAAGAGAAAATCTTAAAGGCAGCAGAAAAAAAAAAGCAGTTAGTTACCGACAAGGGAGCTCCCATAAAACTATCAGTTTATTTCTCAGAAGAAACTTTCCGGGCAAGAAAGGATTGTCAGAAAAAACAAAAACATTCAAAGTGATGAAAATCAAGGACCTACAACCAAGATTACTCTAACCAGAAAATCTATCATCTAGAATTGAAGGACAGATAAAGAGCTTCCCAGACAAGAAAAAGCTGAAAGAGTTCATTATCACCAAATCAGTATTGTGTGAAATGTTAAAGGGCCTTCTCTAGGAAGGAGGGAAAAAAAAAACACAGTAAGATGAACAATAAAATGGCAGTAAATACATATTTATCAGAAATAGATTCTAAAAAACAACATAAACAGACACGCAGAACAGAAACAAAATCATAGATGCAAAGACCGTTTTGATGGTTGCCAGATGGGAAGTGGGGTTGGAGGTGTGGGTGAAAAAGGTGGGACTATTACATAGTACAAATTGGTAGTAACAGAGTAGTCATGGGGATGTGAAGTACAGCCCAGGGAACAGGGTAACTAAAGACCATCTGTGCGTGATCCATGGACACAGACAATGGTGTGGGGACTGCCTGAGGGAGTTGGGGGGACTGGATAGAGGGGCCAAAGGGGGAAAATCAGGACAACTGTAATAGCATAAACAATAAGATACAATTTTTAAAAAGAAAAGGCACCACCTCCAATAAACGATGGTTGTAAAACAGTTAACACTTTAACAATAATTATTTTTTTCAAAGAGAGAAATAGTTCTGAGTTTTCAGGTAGAATGCTAATGCATTTTAAATGTTATTTATCATTCAAATGCAGACAAAAACCCTTTAAAAATTGTGATACCCCACATACCCATCAGCTAACTTCAACAATGATTAATAATTGTTATAAATTAATTGTTTTATAATAACAATAGCAATTATTAGCAGTTTAAAAGCTTTGCTGGAAAATATTACAGATAGCAGATAAGGCATTGGGAAAATGGAAAAATTAGCTGGGGTATTTCTTGATAAGCTCTAAATCCTAAAATAATAGCCTATTGTACATGGACAGTGAGGACCATTTCAGACTCTCCTACGAGTCCAGGCAGCCGGCAGAGCCTCGGAGGGGGGAGGATCTCACCCCCCCCACCCTATTGTTGACTTGGGCAACATCCCAGAGGCCACTCTATAAGAGTTAAGGCTGGATCTTTTGCTTAGAGAACCCTCCCACTGCTGTCTCTGTAAGGACCAACTCTCAAACTTTTCAGTTCGTGAAATCTTTCTAATGAGGCCAAACCCTCCAGCCATCTATCCTACCTGTGTTCTCTGACCCCGGGGGGAGCTTGCCTCTCTTCACTCTGTCTGGTGTTTCCAGAAGCCCCACTGCTCAGAACCAAAGACCGCATCTCCTTTTCTCTTTTCTCTTTCTCTTTGTGCTGATTGGCCAACATAAATGTGTTTCTCATTATTTGGCCTGTTTTACAATGTGAGAGCCTGCTGGGGTTCATTGCTTTGGGGATTACTAGGTATTTCATCTCATACCAGACTGGCCCTTCCCTAATGTTTAACAATGGCAGTCTGTCCGAAGACAGAAGCGCTTTGCTAAAGGGAAAGGCTCAACCAAATATTAAGCTTTGGGAGATTTCTGTCCGCGTTTTAAAAATTGTAATTCCCTTTATGGCTTGTGTATATATGTATGGGGGGGGTGCCCTGCGGGTGGCAGACAGACCCAAAGGTAATTCTCAGGTTCAAAGCCATGGTGGAACAATGGAAAGAGAACAGGCCTTGGAGCCAGAAGGTCTGGTTTGAATCTCAGATCTTTTTTTGCTGGCTGTTGGAACGGCTTGTGACTTTGAGCAAGTTAATTTATCTTGCTGAGCCTTCCTTTCATCATCTGCAGGGAGATGATATAACCTACTCCTTGGGATTGTTGTGAAGATTAAATGAGATGCTAATGAAATCACCCGGCACATTGTGAGGGCTCAATAATCAATGCCTCTTCCTGCTCTTATTGTTATCTTCCTGTGCAATGGTGAGGAGGGATGGCATTGAGAAAACGGAGCCTGTGACCGAGGGCTACCAAAATCCATGGAGTAGAGGTTTACAGTAGTAGAGCTTTGCTCTGTGTTTAAGGATCGTTTGGCAGGGGGCAGGGGGAAAACACTGATTAACCCAACTCTGACTACTCTAGGCGAGTCACTTAACCTTGGTAACCTCATTAAAGAAACATCTATTGAGCCCCTGCCTCTAGCTCCAGGGCACTGGGTCACCTGTGATATGGAAATCATAATAATCCCCACTTTCATCTTATGGTTGCCCTGGGGATCGAGCGAGAGAGAAAATGTCTGTGAAAGTACTTGGTAAACTTCAAGCACTATCTAAATGTACTGCTGTGGACGTGAGGTAGAGGGTACATTGACTCTGTCCCATTCATGAGGTTCAAATACAAACTTTTCATTCCTGGGTATTCAGCAGAGAGCAAACACATTCTATTTGACTTCAGCACTGAACGAAAAGTAAACAGTACCTTTTCAGATGCTTTGCTTCCTCTCTTCTCCCTTGAAAACAAAGCCAGGCCCTTTAAGTGCTTCCTGCTGAGTTTAGAAAGAGATGCTGGATGACAGGTCAGCCCCCCTTCTCTCCTAGGGCCTTGGAGGGAGTGGAAAAGTGAGGCACCAGAACAAGGGTGTCTAAAAAATGGTTACATTTGGTTCTTAATTAAGAGACTGAGCTTTTCTCAAGCCCCAAACTAGGGCCAAGAACCCCCAAGACAGGTGCCTTCCTCTTCCACAGTGGGGGTGGGGGGGCAGCGGTAATCCCAGGAGAAGTACATACAAAAGCGCTTAGACAATACCACTGCTAGATAATGTAACGCGGCACTGTGAAAATGAGGAGGAAGGAGCCCCCCTTTTGTCTCTCTTACTATTTATAATCTTCCCATTCCTCACCAGACCCGTGGGGCTTCACTGCCCCATGAAGGCTTTGTGGCACTTAAATCTCGCTTTGCCTTCTCTCTCCTGAGGTCCCCTGTAGAGTAGGCATGTTCCACACTGCTCTTTGGCCTTAATGATTTTATGTTCCTTATTTATTCATTAAAATTTGCCCATGCACCAGGCACTCACCGTGTTGGGTACTGGGGATCCGAGAGTGAACCAAACAAACATGGTCTTTTCTCTGAAGGAATTTACCATTTAGAAGAAGGGAGATTTCAGAGAAAAAGCAATACATGATACACCATAAAGAATGTAGCTTCCATTCCAAAAGCAATGAAAACCATCGGAAAGGCTTTAAACAGCTTGATTCAGATATGTGACATACAATAAGCTGCACATGTGTATTGAAAACCCAAATTTGAGAAGTCTGACATGTGTGTACACCCAGAAAATCATCACCACAGTAGAGTGAGCGTATTCTTCACGCCCCAAAGTTTTCCTGTGCTCCCTCCTTTCCCTGAGGTCTAATCCAAGCAACGACTGATCTGTATGTAACACCACTGAATAATTTGAATTTCCTAGAATTTTATATAAATAATCATACAGTACATGTTCCTGTTTTTATATGGTTTCCTTCACTCAGCGTATTTATTTTGAGATTCATCCAAGTTGTGCTGTGTATCAATGGTTCATGCTTTTTACTGTAGAATAATATTCTACTGTATGACATGCCAATTGTATATCCATTGATCTGTTGATGGACCCTTGGGTTGTTTTCAGTTTTGGGCTATTACAAATAATATTGCCATGAACCTTTGCATATAAGCATTTATGTGGACATATGCTTTCATTGTTTTGGAGGTAGACAGGAGTGGAAATGCCTAGTCATGTGGTAAATTTATGTTTAATTTTGTAAGAAACTTCAGGTCTATTTGACCTTCAGGTCATTTGTTCATGTCAGCTCACTATGGAATTATGGAGGCATAGACAATGGTGGTGAAGAAGAAAAATAATAGCTGAGAATTTATGGACATTTTTCACATGCCAGGCATTTGTGCTAAGGATTTTAAATGCCTTAGTCTTTACTACCACCATTAAACCCTCTGGTGTAGGCATATGATTGTTCTCATTTACAGATGGGGCCTCTGAGACTCTGGAAATTAAATCACTTGCCCAAGGTTACTTATCTACCTCGGGCCTCTCTCACCCCCAAGTTTGCACTCATAACTACAATATAAATGTGAATGAGTCTGTGGACACTAAAGTCTCGTGTTTTGCTTTCTCTTCAGATGGGGTGGGGAGAGAGCACAATATTCTGCACCCATGGTATGGGTTCTATTTAATTGAGATATTGGTTTCATTAAAAAAAATCTCTGAACATTTTATTGGCCTCCTGTTCCCCAAGGGGTGCCCCACTTCTGCTGCCTTTAAAGCCTCAGAACTTTGGTGGAGGTCTTTTGGAAGGAGTGTATGGAGTAGCAGTTGTCCAGTGTCACCAAGATTGAAGTCCTTCCCTTCTTCCAGTAGGCAGGGCTAGGTGACAATCTCAGCCTCCAGCTTAACCTTGATGTTCAGCAAGACCTTGTACTTCTGGGCCTGGCCCTGCCCCTCTGCCAGGGTCTGGGCCAGCTCTGTCTCCAGGTGCAGCAGATCCCGTTGAGCTGTTCCCTCTGCCTGGCACAGCGCGCATCCACCTCCCTCAGGCTGTGCTCCAAGCTGGCCCGCAGGGTTCTCATGGGTCCAGGTCGATCCCCAAGGACAAGACCGTACATCTTAGCTCTGTGAGTGTCATCTCAGTAGTCTGCGAGGTGACCACTCTGGTGCTCTCGTCAGTCTGCTAGGATCAGTACTTGTCTAGCTCCTCTTGGCTCTTCTGAGCCAGCTTGTCATTCTGGGCCCAGATGTCTGCTATACTGTTTGTTGCCAAGGTCCTGAGAGTTGGGGGCATCCAAATCCATGGTCAACCCAGAGTTGGCAGTCTGGTTTCATAGACCATTTACTGCCTCCTCGTGGTTCTTCTTCATGAAGAGCAGCTCCTCCTTGTGAGCCTCGATCTCTGTCTCCAGCTGCAGCCCCGTGATATTGGTGACGTCAATGACCTTTCAGAGTTCACTGATGTCACTCTCCACAGACTGACACATGGCCAGCTTCATCTCATACTTGACCTGAAGTCATTAGCAGCAAGACAGATATTGTCAATCTGCACAACGATATGGGCACTGTCCACAGAATTTGCAAAGGTGTGAGCCCTCAGATCCTCGATGGTCTTGAAAGAATGCCCCCGGTCTCTGACTGGGGTCCCTTCTTCTCCAGGTGTTCCTGGACTTTGCACTCCAGTCCCTGGTCACCAGCCTCGAGGCACCTCATCCTCTCCAGGTAGGAGGCCATGTGGTCATTCAGGCATTGCCTAATCTCCTTCTCACTCTTAGGACCCCCTATGCCTAGCACACTCCCGGCCATCCCTGCAGCCAGGCCCCCTGACCCCCAGTGGCCCTGTATGCTGGTGGGGAGGGACGTGGGAGCCTGAGCCACTGGCATCTGCACAGACGCTGGCTGCACTGCTGGCCGGTCAGATCCCATGGCTGGGTGATGGCATGGAGCTCAGGGTCCGGTAGTTTGTGGAGGAGCTTGAGCGGCTACTGAAGCTCGTGTTATTCAGGGAGAAAGGTGAGCAGCTGAGACTCAGGTTCAAGCAGCAGTTGGTTTCATTTTGTTAAATCTGTTGGTCTAAGAATCTAAGCAAAATAAAATGAGCAAGTACAATTAGAAATCAATTTCTAGATTTCTCTAGAACTTTATAGAAATCACTTAAGTTGTCTCATCCAAATAGATGATTATATTTAATATATATTTCTTTTTTTGCTAGGTTTAGATCACAGCTCTTTAGAGGGCCTCATTCATGAAAACACCATAAATAGGACTTGACTGTATAAGGAATCCTGAGAATCTGTAATACTTGGAGGCAGAATGACATAGCAGAAGGAACACGAGTTGGGAGTAAAATAGACTTGGACTAAACACTTGGTCTGATATTTTGCAGTTGAAAAGCTATTTAAAATTTATTTTCCTCATCTGCGGAACGGAGATAGTAATGTCTATTTTAAATGGTTGTCTTGAGGATTAGGGAAGATTACAAGTCAAAGCCTTAGGTTCTTGGTACATGTCAGTTCCTGGTTCTTTTTCCCACTTTATCTGTTGTTGTTTTTTTTAAAGGACTCACGCTTTTTCAACCTGGCTTAAAATCTAAAGCCCTTCCCACTAGAGGTTAGTGATTCTTCCCAAACCATACACACAATTTTGTATGTTTGCACATGAGCCTTTCGGTAGAAAAATGTCCCTGGCTTCCACCAGGTTTCAAAGAAATCCATGATTCGAAACCAGTTCAGAAGCGCTGTGAGACTGTTTTTCCTTCATTCATTCAATGAAACTTAATGAATATCCACCATGAGTCAAGCATGTTGCAGATAAACTTCGTCCCTCACTATCTGTAAGGAGATTACAGCTTGGAGTAGTGAATAAAAAGCTGCAGTGTTTTTGCAAATTCGTGTGTTACCACACTAATTACTGACACTAGAGAGAAAGCTCGGGACATGAAGAAGAAAACCAGATGAGTCCTCGGGCGGAGAATGGCAACACGTACGCAGGTTGAAAAGGCTCAGGAATCAAGCTCATAAACCTTCTTGATTGCGCAGCTGCTCCGTTGCTGGGGAGACCGTGCAGGTTCCGCCCCAGACAGAAGGGCCAGCCTGCGGTTCAGGGGTTGGATGTGGGGTGAGGAAGTGCAGCGGACCCTCCCACCCCGCCGAGGGCCCGCAGAGCTCTGCCTTCCCACAGGGGGCCCTTTTCTCTAATTTGCTCGCAGGTGCTCAATGTTTTAGGAGATTTTAGCTGTTACATTTTCAAGTGGATCAACTCTAGTCCTGTAAAAAAAAAAATCTGTTCTTTGCTCAATCGATCTCTTAGAAGACATGACAAACAGTTGGGTCACTGTGTCAGCAGCGTTTGGGAAATAAAGGAGGTGTCTTTCAGCCTCAGATCTCCCCAGGGAGTTAGCAAGGTGAGTTGGAAAAGTTTTAAAGCGGAGGGACATTTGGGTGTTGTGTGGAATGCAGCTGGAGAGCAGGTGGTAAATGAAGGCTTTTTTTTTTTTTTTTTTTTTTAAGATTCACTTTCCTTGCTTGGAGCCTTGGGAAGGATGGGAAAAGCCCTGCGGCCACTGACCCATTTCTGCTGACCTTGACCTCACCCCGGTGACCAGCTCCACCTTAACCCGTCCTATCTCTGGCCAGAGCTTGTGCATATTTATTCTTTGGAGTCTGCACTTTGCTCTTTTATTTGGACTGGCCCTGTGCCCCTGTTTGTTCTTGGTGTTCTCTTCACGCATATTGCAGGCGGCCCCATGTTTAACTTGAGCTCAGGACTAAATATAACCACCGCTATCACCAGAGGCATCCGTCCATGGCAGCCCCCTTTCAGTGCGGTTGTAAGCTCCAGCCCAGGTTGCAGGCAGCGCCTCTGCTTTCACCAGAGGTCACTTCTAAATGGAAACTCTCACCGACACCGGGATGGCCGAGTGCAGGACGGAATCAGTTCTTATCACAGGCTGCGCTCCCGCTTTATCTCTGTGTGCAGAAAGTGTTGGTCTCCAAACTGTAGGTGGGAGAGCTAGGAGGGAGCACACTTGGGGCCCTCTGGTCCATTTAACTGCATGGCAGGTGCCCCTCCCCTTGACCTCCTCTTCATCCTGGGCCCTTTGAGGGGAAATGAAAAGTGCCTGCAGCATTACCCCATCTTTCCCTCCTTTGGGGCCTTTGGGACCCTGGGAGGGTCCTGCTAGTGGCTTACATAGTGCCACGGGCCTGGGACCCAAGGTTCCCCTGAAATCCCTGTTGCCCCCCACACTGCACGAGGATAAGCTTCCAGCCCGACCCCCTCCACACACATCTCCCTAACAATCCTTCAACCTTGCTGTTTTCTTCTGTAGTCATTATTGTGTGGATTAAACTTGACTGTAGGGTTCATAAATGATTTTGTGGCTTAATGTTGTGAAAACGAGGGGGAAAGCTCATCAGAATCTGAGTCTCTCTTCTGTTCACTCTTCCCATCCACTCTCCTCCAGGCTGAGAGAACATTGGCTTGTTTTCTGGCCAATGCCTCACTTTTCTGAGGACATGGAATTACATTTAAGTTAACATTTCCCTTCTTCTCTGAACATGGTAGAATCTGTGGACCTGCATCACAGGGCTGGTGAATTACAGATAGAAAGAGGTGGCCTGGAGTGACAGCAGGACCTCTTACACAAATACACTTAGTGAGAGTCAAGCAGACACTTGCTCGGCCAGCTGAATCAACCTGGAGACAACGAGGTCGTGGAACTTGATTTCATATCCTCAAAGTGGGTCTGAAATCAGGTCCTTGAAAATTTCTCCAAAGTCCATAAAGTCAGAGATTCACTTCTTTGAAAGAATACTGTATACATTGACATCATTTCCCGAACCACTTTCTCCTCTTCCCTTCCTTCTCACAATTATTGAGCACCTACTGTGCACAAAGCTCTGGGTCAGCAAGGAGGACCACAACCATGTTAACACAGCCACAGCTCTGTTAAAAGGACTCTGGGAAGACCGTTAGATAGGTGTGTATTATCTAACTAATGGGCTGCCATTGGGGGCTACCAGGAAAATAATTCAGATGTTTAGAAGTGGAGGTCATTTTCGAAGGGGTTAAGGAAGAGTAGGAAAGCAGCTAAAGATGGTAAATAGAAGACGAAAGGAAGGGTTTGTGGTGCTTTGAGCTTCTGTCCACCCCAGGAAGGAAGCAAGTGGGGAAGGCTCTGGAGAAGGCACGCAGGGGACAGCAAACGCGACCCATCAGAAAAGGGGGGGGGGTGTGCACATGCGCAGGCCAGGGTGTGGGCCGGGCAGGAGGCCACGCTTCGTGTGCTTCTCAATGGGAATATTCCCCTGTCTTATCGCCCTATAGATGTACAACTAGAGGATTCTCTGTGTGGCTGGACGACTACTAAGCCCGCTCTCCGAAAGGTCTTCTCCATTTTTGTGTTGGCTGTAAGTGGGGGAGGGAAATCATTCTTGCTCTTTGCCCCGAGTTCTGTGTTTACAAGTTTACCCTCATCCTATTAGGACTTTGAATGAGAACACAGTGTCCCCCGACACTATTCATTAGGAAAACCATTCTGGTCATTGTGCATCTATAAAAGCAGGCTTGCTGTTGGGGGCAGGGCGGGTGCTGCTAATCGCAACTGGAGAGTCTCTCTGGCTGGTACGGTGGGGCCTGAGGGGCCTGGGGAGGGTGCAGCTGAGAACACAGAGGAGGGGGAAGCTTTTTGACGGGGAGGTGGGGCTGGCTGCGAGTCAAGTTAGGGCCTTCTCATTTTCAGTTACTCACCGTTAGGACCGGAATTTCAGGGTTCCTGTGGTGGTGGGGGGGTCTATGTGGACAGGTGTGAGAAAACTGGAATTGCTAGATCATTCAGTGGTAGTGAGCGTGGATATGCCCAGAGTGTGAAAGCCTGGCCCAAGAGCACGGAGCCAGGTTTGATTTCCACTGACCAGTTAGGATAGCACACTGGACAAACGATCACAGCCTGCAGCTCCCTTGGAAACAGGCAGTAATGTGTGTAAACGATAAATCGAGATGAGAATGCTCAGCTGGCACTTTAAATCAGATCGAAAGGCCAGTGTATTTTCCTCATTCGCTTATGGTTTCTGTCATTCCACAGCTCAGGTAAAATAACATGGGTCATGTGTAGCCCAGGACTTGGCAGATGGTCAAAGACGCTGGATACGTCCCCACCACATCCCGCCTGTTCCCCTGAGAAAAAGCCTGAACTCCAGACGCACCGGAAGTCCTTCTCTACAACCCGGCTTCCTTTTCTGTGTTCAGTATCACAAGAGCACCAAGCATGTGCCAGGCCAGACAAGACAGTAAATCCCTGCCATCCTTAGATTCTAAGGAAATAGTCCAGAAACAAATAAAGCGTATAATGTCAGAAAATAAAAAGCATTACAAAAATATACTACACGGAGTCAGGGGAGAGAGCACCTACCTGTATATCTTTATTTGGCACTTAGTCATCAAAACCAGCAGCGATAGCCAGGCACAGAGTTCCTGGAGGGAGAACGTGGGTGCATTTCCACAATTTCTTTCACCAGAAATGCCTTCAGCGCCCCTTCCCCCTTTCCTGCCCACCCAGTGTCCTGTCGTTGCTGACCTGGCTCTTGGCGCTTCTTCCATGTGGGTACAGTTTCCTTCTTCAAGCACCCCCTTGTCACGAGGGTGTCCAAGCAGTGCGTTCAGTCAGCCTTCGATGGAACACGTATCTTTATGTCAGCTCTATTCTTGTTAATAGTTTGGCCCAGTACAGACTCTAGATTAAGATGGTTTTCCCACAACACTTAAAAGTGTCATTCCAGTGTCTCTCAGTGTCTGGGGCAGCTGCCGAGGAGCCTTTTTCAGGCCGTGTTCCCTTCTATGATTTGTCTTTTCCTTCCTCCCCTCCCTCCTCATCTCTCCCCTCCCCTCCTTCCCCTTTTCTTTCTCTCCTCCCTTCTCTGTTTTTTTCTTTTTGTCACTTTTTCCTTTGGCTGCTTTTAAGGTGTGTGTGTGTGTGTGTTTCATAGCTTCAACATGGGTGTGTCAGTATGGATTTGTTTTTCTCTGTTCTGTCTGGGAGATGCCTCCATATCTTTAAATATAAATTTTTATTCATTTTCCCCAAACTTAAACTCCAATTCAATGTGGGTCCTTCTTTTCTATCTCCTATTTTTCTTATCATCGTTTAATATTTTCTCTATTTATCTGGCTTCATAATGGGCAAACTGGGCATACCTAGTTCACAATGACAAATTATAGTGACCTACTTTACAATTCACACATTCTCTCTTCAGTTTTGCTCATCTGTAAACTGTACATTGCACTTTAATCTTAATGTTATTTATCCCAGAAAAATTTTTCGAACATACATATTTTTCATAATGCCTTGTCTTATGTTGAAGTTTTTGCTTTTTTGGAGAATGTATTTAATCATTTCAAATATGTCTTTTATATTCTCTTTCAGATTGCCTATTCTGTCAAGTCTAGCCCTCCATTTTAGTTTGTCTGCTTATTCTTGGTGGGTTGTTTCCTGGGGTAGTTTGTAACTTTTGATTCATACTGTAGTGGAGACAGAGTGTGTGAAAGTCTCACGTGGCATGGATTTTGAGAGCATCCTTCAAATGTAGGCTGCTCGTATTTTTGCCAAGGACTTTATGGGTACCACTGGCCTAGTACCAGGTTTTTGTTATTCTTGAACATAGAGTTTTCTAGACCACACAGGTAAATTTGTATCCCTTATTTATGCACAGCGGAGGCCCTGAGTTCCTATTTTTCAGGAGAGACTTTATTTCCTCACCCAGCATTCACCCCAAAACTGAACACCTTTCTTGTAATATCTTGGTACTGACTGGTGGATTTTTTTCTAGTCTGTCTTAACCAAGGAGTCAGCAACACGAGGGTCCCAGCTGAGTGGAGGAATTTCGGTTGCCAGCTCGCTATCTCTAGCAGGCGCAGTCTTTGTGAGGTTCAGTACGCAGGCTAAATGCTTACCTGAAAACCTAATGCTGGCGAGATCCTAACTAAGTGTGGTCCCTGGCTAGCAGCACCAACAGCATCCTGGAGGCTGTTAGGAATGCAGGAGTGCAGGCCCACCCAGACCTACAGAATTCAAGCCTCCCTCTTAACAAGAGCCCAGGTGGTGCAGGTGCACAGGAGAGTTTGAGCGACTCTGCTGTAAATGGCCATGTTATAGAATTCTCATTCTTCCTTCCTCCCCCTCACAGCAGGTACAATGTCAGAACATGGGTTGTCAGGTGGCGGTGTTGGGGTGGGGGGTAGTGTTGGTCTAAACTTTTCATTTTGGGGACATGAGAATTTCATTCTGTTTCTTGGGAGCTCATCTATGCATTTAAAAACATTTTTGTTAAAACCTCATAGTAAATATGGAAAGAGCTATTGCATCTTTATTAACCTCAGCAATTGCTTTGTTTATCTTAGAGAATTGGTCATTATCTGGTTATAATTTTTGCCCAAATTCTTTACTCTCTCTTGAGCTGAAGTGAATAATGGAAGATAATTCTCACAACACGTAATAACTCTAATATACTAACTAGAGTAAGATTAAGTCAAGCAGTCCGTTAATGCTGCCAGAGGTGTAATGAAGACTATCTCCGAATTGTGTGCCCTTACCATCAGTGCTGGCCTTGCAAAGCATTGTTTCCAGCACGTGGCTCGAGTACAGGAATAGCTTTTTGCCCAAGTGGTGAGCTCTCCACTTGCTAGTCTACTAGTCAGGAGACTGTTCTGACAGTGACCTTGTATCTTGAGAATCAGACATGTCCTCAGGAGAATGTGCAATATCTTGTAATGATCAGTTGTAATGCAAATTAGGGCTCCCTTGTAATACACTTTGTGAATGAAAATGATAAAACTATAAGCGGGGCCACTTGTGATAACTTTCACTGTGTCTCCTTCAGAACTTAGTTGCTTCTGGCATGATAAGGTGTGGAAGAGCAGCAGGTATGTGTTTACTCTGGGGCCTGGGAGAACTTCTTAATTTCCTAAAGCAGTTTCTCAACTGTTTCTGAAATGGGAAGTACGTATGACACACATGATGACACCCACAGAAAGCCACTATCTGATGACACTTGGAAGTGATTGTCTTTAACGTCAGGCATAACACCTTGACCAATATGGAGACACACAAACAGTTGAACTCAGAAGTAGCTGTATTGCTCTTAAGTAATAAAGGAAGCATTTTTAACTGAAAAACAAAAAGCCATCATAGTATACCACGTCACCAGGCCAGGAAGGCCAATCCTGCTCATTCCTCCAAGTCCAGCTTTAAGTATTTAGCAGCTCCCTAGGCCAGCCCCTAGGTTAGTGTTATGTGTCTGCAGATGCACTATTTGCAGCTTCTGTGTTCCGGTGATGGGTTAGAGATGTTCTTTTTTTGAAAGTTGCACAGTTAAATGAATAGTTTTTCCTTAGTTCCTTCCTGGCATAGTGGTTTCTTTTTCTTTCTTTCTTTCTTTCTTGCACAGTTAAATGAATAGTTTTTCCTTAGTTCCTTCCTGGCATAGTGGTTTCTTTTCCTTCCTTCCTTCCTTCCTTCCTTCCTTCCTTCCTTCCTTCCTTCCTTCCTTCCTTCCTTCCTTCCTTCCTTCCTTCCTTCCTCCTTCCCTCCCTCCCTTCCTTCCTTCTTTCCTTCCTCTCTCTCTCTCTCTTTTAGATACGAATGCTTTTGACCCATAACATGCTCTGGACCTGCTATGTACTTTTCACAAAGCTGAGTCTGGGTCAAGGGGAGGCCTCCTCCCTTGCACCGTGGAATGTCTGTAATGAGATAGGAGAAATCAGTTGTGCTCTCCGAGTTAGACAGCAAACAACACAGCAGGGGCCAGTTTATCAGGACACCCTTTTCACAGCCCTTGTTGAACAGCTGGGGATTGCAGCTGGCGCCCAGGAAGCCGACACCTGGAGGCCTGGGCAGTAAAAGCTGCAGGGGACACAGGTCTCTCCAGACACACTCACAGGCATTAACCGTGCACCTATTCACGGCTCTACCAATCCTGCACTGCAGGGGAACCCAGAAGGAAAGAGGAAGCAGCCCCTCACTGGGGGAGCTTCTAGTCAAGTGGTAGTGAGCATCCTTTCCAAAAGTTTGAGAAGAAAAATCCCAAGCTGTTAGATAAGCCAGTGCCTTGCAGGGAGGTGGAGACTATAAAAATGCTGAGGGGACAAAAAAGAGAAGGATCCCCTCTAGGGTGGGCCGGGTCACTTCGTTCTTTCATTTCCTTAAATTGCCACTAAATCCTTATCCATTCTCCTCTTTCCTACAGAAGGAAGAAGCCCCTCTGCCCTCCCCTGCCTGGAAAATCAGTCCCACCGAGCACAGAAACCTTGCCTCTTTACCCATATGGGGGCTTTGCTCGGCATTAAAAACCCCGTAACTTCCCTGAATGAGGTGAGGGGGGATTTCTGCTTTCCTCTTCCCACCTCCTGGAGGACACCTGGCCCGAATCATGGTTTGCACAGCTTTAATCCAAACGTGTGTGCTGTGCTCTGAATGGTGAGAGACTGAGCCAACCATAACCCTAGGTCAGGTCTGCCCTGCTCCTCTGGGGGCCGGGAGTATCATGTGAAGCTCCCCTCCGGCCAGTTCACTTGATATCTTCCCTATTTCCTGGGAAGCCAAGATCATTGTCTTTGAACTTGTCTCACAGCACACACATCCCTGGACTCCCTTAGCCCATTCTTTTCTGAAGGGCTACCCATTCTTAAATGCTCTCTTACCCAGTTTATTCTGCTAAAGTGTTTATAAGGCCCATGGAAACTACGTGTCAGGACACTGGCCCCTAGTGCACAGAAGAGGGTCCTCTTGGATATGCGGCAGCCTTCAAGGTGACTTTGAATGGAGCTGATTGACCACGGCCAACTAACATATAACAGAAGCCAAAGTAATAATGACAGCTCATATATTCTTTACAAGGCATGGTGCTAAATGTTCCATACACATGATCTCATTTAGCCCTTCCCAGAACCTTTAAATTAGGTATAGTTATTATCCTCACCACGCTACTGAATTAGCGAGATCAAGTGATTTGTCTCTCAATTGCACAGCTGAGTATGTGTGGAAGAAGGACTAAAATCTGAATCTGTCTGACTGTAAGGCCTCTTGTCTCAAGGCCTTGGGTTTTTCCTCTCCTTCTCTGTAAACAAAACGTGGCAGCATAGTTCATGGTCACGTAAACACTTGCTGAAAATATCTACCTTTCTGATTCCCTTGTCTGCTTCCTAGATAGTGAGAGCAACTGTCCTGCAAATGCCCAGGGTGGGAATCCCTGCAGCTGGAGAAAGCTGGCTTTCATCTAAGAGTCAAGGGATCTGATTGCAGACCTCGCTGTTGCCAGCTCCTGGTGTGGTGCTGGGCATGTCGCTGTGCCTTTCTTTACCTCTCCATGCTCATCAGTAAGTCTAGATGAACACTGAGATCTTCTCCAAAACGACTTAACAACCTACTTCTAAGGCTTACCTTTGGGGTCCAGAAACTGAAAAGAAGTCTTTTGGCCCAATTTTGGTTGCACATCATGAATTTAATAGTGCCGTCATTGACACCTTTAATCCCCAGATAGCTTCCTATCAGTAAACTCAAGTAATAAAACCAGGATCTTTCCTCCTTAACACGGAGTTCTTCAGTGTTTGACGCCATCTAAAGGCGCTCCTCTCCGGATCCAGCCAGTTCCAGTCAGTACTGTCAATCATTCCGCAGGGGTGCCTAGATCCTGGGTGGGTCACTTTTTGCCTCTAGGGCTCTAATTCCTGCAAAGGGAGCAGACTTCAGGGTGCAGTAATCATCTATCTTGAGCTGGCTGATTAACCTTTTTCACCTACAGAAAGAACCTCCCTGCTCACCCAGCACAGGGTTGCAGGGTTGAAGGAAAACGTGTTTACATCTCTCCTTTGTGGCGCTGACTCGACAGCTGCACTTTAATTACCACGCTCAGCCCCGGGCTGGCAGCACAGCGGGCTGGGTGAGGGACCTGTTCTCTGAGGAATTCATCAATCTACAAGTTTTCATTAAATAAACCAAGGAATTAAAGTCCTGATTAAAATGCTTTTCTGGCACCAGAGTCTTGTTAGTTCTTGGAATCTCTAAGGTCCACCTCTCCCCTCCCTTACCTAATCTTCCCTTAAAAAAATAATAATTATGCCAGAAAAACCATTCTGTTTGCAAAAGAAAAGAGAGGAGGAGAAAAAGGTATGGTGCAGGCCCCGTGTGCTTGAGTGTTCTTTTTGAGAACCTCAACTGGTACTGCCCAGGCAGAGGCCCGCGGCTCTGACCGTGCCAGAAATAGCTTGAGTAGGCAGTTAGCATGCACTGTACTTTTCTTTTCTGACGCCCTGGTAACTGTGGGAAATGATTGATGCATGTGTGATGATAGATGCCAAGATGTTGACTCTCATAATGCTGTGACTTTGAAGACCCTTGAAATATTAGGAGAGTCTTGGTAAAATAAAGCGACCTTACGAGGGTGACATTTCTGGTCACTGCTAAAACTGAAACAGTATTTAAATCGAGCTTTCTGCTTTGGCATCAGTTTATGTCCTCAGTATACTCTGACACTGAACTTTCCAGTTTGGGGGGTGAATATCTGCATCGGCTGTTGACATTTCGCAGTCTGTGGGCCAAAGGCAGCAAGGGCCAGAATTCCTCTCACTGGGGCCAGACGTGGCGCTTCAGCTCCCGACTTCTGGGTGCCTTCCCCCCTTCATTCTTCTGCTGCTTCCAGGGACAGCTCCACATTGGCTAACCTAGACCTGGCGGAGGTTAGAGTCACCAAACCAGAAGACAAGTTCCTTATCCTGGCAAAAACTTTTGAAAAGTTTCACTTGCTTGTCTAACATGGCAAATATTCATGCCTTAGAACAAAGATTTAATTCTTCCCAGGATTGTTGAAGTAATGATCAATGGGCAATTAAATGCTGTCAAACTCCCTCTGCAAGAATTTCTCAGAAGGGCAGCAGGGAACTGATGTCGTTTAGCTTCCCCATGTCTTCGTCTTCTCTCTGTAAAATAAAGCAATAGGAGCCATAGATGGCCCAAGGTTTTTTTCTTGTGTCAACAGTGTGAGTTTCTTTTTACTATTTTTGTGTTCAGTCATCATTATCAAAGCTGGTGTTGCCTAAAGTTATCCATTTTCTCACTTTTCTCCTTAAATAAAATAACCTCCAAGTTTCTCCCCTCCCCCTTCTCACACTTGATTAAGTACTGTCCTAAGATTAGTAAACGTCCGTGACCTCTATATCACGCAGACGGGAGGACTTTACCCTCCTGTTTCATGTCTCATCACTGAGTCAAGTTTTCTTTGGTATCTACACTATTTCAGGAGAGTTTTTACTCCTCACACTCTCTCCTCTATGCTGGTGACCCACCCAAATGTTCCAGCCTTAACTTCTCCGCAAAGTTCTATTCTCCTATTCCCAGCTACCCATAGGGAATTTTCACTTGGGAAGAACCTTTTACCATGAGTCAATTAACAGGTGGTTTTGAGCAGCTGTTATATATCCATTGTTATGAATAATGTAGATGAAGCATTACATTTCATCTTTGTGTTTAGATATTACATTGAAGCTGGGGAGAAGAAAACTGAAGTGTGCTCAGTCAGGAAACGGTTGTTGGGGGCCTGTTTATGTGGGAAGCCCCGTGTGGGACAATGTGTTCTAATTTCCCAAGAATTGTCCTGTTTTACATGATGCATTGGAGTCATGAATCACATTAATCCTTTTGACCTTCAAAAGTATTCTTGTCTGGATGGAGAATTATAGGGGTGTCATAATGATGGGGAATGACAGGGCCTTGGAATCCTCACGGGGCTGAAGTCAACAGAGAAAATCACCATAGCAACAAAGAGCCTTGAGAATTAGTGCTTTGTTAACACCGGAGCAGACAGAGTCACACCTCAGGTATGTTTCAGTCTGGACGAGACCATTCCCCTTATGACCTGAGATATCTGTTGAGGTTATACTGTGTGTGCTGTTGGTTAAGCTAGTGCAAAGGTTGTCTCTGCAGGTAAAAATTCTGATCGGCACCCTATATCTCCGAGATGGGCATCACATATTTCTGAGACATGTCAGATCTTTCATTTATGGGAAATGAACCAAGAGTAAGCCTTAAAGAGCAGCCAATAAGTTAACCCTAGCCGCTTGTCTAGTCCACATAAAGAAAAGGGGCCTAAGGTCTTGGTGGCTCAGTTCAACAACTGTGCCCAAGTGTCTCCTCCAAGCTAAGTACTGGGCCTTTGGTCAAAAGGGCAGGAGGAATTTCGGAGCTAAGCCCAGAAGTAAGAAATAGTGTGGGATATGTAGGGACCACCACGAGACTTGGCGTTGGTGGAAGGTGAGTCAGCGGGGGCAGGCAATGTGGCTGTGAAGGAAGGCAGAGGACACATACCGATGTTCAAGTTTGGAAATGAAATGGTACCTCAGTAGAGCTCCATCCCCAGGGCTCTGACTGGCCTGGAAGCCACCACGTTTGTGGCAACACGATCTGTTTTTCAGGGTTTCTGCTGATCTCTGAAAACCCTCCCTGCCCCCTCCAGGGCTCTGTTCACATGCGCGCTGCTCTCGTTTCCAAGCATAGCCATGTTGATGAGACAGTTTCTGGAGACCTGGGACTAACAATGCTGGCTAGAAGGAAACAGCCAGACGTCAGCAGATGGCCCCATGTTTTGTGTCGCCTGCAGGTGCTACAAAAGGATTGGTGCAGCAAGGACAATCGATTCCCTGGGTCAAGGTAGTGGTGTTTATGTTCTTCCTGGATGTGCAGCAATTGCTGACGATGCTGGGCTGGCACCGAGGATCCTGCTCATTCTTTGATTGTTCCTCCCACTGGTCGACTTGAATGGCCCAAAAGGCCACATGACCCAGCTGGATGCACAACCCCCAAGCTCCTGGATCCTGAAGTCCCTGACACTCTGAACCACAATGTTCCAAGTGGGTGATCTTATTTACCTTGGCAACGCATGTTCTTGGCAACAGAAGCAGAGTGGTATGGGTTGATGCATAAACACAAGAAGTTTAAGAAGGAAAAAAAGGCTTATACCTTAATTGGAATTAGCAAGTAGAATTAACCAGAAGAAAAAAATGCAAAGCCAGGAGAAAGAATGTCTGCAATCATGTGAGAGGAACATGCCAACAAAGATTTTTGTTCATATGAGAGAATGATTAATAGATGACCAAAGGCTTTTAAAACCAAGTATAACCCTGGCCAGGGTTGAGGCTCAATTGGTTGGAGTGTTGTCCTGTGCACCAAAAGGTTGTGGATTGGATCCCCCGTCAGGGCACATGTCTAGCCTGCGGGTTTCATCCCTAGTCTGGGTGTGTATGATCGATGTTTCTCTCGCTCTCCTTTCCTGTCTCTCTAAAATCAATAAACATATCCTCAGGTGAGGATTTAAAAAGATATCAAGTACAGACGCTTATTTGCCAGTTTGCTAGACGTAAATACTAAACATGGCATCTGCCAGGGACAGCTTTTTTAGGTATGAGGGAGGTCTTAAAGTTGTATGGAACTTTTCGCCTTCACTAATTTGCTTAAACATGTTTCTTTACTTAGTATTTTTTCCTCTCCACTGCAAGAGTTTGACCCTTGTTCATTTGGTGGTGAGTCAATGATGAACTAAGAGAGTGTGAAGGGATGTTCCCTCCTTTGAGGACTTAGAGATGCCAAGAGATGGAAAACATTCTGATCAGAAAAAGCCCGTGAGATCACTGGGCCCACACCTGTGCTAGGTCCTGTTGGTGCTGATCCCTTTCACCCAAAATGCATTGAGGAGTATGTTCTGAACTAGGCATTTGAGATCATAGGATTGTGACTATTTTTAACTGTGATGCTCACAGGAAAGAACTCCAGTTTAATGATCTCCTTTATGGAGTTTCAACCTAGGTTTCACTGTGATTTACACCAGTGCCACTCTTAAGTGTCACTCTCTGATGGCACGAGAGGCTTGGTCCAGAAAGTAATCAATATACTACTTCTTTCATAAAGAAAGTCGGGCTTTAAAAAACCGGTCAGTGGAAGCACAGTGTGCTTAGGGAGGTGGCTGACAGTGTGGCGCAAGCTCCTTCTCCTGGTGCAGAATGTCAAACTTGCAGCCCAATGTCTGTCTGCAGACTGACGTCTGTCCTCAGAAGACACTTTGAGAAGCATCGACAGGCATGCTACTGTCACTCAGGCCTTCCTTCCAATCTCTAGTTATTAATCCATCTTAATTTTGAACAAAATGAATTCTGAAGCCAGTACGGACTTACAGAAAAGTTTCAAGAATAGAACCAAGTATATAGAACTGTATAGTTTTCGCCTACACCCTTTTTAAGTTTTAGCTCAGATGGGCTTGCTAGCAAAGACTTCAAGTCTCAGTCATGTGATCCAGTCTCTCTAGAATGAGTTTAGTGCCCTTGACTTTTATACAGATTACATTTTGTAGAATGACCCTCACCTTGGGTTTGTCCTGTGCCTCCTCGTGGTGAGCCCCAGGCTACGCACTTTGAGTGAAATGCCACCAAAGTGATTTTGTGTTCTCACCGCAACCTATCGAGTGGCTCCTGATATCACTTTGTCCCAATAGCAACTTCGATCACTTGATTAAGACGGTGTCTCCCCCATTTCTCTACTATAAAGTTACTTTTTTCTGTTGTAATTAATATGTATCATGGATATCGCATTACTCATTCCACTTTTACTAACTGGTTTTAGCGCCCATTGATGTTTCTTGACTGAATTTATTATGATGATGTGTGTTTGCCTGAAGGTAATTTTCTAATTGGCTCATTTCTTACACATTTGTAGTTGGCATTCTATAGCAAAGAGAAAATTTTTCATTTCCAATTTTTAAATTCATTTGTTCATAAAGAAATGAATTATTACTCATTATAATCTAGTACTCAGTGGGTTACAATCCATTATTGTCACTAATTATTTTGACGCTCAAATTGACCCAGATTTTGACAGTAGGATCCCTGTGAAAGTGGCTTCTGTGAACTTTTGACACGTGCCCACCGTTCTGGGAGCATTTCCTCCACGACAGGCTGTTCACATGGCTCATCGTGTGCTTTCCCGGCCTGAGTCAGCCGGCTCCCTAAGAAGCCTTGTCTCCTTTTTGTGGAGAGTGAAGTTAGAAGCCAAGATCTACGTGCTAAGAGTGTGCCCTTTGCTACTGGAACGTTACCTTCCCCAGGGCTTCTCAGAGCTAGAAAGTAGGTTTATTTTTATCCCTGCATATCACATACACAGGTATGTACGGGTACGTGGGTACCTTTACATCTACCTTCTGTCTATTTCTCGGGGCCCCCTTATCCTCAGTATGTCCATCTGCTCAGCGCCCTGCCGGGAGCCATCCCCCAACTACGAGAGGCTTCCCCTTTGCTCTGCCCTGACATTATCCTTGCAAAGGTCGTCATTGCTACCTGTCAGCAGTTGCACCTGCCATCTTGCTCCAGAGTCATCCTTGCTCCAGCCCTGTTACCGCCCCCCCCTTGTGCCTTCCCAGTGACTGTCAGACTGAATGAGGAGGGTGAGAGAGGATGCCAAACTTTTGTTTCCTACTTAAAGAAACAGTAAGCAAAGGCTGAATCGGGATTATCAGCCACGGTTGCTCCTTTGCTCGCTGATACACCTTTGGGATTTAACCTATCAGACAGCCCATCTACCAGTGTGGTTTGGATATGGACACTAAAGGGTCTTCTGTGTCCCTGAGTCTCCCCCAGGACCGTGATTATGGCCAGGAGGGTGGGAGAGGGAGGCACTGGTGTGTCCTGCAGTGCACATGGGCCTGGCTGCAGCAGCAGGGATACGGCCGTGAGCACTGCTTGCGCCACTGCGGACTCAGCAGAACACTCTTTAACTGGTCTACACAGGCAGCACGCCTGATGAAAGAGGGAGCAAAAAGAAACGACTTTTCATTGGTTCACGCCAAAAGGCTATACTCTTTACTCTGTTGAAATGAGCATCAGAAACAGAGTGGTATTTCCACAGTCAGAGATGACTCTTACCTCATTATGAACTCATATTTCCTGTCACTTGGGCAACAAGTATTTGCCAGCTCTGCCAAGTTGATGGTAAACTCCTTGAGGGCAAGGGGCGGGATAGGAGCCTTAGGTAATCACCCACAGTGACTTGCAACTAGTGGCTGATTAGTAATTGATTCCCCTTTCCTACTAGACCATTAACAATAACACCCAGTGAGGACTCGTGTCTCTTTCCCCACCGTGTTCTAGTCGCTTCCTTTGTCCACATTTTTCACAGGACTGAAAGCTGTAACCTTCTGAACCGGTTAAAGGGGCAGCAGCAGAAGTCAAGCCCTTTTCTATTTTACCTTCTCTCCCTCCATTCCTCCCGGCCTCTCCCCTTGCCTCTGATTTAAAACCTGGCAGAAGCTGATGCAAGAATGACCTTGATTTAGGTGAGCAAATGACCCTACTGCTGAGCTGTGCTACTTCAAAGTCAGGGCCAAGTAGCAAGACCCCCAGCTTCAGACTGTAGTCAGGGCTCTTATTGTGGGCCAGCTTCAGGCACAAACTCTCTGTTCAACTTTGAGCAAGTCTCCTAACCTCTCTCTGGGCCTTATTGTCCACATCAGTGAAGGTGGAGCATGGACTTCCTAGTCTCTTAATGGCCTGTGGCTCGATTGTAGTTTCACTTGGGTCTGATGAAATGCCGAGCTTTGTGGCCACGTGGCACAAGGAAGGCAAAGTGACAAGGAAAACTGAGAGTGAAAGTGTAGCCCAGACAACACTAGAAAGACCAGGCTGTGGACACTAACGTCCAAAACCCTCTTTTCTACATGTGTTTCCAATTATGTCACTTAGAGTCCGCAGAACGTCACTTACAGTCAGTGCCGGAGGTTCCTCTAAAATGTATATGAAAAGACCATCCCCTAGAATCGCTGGGATGTGAAAGCAATTGTGAAAAAGGAGAAGGAAGTGGGAAGAATCACTCTACCTTTTAAGATCTGACTGTATGGCTGCCGTAATCAAGACTGCGTGGTATCAGCAGAGGAAGAGATGCGTGTATCGATGGGACAGAACGGAACCTGAAGTGAAACCACACAAACGGGCCGACTGCATTTTGCCAAAGATATGAAAGCAATTCGATGGAAGGAGGTCAGACTCTGCAGCAAATGGTGCTGCAGCGGCAGATATCCAGAGGGGGAAAAGGCAGGACACTCGACCAAAACCTCTCACTTTCTATAAAAATGAATCACATATCTAAATATAAAATATGAAAGTATAAAACTTTTAGTGGACAATATAGGACAAACTCTGTGAAATCTAGACCTAGACAAAGAATTCTTGGACTTGACACCAACAGCATGATCCCATAAAAAGAAAAACTAATGAACTAATAAAAAGTTCAAACTTTTGCTCTGAGAAAGTCCATGTGACAAAAATAAAAAGAAAAGCTATAGGTTAAGAGAAACTATTTTCAATCTACGCATCCGACAAACGACTTGTATCTAGAATATACAGGGTCCAGCAGAACTAACGCCTGCTTGAGTGAGGTTGGTAGGGTAATAATACGGGTGTCATAATTTATACTTTCAACATTTCACCTAAAATGTCATGATGTGCTTGAGTGTGATTTTGTTATGTTGCAAAATTACATGCTTATGATTTTGTAATGAAAGATTTTGTAATAAAAAAGGGGCATTATTTGTACCTGACCCTGTCTAAAGAACTTACAAAACTCAACAGGTTAAAAACTCCCCAGATAACTCAATTAGAAAAGGGCAAAAGACATAAAGACATTTCCCCATGGAATATACAGAGAAGGCAAAAAGCACGAGAAAAGGTATTCAATGTGATCAGCTGTTAGGGCCCTGCCCATTAAAACGATGGTGAGACACCACTACATACCAACAGCATCGCTACAGTAAATGGTAGTGACTCCGCCCAAGGCTGACAAGGCCGTGGAGAAGTCAGGTTCCTCACCGGAGGTGTGCAGTGGGGCAGCCACACTGGGACACTGTGTGGCAGTTTCTTATCAAACTGCACCTGGAAGGGCAGTGCCATATGACCGCCGTCACACTCGTGGGCACTGGCCCTGGAAAACGAGAAATTACTTTCCCACGAACACCGATCCGTGGGTGTTTAGCTTTATTTGCAATAGTCCCGAACTAGAAACAACTCCAGTCCCCATCAGAACAGTAACTGTTGAACACACCGCAGAACATCTACACACTGGAATGATACTCAGCAATAAAAAGCATGCATTCGATACACAGAACGGTTCGGATGGATCTCCAGGAAATTGTGCTGAGTGGAAAAAGCCACCCCCCCAAAGATTACACACTGTATGATTTCGTTTATATAACATTCTCCAAATGACGAAATCACAGAGAGGGAGAACAGATGACTCATTGCCCGAGGCCAGGGACCGGGGCCTGGGTGGCGGTGTGGGAGGGGGCGGGGCGAGAGTCAGAGTGTCTGGAGAAGGACCAGAGCAGCGGCCTCTGCGGTGGTAGAAATGGCCTGTGTCTTGCCTGCACTGGTGTTGGTGACCCAAGGGTGACACTGCAGAACAGTTTTGCCAGACGTTACCATTGGAGAATCTTGGTTAAACAGTCCACGGACTCTATTTCCTAAAATTGCATGTGACTCTACTTTTGTCTCAAAATAATTTTAATTAAAAAAGACCTGGCTGGTGTAGCTCAGTGGGTTGAGCGCGGGCCTGCGAACCAGACAATCGCGGTTCGATTCCCAGTCAGGGCACATGCCAGGGTTGCAGGCAGATTCCCTGCAGGCCAGTTCCCAGCAGGGGACGCACCTAAGGCAACCATACATTGATGTTTCTCTCCTTCCCTTCCCCTCTAAAGATAAATAAATAAAATCTTTAAAAGAAAAAAAAAAAAAAAAAAAAAAAGAAAACCATTAGGGCTCCCTGTCTGGGCTTAGTTTGATGCAAGTAAATGGAGTAAAAAATGTGCAGTTTGCGAGAAGAGAGACTGAAATAGCCATTGGAGAGGGTGCAAATAGTGTGGTAACAATGGCCGGTCTTTTTCTTTCTCTGTTCCCCAGACGACTTGGCCCCAATTATAACCTTGCCCTTAAAAGTTCTCAGCAATTTTGTTTAATATATTGTTAGTATGGAATAGAAGTTGCCTTGTCAAGTGTCATTTTTGTAGGAAAATGTAGGACACATATGTACGATAATAAGCAATTCAAATGTAGCTCTGTGTGAACAAGCTGATGATTTGTTTGTGCCAGGAGGTGATCATTATTCTTGATAACATAGCCCAAACATAACCAAAGTCCTTTGGCATTATAGGGGGTTAAATAGTTGTGTTTTCCTCTCAGAGGGGCTTTGTTTGTTAGCTAGCTTTTGTTTTATTTTATGGGATTTTCTCGACCTACATTCACTAGTATGGGAAGCAGGAGCTGCGAACTTGTGAGCCGTAAGGGAAAGGTTCTCACCCAGATTTCTGGAGCCCAGGGTTCCCAGGAAGTGCCCCAGGAGTCTGTGGAGGGAGGATGGGTGGCTTCCCTACAGCTTGAGGTATCTACCTTGGGCGGCTCCTGTTCTATCAACTATGAAAATTAGCTTTATGTGAGATTTGGTTTAGAAAGATTCCAATGCTTTGTATACCACTTGAGAGCCACTGGCTGCTCCCGTCTGAGTTCGCTGGCCCAAGAAGCAGAGGTTGCATTTGGAGACCTGGTGCCCCTGGGTCCCCGTCTGGGGAAGACAGTGGGGAGGCCGAGCAGACGAGGGGTGTGCCCTGCTGTGCAGGTAGAAGGGCCAGTGCCTCATGTCTCTGTGCTGCTCCAGCCACAGCCACAGACTGTTCTCTTTCCACGCCACCCTTTGCCCTGGGGAGGACAGAGAGGGCCTCACCTGCAGGAACTGTGGGCCTGGAACTTCCCATCTCAAAGCAGGAACATGAACCAGCATGAGAGGGCCTTTTGCAGAGGAAATAATTTTCCTTTGCAAAGTCTGTGTGTGTGTATGCAATAATAACACATGAATAATATAAGGCACGAAGATCCAAGGTGGAAAGTGCTTGACCAATTGATGAGGAAAGCAACTGGACACTGGAGAACTCAAATTAGCAAGTGCTTAGCTGCCTGAACTGATGTGCAAAGCAGTGTGCAAGAACTTATGGAAGTATCAGGGGGCTGTTTCAGTGCTGTTTCATTAGAAAACTGATTAATGGTGAATACTCAATAATGAAACAATTTTCAATAAAATGATATGGCAAGAGGAACGTGGAATGTCACCTGGCTAATCCACCTTCAGATGGGTACTTGGTGTCCACCAAGGGGGGATGAATGAGGTGGTCCTGGGAGTGAGCCCAGGAGAACAGTGACTAATGTCTCTTTCTCCCCCGCCGTAGCAGTGCGGGCAGTGATGTGTGCTGTTCCCCTTTTTCTAAAAGAGGGGTGCACTCTGGAAAGCTTAACTGCCCTCTGGAGTGTGAGAGTCCCCCTGGGACCTATGGGGGCTTCATCCAAACCTTTCCACGTGCCCACAGCACTAACACAACAGGCCCTCTTCCAGCGCTGGGCAACTCGAATGCCAGCGGGAGCAGGTGACAAAACGGAAGGAAGAACATGTGGCCCCACACTACAAGGATGGCCCTCAGGAAGCTGAAGGTGTCTCACACTGGCTGGGCCAGGGAAAGATGGGCCGAGACCCTGCACTTGGCCAAATTCCTGGACGCACTGCAGTGTTCTCTCCGGGGACTGGGGTTTGGAATGGTGCTCAAGTCAGCCTGTGTCCATGCCTACAGTGACCAACTTCTCGGGGAGCTTTGCCATGCTCTCTTCGTTGGGGACAGGGGTGGCGAGGGTGGGGGGAGGGGCAGAGGTAGTAGGACATAAGCCCAGACCAATAATAACCCCTTTCCTTCTAAACTTTCTACCCTTAAGAGTGAATTGACTAGAGTCCCCAGAGGGCTTTTGGCCACCAGCACTACAATTAGGAAACAGAAAAGCTAACCAACAAAAACATGGAAACCACAGACAAAATTACCACTCTGTTCTAACTCGTCCAAAAAAAGGGCACCATCCAGCCAGAACTGATTCTAGCCCATGACCGGTCTGGCTTCCCGAGCTCCCCAGAGAAAGATCACAAAGCCCAGAGGAGGGGGAGGCGGCCTCGACTCCCACAGTTCGGTCTGCCCAGGAGGCTCCCCGATGAGGCCGAGGGCTCCAGGGTACTTCACAGCACCCCATTGATTCTCAGAGCACCCCAGTTAGAATCGTCAGTTATACAGTCTTTAAACAAACAAACAAACTGCAAAGTTGACTCCAGACCTCAGCTGAGGGTCTGCAAGTTGGCTCTGAAGTCTCGCTCTTCCCATAAGACTCTTCAGCCAGAGTCAGCAGACTCCAGGCGGCAGGTCAAGTCCGGCCCTCGGCCTGGTTTGTATGGCCCACAGCTAAGAACGGCTTTTGCATTTTTAAAGAAGAATATGTGAAAGACTCCCTATGAGGACCTGACAAGCCTAACATATTTATTTTCTGGCCCTTTACAGATAAAGGTTGCTGACCCTTGACCAAGCCACCTGATCTTTTGGGTGGAAGGTCCAGTTGCTGAGTCATTATGACGTGCTGTGCACCCTCACCCTACCTGTGGCAGTTCAAGCCCAGCGGAGGGCCTGATGCTGGCAGGTACATCAGCATTGTGGAGACACGTCGCCTACCAGAGAATCCTGTGTGGCCACAAACGGCACCAGTGGCGCTGCCCTGTCTATCTCCTCACCAAGGGTCAGCGACAGCGAGGGAGAGGAATGAAGGCCAAAGCCTCCCGCGCTGCAGTGGGGCTCTGTCCCCGTGCTAGGCGATGCTGAGGCCTCGACCCTGCCAGTCTCCCAGACGGCCGCTGCAGCCACAGGCCCCTTCGATGGCTTCCTGCCATCAACAACAGCCTGCTGTCCCTTCAGGCCCTCAGATACCCCAATTATTTAATGTCCACTTTCATGCCAGTGTGCAGGGGTCTGTGTGTGTGTGTGTGTCCAATGCTGTGTTTTTAAAAATATGTTTGAATCAGCTGTCAGCTGTTTCAGAGATTTACGTGTTTGAACCTCTGGGTGTCCGGCCCCCCCACTCCCTTGGGTCAGCGGTCCATGTATGTGCTGAGGAAGCCTTTGGGGGGGACGTGCCTGCTGTCTATAAGGATGCACGTGTTCACTCGCCCCTGGGAGTTACTTCTCTATCACGAGGGTCTTCTTTCCAGAATCAACCCGAGTCTCGGTTCTCTGAGACTGATGCCAGTTTGGGGGCAGAGTCCTCAGAAAAAGCAAAAAAGACCTCATGGTCCTCTGCAGCTTTGTCCCTGCCCGTGTAACTTCAGGAGACACACTCAGGCCCTACATATCCTTACCCGCTAAACGAGCTCCGCTGTCCCTTCCGGCCTGAACACTGATGACTTCAGCAAGTGCACACTGTTGTCTGGAATGCTGTTCATTCCTGTGAGTTTACGAAGAATGCAAATAACGTACATGGTACTTGCTCCAAGTTTATATTTAAAAACATTTTAAAAATGAACGTGCTGGTCAACTCTCCAAAGTGCTCAGGGCCTGACTAGAGCCCCTGGTTTCTCCTTCCTGCTGGAAACACTAAGGGCCCCTTCAGTCCAGCCGTTGACAGGGGATGGCAGGGTCAAGGCCAGAACCCAAGCTCTCGGACTCCTGATTCCACTGAGCAGTAGACCACACTGTTTCCCAGCCACCAGAGGATTCACCTAAAACGAGTGTCTCTTACAGGTGTGGGCAGAAAAGCACCTAGCACAGCCTGGCACATGGCAGATCGCCAGTAAATGCTCAGCCGGGTTGTTCAGAGAGCTGGATGTTTGCGATTCTGGGAACAAGGCTCGAAGAAATGTTCTTTTCTTCACCCCAGCCATTTCTGAGGTGTCTGTCTCACAAGTCGGAATTATAGGAGTATAAAAACCATTTTGAATCTCAGCACAGACATTCATTCAAAAAAAGTGTTATCTTCCCCCTTCCAATTTCTATGAAGTTTGATATTCTTGGGAAAGGCAATTATGTACGTAGCTTACTTTTTGCGTCTACTTGCTCGGGGTGCAGCTTTCGCGTGCTCCCCTCCCCCCCAGAACCACTGCTGCCCTTCTGGGGGTGGAGACTGACCCGGCAGCACTGTCTGG
This sequence comes from Artibeus jamaicensis, assembly GCF_021234435.1. Lineage (NCBI taxonomy): Eukaryota > Metazoa > Chordata > Mammalia > Chiroptera > Phyllostomidae > Artibeus > Artibeus jamaicensis. Next base: position 15,153,508 of record NW_026522056.1, on the reverse strand, counting down.
CTGCGGTGCCCCTCTGCCTCCACTCCCTCTTCTGAACTTGGAAATAAAACGTCTCTGGAAAGCTTCTTCAGGGTGAATGTCGGATGACAGATAAAAAAGGAGTCCTGTCGGGAGCTGGCTGGTTTTGCTGGTGACAGTGGGATTAAGTGGTGAAAAGCTCTTAGTGGCATTTACAGTGTTCCCACCTTTGAATACACCAAACCAAAAATACGCTTCAAGAACAAGCGAGAGGGTAGGAAGTGACATGCATGCCCTGGGATCGTGAAACATGGATTCGGAACATCACGCTAAGCGAAGCAGGCCAGACAGAAAAAATGAAGAACCGTGTGATGTCAATCATATGTGGGATTCAAAACTGAAAGCAATGACTGAACAAACCAGAACAAACAAAAACTTGGGCACAGACAACACTGGGGTGGTGACCAGAGGGAAGGGGCAATGGAGGGAGGTGAAGGGTACAGGGGTCCGTACATGGTGGTGGGAGAAGATCTGACTTTGGGTGGTGGGCACACAGTGCAACGTACAGATCGTGTATCATGGAAATGTACATTTGAAACCTGTATCATCTTATTAACCAATGCCGCTTCAACAAATTTAAAAATAAAATCACGTATAGCTTGCAAAAAATGGACTCAGAACCACACTGGCCCCTGTGCTTTGTCTCCAGCACATATTTCCTGAGCTATAATAAGCTACCGCGACAACTTACAAAGCCATTCCCCAGCCCTTCCTCTGTGTCGTCCAGCTTTGTCCGCTCAGCCACTGACCACGCCCTGTCCCTTTGCAAACCTGTGTCCTGTATGTGTTTGCAAACACACTGAGAATCATTCTCCCCGCATCTGACTCCCAGCCGAGAAGCAGTTTAAAACAGGACAGTTTCCGTTTTGTTTTTTACTACCTTTATTATGTTTTTCCATTTGTTACAAACCACTCTCTTATACCACACAAAATACATCCATTCTTGTGATTTTAAAGTGCATTTCCCCTTTCGCTTTGTGTACAAAAATATTTTTTAAAACGTGGAAATTCCTTGACAAGGCACTTGCAGGCGTGCACTGAAGCCGAGCTTTCAGTTCTACATTCACAGTGAAGTCAAAGCGAAACCACGTTGTGCCTGTCGTCGAGGCAGCACTCTGGGAGTCCTCCCGGGCCCAGCAATCTCTGGGACCCGATAACAGAACTGTAAAAACGTTCATGGCTTCACAGCCTGGGCTGCTTTGCTTTTCGACCCCAAGGAGGAGCCGCTCAGAGCCACAGCCCCCTCCCCACCCCAGCTGCACCCCACTTCAGGAAGTGAAGGTGGCTGCCTGAGTATCTTCTGATGACCCTGGAAGATACCATTCTCTGTTTCACTTCTCCTCAATGTCAGTGATCGCATCCGAAGAGACGAGCAGATCGGGACCTCCCAGAGCAAAGAGCCATGAGGCCTGCTCTGGCGAACCACATCCAGTGGGGGGGGGGGGTTTAAAAGAGGGAACAAATGAAAAAAAAAAAAAAAAAAACAACCAAGGCTTTCATTTCCTGTCCACTGAGAACCAGAAAATGGGCATTTCTAAAAAGTGAGCAAACAATCCCTTTTTGGGCTTAAAAACACATATATAACCCATTTAACATCCAAGTGACTACAAGTGATGCTTGTTTTTCAAAAGCAATTATAAGCAAAGATAAAAACCACAAATTCGTTTAGCAGTTCGAAATTTACAGCTTTAAAAAACATTGAGTCTTGTTTTGCCACCACTAAAATTAAATCATAGAAAAAAAAAGAAATTCTATGTTGATTCTGAAATTGTTTTAATCTGTGGAGAACTACGACGTAACTCCATTATTTCTTACCAGCTACCCTACAACAAGAATATTAAAAAAGAGCGAGAGAAAGAAACCCACTCAAGTGCTTCATCTCCTCCAAGAAACACTGAAAGCTTATTTATTACATCTTTATATAGTCCAGCTTATTTATTGCACCTAATTTGCAAACGCTAACTCAGGGCATTTTGGGGAATAAATAAGAAACAAAAGTGGAGCTGCTTTCCCGTTCCTGCACCACAGGCCCCGTTGCAGGAGGCCGGGCCTTTGGGGCAACTCAGGAAGGACCCCAGGACTGAGGCCATTTGTCATCCTAGCCAAGAGCTGTGTGAGGGCCAAACCTACAGGCCAGGTGCAGGGAGGTCTACAATCTGGAAACTTGCCTCTCTCTAAAGCGTGGAGACCTGTGAGCTGATGGAGACCTACGAAATGAGAGGTTCCATTCAGGCAGTTCTTGAGGCCATCTGGTGACAATCAGGGAGAGACTGGGACAGAAGGAGAAAGTCTGCTTGGTAAACAGGGGCTGGTATTCTTCAGAGGCTCCTAGCTCACTGAATGGCAATGCTGATGGGGGAGCTGGGCACCAGACTCCTTAGTCGGAGTGGGGTCTTTGTGAGAGGGTGAGGACTTGCCTGGTGGGTGAGGGTCCCAGGTGCACAGGCTGGGGGGCTTGCAGCCAGAGCCGCCAGCAAAAAAAAAAAAAAAAAAAAAAAAAAAGGCAGGGGAGGGCTGGGACTCAACAAGGGGAAAAGGAGGGTTTACAGCTGTTCTAAAAGAGATACTTAGAGATACTTATCACAGAATCACCCTATTTCAAATTTTGACACAGGAATGTCTTGGGATCACTATATTATTGAAAACCATAGAGAAATCACTTGAGGCATTTTTCTCAGGCACACAGAATGATCTCACTACCTTTAGTCTGGTAACGTTCGAGTGCAGCTCACACCTGTCCGGGAAGGGAGGGGAAGGGAGGGGACTCCTTAAGCCAAAATCAATTCATGACCTATATAAAATCAGTTTTTCTTCCATTCAGTTTAGATTTACACTCTTAATGGCTCTGATCAACAAGATTTGTAACACAAAGTACTCTCTGTGTACTTGATGTGAGATACGCTTAGATAAATCACAGTTCTGTCCAACTTCAGCACAAGACGAATGTGATTTTCCCATAAATTCTATTATCCCGGAATCCCTCAGGGTTGCCCACCTGGCAGAAGCATAGAGAATAAAGCACTAGATTGCAGACTACTAACAGCCTTTTTTAGGAAGAAGAATTACATCAAACACCACTTAAAGAGCATTTTAAAAGTCAAAACATTTTAAAGTTCATAAAAGAAACAAACAAAAAAAACCCACCACCAAACTCCAGGAGCCAAGCCAGACACTCTGTCCCTGCCTGACGCTCATCCACACAGAAGCGGGACACCCTTCCTAAGTGACCTGGAAAATGCAAACGGAAGGTCAGTCTTCGCTGCCAGAGTCCAGGGGCTGAGTCTCTGCCTCCTGCCTCCCTTCAGGAAACCTCACTTGAGTAAATCAGGCAAAAGGAAACTGAGAGTGTTGTTTAATCTCCAAAAACAAAATCAAAACAGAACCCCCCCTCCACCTTCTACAAATACATATGTAAAAATATTGTAAACCACCCCAAGTACAAACCAGTCCCACCCGGGGAAAGTCCCAGGGTCTGGGGAGCCCTCTGACAGTCAAAGTCTCGGGGTCTCACAACGGTGAGGGTTTGTAATCCCTCAGTCCAACACGCTGAAGAGCAACCGACATCCGACGTTTCAGACTTGCGATACGTAGGAGAACTTCGGTTTTTCTCCCCTCCCGCTTCACGTAACCATACTCACGTGCCATAAATAAGAACACCCAAATCAAAGCCCCTGGGTGCGTATAAAGTGTCCTGGACATTGTAAATCACAGCCAGAAGAAAAGCAGACATTTTCCGAAGGCACCCCTGTCATTGAGCCATCTGGTGACGCAGGTTAAGACTGAGTACTTAGCAAGCTCCCCCAAAAGCCAAGAGGAGAAGCCAAAAGTGTCCCACTCATGACTGTCCTGCTGTCACAGACACAGTCTATACCACTGACCAGAAGCCAGTTACTTTGGGTCAGAAAGGGGAAGTGCCCATCTCACAGGCTGATTTCCCTTTCTTATCTTCTCCTGAACATCAGGCGAACTGTTGAAGAAAAACACATGCACACACACACACAAAATGCGCGCAAAGTATGCAGAACACATGGACGTGGGACAGCAGCAACAGGCAGGAAAGGCCTGGCTGGGTGGAGAACACCCAAAGACGAGCAGCCAGGATCCACATGGTGGCTGGGGACAGTGACATGCAAGTGACTGACTTTCCCAAGTGGCTCTTCCACCCAGCCCGGGCACCCTCCAAGTTGCATCGTTATGAAGCCACCATGCTCCAGTCTCACCAGCACAGCCTGCAGCCTGGTTCCTGTCCAGGCCCTTTCTGGCACCATCCTGCCCAGCCAGATGCTGTGGTTGCCACAGGTGCCAGCACACCAAAGCCCCTCTGAGCGTGAAGCCAGTTCTGTGATCTAGGCCGGGCTGGACTTGCTGGTTGAAGGGAAAACTGCATAGGATCCTTTCTTTTCAAAAACTGTGCTTAATGGCAGTTCAGCTATTCTCTTGGCTTCCATCTCCATCCCACCGTGAGGGCGGCTAGGCTTGTCTGCACCTGCTGGGACCTCCCAGTCACTAATAGTAGGGCCCTAGCTTTTCGTACCCTAGGTAACTAGGCCACTCTGGAAACAGACCATAGGAACAGCGAGGGCTTCCGAAGTTGTCGAAGGATATTCCAAAGTCTGGTCCATTGTGGGATTCGGCTGTCCCCTGCGTGGATTTTAATTCCGCCCGCGTGATCCGATAGTTTTTGCCCTTGTTGCTGTCCCAGTAGGTCTGGCCGTTGCACTCATAGCACACAGCGAACTCCATCCTTTCGTAAGACTGGATTTTCTCAGGTAAGCGAATGTCAAAGGAGAACGTGTCCCTGTCTGAACTAGAGTAGGTGTCCTTCACGTACCGACAGGGAAAGTCTGTGAAGCTTTTCCAAGTGTCGAATGTCATCCTTATTGTCACCGTCTTCTCAAACGCGAGGTTCTGCACCTTCACTGTGCCTGCGATTGCTTTGTCCTTCAGCACACAGTTCTCCAGGCAGACGTGGTCGGTCTGAAGCCGGTTTCTGAAGTCTAGGTAATCTGCAGAAGGCTGAGGAAAATCCAGCACAAAGCTCTCGCTCTCTGCTGTCGTCAGACTCACAATGTTGTCTAGGAGCTCGGTGATGTTAAACGGAATATCTAATGGGTCATCAAACTCCGAGAACACTTTGACCATTGTCAGGGCCAGCCCCTGGTTGTCTGCGAAGGACACTCGCTTTTTCACCTTTTTCTCCTGGATGGCGGGGGCCACCACTCCACTGGCTTCATTCTTGCTGCTCAGCTGGATACAAGGCCTCAGAGGTTTGCTCGGCTTCGATGAGATCTTGAAGGCAAACCTGTCTCTGCGCAAGGAAGGGGCCATGCAGCTGTACCTGCACTCTATCTCCACAGCCATCGTTGGGTCAGGGGAATAGGCTAGAACCCTGGCAAAAGGGGCAAAGAAAGAAAGAGCAATGAGATCAGACTGATGTTGCTTTCCTTCCTCTCTGTCCACAGGGCCATAGCTCAGTTTCAACTCCGCTGTGGTCCAGCCCGACCTTGGTTTCAAGGGAGATGAAGAGTGTGGAGTGGGGGTGGGGAGGAAGAGGTCCAAGGTCAAAACAAACAAACAACAAGTATGGAACCACTGGTTGTAACACTAAGTTTATAGGCTTTTCTGTAATGATCTGCTATGAGGATCAATAACAGCGCAGACTGTTTGCAGAACTGCCCAAACTTATCTGACTAGGGAACCCTTTTTGTGGAGCATCAAGCAGGATACTTGTTCTGAGGTACATACTTTGGTAGATGCGGCTTTAGTTAAATAGAAAGAAATGGATTCATCCCATAAATATGGATTAGTGTTGACTACATGCCAGACATTTCGATGTATACTGGACTCGAATAGTGTAGACGAACACAAACCTACTTTTATTAAATGTACAGTAGGTTTTTATAACCCAGTATACCTTTCTTTAAAAAAACAGCAGGTTAGTACTTTTAAACTTTTCATATAGGTGAATTTTTGTTTTTTTGCTACAGTGAAAATAGCCTCTATAAGAATAACAGCAAACAGAATCATTCTAAAGATTAGGTTAAATCTGACTTACGAATACTGTATTTTTCTTAAGTGAAAAAAAAGCTTAATCAAAAGATTAAAGACACACTTGAAAAACATACTACAAAAATCATGACAGCAAAGGGTTAGTGCCTTAATATGTAAAGAGTCTTACAAAACAATAACAATGTCAAGTATTTCACATACAAAAATAAGAAGGCATGCATAGGAAATTCATGAAGAAATTTAAAAGTGGCTCATAAATATGCAAAATGTCCAACTTTGTAAGTAATTTAAGAAAATTAGATTAGGAAACAATGCCCATTTTTACCTACTGAATTAGGTCAGAATTTTAAAAGATGATACAAATACCTGTATTAATCCAAATTAGTAAAACTTTTCTAAATATTCTTATTGTTTTTGGTTCTAATATCACATGCAGGTCTTTATCTTAAGGAAATAATAAAAATGCATGGAGGGGAATGCACTAAATGCAGTAAAATGTTCAACGACAACATTACAGGGGGAAGGGTGAGAAAATAATAAAATAGCCAATAACAGGTATTGAGTTAAAAAATCAAGTGTACCACATCCATGGGATAAAATTTTATATCATCATCAAACCACTATTTGGAGAAAGATTTGAACGGCACTAAAAATGTTAATGTAAAAAATGGAGAGGATGAAACTATACACAGACACCAGGCCCGTGGGCAAAAATAGTATATTATGCATATTCACAAAAAAAGGACTAGAGATACACTCAAATCTGTCAGAATATCCTGTTGATGTGATTTCCGGAGATTTGTTTTCTTGCTTACATTTTCTAAATTAATATCCCTTCCATAATCAGAATAAAGTGAATCTAAAAAAACCCCACAGCCCTCAACTATTTCAAGATTTGCCAAAATCACACTCAGCACAATTCCCTCAATAAAGCTGGGCAAATTTTAGCTTTCTAATTATTATGGCAAATTCATGTTCTGATTTGACAGTTACAATGGGCTAATTGAGAAGTCAGAGATGAAGCCAGGTTTAAACTCTCCAGTCTGAGAATCACAGAATGCAGGAACCGGTTAGTTCCCAGACATGCCCCCCTCGCTACGGCAGGGAGGTCGGTGTGCGGCGCTGTGTTGGGGTGCTTGCTCTCAGGCCTCCCCCAGTTCCCACCCCACAGCGGAGGTGGCAGGGCGGTGGGTAGTTAATTAAGGAGAAGTGACAGCAACCTTTGTCCAAAATGTTGCTCAGAGCTGGGACCACTGCTTAGGTCCAATAAATACTATCTCATTTTTACCTTATGATTTTGGTTAACCAAAGACAGTGAAAACCATGAGAAAGGACAAAGACATAACGGTTTGATCAAAAGAATTTTTCCAAAAGAATTACAGCACTTCCCTAGGATGCAGGAACCACTTAGCGATGACCAACTGGAGAAACATACGCATTCTGAGACAAATAAAACAATAATTTACAGCTATAAGGTAGTTATCTAAACATTCATTTTAGAGGGTATTTGTCTTATGTTTCCTCTGTAACAAAGTCAAATGAGCAAAATGATAAGGGCGATTAGCTTTCTACTATCTGTTCTTATACCCCTGCGATTGTTCTGGAAAGGAGTGTTCCAACTGAGTTGTGCACAATACCTTTTAAGAGTGTTGACCAACAGGTTCAATGAAAAAAAAAAAAAAAAAAAAACTACATAACAAAAAAGCCCTTAACTTACGAAATAGTTGAACTAAGTTTTTCCCTGGTCCATTGCAAAACTTTGTTAGAATGTACTAGAATTACCTCTTCAGCTCTAAACTTCAACACAGGTAGTTTTTGTTGGTTTGTTTTTTATTCAATGGGAATGAAAAAACCAAGCAGGGGGCAAGGCCCTGTATCACAGCCCCTCCCACTCTGCCCACTCTTGACAACCCGAGTATGAATGGAGGGAGGGGGGCTTCCTCCTTGGCCACAGCAGCTTCCTCCTTGCCTGAGTCAGCACAAGGTCAGCTGCAAGTTCCCTCTGCCCAGCCAGCCAACCTCGTTTGTGCTTTCCCACACGACATCAAAACAGCTCATTAACAAAAGGCTGGGAAACTCCTGAGATAGTGTGGAAACAGTTCTAAAGTAGGGGAATCAGTTGAAGAATGGAGATTTGATTAAGTTACACTGTTTGGACTCAGAGGTGGAAATCTGCCCGGGATCCCTTTTAGCACCAAGCTGTACAAACTAGTGGAACTGGGGGTCAGGTGGCGAGGTTCCAGTAGTAGCCAGAGCTAGTTAAACAATTCCACTGGCACTTTCTAGAGCCTAATCAGTTTTGCAACGTTCTTCCACGAAAGGCAAAAGCAAGGTTAACTACCCGTGGACCCAAGGGTACTGCCCCAGGGGGGTTGCACAAGCCACCCTGCCCAGCACCCCTTCACTTTCTCAGTGTCACCACAACTGGACATTCACCCCTGTGGCCTCCGTCTAAGATAGGATCTGACCGTTGGCCACTCTGCCTACCCTCACATGTAGATTCCAGTTTTACTAACTGAAACATTCTCCAAGATTCAGTCACCCAAGTGCTGGTTTGGTGTAGGCATTCCTCACGCATTGCTCAGGAATTCCCCAGTGGACTGTCACAGGGGTGACCATCACCCAGAAACTGTCCTAGCAACATGGTACTAGCTTCCTGAGTCCCCGGAGGGAAGGCGCCTGGACGGGCATTGGATGCTTGCATGGCATAGAAAGACCAGTCCCAGCCCAGGATGAGCCCCGCTGGACCGCAGGCCACTTCAGACGGACACGCTGCCGCTCCAGCCCTTTCCCACCCGGACCAGGGAATGTCAGTCACCGAGGCTGGCCCGAAGTAAAAACTGAACAACACACACATTGGACCCAGTGTGACACAGGAGCTGGATGCCAGTTCATGGCAGGACAGGATCACGAGAGCATGAGTGGCTGCTACTCAGACCAGCATGGATGCTCAAACACTTTGCTTCCAAATAGGTACCTGGGTTCACATTGGCCCTGTTAGGGCCTGGGCCGTGCCCAGGGGTGGATTTCAGTGTTCCTGGTCAAAAGCAGGCGAACCCCAACACCCCAGGAAAATCAGAGAGCACAGATGGATCTGCATGAAGGTTTTCCCTGTTCCACTAATGACAAAGAACACACCCCACCTGAAGACAGGTGGCTGGAGCTAGATGTCCTAGTGACTTTTCTAATGAAAACTGTAGGCTTGTAGAGAAAATAACCCCCTGACCATCAAAGTGTCAGCTGACCAACTGACTTTCTAGCCATGCCTTTTATAGGAAGTCTCTTTTTTGTCTTGAGACCAAGATATTTCTGTATTTCCCCCTCCATTGTCTTTCACTTTGATAAGTGAAGACAGACAAATAAGATGGACCAATGCTCCCCCACCCTGCACCAGGAACACTGAAACTACATTAGGTAAGCAGTCACAACTGTTCATAATTTTTCTAAAAACCTGGCCATTTACCCCTTCAGTATACCTTTATCCCCTCCCAAAAGGTTCGGTTGGCACAGTATGAGTAAAGCTGACATCCTTCTCTTTGTACTCTAACAATGGGGCCCTTATTCATAGCCTTAAAAGCCACTTGGATTCCTGTATCTTGTCAGACCATCCAAAGCATCTTTGAGATGACTATCTCTGGAAGAGGCTGTACATTACAGAAAGGAGATAAATTAAAATGGCACAGTCCCTGCCGTCTAAAAATGTCACGCATGAAACACGGAGTGCGGGCTTGGACATGCCACTGCCTAGCTGTACCACTTGCTCCAAGTCACTCAAAGTCTCTGGGCTCTAGCTTTCTCCTCTGAGGGCCCTTCTGGCTCTGACATTCGTGGTTGCCAAAAGTGCCTGATGGTTCTTCTCATCCCACTAACTTTCCGTCAACACCTCAACTTCACTTTTGTGGTAAGGCCTCCAGCTGGCTTCCTCCAGGTTTGGCTCCTGGACAACCCTGCCAAATGAACCATTTCCTCTCTCCTCTGCACCCCAGTTCAAAGCCCTGGTGCTCTCTTCTCCTGGACCCTGGTATTCCCAGGGAGGCCTGGCCACAGAAACCACAGGCTCCAACACCTTCTAGAAACTCTCCAAGTTCCCAAGTCAACTCTCTCTTCAATTTTCCTCCTCTTCTCTAGGAAGTGATGCCATGATGAGCCCCGAGCTTCTGATACGTCGTTCTGGACCCTCTATTACCTCTTTTGCAGAGAATCCCTCCCACACACCTTTCTCTGTGTTCAAAAGAGTGGAACATCTAGGCTGGAAGATCCTACAGGTCATTCCAGCCAAACCCTTCTCTGACCCACCCCAAGCCCTTCTACAATCCTCTGCCCCACCCCAAGCCCTTCCACAACCCACCTCTGGGGCCAAGGGGGAGCCCCCTCCCCAGCTCGCTCGCTGCTTCATCGGAGAGTTCAGAGGGAGGTGGCAGGGGAGGCCGCGGCCACCGGACTACGCTTGGTTCCCGTAGGAGGAGCCCAAGTTATTACGCCAGGGCGGAGTGGCGGGGCAATTCTGGCCGCGCCGCGCGAGCGTCCCCACGCGGCCGCCTCTTCCCAGCCGGCCCGAAACAGCCGCAGTCTGGGAACCTGAGGCCAGAGGGGACTCGGCTTCGCGAGACCTCGACCACCGCGGCGCTCACTGTGTCATCTCCCTCGGTGGCCAGAGAGACTATCAAGTGTGTTTCTTTGAGTTTTACGGTGAACCCAGTCCGGAGAGAGACGAATCGACTTTTTCTTGTGCTCCAGACCCCACCGCCCAACTCCGGAGACACACTCCAGGGACAATAGAGGGCAAGGGTATCTGAAGTCCCAGTCTGGCGGAGACCGCACCTCGGTGGAAAACGCGGCTCCGGTCAAGTTCCATCCCACCTCTCGTCCCCGCATTGCCCGCTCCACGTGGAAGCAACAGCTTCCCGGAGCCTGTCTAGACTGTTCCACCCAAGAGGAAAACTGCAAGTTGGACGGAGAAAGTGTAGATGGCCGGAACCAAAGAGGGTCTCCGCTGCGCGCCCCTCGCCGCCGTGCTGCCGCCCTGCGCTCGGACTCCAGGGTGTTGGGGAGGACTTTACCTGGTACAGCTCATAAGCCCCGAGGTGCAGAGGCGCCAGCCTGCGGCTCCATCAGTGCTAGATTGGCTGGAGCAGCCGGTGCGACAGCAGCAGCGGGGGCCGAGACTCAGGTCCGCGCCCTCCGCCGGCGGCCGCATATGTCCGTACTCAAGCACCCCGCTCGCCTCCTCCCGGCTCCCCGCCACCTGGGACTCGGGCTCCCAGCTGCAGTGTTGCTCCCTTTAACTTTCCTGCCACCTCTCCCTTCTCGGGATGCCATCCCCGACCCCCTTTCACGTGAACACCCAGGGCAGCCAATGGGTGTGCCCAGGACCGGAGCAGGGACCAATTGCTGCGAGGCCGCGCTCCTGGAGAGCACCGCTCCACCACGTGATCTGCTGAGCGGCGGGAGGGACAGGGCTGCAGTGTCCGGGCTGGGAAGGGCAGTGGGTCACCGTTTCAACAGAAAGGTGAAATTAAACAGAAAGGCCCCTGAAAAGAGCCTGGGGACAGGTTCCAGGGGCCAGAAGCTCTTTTCCTATAGAGGAGCATGCCATTACGGAAAGAGGCTTGACAGAAGCTGTTTGCAAAGTTCCTGCTTCTAGGCAAAGCCTTCTTACACTGTCCCACTGGCCCCGCCTTCATCAGCACACTTTAGCCTTGCAGAGCAAACCTTCCCCTACCACCTGCGGAGCCTGGAGATGCCCTGAGGAAATCCTGGTATTTCCCTCCAGTTTAGATGGCATTTCTCTGGGTAGTTATTCCCAGCTCCTGAGATAGTGCCCTAACAGTTATTGAATGTTTACTTGGTGCCCGTCTTGATCCAGGTGCTACCGAGATAGGAATACAGTACAGTTCTTTTTATACAGTTGTTATTGGGGCAAAGGACCAAACCCATTTCACAGAGGGCCAAATGTACATAATTGAGGGTTTCTCAGGTAGGTACCATACACTTCTTTTTTTTCTCAAATATTTGAGGGGAAAATAAGGGTGTGCATTATACATGGGTATGATGATTACATACCATGGGTATAATAATCCCGTGTATAATGCACACAAAAACGTAGGTGCATATTAGACACAACAAAGTAGGATATTTTAGCAGAAATTACCTGGCTGGAATCTGTTACAAGAATGACTTGGACATGATCTCTGATATATTGAGGTCTGTGGAGAATGACGAGATTAGAAGAGACCAAAAGCCCTTCCTCTCCTATGTGATCAATACATATATATTTATATGGTCACATATAAAAAATCTCTTTTATGATTAGCTTTGAGCAGGTCACTTTAGGGGCGAGGATCCCAGTTTTCTAATTTTAATGAATTTTGGAAGTTGATACTGGGGTTGTCATCTTTTCAAAGTGCCAAGTAAAGACATTGAATTAAAGAAAATAGATTTACCATCTTCAGTTACTATCTTTTTATTTAGAAAAAAAGTTCTCTTTAACAGCAATCACAGCAGAATGAAAGAAGGAACATAATCTGAGAGTAAAGACCAGTCCATTACATTGAATATATTTATGAAAATTCATTATATTGAATGTGGTATTTGGGAAATTCTGCTTTAAGGGATAGAAGAGCATTTCCTAACTGTGCTAATTGAGACTAAGACTCTAGTCAGCTACAGTAATCCAACAGAGGCCTTTAGCTTCGAGAGCTTCCCCACAGTTTCCCTGTCTGAAGGGCAATCATTGGCCCTCTTCCTTCTCTTTCCATGGGCAAGTCTGAAATAAGACCACCTGCAAAAGCGGCTATTGGTAGGTGGTTGGCAAATAAAGTTTCTGTGCAGTAATCCCATTCCCAAATCTAAACCCCCTTTATTAGCTGATGAGTGAGTTGAAGATTTATTAAGCCAAGTGTTGGCTGCGTGTCTCCAGTGTAGTGAGCGTGCTAAGTGCATGCTCAACGGTAAAGTGCCAACAGGTATTGCAAAATGTGTGCAGGCAAAGGGTGATCTGAAGCAAACTGAGAGGAAGTTGGGACAAGTGAACACTACTTTACAGCATTAGGGTTTGGAAGCATTTTCCTTACATAGATCTAGGAAACCTGAGTAATAATTTTCCTGGTGGTTTTGATCACTATTTCAGACCGAGAGAGTGGAGCTAAACCTACCAGTGGTATACCACAGTCTTGGTAGGTAGGAGTGTGGCATCTATGCATTTGGAAAGAACACAGATTTATTTGCGACCAGGAAAGAGCTGGGGTGCCAGCTTTGGAGGACCGTTCCAGCAGGATTCATAGCAGTCCAGAGCCCCAGAACCTGACAGCTCGACCGGCCCTTGGACATTGAGATCTTGCCTCACTCTCATTTTAGTGCAGAAAGAAAGCCAAAACAGACAATTTCAAGCCATTAGTCAATACATACCAAGTTCATTGATAACATTTGGCATTTTAGTTTTAATTTCAATCAATAAGACAACCCTCCCCTCTTCAAATAAACCAAAAAGACTAACTGTAGCTAATCATAGCTAATTATATTCCCATAAACTCTCCTTTTTTGTGTCTATTAGTGGTACCACTGTCTTTTTTCTTCCTTAAATATGGGCTCATCAGTGATTCCTTCAGTCCTTGTTTACACCCTTGTCCATTCATTCAACAATACTTCAGTCAGAAACTACTGTAAACCTGGGTGCCAGATATGGAAAAATGAAATATATCTTACTACTCTCTTAGATTAAATAATGAAGTGGGATAAACGTATGGAAGGTAAATCTCTGTGTTTTGGGAGCTAACAGGAAGGTTGGGCATATGTGGCCGTGGAGGCGAGGGTGGGAAGCGGGGGAGGTCAGAGAATGCTACTGAAGGAGTGAGCACTGAGCCGCATCCTGAAGGGGGAGTCAGAGTTTAGGGGTGATGGGAGAATACGTCAGCAATGAGCAAAGGCGCAGGGCTCTGTAGACTCCCCCGAAGAATTCCCACTGTGCTGATGAAAGCAATGTTTCTCTACGCATGTGTTAACATGATCTTTGTGCTCATCCAGGAGGTTGTTAAAAATATTGTTGTCTTATCTCCTTTTCAACCTAACACATTTCAAAGACAGCCCCAACCGAGGTCCTATCTTCATCCAAGATTTTAGAAGAAAAGTCTTTTTTTTTCCTTCTTAGAGTTATAACACTGCCTCTCTTTGAACAAAAAAAAATATTGTAGAGCAAATCTAAATAAAAATACCCAGCACGAAGAGTCGGAACTAAAGAAGAGAACATTCTTGTGCCTGATGAGAATAGAAAGGAGGAGAGACTTTCCAAACTGCCTGGGTCGGTTTATATTTAGACGAGTGAAGTTGTTTGCACCTGTTAAAGCTGCAGACATGTTCTGGGCGCATCAGGTTACCTGGGGCCCTCTGTCCCTCTTGCAGATTTGACTGAGAGTGGCTTGCTAGGTCATGTTTTATGGGCCAGGCAGATGAATACTTTAACCGAGGGATTCTGTGAGCCTCTATCAATGGAGGATTCATCCTTAGTATGGGAGAGCTTGACTGGTTTACATGTCAAAACTCTCAGAGACCATCAGGGTATTTTCCTCACTGTTGAGGGCTTTTGGGTTCCTGGGTGAATTTGATGTGGGGGTCCTTCTTTTAAAAGCTATGTATACAGAGCAGCTTTTATTCCATAGCTTCACGCCTTGTGCTATGCTTTTAACAAACCTGGTATAGTATCTTTCATCTGTATTATTATTTTTATGATTATAAAACTAATACAGAATCATTGTAGACATTGTGGAAAATATAGGAAAATGTAAAGAATAGAATCAGCACCATTTAGAAATAACTACCAATATAATTCACTGTTTTTTCATTAGGTATTTACAAGTATTCTATGCATAAATGTTAGATTACCATAATTATTTACTCCTGACTACTACTCATTTTTTAGTGTATTAGCATTATTATAATTTTTCAGACATACTTTTTAATGGCTGTGTAATATTCCTCCATATAGATAAATTATACTTTAACTGTTTTCTTATTGTGGAGCACTCGGATTTTTTCCAGATTTTGTCTATTGTAAATACATTTTGATAAGCATTTTTATGTTGAATCTGTGTCCACATCCCTGATTATTTCTTAAAACCCATTTCTTACAGAATACATATGTTCCTCAGACTCTTGATTTATATTGCCAAATTGTTTTTAGAAAGATGAGTATTGACTTTTTATTCCCACTACTGGAGAAAATTAAGAGTTAAATCATCCTAATAAGGTCTCGGTTTGTGGGCTTTGGGCAAATTAGAAACTTCATCTGACAAAAAAATAAACCCTCGCTGTATGAGGATTTTGACAAATTAGTCATATATTCTGTAACTGGGTGAAAATAGATACATTTCCTCATTTTTTGCTTTAGCTTTGAATCTCAAAGTACACGTTCAATTTGGGTTATGAGTGGGGACTTCATAACCCATATTATTGACTTAAATGGCATTAAGTGGTGTCTGGTCAGAGGGAAGATGGAGAGGTTGGGAATGAGGCAGTACCGCTGTGCCACAGGCTTAAAAAGCAGAACCCAGTAGGTATTTATATTCTCTGCTCACCCGTTCCCGATTCGTGACTGGTGTGGTCATAAATTATATTTAAATATGTAACTGTATACACATGATGCAATGTATAGCATCCAGAATTTCAGGACAAGTGGCATGCCTTTTTGCCCAAAGAACATGTCGAGCTGCTTTTAGGATTGGGACAGACCATTTGGCAGCCGCGTGCCTTGTACCTGAGGTCTGGGCAGTTTCTGCTGCATGTCCAGAGTCAGATGCCTCGGATGCAGTGGGTACTTTGGGGGTTTGTGTAAGCAATTGTGTTTCAGCCGGTTCCATCCTGTACTTACAATACGGCCTGGTTCCTACTCTTAGAAATAGGCAATGATATAATTCGTATTAAGAAAACAATGACTCACTTGAGCGATGAAGTAAAAAAAAATAAGTATTTATGCAACGTGACTTCAAAATGTGCAGAACGATCTTTTCCAGCAAGCTTTAATTTTCTATCACTCCCCGTTTTCTTTGAAATGTAGAGTCAGAAGCCGAACTGACTTCATGATTTTCCCTATGATCATTTGATATCCTCTAGAGAATTCCGACTTAAAGCCTGCATTCTTCCTCCTCGAAACTCATGGCAACGGTTTCTCCACACAGAGCCGCGGGCTGTCCTGGAGCTGGAAATGGAGCAGTTCAAGCTGGAAGTCGCCGCATGTTGAGGACGGTCCTCCTCTGCGCCTTGCCTGGCTCACGTTTCCGAGGAGGCGCAAAGCTCCAGAGCAGCGAGGGGGCCATCATCTCGTGTCCTGTCGTTATTTCATCTCCTGCATAATAAAATGCAGAGGACAATAGTACGTTTGTTATAAAGGCTACTCTAGTTGGTTCTAAAATTACACTTCACCAAAAACAACAGCCTGTTAGTATGAGTCTTATTTGGTAGGTAGCCAGGACTATAAAATACACAAAACCAAACTTTGACATTGTTTTCAGCTAAGCCTTGGAGGTGGACATCACCGTATATGAAGCCTTAGCAAAGATATTTGGCATCATTCCTATTTTCCTCTGTTAATTGGTCGTTCCAAAGATTAGTAATTAAGCAATTATCTTTCCTATAAGTCAGCATTAATCATCAACTCTAAGGGACAATACCAAGTCATAGGTTATGAGGAAATAGAAGCATTACAAAGTGGAAGAGATCTCTGGTTTAATTTCTTGCTAAAATTCCTAGGAAGACACAAAATGGTGAAGGCTCGCATAACCAACCCTCAAGGCCTAGAGACAGGGAAACGCAATGCTTAGGGGCTCAGTCATCTGACGGTGCTGGGTCTGAAGACCGACTGCCACCGTGAGCTCTGGGCCTTGGTCATAAAAATGACTTCCCAGTTTTATGACTCATTTTCTTATCCGTAGAATGACGACACTAATGCCTACCTGGCAGGTACTCAGAAGATTTCCTGGAACATTTTATGTGTAACTGAGAGGACTTACTCCACAAAACCCAAGTGCAACAAAAATCACATTTCTGGATTATTCTAAATACAGTCAGAATCTGGAAGGTCAGGAAGAAGCTAAATATCAGCTGGCTCACACGGGCCCTCAACACCACAAACATGCCCCTTGTTCTGAGTCTGTGGTCCTTGTTTCTGATGCTGCTACTTCTGCAGCCCATCCTCTGTGGCGCTCAGGTCCCCGCTGCTGCTGCTCAAGCAGGGTTCAAGGTGATGCCTCCTTAGCAGACCCGTTTCGAAGTTTAGGTACTCCCAGGTCTCAGCCCCTTCTGTATGAGCGGGGTGCCCACTTCCATCACCTGTAGAAACTTCAGATCCTGCAGCTCACACACTCTGTGAGTGAATCTTCCCACGAATCTATAGAAACACCATTTTCTGTGCCCTCCCAATCTTGCACCGTTCCGGTCTCTTTCTGGAAGGACCCCACATTCCCTAACAAAGGCTTATATGGGGCAAGTTCTTCAGACGCTCCTGAAAACAGGAAGGACCTATTTGTACCTCATTCAGGCTAAAAGAGCCAGTACTCAGGAAAAAGATCTACCTTTCTCTCTGGTGTAAGGTGCTGGGGTGTGTGAGAAAAAAAGCACAAATTTAAACCCTGACATATTTGTAAACTGCTGAGCACATGGTAAATATTCCAAGGGTATTACTAGTGTGCATAATACCTCATTTGAGGATAGGTGAACAGAAATAACAACTACGATGTACCTTATAAAGACGGAGAAAAGAATATTTCTGGACTCTGAAAAGGAGCAGACCTCCGAAACATGTGTACTATAGGAAACAATATGGAAATTTAAGACATCTTTGATTAGAAGACCTAGTGATACAGGGTGCAGCCAAGGGGGGGGCCCAAAAAAGGATTTGGAATGGTGTCCAGAATTCAAAGTGTATAGGAATATTGGAGAGACATATAAGATGTCCTTCACCCTCCCCCCGCGCCCCCCCTCCCCGGGGAAGTGACGAATGGAGCAGGGCCATTGAGAGCTGTTTTGCATAGCAACAGTTCTGCAACTAACCTCTGGAATGGTTATTTAACATATCTATAACCTTTAACTGGTTTCATAGATATGTTAAATAGCTGTGGCCCAGTTTTGAGCCAGGGAGAAGGGAGTGGCTGGGACCCAGGGTGTAACTAGGGCCTGTGCCCCTGAGTGAGAAGCACCAGTGTGAGAGCTTGGAAAAAGATGGGCTCCCGGACACGGGGATATAACTGCCCAGGTGAGGAGAGGGCCACGAGGTTTGGGGCAGAGTGAGGACCCCCCTCTTGGTGAGGTGAGGGGGAGAGCCATGCGGTTTCAGCAGAGTAAAGGACCCCCGCTTGGTGAGGTGAAAGAGGGAGCCATGTGCTTTTGGCAGAGTGCGGACCCCCTCTTTCCCAGGTGAAAGGGAAAACCACGCAGCTTTGCCAGAATGGAGATCCCTGCAGCCAGGTGAAGAAGAAAGCCACATGCTTTTGGTGGAGTGCGGACTCCTGCAGCTTTGGTAGAAGTGGCCCACGCGGCTTTGGGTGCCCCCTTTGGCTGCGTGGCCTGAAAAGCAAGAGAGACTTTGACTGGAACTGGGTACAAAGGACTCTTGCCAGTGGACCATGAGAGGGTACCACAGTACTTTGGATTAACTCGAGAGAGATCCTGCCTGCACAGTGACACAGCTGACGGTGCCTGCGACCTGCAACACAGACGTGTGCTCTTTTCCTGATTTACGGTACCCGGAGTTGGGACAGTGGGAGAAGGGAGCGCTGTGTGGGTGGAGGTGTATACCCTAAAGGACTTTGATATTTTAGTGGAGGCATCAGGCCTGAATAGCATTAAATAAACATTTTGTTTCCTTTTCACAAATCTCTGGCATTGAGAGATGTCTTTCCAATTGGCGGCGGACAGAGGAGCCCAGTAGATATTAGTATTCCCTCCTTGGGAGGGGCCCCTGTTATGTAGCAATATTTGGCATCCCTAGGTGGGCCAAATATTGTATTGCCCCTCCCTCGGACCTCTTGTTCGGTAACAATAGCCTTTATGAATTACAGAAAACCACACTCAGAGAAGAGGCTTAGGTAAAAAGGTAGCAACGTGATTTCTTTTTAATTTAGAAAATTTCATTTAGAAAGATGTGCATTTATCCTACATGGTTCATTGCTTTCTTAGGTAGTTCTCCCATATAATACTTTTTGTTGTAATCCCTTACTAAACTCTAGCATGCATTTTGAAAAGTAAAAAAAAATTAAGTGTATAGAATAAGTTGTCATAGTACCTCTCCCCTAATACCACAGCAGTCCCTTTATTCCCAATTCCTGTCACTCTTCCCCACAGAGGTAAGAATAATGTCTCTAACACCATAGCAAGGTGGTTTCTTACCAAAGGAAACCCACTTTCCCCGTGCAGTCCAACCATCATGCTTCTCGGTATTTACCCAAAGGGGTTGAAGACATATGTCCATGCAGAACTTACATGTGAGTGTTTATAGCAGCTTTATTCATAATTGCCGAAACTTGGAAGCAACCAACAATATCCTTCAGTAGGTGAATGGATAAATAAACTGGTATATCACACAGTGGGCTATTATTTAGAGCTAAAAAGAAATGAGCTATCAAACCATAAAAAGACATGGTGGAAACTTAAATGCATATTACCAAGTGAAAGAAGCTAATCTGAAAGGCTACCTACTGCGTGATTCCAACTACATGGCATTCCAGGAAGGGCAAAACTGTGGAGTAAGTAAAGGTCAGTGGTCGCGAGTGGTGGGTCGGGGAGAGGTGACTAGGTGGAGCACGGAGGATTTCTGGGGCAATGGAAATCCCGTGTGTGGTATTATAATGATGGAAATATGCCGTTATGTATTTGTCTAAACCCATAGACTATAAAGCTCCAAGAGTGAACTCTTAAGGGAAACACCCTGTTGAGTTCAGGTGATTTTGATGTTTCAATGTAGGTTCATCTTGGTTAAAAAAAAAAAAAAAAGTACCAGTCTGGTGAATGATGTTGATAATGGGCAACGCCAAGGCTATGTATGTGTGGGGGCAGGGGGCGCATGGGAGATCTCTCTAACTTCCTCTCAATTTTGTTGTAAACCTAAAACTGCTCTATTTTAAAAAAGGTCTTTAAAAAAGTTAGTAAGATGATGTAGGAAGAGAGATGAGAAAAAATGGGTGGCAAAAATGCACTTAAAAATTAAATTCCATGTGGAAGTGCCCATAAGCAAAACTGACCGTGTAGAAAATGTAATCGGGGAGTTGGGGCTGGATCTCAGGAGTCCGTCAGGATGTGTGGGAAAGGAGCACCGAGTCAGAAGTAATAAGAGGAAAGAGAATTACTGAAAAAAGAGACAGAGACTGAGGAGGAGAACGGGAATCCAATTTAAAGATTATAATACTAACTAATAAAAAAACCCAGAGCAGTAGGAATGGAAGTGATAAAAACTGTGCTGAATAAAACAGGTCCAAGCTGGGAAGAGACCACACTGAATGCGCTCACATATTTCAGGTAAGACCAATTTTAAAAGACCCGCACCTAGACACATACTGATAACATTTTTTCATTACAAGGAAACACACACAGAATTCTACAAGTTTCCAGGTGGAAATAACTATCCCCCCACCCTCGCAACCCCTTAAACAAGCTATTGATGGAAGAGCCAATACCAGGTGACTTCTGACGCCTTTGTAGTACTAACACCAGAAGTCCTCGGAGAAGCAGCTGAAAGCATTTGGTACTTGACCAAGTTGACTTTTCTGTGTACATGACCTCTCTTGCTTTCACGTCCCATCTCCCCCACACTACAGAGCACAGCAGTGCTACGAGTAATGCTCAAAAAGAGCGGTTATGCCCCGTCCATCATGCTATGACCTACAGAGTCTCCTTTATGCTGCCCAGACTGTCTGGTCTGACAGAGGCAGTGTCCTTTGCTGCAGAGAAAGAGGTCTCCCTCCCAGGGCCGCCTGTCTTTAACCTCACCCCTCCCACTCCAAGGGTGGCCCTATTGTTTTCCTTGCCGGTGGGAGTTTGCACTTTGTGGGTGTAGTGTTTGCTCAGGTGGAAGAGCTCAACATACCAAGTCTTCTCCTTACTTTCACTCCAAATGCCAAGACTTTTTACTTTATAAATCCTACTGCAAAATCATAGGCTACTAGAGGTAAAAGGGCTTCGTGTCCTCTCGCCTCGCACCCCCCACTTACAGGAGAGGAGACACAGACCCAGAAAGGTGCTGTCACTTGTTTATCCATCACAGGGTTCAGACAGTGTGAGTGCCGTGTTGTATTTCCAAGACAAGAGGGAAGAAATGATGGATTACCCACCTTTGCCTCCCCCTTCACCACCGTCACCAGCTCCACTTTTGGGGAGCACAGGATGCTGTCTCTTGGTCAGGAAGGACCACCAGAGAAGAGAGCAACCACTTAGCACCTGGCACTGGTAAGCAGAGGTCCCCTGCACTTCTGGAGGATTTCCACTCAAAGACCTTCCGGGGGTCATGGTGGTGCCCTTTCCCCTCCCCTGGATCCGACATTCGGCAGCAGGAAGCATAGGAGGACAGGTTCACTTGGTACCAAGCAAGACACAGCAGATAAGGAGGAGACACCCAAGTGGAGTCTCCAAGCTGCTGCCCCCGTGGTTCAGGAGGCAGGAGGCCGGAGCAAGGGGAAACCTTTGGAGACACAGCTCCGGGCAGTGTTGGTGACCCAGTTAGCCATGGTTCCATCACTGTCCAGCTGTCTGGTGCAACTCGAATTACGAAAGCTGGGAATTCATGGTGGGAAAGCTCTCTCGCCGGCTCCTTAGCTTCATTTCTGTTTTTATACTCCGGAGGCTGAACCTAAACAGTAAAGCCTTTCATTACTGAGCGTACACTCAGTACCAGGCACTTCATACGCTTCATACCATTACCCTGAAATGTAAGTGTTTCCACGAGCTCTCTTGTATAGGTAAGGAAATTGAGGCTCAGAGAAGTTACATAACTTGCCTAAGCTCACACAGCAGCAAATGGCCCAGTTTGACTCCAAGTCAAATATGTCAGGACCCAAAGTCCAGGCTATTTCTACCACACCAGGCTGTAGCTCCCAGCCAGCAGATGGAAGAGGCTGATAGGCCCACCTCAGGGACTTCTTGCCTTGCTTCCCCGGTCTGCTAAATTGAATTTTAGGGCCTTTACTGAGGCCCCAATAGAACAAATTTTGGATTTCGCAAGCATAGCCCTTAATTCAATTTCACTGCCAGGACAATTGCCTCATTCACAGGCAGGCAGTGAGGAAAGGATGATTAGGTTACTGGTGGTGTGGCTCTGGCTGGAGGCGGAGAGGTTTGCAGCTCTGCCCAAGACTGCGGCACAGTGGGCAGGCAGGAAACCTGGGGAGGTGGAGAAGGAAGCTGGGGGCCGAAGGGAGGAAGGTTTCCGAGGCTCGCACAGGCAGAACGGGGGAGGCCACACAATGGATGAACGCATGCCAAATACCTTTGTTCTCAGGAGGAAGCCAGACATGGAGAAAAGTCCTCTTACTACAGACAATTAAGTACACTCCACATCCTGAGACGGCAGAAAAAAATAAATAAACCAACCTGCAGTGAAAGTAGGAAAGTCTATAGCAAACCTAGAAGGAACTCACGTGTGCAGAACTGCCTTATGGAAGTTGTTCAGGATGATGAATACCTTGGGATCAGGGCAGCTAGAAATCTGTCATCTCTGGCTTTGTCATATTGGTGGGGGGGAGGGTTTAGAGGGGGGACACTGAGCTACAGTGTGCAAAAGGGGCGTCACACTCGGGTCTGTGGTTTGTGGTGGGGAGAGGGGGCTCCTGGGTGACTGACTCCCACTCTCTCACCTCTGGACCCCCTTCCATGGCCCTCGGCCAGGGCTGGCACGTGTCACACAGCAGGTGAAGCAAAGGACTCTTGCGGGGAGAAGGGTGGTGACGAGGGGAGGGAAACAGATTGCCATGGGTCATCTTGGACATTTTATGTTCCCCACATTTTTCTGCCTCAAAGACTCCTGGGGTCTCAGAATAGACAATTTTCTCCAGGGGGTCATACCAGCCTCAAAAAATATCCTGCCAAAATCAAAAAGTAACTTTAATTCTAATTAACTCCAATCTGAACCATGACTATGTGCCATCTGGCATTTTCATGAAGAAAGGAAATGTTGCAGAAGCAAATAATTAACATTTCAAGG
Organism: Artibeus jamaicensis; assembly: GCF_021234435.1. Lineage (NCBI taxonomy): Eukaryota > Metazoa > Chordata > Mammalia > Chiroptera > Phyllostomidae > Artibeus > Artibeus jamaicensis. The sequence goes on along the minus strand of NW_026522056.1, from coordinate 15,130,305 downwards.
CTCCAGAAAATCTTGGGAAGTCACAACTTTAGGATGATAAATTATAAGGATTATAAATTCTGTTATCGTACGTGATAAAGATTCTGGAAGAACCTTTGCTGGGAGTTTCTAGTGCTTTCTGATCACTGCTGGCCACAGAGCAGTGACGTGGAAGCACTTCCAGACCTCCGCTCTGGCCCCTTTGCGGGGAGCCCCCTCACCCTCGTGGGGGTGGAGGGGGTGGGCAGAAGAGAGACTGCTCTCAAAACGCCTGAGATTGCTAAGCCTCTAGTTGCCAAGTCCTTGAAGGCATTTAATTTACTTTTAATTTCAAATGTATTTAATACCTGTTTGTTTGAGTCAGACATTTTGACTGAGGGAGAGCCAAAACTGGGTAAAGGAAAGCTCAGGAAAATCATGTTCTATTTAGAGAAACGTTTGCAAAAAGATTTGGTAAAGAAACAAGGAAAAACTAAAGAGGCTGTATACTGTTGTCCCCTAAACTGTCTCGGGGGAAATACCAATTTCTTGAGAGGTCACCGCTAAAATGGCTCTGGGGTCAAATCCATCTGGCGAGGGTGACGCACTGGAGCCCGTGTGCAGGTCCCCGGAGCTGGAGAATAGCCGGGAGGCTCCCACAAGGCCTGCAGTGAGGGCAGCTACCTCTGCTCACCTGACCCCGCATTTCCCAGGTCGCCCTGAGCGCCAGCGCTTCCTGCCCATGTTGGTTTTACCATGTGGAAAGAAGGACAAAAGAAAAAAAAATGAGCATAGGTGACCGTGACTGAAATTTTAGGAGAGAAATGCTAGCAGAATATACTTTGTACACGATTAGATTCTCTGTAACGTCATTATTTCTCCACCGAGAGCAAGGACACAAGAAGTTTCAACAGGTACGCACGAGACGCCTTCTCCTAGTGATACAGGGTGCAGCCGGGGGGGGGGGCCCAAAAAAACAGATTTGGAATGGTGTCCAGAATTCAAAGTGTATAGGAATATTGGAGAGACATATAAGATGTCCTCACCCCCCCCCCCCCAAGGGGGAAGGAACGAATGGAGCCAGGCCATTGAGAGCTGTTTTGCATAGCAACAGTTTTGGAGCTAACCCCTGGAATGGTTATTTAACATATCTATAACCTTTAACTAGTTCCATAGATATGTTAAATAGCAGTGGCCAAGTTTGGAGCCAAGGAGAAGGGAGTAGCAGGGGACTCAGGAGAATGTAACTAGGGTCGGCGCTCCTGAGTGAGGGAGAAGGTAGTGGACTGGGACTCAGGAGGATGTAACTAAGGTCTGCACTCCTGAGTGAGAAGGGCTTGGACTCAGGATGGAACTAGGGTCTGCACTCCAGAGTGAGGAGTGCCTGTGTGGGAGCTTGGAAAAGATAGGCTCCAGGACATGAGGGGATAACTGCCCAGGTGAGAGGGAAAAACCACGCAGCTTTGCCAGAATGGAGATCCCTGCAGCCAGGTGAAGAAGAAAGCCACATGCTTTTGGTGGAGTGCGGACTCCTGCAGCTTTGGTAGAAGTGGCCCACGCGGCTTTGGGGTGCCCCCTTTGGCCACGTGGCCTGGAAAGCAAGAGAGACTTTGACTGGAACTGGGTACAAAGGACTCTTGCCAGTGGACCATGGGAGGGTACCACAGTACTTTGGATTAACTCGAGATCCTGCCTGCACGGTGACACAGCTGACGGTGCCAGTGGCCTGCAACACAGACGTGTGCTCTTTTCCTGATTTACGGTACCTGGAGTTGGGACAGTGGGAGAAGGGAGCGCTGTGTGGGTGTAGGTGTATACCCTAAAGGACTTTGATATTTTAGTGGTGGCATTAGGCCTGAATAGCATTAAATAAACATTTTGTTTCCTTTTCACAAATCTCTGGCATTAAGAGATGTCTTTCCAATTGGCGGCGGACAGAAGGGCTCAGTAGATTTTAGTATTTTGTTTTTGGGAGGGGCCCCTGTTGTGTAACAATATTTGGCATCCCTAGGTGGGCCAAATATTGTATTGCCCCTCCCTCGGACCTCTTGTTCTCTAACACTAGCACAAGATAGTCACCCTTTCTTCCACCCAAGCACAGAACCAAGCCGCATGGGAAAAGGAGAATCACATGGAAGAGATGAAAGGCTCATCCATAAGAAATAAAGGTGCAACCCGCACACACAGACACCAGGCTTTCACTTGATACCAGGCCTGCCGCTGGAAGCAAACCCTCCCACAGTAACGGAGGAGTTTGCACAGAAACGCACAGAAGGCCACATGAAAATGGAGGCAAATATTGTGGTGACACGGCCGCAAGTTCAGGAAAGCCGAGAGCCACCCACAGCTGGGAGAGGCGGACAGGGGTCTTCCCCAAGCTTTCCGACGGCGCGTGTGCCTACGGGTATCTTGATTTTAGACTTCAGACCCCCCGAATGGTGACAGAGTGAATTTCTAATGTCTTAAGCCAAATTTTTTTTTAAAGAGGAGATTTCAATCTTTGTAGGATCAGAATTTATTCAATACAATGTATTATTTGCCTGTGTGCGCATCAGGGCTGAGGACGCAGAGTGAGCGAGCCAGAGCCCTGGCTGTGCCTGCCCGCCCCGGCGGGCCGAGGAGATGGAAACAAATGACCACAGGCCGCAGAGGCAAGCCCGTCAGTGATGTGGGGACTGGGGCCGCTGGACTGGACCCAGAGCGCGATCGTCCCAGTGTCGCTCATCCATTTGGATGCCTGCAGCAATTAAATGGTGCTTTCTCAGTCACTGAAGCAAAGTGACAGATGGCTGTTTAATTGTTTATAAAACCAAACACTAACTACCAGGCTTGGCAATATATCTCCTCTCCTGAAGGCCCTGGAAGCAGATTATCAAATGATGCTCTGGAAGATGCTAAGAAACATGGAGAAAAGGAAACGTGGGAACTCGGAATTGATCTCGAGCATTTGCACTTAAAACTTCTGTCACACTGCAAGATGGGGCGTGTGTGTTTCTCAGGCTCACTGGGCAGACCGAAGAACGGCTTCTTGTGGAAGTGGGAAAATATAAAGCTGCTTGCAAAGCCCCTTTCCTGAGATAAAGGTTTTTTTATTGAGTTACATGTTTCAGCCAAAGATGTGGGGGGGGGGGGCATCAAGCCCTTAGTTTCCTTGTTTCTGGTCACACTTTAACACTGCTGGTGTTTTAGCCTGTGAAGCTTTGGAGTCTGTGCAAATGCTGTTTTAATAAAGCAGTAATTACAGTAATGGGCAGGGCACTTATGTCTCTAGTAACCATGTCAACACACAGCACTTGGCCTAATATTCAAAAATGGACTACAAGCTATTACTAGGCTATAAACCCTCCCAGTATGTGCTTCACTGCAGACACCTGCAAACAAGGAGAAGGAGCCCAAGAGTCACCGAAGGCACCCTGCCGCCCAGCTGTCACCAGCATTCCCCAAGAGCCCGGCTTCAAAGGTCACCATTTCCATCCATCTGCCTCTTGGTGGTGCTGCCATTTACACTCTACGGGAGCTGGACACCCAGCCTGCTCCTGAAGTACTCCAGCTGGATTTTCCTCTCTGGGTTCAGTGACTATGTACTGGCAGATACTGTGCACCGAGCCCTGGTGGGTCCTTCCTTATCCTCCAGGGTTCAACTGAAATGTCACATGCCCAGAAGGGTCCCCTGACCATCCCCCACCCTAGCGACCCTAGCTCCTTCAACCATTTCTAGTTCTATTTATTTTCTTGTTTGTGGTCCATCCTCCCTGACTGCAGAGCAAGCCGTATGGGAGAAGAGACAATGTCTTCTCCCCTCACCTCTGCGTGTCCTGGAGCTCAGACAGGGCCTGTTGATGGAACGCAAACGAATAAAGCGACCACAGTGTCTGGGACGATTTTGAGTGAAAAACAAAAAGGAAGATGACCTGCTAGTTTTGTTCATGGGAGCTCATTTAATTTTTTCTCTCTTATCAGTCAAACAACGGACAACTTCCGGATCTAACTGGACCAGCATGCTGGGGCGATCGCCAGAAAACATATCCACCTGGGTTCCTGAGTGCTACCCAGAGCCAGGCAGGCACACCTATTCCAGGTAGTACCTTCCACCTTGTCATGCTGAACCAGGGGTCAACAGAGACTGAGGGTCAGGGTGGGCTTTAAAAAAATAATACCTGACAACAGTGACCCCAGAGTCGAGAGTGGCCCAGAGCTGAGCGTAGTCTCTCTGCAAGGTGCGCAGGAAGGGGCCAGAGAACCTGCAGACAGAAGACAGAATGCCGTACTGTCTTAAAGATTCCTGCTCCCTGGAGTAGCACTCTCTCCCGCCTCTCTTCATTTTCTGGGGGTCCAAGTGGCAGGAACCCACTCCAAAAGAAAAGATTAAAACCCTCCAGCTATGAACTTCCACCTTGCCACATTTAGCTAAACGTGGGGAGAGATGGGAGAACGCTGGTGGAGGACAGAAAATCAGCAGCTACTGGTGAGCATATTATTTTTACACTCTCAGAAAACCAGCAGGCCAAGCAATTAGATTCACATTCCTCCATCCACTCATCCATTATCCATCCATCCATAGCCATCCATCTAGCATCCAGTTGGACCCAGAACGCCATGTTGGACCCTGTGGATAAAGAGAAAAAAGATCGCCTTTGAGGGGCTCACGGTTAGGGGGGTCACAGGCATCTAAACAGATAAACACAACACAGCGACCTGTGCTGTAACAGAATCTGTACTGGGAGCGGGTGCACGGGGGAGGGACCCCCACCCCCAACTGTGCAAGGGCGTGGAATTTAAGCTGACCCTTGAAGGAGTGGGAGGAGTTTTCCAGGTGGAGAAAAAGGGATGGATCAGCTTCAGAATCCTTTCCATCGCTGTGCTCCAGGAAGCAACACTAATCAATCAGATTCAGGCCCTGGGAAGAAAACTCTTCGCTACTCTTGGTGTCATGGAAGCCAGGAGAAGAAAGGTTTGCAGAAAGGAGAGGTGAGTGGAAGCCATTTCTAAGGCCAGAGAAACTGAAGAGAACAAAGCCTGGGCGAAGCCAGCTGGGCTGAGAGAGCAGGGGGTCCTGTGGCCCAAGGCTTTGAGAGCAGACAGCCGGCGGGGTGCGGCATTCCAGCAGACCGCAGGCCCAGTGTGCTGGGAGCCGGGAAGTTTGAGCCGTAGCTGCAGGGTTCTGAGTAGCCCACTGCGATGCCATTAGCTTATCAAGAAATAAAAACGATTCAATTTTGAGAAGCAGTTACAGTGACATTTTCTCTCTGTGGATAAACTTTTACTTAATTTTCCAAATCTGTTTTAAGGATACAATAAGCACCTTATTTCTAGGATACATTAGATCCGCACAAATGCAGGATGCATTTTGTTTGCATATTCCACCACTGCATGTGAAGGACATTGGGAAACTTTAAAAAAAATCACCAAGTGCAAATGGAGGCCAATGGTGGAGAAGCATTTTTCAACAAGAATTGCTGCTTTCACTGTTTACAGCATTTGACATAAAACACGTAAGACAAAACCGGAGGGGCCTGCAGGTGGCCCTGCTGGAGGAAAGGAACACGGCAAGGTGCTCAGCCCCAGGAATCCCCCAGCTCTGCTCTAGCCTGGGTTTGACCTTGGACAAGCTGTTTGACTTCTGTAGTCCTTTGTGTCTTCATCCGGAAACTGAGAGGCCTGGCCCTGGGCGCTCTAGTTGAGAGAAAGTCCATGATTCATCTCTGGCCAACCTACCTTTACCCTCAAATTCATCAGGTGGCATCCACATCAATAATTTATATACACCTGCAGGTTAGCTCTGCATTGAATCAAGTTTCTCCCACTTTTTTGCTTCCAACTGAATACAAACTCCGTGCCCCCTGCCATTTAATGACGCCACCCAAAATCTGTAGAGGTCAGAGGTGACGACATCCAAGGTGCTTTCAAAGCCCAACATTTCTAGGAAGGGACCATCAATATTAATTAAGTGCTGGCAGATCTCAGGATTCCTTAGTATTCTCAAAAATGTGCAAGCTCACCCATCCTGTGTACCCACGAGGAATTTGGATATACCTGCAGGTCTGGTTACTGTATCTGTTGGGTCCCATCCAAGAGCCACAACACTCTGCTTCCTGCATTTCAAATGTGTTCTTGCTGAAAAATCTGATGAATACCTAAAGAATGAAGAACTCCTGGCCAAAACCATTAAAGTCGTTGGGTATTGCTCTTATTATCCCTCATGATAAATTAGAAATCGGGGTTTTGTTCTGACCCATGTATTTCTTCTAATGTTATGCAATGAATAAATAGCTGTGAAAGGACCCAGAGCAAAGAGAAGGGGGCAGCACCTAGAACCCATCCAGAGATGAGGGTCCTTTATCTTAGCCCTCAGGATGGCTAAGCTCTCAGCTCTGTGGTTCCTGGACTGGTCTTTGCTCCTCAGCTCTTTCTCCTCATTCTCGCTTCCAGGGTCTGCTTCCTCTGTCCATCCATCAATCTCCCTCTTCCTTCACCATTATACTTACTCTTCAATGGCTCACTCATTTTTCTGGACTTACAAATGTATCTGTTGCTGATGAGACCTGGACGTGCTTCTGGTCCCTGAGCATCCCCACTGGGAGCACAGAGAAAGGTGGAAGGAGCATGAGTCCACCTGCACTCCCCACAACGAGCAATCTGAAGCTCAGTGAATGGGCCACCAGCCTCCCTTCTTTCTCAGCTAGAAACCTGGACCCACCTCCACCTTGTCACCCTTTTCCCAACAGGTAATGGCCTACTTTCTGAGATACTTCCCTTGTCTTTGCTGCCATTGTCTCTCTTCCTCAGCTGCTGACTTAAGCCAGACTTCCATCATCTCACCCCTGAACTGTTTTCACAGCATGAACTGGTCTTGCCACCCAACCCTCCTCTACTGCAGTCAGAATGATCTTTCTCAAATGAAAATCAGATCCTGGTTTCCCTTTACTGTGTCTTTCCTTGGCTCTGTAAATGGAGTCCTTCATTTCCATTCCCAGGAACTTCTTGCATCTTCCTGTGGCTGTTGCATCATCTGCCTGGATAGCCTCTTCCTTTGCCTGCCTGGTGGGTTCTTATTTGTCCCTCAAGACCTAGCTGGAGTGGCACCTCCTCTGTGAATACAAGCTCCACCCTGGCCCACCCTCTTCTCCACAAGACGCACTGCACCTTGTTCTTGCCCCCATCGCTTACTGGGGCTCTTCATGCAATTGCAGGCCTATCACGCTGGGCCTGGAATCACTTGCGGACTCGCTCACTCTCATGTCTGGCACCTGGGCTGGGAAGCTTCTTAACAGCCGGGGCTCCTCACAAGGCATCTCTCTCTCTTTGTCTCTGTGTCAGAGCAGCCTGACTTCTTATATGGCCGCTTAAAGCTCAGAAAGTACGTGAGGGAAGGGGGAGACATAGACACAGAGAGAGAGAGAATGCCAGGCAGAAGCCATTTAGCCTTTATGACCCACACTCAGAAGTCTTGTAGTGTCACTTCTACAACATTCTGTTGGTCACAAAGGATGTCACAAAGGCTTTCCCAGGCAATGGGGACAGGATATGGATTTTACCTCTTGATGGGTGAACGTCAAGTTTCTGGAAGAACATGTAAGTCTGGAAATACCGTTGTGAGCATTTTTGGAAAATACCACCTGCCACACTCTGTTAACAAGTCTCCATCCTTCCTCCTGGGAGTTCTTGGTTCCCAACATTTCATTGTACAACCAGCCTGGCAAATAATACTGCTGCATATCTATGAGAGGTGGCCTTTGATGCTGGAGATGTCCATCCAGAGTTATTGTGAGATCCCTGAGTGATTGCTGAACCACCAGAAAGCCTGAGCTTCTTCAGAGTCACCCATGGATAATATCCAGTGGCTTATTACACTCGGAACGGAAGGGCTTGGGGAGACTGTTGGGCTCCCAATCAATTCTACCACAAGCTAGCTCTGTGGTGGTCTTGGGCAATGTGCGGGCTTATAACAACCGGGGGCTGACCTAGATCCTCCCTGGAGCCACTCTGTGGTTCCCAACAGTTACCCTAGAGATATTCTCCATGTGCGGCTCTTCGCCTGGGCTGTCCGTGGCCATGTCCTCTTGGTGGGAAGCAAAGGAACCACGTACCCACCAACTATAGGAGCAGGGAGAAATCAACCCAAGACAGAGGAGCCAGTGGAGGGATAAAAGTGTATGGGCAGAGGAAATGGAGAGAACAGACAGCCTGATTAAAATGCTGTCGAAGTTGGCATTGGCTCAGAACCCCCAGGGTGGGTGACCTGGCTGGTGTCCTCAGCAAGGTAAGGAGACCTTAATAAACTTTGCTTCAGCTTCTCTCTCTCTCTCTCTCTCTCTCTCTCTCTCTCTCTCTCTCTTTCTCCTTTCCCCCCTAAGACAGGTGTTTCCTTTCTCCCAGGGTACAGTGTTTAACATAAATATACAAGATTTGCTCGGCCAGCTTATCCCATGGAGGGGACCCTTGGGTGGTCGGAATAAAATCAGAATTTTTGTTATTGCCTTGGCTCGAGTTGCTAGTTGCCCCATCTGGTTGAAATGAGATGCATATTCCTCTGTTGTGCAAATGAAAAATAATAAAAATAAAAACCCTAAAGAATTACAAATAAACTTTGCAAAAGAACTTAGGTGGTTCAAAATTTCCTAGAAATGTTAGGGGAAAATAATCTTTGTTGTCACTTAAAGCAGCCTCATGGTGTGCGTTCTTCAGATTTTTATTGTATTTATTTTAATTTTAATTTTAATTTTTAAAAATTTTTTGCTGTACCTATATAAATGGTCAGGAAAATAATCATCTAGAGAAAGAGTTTTCATTATATAATGAAAAGTTTTCAGAGCGTAGCCGCAGTCTTCCTCTGGACTGGCCTTGCAGTGTCCGTGGCTTCCTCCAGGGCTGCTGACCAGCCCAACATCCTCACCCCGTCCGATGGATGATTCATTTCAAACGTGGTCTATTGGATGCTTTCCTGTAGGCCAAGTCCTGGGGACAGAGCCACTTATAAAATGTTCCCCCCTCCCGAGCTTATAATGTCCCTTTTATAATACAGTGAGGAAAATTTGGGAGGAAAATCACCATTTCATTATAAGTGCTATTGATATTTTGATGTATTTTCTTCCTGGGTACATAAAATATGTATGTGGCTGTAATAATACTGAGCATAAAAAAATTTTTACCCTGCTTTTTTCCGAAAAAGGTCATTTATTATCGCTCTTAGCTGAGGTCTCTGAAAACAAGGTCAGGAGCACATGGGTAAATCAGTGCAAACAGAGGCCTTGGGAGTTTGGAAAGATTGCCTTTCTCTAGGTTTTGTTTTGTTTGTTATTCAAGCGGCCCCTCCCACATTCTCTATGGCACGACCCCAGCACAGGGCTGTCCCAGAGGAAGAACAGAGGGTACGGTGGCAGCTCAGAGCCTTACCTGGCCCATGGAGGCTGTCTAAGCAGTCTGCTGCCACCTCCTCCCGGGGACACGGGGCCTCGCTGGGTGACAGGTGAAGAGCACCCAGAGGTCGGAGGCCTTTCTCTTCCTGTTTCTTTTTAAAGCCTCCACTCGCCAGCCACTGGAGCCTCTGCTTCTGCTCCACTCTTGACTTTCAACTCCAAACCCTCAGAGATGACAGCCTGCGGGAAGACAGTCCCCAGAGCCTCTGCCCCGAGTCTGTCTTCCTTCATCCTTCTCACTGGACTTACTCCGTCACTGGTGGGGAAGCAGGGCTATGGAGCTCGGATTTGTGCAGTAAAATGGTGATTTTCCATATAGGAGACCAAATAAATAAGACAGTTTGTACAGGGTTTGGGGAGGGCCGGAGGCAAGTGAGACACCCCTTCATTTCATCAAGTTCACAGTCAACCTATCTGTGGTTAGCACCCTCACAACCCTGCCCTGGGGAAGGCGGCCTCTTCTTTTCCAGTTTGCCCAAAGTGAGGGGGTGGGTCATGATGGTGTCGGACACCAGCCCTGGGCCTTAGCATGGAACACTGGTTCCCTGGTATTTGCAAAATGAACATAAGCAAAAATGACAGGAAGAGTTAGAGAAACAAAGATGATGTGACAACTGTAGGATTCTAAGGTAAAGTGTCTGAATCTAATAGTAGGAGCAGAAGCACAGAAGGAATTTAAATACCAGCCTGGAACCTCTTAACTGCAAAGCTACTTTACGGCTCTGAAGCATTGATCTAACTTGCTGTTAGAGGACTCGTTGTCCCCTGGGCTTCCTACTCTCACATGGCAGCCTCATTCCTTGGAGGGAGGAGTTGGCCGGATGTCTTGTCCTCGCCTGGTGTGTCTGCAAATTCCTTTCCCTGTAAGAACTCAAAACATTTATAGATTGAACCTCACAGGGGTTCTGTCCCTGCAGGTGAGTTTCCTGCTGAGGTCGTTGGGTATTAAATGGGCTGGTATAAGTGAGGTGCTTGTAACAGTGCCCAGCACCTAGTAAGTGCTGCGTGTTTGTCATTACCATTATCATTATTATTATTTAATCCTCACCAGAGGATATGTTTATTGATTTAAAAGACAGATGATGGGGGGAGATAGAGAGAAACATCCATGTGAGAGGGAAGCATGGATTGGTTGCCTTCTCTTCCACTCCTACCCTGCATGGGGATGTAACCCACAACCTAGGCATGTGCCCTGACCATTAGTCGAACCTGCAACCTTTCGGCATAGGGAACAACCCTCCAACAAACTGAGCCGCCCGGCAGGGCTGTTTGTTATTATTCCCAGTGGTCCAAGAGCATCGGCCTTGGTCATTAATAAAAGAGGCTTTCAGTGGAAGCTGAGGTTCTTCCATCAGCCCTGAGTCTCCTTTCCCACAGAGCAAGAGAGAGCAGAGCCCTGGGCCCAACATAAGCTGTCCAGACCACAGTCGGGAGTGGAGGTGGTGGTCTTCCATAGAGGCTCTGCGCTTGTTAACACAACCCGGGTCTGTTTCCACAGGGCTTATCCAGACATGTAATGTTTGAGATTTCCTTTCCAGGACCATCAGGCTTTCAAATCAAATGTAATGCATTGGAATTTATTGAGCTCCTACTATGGGCAAGGCCACAGGCTAGGAGTCAGGTGAAGCATAAGAGATCATTGCACCAAAGCCTGAATAGTTGTGCGCCTACTGACTGCCAGGCACCACACTATGTGTTTGGGTCTGTGAGCTTGTTTTAGCCTCAGAGTGGTCCTTATGGTAGACATGATTAACCCCATCATATAAAAAGAGAAACAGAATCAAGAGGTTAAAATGCATTTTTTCAAGGACATATGCTAATGGCATTGAATGGTATTATTTTCTGGACTGAAAAGCAGATGAGATTTTTTAGATATTTCTTTGTAATTTATAATTCATTTTTACTATAGAAGTAATTCATGCTATTGAGGAAAATCTTTCAAATGTAGGAATTTATTAATACAAAATAATAATTAGCCATAATTGCATCATCTGGCAAGGATAACTGCGAACATTTTGGGGTACAGTTTTTTATCTGAAACTGTACATAATTTTGGGGGGTACATAATTTTTTATGAAATTGTTTGTCAGTTCATGGAGATAGTTAAAAATAGTTTGAATATTTAAACATTCTTGAAAACACAGTTTTATGACTTCCTGACACCCCATCCCGAGATAGCCCATCACTTATTTATCGGTTCCTTCATTTTTTTACCTGTACAGACGGGGCCTCCATCAAGGAGCGTGTTTTCCTCGTTGCACAAGGGCACCTGTCTGAGGGGGGGGGCGAAGTGCAGCTGGCGCTCTGCTCCCCAATGGGCTACATCAGCAGCTGCAGGGTGGTGAGGGGGGCAGGTAGAGGGGGAAATAGGCAAGAGAATGTCTTTTTCTAATCAGCACCAAGGCTCTGAGAGGCCAGCAGCAGCCTTGATGATAGAAAATAATTGCTGAATTGAATATAGAAAGTTCTAGAGTATTATCTGCTATTGGCCATTTCTACTAGCTGAACCTGCTATTCCTGCATTAACGTCTGTGTCTCATTTTTCAAATGAAAAACAATAAAAGTTTTTGCTGCAGTTTATTTTTTTACTACTAATTCCGTTGCACAATTATTTTAGGGCTACAATTACACAGAATCATGGTTCTGTAGGTAATGAGAGATTTTTCCATTTCTTTTTAATTCTACAATGCGAAGTCATGGGTATTTTAAATGCGGTAAAAATATACTAGCATTAACGATCTTTTTTAGTAATGGCAATTATTATTGATTGAAAGTATACTATCACAGTCTACACAATAATGCCAAGTCCTCGGGTTTATATATTTCCAGGAAATTAATGGGGCTTCTGTACATTCGAGAGATATAATTGTTATGCTGAGCAGCGCTGAATTTCCCCCCAACTGCTCTCAGCAGGGGCAGAAGGTCGTCACAGGCTCAGAGTGTCCGGCTCCATTATAGATGATAAGGCAGGATTGTAAAGGAGAAATAGGCGGTGATTATGATGATTCTCTTTTGATTAAGAATTAAATGGCATTTATTTTGGAAATGTTTTTCTAGCTGCCTTTGCCACAGGAAGTGTATGGGGCTGTAAATTAGCCAACACATTTCACAGGTCCCTGAGTTTTGGCTAATGTACCAAGCTGCGCATTAGAACACCTATTTGCATGATATAAATCTGCCTTGAGCACAGTTCAGAGACCAGACCCTCTGGTCTGCAGCCGCTGCTGCTTTCCCAGCTGACACCGGGCCTCCGAGGGGGAGCTGCTGACTGACAGTTCTCATCCTCTGTCTCGGAGCAGAGAGGCTGCCCATGGGCAGACCAGTGCTTGGGGCTTGCCTAGGGTCAGACTTTCATTTTCAACCAAGAACTGCTAGGGGAATAGAGATGAACTATGACTTCATAAACAGGTTTAAGTAATGGACACTTGCCAGCAAGTTGTAATAATGATAGCAACTTCATCTTAATTTCCCATTAAGGAGTGTGGGTTTTAGACATTCCTGAAAGTTAAACATGTAGCAGTAACACTAGTCTGTGAGTCAGGGCAGAATCGTGTAGGTCTTTGAAGAACCTCCCTTCAATTTTAATTCAATTTATACTGCAAAAATAAATGTTTGCCTTCCTGTAGAAAATGGATGTAAGACAAGCATTCTGGGTACTAAATAGGACCCAGAATATAGGTACTATAAGAGCTCTCTGTTTGCATGTTTTGCCTTTCCTTCCCTCCTTTTCTTTTTGTTTTTAATTTTTGTAAGCTTCATGTGTCTCTGTAGTGACTGGACCCATGCCGTGGGTCTAGTTTTGAAACATTGGACACAACAGAGTAAAAGTTAGAGTCACGTAAGTGCTGGGTGGCTTTGGTAAGCCAGCTCAGCTCTTGGAGCCTCAGTTTCTGCATCTGCAAAATGGGGATGCAGGTTATCAGGAGAATCAGAACGTCAAAGCTCTACAGCAGTGTTGGTCGTTACTAATACAGGGACAGGAGCACGTGTCATAACCACCACAGGCAATCCTGGCAGCAGGTCTCGCTCCCACGCCCTCATCCCACTGTTGTCACATATTACACATGACGAGAGCCCGGAGACCTGTGGCAGGCTGAGAGACTCGTGGAAACTTGGGGTTCAGTTTTCTCAATCATAAACTGGGGGGTGCAGAGCACTGGAAACTGTTCTGGGTCCTTTCAGAGATACACTTCCATGAGTGTAGAGATAATGCAAGCAGGTAAGACATGGGATCCTGCCTCCTCACTGGTGGGAACCAGAAGCTGAGACAATGACTTAGCACTGAGCACTCTGGCCAGTTCCGCTGGCTTCCCTCCCACCGGTTCTCTTCTCCTGTCTGCCTTTGACCTTTTGATTTTGAGCTCACAGGAAGACAATCGATGACACACTTCAGATGGCTCATTTTGTCAATAGAAGGTCTAAAGAGCCACTTTTTCTTCTTCTGTAAACAGCACTTGCTTAGGAACCCGAAGGGGATTGGTAGAAAGCATTGCATTTTCTCTCACCACACACACACACACACACACACACACACACACACACACACACACACACACGCACCTCAACGGTACACTTTAAAGTCCAAGGAAGAAGTGAGTGCTACTTATTTCAGGCCTGCTGGTCAGGTCCTTCCCTGGGGCAGGGTCGTTGGGCCACCACCCTGGGCCCAGAGTGACTACACAGGCCTGGGCCTGTACCTCATTCCTCTTCCCTGAATGACATTAAAATGCAATTTCGAACTTCCTGCCAAGGAAGTTTAATGATACCCAAGGGCTCTACACAAGGCTTCAGCAGTGTGACCTTCCCCGTGGTTTGACCTGGGTGCCTGCAATGGCTGAGTTGCCTCTGCCTGGCCTTTCCAGGGAGGGAAGGCCAGCATTCTAAATGCCGTTACAGCGTTCCAATGCGGGATGGAGGGTGGGGAGAGAGAGAGAGAAGGAGAATGGGTGTGTTTTCCTAGTCACAGAAAGTGGAGGGTAAGTAACTCACCTTCATTTAGCCCTAAAATGAAGGTCATTTTATTCCTGATTTCAGGAGCAGATAAAAATCCTGTCTTTTTTTCCTTCCCTTCTGTCCATGAACAAGTTGCCACCTGATTGACTTTTCAGTAGCATCAGCGTAGAAAGAGCTTTTGCTCTAACTCTGTCCCACCCACATGGGATTCAGGGAAGCAAATTCCTGTCCCAGAGGGACACCTGGCCTGGTGCCTTTCTTGAGCCTGCCTTTCAACCCAGCCACCCTTTCTTAAGCCCTTCTTCTCCAGCCCGGATGCCTCAGTCTTTTCTCACCACCTGCCACTATGCTCAACGGGAGCTGGTGCTTTTGAAGGGAAGGTTTGGAAGATGCTGTTTTCTTTCTTTAACACCAGAAAGTACTTCTGCACATTGCTAAGCACTTAAAGATAAATGTGTGGATGATTATTAAGGTAAATACTGTGTCTCTGATCCAGCAAAAAAATAAGGACAGGGAACTAAAAGATGTGGGAGCTTCCTGCATAATAGCCATTAAAAAAAAAACAAAACTTGTTTGGAAAAAATACAAAAAAAGGCAAGAGTCAACTTTAACTTCAAATCTAAGATTCGAGAGGGAAAAATCAATGGGGAGTTTTCCCAGCAACCATAAATTAACCTCTGTAATAAAACTCTGAAATCCAAAATGCCCTCTTGCTCCCGACTGCAGCATTTACAATAAGACCTTTTATTACAATTATGAATGTAGAATACTGGAAAATATCTTATATTTGGCAGGGAAAACTGTAATACTGCACTCAAGAATTCTCTTATTAAAATGCACACGCACTTGAGATTTATTGGTCTTTTGTCTTGTTGCGTTAAGTTCTTAAGCTGATTTTAGATATTACTCCTGTGGCATTTTAAGGCTTTTGTGCTTAAACTGCACATTCCTTTTCTCCAAGCACAGATATTTCAAGATGAAGCAGGCAGCATTTTATGGAATTTCAAAGAGATAGGGTGGCTAAATGATGAATGAATATATTTCCCGCATAACAGAAGAATAAAATGCGCCAACGTTTTCCCCCGAAGCCAGATTTTTTATACTTCAGTCATGTGTTACAATATCTCCTCCTCTGGAACAATGTATATATGACAGGCTAGTTTTCCTCTTATGTTCCTTGACTTAGGGTCAGAGCGACAATTTGATACGAACTGGGTGGGAAACCCTGGATTCCTTGCCCTCTGTGCCCTTTCTTGTTTGTTGGCTCCTGTGTTACGTTACTTCTGAGGACATTTCAATAGCTTCCTTGAAGCTCTTCCTCTCTCTCCTTTGTGTTCAATTTCCATCCGTTAGCCTACCACTTGGTAATGGCTTTGAAATTTCAATGTTATTTGTTCTTATCCCTTGACCAGCCTGCAATATTTCTGCAGGTAATCTGATGAATTGCTTTGAATAGCTCAATTTGGAGAATAGCTAACAGGCAGGGGAAGTGATGGGTATGAACAATGGAGGTGGCTGCGGCCCCTTGTTAAATCTCTATATGGTGGAGGAGGAGAAAGGTGTCAGGGAGCATGGGGCTGCTTGGGCTAGTGTTGCTGGATGTGAGTACTGGCATTCTTAGAACCAGGGCAAGAATATGGAATGAGAATCCACTTTGCCTTCTCTGGCAATCTTGAGGATGGGGGGGCGTGTCTTTGTTTATTGTTTCATTACTATTATCCTTTAAAGGAGGGAGGGGGTATTCTGTGCTTCGTGTGGTGCTGCCAGAGCAAGTTAATATTGACTGGAGCCCCCACTACGGGCTACAAAGCCAAGTGGCGGTGCAGCTGGGGGGATACTGAAGAGTATCAGCCAAGGGCAGGAGAGGCTGAGAGAGCAATTAGAAACCGGGCGGAATTTCTAACCCAAGGTGTCTGTGAGCCGTTACCTGATGAGCGCTGTAGACCTTGACTAGGTCCTCAGAGGTCTGTGTGAGCAAGGAGGGGACAGGAGCAGGCGCTGTAGGATGGGCTGATTCATATGGTGGAGCAGAGAATTGAGACATTCTGGGTAAAAGAGCTGCAGCAGCAAAGTAGGAGGAACCCCACCCAGGAGTTAAAAGACCCGGTGTTTTGTCTCCACTTCTGCCTGCATTCCAGCTTCCTGGGTGGCATGGGACAAGCTACATACCGTTTTGAATTTTCCTTTTCTTAACAGTACATGGGGTGGTTTGATGACTCATCCATTCAAGAAATATGTCTTGGAGCCCCTGCGGTGTATCAGGCACTGTGCAAAGCATGATGGATACCACAGGGAGCAGAGCAGCGATGATAAATACCTTCAAAGAGGGTAGTCCTCTGGGTGGGGGGGGGATCAGAAAAATGCCAAGTCATCGATCACTGGTGATATTGGGAGTTGAGTCCAGTCCCAGGGAGGTGTACGATCATGGCGATTCCAGGGAACAGAAGCTTCCTCGAGGAGGAGGTGTTGGAGCAGAGATTGGAAGAAAAGCCGAGGTTGGCTGGCCGAGGGGAGGTGGGAGGAGGCCACACTCCCGTTTGACTGGGACACAGTTCAAAATGGCAGAATCATAGCGCCCTGACACTCTGTCACCAAGGAGACCCAGTGAGTTCTATGATGAACAGAAGTTCTATTAACCAGTTGTGTGACCTCGAACAACTTTGCCACACAAAACCTAGTATCTTAATCGGTACATGGGATAATAATGGTGTGTAGCTCACTGGGATATTATGTAGAAGAAATGAGAAGATGTATGTGAAGCCCTTAGCATAGTGCTTGAAAGGTAATATGGGTGTAAAATATTAATTGCTGGATTATAACTATCAATCCATCTCCCAGGCCCCAGAAACCCCATGAGTCACAGGACTTCTTGCCTGTGTACATCTTCCCTGATCACTGTGGCCCTTTCTTGGGAGCTGAAGGTCCCCCATAATACTGGCTTTCTAAGAAATTGCCATGGGATTAATTTGTGAGCAGTTGCTTGTGCCTGCTTAGCTCTTCTCCCTCTTTCTAGGGGTTACTGCTGTAGGTTCATTTTCCCCACCACTACCTCATATTGCTGTACCCAGGCATTTTCTATGTGCAATCCAGACAAAATACCGGTCTATGTAGTTCTATCACTATGAATAACATGGCTCTCTATCTCTAATATTTAGACACAATGACCAAAAAATAATTAGGATGACTGGAAAGCCTTGGAAAATAATCTCATTTCTGCTGTTTAAAATCACTTTGGTCATCACAGTTCTCCCTGCCACTAAGGACAGAGTTCTACTTCCATCTTCCATCCTTTCCCCAAGTATGGATCTTACTTTTAGGGGGTTTAAAAGACTGATCTAACTTTCAATGTTAGATCTCTCTAATTCTTTAGTTATAGCAGAGGTAATCTGTAAGAGCCTCCTACCAGAGAAATGCAGCATTTAAAAAATCTACTTTATTCTACAGAGACCACATTCTATTGTATGTCTTTGTTGAACATTTGGCACAGTTTTTAATTGAGGATGTGCATTTTGAGGGAACTGCAAATGTGCTGTAAGTTTGGGCAGATTTGAGAATCTAATTATATTAAAAACTTGAAGACCTTTGAAGATGTATTCAACCCTTTCTGAATTTCCCAGCCAGGCCTCCCTGCTGTAACCACCAGGCTGTGACCTTGAATAGTTCCCACCTTACTGCCGAGCCATGAATCAGCAGCAGCGGCTCTGTGGAACACTGCAATAGCAAAAGGGATTTCCAATTGTTCATGCTTTTCATCAGTGACTTGAAGAACAGTCATTCAGAGTGATGTGCTATGCTTCATTAATGCAGATCTGAAGGAAGCGGGAATTGCAACAGACTGATTTATCTGAGGCCATGTGGTTCAGTCTAGAATTTAGAAGTACATGGAATTTCTTTAAACATGCAGTGCATGGTTTTGATACAGTCCTCACTTTCTCTTCCACCCACAGCACTGTCTCCTAAATGACTTTGGTGAAGAATGATCTATTAATCCTTCAACAATGAGAAAGGAAAGCAAGGATGAATTGATGAATTGGTTATGAGTAAGTGCCTGGACTTGCGAGTGAAACACACACACACACACACACACACACACACACTTCCAGCAATTGAGATCATTGACTGAGTTTCGCAAGGAAGTATCTCTTTTGTATTTTTCTGATGGATGTCAGAGGCATTGAAATAAATAAGTAAATAATACTGACCGAGGAACCATATCTACCAATGGTGGCATTGAAGCTCTTACTTGTAACTGTGCATGGTATAGTGAAGTTAGAAGCTTATATGAGGTCATTCTCTTAGAATGTGTCCTAGTGGGAGCTGGGCAGGAACATGGAGCTGGGGACTTCATTTGGAACACAAGAACTGGGTGCCCCAACTCAGCCCTGGAGTTGACTCCCCTTGTGACCTGGTTTTCCATTGGGGTTCCAAGCATCTCCCCTTATTATCAGCTTGGTAGCTGGCAGTGGGCCCAGCAGGCAGACCTAACAGGCAGGTCTCTCTGAGAAGTGGTGCTTAGCTTTTCTTTGTTTTCACTCTCCATCTTGATGAAAAATGGGCAATGTTTCTACTGTCAAGGAACAAATAGAGCCATGTGTTAAAAACTGCTTCCACATTCTATCATGTTTTGAAAAGTTAGGCTTTCCCCTTTTGGAAGTATGAAGGGTCATGTTGGCGTGGGTGTGTATCAGCCCTCCCCCCTCCCCGTGTTACATTCAGCTCCCGTGGACGCTTTGGCTCTGATTCTGTTCCAAGTGCCCATAACCATGTCCCCTAACAACTAGCCTCATTTGGGGCTAATTGTGCCTCTGTGCTTGGAATAAACATTGAAGCCACCTCTCAGGGTCTGGCAGATGGGAGCCACCACACTCAGGGTCTGTTTCCTATTTAATCAGCAGCTCTAGGCAGCTTTTCCAAAAGATGGACATGTACTTGGATCAGGATCTCTTACCCTCTAGAAGACTGTTGTTTTAAAACTTTATATCTGGAATCCAACCTGGACATTCTGATTCAGTGGGTCTGGGATGGAGCCCAGGAATTTGTACTTTTAACAAGTATCTCCGGCGATTCTTATCATCAGAGAAGCCTGGAAAACACTGGTGTATTGTACACCCCACCCTCTCGTTCTCTTTCCTGCCCCATCACACAGACCTGCTAACTACTCGCTGCACCACCAGGCCGCCTTTGTAATGAAGCCGTGGGCTTCCGTTTGGCAGTGTGAATATAATATAGGGATTTTGAGCTCTCACAATTTTTTTAAAAAGGAGTTTTACTACAACAGTGTTCTTCTACTGAAAATACGAACTTCCATTTGTTGAAAACTTGTGATGTCCATGTTTTTGCCTTTTTTTAAAATTATGGAACTTAGTTCAATTAAAACACCTGATTTTTAGTAGCTATTCTAAGTAGTGAATGAAGTTCTTCAATTTTGGCTTGTTCTTTTCAATTAAAAAAATTGAGGTGGGGAATGGAGAGCTGTTTCATGGGTACAGAGGTTCAGTTTTGCAAGATGAAAGGGTTCCGGAGATGGGTTGCACAAGGTGAACTCTGCACTTAGAAATGGCTACAGTGCGCCCTGGCTGGCGTGGCTCAGTGGACTGAGTGCCAGCCTGTGAACCAAAGGGTCACAGTTTGATTCCCAGTCAGGGCATGTGCCCGGGTTGTGGCGAGTTCCTGGTTGGAGCCGTGTGAGAGGCCCCTGATCGCACATCGGTGTTTCTCTCCCTCTCTTCCTCCTCCTTTCACTCCTCTCTAAAAATAAAAAAAGAAAACATTTGAAAAATGGCTAAGATGGTAAATGTTATAGTATGTGTATTTTACCACAAATATTAAAAAGTTTGGGCGAAGTGTACTAAAGTTTACTGTCCAGCTAAAGTACAGAAAATAAATATGTATACGTCTGTATACTGTGCTAAATGTTGTTTTCATTTTCAGTTTATTAGATTATTTAGTCTTTAAACAAGCCTGTCGGCATCACACAGATGAGGATATAGAAGGGCACTGACCGCCAAGGCCAGGGTCACTCAGTGGGAGATCCCAGGGTTCTGACCCAGCTCTGCCTAGCCCCACACTCATGCTCTTCCTGGGTGTAAACTTCCGCCCTGCCAGGCTCCCTTGACTCTTTCTAGAGCCCCGGAGAAGCCGAAGTCCTGCACAACACCCCCAGCTGGAGCAGACACACCCCAGTGTCATGTGCTTCTCCACTGAGATGTCCACTCTGGGGCCCCAATCTTGTGAACGGGTAAGATTTAACGTTGGCAAGTGTGGAAAACGTAAAGCTTACCTTTAGCTGTTCTTCAGGTGTGGGACTCTCTAAAGGACTAGCTGCAAAGGACAGAAGCCCTGTTATGGAATGATGTGTATACAGTTTACCAGTCCTCTTACCCCGTTCTGTGTCCACCCAAGCATACCAGGATCCGTTGCTGAGCAGGCGACAGCTCCAGGTGCTGGGCACCCCAGGACACCCTTAGCCCGCAGTGGCTGAAGGCAACGCCTTTGTCCTGTAGTATCAGGACCGCCTCTCCATTACCACAGCTTCCCAGTATTGGTAGGTATTGGTATGTATTGGTATTGCCATACCACCTGTCTGTGTTCCCTGCAGGCTGGAGTCGGAAATGCTCTTATGGTCAGATGCGAGCTTTTCTGCTGTCCACGAAAGCTTCTCTGCATCTGAGCGCAGTCACATCAAGTGTAGAATTTAACGTCCTAGTTTCTTTAATTATATTTCAGTCACTCCAGGGGCTGCTTTCTGTGATTCGCTCTTACTCAGCTCTGTTCGGATGGTAGAACTGCACTTTTGTGCTTGCGGCAGTATGGGTTTCTTTTGTCTCCTTTCTCTTTGTGCTGCAGTGGTAAAAGGGGTGATCTGTAATCTGATCCCCCCCCAAAAAAAACCAGAGAACAACTTTTAAGCTCAGGGCTTCCTGGAGAGTCGTTCTACTGGACAGAAGGATTTCACCATCTGTGTCTCACCATCAAATGTTTCTTTCTGTTTCTATTCATTCAGGATCTATATTCTCCTGTCAACTATTTTTCCTCTGTGATTCCATTGCGTATAAATCACTTTACCTCTCCTGGTCCAGATTGTTCGTTCTAGGATTGCACTGATTTTCCTCTCTATCCCCAAATTCGTCAGCCCTGGGAGCACCTCCCTGCAGTGCTGATGCAGCCTTCCCGTGGCTCTCCCGCCACGGCCGTGAACATGCTCTGGCTTCTTGGGGGTGGGATGGCCGGGCCTTCTGGATGGAAGTGGTGGCAGGGGATTTGTTTTAGCAATTGTCTCTGAGTGACCAAATCAGAGCCTGGGGTAAGCAAGACTTACCTCTGAGTGACCCATGTGAGAGGAGCACCAGTTACCCAGGCTGCTGCAATGTCCTCAGTCAAATTCTCCATCAAGTCCCTCCTTGTAAAATGAGGGTACAACGATACCACCAAACCTAAACTTGCCTTCACAGAACTCCCATCTCTGCTGACAATCTGTACTTTTCTTTGACAATGTTTTCTTCAGTTCCAGCTGGCCTGGGAGGAGTAATCCCCACCCCCACCCCATGTACAGAGTGTTAAGAAATTCTTCCTCAGCAAATTGAGAATAAGAAGGTATATAAAATGTTCTCGCACTATCTCAGCAATTCATTCCAAAATGTTCGTCTAGGAGCCTTTGTAATTCAAATGGAAGTGTCAGAAAAATGACAGCGTATAAAAGCCTGCTGGGTAAAAGCCTGCTATTCTGGCCTCTAGAGTGGTCAAAACTGGAGACGGTCAGAACCAACAGCCCTGAGAAACATGTGCTGGCGTTGGGCACCCCTGTCATAGCTACCGAGGCCCGTGGGAGAGACTCAAGGTGGAGTCCCCTCTCCGGGACCTCTCGCCCTTTACTGGATGGGAATGTCTGCAATGGAGGAGCAATTAATTTAAAAAACCAAATCTTAATTCTCCACTAATGTATTTATTGATGGACTCCTCGATGATTCTGTGTTGATTTATTGATTATGAATTTCATTCATTCACACATTTATTCATTCAGAACTCATCTCTGAGTGCCTCTCTGCCATGGGTCAAGCTCTGGACGAAGCTTCGGCATCAGAGCACTGAGCAAGGGGGGACAGCCCTCTGACCTCACCTGCTTGCATTTGAGAGGAGGGCAATGAACTGACTAGTGAACTGAGTAGTTACAGACTGTGATAAATGCCACAAAGTGAACAAATAACACGGGATAACATTAATACTCAAGCTAGGGATTCCTGAAATAATAACTTGCTTACCCCTTCAGTTTTCTGATGTTCTACTTTCCCATTGTACCCACCCCCCCAAGACCAATAGTTCCCTAGCTCAAGTTCAGGTAACTAATTATCAACAAATAACCAAGTAAATGTCTAAAAGAACTCCTTTCGTCACTGCAGACAAACAGGACTCCTCACTGATCTATTCGAGTTCATATTTTCTTTGCATTTTGGTGTTTTCCCAAGTAGGTTATAATATTTTTTAAAAATCACAGGATCCTCGTTTTTTATTTATATTTTAAAAATATGTGTAGGTTACAGTTCAAGACACTTAAAGGGAAGTTTACATTGGACATAGCTTCATCCTCATTTGTGATGTTAATTAACTGACATAACACTGCCAGAAGAGATGAGAAATAAGATCAATCGATACCCAAACTATAGCCCAATAGAGAACTTTACATGGTATCACATGGCAAAGAATAGCTTGTTCCAACTGCCCCTCGACCCCAGCCTTATTTTCCAGAACTCTTGGGATTCAGGTTTTCTAACTGAATGGTAGACACTGAACAAAGCACATACCTTCTTTGTCTTCTTATCTCTAATTTGCCTCATTTGCAGATGTTGAGTCATTTAGAGGAGTCAGACCTTTCAGAATGCTATTTATATGGGTTTCTGTTATTTTTCTGTGTCTTAGAATGTGAGTTAGAATTGCTCGTGGATTTTAGAGCTGTCTTCAATTTTTGTTCTTGCTGCAAAATAATTAAACAAAGAGATCTGTATGAATAAAACTCAATAATAAGGTTCCTCACAAAAGCCCATGCTAAGACAATAAATTATAACTAGCGTTTAAAACAACCAGTCTGGTATCGAGGAAACTGAGCAGCTCTTTTCAAGTGGAAGGGAGACGGGAGAGGTTTTCCATATTAATGAGCAGCTCTACTTTAATTCTATTGGGAGGGACGCTGATGGCATATGAGGCTGTTATATTAGGTTGCAACATCTGTCACTGGCTTCCAGAGCTGTTAATCTTTCATTTCATATTCAGACTTATCAGTATTCATTAAAAACTTCCCATTTGTGCAAGTCCTTCTGGGAGAAAGTACCCTATCTTGGAGTCTTAGATATCTTTTTTTCTTAAAAAAAAAAGGTTTAATTTTAAACACATTTTTCACCCAGCAGCAAGCAGCATCTGGCGGGGGAGGAGGGAACCTGTCATACATACAGATGACCAAGCAGCCTGTCTCCAGGGGACCTTTGGTGTTGGTAGGAGTGGGGCCCGCAGTCTAAGTCGGAAGTCACCAATTTCCATTTCGATTCCTCGCCTACAAGAAAATCTGGAAGTGGGGGCACGTGGCATTCCATTAGCACCGCTGAGGGGTCTCACAGATCTTTCCTGGGAGTCGTGTAAAGCTGGAGGCAGAGCGCTCGGGTCCGGTGGGGGCACCTCCTACTTGGGAATCCAGGCACACACACAATGTCTGGAGGTCTAAACAGGGTGTCCAGACCCAGCAAAAATCTAATGATTTTCCATATCTGTAGCAGAAAATAAATACAGCAGGGATTTCTTCCACCAGACTCGCTTTGCAGCTCTGGGATGTATTAAAAATGCAAGAAATGAGCATTGTGACCCATTGCTGCTTATTTACATTTATGAAACATGAATACTTCTAATATTACCTGTAGAGCAACTACCATATGTTATCACACTCAGTGAATCAGAGAGGAATTAGTGTATGCAATTTTTTTTCAGGTAGGCCACCATATTAGAAAAATTTATCAGATTTAGTACAAATGGAACCCACTGCCAAAACAACCGATCTAAAGAAAAAGCAAACAGTAGGTTTAGATGAAAGCGATTTTCATTTAGATGAAACTCTACCAGGCCTCCAGCCACCAGGGAATGAGAACATAAGGAATGTCTCCCGGCCAACTGCAGTCTTGCAGGAGAAGGTGGACAGTGCAGCCAGAAGCGCTGGGAGGAGGTGGGTCTGCCCTCGGCTCTGGAGGGTGCTCTTCCTCAGCATGGTCCTGTCTTTGGAGGCTCCCTGGTGGGGAGCTGCTTCCCAGGAACCAACATCTGTTTTATTCTAGACTGAAGGCTGGATTCTTGGCCCTTTCTAGAAGAACAGGTTTGTCTGTCTGACTACGGACATTAGGCAAGCGGAAATTTCTCTACATGGGGGGCATGAGGCTGGGGGCCGTATTCTGTCCAGCCCCATCATTCTGTACCATTCTCAGAAGCCCAGACCAGTGGCCTGGATCTAGTACCACTAGCATGTCTTCTGTCAACCTGTAGTTTGAAGATTTGGGACTTCACACAGGCTTATTTGCAGCCTAAAGCTGCATTTAGCCAGAGAGCAAGAAGAAAATACAGTGAAAAAAAAAAAGACATGCAAATAAAGTTCGCTTGTGTCTGCGCAGACTCCCAGCTTTCCTTCCCATGCCTTCACCAATACTGAAACTGCCGAGTTCATTTAATTGCCCCATGACCAGGACTCATCCGTGATGGGTATTACGGCATTAGTCACCTCGTCTGGACGCTCAGCCCTGGAAGCCTAAACGCTTTGTTATAAATGCTGTGAAGGTGTGGGGGCTACCACAGCCCAGCAAACTCCCAAGCTCAAAACCACATGGGAAGGGCCAGAGTGCAAGGACATATTGTCTCTGCCCAGAAAAGTACTAGAGCAGTTTTCTTCTTAAACTTCCATTGTGTCATAATTTAAGTGTTTAAAAAAAATTTAAAAAGCATACTACTGTGCATCCTTCACTCAGGGTCTCAGATTTAACATCTTCCATAGCGACAGTTACGGAAGCACCTAAGTACAATGATCAAAACCAGGAAGTTGACACTGATCCACTGCTCTTACCCAGGCCAGAAATTCGGGTTTTGCCAGTGGTTCCAATGTTCCTCTCCTGGCCCAGGGTCAAACTAAGGATGTCACCTGATATTTCATTTTTCCGCCTCCTCAGTTTCCTTTAATCTGCGATGGTTCCTTGTCTTTCTTTGTCTTTCATGAAGGATACAGACCACTTACATTGTGGACTATCCCTCAGTTTGGGTTTGTCTGACGGTTCCTGATGATTAGATTCAGATGGTGCATTTTTGACCCTTATATCAGGATATTGGTAGGTTAGTTACTTTGATTCTTTGGTTAAGGTGGTGTGCTAGGATCTTCTCTATTTTTCCCTTTGTAACTAATAAGGATCTTATGAGGAGACACATTTAGACCGAATATCCTGTTACTCATCAACATTTGCCCACGGCTTTTAGCATCCTTGGATGATTCTTACCTGAAGCAATTACTCCTGTGATGTTTTCCTAATGGTGAGTTTCTATCATTCCTTCTATGTTTTGTTAGTTGAAATTGCACAGTAAGGAAGAGCTTACTTTTCTCCCTTATTTATTTTTAAATTGTTTATTTGTATGGCTTTATATATTCTTTTCTTGTATGAGTTATAATCATTACGATAATATTCTCTTGTTCAAATGATACTAGATTTGTTCATTGGGAGCCCCCCTCAAGGAGGTTCCTCTGTCCTATTTGACATGCCCCTATCATGCTTTGGGCACTTTTTTACTTGCTGATGTATCACAATGTTCCAGTCTCATCTTGGTTCTTCCCTGTACCAGCCTGGAATCAGTCATTTTTTTCAAAAAAGTTTCTTTTCCTGGAGAACGGTATTTAGAATTTAAGATCTAAATTGTTCTCATTGCTATTGGGGTATCACTATTCCCAGGCCCTCTCAATAGGCAGAACTAAAAAGAATCTATATATTATAGATACACATCTATTCTATTTCTATCTCTCTGTACATGCATTAAAAACCATACGTACACACTATCTCCAATTCCAATCCAAACCCAGTAGGCCTGTTCTTGCCTTCCTCCTTTCTAGTTTGTAATTCATTTTACTGACAGTGAGAACTCCACTCCTCATATATTTGCTCACCTGTTCTTAGAATAGACATAAGTTTAACATCTTACTTTCTTTAGTACCTGGACATAGTTACAAAAGTGAGAAATTACATGTGAACTTAAAAATCCTCACCTTTACTTCTTAGATTTTTGCCCTTAGTGAATCTCTACAGTAATGTAAACTTTAACCTTTTATTCGTCCAGAGACATTGCAAGGCTGTCTTAGTTCTTCCTTAGGATTCCACCCTTATTAGAGGCTTTTTTCCAAGTAACTTTTAAAGAGAGAGAGTTGGGAATGAAATAACAATATATCACCTTTTCCCCCCTCTGATTTATTTAGAATACCCCAAATGAACCAAAAGAGGATTATTACCCAATCCATCTATTTTCTTTCAACCTATGCCTTTCATCTTGTTTAACTTTTGTGTTAATAGAATAGGGAATTGTCAGAGTTTCCTGCAAAGCATGGACTTCTGTCCAATTTCTGAAGAAGTTGGAACAATGAAAAATGCAAAGGTTTTCTGGAGACCTGGAGATTTGTTGAGATTAATCTGAGCAAAGAGACAGCCTCTGAAATGGCCCCCACTGATCCTGCCATCTGGTATTTACACATTGCCTCGTCCCCTTCTCTTGAGCAATTTCCTTCTGACCAACAGTATTTGGCAACATTGAGGGGATGCCATTTCATTGATTAAATTACAAAAGATGCTGACTTTCCTCTTGTTAGCAGACTCTCCTCGTTGGCTTTGATGAAGCAAGTTGTCATGTTGGGGGAGACCCAAGGCAAGGCCTGAGCGTGGCTTCTGAATGAGAGGCTTTCAGTCCAGCAGCCCCAAATCATCTGGATCCCATCAACCACCTTGTAAGTGAGCTTAAACGCAGATGCTTCCCCAGCTGAGCCTTCACATGTGACCCCCACCCTGGCCAACCCCTCAACTGGAGCCTCATCAGAGGCCCCATGCGGGGGACTCAGCTAAGCCACGCCCAGATTCCTAACATACAGAAACTGTGAGGTGATAAGTGTGTGTTGTGTTAAGTGGCTCAGGTGGTGGTAATTTGTTATGTAGCAAAGATAACACACAGATGCCCAAGAATCTTTAGCCAGAGTTGAGCATCCATATCGGTGAGGGAAACCTCCGTGGCCTCATCTTTCCATAAAGAAATTTCTAGTGGTAATATATATATTCTCTTTTTGTGTGTTCTTCCCATGGGACTGTCTGGTAAGTGCTGGAAAAAAGACCGAGATTTCTTGCCTCCGCCTCTTCTAACCTCTTTTTTTGTTGTGCTTAGTTGCAAGAGGTTTCTTTCTGGAAGGCCCTCCCCGATGTGGTGTTGTATGTACCGGAGCAGCTGGACCTCTATGGAGGAGGCTTGCCATTACCAGCCTTCACCTGGGTGAGCTTATTTCTAGGGTGAAGAATTAGGCAGCCACTTGAGCCCACATACCTATGCCCTGTGCTCCAGTTGGTCTTACCATTTAAGCTGGTGTTTTGATCTGCATTGGCCTGATTCAGGAGTTCAGACCTGGTTCTAGACTCAATGTAGGGAGCAGATAAGGTGTTATTCTTTGGTGCCTTAAAACCCCGACTAATACTAATAAGAATTCATAGTATACTAGGAACCAAAAAAATCTTCCTTAAAATGGCAAAGAGTATATAGCAGCAACCAATAGTAACCATTGTATTAAATGGTGAATTAAGAAAAGGATTCTTGTGAAAGTCAGAAATGAGACAAGAATAAGAATTATCCCCCATCACTGCTAGCATCCAACTTTGTTACTAGGACTTGAGTCAATGAAATAAGGAGAAAACAGAATAAAATATGCATAGGTAGGAATGGAATACACAAACATGAATATTTTACAGTGATATTTTTCATGCATAGAAAAATTTAAAAAAACAGTTGAAAAACACTGAAATCAATAGGTATGATCAGTAAAATGTAGAGAAAAATATAAAAGCTAATTGCTTTTTTATACAGTCATTATCTGTTAAAAATATAATAGAAAAAGATCCATTCACAGCAGCAATAAACTATAAAATACCCAGAATATATTTAAAAAGAAAGGTGAAGAGTTTTCTTGGTAAAAAAATAGAAGTTCTCTGATGGAAATAAAAGAAAGACCTTAAATAAATGGAGAGAGAACTAGCAGAGGTCAGTGATAGGCTACTGTGATGGGACAATGTTTACTGCATTTCTCACTAAACTGAAAAGCAAATAATAGCACTATCAGGTTCTTTAGGAAGTGACCAGAAAATAGCATTAACATGTCATAGAAGTTCCGTAGTAAACAAGTTTCTGAATTCTTCAATACTGAATATTCAGCAATTTTATATTTAGAGGATTTAGAGAAGACTGTTGTCACACCTAGCCAATTGACAATGTTAGCAGTCTTTAGTGATTCTTCCTCAACCTTAAATGGTAGGACAAACTCGTCATCACTGAGACCCTGGCACAAAGAAAAAAATCATCTACTCTGTATCTTCTTTTGCTGGAAAATAGCTGTGTTTTTAGGTGTGTGGCAGAAAGGGGGTTAACCAGGCTCAGCAGGGAGCATTTTCTCCCAAAGTTTAAGAGTGCTTCTGTATGGAGTCAGAAAGCTGACGAGGCCTGTGTCCTTTGCACTACATCACCTATGTGAATCGGCAACAGCTCTGAACAGCCCTGAAATGATCTATAGATCCAGTGCCAGGTATGATCCGAGACTCCAGAAAGAAGCCAATAACATTTCTCTCTTCAATCAGTGGATCTTTGGGCTCCAACATCATAATCTCTATTTACTAGATTATCTGTTTTTGGTGATAAATGTTTTCTTCACAACACTAGTGAATGTGCCAAGACCTAAACTTTAAGAGAGGAGGGTCCATCGTGTGTGAAAGTTCTATGGAAACCAAACAGAGTAAATTTGGGGTCTCAAACACATTCTTCTGGAGTCAGTCACCATGGCTCTGCTCTTTCTCTCTCTCCAGCGCCATCAATAAGTACATTCTGTAGAGTCTACCTTCGAAATATATGCAGAGTTCCACTGCTTCTTCACTACTTCTGTTGCAGTCTGAGCCATCAGTATTTCTTGCCTAGATTATTGCAGGGACCTCCAACCAGTCTCCCTGCTTTCATCAATATCACCTTCCTTTTAAAGTCCTAGCATGTTGCTTCTCTCCTCTAAATCCTCCAATGGCATCTCCCTTTGCTCAGAACAAAGGCAACACCCATACAATGGTCCATAGAATGATCGTGTAATTTATTATATAAACAGGGGCAGTTTGAGAGTCAAAGGGAGAGTTATTACAAATTATCTGAGAACAACAGGCGCCAACAGATGAGATATATGAGATATGGGCAAATGAGATATATGGTCACCCTACCTGTAAAGCTTTGCATGATCTGTGCACCCCCTGATGCCTGTTGGCCTTCATCACCCACCAGCATCAGCCTTGCTCTCGCTATCCAAACAGGCTTCTCTGCTGTTCTTTGAACATGCTGCGTATGCACGTTCTCACCCCAGGATCTTTGTGCTTGCTTTTACCTCTCATTAGAACATTCTTCCTCTGGATAAATGCATGTCTTTTCCATTTCTTTCTGCTGGACTCTGCTCAAATATCCCCTTATTAGTGAGACGCTCCTTGAGCATCCTGTAAATTACAGCAATCTCATTTCCACTCCCTGCCCCTGTGCTCCTCCTTATCTCCCTCATACTGCTGAATTGTGCTTCTGCTCTATCATTATCTGTCATCTGTTACCTTTGATTGTTTATGGTCCATTTTCTGCCATAAGACTGTAAGGTCCATGAGAATGGGGACTTTGTTTTGCTCACCATTATATCCCCAGTGCCCAGAACAGCACTTAGCATGTAGGGAATACTAAATAAATATCTATTTGAAGGAATAGTGAGTGGTTGAAGTGAAGAGGCATGGGGAACAAACCCACAGCCAACCTGCCACTTGGTAGTCTAGAGCCAACCCATAGGTGATATGTAACAAGAGTAAGAAATAAATCTTTGTTATTATAAACCACTGAGGTCTGGGGGCTAGGGTTGTTTGTAATCATATTATAGTTTAGTGATATCTTACAAGCAAAATATCCAAATACTTATCCTTCCACATCAGAAAGGTTACTTTTTTCTCAGAGACTTAATTTCATTGTATGTAGAGTCAACTGGTATGGCCACATAATATCTTAGGTTCTCTCCAGTTTTAATCCTCTAGAATTCTAAATCAATATGACCAGCTTCCTTCCCCATACTGGGTCCACAGGATTCATCCATGAAGACACCTGCTAACCTCCTTAGCAGCCTGCCAGGCAGACCAAAACCTAAGTCTGTCAGTGGCTTAAGGTTAAGAAAATGAAACCTAAGGACATCCAATCACAAAAAAATCAGCCAGCTAGACTTTTTCAGATAATGCAAATGCTTACTTAAGTCACAATTAATCAAATAATTTTGCTTTTCCCTAGCTCCTATCAAGGAGGCACTTTCTGACCACTTCTTATTTGGCCCTGCCTGATCTGAATTGATGCATACTCTTAAAAACTTGGAACTCCTAACCAAACTGTTCATACCTTTTAACAAAGGTAACCTGACTTTTGATTTGCTGAGCCATAACGATATGTATTCTTACAGAAGAAGTCCCTAAACCAACAGCAACTATTATTCCTTCTGACCAAATTAGTTTAAAGGGTTTTTTTCTCCAGATGAAAGAACTCACTGACCATTAAGTTTTCATTGGCAAAAAAAATTCTCTACCCTCCCCCTTCTTAGTCAGATTTTCCTGAGCCATCCCCTCACCCTTCTCCCAGATCTAACTCTGCCTGTTCGAGAGGAATCTGTGCCTGAGTTGGCAGAGCCAGGGTTGGGTGCTAATGAAGCAATAGCACTAGCATTGAGCTAAAATGCTGACTCTGGGCACTTTTTCCCCCTCAACCTGCTTGGGTCCGAGGACAACGATACACGAGTTACTTTGATTACTTGGCAAGGTACCTAAAATTTCTCCATGTGATCTATGTCTACTTTATCTACTCTGTCGACTTTTTTTTTTAAAAGAACACTTCTTTTAAAATGTAAGTCTCAACCATTTGAATTTTCATGATTTAGACTATTAAGGTTGGTAAGGAGATCTTTAAAAACTTTAAAAAGTTTTTTTAAAAAGCAAGAATCTCTACAGCCTGGACAAATTCAGCCTCCCTCTGTCGATAATCTAGAGATAAGGGAGCTCACTCTCTCACCGCCCAAAGGATGTAGACAACTTCTCAATGAATTGAATTCTAGCTTTGAGAAAGTCCTTTCTAACGTTTAATTAAAACTTGCTTCCCTATAGCTTCCATAAAGTATTCTACGCGGGAGAAATATAAGTGTGTATATTAGCCAGGGTTCTCCCAAAACAGAAACAGATGCACCTCCTTAAAAGCCAGTGAGTGGTAACCCTCAATTATAATGCACACATGTCCTCAGAGAACTCAGCTCTCGTGCCAATGAGCTTATCAGAAAGTATGAAGTTCAACCAAGAGTTCTGGTGTAGGACATTTTCTCTGTCTTCTTACACATTCCATGATACTTAGCATCTTGTTTAGAGCCCTGGACACTTGCAAGGCAGATGCACTCGCCAATCCAGTTTGAGATTTGATGAGTTATTTCCCATGTTCTGGGTTACCATAGTGACTGTGTCAATGTCAAAACTCTGGTTGCAGCATGGCTCTTGGAGACAGATTTTTTTTACATGAATTGTCAAGCCAGTCTCCCTCATTCTATATTGATATGTTTAACTTTTATCAGCCTGAATATAGAATTTTACATCTGGCCTAGTTGACCTTTGTTTCATAAGAGTTAATGGACCAATTTAATTTGTCAAAAATATGTTGGATTTTTATCCAAATATGTCAGTATAAGATATTTTAAGCAGTTGAATTGTCTCATTAATGAACACTTGGAGGTGGAAATTTGATCACTGTGTTACAGAAAGTTCTTTTTTCAAGTGCCAGAGCTGTGCTCTCCAAACAGAAGGCACTAGCCTCCCATGACTTTTGAACATTGGGAATGTGGCCAGTCCGCAGTGAGATGCCCTCAATTTGTGTGCAACAATACATGTAAAATACACACCAGGTTGCAAAGTCAGTACCGAAAAAGTGTGAGATATCTCATTAACGATACGTTAAAATATCAATTACCCGTTGAAGAGAGGATATTTTGGGTTTATTGGATTAACTAAAATATATCACTAAAATTTGGTGGCTGTTTCTTTTTACTTGTTAAAATGTGGCTTGCAGAAAATTTAAAATTTCCCTGGGCTCACATAACATGTACATTAGACAGTGTTGCTGTAGAAGTTGAAGTGACCTCTAGCTTCCCTCTATTGTAATCGGATATTTAGAGCAAACGTGGGTTGGGCAGTGGAAGTTTTGATACAAGGCCCAGTGGGTTGGTGTGTGAATGGAGGTCCGAGGGCCGGGGAGCACTGGGCAGCCACAGAGCAGCCTGTGTGTATGTAGTATGGATGTAGGGAGCTTGACAGGGGGCAGGAGATAAGAGACAGTCTCTAACAAGGCAGGGAGAGGACACTCAAAGTGAACAGCCATTTTTTACAATTCTTGTGCAATACATTATCCCTGCTGATGTTTGGGTGGAAAGAGAGTTCATTCGTGTGGCTCACCTACAGCTTTCCCCCAAACTCGCCCAATCAGGAAGGTCTAGGCTGCTTCAGTCTAGCTTGCTACCTCCTTAACTAAGCTCAGAGGGAGGAGAAAGGAAGTGGAGATTGGTGTCCCGTTCTATTTCCTCCTCTCCACCCGGGCAGAGCTGACATTCGGCATTTGTGTGCCCACTGTGTGGTGAGCATGCTGACTCTTCCACATATACACACTGAATGCAAAATCGAGCTAGAGTGAAGGTAGCTAATCCCAGCATCCACATCGCTGAGCTGAATTTTTAAAGAGGGAAGGTAACCAGGTAGGCATTCCCACTAAACTTCCCACGTTTCCATTAACCGTTAACTCCCACGCAAACAGGAGGTATTAATCCCCTTCAAGACAAGAGCCTCGAGTGTGGCAGAGGTTTCACACTGGCAGCCAGAAGGCTGAGCATGGCCCTCAGGCGTGTTTTGTTTGGCATTCACAATGTTTTAAAAACTTGAGCCAAGCTTGGAAAATCAGAACATCCCACGTTAAGTTCCAGAGTTTGAGCTTCCCTTGAAAACTGCTAAGAGAACCCTGAGGCCATATTCCCACAAAGCAACAAAGGCCTGGAGTGGGGTAGCAGTCACCCCATCACTCCAGGCTTGTGATAGCTCTGTCCAGGATCCCTGGGCACATGCACAGATGCCACCAAATCCACATGTGGGAGTTGTGGTTCATGGACTCGCCTGTGTCCACTATCCCTAACCCACCCAATTGGAGCGCCAGAAGGACTATGCCATCAGGAAAGTGGCATGTGCCCTGGGCAGGTGGTTCAGCTGGTCGGAGCACCATCCCATGAACCCAAATGTTGCAGGTTTGATTCCCAGTCAGGGCACCTACCTGGGGTGCAGCTTTGATCCTAGTTAGGGTGTGGATGGGGAGCAACAGTTTGATGTTTCTCTCACTTGGCGTATCTCTTCCCCATCCCCCACTCCCTCTCTCTGTAAAATCAATGAACATATCTTCTGGTGAGGATTAAAGAAAAAAAGAAGAAAGTAGCATAATGCAGGTGTTCTCATGATGGTTTTATTGCCAGAGAGGTATGAGAGTTAGGAGAAGGCGGAGGTCCTAGAAGGGAGAAATTAGGGTCCCGGATGCTACCCCCAACTGTACGCAAATCCAAGAGGTGGAACAAAAAGGGAAGGAAGACGAAGGGGAGGATAGTTCTCACTCATTTTCCAAGTTTACCTAGAATTCACCTCTGCTGGCCACCCAGTAGCCAGGAGCAAGGAAACCTAGTTAGCCACTAGCCAAAACCCATGCAATTGTCTCGGCTTCCTTACAGTAGTGGCCTTACCATTTAGTGGAATTTATTTTCCCTGCTAATAAAAGGAAAAAACAGTGTAGCAATAGCTTGAGGGGTGTGTGGGTAAGAACAGGTTGCACAATGGCTTGTGGCCTCGCCAGCTGAATGAAGGGACAGCCTGCTCTCCAGTGACAAAGGGCAGGCCAGTCATGGCCCCCATGTGTCACTCATTCTGAGGTCCAAAGAGCAGGTCAGCACCATCCCCTGTGCAGAAAGAAGCCCAGGACACAGGAGTAAGAAAAATCTTCTGTTCTTTAAAGCAGTTATCGCCTATGGATTTTATATATTCAGCTTTTATTTGAAAGTAACAGAAATTTAAAAATAGCAGAAAAGGGGTGGCAACCCACACATAACATCAGCTTTTTAGAGAAGTAAATTGGATAAAAAGATACTGCTTAAGAAAGACCCAAGTTTCGTCCACATTCCTGAGGTAGAATCTAGATAGCTTTTATAAGCTTGAGTCTACTCTGGTTGCTGATTTTGGCTTAGTGTCCTTTTAGAGAAAGAAAAGACTTTTGAAAGTCCCTTAGCCCACGTAGTGTTTTCTGTCCTTCGCAATGTCTAATTCAGGAGGCCAATTTTAGCCACACTGGGCAGGTTTCCGAAGGAGGGTCAGGTCTCACATGTTCTGTAATGACCAGTTTATACTGAGGACCAAACTAGACCCTTTTAAATGACTGTGTCCCTAGCTGGGGTCTAGTTTCCCCCTGACAGGGATCATAGTGACTCAATGACATAGCCGGTCATTAAGTCATATGTTTGTTTGACTACTTGTTCAGAGTGGGGACAGGACTGAAAGAAAGACCTGTTAGAAATGGAGAGATTGACTGAAATTCGAGTTGCATTTTATTATAAATGTGTTCAGTGATTTTTCTCCTAAATCCCAAATCTGATAAGTGTGATCTAAAGCAAACCAGTGAAAAACAGACCAACAAAAATGGCTAGTCCATTTTATCTTCACCCTTCCATTCTCAACGTTTCTCTTCTGCATCTTCCTTGACTTGTGAGTCCAGCCTCCATCTCTTACTGCAACCTTTAGTTCTGAAAGGATACAATTTTTCCTTAAGGACACTACAAAGGCATTTATATACCATCGTCCTATGAGAGCCTTTGCATTGCTCTGTAAGTTTCACAGTGTTGTTTATCTTTGAACTTGTGTATGTATTGTCCACCCAACTAAATTCTACATTCATTGAGATTAAGGGGTGTATCTTGTATCTTTTTGTCTTGACCATGGCTCTGTGGACATGGCTGTGCACATGCTAGTTTCTCAGAAGTGATTTGCTGAGAGCATGGCACAGTCATGGATCTGAAGGTCCCTACAAAGGATTGTGACTTGCACAGGATTGGGACTGTCTTTGCTTTTGTTGCAAGTGAAGTCACGGAACGGGATGATTTATTCAAATAGCAACTGAGAATCGGAATCTCACATGTCCACAGCAGGTCTTCTAAATCCACCAGCCTGGTGGAGGGTATCCTCTGCACCAGTGCCATGGCCCACATTTTGCTTTTCCTGGTTCTGTGTCTCCTTATCTGTGCAACACACACACACATACACACACACACACACACACACCACATACTTCTGTTTTGATTCTACATTCTCCCTCATCTTCTTGAAAATATTAAACTTTACAAAGGGTGAACTTAGTGCCTACGGTCAAACCCACTGATGGAGGGGTCTTTCCCAAGAACTGCAAGTTTAGGGAGTGAATTATTAAGGTCAAAAATATTTTTAGTAATTTGACTAAACAGATATCTAGAATCCAAAAGCACCAAGGCTTCGTGCATTGTACATTTTGCTTTACCTTTAATACTAATATAAATTTTAC
This sequence comes from Artibeus jamaicensis, assembly GCF_021234435.1. Taxonomy (NCBI): domain Eukaryota; kingdom Metazoa; phylum Chordata; class Mammalia; order Chiroptera; family Phyllostomidae; genus Artibeus; species Artibeus jamaicensis. The sequence goes on along the minus strand of NW_026522056.1, from coordinate 15,094,042 downwards.
AAGCATTGGAAGAGCCAAGAAAGGAGAGACCTCTTGGGAAGGGGAGTCGATGACACCATGCTCTCCCAGCACCCTGTGCTGTCCGGGGCATTCTGAACAATGGAGGCAATTGAAGAATTCAGATGAGTAGGTGATCTGTTACATCTTTACAAGGCATCTCCTGGAATACCCCACCACTGGGATTTCAGTCGTCCAGAGACTTCCTTCCTTTGGCACAATCTTCCCATCACGATGGGCTATGGTTCAAGATATTTATATTACACATGCCCAAGCAACTTTTGGGGTTTTTTGTTTGTTTGTTTTTTTCTCAATGTCTTTTCTTAAAGAAAAACTTGATTTTAAAAGGAATTGCTTACCCTCCCTCAATCACTGAAAAAGAAAAAAAAGTCAAAGTCAAATCCACTGTTATTTCAAACTGCTTGTTTTGGGCTGAATCATACGCCATGCCCCCCAATTTCTGAGTTGAAATCTTAATCCTTGGTACGTCAGAAAGTGACTGTATTTGGAGAGAGGGTCTTAAAAGTAGCAATGAAAGTAAAATGAGGTTGTGCAGTGAACCCTGGTTCTTTATACCTGGTGTCTATACAAGAGAGGTTAGGACTCTGGAAGGTCCAGAGGGAAGAAGACTGTGTGAAAACATGGGAAGAGTAACACCATCTACAACCCAAGGACAGAGGCCTCAAGATCAACAACTGAACCTAAAAAACAAAACAAAACGCCAAAAACAGAAACTAAGCAAACAACTAGAACAGGAACAGAATTAGAGAAATGGAGATCACACGGAGGATTTTTAGTGGGGAGGAGAAGACAAAGAAACCCATGGACGTGCACTAAGGGGAGGGAAGGCTGGAGGGTTGGGGGGTGCAGGGTGGAGCAGGGGTGCAGGGGGAAAATTGGGAAAACATTAATAGAATAATCAATAAAATATACTTTAAAAAAGCAAGAACCCTTCCGACACCTTGATCTTGGACCTCTTAGCCTCCAGAACTGCGAAAAAACAATTTCTGTTGTGTGAGCCAGTCGGCCTGCGGTACTGTGTTACAACAGCCCAGGCAGACTAACACAGCAGGACACTCAGTATTTTCAACGTCTTTGAGAAAAACATTAACTTCAAAGGACCATGTACCCATGAAATGTTATATCTAAAGCCATGAGGCTAAATTCAAATTGTAACACTCTGGTTTTTCGAAGTCCTAACACTTCTATTTTTCCAGTCTACATTTAAAAAAATTGGTATTTTAAACAGCAAGCTTGATTCCCGTGGAAGAGCAGTTCTGAACCCCGACCTTCTGTTACCATCAGCTAGAGAGACCTGGAGGGGAGTCGGGAGTGACGGGCCTGGCTCCGGGGTTTCTGGGAGGCGGTTTGCATTGGGCGCAGGTCCCCCGCCCGGAGGATCCTCCCGCGTAGCTAGGATGAGACAGAGCGCTGTCCAAGTCAGTTGTTTAGAAAAACCCTGAGAATTGAATGTTTACCAAGAAAATCGTTTTATTTCTATCTTCTCAAAGGCTCAGGGTTCATAAATTGTTGTATATTGTTCTACCAATATAAAGCCTATTTCTTACTCCAAATATCTCTCCATTTTTTCAGTCTCCATATCATTAGGGAGTTGTTATTGCACCATTTAGTGGCAACGGAGACTATTTAGTCATTTCCTCACCACGGATCCATGCAAGTTACAAAACGGCAACTGGAGTTTTGGGGAGCATTTAACCATCCTGGAGTTTCAGGCAGCGTCTATGCCTAGAAGAAACTCCGTTTGGAGAGGGGTGCTCTTGCCTCACCCTAATTAGCCACAGAGCACCAGGAGCCCTGCGGAGACCTGGCCTCGTTCTGCGGGGCTGGTTGAGAGCCAGCTCTTGAACTTGGCAGCAAGAGGAAGCACTACAGGTGCCAATTAGCCGGAGTCGCCTTGAACCCCTCGCTGCTTAGTGGCAGCTCTTTAATATTTGTTGGTTTTTCATTAAAGATTGATCTGGCTCTGTGGATTTTTAATGTCCTTTTAGTTGGTAAGTCAATGCCAGCCTGGCAGTGTCACATACACAAGATGTAAAAAAAAAAAGTCTTGGCAAAAAATGGCTTTTAAAATTCAGCTCTGTTGCTCCAGAAGAGAAGGAGAAACAAAGAAACGAAGAGATGGTGGCAAGGGCCCCACAAGGCCCTGAAGTATCTGAGGGGCTGGGAGGCCTGGGGTGGGAAGGGGGCTACAGGAGTGAGAGCTAATCTTACGCAGTTTCCCCAAAAGTACAAAATATATATTTTTTTAATTTTTATAAAGATTTTATTTCCTTAGTTTTAGACAGAGGAGAAGGGAAGGGGGAAGAGAGGGAGAGCAACATCGACGTGTGAGAGATCCATTGATAGGTTGCCTCTCCCACACCCCCAACTGGGGACCTGGCCCACAACCCAGGCTTGTACCCCGACTATGAATTGAACCAGCGACCTGTCAGCTCTCAGGCCCGCACTCAATCCACTGAGCCACACCAGCCAGGGCTGAAAGCACACAAATCTTAATGCTGTCTTTCTTTCTACAATAGCTTTGAGGCTATTACCTCACATCCTCAGGGAAAGGACAGTAAGCAAGAGGGTAGTCTTGGCTGTTGGTGAAGGAAAGAAGTTACAGCAGCACATTCAAGTTTCATTTCAATATTCATTGCCAGAAGACACCCTCTCGGCCAAGTTAGACAAAATTACCACTGGCCTCTCCAATATTCTGATTGGCTAGGCCAAGGAACCTGTCTAACCAATCAGATCAAGCCTCTCTGAGGCAACTCCAAACTAGCTGGAAAACCTCACGACTGGCAAAATTCCCACCGCCAATTCATCTTCTATATAAAGAGGTATCCTGACTATAATTTCTGGCAGGAGCTAATAATAACACAGCTCACTAACAGCCTCATTGATAACTTGCCCCAAGTGGGACTGTTCTTCCATCTGTTAGGGACAAGTTGCTTCTGCTCTGCAAACTGGGCCGATCTGGGGCTGGTAATCATAAGGAGCTGTATCACCTGCCAATATGGCCAAGGGCACACACAAGGTTAAGACCTTTGGACTAATCCTCCAAGAACTGGGTAGTGCTTTTTTAATATTTCAGCACGGCCACTATTCTTGCAGCTCGAAAAGCCCCGCTTCCAGGGGCACAGTGGAAGCATCTATGGATGTCAGCCTTATTTCGCGCTTGCATGATTTTCTACATATATCCTGTAGGCGATGACTCCCTGCATTCTCCGGTCTGTCTCTCCAGTTGTGGGGACAGCGTTTGCTCCTGTCCTCCCTTCTCTAACGAACCCCAGTATGAGTTGCTGGGCTTTCAGTCTGTTCAGCTTTTTAGTCGTTAGGATGGCGTGGCAGCTTCTAAGTTCCTTACATGCGGAACTGGAGACCAGAGTCTGCCCTCAATTTTTAAGGGAGAAAATACACTTTTTGAACTTTAATTTGAATGAGTTCGGATTCCTGGGAGAATCGTCCAACAATTCTGAGGTAGTGTTGCAAATTGGGGGTTGGAGATGCCAGGTTTGGAGACTTGGATGAGGAAAGAGTGACCTATATGGGTAGGGAGGAAATTCTAGAAGCTGGAGAGAAGAAAGATTGAGAAGTGTATGTGTGGGGTGGGGGGGAGTGGACAGTAAAAGTACACAAACTCCTCACAAAATGGAATCTCTGCATGAATATGGGTTTTTATTCTTTTTCTCAAAATGCAATTCTAGTGATCTATAACAGACACATAACATTGCGTTCCTTTTAGGTGTACGGCATAATGAGTTGATATATGTATATATCACAAAACGATCACCACAATAAGTCTAAGTTAATCTCCATCACCACACACAGATCTACTCTCCCAGTAACTTTCAAATATACAACACAGGATCGTTAACTGTAGTCACTGCTGTACCTTACATTGTCAGAATCTGTTTATCTGATGATTGGAAGTTTGTGCCTTTTGACCACCTTCGCCCATTTCCCTGGTCCACCACCCCACACCTCGGGCGGCCACCAGCACATGCTCTGTATGTATCAGTTCACCTTTAAGAGATTCCACTCACAAGAGGCATTACACAGTATTTGTTTTTTTCTATCTGGCTTACTTCACTTAGCACTGCGCCAGTAAGTTTCATCCATGTTGTCACAAAAGTCAGATTTTCTTCTTTTTATGGCTGAGTAATATTGCATTATATATATCACATAATCTTCATCCATTCATCTGTCAGTGGACACTTAGAACGTTTCTATTGTAAATAATGCTGCAGTAACGACAGCGACCCTTCTGAGAGGTGGTTTTTGCTCCCTTCAGACCAACATCCAGAAGTAGGATTGCTGGATTGTACGTAGTCCTATTTCTGATTTTTTGAGGCATCTCCATGCTGTTTTCCATAGTGGCTGCACCGCTGTCCATGGCGACAAGCGTGCACAGAGCTCCCTTTCTCCACATCCTCACCGACATTGTTATTTCTTACATTTTTTATAATAGCCATCCTCACAAGTACAAGGTAATATTCTAGGGTGGTTATGATTTTCATTTCCCTGATGATTAGTGATATTGAGCATCTTTTCATGTACCTGTGGGCCATTTGTGTGTCTTTGGAAAAAGCATCTATTTCAGTTTCTCTGCCCATTTTTTCATCAGGTGTTTGGATCTTTTCTGTTGAGGTGTAGGAGTCCCTTATATATAAATAGTGACCCCTTATGAGATATATGGTTTGCCAAAATTTTCTTCCATGACATAGGTTGCCTCTTCATTTTGCTGATGGTTTCCATTGCTGTAGGAAAGCATTTCAGTTTGATGTGGTCCCACTTGTTTATTTTCACTTTTGCTCCCTAGTCCATATTCCTCATGGTCTGCTTTTGCCACGTTGTGACTGACTCTTTCTATTTCCAAAGGACAGGGCAGGGCACTGGTTTGTCAGTTACGAAAGTAAAATTCATGCGACAAGCTCAGCGGAAGGGCTGTGGAGACAACTGCCACCGTGGAGGCCCAGGTGCACCAATTCGGGCTTCTCTTTCCCTGCAACGAAACACACACTCATACTATGACCAATATCTAAGAAGGGTAAAGTGAGAGTGGGGGATTCCTTCGATACAGACCCAATCTCTCCCAGATTTATAATCTCAATTACAAAAAGTAGACTTCGAAAAACCAGTTTACCGAAAGTGTTTAAATTTCTAGATGACAGAGGCTTTCTTATTCTTTCCCTGCCCCCTAAGCTCTGACCCCATAAGGAGAAGAGAGACTGTTTGGAGATGGTCCTGCAGCCCCAAAGATCCTCTCCCTGTTCTCTGGTGGGCTCTTAGAAATTTGGGGGCTACTTGAATCTTAAATTGGCCCACGTTGTGCAGCCTATAATTAATCAGGGAGATTTTTTTCAATGGAAATGATATAATTGGGTTATTATACCTTTTTCCTTTTTAATACAATACAATGCAAAAGCTTCACTCTTACTCTCTTAACACACAGTCTCTCGGATTGACAATTCGAAATCAGCCATTTGCCGTTTAGCAATTGTTTTCTCCTGTTCTGGGATTTGCTTCTGTTACATTTAAAATAGAGGGCACGCTGGTTTGGAAGGCGGGACCGGAGGTCCGGTGCAGCCCTCCTGACCTGTTCACAAGGGACATCTTGCCGTAAAAGATGAATTGCAAAGTAATAGCTGAGTGGAGCCAAAATAGTCAATGCAATTACCCTTTGATGCATTTTTGGGCTAATGATATTTAAATCAATATGACTGAAAAAGAAAAATAAATGTCAAACAAATACCAAAGAATAAATAACCTACTGCAAGACTGCCGGAATCGTTAACAGTTCCCTGCGCGCTGAGATTGCTCCGAGAACCATGTCAATACACCCAGTTGCAGGGTAATTGAAAGCATCTAAAAAGCCAATACTTATTTTGTCAAAGGTACAAATGTAAATCTAACTCGGACTGTGAACAAATTACATGTGTGTTCAAGCTGGGGTGCTGACCAATTATTCTTAAAAGAATATTTCTGTTGAGAACTTTCTTCTAAAACTCACAAAACCCAAAATTTGGAATGGACTAATGAAACTACTCAATTTCTTCCTTTTATACATTGGAAAGCTGAGGCTCATGGAAGTTAAGTGGCTTGGTCACAGTCACACTGCTGGCCTGAGCCTCTAGACTAGCCCAGTGGCTTTTAAGTTTGCATATCTTCACACCTTTGTCTTAAGTACGATCCCAATTATCTCTCCTCCATTGTACAGTAAAAGCGCATTTTCTGCCAACAGATCTTGGCCCTCCAAGACCACGCCAAAGATTCATTTGTTATCGGCCATTTAAAATAGACCCAAAACGACATTTGAAGGGCAAACATTTCCAAATGGGGACTTGCCAAGTCTGACTCCCACTCCGAGGCGTCCCACCTGCCCTATGGAACGACACCTGTCTAGAGCTGAGAATAGCTCCTGCCCATTGTCTACACATGGAAAATTTACTTCTTGAAGATCGTGAAAGTAGGCCGGAATGTGTTTTGCTAAAACAAACAAAACCTAGCTGTTTTCCACCCAAATCTCTTCACTGTAGGGATTTTAAGACCTAGAAGAATAGTGAGAGAAGGAGTGGAGAGAACACACGTAAAAAGAGCTTGGAACACGGAAGACACCTTTCCAGGAAGAGGGCCAGGCCTGCTGAGGGAAAGCATGCACGGCCCTGTCCCTGTCATCGTGTTCACATGTCATAGTAGAGTGGCACAGATTATAGCTTGCCCCCTGCTAGATCTGTACTCCGATCCACATGGTAGGTAAGTCATACTGAGCACAAAAAACTGATCCTTTTTCTGGCATAACCTGGGCCTGGCTGAGTTAACAACAAGCACAGGTGGTTGAATAGTAGTAGGACTACTACCATCTGTGGGGAGATAGTGGTGAAAATCAAACCAGAGTTAGTGCTATGTGCGCACCAAGGCTTGGGTGGTGATTCTTAAAAAGAAAGTCTAGTTCTCATTTCTCTCAAGCTATGTGTGGATAAGTTTTCCAGGCCCTTTCCCCTGAGTCTACCAAAGGAAGCATACATTCTTAGTCCTTCCTGGTGGAAGCCATGGCTGAAGGAGAAGTTATTGGTCATTCTGGGAGACCCTTTGACCCACTTCTGGTGTGACTTTGAAGGGAACTGTGAATGGGCCAAGTTTGTCCAGGTGATAACAGTACTTACTATTTATTAAGGGTGTACTGTGTGCCAGGTGCCAGGCACCTTGTTAAACACAGTAAATTTAGTATGTCATGAAATCTTTAGACCCATCCTGTGAGGCAGATGTTAAAGCCCTCATTTTCCAGGGGAGGAAGTGAAACAGAGGACTGAAGTTTCCTGCAGGCCACTCAGCTAATGAGTGGCTTCTCACTATGGTGGCTCTCAGCTCATTGCCACCATGAAGACCAACTGCACCTCCTCCCAGTAGCCTTGCCCTCTGGAGTCCTCACCCAGTGCTTCCCAGGCTGCCTCTACCCTGTTCGGGGCTTCCAACCCCTAAAAAGTTCCTGCAGGATGAGAGCAAGAGCCTGAGAATTAGGATCAGACAGGCATGGGTTTAAAACCTAGCTTACCAACTATAGCTACGAGGTCTTGGGCAACTTGCTTGGACTTTAGGTCTCATTTATAAAATATAGACTTCTTTTGTGGGCTCATATTTTTTCCAAGGGTCAGGTTCTGAAATGAGGCAGTAAACAAAAATACAAAGATAATTAGGTGTATCCTTGCCATTTCCTTAGGGGGATGCCACTAGAAGCCCCTTGTATGCGAGAGGCATCTTTCTCCACTGGGGATGTGGAGAGGGTAAAGAGAGGCAAGGTTCTGCTCCTTTGGGATTCCACCCTTTGGTGGAGGGTGCGAGTCATCACAGAGCAGTGAGCAGTAAGTGCTATTCAAAGATTTGGGCAGTGCTGGGGAATGATTCGGAAAGGGTCCTCCAAGGAGAAGGCATTGCCTTGGGGATCTAAGTGAGCTTCTGGAGCCTCCAGGAGAAGATGCATGGAAAGGGTGCCCAGGCAGAGGAAGCAGCTAGGATGAAGAAGGATGGGCTAGCACAAAGCAGGCCAAAGGGAGAGTGGTCCAAGAGGAGGCTGGGAATTAGATCATGAGGAATTTGTTTTCCCAGTGAGCTGGCAGGGTTCTACACAGGGGCAGGTCATGAGCTGAGTCCTCTTTTCAAGCTCTCTCTGGCAGCTGTGGGGAGGCTGGGTGGCTGGGTGGCATAGGGGAGGTGACTCCCAGTTCAGGTGTTCGTAGCAGTACAGGCATGAGATGCTGGCAGTGTGAACCTGGGGGGAGGGTAGAGAAGGGAAGTAGCAGCACATGCAGTTCATGCCCTGGAGGGGAGTTGATGGAGGCAGCTGGTGGATTGGATGTAGGTGTGGGAAAGAGAAGAATCAAGAATAACGTCAAGAACAACCATTATTTGCCATTCAGTGCAACACAGGTTGAGTTTTCTCCCCTTTGGTGGCAGTAGTATTTCTTTAGTTGGACACAGGGTGAGGTGGTTGTCTTCCAATTGGGGGCCATATGGTATGAGTAAAAATTAGTACCTTTAAACACTGGAAGCACTCTGAGCCCAGGGAGCTGCTCACATAGGAGAGGCTCCCAGGACAGGAAACCAGGCAGTACCGTTTCCCTCGGTTCACTGCCTCCATTCACTCACTCTGGGGTGTCTGCTGTTGTAGTGGGATGTGGAAAGGTCCCACGGTATTCACAGTATGAAAATGTAACTTTATTCCCAATCTCCTTCCCTCATTTGAAGTCGAGATTAGTTAAATATGCCAGATATATACATATAGTGAGTTCATGATAATGAGGATCATATCTTATGTCTTCATTTAGAACTTTGAGTGTGTTGACTGGCATCTTAGCCAATGATCCAATATGTTTCTTTCTTTCCTTTTCTTCCTTCCCATTATTTTCTTCCCACCTGCCCCAGTCAAACTTACCTGTTCAAGCTCTTAGTTTCTCAGAAGTCTGCTCTCTGATGTTTAATCTTTCTTTTTTATTTTTATTTTTTAACATTTTTATTGTTGTTCAAGTACGGTTTTCTGCTCCCCCCCGCCCCTCCCCATCACCTCAGTTCTCCCCACCTCCTTCCCCTGTTTCCACCCTAATCTTTGAAAATAATTTCTGTTAAATCATTAATGAGTATTCATGATTAATTAATTCAAAAACAAATCCATCTCTATTTTAACAGGTGCCTTGTGAAAACACCATGCTTTGACCAGAAGTCGAATTCTGGCAGTGCAGATATCAGCACTGTGAGGTTGTTCGACAGGAGGCTTGTAGGTAGGGGGGCCTTCCGGTACCCAGGCATCGCACCTCACACTGGGTCCCTTGCTCTGTCTGTAGGGATCGGATACAACAGACATGACATTCCCACCTCGGCTCACCCTCTGAGGCCCAAGGCCTCCTCTGCCTGGGTGTGCAGAGGAAATGTCCTGGCAAGGAAGAGAATTGGTAATGGTTTCTTAAGAGAAATAAATCCCAGGTGGGAAGGGACTCCTGAGTAGAGTAAAAGGTAACTAAGGCAAACTAGAGGCCTGGGAGGTGAGGTGGGATCTCTGCAGAAGTCTAGGTTAACAAACAACCAACTCGTTGCTGTCAGCTCTGGTGTGGCTCAGTGGATTGAGTGCTGGCCTCTGATCCGAAGGGTCACCAGTTTGATTCGTAGTCAGGGCACGTGCCTGGGTTGCAGGCCAGTTCCCTAGTTGAGGGTGTGTGAGAGGCAACCAACTGATATTTTTCTCCCTCTCTTTCTCTCTCCCTGCCCCTCTCTCTGAAAATAAATAAATAAAACCTTAGAAAAATCAATCTGACACTTCTTTATTTTCTTTCATCGTCCTTCCATCTGCATCCAACCACTGGGGAGAAAGAGCTGTGATTCTGGCTTCTAGTGTGCATTTTGTGAACTACTTGAGAAGTGCAGTCCATTCCACCCTCATGTTATAAAATAGGAAAAATGGCGTCCTCATCCTAGTGTGGTTGTTACGGGGATTCCATGAGGTTCCATACACTGCTGGCCTTTAGAGGAATCCAACCAAAGCTGGGTTCCTGCCATGTTACTAAAGAACCGTTGACAATTTTCTAATAATGTGTTCACTCAATGACTATTTATTGTGCACCTACTATGTGCCAGGCACTGTTCTGAGTACTGTAGAAGTAGCAGTAAATAAGATAAAGTTCCCATCCTTGTAGGGCTGACATTCTAGTGGGAAGAAATGGGCAAGGACCTGATAAGCAAATAAACACTATAATCTCAGGTTGTAGTGAAGATATATCAATAGGACGATGGGGCAGAGAATGCTGGGGGTGGGTCTGGTCACAGCAGACCTCTGTGGGGTGATGAGATTTGCACTGAGACCCATGATTTCCTGTGCAGAAAGAATTCCCTCTAAGTACTACGATTTTCTACAGGTATTATTATCTACAGGTATCAAACAAAACTTTGCGTAAACAGAAGCTTGGGGAATACTTAGGATAACTAGATTTTCTAGTCCAATGAGTGTTGATTCCCAAGCTCTCTTTGTTTTGACTATTACAGTGTGAGAATACTTATAAATAGTGATGTATTTAGTTCATGTTCTTCATGGAGTAAATTAGTAGAAATAAGGGTTAATGAAATAAAAGCATCTGGTACAATATGAAGGTCATTACTTGGACTTCAATTCAGTGCTTCAGATATTGATGTTGTTAAAAAGAAAAGTTGGGCCAAATTGGATACTAATTCCAACCCTAACCTAGCAGTTCTTTTAAAAAATAAATCAGTGTCACTTTTTCGTTAACAAGCAAGTTGTAAGGAAAATTGTGGAATATATTGTGTTCTTCTGGCCCTCTTTCTGAGTTCCTCATCTCTTTCTCTTGGTCCTCTTGGCACATCTCCCCAGCCAGCGAGTTCATATTCTTCATTGGTGATCTAGCCCACGGTCGAAAAGTCCTTTGTGCACAAGTTAGGAAAAGAGATTGACCCCGGCTGTTGCATTAGTCTCCTATGTGTTGTAACAAATTACCACAAAGTTAGGTGGCTTAACACAGTAAGAATTACTCTCTTACAGTTCTGGAGGTCAGAGAGCTGACCTGGGTCTTAGGTGGCGAAAATCAAGGGGCCAGCAGGGCTATGTCTCTATGGAGGCTCTGGGGGACACTTTGCTCCCTTTCCTTTCCCAGATTCTGGAGGCTGCCTGCCTTTTGATTTACATTTTTGTTTTATTTATTTATTTCTCTGACCCGTCGGCCCTTCGTGCATTTTCACAGCCAGCACAGCATCCTGGAATCTCTGACCACAACCCCTACTCGATGGTCATGTCTCCTCTGATTTGACCTGCCTTCTCCTCCCTCTTACAGGAACCCTTGCTAATCCGGAATCATCCTCTCTTCTAAAGATCCTTCATGTGGTTTGTTGCTCCTTTTGAATGCAAGGAAGCATTGTCACAGGTTCCAGGAGCCACGATCACAGGGCTCATTGAATTGTGAATACTTTTGCTGGTGGTGCTGGTGGTGCTGGCGGTGCTGGTGGCATTGCTCTGTCTACCACAGCTGTTACCCATCTGAGGGCAGTTTGCTATCAAGGACCCAGCCAGGATTCTCATATGAGTCTTTTCATGCTCAGCCAGTATTTAAAACCAGCACACTAAAGTTTCCCATAGCAATCAATGCAGTGATTAATACTTTGGGGCTAACTCATCACTAGCTTATGTTCCAGACCATAGGTCCTGATCTGAGACTGAAAACCTTTGGTTCTGGACCTAAGTAGCATTGCCTTATCTGGCCGATCAAATTGCCCAGGTGTAAACTGCCATCTCAGCAGACCCTCAAGTCCTCAGGGGAGGCGCATGATGTCAAACCCAGGACCTAGGACCCAGGACCCAGGATCCAGGACCAGGCAGAGTGAAGGTGCTTCTGGGGTGGCTGGAAGGGCTCTTCACATAGTTTTACACAAGACACCAGCAGTCAAATTTATGTGTGTGATCCCTTTGACCCTTGGATTCCTGGAGAGGTCGCTGCTTTGTAAAGACAAAGCAAAGCCAGAATTGTGGCTGAACTGCAACTAGGGAACTGCGTGCAGCAGCCGGACAGCTGGAGACATTGAAGAGAGACAGAGCAGCTCCCCAGTTCCTGGGGAACCTGGGTTTCCTCTGAGTCCAGGGTCAACACGGGCCAGCCTGGCTGCTCTGCATCCTCAGGCAAAGTACCTGGGAGAAGGAGGCACAGGCCATGCTGACATGTTTTATGTGTGTGATGTAAATTGACGTTATTTTAAGTATGAAAAAAAACTACTCTGGGTACACTTTCAGTAAGCATGGCCCTGTGGTTTGTTATGCAAGCCAAAGTCTTTCTCCCTTTCTCTTATATAATCAAATCGAATATTGTTTAATCCTAAAACCAGGGAAAAGGCAATAAGCTGGGAAAGTCTTTGACCAGCTCTCAACTTTGAGACAAACTTAAAAAAAAAAAAACAAATTTCAGTTTTTTCTTTCATACAGAAATCTCAACTTTCCTATGTGAATTGCGGCTCTTCCAAGATTGTAGTGTATCAATACTTTGAGCAGATCGACTTCTTGTCTCTTAGCCTCAATATATTCATTCATAGATTTTTAAAGATCTATTGGCTGACTCTTATATGTTTATAATGGCTTGAGGTTATAGAACACAGTTCCTGGTCTAATTAGATTTATGACTTAGAAAAGGAAACCAAAGCCACTTTGAGTTACAGAACCATGGGCTATTGAGGCTGGGATCCCTTGATGTTTTTGCAAAGGAGAAACCTGTGAAAGAGCAGTATCTGGGAGAGTAGACACTCAAACCTTTACCAGCTACAAGAATAAGTACATGGATGGGGCCCCAGCAGAGCCCACAGAGAAGACACTAGCCCAGGTAATGCTCTCAGTGGCGAGGGTAGCAGAAGTGTGGTAGAGAAGAGAACAGCTCCCGGGGGGTAGAAACCTGGAGTCTGGCTCTGCCCCTGAATCTCATAACATCCTGCAGACCTCAGCTTTTCACGTCTCCTCTGCTCAGTGAGCCATGCTCACTGGTAAAGTCACAGATTAACTCAGAGCTCACATCCAGTCTCGAGAGGAAATCAGTTGTTATAATCTAGAAAACACCATGATCGATACTATAAATGCCTTACACAGAGAACAACTTACAAAGAATTAGAATACAATATATGTAACTTTTCAAACTGTAAGAATATAAGCTAATTTTCACTTGATTCATGAAGTGTATCAGGGCCTAATAGCTGCTCTGATCCATTTATGAGAGGCCCAGCGTTGTGTTATTCTACCTAGTTAAGCCTTTTTCTTTCACTAGTTATAGAACTTAGATATTAAAAGACCTTTGGATTTGCAGGGCCCTGTGCTTTTTCATTTAGACCAAAGTCTCTTCTCTTTTTCTTATGTAATCAAATCAAATATAGTTCAATCCTGAAACAAGAGAAGGAAGAAGCAATGAGCTGGAAGACTCTTGGCCATTTCTCCACTTTGAGAACTGTATAAAACTCCAAGTGTTTATTACCTCCCCGGCCTAGGTAAAGAAAAAGTTAAGGCAGCATTTCAAAGCTGACACCGCTAGTTAATGGGGAGCCAGGAGGAAAACCCAACACTCTCCATTCCCAGGCCTTTTCTGTACTTTGCTGCCATTTACAACCTTCTCACAATAAATGTTACACTTTGTCACAGCCTGGCACTGTTCTGGGTGCAAGCAGCCAGTGTCCTGTGCTCCAGAAGCTCCCACCTTCCTGTTAGACACATAGTTCTTTAAACAGTCTCTGATTTAGTCAAACACATGCCCCTGTTTTCTGAATTAAATGAGGTTTCCTATGTCTTGCTCTAGAAACTGCCCTCAAGTTCCTGCCTGTGACTCTTGGACAAGCATCGGTTGTTCTTTAATAGCATCAATGACGTAATGAACTTGAGACGATGCCCTAGTTTCCCACTTTGAGATGCCCCTTTTGGTCTCTGGTTGTGCTCAGCTTCTTTCTCTTTATAGACCCCTGGGCATCCACATCACAAATGGGAGAGGCATTGTCGCCAGTTAGGCCAAGGGGACCCAGGAGGTGGAGAGACAACTGGGTCACACCCCCCAAGACGTGACCCTCAGGAGCCCTGGATTGGGTGGTTACACTTTGGGCTTCTTTCTATTTTTGTTTGGGCAAACGGTGGATAATCAAAGAAAAATAGACCGTATGAGGTAAGATATTTAGTTTGGAGAAAACTTGAAGTGAGGGGAGAAGGCAGGCCAGCAGCCATCTGCCTGTCAGGAGAGGGGAGGGGGGCAGAGGAGAAGGAAGAGGGGATCCGGACACCCAGAGGAGGGCCTTGCAGAACCGAATAAATGAGCTCACTTCCTCTGGGACCAGGAATCTGGAGAAAAGATGCCTTCTAACTGGAGCTGATGGAAGATGCAGGTTACAAACACAGAGATGTAAGCTTCCCAGGTAAGTAGGTAGAAGAAAACCTGGGCTGGAAGTACAGGACATACTTTAAAGATTAATGAAAGCAATCCAGCTTTGTTTGTTTGTTCATTCATTTTTTTGTATAAACCAAAGCAATCTCCAAAGACAACTAACTGGTCTGAATGCTCAAGACTATACGTGTGGTTTCCTCCGAAGGATCCTTATATCACTGATATTCCTCCTATCACCACACAGCTGAAACTCAGGGCCCACTCACTACTCTCAGTCTGTGAAATGGTAAAGAGCATGAATACAAGCGTGAGGGGGCCTGGGTTTAATTCCAATCCTGTCATCTACCAGCTATGCATTTAGACATGTAACTTAAATCCACTGTGTCTCAACTTCCTTGTCTTTAAAATGGGCACAGTGAGAGCCTCCACCCCATAGGGTGGTTGTGAGGGTAAAAGGAGTTTGCACATGGTAAGCCCTTGAAATAGTTCCTGCCACATAGCGAGCCCATTAAAATACTATTTCCTACAGGTAAAAGAAGAGAGGAGAAAAAGGGGAAACACATTGTAGCTTCGTAGCCCTTCAATATCTGTGAGATCAAGGAAGAAGCAAAAGTAAACACAGGTGACTTCCGTCACACCATCTTAGCATTCTGGTCAAAGTGATCTCTGCACAGCTGGGGACCCACTGGGCCTTCTCCCTCCTGCATTAGAGGAAAAGGAGGGTGATCCATTAGTCACTTACACAGCATGTGGAAAATATGAAAACAGCAGCACAATGTCAAACTCTGCTTCCTAAAAGCATTGCTAAGTAATTCACCCTGCCTGAGACCTAGGGAAATGGGAGATCCCTTGAAATGTCGCCGTGGAACATCTGGAGGCTTTACAAAGTAAGAACGCTAGAAAAATGCCATTAGAAAAATCCTGCATTAGAAATACCTAGTGCCCAATGCCCTTTACTGCTATCCCCTGCAGCTTATGCCATTTCCATCCTGAGGAAACCAAACTTTTAAAGATTATTTTAAAATGTAATAGGAGGAATTGTCAATCCATTAAGGAAAAGAAACCCATTCTAATTAACAACTGTTCACGGGAAGAAAGCGTGCTGCCGCAGGCTTAAATAAATGCCAACCCAAAGCTGCAGAAATCACCCCGGCAACATGGGCCACTCCAATTATTTTGTCCTCACTCAGCCAAGTAATTGGTATCTGATTATTTTGCCTGGTGGGTGTTCACGGAGAGGGAGTGATTTCTGTCTGGGTTGGCCAGCGTCACAAGCAGCTTTTGGATTGCTGCTCAGGGACCCAAAGAATGGACAGCACGGGAAATACGGTCACTAACACGGTAATGAGTGTGTATGGTGCCAGGTGGGGACTGGAAATGTCGTGGGGGTCGCTTTGTAAAGTATATGATTATCTAACCACTATGCTGTCCACCTGGAACTAATACAAAATAGTACTGAATACGAACTGTAATTGAAAAAGAGAGAGAGAGAGAACGTATTGGGCCAGTTCGCCCAGTGAATGCGTTGCTAGACCAACCTGCCTGAGAAAACAGAGACAGGGCTGCCAGCCTATGAGTTCAGAACAGGAACGGTCTCCACTCACCCGTCAGTCTCCTTTCTGGGAGTTGGTAGCCCACACAGGCCCTTTAACTCAGGAAAGCTCTCCAGTTTGGGTCTCGAACCTGGTTAGCAGCCTTCTGCTTGGCGAAAAGAGACGAGGTGGTGATTTTTCTCCACCTGCTCGCAATAGCAGCTATGACAGTGACAAAGAACACTGCCTCTAAAAGCCTGTCTCTAAATGATTGATGGAGTGCTTCATTGCACTCTGTTGCATGACCTTGATAGCTAAGTGGTTGTTTAATGAAGGATCTGGGAGTGCTGTTACTTCATATTCCAGAAGCACAGGGGAAAGAACTCTTCAGATGCCCATCTCCAGAGTGAAGTGGAGATAAATTCTAAACAGTTGTTTGGATAATTAGGGAGTCTCATCACTATCCAGGGACATAGGATTTCTGCACTAACTGGGACAAAGAAGTGGATTAGGCAGCTGATTATCATCGCACATACAGATAAGTTCTAGCTGTTCAAACTGGCTTCCATTCAAGACTGCTATTTGTTTAACTTAGACAACACCATACGGTGTATTGGTAGAAATATCCCATTTGCTAGAATAGCCTCATGGAAAAAAAGCTCCAAGAGTCAAGCCAATATTGAGACTGAGAAACATTAGAGAATCACCTCACGATATCAAATTCTTTCACGCAGCTTCGCCCGATGGCCGACAGGTGCTGGGCTCTGTCTTGATTGATGACAATTCAGCAGACAGGACTCTTAGTCACCTTCCATATCAGCAAACTGTTTTTTCCCCAAGAAGAGATAACGCAATATATTGGTCAATAGAATCTATACTGTTAGGATGAAAAACATGCTGGTGGCTTTTTTTCGAGTTGAAAGGTGATAACCTTCTGGCCCAACCTAGAGAGGTTAAGACCTGGCGGGCCCTGGATGACCCTGTGAGGGGCAGACCAGACATGAAACCAACTTTCCTGGACTGCTCGCTGACTGAGTGCTCTCTGCACTCCACTGAGCTCCCTCTTAGGGAACACATTAGACTACCTGGAGTTTACAAAAATCAACGGAAATATTCGTCTGGCTGTCCACTGGGGGTAGGAGTCCCTCAAGAGCAAAGGAGAAAGGCCTCCACCGGTCGGAGCTCGTATCTCCCAGGGTCTGGATAGAACCCCTGTCTCTGGCTGGGGATAAGGGGGCAGGCAGCAATTCCGGCAAGTCTGAAAGGCAAGCCGGACATGGCTTTGGAACATCCTAGTGACCTGGCATCATTACAGGCTGGTGCCCACGGACCACAGGAACTGGGCGAGAAGGAGGAAGCACCCCATTCTTTTCGGTAGGGGACGAGAGAGCAGAGGTAAGTTTTCTTCATGAGGGAAACCCACAGAAAAGTGAACACTGGGTGTGTTTGTTTAACCACAAAGCAGGGTTTAATGGTAAATCCGTAGAGTGTTTAATATGTGGAATGCAATGCATCTTTTCACAGAAAGGATTATATAAGGAGGATGTGGGCAGATAGGGGTGAAGGTTGGAAATTAGGGTTCGCACTCAGTGTCATAGTCACTAAGCTTAGAGTTCTGTGTCAGGTGCAACAGTGGGCTCAGAATGGGAATAGAGGGCGTATGGCCCCTGGTCTCAGGTACACACGCACGTAGGAGACAAGGCCACTCTCCTTTGTGTTTTCAACTGTATTATAAGCCACTGAAGAGGAGGAGGAGGAGCATAGAGGAGGAGCATCTACTAGGAATTCTCAGCAGCTTCTAGGGAAGTGTTCTATACGTACTGGACATACAGCAAATATTTGATGAGAAATGAGCTCAGGGATTGGTAAAAGAATGATTAGTAATTTCTCCTGTATTTTGGCTCTTGGGAGAATTATGTTGGATTGGATGATTTTTTTCAGTTAACTTTCTTCTTATCCATGTGAAGTCATCTTGTTTTAATCATGCTGTAGGGACATATTTTTAGCACATCAGTCATGTTCTGTTTTTCCTTAAATATATTTTACTGAACATAATTTTACCTTTTCTGGGAAGCAGCATTGATTATTTTACTGTGTCCAGCTGTGACTTGGAGACTTGAGAAGGGTGAGCTATTTGCTCCCCGCCACACACAGTGAGTTTTTACTCGGTGTTCCTGGGTCCTTCCTTACCGCACCCGTCACTGGGAGTGCGCATCGGCTGGGAGCCAGACGTCCTCCGGGGGGTCTGGAAATAACAGCGAACAAGGCAGATGTGGTTCCTGCCCTTATGGGGCTTCCTGTCTGATTTGGAGCTCCAGCAAACCAGGCAAATCATGGCAATCTGAGGTGGGTTCTAAGAGATAACTGCGCCATCTTGCAGGGAATAATATTAGAGGACAGGTGGGCGTCCTGGGGCGGGTGGCGCTGGGACGGCTTGGCTGCGGAGGGCACTCGGAGCCCTGGCCCGAGAAAGCAGGACAGCCGGCCTGCTGTCAGGACGGGACAGCCGGCCTTTCCACCCCAATTTCCCCTCACTGTTATTGCCAAAGTCTGCCAGCAAACAGCAGAAGCCCATGTTTGTTAAATCATTAATCTCACGTTCACAGGAAACAGAGGTGTTTCCCTTAAGGGGATTTCAGTCCTTTCTCGGGTGAAAACATATGCTTTTTATGACAGCTATTTTTTTCACTTTTCATCTCACTTTGGATAAAAAATGTGCAAAGCACCGAGCACCTGAGGAATAAAAAATGAATAATACATGGTCCCCTCTATTCTTTTGTATTAGCCGAGGTAAGCTAAGCTATGTTGTACTAACCAGTTATCTCCAAATCTCAGTGGCCCAATGTAGTAGTAGTTGGTTTTTCCCTCCTGTGATTTCCAGGAGGATGGGCAGCTCTCCTACCCAAGTGATGACTCAGGTGTCAAGGCTCCTTCATCCTCTGATTTGGGCTTCTACCCACAAAAGATGCAGAGAGAGCCAGAGGCTCATTGAACATTTTTAAAGACCAGTCCTTGATGCCAGACACTTCACTTTCTCCCCGTGTACCACTGGTGCCCTTCCAGCAGCTGCCCTGGTGCTGGAGCCCAAAGGGAGTTAGTGTGCGTAAGTCCTATGTCCGTTGTGAGGTCTTTATGAGAAGACTCCCGAGAGTCCCACAGTTTCTTCTGCTGCCCCAGTCTCCACTGGTTTTTACAGCCAGAAGTTGTAGGGACTTCTCTCCCCGGCACTGGGACCCTGGGCTAGGTGGTCTGCCATGTGGCTGGGACCCTCGATCCTGAGTATGCCTCCCGATCTTATCCACCACATGTGGGTGTGGGACCAGCCAGTCTTCACCTCTGTGTCTTCCTGCTTCTGCACGTGTCTCTGTGTCTCTATCCCTCCTACCCATCTGGGTTCATGTGGCTTCTTCAATTCCTTGGTTGTCAGACTTCCATTGGCTCAATTTTTTCTGATGATTCTGGATGATATTTGTTTTCTGGTCAGTTGTAATTTTTTCTGTGGTTGTGCGAGGAGGCAAGCTGTGTTTACCTACACCCAGGTCTTGCTTGGAAGTCCCTAGGAACTGGTGTTGATCGGTGTTTTAAAAGATGGATAGATATTTAAGCGGTGGACACAAAGGAGTGAAGTTAGACAAAGGTACAGAAATGTGAAAGCTCGCACCAGCCAGAAACGGTGAGGGACATGGTAAAACTGGAGAAAAAGAAGTGGAGCTATAAGAGGAACCAGATTCCCAAGGGTCTTGGGTGTTCTGTTAATAGTTTGGAGTTTGTTCCATGGACCATAACACACCATAAAAGGGTTTTGAATAGGTAGTAACACCATCAGATTTGTATCTTAAAAAGAAATATTTTTCATGTATTTGATTATTGGCTGAGGTCGGTGGGGAGCTTAATGACTGATAATTAGGGATGTTACTTTTTCATAATGGGCAGTTCTTTTCTTCTAAGAATGGAAAATACTTTATGAATAGTGGAGAAGCTCATTACTGCTCAATTTCTTCAAGAATAGCACAGGGGAATCCAACCTTCCTATACGATCCACTTTACTGAACTGAGAAAATCTCATGCTGACGGTGCAAATGATACATAAGAAGAGTTGCAGGCTGCGCCATTTGTCGTTAGCCTGGCAGAGAACCGTGTCGAAAAGCCACCGGGGGAAGCAGTGCAACGTGCCAACTCCAGGGAGGAGCTCAGAATGCTGGAGTTAGATTTCAGGGGTTTGCGGCAACCCTTTCTGCCATTGTCTTCACACCTTTGGTTCCAGCTTTCACCTGGTCTCTGATCAGCACATAACAGCCCAATCTTAAACTTTAGCCTAAAAGGTAAATATCAATTTCTCCATGGATTCCTAGTTGATTGCTGCTTTGTAGTATTGACAGGTAAGTGCATTTCTGTTATAGCACTTGTCTAAATTCATGGAAATACGATGATCGTCTAGTTGAAATCTTAACATAGATGAAGTTTCTTTTGTTTCTTGGTGGCTCCTCAGCTGTGGTCCCAAAACAACCCTTTTCATTCCTCCACCTCTCATCTGGGCAACGGTACAAAAGTATAGAAGCATGAAGACCTTGGATGTAGGTGCTCTGTCTTCAGAGAGGTTGGGCATAGCCGGGTTTCCGCCCAGCTGCCAGGCCTTTCCTTGCTCCTTGCTGCCAGAGCCCAGACTGTGTCCACATGTTCACTGTTCTCAACCTGACTCAGGAGCAAACCCAAACTGGTCTCAGCAGATCACTGCCGTCCTGTGCCCTTGTCAGTGATGGGTTTAAGGGAGACCCAATCTTGCCAGTGAGGCACAATAATAAGCCTGTTTGTGGGCTTCTTGGACATGTTGCCTTGACTTGGAGAGCAGATCGCAGCTCTCTTCATCCTCTGGAGGCCCTTTGTTCCTCTTTGTCCCCTGGAGGCCCTTGTGCCAGGATGTGGTGCCTGGGACAGGGATGGCCACCTTGCCAGGGTCTTGAGGATGACAGCAGGAAGACAGGAGAGCCTAGGGCTCTGGTGGCATTGCTGAGTCACAGACTTAACTAAGCCTAGATGTGGTCTCTACCAGGACCTATTTTATGTGAGAGGATTCATTCTCTGTACTTTTTAAGGTGGGCAATTTGGAGTTTTCTGATACGTGCAGCAGAAGCACCATAACCAATAACAATGGCACGTGATTTCCATCGTGTCTTACCATCCCGGTGAGGAAAGCAGAAGGTCAAAGCACAACCCGCACATCACATCACCCTAGGCCAGTGGTTTTCAACCTTTTTCATCTCATGGCTCACATAAACTAATTACTAAAACCCTGCAGCCCACTAAAAATGTATTTTCTGCCAATCTGACAAAAAAAAGTGTAATTTTGATGCATTCACACTAGATGGCTATTGCTGTGTTGGCAGTTGTTATTTTTTCACTTGACCATCTAAGGGAAAAGAGGTGAGTGCCTCTGACCAAAGAGTCAGGCGTTGCACGTTTTAAAAACTCTTATGGTACGCTGTTTGCAACCCGCTGCTTTAAGCTACAAATAATCAGGGACTTTGGAGTTGTGCAAAGCAGGTTCCAGAAAGCAGGTGGTGAACAAATGGCTTAATCTGGATTAAACAGAGGATCAGAAAGCAAGCCAGGAAGAGTCCATCCAAGACAGTGGCTTCCTCCTCAAAGGCTAGCTAGAGGGTGGAGCCAGGCATACTTTATTTTTGCCCATAGTCTTTGACCGCTTTGCTTATCATCTCAAAGCTTAGGCTTTTACATCTATATAATATTCCTCATAAGCTGTAAGAATACAAAATAAGGCATGGAAGCCACCTTCAATAACAACCCACACAAGATGGGCATTCAGTAAATGCAGGTTTTATTATAACTACAGCAATGATTTACAGACTTTCTCTCCTTTAGCTATTTGACACCACGAATCCATAGAACAAAAGAAAAGGATAGAGACTCAGTTCACAGCCACAACCATGTAAGTCATTACTTCATGCCTGACACCCACACCCTCCAGCTCCATCTCTAACATGGAAAAGCTCGTGTGGATCAGGAAAGATCTGGGACTGTAGCTGAGACCCTATGTTCCTTTCCCTCTCCAGGCTCTGTCGAGATATAATGGACACATGACACTGTGCAAGTCTAAAGTGTCTGAAGTGTTGATTTGATACACTCACATATTGCAAAATGATTCCAGCCATAGCATTAGTTAACATCTCTAACACGCAATTCTTATTTCTTTTATGAAGGAAGAACATTTAAGGTCTACTCTCATAGAGACTTTCAGGTATTTGAAACAGAATTAGAAACTATGGCCCTGTGCTGTGCATCAGATCACTCGAACTTATTCAGCTTCTCCCTGGAAATTCGTGCCCTTTGACCAATAGCTCCCCCCACCCCATTCTAGTCTCCATTTCTGTGAGTTTGGCTTTTTCAGGTCCCACTCATATGGTATTTGTCTTTTTCTGTCTAACTTACTTTACTTACCATAATGTTTTTTAGGGGCATCTATTGGTTGTCATAAGTGGCAGGATTTCTTCCTTTCTTATGGCTGAATAACTATATATATATAAACATGTATATACACATACACATGAACATATCACATCTTCCTTATGCACTCATTCACTGACTGACTAGGTTGTTTTCTTATCTTGGCTCTTGTGAATGAACACGGGAGTGCAGAAATCTTTTTGAGACCCTGGTTTTCATTTCCTTTGGATATGCACTCAGAAATGGGATTCACATCGTAGTTCTATTTTTACTTTTTTGAGGAATCTCCATACTATTTTCCACTGTGGCTGCACCAATTTACATTCCCACCAACAGCCCTCACGGGCCCTGGCAACCCATTTTCTTTACCTGCATTGCCACCTACAAACTTGGAGGAGAACTGGGTTCATCAGAGCCCGTTGGACTGAGTGCTATGCTCCTGGCACCTCCTCCCCATTCGTTTTTTTTCGTTACAACTTGTTAGCCTCCAGTCTGGGAGAAGGAGAATGCAAAAGCCTGGAATGTTCTTGCTTGGAATGATAATTGCTCGTTAGAACCCGGTTTTGTGGTAATTGT
Source organism: Artibeus jamaicensis (assembly GCF_021234435.1). NCBI lineage: Eukaryota > Metazoa > Chordata > Mammalia > Chiroptera > Phyllostomidae > Artibeus > Artibeus jamaicensis. The sequence goes on along the minus strand of NW_026522056.1, from coordinate 15,071,082 downwards.
ACAATTCGTTATGTGAGCACTTCATTAGAAGCATTGTAGAAATTCTGACATGAATACGTAACACCGAATATTGAAAGGAAACTGATTTAGAGCTTTCCTATTTCCTGAGGGTGCTTCTCATTAATACAAGTCTCCAATGCCCGAAGAAGGAGAGGTTTATATTTTCTTCTGTAGGGTCATTAGTAAACATGTGTTTAAAAAGGAAACCAAAGCATTGTTTTGAAATAGGAAGCTTTCTCTTCAGAACAGAAAGTAAAAATAGCCCATAAACTTGAAATAGTCACAATGAGGCCACATCTGTCCTTAAAAATACAAATATGTCAAAATTATCTACAATTGATAGTAAACCAGGTCTTTTTATAGAGCTGTTAGGGACTTTTGGGTGAAGATAACAGATGGGACATTTTCATTTATCTCCCTTTCCTCTTGAAAGCCTACTGACATGATAGCAATGAGAGCTTAAAGGGGTATAAAGGCACAAGGATAAAGACTATGAAGGGGGATGCAAGAGCACCCTCATTTATTCACTTTTTCCATAAGCCTTCAGTTCCCTCTTTGTAAGATCATTTTCAACAGCTAATTCAGGAAGAAAGCATGGGCTAGATGCAAAGTCTAGAACAACTCCGAGATTCTGCTATTGGATTGCATCATGGACTGTTACACTCCATGTTGTTATGTGAAAGATGAAGGCAGGCATCATGGGTTTTCAGGGAACCCAGGAACATCACTGAATGTTAGTGCTTCCCTGTAATTCCCTGTAGGCAGTCACAGTTGGGGACGTATTTCTGCTAGGCTGAGGAGAAACTGAAGGAGAAATGACCTTGAGCTGACCTTGTTCAGGTCCTTCTGTGGTTAGCTGAGAGCTCTACTATGACAGCTGTCATCCAGCCCAGCCCAAAGCACCCACAAAGAGCAGGCAGAGGGGATGTCATGGGTGGAGCCTGACCTTGGACATCAAACCCACCAGGGTTCAACTCTCAGCTCTGCTCCTGATTGGCATTGTCACCCTAACCTTTCAGTTTCCTTACTGGCAGAGTGGAGGCAAGGCCATCTTCTTTGTAGTGCTGTGGTGGGAATGAAATGATGCACGTGGGAGCCAGCACCTGCTGTGACGCCCACCTTGTGGCGAGCCCTGTGTCCTGCTAGCCACAGCGTTATTAACACCAGCAACCCGCCCTGCCCGTTGCATTGTAAAAGCTCACAGCAGATGATATAGGGCTGGTGACCGTGCTCTTGGACATGAGGACTTGTGGTTTTTTCCCAAGCAACATTCCTATGCTTGAGTTCAGACTGATATTAACAAGGAGTTTGGAGGGAAAAAGCTGAGTGAACTACCACTGAGTTCTAAGAACCAAACTGGGAGTAATTAGGGCTATTCCTACTGTCATAAAATAATCATATTTAATTATGTTAATGTGAATGTATTACTAATGTTAATGTAAATTAATTACTGTTATTATCAGTTCTAAATTATTTTCTGACAAGTAAAATTAACCACAGATGGACTGGTCACTTCCATAGTGCGAGGGCTCCTGTGAGGGCTCCTGGCCTTGAGGATGGGGCCCAGGACCACGTGGCTGGAACACAGCAGGGGGCATTGAAGGACCTAGTAAGGGTCTGCATTGGTGACTTTAAGTTTTCTGGGGCTCCAAATGTGTATCACAGATCTCTAAGCAGCTCTGGCAATTTACCTTCTGTGTTTCACGTTCCTCTAGCCTTACAGACTACCCATCGAGCAATCAAGAATCTATGAGTAAACATTAGACACAAGCCCAGAATCGATCATCCTTCAGTGATCAATTTTCCCTTGGTGAGTTTTCTCTGTGTGATTTTTACTAATGGACCCCCCTGGGGACCAGCCTCTCTGTGGGTCTTTGAGGAGGAGGACAGCATCCTTGTGGTGGCAAAGTGAAGGCAAAGAGGCAACAGGGCTCCTTAGAGATAAGAGCCAGCATTTGCAGCGTCAACACGTCAGACCTACAAAATTCACCCAGTTTCCAGGCGAGCAGGGAGGAGGAGGACAAACTGCTGCCAACCCCACTCGATTCCTGACTCCGCGCCAGTTCCAGCCACAGAGCCCTGTATACACTTAGATGCTTCGGTCGGATTGCATGCGTATTGACATAGTCTTGTAAACTGAGACCCTTCAAAGGAGCTGAAAGAAAAAACAAGCTTGGAGAAACGTTCACATACAGGTTTCCCTGGGGTTCAGCTGCCCAAATGAATTAGCATCAAACCGTTGCCCTGGATTAGGGTCGCGAGGGTTGGTTTTCCTGCCTCACACAATGCGCACAGTCAATAAGGATGCTGCCTGGTTTTCATTTGGAAGAAATTTACATTTGATCCCAACCTCACCCCCAAACTTCTACCCCCCATCTGCTTGACTCTATCATTCTGAGGCCCATCTCTTTGCAAAAATGCCTGCACTGTTCTTTCCACTGGTGACTTAGTTATAAAACTCCTCTCTCTTAATCTTTCTTCCATCCCAAGCAAAGACTCCCATTCTTGAGTTGAGATTGGTATCATTAGGAGTTTGGAGGGAAAAAGCTGAGCAGACTAATCCTCACTAAGAAACAAATAGCTGATAAATCCTTGGAACAGTTCTAACAGATTTTTTTTACAAATTCAAGTATTCCAGTTATACATACAGTTTCAGGGGTTCAAAGTTAACCTCTTGAATAGTGGCATTTCATTCACTAAGATCAAGCACAAACAACTTTTTTTTTTTTTAAATTTTATTTAGTTATTTTTCAAGTACAGTTTTTTGTCTATTTTTCCCATCCCAGCCTCCCCTGCCCCTTGCTCCCCACCTCCCTCCCATTTCCTCCCCCCCTTAGTTCTCGTCCCTGTGTCCTTCCTATTTGTTCCTCCAAATCCCTCCCCCTTTTTCCCCTTAACTTCCCTTCCTTCTCCCCTCTGGTCACTATCCCCTTGTTCTCTATTTCAGTGTCTTTGTTTTTTGGGGTTTTTTTTCTGCTTACTTGTTTGTTTTGTTGTTTAGCTTCCTGTTAAAGGTGAGATCATATGGTATTTGTCTTTCAGCACCTGGCCTATTTCACTCAGCATAATGCTTTCCAGTTCCATCCATGTTGTTGCAAAGGGTAGTAGCTCCTTCTTTCTCTCTGGCATAGAATTCCATTGTGTATATGTACCACAATTTTTGGATCCATTCATTTACTGATGGGCACCTAGGTTGCTTCCAACTCTTGGCTATTGTAAATTGTGCTGCTATGAACATTGTGGTGCATAGGTTCTTTGATATTGATGTTTTAGGATTCTTAGGATATAATCCTAGCAGTGGAATTGCTGGGTCAAAGGCAGGTCGATTTTTATTTTTCTGAGAAAAATCCATACTGTTTTCCATAATGGTTGTACCAGTCTGCACTCCCACCAACAGTGAACTAAGGACCCCGTTTCCCCACACCCCCTCCAACATTTGTTGTTTGTTGCTTTGTTTATGATAGCCATCCTGACTGGTGTAAAGTGGTATCTCATTGTGGTTTTAATTTGCATCTCTCTGATAGCTAACGATATTGAGCATTTCTTCATGTGTCTCTGAATGTTCTGTATGTCCTCCTTGGAGAAGTGTTTGTTCAAGTCCTTTTCCCATTTTCTAATTGGGTTGGGTGTCTTCTTAGAGTGGAGTCGTGTAAGTTCTTTGTATATTTTAGAGATTAAACCTTTGTCTGAGGTATCATTGGCAAATATGTTTTCCCATACAGTTGGTTGTCTTGCTAATTTAATACTGTTTTCTTTAGCCATGCAGAAGCTTTTTATTTTGATGAGATCCCATTTGTTTATTTTTTCCTTTACATTCCTTGCTCTAGGGGACATATCAGTAAAGAAGTTGCTGCGTGAAATATCTGAGATTTTCTTGCCAATGTTCTCCTCTAGGACTTTAATGGTGTTATGACTTACATTTAAGTCTTTTATCCACCTTGAATTTATTTTGGTGTATGGTGTAAGTCTGTGCTCAAGTTTCATTTTTTTGCATGTAGCTGTCCAGTTCTCCCAACACCATTTGTTGAAGAGGCTATCTTTACTCCATTTTATGTTACTGCCCCCTTTGTCGAATATTAATTGACTGTAGAGAGTTGGGTTGATTTCTGGGCTCTCTGTTCTGTTCCATTGGTCTATGTGCCTGTTTTTATGCCAGTACCAGGCTGTTTTGATTACAGTGGCCTTGTAATACAGTTTGATATCAGGTATTGTGATCCCCCCTACTTTGTTCTTCTTTCTCAAAAGAGCAGCTGCTATTCGAGCTCGTTTATGGTTCCATATAAATTTTCGAAGTGTTTGTTCTATGTCTGTGAAATATGCCATTGGTATATACAACTTTTACAGAATGAGTTACCTCTCTTCCCTGTGCCCTTTGATACTAAGGACATGTTTGTAGGGCTCAAGAGATGATACTCTCAATCCCCAAATATTCAGAGATCCACAGTCAGAACTGATGAGAACCATGAAAACCTCTGTGGACACACAGAATGGGGATGTAACCCCACCCAGGGTCCTTGAATTCCCAGTTTCCATCCTGGGGCTTACTGAACTAGGGACCCTCAGGGTGGGCCTCCTACCCTGCTCATTCTGAGTTCTCCTTTTCCCTACCCTCTGGGCCAAATGAGGAGCTTCTTTTGCTCTTTGGGAGTTTGGGAGAAAGGAACACCCCTTGATATTGGAGTTTTGACATTTGGATAATAAACATCAAAGGCTTACTATGTGTTGCCACTGTTCTAAATGCTTTAATGCATTCATTTGACAAGAATTTACTGAGTGATTCCTATGTACCAAGCACTATCAAGTGCTAGTCCTTCGTTCATCCAATGCTTGACCTCTTAAATGTCGTGTCTTGTTGTACATGCTTTTCATTCATTCCTTTTATTCACTCATTCAGCAACAAGTATTTACTGTCAGCCTCCAGCATGCCAGGCACTGATCTAGGCTCTGTAGATGTGAGCCAAACAGAGCCTCTGCCTTTATTGAAATGACACTTTATTAGGGATTGCCAGGTGATGCACAAATAAACAAGATGGTGTTAAGTCCTGTAGAGAGAAAGAAAGCACAGTGCAGGTGGTAAGTATGGCTATGTTTAGGCCTCACTGGTGACATGGCATTTGGGCAGAGATCTGAAGAAAATGAGCAAATAAGCCATGACAAAACGAATCAGAGGGAACAATAGTGCATGAACTCTGCTTGGCGCACCTGAGAAAGAGCAAGGGAGTGGGGACAGGTGTGAACAAGAGGGAGGGTGGTCCATGAGGTCAGAGGTAGCTGGGAGAGAAACCATGGCTCTGGTTTCTGGAAGAGATAGGTTTTTACTGAGGTGGATGGGGGAACATGCTGGAAAGCTTTGACCATAGGAATGATGTTTTAAAAGCATCGTCCTCTGGTGAGTTAAAAATAGACTATAGCACATTGGGTGAAAATCAGGGGTCCAGTTAAACAGCCAGTGCAATAATCTAGGCCAGAGGGGAGGGTGGCTCTGCTCCGTGCTAATAAGAGCAGAGGTGGCAAGAAGGGGTCTGTAGCTGGTTAGACTTCAAAGGCAGAGCCCACGGGGTTTACTGATGGATGGGATGTGGTATGTGAGAAGAAGAGAAAAGTTATAAATGATTCTAAGGATTTTGTCTCGAGCAACTAGATGATAGAGTGGACATTTACCGAAATGGGAAAATTGCTGAAGGAGCTGTTTCGGGGAAGAGATAGAATGGAGAGGTCAGGTCAGACACACAATTGCCCACTATTAGAGAGTAGAGCATTTCTGTGAAACCTTTTGGAAGCCAAAATGGCCCAGCATATAGTGGGCACTTGGGTTTTTGTTAATTGAATGCTGATGTCGTGTGCTAAACCAATCCTTGGATGATACATTTACGTCTTAAAAAAGACTTTTTCTGACGTTTTAAGCTACAATTAATAAGGTAAAATGTAATAGGAATAAATGTATACCCATTTGTTCAGTTCCCAAATAATCAACAGGGACAAGAGGAGAGATTCTTGTTTCAACAGCAGTTCCGATGAGAAAGACTTGGGAGCTTTAAGGTTACAGCTCACTAAGAGCCAAGTGAGGGAAGCATGCACTGCAGAGTCGATAGACTGTTAATAGAAGAACAGTTTCTAAATCAAGGCTGGAGACATCATTAGACTGTGCTCCTAGGTGATTAAACATTACCTAGAGTATTGGAGTTGATAATTAAGTGCCACATTTTAAGAGGAACACTAGACCGCGCTCAGAGGATAGAGAGCAAGGTGTGTGGGGGAGGCTAAAAGTCTAAATGTTATGGCATATTATGACTTGGAAGAACTCGGAATGTTTAGCTAAAAGAAACAACTGAAAGTGACACCGAGATTGATTAGATGATACTTTGAGCTCCATCAAAAACGCTATGACTGGGTAGCAATGTCATTATGTACCACAAAAAGATGTGAATTAGTCCCAGGTGGTATCCCCTGCAGGGAAGTCCCTGTTCCTATCACCCAAAAAGGATTTAGGGTACCAGTCAGAATGTTCTGCACACCAAATTGTTCTCCATGAACAATGGGTTTAAATTATCCTTATCTACAAATAGAGATCATACCTACGTTATTTACTCACATAATCATGGTCTTATCAGAAATGTCCGATAATTCCACCAATAGACTCTTTTTGCTATTGCTTCAAATCATTAACAAAGGTTTTTGACTGCAATAAAATCAATCAATCAGTCAACCAATTCTGGTTCAACAAATGCTTTATGGATATCCACTCACAGAGCAGCTTATTCTCCTTGGGTACAGGGTTTTTAATCACGCATGAATTTACCAAGCCATATTTTATTTAATTAATTTATTTCTATATGTTTCACAGGAACTTTATGAAATACTTTATCTGTGAGCTCCTCTCACATGCAAGGCTACTAACGCTGTGAGAAAGCAATGAGGTTCCTGTTGTTTGACTTGCTCTGGCGAACACTCAGATCCTTATTTTCCAAGAAGCCTCGATTCTTCTGTTAAATATGCAGTCCTAGAATTTTTCCAGGAAATAGCAATCCTCCTGTTTCCACTTTTGAAATACCTCTTTTTTTTTTTTTTTTTTTGGTATTTGGGAGATTTCATTCCCCATTGTCTCAAAGATGACGACCAGGGTTCTGGGACCCGCCACTGTCCTTTCCGGGCTCTGGGAAGCTGCATCTGGAGGGCAGAGGGGACACTAATGTGGAAGGGGCAGCTTCGGGGGGCAGACAGGTTCAGTTGGTGGTGATGACTGGGGGCAGAATCCTTAAACCTTGTCCTGACTCAGCAGGGAGTCCTGCCATTGTGCAATGGCAAGGTCTGTCATTAGCCAAGACTGGCTGTGCGGTAACTGTGCTTCTGAACTTGAGCTAAGTGTTCTCTCACTATTTCTTAATCATGCTAAGCTATGTCTTCCTTCTACACATCTTTGCGTTATCCCTTTCATTTCGAAGGCTTTTTGCACTGTGATAAAATTGAAGAAAAATGAGAGGTGATTAGTTCTATCATTTATCAGTTGTGTCACTTTGGACACATTGTTTAATCTGATTTTATAGGGTCCGTTTCCTCAGGAATAAAATTCTTACCTAGGCTGAATTTACATAATTGTAACATCTATATCATCTTGGGCCCCTAGTGGTTCTCCTCCTGGCTACAGATTTAAAGCGAAGGCAGGTGTTACTCTTTTTAAAACCTTTTTATTGCCATAACTTGTTTTTCTCTAGTTTTATTGCCATATAATCGACATATAACATCATCTTGATCCAAAGTATGCAACATAATGATTTGATATATGTATATATTGTGACATAATTACCACGATAGGTTTAGTTAACATCAGTCACCTCATAGAGATAATAAGAGCTGGCGAGGATGTGGAGGAAAAGGAAACCTAGTGCACTGTTGATGGGAATGTAAATTGGTACAATGGCTACGCAAAACAGTATTGAGGCTCCTCAAAAACTTAAAAATAGAATTACCACAGGATCCTGTGATCCTGCTCCTGGACATGTATTTAAAACCAAAGCACCATCTGGAAGAGGGTCTGCGGCCCCGTGCTCACTGCAGCATTGCTCACAATGGCCATGACACGGAGACAAGCAAGTGTCCATCAACATATGAATGGCTACTCTTAAAAAAATTAAAATTCCTTCCTCTAAAAGGCTCTCCAGACTCCCTTCCTCTCACAGTCCCATGCAGCCAACCAATTATTTCAGATCAGCTTCCTGCCCCCACCTCATCTTTGGACTTGAATCCGGAGGTTGTCCTGTGGTTACCTGACACCTTTTGCCAGGACTGTGGTGGGAGTTCCCTGTGCTCTCTGCCTGCAGTCTTAAACCAATCCCTGTTCACTTCCATCCTGCCCCTTTCCTGCCACCCCCACCCAGGCTGTACAGTGCAACTTCCTAGAGCAGGAAGGCCACAGAGTGACATTGAACTTGTAATCACATGAGAGCACTTAACAACCTGTAAATGGCTCTATCATTGCAAAATATTCCCCTGAATTGCAATATATTTTAAGACAGCATAAAATTTTGAAAAAATGTCTTCAGGGAAAAAAAATAATAAATGTGTGCTTGGATTTACAAGGCATTGGATTTCAGAAACACCGAAATGGTCTGTTGTTGTTTTTTCTTTAAAGCCTGTCTTTGAGCTGGGGAAGGCAGGGCTGCCTGCGAACATCCCCCGCCCACCGGCCACTTCCTTATGTAACAGGTTATTGGGGGGGGATGGGGTAGGGTGACATCAAGAAACAGCTTCGTGTGTCCCCCACCACTGCCACCCTCACGTCCATCCCGTCAGCGCTCCCTTCCCCAGGCCTGAGTGTCATCTTGGGCAGATGAGCACTCTGGTCACGTTCAGGTATTAGAAAGTCCAGCATGCTCTAAATCAAAACTTCACGGTCTCCAACAGAAGGGGCTACTTTCTCTCCCCTCCATGACCTCAGCTCAGGTCAGACCTGCTCCTTCTTCTACCCTTCCCCCACCCACTCTGCTATTTCTGGCTCTCCAGGGCCAGGGCCAGGGCCAGGGCCAGGGAATAGGGTCAGGGAGAGGGGCCAGGTTCCGTGCTTTGCTCTGAACGGTGTAATGCTCCTTCTCACTGCTGACATGTACATACTGGAAAATTCCCATGGGAATTTTGAAGGTTTGAAGGTTTATTGTGCCTACCTCCCACTACTCCCACATCCCCACCCACCCCTGAACACACACTCTCTCAGTGGATTCTCCACCATCCCAAGCAGGGGTCATACGCTCTCAGGTGGCCTCTTACAAGTCCCCAGCACCCTTCCTGCATTTGCTAAGGGCTGGCTGCCCTCGCCAAGCAGGCAGGCTTCTTGGCCACCTGTGGTCCTTTCCGAACTTGGGTTTGCAGACCATTCCTACTGCTGCCCTCTCTTCTCTGCCAGCCAGCCTTCTGCAGGAGCTTCTGCCAGCCCCCAGCCTTCAGGCTGCCTCAGGCGTGAGTCCGGTCCCCAACCCCCAAGGGCCACATTTTAAGCTCTCCTTCCTGTGAGTGTCTAGGCACTGCATGAGGAAGGCTGGACAGTTTGGTATATCAGCCAGGACCTGGCCAGCCAGTGAGGTATCAGCTTCCCTTTCTAAAAATAACTCTAATCTCCCCTTGCCCTTGTCTAGGGCCCTTCTTTGCTTATTCTGGGTGGCCAGGGAGTGGGGTGGGAGGGAGATGAGGAGGGGCAGGGAAGCCACCATGTTCTCTATTCCTACACAATCTCTCCAAGGAAATCTTTGTTCTCTCCTAAGAGCAACACGCCTCTTCACATGCCCAGGCGGTTGCCTGGCCCGCTTGACCTCCTCTAAGTTCAAGGTGGATGTGGCCAGCCCCTTTATTCAAAATGGGGACAGTACTCATCGTCCATTATCCTCGGTTTGGAGGCTTTGGCAAAAATAGGACACAGGAGTCTCGTTTTACCTGTTACGCTTGTACAATTCAATTCAACAAGCCCGGAGTGTGTGCTACTTGCCGGGCACTGAGCAAAATGCTGGGATCGCAAAGGCGACCAAAATCTAATCCACAGCCTCAAAGGATCATAACTCCTAGCAGAGCTCAAAATAGATGAACCGGGGTGACAGGGGTGGTGGTGAAGGGCACAGGCTCCAAAACCTGGCTCCCTGGGTTGAATTCCCACTTTGCTACTTACTAGCTGCCTGACTTTGGACCAGTTGTCTTAACTCTCTGCACCATTTCCCGCACTGTGGACAGGGATGATAGCAGTACCTACTTTCATGCTGATCAAACAAATTCAACTGTAAGTACATAAAACAGAGTCTGGCACGGAGTGGAATTATTTGCATCAAACACAAAACATGGTGCTGGTCTTACTGTTTCACGAGCTTCAGCTCATCCTGGCCTTTACCTTTCCTTCCGCGTTCAGGCTCCTGCTTTGCACGTGCCTCTGGGCGTGGTCCTCCCCTTCTGGCTTCCGGTCCTGTCATCACAGCGCTCAAGTAACAGGACCAGCTCTTTGCTCTCAGGGCCTTCCTTAGAGACCTCCCTCTGGTCTTTTCCACCAGAGCATTTGTTGTCATTCTGACTTTCAGAGTGCCTCACGCCCCATCTTCCCTTTCAGTGTCTCATGTGGGTACACTGGACATGCACACCCCTCCCCCATCTGAAATCTCCTTTCTAAAAATATAACGGGCACATCTAATTATATCCTGTGTTCCCATTAGAGCACATGTTAAGTTCAGAGTCTGAACCTGGAAGGAAAGGTAATCCCTGTAGTTGCTTGTGTTGCTTCCTTGCTCTCCTGTAAAATAAATTTAGGAGTAAAATCAAGTCAAAATTTAACACAATTAGATTCCTACCCTTATGACAACGGTCATGGGACAGTAGCAAGACATGCCTCCTGTACTGGCCTGTGGGTGAGTCCCTGCAGCTGAGAGCTACCCTAAAGGGGGTATGAGATCATCTGTGTAGGGCCAACAAAGGGGTGGGCCAAAGCTAGTTCTGTCACCCACCCAACAGTTTAGAAGAGGATGCTAGAAATTTCTTCAGACATTGAAGCAGCCAGCAACACGGGTGAGTGTGAAGAGAGTTGGCTTTCTGGGCTCTCACACCACAGCCACCCTGGCCTGGGAAGACAGGAGTGGTTTCCTCCTTAAGCAAAGTGAGAGAGACCCCATAATCCACTTGGAGAGCTTCACCGGTGTGGCTGGAATTGCGTGGGTGCAGACTGGCATCTGCCTTCCACCTGTAAGGAATGGCCGCGGTCGGAGAGGCCCCTGCGGGGAGGCGACTAAAGACACAGGGGATGGCACCCGGACACAGGGGCACGCCGCGGGTATGGGGAGGGGGCGAGGCCGGCTGGAATGACTTTGACTTCTTTAAAAGAACTGAAGGTCAGAGGCCCATGATATTAAGCAAGGTGCCAAGGGGAGACCCCAAAGAACCCACAAAAGTGCTGCCCGAGGGAAGAAGTCAGCCTGGCACCAGGTTGCAGTGGTGCCCACCGAGTGCGCCCTCTCTGACTCCTGCCTTCTCTTCTACCTCAGTCCCGGTCGGTGCGGGTGGGCAGTCGGAACCAGGGAGAAGGTGTGAAAACAGTGACGAAGCAGCCATGACAGCCCACCTCACTGCTGACTCCTCATCTTGCCTCAGGCCCAATCTGGTGGGAAGAAATTCATATGACAAATTTGAATTCTGAATTAAAGTGGATATTTTTATTATCTGAAAAGTGAGGCTATTTGTTAACTCTGTAAGAACTGCCTGAGACTTCTTATGGAAGAAGAAGCATTCAACTGAACACAGAAAAAATAATTGCTTTCTTTCTCCTTCAAAGTCCAACTCACGCAATGAAACAGTGACTCAGTACTAAGAGAGCACATACACAGCCTCCACTTAGCTGGTCCGTGGACACACAGGATGACTTGGTTGCAGTGTGGGAAGCATGATTCTTGCATTGAGAGGTTCCTATACATTAGGAACCCACCCCCTGGAGTGGTGGCCTTGTTCCTGTCTCCTTCTAGTTCCATCCACATGCTCCGGTCATTCATCATCATGAGTAACAGATGCTGCAGGACCAGGGAGAATGCCTCTTGCCGTGCTCAACAGACATAAGAAATATTTGGCAAAGACTTAACCCAGGGAGTGAGAGGGAAGCTTAGCCATTCCAGATGGAGACGGTCCCTCCAAGGGGGGCCACAGGGGCCAGCAGGTGAGCAAACACTCAGGGGATGGAGGTGGAGGTCTGTCCAGAAAGATGTCTGAGACCCTGAGAAGGGCTCTGGTATGGGTCTGCCAGATTAACAAAACCTGGGACCCCCAGCCCTATGCTGTGTCTGGTTACCCTTCTCTGGAGGGTGTGCCACACCAGGGCAATGAGGAGCAGCATCTTTAGCACATGCTACTGTGGCCAGTAGTTGATCCAAATCAAAGAGAGGGAAGCTGTATGGGAACAGACAGTTCTCTACTTGTATCTGAGAGAGAGGAAACATTACACATCCTCAGATCCACCAATGATTATCACCAGAAAAAGTTAAGTGGGAGAAATACTGTGTGCTTCAGTGATGGAAAGAACCAGAGAAAGCAAATTTATATCACCCGCTTTAAAGAAATATGGCTCAGAGATAAATGACTCAGAGGGAAGTCATATACCAATGTAAAGCCTATTAAAAAGTAAGTGCATTCGGTCTTTAATTTAATTTTGAGTCAAATAACTGGGTTAAATTTATTCCTTGTGCAACACATAATTTTAACATTTTATTACACAAAGCTGACAATTCAATTTAAATTGTAAGAGTCTGTTTGGCACAATTAATTTTAATGATATTTACTACTTGCTAGGTATTCTTAAAAGGTGGAACATCTTAAGAAATTTGTTCAAGTTATTCCAGATCACTTTCAGAGCTATGTTAGCAATCAGAGTCCAACTCCCATCAGTGGGGCCTTCTGAAAAGCTGACAGACACAAGTGCTGATCTGCAAGTGGTAGCAGGAGTATGATTTTTACATCAACAAATTCAGGGGCAAGAGGGGGATCTTGCTGCCCTCTGACAGGCCCCCATCATGGGTGCCCCCAGCTGTAGTCACGTCACGATGGCCAGCACCAGACATGTTCCTAGAGCAAAGTAAAGCTGCCCCCCCTCCCCAGTATTTGATGGTCTAAAGAGAGCTGGGTGATTGAGCCCTGGCTTCCCCTCTTCTGCTTGTTCAAGTCGTTATCATCTTCAAAGACTCAGTCTGCTGTGTCACTTCTGCTGTGAAGCCTTCTCCAAATTTCTCAGTCGTGTTAACTCTTTCCCCTCTCTAAGGAACCCCACCCCCATGGCAAGTTCTAGATCCCTCCATGGGTGCTTCATTTATTTTCTGAACTCCCTCAAAATACTACATGTTGTGCTAAGGACCAGCGAGATCCCAAGAAACAACATAGGCTCTGCCCTCAAGGAGATCAGGGCCCAGCAGGGGAGAGCAACACACCAGGACGGGAGTGGGTGATGAGTACCAGGTGCTATAACCCACAGAAAAGGCTCTTTTTTTCAGATTGGGCCAGGACCTGCTGGGAAGATTCCTTGGGGAGGCGGAATCGAAGCCAACACCTGAAGGTCTAGAAGGATAAGCCATAGAAAATGGAGAAGAGTCAAAATGTCTCCGAGGATCCAAGCCACATGGAGAAAGAAGCATGTGCAAAAGTGAAGGGGTGCTAGAACTCAGGTGATGTCAGAGCTCCCAAGTGACGTCACTCGGGTGACGTGGCAGAAAGGGAAAGCTGTGGGGACAGAGTCAGGTCACTAATGTGAGACAAAGCCTTCTGTAAATTATGAAGTGCCTTTCAAACAATAGGTGTAGGGGGTAAAATAAGTGAGTGTGTATTTATAAGTTTTGTAAATGTAAAATAACATAATTCTCAATTACTTATCCAGTGTTACTAAAAAATTTCTTTGTTGAGTGTTTTAGACCAAACTTTCAAATTCTTATTAAAAAGGCCCTAGCAAGCCTTAAATTAAAAAAAAAAAATAGGTGTAGGAGAAAGTGGCTGAACAACTCTGACAATCAGAGACTCCCAGTCTTTGCCGTCCAAGTTGCAGCAGCCTCTGAAGATTTACAGAGAATCTGGGGAAGGACGAGGATTGTACTCAATGTGTTTCTCTTGATCGTGCACATGTACGAGGGGCTTCCAGGAAATTTTCGAAGGTTAGCATTTTGGTGAGGCACTGTACATCCAGGCACTAATCAAGAATTCTGAGAACAGTAGGGATTAACCTATGGTGAGGTCTTACTCTGCTTCCAACACTATTTAAAATGCTTTGCATGTTAAAATCGACTTATTCCCAACCACTTAAGGGGGGCTAGGCTACTATTACCCCCATGTTATAGGGGTAATATAACCTGGACCTGGGAACCCAAGGCTCACTGTCCCAGAGACAGAGGCCTGAAAATCAAGGACAGATGGACAGTAGGTGGAGTATGCCTGGCCTGGCCTTGGAACGCCCCCTGAGGCAGCCACTGCCTCGGAAGAACAATCTGGGGAGTTTAATTAACAGCGCACTTGCAGGAATGCCAGGAACAATGGGAACCATGGCTGAATAACTTGAGGCTGAAAATCAGAACTGAGGTGCCTTCATTGCCATCTTTCAAGCTGCTACGAAGAGCAATAGGCCGAGCTGAACTTGACCATTTCAGGCATGAGCATGGTCAAGATTAATTACACAGATGGATCACTTTGCTCTGAAAAACCCATGGATGGTTTGATGTAGTGACTTCTGCAACCATAAAATCAGGAGATGTATGGCTATCCCTATACTGAGTGGGGCCCCGAAGAGATTGACCTCACATATAAAGTGAAAATGATATGCATGAATTTCACCAGGTGGCGGAAACTCCTCATGCTACTTACAAATAGTGATTTCATGCCCAAGATGCTAGATTTAGATGTCAAACTGGGGGAAAGTTTTCTTGAAAAATGGCCCATGGGACTGTGGGAGACGTGCTGGATTCTGATATGCAGAAGGTTAGAATTTTACATTTGGGCCTTGAAAAGATCTCTAAGTACACAAGCTTTAAAAAGGCGTGGGGGAAGGAGGGCTGGGGGTTCCAATTATTTTATAGTCAAGATATATCTTCAGAGTAAAGGCATGTCTGTGCTGTCAACCCAGCTGAAAGCTTTGTGACCTCGTCCTCTCCAAAGGAGTGTGAGAGGGAGGCCAGCTGGTGGTGGCGGGCCAGGCTGTGGTGCTCTGGGCCTGCACGCCTGACCTCCTCGTCAGCTGTCCTCACAGGTCTGATGTGGGGCTGCTTCTCTGCAAGGCACATGGTGCCCGCTTTAGGGCAGCCACTGCAGGGCAGCTGGAGGAGCACCATCCTGAAAGTGAAGGAAGGTGTTGCCATCCCAACTCTGCTGCTGGCCGGTGATAGGATGCTGAGGGTGTGACATGTCTGTGCCTCGGTTTATTCATTGGTGAAATGGGATAACCTCCCCCACAGAGGTGTAGTAAGGATGGAGATGGTGATACATGAGAGTATCTGTAAGCTGTAGGGCCCGTGAAGGGCCAGCTTCTCTAATTAGCAGTATTTTAAGGCCTACTTTACCAGATGGCCTCCTACCCCTAGTCCATCACATACCCTCTTTGTTTTGTTTTGTTTCACTATTTTTATTGCACTAGAATATATACGTAAAATTACCAGTGTAACCATTTTTAGGTGCACAAATCAGGGACATTCCATGTTGTGCATTTAATGTTGTACAGCCATCACCATGACCCATTTCCAGAACTTTTTCATCAACCCAGACTAGAGCTCTGTGCCTGTTACATGTAACGCTTCATCCTCCCCCCTTCACCCCTGGTAACTTCTATTCTGTGAAGTTGTCTATTCCAGATATTTCATGTAAGTGGAATCATACAATATTTATCTTTTTATGTTGGGCTTTTTTCACTTAGCATAATATTTTTAAGGTTCATTATGTTGTAGAACGTGTCCAAATTTTCTCCCTTTTAAGGCTGAACAATATTCCATTTTATGTGTATACACATCATATTTATGTATTCACTCATCTGTTGGTGGTTGTTTCACAATTGCGAATAATGCGGTCATGTTAAGCTGATAAGAATAGATATCTACCCTTGGTCTTAGCCAAAGGCTATGAACACTTGTGTACAAGTATGTGTTAGAGCTTCTGCTTTCAATTCTTTTGGGCACAAACCCAGGAGGGTCACGTGGAAATGAACTTTCTGAGGAGCTGCTGGACTTTTCCCCACGGCAGCTGCACCGTTTTACATTCCCATCAGCAGAGTATATGGGCTCTAACTTTTCCACATCCACACCAGCACTTGTTATTTCCCATTTTTCTGTATTAACCGTCCTAATAGGTGGACATGGTTACCCCATTTGTTTTGAAGGGTACCAGTTACAACTCCATGTGGCGGGAAACCTGAGGCAGGTAAGGTTGTCTGCCGCCGACTGGAACTTAACACATCAGGGAGCATATCTGGCACTCAGAGTCCTTTTTTTGCAAGAGATTTTATCCAAAGCAAAATGATTTTCCAAGGAGAAACTGGAAGAAGGACTTGGGATCATAGTCATTTGACAATCCTGTCCATGTGTTCATTTATTCAGCCATTCATTTATTTCACAAATATTTATTGAATGCCTATTTTGTAGAAATCAAGGAAGAACTACGGTAAATGCTGTGGCAGATTTTAGAATTCCCCAAAACTGGAAGGGACCTTAAGAATCATCAAACACCCACCTCCATTCAGAATGTTTCCTAAAACCAGGCAGATAGCAGTAGGGTTCAGGCCGCCCCAAGCCTTGAGGCAGAGCTCTTCTTACTTTCAGGAGAATGGGTTTGAAACAAGGGCAAGCATTTCTAAGGGAACTATCTTTTGTCACAGGTCACTAAACAGCACAGTCACTTGATCAGCCCATGAGATTTGAACGCAATAAAACAAGTGTCAAGAAAACCTGGTTAGATAAGCCCTGAGCACTCACGCAGTCCTTACACTGTGATAACCTCCCACAGAAATGTCACACACAGGCTGCGTGGGAAGGCAGATACTGCTGACTTGGAGTCTGAGAGCCAGGCAGGAGTGTGAGTATTTGATTTCGATTTGGGAAAGTTCTGGAGGACCGAACTCAGAGGATCTATGAACACTGTCATAGTCCTACAATTGGATTTTGTCAACAAACACAGACTTATTTTCTAGCTCAAAATGGGTCATTCCAACTATATTACAGGGCAAACTATATAGCTCCAACTATATTACAGAAATAGATGGAAACAGTGGTTAGAATGCAATTCAGAGACACAGTCTCCATACATATGTTTATTTTACTCTGGTTAATGCTCAAGCCCCAGGAGCCCCAGAATAATCTGGACTCCTGGACGGCGTCATTTTCTAAAGTCACGTTCTCTTCTGTCTCCTGTACACCCTCTGAAGCCACGCCAAGGAGTAACACTGACCTCACCTACCTCCATCAGGACAGAGCAGCATTTTCTGAGAGGGGGGCAAAGATTTGCTGGGAGAGCTCCCCAATTGTCACAAATCACCCCAGTGTCTGAAATGATGACAGGAGCACAAGGCTAAATGCTACTACACTAAACCTTCTGTAACTTGGGCACCAATGAACCTTGTTTCCATTCTGTCTGTATTCTTGATACCCTCCTGCATTTAATATTTAACTCTTACTGTTATGTACATGGCAATACTTCAAAGAAGTATTTAATGTCTTAACTACATGAACAATCTTTTCATGTAGGGCTATTGGGTTCAGAGTGATGCTTTCAGGTGCCGCAAGCAACTGAGGTTTCATTCAGGTTCCTGTGTTCACACAGCAGGGTGCTGAGATCTTACAAGGAAGCAGAAGACAGAAACAATGATCACTCTGCAACCCAGATAGTTTGAGCCATTGACTCTGGGCCCTGATGGGAAACCTTCCCCAGCTCCACTGCCTTCTCGCCTCTCCCAGGGCTTAGCAACCTGGAGCTTCAATTCCACGTTCTCACCCTGTGTCCTGCTCTGGCCCCACCAGCAGGTGAATATTCAACCCTGTCCCACTTGCCTAGTCCTGTCACAAATGAATCCCTGCTGCGGTTCGCTCGGCAAGGGCAGCCTAACTCCTTCAACATATTTTAGAAAGATTTGTAACATCATAGGCATTTAAAAGAAGGACCAGGCACCTGTGAAGCTTAAAACGAAATGAAACAGAATTCCGTCACAAAGCATCCAGCTCATTAAGATTACTTTCCAAAAACTAGTACAGGATTCGGGGCAGCTGCTGAAGGGAGTTATGGAAAACAGAAGATATGCAAACAACTGTTTGAAAAAGATTGTTCAGGGAACTTTAAAAAATTCCCAGTTTTATTGAGCTATAATTAATTGACATATTGTATTAGTTGTAGGTGCATGACATACAGCTTTATGTACATATTACACCAAAATGATCCCCACTGTTAGTTTAGCTCATACCCATCACTTCCCATAGTTACAGTTTTTTTTCATGTGATGAGTACTTTTAAAAGCTACTTTCTTGGCCACTTTCAAGTATATAGTATTGTGAACTATGGTCACATCTCAGGATTTAGTTATCTTATAACTACGAGTTTGCACCCAATTCTCCTACTCCCCACCCCCTGCCTCTCTGAGGGAACTTTTCAGGGGGTAGGAGACTGGACAAGGTGACCTTCCAACTGTGGGATTTAATCATTGCCATGGTCTCCAAGATCAAGATTGGCAGGAACCGTCCAAGTTATTCTCAGCCAGTGTTTAGTCACACAGGGCTGGATGGGGACCACGTCACTAAACCACCAGCGAGTGAGACCTAAAGAGGCACAGGGTCAGGTCTGGGAAGGAGCCTGCGCCCCACTCTCAGGGAGGTGAGAACACTCGGGAAGCATGAGAGGAAAGGGGTGTTTCGGGGTGCCCTCTTTACCTGCCTAGATGGCTTTTCTTCTCCTGATCCCATCACAACAAGCAGACCTCTCTGAGCCTGGATAAGCGAGCCTGGTGACAGCAGGGCCACCGATGCCTGCCTCGGGAGTCCAAGGGACACTCAGAGGTACCTATTTCATGTCCATTTAGATCCATTGCAGACAAGGGAAACCATTTGGTGTAATGATTGTAGACTCTACTTCTCGTTGTCTGTTTGCATAGAACTCGTGAAGGGCTGGGGAGACTCTTCCTCTGGCTTAGTGCCTCCATGCTCTCTTAAATTAATCCCCTAGTCTCCATCCACCCTCAGTCTGTAGAGGAAGTCAGTTGTCTGGTTAGTATCTTGGGGAAAGAATCTGGGCCGCACAGCTCAGCTGTTCCTTTTTCCCGTTGCAGATTTCCCTGTTGCGGAGCAAGCCCTGCCCGGAGCCCGTGCCTGCAGAGGGTGCGGCCCTGTGGGGTGGCCTGTGAGCTCCGTCCACCTGGGCATTTCAGAGTGAAGTCTGCACAACCCCCAGGCTGCAGATCCACAACCCCTCTCACCAGCCGGCTTATCGTCAGAAGGATTTCCAGCTGTTGACTGTCCCATTTTCTTCAGGAATTGTGAATTCAGGGGGAGAAAACTGGGTTTTATATACAAGCTTCCAAATTCCCAAACAGCTCCAACATTCAGAGGAAATTCTTTACACTTTTTCATGCTAACCACCCCGATCCAACGTACATGGACATGCACACACACACACACACACACACACACACACACACACACTTCCCCTCCTGCTTTCCCAGCCTCTGCTCTCCTGCTCTCAGAGTCCAGGAGTCTTTAGCATGTCAGGCTGGATTATGTGGCCTGAAAGCCTCCCGGTTTCCTTCCACAGAGGGGAAACCTTTCACTGATGACATGCCATGGCTCATGCCCTCACTCAGGTAATGTGCATGTATCTTTTCTGCCACGTGGACACACAGACGTCACAGAGCTACTCTTTTGTGGAAGGCCTCAGGGCTCTCAGAAGCTACCTCCTTTCTGTCAAACTGCCTTCCTTTCCATTCAAGATTCCTGGGGCCATTTTCCTCAACCTCAACACCAGGAGCCTGGCCCTGCCCAGTAGGAGTGGCCAGTCATTTTTACAACAGAACCATTTTCCAGCACAAAGCCACCAGCAAGGAAACAAGACTGTCTCCACCCTCAGGTCAATGTCAGGTCAGATAAGCACATTCTGGAGGGTTCGAGTATCTGTAGTGACTGGTCCCACAATCTCATCTCCTCCTTGGGCAAGGCTGGGCACACCGATGATTTTCTGACAGTTGCCAGAACCCAGGGCTCTGTCGAAGGTGGGAGGGAATGCTGATAAGTCACTCAAGATGATAGGGAAGGAGAATTCGTTCCCACTAATGTGGTTTCTGATCTGGTAACTGCACTCATTCCCTGCCAGAGCCCCAGGGGGCCTGGAAAGGGGCCCTGACTTAGCCCTCCAAGCTCTCCAGCACCAAGAACTTCGGAAGGCCTTCCAAATATATTTATTGCCATGTAAATGCAAACTCATTTAGGGCATCACACAAGGTTGACAGGTGCACTTGTGCAAGGTGTGGTGGCAATAAAACCCTGGGGTTGTACAGCGTCCAGGGAGGCACAGGCAGCAGCCTGCGGTCATGCAGGGGAGCCAGGTGGCTAACTGTGTGTCCTGACAGAGTGGCCTGCTGGGGCTCTTTTGGCACTGTCTGGGCTTGATCATCAGTTTTGGAGGTTTGGCCATCTCATTTATGAAGAGACTAGAGACCTCTCTTAGGAACAGCCCACCTTAGCTGTGCTTTCACAGGCTTCTGTGATTTGAAATGAGAATTACAGCAGCCTGGAAAACCTGGGTGGGGACATAGGACACACTGTCCCTGGACAATGCTGAGACAGGCACCATGATGCTGACCCCATGATGCTCCTGGATCTGTGGTCAACTATCCCTTGTCCGGTGGCTCTACCTTTAGAGATGAAGAAATGTTTCTAAGTCCCGGTGTCACCGAGTCCTGCAAGGCTGTGGCAGTCTCTCCTAGATGAGGTTTCAGATCTTGTGAGCAAGTTTTATACTTGAACTCACGACAAGGTGGCAACCTTAATTCCAAATTCTTTGGGGCAGCTTTACACCAACTCTCAAATATGAAGATGCTACTGAGGCTTGCCAGCATCTCTGCCTGTTCCACTGTTCACCAGCCACTGAACACACCATGGCCACTCCCCATTCCACTGACGGCACACCCTCTGCCTGACCCCCACCTTCTCCAACACAATGCTCAAGCTCCATCTCCTGCAGGAAGCCCTTCCTGACCACCCTACCCATTACTGATCACTCATCCTCTGAAAGTCTGCAGTACTTAGAGCTAATGGAACATAATTTAGCCCCTAATTGGGTATTGGCTAGTATCAATCACTGTCTTCCTGTGTGTTCTATCTTACCAACTAGACTCCAAGCCACTTAAGACCAGAAAATGCATTTCATATTTCTGCAGCCTCCCCCACCATGTCCAGCGCAGTGAGAACACTTGAAGGTACTGGATAAAAAGGTGCACATTAAATATCTCTTTGATGCTCCAAATACCACCATATTTTCTCTGCATGTCAAATCTGCCTCCCCCAGGAAACATTTCTCAACCACTGTGACTCACACCGATGTCGCCTGCCTTCCTGACAGCACTTTACTGTCCGAGCCAGGCTCTTTGTCACTCAGTTCTGTTCCATCGGAAGGTAGCCTCAGCTTAAACTACAGGAGTTCTGTCTGCACACCTGCAGCCAGGGTTTGGGTGATGTCTGCTCCAGGCAGAGGTGACGCCTGGCAGGACAAGGTCTCGGCCAGTGTGTTGTTGTGCTGAGGGTCACCCTCCCCACCAATGGGAAGTCACCCCCAGCCTTACCAGCACTGTCTATGGAGAGTCAGGCTTTTGCACGAGGTGGACCTGGGCATGAGTCCTGGGCTGTCGCTTCTGCAGCGCCCCTGCAGGCAGCACCTCCCGAAGCCCACTGCTAGGCCTCCACTGGCTCATCTGTAGGTTAGCCGGGGGACGTGTGAGCCTGCCACCGTACAGAGATATTGTGAGTCTTCAGTGCCTTTACGCACTGAAAATATAAGGCATGTAGAATAGAGGTTACAGGTAGGGTCTTTGGGATCAGGCCACATGACCTTGACCAAAAGACTTAATTCTCTCAAATTCCATATAAAAGAGGTAATCCTGTGAACCTCATGAGCTTCTTGTGGGGATTATGCCAGATGATAATAGGTGCTTGTATGTTATTCTTAATAGTAATAGTGGTGGTAATAGCAGTGATATTAAAATACTGTTACCATAGTAACTGGTGTGTGGGAAGTACTCATCTTCCACCACACCGATGCTTAGGGTCCCCTTGTTTCTCCCCCAGGTATCAGGCTAGGTCCTCTGATCCCTTTGTTCACATCTACCATCTACTCAGCTCAAAGTAGGGCTTGCAGCCTCATCAAATCAGCTGAGGATGGGAGATATTTGAGGAAAAAATGCTACATTGTTGCTGACATATACTATGGAGTTAGGCTTACAGTGGTGTTTATATTGAATTTGTACCTACTTTTTTGTCCTTATTGACTAAACAACACAGTATAGTAGTTCCTTACATAGCATTTACATGATGTTAGGTATTATAAGTAATCTAAAGAGGATTTGAATTATGGGGGAGGATGTGCACAGGTTATATGCAAATACCACACCATCTTATACAATATAAGGGACCTTAGCATCTGCGGATTTCTGTATCTGTAGGAGGTCCTGGGCCCAATCCCCCAGATACCAGGGCATGACTGTCCTACCTATCAAGGCGGACCTAGGAAAGCCAGGCCTCAGCACCTCCAGTTACACAGCTTCCTCTCAGCCCCGCCACCCAGGGTACCCTGATCTCTAATTCCTTAATCCTGCAGAAAACCTGTGATAATGATTTGCAGCAGAATAAAATCTGTAAGATTCTTCCTCTAGCAGAAATTGTGATGCTGCCAAGGAATCCTATGCTAAGGCGGAAAATCACTCTCCGCCACACGATGCACTGGATGACCCACATTTGCAGGAGTTTGGTTGGGCGTGTTCAATCCTGTGGCTGCCGAATGTCTCCCACTTGGGCAGTCAGCTCCCCTCGTCTGCTCTGGATGGTCCAGGGAATTCCTCCCAGGATGGCCACCTGCCCCACCCCCACCCCAGGTCCTAAACCGATGCTAGAATGCTCTCCAACCCCCTAGTGCTTTACCACACGCAACTGTCACTGGGATCTATGAAGCAAGGCTCTGTGCTCGGAGCCTGGGCAAGTTGAGACCTTTAGTGCATTTAACTTGTGAGATTCTCCCTTCGGATTCTGTCATTTATGGTATACTACTCAGTTACTATCTATACCTTTTGGGTAGTAATTTCAGTGCAACTAAAGAGGTGCCGTAATTTACTCCTCCAAGGTGCCCGATTTTCCACACTGATGAAATCCACGGCATTCCGCTTAATCATATCAGCTGGAATTTGTGGGTCGCCTCCAGGGGAATGGAGGAGGTATAAATGTACACAGCATTGTTCTTCTTCGTTTTTCCTGCAGTTTTCTCACTCCTGATTTTAGAAAATCATGACCGTTTGATGGTGCCAAGGGCAAAGCTGGAAAACAGCAAAGAGGCTATAAGGACCTGGAGGGGGGAAGCAACTTCAGACATAACAAGGAATGATTCTAGAAGCTTCACCATGGCTAGACACAGTGTGCTGCAAATCTAGAGGAAAGACTCATGAAGAAAAGCAGCACGAACTTATTAAAGCCACAATGAGCTGATAGAGGAAGAGAGGGATAAAGAGAGCGTTAAAACCACTGATAAATCTAAAATGCATTCACCTTTGCCTATGAGATCTAGGCATGCTCAGAGGCACGTACATAGGTGCCCGGAAGCACAGAGTAACAACTGTTGCTTCCAGAGGCTCCCTGCGGCTAGAAACACAGCGCTGACCCAGAACCAGGCTGGGAAGAGGTGCCGGGGAGGCGGATTCGGGAGGTCTGGGGTCAGGCTCTCGTCCTGAATGTTAATGACACCCCAGGGGGCTCTGAGGCAGGTGGTTTATAGACCACACCTGGAGAAACTCTGAAGTAGATGACTCCAATTTTTCAGCTGTATATAATGTACACACTATCTCTAAACATTCAGTCTTTGTGTATCTTACACGTTCATAGCCTCTGTGTACACACGCGGGGAGAGACCACACCATCTGTCTCTCTACTATATGTATGGATTCCACATGGGTCTCGTTTACAATAGAACAACTGCATTTGCAAGTGTTCAGTAAAATCAAATAAACACAGCATTTGGATTTGAGTATTTTCTTTCCTCACTTGGCCCAGAAGAAGGACTTGATTTGTATCAAGAATCACAAACACAGCTCCATAGCTTGAGAACCAAACTCAGAAGCGCCTGGGGGTTGGATTTCAGGTTCCGCTTCAGACAATGTGGGGTCTCATCTTTGCTCTTCTGAAGGATTCTCTGTCCTTTCAGCCTCACACCTGAGTTTCGGCCTCCAGAGTCTGATGCCGGTGGAGGTCTCTGGGCCCTGGCAGCCATGCCTGCCACGCCCTGCCCAAGCGGAAAAGAATTTTCTCTCTTCTGTTAACCTTTCACCTTCAGGGGTGGCAAGTAAGTGTCAGCGCGTGAGCCGGTCAGGAGGGTGTGGCAGAGGCTGGCCAAAGGAGTGGGTAGAGCGGGTTCCGAGGCTCTGAGCCGGCTTCGACGAAGGAGTGGGATCCGGGTCCCTAGGGGGTGGGGGGGGTCACTTCTGTGTCACCTGTTTGCCAGTCCAGCCTAGGTTTTCTCTTTCAAAGACCCACTCTTTTTTATACATAATGTTAGAACTGGAAGAATATTTGTTTTTTCTTTCTTTTCTTCTTTTTAAGATTCCACATGTAAGTGATACTGTGCAGTATTTGTCCTTCTCTGTCCAGCTAATTTCACACAGCACAATGACCCCCAGGTTCATTCATGTTGTTGCAGATGGCGGGGTTTCCGTAGCTTTAACATTCCATTGTGTGTGTGTGTGTGACTATATATCCATACACATATATATGGGTGTGTGTGTGTGGATATATGTATATGACATTTTCTTTTCCCATTCATCTCTAGACTAATACTTAAGTTGTCTCCATGTCTTAGCTAATGTGAATAGTGCTGCAATGTACACAAGAGTGCAGGTGTCTCTTCAAGACAGTGATTTCATTTCCTTTGGATGTGCACCCAGAGGCTGGGTTGATGGGTCATATGGTAATTCTATTTAATTTTTTTGAGGAAACTCCATACTGTTTTCTATAGTGGCTGTTTCAGTTCACATTCCCAGCAACAGCATAGAAGGGTTCCTTTCTTCCACATCCTCACCGACACTTATCATCTCTCCTTTTTTGATAACAGCCATCCTAACAGGTATCAGGTGCTATCTTATTATGGCTTTGATTTGCATTTCTCTGGTAAGTGGTGATGCTGAGGACCTACCTTTTCATGTACCTGTTGGACATTCGTATATCTTCTTTGGAAAAATGTCTACTCAGGTCCTTTACCAACTTTTTAATTAGAGTATTTTTCTTTTTGCTGTTGAGTTGTACGAGTTCCTCATATAGTTTAGATAATAACCCCTTGCCATAAATATAGTGGCAAATATTTTTTTCCTATTCCATAGGTTACCTTTTCATTTTGTTAATTGTTTTCTTTGCTGTTCAGAAGCCTTTGAATTTGACGTGGTCCCACTTGTCTACTTTTGCTTTTGTTGCCTATACTTATGGAGTCATATTCAAAAAAATCACTGACAAAGAGTTTTTTCTTTATGTTTTCTTCTAGGAGTTTTATAAGGTTTTTTTCCCCCTAGGTCTTACATTTAAGTCTTTAATCAATTCCAAGTAAATTTTTGTGAATGATGTAAATGGCCTTTGCAAAGCTTTGGCAGCTTATCCCAGATGCCCTACTCTAGTTGGAGTCTTTCCCCTTCCAGTCAATGTACAGATGGGCCAAGTTTGCTTATTCTGAAGTTATATATGCTCGCGAACCTACATGCAACAAACAGCCTTTACCCCCATGCGGTGTATGCCTCACCCTTCAATGGGGAGCAATCCCATGGAAACAGGTTTCCCTAGAGTGTGCTGTACACTATTAGGATTCATTGGCTTCATTTGGGGTCATGGGGGGGAAAGAGAGAGACTGAATAAAATGGAAATAAATATTATGTTCCCAGCACTTATCTTTTCTGATTTCAGACAAGCTGAGTTAGTGGTCAGAATGCAGGTGATGGAAGTGGAAGGTAACAAGACAGACAGAAAGGAAGGGGAGACAGACTGGACAAAGCTGAGAGGAGTGATGAGTCACTGGGTCGGGACACTATTCTCCTAGCACTGCTGTTGCATTGTTTTGTTGCAAAGAGAATCAATAAAGAGATAATGCTGAAGGCTTTTAATTTAGTGAATTTCACCAAGGACCAAATGCATCTGACAGTAGCCTGCCTTTTTAAAATGCAAACACTCTGCTCAGATTTATTAATTTTCATGTTATGAATATTTAAATAAGGCTATCCCAAGGGAATCATTTACATAAAGCTAATGCACTTCCATTTTTAATGAAATGAATAGTCAACCATTAAAAATAAAATATTGATATGAATTGTTAGACTAATTGATTGGGGAAGAAAGTTACTGTGTAAGCAAACCAGAGGTTTAAGAGAAATGAATAAAAATTGAACCACTTCATTATTGTTAGCCCTTGGCATTAAGGAAGATTCAGTCCAGTATATTTCTTTTCATTTCGAACCATTGTTTTCTTAAAATGTCTAAAGAAAATTATCATTGTAAATGAAGATTCAGGTAGGAAACAAGAGCCAAAAAAGTCCTGTGATCTTCAGCAGCGGTATTTAACTGCTTGGTTCCTGACACAAAATACAGGTTGTGAGGTGAGGCAATTTTTTTTGTAATTAGACTCCAGCCCTGCTTTTTCTCCCTGGATTCAACTTAAAATACAGTCACTCAAACTGGAGACATCTCCCCTGAATTGCAGGACACCTGTGCCCTTATCAAGATGTGAATAAATGTAATATTTTAAGTCACTTAAAAGATTACTAGTTAAAAAACTTTTTGAAGTCCTTTTTTTTAAAACGAAAGAATTATTATGTGAAACAAATCCTGGCATTCCTTCTTCTAAGTATAATTTTCTGTGTTTGACTGTCTTAAAGTGATGCATACCTTTCTTTGTGTTCAAGGTTTAGGCTTAACTACTGAAGACTACTCAGTTCTCAAATTCTTTTTTAGTAGCTGAATCCGTAAATAAAGAGCACAGATTTCCCTGCCACTCCACATTCAGTTAGGAGTGAGGTGATAAGCAGAAAAGGCAAAAAAGGATTGAGTTCTGGTTTCTTGCTGAAGACCTCTTATTTAGCCATTTGATGAAGAAGGCATGTGTGGATTCAACAAAACACAGCATAGTAGGAGCTCAAAAAATGGAGAAAGTGAGTTGTTGGCATTCTGTAGACAAAAACAGAGACTAGAAGAGTGAAAGAATTGAAGATACTCAAAAGAAAATGGTTAGGGGATACAGTAGGGAGGAGAAGCAAAGGGAGTAGGGGAATGTGGAAAGAGGCAGGTATGGGAGAAGCTAAAGCAGTGGACGAAGTGAGGAAGAAAAGGTCCAGAACTGGGCTCCTAGTGTCATTTGGCGCAGTGCTTCTCATGCATACAAATCACCTGCGGATTCCCCATTCCCAAGAATGGTGTGTGTGTGTGTGTGTGTGTGTGTGTGTGTGTGTGTGTGTGTGTGTGTAAATAATATCCCAGGGAACAGAACAAAGATTTTCTCTCTCTTTCTCTCTCTCTTGCTCGCTCAGTAACCTACATTCGCCTCCTTGTTCATGCATTCTCTCTCTCTCCCAGGGACACCAAGCTCCTAGAAGATGACCAGAACAGTGTGCATGTGTTTGACTGCTGAACCCAACCTAATCCAGGAAAATGGAACTTGTGTGGCTCCTGAGTATGGGCTGAAGCTGGGGTCTGGGCCTCCGGTCAAAGCTTTAGTTGGGGGACAGCAGGTTTCAACACCTCGTGTTGGCAATGTTTGCTGCTCCACCAGCCTGACCTAACGCTGCCAGGAAGGCTTTGGGAACTGTCCAGGGAGCTACAGAAAACTCAGTAAGTAAAGGCTAATGGACCCCTCAGACATAAAAACAAACTTCTCTGCCAAGAAGATGACCAAGGAGACTGCTGAAGCAAAAAGCCCTGTTTCTCCCTCAGATGACACCTGTCCAGAAGTAGAAAAAGAATTTTTTGCCTTCAATCCTCTAGATTTTGAGAGTTTCAAGCTGCCTGAAGAGCAGTAGACGGAGCTCCTTGCCTTGGCCAGCGAGCCTCTCATACTTCCCCGTGAGGAGAGCTGGCGTGAACCACCGCTACTCCGGGCCCCCTTCACCTCTGGAGATGCCCTCTTCACCATGGGAGGTGTGTCGGTCCTTCAAACATCCTGTCCACCCTGGTGGCTGGACTACACCTGTTTTCTATGACTCGGATATTTAAATTTCTTAAGACTTTACAGCTTGTGTGTATGTATTAGTGGTTTGCATTAAGCAATTCTTTATTATTAAAAAAAAATATGCCAGTGCTGCTGATCCAGACCACAGTTTGAGCCAGCAAGATTAGAGGATCCCATTTTCATCTGCTGGAATGTGAAAAATGTCTGTGCCAGAGAATGAATTATTTATTACATACCTGTTGTATACCTAGCAATCTGCTAAGTACTCTGAAGGGTTTCAAAGGAGATGAAAACCCCCTTGTGCTGGGGCTTAGAGTCTTACAGAGGAGATAAGACAAGCAAACACAAACCCACTAGAATAAACCAGAATAGCTGGATGTTAGAGAACCTATGTGCGTGCGGCCAGAAGGGTTCAGGAAGAGAAGAGTTTGTCTCAGCTGATGGGCAGAAAAGAGGGAGTGGGACCTCAAAGTGAAATGAAAACAAAGGGGAAGAGTGTGGAGCGCAGGTGCAAGGCACTGCAGAGACCTCTGTGGGGCCTTCATACTCTATGGCAACCCCATGCCGGGATCATCTTTGGGGCAGAAAAAGGCAACAATTGTGGCTGGATCGGAGTTCAGATGAAAAGGCAGGTGTTTCCTGAGCACCCAGCACATGACTGGACAATCATATAAAATCCGATTGTACACACATAACACTGGCAATTGGCTTTGGACCTAAATTTCCACTAGAAATCTTTGTCCTCATGCAGCTCTTTTCCTGAGTTGTATGGTGACAAAGGAGTAAATGGAGGCAAGTAAACCACAGGTGATTTGTGATTTCATGTCTAACATGCTGTGTGGTTTTTGTCGAGGGGCAACTTCCCAGACCTCACATTCCCCTGCTGCACTAGGAGTAGTGCTCACTCGGGTCCGATAAACACAGAGGTTCTCACAACGATCCTTCCTGCGTGGTCCTTGTGTGCCACTCACAGGCACCACCTACCCACCCACTCCTCCAGCTGCCTGATGAGATGGGCTCGTTATCAGCCCTTTTACAAGTGAAGAAATTAAAACTCAAAGCTTTTAAGTCATTGGCAAAAGGACACAAGTGGCTAATAATCAGCGAAGCTTATCCCAAGGCTGTCTGATTCCAAACTCTTATACCCAATTCTGCAACATTTCACACCTCCAAGATGGTGATTTTTAAACCATCATCATTTCAAAGAAAACCTCAAACTCAAAACTGTTTCAGAGTATTTTTAGGACATGACTTCAGGAGCCAAACACCGCTAGAAAAGAACACAGAATCATCTGATGCGGACTGAAAGGACCTTATAATACACTTGGTTCACTCTTCTTTCCTCACACAAGCGGCCACCTATGCAGCCAGGCTGCGGGCCCAAAGTTACACAGCTGGTCCTAGTAACAGCTGGTTCTATTATATTTTAATGTGTTTCAAGTGCAGTGTATTGAATAGGAGAGCCAATTTTTGCACTGACTTGTTTCTATTTCTTTACAGTCAAGAGCCATTTTCTGGCTTCCTTTATACCTGCATTTCACAGTGACATTGAAAATAAATGTCTTAGGGACTTGGAGAGGCCTTGGGTCAGGCAGGTCTCTCCTGAAGCTGATTGACAGTTCCCAACAAAGATTTGGATTCTGATATTTCCTGGGAGAAGGTTCGGGCATGTATTGCTTCAGGGAAAAGTGGTAGAAAACAGTTTTCTCGGTACTCAAATGGATGTGATATTCTTTAACAGAAAAAAAATGATGATATTGAGTCATAAAATATGCTTAAAAGATTAAGACCAAAACACTATCAAGAGTCTTATACTATTCATACTCTTTAATTTAGTAATCATTTCTATAAATGCATTTTAAGGGAAAAAATCTGAAATTCACAGAGATGTATAGACATGAATGTTCATCTCAGCATTACTCGTAAAATGTTTTTTTTTAAGAATATACCAAAAGCAACCTAACTCGTCAACCTCAAAGCAAGGCCCAGAACACAGAATATAATGAAGCCACTAAATAGTATTCATAAATGAATTCAATGGCATGAGGAGATGCTTATCATACAGTGGGAGAAAAGGAATGAAACAATATAAATAGCATGACCTAAAACATGTAAAAAATGCATAGAAAGTGGAGAACACACCAAAGTGTTATCGGACTTGCCCCATGGGTGAGGTAACATTATAGGATTAAGAATGATCTTACCCTTTTTTCTAAACTTAGCATAGTTTTCCAATTTTTATACAAGAGAATGAGTTTCTTGTATAGTTAAGAAAGAAACTTTGAAAGAAGAGGCACAGAAAACTCTGTACAAGCAGCGAAGATGACTTCTCATGAAACCCCTGTTTTGCCCTCCATGCAGAGCTGCCCAACTACCACAACACGGAGCTGTGTACAATGACTCCAAGCAGGTGCGAGCAGTTGCAGCAACACTGGGGGCTGGTGCAGGAGGCCCCTTCCGGAGCTGCGGCTCAGAGGTGGAAACCGGTCTTCTGAGAGACAGGATGGGGACAGGAGCCGGCATCAGGCAGGTGAAGATAAAAGGTTTTCAAACAGCCAGTCAACCCCCTAATCCCCCCCTTTGGTTTTATTGAGATATCATTGATATAACCTTGTACAAGTTTAAGGCGTACTGCATGTTGATATGATACATTTACATATCACAACATGATCACCAACATTGCATTAGCCAACATCTATCAACTATCTCAGGTTATGGAACTGAAAAAGCCGGTGTTCATGCTGCCTGTCACCTACTAGACCCAACAAGCAGAGTCAGCGATTGAATCTTTATGAGCACTTTATTCAGATGGTCGGTGATCTGAGAAGATAGCAGGTGTGTACCCTAACGACCATCTTGACTTCCATTTTAAAACATTCCTTTAAAAATATTTTATTTGTTTATTTTTAGAGAGAGGGGAAGGGAAGGAGTAGGAGTAAGAGAAACCTCAATGTGTGGTTGCCTCCCATGTCTCCCCTACTGGGGACCGGGCCTGCAACCCAGGCATGTGCCCTGACTGGGAATCGAACCCCTTGCTTCACAGTCCCACGCTCAATGCACTGAGCTACACCAGCCAGGGCAAAAACAACCCTTTTTATAAGAAGAAAAGTGTAGATAAGGGGTTTGGAATTCCAGGGAAAAAGTTAATCAGATAAAAGCTGGAGCATTCTTTCACCTGCGTCCTGGCTATGGGTGTCTCACCTTGGAGCACAATGTCTCAGATACCATTTTGATTGCTTGAGACCTTCTAAGCCACAAAGGTGGAACTGTTTATGGCCTCCTGGAGTCAGGGTGGGTCATACCTTCAGTTCCTGAAACAATAGGTTTTTACATATGCTGATTACTAAGCTTATGAGCTATTACTGGAAGCTAATTCTTCCCCCAGATTTGAGTCCCTCATCAGTTACAGGTGTGAAAACTAAGGCCAGAGAGATGGAATGACTCTGTTATGATCATGCAATGAATGACCAAGACCCCCAGCTCCTAGTCCGTTTGGTTCCACTGTCCAAGCTGCCTGCCTATCTTTGAAAGAAGATAGTGCTGGTGCTTTAAACAGGCATCTGCAGTTTACTGTTACAGTGGAAACTGTGGGTTTTCACTGTTCCTCTACATGATCCCGGCAACAGTCGTGGGATACCCAACACTGGCAGCACCACTGCACGCTCGTCCAATTCATTTCTGAAACGTTCAGATCCTGATCTAAAAGTCAGCAGACTGCCTGCCAGGATGTGTGGAGGTAATCTGCATTTCTGGAATTCATGGAGGCGAAAGGGAGAAGGGTATCCAATGGACATGCTGTTTTCAGAAACTTGGTTCAGCTCCCTGGTAAAATGGGAATATTTTTAGCTCTCTTGGCAGAAAGTATTCAACTGTTTCCTGGCCGTGGGCATAGACCAGAAGGGCCACACTTGAAAATATAGAGAGAAGTTGGGATCTCTGATGATAGATGGCAAGGAGCAGAACAAAGCCCTAGACACAATAGAGAAAATCCTGTTAGGATGGAAATGTTGGATGTGGCAGTCAGTGGGGGTAATGCACTGGGGATGGGATGGAGCTGGGGGCAAAGGGAAACCTCCTCTGACTGGTACCTATGAAGAGCCACACCCTTCCTTATAGGGAAGTGGGTGCCTTAAGCTTTCTAACCTTGACACCCGTGTGGGACCCACGGGAGCAGTGGTCTCAACATCACGGACTCTTACTTTCAGCAGTGAACCCTACGCTGCCATGTCTTATTCCCAGGTGTGCCCGTCCATTCTGGTTTTGTGGGTACTTGCCATCGTGTTGGTGGAGATGGCGCACAGGTGCGGATAACAACCAAAAGGTGAACAATCAAGGGGGGGGGCTTTTCCAAGCTCCAAGATATAGAGTAACCTGTGGGGGCAACTTTGCCAGAAAAGTCCTCGGCCCCCACCCCACCACCCCCTGCCCAACACAGATGAAAGTGACACTACCAAGACATGACATGCTTGGGGAGGAGAGGTGGCCGATCCCTCAAAGGGGAAGGGCCAAGAGCCCCTTCCTCAAGGGGCTTTTATTGGGTTAATTTGCACAAGAATACAGGTAAGGATCAAACAATAGACAGCATTCAGAGAACTATGAGGGCTTATTCTCAGTCAGGGTCAGATAGCTAAAGAGCCATAAAACTTTGAGGAACACACTTCTTGCTTGGACCCTTATCATTTAAATGAGAGCATTCTAAACAAAGCAGGTTTCACAGGACTTTTACATATTCTTTCTTATGCCCGATTTACCCTGGATACCACTCTAGCAAGGCAAGGAGCTGCATCACCTCCCCATCATAGGTTTTTAGGCTTAAGGGGATTAGAGCCAGGAAGCACTTCTCCCAGACAGAAATGGGGACTCAGGCTCTGTCACAATAGCCGGGGGTGGGGGTGGGGGCAATGAGGATCCATCGCTCCCTCTTTGTCACAGCCCCCCCAGTCCTTCTATGATGGCTTCCCAAGTGATCGTGTCTGGTCTAGGTTGCCCCTCTCTGAGGGGTCGTACCCACCATGGACATCGACAATGCTTTGGGGGCAAGGGAAGAAGCAGAAGCAGCGCTTGCTGCCAGAGACAAGCCCTGTCTCCTGTGGCCCGTATTCCGGAGGTCGCTCACTTAGCCATGGGAGGCAGTTACAGTTCCTGAAACCAGGCAACCTATAACCTATAACCAACGGTAACCTATAGTCCAATAGTAGCCTATGGTGACAGTAGAGGTCACCAGTATTTTCAGCCACCACCAGGAGACTCGGCAAGTCTCCTTTATATTTTCTCTGAGGAATGGAAAAGAACAGAGACCCTCAGGGTGGCAATAATTACACTGGAAAATACTTGCAGTAGCACCTAACAGGGATTTGTAAGAATTCAGTAAAGTAAGGAAATTAATTCAGTACGTATTACAAGGCATATATAAGAAACGATACGGTGTCTGCCCTCAGGGGCTTTCAATCCAACGAAACACAACGTAAACAGTTACTTATAAGTGTGGTGGGTAGCACAATGGGGAAGTACAAGACACTGAGATCGTGTAACAACATACACAAACTTCAGGTGTGGATCTGATTAAATGAGAGTGTATAAAGTGTTTAGTGTGGTTCCTGGTGTTCATGCTCAGTAAATTGCAGCAGTTATTTTTGTTATACTTCTGTACTGAAAAACACGCTTCAAGGGGACAATACCTTTGGACATGTGAACTGGGAAGGAAAGTCTGTGATCCACATGCCATTCATTCATTCATGCATATACTTCTTTTTAGCTTATATGTGTAAGGTGCTGTTCTCACTGAGTTACAAAAATGAATGAGACCCTATCCTCAAGGGGCT
Organism: Artibeus jamaicensis; assembly: GCF_021234435.1. NCBI lineage: Eukaryota > Metazoa > Chordata > Mammalia > Chiroptera > Phyllostomidae > Artibeus > Artibeus jamaicensis. Next base: position 15,036,871 of record NW_026522056.1, on the reverse strand, counting down.
CAAATTTTAATAAGGAAGAAGTATATAGCAGATAATTGCAAATGGTACAATAAGTTAAATGATATGCAGCCCAAAGACCAGCAAGTTCAGTTCTGCCCTGCAGGGTCCAAGGAGCCTCCAGAAAATAAGGGACGGGAACAGAGTCAGAAGGGCAGTGGCTGTTCTCCAGCGCCCCTTGTTTCATTACTGTTTGTTCCCTGAGTGTGGAGAGCTTGACAAGGTGACTGTTATTTTTGTGCTACTGTTTCCATATTTGATCTCTCAGTTCAGTCACCCAAGGCATTGCCAAAAACAAACAAAAAGGCTGGAAAGAGTTTATTGCCAAGCTAAAGCCACAGAAGTTTTGGTTATGAGATGCAGACCAGGCCCATCTCTTAACACTAAAAGGATCTGTTTCCATAAGGCACAACTCAAAAACTAAACCGTGATGTGATCAAAATTTCAAAGAGTACTGCGGTCATCTGTGTATCCGAGAAGGTGAGCTGTTTCTGCCTCCTGACCCCTGGACAGCCAGCCACCAGTGCTTGAGCCGACCAGGCTGGCCTCACAGAGTGCATCATCCAAGCTGCATCCCGGGTGGGACCCTGTCCTCTCCTGGTTCTGACCGCCAGGGACAGAGCCTCAGCACCATGGGGGCAGAGTTGGTCTAAATTTTCTCACAGCAGGCGGAAGGAGAAAAGAATAATAATTGGAGGAAAGTTCCTGAGGCCTTCCTGGAGAAGGAAGGCAACGGTTTTGTTCCTTTAAGCCTGTCTGTGACTGAGAGACAGAGGCCGGCTCCACTCTCTGGCCTTTTTTCTGCCAGGAACTTGGGCCAAGAAGCAGAGCCCAGATCAGGGAGTTGACTGATGGCCCAGAGAAGCACAGAGCCATCGGGTGCCTTCACGTGGGCGCCTGCCTGGTCTCCTCGTGGGAAGAACAGAATCACTGGTTCTGCCAGCCCCAGGCCCTTGAGACTTCCCATGTCTCTGGCCCTGAGGGTCACCCCATGCAGAAGAGGGCAAAATTAGTCCTGCTGATTCGAGCTGGTTCTGCAGTCAACTGGAGATGAATCAAACTGGTCCCTTTTTTTAACTCAAGTCCAAAAAAGCAAGCAAACAAACACAGCTCTAGCAAAATAGGAAAAAGAGAGTTTGTTCCTACAGGGAAGAAGGATGTGGAGGATAGCTACTCCTGACTGCTCCTCTCTTGGCCCCAATAACTTTGACAATCTGCCCAAGTCCTCTCCCACCCTGGGATCTTTACATTCAGAGAAAAGGCCCATTCACCAGGGAAAGGAGGCTGAAAGGGCCACATTTCATTTGTTTGCTTTCTTCCAAGCTCCAGAATATTCAAGCGTGTGACCCAACTGTGTAACGCAAGTTTCATAAACCAATAAATCTGATTTCCCATTTGCCCACAGTGCAGCCCAGAGAAAGGAGACTCCAGAAAGAATCTACTATAGAAAAGCCCTTTCTGCAAAGGGACTCAGATGCCCAGGAGCTGCCATGTCTCTACCCGAAGATGAAAAGCCAGAAGCAGGAAAAGTCGAGAAGGAGGAGGCAGTGAGGGGTAAACGATCAAGGCAGCTTCCAGGACAGTAAGGAATATTCCCCCTTAACAGTTTGATCCCTCCTTTGGCTCCATGGCTCCCCCAAGGAGTGAAGGCTCAGTGATCAAAGTGCGGGCCCTCTCACTCTGGAAATTCCACACAGACCTGGGAAAGCCGGTGGATTCAGAAAGGATTTCCACCAAGATATTAACAGTGATTGTCCCCACGTAGCAGGAATTTATGGAGTTTTTATGTTTTTCTTGATCGTTTGAGCTTTTCTTCATAATAAACCTGAGCGCTGTTATAATCATGAAATAAAATACTCAAATCATCATGGTTTTCTCCTTCCAGAGACCTCAGTAAAATAAAAAAGGTAATAAACTCACAATAGTCAGGGTTTGGGGATGACAGTGAAGGTCAGATTCTAACCCATTTTCGGAAGATGTAAAGAAAACAAAAACCTATTGATCGATAATTAAATCAAGAAAGCCATCTCCCAGAATGTTGGGGAGGGGCTAAAAGGAGGGGCTTATTAGCAGGGAAGGAAATTCAAGTTGCCTGCAGATGAACTAGCCAGTTGGTGGCGCCCTACACTCTCCTGACCCATCCCTGAGTTTGGAGCTTTCCTAGCCAAACCCTGGGCAAAAATCAGAGCTCTCTTCTCTACAAAGGCTGACATTTTTTCCCCTGAGAATTAGGGCACCTAGACTCCTGTGTAACCACCCCCCAGCTTGAGATACTCGAGAGCTTCCTAGCCAGACCCCTCTTTCTGCTCACACCAAAGTGAGGCCCACCCTTCAACAAGCCACAGCAAATGGAGACATGGTGTCAGGACGTTAACAAAGAGTGATCAACGGAATCCGTTTGACCCAAGGGCACAGCCCGAGCTTCACGATGTTGGACCCGCAGTATAGTCCTAGCTCGGTGCCTGCCTCCATGTTTTATGGAAAGAATCGATTCATGTATTAATAACTTCATTTTATATTAACATAAAGCTTATTAGTTTCCAACTTGGAGAGTCAGCCTGATGGAACACAAAAGACGTCAATATGGTTGTAGAAAAAAACGTAATGTGATCAACCTTGACAGTATAAAAACAATTCCAGATGCCAGAAAATGAGAAGGAGATGGGGAGAAGGGTGGAGTACTCAGGTCTTAATCTAATTTAGTTGGGAATCAAGAAGTACTTTCTATGTAAATTGGCACAGCCATTATGGAAAATAGTATGGAGGCTCTTTGAAAATTACAAATATAGAAATACCATATGACCCAGTGACCCGGGAAGGAAGGAAGAAAGGGAAGGAGGGTGGAAGGGAAGGAGGGAAAGGAAGGGAGAGAGGGAGAGAATTCGATATCTAACTGCTGATGTTCTGTCAATATCAGCCAGCATAAAGTGTCAGATGGTAAACAATCAGTCTGATTGCTCATTTGAGTTTTCCATCTCCTTCTGAAAACAATCTGACTTTCTGACAGTCACTACTTTGGAGTTTGAGGCATGAGGTACAGCAGCCCGGAAGGACATTCAGGTCTTGGGCCCTGGACTGGCTCACTGTCTCCCCTGGTCATTGACTGTCAGCCTCTTCTTGCCCGTGCCTCCTACAGACTCACCCAGCTGGGACCAGGACTCTCCTTCCACACCAGTCCCTTCATCCCAGCCTCGTCTCTCCAACTTCTGGCCTCCAACCCAGTCAACCCAAGGCTGAGCCCTGGCTGCCGGGCCCAGGGAGCATAGAGAAAAAAGCACCCTTGTTAAGCCTGGACTGCTCGGGAGATGGATGACCTGAGACAACTCACTCGCAAGGAAGGCTCTGCACTTCCTAGAATCATGCAGTGTACAGTGGATACAAGAGCCTTGGGGCCGAACCAAGCTACTAAAGCCTAGATTTGCTGCTAGTTTGTCACATTGGCCAGAACACTTTTCTTCTCTGAGCCTCCTTTTCTTATCTGTAATGTAAGGATAATGCCATCTCCCACAAGCATGGTTTGACGAGAAAGATTAAATGAGACCTTGCATATAGACAGCATACCATACTTCTGAGTAGGTGCATAAGTTTCAACACCTTCCCACCTCCATTTTTCTATCCTCCTTCCCTTTACATTATATAAAAGTGAGTACAAAGTGCACAACAATGAAATGCTTAGCACATGATCACATGTATGATTAATTAATGCTAGGACTGATAATAATTTTACTGTTTTGCTATGAGTCTCTATCATAATCTGTGGCACACATTCACTTGGGAAAAAGTCCCTCTTCTGGGCAATTTGTCTTGAAGGTGGAGGAGGCATCGGGGACCACAAGAATACATTAGGACTTAGGGTTGTAACATTTTTTTTTAGAGAGAGAGAGAGGGGAAGGGAAGGAGAAAGAGTAGGAGAGAAATATCAATGTGTGGTTGCCTCTCAGGTGTCCCCTACTGGGAACTGGCCTACAACCCAGGCATGTGCCCTGACTGGGAATCAAACCAGTGACCCTTTACTTCACAGGCCCATGCTCAATCCACTGAGCTACACCAGCCAGGGAGGGTCATAACATTCTTAAATGTTAAAATTAGTAGGACCTTTGAGGTTAATCAGCTGTCGTTTGTGGAGGAGGAACTGAAGATCCAGACAAGTTAAGTTGCCAGGTTCAATGGCACATACCAGATCAACCCAATTTCCATTCCCTGCTCTTTTGAAATGAAAGATATTCTGAGAAGGTTGCTGCGTCAAAAGAATATATTGTGCAATAAAACAGGGTTATAACTATGAACCGTTTAAAAAACAAGGTCATAACTGTGTATGATGAGAAGTACTTAAACTAAAACGGATGCATTTTTAAAGGGTTTTTTTTTAATGTGCAAACATTAAATGACACTACAGTTAAATGCCACTCTGCATTAAGGGAAAATTCTGCCTGGGCATCAAAACTATTTGTAGATGGTGAGTTTTTAAAACAGTATCCACTGAATGCAACAGGCTTGATCTATTCCAGCCAGAAACAACCAGAAGTCTTGTTACTTAGTGTTTTACAAACAGGGCTAAAAATGTGCCGCATAATTTATGTAAGAAATGTAGATAATTTCTAGTGTTTTCTTGTATCTGATGAGTTAGTACACATAGTAAATGTACTAACTAGCACATCCATATTTTTATGGAGTTTCTTAGGATTGAGGAACTAGAAGACGATTGGGATAGGATACGATACAACAGACATGATATCAGGAAGTTATTTTGGAAGCCAGAGAGTCTTGAGAGTTCGAGCGTTGGCCAACATTAGCATGGTTCCAGGCTATGATCTATGGTCTAGTTGGTGTTAATGTCACACTTATTAGGAAACTTAGCGAGAAATCATTTGTAAGGGCCTAGAATTTATGCCTGTTTGTTTAATTATTCACCAGCAATTGGTTAGTAGTGAAAGGTTAGGAGTGGGAAATCTCAGGGATGTAGTGAGGAACACTGGCACTGGGTATGCTTCTGTGGCTTGAACTGCCGACAGTGACCCTCCTGAAGCACAGGTACCAGGTTCTGCTGTAGTTCATGGACTTTGGATGAATCAGTTTAGGTGCTTTTGAGTTGGTGAAAGAAATTGACTTATTTATGTGAGCCAAGGGAAAATCTCCATGACAACTCACAAAAAAAATCAACTTGGAATCTTCCTTTTCGAGAGTGTCCATGAGTTAGGTATCTATACATTGTAGTTTTAAAATGTAAGATTCAATTCACTCATTTATAAAAAAAAATACCTCTAAGATATTCATTTTGTAGGGGATAGTCTGGTTCTCTTGACTACACTGGAATGAGTTTTGCAGTAATGAAAGTGAGAGTATGAACTTCAATCCCAAAATTGTAGGTGTGAAGACTGGATTCCAAAAAGTGTATTTTAAACTTAATGAAAATGAAGTAACACTATTGAGTTTGCTTAATCTTAAAGAATAAAGGAAGCACTATTAATGGATATTATTAAGTTGTAGGACAAAACAGTACTGAAAACTAGATAAATGTGACAATATTGAAGGAACAGCATTCTAATGGTGCAAATATTCTGTTCCTGTTCAGAACACAAAATGAAAGACATGGACCTTTGGTACAGAAGAAAAGACGTCGGGTTTCCAGGTTCGTATTGAAGATGAATTATAAAAAGGAAAAATTTGACTTATCATTAAATATGTTTTGCTCTTAATTTGCATTTCCATAAACATCAACTGTAAACGATATTATGCATATTTATACATTACCTGCTTTCATTAACGTTCAGTAAAAATAAAGCCCGTGGGCCGGATTTTCTTAATTCCAGGCTACTTTGCTCATTTCTGTCACCTGCCTGCTGGGTAGGGAGTCATCTTCCAGCCCCAAAGGGCCCCTGGAGCAGAGGGATTGCTGGTTTCTGCACAGCATGAGGCTGATGCTGCAGATGAAATGTCTGAGTTCAAGGGCAGAGCGCCACCTGGCCTGGGCAGCAATGCAGGCCTTGTCACCGCACAGGCCAGCATCTGCGGACTGCCCCACGTGAAGCCTTGTCTGTGACACTGTGTGGCACCGACATCCAGAGAGACTAGTTGGCCACTAAGAGTTTTCAGTTCCCCCTGCGCCGGCCTTGAAACCAGACTGAGCAACAGCACTAAGGACTGAGGTAGCCTGAGGTACAGGAATATTTTTGAGTCGGAAATGGGGGAGATATTTGTTTTCCTATTAATAGGACCAGTTGGGGCCTAGCGATTGATAGAAACAATAAAGGACAGATAAATGAATATTTTTGTTCTTAGTACCTAGAAGTACGTTAATCATAACCTTGCTTTATGACATCCTCATGATTGGCCCATGCATGGTCTTCTTTTAGTGTTTTGGTCAGTGCATTTATTTAATTATTCAGACCCAGGAATGTATTTGTCCTCCAAGTTCCATCATGGAGAACCCTGGGCGTCACAATGAACCCTCCTCATATGCGATCTCAGAGAAGGGAGTGAAGACAGGACAACCCGTGTTGATGGAGCATCTTCTCCTTGCCAGGCGCTATGCTGAACCCTTTGCAAACATTTCCTATTTAATTCCCCCAAAAGTGTTCCTGGCAAACAGAAGCAAGCCAGTGGTTCCTGGTCTTTCCTGCCCGCGGTTCATTCCCACTACTGTCAACTGGCTGGTCAGAAATAGAATCCCTGTGAGTGACAAGAACATTTCAGTGCAATATTTGCAGGTGGTTGGGTGATTTGATGTTGGGTGACTTTCAATTTTCACAGCTGAACTTTAAAATCTCATTAAATCAGCTTTTTGTTGCTATTTGCTGAGTTTAAATCGGCAGTGATTCAGCAAACAAGCAGACACAGCAGGTCGCCTCTCCTGGCAGGTATGAGAGACCCACAAAGGATACAACCGAGAACAAAAACTGTGGCCTCAGACTGAAAGCTCTGTGAGTCCCTTCCTAAGAAATACCTTCTGCAGATCCTAACTGATCTGTGTGAATGACTTTGATAGAAGGAGACTCTTCTCCCTCACGGTTGGCATTGTTTGCACTGGCAGAAGCGTTGGATGGGTGGATCACTGAGAGGTTTGAAAATGTCTGCTAGTGTCTGATGCAACCCCATGTCCTGAATAACATTAGATTAAAAAAGAAGAAAGTTCTGGACCAGAAAGTTTCTCTGAGATTTATAGCTGCTCCGAATCCCCTCACTGCCCCTTATCTAAGGTTCTAAAAGCCTCTCTTAGCCTCCGTCTGCAAGAATCATGAGGACAGATCTTGCAGTGGCTCCCTATTTATTGTCTGCTTCAGGCAAGGGACTGTGTTTGGCCTGCTGAGTCAGACAGAGCCCCTTGCTGAAGTGGCTCTCAGTCCAGTGATGAAGTCGGAAAGGGCTCTGGAAATTGTAATTCAAGGTCAAGAGAAAGAAAGGCCACAGGGAGTACGAGGCAGGAATAAGTCCTGAGAAAGGAGCTAAAGATCAACATGCTCTTTCTGGTGAGAGTTGCAGATTTGGAACTAGAAGGTGCAGCGGGACCTCTGTGACGGAGGAGAGGACAGGCAGCTGCTGGGTGGAGACGGTGACTTGCATGAGGATGCGCAGAGAAGACTTCCTGGGGCTGGAGCCACTGTGAAAAGGGGAAATAAGAGGAAAAAGATCAAAGCCAGATATAGGGAGAGCAAGACCTTACCCTGCAGTCCCCCCTCAGTGCTGTGGCCTCCCCCTGAACTTGACCCCTCACTTGTGTCTTCTTCCTGCTGCTCTCAAGTCTGACTGAGCAGGGACACAGTCTTGCCCCTGTTCTTCCTCCCCCCTCTCTGTTCTCCTCAGTAGCCAGGTCCCTGAGTAGATTACCAAAGGACTACATTACCAATTGACTAAATTGACTAAAGTCCGACCGATTCCTCTCTGAGGGGCCCACCTCTAGAAGTGAGCACTTGGAATTCTTAGCAGCGTCCCTGAAGGCGCCCCGGGCAGCCTCCCACCGTGTGTATCAAGACCCCTAATCATCCCTGACAGGCAGACAGGCCTCATCTTGGCAGCCCTCTCCCTCCCACCTGGAGGTCACTGGGACCAATCGCAGGCACGTCTTTAATTTCAGGTCTCTACGTAGGTAGCATTCTAGAGGATTAAGGTCCGAATAAAGGCACAAAGCCCCTCTTCAGCCCTGGGGCATCAGGGGGGTCCCAGTGTCGGTATGACCTTCCTGGGGTGCGGCCAGGAGAACAAGCCGCCACTCAGCCTGGCTGGCTGTTTACACGGGGACCCAGGCGCTCCGACCGGCTGCTGCCCGGGCCTGCGGCTGCGGACAGGCAGTGTGGGTGGATAATGTGGGCATTCATTTCCTGCAGCTGCTCCTCGCAGGGGCGCTTACCAGGGCAGAGGGAGTGAGCGGGATGGGTGTGCGGGAGGCAGAGGGCAGAGGCGGCGAGGGCGGCTGCACAGCTCCGCTGGAGATGTGGCAGCAGGGGGCCGTGCACTGTGGTGGCTTCACCCGCCTGAGTCTGTAAAGGGGCTGGTTAAACATTTCTAGCATTTGCAAAAACTCTTCCTCATGTTCTTCCCAATGAGCTGTCATCTAAGAAAGGGTGGACAGACCCAGAGCTCTCAAATCAGTTTGGATGCCATTCAACCTCTTTTTTTTTCTCCTCTGTGCAGATGAGCTGGGTCAGTCATTCTCTCCATCATTTGCTGATAAGAGTCCTGCACGGAGAACTGGACTTTGGTCCAGCCCCAGCCTGACAACTTTGTCCGTGATCTCGGAGCAGTTATGTAACTGTTCCCGGCTTCTGTGTTCCCCCCCCCCCCTTTAAAACAGACACCATGACACTGCCCTAACCTACTTCACAGGGTGGTATGAGGGTGAAGTAAGAAAAACCACCCCAAGTGGTGTTATGCAGGAGAGGTCAGCAGGCCCTCAAGGCCTGGGGTGGGCGAGCCTGTCTGCAGAGGGCCACAAAGTAGACATTTTAGGATTTGTGTATCACCCCAGGTCTCTGGTGCACGTTCTTCTGTGTGTGTGTGTGTGTGTGTGTGTGTGTGTGTGTGTTTTCAACTCTTCAATAATGAAAAAATTATTTCCAGCTCTTGGGTCAGACAAAAACAGGCCTTGGGCCAGACTTTGCTAACCTCTACTCGCAGGCAAGGGCTGGAAGTAGGCTCAGAGGCTGTGATAAATCTATATAAACACGAGTATTAGTGAGTAAATAATACGGGGGTAGTGTGTGAATATACATATCCACAGCATTTTCTGAAGTTACCTGAATCCCAGCTCATGGGCCATTTTGTTCAAGAGCTCGTAGAATACCTTGCCATCGACTGGCTCTTCACGGCCTGGCCAGAGAACATCCATGCTCACTCGGTCAGGAGTCTCAACCTGGGGGCCAGCCCCCAGCCTGTGTTTGGCCTAAGAGCTTCATTGGACCCTCATGATCATGAAACCCTGGACACACCGCCCTGCCTTCTTAGCCAGGGTAGCCTGGGCCACTGCGGGGAGAATGGAGAGAAAACCTTTATTTGGGGGCCACAACTGTCCACATAAGCAGCAATTACTGTTACTTACAACAGCACAGAAACAGTACTTTGTTGACGATGTGTTTTTAAGCTGTTCCTTGCTTTCTCTAGGTAAACCCCAAGGAGGTGAGCTGGCTTTATGACTGCCGTTTGTAAAGAGGGGGTTGTGTTGAAGAATATTTGCATGGCTCTCCAGACACTGAAGTCAACTTTCAAGACCGGGGCAATGGTGTCTGGTTCCCGCTGTCTGTGATGAGGAGCCAGGCCCCTGCTTCCCCTTGCGTGTCCGTGTCTCCTTCCCTTATCCTTGCTCCTTGTTTGAAGGTATGAGGAGACCTATAAATGGAAGGTGGATGAGAACGGCAGAGGGCAAAGAAGGTTTACTTCATTCTGTTTGCTTTCAAAATATTTCCAAAGAGAAATACATGGCGGATCAGTAACACTTACTCAGGCTAGAATAATGAAAGCACCCAAATTTCAGACATCCACATGCAAGAGGCCATGCTGACCAAATAATCGACCCACTGGGGTACAGGGAAAAAATAGTGGAACTCCTGCTCATATTCCTGTGTCAAAAATTAACAATCCATTTCACATGGATTGACAGCACATGTATTTAATTTATAAATAAATGCATACATTAAGAAAAAGGTATACATTAAAAATACTGCAGGCCACAATATTGCTTATTGTTATAAGCAAAAAGAAGTCATTAAAAATTTGGAATAGGATTATATCCTAAGAATCCTAAAACATCAATTTCAAAGAACCTGTGCACCACAATGTTCATAGCAGCACAATTTACAATAGCCAAGAGTTGGAAGCAACCTAGGTGCCTGTCAGTAAATGAATGGATCAAAAAATTGTGGTACATATACACAATGGAATTCTATGCAGCAGAGAGAAAGAAGGAGCTACTACCCTTTGCAACATCATGGATGGAACTGGAAAGCATTATGCTGAGTGAAATAGGCCAGGCATTGAAGGACAAATACCATATGATCTCACCTTTAACAGGAAGCTAAACAACAAAACAAACAAGCAAGCAGAATAAAAACAAAAGACACTGAAATAGAGAACAGGGGGATAGTGACCAGAGGGGAGAGGGGAGGGAATTTAAGGGGGAAAAGGGGAGGGATTTGGAGGAACAAGTATGAAGGACACAGGGACGAGAACTAAGGGGGGTGGAAATGGGAGGGAGGTGGGGAGCAAGGGGCGGGGGAGGCTGGGATGGGAGAAATGGACAGAAAACTGTACTTGAAAAATAAGTAAATGAAATTTAAAAAACTTGGAATAGAGAAAAAATCATGAAAAAAAGCAAGTGTGTAGGAAAATTGATCTTTTGGACTAGAGGGAGGGATGGCTGTCGATTGATACAGAAGCTTCATGTGGTCCACACACAAGAGATGAGAAACTAAATAAGTGAAAGGAAGACCCACTAAAGAATTACTATCATTATCTTCATTATTGCCATTACATCAGTGGACCAGGTGACATTTTGGCTGGTGGTAAGCAGAAAGAATCAGATCCCCACAAAATCCCCCAAAATGCAGTCATAACCTGGGAGCATAGGTAGACCTCAAAGGTGAAGATAGAATACTTTGCTCCAGGATCAGATTTTATGAGCAACACTTACATTTTTTTCCCCCCACTTGTTTGAGGAGACAGCAAATAAGGGCCACCCATCAGGTCTGTCCAATCCCAGATGAGACTTCTTAATAAAGACTATTTATAGCCACCGATAATTACAGCAACACTGTGCAATAACCGCTGTGTGGGGCAGGTAGGTGGGGGCAGGGGAGGGGTCTGGCCACCGCTGCCTGTGTGACCGTCTTCTGGCTGCTTCTTGTTGGCTTAGGAAAGAACAGAAGGTGGATTTGTTTGTCAATTGAGCAACCTGGCATTGCCCTGTCTTTACCTGACTCTCTTTAAACATTAACTATCTCTTAAAACATTCGTGTTCCATGCCCTGGGCCAAGGGAGGCCAAGAGAAAAAAGAGGAGAAAAGGAGAAGAGAAAGGAGGGAGGAGGAGGAAGGGTCCCCACATCAACAGTTCATTCATTCTACAAACGTTCATGAAGGGTCCGCGGGGACCCAGGCGCGGCCCAGGACCCCAGGTTTGAATGCTGAGGAGGACAAGCTTCCTCCCCATCCTTGCAGGTTCACAGTCTTGGAGACAGACCAGGAAACACCACACTGTTTCCTGGGAGGGATGGAAGAAGAGATCAGAGACCTGAAAGTTCCCAGGGTCTTTGTCCTCAGGGCAGTGGTTCCCAAAGTCCAATGAGAAAGAAGTGAACTGGAATAGTTCTTTAAAGTACAGTTTCTGGTTCAGCAAGACTCTTTCACTGGGGCCCAGGGCTCTGCATTATTAGTCTAGCTCTCCGATGAAATTCAGATTTAGATGATCTCTGACCACAAGGGGGCGCTGCTCTTCTAGGCAAAAAGCCTGGGCCTGGAACCCAGAGGTTGATGGAAAATGGAAGAATGGAAGAGGGAGCATTGGAGATGATTAAGGACAGAAAAAAAATGGAAAAAAAGAGAAAATCCGGGGAGTGGGAGAGAAGAGGCCTAGCTCTCTAAGGAGAAGTGAGTGAATATTACAGAATCCCCGAGGCCACTCTGGTGACTGGCGTCCATCTCTTAACCGTGAGTTTTGGTGTTTATGATGTAAATTTGATGACTTACCCAAACGAGCACAGAGCACTGAACAGAAAGCAAACTGTGCTGGAGCCTTGGGCTTACACGGCGCCGGTGCGGCCACGCCCCGCCTTCTCGCCACGCCCCAACGTTTCACACTCACACCTCTGGTCTTGCTTCCAGAGCCCTGACCGCAGCACCTGCTTACCTTCAGGTGCTGAGGCTGAATCAAGCTGGGGCTGTGGAGAGGGAAGCTGCTCCGGAGGAGGTACCCCAGGTTCACACTCTCTTCAGTAGCTTCCCCGGGTCTTGGCTTCTCTGCCCAGCTGTACCCCCACCCTCTGCAGCCCCCAGGCTAGTCTGCTCCAGAGCAGTGCCAGCTCACTTCCTAAGAAGGTGGCGGCCGACCGACCTCCATGAAGACCCAGCTCTGAGGGCCACAAGCCGTTTCCACCTGTGGTCCACACATCTTCCTCGCCCTCCTGATCGTGTCAAGATTCCTCTCTTTCTTAAATTGGTTTTAGGCCCAATTTTGAGCCCCTGGGGTATGGTGGGTCTGTCCCTAGGACCCTGTGGTTCTTCTTCCGCAGATGGGGTGCTCCTGTTGACCCTGTTCTGGATCCAAAGTGCGCTCCCACCCCCCATCCTTCTGACAGTCGTGTCCTCCCCCATTCTTTAAGATCCTGCTCTGCAGTGACCTTCCCTGGGACTCTTCCTTAACCATCCCCTTTCTCTCTGGCATCCCAATCACGTAGCCCTTTTGCTCAGGTGTGCCCCACCCATTTGACGACAAGTTTCAGGAGCCTAGTCTCAAGGTTAGGAATTCAGGCCACTTTGAGTCGGAAGCCCAGTGCTGACACTTAGCAGCTCTGTGACCTCAGGCAAGTTATTTCTCTGTCCCAAGTCTCGGTGTCCTCGCCTGTGAAATGGGCCAACGATCGCCCTTACTATTAAGGTTAAATGATCTAATACTTGACCCAGCACCAAAAACACTGTAGCCCTCAATACATGTTTGCTTTCCTCATTAATCATATTTATGTCCTTAATTTACTCTAATCCCTGTGGGTTTGGTACAGAGGAGATGATCAGTGATGTTTATGGAATGAGCAATTAAGATCTGTAACTTAGCACTGGATCAGTCCATCAGTACGTTTGAAGGAGTCGGCAGCTCCGTATTCTCCTTTAACTCATCAATATTTTATGGTGTTTCCTGCATCCAAGGGTTTGTTCAAGAGCAAGTCTCTCCATAAACGCAGGCAGGCTCTTTGCAGCCCCGCCCCCTGTGTGTCCACTGCCGCTGTGCGCTTGCTTCTGTGCCCGTCCTCACGTTTGCCGTCTTGCTGCCGAAGGCCCCAATCAGAGAACCGTGGCTATTGAGAACAACCCGAAACTGAGTCTGAGTTCTCTGGAGGAAAATAGCTACAGAATTCCATCAAGTCTGCTGTAAACGTTTGAATTTCACTTCCCCCTACTGTCGACTTCCACCCTGTGAGAGGAGACAAAAGAACTAAAATTCTGAAGTCCCTCTAATTGAAGCGGTCTGTGATCCCCTCTGCACACAGCGGGATGTTTCGGCTCCAACAGGTCCACCAATTTTTGCCAACAAGCGTGACTTAATGACTAGCACTGACTCCCTGATATGAATGACCTCGGAAAGAAAATAGGTGCCACCTGTCCTACCTGCCTCCTCGCTGCTGTCTTCACCACCTGGCTGGGATTCCTGGAGGCTGTTGCTTGGTTTATTTGGGTCCCTCTGAGTTCAGGAGTTCTGAGGAAAGATAGGAGGGGTGCTGTGTGCTCAGAATCAACTAGCTTTTCTTAAACATCTTAATCAAACAATCTAAGGTTAAATGTGAAGAGGAAGCATGGTAAAAGTAGGTGAAAAACCAGTGACAAATAACTCATCAGCTTTCCTTCCCCTCCAGGAAAAGCTGGCTCCGAGCCCTGTTCAGGCGGGGAGTGTGTGCAGCCTGCCCGGAGCCCTGAGGTCCCTGAGGCAGGGAGGGGCCCCCACGCCCACCCCAGCCGGTGGGCCTGGGTACAGCACTTGCTTCTCTCTTTGCCTTCCTCTCTCTCTCATCCAGTGCTGCTCACTGTGAATGCATCCTTCCTCTGGGCCATTGCTTCTCATCCCCTTTTAATCCATTCTCCTTTGGAAAAGCATTTTTTAAAGTCTTATCCATACCTTTCCTCTCCACCTGCCCACAGAGCTTGTGATAGGCATCGCCCAGACACAGACAGGCCTGTCCTACCCACTTGGTGTGGCCGCCACCAGCTCCAGCTGTCCCCTCTCACCGCTCCCCGCTGATTACTGGTGACTGATTATTGGGGATGCTGTCTTGTCTCAAATCCCGAGATTCTGCAGTAGAAGACAGTCCCAAATGCATTCAGTGACTGTTTCTTGAGCATCACCTCCACGCCATCAGGACTGTGAGAGGCCGGGGTGCAGTGGAGATGGAATAAACGCCCTGCTTTCAGGAAGCTTCAGGAAGACGCATGAACAAATCCAAAATGGTCCCTGCTACTGAAACTAGGTACGGAGGGTTGCGGGTCCCAGAGGAAGACGTGACTAGCTTTCCCAGGGAGTTCCGGGAAAGGTTTTGCAGGCAGAGAAAGGAAAGGACAACCAGGAACAAGACGTCCATGTTGAGGGGCAGGGGGTAGAGGGAGTGGCCCGTGGTGGCGGGGAGCTGGGGCACGGTGGGCAGGGCTGGGGAGGGGTCAGAGCGGATGCTGGAGAGCAGGTCACCCTCAGATGTGAGGGGCGGCAAAGGCATTTGGACTTGACCCTGTGGAAAATGGTATAATCGCCAGATAGCTCAGCAAGAAACTGAAAAATAATTTGAGTTTTAGGTCTTCCAGTGTAAAGCTGCCTGTTCAGCCAGCATCCCAGGGTCATCGAGTGGTTAGAGGTTAAACTTGAGGGGGGAGGAAGCGGGTGTGGGAGCTGCCGCGGAAAGTAGAAATATAATTATCCTAAATCACTACCTGACTGATTGGAACCCTGCATGAACCGAACCCGTTGGCTGCCGTCCTGGCGTGGAGGCAGCTCGGCTTCCCACCTGACATCACGATATTCCAGCGAGAGACAAGCAACAGGATTTCTGCAACAGTGCTTTGCAACATGCAGGCTGTCTCCCCCCGCCCCCCCCCCCCAACTGATCATTAGTACTGCAGTTTTCCACGGGCGTGCTCAGAAGTACCAGCCAGGCCACCCACCTACTCAGGTGGCCTCCTCGGAGAACACAGTCCCCTTCCATGTAACTGGAAGGCAGAAGCATCTGACAGAGGGAGGGGCTGGCCACCGCCAGTCAGATCGGCCAATCAGACCGGACCAAATCGCGTGATCGTGAATTTTGTTCTCGTAATTCAGAATAACTGTGAGGCAGGAAAGATAAAGCATGCTTTGTTGCTCTCTTGTTTTTTTGTTTTTGGTTTTTGGTCATGTTCCTTGGGGTTAATTAAACTGGCTTCTTTAACAACAGGGCTCCTCAGAACCTCACACACACTAATGAGCATTGTGAATTCAAAAGAGGTTTGTGTACGAATCTCTCAAGTTGACTCGATACCGACTCCCACTCCTATTTCCTGACCCCTACTGCCTGGAGGCCCTACAGGACCCTCATGAAACAAAGCGGTGGCCCCTGATCTGCAAAGGGTATGCTCCAAGACCCTCAGCGGCTGTGGATAGAGCCAAACCCTCTTTGTACTGCCTTTTTCTATGCACACATACACACATATGGTAAAGTTTAATTTATAAATTAGGCACAATAAGGAATTAACAGTAACTAAAAAAACAATTAAAAAATATACTGTCATAAAAGCTCCGTGAATGTGGCCTGTTTCTCTCAAAATATCTTGTGCCAAGTTCACCCTTCTTCCTGTGGTGATGTGAGATGCTGTGGAGCCTTCGTGATGAGATGGAGGTGAGTGAGACGCTAATTAAGTAAAATGCAGGTGACTTGAACACAGGCCAGGCAACTCCTCCTCAGGAGATCTGACGACCCAGATGGCTGCTAAGTGACTTAGTAGAGAGCATCTGAATGAAGGGATGAATCATGTCCCAGGTGGGACACACACACACAATTTAAAACTTATGAGTTGTTTATTCACGGAATTTTTCATGTAATATTTTGGGGCTTAGTTGACCACAGGTAATTGACACTGCAGATAACAAAACCGCGGATAAGGGGGCAATACTGTGTTAGAATCTGCTCTCTGTCCACTCTATGTTTCAAAAGGAAAATACCAGTTTTCAGGGGAAGCTGGAGAGGCAGGCATCGGTGGGAGAAGCAGCGGTGGGGGCTCTGGCCTTCGAAGGCCCCCAGCTCTCCTCCTGAGCTGCCGAAGGCTGCTGGGCCCTGTGCCGTAGCCTCTGGGTCTCACATGAGGAGCTTCCCCTGCTGTCCTTTGTGGAAACTTGACCTACTTCCATCTGCCTCACCCCACAGGACCATCTGCTTGTCACCAGCACTGGCTGGTAGCTTCATCCAAACTCCTGTTTCCAGTCCTGTTTTAGCCCTGGCCCAGAGCTTATTGAAAGAACTCAGTGAAGCAGGGCCCAAGGCTGTGCCATGAATGTTCTCCGATTGCTGTAATACTGGCTTATGAAATATTGCTCTGTTTCCTCACATTTTCTAGTTGCTATTTGTTTTTTTTGTGGGGGAGGGGTCTTTAAGGGCACTTTGTGTTCTGTACTCTACCTTGCGTAGTGGTAGGTAATTTGCTGTAAGTTTTGTGTAGGTTCTCGGGCTTGATCTGGTTTTTGATCTTTGGGTATTATGTTGCTTGTGTTCTTCTGACACATTGGCTTCCCGAAAGGCAAGAAGGGATCTTCATTCATTTTTGCTTTCATGTTTAGTGTGTTAGTAAGACGTGCTGTTTGGGGTTGGTATAATTGTTCAAAATTATGTGTATGAAGTGCTTTCCACAAGTGGTTATGGTGAGGTGGTCACATTGAACGGGAGCATCTGTCCTTTCTTTAGTGGGAAGCGCTGTTTGATCCTGAGTTGGCCCTTTGAGTTTTGGCCCCTGGCCTCTGTCCCTCAAGGCTATGCCTGAGTTCTCTTTGTAAAACAAAAAGACAGCTGATTTCCAAAACCATGTGGTCAATTCAAGAAAATTAAAATCCAAACTCTCCAACCAGATAAGAAATGATCCTCCAGCTTCAAGTTGTATCTCCATCACCGTTATGTACTCAAGGTAGAAATGTCCTGTTGGTTCCCTCTCCTCCCATGAAAATTCTTAGTTACCTTTAAAAGCTTTCTTTGACTAAAAGAATACATTTCTTTCCTTCTCTTGCGCCCTGGACATACATTTCCATCTGTTTATGGGGAAAAAATCTGTCTGGAGGGCCTATGAGCTTGTCAAATTCAGCCAGTCCAGAGATAAACCGCATCACCCCCTCCAACCCGCCCCTTCCTCACTGTCCTTAGTCGAGACAAACAGCAGACTCTGCAGAGCTAAAGAGGCTCAGATCTCCCAGTCCACGTGGTGTCTCCCTTCTTCCTCTTCCTTATCTCACGTGACCTAATTTAAATTGCCTGAATTCTGAAGCAGTCGTTTTTCTTGCATGAATCTTTTTCTTCTCTCCTGCCATCGTCAGCTCTTCAGTTGTCTGTCCCGCACAACTGAATAATCTCCTTGGTGTCTTCTTGGGAGAACTTCTCCTTCTTATGAGAACTTGCCCTCCTCTGAATCCACCTTCTACTCAGCCAGAAGAAAGACTTAATTAGCAATAAATACTCCTAACTCCACCTAGAACCCACTACCAGTATCCAGCAGCAGGTCCTCAGTGATAATCCAGGTACAGCTGCAACAGCACATTCCTTTCAGGGAAGGACTATAGGTCATTGTGGGCCTGATCCAAGTGACTCTAATTGCACCTTCACTCGCTCACCCAAAACTACAGGAGCTCACGGCCATGTTCTGATGGCTCTGGGGATTCCTCCAGGCTCACAGACCGGCCTGGCTTCCCCACTTTATAGTCTGTGCTTCATACCAAGATTGTCCTGCTCTGTCTGCCCTCTGATGAGTAGTGGCCCAGATGGACTCTCTGATGAATTTTGGAGGTGCTTCTTGAATCATCCTTGGTATCCTGGTCTACTAGCCACAGGCAAATGCCACACAGCCCTGCCAAACAGGGACACTGCAAACCAGCCCAGATCCAGTACCATGACCTTCTTCTGGTTGAGCAGGGCGTCTGGGTGAGACTTCCAGTGACAATAGTAAAGACTATGAGGTTTGAGAAATGAAGTTTACTGGCAAGTCTGAGGACAATTGGTGGCCTGATAGGTAAGTAACTAAGAGGAAGGGCCATTCTACGAGTTGCTGAAGAAATTAACCTCTAAGAAGTGACACTTAAACAAAGATCCCAGTGATAAGAGGAAATGAATGCGAACAATTTTAGTGAGCAGAGTGTACTAGGAAGAAGGACCAGAAAAATTATGAAAACAAGTAGGAATGATCTTGGATGAGTCTGAGGAACAGAAAGAACAGTGTGGCCAGGCCTGATGATCAAAGAGGTGGCTGAGCAGACATGAGGTCAAACAGAAAGACACACTGGATGGCGTAAGCTCTCAGTAAGTTTGTGCAAGATGTTTGCATTTCCCTCTGAAGGCAAAGGGCAGCCATGATCTGCAGACACAGAAAAAAGAGCAATACTAGGAATCACAGTGATGGAGCATTTATCTAGGTTTCTGCTGATCACACAGGGAGCAGAGACAGATCCCCCGGGAGGGAGTGACTAATGAGATTCTTAGATGTTCGCAGCCCACACCTGGCTTCTAGGGTTGCTGAGGTGTTCCAAGAAGAAGGAGACCAAATAAATCCAAGAGGGAATAAGCAGGGACCTAATTGATATTCTGTTATTGAGTCTCATAAACAGAAAGAGGCTGAGGAAGTAGACAGAATCTAGAGTCCCAGGACTCAGGGAGGCTGGCGACGTGAGCCCCAAGACAGTGCTACTGCAGCCCCAAGACAGATGCAGGGTTATGGGTTACAGCAACAGAGCCATGTTAGGAAAGCAAAAATACTCACACTCCTGGCTGGCCCTGGACAGGCCACGCTGGTCAATTTCAGCTCTGCGCAGTGGGTGCCCTGAGGCAACACGCACAACCTAAAAACACATGCAAAAATGGCACCCTAATATTTATGTAGGGTGGGTCCCAGAAGTGACCAATATGCTAATCATACAAATCCCAAGTTCAGGTAAAACAGAGTCCTTGACCTTTGTAATGGCCTAATAAGTAGATCTCCCGTGAGAAGAGCCTCCTCCTTTCATGATTGTTCCTTTCCTTGCATGGTAAATTTACCTTTGCTAATATGCAATGGTAAAAAAAAAAAAGAGAGAGAGAGAAAAAGCAACCCTCCCAAATAGAAGGTACTTTGAAAGTGCTAAGACTGCTCCGTTCTCTGACAAGACCTGCTGTGCTGGCCAACAGGGAGGCTTTGGAATAAAATTAGGACTGTATGAAGGATGAATGGGTGCAGTCTCTCTCCTGCAGAGCTCTGCTGTGCGGGTGGGGCCAGAGTCGTCACTTGGTTTATAAGCTCTAATAGAGCGTCTTTCATTCAAAGATCCCAGGACACTTCACAGCTGCTAAAATGATCCTAAGCAAATATTTGTAGCCACACAGTACAGGTGGGAATATGGCGGCACTGAGAGGAAAAAGGACTGACCGGAGACCCCCAGAGTGAACTCAGAGGCAGGACCAGAATCCAGGACCTCAGCCAGTTCCAAGCTCTATCTGCAGGATCGGGCCTGGGAAAGGACAGTCAGGGCTTCTTGACCGAGATAGTCACGATCAAACAAATTGGGGGAGGGTCACAAAAGCAGCTGGTGGGTGCCTGCTGCATCCTAGTCTGACACCACTCGGCACCAGCGTGCGATGACTTGGCCACCTGCAGCCCTAAGTGGTTAGGTGCTGTAATAATGAAAGCCCTCTGATGAGGTTGACAGCGTCTGTCAGACTGAGCATATGCTGTAATGTTTTCTGTGTCCCTGACAAATTCACTTAATAGCTCCAGTCAAACCCATTTCCTATGTGCCAGGGCCAAAGAGGCCAATGAACAAAAGAACCACACGGCCATATTGCCAAGATAAGGGTGGACACAGTGCTATCCATCTGGGCGGGCTGGGCTCTGGGTCAGAGCACCAGAGTGAAGATTAAAGACTGCTATGATCTCAATGTTTGTGCCCCCCATCAAAATTCCTAGGTTGAAATCCTCCCCCAACAAAATGATGGTATTAGAAGGTGGAGCCCCTGAGGGTGGAGCCGTCATACATAGGATCAGTGTTCTTATAAAAGAGCTTCCACAGCGCTGCCTAGCCCCTTTTGTGATGTGAGGTTACAATGGGAACTCTGCAGCCTGAAAGATGGCCCTCACCAATGATGCTGGCACCTTGATGTTGAACTTCCAGCCTTTAGAGGTCCCCGATGAGCAATAAACTTCTGTTGTTAATAAGCCGACCAGCCTGGGTTACTTCTTTGCAGCAGCCCAACAGAGTGAGACAAGAGTATACTTCGACATGGTCCTTCAGCATGGGCACTGCCCCAGTCTTGCTGTTGCTGACCTTAAAATAAACGAAACCCCAACACAACGTACAGTTGTGACTTAAGGTCCTCAGGCTTCCTTCTCTCAATTGGCTGCACTGGAACTGATTAGCAGGATGGCCCAAAGGATTTGGGAGAAGGGATAGGAAGAAGGAAATAAGAAGGGTTAAAAACTCATGGTTGCTGCCACCAATGGTACTTCCCATTAGGGCTGCCACCAGTGGTTCGTAGCCCATTTGCTCTTTGGAGGCTGGTTTGTCCTGGGGCTTCCTCCAAGGGTCAGTTCTCAGTCGAGTTCTCTCTAGATACCAGGAACTTGGTGGAGCTGCAGGGCCCCTAGAAAGTCACCAACGTGGCCACGAAAGGTCGGGAGCCTGATCCACAAGACAGAGCAGGAGTTACAAATTCAAATTCAGACTCCTCCATCTACTACTTGCAGGATCTTGGGCTGGTCATGTCGGCTTTTTGTACTTCATTTTTCTGAGTATGTACCTGACCGGGTGGGGGACACAAGAAGTTGACACAGTGAAGCACTTAGAACAGAGCTTGGTCTGTAGGAAGAACTCAATATATGTCTGACGTTATTATTTTGATGTCACAAACTTGAAGTAACCCAGAAATTATTAGTTTTCTGTTTCCTCTTCAATGCAGATCCAATTCACTCTTGGGTCCAGTTTAACTTGGGAGTTACGAGTAAGACATGATTTCCAACTTAAGTAGCTTTGGTTAAGAGACCACTTTTGTTGACAGGAGAGGGGGAAAGTCAGGCTAGGCTGAGTAGCCCCCCATCACTGACAGTCCACTCAGCCTCAGCCAAGGCTGACCCTGGTTAAAATGGAGAGACAGGCCAGATTTGCTTACGTGGAGCTGTTCCCGCCCACCGCCCTACAATCCTGGGCCCACCCAGGATCTATGACCCCGGAAACTCCAATGCCAGGGCATCGATGGAAGCCTGCCACCACCAGTCAGTCAGCAGGCTTGCAGTGAGTTGGGGAGCAAGGCCAGTTGAGGTGGGATACCCACAGCTTGGGCCTGGTGGGCACAGCCAGGGAGAAAACCAGAAAGAAGGGGTAGACCTCAATGCTAGGCTTCCTCTGAGTAGGTCTTGGGCAGTTGAAAAGCATTTTGTACACCTTGAAGTGCCACCCCAATGTTAACGGCATTATTAAATAATTGTTACTACTTTTCATCCAAAATCTGGTTGTTTAGTATCTATATAGCAGGCAACAAAGCAAAGGAAGCCAAAGAGGTCTGGGTTTATGTGACCCCAGTGGCTGATACGTGTGCCTCAGATAAGTACAGCCGCCTCTCAGAGCCCAATCTGCCCCCCGTGACGGCCTAAGACAGCGGGGCCTTTGATGGCCTGAAATGATCATGCAAAGTGCTTGTCCCATAGCAGACAGAAACCACAGAGGTTGCTCTTTCTTTCTGTCTGATGAAGGCCCGGGGTTTTGTTTTGGTTTGTTTTTTACATAGAAATATAACTTCATAAAATTAGAAAACAAGACGGAGGCCCCAGGGAAGGCTTCAGAAGTAATATTTTCACAGCATCTCTCCTCTGTTCAAAGACCTGGCAGAGAGGGAATATCTGTTTCAGTGTGGTTCAGACTGGAGCAGCAGTTGCTCAAGAGCGTGGGGTTGGGGAATGTTTTCAGCACACAGAGCTCTTTCGCTGAGCTGGGTCCTGTCCCTGCGGACTCCACGCAGCAGGAGCCTCCAGGTGTGCACACGCCGAACAAGCAGCTTGCCGAGGAAGAGCAGGGCTCCGGGGGGCCTCAGCGTCAGGCTTTGTGTGTTGCTGGAATGCTTCCCGTGGTGATCAGTGACCACAGAAGACAGTCCTCACAAGTCATGGAACGCAGAGGGGTATCCAGGGACCATGGGAGCATGTCACTCAAGTCCTGACACAGCCAGCACCTCTCACAGTTCTTCACATTTCCCCTTGCCTGGGCTGCTTCCAAGCCTCCCATCAGGCTGGTCTAGGAGCTGAGAAGCTCTGTTTGCAAAATCTCCTATACCCTGGAGGTCATGGCCATGTGCTTGTCAGATGTGGGGGTGGGAGTCTGTGGTGGTCACAGGGAATTACTATTCCACCATCAACTTGATTGGCACCTTTCTGCTCCCTGACCTTATTCCCTCGTGCTTGGGTTGTAGTAACACCACCACCTCATGGACGAACCTGCTCACTACAGAGAGATGGCCTTGATGTTGTGTCCTTAAGTCAGTACTTTTCTCCTGGAAATGAACTCTTCTTGTGACATCCACTTCAACCTTCTAGGCCCTTGGGGCCAAGGAAAATATCCATGGGGAGTATGAGCAGATCCGACCCATCGTCCCAGAGCTTATCTGTGTGTACATACAGGTGCAGGCAGTTTAAATCCACACAGTGCGAATGGGATATGAGAGACATGTCTATGCAGATGCTTAGCAGATTCGTGCATTGGGTGTGTGAGCTCCAGCTCATTTATAGCAAGCACATCTATTTTACTTGAAATAAAACAGTTAAATAAATGTCTATTTATTTATATACATAATAGAAATACTACATATTTATTCCTGAGCCATTCTGAGATGCTCCTTCCTGCCTTTCACACACACTTCTAGGGCTTCCTACTATAGGATTTCTTCTCTGCTCCTCATGTGTATTTTAACTTGATTTTCTTGGGAGAAGAATTACTCAGCCTCTCGGCCTTGAGATGCCTATCAGTAAAGAAAGATTAGGGGTGGGCATTGCTAAGAGACCTAGAACACCCAGCCCAGACCTGGCACTTGCAGGCATTTAACAAATGGCCAGGGTAGAGGTGGGGAAGGTGGATATTGAGGCAGCAATTGTTCTTGTGGAACTAGGGACTTGGA
Organism: Artibeus jamaicensis; assembly: GCF_021234435.1. NCBI lineage: Eukaryota > Metazoa > Chordata > Mammalia > Chiroptera > Phyllostomidae > Artibeus > Artibeus jamaicensis. Next base: position 15,013,339 of record NW_026522056.1, on the reverse strand, counting down.
GAGTTTGTTGTGCCCAAGGTCAATGACACTGAGGAAGGCCCAACAGTCCTTGCCCTCTGGAAGCAACCTGGCTCCCACCCCTGATTTCCAGCAGCTCAGTTATTGGAATGAGTAAACTGATCAGAGCCTGGGAGCTCAATTCCCAGGCATCTCTTCCTGGTCCTTTGGCACCGTTATACACACAGAAGGTGGAGAAGCGAAGCAGATTTGAAGTCTGGTTATTTCACAAGGAATTGAGTGAAACCGGAGATGGTGGTTCCTCTTAGTGTTTCTGGATGTCCAAACACAATGCTCCCCCTTGCACAGGTCCCTGGAACCTGGGAGAATTTGCAGCAACCTAAGTAGCATTTTTTTTACCATGACAGAACAAATAATGAGCACTCCCATTCCATTCTCTCTCCTTGCTCAGTCTGTACCAGTGAGTTCTGAGAAGACTTTGAGAGCAGGATGTCACAGAAGAAACTTTGTCCTGTTTCTAGACCTCTTATGTAGGTTAGACGGTGAGAAGTTACCAGGCCTAACACCTTGTATAACCTACTAACCAGCCCAGGCGAGCACAAACAGTATGCTAGTGTGTAGAACACACACACTGGAGACCAAAGGCATAGGTGACTTTGCCCGATACTATGACTTCACCATGACTCACTTTCCTCATCTGTTGAATGAGGAGGTTGACCTCAATATCCTTAAGTTCTCTTTCAGGATTAACGTTCTCCAATTTTTCCATTTAAAAACTATAATAAATTCAAACTAACTGGTGATAATGATGATCCTCTTCAAGATGTCAGAGCAACAACACAGAGAATCCAAAGCAGCAGAAAATCAAGAAAGTTTCTATGTTTGATTCAGAATTGACCACCATGAGGGTCATCTCAAACTATCGATTGTTCTTCAGAGAACTTAGTGAGTCTGAGCACATTAGTAATGAATGTTGGTAGTAGTTCACATTCTATGACCACTGGTAATAGAATGGTAATAGTGGTAAACCGAGAGAGGACGGAACATGTGCCTGAGAGAAAAGAAGTCATTCTCTAGCTTGACAATTAGCACCCAGCCCCAACCCGGAGAGACGGCACTTTTAACATGCAGTGTGTATCTCACTCACAGGGCACTTTAAGATGCAGATTCTGGTGTGGTTCAGTAGGTCTGAGGTGGAGTCCAAGATTCTGCATTTCTAACAAGCTCCCGTGGGAAATCAGATGCATGCGTGCCTGTGTGTAACATAGATGCCCTAGAAGGTCTTCTGAGTATTGAATGAAAGATTTAGATTTTAAATGCACTTGTGGTTCAGAGGATGGGGACAACCCCAAATATTAAAGGGGGAGCCATAGCTTTCTCAGAAGAAAAGGGTCAAACTAGTGTGAGCAGAGAATGCAGCTGTGGTTAAATGCTCATGGATAATTGAGAATTAATGGGAAAGTGGGGGAGGGAGCGAAAGTGCTTTTCAGGCGGCAGGGACTGAGTGTTAAGCTGACTGCAGTGCTTTTAAGATGCAGTGGCGGTTCTGAAACACGGGGACCCTCTCTCAAGGCCCTGGCCCCTCCGTCCTTTGAATCGAGGTTTGCCTTTGACTTAATAGAACAATTTTCTCCTGGTGCCACTACAGCCATTTCATTCTAAGATGGATTGCAGTGCGAACTGATCTTTTTCCATTTCATGTCCCAAACCGCAGCACAATTAGTTTCTAAATAAATGTCAATGGCTTCTGGGGGAGGCTCTGAATGTGAGGCTGGGATAATAGTGGCCGGCCACAAAGAGTGCCCACATTGGCTGTTCCCCTCAAAGGGCCCAGGGGTTCTGATTGCGCCCATTGTCCTTAGACGCCGAATTTCCTGATAGGCGTTGATGCTGATGAGAGTATGTTGAACATTTTTGATGCAAAAGGCAGAATTAGGAGTTTGTTTTTAAAGTCAACATATGTTTTAAGGTCAACACAGATCACTTCTGCCACAAAACAGTTGTAAACTCATGACTTTTGTCTTGAGAGACCACAGTCACGTGTAGAGATGACTCCCCTCTTTACCCCATCCTTCTAGCTAAGTGACAACAGATGTCATGGGTTGAATCCCCCAAAATCCATATGTTAAAGTTCTAACATCAACACTAACATCAGACGTGACCTTGTTTGGCAATGAGGTCATCACACATATAATGGGTTAAGATGAGGTCAACTGGAGTATAGTGGACCCCCGACCTAATACGACCAATGTCCTTCTACAAAGGGCAGATCTGGACACACATACACACACGTAGGGAGAATGCCATGTGAAGATGAAGGCAAACTTTAAGATACTACATCATCTATCAGTCAAACAATACCAATGATTCCCAGCCGAACACCAGAAGCTGGGGAAGAGGCAAAGAACAGATTCCCACTCGCAGCCCAGGAGGCACGAACCCGGCCAACGCCTTCATCTCAGGCTTCTAGTCTCCAGAACTGTGAGACCACACATTTCTGTTATTTAAGCTGCTTGGTTTGTGGTTCTTTGTCACAGTAGTCCTAGGACACTAATGCAACAAATGCATGATAAAATTAGGTGTCAATAAAATTAAAATTAAGCCTTGGAAAAAACCTTTTCTTCTGTGAAATGAGGAAGTTGAAGCAAGTGGTTAACAAGATCTCTTGCATTCTAGAAAGGTAAAGCATTCTGTGATTCTCCAATATTCTGATATATGAATCAACCTAATGCCATTTTGTCGATAACACCTGGCAGGCCAGAGCTGAGCAACAAAGGCAGTGCCCAGAGGAGGTTAAGCACAAGCAGAAGAGACAGAATTTAATCAAACAAGTAACCGGCAGAAACTTTGTGCCACAGGGACCCCACCTGCTGAACAGAGACTGGACCACAGCCGTCTGAGCGGGGCCCTGGTGGCAGAGGGCAATCTTTGCAGGAAGCCAGGGTGACCTAGCCTGGGCCGACATGGCCCCAAGCTCCTCTTTCTACAGGCAGGGCAGTCTAGGAGCAGAACTTAGGAGTCAGGCTAAGAGCCCTGGCCTGCCTCTCTGACCTCCTGAGTGGGCAGTCAGCAAAGAGCTAGGAGATCCTCTTCACAAACCATAGTGGGCAACCCGTGACTGCTCAGTGATGTATGTCAAAGGAGAACCTTGGTAAATTGACAGGCAGGAAGCCAGAGCCATCATAATTTGGTGCAGAAAGAAAATGTCACCACAAGTTGTAGTTATTGGCAGGTAGCATTTGGGTTACTTGTTCATCTGTGAATAGGACAGGGAAGTGGTCATTCTATGCTGTTCATTACTGATTTTTCTAGTCAGTGCCTTGTATTATAAACCCTCAATTTGTTGTGTGAAAGAAAGACAATAAAGTAGGAATTTGTTCCAGGAATAGGGAAAATAGCCAATTTAGTAATTAGGGCCATATTACCCTTCTAGACTCAACATTAATTAGCTGCTGATTTGAATTAATATTATTGTCATTACATTGATTATATTATTATTGCTTGCTGGTGAAGGATAATGTGTGCAACCACAAAGGTTAGCTTAGCAATTAAAGAATTTGAATTGGAGAGGTAGAGTTAAGCTTTCCCGTGTTGTCAGTCAACAAATATTAATCGGCTCTTTGATATGTGCAAAGCACTGGGCAGACAGTTGTAACCAAGGTTCATGGCCACATATAAAGTGGCCAAAGATTATCATTCAAAATAACACAGTAAGCAGAATTCCATGTTCCTTGAACAAACCCTGTTTTTTCTCTCTCTTTTTATACTCAGACCACACACACACACACAAATGCTACCTTACAAACCATCTCTCATCCTTCAAGGCCTACCTCTCAGATTACTTTATCTACCTGGTTCCTCCAGATCAGATCTGCTGTATCGGGACAGTCCTTCCTCTTACACCTGCTAACTCATCTCCAGTCTCTTGACACTTAGGTTCTACCTTATATTCTAGCTAATAGGTTATTTGTAAGCCATCTCACTAAATTGTATGTTCTCTGATGCCATGGGTTGAATTATGTCCTCCCTCCAAACTTAGGTCCACCTGATACCTCAGAATGTCACCTTATTTGGAAATAGGGTCTTTGCAGATGAATCTTGGGATGTGCTCATCCTGGATTTAGGGAGGGCCCTAAATTCAATGATTGACGTCTTCTTCATAAGAGAAAGGGGAGGAGATTTGGAGATGGAGCACAGAGAGAAGTCCATGTGCAGATGGAGACAGGAATCAGAGTTATGCTGTCATGAACCAAAGAACGTCAGGAGCCACCAAAAGCTGAAGTAACCAGAGTCAATGAAGGAGTGTCCCCTATGGCTTTCAAGGGAGCATGGCCCTGCAACACCTTGATTTCAGACTTCTGGCCTCCAGGACTGTGAGAGAATAAATTTCTATTGTTTTAAGTCACCAAGCTGGGGGTGATTTGCTATGGCAGCCCTGGAAAACTAATATACCAGAGAATAATTTATGACTTACCTAGTTATCCCCTTAAACTTGCTCATAAGGATTCGTGAAAATGCAACGTTTGCAAATCATTAATCTCAGCTTTATAAAAAGCCACTTAAGAAGCACTTGTAAAAATAAAAGTACCAAGGACCAAGCAAAGTCAAATTATGTTAATTAGTTATAGTTTTCCCTGATGTGTGTCCTGGGAGGTCCACGTGCCTTTTGCATGAAAAGGAACCAAGGAAGAGTGCTTGGGCGTGGCCATGAGGAGTGGCCTGCTGAGTGCAAACATCTCACTGGGGCCCTGACAGCTGGAGGGAGCCCCTTACTCACTGTGAAAGGGGCTTCCAGGGGCATCTAGAGCCTGTCTCTGTGGCTCTGAGTGACACAGAGAGACTCTAGTTTCTGGATGCCTAGCTGGATAAGACGGGGTTTCCCCAACAGCCATGCTAAGCACACCCAGGAATTTGGAGCAGAGGATAACCTTATGTCCAGGTAGAAAAGGCTCTGTCATTGTCTCAGAGGTCTCCCCAGCAGACACGGGGGTTGGGAAGTCAGGGTGGATAATCATTTCTTTGGGTTAAGCATTAGCTCTCCGAAGCTCCTATTTCTGATACATAAGCACCTTTAGGAGATCCGCTCAGAAACCCACTAATTGTCTAGTGGCTCTTGATTTGTCAAATACAACTTGTAATGGCTAACATATATTGAGTGTCCACTCTATGCTAGGAATTTACAAACATTTACACATATTTAATCATTAAATTCTTGTGGCAACCCTACAAAGTAGGTGTTCAAATTCCCATTTCACAAATGAGGAAACTGGAACCTACAGAGGTGAAATAACCTGCTCAAGGTCCTGCATACAGTCAATTTTGCTGGGTCTCAAGCCCTAGTGATCATTCTGCCTCCAAATCCACAGCTACTCTTGCCTTTAAAAGGGCCTCTCTGCCTCAATGGAGGCTTGAGAGCCAATGGAGGCCCTTAGTCACAGGACGGATAAGGTAAAGGGGAGGGCAGCTGCTAAAAACCAGCTTCACAATTTCTTCCACATCTCCTCTGCCCTACCCATGCATGAATGCTGTTTGAAGCAGAGTTCTTTAGAAATCCAGTGGTAGCTGATTGCATTAGCTAAACGAGCCCCTAAGGCACCTATTAACCCTGTTTCCTGCTGCTGAGAACACATTTTGCATCCCCTTCGATTTTTGCCCTGGAACAAGAATGTGACTTTACTTTACTTTACTCTGATGAGCCTTTTCCTGGTGTTCTGGTCAACCACAATAATGAGATTTTTGCTCTGACAGAAGTTAAATTCTCAGCTGGAGGATAGGTGAGACTTCACTTTGGTGATAACATGAGAAGCACTCTTCCAGAGCCTCTGCTCCTGTCACTTTTTTCATTTTGATTTAAATGTTTTGCCCTTGTCTGGTTCTTTCCCACTCATAACTATTTGCAAGATGGATGCAATGTAATTGTCCTTAGTCACAAACCATGGACAAATCATTATTTCAATTGATACTGATCATAAATTATTCTATCAACTGCTCCACTGATCTACAATCCATAGTAATGCCTTTCTCCACATCCCTCAAGAATATAAAACAAAAAACAAAAACCCAGCACGATTTCAGTCCAGAACCTTCCAGCACAAGGATGTTTCTCTGACTTCTTGCCTCCATGGCATTTCCTGGAGATGTAAGTTATTTAATACCTATATGGTGATGTCTGCTCTATCTTTTTATTGTTCCCCAGTGGCCACTGGAGCTCTCTCATTCAAACACAAGCTCATGTGAAGCCAAAGAGAAGGCAGTTACCCTGCAGGGCACCACACAGCTGTGCTTTTTAGTGTTTGCCGAATGGCTTCCTAGGGTACCAGCGATTGCCAAAGTGCTCTGTTTTGAGTAAACAAACTTCATCGTAACCACAGATCACTGTGGGCATTGTGGCCCTATCAGTTATTCTAGACCAGTACCAAGGCACTCCTTGCTCAGCCTGGGCATCCCAGTACGGGAGCTTGCATGCAGCAGCGTGGGTCACCGCTGGTTTTGTTGGCAAACCTGAGGCAGTTGTTTCCATTTAGAAAGCAGCCTTCTCCTCTTCAACCATAAAGTAACATGTGTTGCTCCTTAGAAAACTGGACTCTACAGGTGAACTTGGGTCGCTGGGTTATGGCCAGCCTGTCCTTCATCCAGAGGGTAGCAGTTTGCTCCATCATGAACTCTACCAGGGCTTTGGTGACACAGATTGAAAACTCCTGTGTCTGGGGGTCTGAGAGGAGAGTAGAAATGGTTTATCCCTTTGAGACAAACCATCCTGGATGCCTGGATCTGCAGCAACACATCCACATGGATTTGTAGAGTGTGTCTGGCTCCATCTTCACCTTACATCTGCTCTTGACCTGTTACACCAGAGCAATTCTGGAGAAAGGAGGAGACTGAGGAAAAAACCAGGCTTCCTATACCTAGTTCCTGGTACCTCTTTGTAACAGGGCAGACCCAAGAAGGGGACCCCAAATAGAGATTTGTGATGGGGTCCAGAACTCAAGGTCTAGGAAATACTAGAAAAAAATATATATAGGATGTCCTCACCTCCCCCCAAGTCTGAGCTGGGGGAATGGGACACATGGAGCAGGGACATTCAGAGCTGTGTTGTATAGCAGCAGCTTTGCAGCTAACCTCTGGCATGGTCATTTAGTGTCATTTAACATATCTATAACCTTTAACTGGTTTCATGAATATGTTAAGTAGCCATGGCCATGCTTTGAGCCAGGGGGATGGAAGTGACTTCCACTCAAGATATAACTGGGAAGCAACTCCCCTGGTTACAGCATCTGCATGAGAGCTTGGAGATGATTGGCTCCACGTCATGGGGCCACACCTGCCCAGACTCACTATGGCAGCCAAGAAAAGCTAGAAGAATACAGGAATGCTGGCAGGTGTAACTGATTGTAGGAGGAGTCGGAAATGGTGCTGCAAAGGAAGATTGGTGCGGGATTTAAAATTTAGGCAGGCAGCCATATGGGGGAGAACCCCGTATGGCAGAGTGGAGACCCCGTGGCTTTGGGGTGCTCCCTTTTGCCATGTGGCTTAAGAAGCAGGAGAGACTTTGCCTGGAAGAAAAGGTGTGAAAGGACTCTTGCTGCTGGGCCAGGAGAAGGTGCCACGTGGCTTTGGATTAACTGGAGATCATGGCAGTAACACAGCTGCTGGTGCCGATTAACTGAATCATGGACTTCTGCTTCTTTTCCAGAAATACAGCACCCCAGACTAGGCAGAGGGAGAAGGAAGAACTGTGTGTGTTTGTGGGTATTCTAAAGGACTTTAGTATTTTCATTAAGACATTACTCTAAGTCTGTATAACTTCTAAATAAATAACTCCTTTCCTTTTCACCAATCTCTGGCATTGAGAGATGACTCTGGCAGCGGTCAAAGTGAACCTAGTACAGGAGAGAAACCCCCAGAGCAAAAAACGGGGGTCCTTTTAGTAATAGTATATTCGATAACAGTACCTACCCCCGCCCCCACTCTGCTTGGGTCTGTTCTGTAACATCTTGAGTGTCTACTGCCTGAAAGGGAAGAATTGGTAAGGGCCGAAAAGGTCAACAGGGGATGAAGGTAAAAGGAAGCCAACCCCAGCTGAGTCAGCCAATGATTCTACTTCCCAGCCTTGTCTGTGTTCTCCTGGGTGGGGGAATTGGCACTAGGTTGTAGGAGCAGATGGAAATCCAAGAGAACTGCACTAAGTTTGGCTCTCACCGGTGTCTGGGAGCACCAGGCTAGGTGAGTCACGCAGCCAGTGCCTCCCACTCCTCCAGGGATGTCTCACTGGGTGGTAAGATTTATGCCAATTGATGATATCATGACCCAAAAGTTATTAAAAAGACCATGAAGACAAGCTGTTAGTGGCCACATTCCCACTGTCCAATCCAATTAAAAGCTTTTATTCTCATACATGAAACTCAAGAGTGTCCATAAGTAGTTGTATGACTCAGACACACCGTAGTCTACGAGAATTTTTCAGGTGACCATGGACAGATTTTTTATTTGACCCTGAGGCTTGCTCATCATTCTGCACTATCAAAACCTTTTTCTAACTCCAATAACATCCCCATTGACATATATATATGAATGGACAGAGCTCATCTTAAAAACAAAAACTTTCCCTTGACCTTAGACTCCCATTTAACCACGGTCCATCTTTCTGCTTCTCCATGTAGTAAAACTTCATGAAAGTTATGAATGATCACTGTCTATTTTCTCATTTACCATTTTCCCCCAACAAGCTTCCTCGTTCCCAACTGTATTGGAGTGGAGCTGCTGACTTTTATGGGATCCAGAGGTCAGTTCTCTGCTTCATTTTGCAAAACAACCCAGAAGCTATTGTTAAAATCGATTCCTCTCTCCTTCTTGAAACTTTTTCTTCTCTAGAGTTCCATGATCACAATTTCCTCAGTTTTCCTCCTACCATATGATGGTTTTTTGCCAGTAGATCTTCAGAATCCCCAGGATTGAATCTTCAGATCTCTTCTCTTGCCTTCCCCTCTTTCCTTCCCTTCTTTCTCTTCCCATTCCTTCTCTTTCCCATCGTTTCCCTTTGTTCCTCTCCTTTCTTATTTCCCCCCTTCTCTTCTCCATTCTCTCTCCAAGTACAGTAGTCCCCCCTTACCCACAGCATCCAATGAAACCATGGCTAGTACCGAACACTATATATACAGGTACCACTTTTTTCCTGCACATACATAACCATGGTAAAGTTTCATTTATAAATTAGGCACCACAATGTTAACAACAATAACTAATAATAATATAGAACAATTATAACAATATACTATAATCAGTGTAATGTGAATATGGACTCTCTCACTATATAAATCTATCTATCAAAATATCTGATAACCAGAACAGCTACTAAGTGACTGTCAGGGAGCATATACGGTGTGAAGATGCTGGACAAAGGGATAGGTCACGTCATTGGTGGGACAGAGCTCAATAGTGCTGGACAGCCCAAGATTTCATCACTCTCCACAAAATGACATGCGATTTAAAACATACAACGTGTTTATTCTAGAATTTTTTATTTAGTATTTTCTGACCATGGTTAAGCTCAGGTAATTGAAACTGCAGAAATTAAAACAGCAGATAAAAGGGGACTACTGTGGTCTCTTTCAGTCTCCTATCATCTATACCCTCATGACTTTCAAACCTATCTCTCCAGTCCTAAACTTTTCCCGAAAGTTCAGATCCACATGTACAACTGTTTATATGACATCTTTGTGTGGATGTCTAATAGGTATCTTACATTTAAATGCCCACACTTAAACTCTTGATTTTCCCCTAAAGCCTATCCCCACCCTCCCGACCCCCACCCAGGACTTCTTTGTTGCTTCATAATCTACCCAGTTGCTCAGGTCTCATACTTAATGATCTTTGACTCCTCCTTCTCAATCAGGCCCCATATTCAGTCCACCAATCTTATTGGCTTTCACTTCAAACCATACTCCAGAGCTGAATTACATCTCACCACGTCCACTGTTCCCACCCTAATCCGAGTCGCTGCCTCCTGCCTCGGCCTCAGGAAGAACTCCGTCTCTAGGTTTCCACGCTTGCCTTAGTGTACCGCATTCTCTACCTAACAGGCAAAACAGTCTCTTAAAAGTGAAAACCCTTTTAGAAGTCTTGTTTGCAAATATCTTCTCTCACTCTGTTGGCTGCCTTTTTGTTTGTTAACGGTTTCTTTTTCCATGTTTACACTTTTTAGTACGATACAGTCCCATTCATTTTTGCTTTTACGTTGCTTGTCTTTGAGGTCAAATTCATAAAATCCTCTTTAATACCAAGGTCTATAGTTTAGTATATATATTTTCTTTTATGTAACTTATTGTTTTAGGCCTCAGATTAGGTCTTTGATCCATTTTGAGTTTATTTTTTTGTATGGTGACAAATAGCAGTCTACTTTTATTCTTTTGCATGTGGATTTTCAATTCTCCCAGCATCATTTTTTTGAAGAAGATTTCTTTGCTCCATTGTATGTTTTTGGCTCCTCTGTCAAAAATTATTTGCAAACAGCACCTTTGGTAAGGGGTTAGTATCCAAAATATATAAAGAACCCATACAACTCAACACACAAAAAAACAATCTGATTAAAAACTGGGCACAGGACATTAACAGATACTTCTCCCAAGCTTACATACAAATGACAAACAGATCTATGAAAACACGCTCAATTTCACCAGCTAATAGGGAAATGCAAATCAAAACTACAATGAGATCCCACCTCATATCTTTCAGACAAGACAAGTGATCACAAGTGTTAGAGAAATTGTGGAGAAAAAGGAACCTTCATTCACTGCTGGTGGGAATGTAAACAGGTGCGGACACTATGAAAAACAGCATGGAAGTTTCTAAAAAAAATTAAGAATTGAGTCACTAGATGACCCAGCAATCTCTCTTCTTGGTACCTAGCCAAAAGATTTGAAAACATTTCTTTGTGAAGATATATGTACTCCTATGTTCACTGCAGCATTATTCATAGTGGCCAAGACATGGAAACACTGAAATGTCCTTCAGGAGAGGACTGGATAAAGAGCATGTAGTACATACACACAATGGAAACCACTCACCATAAGAAAAGATGAAATGCTGCCATTTGCAACAACATGGTGGATCTTAAGAATATCATGCTAAGTGATGTAAGTCAGACAGAAAAAATCAAGGACCATATGATTCACTCATATGTGGATTATAAAACAAAAACCGACAAATGAACAAACATGACAAACAAAAACTCATAGACACAAATAACAGTGTGGTGGTCACCAGAGAGAAGGGGAGTTTGGAGAGAAGTAGTTAAGGGTAAAGGGTTCAAATATACAGCTACTGAAGGAGATTTGACTTGGAGTGGTCAGTTCACAATGCAGTATACAGATGATATGCTGTAGAATTGTACCTATATAATCTTATTAACCAATGTCAACCCAATAAATTTAATTTAAAAATTTTAAAAGATTTTATTTATTTATTTTTAGAAAGAGGGTAAGGGAAGAAGAAAGAGAGGGAGAAAAACATCAATGTGTGGTTGCCTCTTGCACGCCCCCCACTGGGGACCTGGCTCTCAACCCAGGCATGTGTCCTGACTGGGAACTGAACTGGCAATCCTTTGGTTCACAGGCCAGCACTCAATCCACTGAGTCACATCAGCCAGGGTAACTTTTAAAAAAATTTTTTAAAGACTGGGAACCTGCCATATCACTCCCTTGCTTAAATCTTGCTAATGTCTTCTAATGACATTACTGAATAAAGTTTAAGTCACTTGCCATGTATATGCGACCTTACCTGTTCCAACCCATGTCTCTCTGGCCCCCATTCTCAATTTGTTCACTACACTGTTACACTGATATTCTTTCTAGCCCTCAAGAAGCCCTGGCTTATTTCTGACTCAGGGTCTTTGCACATGCCATTTCTTCTGTCTGACCTGGGCATAATTACCTCGGCACCATTCAAGCCTTTACTTTAGCGGCACCTCCTAAGAGAGCTTCTTTGACCACATAGTTTGAAGCAGCTCCTACACCCAGTCATTCTTCATCTCATCACACTGTTTACCTACATGTCAATCAACTCGTTCTACTTGAAATTATCTTTTTAATCATTTATGGTTTATTTTTGTCTCCCCATACTGGACCATAGGACAGCATTCTTGTCTGTCTTGTTCATTGCTATTTCCCTAAGTTACACAAATGCTTCGTTTACATCACATGCTCAATAAATGTTTGTTGTGGGATAAATGCTCCCATTACAAAGAGTTTCATACTGTGTTTCTGTTTCTAGTATAAAGTCATGGGCCTTCTAACCCTGGCAGCACAAGAGTATTGCCTAGTTTTTAATAATTTTTAATAATTCAGATTTTTTTGCCCCAACCCAGGCTTTATTGAGGTGTTTTTGGAAGTCTCCTCACTTCTCCATTCATTCTGATGAGAAATCTCGAGGTGGCGGAGGTCAGGAATGGGGGATGGGCATTCAGGCTAACAATTTGAGTTAGGTGGCCTTCTGAGTTTTTTGTTCTGTCAGAGTACAGCATTGTTGGAAATCACTAGATTGTAGTTGGGTGTGGGCTTGAGAGGGGATGAGAAGCTGAACTCTCATTTGACATGGGCATCTGGCTGTTGAAAACCATGGTCATTTTGCCCACCTGGGTAGCTGAGTGAGTCTGTGCATTATCAGGGCACCTATAAGTTCAGGAAAAGCTCTCTACCTCACCACGTCCTTCAGCTTCATGATCTAGAGCTCTCCTGTCCAACACAGTAGCCACAATTTAAATTTGAATCAATTAAAATTAATGTATTTGAATTAAATTTATTTAAGTTGAAATTAAATTAAACTAAGAATCCCATTCTTCATTCCCACTAGTCATATTTTAAGTGCTCACGACCTGCCTGGGCTCACGACTGCAGTATTAGATAGCATATTTCCATCATCGCAGGAAGTTCTGTTGGACAGCGATGGTCTTGAAAATGGGCTCCTGGGACCGTTTGGCCATCCACCTGCTGTTGTTATTGCTGTACATGCCAGACTTGTCAGTGCCGCTTGGAACGAAGCTTTACCCTGGTTAAGGAATGGGTCTCACGAGGCCTGGGAATTTCAGTGGAGCAGGTGAGAAGCCGATGAAAACAGCTTGTAACAACATGTGTCCGCAGACTCACCCACACACAGAGGAGATGCACGTTTTCTCAGAGACACATCATCGCTGCCTCAGAGGACCTGGAGAAAAGCACATTTCTGAGCCAGGGAAAGCACTTCTCTTCATTCGCTCTCCTTAAAACCCGAGTTCAAGGTCACTCCTGGGGATATCGTGGGGATTTCTTGGGTAACTGTTTCTCAGGTTTACCTGCTATCCCCAGTGAGATTAAAGACTTAAAGCTATCCATCACTTTAAGTCAGGGGAAATGACTTACCATCTTACACTATCTCCTCTTCAGCATTTCACATATAGATGATAAACACCAGCACTTAGTCTAACTGGCACTGTTATTAGCTCTCTGCATGTCTCTCTTCTTTGCCCATGAGGTTCTCAAGGGCAAGGATTGTATCTTATTCCCTTCCCTGCATCACCTGTTACTATACATGGTGCATAATTGTTTCTATACAAATATTCTGATTAGAGGGATGGATGGATGGATGGATGGATGGATGGATGGATGGATGGATGGATGGATAGATTCAGACCCACACTGGTGGAAGTTCCCATGTTTCACTATCACCATTTCTGGTGATACATCAGGTGTCCTCCCAGGACTTCAGAGGGATTCGGCATTTTTCTCTCTTCTGAAGGTGAGGAGACATCCCCTCCAAGTGCACAGTGCCTGGATGAATGAGAGAAAGCCCTTCCAGTGTCATCAAAGTGTTTTCATGGAACTCAGTCAGAAAAGCCATTTCTGCTTTCTTCTCTTTGGTAGAAAGCCAGCTGCAGAGAGAGGAACTCTAACTCTAAAGGAAAACATGGCAATAGGTAAATTTCATAAGAAGTTGGGTATATGTCATGTGAAACATTAAGGTTCCCAGACCATTTTTATTTCCTCTTTAAAAAACCTAATCTTGAATGTTTATTATTCAAGACTCCTGAATCTTTTATCCTCGTGGCTTGTCTCTGAGAGAGGAGACTGAGACTGCATATTCATTATTTTCTGATTATAAAAATAGTCCACAGTCATTATAGAAATCTAGAAAGGTAGAAAGTAATTGCAGAAAGGTATAAAGAACTCTAAAGATGTCTGTGACCTTACTCCCCAGAGTTACTGCTGCATATATTTTAGTGTATTTTCTTTCCTTTTTCTATGCCTATAAGACACTAATATGTACAGTTATATCTTTTTGTTAATAATTAGAAGCATGCTGTTCATACTTTATTTTATTTTTACATTAACAATATATTATTATGCATATATTCCCATAGCATTAAGTACTTTTCCAAGCAAGGTGGCAATACAGTTAAAAAAATCCACCCCCAAAATGTATAGGGTACAACTAAAATATTATTTAAAGAAAAACTCATGGTTTTAAGTTCTTATGTTAAGAAAAAAAGCCGATGCTGTCCCTCCCTGGAGCCTGCCTGCCTCTCTGCCTTGCCCCCTTCTTCCTGCCCACCCCAGGCTCATTACCTTTGCCTTTCTCTGAATCCCCAAAGGCCCTTCTTTTTTTTCCCCCTGTAACTTGTTTTCTGAGCCCATGCAGGCCAGCTGGCTCACTTCTTCCTACCTCTGTAACTTTCTAAATAAACTTCCACTCCTAAGTTGGAAGAAAAAAAGCAAGAATAAAAGTCTAAAAATGAATGAGTTACACATCTAATGTAAGAAGTTGAAAGAAGAATAGCAGGATTAACAAAGTTCCGAGCAAAGTTCCAAGCAGGAAACTGAGCTGAATTCACGAACCCAGACATGTCGTAGGTGTGTCTACCGCACTTCTTCCATTTTGCACTTGTCTTTGTGTTTTAGATGTGCCTCCTGTAAAGAGCATTTAACTGGGTATTTTAAATCCTGCCTCACATCTTTCCGCCGAGGCATTCGGGCTGTGTTCATTTCACTGTAGGCACTGAAATATCTCTGCACCTCATTTTGTGTTTTGTGACTATCCTGCTTTCCCTCTATCTCTTCTGTTGTTTTGTTTCCTTCGGCACTGACTTATTTTCATTTTTTCCTACTACTTTAGAAGTTACATATCTAATTCTGTTCTCCCAAAGTTCCTCCTAGAATGTCGACAAGCATACTTAACTTACCATATTATAAATTTAATTACTGTTTCCTCCCTTCTCTATATTGCAATTACCTTAGAACACCTTAATCCTTGTACCTTTGCTAATTTCTATGCTATTGTTGCTGTGTATTTTGTTACTACTGTCATTGGTTTTATATAGTCAGCTTTTTGGATTTACTCATATACTTGCCATTTTCTTGACTCATTATGCTACCTTTCATCTCAAAATGCACTAATGTGCACAAATATTTGTGATACAAATATGCTCAGTTCTCTCTTTCCCCCTGCTATTATCTCTATCAGCCACCTTCCTGACCAGCTAGATGAATCTTGCCTCTTCAGAGTGCTAGGTGCCAAAGGGAAGCATATCCTGGAAGTCAATTTATGCAAAGTCCTCATCACACACTGACTGCCCTGTGCTTGGGCTGTCACCCTGCACAGTCGCAGTACCTCAGAGATCATGTATCCCCACCACCATCTCTCTCATCTCTTTTCCTTCATTTCATACACCCTCCTTTGAAAAACATGAGTAGAAAAGCCCTCTGCCTTGGAAGCTATCCTGGTTATACTCTCCACTTTCAGAGAGTGCGAGAAATAGAGGCTCAATTCAAAGATGCTACACCACCCAAAGCTGTACAGAGAGGGAGCCAGGGTTCTTGCATCTGCCACATCCCTACAGGAGAGCCCACCAGCTCTTACTGCAGGAGCAGTTTTCATTTACAAAGCCTGAGCCAACTTTGAAGTGGGTCTCTGGCCTGGAGGCATTTCGGAGCATCATAACGTAAGGCAGGTGGCTTAAAAGTGTGTATAAACTCACCTGGCGCTACCTTTGGCTTCCCTGAATGCAGAGTTGGGCTCGGTCTCCAAGCTCTTTCTCTCTGGGAGTCCATCCTCCCGGCACAGAGAGGCCATCCACATTGATGAGTTAGTGGTCCCCAAGCAAAAATCTGACTGAGAGGCACGCCACTTTATCTGATTATTTTCGGTTTTATGTGAACTCTCCAGTGTGATTTATTGTTAGTTTTTTTTATTTATTTTTGCGAGAGGGGAAGAGAAGGAGAAAGAGTGGGAGAGAAATATCAATGTATGGTTGCCTCTCATGCGTCCTCTGCTGGGAACTGGCCTAAAACCCAGGCATGTGCCCTGACTGGGAATCAAACCGCGATACTCTGGTTCACAGGCCTGCACTCAATCCACTGAGCTACGCCAGCCAGGGCCTTATTGTTCGTTTTGATTCTCTTTCAACTAAAGGCCCTGCTCACCCAGGTTTACAGTTGACCAAAGCAATTTGTGCAGTTAAAAAAAAAGCCCAGACAATGGGCTAATCGAGACAACTGCTGACCTCCCTCGTTAACTGCCGTTGCCAGGCCCCCTTAGACAGCCACAGGCGATAACAAGAGCAACTAAGCACATTTTCAAATTCCAAATCAGGGATGCAGAGGGCTGGGTGTCTGGGCCTTCTCCTGGGACATGGTCAGGCGCCAGCCCTCTCACTTTGCACTGGCCCTGCCCTGTATTTTCAACAGGAGGAATCAGGCCAATAGGTTCTGCCTGCTTGGTGGAAGGCAAAAGGCATAACGGGTAAATATTATTTAGATGATAAGAAATTAGTTAATGCTTAAGAGGTGTTTAAGCTGAGAGAATTTTTTCTATTGGTGAAGGAAATTAATCACTTGGAAATTAAGCTCAAGTTTACTATGAGTTTCATGGGTATAAAAAAGATTTTCAAGTACTCTTTAACATATCCAATAATAGATATCTTCTTCCCTTTGTAGAACACCTAGAAAACAATATGTACAACCCCAAACCATCCCAAAGAACATTTGGAGTTGACTGAGTGCGTGTAACAACAGCAACGAATACCGACAATCAGACCAGCACTTGACACTTGATATTGGCAAATATAAATAATATATACAACCCCAAACCATTCCGAAGAATATTTGGAGCTGAGTGAGCATAACAAGAGCAAGGAATGCCAACAATCAGACCAACACTTGACACTTGATAAATATTGACTGAACGTATGAATAAAACATCCACTCTCCAGAACTAAAGCAGGATGCCAACATCTCTGAAAATAAGTCAAAGGATTGCCTGAAACCTAAGTAAGTAAGGCTACACTTGGAAAAACTAGGTTTCAGTTCCTGAAGAGAACACGGGAGAACGAAGGGCTATTGGAATAGTGAGACTGAAAGTTCGTCACTTCCCAGTGGCAGGGAATGTGTGGCTGTCATAGGACAGAACCCTAGGACACAAGTCATCGGTGTTTTCTAAAACCACCCCCGCTCCAAGCCTGCTCACTGAGAAGGGGAGGAAAGCCAGAAACGTAAAGTAGGTAAATATTCAGAGCACAAAGCAATGCATATTTGGGCAGAAAAACCTAAGCAATAGTAATTATGAATAAATGTGAAACCTATTAAAGCCGTGCTTATAGGGAAATTTTTAGACTTGAGCACTTAGCATTCATAAGTAAAAAATAATCAAAA
Organism: Artibeus jamaicensis; assembly: GCF_021234435.1. Lineage (NCBI taxonomy): Eukaryota > Metazoa > Chordata > Mammalia > Chiroptera > Phyllostomidae > Artibeus > Artibeus jamaicensis. The sequence continues at coordinate 14,995,706 of NW_026522056.1, read as the reverse complement.
TAATACATTAATTGTTCAACCCAAGAAGTCTAAGAAAGGATACAAGGTAATTACAGAAAGCAAAAGGAAGAAATAATAGTGGTTATTGAAGTGAATGAATTAAAAATACTTTGCAAACAAAAATAATCCCAAATCTAATGCTTTTAAATTAAATACATAAACCATTAATACCCCCTGCCTAAAATTAGGGAAATATATAAATGCATATAATTAGAAAAGAGAGTGGGGAAATAATACAAAGTTGGAGAAAATTAAAAGAAAATTCCATGCTCAACTAGAAGCAAACAAATGTGATAATCCAAGGGATTTCCCTGTACAAAGGTGTGAATTTGGCTAGATGCCAGGCCCAGATCATTTTGCAAATCAATTATTTTAAATCTTGAAGAAATAGGTCATTCTAATACTTTACAATCTCTTCTAGAGTAAAGAAAATGCTCCCCTTGCCTTTGTATAAAGCATTTTATAAATGCTCCCTATAACACTGACACCAAACTTAACAGTGACGAGACACCATGCACACAGAACTCACAAAACACCAGGCAATTTTACCAGTAAATCCAGTGCAAATCTCTTAAATAAAATACTGAGATGTTAGTTAGGATTTCCTTTTTTCAACAGACACACTTTCTAACAGCATATTGACCAATGGGGAAAAGGAGGCTCTATTACAGATGAAAGAAATCATTAAAATATCTCAACAATGCAGAAAGGCATTGGGAAAGTGACTTTTATCGTGGCCTTTGGATCGAAGACAGTGTTAGAACCACCAGCCGGAAGAGTGTTAAATCAAACTCGAGAGGTGGACCATGGGTCGATGGGTTTTCTAAGTCATAGAGAAGCAGGAGCAGAGGTTGCTCACCAACCCAGGTGTCGCCTCTGCTTTCTCCAGTCTGGCAGGAGTTTCTTTTGTGAAAGTGAATCTGCTGTCCAGGTCAGTGCTCACAAAATGATGAGGAGACCTGGTGAACACAGTTCCACTTCTTGTCCAAAATTCTAGTTGGCTCCGAAGGGAACCCTTGAGAAGGCTCAGCTGGTGGGACCGGAGAAGCAAGAGGTAGAGCTAGGAGGGGAGGAGAGGGAGAGAGAGTGGGAGGTGAGTTGGGGGAAAGGACAGGAAGAGAGGTGGCTCACATTCCTCAGAAAAATAGAGATTAAGTTTGTGAAGAAATGGCTCTGGCACCCTTGGAAAGGCAGGAATTGTTACCATCGGTCCTCGAGAAACCCAGCCAGGACTGGAGGCTGCTGACCCGCCTACACTAGTAAGAGATTAGAGGTGAAGTCATTAAACAGCCCCTTGGGAGCTTAGCCGATGGATGGCGCTCTGCTTAATCCTTTTAGGCAAACAGGCCCTACGCAACAGGCCTTGGACCGAGGCTCCTGTGGATTCTGGCCTGAAATGCTGGTCAACTTGAGAAATTAGACTGGCTATTCTGTGAGCCCTGGGAGTAAGCAGGTGAGTTCGTCTGCGAGGGGTGGAAAGCCAGTTTGCTAATGGCACAAGTCTTCCACAGAACTCCAGCCAAGCACCAAGGGACGTAGGAAAAAATCGTCAAGATAAGTATTCAGCAAGGTTGCGTGGGAACCAAGAAAAAACAGCTGAATCTGTTCGCTTCACTCTGACCCTCCCAGGCTGACCGTGCTCCCCAAGGTCACATGGGAATGGGGGTGGGAGGAGCAATTCTAGCACATGACCTGCAAGTCCGAGGTTGAAACTAGCCTTTTGAGGGAACAGGGCCCCTGGACCACTCCAAACTACTCCTTTTCTTTTTCTTTTTCTTTTTTTATTGTTGGCTCTATTACACATGTCCCCAATTTCCCCCCTTTGTCCCTCTCCACTCATCTCCACTCTGCTCCCCACGTAACCACATTGTTGTCTGTGTCCGTGGGCTATGCACATACGTGTACATGTTCTTCCCCGATCTCTTCCCCCGCCCCCAAGATCTGCCAGTCTGTTCCATGTATCCACACCTCTGGTTTTATTTTGTTCGTCAGTTTATTTTGTTCATTAGATTGTGGATACGAGTGAGATCATATGGTCCTCTTTTTCTCTGATTGGTGTATTTTGCTTAACATAATAATCTCCAGGTCTGTCCATGTTGTCACAAAGGGTAAGAGTTCCTTCTGTTTTACCACCACGTAGAAGTCCATGGTGTTAATGTACCGCAGCTTTTTTATCCACTCATCTACTGGTAGTCCTGGTTAAGTGTCTAGCAGTACCCTTAAATAGGTCAATTTACAGAGATCATCTGGGGGCCAGTTTCATTCTTTCCTTACCTTGTGCTGCCCCCCTAAATTCATTCAGAATAAAGACCTGGAAAATACTGTCAGAAGAAGTTTGTGAATTTGGGTTGGCCCACTTGGTCCTGTGGAATTTGTCAAAAATGAGTTATGATCGGTGAGGCTGGGTGGCAAAGCTGTTACTTAACCAGAGCCTGAGAAGAGAACTGTGTCAAACGCACCTGGTACCAGTCATTGGCACCAGCCTCTGGGGAGGTTCCTGTCTTTCTCCAGTGGGATCCTATAGGTAAGCCTCCCTACTCTGTCAGCTGGTGAAGTATACAGGGCAAGGGTTCAAGTTCATAGGCTCCCAGTGGGCACAGAGCTTGTGCTTTATATTCAGTATAGCATTGTCTACTGCAGTTGCCAGAGTCCCATGGAGCTACTAAGGGCCAGTAGCCAGACTGGTTCAGACACACCGCTGTTGCCACATCTAAGGGAGGTGTGGCTGACACCTCGGCAGTCTGATTGTCTAACGTGCTTCAGCCCCACGCATGTGGCCAGCTCCACGTAAGGTGGCTCACCTGAGCCAGCACCGGTGCTGGCACCTGCTCCCTGCATTTGTCCCGCCCTGGCCACCACTGCCCCTCCAGACCACTCACGCCCAGGCCCTAAGCCCTGGCTTAGCACCGCAGCTTTCTGAGCTGCTTCTGGATCCCTTCAGATGCACTTGTCTGAGTCACTGGCCTTAGCTTCCTGCTCAACTCCATGCTTTCCTGATTCTGCAGTCTGTCAAGTGTGAACAGGAGTTCCTGTGTGCCACAAGGACCCTGGGGAGCCCTCCTCCACAAACTGGCACAGGCCTTCCCTGCCTCCCCTCCCTGCTCCCTGGTGCAGTGAAGATCCGGCTAATTCCTGGCCCTAAGGCTCTTGGGAGCCCCTCTTAGAAGCACCTAGAGTGGGTCTCACAGCCTGGCCCTTGTCAAGGCCTCTCTTCTCCCAGCATCCATCTGTCTCCAGTGCCAACACCTCCCTGCTATGCCCCTGTACCCCCAGGGCTCTTCTCAAGTCTCCCCAAGCTGCTTACCTCTTCCATTACTGGACTAATAGGCTAATTTCAGAACCTGTAGCCTGTATTTGGCAAATTCTCAAAATTAAGTGCCTAAAATCAACTCTCATCATTTCCTTCAATATTGATATTACACAAACCCATGCAACCCAAGACAGTTTTTCTGTCTGTGGGAGCTGGATACAACCGATGGCTGGGGGGGGCTCTCTTTGCACCCTGTGCCCCACTCTGCTGCTGACACATTCGTGGGGAAAAGAACTCCCCGGGGGACTGTCACCTTTTCCTCAAATGCTCTTTCCTCTGTGGCCATTTTCCTGGTGCCAAATATCAAAAGCTCCACTGCTTTTGAATTCACAGAGGCCCCCTGTACTGAAATCTGTAACAAAAGGAGTGTTCAGCCTGAGGAGGCGTGTGTTTCATTCTTTTATTCCCTCTTCCAGAGGTTACGCTCGTAGAGAGTGTTTAGGGTCCTGGAAGGGCTCCGAGGTAGCAGCGCGTGGGATAGTTCCAGAAGGGAGCCGGGTATTTGGCTAGGCAAGTGACCAGTACCCATCTTTCCACCTCATCGGGGAAGAGGAGGCAGCTCTCTCTGAGGATTGCTCCAAGCAGCCGCTCGACCTGCTGGGAACGTGCCATGTTCGCTTCGATAGCCGTCATATGCTCAACCTTCAACTGTGATGTGGACCAGGTGGCTCCCTCATGTTTGGCTCAGGCTGTTCATCTCTTAATAAAATAAGTGGGCCATGCAGAACTGTCACAGATTCTGTCAGCAGCCCGTTGCGTGCAAGCCAAGGCCAACTGTCAAGCTGAAAGCAAGCGCAGATGCTCAAGTGGAATTCTACCTGACTGAGCCAGGCCTCAGCAGGGCAGGCAAGACCCGTCCGGCCGATTGACCGATCTCTGCAGTGTGAGCTGCTCACCACACGCTGTGATACTTTGTGTTGTTGGGCCCCCGTGGAAGTGAAGCATTGGGAGATTAATCCGTGCACAGAATGAATGAGGTTGTGCAGACAGACCAGTATTTTTCAGGATTTCCTGAGCAGACACCTGAGGGGAAGGTAAAGAGTTCGATGACTCCCTGCATTCCATAAAAATCCCCTGGTTTCAGTATCAGTTTTCACTCAGCTCCAACCAAAGAAACATTTTAAAATGGAAACCCTGAGACATTTCTACTATTCAGAATCAGATCATCAATGCAGACATGTCCCAGTCTGCCACTAGGGGGAGATTCCAACACAGCACAGGCACCAGGAGGAGCTGTGACTGAAGACTGAACTGCACAGAAATTGGATTTCTGTGTGTGCATATGTCTTCTAACTGGAAACACCACTCTTCCATACATTGGCTTCAGTATGATTTTGTGGTTAGGTTTAATTTTGGTGCTGTGGCTGTTACATCTCCCTTTCTGGTGATATACAAAGCCCACACAATTTCTCCACAGCAGCGGGCATTTTTGTTTTTCTATTATCAAATAATACATATAATCCTCCTTCCTTCCTGGTGCCACGCATACTCCAGTGAGTGGGTGGGCTCATTTCTCCAGGAAGTCGGTATCAGGTTCACAAGAGCCCGTGTCTGCCAGTGCTCTCTAGAAACACTGACCTTCCACCTCAGTCTGATCAGCAGCCTACAGCTGAGCCTACTCAACACTGAATCTACTGTGTGCATTTATTGCCTTCCCTCGACTAAGCATATAGCTAAAAAGAAATGGGGGTCATTCTCGTTTTATGAATATATATATTATATATATAAAATATTTTTTACTGGTTAAAATTCAGTAAGTAAAACGTAATTGCTTCTAGGAAAGCATCCAGCGACTCAGAAATGCTCTAGTCAAATGCTGAGGCAGGGGAACGAGCATCACTCCAGACCAAAAACTTGTGTTTGAATTCCTGTGAATTCCTGCAATGCCTCTCACTTACGGTCCAAGGTTCTTAGTCTAACAGAACTCCCCATACTTCGGGTGTCATCAGTTAAACAGGGAGAATAATGCCCGCATCCTAGCAACTAGCACTTTGCAGGTAAAAAGGCATAGCACAGTGATGGGCACATAGTAGGTACCTTAATCCCTAACTTCGCCGCTTGGGTCAAGAAGCCTCTTTGCCATCTGTCATTTTTAAAGACAATCTCTCTAAGGCTATTTTTCCTCATATTCCTGAATGGCCTGTTGTTTTGATCAGTGTGAGATAAAGATGCTCTTACAGTGAATGGGGAGTGGACAAATTGCAAAGAGAAAGCCATCTGAGAGGAACAGAGAACATGATGTAGTTGTAATAGAAATGGATGGAAACTGCTTCCCAAACCAGCCAACGGCGGCGCGCCACCCCTGCCAGCCCCGACCGTCTTGATGCCCATTGGCTGCTCCTCTGGGCATGCGCAGATGCCCGTGGCACCCCAGTAGGGGGTCTTCATCCTGACTTAATTAGGGTCTTAAGCCTCATCCCCAGATGACAGATGTGGTAGTGCTTTGATGGGTGGCATTAAATTGAGGGTCTGCTCCCACGGAACTAAACAATCATTTTACACATTTTTTGGAAGCTCCCAGGACTTGATAAATGACTCCATGAGCACCAACAGGCAGGAATTTTTCACCCTTGGAGGTTTGGTTTGCTGGTACCTGGCCACAAATTACCAACAACAAGGTAGCTTTAAGTTCAAGATTTATTTCACCGTTCTCTTGGCTTCCCGTTTGGTACAAGACATGCATTCCAATGGAAACACATTGCTGAGTGTGGTTAGGCTACATAGATCTTTATTATCTTGGTTCAGCTACTTTTTGGATTAAGTAGGCTTTGTGGGCTGGCCTGAGAACTTGGCCATTATGTATAATTTTTAGCTATGAAATGTGAGGCCCGAATTCTAAATGAATGGCTTACCCACTTACTTTCAGAATTACCTTCTTACAAATTGGGAACAGCCGGTCCTTTTGTAAATGGCTGGAACCAGAACTCTGATTCAGGTAAGTAAGGGTCCACAGGAAGTCAGTTTCCAAGAGGGGCTGATGTGCCTTAGGAAGACAAGTGGGGACACGCTTTGGTTTTTACATCATGAATCAAGGGCAGAGAGCAAAGAAACTTTGAGTACTAGACACTGAACTTCAGGCCAGCCCCAGGGACCAATGCCCATATCTTAGAGAAAAAGAGACACAACAATCAGAGATAAATTACTAAAAGTTATACACATTGGAGGCAGTGTAACAGGGATGCCAGTACCCCTGATGCAGACGGAGTGAAAGTCAGCAACGTTAACAGAACCCTTGACACCAGCATCCACGTGAGGTGTTGCCACTGTGGGCTGGTAGAGGAAGAACACAGGTGTCATTCTTATAGCCTCTGGGAGAGACCATGGGGCATGGGGCAAAACATGGGGACTTTGCTAATGATGAGAGTATATGGTTACAGGGGTTGCTGAGACCAGACTGGTATGGACTAGGGAACATTCTTACCTTAAAAAAATTTAAGCATGTGTATGTATACTATACACACATGTGTTTCATGTGTGTTATATGTGTGTCGTGCATATTTGCATATGTGTGTGTATGTTTATACGTATACATATGTACACACACATCATAGCTGATTGTAGCCAGACACCAACTTTAAGGAATACAGCAAGTAAGAAAGCAGATGGCACCTGAGATGTTCAAAAGTGGAGAGGAACCGGGGCGCAGACAGCCACAGTGTACCAGCACGTGTCTTGTTCCTGGCATCGTCTCTCCAGCCCCTGAGCCTTTTCTCCTTCTTCTGTCCTTCTGGCTTCTGATTTCAGCTTCCCACAGATGCTGGCTTTTGTCCGATTCTGATTTCACATCTGTTCTGGTTTTGCATCTCTCGTTGCTTACACTGGTATTTGACTCAGTCCCCGGGTCTCTCTGCTGTTTCAAGCAGAATTTCCTGAAAGATGTCCACAAAATACGGTTCTGAGATTGTTTTGGAAACTAGGTGTATGTAAATTGGTCATACAGAGCAGAAATTCTGCCTCTATCCCAAAGCCCAACCCCAGCCCTGCATGCAGGGAGTGCCCGATAAATATTTGCAGCTTCAGTAGATAGCTGACCTTGGGCAACTCAAGTTAAAATTAAAAATAGATGTCTTCGGTTATTGAACTTTAGCCATTAATACATTAGAAAGCATTGAGACTAAACCTAGACCTAAATCTCATGCCTTATACAAAAATTAATTCAAAATGGATCATGGACTTAAACGTAAAACTAGAACTTTATATTACATTTAACAGATTTCAGTATAAAAGTAAAACTGTAAAACTTTCAGGAGAAAACATTCAGAACTGAGGGCCAGGCAGAGCTCATTAGACATGACACCAGAGGCAGAATCCATGAAGAAAAAGCAAATTGGACTTCATCAAAATTTAAAAGCTTTTGTGCTGTGGAAGATCCAATTAAGAGAATGAAAAGACATCCTACAGCCTGGAAGTAAATATTTGCAAATCACCTCTCTAACAAAGGACTAGAACCTAGAATATAGAAAAAAACTCTCAAACTCAATGGGAACGAACCAAAAAAAATCCAATTATAAAATGAGCAAAACACATGAACAGACATTTCACCAAAGAGGAGATACAGATGAATAATAAGCACATAAAGAAAGATATTCAACACCATTAGCTGTTAGGGAGCTGCAAATTAAAATTGCAATGAAATATCACCGCGTACCTGTTAGAACAGCTAAAATAAAAAACAATGATAATGTTGGTGAAGATTCAGGGAAACTAGATCCTGGTGGCAATATAAACTGACACATTGGCAGTTTCTTATATAACTAAACATGCAACTACTATACCAAACAAGTACATTATTGTGCATTTAGCTTTGAGAAATCAAAATTTATGTTGATATAAAAACCTGTACACAAATGTTCATAACCTCTTTACTCAGAGTCAGAAATTGGAAACAACCCAAATGTCCTTCAATGGGTGAATAGTTAAACAAGCTGTGGTGGTATAGCTACACTATGGAGTATTAATTACTCAGCAACATAAGGGAATAAGCTATTGATACACACAACTACCTGACCAACTTGGCGGTATTATGCCAAGTGAAAAGAATTGATCTCCAAAGGTTACACACTGTCTGATTTCATTTGTCTAACATTCCTGTCATGACAAAATTATAAATAGGAAAAGCCTATTAGTGGTTGCCAGGAGACGGATGGGGGGCTGTCAACGCAAAGGGGGTCCTAAGAGAGCCCTTTGTGGTGATGGAAAATTCTGTATCTTCATTGTAGTCATGGTTACTTGAGTCTATACACAAGATAAAATTGCACAGAGGTACAAACACACACACCAATGAATATGTGGAAAAAGTGGGGAGAGCTAAATAAGGCCTGTAGCTGAGTTAATAGTAGTGTGTAAATGTTAACTTTCTGGCTGATATTGTACTGCAGCTACATAACTGTGTCCAGGGGTGTAGTTGGAGAAAAAATACGTGTGGACGATGTGAGCCTATAATTTCTTCAAAATAGAAAGGTTCTTTAAAAAGGAAAGGAGTTAGAACACCCAAGGAAGGGTTTCAACCATAGTACCCTTAGTCCCTGGAGCGTCGGGTAGAGTTGGTGCTCTACAGAGCACATGTTGGGACGTGCGCAAGGGAATAGGGCTCAAGAGCAACTCCAATTGCTCCCATTTTCCCACCATCCCAGCCCCTGACCCCCCGGCTTCCCCTCCATCAGTGAGAGGGGGTTCTGGGAAGGTTGCATCTTGGTTCACTTCCACTTTTTTGCCTTGGCTCAACCTGTCCTATCAAGTTTTGACCCCAACGTGTGTCTGTCCCTGACAATGCCATGGATCATCTGTAGAACCTAGTGGGATGTGACACAGGTGGCATGTCAGGAGAGTGACAGCCAAGAGTCTGGAAGAAACAGCTTCACTGTTCCAATAACCACCTACTCTCAGATGGTATCGTGACGTGAACAGAAGGCATGAATGGATATGGAAGAAAGAAGCCCTTGTTTCTGGGGCAGCAGACCTGCAGCAGGTGCATACTTGGGTTGGTATCTTAATCTCTGTTGACGCACAAACGAGATCCATGGTTCTTAAATTTCAGTGGCCATAAGAATCATTTGAGGAAGCTGTGTAACTGCTCTGCTACATCAGAATGGGGGGGAGGCGGGGTGCCCACCAGGTGATACTGATGCAGGAGCGTCTGGGACCACATTTTCTTTTATGGTATCACTTTTCAAAAAATTATTGCTTGAGAACCTTGCAATTCATATTACATGAAGTATTTAAAACTGATAATCTCTACCCACTCACACCAGTACATATATTTACCAACGGTTTTTCTTATTTCCTGGCCTGTCACTCAGAAACAAACCAATGTAGGGGTGTATGTGTATGTGTTGAAATTAAAGGGTAAAAATGATTTCCAACTTACTGGAACCTCAACAGCATTTGTGATATTCCCAGGGCTCTGGGAAACAGATTTTTATTTAGTTTTGCTTAATCATGGTTGAGGAATCATTAGAGACAATTTGAACATTACCTTATGAGCCCTGCAAAAGCCTTTATGAGTGCTTTTGGAAGCTGTGTTTTAATTGACCAGAACAAAACCCTAACAAACACGTCTGACGGACTTGGTAACTGGTTTGCTATTGGATGTGCTGGCTTAGCTTTAGAGGCCCCGCCAGAGCCATAACACAAGGACACCACAGCTTTATGAAAAGGGAACAAAGACTCACTCAGTGACCTGCGGTACTATAGCAGAGATGCTTCCCAGAGTGAGCATCCCGGACATGACCTGGATGTCTCAACACGGGTGTCCTTGACTGGACAACAGGGGTCCATGTCATCCTGTGCTTCCCAACCCTGTTGTAAACAATAAGGTAAAACCGAATAAAAAGTATTATAGGATTTCATAGCCCTTTCAACTACTCCCCCTCAACAAGCACTTTTCTGGGTTTCTCTGGGTCTTGTGATCTCGTCATGTTGATTTATATCTCCAAAATTGGGTGTTCAGCACTGATCCACTGGGGCACCGAAGAAAATGTTAGAACTTGTTATATTTAGTTTTATCTAAACAATAAAGATGGGTCACCTAACTAATACTACTGTATGGTAGGACTGGCACCCTCACTTGGTCTCTGTGTCCCAAATGCACCCATGTGACTTCTCTAGTGCTCCTAGGGTCTGGAGACAAGAGAGGAGACTCTCCGACTGAGGAGGTTGGTAACAGGGCCTCGTTTAGCCATGAGCTGTAAGGTAATTGAAAGATACTACAATGGACACATTCTTTAAGTGAAATTATGGGTCATGTTCTCCAGATTTAACTAAATTCATCCCCACAAAATAATCAAACAGCTTAAAACAATTTCTTCAAGGAATTTCCCATGTCTTGACCACAAAAGTCCTCTTACTTAGAAAACGTCCAAACACCCCACAGAGTCCACTGAAGACAGCAATAATGCAAACATGAGAGAAGGTCAAGGACATGGAAAGTGCTGGCATTTTTCTTACATCCCAAGTGAGCTCATCCACCCACATCATGGGGTATTTTACCAGTCGGAGGTGACCTATTGGATTTGAAGAGAAGTTGGCCAATCTGTGAGAAAGGGCCTTTTTCTGAGATGCATGTTATGAAACGAGCCATTTGCAAGTGGACATTTGGAAACACTTCCATGTTTATGTCATTTTGTTTTTACTGGGAAAAAAATCCATGTGTCACCTATAAAAACACTCATATTCGTATACTTAAAGAAACTATCAAAAATCTGGTGAAAAGTCTTCTGAATAGAGTTTTAGTGTGATTTGAACCTATGGTTAAAAGTACAAAAATGAAACACCTTGTGATTAGTTCGGAAGAGTGACTGATTGACATCAGAGAAGATGAAATTTAGCTGCAGAATTTAAGCAAAAACCTTTGGATAGTCAGTGAAGTAGAACGAAAGGCGCATCCAAAGGAACACTCCTTCCGTCTGGTTCTGGGCATCTTTGGAAGAGAAATTTTCCAGCTGCAATAAGCAATAAAGCAAAGTATCAACGAGAAAAAGAGAGGGAGGGAGGGAGGGAACTGAACGTAAAACCTGAATTAGACTCCCTGTATCACAGGTGTTAGGGAGGTTGGTAACACGGGCTGTGAAAGAATTCACAGAGGGAAGAAAGTGCAGAGAGTAAAGTTTCTACTCAACTCTCCAAGACAGGAAAGGGCCATGCTGTGGAGAGATGCACCGTAGGGGTGGGGGTTTGAGCTTTTATTGGGTAACAATTGGATTTTAAAGAGGGTGGGGGTTTCTGTGTGTGGCCCCTGGGCTCCTGGGGCGTTGTACCCGGAGGCTGTGGTTTGCTCCCATGCTGCCTTCCGCCTGCGGCTGTAGGGAGCAGTGGGTTCTGTTCTTGTTCCCAGGGATTCCCAGGCCTGGCGACAAGCTCAGAAGAGTAAAATGGTGTCATGTTTAACAAGGTCACAGGCCTGCTGGGCAAATGGTGCCACAGTAGCAAATGGGGCTGGCTTTGTCCTTTCAACAAGTATTAAACCAATGTGTTTTAAATAATAAAGTATATTTAATTATACCATTCTCACCAAAAAATATTATTAACAAGTTCCATAATGAGGGCAAAGTTTTGTTACTTTGTTAATAAATCACTTTACAATATGTATACATATTTTGAGACATAAATATGACCTTCGTCTCAAACTTTTATGAACGATGGAGGTGTGCCAAGAGCCAGGGTAGGTAGAGTGGTCAGATATAGAGGCAAAAGTGGGGTGTGCCCTAAGGAGTGTCTGGGGTGTGATATTTTAAGGTGATAGAATGAGATGCCAAGATTTTTAATTAAGTCTTTGGAGATGTTTTCAAGGGCTGAGTACAGGCATCCGAAACATCAAGAATCAGGAGTAGAGAGAGACTCTATGAATTGTATAAAAATCTCCATGTGTACATGAGGAGTGTATATGAGCAGTAGGCTAGAATTCAAGATGTTAAGAAACATTTCCAATCACAATTGCTTTAAAAATAAAGGTGCCTCACTAGGTTTTACAGCTTCTATGACTCTGCAAAACAATGTACTGCACTGGATGATTTCACCGTGGCCACTGCGTTCGCCAGCTCTGGCTGCCACAACAAAGGACAAGCTAGGTGTCTTCAAAACAGAAATCTACTGTCTTGTAGTTCCAGTGGTTAGAAGTTTGAGATCAAGGTGATGGCAGGGTTGGGGACTTTCTGGGGGCTATGAGATATTGAAAAACAAAATTCACTTGAGTAAAGTTTAAAGATTGCATTGGCTTTATTCAATAATTCATGTATCAGGCTACATCCCATCTAGCAGACAGACAGGGCCTTTACAAATGAAAGACTTTTATAGGCAGAGGGAGCAGGACCAGAGAAGTTATGCCAGGCAAAAATGAAAACGAAAACCAGGTTGATTGTTGCAAGGTTACTTTCCTCTCAGGGACAGCAGGGCTCTGTCAGACATCACTAGGGCCAGTCAGGAGATTCCTGACTGACTGGTTTGAGACTTCGTTTCTGGGAGAGCCAAAGCTATAACGGAGTTATCTCAGTTTGGTGACCATGGAGCTTGGCATAAGCAACTCCATTTGGGACCTGTTGTCTTGTTTTTCACAGAGGGAAGGATCTGTTCCATGTTTCTCCACCACCTTCTGAGGATTTGCTGGTGATCTCTGGTGTTCTTTGCAGATGGCTGTCTTCTCCCTGTGTCTGTACATTGTTTCCCCTGTCTACATGTCTGTCTGTGCCTGAATTTCCCTTTTTTATAAGAATGCCAGTCATATTGGATCAGATGCCTATTCTATTCCTGTATGACCTCATCCTAACTGATTACATTTGCATGATCCTATTCCTCTCACCTGCTAAAAAAAACCACATTCTGAGATACTGGGGATTAGGATTTCAACATATGAGTGGGTGGGAAGGGTATAGTTGAATGCATATGAACCATGACTGTAAATAAACCCCCCTTCCATGATTTCTCTTGAAAGTGTGGCTTTGATCAAGAGCGGAGACTTACAAAACTCACAGTTCTGCGTTAATACTCCTAGTATCCCATATGCGGTCTTCATCCTGGCCCCGAGTGTGGTGCTCCATGGATGGAAACCGACCAGAGATATTTGACTGCAACAGCCAGTTATGTGATTTACATTCCTGTCCCTGTCCCCAGTCATGCCTTCCCACGGTTGCTTCCTCTTTTCCATATGTCATGCCCTTTACTCATCTAAAGCTACAGATAAAAGATTTCAGACCAGGCTGCATGTCAGGGTGTCTATACTCTCTGAAATATCTTCCTAAAAGGACAGTGAAAGGAAGCACTTTAAAGGTCTTATTTCAATAAGATTTCCATTCTGAGCACGCTGAAAGTGGGATTGTAAAAAAAAACCTTGCGCTTTATTTGCTATCATTTTCAATATGAACACAGACGTTGTCCTTACCGCAGGGCAGGAGAAGGCTTTCCTTCAGAGGATGGTAGCTGGGAATATAACACGTAGACAGTTGTAAATCCTCAGTGCAGGTGATAAACAGAATGTATTCTGACATATTTCATGACCTGCGAGGATGGAAACCTTCCTCAGCCATCAGGTGTTGCATTTGGTATTCACAGGGATAAATAGTGGTTTGAATAATGAAGAAAGCCTCGGAAACAGCAGCCAGCGAACTCTGGCAACAAGGGAGGTGACTCAACTTCCACATGTAATTTCCAGCTAGAAAATGCAAGTAGAAAATATGGACTGAGCTGAAATTTATGAATCTAAAGAAGCCTTCCTGAAGTATTAAGATAACCCAGTGCGAACCCAATACAGAGATAGTAGAACTCTAAGCTCTGGATTGGTGGAAGATGCTTTAAAAACATGTTTATTTCTGAAACTTTGAGGGCCTCTCTGAGGAATAGGGGTGAATAACGGTGACAGAGACAACCTTTCTCAGAGAGAGGAGCCACACTGGACGTATCTCACCACACAATGTGACCAGTTGACAGGTTGCGCATGGGCGATAAACAAGAAGACCCGTTAGGACTCTTCCAACCCTGAGATTCTGTCTCTGAACTCTGGGTAGTGGAGACTTCGACGGGCCCAAATATGGCAGACTGAAGTGAATCTGAGCCAGAAATCTCAGCCTTTCCCTCTTCCAGCTCTGCACTAAAGGATTCAGTTCTGGAACCAAAAGAAAATAGGGGAATAGGCATTCAAAACTATTTGTTGAGTACCTACCCTGAGTGGGATGAACGGGTTAACATTTCCATAGGAAAAGTAAGGCAGTCCCCGCCCCCTCCCCCCAGAGAGTAACTCTTATGTTCATCTTCGGGAGAATAAAAGGAAGTCAAGCCTTTCCAAAACGTATTGAAGTGTTAGGGGTTAGAGAAGTTCAAATGCCCAGAATTAGATCGAGTAGAAGCACCTGTACAGATCCTACCACAAGTGGTAGCTTTAGTCACTACCGGCAAGATGATTTAACCCCACAGAAGGGACAGTTTCTTCTCCAGTGCGTTGTCTGCAATCAAGAGGGAGCAAAGTGGCAAGTGTGGGGGATGGGACATTTCCATCTCTTTTTCCTCTTAGTTCTTCTGGCTGATCTGATAATGAAATTGACTTGAGCCAGGTTAACGGGAGAAAACAACCAAATTTAATTATGAGTGTGCATAAGAATATCGGGCCCCAAGGCTAACATATTTCCTTTCTTGAGCTAAGAAGAAAGGGGGTGTCGTAGTTTGGGAGTTCACATGAAAGGAACGCAGTCCACATGGAGATGGAAAAGCAAATGTTTGGTAAACGAATGTCTGCTGGGCCGTCTTCAACAATAGGATACAGAGGGGATCTCGATCAAACAGGCCTTGCTCAGTTCCTCCCTGTCCATCACACTAGTTCACATTAAACCACAGTTATCTACAATAACTCCCTTCCCGGAGTAGGTTCTCTTTCTAGATGTTTTTAGGCCATTAGGGAGAAGGTCAAAGTTTCTTCTGGAGCCTTTTGTTCCTTGAAAATAACCTGCTTAAATAATCAATATCTCAAATGCACAGTTGAGGATGGCAAGCTCTGCTCCCGCTCATAAGTGTTTGTTGATTGGACTAGTCTACAGAAAATCCAATTTATTTTTTTTAATTGTGGTAAAATATACCTAACATAAAATTTACCCAGAAAATTCCGACGGTTTGTAAGTGCACAATTCAATGGCATTAAGTACATTCAACACCATCGTGTAGCTAGCCAGCTCCCAAAACTTTCATCAACCCCTTGTCGTCATCCCAAACAAAAACTCTCCAATCCCTCTAATCCAGAAGAAATAAACGTCCATATTGTTGGACTCTCTCCTCTCCTACTCCAAACGCCACTTTGGCCCTGTGGTGCCTTCTTCGAGGATCAGCTGTGCTGAGAATAGGTAGTACCGGCCGTAACCACACGGCTGCCCAGGCCGATGTCCCATGACCCGTGTGGGCTGGGGCCAGGCTGCACCGGGCTGACGAGGAGAGCACGCTCAGCCCCTGCACGAGTATTTTTCCAGGAACACTGCCTCCTCCTCCACATGGCCTGCCGTTATGTGCTAAGATGAGTGCTCAATTAATTTTAACGATGTCATAAACCAGATAATCGGAAAATGAAATGGACCGGTCTGCTTTCAGTCTTAGGGGCTCTTGGTAATGGACGCACAATAAACAAATAGTGCTAAGGCTGAAAAATGACTCCTTCCTCTTGGTCATCTGTCTGGATTGGGCTTTTCAAGCTCCAATGGCTTTGTTTGTTCAGAAGGCAGCAGTAAATCTCTGAAATGAGGACGGACAGAGCTAGAGGGTCAGGGCATCTTGTTCCCTGCCTGGGCGTTTCTGCCCCAAGCGCTGGAGCCGCTCACACTGCTTCTGCCTTTGGGGTGGCCTAGAGTCCAGTTCTGTCTGTCCCACCGATACCTGGGATCTTCTCACCTGTAGGGGCTTAGACACCCAGTGACACTTGTGTGTTTGTTGTCTTTGGCGGCTCCTCTTCTGTGGTAAAATTGTGGGTCCATTTTATTCATCTCTGGTAGATAAACTGGGTGGCTGGGCTTGTGCGTGAGTTCAGTAGCCTTCATTACTGATGGGAAAACTGAGACTTGGTGCACTGAGTGACTAACTTTAAAATAACCAATTGTTAAAACTCCAAGCCTTACCTTTTGGCCAATTTATAGGTGCTCCGCCTCCCAGAGGTGGAGCATCAGAAGACCAAAACTTGGGACTGACTATGGTGAGGGCCAGCAGAGGCAATAAGCCAACAGCTTGAGACCGCGGAGGCAGAAACTGGACACAGTATTCTGGACAATAGAATTCTAGAATTGGAAAAACCTTAAAAGCTTTTTTAGACCAGTGAGTCTCAGACAATTTATGCCGGTTAAAATATAGATTCCTAGGCTCTTCCCTAACCTGAGCAGTCAGAATTTCTTGGATGTGGAATCTATAAATCTGTATTTTTAACAGCTTCCCTATTTATTTTGGCACTGCACCAGGGCTAGGACACAGTGCTCACATTGATCAAACCTCCTGCAGAAAACGCACCTAAAAGCACCACGAGACAATCCCCGCCTTGTTCTGGACTCACAGCCCTGTGGGTGCGGCCTGGGGTGGCATTAGCTTTCCCAGTGATGGAGTCAAAGTACGGAATCATTATTGAGTCTGGGACCAAAAATATCCTCTAGTTCTTTTCTCATGACTCGCCACCATATTTATTCTTGAATCTCTAAAGGCACAACACAAGGATAAGATTTGAAAAACCAAAAGCACAATTTATACCTAGTTTGCTAACTCTGCCCTTGGTTTACTTTGCCCTTTTTTCCCAGTTTCATTGTTACAAATCAGTGGAGTTTCCATTTCATCACGGGTATTAAGTTATAACACAATCAGGAAATGGGCATTATTCTATAGCATGGGTCATATTTCAATTAGACTTAACCAGTATTTAGTGAGCAATTAATGCAGCAAATTATTTAGGTGCTGAGCACTTAAATAATATATAAATATAAATTCATATAAAAGGATCTATATGAATATATTATATAAACATAATATATTTATATAAATACAGTATATATTTGCATATTAATATATATTTATATAATTTATTATATAAACATATAATTAATGTATAAATATATAATTCATATAAAAAGTAGAATCGATATTTGCCACAAGAGAGATGCAAAGTGTTATACATGTTCAAAAAAGTAAAATACCACATCTTATTGAGGGTGGGCCTTTTTGGCAGAGATCTCACTTGAGCTAGAGCTTGAAGTACCAACATCGTAGGTAGGCTAAGGAAGGCATTTTACATAGAGAAAACCATGTGAGCCAAATAATGAATGCAGGAAGGGTTGAGGGTGGGGGTGGTCACAGAATAGTCCATTTTAAGGTTCAAATGATGAGTTAGGGTTAGTGTCTGGAGAGCCTTTGGGCTAAAGAATTTTTATTTTACTTTTCAGAAGTGAGGAGTTGTTAAAAGGCTCTGGAACAGAGGAGTGGTCATGTGGGAAAGACTGAAGCCAGGGGGGATGGGCGTCACGGGTTCCCGTCCAGGGGTAGGAGGTCATAGCACATTTACACAAGTTAGAAGTATGCTGTATTAGTTTCCTATGACTTCTGTAACAAATTCCCCCAAATTTTGTGGCTTGAAACAACGGAAATTTATTCTATCACGGTTGTGGGGGTCAGAAGTCCAAAATCTGTTTCCCTGAGCCAAAATTAAGGTGGTTCTAGAGGAGAATTTGTCTTTTCCAGCTTCTAGATCTCCACTCCTTGACTCTCTGTCCCTTCTGAAATAAGCATGCCATATTTTTGTAATTATAAAAGGAAGAAGCTGAGGAGGGTTGAAAGTAGTGCAGTGAAGATGAAAAGGGAAGGACTAACAGGAGATGAATGGCAGCGATAAGGTCTCTAAGATTCGCCAGCCCACAAGACATGAGGAGCGACAGAGAAGGCCCAGCCACTCCCACGTTCACAGAGCACAGCCAGACTGCCCGCAGACATGGGGACAGGAGAAGCGACCTGTGTTTTGCTGTGTATAATGAGAACCCACACTTTGGGCCCAAACATTCAGGAAAAAAATCTTTCATTTTAATTTTTTAATTCAGGTATTTATTTATTTATTTTTATTTAGGTACTTGTTTTTTGTATTATAAAGGAATTTTAGCATTCATCTTTGAACATGTTATAGTACAGGAAATTTTATGTAATAAATATTTACAAAATACAAGACACGATACAAGGTATTTCAGCCACTATCTCAAAAATCTGGGCAAAAAAAAGTGCACATTATACATAGCAAAATACAGTAGTTTGGGGAAGATGAAGTTTCTTTCAGATGTGATTGTCCTTTTAGGCAAGCCCACTAGTACTTGGCTTTTATGCTGCATGCTAGGAAACTCCCAGAATTTCCATCTAATTAGTCAGTGGCAGGAAATCTCCTTTTACAGACCCAAGACCCTTCAGCAGTTCTGGATTGCCACTGGAAGGCGCCTCTGTTTCTGTGGTCACACAGCCCTGATTTGGGAGTGTGGTTCCAATGAGATGTGGCAATGCTCTCACTTCTGTTGAAGTTCTGCTCCAAGGTGGAGACAGGAAGGAAGGGCTGGCAGTGGTCTCATTGGGACCAGGCCAAGGATCTTTCCTACTGCCCAGTGCAGCTTCTACTCCGTCCCGCCCAGTCCCCTGACCAGGCTGGAACCTGCTCCCCACCTCCACTGGCCCCTCCTCCAGCAACAGTAGTTGAGGAAGTGAGATGGTCCATATATAGGCCTTTGTAGAGAGGCCAGAAAGGGGAGTGGGAACAGAGGGCAGGGGCCTGTATGTGCAGAATTCCCATTCCTGACCTCAGTGGAAAACTTTTTTTTGCTTTAAGAGCTCTAGACCAAAAGGCAAAACGCCAGATCTTTCCATCACTGTTAGCTCACACTAGTAAACTGTGACAGTCCCTTCTTTCTCTGGGCCTCCTTTAGATTGGCTTTCCCAAGCTCTCTCCTCAGTCCAGGGCTCTGGCTGCTGAGTGGGGCTCCTTTGGAGGTGAAAAGATGCTCATTTATGGCCTCTTCTCAAAGCTTACTTTGGTTTGCAAATGTGTAGTGGGCTGAGTAATGGCTCCACCTATCCCTGGAGCCTATAAATGTTACCTTTTTTAGAAAAAAGGGGTCTTTGCGGATGTACTTAAAGATTTTGAGTTGGAGGAGTATCCTGGATTACCCAGGTGGGCCCTAAATATCATCATAAATGTCTTCCTAAGAGAGAGACAGAGAGAAATGTTACACACACATACACACACGTGTGCACTCACACTCAGTTGAAGGAGCGGGGAGTGATTCGGGGATGTTGACCCTGTACCAGAGTGATGTGGTCACAAGGAGAGGAATGTCAGCAGCCATGAGCAACTAGAAGAAGCAAAACACAGCCTCTCCCAGAGCCTCTGAAGGAAGCACAGCCTGCGGAAACCTGGATTTTTGGCCAGAGACACTGATTGCAGTCTTCTGGCCTCCAGAACTGTGAGAGGACAAATTTCTGTTGTTTTAAAACTCCAAGTTTGTGGCAGTGTTTCACAACAGCCACAAGAAACTAATAAAGGGTGGAAGGCCACCTTGGGCCTGTGCATTTTAGTACTACTCCCCGTGTCCTCAGTGGGTCCCCTGGACACACCCTATATTTTGTCAGGCTGGCCCTGGGGCTCTCCTGACGAAAGACTCCTTCTCCCAGCACCTGTAGTCGAAAACAGCAATGAGAAAAGTCAAAAGACCCACGTGGTTTTGAACAAAGTCACACGCTTATCTGAACAATATGATGAGAGCAGGTACCAAGTTTCATGCTTATTTGTCCCTTGGTGGCTAGAATAGTGCTAGCACATCCAGAGTACACACTCGATATTTGCTGAATGAATGATATGGGAGTTATTATTATCCTTCCCTGTGTACCTCCCAGGGTTGTTTATCATGAGGCCTAAATTAGAAATGTTGAAAGTTGCAATGCAATAAACAAAAGTTAGGTGTGATTAACTGAGAGACATATGTCTCCAAACTGCATTACTTGGAGTGAGCAACCCTCAGAGGGACCTGGCTGGCCAGAAGCCCCATCTCCTCTGCACAGAGGACGTTAATATGCAGACAGGGACGCAGACCACATTTCCAAATGTTTAATTTGCTTCAAAATAAATTAGCTAACCAGGAATAGATACTGTTCTTTAAGCAAGTGGTGGCCATTTAATTAATGAAATTGCTCAAACCTATGATTGGATTATATTTAGAAGTTAGATAAAGAGAAGAAATGAGGGCAGGACGGAGGGAGAGTTGAGTTTGCTCATATTAAATAGTGTATTTGTGGGCGTTCATGCTAGACGGTTGCTGGACAGAAAACAGGAACAGCTCATCTCAGGAACCAGCCCCGCACTCCACCCGCACATTCCCTCCAGTGCAGTGCTATCTTGATGCTCTTTGTACTCAGCACTATTGTCTGTAAGAATGAGTGAAATTTCGAGGAGGTTGACCTGAGCACAATGAGTCTGCAGACTGGAAAATCTAGGAGGAAAGAAATGATCTCTTAAGGCAAAGAAAAGCAGGAGTAAGAGTAAGGTTAAGGAGACTGGGAAGCGCTATGGGAGAAAGCCAGTGTTTTTTGTTGAGTAGCCTCATCAGTGGGCTACAACTAACACATAGGTAATGCTAGGTTTCAAGTGGCATTCCCAGGGGCCCAAATGGTATTGCTGCCGCAGTTCTGGGGACCAAACCAGAAGGCTCCAACTAGGCCTTCCGGTAAGAAGCCCTGTAAGAGATGAAGCCCCGGAGGGTCATTCAGCGACTGGCAGGCCAGGGTCTGAGCTGTTTGCCATCTGCCTGAGACATTCACCAATCATGGATGCCATGGACATGAAGCAACGGATGTCCATGTCAGGAGAAGATGAAAGATGGAAGGATGTTTCTGAATGCCCTGAAGGATTAAAAATAATGAAAGGATTCATGAGGGGTTGGGAGAAATAATCCAGGAGGAGAGACAAAAAGAAATGAGCCCAAGGAGAGACAAAAAGAAATGAGCCCAAGGAGACAGAGAGGTAGATAGATTCAGAGGTATTCGGGATTGCTTCTTCTCTGACTGAAGAAGACGTATCATCAGCAGGGAACAAAGAGGAGGATTTGAGGGGCCAGCTGGTGTGGAGGACTCCTTTATCACCCCAGGAAGAGAGAGGCTGTCCCGGAATCCTTGAAAGCAAACTGGGTCTGGCTTCCTATCAAAGGAGGTGATAACTTAAGAAAACTCTAAACAGAGTAGAGTATTCAGTAAAACCTACCTCCTAAAATTCTGGGAAAAAATTGTGGCCCAAACTCCATGATGCATTGCGCCTTTCAAAAGTGCTAAGGAACTTTTGTTCTCAAAGCTTTGAGATTTGTTCCTTCCAGTTTTTATCACAAGCAAGCATACAGTGTCATCCATAATAGGGTACTCAACCCATTACACCTTAGCTTCCCTGAGAATTAGTGCTAGGGAATGAATTCAAATTAATTATCTGGCTACATCATGGCAGGATTAACCTTTAAAGTGGATGCAATCACCATGATTTACATAATCTATTTAATCATTTTTCAATAGAGTTAATATTTAGAAGGCAAGTGGAGAGAAATAAATTACATCTTATAGCTTTTTGCAAACACCAAACTCAGCTCACAAAAGAATAAAATTAGCATTAGCCAAGGTATAAAACATATCAGGTGCCTGAAGCAATAAATTAGACTACAAGGGTAATTAACAACCCTTCCAGAGTCTTCTTGTTACATGAATTCATTCAGAGAGTAAATAAACAGTGACACACACAAGGAGCAGATTTCATCCATCATGCTATGCTCCTCTTGGGATCCAAACAGGGATATCCTGACCTGCTCAGACTTCATGAAATATTTGACAGGTGTATTTAACAAATATGGAAACCTTTTGTCTAAGGATCTACCAGGGGTATACCTAGAATAGGAAGAACAGTTGGAAAATGAGCCGAATAGGACTTAATTGGAATCTGAGTATCTAATCATTTTCTTCACTTAGATTCTGTTCTGAGTGGTACATGTGTGTTTGATTCTTTCTAAAGAAACAAGGGCCTCACAGCAGAGCAACTAGAATCATCTGTTCTCTAGTCTCAAGGACCTTGCTGCCTCGGAGCTGTTATTTAAGGAATCCAGAGGACTTCTTGGGGAGTGTGTTTAGGGAGAGATGCCTTATTCCAGGTGAATTTTGTGAATCTAAAAATTCTGAAAATTTAGATTGCCCCGAGAGAATGAGACTGGAAGAGGGGGAATGGGAAAATAAAAACTCTTGTTTTGAAAAGGAATTTACATAAAAATTTAATTTTCAATTTAAAAAAGTACTCTCTGGGAATTTTATAAACACAGAGGGGAAAAAAAAGACTTCCGGAAGGATGCCAGAGCTTACCTCCGAATTAGAGGTACGGTGGAAGGTATAGTGCAGGGCTCAGGGGCCTAGGAGTCCAAAGAACTGGCTTCCAGCCCCGACTCTGCCAACAGAGCAACCTCCCAGTGCTCCTGGGGACCCAGACTCTTCACCTGAAAAGCACCAAGTCACAGCACAGTTATCCAGCACAGTACAGACTCAGTGCAGCTTGTGGTTGCATTTTAGTGCTACAAGCTGCGTGAATTAGAGCAAGACACTTAAATCTTTGGCCTCAGTTTTCTCATCGATAAAACAGAAAGATTAGTAGACCCTACTGCATAGGATTACTGGGGCAATTGAATAGATAAATGTATAAAGTCCTCAGCATAGCACCTGGCAAATGGTAAGGGTTTGATGAAAAATTGGCTCTTGTTATATTTAATGTAGCTCTAAGGTCCCTCCAGCCGTATCATTCTATAATTCTAGTTTTATGATACAAAGATGGAAAACTCAGAGTTGAATAAGGTTACAAATGAGTCTGTAAACCGTGTCAACTACTGAAGACATACATGCACCGCAGTATCAAGTAGGAGAGGGAAGCTGGCAAGAGGCGTCCTCAGGGTGAGTGGGCCGAGAGTAAACGAAGGCCGTTCTGACAGGCAGTGGAAGGAAATGATCATTGAAACACTTGACATGTTGGATTATCCTTTTCTCTAAAGTTGTTTGAGAGTTCAGTACAGACCTAAATAAGAAGCTGGAACTCTATGAGTAGTGGTTTTGCTTCTCCTCCTTTTCTCCGAAATTGTCCCAGATAAGTAGAGATAGCCATTTAGGGTTACAGTTAGCGCTCCAGGGCCCTTGGAAAACCATCCTGCCAAGGTGATGGATCTAATTGTTTTGCGGCTCCTCCACAGGGCTCCTTACGAAAATGCTTTTCAAAGGAGAAAGATGGCTCAGTCTCTTCTGGGGAAGCTGGCTGAGCATCTCTGCTCAGAAAATGTTCCAATTAGCTTTTCTCCAACTCAGCCTCAAGCACTTTACGAGATGCCCATAAAGGTAGCCTATTCCATGGATTAAAAGGAGACACTGTTCAACAAACTTTGACTTTTTACATCTTGAGTTTTAGTGGGAAGATGACTTGCGACTCTACCGTCATTTAGACAGCATTGGATAATGAGAAGTCATACGAGAGCTCGGTGACAGGCATGGCCGTCTTCTCAATGACACTTTAGATGCAGCTGCTCAGGTTCTTGGCTCCTACGCTAATGCTTCTACCCACCCAGAAGGCTTCTGTGTTACTCCAGTGATTTTAACAGGAGCTCAATTACTGAGGGTTTTCCAGATGCCAAGCACCCTGCTAAGCACTTTACACACATGTTTCATTTTCACAATGGCTCTGTGAAGTAAGTAGTGATATTGTTCCCATTTTACAGATTGAGCTCTGTGATAAGTCATGGTCTGGCATGCAGAGCCACTCGCTTCCCCTCCACTTGGCCTCCTGTGTTCCACCTACAAGTGTGACACTCCAAGGGGACTACACGTGTGTCCCTTCTAATCAGTGGGTGGAAAGCAAAGTGGACAAAGGCCACTTTTAAATCAACATCATCCATTAAAGAGATATAGCTCCATCTCCTCCTGTGTGGGGGTGCAGTGCCCCTCAGAGACAGTGGGCTGATTTCTTTTTCTCTTGTCTGGGTCGTTCACAGAACAGAACGTAAGATCATATTGGAGGAGATACTTTTTCATTTCTCTATGTCAGTAATAAACGTTTTTCTTCAGATCAGGAGTCTGGAGTGGGGGAATGAATGCTGGACTTTAGCTTGACTTTATTTTCCTTGTCTGAACCTCAGCTGCCCCCTCTGTGAAATGAGGGGGGTTCCCACACTCTCTAAGGACTTGTCAGATCCTCCTTGGGGATGTTTCTGTACCTGGGACAAGGCCAGTGGTGGCGCCCCAGGGATGGCACTGAGAGCTGCAGGAAGGGCAGATGAGACATACACAGGACACGTTGACAAGCACGTATCCTGTCCACAGCCAGGCCGACACTGGTCTATTAATCCATCAGACACTGAGGATGCGCCAAGCAGACCTGCTGATGGGTGACCCAGAGCTCTGCCATCACGAAGCTCACAACCTAGTGGCCAAGTCCGACCAGCAGACCGTTGCTATGAGTCGTGGCAAGTGTCGGGACGCAGCAGCACTGGGGGCAATGGGAGACAGACGAGTCTGCCCCAGACTGGGGTTTTTCCACCATTTCTGTCTGCGCTCCCTGCAATGCTTTCTCACTCTATTTCTGAAATAGCTGCACCAATCAAGAGGAATATGAGCACATATCAACTTCTGTTTTCAGGAACATTAATTACGATGACATTAATATATCAAATATGCCCAACTCGAAAGGCTTTGAAATGACCTTGAGGAGAATTTCCCCGCCCTCTCTGGTAAATCACAGGTAACCAAAGGACCTTTCCCTGTGCCATCCGCCCATAATTCTCCGGCGTGGTCAATGCTGCCTGTTTCTGACGTCATTTATTGAGCTCACTTCCAGTCCAGAACTCTGCCCTTTTTCTTCTTCTTGCTCCATACCTGTCACTGGGCTGTGTTACACTTTTCACCAGGTGTTCATATTTTGTTGGGAAAATTTTCTGTATCCTTGGGCAAATACCAGGGTACAGACTCAGCACTGACAGAGAGACAAATGATCAACCACCTGCTTGGATTTAATCAAGAGACTTCATGCCCAAAGCCAGGTGATAGTCTGCAGGGTGGTGAACAGGAGTGTTTGGCAACCATCTACAAGCTTCCTAAGTTTATCGTTGTTTTTTCCTTGTTTATGGTTTTGCAAGTACAATTGTCTCCATTTTCCCCCACCACTCTCCCTCCCTAAGTTTCTCATTCACTAAAAAATTTCACGCTTTAATTCTTTTTTTCTAAAATGATCTTTCTAAAGCCTCAAGGGTTCGATATTCAAGAATCTGTGCTCATGCCCTGTCCTCTGTCCTTACCCTTCCTCTGTTTCAAAGAACCGTACCATCCCTTCTTAGCCTCTGCCAGTCTTGGACTGAAGACCCCAATATTTCCCATCTGCCCCGTCCTCTCATCCTTTGTTCCTTTCACAGGCCCGTTCCTGGGCCATCTCCAGCGCCACTATCCCCTTCCTGAACTTCAGGGGCTAGAAGCATGCATAGCATTCCTTGGGTGAAAAATTTTGTTGTTTGCCTTCAAAGCTCTTCCTGGTGCCACCAGCCTCAGGCTGGCCATCCTGGCCATGTAAACCCACGTCAGCTGATGGGTCAAACGCTAGCCTCTTGCCTTTCTTCCCCCTCCCATTCTCTCTGGGACAGACACCCTCTCCCAAGCTCTGTAGAAATGACTCCTAGACAGGCAACACCAATGTCTCCTTGCTGTGCTGCTGTTTTCTGCCACAGGTAAGACTCAGCGAGAAGCAAAAAAGGTTTTGCAGCCAGGAGAATTCTAATCCTGGGCTAAGGATGTTCACATCCCAAATGCACGCAGAGCACAGATTCCGACAGACAGACGACACAGCCACGGCGGCGGCAACAGAGCTGTTCACAGTCTGCTGGCTGCGTCCTAGAGCGACAGTGAGAAGCTTTCTGTCAATGCCAGTCGCTCTGATTACACCCCCGAAGCACAGCCACTGTGTGCAATTTCCTTCCAAACAGCGTGAGCCTAAGTCTACGTGAAATGAACTGGATTGCATTCATCAAAGGAGCTTCAGCAACTGTGTGAGCCATTCCATTTCCTACATTCTGATACAAGCCTTTTGAAAGATTTTGACTAAAAATTCTAACTTAGAATTTACCTCCCCACTCCCAGCCAGACTCACTAATCTGTATGTGCACTTACACATACATCTAAATTTGCTCTTGTATACCACCTCTCTTAACCCCATCTGCTATCTTTTTATTTTATTTTTTTAGAGAGATGGGGAGGGATGGAGAAAGAGAGGAGTGAAAACATCAGTGTGAGAGAGAAACATCAGTTGGCCGCCTTCTGTGTGCACCCCGAGGGGGCCATGAATCTGCAGCCCTGGTACATGCCCTGACCAGAAACTGAACCAGCGACCTTCCGGTTTGTGGAACAACGCCCAGCCAACTGACCCACACTGATTGTGGTTCTCCATCTTTCTATTTCCTTCTCTGTTTAGACAGTTGAATTTTCCACCCTCCCCTTTGTTCTTCCTCTCTTCTTTCTGTCGCTCTCTCTTTCTTTTCTTCACTTCATTCCCCCTCCTCTCTCCCTCATCCGCTTCCTTCCTCCTCTTTGTCTTCTCCCACTTTCTGCCTCTCTCCCTGCATCTCTGCTAATTTTCTGGGTGTGTAAAACTGCACAAACCAGAGAGTTCAGCCCACTTCTCTGGAATTAGAATGCAGTGGCTTTGCGATGGTAATGCCATCTACTCCCTCCCTCCACTACGTCCCAGTCTCTCCCTCTAAAAATTTTCTTTAATATGCACTTGATAAGCACCAGCATAGGAAACACACCGGGGGCGGAGAAGAGCTCTAAACCAAACTGCACTGAGCTGAACGCTCCTGTGTTTGCGACGACTCGTCGACACCTCGGACTCTGTTGAGCTGACCTTTCCCAGCTGTGACTCTACGTGATCCTTCCTACGCCCCCACAGAGGCCTGAGGTGCTTTCTAAATTATGAAAGCAAAATGATTGTGGTTTGTGGGATTTCGGAGGCTTTATCACACTTTGATTTTTAGAAAATTTATGTATAGTATAGCTAACATAACATCAACTGGGGCATTGAAATGACCTCAACACTCTCTTTGGTAATCGTGCTATGTGGCTGAGAAGCATCAAAGAAATCACTGTACAAATTCTTTGTGCAACATATTGGGAATTAAAACAAAACTGTGTCTAAATGTCTCAAAGTATCATATTGGAAGATAATACAGAAATATGTGTAAATGTCTCAGAATATATTAGAATATTATTCAGAAGTGTGCACAAACACCAAGAGACATCAAATGTCATTCATTTCTATCCTTGGGGTTCTGCTGGCAATAGCAATGGCCTATGACACACCCTGACTATTAACCTGTCCCAACTGATCCACGCCTTCAGATGCCTTTGCCCTGGGAGGGCCACCCACTCCTGTTTGCTTTACCCGCCTGGCCACTCACCCTCAGTGGCGTCAGGTCTCAAGCTCGAAGCTCCGTCTGTTTGCCATTTCAGCTTCCCTGAGTGTAGATGACGCTTAAGTAACTCCATTCTGCATGCATTTGAAATGAAGGCATGTTTTGCACTTGTCCATGGGGCACAACTTATAGCATCATAAATCTTAGAGGGGCCTCTGAGTTGTCTGCTCCAGTCTCTCTTTTGACTAATGAGGAGGGTGGCAGGTTTGTCTCCACAGTCTCGATTTATGCCTCTTGTCCTCATGTTGCTATTAATAGCCCCCTCTGTTACTCTCGAATGTATCCTAATGCAAACAATACATTTACTATGTCTTTACAAATGAGAGGAACAACGTAGTTGGGTCCAGAACCTTCCCAGGTTTCCAGAGCCTTTGTTTTTTTAACTATTACTCTATTGTGGCGCCTCTTTCATTTAAGAGCTATTTCTTCAGAGCTTGGTGCTTCTGAACCAAAATCACCGGGAGAACTATTCCAAATTGCAAATGAACTCTGAGGGTGGGGCCTGGATGTGGGCCTTATGACAGGGTTTCTGAGATAACCCTCCTGTGCATCCCTGATGCTGAGCCACTGCTTCGAGAAAACAGGTGGTTAAGGGAGGTGGCCACTCCTTCCAAACCATGTGGCAACGTGTACTGTTTTAGCCCTGGCAGGGTAGCTCAGTTGGCTAGAGCATCATCCCAATATGCCAAAGTTGAGAGTTCAGTCTCCAGTCAGAACATATACAATAAGCAACCAATAAATGCGTAGATAAGTGGAACAATAACATTGATTTCTTTCTATCTCTTCCCCCCTCTCTCCCCACCTCTTCTCTCTTCCTCTCCCTAAAAGAGAAAAAAATAAGAGGTACTATTTTAGTGCTACAGTGTTAACAAATGTGGCCAACTATTTGCCAGACTCAAATACATCATTATTGACAACTCCTTGCTGTTTCTTGTTGTGCTCTGTAGCTTTGAAATAAGGCTAAACAGAGAGCTAAGAAGCCCAGAGGTGACTTCTATCTTGGGTCCAGCTGTAGAAGACATACAGAAAGACTTCTCTGACCCACAGAGGTTTCCTTCCCTTTGACTTTCAACTTTCTATTGACTACACTGTACAATCGGAGGTCAAAGAGCCACATGAAAATAGATTTTCCTCCCACTAAAACAGATGAGGACTACAGCCTGAGGGTGGCTTTGAGATGAGCCAGAAAGCAACGCTGAACACCAGCGATGTGGAGCTGAAGACCAGAAGAGAGTTAGTAAAAGTCAAGAGCGCCTCTTACATTTTGCCGAGAAGAAGAAAAACAACAACAGCAGAAATAATTCATGCCGTGAAGAAGAAAGTGAACCACAGCTGGAAACCCAAGCAGAGGAAGAGCGGTGATTAATCAGAGCCGAACACCATCTGCTCTCCTTGGCTGTGGAGATCACACCAGCAGCATCGGGTCCAGGTGCGGGAAGGTGGACCGGGTGCCAAGAAGGGACAGGGCTTTCCTGTTCAGTGAAGGTGCAAAGATTCATCTTCTTCGAGACCGAAGCTGTAAAAGGCCATGTTCATTTGGGGCGACATGGGTAGGTCCAGCCCCTGCCACTGACACACACATATGCGTTGGAGTGTTCACAGGTGGACTGACTTTCTTTTGTGTCGAGTTTTTGTGTTACAGTTTTTATTTTACAAGTTGGTACCACCCTCTACCTGGACATACAGTTACACATAAAGAAATGACCGGATGCATTTATCTTCTCTTCTTCCGATAATCCCAAGTAACAAAAATAGTAATTTGAAAAAAGGCATTAACCCATGGGCAAAGGAAATGGAAGAGGGGAAGGAAAAGGGGAACACAGAAGCTAAAAGATTCCTCAAATTTGGGGGAAGACGGAAAGCAGATGCGGTGCTATGGACTGAATTTGGTCTCCTCCGAATTCATATGTTGAAGCTTAACTCCCAGTGTGATGGCCCTTGGAGACCCATTTATGTATAACCACGTTGGAGAAAAAGGGTAGACAGGTGGAAATGTAAGAAAGAAAAATCCTTACCATCCTTAACGGGGTTCACAGACACCATCTAAAATCAATGCACCAAGAAAAAAGAGAAAACTCGTGTTATATAGAAAATACGGAGATAGACATCAGGTGAATTACCTGGTGGAGTAAATTCTTGGAGAGAACACTGGGGGTGGAGAGAATGGGATGAGGAGCTGATGCCCTGCCCAAGGGGAACCTCTTGGCAATGCAAGATTGTTTTAAAAATCAATGACCGGATAATCATTTAATAAAAACAAAATGTATTTAGGGAAATAGTCACTGTACACCTCAGAGCCTTTGAGTGGTGCTGGTGATGGGGCGGACTGCAGCCAGCTCTGGGCGAGGGAGAACATTCACTCAGGAGCTCAGGTACGACCAGCTCACAAAGCCGGGCAGGTGACGCTGGGGGCGGCCAGGCACAGGGAGGCTCCGGGGCTGCTGGTTGTAGAGGGCACACGTACAGGAGCCATCCTTCAACCGCAGCCCCTCGCAGTTCCAGGGCTCACCTCCTCATTATAATCCTAATCACCATCACGCCTACACACCTCCCGAAGAAGAAGCAAAGAAAAAACTTATCAGGAAGTCTCTGCTTTTGGAGAACACGCTCAGAGGATCTCCGAGTCAGGGAGCCTGGGTTCAAGTGCTTTCTGCCACTCACGGGCCCGAGGCCCCAGCACAAATACTCAATGCCTAACTCTTCTCTTCCCTCTTGCTTACAGCAGGCAGACTTCCCGTGGTCCCGGTCTCCCAGGGTGTCATGAGGGTGAAATCATAAAGTGGGAAAGTGCTTTTAAACTCGTAAGTGCTGCGCAACGCTGGGCTCCCCCCACCCCACCCCCAGTTTGGCAACTCTGCTCCCACCACCTCCCAGGAGGCTGACTAGAGAAAGCTAATGCAGCTCTCCGGGCAATGAAAACAATGACCCATTATTGCCACAACCTAGAAAACTTTTGTAGGGGCCAGAATTACCTGGAAAAGTTGTGGAAAACAGGGACAGTCCCACTCCCACTCCCACTCCCAAGCCCACTGTGCAGTGAGGTGAACGGGGGAGGGCTGAGAGGTCTCAGCAATGAAGCCATTGAGCCCAGGCTGCCTTAGCAGACAATTGAAGAACCTCACCAAACCTTTCCTCGCCTTCACCACTTTTTCAAATACTGGGAGACACAGGCTTTTCATTTTACCTGCCCGTGTTCTTCCTGCTACACTTCCCAGGGTGGGAGGAGTGGGTATCTTCTCCCCCCAACTTTTTCGGTGCAACATAAGACAATTAGGGACTGACAGCAGACTCCATACTGCTCATCTGTGGAAGCTTTTCAAATCAAAAAGTGAAACATTCTGAGACAACACTGACTCGTGCACAGGTGTGCAGCCTGCCGACACTGACGTCTTTGTGGGCAGGTAGGGAGGGAAGGGTTGGACAGACACAAAACTCTGAAATACCTCTCCCTAGCAATCCCTGCAAGGCATGGCCGTCCAAAGGCTTTCTTGAATTTGTTCAGTGTTGAGACGCTTTCTTCATCCCTATAGCTAATGTTGGCATTGCTACTTGTAGATGTCTAATGCTTCCTGCAGTCATACTTTAGGCAAAACTTAGCAGGAATCATTAAAGGTGCTTTAACCACCTCACTGCCAAGCCAAGTAGAGGACTGCGCCAAGAAAGCCCACAAATTAGCCCATTTAGATGTGGGCACAAGGCCTGAGCCTTGTAGTGCTTCCCAAATGTATCCTTGATATTTTTCTGAAGAGCAAAGAAGCACATTTATAAGCATGAAAACCCGGCAATATGGCCCTCAGAGCTAGAATTCCATCAGCAGTTCTGCACCTGCCATTGAACATGGCCTGCAATTTTACAGAATGGATGCCTTGTGATTTGTAGGGAAAAATTCCTTTCATTATGCCACAGGACACAGAGAACCCTACATGCAGGACTGACGGCTGCTTTTAGAAAAGGTGCAATTGTACATATTCTCCCTCCTTCTGTGCATTGATCCCAATTGCTTTGGAGCTTCTCTAGAAGACTAATGTAAGTACACTCACCTGTATTAATCAGTGAGACAAGGAAGATAATTAGCTAAGACAGATACAGTCTCCCAGTGATTAAACACACACCCACACACATACACAACTACAGACTTCACAAGGTCCCTGAATTACATCAGGTGAGTCTTCTTTTCTGTAGCTTTCCTATTGTTTCACAAAAAAATGGGAAATGTGGCTTATGGAAGACTTTATAATGCAGAGAGTGGTCTTGGGTCTAAAAATAGAGAGAATGGTGGCGGGTTTCTTCTTTTTTTTTACAAAAAAACTGTATGCCTTCATTAGTGATTCATCCATGTGATTGTTATTTTCAGAGCAGGTTAGGTTCTGGGATACAGAGATGGCTAAAGCCGTGTAAAATGGCACAGTCTCTGCTCTCTGGCTTATGGGTGAGAGACATGAAGAGAGAGAGGAAAAGCAGAGATGGGTGCAGAGACAGAGAGGTAGAGGCAGACAGAAAGGCAGAGAGACAGTAGACAGACATCTTTGGAACCAAGCGAAGGCCCTGGGAGAGAGGTGACCTGGTGGGAGCCACTGACTGCTTGCAGTGGGACATCAGTCAGCCCATTCAATTCATTTAGGCTGTTTCCACCTGTTAAAAGCTATGGTTTTTTAAATGGAGCTGAAGAATTGTATAATTAAAAGGATCCTTTCAAGTTCTCTACTCATGAAAGTTTGATATGCACGTAAGGGAAATATGAATAGCTGTCAAGGCTGTGTGCAGTATACACACATACTACAAAATGCACATTGCTTCTAACATGGCTCCCAATGTCAAGAAAGCACTCAAATCCGAGCTAATTACCTGGCGCAATTTTTTTAAATGACAAATGCATAGTAAAAGACACAAATAATGTAGTGTTCTGGTTCAAGGGGGACCCCAAGTCTGACCTGCCCCTTTATTCCAGGTCCACCACTCAGCAGTGATGAGACTTGGAGCATTTACTTCTCTGTGCTTCAGTGGTCCTGTCTGTACATTGGAGCTACTAATACTGACTTCATAGGTGGTTCTGAGATCTGAATGAGATCATGCCTGTGAAGGGCTTTCCCCAGTGACTGGCACATAGTGAGTGCTCAGTAAATCATAGTTGTTGCAATACTTAAAAAATTTTTTTATTCCTGAAATTGCCTGGTCTAGTGTATTTTAGTCTCTGGGCTCTAAGCAGAAATACCTTACAAAGAGAAGTGGCAAAGGCACAGAGCCACCTGTGCATCCGAGGAGGCCGTCCGTGGCACAGGTGTCTGCTGCGAAATCAAAAATTGTTGTTCACTTTTATCAAACCCTATATAGGAACCACAAGATGCATCTATGCTTAAAATTCACATGTCTAGATGTTGGTGGCTTGTTTTCTTCTTAGGTGATTACAGCAAGGCTATTAATCAACAATTGATGAGAAGTATGTGTTTAATTGCTCTTTTTCTCTCCCTACTGGAGCAAATATATGTTTGGATCTCATCATTTTAAGCCTATGGACTCTGACAATCCAATGTTTAATTGGCTCATCCTCCAAAGAGAACAGTTCCTTTCCTAATACAGTATTTTGCTTGAAAAATACATTTAAATGACTCACTGTAGCTAATGATGTATTTTAGCTGAAATAAGAACTTTAGCTGAAATAAGAACTTCCATAATAACCTAGAAAACATATAAGCAGGCTATATCAATGATAAGCATTATTTGGAAGGACTTTCCCTAAAGCAATAAATCTTAAATTGTTATTACAGGTATATACTATTTTCCTTTAAAGTATGTAATAACATTTTTTCCATGGATTTACTCCAAAAGATTTTTGTAAGTATAATTCGCTCAGACTAAAGGGATTTTTTAAAAGATTAACTTTTAAGGCGCTCTTGAGATTTGCATAAATCGTCCCTAGTGATAAATTCCTGCTCACCTATTCTATTTCCCTCTCTAATATTCGTGGCTGTCCCCCTCATCTATATCTTTTTACATTTCCAGTCATTTTTAAGGAGGGTTAGGTAATGAAATTACAAAGAACTCATTCCATTGAAATTTCCCTGAAATATTTTTCATTCTCAGAACAAATTGTTTGAGGTGCATATATAACCCACTTGCACAAAAGAGCAAGACAAATTTTTCTCCAAAAGAAAATAGGTTGCACACATCTTTAACTTGTGCTTTTAATTAGAATAAGCAATATTCTAATTAAAATTTGTCCAGAGAATAGCCAGTGAGTTTAAGACTTTAGATCCAGTATAACAGAAGGTGAGCTAAACTCCCCAAATGCAGAGGACTGGGGTTTGTTAGGAAATTCTTATGGGGAAACAGTGAAGGATGGAAGGTGGCGAGGCAGAAACAGTACTTGGAGCGTTTGATGTGTGTGGTATATACCCACTTTCAAAATACTAGACAAATAGCCAGGTGTGCTGCTTATTTCACTTTGATCATTGTATGGGGACTAGCAGGTGGATTTGTGTCGATGTGGGTATCCATTCAACATGCATTAACACCTGCCATGCCAGTGTCAGGGTGCCCAGACCAGGTTAGGAAGACACGGTCTCTCCTCCAAAGAGTTTGCAACTAGCCGGGGAGAGGGGAGAGGCTGCAGCAGAGGGATGCCACTGGAGCTGAGGTTTGTAGGAGAAAGAGGAGTTTGCCAGGGAGAGGAGAGATGAAATGACTTTCCGAGAAGTGGAACAGCCTTTTCAAAGATTCAAGGGTGAAAACTTGCTTGATAGTTTCAGGAAATGATGAAGTGAGTAGACATTACAAGAAGGCACTTGTCATTCCTGAACCAAGGTGTGACTTTGCTTGCAAATTGGTAGAAGCATGGATTGCTTCTGCACCTTTTGGCCTATTTCCAAATCCTACTTCTCGGGCCACCTGTGTCCAGGTTTCCTGGCCCTTCAGCACCAGGTGGATGACTCCAAACACATCCAGTAGATCCCTGGAGTCACCTTCTTCCCAAACTTTCCCATGCTCATAAAGATAGCGGTGGCTTACCTGCTCTTCCGGTCGTGGGAGCAGAGTGACGCAATGGCAAAGAGCATGCAGTCTAAAAGTCCATTCTGCACTTCCTGAGTGACCTTCAGCAATTGACTTCACTTCTTTTGCCCTGATTTCCTCACCCGTAAAATGAAGATTAAAAGGTAACGACCTCACAAGGTCATTACAAGGATTAAATGTGATAAAATAATGATTTAGGTAAGTGTTGGCACATAGGAAATGCTCAGTAATTTAGCTCTTGTTTATTAATATTATATACTAACCCTAACCCTCCACAACAACTTCCTCATTGTCTGTAAAAATAAGATGCTGTTAATAGGCATTTTGTTTTGTTTTGTTTTCTTTTTGTTTCATCTACTTCTAAGGAAGGTCAAAAGCTTATATCTGCTGCTTTCAGCATAATGAGGAACCTTCACATCCTGGTGGTCAAAAGTCCCCCCATTCCTCCAGACACCCCCCCCACTATTAACCTTGTTACATCTGGCTCTGGCTACACGTGACCTGGTACCTTTTCCCTTTGTCCTCTAATCACATGATGTAAAGAACACTCAGACAACAATACCATCTGAGTCTTCTCTTTGACCTTTTCCCACAGGTTCACCACCAGCTTGTGGCTCCTGACAGGTAAACATTTCTCGATACATAAGGACACATAGCACATCTCTTTCTCAGTGGCTCCCCTTGAAAACCAGCACATTTGTCCCATCTCCATGCTAAAATTCTGAGTGTCATCTCATGGGGTGAGGCAATCAACTTCCGAGATTGTATATTTATGTCATGTCCACCTCATTGCAAGGCCCTGCACGTGAGTATATACCACACACGTCAAACGCTCCAAGTACTGTTTCTGCCTCGCCACCTCCCATCCTTCACTGTTTCCCCATAAGAATTTCCTAACAAAAAAACCCCAGTCCTCTGCATTTGGGGAGTTTAGCTCACCCTCAGTTATATTGGATCTAAAGTCTTAAACTCACTGGCTATTCTATGGTCAAGCAGGTTCTTCTCTTTTATCACGTCTACACAAATGATCATTAATGTATTTTAATGTGTGCTTTATAAATCAAATTTAACATCGCATAAGCTTTGCACAGCTAATCTTCTCACCTTTAAAGTTGCAATAATATCTGTATTTCCAAGTGTTTTCCTGTGGCATTATTATAGCGATGATAATGTAATGGCAACATTTGTTTTGGCTCATGCTTTATGTCAACCACTGAACTAAGCATTTCATAAACATCAATTTGTGCAATATCATTGCATGAGAGTCCTGCGATACAGGTACTATTATCATTTTCATTTTACAAACAAAGGAACTGATGCTTAGTGGTTATGCCATTTGCCTGAGATCACGAAAGTAGGAAGTATCAGCCCAGGGATCTAAGTCCAGATCTGTCTCAATACAAGGCCTTAACTGTTAGCATATTAAGCATTTCTTAAAAATGCTATTAACCACTAGATTCTACTGCCCCGATCAAAGACACTTCAGAATACAGAGTTATCTTATGTATTCTAACTCTCATGCACAGGAGATTAAGTTATTATCCTGTTTCCGGCCATCCCTGTACGCACAGCCTGGGAGGGCCTCCCAGTGGTTTAGCTCAGTCTTTCTGCCTCTTGACTCTGTTGTGGGTCACGTGACCCGCTTCTGGTGGCAGCTGGCAGCACTTGGGGCTCCTTGCATGTATCAGCATAACTCCAAGCCCGGCTTCCATTGTCATATGGCCTTCTCCCTGGGTGTCTGCATCCAAATTCCTCTTAAGAGGAACACCAATTTGTAAGAACACCAGTCATTGGATTAGGGCCGCCCGAATCCAGTGTGACCACGTCTAAATTTGATTACGTGAAAGAATGTCACATTCACGGGTGGGGCACAGATTAGGACTTCAACATATCACCTTGGGCTCACAAATTAACCCCCAACAGGCTTTAGAAGGCATATGGTTTTCTGCCTGGCCCCTGGTACTTCTGCCATCTCCAGGAAACTTCTGCCCCAGTCACTTCTGCCCTTCACTCCAAGCCCAAATAAACACCAGCTGGGCCCACAGCTCCAAACAGAGCCTCTGGGCTGGTCCCGCCTCTGGGAGCCCCCCTTCCTACCCACAGACCCTGAGAAAACTTGACCGTTGTTGAACCCCACTGCGTTTTGAGGTGGTTTGTTCAGCAGCATTTTTGTAGCAACACCTAATCAATGCAGCAAACATCCTGCCTATTAAAGCTAATTAAAAGATAAAATGTGAGGGGGGAAAAACCCACTTGCAATAGCAACAAAAGCCATAAAACACCGAGCTTTTTTACCCTTCAGCAGATCTTGGTCATGTGGACTTCACATAATTCAGAGAAGACCAGTTTGTAATTTAAAATGTTATTTGGGTTCCCCCTAGAGATTCACTCAAGAATTAGTGTGAACCTCTGGGCATGCAGGAATGAGGAGGAGAAAAAGGAGCTAGAGATAAAAAGAAAAATATCCCTACCCTTAAGTTGCTCCTGATCTATTGGATGTAAGAACTACTGCGGATGAATGGGATAAACAATTTCCCGTTGTAAATATGCCTAGGTATTTATTTTTTGCCCTCAGAGGTGTTTCTGAGAAAGAGCAGCCGCTGCAGAGTTGCCTGGCCACTTCGTGAGGAGGGAAAGCAAGCCCACGTGCCGCTGATAGATAGACGTGCGTGCCTAGGCTTTCCATTTTAATGGGCCCACGGGAGTTCAAGCTGCATGTTGTACTTTCCTGCTAAAGTGACTCTCTCACTTTCTCATCTTGTGCAGCCCTTTCTTCTCGTCACGTGCTTCCCAGTGCTGACTCCACCGACGCTTCTCCAAGGGAGATTTTCACACTGACAATTACAGTTCACATATTTGTGGGGCTCTGTTTTCCCAGCAGTTCATCCCATTTGAGGCCAACATCCCTTTTGAAGTCTGGAGAATTCGAGGCTTGAAATTGAAATAGCTCCCAGAGAACAGAGCCTCAAGGAATACAACTTCAGAATGAGCTTGAGATCATTAGTGCTCTTTTCCCTCCATGCACAAAGAGTATTTCTTTGGAAGACACTTGGTGCTGAAAGTCATTCATGGTCATGGATAAAATCCCCATTAATCAAAGTATGACTCCAATTCTTAGTGAACTGTTCTCATGTCCATTAGATGTGTGGTTTGCAGAAATTTGGACTACCTCACCCCTGAACAGAAAGTGGTCACGCTCTACAGTGTTGAACTATGAGTCACCAGAGCACCTATTCCTTACATCAAATCCCTGGGCAATCTTGCATGAGTCATTCTTCAACACTGAGAATTTCTAACTCAAGTCAACAAAATAGCAATTGAATTGTTCGTCCTTTGCTACCAATTACTCATTTTGAAAATGACATGTACCTATAGTATTCAGTTGATCCATGGCTCTACCAAACCCACATCAGAACAACTTGTTCTTTTAAATGAGCTAGAAAAGTTATGTTAAATCAGGTACAATCCCATTGTTTCTCCGGCAGACAGCTGCCTAGGAAATGCACTCTGTACAGTTGTTTATTGTTTCAGAATTTGCTATCGTAGAAGAATGGGCACATTTGCAACACCTCAGAGGGGCGGGTGGAAACGTTATGGTTTTAGGTCACTTATTAAGCTCTGTAAGCATCAGTTCATTCATCTGCGTAATGAAAAGAATGTAGCCTGCCCATTTTGCAAGATGATTATAAAAAGCAATTCAAGCTGATATATAAGCAGTACCTATAATGCCTAACACTGTGATAGCTATTACTGGAAACCTAAAGGTAAACAAGTATGTATTACTTCCTGACCAATGCTCATTTAATGCTAAAATAATTTACATAAGTTCTTAAAATCTCTACAAGTACAAAGTAGTAATAGTGGTCGTGGTAGTAAGCTCAGAAAGGCAAAAGTGGAAGGGGACTTGGAAGTTCTGTTAAGCTACCACCCCACCTGCCATTTTTAACAAACTGAGTTCCAGAGAGATAAATAACATGTAAGGATGTACAGTTGGTCAAACCAAATATTTGTTGTTTAAATATTCCAATATATAATCAGATTGCTAGAAACTCAAATGGCAAGATTTCACATAGTCAGCTATAATTTCGACAATTCTGGAGGGGGAATTGAAGACATTTTTAGCTCTGTTTAGCATCACAGGAAACACCATAGACTCAGGAATCAGCCTGGGTCTGGATTCTGGCTCTACCACTTACTAGGCAGTGACCCTGGGCAAGTTACTTCACTTTTCAGTGTCTCATTTCTTCCTCTATAACATGGTGATGTAGTAGCACCAAACTCCATGGGATTATTGTGAAGACTAAATGAATTAATACGTGAAGGACTCAGAACAGAGTCTGGCACGTGACAAGCTCTCGGGAGCTGTCATCTACTAATCCGATGTAATTAATGAAGGCTCACGTGGGTCCTTCTGTCTGGGAGAGGGATGCCTAAGAAAGGGATGACAGGGGACAAGTGACACATGAGACCAAAGGGCAGCCCTCCGAGCGGTGGATGCCTTCAATGTCTCTTTCTGCACAAACCAAACCAAAGCTGTTACCTTTAGGCTATTCCTTTACCTTCACAAAGGTGTCAGCTAACGTCCAGAGCATTTCAATGTCAAGTGTGAACGCCCAGGCAGAGCCTGTGCCTGGAGCTCCAGGACTGCAGCAGTTTGCAGAGAAAAGGCTGTCCCTGTACCAAGACACAGGCATTGATCCCCCTTATTAACAATGCATTAACCTCCTCTGCCCCACGGGACCTGGCCTGATGGTTGACAGGCAAAGCCTGGAAATGTTGTTTGGTTCACACACTGATCACTCAGTGAGTATACAAGGTTTTCTAACCTCAGCAGAACACAACAGGCACTGCCAAACCTAGGCCAGGGCCACTCTGGGACAATTGGCCATTTCTCAGCCTCACCTGGTAGGCAGGGATGAAGCAAGGGCAAGGTGAAAGAAGAAGGTTGTGTGGGCCGTAACCCAGTCAATGGAACAGACAGAGGTGGAGAAAAAACACATCAGCACCGAGGTGTGGTCAGTGTAAGACAAAGCTGCTTCCAAGACAAAAAGGAAGTTGTGAACGCCCATGTCTGTCCTGGAGCAGGTGACCTGTCCCCAGAATTCGGTGCTTCTGATCCCTCTAGGTGAATCCTTTAGTGGACAGTGAAGCTTCCGTCTTGGTTTAACATTCCAATCAGACAGCCAGCTCCCGCTCCTGGCTCTGGTCCCAGGCTCACCTGGCTGTGTTCTGATGACGATCTGACTTCCCACGCAGGTTCCACCACAGGCAGAGAAGGTGCTTCAGACAGAAGGCTTTCCTGATTTCTTGCCTGATTGGACTTGTCGCTGTAAATTAATAAAATGGCATTTCAATGTACATATCTGTCTTGTGAGCTTGGTCAGTACGACAGAGGGCACGATTGACTGGGCACACCGCAGTGTGCTGACAAATCCAATTTTCTCAGTTTCTGAACCTGAAAAACTGAGAGCCAGACCTTGGGCTGTGGTTAACTCACCAAGGTAAATTCCCCTTTGAAGTGCTCAGCTGAGGGACAGCTGACTCTCCCTCTCCCACTGAACACATTTCCCTCCTGGACTTTAATCTTTCGGGTTGAATGCTCCGTGTCCAACGCCCACCCAAATGATTAATTCCAGGGTAACAAACAGGAAGTGGGGAGTCTGCCCCTACTCCCAGCTATCAATGTTTTGACGTATCTACAAAAGCACCTAATCACATCATAATTCTAATAAGCATGTGATTTTTTATGTTTTACTTATACCCTCTATCTGCAACTTTTGGTTATTTGTTTATAACCTGAGGTTTCCTAATCACACCAGACAGTATGGAGTAGGTCATGTTCTCACTAAACCCAGGGCTCAGAGAGGCAGCCCTCAGCGCCTGTCCCCCTCAGTGTATTGGACGTCCTCCGAGGGGATGTCACCTGCGCTCACAGTCCTCTTCTCTGGATTCTTTTAAAATGTTGGCTGTCCATGGGTCACTTTCAAGGGAGCGTGTCCTTTGCCATTGGCACAGCTTTTGCTAATGTAGCAAAGCGTGAGATCTCTTCTTGCAAGAGGACGGTCTCTGGGAGTTTTCAAAGCTGTTCTTTGGCATCTCAAGATAACAAACAGGCATGAAGTTCCCTCAAGTCACCTTCGTAACCCTAGAGACACTCATTTGTGGTGTGGAAATTAGTGACACCCTTTCCCCCAGGCCCGGACTGCGTCATCCCTTCTGGGTCCCCGGGTGGCACTGCCTGTGCCCATAATCTTACAAAGTCCTCAAGGAAGCAGCTGTCATCTGTAGCCTACAGCCCCTCCTGAAGATACACCTACAACAATACAAAAATACACAAGCATCAGGTTAGTCATTATCTGTGACGGCCAATTGCGGGCAATATCTAAGTGCCCAAGCATGGTGGTTTGGGGAAATAGTATAGAATATGCACACAAATAGGAAAAAAAATAGGAAAGTCTTTAAAACCTTACATGAAGTGATTCCCAGAATATAGTGTTAAATGAAAAAAGCAAAATGCGAAAGACTTTGTAGAGTACAGTACCTTTTCCTGAAAGAAAGAAGGGGAAACCAGAGAACCTACAAAATGTTCTGGGTTTTGAAAAAACGACACATGAAAAAGATGAACCACAAAGCGATAAAATTGGTTACCTCCAAGAAATAGGGGAAATGGACAGAAAGGCTAAAAGAAGGAATGAATCATTAATGAGCTGGTCTTTTTTATGTAGGTGTGACTTTAGAGCCCATGTCCACAAATTAAACAATTATCAAGATGGGGGAAAATCTAACCCAATTCACCCAGGAATAAGTGATCCCCAGAGTATCACAGATGAAAAACGTAACCACGCTGAAGGGGCAAAATACGAATTAATTAATGCCGGGAACAACCAACCCCAGTGCTTGGATTCCACGTCCTCAGCCTTAGGGCAGAAACCAGCAAGCAAAGGTCAAAGGGAGGGATTTTGCTTTTGTTGTTGTTTTCTTTAGTCACGTGGAAATAGAAATTCTTTTACTATTTATGTGTCTTGTAGAATTGAGCAAAAGAATATATGTAATGACGTTTTGGGGACTTGGATTCTCACTGTGGAAGCAGGAAGATCAGAAATGCAGAATGGACCAAGGCAAGAAAGAACTCCACGGGCTTCCGTCGGCACTGACAGTATCAGCACAAACTCAGGATTTTAGATCATTTATAAGAGGAGAGCAAGGCTTACTGAAAGTTGTATGCGTTTTTATATGTATAATAAAAAATAAAAGCTTAAGGTTTTATATTTATATATATATTATGCACTCTGTATAAAGCCCCTGCACGTACCAAAGGCTTTTCCCTCTTCTTGTTCTCATTCACTGTGGACGATTCCCTTAAAGAAAAGACAATATTTTATGTTCTTCTCAGCTTTCTCCTGACTAGATAAATCTCTTCTCTCACTGATACCTTTATGTCGTTTTATCTTACAGTTTCATTTTGAGGTCGGTAAGAAATGAGAAATTTTTTCCCAGTGGACAAATAAAAAAAGGAGACACTGGACGTGCTAGGGAGAGAACCTGCTTGCCAGGAATTAGGCAGCGGAGAGGGCGGGCCTATGTGGATTTTCGGGCCTATGTGGATTTTGGGGCCCCTGTGGCTTCCTGGAGACGGAGGGCAAGGACTTGGTGCTGGCCTGGAGAAGGATGTGAGCCCAAGGATAGAGGAAGCTCAGTGTTTTTATGACCGCCTGCTGCTGTAATGAGCTGACCACTTCCTGCACTTTGCCCGGGAGCATTAGGGGTCCCATGAAACAGACAGAGCCCGGAACTCAGGCTTTTGGCTTTTATTCTGTCCCAGGGGTCGTCCTCCCTCTTCTGCATAATAAGGCCCCACAAGGATAATGATAATGCTTTCCCTCCATTCTTCCTGGACTCCTTTCCATTTAGTTATAAATGCGCTTCCCTAACGATTCATTTATCAGCCTGCTCCTGTACTCAATCACACCCTCCCCCCCAAAACTATTTGAAATTAATTGTTATCCAACGAAGCCCAAACCTCCCATACTCCCATATTATTGCATGGCTTTCCATTTCCTTAAGTTATAGCAATAATTAAACTGAACTTTAATTAAGTAAGCCCTGCCCTCCTCTTCTTCTAACGGTCCCATCCAGGCAATTTCCTTCAGGTAATTTCCTCCATTTCCATACGATCACTCGTGCCCACTGGGGTTAGAGGCGTAGCCAGGCAGGCAGACGATGAGGCTCGATGTTGTCTTCGGATGCTGATTAACCAACCGCCTTGGCAACATTCCCAATTTCTACAACTCTATCAAATCTATATTCTCATTTTCTCCCTCCCGAATCTCTTCTTTTGGGCAGGTAGGAAAGAAAGCTCTTCTGCCAGCTTCCAACTGAAATGTAATCAGCACATAAAGCTTCAGACCCAGGGAAGAACAGCTATTTATAGCTCTTGCTATTGTTCACACCAGAAATATGATAGCTTGGAAGATGTGACTTCTGAATGCCTTACGTGAAACACCATATCATGGAAACTCTCTGATTCCTATTAAGTTACAGAAAATAGGGGGCATTCAGTATGACTCTGCTTCACACCAACTTTGCCAATAGAAAGTGCTAGTATGTTTTTCAGACCCGAGTGTCCTAACCCAATATAACCAGAGAGATCTCTAGGTATGAATTTCATTCCTTGGAAGGTTAGTAAGGCTGAGTCCAGGCCCCGGTTAAGCCCCTGCCTCATAACTGAGTGTCTCATTGGGCATTTCTACCCTGTCCACTGAAGCTTCAACCCAGTAACTATAACACTGACCATGATGGTTCCCCCAGAACTGAGGGGTTTCTTAAAATCTGGGACTAGCACAGTCCCAGATTCAATGCAAGAACCAGCACAGTCCAAGAAAACTGGGACAGTTGGTCACCAGAGGACAGGTCCCAAAGGGAAGGTACCTCTTCTAATG
The DNA here is from genome assembly GCF_021234435.1 of Artibeus jamaicensis. Classification (NCBI taxonomy): domain Eukaryota; kingdom Metazoa; phylum Chordata; class Mammalia; order Chiroptera; family Phyllostomidae; genus Artibeus; species Artibeus jamaicensis. The sequence continues at coordinate 14,951,973 of NW_026522056.1, read as the reverse complement.
TTTTGTGTCCAAAGTAGCCTATAGCTTTGGCTGGGCTTAAACAATTATCAGCACTGAATTATACTGAAGAATTAGGGATTTCCAATTCTAGAGCTCAGCCCTGTTTAGTCAGTCCTCTTTTCCCATGTGGAGAGTGGGTACTCCTTAAACCAACGGCTGCACCCCTGTTTTCAGGGGCAACCCCATTTTGACTGAAGGAGAGGCAGTAACTCGGTAAGGTACCTGCTGCTGGCACCCAAAATAAGGGCTGAAAAGATTTATGAGAGTCCAGAGGGTCTACGGTCAAGGAGAACATGTTGGAGGATCAACGCAGAGCTCCATGCTCTATGTTAATTTGACAGTAAGGTTAAGTCATTTCCCCCAAGATGGCAAAATAAAGCTTATCTTTTTCATCATTGCATTATATTTCTTCTCATAAGCTATTCTTTTTGTGTTGAAGTGCGGGTTTCCAGGCCCATTTTTAAGTAATAAATTTGGAGTGAGATCTAGACATCTACATTCTTAAAAATAGCCTAAATGATTCTGATGCAGGGAGAGCAATATCTCCATGATCAAGAAACATCCGGAACCCAACAGGCACCCGAGGGGACACTGGAGATTCTAGACAGGGAGTGCGTTTACAGGAGCAGTTCCAGTTCCAGACCCCATCCGATGACCTGCCCACTCTGGCAATGGACTCTTCTACCCCTTCAAGATTGACTTGTGAATGGAGTAGGGACTACACATGAATGGTCTCACCAGGGCTGTCACAGGCAGGGGCTAACGACCTCCTCCTTCAGCAGGCCCGGGATTTTGCTGGAGAGAGCAAATTGCAAGGACAGAGCGCCAAGGTGCATTGCTGGGCAGGAGCTGCTAACGTGCCCGAAGTGGCCCCGGACCGTGACTTTTAATCATTGGAGATGAGGTGGTCGTCTGGTTGTCTGAGCCGGAAAGGGGTGGTAACATACATGAACTGTCTGAAACACAAGGAGGACATGTTGGCAAGCCTAGCAGGCTTTTCAGTCAACACAGAATCAGCTTCAAAGCCAGATGGGCAGGCCAGATATGTGGTCTGCGCAATCCCATCTGGAAAACAAACAACACAGAAAAATGCGGACTGCTCTTTCTGTCACCCCGGGAGGATTTGAGTTTCTTAGAAAAAAGGTCTCTTGCTTTAAATGGAATTCTCATTCCTTGGCTCTTCCCCAAAGTCAGCGTTTTGCATTTCATGAGTGGCAGATCAGAATCACTGTGCTTTGAACAATTGATTGTGGTCCTCTGGGTGTTCGTGGTGCTGAAGCGTGTGTGTGTGTGTGTGTGTGTGTGTGTGTGTGTCAGAGAGAAAGAGAGAGAGAGACCAACAATAGCTTAATAGCTTGCGTGAAGATTTCCTATGCTGGGGCTATGAGTGTAGGTACAGCTCAAAGCGTTTCCTCCCCAGAAGTAATCACAGTATGCAGTTCAGCTTCTGTTTAATGTGCCCGAGTTCTGGAAGCTGAATTTCTCTGGTGGAGGAGAGCAGAGACGAGCCTGTTATCTGTCCCCAAAAGATGGGTGAGTTATAGCCTTGGAGAATTGATGGAAATCATACAGGCTTTTGTTTCTTTCTGCTGCCCTTGTTCGCAGAGATTTTTCCGTAACGTGGCCGCACCACACCAGGCAGACTGCTGTTCCTGATCAAAACGTCCTGGATTCTCTAGGCAGAGTGTTCACCTGCCAGCCAGGTTGTAGAGTGTGAAATAATGAATTAAAATTAACACCATATCCACGTTCTTTCTTCTCCTAACAGGCTCTGCAGCTGGCTCTTCCTGCTGGGCTTTTTTCCCCTTTTTCTTTGTGATTCTTGAAAGAAAAAAAAAAAAAGAAAAGGAAGAACAATTAGGAACATCATTTTCAGGTGTGTGTCTGATGGAGCCCTTTTAAGTGTATTAAGAAGCATTGGATTCTCACAACTCTATGTGCCCTGGGTTGGTCTGGCCCAGATTTCTTGTTTCAATGGCAGCCATTCTTTAGCTGGGCTGTTGTGTCCTGGTCTCTTCTCCAATGACAATACACAGGGGATGAAACATTCCCTTCTTTTTTTTCTTTTTGTCTTTATTTTAAGGGCAATTTTCCTAATTCTTTTATTCAAGCACAGGAATTCTTGTTCATCAGTGGCTCTGCTTGACTAAGACTAACCGCAGGCAGATGTATGGATGGATCTTAAAGCTGGTAGCCTGAAACTTCTTACCCATAGTAGGTGAGCCCTTGTGTAAAAATACTATACACAAAACCCTGAACTTTGTAACAGACTGCAATAGCATTTAAAAAGATTGCATATGAAAATAATCCTTCCAAGACTGATTCCTACAGGTAAGTGCTTAGAGATCATTCGTGAAAATGAAAGATTGGTGAAAAATTCATTGGAGAAGAAAAATTCATTTGAAGAGAAATTTAAAGTCAACCTGTCAGAATACTCAAAAATTAATATCTCTCAGAAATGTAAGTAAATCTTTGGATTATAATGAAGTTCTCCACTAAAATAACAGTTCATACACAGAAATCTAAACCATGTTTTTTTAAAAGCTAGATTCTAATGAAATTTGATTAATCATATGATTAAATTAGAGGCCTATCTTTAAGCACAAGAAATGAACTAATATCACCATCCTAGTACTTTCAAATGAAGATATAAATGCAAATTAGCTCATTATCAGGCAGAAAGGGGAAAGAATGCTCCTTTTCATTTAAAAAAGGCAGCCACAAAGAAACCACACAAAAGCTCCATAATATTTTTCTTTCTTCAACTCCTTGATAATCCAATAAATTCAAAATGGTATCATAATGTTCTAATTTGTATTTCTCTATACATGGAGTAAAACCTCTATATATTAATGGTCATTTAGATTTTCTCCTCTGTGAATAGCCCCAAATTATTATTATTATGGTCACCTTCTTTTTTATTTGTTAGGAGTTATTTCTATATTCTTGTTCCATGCTGTCTCAAGCAGGTGCTACTAGCTACTTGTGACTCTTACATTCCTGAATTGTGGTTAGTCTGAATTAAAATGTGCTCAAAGTGTAAGTTAGACTTTCAAACAAGCACAAAAAAAGAATAGAAAATATCTTCTTAATAATTTTCTCTTGATTACATGTTGAAATTATAATATTTAGGATGTACTGGTTAAATGAATGTAGTATTAAAATGAACCTAGTTTTTTTTGTGAGTGGCTGCTAGGACCTTTTTCAAAATCTACTCTTTAACATTGTTACTAGAAAATTGAACAATAACTACATGGGAAGCAAAATGGTGGAATAGAAAGCTCCAGACCCTTCTTCACCCACAGAAACACTGATTTACCAGCTATTACCATGGATCAATTCCCTATGCAAGAAATCTAGAAAACAGTTTTGAGGCTCCTGGGCCCCAATAAATTGGGTAAAAGAAGAAATGGGTGCATTCACCCTAGAATATTCACCCTAGAACATTCACCCTACCAACACTGAGTCATGCAAATACAAAGCCTGAGACAAACCCGTGAGTAAGGAGATAGAATCAGTCATCAAAAACCTCCCAATGAAGAAACATGAGAGTCCAAATGGTTTCACTAGAGTATTCTGCCACACATTTTTTAAAAAAATTAATGTCAATACTTCTCAAATTTTGCCCAAAAATTAGAGAAGAAGGAACATTTTCAAACTCATATAATGAGGTTTGCATCACTCTGATGCCAAGCCCAGACAAAGACACTATGAGAAAATTACAGGCAAGTATGTCTGATGAATATAGATATAAAAAATCCTCAACAAAATACCAGCAAATTTAATTCAACAACACATTTAAAGGATTATAAACCATGACCAGTGAGATTTATCCCTGGGATGGAAGGATGGTTCAACATAAACAAGTCAATTAATGAGATATACCACATTATCAGAACAAAGGGTAAAATTATGTGATCAATTCAACAAATGCAGTAAAATCATTTGGAAAAATTCAACACCCTTTCATAATAAAAACACTTAACAAAGTAGAAATAAAAGAAAATTACTTCAACATATATGAAGTCTACAACTAACATCAAATCCAATGGTTAAAAGAGAAAAATCTAAAAGGTTTTCCTCTAAAATCTCAAACAAGGCAAGGATGCCCACTCTCACCACTTCTATTCAACATAGTGCTACAAGTCCCACAAGCGCAATTAGGCAAGAAAAAGAACAAAAGCCATCCAAATAAAAAAAGAATAAGCAAAAGTACCTCTGCAGATGACATGACCTTATACATAGAAAACCCAAAAAATTCCACACAAGAAAACTGTTAGAACTAGTAAATGAAGTCAGCAAAGTTACAGGATACAAAATCAACATACAAAACAGTTTTATTTCTACAGACAAATAATAAAGAATTCAAAAAATAAATTAAGAAAATAATATCATTTATAATAGCATCTTAAAAAAAAGAATAAAATACTTGGGCTAAACTTAACCAAGAGGTGAAAGACTTAGACACTGAAAACTACAAAACATTGCTGAAAAAAATTAAATAAAGCACAAATAAATGGAAAGGCATCTGTAGAATTTTTTTTTAATCCTAAAATCTTATAGGATTACAAAGGACCCCAAATAGCCCAGAAAATCTTTAAAAGAAAGGACAAAGCTGGAAGCCTTACACATCCTGACTTCAAAACATATTACAAAGCTGCCATAATCAAAACAATGTGCTACTAACAGAAAGGATAAAACAGTGGAACAGAAAGGAGAGCCCAGAGATAAATCCAAACATATGATTAAAGGACCTTCAACCAAGATACCAGGACAACACAAAGGGGGAAAATAGTCTCTTCAACAAATGGTTTTGGGGAGACTGGCTGTCCACAAGCAAAAGAATGTAATTAGACACATCTTACATCATACAAAGAAATCAACTCAAATTGAATTAAAGGCTTATAAGACCTAAAACTATAAAACTCTTAAGAGGAAACCTAGTGATAAAGTTTTATAATATTGGCCTCAGCAATAATTTTCTTCATATGACACCAAAATTATAAGCAACAGAAGCAGGTAGAGAGAGAGACTAGTCTCTTCTTCTAAGGACACTAATCAGAAAGGCTGATGAAGGTCTATTGCCATTGGGAAGCACCATTGTAACCCTCTTCAGTGACTTGAATAAAATGACATGTATACAACTCAGCTCTCAACTGCATTTCGCTGTTTAGTTCAATTCAGTTCAATCCAGCAAATATTTTTTTCTTTCCCCAGTTGTATCATTTTTGTATGGAAGTGATACCTTACAGATGTCTGTTCTGATGTTTTTACATTCTTATCATATGACATTTTGCTTAGCTTCTTGAAGCACATCTGGGGCAATGGTAGTACCCACTTTATCCAAATATGATTGATGTACCCAAATCTCCACGAGCTGGAAAAAGAAGGAGTGTTTCAAATATTAATGTAAAGTTCACCACACTATACTGCTGCCAGCAATATTCTCATAGCCAACTTTCCAAGATCCCAGGACAATATCTTCAATTGAGCATAAAACATGATATAGTCAGGTTTGAATTTGACTGTAAATAACAGAAAACTTTACTACGATGCCTTAAACAAATAAAGGTTGTTTAAAAAAATTCCAGCAAGCCCTGAGTTGGGCAAGAAGGTCTAGATGGGCTCTGAGAGATGTCATCAAGCAACCAGACTACTGATCACAAAGTGGTTGCTGCATCTCCGGGAATCACATCACTCTCAAGGGGAAATGGCAAAGCATCATCTGTCTCTTTCTTTTGTTTTTTCAGACACAGAGAAGCTTTCCTAGCAATCCCTACAGAAGAGTTCCACTTAGGTCTCAAGATATTAGCCAGAGCTGGTTAACATGGCAATTCTTCTCTGCAAGAAAGGAAGGAACTTGGGAAACTGAGGAACATGTCATCAGTCACCTGAAGCTGGACTCATGGCTGCTCCAAACAAAACCTAGGTTTGGTTATGCTAACAGATTGGTCACGCATGAATCAAACATTCACGGTGATGTTAATGGATTCTCAAGTCCAGAGGAAATGAGGTCACGGTAACCTTAAAGGGTGGGAAAGAAGAACCTGCCCCCTTACTCCTAGCTCCAGTCCCAAACATGGGATGAGCAGGTGGCTTTACCTATTCTTGAACTCAGTGAAATTGAAGAAAGATTTCCAAACTTTGATTTGGTCAGTAAGAACATTTTCATGTATGCCCACACTTTAAAAATAGATTCTATTGTCTGCAAAAAGCTTTGGAACCCTCCAGTCGCACAAGGCACAGAGAACTTCAAATGGGCCTGTGCCAGAGGGGGTGCCTCCTGAGCAGCTGTAGAGCTGGCCCTCGATGGCGGTGCCAGCCAGCGTCCTGCTGCAGAGAGGCTTCGGGCGGTTCAAATGACTGAAACGTCTGGGAGTCATTTTCATTATCCTCACTGACAATTAGCTTTAATGGCAGAATAAAATAATTAAACCGTAAGTCTGGAACACATGGCTTTTCTGTTACTGTTGTAAAAGAAAGTCAGTGGCATGTAGAACAACAAGAGTGCCAAGTCTAGGGCTCTTTCATACACACCAAAGTGCTATGGAGCTAAGATGACAGTGATAAGCAAGGAAAAATACAGTCACTAAAATCATTGGCAGAATTGACATTCCATGGGCGGCATTCAAGCTATTGCTTTACAGATTATCTAAGGTAATTAATAGAAAATGCTCTACAATAATGAGTGGTATTTTAGTAACTTCTTCGCCAGCATGCATGGCAAAGAATACTAGTATTTAATACTCATTTCTTGTTTTTGCTCCTGAGAAGGCAATTTGTCAGCAGCTTATCTATATTTAACATCATCGCTTGTTGACTTTGTCAAAGTTAATGGAACTGTAATTTGCCTCTCAATCACTGTCCTAGAATTAGAGAACACTAAAAGTGGGAAGGATCTCAATCATTGTTTCTCAATGGAGAAATGGTTATAATCACGATCAGAGTATGTTTTCTTGTGGTGGGGGACTCACCGCCGCATTGCATGGCATTTATCATCCCTCCTCTTTGGGCACTCAATGCCAATCGCACCCCTCAGTCATTTCGATGACCCCGTATACACCCACACCTTCCCAAACATCCTTTAAGGATACAGGCTGTAGACTGAGATCCAGTACACATCTTAAAGGTACAGATGTCCAAAGTAAGAGGCTCAGTAGCCCACCTCATACAGTGATTTGTGGTAGAGGCAATACTGGAACCCAGGAGTGGAACTGAGTCTGGGGACCGTCACAACAGGTTTTCACTGCCATATAATGGAAAGTTAATAATGTCCTCCCTGTGCATAATAGTGATCTAATCAATATTGGCTGGATAACGGAGAATCCAATTCAAAGCCAATGTGGTTTGTTAGCAGATGGTCACCTATGACAAATGGCATCCTTAATAAATAAATAAGGAAAAGTAGTTTGCATTTGGGCTCTAGTCAAATATTAACTGGAGAGGCCTTGTGTCACCAGCAGGGTCAAATAAAGGGCTGTGCACAAGGACATTTGGGGTAAGGGTCAAGTCTCAGTGTCTTCGTACACAAGGCCGCTGGTGGCCCACAGATGCCCCTCAGATGATGCTATGCTTACAAGAGTCTGCAGAAGAGACCCAAAAATATTTTCAGTAATACTTCCCTGCTTCTCTTTTCCAAAAAAGACTTTATTTTGTAGTATTTCCCCTCCCCCATACACAATCTATTTATCAACAGTTCTATTTTTTTTCTTGGTCACTCCACAAAAGTGGGTACCACAGAGCACCCACAACGGGACCGGCACTCTTCTCAGGGTGGAGTAGACCTGAAAGATGCCGATGGCTCACAGAAGCGTGTAGATGTGTGGCCTTGAAAACCAGGTGCAAACCTCAGCTCCATCAGCCTTCAGCTCTGTAACTTGACCACATTCCACCTCTGAGCCTCAGTCTCTCATTTTTAAAAGTGGGGGAATGCTTATGTTCTAGGGTTATTACAGGAATTAAATAAAAAATTATGAGAAAATTCCACGCACAGCGTCTGGCACATAAACTTTCTTCTGTTTCTGAAAGTCCTGTGTTCTCAGCATAGCTTCGCCAGCTCTCGGCGAAGACTGAGTGAGACCCATAACCACGGTTTCCTCATCTGTAAAGTCTCGTCAGTGGGTACGAGGGGCACACGAAGGGACATGAGGAGGTTTGAGTGATTTGACAGGAAAATAAAAAGAGATTCATATGGATCTTAATTCAATGTCTTATACTTACTTGGAATTATGATTTAAGAGCACATTCACAATAATATGCTTAACTGGCTTTGGTGTATTAGCATTGGGTACAGAATTTGAATAATGCAAATTTAACTTTCATAATGGCATGTGCTCTGCATTATTTTTAAAGAACTAATCCTTACATGCTTTTCACCAAAATAATCATATTCTCATAAGGGCCACTTATAATGCTGCAACTTTTACTCACACAAGAAATATTCCTTTCTTGTTCTTTTAAAAACATATATTGTAACTAAATCCACTTTTAAGATCCTATAATATCACAATTATCAATATAATTGTTTTACAGTGAAAGCAAATAACACTGGGAACTATGTGAAATTAACTTGGCACGATAAAAAGACTAAGTATTGTAGAGTCCAATCTGAGTTTAAATCCCAGCTTCTCCATTGCTGACCAGCAGTGGAACCTTAGTAAGCTCATCAGAAAGTTCCAATATTTCCTCAGTTCTAACATGTACATCTCACAAGGCAGGTATGAGAGTAAATCAAATACTGCCTGTGGAACTCATAATAGGATAAAATATTTGGTGAAGATTCATTTTAATTTCCAGTAGCTGCTTTGAGTCTTTGAATAAGAAATACCATGTCTTCCCTCTCAGTCTTGCTAACTTCTACCCATTTCCCAAGACTTTGACCTTCTCTGGGCAGCTTCTGACCTCTACCAGCACGCTCGCTGACTCCTAGGTCGTCTAGGCACGTCTTCTGGCACAGTGCTCACACTCCGTGTTCACCTGTCTCAAATCGCCGATTCCAACTGGTTGCCGTGTTTTACCTGTTCACTCTGCCTCTAAACTGGAAGAGCTTAGATGAGACCTGAAACTGCTTCTCACTCTGATATTCCAGTCCTGCCCATGTCATAGGTGTTAAACATATACTTGATATCTGAAAGTTGAAAGAAATAAACACACACAAATGTCTCTAAAACCACACCCCACAAGTGTTTAAACAATGTTCCTTCCCCAGCTCCTCACTGGCCGTGAGAGCTGCAGTCTTGTCCCTGAAGCAGAGAACTTTGAAGTCATTCGATAATGGTGTGACTGGTGACAAAATGCAAATCAAAAGAATCTCTAGAGGGTTGTTTTCCTCACGATTTTGAAAGCCAGGGTCCAAACTCTGAGATCTCATAGCAAGAAATGATAGCCCTCTGAGGACATGAAAGAGGTTGTTTCCCCTTTGCTTCCTTCTACAGCATTCTACGAGGCCATTTCTTCCCCCAAATAAATACAGGAGATAAAAGCAATGGTACCGTATTTTTAAATTATTATTCATTTAGGATCCTCATGAAAGCGACCCGACTGTATCTACGGATAATCCTGTCTGAACCTGCCATCCCTCTGGTTACTCATCTTTGTGTCTCGGGCCCCTGCTCGGTTTTCTCTCGGGTCAGGGCAGCCAGATAGACCTCTGAAGATGGTCTGCTGTCTTTGTGCGGAAGGCAATGAGGGAGAAGGGGAGAGAAGGTATCTGTTACTAATGTATTCTGCCAGTCTTTATGCATTTTGCATACATTATTTCACTTAATCTTTTTAAAAGCCCTGTGAGGTAGCTGAGCAGTTTATTATCTCAGTCTTACAGATACAGGCCCAAAAGACTCGGGTATTTGGGAACCTGCCCAAGGTCACACAGACTGTAAGGAGCTCTCAGCGCCATATGGGTCTCCCGTACAAGGAGGTTTCTCTTCCAGAGAAGTCAAGCTGCACGCAGCACAGGGGCTGGGTCTCTCGTTTGTTGCCGGGCTTTGGGGGCACTCAAAAGGATGGAGTGCCAGGCACAGAATACCCTGAGCAAATCTACAGTCTGCCTGCAAGTTAGTTACTTAATCTCTTTAAGGCTCAGTTTTCTTATCTGAAAATGAAGATTATAAAAAGACTTGCCTCACAGAATTGTTTGGGAGATCAAACAAGATAGTTCTTGTGCTCAGCGCGGTGCAACTCTGCCAGTGCAGCGTGTTTAAATGCGCTTCTCCTGCCGGAGCCGCCGCGATTCAGTGGGAGAGCCAGTGCTGCAATCATACCCCAAGCAACAGTGAGCCCTGTTTAACAGTGTTACATATCAGGCTCCGCCTGAGGGAGTAGGGAAGGCTCCCTGGAGGTGGTGATGTTTGAGCTGAGTCTTACAGGATCTATCTTACTTCTCTGGTTTGGGGGAGAAATGATGTGAGGTGTTGTGCCGCAGGCATAGGGAACTCTGTTAATAAGACTTGGAATGAGACATTGTGTAGCCAGATAGGCGTCAACTGTGGGGTGCGTTAGAGAGGATGGCAGGCGATCAAGCTAGAGCTGTAGGTGAGTGTCAGTGTGGAGCTGCCGGCATGCCAGGCTCCCGAGTCTGGGCTTTGGTCTTTAGGCAGTGGAGAGTCATGGGAACTTCCTAAGCAGTGGGAACCACGTGTTCTCATTTGTCTATTGGTGAGAAAAATGGGGAGCCTATCTGGACCATGGACTAGAAGAAAGAGCCAGAGGCAGAAAGAGCACTGTGGCTCCCCAGAACCTAAGCAGTGAGCGAGAGCGTGGGAAGAGAGTAGGGCTCCAGTCCAACAGGATGGACTGTGGGTGGCAACGACACAGGCCTATTACTCACTTCCCCGAGGGCAACGCTGTTTTGTGGTCCATCCTCTTCTGCAGAATCAAATGTCTTATAATTTTAAGACAGTACTTCAGAATCTGAGAAGTGAGAAGGCTCCAAATATTGGAAACAAACAAAAAATAAAGGTCGTTTTGTGGGAATTGCAGCCTCATGATGTAATTTGAGCTGGAAGGCTCTCGAGCTCACTCAAAGCATACCTTCAAGAAGACTTTGAAATGTAAACAGTTATTGGATTGTCCTTCCATAAATGAACTGTGACTATCATATTGCCGTTTTCCCACGGCTCCGCATGCTAACATTCTTCTGGTTAGTATATCAGTCAAAATCAAGTCATCAGAAAAGAGAATACTGAGTGAGAGGGGGTATACTCAGGGTGACTGTACCAGCTTTGTCCCCAAAATATAAATGGCAGGATTAGCATGAGTGTCCCAATACAGGTGCAACCAAATTCAGAGGTTCTTAATGTCCAAGGATACACCTGCATTTCAAAGGTAGGAGGCATTTGTTTTCAGATGTGTATTATAAACTGAGAGATAAAATGCTAAGAGCACAGAAGCTTTAAAAAGGCTGTAGAATGAAAATTTTAGTGCAAGACTTGGACTAAATACATGATGGGGAGAAGTACATGATGAATAAACATTCAAAGGATAATTTAGGATGTTTCGCATAGAGAAATAGTAAACTGTTTGATGAATGGCATTGGAAACTTAAGCTGGTCATGTAGAAAAAAAAACCCCTCCAGATTCTTACATACTCAATCAAAAATACACTGCAATTAAAAAAAATAAGAATACTAAAACAAAACATTTAAAAATGTTTTTCTAAAAAGAAGTTGCTGTGATGTTGGAATGAGGATGACATTTCTAAGCATAGCTATACCTAAAGGTCATAAAGTAAAAAAAGATGGATACATTTGATAATATAACAAGTAAAAAGGTTCATAAATATATATTAATAAAATTAAAAAACCAACTGGAGTAAAAGAGCATTTGCAACACCTATGACCACCTCTCCCCTGGCCCTCACACCTCTATTGGGAGCTAAAAATCTCTCTACAACCCAGTATGGTCATGGCTAAGTCCCTGTTCCACCAGCTTCGGTCCCCAGCCCCTACCTCCACCCTCATAGCCTACCCTCCCCCAACCATTAACCGCTTTGAGATCATCAACACTAACCTCCATCTCGACCTTTATTCCTATTTATCACTCACTCACAAAAGCCCAGCTCTCCCTTAGAGTCTGGACCCTCACTCTCGTTTGGCCCATACATCCTATTTATCCTGTTTCTGATGCCATACCTCACCCATCCCTAGTTTCTGAAATTGTTTCACTGTGCTGTCACTTGAAAGCAGATCTCAATACCCTTGACTTCTCCTCTGAGCTTCCCATCAGCTCCTCACTCTAACTACAACCTGGCTGGCCCTAAACACCGAGCTTCCTCCCAGACTTGTCAGGGGCATTTGTTGTCTCTCCTCTCTCCCTTAATCCCTAGAGCTGGGAAATCCGGTAGGTGTCCTTCGGCTTCTCATTGCCCTGACTAAGCCGTCAGCTCTAGCTCTCTCTCCCCAACCTCAGAAGTCACGTACTGAGACTGGCACTCTTTGTTACAGTCATTCATTGGCCCAGACTAATCCCCTCCACTTCTTAAAGATTCAAGTCACAGTTCACTTTCATTCTGTTCAACACTCTTCCTGTCGTAATTCTTCATGATTTCAACATATGCAGAGATCGACCTTGTAACATCCTGGCACTGGGTTCTTTGACCTCATTTCCTCCAATGATATTGTCTCTCACCTTATCTTAGCTACTGATTCTCTCATGATCAAACATTTCATTACCAGTAACTGCAACCTCGACACGGTTCAATATAGGCATTCTGCCCTCTGACCACCCAGTTCTGTATTTCCAGTTGGTTTTCTCTGGTGTCTTGTCCCAAAAAAGTATTTGACTCTTATCACAGAGATAAAGAAGAGCATTAAGTCTGCTCTCTCCACTCACCTTAGGTTTTTAGTTCCTTATTTACCGTAAATTCCATGTCCATCATTATAACCACTGGCCTGCATCTATCTACAACTCACCTGTCCCCTCTTGTTTCTTCAGACTCATCTGGTGTTAAGAACAGAATTGTGTCTCCCCAAAAATGTATACTGAAGCTCTAAACCCCAAATGTGAGTGTATTTGGAGATGGGGCCTTTAAAGAAGTACATAAAGTTAAATGAGATCAAAAGAATGGGCTCCTAATCCAATAGGACTGGTGTCCTTGTAAGAAGCGAAGAGACACGATGGATGCATGAGCACAGAGGAAAGGACATGTGGGGACATGGTGAGAAGGCCACCATCTGAAAGCCAAGGAGAGAGGTATCAGATGAAACCAACCTCGATGCTGCCATAATCTTGTGGACATCCAACCTCCAAAAACTGTGGGAAAATAAATTCCTGTCGTTTAAGCCGCCTGTCTGTGATGTTTGTTGTAGCAGCACTAGCAAACTAATACATCTGGGAAAAAGCCCAACCTCAGTTAATTCCCTCGTTCCGCCTGGGTAGCCAGGCAGTTAAATTTCGCTGTAAAGACAACAAAACCCACTCAAACCTGCTGACTGGCCTTACAAACTCAAGACTGATAACGTGCAGCGGGACACATTGGCATTTCAGGCCACCATTCTACTGTCCTCACTCCATTTACTCCCCCACGCTCAGGCACAACTATTCCGTCCTTTCACCTCCCTCCTTAAATCCCCAGGACCTCCTCCCTGACCTGCACCTTTAGTGAGTGATGTTGCCTCCTATCTTGCTGAGAGAATAGAAAAGAACAGTCTATAGTAAGCGTGTGTGTCCATTACACATTTCTGGAAGGCTATATAAGAAGGAGTTAATAATTATATTTTCTGGAGAGTGGTTCCAGGGGGTTGAGGAAAGAGAATTCTTCTGTTGTTTTATTCTTTGGTTGCTTATTTATTTATTTATTCATTCATTCGTTCGTTTGTTTGTTTATTTATTTATTTAGAGATCGGGGAAGGAGAGAGAAAGAGAGGGAGAGAAACATCAACTGGTTGCCTCTCGCATACCCCCAACCAAGGATCTGGCGTGAAACCCAGGCATGTGCCCTGACTGGGGATCAAACTGGCAACCCTTCGATTCATAGACTGATGCTCAGTCCATTGAGCCACACCAGCCAAGTCTGTTTTATTCTTTTCTATGATGTTTACTTTTCATGACATGTATGACTATTTTATTTTCTCAGAAGAGAAATACCTTAAAAGGCAATGGTCCCATTTGTTCCTCTTTGCAATTTCAATATTGTGTGTATTGGAATATATTTATACATATACATAGCACATTTTATGTAGTGCATGGGGTTAAAGCAATTTCATGTCAGTTAATGGATCCAGTTTTTTGTTTATTTGCTTAAAAGCTGTGTTCAGAAGACAAAAACAACGCGTTAGGATGGTTGAGTAACTGGTCTTCACCCCACTCATACACATACGCAAATTTAATCATGAAAAGAAGTCATTCATATTATTTGTTTGGCATTTTAAAGACAAAGCAACCAATCAATACAGCCCTTCTAAGTTCTGTGTGTATGTCTGCACATGGGTGTGATGTTGTTTTTTTTTAAATAAGAAGTATTATGTTTCAAGATTTAGATAGATAAGTCTATTTAATCTTCCATGTACCTACTAATTGTTCAGACCTGGATTAGGTCCTATAAGTAAAAAAACAAAGTCTCTCCCTCAAAATGCTCACAGTCTTTGAAAAGGTGAGAAGAACAAATAAACATAAAGGAAATTGTCAGGAAAGACTTAATGGAAAAATGAAGACTTGAGAGGCCCCAAGCAGAAATCAAGCCACATAACCAAAGCTCGATGTCTTTCTTCTAAGATCTGGTCTTTGAAATCATGATTTTAATAGTTCATATACTCCAGTAAATTATGACAAATCAGAAATGCTTTGATTAAAATGAACCCTTGGGGCAAAACTCTTTTCCAAACCAATTTGAATTCAAATTGACAGCAGAATAGACAAGGAGAAGAAAATAGCTGATGCCATTCCAACACTGCTGGATAAAGAGAATTAACTTTTTATTTATTCAGATGTAAAAAGATACCCTACACTGGAAAATAGTGACTATTTGGAAATGCTGCTACAGATGCAAGCCTTTCAGGAGATCCCCTCCCTTCAGTTCACCCGTCCTGAATTATTATGCCCATTACCAACCCCATGTCTAAATCAGAAAATGACTGAAATGCAAATTGAACAGAACAATTTATCTGTGACTGAAAATATCTTAGTTAATAGGGCTCCACTGATGAGATCTAAACAAGATCAGGAAATAGCAGCACCTAATTTATAATGGCATTATTTAGCAACATAAATTAACCACAGGCAATGTATAGCACGAAAGTCATAAACAAACAGCAGAGTAGAGTGGAGGAAAAGCAAAGAGTTACCCAGAATGTGCTTTGTTGAAAGAAAAAGGGGTCACAGGACCACCCCAGTAGTGCTTGATGCACAGTCAAAACATCACACTGCTGAAAGTGATTAAGCTAACAAATTAAAAATCACGTTTCCCTTTCTTGACCCACTCCACATTTACAAGTAAGTACGCCAGCTTTGTGTGTGTGCATGATTTAAGGTCTCTGGAAAGATTTCCACCGAAAAATATTTCTCTCCCAAACTGCCATGGTTCCTGAAATGGTCATCATTAAAAATGGAACAATGTAAAATCTTTTCATCTCCAAGATTTCCCTACTAAATCTTGGAGAAAAAGTGATTCTTCCTTAGATGATATGCCAGTGGGAAGGATGTATCCTAAGACTATTGAAATGTGTAGAGAAAAGAGACCTCAGTTGTGCAACTATACCTTTTCCTCCAAATTTAAAAGTGAATAAATTAAGACCCAAAGATGTGTTCCAAGGTCCCGAAGCTAACCACTGGCTGAACTGGAACCAAACTCCAATGGTTTTAATTCCCAATCATGTGCCCTTCCCCTGTATTTGGCCTCGGTGTCTTTCCCAGGCTGTATAAGATCCCTGGGCTAAGAAATGGGGGTCGTGCAGGCCTGTTGCCAGAAAGAAAAAGGGAAAGTGCAAGTGACCTTACTAACTTCACAATTTTGCCTAGACAGGCTGTGTTAAGAACAGTTGAGTTTGGGTTTGGGTTTTTTTCCCATCAACTTGAGAGCTGACCAAAGAAGGCTGGAATTGAAGCTTGGCCTGGGAAGTGTTAAGACACCAAGTACAATTTTTAATCATGTTATTGGGTGTAGGTGATTTTAGTGGACAGTTGCTACAGGATAAAATCCAAAAATGAACACTATTTACTCTTTTCTGTACCCATTTACTAAACTCTGTACTCGTGAAACGTTAACTCTTCATTTCCCCTTGCCTCGGCCCCTGGCCACTCCTCCTTTCGGTCTGTGAATTTGCTAAGGTATCTCAAATAAGCGGAACCATAGCGTGTCTCTCCTTTTGTGACGGCCTTGTTTCTTTTAACACAGTGTCCTCATGGATCTTCCACACTGTAGCATGTATTAGAATGTTCTTCCTTCCTAAGGCCGAGTAAAATTCTGTTGTATCGTGCATACTGTAGTTGGCTTTTCCATTCATCAGTCAAATGGACACATGGGTTGCTTCCACATTTTGGTTATTGGGATAATGCTGCTACGAACATTCATATACAAATATCTGCCTGATTCCCTACTTTCAATGCTTTTGGGCATGTCTCCAGAAGTGAAATTGCTGGGCCATATGGTCATTTTACAATTAGCTTTTTGAAGACCTGCCAAGCAGCACCATTTTACGCTCCTACCAGCAATGTATGTGGGTTATAATTTCCCCATGTCCTCACCCACACTTGGTATTTTGCACGTTTTTTATTATAACCGTCCTCGTAAGTCTGAAGTGGCGTCTCACTGTGGAATGAAGCCCTGTTTTGAGAGGCTCGATGCTGAGCAGGGCCGTGCAGCAGCGGGCCCTCTGCGGGCCCCCTCTGCTATCTGTTCTACCGGACAGATGTGCAGCAGGGAAGATATTTCACTTTCTTAATCCAAGCCAGTTTTTACTTTCTCATCCTCGCGGATATAGTGAAGAGAAAAAGAGAGTTGTAAACTACAACTCACCTACTTGACATTTCAAATCACATAAATGCAATGCTAAGAAAGACAGAGGCTCCGCTGTGGCCACACCAGCGTGAGACTGGTGGCCACTGGGATTTGGAGGACTCCCTGCTTCACCATGAACCAGCAGGGTGGCTTAGCCAAATCATTAGCTTCTCTTGGGTTTTTCATTTCATACTGTACCAAACGGAGTTAACAATATGACCCACTCAATAGTCAGGTTATTACGCTATTGAAGGGGGTAGTATGTGAGAAAGGCTTTGAATTCCAACATGCTTCCAAATCATGGCATTATTATTACAACCTCTTACTCTTCTCTGAACAGCGATCAGAGATGGAAGGCCTTGCTTCACCTGCAAGCAAGACCATTCATGCGTCCTTACATGTTAACGGAGGCTCACAAATGCTTTCCCCTTAACCCTCTGCTGTAAAATCAGGACAGAGTCTGGACAGAACCCATCTCCCGTGTCCTCCTCCCTAAAATCTCTTCTGCTCTGCTGAGGGTTTATCTGACCCACTTAGACTTTATTTTCATGGATAAAGATATGATTGGTAATCTCTTAATATTTCGGCCTTTCTCTTTTAAGTGGAAGGAATGGATAGTGAGCCTGTGCGCCTGAAATGCCAACTGTGCAATTTACATCCATCACTGCATAATTAGCAATTAGCTGAACACAACAAAGGGAGCTCCTGCTATGAATACCTTTCCACACAATCCAGACAGGGAGATCGGGTTTATTTTTTCCTTTCAAAGTGCAAATTGGGAACCATCCAAGTATTTAGCAAGAATAAAGTACATTTAAATGATGACGGGGGGCCATATGCAACGCAGTCAGGGCATCTTTGGGGACCTCATTTTCACTGAGATTCAGGTTCCAGAGCCCTGGTTGTTGACTCCCTAAAGAAGAATTTAAGATATTTTTAAAATGAAGATGGAGCATTATTCTGGGTAATGAGTTCAGACCCTAGGCCACAGTTAGCAGCTGATAAGGAGACTTTCAAGCTGATGGATAACATCTAAGAGGGGAAGGGACTGGCCCTTTCATGCTTCTTCAAAGCAAAAAGCCAAGTGGAGCAGCTGCTTGCTGGCGTGAAAGGTAAAATAGACCAGTATGACCAATGCGTCCTTTGGCTTTGCCATTAGGGTAATAATCACTCCGCCCCGTAATTTTCCTGCCACTGTAGGGACTATAAATGGCATTCAGGGAGGCCACAAATTGCTATGGAACACTGTGCAGGAGGGAAATTCTCTCGTTGTGTAAATGGATGGATTCCCACCCTCAAATTACGGGCCTCTCTCTGACAAAATGATGTGGGAGCCTTGTTATTGCCTGCTGGGTTGTGTAAAATCTGACTAATTTTGCAGGGGAAAAAATAGCTCTTTCTATCTTATGTTTTCTTCATATGGGGGTTGCCAATTTTTGGTCAAACTAGTGGGCTAAAGGAGGAAAGGAGTGGTCATTTTCTTCTTCTTTCTTTTTTCTTTCTTTTTTGTGGGGGACGATCATCTCCAGAACAGTCAGAGTCTAAGAAAAGAAAGTAGGTTTCCCACAGAGTGATGAGCTGAAAAGTACATTGTTGTACCCTTTCCTCTGTGATTCTAGACCTAAAGCCTCCCAATGCCCCCATGTGCCCCACAAGCATGAAGATTCACTGTTCGGAGTCTGCCTGTAGTCTCACACTCTGGCTGGGCAGGCTTTCCTGAAGTACCGGGGGAGGATGAACGGGTCCTTCTCTGCTCCCACATGGCCTTGCTCAGGCGTCTAAAGTAGTTCAGCTCACTTCCCTCCAACCACTGAGGTCTCCCCACTGAACTGTAACGGCCTGGAGGCCAGACACTCTTCCCTTCAACCCGCATCCTCAGTGCAGCCACAGTGCCTGGTTCTTAACACCCACGTTGGTTCTAAATAGATGTTTGTAGTTGAATGTGCCCTCTAAATCATAATTTACCCAATCTTTTTAAAGAGGCAATTTAAACATAGTTTTAAGATAGTGGCTACAAAAAACAACAGCAATTGGTAGATTTGCTTCATAAGTCTCATTGTATGTTTCCCTTGGGCAGGGCAACCAGGGTACGCAGGGAGCCAAGGCACTGCTTCTGTCCTCGGGAGATCCCAGCCCTGGCGGGGGACAGACTCGAGGGTGTATCTGTACGAGGCTAAAATGGAGAAATCAAGAGCTGTGAAAGCACAGCGGGAGTGACCGCCTCTGTTGGGGACCATCTGAGAAAACTCCACAGCGATCAAGACCGTTAAAAGCGGTCTTGAAAAATGGGGAGGTGTGGCAGGCATAGGAAGATACAGGCATTCTAGGGGAAAGGAACCACTTCTGAAAATAAAAATTCCACGTCTGAAAGGGCTGAGAAGAACGCATGTTTAGAGCTGTGCTCCTGCCGTCCTCACGTGTGTGCGCCCACTCACCCACCCCCAATATTTGGTGGGCTTTCCAAACGAATCTCTTCCAGTGCCAGTCAATAGGAATTTTCTTGGTAGGGGGAGATAAAGGGAGTCAAAATGTACAAACTCCCAGTAATAACATAAATGTCATGAGGCTGTACTATATAGCATGGTGACTGTAGCTAATCACACAGTATGGCACATGTGTAAATTGCTAAGAGAGTAACTCTTAAAAGTTCTCATCACAAGAAAAAAAATCCAGTGACTATATAGGGTGACGAATGTGAACTAGACTTATTGTGGTGATCACTTCGTAATATCCAATCACTAGGTTGTTCACCTGAAATTAATGTGTTATATACCAATTAGGCCTCAATCTAGAAAAAGAAAAAGGAATCTCTTTACCAGTACCGGCACTATTCTCCTAAGGACATGGGAAACCTCACTCCTTGGCTACAAGTGGGACCCCTGAGTGACTCGTTTCTGGCTGCTTATTTGGAGAATGAGAGATTTGCCTAATGAGAGGAGCCTTTAGGAACATCCAAACCCAGTGCCTCCACCTCCCTCCCCTCCCAGTGTGCAGCCGATGCTCTGAGCTCCAGAGATGCCTGGAGTCAAGTTCCAGAGCATCTCCAGGGAACAGAGTTGGAGAGAACCTTGTCGGAGAATGAGAATGTAGCCCAAGTGCCTACCAGTGGGAACCAAGGCATTATCCTGTGTTCTGTTTGTCTTTCTCCCTGTCGTTCTATCATCTGTGGCTCCGTGTGAAGTGCCCTCCTGCAAGCCCCTGAGGACTGGACCAGGTACTGGACAATTGTGTGGTACCACCGCACATTTAAAAATCCTGGGTAGCTTATTCTCTTCAATCAAGCCAAGTTTAAATATGTTTTTGAATTGCATCTTTTCACTGCAGTCATCCTGGATTAAGTGTCCTGGAGGAAATATATTCAGCTGACTTGCATTGTAGACAAGATATACCAGTCAGCTATATATCAACTTTAAGAGACTTTGACCTATGAAAGTCCTGATTGAACTCCTATATTATATGTTTCTCTAATCCCTTTGGGTTCCCTCCTGTCAGTCTTAACAGGTTTTCAGTGCTCTCATCCGCCCCCTCACTGTCTGAGGCCTCCACGGGGCACCTCACCCGGCACTGACCCCCTTGCTGTCTGGAGGTTAGCCTGGATGGACAGTAGAACCACCTGGGAACTTTGATTTTTGTCTGTTTGTTCTTATTTCAATTCCAAAGCAGAGTGTTGGTATATTTTTAAAGGTCTCAGACGACCCCATTGTGTAGCCAACTTAGAGAAGCACTGCTCTAGACAGTGGGATTTTTTTAAGCTATAGAACTCTTTGTTCAAGTGAACACTCATGCAAAAACCCAAAGTGTAAAAGAAATTGGAGCCAAGTTTCTCTGGTTGATGAAGTGAGAGTTGGGAGAAAACACAGACCCAGAGAGGACGTCGTACAGCTGTCTGTAGACCATACTCTGTGTTCATGGACACCTCTCCACCCTGAGAAAATGTGCCTTTTCTGAAAGCAACACCACTAAAGCAGGGGCCCACACACACTTTCCGTAAAGGGCCAACGAGTAAACATCTCAGGCTTCACAAGCCAGAGGACCTCTGCTATAACTACTCAACACAGCAGGAAAGAAGGCATAGACCATCTGTAAATTAATGAGTGTGGCGGTGTCCCGATACAACCTCATGTACAAAAGCAGGCTGTGAACTGGATTTGACAGGCCAACCATGGTTTACTGACTTCTGTCTTAAAGGATAGCCCCTCCCAGATGATTGATTGGTAATCTAACAAATAAAATTTATTTATATTTTACTTCCGTCCAAGTTAAATCTGTGCTAAGTTACATGTGTGTTTGCTGGAGCCCTCTGCTAACAGCCCATAACACCAAGAATTGGTTTTCCTAGATGGTTTTTGGTTGAACTAAACCAAACGAGTGAATATTTAGAGGGAGGTTCATGCAGTGGGCTTAACTGGGATGATAAGAACTCAATCTGTAGTCTTTTCTTCTGAATTGGAGTTCAAAGAGAATGGAAGTGAAGACCTTCCACGCACCTGAAAGCCCCTGGCAGGAGGGCACTGATTTGGGAGAGTGGTATCTCTAATAATCTTGCCCCCTTGGTCAGATAATCACAATGTCATGCTGGGGTAGAAATGTCTTGCCGAAGTCTGCCATGTTTGCTGGTAAGCGTCTGTGCTAGGGCCTCTCCCCCCTGGAGGATCACACGCATTTCCGCTCGGAACCAAAGCTGAGCAACAGCTCCAGCTAAATGCTCCAGGAAGGCCACGGATGCTCCTTCAGTGGAGGCCACGTTCGCTGGCAGGTGGGCTTCTCAGAGTTTGGGGATCTGATTTTGCTCCCCAACAGTTCCATGGACGCATTTACCTTTGGACTCTCTGGCTCGGCATTGCATTTCCTTTGGGCCACGTTCAAAATCGACTTGTCCTCCTCAGCTGACAAAACCACACTCTGTTCCCTGGTCCTGCTGCTCCTGAAATGCCGAGGCTCACTCAATTAAGAGCATTTTAAAAACACATAGACACACATTCTTTTTATCGCTTTCAGATTTAAGTCAACTTGATGCTCACTTCTCTTTCTTACACACAAAAAAATGCCTTGATTTTTTCCATCTGTAGCTATCTGTAAATCAGAAATGAAAATAAAGGTTGCAACTAGTTAAAGATATGAATGCTGAAGTATTCAGGGAGAAGTGTGCTGATATTTGCAATTTACTTTGAAGTACAACAGAAAACTGAGATAGATTGATAGATGGATGAGAGGGTGGATAAATGTGCAATAAACTAAGTAGAGTAAAATGTAAATGGTAGGACATAGATGGTAGATATTGAATGTTCATTATAACAGTCTTTCAACACTGCTGTGCATTTGAAATTTTCATAATAAAATGTTAAAAATAGTAAGTGTTGGAATATTGAAAAATAATTTCTGCATATGAATTATGTTAGTGCTTGATTCAAGACTTAAAAACTTGGACCAACATGTAAGAACAACTCTGCTTGGAGTAATAAGTATGAGTAATGCTATTACCAAGGAGGCTGATTGATTCAAATATTTTATCCCATCACCGTGGCTATGAAATCCTGCTAAACACAAGCACTAAATGAAGTGCTCTGGGACCAGTATAATTCATTCTCATTTTTCTCTTTCTTCCCTTTAGATCACAGGTGGCCAGACCTGGATTCGTCATCATAATTCTTGGTCATACTCTCATTATTGGCCTATGCGTGGCCCACTTTTGTTTATTTATTACTTAGTCATTTGTACTGAGCACTTGCAAACTCACCATCCAAAATAAAAGCCAGGATGTTGAAAACCCACATCCAACCCAATGGTCTCCCCATTCCATCCCAAATTCATCCTGAATTCTGTTATCATCATTTCTCTGTGTGTGTGTGTGTGTGTGTGTGTGTGTGTGTGTGTGTGTGATCTCGGTATACCCATGTAGTCCTTTAAAATATTTTAAAGTTGTGTATAACTTTGTGAAAAGGGTATACTCATTTTGATCAGTATTGATTTTTTCCACTTAATGTTATATTGCAGAGATTCAAAACTGTTTCAAAATTGCTGTCGTTCACTTGTTTGATTACTATGTAATATTCCATTTTGTGAATCTACCATTCATTTGCTCTCTTCAGTTATAGTCCTTTGTTTTCAAGTTTTAGTATTACGAACATCCTTGTACATATCTGCTGCTGTATTTGTGTATGAATTTTTCCGGGCTATATGCCTAGGAGTGGAATTGCTAGGTATCAGGATATGTTATGGTTCAACTTGAGGTACTAAGGCCAAATTGTGTTCCAAAATGGTCACACCCATTTGTATTCCTCTCCGGACTGTGGTCTCTATTCTTAGACATCACTCAATCCAGTGGAATACAAGAAAAACTAATGAAATGATTCAATATTACACATTCATAAATAGAGAGACTGATGGAAGGGAAGCTTCAAGATACGCCTCTGAGTGATGACGACACAGTGGTAAATGGATTCGTTCGCCCCTCTCAAAGGACAGTCATTGGAATTACATCTCAATAGATATTTGTTTTTCTCCTTCTACTCCTGTTTTCTTAATTTTAAAATTGTTTGTACTATTGTGAGTCTCTTGAGCTCCTCTCCATCTTAGAGGCTATGGAAATTGTAGCTTGTTTAACCTGTTATTTCTTGGCCAGATCAAAAGACCCCCCCCACAACAATTATTCTCTTCTACACAAAAGAGCCCCCTCCACACCTTTTCCAATAGTCATTTGTCCTTCCCCGTCTGTCAGTTTTCTTCCAACTGCTGAGCAGCCTTCCTGTTGGAGGTCAGAGTGCCAATTAATTCACAGTGGTATTCAGCATCCAGGGCTCGTACTTGGGTGTCTGGAACAGTTTTAAAAAATGCCTTCAGAAAACAAATTGGGGCGATTCACTTTATAGCTAATCAAAGTCCAGTCAGGCTGCTGGCATTCTCTTTGTGTTCAGTTTGCCTCCTATCTGGACAGTGCCCCGCCCCGCCCCCAGAAATGGATGGTCTAGGGCAGCGCCACTGATGGGCCGGTGACCCACCCCTCAAGAGTTTTCACACGTTTATTTTGCATACCAGCTCGCCCAGACGGAGAGAAAGAAACCCACCACCTCTCCTGCAGGTGTGAGGGTCACCTCGGGTCTCCTGACAGCCAGCACTCAGCCAGCGCTCAGCCTGCCAGTGAGCTCCCGCACCAGGGCATCTTTGTCAGAGCGCAAGTTTCATTCTTCGCCGTCCACTGGGGACCCTACCAGGAGCCATAAATTCATTTCACTGCGCTAGTCTCTGGACTATTGAAGCATTTTAGTCCTGATCCTCCTTTAACCTCCCATGAGCCAAATATTCACTCTGACACAATGCTATTCATTACAAAGAGAAGATGACTTTGACTCTGTGTCTCTCCCATATAACACAATGGAGACACTTTGTCCTGGATTCACCTACAGCCTGGCGGTATTAAGGATAAAAACATGCCAAGCCAGGCAGTCTTTTCTCCAAATGGATTAAAATTACTTCTAGCTAGCTATGCCCTGCTTAGATAAAGAGTAGCTGGGGGGATGGTTTTCTGTTCATTTTTAATATCCTGACCAATACACTGCTGAAGGGAGGATGATCAGAAAAAAAAGAATGAAATGGAAAGATGAAACATTGCCAGAATATAAAGAAGATCTAATCCCTTTCACTTTTTTTTAAGCCACAGATGTTTTTCCCTGCCCTTTTCCCCAGGCTGAGAGTTAGCAAATAGACAGGGGAGCTCGGCGGAGTTAGCTGGGCACACGGTAGGTCTTAAGATCTTGCTGTCTGATCGATTTGAGCAGAAATTATAACTATGTCTGATTTATCTTGTAAGTCAGCTGCTAGTCCAAACCCTGCCTGTGACACTCACCAGCACTGAATAAATTTATGAACCTCTGGAGTCCTCTTTTCTCATCTACAAAATAGGAGAAAGACTACCTCCATCATAGGTTTATTGTGAGGACAAAATGAAATAACATATACACATCGCCTAGTCCAGCACTTAACATACAGTAAGAAAAAAAATGATATTTCCTTTCCTTTGTCCTCCTTCCTGCATAGGAGAGAAGAACAAGAATACAGAGCTAGGTTGTGGCGTCTCAGAGAGAAAGCTTTGTCACACCTATTTGACTTGAGAGAATGGGATCTCTCTTCTGCTCGCATTGAAGAAACTCAAGTGAATGGCCGCAGAAAGTCTGATCTCCGAGTTTGAGGTAGGAATGAGGTTGCAGACATTCCAGATAACAACTGAGAGAGGAATGTCTTTGTGGCTGGAAGATGGGACAACTCTGCTTCCCAGGAGGCCGGGCTTGTGCTGGTCTGGGTGTAACCAATCACACTGTCCTCTTTATGTGTCCCGGGCTGCACAGCTGTGTTTTCGGTACCGACCTCAGCCCTACTTTGATCCTACTCCTCCCGGTCACTTCCTTTCTCTTTCAGTCCCACTCCTCTTAACTTTTCTGCTTACTGTGTGCATTGCTGTGTGCTACACCCATTTGCAAGCCACTGTCTGTCCTTTTGCACCCTCTCTGATTTCTTTGTTGAGGAATGAAAACTCAGCTCTCTCCTGCCTTTCTCCCTTGGATCTGCACCGGGTTCTTTGTTTATGTGCCTGATAGGAACACTGGAGGCTTGTCAGCTCTTCCAGCAAAGGTCCTGCCTCAGGAACACAGGAGGGTCTGTTGTTTCCATCCCAGAATAAGGAGAAATTGGGCCTGAACTTTCCAGAACTCTTGGGGGGGGGATCTCTTATCTGCCAGGAACACAGGAGCCAAGTTATTCATCTTCTCACTTGTCTGCCCAAGTAAAGACATTGTTTTATAAATAATTATTTTTCTAAGAATGTTCCCATCTAGTCTCTTTTAAATAGAACGACTTAAAAATACCTGGTATCATCAACCCTGAGGAGCTCCTTAGAGAATGTATGGAATCTATCAAAAAAAAAAACACCTATCTTTTAATTCCTTCTTAAACTCTGGAATTACTTCTGAAGGACCCCACTAGAATATTATGATTGGAGGCAAAGGAGGACCGAATAAAGACAAGTAAGAGGTTTTCCACTTAAAGTTGTGTGTTTGTGCCCCAGTATGTTCAAATAGCCCATCAATTTTTAACTAACTGGGAAATTTTCCAAGAACTGCATCAAAACATACAACACCAGAAGGCACTCACCCAAACAGGTTCTATTTATTGAATGCTGTTTACTATCTCTTGGCACCTTTGTCTTTTGAGATGCCGTTTGGAAGTCTCCCTAATGTATACACTGTCAAAAGGAGAGATCTCTGTTTGGATTTCTCAAATAAAAGACTAACAGAGTCCCAAAGGCAAGTATGCTAACTTCAGATTCTTAGATCAAAGAAAGCTAACAATCACAGACCCATCCATGTTGAGTCCCTGAAATCTGTTGAATCAGCTCAGGACTATGATTTAGAGGTAAGGGTTAGACCTATAAATCCACTGTACGAGATGATGAAATTCAAAACTTAAAATATCGTGAGGGTGACCTGAAGAAGAGAGATTAGTAGGAAAGGAAATGTATGGTTTTTAAGATGGGCGTTGGTGTAATCCATTCTTGGCAGCATTGGAAATTTCTTTTTATTCTAAAATCCTTTGTTTTGTTATCCTAAGAGGTAAGAGGAGTTGAGAAAAAATAAGAAATAGAGGAAACTTTATTCTGTATGCTTCTGAATTTTTTAATCACATGCAAATATAAAAACCTGGCTTCCAAAAACATACACCATGAAGTAGTCTTCGATGCAAAATTGTGAACCCATCAGGTCTATTTATTGACTTCTTTTTTGCAATGAGTACGTTGTTGAAACTTCACTTTCAGAAGAATAAGAATGAGACAATAGAATGAAGAAAAGAGGTCGGGAAAAACCGATCTGCTGAGATCTCACAAATAGCTGAACATGGCCCTAATTTTGCACCACAGTCCCAGAAATGACTGCAAAAATCAGTGTGTTCAAGGTGACAGAGCACAGCAGCCATTGCACTGAATCGCATGGGTACCTGCACAGAACAGCAATTTAATGCATGCCTGTGTATTTAGCAGGGGCTGCTTAGGCGGCTGTTGCCGCCAAAGTCACTGAGAAGCTCAGATAACTACTCCTATGTCAAGCTAGAGGCACGTGGAGGAATCCGGGCTACCCAGTGGAAGGTACAGAAGGCAGGGATGGGCAGATTCTCGGGGCGGGTATCCACCAGCATCGTTTGCATTTCCTCACCACCTACCCTCCTTACAACCTGGGAGGAGGTCCCTGTGGAGCTCTTAGGATGCTGGATGCAACATGACACAGCAAACGATGCCAGCCAAGCAATGGGATGGCTTGTTCTGCATTAACCCTCACTTCCCGAACAGACGATGAAGGCCCTGGGAGGTGAAAGTACTTGCCTAAATCCACCTGAAGCAAGGCAGGGGGTGAAAATATACTAAAACCTGTGAATTACAGATTCCAGTCCTTTGGTTAAGCATTCAAAAGGGCCATCCCTATTCCAATAAGAGTACCTTTGAATGAATAATCTCATAAAATGGATCAATAAAACCTCAGTGACTTTTATTGTAACACAGCAATTTTTAACCAGTGTGCTGCAAGAACTATTATAGCATGTACTGCCTGACTACTTAGTTAGGGGCATTGACCTCTTTTCCCTTAAATTGTCAAAAAAAATGACAACACAACAATAGCTATCTGATGTGAATGAATCAAAATTGTACCTATTTTTGTCAGATCAGCAAAAAATACGTTTTTTGGTATGCCACAGATTTTTAGTAGTTAGTTTATGTGTGCCATGAGATGCAAAGGGTTGAAAATCACTATTCAAACACATAGAATCATGTATGAGAAAGATTTCTGTGTTTTTTTTAAAGGAGAGCAAACACATGAAAGCATGTTGAACTATTTAAAAAGAAAATACTTCACAAACCAGGGGTATAATGATTGTTTGTTATAATACTTCATCACTCGAATTTCCAGGAAACAGCAGACCCTTTGATCTCAAGGGTCTGCAGAAGGGGGCACCGAGCGCCGTCTCTGTCTAGAAAAATGGGGAATTGGGACTCCATTTTCCGTTGGTGACAATTCACAAGGAGCCACCACATCGTTGCTGTGTCATCTGAAGATTTATATCCCACAGATGACAACTGTCACGTCCTTGATCAGCGCATTGTATTCCGCAATGGCTCCCAGATGCACCCGCTTTGAGCTCTGCTTCACCGTGAGTGACAACACGGAGACAAACACTCGTGCCGTCATCATCACCTTCTCCTACCTTACTCCTCATCATGTGAGCAGCAGACCTGAGAAAGACTTACATTTTGCTTTTACACTTCCCCTGAGGAGCGAAGGTCACTAGAAACAGAGTTTCATCAACAGTGTTCATCAGCAGTGTTGTACCGAAGGGAGTCAGAGCCGCTCAGCCTGTGGGGCCATTGGGCCTTCGTTAGTGTTCAGACTGCGCGCTCAGCTCCTAACAAGCGCTCCTCCGCCCTGCCCCAGGTAACAATTGTAGTTCTTCTTCACCCACTTTCAATTCATTTGTCCCTTGGGAGTGGTAATAGGACAACCAGGTTAGCAACCCAACCATCTAACCTCACAAATGTATTCACCTATGGTCTTACCAGCCTCCCTTAGAAATCACTTTTGTAAGGAAGAAAAATTATGATTGTCTCCAAATCCTGGAGTTTAGGAAATGAGCAGTGAGGGATGCAGTCAACCTAGACGTAAAGATTGCTTTCTCAATGACACAAGTGAGGAGCTGAAGCATTCTACTCTTTGCTGGGGGTCAACACATACCGGCAAAGCACTATTAGGTGACGTGACTGGGACCAATATGAATGAAAGAATACATAAAACCACACTCTTCCCTTAAGTTTGTTATTCTTGGTTGATTTTAACCTGTTGTCTCTCTTTTTTCTGCTTCTAGTTCAGAAATGTATTTAATGATGATGTGAACAGGGCGCCACCTGAGGCCCATAAAACACTGACCTCATGGGAGATTTGCGAGATCGAGTTGGTGCAGTATTTGAAGCAGCAGCTCTAAATATTATGAAGGAACCAACATTTAAAAAATATTATTTGTTTGTTTGTTTGTTTATTTATTTTTAAAGAGAGGGGAAGGGAGGGAGAAAGAGGGAGAGAAACATCAACATGAGAGAGACGAATGCATATCGGTTGGCTTCTTATACAGCAGGACGACGCCCAGGCAACTGAGCCACACGGTCAGGGTAGGAACCAACATTTCTGAGCATGTCGTATATGCCAGGCTTTGTGCTAGTGCTTTACATTTACTGTCTTATTTAATATTCACAAAAACCTGCTCCTATCGATTTTTATCTCCCTGGATTACAGAGTAGAATCTGAGGCTTATAGATGTTAAGTGATCTGTCCGAGGCCACACAGCCAGCAGGTGGTGGAGCCAGATCCCAAACCGGTAGCTCAGAGCACATCCTCTTTATGACTTCATGCAAGTCTTCAGCTAGCGACCACTGCCCTCTCCCCGCCCCCGCCCCCACCACCACCAAACCCCGCTCTGGTGAGAGCAGGAGGACAATTAGTTCAGCTGCTGCAGCACGGACTAGAAGGCCGCAGCGCAGTAAGATCTGTATCTCCGGGCGCTGCGACCCGCATACTGGACGAAGCTCTAAAACGTTGACCCAACACTCAGAGCTGAGAAATTGCAAGGAAAGTAATCCCCTCTGGTCCCTTGGCAAAGCCAAACCCCAAAGACATACTCATGGTTTCAATCAGAGCCCATTACAGAGGGGAGGAACAGTTACAGGAATTACGGGATGTGTTGAGCAGAAAGACCAGCCATTCGTTGGGTCAGACTGTGCTGTAGGAGAAAAACAACTGCTGAGCAAAGCTGAATGAGTCTAAAGTCAGAACAGACAGATCCAAGCTGGCCAGAGCCAGTGGCCAGCTGCTCTGGTGAGTTCCCCGGGGAGCAGCCGCTTTCTGAAGTAACCGCTTCAAACCCTGGCCTTCCCTGACCTTGTTTTTAAATGTGCCTCCCCCTAGCAGCCTAAAAAGCTGCATGGGTCCTCCCTGGGTGTGGTGACGCTAGAGAAAGCTGGATAGGGAAGTCTAGGTTAGTTTAAACCTTTGTGTCCCCAAGGTCAATCCTAGATCAGAGGATGGACTCGATAAATATTTGTGGAAGGAAAGAAGTGAATAGACCGGATTCAAGTACCACTAAGAAGTCATTCAAAACAAGTCCGGGGCCCAGGGCTGTGTGTCAGGAAAGGACAGAAGAAGCCATAGCCAAACTCCCAGCTCTGGCATAGCAGCCATCATAAAAGGGGATGTGCCTGAGGACTCAGTCTCTGGGAGATGTGGACAGACGGACTCTTCATTCGCAAGGACAGGCTGGGGTGCAAGATTAAGAAGCCAGGCATTAGAAAGTGTGGAAAGAACAAGGGATACATCCTACCTCGGAGGAAGTGGAGAATTATTTAGGAACTTAATCACCAAGACACAGGAAAGAGGGAAGACCAGGGCACCAGGATATGGAGGCATCAAGGAGAGCAGACTAACAAGGTCCTGGCTGAGATGTGCCCCTAACTGGTGCCATTGTTAGTCTTAGGGTAACCTTGAACCTGCAGGAGGGGGTTGTACTCTTCACAGAGTACAGGGAATGCTCGAGGTGCAGCAGACCTGCAATCCTGACGGATTATATTGCACATCCTTCTGGTGGCTGGTTACCCGGGTTTTCATTCTGCTCCCTGAATACCTGAGGGGTTAGGGTAAGTGCTTTTTGGTTTGGTGAAAGACCTGCCTCCCCTGCTCAGGTTTTTGAAGAGAGGAAAGACAAAAAGCACTGAAGGATTGTTTGTTACCTGGAGAACCAAGGCGGAGGGGCACAGTGTGTGTGTTAGAAGGGAGCACGATGACCCCGAGGGAAGAGGCATCAAGCTCCAGCTCATCAATCCCTGCCAGCCCTGACCCTGGACTCATCCTCCTGCACCCAGGATGGGGTCGTTTGCCCCTTCTTGGCATCTTCTGCTATTCCCGGCTCAGTACATTTTGTATATTTTTACAATTGCCAGAATATTTTATTTTTAATTCTATAAACCACACAATCCAATAGAGTAGATACCATGTTTGTTTTTCTTTCACCTTTGTGTCCCCAGAACCCAGGCCTGTGATCATCAGTAAGTAACTGTTGGACAGACAGATGGATGACTAAATCAATGAATGACTATCCAGAATCCATCTCCAATTTCAACCACAGGGGAAAACATTAAAAGAAAAGGACACAGGGGTAGTGTTGCTTCTAAGTTTCCCCTTCCACAGCTCCTGAGCCTGCAGCGTAGCAACGAGTGATCTCTCTCAACACAGAGGTTGGGGCCGGAAGTCCGAAAATTACAAGAAAAGAATAGGTGCCAAGACGAAGCTCTAATGTCACAGTAATTTCTGGGTCACTTGCAAATGACTACCGTTAATAAGGACAAGCTTTTATCGGGCCCTTTCTATGTTCAGAGTGCTTTATGATCATTAATTTGTTATTTCTCACAACATTGCTATGAGGTAGATCATCGTTATTATCACATTACAGATGCACTGAGGATGTCAAGTTGGATTTAATTGACCCAGGAATGTAGCTATTTTTAGTAGTTCATTTGCCCCTCTGCTTTCTGGTCTTAAAAAATCTATCGATGCTGCCTACAGGGTGATACTGTTAAAGTGCAATTTAGAAAGAAACATTGAGACAGCCACAGAGGATCACAGGAACAGAGTAGGTACTAAATTTCTGAAAGGTAAGAAGTGCCGGAGAGAAGCTTTGATGTATTTTAGAAGAGCATGCATTAGCTTCTAACCATTTTCTAAAAAATGACTTTTCTCTAAGGTTACCGCCACCTTGAAAATATGGATGTGGTTTAACATGCATAGGTTTGAAAGCAGTTTGTACAATTTAGCCTCGCGATGCCAGGTTTCCTCTCAGTGATATGTCTGAGTCCCAGGACCAAATTATTTCGTGCATGCAGGAGCTACCTGGGATTAGCCATTCACTCCAGGGACTAAAACAAGCAGGTTCACGCGCTGAAAATCGCGTTGCCCGAGAAGCTGGTGAATCTGTGGAGCACCGTTTCCTTCACTGGAAGAGTCGAGGAGATTGTTCTAGTTGTCTGTCCCCGGGACGTGGTGCTTCCCCTCTCCATTGTCTGGCTTTCTGTTTGTCCCCCTTGAAACTTTCCCAACAAGCACTGAGTCTGCCCTTGTTGTGCTTGATCGGCGGGAGTCCTAACCCCCAGTACCTCATAATGTGACCTTATTTAGAAATGAGGTCTTGCAAAGGTAATCAGGTTGAAATGAGCTTACTGAGGTAGTCCCTGATCCAGTATGACGACATCCTTACAAAAAGGGCAACTCTGAATACAGAGACAGGCCTGGGAAGAGGTGGCCGTCTGAAGACAGAGTGATGCATTCACAAGCCAAGGGACACCACAGATTGTCAGCGAACCACCAAATGCTGGGAAGAGGCAAGAAAGGATCCTGCCCCCCTGGGTTTCAGAGGCTGCCCGGCCTGCCAGTGCGTGGATTTCGGACTTCCGCCTCCAGAATTGTGAAACTGCACACTGCTGCTTTCCAAAGCCCCTCCGTGTGTGGCGATCTGTCCTGGCAAGTCTGAGAGACTGCTACGGTCCTATTAACAGATTACCTCAAAAACAGATGAAAATACCCTTCAGAAAATAAGGTTTTTATATTGACAAACTACGTCCTTAGTTTGTTAGGTGACGGTCATGTGAGAACACTTTGGTCATACATGAGACGATGAAGAAGGGGTCAATGGCACGACACAGCCCGTCATCCCTGCAGAGAGGGGGTTTTCAATGCGTGTCTCACTAGTACCCAGCACAATTTTTAAAGCACAGCAAATTAAACCCCAAATATGTAGACAAAAATAATGGTAGAGATGAATAAAACAAAATATATAAACAAGAAAATCAACAACAAAAGTTGGTTCTTCGAAAAAAACACTTAAAGATGAACAATATTTAGTACAACTGGTAAGAAAATGAAAAATAAGACACAACTTGTGAATATCAGAAATGAAAAAGAGACCTTACTACAGATTAAACAGATGTTTAAAAGTTTATATTATATTTATATTAAAAGCTTATATCTACTGTCAATTGACAATTTAGACAAAATGTACAGGTCCAAAGAAAAACAGAACTTAATAAAATGACAGAAAATAAATATAAAATCTCAAACATATGTCTATTGAGAAATTGAATCTGAATTAAAGCCCTTTCACAAAAAAGTAAAAATAAAAAACACCTAGATGGCCTTGCCCACAAATTCATCCAAACATAATTAATGATGGAATACCACCATCATAACAAACTCTGACACAGAAGAGCAGAGGCACTTCTCAACTCGTTTTGTGAGGCCAGCATGATATAAACTGGCACAAACCACTTCAGTAACCTGCTTGGCAGTACCTGCTAAGTATATATGTGCTCTGTGACCCAGTAATTTTACTCCTAGGTGTATACCCGACAGTGATGCATACATGCAGGTACCAGATACACACAAGGATGTTTATAGTAACATATTCGTAATAGCCAAAAAACGTAAAAACTCAGTGTCCATCAAAATAAAGTGAATAAATTGGAACACAATAGACCAATGAGAACAAACCAACAATTATTATACACACTAACATTGATAAACCCCACAAATGTATGTTGAGCAAAAGAAGCTAGAAATGAAAGAGCCCACACTGTAGGATTCCGTTTTTACGGATTTGAGAACAGGAAAAACTAACCCCGGCGAGTGAAGCCAGGGGGCAGAGAGTGGGCAGGAGAGGGTGTGAAGAGACTTTTGGGAATGCCTGTGGTGGTCTGTATTGATTTGGGGGGCGGTTACACCGGTATGTTTGTTTTGAAAATCAGTCAAGCTTTACTCTTAAGGTTTGTACTTATTGGTTTGTATATTTCAATACAAAGTTTGATCAAAAGAATGAATACCACTTGCCCACAGCAGTTCTTACAAAACCACGGAACTTGAAAATCTGATGGATTCTTAGATTGGGGGGGTCACAGGGGAATGACTGACTCACCCTTGACAGAGAGGTGGCTAGAAATGTGGCTGGGAGGATACATTCAGGCCACACTGTGACAGTCTTTCAATGCCGTGCCAAGGACTTGAGAACTTATTCAGCAGGCCATGAAGTCAGTTGTGATTGCGTGAGGCAATATGACCAGATTGATGCTTGTAGAAAAATTCTTATAGCACTATATGAAATAAATTGAAAATTGGAGAGAAACCACAGAGAGACTAGATAAGACAGTCACAATGATGAGGAAGGGATGACAGCCTGAGCTAAGGTAGCAAAGAACCCAAACATGCGTTTTGCTTGTGTTCATCCATGTCTGCCCTTGATCGAGACCCGCTGAGTAGAGGGAGCACGGGCCCGAAAACACCAGCTACGCGGGGGGAGCAGCCGCCTCCCCATCTCAGGAGGATCTTCACCGGTGATGGCTTGCCAGAGCGGGGCGGACCCCTGGAGGAACTGCTGTCAGACCGTTTTATTCTGACAAGTTCTTGGGTGCTCATTCTTGTCATGCTTCATATCTCAGGGCACATCCAAGCGTGAAATTCCCTGCAAAGTTAAAAAGAAAAAGTTATCGGTTCCAAAATCACAGGACAGAAACTGCAAGTGGCACAGTCTGAGGACTACAAAGTTGGATCCACAATTTTTGACACTAACTGCTTTACCTGCACTGTGTAGTCTGATAAGATAGACTGGAAATGCTAAACAGTGACAGGGGGGAAGCATAGCACTGCAGCAGCTGGCTTGTGGTTTTATCTGTAAGGATACTGCTCCTCCAGTTCTGCAGACGTAAGGTATTCCCGACACCCCTCCATCCCCCGCCATGGTTCCTGGACAAGGTATATGTGTATCTCCACAGCATCCAGCAGGGAGGGAGAAAAGACCCTCCTCCTTTTTTCTCTCTGTCTTTCTATCTAACATACATGGAGTGAGGGCATAGGCAGAAAAGAGCTAGCACAGGAGGCCTGGCTGGACTGCTCTCCTTGAAAAGCCTGGCTGCAAGATGGGCCCCTGGCTGGCATCTGGAAATGGAGATTTTAAGAATGTCCCAACATTAACGAGTCAGAGTGGCTCACTGTGTCTGAACTGTTTGTATAAACTATATGGTCTATCCTTGTATTAGGGTTCTCCAGAAAACAGAACCAATGTGGGGTGTGTGTGTGTGTGTGTCGGGCGGGGAGGGATTTATTTAAGGAATTGGCTCATACCACTGTGGAATCTGGCAGGTCCAAAATCTGCAAGATGAGCCAGCATGCTGGAGATTCAGGAAGAGCCAACATTGAAGTTCAAGTCCAAAGGTCATCTGCTGGCAGGATTTCTTTTATTCCAGCCCACATCTCACTGGACAAGACCCACCCGTATTATGGAGGGTATTCTGCTTTGCTCAGTCTATTCATTTAACTGTAAATCCCATCCAAAAAACACACTCACAGAAACATCCAGAACAACGTTTGACCAAATATCTGGGTGCTGTGGCCCAGTCAAGTTGACGTGTAAAATTAACCAGCACAGCGTTGAACACCTGCTTTCCTTCCGGCAGTCTGGGTGCATGGTTCGTGCCAGGCAGAGCTGCTGCGATAGGCTCCCAGTAGAACCTTGGGCACTCTGTTTTTCATGAGCTTCCCTGACAGACAACATGTAACAAGTGTGGCCACGACTTGTTGTCGGGGGAATTCAGCACATCCTGGGCAATGCCACGGAGCGGGGACCTTTGGAAGCTTGCATCTGGTTTCCCACAGACTGCATCCCGCTTGCTTCTTCCCTTTGCCAACTGTGCTTTGCATCCTTTTGCTGTAATAAATCATGACTGTGAATATGACTAGACAGTCCTGTAAGTCTTCCTAGTGAATCATCAAACTTGGGGTGAACTTGGGGACCTCCCCAATGCAGACTATTGTAAGAGTCCATCTTATTCCCCTTTTCCCTTGAAATATCAAAAGGCGTAACACAAGTGAATCACATATTGTATCAAAAGAACATTATAATTAAAAACATTAAAAAAGCTCAAGAAGAACTAGTAATTATATAGTATTTTGGAATATGAAGTGCTACATAAATACTAGGCAACAATAGACAAATTCTACTTTTCCATGAATTCCAAAGAACATTTCCACAGATTTTCACAGGACACAAACTTAATTATGTGTGCCCAGCAAAAACTGACATAAACCTTTTAAATAAATCTAGAATGTTTTTAGTGAGAAGGGTAGGTACAGAGATCCATTAACTGAAGGGGAAAATATTTGGGAACTATTAAACAAAATCTCAAGCCTAATAGGTTTTGAAATCAGCTTATTAGAGTTATAAGGAAATATTTCACGTATAATGATCTCTAGGTTTTGCTTAATAGTCATACTAATTAACTTCTCAAATTCAATGAAAGTGTAGCAAATTTATGTATGTTCAGTACTTGACAAATAAATTATGTTAATTACATATTCATGTAGTCAGTATAATTCTTCTCAGTCTATTAAGCAAGAGTTCTTTAAGATAATTATTCTTTTAAAAATATATTAAATGTATAAAATGACTTCTACTGGTCAGCAGTTTTGAAGCTCCGTGATGATATATATATAAACAAGCATATTCTAAATCTTTGGTGAGACTGAACACCCTCTCAGGTCCCGCTTTCACAAGCTGTAACATCCAGATACACCCTCTGGTGGGTTCGAAGGTGTTGGGTGACCTAGTCCGGGGAGTTTTCATTTGAGGGCAGCCTTGGCTTCCACTGCTGCTGCGTGGAGAAAGTAACATATCCCCAGAACAAGGTGCTATATCAAGTTCTTCAAAAAGTTAAATGGAATGACCATACAACCAGCAATTCCACTTCCACAGCAGATGACTTATCATAAGCCTGATACCTAAGAAGTGATTGAACGCACACACCAAGCACGTATTACCCATCTTCATATCGCAGACAAGGCTGGTGTTCGATCACTTGATGTGCACGATCTAGGGCAGTGATTCTCAGGTCATCATCACCTGGGAACTTGTTAAGAATGCACCTTACTTGACATCAACAACAGAAAACAAACAGCTTGATTCAAAAATGGGCAAAAGACTTCTTTAGTCATTTCTCAAATACATATATGTACAATATGTCACCAGTAGGCACATGGAAAGATAGTCAACATCATTAGCTGTAGTGTAAGGGCCTGTGGTTGCCGAGGCCTCCATGTCAAAGGCATCCATCTCGAAAAAACTGATTGCCAGCTACTAGCAAAGGAACTGGATAAGGAACCAGGACATGACATCTATGAAGGCCCTTTCTAAGAAAGCCCCCGGCAGCCTAGATAACTAACCACTTGAGTGCTCTCCTTTTAACCAAGAAATACCAGTGTGGAAAACAGTGCTATCAAAGTGGTTTCTTTAAAAACAAGGATCAAAATATGATAAACTCCCTCCCATGGCCAAGGTTCATCCAACAAAGGTGTTAGTCACCTGTATGCACAATTCATCACGAGCACCCTCTCCTGAAGTTGAGGGGTCAATAGGAGGAGATGATGGTGCCAAAGCCCAGAAGCCTGCACCTTCTGGGGGGAGTGCCCAGGGGATCTGGCTCCAATAAAGAAGCTATTTGGCAGAAGAGAGACAGGAGAAGCCACTACCCAGAGATGGCACAGGACTCTGAGAGAGGTGGGGAATTATCCTGGCTTCTTCCTTCCTTCTTCCCCCTTAGAAGTGTCTCCCATCAATTGAGCCCCATAGGAGGTGTAGGAACAAGGCAGCCTGGGAAATATCCCATGTGGTACAGTGCAGAGCAAGGGAAGTAGCTGATCTGAGATCAAAGTGGCAGTGGATGGGCAAACATGGCACAAGCAAGGCCTCCTTCTATGGAAAGAATACCACACTCGGAAACAACACATTCAGATTTGGGTCCATCTCTCTCCTTTATGATCTGAGGGAACTTGAACAAAGCAGTTCCCCTTTCCCAGCCTCAAGTTCTTTCTTGAAAATTAGGGGTAGTTTTATGTGATCAACCTCCCAGGGATATAATTATCAAGAGGAAGGATGTGTGTGCACATGCTTGTCAATTACGAACCATCATATGAACACAGTGGCATTATTGCTAAAAGCAGTGCCAAGGCTCTGAAGCAATTGCCATCCACCACGAGACAGTGGAATTAAGGCGCCACCATCAACTTCAAAAAAAGAACCAGAATGCCACTCCTTTCCTTTCTGACATCACTCCATCCCTCAAAACCTGAACTTGGAAAGCGAGGCTGGTTTAACAATAGGATAACTCACAGTATGAAGCACTTTTAACTTTGTCAGAAAAGTGTTGGTTGGCAATGTTGGGAACTGGTCTTTGGGCTGGTACCCTAATGCCTGGGCTCAGGACATGCACCACTGCTGTAGGATGCAACAGGTAACTCTTTGTTCTTAGCTATAAAATGAGGAGTTTGGACAACATTATGTCCAAAAGTACTTCTAGCTCTAACATTCCATGTCTTCCAGTGAATACTATAATTTTTTTTATTTAGAAAAGCTGAGCTATGATTGAAACAAAGCCACCAAAACTGGGAAAAGAAGACCTTTATGGCATTTGCCTCTCCGTGCTAATGACAACTTTTGAGAATATTAGTATGGACGTAAGTCAAGAAGGAAGATAGCTGACATAGTTGCTGCAACCATGCTTGTATATCTTCCCATTTTATTTTCCAAATTGAATAGTTAGACTCAGGCAGCCCATCGGCAGGCAGGTAGTGATCCCTAATCAGGGACCATCTCTATAGGACTGCCAGGACCTGGCTGCAGCAGGCTTGGTGATGCTGGCAAGGCCAACGGCTGGAGACAACCAGACCGGTCTCTCTCAATGTCCAAGCACAGTGGAATCTGATCTTAGCCACATTGACCAGTTCTCACTCTCCCAGCAGCAGGCAGGAAAAACTGATTAGCAGGCAGAAACAACTCAAGGAGGTTGAGAGAGTATTTGGCAAGGAGAAACCTAGGGGAAGTCTGGACTTCTTAATCACTTGGCAAGTGAAAAGGGTATAGATTTGGGTGCAAATATGTGACCATATTCCATGGTCACAACGGGGTAAGGCTAAGACTCTTGTGTTACAAAGGGAAATAACAGTGAGACGTGGTTCCCAGCAAGTATTTTTTCTACTATTCTCTTCCACATGCTTGTTTCCTGCAGCCCTTGTAATAAATCATAGCAGCAAAAGAGTCTCTGCAACTGATTCAGTAACATCTGAATATCCCCAGCAATGCTTGTTTGAAGACAGGCATTCTGAAGAAAGTAAACCTGGAAACAAAACAGGAAGAACACGCACTTTGAGTCAGACACACCAAGGTGGTGGGCTCTAAGGGGGTTCCAGAAAGGTGTTTTGCCCATTTTTTAACTGTTTTTTTTTTTTTGGTGTTGAGTCTTGTAAGTTTTTTTAATACATTTTTGGATATTAACCCCTTGTCAGATGTATTGGTAAGTATGTTCTCCCATTCAGCGGGCTGTCTTTTAATTTGTTGATGTTTTCCTTTGCTGTGCCCAAACTTTTTAGTTCGATATAGTCCCCTTTGTTTGCTTTTCCTTTTGTGTCCCTTGCTGGGGAGATATATTTGAAAAATATTGCCGTGAGCAACGTCTGAGATTATACTGCCTGTTTTCTTCTAGGATTTTGATAGTTCCGTGTCTAACATTTGTCTTTAATCCATTCTGAACTTATTCTTGAGTGTGGCATAAGAAGGTGGTCTGGTTCCATTTCTCTGCATGTATCTGCCCCATTTTCCCAACATCATTTATTGAATAAACTATCTGTCTTAATACGTGTCACTGTCACTTTGGAGTGCCCCCTTCCTCTAACGACGGCCACTCTCCACAGCTGACCTCTGGGTCTCCTTCCCCTCTCCAAGCCCGAACGGTGACGATTTTAAGTTCCCCAATGTTAATCAGGCTTAAAATAGTAAGTCAGCCAAATCAATACACGCCTGGTATAATTAAAGTTGAGCACCTCTTTTCCTGCTTGAGAAAAGCCATAACGATGCCCTTGCTCTTTAGAAAGGGTTGGCTGAAGTCTAAAGATTTTCAGTAGGTTCAATCTCCACAGAGATTTGTTTCTCAAAGAGCCAAAAGAAAAACGATGAAAAGAACTTATTGATGAGAATTTTAAAGATAATTATCCACATTAGTCACATTTTATCCATTTTCTTTCACCGCCCTTTTTCTTAAAAAACTGGAAAGGGAATGCAATACAATATTCTGGGACAAAGGAACACGTCCCTTTGCGAAGTGTAAGTACACTTGAGCTATAGATTCAAATGACTTTGCTGTTGCTGCCAGCTGATGTTCAAATATTTTGTGCAACTGAGATGCTGAGATGACACTTTATATAAAGACACGGGTCACTGGTGCTCATGAGAACGTCTCCTTGGGTGACCTTGGGTTGACATGGAACTGTCCCAAGAGAGTTTGTGGTAGGATCCTGGGCATTCTGCTTACAGAGTGCAAGGAACCACACTGCATTCTGTCTGCCTCTAGAAGCACAGGAGACCCGGGTGCTCAGGGGGCAGCTCCTCTGGTGCTTATAATGCCATTAATACCACTTACCATTTATAATAAAATCTGGGTAATCAAGTGATAGTACTTTATGAATACGCACTGCATCTAATTGCCTGATTAGTATTAATTGGATGTCTATGATGTTTTCATTGTTGTACAAAACAATAGGACTACAATTATTAAAGGTGTGATTCCATGAAGCTTTCAATGTAGTACAGTGATATCTATTTGCAACCCTCTACATGTGAGGGCCCGTATGCAAGTGTGATATTTAATAACCTGTATGGACCAGCCACCAATCAGTCAAATAGATGTCAGTCAACAACAATTGATGCAACCCTCTGACTGCTTTTCAGCTGAACATCAGCCCTGTTTACACTGGATAATAGACAAAAGACTCTGGCTGCATTATTGTAACTCTAGCACAAACATATTACCGACCCCAGAACCCAAATAAGAAGAGCAAATCATCTTGAGATCTTGAACCCTAAGAGTAAAAGGATCTACAGAAGTAGCTGCAGAATAGGCAGATAAGGCATGAAAGAGGTTTAAATGTTATCTTTAAGGCCCCTGTGAATTTCTGAAAGGACAGAATCTTTTATCAGAGGGAGAGAAGCCTCACTATAGCAACAGCAATTTAGATCGTGTATACTTTACCTTAGCACATATTTCGGCAAAACAATTTAAAGAAAGAGATTGAATTCTTTCATTAGAGAAAGAACTTTTTCTTTCTAGTGCAGAAGTTTAAACTATATTTAATCTCCAAACACAATGAGAAAAATCACATTTCAGCCTGCACTGTACACACCTGAAAATGTGCTAACCCTTCCCCAGAAGAGGATGTCAAGTCCTCAGATGATTCAGTTCACTCTTCCCCTTGATAACTTAAAGTGTAACTTAGATACTATAATAAAAAGCTAACTATTTTGAATCAATAAGGCTTATGTCATGTAATAAGGGGGATAAGAGAGGGACAAAAACATATAGAGTCATTAACAAATAAGGGAGAAATACATATAATATTTAAGTCCTAAGTTCTACAACTGGCCCAATGATTGTAGTTGGTATTTATCTTCTTCTATCACCCACTCCATACTTTTATTACCCACAGCAAGCACCTCAACTGGTCATGGTTCTTTGCCTGGCAGGGTGACACAAATGTTCATTTCTGGAGGGTCTGGGCCATTAGTAGTCTTGCTGTTATAGTTTCCCATTGACTTCAACCACAAGGCATGGTAGTTCTAAGAGATTCCCTAATGGATCTCATGCACTACAGACATACTCTTTCTTAACTCCATTCTGTGGTGGCAGCTCAATTCCTCTTAGTAATTAGAATCAATCACCCCAGATGCTATAGCAACTCCCTTCTTTGCCTGCTAATTCAGAGGCACAAGGAACCCAAAGTGGCCAGGTGGCAGTCTTCACTGTCAGTTCAATGAAATCACTAATGTGTCTTCTGGTGGAAGCATCCCTTGCTTCGAAACTAAGACTTCTAGACCAGCAGAGCATAAGACCTCAGGGATAGAAGGCAAAAATTTTGCTAGTGGATCATTAGTGGTAACAGTGAATGGTACCATTTCAATTACCCACCCTTGATTCTTGGAGCTGTGAATCCTGACCACAGGAGAAACACCACCATACATTAGACACTAAATTAGAGTGTACATATCCTCTCAGAGAACAATGCCCCAGCCTTGCCAAGTACTAATATCCAGCTTGTGCTATACCTGAGTGTCTTCCCAAAGCCATTTGCATGTTCTATTAAGCCACATGTTTTAGGATGATGGAGAACATGGAAGACCAGTGAATTCCATAAAAATGGGCTCATTGCCACACATCACTTGTAGTAAAATTGGTTTCTTGACCAGAAGCAATGCTTACCACAATGCTTATACCATGATAGTGGATAAGGCATTCTGTAAGTCCACAGATGGTAGTGTTGGCAGAGGCACTACATGCAAGAAAGGTAAATCCATGTCTAGAGTAAGGGTCTATTCCAATAAGAACAAACCACTGCTCATTCCTAGATAGAAGTGGTGCAATATAATCAACATCCCACCACGTAGCTGGCTGACCACCCCAGAGAATGGTGCCATATATGGGACTTCTTTTTGGTGTCAGATATTGACAGGCTGGTCACTCAGCAGTGACGATAGCCAGATCAGCATTGGTGTGTGGAAGTTCATGTTGCTGAGCCCAGGCATATCTCCATCCCTGCCACCATGGCCACTTGGTTCACTGGATGATGACAAAGAGTGGATGGAGAAAAGGCTGACTGGTGTCCACAGAATGGATCATCCTACCCATCTGATTATTAAAATCTGCCTCTACTGAGGACACTGTTTTGTGAGTATTCACATGGAACACAAGTATCTTTAGATTTTTCCATCCATTTAGAGAGATCGATTGATATATTCCTTTTCAAGGATGCTTTGTCACTAATATTTGATTCCTTTCAGGTCACTGACTATCAAGCCAAGATTGGCCACAGCCCTTGAATTGTATATAATTGCACAGGTAGCTATTTTTTCTTCCAAACAAAATGAACAAGTTAGTGCATAGTTCAAACTTCAGCTTAATGGGAGGCTTTCCTTTTATCACTGTCCTTCAGGGATGTCCCAGAAAGAGGCCGTAGTGCTATAGCTGTACACTTTCAGGTGGTGCCTGCATATCATACAGAACCATCTGAATACTAGGCACAAATCTCTTTGTCAGCCAACTGACTATAGGCCGTAACTGTGGGCTGGGAGAGAGGAATGTGTAGAAATGAGAGCCATGACACTTAGATCCTACTGCAAAGCTAAGTTCCTCATGTAACTTACTTGTGCTTCCAGGGCCTGCTCTAGTCCCATCTCATACATGCTACTTCCATTTGATCAAGGAGCATGTTGTGCACACCCGACTATATGCCTTCATGGGTCAGGTAACACCCACCTCAGGATGGGCAGCACAGGTTATGCAGCAACTCGCTGAGCCATGGGTAAGTGTTCAGTCTCTACCAAGACCCAATAGCATGTAAATGTCTCAAGAGGAGAGTAATTATCCACAGAGGATGATAGGACTTTGCTCTAAAACCATCAGAGTCTGTGCTGCGGTTCATACAGAGGGGCCTGCCAAAGGCTTCAAAGAGCATCCCTTTCTGTCATGACACTTCCAGCTCCTCCCACAGCATCCTGGACTTGATGCAGGGCCTTTTCTCCTTCTGGACCCAGTTCAAATGCAGGCCAGAGTCATACACTCTTAGAATAGTTTCCTCCAAAACCTAAGGAAACCCACTAGGCATTGTGCCTCTTTTTGACTGTAGAAGGGACAGAACAAAACACTTATCCTTCACTTGGGAAGAGAGATCTTGATGTGACCCAAAGCATGGGATGATATGGACCCCAGCTTGCAGGGTCCGCGTGTTGTGGCTGTGACAAACAAATTCACACGGACTACAGAAGTCCAGTGGAGAAAAAAGGACAGCATGGCCACTCTCTGAGTGAGAGAGGGCCCTGACCCCTCCCTGGACAGGCTTTTTTTTATTGCTTTTCTGGGTACATTACATTGAGGATGATCCTCATTTACTATGCACAGGTTCGCTGTAGGTGATTACCTTTTTTTCACAGATAATAAAGCAAAGAATGTTGCTAATTACTTCAAAGAGAAGGATGTTTCAGATCAAGGGGAAAAGTGGTTGAACTGGTTATACACTCCATACTGGGGAGATTTAGCACAGATTTTAGGAAGTAACTTTAGACACATGCAGTAAACATTATCTACCTCAATTCAGGATGACGGAGTTTTAGCAAAAGCAAGCCTCAACGCAGCCTAGGTACAATGCAGGCCTGATTCCCCATAGGAGAACCTATCCATGGGTGTGGGTCCTGTGTGCCGACCTCACTCCCCACGGCCTTTCCCCGTAGGGGCTGGGCTACATTTCCCAAACCACGTGGGTAGGTTCCCTATACTGGGATACCTAGACATTTCACTGAAGTGGAAGACCCCTGAATTTTTGTCAGATTTATTTCCTACCCTCTGGCACACAAATGTTACATTAATAAGTCTACGATAGTTTTTAATTCTTGTGCACTAGGTCCAACCAGCATGTTATCATCAATGCGACGGGCTGGTATGATGTCTTATGGAAGAGAAGGGCATTCAAGATCTCTGTGGACTAAATTATCACCTAAGAGTAGGAAGC
The DNA here is from genome assembly GCF_021234435.1 of Artibeus jamaicensis. Taxonomy (NCBI): domain Eukaryota; kingdom Metazoa; phylum Chordata; class Mammalia; order Chiroptera; family Phyllostomidae; genus Artibeus; species Artibeus jamaicensis. The sequence goes on along the minus strand of NW_026522056.1, from coordinate 14,907,324 downwards.
TGATATAACCCTGAGGTGGGACAATGTTAACCCCATTACAGTTCTCTTAGTGAGCATGTCTCCCAGGTAATAACAGCAGCTGACATTTACAGAGCATTTATCATGCACCCACAGCTGTTCTAAGCACTTGGCATATTAACTAATTTATGTGTCATAATGACTCTTAATATCTTCATCTTGCAGATGGGTTTACAGAGAGGTTAAGTGATTTCTCCTGGATTACTCAATGTTTAATTCTGAGCAACAACATCAAAATAAAGACAAGATATGATGGAGTAGGCAATACTAAGAAAAACTGCACAAAACACCACTTAAACAGCTTTTAGTCATTTATTTCCTTCAACAAGCCAAACAACCACAAGCAAAGCAAGAGGAGACAGCAGGTGGAAGGCACAGCACCATGTGTTCAGGTATTAACTAGTGCCTCTCACTGTTTGGCTGTCACTTATTCCCAGCCAGTAGATCTGGTGGTCTCCGCTCACATTGGTCTGTGCCCCAACCTTTATCAGGGGTAAGAGCTTCCCCATGGTATGCAGTACTCTTCAACATGAAGGCAGCTCTTGAGATCATTGTTCATCATGGCTTGGTGGACTTAATAGATACAAGATTCTACCAGTGAACTTGGATCTGGAGCAGATTAATGAGAAGTATATGGATGAAATAACTATGCCAAGTCTAAGAGAAACATGAAAACTGTGCAAGTTTATGATTGTGTGACTTACAAAGTGTCCATATAATCCCCTTAGGGAAAAACCAACATCATGACACACTCCAGAGTGCTATGTGCTCACCTTTTAAAACCCCTTCCTTGGACATGATTTTTCTGACAACTATTTTGAAAATAAGACACTATTGCAATTCTTGGAGATATAAGAGACTGTATATAATCTTAAATTTTCAGGTGAGAAAACATTTAAACTGGATCTTTCTTTTCTTAAGGTTCCTGTTACATGTAAAATGGTGGATATTTATTCCCTGTCACTACCTTTTTCATGAAGGAAGTTGTGAGAAGACAGCTATCAATAGTGGCTCTGAGTTCCTAGTAACACTATGACATATAAGGGAACAAAACTAACACTGGAGGAGTACTTAGAAAACACTTAGGTCTTTTAATCCTCATGACATGCTACAATAAAATCAGAAGTTTGGAATGACAGAGTTGAAGCATATCTACCAAGATTAGCAAAAAGAGTAATCTTCAGAGATGTGATTCCAGCTCAGGTTTGACTCCACACTTTGCTTTCTTCACTGGGGTATCATGCATTCCTCATGGGACTGTGTTTAGCTGTAAACGATTAGGTAATGATATCTGCTCTTTGTGTTCAGAGCTCAACATTAATCCACATAAACCTAAACCTTATGAATACTTAATGTTAAGTACTTTTACTACTTTCTTCTGGGGGGAAAAAGCAATTTCTAATTGATGGACTGCCATTTCTAGACAGTTTGCTAGTAGTTTCAAGCAATCCAGCCTTTTTATCTTTAGGCAGCAGGTATTTTATTTTACACCAGTAAACAGACACAATAGATGCATTGTAAATCAGGGTGAACATTATTACTTCTCCTGATCTGTAAGTTATTGGCTAGCGGGACCAGATAAGGTAATCCTATGCCTCCCCAAGGCAAGTTACAAACATCTAAGGTTTTATGTTGATTTACCCCCAGTCCTGAGTGCTACTCTGTGCTGTGCATGTATTTAAGACTCAAAACCAGGAGAATGCGTGTTACGGACAAATTTTAGTTGCACTGATGGAGTTCTCCTAACAACACACATTTGTCAATTATGAACAATGACACAAATTTATGAAACAGATGGATAATGTTCAAGTTATAATCTGTAAACCCATATTAGATGACAATCAATGTCACTCATAATACTATGTTCCTTACCTTGTTGTATTTCGATGGTAGTCTTAAATAAATCTATTTATTTACATGGGAATATTAACATTACATTTATGAAGTGGACCCCAAAAATCTAGAATTTTCTTGAGGGTGGGTCCTTTGTAGTACAGGCTTCCCCAGCTAGGTGAGTACCAGCTGGCATTGTTGTGAGAGACTGCATTTGGCTTCAGTGAATTTTTTTGAAGACTCTTTCATAGCATTTGCCCATTTCATGATGAGTGATTTACAAGCACATCTGCCCACACCATGCTGAGTATTTTGCAGTTTTTTTACCAAAAACAGCAAGACCCGTGTCCCACCCTTCCTTTTCACCCAAACTGGTCCCGAGTGACTTTTTGTTTCCCTGGATGAAAAATGTCCTCAAAGGGAAACATTTTGCTGATGTGGAATAGGTGAAACAAAAAGAGCAGAGGCATCAAAATTGATGAGTTCAAAAACTGTTTTGAGCTGTGAAAAAACATCTCAATTGGTTATTGCATCAAATGGAGAGTACTTTGAAGGTAACTAAAGTTTAAACAGGTAAGAATAAATACACCACTTTTAATAAATAAATTCTGTTTTTTCAGGTCCTTCCTCATATTATATTAAAGATAGATAAAACAAGAATTTATCACCTGGTTTAATATTCTTGTGGTAGATTTGTACTTGATCCATCTAAACCTTGTTTTTCCTTAAGACACAGAATCTCCATGTGTTCATACTATTGGAATAATGCTGTTTATCTAACCTTCTACAACGCCTAGTTTGCTATTGAATGGGAGACGTGAAATGGAGGCCTCTTAAAAATTACCCCATGCACTGCAAATCTTTTTTGATGGCAGACAAAAAAGTAGGTTTAGGCAGTGGAAAAAGCAGTTGCTGAAGAATGGCATCTGAAGATGAGTGATGGATAGCAGTGAGGTTTTTATACTTTTGGGACGGGGTGGGTAAGAGAGATGACAGGAGTGGAGAGGGCAGATTAAGCCAGAAAGAATGAAAAAGAAAGGAACATACAATTACTTGAGTCGAACTTAAGGTGAAAATACAAGTACAAAGATAATAGAAAAATTCTAATTTTAATAATTAACATCTATTCAACTACTGATTTGATTTTGCAAAGAGAAATCATAGACACCGAATAGTTCCATAGATTGCTGAAATTTACATAGCTAGTAAATGACTGGGCTTGAATTCGAATTGTTGCAATCGGATCCAGTATTTTCAAAGGGAGTATTACGAAAGCACACAGAGTGAGGAAACTGCAAGAGAGGGGATAGGATATAGAGACCAAGGGGCTAAATGGGGAAGGGGAGAGAAGACTGCATGAAAAGAAGATTACCAATGGGCTAATTATAGTTATGCTTTATTAACGGACACAACGCTTTGCATACGTTGTTAGCTCACTGAATGCTGCTAACAATTCTGTGAAGTACCTAGTATTCCATTTTCCAGACGAGAACACTTGATAAATGAAAAACGACATTTTCTTCTTGCACTGAGTTACACCAGAAGAGCAGGCTTCGGGACAAGGTAAGGAAGACTAAAGGAGACTTGACAGAACGGAGCAGGACAAGGTAAGCAAGCTGAGAGTCAGAAATGCAGAAAAGCTTCCCGTTTACGTAGTGACTGGTTCCAGCTTTCAAATTTTCCCCGCCGGCCGCCCCTTAGCCACAAGACCACGCCCCCTTCTACGGCCTGTCTCCAGAGCTCCCAATGCTTCCCTCCTTCCCTTTGACCACACCCACTTCTCCAAGCATCATTTCCTGTGCGCTGGATGTTAATTGGTCCAGAAGTCGGAAGTGAGGGCGGGCGGAGCGGCCGTTGCCGCAGTGACAGTGCTGGGGGAGTCCGAAGATGGCGGCGTCGCGTCGCTCTCAGCATCATCACCACCATCATCAACAACAGCTCCAGCCCGCCCCAGGGGCTTCGGCGCCGCCGCCACCACCTCCCCCACCACTCAGCCCCGGCCTGGCCCCCGGGACCACCCCAGCCTCCCCCACAGCGGGTGGCCTGGCCCCCTTTACCTCCCCGCGGCACGGCCTGGCGCTGCCGGAGGGGGATGGCAGTCGGGATCCGCCCGATAGGCCCCGATCCCCGGACCCGGTTGACAGTGCCAGCTGTTGCAATACCACCAGCACAATCTGTACCGTCGCCGCCGCTCCCGTAGCCCCGGCGGCCTCTCCATCAGCTGTCGGGGTCCCTCCCAACCCAGCCGGTGGTGGCAATAACAATTCACCGTCGTCCTCTTCTTCCCCGACTTCTTCCTCATCTTCTTCTCCGTCCTCCCCTGGATCGAGCTTGGCGGAGAGCCCCGAGGCAGCCGGAGTTAGCACCACAGCAACAGTGGGGCCTGGGGCACCGGGACCTGGGCCGGGGGTCCCAGCAGTGAGCGGGGCCCTACGGGAACTGTTGGAGGCCTGTCGCAATGGGGACGTGTCCCGGGTAAAGAGGCTGGTGGACGCAGCAAACGTGAATGCTAAGGACATGGCTGGCCGGAAATCTTCCCCCCTGCACTTCGCTGCAGGTCAGAGACTTTTGAGTTGCTTTTTAAGGGTTTTGGTGTTGGGGACTGGGCTCTGGGTCAGGAAGGAAAACAAGTTATTTTGATAGAACAAAATGGGGGCGTGGTTATGGTTCTTTAACACCTCACCGGAAGACTAGATAGAGGTTCCTTTCATTGATAGTGTCTGGGTGACGGGGGCGTGGTAGGGGAACGTGGGAATCCATTCTTTTTGGTGTTTGCACAGTGTTATTTGTAACTCTTTCCCTAATCCCCTTAGAGGTAGTCTTTGGGTGTATACGTAAACATTTTAAGTTCTGAGTGTGTAGGAATAAAGTTAGATTTGGGCAGCGTTACAGTAGTTTTGTCATGTGTTTGCTAGTTTATTTCGTTTTTAAAACAAAAGTATTTCCCCTGAGTACTAGAACAAAGGAAGTTGAATGTAACTCAACAAGTGTTTAAGGACCTGTCATAGCCTTAGTAAGCCAGTGAAAAACAAAAATTAAGTTTATGAAACTTCCCTTTTCTCAAGTTTACATACAGTCTGGGTGGATCCAAATATCGTTATTTAAAACAACTGGAGAAGAATATTTCAATGCATTATGTGATAACAAGAAATACAGGCTTTGAAGTTCTGGACACTGCTCTTTGTTAGTTGTCTAACATAGACAGTTTAGATCATCTCATTGCCTCCGTTTTCTCATGGCGAAAATTACATGCAAAGGTCGTGTGGGTAATTAGTGAGAAGCATTTGGCACATAAATTCTGCAAAAAAAGTGCTAATTCCTAAACCTTTCCAAAAGACCTTTTGGAAATTCCAAAAAGACCTTTTGTCTTTTGTCCTTTTTTCTTTTTGCACTAATTGACTATTTTCTTTTAAAAACTTACAGTAAAAACACTTTATATTTTTATAAAATACAGAAAACAAAGGACATACTCGGACATACTCCCACTGCCTTGATAGCTGCCTAAATATTGACATATTTAAAAAGTTGTAATACATCAGGAATATTACGTTAGAAATGTACATGTTATATGTTCATTATACAGTTTATACAGGACAAAAATATACAAAATTAAAAAACACCATACACACACCTCAAAGATGATAAGTCAAAGATGCCCTCTGTTAAGTTTCTTGATGTGTGTGTGATATGTATCAGGCCTTCAGTTTATTCTTGTAATGGTAAAACATTTAAGAACTTAACGATATGTATTATTTAAATTTACCACAACTTGAATGATATTATTGTCATTTAACAGATGACAACAGTGAATTATATGTACTGTTTAAATCAGTCCAAATTCAAGAAATAGTGTAACTGGTTTGAACTCCAAACAGTTTGATTTTAGAGCTTGTGAAATCAAGATTAAACTACTATAACCTATTCCCGAGTTAATGTCGCTTTTAGTTTTTATATCTGTGATGAAGAGTTTTTTCTTTCCCAGTTTCGGGGGAAGTAATTGGGACACGTGTTTTAAGAGTACATTCATGTGTTTTTATTGCAGCCTATACTTAGAAACATTTTACATTGTCACACACACAAACTGAACCAAAAGTTTCAGGAAACATTACTTTTTTTACTACCTGTGCTGTATTCTGATATTTTATATCCTATTCCATTTTATTTTTTACAAATGCTGTTTGTGATTCATCACCTGGCCCTGATCAACAATGCGAGAAACACAGGAAATCTTTGTTAGATTACTGGATCCATTCTTGACAAGTAGACTACTATTCGGAAAGTAATGAGTTGAATCATAAATGCGCTATCATCTAACTAGACATTTCCTCAAGGATATTGCTTATTTTAGCTGAAATAGCATCTTTTTTTAGGCCAAATGAAAGGTCTATGACTGATGTTATAAATTAACGAAGGTTGTTTATTTTTGCGTACTTTATTCCAAATTTGACTATTTTAACATATTGTTTCACACATCTTGCAACTCCTCAGAATACTACTTTGTAAGTAATCACAGATGATCATTTATTTGTGATAATGAATTTATGTAGGATTAGCCACACATAGAGTTTATCTCCCCCATCACTTCTTTTGTTTGCCATAGTAGTTAACTTTGTATTGTTTTGGAGTTTTATGTATACCCAGATAAGCAATGAAGACAAGCTAGAGTCTTGTAATTTTTGTTGTAATTATGAGAACCTAACTTTGAACTGGTTTTTACAGGAAAAAAAATGGTTCAGTTGTGGAAAACGGACAACAAAAACAGTAAATCTCTCCATGGTATAAAAACAACACCCTGTAGTGAGTTTACCATACTTCATGTTTGTGGGCACAGCGTTGAAACTTTGTAAAATCTAGTCGTCTCCATCATGTATAGGCTGAGTAGTTAAAAATCATTCTCAGTTGGCTGTTAGTTGATTCCAATGCCAGTCTTTGAATTGTCTTGGAATAGCTGTTTTAAAGATGGAAATTGGTACAGTCCCTTGTATGGAAAAGTTTAAAATCTGTACTTCATTTTTTCACAAATGTTTTATTACTTATTATAGGTTAGGTGTTAGGCACCGACACAATTTTGAAATGGCGAATAGTCCATACCCTTATGGAGCTTGGAGTCTACGGGGGGAAGTAAACAAGAACAGTAACAAACCCCACCCCACAAAGTGTGCAACCTAAAGTCACCTAAAGTTATAGGAAGAGTACATTGTACTCTCTGTTCAGCAGATAATAGGGACTCTTGATCTGGTTTTAGAGCGTAAGGAAGTCTCTCTAGATAGAGATTGTGAAGCTGGGACTTAAAAGATGAGTCCAAGGTGGCTAGACATAGAAAATTGGAAGGAAGAATTAATGTTAATTCTTTTTTAAAAATTTTTTTTATTTAGTTATTTTTCAAGTACAGTTTTTTGTCTGTTTCTCCCATCCCAGCCTCCCCTGCCCCTTGCTCCCCACCTCCCTCCCTAATGTTAATTCTTGCCTAATGTTAATTAATGCCTTTTTTCTATTTTAAAATGAGTTTATAGTTCTATAGAATGAAATGAAACCATTTTTAAAGATCTCAGAAATGATGTGAAGTCGTATTTAAACCCTTATGACTTTTTAAAAATATTACCATAAGAGTAACCAAAATTCTTTCCAGCAGCACAATTAAGAATCCTTTCTATTCCATTTTGGAATGTGATAATTATTTGTTTAACATACGGCTTAGAGACAGTGTTATTAATGGAATTACCCTATCCACATTTAGAAACACAATCTTCGGTTTCCATTGTTGATAAGTTCTCAAAATACTATTTATAACGCCTTCTTACAGAGGGCTCTATCCAAATGAGCCAGTCTTACATTGTTGTCAAGAGTTTATGTAAGACTTTCTCTTCTGCAGATAAGATCCTTGACCCTGGTTTTCTATTGTTCAGAGGACAACAGTCCAAACTTTATAAATAGTATCAATTTGGAGCAATGATATCTTCTTAGTTTAGTGCCTAGTAGTGACATACTTTTGTTAAAGGACTCTGATGAGGTCTCTTTTTAAAGAAAAGTTTAGGTGAGGTCTTACTCAAAAAAGCTTTTAACTAGCATTAAATTCTGGGATTTCATAGTATTTACTTTAAATTGAATATATTTTGAAATAGGCTTCCTGGTAGTTCATTAACAGATGACTTGGATTAGGATGTGTAATGTGAGATGTTTCAGTATCAAAACCAGCAAAGTATATGGGGCAGGTTTATGCTTTCTTTTAATTTGGGGAGACATCTACAGCAACACATTTAACCACAGAGATGACGGCACCCGACTTACTCCTGCCTCTCCTGATTTTTCAGCCTGACCCTGCTTGCCTTTTTTCCTTATCACTGTACAAGTGTAGTTTCTACTAAAAAAAACAAAAACAAAAACCCACAGGGTGTCCTCTAAACCATGGCACATACGTGTGTAGGAAAAGGAGTCAGAGCGCCCAGTCCTCTGGTGGGAGGGAATCTTTTTGTCCTTTTCGTCATCTGGCAAGGTCCTTGCTTCTACTTTTGAGCCAAAGTCCTGCCTCAGGATTTAAGATGAGTCTAATTTGGTAATAGAAGAAAAGGAACTAGTTTCATAAATATCTTCCCAGGCTTAAAATTGTTGGCTATAGCTTGGATTTCTGTTACTTAGTGTTTTTGTAAAACCCACAGTTTTCCTCAGGTAGCACTCAGCAAACTGGTACTAAAGAGAATGTCCACATTCTGATAAAGGACAGCCATGAAAAACTTGAAGCTGACATATTTAATGGTGAATATTGAACATTTTCCCCTTAATGGCTAGAAAATTAATGCTGTGTACTCTAAGCCACTTTTGTTCAACCCTGTCAAGAAAAAGAAATACAAGGCACAAGTGTCTATTTGCAGATCACATGATTCTTTAATGAAAATCCTAAAGAATCTACAAAAGAGCTAATTAGTTCTATGGGTTTAATATTGAAGTTAATCATACAGCAAACATTTGAAGAATAAAAATTTTCAAAATCTTTTATAATATATCAATACACATTTTTAAAAATTAGGAATAACAAATGTCATGAAAGACCCCTACACTACAAATACAAAAAAAAAAAAAAGAAAAGAAAGAAAAAGAAGCCTATCCCCATTCATTTTCACAGCCAGAAGTTATATGGGGACTTCTCTTCCTGGCACTGGACCCGTGCACTGGGGGACCTGATGTTGGGTTGGGACCCCTTGCTCCTTGGGGTAACTGCCACCAAGATATCCCTCCCAACTTCTACCCAGCGCACATGGGTGTGGGGACCAGCCTGGTCTGTGTCTCTGCCCCTCCTACCAGTCTCAGTGTGGCTTATTTAATTCCTTAGTTGTAGGACTTTCATTCAGCCAGATTTCAGGTGGTTCTGAATGATGGTTGTTCTGAGTTTAGTTGTAAAATAATTTCGACGTGGTTGTGGGAGGAGGCAAGTACTGCGGTTGCCTGCACTGCCATCTTCAGCCATCTGGACCGGAAGTCACTTGGGAAGTGCTCTTGAAAAGAGTAAGTATTCAGCAGTTGTTGGTTATAGTGTAAATAAATCAAAGCAGTTGATACTGTTGGTCAGATCACATACTTTCTTTATGTCTTATATCTTATATTTTTGTGTATATATATTTCTTATTCCTTACATTCGTTTACTTTCAACCTGTCTGTGTCTTCATATTTAAAGTATGTTATAGGCAGTATATATTCAGATGTTGCTTTTCTTTTTTTAAATATATTTTATTGATTATGCCATTACAGTTTTTCTATTTCCCCCTTCATTCCCCTCCACCTGCACACCCCTCCCTCACCATTCCCCCCCTTTAGTTTATGACCACATGTCTCAAGTTCTTTAGATTCTATGTTTTCCCTACTATTCTTGCCCTCCCCCCCATCTATTTTCTATCTACCGTCTATGCTACTTATTTTTGGTACCTTCTCCCCCCTCCCTGTTGCTAACCGTCCATGTGATCTTCATTTCTATGGTTCTGCTCCTGATCTAGCTGTCCTCTTAGTTTGCTTTTGTTTTAGGTGTGGTTGTTAATAACTGTGAGTTTGCTGTCCTTTCACTGTTCATCTTTTTTATCTTCTTTTTCTTAGATAAGTCCCTTTAACATTTTATATAATAAGGGCTTGGTGATGATGAACTCCTTGAATTTGATCTTATCTGAGAAACCCTTTTTCTGCCCTTCCATTCTAAATGAAAGATTTGCTGGATAGAGCAATCTTGGATGTAGATCTTTGGATTTCATGACTTGGAATACCTCTTTCCAGCCCCTTGTTGCCTGTAGGGTCTCTTTTGAGAAATCAGCTGACAGTCTGATGGGAACTCCTTTGTAGGTGACTATCCCCTTATCTCTTGCTACTTCTAGAATTCTCTCTTTCATTTTAATATTGGCTAATGTAATTATGATGTGCCTTGGTGTGTTCCTTCTTGGGTCCAACTTCTTTGGGACTCTCTGAGCTTCCTGGATTTCCTGGAAGTCTATTTTCTTTGCCAGATTAGGGAAATTCTCTTTTATTATTTGTTCAAATAAGTTTTGCACTCTTGGCTGTTCCTCTTCCCCTTCTGGTATCCCTATAATTCGAATGTTGGAGCACTTAAAGATGTCCTGGAGGTTCCTAAGCCTCTCCTCATGTTTTTGAATTCTTGTTTCTTCATCCTTTTCTGTTTGGTCATGTTTTTCCTTCCTTCTGGTCCACTCCTTTGATTTGAGTCCCAGTTTCCTTTCCTTTACTATTGGTTTCCTGTGCATTTCCATTCATTTCAATTAGTTTAGCCTTCATATGTTCCTCTAATTTGTGACTATAATCAACCAGTTCTGTGAACATCCTGATCACCAGTGTTTTGAACTGTGCATCTGAAAGTTTGGCTATTTCTTCATCGCTTAGATTTATGGGCTCTGGGGCTCTGAGTTGTTCTTGTGCCATGTTTTGATCTGTTCTTGCCTGTTAGGTATGAGGAGCAGAGCCTTAGTTGTTTACTAGGGTGGGGCCACCCAGGTCGCTGGTTTGTGACGTATGTGGGGGCGGGGTCAGAGAGGGACTATAGTAGTGCCCTCTTCCGCTTCCTGCTGCTGGTCCGTCTCACTCGCTCCTTCACCGGTTTACGGTTTATCTGCCGGAGAATGTGTGACCCAGGTCAGTCCTCAGTGGGTCTACCACCTTGCGCCCTCAGTGAGTCTGCCCCTTGCTACTCCACACCTGGGATCCACCCACAGCTGCCGGGGTGCCTGGGTCGTGCGCCCAGGTTGGTCCAGTAGATCTTTTCCTGCCCGACCCGCTCTGCTGCTGGCTCTGCCCCTCTTACTGGTTTGGCTGAAGGGTTGGTTGTTGTCAGACTTCCATATAGTTCAATTTTCTGTAGTTTGGCTGCGTTTTTGTTGCTAAAATTTTGTTGTTTTTAAACTTGGTTGTGTGAGAAGGCACAGTGCTTCCACCTATGCCTCCATCTTGGCGGAAGTCCCCTCTAGCTTTTCTGATAATCAATCTCTTTTCATATAACCCATTAACTTACATTGATAACCTCAAATTCCAATTCAGGGTTTTTACTTAATGTTTTCAATATTATATCTGTACACCATTTCTCTCATATCTAGATTTCTGGTTCTCAAGGGCCTAGAGGATTTTAGAATCAGAATATTATGTAATTACTCATTTGCTTTATGCACAAATGATCTCAGAATGGTAATACAGACATTAAAATGATTACTGAAATGGTAAAAATGTTTTACACATGCCATACTCCTTTTTGCTTCATTATTCTTGCTCAGTTAGAGGACGTAGCTATTACATGCTTTCTCCTACAAATCTCATTGGGTTTTAGTTCTACAAATATATGTGTGGTAGATAGTCCCCAAACATGGCTACCACATACTCCTTCTGTGTGTGCATACTATACCACTTCGCAGCAGGTGGGTCTTATTTCTCTCCCTTGTATTTGAGTTGGTCTTGTGATTTGCTAGGCTGATAGGAATATGGCAAAAGTTATGCTGTGTAACACCCGAACCTTGAGAGATCCAAAACACTCACTGTCATTGGGAACTCTCTCTTTTGGAATCCAGCCACCATGCTTTGAGAAAGATTGTGGGGTAAGAGGTGAGGCTGGTCAACAGTCCACAGTGATGCTCTCAGCCAGTGCCCACTGCCTGCTGAGTGAGTGAACCACCCTAGATACTCAGCGTCATCAAGCACCAGATGCCTGAATTCAGTTAATGCACGGTACCACCAGCAATAAAAGTGCTTGTTACTTTAAGCCACTAAAATTTGGAATGGTTTGTTATACAGCAATGGATACCTGAAATCATTAACTATTTCTGTTGCTAATACCACTATTCCTTATACTGATGTCTCTAATTTTGATAGTCTGTCACTTGATCTTTAGACTTTCTCAGGATTATGTCCTGGAAACAGTATTTCCTGAAAGTTTTTCAGTGTCACTCAGTTCCCTTATTTTTGGAAGTCAGTTTGGCTGAATGTAAAACCTTTGGTGCTCATATTTTTTCCTGAGTATTTAAAAAGTTACTCCATTTTAGTAAAAAGTGTAAATATTGAAAGTCTAATTGTTATCTCATTTTCTTTCTCTTGGTCTTTTCCTGGTTGTCCAAAGGATTCCTTTTCCTCTTTCATTAAAAGTCCAAGTATTCTGATAGTTTAGTTTAGGTTTATTTTCTCAGGTAATATGATGTGCTATTTTCTTTACATACGAGAGTAGTTTCAGATCTTTTATTTTAGAAGTTTTCTTGAATTAGAGTTCTTAGTATTCATCATTTTTCCTTGGTTTTATGTATCTTGAAAACTTGCCTGTCTTCTAAATTTGTTCCTTGCTTTTTCTTTGTGATAACAGATATGTAACATAGAGTTTAGCCATTTTTAAGTGTATACGTCAGTGCCATTAAGTGCGTCCACAGTGCCATGCAGCCATCATTGCTGCCCTTTTTCACAACTTTTCACCATCCCAAGTAGAAAGTCTGTACCCATTTAAATAATTACTGCCCGTTCTCCTCTCCCCCGCCCCCAGCCTCTAATAACTGGCACTTAACTCTTGAAACCTTGAAAAAAATATGTGTATTCAGTTACTTTTGCTTTTTAAAAAATTTCTTCTTTTACCTTCTATTTCTCTTACCATAGGAGTTGGGAAATTTTTTCTGTAAATGGCCGGACAATAAATATTTCAGGCTTCGTGCCCTGTATGACCAAGAACTCCACTGTGCTTTTGTACCATGAAGATGTCAATTGGTTGTGTTCCAATAAAACTTTATTTGTAAAAACAGGTGATGGTCACATTTGGTATATGGCTTGTAGTTTGCTAATCCCTGTCATAATGCATTACCTGTGGTATTTTTTTTCACTTTTGTTTTCCTTCTTTAGTCTTTCATTCTGAAATGAGTTTTTCTTTTATTTGTAATTACTTCCTGAGTTCTACCATCTTATTTCTAATTCAGGTATATGCTATTTTTCATAACTTGTATCATTTTTCATATTGTCTTTTAGCTAGTTTTGAAATAGTAAATTGTAATTCTCTCTGTTTTGTGGACATTTTCTTCTATTATATATTGTCTGTTGGGTTCCAGTTCTGCTCAAATTCTCATAAGAACACTGCATGGCATTTGACCTCAATATTTTTCCATTGCTCATTTTTATAGAAATTAATTGCTAAATAATTTCTGGGATAAAAATTGAGGTCTGAGATGTTGATGGTAACTCTGCTCGTCCTACCTTCTGATGTTGGACGTGCAGCTCTGACCTAGAATAGACGAAGTCTCTCAGTGAGGGTTGCAGGGTCATCTCTTAACAGTAGTCTGTCACTATTCATATCTCAGTTTATGTTAGCCTCTGTGCACTTTCAAGGGCACCTTAATCAAACGTTCTGTTAGGGACATTTTACAGATAAGATGATTTCCTCACAGCCTTGTACATAGAAGTCTTTTTTTCTTTTTCTTTTTCTTTTTTTTTTTTTAACAAGTTTAGTCTGGTCACCTGCTTTCTTTTCTCTCTGGGGCATTTCCTTCCTTTCAGACCTGAGGTGATTCTTTGGCAGTTAGAAGGCCAAAGAAATACATCTAGGGGATAGAAGCCATATCATAGAGGGTGAAATTGTGAGCATAAGTATGTTGAAAAATGGAATCTTAAGCCTACAGCCCAGGAGAAGAAAACAGTGTAAATAATGCTAAGAAAATGTATTTCATTGTATTGTTGGGTTTTGGAAAGTAGTAAACATCATGAGTCTGGGGATGAAATGCTGGACAACGCACTAGAGTGGCTTGTTTTTAAGTGTATGTAGCAGCCTGCTTTGCTTCGTGGACAAAGAAATGGTTTGGCTGATTGTACAATACGCAGTAGATAAATGAAGACATGAGTGCCTCTTAAATTCCCATTTCCCCCCTATTTCAAGGTCCTTGAAATTACTTTGGGCTGTGTTTATTATTGTGGTAGAAACTCAGGAAAGTTAGGGGGACCTAATGACTTGCATCATCAGTGTAGATCATAATAAGAATTCAGTAGGGTTTTTTTTATATCTGCCAAAGCCTGGGTGCATCATTTGATTTCAGGTAATTGATGCAAGTTCTGAGTGTTTTGTTTTTGTATGCCTACTGGGTTTTCCTTTAAGGCTTCATCAGCTAAGACTGCTTTTCCTAACTGCAAGTTGCTGGGTTCTTTGTCAAGTGGAAGCTGTTTTGCTTGTTTGTTCAGGTATCTGTGTGTAGATGAACCAGCAGCGTGAGCTTCAACACTTTTTCTTTTGAGGCAGTTTTCTCAAAAAACTATTTTCTGTGTCAGCTCCCTATTCAATTTAGACTAGCAATTTTTTAAAATTGCAAAGTAAGGGGGAGATAAAGTGATGTAAAATTTCTCTTCCCTCTTGCGTTTTTGACTGAACAAACTAAACTAATGGTTAGTGACAGCTGTTTGTTGGTTTCTTGGAACTTGCAACAGTTTTTTGCCCTGTGATAGATTGCGAAAGAAAGTAAAGAGATATTTGGTGGTTAGCAGATGGTTTTTATTAACTATAAACTAAAAAAAAAAGTTTTGAATTTACTGATTGACCAAAAATTCTTGAAGCTGAAGCCCCCTGTATCATCAAGTACAGTTTAAAAATAACCTAAACCTCTTGATGCTTAGCTAATGCCCAGTTATAATGCTTTTGAAAGCCTAGAATATGTGTGTGTATAACTAGACACTGAAAAGATGGCTTCATTCTGATATGTTACCAGCCATGAAAAGCGTTTTGATATTCTCATCCATCTTATTTAATAAGATGTGCGGTTCTTCATGTCTAGAAGCTCAGGTTGTTCTCACGTTGACTGTGGAAATTTGTTATTTTAGAAAGAAATAACATGGGATTGTGGTTAATGAACACAATTAACTCTTTTTTTCTAATGTTTTAAGAAGTGATGCTGACCTATGCTTTACAACATCATTGAGGGAAATTATTCTCATTTGGGGAAAAAACTTTTGGGCTAATTAAAAAACTTATAGCAAGCTATCAAAAACTTGGCCATCCCTCTCCCCACCCACACACATGCAAAAAAAAAAAATCTGCAAAGATTTAACAGTAGGAAAGTGTAACTATTGCCCTATTGGAATTTTTTGAAAGCTGGTAAAACCGAGACATGTAGTAAGATTCAGTATTTAATTCAGTGAATTTTTTATAGTATGTGCTCTAGAAATATTTGAGTAAGTGGAACTTTGTATGTTCTGATTTCTGATCTTCCGACTTTCTCGAATGTGTAAATAATCTTCCATATTAGCCAGCCCTTTGACATTAAAGTGCTTTCACTGCTCCATTGGCTTATATGTGAATGAACTTCACATATGATAGTATTACTAAATGAGTGTAAAAACTGACAAAAACAGCAAGACCTGCCTTAGAGTGTTTTCCCTATAATTTTATTTTATCCTGCCAGCAACCATATGAGATATGAGTATGAGATATTTTAAGGGTGAAGAAACTGGGACTTACATATCAGTGTCTTGTCCAAGGTCACATAGCTGTTAAGTAGTGGAGGCAGGTTTAAACCCATTGATGGCTGTCCGAAAATCATTTGGCCCATGCTAGTCTAACAGAAAGATGATAGCAATGAGAGATAATTTTGAATCATTTTTTAACTTGATAGTTACTGCTTTCTCACATTTGTTTTCTGAAAATAAAAGTAAAAAAGTAAGTTTTGCAAAGTACAGTAAAAGCAGGTTTACTTTTACCTGCTTTTACCACCATCTCACTACCCCAAGGCAGGCAGGTCACAGAGTGTTTTTGACACTTCTCCCCTGGCAGTTACTGGCATGTTGGGCTTTGATCTTTTGATCAGTTGCTTCATAACCATCCAGTGTGATTGAGAGTAATCTGTCTTTGAGAACCTCATAATTTAGTGGAAGAGGACATTTTGGCAACTCCTTTTTTTTTAAAGACTACTTAAAATTGTTAGCAATATTGAAGATAAAATGCTGTGTGTTTTGATTCATGCAACCAGTCAAGAAAAAAGAATTCTAGTAATAAATAAAACAGAGTCACAGCAATTTGAAAATACATAATGTCCTGACTTGACCCTGAAAAATAGTTAAGCTGGTAAATTCTGTGTTACAAATATGTTACCACAATTAAAAATTTTTAAATGGGGGGGGGGCCTGTCATTGTAAGCATTTTGGTTTTCCTATTGTCCCAGAAAGAACTCAGTTCTTAATATTACCAACATGAAATGGGAAATAGCTTATTCAGTGGAGTGAATCTTTGTGGTATGTTGAAGATACCCTTTCATCTCTTCTGTTAATTCATATTTCTGAGAGTAAATGTGATCCTTCATTGGCAGTATGAAACCAAGTATTAATAGAGTTTTTATAGAAATTGAAAGGAATTTATGCAACTTGCTTAATTAGTAGTCACTAGGACAATTCCAGTGTGTTTCTCTCCTTTGGTCTGTTTCTTAGGAATCTGGCTTAAACCCTAATATTTTATAGTAGTTAAGTAACAGCTCATTAAATCTAAGTACTATAAGCACCAAGAAGATGAGAATTACTTCCTGTTCCTGAGAAAGTTTGTAGTTAAAATTGAGTGGTTCTCAAGTTTGTCAGACTCTGAACTCTTTTACACTCTTAGAAATAATTGATAGAACTTTTTTGTTTATGTGGATTATGTCTATGGAGATTTATCATGTTAGGAATTAAAACTGAGAAATTAAAATTTAACGATAATAAACTCTGTGTCAGGAGATGGTTCTTGGTGCCAGTTTAACACCAACAGTAATCCCCAGTTTGGGGTGAAGTGAAGAAGGAAACTATTCAGTGCACACAGCTCATGTGATCCAGCACAGCTGTGAGAACAGCTTAACAGTGTTACAGCTCAATTAAGACACAGCATGGCTATAGAATAGCATGGCTGCAAGGTGGCTTTCTGGAGGGGCGAGGCCCCTTTCTGGCTTGACAGCTCTGCTGTGGTCTGCTCCACCTTCTTTGCTCTGTCCTATGCCAGTCTGCTCCATTGACTGGTCCAGTGAGATATGTTTGGTTGTTTCAACCTTTGATTTTCCAGTTCCAGCCAGGGATGCACAGTCTTTGGTGAAAAGGGAAAGTGTGCTCTTGCCAGAGAGGAGCTGATTTATATTGGCAGAGGTCCCCAACCCCAGTCTCTGATTGGTCCATCCTCATGCAAATGAGGACTCTAAATCCTTGCAGTATGATTGGTCCAAAAAGCACTGCCCTGATTGGTCAGGATGGAGCTGCTTTGCTTGTTTGGTAAAATTGCTGATGAGGATGTAGCTGTGTAGCTCTGATTGGATGGGAAAAGCCTCAATCCTAATGGTTGAAATACAATTCCAGGAATTCCTTATTAAGGGATTGCTTAACTGGCAGGGACTTAGTGCAGGCAGGCAGTTCAGTGTGGGAGGCAAGAAGTTCACTGCAGGCTTCTCCCTGAAGCATGGCTTGTGTGAGAGGCCCCTGTTCATAACTGACTGCTAGGCTCTCTTTTTAAAATTTGACCTCAGTTAGCTACCAGGAGTCCTTCTTGGTATGTATCTTCTTTCTTAGAGTCAACATGTGTTAGAGGTGCATCATACTTTTAATGAAAAGTATTTTCTAAAACAAAGATTAATGAAAAGGGGTATTTTACACTTTGTAAGTCACTGTAATGTCTCTGACATAATAGCACAGGTGAATTTTCATTGCTTCTGCATGCCATTTGTTGTACTTTATTATTTATTTGAATTGATGTGTATGAAGATAATTCTGCTTTAAATCCTGGATAACTATGTAGTTGGAAAGTGAAGAAATCTTTTCATAGCATTTTGAGATAACCTTAGATTTGTTTTCTTTGATGCTACACCTAAAGTTGATAAATAGCATTTTCCTAAAGGTTAGCTGCAGTATGGACTTAGAAGCCATATCAATAAATTTTTCATACTCTGTTATGCTAAAATTTATTGGCCTGTCTTGCACAAATCGATCTTATACCTATAAGCATGTTTTGGTCATTTCAAAAATATTAGTTCGCTGAGTTCTGCGTATCTTCCAAATGTTGACAGTTTTATATAATAAACACATTTGTTAATATCATCACCAGTCTTATCGCAAAAGTATTTAAGTATTGGGAAATTGCGAAGCTCATAGTGGCAGATGCCATTTTTAAAAATTCTCATTTTTATTTGAAAGCTCAAAATTTGTCGTTAGGAACAAATGTTATCTGCTGTTTTCCTTGAGGTTACTGGCTCACTTTGTTTGTTCTCGAAAAATGTCTGCCAAATACGCAGATCAAACTGAGCTCCAACAAGTGCGTATGTTTTGTTCTTCAAGACAACCCTATTTGGTGCATAGTAGAAGTGGTTAGTGTGTATTTCTCATTTTGCTACAAAAATATTAAAGAGATACGTACTCAGGGGTTGGCATTTAGTAACACTAATAATATTTACATTTTTATGAAGGATGTTCTGAAGTGAAACTGGAGGCTTTTTTTTTTTTTTTAACTGTGAGAACCTGGTGTCGAGTACAATGACTCATACTGTAGTTGGGTGCCACTGTGTTGGTTCAGGCCACGTTTTATTACCTTTGCTTTTGTGTCATCAGGAACACCACGCACACATTTTCCAGATGATCAACATGTGATATAAAAGCAGGCATTGTCTTGACAGTGAAAAAGGCAAAATCATCTTAATATTGTTATATAAGTAGTTTTGACTTTAGAGCTCCACACTTTGGAGGCTGTAGGGCTAATACACGTGGTTCTTAATTTAGTTAGCATTCTTTTGAGAATCTATAAAAGGTATAGACATTTTCAGAAAGATATACTGAAACACCAAATTTTACATGTAATTTTCAGATGATTACAGACTTTCAGAAGCATGGGAGCTTTCAAACAGGCTGGTAGGCCACTCCCCCCAAATTTCTCATTCTGTCGTTCTGGAATAGAGTCTGAGAATTGGTGTTTTTAACAAGTTTCATTTGAGAGCAGTGATTCTTAACCTAGTCTAATTAGATCCAATCCCACAGGTTAGGGGTAGGGCTTTTATTTATTTTTTTAAATCAGTCCATTAGCTGCTTTTTAGAGAAAGGAGAACGGAGGGAGAAAGAGAGGGAGAAAAACATCAATGTGTGAGAGAAACATCCATCAGTTGCCTCTTGCGCACCCTTGACCAGGGACCTGGCCCACAATCCAGGCATATGCCCTGCCTGACTGGGAATCGAATGTTGGCAGTTCTCAGGCCAGCACTCAATCCACTGAGCCAAACCAGCCAGGGCCTTTTATTTATTTTTTTAAAAACTCCTCTGGTGTTTTTAACATATACACAGGGTTGAGGATCATTGCTTGAGGTCATAGGGAACCCAGGTGCAGACTCCCAAGTCAAGTGAGATGAAGAACATGTGTATTTGTACAGCCTTTCATGATTTAGGACGTATTTTTGACAATTATTATTTATTATTTATAAGCTTATATGGCAGTTATTATTCTCAGAGGAAAAACCTGGCTTGTTATTCATGAAGTTGTAGAGTTATAGGAACTCTGGACTTTGAGTCTGTGAAATAAACCAAAATTGTGGAAAGTTTGTAAGATAGTGCTATACATCTATTCCTAGGGTGTTTGAATGTTACTATAATTGCTTTGCTGAAAGGTTCTACTAATATGTATCCTTGGCAACACCAGCCATTATCATAATTTCTTTTAAAAATATAGCATATATACAGAAGTGTGTACAAATCCTAAGTGTGTAACTAGGTGGATTTACAAAGTGAATACAGCTGGGTCACTAGTGCCCAGATCAAGAATCAGATCCTTATCAGTGATCCAGAAGCCCCTGTCTGTGTCTTCAGTCACTACGTCTCTGCTACTCAGAGATTTAGTTTTGTCTGCTTTTAGACATGATATAAATAATATAGTATACATTGTTTTGCCTGAGATTCATCTATGTTGTACAGTTGTAGTTTGCTCATTTTCATTGTTATGTAAAATTTCATTGTGTGAATTTATTCATTCTGTTGTCAGTGAACATGTGGATAGTTTGCATATGTTTGACTATTACGAATAGTGCTCCCTTGAGCACTTTCATACATGTCTCCAAACGTCATTATTTAAAACATACTTCTTTTTGATTTTAAAATAACCAGTCTTCATGTTTTGTTTTGTTTTTAGATTTTATTTATTTAATTTTTTAGAGAGAGGGAAAAGGAATGAGAAAGAGAGGGAGAAACACCAGCGTGTGGTTGCTTCTTGTGCGCCCCCTACTGGGGACCTGGCCCACAACCCAGGCATGAACCCTGACTAGGAATCCAACCAGCCACCCATTTGTTTGCAGGCCTGTGCTCAATCCACTGAGCCTCACCAGCCAGGCCCAGTCTTCATGTGTTAATATGTATTTGTCTAGTTATACCTGTAGTAGTAACTGATTTTACTGTTTAAAATAATTGCTATTTACTTTACTTGTGAACTCTCTTTTTTCTCTACACTGTTTTCTTTTGCCTTTTGTTGTTATTCTCTATCATTACAAGTATTTTTCTGGTTTGTTTTTCAATTTTATCTACAGACTTTTTAAATCTATTGCCTTTAAAATTTTCTTCTTTTTCTATTTTATATTCAGAATTTTTTTTTCATCCTGAGGTCATGCACATGTACCTAAAATTTTTATGGTATCATTGTAACATTCTTGAGCCTTAATGTATTTTTAATCTATTTTGTTATATTCTGAGAAGTAAGGGTTTCCAAAAAATTGGGTTTTTTCCCCCCTCTAAGCAGGTAGCCAGTTTCCTTGAACTAATTTTTCAATAATAAATACAACGATTAGAATAAAAAAGAAAGATGGAATATTTTTTATTACTGTAGCTGAAAACAAAAGTATTTATTAGGAGACATTTCGTTTTTTCCCTTTGACATCTTGTTATTGGGATTAATTCATTGTGCTATTTAATGACACCCTCTCTACCACCAACACAGGAAAAGTGACTTCTGCAATTCTGTGCTGAAATGAAGGGAGGTAGACTGAAAACTGGCCATGGAATTTTATGAGCCCTTTCAGATTTTTCCCCTCTAATTTCTTGGGTTGATGTATATACAACTATTTATCTACATGTTGCAGTTTTCTTTACTGATACCAAGTTCACATAGCAGAAACTTTGATGATGCCACTTTGGTAGGGAACAGCCATAGCCTTCCCGCTGACAGATAGAACCTAAAGGAATTTTCATTATGACGCGTTGTGTTTGAGGATAATCCTGTTTCTCTCCGTGATTTTTGTGGCAGGATGGTTGTTTTCATGTTGTTGCTTCTTTCAGCATCTTTATTACAGTCTCTCTGAACCATTCTGAAGTTCTTTTAGGTACTTGAATATATAATATGTTTCTTACCTCTTGACATTTGGATATACTTGAAATATTTATCTCTATTCTTTGTCTTGGTAACTGCTTATGCTTTAGATCTTTGCTCAAAACGCTACTTTATTAGGGAAGCTTTCCTATCCTGGGCTCAGTTAAGTTTACGTTACTGGGTACCTTTTGTAGCCCATGCATTGTATAATTATTTGTTAGAAGGTTTATTGTTCAGTGTTCTTGAAACAGCAATAGATTTCTACTGAATTGATTCACGGTATATAGATATACACACTCTTACACTACTGAATTCCTTTTTTTTTTTTTTTTTAATCTTCACCTGAGGACTTTTTTTTTTTGTTTTTTTCATTGCTTTAGAGAGAGGATTGGGGGTTGGGGAATGAGAAAGAGAAACACCAGTGGGAGGGAAACATCAGTTGGTCACCTTCTCGTATGTGCTCCGACCTGGGAAGAACCCACATGTGGGGTATGTCCCCTGACTGGAGCCAAACCCGTGGCCTTTTGGTCCACAGGCTGACACTCCAACTAACTGAGCCACACTGGCCAGGCCCCGTTGAATTCCTTTTCTTCATGCTCAAGTGTCCTCATGAGAGTACTTTCAACTAGGGTCTTTTTGTGTTTTGCTTTGAGATTTTACGTATCTGAGATTATTTTAATTGTGCTCTTATTTGTAAATAAAAAGTTAGCTAGATATGAAATTAAGCATCTAACTGCTTTTCCTTAGAATTGGGATGGTTGACTTTAGCCTAAACTCAGGTGATTTCTGCTATTTTTAGGTGACCTGTGTTTTCTTTCTAAATGATTTAGAAATTTCATAGCCTTTAATGTTATTAGACTTCACTGTAATGTACCTGTTTATTCTGTTTTGTACTTCACGGACTCTTGTTAATGTCCAGTTTACATTCTCCTTGAATTGTGGTAAGTCCTGTAGCTATTTCTGTACGTCCCCCCTTCCTGCCCGCTGCCTCTCCTGTCTTCTCATTCTCTCCTGTTGTGTCTTATGCCTTTCAGGTGCTGTGTGGGAGAGTTCTTCAACCTGATTTCCTCAGGGATTTGTTCTTTTTCCATTACTGTTCACTCAGTTCGTTGTGTTTTTATTCGTCCTATTATATTTTGCATGACAATATTTCCAGTTGGTTTTATTTCATAGATTTTTCTCATGTCATGTTTTTAATATTCCCCAAGTTTTCCCCTGGCAACATTTAATTTGCAATTTTAAATGTCTTTTTTTGGTCTATTAATTCTACTTTCGTTTTGCTATTCTGTCATGGTGCCTGCGCTCCGTAGACATATCATTATTCTCCGCTTCCAGTTTGTGTTCCCTGGGAACTAACAGCTACTTGGGCCAGTATTGCATTTGTAAGGGAGGATGGGTTTTGATGCGCATTGGTTTTTCTGGGTGGTGAAAGCCCATTTGCTAGGTTTTGGTCCTTTAGAGTTGAGACACACCAGGACGTGCATCAGGACGGAGGGGCTCTGGCTGGTGGCTTTTGCCGAGCACACCCTAGTTGCTCAGGATTTCCCCGACCCTTTCTAAGCGCAGCCACCTTCCTTGCGAATGCCTAACTGGGAGTCTGCCTGGATTTTACTTCCCACCCCTGGCAAGTTTTAGTTGCCTTGCCATTCCCCTCTTATTTTGGCTAGAGCACCACTGGAAATACCGCTTTCACATTCCACAGTGGCACAGGGGCAGTGTGACAATGTTGAGGGGTGAACACCTTCCTCTGGCCTGTCCTCTGTCTAGGGTACCTGGTCTTCAGCTCTTAAGTTGATGTTTCTTTTCACAGTGGCAGCCAGCCTTTTCTTCTTCCTCCCCAAGGAGGAGTGATTTCTTACAGTGCTGGGATTTTTTTGTTGTTGTTCTGTTTTTGTTTTGTTTTTAGCTGGAATTTGGGATTCCTCTCTTACCCTCTTTAGCTTCTGGTGATTTCTTGGTAGGTTTGAGGAAGGCAAACATTCTTGACAATATGAGGTCTGTCTGGAAGAAGTCCAGCTATTGTTAATATAACGAGAATGGCTCATGCAACATTGATGTAGCCTGACAGCCAAGGAGAATGCACTGGAAGGCACATGTGTGAACAAGGACGACTTCTCTGTACTAGTCAGTGGGGGCGGTAGATACCATTGAAAGAGCATGTATCCCGTGTGACTGTCACATTCAAAATGACTGAGTGAGTAGGTCAACAGATCTCATCAGATTTTGCATTAAGCTTGAACATTCCTCTGTGGAAACTATTCAAATGATTCAGAAGGCTTCTGGGGACAATGCAGTGAGTGCAGCGCAAATGAAAATGTGGCACAAATGCTTCAAAGATGGTCGAGAATCTGTGGAAAGTGATCCACGTTCTGGAAGGCCTGCAGCAAGCACAGCACCTGAGAATTTGGAACGTGTACAGGCTGCAGTCAACAAAGATCGGTGACCCAGGTGGCTCAACCCCCCTACAGCCCAGATTTGGTGTGCTGCAACTTCTGGGTTTTCTCAAAACTAAAATTTCAGACTGTTAATGAGATTCAGGAAAATACAATGGAGCAGCTGATAGTGATTCCACAAATGATTTCGCAGAGTGTTTTGAACAGTGGAAGAGGTGCTAGAGAGTTGTGAGGTCCCAAGGTGCTTTCTTTAAAGGGGACTGAGGCGTCATTGTGCTGTGTACAGTGTTTCTTGTATCTTGTATCTTCTGTAATAAATGTGTCTCTTTTAAGTGCAAACATTTTCCTTTCTAAATCAGTTTTTGTAAAATGGAAAAATTAATCTGTCACAGTCTGCCTTTGACAAATGAAAAACATGCAACTTCACTGACTTTATAGAAATCATTTTGTAGTTTGTTTTCTGACCTGTTATTTTAGGAACAGCAGGGAATGCACTCCCTGTTGCTCAACAGCAACTCCTGATCCAGTGACGTATAAGGTAGCTTTATTTAAAGGCTAATGTAGTTAGAGTTGGAATTAGACGAGGAAGCAACAATGACTTTGATTATTAAAGAGAAACCGTACTTCTCTTTGTCACAGAACATTTATTACAAAATGAGGAGGAATCTGTTACTGGGTATCTGTGGTTCTGTGTGCATCGGACTGCACAAATTTAACCCAGTGTTTGGAAATGCCCTTTTAAAGAATGCCACAAGATTTTCCCGGACCCCCAGGTTAGAGAAACTGTAGTATATACTTTTCTCCATTAAGTGCAATAAAATTGAGTACTTGAGAAGACTTGGGAAGGTAGGCCTGTACAAGAAAGTTAGTAGAAAATCATGTTGAGATGGGTCTGCTGTGCTAGGTGCCCCTCTCTAATTTTGAGGCTGCCTCCTGCACATCAGAGAAGATAAAAGTGTGATTAAGATATTAATTCAGTAAAATTATAAATTTCTGCCCTGGCTGCTGTAGCTCAGTGGATTGAGCACGGACCTGTGAAGCAAAGGGTTGCTGGTTCGATTCCCAGGCAGGGCACATGTCTGGGTGGCAGGCCAGGTCCCTAGTAGGGGACACATGAAAGACAACCACACATTGATGTTTCTCTCCCACTCTTTCTCCTTCCCTTCCCCTCTCTCTAAAAATAAAATAAATAAAATATTTTTAAAAATAAATAAAATATTTTTAAAAATCACTCCATAAAAAAAATTATAAATTCCTGTGTTCAGTGGACCTTTAGAGACACTCACAGATATCTGGGGCTACCAGTCTTGAATTGGTGAGTAATGAGTCTGTTAGCCAGGAAAGAAAAATTACTATAAAAATTTTATAGCTATTACATACACGTGTCAGCTTAATTTTTGTCATTGTTAAAAAGGAGTTTTTATTTTGTTTTGTTTGAGTGGAAGTGAAAGATGCTTAAGAAAGTAAGTAGGTCATTCTGATATTTTAGATTCTAGTTTTTCCTAATGCTTTTAGAGAGAATGAACAAGTCGCATGTGTCGCCATTTCCATCTTTCCCAACTTACCGTCTCTGATTTCCTTTACATCTGGAAAGTAGGTTAATATACATAAGACTTCATGAGTTTTTTCCCAGGCAATCCCAAACTTATTTTACTTTCACTTTAAGTATCTTTGGGGTATAATATTTTTATACTTAAGGGCAAAATTAAAGATAACCAAATATAAGAGATAATATACACTTTTTCATTGGGTGGATGAGTACGGGCCAATGGATTTAGCAGTTCAAATGATATACCGTGGTGGTGGCTTTGCTGACAGTTTAATCAGAGTGAAAAATGTCTTTAAGCTCGGACTTCCCTACCATAAATAAAAACATCACTTTAAAATACTGCAAACACTTCAGGTTTTTCTTCTTTTATTAAATTTTAGAAGTTGTAGTTGTTAGTTACTAGATTTAATATTGGCCAGTGTTGTTCTTCTGAAGCTTTAATTTTAGGCAGTGAAATGCTGAATGTAAGCGAAACGGTTTTCTGTCTCTAAACTCAGACCTGCTGAATAGATATCAATGGCTTTACATTTGATATTGAAACATTATTAAATGGCCTTAATTGAAACTCTAGCATTGTAATAAGGAAAACTGTTAAGTGTATTGGGGTTAGGTTATATGCCATGAATTCCGTTTTTTCTCACAATGCCAGCAATAATGCTTTTCACATAGTATATTTTAAAATTTCTTTGAATATGTGAAATAATGTAATTCTTTCTCACACACTCTTCTGGACAAAGAAGGTGCTGGAATTACTTAGTTGAGTAGTTGGAGAAGAACAATTTATCAGGGTGAACTTTTTATCGCTACTTTCTCGCCCTGACCCTTCTTCAAATGGCACCTCCATAGACCAAATTGCCTAAGCAAGAAATTTGCAAGCCAGTCATTTTGCCTTTAAAACCTGTCCCAGTTTTCTCTTTTTCTGACCCATGTACACTGCCACCGTCCTATTCCAAGCTACCATCAATTCTTGCCCAGACTGTGGTAAATATTTTTTTTAACCTTTTTCTCTGATTTTACTCTTGAACCTCTCTAATCTATTTTTAAGTAATTTCTCTTATAAATGATTTCCTAAGTACTTTTAATAAAATCCAAACTTCTTACTCATGACTTACAAAGTTGTGGCAGATACTGTCAGTCACTCAGCCAAAATTTATTTTCTCCCTTAATCTTAATCCCAGAGCTTAAATTTTGTTTAGGCAACAATGTGTCCAGCTATGAAAGACTTGATTTTCTAGACTTTTTGGTTAGCTGGACCGATGACACATTTTTGGCTAATGAGAGAGATGTAGGTGGAAGTATCTGGAGAGGCTTCCTCAATAATAACAAGGCCAAGAGAAAGCCTTTTCCTCCCTTTGCCCGCTCCCCCGTCTTGTGAGGAACCTGAATTAAATCAGGCTTGGAGGAGGTGTAGCTCTCTTTTGTGAAGAGGAAGTGACAAGCAAGTGGAATAAAACTCATACATGTTAAGGATGCTAAAGTGGAAAGATTTTTTAAGAGCGCTTAATGCCATTGTTGAACTGTTGTGCCAGCCTGGCTTGCTATGACAAGACAAGTTGTCTGGGACGTGGGAATCTCCATGTTTTCTTTAAGCCTTCACCATTTTAAGTATTCTGTTACTTGCATCTGAATATGTTCCTAACTGATATATATTGTATGTTCCATACTATATGTTCCTGACAGATAGCCTCTAGATGACCTAGCCTGTGTCCATCATTCTGACCTCATCACTGTCCTCCAGCCAGATGAGCTAGCAGGTAAACCCCTGCTCAAACCCGAACTCCTTACTTAGGACTCAGAAGTTCTGTGTGATCTGGCTTTCCTGACCTCCCCTAGTTTACCGCCTCCCTCTCCATCCCCAAAGCACCAAAAACATTGATATACTCAATAGTACCATAAATATGTGCAGGATGTTAATGGAGAAAAACACAAAATAGAAGAATTTAACAGACCAGAATTGAAGGAGAGGTATATTAGATACATGGATTAGAAGACAGTATTGTAAACTTGTCAGCTTTCCAGGATTAATTTTAATTAGTGGGTTTTTAAGAACAGTTTCTAACAGGTTTCTTTGTGGAACTTTAAGATACTTATATTGAACACCCAAAAGCAATAATAGCCATGATAATTTTTGGAGCATAACAAAGTGAATTAATACTGCCCCACTCAATATCTCAACTGACTTTGAACTTAAACTATTAGACAGGTAAACTGACCAGAGAGAAAAGATATGGAAAACACTGTAAGTCCCTGACTCACATCTAACAAGTAGATTGAAGATATAAATGTGAAAAGCAAAATTATAAAAGTAACCCAGAAGGAAATGTAGCAATGAGAAAGATGTCTTAAAGATCATGAAGGAAGCACAGACCTTGCAGGGACAGATTGATAGATTTTGCTCTGTTAAAGTTTAAAATTTGTATGAAATCACATTGTAAACAGTTTAACAACAAGCCGTGAATGGAGAGAACACTCATATTTATAATGCATGTAACCAACACAGCATTGGTATTCAGAATATATAAAGAACTCCTATGAAACAAAAAGAAAAAGACAATCAGAAGATTGGGTTAAGACAGTGAACCAGTAGCTAACAGGTGAAACTGGAATAGTCAGTAAACATATGAATAGATGATTGTGTCAGTTTGCATGGGTTCAGGTATAGTATTCCAAAACTCCTCTGACAGAAAGTTAAAGCCAAGGACATTTGTTTCCTGCTTGACAATCTAGAGGTAGGAAGTTCAGTGTTGGTTCAGCACTCTGCGAACACAGCGGGCTTCTATGTCAGCATTGTCATCATTCTGTTGATCTTCCCAACATGGTATCAGCAGCCCCAAATGTCATAACCTTATATGAGAATTTTCTAAACGTAGAGGGGAGAGAGAAGAAAGGGGCCTTCATCTTCCACATCCCTTCTCTTAGTGGGGAGCAAAATCTTTCCAGAAGCTTCTAGACTTTTCTGTCTGTCTCATTGCTAGTTACAGACAGAGGGGAACAAATCACCTTTCTGGTATAAATTAATCAAGATTCACTCCCTAAACTGGGGAACAGGTTACCTTCTTTTACCATATTACTTTATGTTCAATTCCTGAGCAAAACCAAGTTTGCCAGAAAGAAGAGGGGATATTTGTTGTAACTGTTAGCCTGTCAGTAATATAGGTTGAACCAAATGATATCGATGATGTAATATGAATATATAATATATTCTAATAACATGAACTATGCAATATATAATGTACAAGTATATTAATATGAAATACATAGAAAATGTAAATGTAATTAAGCAGTATTTATAAATATGTAAACTTAATGTGTTTAAAAACATGAAAATTATAAAAATATGCTGAGGCGTAAAAACATTGACTAATGTAATGGTATTTCTGGACCAGAAAGATAACTAGGATTAAGAGATTCAGTTGTATTTATTATTTCCTTTGTAAAAGAGAAATGCAAATATCTGAACCAAAACTGTAAATAACATTCTTACTTTTTACCTCTTCTTTTAAAGCTTATAAATTACATTAGTGTACTCAGATGGGGAAATGAGTATTCTCAAGCGTTTTGCTTGAAAATGGAAATTGATGGACTGTATTAGAGGACATTTTGGACGAAGAAAGAGGTGGAAGTTTAATCATTAAAATGTTCATGATAGCTATTTGGTTTTCTTTCAGTATTTCTGATATTTTCATAGTCAGAAAACCTTTAAACCTCTTTTTGTACTTTAAATATATAAAATTAAAAGCTGCTTACTTACTATTCTGGTCTACTTTTCATGAAATAAACATTATGTACTCACATATTCCTGTAGTCAGCAGACACATTATTGAGTGCGTATCAGGCACTGTTCTAGGTGCTGGAGATACCAACAGCTCCTGAGACCATCAGGGTACCTCTTTTCATGGAACAGCTTGGAAGGGGAGAGACACAAAAGGCAAATGTGCAAATAAATGAACGAGGCATTTTCAGGTAGTGATTAAGTACAGAAGGAAAGTATAACTGAACGATACTGAAAACAATGATGGTAAAGTGTGTGTGAGTGTGAGTGATTTAGATAGGTTGGGTGGCCAGACTGTCTCTGAGTTGCTTTATCTTTGAGCTGGGAATTGGATGAAAGATGGAGCTAGACATGTGAGGGTCTGGGTCCCGGTTCTTCAGGCAGAGCACACAGCAAGTGCAAAGTCCCTTAGGCTGAAAGGACTTTGTCATACTCAGGGACTAGAAAGTGAAGGGGTGAGTGAAACTTAATGGGAAGCAGCAGAGGTACCCAGGGCCAGCTCACATAAAGGCCTTGTTGGTCATAGAAGTTTGTATTAATATTTTACTGTATGTGTCCTGGGAACCCATTGCAGAATCTCAAGCCGAGATCTGTGCCCTGAAAAGACCACTCTGCCTGCTCTGAAAGGATGAATTGTAGGCAGCAGATGTGACAGTGGAGAGAGACCAGTTCGAAGGTTGTGATAACAAATGGAAATACTGGCATTTGAAAATATATAACCAGAACATTAGTGAGAAGTATCACAATTTCTAGACAGAAAGGGGGAGCAAGAGAGCAGAACATGACCTGAGGCAGCATGAGGACCAGGTGAGCACTGAGAAAGGTATGAAATAGTCTACGGCCATACCACCCTGAACGTGCTCCATCTCGTCTGAGAAAGGTATGAAATACCATGAAAGGACGACATTATGGAAGTCAGAGGGCAGCAGCATCAGGTAACGTCCAGCACAACGAGGATTTTAGTGAGATCAGCAGAGGAGGGAAAAAATAGCCAATGACAATTTTGAATTGGGATGAAATTACAAGCTACATTGCAATGGGTTAAAAAAAACCCGCAAATATTAGCATTTTTAGCCTTACCAGGTAAACCTTTATTAATGATTCTTTCCTACTTTAAATTTTATTAGGTCTTATTGGCTAGGTATCAGTACCTCCATGCTATTACTTGCTATGTAATATTGTTAGAAAATAGCATCTTAAATAAAACTAAAAAGCAGTAAAAGAGTCATATCTTCCTCCATTTTATGAATACAAAAACTAAATAATTGTGTGAAAGACAGAAAATTTTAAAAATGTGTTTCAACATATGTTCTACACACTATCTACTGTAAAAAGTCACCCAAGTGAGAGATAAGTCCCATTGATACATAACAAAGTGAGAATTAGGTTTCCATAGCAAATACCCTTCAAATTGAGCTGAAATTTTGGGGTGAAAATAGGTCAATTTTTTTATTAGTAACTGGAACACCAGAAGTGTAGGGAACATGCTAATGTAACTGTCTTGCTGTCTGTTTTTTGTTTTTTAATATCTGTAGAACTTTATCAATGTTGGTTCTCTTTAATTCTCTAACTCACTGTCCTTGTTCCCACTTCTCACAGCCCTAGGCTGCCACTGGGCCACAGGTGCTTTCTTTCCTCATGAAGATTTAGTGACCTCCTTCTTTATAAACCTGAGTAAAGCCTGAGTATAAATCCATAGTTCCCTAAATAATGCATTGACAATGTTTGATAACAAATGTCCTTTCTTCCCTAACAAGCAAAGTTAAAATAAGGTACTTTATAACTCATCAACTGCATTGTATATGCAATTTATATTTTAAAAATGTGTATTAAAAAATAAGCATTATAACTTGAAGCAAAACATCAAAGTTTTACTAAAACTTTTTGATGTAAAATAGAAAATGAAACAAAAATGCTCAGTATCAGAAAGAATGTAGTGAAACTGAATTGTACTCACACTGATAATGATAATGTATAAACTGGTACAACATTTTAAGATAAGCGTGGCATTATCATCAATATAGGCTTAAGTATATATACCCTATGACTCAACAATATCACTTTTCAAATTATAGCATTTAAAATTTTGTATATGAGCAAAGACTTTGCATGAAGAATATTTGTCATAATGTCATTTACAGTAAACTACAGAAAGAATTTAGATGTCCAAAAATAAAATCTCGGTTAAATAATTGATGGTTTTCATATAATACATTGCCCTGTATTAAAGGATGTGATAGAACATTATGAGTATACTTAATGCCACTAAACTTTAGATTTAAAATGGCTAAAATTACCAATTTACTTTTAAGCAAAATTTTAACATTTAAAAAAATATATATTTTACCATAATTTTTAAAAATTACCAAAAAGGGGACAAACCATATACACAAGAAAAAAAACAGGATATTTTACAGGGCAGCCAAAAGTCGATTTATAGTTGTAATACAAATAAATAATCTAATAACTAATAAATAATAATATAAGAATGAAATGTTTTACATGCACAACTGTAAACCCACTTTTGCCCACTGCGGTGTAACATTCAAAAACACAGCAACTTGTTTTTTAGACTAATCAGTCTTTTAGAATAAAAACATAAAATATAAAATATAGGAGAAAAATACGTATACTTCCAGTATAGATGGATAGAGACTAAATCACTAGTAGAATTATGAAATGTTTGTTTAACTTTCATATAAAAACAATTTTTGTATAAAATACACGTATGTGTATGCACACAAATTTATAAAAGGAGGTGAGGTGAACAGTCAAAATCAGTAGAGACATTTTACGTGGCAATTACAAAGTCATCTCTTCCTATTGTTTTGAGTTATTAAAATTCATTATTCAATCAGAGGTTTTGTTAAGTTTATTTATTCAACATACACTCCCTGTTCTACTGAGTACAAAGCAAAGTCGTTCATCATTCTATCAATGTTAAATGCTTACACGTTATTGTTCACGCAGAAAGAGAATTCATTATTTCTGATGGTTATGTAAGGCCTTTGTTTCACAGCCAAAGTGTATGGTCATAATTATCCCTATAATTGATTTGCTTATTTGGGTTTAAAGAGCCAAAAATAAATAAATAAATGAGATCAGTTCAGAGCACTACTTAGAATTCGAGTGACTCATCACTAACTAACTCTCAAGACATCCTTATGTAAAAACATCCCAGACACACAGCGCAGACCAGACCCACAGCGCAGACCAGACCCTCAGTGTCCCATTCCATCAGGCTGGCACATGTTTAAAAAAGAGCTAAGTCATGCTTTGAAAGAAGTAACACTGCTGCTAAAATGCATATTTATTGGCTTAACTTTATAAAGTGCAGAAGAAAAATCATTGAACCATTCCTCTCTCATTCAGCACCTGTCATTAAAAATTAAGACAGTGTAAAACTCTAATTTTTGCCAAGACACAGTATGTGCTACAAAGACCTCCCATCAGAGAGGTGTACACAAGGTATCATTCAACTTTTACAGAAGAAATCTTACTGCTCAGGGTACATGCTGCCTTTCACTCAACAATAAAAACAACAATGGGAAGTAGCTATCATTTACTTAGCTCTTAGGTGTGTCATGAAGTATGACAGATGCCCAACATGCACTCACTCCTTGTGGAAACATGCTGTGCGAGACACCTTTATGCTTGTTTTATTGTCCAGGGTCCCTCCCCTTATTTCTGACAGTCGTGAACACACTTCCAAAGACAGAGGTGGGAGACTTCCGCCAACATGGAGGCATAGGTACAAACACTATGCCTTCTCACACAACCAAGTCTAAAAATAACAAAATTTTAGCAACAAAAAACGCAGCCAAACCACAGAAAACTGAACTAAACCGAAGTCCAACAACAACGAACCACTCAGCTAGACTGGTAAGAGGGGCGGAGCCAGCAGCAGAGCCCAGCAGGCAAAAAAGATCCCCTGACCCAGGTGCGCAGGCAGCCAAGGGTGGATCCCAGGTGTGGGGTAGCGACAGGCGGACCCAGGTAAGGTGTGGGGCGGCTGGCTGACCACAGTCACACATTCAGGTGTGCAGGTAAATGAGCGAAGGAGCGAGCAGTGAGACAGACCAGGCAGGCCCCAGCGGCAAGCAGCAGCAGAGGGGACCGCCATTGCCCCTCTTTGACCTCGCCCCCACATATAGTCACAAACCAGAGACCTGGGTGGCTTCTCTCTGACCACACCCCCACATACAACGTCACAAACCAGAGACCTGGGTGGCCCTATCCCAATGAACAACTAATGTTCCTCTCCTCATACGTAACAGGCGCGAACAGACCAAACATGGCTCAAGAAGAACTCAAACCCCTGGAGCCGGAGCCAGTAACTCTAAGCGACCAAGAAATTGCCAACCTATCAGATGCACAGTTCAAAACACTGGTGATCAGGATGCTCACAGAACTGGTTGATTTTACTCACAAATTAGAGGATCATATGAAGGCTAAACTAATTGAAATGAAGGGAAATGCACAGGAAACCAATAGTGATGGAAAGGAAACTGGGATTCACATCAAGGGAGTAGACCAGAAGGAAGAAAAAAATGACCAAACAGAAAAATGTGAAGAAATAAGAATTCAAAAAAATGAGAGGCTAAGGAACCTCCAGGACATCTTTAAACACTCCAACATCCGAATTATAGGGGTACCAGAAGGGGAAGAGGAATGGCCACAAGGGGAACACTTATTTGAACAAATAATAAAGGAGAACTTCCCCAATCTGGCAAATGAATAGACTTCCAGGAAATCCAGGAAGCACAGAGAGTCCCAGAGAAGTTGGACTCAAGAAGGAGCACACCAAGGCACACCTTACAGGCAAGAAGGGGCTGGAAAGAAGTATTCCAAGTCATGAAGTCCAAAGACCTACATCCAAGATTGCTCTATCCAGCAAAACTTTCATTTAGAATGGAAGGGCAGATAAAGTGCTTCTCAGATAAGATCAAATTCAAGGAGTTCATCATCACCAAGCCCTTATTATATGAAATGTTAAAAGGACTTATCTAAGAAAAAGAAGATAAAAAAGATGAACAGTGAAAGGACAGCAAACTCACAGTTATTAACAACCACACCTAAAACAAAAGCAAATTAAAAGGACAGCTAGATCAGGAGCAGAACCATAGAAATGAAGATCAAATGGAGGGTTAGCAACAGGGGAGTGGGAGAAGGAGAAGGGGGGAGAAGGTACAGAGAATAAGTAGCATAGACGGTAGATAGAAAATAGGGGGGAGGGCAAGAATAGTAGGGAAAACATAGAATCTAAAGAACTTGAGACACGTGGTCATAAACTAAAGGGGGGGATGGTGGAGGAGTGGTGTGTAGGGTGGAGGAGAATGAAGGGGGGAAATGGGACAACTGTAATGGCATAGTCAAAATATATTTAAAAAAAACAAATACAGAGGTGGATTTTATATGTTTATGGGGAGTCTGTCTCCTCCCCAGAGTAATTAGCCCTCTTCCAAGTCTCACATTCTCTCCCCAAAATTTCAGCTTGATTTGAAGAGCATTTTCTATGGAAACCTAATTCTCACTTTGTTATGTATCAATGGGAACTTATCTTCTACTTGGGTGAGTTTTTACAGTAGATAGTGTGTAGAACATATGTTGAAACACATTTTTTAAATTTTCTGTTTTTCACACAGTTATTTAGTTTTTGTATTCATAAAATGGAGGAAGATATGACTCTTTTACTGCTTTTTAGTTTTATTTAAGATGCTATTTTTAAAGTAGGAAAGAATCATTAATAAAGGTTTAGCTGGTAAGGCTAAAAATGGTAATATTTGCGGGGTTTTTTTTTAACCCATTGCAATGTAGCTTGTTATTTTATCCCTGTAATAGAATTAGTTTAAAATTGTCATTGGCTGTTTTTTCCCTCCTCTGCTGATCTCTCTAAAATCCTCGTTGTGCTGGACGTTACCTGATGCTGCTGCCCTCTGACTTCCATAATGTCATCCTTTCATGGTATTTCATACCTTTCTCAGACGAGATCGGGCACATTCAGGGTGGTATGGCTGTAGACTATTTCATACCTTTCTCAGTGCTCACCTGGCTCTCATGCTGCCTCAGGTCATGTCCTGCTCTGCCCACTCCCCTTTTCTGTCTAAAAACTGTGATACTTCTTACTAGTGTTCTGGTTATGTATTTTCAAATGCCTGCCTTCCCATTCATTTGTCGTATTGTTTCCTCAGACTCAGTAAATCCAAGCTGGAATTGTTTCACTTAACCATCTATTTTATTCAGTTTGGCCACTGGCCCTGAGAGGAGATATTTCGGTATTATCTTTAGTTCTTCCTTTTTAAATAACTTGTAAACAGACTATCACCGCATATTTCTGGCATCCGTACATTTTTCTCCAGTTTTCCTAATGTAATGTTGAGTCTTGTGATTTGGTTTTCAGTAGTATTTAAATAACCTTTATCTCTTCAAATACAGAGGTGGATTTTATATGTTTGATTTTGTCTTTTGAAGCATGAGGGGAAAGTGAATGCCTTGGGCAGGAGCCTTGTCCGTCACTGTTGTCCAGCATGTAGAGGCATTGAATAAATATACGTATACTTTTGAATGAACTGCCCAAGTCTAAAGAAAGAGCTTTGTCAATTCTGAGTTTTGTGAAATGAGAGCCCATTTTGAATGTTAACTTTTTTAAACCTTTTTTAGGAGATAGTACTTCAATTCTTATTTGTCTATATTGTTGAAGAAATTCTATTGGGTCTTTTTACAAAATTGATTTGATGTATAAGAAAGTTTCCCTGTTTATTTTTAGGTTTTGGAAGGAAGGATGTCGTAGAACATTTACTGCAGATGGGCGCTAACGTGCATGCCCGTGATGACGGAGGTCTCATCCCACTTCATAACGCCTGCTCCTTCGGCCATGCTGAGGTTGTGAGTCTGTTACTGTGCCAAGGAGCCGATCCAAATGCCAGGGATAACTGGAACTACACTCCTCTGCATGAAGCTGCTATTAAAGGGAAAATCGATGTATGTATTGGTAAGTGTTATTTGAGGATATCTGAATGAGGGGATCAACCTGACTGTATAAAATCTTAAATACAGGTTACTATTTTCTCTTGTATTTTTATTGTGGTGAAGCAGTGTCCTCTTAGAATAATAACTAGAGATGGTTTTATTACTTCTTATCCTTAGAAGCAATCATTTTTCCATCAAAAGCGAAATAAAGCGATGGTAATCTAAAGTTGGTTAAGAATAAGATTCGTAACAACTCTCCAAATGCAAGTCAAGTGCTAATTGGTGTGGAACTAAATTTTGATAGATTACTGTTATCAAATTTTGTTAATATGCAGTCTCCAAGAGACAGCGGATTTTCTATCCTAGCATCAGTGAGAGCCATTATAAACCAAAAATTCATAACTGAATTGGATGACATATTTGGAAGCTTTAGTTTGATTCAAGGACAGTTATCTAGTACTAGCGCAAAGCCTTTCTCTTGATGTTGCTAAAATTGAACACCAACTATTTTATTAGGACTGGAAAGCTTCGAGTCAGTAGTTCAAATACAGTAGTTCAGAGCTTAATATTTTTATCATGTGCCACAGTCTAGAGGAAAAGCAGTTTCGAACAGAATTGAACTTTTCAACCATTGTAAGTATTGAGATTATATGAAACTGTATTTAATCAGCATTTCTCTCTTTTAGCTCTCTAATATATATAGAGTATAGATTTTGCTTTACTGAATAACATTTTTCATTTTAAAAACCTAAAACAAGCTTCTAGAGGACAAGCATAGTTTCTCTTGCATGTATCATCTACTTCTTCAAACTCAAGATGGTGGGTGTTTGTTTAGCCCACAGCAAGTTGGTTTCCGTAACTGTCTGCCTGGATGATTTAGTTATCTTTATAAAACTCAAATATACTTGTCATTTTCAAAGATAGAATGTTGGTGCCATTAAAATTTTCTTTCTCATAATAGCCATTTTTATAGCCTTTAACATTTCTCAGTTTTTCCCAGATTATTGCAATACTTCACATACAATGTTTTTATCACATTTCTGTCATTATCCTTTGTCACGCTAACATCCATTGGCATGACCATTGGGATGCCCTGTCCTTTTTGATCATTGACATTTTCCATGTCAGTGGATTCTCCCCTTGACCCCTAAGTCTCACTAAAACAGCCATATCTTGGACTAAGTCCTTACATTGCTCTGAAAAGCTTGAAATTAAGGTATTTGTGGTAAGTTACTGTGTAATAACTACAGTGGAACTTGATTTGTATTCTTATCTAATTTTCTAGACTTTCACCTTCCTTACCTTCATCCCTTATTACTTGACCTTGTTATATACGTTGGAGTTTTCTGTCCTTAGTCACAGAATTTTATACAGTTTTCACCTTCTTGCAGTATTCTCCTTTCTATGTTTCAATGTTCTATTTTCTTATCTGTACCTCTCTGGATGTTTCATTCTATTAGTGCTTTTAATATCTTATTGAAATGAATATGCCTCTTCTTTTCCTTCTCCTGATCCCACTTCCAAAGTATATAACACCTATGTTCCTTTCACCCCAGTCCTGTTGAAATAGGGGACGAGAGGTGGGATCCGAATGTCTAAAGGATGGGTTCCCACAGCCCTCTGGTCTGCAGCCCTCAGTAGGCTTTGGCACATACGGCCCTCTTTCTTGTAAGTTCTTATGCCGTGTTGTAAAAGTCGAGGGAAGAAGGGCTCCTTTGAAACATAATCAAAATATAATTGAGGCTATACCTACTATTAAAGCATGTAACACCGTTATCGTGGGAAACAAGAGTGGTTGTAGACCCTTCTGCACACTTAATTAGCTTCCGGGAACCTGTTAATTTTATCCTTAGGTGCACTGAAACCTCTGGTAGCTTATGCATCAGATTTTCTGAATTCGAGTGTAATTAGGAACCCTGAAATGCTTCTGTTAGGCATATTTCCACTTCGGGACAACTGGGTAAAAGAATTGAAAGCCTTGTGCCCTCTACTCCTTTCACTTAAATAATGATTTTGAGAGATTACCATGCAAACTTCATTTTAAAAAGGTTTTCAATTAGATGGGAAAATGCTGGCTTGGTTATTTTTAGATTAATCACATCTCTATACAGAGTACTGAATACATTTAGCATTTATAAAGGTAGAGCCAAGCCGTGTTACCATTGGCAGGGTGGATTGCTGCAAAGCTCGGTGCCCTGGACTCACATCCTGGCCCCACCAACTCCCAGCAGGATGTGAGATCGGGGGCTGCTTCCGTAGCCTCCGTGTTCCATTGCGTGTGAAACGGGACGACCACTCATACTTCACATGCCTCTTGGGAGGGTCAGCATGACGGTAGATGTAAAGGAAAGTACTTAGAGTACCTGGTTTTGTGAACACTAAATAAATACTGATTGTTATTATTACTATTATTATGGCTAAAATCTCAACCTAAAGTATCACTGCTGTGTGATACAGACCTCCTCGTTTCTCCTGTTTCCCCTTTATTGACATTTTTTAAAAATATCAGTTTAAAAATCTAAGAAGCCATGTTACTTTCATAGATGGTATTTAGTTACCATCAAAAAGACCAAAATATAGCCTGAGATTATGTTTTAAAATTACTCTGAATGCTGGAGTTCATTATGGCAAAGTTGATGATGTAATTTTAGATCGAATTTAACAAATCTAACTTATTTTAGAAATCAACATTTCCTGCCTTCAGATTGTATTCATTTCTCCTACTCTGAGATATAATGTCTTTTCTGAAAATATGTCATGATTTTTTGAGACTCTCTGAGTGTTAGTGCTTTCAAATTCCATTTTAAAAGCAAATTGTAGATACATCTGTCACAAAATTACCTGATACAAGATCTGGGAGTTGTAATGGACATGTGTTACTATTTTTTCTTTTTTCTCTTCTTCAATTCGGCTGGTTAGTACCCACCTTGTTCGCTGACTTTGGAGATTGAAATGATGAGCTGTCGTCATGGGGCGACTGCAGAGCCTGCAGACGCAGACCTTCCTTTTTTCTGCCCCTGGCAGTCAGGACAGCCTGCGTTTGGTCAGCCAGACACACCCTTCCATGGTGTGGAAGTTCGAGTACGGAGTCTTAGACATATTAAGGAATCATTCACAGCAGCAGGGTTTTTGTACTGGTGTTGGCAGTGGCCTGCCCATAATGTTCCTGCTAAAATAATGTGCTCCTTTCTACTTGCTCTATAGCTTTTAATTTATTTTCTGAGATTGGTCCTCCACAGGCCTGTCAGTTCTGTTTAGGTAGACACAGCTGGTTTCTGGTATTTCCAAATGCATGTAACTGATGCAGAGATCTCGGAAAGATAACTAAGTGGACTTTCTATTAGGAGACCTTTAAACTAATAAAGAAATCTCTTGAGTCTTTACATAAAAATTCCCACTGCCTTCAGATCGTTTATGTGTAGACCACACTCCTATCTCTCCTTGTACTCCGTGATTCTTTTTTTTTTCTTTTTTTTTCCTTCTTTTTGTGTGTGTGTGATTCTTGAGGGACCAGAGGACAGAGCATATTTTCTTTGGAAATTTCTGGGTTCCTCAGTGGGGAACAGAGAGCTTGCTGGCTTCCACAGCAGACAGTCCCAAAGAATAATCGAGACACTTGGTCTTCTAACACCTGTGGGATTTTCAGTGTTTAGAACACCCCAGCGTCGAGACCTGAAGTCCAGAAGCCCAGTGAAACTCACAGCCTCTGTCAGCCAGAGAGGAAGATTGAGTGGCGTGCAGAATACACACCCAGGACTGCGTAAAGGGGTCAGATAAACACCTGAATGAGAAGGTCAGAATGAAAGTCCCCCGGGGAAACTGACCGTACTATGGAAGAAGCTTCCTGGGGCCAGAAAACATCCAATTGTTTTCTAAAGTAAAAAATTCAATAGGTGAATTAAAGAAAGTACATAATATTAGTAGTCTGGAAAATCATACGGAGAAATATTCCCCAGCACATGTGGTTCTCATATGTTAGCACATGGGAATCGTGAAGGAAAAGGTAAGCAAACCTAAGAAATCTAAACCTAATTTTTTTTATTTTAAAGCCTTACATGTGGATAGGCATTCCAGAAGGAAAAAATAACTGATGGAAGAGATTAATAACAATTAAACAAATGGTAAGCAGAGAAAAATCCAGGTCTTCAGATGGAAAAGGCTAATGGAGTTCTGTGGCATCTCAGTGACGACACACTGTGGGAGGTGTGTGAGTTTTCCCTGTAGAAAGTAAGTTGCCTACTAGAGGGCAAAAAGGAGGTGGAAGACTTTCCATTGCAATTGAGAAAGCTCGAAGACAGTGGAATGCCTTCTAAAAGACTCCTGGAAGAACAGCACTAAACTGTAACTGTCTTGATAGGTTTTCGAGTATAAGAAAGACTGGATAGAGCCAGTGGCGTTATTTCAGGAAAGCGAAGTTTCTGCCACTTGCTTTCTTTCTCTCAGCGTTCAGGTAATTCTGGGTTTCCTTTGTCTTCTATGGAGAGACTAAGGAGATCCTTACTTGGGAGCCCAAAATTCAAACTGCTACTTAAAGTCTAACAATTAGAACTTAAAAAAAAACAGCTTCATTTCCACACTCAATAGTGTTATGTCATACTGCTTAGAATCAAGGAGTCCCAAGTCTTTGAGCAAATTACTTGTTCTCTCTAATTATTATAATGTAGGTTATAACCACTTCATGTAGGTGTTAAGAGGATTAGATGAGAGAATGCAAGTGAAGCACCTTAGTGGGATTTCTGCGTGGACAGTGCTATCGTAAATTCTCAACCTGCCCTGCCTGTCTGGGTTCTCTTTTACTCTGTAGCTCTTATTACCTGGAATTATATATTTGTGTAACTATGGTTCATTATGTATTTGTTTGCTTGTTCTCCATCCTCTGTACTCTTTCCCACTCTGCCTGAGGAGAAACACAGGACCCCTGCCCCCCTGATTTCCAGCGTGTCCCCCATGAAAGGCGCCAACAGGTCTGTTCTGAGTGGGGTGTGTGCGCAGTGCCAAACCTCTCCCCCCCGCCCCCCAAGCTTCTGTTCTGCTTTTCCCTGATGAGTGAGGTGGTCAGGCACTGTTTTGTGTCCTCTTTTGTGGTCATTTGTATACATTTTTTTGAGAAATGTCTATTTCTGTACTTTGTTAATGTGTTAAAATGGGTTGTCTTTTTGTTACTGTGTTGTAAGAGTTTTAAAAAAAACTATTTTCTAGATACAAGTTTCTTACCAGATAAATGATTTACAAATATTTTCTCCCATTCTTATTGTCTTACCACTTTCTTGATAATGGCCTTTGAAGAAAAAGTGTTTAGTTTTAGTAATTCGATTAATAGCATTAAACAGGCTGCTTTTGCTTGTTTAGTTTTGCTTGGTGTCATCAGTTTGAGAATCCATGGCCTGGTCCCAGGTTATGAAGATTTAACCCTGTGTTTTTTTTTCTGAGAGTTTTATAGTTTTAGCTCTATTTTTAGACCTTAGATCCACAAGTAGTTAATATTTGTTTATGGTGTGAAATAAGGGGTCTGGCTTCATTCTTCTGCCTATTCAGCTTTTCCATGGTTTTTCATAACATTCCTTTATAATCTTTTTTATTTCTGTAAACTTGGTTTTAATGTACCCCTTTCATGTGTGATTCTAGTTATTTGAGTCTTTTTTCCCCTCTAGATCTGTTTAAGCTAAAGCGTCAACGAGTGTTGGTGTGCGCCTCAGCAGTGCACCCCCTGTTTGTTCCCGCTCCATGTTCATATGGCAGTAGCACAGTTGGCGGACTTCCGGCTGTTTCCGGTTCTGTTAGGAAGAGGGCCTCTACGAACATTGGTTTTTGGGTCTTGGTGTGAACATATTGTTTCATTTCTCTTGAGTTCATGTCTAAGAGTGCAGTTGCTGAGTAGAATGATTCTTGCATGTTGAACTTGATGTATGAGCTCTGATGCTTGAGAATGCTGAGCATATTCTTAGGTACTTACTGGTTATTTGTGTCTATTCTTTGGGCTGTCTCAGTTCAGGTGCGTTGACCTTTGGCTATTATCGATGAGTCCAGTACGTTGAATCAGCGCGGGTTTTTGTTAG
This sequence comes from Artibeus jamaicensis, assembly GCF_021234435.1. NCBI lineage: Eukaryota > Metazoa > Chordata > Mammalia > Chiroptera > Phyllostomidae > Artibeus > Artibeus jamaicensis. Next base: position 14,864,969 of record NW_026522056.1, on the reverse strand, counting down.
ATGTGTGTATTGGAAATGGTTTCTCCCAGCCTGTGCTTTGACTCTTGTTTTCTCAGTGCTATCTTCACAAACAAAGGTTTTTAATTTGGGTGAAATCCAGTCTATCAGTTAAAATACAAATGTGTTTGGTACCCCACCATTGGAATAATAAGATCTCTATTGGATCATTATTTTTAGGTTAAAAACAGTTTCTAGTGAAATTAGATTATGGTTTTAATTCCATTCAGAAATGCAGGAAAGCAAGTTTTGGCTAAGGGTCTCTGAAGTACCTTATAACAACTTGTTTAGGATGTATTTTTTTAATTAAAATGAAAAAATAAGCTACTTTATGATTAAAGGTAGACTATATTGTGTGGCTTATTTTTTAAAATTTAAGAGTAAAGACCAGGTAGACTTTGTTTAATTAGAAAATAATTACCTAAAATGCACAGTTATTTCTAAGATAACGTTATTTGCCCTCCAGTTTGGGAGGTTATTTTTAGCATTTAGGGAAATAGGTTATTTTTAATGCTTATTGCCGCTTATTTCATAAAGGAGTGCTCATTAATTCCTAATAGTTAAAAACTTTTTTTGACTTATGTTTTCTCTTTGCTTTCTGAGATCAAAAGACACAAAGATGTTCTTTGACCTGTTTCTTCACATTATTGACTTTGGTGGGATTTTCAGAGCTTTCCGTAGTTCCACAGGATTGAGACAGTCTCTCCAGCAGAGTCGGGTGAAGTGTGAACTAGAACATGCTCCAGATCAGTGCCTTGTTATATGCCCCTGTCGTGTTCTGCTTCGATCTCACTTGTTTCTTTTTGCCTGGTCAATTGTTCGTTCTCTGTAGCAGGGAAGTAACAATAATCTTACCCATTTTTGTATTCTCGTGGTCTCTCACTGATATCTAGTTGTGTACTCAAGAAATGTACATGGATTGACAAATTCACAAGATGGCGGCTCAGTTCTATCTGTCTGCTTGCATTAGTCTGTGTTAGTGTAGATAAGGAAGCTAAGTAATTTTCTACTTCTTGCTTAGGTGATATTCTGAGGTTCTTTTAAAGTGATATGAATTTGCTGTATGTCTAACACTCCCATACTCATGTACAAATATAAAACATGTTTTATAGTCAGATATAAATTATGTTTCATTATCTGCCATTTGTCAAATCATTGCTATTCTTCAGTTGTTGAATCAGTATTCAATGATCATGCATTGACTTCTGGTTACATGCATTGACCAGAAGCCAGTGTTACAATTGTAAGTGTTACAATGCATCGATTCAACAATCATGCATTGACTTCTAGTTGCAATAGATTTTTTAAAAATATTTTATTTATTTGTAAAGAGAGGAAGGGAGGAAGAAAGAGAGGGAGAGAAACATCAATGTGCCATATATACATTGATAGGATGCCTTTCACACGCTCCCAACTGGGGACCTGGCCTGCAACCCAGACATGTGGCCTGACTGGGAATGGAACCGGCAACCCCTCAGTTCGCTGGGCCATGCTCAGTCCACTGAGCCACACCTGCCAGGGCTACCATGGATTTTTTTTAATAGAATGGACAAACATTTTTTATTTTTACTTAAAGATTAAACCCATGAGTTGCTCCTGCCAAGAACTGAGGAGTTGAGTGAGGTAGGGAGGAAAAAGAGAGAACAAGGTGGATGCTTGTAAATTTACCCAAAATTGCTGTGGATACGTGACACACAATGAATGTTTTCCCATAAGGCAGCCCAAAGTACTCAGCCAGGTAATTCCACTACTACTTTTATCCTGTGCGTGAGGCAGTGATTCCGAGTCCCTCGCATTCACCAGTGAAGAAAGGAGAAAGCCGCGTGCTCCAGGCTGCAGAGCTGGTGACACAGGGTGGTCACGATAGAAATGTTTTCTTGATTAAGAGCTGAAAGTTCTCTCTGCTTAGTGGGACTTCAATAGTACATTTATTTAAGCATAAACAGTTCATTCTTTAAGTCTGTCAAATTGTTCTTTATTCTTAGTTTAGCTTTTTAGATCATCTAATATTTAAATTTTAAAATTTCAACTAATTTACAGTGATAGATTATCTTTATCTAGCTTTACAAAAAAATAAAAGTAAAAGTAAACACAAAACCCTAAAAGAATCTATCTGCTAAAACTTAAACCAAGTTTTTATTTTTATAACTTAGTCTTAAAGTAACATCCCTTTCATAATTTTCCTGTAAATCCATTTTATATACCTACTGTCTAGAAAGATCTATTTACCTTTTTTTGTCCAAACTCTGTGCTGGTTTAAGTCACCTGATCACTACAAGGGTTACTTGTCCTTGGATAAATTAGAAGTCCTGGAACTTGGAGTAGCCTGGGAATGGGGTGGGGGCAGAGGGTGGGGCCAGGGTTGGACCACCCTGGTGTGTCCTTACCTCCTGTGATTTTAAATGCGGTATAGTAGAGATGAACAGTTTTCTGGTTCTGTCTTAACAGTATTATTACAGGTAATAGATGTTCATTAGGGAAAAACAAGAAAATACGACTGTCACATGTTATATGTCTGTTTAGACATATAGCATCCTATCCAATTTGATAGCCATTAAATGAAAATTAGTTGAAATTTTAAAATTAAAAATTTAGTTCTTCAATAACACTAGCCACATTCCAAGGGCTTAATTACCATATGTGCCTCTTGGCTATCGTATTACAGAGTTTAGGCAGAGAAATCTCCATCATTTCAAAAAGTCCTGTTGTGCAGTGCCATGAGATTTGTTGTACCTGTGTACACAGGCCTTTTTTAAAATAAAACCAAGGTCATTCCACACATACTGTTTATTTCTCATTTTTTCCACATTGTGTTGAGAACATACTTCATTATCAGTGAATATTTTTGTATCTAATCTCATTTTAAGTGAAGAATTACATTAGAAATAACCATTTTTTTTTTTAACTAGTGACCCACTTTAGGCCATTCAGACTGTTTCTGATTTTTTCTTGATTGTTTTATAAACACTGTAGGGACTATCCCTTTCATTAAATATATGTTTAAACCTTAATCAGGATAAATTCTGGAAAGCCACAGCTTCTTAATCAGAACTAGAGAAGTTGTTGCTGCTAGAGAACCCAGAATCAGGGCTTTTGAATTGAGGGTCAGGGTTAGGGGTTAGTGAGGGTCAGGGTCAGGGTCAGGGTTATTTGCTCTGTCACATTATCATGTGTCATTCACGAATTTGCTGGGTTAAGAAAAGTAGTTTCCCATACCTTCCTTACCTTTTGCAAATTTCATTGAAAATTCAGCAGAACCTTGAGAATTGTGTTCATTTGTTTTTGTTTCATTATTGTTTCATTTCCCTTTTCCTGCCACAATACCTCCCTTTTGCATTTTTTACAGCAGTTTTTCATGCAAAAACTAAATCGTGATCTTTTTTAAAAAAGTCTCAGTGTAGCATTTTCATTAAAAAGTTAAAGTTGGCAAAAATCCATATCTCTTATATTTAAAAGGAGAAAGCAAAAACGACAGTGATTTTTTTCCCTCTGAAATAACCCCACTGGCACTGAGCACCGTTATCTTGATAACTCGCCTGATTCTGCAGCTGTTTTCAAGAAGGTTAGAGCATTTGTGCATTTACCTGATAAATTCAGGGCTCCTTGAGTACGCATTCTGGATGATGGTGGCAAGTGTGTATGTTGAGTTTTATATCTGTACATTGTATTTTATTAGCATTCCCAGAAAAGCACCAGCAGGAGTACCTTTATTTGCCTAAGGTCTAAGAAATATGTGAAAGATGCTTAATTTGAGAGGTGGGTGTTAAAAAACAAGAACAAAAAAATTCATCTTTAAGGTGATAAAAAGGTTTTGCTTGTTGCTGAATCTGTTCATTAGAGGAATTATAGATTTGCATTTCCTTCTAGGCTAACTGTGATGGTTGAGAACCATCCACGGATATCAGGGAGATCCTGGCCTAAGTTCGGGGTTGTGTGGACTGGTGTTTGAGGCACGTGGCTCCTGCAGCCCAGTCAGTTCTTGCCTTCCATGGTTATCAAGTCATCTGAAACTCGTTGCACATTAGGACTGTGTCCTCACTTTGTGAAGGTCTGTGGTCACTGGGATTCTAGAGGCAGGTCCAGGTTGACAAAAGGTCCTTCTCGCTCCTCCGTGGCTGACCAAAGTAGAAAGTTGTAAAGTATTATAATTGCAGTTGCAGGCTTTAAAGAAATGTTATGTACTGTCTTTGTCCTTTGAATTATTGGAATCTGTTATTGTCTATTTTAAATGGGGTGGGTGTTAGACTCTTTAATCTGTATATAGAATCCAGGATGAAGAAAGTAGTGCTCACTGTGAGTTGTTTGTCCTGCCCTCAGATGTGACAATATAAATAAGACATCGAGAAAGCCCACTGCATGTCTGAATGTTTATTTCGTATCAAACCAAAAAACTTCAAAATTTGCTGTCACATAAATAATCATGGTTGGCGGTAGAGGGAATATATTTTATTTTGCCTGTTTGGGGCACAATTTTGAGTGTTGGTCTTTTGAAAGAGTTTGTTTAAGCATGAGGATTGAGGGAAGGAACAAGAGCAGGGACCATGGAGATATTCTAGTGGGTTGCCTGAAATGGAACTCTAGCTGTCATGGATGTTCTCCATGTCATTGCCCGGGTTGTAGTTTCACACTTTCCTACGGAGGGGTGTTTGGTGAGAGATGAGGAAGAGGACATTGGTCATAAGAGGCATGATAAGGTGTTTATGACCAGTGGGTACCTTTCAGAATTCACATGGGGGAGAAACTTGAATCTTACTGTTCTGGGGGTGACCTTGGCTTGTACTTGTATAGACTGTTAAGACAGAAAGTAAATGCTTGGCTTTAGAATTAAGTATGAATTCCATTTTGTGATTTAAAAACTGATCTTGCAAAAATAATTTAGTTGCTTTGAACCTCATATTCTCATTTATTAAGTGAACATCCTACCTACTGCATCAGGCTGGTATATGAAGGTAGTAAAAGAATAAAGCGGGAGGAGCCCCAGTGGGTGCTTGTTTCCTTCCACTCTCCTTTCCCTTGGGCGGGCAGCACGGTGATCTCATAGAACCCGTTCTGTGTTCTCTCTCAGTGGAAGCCGAATGGCTGGCCGAGTGGCACTTGCCACGTGTGTGCTGCTGTTTGTTACCGTCGATGCGAATTAGTGCTACATCCTTTGTAATTTTGTAAACTGAAATTCTGATTTGATAAGACACGAAATCAGCCTTTTTCCCATTGCAATTAGGTGTTTTAACCTAGTCAGTGGAGATGTTGCAGATAGGATAATGGAAAATTAATAGCGTAACAAACATTTTATGCACAAATATTTCAGTAGTGGGAATATGAAGTTCTAATGATTGGCCATGGCTGTGTATAGTGTCTGAAAGTGAAGAGGTATGAATAATGATTGTCTTTTAAAGCAAATTAATTATGAGCAAATAGTTCTCCAGGCTGCCCAAGGGCATGTATGTATCATAGTTGCTGTTTCTGAAAATTGTAACGCACTAGGAATGAGAGATGTGAAAGCCGAGGAGGAATTATGTGAAAAGAAAAAGGCATCTTTTTCTCCTCAACATGGGGGACAGGAGCTGAGGTGAGATATAAGAAAAATGTGATTGAATACCGTCATTAAGAATAGTTGCAAATAGGATCATTTATTTATTTTTCTTTGTTTTAAATATATTTTATTGATTATGCCATTACAGTTGTTATGTTCCCCCCCTTCATTCCCCTCCACCCTGTATACCTCTCCCCCACCATTCCCCCTTTAGTTTATGACCACGTGTCTCAAGTTCTTTAGATTCTATATTTCTCCTACTATTCTTGCCCTCCCCCCTATCTATTTTCTACCTACTGTCTATGCTACTTATTTTCTGTACCTTCTCCCCCTTCACCCCTTCCCACTCCCCTGTTACTAACCCTCCATGTGATCTCCATTTCTATGGTTCTGCTCCTGATCCAGCTGTCTGCTTAGTTTGCTTTTGTTTTAGGTGTGGTTGTTAATAACTGTGAGTTTGCTGTCCTTTCACTGTTCATATCTTTTATCTTCTTTTTCTTAGATAAGTCCCTTTAACATTTCATATAATAAGGGCTTGGTGATGATGAACTCCTTGAACTTGACCTTATCTGAGAAGCACTTTATCTGCCCTTCCATTCTAAATGAAAGCTTTGCTGGATAGAGCAATCTTGGATGTAGGTCTTTGGATTTCATGACTTGAAATATCTCTTTCCAGCCTCTTCTTGCCTGTAAGTTCTCTTTTGGAAAATTGCTGATAGTCTGATGGGAACTTCTTTGTAGGTGACTGTCCCCTTATCTTTTGCTGCTTCTAGGATTCTCTCCTTCATTTTAATCTTGGCTAATGTAATTATGATGTGCCTTAGTGTGTTCCTCTTTGGGTCCAACTTCTTTGGGACTCTCTAAGCTTTCTGGACTTCCTGGAAGTCTATTTCTTTTGCCAGATTGGGGAAGTTCTCCTTTATTATTTGTTCAAATAAGTTTTCCTCTGGTGGCTGTTCCTTTCCTCCTTCTGGTACCCCTATAATTTGGATGTTGGAACATTTAAAGATGTCCTGGAGGTTCCTTAGCCTCTCCTCATTTTTTTGAATTCTTGTTTCTTCACATTTTTCTGTTTGGTCATTTTTTTCTTCCTTCTGGTCTACTCCCTTGATTTGAGTCCCAGTTTCCTTTCCATCACTATTGGTTTCCTGTGCATTTCCCTTCATTTCAATTAGTTTAGCCTTCATTTATTCCTCTAATTTGTGAGTAAAATCAACCAGTTGTGTGAGCATCCTGATCACCAGTGTTTTGAACTGTGCATCTGAAAGTTTGGCTATCTCTTGGTCGCTTAGATTTATTGGCTCTGGGGCTTCAAGCTCTTTTTCTGCTTGAGCCATAATGTTTTGGTCAGGTCGCACCTATTATGTATGAGGGGCGGAGCCTTAGGTGTTCACCAGGGTGGGGCCACTCAGTCGCTGGGTTGTGACGCTGTATGTGGGGGAGGGGTCAGAGGAGGGCAGTGGCATTTGTTCCACTCTCTCTCTGATTTCTGTCCCCTCTTCCGCTTCCCACAAGTAAATTGGGCCCTTCTGGTGCTGGTTCCCAGGTGTGTGGGCTTTTGCACCCTCCCTTTGGCCTGAGTGGTCTGTCTCACTGCTCTCTCCTTCCCTTGGTTTATCTGCGCACACAAAGGTGTGACTGCAGTCCGCCCATTGCCACCCCACGCCTGGGATCCGCCAACTACTGCCTGCATTCCTGAGCTCCCGGGTCGTCGGTCTGATTCCCTCCTGCCTGACCCCGCTCTTCCGCTGACTCTGCCCCTCTTACCAGTCTGGATGAACGGTTTGTTGTTGTTAGACTTCTGTACAGTTCAATTTTCTGTGTTTTGGCTGCATTTTTGTTATTAAAACTTTGTTTTCTTTAAACTTAGTTGTGCGAGGAGGCACAGTGTTTTCACCTATGCCTCCATCTTGGCCTAGGTGGAGGTCAAGATGGAGGCAGGAAGTTCAGGATAATTTATTGAATCCAAAGAAAAACAAAACTAAAATTTTAAAAATAATTTGGTAAATTTCCTAAGGAATGAAAATTTGCGAGATATTGTTTGTCTCCAGATTAAAAGTATAGTTTGTTTGTATGGTGTAAAGTAAGACTCAAGTTTTATGTTTTTCTTTTTTCTTTTTCTGTCTATATAAATAACCAGTCGTTTCAGCATGATTTGATGAAAAGGCTATTTTTTCTACCATTGAATTACCTTGCCCCTTTTGCAAAAAAGTCCGTTGGCCATACCTGTGTTGGTCTATTTCCTGTTCCATTGCTCTAAATATCTATTCTTATTGCAGTAACACACTTTCACTTACTATAGCTTTATAATAAATCTTAAGTAGGGTGATTCCTTTATCTTTTCAGGTCAAGAATTCCCACTTGGTTCTTAGAATATTTCTCTCTTACTTCTTCATGCCTTCAAGTTCTTTAATTATTTGAACTTATTTATAATAGTTGCTTTAAAGTCTTTGTCTCTTAAGTCCAACATCTGGGCCATCTTGGATATGATTTGTTTTGACTGCTTTTCATTGTTGTTCTTGACTGTGGGTCACATTTTCCCTTTCCTTTATAAGTCTAATAACTTTGCATTTCATAGGCATTGCAGAGACTCTGCAATGTTGTTGTTTTCACTTCCTTCTGAAAAATATTTATTCTTCTTTCAGCAGAGTTCAACTGCTGGCAAATCACCCTGAGTTTCTGGAGGTTTGGTGTTACGCTTCATTGCGTTTTGTGGAAAGTCAGGGATGTTTCCCAAATTTCTGTAACATGGTGATGCCTTGACATTTTGCTTTAAAAATCATCTTATTTGCTAAAATATCTGTAGAACTGCATCCTTTGTGTGATTCAATTCTTAAAATCCAGTCAAATGAATATGTCTGTACTCTTAAAGAGTGAGATGACTTTGAAATACTTGGAAAACATTTTAACATAAATATAGCTTCTTTTTAAATTGTTGATTGTGAGAAATAGTTTTAGACCATTAATGTAGCTCTAAAATTCACATAACAAAGAATTGACAATATTTTAAAGTGAAAACTATACTAAAAACCCATTTTGATAATTTACCTAATAAACTTGCTACATTTTCAGTTTGGGAAGTTCACATTGTTTTTATTGTGTCTTATTAAATCAGTTAATAATGTTCCTGTAAGTTAAGTGCATTTTATCGTATTGCACTTTGCATATTTCTAGGAATTTAACAGGATGAAGCTTTCCATATATAAAAGTATGAATCAAAATGATGTGAATGCCTACATTTAATAGTTTTGAGGAATTAACTGAAACAGTTTTAGCGTCCTCTGCATTGGTCACAGGCTCACTGTAGCTGAGTGTTGGCACCAGAAATAGGAGAATCACATGGCCCTCTTGCCATAAGCTCTTTTGAGAATGACATTTTGAATATTGTTATCCTACCTTAGTTTTAAGAATCTATTTTTATACCAGCTGCTATATTTTCTCTGTCCTTCTCACATCAAAAGGAGACAAATGGATGTGATATACACCAGTAGAACGACTGGCTGTAACCAAGTTGTTTGAGATTTGAGGTCTGACCGTGGCTAATTGGAGCAAGGAGACTTAGAATGCCCAGAGTAGTTTTGAATTTATATGCTGAATGTTACTCAGACCTGAATTTCCTTGCTTTTCCTTCAGACTTTACTCCGTATATTGTTTGTATGTTTTGAGAACTTTGCTTCAGACATTCGTGCTACTTTAAAAGAAGGATCTCTTTTAGATTAGGGTGCTGACAATGTATATTGAAAGATGAATTTCTAATTATGTGATGTATTAGTAGTCACATTTTATTATTCCCTTCAGTAGCTGAGAACTTTGAAAGCAGCACACATTGAAGCATCCAGAAAAAAGAGTCCTACGTGCCACCACTTCAAGGACATACTGATGTTCTTGAAAGCCTTTGTTGTTACCTTTGCCTCACGTATGTGCTGTTCTTCTGGAATTAGGAGATACCTTTTTTTTTTTTTTTTTTTAAAGAACTTAGATCACAGTGCTTCAGGTTTTTGGCTGTAACTCTGAAAGCATTATTAGGGGTTTGAGGCCTCCCCTAGACATCTAGAAATCACGTACCCGTTCGTACACTTCAGAGATCTGGGAACCGAGGCCCAGAGAGTTTTGCAGGTGCCCTGGCAGAGCTTCTCCCACTGTCTGTGGTAGAGAACCAGACAGTTCTCTACCCAATTCATGACAGACTGTTTTGTAAACCATAGTAAAAATGAAGTACAAGAACAGGTAATTTTTAAATGACATGCATGGTTCTGAATGCTTCCTCCTGATTTCTGTGCTTGTCTCAGTGCATGGATCATGGCGTGTTCCAGAACTAGGAGAGTCCACAGACTTCACTGGGTTCATTGCTGCCCCCAGCCGGGCTTGGCACTCCATGGCCCATGGGCCAATTTAGACTCATCACTGGTTTTTTGTATGTCCTGCAAGCTAAGAATTGTTTTTACATTTTAAATGATATTTAAAAATTCACAATAATAATATTTTCTGACACATGAAAATTACATATGACTCATTTTCAGTGTGTTTAAATAAACTTTTTTTGGAATGCAGCCACATTCATTCTTTTAAGCATTTGTCTGTGGCCACTTCCTCCCTGTAATGCTGGAGTGGAGCCAGGGATGAGTCGTCGGGGTGAGACCATAAGCTCTACAAAGCCTAATACATGTACTGTCCGGCTCTTTACAGGAAATGGGAAGATCTGAATATCTGGCTTTAGGACAAAATTAGGAGTTAGTGGTAGAGTTAAGAGTACAAACAGGCTCTACATTTTTTTAAAATGTGTTTTAAAAATTACTATATTTCATACATATTTTGCCACTTTTGTTCCTATTTAATCCTGTTAGTGATATTCTTTTATAAAAGTTACATAGGTGTAGATCCCTCTGGTCTAGTTTTAGATAACTTTCTTGCTCCTGAAACTCAACTCTGTTTTGAGGGTGTTTTTTTTTTAACTCATATCTGGTGAATTAAAAATTGGTGAATTAAATATTTCCCAATGTGCATTTTATTATCACATTAATAAAATACCCTCTGGTCCAGAAAATTCATCTTCTTCTTCCTTACTGTCAAATTTTTCTGCAGTGGATGTTTCTGTGTGTTCAGGTCCAATGATCTTTGGGTGTGACTCAGAAAGGTTTAGTAAACATTATTTCTAGTCAAAAAAATGTTTCTTTGAAAACCACCTAAGTAAAGAAACTGCAACTAAACTTCAATGGCAGGTTTCTGCTGCAAAATAGCAGATATAGCAGGCGAAGTACTGATGACAACAAAGAAGACTGGGGTTTTAGGTGGCTTTTGGAGGAACAAGATGCTTTCAGTGCTTCGCCTCTGCCACTCATTAAGCTGCAGAATAAAAGCTCCCATCATATTATGGTGAAGCCTTGGTAAATGAACATACTGCTTTTTTTTTTTTTTTTTTTGATGTGTGCAGTAAAAAACTCTGTTCCATGCCGCAGTTAATTCTTTGTTTTCCTGCCTGTGTGTATGATCTCTCAGCAATATGTGGCTACAAAGACAGAGCAATAGCTGTCAGCCCTATACTTGATACAAGAGTCTGCTTCATGACACGGACCCTCTAAAAGCCAGATCTTCAGGTTGGGATTTCTTCCTGGAATAAAAAAATATTGCTGTGAAAGCTTATTCATAATGATGACAGAGTAAATACAGTTTGGTACTGTGGCATTTGCTATTTTTATACTTGCTATATTTGACTCCGCTTACTCTTGAGTCAGTTTATAAACATCTGTAAAATAATTATGTCCATGCTTAATTAAGAATAATATAGAGCCCTGGCTGGTGTAGCTCAGTGGATTGAGCATGGGCCTGGGAAGCAAAGGGTTGCTGGTTCGATTCCCAGTCAGGGTACATGCCTGGGTTGTAGGCCAGGTCCCCAGGAGGGGGCCATGTGAGAGGCAACCACATATTGATGTTTCTTTAACTTTCTTTCTCCTTCCCTTCCCCTCTCTCTAAAAATAAATAAATAAAATATTTTTTAAAAAAGAATAAAATAATAAAGTTTTTGCAAAATCTCACTGTATCTTTTCAAGCCGTGGCTAATTTTTATCATCCCAAGTCTGAGAGTGCCAGTGATTTCATGCAGGAGCTGCTGATCAACAGTGCCCTGCAGCTGTGGCCTAATTCTAGGTAGGGCTGCTCCTTTGTACGTTCTAACGAAGCCATTGACTGGGTGGCTTATGCATTAAAGAAAGAGGGAGAGCTTTGTAAACAGCAGGATGTATGAGGATTGTCTTTCAAATATTCCAAAAGAATGTATATACTTTAGCATAGAACTATTAATGAATGAAAATTTGGGACTCAAGAGCAGATGTTTTTAGACATTGCATAACATATTTTTAAATACGTATTTGAATTAAGTTTCTGCTTTGTTTTAAATATGTCCTGTTCTCTTAAGGAGTGCACAAAATCCTATTTGAGCTAATAGAATAGCTTGTGGTTGACCTTTGCTTACTTGAACTAGTTTTTTTAATTGTATTTTTTTTACTGTTGTTGTTCATGTACAGTTGTCTCCATTTTTTCCCCATCCGTCCCCCCCACCACAGCCATGCCCACCTCCCACCCTCAATCCTGCCCCCCTTTGGCTCTGTCCATGCGTCCTTTATGAACTAGTCTTTACTATATTTATTAGTTTAACCATTGGCTGGGTAGTGTTACTGCAACACCTGTCATCATCCCCGCCCCTATTCTAGATGTAGTTAAGAAACATTTTAGATTGATCAGTTGTTTTATCTGGATTTTACTTAAGCATTGGTTGTCTTTATATCCCCATATCGAAGAATTCTCTATCTCTACTTTCTACCCAATATAGCATGTTCGGTATTTATTCCTTAGCATATGTTATAGTGATTGAGTTTCTGTTTCTAAACATTTTTGATGGAGAGAATTATTGTAAAAGGCAGTTCTTTGCAGCTCGACTGCGGGGGACCAGAGTCACATGCATTGCTGTGTCTGTGAAACTTCTTGGAAGCAAGCCAGTATGTTAGGGTGAGAGATTTATATGTAAGTGGTGAGCCACTAAAAGGCTTGCACAGTATCACAACTCCTCTTAGGAGAGGAAGTGTTAGGAAATTCAGCTGTAAAGCAGCAGCAGCAACAAGCAGCCACAGTGCTGTTGTAAAGACAGGGCCGGTTCACAATTAGCCAGTTAACGTGCTGCACGGTGCCAGGCAGTGAGCACACAGCCTCCCATCCTGCTGCCCGAAGGCAGCAGACCCAAACTGTCTCTTGCAAGATTTGCCTGGTTTCATGTTTATGATGTTCAGTCATGTGACAGTACTGTACCATAAGTTGCCAACTTTGCTGTACTCTAGAGAGGATCCTCTGCTGCAGTGCTTTTTTCCCCGTTCTTTCTCTCTCTTTCTCCTTTTTTTTTTCTCGAAAGAGAAAAACACTGTGCAATGTATGTGTATGCCTACACCATGCCGAGACGCCACTTCCCAGTAAACAATCCTTGTGTCCCCGAGGTAAGATACTGTTTCTGCTTCCCCTGCACAGTGCTGCTGCAGCACGGAGCTGATCCGAACATTCGGAACACTGATGGGAAGTCAGCCCTGGACCTGGCGGACCCTTCCGCAAAGGCTGTGCTCACAGGTAAGCAGACGAGAGCCACCACGTTGTTGTATCTGTGGCACGACTGGCTTGATTTTAGAAAATCTTTATGCACTGACTTTCATTTGTTTCTATTGATTAAGCTCAATGAATATATATGCCATTATCTCTACTTCATTATTGATTTGATACATTAACAGTCTCATTAATTCTGTGCTTGCTCTTATAAGCATTAAGCAATAAGATTGTTTACTTAGAATTTCTGAGAATTATAGCATTCCATGATAGTATACATTATTCACTCATGTTTTAGTCGTTTTTTATGGTTTAGATCATAATTTTCTTGTACCTCATCTTCTCAGTTGATTCTTTTGAAGACCTTCACTGTGGAGCAAGCAAGGGCATTTGGATTTCACTTGATAAAAGTAGTTTTGATCGGAAAGACAACCTGCTGCCGTACTGCTCGGCTCAATAGTTAAATAAAATATGATGCTGCTCTTTCCTTGCCACACCATTTATATTTCTATCATATCTTCTCACTTGACCATGTTACCTAAGTACTTTCTGAGGCAGTGTATTACCTTTTTACTTCAGATAAGGAAAATTTCTGCCTTAAGTATTGTTTTCATTAAGACAAATGTCAAGAACCAGCAAAGAGGAAATGGTCTCTCATAATAGAATAGAATAATGCTGTAAGTAATATGGTATTGAAAACTGTTTAAATTGATCTTCATTCTCAGAATGCTGCATTGGATCTATTTTTGTTTTTATTCTTAGCATCTGAGTTCTGCTGCCTTTGCCTCCTTTTACTTAACTGACCTTTGCGATTTGGAGCCTTTGTCACTGCAGTGCCAGGAGTGTTGTTTTAAGTGCGTGCAAGTAAACGACTGAACTTCCTTTCAGTATGCCCATGTTTGAAGAAAGTAAATCTTTTATTCACTGTTAAGTATAGCATCCATGCTGTGCATTTTTAACAAAGATTATGAGGTGAATGGAAAGCATTTACATACAGAAAGCCTTTAAAATATGCAGAATTCTGGTTAATTATTCTGTATGAAAAAACAACTTCCTTCCTGCCATGTTAATATAATCTCTGCTATATCAGAGTAATATGATTTCTGTCAATTAAAAGGTTAGGTGATTGGGATGCTGAATCAAGATAACATATACTGGGAGAGTAAAGCTGTTTTAAAGCAGTGTAGATAAGAAGAAATTTAAATATAAGATTTTAACTAATGAAGTTGACATGCATAGCCCCAGGCCTGCCCAGGCTCGGCAGCCCTTACGGGCCGTCCTTTCACTAAGCCCTGGGCGGCAGTGGCAACGGTGGGCTGGTCCCTGACTAAAGGAGAGATGTGGTGGCCGTGACAGGGGCAGGGTATAAATACTGACCAGCACCGTCGCTCGGTCTAGATGTCCTCCCTCTGACCTTTGCTTCTCTTCAGCCCTCAGCTCCTGCCTTGTCCATTTGTTAGATTCATTTAATGCAATGCTGCTTTTTTCTTAAAAGACAGAGTTTTAAATATAAGTTAATTGAAAACAAGAAGTTACCTCCTAATTTGGAATGAACTGTAGGGGATATTATATTGGCTATTGTTGGTTTGGGACAGAGTGGGGGCATCATAGCTCTGGAGGCTGAAGATTCCTGGAGAACAGATACCATGTCGGTGTGTTAAACTTGACCTGAGAGGCATCTGACACTGTACCTTTGCTTAGGTAAGGAAGATATAATTCTTCCTGGTCATAATATTGTTCATTAATTATTCTCTTCAAGAATATTTACTGTTTTTGGAAATGGCATACAACTTTTCAGTTACGATATAAAAGAAAAGCATTCTAGAACATTCTAGGAATAGTAGTTAACTTTGGAAAATATAAGCCACCGATATTTGTACATTCATGTTATATAATGCAGTGAAATAACACTTAAGTGAACTATATTTCCAAATGTTTTTCTGCCCATTGCAGGTTCTCTTCTAAGCAATTTTTTGGAATTATAGTGGAAGTATTTTTTCTGAAGCTAAATTTAGAAGATTAAGCATTGATAAAAAGGACATGTTTTGAAAGGAATGACTTAGAGTTATTAGAGATCGTTCTGGGTGGTGTGTCGTTATTTTTATGGCAGATGCGGTTGTAGTACCAGTACCTTGAGATCGAAGTGTCTGTTCTTAATTTTTTTCCTTCTTAGGAATATATTTGCTAAAGATGACTTTACAGTGTTTTGGGTTTTTTTTTTTTTTTTTTGCATATTACTACTGTGCATAAGCCAAAACTATGTAAAGGTATATATGTATATTCATTAAAGGGAATTAGCAAAATGAAAATCTCTTTTTACAGAATATTTTAAACTATGTAATTGAGTAACGTGCTTTTCTGCATAAAGAATGCGTGGATTTTTACAGAGCTGTACTAAACAACTCTTACAGTTAAGGGACCCCAGCAAACAGCCATTTGCTTTGGAGAGTCCATCCAGGTAGAGAATAATTAATTGGAGAGATTTATGAAACTCTCTACTAAATTGTTATGTTGAGTGAATGACATGCCTAGAAGAAATCTTGAGGGGTTTTTTGTTGTTGTTTGATTGATTTTTTTGTTGTGGTTAATGCCTCTGAAGTTCTGGGCAGTCAACTGGACTTAGAGGTGGTTTTGATTATTTTTTAGGAAGCAAGAGTATAAAAAGTCTAAAACAGCTTATGTAAACTTTATTGAAGAATAGTTTTGGTGTGTTACCATTATGGTTTTTAATATTTATTTTGGCCTCCCCCCTCGCTATAATAAGTTATACTTATTGTGGAAATTAAGGAAAATATGAAAAGTAAAAAATTATTTGTAACTCCACCACCTAGAGAGAACATTTTGGGTACAGTTTATTTATAATTTTCTAAGTACACACACCCTACATTCTTCTTTCTCTTTAGTGAAATCAACCTTGTGTGTTACATATTGCTTAATAATCTTTTTAATTTTTTAAAAAGATTTTATTTATTTACTTTTAGAGAAGGGGGAAGGTAAGGAGGAGAGGGAAAGAAACATTGACATGTGGGAAAATCATAGCACATGTCCCAAATGGGGACTGGCCTGCAATGCAGGAATGTGCTCTGACTGGGAATCGAACTGGCAACCTTTCACTTTGTAGGACAGTGCCCAGCCAACTAAGCCACATTGGTCACGGCCTTTTTAATTTAATCCTCATCCAAGGGCATGATTATTGATTTTAGAGAGAGGGGAAAGGAGAAAGGATAGGGAGAAAAAAACAGCAATGTGAGAGAGAAACATCAGTCCATTGCCCCTACATGTGCCCTGACCAGGGACTGAACCCCCAACCTAGGTATGTGTCCTGACCAGGAATTAAACCAGTGACCTTCTGGTTTATGGGATGATGCTCTTACCAACTGAGCTACGCTGGCCAGGGCCTTAATATTCTTTTTTAAAAAAATAATTACGTGTGTATTCTCAAAAGGCATTAAGTATTCTTCTGCAACATGAATTTATAATGTCTTTAATAGTATCCTTCTGTGGGTATATTTTAGGTTTTTTTAGCCAATCCTCTAGTGTTTACCATTAAGGTAGGTTGTTTCTTCTTTGTGAATTTGTCATTTTATCACTTCCGTGGGAATTGCACTTCTTTACCGTGTTCAGTCTTAGCATCCACCCATGTTATATCCGTTCCTGGCTGGCATGTGTAAGGGTTTGGAGAACGAGGCACTTCCCAGTTCAGGGGTTGCAGTGGGCGAGCCACACTGAAGTTAGAGGTGGTCGGTCGACAGAGGGGACGCTTACTGCAGTGGGTCGGGATGTAGAGGTCTTTGCTAATCTGGTGAGGGCACACTGGGAAATTGGGTCAGGAAAAGAGGTGACAGTAGATGGAGTCTGCGGACAGAGGACCAAAGCAGAACCAGAGATGACAGTGATATAAACTGGGTGAATTGACATGGTCACAAGGTTGTCATGTAGTTGGTCCCAGCAGTTTCTTAGTAGATTTGGGGGTACAGGAGTACAGAAGAAGGGTGTATTTGCACCAGTGTGTCTCAAGAATAAGCTTCATCTGGTTTCATTGCACTTGGGAGGAAATCCTAGTCTGTGATTGATGGGCTGGCTCCTAGGCTTTCCAGAAAGAATCAGCTGTGGCTCAGGCAAAAGGCGGTGGTGAGCGGCCTGGTGTGTGCTTACTGAGCCTTCTGTGTTAAATCAACAAAATATATCTGGAATCCTACCCCTTTTTTCCTTCTCCAGTGCTTCCTGCTGCTTTTTAGGTAAAACCAAAGCCTTCAACATGATCAGACTTAAATGACCCTGCCTGTGTATGTTCGACTACTAGGTTTTGCTCAAGCCAAAGTCAGATTTCTTTCTATTTCTTTTATACATTGCATCGAACCTGCCAGTGATTTTGGCCTATCATACTTAGATCCCCACCCCTACTACTTCTTACCAGCTTCACTGCTTTGGCCCTAGTACACACCTTCATTGTGGTGGGGTTTTTATTTATTTATTTTTAGTTTTTAGAGGAAGAAAGCAATAGAGAGAGAAACATTGGTGTGTTACTCCATTTATTTATGCATTCATTGGTTGCTTCTTGTATGTGCTCTGACTGAGGATCAAACCTGCAACCTTGGTGTTTGGAATGAGCTACTGGGCCAGGGCCATCTTTCTTTCATGATAGCAGTAGCCTCACGATGAGTCTGTGTGCCTCCACTTACACTTCCCTCAGGTCTCACTGTGGCCCAAGTGGTCTTTCTAAAGCGCAATCTGCCCTATGATTAGAAAACTCTTTAATATACTCTCATTACCCCTGAATAAAATCCAAACTCTTTAATCAGACATTACCGTGACCTGGCGCCTGATTCATACATAGCTCTGGTCTTGTCTACTACTCTATTTCACCTTGATCTCTTTGCTTCAGGTACAACTGGATACTTGCTGTTCCTCAAACAGAGGAAGCCCATTTCTGTGTCTGGATTAACACATGCTATTTACTGAAACCAGGACACTGCCCCAGAGCTTCACGTGATTTATCAGTTTCATCTCCACTCAAAGAGATGGAGATGAAACTCCTCAGAGAGTTTCACATGATTACTCCTCAGAGATGTCTCTTGTCCTCAGTCCCATTAGCTTACTTTGTTTTTTCATGAGTTTACTGATACCTGAAATGGCATCAGTTTTAAATTTTTGTTTGTTTGCCCCAATAGAATGAAAGCTTCACAAGTACTTGGACTTTTATCTATCTTGCTTACTTCATTGTACCCAAAACTTAGACATAAATGATCAAGTAAACAAATACATCTCGGGTCTGATTACTGCTAACAAAGCACCATATTTTCCAGGTCCTACAAATACTAATAGCCAGTAATTTTTTGACATCTCATGCCACATTGTAATAGTTTGTAAAGTTTTCTACTTTCTAAAAATTGTTTTAAATTGCTGATAGTCATGTATACCCCTTAAAACTGTGCATTAAAAACATTTTTTTAATTGGTATGATGGGTGAGGTATATACTGAGCCTTTTATCAACAGATTTCTTGGATAGTTCCTATGAGAACTTGTCGATTCAGAAAAGATCACACTTCTGATCTTTTCTGCAGCTGTGGACTTCCAGATCTCAAGCCAGGACCTATTTTATTCTTCTCTTGATGTTATTATTCTTTTAATGCATTGTTTTGCACATTAGCTATATACTACAGTGTAGCATATTGCATATCATGTATAGTACATTTTTTCTATCAGCCTACATGGTTAATCATGCCAACAGATTTTTCCGGTTCTTAATTCCACCATTAAGAATTATTTTGTAAGTTATTAGGAAGCTTAATAGTACAGCATTCTTCCTAGAAAATAAGCCATAAGAGGAAATACCTTAGTTTTTTAGAAAAGCTGTGTTTATTCACCTCATTTTTATTATTTTTATGGTAGATGAATTCCTGATTTAAAAAATATTCCCTTTAATATTAGATCAAGAAAGTTAAGACTTCTCATTGCAATAAAATGGTGTGAATTCTCTTTTAAAGACAGATTGAAAATGTTAATCTCTTAACTGATTTTTAAGAAAATTTTAGTAATGGTTTGATCTGTCTATAATTTTGGATATGAATAGAAAAAGTATTTTTTTGTTAAGTTATTGAAACAACTTTTTAACCGGTAAAAATATGAAGATAATTTAGAAAGGAATAAAGAACTAGTACCTTTTTTATTTTGTTAAGATTTTATTTATTTACTTTTTGAGAGAGGGGAAGGAAGGGAGAAAGAGAGGGGGAGAAACATCAATGTGTGGTTGCCTCTCGTGCACCTCCTACTGGGGACCTGGCCTGCAAGCCAGGCATGTGCCCTGACTGGGAATCAAACCAGTAAAATTTCAGTTCCCAGGCTGTCACTCGATCCACTGAGCCACACCAGCCAGGGCTGATACAGTACCTTTTTAACTGACCATATCTAACTAGTTCACATTTATTTTAATTTTAAAGTGTTATTTGCATTTTGAATAAACAGATTAAAAGATCCTTGAAGCTAGTTAATTTCTTCTTTTTAGCACCTACTTAATTTGTTTAGTAGTTATTATTGAGTTGTTTTTCTAGATAATACGGTCCTTTAGAAGTCAGCTTTATGTAAAATATAGCAGCAATATTAGTAATAATAATAATAACTGACAACAACTGAGTGCTTCTGTGAGCCAAGCACTAGTCTAAGGGTGTATCCTCACAAGAATACTAGGAGGCAGATATTATCATTATACCATTTTTGCAGGTGCAGATGTGAAGTTACTTTTACAAATTCAGTCATTAAAAGAAATTAATTGGTATTTGAACTCAAGCAGTCTGGCCCCAGGATCAGTGTTCTTACAGATACAGAGTCACACTTTTTACTTACTTATTTAGAAGGAGGTAGCGGGATACGTTTAAAAAGTTGGACTGACACGTAAGCTCAGGGATTAA
This sequence comes from Artibeus jamaicensis, assembly GCF_021234435.1. Taxonomy (NCBI): domain Eukaryota; kingdom Metazoa; phylum Chordata; class Mammalia; order Chiroptera; family Phyllostomidae; genus Artibeus; species Artibeus jamaicensis. The sequence goes on along the minus strand of NW_026522056.1, from coordinate 14,844,952 downwards.
GTCCAGTCTGTTAATACAACGTTCTGCTAGTTCTGTAGCTTAAAAGACTACTCCTTAAAAAATAGAAAATTTAACTGACTAATATTACATGTACAATTTACCATCATGTTATTATAATAAAATTAATTGGGTAATAAATTGATTTATCCAACTTTATAAATGCTGTTCTTATGTCTTTACTCTTGTCAGTAGGCTTGAATGGCATTCATTTGAAGTTAATAAAAATATTTAGAATCTGTAAGAAAAGATGTAATATTCAAAGTGTTTGAACTTTTCCTAGGTAAGAGGCAGCTCAATAACATCTTACGTGAGTTACAGGGGGAGAGAGAGACAGAGACACACCATAGTTCACCAGGCATAATGCTCAGTGTTGCCCAAAGTTTTGAGGGGAAAATTAAGGATGAGCATTCTACATGGGAAGTACTAATTCCGTATCTATAAACATATACAGAAATGTTTTAAATTCTTTTATTTATGCTTATGCATTAAAGATGTAACTATAAAAAGCAGTAAAAATATCTGTATGCAGAATAATACCCTGGAATATGATCATCAGTGTCGTTTCTTAATATACATAAATTAATTAATAAAAAAATTAAAATGAAAGTTTTTTTTCCTGAAAGTTTGGACTAAAAACATGAGTGTGCAATTTACACAGGAGTGCATTATGCAGAGCAAAAGTGTGTGTGTGTGTGTGTGGAGTGGTAGGGAATGGAAATGTGTTCTGTTTAGATAACCTACCACTCTATTTCAAATCTTCCCATCAACCCTTTTGTATAATAAAAGCCAGCAGGCTTACATCATTAAAACCAGCATGATCTTTCAACTCATCAAAAATGACATATCCATGAAGCGTAATAACTTACTAGTGTTACCCTGGGAGCAGCTGTCATTTTTCCCTGTCAACTGTCGCAATCTTCTGGCATAGTCATTGCAGTGTGTATGAGAGCTTCACCTACAACCAGATAGCTATTTTAAAGGGATTTTTAAATTTTTCTAATAAAAACTAACATTTGCTTTCTTAAAATAGCACATGTGACATTAGAGTTCAGTAGTGATTTGATATTGTAAGGGTTAATAGCTCTATTCAGAATTTTTATTGAATCTTTTTTTTGGCCATACCTGTGTGTGTGTGTGTGTGTGTGTGTGTGTGTGTGTGTATATATATATCCAATTTTAAGAAATAATACAGGGAGAGTCTCCTGTGCCCTCTCTGCATTATCTTCCCTTAGTGATAACATCTTGCAAAGCTGTAACACAGTATCACAACCAAGTATATTGACATTAATACAACCAAAATACCAGACATTTTCATCAAGACAAATATTATTCTGTAGTTTTTCCTACTTTTATCTGTTTTGGTGTTAGAGTAATGCTGGCTTCACAGAGTGAGTTAGGAAGTGTCCCATCTTTTATTTTCTGGAAGAGATTTTTTTCCTTAAATCTTTTGTCAAATTCACCAGTGAAAACATCTGGGCACTTTCTTTTTGGGGAAGATTATTATTGATTCAATTTATTTATAGATATAGAACTAATTAAGTTATATATTTCTCCTTGTGTGAGTTTGATAGTTTACGTCTTTAAGGATTAGGTCAATTTCATCTAAGTTGTCAAATTTCTGTATGTAGAGTTGTTAGTTTTCCTTTGTTAGACAGCTTTTGATGTCTGTAGGATCTATAGTGATATGGCCCCTGTTTTCATTATTAATATGTGGTAATTTGTGTTTTCCTTTCTGTTATGTGTTGCCTAGAAGTTTGTAGATTTTATCAGTTTTTTTCAAAGAATCAATTCTTTATTTCATTGTTTTTTGTTTTCAATTTTATTGATTTCTGTTTTTATGTTTATTATCATCTTCTGCTTTCTTTGCTTCACTGTTTTTCTAGATTCTTGAGGTGGTAGCTTAGAAAATTGATTGCATTTTTTATTTTCTAAACATAAACATAAATATGTGTTAGTGTTTTCATTTCCTAAACATAAACATAAAATATATGTTTGTTATAAATTTCCCTTTTAGTACTACTTTAATTGTATTCCACAAATTTTATTATATTCTATATTTATTTTCATTCAGTTCAGTGTATTCTTTTATTAATTCTTTGAGGCTTCCTTTTTATCCCATGGATTATTTAGAAGTGTGTCATTTAAACTTTATGTTTGAAGATTTTCCTGTTACATTTTTGATACCACTTTCTAGTATGATTCCATTGTGTTTGGGCAACACTCTTCATGTTTTCAGTCCTTTTCAACAAAAACGAAATTTTTATTTCCCAGAATGGGTTCTATTTCAGTATATGTCCAAATGGAAAGAATGTGTTTTCGGCCGTTGTTGGATGGAGTGTTCTGTAACGTCCATTAGATCTTGTTGGTTGATGGTGTGGTGGAGTTCTACTGTATCCTCACCGACTTTCCCCAATGGCCTCCACTGACACCGCGGGATGGGAGGATGGCTGACCTCCTCGCCACTGGGCTGGAGTAAAAGACCGCCTCAGCCCATGGTCTGACATTGTGGTCAGGAAGGGATAATTTTTACCTGGGGGAGACAAAAGTTCCTTCTTTCAGTGAATTTGTAGATCAGGGCTCATCACTAGACTTTTACTTCATGGATGGAGGTAGGGTCACAGATTTTTTGTTGTTGTTGTTTTGGGGGGTTTTCCTCGTCTTTGACTGGAATAGGCTAGTCATCATCCACGGGTTTTCTGTCTTGCTAGGCTGTCAGTTTCCTGCCCCTTTGTCTAGAGAGAGCAGGGCTGCTGCTGCTACTGCTGCTGCTGCTGTTGTTGTTGTCTTCACCTATTGACATTTATGGGTTGCCAACTTCTTCAGCTGTTAAGGTCTTGGCACCATCCCACCGTATTGTTCCTTTGGGTACCAAGATCCGTAACTGTTCTGCCCTTTGGTCCACCTCTGAGTGTCTTCTTATGTTTATTTCATGTATAATGTTCAGGGTTTTTGCATGTACTTAGTGGGAAGAATAGGGAAAAGTGTATCTACTCCATTTTCCTAGAAGTCTTGGAATTATTTTTAATGTCATTATTGTATGAAATCAGTCATCGTGAGTATGGATACTCTGAGGGTATAAACATCCAGCGACACTGCGCAAAGGGTGGGGATTTTTGTGGCTCACCTATTTTTGGAAATCTACTTGCTGATCAGAAATAGATTTAACTTTTAGAAGTATGTTAATATTTTACAAATTCAAAAACTAAAATTAAATAAAGGACGGGAGAAAACCCCTAAAATTTGAATGCAGACAGAAACAAATGAGCCACTTTCCAAGAAGAGTGAAGAATGGAGCTGAAACACGGAAGATGTCTTGCTGGAACAGAGTGGAACCGAACCGAGCAGAGCAGAGCATTGCGGAGTGGGATAAACTGATAATCAAAATAGAAACAGATTCTTAGAGAACAAACCGACACTGTCAGAGGGGAGCGGGTAAAGAGGCTGGGTTAAAAAGATGAAGGGATTAAGGTAACAAAATCTCATAGACATCAGTATGGCGATTCCCAGAGGGAAAGAGGGGTGGAGGGAAGTAAAAGATGATAGAGGGGGATAAAGGTGATGGAAGGAGACTTGACTTGGGGTGGTAAACATCCAATACAGTATATACAGATGATGCCCTGGCTGGTGTGGCTCAGTGGATTGAGCGCTGCCCTGCAAACCAAAGGGTCACTGGTTCGATTCCAAGACAGAGCACATGCCTGGGTTGCATGCGGGCCAGGTCCGCATTAGGGGGCATGTGAGAGGCAGCCACACATTGACGTTTCTCTTTCCTTCTTTCTCCCTTCCTTTCCTGCTCTAAAAACAAATAAATAAAATATTTAAAAATATATGTACAGGTGGTGTAATATAGAATTGTACTCCTGAAACCTATATAATTTTGTTAACTAATGTCATCCCTGTAAATTCAATTTCAAAAAAGAGAGAGAAAGAGAGCCCGGGCCGCAGGGCCTCCTGGGAGTGGAGGAGCGGACCATCGTGAGGCACGGTGCCTAGCTGACTGTTTCCACCACTGTAATGCTGTCAGGCTTTCCCCCACTGTGTTGTAATGCCTGCTTCACCGCACCCCAAGCTGAGAGTTTCTTTTGGCATTTGACTTAGCACCAGTGACCTTCGGTTAACATTCCATGGCACCCAAGTCCTGAAACCAACTTGGCTGGTGCCTGAACAACCCCTATTCTCTGGTTGTCTCTTTGGCGGCACCTAAGGATCTGGGGAACTGTGTGTTGTGACTTACTGAATTCAGTTTGAGATTAATTGAATCTTTATAACACTCTGCTGGTTAAGTGGTATTATCATTATCATCATCATCATCATCATCATCATCATCATCCCTAGAGTTCAGAGAGGGTGAATGTGCTCTCCTGGTCAGACAGCCTTTGAATGGGAAACCCGAACTAGGTAATGCTGTACTCCCTTTGGATAAGCCTGTTTTCAGCCTCAGACAAGCCCTCACTATTTGTAGATGCAAAGGCAAGACGCAAAGGAACGATACTTGTTCAGAAGCCTTGCGTGGAGGTGCGTGAGAAGGCGGGAGTGTGAGACTCTCAGAGGCAGAATTAATATCTGACTTTTTTATGGGAACACTGAGCATGTGATTCAGCATTGTGGCAGGTGGAATCACCACGTTCACCTCTGGTCGCAGTACCAGCTGGAAGAATAGGCCATGATTGGAACTTCTTAGAATGTGGGAAGTGGTGGTAAATTCAGTAGGATGGCTAACACCAAAATGTACCCAAACAGACGTACCACTCTGCACATATTAATAACCAAGACAGATTTTCCCCTTTCAAACACATAATGGTGCCAGACAAGCACCATTTTGAAAAAAACAAGTACTGCAGATAAACAGATCATTTCAAACCCACTGAACCCTCTGGACACAAATTATAGACATGCAGTGCGTAACACTTAAGACATAATCACTTGTCAAACACTGGCAAGCTCAACATACAGGCATTTGGATGCACAGTAGTAGCTCCAGACGCACCAAACTCTTTGGGCATCTTGATGTTCTTGCCCAAATAACACAGCATGTACTCGGAATCAGTGCCCACTTCAACTTAGCTCAGGAAAGGAGGGTGCCAAAATGGAATTCTTTGAGCCCATATCAGACCGGCTTATAAATTCTTTATTATTAAAGCATGTAGCAGGCATTGTTTCCCCATCTTGAAATGAGTGAGTGGATTGTAACCCCGGAGATCCATTCTAGTTGATATGCACTGGTTCCATGAATGGCTAGAGTGTTCCCTCCTAGACTCGGGAGATCTGCAGAATGGGGAGCGAAGAGGGAACAGATCTCTGGGTTATGCCCCCACCCCCAGAACTAGCTCTAGATGAGCTCCTCCTTGATTTTTGAGATAATCTAGACCCCTTTTGGGTAATGCCAAGGCGATTGTATTCCTGGGGGGCGGAGCCGTCCTTGGGTACCTGGGCTGTTCTGGTTGCTCTCCTTTTCTGTCCGAGTGGTTCCATGAGATCTTGGGATTGACTTGTCCTGCCACTTCCTGCCAGAATGGGAGAGCCTTTTGGTGGGAGTTTTCGCCTTTTCCTTTCCCTTCCTAAGGGCATCAGCCTGGTGTTGGGAGACTCTCAGGGTTCCATTCTGTTCACTTGTATCATCTTCACTTGCTCAGGCTGACGCAAAGGGTCCGGCTCCGGGAACTTCCTCGGTCTCTGTTACAGGGCTGCTGGCCGTCTGCCCTCTTGCATCCACACTGACGCTGAGCACAGAGTATTTGCGGGAAGCATGTTGTTGGACTCCTTCCCCACCAGCATAAGCAAGAGAGGTGGCCCCAGACACCTCAGCGACCATGGGAAGGCTTCTGACGCTGACTTGGTCTTGGTCCCCTTCTCCATGGAGCTCTGTGGCCTGTGCAGAGAGTAGAAATGGGGAAGTAGAGAAGAAAACGAGTGAGACCAGGGAGGACTGTCACTGGTCTTCAAGAGCTTATCAGTAGAAGAGCCTTTAAAGTCACCAAGTGTAGTCTCCCGGTGGATGCAGGAACCCCCCTGCGGCATACCCACAAGGGTCTCTGCAGCTTCACTGGGACAGTTCCAGTGCCAGCGAGGGCCTGAGTGTGCTTGTGCTGTATGCAGTTATCTCAGCAAAGGGTGCATAAATCTCTGCATAGTCTCCCTTTGTCTCCCTCTGGGGATTTAGGACAGAGACCCCTAGAGGAAGACTGCTCAGCAATAAGGGAGCAGTCCGTTTTACATTCTGATAGCTACTAACATTGTGCACCTATGTGCAAAGCATGCTGCAGTTCCACAGCTTTATACAAAAATCAGTTTATGGCTCAGGTAAGGGAAGGGCTTTCTCTTAGTTAAAAGTGTCCCACAACAGATCAGACTGCCTGAGTCCACAGTAGCAGGCAGGTGTTCCAGAACAGACTGGACAGTGAGGATGCTGGTGACAGCTCTGCAACATCGGGTGTGGGGGCAGAGCAGCTGACATCTAAGGGACCCCAGATATGCAGAAGCACTCAGGACCTCCTCAAGGTCAGGGCCTCCACCCAGGGCTCATCTGGCCTGAGCCCTCCCACATCAGTGTTTCCCCCATCGGCCTAGTGGGGCAGCCTGAGAGCCTCCAGTCACTCTCCTGAAGCACTCGGTGCCCTCTCTGTCTCTGCAAAACTTACTGCTGGGCTCCTCCTGTCCTCTGCCTCCAACCCAGGCAGGTCCGTCATGCCACAAGCTGGTACGGCATGGGTACTGCTGTAAGCCTCCACGGGCGGTCTCAGGGAGGACACCAGGTCTTCCCAGTGTGCAAACAGGTCTCCTTTGGCATCTGAGGGAGGGCATAATTGTAAGTAAAAGGAGATGCCAGTGGCCAGCTTCAAGTGGAGCTGTTTGTTCTCATGACTATAGACAGACAACTTTACAAACTTCAGAGGAAGCAGCCTGGTCAGCTCCAAGCTCTTGGCTGACTTGTGTCCACTTCCCTGGGTGTGTCGGTCATGTTTGGCACCCATTGCACAGCTGACAGCCGGTCGCGCCAGCAGCATGACGTCAGGAATTACGAGGTTGGGACTGGTGTATACGATGCCCAGCGTGACCATTTGCACACTGTTGTGCACATCGATCACTTCTCCTCTTTTGCTGATCTGGATGAAGTCGCTCTCAAACATGGGGCTGTGCTTGAACATGGCGAACTCGCCCTTGCGCAGCTGCCGCTGCAGCTTCCCCATGGAGCCGTGGAACATGGGCAGCACGTAGCTGCTCTGGGCGCTGCCCTGCCATAGTGTCCTGTTGCTACCCGTGTCTGTCTTTCATTAAAACCACTGCACGTCCTGCCCGAACCTCCACCTTGGTCTCAACTGCAGCCCCTCACAGGCTGCCTTTAAGCTTTTGCTGTCCATTGTGACCTGCAGTCAGCTGTCACACACAGCACTGTGTCCTCATCTCCACAGCTCTCCCTGCAGGGACAGTGTCCTCTGGCAAGCCGCCACCCCACAAAGGTGCAGAGAATACCAAATTACGACGTGTTTTGGTATTCACTTTTGTGAAACACAAGTATGCTTCTTCAAGGCCACGTGTTTCCACAAAGCCACCACAGGCAATGATATGTAAATGACTAACACTGTTAGGTGACAACTACTTAAGGCTTTAAGAATTGAATGTATTTCTGAGCTTTTGCTTAAAGTCATATAGTTAGCATGGAATTCCTGTGGAACATTAACTCCAGTCACCAAGCTAGAATGTGCAACAGGGAAAGCTTCCCTGGAAGCCTCTCCTTGTCTTTCTCAAGCCTGCATGTAGTTTTAGATGTCTGCAGACTTTTCTCAGAATCTATTACTGGGTTTCTCGTTTACTTCTAGAAATACTGAGTTTGCTGTCTGTTGCTTGTAAGGGAACAAATAACTAAACTGCATTAAGAGTTTAATAAGTTAAACTTGAATTAATGTTATATAAGGCAAATTTTGCTTTTATTTTTCAGTAAGAGTTTTTCTCTCAGTGGGGGGAAAGGAATAAATAACCACAGTGAAAGAATTAAAGAACTAATCCAAGTAACTTTTGAACACACTACTTGAACTTCACATCTAACTCTAGAAAGGGGAAAAGCGACAATTTCACACGAAGTTGAAATTTTTTTTGTCAAGCTGTTTTGCAATGCTGTGGTGTAGTAACTCTGAACCTATTCTGTGTGTATTGTAAAACTGAGTAAATGTGTTGGGAGCCATGAGTGTTACTATGGAATAAGAAATCCACACATGTGGAATAGAGGAAAACCTTGTAGAGTTTGGGTTGAAGCTGTAGATATCAGAGTCCTGGGGAGGAAATCTCCTAGGTCCGCTGCAGAAAAGGCTTGGAAGTGGTGTCCCCAGCGCCCTCCCCCCTTACAGGAGAAAATATCCTTGTTTTTTGGAAATTGACAGAGAAGTAATAAAAGGCAAAGAAAACAGTAGCAACGAAGCATACCTGGTTCCCAGACGTTGGTTTCTGTACATTATTCCTGTGCAGGCTATTAAAAGAGATCGGGGGGGTGGGGTGGGGGGTGACTGATATCAGGGCTAGGACAGGGAAGGTACGAGATGAGCCTGAAATATCTTGTGCTAGAAAGTGAGGAAGAGATCAATAATACGATGGAGTAGTGTCAGAAGGGAACAGGAGCCAGCTTGGAGGGGATCCCACTGACCAAATGTGGGAGGCTTTGACCATCAAAACAAATAATGATGGTAATGCTGAGTAAACCCATGACATAAAATAGGAATAAATATGTTCATGCAGTGATGATGAATGAATGAACGAATGAGAGAGTTTCTTTCTTCTGTAGCGTGTGCACTGATAAATGTGGAGAAGCTATTGGAGTTGGAAAATCACCGTGATAGTAAAGACCAATTGAGACAAGACTTAGTGAACGTTCAATCTCTGGGACCAGGTTTGATAAGGAGCAGAATATTTGCATGGTTCTCAGCCTGATTCTGGGGAGAAACAGTAATTACTGGGCACAACAGTAATCCTATGTTGTGGTGAAAACTGACAATACCTTTATTGGGGAGGCAGAATTACCGTTGCCAGCGAGAGTCAAATGACCCCATGTGCTCACAAGTGTACTGCCTGGGAAGGTCTCCTATGTTCTAGTCCATCCAGGGATACAGAACTAAATCTCAGAGGAAACATAAGACAAACACAAGTTTAAGCACATTTGACACAATAATTGCCCTGTATTTTTTCAAAAATATCAGTGTCTTGAAGGAAAATATCAGAGTCTTTAATTTGGAATACTTGCTTAGAATGTATTCCAAATTAAAGGAGATTAAAGAGACGTGGCGACTGAATGCCAAATGCCCGATCCTAGACTGGAGAAGGAAGTGTTGTAAAGGGTGTCATTAGACCATAACCGAAGTGAAATATTTACTCTGCGTTACATAAAAGCACCAGTGTTGAATTTCCTGAATTTAATTATTGCACAGTACTTACAGGAGATACCCTTGTTTTTTGGAAATTGACACAGAAGTAATAAAAGGCAAAGAAAACAGTGTATTTCTGTGCTTAAGAAATACACAATAAACTGAGTGTTCCAATTTGGGTAAGCATATATTCACTTCAGTTTTGGGGGGTATGTTATCTTAGTAGGCATTAGGTAGGTAGTGACTAATACTCAGGAAGCTTTTTAACCATATTAGCTGTCTTAGCTTCATGCATCTGACTATGGCAGGGATGTGAGCAGTATTTTCTCTTCTCGGGGAAAGGATGAGGCTTACTTCCAGGGTCAGTACTTTAGAGCATCTTAAAATTGTGCCTTTGATCATCGTCCTCAGACAGCTTTTGCTGCGGACACTGAAGGTCACCCAAATTGACGGCCTAACTGGGCTCAGAGAAGAATACGGTGAATCCCATGCTCACTCAAGGCTTTTACATGAAAGTGGAGATTGTATAATTATCTGAAATGACTTAATTTTCTTATATGTGGGCAGTTTTAAAATTTGTTTTTAGACTAATTAGACAGGAACTCATTGCTAGGTAAGGAATGTTTACAAATAGGCTGCCCATTGATTTGAAGATGATCCAAACTTTATTTACTCCCATTTGTATCATATTTTTTCTTTCTGAAGAGGGGTAATATTCTGTGCATCGATTTTTATTTGTGTTTTTTCCCTCTGGTTTTTTCTTTGTGGGGAAGAATTCATTGCTCTTTATAATTCTAGCTATATGTATTTGGTTTCAGTGTTTGGAAATAGGCCCCAGGTGAGTGGAAAGAATCTTTTTCTCTATTGATGTTCTAAGCTTTCCATGTGTTGTTTTGTTTTTCTATTATTCTATTACCCTCCGTTGCACTGAAAGTGAATGATGTATTGCGTATGACAGGACATAAAAATGGCTCTTGTTTTTAAGAAGTTATTAGAATGCCAGTGGCAATAACAGACAGACATGGCAGAATATCCTTTCCTCCAGAAGAGCAACAAATTTTTTGAATTTGGTTGCAAAATAGGTCTTTTATTTTTAAAACCTAATACAGGGAAATAAAATAACCACTTGCCTATACTCTTTGTAAAACAAAAACATGCCAAGTAGAAATATTAATAATGATTTATAAAAGAGAAGGCTAGCTAAGAATACAGAGGGGGAAGAAACTCAATTAAACGTAGAAGCATTATTTTAATTATTTTGGTATACTAGTATACCAAAAGTTTGTGGTTTTACTCATTTCTTTCTCTAAGGTTCTATTTTTATGCATGCTTATCTCGATATTTTACTTATTAATCAGGGAACTTGTTTAAAGGACCACTGCTTCACAGAAGGTTCTTGGATCCTTTCATACTTCCCTATATTTATTCAGTACCTTAATCACAGCTCTCATGTGAATGCCACTAATTCTCTCCATTACTTAAAGTGTGGTTGGGTCAAATACCATGCTTAAACATTGTTGGTGATACTTTGAATTATGGCAGGTTTTAGACCTAAAGAACTAACCTCACGGAGAAGAAAATAGCCACAATTGTACAGCCATGTCCATATATACATACACTCACATACACACATACATTTTGCTTGATTATTTTTATTTTTTCCAGAACAAAGAAATTGTGCTGAATGATCTTGAATGTGATAGTTTATGTATTTTGTTTCAGAAAGAAAAGAGAATGGAAAAGATATATTTTTCACGTTAGGTCCTTACGTGATGCTTTTCAGAGAAAAGTGGTTAAACAAAAGTTGAGATGGTATTTTTAAACACAGTTTGACCAAAGAGTGAAAATAAAGATAGGCACCCCTAAGTAACATTTGGAAATGTGAAGTGGGAAATTCTTTTCATGGTGCTACGAGAAAGGAGATCGGTATGTTTTGGAATGGAAAAAAAGTAGGAAGATGCAGCATAGAAAGCCCCAGAAGAGAAATAAATGTACATACGTTGTAAAATTGGTGCTCAGTTTACAGGGCTAAAGAACACTTAAAAGAATGAATGATTGCAACTGTTGTAAACTTCATTAAAAGAGATGGAGAACGAAGTGAGTGAAGTCCTTAGGAAGCTACAGAAATTGCAGAAAGACTTAAATTTACAAAATGAATGCCTTCTGACAGAGTTTTTCCTCAAAACAAATAGTTGTGTTACCCACTTCTATTACCAAATCTATGAACTGAGCGGAAAATATTTCTAGACTTTTATCATCACTCTGCCGTTGGTTCACCATTGTTCAGTAATGCGCTATGACTAAGTCTGCATCTTCTCAGTGTTATTATTTAAAGCAAATCAGAATACTACCTCATCAATTCTTGAAGTTTAACATTCAGGAACACTAGGTATTTGTTTGTTTGTTTGTTTGTAGATAGCCCTGTCTTTAATTGGTTTAAAAACCAATTAGGCTTTCAGACTGACCCATGTTTACAAACTGTAAGTTGCTTATTTGCAGGAAAACAGCCTGTCACACAGTTTTATTGGTAGGATGTCAGAGCAGCTCTCTTTTGATTTTGACCAGCCCTCTATTGGCTAAAAGAATAAAATAAGAAGAAAGACACTTTCTGTTTAGTTGAATTAATGAAATATATGATCACTTTAAAATACACTACATAGTTGTTTTTCTTTCCACTGTATAATCTTGTTCATTTAGTCTTTTATTTGTATGGCTTTCTGGATTTTTCCTTGGTATTTTTCAGTGAAAGATCTTATTTTTTTATCATGTAGAAGACTATAATATATATTTACTATGTTTTATGTGTTTAATGCAGTTTAACGACTTTTATATTTATCTCTGATTTAATTAGATGGGTTCATGAACCACTGAGGCTCTTTCTCAGAAACTACCATGAGTTCTCCGTGTCACAGGTGGGGATTTGGGTTCACGCTGTGAGTGCATTACAAGTGGTGCATTTGAGAGTGTGCGGAAGCAAAACAACTTAAACTTTGAGTACTTGCAGTCCCTATACATATCGTCTTTCATTCATTTTCCCTAAGACACTCATTTCTACATGTGTTTCAGTAAACTAAATGTCTCGACACAATCAGGAAAGTTTAGGGGCCATGGAAGATTTATTTGCTCAACAAAGGATAGTTGCAGAAAAGCATCATGGACCTTTGTAAATTTTTTCCATTATATTTGAGTTCCTTAGCTGAAAAGTGATATTCTTACATCATGACCATGCCAAGGTTGTGTTTATCCTTAAATACAAGGCTATATTCTTTGAGTTATTTATTGGAGGATTGTTCACTTACCCTTGAGCATTTTTATTAGACTATAATATTGGAAAGTAAATGAATTACTGTCTGGCTGGACCCATTATATTCAAGAATCTGTCTTTGGTTATTACTGATTGAGAATTAAATTGGCATACTAAGAGTGCTCCAAGACAAGTTCATTGTTTGTTTGTTTTTTTTTAATTTATGAATTTGTACTCAAGAATAATTTTTTCATTATCAATGAAATGTTCTTTTTGAGAAAGAAAATAGTGCCTTATATACGGGAAGTGTTGTAACAGCTGGGCCAGACAAAAAGGTCATTGCAAACTCACAAAATATCAAACGTCATTAACGTGAGAGACAGCTGCTTTTTTTTTTTTTAGCCCAGTCATAGAATTGCCCCCATTTCCCAACAACGTCCAATCTAGAATAAACCTCTGCTTCCTTAGGCCCTCCGAACAGTTCTCAAATGCTAGCACAGAGCCTTCCGATGCCAGTTTACAGAGAAGCAACCTACAGACTTGCCCACTGTTCCCCGTGGTGTGTGCTCTCTCTCACTGTTCAACTCCAGGCGGCCTTTGACTGGAAAGCATCAACGCTTTCCTTATAGCTACTTCTTAAGATAAAAAATATTTTGCCAGCATTTAGGAGTTGAATGCTTTGTGAACTTTTGGGGCTGGCAGCAAATAGTCTAAGGTGGTGGCAGATGGGCCAGAATAATGTCATCCTTCTTAAACATGGCCAGCTACGAACCATCCAGGGGCAATGTGTCAGACTGTTCTTTTATGTATAAAATCTTTTAACATTATCCTTGAAATAAAACTTACTTTAATTGGTTTAAAATATTGAGCACCATTTTTTTTCTGTCATTTTTTAGCTGTAATTTCACATCAGGTTTTTTCTGGAGATATTTTAATTCACTATTTAAAATGAAGTAATATGGTACCTTTAGTAAAAACGTGTGAACTCTTTCTAGTCTAGCAAGACTAGACTCTTTCTAGTCTTGGTTTATACCTGCAAAGAAAATACTATTAAATCAATAAAAATTCATGTAAACTCGCATCAAAACATAGAAAATTTATTATTTTACCTTATTTGGAGAACCTATCATAATAGCAACCTGACTAAAAATATATAAGTACTATATACTTCTTTATACCCTGTTGTCATAAAGTAGCTGATTATCCTATACTCCTGTTAATAGTAAGAAAAGGTGAATATTTTTATCTATTTTTATCTAAATTTTAAGTTAATGAAAGGAAAACACAGATCAAGTAAAACCCCAAATCTGCTTTATTAAAATAATTTTATATGAGAAATTATTTAGATAGGTTCACATTACCCATATTTTGAAGTCACTTATAGACTCTTGGGAAGTCCATTTCTATTAAAAATTTACTCATTAGACATAGTCTTAAAAAGAAATAGAATTTTGGGGTGACACCACATCACACACATTAGGATGGCTACTATTTAAAATGAAAAAAAATAACAAATATTGGTGAGGATGTGGACAAACTCGAACTCTTATGCACAGTGGGTGACAATGTAAAGTGGTGTGGCTACTATGGAAAACAGTATGGAGATTTCTCAAAAATAAAAATAGAAATATTGTGATTCATCAATTTCTTCCTTCAGTAATTCAATTAGATAGGTTCTGAAAAGCTAACACGCTATATATACAGCAAGCCAAACTTTGTACTGGAAAGTGCGTGTGTGCGTGCATGCGTGCGTGCGTGTGTGTGTGTGTGTGTGTGTGTGTGGTCTGTCTGGAAAAAGTCCAGCCATTGTTGATACAACAAGAATGGTTTGTGCAACATTGGTGTAACCAAGGAGAGTGGACTGTAATATATCTATGTAAACAATGATGACTTCATTGTATTAGTCAGTGGGGGTGGTAGAAGCCTTTGAGTGAGCATGTGCACTGTGTGTCCATTGCATTCAAAAGGACTGAGTGAGTAGAGCAACGAATCTGCATCAGATTTTGCATTAAGCTTGAATATTCCTCTGTGGAAACTGTTAGGATGATTCAGAAGGCCACTGCTATGGGCAAATGGTGGTGATTGGCAGCTTCATCATGACAACACGCTCATTCATGCATCATTTGGTAAAATATAAACCACCCAAGGTGACTCAGTCCCCCTACCGCCCAGATTTGGTGCCCTGCAACTTCTGGCTTTTCCCAAAACTGTAATCACCTGTGAAAGGGAAGCAATTTCAGACAATCAATGATTCAGAAAAAAAATGACAAGACAGCTGATGGCGATTGGGAAAACTGTTGAGGTCCCAAGGTGCCTACTTTGAAGAAGACTGAGATGTCATGTCCTATTTACAATGTTTCTTTGTATCTTCCTCAGTTACTGTCTCTATTTTTTATACCACATGGCTGAGTACTTTCTGGATGAATGTAGTTTGTGTAAAATTTTTTTGACTAAATTAAAACTGTACCATTTGCAGCAATTTCAAATTGCCCCATCAAATTTTGTATTTATCCTGATTTACTTATAGTGTTGTTTTCTAAATCTATATCCTAAGATATAGATTTACCCTATTGTTTTTTTCCAGGAATTTTTTATGTAATCTTTTAATACTTTCATTTTTAGTTGTAAACCTAAGTACAATGCGCTCCTCCATTGTTGCCATGGAGCTTTTGCTAGATAAGACATTCCTTTTAAGAAATACATGCAATTCCAGGATGGGTGAATAAAGTGGGTGTTCTTCTTTTTGTAATTAAAATGGAGATGTAAGAATGAATGTCAAATATGACCCCTGACTTCTGGGAGCCCAAGTTGGGCAAGCAAGAGCAGAGTCCAAATGGTATCCGTACAATGTAGAAAGTGTTACAGAGCACCCAGGAAGGGCAGCTGATTCTCTGCAGAAACTACTGAAGCCAAGAATTCGGCATTTTCTGCTCCTGGTTCGTTCTCTGTTTAGGTTTGAGGCTGAGTACTTTTGGTCTAACATTTTTGTGTATTTTCCCATTAGAATATTTTGTTTTTCCATACTTTTTTTGCTCAACAGTGTTAAAAGAATATTGCCTTACATGGTATTAATCAGTTTTACTCTCCAGTTGCTTCTGGGTCATCATCTAAAAGCTTGACACAAAATAAATGAAATGAACAAACTAAGCAAAAGAAAAATATGCACTTCTTCTCCAGCTTGTTCTCAACAACAGTATCATTCTACCAGACACATAGCACTTTCTTCTGCATCCATCTGGAGGCGTCAGAAGATTGGAGTCATTGTGCTGTGGACACAGGAAACTGTGGTCTGGAATGGGGGTGACAGTGTGCTGCGCATGTGCATGCGCTGGTTTGCTAGTTTGCTAGTTTTTTTTTTCTTCATGTTCAAGCTTGTGTAGTCTTGGAAGCTTTTCCTGAAGATGTTAGTAGGCAGTAACTTATTTACCTTGAGTTCTAAAGAGTGCCCTTTCTTTAGTTTTCCTCCTAAGGTATTAATTTATATCTTGTTAATAAAGAAGCAAGATATCTCCAATCTGCAAATCTTAGTTTTTTTGTGCTTCATTTAGTATTTATTTACTCTGTCTGGAACACTAGTACATACACCTACTCACCCAGAGGCCTGGGTCATCGGTGACGAGCAGACCTGATCCTGAAACCAGGCTGGCGTCGTCATTATTAAGAAAGTAACAGAAGAAAGGACTGTGGGCCACGTTCACAGCCGTGGCACGGCCTTATGTCATTTTCCGTGGTCTTGTCCATGTCCCGTTAGAAACAGTCCTTGTCAGGAGAGCTGACTTACACTTCTTCAGTGTTTAACATAGTGCTAATCCGAGATTAATTTTAGTTTTTTAGTTTCTCTGAAACCTCATGCTTTAAAACATGACCGCTTACTTGCATATTAATCTTTAGTCAAGTTTCATAAGGATTGCTACATTGCAGGGTTGATACATTTTGAAATCTAAAGTTAAAAATTAACAAAAAACAAAACATGAAATATAGGAACAATTCATATTGTTTCATTATGGTTTATCATTACTGATACATGGAAATACTCGAAGCTGTCAGAAATCAGTAGGACACCAACTAGTAAATTAAGAAATATTGAATATCTGTATGATAGGAACTTACTACCAATACATACATCTTTCCTTTTAAATGAGGTTTTCTCTCTAGTGAGGAAACAGAGATTTGCCCCTTGTAAGGTTCAATCAGTCTCAGTAAGTTTCTGTCTTTTTTGGTAAAGAGGAGAAGGGAAAGTTCACCTGCATGATTTTTCTAATTACCTTCCTCTGAATAGCTTTTACTTTTACTAGGAAATTATTTAAAACTCTTTTCCCCCCACAATTTTATTAATGTAATATACATCCATTTTTATTCTTCTCATTGTAATTACAACATTCTAAAGACCCAGTGAAGTTTTTAGGACAGTAAGATCAAATGCCCCCCACCCTGCATTTTTGTTATATAAAAGCTATTACTATGAAGGATCGTGGACAAATCTTTTTTCTTACATTTTTTAAATGTTAGGTTTTTTTTAATTAAAATTCTTTCAGGGAGGTTAATGAAAAAGTTCCATTTCCCTGGTTGTTTACAGTGAAAAATAATAAACAATTGTTAGCAAATCAATGCTTTAAAATTTGAAAATCGTTATTGTTATCACCATCATTATTATCTTGTGTTGGAGGTTTACTATGAGCCGAGCATTATTGGCTTTTCTGTTTATATTATCCCCTGTGCTCAGAGCAGCCCATGAGATAAGCATTATTTTCTCATTTTACAGTGAGGAACGGGAAGCTCAGAGGAGGGTTAAATGGTTTGCTCTAACGAGTGTGGCTGGATAGTGGCAGATCTAGGATTCATTCAAAACGTCTGGCACAGAAGGTGATGCTCCTTGGTATGACTAAGCACCTATCTCAGGCCAGTCCCAGGCCATCTCCTCCATGAACATGTACACACACTCTTCTTCATAATGACGGTATTAAAACACAACATTGAACTGAGTACATTTGAGGGTCAGACTGTCTTTATTCAACAGTTCATGTGCCAAGCAGCATCCCATTAGCAGATGGAAAGGAGCTCCCAAGAGCTATGCAAAATGAAAGCCTTTTGTAAGCTGAAGGGGGCAAGAAAAGGAAGCTTCTAGCAAAAAGTGGATTGTTTCAGGCAAGGTCATCTTTCTGTGGGGCATGGAAGGAGTTTGTTGGGCAGATTACGTCCTTAGTGCCAACTAGATAATTCCAGCTTGACGGGTTAAACACATTCCTGGGAGATGCTGAAAACTGCAAGTAGGTTAGGTGTTAGGTCTTGGTTTGATGATGTGGGCTTAGCACAAGTGACTCCATTTTGGGCCTGTTGTCTCTTCAATGAAAGTCATAAAGTTACAAGAAGAACAAGATTAAAAACAGTAATACATCATCCTGAGTTAGAGCCCTTTAGCTTCTCTTTTTATTGTAAGCTGTTCAGTCTTTTTATTATTATTATTATTATTATTATTATTATTATTATTTAACCCATATTATCTAATATCAAAGATTGCTATAAAAATCCCAGAGTCAAATGTTTTTGCCAAAAAACTTTGTTCTTGGTCAAATTATTTCTGAGTGAGGTACTTTTTATATAATGTGCATTTTAAAGGGCCTTGTGAATTAACATAAAAATAATTGTGAACATTATTTTTTAAAACAATGTGAAGTAAATAAAGTTGAATTAAATCATATTAGTGTTAAATTATTTAGAATCTACCTAAGGCCATTTTTTAATTTAAAAAGTAGGATGGACTCTTCAGCTGCTAAAGATAGGTTTGAACTGGACAGTTTTTTTAAAGGCAAAATGTGAGGAACTTGAAGGGAATACAACAGAGCACATTGTAAACACTCGTGAATCAAATTACTATTATTTAACTGACAAAAGAATGTTTTTAGGTGAAGGGTACTGACCGTATAAAGGCAAAAGACACGCGTGATAACGAGGGTCTGCCAGATTCAGAGACTCAAACCGTATCACGATCCTGACGATCCCTGGTTCTTCAGCCCACCCGCCGTTCTGATCCACTTTCTGAGCATTCGTCTGCTGTGTCCTCTGCGCCCTTCCCCTGGCACTCACACCTGCTCCTTCCCGCATCCTCCTGTTCTTCCACTGCCTTCTCTGTTCTTTCTGTTCCCCCTTCCACTGCCCAGTGGCTTCAGTTTCTGCCTGTGTGTTTTTGTCTCCATCTTCTGTCTGTGTGTTTTGTTTTCTTGGGCTTTCATGTTTGAGGCACATGGCTATTGGTAGCTCTGGGGATACAACTCTATAGCTTTTACTAGTTTTTTCATGTAATATGGGGGCTCAAACATCTCAAGGAAGAACTCTGAGTTGCGTGGGTCATATACCTGTACCTGGACCAGTCACTTTTCTGTGGCTGGAATATGATGACTGGTCAGGGGTGGAGCAGGATTCCGTGACTGAGAACTCTACCCAAATCACATAATCACAGTGAAGGAGAGGCAGTTCCCCCAAACAAGGGAGAGAGTGCTTACCAGAAAAAGGGTTTAGTGGGCATTTGGGCAGACAAAAATAGCATGTCTGCTGTGCTTTTGTACTTAGATTTGTATTTCCCCTAGGTCTGACTCAGTACTAATAGCTAAAAATGGAATATTCCTTATGTTAAAAGAACATGATTTTATAAACATTTAAATTTTCATTCCTTTGCAGTTGAAAAGGAGGTATGATTGTGGGTCCTCAGAATCTCATTGGAATCTGTCTTTCAGAATATATAAATGCATCTTTATTATTGCCAACTGAAACAGAAAGAGTAGCTGCCTTCTTTAAACGGTCATTGTATATTCTTTTAAACAGCTTATTCTCCAAAAGAAGGTCATGCCAGGTAGAATTCTATTTGTTGGCCTTATAGTCTATGATCCTAGGTGTTAAATTTCACATGCCCTGTTGAAGAAAATTCTTTATTCCTAGCAGCTTCTAGAGAATGCCTTAGAAAGTATAATCAGTCTATTCTCCACTTACTGAGGAACAGTGTTTGATAGGCAACATTCACTGTAGGTAAAAATCCATCCATCTGCCATACACTTGGCTGTGATAGGCACAATACCAGTCCTCAGAGATGTCCACATACTAATCCCCAGGACCTGTGAATGTTGCCCCAGGGGGTAAAAGAAACTTTGCTGATGTGATTAAGTTAAGGACCTTGAGATGGGGAGATTATTTTAAGTTATCTGGGGAGGCCGCATATAACCACAAGGGTCCTTATAGAAAGAATGAAAGAGGGTCAGACAGAGAAAGAGATGTGGTGTGGAAGCAGAGGTCATAGTGATGCGGGGCCATAAGCCAAGGAATGTGGGCATCTGCTAGAAGCAAGAAAAAGTAAGGAAATGGACCCTCCTTAGAGCCTCCGGAAGAAGTGCAGTCCCGATGATCCATTTTAAACTTCTGACCTCCAGAATTGTAAGAGAATAAAACTGTGTTTTAAACCATTACATTTCTAGTAATTTACAACATAAGTAACCTAATGCATTGACTATGTGACTTTCTATTCAGATTTCTCATCTGTACAGTGGATGATGTGATAATAGACCAGAAGCATTATTTGAGAATTAAATGAGTTCATTCAAGGAAAGTGCCTGTCAAGTAAGATTTTCTATATAATGTCATATGTGAACTCAATTTAGAGACCAGTGGTTGGATCTATTGAGAATAGTAAAGAGTGCATGCATGTGTAGTTGAAGTTCAAATTTATAATTAACAAGTATCCAGCTATCTCATGAAACTCACACATATAATCATGGATCTGGAAGGAGCCTTAGATTTAGAGGTTACCTAATCAAATTTATCACCCCATAAGAATTCTGTATTCCAACGTGGCATTTCTGTGCTATATATAGCCTTATAAGCTATCTACATAATTAGTCCTTATGGAATAACTTAAATGGTTAGCAATATTGCCCCCATTTGTTAAGCCAAACACACTAATTCTTTTTGAATTTCCATTGTATATGGATGGCTAAGCATTTTTCTTTTTCAGGGCTTTCTCTGAAATACTAATAGTAGCAGTTAGAACCCTTCCTATAACAGTAATCACCTCTACTGCTTCAGTCTTTTATACCGTAAACTAAATAACCTCACTCCTTATTCTTTTATTCTGATAGAACGTAAGTTTCCATTTACTTTTTTGTAAATTTGTCACATTGATTCACTGAACTTCCTGTCAAACCATCTTCAATGTAGTTTCATCTGGGCTAGTCTTAAAGGAATTTTTAGTCTTCATTTATATATTTGAACAATTGACTTTTTTTTTTAATCCTCACCCAAGAACATGCTTGCTGATTTTAGAGACAGAGTAGGCAGAGAGGGACAGAGGAAGAGAAACATCAAAGCAAGAGAGAAACATTCATCTGTTGCCTCTCCTAAGTGCCCTGATCAGGAACCAAACACGCAACGCAGACATGTGCCTGACCAGAAATCAAACTCATGACCATTCAGTTTACAGGATGGTGCTCTGACCAAGTGAGCCCCACCGGCCAGTTGACTTTTTTTGTTTTTAATTCTAATAACAGAACATTATATTTAATCCTCATTATTTTATTTATTTATTTTTAAATTTTATTTTATTGATTATGCCATTACAGTTGTTCTATTCCCCCCTTCATTCCCCTCCACCCTGCACCCCCACCATTCCCCCCCTTTAGTTTATGACCACATGTCTCAAGTTCTTTAGATTCTATATTTCCCACACTATTCTTGCCCTCCCCCCATCTATTTTCTACCTACCATCTCTGCTACTTATTTTCTGTACCTTCTCTCCCCTTCTCCTTCTCCCACTCCCCTCTTGCTAAACCTCCATGTGATCTTCATTTCTATGGTTCTGCTCCTGATCTAGCTGTCCTCTTAGTTTGCTTTTGTTCTAGGTGTAGTTGTTAATATCTGTGAGTTTGCTGTCCTTTCACTGTTCGTCTTTTTTATCTTCTTTTTCTTAGGTAAGTCCCTTTAACATTTCATATAATAAGGGCTTGGTGATGATGAACTTCCTTGCATTTGACCTTATCTGAGAAGCACTTTATCTGCCCTTCCATTCTAAATGAAAACTTTGCTGGATAGAGCAATCTTGGTTGTAGGTCTTTGGTTTTCATGACTTGGAATACCTCTTTCCAGCCCCTTCTTGCCTGTAAGGTCTCTTTTGAGAAATCAGCTGACAGTCTGATGGGAACTCCTCTGTAGGTGACTATCCCCTTATCTCTTGCTGCCTCTAGGATTCTCTCCTTCATTTTAATCTTGGCTAATGTAATTATGATGTGCCTTGGTGTGTTCCTTCTTGGGTCCACCTTCTTTTGGGACTGTCTGAGCTTCCTGGATTTCCTGGAAGTCTATTTCCTTTGCCAGATTGGGGAAATTCTCCTTTATTATTTGTTCAAATAAGTTTTCTACTCGTGCCTGTTCCTCTTCCCCTTCTGATACCCCTATAATTCAGATGTTGGAGCGTTTAAAGATGTCCTGGAGGTTCCTAAGCCTCTCCTCATTTTTTTGAATTCTTGTTTCTTCATATTTTCCTGTTTGGTCATTTTTTCCTTCCTTCTGGTTCACTCCCTTGATTTGAGTCCCAGTTTCCTTTGCATTACTAGTGGTTTCCTGTGCATTTCTGTTAATTTCAATTAGTTTAGCCTTCATATGTTCCTCTAATTTGTGAGTAAAATCAACCAGTTGTGTGAGCATCCTGATCACCAGTGTTTTGAACTGTGCATCTGAAAGTTTTGCTATTTCTTTGTCACTTAGAGTTATGGGCTCTGGGGTTTTGAGATCTTCCTGAGCCATTTTTGGTCTGTTCTCTCCCGTTAAGTATGAGGAGCACAGCCTTAGGTGTTCACCAGGGCAGGGCCACCCAGGTCGCTAGGTTGTGACGCAGTATTTAGGGGCGGGGTCAGAGCGGGGAAATGGCTCTTCCCCCTCTCCTGCTTCCTGCCACTGAGTGAGGAGTCTTAAGTGTTCACCAGGGCGGGGCCGCTGAGGTCGCTGGGTTGTGACGCTGTACGTGGGGGCGGGGTCAGAGCAGGGGAAATGGCTGCCTCCTCCGCGGCCTCCTCTGCTGCCTTCCGCCGCTGGGGCCTGCTTGGTCCCCATCTCACTGCCCACTCCCTCGCCAGTCTATCTGTGCAGGAATGCACAACCACAGTCAACCCGCCGCCCTGTGCCCTTGCTGGGTTGCTGGTTGCTCACTGGGCCCGCCCTTTGCAACCCCACGCCTGGGATCCCGCGCGCCTGAGTCCGTCTGACCGAGTTTTCCTGCGCAACCCTGCTCCGCAAGCTGCTGGCTTTGCCCCTCTTACCGGTCAGGCTGAAGAATTTGTTGTTATCAGACTTCCGAAAAGTTCAATTTTCTGTGTTCTGGCTGTGTTTTCTGTTGCTAATATTTTGTTGTCTCTAAACTTGGTTGTGTGAGAAAGCACTGCGTATCTACCTGTGCCTCCATCTTGGCGGAAGTCTAATCCTCATTATTGTTCTTTCAATGCACATCGTCATTTGCCATCATTTTGTATCCTAAGCTCAGGTTCCTGAAGACCAGATTTTGTTCTTTCGTGCATAGCCAGCTGTTCCTTTTCTTCAAATTTCTGTTGCTTTTAAGTTAGTCAGCAAGTTTTTCGGTCCTGTGCCTAGGACTTCAGAGTCACTAGACATGCTCTATATTTTGTTTGGTAAAGTTGTTCATCTCTACAAGGTTCAGGAAAAGTGACTAGTGGTGTGCTGGACACGTTGTCTAGGCTTACTCTTCGTCACTTCCCGGCGCATGTGTTTGGGTGGGTAGCCTTATAGAAAGCTCGTGCTGCCCCCAGGAGTCATCGGCAACCACCCCGATCTTCCCTCTCTGGATACTGTTGCGCGGTGCAAGGATTCTTAAGAACCAGTATTGCATGGTTCTCTCCCTTGATCACCTACTAAGAAAAGCCTCATTTTGCATTCTTCTGGTTGTTAATGCTCAGTTCTTCTTATGTTTTACTCACCTCTGAGTTCCTGGCCTTCTTGGTGTCTACCTCATAAACCTTATTATTGTATTCTTTCCCCTTCCTAACCTCATTTCTGCCTTTACTTCACTATTCTCCTTCTCCCTGCCTTCTTCCTTCATCCCCTCCCTTCCCTTTTCTTCTCTTTCCCACTCATGCCTCCACTCCCACCAAGTAACTCTTCAGAAGTCATGTTCTGAGCCTCAGAAGTTCCCTGTGCCTTGGAGCACCCTTCTTATCTCACCCAGAGAGAACTTGCTGAATTTAGCGACGGTGTTTGCTAAGTTTCGTATGTCCATTATTTATTATGTCTGTTCAGCACATAGCAATTTTAGATATGCACCGTTCCCCAGTGCAGGAGGCGCTGGCCACAGGTGGCATCATGAGGTGGCCCTGGTGCCACATTGGAAATAATATTTTGTATATGTTGGGTTGAGCAAAGTATATTATTAAAATTAGTGTCTTCTGTTTCTTTACCTTTTTTACTAGAGAATTTTTAATTAATTAACTATGTGCCTTGCATTATAGTTCTACTGGACAGAATTTTTAGACACTATAAATTAAAAGGAAATGCACAAAGAGGTTAACACAAAGGAAAAGCTAAAAATGAATATCACATGAAAAAATAAGAACATGCCTAGCATTCTACAGCTGTTTTACACCGACATAACTGCCCCTACACATCTTCCCAGGCCCAGAGAGCGTGGCTGTTGTTCCACAATCTGACGGAGCTTTGCAGTAGTTGACTCTGATTTGTCAAATACGGTGAAATTATATTTGGAATCATCTATATTTGAATGCATAGAAATGTGTAATGTATTTCAGAAAGAAACTCCATCGAGAGCAGAGAAATTAAAACAAGTTAGCGGTTCTGGTGAAAATGTGGCTATTCAGAGTGATTTAGTCACTGAGTGCTTCAAGAGACTTCATGTTTATGGCGCAGTTTTTTAATAAGGCTGAGTGGTGCGTAATTTTTGTATGACGGTCGTTGAAAAATTCATGGGAGCAAAATAAGTCCATCAAGCAGGAGAAATACCAGAGTATTCAAAAACACACTTTCCCCTTCTGCTGTGTTTCTTAATATTTGATGTGAAGTAACGTATTTGTATTAAAATCATGATTTCAAAAAGAATTCATTTTTTTAAACCAGTATACAGATTTATCTTTTTATTCAAGAAACGTATGTAGCAGCACCAATCTCTGCCTTTGGTCATCTCTGTATAAAAATGGCGGCGACCATTTCTTACAGGCAGGTTCTACAATAAAGTTATGGATGGTGCAGAACTAAAACCTAACCCCGGAAAAGCGGTTGTTACCATCCGTGTCTGAACATCCTGGCAAGGTCGCATGCGTGCAGGGATGTGTATCTCAGGGTAGCGTAAGCAACTTTCCAAAAAAAATAGAGACTTCTGAATAATCATCTACCAAAAAGATAACACCAAGCACTGAAAATTTTATAAATCTATTTTTGCCCTTGGAGAAATAATAACTAGGTACACAAAGACAAGAGTGTTGACTCATTTCATTACTCTAAATATTCGATTGTCTTATAGATGTTCTGATGGAAATGTTGCTGGCCTGTTCTGCTGGGTATTTAAAATAAGAAGGAACTAAACACTAAAACTGATACTAAAGGATGGGGTTAAATATGTTTCAGATAAAGACATTAAAATGTACAGTTGACGTGTGGCTTCATGCTCTCCAGACCCTATAGGGGAGTGCTTCTCAGTAAGGTAATTCTAAGATGATCTGAAATTGAACATCTCCTACTTCTATTTCTCCTGTTTGCCAGTTCAACTAAAAATATTTTCCCAACTTCTATTTAGACAGACTTGAAACAGCAAAATACTACAAAATAATTTTTAAAAAATATGTAAATATGTGCTCTTCATTTTCTCAACTTTAAAATATTTCCTTGGTATTTTCCTGCAACAATAAATATCCTCACATAGTCTTTTCTCAACTTGTCAAAATAAGGAAAGTAATTTATGAAAAAAGTTAAAACCGACAACATTGTGATGGCATAATAAATAGCTCGTTTTATTAACTTTATAGTAAAAAATTGTGAAGTAAACTAAGTGAATGTTCAACAGTATTGGGTTTTTTGAAAAGCTCATATTAAGCTCAGAAAAGGCACAAGCTGGCTTTCCAGACTATCTCAATAGCCCTCTTCATAGTCTTTTAGATACAGTTCCCTAGTTCCCGACACAGCGTCCTAGTCATGCCCTTACAGTAAGAAATCATGGGAGGGGCATTGAGTGAGGGGGTATACCTTGTCAGTCAGCTGTGAACCCTCAGTGTCTGTCTTGAGGTTGGCTGTACTAGAGTCACAGACTGTTCAAAATTCATAATTAATGAACTAGCTATATTATTTAAATAGCTTATTTTAACTTACTGGGCATTTCTCAGTATATGAAGTCTGAATCTGTGGTGATATATCCAGTACATACAAGCTGAATGAACAAAATGTTGCTACTTGATTATGTTCAGAAAGATTATTGGGCCAAGTATTAATCTAAGATCTAGATATAAATATTTTAAATTTTACCATTCGTTTATAGCTATGTAACATGATAACCCTGGTCACTCCTGTAGCTAACAAGATCTATTAAATGCCTTCTCTCTGCTTGATATTCTTTCCATTCTTATTGTCACCACTTACTGTCCTTTTTCCTCTCACCATCCTCCCAGTTTCTAGGTCTTAATTGACTGAGTTACCAAGTTAAGTTCAGTTTTAATTAGCTTACTATGCTGCCCCCCCAAAGTACTCCTTATTTCTGTGCCTTTCAAAGTAATGTTCAACTCTACAACCCAATATTCAAGATCCTTTCAAGTATAGGGCAAATTTATTTTTGAAATTGTTATTCATTGTCCCCCATTCCACTTCACCTTCCCAACATGGATTGTAAATTTGACCTCAGTCAGTTTTCCCCAAATATACCTTGCATTTTTCTGAATTTCTTTGCTCATGTTGATTATTATCCTAACTCCAATGCATTGCCACATGTTAAAATCATGCCTGAAAGTGCATAGTCAACCATATATGTGGTTTACTTTATGAAATCACTCCATATCATTCCAATGGAAAAACACTTGTCAAAGGGCATATATTTCTGTTCAAACTTTGCCATTACATAGTTTTAAAATTTTAAGCAAGTTATTTACCTATTCTGGGTTTTAACTGAATCGTGTAAAATAAGGATATCAAACCAAGTTTATCTTGTAAAACCTGTTCTAAGACTATATTTAGAATTAGTGAGTATAAGGTTCTTTTAAAAAACAAACAAAAACAGAGATTCTTAATCTATGGTAAGTTTATGGCCCAAAACGTCTGTAAAAATTCTAAAACTGCAGGCAAAAAACTTGAGTTTATGTTCAGATGTTCAAATTATTTTCTTTCTCAGAATAGTCTGAAGCTGCTCTCATTAGCTCCTTAACGTGGTTCATGATCCAGAACAGGAACTATCATTTCCCTGACGTGAATCTCATATTTACAGAGACAGCCACTGTGTCACAGGCTCTCTCTCAGTCCCAGTGGTAAACAGCTAAACAAGAACACAGTGCTTAGCTCCATTATCTTCTGAAAGTGGTCCTCACCCACTCCTCAGCACACCTGACAGTGTTTGTACGGCTGATACCGTTCCGTGAACAAAAGGTGTGCACAGCAGCCTGCTAAGTGCACAAGATACTCTGTGGGTGTGGCACTGCTCCTGGTGTGCAAGCTCTAATTACATCACTTCTTCTCCTGCTGGTTCAAGATTCAGTACATGGTACAGTAGCATAGCTATATTATGCTTGGCATATTGTAGATAATGAAAATATATTTGTTAAATGAATAAATAAATGATGCTATTCAAAGGAGAACTAATAAATGTCATTTTAAAGAAAGAATGAGAGAGTGAATGAGATTATGCCTAGGATGCTACCATTAATCAGACTTCACTAAAGTCAATTAACTCTAGCTCTGAATAAAAGATTCAGTGACACTTTGGGGAAGATAGAGGAAAACAATAAGCATCTGCAGCTGAGGAAGTCATAATTGGTGCTTCTCGGGAACACCAAAATTGCAAAGTTACTACATGTTCCAGAGACTGTAAACCAAGGATGAAATAGTCAAAGAGTAAAATGCAATCATACACAATAATCACAGTGAAGGTACGACAGTCCTTACATCATTCAAAGGTGGTCACTTGGACTTGTGCCTTAGCCTTTGTTTCCTTCATTCCTTATAGTTGTCTAAGAAGCAGGGGTTGACAATGCAAACAGGTGTCTCATTAACGCTGGGCCCTCAGCAGGCTGATGCGTGAGGAGCCAGGCACACTGATACGAGCAAGGACTGCAGGAAGGTAATATTCTTTTCACGGACAATGGTATGGTTCCTGTTCAGCAAAATAGACTTTGTTTGTGTATTCTCATAGCTCTGAGATTACAGGTCCTCTGTATCAGACAGTTCCTGCAATGAAGAGATCAAATGTGTATGTATTTTCTGTTTAAAATATATATATAAAAGAGAAAGAACAAGTGAGAAATGAAGAACTAAAAGGTATGTGAGTGAGCTGAATGGCCCCCACAAGAGGCACCGCTGGGATTTCTAGCTCAGAGGTTATAGCATTACTGTCTTATTTCTCAGCAGTCAACTTTTTCTCTTTTGTTTTAATGTCTTTCTATAGATGGAATGTCCATAATCTAGAATTAAGAATTTTTTAATATTTAAAGAAGGTATAACTTGCCAGCTTTCTTGTAAAGTTAAACATATGTACCATACAGTCCAAACCCCCATCCCTAGGTGTTTGCTTAAGGCAGATGAAGGTGTATGTCCATACCAAATCCTGTCTGAATTTTTATAGTCGCTTTATCCATAATTACCAGAAGTTGGAAACAACCCCAGTGTCTATAAACTAGTGAATGGATAAGCAATTTCAGGTGTAGTCAGTTAATGGAAAACCACTTAACAGTCAAAAGGGACAAATACTTTTATGACCAATGACATAAATGAATCTCAGCATTTATGTCACGTTCTGTAAAATGGTAAATTCCAGGGACATCAGATCAGTGGTTGCCGTGGAAGGGGGTTGGGGTAGGGGATTGACTGGGGCCTGGCCTGAGGGACCCTTCTAGGTGACAGCAGGTGTTCTGTCTGGAGATAGTGGCCACACAGCCATGCAAGTGGGTGAAAAGTCACAGAACCATGCGCCTGAAAAGGGGTCAGGTTTACTCCATTTAAATTATACTTCAATAAGGAAATAAAATACGAAAAGACATGGTATATCCACTATGTCATAAAACATCCCAGTAGAGTCTGGGGTCCTACCCTAAAATCAAAGTCTTATTTTTTTTTAGATGAAATATATCTTCACTATATTGTACACCATGTGACTCAAGTTTTGCTGCCAAATGAATTTTAGAGCTTTTTAGATTTTGGATATGAAAATCTAAAATTATGGATAGGAATCCAAATCTAAAATTTGGATAGGAAATTGTGGATTGATCACTATAGACAAAGGACCACTTGTATAGGTCAAAGAATATAAAACTATTGGCCTATTTTGGATCAAATACAGATTTTACATTTCCAAACCACTTCTTGGGAAACACACACCATGATAGTCAAAAATCATTGCCCCTCTTCCAGCCCTGGCCAGCAGGTGGCGCAGATCATAGGTGACGGCTTACGTAATGGTGGACACTCCAGGCATCCAGACTCAGTGCGTGGTGTCACAATCTGCTAGGCTTAGAACCAGAGCTCCCTCTTGCCCTCCCTTCTTGTCTTCTGTGTGAGGTATCAGAGGATCTTTCCTTAAAGTTCAGACAAACTTTGCACAATATCTCATTGGTTCACAACATCCTACAGAAGCATGTCATAACTTGTAACATCTACCTTCAGAGAATGTATAATCTTGTAATACAGCTCTTTAACCAGAGTGTATTTATATTTATGTTCCAACTTGTAATACTTACATTTTAACAAAAAAAATAAATTACGGCAGAAAGTCTTGAGTCACATTTCAGACATAATTGACAGAATGTCAGAAACTGATACTTAAAACCTTGATAAGTATCTGTAAGTGGGTGTGTATCTTAGAAGTTGCTGGGATTAAGCAGAGTCATATTATTGCAGTCCAAGAAACTGGTTACTAACAATCATATTATTTATTGATTACATGATATATTTTTCAGAGCCTTTGTTATGCTTGAATGTTGTATTTTTGAAATGTTTTAGAATATTGGTTTAGGTTTTTGTATTGACATGGAGTATATTATAATTTTTACCTCTTAAATATTGTAACACAAGGTAATAAATAACATTATATTTGGGGGTCTTCTTTCTTTGAAAAATCATTAACAATATCATTGATTCATTGAATCAAATTCATTGATTCCCAGCTAAATCAATGAATTAGAAAATTCTTTTTAAATAATAATCTTGGTTTATGTCTGGTTCCATACTTAAGTGAACTTTTCCTTTTTTTAATTTATCAACAAAATAGAGAATAGTGCAGTTTGGGTAAAATTGCTTTATACCTACTCTATAATTCCAGGTACTACTTTTTAAAATAGTTTAGTAGAGATTTTTTTCAAGGCAATTTCATTTTTTTCTTATAGTCTGCTTAGAGCAACACTAAAATTGTCTTAGAAAAAGATCTGAGCAATATTGAGAATCAAATGCAGGATGAGAATTTTACAGGAAGCTTCAACTACAGGATGAGGCTTCTCGGAAGTGAAAGTGACTCTCGGGGTCACACACGGAAGAGGCAGAGTTAGGACGCGCTCTGAATCTTTTATCGTATAGCCCAGTGGTTTTCCCTGTGTTTCACGCTGATGAAGTTGTGTGGTATTTAAGAGAGAGGAAAAAAGTTTATAGAGTTTGGGCAGTAACAATTTTCAGAGTAAGAATAATATAGAAAGTATTTTATTAGAGTAAAAGATGACTTCTTAAGTTGTCATTAAAATCACTCTAGAGTAACATGGTCCCAGAAAGGGTTCAGCTGTTCTAACATTCTGTCTGCCTCTCCAGTGCGACTGTCACTAGCCACATGTGCCAATTGAAAACCCTGAAATGTGACCAGTACAGCTGAGGAACAGAATTTTCATTTCATTACGAAATGAAATGAAATTTTCATTATGAAATTTTTGTATTCACTTTGCAGTTAGCAGCCATGTGAGAGTTGTGGATACTGTATTGGACAGTGGGCTACAGCGGTGGTTATGATGGTATTGTAGCATGGGTCATGTTTAATGTTATTTAACTTTGGCTAATTAAAAGGTAAAAGTTGTAGGCAGCAAAAGAAGGAAAGTATCTTCACCAGGAAGGTACTCTGTTCACGCCTAGAATTTGAAAGCCCCAAATTATTTTATGTGTAGAATGGCTGTGGAGTGTTTTATTTATCATTGTTCGAGACTTAACTAATGGTATGGACTTGGAAGCAAGTACCAAAATGAGTGCGAAGAACAATTGGATTCAGAAGTAAGAAAAAAGGCATTGAGAATTCTGATAACTCTGATTTCCCCCCAATTGTCTGGAAAATATTTATGAAACATTTCAGAGAGAAAAAAAATTAAAAATTCTGGGAGTCATTGTCATATATAGTAGATTAGCAGTTAGTTTGAAATTGCTCTTGGTGGAAGACATAGCTTTAAGTCCTTGAGATTGAATTATCTCCTGCTGCTTTAGTGAAATTCCCTCCATAACTACATAGCTGCTTCTAAATTTTCAAACTATTAGTAAAAACAGTTAATCTAATATTAATCTAATAATATTTTATCCTACACATAGACTGTCAATTTAGTTATAAGAACTCAGTATCTCTCAGATACTCAGCAAGTATCTCTTATACTTGCTGGTACCTTGATGAAAAAATGTCTATATGAAAATTATCAGCTCATGGTACTACTTAGTAATTGGCAACATAAGGTCTTATACCTGGTAACTGGGGTTCTTTTTTTAAAATTATTTTTTAACTTTTTAACTACAGTTGATCTTCAATATTATATTGGTTTCATAACCCAGTGTGATTAGACATTGATATAACTTACAAAGTGAGTACCCTGATAAGTCAAGTACCATCTGACATCATGCATAGTAATTACAATGTTATTAACTATGTTCCCTATGCTGTATTTTGCATCTATCTCCATGCCTATTCTGTAACTACCGATTTGTACTTCCTAATCCCTTCACCTTTTTCACCCGTCCCACCAGCTCTCCTCCCATCTGGCAACTGTCGAAATGTTCTCTGTATCTTTGAGTCCATTTCTTGTTTGAAGTCTATATATAGCTCTTCCCTCGAGATACCTAAAGCATGAGGAATTAAAGCATGCTATGGGAAATGCAGAATGCATCGATCATTTGAATAGACTTGGAATGGATTTTCTTCCTATTCCCTTGGTCCAAAATATTTTTTAAAACTAAAATTGCCTTTTTTTTCTTTGCCCATGTTTACAAGCTCATATGAAACACCAATGCTTTAAAATAGTTTTAATGGTAATATTTGGCTTATATTATATAAATATGTTTGATGTTTACAGTCATTGTCATCATTTTTAAAATTGTTCTGTTGCTGTTATTGTTTTGTTACTCTTTTGTTTACACTGCTTCTTTGAAAGCTCAAATTTGTCTGGTTTGTGCTCAAATATTTGCCTCATTCAGGGCCTGATAGTGAATAACAGTCATGAAACCTTAGACAATTCACTTAACTGCCTAGTGTCAGTTCCATTATCTGTAAATGAACCTGTTGTGGATGGTCCCTTAGGAGAGTCATTCTGAAATTGAAGGTGAGGTGACAGGGGAAGGGTGACTTTCAGATCACACCCCCTAATGGCCTGTAACGAGTGATGTTACTGATAGGCGTCTATTATGCCTGGCTTCAAAGTGGAGAAAAGAAAGGTCATGATTCTTTTAATTCCTTGCTGCTTTAAGAATTTGTGATTTCATGATCATAATTCTTCCATGCTCTTCCATCCCAACAAAAACAAATGATATCATTTTTACAAAATTAAGCCTACTCAGATCCTGTCAGTTGGTAAAGAAAGGGGCAAAAGCCCCTCAAAATGTTAAAATTGAGGTAAGTCAATCATGACTTCTGTTTATTGATATTGGTATTCTTCGTATTTATTCAAAAAGTCATTTGTCTTCTAACCACCTCAAAGAAGTACAAAGGGGAGTTTTACTTTTAACCTTTATTTTAACTGTCATTCTGATGGCATGTGTTAAAGAGGTATCTTTAACACATCAGCTCATAGGCCCCATTGTCTGTGTAACCTGTGTGTGTATCTTTACATGTGTCCTATCAATAGTTTACTAATGAGAACAGTTCAGACTTTTGAAAGTAAACTTTTGGCTTGCTTATTCTTTTTATCCTACTTATTTTATTCTCATCAATGAAAAATATTTTAAGCCATCCATCTCTCCATTCCTGCCTGCTATTATCTTGACTATAATTGCCTGGTTTCCTTTCTGGCTGATCTATTGCTAGCCTTTATCTGAATGTTATTAAAGAATATAAATGCTCCACAGAGCATCATAGTCTCAGCCAGAATATTTTCAGATTCTCAGCTAAAATGGAAAGAACCTGAGGTTTGGCTGATAAGTAAGTAGTTCAGATTTGTTGTCAGAGTGTATAAGGACCTCTAAATTCATTGTTAGTTGTAGCTGCGATGTGGCATTTGAAAAATAGCTTCAACTGTTTATGGATTGTGGTCCTTGGGCACCAGATAGTGGATGTTGGAATGTATTGCAGAAAAGCTGATTAAAGCTCCAGGATCTCTAACAGTACCCATAAAAAGCCATTTGTAAGACCTCTTTTCTTTTTGAAAGCTTTGTTTTATTATCAACTTATCCATGAGGGAATAACATTTTTGCCAAAAATGTGCCTTTGGAGAAAACATCAATGAGCTATACTTAATGAGAAGTTTATGCAGGTAGACTGATTTGAACTTTCAAGATCCTAAATACTGTGCAGTTTTATTACCCAGTTTACTGGAGTCATGCTTTAGTATGACTTACATTTCAATAGTAGCTACTTTCAGTGCCCAGTTTCAATGAGTTTGTACTGTACGTCAGGGTGTTTGTAGTCCAAATGTAAACCGTGTCAGAGTTCATTGTCTCACTCTACCTGCATCCTCTTTGCCTTGGGCCACGTTCCTTCCCAACAGAAGTTCAGTGGAGTGGAGCGTGGAAATAGTTTACATAATCTCAAAACTCACAGATTTTTCAGTATATTTTATACTCCCCTGTTAAATATTTTTGAAAATTTTTGAAATGTTTTCATTGTTTTTGAAATAATGTTCAGATTTCCGAGAGGACCATCTCATTCTCTGCCTTGTTCTTACCCATTCCCCCCACAAGTGCCATTTGTTTTAGGATTACAGGGCTACCGTTTTCCTTCGAATTTTTCTTACTTTGGTTGCTTCCTTCTCCCCTGTCCTTCTTCACCCGAGGATCACTTGTTTTTCCCTCAGAACTCTGCCCAAGTTTCCCCTCTTCCGTCACGGAAGGCTTCCTTGAACTATAATTACCTGTCTTTTATTATTCCCATTTAAACTAGCCTTTTAGCTCTTTATAGCATTTTATTAGATTTTCTTTATACTCTGCTGTAATCTTTTGTTTACTTGTCTACCTCACTTCATAGACAAATGGTCCTTGAGTTCAGAGACGATAGTGTCTGTTTTGGTTTTGAATCAAGCATATAGGCCTTTCAAAGAAATGTTCATTGACTGACAGAAAGAATAACTTTTATAGATAATTCATAATTTGACTGACTTTGCTCTTGATAGTTAAGATATTTGAGGATATGGGTTATGCCATTTTCCTCAAAGGAGCTTTTTAAATTGACTCACTAACTGCCATATTGCCAACTAAAATGTTGAATAAAGATAGGTTTTTGGCTTTGAGAAGCCAGGAACTTTATTGTAAAGGGGCATAATAGTATAAATCTTAAACTGTCAGTCAATCAAAGAATCAGGAACAATGTATGGGAATGAGGAAGACCTGTGATCACACACGCGTTCTGACTCACCTGAGCATGCTTGCAGCCCGTGGCGTTCGTGGCGCAGTTTCCTTGGGGAAGAACAGATATTGAGAAACTTCTTCCTTATTGGAAAATAACTCCTTCTAGTTTTCAGATTTTTAACATAATCTTTGAGAAGCAAGACATAGGGGATAGAACTTAAACGTGCACTTGCTGGCCCTGAGCTGTCTTTATAGTACCTGCATCAGTATTCTGTCTTGTGTAACAAAACAGGAACAAAATGCCAAGAAGTCTGTGTCTACAAGGAAGATTTTAAAAAATAACTTAAGCTTATTTCTTAACAGCATTAAAATAAAATTATTTCATTAATAGTATAGCCAACTGAGTCAGTGTATTATAGCTGAATCATAGCCATGGCTATTCTTTTTATCTTTGAATGAACAAATACTATAGTATTAAAATTCCTGGTTCTCCAATTAAGCTTTCAAAAGAATCTTGTTTGTTAGATCTTGACTACTCGAGGAAGTTTGTATTGAAGGTCTTAAATTATATACCTCCGTTCAGTGTGTGATACATTAAAAAATAGAATAAAGAGAAAATATTTACATCACATTAGTTGGATATCTGCTCATTCTCAGAGATCCTAGCCTCCTTTTTAAAAATATCTTTAAGATTTGTTTGTTAAAATTTGGTATTAAATTTGTATCGAGTGCACAGTTTACAGCATGTTAGAATATTACCGGCATTTAAGAATGTATTCACTGTTTTGGGTTTTGGAGCACTGCCTCCAAGAGGTTTATAGCATTTGGTACATTGTTCACGTATTGCTAGTCTACAGACCTATCCTAATCGAGGCAAAGGCTTCAAGGTTCTGATTTGTTTCCCCTACTGCTATAAAGCGCAGCAATGGTAATTAATGGGTTTTTTAAACTCTCCATGTCTTTACAAATAAAATTGAATTTTTTGAAGACAAGTAATTCATACCTTTAAAGAGCCACATTATTTTGCTTTTGTCTCAGAATGTATTATGCTTCACAAGTATACTGTGACAGGCTGAATAGAAAAGAGGGGGAGGGGACATTGTCTTCAGCTGGCATGCTGTTATCAGAGGGAATGTGTTTCTGGACACGAGATTTAGCATTCATTGGTTGTCTGAAGAAAGCTATTTCATCTGAGGATTGGACAAGAAGCTGCGTCAATTTGCTGCCCGTCTCCAAGGCACTGGTGATGCTGCCTTCACAAGCTGGCTAACGTCACGGCTCCATCACCCAGTGGGGTGTGGACTATCTTTTTCTGTTCTTCTCTATTTAATTCTCTATTTGCTGCCTACTGCATTTCTTAATCTGTCTTCTGCCAAATGCTAACAGCATGATATTTTGCAATCATCTAGGTGAATACAAGAAAGACGAACTCCTAGAAGCTGCTAGGTAAGTGATTCCATTCATTTTAAGTGAGTATAATGCATTTAAGGGAGAATAGGGGGAGGGCAGGTGGAGGACTATAAAAATTATAACATGTTATTGTCTTGCTTAGATTTTATGCAATAATGCAGATAAAACCCTATACTGAATCTTTGTGCACTTTATTTTACATAATTAGTGTATGAAATGAGATATTCTTTAGTATGGTGATGATTGTAATGTTAATTTTATTTGGAGCATATCTTAAGGCACCTGCAAAGCTCAGTTGCCTAGCTTTTCCAATGGTATTCTTGGAGTATTTAAATATCTATACTTTCATTTCACTTTAAATTTTTTTCTAATTTTCAAAAGCTTGAAGGAGAGGCATAAAGTAAATGTTAAAGTTCTCATCCATTTTCTTTTGTTCTTGCGTATTTATAATTTAATTGATTAGCTTTTTACAGCATTTTGTATGTATTTTTAACTCCTGTGTTTTAGATCACTTATCGAAATAAAGTTTGTTTGTAATTAGGGAGGTGACTTTATGCAGATAAATAAAACCAATAAAAATATAGAAAGCCACATTTGCTAAGCTGCACAACTATGATGATTAACCGAAATTAATTAGGGATATATTAATTGAATTGAATATAGCAAAAGAGATTCATTCAGAACCATATAAAAGAAATTGAAGGAAACCCATATTCTTTTCCACTTTAAAAATATATATATATCTATAAATACTCGTAAGAAGCTTTGTAATTTTAAGAGAAGTGACTTACACCTTTTCACAGGAGTGGTAATGAAGAAAAACTAATGGCTTTACTGACTCCTCTAAATGTGAATTGCCATGCAAGTGATGGACGAAAGGTAAGTGGCTTAAAATATTATTGTCCCCTTCCGTGATTTATTTTTGCCTTCCGGTTAAAATGTTTGAAGTTGGCATATATGTGTAAGCATACAGAACTGTATTTTTGCTGGCATCACTGTAAAATGAAATGCTGCTGTATCTGTTATTGGCAGTTGTGACATATTCATAGAGCTGGTAAAGCATGGGTCTTCAGCCTTTTCCCTTCAGATGTCAGACACTGGAAGTTGTCTGTTAAATGGAACTGCGGCTCTGTCGGTGATTGGAATTATAACAACATATATTATTTTCTGTGTGTGATCATGGGAATTGGAAATACCTGTTCATGCCCTGTTTGACCATCTTTGTTAGGATATATGCATTTTTGATTTCTTGTTTGACAGAGGAAGATTTATTTACTAGATACCAGTACTTTTTCCATTTAAAGCTGAGAAAATGTTGCTAATGATTTTTTAGATCTGTGTGACAGCCCCGCTTTTTTGTTTATTGTTTGTTACTGGCTAAGTTTTTATCATGGTATATTGAAGGAAATACATGAAAGCAGAGAGAAATACTGTGTTAATATACAGTTGTCATAAATGTAAGGTGGTGTATAAAATGTACAACTGGCATTTCATTATCTGCTTCGTATTCTTGCTGAATATAGACCGAAATACAGTCCTTTACAGCCTTTGGTAATTTACTGAGAAGTTTACCAGTGTTTTATTTACCTAATAGTTATTGGAAAAACAGAGCACTCTGTTGTAAATATAAAATCTCTTTTTAAATGGCAGTTAATTTTTTAATGTTAAAGGATTGCTTTTATATTTTAAAAACCTAAAATAAGATATTTTAAAAGTTACAATGCACATGTTGAGGGAGATCATCTTGTGTTTAATATTTAAAGAATTAATTTGCTTGAAATTATTTATATTGAAACTATGCTATGAAAAATATCAGGATGGCAGTGCCCCTTAGAAATAATAAATTATTTTGCCTTTAAAAGTTATTTTTCTGAGTAATAATTTTATAGATCAGAATTACACAGTTTTCCTTTACTGCTTCCACACTTTTTTCCATTCTAATGGATCCCATATAATTAATAGTGGCTAGGAACTGAATGCCTTAGATTACCCCTTATTGTGGGCGACTTGTGTATACAGCCTGCTGAGCGTTCAATCCCCCTGGGTGACATGAGGAGAGAATTCTCTTTTGTGTAAGGTTAAATTATATATATATATCAAGCTCTAAACTAGCAAAGATTTACTCAGTACTACTGAGAGCTTTTTGGAGATTTTTTAAAATCAGTTCTTCTTTTTCCTTCAATTGTGAGGTTGCTTTGAGGATTTTAACGTTCTTGAGTTACTTTAAACCTCCAGGTCTTGTTTGGACCCTCTCAGTAGATAGAGTGACTTTTAACACTGTACAGAAAAGAGCCTTTTTGTCAGTGGTAAGTGCAGCTATATCTTTAGACACAGCTCTTTAGAGCTCAGCACACTTCAGTTTTCCATAGCCATTTTAATTTTGCAGAGTCGATTTCCTGCCCAGCCCCATTCTCCCATCTGTAACCTTGTACCTTGACATCCCATCTGTAGCTCAGGAAATCATAACAGTTAAGGAGCGTGAGCAGTAATAATGAACAAGTTACTTCTCCCTGTCTCTCACCACTACACAGACGTAGAGAACTCGTTTGTTTTCCCTTCTTCTTGAAGGAGGGCACACTTCCTTCACTTCTTTTAGCTGGATCCAGTGTCTTTTTCATCCACATTCCTGGGGCTCCTTTCCTGTGTTATTTTTTGGCATCTACCACAGAGTTCCTGAATTAGAGTTGTTCATACATGACTTTTTCTTCCACTTTTCTGTTAGCTCTCAGTTGTATTTTGCATCAGACCAAGCCAGGCACTTGTTATGTAGCAGGAGCTTAAGATATGAACGTATTCCCTGCTACACAGTTTTATCCTCTGAGTGAAAAAACCATCCAGACTCTTTGCCATTTTGATAATTAACTCAGAAATGTGTGAATAGGGGATTTTATATTTTCTGTTATTACATTTTATTGCTAGTGTTATTTTAGTCATTTATTTTGAGTAAGTATACTATGAAGGGTGACACAGAGTTTAATGTATAGATCATTTAAAGAACAGATCTCAAATATTATTCTTCTGAAGGATTCGTACCATATAAACAAATGCAGTAATTTTTCTAAACGTACTCTTATTTTTTAAATGATCAATGTTATCAAATTAGGTAGAAAAATTAAACTTAAGCATTTATTAGGTTTTAGTGCTGTTTATACATATAACAAAAATCATTTAAAATTGTATATTGGTATGCAGAATGCAAGTAAAATTTTGTGATTAAAAGTGAATGACGTTTATGTGTAAATATTGTGCTTATTCATGACACAGAGCAATTCTTCTTAAATGTGTCAGTTGCAGTAAAGCCACAAAGCAGTAAATATTTTGGGTGCTAATGGAGATTGGGATGAGATTCCTTAGTTATGGCATAACCGCATTACCTTTTGTTTTCTCACTTTTGATGTCAAGAAAATGTGTAAGCAAACATATCTGC
Source organism: Artibeus jamaicensis (assembly GCF_021234435.1). Lineage (NCBI taxonomy): Eukaryota > Metazoa > Chordata > Mammalia > Chiroptera > Phyllostomidae > Artibeus > Artibeus jamaicensis. The sequence goes on along the minus strand of NW_026522056.1, from coordinate 14,805,606 downwards.
TAAATTACAAGTCTGATTTATATATTTAATATTTTTAAGCCATTTCCAGGTATTTATCTAGAATTAGGAAGTCAGCCTGAATATTAAGAGGATAAAGGCACTTTACATATGATTGAGTCAGGTATATAAAGCTTTACATGTTGAATTTGCATTTGAGAACACAGTGTAGAATCAAATACATTTTTAGAGGGTTTCTAAATGATTATATTAATGCTCACCCACGTCCTTGCCTGTCTCTGGTTTTACTATGATTCCTGGTTTGTAAATTAAAAGACCCATGGAAATGTCAGTTTTGTAATGCTGCTTTTAGAAAAGAATTGTTCCTTATACATTAACTCGTAGGTGGAGAATTTGTCTAGATATTTGTGGGGGCATTTAGACTGCTGCATTCCTTTTTATGTGCCGTGTGGGGTTGGGCAATGACTGCACATTTTGAATAGTCTCTTAATTCTGTATTGTGACTTGATAATTATCTAATTGGGTAATATGTGAATGGTTAATATTTTTATTTCCCACAGACATTTGTTTTTTTAACCTGTAGAATTCTCAAAATAGTGAAGTATCAATAAGGTTTTAAGTCATTTATATTTTTACATTATGCTTTTATTTACATGTAAATCAAAGTGGAACTTGACTAGTCTAGAAATTTCCAGTTGTTTTTTTCCCCCTAAAAAGCAAAGGCAAAACATTTTTTTGCAATAATTTGTTCTGAAGTTCTGCTTTTATGGAACTATGTACGTGTTTTAACGATGGTCACTTTAGAAGTATAAGGGCCTGGATACAACTTACTCTTCTTGTATCTCCTGCCCATGACGATTAGGTAAAACATTCCACAGTTGCTTTGAATGGCAGTGAAGTATAACCAGATCCTTAAAACAGATTGTTTTCTTTCTAGAGTTCTTTATTTCTGTATTTTCAAACTTAGATTTGTTGTCTTTTAATCTTCCTTCATAGTATTTTCTGTCAATATCAGATGTTTCATTAGCAGTTGTACAAATGTTCTGGCCTTGTTTGATATGTAAATTTAAGGTGGTGGTGGTCTCTTGTTTTTCAGTATTAATTTTCATATAGATACCTCCTTATAGTGAGTGAAAATATTTGAATACATCTCAAATTATTTTAATACTGAACCCTCTTCAGAGTTCATTTTGGTCCTTCTGTTAGTTCCCTTTCCTGGCTGCCTTTATCTCTTTCAAATGAATGTTCCAAATGTATCACCTCCTTAGAACAGTGAATAGGTTGAAGTTGGGCATTACCGTGCATACATAATCCTCAGTATGAGCACTGAGTGTCTCTGCAGTGCCTACTGCTGCTGCCACTGTATGTCACCAAATATGGAAAGTAATTAATATGTGGTTGGTAATTTACTTTTATAAAATATTCAGTGTAATTTATGGCGTTCCAGATTTTTTTCTGCTCCTTTCATTCATTTAACCAGCACTGAGTACTTTCCATGTGTAGTTTACTGTTTTAACTGTCATGGGAGATAAATATGTGTTTAGTGGTATTGGTTTACAAGGAGCTTAAACATTGTTAGAATGATTAAAACATTATCCATTACATTGAAGCTAACACACTAAACAAATGTATGGTTTCTTTTGCTGTGATTCAATTATAAAGTGTAGATTTAAGGTGAGATTTGTTTTTCTGTCCCTTTTATTTTCAAAGCCATGGCATTCCGACATGTAATCTCTTCTGTAAGAAACCACAGATTTGGAATCACAGGCAATTGGGAGAGCATGATTGAAATTCAGAAAGATTAACTGAAGGGCTTTTTAAAATGTCACATTTCTACTGTATAAATGTTTGCTTCCATAAAATAGTTAATAATGAATAAGATTCTGGAAACAGAGAAAAGCGAAGTGCTTTAAAAACTATTTTCAAATAGAGATCAATGAGAAATAAAGTAGAATTTAGTACCATCCCTTGAAGATATAAAAAATTGTGTGATGTAATTGAAAGAGCAAATAAGCTCTGAGGTCAGACAGATTGGATTCGATTCTCGACTCATTCATTTTCTAAGTGTGTGACTGTGGCTACACAGTTTTCAGTGTATTCATTCATATGGGAATAATCATCCCTTTCCACAAGGCATTTCGGAGGATTAAGTGAAATAATGTGATTAAAGTATACAGTTTGTAATAATCATCCCATTCCACAAGGCATTTGGGGTGATTACATGAAATGATGTGATTAATGTGTACAATTTGTAGCACATACTGGAACTTCAGTAAATTAGATTCCTACACCTTTGAAACATTTTTGAAGCTTTTGCACATATTTAGGATGGACACATACTGAAGACTGCAACATACCACACTTCCCCACTTAAATTGTCTTTATTATTCAGACTCAGTCCCAGGTGGTATTTGGTTAAAATGTAGGTTCCCAGGTAATCTACAAAGCATATAGTTGACTTAATTATTTTGGAGCTTGACCTTCGCCCCCTTACCACTTAACATCACATTTAATAAATTTGTTTAAATTAGCAGCTTATAAATTCAGAAATATGTTCTGAGCTATATATACTTGGCTGAAAATAATGCCACAGTATTCATTTGCATTCCATAAAGCACATCTATGAAGCACAAAGAACATTCAGAATTTGTGCAGTTTTTTGTATTTATATTTAAACTTTAGGGTTGTATACATTTGTCATAGTCTCATACAGTGTTCTTACTCAGCAGCTCCTGCAGTGTAAGTCTTCTCCGAATATCATATCCAACCAGCATTTTAATAATCCTTATATGGCAGGTTGTTACTTCAAAGGCCCCTTAATGAACTGTGCCTCTCATTATTTATGCCCTTGTAGTCCCACTACACAGAGTCTGAGCTAACCCCCTGACTGCTTTGATGAATAAAGTAAAGGAGAAGTGCTGCTTTGCCATTTCCAGGACTAGACCCTGAACTGGCCTGGCAGCTGCCAACTTCTTGCTTTTGAAATGCTCTCTCTTGGAACTTGGCAGCTATGCCATGAGGCAGCCCCAGCAGCCATGTGGACAGGTCCATGTGAAGAACTGAGGCCTCTAGCCAGAGACACACCTGCGCCCCCCATTCAGACACCCAGACATGGAACTCCCAGTCCAGCCTCCAGGTGACATAAGCCATCCTAGCGGCCAAGCAAACCCGCCATTTCTGGGATAGTTTGGTATCTAGTAATAAATGACTAAACTGCCCTGCTCTAAGGAAGTATAATTCAATCCATGCTTATTATCTTTTGGGCAAGAAAGATAGCATCATTTCATTACTTAGGTGGATTACTAAAAATGGTTCTCTTATATCATAGCTCCTTGGAAGAAGAATGAAGATTTTTAAATAAATCCCCAAATATTATTTCTTTAGATATATTGAATTTGTATCTTAGAATTTAAGATTTTTCCCCTCAGAATACATAAAACAATTTCATGTGCATCTTTTGGGATTATGGTATTGTGAGAAAAAGCAGGAACTTGAAACTAGAACACCAGATTTTGAAGTTAACATTGTTACTAGGTATGTGATGAAGGCAAGTGTTTTATATCTGAGTTCTCAGTTCTTTTGCCTAAAAGATAAGGACTGGGCCACATCAGCTCTAAGATACTGTCAACGCTAACATTTTAAGATTGTGGTATCTTTTGTAATTTATTTTTTGTCAGTTAGTAGTAACTACCATAGTAGAGAATTGGATTATATGAGAACCTGTAGAGCCACATAAGTAAAAACTTCTGATATCTGGAATAGTTTATATAGAGCCTCCTCTTCAAAGAAAGTTTTAGCATTACCTGTGGGCACACGCCTGACTCCCTATGCTTTTTAGTGGCCTTTATCATCGTCCTCTATTCTTGCCAAATTTGGGTAGAAAAAAGGTCATACTGTTTTCTACTTTTCAACTGTCATGGATCATACTTTACATGTCACTTGGGGTTGTGAGAAGGTCGATATGCAGTAAGTCTGCATTAGGGAATTCTTCAAGTACTTTAGGTTTAATTATATATCTCATCAAATCACATCTTTAAAGTGTATCTTGCTGAGCAATGCATGTCTTACTGTAATGCAAAAATCCCTTAGAGCGAGTTTTTTGCCTACTTACGTCGGGATGTGTTGTGTAAAATCTTTATGCTTATTTGTATTCATTTTGTAACAAGGGATTAAAATGTCTTTTTATTTTTCATTAGGGAATCACTTCTTCTAAAACAGTCTCTATTTTGTCAAGCATGACATTTCTACTGGTGAGGGTAATTAGGATGCACACCAGTTGTGCTCACTTTGAGAAAAGAATTCTTAGTAGAAAGAGACCACAGTGTTAAAAAGTAGGTGGTAAATTTAGGAGTTCATTTTAGTTCTGCTTAGCCACCCTCCTCCAAACTTTGGTTTCTCCTATTCTCATATTCAAAGAACATGAGTTTTCTTGCAGTTTTAAGTTTGTAATTGAGGGGTGGAAAACAAGTAAGTACTACATCACTTTGCTTTGAGTGTGATTCATTATTAAAAATTGACTTAAAAGCCAAATAACCACAAAAAAAAAGAAAAGACACTCCTGAATATCCTTTTAAAATGGCAAGAATCAACATTTCAAAGGGCTTTTTCTGTAGGGGGTGGATTACAACTACAGCAGTGTCCACGTGGCCTCGTGGCAAGGGAATAGGGGATCAGGGAGAAACACGCAAAGTGGTGTCCGTGGTTCCTCAGTTAAGTGGGATGGTGGGCGGTGTCATTCACATATTTTTATGTATCAGTTATTATGTGATAAAGAGATTTTAAAATATCCCTATAACGATTATGGTCTCTTTGGTTTAACCTGTTCACTTAGTATCAGTTGACCATGGAATACCCTGTGAAAAGCTCTAAAATCCTTTTAGTAAAGGGTGAATCTTACTGTGTAACAAGGCATACTTAGGTATAAAGAGAAGCCTGCTGTCAGAAATTCTTCTGGTCTGATGAGAAGAATAAAAAAAGTGAAGAGTTAATTATGGATTTAAGAACTTTGAATCTGTAGCTTTGAATTAACATTATCAGAAACAGTTGTTTGGCCGTAATACAAAATCAGCATAAACTATTGATTTCTCAATTCATTGTGTTCAGGCTGCAGTACAACAGTTTGGATGGCTTAAGGAACAGAAATTTATTTCTCACAGTTCTGGAGGCTGGGAAATCTAAGATTAAGGTGGATTTCTGATGAGGGTCTCTGTTCTTGGCTTTTTGGGGGCGGGGTGCCCGCTTGCTGAGAGAGAAAGCCAGCTCTTGGGCGTGTCTTCCTTATGGGGGCCACTCCCTCATCATGAGGGGCACCCTAAAGTTCCTGTCTCCAAGTGTCATCACACGGAGGGTTAGGGCTTCCACTTACAAGTTTGGGGGAGAGCAACACAGATATTATAACAGTCAGTTATTTTTGTCACACTAGCTTTTTCTTCTTCATTTTTAAAAGAACTGTAATCGCTCAGGAAGCCTTATATTCTCATCTCCACACAAGCATATGCATTCATCCATGCACTTGTTCAATCAAATTAGAAGTATAAAAGGAAGTTTTCAGAAGCATCAAGAATTTTCATATATTCTATTTAAAAGAAGGCTGTTTTCTGTGACTAATAAAACATTTTGCTATACTAAGAATGGTATCAGTAGTAAAATTTTAAAAACACCATAAATACTTTGCATCATTTTTTGAAATGTGTATTTGGCCAAGTAAGTACATTTGGAAGCGAACTCCAAATATAAAATGTTTCATATATTGATTTTTCCTTTTGTAAAGATACTTTAGTTTTTTTAATAGTGACATCACAATATCCTACTCTGAATACCATAATAGCCATTAAATTAATCTTGGAGCCTCAGAGAGGGCTCTGTACCCCTGAGAATAGGGGGAGGGACCTGTGGGCAGGGCTCAGAACTAGAGATCTCTACACCTGTGCACCTTCGGCTGCTGAATTCAAGCATTCGAACTCAGAAACAACAAGGACTTTACCATTGAAGGAACTTTGAGGTGACAGCATATCTCAAAACTCCTAGAGCTCTTCATCCCATTAAAATCAGCTAAAAGAATGGATCATTCTCCTTCTGTATACAGTTAAAATGCCTGTCTAATGACCTAAGGTGGAGTGATTCTCTCATAAATAATCCTTAAATGCCAATCAGTGTAACTCATTCCCTGTTTCAAAAACAGGTTATTTGTTGAACAACAGTTAGGATCTTGGGTGTTTAGGTTTGAAAACCTTAGATTGTAAATATTAACTGTAAAAATAATTCACGTGAGGTTTGGGTAGTGTGAAAACTTCTTTCCTAAAAACTGTGAAACATCAGGTTACTATCAGACCGAGAAACCTGGTTTCCATAAAGCATGCCACCTGTTTCTCGTTAAACAATGCAGAATGATGTCGCACCTTCTGAGAGTGCTAACCGTTTTTTTCCATGCAAACCCTAAGAGAGGAGGCTAGAAATTCGTTTTCATGCATACATTTCCATTTTTCCGCTGATTCTGAGGCTAGAAAAAGAAACAAATTTCTGGCTGTTGAAGAATCCCCTTGGAGTTCCCACAACGATAATATTAAGTTAAAATTGAATTAAGTTGGCACTCAGAGTGTTATTCGTGCAAAGATTACCCTATGGATTTCCTGTTGTTCCTTGTTTGTTCATTTCCTTTCTCCTTTTCTCTTCCCAGTGCACACATGCACTTAAGATAAAGACAGTCCTTTATATTATCACTTTAAAAATAAATTCTTACTGGATAAAGCAGGTGAATTGTAGAAACTTAGTTCTCTAAGATACTTCATAAATTCAACACATTTTCAAATGCCATAGGTACCTTTCTAAAGAAGACTGTGTAAAATACCAATCATTAGTCTGCCTCTGGTCAGCAGTCTGCCTAGAATTCAGACTCATTTGGAGGAGGAGTTGAATGGTAGCTCCTCTGACCGTCCAGTGCAGCGTGGGAACCTTCACTGGGGTACTGGACAGTCAGGTGACTTTGTCATCTGCTCTGCTTGAAAACTCTCTTTTAAAATGAGGATCCACTGGTTTGCATCAAACCACATGTGAATTTAGTGTTAATTTAGGGTTTCATGCTTTCAGGAGGGATGTTGAGCAGTTAAAGGGTGACCGAGATGGTATTCAGGAAGTTATTCTGTAAAAGCAGTTGAGGCAACTATAGGGGTTGAGTTCAAGAAGAGGCCAAATGACTATCTATTAGAGACCCTTAGAAAAATCCTACACTGGGGAAGAGGCAGGTAAATTATCTTCTCTGATTTCAGTGTTTTATTCTTCTTCCTTGTCCTTCAGCACTTACTACTACTTTAGACGACTTCTGTTGTTAGAAGTTCTGCGTTTCTAGAGCGCTCATCCCATGGCTCGGTCACACCCTTATTTTGACAGGGTTTGATGTGCAGGGCGCTCTGTCGGAGTGCTGAAGTAGCCTGAGCTACCCAGGCGTTCCCTGCCCCTTCACCCCACTAGTTCACTTCTAAACATCCTCTCCCGGACCTCCGTACTCAGCCAAAGGACAGGAAAGGAGAGTGCAGGTTCTGAAGCCAGACCATCTGGATTGGATCTCTGACTCTGCTCTCCACTTGCTGGATTAATCCCCCTACCCCTCCCACTCCTCATTTGTTGTATGTGGAGATACTAATAGTTTCTAGTTCTGGTGGTAGTTGTGGAAAGTAAACAAGTTGATACATGTAATGTACTTTGAACAGTACTTGGTATGTAGGAGATACCCAGTACATTTTGCTATTGTTTTTAAAGATACTTTTTATTTTTAAAATGTTTTGGTATCTTCTGTTTCTTTTTAGCCTTAAGATAACTGTGAGGAAGCCAAGTACAGTTGTCACCCAGCTCCCCCATCACAGAGGTTGTGATTTAAGAGCATTAAAATGTCATAGACAGTTAAGTTGCTGGAGTAGTACCGTGTCTGTTAATGAACAGTCCTGACATGGTCCACTGAGATGAGCCGGTATCTAAGGTGAAGTGTGGTCTGCGCGAGGCCCAGTGTTTGGGAGGACAGGTGACCAGGAGGTCGGGACCAGAGGCAAAGGCTCATAATGGGAGGGGAAACTTTCCTAGAGGAGGATCTGGTAATGTGTAACCTGTAGAAAAGTCCCATTAAAGGAGACGTAGTTTGCAAGAAAATGTAAATAAAATATTTTTAAAATTTTATTTCTACTTTGGTTTATTCATTTTTATTCTGTAGATACAGTTTTTCTTTTTAATTTTCTTTGCAATAGCCTAAGAGTTGAGAAACTTCAAGGACACTGTTTAATATTCGTTATACTACTTAAAATATCCCTTCAAAAGACAGGCAGGGGTGGTGAGATATACTTATTTCCGTGGACTCATGCCCATATTGATTCTTTAGCTTTTAAATTATTTTGATTCCAATTTATATATCACTGTCTCAAAGGACTTCTTAATCATGTCTCTATGTCTAAAAGAAATTTAATAAGCGCTGATTATGTAGTTATTATATTTTACTAGGAATTTTCTGTTAATGGCTCATACAGTATTTTCTGTGTAGAAGGGAAACATCTATCTTAACCAAATAAATTTGAAAGAGATGTATTTTAAGATAGCCAGAACAGAGATGGAACAGTCTAGCCTAAATGTCCATTTATAGGCAATGGGTAAATAATTATGGTCCACTTATAAAATAGAAATACTGTAGGAAGAATTAGATAGACCCATATGTACTAACATATTAAGAGGAAAAAAGAAAAACAAATTGCAGAGAAATAACTATCCATTTGTTTGACAAAATAACAGCAAAAAGAACCGAGAAGAACACATTTATATACACACAAAAAAATATCTCAAATGAAACTGTGGACTATAAACTGATTACCTTCAAGAAAGAGGTTTGTTGGACTAGAGGGAGAAATAGAACATTTTACTTTATATTACTTTATAGAAAATATGTTACTTTTATAATTTAAAAGGGAATTCTGTTGGATGGAGAATGGTGAGTAAATGTGAAGTAATTGATATTGAGATCAGATAAAACAGAAAATATATAGAGTTTCATTTTTGAAACTAGATCTGGAAAAAAGCAAGTTTTTATATATCAAAAATAGTGGAAATAAGTATTGGAGTTATTAATTTATATAGTTGTGAAATGTTACAGTGTCTTGGATTTGCTTCAGAATACTTCAGTGGTGAAAATAAAAGATAAAAGTCATACCAGAAGCCAGTGCAACAAAGTCTTAATAATTACTAATTTAATGTATGTTGAATCTGGGTGATGAGTACATGAGTGTTCAAGTGCTGAAAAGATCACAGAGTTTTATCTTCTGGAGCCATCTTGTGATTGTAGCAGTAGAGCAAGAATCTGGAAGGAGAATCTGAACCACATGTTATATCACGGAGCTGGTGTGGCACTGAGGGAAACTGCAAGTGTGTGTTTTTAAGAAATGAGTTGTTGGATAGAAGGAGCACCTTTTGTGTATCTCTGAGGTGACTCCTCAGAGGAGTCAGGTCCTAATTTGATGAAGTAATAGTAAGTCTTACCGCATTCCGAACACGTGTGCACACAGACACACCCAACTTTCTGACCCGGGAGCTCTCCCCAAACCAAGACGCTGATTCAGCACGAAGTTTGGCTAGAGTAGGGTGACCGCCCGGGCCACTCTGTGTGGGTTTTCTAGGGCCAGGAAAGTCCTTGGCAGACCAGCGCGAGTGGTCACCCCAGTCTGAAAAATTCCAAAGGATTTGATCTGATTCCAACTGCATCTCCACCTTAAAGAAAACCAATCTACACCGTACATCATGCAGGTAGACAGCTTTTTCTGACGCCTCAACATCATGGCTTCACAGCTGTGTTTTGTTCTTTCCTGGGGAATGTGCCACACATCACTCAGGCCTGCACAGAAATGTAGTTGTAAACCCTCCCCATAAACTTAAAGTCAAATTCACCAAGCTGGATTATTCTCGTCTTTTGTCTTTTTTGGTAATATAAATCAGACGCTGACAATAACTTCCACTTTTTCAGTGCCCTACTTCTCATGATGTACTATGTTAAGCCCTTGAAACATAAAATTTAGATCCATTCTCCAGTCTCAATGACCTCACAGTGGTTTAGAAGAGACAGATACATGAATAAATAACTGTATTATTTTATGAGAAGTCTTAGTGAAAGATTACGAGATAGTTTTAGGACCAGTCTTTGGTAAATTTCTTATTTTGTTTTTATTGCAAAAATATTGTCCAAAGACAGAGCAAGAGGAAAAGATAATCATTTTGGAATATTGATATTTTGGAATCTCTTATAAAAGAAATACCCCAAATTTTGTACTTTATAAAAATAGAACAATAATAATAGTTTTTAAAATAAGATTTAATTTTTGTAATAATTTACGCTGCCTAGATGAAAAGTCACAGAGGCAGGGTATTCTGTCTCTACGGGAGCTGTCAATGTCAGAAGCTGTCGGCAGCACTGGAAGAGGGAGCTCTGTCCCTGTGCCCGGCAGTCATTTGAGAGAGAGCAGTGTGTGCTCTGTGTTAAAATGTAAATGCTAAAATTCCCTCTGGATTGAATATGCGATAATACACTTACATCGAGAAGTAGCTATTATTTCTTTCTTTCTCAGTGGAAAAAAAGATCTAGAAATTAAATTTTAGTATTCTAGACACATGATAATATGTAGGTCTTCCAAAGCTGATAGCTACATTTTGTATCCATAAGATTTTTTTATTTTACTTTTTAACCCTCGGGAATGTTTTATCCTCCATTGTTGTTCGGGTTTGTTAAGAAGTCATGTGAAATTAAATGTAAGTGGCAGAATATTTTGTTATTGGAAGATCTTTAACTTTTTGAGAAGGCATTTCACTTTTTTTACTCTTTTTAATTACTAAGCAAGTACATATTTCTGTACAAATAAAAATAAAATACCAAAGTATATACAGTAAAAAGTTGAAATCCTCCTTTCACCTCCCTCCTCTCTCCTGGCCCCCGTCTGCAGTGCTCTTGATGAAGGCCATGCCTGGTTTGGTGAGGAGGACAGGAGTCAGACAGAGGACCTGGGTTTGCATCCCGGCTCCGCCAGGTGCTGGCTGTGTGTCCTTGGGCACAAGCCTCAGTTTCTTCACCTGTAAAATGGAGGCACTGTAATAAGGGCTCGAGGGAGTATTGAATGAGATCAAAATTTATATCTCATGAAAAAAGCACTCAACAAAGCCATGCACCTCAGTTGGATTCCATTAAATTTGAATCTGAGGGTTTTCCAGAAGATACTTCACCTAGCACAGTCTAATTCCCAGTGGCTTCGGCTGATTAATAATTATGGAAGTTGAGCTGCGTCTAGTGAACCAAGAGAAGCAGAATAAAACGTGACATCAGGAAGTTGGAGAGAGTTTTTGTGGCCATCTACACAATTATAAAGACCAGCTTTTTCTTGGATTGGGGTGAAGAGCCATTGGAAGATTTTGAGCAAGGAATTTGTGTATCGACCACACTTCAGCAGAATCACTCTGCTGCCATGCTGTGTAGACTTCAAGAAGATTATGCTGGAAGCAGGGAGACCGAATTGAAGGCTCTTAACAACCAATCAGCTGAGGGGGAATGACGGCTTAGACCAGGGTGGTGACAACAGATGTGGTGAGAAGTGATTGGGCCCTACACATATTTAGAGATACAGCCAATAGAAATTCTGTCCGATGCAGGGAGCATAGTGTGTGATTTTGACCTGAGAAGCTAAAAGGATGGAGTTGTCGTTAACAGCAATAGGAAATTCTTTAGAGTAGATTTGGGGGGAATGCGAGGAGCTCAAGTTTTCGTCATGGTAAATATGAGATGTCTCCTGGATGTCCATCCCTATGGTGGTGTCAAGGAGGAAGTCTGATTATGAGAGACTGAAGTTCAGCAAAGAAGACTTGAGCTGGGGTTATAATTAAGTTGTCAGTGTATGAATATTATTTAAAGCCCCAAGACTGCGTGAGATCATCACAGGAATGAGTAGAATAATAAAAAGGTCCAAGGACACAGCTCTGGAGTACCCCAATATCAAGAAAACAGGAATAACCAGAAAGGAAGACTGAGGAGTGACCAGTGAGGTAAAAGTATGTAGGTGTGTCCTAGATACCATCTCAAGAGAGAAGAAGTGATCAGCTATGTCAAATAATGCTGATAGGTAAAGTAAGAGGAGAACTGATAAATGACCATTAAAAACATGTAAGTGTTTAAGATAGTTAATAAGGTAATAATAAGTAATAACTGTCCTTTGTTGGGCTTTTTCTATGTGATACTCTCTTAGGTGCCTTATATAGTCGTCTTTAATCCATAAAATAGCCTTTATGGTAGGAATTATAATTCTCATTTTACAGACATTAGAAGCCAAGTCTCAGAGACGTGAAGGAATTAGTCCAAAACCACATACCTTAAAATTTTGCGAAGCAAGAATGGAAACCCAAAGCTTAAAAGCCTTTACCCAGACTTGTATGCTGAAGTTGCACTCACAGTTTTGTATCAGGGTTGTCGGTTTTCACCATTTTAGCTATGGGCGTATGCATAGGATAACTTAAAGCTACCTTTAATGCCTTATGGTACCCTGCAAATCTGTATCACAGAAGACAAAGATATATATGCATGGTTTTTTTTTAAGTGGCCTGATTCCAAGAAGGTAACTGAATTATGGGGCTTCTCGAAGTAAAGATTCTTTTTTCATAAACATTCTACAATACGAAAATATTTTCTTAAGAGTAGAATAATATTTAGATAGATTTTTAGATAACAGTTTTTATATTTGCAATTGTTCCATACTTTATCGCTGTCCATATTTGACTTTTAAAACATTCCAAATCAACCCTGGCTGGTGTGGCTCGGTGGATTGAGCATGGGCCTGTGAATCAAAAGGTTACTGGTTCGAGTCCCCATCAGTGCATATTCCTGGGTTGCAGGCCAGGTCCCCAATAGGGGGCAGGCAAGAGGCAACCACACATTGATGTTTCTCTCCCTCTCTCTCTTCCTCCCTTCCCCTTTCTCTAAAAATAAATAAAACCTTTTTTTTATTGCCAATCAAAAACAAAATCTGTTTTAGGAATAAATCTGAGGTGTACAAACTGACAGTGTATAATGATGTCTTAATTCTTGTTAAGAATTAAGATGTTAAGATGTCTCAGTGATGTTGAATTCTTGTGTTTACTAGTTTACAATCACCACAAAATTGTCGAATAACATGTGTGAGTATTTTACAAATGGGCCTGCTTTATTTTTTCAAAACTGAAATTATGCTCTGTTAATTATCCTACCATTTAGAAAATTACTTTTATCATTGCTTTGCCACTTGGCAGTCGGGGTGTAAAGTTCTCACTATGTGGTAACCATTCATTAAATTTAGTCTGGGCCACATGATGTTAATTGCTTTGCATCAAAAGATATCATTTGGTATATGTAATGTTTAGTTATAAATTTTTTCTAGAGGAAAAACTTCTGGGCTCTTAGTAGCGTAAGCTTGTTTAAATCATCCTTTGTTTGCACTTCGTACTTTTTGCTTTTTTGCTTTATATCATTCCCTCAGATTTATTGCATGCATTTTACAGATTTTTTTATGTGCCTTCTAGTGATACTATTTAGTTTGCATAATTAGCATCCACATTAGAATGACTACTTGGAAAATCTCAGCCATATTGTTCTATATTTACTTTCCTTGTGAATTCATCCACTCCCATAGCTTGGCTGCCTCTGCTTAGATGCTGCTACCAAGTTTGCTAGCTGACACTGTTGTTAACTATCTGCTAGATTAGTTCTGCAGTCTTCCGTTATGTCTTTTTGTCCTTGGGTTTGCCCGACCCATCAAATTCTTTATCTATAAGTAACTAGAATGATCTTCCCAGAACTTCAGTCTTAAGTAATTTTCTGCCTTAAGTCCTAGGGAAGTTTCCCATAGTTCTTACCATCTCCCCCAATCTCATATTATTATATACTTGGCCACTGAAATTTTATTAGTTCCTCCATTATACCATGGCCACTGGGTATTAATCGATACTCCTCACAGTACCTGGAATAAAGTTTCTTACCATTTTGCCTCAGTGATTTGTGTTCATCTTCCGGTCTTTCCCCGGGAGGCAGATCTTCTGAGACTCTTCCACCCACTCCTTTGTACTGGCCTCTAGAATGGGGCCGGGGTGCATCTTCTAGCCTCTCATGGCATCCCGAACTTCCTGCAGTGTTCATCACATTTAATTATATCTGCTCTCTCGTTGACTCCTGAGAAATTAGACTTTTGTCCTGACTCACCTTTGTCCTGAATAAAACAATATTCTCTATGTATTTCATTTAGGGACTTTATGTTTTTTAAGGAGTAAGAAAACCCATAATGGCAAAGTACGGAGCCTTCTTTACCATGCTATCCCTAGCACTTAACATGGTGCCAGATGCGTGGCAGATGCTAACATTTTCAATGAATACCACTGATGAGCAGATTTGTGTTCAGCCAGGCACTCAGATTCAATAAACCCAAACCTCAGGTTCCTTCCCTCTGAGCTCTTTTCCTCTCCTCGCCCCTCCTTCCCCTTCCTTCCCCTTCCTTCCTCACTCCTGTTTCCTTCCTTCCTTTTCATTTGTCACTGACATTTCCAAACTAGAACTTCTGTATTCCTTACCTGTCAGTTATCAGATTCTATCAATTCTGCTTCCCAATAGTTTTTGACACTCCTCAACTCCATTTCCTCACAGATACTTTATTTCAGTCTCCCTGTCATGTTATACCTTGTCAGTTACAGAGCCTTCTGATTCATTTGTTACTTACATTTCAGCAGCTTAAAAACAAAATATAATACCATTTTAAAGCATTATAGTCTCAATGATTTTTTAAAATCCAGAAATTAGATATTTTTATGTCTTATCTTTCTAAGTCAATTGTGTATATATTCATTTATTTAGTAACTTTATTCATTTTCAAGAATAAAAATTATTATTGAATCAACTACATACAAATGTAATTTTTGAAAGATACTCGTATGAAACAGGAAAATCTTTTTGCACATCAGCAATGACGATGTCACTGTTTCCATATAACGTTAAATGTCAGCTGTGACTTTTACCAGAGCTCACTGACTTACCAGTTCTCTAAAGCCATCATTGTCTCTGGAGGAAGCTTCCCCGCTATAGTGTGAAGTGCAATTTAGTCCCGAAAATGGGCCAAGATGGAATAACAGGAGCTTGTTTTACTTTCCTTCCTGAAACAATAAAAAAAAAAGCTAGACAAAATATATGAAACAATGGTTTTCAGAAATTGAACGTTAGGCAGTACTTGGCAGTGATCCCTGGGAGACAGGAATACAATAAGCTGAGTTATGTGATTACTCGAGTTTTACTGCCTCGTCAACATTTCCAGGCCATAACTCTTAACTCGGGTTGGCAAAACCCAGAAGGAGCCCAGTGGTCTCCCCGATTTGAGAAGATGCATTTAGAAATGTAAGGAGACATGGGGCAAGAGTTAGCAGGGTGGAGGACCAGGGGAAGGAATGGTGCACGGAGAAGAGAGCGCTGGAGATCTGCTGGGGGGTCTCTACTGCCTTCAGCCGAGTACTGGGTTCCATGGGTGGGATGAACCAGCACCCAAAAAAGATTAAAGATAGCGATCCTAGCAACTCACATAGACTCTGGAATCACTTTTGTTGCCTTCAGCCAGAGTGGGCAAACCTCATCATTCACTAGATGTCATAGAGCACTCAGAAGGGTGATGCCTCACCGAAAAAGAGAAACCAGGCCTGCTTAACAAAGTTTAAAAGCAAGCTTTGAAAGCAACCTCATATATGTGTAATTGGAGACTCCCAAGGAGAGAATGGTGGAAGAGAGGGCAGAGAAAGTATTAGAAGAAATAATAAATGAAAGTTCTCCAAATTTGGTGAAAACTATAAAGGAAGATTCAACAACCTGAGGGGGGGTGGTTAAGAAAACTATACTACAGTACATCATCAAATTGCTTAAAGCCGGTAATAAAGAGTATATTATTAAAGCATCCAGAGGGAGAAAAACCACATGACTACATGTACAAAGGAACAGAGTTAAGCATGTTGGCAGATGTCTAGTCTGAAACAATGCAAGTCCGAAGATAAACCACATGGAAGGGGGAGAACAGTCCTTGAAAGTAACTCCACCCACCACGGAAGTATTATTTGCAGTAACGTTTGACATGTGTCTAAAAAGTAGACACTTGGATGGGCATGTTGTTTGATGATACAAAAATTTTAATCTATTTTTATATAGCATTTTATATTTTAAAAGTGCTTTTCTATGGGAGAAGACTTTATTTTCACTCATTTTTAAGATAGCTAGGATGGGTGATTTTATCTGTTTTACACATGAAGAAGCTAAAACACATAGGTAATATGATTTCTAGTTTCATAAGACCTAGGAATATAATCAGGTTTCTTGACTTCCTATTCAGTATTCTTGTTCTGAGGTCTCCTCGTTATTAGCTGCGTTTTGCTCAAATAATATTTTTTAAACTTTACAGGCAATCAGAACATATAAAATGTGTGAAGTGCTATGAATGCAGTAATAGGTAATACATATTTAGTAATTCTTTGGTATCTTGACATTTGGAGTAGTATGTAAGGGAAAAGAAATTGAAAACCTTATTAAATCTCAAGGCCCAAATAGAAAACAGGAAAAATTAGAGAATATACAAGTATATTAGACCCTGTGTGAAAAGATATTACAGTATTTAAACCAAGGGAATGAGCAAAAGTGGAAAAATGGCTGTGGTTACAGAGAAACTTTTAATTAAATGATGTTATTTCTGATTTTTAAAAAGTTGAGTTTATTTCCATTACTATATTGAATTTCAACAAAGACCCTGTCAGTAATTTGGTTCAAATTAAAATGTGGCAGGAATTAGTTGGGAAGAAACTTTCTTTTCTTCTTGTATTAATACTGCATGTGTAGTATATAAAATAATAAAAGAATGAAATATTACCTTGGCATTTTCATTGCATGCAATGTAGCAAATTGGTGTTGACCCATTGCTCGCAGCTGCGTGGGACGAATATGGTCCGCTGTCCCTTTTGTTTCCACTAAAGTTTCTTCCAATAGTTTCCAAGGGAGGCTTTTCAACCTTTCCTATTTAAGAGGAATTTTGAGTACGTCTTTATTGTAGGAATGGGATTGAAGAGTTAGAACTTGAAAGGGGGACAGGATTTAAACAGGCCAAGGAAGAACGTTTCCGGTTATGAGCGGTGGGAGCGCTGGCATATCTCTCAGGACAGGGAGGGGCTTTGGCCGGAGGGAGTCAGAAACCACACTGAGAAGGCAGGCAGGCCTCCATCACCAGAGGCCTTCACTGACAAGTGAGAAGCAGGTGGGTGGCGCTGAAACTAGCATTTGCTCTTGAACCTGAGTGAATTGTCTCTCATCCAGGTAGGAAATACAAAGTTTGGCACTTCAGCCCAGTACTTTTGTGTCTGTGTGTGTTAACATTCATTGGTTTAAATGAATCTAAACAAATCTAGATTAAATGACAAAGCAAGATTTACGTACCTGAGGAAGTGAATGTGGGTTTCTCGTGTTTTCTAGTCCACTCCTTTGCATCTAGCAGCGGGCTACAACCGAGTTCGAATAGTCCAGCTGCTTCTCCAGCACGGGGCTGATGTCCATGCGAAAGACAAAGGGTAGGTGTGTTCATTATTCCCTTTAATGGTTTCGCTCGTGGGTTGTGATGCTTTGTTTTCAACATCTGATGTGCCCGAGTTGCTGAGCCCTAGGCAAAGAGGGTCTTATGGCCCATTTTTTACAGCTTGGGTTGCATTTTAAGAATGTTTGCAAAGAATGTTTGCAACTTTGATTTGATTTGATTTTCATGTACTACTTACTAAGGCTGCTTCTCATTATAGTTTCCTTAATTAGTTTAATTTTATTGCAATTCTAATATTTGAAGTTAAAATTTGTTTCTCAATTGCCATTATTATTTTTCAACTCAAGGTGCATATTAGAAAGACATATAAAGCAAATTTTAAATTCTGATTATCTTCTAATATAGTTATCATATTCATCTGGCATGAAAGGATCATCTCTTATTAATAAACCAAAATCCTAAGTATGCAGTATTCTAATTTGGCTTTTTCCCAATGGAATCTTGGATATCTGACCTGGGAAAACCTAAAAGTTCCTTATGAAGGCTGACGGGAGTGGGCGAGGGGGCATCAAAGAAAGCAGTGATGCCATTTACTGTGCGAGAAGGTGTATTTTGGAAAACTCTGTACCACTTTCCTGTCTAGTCTCCAGAGATATAGGAATCAAGTCTGCTGTCCTATATGATGGGCTAACATTTCTCATTATTCCACTTTAAGATGAAAAAGATCATTTGACCTTACTACCCAACTAAAGTAGATTTGTAATACATACACTCTTGGAATTGGCAGCATAAAAAGGAGAAGCCCCGGAGGAGGGTTTTCTTTCACTTTGCCCCTTTCTATGTCAGGAAACATGTAAACGAAGAAAGAACTCAGCACTTGAGAGAGTTTTCAGAGGGGAACCCCTCCCCCTCAGACCTTCTCCTTTCCGTGCCCTGTTTCTCTCTTGCCCGCGCCAGGTTTTAGGCCATGCGTGAGTGGCGTCCCAACAGAATAGGGCTACAAACGCCGGGTGCTCTCGTACATCTGTTTCCTTGCGTATGTCTGAAACAGATGGGTGCACAATAGGTGAGGCATCAGGGGAAATACAGCACAGGGGGGCCTCTGACTGGTAGAGTGATACTTTGAAATGCAAGTTCGAGTAGTTTGGACTTTTTCTTCTTATGCTGGAAATTACTTTGAAAGTCAAACAGAATGGTCGGAATATTTCAGTTCTCTACCCATTAACATTTATTTACTGTAAATACTTTATATTTAAAGCATGCAATTGTCAATTAGCATATGTTCTTCGTTTGCCTAAATGCTTTTCTAATCGGTGTTTTTATCAATACTTAAGGATTATAGACACAAAATACAAAATAAATGCAAAAGGTTAAACAGTAACTGTGTTTTGTATCATCTAGTTAAATACTTTAAAATATCTTTAATATAATTATATTGGGATTGGTTAGATTTTTGTTTCTTAGCACTTCTTGGATAAATGACTATAATAAGTTGTTTAATTTCAGTATTTTCATTTGCCTTTTTTTCACTTAGTGGACTTGTGCCTCTTCATAATGCATGTTCATACGGACATTACGAAGTCACAGAACTGCTACTAAAGGTAAAATAAATTTAAAATATTGAATTTTATTTGCTGCTTTTAAACTTGTCATGAGTTTTTTTCATGTGTTTTTACTGAATAAGATTTTTAAGAGAATAAAACAATTTTTAAAAATATTACCATTGCTTAAAATTTTAAAACATTCAACTTACTTTAAACTATTTTTAAAAGCTATAATTAAAATATTCATTGACATTTGAAAGAGTTGTTATCTGACATTTACAGTGAAATAAATGTCTTCTAAGTTTTATTTGATCCAGCGAAATGATTACTGACCTAAAACTTTTTATTCTCAACTCAGCATGGAGCCTGTGTCAATGCTATGGATCTCTGGCAGTTCACTCCGCTCCATGAGGCTGCTTCCAAGAATCGTGTGGAAGTCTGCTCTTTGTTACTCAGCCATGGCGCTGATCCCACTTTAGTCAATTGCCATGGGAAGAGCGCTGTGGACATGGCTCCAACTCCTGAGCTCCGGGAGAGATTGACTTGTATGTATTTATATTCTGAAATTACCGTTGTTTGTTGCAAATTAGAGTATCTCATTTTTGTTTAGTTATTAGGGCTGGTGTTTTATCTGACTTGGATGATATCTTCCATTCTGACACGTACACTACTTTAAAATCCTCATTTCTGATCATATACTTTTCTTCATGATTCCACAAGAAACTTATATTCATATTATTTATTATTCAAACCTATTCTAATTCACGAGGTAAGACTCCCCCCACCACCGCCTTTTTTAAGGCTGAGGATGAGTCAGTCACTAACCATTTATTGATACCTACTATGTGCTATACAATGGAAATACAGCAGCATAAAACCAGAAGAAGATCTCGGCGCTCACAGAGCTCATATTCCTGTGCTGTGGTTGGGGTAGGTGACAGCTAACGTTACCCAGCACTCGCCGCTGCCCAGCCCTGCAGTGCTGTGCGGCCACGCTTTGTTTCTTGAGTGTGCTAGACCCCAAGTAAAATCTTGTCCGCATTTACGTGGAGATAAATTTTAGGTTAGGGGGAGGTAATCTAAAATACTAATACATGTTATATGTATATATATTATATGTACTAGTACTTTATAATATGTATATATATTATATATATTTTTAAATATGTAATATTATACACACACATATACTTTAAATAAACTTTGTTTTAGAATAGTTCTAGGTTTGTAAAAAAGTCATAAAAACATTACAGAGGTCTCATATCCCCCATACCCAGTTTCTACTGTTATTAACACCTCACATTAATATGGAATATTTGTCACAATTAAGAAACCAGTATTGATAACATTATTAACTGAGGGGCATACTCTGTTCACATTTTCTTAGTTTTTATGTAATATGCATTTTCTTTTCTAGGATCTCATTTAGGATACCATATTACTTTTACTTGTCATATCAAATATTGAGAGATATTTAATTCTGTATATGAGCATTTCAGGTTTAAGTTGAACTAGGCATTACTCACCTATTTTTTTAACTGGTCTATCGTTTGGTATTCTTTCTTATATCTGGGATTCTAAGAGTCAGGTAACTGGATTTAAACATCTGAGAAATCTTTAAATGATAGCTTTAGGAAAGGGGCATAGTCAAAATTATGTTAACATCTTTTACATTAAAGCAAATTTTAGGCTAGTTTATGTTAAAACATAAAGAGATCTTTTCAATTTTGATCTTCAGTGGAAATTTAAAATTATTTTGGTACCGGAACAGATGAGATCTACTAGATTACAGGCCGGGCAAACCCGATCATAGCTGGGCAGATGTCTCGGCAGCCAACCCTCGTAGAAGCGCACTTCTCTCTCCCACTCGGACAAGTCTTGCATTCTGTTGTCTTGCATTATATAGTTCCTGTTTCTTTGTGTGTGTCCTGTCTTCCCAGAGAAGTTTAACTTCCGGAAAGACCTGGGGTGTAAATTCTGCGTCCTCAGCACCTGCGCAGTGCCCTGCGTGGGTGGCACCTGTGTGCAGGCCTGCGTCTCCACCCGCCCCCACCGAGCGCAGGGCACTGTGCCTGTGCTCAGGTTATTGAGTCGAGCTTAACTCTACTCGGAACTAATTTTTTAATCTGTTTCTCGTTTCCTTCTTTAATTTTGTACCCGGGGCTCCGCTTAATCCCCATGGCACCATTTTACTTTTTTTTTTTCCTTTCAATCATTTTGCAAAGCATGACTACCATTATGAGATTTTGAATTATATCTCATTGGTCTGATTCTAACCTAAACATGAAGATTTAACCTAAATTTGTATAGTTGTATAAAGGAAGAAATTCCATGACAACTTTGTGAACTTCTCAGTGTCTCCTTTATTTTATTTAACAAGATTCTACCA
Source organism: Artibeus jamaicensis (assembly GCF_021234435.1). Lineage (NCBI taxonomy): Eukaryota > Metazoa > Chordata > Mammalia > Chiroptera > Phyllostomidae > Artibeus > Artibeus jamaicensis. The sequence continues at coordinate 14,784,142 of NW_026522056.1, read as the reverse complement.
AGGAATTATCTGAAGAAAAGGGCTTAATGAAGTTGGAACTTCTCTAACCCACTTTTCATCTTCATGCCCCCTGCTTTCCCCAGGTGTCCACAATTACAGAACGCTTTTTAAGAACATCAGATAGATCACAAAAACGGTATTTTTATCAGACCTGTGCTGATAGCATTTTGCATCACACACATTTTGTTTCTGCCCTTGTCTGTTCTTTTTATTTGCTGTTTTTATGAAGCCAAATGAACAAGGTAGTTGGGTTCTGCACAAAATCGGAGCTAAAAATACTGTAGCTTTCAGTCTTGTTTCATACTGCATTTGAAAAGAGAAACTTTTAAGGCATTTTATAAATATTAAGTTTTCAGGGTAAGTTTGAGTAATTTGCAGTTTTGCCACTTTTTTAAAACTACTTCACTTACCTGAGGTTTTAAAAACAAACCTTTATGTAACCCTTGCATTTACAGGGACAGTTATATAATGATAGCTTTTTTTTTTTCTGGGTTATTTTTTTAATCTCGAGTATTTATCAATGAAATATTTTAAATTTGGAAGTCAATTTGAACAGAAAACTGTCCTTTTTTTTAAAGAGCTAGGATAACAATATTTTATTTCCTGTTATTTGAGAAAATATTAATGCTGTTTAATTGCATTATTGCTTCATAATTCCTTAGTACTGCAATCTTACTGTTTATGTTTTTCATAAATTTGCCCATTTAGTTTTCTTCTGAGCCAACTTTCCTGAACTTAAAGGAGTGACTTCTCTAGATGAATGGATGAGCAAAGCAAAACCATACATTTTACTTGAAATTAGCTTTTAATACCACCTTCCTTCACAGTTATCAGGATCCTGCTCCTTACAAGTGACAGTTTATAATTCTCTCACTTTATCCCTAATTCTGTCTTAATCTACAATTTTGTTGTTTGAAAATACTGGTTTACTTTCATTTGACTTGGATGTGGGGTTTCTGAAGTTTCAAAATCCTGTATTTTGAGGCATTTAGTAGTGATAATGTACCTCTAAACAAAATATTATATTGAAAAAATTCTTTCCATGAGCCTACCATGACTGTTATTTTATAAATATTCATCATTCATGCAACAAATGCTGACCAAGTAGCTAATGCACTGTGTAGGCAATAGGACTGCCATAGCAGATAAGACAGTGTGATATGCCTTGTGACCACAGGCTGAATGTGAGTGTGGTGGACTTCATAGGAAGGCTCATCAGAGGATCCAAACTGAGGCCTTGAATAATGAGCAGTAGTTAGTAAGACACGTGTGCCTAGGTGTCTGTGTCTTTTTTTAATTGAAGTAGAGTTAGCATACAGTGATATATTAGTTTCAGGTGAATAACACATACCTTACGATGTGATCACCACAGTAAGTCTAGTAACCATCTATCATCATACAAAGTTATTACAATAGTGTTAATATTTTCCCTATGCTGTACCTTACATTCTGTGACTTATTTATTTTATAACTGGAAGTTTACACCTCTGTATTTCCTTTATGTGTTTCATCCATTTTCCCACCCACCTCCCCTCTGGCAAATGTCAGTTTTTCTCTGTGTCTGTGAGTGTGTTTCTGTTTTGTTTTGACCACATCTTTATCCATTGGTCTGTCCTTCGACTGATAGGTTGCTTTTATACTTTGGCTATTTTAAGTAGTGCTACAGTAAACATAGGGTGCACATGCTATTTCAAATTAGTGTTTGTGTTTTCTCTGGATAAATACCCAGAAGAAGAATTGCTGGGTTGTATGGCGGCTCTCTGTTGAGCTTTTTTGAGGAGCCTTTACACTATTCCAGTAGTGGCCGCATCACTTGACAACCCCACCAGTAAATACTACACAGGTTCCTTTTTCTCCACATCCTTGCCAACACTTGTTATTTGTTAGCTTCTTGACAATAGCTGTTCCAACAGGTGTGAGGTTTTGATTTGCATTTCCCAGATGATTAATGGTGTTCAGCAGCTTTTTATGTCTGTTGGCCATCTGTGCATCTTTAGAGAACAGTTTTCAGCTTTTTGTTAATAAGTTGTCATTTCAAAATAAAAACCAAACTTGTAAAATACAAAATAAGACTATATGTTTTTAATAAATAAAAGGATTGGATTCTGCCCTGGCTGGTGTGGCTCAGTGGATTGAGAGCCATCTTGCAAGCCAAAAGATTGCTGGTTCAATTCCCAGCCAGGGCAAATGCCTGGGTTTCGGGCCAGGTCCCCAGTTGGAAGTGTGGGAGAAGCAACTTATTGATTTTTCTCTCCCTCTCTTTCATCCCCCCTTTTCCTCTTTCTAAAAATAAAGAAAATCTTTTTTTAAAGATTCAAAAATCTTTTTAAAGTATTGGATACTTATTTATGCAATTAATTTAGAAATTCCTTTTTAATTATCTCTTTCTTGCTTATACAAAAATAAATAAAATGCTAATTGTTCTTTGAAAAATTTCAAATTCTGGCACTTCTTCCATAATTCAGTTCCTTCCCTGTCAAGACATAATCATTGCATAATATTTTGGTGAATATTTTTCTAAATGTCTTTTTTTACATTATTACTTACATTTAGCTGTGGTGGCAACAGTAGTAGTAACAGTACAAAAAAACTGGGTCATTTTATCCTTCCTCTTATTGTACTTGAATTTGCATTTAATAGTACATACTTCGGGCAGTAAATATAGGTCGACCTTTTCTCTCTAAGAGACACAAAGTATTTCAGCAGAGAAGTGTTCACAAGTTACCTAACTGATTTCCATTTAGTGGACAGTTAGGATTCTTGTTTTAAAACTTGCCTGGAGTGAGCATATTTGTGTGTGTATCTCTGTGAACTCTTAACAGTACTAACCAGTTAGTACTAAACAGTACTAACCAGTCTTATTTTAGAGCATACCTAATCCATAATTTTTTCAGTAAACTACATACACCCTCAATCTTTGCACCTTTATCACTGTATCATCATGCTGCTGCTCTTGCTAAAGTAGAGAATGTCTGAAGTTAATAATTTTCATAATTTGTAATTATGCTAATGATTTTATAGTTTTTAAATTTTTCTTATGTCAACCATTATTGTATTAACAGATGAATTTAAAGGCCATTCCTTACTGCAAGCAGCCAGAGAAGCAGACCTAGCCAAAGTTAAAAAAACACTTGCCTTGGAAATCATTAATTTCAAACAACCGCAGTCTCATGAAACCGCATTGGTAAGACTTTCTTGTTAATCCCTCCTGTGGGTTTTTAATAGTGATGTGAGCACAAAATATGGTTTTCATTTTAGAACCTTAAAATAGCTGTGGTATTGGAAGTGACAGGGATTTCCATTTTAATGTTGGTTGGATTAATTTTTTTAAATTTGGTTCAAGAGGTGATGGTTTTCAGGGTGAGAATAGACTTTTGCTCAACCTTGATTTGGGAATTATTTTTACATTTGTTTTTACCCAACCCAATACAACCAAAAGGGGTATTTACCAACCCAAATACCCAAAGGTGGATTCGCATATTACGGCAAATCCCCCTGTGTGGCCAGTGCTTTCCCAGATGCAAGACGTGATCTTCTCTATACAATCTTCTTTTTCTTGTGGTTGCTAGACAAATACATATTTCTTTTCTATAGAAGATTACAGTATTTTCAGAGATACTTGCATTATCCTTTCGAGTAATTACATTCTAAGAATTAGTAAATTCATTAGAAAAAGTGGTAAGACTGTGAGAGTTTTTTTCCAGACCGTACCAGTTGTCTTTAGTTATTCATGTTTTCCTTTCCAAGGTACTTCTAGAAAAATTAGTCCGTGTTCATTGGGACTGACCAGATAGGTTAACCTTCAGGTGTAGGGCTGGTTAGAGTGCTCCTGAGTTCAGAATTCAAACACTTGAGACGCCTCCGTTGCAGATCTCTCAATACTCCTCAGTTAACATTCTCTCAGGTGCCTGCCCAGAACTAGTCCAGCCGCCAGCAGTACATGGGGCAACAGCAGCACAAGTGTCACGGAACTGAAATGATCCAGCTGTATTTCACCTACATATATGGCCCGCACACTGGGATTCAAATACGTTCATGCCACACCACCTTAGGCCAGGAGACACTCAAAGTCACAGAACAAACATGACCTGCTTTTTGGAGTGTTCATTTTACTTACTGTGAATAGTTTTTTACTTTTTAAATTTTAACACAAACATTAATATAAAATGGATTTGAATCTAAACGTTGTATAAATCTAGGAAGAAACACAATTTCTGAGAGTACTTCTCCCTCTGAACTCGGTGAGGTCCCTCAGCTCCTTGCCTGTCCCTGGGCATGAAGGCTCATTCTCTGTAGCACGGGGAGTACCTGTGTGGAGGGCTCGGAGAAGCGGTGATTACGTGGCTGACAGCCTCATGCAGGACTGAGCAATTCAGTTAGAGATTTTGTAGCTTTGGAGAGACAGTATCCCCATACCTGCAAGTAGACATAGACTGGATAACTATGTGTTGGCTAAAGGAAAAGAAAAAAGTCTCTCATGGTGCTTAACTAAGAGCATAATTTCATCTTTCTTTCAAGACTTACATTTTTGTACTTCTAGGATACTTAGGAGGAATTTTGATCATCTTGATAATGTAAAATATACATTTTGAGAAAACAGTATTCTAAATAGTCAGCATGTACTACTTAGTTCAGAAATCTACTTTTAAATCGAAGTTTATTTTACTAACTTACCTTAATTTCCTTTACAGCACTGTGCTGTGGCCTCCCTGCATCCCAAGCGAAAACAAGTGACCGAATTGTTACTTAGAAAAGGAGCAAATGTCAATGAGAAAAATAAAGAGTAAGTGCAGTTGCAGTAGTTCGGTTCTTAACGGGGAAGTGCTCCAGGGTTAGTGAACCGCCTCCTCTGCTCTCCACAGCTTCATGACCCCGCTGCACGTGGCCGCAGAGAGAGCCCACAACGACGTCATGGAGGTCCTTCACAAGCACGGGGCCAAGGTGAGGCGCGCACCGGACAGACAGTGCCGCCCTTGGCATTGCCTGGCCGGCTGCTCACAAGGCTGTTCATTTCTTTCAGAAAATCAGAGAGAAAATAATTTTATAAAGGATTGTTCATGTGTATTTGAATTCACTGATTCTCCTTTAAAGCTGATTTAAATCTTATCACTAGTAAAAAGACTTACCTGAGTTTCATTGTAATTTACTATCATTCTATAAAACAATAAAGTGTAACTATAGTCTTAGCATTTGGAATACATTTCAACTTTGTATTATTTTATTTTAATACTGAAATTGATATACTTTTGTAGTCAACACCAGTGATGATTTATCAGAAACTAATTTAGATAAATAGTAGTCAAAATGTCGCTATTTATTTTAATGAACATTTGTATTTCTTCAAACTGATAATGATAATTTTTTCAAATAACCTTAACACTACAGAGTTTTAATTTGTTAAAATAGTAATCTTTATTTAAGAATAAAGGGATTAAGATCTGTTCATAGTTACTGTGCAGATTTATGCTGGCAACCTCATTAGGTCCATGCGTCAGCTTGTCTGGGCCACGTCCCAGCCCAAGGTGTTTCCTAAGGAAGAGTGGGAGTCTGGCTGGGGAGGGGCCGGCGGTGAAAGCCTCACTCACCTGTTCATTTTCAACACCTCTCGGCATATTGCACTCTACATGGGTCCCACTCAGGAGATGTATGGATATTACCCTAACCAGTGAGAGAACGCTTATCAGTGCCATTTTGATGGTAAGAGGGAGTGACCGTGGCAGTCTGACAGCACACAGAGGTTGTCTGGCTAGTTCATGAATGAATATTTTCAGGAATTATTATACTTAGTGTTATGCTTTTTTTTAATAAAAATAAGAGTTCAAAATTTGCTGATACTTTTTTGACAACAAATGACTTACTTGTATATAGGTACTTTTCTGAAAAATGAAACATCATCAGACCCTTAAAGGTAAAAGTTACATATTTTAGAATGAATGAGAAAGTAACTGAGTTTTAAAAGAAACTTTTAAAAATGAAGAGGATGTTTTGAAAATAGATTTTTAGAAAATGTCCATTGTCTTTTTTAATTTTTTTGCCTCCAAAATGATGTAACTATATCCACCCAGCTCTCTTAGCTATAAAATTAAAAACTTTGAAAACCAATTTCTAAACTGTTTTAAGTCTTTCTTAATTTGTGTTTAGATAGTTTTTGAATCTATTAAAAACATGTTAGTGCAGCATCTCCTTGTAAGTTCATAAGAACATCAAGAAAGATGCAATCTTAGTAGCAGAATGTCAGTTCAAACCTTAGTGTAGTTAGTAAATTCCATGGAAAATGAGCCACGCGATTGAGAAGGCGTTGCTCACAAGGCAGTCTCTGCAGTGGCTTTGCGTGTCTGGGGGAGCCTCCTCAGCCTTGGGACCCGCCATTGGAAGGAGCGCTGAGTCAGGCCCACGTGTCTCCGTCACAGCTTGTAAAGGATTTTTCTGTTGTTTTTAATTGAGCCGAAAGGTATTTTGTACCATTGGTAATTGAAATATTTTTAAATTTTTAATTGTTTCATCTCTTTTCTGCCCTTGGTAATTACTCTTTTTCTAAAAGTTTTATACATATTATGCATTAGCAGAACACTGCTTGGTTGTAATTTAGAGATGAGCGCATGTATATTGAGTGTTCTTAAAATATTTTATATTCATGAAATACATGATCCAAAAATGTGGCTATCCTTGCTTTAAAAAGACATTGTTTTTAACTAAAAAATCAGGATGAGATGAAATGAAAGGGAACAGAGTTTTACAGATTTATCACCTGTTTTGAGGGTACTGTACTGTATTATTACATAAATAAGGTCTTGTTGCTTTTGAGCAAACAATACTAAGCTAAGTGGGCTTTCTGCTACACTTAAGAGCATCACATTTATCATTGACCTATTTTTCAAAATACGTTGTAGCACCTTGGCTTGTGGGGCTCAGTAGATTGAGTGTAAGCCTACAAACCAAAAGGTTGCTGGTTCAGTTCCTGGCCAGGGCCCATGCCTGGGTTGCAGGCCAGGTCCGCATTTGGTGGCGTGCAGGAGGCAGCTGGTCGATGTTTCTTTCCCATATCGATGTTCTCTCCCCTCTCTCTAAAAATAAATAAAATCCTCTCTCTCTAAAAGTAAATAAAATCTTTAAAAATAATATGAAAAAAATTAAAAACCATATGGTATTTGTAATGTTCTTAAAAAGCCATGAATAAGGCTCTTCGTTTTGGGAAAATATCTATTCATTGTCTCCCATGAGTCATTTTGTGTCATGAAGGTTCAGTGAAAAATAACATCATTTTATAACCTATCCTAGTCGGCGTTACTCCAGGTCTGTTCTCAGTCTTTGGCTGCCCTTCATGTTCACAGTGCATGCTCATCAATAATGTCAACATTCATCAGTAGGGCGTGTATACTTTTAAACACCTTGGCAGTGATGTAGAATGACTTTTAAACTTGCATATTCTCCCTAGTTTTTCCACTGTAGTTCAACTCAATCCCAAATGCCTGTTACTAGGTAATTCAGAATACCTGTTACTAGGTACATTAAAATGGGAGGGGGGCGTCCTATTTATCGGGCTGTGAACCAATGGATACCAGTTGCCATCCGCCCAGTCACTCCTTCCCTGGTTCCAAAACATGCTGCTGTCCCTCAGAGTTGGTTTATCTGGTGACTAGTGCATTAGTAAAAACCCAACTTAGCCACCGTGGGCCCTAATGTGTGCTTGCTTAGTGTTCTTTCTTTGTGGTTTCAGTTTGATTTTCAGGTACCTCATGGCTTCCCATTTGATTTTAAAAACACCTACAAAACGAGCAGCACCAGCCCTGAATGAAGATTCTGCCCTCTTGCACTGTGTCCACCTTTGTGCCTGCTCTTCAGGACGAGGCCCATTCTCCAGCTGAGGCCATGAATCAGGAAGGGCAGGGAACCTGGCAGGGGGAGTTACCACCAGTAATTAACGTCTCACTTAGAAAGAACTTAGTAGTAATTATACGAGCCAAAGCATTCTTTTGCATGTTAGACTAAACATATTTTGTGTATTAATATAGACAGGCACACTTCTCAGCTTAAGACTCCTCCGCTTTCTAGTTTTGTGACTTTGGACCTAATTCCCTGAACCTTATCTGAGCTCACAAGTAATACTTTACTAGTAAGTATGAGCATTATTTTTTTGTTGTTGTTTTTTCAAACTTATATACTATGAATTTCCCTTAATTATCTGACTTTTTATATTTTATATATATATATATATATATATATATATATATATATATATATATATATAAAATCCCTTTATAACTTTTCAATTCACTAACTCAACAAATCCTGAGATGCAAAATGATCAAGACTGTGTGTTGGGTACTGAGGGAGGTGACAGTTTGGAGTTAATGTAGTTATCAAACTTGAAGCTAACCTTAAACCAATTGAATGGCATTAGTAATGAAGAAGGAAGAAAAAGATGAAAGCCACTTGTGAAGGACTAATTACATTCCTTGGAAATGAATTGGGCATTTGAATGGTCTTAGAAAATGGAAGTAAAAAGGCTAGAGAGAAATACTGCTTTCCTATGCCATGACAGTGATTTGGTACTGGAAGTTAATATGCCAGAGCAGTGATTTTCAACCTTTCCATCTCATGGCACACACAAGCTAGTGACTAAAATTCTGGGACACACCAAAAAATATATTTTTTGCTGATCTGACAATAAAAATAGGTATAATTTTGGTTCATTCACACTGGAAATTGTGTTGGCTCTTGTCATTTTTTATTTGATGGTCTAAGGAAAAAGAGGTCAGTGCCCCTGAGATCAGGTATTGAGTGTTTTAAAAAATCTAGCGGCACACCAGGGTGCTGTGGCAAACCGGTTGAAAATCGCTGTGATGGAGGAACATTTAGATAAACCTAACAGTTGGAAATAAATCACTGTAATGTAAATAAAAGAGAGTTTAGGATTAGAAATATCTATGGGGCAGCCAGCAACATAGCAACCATACATTGCGGACATGAGTGGGGCTCCTGTGGGAGAAAGATGGAGAGGCGAGTTGGGAGGCAGGAGGAACCTTTGAGGTTGGCCCATGTTGCAGTGCAGGGGAAGAGGGGACAGGAAGGCCTGTCTCGGTGTTTACTGAGTGTAATAGGAGGAGGAAGGAAGAACAAGTGATCAGTCAGTGCTACAGAGAGGAATCAAGGTAAACAGTGGCATTGAATTTGGCAATTGTCACGTGAGGGCTTTGGTAGCTTTGGAAGGAGGCATTCCAAGATAGAAGTAGACAGTTAAGGTCTTGGCAATAAGCAGCACACTCAAAGTGGGTATTTTGAGGACCATTTAATAAAGAAATTATATACAAAGGTGTGGGCAAGTTTAAGGAAATCAAGAAGGAACGAGGTAGTGCTAGTAGCAAGTGGGGAGATGGTATCATCCCTAGGCCTAAAGGGCAAGGAAAGGAAAAGGTCACTGGGACCAGAAAGGGAAATAGCCATGTAGAAAAGGCCACCTGACCACGCCTGCAGCATTTGACAGGTATTCCAACCCTATTCCTGCTACTGTTCCCATTGGCCAAGTACAACAAGAAGTTCAAGACCACAAGAGCCCATTGATGTGATCCATGCAAGTGATTTTCCTAAGACACAGATAACAGGGTGGAGACTGGATTTGGACTCAGAGGGGTAATTAAGCAGGCAATATTTAGCAAAAAAAATAGAAAACGAATGGCTAGTAAGGAAAGGAGGATTATAATAGGGTGGGGATATTAACCAACTTATGTGAGAAATCTACTTTTATCATGGTAAACTTCTATATATTAAAAAATTAATAATTTTCTTTATGAATGCTCTGCTTTGTAAGACGACTATAAGCCTAAACAGGAGTGACATAGAGATTTTATCTTTTATACATCAGTTTTTTTTTTTTATTATTGCTAGTCTACCCTGGCATCCTGCATTCTCTTGCTCCTTCCTTGTCTGCTCTTATTATTTAGTAGAACTTGAGCCCTGATTGTGATTGGTATTATTAATACCTAAAAACAAAAGGTTTCATTCAGAGGTACTTTTTTCCATACATAAAAGCATTGCTATTTTGTCATTAGTGAGCATCTGTTAAATGTGTAGAAGATAACAAAATTTCTTCTGATTTCTCGTCTTAAGTTGACAGACTTATATTGTATATGAAAGGAGAAATTGTGTTGATAGGCATATTCTGTTAGCCCACAGGTGTTAAAAGTGCTTTTAAAGCTATAGTTCCAGTGTATCTTTTATAGTTCAAATAATATCTGAGGTTTGATTGTATCAAAATACACCAAAGAGGCCAGTGTCTCAGAGACATACTAGTTACCAGTAACAGAGCAAGTAAGTTTAGATTCAGCACAAATGGAGCTCTATTCTGTACTTATGTAAATGTATGCTTATTACTTTTTTGAGATAATCATGTGGTTATCCTGTAGAAATAATCTGTAGGAATTGTAGCTAAGAGTCACAAAAGACTAGAACAGGAATTTGGGAACCCTCGGGTGCCTCGGCTGCCATTCTCCCCTTTGTCTCTCTCTCTGAGGTTGTGTGAGTTTCTTTTTTCTGTCAGTCTTTGTTCATCTGCTTCATCTTTCATTTTGATAGACTATATTTTCCTGTTTTTCTTTTATACAGTCTGAATATGGCCTTTGCAGCCCCTACCTTATGTCTTTGACTTAGAACTGTGCCTCCTGTGCATACCACCTCTCTCGAGTCTTAGGGATGAGGAAGGGAGAACATGGGTGAGACGGCGGTGTGCTCAGCACCGCTGTTGGATTGGTGTCCGTGCTGACCAGGACACTCAGGGGGCTCTTTCTCGGGCACTTAGGGCACGGGAGAAGGGAAGCACCCCTTTACTAAAGCAGTGACATATTATTGTAATATTTATACATGCCTCCTTTTGGAGAGCTTGTTTTTAATTCCGCGTGAATTTTGAAGGTTCACAAATAGTACACTCGAGTTTAGCTAAGGAGAATTTATTAGAAGTTATGATTAGTCTACTAAATACAGAAGAATAATGAAACTCTGAAAAGGCACATTGGAGCAAGATCTGGGTAGTCTCAGTGGAGGGTTGTGATTTGTTCTCATGGTACTTGGAGAGCCAGTGGACATTTGTTAATAGGTAGGTGGCATGAACAGAAGCCTGCTTCAGGAAGGTAGATACTTCCTGTGAGACTCCTTTCTCATAGAAAACCAATTACAGACATAGAGACTCAAGGTACATGTATAATACCTGGCATGATAATCGGCAATATTCAACAAAAAGCACTTTTTAAGATTTTTGTAAAGAGGGATGAGATCATGTTTTTTACCTTCAAGCTAAAAAGGCTGTAAAATGCCCACCACCTGTTCCCTGGGTTATAGTGTCAAGACACAAAATCAACAGGTTTATGCAGATACTTATTTATATAGCCATTTAAAATATAATCATGAAAGAGTGTGAATCCGCTGTTTTCTATATTGTGCCTCGGGTTCACCATACACATGTATAGAGAGAAGCTCTTCTTACACATAGTGTTTTTGATGTTTAAAAATACTGGCTGTACTTTACCTGCTCTTCAGTCGACCTGCTCAGACACTGGAGGTAAAAACTGGCTGCCGTTAGATTTACCGAGAAACTCCACATCTGCCCCTTCCTTTGCATTGCTAAGGTGTGTGCAAGGATAAGTTCAACCAAAGGCGGCGTATTTTATCTTTTACGGTGACTTTAGAAACGTCATAGAGTGGGGCTTCAGTATAATCTAATAAAGCTAGGGTATGGCAGCCCTATTAGACTGTGATTAAAAAAAAAATATATATATATATATATATGTGTGTGTGTGTATATATATATATATATATATATATATATAGCAGAAAGCAAGGTAGTGTAAAAGTAAATTGTCGCTGGTCTTAAGTGACATGTGGAGGGATTCATTCAAGTTTAAATGAAGGCATTTAACAGTCACTAAGCTGAGGAATAACTTGGTAAATTCTGTATTTCAGAGTAATAATTCTCAAGTAATTCTCAAACCATGTTCCCATGGTTTAACAAGCTACATTGAGGATTTTCATCATGATGATTGAAAAAGTTAGTAGAAAAATGTTAATAATGAGAATATTCTCAAATTTACATTTTTTTCTTGAGGTGAAGAAATAATAAAGGCCTGGCTGGGTGTCTTAGTTGTTTGGAGTGTCATCCTGTACCCGCAATGGCGCAAAAAGGTTACAGGTTCAGTTCTTGGTCAGGGCACATGCCTAGGTTGTGGATTTGATCCCTGGTCAGGGCGAGTGCAGGAGGCAGCCCACCGACCGTTCTCTCTCTCCTCCGCCCCTCCCTCTATCCTTCCTTCTCCCGCTATCTCCCCCACCCCCTTCCTTCCTCTCTAGAATCAGCAGGCATATCCTCGGGTAAGGATTTAAAAAAACAGGTTTTAAAAAAAGAAATATTCATAGAAAAGTTCAAGCAGCGTTTTCCATCAGTACATGCTAACAGCTGCACTTTTATGCTGTCTGTATGTAAGATGGTCATTTTTCTGTTGGCAGAGGTGATAAATATGTCAGTATTCCACGGCGAATTCTGTGAAACCCCATTATAAATAGATGAGCCCTTGCCTAAACATGTCCGACAGCCTCACTTGTATCGATTGATGATAGACTGGATGGACAGGGAGATCAATGTTTTTAAATCCTTTTTTCTTTCTTGTGCATTTGGTGGGTGTGCACCAACGTTCTGAATAACCAACAAGCATGTATTTGAGAATTTGCTGTGCACCCTTAACAGGAGCTTTACAGAGGACCCAGGAAACATAATGCAGTCCGTAGTGTCAACAGTCTTAGTTTTATTTGGTAAACAAAAATTGTTGTAGTGTTATAATTTATAACATAGAGGTTCAGAAAGGAAGTAATTATCAAGGCTTCAAGTCATCAAGAAGGGCTTCTTAGAGGAGGGGGAGGTTGGACCAGATCTCAGTGCAGGAAGGCGGAAGGAGGGCTTCTCGGAAGCAGCGCTGTGTACAGTGCACAGGGGCGTGGGTCCCAACCGCAGTGGGAGGGGCTTGTGGGACACCCTGGAACACAGGTTATCCGCCAGCATGAAGCAATGTCGTCTCAGTTTTAAAACTAGCTAGATTATTATTCTTAATACCCGTCAAACTCTTAAAAATGGAACATTTCATATTTAAGTCTTTTTTATTTCTGACTTAAATGTGTTTATAACTCAGAATTATGACACTCTTAAAAAAAGAAATGAACTACTTTGAATTTTTTTTACATACTATGTTGTTTTGATATTCTGAGAGTAAGTTGGATAAAACCGTTTCATTCAGAAGTATTTAATGTACATTTTTAATGCGATAGGCAGTGGATGTCGGACAAAGTCCCAGCCCTCATTCCAGTCATCCAGGGGAATGGCAGGGTGCAGAGGATGGACAGAAAGATGGTCATTTAGGGAAGGGATAAGTATGTAGTAATTTTCAGTAAGGTGGTCAGAGAAGGATAACATAAGATGATATGTCTTGAGAACCAGTGACTAAAGTTAATAATGAATTATCTTTGCATTTTTTCAAAAAGCTTTGACAATTTCTTCTTCTCATTTGAATTTATTTGCTTAAGTATAAGAGAAAACAAAAACAGATGCTCCATCTCATGTGCCCACCCAATGACTTTTCAGATGAACGCACTGGACACCCTTGGGCAGACTGCTCTGCACCGAGCTGCCCTCGCTGGCCACCTGCAGACCTGCCGCCTCCTGCTGAGTTACGGCTCCGACCCATCCATCATCTCCTTACAGGGCTTCACCGCAGCGCAGATGGGAAATGAAGCCGTGCAGCAGATTCTGAGCGGTGAGTTGGAGCTGCTCGCCACCGGCTCTCTTCTCTTCCGCGTCCAGTGCTAAACACAGGCAGACTTTGTGCCTCCTGCTTTACAGGTGGCTCTTGGAAGTGTTTGTTTGTTTGTTTGTTTGTTTGTTTAAATATTTTTCCTGCCGTTCCTTGATTAAAGTTTAGCCTGTAGCCCTGTCAGCCCTTTTTTTGCTGAAGTGAGATAGGCATCAGGGGAAAGAAGCAAATACTCTTTAATTTTTTTAGTATTAATTTAAAAACCTGACTTGGGTGTTATGGTCAAAAGTTAGTTAAAGCTCATATAAATAGTGTGGAATTATGGTAGTTCTAAAATCTATCAATAGAGAAAATTACAGATCATTTATATGGTGATGATCTTTAGTTAATTGTTCTTACGTGTGTTATATTCTGACCTGTGTTTTGTGATTCTCAGCTTTATTGCACTTTTACGAAATTATCTTTTCCTGGTTTAAGTATAATTATAAAACCTGGCTGAGTGTGAACAGTGCCTACCTAGTACAATTTTGAAACTTCAAATACTTAGTTTATTGAGGAAGATTATAAAACTGATACAAAAATAGACACCAGTTTCCAAAGCACCAAAATTAGACAAAATAACATAATCTATGTACTGAAAAGTGATGAACTTGATACAAAAGACATTTCATACAATTGACCCTTCTTTCTCATTTCTTTAATTTTGTCTGTGGGGTGGATCTGCTCCAGGATGATGTAACAAACTGGAGCGATAAAACGAGGAAGGCAGCAGATGAGCAGTTGGAAGTTCTGGTACTAAGTACACAGACACCTTTCAAAAAGCTGTAAATACCAGTAAAATAACAGTAAATAACTGTAAAATAACATTACAATTATTAAATGCCATAACTGTAATGGAAAGAGAAAGTGACAGTAAGTTATATTACAATATTATAATGGTAATGCTTAAGCAAGACTACACTAGAAGACAAAAATTAATCCCACAGATTTTCGAAGTGCCCCTGAAAAGTGCAGTCCAGTTGAGAATCACTGCTGTGTACTGAAATGGGGGCCCTTCCCAGGCTTGTGGATGTCATGCTGTGTGTTACTAGGGCTGAGTCAGAGCTCAGCAGCCACATGAGAGTGACTGGGTCACATTGGGAAAGCTATTGATAAGGATTTATTTTTCCCATTCCAGTTCATTCTTAGATAGTGATCATCCTCCTTCATTCTCGGGTGGTGATTTTTATTTTATTTAATTTTTTAAAATATATTTTATTGATTATGCCATTACAGTTGTTCTATTCCCCCCCCCTCATTCCCCTCCACCCTGCACACCCCCTCCCCCACCATGTCCCCCCTTTAGTTTATGTCCATGTGTCTCAAGTTCTTTAAATTCTATATTTCCCCTACTATTCTTGCCCTCCCCCCATCTATTTTCTACCTACCGTCTGTGCTACTTATTTTCTGTACCTTCTCCCCCCTTCTCCTTCTCCCACTCCCCTATTGCTAACCCTCCATGTGATCTTCATTTCTGGAATGAAGTATTCCAAGTCATGAAAGGCAAAGACCTACATCCAAGATTGCTCTATCCAGCAAAGCTTTCATTTAGAATGGAAGGCCAGATAAAGTGCTTCTCAGATAAGATCAAATTCAAGGAGTTCATCATCACCAAGCCCTTATTATATGAAATGTTAAAGGGACTTATCTAAGAAAAAGAAGATAAAAAAGATGAACAGTGAAAGGACAGCAAACTCGGGTGGTGATTTTTAGACACCTGAAGTAAGACCTGTCTTAGGTCATCTTTACTATTAAAACAAATAAGATCTGTCTAAAGGAATAAAATTTCCTATTACAGAATTTCAAACTCGAACTATGAAAAGCAGAACTTCATTTACCTTTTTCCTGCTTAGCAGTAAAACATTTACTTACCCCTTCTTTGACTAGAAAATATTTCTGCCTTCTCAGTAAATTCTGATTTCTAAAAGGTGTGATTTTTGTTAAAACATTCTAAATTTTTCTCTTAAACTTTTTACTAAGAACCATGTAGTACTGATTTTAAGTATCTTTAAGTTGTAACCATAAATCAGGCAAATATAACTATCATATCAAAATTTATAACAGTATATAACTTTTAGAGATAATTTACAAAATGAGGAGGAAAGGGTTGAATAAATTAAGCAGGTTAGATCTAGCAATGCACTCATTCATTCATTCATTCATGATCCTTCTTCAAGGATATGGTCATTGATTTTAAAGAGAGGGAGAGGTTGTGGGAGGGAGAGACACATCCATGTGAGAAAGAAACATTGATTGGTTGCCTCTCACACACACCCCAGCCAGGGATTGAACCCATAACCTAGATCTGTACCCCAATGGGAATCAAACTCTCAACCCTTCAATTTATGGAATAACACTCCAACCAGCTGAGCCACACCAGCCAGGGCAGATCCATTGCGTTAACGCTTTTAGAGTGTCTGAATGAATGAATTCTGTCAGGATATGTGACTCCTGGTGAAAGATTAGATACTGAATCACAAATGAAATGTTTTTTATACTTCTTTTAAAAATTGATTTGTGAGATATACCATTATTCAAGATAGGTTATTAAGTGCTTAATTTAGTACATGACAGAACTATTTAGTTTAATTCTTCATTTTCTTTATTGATCTGGAAGGATAATACGACTGTATCGTAAAGTCTTGTCCTTAGAAAGGTTTTTTAAAATGGGAATTCTTTCTTGTTTGGAAGAGAAAATATGATTTTTGAACTAATATTTGTACAAGAAACGTGTATGTCCAGTCTGTGGACCAGGAGCTAGGTAAACTTCCCAAGTATACCTACGTTAACTAATCAGATTTCAGGTTATATCTGTAATGACTCCCTAAAGTAAGCATCAGTCTTGCAGAATGCATAGGAAGTCGTAACGTTTTAAAGACTTATTTAAACACACCTGGTAATACCACATTTAATATCTGCTCTTAGAAACCTTCACTTTCAGTTCCCAGTCTGTAGTTTTCAAAATTAGTAAAGTTTTCATTATAAACTACAGGCAATATTTATGTTAAAATTAATGTTGCATGAAAGAAAATAAGCAGTTTTTAAAAATAAATGAGCATTTTTAAATGTTTTAGAAGATTTGACTTTTTTCTTTAGACCTGCTCTGTCCAGTGGGTGGCCAGTAGCTAGCTGCATGCGGCTGAATCAGATACAGTGTTAAAATCTGTTTATCGTTTGTATTAGCTGCATTTCAGGGACTCAGTGGCCACACAGGGCTGGTGGCTGCTGCACGAGCACAGGTGAAGAGCAGTCCCAGCATCACAGACGGTTCTTTTGAGCAGACCTTGACCCGAATTCTGGTCACGCTGGTTGTGTAGTCCAGTTTGGTTATTGCATTGCTTTTGCCTAATCCTTTACAAAGGTAAGGATTTGGGACTTAGGATAGTTGAGTTAAAACTGAAATCCCTGTTTACACTTGGACCTTGAAATAAGCCACTGAGACCTTTTGCCAGTCCTGTGGTCTCAACACTAACTAAACAAGTCTGCAGGAGATATTTTTTAAAATAGTCAACTGCCCTTTAAACTTTGAAACTTTCAGGGGTTTTGTTTGTTGGATTTTTAATCCTGATAAAACACAGTAGAATTGGAGAAAAAATTAGAAATCCACCTCCACCCTTTGACGCTAGGTGAAGTATTTATTTTCATACCATGCAAAAGCCAGTGTGCTGATAAAGGATTGAACTAATACAGTATTTTGCATATCAGCTAGTCTTCTTTTGCCTGTATTTCCTTTTTAACTTTATTTTTATATCCTCTTTTTAAAAGTGTGCATCTCTGTACACAAAGTTCCTGGCTCTGTGTGTGTATGTGTTGTTTCTAAAAATGAGTCTGTTCCGACCCTGTTCAGGATTTGTAGTGGTTGCGAAGCTCTATAACTTGTATGGTAATTAATCAATAGCTTTAAATAACTTATTTACTCTCTACTCTTTCTCTTATTTTCATAACAGTTTTTGTTTGATTGTGAAATTACACCCTTCACAAATCAGTCTGCATCAAGATAGTTCTGAGAATTTCTAAAAAATCAGTTATATTAATTTTATCCTTAAAATGCTAGAATCGAAAAATATCTGAAGTTCTGACTCTGTATGCAAACAGTTGTCTTATTATTCTGTTGAAATGATAAACTAAAAATATTACCTATAGATTTCCTAAGGCTGTTTCAGTGAGTTTTACCAACTGCCAGAATCGCTGTCATAGGAACATAATATACACGCCTTAAATGCAGTAACGCCAGGCACAGTTCGACCAGAGGCAAATGAGACATCAAAGAACAGGATAAGGGAAGCCAAACAAAGAGCTAGGATTCAACATATACATTGGCCCTGGTGTAGAGTAGGATGGAAGTGAGCTCGGCAAATGCTTTCTGAAGGTTCTCCGTGTGAAGAGGAACGTAAAGGTGTCTAACTCAACACTTCCACAAACCAGCAAATACAGTACACTCCCTTTCAAAGAAACATAATTGTTATTTCAAAAACATACTTCATTATATGAAATACTCTCTTCTTTTGTCCCTTCAATCTTAACATTTTATCTGCTATTATTATGATTAAAGAAATAAAGTTTTTCTTCTGTTGAAGCGTTCTCATAACTTACACTAAAAGCCTTTCTCCTGAATGAAGCACTTCAGACTAGAAAGAGGCGCAGTGTTTCTTCTGAAATCTAAAACCTTTTTAGCAACAGTTGCTCTTCCCATTTGTACAGTGGATTCAAGAAAGATGTCTCCGATCATAAAATAATGCAGTCTGAAATCTGAAAGAGGATTAAAGGGAAACTAACAGTCATGTAAATCACTTAACTAAGCTATTGAGTGGTCTGTCCCCCGTCACAGTTAGGCAAGCCAGTCTAATTCTGGTCTCCTGAACTCCATCCCTTTTTTATGCTGAGTATGTGTACACATTATAAAAGCCTCTCTTAATGTTCATGAAATATTTTGAGTGATGTACTACAAATGGTTTTTTAAAAAAACCTTTTCACTTGAGCCAATCTGTAATGAATTTTTGCTGTGTTTATATTGGATTAATCAAAAAATTTCATTCGTTAACCTCATACTTGTAGACTTAACAGCCTGATTTAATTATATTCCACTTAGCATTGGTATCACACCTCCCAATTTACAGACAGGTTTACATTGTAATTCCCTGAAGCCATTCGATAAATAGGAATTAAATTTCTGTATTTAGTAGGCCTTTTCTGTACACTGATTTCATTTTCCAGGATCAGTGATTTCAGGCATTGTACTTCTGTTTTGTTTTAAGGAAACTGAGGCCCAAAAGGAAGACTACATGGCCCTGACTGGTGTAGCTCAGCGGATTGAGCGTGGGCTGTGAGCTAAAGGGTTGCCAGTTCAATTCCCAGTCAGGACACATCCCTGGGTTGCAGGCCAGGTCCCCAGTGGGGGACACATGAGAGGCAACCACACACTGATGTTTCTCTCCCTCTTTCTCCTTCTCTTCCCCTCTGTCTGAAAGTGAATAAATAAAATCCTTTTTAAAAGAGAAAGGCCAAACGTTAAGTACTGACAGTTGAGTGGCTTCCCCAGGTCTGCACAACAAAACCCACGGCACAGCTTCAATACAACACTTACTAGGCCAGCATGTCATGAAGGTGATCACGAGCGCACGGTCCTATGTTTCTTCATTCCCCTTTGCCAGGTTTGACCAGAAAATTTGAAAGGCAGAGTAGTAGGGATGGAGGAAAACTTATGTGTCTTAGAATTTATTTAAATTTGGTTTAGGAAGAGATGGATATAGATTGAAGTAAGAAACCACTTATTTCTTCCCTAATAAAGATTAGGGGGGACCCTATATAATTAGGTCTTAGAATCTGACCCCTTAATCTCTCTTTTCATTCACCGAATAATTTTCCCTTCTTTACTATTCCCTGAATCCGTGAAAACCAACAGTCACCTTTCCTTCCTTTTATGCAGAAAGCACACCTATGCGTACTTCTGATGTTGACTATCGACTCCTAGAGGCATCTAAAGCTGGAGACTTGGAAACTGTGAAGGTGAGTCAGTGCCTTTGATGTCTGGAGTAGCACCACTGAGCCCTTGCTAACCAGTTCATTTTAAACTTGTAAGTGAAGCTACTGAAATCCAAACAGTGAAAGGGCTGAGCAGAGTGAATACATAAACAAGAGAGATCTTTAACCACAAAAAAAGTTCCCAGTATGTGCCTTATTGTCTATTCACTTCAACTACTTTTTAGTCACTTTTCTTCTGGTTCTGTGATAGCTCTTTATTTTCACTTACAGTAATCGAAGTGTCACTTTTGGCCGCCTTCAGAAATTTCTGAGCTAGTTCAAGGCCACGTGATAGTACAGTAAGGTTTGAAACAGTGTTCCTTGAAGCTTTCCAAGAGTCCCACATTTGCTCTGGGAAGGTGCCTTGATCCTGCAACCATTTGGAATTATTTATATGCAGAAGGTGGATTTTCTGTTGTAACTGTTTGCCAAGAAAATTTTATCAGCTCTTTATTTGTGATATAGAAACAGTGGTTATAGATTTAATGCTTTTTGATTAAAATTATTTTTTGAAATCAAATATGCTTTTTAAAAACACACACACTTCCCATCTACAATCATTCATATATAGATGAAAATAGCAGAAAGGGATATGGATTTTGGTTTTGTTTATATTTCTTTTTATTTTTTTAAAGAAAGGCCAATTACAATATCTATATTGGAACTCATACTGATTATTTTTTACAGATTAAACTATGTCACTTATTAAGCAAAACTTATTTTTGTGATTTTTAGGAAATTAATTTTAGCATTCTTGATGATGTATACTATTTGAAATGACAGTAAACACTTTCTAAGCTCTGTGTCCTAGAAATTTTATTTTTATCTTAGTATGTGGTCACTGCCAATCTCTCTTTCATGTGTAATGACATTGAAGTTATTTAAAGAAAAATAATAATATCAGTTGTAATAGCCACAGGGGAGAAATGTTCAAGTTCTCTTAGATCTGAAATTTTGTATTTTTTTTTCTTAAAAATGCTTCTGTCATTA
The DNA here is from genome assembly GCF_021234435.1 of Artibeus jamaicensis. Classification (NCBI taxonomy): domain Eukaryota; kingdom Metazoa; phylum Chordata; class Mammalia; order Chiroptera; family Phyllostomidae; genus Artibeus; species Artibeus jamaicensis. Next base: position 14,763,305 of record NW_026522056.1, on the reverse strand, counting down.
TAAGTGTATCCTAATAGAAGAAAATCTTTAAATGTAAAAATAACTAGGACTCCTTTTCCTTGTCACAGCATGGCAGTCTCAGCACTCAAATTGCCACGTGTGCCCTTATAATAAAATCAGTAGTTTATTCTTCATGTAGTAAAGTAGCACAATCCCATGGCTTTTGTGTGTAGCAGTCCATGGGCTGTATGTACCTTTCTGGTTTTGAAAACAGTCTCTTCACAATAAAGGCCAACTTTTTTTTTTTAATGGAATCATAGCAGGAAAAAACATAGCACAAATTAAATGAAGATTAAGCCTTAAAATATTCTTTTCCTAGAGGCTTTAGGAATTATTAGAAATATGATATTTGAACAAAAGGCTGTTTGCTAAGGAACATATTTGAAATTATGTAAAGCAGGCAGAAATGATGTACAGTTGCTTAGCCGTTCAAAAAGAAAATGAAACAGGAAAGAGTAAGAACTAATAAATATTAAAAAGCAAGTATTTAATAAGCAGAGCAGGCTTTTATTTTTGGCCTGGCAAAATGAGTTGTGTTTCTTTATTTCCTCCTTCATTCCTATTTTGCCAGTATTCTCTGTGGGGGGAAAAAAGTTAACTTAGAAAAATAAGAACTAGACAAAAAAGCAGGAGCAGCAGGAAGCAGCTTGTCATTTAAGATCGCTGGAGTCTGCTACCAGTCTTTGTAGCCTTTCTTTCTAGTTTACATATTAATTTATCATTTCTTTTTCTTTATTCTCTACTTATGTATTAACATAGCCACAGACTCAGTTGTTATGAAAAGATAAGAGATTTGACCTGGCCAGATGGTAAAGGTTCTTCAGAGTTTAGAGTCTCTAATGATTTTTCACACAGAGTTGAAATTTCAGGCCCTCCCTTATATTGCCTAGACTTTTTTCTGTCATGTAAATATTACGCCACCTGAAAAGTCCTATTTTTACCCTACTGAGTATATCAGTAGAATCAGTAGGTTTGAAACCAGCCACGCAGGGAAAAGATCAGGAGATTAATAATCAGGAAAACAGGCTCCGAGTCTTTATGCTGCCCTGCACAAACTGTGAAAAGCAGTTTCACCTAACCTTGCTGAGCCTTGGTTTATTTATCTGTAGAACAGATATAATGATCAGCTTCTCCAATAGATAGTGATTCACTGAAGGATATGAAGTTTTTATAGATTGTAAATTATCATTCCAATATTTTTGTAATTTACCTGTCACCAGTGATGATGCATCTTGTCAGTCCTTAGTTTGCTTCCTACTGCTTGTAGCCAGACAGATTGGAGCTTGGACTGAAATGGTAACTTTCAGAAGGAGAAGAGGAGACAGGGGAGAAACTTGGAGGGCATCGCTGAAGGAGATGGAAGAAGAACCAAAACAAAAACGAGAAAAGGATTATACTCAGTTTGAGTAGCAGAGTCAGACATCGCCCAAAGCCCCAATAAAGCTCTGTGGACTGATCGGAGGGCCCAGTGGGTGGCCCACGGAAAATCATCATGATTTTCCCAGAGCCTTATTGCTTGCACATCAGAAGAGACAAGAACTCGGGGTTATTCTACAGTCAGCCGGGGTTGCTCTTACTTGAGCAAAGAATGACCAAGGTGACAAGCAGTCTGGGAGAGGGCAGCCCTAGAAAGGTGGAGAAGGAGGCACTGGTTGCCTAGCGCTGCTTGCTTTCATATGGATTTTTCTTTTTGTTTAGGATTCTGGCCAGGAAATAATGAAAAAGACTCAGTTGCTCTATGAAGAGTAGTAAGACTTATTTCTAGACACTGTAAAACCAAGCATAGTGCTGATTTTTAAACATCACTTGTATTATCTAATCTTTGGAAATAAATGTTCATTAGAAAATCACAAGTTATCCAGAATGCCTGCAGTACTTTGAAGCCAAGTCAGTGAATAAGTATTAATGTCCATCTTGTGTTTGTCTGTGTGTATGTGCCATAAAAGCAACTTTGCAGCCCTCAAAATGTGAATTGCAGAGACCTAGAAGGCCGGCATTCTACGCCCTTGCACTTCGCAGCCGGCTACAACCGTGTGTCCGTCGTGGAGTACCTTCTGCACCACGGTGCCGATGTCCATGCCAAAGACAAAGGGTGTGTGTTGGGATTCAGCTGTTTGGGGGTCATTATTTTGAGACTTAAAAAATTATTTTAATATTTCAAAGTCTTAATGTGTTTCCCTATTTAAAAAGCAGTGCATATTTTCTAAAGTTTAAAGCATAAATTAAAACATTCTAGAAATGTAGTGAAAATTCACCTCCTGGAGCTTATACCACTAAAATTGTGTCGTAATCCTCCCGGTTTTTTAAGTGCTGGTAGCAGCGTGTGTGCTGCTGGGGGTGGGGGTGGTTGTCTCCATAAAGGATGGTGCCATTCCAGGCAGCAGCTTTGCAGTTTGCTTCTTCATCCAGTAATAGGTCTTGAATGCCCGTCCGTATTAGTACTTAAGTTTAATCTCATCCTTGTAATGCCTGTATATAGTATTTTATTGCACTGTATGAATGTGTTTATATAGTTTATAATTTATTATTTCTTGTTTTGCTATTAAAAATGTATAATCTCTTCCAAAAAGAAGCCTTCTATCCCAAAGTTTTCAGTATTAATAAAAACATAATTTTCTTTTTGACTAGTTCACATATTCTTGATATTAGTTTGCAAATTATTCTCTTCATCTGGACAGTTTTTAAAGCAACCATGGAAGCTATTTAGAAATGCAAGAAGGAAGTTTAATTGAAATGAGTTTCCATATTCTGAGTTAATTTCATGTCAGCTCAAAGGATAAATAAGTAAGCATCTTTGTGTACAATTACATACCAGAGTACTATAGAATTAAACCATACAACTTAGACTTCAGTTAACAGTTGTTATGGATTTATTTATCTTTTAAAAGGGACATATCAGACACCAGTATTCAATAATAGTGTCACTAGCTCTTTTAAAGTATTATATAGTTCCTTGGAGAACAGCTAACATTTTTTTTCTATTGCCCAGTTAGTATTAGCAGTTAGTATTTTTATTTCAAAAGTGTTTTGTAAAAAGCACTGATCTCTGAATAAAAAGGCTCCTGTTCCTGGTTTCTGCCATGTCTCAAGTGCAAATTAAACTCATCTTTTTGATGCACCCTTCTTATGGGCACATTTTTGGTCCCTTCAAAATGTCAGCTGCCTTCCCATCAGAACTTAGAGTCACCTCAGAGTAGTTTGCTCATAAGGAGGCTGCGAGGTTTGCTCATCGGACTGGAGTCTATGGGCGATGCCACTATTTTCCCTACTGAACACTGAATGTTTAAACCTTTGCCCAGAAACCATTAAAAAAAAGGTAGAACTTGCCTAAATAAGTAAGCTATTTACCTTGTGTACTTTATAAGCATACAGTTTTCATTAGGAAAGCCCAAATGGAAGAAAATCTGAGAGATGATAAGCCAAATTATTGTTTAATGATTCCTGAAATCATTTTGTAGTGTTGCTTTTTATTGCCAGGATGAAACCTGAATTAAAAGTATTGTGATGGAATTTTTCCGTGTGTGTGTGTGTGTGTGTATGTGTGTTTTAAGGGTATATGTATTTTAAGGGTAAGGCTTGCTGTGAAATTTGTGTCTATCACCAAGAAACTATGCAAAGTTTTTATATTGAAAGGGACATTTTTGAAATTCTTAATCCTATTTGGAAATGGATGACCATGTCTTAAAGACCAATTCATTTCCTTTTTCTTTTTAAGTGAGTCTTCAGTACAGTCAGTGCCATAGAAGAATTACATTGTTTTTATCATAAGTATCATTGTAACTCAAAGATTTGTTGTATGTCTTCAAAATCATTTTCTTCTGTTCAGTGGCTTGGTGCCCCTCCATAACGCTTGTTCCTACGGACACTATGAGGTGGCGGAGCTCCTGGTGCGGCACGGGGCGTCCGTCAACGTGGCAGACTTGTGGAAATTCACCCCCCTTCATGAGGCAGCCGCCAAAGGGAAGTACGAAATCTGCAAGCTCCTCTTAAAAGTATGTAACTTTAAAAATTATAAAGTATAAGTCATGTTTACTTTTGGTTATTTAGCATGTAAAATTACATCAAAGTAATTGATTCTATGGAGTATAGTAAGTGCTATAGAGATGCTTCCATTCTGCATTTTGGAAGATGTTTAAGTGTGATACCAGGATATTTGCGTAGCTTTGAGTGATGTCTGAAGTGCCTTCTGAACCATTTGATTCAAGTTAATCACAGCTCATCAAGGTAGGTTTGGGAAAGAGCTGAATTACCTTGCATTACTTATCTAATACTTATAGTACTAATATTAGAAAACATTTATAGAAGGAGAAACAAGTTTTTTGATCAAGTTTTATTTTATTCTGTACTGGCTACTCTATTGTTAACAAACTCATTTCTCATTATTAAACGTTTAAATATATATCTTATAAAACTTCAGTATCAGATTTTTATTAAAAATATAAATATCTGTCAGTAGTTACGCATATGAATTTTGGGGATACACATGAAATAGTAGAAACTGCTAGTCATGTGAAACTAGCCCAGTAATTGTGTGTGTGTGTTTATTAAGGATGTAAAAAGTGACCAGACATGTATCTATATTTGTAGTTTTCTCCTTCTGTTTTTTGTTTTTTTTTTTAACTAGAGAAAAAATTGCCCTGGTTTATCTGGGTTTTTTTAAAATATTTATATAAATATAAATAAATATAAATTTTATTTATATTTATAAATAAAATTTTTATTCCATCTTTTATGGTATCAGATATGTTCTGAAGAGCCTTGAGAGTAACACAGTGTTTGACGGTCAGTTTTGGTATCATCGGTCAGTAAGAAATAACAGGCAAGTCCCTGAGGACTCATGACAAAGCTTGACACCAGTAGGCCAGTAGGAGACATTTATACCTGATTTCATGATCGGCGTTAAGGCTTAAAATATAAATATTCTAAAATTACCAAACTTCCATTTGCATTTAAAATCAAGTACTTTTCCTACCTATGTGTTTTCCTCTTCTCAGTTCTTTTTCATGATATTTTCATATTTTTCATGATATTCACTGAATATCTTTATATAATCGAAATCCAGTCAAAGTTAACATCCATCCCATTCTTAAAGGAAAAGATGTTTTCAAAGCCATCTTTAAAGCTTGGGGCCTGGGACAGTGTGGGAGATGAAAAGCGAAAGGTACTCGGCACTGCTCCCCTTTCACCATCACCACCAGTGGTCTGGACACTTGGGACTTGGATTGGGACCGAGTTGGAACCTGCTCCAGCAGGTACTGCTGAGTAGGGAACTGGCAGAATGAAACAGGTTATTGCCTCTGTTGGTCAGAATGCATGTAGAATAAATACCTTCCTTAGGTAAGTGAAGTTAAAGATAAACAAACCTGAAAAAAGGTACTACAAAAAATACAAACCCTGTTTGGGTTTTCTATGCAGCATGGAGCAGATCCAACTAAAAAGAACAGAGATGGAAATACACCTTTAGATTTGGTTAAAGAAGGAGACACCGACATTCAGGACTTACTGAGAGGAGATGCTGCCTTGTTGGACGCTGCCAAGAAGGGCTGCCTGGCAAGAGTGCAGAAGCTCTGTACCCCAGAGAATATCAACTGCAGGGACACCCAGGGCAGAAACTCAACCCCCCTGCACCTGGCAGGTAAGCATCACCAGCATGGCCGAGCCGCGTCCGTTCCTCCGTACCCGACTCAGGTTGCCAGGAGAGGAAAGAAATGCTCACCCTGGAGAGTACTCCTTAGTAAAACATTTTTGTTGACATAATTTTATGTAACTTCTTATTATAATGCCTCTTAATTATGTAATAATAGTATTAGCTTTTAAAGCAAGAAGTATTAAAACTTTAACATTTTTGCAGCCCTTATTATTTATATACACATTTTTTTTTAAGCTGACATGTTTGCCTTTTTTCACTCGATTAGCTGGCTACAACAACCTGGAAGTCGCTGAATACCTTCTAGAGCACGGAGCCGATGTTAATGCACAAGATAAAGGCGGCTTAATTCCTCTTCATAACGCAGCGTCCTATGGGGTGAGCATGCTAAAGTTCAAGTCTAGAAAACTTCACTGGCATGTACTGCTTTGTTAAGAGTATACTGTGCACGAAGGGAGTAGATAATCTAACCCACAGCATCATTTACCACAGTTACAGTTCTATTCAGAGTGTTTCTAGCCTTCTGGTTAAGTGTAATTATCTTTTTAGCCAAGGACCATGCTTTTTGTAGCTTTTTAGTCTTCAGCATTACCTAGCACAATCATAGATGTATTACTGATGCCGATAATATTCTACCTCAAGTAGATTTTAGAAACTATAAAAGCTAGGATGCTCCTTTTAGGCATGAGAATTGTGGTTGCTTACATTTACCATCAATATTTTTTAAATAATAAAGTAAATGATTAAGCTATTGGTATACAAGTATGTGGCTTCATAGAATTTGAATTGACCAGCTAAAACCGCACAGCAAAACTCCAGTCGTTCTCTCAAAGCACCGTAGCTGGTCGTCTGCAGAGAGAGGAGGGACACCTTGATGCCGTTTGTGGAGGCCGCCAAGGCCCACTTCAGGCTGAAGGAGTCACACAGCAGTGGCGTGAACAAATGCTCCCGTGCTTGTCTGTTCCTCCACCTACTCCCTATTTGTGAAAACCCACAGATGCCAAATTGTCCGTCCCAGGGGATCTCACAGTTGTAGTCACTATTGATGGGGCAATTTCTAGATTTCCCAAAGCCTGGCAAACTGTAAATGAAAACGAGTCACTGTGATTTTTACATTCTCATACTCTTGTCTTCCTTGCCCTTGATAATGAGAATATCCCCATGCTCTCATGCTCCTTGCAAAAACCAAGCATATTTCTCTTCTCCCTGCTTCCCACCTTTCTTAAATTAAATCAGGGCCCTCAAATCTTGTTACATTGTATTTGTCATTCAAAGCATCTGTGCTGCAGCTGGATTCTGGCACCACCTTCCCCTGGAAACATTCCAAGCGTTCAGTGCCTTTTCTGCACCTTCCTGTTCAGCCTGTGGCCCTTATCTGTGGTGAAGAGCTGAGCTGCAGCTCATTTACTGCACGTGTCAGCCTTCAATTTCCATTTCTGTTTTTGCCCTAGTGGGGTCGATATTTAAAAGACTGAAGAATTATGTCTTTAGAGTACTTGGGTAGTAATATACTCCTTTTGGTTTATTGCTTTTCCAGATGTTTGTCGGCAGATTTTAAAAAGCATGTAACTAACTGGCCTCTCCCAGCGTGAACTGTAAAGTCACCGTAAAGGAGGTTTACCAATGCGTACCATATATGTCCTTCATTTTACACACACACACACGGTTTTCTTTGGACTGTCTGATTTTGGAAGCCTGTGCAAATTAGCCTACTAAATTATTTTATTCTGCCAGCACTCATGAGAGTAGAATAAAATTAATCATTAGAAGCACAATTTAAATAGCCTGTAAGTAGAAAAGATTGAAATTATTTCATGCTTTTGGGTTTACTAAAAACAGCTATTCTTTTTCAACATATATCCTTTGAATAAGGGAGATAAGTTAGGGGGCTTTGTTTTGTTTTAAGTGATGTTGCTATAGTACCTTCGATAGTGCTTCTTTTTATCTTTGTGTTAAGATCAATTTTGTAATGATGACATCATTCACTCTCAAAATGATCATAAAACATATCCTGTTCTCAGAAACCCTGGTCTGATTATACTTTTTTTGTCTTTATGTTGTCAAAGTAAATATGGAAGCTTTATGAGAAGTTGTCTGATTTGTATTGTCTAGTAAGTTTCCTTTTCTTTGTTTTCTGAAATTACCGTTCTTAAAATGAATAAGTATTTGTATTATTTTTTTTTTTAAACTTCAGTAGTGCCTCAGGAAAAAAAAATCCTTTTCTATTTGAAGTGAGCATCTTCAAGAGAGCCAAGACTGTCTTAAGGAAAATACGAAGAAACATGCCCTAGATCCCATCTTGGGTATTCGTCCTTCCCTTCACCTCTTCTCCCGTTCTCATGAAAGTCGGCTTCAGATAACTCAGTATATTGCAGTTGAACAACAGCATGAGTTAGAAATTTATTCTCAACATATAATGTGCTTCTGAGTTATAAAAAGTAATCAAGTTATGCCAGGAAATGTATCCATAAAGGACACCAATGTGCCAATTGCACAAAAATTATAGATTATTGGAGTTGAAATGGATTTCAGAAATACTTTAGTAGTGACTAAACTAGCATCCCTAAATGGGTATGTAAGAATAAAGTTTATTTTTATTATTTTCAAAAGCCTAATCATGAATCAGTTTTACCTCTGCATAATCAGTTGTCTTAAGCTTACTTAGAAGAACTTCTGGAAAGAAGCTAAAACCTATTATTTGAGAGAACCTACTATCCTAGAACTTTCTCCTGCTTTGGTTTTCAATAGTCCTGCCTCTTTTTAGCTCTTCTCCTGTTCTTATTGCCCGTTTGTCTTCTCCTTTCCCAAAATACTGTTTTCACAGTTGTATTCCCCTTGCGAGTATCTCTGTATTCCTTTTCTTAATGAGCTTATTTATCAAATAGCTACTACAACTCTCAGCTCAATGTTCCATTTCATCATTGCCCTCCAGTTCCTCTCTCTAGTGCCAAGCACTTAGTAGGCGTTCAGTACATGTTCGGTTGGTGGGTGAGTGGGTAAGAGAGCTCGTGACGTGGGTGCCGCGCCTCACAAACGGCAGGCCCAGGCGAGCCTCGTCCTTCTCACAGTTTCACTCCCACTTAGTTTTTCTCCACAGGTGGTCGTCTTCGGCGTTTCTCCTTTTCCTTCCTGGGGGGCTAATTTGCCTTTGTAAAACCGAGTGTTTTTTTCCCTTCAGAATTTCTCACATTCTGCTCTTCTTTTTCCTTCTTCTTTAACCACCCCTTTCACAGTTGACAGAAGATCACATCGTCTCATGCCCAGGTTACTAGTGTGTCTGCATTCCTTCACCCTCTAAGGCATTTTAGACACGAGAGACTAATTTTTAAAAAATGGGTTTTGTTACTTTCCCAAAGGCTGGAATAAAAGAACATTCAGAAGCTTTGAGATGAGTATTTCAACAAATGGAGCAGATTGCAATTGGTTAGAAGAGAAATGTTTGTTTTTAAGATGGGCCTGAATATGTTAGGTAAAGAAAAAATTTCAAATGGTCCCATGAAAACTTAGAATTGCTGGGTAAAAGAATAATTGTGGAACCGACGTCAGGGAAGGCAAGGAAAAACAGAGTCCAGAATACAAGGAGAGGGGTTGGTAAATACTTTCATACAAGAAAGTTCTATTAATGATGAAAATAGAGATACGGAGAGAATGAAAGGTTAAACAGAAGCCAGTGTGTACGATGGAGCCTCACCAGATAATCTTTTCTTAACTCTGCGCCTCCTTTTCCTTTTCTCCAGCACGTGGACATAGCAGCACTGTTGATAAAATACAACACGTGTGTAAATGCAACAGATAAGTGGGCTTTTACACCTCTTCACGAAGCAGCCCAAAAAGGGAGGACCCAGTTGTGTGCCCTCCTCCTGGCACACGGAGCAGACCCCACCATGAAGAACCAAGAAGGTCAGACACCTTTAGATCTGGCAACAGTAAGTCCTCCTTTCGGAATCCTCAGACTCGCTTGCTGTACTTCCAGAGATGACATGAAATTCCAGGACTCAGCGGGTTTACCTTTAGTCATGCGTATTTCACTTAGAATAAGAACAAACCAACTTCTCCTGAAACAGTTTTTTTAATTTACTGATTTTAGAGAGAGAAAGGGAGAGAAAAACGTTGATTTGTTGTTCCACTTATTGATACCTTCATTGGCTGCTTCTTGTATGTGCCCTGATCCGGAACTGCACCTGCAAGGTTTCGCTTTGCAGGACGACCCCCAACCTGCCGAGCCTCACTGGTCAGGGCCAGGGCAGCTCTTGCTCATGATAATTTCCCTGAGGCTTTGAGAGAGTCAGTAAAATTAACTTCTGGGCAGTCACTGGACAAAAATTACTGTTTTTTAAGCATAAACAAACATAGTAAATAAATGTGGGAACTACTTCTAAGGAAGAGATCCACAGTCAACACTTTGAAATGAACTTTTTTTAATGAAAGGTGAAATCTTTTATTTCTCTTTTATTACTCTTCGAATCTTGGTTAACTTACATATCCTTCAAATACATGTGTAATCTGAACAACTTCATGTATACTTTTCACTTAGTTTTAAAAAAGTGTTTTTAGGAATTAACATAGTCCACATTGTTGGAGTTTGTTCTCACAGTTAATTAACTTTTTGTGTGTCTGGAGAAAACACAATCTATTTTTAGCAAATTTCCAGCACATAGTAGAGTGCTCTTAACTGTAGTCAACCAAGCTTAATGTTAGCTGTTCAGAAACCGAAATATTTTGTAATTAATAGTTTTTCCAGTTCTGCCTACTGAAACTACAGGCCCTTTTGGATGACAGAAGGAAAGAGGAAGAAATTATTAAAACGAAGAAGATAATGAGGCATTTATTAAAGAAAGAATCCACAGGGTACTTGGTCTTTAGTGGAAAACGTACAGCTTTAAAACGCAGTATTTCTGTGCCTTGTGTGTCCTTTGCAGGCCGACGACATCAGAGCCTTGCTGATAGACGCCATGCCCCCCGAGGCCTTGCCTACCTGCTTTAAACCTCAGGCCACCGTAGTGAGTGCCTCCCTCATCTCACCAGCGTCCACCCCCTCCTGCCTGTCGGCCGCCAGCAGCATAGACAACCTCACCGTCCCATTGGCGGAGCTGGCAGTGGGAGGGCCGTCCAACGCAGGGGATGGCGCCGCAGGCACCGAAAGGAAGGAAGGAGAGGGTGAGTGAACCCTGCAGATGCTTGTTTGGTTCTTGTCTTCTGGCTTCTTTTTAAGTCACAGGTTCATTTTTTTATGGGTAATCATTGAACGCCTCACTCACAGATATCTTAACCACTTGTAAGTTGTCATTTACACAACAGCTTACAAGAAGTAAGTCCTCATAGAATAAATGTCTTGGTATTGGCGTTATTCTTACTTACGCTGGTACCTCTGTACGTCCGTTTCAAGTCACAGTGTCGTACTGAGCTGCTGAGTGAGGCCTATTGCCGAGATGTGTCAGGAAAAAGCAGGGATTACTTAAGGAGTGAAAATTAAAATGACAGCTGGTAAATTTGGAATTTTACATCTACTAAGTATGTCACTTACTAAAAGCATTACATTATGCTCTGTGATATTAAAATTAATACAGGTACTACTGATTTGCTAAACTGCGTTTACTTCCCAACCAAAGTCAGCGATAACTCCGAGTGTCTGAATGAAATTTAGGATTATTTTATGCTGTGTAGAATCATCTGCGTGGCCAGGGGCGTCAGAGAGCCATGGCTTTAAAAAATACTGAAACTTCCTTTACATTGGTAAACTCTTTGCTGAGAAGCTTTATGTCTGTTTTAGTTGCGGGTCTGGACATGAATATCAGTCAGTTTCTAAAAAGCCTTGGCCTTGAACATCTTCGAGACATCTTTGAGACAGAACAGGTAAGCTCTCTTGAGTCTTTTTCATTACTACTCAGTTCTTTTTTTTTTTTTTTTCTTTATTTTCTTCCCCCTTTGGGGGGTGGGGAGCTTCTTAACTGCTTTTTTAAAACCACAGTTAAATTTCTAAAGAAGCCACGGGAATCCAGTATTTTATACCTCTCCCCCAAATTGTGTGACAGTGATTTTTCAGCCCGTGTGCTGAGTCACACACCTGTGTGCTGTGAGTTTTTAAAACATGTGCTCACTGCCCTGGCTGGCGTGGCTCAGTGGTTGAGCACCAGCCTGTGAGTCAAAGGGTCAGCAGTTCGATTCCCAGTCAGGGCACGTGCCCAGGTTGTGTAACCTGCCTCAGAGTTCCTGTAGAGAGTCTTCCAGAAGTTCAGCAACTTTACCATGTGTTTGTGTTTTTACCTCCCGGGTAGAGGAAGTGGCGTGGGCTCGGGGGGAGGACTCCGACCTGGCACTGCTTGTTCTGTCCTTTTGGACCAGTCATTGAACCTGCTGGGCTGTAATGGGTTGCTGTAGAATGAGGTGAAATGTTTAATTAGCTACTTTGGGGGGAAGGAGCATATAGAAGGTACTCATTAAACATGAATAAACACATAAACATGAATCTGAATTCCTTAGCTTGTCATTTAATGTTTTCCAGTGGCTACTGCTTGATAAATGTGGGACCAGTGTGGTACCACGTAAGTCAAAGAAATTAAATTCAACATTTAGTTATGTTAGCTTTCTAGTCATTCCATTTATGAGGTACAAGCAAGTGACAGACAGAAATGACAGTACATCTCAGTTCTTCTGTGTGTGGTTGTTATGACTTCTCTGAGTCCACATTCCCTCCTAAGGGGTAGTGCTTAATGGGTTGTTATGAGGAGTAAATAAGGTATTAATTTCATATATTGAAGCTATATAATTGACAAATACTGTGATTTTGCAGACCTGGTTTTTGCTTCTTCCATATATGCACTGTATGGAAGAAATATGGTATCAATTCAGAAAAGCTTAAGGATTGTTTGGATTAAAGCTACCACATAAATATTAAATCCTGTTCCTATGCCAACCCTTATTTGAACTGCAGTTTAGAATATTTAGACAGAAAAAAAAATAGGATGTCAATAATAGAAATGCTGTGCCTGGTTTCAAATTATATTAAAATTCCATCTGGCTGAAAGTGGAAAGGCTCCTATTATATTGTGTTGTGAACTATTCTTTCTCAAAGACATACACTTCAGAACCTTTGAAAACTCTGCTGAAAACTTCCTTTGGGCGATTAGAAGTGAATTGCCAATTTTGTGCAATGGAGTGATTATTTTTAAATGGCCATTTAGGAGCAGTATAGTAAATCATTTCCAAAGACTGAATAATGAATGCTTGTTGTGCTGAGAAAATCAGATTCATTATATAATATTTCATTCTGATGATAAAGCTCAGAAGAGCTCCAGGCCACATTTGCCTTTTTAAATGTCATGTACAAGTATAAAAGTACAGAAGCCGTGGAGAGATTAAAATAGCTCATTTGAGTTGGAAAAGGGGTATCTTCAAAAAGATTTCTCAGTTCTCCAGGGGAAAAAAAAGGCTAATCTTGTGAGGTAGTATTTGGATTATCATGGAACCACATTTTCTGGCCTGGAAAATAGCGTGTTTAGGCCTCAAGAGATGCAGCCGCCCAAGATTCCACCCTGTACGTTCAGAACACTGCCACTTGGTGGCGGTAGAGTCATGGTTACTTTTAGTCAACAAAGAATTAGGTAATTTTGAATCATCTCCTTTACAAGGGTGAATAACCCAACATTAAAAACCAGTATTTTGTACCACAAAAAAGAATGTTAAATTTTTTTTGTTAAATCTGAGAATTTATAAGAGAACTAAAATCCATCTACTCTCTTCTCAATTGGAATTCTTTACATAGCTTCTATATAAAATGGAATGGAATGTGACTAAATACTTGGCGATACAAATTTCACTCCTTCCAAGACAGCTCTTCTCATGCTTGAATATTTCTTGGCTCTTGGAAGTTCCTCCTTGTTTTGGTATAAACCCTCGTGACCTGAATGTGCTCACCCCTGGCTGCCTGCTGCGTGCTGAGCTGGTGCTTCCCGCCTGCCAGCTGGTCCCTCCCGATTCTGAGGCAAGCAAAAGGTGGTAGAATTAGATAACCAAAAGGAAATATGATCATTTTATATTTCTATGGTATTATTTCTCCCATCTTAATTCTCCACCGACTAAAAGCAAATTAAGAAGTATTTAAAGTGAACGAAAAGCTGATAAAATTATCAAGACAACTATAAGAAAATTTTAAATTCATGCTTATAAATGAAACACAATAATTTCCTTAATTTGAATGGGTACGTATATACCATGGAAGACAAATGAAAGAGTTTCCATCATTTTCATCACCTGAGGAACTGTTAAAGATTCAGGGATTAATTTTGTTTCACTTTCAGATTACGCTAGATGTGCTGGCTGATATGGGTCATGAGGAGTTGAAGGAAATAGGCATCAATGCATACGGACACCGCCATAAGCTAATCAAAGGAGTAGAAAGACTCTTAGGTGGACAACAAGGTAAGCTCTTCAGAAGAGATGAACTTCAGACGTTAGTGGCATGAGATAAGCGTGAGGGCTGGCTGCGGGCCTCAGGCCGTCTGACCACAGAGCCTCGAGGTACAGCCCCTCCCGCCTCCCCCATCCCACTTCACTGCATCCCTCTCCCTCTGTTTGCTGTAGCTGGAACTGATTCGTTTTCCCTCGCTCCCCACACTTGATATCTAAATATCTCTGGGTTCTATACTTCTGTCCTTTCCTACTGCTGTCACCTAATCCAAGTAACCATCATCTTGCTCCAGAAATGCCACAGCCGCTGTTCAGCTCATCTTCGACCTTCACCTTTGCCCTCTCCTCCAGTGCCTTCCTGCACTGTAACCCGAGACTCCTTTCAACACAACTGTGGGATTATATCATTTCACTGCTCAACACCCTTCAGTAGGACTCTGTTGCTTTTGGGATAAAATCAGACATTCACAACGTGACTTTGCATAACCTGACCTTTTTTTCTTACTCACCTTGAACTTTTCTCCCTCCCTTACACCTATCAGCTTAGTCTTTTCCCATTATACTTTGCTGTCAAGAGCCTCCTATCTCTCTCCTTTGTATGAGGTCTGTCCAGAAGGTATCCAGCCATGTACTATGAAAAATAGAGACATTTATTGAAGAAGATACAAGAAACATTGTACATAAGACAGTGACATCTTAGTCCTCTTCAAAGTAGGCACCTTGGGACCTCACACAGTTCTCCCAATCACCATCAGCTGCCCCATCGTATTTTCCTGAATCTCATTGACAGTCTGAAATTTCTTCCCTTTCAAAGGTGACTTTAGTTCTGGGAAAAGCCAGAAGTCACAGGGTGCCAAATCTGGGCTGTAGGGCAGCTGAGTCATCTGGGTGATTTGATATTTCACCAAAAAACTCTGCGTGAGATGTGATGCATGAGTGGGCACGTTGTGATGAAGCTGTCAATCATCAGTTGCATGTACCTGTGGCCTTCTGAATCACTGGAGTAGTTTCTGTGGAGGAATATTCAAGCTTAACACAAAATCTGATGCAGATTTGTTGCTCTGCTTGCTCAGTCATTTTGAATGTGATGGCCACACAGTGCACATGCTCACTCAATGGTGTCTACCAGCCCCACCGACGAGTACAGTGAAGTCGTCATTGTTCACACATGTGCATTCCAGTCCTCTCTTCTTGGCTGCCAGGTTACATTGATGTTGTGTAAATTGTTCTCATTATATTAACAATGGCTGGACTTTTTCCAGACAGACCTCATGTCTCTGTGTTTCTCATTTCTCTGTTTGTTTTTCTGTTTTAATTTATATTTTATTCTATTTTTTCCATTGCCGTTTAGTGGCCTCATATCCCTCCAACCCTGCAATCACCACATTGTCGTCCGTGTCTATGTGTCTTTTTTCCTTTCTGCTCGTTCCCTCCACTCCCTGACCCCCTGCCGTAGCTGTCATCCTGCTGAGTCTGTCTCTGTTTTGCTTGTTAATTCAGTTTGTTCATTAGATTCCACATATGAGTGAAATCATGTGGTATTTGTCTTTCTCTGACTGGCTTATTTCACTTGGCACAGTGGTCTCCAGATCCATCTATGGAAGTGCTTTTACTGTAGAAAAGCCAGAGGAGGGAAGGAGAACAACTTGAATTAGTCAGTTAGTCTGCAGAGCTAATAAAATGCAAGAATGACATGAAACTAAACATTAGCAGGTTTTGAACTTGAGTCTTGCTTACTTATCTGTATTAAATGTAGAAGGATAATGAAATTAACAAGAATAATATATTTTAAACATATTAGGTGACTATTTCAAGCCATCGCACAGAGATTTTAGACCAGACTACAGAGTAATTGCAGTGTGTTTCTCTGTTGTATTAAACATTGCTTTAAGAATGTTCATTAAACTTTGGTTTGATTAAATTTAGTTTGTGAAATAATTGTTGAGCCCTGCTGTGCATACAAGGAACTCTTTGAGAACCAATAAAATTGCCCTGGCTGGTGTAGCTCAGTGGATTGAGCATCGGCCTGCAAACCAAAGAGTCGCTGGTTCGATTCCTAGTCAGAGCATGTGCCTGGGTTGTGGGCCAGGTCCCCAGTAGGGGGCCATGCAAGAGGAAGCCACACATTGATGTTCCCCTCCCTCCCTATCACTCTTTTCCCCAGCATCTAAAAATAAAATAAATTTAAAATCTTTAACACTCCTCCATTACTTCACATTCCTTTGGATTTACTTGTTTATATAACTTTGTGTATTGGGTTCAAATTGAAAAATAGTTTATACTTGTTCCAAAATATCGATTATTTGTGACAAAGTTTTCCCTAAAATAGAGCCTGAATAGTGTGGACTTCTTAGTGCTATACTGTTAACCATGTTCATTTTTCTTTTCTACAGGAACCAACCCTTATTTGACTTTCCACTGTGTTAACCAGGGAACTATTTTGCTGGATCTTGCTCCAGAGGATAAGGAGTATCAGTCAGTAGAAGAAGAGGTAATGTACATCAGAATGTTCAGTCATCTTTTCCTGAAATCTGTGGTTAGACTTGTTTTCCAGGAGAGGTAAGCTTGTCTTACTTCAGCTTCTGGTCACTTGCCTGTGTATTACTCTGCCTCCCGTAGCCACCATGGTGGAAAATCGCCACAGTTCAGGTAGGACGTGGACTGCAGCTGGGCCACGTGGCTTCACATCGTAAGTCTGAGGTTTCCAGTGGCTGGGTCAGACCTGTCCTTTTATTCTGGAGACATTCTTGAAACTCATGCAAGTAATGACCCTATTAGAATTACCTTTTTATGTTGCTAAAGTGCTACCTGAGAGTGGTGTGGAGTGAGAATCTTGCCTCATAGATAGCAAGGAGAGTCTCATCTTGATTTCTGTGCCGCACTATAAAACATGGGTGTAAAGGGATGTGCCCAGTTTTTACGTGGGCTTATTAGCAAGCACGCCTCATACCTCGAGCTGCCTTCTGTCTCACCCGGCTCGGTGACTCAAGAGCCACCTCAGTCAGGCGAGTGGTGTGCATCTCAGGGAGACAGATGCCACAGCGACACCCTCTCTGCTCCAAGCTCCTGCCTTGCTTCTGGCACAGTAAATAAACAAAGTGCCCAATGGCATCGTTCTGTGCGGAGAAGCGTGCCTGCGTTTCTGTTTGTTTTTAATTAGTGCTCGTGTTCTCCTGGCTCTGGAAGCTCAGGACAGTTCCCTGAGGGGGCTGATGTGGGAGCTCATGGCCAGTTTTTCAGGAAAGCATCATGTTTTCTAGTGTCCTGCTGCCTCAGCTCGTAGTGGTTGGTAGATTCCAATAATGATGCTAAAATGTGCCAAGTGAGTCCATAACGGAGTGGCAGAGGATTAACTCTTTGAGTCAATTCTATGAGAACTTAGGTCTTCAAACATTTTACTTTTCCGTAGTAACTCTTTTTAATTTGGAAAGTGGAGGAAGAAAAATATTCCTGGTCTTTGTAGACATACTTGGAGCTTCCAAATTAAAGAGATAATATGGAATATTTCACCTCAGGAACAAAAATTTATCGGTTTATAAAAACCTTTGTTTTCCCATTTGCCCAGTGGGTCTCCAGTGAACATGGGGAGCTTCTGTTTGACTTAGTCCCAGCAGCGCTCCCATTCCCAGGGACTCCAGACAGTGATGGGAACGACGTCACAGGCTGTGTTTACAAAATCTTCCCAGGCTTTTATTAGAAAATAAAAAGAAAGGCAGATGATTAAGATTTACATGTATGGCTGTTTTCTCACCAGATACGCGTGTCTGCTGAACGTGTTGATCAGTGTGGTGGACTTGTATTTATTTAGAAACACCACACCTTGGGCTCATCAGTGAAACAGCGTAGTAGAATCGAAATGTTGAAAACAACGGAAGGAGTGTCTTTAGAATTATGCACTTGCATATTTTCTGAAAGTTAATTACTTTTAAATTGTATTCTGTAGATGCAAAGCACAATTCGAGAACACCGAGATGGCGGTAATGCTGGAGGTATCTTCAACAGATACAACGTCATCCGAGTAAGTTTTTAGGGTGAAATTCGATTGCGAGCCTTCCTGAAGATCAAATGTGAACAGTGAAAAATTGTGTGTCGAAGTCCTGTTCTCAGACTCGGGCGGCCGTTCACCCGGCCCTGCGGTCAGGTGTCACCCTCTTCACCCCTGTGGTCTTTAACCCCTTGAGACCACACCCACCAGAAGTAGAGACCCCCAGAAAATGCCGAAGCTGCCCGCAGGAGGCAGGTCCGCAGGCATCGGCGAGGCCGGCCTGGCGATGAGACTCCCAGCTCATCCGTAAATTCAGACCGTAGTCGACGGTAGTTTGTATTATCACCACTTCAGAGTAGCATTAGAGGCCTGGAGTTTTTCACTGAGTGAGTCAGTGATTATGTCAGAGTGCAGAGGGCTCCTCATCTCAGTCTCTTAATGATATGGGGTGGCTGGCTGCTCCGTGCTTTCTTTCAAAGGGGTATCGTGAAGATGAGTGAAGCCTGTTGAGAACTGATTGATTTCATCCTTTGGGTTAAGGGACCGGTGGAGGGCGTACTAGTGCTCGTCAGAATTCCCCGGGGGGCCTTTGGCAAGCTACGGGCGTACAGGCCCTGTGTTCCAAAATTCAGGAAGTCTGGGGAGGAGTCCAGGAGCAGCCTTCTCCGTCTCTTTTTTTCTATTTTAACTCCTCAGGTAACTGAGGCATATACGTAGCCAGGTCTGGTGTAGACTAACAGGCAAAAACCTTACCTGAAAATTAGGTCACTAAAAGCCAGGGTTTAACTGAATTATACTGACCCGGCAACTTTATCATTTTTAAACAATGTTTTAAGCAAACAAGACAAAAACTGGATCTTCCTCAAGGAAAACATACCTTCTATTTTAAATCATAACTGCCAGTTAACATACATTACACTCAATTGCTTTTTTCCTCCTCATTCTTAAAGATTCAAAAAGTTGTCAACAAGAAGTTGAGGGAACGATTCTGTCACAGACAGAAGGAAGTGTCGGAAGAGAACCACAACCATCACAACGAGCGCATGTTGTTCCACGGTGAGTGTCCCGGCGGCCGGCGGTCGCGGCAGCTGTGGGCTCGTGCCCACCCACCCGAGGGAAGGCCTGTGTCGGTGCCCGCGGTGGTGTTGTGTTAAACAGGGTTCGTTTGGGGTTTTTCCAGGAAATTACATGCTGGTACCAGCTCTCTCGTGCCTTGTACAGGCTTTTCAAGGCATATACAATGAAAACAAATCATCTGAAATTTTTTCAGAACTTAAATTGTCAGTTGAGCCATCTAGAGAATGAAATATGTTTTATTTTCTTTGGCGTAATCCTTTTAGTTTATCAGATGGTCTGTACTTGCTTAAAGTAAGATTGGGTATAAAATCATCTGTATTTTCAAAGCCACAGTGTACTTTGCTGTCTAAAATCTCATGCCATCTGCAAGGTAACATCTTTGCTTGGTGAGCACTGTAGGTCCTTGATGAGATTCTAGTATGTGATAATTTATGTATAATAGACATCTTGCAAAGTAAATGTTTCGATTATGTATTATTGATTACTTAATATCAATCTGCTAAGTGCAACCAGTACATAGCTAATTGATATTCCAGAAAAGTGTTCAAAAACTAATTTTTCTATCATTATATTTTTAGGTTCTCCTTTCATTAATGCTATTATTCATAAAGGGTTTGATGAACGGCATGCATACATAGGAGGAATGTTTGGTGCTGGGATTTATTTTGCAGAAAACTCCTCTAAAAGCAACCAGTACGTTTATGGGATCGGAGGAGGAACAGGCTGCCCCACACACAAAGATCGGTCGTGTTATATATGTCACAGGTGAGCACGGGGCTGCTTCCCAGGCTCTGCACGAGTCCCAGCTTACCAGCAGTCTCAGCCCTAATGAGTCAGGCACCTTGGGGACTGGGTGGGAGTGGTCCTTTTACCAGCCTGCACCCTGACAGTGCCGGTGACAGCAGGCTGCTGGCACCAGTGGTGATCAGAACTGGACGCAGTCAGCCAGTCACAGATCACAGGGAAACGCCCTCCACTTGGGCGTTTTCTCCGGGCTTCATACTTCTTGCTTCTGATTCGGTGTAAGAAAGGGGTGGGAATTATTTCTTTAGAACAGAGCTGTCTGGCTAGAGAGTCACATCGGAACTAAGATGCATGTCTTCTCTAATGTCGCTGTCCCATTCCCAGTCAGGGCACATGCCTGGGTTGTGGGCCAGGCTCCCAGTGTGGGCCACGTTGGAGGCAACCACCCAGTGATGTTTCTCTCTGTTTCTCCCTTCCTTCCCCTCTCTCTAAAAATAAGTAGAATCTTTAACGTGCTTCTGATACTGCTTGTGGTATTTTAAGACAGGATATATAATTGGCCTTAAAAATCCAACTTTGGAATATTAACTTCAGAATTATTAAAAAATGAATATTAGCTTTTTAAATATGATTTTAAAACTCAAAAATTGAAGAGAAGCATAGTATACTCTCTGAAATCAGTGAAAAAAATAATTCCTTTCCCTATTCCATTTCCCGCCAGTAGAAAAAATACACAGAATTGTATTTTCAAACACTGCAGTTTATTGCATTTCTCTTTAAATTAACCAGATACATTATTTTTGCAAAGCTGGTTTAATAACAAACCTTGTAATTCAATTAAAATCTCAGAAAAAGACCTATATAACCTTAAAACTCATCATAATTGTTGACCTTGAAACTTACCGCTGTCAGTTATGCAGAAACAAACTATAGCCATCGGCAGTTCTAATATGGATGCCAGACGTCCAGAAGGAAGTTTATTTTCTGTTGTGGTTAGTAACACACAAAAATTCCCAAGAATATGTAAATGCAAAAGTTTCTCTTTGTTGCTTCAAACCTAACACCTCTGGAAACAAAATGAATTGGAAAAAGCAATAAAAGTGAACCTAGATGAAGTTGAACAGCTGCCCATTAAAATTAGAAACACAGGTTTGTGTCTTAGCCAGGATTCCCCAGAAAACAGAGCCCGAAGCAGAAGCTTAGATACTGGCACCTTCTTGGCAAGTGCAGCGGCAGGGAAGCAGGAGTGAGGGCGTGAAAGGAAGTGAGGTCATAAAAGGAAGTGAGGTCAGGAGGAAGAACAGACTGAGGCTCATCAGGAACTAGCCACAGCCTCGGGACCAGCACGACTGGTTGCTCAGTCCGCGTGACATCTTCAGAGAAGTTCCGTGAAGTAATCCGTGGCCCAGCAGTACATGGTGGGAGAGGAGAGACGAACTTACCCTCCGGCTCCTGTCTTGCACTAGTCAGCACTGGCACCTCCCCCGCACTTTGGGGCAATGCATCTGAGGGATGCGTGGCAGTGCACAAGGCAAGCTGGTGAGCAGGCTGGGCCGGCACTCTCCGCCTGAGCACTAGAACCTGCAGCCTCATGGGCCGAGGGACGGCTCCTGTTGCTTCCCCCACCTCCACAGCCGCTGCAAAGCCCTGCGGCAGGGAGCGGAGGCAGGAGGCAAGGCCTGTCTGGTCAGGCTGTGTGTGACATACGGACTGGCAGAGGCCGTGGCACTGGGCCAGCCAGCCGAGCAGGCAGAGTCTGGTGGTGCCGTAATGCTGCCCACAGTGTGGGCGCGGAGCTCAGAAAGCCTCCTGGTTTTGATCAAAACCCTTTCCTCCGGGTCCAAGAGGGGAATGCAGCTGCAGCCGGGCCGCCTCGCAGAGGGCCAGTAGCATCCCCCTGAGACAGCCACCTCAGCCAGAACCTCATTCTGCTGGGCGTGGCATGATTTTCATTTCACTGAAAATACTCTCTGATCAGTCATATTGCCAAGGTCGCACTCCATTACTAAAAGCAAACTGTTTGCATAAAAACTAGCACCTTTAGCAGTGAGGCTATCTTACTGTTTAGTTTAAATGTGTATGGTTTATATTGAGTCAATGAACTTTGAAGGCCCAGGATGATTTCAGGCTTAGCAGGCCTTGCAGGCCGTAGGATCCCTGTCCCAGTGACTCAGCTCTGCCCTGCAGTGCAAAAGCAGCCATAAACGGTATGTAAATGTGTGTGTGGACAGTGTCAGTACAATGTCATTAGCAGAAACTGATCCGGCAGACCAGGTGGCAGACCAGATCCGGCCCTTGGGCCGAAGGTTGCCTATGCAGCCACCCCCAGCCGATTTAGCACACTTTCTTCCCGGCAGCCTTCTCCTCTGTAGTACTTCATTCTGCCCCCAGTTCGTGTTTCACCCCAATAGTGTCATTTTCAGTCTATGTTTAAGCAAGCATTCTTTGTGTGTGGCCCACTCTTACTCTTGTTTTTCTCATCCGGTTTTTTACCTCCTCTTGAGTGAAACCAAGTCTTCATTTCAGATGCTCTTGCCATTTGCTCGTTTATTCCTGTCCTTCCGTACAAAAACTCGGTTTTCACTAGTATTTTTCTTTTTCCACTGGTCAAAACATACCAGGTATTTTTTGCGATTGGTTTCCAAACCACACCAAAACTACTTCCAACTTCAAGGGTCACTGTTGAGCCTACTGTTTATGGTAAATCAGTATATCACATCTCACCCATCCTGCTCGTAAATATGAAAGGGGCATTTAAATTAACCTGTCTTGTGTTAAGATATTTTTAAATCAGTAAACCTAACAATTATATCAGTTCAAGATTTAAAGCTTCCTTCAAAATACTGCTTTCTTTCCTCTTTTCTTTAGACAAATGCTTTTCTGTAGAGTGACCCTCGGAAAATCCTTTCTGCAATTCAGCACCATGAAAATGGCTCACGCCCCCCCGGGGCATCACTCGGTTATTGGGAGGCCGAGTGTGAATGGACTGGCATATGCGGAGTACGTCATCTACAGAGGAGAACAGGTATGGCACTCCCCAGGTGAGCGCGGAGTGACTGAACATGCCCGTGCAGAGTATGGAGACCATGTAAGAGTTAAAGAAAGCCATTTGATAAAGTACCTACTGCAGCCCTGGCTGGTGTAGCTCGGTGGAGTGAGTGCTGGCCTGTGAACTGAAAGGCTCTGGTTCAATTCCCAGTCAGGGCACATGCCTGGGTTGCAGGTCTCCAGTAGAGGACGCAAGAAAGGCAATCACACAGTGATGTTTCTCTCCTTCTCTTTCTCCTTCCCTTCCTCTCTAAGATAAAAAAATAAAAAATGTATATCTATTGTACTTCTGATAGTATTAGTTGTTTCAGGTCAAAATGAAGATATCTAAATTCTTTGACATCAGCTTTACACACAGAACCAATCCATCAGTCACCTGTCAGCCAAGTAACAGTGTAAACGAGAGGGGCATCTAAGAAGTCAGGTGTGGGACCTCATGCTGCTCTTGAGGCATGCTCTTCCGAACTAATGCTCTGTGTCCTCCTGCCCCAGCATGGCAGTGAAGAGCTAGGAGCAGCTGCCTTGGAGGGGACCTTCTTCGTGGCTGTACTTGCCACAAGATGGTCACATGAGTGAATCTATGTACAGATACTCCTCACCTTACAATGGGGTTACATTCCAATAAACCCATAAGTTGAAAATATTGTAAGTCAAAAAAACATTTAGTACACCTAACCTATTGAACTCTGTAGCTTAGCCTAGCCTTTTCTTTTTTTTAGATCTTACTTATTTTTAGAGAGAAAGGAAGGGAGGGATAAACAAAGGGACAAAACAGTGACTGGCTACACAGCCCCAACTGGGGGCCTGGCCCGCAACCAGGAATCAAACCGGCAACCTTTTACTTTGCAGGCCGGTGCTCAGTCCACTGAGCCACACCAGCCAGGGCAGCCTAGCCTATCTTCAACATTCAGAAGACTTACATTAGCCCACAGTTGGGCAAAATAATCTAACAGAAACCTTATTTTATGGTATGGTATTAATAGCTCGTGCAGTCTATTGAGCACTGCGCTGTAAGTGAAAACAGAACAGTTTAAACTCACCGTTGTGCACAACCAGCACAGACGGGTGTCCTGTGGATGCGGCGAATGTGCAAACAGTAGCCAGAACACCCCAGCAGCACAGTGCGCCGGAGGGCGTGGGTTGTTTCCCCCCGGAACCTGTGGGTGACCTCGAGCTCTGGCTGCCTCTGCCGAGCGTCACGAGAGAGTGTTGTCCCATGTGGCACTAGCTGGGGAAAGATCAAAACTGAAAGTACAGTTTCTGCTGGTGTGCCCCTTCTGCACAGTCAGCACCCTGAGTCAGGGGCCTTAAGTGCATCTGATCGCGGAGCTCACACAGAACGACAGCTCTCAGAGTCGGACGGCTACGGCACATTGAATTCTGCCAACAGCTTGAGGCTCCAAAACAAAATTGTCAACAAGCAGGAAAACTTCCCATCAGTTTCAGCCCAGTACTTAATTTTCACTATACTGCTAAATACCTACCAATTTTTCTAAAAACAAAACAATTTGTCTATACTTAATTGAATTTCAAATGGTTACTAACTTTACTAACGGTAAAGACATGAGGAGAAATAAGAAATTAAATACAACTAATCTGTGGAAACAGTATTTTCTTACATGCCTTCAGTCTTTGCCAGGCGAGGTGTGCTGTCGGGGGAAGAACTGGAAACAAGTCCTGAACTGCAGGAGCGTCCAACCTTTTGGGTTGGACCCCTCTTTGGGCTCCACATTGGAAGAAGAGCCGTCTTGGGCCACACATTGAATGTATTACAACACAGAATCACAAAAAAAGTTTCATAATGTTTTATGTTAATTCACGATTTTCTGTCGGGCCAATTCATAGCCATCCTGGGCTGCACGCGGGTGCAGGTCAGACCCCCCTGGAGTAAAAGTGTGGACTGTGGTGGTGTGGCAAAGTGGCGACCCCTGTTAGGTGTATCATAGGGTTGGTTTGGGGAGCTGGCTTTGTCACTGTCGAGGAAGGGACAGGCGTGTGGAATGGGGGAAGATAAGGGGTAGACTGAGATTGGAGGTGTTGATGTGAACCCATGGTGTCTAATATGTGTTATGTATGTACACGTGTGCATAGGTGTATGTATGGGTTTATGTGTAAGAGCGATACAAGCATGTGTATGCATATGAGTGTATGCGCATGTATTTGTCTGCTGAGAGCAAAGAATCGCCCATAGCAGCGAATACACCTAGAGCTCAAATCTTGGTCTCTAATACCATTCCCCATGGGAAGGATCCAGGCTCTGTGGGAAACTAGCTAATTCCAGGGATGGAGCAGAGTAGGAACAGGTAAGCCTGGAACATCTAGCATGCAAAAAAGTAGCTAAGTAATGAAGTACTCAAAGAAAAAAAAAGATGGGGCATGTCCCAAGGACCCCGAGCCAGCTTGAAGGGACTCCACTGGCCAAATCTGGTTGAGCACCAAATAAGCACAGTAATAAACTTTAAACCATCGGGGGGAAAATAGAAATTCATCATTCTGAAGATAACTAGATAAACAAGTGGAGGGCAAGGTGAGGCTTGTGCTTACAGGAGGAAGCCGAGGGGGGCACAGGGGTCGATGTGGAGGCAGAACTGGGTCTGGGAGACCATCATCCTGCACCCGTCCTGGTAAAAATTTCATCAGGCGAGAATCATCGGTGGATGCTAAATTCAGGGGATACTTTCGACAAGGAAAAGGATATTTTCATGGTCTTCTCATGAGTTAGAAAGGCGGGAGAAATCACAGCAGTTACACGTTGGAGAAGGGGAGCGATACCCGATCCGGTGGTCAGAGTTCGCGGCGCCGTGAGGGACAGGGAGACGCGGAGCGCGCCTCCGGTGTGGTGTTGGGAGCCGGGCACCGCATCCGTGTAGCATTCCGGCCAAAAGCTGCATAACCCCAGTCTCAGCAGGACGAGCGGTGTTCTGTTTATAAAAAACGTGGGAAGACTGGAGTCTTCAAAAATGTCACTGTTATAAAAGACAAAGAAAGGTTTGGAAATCTCCAGATTAAATGAAACTCAAGAGACAACTAACTGAATGTCCTGCCCCCCGATTCGGCTCTGGTACGAAGGAAAAGGACATTATTAGGTCACTGGACACAATTGGAATGTGAATGTAGTTAGGTAAAAGTCTATCAGTATAAAATTACAAGGTTGATCCTGGGCTTGCTTAAGAGAATATCCCTATTCTTAGGGAATAAATATGGGCATATATAAAGAATCATGATATATATATATATATGTATATAGACACACATACATACACATATAGCAAACTCACTGACAAATGGTTTGGGCGAAAATGTGTTGGTGAATCTGTCCATCTGTCTGTCTGCCTGGTATATGCAGAGGAAGGGGAAGCACACGTAATAAAGGAAATGGGATAAATAAGGCCTTAACACTACAGGTATGTGGGCAAAGGGTGTACAGTTGTTTTGGGTACCACTTTCATTTCTGCAACTTAATGTGTAAGTTTCCATTTGTTTCCAAATAAAAAGTGGAAATAAACGTGTCAAATTTTTAAGTTAGAAACTCCAGACTTCATTTTTAAATTAGAAACTCCAGACTTCTGGGTAAATGCTTTGACTTAGTAATTCTACTTCTAGAAATTTGTATTAATGTAATCAACATAAAGAGGTGATTTGATCGTTAGTTCATTTATATGCCTGAGCAAATGCAGTAGAACACCGGTTAGAAGCAGCAGCCTCTGAGGCTTTCCTGCTGTGGCTGCCCTCAGGGTCACCCGCTTCTCTTCCTGTCCCTCGCAGGCCTACCCGGAGTATCTCATCACTTACCAGATCATGAAGCCGGAGGCTCCTTCACAGACTGCAACGGCCGCAGAGCAGAAGACCTAGTGAATGCCCCCCGGTGCAGGCCAGATCGGATTCCAACCTGGGACTGGAGTGTAACGGATCGTTTCCAACAAAGCTGATATTCTCTAAATCCCCGACAGCCTAGAACAAGCTGTCTGTCTTACGAAGCATTGCTCTAGTGATGACTGTAGTATGAGTAACTGATACATACTCAACTGCTGCTGTTCCCTTTGAGGAAATGTTTACAGGGGCGGCCTTTTAATATATCTCAGGCTCACTTCCATTGCAATTATCCGTTTCTAAAGTAAGACTGCTTTGATCTAAACTTGGAAATGGAGAGAAAGAAAACATAACCAATACTTTTCCAAATGTTCACCATTCACACACTACATTTGCTTTGCTTTGTTATATATGGCACATGTATATAACAAGTACGCATACCCAGGGCCATTTTCGGTTTTTCCTAAACATGCGTCATCGGCTTTTTTGTTGTTGTTCTTCTTTGATGATGAGCCAGAGAGCCTTCTCAAGGACACTTTGCACAAAGTCACACAGACTAAAATCAGTAGCAACGCAACCCAGGCTTCTGGCTGAGCAAGACTAGTTTCCACCCTTTTTCCACTTTGATTTATTTCATATCTGTACTTCTTATAAACATAAATTGAGATGGAAAGAAAAACCATCAAGTTTCCGTCCTTTTATTAACTGGCCAGTCTGACAAGGGAAAGGCACAAACATCAGCCTGACTTAGGAACTCCCAAGCTCAGAGAAGGCAGAGGCTCTTGCTCTCTCCCTCCTGCAGCCAGGAGTGTGGGAGCCCCAGGAGCCAGGGGGGGAGGTTTGGGCGGTGCTGCGGTCAGCCTCAGAGGCCAGACTGCGCGGGAGGGCTGGGAAGGAGAAGCCAAGGAGCACGTGCGCAGAGCAGGCGGGTCTGGATGTTGCGGCAGGAAGGCCTGTGGGGACTCCTCGGGCACCTTCTCTCGCAAATGTGCTCCCCCAGAGTGTCGCCCCCCAGATTAGCTGCCTTATTTCCAAATTCAGTCAAACTGTTGTACTTCATTGGAGTCACACAAATTTTACTTTATTGTTTCTATGGCTTAGAAAGCTAGGATTTGAATCCTGTTCAGTAGATAGATGGGCACAAATACAAGGACTTTTTGTTTATTCCAGATTCGGGGGTCATTTTGAGTGAGGTGCTTCCAATAGTTTATGTAGGTCCCTGCACTGAATTTTTGATCCATTTTTTCAAACAGCTTAATAGACAAGGAGAACAAAAACTTGAAACCAAAGCTCTTTCAGTTACTTTTTTAAACCTTACTGTTACTTCATGAAATCACCACTTTGTTTTGCTTGTTTTAATCACCATTGCCAAGTGCACATCGATACTTGTGACGCGTTATCCGTTGCAGCTCTTCCACCCTCCCTTTTCCCTGAATGTCGAATCGGGCGCATCCATTCACTCTGACGTGCTGCGTGCCTACTCAGCTTGGAGGCAGAAGAAGTATGTGGTGTCAAGAAACCAGTGTGGCGCAAACCTGGCGTTTCGCCTTAAAGTCCTGAAAACAGGTTGTTTGTTTTTTAATACAGGCTGGTCAAGCGATGACCTTATTTAGTCGCCTAAATAAAAATAAAGTAGTTACATGCAAAACTCTATAATAGGCTCTTAAAATGACACATCTTGCTTTCTCTCTGGCTCGAGTCCATTGCTAGAACTAGGCATTGGGAACTAGAGTGAGTTTCATAGCTGAGTCTTGCATGGGTCCTCAGAATTCAGTCGAGAATTAGCCTCAGTGTTTGCTTCCGTTGAAGTGTCCGTGGCCCACGCTGGTGTTTGTGTCTTGGCCGCTTGTTCACTAGCACTAGAATTCCACATGAAGCTTCGAAGTTGGATAGTCATTGCGAGGGCTTTCCCCCCCTTTCTTCCTTTTCTGTTGAGCTGTAACACTGGGTTGAAGGCACTGGCATTCTGTGTAGTTTTCGGTCGCTGTGAAAGTGTGTATTACATGCCTCCTCACTTAGATATAGTTCAAGATGGTAAATAACCATGGCTGTGATTTTTAGTTAAGAAAGAGTTAATGTAGTGTAGGTACCAAAAGCCACTCCCCACCTGTGGCCGTGTGTCACTGCCGTCATGCTAACTGGAGTAATGTGTGTGCCGGTTGTGAACTTCAGCCTCACACTTGAAAAGTGAAACCATGCTTCAGTATGTACACTGCCCGTGTTGTGTGCCATGCGTTCCGTGTGCCGAGTAAGGTACTGTGTAAGGGAGACACCCGCGGTGCTGCTTGTCCTTTAGTAATTCAAGCATATAACAGTTCTTGGGAGAATGTGTACGTGTTACTCATCTGCTAAGGAGAGTGGGTTAATTGATATCTCATAGGAGCCAGATACATTTTTTCACCCAAAACTTGAAAACCAAAGGTCATCCTGAGTGCACTCAAATGAGCAAAAGTTGACTACGTTTGGAATTTGCATCTACAGCAATTCGAAAAACCCTCTGGCATGTGAAAGCATGGCACTGAATTGGGCTGAAATCCACATAAGTTCTCGCATTTGCACTATACGGAAACACGAGCAAGCCGAGGACTTCCAGCGTGGCCTGCCGGGGCTGGGCCCTCTGTTCCCCACGCGGAGTGGTAGAGTCTGGCCACAGCCGCCAGCCTCCCGCAGTACTGAGACCACAGGGCTCTGGGCAGGGTGGGCCCAGTTTGCTAGGTGCTGCTAGAGTCAGGCGTAAGTTAAGTGCCCTGGACTGGACACCTCCTTCCCTTTTCCGCAGGTTGCTAGTGTGGGATTATAAATAGCTCCGACATTTACCTTTGACCCCCTCGTTTTCCTGCTTTCTTCACTTTGAGTCTTGCAAAAGGAGACCCTCCCTCCAATTCTGTATCACAGCCAGAACCAGGCATTCGGCCCCCAGTGCTCTGCCCGGAAGATTCTGGCGCGCCGTTAACCAGCGACAGCACGGGACCAGAGTTGTACCTCTGAGGAAAATAACAGCAGCACGGCGGGGCTTTTATTTACCTTTTTTTGTGTGTGTGTGGAATTTGGGATTTCTAGCTTTTCAATCAAATAAGTAGAATAAACAATACTAGAATGTTTTCAGGAAATAGCACCCTTTTGCTCCTCTGAGCCCATGGTAGTGGTTAAACTAATTTCCCTCTGCTCTAAAGTAGCAGAGTGCATTGAGTTACATACAGCAATGCCTGAACATGGCAAATAAAGTCGTATGGATTAATGTTCCGTAACCATAACCTCTATACAAAAAATGGGTGTGCCCCGGAAGGAGAGCGTTAGACCGCACTGAGCGGGCCCGGTTCTTCTCTCTCGTTACTTTGTCTCCCAGTTGTGCGGTGTCCGTCGGATGCTGCTCGCCGTCTTTTTAAGTAGCTGTGCTCTCTGGCCTGCGCGCACGGTCTTTGAAACAGCAGCAGCGTGGGTCGGAAGCGCCTTCCCCCCGTGTGCCCTCCCCCGTGTGTATGATAATCAGCGATAAATGGCCTTCTCACCGAAAGTGCTCGAGCTGTGACACATGTCCTTTGGGCTGTTATCTTGCAGAGTGAAAAAGGTTTTAGTCATTCAGGGAACACTAAGAACTGACATTAATACAGAGTTTCATGTGTTAGAAACTCATTTCAAGACTAAAACTAAACTTGTTTGATGTCAAATCAGCGACAGGAATGAACAAAGTCATTGTGAAGATAACGTTTCAGCTCCACTTGGACTCATCTAGCGTATGACGAGGAAATGCATTTTTTTAAATGACCCTTAAAGATGAGGCTTCTTCAGATACTTTGTGGATTCTGACATTGATAGAAAATTAAATATTCTTCAGAAAGCCTTAACTATGGCAGAAACTTTTTAACCTTTTATATCCTAATAAGTTGTCATTCCGTTTCTTAGTGTTTGAAAGGTGTGTCAGCGAGCCAGGTACAGCTTCGTGTGCATCACACCAGGCGTGCTTTTTTGATGAGGGTGCACTTCTCAAGTCACGCTCTCTCACCTGCAGAGGAGCAGATAGGATCAGCCCACGACGCTCTGTCTGTCTGAAATTCCCCAGCCACCAGATCATCTGGTTTGGAGGAGAAATGCCAGACAGAATTTTAAAACCTGTTAAGTTTTGTGTATGTGGGGAGGCAGCAACAATTCACAAAGTGATACCCTGTATCATCCGAGTGTTGCACAAGCTGTTTTTTAATCATTTTAAAACATAGACCGTGGTGATCCGGGAAGAGCTCCAAGAGGCGCCAGGGCTCCGACGTCTGCCCGAGGGCTCTGTCATCTGCCTGAAGGCTCCGTCGTCTGCCCAGGGCTCTGCCTCTAAGGAAACAACATTCGCACTGTCGGGATGCTTACATTTGGCTCCTCATCCTTTCAGGCTTCCTTTTCCGCTTCACACTCTCCCATCTCCACACCCACCCCGCCACCCATCTTTTCAAACAGATTTCTCCTTCTCCAGAATTCAGATTGTTCTGTCAGTTTTCATCTCTGTGCCCATTTCTGCAGACCCCTGAAAGTGTTTGCGGGGAAATGCAGTTAAACTGAAGGTGGGGTGTCCCGTACTCACTCCTGCGGCCCTCCCAAGGTTCGGGATTCAAAGCTAGAAAACACAACAGTGAAAATCAGAAAGCAACCCAGATCTTCGAGGCCGGTAGCCTAGACCTGGAAGATGAAGACCCTGACTATAGAACCCTTGTATCCATGGCACACAGTGCTTCAACTCGTCACGTGCATATATAATGCCTGCTACTGCTTCCATTGTGTCGAGTTCATCCTGTCTTTGTGATAGTAGTGTTTGTCTTTGATACCTACACACTAAAAAGGTACTTTTATCAGCAAGGTTTCTCAGCATTGACAGAACCAGCGTGGAGGAAACCGCGATGGTTTCCCGGCCCCGGCGTTTGGCGTAGTCCTTGTACTTTCTCATTGTGTTGTCGGTCTGTGTAGTAACCAGTGTGGTGGACTCTGGTTCATTCTTGGTGGTGTGGTGTTTGTTTTTCTTTAATTTTTAGTCTCTGTGTGACCCACCAGTGGCAGGGGGTTTCAGTCCCCTCCTGTTTCTTTTCTGCATTTGTCTATTTGTAGGATTGCCAGATAGAATCCACAACAGCCAGTTAAATTCGACCGTTAGGTAACTAATTTTTTAGCTTAACCATGTTTCATGCATTACCTGCCATATATTTACAATAAAAAAAAATTCTTATTTATTTGAACTTCAAATTTGAGCAGCCTGGGTTGTTTGTTTTTGTTTTGTTTTGCTTCATTTTATTTTATTAAGTCTGGCAACCCTATCGATTTGGTCATGGGAAATCGCTGACAGCATGCAAATCCTTTGCGTCTTCATGATCTTCCATGTGGAGTGGAAGACCAGTTCTCCGTCACCCTCGTGTTCCGAGAGAGGGCACTGAGGGGCTTAACCTGCCTGCATGGTGGGCTCCTATTTAAGGCATCTTTCTGATTATATTTAACCTGTAATTGTGCTTTGGCTAAATGTCTAACTACAGTACTTGTAATTGTTTAATATTCAATAAAAACATTTTTAAAGTATCCTTTATGTGGACAGCACTTAGCTCTGAAGTGTTTTCATTTCCCTGTTTGTTCATTTCAACCTGACCAACCTTAACACAACTGACCCGAAACTGTCAGAATACAAGTAACAGTGGTCCCTCTTGTCTGTCTGGCACGATCTGTGTCGTAGCTGCCTTCTCCTCGCCTTGAAGCCCACGTGGGAGTCACTGAAGTTCAGCAGTCGCAGAACCGTGGATTCCTTTTAGAAAAATCTCTGAAACAAAGGGGCACAGGCCTTGGAGGCTGACCCCACACCAGTGACCAGGGCAGCTCAGAGGTCCTGCCCGGCCTCTGTTGCCCAGAGACTGCCCCCCACCCCCGACCCTGTCACACAGGAGGAGAGAGAGAGAACACCTGCCTCACGCAATGGCAGTCATTCAGTGCCTGGTACACAGGACTGAGAAAACTTTCTTTTTGTCCCCCTCTCCTTCGTCCATGCCTAGTGACTCATTAGCTAGCAAGTGAGAAGCTAGAATTTTACCTAGTTTCTTTGCCAGAGGGATTGTCAGAGTCTCAAGACATCTTGAGTACTTGGAAGCACTCTCCACCCACAAAGATCGGTAGCCATCACTGAGCCCGTTAAAGTGAGCCGGGTGCTTTGTACACATTTCCCAACAACCCTGCCAAGTCGGTATTTGAACCTTCGTTCTACAGATGAAGAAACGGGTCCTCAGACTGGCGAAGGCATTTGTTCTGTATCCCAGAATTCCTTGCACTGTAGACTAAGGTACCAACTGACAGGCCCCACCGCCCCTGGCCGTTGTGTGGAGTGCGGCTGTGTGAGCGGGAATGAAAACGCGACTTGACGGCGTGGCTTTCTGTCACCACCACTCCTGAGATCAGATTCTAACTGCCAGACTCGGGAGCTCCCGTTTGGTTATTGCTGAGTTAGGAAATAGAAATCTGAACTGTGCACAAAAAGCAAGTGGCACTAAAATAAACAGCGCGGAATTGCGGCAACTTGGCTTGGTTACTAGTACAGAATTAGTCCAAGAGCCTGCTCTTACTTACAGCTTGGAACGACTGCAGGTGGAAGGGAGCAGGGGAAGTGTGTGTGTGTGTGTGTGTGTGTGTGTGTGTCGGGGGGAGGGGAACTTACAAATCACTCACAGGATTGGATTTGTTTTCTGCAGAAAACTGCTTCCTAGAAAACTAAGTTCCTATTACTGTACAGGGTGCTCCCCTTTCTCTGAAGGACTTTTTCAACGTCATTGTCTACATTCGTCCATGGTGATTGTGACCCAGGGTCTCACGTTCAGGGCAGCCCACCAGGTTGTGCAGCACTTGGAAACCTTTACTGTTTGGTATGGTTCACTTTTCCTTGAGATTTTAGTCATAAGACAGTACAATAGGCCTCCCAGCTGAAGGGGCACATGGCCCTACGTTGGGAATGATGAAATGCCATCTGTTCCCATCGAGGTGGGACCAAGCCCCCAGGCTGTGGGCATTGGCATCTACCCTGAAGACCTGGATCGAGAAGCAAGTGGAACGAGGTGTGTATGTCTTTATTTTCACTAATTCCCACCTGTCACCGTGCTAATCAAGCAGCTCCGCTTAAGTAAGATGTGTATATGTAGATAAGACGAGAATATGTGGGTAACGTTTTTATTTTTTTAATAGGATTCTTGGCATACTTTTTTCTGGCCACAAGTTGATTTGCAAAGTCTACTCATCTTCACTCTTGTAATCCCTCTTACAAATCCGGAGTGTGTGATGCAAAGCCGGCGGGTGCGCAGGCGCGGGAGCTGTCGGGGAAACCGCGGCGCCATGGCCCACTTGGATGCTTCTCAGGTGCGGGGAAACTCGATGCAGGTCAGCATCTCTACTTTTACACCTGCTGAGGAGGAATACTGCCCACCAAGTGCCTCATAGGGATATCTGGAAGATGTTCAAGGCGTTACAAATCAAGTGCTAGTGGGGTCCTAGCACAGCAGTCAAATAACAAACAACAGCCAACACAGTAACAGCCATCCGGTGTGAATCAAAACTATACCTATGTATTTTTTGGTGTGCCACAGTTTATGTGTGCCATGAGGTGAAAATCGTTGTCCTAAAGCATTCTTAAGATGACGAAATAAAAAGTGAAATTTAACACTATTTACAAATAATTGGTCTGTATTGTGGAATAGTATGCAGCCATTAAGAAGGGGGGGAGAACCGTGTGTGGATTCTGGTCAGTGCAACATAAAATGAGAAGACCCGGCTGAGGATTCACCTGGGTGCCATCGCCTGGGGCAGGAGGGTCTGACCGAGCCAACCCCTTCCCAACTCGACCACGTTGTCC
Organism: Artibeus jamaicensis; assembly: GCF_021234435.1. Lineage (NCBI taxonomy): Eukaryota > Metazoa > Chordata > Mammalia > Chiroptera > Phyllostomidae > Artibeus > Artibeus jamaicensis. The sequence continues at coordinate 14,728,736 of NW_026522056.1, read as the reverse complement.
CAACTCGAGAGACCAGGGCGAGGTTCTCCAGCACCTCCCCTGCCATGGGGCAGGAAGAGGAAGTGGCCGAGCAAACAGGGCAGGGCAGGATTGGCAGGGAACACCAGGGGAGATCCTGTCAACCGCCTCACTATAAAACGCACGAGTCAAAGAAAGTAATTACGCCGCAAGTTCATTGTGGTTACTAAACGACGTGGGCTGCAAGGTGGGGATGCGGAGGAGGAACTCCCACTTTTTACTCGTATATGCGCGTTGTTTGAATATTGGGCAGTGAGCACGTTTTCGTGTTAAACATTGAACAGCTTCATTGGTGTATAACTGGCATACCACAAACTGTCCCCTTTTGAAGCATACAACTCAGGGATCTTCAGTAGATTTACTGGAAGCAAGTGGTGATGTCAAGCCCGCTGGGGAATGTTCCCTAGAGGGGAGGGCCAGGGAAGTCATGTTCTCAGAGACTCCTAGACGGGCCTCCCGTCGCCACCCCTGAGCGGTGTGCAAAGAGCGAAAGCAGGCTCATGGAGCTGCCCGACCTCCCCGTGGCTACCGCTGAGCACACCAGGTTATTCAACAGCCCGACCGCCCCCCGCCTTCCAAGTCCACGCTGCAGCACCCTTCCCAAGCACAGGACAAACACACCAGGCTGCAGGTGGTTGAAAATGTATTTATTTTTCATCAAATGATTTCTTCAGGCAATAAATAAAAACAGACATGTTGACTTTTCTAAAAAACAAAACCAAACAAAAAACCCCCTACACTATATACATCCTACAGAAATACAAGCATATCAAATGTAGAAATGACATCACTGTGGAAATGGGGCTATTTACAGAAGTCCCCGGGACTGCATTGCTGGGCTGTGAAGAAGCCTCTTCCTGCTGTGACCCAGGAACTGAGGAACGACAGGCTGCTCCTTCGATCGGGGCAGGAGGAGAACCTTTGAGGCAAAGCTCTCCGTTCTTCCCGATAGACCCGACTTCCCAGTTAAACATCAACAGGCAGACACTGTACTCAGTTCCCTAACGCTGCTCCCCAGACCAGCTTTCCGGGAGCATGAAACGGCGCCCCACTCAGCTGGGACTGAAAGCGAGACCAGGCTGCGCCAGAGAGACCCCCACAGCAGCTTGCGAACCAGACAGCAGCTTCCCCGACGCAGGTTACTACACAGGAAAGCGCGTGGAGGGCTCTGCAGCAGGCCTGTGTCCCTGTCCAGAAACCCTGGCTCCGTCAGTCTGGGATGGCTTGGTGGCAGGGTTTTCTCAGCTCCCTGACGGATGCAAGTGGGTGGCCAAGGTGAACCATGTTAAGACGGGCACAGTGGCTAACAGCCCCATGTCACACTTGAATCGACCGTCCCACCTCCCTCTGTCCTTCCAAAGGACTTAAATTTTCCCCCCAGCTTCCCCACCTCGTTGAAAACTGTCTGGGGTCCACCTGGAATGAGCATCTGAGGATAATGGCCTCAGAGAGGAAGGATTGAAGCTGGGAGCTCCTGGCCACCAGCTCGTGGGGACTTCAGCCCAACACAGCTCTGCGGGAAAGTCAAGTCCATTTCCCTCAGTACTCCACAAACACCCTTGGGTCGCACCAAGACTGCAAGGACACTGGAGCATTCCTTGGTCTCTATAGATGACACAGTTCATGGACTTTTGTCGCCAACAGCACAGTCATTGATAACAGTGAAAGTGGCAATGTTTTCAGGACTTCACAGAAATTTTGCATCAACAGAAATCACTTCACGGGAGGGATTTCTCCTGAAACCCACTGGCCTCGGGGACTGGCCCTGAGGGTACATCTTCATCAGAGCTATCCCAGGTTATCAGAGTGGCTTCTCAAGGGACAATAGCCATCTGGAACCCCCTTTGCCAATCAAGCCAATTTCCTGCTTTATTCCTAAGAGTTTTGAGCCTCAGGCTGTTTGTTATCAAGCCCACCAAAAATGGCTTTGTAGTGAACAGTCTGACATTGTGCTGAGACCTGATTGGAAGCAGGAAGACCTCTCTGCGGCCGATTCTGAACTCCCACTGTCCACCTGTCTACGAATCCAGCCCAGGAAAGCAGCAGACAGAGGTGATGGCAACTGTATACTCGTTCGAGAAAGTGAATCTGCCCAGGCTACTCTCCCTCCCCTCTCCAGCACCCCCCTCTGCCCAGGCCCCATCCACTGGTGGAATCCATAGCTTGTTCAGCTGCAGACCCTACTGGACCTCCCTGATCACAAAACATGAAGTGACTTCAAGGGAAAAGGGGGGAACGTCCGACTGTGCTGTCTCTAAATACTTCCATTGTCCCGGGTCCCCGACCCCTCCAGCCCTCACCTCTGTTCAGCCAAGAGGCTCCCCAAGGATGAGGGTGCCTTGGGCTTTCCTTGAAGATGGGATGGGAGCACTCCAGCCCCACCCAAAGATGGGGCTTGACAAAAAAGGCCAGAGGGATGATCACGGCACAGGCTCACGTTTACAGGAGGAAATGGAACAAACCAGGTCCGATGGACCACCTGGGCGACAAAGCGCATTGCAACACCTCTCTGACATTGGGGCCGGGGGTTACTGATGGGTGAACAAGAATGTTTACATCTAGACTCTCAAAGGGCTTTAAAAAAAAAACAAACATGCTCTCATCTCTACACAAGTTTGCAATCACCTCTAATCTGGCACTCCATAACACTTCCACAAAACTACAAATGAAATAACACGTAGCTTGCTCCCATGCCCTCCCCACAAGCCCAGCCCACAGAAAAACGTCCTTCTCCATCTGTACGGCCCCGTAAATGGCATTATCCCAAGAAAGGATCCTAGGAGGACACCCAAGTGCCCCTGAAGCCTGTCACGGAAGCCCGGCAGCCGGCTCCCAAGTGAAGGGTCCGACCGGACTCCCACGCACGCTCCCGCCATCCCAGACTTGCAGGGGACCTGCAGCGCGGTGTCCCCTCCCCCTTCTCACTCAGGAGGGCCTCTGAAAACATTCCCCTAGACCAGGAATGGGAATGTGTTGGTTGTACTTCATTCCCAGTAAACCCCCTAAAACTGAAACCTCCAGCACCAGCAAAAGAGAACCGTGGTGCTCGCACTCACAAAATGATTCATTTCTGGCGTCTCTGGTGGGCTGGGTCCCCAGTGGCCTTGCCAAATGATTAACAGTAGGAAAATCTGAATGGCACCCAGTTTTCTCAGGAGCACCTAATATGATATGGCATTTATCACAGGTGACGGACAAGACCTCAGTCAGGTCTATGAGAAAAACGCTCCCACCGCCAAACTGAATTTTTGAGCATCAGAGCAAAAAGGCTGTGTGGGTGTGTCTGACATCGCTCAGTGACCGCCGCCTGCCCAGGAACCAGCTCCGAAGGTCATTGAGAAGCAGCCCCTTTCTCCCTCCCCTCCCCCCACCCTGCCTGCCTCTCAGTGGCAGGTCCACCCCCCGGGGGACCCCCGACTTCCTACCGCTGACAACAACACAAACATATCTGGAGTCATGCCACTAGACCCCTTGGACTTAGGTACTCTGTGGAATTCTTAATAAATATTTTATTTATTATTAAGCATAACGATCCACGTGTTTGTGACTTAAAAAAACTGTGTCCTCAAAGATTCCTTTCAAAGAAAAAATCCTGTCACCTCAACAACAAAAACAGGGCCAAGCACACAGAACCAGGCACTTCTGGCGCACTTGCTTTCTTCTGGTCCCCCTCCCCCCTCGGCACCCCCCGCAATAAAACCGGGTGGGCACATTTGCCAGGACCTGTGGGTCTCATAACTTCAAGCCTTGATGCTTTAAAAAAATGAGGTAATAAATTCCTATCTGAAACGGAAAACCGACACATGAACCAAACCAAGGTCTTCCCTGCCCGCGGAGGCAGCCATTATTGCTCTAAGTTGGAGGGTTTTGTTTGCTTTTAATATGTATTCAAAGTCCTTATTGCCATTCTGGCGGCCCGGTGGTCGGCCCAGAAGTGGATGGGAAGGGGCTGGGTGGCCCGCCCCACGGTGTTCAGTCCCGACTGGCTGCCGGCCCGCGGCCCCCACCGGTCTGGTCGCTGAAGGCCCCTGGTTCTGGGGTCCCAGAGCAGCCCTAACAGCTGGGGGAGGTGGTGATGGGGCTGTGCAGGTAGGGCAGGCTGCTGGGGGCCGCGTGCACGCCCACCGACACCGGGAAGCTGAAGACGAACTGCGAGGTGGGCGTGGGGGTGGCCTTGCCGCGCTCACGCAGGGGCCCGGAGGGACTGGCGGCCTCCGCTGCGCAGGACGTGGCCAGCACCTGCGACTCGAACTGCAGCAGCTGCCCCATGAAGCTGAAATTGGGCGAGATGATGCTCCGTCGCTGCTTGACGAACTCGAAGGCCTCCTCCAGCCTCACCCGCTTCTTCATCATCAGGTAGGCCAGGCAGATGGTGGCCGAGCGCGAGATGCCGGCCTGGCAGTGCACCAGCACGCGCCCCCGGCGCTCCTTCACCGCGTCTGGGGCAGAGAGCGCGCACCGTCAGTGTCCCCGCCCCCGGGAGTCCCGATTCTGCCCCAGAGGCCAAGGCAGGGGGCCCAAGCCAGACTTGGGGGCCAGAGGAGGAGGAGACAGAATTTGGAGAAGGGCGAACTCCCACCGAAGGGGAGGAAGGGGCAACCCACGTGGAGGGGCTGTGGAATCCATGCATGCTAGGCTGTTTCTTGAGACTTAACCAAACCCAGGCACTATGCTAGGAAAAAACGCATGCTAAACCCTAACACATATTCAAGGATTTCCATTTGCAGAAAGAAAAACAATAACCCAATTCTCCCTTTGTCTTCCTCCCATCCCAAGAGCCTTTTCATCTAGACACCTGCAGACATGCAAGCTAAAGATTATTGACTCTATAAGCCAATAGCTCGGGAGCAATATCCATCTTCCCATCCCTGCCCAACAAACCACACAACGTGCAACAGGCAGGCCTTCCTCCGAGGATCGGGGGTGGGAAATGGGTGCACCGGGTAGCTCCCCTTCGTCCCTCCTCCCCCACACCAGGTGCAAGCGGGCCTTCTCATCGGCCCACCCAGCCTCAGACCCAGCTCCCAGCCCGGGCCAACCTACCAATGTACTCGATGGCTTCCATGAACCAGGAGCTAATGTCGGCCTTGTGGTTGTCTTCCACCGGGATGCACTTGTACTGATAGTGCCCTTCGAAGTGGTTGGGGCAGTCAGAGGAGACGTTCAACAGGGCCGTGATCCCCAGGGCGTCCAGCATGTCTCTCCGGGCAGCGTGGTAGGCACTGCCGAGGTAGAGGAAGGGAAGGATCTCCACCGGACCCCCCTGCACCAGAGAGGAAGACAAAGGCCCCCAACATCATGATCACGAGTGCCAAGCCACCAGGACAGGGTTGGGGTGCTTGGGGCAGGGAAAGGCAGCTTGCACAGGCCCTGGGGGGAATGCCTGTGGGTCCGGCCCTTCGAGGAGGTTTGCCCTCATCCTGCTGGGGCTCCTGAAGGAAGCAGTGGGCTCAGCAGGACACCTCCACCTGCAGGAGAGCCAGGGCAGGAGAAGCTTTGCTCGAGCCACCATGACATTAAGAGCTTACACCTGCCAATCACCAGGTGTACGTTTTAGGACTTATCCGGTTAGTACATCAAACACATGCCATGTCGGCCTCACAGACAAGAGGGGGGATCTTGGCAAAATTAGGTAAATTGGGCTTAAATTAATGACAGTTTTCTAAGCCAGGCCAACTGGAGGAATCTGGGATTTGGGGGGCAGGGTTGCGGTTCTCCGAAAGTTCACTCCCCGCCATCTCAGTGAAAGGGCTGGGAAGGAGTGGGTTCGAAAGAAGTGCAGCGGTTCACACTGGTTTTCTGGGGCAGGGCTGGCCGACTTAGGCCATTTACAGTTGACCTGTAAAGAGGGATGGCCTGACCGCCCTGGGCTGGGGCCCGCAAGACGCTCCTTCCCCCGGGGCAGGGCACACCCTTCCCGCTTCAGCAGCCTCCTTGTTTGTCTGCACAGAACTCCAGAGGCTAGTCAGGGAGTTATGTCTTCATACTGCTTGCTTTCTTAAGTGAGGGTGCGAAGAGAAGGAAGAGCAAGAACTCCAAGGAATACATGGAATTATTTCTGACCTATCTTCCATCCCACCCCATCCCAATATCAGGGTTCACCCTTCTCCCCCACTGAGGCACTGCTCCGAAAGCCTCGGAAAAGCAGACCTCTGGACAGAAGCCCCCAACACACCTGGTCGTGCAGTGGGGTCCCACAGGAGCCGCAGCCCAGGTCCAGGGACTCGGCTGTGCTGGGGGGCACCGCGGGCGGGATGGCTGCCAGGGCCTTGGTTTTGGAACAGAACTCTGGATACTCAGAGGAAAACCTCTCATAGCCACCTGTAGAGGAGAAAGAAGTTCAGGTTAGTGGGGTCGCACAGTCAGCAGGAAACCAAAAAGAACTTGCATTCCTAGGGCTGCCCTGAAAAGAGCAGCTGGGAAGCTGGGCCTGGCTGGCTCTACGTTTGCCACTGGGTGGCGCTGTGGGCCCACAGATAATGGCTATGGAGCCTTTTTCAGAGCGGCTGAGTCCACGTTGAGCCAGGAACCTGGAAGGTTGCATGCTGAAACCTGGAGGGAGAGCTTTGTGGTCAAGACTGGTTTGGGACGCAGACACATAGAGGGGGATACGCAGCGGGTATGCAGAAGGCAGCCTGCCCAGAAAAGGTCCTTAGGGTGACGACAAGGTGTGGAAGAGAGAAAGGCCACTGTGGGTTTCCATGACAGCTGCTGGGCCCTGGGAGCTGCAAAGATGTCTGTACCCCTGGAACTTTAGCCCCTCCTGTGCAGAGGTTCAGTATGGGAGAGGAGGAAAAAAAGAGAACCCTGGCACCGGCCCTCTGGACCTCAGCAACAGAGCAGATGCCAGTCTCCCCGCCCTGTGGCCAGCTGTTCCGCCAACAAAGGACCGAAGCGAGAGGAAATGGACTTAAATCTAAATAAATCCCTCTTGCTACATCCAGGTTTGGGGCAAGGGAGGATTTCCTGACCTGCGAGTTGCTAAGCCCTGGAACAGTCCTGTGTGGGGTCACCTTGCAGGGAAGTGAGTTTAAGCAAAAGGAGACAAATTTCTGTGGAGCAGCCTCGGCCGGCAGGACGTGCTCCAGGAAAAGACCCTCAGCCTCGGCTGCTGGGTTCCCTGTGGTCTCTGGGACTGCGCTCTGTGGGCGACTTGCCACCTACTGTCAATGCCTGACCCTGCTTGTATTTTCCCTGTGGGACCACACAGGGATTGTACATCAGTTCAGTTGGTGAAGGGGGTCAAAACTTCCCATCATAAAGTAAGTGAGCCCCAGGGATGTCCAGCATGGTGACTGGTTATTATTACTCTGTAACTCACGTGTGAAAGGTGCTGAGAGAGGAGACCTTAAAGCTCTCATCATAAGAAAAAATGTTCAACCATGAGACAGAAGTGTGCTTATTGTGGTGGTCCCTTTGCGATACAGTCAAATACCAAATCATGACGCTTTATACCTGAAACTACTGTTACATGTCAACCATACCTAATTTTTAAGAAAACCCACAAACTTACATAAAATTAATTCAGCAGGGCCCGTGTGTTGTGGAGCAATCACTGTAATGGACCCATTCTGTGGATGGTCATGCACGCAGCTAGTACCTTAAATCGTTATGACTACCTGACATGGTGCCAGTGTTCCCTACGACAGCAGCCCATATACTAATAATCTTCCAATATGCGGGCATGTGACGGTTAGTCAATTTCTTGCCCAGAATCTCAACCCGAGGGAGGGCGATGAGTCTTTGCCACATCATGAGGCTCACAGAGCAGGACAGACATTTCTTCCTCCCCGAACGGCGGCTCTGCCCCCCCTCCACTCCCTCCGTCACCAGGATATAAATGGATCTCTCTAGGGTCACAGGCACCTGCTCCTGCTGAGTCATAATGACCAGCCTCCTGGGATAGAGAACCTGCTACTTGGCCAGTTTCAGTCCTGCTGGCAGCCTGATCTCAGGAGCAGCTCTCCCTCCCTCCCCATCACCCTCATCTGCTCCTTCTTTCCTTCTAAAGCTGCAGACCTTGCTGCTCCAAATGCAGGGAGCAGAGTTTGGGGGTGGGGGAGAAGAGCCACCAAACCCCTCTAGCTGAAGTCCTCAGGGACAGGAAACTGTAAACGCTTCCTCCAGAGTAGAAACGGAAATGGATCCATCAGCGCACCTTGAACACCTATGTAACAAGTCACCACCTGTTACTCTGTATACTTCTACAGGGTTTGACATTTTCCAAATAAAGCGACCCCTGTTTATTACAGAGTGAGCTATTGAAACATGTTTCTCCTCCCCCAAAGAAATGTAAGGAAGGAGCGGTGCCCCCCCAAAAGCTCATCACAGAGGCAGTCAGAAGAGTGGCACCCACCCAAAAGCAAAGGGGGGAGTCACAGGAGGGCCAGGCTCCAAGGGCACAGAGAGGGGCACCCTGAGGGCAGCAGAAGGAGAAGGAGCCTCGGAGTGGTTGAAAGAACGTTCTTCCCGTGGCCGAGGAGGGGCACCAGACTGAAGAGCTGGACAGGGCACCAGACTGAAGTCCTGGGAAGGGCACTGCCTTTGCAGACACACACACGGGCCCGGGGCTGCCGCTGAGCCTCACCAAGCCTCCTCCTCTGCGGAATGTGATGGACAGTCCACGCCTGCCGTCCTTCGAGGACGGATGGGAACAGCCAGAGCTCGGCGCCTGGCCTCAGGAGACACATAATGAAGGCTTCCTTTTCAGGCACCTGCAAGGGGACTCCCTCCTGCATTGCCGGCAGCTTGCCAGACTTTGGGCGGCTGCCTCCTCACGGGCTTTCCTGATTTTTTTCTAGCTGGAGTCTTGGGGCCAAGGAGTTACATAGCAGGAGGGCAGGTACTGCACTCTCCGGGCTGGAGACCCCTCCGCAGCCAGGGACAACGGCGCCTCCAGGTCACCATCCCCCACTCCACCATCAATCAACCAGGGGCAGCAGAATCAGTCAGCTGCTGACCCCAGGGTGTATGATGTTGGAGCAGGGACAAGCCGGAAGAGACCAGAGGCCAGGCCCACGACGGCCGGTAAAAGACACTGTTAGAACAGAAGAACGACGGCTGAAAAGTCAGTTCTCTCCAGACCTTCAGAGAACCAGTAGAAAGGAATGAAGTGGGGAAGTCGATCAGCCTGAGGGACAGAAACAGTGGAAGGGTCCCACCATGCCCGTGGCAGCAATGGAATGGGCTTTCCCTCCTGAGCTGTGGCTTTTGGGGGTGGGGGGGTCTGTGGCTGGTTGTTACAAGGAGCATCACAAAATGAGTGCCTTCTTGGGGGGTCAGGGGCTGCCCTGGGGCTGGAACATAACAGTAGCAGTGTACAGGAAGGGTGCCCAGAGAGCAGGAACCCTGAAGCCACACCGAGCAAGGCCAGAATGCTCATGCAAAATCCTCTGATCAGAACACGGCTGACGTCTCACCAAAAACTCTTTTTTCCTTCCCAGGGCTTTCCTAACTGCAGGTCGTCATTCAGGAACCGTGACCAGCATTTTAAATTTCATGAAATGGAATAGGAACTACTGGAATGCATCGTATTCACAGATGGTATCATTTCGTGGCACTCTGGTTTCAAGTGTGTCTGTATCCCCGTTCTGGGTCAAGACGGAAGTCAAAAGGAATTCTTACTGTAGGCGGGGTCAGAAGACTGCCCCCAGACTTCGCACTGCCTCCCCCCATCCCCAAATTTGGACAAACACCGCAACCACGAGGGAGCCCTGTGAGTGAGGGTTTGATTCAGATCGCCAAGTTCTATCTGGAACTTATGAGAAGGAAGGCTTATTGCAGCCGGATACCGGCGTCTGGCTGGGTCCCCAGCCTCCCGCAGGTGTGCAGGCAGGAGGGCACAGGGGCGGGGCCTGCGGGAGCTGGAGCCGGCTGGGCCCTCCCGACTCAGGCCGCCGGAGTCCTGCCCTCCGAATGGAAGGTGGTTTCAGGCCATTCCTGAAACCCTTCCAATGTTCCACGACCCGAACGGCCACAGCTCACTTATTGGCAAACAGCAACCTAACAGCAGGTGCCCCAGAGATCGGCACTTCTATCTCCTGAAAACAATTTCATAACAGATCCCACCTGGTTTTTCCACGTCGTATTCAATGTTGTCTCATAACATGCTGGCTCATTCTGACCCGTTTTCCCCATGTTCTTAATCAATAACGTGCTTTGTAGTGTTAAAGTTCTCGTTTTCTCACCTTAATTTGAAACTGAAGAGGGTGGGGGAGAATGTAATTTTTCACCCAACTGCCTTGAGGAATATAATAATTCTTCTCCAGCTCAACTCCACGGTCTCCCGTGTGTCTCCGGCACACACACTCAGCAGGGCACTTTGTACAGAGTTCACTGACAAAGAAGCCCGCCTGGCCTCCCGTCCACGGTCCCTGCAGGGCCGGAACCGAACCGTCGCGGTGCGCAGTCCTTCAGAAAGGAGGGGCCGATGCAGGCCCGCCCCATCACCGTTAACAGGACCCTTAACGGGGGCTGTGATGGGGCGGGCTGTCACCGATGGAGACCAGGGTCGTCAGTCTCAGTGTGGCGGCCGCTTTGCCCCCACAGCTCGGAACATCGCCGGAGCAGCCCGCACCCGTGGCCCTACTTCCCGAGCCCTCACATCCAGACAAGTCCAAGGCTGAGGTTGCCCAGCAAGAAAATCCAGGGTCACTGGAAGGTCACTTGGCTTTGAGAACTTCCCTTGCGGTGGGCGTTGGCTTCGTAAGTGCCCATGTAACTCTGGGAAGTGTTTTCGTTTTACTGAAGTGGACTCCGCACCTCGGGAGCCCCTCCAAGTCAGACCTACACTATCTGCTTCGGTCAGCAACTGGCCTCCGCTGGGGAGTGACCGCTTCTTCCTGTCCAACTTCCTCTTCGGTAGGCGGAACTGGCTCCCAAAAGGAAGCTGGCTATCTGGCTTCAGATGTTCTGATTTTTCAAAGAAATGTCTGGCTCCTTAAAAAAGGCCACCCTCTCTTCCTCCCTCAGGCTCTGGGCGGCCCATCTGGGCGGGTGCTGCCCACCTCTCTTGTATCCATCCAGGACGAGGGAGCTGGGATGGGCTTGATAACAGTCAAGATTTCCCTTTCAATTTACAGGGACACCATCTTTAGTTTTATGATGGAAGCACACAGTTCAAATGAGTAAGTTTGTTTCAATCATTACAATTCAGTAAGACACTACACTAGGGGTTAGAAATTATCTTTAGGGCCTACCACTTCTTGAAATTCTAACAATCCTTGGCTGTCACAGGTAGGCTGCCATATTCGTGTGGAGAAAAGCCAGTCCCTTTGGGTGCAGGCGGTGTGCACCCTCAGCATGCCCTCCGAGCTATGACACTGTTGGGCGACACCGACCTCCTGGGGGACCCGGGGTGGGCAGGGCAAATGGAGACCGAGAGACAAGGCAGGAGCCAGTCACCAGAATGACCAAGGCTGCTGGCTCAGCCCCCTCACGCCCCTGCCCCCACCTCGTTGGTCACTGGTCTGAGTACCTGTTCCCTAGAGGAAGCGGGTGCCAGGGTCTCTGTGGTCAGGCCTGGGGCCGGCGGGTCCACAAGTGCCAACGTGGAGGGAGAAGCGGGGGGCTGGGGTGTCTAGTTCCCCCCCACCCAATTTCTCAAAACAGCTCCAGCAGAGCTTTGAAATCAGAACTTGAAACCAGTCAAAAGCCATGAGGTGAGATTAATTTGACATAAAAAAAAAAAGATAGTGTTTTTATACCTGAAATCTTCTGCGTAACAGTGAAATCTTCTGCGTAACAGGCTGATTTGTGATTTGGGGAATATGGGAGGTAAAAGAATGCCTTCTGTTAGAACAAAAAAAATTCTCTTTTAGTTTTCTCTAGTGAAAGGGGGTGGGGGGAGTAGCACCTATCACCTGAATCCCAGCATGAAGGAGAAATGGATTCGAAAGGAGTGGCGTAGTCTAATTAAATCTGAAAAACTGAAACTTCTAAACTGCCCCGAAAAATGCCTCATGGGATTTTAAACAAAATTAGCTTTAAAAGAAAGTTTACCCAAATCGGAATTTTACTAGCAAAAAGACCAAATAACTTAGTGATTTTGGGTTATAGCTTTTGACAAAACTTGACTAATATTACAAAATGCAAAAACTGGGCAGCATTTTGCTGATATTAAGCAAAACTGACTCTTACCCATGAATTCTTGCCTGTGGAATCACTCATTACTGTGGTAACAACCTACAACAAGTAGCCAACCAACTGCTCTTCAAAGAGACAGAAATGGAAAAATCAAACTTCCATATGTAATTAATTGGTAAAATTGGATCGCTGTTGGCCAGGAAGGGTAATGTAACTTCTGAAAATGCCCTGCAGTTTTTCCAGCCCCCTCCAGCAGACGGACACCAACAATTGGTGGACTGGCTCAGTGTCTGACCACCCTTACTCCGTACCCACCACCATCCATGAAATGAGACGCGGAAGGCCCATTAGCTGCAAAATCCAATGAACAGGTCAGGCAGGACTCAAATTACCCAACCCCTAATCAATCCAGGCATTTTACTGGAGATAATCTAAGGGTGTTTTCCAACGTTTCCTTGAGATTCCCCACCCGCCCCGCCCCCAACCCACGTTGCCTCCTCCACTGGGCTTCCTTCAGCTGGGGATGCAGGAGGCTTTCCTTGCTTTCACCCCCTGGAGGGTGCCTTCCCCATGGGGGTGGGAGCAGACACTGCCCACCTTTCTGCCCTCACTTCGAAGAGCTTTTTTATTTAGTAGGAGGCAAAGAGAAGGAAGAGGAACTGTGTTATGACAGACTCTGCTTAGCACATATATGAAAATAAGCCCAGTTAAACAGGCTATGTGACCCAGGTAACCACCACAAAGATAATATTCCACCAAGCACTACAGAACCAGCCGGCAGTGCCACCTCTAAGAATTTCAGGCCGCGGCTGCCAAAAGCAGATTCCCTTTTCTTTTCTTATGAAGATCGGCTGACCCCTCTACTGGCTACTCCCAAGGCCTGTTCCTGAAGAGACAAGCTCAACCTGAGACCCAGGCCCAGACACTCTGCATAGGACAGGAAGGACTGGATGTCTGTCGACTTTGAGGCGCATAGGGGTCATCCTCCCTGCCCGTACCAGGTCCGACCAACGGAGGCAGTGCAGGCCTCGGGGAGGCTGCGGCCCTTAGAATAGACACTGCTTTTGCGTTGGCCAGGCACCTCGCCAGCCGCCAGGGGACTGGCATTTTACTCAGAGGCTCCCGTCTTACTCAGACTTTGTATTAGCATCTGCCTCGTGCAGAGCGGCTGGTCCGCGGGGCGGCTCTCAGAATCGATTGGCTCCGGGCTCTCTGGATGGGATTCGGGCGAACCAGGGAGGTGCCGCCAGACTCGGACCTTAACGATACGCCTCCCTTCCCCTTCCCGGGAGCGGGGCCTAAGTGTCTGCGCGCCAGGAAGCCCAAGGGCCAAGGTCCCCGAGCTGCTGCTCTTGGGGCTCCCCCCGCCCCGGGTTTCTTCCAAGAAGAAAAACAAAACAAAACAAGCCCAGACTCCACGTGGGTCTGCCCTCCCTGGAGAGGGTTCCTGGGTTCAGAGGCCCACGGAGAGGGGCGCGCGGGGGCTCTAAATCAGGAGGGACCCCAGGGCAGGGTGGCACGGAGAACCACCCGGCCATACCCGGCCACTCCAAGGGACTTTCGTCTCAAAGCAGTTTCTGTTACCGTTGCCGCCAGGGCCAGGCAAGGGCGGCCAGGCGAGCTCACCTGCCTGAAACCCACAAGGGCGATCTAACCAGTACCTGGACGCGGGAACACGCGGTGCTGGCCCCTTCCTGGCACTTTCTCTTAAAGCGCTTTGAGGGGAGGGGAGTTGGATTTGGGCTGCACCGGAGGTGCAAAAGGCAGCCTCGCAGAGAAAGGAAAATCAGCAAAATCGTCTTAGTAGTTCAACCTCAGGTCAACAGCAGCGTTTCCCCAGCAGCTGACAGGTCAAACGGCCAGGAAACAACTGCGGAGAACAAAGCCCCCCGCTGTTCGCCAGGGCCAGCCCGGCCCGTCGCCACTGAGCCCTTCTGTGGTGCCTTAGGAAGAGGGGGGGCGGGGGAGAGGTTTCCGCCCCCCTCCCCCACCATCGCCCTTCCTCTGGGGTGAGCAGGTCCCGAGAGGAAAGGAGAAGGGGGAGGGAGCGAGGGGCGCCGGCAGGGGGGAACCGAGCGGCTTTGAAGGCCAGGTCTGAAACGCCTCAGGCTTCGGAGGCGAGGACTGGACACCGGAGGAAGAATGCACGGAATGTGGCGGAGGGAGGCAGGGGCTCGGCGCGGTCAGGGACGCCCTCACCCCACGCGTCCTGAGGCGCCCCCTGCGCGAGGGCCGCCCTGCACCTCGGCCGGGCCGACCCTCAGGTGCCGGCCAGCGCACCGATCCTCCAGTTACGTGGACAGAACACGGTCCTTGGTCGGTTTCTTACTTCCAGATTTGACAAGACCTCTCTTCCCCAGAGGGTTTCATCAGAGTTGTCTTTAAATGAAACACGTACCGCCATTCGATCGTCGAGAATCGAGCCTGAACAAAGGTCGTACTTCTCTGCTGCCTGAATGTTTAAAAGACACTATCTTGCCTTCCTTTCCCTAAATACTCACACCTCCCTCTACCAGCGCCGGGAGCCCGGGTCTGGCCGGGCACCGGGGAGTTAGCCACGTTTCCAGGCGGATCTCGGAGTGGGGCAGCAGGGACGGAGAAGCAGATCGCTCCGCGCAACGTCCGAAACCCGATCTTCCTGGTGCGTTGGTTTCCGTATGGCTGGTTTCCGATGCAAACAGCGCTCTCTGTCCTTCGCCCCCTTCCCCACCTCTCGGGTTCTCGGGTTCAGCCTCAGTACAGGCAGGGCCCCGGCACGCCAAACCAACAGGACTACCCCTGTCCCCACCCGCATAGTGAGACTTGGGAGCACTTCCCTCGACTTGAAGGTGGGCAAAGCAGAAGAGGCGTTTCGCCAGCGAGGCCAGACCGTTAGTGAGTGTAAACAAATGCAAAACAGCAAGGAAGGGTGCACTATTGCAGGTGACGGAGAAAACGCGCCCTCGCCGCCCTAGGACTTCAGGACCTCGAACTACAGAACAAACGTACAAACCCTTGCAAACCCGCGCACATGGACACGCACAAAGCAGTGCGAGGGGATCCCCGCCGCCGCGAGTCCCTCCGAGGACTTCTTCCCCTAGCCACTGAGACGCAGGCCGCCAAGCGCCGCTACACCTCCCTTCCAGCTCGCGTCCCTGCGCTCGCCTTTACCTTTGAGCAGGCAGATGTCGGTGCGCTCCGCGTTGCGGCGCAGAGCCTGCACTACCAGCGACACGGTGCTGTCCTCACGGAGGCTCTCGGCGCGCGGGCTGCGCTCGTCGTAGACGACGACCGCCGAGTAGAGGCCGGAGCGCAGGCGAGCGCGCACCTCTTCCTCGGCGGGCAGGATCTGCTCCAGGCTCACGGAACCTTTGGCCCGCCGACGCACGATGGTGTTGCAGCGCACGTTGACCGAGCCTCGTATGTAGCCGGCGCTGTGCGCCAGGAACGGTCTGCAGTCCAGCAGCAGGCACTTGCCGCCGCTCACCAGCCCCAGGGCGCCGCCGCCGTTCTCGTCCCGGTTCATCAGCCTTTTGAGCACGCTGCAGTCCATCTCCCGCAGCTCCTCCACGGTCACCATGGTCGCCGGGAACAACGGCTGCAGGGCACCAGAGCAGGCGAAAAACAGCCGGGACAGCTGGGCTATAGAAAGGGCCTGGCGAGGGCTAAGGGAGGGAAAGTGGCCGCAAACTTGGCACTCGGGGACTCCCACAGGCGACCCTCTTGTCCCCAGTATCCTTCCTTAGGCAGTCTCGCGGTCACATAGAAGTCCGGGTGGCCTTGGGCACCAAGAGCCCCGCGCGCCGTGCGAGGGGGAGGCGTCGGTGGAAGGGACAGTGTTTACGAGAGGGCCAGGGGCTCCCTTCTGTTGTGGTCTCTTTGTATGTTGTCCGCTGTGGCTCTCCAGCCGCCGCTGAGGCCGGCTCTGCTCCTAGGTCGCGGTTCTCCACGAGCAGCCGGAGCTCGGCGCACTGCCCCAGAGTTTCCTCCTCGGCTTAGAGATTTATTAACGCTCCTCTGCTTTCCCCCGGGAGGGGGCAGATTCTGTACTACCTGGAGAAGCCCCGCCTCTTTCCCTTCGCTGCCTCGCGCCTGGCCGCCCCGGGGCTGCTCCCCGCCCCATCCCTGCTCCCTCCGCCCAGCCGGCCTCTCCCCGCACCTCCTCCCCTGCGCGTGAATGGAGCGCCGGCAGCTCGCGCCCAGTCACGGGGACGCGACGTCACAAAGAGCAGAGTAAACAGGGCGCTGAGCGCCTGTCTCCAGGCCCATTCATAAAACCGGGACGCAGAGGAAGAGGGAGGAGGCCTGAGACCCACTGGCTAGCTGCTCGCCTGGACTTTGTGAATGGAGCGCCGGGCACTTCTAGCTGACAGCCGCAGGCCGGAGCTTCGGCGGCGCGCGATCTACCCAACCCGAGTCTCAGAGCAGCCACTGCACCCCGGCTGCGGCGTTGGGCTTACCGAAATGAGCTGGCCGAGAAGACGGCCTAACGGAGGCTAGGGGTCGGTATTGATCCCTTTTACCTCCGTGCTCCCCCCCCTTAAACATCCTCGCTGGCCTCCCCGGGACCAAAGCGGGGGTTGGGGGACCGTGGCACCGCTGCCCACTCGGCAGAGACTGGGATCTCCTCTTCCCAGGCTTACGGGGTGCGTTCGGTCTGGCCAGTCGTTTTTTCAGTTGCGATTTCTCTGACGTTAGCTTAAGCATTAGCGTGATCGATTTTCATCTTAAGCCATTAAATCAGCTTTATAGCTTCCCAAAGGACATGGGCAAGCCCCAGCTTAGCAGATGAAAAAGAAAGCCCTCCCGCCCCGAAGTCCAGTAATGGGGGCGACGTGTTGGGTCTCTTGGTTTACGACCCAGAGGGAGGCATTCATTGCCGGCGTGCGTTGTAGTTCCTCTGGAGAAAAGCAGGGGTGCCACTCCCGTCCAGGCTTCCTAAAGATGTTTGTTTAACCCTGGAGGGGCGGGGGGAGGAGACAGACCACCAAACCAACGTGTTTGCCTTTTGGAAATGTCCCCGCCCCATCTTAAACATGTGCGAATTGTCTTGTTAGCAAATGATAACGAGGGTCCACATAGGGTGGGAAGCTAGACCCTGTGAAGTTTACGCGTCAAGGATTTAGTAAACTCTGGGGCCGATTCTGACATCTGCATCCCTCTTTCCAGGTCCTGTAGCATTTTTTTCCCGTCCCAAGTTTTCCTTATGCATTTAATTTCCCAGAAGCTGATTTTGGCGGGGGTGGGGGGGTGGGGGTTGTGCGAGTCGCGATGGGGACACGACAGAGGCCAAAAATTATTCGCCCGACATCTTGTCAAGTCTCGTTAGTGAGAAATAACCCGCGAGCGAGAGAATTGCAGGACTCTCTCCCGGCCTCGGTGGCTGCGGGATCAAGGCTTGCACTCCAGGTCCCGGTGGGAGCCCCACCCAGGTATCGAAAGCTGCGTAACCCTTCGATTCCCTCCTGCCCCGCTGGCCTTCCGCCTAGCCTTTGTTCCCCGCTGAGAAGCGTTACTGATCTCCCACCTCCGGCCCCCAGGGCGACCCCTCCACACCCCCACCGCGCCCCCTTAGGGCCTCTACTTCCGAGGCCTGCAGCTCCGGCTTCTCTCCCACTGCGCCGGGAATCTCCCGACTCCCTGGCCCCGGGGATCTCCCTTTAACCCAGGGCTACAAAATGGCCCAGCAGGGCTCTGCATTGAACTAAGTAGAGATATCTACTTAGAATTTAATCTTTTGTTCATCGTATTTTTTTGGCAATTATATTAATTGCTTCAAAAAGCATCGCATTAAGATAGTTATTTTGACCACTGACTTTTTGGTGCCCGTTAAATTTTGCGCCCCAGGCGCGCTGCTCACTTTAGTCCCAGCCCCGGAAGGGGCCACAACTGCGTTTCAGCCGAGGCCTCCGGGTGGCGAAACCTCGGGCGTCCGGCACTGCGGGTGTGAGGTCCGCAGTCAAAGGCTCATTGCTTGGCCCCTCTGGTGGGTGGGAGTTTGTACTCCCTGCGGAGGGCAAAGGGGGCCTCGGCCGGTTCCTCCTGGACTGACGTAGCAGTGAGGCTGTGTCTAAAGCCTCACTCTCTCGGGTACACCGGGGGCGCGCATTTCCAAGGAGTCCCGCGTGCTCAGACCGTCCAGGGCTCATGCGCTTTCCTGGGAAGCCCAGGAGTCCGTCCCCTGCCAGGCCCACGGGTCGGGGCCTCTCCCTGCCCAACGAACGCCTACGCCTTTACAAGAGCTTGGACAGAACGTCTCTTTCAAGAACCTTTCAGTCGCAGGCAGATCCTGTCCAATTTCGCACTTGTCGCCGGAGCTGGGGAGATGTCCCTGGGCTCTACTGGCCCCGCTCCTCTAGCTTTTGTCTCCCCGGCACGGGGGTCTCTCCCCGCGGGCCGGCCCCCGCCCAGTGCTCACGCGGCCCATAAATAATAAGTCAAATCCGCGGGAAGGAAAATGCCCACGGAACAAGACTGCTTTCTGCACCTGACGGTAACCTGTGGTGGCGAAACCCGCAAATCCTGCAGGCGATTCACAGGGAAGGGGGTGTGAGCGGGCGCGTGTGAGTGATTGTGTGTCCACGTGTGCGTGCCCGCGCCTGCGCTCCCGCACCCTGGAGGGGAGCCGCAGATTCGGACTGAACGGATGCAAGTCAAGAGCCGCTTTAATTACGAACGCGAATGCCTGGTTTTTGAAAGAGACTATTTTAAAAGCCTCTGTCCTCAACTCAGGAATTCGCCATTCCTTGTGTGAGTTTCGGTGAATGAGATTTGCATTGTGTATCCGGATCCTTTGTAAACACCTTAGAAAAAATGGTGGTATTTTGTGGGGGCCTTTTGGAACAGTTAAATGACTACATGGTTCGGACTACTGGATGCCCACTACGGAGAGGATTAAACTTGTCTCAATTAGACTTGTGCGAGCTGGGAGTGGGGCCCTTAATCATTTTACACAGGAGCTATGAAACAGCTGCTGGTCAATAAGTAGATCTTGGAAAAAAAGGCATTTGGAAGGAAGGCATGGTTTGAATGTCATTTCAAAGTTAATTTAATTAAAGTATATCTGCAGAAGATGGGATTGCCCAGGGAGAGAAATTTTATTTATATTCAGCAGTAAACCTCCAGGTGAAAATACTTAAAAAATTCACTGTGACATGTCAATCCAACTTCTTTTTCGTCAGGCAGTCCTTACACTGACCTTATTAGTCACTGTCAGGCCTGGCGAAACCTAGGTCCTTGTTTAAGAACATTTCTTTCCAATTAGGCAGTTGTGTGATCTGGGAGTTTAAAGCCCAGAGTAGGGTCCCCAGGGAGGACTATGGCTTCTATTCTGGTTTTGATGCCAGCCTCTGACTCACTGCCCTGTCCCCAAGTACCTGAATCAGACTTGCCTGAAAAATCATTAATGAATTAATCCAGGTGGCAATGGTAAAGAAAGGCCCCGTGGATTCCTCTTTCCTGAGCGGAGAGGGTGGCTGGCTCGCTACTCTCAACTGGAACACTAGTGATCCCTTTTGCATTTTATGTGGATTGTTGGCTACACTTCTTAGATCAGATGGTGGGAATGGGAATCCTCAAAAACACTGGGAGGCTCTCTCCTGCTCCTCAAACCAAAGAAGTCTGTGCCCGCTGTGTGTTCTCAAGCAGCGGGCGTCGGTGGGTTGAGGAATGAGTGTCCTTCCCTGCCCACCTCTGGCCATCAAGTCCGGACTCAAAGCAAGGGAGAATCTGCAGCATTTAGACTGAGCATCACCAAACAACCTCAAAAAAATGTGGCCTGAAAGGGTTTTTAGCCCTGCTTGTGTTTCAGGTCTTTTCAATAGCCTCCATTTATTTTCTATGCATGTAACTAACTATACCATAGAATGATTGAAAATGCTAGGTTTCTCACCTAGGGTCTCTGCAGAAAAGCTGAATATATTGCTTCACTCACTACTTTGTTTGAAAACCATTTAATCTAGGCTACGCCGCCATCTAGCTCAGTGAACTTGAACAAGACCATCTCCATGGGCCTCAGTTCCTTCATCTGCAAAGGAGGAGTTTAGGCAGGACAGCGTGGCAAGTCTAGTCCGTTCCCAGCCCTGTGTAACCCAAGCAGGAGCGTCGGCAGCTACCTCCCCTCCCTCCCCAAAGTCAAGTGCACCAAAATGCCACCACACAACCCACGATCTCAAGTTCTTTCCTCTTTCTGTCCCACTACTGCTCATGGAAAGCAAAGTTGGTGGCTTTTATTTATCTGTTTAGTCAAGTGACAAAGTCCCACACAAGTTCTTCAGCTTTTCAAAATCAAGTTTTGAAAACAAATACTCTTCCAAGTGGAAGATAAAAATGGGCTCAGTTTTTGTTGTTGTTTTTTAATCAGTCTACCTGTAAATATTTTCCTATTTATCCAGCAAATACAGTAAATTAGATGAAGGAAAGAAATTCATCTGAAACGTTGACTGCGCCTTTGAAGACTTTATAGCCCAGGGGGCCTGGTCAGGGTGCAATTGTCACGATATGTTATGGTGGGCAGGGTCTAAAATGATCGCCGGGGAAGAACAAGCAAAACGTTAGGGGGACTCGGTCAAGACGGACTGAACCGTGTTGTGGGACTAGAGAAATGAAAGGAAAAGTCCGTTGTGAATAGAACGCATTTCATGTACTTGCACACTGTCCCTGACCTTTCTTATGGTCATTTTCTTTTTCCACTTGTGTCCCGCCTCCGATATTCAATCTGTCCCTGTGTCTTCTATCTTTTCCTTTCATTTGTTAGCTTCACTCTTCCCCAACACAGCCTGGTTTGCCTGCTAAAAACGGATGAGTGATCAGTCCGAAGCCAGCTGGGAACCAACACGAGGCAAAGGAAATCCGTGCTGCGGACAGTGAGCTGACCTACATGCACGAGGACCTCTGCGTGGGCCCAGCTCTGCTCCTTGCATTGTCATGTTCAGCAGGTCACTTGTTCTATACCTTAATGTTACCACCTCTAAAGCTAGGAAATATAATGGAATCATGATTTTTTTCAGGACAACCCAATGTCTTTCCAAGGATACAGCAGTAAACATAGTTTCCAGACCAAATGTTGGAGTATGAGGTCAGAAAAGATTTTTGGACTTGTGAGATTAGTTAGATAAGAATTCTCACTAAGAGGTAAACATTCAATCACATTTCTTTACGTATATTTGAAAGTTTTATTGAAAGCAATAAAACAACCCAAAGTTAAGACTTTCAAAGAAAACCTGAGGCTTTGGAATATGATTTCTTCAGCGATGAAGCAGTAAAAACAATTTTACAGAAACCCCCCGGGCGGCGCCGCCTGTGTGCCGCCCCAGCCCCAGGCCGTCATTCCCCGCTGCTGCCTGGCCCTGCACGCGGTCCTCCCTGCCCGATACGCGAGAGGAGCCTGTGTCCAGCCTCTCGGATGTGTCAGCTGTCCTTCCCTCCAAATCTTGGCCTCATGGAGGCCTTTGTGCAGAATGGTTGGTTACTTCTCGTCATAACTATAAGGAAGGAAAAAAATCTTTACCCTCTTATGAGGTGTGTACCTAGAACGTGCAAATTAAACCAACAAAGAGGTTAACAGAAGGAAAAACAATATTAATTTATGTTTTTCTAAACATATGCACAGGGACTTCACAGAAAAGAAATAAGAATCCAAAGAAGTAGCCTGGCTGGTGTGGCTCAGTGGATTGAGCACTGGCCTGTGAACCAAGGGCTAACTGGTTTGATTCCCAGTCAGGGCACATGCCTGGGTTGCTGGGCCAGGTCCCCAGTGGGAGGCACACAAGAGGCAACCACACATTGATGTTTCTCTCCCTCTCTTTCTCACTCCCTTCCCCCTCTCTAAAAAATAAATTTTTTTAATGTTTAAAAAATCCCAAAGAAGTAATTAGACTTGGGAGCTTATTTTAACAAAGGGCAGTAAATTGTCAAGAAACTGCTAGACAGAAGAAGGGGCCTTGGACTTCTAGGGCTGATAAATTATGGGGAGGCGAGTAAGAAATGAGTGGGGGAACCTAATGGTGGATGAGGGTTGTTCTGTAAGGCTGACTTGTGCAGACTTATCTTGGTCCCACCTCGCCAGCAGTCTCTGGCGATAAGGGCTGTTCTCCTCCTGGTAGGAGAGGGAGAGACACCCACACAAGGGGAGTTTGTGGCCTGTTTTTAGGCGGATGGGGAGGGTGGCAGAGAGCTCTTCTTGTGCTTTCGCTTCCTAATTACCTTTCCTTTGAAATAATCTGTATGTCGGCGTGGTGTGTTCTGATCCCTCCATAACCACATCCCAGCTTGACCTGGTGGTCGGCAGTGCAAAGACAGGTGTTGGAATGTCCGCTTGATCTTTGCTTGAACAAGCAGCAGGTACCATTCAGCCAACAGCAGCTTTAGAAGACTTGCAGGCCCTTAGTGACCCTCAAGTTCTTAGTTCTGAATTTTCAGGTAGCCAGAAGGAAGGGACCAAGAACAACAATTCCTAAACATGCATTTTTACCTACTTTGGTGAAAAACAAAAGGCCTTTTACACTGCATGAGATTGATCAATTCCCTTTGGCTGAAGTAATGCTTTTCTTTTCTTTTTTTAATACTTTATCTATTTATTTTTAGAGAGAGGAGAAGGGAAGGAAAAAGAGAGGAAGAGAAACATCATGTGGTTGCCTCTCTCGTGGCCCCCACTAGGGACCTGGCCTGCAACCCAGGCATATGCCCTGAGTGGAAATTGAACTGGTGACCCTTTGGTTCTCAGCCCATGCTCAATCCACTGAGCGACACCAGCCAGGGCTGGAGTAATGCTTTTCTGCAGTCAGGGTACGAGCAGCCTCTCCTGTTGGATGGAATACTCAGATTACCAGCGTTAGAAGGAACAACAGGGGAGGAGAGGTGAGGAGGAACCAGGGGAACCCACCCCCGCCTGCAGCTTCTCAGGGGCCACCACGATGAGAGGACTCGGGCAGAAGGACAGCACCCCCTGCTCAGGCAACCCCAGCCGCACGTTGGCCTCCGTTGCCCGGCCACAGCCTGTGGCTCCTGTGATAGTGGACGTTCTCCACATCACTTCATCTTCTGTCAAATCCAGCTTTTATCTTTAAAAGAAGTTTGGGTTATCTAGAATCAATGTATAAAATAAATACAGTGCAATGTGTTCTGTTCTTTTCCAATAAGAACGGTAGTCTCTCCCTACCTTTTCTGTTGGAATTAGCGTGATGATTCAGAGCGTTTATTCATTGAGGGAAATACCTAGGGTCCTCTTCGTGCAGAGGTTAATTACATCCTGCTATTTATCCCATTTATTAAGGGTTAGCTCATCAACACCCAGCCAACTCCATGTTTAATCTGTTAATATTTCTCCCCTCCCCCGAGCCTAATTCTCAGTGTCCTGCAGCCTTTATGTCGCAGTCTGGAACCTTCCCACCAAGTAACAGGGTCACAAGGTCCTCCTTCTAGGCGTCGAAGGCCCCTTTTCCAGGGCCCTGCGGATGCCACCCAGACTCTGACCTGTGTCCTCTCCAGCGTGGGTTCCGTTTGGTGCAGTGAAGACAGACACAGGCCTGGGAGCCAGTCAGACGTGGTTTTCGGTGCTGGCTTGGCCATTCAGCAGCTGCGGAATTTGGGATGAGTTCTGACCTTCACCTGCACACCTTTTCAGTGGACACAGTACCGACGCCTAATTATTGGGAAGGTTATTCAACAAATCTTATTTTCTTTCTCAGAGAATTATTTTAAAGAGCTAGGAGATGTCTGAGAGGCAGCATTTCTGATTTGTGCGTTGTTTTGTCCATGGAAGTGCCACTGACAAAACCCCAGGGACTTCCAAAAGCACAGGTAGGTTCTGGTGCCCTCGGACCAGGCTGCTCCGCTGGCCCAGCGGTTAACCCCGCAGTTTGCCCAGTTGTCTGCCCATCAGCCCACATGATATGAAAGGCTCTCCGTTCTTTCTGCTGCTCCCCACTCTCCTGGACTGCTGCTCCACGAGCCCTCCTCCCAGTCCCTTGGATGTGCCTCCACAGCAGCCTCCATTTACCCAAGCACAAATCTCACTGTATCAGTGAAACCCGTGACCACTTCAGTGGGAAAGGCAACCCTTCCCCCTCCTGAATTTCTCCAGCCCCTTCTTCTTCTCACTTATTCCCTACTCTTTCCTGTGCGGCGCCTGTTTTCTTACCGGCTTTCTGTGAAAATTTTCCTTGATGTATTGGTAGCCTCCAGTTCCACTACTAGGCAAGCTGTCTTCGTCCATCCGGGTTGCTGTAACAAAAACACCACAGACAGCATAGCTTAAGCAACAGAGGTGTATTTCTTACAGTTCTGAAGGCTGGGGATTGTGTCCAAGAGCAATAGGTGCTGGCAGACCGGTGTTTGGTGAGAGCTGGCTTCCTGGTTTGCAGAGGGCTGGTTGTTATTACATCATCACGTGTTACAGAGTGGAGAGAGGAGAAGCAGACTCCCTTCTGTGTGTTCTTGTACAGGCCATCATCCCAGTCCCCAGAATCCCTTGCTCATGACCTAATCACCCCCGAAAGGCCCGACTTCCTACTGTAACATCGAGGGTTAGGATTTCAATGTAGACATTCGGGGGGGGGGGGGCAAACATTCAGTCTATAGCAAGCTACTTATTTCTATACTTAATTTCTCTCATTTTCCATAGCAGAATTAAGTAATCATGGATATTGCAGCAACTCCACATTATAAACCCCGTTCATATTATCTGCCTAGCAACACAGTAAGATCTGTTCTTGGATCTTGAAAGAAACGTCTACAGCCCTACAATCCTCAAACCAGAGCCATGCACAGAAAACTGGGAATAGAGACCTGTTCATTTACTCATTATTATGACAGTGCTCAGAAAAAAAACATTGCATGAGCCCTTCCATCTCTCCACCCTGCACCTCCCTGCACCCCCAGCCTCTCTGTTTTATCTGTGCTCCTTACCTTGTTTCAAACAACTGGGTAGACTTTACCTGCTCCACCATCCCATCACTGCTGTGGGCTTCTCTGGCTACCATTTCCTGCTCCTTTGATGTGGTTTTGCTGTTTGCTGTTGGGATAACCAAGGCCATGGCTGGCTTCTCTGGAGAGACCCACCTGCATCCTCAGCCTCTGACTAGCCTACCCCAGCCCCTTAGCTCCACGTACAGCCCCAGAGCTCCAGGTACTTTCCAACCCTGTGCCAAACAGGCAGCTTTAACCCTCTCCTGTTCTGTGCAGGAACCTCTGACCAAACTGCTTCCGCTGAACTGAGACACATGCAGGCGGTTGCACTGAAATGCGCTGATGTGTCTAGATGACTGTTCTGGGCAGAACGCAAGCTAAAGGGTATACTTCCTGGCCTGAGGCATAAACACCACATGTATTTTTTCCCTTCTCAGAAGGGATGTTTTTCATGCTTGTAATGAAGTGTGCTCAGAATATATTCTCTTCCAGAATATAAGGTCAGGCCGAGGTTTTTCCTTCTGTTTTATACAAGTGAATAAAAATAGTGTAAACAAAGCGTGCTGTTAAATATTTTACACATATGTCAGCAAATGCAATTCTAGAGTATTTCTTCTGCAATTCTTCTGGGGTATTTGTTGTTGGTTTAAGGGGAAAGACTCTGTGACTTCCGAGTCTTTGGGTTAGGAAAAACACAGAAATCGTTTTCTAGAAATTATGAGGGTGTCCATCTAGAAGTCATCGAGTTTGAAGGGTAAATAACTGA
The DNA here is from genome assembly GCF_021234435.1 of Artibeus jamaicensis. Taxonomy (NCBI): domain Eukaryota; kingdom Metazoa; phylum Chordata; class Mammalia; order Chiroptera; family Phyllostomidae; genus Artibeus; species Artibeus jamaicensis. The sequence continues at coordinate 14,702,983 of NW_026522056.1, read as the reverse complement.
AGAATGCCAAAAATACAGATTTTTGAGGGGGATCTTACTTATGAGCCTTTTGTTTTGGTGCCTTCTCTCCAACTGATGGAAGAATCGAGGAAAATGTGGGAGGGGGGATTAAGCCTTCCCTGCAGGGTAGCGCTGGCATAGGTCCTCTCCCCGTGTGACATTCCACAAGCGCTTGCCCTACAGAGATGAAGTGTGTGTGTGTGTATGTGTGTGTGCATAGCACATGCACAAATGGGTGTATATGTATACGTGCAGACATATGAGTATACACACCTCTGTGTGTGTAACTTTTTCTTCTCAATGCATCTGTTTCCATCCGCTGCCTCTGCACTTGGGCTCATTTTTGTAACCCCCCTTTGTTCCTGCAATTCAAAGGGGCTTCCCCCCCCCCTTCTGTGTGAGTGTTAACTCATCTTCACTTGTGACAGGATGTATTCAAATTAAATGCTCATAAAGTTCAGAGACTGGTTTTCGTCCACCTCCAGTCTGGGTTTCCTCACCCATGTTGCTGCATCTTAGGGGGGTTAGTTATCGCTTTGGAAGGTTGGCCGCAGTCACTGGGTGACTGGCTGGCATGGTGGTAACGGGGAGGGCTCAGGAGTGGAGCATCTTGCTTTTCCCTGTGGTTTACTACAGGAGAAAAGCAGCTGCTCAAATCAGGCTGCAGGAGAAAGGGCTGGCACCCCAGGCAGCACCTACAGTGGGGCGGGGGGTCCGTGTCTGAGCACGGGACACACACCCTCCTGTACTTCTGGTCCTGCTTTGAGGGGAGGCAGAGGCAGCTGTTGCCATAATAACTACAATGGAAAGATAGTTGTGCAGTCAGAGTATGGCATTAGTTAAGGGGTTCGGCGGACATCAGCGGTCCTCTGCCTTCTACCAGCGACCTGGAGGGGACCCCAACTGAAAGCTAATTCAGTGTGACCTACCGGCCCAGGATCCAGGAAATAGTGCACATTCAGGGAAGGGGGACTTGTCTTAGTTTGCTGTCACTGCGGTGATGAAGGACCGTAGATTGAATGGTTTAAACCGTAGAAATCTGTTTTCTCTCGTTCTGCTGAGGCCTCTCGCCTTGGTTTGCCAGGGGTGGTCTTCTCTCTGTCCTGGCGTGGACTTCTTTCTGTGTGTCTGGGTCCTCATTTCCCCTTCTTATAAGGGGGAATAGGCACCAGTCATATTGGATTCAGGCCCGTCCCAATGACTTGATTTTGACTTAATTACCTCCTTTTTTTCTTTTTAGAGAGAGAGGGGAAGGAAGGGAGGAGCAGAGGGAAAGAAACATTGATGTGACCAAGAAACTTCAATCCACTGCCCCTCCCATATGCACCCCACCTGGGGACTGAACCTGCAACTCAGGAATATTTCCCGACCAGGAATCAAATCTGTGACCTTTCGCTTTTCAGGATGACCCCCAACCCACTGAGCCACATGGGTCAGGGCATTAGGTGGGATTCTTAATACCTGTGAGCCCTGGCTTCCTTTGCTGTGAAACAGGGACGAAATCCACACACCTCAGGGTAAGCCAGAGGATTCAGTGAGATGATGTCAAAGATGATGTGGTACCTGACTCAGTGCCCAGTTCCCCTATTTGGCCTCTTGACTCACTGGCTTTTCTGAAGTTCCCAAGGACATACCCACCCAGAGATCAGACAGATGCGTTTATTTCTGATGAGGTGAGCAATGAATTGCCTGCTGGGTCAGTCCCTTATACCCATCTCATGACATCCTGGATCCTCCAAGGAACGATCTCCTGGGGGCCTCATTTCTTCCTGGTCCCCAGAGCAGCGCCTTCCCCTGCTGGGCTGGGCTCATCTCCAAAGGCACTTCCTCAAGACGAGTGGGGGGAGGGGCGGAGTGGCCTCAGGCTGAAATCAGAACCGAGACCAAAGCCACTTGCATGAGTTACCAGCTTCCAGTCATGAACGATTCCCCAGGCTGGGGAATGACCTGTGGCCTATAAGGAGAGGTAGAAGCAATTGCCGAGAGCAGTTGCGGAGAGCAAAGAAGGGGAAGGAGACAGGTGGGGAGGGTGCGGGGTGCCCTGGGCGAGCTTGGCTGTCCTTGCTCTAGATGGCAGGGTGTAGAGGACGTCCCTGGGGACAGGCGAGGAGTTTCTCCATCAGAGGGTGGTGGCTTCTGGAGTCAGTGCCTTCCAAGGCCCACTCCCACGACTCTGCCACGTTCACACCCCCTGAGGGCTCTGGCGGGCAGCACCCTCTGGCAGAGGCGTGGAGAGAAAGGGGAGGCCACCACGTGGAGGGCTCTGCCTGGGGCAGCTGGCCCTTGGGTGGCTGAGTCCTCGGCCATCTCCCCGTTGCCACTGCTAGTTCCCATCTTTAGGACGTGTGTCAAGGGGAAGAGGTGGCAAAGAAACAAGCTTGTTTTGCTTGGCAGGGCGAGCTGTCTCAGAGTTATCTGAGTGTGGTGTACTCAGAAGCACCCCCTTTCTTCCCAACCCAACAGAAAAAGACGAAGGTTAAATAAGCACTGCTCATTCTGCAGCTGAGTGTCTTCCTACAGCTTTGCTGGGAAGTGGGGGAAGGAAAGACTGGTGTAAGGGGGCTTCCTGGCCTCCCCCAGCGTAGCCATTAAGACAGAGGCATCTCAGCCCCACCGTTCCCCAGCCAAGCCTGACTGTGTGTCTGGAGCCCTTTCCCCACCAGCCGGTGTGCCCTGTGGTCAGTTTGGTAACCTTACCCTGGGCCTGCCCAGGATGCAGGCCTGGCTCTCACCAAGGTTTCTGCTGCAGATCTCTCCTGGGCCTGGGCTCTTGCTGCCTGAATCTTGTTCCTGGGCTGTGTCTGGGGTGGGGCCAGATGCTGCTCATTGAACCCCCACCTCCTAGGGGGAGGGCTGCTCCCCCTGGTTGGACCCAAAGACCCGGCACCCCAGAGTGACCCCCTTTGCATGTCAGTGTCGGTGGGAGGTGTACTGGAGCAGGAGCACTATCCACCAACCACTGGAATTTGCACTTTCTGCCCTTCCCTTCACTTTTACCTAGTGACCGGCTAAACTACAGTGGCAGGCCACCAGCCAGCCACTGTGGAGTCCAGCACGCCTGCTGGCCGAGCCCCCACACCTTCAGACCTGGGAGAGTGTCAGCACAGGAGACACAAGCAGCAGCGGGCTTCAACTGTGGCCCCGCCTGGAGCCACCTGTGACTTCTCCCACCCTCTTCTTTGACCCCCTACCTCCCTGGAAGCCTGTTCGCCTGTCTCACTCTTCCCAAGTCTTTTAGCTTTTACTACCTCTCACCTGGAAATTGCACCAGTCTCCTAACTTGACCTCCGCCTCTTCTTGCTGCAGTGAATCCTACCTGCTGCTGCAGCCTAGATCTTCGTAAACACAGGTCAGAGCGTATTTCCTGACCACAAATGTCTGGTGGCTCTCTGTTGCTGGCCACACTCAAGGAGCCTACAGTGGAACCTCTGCCTCTCTCCCAACATCTCTGCCCCTTTCTTCATCTGGAACCACCCTTTGCCCTGTGTCTTCCCAGGATGAGCCCTGGGTTTTCTTTCCTGAGTGCTTTGGCTCACACTGTGCTCTCCACCCCAAATGCCCTCCTCCTGGATCTCCCGAGACAGTCGGAGAGAAATCCCGCCAAGCTGTGAGCACGCCTGTGTGAGTGTGCTCTCTGTGTGATCCCCAGTCCACTCCCACTAGGGCCTTACGCAACCCGCCGGAGTGATGCAAACCCAGAGCAACAGCTCACCTCCAGGGAGACTGCAGACTCCACTTTTGAATCAGTTGGAAATTTAGGCAAAACTTCCTCTCCACATCACTTACCTCTGACCCTTTCGCTTTCGGTTCGTGGAGACTTGCTGACCTTTCTGAAACAATGTAGGGACTCTCTCTGCCTGGCAAGCCGTCAACTCCTGTCTGTGCATTGAGACCACACTGGCGACCTTTGTTCCATGGCACAATGAAATGCTATGTTTCCTTGATTTTCCAGCCCAAAGTAATCATCGTTCCTGTTGAAGGCCTTCGTCATTTTGTCTGTTCTCTTGAAAGACTCCCTTATCTTTTCTTATTCATTCACTAAACAAATATCGAGGCGTTGTTGTTATACCGAGCACTGTTATTTATCCTGGGTTCTGGTCAGGAACTAAACAGACAAGTAAAGATAAAAATAACCCTGACATCATGGAGCTTACATCATCTACAGGTAGAGGCAGACAATAAACAGAAAAATGTAACATATGTAGTAAGTTATAACTCATGGAGAAAACAACACCGAGATAGAGATACAAGGCTGGGGAGGACGGTGAAAATTTTACATACGAGGGTCTTGGACGTTTGACCCAAGCTGGTTTGTATATGCTCCAGTCTTGGGATATTTTGGGGTAAATAATCCAGCTACTGAGTTTGAGGTAATTGAGGGTGGCCACTCCCCCCTAATGACAGTATCAGGGAATAATCAGAGCACCTCTGAAACCAGATTCTGTTTACCATGTTTATTAACAAATAATTGTTAGCAAAGCAGGCCCCAAATTCTTCATGCGCCCTGTTCTGAACTTCCTCGGACCTGCCCCCATTTCCGACGTTTGGCGTTTTACCACTGGGATCGGGCCCCACAAATGCTTTCAGATCAACATCTGGACACGGGGCAGAGTAGGGACCAAGTCTGTCCTGGTGGGCGCAGGTTCCAGGACTTCCAGACAAAATGTCTTTTCTACCTGCTGTCTGTCCCTTTCATGGACGGTGCTCCTCACCCCCCAGTCACACGAGAGCAGGGAGTGTCCCAGAGTCCCCAGATGATGGCCACCAACTATTGGAGGAAATCCCCCAAAATAATTTGAATTTTACCAAAAAAGCCAATTCTTCACTTGGAGTATACAACTTAGCATGTTTCTAGTTTTACCAATAAAGACTATTCTTTTCAGTTTAGTGCGCTGATTACCAAAGTGTCGACTGCGGCCGAGAGCAGGTTAACAGAGGCCCCGGGAGCGGCAGTGTCGGGGTGCGGCGGTGCAGGGAGCAGGCCAGCGGAGCGCTGTCCTGTCGGGCGCTTGTTAACCGGCCATCTCTGGAATGAGAGCTTAAATCAGCTGGCACATGCAGACTCCACTGAAATATTTTAAAGTGAATTACCAATATCATAACAGGTGTTGAGGGGAGACCTCGCGGGGTGAGCGACCTATCGAAAAACTGGGAGGTGGTGGGGAGGGAGCCGAGCGTATTTTGGTGTAAGAGACTCTCTCTGAGGCAAGGGTGTGGTGCACCTGAGTGAGGAAGAGCAGAGGGGCCAGTGTGGCTGCGTCCTGGAGGGAGGGAGGGGACAGTGGCAGATGGTGCCAGGAAGGTAATGACAGGGCCGGCTCTCACAGGGCCTGCAGGCCTTTGGAAGTGGGAGAGGGCCCACTGAGAGTTTAATGGGGGCGTGACATAAAATGGATTAGGTTTTCACAGAATCCATGAAGGGACCACACTGACAATGGACTAGTGAGGACACAGGCCAAAGAGACCAGTTAGGGACCTGTTGAAATGGTCCAGGTGAGACAGGCGGGGTGGTGAGAAGTGGTCGGATTCTGCGTCTGCGCAGAAGGTGGAGCAGCAGACTCTGGCGATGGGTTGGAGGTGGGCTGTGCGAGAAACGAGGACCCAGTGCTGACTCAGGGTGTTTGGGCCGAGCGGCCGGGGGAAGGCTGTGGGTTGCTGAGACCGGGAGACTGCGGGAGGAGAAGGTGCGGGGGCGCAGGGAGGATTTCAGTTTAGCAGGTTTGGAAGGTGGGGTGGTGATGTGGCATGGACAGCTGCACACAGGGGTCTTCCACTGAAGAGAGGATGGTCAGGAGCTACACTCTGGGGGTGCTCAATGTGAGGCAGGCGCTCAAAGCCATGAGCCTGGATGAGGAGACACCCAGAGAGCGAGAGAGGAGGTAGACAGAAAAGAGGTCCACGGACCAAGCTCTGAGACTCCAGCATTAAGAGGACAGGGAAGAACTGAAAAAGAAGTCTCAGGAGGCCACCAACCAGACGGCAGGAACACCGAGAGGCTGAGCGTCCTGGGGACCGGGGAGGAAATGATCGGGGAGGGCGGCGGTCAACTGGGAAGCTGAGGACAGAGCCGACCACTGGGCTTCACAACCTGGAGATCGCTGGTGGCCTGAGGGGAAGGGGCCCATGCAAGCAGTTGACTGGGTGGAATCAAGAGAGAAGGGGGTCAGCAGAACTGGAGGCAGCGAGTATAAACTGCTGAAAAGGGAAAGAGAAAGACACAAGGTAAGTCCCTTCAGGGTGCTGTTTGTTCTAGGTCAGGCCCGTATTTCTCGAACAGCGATTACAGACCACGGAAGGGTGCCCAAAGCTCGAGCCTGGAGCCAGGCCTCCGCCTGGGAGGACGCACCCAACAGATGACGCCCATCTACAGACGGTGCCAGGCATTCTGATAATGGACAACACCTGGTCCTGTGGGAGTGGAATGAGGCAGGGTCAGGCTTTGGGGAGGCTAAGGGCAGGGGCATCCAAACTGCTCTCGAGGGGAGGGGCTGGTGGTCCAGCAGAGCAGGGAAGAAAGATGTTCTCAGCAGAAGGAAGATGGTACTCAGGGTGTGAGATTGAAATATCTGGAAGGGGTGCCATGAGGACCGTGGGAGCTGAGTTTGTTAAGGCTGTAGACCACACTGATAGTGACCTTGTGTGGAATTAGAACTTTTATTCTACAATCGGAAACTCTGACGGTTTCTAAGTCCTGGAGTGACAGGGTTGGTTTGCATTTTGGTGGGAGACACCTGGGGTTGTAGGTAGGGACTGGAGGCAGCGAGGCCCCCAGGAGTTTTTGCAGCAGTCTAGGCAAGAAGCCGAGGGGCCCAGTGGAGGGCAACGCAGTGAGGAAGTCAGGAGGGGAAGGATGCGGTGAAAGCCGCAGGGCCCAGAGCCTCTTGTGATGGGGACTCGGGAGAGTGAGGCACGGATGACTCAAAGGTTTCTGGCTCAAGCCGGGCAGACCAGTTGAATATTTTCGTCTCCATGGTACTTAACACACAATATGGACTTGTGAAAACTCTTCCTCGGCTGTTCGCACTCAAATATTAAAAACCTAAAAGAGCTTTGAAATCACTGTAAGAAATTAGCACCCCCCCTGCCGCTGCCCACACACGTACAACGTCCTTGTTCATGAAGGCGATTGGTGGTGTGCAGTGCAACTGGCGACTAGGAGAGCAGCCGTACTCTGAGTGGGGCACTCACTTCTCCCTGAGGCGCAAAGGCAACCCTGTGGAGTCGGGGAACCATCTCGAGTCCCCAAAACTATTGACACTATGCGACACAAAGCATGGAGTTCAGGGAAGAGAAAGACCTCACAAGACATTCAGGTAGGCTCTGAGGGTAGGCAGGTTAGGACAGGTGTGCTAATAATTAAAAATATCTGCCAAGCGTTTGCCACAAGCCAGGAGCTGTACTAGGCGCTGCGTTCACCCAGTTCCTCCTCACTGTGGGGTTATGGGGTCGGGTCCTGTGATTACGCCCCATTCACAGATGAGGACAGTGAGGCATGCGGAGCCGAGGGCACTTTTCTGGGTATCCTGGTTAGGAACTCACAAGAGGAAATGCCAGGATTGTGACTCAAGTGTCTGGCTCCAGGGTCCTGCTTCGGAGCCTCCTCCCTCCTGCTCCCTGGTGGGTACAGGTGGAGGGGACAGAAATAGCACTAAAGGGGGCTCAGGTGGGAGTCCAGGGTGCAGTGAGCTCCCTGAGTGGCCCAGAGTAGCTGTGGGGGGCAAAGCAGGAGGCAAGCTTTGTCAGGCTGTTGACAGGCAGCTCTCAGCATCAAAGGGCAGGTGACTATCAAAGGGAGGTGCTTTCAAGCCTGGAAACCATAAGGGAGAAGCAGAAGCAGGAGGTGAGAAGGGCTGCAGTTAAGGGACCCGATCACCAAAACCCCGAGGTGGGGAGTGTCGAACAAGGGGGAGAACCAGCCACCAGCTTAGCCAACAACAGCGTCACAGCAGGGGCTGGGAGGGAGCCCACCCCTGCAAAGGATGCCCCCCCCCCCAAAGAGAACAAGCAGCTCCTCGCCATCAGCCTGGCGGTGGGGAGTGGGGCTCCCTTTGGGACTCTCTCTGAGCCCGAGGGGCCTGAGCTCTGTGAGGTGAGAGCTTGTCTCTCAAGCTCAGTGAACGAAGCTTCTTTCAGGTGCAGGTTTCCCCCTCCTTTTCATCACATCCTTTGGAGCTGCGGGAAGAAAAGCAGCCCAGGAATAGTGCAGTGTGGGGGGGCGTGTGCCCAGGCCTTTGATCCCCCCCTCCTCTGTCTCTTACATAACCACGCTGCTCGGCTTCCGGTCCTCTGTAGCTCAGGGGTCCCTGTGGAAGACTGTGTTTCTGCTGCGAGCGACTGCCCGGAGGGGCCACCGGCCTGTGTGCGTCACAGCCTCTGCAGCTCAGCGCTGAAGGCAGAGCTTCTGACTCACCCCAGCCCTGAGCTCTGCAGAGCAGCTGGCCAGCTGCCTGGCCCAGCCACTCAGCCACCTAGGATGGCTGGGACTGCATGGCAGAGGTGCCTGTCTAGCCCCTCTCCACTGGTGGCCCCAACTGCTGGGGTAGAAGATCCAAAACTAGTTTTGAAATAAATACAGTGTTACCCATTAGCTACAAAAACTTCAAGACTCCCAAATGGGCCAGGCCCTGCTCTAGGTGGTGGAGGCCTAGCTGCAAATGAAACAAAGGAGCAGCCGTGCTCACCAGGAGCTCATATTCTACTGGGTGAATGAGTGAAGTTAAGCAGATTCTTAAGAACTCCAGACTTAAGTTGGTGATGATGGGCATTCCATCATCCTGTGTCCCGTGGTCCCCGCCTCTACCTCCTCCCCCAACCTTGTCCTGCTTCCTTGTCCTGGTCACTTGGGAAGCTAGCACAGATTACAGGGCAAAACTCAAATTAGATTCAGGTCTACCGGCCTCTTTATCTATCTGCATAAATGCCCAGCTCAGCCAGCAGAAGAGACATGAGACTTTCCTCCAGCCTCGTTTGGGGCAGGCCTTGCAAAGGAAGAGGATTTGAGACTTGCTCAAATGGAGCCAGATGGAGACAGAGGTGACTCAGAGCCATCATCCAGTGATTGCTCAGGCACAGTCCTACTCAGTTTGAGTTTAGGTTGGTTCAAACCACACGTCCTGGGAAGCACATTTGTGAGCAAACCTGGCTGGTGGATTGAGAGACTAGCACATTTTGGAATCCACACTCCCCACTTGCTCTGTTTACTGTTTGAAATCCAAACTGGAGACTGCAGGGGAAAGGACCTGGAGGAAGCCGTGGGGCTCTGGTGCACTCAGGGACAGCACGCCCTGTGTCCCACAAGGTCACGCTACCTGAAAAGGCCCTGTGGCACCCGAGGGCACAAAGCATGACCGGAGGGCAGTAGAACTGTGCCAAGAATTACGTGTGCCTGGGATTCTTTCTTCTGGCCACAGCACCATGATCTCCCTCGGTCCTGGTGGGACTGTCAGCCAGCTTGTGATGGATGTCACCACCAGGCTCGCCTGGCAGACCCTTCCTCCTGAGCAGACATGAGGTCAGCTGGCACGGATTTGCCCCAATGGGCCCGTTGACACAAAGCTGCCACTCAGGTCCCAGATGGCTCTGGTTCCTGTCCATTCAGAGCTTAATTACTCAATTCTCTCTCCTTTTCTTGGAACAACCCTGTGTCTGTCCAAAAGGGTTGTTTTCTTGCCTAGATTATCCAGACTTGTATTCTGTTGCTGGCCACCTCCGAACCCTAAGTGATAATAAAGCTAATCTGCAGCTCGTCCCCGGACCTGTCCCTGCACGGGGAGAGGCCGACACAGAGTCGGTCAGGTTTGCAGGTCCTCAGAACCTGCTCTCCCCAGTGACTGTGCAACCTGGACACAGGAGGGTTCTGCGGGTGGGGCTGCTGCTTAGTGGCACCATGTCGTCCATCGAAGAGCTGGCCTGTCCCCAGCCTTCTGCATGTGGTGTGGTCAGCATTGCCATGAAGAACATTCCTTCATGAACCACACTTTCCAGAATATTCACCTTATTTTGCCTGAGTCCTCAATGGAGAGGCCGGGTCCTTTCAGCATTTGCCCGGCATGCAGCCTGGCCTCTCGGCTCTGCCTCCTTACGAGGCCAGGCTCCAAGATGCCTGTCCCCCCCCCCCTTGCCCTCCACCTCTTCCCAGCCAGTCACCCCAGAGCCCTGGAGCTGGGTGAGGGCTAGGAGACAAGGAGTGTGAAGCAAGAGAGGAGAGAAGTAGACCAACCTACTGGCTGCAGCTCTGCCACTGCCAGGGTCAGGGTCAGCCTTTGCTCTCTGTTACATCTCCACTACACACCCCCTACCCCCGAGTCGGTGTTGCATGAATGCAAGTTCTTCTCAAAAGGACCTGTTCCAGAAGATGGTGAGCTGCCTAGGGGCCCTTGTTTTTCTCGCTGAAGCTCCATGACACCCTATTTTTGAGCCTCTCTGGCTGCTGCACCGTCATTTTAATTTTAGAACATGCTTCCCGGGAGGTAGTAAGCACTCTCCTTCAATGTGTTCAGGTTGAATTTGGAAGACCATGTAACAGGAACTTGGCTTCTAAGGGGACCCAAGTTCAAGATGGGAAGTTCAGCTAAATGAACTCCAATATTCCTTCTAACTTGAGGTCTGATTGTTCTATATCTATGTCTTGGTTTTTAACTTTTAAACTCTTTATTGTGAACTTTTTAAGCATACAGAAAAGTACATAAGTAATATAATAAATAACAAACGTAGATGTAACCTCCATGTAATGGTCCGATTTTAACTTTTGTGCCGTGTTTGTTCTGGATGTCAGTAAACCCTGTACAGATTTTAAAAAACTGAATATGTACTGAGATATAATTAACATAGAATAAAGTACACAGATTTTGAATGTACAGTGTGGTACATTTTGACAACTGTGCACATCTGTGTAACTACCACCTCTGACAAGACATAGAATTTCCTCTCTCTGTTTTTTCCAGTCTATGCCCCCTGCCAGAGGCAACCACTGTCCTGATTTCTGCCTCCATAGATTAGTGCCGCCTGTCCTAGAACTTTGTATAAAGAATCAAACAGAATTGACTCTTTGATGCCTGGTTTCTTTTGCTCATCATAGTATTTGGGGGATCCCTCCATGATGCTGCAAGTACCAATAGTTCATTTCTTTTTAATTTCTGAGTATTATTCCACTGGAGGAATATGCTGCAATTTATCTCTTCACACGACAGTGGACCTTTGGATGACATATTTACCCCAAATAAGTGAAAACATATGTCCATAAAAAGCACTGTGGACAAACTGGAAGCAACCCAGTTGGGCGTTCTATTTTTATCTGAGCATCTTCCCTCCCCGACAGAGGACAGGATGCTAACCTGATTCATCTGTGTAACCTCACAGTGTTTCAGACACAGGAGATGAATCAGTAGGGCTTTGTTAGATGGATGAGAGGCAGAGGAGGGCAGAGAGTTCTCGAAGCCTAGTTCAAGAGCTGAGGGGGAAGGACAGGCCCTGGTCAGCTCCCCAGAAGTAAGGCAGAGCGTTGGCAGGGAGCATGTCAGCATGAGTGCATACTAGAGCCTCAGTGCTGAGCACAGAGCCTCGCATGGGAGAAGTGTGCAGATTATATGTGTGGAAAGGTTAGAAAGGGGCCAGCAGGATGCTGAGTGCTGAAATCACTAGCTGCTCTTGCTTTTGGACCATGCTAGCTTCCAGAGCATCCTTGCTTTCCAGAAAGACACACCTTGCCGAGTAGAGGGACAAAGAGACAGTGCCATACACGGAGAAAGAACTAGAGGAGTGCTCTGGAGATAAGGAGGAGCTTAGAGTTTCCAGAAACAAAGTTAGAGTAAACTGGGTTCTCTGTCCTGTCTCCAAGCCCTGTACTGTCTCTCTTTTATTTGTATATGCAGTAGACATCCCCCTTTGGATCAGGGAATTCACCTGGATAGCCCAGAAACCCACCGTTCTAGGATACGTCGCCTGCCCGCCTTTCCATTGCTGCTTCAGACTGATGGTTTTAGATCTTTATGAAAGCATCAAACAAAACCAGATGATGGATAGCCTTTCATTCACCCTGGCGGAGGGCTCTGACCAGTCAGCTCTTCTGGCTGTGCATGCTTAGCTGATTTCGCAGGGGGTGAAAAACTGTGGCTCCATTTCAGTGTGTTGGTTCCAATGCAGGCATAAATATATTTCCTTAAATGACAAACCTTTGAAACTTCAAGTCCTTCCAGGCAGGAACTAAGAGAAGTGTGGAGAAGAGGAGTCTCACCGAGCACTGTGACCCCAAGGCGACTCATCATGGAAGGACCGGGACGCAAGGATCTAGAGACATTCATCTCCTGATGCCCCAACCCCATCAGATGGCCTGAAACCCAAGGGCACTCTAGTAAGTGGTATTGGAAGAATGTCGCTTAGAACTCCAGACTCTTGCATTCTTCCTTCCAGTTCTCTTCCAGCAATTTCTGGGATAGCAGGTAAGCCGTTTCCCACCTGCACAAGGACAGTGCTGGATTAGACCAGCTGTATGACACCTTCTAGCTCAGAAACATGCTTCTGGGACCACGAGCTGTAAGTCTCGGTCTCACCAGTTTCAGTACTATAAGCACGTTCGGGGAAAATGTCCTCAGAGGCCTCTGGCAGTGAGTGTTTGAAAGACTAAAATGAATGTTTAAAGACAACAACTCACTGTTTATTCTCACTGAAGCTATTTTCCTGCTCACGATGTTTTCTTTTTTAGGGTCCGATGCGGAAATGCTTTGAGCCAACTGTCAATGTGAACGGAAAACAAAATCGGGGGAGATTTTTCTGCTTTATATCCTTGTTGATACTACTCACAAACAAGGCCTCGCTGCCTCCAGAGGATGGGGGAAGGATAGGAAATTCTTACCCTTCCAGGTCTAAAAATAAGTATTTGTTGATGATCTGGACAGTCTGCTTGAAACAGCAGCAGGCTGGAGTCTTAACACATGAAAGTCGAGGGTGCGTCTCCCTGGCTCGCCAGAGTTAAAATAAAGCTGACCTTTTGCAAAGAAAGACGGAGAAACTCGTGTCCATGGTTTCTACACCCCCCCCCCCCCCGTTTTCTTGTCCAAGTATCCTGTACTGAATTTTACCCGAGACATCCTAAGTACATACTTCAAGCTGAACACTGTTTATTTCCTGTTAAGACTTAAAGTGGATTATACATTCAGCCTGACCTTTAAAGAACTTATGACATGTCGGAGTTTGAAGGATTCACTTTATAGAAGATCCTGAAGATTAAGCGTAGTTCAGTCAATAGCAAGGATTTTTTCCTACGTGAGGACCGACGGAAGCAGTGGTCTCATAGGGTTCTGTTTGCTCACCCCGGCCTCCGTGTTTTCTTCCCGCAGAGCCGTGGTGGTCTGGGGTACAGTGGAAATGAGCCTTAGCCTAAATTTCGCCAGGCGTACACACCTTCAGCAGCACCCTGGTGCAGAACAAGTCCTACATGCTGCTCACCCAAACTGCTTCCAGGCTGTTCTGACAAGGACCATGTTTGGGGGGTTTGCTGGTCAGGGCAGCGGGCATCTTGTGCTAGGTCAGCAGGGACACGGGACCAATGGGGGAGCCCCTTTGGCATCAAACTGCCTGACTTGCCCACTTTTTAAGCTTCACATATGCAAGGGCTCTGGAGACTCTGCCATCTTTCTAACCAGTGACTTATTTTCAAATACATCACCCGTTCGTTTCACCAACAGAAGACTTTAGAACAACCCTTCTGCTACTTCATAAACCCCATACTCTAATCTAAATGCTAAGTAACTCCTCTGAAGGCGTGGATTCTTGATTAGAGCACTTATCTGTTAACCGTGCCTGGAGGGTCGGCGCCTGATTGTCTTTGAAAACGAGGAACTGCCCCCAGGGTATAGATGAGAGGCTTTCAAAGTGCATTGCTATGCAAGCAATGCAGCAGGGACCAAGCGCACATACCTAACCTCTGGAAGGTTCAGCTTCCTCGGCAGAAAATGAGGGTGAGAATAGCCTCTCAGGGCTTGTTGTGAGTGTTAAAGGAGATGGTGTGAACAAAATAAACAAGACTGTGTGCATCTGTGGGGCGGGGTGTGCACACAACGACTGAGTGTAGAGCCTTTGAACATCGGTGCGGTTACACCTTCCTCTCAGGATACCCAAAGCAGGAAAAGGGAGAAGCTGCACAGGGTAAACAGAGAAAGCAGAGATTCCAAATAGGAGTTACGGGAGTAAGCTTTAAGTATTAAAGAAAGTAAAGAAATGCCAGAGTCACCCCCGCCCCACTTCTCTTTGAAATGTGCCCTTGTAGAAAATAACATCAAAAGAGAATTTCAGCAAAAGAGAGAGACCATGGAGTTTTTCTCAGAGATGTATTCCCAGGAGTTTTTCATCAAAGATATTCCAGAAGCCCATCGCTTAAGACTTCCCAGGATGTCAGTACCAGAGAGCGATCTGATTTGATGCGGTGCCTGCCTCAGGCTTTAAAGATGGTCAAATGCCGCCAGAAAAGAAGAAAGCATTGCCCTACCTGGTTGGGAGGAGGCACTTCCAGTGGGACTGAATAGTGGGGGGCAGTCTGGTCCACCTCCTTCTACTGTCCAGGCAGAGAGCTGACTGGCTGAGAAAACTGGGGCTCCTCAAATGGATGAGGCAGCAGAAGCCGGGGGGAGGCAGCTGAGCACAGAACCACAGGCTCTGAGAGCAGCTGACATGGGCTCCGGAAACGGCCGGGCCTCCTTGCAGAGCGCTGGCCAGCGAAGCTGAAGCAGCGAGGGGTTGCTTTGAACTTAACAGAAGGCTCACCATCCGCTTCAAGCTGAGGGTGCTCAAGGTAACAAACAAGAAGATGGAACTTGAATCACTTACTGGACGGGAATTCTCTTACCTGGCTTCTAACCCAGCCATGGGCCAATAACCTACTCTCCGTGGCTCAAGATAAAAACCCAAACATTTCACAATGGATCAAATACATCTTAACTTTGGAAACATTTGGGATTATTGCTCTTGGAGATGCGCAACCACCTGGCCTGGGCATCATTGTGAAATGTCCTTACTCATAATATTTGCAAAACGTCACAGTTCTGTTCTCGAATGAATCATGAGTCTGATTCAGCTCTTGCCTTTGGGGTCATCACAATGCTACCACCAAGGAGGTCACAACATGTTACGAATCCAAGTCTGCACACAAGACTAGAATTCACGATTTAGCTCTACCACCTATTAAGCTGTGTGACCCTGGCTAAGTTACTTAACTTCTCTGAACCTCACAGGCTTTTCCTATAAAAAATACATTTTATCACCCCCTATTCTGATAGGAAGAGCCTGAGGCTTGGTTCATGTCTGTTTCTTTTTATCCTTCGAGCCCCCCCTCCTCCTGACCTTTACCCCCCTTGGAAAGGATTTATCTGCCAGGCCAGGTCTTTGCCTGGGGAAATAATAGAAACTACAATAGGCTACCCCCAGGGAGAGTCTTCATTCCTACTGCGGGAGGTGGAGAGAAGAAATGGCAGGCAACGTCCTCATAAAAGGTCACAAGACGTCCTTTTCCGTTTGCTTCGTCTGGTCTTCATGCACCTGAACCCAGAGGTTACCTTCCGATGCTCTTTTTATCACTCCGAACTTGACCCCAGGGAAAGCAGATACAGCATCCACATGCAGCTGAGTGCATTTGAGATGGGGTTTTTCCTCTGTGCAGGTTCTCTGACTCACTTGCTGTTTTTGTTTTCCGCTGAAGAGTGACCAAAATCACAGATCTTCAAGTCTGTTCCATAAAGCAACTAGGGACCACGCCACAACACTGGGAGCTCCCTTTCGTCCAGGTCTCGGGAGGTAGCCACGGCTGCAGTGGGGGCGCAGGCACGTGTCATCTCGTGAGCCTGTTTGCACAACACAAGTGCTCCGGGCACAGATGTCAGGGCTCCTGCTGCCTAGCCGACAGGAGCCAGGCCTTGCTCTCTTATTAATGAAAATCGATGGTGTGTGTATGTACGGGTTTCATTATGAAAAGTTCAGACAATAAAGACAATCTAGCTTATAAACAAGAACCCCACCAGCCACCCACTATTACCATTGACATTTCAGTGTGTGTTCCTCCACTATCTTCCATATAATAAGTATAATGTAGAAATAAATATGTCTGCAAAAAATTAAATCACAAACTATGCGCCTATTTTTTATTTTGTTTAAACCAAAACATGGAATCACACCTGAAACGCGACTTGGCAACTTGCATTTTTGTTTTTGAACTTGCCACACT
The DNA here is from genome assembly GCF_021234435.1 of Artibeus jamaicensis. NCBI lineage: Eukaryota > Metazoa > Chordata > Mammalia > Chiroptera > Phyllostomidae > Artibeus > Artibeus jamaicensis. Next base: position 14,686,773 of record NW_026522056.1, on the reverse strand, counting down.
GTAGACCATATCAGCACGAACATTTTAAATGTTGTTTTTACAATATTGTTTTTAAATGGCTCTAGAATATTCTGTTTTATGCATATGTCACAGTCGATTTATTCTGTGTCTGATTGACATTATTTTCCCATTTTTGCCTTTATGTATAATGCCTTAGCATTACATTTACCTATGTCTGTGTGTCCAGTTATTTCTTAGAACAAATTCCCAGAAGCGGAATCGCTGAGCGTATCATTATTCTCAGAGCCTCTACTCCACATCATCCCTTATCACCATTTTTTTCATGAAATTCATCTCTTCGCGACATTTTTGACCCAACTAATTCAGGGTACTATTCTGTTGGGAATAAAACAGGGGAGAAAGGGAAGCAAATAATTGAATAAACTGCAAACATTTCCTTTTTTTGTTGTCCATATTTAAATATTTGTCCTCTTTTGTTTTTTAACAGAGAGAGCCCGAGAAACATTGATTTGTTGTTCCATTTATTTAAAAGCACACATTGGTTGCTTCTTGCATGGGACCTGACCGTGGATTGAACCTGCAACCTTGGCATATCGGACGACACTCTAAGCATCTGAGCCACCCAGCCAGGGCCAACACTTGTCTTCTCGAAGATCCTCCAGTCCGCCATGCAGCCGGGCCCCAGCTGTCCCAGGCCCTTGGACACTGCGCTTCCTTTCCCCAGGTCAACCCCTTCTCTCAACACACGCATTGCTTTCTGGGACCCATAACATGCTCTGCACACAGAAATTTGTAATCTGAATTTTCTCTTTCAAAATGCAGGAATGAAGAAGCACTATGTGTTGACCGACTATTGTGATTTCTGAGTTGTGATTAACACTGAGGAGAGCTTTCTGGACTCGTCCTCACCCAGGTCTGGTAGTCATTCTTCTCCCTGCCTCCTGAAGCTCGATCCCTGAGGGCTGACGATCCTCTGGGCTGACGATCCCCTGGGGCTGAACCCGGTGGATGAGTGGGCAAGAGTGGGAGAGGTACATTTGGGACCAAGGGACGACCCCCTCAGAGAGACCCTGTCTCCTTCTTGCTCCTGTTTCTCCTGCCTACTCCCTCTTTCAACCTGACCCGGAGGGCAAGAGAAAGGGGCCACAGTGTAGAGGTGGAAGAGGGGGAGCTTTTGACCTTCAAGTCACTCAACAACTCCAGTGAGTGGGTGGAAATGGAATTTGACCTTGTGGATGGGAAAGTGGCCTGAGGCTCTCCGTGGGAGTCTAGTGAAACTGTAAACCCCGGATAAATAGAAACCTTGAATCCACGCCTCTCCTGTCAAACAGGACACCTGGGTGCCCGTTTAGTCTCTCTAGCACCTCCGATTATTGTTGAGATCAAGTGGGGTGACATTTATTTGCTTTGAAAATAAGTTAGAGGGTATAACTGGAAGAAATAACTGAATAAATATACGCTACTCCAACTCAAAATAGGGTAAGGCCACGAGACTAGCTCCAGCCCCGATCCACGTAGTTAGAAAACTGACTGTACCAGGGCACGTAAGTGCTGCATGCAAAGCCGACTTCTCACGATGCTCAGTAGGTATGAAGCTGCCTTGAGAGGCCAAAATAAAAACATCTAGGTCTTGGTTACTTTATTTGAAACAAAACCATTCAATTTCTAAACTTTCCAATTCTTCCAACTTAACATATTTATAGATATCTTTTTTAAAAAATAAACAAATTCTCCTTCTCCAAAGTATGGCAAAGCTAAGGGTGTGGAGATAGTGAGTGGCTGGCGATGTGGGCTTAACTCTGACTTCAAAGATGGAGGAAGTGAAGTAAAAGGACTTATGATCCCTGAGACATAAGTCTGGCTTGAAGCCAGACTTTTTCCCCCTTGAGAGCTGGGGCAGTAGGCACTTAGGGGCTCAACCAGACGGAACAATTTCCTGGGATTTCCCAGCGCTAAAGGAAGGGTTTGTGGGTCACCGTTCATTGCAGAGTGGGGAGAACTCATGAAAGGTCCATGTGGCCAGTGAGGTGCGTGGGAAGGACACGTGGAAGCTGGACACTCTGCTGAAACCTTTGTTCACCTGGGGCTGGAGACCCCTGTTTGGAACTCCTCATGTGACGTCACTCGGTTTGCTGAAACAAATGTCATCTGCTTCGCAGGTGGGTACCTCTGGCATCTACCTCTTTATGAACTCCAGGTAATAACAGCTGTTGGTGCCCCAGCTCATTCTGTCAGCTGCGGAGCTGTCCCAGCAGCTGGGGCTGGGGAGGGGCCACTCCTGTGTCTCTGGGGTCCGGATGCCACGAGGCAGAGAGGAGGATGGCCGCAGGGACTTGCGGGTGGCCACTGGGGTGGGGAGTGAAGCTCAACTTCGCTATTCAGACCCAGAGAGTCAATGTGCCTGTCACACTGAGTAGTAAGTCATGAATAAAAATCAAAGTCAGAAATAGGAATTGCTAATAATTAGGTATTAAACCAAGACTCATTTAAAGTCCTTTGGCATTTCATAGTCCCAGGGCCCAAAGAGAATCACTAGACGTATGTAAGTTGTGTTTTGAAATAAAATGGAATACATTCGGTGTTTTATGAAAGACTCCTTTGACTTTGATGGATTTTGTCTGTTGGTTGCTGCTCTTTCTCCAGAACAGAAGGAAGAGGAGCCCGAGGCCTTTTTATTTTCACGCCTCCTTCCCGGCTGGAATGACCTAGAATGACCATCGTGGAACTCAACTCCTGCCTGTTAAGTGTGGGGAAACTGAGCGCGCGTGCGTGCGTGTGTGTGTGTGTGTGTGTGTGTGTGTGTGTGTTCATCCTTCTCTTCCCCCTTCTCAACCTCTCATGGATGTCAAGGGAAGCAGTCTGGCAGTTATTGGAAGTTCTAGAAATTTCCGAGTCTATTTCATAATAGATCTCCTCTTTCATATCTCTTTCATAACACCATAATTAACTATGCTAACACTGAGAGATCGAATTCTTCCTTCTTAACTTGGCATTTTATACTTGAAAGGCATTAGCTGTTGTTCTGCCCTGTTACCCACTGAGCAAGCTTCCTCCGGGGACTTTGAGGATTGGTTAGTCTGTGTGTGCTAGGTGTCCTCGTAAGTGACTTACAAGGAAACAGGATTTAACAAACACAAGGAAAGTGTTTTACAAACAATTTGCCAGATGGCTCTTCTCTGCTTGTCATATTAGCTTGGCTTTTTGACTTACAAGTAAATGTCCTTGTCCAATTCCCACTGGAGCTGCAGAATTAGCAAGAGTGCATCAGAGGAATCGATGAATAAATTCCAGGCAAAGGGGTGTCTTCAAGCATAAAACTCCTGGGTGACTTCGGTCAGATGGGGGAAACTGACAGGACATTTATGAAACCACCCACAAAGCTTGTGTAGGAAGCAGAACTGTCTTTCTGTCACAAAACTAGACGGAACCCGATTTGAGCACAATTTGCCGTAAATCTCTCTCCTGGACTTGCTGTGATTATACTTCCTTCAGCTTTGGGATTGGCTGCACCAAAATAGCATGTGTGACTTTGGCTTTTCTCAGGCTGTGAGGATCACAACCGGGAGGAATAAGAAAATGCCAAAAGTTTCTCAAAGCAAACTATTTTTTCATTTTCCATCCAGAAAGGTTGGGAACTTTGTTTTTGCTTTGTTTTTGTGTTGTTGTTTTTTTTAATTCCTTCAAGGTTTTCATGGCTATTATCATCCAAAAAAGAAAAACAGAAAGATTCCCCTTCCTCCAAGAGTAAAAACCACTTCCACTTTAAGGTCTCTTATTTACTTTAGGTCTGGTTTTTCTAAGTCTGAAATGGAACATACAGTAAGACATCATTCTCCAAGGCCCTTGAGAGCAGATGCTGTTTTGTGCCCACAGGTGAACTTGGGGCCAGGGAGAGACAGGCCAAGTACAGATAGACTCGGAGACTGCTCATGGATGGACTCTTATGTAATCGTCCTGCTGTTGTTTGTGATTCTGTTTAAACTGAAATGGGTGGGAGCAGTAAATGTTCTTTCTCAGGCCATTTGAGTAAACTAATATTGGTTAAAATTTGAATTTTTCTTACAAAACAAAATGGAACAAAAAAATCCCTGGCCAGGGCGTTAAACTGGAAGTTGGGAGACCTGTCTGCTCCCGGGTTCCAGCTTGGCCATTGATTTTGTTTGTGACGTAAGCACTTCAATCTTTGTTGTTTCTACCTGTGAAATGGGGGTGAAGGGAAAGGGTTATAGTAGACTACTTTTAAGTTTCCTCTACCCTGGATATGCGACGATAATTTTCCTCTTTAGTCCTCTTGGGATTGTATACCTCCTTTCTCAGGTGGCTGGAGAAGTGGTGGCGGAGATCGTCTTTCTTTAGAAAATTTTTTAAATAAGCATCTTAGGAATGCACAGGTATAAAGGATTGGTGTTTATCTCTGTCAGGGACTATTTATGTAAGATTTAGGTATATTAAACAACAGAACTTCAAAATCAATTATGGGTACAGTTACGAATAAAAACTTGATTTTCTAGGCAATCATCTTAGCATGGTGTCTGACCCAAGGCCAAGTGCATCACCCAACCACCTTTCTATTTGCTTTGCACTCTGCCCGGAACGTCTCTCCTTGGGACCTTACGTGGCAGCCTCCCTGGCATTTGGTTCCCAGACAAAGTATCCCCTCCCGGCTCTAACACTCTCTCTGACCACCTGCCTAAAGACAGTTTCCCTCTCCGCATCACCTTATACTGTTTCATTCTCCATCTAGCTCTTATCGCTACTGGATTTTTTTTTTACATTTTTCATTTGTTTACCTCCATGCTATTTGCTCTGCAAGGAAAATCCCCCTTCACCGTTACAATTCTACCAAGCGTTGAAGCTCAAATGTTCTTCATCCTCTGGGACGGCACCAGGACAGAGCCCTGGGAGCCACTGTAGCTCCTACCACGTTGTGCTGGCTTTGTTCATCTGTCTGGCCTACGAGTCTGAAGAGATCCTTGACGTCAGCGACCAAGGCTTCCTTATCTTGGCACCCAAGGCTTAGCGTGGCGTCTGACCTAGTAGGGACTCATGAATGTTTGCGAATGAAGGATTTCCTCCGAAGCTTTTGGATAGTCAGACTTGGATATGCAGACACTGCCTCGCAGGCCTTTGAACTTTGGGATCCCGTGTGCATTGCCACTGCTGTGTCTCTGGAGGGGACCTGACCAGGGCAGACTCCTGTCATGACCATGTGGGACAGGACAGAAACTGCAAGGGACAAGATACGGGCAGATATGAGCAAGAGTGTGGCCTTTGCTGAGAGACACGCACCCTTGGGCACGTGTAAGCCCTTTTACCAAGTGGCGTTTGGCCTTTCGCCATCAGTTCGTGAAACCGATGCCCAGTCCACAGTCACATGCAGCCTGGAAGCCGTGGACGACCTGGCAAACATTTCCAAGTACTAGTCGTCTGGGCGACAGAGTCTCCCGAGGTCCTCGAGGAACCATAGAAAGACATGTCGGCCTCACCCACTCCGATACTTTTTCCAGGATCACTTTAACAAGATCTGGCTAGAAAGGGGTCTTCCACAAATGACCACTTGATGGAAATGCAAAACATCTTACCCCATCACCGCATTTCACTTCCGGTCTTACAAAGAGAGAACCACTCAGATGTCACGTTCTTTTCTGTTTCTGACTCTTGCTCGTTAAACAAGATAACATGCGTGGCCACTCCCCTGTTAACTGAAGGGGGGCTGTGCAAAGGCCAGTCGTTTTTATTAAAAATAGTTGCCACAGTGCAAAATATCCCTACACATCAAGGCTAATTTTCACTTAGAAGGGATGTTATTGAAGATATTTACAATACCGAAGAGATTTCCTGAAAGCAGCAGGGAAAATAACACCAGTAGAACAACATAGCGTTCCATAAATATTTATTGTTTGGAGAAATAAAAATTGTATCTGGTTTGCCAAGAGTATGGAAATTGTGAAGTCTGGACAAATAACATTGAAGTAACTAGCCCAGACTTTAAGATCAGTCTTAAAAGTATTAAATTTAGGAGGACTTCATGAAGGGTTTGTTTAATGGAACAAGATTTCCCGGAGGGCTTGATGCCATGGTTTTGATGATTTTAGATATTATCATGGCATCATACGCTTCTTTTTGGATTACACTTTTGGATGTTTTCTCAGTTGGGTGTGGTTTCTCATGCTCTTAATGCCTCATCCCTTTTTAAATTCTTCTGTTTCCAACTTATATCATGATGCTTCTATCCTATTTCCTCTATTAATTTCAAATTCTTTGAGGGCAGAGCTTGGAGCTTTCTCATCTCTGTAGCTCTTGCATGACTCAGTGCAGAAATAGAGATTCAATACATTGGGCCAAATTCAAAATTTACTGATACAACCAAGTTCTTTTACAATCCAAAGGAAAAAGAAAAATAATAAACTCACGAGAGAGTGATTTATAAATCAGAGCACCAATTTATGATAAGGGTTTATGCTGATGTTGGCAGGTATTTCTTTTTTAAATGTATTGGTTTTAGAGAGAAGAAGGGAGAGAGAGAGAGAGATTGAAACATCACTTTGCTGTGGCACTTATTTGCACATTCATTGGTTGATTCTTGTATATGTCCTCACCAGGGATTGAACCCACAACCTTGGTGTATCGGGACAATGCTCTAACCAATGGAGCTCCCTGGCCAGGGCTTGGCAAGTATTTCTGGTCACATTTTCAGATGTACTGCCCTGCCCCCCTTGTGGCTGAGTGAAGCCAGTTGGCTGGTTCTAGACACTGAGCTGTGCAGAGAAATGGTATGCCTCACGTTTGAGCTAGAGCTCTGACCAACCGTCCCAGTTGGCCAGAGATTGAAGGGTTGGTTCTCCAGGAAGTGGAACTTTCCCGTGCTGAACCAGGACAGTCGCTGGCAACGCAGGCCAGTGGTCACTTTTACTGGAGCATTTAATCGTTGGGTCAAGATTCTCCACGGCTCTCCTTTCTTTTTTCCTTCTGGCAGAGACTGGGATGCGCCATGGCCCTACTGATGGCGATTCCACTGGGACAGGAACCTCTCCTGAGTGCCCCAGTCCCCTAATCTCCATGTACCGGTCCTGTCTTCTCAACAGCCTTCCTGCCTGTGGCTGACTCCTAGCTTATAGAGTCGTGCTAATTTAGATTTAAAAAGACATTCCTTGCTAGGCTTACGTGTCCTGGTTCGGGGGGTGTGTGTTCATTGTTTTGGTTTTTTTTTTCCTTTCTCAAGTCATTCTTTTCCTCAGTGTTGAAATGCTGAGGGTAGAACTGACTTTTTCTCCTGTAGTTCTTGCTTTATTCAATACAATCAGGCCTTGTATTCACGGCCTAAGTAACTTCATTCTCATTTCTCTACTCATAAAATAAACAGGACACAGCCTGCTTTGAGGAAGACTTATCACACAAATGCAAGGCATCTTATTTATTAATTTTTTTAGTTATTATTTGGTAGGGGTGGGGTGGGAATGGTAGGGGCGGGGTGGAGAGGAAAGGGAAAATGTCGTGGGAGTACAGTAAGTATTCTCATAGACTCCTTTTAGGAACACAGCGGAGGAATTTAGGGAGCATAGCAAACGAGTTGGAATTGAGCCAGTGTGAATGGCTCCGTCCTTACATCGGTGGGAAAGTGCTCCTTTTGAGCACAAGTGCCTTATATGTTGAATTTCTCAATGCCGGGGATATAGGAAATGGGCTTTGTTTGTCATGTAAAAAAATTCCCAATTCTGTGACCTTGAGATCTCAGCACTGCGAATCTGGAAAAGAGGGGTTGGGACTTGTTGAGTTGTCTGAATTCACTCGCCGGGCCCTTCAGCAGCTGGGATGCCCTCCTCTTGTCTGGGGAAGCTGGCAGCTGATGTTATGGACTTTGGTGTTTTACATGGGACCCATGACACGCTGAGGAATGTCTGCCCTCTCCTTGCCAAATCTCCTGGACTATTGGAGGTTTTAGTGGAAAAAAAAATGGAAGCCAACTTTCTATTGTTCAGAGTTCCCTGAGGGACAGCTCACCTGTGATCTGGATCAAATCCTAAATAAAATTCATTCCTTCATGATGACATATTGTTTGCTTATGCGTAGGAGGTGGGGCACCGGGGGTGGAGGAATGGATCTGATGGAGCCCAAGAAATCAGCTGTTATTTTGGGGGCTGCTGAAAAGTCAAGGACTGTACAACCCGGAAAGACAGAATGTAAGAGTCGGGACCCTGGAAACTCTGAGCAACGTTAACTCACCCACAGGACAGACGCTCTTATTTCCACAACACGTGGGCAGTGATAGCAGGTAAAGTTGACTCAGCGGGCACACGGAGCATGCACTGGGTTCATTTTTTAAAATCCATTTTTTGATATCCTGCCATTTGAATTCTCAAAAGCTCCATGAGGAAGGTATTGTTATCCTTATTTCTTGGATGAGAAAATAGAGTTTTAAGAGATGAAACATTTAACCCAAGGTCCCAACGGAATCGTGGGCGGCAGCACCCGTACTCAGATCCCCGACTGGTGGACCCCGCGGCCCTGCCTGTCAGGGGAGTGTCCCCCAGGCTGGGACAAAAGGAGAGTGAGCCAGACGTGCTCACCATCCGAATGCTTTGTGTGACCCGTTGGGGGACTGTACTTCTAACCTGTGCTACACAGTACCCCTTCCAGGGCTTCCATTTGGGGCATCTCTGGATTTATTTCAAAAGGCCACGGAGAAACCTGCAGTTGCTGGCAACGCACTACTCCTTTCTGGAAAAGCTTAACCTTAGTCTACCCAAATCAGGAAAAACTGGTATGTTTTGTAAAGGATTCCTAGAGAATTTTCCATATCGTAGGAATCAGATATTCGACTACCTCAAGAGGGCAAGCATTTTTTAAAAATATAAATAAAAATTTTTTAACGTTACTTTATTTGTTGAAAGACTGTAAGTGGAAAATATTCAGAACATTCAGCTATAGGATTGGCAGATTTTTTAAAGGGATCTCCTGTTTCTGGGCCAATCCCACCCTGAGGCTGAGTCAAATGTAAGTGAAAATCGGTCTTATGGTCCTACCTCCCTCCAGCAGGGCCAGTGTGGAAAGTGGTTAATTCTGACTGTAGGAGGAAATGTACTTTTATTGTAGCAAATACTAGTCAACATTTCCTACATCTAGCATGTGTTACTTTTATGATTCTTAAACTAGAAATATTATGAGCGATTTACATATTCTTGAGTCTCAGAGCTAAACCCTCTTCGCCCTACCCAATGTGTATTGAAAGTAGGGGGCTGGGGGTGGCTCTCACCCACACGTGTTTCATTTGCTGGTAGGTTACCTGTACTATTATGCTCATTACTCCTCAGGCAGGGACCACTGTGGCCCCCTTCCCACGCTGAAGAGCATCACTGTTTTCTTGAAGAGGTAAATATCCACCTCCTTCAACATTCCGAAGGCATAGAAAGTTCCCTTCTGGAAGCAGACAAGTTATCGGTCTCTTGTGTAGGTTTCCAGACAATTTTTTTCCTCCTTATATAAACACACACACACACACACACACACACACACACACACACGCACACACACACGTCTATTGCAGCAAGTTTCAGCCAAAATAAAAATAAAAGCAAAGGCTAGAAATAAAGTCCCTCTACCTTCTTCTTCGGCCCTGAGACATCTGACCTCTGATTCAGAGTTTAAGCTCTACCATTTTCCCGTTCCTCCCCGTTTTGTTCTGACCCCAAGGCACCTGTCTCTCCTCCTCTTTCTTTTGACTTCACGATGAGATGATAGAATGGTACTTTCCAGCAGAAAGCCCAAATGCAGAGGACATGGAGAGGAGAGCGGAGAAGGGGGCTGCAGAAAACTGCTATGGCCGGGAAGACGCGCTGCACAGCTCACGGACTGGGGAGGGCGCGGGCCCATCAAGGGAGTGGCCTCGGGGCCACTGAGGGCGCAGTATGCTCCCCGCTCCTACTCCTGTTGGGGTCACAAAGACTTCCTCCCTCATTTCCCGGCCCACAGCCCAGGGCACCGGGTACCAGGTGGCCTTTGAACGGTGTCACTTCACGCTTGGGAAGGGTGCTTGGTCACAATGAAGGGAAATTTGAAGTAAAAAGCAGTTGCTGAGCTTCCAGCCTAGTGTGAGTTTGCAGTATTATTAGTGACAGCAGGAATCACAAGGTTTTAAGTTTTTTCCCCCAAAAAAGCAATTTACCCTCTTCTCCCACCACAGCTCGGTTTTAGTCAGAATTAAACGTTGTTCCTCCTACTGCACCACAGGCTGTGAGGAGAGGGACCCTGGGGACGGTGCGGTCTGGTCCTCCCCTTCGTAGGCCCACGTGTCTCTCACTGATCTGATCTGAGACTTTTTGATCTCAGTACCACTATGAGGAAATGTACTTCATTTCCCCTGAAAGAAAAAGTCCCATGGACAAGGTCATCTGTCTGTTTCTGATGGTGTGTGTCAGACAACGTCAAATACGGTGAGTCATCGTCGCGAGCCAGAACAAACCTACCCCCTATCACTTATGAAAAACTGTTCCTACTGCCTGGGTAGGCTGACTGCCTCTAGTAAGTCATGTCTCTGGGGCTGAACGTGGATGAAATCATTTTTCATGACAGTCTCTAAATAGCTCAGGCTTGTTTGTTGTTTGTTTTGGTTCACGACAGGCCCTTGGCTATGATTTCAGCCCTCAAGTGGGGTAAGAACCATTGGCTAGTGGGAAAAATGTGCATTCTTCCCTTTCCTCCGGCAAGCGCTCTGGGTGCCATGAGGTGAAGGGCTGGATGAATGCTGAGGGGAAGAACCTGCGTTACTCCTGTGCCCTCTTGGGCCACCTGCTCTTCCTCTGCCCTGGGCCTTTGTCTCTCCTGCCAGGGATGCTGTCCCAGATAGACCAGCTGGCATCTCAGGGCAAACCCCCTTCCAGGATCCGGTCTTCTGGTTGGAATTTCAGGTCTAAGTATTCCGATCAGGCCCAGAGGACCATGTACCATATGTGTGTTATCGTATCATCGTGATCGAATTCCACAGGGACATGGATTTGGAATAAGAGATATAACCACCAAGTGGACCAGAAGACAGTTCCTTGAACAGCTCATTTTCTTCCTGCAGACATAGGTACAAGCTTTATGGATTCTCTGTTGTTCTATCTTTTTATTTATTTATTTTTGGATAATAATAATAAATGTGCACATGCTGTAAAATTTCAAAAAAAAAGCCCAAAAAGGTATACAGTGAAAGCAGGATCGTTCTCCCACTTCTGGACCCCGTTCTCAGGTCCCTACCCACAGCTACCAGTTCCCAGTGCTTCCTCTGGAGACAATCTAGGTGTGTAGAATCACGTATGTGTGCATTTTTTTCTACTCACATTTTATACACACATTCAGTAGTACTCTAGACACATAGTTACATGCCTTGCTTTTTCACTTAACACTGTACTTGGACATCTTTCCAAGGTGCCTGACTTTTCTAGTGTATGGACATACCATAATTTCATGGACACATGTGTTGCATAAAATCTCTTGCTATTACAAAAACTGCTGAAATAAATAATTTAAGGGCTTTTTGGGGGGTTTTGTTTTCTTACCATGAAGTACTTTAATAAAATATCCATCTCCTCCCATGGAGAGCTCTCACGTGAATGGAGTGGTCTGGTCAACCACACCCAGCAGCTTTCTTCCTGGATACTGATATACACTTTTTTTTAACACTGTCCACCCCCGACCTTCTGCCCAGGCAGGTTTACCATTGCCCTTCCAACTGAGCATGGTGTAGATAACTAGATGTTTGTCTGTTTAGTTAGACTCATATTTTAGTAAATGCCTCTCTTAGACTCTGAGTTACCAAGATTACATTACCAAGATCCCAAAGCTTCTTGGCCATATCTTTACAGAAAACTGTTACTTTTAGAAATGCATAGTACAGAAATGTAGTGTGTGTGCATTGCAAACGCGTTTAAGTTTTGGGGAGAAGGAGGTTTACATTGCAGCAATGCAAATAACTTAAAAAGGAGTGTTCGACATCTGTGTTTTTAAAAAATCCCACTAGCACATTGCCACCAGAAATTCTTTACTGACCACATTTCTGGGGACTCCAACTTCCTGTGCCCTTTTCCAGGGCTGACTTTGCTTTCATGTGGTGTGTTATTAAAAGCCTGTGCTACCAAACTCCAACATTATTAACTTCTTCTCTCCCTCCAGAAAGATTGGAGTATACATCTTTGAGTATTTAATGACCTAAAGAGTACAGAATTGGGACATGAGGCCCTAGGATGATGCAATTACCTACCAGCACTCCTTGGATGGATGCTCAACTCTCAAAAGCCAGATCAATGAAAAATAAAACCCACTAGGGTAAGCTAGCTGCTACCTTATGAGTTACTTGCTATTTGTAACTCCTCTGACAAATACACCTCTGAGTTTATAATGGCTCTACCATGCTACAAATTTGGTTTTTTTCTCACGTAAGTTGGTGATTGAGCAGCTCAGTAGAGTGACCTTCTTCCTCATCGTATTTCTGGTCCCAAGGCTCCCCTGGCTCTGCTCTCTCTAACATGTGGCATCTGAGACTGATGCCCCATCACTTGGAAGGAGAATAAAATCACAGAGGATTGCTGCAGGGCAGGCTTTCATTGGCCAGACCCGGGGGTGGTGCAAATTGGTTTTGCTCATGTTCTACAGGCCAGAACTCAGTCACATGGCCACCCAACTGCAACGGAGCCTTGGGAATCTAGTTCCTTGTTGGGCATCCAGTTTCTGGCAATAAGTCCATACTATGGAAGGTACCAAACTATTTTCTCCCATAAGCATCACTATCATGTTTTTATATATCATCTTTTAAAAACTTATTACTTACAAGGCTTTGCAATGTGTGTTTGTGTGTGTACATATCCTACGTCTCGGATCAATAAGTAGTTATTTGTTGTAAATATTATCCTATTTTGTAGATGAAGACACTGAAACTCTGAGATTAAGTTACTTGCCCACACACACGTAGTACATTTTGGAATTTTGGTTCAAATCCTGGTCTACCTGATTTTCTAAAACCTAGTATTTTCAATGTTTATGTCTAAGTGCTTAGCTAGAACTGACATATTGGAGCCTTTAACAGCTAAACCAAAAGACAGGGGCTGGCCCCAATATTGCCCCCTTTTTTGTTTTGTTTTGTTTTGTTTTGTTTTGTTTCCTAGTGGCACCACAAACAAGGATAATGTTCTGAACAATCAGGTTTTCACATCATCTTCTTACCTCTCCTGTCTTTGTTGACTAGAATCTGAATTATTTTCGATTATTCTCAAGGATTCAACTACTAGTCTTAAAAGAATGACTCCCAGATATTTATCTGCAGCCCTAACATGTCATCCAAGCTTAGATTCATACATCTGACTGCATATTCACCACCTCCACAGGCACCCCAAATTCCACATGCCCCCCAAATGAAGGCATTGTCTTCATATCCTCAAACTTGCCCATTTCTCAGGCTTGTTAGTTAACATCCCTGGCTCTGAGGAGCTCCCCCGTGTGTCATTGCTAAACATTTCCTTTTCCATTGCTGCTCACCTCTTGAGCATTCAGTAGATTCTCAGGTATTCTGCACGTTTTCTAGATGGTGCAAACGTCATCCATCAGTCTTGCAGGTAGGCTGGGGGGACTGTTTTGAAATGGTGACAATGATCATCTCAAGAAAACTTCCTCCACGGACAGGCCTCTGCTCTTCTCACTTTCTGTTTGACAGCGAGGAAATGGGGGGGAAACTTCGAGACCACGCAAATCCTGAGGCACTCAGGCATGGCCTGAGTCATGGCCACCCACTCATGGAAATGACTGTGTGGGCCATGCGTGTACCTTCCATCATCTCTGCCCAACCTCTTCTCTGGGGACAACTTTTCTCTTCCTCTCTCTCCCACCTTTGAGCTCATCTGAATGCAGAGAAGAGCCCAACACATCCAAGTTCCTTTTCTGCACAGACATTCTGAAGAGTCTGCGGGAAGGTGGTACTTGCCCTTAGTGAGCTCAGCTTACGGAACCCCAGGGGCCTTCCCGAGACAGTTGATCTCCAAGGAAAACCCAGGCCACCAGTTACAGATCTCAGACCTAGTCAGAGAGGGGCTGGGAAGGCTAACTGGTACCGATTACTAAATTTAAAAATAGGAACAGAAAAACAAAAACACCAAGAAGACGTCCCAGAATAAAGACTAATGGGAAAATAATGGCAGTTGACAATCAGAGAATTTAAATTCTTATTTTCTACTACCTCTTTATTCTTTGCCAAAAATAATCTGTTATGAAATGTGGAAGGGAACATTTATAGCTGTTGTTCAATTTTCCCCTCTCATGTACCAAGCATTGTTGCTGATCTTTACAAAAATCTTGCTAGGAAGCCACCATGTGTATTTTAGAGATGAGTACGGAAACTGACTATGGAGAGGCTAACTAATGAGCGGATTTACGTAAGTGAAGAAAGTTCCCCCCTCCACATTTTTATATCTAGCCACAGACTTAGGCACAAAGGACCATGTCCGCCTTCTGCCTTGCATGCAACCAGGGCTAGTGCAATTCCAAGCATGAAGTCAGGGCTCAGTAAATGTGTGAGGGCTTTTGCTTACACTCCTCATCAGAACTTCATCTTGGGTGACTACCAAAGATGCTGGGGCCGGGTAAGAGGGAACAATGTCATGTCTGACCCCGATCCCTCAGAATGTCAGCATGGAGGTATCACTACACCCTTACTAGACCAGGCAAAATAAAACAGGCCTATCTTCCCAAATGTTTTCTAGGATGTGGATTAACCAGAATGTCTGTGCTTTGCTGGTGGAAATATGAAATGGTACAACCACGTCTAAAAGCAGTTTGGTGGTTTATTTATTTATTTTTGTCTTTTTAAGGTTTTTTTTCCCTTCAGTTTAGTAAGTTCTTTGAGTTAAACAAACATTTACCATGTGACCTAGCAATCCCACTCCTAGGAGAATGAAAACCTATGTCCGTCCTAAGGTTTGTACGCAAAAAGGGTTTTTGTAGCTTTGCTCTTAATAGCCCCCAACTAGATATCTGTAGCCTTCATCCAGTAAATCCATAAAAAATTGTGGTACATCCACATGATGAAGTACTACCCATCAATAAAAAGGAATGAACTTTCTATATCTGTAACAACATGGATTATGCTAAGTGGCAAAGAAGCCAGAGATGAAATGCTATGCTAATTTAGGATACAAGGAGGTTTTGGGGGGGCAACAGTCATTATTAAATCTCCTTCTACTACCTGTGTATTTCTTATGGTCCCAACTTAAGCTTTAGGTCTCTGCTTCTATTGTCCTTTTATTTCTCGTTCTTGAACATTTCTCTGACTTTCTAATATGTAGAACATACATTATCATGAGAACCTTTGTTTGTTATGATTTATCAAGAAACTGGTTACAGTTCAGTAGAAGAAGGAGCTTTGGAGCATCTGGTCCACCATACTACTGACACTCTCAATTTCCCACCCCTCTAAAACAACTTTTTCCATCTTTCTCTGTCACTCTGCTTTAACTCAATGTCTTGTAAAACAGTGTTGTGAATGTCCATGTATCATTTAGCAGTTTCAACAATTATCAACATACCATCACTCTTATCTCATCTCATCGCACCCTCCCTCGTTCTGCTTTTTCTTTCTGAGAATTTTAAAAATGGAATTTTTGAGAATGAAATCACATTTTATTATTCCATTTAGGATAGTGCCAATCCGAATCTCACCCTCAATATAACTGCAATACCATGATCATATCTTGATATCAAATACCTGCCTGTAAAACTGTTACTTTTTTATATAGTTTCCTGGATTTATTTTCTGAGTTTCTTATCTCGTCTCCGTAATTTTCTTCTCTCTATTCTTTGAGATGTTCTTGATCTTCAAGGCCACTACCTTAGATATAAACAGTGACTTTAGCTATTAGAATTTTCATCTGCAATTCCTATCTTTAAGCTGCAGGATTCTGGGGGTTTAGACTCACCATTTTCCCCTCCAGTGTCCAGCTCTCACCTTCAATAACACTGTTTCACTGGGCTGTGCCCTGACGGTTTAATCCCATCCTTCATTCCCTGGCTGCTCAGGCTTCTAGGTGAGGCTGTTTTCCTGGGACACAAGTCTGGTTGATAAAATAAATACCTTTAATGGCAGAGGCGCCTTAATTAGCATTTGTTGAGTCAGTCTTCGATCTATAGCCAGAGACTGTGTATCTCATTCCATTACTCTCATCCTCTGAACAGACCGAAGTAGTAATATTTTGCCCTGAAGAATTCCTGTGCATTTGTGTTTCTAAAGGCAATCCTTTCCAGGAAAAATGGTCTCTCCCGGATATATTTTTAGCTGTTAAACGGGCCGTGCCAAGCTTGGTCTTGACAACTTTCCTTGGGTCAGATGACTATTTATCATGTGTGGCAATTAAACTAAAAACGTGCAGATTCTGGAGGGACAAACATTGTGTGTGTGCAAGGTTGCACGTGCAGTTGCACTACCAGAGGCTGAAAATAATTGTAGGGTTTTAAAAGATTGGCTCCTAACTTTTACTTTTCTGTTAAAAACTCAGTCTTATTTTTCCCCTAGAAAAATAAACAAGTGCAAATAGACATAAATATATTGGCACACAGTAGAATGGTCTCCGGTTTCCAGAAGCTTCTTCAGAGGTGTGAGGGGAAAATGCAGTTTGGCACAGGAAGAGAGGCGAGGCGAGGAGGCACCATCTGTTTTTGGAGCAGAAAGCACAAGGCATGCAAACCAGAGTCCTGGAGATTTCTGGGAAATAGCAGGACCATGGCTTCGATTTGCTGCCAGATAGCTGTGCAATTGAGTGACCACATACATTTAACATGACCATAACCATACCTACCTCACAGGGTTGTTTTAGACATCAATGGAGGCATGGTAAATTGCTAAAGGAATGTTAGCAGAATCACTTTAAGTGTAAGTGTAGGATTCTAAACACCGTGTATTTACTTGTATAGTATCTAGCTACATTCTGGAATTTGCCTCTGATGGTCCCAACACTTTAGGACTTTGGGTGGCAATGCTCTTTTTTATCCACGCACAGAGCATTCTTGTACAGAATTAACTTGGTGGTAGTAAATAAGTGTCATTTTATATTTAAAAATTCGTTTCAATGCTAACGCCCTTTTCCCATAAATGGGTCTCGATGGAAAACCCACCTTGAGCTTGTGATTTTTGCCCTGTGGGGGATGAGGCATAGTGGGACTCCTCACTGCTAATGGAATAATTAATAGAATGTGTTCAAAACTGAGAATAGAATGATTAAGAAAACCCTTGATCCAAGTTACTGAAAATCAAACCTAAGTTTTCTAAAGAAGTGTTTGTGAGCTAAACTCCATACATCGAGATGCCTGATGTCAGTTTTCCTTGGGGGAAGGGGAGGGTGAGCAAAAAAGAAAGAAGAAATATGGGCATGACAGGAAACGAAATTACTAGAGAAAAGTCTATTTAAAAATAGAAAATGAGGAAAGTGAACTGACCTACTGATTTTCCTCTTTAAGAGAAAAGCCAGGTGCTCTAGTGCCCCAGAAAGCAGAATGTCAGGACTTTTCTAGCCAGATGGTGTAGAAGGCAGGAATGGATGCGGCGATGTACTTGGGACATGACTCGTTCTTCTTCCGAAGCTGGGTGTTCCCACACAGTACCTTTCTTTCTAAGTGGAGCAGAACACAAGGATTTGGGGCTTGAGGTCAATACAGATAGAATCTGGAGCACTTGTTCAAGAGAGAAACAGATCATAGACACAAAGGAACTGTGGATAATTTTATTAGGTGTGGTAACAGCGCACGGCTATCATTTCATCAGCATAATGAGGCTGGTGGTTGGGGACTCCTCGCAGCTTTATGGTGTGTAAGTAATGTCCAGACTTTTAGCAGATGCATGGAGGAATAAACTGTCATAATGCGTTGGACTTGCTTTTATAAATATGAAGTAGACTGAAACTGCAACAGACACTTTACATAAAAGGTGAAGTTAGCAGTGGCCTGTCAGGAATATAAGAAGAATTAGAAAAACAGACATGGTATGTTTTGGCAAAGGGGAAAAAGCAATAATGCCATTTGTAAAATTTAAAATGTGTATGTTTTTATATCCAGGGTCAAATGCCTTTGACAGAGCTCTCTTGGCTATGTTGCTACCCAATGAAAAGCGGAAAATATTTAATGGGCTGGAGAGACCCATTTCTTCATGTTCTGCCTGCCAGTATGGGGGGAGAAAAGCCGTTGCATTGTAGGTTCCTCAGTGGGATTCTAGAAGGATTCCTGCATGGCTGTTGGGAGTGCCTGGTTGTTGTTAAATGAGGCGTTTGCTTCATCATGAATTGAAAAGTGCCTTTCTCATCCTCCCCTCGTTCCTCCCACCACTGCCGCCTGCTTCTCAGAATGCCGGAAGTACGAGTGCTTTCCACCAGCCAGGTGCACGAAGTGCAAAAATTCATTCAGCAAACATTTTTGAGCACCAACTATGTATTAGGCAGAAGGGCCCTGTGCGAGATTTAATGCTCCAAGGGTTCCATTTTGAAATTCTTAATTTTCAGACTAGGGGCTCTGCATTTTCATTTTGCACAGGGACTGCAAATGGTACAGCTAGTCTTGCATGATAAACAAAACAGACGCAAATCCCTAAACTTGTGTATCTTATTTCTTATGTACCTAATCTTAGGATTAGATTTGGGTCCTGGCCCCTAGCCTAGGGGTTAGGGGGGATGCTTATAGTCCTGAAGAGGAGATGCAGACCCATAAACAATTCCAGCAGAGTGGGGGAGAAGGAGGGAGGAGGAAAGGTTCCTAGGTGGTGGGGCAAGTTAGATGTTTGCTAGCAGAAGCCTTCGTGGGCAGGAGAAGATCAGAGGCTTCCGGGAAAAGGATATATATCCATGAGCAGAGGGGTAGAGATGCAGGTGGGAAGCACTCCTGCGTGCTTTTGGTAAGGCTGAGCTCATGGCCTGATTGATATAACACTGTGGGAGAGAGAAGGCCAGAGAGGGGCTCGACCCTGGAGGAACTTACTTGCCATAATAAGAAATTGAAACTTTGGGTCAGAAGTTCTCAGCTCTTGGCTACTCATTAAAATCATTTCAGGGAACGTAAACATCATACCTAGTCCCCACCCATTTCCATCTGCTTGTTTTTAAATCACATGACGAATTGATCAGTTTATTTCTACGTATTCCATACTCCCTGAATTGTCATGTTCTTTTACAATCTATGCTTGTTCAAGAAGATTATCTTACATATTTTGTATCAGTATATGTCTTGGGTTTAATAAAATAACCCAAGACATGAGAACTACAGTTATACAGGATATGGCAAAGGTGGATTTACAGTTGCGAGTACTTGAAACACAGAGCTTGTTCTTATTGCTTATTATGGTATTATTTTCCATATGAACAACTCTAAACCTACTTCTGCCCCACCTTGTACTGTGAGCAGGTGTGGCCAAGGGGTGGGGTTTCCTGCAGGTACTATTCGTGTTCCATTTTAGGAGAAACCATATTTTTAAAAAGTTCAATAGCAAATATCGTTTGAACACCCATTTAGATACAAATTTTTAGCAAAATGCTAACCATCCATTAGGTTAAAAAAATCAAAATACTGACTTTCAAACAGGTTAAATGGAAGTAAGTTTAACTTCAAAGGAAGGTGTTTCACCAAACAGGCACCAGGAAAACAACTGTCAGAGGAATTTTTGGGGTGAAGTTCGGAGGCACCGCCGTCGGGCCCGCACTAGGACCAAGGTGGATGCACACCGTTATCCGACAGTATATTTCTGGCTCTATCCCAACTTGAGTCCAGGCTGATCTCTGCCATTTCCCTTTTTACTCTTATCTTATGTAATTTAGGCCAATAAACCCCTTTTCTGACTTCCTACTGTAAAGAAGGGTTGGTTCCTTTTCAGGAACCGGGTCCTATTCCTCCCACCTGGATTCTGGGATATTGTTTGATGCTTTGTCTCGCTAGAGAATCAAAACTTGCTCAGGTTTTTAAAGACTAGGAATATGCAGAATGAGGAGAGACTTTAGAGATGAGTCACAAAGCTGACTTTCTAATGTTGGAGGGTAAGGAAAAGCCAAATGAACTAGAATTATTTAACCCCAAGAGGATTGTACTTTCATTATAACAAATAACCATTCATACTTGAGATGGCAACAGCTCCCATTGGGACAGGTGTGTTGTATGGGCGGTAAGAAGAATTTCCAAGTAGTCACAGTGGAAACAAAGGAAGCAGTTGAGTGTATGGGTGCTAGTGTGGGAAGTTGTATTATGATCTGCTGAGGCATAAAGAGCAGACCATCTGACTGATGAAAGGAAGACTTCTCACCTCCTCAGCTGGTGATGCCAGAGCTCTAGCTCCTGCCCAGGGTGCATCACCACCCACATTTAGTAAATGCCCACACACAGGTTGAGGTGACTTCCAGGCAGAAAGGGCGCCTCGTGGCTAATTGAGAGCGTTCACTGTGGGTGAAGATTCTCAAAGAGGAAGAAGGCAGGTATGTTTTCACGATCGTATCCTTTTTAAAAAGGAGCATGTAGCCCGTGGGACTCCTCAGATAAAAATAAGTGCTTTTGGCAGCTTTTGCTACGTTTTTTTTTTTAAAGGAGGTGATAGTTCTACAGCGCCTGCCTACTGAAAGCATTTCTTACTGAGCAGCTAGTGCATGCGATTCCCTCTGAGAACCAGGAGCTCTCTCAAGGCGTGTGTCTAAGAAGGAAATGCCTAGTCTGGCCCCGCTGCAGCTGCCGGAAGGACCTGCCAGTTACCAAGTCAGGTGACTGTTTGAGCTGTCACATTCACTTCCACCGTGGATTCTCGCAGCATTCCATTTGAGTGAGGAATCGATTTCAACCTTGACTGAATTATAATGAAAAAATGCAAATAAATACTGTGCCAAGAACATTTTCTGTGTGTGTTTTTTTGTTGTTGTTTCCTCACAATAAACACTGGTCCGGTAATAACCATGACAGAAAGAAGCCTCAGGCAGCCTCTGGAGGGGAATTCTTCCATCAGACCCTAAATTCTATTCTTTTTCAGACTAGAATACGATGCTTTAAATAGCCCTGGGCATCTGGTCAACTGGGTGAGCATATGCCCTGGTCTCATTTTCACCTGCCCCAAGACTCTTTCCTGTCAGGTCAGCAGAGTCTGGGGCCTGTGTTTGTTTTTTTGTGTGTGTGTCCTAATGTTTGTGAATGATGCTCACTATGCAGGAGTTCTTGGGCTCCTTCCCAAGAACTTTTTATGTCATCAGGTTGTGGGCATTTTTCAAGACTCTTTGTGAAGATATTGGTTTCTCAGAAAACAAACCAGCAGGTAGGTGGCAAGACCATTGCAAACACTGCATAGGAAGAGTATTATTGGTCCCTCACTGGGCCCATGCCTGCCCCTCAGTTCAGGGCTTGCTGAAATGGGTTAAGTGAATGAAGCAATTGCACAAATCACAGGAAAGGGAGTGGAAAACTATCCTTATGAGCTCGGTTGGCCAAGCCCATGGTCTGGGGACAAGGGTGAGCATCTCTACTAAAAGGTCTGGTGTCATGGTTAAGACAGAGGTCTCTGGTTCCAGAGGGGCTTCCCACAGATGGACTTCAGCATCACACAGTTCTGGGTTTGATTACCAGCCCTCCCCTGGTACTGGGAGTCCCTGGGAAATTTACTTCCTTTCCCTGTCCCCTGTTTCTTGATCCGGAAGACTGGGTTAATCGTGCGTAGAGTACAGGGGTGATATAAGCATTAAATGGAGTAACATAGAAAATGAATTCAGGAGTGCCCATCCCCTGCTTGTTTGTTACCAGGTCTAATGAATGTTCTTAGAAGGGAGGGTGTCCAGCGAGAGTCCTCGTGTAGGATTTGGTCAAGAGGCACTCACACTCTGACCTCCTTCCATGGTGACCTCCATGACTGTAGGGGTTAAAAAACCCCAAACCAGCATATTTCCCCGATCCTCTTTCGGCAAGAAAAGTATTTACTTTCATTAGATTTGCATATGTGATACGTGCAAGGAGGAAGTGAGATGGTGACTATTTTTATGCTGCTTAAGTATATTTTCTGTAGGCAGACAAGGTCACGGGATCATAGAATTTTCTGAAATACTCGTCCAACTCTGTAGGTGATGAGAAGGGATGACCTGATCCTGCCTTTTGATCCTTGATTCTTCATCCCTGGATGGCAGCTCTCACCATGTTCTCGGACCCATAGTTCTCTAGGGAAGCCTCCTGCTCCCCTACTTTTTTTATTTTAGCAGAGGGAGCAGCTACTTGGTGGTCAGCTCTGGCATTCTAGGCGTTTCTCCTGCAGACCCACCTGAAAGCCCACCTCTCCGGCCTACCATTTCCCTCATTAAATCCTTCGGTGTTTAAAATTGAGGGAATTCTGTTTCAAGCACCAAATCCTAACTTTTACAGTCCAAAGGGGAGAATGAAGAGAAGGGAAAGATAAAAGGAAAGAAGATGGTGGGAAAGAGGAGGTGCAAGACGAAGAAGAAGAAAAAGAAGAGGTACCTTTAACTGACTGGGAAGGTAACACCCATGGATGATGACGCTCCAGATAGAACGTGCAAAACTCAGGAAGGGAGGAGCAACATTACCAGAAGTCTGGGTTTAAGGTCTGTTAATAAGGATATCAGGGATCACATCAATCCCATAGGTACTTGAACAAGCTCCACATGCCCTGTCATCATAGTTGTGTAGATTGTGTGGGTCCCTGAGTATCTCTTCGACTAAAGCCTGTGCATGATAGAAAGAGTCTTTCTGTTGGCCTCTTGTTCTACCAAGGAGGCATGAAATATAGCTAGCCCCTTGCAGAAAGTCATTCGGTAAGTGATTTGAATAACAAAACTTGATGGAAAAGAGTTACTTTGGCTGTCTTGATTAGACTGGAAATGGATAGACTCTGCAAGGGTCCCCAAGCTGGGAAGTCATTACTCGTTGGTGCTTTCCTACCTGAGGCTTGATGATTAAGCTGCTCTCTCCCCACAGCTTGGAATAATCACGGACAGAAGAGCCCTTAAGGAAAGTCTCTCATTAGCACATTTATCCACAGGTGTCTGGAGATAACAGCTCTTAGTGAAATGTCAGCCTGCTTACTGGTCTCCGTCTAACACTAGTTTATCAGCAAGTGTGCTGTGAAAAAGGCACTTTTTTTACACTCGAGTGTAAAGAAAGCAACCACTTCTCTAGCAATCTGTCATGGGGAGCAAATTGGGACCGTTCTGCGTCCTCTTCATACAAGGAACTGGCACAAGGCAGTTTCAGAGAAAGTTTGAGGTTCCAGACCTTATCAACAACTACGAATGAAACAATGAGGCTTCAGCTGCCTCATCACCATTGAAATCTTTTTGGAAAAAGTTTCCACTCCCATCCCATTGGAACATCATCATCGGAGAACATAGAAGACTAGGCATCAGTACAAGGGATGATAAAGTTACATAAATTTATGGATATGATACATGAAACAGGGCCACAGAGACTGCAAGAGGTCTTGCACCACTGCTGTGTGCAGAAGCCCAGGCTGGCCTATTAAAGGATGAACCACACAGGCCTGAGGTGACCCCTCCAACCTGAGACTCCCTAGGCTAACCCACCTCCAGCTGGCAGCCTCACCGACTCCAGGCAATACCAGCACACCTACCCAGTTGATCTCAGCCCAAACTACTGACCCACAGAATTATTAGCAAATAAGATGGCTTTTATGTTAAGCCACTACATTTTGGAGTATTTGTTATGCAGCACTAGATAACCGACAGAAGGAGCTACAGTGAGACTGACCAATCCAAGGAGGGAGAGACATGCAGTGCTGTAGATTTTGACGGTTATTGTAAAGCCACACAAAGTCTTAAAATGATTCTACATCTTCAAATTGGATTCTGTAAGAATGACTGTTAGCAGTTTTTGGCATACCTTTGGACCAATATACTTCTCACATGGAATCAGAGTCTTGCATGGCACCTTAGAAGATGGTAAATTCTACTACTTGTCAATTCAGGCATCTTCCTGGCCTAGGATTTTTTTCAACTTGTACATTTACAGGTTGTGGTATATTTATAAGAAATGTATTTGTTCTTTTCCGTGATTCCTGGCACATAGCCCCTTAAACACTTGGAGCCCTTTTTGAACTTATGCTAATGAGGTGACTTTTGGAAAGCCCTAGATTTATGACAAAAGAATCCTACATAGAAATGGGGAAATTACAGTCTTTTCAATAAATGGTGCTGGGTCAGTTGGATATTCATATAGAAAAGTTGGAGTTTGACCCTTACTTCATACACTTTATTCATGAAACTTTATTTCAAGTGGACTGTATCTTTAAATGTGAATGGTAATTCAATACATTTTCTAGAATATAACAGACTATCTCCATGACTTTGGAGTAAGCAAAGATTTCTTAAACAGGACGCAAACCAAGTATTAACTGTCCACTGCACTCACCACAGATACCTCTTTGGAAGGGAAGGGCCATTAACTTTGTGAGAGAGGATACATGTCAGACATGTAACTGACAAATGACTCATATTCAGAACCCACATGTTACTGCCTAGACACAATAAACACATGAGCAAAAGACTTGAAAAGTCACTTTATAAAAGACAATACCTCAATAATACATAAATATTATTAAGGTTTACATTCATAAAATAGACCCTATATAACCAAAATATGTATGAAGAGTGTTCAGCCTCATTAGTTATCATCCATCATCAAGATAATGATGGCAATGCTATTTTAAATATATTGGCTTGGGTGGGTGGTAGTTACATAGGTACGCTCACTTCGTGACAACTTGTAAAGATGCATACTTATAACTTGTTTACTTGTCTGTATTTGTTATACTTCAACTAAAATATGATTTTTTAAAGTCTCTTTTTATTTGAATTGTCTTTTGATGGCCTTTCCAATGCAAGGAGTGAAGATTAGGATGCCCTTTTGGGTGGAAGGCCTCATGCAATCCAGCCAGGTGTGCTCACTTACCTGTCATACAGGAGAAAGTGTGGACAAGCAATGGCTAGTGGTCGCCTTTCTTTTTCTTGGTGTGTTTCTGACTGCCTTCACGGAAATCTTCTGGATTCTCTGGATAGTGATATCCCTCTAGGGACCCACCAGGAAACTGATCTGACTATTGGGTCTTAAAAGCCTCTGTCCCTGTTCTTGCTGGGAGATGGACCTTTAGTTCAGGGAGCACCAGGTCAATTTCTAATTTCTTTTTCTTTCTTTCCTTTTTTTTTTTTTTTACTTCATAAATAGATTGCAGCTCCATTGCCCCACTTCACAGTGGGGTTTTTTAAACTTTGGGGGGGAATAGATGTCTTTGAAAGTTTGAAGTGTTCTCTACAAAATTTCCCTAGGAATAAAAAAGGCGCGTAGGTACTTTCCAAACAAAATTTTACCTCGGGAATGGGGGCTGGGGTTAAACCCAGGAAGTTAAAAGAGCAGGATTAGTGTGATTGGTTTCTCTGGGAGTCAGAGAGCTCTGTGGGATTACCTACTTAAATTCCCTCCAGCCTTTTTTCCTTTTTTTAACCTTTTGGTTTGTAAATGAAGCACTTATCAGTCACCTTAGGCAACACAATGTAGGTTTGGGGAGTGAAAAGAGGGACTACAAATTATCAAAATACAAACGGAAGCCCTGGGTCTGTCCGGAAGCCCTGGGTGTGTCCTGCCTAATGGTTTTAGGGAAGAGGAAAAATTGCTCCTTCTGGCTTCCGGAAGCACTCTTCCATTAATCAAGAAATGAAACAAAGACAGAGCCCCAGGCCTTTCTGGGGGGTGGGGGTTGGAGTGGTGTTGGGTGGATAGTGGTCTCTAAAACTGGTGGATTTCTCAAGGGGCATTTTTCTTTGCCAGGAAGCATCTCTGAACTCAGTTCTCCCCACTCTCGGAACCCACCCCAATCTCTCTTTGGGGAATATTTGCCTTAAACATCTGAGCTACCTAACTGAAAGGGTCCAGTCTGTACCACGTAGGCAATGTGTGTGTATGTGTGTTGGCGGGGATCAAAAGTAGGTTTACAGTGTATGTCTCACATACTCATGCAAAACAGTTTATTCTTGTATTATTATTCATTAATTATTGTATTATTTCCCATAAAGCAACTGTAAACCTACTTTTACTCCCTCCTGTAGACTGAGTTACAAAACCAACTCCTCCTCCCTCCCAAAACTCTGCTAGCAAAGAGTCGATAAGGAAGGAATAATTTGTGTGCGAATTTAAGGATTTGTTTTTTATTCCATATAGCTAAAAAGAAATTTTAAGATGGGAAAAATACTTTAAAATTAATCGAGAACAATACAATAGTTCTATTTATCTTCTCTCATGTGAAAAAGATAAACCGAGGCATATGAAAATTTTGAAGAGTTCATCTGCCGGGCAGCGCCTAACAAGAAGTAGTTAGGAGTGCCCCACAGACAGGAGCTGGGGACCAGACTTTATATTGAGAGAAGACGAGAAGCAAAGCAAGGAAATTATTTGATTGGCTAGTAAGTGGTGACCTTACTCGGTAAAGCCTTGTTGGCTGTTTGTGATTGGATGTCCTTAGGTTTCGGTCTCTTAACTCTGAGGCATTTACAGGCTAGTTTGCTTACATAGGCTGCCAAGGCATTAGAACCACCTCAATCAATGACCTCCTTGTTTAATTAACACTCAGTTAACCTGGATTTAATGCCTAAGAAGTTTAAAAAATGCTTTTTCTCATTTCCCTGTTGGAGAGTGAATTATGAGCCTACTTCTAATATCTCGAGGTGCTACCTTAATAAAATACCTGCAGAGAGTCAGTCATGAAGCAAATCAACACTCTTGACAATGGTGGGCCCGGGTTGGTCACGGCAGGTTTGCTTTCAAATAGAATCTAATTAGGAGCAGATTCTCCACCTGAGACAGAGTAAAGAGGCATTTGTACAGTTCAGACACTAATCAAGCCGCTCATTCAGGATGATTCCTGTTTATTTTCCCTCCCTCCTCTACTTCTATAACCTGAGTATTTGTCTATGTACACTTAAAAAAATCTAGAAAATCTTGAACTCTAAAGACATCCTTCTAAATTTAGTCTGGGCTTCAAAACACTTGAATAAAGTGCTTTAAGAAAAAAAAAATCCTGGCCTTGGTCATAAATTCTTAGAATTTGAGATGGGCATGGTTCTTAATCATTTTTGCATTTCATGACCTGAATAATACACTTTGCATGTGGCCTCAGATATATAGGAAGTGGCTGACAAAGATTATGAAAATCAGTGCTAAAAACAACCAGAAATCCTTAAATACCAAATTAAAAAAAAAAAATCCATCGGAATGACCTAGAGCCTTTCAATGACACTAGGCAGGTAATTTCCATTTTTTGAGAAATCAAAATTTTTTGGGGTGGTAGAAACATGAGCTAGGTAGATGCAAATTTAGACAGTCCAGGAAATCAAATGAGTTCATTCTAGCAACTCTTTTGACTTAAAAAGTGACTTTCTCTATGTCTGTATAAGAAAGTCCAAAAAGAATCCATGACGTGGTGAAAGCACTTTTTTAAAGCATTTTGAGCTGAGCATTAAGTCTGCTAGGATATTTGCTTAAAAGAACCAAACCCAAGCAGGGCTGCAGCACACTGAACTCAGAAAGGATGTGGTGGCATTAGAATGTCCCCTTCTTTGATCTTGTCTTGGGCCTGTGCATCTAGATAGTATACTTCTTACCTGCAGAGGTAAATCCCTAACTCCTCCATGTCAGTGCCCAGTGGAGCATGGAGGCTATAAAAAAGAGGGCAAGAAAATTCTCGGTCCACGGCTATTTCTTTTGTATGACTCTGTAAGGGAGGAAAAAATACCTTTTCCTATACCCTTCTCCGGCTGAGGCCCTGTAATTAAACTAACAACAACACCAAAACAGATCAACGGCAGTTTATTAACTCCTGCATAGGGGTGGTTAGAATTGTGTTTAACAAAAAGAACAATAAAATTCAGAGAAGTGACAAGACAAAGGGAAAGGACTTTGAGTTTTTAGGGTGGTACAATCTGAGGAGGCAACTACGTGGAGAGAGGAATGATAGAGATCAGGGCTAACTGTAGCCGAGTTGTGTTCCGTAGATTCCTCTGGCTGCTGTCCCTGGTGATTCACTTTTGTTTTTCCTGCTAGAGAGGGGAGGAGGGACACCTTTGTAAATTTTCTGTCTTGCTTTCAGGTGAATGGGGGGGCAGAGAGCTTTTCCAGTATCTGCTTCTTCTCAATTGCCTTCAGCTCAAAATAATTTTAATGGCACTGTGGCATATTTAGGAGTGGCATATTCTGCTACTCTTCAACACTACTGATGGAGTCTGGCTGAAATATTCGTTTAGGGCAGCTATAAAGGGGAAATGGCAAAATGGAGCCAGGGTTTGTGTGTGATGAAGGGAACGTGTGATGAAGGGAACGTGGGAAGCTCCAGCTAAAAACAGTGGCCGTTTTGGGTCTGAGCTCTATGGTATATGCTCTGTGTATTAGAGCAGGGTGTCAAACTCATTTTCACCAGCTTGGGAAACTGTGTGCCGTGGGGCTAGCTCCCTGTTCTCATAAACAAGACTTTTTTGGCACCAGAGTCGAGATTAGGGGAGGGCCAGTGAGGCAAGGTTGTGCGAGTGCAGGGTCTTGCTATTTAAAATGGTGACATTTAGTTCATCGCGGATTGTTTTGCACTTAATCGATTTTTTTAAATAATGCACTGAAATGTTACGTATCTTGGTAACTGAGTTTTTTTGGTGTCCCCATAAATTTGTTTCCAAAGTGAGTGCTGGTCCAGCACTCACCAAGTCCTGGTCCGGCCCATATGTCAGAGGTCCACCAAATGGGTCATTGGGAGTACGGTGAAGGACACTGGGCAGCATTCTGAAGTGTGTGTGTGTGTGTGTTTCAGTGGTGCTGGTTGTATTTCACCATTCACAAGAGCCATGGTACAAGGCAACATGTAGCTTGAGACACCCATGGGCAAAGATGCTGGGTTGTCCACGGGGTCACCCGCGGACACCGCGACCACGCTGGCGTCCGTGCAGGATTACTCATGGAGACTGCACATTTAGGACAACCGTTGGCCCTTAGCAAGGCCCATTTGTACTTTTTGATTGACTATTTGTACAATCTTTATTGTTCCTTAATGCACTAAACATATTATTATGTTCTTTTAAAAGAACTATAACAGTGGGAACGATTCATGCTGAGTATGTTTTAAAAGCTAGGTCAATGAAGTACTTCTAAGGCTTATCCTGTCAGAGATTGCCGCCTGCCAAAGAATCATCAGAAAGTACTTCCTCTTGTCTAAGAATTGGTTGAAGAAATAGTTTCCAAGTTCCCTGAAAAAATGAACAATTTTTCCCCAAAGTCCAAATATAGTAGATTGCCGTTGGGTGATAGATATGTTTCTTCCTTAAACATATTTCCCTTTCTAAATTTCACCTAATTTAAGTAATTTCAGGAAATGCTGAAAAATAAACCATGGGTACAGCTATTATTCCATTGGGGGGCAGCATTCCTTGGAATATAAAACTTGAAGCACCTACAATGTTTACAGAAAGACTGGGCATTAAAACATATAGTAGGGATGTCAAACTCATTTTTTACCGGGCACCACATCAGCCTCTCGGTTGCCTTCAAGGGCCAAATGTATAAATGTAACTACTCCTTAACTAGGGGCAAGAAGCTCAGCGCTGCCACTGGGCAGAAACAAGGTACCGGGCCCAATAAAACAAGGTAGAGGCCGGATTCGGCCCGTGGGCCTTGTGTTTGCCACTGTGACATATAACTTCAGGTCAGTAACTTAAAAAGACACTTAGTAATATTATTATTTCTTGAGTATCCTCGACAGGGTTCTAGCATTCTACAACTCAATAAATGTGTGATATTTGGGTCAGAGGTGAATTTTGAGAAACAGAAACTGACAAAAAGAGGCAAAATACTCTGATCGCCGTTATAATGGACCATTAGGAAAGAAGAAAGATCCTACATTTGAACTGATGAAGAAGCAAGTCACTTCCAAACCTTTTTGAAGGTTTTGTTGTCGTGGGAGAGCTGGGAGAGTCTCCCCAGGGGGCGTCACCCTGCCATGCAGATTGCTGACCTGCTCAGGGAGGGAGCTCAACCTATTCACCTTAGCACCTATGAACCAAGCGTGGCGCGCCGAGAAGATCCAAGCAAAAATTTCTTCCTGTGCCCCACTGTGGCTGGGTAGCCCGAAAAGAATTTGTTTACCAAACATTTGCCCTTTCTCATCCATCTGTGAATTGTCTACCCAGCACCCCTGCCCTCTGGCTTCGTCCAAAATGACATGGATGCCTCATTTTGCCTGTCTTTAGAATTTTCACACTTAGGTGAATTCCCTATGCCCACGTATTAAAATTTGACTTTCTCCTGCTAATCTGCAGTATGTCATTTGAGTTATTTGACCAGCCGGAAGAACTGAAGGGGTAAGGGGAGAGTTTCCCCAGCCTTGACATTATACTTGCACTCATGCCACTCCTCAGTGGGAGAAAGACTTCCCCATTGTGCTTCTGAGTTCTGTGCTTTCCTGCTGGTTCATAGCACCTTGGCGTGAATGGATACGGTTGAATGAGAAAGTCCATGGAGGGAGAGTCCGCCTGCCCCTCTCTCAGACCGGAAATGGAAAGGAGATTAAAGGGGCGGTGCTGTCTGTTGAGGCTTCCCCTGGGCTATGAAAACAAATAGAACACAGAATTGATATTCTTCCTGCAGCCTGTGTCCCCCTTTAGGGGGGACAGCAGTGATCTTTGTACTCTCCAGATTCAGGCTGCCTGTGGATGCATGAGATTTGGGGGAAACGGGGAGCGTGGCATGATCGGGGATCATCTGTAAACAAACGTCCGTTTTCTAAATGGAGGAGAGCCAGTGGGAGTTGTTCTGTAGTCAGGGCCAACTAAAGTCCGGAAATGTGAAAAGGAACAGGAGTGGAGGACAGAAGGAAGGTATTTTTTTAATGACACGTTTTGTTAGATTTATTTCTAGGTACCTTGTAGTTTGGTTATACTTTGTGGGGTTTTTTAAATTTTTATTTAATTATTTTTCAAGTACAGTATTCTGTCTTTTACTCCCATCCCACCCCACCCCCTCTCCCTCCCCCCCACCTCCCTCCCATTTCCACCCCCCTTAGTTGTTGTCCATGTGGCCTTTGTACTAGTTCCTGTAAATCCTTCCCCTTTTCCTCTGAAATTCTCTCCCCTCTCTCCACTGGTCGCTGTCCCCCTGTTCTCTATTTCGGTGTCATTGTTTTTATTTTGAGATGGTTACTGTCCAGCAGGAGCCTGCCTACTGTCCACTCTTTTCACTTTCCAATAAATACCTTTGGAGCACTTATTGCAGGCAGAGTCCTTCGCCAGTAGTAGGGACAGAGATCGATAACATGGATTGTTGATTAGTTTATAGTCTAATGGATGCACATAAGAGGAAGGAGATTTTTCAGAGATTAATCAAAGCGGAATTCTGAAGCAACTGCCCGACCACCAAGGTCAGAGCTGCAAAGCCCTTTCCACTTGCCCACGGAATTTAGACTGCAGTCGGCAGGTCCACAGGAGCCGAGCTAGGACAATGGGCCAGGTACTGAAGGTCTCGGGGATGGGAAGCCCCGGGTGCCCAGCAACGGGCAAACCTGGGAAAACAAGGACCTCACCCCCAGGGTAACCTTTCCTCCCCTAGCATGTCACTGGCTACAGACCCTCCCCTGACCTGTCTTCCCTGGCATGTTGCTAGTCAGATGAGTTAGACCCCCAGGACAATGAAACTCTGATAACATCAAAAACATCTAGGCCTCAGTAGTGTTTCAGCTCCAAGCCCAGAAAGGAAGCAAAACCAAACAAGGGACTCCATGGCTGACCTCAGGACCAGCTGCAGTGACTAATGACCCCCTGCCCTGGTGCTGACCAACCGGCAGAAACCATGACCCTGAAAGGACACACTTGGGACCTCCCCTAAAAGTCCTTAGGACAGAAGACCAGCACGCCCTCCCTGTTCTTCCTCCCGGCACCTCCACCCCCTCGCCATCCCCCCGCTCTCATTACCTTTCCCCTTCTCTCTCCTGCTACAAGGGCCCCTTCTTTTGCCTATGTAATTTGTTTCCTGAGCCCATTTCTTCTACCACTCACTTCTCCCTCTGTGACTTCCTGTTAAACTTTCTCTTATAAGTGGGGTCTCAGCTCTGAATTCTTTCCTAGCCAGAACTCAAGCACCCAAATTGCTGAACAAGGTCCAGTCTCCAATCTGACCTACCAGTCTGATACCTGGTGCCATTCTTGCCACCACCAACAAAACTGTCAGCCCATATGTAAGGTAAGTGGAGGCAGTCTGGCTGCCTCATCCAGGTGTCTGGGTGTCTAAGGGGAAGAGTGTTCTCAAAGCCTTGGAACTGGGTCTGATAAACTGTTCCCATAACATGAAATGGGCTTGCATGCACAGAAATATGTTATGTTATGTAAGGTTTTGGCAGTTTTCCGGCTTTGTTCCCCCCTAGTAGTTGAACAGGTAGAGACTCCCTGCTGGGGGCAATGATGATGAGAGACACACAAGGGGACAGGTGCCACTGTGGGTGCCAAGCTGGGGAGCAAGGGCCACAACATGAGACATGCAGATAGACACTCAGTTTGCAGCATGCGTGGCTTGCCCACCCGTGAATAAAGGCATGCCAGACATCCCAATGGCTCCCTGAATATTTTTCCATCTGCATGAATACCATGGACCTGCCTGGCCTTGAAGGGTGGCAACACACCATAGGATTCAAGAAGGCAGTGAGTGATCAGTCAAGTCCTATTTCTTTCAAGTCCTTCTTATTTTGTGTGTTGTATAATGCAGCAGAGGAAGCATGGGGTCTGATTTACTCCAAAGTCACCATCAGCAACCAATGGGAACCAATTTTCTGGTTTCAGCTGTGCTCATTAGTGAACCAGGAAACTAAGATTTGGGCCCTGGTTCTGGTGTCCCACCCGTACTCCCTAAGTGACAGGTTTTTTTCTTATTCATGGTGAAATATTGTCCTGGGCCTAACATTTTCCCTACATTTTATGAATCAAGGTAAATCAACATAAAAAGTAGAAAAGTCTGCATAGAGTTTCCCCACAAAAGCAACTAATAGGATTAAACAACAGGTTATCGTGGTGCTTTGCAGTTAGAAGTAGGAAACTCCTTTCCATGGCTTTAGGGCTGGCGGAAGCCAAACCTTGTTGCTTCCCCTTTGCACGTGTAAGGCAAAAAACAATGAAAAAGGACAGCAGTCTGAAAGCTCACGAGACCTGTTTTTGGCAGGTGGGGAAAGACATTTTAGGTCTCCCTTTGGTTGATCAGAGGTCACTTCAGAATTCTGCCGAGTCTAACTCTCTCACAGTAGACAGTGCCCATTGGATTTCAGACCTGTGTAGGTAGGCGGTGTGTGTGCACGTGCGTGCGTGTGTACACATGTGTGTGCTTATTGACAGCGTTCATAGTTTAGCGGTAATAGTCTTCCTAGCAGGTGATGCTAGATGAGGTTTCTCATCTTATGAAAGGCGTCCCTTCATAGATTCGAGCTCTTGCTAGCTCTAAAATTCTGTGAGATTATGGTTCCATATTGTTTCATGGTATGCTGAGATTTTGCGGGGGAGGAGCAGGAGAGAGTAGATTTAAAGGAAGTTTGATTTTTTTGCACCATTTATCATCAGGAAGTTTATCAAGATAAGAGAGATAAGCACTATGCAATGAGTGTAACAATGCAAGTTAGTCTGTAATTAAATTGCAAATTATTTAGAAGGTTTAAGAACGCCAAGGAACAGGGTATCTGTGGGATTTGGGGGTGACTAAGGGGCGTTTTGTAGAAGACAAATGGTTATGTAGAACTTTACCTGGGCTGAACTTGATAGATGAGGATGTGAGCCTTACAAATAAATAAATATATGGCACCTGAAAAATGTAGCTACATGTACAATATGTATACATCCTCATTTATTTGTGTGGCCATTGCCACTCATCTGTATTTATACAAGGAGATGCAAATGGCATGTCAGTTGCAGAATTTGCTCTTTGGTCCACATAGGTTCATGTCATGAATGAAGAAACATGTGTTGTAATGGCTGCAAGAAACACACAGACCATGTCCTGAACTGTGAGTGGCTCAGACCTGGTTAGTTGTCTTTAGGAACTGAAATAGCACAAAATTTCTTAAACCACGAGGGAAGATTCCAGGACTTTAGCGTGTGATGTTTCCTGTCCAGAATGTCTTTTGTCTTTGCCACCTGTCCCGATGCCCTAGCTTTTCCAAGGATCCCTGGGCTCTCAGGTCCAACCCTTTAGGGGAGCACCCGTTCTGAAAAGGCTCCCTGCAGCCCACAAACTCAGCCCCTGTTCCTCACTTGAAGTACTGTTTGTTTTTGTACTTTCCAGGCACGACTTTGACCTCCAGTAAATCGTAGTCATTATTAAAACAATGA
The DNA here is from genome assembly GCF_021234435.1 of Artibeus jamaicensis. Lineage (NCBI taxonomy): Eukaryota > Metazoa > Chordata > Mammalia > Chiroptera > Phyllostomidae > Artibeus > Artibeus jamaicensis. The sequence continues at coordinate 14,652,442 of NW_026522056.1, read as the reverse complement.
AAACGCATGGAGCATTAACGCCATCGTTTTCAAACATGAAAGGAATAATAATATTGATAACAATAGCAAACAGTGTTATGTTCAAAGTATTATTCTAAGATTTTTTTGCATCTTCTAATTCGTTGACTTTTCATTATAATCCTGTGAGTCCTAGGTGGTTATTATTACCATTTTATAGATTTATAGATGGAGAAATCTAGATGAACAAGGTAAGAGCTAGATCACAGAGCTGGAATTTGAGTCCAAGAAGCCTGACTCCAAAGTCTGTATTCTGAGTCACTCTAGTAAAAGGAAGCTTTTAACAAGAACTATTTTAAATTTCTGTTAATTCCAGTGAGTCCTTTCTGTCTTTAGTAGCATTGTCTGCACCAAAAAAAAAGGGGGGGGGTATTAACTCTGTCACTGGGGGGTGCTGGCTGCTGCTTTTACTCTGTGCAGGCAGCATTGTGTTCCCAGGGCTGTCCCTCCTGTGTCCTGGCCAAGACACGATGTCATTGGGGGCATCAGGGGGGTACCACGTAAGGTGCCGTGGTCCAGGAACCTGCTATGTATCCACAGTCAGGCAAGACCTCCTCCAGCCCTGAAGCATTAAAGGTAAAGTCATGCCCACAGGGCCTGTTTTTAATTTTAATAAATGCCATCTATAATTTAACCAACAGTCTTGGCATTATGGCATTTTCTTATCCAGCCTTTTGTCTGTGCATTTTCTCTCAACTGTTTCCTTACTATTGAAATCTTGATGTATTAGCAGTTTAATTTACTGCTCTTTTGTTTAATACATCACAAGCATTTTCTCCCTGTGTTACAAATTATTCATAAATGTAATTTTTTTGACAAATGAAAGAATTACATACCCATGGCAAATGTTTCAAACAGTACTGAAAAAATATTTCAATACATATATTAGCACATGTGTGAGTGAATTTTTTATTGATATAAATAGATCATATGAAATATGTTATTCTATGCATTGCTTCTCTCTCTCTTGCTCTCTCTCCAAACGCAGAGAAATATACTAATTTAGAATGAACATTTTCTTTTCATTTTCATCTAATTTCCTTGATTGATGTTTTTCAATACAAAAGTAATACATGCTTATTGTAACTATGGAAATGGTACAAACACATATAAAATAAAAGCAAATCATCTCCTTGGGTCCCATCTCCAATCCCATCCCCTTGAGCTACCGATGCTAACACCTGCTATCTACTTCTCACGCTTTTCCCTTGCTCATTCAAACAGATGCAAATGCATATTTACATTTAGATAGAGGTTTTTTGCTTTGTTTTTACTCAAATATAATTAAAGTAAATGCATTAGCCTGCAATTTGTTTTTCGATTTTTCACCCCTCCTTGTGACAATATGTTAAAGACATTCCTAACAATTTAAGAGATATGGCTTGATTATATCATGTTTTTTTCTAATTCCTCTATCTCCCCCTCCCTCTCTCTCTCCCCCTACACACACGCACGCGCACACACACACACACACACACACGGGCGTGCACATGCGTGTATATCCATCCTATTCTCTGCTCCTTGAGGGAGAAGAGCATGAGGATCTCGTGGTCCAGCAGGTTCTGCACATAGGAGGCCAGGTGTCAGGTGAATAATTGGATCCACCTCTCCTTTCCTGAGCTTTTAAACCCACAGGCTTTGAGGGACAGTGCTGTAGTTTCAAGAGGGCTAATTAATAAAACCCCTTTCCTCTTGTGAGTCCTGCACCAATTAAGTATTAAAACAGGAGACAGCCCTCTCCTACAGATCACATGCTGAAGTGAGTCATGCCACAGAAGGCAGATTTATACTTCAATCTGTTGTGCAAGAAATATATTTTCATCATCATGGGCATCCCAAGCAGGTACTACATTTTCACACTGGGATGACACACGTTTGGAGAATACCTCTCATAGCCTGGGCAGCCTGTCCACCTTCAGAGGCATGTTCCCGCCCCTCCCTGGAGGCTGCATCGGAAAGACCCAGGAGTTTTGGATGACTGATGAACACCTACACCTCCAGAAAGATGGGGACAGGGTAAAATGCACCCAGAGACAGCACCCGCCCACAGCTCCATTTTCTCATCTGTCAAATGAGGATGCTGATTAAATCATCCCTAAGGACTCTGTTGTGCCAACCTTCTCCGATTTTGGAACACCATCTTCCCCATCACTGCTGAGAACCATCTTGTCCATTAGTAAACTGGCAGCATTGTACATGCTTGCTGAATTTCGAATGACCAAGAGCATCTTTTAGTTACGATGGGGGCCCAGGGTTTTACTTTTAAGCCAAATAGGCAAGATTGGGACCTACCGAGACCTGGACCAATGACATGCTGTTTATCTGCCAAAAAAGTACCTTCCTGGGAGGGCAAACCAGTGCGACCTTTTGAACACATTCATCAAAATAAAAAATATGCACATATATTTTGGTCGAGTAATATTCCTTCAGGAACTTTTCCTTAGAGAAATAAAGCCTACAAGTGTGGGAGGATATTTGCATAAAGACATTTTTTGCAGTGTTCTTTGTAATAGCAAAAACCCCTCAAAATAACTTAAATGTCTATCAATGAAAGATGGAGAAATAAATCTGGTTTGCATACAGAATGGAGTAACCACGCTGTTACTAAAAGATATAATAAGGAAAACCTGTAAATGGGAAACCTGACATAGATAATTGTTCAAGAAACGTTGGTTGAAAATAGCAAGATGCCTACCCTATGTCTGGCATGATTGCATTTTTTGGAGTGTGTTTGTGCTCTTGTATATGCTTATAAAATAGAAGCACACCCCAGTCTCTTCACAGCGCATATCTTGGAGAGACTGGATTGTGCGCATGGAGTCAGGCTGCAGCCCAGGATGTGGCCTCTGTAGCTGACTACAGGTGCTTTGTCTAGCATGCAGGAAACACCAAGCCACCTCCTTTGGCTCTCTGAGGGTTAGGGACCATGTCGTACTCTGCCTGAGACAGGGGCTTTCTTTCTTATGACAGCAGCATTTTTTATTCCACTGAGTCCAGATATATGGAGACATCTGAGAATAGCCCAGGTCAATCTGCTTTACTTTGCTTGTAAAAGGTTTGCAGGTACTAGATGCATTAATTGATAAAAATTGCACAGAATAAAACTTGGCAACATAGATACATTATTATTATGCTATTAATATCATAGGCTATCCAAGTCTATGAGCTGCAAGATGCAAAACAGCTGGTTCTGAAGGAATGACCCAGGTATTTTCTAGTCAAAACTCCCACTTTACAAATGGGCAAACTAGGGTTCAGTGAACAGATTAGACTTGCCTGAGGTCACAGAGTTCACTAGTATTAGGTACATGAATAGGATTAAAATTGAGGTGAAAAATACTAATTTAAAAATTTGATATCTTTGAAGCCAGCCAGCACATGCCACAAATTTTTGAGCCAATAAAATGGCAAAATAATCCTGGATCCCCTACAGAAATTGTGAAGAATTTCTTTCCATTTCATTATTATTTTTTATTCCCATTCCCCCTACTCCCACCCCTTTGGCAACCATCAGCTTTTTCTCCGTATCTATGAGTTTGTTTCTATTTTGTTTTGGTTTGGAGATTCCTCATATATGTGAAATCATGCAGTATTTGTCTTTCTCTGTCTGACTTACGTCATTCACTGAGCATAATATCCTCTAGGTCTATCCATGTTGTTGCAAATGGCAAGACTTCATTCTTTTCTTTTTATTGCTGATAATATTGCATTACATACAAGGTCTGTCTGGAAAAAGTCCAGCCATTGTTAATATAATGAGAACAGATTGCTCGACATTGGTGTAACCTGGCAGGCAAGGGGAGTGGACTGTAATGTGCACGTGTGAACAATGACGACTTCATTGTACTAGTCAGTGGGGGCAGTAGATGACATTGAGTGGGCATATGTACAACGTGGCTGTGGCATTCAAAATGATTGAGCAAATGGAGCAACAAATCTGCATCAAATTTTGTGTCAAGCTACAAGTCTTTTTTGGAAACTATTCGGATGATTCACAAGAATTTTGGAGATGATGCAATGAATACAGCGCAAATAAGAGTGTGGCATAAATACTTGAAAGATGGCTGATAATCTGTTGAAAGTGATCCAAATTCTGGAAGGTCTGCGACAAGAACACCTGAGAATGTTGAATGTGTACAGGCTGCAATCAACAAAGATTAGTGACTGACAGTGTGAGAACTGGAAACTGATCTGAGGATTCCAAAAACTATTGTGTCTGAGATTTTGATGTAGGATCTTGGTATAATATATGTCATGGCAAAATTCATTCCATGGCTTCTGCAACCAAAGCGGAAGAAACATTGTGTGGCAGTTGTTAATGACTTGATTCAAACCACTATCAGTGAACCAGATTTCCTTAAGAAGACCATAACCAGAAATGAATGAGGGGTCTACAGCTATGATCCAGAAATGAAGGCCCGGTTGTCCCGGTAGAACTCACCTGGTTCTTCATGCCCAAGAAGGCATGGCAAAGTTGCAGCAAGTCTATGTTAACTGTGTTTTTTTATTGGGAAGATGATGCCCATCATGAGTATGCCCCCCAGGCCAAACAATTAATAAGGAGTACTGCCTCAATGTTCTTCCTTAGCTGAGAGATGTGATACAATGAAAACAGCCTCAGCCATGGGAAATTGGTGATTGGCAGCTTTATCATGGCAATGTGCCCACTCATCCATCATGTCTCATGTAGAGCATGTTGGCAAAACATCAAATCACCCAGGTGGCTCAGCCACTCTATAGCCCATATTTGGTACCCTGAGACTTCTGGCTTTTCCCAAAACTTAAATTACCTTTGAAAGGGAAGACATTTCATATCACTGATGACAGTCATGAAAATATGACAGGGCACAGATAGCAATTCCAACAAATCATTCTGCAGAGTTTTTTGAACAGTGGAGGAGATGCTGGGAGAACTGTGTGAGGTTCCGAGGTACCTACTTTGAAGGGATCTGAGTCGTCATTGTCCTGTGTGCATTGTTTCTTATATCTTGTATCTTATTCAATAAATGTCTCTATTTTTCATATTACTTGGCTGGATTCTTTCTAGACATATATATATCTCACATCTTTATCCATTCATCTATTGATAGACATCTAGATTGCTTCCATTTCTTCCAATATCCAGCTATTACTAATAACGCTGTAAACGAACATAGGAGTGCCTATATCTTTTCAAATTAGTGTTTTTGTTTTCTTTGGATAAATACTCAAAAGAAGAATTGCTGGATCATATGGCAGCTGTATTTTTAATATTTTAATGAATCTCAATTCTGTTCTCCATAGTGGCTGTAACACTATACAATCCCACTAATAGTGCATGAAGATTCCCTTTTCTCTATACTCTTGCCAACATTTGTTTGGTGATTTATAGATGACACCTTTTATTATTTTTTATTCTACTGACCCATAAGATCCTTTCCATGGGACCCCAAGGAGCTCCGACTCAGTCTGGCCCTGGTTCCTTCAGATGCGGCTAGGCCAGAGCTATTTGGGAGTGTGCACAGCTGGGAACACCTGTTGCCGATGGGAGGGATGGAGGTCTGCCATGTTTACTGAAAGATGGATATCTCAGGTGGTAGAGAGGAAATCAGGAAATCTTTGTCTAATTTTTCATGAGTTCCTTCTCTTTAAGTGACATTGTTTTGTGAAAGGCATCTGTACTTAATATAGTAGGGCCGCCACCACCAGGCACCACACACCAGGCAGCTTAAATAACAGAAATGTATTGCCTCACAATGATGGAGGCTAGAAGCCCAAGATCAAGGCATAAGCAGGGTTGGTTTTTTTCTAAGGCTGGGTGAGAAAATCTGTTCCATGCTGTTCCTACTGTTTTTGGTGGTTTGCTGCCCATCTTTGGTACTTCCTGGTTTAAAGAAACGTCACTCCATCAATGTCCTCATCCCATGTGTTCTCCCTATAAGCATGTCTATCTCTCTGGGTCCAAATTTCCCTCTTTTATAAGGACACCAGGCATATTGGATTAAGGCACACTCTAATGGCCTTATTTCAACTTGATTACTTCCATAAAGAATCTCCAAACAAGGTCATGTTCTGAGGAACCAGAAGTTAGGACTTCAACATATGAGTTTGGGGGAGGGGCACAAGTCAAGCCACAGCAGCACTGAGTAATTTAGACACATGGAGATAGTCTGATTTTTTCACCATTCAATGCTCCAGTGTCCAGCACAAAGCATGACAAATACTGGGCTCTCACAAATTTGTTAAAGTAAGGAGCACACTGAGTAATCCTCATTTAATTATACTGGGGGTTTTCAGACTGGCTTTTCATGAGGTGTTAATTTTCCTTCCAAGATGTTGATTACCCTTGGTGATGTGGGAATTGGAGGACTGTATAGTTAGTAATCCCCAATCCTCAGTGTGGCCAATTTAATGTCAGAGTCTTCTCACATGGGTACTTTCAATTACACGATTACCAAGTATAACACTGACTGACAGTGACTTTTGTCTGTGCTGGACAGAGCCTGGTGCAGGGTACACAGAGCGATGAATTGACCTGAAAGCAGTGACAGTCAGAAGGGGAAAAACGCCTGAATAACAGCGTTGGCAGCCCTCTGTTCCTGACATGGAAATCTTATTCTGCCTGCGACTCCTGCCGATACCAGGGTAGGTTGACACATGAGCATCTGTGTGGCCCTGGTCATGGGAACGCTGCCCAGGCAGTCGGGGCAGTTGTCACAAATGTCTTTGTGACCGCGGGAAGGAAAGCCCGTTCTGAGAGATCTGGGTCCCATCTGCAGGAGTAGTAACTCCTCACAAATTAAACCTGGACTCAGAGGCGCAAGTCGTAAACCCTGAGTTGGCCCTTTATACTTCCCACTGGAATTGTTCATGCGCATCAACAACAGATGGAGAGATTAATGAGACACATTCTATTCAAGTGGCGTAAGTCGGTCTGAAATGCGGATGCAGCGCTCTCATTCGGCAGAGAGTGATGTTGGCTCCAGTGGGAGACTGCGGTGCGCTTCCAGGCCTCCTGGGCAGAGGTGGGGAAACCTTCCAGCACCACAGTAGGAGGGCCGCGTCAGGAAGCAAACCTGTTTCAAACACCTGTGCCCTTTCCACAGAACATTAGAGCCCCCAAATCATGCCCCTTGAGTTGTTTCTAAAATGGAAAGACAGACTCAGAGAGCAGGCTGGGAGTTCTGGGGTTGGGGGCTGGTGTGTGGAAAGATCAAGCCAAAAAGAGAAAGTACTCATGGACACAGACAACAGTGTGGTGATTGCCGGGGTCGGGGGATGGGGGGGAGTGGAAGAGGGTATAAAGAGAATAAATGGTAATAGGAAAAAATCTATAATGAAAACCAAACTATTAAAATAAAATAAAGTGGACGATTACAATAATAGCAGAAGAGCATGGGTCCAGTTAGTCACTTGTTTGTTTTTCTGTGTTGTGCGCATTGTGTTTTGGAGTGGACGGGTCGGCCGGCGGGGTGTGCCTACACGGCCCTCTGGGCCAAGACTGGAGAACAGATTTGGGGGTCCCCTGCTTCTTGTTTGCTTGGAAAGTAGCTTCCTGCTTTGATTCAAATTTGCAAGGCCTCATGGAACAGGAGTGATAGGGAGCTTGTTGTTGACTGTTCATGTTAGAGAGGAATCGTACCTAGTGTCCCGAAGGGGCTCTCTGCCCATGCGCCGGCCGGTGAGCTCCGGTGAATGTGAACCTCGCTGCACCTCAACACTTCAAGCACTCAGGGTGCAGACCAAGACCGAGTCTCCAGTGCTCTGAAGACCACAAGAAACTCTGAGTCAGCTATTGGGCTGCCATAGTTTCCAGCCCCAGAGTCAGCCCCAGGTCAGCCCCATCAGGGCTCAAGGGGCAGCCAGAGGATGTGGGCTGTCCTGGCAAGGGCTAGAGCTTTGCTCCTGTGCATCATCAGGAGCCAACTCAGAGGACAGTTATTCTTCTCATGATGAATCCGCACCTGTCGCCAGAGCTGCCCTGCCACGAGGGTGAGGCTGAGGACCTGACAGCCCTTAATTCTCGCCTGAACTCATGCCCTTTGTGGAATACAAAGTGGTCACGGGCTGGATGCCACTTTCCAGGATGACATTCCAGGAGCTGCTGCCTGCCCAGTGCTTGTAAAGCTTCAGGAAGGCTTTGACTCCAGGCGAAACATCCCGGTGCATCTCCCCGTTGGGTTTTGTTTGTTTTGTTTCTGACCTGCTCCCTGATTAGCTCCTGCTAATCTGTGGTCTGAGGGCGCAGGCCTTGCTTCCGCCAGCATCTGCCTAACACAGCTGGAGCGGGACTCTCGGGTCCACCTGGTGGGCGCCGCGTTTCTGTTCAACGTTTGGAAAAGCTCAAAACAATACAGTGAACACTTATGTACCTTCTCCCCAACTCTGTCGAAAGCCATAAAGTCTTAGAGCCACACTTGACATCTCCTGGAAACCCATTTCCTGTCCCTCCCTGCCCAGAAGTAACGGGGACCCCAGATCTGGTATTTTTCAGTCTCGTGACTCTTCACACTCTGGGTGTGCACACATCCTTAAAAATATACAGTGTCGTTTCGCACATCTTAAACTGTACACATGCTACCATTTGGTACTACTCTCTGTAACTTGCTTTTTTAAGCCAAGATTTTGTTTATGGAGATTTCTCCATGTTGTTTCATTTTTTATGAAATTGCTGAGGAGCATTCTTTTTCTTTAATATGACATAATTTATTTATCTACTTTCCATTTGGTTAATATTGATGCTGTTTCCTTTTACTTTTCAGCACCTTTTACAAAACAGCGCAATACACATTCTAGTGCCCGTTTTCTAGTGTGCCGGTGGAAGACTTTTTTCTCTACAGCTGGAATTGCTGGGTCTCCTAATACTGCTGAGTACACACCCCTGCCAGGAGTGTGTGAGGTCCCATTTCTCCACATTCTCATCAGCCCTTGGTGTTATTGCCTTGACATTTTTTTTAAGAATAATTTTTTAGGCAGTTTTATGTTAATAACAAAATTGAGAGGAAAGTGCAGGAATTTTCCCTGTACCTCCTGCCCCCACACATATATAAATAAGCCTTCCCTCATTATTAACGTTTCTCACACATTTTTCACCAAAGATGCACCTATGTTGACATCTCATAATCCCCCAAAGTCCGTCGTTTACCTTGGGGCTCACTTTTGGTGTTGCACACTCTAGGACGTGCACAAATGGATAATGAAGCACACCCACGATTCTAATACCGTTCCGAGTATTTTCACTGCCCTGCGCATCCTCTGTGCTCCGCCTGTTCGTCACTCCCCGCCCCCACCCCTGGCAACCACTGACCTTTCACCGTCTACACAGTCTTGCCTTTCCCAGAATGCCATGGAGTTGGAATCAGACAGTATGCAACCTTCAGCTTGGCTTCCTTTGCTTAGTGATATGCATTCAAGATTCCTCTGTGTCTTTTCGTGGTTTGATAGCTCATTTCCTTTACATTAACATTTTTCTCCAAATTGAGGGTGTCTCACCGTTGTTTTAATTTGCATTTCCCTAATGATCAGGGCTGTTGACTATGTTGTCCATATGTTTATTTCCAGTTGTCTTCCACGGTTTGCCTCTTTCTATACTTTGCCTCTTTTTCCATAGATATGTTTGGGGTTTTTTTCTTACTCATTTGCAGGAATTCTTTATAAATTTTGTACATAATTCTTTGTTCATTTTTAAGCTCTGTGAATATCTTTTTTCCCAGATGGTGTCTTATCTTCTAACTTTGTTCATATATGTTTTTAATGAACAAAAAGATTTATATGTGTTTTAAAGATTGTATTTATTTATTTTTAGAGGAAGGGGAAGGGAGGGAGAGAGAGAGGGGAAGAAACATTGTATGGTTGCCTCTCCCACACCCCCTACTGGGGACCTGCCCCCCAACCCAGGCATGTGCCCTGACTGGGAATCAAACCAGCAACTCTTTGTTTCACAGGCCTGCACTCAATCCACTGAGCCACACCAGCCAGGGCAAAAGATTTACATTTTAATATAACAAAATGTACTTGGTTTATCCTGGGGTTTTTTGGTTTTGTTTTTGTCTTTTTAAAGACATCTTCCTACTCCTCAAAGAGGTCATAAATATACCATTCTACACTTTCTTAATTAAGTTTTACAGGCCCTCCAATCTTAATTTAGGTTTCTAATTGACCTGGAATTCATTTGTGTGTGGTATGATGTACAGATCTAATTTTATTGTATTTTTCATAAAGATCACCAATTGCCCCAGAACATTTTTGGCCTAACCTCACTTTCCCCTACTGATCCAATTTTCCCCCTCAGGGTGAGGGGAGGGGGTGGTGGTAGTGGGGGGGGGGGGGGGGGGGGAGACCTGGCTCTGTGGGAGGGGGGCCACCCCATGGGAATCACCCTTGTAGAGGGATACAGCACCTGCTGCAAGTGCCGAAGTGGGAGGGAGTGGGGAATAGACATCTCAACCTCTTTCTTCTTCCCTCCCTTTCATTCTTTTGTTAGTTCCCATTGATCAAACCCAAAAGGAAGCCAGAGGGGGGAACACAACCTGTAGATGCATTTTCCCCAGGGCCAGAGCAGGGCGGCAAAGGGCAGAGAAGGAATCTATGCGGGGCGCCTGTGGATACCAGCCTGTGTGCTTGTCCGTGGTGGACATCAGCCTCATTTTATCCTTCCTTCTCCCAGAGACACGTCACTCGGTTTCACTAGAGTTTTACAACCTATGTATGTTTCCCAATGATTTGAATGTTTTGAAAGTAGGTTTCCCAAAACTGGGCGGCCAGTCTGAATGAAGCAAGCTGTGCAGAGAAAGAGCTATGTTTCCCCTGTCGGAGAGACAGGCTGAAGGGTCTTCAAGTCATGTGGTGGCTTCCAATTTCCTGAGACTCTCTCAGACCCCCTCTGGAGAAGCCTATCCTCGGCTACCTGCTCATATTTAAGAGCAGGTTTAACAGCTGGATGAAAGTATTGGGAACCTGGGCAAGCAGGCTAACATTTATCTGCACTGATTTAGGGGGGCTGTTTATTGGAGAAACCCCTAGTGTCCATCTGTTTAGATCTTTCCTCTCAGCCTACCAGATTTCCTGGTGAAAGTTTTACAATGTCCTGTCTCGACCAAGAGGCAGAGGAGGGCTGGCATTGGGCCTCGTATCTCCTTCATTGGGTAGGATACTGTCTTAGTCCTTTTAGGCTGCTATAACCAAAAAATATCATGAACTGCGTGGCTTACAAACCACAGACATTTATTTCTCATAGTTTTAGGGGATGGGAGTCCAAGATCGTGGCGCTGGAAGATTTGATGTCTGGTGAGGGCCGGCTTCCTCACTGACGGTGGTCTTCTCGCTATGGCCTCCCATGGCAGAAGGGTCCGGAGAGTTCTCTGGGGTCTCTGTATAAGGGCACTCATCCCATGCATGTGGGCTCCATCCACATGACCTAATCACCCCCCAAAGGCTCCACCTCTTAATATCATCTCGAGGGTTAGGTTTCAACACATGAATTTGGGAAGACACAACCATTCAGATGACAGCCCGTGGCCATACCTTTCACCATTTCTTTTCCTTCTTTTTATACAAGAGTCTTTCTTTAGAAAGTATATAAAAATGGAAATGGCGATGGTTCCAGAACCTCTTCTCAATGCAGTTTGGAAGTGCCCTGTTACAAAGCATTTCTGCTTCCACAGAACATTGCTACAAAAAACTGGCACATTATTCTGGTGAAGGAGAGAAGTTTTCAGTGTGTTCTACAGCTCATTTCCCACCAAACATGTTCACAGACCCACAGGGAAGTAAAAGGCAGAAAAGACAAAGAGGTATCTTCCTGGCCCCCTCCCCGACATCCAGAAGACTTCCTGGTCACCTGCCAGGGGATTTATCTGCAGTGTGAAATGCAGGACAGACTCCAAGGGTTACCTGTTTTCCAAACAACTTTCTACCTAATCTTCCTTAATTTAGTACCTCCTTTCTTCCCAGTTCCCATGTGACCTGATATTGCTGGTGCCTGGGCCTCTGAGGTTGCCGCCCTGTGAGACGGCTTTGTTCACAGCACTACCCACTGTCGGCTGAGGATTCGGCAGCAGCAGGTCTGCTGAGTCACTTATCACCCACCCACCTGCATTCCAGCTTCCAGGTCTCAATGTGTCTCTTCTGCCTCCCGGCTGTGCCTTTCTGTCCTTTTAAGTAACCCCGTTCCTGCACTTTTACTGGCGTCTATGGAGGGAGAGAAACTAGATACCTGTGTTCAAATATCCCAAATCAGAATCCTTTCTTCCATTTTCCACAAATTTATTAGCTTTAAGAGGAGAATGGTTTATTAACTTATTTTCAATCTTTATTGATGTGTAATAGACACCTTCAAAGCTATTAATTTTCCTTTAAATAATCTTCCCAGAGATGTGATATTTAATGCAGCAGTTGCCATTGTTGTTCACTTCCAAATTTGTGGTCATTTCCCCTGTGATTTCTACCTAAATTTGTTCGTGGATTTTTAAATTTCTAAGTATATTATAAAATGATCTTTTCATTGCTGATTTTTAATCAACATGTGGTCAGAGAAGATGCCTGTATGACATCGATTCTTTGAAATGTGCTGAGCTGTCTTCTGCCCTCCATGGTCACGGTCAATTTTCGTGTATGTGTTCACGTGTGACTGAAAAGAATGTGGACTCTCTGTTGGTAAACAATTCTATGTATATCTACTAAATCAGATTTATTGATTTCATCATTCTAAACTTCTACGACTTTGCTTATTTTTTATTGGCACGAATTTCTTCTCTGTGATTATTTTAGTTTTTGCTTTATATATTTAAGACTATGTGGTTAGATATATACATGTTCATGATTGGTAGATTCTCATTAAATTTTACATAAGGTCACTCTTTGCCTGTATTAATATTTTTATTTTATCTGACTATGATTTATTCCCCACAATTCTTTTGTTTTTATTTAGTTTTTCACAGTATATATTTTCCATCCATTTATTTTCAACTTTCCCCTATCTCCTCTCTCTCTCACTCCATGTGTATATTATTTACTTTATTTTTATAATTTAATTTTTAAGCTTCTTTTTCCATTACAGTTGTCATAAAGTATTATATTAGCTTCACATATACACCATAGTGATTAGACATTTATATGCCTTACAAAGTGATCCCACTGAGAAGCCTACTGCCCATCTGACTACATGGGCAGGGTGTAGCTGTGGCTCTAATAAGTAGTGTAGAGCTTCATTAAAAACAATTTAATGTATTCTTGAAATATGTGCTTGCTCCTATACTGACAAATTCTAAATATACCAAAAAATCAACAATGAAAAATTTCCCTCTCATCTCCTTTTCCCATCTTCCCAGTCTCTCTCTTAGGAGGTGGCCAATATTATTAGTTTCTTGCTAGAGATAATCATGTGAATATAAGTAAGTATATTCTGTATACTTATTTCTTCCATGGTGGCATTATATGCACTATTCTCTACCTTGTTTTTCCTGTTTTAAGGATTAATCCTTAACTATATATCAAGGATTTCCTCATTCTTTTGAGTAACTGCATATTCTTTCACTTTAAATATATATACTAATCTATTTACCCTATCTCCCATCAGTGGACTTTTAGGTAGTTTCCAATCTTTTACTTTTACAAACAACGTTGCAATGAATAATTCTTGTATAAACATTATCTAAATATGCGCAAGTATACTCACGGGGGAAATTTCTAGAAGTGAAACTGCTGAGACAAAGGGTGTATGCTTTTATGATTCTGATAGATACATAGGTTTTGTCCCATTACCTCAGTAGAGTTTTGCTGGTTGACACTCTCACTGACCAAGACTGTTCTAATTTACTCTAAGTCCCACCCACTGGTTTTCCCACTTCCCCAACGATCACACAAGGGCCAGTCAAAAGAGGCATCGCTTAGGAGTTTAAACAGAGGGAATCTTAAACAGGGAACAGGTTACCAAGGTGATGGAAGAGCTAGGAAAGTCAAAGGTGTGACGGTGAGGAGCCCAGGGACAGCAGGGAGCTCCGCCTGCCCAAGGTTGAGGAGCCTGGCAGCGGCGTGGCTGTATTCCAGAGCCAGGGCCGTCCAGAGGAAGCTGGATCTGTAGCAGGCCTGCCAGGCAGGAGCTGGCAGCGTGGAAGGGGGGTTGGCAGAAGGGAGCCAGAGAAGATGTCCCGTGCAGCAGAGGGTGGAGGGGAGAAATATCCTGGTTTCTCCCTTCCTTTTTTTTTTTTTTCTGCCAATGCCTCCCATTTCTGAAAAAGGCGGGAATTTAGCAAGAGAGTTTGGAAAGTGTATTTTCCTATGAAAACAAACAAGGGTAGGGAAACATGGGGGAACGAATGGATCTGAGAGCAAAACAGGCAAATGAATGGCATGGTTCAATCTCTTCGCTGCTCAGCTCTTTCCTCGCCCTTGATGCCTATTGATCTGCCATGCAACGACTTTGTCCTCTGCCTGACAGAAAGCAACTACCCTTTGTACCAGCACAGACGCTTGAGACCCTCTCCCCAAATGGGAACATGTAAAGCCGCTCACTCACCATATAACACCAATCACTCACCATGTGTGTCTCAACAGCCTAGGATCTTCCATCCACGCCTGGATGTCTTCTCTTAGTTGAAAACTTAAGTAACATCAACACCTCTCATATAAAATCACCAGGGAAGGGAAAAGGAAAAAAATGACTAATATGGAACTGCCAGAGCAGGTCATTCTTCATGTCTGTATCTGTCCATGAGGCTGTAGCTGATATTTACCGCTTTCTTCTTCCACCACTCATTCCATATTCCCTTTGTTTTCTGCCAGCCCTGGGCTACCTGGGAATCTTTACTTGATAGAGTGACTTGAGTCTTTACTCCCAAATGGTCTGAATTTTTAATACCCTGGCTTTACTGGGTGCCATAGCTTCCACTGACTTTTACTATTAGTCAGGAAATACTAAGAGGCACCCGAGAGCATCCTTTCTGTCCTAAACATAGATTTCCCTGCCCCACTGTGTATCAGAGACACAAATTCCCCTGAGCAGTTGCAGTTATTCTCCTCAGCTAATATGATGACCCCTTTCTGTGCCCACCGGTTCAGTGAAAGGCCTGAAGACAGTCGCAACCTCCAATGCTTTGAAATCACTGTCGTCCCCAGGAGACTCCTTCCTCCCTGGGAAATCAGTATGCTAATTGGGCAGAGCCCACAGTTGCAGGACTGGAAGCATTGTATGAATGGGCCACGAGGCATAGTAAGTGGAGTCACTCTTCTATCTCTTTGCTTCTGGTCCTGTGTATTCCAACCGTGGGGGGAACTGCACAGACACTGGGTCCTGGTTCACGGCATTATCATCCTGTATACGTACAGTATTATCCTGTTCCAACAGCACTGGGGCGGTCTCCCATCTGGAGCACGGTTGAGCTTCCAGCAGGCCATTCTGTTAGATGCTTCTTGGTGACAGGGTACACGGTAAAGCCAAGAAGGCGGAAAGGGGCTGGAAATGGATTTGAGAAGAAAAAAGGCAAGTAACTGGCAAGCTCACCAAAGCCACAGTCACCCAATGCTTTAATCTTTGCGAATCTGGTAAATGAAAAATGACATCTCAATGTGTTTTTATTTTTCATTTCTTTTGAATGTCTTTTCATATATTACAAGCCACTTGGATTTACTGTGTGTGTGTGAGAACTGCTAATATTTTTTGCTTGTTTTTCTTTAGAATGTTAGTATTTTTTCATGCTTTAGTGAAGTGAGCCTCTGTCTACAGTAGGAATTGTAAATAACATTTCCCCAGATTTTAATTGGTACTTGATGATACACAACATTGAAAAATATATTTAGCTCTATTTCTGGACTCTTAGGCCTATTAACTTTTATTTCTTGTGACTTTATAGTTTAATATTTAGTAAAACTAAATCTTCCTTCACTGTTCTCTGTTTTCAAATATTCCTGGATAATGTGGCTTAAAGTTTTTTTCCATATTAGTTCGTCTAGACTCCCCCCAATAATCCTGATGTTCTTAGGTTGACATCACATTCCCAAGCACCACTGTCGACTGGGCACTACATGACTTGGCCCCTGGCTGCTCCTCAACCTCGGCTCCTGCTGCTCTTCCCCATATTTTCTCTGCCTCCCCCCAACTCTGGCCCCTTGCAGTTGCTCAAGCATGCCAAGGCCCCCCATTTGTCCCCAGAGTTTTCTCTTTAACTCTGTTCAGCAAGTGCGAAAGGCCTCCACCCAAGGACCACGCTCCCAGTAGCAGTTGTTTGGGTAGGAGTTCCCCTGCCCTGGGACTTTGAAGTGTGGCGGGCCCAGAGTCCCAGTCAGTGAGTAGTCGATTCAGGTCCTGGTGCTGGGGCTGAGTCTTATTGTCTCTGAGCACTACAGCCTCCATTTTCCATAAAGCCACTTTTTTCAGCTGCCTCTCTGAGTGGCATTGAGGGGTGAGCCTGGCTCTACCTCTGCCCCATCAGGAACACATTTCACCCCTGTTTTTCCAAGCAGCCGACCTGTTCACCATCACTGTGGGCTCACGGCTCTTGTTCCGCCATTGTTTGGTTTCCATCTGTTTTTAGTCTTTGGAGATGTTTAGTTTGTTTCTGAGACCAGCTGTGTTTTACTGCATTGCTCTTTTGATATTTTATCTCCCATTTTCACGCATTCGGAAGAGAGGCTGTGTGATGAACCATGAACTTTCGGCACCATCTTGATGGGACCATGCGCTTAGATTGGCAGACACTCAGTTAAAACACTCTGAGGACAATTTCACACAGGATGCTGCTAAAATAATACATCAACCCCCCTGGTATTGTGTGGTGGTTTTTGGGTGCAAATGCTGGACATTAGCACTATGTTTTTTCAGCAGCAGCCCAGCTGGAGGAAATGCAGGTGGGCGTGGCTGCAAATTTGTGGTCTCCAAGCCCAGCAGGGCCTTCTGCAGCGTGAGCTTGCGCGACTTCCTCTCCTGTTTGTTTCAGCACTTGATCTGGCCGCTTCACTGTGTTATTAATATCAGCACCGTCACCGTTACCATCATTCTGATTGAGGCCATCAGGTTAAACCACGGCAACAACTCTCACTCTTTCAAACTGGACTCCTTCTTCCTTCCGAGTCTTCATCTAAGGCTTATTTCTCAAACTGCCCTAATTATCACCTCTGGTTTCCTATGTCGTCAAGTTCCTTTCATTTATATTACAAAAGCTATGAAACCTATCTTTTATGCCTGGCTTTTTTTTTAATCCCAGGATATTATCATGATTAAGTATCATACCCTTGAAACAGTAAATAAGGAGAAATTCTCCTGCTACCCCCACCTTACCCATCCATCAGGGAAGCGACTCCTTCCACTCTTTTCTCCTTCAACCCACCGCAATCAGGTCTCCACTCCCATCGCTCTTCTGAAACCACACAAGGGTCACTCATGAGTTTTCATTGCCGAATCCAGTGATGCAGCCTCGGGTTTCATTGCTTGGCTTTTCAGCATTTGCCACTTTCCCCCTTTGGAAACCCCACACCTTGCCTCTTACTATGGGATTGTTTTAGTCCGTTTAATGATGAAATCATCGTAGGGGAACCACAAATACTAGACACAGGACCAGACTTATTTTTGCATTACTTGTTTCACTCCAGAATTTAGAATGAGTATTGTAATAAGGATTCCTTCCTCCCCCTTTCTCTCACTCTTCCTTCTCTTCTTTTGTTTCTTTTTCCCTTTCTTCTTTCCTTACCATTCTCTGTCCTTTCTTTCCTTCCTTCTTCCCTCCTTCCCTCCCTCCTTCCTTCCTTCCTTCCTTCCTTCCTTCCTTCCTTCCTTCCTTCCTTCCTTCCTTCCTGTCACCTTTGCAGATTGACAGCATTGCCTTTACTTAATTTACCTTTATTCACCACTGAAATGTTTTCAGTTTTGCCTGTGGGAATTGCTGATGACATACTGTGTTATAAAACTCAACTTAGAAAAATGGTAATTGGAAAAGAAAGTACAGATGTAAATGATGTTGCTAGCAGAGTTACAACCCATAAGCTATAAATAGAGTAGCAATAGTCGGTTTTCCTCTGATGAGCTTTGATTTTTTTCCCCCTGTAGCCTCAAGACATGTTTCCTGGGGTCAGGAAGCAAGGAAGCATGCACATTTCAATTTTGTCTTCATTTCCCATGGATGACTTTTTTCCTAGTACGATTTCCTCCCTCAGCCTGGCCTTGCCATTCACAGCCTGAAATGGACTGCTCCAGACAATCCTGGGTTGTAGCAATTGCTCCCTTGGGCTTCCAGGGAGAACTTCCACCTCTAGTATTGAAGAACTGGTATAAACACCAAGAGGTGAATTGAATTCTGGAGTCATGCCTATCACAGTCTTTCTGCTGGCCTGGCACTTGGATATATTCAGTAGACTACTTTGGACAGAAAGCATCAGAATACCCAACAAAAAAATGGCTTAAATAATACAAATTTAAAATCACACATAACAAAAGTTTCCTGCATAGAATATTCCAAGGTCACATCTATCATTCAGTAGCATCACCCAATGCCTGGATTTTCTCCATCTTTCTCCTCTATGCTTCTCTCTGTATTGGCTGTGTCCTTAGAATTGTTTCCTCATAGTTAAAAGGAAACTTTTGATGGCAGCCTTGCCCTGGCCAGTGTGGCTCAGATGGTTGGAGTGTCATTCTTCAGACCGGAAAAGTCATGGGGTGGATTCCTGGTCCGAGCACATGCTCAGGTTGTGTGTTCGATCCCTGGTCGGGGCATATATAAAAAGGCAACCAATCAATGTTTCTCTCTCGTCTCTCTCTCTCTCTCCCCGCCTCCTTTCCTGCCTCCCTTCCTCTTTTTCAAAAAGCAATGAAAAAAATGTCCTTTGGTGAGGATAATAAAAAAGATGGCAACCACTGGTGCAGGCATAATCTATGGATGACCTCTTGTATTGTCATCAGTGTTTGACTGGAGAGGACTAAGAGCTCAAGCTCTAACTACAGAAGAGAGCTGTGTGCTATTTTAGCTCTCACATGGGCTTGGTGTCCAACAGAACAGAAGAAAGGGCAGGAAGGGGAAGGCTTGTTGAAGGCACCATCGGATTTGTAGGCTCCTAGTTTTCCCAGCTGGTTCTGCTCTAGGAATGTTGTCACCAGTGGGTATGGGCTCCAGCCTTTGCCTGTTGACCACACTCAGCATGTGGCTGCTGAGCACCGGCTGGAAGAGAGAGAACGTAGTCACCGCCCTTCCTGTGCTATGACTCCCTGGCAGTCCCTGGTGAGGTGAACCCATTTTAGGGTTCATTTTGATCTCTATTGAGGGTTAGTAATATGTTCCCTTTTGTTTGTACCCAATGGTGACAGATTAAAATAAAGTAACGAAAGAGGTCAGATTTTCACTGTTTGTTTATTCTTTCAACCATGTACTCAGAGTACTGTGTAGTAGGCACAGTGTCAGCCACTGGGGTCACAAGATGAATCAGGCAAAAGTTTACATTCAGCCCTGGCCGGTGTGGCTTAGCAGGTAGGTGTGTCATCCCATAGCCAATGGTCCGTGTGTTCAGTTCCCGGTCAGGGCACATGCCTAGGTTGTGGGTTTGATCTCCGGTCCAGGTGCAGAGGGAAGGCAGCCA
This sequence comes from Artibeus jamaicensis, assembly GCF_021234435.1. Lineage (NCBI taxonomy): Eukaryota > Metazoa > Chordata > Mammalia > Chiroptera > Phyllostomidae > Artibeus > Artibeus jamaicensis. Next base: position 14,632,888 of record NW_026522056.1, on the reverse strand, counting down.
ATCAGTGCTTCTCTTTCACATCGATATTTCTCTCTCCCTTCCTCTGTTTCTAAAAAAGCAATGAAAAAATGTCCTTGGGTGAGGGTTCTAGAAGAAGCCTACATTCAAGGACTCACAGGCCTGCTGTTTGAGTGTGCAAGGTTTTCCTTCTGGTCCCATTGCTCTGTAACACTAAAACTTTTCTTTATCTTTTATGCTCTGGATAGTCCTCAGATTGTAACTCTAGCAAGTTATCACCGGTCATAAAATGAAAAATATTTGCCTTTTCTGTTCATTCTCTTTTGAATCTTGGGCAGTGGGGACTGGAAATGACAGCGGTACTCTGCACTGGTTGGATTTTTGCTAGAGGGAGGCAGTGCATGTCCTGCCGTGACTTGGTTCAAAGAACAGCATCGTACACCCCAGTGCATGTGAGCAGTCCTGAAACAGCGTGAGGTCTGAAGTCACATCTGCATCATCTGTGCCTAAACGTTTCACACTGGGGATGTCGCTCACACTCTCTGCCGCTGCAGCAGCCCAGTCCTGGCCTCTGATGTCCTTTCCCCAGACCAGGGACTCAGCTAGGTTCCGACTTGGGAGAGAAGAGCTGGTGAGGCTGGTGAGAAAGGAATTTCCTCTTCCTGTCCCTCCCTGGAAGAAGAGGACTTTCTCTGACCTCAGTGCTCAGAACAGAGCATGAAATGACAGCATGAAGACCCCCTTTGCATCTTAGAACAGAAACTTCTGGATGTGCTTTTGTTTAGCTTTGCTTCAACCAAAAGGGAAAGTTAAAGGGGCAGCTCGAACTCACGGGTTATTGAACATGTGTAACAAACAATGGCCAAACTTGTTCAAACCAGTGTGGATAAGGCTGGGAATTCATGTACACAAATTGGATTAGAAAATAAATGTGTGACTTAGGTTTCGATTTGAGTCATCTGTTTGATTTTTCTTGAGTTTAAACTCTCATTCCTAGTGTAATACATAGGTGAACTTGCTTGGGGAGAGGAAGGCACTTTATTTCTTTATAATTTAGTGCTCTTTGGCTAAGAGCGAGACTGAGGAAATCAACTCCAAAGCATACTCCTTTGGCTCACACATCTTTATCTCACCCACACGGGATGACTTTTTCGAGGGAGATGTAACAAAGATAATATTTAAAAAGATAATCTGCTTCCTGCTGTCAGAGACTGTCAGTTCAGACCAGGCTTGTGATTTGTGAGGGAAGCTGAGTCAAGTGACCTAGATGAGGCTGATAAGATTTCCCCAGGCTGCGGACTTGCGGTCAATGCTCCACAAACTTCTCCCACCAGTGAAGACAAAGGTTCAGTTTCCCCACAGACTGACTCTCACTGAGATGCATGGCCAGAAATGTTTGTCATAGCACAATTTGTAATGCACAATAATTTGGAGATGACCTAAATATACATTAATTGGTGATGGGTCAGTGAATTATGGTTTAATTATGCCATAAAAAGTCATACAGCTATTTAAGATCTGTATAGGAGGATGTTTACTGATGTGGAAATATTTATGCTATGATATGTGAAAAAACATTGAGGAAACAATAATGGTACGAATTCAATTGATTAAATTACATAATCATATGCATATATACACAAATATGCATATTTATGTAGCAGTTTATTCAACAAGCATGAATGAGTGTCTTTCATGTGTCAGACAAGTGCTTGAGGCTGAGAATATAGAGCCAAGCAAGACTCATTCAGTCCCTGCCCCAATGGAGTTTCTGCTCTAATATGCATAGGAAAGGCCATGGTAGGCAAATACATCAAATATTCATGGTAGGTTTTTCTGGTGGATGAGTAGCTTACATTTTCATCTTTATGTGTTTCTATATCTTCTAGATTTTCTACTAAAAGTAAATACCTTCTAGAGATAGAAAAAGACGGCAAATGTTATCTTCAAATGGGAGCAGGGCTAAAAACCTGCCCAGCTACACGAGACTGTCCCTGAAACTGAAAGAGCTTTGGCTTGGAGACCAGGAGATTGTCACTAACCCACTATCTGAACACGGCCAGGTGACTTTCTTTATTTAAGTCACAGGTTGTTTTCCTGGCCAATGATGGTCTCGCCAGGTGATGTTTGAAGTTCTTTCACCTGTGATGCTCAGAGACTGGAACAGGATTTGGATGGTGCAAATAATTTCCATAGAAGCAAATGTGCAGCCAGTATATCACCTGCTCTTATAATCGTCCTAATTCACAATTTGGTTGTAGCTCCTTATCTTACATACAAATGTTACCTTTAATTTAGCTGCAAATCATTTTTGAGCATTCTAGGCATTTCCTCCTCCATCCTCTGTCTTTTCATGTCTTGGAGAAACCAGGGGGAAAATAATATCTTAATCTCCTGCTCATCAGCCTCTCTGTGTCCCCTAAAGCAAACAATTTTCCACCAGTTATTAACCATTCTGCCTTGTGCTATGGTGGATGTAACAGAGGATACAAGGGGAGATTCAGGCATGATTTTGACCCAAGTAGCTTAAAACATTGCTGCAGAGAGGCCAGGAAAGCTTGTGACCAGTCTGAGAATGCCACAGCCACACATCCAGGCTGATCCGTGTTGTTCCATCAGAATACGTTATAGGTGTTCACACAAGGGAGACAACAGCAGGAGGACCATACTGAACAGGGTGGAAAAGACACTGAGGTCAGGGCCGTGAGAATTTGAAAATAAAAACAGAGGATGCACAGGTAGATTTGAACTTCAGATAAACCATGAATACGTTTTTAGTATAAGTACACCCAATATTTGGCACATATAATATTTCACAGCAACTGAATGCTCAAAATTATTCATTGTTTATTTGAAGTCCAAATGTACCAGGGTATCCTGTAGTCTATCTGGCAAGTCTGACTGGTGTTAGCTCATGTGTCAACACTCAAGAAACTCACCTGTTCCAAGCACTTGATTCAAATTTCTATCCCCTTGTCTTGGCCATTTTAGGCCTGTACTGGTTTTAGCATCGAGTTTCTACTGGGCTGGTTGGTTACCTTGAGCTAGTAATTCATGGGCTTCTGTGCCTTATGGTACTGTTTATAAAATGGAGATTTTTGTATTGATGCCTGTGTGTTCTAGGGTATTTATTGTAGCATAAGAAAGTTAGGTGTTAGAGAAGAAAGAGAATCAGACCACTCCTGTCAGTGCTCCACTAGAAGAAACTCACACTCTCTTCTTAATTTCCAGCACATGGAATCACTGCTGCTCACTACTGTCTTGTCTCTGTTTCCTCAGTCTGGGCACAGCGGAGTCATTCACTTCTTCTGCTTTCTTCTCCCAACTGCCTTTGCATCTCGTATGTGTGGTGTGATAGCCTTCCTGTCACATCCGGTCCGGCCCTTCTCACGCTCCTTCCCTAATGCAGTGGCCCCTACAACTCCTCTTGAATGGTTGCTGGAGAAGAACAGAAAATAATAGATATTAAATCCCCAGTTCTGTCTCCCCTGCCCCCACAAAAAACACCACCACCGCACAACTCAGAACCAGAAACAGCACTTTCTGAACAGGATGAAATCAGCTAGATTTCCACCTGTGCCGATCACCCATTTCCCAAACATGAGAGTCCTGCCTCCTTACCGCCTAAAACTGCAGGTAGAGACCACGCCCCTTTCCTGTGCTCTGCGGCACCTGTGTGGCGTTGGTCGGCACACAATCATTTTTACACAATTGATGGTGATAGATTTAGAAATACTTTCCCTCTTGTCGATTAAGTGCTTATTTGTATGAAGTAAATTCCTTTTTTAGAAATGATGAAATGATTATATAAATCTGCAGTATCAAAGGTCATTATCCGAAGATTACTCATATTTCTATTTGTCATCATCAACTAGTTAGCATATTAAATTTTTAAAAGGTTACCTTTATCATAGCTTTAAACAGTGAAATACCTAGCAAGAGATCTTTTAAATGTGCAAAATCTCAAGGCACAAAATATAAAATACTACTGGAGAATTAAAGAGTAGCTAAATAAATTGAAAGGCTGTCCGTGTTTATGAACTGAAAAATTCAATATTGTAAAATGTCAGACCTATCAAGTGAATTCTTCTGTTCAGGAAGATTGGGCCTTCAGAAGAGGTCATTGCTTCTATTTAGTTTGTTACTCATTTAAACTCTGTGCTTTGTCCTGAGCACGCGTCCTGGCTCCAGTGACTTGTGGGGCTTAGTGGGACCGCCAACGCTGCCGAGGTGGCTAAGGAACAGACTCAGCTACTCGGATGCCATTGGTCCAGAACTGGCTCTGGATACAAGCAAGTCATTTGTCTGTTGCCTGCTTCTGGGACAGGGTTACTTTATAGCAGATCAGATGACCCCACCCTAATTGGAAACCGTTTTGGATCACAAGCTCATAAGAGAGGCCTCACAAGACTCTAACTGGCACAATTCTGTACCTGGTTTTTGTGGGGCTTTAGGGCTGATGTTGGAGTTTAGTGTAACCCCCAGGAGACACTGCATTCTTCTCACTTTGCTGTGACACAGGCTTGTGTCTGGTGTGAGAAACAGCTTCCAGGCCCATGTACAACATACTCCAGGGGACAACTGACCTTGTGTGTTAATTCTGACCAAGGACATGAGAATTGATCTATGGAGTCCAAGTGACTCCTTAGAAAAGACAACACCTCCCTTTGAGATCCTTAGGAAAGCCCACCTCCCACCTACCTGACCCCACATGCTCAGGTATGTAAGACGGTAGCTGCCTAAAGGAACATGGGCCTCCTGACTTTTAAGTCACACCTGTGACTTGGCAGGGTGGTTGCACCTAATTTGGCAAAGGCCTTGTACTTCCTTTTTCTGTATTGAGGCCGAGCAGGAGAAGCAAGGAACATAAATTCTGGAAGATTAGATTGGTTCAGACAAGGTGGCTGTTGTTTAGCCAGGGCCCAAAAAGTATTACAAAGGTCACTGGACCCACTTCTGTTTTATTGAGAGATTTCCCCAACCTTAGTCAGCTTCGCTGCAGTAATAAAACAGCACTGAGTGGGTACAACAAATTCCATAACAGACATTTATTTCTCAGAGGTTTCAAGGATGGAAAGTCCAAGATCACGGGGCCAATGTGGTTGCATTCTTGACGAGAGCCCTCTTTCTGACTTATAGATGGCTGCCTTCTTGATGTGCCCTCACACAGTAGAGAGATAGACATAGACATAGAGAAAGGGGGGAGAGAGAGAAAGAGAGGAGAGTTTCTGGTACCTCTTCTTGTACTGACACAAATCCCACCACAAAGACCCCACCCTCATGACCAAGTCTAACCCTAATCTCCCCCCCACCTCCTAATGCCATGACATTGGGGTCAAGATTTCAACCCATAAATTTTGAAAGAACACAAACATTCAGTCCGTAATACCCCTTTCTCTAGTGTGAACACTACTGCTGATGTCATTTCCCTGATGACTGACGTCAGGAAGAGGCTGTATCCAGATGTGGAAGGACGATGGACATCTGCTGCCCTTCTGAAGACTCCGCTGAGCAGGGATCGGTGGGGGCCCCAGGGACACGATCTCCCCCTGCAGACCTAGAAGATGCTGAGCCTGGCACCAAATCTGATTTGTCAGACATGACTCTGTGCTAAACCTCTCCCCCAGGTCTCAATGGGACAGTTAGGACATTTCTAGAAAATGATGGAACCATCTTCTTTCCCCCTTTTACCTTCCCCCTTCCTCTTTCCCCAATCATTGAATTAAGACCAGGTTAACTAAATGGGTACACTCGGTCTTCCAGGGGCTTCCTTAGTACTGACCTCAAATCCCTTGTATTGGTCTCTTCCAGGTGTTGCCGTCTCAGGCCAAACACCCAAGGGCAGGCACCTTCTCTCATTCTGGGTCTCCAGCAGAGTCCACGGCACTCTTCTTCATTCACTTAGCGTCACAATAGTCACTGGTCTGGAAAGGCCATCAGGGACATCCAGTCTGTTTCCTCAGAACTAAAGATGGGTTTCCAAGGCTGCAAAGAGGTGAGGAGATGGACCAGTTTGAACAAGGCTTCCTGACTCTTTCCACCACTCAGACCAATCTCCCTGATGGGGCCCCAGCACAGTCTCCAGGTGCGCAGGCGTCCCAGGCTGCAGGAGCCGGGAGCCCGCTGGTCAGAGAAGAGACGACTGGAGCAGTGTCTGTGTTTCTCAATAGCTTCTCGAAGAATATGCTTCAGATTTCACTTTCACGGAAAGGCAACTGAGGATAGGAAGTCTACTTAAGGATGGTGAGCAAACTTTCTCCTCCTGGAAGCTCCCCTGACACCTTGCTGTGCCCCTGATGTTGTGGCCTCTGCCCTTAACGAGGCCTGTCACCTATTCCAATGATTGACAGCTGCCTTTGGCAAGCGGAAGCCACCGGTGTCTCTGGGCCTGTGAGTTAGCAGTGGAGCAAGGTTCTTTCATCTCTGAAAAAGGAGGCAAGAAAGGAGGAAATAATAGTGCAGAGTCAGAGGCAGGAGAGGATTCTTCAGTTTGCTGGAGGCTTAGAGGCGGTAACATGGCACAGAGTCTATGTAAGGAGGTTCTCTCCTCAGATGTCAGGGGAGGCTTGAGGCCAGCAGGCGCTATGTGAATAGGTGTAAGTCGTGTGGGTGCCTGTGTGCGTGTGCTAGAAAGAGGAAATGGCAGCAGTGAAGGGCTATCATTTCAGGCCCTAGTGAGCGAGTACCAGTTTGCTTTCAAACTGGCTCAGCTGGGTCATGGGAAGAATGAACCTGGAGAACAAGCCCCTCATTCCTTCCAGAGGAGGCACCAACAAGAATACCTATAAACTCTGCCTTAAAGAACTTGATCTTGTTTACAGGGGCAAACTTGGAACAAGTGGTAAATAAACCATAGTGACTGCACAGTACAATGAATATGGACAACAATATTGTACTATAATTATGTAATGTGATAAGTATCACTACATGTCACTACAATGGCAATCATATTACAACATATAAACATATTAAAGTAACATGCTCACGCTACACACCTTAATTTTATACAATGTTATGTTAAGCATGTTCAATAAATTAAAAATATCTGTGGTAGAATTTTTCTGACTTAACCTGAACTTGTATAAATTCACCGACCTATAGTTACAGTATCAGGTGCCATGGAGACTGTTCGCTGGGGAAGTGAGAGAACAAGATCTACCAGATACTCTGTGCCCAGATTTTGGAAGCCATTGTGAAAAACCCAAAAGTTTACTCTGGTTTTCAAATGCCATACACTTAGCTAGCACATGGCTACACCATCTAAGACCCTACCTAAAGGTCGAGGCCCTACCTAATCTCTCTCTGCCAGTTTTGGAATATTCTTTGAATCCAAGAACACTTTGGGTGCAGGGAGGCTGGGCGTTGGGGGTACCTGTGAGAACAGAGGGTCAAGGTTCAGCTCTCCTCAATCGCCCCATGGGCATGGTGGGAGGACCAAGTCGCAGGCTCAGGGGGGTGTCTTTCCTCAACTGTGGGTGTGCGCAGCACTCGTGCCCAAGTGTGTACTGTTCTCTAGGAAAGTTCAACCTGGACTGGGCTTCCCCTGCCCCCACCGCCCCCTGTTAAATCCTAAGTGCTTTCATTGCATAGAAAGCCCTCCTAAATCTTCCACATTTAAAAGCTTAAACTGTGTTTAGAAATCATCATGGCAAAGCCTGTGCGGGTCCGGATAAAGGATTATAAAAAGACTTTTTATTTAGTTGGAGCTCATCAAAAGGTTGAGATGAGAGGGTTCGTTTCACGGCTGCATCTGAGGGGTAAATAGGTGAGGAACAGCCACAGCAGCAACCATGACAATAGTAACGTCTACCACCACCACCGGTGTTTGTGTAACCCTTGCTAGGGGCCAGGTATTGTGCTAAATGCTTTACAAACCTTATTCCACTTAATTCTTGAGACCCATCAAGTGCTTAGCCAGGCAAAGAGGCAGAGGAGGAGTCTCCTGCCCCAGATACCTTTGGACTTGTTAGTCTAAATGGCAGAATTTTAAACCATATGCCAGAGTGAGGCGAGTATGCAAGTGGGTTCATCACTGTTCTCAAAGGAAGAAATTATTTTATTTCTCTGGAAAGGCCATTGAAATCTATTTGGCTTAAGTATATGAAGACCTGGATCTCCAGTCATTCTGTGCTTCTCATCCTGGAAAAGAACCAATGGGAATTCAAGGCCTGGCCAGGTGCTCAGTCATTTCCTGAACAGCATTTATTACTTGTCCACCTTGCCAGGCGTGGTGGCTGGGTGCTGACATATTGCTGCTGATACACCTGGTTTAAGGATTCTTTTATATTTGGAGCATGAATTGAGTTCCAAGACCTTCATCAGAGGCCAAGAGAAGCAATGCTTAATGGGGTTTAATGAAAAAGGACACGGCACATGGGTTCGGAGACCTCTCCTAACCTCAGGAATCTATTGCTGGAGATCTACTTTGATCCCCCAGTGTATGGCATTTTTCTTAGGTAGTGTCCCTTAAGCACAGCCCAAATCCAGGTAGAAGGCAAAGCTGACATGATCAGAGGGATGGTTAGGACAAAACAGTGGGCATGTGGGTAAGTCTCAGAGACGTGAGAACAGTTGCATTAGCTACAGCCCACTTGGTGCCCCTTTAACACAGTAGCTGCATTTCTGCAGTGGATTTCTCTTTCCCTGTCTGGTTTTCATTTCTGCCCCAGATAAAGCTTCTTCCTCACTTTTCCTGGTCAAATCACTATGTTGTATACCTGGAACTAATATGATATCATATGCCAACTCCAATTAAAAAATATTAAAGACCTTTGGAGCTAACCTAGTGGGTCCCAGAACATAGTGCTCTGTAGCAGGCAAGATGCAGCTCTAGTTTTAGGGGAACCCTGGCATAGAAACACAGCCCTCAGACCAGTCAAGACAACCGAAATGGTGCACTATTCTTTCTGGGATTTTATGGCCCATGGGAAACACTTCCACGGTTCTCCCCGAAGTCTGTGCCTTCAGGTCTAAAACTCATGGTTTTGATGGTGATTGGGGATGATGATGAGTTTCTGTACATGGGACAAATGAATAATACATTTCCATGCACTGCTGCTGAAATCATAGTTCTAAAAATGGTAGCATTTGAGACCTGGTCTATTTTAAAGGATCAAGTTTGGATTAAAATGAGAATAGTTCATGTACAGCCAGAGAGCAGTGGTGCCAAAGACATAATGCAGCCCCTCCGTAACGGTGACCAGAGAGATGGGGCAGGATTACGGCAGAGCTCATTAGACCAGGCTGCCTTCCTCCTCGGGGCCGCTCACCATCTGTCAGCTCACAGCACTCTCTCCGGTATTTAAACAATTTCCAATTGCCATCTCTTAAAATAAAGCTTAATATATTCACATCTGGTGGTTGCCTGCTCCAGTTATGCCTAGCTGTGGCCTTTGCTTAAAAAAAAAACACAACAAACTATTCTGTGATTGCTTTGTGTTGCTTTGCAAGCGTCCCTGGATCCAGGATTTGCAACTCCCTTTGATCGCGTTGTGATGGCCTCTGCAAGTGACAGGAGGGGGAGGACATCTGAAGTCTGCTTGTCCACGCTTCCGTGGGTACCAGCCCTGGCTGCATGTCAAAACCATCTGAGCGATTTTTTTACAAGTACAGATTGCCGAGCCCTGCTCCAAACCTGCCAAACAGAAGCTCGAGGCATGGAGCTGGGCGTTTTATTTTTAAAGGCTTCCCAGGTGAGTCTGATGTGTGGCCAGGGTTGCTAACCATGGATACGAATGATGTTCTAAAGTCTTATCAGAAATCGTCAGTTTCGCATCTCTCTCTTAAAGAATCTTTTCTTCTGTGTTGCCAGTTGATGTTTTCATTCTGTGTATTAATAATGTTGAAATGTCTGCGTTTACTGTTGAAATATCAAGAAAATTGGCTTAGATAAATCAGTCGTGGAAGGGCCTATGGAGCGAAGCGTTAGAACTGGGGCTGTCATTCACATCAGTCCCTAAAGAGGAGCCACTGGGCTTGCTCTCCAGAGTCTGTTAAGTCCTAGTGCGCTGAGGTGTGTGTGCTCCTCTCCCTCCCTCGGATGTGAAAGAAGGTCAGCTTGGGAATTGAGTTGAGTTGGTTTTGAGTCTGGGCTCCACCAAGTTCTTAGTAAGTAAAACCTTACTTTCTATTAGTCGTACGATGAGTGCAACACATTTTTTGTTGTTGGATTACAGTCGTTTTAGAGCTGTGATTCCTGCCTGGCACACAACAGTTGCTCAGTAAATGACAGTTAGCCTCGTCTGGTGTGTCATGAAAAGCCTGGCATTTGGGTGGGGCTCTGAGCACTTTGGGGTGGGCTATTCGTTCTTCTCAGGAAGCTGGTCACCAAATATTGAATAAAGTTCTTGCCTCTCTTGGCTTCCGTTTCAACTTTTTCCTGTTCCAGTTATCCCCTTTGGTATTTTCCCCTAAGCATTTAAAGATGGAAATAAAACAGTTTTGCCCCTCTGGACAGTAAACCCCTTCGGTGTCTTCTCAAATTGAAAGCTGACAGCCAGACGATAGGATAAAATACCTCAGTTTAAAGCAATGTTGGGGTGAAACTGCAGTGCTGGTCCACACCTCCAGTGCCCCCAACAGAGAAGGACAATTGGTGATTTCCACAGGAGCCTGGCACCACCTCCTCTTGACTCTGATCTTCACCAAAGCCTTTCCTCCCTCCCCTGCCCGCCTGCCAGGGGAACACAGCAGCTCCCTCCTCCTCTGCCTTTCCTCAGTTCCACATCTTCTAACTGCTCTTCTGAACCTTGGGGCTATTTTGAGCCCAGAAGCCTTAAGGACAAAGCTCCTTCTTTGCAAAAACCCTCATGGGAAAGGTGTTAAAACTGTCTGCAGCTAAGGGAATTGAGAGGACTGAGCGTCTGGGTTAGACTTGTGCTCTCCCTTTTGACAGAGTGAAACCCTCGCTGAGGAAGAGGGAGGAGTCTCCACTGAGGAACACGTCCCTGGTCTTGCATAAATTTACATTCATGAATTATAATGCCGGCTCACTTCTTTGGATTCCACGTTATAAAGCTGCTATCTGGTATTACTCACCAACCCTAAAGGAAAGTGTGTATTTGTTAAAATAGTCCAGGTTGAAAAGGTTTCGGGACAGATGGAGATTTTGCAAGATGAGACAAGATTACCAGATAGTGAAGGAGAGGAATGGAGTGGGTGGGCGTCTGGGGTAAAAAGTGCTTCAGAGAACATGTTGGTTAGGACGTTCAAAGTGCAGATGAAACGAATGAACAAAGAAGGAGGACAGGGCAGAACTCAGCAGGGCAGGAGTAATCGGGGACCTGGAATTGATGGGTAGGTGACTAATGGTTTGCCCTGAGACTAAGAACAGAGCTGTAAGTCATATTAAGAAAGGGAAGTATATTCAGTGTGAGACTATTTGGCTAGAGAGAGGTGAGCAAAATGAATGAGGTGATTTAAGATGAGGAAGTCCCCAAAAGTCTATGATGGAAGAGAACTTGTCTCTTCCTGACTACAGAAAATGAATGTGACACACCGGAGAGAATTTCTAAAGGAAGGGAAAGGGCAGCCAGAGAGAACTGAGAGAGAGAGAAGATAGAGTCAAACAGAAGCAGAGAAAGCTTTATTGAAAACTCACTTAACAGAAAAACTAGAAAACTAAAAATGAAATTTGGTGTTTGGGACAAGTTAGATAAGTGACACCAAGATATACTTACTGATACTAACACACTTATCTGGATAACAGCGACATACATAGTACAAAGCCAGGAAGTCCATCTCCCCTGTAACGTTACAGGAATAGCAGAGCCATCAGGGATGACTAGAGGAGTAAGAGTCAGACACAGCAGAAAAGCTCTCGACTTAGGGGTAGGACAGACCAGGGTCCATCTAAGCTCTCCCGGAACTTTGGTTTCCTTGGTCTGCCAAACAGGGACACTGTGTACCCTACACCAAAGAATGCTGAGAGGATTGAATGAGAGATTTGGCTTGGCACCTAAGAGGTCCTTGGGCCTCCATCAGCATGCAAAGATGCACTGGTACCCCTGAAGCCCTTCTCAGGGATGGCCCTTGTACACTGTAACCCTAATGGGCATCAGGTATTTGTCAGATTTCCAACATCCAGGTGGACACTCAGGTTACTAGGGATTCAATTTGCTATGTGCAAGCTCTTGACAAAGGGGAAATGCATGTTTTTACTGAGACATGTGAGAACTTTGTCTCCTTAGCTGTCAGGACTACAGAGTTCTTTTCAACAGTGGCTCAGAGTTGAATGGATAGAGGCAGGAATCAAGTAAATAGTGTGTCATTTGTAAAGACAGTATGAAATACTGCAATGGTTGGCAACTTGCTTCGTTCTGGTTTGCATCTTCTCATATCCTCAACTGTTGTATCAAAACATTCGACCATGACACCCTGGCTAGTGTGGCTCGGTGGATTGAATGCTGGCCTGCGAACCAAAGGGTCACAGATTAGATTCCCAGTCAGGGCACAGGCCTGGATTGCCGGCCAGGTCCCCAGTATGGGGCGCACAAGAGGCAACCACGCATTGATGTTTGTCTTCCTCTCTTTCTCCCTCCCTTCTGCTCTCTCTAAAAATAAGTAAGTAAAATCTTTTAAAAAATTGACCATGAAAATGTTTGAGCACGAACTACTCTATGAGAGCTCAGTAATGGTAGCCATTTAACTTGAGGTTCCTACCAGTTCTCCTTGATCAAGTCTCTTGGATGCTTCATTTTGCTTTGATTTTGTTAATGACCTCTTTTGCCACATGGTGAGGTTTTGGCTCTGCATTGATGTTGTTCTTTGTTTCTTCATTTTTTGACCTATTTGCATTTATTTCCTGACATTTTCAAGATATTTCATGTATGTTAAACTAGAAGGTATGTCTTCCCATTTTATGTCCATTTTATTTTGGTTTGCTTGTGTGGCAGGCAGAATAATGGTCCCCGAAAAAGAAGTGCATCTTAAGCTTCAGAATCTGAAAATGTTATGTTACCTGGCAAGAGAGAGCTGAAGTTTCAAATGAAATCAACTGAATTTGAAACAGAAATTAACCTGGATTTTCTGGGTGGGACCGAGGTCGATTCAAGGGCTTTAAAAGTGGAAGAGGGAGGCAGAAGAGTAAACCAGAGTGATTAGATGTGAGACTCAATCTGCCCTCACTGGCTTTGAAGATGAAGGAAGGGGCCATGAGCGGAAGAGTGTGGGAAGCTTCTAGAAACTGGAAAAGGGAACGAAACAGATTCTCCCCCAGAGCCTCCAGATGGAACACAGCCCCACTAACACCTTGATGTTAGCCTAGGGAAACCCATGACCAATTTCTGACCTCCAGGACTGTAAAATAATAAATTCTACTGGTTAAGCCATGGAGTTTGTTGAGACTTCTCAGAGCAGCTATAGGAATCTAGTATAATTTGCATGTCCTACAGTGTTAACTCCGTCAATACAGTAGCATCAGATAGAGGCCAGAAGCCTGAAAATGAGCCCCTGTGGTCACAGAGATACTGAATCTCCCAGCTGGGGGCTCAGGCCTGGATGCCAGGCCCCCGAGAAGCTCCGTCAGGAGGAGCAGGAGCGGCATTGCTGTGAAGCCTTCCTCATCCCTCCACACCAACCACACACTCCGCTGGACTCTCAGCGGCTCACTTCCCGTTCTGGTCCTTTATTTACCAGAAGTGTCTCTCCCTTTTCTGAGAACAAGTCCACTTCACCACGTGGTGAGAAGCTGTTCGGGAAACACGTGCAAAGGTTTCATTCTGAAAATCTTAATGTGAGGGCTGATGTTGGGAACCTCAGAGACTGCATGCCCTCAAGTTCAGTAATGGTTTAGAGGACCAGTGAATGGGAAACGTCTCGATGGTCCATTTGGCTCTGCAGAGACTAGTTTTTTGGATACCTTCTCTAGCCCTTCACTCTAAAAGATGTTCGTCTCTGTCCATCTACAGCACCTTGGATCCAGAGCTCCTCTGAGCTATGGTGCTCATGTGCTCATGGTGCTAGTGGTGCTAGACATGTGGAATCTCTGCCTCAAGATTCCTGAAGTTTAATGAATGGGGTGTTTGAGTTGTTGGTTTAAAGTTATTAGTTACATCAGCTGGAGAGATCCGTGGTTAATGGCATTTCTGGGGTCATAGGAAGGTGAAAAGAGGGGTCGCAGCTTATCCCATAGACACGGCCCTGCCCAGTCACAGGACGTCAGCAGGGTCACCGTCTCCTGGATGGTCCAGGAAGAAATCTCACTGCCGCTCTTCCACAAGGACCAGCCCTGGTCACTCAGGACGTCAGCACTTTCCAGGAGTGGTTGATAAATGTCAGATTTCAGTGAATTTGAAGTGAGCTTGACGTATAAAACAGAAGCCTAAAATGGAGATCCTGGAATGTACGCAGTAAGGTGGGAGACGGTCAGCATCATACAGCACCTGGGTCACCGTGTGACGAGTGTTGGCGGGTGAGAAACACAGGCTGCTTCTCCTCCCTCTCTTCCAACCGCCCTCCCTCTCTCGGCCTCCCTCCCCACTCCTCCCCATCTCCTTCCCCCTCTTCCTCCTCCCCTCCTCTCCAACTTTTCTTCTCTCTGCAGAGTTAGAAGCTGCTTGAGGACCGATGACGAGTTTTAATTCTGTTTCCCTCCCACGAGTCCATGCTCTATAGATGCTCAGCACATCCCCATTGTTACAGTCCCTGCTATTTGTCTTTTTAGAAAGCATTTTATGTTTTCTACTTTACATTAAGGGTGGGATGACTACTTTGTATGTTATTTTATTATTATTTTCATTTCCAGCTTTAATGACGTCTAATTAACAAATACAATTATATATGTAAAGTGTACAGTGTGATGATTTAATATACCCATACACTGTGAAATGGTTACCACGATCAAGTGAATTAGCACGTCCATCACTCACAGAGCCAAACAGGTAACTAGGGGATGGATGTGCTAATTCACGCTACCCTTTCTGACCTCTACGTGTTTTAGAAGGACTCCTAAGAACAATGAGGTGAGTCTTTGCTGGGGAAGATTTGGGGCCAGTGTTTTAGGATCTCGTAAATCCTCTTCATGGAGCCTGTGGGAGTGCTTTTCCAGGCTCGGAGAAGAATGCCAGAATTTAAGAAAACAAAACAAAACAAAAAAATCAAGCCATTTTCCACTGTGCATTATACGTCATCGCAAAAAAAGGACCCAACAAAAAAGGGAGGCTCGGGGCTGCAGACGTGTCTGTTCCCAAGTAGAAAGCGCCTTTTTTCTCCGGGCTGGAAGCAGTAGCAGGCGTCAGCGGGCCGGCAACAAACTTCCCGGAGCCTTCGGTATTAGGCAGGATGTTAGTTTGCCAGCTTCACGGAGGAAAGGAACAATGGCTGTTTAATTTGCTTTTTATAGCAAAGCCCATTTGGGAAGAATGAAGACAGGAGGATCTCAGAAGAGCTTCCTTTCCCTGAGGGTTGGCCCATCTGCTGCGAGAGAGGAGAGTGTGTTGCGGGCGGGAAGCCACGCCAGCCAGGGCCCTGCGCTGCCCTCAGCGTTGCCCTGTGCCAGGATGCTGGCCCACGTGGCCACTGGACAAATGACACACTCGGGGTGCTGGGAGTTTTGTTGGGGGCCCTGTCTGAGGGGCAGACAACCGAATTCTGTCCGGGGATGACTGAGACATATGTCCCGTGAACACCCTAAGCGTCCTTTCTCCAACAGAGCCTCTTTTGTAGGGCGTTGCTCGGGGAAGGAGCAACGGTCGAAGCTCACCACGGCAAATGATGAACCGTTGAACAAAAGTTAATCAAAGGATTTCTAAGGATCACAGACCCACTAATGTCTTTGGGTCATTTGTTTGAATATCAGTTTCTAAATATAATGAATTGAATGATCAGGGCTATTCTATTCCTCTGGTGTTATAAAAACCAGATTGGAACGTGCAGAGGCACACTGACTCGTTCTAAGCTACTATGCTTTTTGAGTTTTTTATCTTCCCCTTTCTCAAGTTTTGACATCTTTTTGGAGTCTGTCTGGAAGTACTTGCTTCATTCTTCTTTTTATTTCTCCTCATTTCTACTGAAACTAATACATTGCTTTATTATAGTCACAGGTAAAGTAAGAATCAGATAAGCTCTGGAAAGAACTTAATGAGTTTCCTATGATCTTCACCGATGGCTCTTCAGGCCACTCCCAGCCCTGTTTTTGTCTAATTCTTGCATCAAGCTTCCTGCCTGTCCCACAGGGACCTCCAGGGGGAAGGTGCTTTAGACTGTGGGGGAGGGTATGTCAGGGGTCTTTCTCGAATGGCTCTGACTGGGTTGAGGGTTCGAGGCCATGGCTAAGACAAGAAGCTCTGCTGGGAGGTAGGTTCCCAAACTCAGCGAAGTGTGGCTCCCTGGATGTGGGTTGTCTTCACGCGTGGCCTTTCCCCCTCAAAGCCAAGACAAAAATCAGTCAAGATGCTCTGTCTTTGCCTCATAGTTTCACTTAGATGCAATGTACATACCCCGGTGAGTCCTCCTGCAAGATAACGATCATTTTAGCTCTTAGATGACACCATTTCGGGATATACTGAATGACCACAACTGCTGTTGATGAAGAGATAACAGAGTGAAAATGTTGGTCATTTGAGTCTCTCACTAATTTTTTTAGTCATGTTGGTCTGATGTGGTAGTGGGAGTTAAAATTAGTCTTATGACTATTCTAGACATGAGAGATGGAAAATTCTCAGGTCATTCAGTTTACCCTTCAAACCTCACATAGGATTATGGCTGCCTGTCTGTGGTCTGGCTGATGTCACCTCCACAGGTTTCCTTCTCAGGAGAAACAGAGTGATGAGTGAAGATCTCAGTGGTGGAGGGATGTTTGCAAAGGGTCATGCCAAACGGTGCCATTCCTGTTTCGTGTGGTTGCCCCCCGCCGAGGGTGAGTCCGCCCAGGGTGTCAGACACTGGTTTCAGTCCTGACTCTCCACGGACCCTAGAGCAGGTCTCTTTAAAGTGGTCTGGTGCCTCGTTTTCTCTTCTTCGCCAGCGCTGTCCAACAGAAACAGCACATGGGTTCCCACTCTTAAAATGTTCTGAGAGTCGCATTAAAACAGTAAAAAGAAATGAGTGAAATTAGTTGAACATATTCTATTTAACTAATACATTTCAATAATGATCATTTCAAGGTACCATCAGTATGAAAGTTAATGAGGTATTTTACACTTCTGTTATTTACACCAAGTCTTTAAAATCTGTTTTGCGTTTTAAACTTAATGTCCGTTTTATTTCAGATTAGCAACATTTCCAGTGCTCTATAGCCGCATGCAGCTGGTGGACAAAGCCCTTCTACATAATGGAAAACCTGTCTGTTGCATTTTTATTTCAAAAAGAAGTTTTTTTTAAATTATTCAAAAATAGCACAAAATGACATCGCCTTATGTAATATTGACTCACAGAGGTAACTGTGCAATAGGTGAATGGGTGTATTACTCTCAGAAGCAGGAGAAATCAATGTCTATTGCTTTTGAAGATCATTGTATAGTATTTTGGAGTTGAATGAATTCTTGTTTTAAAAAACCTGACAGATACAGGTAAGGATACACGCTGAATCCAAGACAAAGAATATAAATAGTCTTATTTCCTTCATGGGTGGGAGGCTCAGATAAGCGTCGAAAGGTCAGATGAGGAGCCTGTGAATTACAAGCAACCACTGAGGCAAGGCCGAGAATAGTCCAGGGCAGTCAGCTATGGAAAGGTGGACCTCCCAGAATTAGCAGAATCAGCATACTAGGGGTGAGACACGCTGTGAAGATGTCCCGTGAGTAATCCACTGTGCTTTGAGGGATATTTCACTCATGAGTGTAAGTAAGCTCCTGGCTGTTAAGAGTAATCTTAAAGGAGGCCCTAGTGGTTGAGCTGATATTTCAAGGTTGAGGCCTGTTAAGAAAGATTTGAGTGAAGAAAGGGTCTGTTGTGATGACAAGCACAAACAGGAAGGTGGCGGCTTGAAGAAGAGTTGACTAAGCCACGGTAATCTTCCCCATCTTGTCCAAGGCGGAGGGTGTTCTGGCCCCGCAACGGTGCATCTCAGGTGCTTGGCAGGTAGACTCCATCGGCAGAGAGGGCGGCCTCAACGGGCGGCCTCAGAGCGCAAAGAAGTCTCCATCCGGGAGATCGCACGCCCTCTGCTCCGCTGGCGTAAGGACAGTTGCTGACCCTTGTCCAATACCTGCGGTGTCCCAGGCTCTTCAGTGATTCTCTGTAAAACACATCGTACCAGTCTGCTAGGGCCATCATAACAAGATACACAGACTGGGTGCCTTAAACAACAGGAGTTGATTTTCTTCCTTTTCTGGAGGCTGGAAGTCCAAGATCGAGGTGCTGACAGGGCTGGTTTCTCTCTTCGGCTTCCAGAGGGCTGTCGTCTACACACGCATGCACCTGGTGCTTCTTCCTCCCCTCTGAAGACACTAGTCATTGAGTGATGGCCCTACCCTGAGGGTCTCACTTTAACTCAGTCACCTCTTTAAAGACCTTTTCTTCAAACGTGTTTGCTTATATTCTGAAGTACTGGGGGTCAAGACATCAATATAGGACTTTTAGGGAGACACAATTAGTTTATAACACAGGTAGTTCCCATCTTACAGATGAAGAAACTGAGGCCCCGTTAGGGTGACTTGCCAGGGGTCAATAAGCCAGTGGACACTACAATCCAGCCTCAGTTTAATGTTTTCTATACCATGACCACTTTGTCTCTTAAGGGAAAATGTTGTATCTTGTTGGGGCCGTGTAAGACATGTGGAAAACTCAGGTGTTCTCATTGCCTACATGATGTTTCATGGGGAGTGGCAGAATGAGAGGTGGGGGGCAGGGGGTGGGGTAGATGGCAGTGGAAGCAGCTAGGGGATTGGAATGGCACCTGGGTGTGAGCTTTGGCTCTGTCATGTACTAGGTGTGTCCCCATGGTCAAGGTCTGCCCTCTCTAAGTTTACATTGATTAATATTGATTAAGCACAAACACTTAGCACTGAGCGTACATCATCTCATTCCATGTTCACACCAGCCTATGAGGTAGCTACTATTGTTACATCTCTTTCACAGTTGAGGGGAAAAGGCTCAGAGAGGTTAAGTAACCTATCCAAGGTCACACAGACAATAAGGCCAAGACTCAGAACCAGGTCTGTGAATTCCCAGACCTGCACAGTTACCCATGATTAGGCCCAGGAGTGTGACTTGGGTTTATAAAATCTGCTTTTTCTAGCAGAAAAGCCTATGTTTTAATGTAAAAAATCTCCAGAGTTTTATATGTTGACTAATTTAAGTTTCTTAAAGCCACTAAGCAGACTGGTCAAAACACACTAGGGAACCTCAAATTGACATGGCACTTTCTCCCGCCTGCGTGTGAGAAGGCTGGACCAGGCAAGCTGGCGGTTGACCTCGCTTGACCTGCTAGTTCAAGAGCCTCCGATACCAAACGGAATTGATGAAATGTATTTTAGTGGCCATGGCAAGACCTTGCAGCCTTTGGGCCCTAACCAGGGGGATTGAATCTGTGCCTTGACAGTTAGAAGCTATAACGAGGAGGCAAATTCCTTAATCTTTCTGAGCCTCAGTTTTCTGGTCAGGAAATTGGGAACTGTACCTTACACGTGGGTGTGACATGTTTGTAAAGTGCCCGGCAGACACCTGGTAGGAGATGAGAAAGTGTTTAGCACTCAACATCACCCGTCTCTTGATGGGGCCTCTTTAGGGAGGGTCTATGTGGCTCTTTGAGGGGACAGTGACAAGACTGTCACCCTGAGAGTTCACACCCCATATCCTGCCATTTTAACTTTAATTTTGGAATCTTAAGAATTTCTTAAAAAAAAGAAATACCACCCTTTGCAGAGAGGGTTTGGTTAACACCTTAGCAGAAATTAGTTGGCCTTTATTAATTCCATGAGCACTTAGTGAATCCCTAACGTGGTGAGAGCGTAGTTCTCAAACTCAAACGTGGCTCAGAAGGACCTGAGGAGCCTGCCTGTAATAAAGACTCTGAACTGCCACCCAGATTTTGAAATGGAGTCAGAACGGGGCCCGGGAATCTGCATTTTCGCTATTTTCTGGGGATGCCGATGAGGCACAGATGGTCACATTCCTGCCTGGAAGGACCTCCCAGGCTGCCCTGGCCACTACTGACACCGCCCCTCCCACAGGGTGGCCACCCCTGGGCAAGCCGCTCCTTCGGGGGCGACTGGGGGTCGGCCAGGCAGGGGAGGGAGGCAGAAGCTGGAGTCTGTCTTAACTAGATGAGCTGAAGTCAGATTTTTTGCGGCAGAATTGAGCAGCTCATTCTTAATAAATGTAAGTAATAAAAGAGGACCACATTAGCATCCTGAAATAAGCAATAACTGGCAAGATTGGAATATAGTATGTTCCCAGCTCCAGGCCCTTAGTTACCATTTGCATAAACAGCCCAGTGCACAAAAGCTGCCATACGTGGTTATCTTTGTCACCAGAGACCCGGGCAAGTAGGGTGATTTTTGCCTGTAATAAAGTCACTAGTATGCAAGTGGCTATAACAGGCCCAGCTGCCATCAGTCATTTCTCAGCTTCCCACCCACACACCTCAGTGTGGCGGATCTGTTGGTATCCCCCGTCCCTCCCTGAGTGAAATCCTTTGAAGATTCAAAGGAAAGAGGATGTGGCACAAGGCAGAAGCCTGCACCCTGGGCTCAGCACCTGCTTGGCTCCGTTAAGGCTGTGTCCCTGCGTTTCCAGTGCTGGGTCTGGCTGTGACATTTGCTGCCCAGGTTTTTTTTCCAACAGCATCTGCAAGAGACTCTGCGAGGGTCCAAACAAACCACGTGGTGTTCTCTGGAGGCTGAGCTCAGGAGCGTGGGCGGAAACAGCCTCAGGTCTCTTTGCTTTCGTTCTGCCTGAAACACTCGCACATACCACAAGTTTTTTTAGAGGTTAGACAAATTTGCATCCTTCTCCCCCAAGCCAGAGGAAGTGCTAGAGGAAGTCATGTGTTAATAGAATGAGGGGCGGGGGGGGCAGGGGGCTTAGGTTAGGAAGACAGGCTCTTCCTGGCAGAAACCCCAGTCACCTTTAAACCATTAACCCTTGAGGCTACAGATCAACGGGGTTACCCCACTTGGAGTTCATTGCTTATTTCAAAAGCCCAGTCTCTTGCTCTCTCTCTCTTTAAATCTGAGCTTTAAACTAATCAGCTACAGTTTGTCCAACAATTCAGATCCAACTCCTTTGGGACAAACAGCAAATCACAGACAGGACAGCTGCTCTTAATACTGACAACACCGCAAGAATCCACCCAGCAGCACACAGGGTGTTGCCAGAAAATCCTGGGGTTGACCCCACAAGTGAGGGCCACAGGAAAGACGAGGTCCCCGCAGGCCGGTTCATTTTTGCCTTGGGAGCGTGGACAAGCTTGTCTCTGGTGCCTTAATTGGTTCTGCACTCTTTTCTTCCCTTCATAAATGATATACATCTAAGTTAGCCAGGCCCCAAATTAGACCGTCTGTAGAGCTGAGCCACTGCAAGGGAAGCCATTAAACGATTGGCATGAAACAGCAGGACACCGGAGGGTACGGCGTGGAGAAAGCACTAGTAAAAGTAGAAGGAAAGGACCCTTGAAGATACTGTTACCTGTGCGAAGAAACCTCAAGTGTGTATCTAAACCGCTTCTGATCAAACTTGAAAATGAGTCTGTGTGCGTCATCAGATGCCAGGGGGGATTGGAGGGCCCTGTGGCCTGTCAAAGTGTTCTGCCCCTGTGTTGCTCAGCCATGGGTACCGAGCCCCACCTTGCACTTGGTTTCCATTAGGGACTCCCTGTGCCAAGCCTGTCTGAAGTTTCCGAACTTACTGAAAGTTGGGGTGTTTGTTGGGCAGGCCCCATCCTCGAGTGCTGAGCATCCTGCCGTCCCCTGTGGCGGCTCCCTTCCCTCATCTCTGGGCCTTGTTTTCTTCCTCTTGGATCCGCCCCTGGTGCCTCCATATTCTTTCTCCACTATAATGCAGATTAGGTACCCTCTTCCTCCAAGACCCTGATGCCATTGTCTGCCCCCAACTTGCTTTCCAGGAAACAAAAGCAGGGAGTCACAACAAGAATTCATCTTCTGTGGAAACGGCATGTCTTTAGAGAAGAGGAGCTTGGGAGAGAGGTGTGATGGGCCCTGTATCAGTTAGGATGGTACTGATCTAACAACAAGACACCTGAGAGCCCAGTGGGACTCACACCTCACAAGTGAAAATCTCCCAAGGGTTTCCCGGTGCTTTCCCAGTTGGGCCAGGCCACTCAGAGGTAAGTAGACCAGGTGGTTTTAAATAGTTCTCTCTTTTAAAAACATGTCTACTTTACTTTGGTTGTAAGTTACTAGAACCCAGCAGCAAAAGTTGTTCTGCCATCCCCAAGTTTGGCATTTCCCAGCCAGTTAGGGATTATTATTATTATTATTAAATAATGAGGAATCTTGTGCCTACTCTTACTGCGTGCCGAGAATGGGGCGTGCCGAGAATGGGTTGTGCGAGGGGTGCCGATTTACAGTGGGGCCTTCCTTTTTGAACAACTGCAGGCACAAACCATTGCACCAGGGTGTTTGTAGAATCACAAGATAACACAGTACCTCTCCCAGGAGTGTCATGTATTACTTGAACATTTGGGGGGAAAAAACAGAATTTTTTCATATTAAAGTAAGCATGCATATATTACTGCATAAGATGTAATCCAGTATGTTTTAAATTAAAAAATTATAAGATATTTTGGATTTGCAGGAGACTGTTTTAGGCTACACCTCTCGCCTTCCAAGGTGGCTGTGTTCCTTTTCCTGCTGTCAGATGGAAGCTCTCACAGTGCGCGCTGCACCAAGGCCTGGGCAAGCGTGTGGGTCTGTTAGTGGCCTTGGAGTTCTCTGGCTCCTCCACTTGAGGTCTAATGCACAGGTTGCCATAATGCCATATGTTGTGCCCTTTAAAACTAGTCTTAAGAGTAGGCTTCTATCCCTAAATCATTGAAAGTCTGCCAGGTTGCCTTCTCTTATCTCGACTCTATTGATCTTGCTGGCACTCACTCCGCCATCTTTGTTCCGTTCTGTGTGTCATAGAGGATTTTTGGTTTTCAAGGGCATCCTTTAAAACGTGAACGCTCCTTGGAGGAGACACGCCAGATATGAGCTAATGCCTTGAGTCACCTAAAGCAAGCACAGGCTAGTCCAGGGAGGGAGTCACAGGCTTACTTACCGACTCATCAGGTAGGAGACCAGGGACAATTAGTGTGACACTGTCATTTACAGATGAGAAAGCCGAGCTCTGGCAAAGAGAAAGAACACGGATGTGTTACCATAACATCTCCTTGATCGTTTTAACTCCTTGCTTGCCATGCCTGCTTACGGTCTAACCAATGCTGTAAATGGCAGCCATCCAGACTAGACATCCCTGCCTCCTGCAGCCACGTCTGCCTTCACCATCTCAGTCCCCCTTGCTAGTTACTGCAGGAATGATTGTGTTACCTCCTTGGAGAAACCCAAGGGACAGTGGCCAGCAGACATTCTGAGTGAAAACCTCCTCTAAATGTAACCCATATGGACATTGGTCATAATGAGGGATAACCCTCTGTAAGTTTAAACAAACCAAAGAAGCTAAGGGGGCCATTGTGGTCATAAACTATATATAAGTGTTTGTCGTTTTTTGATCCAACCATGAAATCATGAGCTTCTGGACTCTTGGTTTTTTTGTTTTTGTTTTTTTTGCTGTACTCCAAAGACTGGGGTGAATGTGGAGATGTGGAGACCCATATGGTCTACTAGAGAAGCATGGCTCTGGGGTAGGGAGAGACGGGGACGAATCCAGCCCCACTCCCTCCTGTCTTCTGAGTATGCACCGCTACCCTGTTGTGTCTGCCCCTGCGGATTTGACAGCCTAGAAACTACCACTCATTCCCCAGTTTGAGCTCAAATGCTGCCTTTTCTGTAAAGCCAGCCTTAACTTCCCCAGGGCCCTGAGCTTCTGCCCGTGGGTTCCTTGAATCTACGTATTCCCATGATTGCAATGATCTTAACCTATTACAGTTTTCTGTTGTTTGTTTTTGGTGTATGTCACAAGAGTGCAAGCTTTTTGAGGTCAGAGACCAAGCCTTTCATTATTATATTCCATTGCCTAGCAGGGGCCTGGCATGTAGTAGACACTCAATATAATGTGCTGGATACTGATACATGAGTTAATCTGCAGAGAATGTGAATAAACAGTAATGAGGTAAAGAAAGAGATTCAAGCAAGTAAAATGGCACAAGCAAAAGTATAGAAGGAGGCTCAAGACATGTTCTGGGAGGACAAGGAAGCCATGCAGATGGGAAGAGAAAGGGTGTTCGGGGGTCACCGGGGTGAGATGGTTGCAGGTCATGGAGCAAAATAGACAGAGAGCAAGCATGTGCCTCGTGGGGTGAGAGAGGAAAGTGAGATCCGAGATGGAGAGCTTATATCCAGTACGGGCCTAAGATTTTCTGAGTTTCTTGAAACTGTTTTTACATATTATTTTTGTGAAACTGTCATGGGTAGCACAGACTGTATTTTATAAAGAGTATGTGTGCATGTATTATATATCTATCCAACCATCCACCCCGCCATCCATCTATCCCAATGCTCTTCTTATCAATGTGATGTTGATACTCTTCCTGTCAAGCGGTGGGTTTACATTTTCTCCCCTTGAGCCTGGATGAATTTGGTGGGCCTTTGCCATGCAGCCTTGACTGACAGAGTATGATGGAAGTGATGTTATGTGACATCTAAGGCTAGATCACATAAGTATCATGTTAGTCTACCTTGTTCTCTTCATAGGCTCCTCTTGCAACCCAGCTACTCTGCCATGAGGAAGCTAATCAGCCCATGAGAAAAGCTCATGTGGAGAGGAACTGAAGCTTCTGGACCTCTCTCTGGCTGAGTTCTCAGGAAATAGCACTGACGTGTCAGGCATGTGAATGAACCATTTTAGAAGTGGTTCTAAAACCACTGTCAGGGTATCCTAGCTGATATCACATAGAACAGAAATAAAGCTTCTCAAGTAAAGCCCTGTCCCAAACGCACATTTGTAAACTAAATAAATGACAGTTGCTTTAAGCCACTAGGTGTAGGGATGGTTTATTATGAAGCAATTGGTAACTGGATAAGTTTTCATTCTAAAAGTAGGTTACTGCTCAGTCCAAATCCTAGAATATGTGGCATTGGCTTGGGGATCAGGCAGCAGATGAATGCCTAAGCACTTGAAGAGAGTGTTAATGAAAGCTTAAAGGAAAGCAGAGAAAATGATACTGGAAGCCAGGGAAAAGAGAACCCTCGTTATGTAGTGGTAGAGAGTTTGGCAACACTGTCACCTGTAGTAATTTGGAAAATAGGAAGTACCTAATAAACTTGATGCTCTGGCTAAAGAACCTTCTGGGTAGAGTGGTAGAAATGCTACTTGACTTCTAGCTGGCTTTAGGGAAAGTCAGACAGCAAGAAATAAACTAAAAAAAAAAAAAAAGCTGCTCAGAATTTCCATGCAAAATCTAAAGGAAATATAAGTGGTTTAGGGCTTTCTGAGTTAAAAAAGAAAAGTTTCTTATCCTACACTTTTCCAGATAGTAAACTGGTCTCAAATTAAGAAATGACTTCTAGACAAAGAGCAGATTCATGGTGGGCCTCTAAGATTCTTTGTTAAGACATGAGAAAGATTAAGGCAGGGCCTCATAAAAACTTTCAGACAGACAAAAGGCTTTGTAAGAATCTTAAGGGCATGTTTCATAGATTTAATTCATTAAAGAAATAGAACTTATAAAAATATTAAGGCATTGTCTCATACCAGCCACACCAGAGTCCAAAGTAGAGAATTCATCTCAAAGAGATTTGTGGATATGGCCTTTCTCTACTGGTATGAATGTATAAAATGGCCTACAAAATCAGAATTACCCCCACTCGAACTGAAAGAGATATAGATTACAAAATGAAAGAAGGTCTTGGAATTCCCCAGACTGCTATTGGTTGAGAGCAGGTTGAGAAAACCACTCAACTGCAAACATAGGATTTTTTTTTAAAGAAAGAATGATTGAGAGGGAAGAATTTAGCACCCAGAAGACAGAGCCAAAAGCCACAGTGAACAACTCCTAGTCAGTAGTGGTGAGCCCTTATCAAGGAATTGACCATGTGTGCCTGGCTAGATTTCAGAATTGCTATGAATCAGAGAACGCTGTGGGCCTCCATTTCTCCCCTTCTTGAGGGAAAGACTATGGTGGTTATCTCGTGTCTATTCCACTATTATATCTTGGCTGTGTGGGTGGCAGGTGTGGGGGTGGTGTCTAATACCTTGTCTTCTTAGTTCGTAGGTTTTCATAGGTCTTCAGGCAGAAAAAAAACAGTTACCAAGGAGCTAATCTCAAAGAACACTGAAATCAAGGAGCCTCATTTGCACCTGGACTGGATTTAGATAATGAGATCCTGGACTAACAAGAGGATGCCAGAGTGAATGAAACCTCGGGGCATTATGGGGCAAATTCACATCGATAGATGTGAATTCTTTTGGCCACTACAACATGCTCTTATAATGTGACAACCAACATTTCTCCCATCCAGTGAGGGGTCTGTTTCCCTGGAACTATGTAGGCCTGTTCCAACAGATTATGGTGTAACTGAGTACACTGTAAGATCTGAGGTTAGGTCATAAAAGTGTCATGTTCTCTTGGGACACTTGCTCTTGGAACCCATCCATGACAGCTGAGTGGCCTAGGTAAAAAGAAGTCCATGTGGAAAGGAACTGAGGTTCTCAGCCCTCTGCACTGACCTCCCATCCTGTCACCAAGTACTAACATTCCAGGCATAAGAATAAGGCATCTTGGAAGGGTCCCTTCGACCTCCAGTTGATACTGTGGGCAGCATACATGAGCCTTCCTTGCAAGCTCTGCCCAAGATTTAACACTCGTGAGATAAATAGATAATTTTTCTTTTAAGCCTACTGGGTTTTGGAGTGATTTGCTCTCAGAAAT
This sequence comes from Artibeus jamaicensis, assembly GCF_021234435.1. NCBI lineage: Eukaryota > Metazoa > Chordata > Mammalia > Chiroptera > Phyllostomidae > Artibeus > Artibeus jamaicensis. The sequence continues at coordinate 14,606,001 of NW_026522056.1, read as the reverse complement.
GCACAATGAGAGCAATAGGTGCTGACTGACAGTTCTGTGATGTGCCATGTAAGTAGTGAGTGGTAGGTGAGCCAGGCAGGACCCTATCACTCCTCTACTCATGGTCTATGGACAGAGGTATAAAAGAGCAGCTGCCAGGACACAGAGAAGAAGTAGAGTTGGGTTGGAAGCCACTGAGGCAAAAATAAGGAGGAAATGCTTTCTGTACACTTAAAAGGGTCAATAGATCTTTTAATGCACTTGCAGACCAGTTTCCCCTAAGACTGAATTAAGTTAAAAGAGGAAGTCTGCTTGGATTCACTTAAAATAAAGCTGCTGGAATAAAATCAGTATAAAAACAAGACTTGAGAAATGGTAACAGTGGAGGGAAGAGATCAATCTTGAGTGGAAGTTTGTGTTGCAATGTAGAAAAAAATTTGTAATCTGAATGAAAGAAGAGTGATTATAAGCAGTGGATGTTGACATTGACTGTGGAGAAGGCACATGATTGGGATGCTCTTCATCCAGCTCCATTGGAGGATGAAGGAGCAGGAAAACCTAGAATTTTGCCAGAGAAAAATGTTCCCACCCTGGCTGGTGTGGCTCAGTGGACTGAGAGCTGGCCTGGGAACAACAGGGTCTCTGGTTCAATTCCGAGGCCGAGCACATGCCTGCTTTGTAAGTCAGGTCCCCACTAGACATGCGAGAGGCAACCACACATGGATGTTTCTCTCCCTCTCTTTCTCTCTCCCTTCCCTTCTGTCTAAAAATAAAATCTTTTTAAAAAAGTTCCCTGGATTAGGGAAGACAGAGGTTCAGATGGATACACATTCAACAGTAGCTAAGTATTCAGGAGCATGGGCATCACCAAGTCTAATAAGATATAGCTTAAAGGATATGACCATCAGCTGTAGGAACTCTCAGTACAAACAGCTTCATTCCCCAAACCATAGGCCTTAAAGCTTTAAGTGGCTGGAGTTCAAATTCTAATCTGGAAAGAACGATACCAGATGTGGTCCCTCGTCCTCTGCTCCCCTGCCCTCCATGTGCCTGTCTTATGAAGGCCTGAGCAAAATAGAGACTAATCACACTTATTGCACTGAAGAGCCCCCCTGGCCAGGATTCATGCTGTAGATGATGAATACAGCCTGGAGATTGAATGAATGAATGTGTGCCCATGGGAATGAATCCAGCACACAAAGAACACACGGGAAATGCAGAGAGCACCCAGGGAAGAGGAGGGCAGTGGGCCAGCAGGGCTGGGATACCAGGGTTGTGGGGATGCTGGGAGGTCTAGTTTCAGGAAACCTAAGGCCTTGCTTAAGACCTTCTAAATCAAGTGCTAATAGGCAGGAAGTCTAACTGGTCTTTTCTATTGCTTTCACCCAGCCAGGTTCTGAGGGCAGGGCCAGTAAGCAGAGAAAAAGGTTGGCAGGAGAGGAGGCATTGAAGGTCACCAGATGACTCCCTAACTGGAACATGAAAGGGGCTGAGTCCGGATCCTGCAGAGAGCTGCAGTCAGCACACTTCTGGGGCCACCTCTTCCCTTCCGCCAATCCAGGCTTTGGCCTTCCAGCCCAGGAGGTGTTGAGTGCCCAACCCAGCAGAGTGGCCCATCAGTCAGGCAGTCCCTGCCACATCCCCTCTCAGTTACCTCTGGTTAACCCAGCCAGTGAGGGCAGGAAGCCCCCAAATGTCACCATGAAATTGGAAGGACCTGGGCAATCTAGTTCACCCCCTGTGTAATGCAGTCAGGGAAACCAGGGTCCCAATGGTTGAACAGCTTCTCAGAGGGGGTGGTGGAGCAGGGCTGTCTCTCCACCTGCAGCCCGCAGTGCTCAAGCCTGCACAGCACCAGAGTATTAAAGTGGCCCTTCGATCACTACAGGGCTGGATTCTCCGCCCACCTCTTGGTCTTCACTCATCCTCCCCAAGGTGGAAGAACGTGGGTCTGCCATCTTTACCCTTTGTTCATTCCACCTTCCCCTGTGGTGAGAGAGAGGCTTTTAATGTAATTACCCTGGACATTTTGCTATGGGACACCATCCAAATGGTGCAAAAGGCTCGTTGGGATAGTGGAGATTTCTCTCAGTAGAACACAGGGAGTCAGGGTGCTGTACACTGCCCCCCGCTACCCCCACAATATACTGAAATCTTAACCCTGGGAACTGTCAATGAGACCTTATTTGGAAATAGAGACAGAGATTCTATCTGCAAATGTAATGAAGGTATAAGTAGATGAAGTCATAGTGGAGTAGGGTGGGCCTTTAATCCATATGACCGACGTCGCTGTGAGTAGACTGATGCAAAGGCAAACTTGTGAAGGTTGGAGTCACGTGTCCCAGACTGAGCAGTGCCTGGGGCCACTGGAAAAGGCAGGGAAGGGCCCTCCCCTGGAGGCTTCCGGGAAGTGCAGGCGGCTCTGTCAACACCCTGATTTCAGATTTATGGACTCCAGTACTGTGAGACTAGGTACCAGTTGTTTCTGTTGTTTTAAGTCACTTGGTTTGTGGCACTTTCTTTAGGGCGGCCCTTCCAAACAAACACACAGGGTGAGGCTTGTTAGTGTTAGCTGGAACCCTGGAGGCCCAGGGGGGATGAATCCAGGATCTGGAGACAGGATAGCGGGAGGGGAGAAAGCGCACCCAGAGAGAAGGCCCTCAGGAGCCCAGGCAAGGCTTACCTGGCTCTCCCTAAAGGTGAGCAAGGGGGACCGCAAAGCAACTGTGGGCCCCTTTGTAGATGATCATAAAGCAAACCCACTTCCTCTCCAGCCTTTGTGGGCCCAGCACTGGGAGGTTTGGGGAGTAGGGCAGAGAAGCTATGCCTAGAAATCGAGTCCCTGGAATCAGCTCTGGCAGGTCTCCTACTTCCTCATTCAGCAGATGACAAGGATCAAGAAGTGGCTGCTGTCATTTCACTGATTGCATCTGAAGCCCCTAAGGGAGTAGACCTCAGCTTACTTAATGGACCTCGCTTGCCACGCACAGTCCCTCGGTATATATTTACACATTGGGTGATGTGGTATCATAACAAGAGCACATCCTAGGGTAGTTTTGGTTTGTTTAACTTTAAATATTCCTGACAAACCTGTTTAGAGTACAGCAATATCTTTATACTCCTGAGCCGGAGTTAGGTCACGTGGCAAGCATCTCATGCCCGCTCAGTGACCTCAAACTATGGATGGTTTTGCCACTGAGTTTGGAAGATCTTCTGGTTTGGGCTTTTCTTATTTGTGTTTTCAGGGTGTTTCTGATTTTAATTTTTAAATTCATCCTCACTAAGGATATGTTTTTATTGCTTTTAGAGAGAGAGGAAGGGGGAGACAGAGAGAGAGAGAAATATCACGTGAGAGAGAAACACCAGTCAGTTGCCTTCCATACATGTGCCAAGCAGGGATCAAACCCACAATCTGCTTATGTGACCTGATTGGGAATTGAACCTGCCACAGTGTGGTGTACAGGACAATGCTCCAAACTATTTGAGCCACCTGGCCAGGGCAAGGCATTTCTGAGTTTAGAAAATGCCCATGTTGCCTCTTTTCCCTGCTTCAACCCCCCATCTCTAATTACCAGGTTACTTGTCTTTCTTTGAAGGCTCTTTATTTTTTATCTCTACAGAGTTCAAAGAGCAAGATGATGTTTAAAAGCGTGCACTGAGAAGCCTCACTGTCTCCTTCATGCTCATTCCCCTCTCCCTAGGCCATAGGTGATCGTTGTTATTAGATTCCTATTTATTTTTGAGGACTCTTCTACAGAAAATAACACATAAAGACATACATTCTTATACCCCTTCTGTCTCTAATACAAAAGACAGCACTCTATTCACTACTTGACCTCTTGCTTTGATAGTTCACATAAACAGTACTTTATTGAGGTATAACATATTGGCAAAATACACAAAACCTAAGTGCACAGGCGAATGAATTGTTTCCTTTTGTGAAATTTATTTTTTCTTGTGTGAATTCTAAAAGGAGCTTTATGGAGAAATAACCAGCATGCTGCAATCAATGGCATTTATGTGTGCATAAATACAATGCAGCTTATCATACACATAATTGTGTATGTATAGTATGTACGTATAGTATATGCATCACCCTCAGAAGTTTCCTCTTGCCTCTGTATTTTCCTATTAGCTCCTCGGACAGGATGGATTGATGAGTTGGGATGAAGACAACTAACATTAAGTTCGTTTACACCCTCATGGTTTCTTCTTCAAAGAGCCTCTGATTTCCTAAGACCCATATCTACAAAATAGATATGTGTAGATAACAAAACTGAAGCCTTTACCACGCCTAAGTCTTATTAATCACCTCAATTTCTGACAATGAAACATTTGACCTCAAGGGACTTTAATAAGGCTAATTCGAAGGTATTTGCATTAAAAAGCTCATTCTGTCACTTTGTGAAACTTCTAGTGTCAGAGCTTCTGGTCCTGGGCAGTTTTATTCAAAGAACCAAGGATTTGGGGGGAAAAAAACAGAATTTCTATGGAATTTTAGGATTTCTCTTGTTTATAAGCCATAATTCTAGGAGGAAAGAAATCAACACTTGTTAAGCACCTTCTATTAACTATAGGCTTTACATAAAATAAGTCATTTAATCCTTCTAAGTAACCTGCAACAAAAATAGGATTATCACCAGCTTTATAGGAGAGGAAATAGGATCTGAGAATCCAAGCAATTTGCCCAGCTGACTCAGTAAGTGGCATGAGCTGGCACTGGAACCCAGAGCTCTGTTATTTTACAGCCCGTTCTTTCTGTACAATGACTCTAACCTCTGTTTCCCACCTCTAGACAAATACACACATACACACACACATATATACACATACATATATATATGTATATGTTTATGTATATATATCAGGATACGCTATAAGTTACACTTTCAACACTTCTTAAGGCCTTAGGGAAAAAATGCAAGTTTACAACAGAACATGGAGGCAAACTGGTCATAAAATACATGGGTAAGTTGGCCCTGGCTGCTGTGGCTCAGTTGGTTGGAGCGGACTCGATTCCCCATCAAGGAACATACTCAGGTTGTGGGTTGGATTCCCCAACAAGATGCATATAAAAAAGCAATCGATCAGTGATTCCCACTTGCGATGATGTTTCTCTCTCTCTTTCCCTCTCTCTTTAAAAGTGATGGGGGGAGAAAGGTCCATCACTTGGGTCAGGATAAAAAAAAACACCTGGGTAAGTAGATTTTGCTATTGAGAGAAATGAACAAGAACTGAGAAGATATTATGGCCTAAGAACTGTGCTCTGCCTTTTGGCAGAGAAAAGACAAGGCTGAGACGTGGCCTCTGCTGGCAAAGAGGGCGTCACGTTTCTCAAGAGGGAGGCAGAGAGTGGGAGACTGCGCAGTGATTGGGATCGATGTGGGTCTGGAAAGGGCCTCACTGGACAGAGCAGAAGTGGGGCATTTGAAGTTGGATGTGTAGTTGGGGATCTGAATATCCAGAGCTTTAAAAAACAGACAGTGATGTTTTCATGAATATGCTCAAGTTTACAGACAGCTAATCTGAGCCAGGACTAAATATCAGGGTCCTGCCTAGTTATACATCTACCGACCTCTGTATTCTCCAAACACCGACATCTTCATATTCTAAAAGTCAACCTCTCTCACTGCAAGAGAAGAGAATGAGGACCAGGGTATCAGCCAGAGTTGCACAGGAAACTGAGGACATACTCAAAGGGGTGATGGAAGAGAGTCCCATGGAGGGTCCATTTACAAAGGTGGAATAGGCTTAGAGAAAAGCAACAAAGGGTGATGGTGAAACACCAGGACCAGCAAAAGCAGGAAGCCATTGCCACTCAAGTGTGGGGGTCAAGGGGGCAGACAAGGGTACTGGAGCCATTGAGGGCAATAGTTGAAGGAGGTGTGCTGAACTTTAGGGAGAATGAACCACTGCCAAATCCGGGGACTAAATACCCCTTCCTCACGCTCCCCGAATTCTCTGATCAGCTCCTGGTTCCTCCCACTGGCTCAAACCAACAGGAAGCCAGAGATCACTGGAGCCACATGGGTACGGTCATTAAGGTCTGCCTCCTGGGGTACAGTACGGAGCAGAAAAGGGCAGAGGGTGGATGTGAAGGACAGAAGGAGAATATCTAGTGCAAAGCCTGTGCCGGGAGATCCGGGAAGGCTTTTCTGGGTAGAGCATCAAAGGAGCTATTCCAGGTGCCCTAGAATCTCAGAGGTTTTATCTCACTCTCTTTAGCCATCCAACAGCTTGCTCCAGTTCTTAACAGCAACTCTACAAAGCCAGGACCTTGTTCTCATTGGAGTCATCATTTCCTGCAGAACCCAGATACCAGTGCCAGCTGTTCTGCCGAAGCCCGGGCTGAAGAGGCGGTAATGGGTCTATTCTTGGTGATCACATTGTGATGGGTTAGTGACTTGAAGTTCAAGGTAGTGTGTGCCCAGATAACTCTGAATGACAGTGTTGTTCATTGGTTTGAAAGAGGTCCTCCTCATTAACTCATTATCTCTCTGGAGAGGCAGTTGCATTTTGGCTCCAGCTTTTAAATGATAGTGGCTCTATTTCCGACTTGCTTGGAAACTATTATTAAGTATTATTCCAAACTATACACTTGCATGTTCGACAATCCGGAAACCAAATTTAGCTGTGCAAATTATAGACAACTACTCTCATGTAATGTCACTGTGATGACCCAATTTTTAAGAAATGGAAGATTAACAAAACCAGCTTTAAACGCTTAAAACAATATTTTATGTAAGAACCATTTTCCCCCAAAGATGCATAGATCTCTAAAATGTTCCCAGAGCTGTCTGGAAGATAACTAATGTCTCTTTCAAAGGAAGGGGAAGTTATAGAACATCAAATGTATGCAAAAACCTTTCAAAGCTGGATGTGCCATCAACTTACTAAGGAATTATGTGGTAACTAAGGGAAACTAAAGAGGTAATTTAAATGATTTAAACACCACCCTTTTCCATCCTTCTTCGAACCCCCCAAGACAATGCTCATAATGTTAGGCTGACCTTTAGCATATGTGATTTTAATGAAAGACAAGACATTCTCTGCTTCAGAAGGCATCTCGAGCTATTTCTTAAAGTAATGATTCATGCCAAGGCCTGTGCACCTGCTTTTGAAGAAGGGACATCTAACCTTTGAAAAATATTCTGCGGGGTTGAATCATCTGAGAATATTATAGCTTTGTTTTCTTGTAGAGGAGAGAAACCAAGAGCAGTGTGGACAATGGAGAAGTCTGTGAATCTGGCTGGATTTTAATGCCATTTATTTCCATTTCACTGTGTGATTTTAACCAAGTGGCTTAACCTTTCTGACTAGATGGGATGTCTTCTCATCTTTAAAATAAAGGTAAAAATACTATCCCTTTATTTAAAGCAAGTGTATCTCTTTAACACTTGCTTTACTGTAAATGGGAAATGAATTTTTGTGTGAGCACAGTGTTCAATACATGTGCATTAAGGCATTTTTCCCCTAAAGGTATTGCTACATGGAATGTAGTGTGAGAACCCTGCAATCCAGGAGCCTCCTCAGAATTCAGGGCTCTTCCTGAGAATGCTCTGTTGGCAGAGGATCTGGGAGAGAACGAGAACATTGTCATGTGTATATGGAATCTGACAAAATATAGTGGATTCTGATGAATCAGACGAGCACAGGCCAACTGGAGAGTGCCGATGGGTTTTCAGACTCACCTGCTGGACTACCTCAACCACATTGCTTTGCCTTGGGATTACCCGACCAGGTAGCTCAGGGACCATGACCACTGGGACAGTGATGGTGGTAGTACCGACTTCCCCTGCAAATGATTAGTATGATTGACCTGCTGCCCACACATAGAAAATTAACACTTCCAGACATGGAAAGATCGTTGATACGAATTGTGACTTTGCTCTCATGGTGAAGTCTCAAGATTTAATGAAATAGCTTCAGACTGTTCCAATGTAACAGATGCTCTATGAACCGCAGGTCTTCGTTTCCAAACACTTCGAACCCCCTTGCCCTGTTCCAGAGGTCTGCTAGACTTAAAACTTTAGGAAGAAGGCTAATCTGTTCTTTATATTTTTCTGACGTTTTCAAACCTTATGTAGTGGATAATCATTATTTTGTAATGTATACAATTTATAGTCATAAACATGTTTACTTTGTAAAATTCTTGCAAATAAAATGTTTTTAAAAATGGAAAGATATCTTAATATTTTTATGTACCTTGTAATCCCTGAATCTAAAGACACCATAAAACAGAAGGAAGCGGGAGTAGATAGAAGAAGTCTGAGCAGTTTGATGCACAATCCCCCCGCAAGGGGCAATTAGCAGTAAATCTCACAGGGAGATAGTGAGCGGGACTTGAGTCTTAGCTATTATTATTATTATTGTTATTATTACTCCTCTCAGAGTCATTCTCTAGAATATCCCCATTGGGTGGCTATTTGGCCTCTGTTTATTGTACTTATTTATTTTAAGCTACTTTTTATACTTATCAAAGTTATTCGTAACCTGGCTAAAAATCAAATGGTATTTGAAAGATAATAATGCAAAACAGCCTTCCGCATCTCCACAGCCAATCCACGATCTTACTTGGGGGGGGGGGAGGGATTCGCTTCTAATCTCCTCTCTCAGCTGATGGTTTTGGTATTGTCCTCCTGGATCCTAAATAATATGCATGTGCCACTATTTCTTGATTTATCTATTTGAGACATTATTAATTTATATTGTAGCAGTCAAGTTTAGCTTTTGTACACTCTTTTTTCTCTTCTCTCTAATTCTACAAAAAAAATTATGGTTCAGTTACTACTGACTTTATTATGGTTGTTTATATATTGTTTAACAGGGTGACGTGCCATAATGACATTCTGTTGGTTTTAGAAATTTTGGGTTTTGTTGAAGATAATTAACTGCCTTGTTTTCTCACTTCCTTTCATTTCTTTAACTCTACTCCCCTGCCCCACGATCATTCAGGTCTGTCACCTTCTGTTTCACTTTGAAATGGTCCGGTATCTTCAATCACCAGTCCACTGCATTATGTACTGTACGGCAGCCCTCCGGGCCCTCTGTCCTCCTCCTCCTCCTCCTCCTGTCTGGACGTGGCCGTGCTCTGGGCCTGCAGCCCCGCTGCCCCTGGATTCCTTCTACCTCCCCTCTGCCCCACATCTTCATCTGACTTTACTGCCTTGTTTTTCTCCCACACATCTTCTGGAAGGTTATTAAGAAAGGGTGCATTGGAGGTAAAGTTCTTGACTTCCTGTGTGTTCGAAAATGTCTTTCCTCTACCCTCACACTTGCTCAATCATTTGTCTGGTAAGAAAATTCTAGGCTGAGAATAATTCCCCTCAGGAGTTTGAAGTCAGCACCGGTTTGATGCCTTCTAGCTTCCAATGTTGCCAGTTGAGAATTCTGATGCCTTCCTGACTTCATTTCTTTTGTTCTGTCTAAATGCTTTTAGCATCTTCCGATTTGTGCCTGCCATGCTGTATTCATGGTTTATTCATTCGTTGTGCAGAGCACGTTGTGGTTACTTTAAATCCGGAGACTCTCATTGTTGAGTGCTGGGTTTTCTATTATTTCTTTGACAATTTCCTCTCTTCCATTTTCTTCTTTTCTTAGAACTGCTATTCGTTGATGTCAGACTTCTCAAATTGATTCTCTAACTTGCTCACCTCTGTTGTTCTAGTTTTCTTTTGTTGGACTTTTGGGGGATTTTTCCTCACATTTATTTGTCAATCCCTTCACCGAGTATTTAAAATTTAAATTTTTTGAGTAAATGATATATGTTTACGTTAAAAATCCAAAATTACAAGTGAGAATGTAGGTAGAAGTAAGCCTGCCTCTGGCCCCCCTTCCTCAGACATCCATTTAGTACCCCAGTAGGGAGATTTGGCGCAGCAGAGGGTGGGGCTGAGAATCATAGCTATTTCCTGAAGTTTGCATGCTGAGTGACAAAGTCCCGGCTCCCCCCCCCCCACTGTTTCTACAAGGCAGCCCTCCAGGCACATATTATCCTACATAGAAATTGGCTGGGTTTCCTTGCTGAAGAAGGGAACCATGGCTGGCAGCATCCTGGGGTCTTTTCTCCTGGATTGGTGAGATTCCCTAATGTAGAACATTCTAATGTCCTCTTTGGAGGGTATAATAAGCCTGAGGCCTGGCTGCTAACATTTTCAGAAACAGAGCTGATGGGGTGGAGGGGTGATGGGAGGAGCCATCTCCACACTGTGTAAATTTCCACTTTATCTTGCTGTTTATAATATCTGCCCCACCTGCTAACTATGCCTGGGCTCCCAATCATGAGACCCTTTGTTTTACTTTTTCTGGAGAATAAAACTTGAGGCTCCTACTGGGGTTGGAGTGGGGAGTCATCTAGCTGACTGGGGTGCAGGAGGAGATCTGTAATTTTAATAAACTGCTCTTTACATTGGATGATTTCTACAGATCGATTTCCTTGTTTATTGATCCTTTCTTATTTCCATCCTACTCTTACCCAGTCTATCTAGTGGATATTTTATTTCAAATAATATACTATTCAGTTTTAGAATTTCCACTTTTTATAGTTTCCATATCTGCTGGGATTTTCAAATTTTTCATTCATTAAGAGCATGTTTTCTTTTATTTTATTGAACATAATTACCATAGAATGCTTTTTAAAAAAACGCTGGTCTGCTACTTGAAATACCTGGGACTTATCAAGGTCAATTTTTATTGGTTATTTTTCCTTTTGAGCCTGAGTTCCATTTCCTTGTTTCTCACACACACTGAATAATCTGCGATTCTACTCTGGACACCGTGCATGTCGCTGTGGGGAATCTGGAAGGGTGCTGTCATTCCCCACCTATTTGTTATAGTAAGCAGTTACCTTGGCTACATTCTGGTTTTGCTGTGGCGGCTCAGATCTTTTCGTTCTCGCACCTCCAGTTGAGCTGTTGGCAGTTCTGCCTGTGCATGTGTCACTCAAGAGTCACCCAGATATTTGGTCAGAGTTTACACACATAATCTGTGACTCCCTGTCACGGCCGTCACCTTTCCAATATTACGACTAACCTTCCAGTGGCTGGCGTCTCCTGACCTCGGCTCTCTGGTTCTTCAGGCCAGAAATACTGCAGGTTTTCTAATGGAGTTTAAGCCGTTCTACCTGGACACCTTCCCTCCACTGAAGGAAAAAAATGCATCAGGGGACCTCACCCTGCCCCTGGTGTTTTGCCCTTCTTCCAATTCCAGCTCCCCTCCCCAGGAGCTGCCTGCTTTTGTTCAGCGTTTATAGCTGTTGTCTGTGGGAGGGCAGTTCCAGTGGAAGCTTCCTCTACTGTACCAGAAGTGGTTTTCTTCTCACTGATTCTTAAACAACCTTAAGAGGCTGTTTTAAAAATGATTCTATTTTTAGTCATTAACTCCATTTCCAAAGTAACTCGATCCCACCAATTTCTGAGCTTTTAGGGAGTTCTGTGGTACAAATGACAATCCCACTGCTACTATATTCACCCCTAAAAGCTCTTTTAGTGAACATCGAATAACGTATAAATAAAGGGGGAGGTAATGGAAGACTGTCGTGGAACACTCTAAATCCGATGGAATCTCTGCATCGCTACCATTTAGTCTCAAAGTCGCAGAGGTTAGGATGTTTTTCAGCCTTGCGTGGACAAAAATAAGAGTATTCCTTTAAGTCAGTATTTTTAAAAATGCGGCCTAGGACTTCTAATTTCAGGATCACCTAGCATCCTTGTTAGAAATGCAGCTCTCTGGGCCCCCTCTCACCTTCCTGGATCAGAACATGGGGTGGAGCCTCAGAATGTGTGGAGGGCACGCGCTGTACAAGTGGTGCCTGCAGGCCCGGTCACCTTCGGCAGCACAGTCAACAAACAGCCTCCCGACGCCGTGCGTCCCAGGTGCCGGCTTGCCGCTTGCGCAAATGGGGCTGGCGCTGCCACTCAGACACAGCCCTGGTCTGAAGTCAGTACACATGCTTCTGGGTGACAAATACCAATAGTTCAGAAGCGTAATGCACGATAGAAAACCACTTTTGTTTCCGGTTTTGTTTTTTTTTTTAATTTTGGAAGAAAGAAAAAAAGCTGTTTGAAATGGGTTTTGGAATAAGACATTAGTGCTGAAATTTCAAGGTATTCTTGCTCTGAAACTCTGTAAACTCCTGTCAAGAAGTCACTACAATGGACCAAGAAAAGGACCCCGGTACTATAAAGAGCCGACCTTGTCGCTGTTCTCTTCTTCTTTCTCACCTACATTCAGTGCAGCCAATCAACAGAACTGCTCTGTGTGATAACCTCATAGAACCAGTCACTCCAGGACCTTATATAAATACTGGAAAGCTTTAGGAAGGTTATCTCATTAATCTCTGGACGTGAGCTTTTACTTTTTGCTTGCTATACACTCAGGAACGCACAGAAAGTGTAATTGGTCTGTTAGATCCCGTGAATTGAAAATCGGCCTCATTCTTCATTCTTGCTTCTTCCAGTCAATCACCCTGGGTCTCAGTAAATTTGTTCTGGAGAAGTTAGTGTACTTTTTAAAGCATCCTTTAGCTTTGAAGGTAGAAGCTGTTTCCAAAGGAAAATGACCCCAACCAGCTATGACAGGAGTTGCAGTAGAAGAAGATGTGGACGTAAATTTTAAAATCCAACAGAAATAAAATTTGATTCTCTTTAGGGGTCAAGTCAGAATGCAAAATCATTTCTCCCTATGGTCTTGTACCCTTTCTCTGAATATTGTTTACTTCAAATCCCTTGAAATGGACCTAGCCTGCTGTAGTTGAATTTTTGGAATTTTTTGAACCCTCAAACAGGTTGAGATTATCTGGGACTCAGAGGAAGTGTGAACATCAGTGTTACAAGGTTTCCTCTGACCTCAGAGCATCCAAATTGTTCTTCTCTGTAGAACTGTTGATTAGCCCTGAGGTGCAAATTTTTCAAATCCTTCCTTCCTCCCTCCCATCCTCCCTTCCTGCCTGCCTTCCTTTCTTCCTGCTTCCTTTTCTTTCTTTTTACTGGTTTGTTAATTATTCCCCCTTTTCAGATAGGCAAATTGAAGCACTGGATAAGATAGTGCTTGAAGCGAAAGATAAGCATCGTTATGCCCACTTTGAGCAAAGGGCCAGAGATAGAAATGAAAGGCAGGTCTCCCTCTCCAACTCCAGGCTGTAAAGAACCTCTACCACTGGGCTCGCTATGAGGCCCTAATTCAGTGGGTTCACCTGTCTGGGTAGCTGAGCCCTTCGGAGGTCTTTGAAAGAAGCAAGAGGGATTATAAATTACTTTAATTCTTTCAAAAAGTCCAACAGAAATTGCACATTTCTGAAAATAAAATTGCATGAATTAACTAAAATGTCATGGTATTTTCACTTTTGATTACAGTTAAATTTGGTTTGGTAACATTGATTAGCATGCTGATCTGAAGCTGTGATTACAGTTATATATGTCTTGGATGATTAAAATGGAAAAATAGGTTAATTATGTTTTAATAAATGCAGTTTATTTGGTAGGCAGAACTTTATAAAATCTGAAGCTAATCAGAAAAATATATAATAAATTTTGGGAACTCTAGACCTGCAACAGGCAGAGTGCTGAGTGAGGTACTTAAAATAAGCCATATCTATTTCAAAATTCTTCTGGAATCACAAGGTTCCAAATATTTGTTCTTTCTGGTGGCCTTCAAATGAACAATATAAAGTCAAATTATCCCTTTCTTATACTTTTGACACTGGTTATGACAACAGTCCATCACTGAGAGTTGTATAGTGTCACTTGTGCGTATATTGACTTTCCTAATTTCATCTTATGGGCTGATGTTGGTGGATTCTGATAGCACATTCGAAAGTGTTTGAAAGCAGCAACACAACTATTATATTGAGAAACAAAGAGGAAAGAGAAATTTAACTGATCACTTTGCAAAAATTCAATAGCTATTTTTCCGCGTGCTAAAAACACATGGCCTTTGTTAAAGGCAGTTTAGCTAGGTAGGAAAGGAAAAATAAAAGCCTAATATATTTTCTGATGCCTTATGAATCATTAGGCTCGTTGAAAGACATTTCTTCAAGGAAGTACTCAACTTGCTTCTCTGAGCTAGCTCTATAGGTTGGGGTTTTCATAATCATGTTAAAATCTCTGGGGCTGTGAATGTCACTTTTCTGACTCACCTGGCTCAGGCTGCTTGCTGGACACACAGTCCAGAGTTCACATTGCTGAAGGGCAATGGCTGAGATCATCGTTTCCGAGGGGCATGGCCTTTAAAGGTTAAATGGGTGGGGAGCCAGGACAGACTCTGAGGCTCAGGAATATGTGACTTGCTAAATTAAGGTTGCATTCTACCCCAGTATATTCTAGTTCCAGAGATCGTTCTGTAGTGTTTCATGGTTCTAAGGAAAGACCATGCATCGCCCTCACCCTTGTCTCTGTACAGGTACCTGTGAGCTTCAAGGTAACACCGGAACTTGCTAACTATCAGATACAAGTGTTATTTGTATGATTGTTGTATGCCTTTCAAGGCACAGTACACAAAAATCTGTGCCATGACGGAAGCTTAGTCCTCTCAGGTTCCTTGTGTGTCAAGGATGGGTACGGCAGATGGTCTCTGGGGCTCTCCCAGGTTCTGACTAACTTTCTGTAACTCTAAGCTTCCTTGAATAGTGAATCTCAGAGGAAAGATTATCCTGGTCCCACAGGGTAATCTTCGGCTAAAGTGACACCAGACAGATGACAATTTACATGTGTGCGGGACTCTCATTTGGGGGTGGGGGAAGCTAAGCTGAGACAGCACATGCCTCAAAGTGCATATTTTAACCTTTAAAAAAGAAAGAAGTTCCACCCAGGGAAGCTTTCTTTTCATTTCTTTGTGATAGTGCAGAAGACAACCAGTTACAACACTTATAAACATCTGCACTGAAACATTTTATTCCAGAGACTTGAAGGGTAATGGTTATAAGATTTTAATTGTGTGATTTCCTAAGTTCTCAGATGTGTCTTTAAAGTTCTTACCTTTCTGTTTGTCTTTCTTCCTCAGCTCTCTCTCCTGCATGAGAACTTGGCATCTGTGAGCACTCTAGTGAGTATTTATAAATAATTCAGCCATCATCTCTTTAGAATTTATGCCAACTCACGTTGTTCTAAACCTGTATTAATTACTCCTCATAATAACTTCACAATTTACTCTTGTCCTAGTTTACAGGTGAAGAAATGTGGATTTTTGAAAGGCTGAATACTTTGCCTAAAGTCATATAAATGTGGAAAAACAAAATTCAGACTAAAGTGTGTTTGACTAGAGAAGTTGTGTTCTTAATCACTGTGTTATACTGTTTCCCTTCCTTGTGTTGAAATAAGAATAATATGTGCTCTTTCACAATGGGGAAAGCATAGTATTAGCAGATCTGTGCTTGAAGACATTCTCTGAGGTGGAGAGGAAGGGGCTTGGAGTGGAGACTCTCAACCAGCTTTACCAACAAAACAGATAAATACAACTCACTGTCATTCACAGAAATGTAAAAAGACATGCTCAAAAAGCAATAAGTCACAGTTTAGAAGAGCATATTCAAGCAAAATGATATATGTTAAACTCATTATAATGGTTGGGGGAGTAGGGCTGAAAGACAAGAAATAAACACGTAAGACAAGAGAAGGGAGCTTATTAAATGCCCAATGATGATAATGTGGCATGAATTAAGAAATATAATGACTGGAACCCTTTGCATCTGAGTCTTTCTCCTTCTCCCTGAAAAAGAATAAGAGCCGGGGCAAGGGAAAAATAGATTAAATTAAGACAAGATTTGGGATGTCGAGGATAACATGAGTGAGTGCTTCCTCGTGTTCAGAAATCATTCTGTGGTCCTAGAATGGAGCGACTCCAATGCAAACATCAGCTGCATGCAGGCATTAGGTTAGCTCCTTCAGGCACTGAATTTTTGCCAGAGGATAGATTTGAGGTGCTGTTGTTCATACACTAAAAGAGAAATGGTCTCAGAATATATAAGCTGGGAAGGACGGAGTTATTTTACAGATAAAAAAAACCAAAGTTCGAAGTGGTTGAAGGACTAATCCAAGATGGCACTTCTGGGTTTGGAACAAATCCCTAATGACAACCCAGTTCTCTTCTCACTTATCCACGCAGCTTCTGTGGGCTCCTCAGCCTCAGTGGTCTCCGGGCAGCCCCCACATAGTGATGCTTCTGGTGTGGGACTAGGAATGGGTTCGTCTGATAAATTTGTTTCCCCTTCATGACCTTGACTGAGAAGAGACTTGAGTTTGGAAAGCACTCTGTGGATGCTGACGGCGGTGATGGTCAATATTAAGGAAGACATTCTTCAACTGTTCACACTTTTTGGTAAGGACAGAGCTTTATACTACTTGTTCTGGACTGTGGGGGGGTTTTCATGTTATTCTAGTGTTAGATCTGCTTTTAACTAGCTGTATGAATGTAAGCCCGTTACTCTTATGTTGGCCTTCCTGGTTTGTACGAAGTTGGGGGACGGGGTTTTATATTCTCCAAATAGCCTTCTAGTGAAGGGTTCTCTGGTCAAGGCTTTTTTGGGACTCCAGAGCTAACACTTTTCACCAAGGCAGGCATGGGAATCTACATACTCACCAAGTGCGCTCTATGTAGCTCTTCTGCATTTCAGCTGCTTAGGAATCTTGCAGGATTCCTCTGGCATTTCCCCCATAAATGTACAGTGAGATGCTCACCAAGAACCATGTAGGGACAGGCAGTCCTTACCTCCCGCACACTACTGTCTTATTGGGAAAAGAATAACAACAGGCAGATGGAAGTACGCTAAGGGCTAATCCAGGGTGGGCAGTGTGAGTGCCGTGGTTGCTTTGTACTACATCGGATCTGGCTGTGAGAGGCTGGGGAAAGCTTCCCAGAGGAAGAGAGTCTTATGCTGGATTTTGCAGGGATGTAGGATCCTGACATCGAAGACAATAACGTGCAACAATATAGGTGAAAGTCACAAACAGACCAGAGATGCAGCCCCAGGGGCCCAAGGCTTGCTGGGACATTTGCAAGGAACTGTCTAGAGGGGAAGATGATGGTGTTGAGATCTCAGTTTCCAGATGAGTGTAGACTAGGGAGGTGACCAACTGAATGCGTTATTTATAGCAGATTTTGGTCAGTGAACATTTGAGTGTGTATCTAAGATTGAAAGTACGAGAGTGGGACTTAACAAGAGTGTTTTGGAGTGGACCCAAAAGCAGAGTACAGCTGTGGCAGGGGACTCTTCATAAGCTGGGCACTGCCCGGGGAAAGAGGGTACATATTTGCAGCTCCCCGACCACTTGAATGTAGGCCTAACCTCACCAAAAGTTACCACAAAGACAGGAAGAGGACCTCAGCCTACTAAAGGACAATACAAAATGACTTGTGAAAAACCAGATGAGTATTTGAGAATTATGAGGTGAGTGGAGATTGTTGCAAGTCAGAACAATTTGAAGTGGCACCCTAAAATTCGATGTTTCTTAACCCGAAACAGTGACCCTCTGAGAAGATAATGCCGCCAAGAGCTTTTTCTGCCCACATTGAAAGTGTATGTGTCATATCTCAACAATTACGTTTTGCACTGAATAAACTTGTGAGTCAATACATACATAAATCAGTATCTTTTCAGACACAATTTACAGTGTGTGTCCCCCTGGAACTTAGAATAATTCCCTCTTATATGGTTATTTATAGCTATATATATGGAGAGGGATGTAGACATAGATGTGGATGGGGTAGGAATGGATATGGGTATACATATATCAATATATACATATACATATACATATACATATACATATACATATACATATACATATACATATACAAGTAGGTAGGTAGATAGATAGACATAACTGGATAGGGGACTGGAAAGCTAGGTTGGGAACAAATTGTAAGGGACCTTGTGTGCCTGGCTAAGAAATTGGGGCTTGCTGTTTGGATAACAGAAAACCACTGATATGGTATTTGGATGAGGATGTTATTCATTAAGCTCCTGTCTGCTTTTTGGAAGCTGAGGATGAGTTATTAACCACCAAATAGGGAGTGGGAAGTTGAGGAGAGCTTCCTGGGAGGCCAAGTGGACCTGTCCCCGCAGCAGCCACCAGCCTTGCTTCAGGAAGTGGGGAGGCAGTCCTGGCACAGAGACGAGCTTCGGGCTTTCTTCCTTGGCCTCGTGGGGCCTCCCTTCTGCAAAAAAAAAATCAAGTCCAAGTTGATGTGGCAAGCAGCCTGCCTACTAATAACTAGCATTTGTATGACGCTGGATAGAGGCAGGATGCTTGGACTCAACAGAATTCACAGATAATTGCCCATCTCTATAATTGCCTTTTATATAGCAAGTAGCTGCTTTTTATTTCTACAGAAGGGAAATGGTAGGAGATAAACAAAACCACAGTTGGACTACCTGAATTTTCTCTACATCATCTTCTGGAGACCATTACAGCAACAATAATGAGAATCTTGTATTTGTGATGCATTAGGCAGCTAACAGCATGGTTTCAAATGTATTGTTTCTTTAGAATTTCACAGCACTGCTTTGTAACCATCAGGGTTTGTGGTTTCATTCGAGGATGGGGAAACTGAGGCTTGTTGCCTGGAGAAGCACGCTCAGTGAGCTGCAGAGTTAGGATTCAAATCGGAACCTTCTGACCCCAAGTTCAGTGTTCTTTACTTTCCTGCACACGCCAAAAATGCAACCTTAATTTTGACCCTGCATGAGAAAGGTTCTTTTTTTAGTAGCTCCTTCTGCTCCTCAGGCCTGGAGTTGCTGCTGACCTCCAACAACACTGTAGTCAAAGGCCAAGGCGTGATTCGACCCCCACCCGCCGACCGAGGGTTCCAAGGTGAAGTACACCGCCCAACGTGCACATTCTTGTTTGCACAGAGAGAAGCTTATCACAGGGTCATCTTTGTTCCAGTCCCTGCTTCCGTGTTCATTTGCATACAGGGAAAACTGTTTGAGATTCGCAAGGTCCAGCAGAACATTTCCTTGTTTCATCACTGGCCTTTGTTTCGACTTGTTGATATACCTGTTCTTTAAAACTTGAGTCTAGGGGTGGAACTGGCAATTAGTTTGAAGAAAGTGTTGACAGTATAAAAGAACCCAGGCTGAGTATTTTTAATAGGGGAGGATACTCTGACAAATGTCACAGTATCAGCTCCCTTGTTTATTGAGGAGGGAACAAAGCTGTTTCAAGACCGGAGAGAGACTGATTTTCATTCAAAGTAGAGACCTTGAGTTATTACTCTTTTTATCTTGCCCTGTCCTTGGCCCAGCCCATAGGGGACCCTTAGTACACCCCTGTCTGCATGAAGGACTGAGGACCCAGGTAACCTGCTTGCTCGTCCCCTGCTGGGTTCCATTCCTATTCATGATTTTGGACTTTGAATAGCTTTGAACATCCCTCTACTTTGGAATTAGATACATATCAATCCAAATAAAGGCATGGGATGGGGTCCCTCCTCTGAACCAGCTCCAGGGGAGGTGTGAAAACTGTTCTATTTAGAAACAGCTACTGATAGCTTCATCTTCTTCCAAGGCTCCTACACTCATTGGAAAAGAGGGTGTCAGATATTTTCAATCCCCTGCCCCCTCTTTAGGGTGTTGGTACTTTGCACCTTACTTAGCCTGTGAAATGACCATGATAGTCTTGCAGATGTGATGATGCCCAGAGGAGCTCGGTGGTGTGGACCGAAGACACTAGTGCTCAGGAAGCCAGGAAGACAACTGCTTTCGTTCTTCCAGCCCGCACTCACCCCCATCACCCTCAGAAAAGAGACGCTCGGAGCTAACCCGTGAGTTTTCTGGAATGCCTACTCCTCAGCAGAGAACTCTGAAGTAGTGCTTCCCAAAGTGTAATCTGTGGTGTAACAAAGGGTATTACTTCATCTGTCAAAGCCTTGGCTTTCTCATCTGTGAAATATGGACAATTGGAATGAATAGGTTACTTGAGAATTAAATGCAATAACACCTGTGGAGAGAACCTGCCCAGGGCTGGGGTCCCGGAAATATAAGTTTCCCTCTTCTTTCTTCTCAATGACTCAACAGATGCAGCCATTCCTAGAGTTCTTGTAGCATCTTTCCACCCTCTTTTCTACCTGTTGGGCTTCTTTGCTTCAAAATCCCCTCCAAGTCCCACTTCCACTTGACCATTTTTGGAAATGTCTGTCTTGCCTTGTGAATTTTACAGGTTTCTTAGAGCAGAGTATTCCTGGCTGAGCGTAAGTGGAGAATGGGCATGTGGGACCCCTGGGTGTCCTCAGGGGAGGTTCATGGGAGGAGACCCCAGAAGGGGAACCAAAATAGAAACTTTTAGGTGTTAAGGGACGAGGGGCAGCAATGGAGGGGAACCCAGCCCAACCCCTCTGGAAAGGGGCAGGATCTTGCCCCATTTCTGTATGTCTGAGGGGAATCAGGCTGATTCGAGGTTCATGAAGGATGGAGAAATGCAGCTCTTAGGTGCAGCATTTGGAGAGCAGACTTGGGGACCAGGATCACAGGTGCTGGGCATGGCAGCCTTTCCCCAGGGGTGACCCAGTGGACACCCAGCACGGCTCAGTGGGAGAGCAAGCCCAGAACTATTCATAGCCATGAAAGACATTCCCAGAGGGCTCTGAGAAGTACTTGGGGAGGCTTTTGAGAGGATTTTACATAAACAAAAGGAAGGATGGAACAGCAGACTTTATAACATTCATACTCACCAGTTGATTATGCTTCTAAATAATGCAAACTTCCCCACTGCACAGCGTGGACTCAGTGGGTAGTGGAGTAGATGGGAGTTGCATAGGTTCGTGGCACTTCCCGTTCAATAGGGGTTGACTAATACAGCATTTAGTGTCTGAAATTCCAGTGCCTTCTAGAGTTTGAACTACTTAATATTGCTTAAAATTCAAAGGAAAAAAAAAGAGAAGAGAACAGTTTGTTGCTTACTAAGATTTCATCATTACCCACAGATCCTGTTCTGCAATTCTGTCCCCAGACCCAACCTCATGGCCTGGCTCCTTGTTTTCTCTCTTCCCCGTGATAGCTAATGGTCACGGGGGATTCCTCCAGAAACGGGTTGATCTGGAATTGTGCAGAGAAACCCTGATGACTTCATGGCGCCATTAAGTTCAGAGAGAGTTTTAACCTGTCCGTTTCTGACTAAACAGAACTAAAACTAAGGCTGTGATCAAGGATTATTCATTTTAACCCTATTTGTGCTTGGCTCTTGGTGAATTCACATCTTTGGATGTTATTAAAACCATTACTGTTAACATAAGAGATAAGGGACTTGAACTTCACCAAAATTCTGAATGATGCCTTGAATGTCTTTAGATTTTTTTTTTTTTTGGTAGGATGTTCAAGTGCCAAGGCCTTATTTCTAGAGTTAAGTTACTGAACTTGTAAACTGCCTGTCTGCCTCCTTGAGGTCCTTGCCAGCCAAGAAGCCAGCTCTGAATTCTGGCTGAGCCTGTGTTTGTCATTGCCCAGCCTTTGCTGGAGAGCTCACACTGTGGCCACAGAATGGGCAGTGTTTACTCACTGGTGGCAGGTTGCTTCCAGGCTGGAGGGCTGCCTGCCAAGTGTCCAGAGAACTGGCTGTACCCTTTCTATATCCCAGCCGTGGGGGAGGCTGCCCCTTCTTCTCTCTCCTAAGGTAATTTCAGTGTTTCCAGTAGCCAACAGCTTGCCTAACTCACTCTTCTCCAAACCTTTTAGATGCAAATGACAGGGAGGATGCTAGGTTCCCAGGGGACCCCGCTGGTGGCCTGTAGTGTTGTCACCTTCTATTACCCAGGTGTGTGGCCTGGATTTCCTTCAGTATCCCGTGTCCCTGGCACAGGGGCAACCTCAGTGTGGTCTGCTGGGCCGAGCTGGCTTCCTGCTTGTGAGAGTTGCTATGTTGGCAAGGTATTTCCGCTCAAGAGGCAGCCAGTGCCCCCGGCTGAGGCTTGAGGTTCCCCTTTGTTTCTAACTACAAACAATTGTCTTCTGACCGGCTAATTACACACTGTGTTCTCTCGTGCTCCGTAGCTCTAGCCAGAGAAATACCAGTGACCTGTTCTTTCCTGAAGCCCCTCCCTCTCACTCTGGGAGTCCCTGGGAGAAGCTCACAGAGCAGGCTGATAAATATTTGTCCAATGAACTGGAGAAATGGAACAGCTTCCGGATCACTTAGCCCACTGACAGAAATTCTCCACGTGGGCTCTCAGGAAGTCTGGCTTGACCAGAAGCTGCACTGAAAGGGTACAGTAGAGCCTGAGACTTTCCTTTCTCTGTTGCCCTAGTGCAATGAATGACTCTTTGGAAGGCTGGATGGAATAAAGCCATGTGGCAGAGTGCCGTGGGGTCAGGGGATATTGGGAAGTTCGGGAGGTGACATTTCTTTTCAACAGTTATCATGTGCCAGGCTCTGAAAAAGGCATATATGGGTATTATTTCACTTTATATACACAGCAGCCTTGAAAAGAGGAGATATTGCCCTGCTTTAGGGACCAGGAAATTGAGGGGAAGTCACCTGCCTGAGGTGACACAGGTAGTACAAGTCAGGGCTAAAGGTAGGAGCTATGGCAGAGCCTCTGCTCTTCCCACCGCCCCACAGCCGGTGGCTTCTGGTGTCACCAGGACATCAGGATGAGCCAGGCCCTCTGGGAGTCCCCGCTCTGGACTCTCCAAAGAGAGATTCCATCACAATAAGCACAGCACCTTGCATTTGTGTGACACTTGGACATCTACAGAATGACTTAACACCTGCCACTTCGTTTGCTTCTCGCAGTGATTTACTGAGGTATCAGCTGCACATCACCAATGAGAAACTGAGGTTTAAAGAGACAAAGAGAGTTTGCCCTAGAATTCAGCACTCAGGTCACCTGACTGTGACTCTAGATCTCTTTTCACTGGGTTCAGAGACAACAAAGCACTTTGATTAAGTATTGTGGGAAAAAGTTCAATACAGCTTTAATTTTAAATACAGAACACCAGGCTGGACGCTCCGTAAGTCAGAAACTCTGTGACTCCCCTTTGTCATCCCATATCTATCTGTACGGGGCTTGTTGCAGGTGATCGATCTGTAACTGAAGGCGTCCGTGTCACTGGTAATCGTGATTCACCTGTGTCTGCGGTAGTGAGACCACCATCTTCGCTGCACAGCCGCTCCGTAACTGCGTCTGAGTGTCGGTGCCACAATCAGTAACAAGAGTGGAGCTGTAAACATATCTTAGGGGGCAGAACTCTATTTTTCACAGAAAATCTTGGGTAGAATCTCAACATGGTAAATAATTTTTGACCAATTGTATCGGGTTGGACAGTTTATATCTTCAGCATTTGAGGAAGGACAACTCAGTGGGCGACTCCTGTGACCCACCAGTGCCCTCCCAGGCTTCCAAAGTGCTCAGTCTGAAGATCCCGACGTGAAGTCGATTTTTATATTATATATGTTTAGATTAATGTGGATCCTTTCTTTCTAAATTATAATTATTCATTTAAGTAATTTATTCATATTAAATTATTTCTAGAGACGAGAGAGGAAGGGTGGGTGCCCTTTTCTGGAAGTCAGTGTCTCATACGTTGTGGATGGAAAGATTGGGGAAGACTGGGTCCAAACTCAATGCTGAGTGGTAGATATTGTGCGTATCAGATAGGATTTTTAGATGCAAACAACAGACTCCACTCTGGCAATTGTAAGCACCGAGAGTTTCATTAAAGGGTATGTGTAGCTCATAGCATCATTGAGAGGAGCAGCTCCAAAAGCCACCCTGCAGAATCCAACTGCCAAGGGTGCTGTAGGGTGAGATAGTACTGGTTCCAGAATTGCAAGCCTTTGACAGGGTCAGGGAGTCACCAGACCCAGAAGCCACACCAGAAAGCCATCATTGTAGCTGCTGGCTCTAGGAAGATGCCTCCCTACCCTGATCTACATCAGAAGAATGGATGTCTTGCACTCAGCCTTTCTTCCTACCTCATTCAATTCACAGTTGAAGGCTAATACAAGTGCAGCTTAATGGTAGAACCCAAATCATACCCAGAAGCTTTACTACTGGGGAACCTGAGAAATCTACCATCTACAGCAGGGTAGGGATGAGTGTTGAGCAAGTTAATGTCTGGTAATGCCACAATCTACCATGTTGGTATAAAACACTCACACACACCTTCCCCTTCACTTAAGTTTCCAAACAACGGCAACAAAGGATGTCCCTACTTAACCTAAGATATTAAGTTGTATCTTATGAGATGGCCAATTTTCTACTTTTCAATCTAAAAATGGCAAATGTAGATGGTTTAATAATAACTGGCTCATGTATGCACACACACACACACACACACACACACACACACACACACACTTACCCTCTCTTTAAAGTCTAATTGGTTAAAGCACCCATCTCTAAGTAATGGTTTTTCCTCCTTTAGTTCATTTTCAATCCAATGTCATTATCCTCTAAAGTAAGGGGTAAATGAGAGAGACAGCCTTTGCAATCACAGCGGTAGGAGAAACAGAAAAGGATAAAAGAAATGAGAGAGAGAGAATGTAGGAAAGTAAGTATGGAGTGCTGTTACAGTTCGCCTTTCTATAAATGGGCAAGCAAGGTCATGGTTGGGATTTATAGTTTCTCCCCTCTACTAACAATTCCTTTGCTCTCAGCCCATGCCTCAGTCAGTCAGGGCTCTTAACTTAGTGGAGAGTGTCCTTAACAGTGATTCCCAAGGAGTCTTGCCCATGACAGTCTTGCCTATGTAGGGTTGCTTCAGCCTTTATTCTTTAATAACATAGATATGACCATTTTAGGAGGTGGCCTAGAGAATCCCCTGCTTTCCAGACATATTTCTCCCCACCCCTATTGTGTAACAACAAGCTTTTTCCACCTTGATCACCAAGACTAATCACGCTGGCTGCAAAATAACTCTTCCCCCACCATTGTTTTGATGGCATAAAGAGCCCTAAGTAGCTCCATGGCAGTCTCAACTTCTAGTTCAAAGGGAAAATTATGCTGTCCCCCAGTGAAGGATGAGTTCTAAAGCTGCAGAGCTCAAAGTCTCCGGAGGAGGAAGCAGATATTTTGCAAATGGGTCATCAGATGTAAGAATGAGAGCTATTTTGTGCTTAGTTCTATGGCTATGCATTCTGGCTATGGAAGAAACATCATTAATTATTTTTTGCTGATCTGGAATATATACCACAACCCACAACCTTGCTGGTCACTGCTCCCAGCTCACCCTTTACTGGCCATTCTCTCGTTCTCTGAGGTTATTGGTTTCTAGGTGAAGAGCACATGGTAAGACCAGTGAATCCTGTGAGTGTGATCACATGGCCTTACTTCTTCTCCCAGAAAACAACTTTCTCTGAGAAAAGCAATACCGTGTGGGGTGTATGAGTAAGTCCACAGAAGACACTGAGTAAGGTTATCGATGGCAGAAGCGTGGCAGGCAAGGAAGACACACCTACATCTGGAACAAGAACGTATGACAGTGAGCACAGATTCTGTTCAATAACTCAAGAAGCACATCTTTCAAAAATTATTTCTCCACTTGTAAACACAGAGTGCAGAGTTTGCTGAGGGCAGCTACAGAAACAAGACAGATGTGCACATAGGTCCCTGATTGAGGGACGCACTGTGTCAGCTGGGTCTCCAATGATGGACCAACAATTCCATTCTTGTCCTCAGCCAGCCCTTCCTCCATTCACTTATGCTTTTTCAAACATTTCCCACATTCTCAACTCAGCCCTTTTACCCCTATGCTCAGAAGATGAACTCTCCTCCTCTCTTAAGAAAAGCTGTTGAAGCTCCTGGGTTAGAACTCCCGTATATCATGTTGCCCTGTGCTATTTTTCCCCCTAGATTCAGAAAATAAGTTTAAGACTAAAAACTCCACCTAAATTCTTAACTCTCGTCTCTTCTGGATTCTTACTCTCTTAATTCTCTGTGCTGCAATTCTCAACCTCTCTGTGGCCATAGGCTCCCAGCACCCATATTGTTAATAAGCTCAGATTTAACCCATTTTTAAGCAATCCTAACAATAAGGACTGTGAAAAACTGGGGGTGGATCCTCCCTTAGTCCCACATGGTTCTCTAGCTACCTGACTCCTTTCCTCTGGTTAAGGCTTTTCAAAATAAGAGTCTGTACCAAAGTCTGCCTTCTCCCCTTTCTTTAACTCCTCAGTCTCTATATAATCAGTTTTTATTTCCCCTCTTCTCTAAAATTGCTTAGGTCACAAACTTTAGGCTCACAGCTTAGTGGTCACACTCAATGGGCACTTCTGTCCCTATCTCATTTGCCATCCCTGCAGTGTCTGGCAGTGTCGATGCCTCCCTTCTCCTTCTTCCCATCACTTCGTGACTCTGCAGCCATCTGGTTTCCCCGTATTTCTCTTCACCCGTGTGACTTATCTTCTGCCTACCTGACTCTCAACTGTATTCATCAAGGATTGCCACTCCCTGCCCTTTTCTCTTCCTCCTGTAGTCCCTGAGCAATCTCCATCCACTTCAGAGTTGTTGAGTGTTTTATTTCACCTGTTGCTACATGGTGATGACTCTCAAGTCTGTGCTTTTGGCACGGGCTTCATTTATGAATCTAAGATCCACATATCCAATTGCTTGTAAGTCGTTTCCAGATTAATACCTCATAGGCACCCCAAACTCAGCAAGGCTCAACATCGAATCATCTCCCTTAACTCTGCTTCCTACCCTACTAAGGACCAGTGATGTTGTCAGGGAAATCATAGTTGCAGCTTATGATGAGGTGGTGGAAAGTGTGTGGGGGGAAAAACAAGTGAAAAGGTTTTGGTTTAAAAAGAAAAACTAGTCTAGAGGCTCTAGACTCCAGGCAGTCTACAGGCTCAAGGACACAGGTTTGAGGACACAGGCTCGATCATACAGTCTAGAGGACACTGATTCAAAGACACACACCGAAGCACACAGGCTAGAGGACATTGGATCCAGGACATATTCTAGGGGACAAAATCTAGATTACACAATCAAGGAGACACAGGCTCAAGGACACAGTCTTGTGGACATAGCCTGAACAGCACAGAATTGATAGAAGAAATGTCAGACGAGGAGCACTTCTAAAGGAAAGGCCCAGGCTGCGGCTGAGGATGAGTTCAGGGGGAAAGAGCAGAGACCTCACACTGGAGCAGTGACTGGTGATTTCATGGACTGAAGGTGCAGTGGCCAGGAGGTCGTCTGGCAGAATGAAGTGTGGAATGTTTAGAAAGGTGTTGTGCTGTGCAGTACTGAGAAAGTGAAGGTCGGTAATCACCTGGGTGTAGGAAATTACCCAGCCCCAGGTTTCTAATGAGAGTCCTCGGTGGAAACACTGAAGACTCAGGATGTTGGGCCCATTTCCACGAAAGTTTCTGAGAAGGGCCAGGCCCATGGAAAGGGATGAAATTCACAGGGTGGGGCCGTGGTTCTGTATGGGAGCCTTGACTCTCCAATGAGGGCATGGCTCTCTGAGGGCAAGTAGCAGAGCACCTGCATGTTTTCACAACTCCTGTAGCACCTGATAGTGTGCCAGACACATCGAAGGTCAGGGGTTAACCAAATAATTGTGCCTGTTGAATTCTTAACACTTGTTACCTATTACCTCTTTGTTATCTTTCCATGGAGCCAGTTACATTTGCCCTCAGAAGTGGGGAAAGGCTGGGAGTGGGGACTTTATAAGCAGGAGAAGAGAAAATATTAAGTACTTGAGAATTTCATTTTTGTAAAATTAATTGAAAGGAATTGATTTAAGATGGGCTTTTATTGAAAAACACACTGAAAAATGGAAAAGCACCATGAATCTCCCAGTGTTTTATTTGCAGTATTACATTCTGACAGCAGACAAAAGTATCAAGGAAAATTCCAGCACGTCCTCCTAGTGTCAGGTCATCAGCCCGTGACCCTGAGAACAGAGCCAACCATCCTCACAGAGGAGTTGTTGTTGCCTCTTGAATCACTTCGTTGTTAGCATTTGAATGGTGTGTCACGTCCATGGAGCGCCGATGGCATTTTCTTGCACAGGGGCAGCACAGAACTTCACTTTGCTTATTCCCCGTTACTAGGTTGGCTTTACTGGCCTGGCAGCCTACTCTTGTCCTGCCCAAAGCAATCGGCATAACTCTGTCAAAGGCGAGATCGGTTTCTGATTTTTATCTCTAAATTGTGAAAGGAGAGTTGGCACGAAAGAGACCGAGTCCCTCCTCTAAATGTGTGTGAAATGCACTGCAAGGTGAGAAGTGGTTTTATTTTATTAATCATGGGGCAAGGGACTTAAAACAACAGAGCTGGTGGGTGGATGGTATCATACAATTTGCAAATTGCGCAGTTTAGAGTTATGGCTCTCTTATGTTCTCTGTAGCCCATTTCCTCTCCCCTGTTTGCACACACCACCGCTGGGCTGCTCCTGGGGAACTGTGATATTGGCGTTAAGAACCTGGACAAACTGTGTAGTGGACACGTGTCCTCCCCCAGAATGCTTGAATGCTTGGGGTCCTCATGACCCTCCAAGTCTCCTAGGATAGGGTAGCTTTAAATGGAACCTTATCCTTATCCTGCACTGTGATGCAGTCTAGGCCTTAATTCTGGAGAGACCAAGCCCTTCTGGTGCAATCTTCAGCCCTGTTCAGATATTAAGAAAAGTGTGGGGGACAGAAAACTCTCCCAGCCTCCTAAAGTCACACTGTGTAATTCTGACCTTAGTCATTTTGGCTTCTTCAGTCCAGGTCAACAAGCACTTTCCTCTCCTCCCTCCCCATCTCCCTCCCTCCCTCCCATCTTTCCTTCCCCGATATGTGTCAGACAATAGGCAAAGAACTAGAGATGTATAGGTGAGTAATATCAAAGTTTTAGCTTTTCAGGACAAGATAACAGATTCGGAACTAAAAAAATCAGGACACCATTAATGTCTAATCAGTGTCACTGTGAGATAAATAAACCAGGGGGCTATTTTGGCCTGGGGTCATCTCCTTTGAAATGGCCGAAAGATACAACACTCCAAACAACAAGCGGGCACCCTGGAGCGATACTGATAAGTGGGCTGTCTGTGCCCACACCCATGCAGAGGGAGCATTAAGCACCTTGGGGTCTGTGGACTGGGGGCAGACCAGTGCAATCCACCATCAAATGTTTATTGCTCGTGATATGTATACAAAGGACAACCTTCCCTCCAGGAGCTTATGAGTAGGTTCAAAGGTAAAGAAGTAAATACATGAAAAAGTAAATAGCAATACAACTATGAACTGATGCTATAGAGTGAGTGCTTGTTCCCCACTCCCCAAATTCATACGTAAACTGTTCCGCCGATGCGATGGTATTTGGAAGCGGGGCCTTTGGGAGGTGATTAATCCTTTCACAGAAGAGACCCCAGAGAACTCCCTTGCCCTTCAACCATGTGAGGACACAGTGGGAAGATGACCATCTGTGGACCAGGAAGTGGGCCTTCACCACACACCAATTCTGCTGGCCCTGCCTTGGACTTCACAGCCCCAGAATGGTGAGGAGTGAACTTTGTTGTTCGTAAGCCACCCAGTCTATGGTACTCTGTTATGGCTGCCTACATGGACTAAGACAACTGAGTTCTCATAAGGTGATGTATGATTCCATGTGATGTGAGTGGCAGAATCTCGTCTGAGCTGGAAGAAGGGAGCAGTTGGATTAATTAGATGATTCCCTTAAACACTGGTTTTAGATCAACCATTGTATGAATCCGATAATAAGCACTTTTAGGTCAGAGTTTTATCATCTAAACAGGTTTTCTTCTCTTCCTCTGATTGCATTACACCAAAAGTAATTCAAGAGCAACAGCGATGTGCAGTTAAAGATGAATTATTTGCAGTAACAACTGTGATAGATTACTTGCATCTTATATGCAGGACACATGTTGAGAATATTGACTAGTGAATTTATGAAATATATTGAAACTTCTTTACTCATAAATAGGTTCTGAAGGTCATTCTTTATTTTTTAATGTAATTTTATTATGGTATTTAAGTGTGTAACACAGTATTGTTGACTATAGATGCAAAGTTATACAGAAGATTTCTAGAATTTATTCATCTTGCCTAACTTTACAACCATTGATCAGCAACTCCCTATCTCCCCTGCCCCTCGGTTTCCGAAAACTGCCATTGCACTTGACCTTTAAGGTCATTCTTAAATCTAGTTGTTTGCAAGTTCAAAGTGTCTCCAAACAAACAACATTTAAGATTTTCTCATTACTTTCAATATTCTTACCTCTATGTTTATTTTATTAGAAAGTCTTTTTGTCCTTACCAGGACCTTGAACACTCTGAATATTTCTGATTATGTTAAATACAATGTAGTTAATACTATTGACCTCTCATATCCCACCCTAATACTCCTACAGGTTCTGCATGCTCTGTATTCTATCCCTGCCTCTTCCCTCTTCCCAACCCCTGAATCTCTTCTGCTGTAACTCTGTAATTCCTAGCACATCATCAACAAAATCCCATCGAGCCTTAATTTCTTTGCCTGAATCTCCTGAGGACAGTGCTTCCCTCCCCTGGAGCCCCTCAAGGGGAGGTTATTTTCCTTCTGTCGTCTTTGTACGTCTGGGCCTGGAGGAGAGCAGGTGTTCTTCACAAATCCCCTGGCCTCTTAAATCCCTTTCCCCCACCTCCTCCCCAGACATCCTGCTTTGACTCTCATTCCAGATTATATCACCCAAACCCGTCCTTGTTGCTGCCATGTGTAAAGGCAGCCACTGTCCCTCACTTCTCACAGATTTGAGCTCCTCCTTGGTTGTCACTCTCTCCAGGGTCTCTCTTGCCTTAATGTTTGGTGATTTCAGGATTTGTATGCATGGTCTTCCCGATGCCTGGCTTCTCACCTCTGTGACCTCCTCTCCTACAATGCTCATGTCCTCCTACCAATGGCATTTGCACAGCTGGTCACTCCCTCCTCCAGGGAACAGGCTCTTCAGTTGGCTTCCAGGAACCATGCACTCTTGCCTTTCCTCCTGTATCGCTGGATGCTCCTTCTTAGTCTCTGGTCCTTTGCAGAGACTCCTTTTCTGCCTGACACTGACTCACTTCCTATTTCTCTTTTCTATGCATATTCCTTCCCTTGCTGGTATCAGCAAGTATCAAAGCTTTAAAGATCATCTTGTACGTCAAGCACTCCCAGTTTTGTAAGTCTATCCCAGACCTTTCTCCAGGTCCCCAAATTCAAAAACAAAAACAAAAACAACAGCCTCTTGACACCTCCACTTGGGACCTTGTGGAGTATGTTTCAAACCTGAGCTCTAAGCCAGCTTTGCTCCAGGCTCCTCAATTTCAGTTGATAGCAACCCCATCCTTCTTTTCTCTCATGCCAAAATCTCCAAACCTTTACCCAAATGGTGACTTCTCGTGAGGCCTAGCTGGGTAACTCTATTCAAAACTGCATGCTATTGTCCCATTGCCTCAGTAGTCATAGCCTTCACCTTTTAGCATAGTACATGATTTACTTATTTATCATGTCTCTCTATTCTCACCCGCATTGCTGCCTAAATTATAACCCTGATGAGGACAAAGCTTTTTTCCTGGGCTGTTAATTCATGCAGCCCATGCATCTAGAACACTGCCTGACTTGTATTTAGTGTGTGCTCAGTGAATCTTTGTCAAATGAATGAAAATAAGCAAATTAAGTCACAGTGGCCTAAACCAATGGCTGAGGATGAAATAATCTTACATGACCACTGATGTTGTCTGTTGGTAACACACAGTAACATGATGTTATTAGGAGTGACTCTTGGTCCATGACAGTTTGAATATTGAAGTTTGTAAGTAGGGGGGCTTCTGTGATTCTTTCAGATGAAGTTAAATAAAATCAGCTTCAAAATCGGTGAAAAGGGGGGCTCAGTTTCTTTACCTTATGTTCATTGAAAGTAATGAATGATATATTGTTCTTGAGCTTATAATACTCACAGACATTTATGAGTATTACTATTTACTGCATAGGGTGCTGAGCACTGGGCTGCAGGTTTATTTGCTCTATCACCAGCCCAGGGGCAAGCGCTGATGGTCACTCCCTCCCTCCTGTCCTTTTCCAGGTGTAGGGCTCATGGATGTTATGATGGTCTCTGAGAAGCAGGCTACGGGTTTGGAGGAATCTTGTGGGCTACTGAAGGAGCGACAGAGTGGAGCCAGTGGGCCACCTCTCACGTGTGCTGTTTATGATCTGTTTCAGGCCACCGCTGTGAGCCAGTAGCTGAACCCATTCTGGTCATTGGAACATGTGACCCCTGGAAACTACAGATCAATGATTTACTTCTGCCTGATTGTGACTCTCTCAGACACCACTTCATGTTTGTCTATAGTGCCTAATGAGAGTGATTCACTCAAACAGGTGTCCTGGCTCGATGAACCCCCAGAATTCTTTAACTTAGGTTATAATTACCTTCTTGGTAAAATTTAGAACACACAGGGTCAGCTTTTGGGGGACAAGGGAATCAGCTGATATTCCCAGCAGTACCCACCATGGACAGGAGGTTGAGTGTTGGGCGCACCCAGACCTAGGGGACCTATTTGCTTGAGAACCAGACAGCCAAGTACAAGGCAGCCAAGGGGAGACGGAGGCACTGCCAGCCAGTGCTTGCAGTCAACATATCTGAGAGGGGGGACCTGGGAGCGGGCAGAGAGGGTCTGGAGACCTGCCTATCACTGCCTATTCTCTGACCCCACACCTGTGGGCTAGAGTTTCTCAAATTGTAGCCTTTGGACCATTTGCACAGAACCACCTGGACACTGTGTTAAAGATGCTGATCCTGAACCTAGAATCCTGATTTGGTCTGGAGTTTGCAATCTCCTGGGTGATTCTGTCTAGGGTACAGTTTGAGAACCATTGTTTAGGCTGTGGCCTCACCTTCCCCTGCAGAGTGCCCTTTGTGGGCCTATCACGACTTTGGGCAGTGGCTGAATTCCAGCGGATGGCTCCCCAGTCTGTTCTTGGCTGCTTGTCCTCGAGTCCACACACTCACAGCCCATCTGGTTGGCCCAAATCATCTAAAATTAGAACATTTGAAATGAAATTCCTCATCTATTTCTCTAAACCCAGCTCCCCTCTCTGGCATAGTTATTGATTTTCCTCAGCCTTACAAACTTTGAAATATTCTCAAATCCTCCTCATCTTTTGCCCCTCAAACCACCTAACCAGTTCCCACATGGGGTATGTGATTCCTTCACTATAGCTTTAGCCTTGATGGAATTCCTCCCTCTCCATTTTCTGTGCCAAGTTTAGGGCATCCTTCTCTCATGTTGACAGTGTGCCTAATTGTCCTGGCATGCCTGAGACTGAAGGATGCAGGACTTTCCTTCCTAAAGTGGAGAAGATCTTGGGAAAACTGGGATGAGTTGGTCATCCTACACCTGGACCACTGTAGTAAGGAGGAGCTCAACCTCCTCCTTAGCCGCATCCCAATCTCTCTTCTCTGCACATCAGTGCAGCCCCTACACCATCTCTGGTTGAATTCCCCATGCATATGCATTAATTACTGTGGCATCCAAGGTGCCCAACAGTCTGGCCCTCTCCGCTTACTCTGGTAGTTTCATCTTCAGCTGTTTCTCTCCACGCAGCCGTCACTTGGCGAGCCAGCACTTCCACCACACAGCTTCATTTCTGGGCCTTTGTCTATGTTCCTTTCTGCTTCCATCCACTCTCTGGCCCGTTCTGAACCTTTTGAAATCTTACTCATCATTTCAGTCCCAGCTCAAATGCTTCCAGCTCTGAGACACCGCAGTTCTGATCACCAAACAGGAAGCAATGTCCATCCTCTGAGCTGTGACCATGACTTCCCCTTCCACACACGTGGCCTTGATGTGTATGCCTACTTGTTACCTATCTTTTTTCCTGCCTGATCCAAAAACCCCCAAAGAGAAGGATAGTTCTTGTTCATTTTTTTTTGTATTGCAAAACTCATCAAACCTTGTAGATAATTAGAAAGTATGGGTTCTGGTTAAAAAAACAAATAGGTAAACTTTCATTATTTTTTAGGTTCTTTTTTAATGTTTTAAATTTTTTCAATTACACTTTACATTATTTTGTATTAGTTTCAGTGTATCATTATATTTGTTAAACTGAAAATTTTTGCTCAGAAAGAGGGAAGGCATTAGGGTCATATGTCACTTTGGGGATGACCCTGCTCTCAGGAACATATGTCCAGTTCACTGTGACTCATAAGCTACAAACATGCCATTTAATTCCCTGAATTAGGTTGCTCACCTTTACTGAGCATCTGCTTCATATGTACTAACTCAGTTAGGCTCACCGCAAGCCGTGGGACTATCCAAAGCAGCGGTTTGGAGGGTGAGCCTGGGAGTCAAACTAACTGGGTTTAAAACCCAGCTCTATCCTTTATTAGCTGCTGTCCTTCGGCAAATTGCTTAACCTGTATTTTTCTGTTTCCTAATTTGTAAAGTGGGGGTAAAAAAGTATGAATTTCAGTGGGGTATTGTGAGGACTATTACACTTCAGTGAATTTTTGGGTCTAAGAAGTCACTTATAAATGTACACCATTAAAAAAAATGTACACCATTATTAGAATAAAATATCTACCAATTAACCCTTGAATGCCATAGATTGTTAGATGGGGCCTGGTTTCTCTGATGTTAAAATATGAAAAAATGTCCACTTACAACCAGTGACATTCGGTAAATGGTTGAAATGAATATTACTGTTATGGACTGAATTGTGCTCTTGCCCCAAATTCATATGTTGAGGACTTAACCCCCAATATCCTAGAAGGTGACTATATTTGGAAATGAGCTCTTTAACAATGTAGTCAAGTAAAATTATGTCACTGGGTAGACCCTAATTCAATATGACTGGTGTCCTTATAGGAAAAGATTGGGACACAGACACACACAGAGGAAAGGCCGTGTGAAGACACTAGGAGACAGCAGCCATCCACAGGCCAAGGAGGGATCCTCAGAAGAAACCAGTCCTGCCAACACCTCAGACTTCCTGCCTCTAGAACTGCAAGGAAATACATTTCTGATGTTTAAGCCACACGGTCTGTGGTACATAGTTATGGCAGCCAGAGCAAATGCATAGAGATCCTTCAACAAAGCTTTCTAAGACCACAGGACAAGGAAGTAGATATGGGACAGACATGCCGTCTCAGCAGGAGACCTCCAGCTCAGCCTCAGCTGGTTGCTTGTACCCAAAAAACCACGTGCAAATCAGACCTTCCTCCCTACTCGGGTCTCCTTCATCAAGAGCTGCCTGTTCCCTTGGAACAGCAGAACCCGATGTGAACTAGCACCATGGGCACTTGACCCCTTAGCTTTTTTTTTTTTTTTTAATTTAAAAAAACTTCCATTTGCGAGGGTGTAAGGAAAGCGTGAGAAGATCTGAGTGTCAACACCCTGTGAGCAGGATTCTGGCTCCAGTGCGTGGCCCATGCTTAGTTCAGACCGTCTTCGGCAAAACCGACGGTGGGTACTTGACTTGAAAAGGGTTGATAACAGCAAATGGTCTAGATTAATTAGGCCTTCGAATGGGATTGACGCCCCTTCCCATTCTTTTCCTAGAACGGTTTGACATATTTGCGTAATCTGAGGGAAGATCATTGAGACGGAAATGTGGCCACTCAGAGGCTTCGGCTCACGTTTGCTAATCTCCTGTGTGGTGAAACGCTGGCATCCGGACAAGCCCTCATTCACATCAGCACAAAGCACTAGTTATGTGTGTTGAAATTCCTTAGAGAAAATGTCTTGCAGGCTGGTGGGGAGTACATGAGTGCTGGAAATACCTCACCGAGTGTTGCTCAACATCCTGGGAAGACAGTCTGCCGGCGTCTGACCCGCACCCTGGGGACACGTTGCAGGACTCTGGGGCACATGGGGCTGGCGTGGACAGAGGAGCGTGGGTGGGTGGGTAGGTGGAGATGGCATTGGATGTTTTTTCTGCAATCATCCCAGACCGGCCAGGAGCCAGCTCCGGACGGCCCACTTTCTCAGTCCATGGAGAGTACCTAACGTCCGGCTTGTCACCAAGGCTGCCATCTCCCCTGCTTGGGACAGGATTTTCCTGTTCTCTGAGGATAAGTCCTAGTTACTTGGGTTTCCTCAACTTCGATTTGGAAAAGTAAGAGGGTAGAGGCGTGGAGTAGAAGGTTTCGATCTGCATCAAAGGTGGGAAGTATTTAGGCAGAATGGAAACTAGATCAACTGTGCCTCTGGAATTTGGAGATAACGCCCACGGATGGATGAAGTGACCATAGGGTGCCTCTGCACCCTAATGGCCTAAGTGGAGGCTGAGCCAGCACAGTGCCTCTCATTGCAGGCCCTGGAGCAATGCTCACCTGGGAT
Source organism: Artibeus jamaicensis (assembly GCF_021234435.1). Classification (NCBI taxonomy): domain Eukaryota; kingdom Metazoa; phylum Chordata; class Mammalia; order Chiroptera; family Phyllostomidae; genus Artibeus; species Artibeus jamaicensis. Next base: position 14,569,786 of record NW_026522056.1, on the reverse strand, counting down.
AAAAATGCTCATTCTTGGCCCCACCCCAGACCCACTGAAACCTGGACTCTGAGGCTGGAGGCCAGCCAGCTGTGCTTGAACAGGTCCTCCTGGTGCTGCTGATGCATGCTGGAATTTGTTAGGAGCACTTCTGGAATGAGGAAGAGACAGTTCTGGCGGCACTGGGTCAGGGGAGGAGTGGGGAGGAGAGAGGCGGGAATGGTGGAGAATGGACTGAAAGGTAGAAAGAAGTTCTCCATAAAAAGGAAAGGTGACGAGTGCTGCAGGAATCAGAGAAGAGTATGAGTCAAGATCACAGCAGCCAGGGGTTGTGGGGAGAAATGGGAGGTCCCTCCTTGCTAGCTATGAGGTTTTGTTTGGGGTGATGAGAATGTTTTGGAACGAGTTAGAGATGGTGGTTGCCCAACATCGTGAATGTGCTAAATGCTGCTGACTTGTTCACTTTCAAATGCTTAATTTAACGCTCGGTGAATTTCACCTGAATAAAAATAAATATTTTGTAAAGATGGGTAGCAGTTCAAGATAGTCTGGATTCTTAGTTAACCCAAGCCTATTGCTAAGGTTGTGCAAACATTTTAGGAAGAGACTAAGCTAGCAAAGGTAAGAGGACAAATGTGGAGAAGAACTTCCCTTAGAAAAAGGGAATCGCAGAATCACATTGCTAGAATTCACCTGCAGGTCCTGGAGGGATTCGTTTACCTTCTTTTCATTCCAGTCTGGTGTGGGTTGAATGGTGGCCTCTTAAAAGACACACCCATGTCCTAACACCCAGAATGTGAAGTGTGACTTTCTTGAGAAAAAGGTCTCTGCAGATGTAACCGAATTAAGGATCTCAGGATAACGTCATCCTGGATTATTTAGGTGAGCCTGAAATCCAATGACAACTGTCTCTAGGACACAGAAGAGGAGACAGACACACAGAGAAAGCAATGAGAAGACAGAGACTGGACCAAGGCTGCAGCCACCAGAAGCTGCGAGAAGCCAGGAAGCATTTTCCCTTGGAGCCTTCAGAGGGAGTGCAGTCCTGTCCATAGGCTGATTTCAGCCTCCAGAACTGTGAGGTGGCACGTTTCGGTTGTTCTAAGCCCCTAAGTTTGTGTGATTTGTTATGGAAGCTCTAGGAAATAAACACGCCTGAACTAAGGGGAAAGGCCATGGGAGTGGATTCAGGGAGACTGTGCTTTAAGTTTTGGGCACTGTATTGCCTCAAAGGAGGTGTGGACTCGGGCGTCACAGCGGTCCCCACCTGGCTCACATCCCTCACTGCTTTACCTGCCAGTCTCCGGTGAGCACTGAGTTCCCGTCCTTGGGTCAGATGTTCTCTCAAGCCTTCCCCTTCTTTGACCCGTTGGCATTCTAGCCAGAGGTTGGGGATGATGAGTGAATAACCCAGATCTTTAGAATGTTTGGAGATGATGCAGTCTGCCGTCCTTTGGATAGCTTGGGTGACTTATTGTGGAGGATGAAAGAAATTTTTTCCTGAAACGCAGCCAGGTGCCTTTTTCAAAACTGGGCACTTCGTGATTTTCTCTCTAATGAAGTAATGAAAGGGATTATCTCCTGGCCAGGTTTAGGCAGTCCCTTCCAAAAGGTTGGAGGGTGTGACTGAAAGAATAGTGTGGGCTGACTGTGGGGGAAGAGGCCTCCAGTGGGGTGTTATGTCAGCGGTTCACAGGCACCCAGTTGAGGCCCGTGAGGCATGTGTGGCTTTTTAGAATTGCCCTTGAGTTCACTGGAAAACATATATTCACCTAAAGTTGTTTTTTTCTTGGGGGCTGTGTGTCTTTCAAGGAAATCTCTAGGTTAGCTGCTCCTGCAGGGAATTCTATAAGTTGGAGAGATGGAGAGTAGATTTCCTTCCTGCATTATTAGGCGGTTGTTTACCATTAAGGGACAAGCAAGTGGGGGAGCAATGAATTTGGGTGTGAGATGGTCCTTCAGAGAGAATGGGGAAAGGCACCTGGTTGTGTTCGGTGAGAAAGGAGAAGGTCAGGGCCAAGGCCACGGGCCTCTCCTCATGGGCATGGTCAACCGGAATGATCCTGCAAATCTCAACACTGCTCCTGGACATTTTTCTCTCCTGCCCTCAGTTTCAAGGCTTCCTAGGAGAACAGTTAATCTATTATAGAGTAGTTTTCTGGAGGAAGATGGGACAGAGTGGATTATGAAGAGAAGCAGAGTTTGGGAACTCTCCTTCTGGCTCAGTCTCTGGTAGTTGTTCTAGGCAAGTTACTTCCATTCCTGGGGTCCCGAGTGAGCACCTGCCTCCCAGCTTCCCTCCAGCTCTGACGTGTGTGCCTCCCCCGTGTGTGCCTGATACGTGGTAGGCACTCACACAAGCTGAATGGTTGCATGTGTTGGACTGGATGTCCAGTCACTCCGCGGCGCAGCTGGGTCTCTGTTTCATGAAGAGGCCATCAATTCCTGCCCAGGTGAGCTGGGCATTGTTCTTTTATAACTGGGCCCTGAGAATGGGTCTACCCTTGGGCAAGTCACACCAGGGCTTGGACGGCTCTTACATCTCTCATGCAACGATGACCCCTAAGTCACCTTTATGTAACTTCTTACGGCCAAGTCCTCCCACAAGCCTGCCTTGGAATGTTCGCCTTTCAGCTTGCCCTTTGTTCCAGATCTCCACACCGCACCACCGTGGGAATGCACTCGATGAATCACAGAACTGAGCCTACCAGGGTGTTTCAGGCATCGTGAAGGGGCCCTGGCAGGGACCGAAGAACACTCCTCCCATATCCTGAGCTCAGCGTACAATCGGGCTGCTGTCCCCATCCTTGCCTTGGCTCTTCTTAAACCATCCCCACTGCCAACCACACCCTTCCTGTCCCAGAGCCTCCTCCAGACCCACTCATCAGGCTCATGCCTGTCTTCGTGGAGTGTTCGGTTGTGGGCACCATCACACTTAGGGAGTCTGTCCTCCCTGCTAAGCCTCCCCTTCGCTAGTCGCTCCAGCCCAGTCAGCCTTACGGGGTGTGAGGAGGTTGGCAGGGTTGGGGTACAGCTAACCGCAGGCGAGTCATCTCCCCAGGTTCACACGGGGAGAAAAGAAAGGGTGGATGTGCCGGCAGGAGAAAAATGACATTCGGTTAAGAGTAGAGCTGAATCAAGTGTTAGTCACTGAACCCGGCGGGGGGTGGGGGTGGGAAGGCCTCCCCGAGAGAGGCCATGAGTGTGTGCAGGGTGTTGTTGGTTAGAGAGAAGAGGTCTGAGAGAGCAAGCGGACCCACCTCCCCACGCGGCCAGTTACTACGTATAGTCTGAGAGAAACTCCGGGTCATTTAGATTCAAGAAAGATCCCCAATATGCCTCCGGGAAGGCCTCCTCTGTGGGCGACTCTGCTTGCTGCCCCACGGCTGACTCACAGTGTTGCAGCTGTTGAAAAGGGTACATGGGAAGAGGCTAAACGTGGCGGCTCAGGGAGTGGTATTAGACTCCATGGTAGAAGAAGCACCCATTTTTATGGAACTTTTCCCAAAAGAAGAGCATGGATGTCCCCTGTATATACATGATCAAGGGCCAATCCGAAGGTGCAGGTGGCACCAATTCATCTGACACAGCCCTCAAAGACTGGTGGACCTGTGGCCTCTCCATTTATCTGAGGACAGAAGGACACAGCCCCAAGCAACTGAGGTCTCAGTCCCTGTAAGAGAGCTGAGGTAAGTGAGCATTAATCGCTTTCACTGAAATTGCTTCTTACTGCTTTTGCACGACACTTGGTCTCTCACTTCTATCTCCTCTCCCCTCAGACTGGCCCTCTCAATCTGCCATCGACATCCACATTTCTATCACACATGCCATCACTCCCTGGTGTCTGAGGTCACAGACCCGGGAGTCCCCTCGGATTTAGTAAATTCTCTGAGACCTTTTTATTTATTTCCTGACATCAGTCCTGCCCCTTCCATTATCCCCACTCTGCCCCTGCATTCTACGGCCATCAGACAGCTTTGGGCCCCCATAGCACCGTGCCTGATCTCCTGGCTGTTGATGTGCAGTTGGTATTTCCCTCCCCCAACCTCGCTGAGTCAGGCTAGGATGACGGGATGATGACCGGTGTCAGGAACTGCTATAGCAGCTCCTTTAGGATTGTCACATGCAGCAAGGACTATTACCCCTGGACCAAAAACCCACTTCCTTTTTCCAGGCACACTTTCCTTTTTCCACGACCCACATTTCCCCGTCTCCTAGGTACTTACATGCAGTTTATTACTGAGTTCTAGGCGGTGGGATGTGACCAACCCTTTAGAAGAGCACGGCGACAAGCAGACAGCGAGGCTTCGGAGATGGTCATGTTAGAAAGGAACGGTGCCTGGTTCCTGGATGACTGCGAGGAAGAAGGACCCCCACCAATGAGACTGCGTTTCCATGCACATTAGCAAGAACGGTGCCCTACAGGACAGAGCAGCACGGGGCACCGAGGCATCGGAGGCCACCTCTGCAACCTCCCCAAATACGACTCAGAGGTCACCTGAAAGAGGAGGAGGGACTGGGGTAGAACGCTAAGCATTTCTTTGGAAAGAACTGTTTTAAACTTGAAGACAGACTGTGGAAGCAGGAAGGGACTCAGGTATTTGCTAAACTTGAGTTTCCTTTCTGCTCTTCAGGCTGGAGCTGGCATTCGTACGCGCTGCACAGGCTGCTGCGAGAATGAGGTCAATAGCATGTAGAAAGCATTTGGAATCGGCAGGTTGTAACTGATGCCTTCGCTGCAACCCTTGTTCCCCAGAGAGGTGGCACTCCTGGGGATGACTAGGTCAGTTATGAGAAATAAGATGTCACATTTATTTTGCACCTCCAAGTGGAGTGTGAAAAAAGCTGTCCGCTACCATAACACTTAGTAACAACAACATGACTTCAGTAGGGATTTGTGGCTTTAAAGCCCTTTACAGTATTGTCTCCTAGAACCTTCTCAAAAATACCACAACAGGGGAGACCATTTCCCCCTTTATTTTATGGATCCAGCCACCAGTGCTCAGCGAGTCTGACTCAGCCATGGTCATGTTTCTAGCAAATGCTGGAGCCAGCCCTGAAAATCAGGACTCCTGACTCCAAACCCTCTTCTTCTTCAACTCTGTCTCTCCTGTACATGGACCCTCGGCCGCCACAGAGGGCAGAACCCTCCACCTACTTCTTGGGTCACTGGACTTCCCTCCTACAAAGCAGCTTTTGTTTGGTTGGTCTGGGTGCTGAGAAAGGAACAGGATTACAGAGGATCCCAGACACGTGGTGGGGAAAGAACAGACTCCCTGGCTAAGTCAGTGAGCACTGGGCTTATTCGTGCCAAGTCCTGCCTGTGCAACAATGTGTTCCAAGGATCCTGACGGCCTGCAAGCTTTCCCTATGGCACTGGGTGGCCACAGAGCCCCCTGCAATCTTAGAGACAAGTGGCTCAGATGTGGAGAGGCCAGGTGGCCTTTCCTGGCAGAATCAGAGGTGACTCAGACATGGTGAACCTGCCTCATAAAAGGTGGAGGGGGCTGGAAGAGGGGGCCAGCACCCAGCACAAGGGAAACGAAACCAGGTGCAACGTGGGGGAGCTGCCCAAAGGGCTCTCACTTCTATCTTTGCTAAGACATCTTCAGTGGCAAACAAGACACAAATTCATATGCACTGCAGCATTCAATGGGGTAATCTTTTCAAGTATATTACCTAAAATGGGGGCTATTTGATATAAAGGGTGAGGCGTTTTTCACAGAATCCAGGGCAGCTGGATCCAGAGACTGGAAAACCCTCGGGTGCCCTCCCCGAGCAGGGCGGTCTGGTGGGCAGACCTGCCTCCTCCTCCCTTTGCGGACCAGCTGGCCGCCTTCTCCGGCCTCCTGGTTGCCTGCGACGCTAACTCCTCTCGTTTGAAATTCCAGATTTCCAGAGGAGGGAATTTGATCCATCTAAATCAGGGGTCTCCACGCTCGCTGTGGTCGGATTGGCTCCAGCTGTCCTCCTGCAGTGCCCCCAAAACGTCCCTCTCTAGGCCGAGTGGAGACGTGGTCAAATGCAGGCCAGGCCTTTGGTCCACAGTGCGGGAGAAAACGTACTGTATGGGAAGGAGAGTTCAACTCTTCTGCTTTTAAGTTATTTTTTATTTTTTAGAGAGAGAGAGAATGGAAGGGAGGAAAAATAGAGGGAGAAAAACACCAGTTGGTGGCCTCTCATACACACCCCAACTGGGGACTTAACCTGCAACCTAGGCACGTGCCCTGACCAAGAATCGAACCGCTCACCTTTCACTTTGTGGCACGATGCCCAACCAATTGAGCCACACTGGTCAGGGCTGTCTTATATTTTATATTTCAGAAGGATGAAGGTTTTCTTGCCATTTGAGCCTTTTCCTTACAATCGGCTCTGAGGGCAGCTCTCACTCCAGGCAGAGCAGTGACTGCTCCATGTAGACAGTAGAAGCCATTTTCTGACAGAACCGCCTACTTGCACTCTAAAATGTCCAATTTCTTCTCTGTGTCCCACAGCCCTGGCCCCGTGACCCTGGCCCTGTGAGGGGAAGCTTTGCCATGGGGAAAGGAATGAGAACGGCAAGTGACAGGGGCTGTCAGCCTCTAGACACGTTTAGAACTCTGTGACCTGCACTCTGCCTGCCGCTACTGCCCTTTCCTGTCATTTGGTAGCGGGCAGGCCTGCTGGTGCCGCGGGCGCCCACTCTGGGGCTCAGCAGCGGAGGAAACCAAGTCAGAAAGGTGGGGCCCGACCTCATGTGACACTTTGTCTGGTTGTGGGTTTTTCTTTCTGTGTGGATGACTTCTGACGTGGAAGACACATTTGAGGGCTTGTCTGTGTCCAAATTTGGCCCGTGCATCATTAGGAATAATAAAACAGCGTTACCCCACTGTTACAGGAATTCACTCCACGGGGAAGTTTTAGCACTGAGAGTGGATGCATGGCATCTAGAAGCTCACACTGTCTTTCCCTGGAAGATTTGTAATCCAGATGTTTCCCAGGTCAGAGCAGCCCGCAGGCATGAGACGCAGCAGGGGGACCTCTGGCTCCAGTCCCGTCAATTCAAGCCAGAGTTTGGGGCCGGCTCACAGCACCCGAGAGCGTGTTCTCTGTGGGACCACACCGTCACTGTTCCTCACTCCCTGCCCATCACTGATGGGAGCCTGCTCCTCTGCACGTGGGCCATTCTTCCGACCTGGTCCTGGCCCCTTCTCTGCGGCATCGGTCACAGCACAGGGCGGTGACGAAGGGAAACTTCCTCCCTCGTGGGGCTAACACTGCATTATTCAGACCCACGCTGGGACGGCCATTCTACCGTTCCGTTCAGCACTCCGAGTGACTGCCTTCTTTGAGGGAACTCAGTCTTCCTGCACCAGAAAAGTGACGTGAGAGATGGGGTGATATTTATGGTTTCTCGCTGGAGACTGGTGTCATAGCTTAGAGGGCCGCTACTGAGATTGCTTTCTCTGTGGACACCTCGGTGCCACCATCTAAAATGAGACCAGGACAAGGTCAGAAGAGCAGCAATTGCCTGACCCAAAGATGTGCTTCATTTGTTCAGTCATTTGTCTCTACTGTCATTATAAGAAAGTAAGATTCTGTCCAAGAAACCTCTTGGGAGGTACGGCAGCTTGACAGGGAAACATGAGGGTGGGTTCAGGCTTGTCTCACTGCCCCAGGGGATTCGATCCACCCACTGTGTCTCTGTCACAGTCTGCATCATGTTGGGTAGTGACAGAAACACCGAAACACAGCAGGCATCTCTGCTTCTCCGTCATCACTCCAGAAACCACTCCGGGCTCGCCCCACACTGACCACTGAGGCACACAGTTCTCGGGCCTGCTCAGGAGCAAAACAGACACGTGCACAGAGCCACAGTGGCCCTGACCCACATCCACCAAGGACCAGGTAGATCCTTCCCTCCCCTACGCAATCAACAAAGGGAGCCCACGTCAGCTAGCATGTGGGGCGCAGCGCTGGGCTGGAAATGTTATGTGTACAATTGAATTATGTCCATGCCTGTCCTGGGAAGGGCATTTTAGGACTTCCACTGCAGCACTGAAGGCCCCGGGGCTCACACCTGTGAAGAAGTGACTTTGGTGTCTTTCAAAGACTGTTGTAGACTCTTATTAAGCTAGCCAGCTGTCCTCAGAGGTGTGACCTTCCCTCACTAAGGTTTGATCATGTTCCAGGGAGGGGAGGGGAAGCCTCAGACTACAGGGTGAAGTGAATGAGGTTTGTGTTTGAGTCCTTCCAGCAACTTTCTCATCTTCTGGCCTCCTCTCGTCTCCAGGGCTACTCTCGGCCCGTCCCTGAAAGGGGAAAAGGCCCACTTCAGTAACTTTCCTGCAGGATGCTTAAAGAACAAAAGTCCCAGACCTCAAGTGAGCCTTTCTGGGAGGAGTTTCAAGCTCCGAGATGGACAGCGTTTGCCTGCCCAGTAAATCAGCTGTCAGTGCTCCCTCTTGTCCAAAAGCCAACTGGAAACTATCTGGAAAACTCGCTGCTGCGACTGAACAATCTTGAGGCTTTCGGATGAGACTTTCCCCGTCTCATTTGCCCAGTAAAGCTGTGTTGTTTGCCTTCCCAACCCACCCGTCCATTGCAGCCATTGAAAGCTAGGCCTTTCCAGGTCGGGAGCAAAACAACCTCCCGGCACCAAGGACTTGATTTAACATTGTTCCAAAAGTGTTAGTCAGTACTATTAGACAAAAGAATTACAGGAATAGCACAGAGATATCTTCAAAGGAGGGGATGTTATCATTATTTATAGATGATCTGATCACGTAGTTGAAAAGCGCCATAAAATAAAATTATTGGAAATATTGAATTCAATAAGGTGGTCATAATTTTTTAAAAAGCAAAATCAATGTCCTTAGAGCCAAGTAATAACCGGTCAGAAAATATAATGTAATAAAAGACTCATTCGCCAAAGCAACCATAACAGTAAAATAAAATAAGATAAAATGAAATACCTAGGATAAACTTTAAAACTATGTGCATGATAGATGAAAAGAATAATAAGCTCAAAGCAAGAGACATAAAAGAAGACCTGAATAAACAGTGAGACCTCTTATTCTCAAATAAGCAATTTAATTTTCCTTAGTTTCTAAGTATTTGGGGATTTTTCCAGATAATGTTCTGATTTCTAGTTTAACTGCATTGTAGCCAGCAAGCATGGCTTGTATGATTTCAATTTTTTTACTACATTATTGATTATGCTATTACAGTCGTCCTGACTTTTCCCCCATACCCCCCTCCACACAGCACTCCTGACTCCCTCAGGCCATCCCCACACCACTGTCATGTCCATGGGTCATGTGTACAAGTTCTTTGGCCGCTCCATTTCCTGTACTGTACTTTACAATCCCATGGCTGTTCTGTGACTTCTTATTTGTACTTCTTTATCCTCTTACCTCCCCACCCCTTCCCCCACAACCCCTCCCCCATCTGGCAACCATCAAAATGCTGTGTCCGTGATTCTGTCTCTGTTCTTGTTTGATCAGTTTGTTTTTTAGATTCAATTGATATTTGTATTTTTTGCCATTTTATTGTTCATAGTTTTAATCTTCTTTTTCTTAAATTAAAAAAATAATTGTTAGGGTTTGTTTTATGGCCCAGAAAAGGGTCTATGTGAATGTTCTATGTTGTACTTGAAAATTATGTGCACACTGCTTTAGCTTTTGTTGGATGGAATATTCTATAAATGTGAGATGAAATCGTTTGAGTTTTCTATATCTTGGCTGACCTCGTCTGCTTGTTCTTTCAATTACTCAGAAAGGAATGTTGAAATCTCTCATGGTAATTGTGGATTTGTGTGAACTCTATCACTTTTTGCTTCACATATTTTGTTTGGTGCATTGACCAAGAGGCTATAACAGGCCTATGCATATATACGTATGTACCTAACAACACAGCTTTAACATACATGGCCTCTCGGTGAATTGGCCTCTTTATCATTACATATTGTCCCTGTTTATCTCCAGTAATATTCTCCATTCTGACATCTACTTTGCATTAGTCAATATGGGGATTCCAGCTTTCTTTTGATTAGTGTTTGTGTGGTGTATCTTTTTTCACACTTTTACCTTTAACCTACCTCTGTCTGTATGTTTCAAATTAGTTTTCTTTGCTTTTGCAATCAACCTTTTTACATTGTTGTCTTTAGACTCTTTACAATAAATGTAATTATTGGTAGGGTTGAATTTTAGTTTATCATCTTCCTATTTGTTTTCTACTTGTCCCTCTATTCTTTGTTTCTTTATTCTTGTTTTTCTGCTTTCTATTGCACTAATTGGATATTTTTAAATAATTTTATTTAATTTTTATTTTTAGCTTATTAGTTATACCTCTAAAAAGTTTCCAGTGGTTGCCCTAGTGTTTACAATATGCCTCATGACTTATTACATAACTTCAAACAATATCATTCCATTTATTGCATCGTATAAGAACTTAACAGTTTACTTTCAAATTAATTTCTTCTATTTTTGTGTTATTATTGCCATAGATTATGCTTTTACATGTGTTATAAACCCTACAACATATTGTTACTATCTTTGACTTATCCAATCAATTATCTTCCAGAGCAATTAAAAATAAGAAAATCATATTTTACATTTACTTTCATTTTCACTACTTCCAGCACTGTATTTCTCTGAATAAATCCAAGCTTTCACATGATATTATGTTCCTTCTGCCTGAAGAACTTCCTTTAACATTTCTCATAGTGCAGGTCTGTTGGCAATGAGTAATCTCAGCTTTTGTTTTTCTGAAAAGGGTTTTATTGAACCCTAATTATTGAAATATGTTTTTGCTAAATGTAGAATTCTGGGTTAACAAATTTTGCTTTTCTCTTTTGATATTTAAAAATGTCTCTTCATCATCTGTTGGTTTCTATTGTTCCTCATGAAAAGTCTTCTGTAATTCTTCTCTTTGTTCCTCTCTAAATAATGTCTTTTTTCTCTGCTTGTCTTCATAATTTCATTTTTCTTTTATATAAGTTGACATTGGGTCAACTATCTTGCAATTTTATGATAAAATAAAGCTGAAAATTTGCTTTATTCTTTACATCAAAATAAATTCTACATTATCAAAATTTTAAATGCAGAAGGAACATAAACCTACGAAAACACTAGAAGGAAATATAAATAAGTATTTTTTAAAACTTGGGGTGGTGGAAATATTTATAAGCACAATATAAAATTCAGAAATCATAATAATATTAAAATTTTTCAACACACAGGGATTTCAACTTCTGTGTAGCAAATATCAAAGCAGAAGTATATAAACAAGATTAAAAATGTGCAAAAGATGTGTTTCTATAAAGAATTCTAAAATAACAATATGGAAACAAGGAACAGATGGATGGAATATATGAAAAAGCAATCCCAGAAATAAAAAAATGAATAAGCCTTTGAAAATTATTTGTTTTTATTATATAAAATACTAATAAAAAAGATTTAAAAAACTTACAAGATTTGCAAAAAGTAAAACAACACTTAACATTGAACAGAGATTAGAGAAGCAGGCTCTCTTAAGCACCATTTGTAAGTTCGAAACAGATAAAAGCTTTCTGAAAGATCACTTGCCAAAATGAATACAAATCTATAATCCTGCATATCTGTCTTTGACCAAACGTGTTGAGAGGAAGCCCAGGGCAGCGGCTGAGTCAGCACCATTTCACATCAAACTACCTGGGTCCGATCCTGGTTCTGCCACACACTTCCTGTGTGATGCTAGGCATTTTAGATAATCTGTCTGTTTTACTTCTAGTGTCTGTCAGCTGAAGATATTAAATACCTGCCTCACTGGGTTATCATGGGGGTTTAATGAATTAATATCTGTAAAGCAGTTAAAATGGTCAATGGCTCTCGAATGGCTACTAGGTTTACTGTGGTAGTCACTTTGGAAAGTATATAAATGTTGAATCACTCTGTCAGACACCTGAAACCAATACAATACTGTGTCAACTATAATTGTAAAAAATTTAAAAACAATAAGATAAAAAATGGTGACCAGCACATTTTGGATCTATTACATCAACATGAGTGTTTGCTTCCAGTATATCAACAGTGGTCGTCATGAAATTCCTCCTTGAAATCCTGTGTCATTCAAACAAAAATTCCCTTGTAAGATTCTTTTTTTTCTGTTGACCACCATATGATCACTTAAATTAGTTGAACATGTAGGTTCTAAATTGTAAGTGAGGTGATGTGATATTATAATAGTTCAACAGTTTGAATCTAGATGCAAAGAAGTTTGAATTTCATCATTGTGCTGGACATACTGAGGGTTGAGGGCTTACTTTATCTTAGCCTACACATGCCAGGACGCTTATGGGCCATGGTACTGTGCTTTATGTTCAATTGACACCATAAATGAAGGCCACCTGGTCCTGCCACGGAGCCAACCCACTGGGATGGGCCATGCCCTCCATGCTGTGCCTTCGCCATGACACCTGCTGAAACAAGGCGACAGAATTTCTGTCCCTCTTCTGACTGATGGAGACACAAGACTCCTTAGAGACATGGATGTAAGGACCCATGTGACTAGAGAAAAAGAATTTGTTCTTGGTGGCACTTTTAAAACTAAGAAACTCTTCCTTTATATTGGAAACATCCTGCAATTTCTAACTATCTTTAAGAAATTATTTGAAGAAGATAATAACAAGTGCACAAAGATCTTTATAATAGTAAAAATAACTCAAGTGTACATCCATGTCCATTGTTTAAATAGGTCATAGTTTATCTAGTAGAATGCACAGCCATTGAAACTATCACTTTGGATCTACATTTAACAGAAGGGAAAGATCCCCATATCATTGGCTAGATTACTTAGGTTGCATTTATAGTATGAGCATTCATTTATTTTCTTCATAGAAATTATATTCATTTGAAATGATTTTTTTATTTATTATCTGTTGTCCCCACTAACACACAATCAGGGAATTTAAGTTTACTGCTTTACCCAGAATCTTGAACATCATAGGATGTTTGTTGAATACACAAATAAATCAATGAATCTCACTTCTGTATAGTACGCATCTCTACTCCTACATGGATGTGTCCTGCAGAGGGACGGGAAAGTTAGTTCACCAAAGGCTGCTGCTGGTTGGCTCTTTGTATTGGATGCTCTTTTTCCCTCTTCTCCAATTCCTTACGCCGCAGCTACATTTCTATAAATACAAAAATAATATATGAATACAGTCTTCACGTATAAACTTCCAACACTATAGAAAAAGCACGTAGATAAAAAGCATAACTTTCCTTTCATTCTCCCCTCCTCCCACCTCTCCAAAGCTTGCTGTCCTTCCCAGAGATAACTATTGTTACCAGTTGTGTGTGTATCTTTCTCGACTTGTAAAAACATAGATGTGTACAGACAGACACAATTTTATTTGTGTGTACTTTTCAAACAAAACAGGACCAGTCAGTACATACTGTTCTGTAATTTGCTTTTTTTAATTTAACAATATATATTGAAGTGTTTCTGATATCAGTACATATGATTCCTTTTTGTTCTTTTTAGCTACTGCACGATAATGTATAGGATGCATGCCTCACCTAGTATGGACATATTCTTGCTTATTTTGTCACAGCCCACTGATGGGCGTGGAGGCTGGGGCCATTCTTCGCGATCACAACTGCATTGCTGCAGTAAGGTCTTATTTGGGTCTCTTTGCAGCTGCTGTCTGCATGCTCCAGAGAAAAGTTTTCAAGTGAAATCACCAGAGGAAAGAATGTATGCATTTTAAATGTCGATGGTTTCCACCAAACTGTCTTTTCCAGAGGCAACACTAACCTGCTCCCCCACGAATATTAGGTGAGGATGCCATTTCTCTCTTCTCTTGTCAACACTGAATCATATTACTGCTAATCTAATGCGTTGCTGGTCTGACAGGTAGGAAATCCCTCCTTACGTTGTTCTCATTTGCATTTCTCTGATAACTGACAGGACTGAGTGCTCTGACCTGTGCGTGTGGGACATTTCTTCTGGGAAGTCAGTCTTTGTATTCTCTGTTCGTGTTCTCATTATGTTGCTTATCTTTTCATTAATAATTTGTAATATTTTTAAATAATACGTAAACTGATTATTGATATTTTATAACATATAAGGCCTTTCCTTCCCCAAGATCAGAAAAATAAGTCCCTATATGTTCTTGTAATGGTATTCATAGTTTTGCTTTTTGTGTTTAGTATATAGTACACCTGGTATTTCTTTCTGTTTATGATGTAAGATAAAGGTTTAATTTTAAAAATTAAAAATGAATAACCAAGTTCTCTGACATCAATAATTGAATACATTACCCTTTTCCTCAGTGGGAATACTACCTTTATCAAAGTACCAATCAATGGCTTGATTTTTACTTGCATTTATTGTATTGAACATGGTTTTATTTTTGAATTGTTAACAAAAAACATTCATTGTTTTTTAAATTGGAAATGTCAGTTATTTTCGAGCAAAATTATTAAGGATATATTTGTTTAAAATTTCAAATGATAGCATTTTATACACATTTTAATGCCATTATGTGAATACATCTACATACACATAAAAGCAGCAGAAAAATGAGTAAAATGCTAACAACTCTATCTTGGTGTTCTAGAATTAAGGATGATATTTCATTTCCTTTACAGTGTTTTTTTTTATGTTTTCTAAGTTTTAACCAGTAAACTTGTATTATCCTTATTATAAATAAAAAGGTAAATTATTCAGAAATACTTAACAATGCACTATAAGTTTTCCACATCAGGACTGTAGAATATTTTTTTCTGAGAGCAGTTGATAAACAGCCAGTAGAAAATCAGAACATTAATTTTATTATACTTGTCATTTTTATGCTAATATTTTGTTATTTCTTTTAGGCCTTGACTTGATGTTTTTAGTTCCCAGGCTCTTGCACTTGAGCTAACTTTAAGTTCATTTCACTCTTAATTATAGTTTATTCTTTGCACTGTTGAAATGTGTTCATCACCCACGTATACCTATGAGTAGGGTTTCCTCTACTTCACATTCAGCATTTTCTTTCCAGAGCCAGATACACAGTGAAGCCACGCTTTCTCCTTGACCTTTGCCTACCTAGCATTCCTAGGTGTGAGCAATCTTGACAGACCTCCAGCCCAGGAGTCTTGACTTTGGGTTAGGGATAAATACTCAGTGACTGATCCGAACCTTCCTGGCCCAAACAGCTCCTGGGAAAATAGCAGTTTCAAAGTCTACAAATTTGAACTCAACAAACCAGAAGACCTGGATCTTCGAAGGCTGGAACACACTGCAGAGAGGCTCCAGCTTCTGAACTTTCTCACGGTGGGGGTGGGCGGCTGGTTGGAGGCGCAAGGGAGTGGCAGGGTGCTTGGTAGGGAGGTGCTGCCACACACCAGCCTCCACACTCAAGCTTCATTCGCTGAGGTCGCTTTGGAGACCTGAGATGATGAGGCTGCAGCAAGTCTGTTTGGGATGGTGCCAGCCAGTCCTCAGAGAAACTGATATGAAGTCACCTCCTCAGCTGCCTTTATCCACTTGCAACCGACCCAAACCTCTTACATAATTTTTGGGAGGTGCTGTCAACGGCCAGTCCCTCTCCTGCTGGATCAAGCAACCTGTCCCTCTCTCATTGGCTGGTGCTTGATGAAGGGGTTGGAGCGGCCAGGCTGCACGTGAAGATCCTTTTAGAAACTGTTGGGATCTTGTTAGGATCCTGCTGGGATCCTGTCGACCAGAGGCAAGGTGTCAGCAGGCTGGCAACGCTTGAAATCCTCGTTCGAGAATCCTGAATACTTCTGTCTTTTGACATTTTTTATACTTAATGCCTTTCTCTAGCCTGAATTTCCTGTCACAGCCTCCAGCAGGCTCCAGTTTCAATTCTACCTCCAGCCCTTCGTTCCAGTTCTCTTCTCTTTCACAAATGTTGAGTCTCGGATTCTCAGGGTTGCCTTCCTGTTGGACCAGGTGAGGAGCGGGTATAACATGTGTCCTCAGAATGCTTGGTGTTATCAGGATGTAGATGAATCTATCGGTGAAGAGAAGAGAAGCAAGGGAACTCAGTGTCTCTCTAAGCATCTATTAAGCATCAGGCACTCTGCTAAGTGCCTTACATCACTACATTTGTTTCTACTAGCTATCTTCCTAAATAAAGTGTTATAATCTCTATTTTCCATGTGAATAAACTGAAATTCACTAAAGTTAAGTAACTTCTTTTAGGTTGCACAGCTAGAGTGGGGTGTAATGAGGGTTTACACCGAAGTCTGTCTGGAGCGAAAGCTCACAACCTGCTCATCTTCATCAAGAGGATGGAGACCTGATGTCCGACTGTATTATATTCAAATGTGAACTGTTTGTGTCGCCACCATATCGCCATCTCTACCTTCCACCAGAGCCTGTGGACATGAGCCAGAGGCTGGCAGACACGTCAGAAGTACAGCCCCTCCCCACACCTCCCCAGAAGGGAAGCATCCAGAGCCTTGGCAGACTGGTTCACTTATCCTGACCCAGCTTTGGGGGAGACTATGTACTTGTTCTTCAGTCTTCCCAGTTTTTAATCCTGATCTCAACTCAGGATCTGCGTGTGAATCCATTAACGGAAATATCACGCTTAGTACTTAGTTTCTTCAAGCTTAGTGGTCAGAGAGTAATCTCATTGCTCATTCAGAGTGCCACCCTTCTGACCTGGCTGCTTTTTGAGCCTTGTGAGATGCCCTTGTGGCACTGGAATAGATCTTACTTTCCAAGTAGGGTTGAATTTTCCTTAAGAAAGAGAACATTACCCCTGGCCTCCCAGCATTGCCTTCTTCCTTGCTCTAGGACATGTAAAGATAAACGTGGCCTGTTTACTTCTGAAGGATGAGGAAATACCAAACCTTGAGTCTCTGGGGTGATGGTACACTGAGCGGCTGGGTCCAGGCCCTGTCAGGATATGCCCTGAACTGAGTTGCTCTGCTGCCTGTGCCCTGATGTACATTTGTTTTCGTGAGATCCGTGCCCCACTTTTGATCACTTAGCTAAAGATTGGGATACAGAGAATTAATGGAAATTGTGGAAACTGAAGTTCAAAACACAAGAATCTCAACCATTATTTGTCCCTCATACTTGACTCTTTATTCTGATCAGTTATTCTTGTTGAACCTGAACCTGGGTTAAGGCTGTAGGGCTATTGTTGGCTTACTAGGAAACAGTGGTTTCAAGCATGCTAGACTCCCGGCCTTCCTCACACTGTTTATTTTGCCCAGAATGCGCTTCCTTCCATGTGTGCACATCCAACAGCTGTCTACCCTCCTCAAGGCTCTGTGTAAAATCTTCGCCTTTGTGGAAGCATCCTTGGGTCCTCCAGCTGCCAGTGGTGAGATGGCAGGTAGGCGCAGAACGTAAGGATGCTGGGACAAGACCACCCACCACAGTTCATTCTCATTCCAGCTCTGCCACTGCCGCATGGTAGCCACAGAAACTTGGTCATGTTTCTCACTATGTCTGCACCTTAGTTTCCCCATCTGTAAAATGGGGATAGATAATAATAGTACCTACCTCAAAAGTTATTAGGAACTTTAAATGAATTATTACATATTAAGTGTTTTAAGCAGATAGTAGGTACTATATAAATGTTTGTTAAATAAAATAAATAATATTTTCTCCTTTGAACTATTAATAACATTCCAGTGATATCTTCTTATAGTGCATATTAGTTTCTACTTTTTATTATACAAATTATCTTGCCCAATTTTCTAGATTAAAGATTCCTGGAAGGAAACCTCTGTCTGTTTCTGCTCCATATCTCTTATGTGGAAGATACTGCCTACATATTTAGTGAACAATTTCCACAATGATTACTGTGGCTTATTCCTCTGATTGCAAGTGACAGAGCTATAACTGACAAAACGTTATGGGGATTGTTTTCTCACCCATAGGAATACAGTTCTTTCTCAGTCACCTCCTTGGAGAATGTTCCTTTCAGAGAGAATACAGTGGGATGTACATTCTGCCAAGGACCCATTCATCCCATGGCCCCTGGAAGCTTGGCGTTGTGGCGAGGAGGTATGTCAAGGCCAGCTTCCCAGGATGTCTGTCCCCTGGCGGCATCACCGCAGACTTGGGCATCTTTGTCGGCTTGCTCAGGGGGGAATCTATTGGTTCATGGAGGTCTGGTTCACTCATGCCCAGCGTCCAAGATGTCGCCAACAGACTAAAATGGCAAGTCATCAGTTTCCATTGAGGAAATAGATCTCCCAAGGAAGTACTTAAAAGCTATTGTTGGCAGGTTAGCCAATATGGAAATTTATTTGTGAAGCCAAATCAGTATCAGAATGCTACTCAGTAGGTGTAGAGTTTAATACAAGAGTTAGATGTTCAACTTACGACTGCTTAATATAGCATTTTCCCCAGAGGGACTGAGGACCCAGAGGGGCAGGGTGCTCCGATTTTAGCAGTATAGGAGACACAGGCACAAAGTCTGACCGTTTCTCTTTCCCTTTCTGGTGTTCACGGCCAGTCATTACAGCTTCTGCTATGGCATTACTTCCTCATCGTGAACCTGTTTCCGTGTCCAAGATTACAATTTATCTTTCACTTTATATTCTAAATATAGGCCTTCCTTCGGGGAAGGTACTCTAATATGGGCTAATAGTTAGAAAATGCTTTGGCTTTATGAGGCAACACATGTTTATCAGTCTCTGGTGTGTAAAATTTTTTTAGAGATCAAATATCATCCAGTTTTATATGGATTCTCGTTGGTCTCAAGCCCTGTTGGTGGCATAGACTAATCTTCACCCCACATTCCGGAGACACCCTGTCTGGGCACCACGGCTTCAGAAACCCTGACTGTAGCTGACACCACAATTACACTGGGAAGCAGCCTCCCATTCAACCATCAACTGAATATGGTTCTAATTTAAAAGACCAGCAAGCTCTGTAGCTGAAGAGGTCATTTCTATAGCTTCGTCAACCGTAATTGGAATTTCCGCAATAACTGGGAGACGCTGTGCAGTACATAGCAGTGTTTTGCTTTTGGTTGCTTGGTTTCAAATATACCTGAACTCCTTGGGAGGTCGTGCCTTGAGTCCAGAATTTGCTGGTTGGACCACACTGTTGTGAATCCTAATGGTCCCGGAGAACTAAATGGCCCCGTGATGAAGCCCCCTCTGCTCTCAGCTCATCCAGGAAGCTCTACCAGCTCTGTCCTTGCCACATCCTCACCCACACCATGTCGTTCCCTGAGAGTTTGTCCTGTGCTCCCTTACGGAATTGGGCTCAATGTCAAGCTTTTATTTAAAAGGCAAAAAGAAAGCTTAGGTTTCAGGGAGGTATTTCAAAAGACAAGATTCCAGAAATGTTAGTGGGTAAACATAATTTCAGTTGCATTGAAAATTCTGACACAGGCTTAGCCCCGGGCTTCAGGGAACAAGTGAAAAATTGTGTATGAAAGTGGGAATGAGCATTAAACAGTTTTGAAATCGATCAACTCTGCAGAAGAAGAAACCGAGTCCCAGGGAAGGCAGGTGCCCTCCAGGTTCCAGAACGCCTTAGTGACAGAGATAAGACTCATGGTTTGAGACCCTCTGTTTTTTTCAGCTAGATCTCACATAATGGAAATTGCAAATGTTTGATACTTTAGGTTGCATTTAGCCACTAGCTTCCTGAGCACATCGTAGACCGTTTTTGCCTCTACTAGAAAATGTATACAGTGCAATTTTTTGTAGAAATATTGGTTCGATCACACAAAAGCTAGTTCTTCAGAGATTACTGCATGCCGTGTTCATTAGGCCCGTGTGCGTGGCACTAGTCAAACTGTGATTTGTCTTCATGGAGAACAGAGACCAGGAAATAGGCAGGAGTCGTGGAAAGGGAGTGATTCAGGAGGGAGTCCCAAGAGGTGGGGTTGGGATGATCAGCAAAGGCATCTCAGAGGAACTGTGGACTAAACCAAAACCCGAAGATAAGCAGGAAGGAGCCAGATGGGGAGGAAGAGGAGGAAGAGCGCAGGGCTCACAGTCGCTGTCACGCTTCTATGGGTTAGCGTGTGCTGTGTCCTTCCTCGACTTGGGATGCCCTGCTACCCTGCTCTGCCCACACCCTCGTCCCTCTGCGTGCTGAAATCTTAGTCACCCTTTCATTCTGGGGGCAAGTGTCACCAGCTTCAGATGTTCTCTCTCACCCAGAACAGGCCAAAAGTCTTTGCTCTGGGTCCCTATGGTCTGTTTATCCTTCACTATAGCAATTATCATATGTTACAAAGACACACTTGCCTATCTTCCTCACTGCACTTGAAACACTGAGAAACAGGGATTCATTCTACCCAAGTGATCATGTCTACAGTGCCTGGTACAAAGCAGGTGTGAAATAGATGTTGGTACATGATCAAACCAGTGACCGGCATTGGTGTTAGCCTACAGGTCTCTTAATGCTGACTCAAAAGCATCCAATGCACAGTTCCTTCTTCAGATGGCATTTGAAAGCGCTCATTTCTGGAAGTCAGTGTTGGAGAAAACCATAGGGTTGCCCTTCAGGAGAATGAGGAAGCAGAACTAGTCAGGAGGGTGGAGAGTCATTGTCAGTGGGGCCTGTGGGGGCCATGGGGACGCCCCAGGGTTGGACTCCA
Source organism: Artibeus jamaicensis (assembly GCF_021234435.1). Lineage (NCBI taxonomy): Eukaryota > Metazoa > Chordata > Mammalia > Chiroptera > Phyllostomidae > Artibeus > Artibeus jamaicensis. Next base: position 14,549,244 of record NW_026522056.1, on the reverse strand, counting down.
GCTGTGCCCCTATTCACTCCCAAGCTGGTTAGAGGTGGGAGCTGCAGGTTCCCTCCACCCATCCTAGCAAGTCCGCACACCCCCAGTGCTCCCCGTAAAGAAACCCAAATCTCCCAAGCTGGGTCAGGAGGGGATGGAACCAATTTCCCTTGTACTTCTGGTGATTTATCTTAAGGTAGAGTCTGATGGGGAAAGCTGTGGACCAAAATGAGAAGTTATTTTAAAAGTTTGAAGCCAGACAGACATTTGTGGATAGAGTAAGAAGACAAAGACGAACTGTCAGGGTGGGAGCAAGGAGAGTGTACTGTACCTGACCTTGGCCGGGGGTGGTGATGGCACCATCTTAGGGACGAGGGAAAACAGTTGGAAGCCTTTTATGTTCTGATTAGATTGTTCTATTAGCTAAATCACAAGTTTTTTTGTTTTTTAAAAAAGTTTGTTGTTAACACATAACTGGTACATTAGAACTAGTTTTACTCATCTAGAGATTTTACCAACTCCCAAAGGGCCACAGTCACCTGCATTGTCCTTGTTGGAATGGCCCAGATTCTGTGCTCATACATTTCCTTCTCGTATGTAGAATAATGATTTCCATTTGAAAAATATCTGCATTCACAGTGACTGCCCAGGACATTGATTTCAGCTTAATCATATAAAAGATATGATCAACTCCACCAGCAGCCCAAGAGTGTCTGAGGAGCGAATGAGCTTAATTGGCTGTCCTTGTTAACATGCTCCCAATTATAATCTGCTTTTGTCCACCACGTTTTATCTGCGGTGCAGAGGCAGCCATCTCCCTGCCTCTGGGCCCGTCTCCTGACTGCGCTAGATAATTTTTTACACTGCTCCGCCTAGCCCCTCGGTCATCTCAGCAAATCTGCTCATTAGGAACCACTTTAAAATGAAAAGATGCAGCACCTGAGCCCAGAATGAGAAAGCACGTAAGTGTCAGGTGAGTGAGGTTATTTCAAAGGTTGCGAATACACTTTCTTTCCTAAGTACCCTGGGCCCCAGTTTCCTCATTTGTCAAGTGAAGACCTTGAGGGAGGCAATGCCCAGAGTCGTTTTCAGGCTCTACAGCCTTGCATCCATCTAAGCTTCGTGCCATCACTGTTGGAACAAGTACAGTTCTTGCTGTGGGGACCCCCATACCAGGGGAGGAACTGAGAAAGGTCTCCAGATCTCTGCTGGGTCAGACCCAGGAATGGGGTCACCCACACTGCAGTCCCGATTACACGCCCTGTGGGATCAGATGGGGGGTCTTCTGGGGGGCAAGTGGAGAAGATTCTCCTGCTTTTCAGGCACCTGACCCTCAGAAACTCTCCCCATTCCTGGATGCCTGAGAGACTGTCATTAGCACCTGGGCTGCCTACTGCCCTTCTCTCTCCTCCTACTGTGTTGGTCCCCTTGGGGTGACTAGTATTGGAGGGGGTGGGGGTTGGCCATCCTGGCTGTAAGGCAGGAAGGAGTCTGTTCTGAGCAGAGAGGAGGTTCAATAAGGGAAATCAAGCAGAGCGCCCTTCTGGGTATTACTGTGGTAGAAGTGATTCATCTCCCCAGGTCAGGGATATTCAGTGTCAGTGGCAAGGACAGAGAGGTGGGAGAGAGGGCTGACCATGGGGGTGGGGGGCATTCTCGGAGTTTCTGTGAGTCCTTGGCTTTCTCTTTCTGTTGTGGTGACCAGGGCTGGATCAGGGCAAGTGACCCCACAACAGAATGCCATTCCAGAAAGGCAAGTACACTTGGAGTGGCTGGTAGTTCCCCGTCTGTGCCTGTCCCTCTACCCGGGTCAGCCACCCCAGGAAGCCAGACCACTCAGCCTCAAGAGTCATGTACTGAAACCTAAGCCAGACTTACAAAGAGACAAAAACTCAAGATGAAGAAACAAAACAAGGTGGAGATTTTTAGAGCATTTCCCAAATTCCCCAAAGGAGGAGGTGTGTTAGCTGAGGTGCTCGGCTTTGACTTTCTTTTTCTGGGGGCCCCAAAGAAGGCTTTTTGAGGGCCTGCCCGATCCTACCTCATTAACATTCCAGATGTCGGAAGGAGGCCGTGCTCCGGTCCATGATTTAAGCCCCCCTTTGTCAGTTCAAAGCGACCTCCGCTGCCCTGATGCAGAGTGCCAGGTTCACGGCCTTCACTGCTCCTCACGGAGAAGGGCGCCAGGTGGGCCTGTCTCCAGAGCTAAGTGATTCTTCTTAAGATGGGGTCCTTTGAAGTAATCGGGCTCTCAGAGCGTGTGAATCCTCAGAACATTTTTTAAACAATAAGGTCTGTAACTTGTATCACATTCTTAAAAAGAAAGATAGAGACCAGGACAGAAAAGCAAAGCCCCTCCTGCTGGACCGCCAGCGGACTCACAGCCCAGGGGCTGCGTGGCATGTTTCATCATTCAGACTCTGTCCTGTCATTGTCCCCTGCACAGCCCAACTGTCTCACTCACATCTCCCAAAGCGGGAAGCTGGGCAGCCCTCTCCTGTGATGGTAGTCTGAAGGCTTTCTCGGTTCTAGGCAGGGGAATGCGGGAAAGAGAAATCCCAGGGGCCTTTAAATGAACACCTGCCCTCCTGCACCACGCACAGGTCCCAGAATGACTTCAAAGCCTGTCCCAACCAACACACACCTCCCGCGCCCAGGGCCAAGGTGCACTTTGGCCAGCCGTAGTGCAGGCTGCAACACTCAGCTTAGCTCTATAAAACAGAGGGATGCACCCTCGGCGTCTGGGAGAGGGTGAGGCCCCCTCCCTGGGGGGAGGGAATGGGGGCAGGGGCTGTTAGGCTGGTGGGGCCATAATCTCCGTGGAAGAACCACTGAGATTTGTAAGGGATGTGCCGCCACCTTTCTGCTGCTAGGTCCATGCTCTTTCCTGTTTTTGTAAAACTCCAATCCATTGATTTTGTTTTACCATTGATGTTTGCTAATTTACTTATAATATCGCCTTCAAATGACAGGAAGGAACTTGTCTTTGGTTACTCGATTTTGTTTCAGATGCCTGTCCTGTGGGAGGTCTTGACATTGATTAATGGGACATTTTCTTGCTAAACAGCGGGCCCCTCATTTACCTCTGGGCTTTCTCTTTTGTTTACTCACTGCCCACCTCCTGAGACTTTCCTCAGTGACCAAGCCCCACTCCCGGCTGTTTAGGGACAAGTGAGCGAGGCTCTTTCCCTCACCTGCTGTGCTTGGCAAAGGCCCCATTGTCCACCTACCCGGAAAGGGCTGTGCTATTTCCATATGAGTCAGTGCCGTGACCGGTTGGAGGAAAAAGCTACGAGTGATTGAAAGAGCGTTCCCTTCAGATAAATGCGGGTCTTAGTGTATGTAAATTGTGGTTGGGAGGACTGAGACACGAGATGATACTGGAAACTGAGATACGGAAAACATTTAGATTGCGAAGCTGCCCGTAGAAGAGGGTCCCTTGTTCTCAATGAGGAGAGAAGCGGGGGATTGCTAAAATGAGAGTGATTTTTTTCCCAAGGGAAGTAAAGGTGTTTTACCAGTTAGGATGGGACACCGCTTGCTCTCAGGGTAAAGATTCAAATACTGTAACGTGATTGGTCACAGTGCATGGTATTATAGGAGTACTGTCAATATTTAATGACGAATGAATGAATGAATGAACATGGTTCCCCAGGTCCTTCAGGGTCAGGCCCATTTCTAGCTCCTGCCAGCTGACTCCCAACACACACACACACACACACACACACACACACACACACCTCCCTGTCCATGCTCCCAGGCCAACCCTGTGAGGCCTTCACATCTCAGCTGCCCCTGGACTCTTTGACCCTCCAAGCTCTGGCCAGGTGGCCTGAGACAAATCTTCCACAAAAACCTTACATTAGCATTTGTTGTAAGATGGTGTGTTAGCTTCCACCTGAGAACAGGGGAAGCAGGAACGCGTATTGATACTGTTGTATAGTGTGACTGGCAGTGGATTCTGACGCGTATTTTCCCAAAGACTCAGACTTCCAAACACCAGCTGTCCCCCTCAGCCTTGAGTCCCTTGCACTCTGCCAGTGACTTGACTTTAGACTCTGTGTGGCTTCAGAAATCTTTTGTTTACTTTCTCCTCAAGTGAGAAGAGCTTAGGTCAGAGTGTTACAGAACAGACCCCAGCAGGGTATACTATATACTATTACTGAAAGGACCCCCCCACTAGGTTTGAGATGCCTGCCACCAGAGGAAAGACGTAAAGATGTTTATAAATGCCAGAGATTTGTGAAAAGGAAAGGAAATATTTATTTGAAGCTATACAGACTTAGAGGAGTGACTTAATGTCTTCATTAAAATATTAAAGTCTTTTAGGATACCCACAGATGTACACAGTCCTTCCTTCTCCCCCTGGTGTTCCAATCTGGGGTAGAAGTCCATGATTTGGACCAGCAGCTGTGTTGCTGCCATGATCTCCAGTTAATCCACAGCCATGTGGCACCTTCCCATGTCTGCCAGAGTCCTTTCTGCGTCGTTTTCCCCTCAAATGGCTGCCACGTCTGGGTTTAAATCCCCGCGCCAATCTCCCTCTGCACCCCCGTTTCTGCCTCCTCTTGTAACCGGTTACATCTGCCAGCATTCCTGTATTCTTCCAAGGTTTCTGGGCTGCCACGGTGAGCCTGGGCAGGTGTGGCTGGTCTGAGAACAATGGGGATTTCTGTGGTCACAGCACAGGAGTTTTCCAGGTGTCCCAGCCTCAGTTACCTTTTCAATCTCAACTTCCTTAAGTTGATTATCCTTGTTGGGGCAACTCACCTTCACCCCGACTAGGTAGAGTTCAAGGCCCTGGTCTGATGCCAGCAAGGTGTCACAGGAACAATAGGGACCTTTGAGGGTGGCTTTGAGTACTTAGAAAATGTCTGTCAAACTGAAAGCCCTAGGATCTTCATCCAGAGGGAAGAGGCTGGAGAGCTAGAAATCTCAGGAGTTGTGACAACCTCGGGTGGGAATGAATTAGTTGGCTTCTGTGGGAACAGGTTTTTAGAAGTCTGGCCTCAGACTGCCCACAAAGAGGTCAGGGAGTGGGACCACGCCTCCTGAATACTTGCTCTGGTTCACGGTTATTGGAGGCGGGTGATAGCACAAGTCCCCTGGGCAGCCTGACTTTAATTCTAAGGGAACTTGGAGTGTTTCCTGAGTGTTCTTTGAGAAGAATCTGCCAGGATGGATGTACTATTGCCAAAGCTACATTTGATTCCTTACAAGTGAAGTTTAAAACCTGTGCCCCCAAAATTACCAGTATCATCCCAGCCAGGGTCTGTAAGTCCTACAAACCACCTTTTGGGGAGGATATATCCTACTTTTTATAAGGCACAAATGGATTTCCTCTTTGCTGTTCACTCTCAACTAACACTCACCAGGCTCCCTCTCTGGTGCACTTACTACACCTAAGTTTTTTGTTTTTGTTTTTTTTATTAAGTAAGAGGAAAAGGATACTTGGAAAAGTTAAATAATTCACTCCAGATTACCCAGATCTGGGCTCGGCAATGCTGGCACATCTGGAGTCAGCTGAGGGTCAGCGGGGCGTGGGTTCTTCTCAGATGACCCTGGCCGGGACGACCCGGCTCTACTTCAAACGGCCCAGCACCCAGAATGTGACCGTATTGGGGGGGAAGGTCTTTAAAGAGGTGCTTAAGTTAAAATGAGGTCCTTAGGGGACACCCCAGTCAAATATGACTGGTGTCCTTAGGAGATGAGGAGATTAGGACACAGGCGCATGTGGAAGGGGACCACGTGAGGACCCAAGCTGTCTACAAGCCAAGGAGAGAGACCTCGGAAGAAACCAGTCCCGCTGACACCTTGATTTCAGAGTGCCAGCCTCCAGAATTGTGAGGAAACACATTTGTGTTGCTTAAACCGCCCAGTCTATGGTACCTTGTAATGGCAGCCCTAGCCAACTACCGCACTTTCAAAGGTTTTGATGAGTTTGGGCTCTTTCTTTGGTGAAAATGGCTCACTTAGAGTGTACACAAGTTTTTTTGTCCACATAGACCGCGGAGCTTACGGATATTAACACAAAATTTTACTGAGCACTTACTATTTGCCAAGTACTGTGGTTACATATATTTTCTCATTTTGTCCCCAAAATAATTCTATGAGATAAATATTGTATCATGCCTGTCTTTTTAGATGAAGAAACTGAGGCTTTAGTGACTAAAGGGTTAAGTGACATGTTCCCAAGTCTCCCAATGGGCAGAAATGGGATTTGACCCCTCTCTGCTGGGAGAGACCTGGGCTTTGAAGTCAGATGGATCTGGGGTCAAGTCCTTGTTCTGCAAATTACTAACTATGATACCTTGAATTTAATTACCCTTAGCTTCACTGTCCACATCTAAAAAACAGTCATAATAATGCAAAGGTTATTGTAGTGGTTGAATAAAATAACTTACGCCTACTAAAATATTTTTAAAGCCTAGTACAGTCCCTATTATACATTAAGGACTCACTAAACATCTGCCTTTGAATTTTAAGACAATCTCAGACCCAGCTGCCTTACAAGCATCTCTAATCCAGTCAATCTGTTCATCTGGGCCAGAGGTCGAGGCTGTTTCCTGCATTACATTTTTTCCAGTTTCTTGTTCCATCTGCTCTTACATTTTCTCAAAGGATATGACCTTTACCCATGACCTTACACTGTAGATGGGAAGGTCACAGAGGTTTCCTGCAGGCCGAAGAAGCTCGATGCAACGCAAACCATTGCCCAAGAGAAGTGAAAGGCCCCCGTGGACATCTACTGAGTAAATGGCTGAGTCCACACCCTCTATAAAAGGATAGCTATGTGAACAACAGGTTGTTTTTAAAGTTGTTATCTGGAGGGCGCTGTTTTCCTTCCATGGGACTGTGTTGATGGTGAGTATGAGGACGACACGGTCCCCTCAGGGGAGGTAAACTCTGGGGCAGCACACACGGCACCAGATCCAGCGTGGCGCGTGCCCTAAAGAGGGTAAAACGCACTGAGAGGTTAGGGCAGCGGTTTCCAACCCTCTCCCTCTCGTGGCATACATAAGCTAATGACTAAAATTCTGTGGCATGCCCGATCTGATAAAAAAATAAGTATAGTTTCAATTCATTCACACTGGACAGCTATTGTTGTGTTGGCTGTTGTCATTTTTTTCTGTTTGACAATCTAAGGGAAGAGAGGTCAGTGGCCCTGACTAAATAGTCAGGTTCTGCATGTTTTCAAAATTCATGCAGCACACAGGTTGGAAATTGCTTGGTTATTGGATGAAGAAGCACTTTTTGGCTTGGAAACATGCAGAGCTTTGTGGAGAGGATGACATTTAAGTGAGACTTGCAGGAAAGAGGGGGGAGATGGCTTTCTCATCCAGGCACATCTACCCTCAGCTTGTGTGGTAAGACATATGGGTCAGTAGTTAATTGATAACATAGATGAGCTAAATTCCAACTATTTGTACGCAAGCATAGGTTGTAACTTACTACTAACTAACAAACTACAAAACCTGGGCAGAAAGGGGCTATTCTAAGGACAAAGCAGCTCTTCAGTTCTTTTGGTTATTTTAAGAACTTCCCTCGGGTTAAGCCACACGAACCAAGGAGAGGGGTGTACTCCTGAATGATGTTGCCTGGCCATGGGCTGAAATGTTTTCATGAGAGATGCCTTGGGGTGACAGAAGAGACATCCACTATAGGGATGCTTTTGAGGCTGCCCATCAGGGGACAGTGCCCTGGCCTGCCGAATGAGGGCCCCTGGGCCCCTCTGGTCCGATGGTTGCTCCTCCACTGATGAAGTCTCACCTGGAGAGGCAACCAGCTTCTCCTCCCAGGGTTGGTTCCTAGAAAGTTTAGAGTCCAGTTAGTAACAATTACACACATCATTACAGCATGCAGTCTTTCAAGTCTTGTTCTTGGCTCCATTAGAAATTTCCATTCTTTTTTTTTTTTAATTCTTTCTTAAGTTCCCTTCTTTAGTTTATGCTTTCTTGTTCAGCTTTTATATCCTTGTGTGCCACCCTCGGTCTTTTCTGGAAAGAAGTGTGATTGAGTAGTACCGTCTTTTCATTCCCTGTGTTTTCTTTGCACATGAGGTTTCCTTGGCCTGGAAATCTCTTTCTGCTTTGGTCTTTTCACTGTTCCATTCTTTCCCCTTGATGCTCCCATAACTGCCCCATTGAGTCTGTTCTGATGCCACTTCCTCAGCGCGCTGGCGGCTCCTCCTGGTGTCCCCTTAGCAGGCAGCTCTTCCCCAAAGTGCTCTCAGCTCTCCGGCCCTCGGTGGGACAGACTGCTTCCTTATCTGCATCTCCTGTGAAACCACACACCTTCTGGGGTGGCGTCTGTATCTGCCTTCCTCCAAGCTGCCTCCCCAGAACCTAGCCTTTTGCCGGCGTCTTAAGACACAAAACAAGCCATTTGTTATGTGGGTGAGAGAAGTTACTTTAACAACGCTCGGTTTTCTGACAGTGTCAGGAACACACTAGTCATTGTGTGGGATTGTTGTGAGCATTAAAGACGATTCTTGTAAAATTCCTAGGACAGAGCCCTGTCATATATTAAGGCATCTTCTCTCCTTCAACTGCACTTCCTGCAAGTGATTAATTTCTTAGCACATAATTCATGATGAACCAAATCCCTCTTGGGAGCAGAGCATAGCTGGTCTCTAGGAAGAAGAGATAGAGAGAAAGTGATTAGTGAGGGCTTCTTGTAGAGGTGGAGTGCAGCGCAAGCATTTGAAGACGTTGAGACTTCAGACAATACCCGACCTCAGAGAGAGACGGTGGAGGTGGGGAGTGGGGGGAGGGGGACAGGTAAGAGATCATTCCTGAGGCCAGGGAGCAGCACCCAGCTCCATCTTTCCAGGTCACGACTCTCATTTTCACAATGAAGCCTTGACAAAAGTAACACACTTAGGGTTCGGCCTCAGGGGACCTCTGGGCTTTGGCTGCCCCAGTGCCTATTGAACTCAACTCTCAAAGCCACCTCTCCCTTGGCCTGTCTTTTAGCCCATAACACAGTATATAGTGTCTATTCTGTCCTCAAACACCCTTTTCCCCTTTTGGCTCTCTAAGCAACAGAGTTTCCAGGAAGCACGGTAGTCATCTGCACACACATCACTGAGGTCACTGCCTAGTGGTTGGGAGAGATGCCAGCCCTTTACTCATGGGAGGTGTGGTTCCTTCCACCAGCATGGAGTGAGCTTCCACGTGGTACCCAGCCAAGGGAATAGAGTACCCAAGGATGGGTGGCTTGGTCCATTATCCCCCAGCCAGCCAGGGATCTGTAATAGCTGTTTGAAGAGGTGGCCTCAGCCCATTAGTTCCTTCTTATTCCGTTACTTCTCCCCACTCAACAAGTCACCCCAAACAAATCATTCAAGTAAGCACACACTGTTGTGCTCATTGCACCACTGCAGCTTCAGAACACGTCTGTCTCCCGAAAACCGCTGTGGAGTGTCCCCTTCAGGGAAATCCCAGAGCTGCAGCTTGAGCTTCTGAAAGGAGAAAGAATGCAATGCCAGCCTCATGAGCAGATGGCCCCCTTTCTGGAATCTTCCTTCATTTCAAAGGCTCGCCCTTCCTATAGGAACATGTAAGGGTGTTAGCTACCTCACCTCTTCCGCTGTTTTTGCTTTTTTTGCCTCCCTTCAATAAGATGGAGATTTAAATATTTAAATACAGCTGTATAATGCTAGTTCAAGTCAAAAACATACTTTTTCAATATAGCCTTAGGTCAGGGCCATGGACATAGCAAGACCTTAATAAATACATGTTGTTCGCTAAGTTGTAAGCTCTTTATTCCTGGAACCAAATCTGAAGAGAACTGGGATCCTTGAGTGTTTCTTGTTTTGCATGGAGCAGAGGCTCTGAGCAGCAAATAATAGGAGAAACCATCTCTTCTATTGGCCAATGTGAACCAGAAAAGGGTGTCAGGAGGCTGTTCTTATAGCTGTCATTGTGCCCAAGAGCTGAGTTTTCCATGCTAACAATGGAGAATGTGCAGGCAGACACCAGGAAATTATACCACCAAGATCAGCTGAGCAGCTATGGCATTGGCTGGAAAATTCCTACTCCATTTATTAAAACAATAGTTCCTCAGGACGCTATAGAATTTCACTAATAACTGCCTGAGTATATGTGTAAGCCCAGTAATAATGGCTAGCAAACTACAAGGTACTTACACTTAATTATACCTCTAGTGGGTAGGTTGACACAGAGGGAGGCCTTAATTATCCATGTGTTATGCCCCTGCTTTATATATAACAAATGGCTTTAATGTGGCTATTCGTGCTATAGTTTAAACATCTTGGTAATTAGGAAGTGGAAAATAGGTGTAGCAGGGGGTGCTGTCAGCTTCCTGGGCTCTACATGTGACCTTCGTACTCTGTCCTCTGGGAGTTGAGATTTCCTACTGAGGGAGGCAGGGCCAGCCTCGGACCAGAGGACCACGTAGCCTGGACTTCCCAGGCATACAGTGAGGCAAAAGACAGAGCTACTTACAGAATTGTACCCATTTATTTAACAAACCTTTACTGAGTACCTACTACATGCTGAGCACTGTTCTAATCATATGGGATGTCAGTAAACTAAACAGCTTCAGATCCCTGCCCCTGTGGAGCTTCAATCTGAAGCTGGTTCAGAATCCAAGGAGTTGGTAACTGCCTCGGAGACAGTCACCAGTCGTGGGCCTTCCCTGGCCATTTCCCGCTCAGTGCTTCTTTCAACAACCCGAGTGAAGACTTACAAGGCCTGTGATCAGTTCTGCAGAGAGCAATAGTGAGCGCCTACGAGGAATGAGTCCTTACTTAACTTCTCATCCGCACCGTGATTGTGCAAGGTGGGTGCTGCCATCATTCACATTAGAGCACAGGAGGCTGTAGGGCTTACCTGGGCTTCACGTGCAGCTTGGCTTCCCTCCCTCTGGAGATGCAGGGCTGAAGATGGCATAATTCCTACTGGAGGACCGGTTCCAAAAGTCTTTACTATCTGAATAAATGAGCTTAAACTAACAGTTTGCACTGGGGGCGTGATATGAAGCAGTAAGGTCTAAGATACAACATTTAGAGACTTGAAATCTCTTGGCACTGTTTTTGATGCATTATCTATTTCTGTGATTACTTCCTGCAGTTTATGAGATTTCTGCTTTTCCCTGATACTGTGGAGGAAGTCGTCATTTAAATGCAAGATTAATAAGCTTAATAGTCCAGTTGCAGAGGTAAGGGAATTTAGTGTTAATGTTACTCAAGGGCAGAAGCAGCCCTGGCCGGGGTGATTTAGGGGTTGGTCTATGTTCCAGCTATCTCTTGCTGTGTAATACACTAATCCAAGCTCAGTGATATAAAATAACAGTCATTTTCTTCTACTCAGGGATGCTGTCAGTCAGGAATTTGAACAGGGCATGTCAGGAACAATTTGTCTCTACTCCACGATACATGAGACCTAATCCGTGGTATGGCTGGGGGTGACTCAGATGTCTGGGGGCTGGAATCATCTAGAGGCTTCTTCACTCACTGTCTAATGTCTGCACTGAGATGGCCTGCAGGCCGGGCTCAGCTAGAACTGTCTACTAGAGCGTTTCCATGTGACGTGGGCTTCCTCACAGAATGGCAGCTCAAGATAGTTGGATTTCTTATTTGCCAGCTTGACACTCAAGGAGTGAGTGTTCTAGCAAATAGGGCGAAGAGTCCCTGGCCTCGTTTACCATGTTCTATTGATCAAAGCAGTCACAAGCATGTCCAGATTCAAGGGGAGGCAACATGGACTTCATCTTATGACAAGAGATATGTTGATGAACTTGTGGCCTTATTTAAAAACCATTGCATCCCCAAGAACCATATCTTCCCTGTGGGTTTTTAGCTCAATTCACTCTGCCAGAGTAACCCAATTTTAGAAGAAAAAAATAAGGGAGGGAGGATGTGACTCTTGTCTTCAACTCTTTAGAAGACTGTCCCATTCAAGAGAGAACAGACTTAACCCAGAAGATTTCATGCACAGAACTAAGACCCAGTGAGTAAATATCAGAGGAGAATATACTAATAGTTAGGGGTATCTATGAATGCCTGACCAGGCTAGGAAGATAATAAATTCTCTGATTTTTGCATCACTGATTAAACACAAGTCTGGAAAATTCTAGAAGAGTTCAGGCATTGTCTGGGAGATTGAATTAGATAATTTTTTTAAAAGAAATTAAGGGCTATAAGTGACTTCAGGTCAGAAATATCACCAGAGATAGAGTGCAAAGCCTCAACTCCCTCTTTCCAAGTCACCTCTTAAGTCCACAATTTCAGCAATATTGGGAAGACCTGTTGGTTGAAATCTCCTTGGCTGAAATCCCCTAAGGAGAGATTAATTCTTTTAATTTAAGCCTTTGATCCTTGTTAAAATGTAGTATCCTGGGAGACATGGGAGCTGAAGCTCTTTGGGCTAATTTATAATTTAACTAGACCTTGTTTCACGTCCTGTTCTGTGAACGTAATTTGACAAGAAAAGATAGAGCAATGAGTGACTGAGAAGGATCGAGGGGGCATGCATCAAAAGGAGAGAAAGGATGACACAGGCGTGGGGACAGTGCCCAAAGACCGGGGAGCACTGAGGCTTACAGTGGCAGGCCTGGTGGAGAGCAGATTTCTGCAGCTGAATTTCAATGGATGAAAAGCGAAAGCTTTCTGAGCAAATCAGTTGAAAGTGGGTGCACTATTCACTGTGTATCCTGCACTTCAGAAATGCACCAATGAGCTCAGCTCTGAGACCACAGACACCTTCTTTCTGCTTGGAGGGGCGGAGGGAGGCTCATCCCTCCTGTTGCTGTCCCCACACTCTGCTAAGAAGAGGGATGATGTGAGACCAAGCTCACTTCCTGAGAAGTCATGTCAGCCTCTGTCTAAACAAAGTAAAAGTCTCCACCATAAATCTCCAAAGCAAGAGAAATCCCAGAGGAAGACGGAACTGGCGTGGGAGGCAGATGCAACCCAAGGGGAAATGCTTCAGGTTGTGCATATTAGATATGGTCATTCAAAAATAACCTCTTTACAAGGGCAAGGGATAGCAGAGATTCCAACGGAGGCTATAAAACTGATGGCATAAACAGAGCATTCAATTCAAGGAAGAGTAAGTAACCAACAGACTGCTACACCCTTCCCTCACCCCGCCCTACCCACACACCCCAAAGAAGTTCTGAACAAAGAGGGCAGCATTAAATGTTTTAACCTGGGTCAAAGACTTCCATTTCTGCCTTTTCCTTCCTTCACACAGCCCAGAGGGCAGCCCAGCAAAACCAGCGGCCAGGAAAAGCATTTGGTGTCTGCCATTCGCATCTTAATGTGATGTAAAGACAATGGGTTCCCTCCCATGGCATAGTTCAATTTTGAGGCTGATTTCTAAAGGTGGAGTGAAAGACTCTTCTCCAAGGAAATTCAAGCTGGAGGGAGCAATTAAGCAGAGACTGGGGAAGTTCAGCAGGCAGCCATCCCTTCTATCTCCAGGTCCCAGGGAGGCCTTGGGGGTCAGGCATCGGTTCCCTCTGGGAAGCCTCAGGGTTTGGGTTCTGGTCCAGGTGCTGCACTCCTGGCAAGCCTCTGCTGAGTAGGAGCCCAGCTCTGAGCCAGGGTGAGTCGTTATGAGCCTCTGTCTCAGTCTTTCTCCTTGATGTCTATATGGGAGCCAGCTCCCTGGGGCTCCACGTTACCTCAGCAGCTGGCCTCAGCAGCCAGCCTCGAGGACCTAAGCATGCAGGCCTTCCTCTCAGCTATAGGAATTTTAATTGGGTTGTAAATACACAACCGTTAGACAGAAGGAGAAATCTTCCAAATGGATACTTCCCATGGTCATGGTATTCCAGGCCCCTGGAGATCTGTAGAGGAAAAGTCCCAAGTAACACCCAGGGCCATTCATTTTTACCAATATATACACATATAAAACTGAGCCCTGACTGTGTTACGTATGGCCAACAAGCAGCTCTACAGAATCACTGACACAGCAGTGGTCCCCAAGGCCCCATAAGGCTATTTTCCTAGCTTAACACATCCTTCAAGTCACAGCTGTCACAGCACTGCTCTAGCAGAGATTAAATATCATCCCATTATTAGAAGATGGAAAGTAAATTCAATATTTGAGATCAAATGCAGATGGTTTTTTTTTCTTTTCTTGCTCCCTTTTTGTTTTCGGTTACTAACTAGGTCTTGAATGTGAAGAGCTTTTAAACTTTCACGAGCACAGTTACAATGTGATGCTCAACAAATTCATCTTTTAAAAAATTTGATAGGATCGGGGCAAAAGAATCAGAGGCTCTGAAGATCCATCTAGCATAGCTCTTGTCCAAACAAAGGAAAAGTCTTGGAACTCAATGTGAATAAATTTAAATGTGACTCAGGAGAGGGAGCATTTTTTAATACATGAATTTGAGCTTTGTGAATGGGCAGCAATAAACAGGACTTATAATCCTCTCAATGGCCAATAAACAGGAATGAAAGTCTGAAATAATATCATACACTGGGAACCAACAAAGACAGCCAATCTCCCACTCAGTCAGATAATAACTCTTTATTGGTCCACATGGACAGGAATGCAAACTGGCTGTATAGGGCACAGTTGTGGAATTCTGCAAGGGCATATCCGTGTGGGCTGCCTGGACATGAAAAAAATAATAAAATTTCTTACTCATGGTTGGAGAAGACACTCAGAGTCTCTCACATCTGCATTAGTTCATCATAAAGCATCTGAGCCCGACAATCTTCCTTTAAGATTTGTCATAAATGTTTTGCATAAGAAATAGGACCACAACTTCTGCCTGAGCTCTCAAGAATGCTCAGTGTGTCTATGACCTCAGTCTTTCTGCTGTGCACTCTGGGTATAGAGGTCTTTATTTTGAACTTTTTCTTCTCTTACAGTCATGGGCAAAAAGATCGGTCAATCTGACAGGGAGTAGCCCGGTTTGGCTTTCTAAGGAGGGAAGCGCTGGTGGTGTTAATAGGAGATATACATGCCACTGGGAAATTTCCCAGATGCAGTGGTAGCCTACAAGTATGCCTCGTAGCATATCCCAGTGATCTCGAAACAGAGGGGGTCACACCAAACTAATACACTTGAAGTATATAGTTTATTGCATTCTTTTAACTATCCACTAGATGCAAGAGGGGACATACAAGGTAGGAACAGACAGTTAAGAGAGGGTACAGGTGGGATGGAGGGACCACGCTATCTGATCCTCGGGGACACAGTGTTCATACACCCTGTTTCTCTCTCTAGACCTCATCAGCCTGCCCCGTGGATGGTGAGTTATGCAGATGAGAGATGAGGTTTAAGCAAGAGGGTTCAGCCTGAAGGGGCCTGACAGCAACCAACACAGTTTGCTCTGTCAGAGAGACCAACAGCTGTGGTTTGCCCATCAGCCTGAAAAACAGATACGAATTTCATCTACATTTCTTAGACAAATAAGCATACATGATGCCAGAAGGGGTCTCACTAGCGGGTGGCCAATTTAGGACCACATCATACTGTCTCATATTCCTCATCTATATTTAGAAGTTCATGAATATTTGTTGCCTCTTGGTCTGTCTAGCCATTTCTGGCTATGTTCAGTAACACATGACTTACTAACTTCACCGATGTGTAATCTGGCTCATGCGGTAGTAATTTCATCTACCCCTAACACGTTTTATGATTCTGTCTATGACTTAGGAGCAACTTACTGTTCATCACCTATATCTCATGTATCTTATGACTTTAATCCATTTCACTAGTTTTCTTGTCTTCTCTAGCAGAACTGAATATTCTAAAATAATACAGCAAATACCCTTGGGAGTATTGATCACTGATGTGCTGATTCCTTTAAGTGCTAGGATGTACCCATCCATCGTTCCTCTATCCATCCACCCATTTATGAAGCTGATACTTGTTGGGCACCTACTCATTACCAGAAACCAGTCTAGGCCGTGGGAAGATGAAGATGACACAGTCGAGCCTGAAAAGGCTGGCAATTTAGTGCTAAACAGAGGCATAAAAATGAACACCAACAGGAAGCGTATGGGTTTGGTAATAAACTTTTGTGTAGAGGATAGTGGGACAAAAGAACAACATGGTCAAGTCTACAGGGACGTGTGGGCGGGAGAGGCAGTGATAGGGCTTCTTAGAGGATGTGGTGCTAGAGCTGAGTCTTGAGAGATGAATCTGTTTCCCAGGCAGACGGGGAGAGGAAAGGCAGACAGGAACGTAGCCATAGAGCCTCAGAGGACATGCTGAATGGTAGGCAGGGCAGAGGGAGGAACCAGGTGGTGGGATACATTGAATTGTAAGAGTTTGCTCCTTTAAATGCTTGACCCCAAACTCCTCATAGTGTGAAGGTAAACTCCCATTTGTTTCCTCTCTGAATTAAATGACTTATTATTTGGGAAGTCTTAACTTTCCAGGACCTCTTCTTCCTCATCTGTGACATGGAAATAATAACCCCAAGTTCAAAAGGTTGCTGTGGGGACTGGGAGATCTTCAGTGGAAGTGCTTGGCCCTCTGCCCAGAACCCATGGGGAACCCACTGTGTGGTGACAGTCATTAATGTAATTGCCATCATGGTGACCCTAATGTCCCAAAGGGCTGAGTGAGATATAATGGGGTTTTAACTTATTAGACAATGAGATCATTTGCAGAATGCCTAGTGACAAATGCAAATGATAGCATTTGTCCCCATTAGAACAAAAGAAACTTATAGTCGGAAACCCGGAAATGTAGCTATATTTTGAAGTTCCCTGGAAATAATGATGATAAATAATGTCCTGTGACTTCATTAGTCTGTCCAAAATGTAGAAAGATGCAGGCTGTTTAATTTTATGATGTTTGGGACAGCAGGGAAATTTGAAACCTGTACGTTTTTAAGTTAACCTCATGTAATATTGGAAATGCTTATCTTAAAAAGATTGGGATGCGGCACAGTGGAACAATGGTGTGTGGTCTCAGCTGCCCAGATGGGTCAAGGGTGGGGAGATGGTGACTTGCTTTTGTTTCAGGCTGACAGATGGACAATGGGACATGCCTAGAGATGATTTGTGCTGCCAGCATCTTCAAAACAGAGAGACGGTGAAGGGAGAGATGTTACCCTGGGTGGGGCTGGTGGTATGAGGAAACGATGATTCAGTTCATCACTTTGACCTGTGCAGTGCTTTGTTTAAAATTGTGCTGGGGCCATTTCTTCAGCCCCAGGAAGAGAAACAATTCTTGTCCATAAATTATAGCGGATGTGGGGAAATCACTCCCAGGGTGAGGTCTGGAACTGAATGTGTCCCGAGAGGTCAGTGCCCACAAAAGCAGCTGCCAAAATTTACATTTTTCCATTTGCCCTCTGGTTCGGGGTGAATATAAATCCACATAATGCAGCCATAGAGCCCCCACCCCCACCGTCTGCTGGCTACACACTGGGATAAAGGTTAGGGGGAGGAGAACACATGACCCAGACAAATGGAGACTCGGCGCCATTATAACCTGGCCACCTTGGCATCTTTTCTAGATTTCTGGAATCCCTTGGGAAATGTCAGTTCCCCCATTAGAAAACATTCATTTGTACTTAATACCCAAACTATATGGAGGGCAAAAGTGTTTAAATCTCTAAAGACATGGTTTTAAATGATAAAAAGTATGCATCTATGTGTACATTGTAAAATTTTCAAGAGCACCTACACCAAGACGAAATAAAGAGAAAGCCTTTCTATCTCCGTCCCCCACCCAAATCCAGTTCCCCAGAGACAACTGCTAATAACTTGGCCTGTGTACTTTCCAACTTCCACTGCGCAGAAAAGGTAGTGACACGGGCTCTGGAGTCAGGCCACCTGGGTGTGGGCCTATTCCTGGCACTTAGCAGCCATGTCACCTTAGACAAGTTTCAAAACCTGTCTGTACCTCACTTTTGTCATCTGTGAGGTGAGGACAGTAATAGTTCCACCTCACAGATTAGCATGAGAATGAAAGAGATTCACAAATGCACGTGGAATTTATGCCTGATACTTAATAAGCACTCCGTAAGTGTTTGCAAAAGTGGGACTATATTAATGTCATTTCGAAGGAAAATTTTGTTAGAGGCTTTGTTTCCGAAGAGTGACACAGTAGAAGATTACGTTGGTGTGCTGGACTGGGATAAGCTGGACTCTCTGCTCATCTGAGTTTCCTTCTCCATAAGCAGTAGTTTCTTAGTCTTTACTGGTAAAAATAAGTGCCTCGTGGTAGTTAAAGCACAGGTTACCAAGGCAGACAAATAATGACTGGAAACCCAGCTTCTTTGGTTAGTTGTGTTATGATAATGGGATGCTACCTCACTTCTCTGAGCCTCCAGGTTTTTCCTGTAAATGGGAACCGTAGTTTTTTTTAAGGATTATATGAAATAATGCATGTGAATGATCTTCCCTGGCTGAGAGTAAGCACTGGAAAGTGATGGCCGCGCTAACATAAAGCAAAGGGCCTCACACTTCCTTTTTCTCATTTCTTCAGTAGCGGTGTGGCACCCTTCTCCAAGGACAGCAGGTAGATGACGACTTCGGCTGTGTTGAGGGTAGCTGATTCACACACCGATTTTTGCCATCGACTTTTGGCAATCCATCTTTTTATGTTGGGATTGAGTTTTCCAGTGGGCAAAACCTTCAACTTGATGCTACCTTGTAAAGGAGAAGATGGGGAAGGTATTGTTAACGTTGGATTAGCATTGGCTCACAGACAGTACAAAGCCCTGACCGAGGTCACCCAGCACAAGGCAGAGTCAGAACTGGCCCTCGGTGCTGTGACAAGCCTGCCCCTGCAGTTCCCTGAGAAGGCCATTAGAGACCAGGTCATGGGGTATGAAGTCTTGTTGGTGGCACAGATAAGATTAGGGTTCTGGGGCCAGCGCCTGGCTCAGAGCAGGCCCTCCACAAAGAGGCCACCATTACCATCGTAACATCTTTAGGTATCATCTCTTCTGCCTCTACACCACAACTACAACTCAACCCAGATTTGTTTTCCTGAGCCTGGTATGCCTGATGAAGCTAATCATACTGAGCTAAAATGATAATGAAGGCTAGGACAAAAAAATCTTTTTTCTTTACCAAGATGATCTATATTTGGGAAGTAAGGATCTTCTCCTGTATGCCTTTCATATATTTTGAGTCAGGAGTGATTTTGCCTGAGAAGCATGGTCAGAACAAGTTCATCTATAACTGCACTGGAAGGAAGAGGATAATGGAAATTTTAATGAAAACGCCAACGCACTGAGAATAGGAATCAGATCTTTTGCAATAGGAAGCAGCTACTTTGCTCAACAGGCAACAAAACCTTTAGTTTGTGTTCATGAGAATTATGATCATCTCCGGCTCCACTGAGATTTAACCAAGGGGGAAAAATAATTTTTAAAAGTTCACATGCAGTTCACTCAGAAGTTTGTCTCCAGACTTGGAGAACATTTCAGTTTTTCTAAAGGGCACACAAAGAAGGAGCTGGATCCTTATACCAATGGACGCAGCTTCTCGGAAGGACGAAGTGAGACAGTGTGTTGCTAGTTGTCTGTGCTTTGTGTCTCAGGGCTAGGACACAGCAGCATTAACAATAACATGCTCAACTCACCATAAGCAGACTGGGGGCCTGTGCCACAAATGGGGCAGCAAGGCAGTGGCTGCATCATTCCTCCATCACGGTCTAGTGCGTGTGCTCCGAGAGTACTCGCTGTGGGAGTGGGAGGTGGAAGGGACATGTGTGTTGTGTGTGTTTGGGGGACAGAGACAAAACTCCGTCAGCTGGGAAACCTGAGCCTGTCTGGTGAACCGAATCCCTGAGGCCCCAAGGAGAGTGG
Organism: Artibeus jamaicensis; assembly: GCF_021234435.1. Taxonomy (NCBI): domain Eukaryota; kingdom Metazoa; phylum Chordata; class Mammalia; order Chiroptera; family Phyllostomidae; genus Artibeus; species Artibeus jamaicensis. Next base: position 14,529,501 of record NW_026522056.1, on the reverse strand, counting down.
CACAGTTGCATATCCTTCGTCCTGGAGTGGTGAGAAGAGACTGGCACCTGTCCACCAGCTCAGTTTTCCATGGAAAAGAGAATGAAATGCAGCTTCATGGAAGGATCTTCCATGACAGCTTCTCCTATTGTGTATGGCAGACACTAATATGCAACTCTGTAAGGGAAAAAATGCACTGTGTTCCTTAACTCACACAGAACACTTCTGCAACCAGATGTGTGGGTTTTCCACACCGAGCAATTCTGGCATTAACTGCCTAAAGTTGGGGTGGTCCCCACAGGTTAAGTTCTCAGTCCCACAGGACTCCCTCCACCCCTTGCAGTAGCCACCCCCATCTCAGACACCAGTCAGAGGCAGTGGATGCCTAGTTCCCCACAACTTCTTCCCCACTCAGCTACAAATAGAAGGTTCCCATGACCCCCTCCTGGGTTCTGTCATTTACTAGAACAGCTCATAGAATTTGGGAAAAGTCTTACTTATGTTTACCTGTTTATCATATAATAAATGGCATGATAAAGGATACAGGTGAGCAGCCATATAAAGAGACGCATACAGGTGAGGTCTGGAAGGGTCCCGAGTGTAGCAGCTTCTGTCACCATGAAGTTGGAGAGTGCCACCCTCCCAACATGTAGATGATTCACCAACCCAGAAGCTCTTTAACCCCATACTTTTGAGATTTTTCTGGAGGCTTCATCACAGAAGCATGATTGACTCATTTTCCAGTCCCTTTCCATTCTCTGGACAATGAGGGTGGGGCTGAAAATTCCAAGCTTCTAATCATGGCTTGGTGCTTCTAGTGACCAGTTTCCCTCCAGGAGCCCATCCAGAGTTGTCTAAGTAGAACACTCCTATCACACAGGCAATTCCAAAGGACTTAGGAGCACTGTGTCAGACACGCCTATCCCTTAGGAAATCATAAGGTTTTAGGAGCTCTGAGTCAGGAACTAGCTAGGGTCAAAGACCAAATATTAGCAGGAACTGATAGCAAAGACCAATATATACATATTTCTTACTATTTCACACCAACCCAATTCCCATCCTCTCACTGTTTATTACTCAGAGAACCACAGTTTTATTCTGGTGGGAGGAGCAGCCTGGATAAACTACGTTCACAGCCTCCCTTGCTGTTAGTGTGACCAGTCACAGGCAAATCACAGTTCTGACCAGTGAGAGGTAGTTAGAAATCTACTGGAGATTTGGGGAAAGTTCTGCTCTCCTGATTTGATGCTTGTCCATGACAGGATGCAAGAATTGCCAGAATTCTTCCCATTGCCATCCCGTCAGAATTGACTATGCGACTCCTTTCATCAAGAGGCAATACTATTTCTCCACTCCCTGACTCTGGACTTGCTTTGGCCAGTGTACAAAAGCAAACAAGATGCTAATAAAAACAGAAATGTGACTGCACAGTGGAGCTTGCCTCTCTTGCTGCTCTGGGAAATCGGAGGCTGCAATGGGAAGACACCAGGGCTAGCCTGATGAAGGATGAGAAACATGGGGCCCAAGGGCTCCCATGGCTGTGGCCAACAACATGCCAACCACCAAATTTATGAATGAGCCATACTAGACCATTCAACTTCCAGCCAACCTGCCAGTGACTACTGGTACAGGGTGAGCCCATCAAAGATCAGCTGAGCTGACCCAAACCTGAAGAACCACCCAGTTTACTGACAGAGAAATAGTTGTCTTAAGCCACTAGATTTGGGGTTTTTATTGTTGTCGTTAGCCTGCCAAAGGAAAGGGATCTATACTCCATTTCCAAGTCACTTTCTTCTTCCTACCTGGAATGCAGACGTGAGGCTGGAGATAGAGCAACAACTTTGCAACCATGATGATGAATGCATTTCAGAAAGACAGAAGGGGCCCAGCCAACTGATGTCACTGTAGAACTAATGGCTACAACATCCCAGGGGACTTGTTTCCAGACTTTGTTTTATGAGAAAAATCAACCCTATGTTAAACCACTTGTACCATCCAGTTCTTAATTGAAGACATTAAGAGTCCATTTCAGGTAATTTAAGTAGAAAGAGGTTTATTAAAATATATTAGTTAGCTTATAGAACCTCTAGAAATCCTGAGAATCAGTCAAGGATTCTACTTAGCCAGGAAAAGGGCATTCAGACACAGCAGAACCTCCTCTGCAGCCACCTGGTAGACCAGATGCCTCTGTCTGTACTCTCCACTGGTAAGCTACTTCATGCTGCTCACTTTTGCCTCAAAATCTCATGCAAGAGTGCCTACTTGGTACAGCCATGGGTTTGTTCCCCTCCAGATTGGCAAGGGAGGGATTCCTACTGCAGGGTTACGAGGATGGCTGAGCCCATGGCCCATCACTGGAGAGATGAGATTGACAGCCATTTCTTAGTCACATACACTCACGGTCCAAGCTAAGAGGACACTGCACACCACACAAGGCCACACAGAGTTTGTGCCTGGGAACAGAGCAAACAAGCAGGGCTATGGGAGGCAGCCTTTGTAGTAACAAGGCAGTGAGGTGGCCCCTGGTTCCCTGGTAAAGATGTGATTGTCTTGTTTGAATAACTGCCCAGGCTGGCAGGAAGCTGAAACATGAGACTCTAGGACAAGCAGGCACTGAGTCTGGTCCCCATAACAAGGGGAGGGAATTGGTTGAGCAACCTTGTTCACTGAGGCAGGATGGGCAGAGGACTTGAGATTCAGCCTTTTGAGGCCCTCTTAATTTTACCAAATGTTAAGGCAGCACATAACAGTGAATCTAATTTCAGCCTTTATGCCACATTATGTCTCAAGCAAGGGCCCTAGCTGGAAGGACTTTCAGAAATGTAATTCTAGCTTCCTATCTTCCAAGCCTAAGGAAGGCAAGCTAAAGGGGGTTGAAATAGGTGTTGCGGGAGTGACATGCCACCTCCTTCGTTATTCAACATGCACATATACCCTTCTTTCCATCATTAAACTTTTAGGTGACAATGCAGCAATAGCGTGTGCCTTCCTAATGTCATGTAACTCATCTTTATGCACATGAAAATCCATTTACCTTCTCCCCAATGGGAAGATGCAAGGTCTCATTGATCAATGCCTCCACTTCTGTGTGGTGTTTATTCCTTTTCTGACAGCCTGAGTACTAAATAAACAGCGAGGGCAAGGGAGGGGGTAAATTATAAACACACACACACACACACACACACATCAGAGGAAGGAAGGAAGCATCAGTAGTTACTACAGTATTTTCTGCACCAGGTAAGCAGCAGTGACAGGAGGATACAGCATTGCCCAGTAGAAGTGCCCGCAGAACCAGGTGGATGTGATGGTGCCGAATGGCCATGGTACTATCTCCGGAGGCCTGGAGCAAAAGAAGGAGGGAAGAGAGCTGAACAGACTGCGTGGAAGCCCACAGAAGACCACCCAGGATTTCGGGAAATGCCAGAGGGAGAATCTTCCCAGGGACCTGGGTTCCTGATTTACAAGTAAGGCTGTACTCATAGAGTAGGAAAAGGATCACAGATGGTAAAAGAGTAAAAGACCCAGCATGCTGAAAAACAAAACAATACAAGACAAAACACTAATGTCTAGTTGGGAAGACAATTAGTCAATGCACAAAATACCTATAGGAAGAAAAAACACATAATATAAGATTAAGGATATCCTGGCTGTATAGGAAGGAAGGAAGGAAGGAAGGAAGGAAGGAAGGAAGGAAGGAAGGAAGGAAGGAAGGAAGGAAGGAAGGAAGGAAGGAAGGAACTGATCTGGAGTATGTCTATCTAGGAAAGACAACAGATCATCATGGTGTCCAGTGACCAGCCCAGTGCCTCTGCTGTGTTCTCAGAAGGCACAAGAACTACAAAGGCCCAGAGAAGTTAAGTGACTCCATTTGGGGCACACGGGTTGTGAGTAGCAGAGCCAGCAGCCTTCGGTACAGCACACTGTGGCGCACTAAAGTGGAGCTGCCTGTAGGAAATAATCCTTATGCTCGCTTCCCCATTCACTCTTCACTCTCCTCTCAGTCAAAGAAAAGAGTTACTGTCTATTTTCAATTAAGTCACTTGATTTCCTCGTGCCTACAGTAGGCCAGCTTCCCCAGACAGTCAGCTGTTTCTCAGCTGAACTTTTCCGGCTAATAATACAAAAAAGAGTAGTTTCTGTTGTCAGAGGATCTTATGTACCGTGTGATGGAAAGGATGAGTAACCGGAAATCAGGGAAGTAAAATTCTTCTTATGGCTTCTACGGCGAGTACTGGAGACTTTTGAGCCAGCAACTTCATTCCATTGGGCCTCTGTTGCTTCATCTGTAAAATGAAGGGCTTGAGCTAGATCAGTTTTCCAGTTGTTCTTTAGACCCTTTAAGATTACTTGGTAGTGCCCCAGCAGCAGATAAGGGGGCACACTGATGACTTCAGGTCCTGCATTCCACTTTGGTTTTAATATATTAGGGTTCCTAAGCTTTAAAAAAATCATTCAGAAAATTGCCCAGGCACTAGTAGTCTGTGATTCCGAGGCGCCTGGTCGATGGTTCTAAAGATAGTTCCAAGCCCACATGCCTCAAGTGAGTAAAATTTGGGATGGACTAAAAATAACATTGCTTTGATTTCCGGATTTTTTTTCAGAATGGCACAGAGAAAGTGGACTGAGAAAAATGTTTTCCGAGTAGAGAAATATTTTGCCTTCTTGCCAAGATTTATTACATAAGCACGTTTTGTCCTCAGCAGCCCCAGCCCCAGTGCGTACACTATTGCACTGTGTGTACATCTGCCTTAAGGACATAAACCAGAAGATTCATATAGGCTGGGGCCGCACAGTGTCCCGTGGGAAATTGCTGTTCAGAACCTTTAAAAAAGTCAGTGGGAAAGATGAGCCAGTCCAGCGTCCTGTGTTTCCTCTTCTGGAATCTTAGCCATATTAGGAATTTATCGAGCCATATTATAAATACCCCATTACTATGACAACAAAGACAATTATACTACAAATAACATTTAAAGAGGATTTTTAGGCCAGTGAATATACTTACCTCTAGTCCAGAACAGCCATGAAATGGCCTGTTAGTGAAAGAGCCATAAAAAAAACAGGGATTGTCAGGTTATATTGCTTGGAACATAATTATTATTCCAGACACTCAGACTTTTAGCTAATGAAATAAAAACAATGATATATGGAACACAAAATAAAATTTAAAGAATGATATATGGGAATCAAGGTAATTGGAGTTTGTTTGTTTGTAGATGAGCAGATTGGAATGTACCATTAGGGCTGCCCCTGTGAATTACTGTATTTTTAGGACTATAAGATGCACCAGACCATAATATGCACCTAGGTTTTAGAGAAGAAAAATTGGAAAAAAATTTTGAAGCAAAAAATGTGGTAAAATATTTAATAACCTGTGACCCCGCTCCACCACTGCACCCCCCTGCCGACAGCAAGCCAGGTAAGCTACATTCGGACTATAAGACACACCCCATTTTCCTCCCAAATTTGGGGGATGTATCTTATAGTCCAAAAAATATGGTAAAGCCTTCCTGTTCATTTCCTACATTCCTCAAAGAACAAGGAGGAAATTGAGTTACATTTGGGAGAAAAGGTCTTGCTTTGTTAACAGAAGTGAATTGAGATTTTTTTGTAGTAAAACACTATGGTGGCCCAAATAAGGTCACCTTCAGATCTCTTGCCATCTAGCCATCTGTCTTGGACACTTGCCTATTTAAAAGCCAAAGGTTGGAGAAAAGGGTTTTGTGATCTTTCTAATTGTATACAGAGCATGTACGGAAATGTGAGCTGGTAGAATAATTATGAGTATATTACATCTGTCAAATGTTGGATGCTTCTAAAATCCTTTTCCCATACATGATTCCACCTGGGCTGTGGGAAAGGTTCAGAGGCAGGTGGAAGAACTAAAGCCAAGGGCCATAAGGAGGTGAAGAGCCTTAACCACAGCCACACAGAAGTGAGTGACAAAGTTAGTACCAACGTATATTCTGAGCCACCCACACAGCCTCAGGCACTTTAGCATGTGACGCCAGCCAGCATGGGGTAGCTTAAGGGGAAACACTGAACTGGAAAAGACACTGGGAGAGGTGGGGGATGGGGAAATATCATCTGGTGCAGAATGGCTGGCTGCCGAGCGATCTCTGCAATGGGGATCCTTATCTCAGAAAATTCACGGGCTTTGGGACCTGACCCTCACCCAGCAGGTTCACAGACTTGAGAAGGCTTCCTCTCAATAACACGTGTCATCTGGGTGGACAAAAAGGCACACCAACAATGTATTTTTAACAAGAACAATTCTCTTCCCCAGCTCATGTCCATATAGGACTAATGATTGTATGTGACAGGGTGGAAACTGGGAACAGATTACTGGGGCCACCAGGCTGAGAAGAGAACTGGGCCTGAGCATGTTGTCAATCAGTATAAAAGCCCTGGGCAGGTTTTTAACTGTCTGCTCTTGCTGGGGGCCCCCAAATCTTTTCACTGCATCTCAGCAGTTCTGCATACACGATTATCCTGTATTCCTAAAACCAAGGTGTCTGGTCATTGAAGTATTTACGAGAAGGTGATTTGGTGACCATAGCATCAGATGGAGCTTGATGAAATATCGCACAGAAACCCTTATGAAACATGTTTACATCCCAGCCCTATGTACCTGGTGATTGGTACCAGCATCCCTCAGGTACCATATCCCTCTCCCCTGTCAGGCCTGAATGTACCAGGCCTGAATGCCCTTTGAATCATATATTTGCATGCTGAGCATACTCCCCCCCTCCATTCAGTGGCCCATTCTTCCTTTAAGAGCATTATCATTATTCTGATTCCTGTTCAGTCCAGGATATTTAGCAATCTTCTCAGTGCCACTCTCAGTTTTAAGGGGGTCATAAGTGACAGCAAAGTGTCTGAGGGCTGAGGGTCCTGAGTGCAAGAGAAGGAGCCCCAATTGACCATATCAAGTTTTTGATATTAACAATAATACGTTGTTATAGATTCCTCAATATCTATCTTCTTGGTTTGTTAATTTTCCATTGAACAAAGAAGACCCAGGTTGCCAGAGAGCTGCCATGTACCCCACCTCCCTTGTTCCTCACCACCAGCAAATTTCTAACAGTGGTTTAAAGGCCCCATTGGGGTGGCTGCTTTAGGACACACATATCTTCTCTTCTTTCCTTTCACACTTGTGGCTCACTTGGTTTGACCTTGCTTTGACCTTGACATGACTACTTTGGGACTTGCTCTCCCATCTGCAGAAAGGGGTCTTGAATGTGACTATCTCAAAAATCTCTGCTAACTCTAGAATCTCAGAAGGATTCCCTCATAAAGAGAATCCAAAATTAAGAAAATTAGCATTGGCTTTTTTTTCTGTTTTTTCTCTTTATGCTGTAGCTGCCAAGTCATTTTCTAGGTATTTAACATGAAGTGGAAAGGTTTCCCCATGGGTTTAATTTCAGTTGCTCTCTGTATATTTTTTATTGTGCACTTACCCAGGGGTCAGTCTCTGTAACTGTCCCACGGGCACAAGTGTCCTTTAATTCTCAGAAGCTTGGCAACCCACTTAAAGTACTCTAATTAAAAATGTGCATTTTGAGAAAAATTTGAAGTCATACCCTCATACAGTAAAAGAAAGGATCTCTGTTAAACTCTCCACAGATGTGAGAATGAGTCTCATTGTTAGAAAAGGAGTTTCCACTCCAACAATCCCGGTTAAGGACTTCAGAATCCCCGGCCCCTGGAGCTCCAGAGCCTTAGCCCCACAGGCCCTACGTGCTGACCTCCATCTGCCATCTGTTAGATCCGTCCCGCAGGGACTCAAGTCAGTGAACACCTCCTGCAGACCTACTGCTGCCTGGTCCACACCAATGAAGACCCAGAAGCAGGATATTGCAGGCGTTTGGGGCTTGGGCTCCATGTGTCATGGGCGGTTTGGGCCCAGGTTCCAGAGCGTACCAACTCCATGAGCTCTTTGAGCCTCAGGGTCCCCATCTACCGAAGAGATGGCACCTGCCTCGTGGAGTTTTTGCAAAGAGTCCATGAGGTCATGCATGCAAAGCACCAGCACAAAGTCTGGCCCCTAGTAGGTCCTTCATCGATGATGTTTGCTACAGTGATCGAGAAGGGAAAATCACAGATTCATTCCTTCAGCAGGCCTTTATGTTTCTGGACCTGTGCTAGGACACAGGATATGTGTTAGTAAACAAAGGAGGCAAAATAGATGTTCTCATGGAACTTCCTATCTGGTGGGAAATACAGTCTGTACAAAATAAGCACACCTATTAATATAAAAAGACAAATTGTAATAGGTGCTACGAAGCAAGTGAATTGCAGCCTTAAAGGGCATGAGAAGAAAATGTGGGCAGAACCCTGTGGGCTGACAAAAGAAAAAGGGGATTTGTAATGTAGGAGTTGCTCTTGTGGGCTGGCCATGGTCAAGCCAGTCTTCAGAGGACAGAGTAGCCCCAGACAAGGACACGCATTTAATCAGAAGAAACTTGCTTTTTATTTCATTGTTGACTCACAGCATTTTAAAGTTGGGGCATTTAGCAAAAATCACCCAGCCCAATTCCACATACTAGTTAAATTTTGCACCCTAGTCCCCTCAGTTGCCACATCCAGACCCCAGTCCTGTTGACAACACCACCTAAACCTGCAGTAGACTTAAGACATTCTCCAGGCTAGAGTGTCTTTAATTTCTGTTTTTAATTTCTGGAAGAGACCACATGATTATATATAAGAAATTCAACTGCCAAGGAAAAAAATCACGGGGAAGAGGAAAGTATTTTATGTCAAGTGCAGCAGGTTTCGTACCTGGTGATTAGCCCCCTTGTGAAAAATGGCAATTTTAACATTGACATGAGTAATCACACCGTTTCTTTCCGTAGCAGTTTAGCATTTCCTGCTATAATAATTCAGGCCTAATACCTCATTCAAGGAAGCAGAAGTGTCAGCATGCTATTAGTTTTGCCGGCATTGACCCATTTGTTTCTGCATACACTCAGTCTGAATCTGCCACCATGCTGGCGCACGGCAATGATTCATGGCGGATACTGGCTGGGCCCTGAAAGGGCCTCGCCAAGGACCTCCACACAAAGGCTGATACCTCATCTCGGTGACAACTCAATGACCCAGCAAGTCGGCCACAAGTCTCTTGAGCTGTGAGGTCCCCTGCTCTCAGACTTTCAAGGCCATTGTCCATAGAAAAGCAGGAAGAAAGGAAATGTCCCTTGGCCAAGGGTCGGGTCTCTAGGGCTCTAATTCCAGTTCTGTTGTTTAGTTTGCTGAACTTTGACTTCTCTGGGTTTTCATTTCCTTGTCTGTTTGAAGATGCTAAGGTGCTCCTCAGTGTGACTGTCGGGGCTTTAAGTTATTCTGGAAGGTTCCTTGAACTCTTTCCTGTCTTCATCTCTGGAAGACTTTGACAACAGCAGTGGGAATCAGGGTTCAGGGCCACATTACCATTCCCGTTTGCCAAGGTGTTTAAGGACCATGGAAAGAATAGCTCTGCTGTACTTCCATGTCTTGACCTGTCCTCTGCGCCCTTCCCTCGGGGGAACTTCAGGACCTTCAGACCAGCTTCCCCTCTGTCAAGCCACCAACTCAAGCCTCCCTAAAGGAGGCCTCTTAATCAGCCCACTAGCACCATCTCCTTCCCACTGGGGTTTCTTTCTTTTTCTAAAATTGACATACAATATCATATTAGTTTCATGTGTACAATGAATGACCTGACAGTTGTGTCCATTCTGAGATGAGCACCCCAGTAAGTCTAGTTTCCACCTGGCACCAGAGTTGATACAATACTACTGACTAGAGCCCCCATGCTGTACCTTATATCCCTATGACTTATTGGTTCTATAAGTAGGAGTTTGTACCTCTTGACCCCCTTCACTCATTTGGCTCACCCCAACTTCCTGCCCTCCTTCCCACTGAGGTTGCTGAGTCACCGCTGCAGGGTCCCAGAGTCTCAGACTAGAACACGTTTTGCAAATGGTGCTGGGCACTGCTTCTCTGGTGGCCTGCCCTTCTGGCCACCAAAGCCAAGAGGACACCCAGAACTGAGTGCTTTGCAAGTTAGAGAGCATCTAATTATGCCTGAAAGAGGTTTGAACTCAGACTTTTGTGTTTTCTTTTAACAAGGATATATTTAATATTCATATATGTATATTTTATATACAAGATATATTTTATAATAATCAAACATGACTAGTACTTGCAATATTGTTTGAGCCTATCAGTACGTTGGTTCACTCAGATCTAGGTGTCTGAACTTCAAGATTCTGAACTTTTTAGTGAAGTATATATTCAGGATAAATTCTCCAAACATGATTTTTCTAACTACTTTTGGAAAACAACAAAATAAAACAGGACTGGGTGGGAAACAAGTCATCTGCGAACATCAATCAGCGTGCTGTGGCTTCCTGTGGCTACGCTACAAAGGATCACGCAACAGTGACTTGGCAGGAAGAAGTGCCTGACGGATGAGCAATGTCTGCTCTGAGTGAGGAGGGGGCGGGGCGGCCTGTGTGACACTCAGGTGCCGGCTGTGCAGGACAGCTTTCCCGCCAGTGCTCACCTTCTCCTCTTGCTTGAAAGCAGAGGGCAGAGCAGGATGCTCAATGAACAGGAGCTTTGTTCCGTGATGGAGGAACGTTACGCAAAGCGTGATCGTTTCCGTGGTAAGCATCAACTCAGAGGGGACGTTATTATGGCTTTAATTCTGGGGACTCTCTTCCACATCGGCGTTCCCAGCGAGCCTAGTTGAGACTGAAGTCATTTTAGTGAGGGGTAAAAAGATCTCCTTGGGACTTCCTAATGATGACCAAAAAGTTCCTAAGAGGGGAAATTGAGATTCCATACAGTTTGCTATATTGTTGTGATGCAAATAACAGTATATATGGCAAGTAATACATCATCCCTTGTAAAATTCTAACGCCAAACTCCCTTTCCTCCTTGCTAAGAAGGGAGCAAACCCTTAGCCAGACAGGACTACGGCAAGTCTCCCTGTCTAATTTCGTCTGTGTCCTACTTAGATTTCTTTCTCCTGGTCCACCAACCCCTTCCCTCTGCCTCCCAGTACTGCCCAGAGGTCTTTCTGCCGGAGCAGGCTCTTTCCTTCCGAAGGGCCCAGAGCAAACCAAATGCTAGGAACCCTAGTTCTCCATCTGCTCTTGCTTTAGGCATGAAGGAGAGAGTCCAATGATAATGATATCTGCCTTTTTAATGGAGAATTCTTTGAAGTTCAAAGAGGTTTCCTTTGCCTCCAATACAGAAAAATGTTTCCTTTCCCCGCCCCCTTCTCCTACGCCCCCAAACCTTGGGAATCCACCTTCCTGTCTCGTACATTTTCAGTCTCTGTTCTGATCACTGTGACTTGGCTTAACCTCTGGCTCTAGGAGGGATTTCGCTGGGTGAGAGAGAACGTATTGTCAGTCAAACGGGAACTGAAAAAAAACCCCTCTAAAATGTATAGATTTTGTGCTATTTTCTGGAGTCACCATCAAATGTTTTGCTCTCTTGAAAACAATGATACAGTCAACCACTCACCTGTAGGGAGGACGAAACTCCTCACAGTTCTCATGGTCGCGCTTTTATGGAAAGAGTGGGCTGGGAGCTGGAGCAGAGCTGACAGGTTGCTCTGCCTAGGGAAGGACAACCCCAGTTTTGACCTGTCTTTTGATTGGGCTTGTCCCAGGCCAAGAACAGATACGTGCTCACGTGGGAACATAAGGGAGAGCAGAAATGTGCTTCAGCAAGCTCAGGGCGAACTGAACGCTCACGGAGTACGTGGTGCGTTTCCAGCGAGCTGAACCCTCGCGCCCACGCAGAATCTGCTCCTGGCGGACGGTGGTGAGGCAGGCCTGCGTTGACTGCTATCTCACTCGCTGCTTCCGTGGGCAGAGTGGCACCGCCTACTCCTGTAATTCCTCGGAGTCACCTTCCTTGTTTTCCTGCCGCGTCGTGCTGTCTCCGGACAGCGTCCTCTTGTGCACCTCACTGCATCGCTCAGTGGTGTCACAGGAAAGCAACAGCCTCAAAGGTGTCAGACGAAAGCAGCAGCCGACACTTCCTCTTCCGAAACGTTTGGGGAACGATGCTGTGTGCACCCAAAGGCTAGTATTTTCTAGCTTCAGCCCTTCCTAAGATTTTTCTGCCTTCAGCCCTTCCTGTTTGATCTTTTCTGCCTATTCTCTTCCTTGTCATTGTCTCCTGCTTTGGTTTATTTAGTCTCCATTCCCTTGCAGTTTGGGTTAGCCAGTGCTCTTTGCTGTATGTGAAATCGATTAGTCATGAAGTGAAGATAACATCACCCATTACTGAACACTGTGCCCTGAGCGCACTGAGGCTGAACCGCGTCAGACATGGCCCCCCCTTCCAGCCCCACCCCCTCCACGAACCTGGCACCTGTGAAGTAGAAGAGAACAATGTATTTCAGGGTATTGGCAAGTGCCCGGCACACTTTAAGTTCTGTACAGCACAGATTTGTTGGACCAGTGAATGAGTGCTTGCTCATGTTGTTAAGCCTGTAGAAGTCAGGGCAGTTCAGATAAGGTGTGATGACAGTGGTTGGAGAAGTCAGGGAAGGTTCCCGTAAAAGGCAGGACAGGAAGGTGCTGGAAGGTATGTTAGGATCCACCTGGGCAGGATGGAGGGAGGCAGGGGAGGAGGCTGAATGGAAGCCCTGTGTGCTTCCGATGAAAGCTGCTCTGAGTTAGGGATTACGGTGATGACTCCCGAGGTCACTGTGGCTAAATTGACTCTAATAGAGACCTATAGGTATCTCAACGAGCACTAGGGAGTGACTCGGTCATTCCAGCCACCAAATGTCATCACGTACGTTAAGGGGCACCCATGTCTCCAAAGCACCCCAGCCGCCCTGCTGGGTGTGCAGCCTCTGGTTCGCTCTCGTCATTGAGCCTTTGGATTTGAAAGCCGATGCACAGAGGAAGCAATCTGACCTTCAACTAAAAGGAAAAGGTACTCTGCACATCTCTCTAAATTGGGTTTTTGCTGTTACATGTCACAGAGACTTGTAGATGTGAAATGACAATTCATCCATTTTAATAATTGTATATTATTAAGTCAATGGACATAAAGCAGTGGGGAAAAGGAGGCAAAATTAATAACTAATTACAGTGATTTATCTAATTATATTGTGATAAGTACACAAAAGAACAGGAAAGTGTGCTAAGGAGCATAGAATGGGGACCTGATTTAGTTTGGGGCAGAGGAGTTGTTTTCCTTAAGTACTTGATTATTTAGAAGGATAAGAAGGAGCCAGCCACACAGATGGGAGAGGATAATTTGGGATTAAACTGAGAAAAGACCCACTTCCCTATGCTTTCAAGTGCATATTTCGCCAAGTTATAAGTCTCTGCAATAAACTCCTTTGGCTGTTTACGACCCTTCAGAGGTTGGCTAAGCAGATAATCCTGTGACCACAGCAGCTGCTGCTGCTGACGGCAGAGGTGAAGTGTCCGCTCCAGCCCGAGTCCCAGGGGTAGGACTTGGGATCAGAGCACCCAAGCTGACGCTTCTGCTTCGACTCTCAGAGCTACGAGGAGCAAAACACAGGCACACATGGACACACAGCGCACAGGCTGGAGGTATTCACACCTTCTCTACAGCTATTTCCTAAATGCAGAAAGCCCTGAGTATGGCTGACTCTTCCATATACGGAACCATTACAATATAGCAACCTCACTTTTTACCTCTTCAGTACCCTTAGCCCCCAGGTACCCTGTCCTCTCCTTCCAAGCAGTTTCATGCCAAGTTTCCTTCCTCTGCCCCAGAGCTCTGACTTTCGAACATCGACTTACAATTGATACCCAATTTCCTGTTAGTTTCACACAGAGACACTGAGATCGTTGATGCTTGTGCTTCATTTTCTAGTGTGAAGATGAAGCTCAGGGAGCCAACATGGACGGTATTTCTATTTCGCCAAAGCAGGGGACCTAATCATGAACAAACAAGCTTTGGCAGTATCGATCTTAAACATGAACCTGAATTTCCAAATTTCGAGAAAGCAATGTGTTCATAACTGGTTTGCCGAGAACAAAGGAAAGAGGATTGTGTCTTAACCGGCCAGGCTCCCCTCTGAGCACGTGTGTGCGCACGTGTCTGTGCTGGGCACCGTGCAGATGTCCATGGAAAAGTGAAATCCTCAGTTTCCATAGTCTGACATCAGCAGAGAGTACCTGAGACAGAAAAGTCAAGGGCAGCTCTGCGAGCCTGCTCTTTGGAGATAGGGAGGCAGCCACCAGGAGGAGCTGAAGGGGTGGGCTCCAGGGAGTGGCCACGGGCGGGGTAGGAAGGGCTGGAAAAGCACCTCCTTAGATTATGGATGTGTGTTTCTTACACAGAAAGTGGAAAAGCCTAAAATAGAACGAACCAAAACTCAGTGATTCAAGGCCCATCACGATATGCCCATAGGCTCATGCACCTCATTGCTCAAGTCCTACCGCACTTTCCGTTATTCCAGACATTGTAAGCACTTTCCCCAAACAAGATGTTCTTCAGGCACGAGGGCTGTGCCTCCTGCACACAGGCCCCTGCCCAGTGTCCCCATTTCTCTTCTCTCCATTTGGCCCGCTGCAGTCGTTCTCTCGGGTTTGGGTCCATGCTACCTCCTCCAAGAAGCCTTTCCTGGTTCTTTCAGGACACACTCACAGTATTTCTGTTACTGTACTGCAGTCTGTACCTGGCGTGTCTTCCTTTAAGCTCACTGGGGGCCATGTCTAATTCACTCCCCGATCTCCACAGTGCCTGGCACAGAGTAGCTCCTCAATGAACATTTGCTGAGTACCCAGGGAACTCCTTGCTTGATGCTGAGCAAAAAGTGGGGAAAAAAAAGAGAGAGAGAGAGACTTTCTGAGTGGCTCATGCTATTGGCAGAGTGACCCCAAACCAAATGATAGAGCCAGGGAGGATGGGGCTTCTGAGTGAACCGAGAAGGCAGGGCTGCACCAGGGTGGAGGGGTCCAGGCAAGTGACATCCTGCCCACAGCCTTCCCACAGCACCCCGGTCACCAGGGGTGAGGACAAGAGAAGACTCCGGAGTCTATGACACAGCACCTTGGGGACACCTGCCCTGTCCCTGTCACCATTACGCAGCAACAGGATCACATCCTTAAACTTGGCCCTGATCCATCTTTTCAGGTTGAGAGGATCAGCATTATGGACACTGATAACTGCTGACTCCCCCTGCCCACCCCCCTGCTTTTTCACCTGTCCCACCGCCTACGGGTTTGCCCTCCTTGTTTGAGCTGTACCCCCTGCCCCATCTCTAGAGAGCCTGCAGTGACTCCTCCCTTTGCTGTGCCCCCAGCTCCCCAGGGTATCCCCAGCTGTGTCCCCCGACACTGCCCTGTGTGGGTTTTGCTCCTCCCCAAGGCTGTGGGCTCCTTGGGAGGAAGCACGCCTCGCCCTGCTCTCCCTGCCCGTCACACACAGTAGATAGTGGGGGAAAACCTGGGCAGGCGGTTTGTGGATTCCTCCCTCCCATGCAGGACATGAGCACCTGGGGCTGGGCACATGGGACACCGCGCAGGCCAGGGGTGTGGGAGACCTTGCCTCTGTCACCTTGCCCGCCAGTGCTCCATTCTTCACTGGTCCCTGGTCGGGGGTCAACAGTGTTTGCGTGATCGCTGATGGCCAGGGAGAGGGGCAAGTGATGCCAGAAAGCAGAGAACTTCATACTCCCTGTTTCACATTTCAGGGGACAGGAAAAATATAGCCCTTAGACCACAGGTGGCAAACACAAGGCCCATGAGTCGAATCTGGCCTCCACCTTGTTTTATCCGGTCCAGCACCTTTTTTTGTACCTGGTGGCAGTGCTGAGCTCCTTGCCCCTAGTTAAGGAGTACTTATGTTTATACAGTCCTAAGATTACTTCCGGCCCTTTGAAGGCAACCGCGAGGCTGATGTGGCCCCCAGTGAACATGAGCTTGACTCCCCGGCCCTAGGCAGATGTCTGTCTGCAGTGCCATCCTGCCTAGGACAGAGCTGAGGGGGCTTCGTTTCTCTTAAATCCTTGCCTCGAAATCCTGTACTGCTGAGACACTTAATACTGTGGGACCAGACTCTTCACCCAAAAGCTTGCTTCAGCCTGAGAGTTTGGAGGGTTGTGTTTTCTCAGGGACCCCCAGGGGGCTGAGAGGCCAGAGACAACTCAGTGGGTCCCCTCGCCACCGTCCTGGGTGCCATGGGTTTATTGATCCCCCACCATTGTCGCTGCCGGAGAGTGGGCAGAGGCCCTTAAGCCAAGGAGGTGGCACCCAGTGCTGCAGGTCGAGGGCTGACGCAGCAGCTCCGAGTCCAGGCTCAGCCCAATGTCACCGAGAAAGGGAGACCTCTCTCTGGCTTTGCTTCCCTTAGTCCAGAGATTAACAAGGTTTGCTATGACTCATTCTGTGAGTCAGATGGGGAAGAAAAACAAGCACATCAAAGCCTAGCTTTCAGATGTATAAAGATTTAGCAGTCTGATCTGTGAGCATCATGGTTGATTTGAAGAGCTGGAGAGAAAGCTTCAAAGTCCCCTCTGCCTGTCTCCATCTGGGGGCTGTGCCCCCATGGGCTGAAGGCCCAGCTGTGAGGAAGGAGAACCCTCTGAGAGCCCCCACTGCTCAGAATGGGAGGCAGCCCACCAAGGCCTGGAGCTGAGGTGGGAAGTCTGCCTGCTGACCTCTGGGACATCCTGTCCGTCCCCCCTCTCCTTCAGGCAGTCGCTGTCCTTACCCACTGCATTCTTGATTTCCACCTCTCTCATCCTGTAGTTCTTACATGTGGCAGCATACTGGAATCATCTGGAAAGGTAAAGGCACACTGATGCCTGGTCCTGCCCCCGGGGCCTGGGCCTCTGGATTTTTACAAAGTTTCCAGGTGATGCTCATGTGAAACCAAGATGGTGTATCACGTCCCTCATTCAACGCATAAACTCTCCACAGAAATTTGCCTTTTAGTCCTCCTCTTCTAATAGTGTAATGACATGCTCTGTCCAAGATGAAGGAATGTCATGCTCTGGGGAGACACCTCCACGGGCCCTGAAGCCTTCTCCTACATCCTGGAAGGTCATACTGCTGTGGATGTCAATGGTAAAGAGAAATGATTTACCATAGATCTATAGTAGATTTGGGGTATTTTAGATCCGATAGTAAAGGGCACAAGGAACCTTCTTCATGAAGGTGCCCCAGTGCCAGGGACCCCAAGGCCAGTCTCACTGGTCTCTCCCCCTGCTTCTCCCCCAACTGGTGTAGATCGTGATCTGTGGGGTCCATGGGTTGTGGCTGCAAGAGACAAATTCATACGGACTACAGAGTCCAGTGGAGACAAAAGGACAGCACGGCCGCTCTCTGAGTGAGAGAGGGCCCTGACCCCTCCCTGGACAGGCTTTTTTTATTGCTTTTCTGGGCACATTACATCAGGATGGTCCTCATTTACTATGCACAGGTTCACTGTAGGTGATTACCTTTTACAGATAACCAAGCAAAGAATGTCACTAATTACTTCAAAGAGAAGGATGCTGCAGGTCAAGGGGAAAAGTGGTTGAACTGGTTACACTGCATACTTGGGAGGTTTAGCATAGATTTTAGGGAGTAACTTTAGAGATATGCAGTAAACATTTGCTTCCTCAATCCAGGGTGAGGGAGTTTTAGCAAAATCAAGTCTCGTGGCAGCTTAGGTACAATGCAGGCCTGATTCCCCACAGGAGAACCTATCCGTGGGCGTGGGTCATGTGTGCCAGATCTCACTCCCCACTGGCCTTTCTGAGTGGGGGCTGCATCTCCCACAACATGTGGCACGGTCCCCTACTCCCAACATTCTGCTTCTCGCTCTCCATTTAACCAGAAGAAAGTCACGGTGGGATCCACCCCCAGGCACTCCAGCCTCACAATTCAGAAAATTCCCGTTATCTCCCCATTCTGCAGGACACCGGCCGCCCGAGGGCCCTCAGTGCCACAGCAGCAGCAGTGACACGGGGACACTGCTGTGTGGACCTCGGTCCATCAGGGGCCGGTGTAGAGCAGCATGTTTTTGGTCTCACGGCTCCTTTACCCGCTTCATGATTATCGATGACTCCAGGGAGTTTTCAGTTGTGTGGTTTACAGCCATAGATATTGACATCATTGAAAGTTAAAACTGAGAAACTTTAAAAATATTCATATGCTAATTAAAATGATAATAAGCCCATTCCAAGGTAACAAAGGTAATACGTTTTATGAAAAGTGACTATATTTTCCAAAACAACAACAACAAAAGGAATGAAAAGAGTGGCATTCTACTTTTTGCAAATCTCTAGATTTTGCAAATCTCAGGTATGTCTGGCTTCGTAGAAGACCGCTGGGTTCTCCGGTCTTCTGTATTTAGCCTGTTGAAACTCACAGGCTGTGTGGCAGCCTCTAGCAAACAGCACAAAATTGATGAAGGAGAATGAAAAAGGCGAACAATGTCTTAGTGTCACGCAAATTTTTTCGACCTTGTGGCTCCCCCACAAGTGTTTCGGGGACCCCCATGGATATTTGGGCCTCACCCAGAGAGAGAACATCCGGTGTAGACAGTCATCTGTGGTCAAGAGAGCCAGCGCTGGGGGTGACGAACATGTGCCTGGGGCCAGGAACAGGCGACAGCTTGGTACTTGAGTAGAGACCCCAGGGGACTTACAACTTGAGAAAACGTTTTAGAAATCCAACTGACTGAGCATGAATAATAGTTGCTCATGCCACATATATTTCTTTCTTCTCAATGTTAAAGCTCTGGGCAGCCTACCGGGTTTCACATTAACTCAGGTAGGCTGGCAGAGTTTGCCGCTCTCCCGACTGGCCGAAGATCGTGCCACTGAGGGTGTGGCCCTGGGACAGGCGTCCTGCAGTCCTGGCACTGCCACCGGCTCTGTGGCCAGGCTCCACCTCCACAGCAGGTTAAGTAGCTGACTTCCAAAAACCTCGTTTTTAGCATCCTCCGGTTAGCTGGGGTCTCTTTTTATTACTTTTTAAACAGAAGGGAGGGTCATGACGTTCTTGAAAAAAAATTCTGCTAAAGAAGTGAATACTTAATTAGATGATAGAAAAATAAGAAGGAAATAAAACTGAACACGTACCAAATTCTGGATAAAAGGTAATTTTTGAATCATTGTAAAACACTTATAAAATGGAAACACTACCAAGAAGAAAGTAACACTTACCCGCTATGTTTTGGTATATTTCCTTCCAGCATATTTTTAACAGATCGCACTGTATACAGACTTCAACATTCCGATTCTTTCAGATAAATATTTTGACTAAATATTTATGTAAAATTCTGTATAATTTCCATTTAAATGGCATAACATTCATAAACATATTACACTTTACTTAATGGTTACTTTATTTTTATAATTGAGATGTTAAATTAGAGTTATGGAATTATGAGTGATTTTGTTTCTATTTCATTTTAGTTTTCTACTTTTCTCCAGTATAGTTCAATATTATTCTTATTATCAAAAAATAATTTTAAGGCGAGGGCTTACTTTTTAAAAAAACAGGAGGAACATCGATCTCACGTGACAAGATACCACATCCCTGGAAGAGTCTCATGCAGACTCTTCTCGACCCTCCTCAGGCCCCGAGACGGCTGCGGTTGTCCCGAAGCGATGAATGGCTGCCGCTCTGGGCAGGCCCATCGTCTGCCCTGCCCCACCTGTGGGGATTCGAGCTGCATTCCTGAACGGGCCGTCCCCCTCTGGTTCCAGTTTGTCACCTCACCGCAGCAGGGCTCCCCTACAGGCAGCAACCTCACTGGAATTCACTTTTCCTAGTCTCCTGTGCCCCTCCCAGTTCCAGAAAGGTAACTCCGAACTCACTCTCGGCTCTTCCCCCAGCACCATTGTTACACAGGGCCCTATAAGGCACAGCCAAATCCCACAGGACCCAGGGAAGGCCGGAGACCTGGCCGCACTTCCCCGCTGTCCCTGGCAGCGTGCCTCATGCCAACGTCATGTCGGCTTTTCCGAGGAGGTGAGGATGAGCTGAGGTGCTGGGACTGGGAGTGCTGTGGCACTAACTGTCCTGCCCAACTGAGATTCCCTCGTTAAGATGGAAAACAATGGACACAAAGGGGAGATCTCCCAAAAGGGTCCCTGGTGCTGAACAGAGTGCCCGCAGCCACGTTCGGTCCAAGAGCACCAAGTCGGATGCACCTACTTCTGGCCAGATGTTTCTTTGGTCCCTCTTCTCTTTGTCGGAGACACGCAACCCCGTAAGTGTGTTGATGAAAATTAGATGTCTTAATTGAACTGCATCTTTTCCTGTGCTAGTCAGTTGGAGTGAGAAAATACTCTGCTGCCCATGTGTTTGTTCCTCAGGACGGCTTAGGACCATGGGAATGGACTATCTCACAGTTCTGGAAGCTAGAAGTCCCAAATCAAGGTGTCAGCAGGGCCCTTGTTCCTGTGACTGTGACCTCAAAGGCTTTGTTCCAGGCCTCGGTGGGGTTCCTTGGCTGGTAGGTGCCCATCTTCTCCTTGTGTCTTTTCATATCATCTTCTCTCCAGGGCGTGGTCGTCTTTGTGTCCAAATTTCCCCTTTTATAAGGACACCAGCCATACTGACTCTAAATGACTTCATTTAACTTGATTAACTCTTTAAAGCCCCAGTTTCCAGATCAGGTCCCATTTGAGGTTGGGGTTAGGACTTGACATATCTTGTTTAGGCGGGGAGTTGCTGAGGGGCCACAAGTCAACCCGTAACATCACATGAGCCCAGGAAACTGGAGGCGCAACTCCAGGCTGCCACACGGCTTTGCTAGAGGGACGAAGAGGTCTGGGGTTAGTGATACCTCTCTGGAGGCAGACTTTCCCTCACAGTGTTAACAACTGTAGTAGTAGTGTTAGCTCTGAATTAGGAGCATTCCTTCACCAAGCATTTTCCTGGGTGTCACTAGTCTGGCCCAGTGTGGGCTGCAGCAAGAGCCTGAGGTCTGAGCATGTTCTCACTCACTCACTGACCCTAGAACTGCAGGCTAACGTTTCCTCTGTGGGTTCAAGGAAAAGCTGCCCTTCTGGATGGAGGGAGCCTGCGTTACACACGCTGCTAGAGACACCCCGAGGTGGCGGTCCTCCCCTCCAGGGCTCCAGCCTCTGGTGCAAACGAGCCCTGCCTGGGTTGGGGCTGTGCCTCCCAGGGGACTGTGATGGCAGGAAGCAATGACAGCAGTGCTCGGCAGGACACAGCTGTTCTCACATCGCGGACGGCGGAGACCATCGTCTTCACTGTGCCTCTGGGAAGCGAGTGGCTAGTGATCGTACAGCCTGGCATGTCTGGCATCTATTTCCGTCTCAGTGGGTCTAACCAGCAAATGAAGGGTGCTTAGCATAGATTAAAATAACATTTCTTTTTTTAAAAAGATTTTATTTATTTATCTTTAGAGGGGATGGGAAGGAGAGAGGGAGAGGAATATCATTGTGTGGTTGTTGCTCATGTGTTCCCTGCTGGGAACTGGCCTGCAACCCAGGCATGTGCCCGGACTGGGAATCGAACTGCAATTGTTTGATTCGCAGGCCTACGCTCAATCCACTGAGCTACACCAGCCAGGGCCTGAAATAACATTTCTGTGTGACTGGAAAGCCTTCATTTGATATTCTGCTGCAATGTGACTAGCACAGGCCTGCTGCCTCCTTCAGAAAAGGACTATCTACATAAAACGGGATTTTAATTTTTACTGTATCTTGCACTGTTAAAAACAATTCATGCTCAATATAGAAAATGGGAGTGGTGTACTATTCTTTGGTTCCATCAGCATGTCTGTCATTCAATAATACCAAATGCAGGCAGCATAAAATAAACCAGGAAAGAGGATCTAATATTCATCGATTCCTTCTATGCACCTGGGCACCGTGCCAGGCAATGGACAAATGCGATTGCAGTTCATCCTTCCACAGCTCCTGCAACCTGTGTGCATGGTATTCGTTCCCCAGATGGGGAAATGGGGTCTCAGGGAAGTCTGTCTGCAGCCTGCCTCTGCATGCACTACGGTCTTTCAAAATCCAGTTCTAAGCGCATCTCTTCTCAGAACTCTGCCCTGGAAAACTCTCCAGCTATTTACCTTCCCCAGGACCCCTTTGCCTTTATGTGCACCATTTCTTCCTGTCTGGTGTGCCATGTCAATGGATTTTTCTAATTGCCATTTTAATACCTTTATTCGTGTCTCCAACTCAACTGAAAAGTTTCAAGGGCAGGGCTGCGGCATTGAGCCCATCACATTATGTATATGACAAGATTGTTAAATCAGTGTTGACAAAGAGGCTGGCTGACCACCCAGGAGATGCTTATCTTAGAAACATGCCAGGTTTCTCTGTATTGGGTAGGCAAATGTCTTGACCCTTCTGGGCATGAACGTATTACTTCCCTAATAACAGGCTTGATGGACCAAACTTTGGAGAAGAAGCTTAGTTCATAAGGAAGTTATAGTAGCAGTTTGGGGGCCTCTGAATCTTAAATAAATGTGTAACTGCAGCCTGCCCTGGAAGTTTTTCTGTTTCAAAAGTGGCAGGTGAACAGAGTGGAACTCCTCTTTGGTGGAAATCCAAGCACTCTGGAGGGAGGGAAGCTGCTCCTGCTTCCTGAGTGCATCCTGACCCCAGGCATCCAAGACCATGTGCAAGCAGACTTCTCAGCCCACAGGGAACTCCTCAAAGGCAGGGGCTGTGCCCTGTTCATCTCGGTGTTCCCAGGTTATGTGATGTGCCTGGTACACAGTAGGTGTTTAATGAATGCTTGGTGAATAACTGAAATAAAGGAATGAGTGAGGGTCTTGTTGTGGTGGTGGTTTTCATTCCTTGTGAAATATTGCCCATAGGCCCAGGGCAGAAGGAGACTATTTATTGTGTGAATCCCTCGATTTTATCCTCTGGGCCTGTGTAAATTTGCTTGGCTTCAGGGGATTTAGATCTGGGAGAAAGCACAGAGAGTTTCCCCCGGGGGGGGGGGGGGCTTCCTTTCCTCAGTTATTTGGCATAAAGTTCCATTCAAGCCTAATTTAGTAGGTACTAATGTGCATTTGTTGAAGGAGTTGATGTACAATTGCAGAGTTATCCGTTAGGGTCCTCTGATTTCAATGTTATAGTCCGAGGCATGCATTAGACTTAGCAAAATGCCAGAGTACAAAGCAGAAGGTGAACGCTTCCTCCTCACATCCTTCACGTCCTTCCTTCAGACAATATCCAAAGAACGTGAAACATTGCCAATTGTTCCCTACCCGTAGCACCATTGTTCCTCCACATTTCTCTGCCCCACCCACTCCCAGGCTGATGAAATTGAAAGAAGGGGAATCTGCAAATCCTTCAGTGCTTCATTTGTTCCCCATCGGTTTCTTATACACATCTGAGCCCTTAAACTCCTACAAATGCCTGCCTCTCATTCCCAAAGGTGAGTGGCAGACTCTGATAAAGCAATTGTCACTTCCTTCTTTCATGTGGCATCTATCCCATGACCGGATACAGCTGATTTACCTGTAGTAAAAGGGACAGTAACCAGAAAAGAGGATTACAGTACATTCAGAAGCAATCAAGGGAGGAAAATAAACCAAGTGCCAAGAGGGTATTAAATAGCAGAGCTATCTGCAGTAGAGCACACTTAAAGAGAGAAAGAGGTGAGGGAGACACCTTCTAGAACAATCCCTGCACTTCAGAAATCTGGAATTTAGTCATAAGCTTGATAATTGATTTCCCATTTTAGGTCATTTGACTGGGAGATACCATTTAGTGGCTTCTGATTACAGTTTTGTTCAGGGAGTCCTTGAAAGGCTGTTTTTTACTGATAAATTCATTCTTTCTGAAACAATCTAAGCTATGGAAAATGCATATCATTAATTCCTCTTATACATATGTATATGGAGTGTGGGTGTGTGAGGGAGGGGATTGAGGAGGTTGAGTAAAGCCACAGGAAATGGGGAATTTCTTTGAGCATAAATTGTACTTGAAAATCTGGGGAAGACATTATCTTTCTGTATTGAACAAAAAAGTGTGTATTTGCCATGTCATATAATGGGCATGTTTGGCATGAATTTTAAAGGTTAACACGAGGCATCTGACAATTGTCACATTAATGGCAACTGCTTCAGATCAGCAGAGTCCCTCTTTCTCTCCATCTTCAGGGTTGGGAGGTCTTCCCTGTTGTTGGACTGTCGGCAAAGGGTTTGACACGAAGCCTCTGCCATCTCCATTGATGTGTGGTCAAGAGACTTACTTTGCAATCTGCCCCTCCGGTAGTTGTCACTTGTACTGTGGAATTTCAAAGGGATTATTACTTGAGTCCTATCTTACTTAGTTTTCATTATTTCTGTCTTCTGCCTAACTCTCCCAGCTCATGACTCTGCTGGTCATCAAGGAACTACAATCAAACAAAGCCAAAAAATCAATGTGTGGTATGTGACTCATCCCTCCTTCCATTCTCCCAGTTTTTACACGACTCCTCAAAGGGTCACATTCTCTGTAATGTGAGTCATGAGCAGTGGGCCTGAGAAATGACTGTGGTCCAGAAGTAGCTGAGACAGGAGAATGGGTCCTAAGTGGGTGGTGGTAGGAGTAGGGAAAAATCAATATTCAATTTGTAGTATTTTTGCGAAAGAGTCATAAAAACGGTGAACTAAAACTACTTAGAAAAGTTGGGTATGATTCATAATGCACAAAGGTAAAGAACTGGATATTTTCTTTCTCCTCTTCTGCCTTGTGAAGACTGTGTAATGTGAAAACTCTGTTTTAAGTCTGGAGGCAGAATAGCTTGTTGAAAAGAGCTTGACCTTGAAGCTAGGCAGATAGGACAAACAAGTCCTGCCTGTGTCACTGACTAGCTGGGACAAAGGAAAGACACTTGTCTCCTGGATCATCCCTACCCTCATCTGTAAATCAGGGATGATAAGTTATCTTTAGGTAAAGGGTTAAAGCAAGTATCTATGACTGCGTGCACCGTAGCTGGGTGCCTCCAGCTCAGGGTCTCCCCAAGGTGGCAGTGGAGCTGCTGGCCAGAGCTGCAGTTGCATCTGAAGGATCAAGTGAGGGAGGGTCTGTGTTTAAGCTCACTCACCTGCTGGTGGAGGGCCTCGGTTCCTCACTGGCTATTGGCTGGAAATATCGGTTCCCTGCCTCGTAGGCCTCTGTATGAGGCAGCTCAGAGCATGGCCTCAGAATGAGAACCGAGAGAATCAGGGAACGCAGGCAAGACAAAGCCGCAGTCCTATTGGAGCTACAGTCTAGTCATCATCTAGTCTTGAAAGCTACAGTTACTCGTTACTTTTGTCTTCGTGAGAAGAGCGTCACAATAGCCGGCCAACACACAAAGGAAGGAGGCTCATACACAAGCATGAACACCAGGTGGAGGGGATC
Organism: Artibeus jamaicensis; assembly: GCF_021234435.1. Classification (NCBI taxonomy): domain Eukaryota; kingdom Metazoa; phylum Chordata; class Mammalia; order Chiroptera; family Phyllostomidae; genus Artibeus; species Artibeus jamaicensis. Next base: position 14,504,204 of record NW_026522056.1, on the reverse strand, counting down.
CCTAAAAAAATACCTTAGAGGCTCCTACCCTTGCATTTGACAGATAGTTATTGATCTGATATTAGGCTAGCTGATAAAGCACATAAAAGCAAGTCAAATGAGATGTGGTGTCTGCTCTCAAGCAGCTTCCAGAAGCAGAGTCAGGACTGAATTCATATGAAATCGTGACTCATGGTACCAAGTAAAAAAGCACATACCACGAGGACTTGGCCTAGTTGGCAGTCAATGAGCACTTTCCTGAGAAAGTGATGCACTGAGCCAAGACCTGATGGTTATCCAAGGAAAGGAGGAAGGGACTGATCATCTCAGGCAGAGAAAATAGCATGTGAAAGTTCCCAACTTGGTATGACTTTCTTAAAACTTTCATCCCAAGTTAATTTATGACACTTGATCAAGCTGGAAAAGATTCTTATTTTATGTACCTTTTTCATTTCTGTCACTAGCCAAGCAACTCAGAGAGACATTTTATTCTCTGACTTTCTCTGGGGCTGTGGCTACAGCTCAGAGGGACATCTCTCCAGTGGTGCTTCTCCAGCTTTTGTGAACAGTTGAGCTTTGTCAGATCTGATTAAACTACAGATTCTGATTTGGTAGATCCTAAGTTTGCCGCTCAAATTGTGGTCCTAGGAGTAGGAGCATAGGCATCTCATGAGAGCCTGGTAGAAATGTAGGACCTCAGACCCCAGACCAGAGCTCTAGAGCAGGTGAGTATGCAAACCACCTGGAAGCCTGGGCTTTGTTCCAAAAATGGTGCTTCAGTTGGTTTGGGTTAGACTCTGGAATTGGCATTTCTAACAAGTTACCACGACTTCCGCCAGTATCACCACACTTTCAGTAGTACTGCTCCAAGCTCCTAGATCTCTAACTTTTACCCAGGACATTCCAGAAAAGTTCCTTAACAGTGGTCCCTGCTGGGGTAAATCTCATAGAAAGATATCCTCTGCAGGAAGGAAGGAAGAAGTCTCATGTCCATTCCTCTCAGATGAGGAGATCCTTGATGAAGGCAGTGAGGAAGACCTGGAGAGATGATGTCCACACCCTGGTGACCACTCAGGGATACACAGACCCGGCATTTCTTTTAGGGAGTCTTCAGGGACCATTGGGATCTTCTGGGACTTGGTAGCCAAGGCACATTTTTATCCTTACAATTACATTTTTTGGAGACATATTTTAGCCTGAGTAATAATTTTCATTTCTTGGAATCCCTATATGTTCTTGGGATACCCCTAGAACATGGGCTATGTGAGGTTGACTTCAGAGAACTAGACACAAAAGCCCTAGGAGTGACCCTCAGCTCTACTCCACACTGGACATGAAACTCTGGGTTAGACACAGCTCCTTCAACTTTGAAAGGAGGATAACACCAGCCTCCATTACCTCATAGAGCCACTGTAAGAATCCAAATAATAACCCTTCTTTCTTTCTCTTTTCCCTTTCCTTTCTTCCTCTCCTCTTTTCCTTCTCTAGGTCTTCTCCTGTCCCATCCTCCCCTTCCCTTCCCTGTAGCCCAAGGGTAGGGAAGGACAGGAGGTGGCCAGGAGGGCATCTATGTGGGAAGGAAGCCTGGGACAACGTAAGGTCCTAAGTGTCCAAGTGGTGTTGGGGGTAGCATATCCAAGGAAGGGTGAGGGGGGCATTTTGTACAGTGGAGGTAAGGGGTGGTACCAATGATAGGAAATGGCTACCTAAAAGGAGATTTATCAAATAAGTAAATGGGAGCCAGGTACTTGCTGTCAGAGAAGGCAGTCACCAATATGAAAAGAGAGAAAATTAGAATGGACTCTGTGGAGCTGGATTAGGGCTGTTTATAGGTAGATGTAGAAACAAATATAGGTGTGTGAGTGTGTGTGTGTTCCCTAGCTCTGTCCATTAAGAGGTCTTAGGATCAGCAGCAACTCAACAGCAGTGAGAGCACTTAGCACCTTATTTTGGCTCCTAAATACCATGTTCACTAAAAGGACTCAGGGCTCCTTAGAGAAGTTGCTGCTTCCACAGCTGAGACAGGGAGAATGAGAGCTAAGTCTCGTTGCACCAATCATTAAGGGAGTGGTCTAAGAATGACGGGGATGTAACACCAGCTTGAAGGAGTTCCCACTGGCCATATGTGAGAAATCTGAACAGCAAATAAATAATCAGAGTAACAAATTATAACTTGAATAAAATAGGAAACCCTGGGTCCAGTAATGTATGAAGAAATGAACAAAATAAAGGTCTGAGAAGAGATGGGTTATTTACATTGTCTCAAATTACCTCTCCCCAAAATATTTTTGAATTATAAAGAGACAAAAAGTGACTTCACAGTGAAGAAGACTGGCCAACAACACCTCAATCAAGTGGTCACAATGGGATAAGTTGACCAGTAACGGGACGAGTTGGAATGATGAGTCACACCATGGTGTGCGGTGAGAGGACCACAGCATCCCTTCTGCAATATTCCAGCCAAAGATGCATAATCTGAATTGAATCATAAAGAGATAACATCTTTCTCCAACAGTGAGAGCCCAGCAGAGGACACTCGACAAAATTACTGATCTAGAACCTCTACAGTGTTAAGGTCATGAAAGATTAGAAAGCCCAAGAAACTGTTTCCAACTGAAGGAGACTCAAGAGACGTGATAACAAAATGTAATGTGTCCTTTGGCCTTTCCGGACTATGTCCTTTTAATTCTAAATGGCATTACAGGATTGAAAAAACTTAGACGAGGTCCGAAGGTCAGATTGGTGGCAATGCACCAATGTTCTTTTCCTGACTCAGTGGTTGCATTGTGGTTTTGTAGTAAATACACTAGAGTTCAGGGTTGATGGCACATCATGTTGGCACCTTATTCAAGTGGTTTAGAAAGAAACTTCTTTGTTGCATATTTCCAAGTTATCTTTAAGTTTGAGATTGTTTCAAAAAGAGAAAAAACTCCACCAAAACAAAACAATGACGCACATCCATGTGTCCTCAGAGACACAAAGCAATTTACGAAAGGCAGGTGGGATGATGTCATCCTCTGCTCCTCCATCTGCCGACTGCTCCGTGCAAAATCACCATCTCATCCTTTCGTTCGTACCTGCAGACTGTTTCTGGGCTCTGTCCCATACATCATTTTCAACACCACCATGTGGGCTAGGCTCTCATCACGACTCCACAGAATGAAGGCAAGAGCCTCCGAGCTGTTCTTCCTGACATCAGAGTCAAGTTCTCTCTCTCTGCTCCACCCTGCCCCCAACTGCCTAAATTGTTCCCCATACAATTTTGGATTTTTCTGAAATCCAAACCTGCTCTTTTCACTGTCCTGCTTAAATTCTATCAAGTCCTCTCCCCATCATGGTCCATCCATAAAATCCCAGCCTTAAACTTCCCTCACTCTGGTTAGAACACGTCCTTCAGCTTCTTCCACTGCTGCTCCCTCCTTTCCTAGTTGCTTCAGTAATTCAGCTTCCCAGGAAGCCATCAGCAACTTCCTCTCTCCCTGCCCAAGCAAAGGCATGTCCTCAGCTCTCTTTTCTCTGAAAGACTCCCTCTCATTCTTCAAGATCAAACCGAGATGTCACGTCCTCTGGGAAGCCTGCCCTGATCCCCACGGCCCTACCCCAGGCAAAGGGAGCCACCCTTTTCTTTGTGCTACAAAAACTCTTTGCACCATCGCTCTCATATTAGCCATCATTGTTAGGGAATGGTTCGCTTTGTTGCATTTTGTCCCTCACCAGACTGGGAGCCCCTTGAGAGCAGAGACTACCTTAACATGGCTGTCGCTAGCACAGTGCCTGGCAGCTTGTTGGTATTCCATAAATGCCTGTTGAACAAAGGGGCTGATGTGTGGGGAGGGAGGGCTGTGTAGATGCTCATCAGGCAGTTGGTAGTATTGACATTGAGATTCCTCCCTCCTTCTGGGATGGAAGAACGTGCAACAGCTGGAAATTGGATGGGTCTGGGACATGCATAGTTATAGTCAAGTAAGAAATTTTGCTCCTCAACTCTAAATTTTGCTTTCTTTTTTCATTTCTGGTAAATTAATAGAGCCCCAAGACATGGCATGCTATTTTAATTCTTTGCCCACATTAGGAAGGAGTCTGATATAAATTTCTACAATTCTCCAGCCTCCAGGCCCTTGCCTGGGCAGACAGAACGTGAAGCAATGGTTCCTTTCTGTTCTTCAGACTGACTGGGCTGTTCAGTCCGGGATGGGCACTACTTATCTCTGTCTGGGGGGATACCAGCACATGAAATGAGTGCAGCCAGTAGCTGCATAGGAGGTCAAGGTCACAATGCTGACTGGAGAGCCAGGTCCTGCATCACCCTGATGGAAGAGTCAGAGCAAGAGTGGGGTGGGAAAGGGGATGGGGTGGAGCAACAGCAGAGTGGAGGGTGGGTATCAGGAAGGGTTAGCTTCAGGTGCAGCTGCCACAGGCATGGCATTTCAGGGCAAGCAGAGGTGCAGGGACACAAGGGTGGGTTAGTGGATTCACTTAAAGGGTCCAGAGTGAGTCAGATGACAATGAACCATAAATGATCAATAACACTTCTCGTATTATCACGAATATTTATTTTTCCATTGCGTCAAAGCCTCTGCTTTTCGTGCCATTTCAGTTAGCAGAGAGATGCATCTCTGGGGAGGAACCTAACGTCATTCTTAGGCTGAGCTAATGGTGCGTACTGGGGACTGGATGATAAGGTTCCACCAAGCCTGGCTAAATGAGGCAGGAACATGGCACCTAAAGCATCAAGTCAGCCTGCCTGATGACCTGTGGGAGTCACCCCATAGTCAAAGACAAATTAATTTCAAAGTTTTTCTAATACCGATTTGTGCAATTCAGGTATATCTGTCTTTAAGCTAGTCAGAAGAAATTAGGGAATGAGTCATTCCAATTACCAAAAAAAAGATTCATAATAGAAAATTCTTTTATAGAGCAGGCTGCCCACACATATTTAAAAAGAGCCAGGAGTTAGGAAAACTGTAATAAGCACACGAATGACTGACTAGGAGCCCATCTATAGCAGTCAATTACACCCAACCCACACACCCGGAAAAGAGACGTGAGCCACTCTCGCAAAATCAAACAAGTCAATAATTGAATTTCACAGAGCTAGAGAAGCATCAATTCCAAGCTTGTGGTTCAGGACTACAATTTAACTTTCTTTTAAAGTCCTCATTTTTTCCCTATTAATTCAGTATTTACTGACACAAGCTTGACACTGAGGATATGACTATGAGCAAGGTGAAAATAATCCTTACTCTTATCAAATATGAGCCTAGTGGGAAAGACAGTAGAATACAAATACATGGCCAAGTGATTTTAAAAGTTTCCAAGTTGGTAAGTGTCGTGCAAGAAATAGCCAGGTAGTTTGAGATCGTGTGCTGGGGAAGGTGGCTTGGGTGCGGGGATTCCTTTAGGTGGAGTGGCTGGAAAGGCCTGTGGCTGAGAGGTAACATTTGAGGGAAACAGGTTTGCTGGTGGAAGGCAGCCGTGTGATACATTGCAGAGTTCAGGCAGCAGGAATAACATGTGCACTGTGGGTCAGAGAACAGCCCGGTCAGTCTGAAGAACAGAAAGGAGACAGGAGACAGCATGCCTGGAGCAAGAAGGTGTCTTGAAACATGGTTGAACGGAGAGGCCAGAGGCAAATCGTGCCATTCCTTTGGGGTTTGCTGTAAGGCTAATGGGGAGCCACTGAGGAATTTTAAGCAAGTGGGAGTTCTGGCCAAGATGGAGGCGTAGGTAGAAACCCTTCGCTTCCTCGCAAAACCAAAAGGAAGATAATAACCAATCTAAAAACAATAAACAACCAGAAGTGCCAGAAAATCAAAATGCCTGGCACCCTGACAACCATGGAATTAAAGAAATAGTCAACCAGACCAGTGTGCCGAGACAAAGAAATAGGGCCCAAAGGAAAGAATAGAGCAAAACTCCAGAAAGCGAGCTAAGCAATGAGAAGATAGCCAACCTGTCTGATGGAGAGTTCAAAGCCCTGGTAATCAAAATGCTCACAGAACTGATTGAGCTTGGTTACAAAGTGAAAGAACAAATGAAGGATACCCAAAGTGAAATAAAGCAAAATATTCAGGGAACCAACAGTGACAGGAAGGAAACCAGGACTCAGATCAACAATATGGAACAAAAGGAAGAAATATAGCCCTGGCTGGTGTAGCTCAGTGGATTGAGCGTAGGCCTGTGAACCTAGGTATCGCGGTTCAATTCCCAGTCAGGGCACATGCCTGGGTTGCAGGTCAGTTCCCAGCAGGGGACACATGAGAGGCAACCATACATTGATATTTCTCTTCCTCTCTCCTTCCCCTCCCCTCTAAAGAGAAATAAATAAAATCTAAAAAAAGGAAGAAATAAACATCCAACGGGAACAGAATGAAGAAACAAGAATTCAAAAAATGAAGAGAGGCTTAGGAACTTCTGGGGCAACTTTAAACATTCCAATATCTGAATTGTAGGGGTACCGGAAGGAGAAGGACAAGAGCAAGAAATTGAAAACTTATTTGAACAAATAATAAAGGAAAACTTCCCAAGTCTAGTGAAGGAAATAGACTTCTAAGAAGTCCAGGAAGCCCAGAGAGTCCCAGAGAAGTTAGACCCAAAGAGAGATACACCAAGGCACATCATTAAGTTACCCAAGATTAAAGATAAAGAGACAATCTTAAAAGCAGCAAGAGAAAAGGAGAGACTTACCTACAAAGGAGTTCCCATAAGACTATCAGTTGATTTCTCAAAAGAAACCTTACAGGCAAGAAGGGGCTGGAAAGAAGTATTTGAAACCATGAAAGGCAAAGACCTATATCCAAGATTACTCTATCCAGCAAAGCTATCATTTAGAATGGAAGGACGGATAAAGTACTTCCCAGATAAGGTCAAGTCAAAGGAGTTCATCGTCACCGTGCCTGTATAATATGAAATGTTAAAGCAATTTATCTAAGAAATTGAAGATCAAAAACTATAAATAGTAAAATGACAACAAACTGACAACTATCAACAACTGAACCTAAAAAAAGAAAAACAATGAAAACAAAAACTAAGGACACAACTAGAACAGGAACAGAATCAGAGAAATGGACATCGCATGGAGGGTTTTCAGTGGGGGGAGGAAGGGAGGAATGGGGCAAAAGGTACAGGGAATAAGAAGCATAATTGGTAGGCATCGAATAGACAGGGAGAGGTTAAGAATGGTATAGGAAACAGAGAACTGAAAGAACTTATATGTACAATCCATGGACATAGTTCAACTTCGTGGAGGAATGCTAGAGGGTTGGGGGTACAGGTTGGAAGGAGGATAAAAGCGCAAAATTGGGAAAACTGTAATAGCATAATCAATAAAATATGGTTTAAAAAGAATTTTAAGCAACTGAATGCTGTGTTTCAATGTATTACTCTTTACAGCAGCAGAGGCAGCTCAGTGCGCAGACCCACGCACATGGGTCAGCGGTACCAGCTGTCCCAACAAGCAACAATGAGAGCCTGGGTCAGTGTGTTGGCAGGCAAGATGGAGACATGTGGATGAACTTGAGATATGTTTTGGAAATAGAATTGACAAAGTCTGCTTTGAGGTCAAGGTGGGCTTGGGGTAAAAATCAAGCATCTGGCTGGAGCATTTCCTGAGATGGGGAAGATGTGCAGGAACATTAGCTTTGGGTATTGAGAGTCCAGAGAAAGTTAATAACTCAAAGTTAAGACAGGTCCTAGATGTCTTTGAGACCCGCAAGTTGAGATGTCAAGTAGACAGTTGGATAAATGAGTCTGGAGTTTAAAGGTGAGCTCAGATCTGGAAAAAAAAATCTGTCTACAGAACCACGTAGATGGCAGTTGGCCTGCCTCAGGGCCTACTCACTCTTCGAGTGTTTGCACATCTTTCTTAAGGCAAACTTTTAGAAGTGACATATCTCTATTGCATTGTGAATTACTGTGTTTATTGCTTGCAGGTGCCTTATCTTTAAAAGTATATATTGGGTAGCAATTACTGTGTTAGAAGTGGTGGGCACTCCTCTTAACATGATCTCATGTGATCTTTGCAATTCTATGAGGCACAGAGGGCAGATCTGAGTACACTCTGAGGGCGGATTAGGGAACAGAAGCTCAGACAGATGAAGCGGCCTCCCTACAGTCACACAGCTGGTATGTGGTAAAGTCAGGAGTGGAACCCAGGCCTCCTGACTCCTGATGGACTCCTCTCCTCTTAGCAATATTCTCTTATATATCCCTCACTAGAGAGCAATTTCTTTTTTTATTTTTTAAGATTTTATTTATTTATGTATTTATTTTTAGACAGAGGGAAAAGGAGGGAGAAAGAGAAACATCAGTGTGTGGTTGTCTCTTGCATGCCCCCTACTGGGGACCTGGCCTGCAACCAGGCAAGTATTGGCACAGACTGGAAATTGAACCGGCAACTTTTTGGTTTGCAGGCTGGTGCTCAATCCACTGAGCCACACCAACCAGGGCTGGAAAGCAATTTCTATAATACTTTAATAATATAATGGCTATTATCCAAAATAAAATGCATGCTTTGAAAAGGGCAGACACTGCTGCCATCAATGTTTTTCGCCACTCCTAGCTTTCAGCAACACACGTTGTTTGAAGCTTCCAGCTCATACCGCATGCTTTTTCTCACTCTGTGCCTCTGCTCTTGCTGAACCTGGAATGCCCTTTCCGCCCATCTCTGCTCATTCATTCCTTCTCCTCCCTCATCACTCGGGGCAGGTGTCAGTTCTTCCGGGGAACTGCATCGCACCATGTTTACTATTGCATGCACCACCTTGTATCAATTTACTTTTTAATATACCTGCATTTGCCACTGGATTATGAATTGCTCCAGAAACCGAGGACAGTACTTATGTTTTATTGTTTTTCTATTCCAGGTGCTTAGCAGAGGGTCTGGAACATAGCACGTGACAATTGAATGAACAAAGATCTACACTTACAGATTTAGCAGATCCTACACCCTCACCTATCTGCGTGTGTGTTCATTTTGAAAGTTAATGAATTAGGTATATTTCCTTTTCTCTAATCAATAATAAAAATACTACAAATTACATATATTTATACACAAACATAAATACACCTCATAGATTAATGCATAGATTAATTAATTATAATGTATAGATTAATGCATCATTTTAGTTTTGTGTTTTCTTCTGGTCAACTTAACTGCCTTAAATAAGGTCTTCATTCTTGAAGACAATAATGATGATAACAATAGCTACCATTTATGCTCTCCCTTATTTGCAAGTCTTGGATTAAAGAATTTGCCAGACCACCTCCAGTCCTTGTGGTTCTTCAAGGTAGGCATTATCGTTGCTGTTTCATAAGTACTGTGTGCCAATGTTTTTTTAAAAAGCCAATCCAGATCTGAGAAAATGGAAAGCTTCCTAACCAGGCACTCTCAGAGTGTTTTTAATCCATAAAAGGGGTTGTTGACTCAGGCTCCCTGGTGTAACATTCAAGACTCACAAATTTAAACCTGGTTGGGAATTGCAAACACACTTTCATTGATTGCTGCTATAATCACAGAAGAGGCTTTTACTTAAATATTAAAGTTTGAGGGTAGAAGCGTAAATGGAAACAGTTAATGAATATTCTAATTGTTCTTATGCCCCGTCTTACATTAACCTGCATTGAATTTTTCATTAGGTCATGTTCCCCAAGTGCTATCATTACACTTTACATATATTACTTCTAATTTCAATAATAAGTTAATTTCCAACAATAACTACCTATGGTTAAATGATACCTCCAAGGAGTAAACTAATGTTCAATATAAGCAACATACACACACCGTCACCTCCTAGGGTTGCTTGTGCTTTTCACAGTTGAGGTTTACTCAGCGGCAGTGACACACTCAATTGCACCCCACTCAAAACGGATTTTAGAATTATATAATTATTTCCATTTACCCAGGAAGTGTATATTTCGGGGTTGTGTAGTATCATTTCAGTGGCTAAGCACATGAGCTTTAAAAGCAAGCCAATGTGCCATCTAGGATCTGTGATCTTAAAGCAAATTACTTAACTTCTCTGAGTCTCAGTTTCCTCTTCTGGGCCAATGCGAGGGCTTTTTTGTTTGTTTGTTTGTTTGTTTCACTTTATAAATATCAGGGTGACTTCCCAGGTTCAGAGAGGACCAAATATTGTTACTTGAATTTTTAATTAATGGTTGATTTACTTAAGATACATATTCAAAAACCTAGTTTTTCTCAGTCCTTGAATTCAACTTAAAATTCTTTTAATTCTATATCTAAACAGAGCAAGTTTTAGCAATCACATTTAAATAGTCTTTGATTAATGTTTGATCAGCTCAAGTTGAACAAATCAAACTCCTTTGATCCATAGCGTTTGCAACTTAAACACCTTCAACTCTATGTACAAATTAAATACATTCAATTTCCTCTTCAAGCCCTTCAAATGTCTGCTTTTTAAGCCAAAATCTTTCTCAGAATTTAAATCTTATAAATTTAATAAGTGAAACTTCTAGTGAATTTTAAATTATCTTAAACATTATAAACAGTAAGCACACAAAGAATATTTCAATTTTCTTAACCCTACTGTGAAATAATAGTACTATAGATTTCATTAGATGAACAGCAATTTAAAAACGGGAACTAGATTTGAACAGTCACCTCCCCAAAGAAAATATGCAAATATCCAACTGGCGAAATGAAAAATACTCAACAATATTAGTCATTAGGGAAGTGCAAACTACACCATAATATGATACCATTTAATGTCAAGTATATTAGCTATATTTTTGAATGACAATATTAGTCTCATCAACAATGACAAATTGTGGGTGGGAATATGAAACAGCTGTAATTTTCACACATTGCTGATGGAAATTAAAAATCTTACAGCCGCTTTGAATCATTGATTGCAAAAGTGAATAAGGGAACTTTTGGAGAGTGAGGGCTCTGCTCTATACCTTGATTGTGGCGGTGCCTGCAAGGCTGTGTGCATTTATCGAAACTCATCTGCTATATACTTAAATAGAGTGACTCATGGTATGTATATTATATCTCAATGTAATTGGAAGGCAGCTATGCTAACCACTATACCACCAACGCTATTGTATCTCAATGTAATTGAAGTGTAGTTAATTTCAAAATGGTGGGTTAAATAGAGGTGTTATCTTTGCTCCTTCCTGAGATCCTATGGAGATGACCGGAGATGAGAGACAGAAAACATCTCGGAAGACTGAAAAAGGATGGATTTAGCACCATGGAGAAAGCTAACGTCTACTTGCCAGCAGATAAGGATGCTACTGAAAAGCAAGATAATATTCGCATTAGAACCCAAGAGACCTTAAGAACTAGAGGCACTAGTAGGTTCTGAAAGTCAGGGTGTGAAGTGGAGTGGATATAAAAGTGACTCATTTAAGTTAGGCCTCCAAGACACCTTCACCTACCCTGTGTGTTTGGGTAGCTTCCCCGCCCCCCAACCCAGCAGGTGATAGGAGATTAACCCTCCTGAGTAACCGATCCAGACAGACTCTGGGTCAATAAGGCAGCTCAGGGGAAATGTAAGGAAAGGAGCAAAACAAAACACTAGGCACAAGTCTACCCAAGTCCTTCCCCCATCCACCTGATCAGTCCCCAGAGGCTGGCGGCCAGGTCTATGCCCACACCAGGCAGGATACTAGATGTTTGGTCTCCAGACCACCTGAGAGGAAATACATAGAGTTACTGACATCCTACATGCCTCTAAGAAATGGATGGGAACATGCCAGAGTAAAACCCACTAGTCAGCACCCCACGCCCTCACAGTTTTTTTGCTTTATTCTAATTATGAATCAACAGCTAAAACCAAATCAGCTATTTGAGGAACTCTCTTACCAGAAAAAAAAACAAAATTTTAAACTAGAAAGATAGATCTTGGAATAAACCAGACCATTATAAAAGACTGGGGGAAAAAAAGCAGAGTAAACCTTCAAATGAATTAAAATACAAGCCTAAAGTAGCCTTCAAGAAACAGAAGAAGATTTCTCATCCATTAAACAGGAAGAAAATTGTATTAAAATATTTTCTTTTTTATTTTAAAAATAACAAAGGGAAATTTGAAAAGTGACAAAGAGGAGGTTTAGAAGATAACTTTGATGAAATCTCCCAGGGTGTATATAAAAAAGGCCAAGAATATAAAAAAAGAAAATCGAAAAGGAGAAAAGCTGGTCCAACATCCAAATAGGGTTACCGAGGGAGAACAGAAAAACGAAAAGAAGAAAGTATAAAGAAAGTACTGAAAGAAGAAATCCAGAACTGAAAGATTCGGGTTTCCACATTAACACTGCCCGGGAAAAAGCTTCTCCAGGACATTTCATCATGAAAACTTTAGAAATTTGAAGAGAGAGAGGATCTCAAAAGTTTTAAAGAACATAAAAAAAGTCTTAGCATGAAATTGGGTTTTTCCAGAGAAATAGTTCTAGCAATGCTAGAAAAAAGAAAAGGAGATTTCTTTAAAATTCAGGGAGATAATGATTTCTAAATTAGAGTTCTATAGTCAGCCACACTCATCAACCAACGTTTTCAAATCTGCAAGGACTTTAAAAATTTACCTCCCACGCTCTGTTTCTCAGGCAACTACTGTGGCTGCACCCCACAAAAACAAGAGAAAGAACCAAGAAAAAGAGAAGACAAAGAATTGAGGCAACGAGAGGCTCCGTGTGGGAAGTAGTGAAGCAAAGTCCCATGTTGTCAGCAGGACCCTGGCCCTGCACAGCCGTTCCAGAACAGGACGGTGCCAGGAGAAAGTGGAAACGACTGAGGCATTTGGGCATGTAGAAAATAATAAGCTTTGGTATGCCTTCAGGATTCTAATAGAGATTATAGAGCCTGTGAGGAACTGGGCTCTCGCTTTTCATTTACTAAACTTTCTATATTCCTATCACCAATCACTGATTCCAGGAGAAACAAACAGATGTTAAAAGCCGTCATCGTGGGTCAGTAATAAACAATAGGTATATAGTTAAAATGATATGAGCATAAATATTGATTCAACCAAAAAACTTTGATATACTTGTGTAGGAAAGATAGAAAGAGATGTATGTTCAGAGCAGTGAGACTTATGAGGACAGTGGGAAATACGACAGACCTTGGTTTCCTACTTCGGTAATGAAAATTCAAACTTTGACTTCTGCTTAGGATGTAGGAAGTCGTAAAGACCATCGCATCAAGCTAACAATGAAACAAGGTGGATAAGTTACAAAAACATAGTTTTACTGAACACACTAGAGAACTAAGAATACAAAGAAACCTGAACACACACAAATCTGGAAAATTAATTAGCCCTTCCCAGGAGTAAAGAGACTTAGGTCTGCGTTCATTCCTGATCGAGCGTGAGGAGAGGTAGCCCCCATTGAACGGTTGTGAGTGGGCTGCTGTAGTGGATTAGAATTCTGAAGATTCCCCCACTGAAGGAGCACAGAGTGATACTGCCTCTGATACATGCGAGTCCTCCCCAAGGGCAAGGCAGCAGCTGCTGGAGGCTGGTGACCGGGAACAAGCAGCCCATGTTAAATACCGAGACTCACACAGGCTAATTAAAAGGCTGAAAAGAGATACCATGCTAACACTAGTCAAAAGAAAGCTGGAGTGGTTTAATTAATATCAGATAAAATAGATTTCAGAGCAAAGAATTATATTACTCAGGGATGACTTTAATAGTATGATGATCAATGATTGATTTTGTCAAGACGATGTATCACTCCTAATGTTTATGTGCTTGATAACAGAGCTCCAGTACACATGGGGGAAAAACCTGATACAATTTTAAGGAAGAATAGACAAATCGATAACTACAGTTGGCATTTCAACACTTGTCTCCCAACAGTGAAAGAACAAGCAAACAGAAAACCATTAAGGACAGAGAAGAAGACCCAAATGACATATAAACCAACCCGATTTAATCAACGTTTACAAAACGCTCAACCCAACAGTAGGATATACATTGTGTCCCAACACATGTGAAAGCTGTACTAAAATAAAACCCATTCGGGGCCATGAAGCAAATTTCAGCAAATGTAAAAGATTCAAATCATACAAGTATATTCTCCAACCACAAAGAAATTAAGTCAGAAATCAACAGTGAAAAATGTCTGGAAAAAATCTTTATTTAGAAACAAAATAACATACTACAAAATAACCTGTGAGTCAAAGACAAAATTAAAAAGAAAATTAAAAAATAATTTCTAATATAAAGGAAACACAACATAACAAAATTTGTGGGGTACATTCAAAGCAGTGTTTTGAAACAAATTTATAGCTTTAAGGATATATTATAAAAATGTATACTCAATGTTCTAAGCTTCCACCATAATAAACTAGAATAGGAACAAATTAAGTCCATAGTAAGGAGAAGAGTGTAAATAATAAATAGAAATCAATGAACTAAGAAATAGACAATGGAGAAAATCCAACAAAGTAAATAGTTGTTTTTTTAAGTTACTATAATTGATAAACTCTTAGCTAGAGTAATTAAGAAAAAAAGAGAGAAAACAAATTACCAATATCAGGAATGAAAAGGGCAGTTCTTACAGATGTCAAAGGGCTAATAAGGGTATATTAGAAATAATTTTATACCAAAAAGTGGATGAAAAAAACCAAATTTCTTTAAAACCACAGCTTATCAGAAGGGAAACTAGAAAAAACTATAAATAATCCTATACCTATTAAAGAAATTAGGTTTGTGATAAAATATCTCCTCACAGATGACTTCTGGACCCAAATGACTTCACTGGTTCTGTCAAACGTTTAAAGAGGAAATAGCACCCATCTTACAGAAATCATTTCAGATACTAGAGGAGACACGAACACGGCCCCACATGGTCTGTGAGACCAGCGTAATCCTGACACCAAACCTGGCAAAGCTATTTCATGGACCAAAGACCAACATTGTACAGACAGAGACGCAAAAAATTCTTTCAGAATATTAACTCAAATCCAGAACACTTGGGAAAAAATCATATATCATGGCCCAAGGATTAGTTTAACATTCCAAAATGAATCCGTGTAATTCACCATATCGGCAGACTGAAATAGGAAAATCATATGATCATCTCAATAGATGCAGAAAAAGATTGACAAAATTTATTATTCGTTTGTGATTAAAACAAACAAATAAACAAACACAACTCAACAAATTAAGAACGGAGAACTTCCTGAACCTGATAAAGGGAATGTACAAAGCCCTGCAATTAACATGCACTTTGTGTCAGGAACAGGGTTCTGACACCTTATAGGGCAAAGTCAGGCAGGGTTCTAACACCATATCGGGTTCCGACCAGCCAAATAAGCCAGGAATAAAAGAAAAGGTGCAAAGAACGTGAGGGAAGAAGTCCATCTGTGTTTATTTTTAATTTAATGGATAATTCCTAAATTAAGAAAATTAAACACTATTAAGTACATATAACACAGATAAATTCAAGAAAAAATTAGACATTAAATGATTCAGGAGTGGAAGTGGTGGAATAATGCACTGCTTTTGCTTTATATACCTTGTAGTCTATTTTTAAAATTTTTTAATCCTATTTTACTTTGATAAAAACATAAGTTAAATTTAAAAGAAAATGAGAAAAAGGCTTCGGCAGGCATTAAGTACATGAATTCAACTATGACTCTTTCTTCAGAGACTATTTCTTTATTAAAGAAAGCCTGTTCCCCACCCGTTTCCTTAGTACATTAAAGTGTTGCCTGAACTTTGAAAACAAAGGTGGTAAAATACAGAAGGGCTTTAACAATACAAGCACATTTTCACTTATTATTCGATGGCAATCAAGGCTTGGAATAAAAATAAATATGTAAATTTCAGGCATAATTAATGAGCTTTAAAATTGTTTCCCCAGTGACAAGAATTAATTGTTTTGGGCTGTTGGCCCCAAGGGCAAGCATCCCTGCTGCCGCGTTTGTATTGTCAGTAGTACCTATGTACACATGTGAACATACAGGGGTGGGCGAAAGTAGGTCGAAATAATAATAAATAATACGATAAGTAAATAATACAAAAATAATTTCTTCATGTACTTATAATTGTGAACCTACTTTGGCCCCACACTTCTGTATTTCCCGGGTTCTTTTAAAAATTCTCTATGCATGTGTATACATTTATGTCCTTCAGCTAGCCATTCTGCACAAAGACAGTTTTCTGAGATTTCTAGTATTGCAATTTGTTTTAGAAACTTCACGAAGCCAGAAAAGTTGGACACTGGCGTTTTTATGCTCATGCCGCCCAGTTCTGCTCTGAACATCACTTCTCTCCTTTGGTTAATCCCTGTTCAACGGGCAGAGAACTGAGCACAGGCATTCAGTTCTTTCGATCTCAGGCCAAAGGTAAAATCAAAGAAAGGGGAGAAATGACACATTTTAATTGGGAGACCCGATACCCCTGGGTCCGCTTCCTTGGCTCCTTTGTCTTCCCATGGCTTACACTGTGAATCAGTCAATCTACTGCTGCACTGAGTGGGCAAAGCCCAGGGTCTCTGTGTTTCTCCTTGTATCTCTCTGCCAATTGAAAGTTGTCTCTAATTAATTTGTGATTAACATTTTATATAGGAAGTCAAGAGGTGGCATTTACTCAATAACTACCGAGATTTCAAGCAGAATTCTCCTTTCTCCTCCTCCCTCCAGAGAAGTGTACATAATACTCAAAGACTGTTTTTTGAGAGAAAGGGGCAGAAATACAATAAAGCAGAGTGTACATATTTTGGAAGGCCAGAACTCTGCAGAACGGTGTCCGGTGTCCAGTGGGACCATCGTGAGTGGAAGACGTGTGATGTTACATCTAGCAAGTGCCTCTGAAGTGGAACTTTGAAAGGTAAAACCTCAGGTCCCCTGTGGCCAATTTGAAAACGGAGCTTTCTGGCTTGAATGTCTCCTCCTTGGAGACCCCTCAGCCCGATGCAGGTCCCCTGTCATCTGGATCCCAGAACCATGTTCGGTTCTTTGCTAGCATTCACACTTCGGTTTGCCCTCCTCCCTGAAACATCACCTGCACAAGGGCAGAGCCGTTGTTCGTCTTACGCATCCTTTCATGGCCAGTGCCTGGTGGGAAGCCTGGCGTGCACCAGGCTCTGCCTCATTTAGAATACGTGATCTATAAAATATGGCCTGAAAACAGGGTTTTTAGACTGCATTGTTGTTCCTCCTTCTTCCCATTCTTTAAAGGAAATTTTCAGCAGAGGGTTGGTAAAGAAGCCAATTATAAAAATGCTGTGCACAGTGCCTGGCAGGTAATAGATGCCCCAGTGAGCAGTTGCTTGCTCAGTAATCTCATTCAGTGCATCCAGTGAGCACTCCCTGGGTCAGAAGTGGTCTGTTGCTAAATAAATCTCATAAACAAAACATACCAGGTAAAGAATTGGAAGCTACCCTCAGCAGAATCATACGGCTGTGATTTATTCATTTGGCTATTACTTTGCATATACATTCATATATTCATTCAATCAATCATTAATTCATTAATCTATTTATGTCATTTTTGTACACTTTACATTGTCAAATATTCATAAGTGCCTGGTGCCGTGGGACAGCTGAGACAGAAATCATGCAAGAAAAGGAAGAGTGGATGGAGATCAGCATGATGACAGTTCAATGGTCTTCCCAAAAGTCTTAATGAATAGTCACCTCTAAATTATCTTTTCCATGAGTTAGCATTTCAGTGTGTTGGATTTCCCTAAAATGTACAGCTTTTAAATAAATTCTGTATGAACTCTCAAAATTTTTCAGGCTTACACTGTATTGTCGATGCCACCTGGGCTGCCCTTCTAATGAACCAATGAAAAATGAGGGGTGCCCTGGTTTGGGGCAGCCCAGCTAGAATGAGGCCTTGAATGCCTTAAAGGCACCCTGACAAGCTGAGTCAAGGCAAGCAGCACACTGTTTTCATGTTACTTTAAAACCTGTGCTCTGTTTGTAAGGCAAGGATCTTCCTGGAAGAAGCAGATTGTCTATCAGCGAACCATTACGAAACTTGCAGAAACCTGAGACAACTACAAATGACAGGAAAGTATCACCACACTTAGGCTTCCAGGGGCAGATGACAGCTGCAAATACCTACTTAGAGGGAACCTATTCACCCTGTAAGAAGAGCAGAAATGCATTATCTTTCCAAACAGGGAAATCCGTTTGGAAACCTCTAAGCCCCTGCCGTACACTGCTTTTTTCGGCCACTTGGAAGATCCGTGGAACTAGGAGGAAGAGAGAGGAGACTGGGATGGGGGCTAAGTCTCTCCCTCTAATCTGAAGTCCAATTCCTACTTAGGCTATTGAACAAAGAAGAACTTGAGTTGGTAGAGGTAGTCTGTAGCCACAAAGGAAGTGAAGAGATCTGAATTCTAGCAAAGCTGAAGACAGTGCTATAGAAGTCAAAATATGTGAGAAAAGAGTTGAGGACTTTTCTCTTTGAGACCAAAAGGAAAGTTTACAAAGGATTAAGACTCTTTAGATGAATGATAATTTTTTAAAGAATGGTGCTTTAAAATATTTATTTAAAAGCATGCTCTATGAGATTATCAGTACAGATGGAGAGAAAGAGAGAAAGCCCACAATAGGTCAGCCGCAGTGGTTAACCAACCAGCAGGCATTATGCCTGTTCTCATGGCGCTTACCGTCCTGTGGGAGAAAGGTATTAAGCAAACTGTGAGACAAGAAGACAAATCTCATAAATGAAACATATCAGGTGAAGAACCGCCCTGGCCACCAGGTTTTCTGTGCCTATCATACATGAGAGGTGACCACGGGTGCCTGTAGGTGGGTGGCATCCTCGTGACTTACTATCAGTATACTCCAAGTCTGGTTGGTTGTACCGTTTTTGTTTTCTTTGGGGGGGGTACTTTTTCAAAAAAATCCCTTTCACCTTTTGGTCACTTTTTCTTTGTCTTGTATCCTAACCCCATCAAACCTCTCCATTGTATTTTTATTTTTTAAATTACTTAATTGTTGTTCAATTACAGTTGTCTGAATTCCCCTCCACCACCCCACCACCCCAGCCAAACCCACCTCCCTCCTTTGTTTCCACCCTCCCCCTTGGTTTTGTCCACGTGGCCTTTATAGTAGTTTCTGAAAACTCTTCCCCCCATTACTCCCTCCCACCTCCCCTCTGGTTACTGTCAAATTGTTCTTACTTTCAATGTCTCTGGTTATATTTTGCTTGCATTTTTCTTTTGTTGATTATGTTCCAGTTAAAGGTGAGATCATACGGTATTTGTCTTTCACCACCTGGCTTATTTCACTTAGCATAATGCTCTCCTTCCATCCACGCTGTTACAAAGAGTAAGAGCTCCTTCTTTCTCTCTGCTGCATAGTATTCCATTGTATAACTGTACCATAGTTTTTTGATCCACTTAGTGCCCATCAGTAAATGAGTGGATCAGAAAACTATTTTTATTTTTTCACTGAAAGACATTATTTTAAAGTAATGATTCCAGGGACTTCTGTTCCCAAGAAAATGGAGTGGTCCTGTTTCCTCACCCCTCTCACTAAGTACAACTATTAACCTTACATAAAACAAATGTAAAAAGATTCTGCAAGTTAGAGAGAAGGCAGACCTGCTAGGAACCTCAAGACCTAAGGGAAATAAGAAGATCAGTGCGCTGGGTTGTTCGTTTTCTGTTTGCTTCATGCACTCCAAACTCAGAGCCAAAGAAGTCAACTACCTATAAATGCCAACAGGCGTCCCTTAAAAAGCCCCCAACACAGCCTGCTCTCTCTAACCAAAGGACAGGAAAGGGCAACCTAGCATGATAGAAACTTAGACAAAATCATCGCTCCATTCCAGCCAAACATCTCAGAAAAAAAAGTGACCCACCAACATCCATGCATCAAAGGCCAAGAAGGAACTTGGACTTCCACCTTGGCCAGAGTGAAACAAGGCATCTCAAGGCCCCAGCAGGCAGTGTCAGAAAAGACCAAGTAGGGATCTGGCGCTGTCCTCCGAGCTGGGCAGTGACAAGTCCCCTCCCCCGGCAGTGTCAAGTGATACCACAGGGGAGCCTGGACTTCCACCTCCACCCGACCATAGTGAGGACCACTCTCTGCCCCTGCTGGAGTAATGCCAAAGGAGGCCCTGAGGAGGTCCCGCGGGGGCAGCCATCAGGCATCCCTGCTGGTACTCCCAAGGAGAGGGCAATTAGTAGAGGCTCAGGGAGGAGCCGAATCTCCCACCGCTGCCCAGCAGTAAAGAGGAGCCCTCCCTCATGGGTGGCAGCGGAAACCAAGTGGGCACCTTGGGTGCAGGGTGGGGGAAACCAGAGTATGATGGCAGAGAGACAAAAAGAAACCAAAGGAAGTTTCTGTTATCAGAGAGCTCGATAATCTTAACTCTCAGCTAAAAGTAGCCCCTTAAAACCTGTGAGGCTATAGTTAGGTTTTTATGTAGTTGGATTTCATACATATGTTCCAGGAACCCACTTCCCAAAAGCAAGAACAGCCTCTGCTATAATTTCCAAAAAAAATCTTTGCTAATTTGAGAAGTGGCCACCATATCTCATTGTTGTTTTAGGTTGGATTTCTTTTGTTATTTGCATGTTGAATGTTTTCCATATGATATTTTTGCCATTTGCACCTCCTGCTCTATGAACCATCTGTTTATGTCCTCTGCTCACTCATCTATATTAGAGTCTTGGCTTTTTTTTCTTGTCAGTTTTTGGTGATTGAAATTTTATGTAATGAAAATGTTAAGGCAGGTGTGTGTGTGTGCGTGTGTGTGTTGTTGACCGATTGGCACAAGCACCCACAAATGTTCAAGCTAAGTAGCTCTTCTATTCTAGTTTGAGAGGGAAAAAAAGCCAAACCGAGCTTTTGAACTCAGCTTCCCTCCCAGCAGGAAAGGACAGTAGGAGATACAAAGCTGCTGAACAAGAGCAATTTGCATTGTCTCTTGGTTCGAACGAGATTCTTTTTTTCCTCTCATGCAATAGAAGCTTCTTTGCTGTTTATTCATACAGTTGTTATCAGCAATAATAAGAAACCCCTATTGAGAAACAACTGCAGGCTGGAAGCGGAAGCACTTCAACATGGGGGCGTTCAGGCCGATACAGCGGTTTGGTTTAGTCAGGGCCCCGCGATTCCGTCCATTTTCACGTCCACTCATTTTGATGCAGAGGGAAGAGCATCATCACTGGGGTCTTCAGAGACTCGACGTGACCCCACTGTGAGCCCCATGGCCTTTACTTGATTAAGCAGGGCTGGTTCGGGGTTTCATTCCTGCATGCCTGGTGCCACCCTGCTGAACGCTGGCAGTGAGCAAGGAATTATTAAATTCCTGAGCAAGCCACCGTCGGCAGGCCAGGAAGCAAAACTGTAGACTCTCCTCTGCTTTGCTGGCTGCACATTATGACCCGGCGCTCCAGTGGGAGGCAGGCCACAGCAGACGCTGCCCAGTAAGGAAAGGGAGGGACAGGAGGAAGGAAGAAAATCATTCAGAACTCCGACTGGAAAGATGGGGGCTGAGGCACTGAGAGCTGGAGCCGCGATGGCAGCTCCCCAGGCAAAGGGCAAAAACTCTGATTTCGGTCCAAGCCACCAGAGAGCTCAGCGTGTGAGGCCGAAGAGGCTGGAGTTGGTCTCAACCCCCTCATTTTTCAGTTGAGGAAATGACCCGGGAGAGACGAAGTGACTTGTGTGGGAGAGAAGGGACATGACCTCATGTCCCTTTGTAACACCATGCTGCCTCTCAAATAGCATATCATTTTTCTGAAACCATTTCCTTTTTGCATTCTCTCTGTGGTTTGAAGAGATTGTCAAGTTCTGGAGCCAGTAAGACCTGCTGATCACATAGAAGGTCCTCAGTGCGTGTTTACTGAATGGAAACCTCATCCTGTGCTGAAGAGTAAAGGCTTCAAAACCAGAGAGATCCAAGCCCAATTTCTAGGTCAGCTACATATCCCTGTATGACCTTAAGAAAATTGCTCCGCCTCCCTGAGCCTCGGTTTTCTTTTCTGTAAAATGGGGTTGATAACAGTACCCACCGGAGGGCTATTTTGAGGGGTGAGGTAATGCACAGAAATGCTCTCACTCACCAAATGGGGATGTGCCAGTAGCTGGATCTTACAGAAAAAAGAAAGGCCAGATGAAGATTAAACAAATTTGCCCAAAGTAACTCATTCTTTTAAGGTATAGCTTGGATGAAAACCTGAGTCCCTGGGTGCTGGGACAGTCCCTCTTATTCTTTTATGCGATGTCCTGTCCATAAGGGCTCATTTTTCAAGGACCCAAGAAAATCATTAATTAGAATTCAGTACTTTGAATTAGTAAAGGAAAATGGACAGTAACTCCATATGTATATTAGCTACTGTAACCCAATGTCTAGAGTAAAATATTATGAGGTCTGAGTTATAGAACCCTATCAGTTCAGGAAAAACATTATAAAATCTTGTGAACAAGGACACCGTTGAAAGCTGGAAGGAGGCGGTTGTAAGGACGCCACAGCTGCCTAAGGACTGAAGAAATTAGAGACACAGGATCTTCCTGATGCCCCCTTGGAGAGCTGCGTGGTCTGGACAGCCTTCTTCTCTTTGTGCCTGGGCCCTTGGGTGGGGTTAGGACTGCGTAACAGCTAGGATCTCACCTGGCTTCTGGCAAATCTGGGCTGATCCTATGAACATATAGGCCCAGACGGTACTCTGTGACATTATTCAGGAAGAGCCCTTGGATCCAGGTTGAATGTAGCCAAAGTAACTTGCCAGCTGACAACTGGGATAGGAAATATCTCATGAAAGTCACTACATGACGAATGTCACGGCTCCCACCAATTGCACTGTTGACATAATGTCTGTGAGATTGGATGGATTTGTTGCTAAAATCAAGTGCTTTCTTTGCAACTGTTCTTAATGTCGCACCGCCCCCGCACCGCCCCCCACCGCAAAGCTGTGTTGAGTAGCACCTGTTTCCTAAGGAAAACCAATGTTTCTATTGTTACCATTTTAATAGACGTTTTGACATCTAAAGGGAAGAGCGCCCCCTAGTGGAAGCACAGTCCAATCAGACAGCCCACCAGGAAAAGCTGTTGGATAGTGTTCATGTTTGGGGAATATTTCCTATAACTCTCATCCAAAAGTTATTCGCGCTGTCAAAAGATATGCATCCGTCTTAAGCTTCTACCAAGGAATGAACCTTATTATGAATATGAAGATAGGAACCAGATTCATAATTCGGGGTTAGGATAAAGAGCAGACAGACTGAACAAGGGAAGGATCAGGAGTTAGGAACATACGAGAAATCCAGCAGAAGGAGGCAGAGGACGGGACGCAGACGAGGAAGGAGGAGGACATGGAAACACGTTATTTCACAGTATTTTTTGTCCTTAATTTTACTGAGCTTTATTCCTGACATAAAATGCTTTAGATGGAGGGAAATGCCTTATTCTAAAACAACCCCCACCAAACAACCCCACCAGGGCCACCTTATGTTATGAGACCACCAACAACTCCATTCCTAATAACGTCCTAATAACGAAGCAAGCCACACGATCCCACGCTCGATTGAACAGAACAGACATTCTAGTTTTCGTTCCCGTTGTGCTTGTGGACTTAAAAAAATGTCTGGTGCCAAATGAGAGCTTTGACCAGTGTGTGAGTTGAACGGGGGAGGGGAGGCGTTGATAAATGACAGAGACACAAAGCCAGGTGCCTCCTGTGCCTTCACTGCAAGAGGTGTCTGGGCTCAGGGAGACCGTTATCCCGTCAAGGGGCAGGGACCTCTGCAGGGGCCCCAGGGGCAAGTGGGTGAAGAGTTTCCTTTTTAATCGTCATGTGTTTATAATAACAGATATCAGAAAAAATTAAATTGGTCTATCAAACCCATAAATTTAAGGATGCTATTTTCAATAGGAGGCTGGGGTGGTTGTTGTTGGTTTTAGTTATTTTAAAGACAAATATTAAATAAATAATGAAACGGGTGGAAAGGGAGAGGTGGCAAAAATCGTGAGCAAGCGCTCAAAATCACTGCGGTCTGGAAAGCACAGCTGGAAGTGAGCAGACACTGTTGAGCGATCCTTCTCTGTCCTCCGCAGAGACGATAGCCTGATCCCCTCTTGTGTTTCCTCTGTCCGACTTGCTTCTGTAGTTTGCCTGGCTCCTTTCCCCGCACACCCCTGCCTGCTGCTCTGAATCAACTACAATGTGACAACCGTCCTCCTCCCCAGGCAGTTCCAAACGGAAGTCCCGCCAAAGTGGCATCACTGGACTGCCCCCAGCAGCCTATCCTGAGAGCAGGGTCTCCACAGCTGGCATTGCCCAAGGATCTTCCTGCCCTCTCCACCAGCACCCCCACCTCCCTCCTCACCCCAAGAGAAGGATCCAGTGCCAATGGCCGTGGTCAATAGCCCTCAGCCCTTGAAAAAGTGGATTTCTGCTCTGAGGATCTGAAGGGAGCAGCCGCTGCAACACGAAGCCCCTTTTTCTCCGACAGGGTCCCTGAGAAGACTCTGCCACTGACCCCGTGGTTGTTAGCTGGAGGGGGAAGAACTCCACTGAGAGATGCCTCTGAGCTGCCATGAGGATGACCTTTCACCTCAGCCACCCGAAGGGGTTTCCCCTGCCAGCACCCTGCAGCTGTGGGCTTGCTGAGGCCTATCCTCCAGGGCTCATCCTTCTACAAGATGACCAAGAAGTGGGTTCTGGTGTCATTTTCTCTTCTAAGTGTCACTGTGGAATGCAACTGGATACCTAATGTACAGTATCTCTAAGGAATAAGAGCCCCCTTTGGGCACAGAGGACCTTTTCCACAGTCTATATTTGGACCACCCACCAGTCTTCCACTCCAAAGCCAGGGGACCAGAGACGCATCAGACAACCAAAGCCGGAATACTGAAAAGGTCAACAACCCCGGGGCAAGAGGAGAATCCAGAGCAACCCAGTCCTGCCTCACTATCAGAATGAATGAGACTCAACACTGGGGAAAGATGAGCTCATTATGAGTGATACAGAAACTGGTACTTGATGCCTCCTTCCCTCTTTGCACCCAGAGGTGGGGGGCATGCAGCCAGTGGTACACTGGAAAATATTCTGGGCAGGGAGAGTCCTGGTATACAGCCTTTGCCAATTCCTGTGGTGTAAATACTCCCACTTTAGCCAATTTCAAGCTGCCTGCTTGATGTCAACTAACTCTCAAATTCCTGAAAATTTAGCAATCAGCTCTTGCAAGTCTGTTCAAGCCTGCTGCAGGGTATCACTACACACTTTGCTTACGAGTATGTACCGCAGAGTCTTTAGTAGCATGTGGCACTGCGGGCTTGGGAACACTTCTGCTGCTTCTGGCTGGCGCTAGGGTCTCTGACATATTCCCTCACCTCCCCTGCATCCCTCCTTTTCCTTTTCCACTCTCTCAATTCTTCACACTGCTCACATTCTCTCTTGTTCGTCTATGGATTCTCATCTTGCTCATGCCTAAAGCCACGAGGAAATGAGAGGAGACATTTCTGTCACACCATGTCACTCACTCTGTGCTAGCTCAGATTCGGGCAGAGCAAAGAGTAGCAAGTTTTGGATTAAAAATTCCACAGTTGCTGCAGACGCAAACTATAAAAAATTACTGAAGGTTAATCATTAGAGATGAGAAGCTGAATAAGACACGGTCTTGGGCTTCTGAAGACTCCGGGACAAAGGAGGTGGCAAATAATGTCTCCCTGGCAGACATTAATACTTGTAGAGTTTGCATGCAGCTTTTGTTTTAAATCTATCTCGATGGTGTGTTCTAGGCAGTACCTACTAATTAATCATCGTTGGCACTCAAAATGGAATGTATTTGCCATTCTTGACCTAGTAGAATGAAAGCAATAAGTGCAGGAGAGAAAAGGTGTAAAGCAAACAGAACAAGGATACATGGGGGGTGGGGCCTGGACAAGCCTAATTACTATTTATGCCCACAGCCAGCCCTGTCTGTGGACTTTCCCTGAGCGAGTGCATCTCAGGATCACCTTGAAAAACTCCTCTTTTGTCTCCGGGGACTGACTGCTGGTGCCAGGAACCAGGGAGAGGGCACCGGCAGACCTGAGTTCCAGGGGGTGAGGATGATGGAGGGGGCTGGGCTGATTTCAGAAAGAGCAGAAAGTCGGTCTTTGTGATTAACAGGGGTCACAAGAATAGGGGGAGCCAAGCTGCATGTTTAGAGAGGGTTCCAAGCAGGGGCTCCTGCCATGATCTACTTCCTTCAAAGGTGGGTGGCTGTCTGCCTAGGGGCCCGTTAAGAAGGGGAGTCACACTCAGCCTATGCAGAATCTGGTTACTTTCTTCATCTTCAGGGACCTGGAATCTTACGTCCAAGTGTGGCCTACCGTCTACAGGTAGCCACAGGGCTGAATTCTTTTCAATGGAAGAGAAGGGAATTGAGTTTCAATACACACTCCGTCAGGAGCACCCTTGGTAATCCCAAATCAGCGAGGGAAAACAGTGCCCAGGACAGACAAGCGCGATGAGCAGGGTTTCAAGGCACTCCTGGAGAGGTGCTCTTGCACCACATGCTGATTGCCTAGATTCCAGACCTTTCTTGTCTCAAACCCTAGGTCCTAACAGTTCTCTGAGCTTCCTGACCGCCATACCTCTGACCTGAAGTAACAGCGCCTTGCCACACTTTTAGCTCGAATCTGTATGGCCCTTCCGAAAAGAGCCCTAGGAGAGGCTCTCAGGGAGAGGTACTCAATGGAGGGATCTTTACTGGTGAAATCCAGGCCCCTCCCTCTCACCCCCACCTTTTCCTCCATAACACTCCTGAACCACCCCTTTGCTCGAACATTGGTCTAGCCCACAGGACTGATGTGTAGAAAAGGTCCCAGGGATAGAAAGCAAAGCTCAACAGGAAACAAAGCTGAAAGTGTTCAGTCGAACAGGTTCTCTCAAGTCCTGTGGGAGGAAACCAGCAAATTCAGAGAATCGCTAAGTAACACTCATGCTTCCTGATGAGGTGTTGCCTTTTCTAGATGCTGGTGAAAAGGGAACAGACCGACTGCCTCAATATTTTGCTGTTAAAGCCGCCACTCAATTACAGCATCCCCAGGGGATCGGAGTGGAACGGGGATCTCACCCTTGCTGTTATTTTTGGAGACACGAATGAGGAGCTGCTTCTGAAGGAAGTCACGAAGAATCTCTGAATCAGATGGCATTTCACCCACTGTCTCAGGCCAGATGACTTGTGCTATCATCTACAAATCAGAGTCTGCAGGCTTGCTGAATGGGACATGAAATGGCCTCATGCAGCTCCAGCACAGAAAACGTGAGGGCCGTGGGCCAAGCCGAGCTGCGGACACAGGCTCCCCCTAACTAGGGCCTCGGCTCTCTCGAAGTGGGGGTTGGAGGAAGGTTAATACCCTGTGCCACCCACTGCCCCAAAGGGCTGAGGCCTTAGTGCCAGCAAAGGAGAGGATGGATGTGCTCTGCTCTCCTCTCAATGTAAGAACATGGCTTGGTGAACGGGGTGAAGTCTCTGTCCATGAACCAGAGCGGCCAATGGCAGCCCTCTGCCCTGGCTCACTCCTTTCTGCCCTGGAACTCTCTCCACTTCTGTGTCCTCACACCCGGTCCCAGCTCCCCTCCCAGCTCTCCTCCCAGCTCTTCGCTACCTCTCCACCATCTGGCGAGTAATGTCTCCATAGAAATACTAAACACAAGGAGAGTGGGTCTGACATCTCAGCTCCGTACATCACCCCAAGCTGTAAGCTCCTCTGGTGAGGGGTGGGGTGGTAACCGGCTGTGCCTTATGCCACTTTATGTATAACCACTCTATTTCCCTCTGCGTGTAGCCCTGTACTTGGAACATGCTACATGCCTGATGAAGATCCTTTGATTGGACCCCCTCACAGATGGTTAATGTTCAGTTCAGCCCTTCTCTCCTTTATTGTCATGAATTAGGCGTTTGGGGCAGCTCGAAAATACTATGTCAGGTTTCTCTTCAACTTCATTGAGGTATAATTGACAAATAAAATAGTAACGTATTTAAAGTGCTCATCATGGGGATTTGCCATATGCATATGTTATGAAAAGATCCCCCCCTAGTTACTCGCCACATTTATCACCTTACATACAACCCCCTTCTTCTGGGAAGAACACTCATGTTCTACTCGCTAAGCAAATATCAATTATACATGACAGTGTTATTGACTAGGGCCACTGCGAGTTATTACATCCTCCGGCCTCATTCAACCCGTAACTGAACGTCTGTGCCCTTTTACCAACCTCTCCCTCCCCCTCCCATTTCCTTCCTACCCCCAGCTTCTGCCAATTACTTTTCTACTCTCTATTTCTATGAGTTTGACCTCATTTTGGATTCCACGTAGATGCCATATGGTATTTCTTTGTCTGGCTTATTTCACTTAGTGTAATGCCCCCAAGGTCCACCCACGTTCTCACAAAGGGCAGACGTTCCTTCTTTCTCATGACTACATCTTCTTTATCCGTTTGTCCACTGGCGCACACCAAGGTTGTTTCCTGGGCTATTGTAAATAACGCTACAAGCATGAGAGTGACGCTACCCCTTTGATGTCCTCTTTTCATTTCCTTTGGATATATACCCACAAGTAAAATGATGGGATTATACGGTGGCTCTATTTTTCATTTTTTGAGGACCCTCACAGTGTTTTCCATAGTGTCTGCACCAACTCACAGTCCCACAAACAATGCACAAGGGTCCCCTTTTCTGCTCATCCTCCTATGGCAGATATTTTGATTGAAGACACCAGAGAAAATACTCACTATTTGAAAAGGAGCCTATTCCATTATTGCAAAATTCTTACTTCAATTCCTAGATGACCTTAACCTTGAACCCTCTGTATATGAAGTGATTACCTTGAACTGAGCAAAACTCTTCCAGGGACTGAAATCGTATTTTATCAAAAGGGAGCCCACCTTTTCTTTTGAGTTTTATGCCACTAGACATTTCTACTTTATCAAGTGATGCAATGTGTTTTTATAGCATATTTCCACTGGTATAACTACACACCTCAGTGACATTTCAAACACGCTGATACTTCTAAATTATAGCCCTTCACACATTATAACATGAGAAGGGGGACCTTCTCCTGCTCTTCTCATTGTTCTCAGAGGAGCTTCTGCCTCTCTCTCATCTGATTGCCAAGCCCCAGATGGTTACTGCCTGTGCTTCACTGTGGGCCCCGTTACTCAGCTGTCAGGGATCAGCCTGGCGGGCTCCTCCGACTGCTCAGGAGACGTCGTGGGACCCTTGCTTGCTACAAGGTAAAATGAACTAAGGGGGCAGGGAGATGCTGGTAGGAGGGAGGTGCAGGATGGAGGGGGAATGAGGGGAGAAAAATGGGACAACTGTAATAGCATAATCAATAACATATACCTGAAAAATAAAAAAACACGGTACAGTATTTCTCACTTGGCTAGTAACCCAGGTTTCAGAAGCAAGAAACCTGGAGGATATGGGGACTCACACGCCCAACGCAGTCCTGGTGCCCTTTCCCTAGTCTTCCTTTTGTGAACCATGCCTCATCTTGATTCAAGTGCATCTCTGCACAGGTCACTGTCAGGCAGCATGCAGAACTTCAGCAACACAAGCAAGCAGAGGACAATGACCCGCTGTCCCATAGAGACTGCACTGGGGGGAGGGGCAGCCCGAGTGCCTTCATGTCCCTTAACAGCTCCCTCTAAACTCTCCCACTGACCCCCAGTAAACTCTCACGACTGTGCTGCACCCAGCTGCACCCCCCACAATGCAGAGCAGTGAATTTTTCGTTTAGAGCTCCAGACTCAACACTTGTTCCTCTTAAGTTCCTCTTATCAAAATAGTCCCTTCATTCAGATTAAGATATTTTTGGATCCTGATTTTTTTCATTCATTCCATTTAGTGTCTTTCTCAGCTTTAGGTCACGTGCAATTCTGACCACTGCACTTGCATTTCTTCATTTAAATCGTGGATGTACATGTTAAACACAGGGCCCACCTCCAAGCACCACAAAGGCATGCAGAAATGTCCCCCATGTTTGCCTTTATTTATGCATCAGAACTTTTTATTTACGATTGTTGAATGGACTAGGAATTCACCAATTTGGCATAAGGAAAATTTATCAGATGCTTTGCTACAGTTGTGACACACTCTTTCCCGGATGTTTGCTGATGTGCTTGTATAACTTCCAGACTAGGTCTGTGGCTTCAGTCTGATCCTCAGTGA
Source organism: Artibeus jamaicensis (assembly GCF_021234435.1). Classification (NCBI taxonomy): domain Eukaryota; kingdom Metazoa; phylum Chordata; class Mammalia; order Chiroptera; family Phyllostomidae; genus Artibeus; species Artibeus jamaicensis. Next base: position 14,474,119 of record NW_026522056.1, on the reverse strand, counting down.
CTTGATTGGGTGCCTTACCCTCACAGCTTCCCGTGTGATGCTGTCACATGATCACGGCTTCTGTGCACTGTGAAGCAGACGTGGCTTGACAATAAGATGAACTAACTAGGTCCTGAAGGCCATGGCTTCTACTGCCATCCCAACTATTGACGTGCAAGGGGACTGGGGACAAAATGATGCATAATTTTTCATTTCAAGTTTTGCATGGATAAAAAGTAATAACAACCTATCATTACCTGGGTCTCTGAAATGTCTAAGGAAGTTGATGTCAGGCTCTCAAGTTACCCAAAGAAGGAAGGCTGAAATGTAATCAGAATTACCAGCCTTCAAAGAACCAATGTGGAGACATGTGTGAGACTGTGAGCTAATTGCCTATAAATAATAAGAACCAATTAGCAGTTGAGATTTTAAGCTTTTGTTGTGTGTCAGGCACTGCTCTTGGTATGAATTAGGGCACTCTGTCCTCAAAATAACTCTGGGAAGCAGGTGCTATTATTATCTCTAGGCTACAGTTAGCAAACCGCGGCACAAAGAGGCCAAGACAGCACCATGATGCTTACTCGGGAGGGTCAGAGCCAGATTGCCCTGTGGTCTGTCTCCACAGTCCCAGCTCCCAGCTCCTCCACTGCCCTGGCAAAGGGGTCGTGCAGAATCCTCTACTTGATGCACGGGGTCATGTTCTTAAACTAGCACATAAACAGGTACGTTTATACTGACATTGGTCATTTTATCTTTTTAATCTGGTTGAGCCTCTGCTACTGATCATTCACAAGTATAAGGACTGAAATAGCAAGGACAGACTGGGGGAAATGACTGACTAGTGTGACATGCTGTCTCCCGTGGAAGATGCAGGCTGAACAGATGCTAAAGAATGTCCCCAAGAGGTGATGGCTTCTAGGCAGAAGGTGGAACTGGCTTAAAAATTATTTCCACAGTAAATGATCTGGTGGGAATCCTAATATCCTCTCCACCGCCCTGTGGCCTCAGAAACACAGAGGCAAAATCATCTTCCTCAGCCAACGTTCCAGCTACAGCTGCTGGAGGAAACTCGGGCTTCATCTCTCGCCCCAGGTCTCTGCAGCTAGAGGCTCACGCGTCGTCGACCCATGCAGGGTCCAGGCAAGGGTCTCAGTGTTCTGCTGTGACAGAACAGAAGGACGCAGACACCGAGGCACCGAATCCTCACTTGTGTGAAACCTGAGGACCTAGTGAATCACAGAATGAAATCCCCTTTTTGTTAAAGAGGATAAAACTGAAGCCAGATGGTAGAACTTATTTACTCGAGATCATACGAGTTAGTGCCTTGTGTATCTTTATTCAATGGAAGTTAAGCATGGAAGGTGCCCAGTAATAATTCAATTAATTATCTATGTAAGTCTAGAGAGGTCACTTAATCTTTCTGGTTTTATCAGCTATGCAGTATGAAAAATAATGCCTGCTCTATATGCCCAACAGAATGACTGCGAGATGAGGACCAAACCAAACACGCTCTTCCTTCCCCACCCTCCCCCCACCACACACCCAGACACTTGAAAGAAAGTCACTAGCAGGAGAGGAAAGAGTCACACTGTCCTCTCTCTCTCCTCCCTTCCCTCTGTCTTAAAGATTTGGAAACAAAGCAGTGTGGCGACTTAGCAAGGCCAGACATTGACTTAGGCTGTGGTAGAAAACCAGAGGGGAGACTGATTGTAAAGAACTGGCTCACATGGTTCTGGAGGTGGGCAAGTTCCAAGATCTGCAGGGTGAGTTGGCAAGTCAGAGACTCAGGCGAGCTGATGGTTTAGTTCCAGTCTGAGTCTGTGGCCCGAAAACCAGGAGAGCTGATGGGGTAGCTCCCCTCCGAAAACCATCAGGCTCGAGACCCAGGAAGAGCCAGTGTTTTGGTTCAAGTCGAAAGGCAGGGAAAAAGCCAAGGTCCCATTTCAAAGAGAGTCAGGAGGAGAGTCAGTCTTACTCAAGGGAGGGTCAGCCTTTTCCTTCTCTTCAGTCCTTCAACTGATTGGATGAGGCTCACCCACACTGTAGAGGGCAATCTGTTTACTCAGTCTTCTGATTTAAATGTTAACCTTGTGGCAGAGGGCAGGGGGGACACCCTTACAGAGACACCCAGGGTAAAACTTGACCAACTATGTGGGCATTCCATAGCCCGGTCTAGTTGACACATAAAATTTCACGGTGGCATTTACAGACATTTTATGTCTTCATTAAACTGTGACAGGTTTCTAGAACATTCACTATGTGGTAGGCATTATGCTAGGTGTTTTCACATTATTGCATTTGTACTAAATAGTGCAACTTCAAAGTCATAAATGGAAATGGTAATCTGTATGTGTTCTAATATTTTCAACGTACAGCAAAAAAGGAACTAAGTGGATTTTTTAATTCCATATTTAAGAAAAACATTAAGTGGTGAGGAAACAAACTGATTATAGGAATTATTCATAACTAACATGTTTGAGCACTTACTGTGTACCAAACAATGGGTTCAGTGTTTATGTGTATTGGCATACTTAAATGTCAAAAGAAACCTGTGAGTCATTATTATGGCTCATTTAATAAAGTCAATTTATGAAAGACAAAAATGAGGACTGACGAGGTTAAGTGACTTGACTAATGTCAGAGCGGATACTAGGAAGTAGCAAAGCACAACGGGAACCCAGGTGTGTCTGGATTTCAAGCCCCTGCACTTGACCTTTACACTCTACTGCCTTATTAGCAACAGCTTGCAAGAGGTGCCAGGGCAGGTGTTACTCCCCCTGCTTCTCCCCTTCCAACCTCATTTTCTGTTTGCTTGACACCAAGGAACTAGAAATTGCATACCTCATGTATAAAGCATGGCATTCTTCTTTGAAAGAAGAACCAAATTTTGTTTAGATAGTGTTAATGGGAGACTTTGTAAGTGTCATGACAAGACAATGCCAGGGTCTGGCATTTTGATGTGCTTTCACTGGCAGGGACTCAAACCGAGTCTGAAGCAATGGTATGAACCTCTGCTGGAATACGACATCTCAGATCACAAAGTGCTTTCCCACACTTCCTCCCTAAATTCTCACCATGACCCTGAAAGGTATTGTTATTCTAACTGTTAAAAAAATAAACTGAGGTTTATTTGCCCGCGGTCAGTAAGTGGTCAGGGTTCTGACTGCTCTGAGTTGCCTCTTACGAACACCACTTATCCTCGGACACAAGTCATTCTCTGACAAATCGGATTGTGCAGAGCTTTTCACAGTATTGGTGACAGTTACTGGACTAGAACCACATAAAATGGTCCCTGTACAGGATCATTCATTGCAGAGGGCTCGCTGAATCCAGAGGTCTTCCCAGGATAGAGAATAGCTTTGCTGAGGCATTTCTGCGTGAAAGGATTTGCTGTAATGTGATTTCACCTGGATGTTTAGCCATCACTGCAAATTCCACTTCAAAAAGAGGGTCTATCTTAACAAGCTGCCGTTGTGGCCGGTCCTCTGCAGCTGGGATTCCTGAGCAAACCAGCGATAGAGCAGTTTCTCTTCATCGGAGACAAGGCAGGCTGATCGAATATGCCCACCTTCCTGCCTGTCATAGCATGGGGCCTGAGTCACAGCCTGGGAGGACAGTGCAGGGCCTCATTTGATGGGACAAACTGCAGGGCCCATCCCCTGATGAGCAGGGTAGGCAACTGAGTAGGGCTCGGAGAGCCTCTAATCACGCCCCAGATGACCTTAGGCAAACTTTCAGACACCCCACCTATTCAAACTGCTCACCCAGAGAAAATGATCAATGACACTCTGCCCATGGTCACGTCATGTGACAGCAAAATGATTTCGGGTGCAAAAGGACGATGGCCGGACACGCAGGGTCAGCCCTCAGCACTCAAAGGATGAGGTATGGGGTAGAGGGGAGAAAGGATTCCCTATCTCTCTCTTTCTTTCTTTCTCTCCCCCCACCCCTCTCTCTTTACGTCATGGTTACCGAGGCAACCCAACGTGAGTCATCGAATCTCAAGGTGGATTAGCAGAGCACCAGAAAGGCTTTGGTTTGTTTGTTTAAAGCTTTTCCCCTCTTTTCTTCTTAATAGCTTAGTTTGATGTTGAAAATATCCAAGCACCCGCTCTTTCCCTCAGAAATCCTAACATTAGTGTGCTTAGCTTGTTTAATCATAGAAAGCAATCAACATTTTCTTTTCATATTGATTCAAGGCAGGGAAGCCCAGGCTTAGTAATAATGCTGCAATCAGCAGATTTGAAATGATTACTAGAACTATTAGGGTGGTGACTTAGAAATTGTATTGACTCTGAGGGTGGGCATTACTCTCCCGGAGGCCCAGCCCTGAGAGGCACCCGGCCTGCTCAGAGAAGCTGGCCCTCCTACTGCCCCGCACAGCCTCTGAGCAGGCGGGCTCTCTCTGGGCACAAAACGGCCCCTTGGGAGCAGCGTGGCTGCAGACTTTCTATTTTGGGCCCTGGACGTGCACGGCTCATGGCCATGCCTGCTCAACACAAAGGTCTTCCTGGGACCACTGACTGGAAGACTTTACCAAGAGCAGAAATAAGTCAATGAAGAAAATGAGCTGACGAGTCACAAGGGCAAAGGATAACATTGGAGAATAGGTCCACTCTCCTGGCCTGAGCTTTGAACACTCCACTCTTAGCAGGTTCAGCGTGGATTCACTCAGAGCACCCTGGAGTGGCTTCCAGTGACAGATGGGGAGGTGGGCCCTTTGCCAAGTGGGAAAGACGGGCACCAGTTCCTGGACTTGCCCTATATGAGAAGGCTTCTCCTCACTAGGCGCAGCCGTGGTTCAAATCAGTCCCCAGTGATGAAACAAGTGCTTTGAGCCCGATGAGGGAAGAAAGATGGTGCTCTTTCTTCTCTGGAAGAAAGATGGAACCAGTAACCCCAACTCCTCAGCTCAAAGTCCCCCTGGTCCTTCCACAGGGGTCCTAGATTGGGAGCCCGAGTTAGTTTGTGTTAAAGCGGAGGACCTTGACCTGGTAAAGTTCAGCTGGAGGTAACTGCTATTTGATGCCAATGCAAAAGAAGCACGAATTCCATTTCGGCTCACCTCTCCCCACCTACAGTGTAAACAGCAGCTGTCAAGAATACTCATCATCATCGACTGTTGCAAAAAGCCCAGAAGCAACCAGGAAAAGTATTTCTTGAGCAGGGTGATTTCTGGTGCGGAATCTGTACTCACTGGAGCAGCAAAGTATGAATTCCATAGGGCTGGGGAGAGGGGCAGGATTTGTCCTAGAGAACATTTTTGTAACCTCTCATCTCTAGCTTTCAAATGTATGATGACCAGCAAATGTTTCTCTGGGTTCCTGGCGAGCCAAGCCGCCTACTAGGCAGGGTGTGTGATGACAGAATGCAAAGGCTTCCGTTCGTTAATGTCCCTAGTGGCTACAACTCTTGCTTTCAACCACATTTCCAGGCAGTTGAGCCGGGGTGGTGGGCTCTGCATGTTTCTGGTCGGCTTCCCCTGCCCCATGCTCACCAGCCTGCCCTAAATCTCATTTAGAGCCACATGGAGTTAGACCGAAGCCATGCTAACCCCCTGGATTTATCCATGGGTAACTTGCATGTAGCAATTAGAAGATGTCTTCCAGGGAGTTTTAGAGATCACCCCAAACCCCTGCTTTAAGATAAGGAAAATGAGCCCCTGAGAGGTGCAAAGACTTGCCCAAGGTCACACAGCATCCTAGTGGCAGAGGCTAGACATTAAGCATCCTGGTGTCAAATTCAGAGTTCTCAATCCCCTAACTCAGTGAGGTTTGAAGGGAGAGGGAAGGTTCCCTCAAGGGTCCTCCTGATGTAAGCACTGCCTTCTCCACCTGATTATTATTAACCACTACAGCAAAGATACATCTGGAGATAGAAGAGCAATATTTTAAACAACTAAAGCTTTAGCATAAATTAATACATCTTATTATTCAACTCCATGAATGGAGGCCCTTGTGTGGCAGGAAAGCCCAGTGTCCAGGGATAGCAGTGTGCCCCCTAAGAGGCCAAAGAGAAGGGGCAGAGAACTCTGAACAACAGGGTCCCTTAAATCATCACTAGCTCCCCAACTGTGAGTGAAGGAAAGGCAGAGTACATTTAGAATTCCTGGCCAGATTATGTACACAAATCCAGCAGCTCGTCAGCGAAGAGATTTAGGGACGGTCTCCGCTGAACTTCCAGCTGGCCATTATGGCCTTGACTGACCCTCAGGACGTGTGAACGGCAGGGCCTCCAGTCTGCTGAAAGCTCTTTCACACCCCCGTGGAGGGCAATGAGATGAGCTTAGTCTTTTGAAGTGACCTGCTGCTGCTCTTGGTTCGATTCTGCTTCGTTCGCACGGTCTCCAGAGTCCTGGAGTTTCCCATCCACAGTTGCTCTCACCAACCTCATTCCTAACCTCACGGAAATGGTCTCTGTAACCACCCCCTGAATCAAAAATAAAAATGCTAAATTATGCTTATCCTAATGTGGTGGAAATCTTGATTAATCTGAGCCTAGTCATCTGAAATCTTGAATAGGTGGATTTTGGTGGTTGCTACCACATTCCATTTTCAGCAGTGGAGTCATTCCATATTTTAGAATCATTTGAAACTAGTCTACTCTGTAAAACCCCACAAAGTCACAAAATGATGTCAACTGCATGGTCATCCCTTCCCACACGCGCTGGACTCATAGCTGAGGTGCTACGGCGTAACAGGAATCATTCCGACAGGGAAGTTCCCTGGTTGGGAGACTCGCACTGGGTGTGACTTTGGTTCCCTGCTTTTCTTCCTCATCTTCCTGCTCCAAATCTCTAAGAAGGATGCTCAGAATCTGTACACAGAACAGCTCTTAGCTTTGCCCCAGGCCCTACACCTGTTCGGCTCATCCTGCCTTACATGACTTACCTCACTTGGGTGGGTTCCTGTAACTTCCAACTGTTTTTCTCTTCTGCACTTTGAAGTGCTTTTCTCCTACTGACATTGCTTGTGGCTTCTCCTGTAACAACGTGTTTTCTTTTTCACCTCTGTCCTTCAGCATGCTGCTAAGTGATTCCTCCCTCCCCTGCAGCTAGCTGGGTGGGGGGGCACCCTTTTGGAACGCCTCCCTCCCCAAGGTGGAAGAGTAGGGCTGTTTAGCCATTACTGGGCCATTGGGGAGCAGGGAGGTCCTTCCAGGGCTTGGTGGGAACACAGAAAGGTTGAACGAAGCTCAGTGCCAGAAGGAAAGCAGGTTGTGGCACTGGGTGCTGGGTTGAGAAATAGTTTATAGCATCTCTCCCTCCGTGTTTACATGCTTACTAATAACCTGGCATTACAGGCTTCACTCTGGACTAAGTTCCTGCTTCTAGAAAGTTCTCTAGCAGCCAAGGTTTGTATCTACCTGCAGCCCGCCCTCCAGAAAGAATACCTCCATACTGATAGCAGACCACACCAATGTACCTTGAATTAGCTACACTTTTTTAAAAACAGCATAAATTCAGCTTTTGGGCAAACAGAAGGCAACGGAACATACAACAAAGTGGGCAGGCCTCCAACTCAGGTTAAACTGGACCCAAATTCCGGCTCAGATACTTACCAAATGTGCAAGGTGGGACAAAAGTGGGTTTGCAGTTCTTCGTATGGAAAATAATACAATAATTAATTAATAATAATAATACAAGAATAAACTGTGTTTTCCATACTCACAACTGTAAACCTACCTTGGCCCCACCCTGTATGTATGGATTTGGACAAACTATTGTCGCTCTCAAACATCTCAATTTCCTCATTAGTAAAATGGGAATAAAAAGAAAGGAATTTACAGAGCGGTGTGGGTTACGTAAAGCTTGATGACAACGAAAACAGCGCTGGAAGAGCACGTATTTTGTGTCGGGCTCCACTTTCAGGGACTTTCCTTGCATTAAATCACTTTGTCCTTCTACAAACTCTAAGAACTTATTGTTAATTATTACTGATATCGGCACTCTTCTTATCCTCGTTTTACAGACGAGGAAACTGAGACACTGAGAGATGAAGTAACCTGCCCAATGTCCAGCAGGACCTTAGACCCCGGCCAGCCAGGGATGGGGGCGTGAGGAAGGGGAAGCCGCTCTGTTCTTTGCTTTCAGTCCTCCCACATCTAAGAGGCCCTGGGACCACCAGGGGCCTTCGTCTCCATTTCCCTCCAACACTTTACTGAACACTCTCATCCGGGGAGACCAGATGGCCAAGGCGCACAGCCACCTGGGCCTATGGAGCTATGCAGGGTTAGACTCAAGGCTGGGCCCCACCAGCAGATTGCACCTGCGGCCAGCAGGGCATCTCTTTCATAGACACCAGAATCAGGTGGACACCAGGAGTCTAGGTGAATGTTTGCAGAGAGATGAAGCCCTGCAGGAAATGTTGCCCGTGGCCACACACCCTAGGGCAGCCCTGCAAGGCCTACTGCTAAGAGGCCCTAGGCTAGAACTGGGCAGCCTGCCTCTAGTGCCTGGCTCTGCCTGGGTAGGGCTGGCTCACAGCAAACACACGACACAGCGGAGTTAGGATTAGACTTTAAATGTGTTGGGTATACCTGAGTCAATGCAAAATAATATTAACTGCAAACTGTAGTTGAACACTGTGGCCCTGGCTGGTGTAGCTCAGTGGATTGAGCATGGGCCTGTGAAGCAAAGGGTCGCCGGTTTGATTCCCAGTGAGGGTACATGCCTGGGTTGCAGGCCAGGTCCACAGTAGGGGACACATGAGAGGCAACCACACATTGATGTTTCTCTCCCCCTCTTTCTCCTTCCCTCTCCCTCTCTCTAAAAATAAATAAATAAAAATTTTTTTAAATTTTGGAAATTTAAACTTTTTAAACTAAAAAATAAATAAATAAAAACAAAACAGAAAGGATGACTTCTAAAAAATAATTGGTAAATAAATAAATGCCTTGGCATGTTGGAACTTAAAGAAATCCCACACTAAAGCAAGTGTGTAAAATAAATGTGATTTTTGCCTCTGTGCTTAAATTTTAATTCTGGCTTCATAAAAGTAAACCGACTTGTTTAGGTGTTGTACAGTTTGTCTGGTCTTTGCCTGGGTTCCTAGGACATAGCTTCTAAATCTTCGTTTGTAACTTCCCAGGTGACAGGCGTGTCTTTGTTATCCAAGGCCAGCAATGGGACCCCAGCTGACTGCATGCTAATGAGGTGATTCATGGTGAGCCCTAGAGTGTTTGGGGATCAAGGCTGCCAGTGCCAGAACTACCACCCACATGACCAGAGGGCCGTGGTAGGGAGGATCCGGTAGGGAGGATCCAGAGGCTGACTTGAATCACGTGGCCAGTGACCCAACCAACCATGCCTAAAGCTCATTTGAGCTTTGCTTGTTGATAATCATGCACTGTTGGGTCCACAGGGTCATGCATCCTGAGGACATGGAAGCTTCGTGTTGGGGACCCTTCCAGACTTCATCTTACGAGTCTCCAAACTTGGTTGGTAATGCACACCCTGTAAAATAAAACTGGAAGCACAAGTACAGCACTTTCCTGAGTTCTGGGAGTCACCCTCCTAAATGATGGAACCTGAGGGGGGAGTGGGAAGCCCACAGATTTGTAGCCAGTTGGTCAGAAGTGCTGGTGGCTGGGAAACCTCGGACCTTGAGACTGGGGTCTGAAGTGAGGGGAGACTTCCCTCGTGGGGGACTGTGCCTTCACCCTGTCAGTTCTGTACTAACTCCAGCAGCTACCGTTAGAATTGCATTGCAGCAGGAGAGGGCAAGTCCTGCCCTGTGAAGCCATGGCAGGGCAGGGAGGGGTGACAAGGACGATGGGACAGCATAAACTCATGTTCTGTTTCCTAGGATCTCCTCCCCCTGTCCTGGCCTTACCAAGGATTGACCTTTGTCCTCCACTTAACACTACTCCTCAGCCAGGACTCAGAGGCCACGTCTGAAACGCAGCAATGTCCTCATGAACACCCCGAGCTTTTTCTTATTTATAAACCTCTGTTATTATCTACTGAAAAAATGGAGAAAACAATTAATCAAGTTAAATTGGTCACCATGATACACATCCTATACTTGTATTTATACTCTGTTCCAAGGACCTCAACTATTTGACACAGGTATCCATGAGGCACTGGAAACAAGATGAAGATTCTTCTCCTGGGTTTGGATTATACATGGTTCTATCTAACGGACTTTTATGGTCCTTAGAGACGTGAGAAAGCAGAAAGAGCATCAAACTGGAGATAATGACCTGGAGTCTCTGTCACCTCAGGGGATTTGTGTCCCAGGGAGAGGGTGGGGGCAGGCAAGCTGGGCCAGGGGCTTGTCAGGCCCCATCCTAACTGTCCAGGGTTCAGAACAGCTTCAAGCCCAGTGGATAAATGAGTGGAATGTAAAGCTGAAACTGGAAGAGAAACCAAATCAAACAGGCTGGAGGAAGACTCAGATCTGATGGGCACATCATGGCCAATAATCTCCGGAGGTGCCCAGGACAGCAAATGATGCCAGCCCTGCTGCTCCAGCTTCTCACGTACATCCCAGATGCACTCTCCTACACTAGGCAGGGAGGAGATGCTAGGGGCCTCCGAGCGTCCAGCTGGAAAAGCCTGTGGCAGACACGGTCTGACCGGAGAGTCTGCAGGCCGGAATCTCTCTCTCACCAGTCACTTCTATTGCTGCACCATCCTGACACTCCAAACTTTTCCACTGACTTGAAGTCACGGATGGCAATAGAATGAACCTGCAGGAGAACATACAGGGCTATCCGAGGAGCCAAGCTGTAGGGATACCTCCTAGCCCTGGGCTGATGAGGGGCGAAGTAACAAAGATGGAGAAACCCAGTGTCTCTTCTACCTCCTTCCCTCAGCACCCTCCTGTCTTAGCTCCTTGACATTCAATCTCTTCTTAAAAACCATGCTCTTCTCCACATTGGTTTCCAAAACTCCAAATGCATCAGAGAGCTGCAGTCTTTGAATGTTCTGCCAAAGCCTGTCACGTACCTGGACTTCCCAAAGTTCATGATGTTCACTCAGTTGGAGCAGGTTTAGGTTAGTCCTATAAATGAAGATTTGCAATGAAGAGATGTCATTAATTTGTTACCACGGCGCCAAATTTAAGCCGAATGGACATGACCCCAATGCTCGTGTCCTACAAATCAAGTCTTCTATGGAAGCAAACGTGTATTTCAGAAGAAATTAAGGAGAGATGGATGGGAACTGAGGGAAGCACATCAGAGTCACATCCGAGGGTGCATGACCACGATGGGCTGCATCGATTGGATAATAACAAAGGACAAGCCACTCAAAAGTGGCAAAAGGCAAAAGGAGTATTTCATTTTCATTAACCTGTTGGCAGAGGCTGGATATTAATATTTCATGTTGTCGGTCTTGTCATCATTTTTATTTTAAACTCACAGTGAAAAGCTACGACCTGCTCTTGACTATAATACCAGGAAGAGCGTGTGGCATTTCCCCAGTCTGCCCCTCCTCCATACCAGCCTTGTTAATGACAGCGTGGTGTTTGTTGGACGGTCTTCTGATCTTGTCAAGTCGAATTTTGGAAATGTGTAAGAATTCCAAGGATTAAAACAAACCACCCCACTGCTACATATCAGCTTCCTCTTTCTCAGGCAAAGCACGCCAGGGTCCAGCTTAAGGGCCATGAGTAAATCTCGACGATGGCCCTACATAAACCAGACCTGTCCTTTCCCCTCTGCCTGTGTTCACCACCCCCGCTTTCTCAGTTGAGCTCATGATTTGGTTGCTAGCTCAGCAGAAGGTGAATGGCTTCCTGCGTGGGCGAGACAGAGTAGCTGTAAAATGCATGTTTTGCCTCAGCTCAGCAAATGGTACCCCAGCTGTCAGGGGTATGCAGCATATTGGAGACAGTGATTCAGGAAGGAGCACAAGGTGAATTGCATTGTTGAGCACAGTATTGAATGGCTGAAGCTGTTCAGCATTTCCTTCCCCATCCTGTTTTGCTCTTGAAGTTGGTCTATTCCATTGGCAGGCACCAGACCCAGGGTTTACTAGTAGAATCACAGAGTATTAAGTTGGAAAGGGTCATCTGGAGCCTCTACTCCACAGAGATGAGGGATCTTATGTCCAGAGCATACAGGGCATTACTGCTGTTGTTTTGCTTTTGTTTTGGTGGGGGGGGAGGAACATGAAGAGGTTCCTAATCTAGCCAACAAAATAAGGCTGACATTTTCCAAGAAAATAGCTCATTGAATTGTGAATGCGAAGTAAGAGCAGTTCTAAGGCACATGAGGAGGAAAGATTCAAACGCGACAGTCTTAACATTTAGAGAAATGCACGATACTGAAATAACTCGGATTAGTCTCCTAACATCGCCAATGAACTTTCTCCAGTCGTAAAGCAACATGTCAGAGTTGGGACAGTATCTGATATCTTCCCCTCTACCTGGAAGCTTAGTTCGTCTTGAGCCAGGTGCAATCATGAATTCATTTGGTGAAAACGTTTAACTACCTCCTGTGTGACATTCCAGGGGAAATGATGTTAGTAAAGCATTTTATCTACCTTCAGAATCTTCCAAACATGCACACATATTTTTCCGATTTGAGTAATGCAAACAAATTAATTATAATAAAGCAGTTTTACCTACAAGGTGATCTGCGGCTTCCACACACAGCCCAGTTTCTCCTTCCATGCTCAGTAAGAGCCACTAGCCGTCAAAGTCACATAAAATTATTATAAATGGTAGACATTCACTTTCAGACATTAAATGATGGGAAGTAGTAGTAAGTATCACTCGTGTACCATTTTTATGCGTGCAAAGTGCTTTGCTGTCATTTTTAATGGCTTGTTCTACATAATAGCCATGTGTGAGATGGGCTGGAACAGCCTGTATTTTAAAGTTAGGAAATAGGAGCCATCTCCATATATATCAACATTCCCTTCGAGTGCTATTTGCCTTGGGGTTGGGAAAAGGGTCATCACATTTTTTAATTCCTTGGAGTTTGCATTCTGCATGTTTAGATTTGTATCTCCCAGTCTTTTTATAATGGTTCAAATTCAAAAGTCAAACTCTGAACTGTACAGATCACGTCTGCGAGTCGCTGCCAGGATGAGCCTTGGCAGGCTCGACCCAACGCTCTTGGCTTTCATCATGATCAACAGCTGTCACCATGCTGCCACTGGAGCTCCATTTCATCCTTCCTGTCACTTTGGGGAAACAGTCCTTCTTTTCTCCATCCCTCTTTCCTTCCAGGTGAGCCATCTTTGGGGCCCTTATGTGCTTCTTGCCACCCACCCTTTTGGCCCAGCTTCCCTGGGCATCGTAGTCACAGAGGATCCACAATAGACCAGCTCCAGCAACGAGGTATCAATCCCGCCCCCCAAACCCCGCTTTCTTCCGACAATCTGCAACCAGAGTGGAACTTTTGGGAGGCGGTAACAAAGGTCTTGTAAGCTCTCACTAACTCTTTGTTTCCCTTCCCATCTCTTCAGCAAGCATTCCTGAGCACTGTGATCGCCCTGTGGGTGCACTGGTGAGCAAGAGGGACTGCCCACTGCCTGTGAGAAGCACACAGTCCAATGGGGAGCCCATAAAGGTTAGTGGACAATTACCAGTCAGGGCTGTCGAGGTCATGAGACAGCTAGGAGCTATGGAGCAGAAGGGATGGACATGGCCCTCAGGCCTGGCAGTCCCGGAGGACTTCCCGGGGGAAGAAACCCAGAGCTCTGTACTTTGTCATTGGATTGAAAAGACTGTCTTTTGTTTGGGAGGGGCTTTGCATCTAGAAAGGCAAGGAAGGCCAAAGGTGTAGTACAGGGGAGAGGGAGTAGAGAGTGAAGTCATGCTGTAGGCATTAAGGACGGAAAGCAGGGAGGGTAGCCCTCCTTTTACTTTGCTGTGACTCAGGAATAAGTACAGTTCAGGGATAAGAGGTACCTTTGGTTGACCCCTGCAGGATATCTCTTGATGTAGGATGGGCACTTGGGCAAGGCTCAAACCCTGCAAAAACATTTCCCCATAAAGCCTGACAGGACAGATGAGCTCCTTTTCAAATCGCTGCAGACACTCCACAGCTAGTCTTGGTGCTGAAAGAGGAATGAACTCAGGAAAGGGGATCCGGAAGCAGCTCTGTGTGTAATTAGGCGTGTGGCCGGTCACTCAACCACTCTGGGCCTCCTGCCTCACTGAACTTATAGGATTAATAGTACCTGCCCTGCTCACTCAACAAGTTTGTTGGGAGGGTGAAATTATATAATAATAATGAAAAGCTGAAGATCCATGGAAGCAAAGCCCATGACTTTGCCCCATGTTGTTGCACTGCGTTCCTTTGCTTCTGCTTTAGGACCTCCCCACCCTCTGCTGCTGAGGGTCTCAGGTGCCCCTCACATTGCCTGCCCACTGTCAGACATCACCCCCTCTGCTCATCATCTACATCCTTTGATCCACAGCTGCTAATCCTACGGCAACTCCAAGCACAGACCCATGAGGACTATGTCATCACTGACACCATCAAAACATTCAAATGGCCCCTTCACCTTACGGCTCCAAATCTGTATTCCCTGAGGCTATTCTGAGCCCCAGGCCTCTGGAGTGTGCTGGAAGTGAAAAGCCTCCATCTCTAGACGCCACAGTCCTGGGCTACCCCACTGTGCCCAGTAGCGTTCTTCTAGCTGGGGTGTGTGCCTGTCTTCGTTCCTGCAGATCATCTGCTGGTTCACCTGCAGCATGTGCTTGAGGCTACACTGGCAACAGATAGGGAAGAACTACCCCACTTACTCCCCCCTCTCATGTTTCCTCGGGCAGGGATATGCACGGAGTCTGCACCAACTGACATGTTAACATGACAGTATGATCTCATCTGTGCCCTGGCCAACTGAGCTGTATGCCTCAGTAAACGCTTGTCAGATGAGTGATTGGATCTTGTCATGAGCTGAATTGTGTCCCTCCAAAAGTTATGTTTAAGTCCTAATCTCTGAGACCTCCAAATTCAGTCCTATTTGGAGATGAGGTCTTTAAAGAGTGAATTAAGTTAAAACAAAATCTTTAGAGTGGGTTCTAATCCAATATAACTGGTGCCCTTATAAGAAGAGGAGATCTGGACACAGGACATGCAGGCATGCACAGGGGAGAGGCCATGGGGGGACCCAGGAAGAAGACAGCTACGGATACGCCAAAAAGAGGGGCCTCAGAAGAGACCAACCCTGCCATCACCTTCATCTCAGACTTCCAGCCTCCTGAACTCTGAAAAAATAAATTCCTGTTGTTGAAGCCACCCGGTCTATGGTCTTTAGTTATGGCAGCCCTGGCAAACCAACACAGACCTATTTAATAACATATACAAACAGTAATCATACCAGAGACCAGCAGTCCGTTGTGACGTGTAACTTACAGCCTCACCAGTAAGTGAATGATTTCCCTGTACTGAGGAAAGTATTTGGGGGGGGGGGGGTCTGTGCTTGTTTCTTGGACGCCTCATGGGCCCACCAGAAGCCCTGAGAAATAAATGACTAGTAGTGTAGAAAACAGAGACTTTCCTAAAAGTCAGGCAGGGGCTGCTCTGTGAACATTTATGAGATCTCTCTGTGCTATATTAGGAGCCGATATTATTTTCCATTTCACAGAAAGGTGACTTGCATTATACGATAAATCCGTAGGCAGCTTGGAATGTGCCCTAGCCAATCTTCGCTCCCTCTCCTTTCTCATCTCTACTGGGTTTTCAGCAAACTTCAAAGCATATACATGAGCATAGAGCTATTTGGAAAGTGGGGGAGGATTTGAAGAGAAAGCTAATATTTTGCAATAGAAAAAAATTGCAAAAGCATCTTGGCTTATGTAGCCTTGGCAGCTGGGACAAAAACTGAGAGCTCAACTGATTAATTATACCATGCCTGAATTATACCAGCCTTGAAGCTGAATTAAACAGAAGTAAAACTATAATGAGGATCAAACAGACTGTCCCCAGGGTTACAGATGACAGAGGAAGCATGCGTGCTGCGGAGATGATCGGAAGAGGCACTCAGACCCCCGAGGGGGCAGGGCCTCTGCTTGCCACCGAGATTTGAGTTCTGTGGGCTGCCCTTCTTCCGGCAGAGCCCTGGGACTGTGTTTGCCCTCTGTCCCACTTCCAGTCTCTCCCCAACAGTGAGGACACCAAACCGCTCCTTCCGGTGCCTAACTGATGCTGCCATGACCAGCAGTCCTCATACCCAGATCCCCCTTGTTCTCTTTTGGGTCCTCCATTCAACCACAAGCCTTAATGAGGGCCGCTTCGTGAACTAATGCTGCAAAGAGCTCAGGCACCATCCTCTCAGGGTGGCAGTGAGAGAGGGTTAATGATCAAAATATA
Organism: Artibeus jamaicensis; assembly: GCF_021234435.1. NCBI lineage: Eukaryota > Metazoa > Chordata > Mammalia > Chiroptera > Phyllostomidae > Artibeus > Artibeus jamaicensis. The sequence continues at coordinate 14,457,865 of NW_026522056.1, read as the reverse complement.
TAATAAACTCATACAACTTCACACCCCAAACCAGACAATTCAATTTAAAAATGGGCAGAGGACCTGAATAAGCTCTTCTCCAAAGAGGACATACAGATGGTCAACAGATACATGGAAAGGTGCTCAATGTCACTAATTATCAGGGAAATGCAAATTGAAACCACAGTGAGATGTCAGCTCACACCTGTCAGAGTGGCCTCATCAATAAAGCAACAAACAAGTGTCAGCAAGGATGTGGGGGAAAGGGAACCCTTGTGCACTGTTGGTGGGATTGCAAATTGAGGCAGTCACTGTGGAAAACTGTGGAGTTTTCTCAAAAATGTTAAAAACAGAACTGCCATATGACCCAGCAATTCCACTTCTAGGTATTTATCCAAAAAAAATCCAATACACTAATTTGAAAAGATATATGCACCCATATGTTCATTGCAGCATTATTTACAAAGCCCAAGGTGTCCATCAATGGACAAATGAGTGAAGAAGTTGTGGTACAAATACAGGATGGAATACTGCTCAGTCATAAAGAGAATGAAATCTCACCATGTGTAACAGTAAGAAGGGACCCGGAGGGTATTATGCTGAGTGAAATAAATCAGACACAGAGAAAAACAGATGCCATGTGACTTCACTTATATGTGGAATCTAAAAACCAAAAATAAACAAACAAAACAGAAACAAACTTAAATGCAGAGAACAAATTGATTGTTTCCAGATGGGAGGGGGCTCGGGGGTTTGGGTATAAAAGGTGAAAGGGATTAAGTACTCATTGCCAGTTGTAAAACAGTCACCGGGTTGTGAAGGACAGCACAGGGAATACAGCCAATGATATTGTAGTAACTGTGCACCGTGTCAGGGGGGCGCTAGACTCATCGGGGTGATCACTTCATTAAGGACATGAATGTCTAATCATTATGTTGTACACCTGAAACAAATACAATATTGTATGCCAACTGTAATTGGAGAATAAGTTAATTTTTTAAAATAAATTAGAAAAAATAGATTTTGTTTGTTTTATTACTTTTGTTAAGGAGAGACATAATATCTTAGCATCTTTGAATGGATGCTGTTTAAGGAAGGTTACCAAACAGGATGTGCAGAAGAATCTTATTTGATAGAGCTGTGTGTATGAGTATGTAGACTTCTATCTGTATACTTACATATATTTATAGGTGTTTATGTTTTATGTTTATATATTTGTTTGTTTACATATAAATATATAAAGAATGAAAGAATGTACCAATATGGTAATATTTGAGGGTGGTAAAAATAATGATCCTTACTGAAGCATATATGATGTGTATAATAAGAACCCTACTAATACATTTTCTTATTTTCTTAAAGAAAAGGACTTGTATCACGTGGGCATGTGCTTACTGCGAAAGATGAGTTTGGGGCACAAGGAAACATCAGAACTATCCCCTTGAGTTGTGACTATTCCTTTTACTTTGCGATTTTGGCTTTTACATCTGACTTAATAAACTAAATAAAGGCAAACTGAAGTAGTAGAACTGGGTTGTTGTGTTTCCGTTTACCCTGTACACAAGCCAAGGCTCACATGGGCATGCCTGACTAATGATGCCAGTTTGCTCCACTGCTTCCTTGAGAAATTGCTTGCGGTGTCAAAGCTGATGGTGGAGTCTTAGAGCTCTTGTCCTGCTGGATCCCTTGCCTCAGTGCAGCCACATTTTCCTTCATCGCTCCCTGTCCTCTCTCCTCTGGAGGGGATGTCAGGTTTCCCATCTGTCGCTCTTCCTGGCTCCTCCTTTGCTTCTGATCACCAGGGCAACAGGCTCCCTGCTGCTCTGGAAGCAGGTCCACTTTCTCGCCCAACCTTAGATCCAGGGCACGGTAGTGTCCTTCCTCCACCATGTCCTCCTGACTGACATCCTTCATCTTTTGTCTAAAAGGCCGTTGATGTTCTCGGTCTCACTCTGTGCACTTGTGCACTGGCCTCCATGTTTACTCAGGGAGTTGGTTGTCAGTATCCACAGCGCCATGTGCAGGAACCAGTACTCAGCAGGTGCTTACAGCTGGCCCAAGCTAAAGCTGGCGAGACAGGTTCTTCCCTTTGGAGATTGCTCCCAATCTTTCTGGAACACATCTTTCAACATGTGAGCCTTCTGCTTGAAGTGATCTGCAGAACATAAAGCAAATTCTCTACCCTAGTGCCCTGCACCCACAATCACCTGGTTCTTACCCTCTTTCCAAAGTAATTTTCCTTGAATGCCTTCTCCCCCAAAGCAAAAACCCTTCTCTTAGTGGTGCTCAGACTCCAACTGTTGTATTTGCCTCTCTAAGCTTCCCCCCAGCTCAAGAATCTCCTCCATAACCTGCTCTATCGATTGGAATCCCACCCATCCTTCAAGTCCTCACTCAGATATTATTTATCCTGAGACTCCCTGTGACCATCCCAGCTCCCAGTGACCTCTCTTACTCATTTGGAAATGCTCACATAATTGATATAAATAGGCAGATAAAGTGCTTCCCAGATAAGGTCAAGTTAGAGTTCATCATCACCCAGCCCTTATATGGTACGTTAAAGGAACTTATTTAAGAAAAAGAAGATAAAAATATGAACAGTAAAATGACAACAAACTCACAGCTACTAACAACTGAGCCTAAAAAAACAAAAACAAACTAAACAAACAACTAGAACAGGAACAGAACCACAGAAATGGAGATCACATGGAGGGTTATCAGTGAGGGAGTGGAACAGGGAAAGAGGGGGATAAGGTACACAGAATAAGAAGCATAAATAGTAGGTAGAAAATAGACAGGGGGAGGATAATAATAGTATAGGAAATGTAGAAGCCAAAGAACTTGTATGTATGACCCATGGACATGAACGAAAAAGGGGAATGCGGATGGGAGGGGGTGTGCAGGGTGGAGGGGAATAAAGGAGGGTAAAATGGGACAACTGGAAAACATAATTAATAAAATATATTTTAAAAATAAACAAATACATGCATAAATAAAGAACAATCATCTCACAATTCCAGGTAAGAAGAGGTGAACCCAGACATCCAACTGTCTGCTTTTATATTCTAATGAAAATGACAAAAAAGAATATAAAAATAGGAAGAAATTCCCACTGGGACTGTAACATAGGGATAGAAGCTATTTATACATCAGACACTACATGTGGTTACTCTGCCATTGGCATATCCATCAGATATCTGTAAGTACAGAGCCAAACCAAAGAAAAGCAGGCTCATGTCTTCCCCCTCATAAGTCAGAGGGAAGCCTTGGAGAAGCAAGAGGAGAAGACTTCAGAAAAGCTGAGCACAAGCTGGTAACTTTATAAACTTAGAGCTACCATCTCTCCTAAGTAAGAAATGAGAGGAGGTTCTGAGAACAACCAGATGGAGAGAATTGACCCACTCTTTTCATGGGGAAAACCAAAAGCCAATATTTAGTCAAGGAGATGATTCTATAACAAAGAAAAAGTAGAATCTAATCCTCAAAAAAGACATCAAGATGATAACTTTTCGAAAAGATTCACCACAAGAAACTAAGTCTTAGAAAGAACCTTCTAGCACCCGCATAGCCACACCGGTTTCTGCAGGAGATGAGTGAGGTCACACAGGAAAGAACTTCCTGGGTCACAGAGGAAAGAACCTCCTATTCTTCCAGGCCTTGGGCTCCCCACCCTGTGGGGTTTTGACAAGGACACAGGAGTTATCTGTTCCACAGGTGTCACGTAGACGTGTGTGTTCAGCCTGCCAATGTCACCTAAAAGGCTCTGAAAGTTTTACTTAATGCTTCTCGGGTTGTTTTTTAGGTTGAATGAGATCTTCAAACTGCAAATGGAATTTTTTCACAAAACAATTTAAAGTTTATTAGAAAGACAGTTCGTTGGACCAAACAAGAATATTCTTAAAAACAAGAATTATGGGAGAATGGACTCAGAAGGCCAAATATTAGAGTATTTGGCTACAAAAAAAGAAAAATGGAGTGTTTTTAGGAGGCTGGCAGGGCAGTGGACCAGAGAAGAAAAACTAAACACAAACCTAAGTACATGCATAAATTTAGTATGTGATTACAATTCTATTTCAGTCTGGTTGGGAGAAAAATTAAAGTTGATGATGGTGCCCTGGCCGGTGTGGCTCAATTAGTTGGAGCTTCACCCCGTAAACTGAAAGGTCACAGGTTCAATTCCCAGTGCATGGGTTGCAGGTCCCCAGTGGGGGTGTGTGAGAGGCGATGGATCAATGTTGGTCTTTCACATCAGTGTTTCTCCCCCATCTCTCCCTGCCTTCCCCTCTCAGAAACCAATGAGCATGTCCTCCAGTGCAGATGAAAAAAAAGAAAAAGATGATCACAAATTGGGTGAATCGTTTAGAAAAAGGTAAAACCAAATTTTAGTCTTTGTAAAATATTCATTAGAACATATTCTGATATATTCTGATGAGAGTTAAATGTATAAGAAGGAATGAAAAACAGTAACAGAACAAGATAAAATATAAATTAAAATTTAGCCAATACTGGGGTGTCAAAGGTGTTAATAACACAAAATATTAGAAGGAATCTCAAAGGAAAAGACTTGATAGCATTGGAAAATGGAAAATTTTTATAAAATTAAGAAAATGGAAACTTTTTATAAGATTAAGAACAACTTTTAAAAGACATCAACAGACCAGGTATAATATTTGTAATATATCTGACACACAAAGAGAGAACAGTATTAGTAAACACACAGCATGAGAACCAGGGTTAAAAATAGAAAAACACGATTTACTAAAAAAAGAGAAAGAAATGACCAATAAACAAGAGCCCATGTTCAGCTTCTCTAGTAAACAAAGGAACAAAAATTAAATCAAGATATTTTTAACCACCAAATTGGCAACCATTTCAAAACAATAACATCCAGGGTTGGTTATAGATGAAGCAAATAGATATGCGTGCTCATCGTTGGGGTGTGTGTAAACTCCTGCAGCTTTTTTGATGAGAAAAAAACACAGTGGTTCAAACCTTGCATATCATTCTAAGCCTTTAACACATTTATATGTTTCAGTCCATCAAATACACATGCAGGAAATTCTCCTTGGAAACTATTTATAGATATGCACAAAATTCACAGAGAGATAAACTGCAATCTTATTTGTAATAGCCAATGGCTTCAATCAACAAAACACCCCCCAAATGTGTTAAATTCCTTATTTTGCATCAAATGCAAATAGCCAAAATCAAATCTCATAGCCATAAAATAGTTGTAAATAATATTTAATGACTTCAGAAAATACTACCACTATAGTAAATGAAAAGGCACATTTCAATGTGTATAACATGATTCCAACTTTGTAAAGAGAAATTTAAATACATACACATTTTTCTAAAACTATACCAAATGTTAATGGTGATTATCTCTGGGTGGTAGCATATGGGTGATTTAAATATTCTCCCTTATATTTTTATATATTTTCCAAATTTTCTACATATAAACATGTCATCTTTATAAACAAAACATTTTTTCTTTAATATAATGATTTTCTTAAGCAGATTTTAAGTTCCTCAAGGGCATCTTTAAAAAATTGAATCTGCCATCCACAGCACTATAATTCTTGCAGGACACAAGTCCAGGGTTATTTTAAATGCAACAGATAACTAATAAATATGTATCTGATTAACAAATATCCTTCTTGTGTTTTTTGTGTTCCTTTCGGAAGACTACCTGAGATATATTTAAAATATGACATCCTATCAGAAAGCTCTTTCCTCACGTGGGCACGTGCCACATGCTTTGGCCTGCTCTGTGGGGGACAGACTGCAAACCCACTACCTGAAAGGGTTAACTTCGGGCACTTGCGGCCACCTGTTCAGCATCTGCCACATGGCGTTTATTTCAAGGGCCCCCAAGGCTCACCAGCTCAGGAAAGGGATTTTTGCTTTGCAGTGGATATATACACAAAGGCAGAGCCAAGGCAAATAAGAAACTCTCCCGGTCCAGAAATAAACATTTCTTAAACAACCCAGACAATGAAATGGATGATAGCCTTTTCTCCCAGAACTTTTTTGTAATTACGTTTTTATTGACTTTTCAGAGGAAATGAAAATGGCTAACATGTAATTGACTAAAAGAAATAGAAGTAATAAACCAAGCCTGAAAAAGTCTCGAGGAAATGTGTATATAAGGTAAAATAACTCTAATGTGAAAATCTATTATATTATGCTGAAGTCATGTAATTGCCTACACGTGCTCCTCTCCCCATGGAAAGAGCTGAGTGCGCTGCTGTGATACGGCGCTACAAGGAGGGCTCAGGTCTCTTTCCAAATCTGCATATCCTCTGAGTATTTTAAAGATTTTATTATTTTTATTTATTTATTTTTAGAGATAGGGGAAGGGAGGGAGAGAAACCTCCATGTGTGGTTGCCTCTCTTGCATGCCCTACTGGGGACCCGGCCCCCACAACCCAGGCATGTGTCCCAGCTGGGAGTCAAACCAGAGATCCTTTGCTTCTCAGTCCAGTGCTCAGTCCACTGAGCCACGCCAGCCAGGGTTCCTCTGGGTATTTTAAATTGTACATTTTGAAAGCAGTTATCAGTGCCGAATTCTAAATTCTACATGAAAGATCTGTGGAAGGGGTGGGATGTGTGTGTCTATGTGGATTTTAACAAGCTGTTTCATGATAACCTTGTAGCCAAGAAGATTAATTACTTGATGAACATACATACAACATATTCACCAAAGGATTGGTACATGGAGGCCAGCCTGCACTGAAATGGTTAGTTGTATACCACTGTATTTTCAACATAACCATTAATGTAGCTTCCATCAGTGATCCTAAGTGGCTGATCAGAATTATGAGCAGAGACTGGGAAGAAAGATGGTGAGGCCTCAACTTACACATGCCCCGTAAACCCCATATTTAGGGTAGCCCTACTCCTTACCCCTAAATGCCTATGCTTTGAGTAATCAGACCATGGTCTTGATGGGGGGGAGGGGAGTATCGTATCACTCACATGCTGGGTAGAAAAAAAGTTAAGACCTGCTGACATTGGTAAAAATAGGAAAGGCGAACTCATTAAATCTGTGAGTAGAAAATTATAGCTAATAATCTAATGACAAAATCATGCTCTGAACTGATCTTGACAGGTGGAAATGAAGACATGAACATAACAAGGAGATATTTGATAGGGATGCATTAGGAATATTAGGCCCCGACCTTGGGCCCAAAGGTCAATGCGCAAACACAAGGTGAAGCAGAAACAGCTGAGTAACGGTTCTGGTGGAGAGTGCCGGGGTGCTCAGGTACCGCTGTGGGGGCCAACCGGAAGTTCAGTCCTGAGCTCTATGCATGGAGTTACAGAATTTAGAATGAAGACGTTGGCATACTCTTGCCTTGGTCAGAGTACACCCAAAGGGCTGCAGGTCTAGCCCTCTGGGGAGCATCTCCCAAGGGGAGATAGACCAGCAGGACTGCAATCAGAAGACAGTGAAAGAGTGCTGGCAGCTCTCTGGTCACAGCGTGGGAGGAAAGGCGTGTTAAACCTAAAGGAGGAAGGACTTGGGAGTCAGTGGGAGGGCACGGGTTGTCTTCCAAGTTTCGGAGACCATGGAAGAATCCCTGTCCTGACTGGCTAGGGTCCTATTCTCTGTGCTTTTACAGCACTGCATCCCTGTGGTAGAAACTTGTCTATGGGTTAACTTCCTCCCACAAGACTGCAAGCTCTTTGAGCACAGAGACTGCCTACTTTCTTTGTCTCTTCAGCATATAGTAGATTCTCAATAAATGTTTTTGACTATAAATAAGAATTTGATTTGTGTCTGGCTTCTAGAGGTAGATAGCCCCTATGATTGGTAGTTGGAAGCTGTAGCAAAGCAGATTTACAGCTCAATATAAAGAAGTGTTAGGAAACTGAGTTCAACTAAGTGAACTTGCCAACCTCAGGAAGCAATGGCTTCAGCCACAGACTGAATGACCACTTAGCAAGCTCAAAGGAGTTCAACACTCAAGGAGAGAGTTGGAGAAGATCTTTAAGATGTTGTCTTTCAAGCCTGTGATTTGTGACTCCACCCAAGGATGCACACCATTCTCCTTTACAAAGGCACACCAGGCTAAGAAGAGTCTAAGTGTTCCCAGAGGCAGATGAAGGGCCACTCTGGTTTCCTTTGCCAGAACACCTTGGAGGAGCTATAGGTCCAAGGTCAGATGAAGAAGGACCACCACATAACTAAGACCCTGCAGTGATGTGTCTTCATCTCAGTTAGCAGGTCTCCATCTTCATTCCACCAGGCGGTCACCCTACCTCTTCCTTTGACTTCATGTTTCCCCAACCCAAACTGCTGAATTAACTCTGCTCTCCTTTATCTTCCCTTCTTTGGGCCTCATCCCAAAATTTCCAAACCAGGCTGGTAACTTGATCTTGACTTATGACTCTTCCATGCCATCCACCTTCACATTTCCATTCTGGATGCTTCCCAGTGGAATGTGTCACACTGGAAAGGATCACTTGGGGGCCCATCAGTTCCACTCTGGCCTCAAGTATGAGGGGATGTGGGGCACAGGAAGTAGCCCTGGCAGAGGGGAGGTGTGTGATGGCCTAGAGTCCTCAGCTTGCTCAGGAACGGGCAGCAGCTCCACCCACCTCTGCATGGCCACCATAGTGGCCACCTGCAGGGGTGCCACCGTCTGTACAACCTGTGTAGCTTTGTGTGGGGCAGTGGCCCTGACTCTGGGCACCCAGGGCAGGCAGTAGCCCAAGGGCAAGAGCCTGAGTGTGGATGACACAGATGGCCTAGGAGTTTCCTGGGCAGCCTCTAGGCTGTGGTAAGTAAGCCCTTCAGGGACATGCCTGTATTTCATCAGGCATGATGGTTTCTGGTCTAGGGGTCTCCCTGGGTTACTGTCACTGCCTCAAAGAGAAAGAGAAGAGTTCCCAGGAATTATATCCATTACAGAAACCCTATTCTATGGATGCAGGGTCCAAGAAAGCCAACAGCTATAACTACCCCCACCTTCTCCCTCCCCAGTGCCATTCTGAACTTGGGCTTTAGATGAGAAATGTCAGGAGGGCTAATGTCCAGTTAGCAAAGGTGGGGCTACAGGAGTCTCCAGGACCCAAAGGCCAGCCAGGGTCCATCCAGGGACTTTAGATGAGCTGCATTCTGCACCAGGCAAGGTCTGGCATTTGCAGTGGGCACTGAGACCTTATACACACAGTAATAGATTGGTGCTGGCAGAAGGAAAATATTGCAGATTAGCTGGAAGGACAGTTTGCAGGGCAGGGATCCAAGCAGGAAGAAAATTAATTGCTTGGTTCTCACACTGTAATTCCATCGGTTTTCTTCCACAGGCATCTAGTCTCTCTGTGCAGACCTATTTCCCGAAGCCCTGTTACCTGATTTCTGAATGGCCCAAATGCTTCTTGGCCAGTTCACAGAGCACCGACTCTCTCCCTCTCTTCCTCTCCACATCGAGGGAGAATGGTGTTGCCCAAGTGAGCTGCTTTGGGCTCAGGTGAACAGCAGAGATAAGCCCTGATTCATTTTAAATAGAGTGCAGCCAACAGACACAGGGGTGGGATGTGTGTGTGTGTGTACGTGTGCATGTGTGTTCAGAGGGGAGCCTGGCAGGAGGAAAGGCAGCCTGTAGGGATCAGGAGGGGCTGAGAATTTCTCAAATGACATTCTAAGCCATTTCTGTAATGCTCCCCTAACAGCTGCTAGAGCCAGGTAACCGTCCGTCCTGGCTCTGCCCAGAACCAGAGCCACCCTTTCACTGAGCGACAGGGAATGGTCACAGGGCTAACACACACCCGGCTGCTCTGAGTCACTAAAGGAAGGGGTGGTTCACTGATTTGTGGGGATGATGCTACTGTAAAAGGACCCACCCAATGAGCACCAAGCACAACTCTCCCAACATGCACACACACACACACACACACACACACACACACACACACACACTGGCCCATCAGTGTCCTGGAGGCAGCATGGGGGCCTGAGGAGAACCTGGGATTCGGAGGTGAAGAGACCCAGCTCCGCGACCTACATGAAGTTGCCATTGTAACATCCGTCTCACAAGGCTGCTGCGTAAGCCAGATCATATTAGCACAACCTAACACATGGGGAGATTCCATAACATTTCTTTCCTCTCCAGGGTCACGGCGGCAGGTATCCAAAGTCCTATAGACTCTGCTCTCTATTCCTCATTTTTTAATAATTCTTCATTTGGGACTGTAGCCCTTGATCTGAGAAAATTTGGTTGTCCTTTTCTTTCAGCTCCTTCCAAATTTAGCTGAGGTCCCCTCAGCCTTTGGCTGAGAACTGATATAATCTCTACAATATAATACTTGGGCCTGGAATGTAATGACAGGAAGCAAATGAAACAGTTGCTATGTGCATTTTTGGTTGCTAAGATTATTTTATGCTCTTCTGTATACATTACGTTCCCTTATTTAGACACATGTGCACCAGAAATCCATATGGATTTTCCTTAACTATGTCTCTTTCCCCTTTGCAAATCAGACTTCATGCTATATCAATCTCAAGAAGAGAAAATAGTTAATTCATTCATTTGCTGACTTGCTCGCTCACTCATTCATTCAACACACATCTACTGAGAACCTACCATCTGCCAGACCTGGGTCAAGTGCTGGTGACAAAGAGGAATCAGGTGTAGTCACTGCTCCTGAGGAGCTGTCAGTCAGCCAGGGCAGATGTCCCCCGCCACCAGTACATGAGGACACAGTGAGTGCTCTGACAGAGGTGTGTGGAGGGGTCATTAGAAGATAAAGGATCACTGGATTCCTCCTGGGGGTCTTCGGAAAAGCTACGGTAATGACAGGAAAGTCAAATCACAAAGGCCAAAGTTGAAGTTGGTCAAGCACACAGGTTTGGAGAAGGGCTTATCAGACGGTCAGGGAAGCATGGAATTATACAGCAGGTACAGGGTGCATTCCGTGCATTTGCAGCAATGAACAACAGGGGGCGTCCAAATTCATTCCAGGAATCTGGAATGGGCAACAGTGTCAGCTTTCTTAAGAAACTGTAGAAACTATGCCCATCTTATTGGGCCTTCAAACATTTCGTTAAAAGTTGAGGATGACTGTAAGACAAGTTCTGAAGTAAATCAAATACAAATGCAGAAGTCATTCGAAAACCCCAGCACAGCGGCAGATGTGACTGGTGGCATACCTTCGAGAACCTTGCAGGTGGCATCTCATGAGGACATGTACCCTCTGGAAGGTAAGTGGGGAAAGAACCTGGGCTCCAGGAAGTAACAGCAAAGTGGAACATGAGACCATAGTGCCACAGTCACCTAGCACAGGTGAGGAACAAAGGCCCAGAGAGGTAAGGGGACTGTAGGCTCACCTGGCAGAACCATGACTGGAGCCCAAGTGGACACATTCCCCATCAAATGGTCCCAGATGGGGAGTCAAGATTCTGTGCCGCGAGGGACAAGGTCATTTCCTACCTAGTGCTACTCACTTCTCCAGACTCCTCTTTTGCCTTCTCACCTACACGTGCTACTCCCACCATTCTGCCTCCCTCGTGATTCCTAGAATAAGCCATCCCCTCTCCCCCACCTTGGTGGGTAGTGTGTCTGCTGCTCCCTCTGCCTGATGCCTCTCTTCCAACCCTCTCATCCCTCCACTTGGCTAACATCTACTCATTTCTGCTCATCGTGCTCCTCTTCCAGGAAGTCTTTCCTGACCCTCTAAGGCTGTTAGGTGGCCCCTTCCATGGGTTCTCATGGCAACCCCCAATACCCCTATAAAAGCAGCGCACTGTACCTCCACACGGTAAATGCCAGGCCACTGACCTGTCTCCCCCAGTAGAAAGCAAGCTCCTTAGGGGCAGAGCCCATTCCTTTCTCATCTTTGTTTCCTGAACATCCAGCACAGCACCTAGAGCAGGCTCTCAATAAATGTGTCGCAACGATGACTGAATCCTCTCCCATTGCAAAGTGAGGCTTTAAAAGCAACTTCATGGTCTCCTAATCTCATTCCCTTGCCTGAAGATGGCCGTTGAACATAAACAACCGAAGTGCACTACTTATTTGTAGAATACACAAAATGTATATTGTACAGCCATTGTGTTATAGCCCCTTACAGCATCCATGCACATATACTGAACCACTTAGCCCCCACAACAAACCTGCAAACTAGATATTAGCCCAGTTTATGGCTGCCTTTCCTCTGGTCGCCCAGACAGGCAGTAGTGTAGTCAGGCTCTTCCATACTCTAGAGTCCGGGCTCTGGAAACTTCTCCCACTGCATTCCTGGTGGAGGCAGGTGCTCACCATGTGCCTTTGTACTGTCCTTGAGATGCAGGTTTTTCCACTTTTGTGAGCTGATGCCAGAACAGACAGCTTCGAGCAAAATACCGTTGTGGTTCTGCTCCACAATGTCAAGGCGAAACGAACAGCATTTGGTTTGCTCAGATAGAAGTGAAAAAGGATTAGAACAGGATTTTTGTGGGCACAGGAAAGCATGCAACTTCAATAATTAGCCCCCAAGAGCAAATTTTGGGCGACAATTAAATTCTTGCTCAGAACAACACATTTCTCATGAAAATAGAAATCACCTCTTAGGTTTCCTACAGAGCAAACTGGCCATGTAACAAGAACATTTGGGTTCTTTAAAAACATCAACAGCAACTGAAATCAACAAAATCAAATTTAAAATATCCTCTTGCGTGGGAAGGCCTGCAGACCTCTGAAGATTTCTGCCAGATAGGATGTTTCACCTGTACTTCCCATGGATATGAACAGAACAGGTGTACTTCTCCTGGACAGGGAGAAAACAGGTGCGTACATATATAGTCAGTATTCAAACACAGACCACAGAAATGGGATGGATAATATATATTGCTGTGCTCTGTGGGCAAGCGAGGGTATTGAAAGTTTATGAGGGACCATAGGTCATATCTTAGGACCTATCGGAAATATCTGACTGTTCAGTCACAATAAGTTACAGAAGCTAAGGGCCAGGATAGGGTCCTGCGTGTAGCCACTTTCAAGGCTCGGTACCGGGAGGTGGGCCCAGCTGTCAATGAAGGCCCAGCATGGCACGGAGACCAAGGAGTAGGGGGGACTCCAGCCACAGCTCAAAAACCTTTCAGAAGCAGCAGTTTTTGGAGAAACACAGTGTATTTTAAGCAGAGTCAATAGATGGGAAATGGGAGTTTTTACACACAACTCAGGCTCACCTGGGGTTCTCCCACCCCACTAAAAACTAAGTTTGGTTTGAACTGCAAAGCCCCAGAACATTTCGGGGAATCCCTCAGAGGGTTATGCTCTCAGGTCACTGCCGCCTAGGGACCCCTGCTTCCAAGGCACGCTGGCTCTCCTTTAGCCCTCTAGATCAGTGCCCACCTTCCCCTGCTCTGTCCCATTGGCTGGGTGTCTGACATGCCTGGGCTACATCGATGGGCTCCCTTGTCTTTGGGCTTCCAGTGGGGGTTGGGTGAGCCAGGCAGGTAGCAGCAGGACATCAGAGGGGAGAGAAGGACGAGGTCAGGGCATTTACCCCCTTTCCCTGGGGGATCCTCTCCCAGGGGCTGCGAACAGCTGCAGCCTCCTGGTTCTAGGACTTGCTCCCTGCCTTTGCTCCTTCTGGCCTTGCCCTAGAAATAGCTCCCCACCGTTGCTGCGTTGGCTCCCATTAACTCTGCCCGCCTCCTTGAAAACATGCAGGACCCAGTCCGACTGGGTCATTTGTTTCATCTCAGAACCTTCAGGATGCACATGTATTGCCCCTGTTTGTAAAACTCGGTCCTTCTTCAATTTCTGGAAGAAAACTACACCCATATACAGCAGTTACCTCTGCAGTAAACACTGCTGGTTTGTGGGCCATCTCATACACTACAGAAGAGAACACAGGCACCTGCGCCTGGGGGTCCCTGATGGAGGCACTTACAGCCCAGCTGGCAGCGGCTCCCATCTTCTCCACCCACACCTCTACCTCAAAGCCCACCAGTTCCTTAGAGTGACCACTGTAAGTGTTTTGTATCTCGGGTTCCTGTTGACATTTTTCTCTCCCTTTTTTACCCTCTATTCCAAGTTACTTACCAAGGAATTTTCCTAAACAAAGACACTTCTTTGCTGAAGAGAAAAATCTAGTGCCACCTCTTAAAATATCAATAACGAGATCCTTAGAAGAGTGGAAAAGTGAACATAAAACACTCAACAGGTCAACTCCCAGGTGACTTAGACGGGCCAGTGGAGAGATTTTGCAGACTCCAGGGCAGGGCACTGGGAGGGCGCCCATCTTAGCCACAGCTTAGATTTAAAAATCAAAGCAGAGGAGAGGCCCAAGTCCTGGAGAGGACGGCCGAGGAGGAAGGGGCACCTGTCAAACCACGTGAAAAGTCGGTGTCAGCATCGAAGACTGGCTCTGGCCCTGAGGCCCACCACCCACTCAAGCAGTTGGATCAAGGCTGGTCCCAGAACTTGAACCTGACAATGGGCCACCCATTGTGAGAGATGGAGAAACCAAGATGGAAAAAGTAAAGACGAGGCTGGCCCAGAGTACCCTTTCATTAAGACATAAAAGTGTTTTTCCTTGCATTATTAAAGAAACAAAATTATGTCATCCAAGACTAAAGAAAGAATAAACCATGACCAAAATATATTTAACACAAATAGGCAAGGAGTATGGGAAGGAAAAATGCTGTGGTATTAATAAACCACCATAAATTTCCTGCTTCCCATCTTAATAATACCGTGAAATACAAAAGAAATAAAATAAGGTGAGTGCATTCACTCCTTTGAAAACTGTAATTGAAGGAAAACTCCCTGTGGATGTTGTTAATCTAAAGAATGACAAAAATAACTACTTGAATATTGCCTTACCTTTTCTAAAATCCTTCCAGATTTAATACCACATTTCAGCGATATCACAGAGACAAAATCAAGGGGTGGCTAGATTATATGACTCAGCGCACAAAAATAAGAACAAACCCCCCAGTCTCTGAAACCAGGGGTAAGGTTTTACCACTGTGACACAGGTCACCCACCCTGTGTGGGGAGCAGCCACAAAAAACTGAGCACTGATGGAACGTCCACTTGGCAGCTGGAAGAGAAGCAAGGTAGGGCTGCCCCGCACTGCCTACCACCTTCACCCTCTAACCCTTTTTGGCCTTTCTCAGTAGAACCACCCACAGTTATGGGGAAAAATCATCCCAAACTATATAAGACTGAAACGGGTCATGTATCACTCATGATTAATTTACTGGCTGATGATGCTATAGATTCAAACTTACCACACAATATAAAGGACTTCTGCAATAGTGTCAACAATAAGAATGAAGAAAAATAAATGGATAGCATATAAAAACACCCTTTAAATACAAATTTACTTAACTACATGGCAAAAGAAATCACTGTATTAGGTTTTGCTTTATTTCTTTTTTTAAATTTTATTCCCTTTTTTACTGAGTGTTTTCTAAATACTGGTTTTTTTCTTTATTATTTATCTTCTCTCTTTTTAAAGATTTTATTTATTTATTTTTAGAGAGAGGGGAAGGTAAGGAGAAAGAAAGGGAGAAATGTTGATTGGTTGCTTCTCACATGCCGCTGATTGGGGACCTGGCCCACAAACCAGATATGCCTGACTTGGAGTTGACCTGCTGACCTTTTGGTTTGCAGGTCAGCACTCAATCCACTGAGCCACACCAACCGGGGCTCTTTTTTTTTTTTTAATGTGTTCGAATAATCAACTGTAAATTCAATGTGGAGCAAAATAAAATACTGTTGCAAATTGAAACAATATATCATATTAAAAAAACAAAATAAAATAAAGTTGATCTGATTATTTACCAGCAAATATTGGTCCTCAAAATTAACCAAGTGAAGTGAAATGTTGCAGAGTCACGCATCTTAGTAACATCCTACTCTGCTCACAGTCCTTCCTAATTTAAATTAAATCAATGTTAGACTCTTGGTGACTACTGGAAAGAAACATATACTCATTAATGTCTAACTTGATCACAGATAACTAAATACAGCCATGTTATGTGGTTCAAAAATCATCTTTTACATTGGCCAACTCTTGAAACATCATGGCTGGCAAATGGTCAAACGAAAACAGGGTTAAGTTGCCATCATTTTTATTCCTCTGTGAATAACTCAACTCCAGATTAATTTACTGTCAAACAAACAAAGGCACTTCTGGTGGGTGAGCAGCAAAGGGGCAGCGTAGCCCAGAATATTCCAAGTCTCTGAGCAGACAACAAGGAAGGAAGAGCTCCAACCCATCACAACAATACCTCTTCCCAGCTATGCCCTTTGGTCATGACCTTTGGCCTGAACCAGGCCCGAGTTTAAGTTGGTGGTGGACGGTCTGTGAATCATAGCTCGAAACCCACAGGGGCCTTGGCACTGAGGAGCTGACGATTTGCTGGGGAGGATCAGACTGCTGCCCCTCGGAGAAGCACAGACTGCTGGGAAGAGGCCTGAGACCCAAACACTTCCTCTTCAGATGCCAGTTTGCACAGTTTTGCTTTCTTCTGTTTCAGTTACCCACAGGCGACTGGTTAAAATATCAAATGGAAAATTCCAGAAATAAATGAGTTATAAGTTTTAAGTTACGTGCCATTCTAAGTAACGTGATGAATTCTCAAGCTGTCCTGCTCTGTCCCACCTTGAATGTGAATCACCCCTTTGTCCAGTGTGTTCAAGCTGCGTGTGCTTCCTGCCCCTTAGTCACCTAATAGCCAACTCAGTGCTTGGGTTCCAGTCGCCCCTACTTTTTACCTACTAATGGCCCCAAAGCCATTCACATAACTTTTATTACAGCGTATGGCTATAATTGTTCTATTTTATTACGAGTTATTATTGTCAATCTCATACTGTGACTAATTTTAGTTTAAATTTATCATAGATGTGTATATATAGGGAAAATATAGTATGTAAAAGGGTCAGTACTATCCGCAATTGTAACCGAACACAGGTCTGGTTGCCTGATGCTATGAAAGCCAATAGTGGAGAGGCAGGTGCTGATGGAAAAGAAAGAGGCTTATTTTCAGATGCCTGCCACCTGAAACAGAATGTCTCAAAGCCCATCCCCACCTCTCAGTGGAGGCAGAGGATTTCACAAGGAGGGAGAGGGGAAGAGAACAAAGAGGTCTAGGGGGAGAGTTGGAAAGTTCTCCATGTACAGATGGGCACAGTCCGTTCTGATAAGCACGTGATGGTCCGGTGTCTGTCATCCTGGGTTAGTCATCCTGGCTTCTCGTCATCTTGGCTTCACATCATTGTGGATCCATGGTTGAAGGTCAGCAAATCTCCAAGAGCTGGGATGCCTCAAGGTCAGAATCACTGTCTTTTGAAACTAGTTCCTAGAATTCTTAACTAAACATGCTACCTATCAAAGTCAGCGCTTACAGACACAACATCGAAAGAATGGTGGGTAGGTCAGTTTTCCACTGTTACACAATTATAAGCATCCACCGAGGGTCTTCAAATGTATCCCCTGCTGATGAAGGGGGACTACTATACCAGGACGGCCAGACGCCACAGGGTAACACTCGCCAATGTGGAAATTGGAAAAAGGCTGTGTGAAGGCACTTAGACGCTGTGCTGATTTGAATTCTGTTCAGTGAGGATTCACTCCCCACCCCTCCCACCATAAGAGCACTATACTTCCCCTCACCGTGACTGCTGGGCGTGGCCATGTGACTTGATTGGGTCAATGCAATGTGAGCAGACACTGGAAACAGGCTTGCCCACGTGGCCTGCCTTCTTCTACAAAGAGACCATGCCCTAGGTGGTTTACTGACCCCAACAGAATGACAGGCATGTGGACCAGGCCTGGAAGCAACCTGCTGCCTGGAGCGGAGCCCAGAAGAGCTGGTCTACATCAGTCAAACCACAGTTGATCTGTAGAATACGAACAATAAATAAACACCAGTGTTGCCTGTCACTGAGATTTTTGTGGTCGTTGGTTATACATCAGTAATTGTCTAAAAAGTAAATAATTCACCATACAGAGGAAAAGAAGACAGCACCTATGAGGGCCAAGCTTTGAGGGGGAACAGTGGTTCTGGGTTTGAAGACCTCCAGCACCAGAAGCTGCCCCAAATGGTGAGTTATCATGGGGATAGGCTTGCACCCCGAACGAACTGGCTGACTGAGTAAAAGGCGAGAGTTGTCCCCTTAAAGAGGTGCAACACTGGGAGCCTTCCCCTTTGTGAAGCACACCCTCGGCTGCACATTACAAGGGCGTTATCACTCTCGGTGCAGCACTGAGACTGTGCAGGATGGCTGCCAGGACCACTGGGCTAGGGCTAGGGCTGGGGTCAGGGTTAGGGTTAGGGCTGGGGTTAGGGTTGAGGCTGGGGTTAGGGTTAGGGCTGGGTTAGGGTTAGGGCTGGGGTTAGGGTTAGGGTTAAAGGAGATGAAAGAGCAGAACCTGCCACCTCTGTTCCAACAGCAAGGCAGCAAGCAGCACCTTCTAAAGATAAAAAGTGAGAATAATCAGAACTCACTTTTTGACATGGTACACAATCTAAGAATTCAAGAATATGCCATTGGAAGTTCTAAAGTTGGGGTAGAATAAGATGGGTCTCCCACTAACCTGGGAGGGTGAGAGCTCCTGTTTTGCACTGAGATGCTACTTTGGAATGATATTGTTTATGCTCCAGGTTGGTGACATGGAGCCTAGTAACAACCCTGACCATAAGGGATGTGATGGCCCAGGCTCTGAAGAAAGCCCAAGTAGATCACATAACCCCATCATAATCACTAACTCTGGGCTCCTACTCTCCCTGCCCTGAAGTCCCCTGTCTCAGAACCCTCTCCCTACAAGTCCTATGTCACCATCTCCCCATTCATTTCTATTGTGGAAGGACTGTCATGAGTTCATGTCCTTGACAGATTTACAGCTGAGGCCCCATATGCATGGGTATCAATCCTCAAATATTGGGAGATGGAGTTTCCTGTAAATTCACTATACTCTGGTCTGGAGCTTTGAGTCTTTAGCTAATCATTAGAAATCTTGTTTCGATGAAGTAGTTCAAATCCAAATGTTGTCACCATGAACAGGGCTCCCTGCAAATGTTCTTTTTGTGTAACATATCTAATTGCTGATGGAACATATTTTTTGAGAAGTAGAAAATACCCTTTTCTTTAAAAAATTGTTATTTATTTATTTTTAGAGAGAGTAGAAGGGAGGGAGAAAGAGAAGGAGAGAAACATCAGTGTGCGGTTGCCTCTCATGCACCCCCTGCTGGGGACCTGGCCCACAACCTAGACATGTGCCCTGACTGGGAATCGAACCGACTACCCTTTGGTTCACAGACCAGTGCTCAATCCACTGAGTTACACCAGCCAGGGCAAGAAATACCTTTTTCACAAAGAATTTTTTTACTCCAAAATGGTTAAAACTTTTTTTCATTCTTCTAGGCAAAAGCCAGCATGGAGATAACTGCCAGTGTTCTCAGGAACCTGTGAACTGTCGTGCCCAGACTCATGTGCTGAGACACAGGAAGTGAGCTTTGTGTCTCTTTAACACAACTTTTACTTGAGTGGGAGCCGTGTCAGGGTTCTCCAGAAAAACAGAACCAACACAAATGTGTGTGTACAGAGAGAGAGGTTTATTTTAAGGAATTGGTTCATGTGTTTGTGAGGTCTGGCAAGTCCAAATTTTGCAGGGCAGGCCAGCAACTGGAGATCCAGGGAAGAGTTGATGTTGGAGCTCAAGTCCACGGGCAGTCTGGGTCAGAATTCCCTCTCCTGGGGGGACCTCAGGTTTTTCTCCTTAAGCTCTTCAACTGACTGGATGAGGCCCATCATAGTTTGGAGGGTAATCTGCTTTCTCAATGTCTACTGATTTAAATGTTAATTATATCTATAAAAAAAAAACACTTTCACAGCAACATCTAGACTTGTGTTTGACCAGCAACTTGGTACCATATTGACACATAAAATTTTTTTAAATTATAGAAGCAAAATAAAAAATATTTGAAAAGCTTTGACAAAAGATGTATAACCAGATATAGCCTATAAGAATATTGTAACTAATAAACTTCCCATATTATGTACATATTTTTGTGGTTGGCAATGTTTTTTCAAAAGTATTTAGCTTTTTGTTGAAGTAATTTGATAATCCTTAAAAATACTGTGTCCTTCATACAGAAGAATGTACATATGTTCTCACATACACAAGCTTGCCCATAATAGTGCATCCATAAGTCTCCCATATTACAAAACCTTGACTTAAAGAAGTCATGGCAATGAAAAAATGAGACATGCACATTAGTGACTTCTGAAGAAACATTTCTTATTGGAACAGCAGGTCACTGGGAAGACAAACAAACTCTTTAACTGTTGGGAACCTTACACCTGGCTTCTAGCTAAAAACATTGCATTGATTACAGGACCCTGTGCGCTCCACAAAGCCAATCGGCTACAGGTAAATGAGGTGTGCATGCGCTCCCCAAGCCAATCAGCTACAGGCACATGAGGTGTCCACGAGTACCAGTTGCACCCAAGTAATCAATAAGCGGGCCCTTCTTTGTCTCAAGCTAGCCAATAGCAAGCAACCTAATCTCCTTCCTCTCCCTCCCCCCTATATATATACCCAGTTCGGAAAAATAAAGTTTGCAGCTTGATCAGAATCTTTTGTCT
Source organism: Artibeus jamaicensis (assembly GCF_021234435.1). Taxonomy (NCBI): domain Eukaryota; kingdom Metazoa; phylum Chordata; class Mammalia; order Chiroptera; family Phyllostomidae; genus Artibeus; species Artibeus jamaicensis. Next base: position 14,437,292 of record NW_026522056.1, on the reverse strand, counting down.
TGCTGCCATTCTTCGCGCCTCTTGTCCCCCCAACTCATTTGTTCTAGGTAGGTGGTCGAGCCCCAGTTGATTGCTCCGCGGGCCGGAGCATTTAACATCTAAAATATTCCTGGAATGGAAATAGCTCCAATGGGATACAATAACCTTTTAAATTTGAGGGGGGAAGTAATCACCTTATAAGTGATGAAAATTATATAATGTTGATTAAGAGGAAGCTATGAGAAATTCTGGAAGATCAAGGACAAATTTTGACTTAAGCACACTCTGAAAATTTCTCTTCACTTGTGGAAGTGAAGGGAAAATTACTCCAGCTCCTAGAGTCTGGCCCGATGTAGGACCGAATCCCAAGTCCACCGTTCACTTGCTCTGTGACCTTGAGCAATGACTTCGTGTTTTCTTAATCTCCTTTTCTTCCTCTGCAAAGTACAGATGATAATGCCTACAGCACAGGGTTCTTGAATAGTTCAGTGAGATACTACATAAAAAAATGACTTACATAGTTCCGGACCCATAATAAGTATTCAATAAATGCTAGCTATCATTGGGTTTATTTTGTTTTCCTAAGATATTAATTGCTTGCAGATATAACCAAGCAGGAGAGGGAAATCATTTGTACCTCACCAACTCACACATAGTGCAAAATCAGATAAGACTGATGCCATGAACTGCAGATGAGTCACAGAGCCCGGGTGAGTCAGCAAAGGGCAGTCTCCCCCCGGGTTCTCTGCAGGCAGAGGGCACCTGCCTGCGCTGCGTAAGCAGGGCCTGGCCGGTGACCGTGCGGCTTCGTGGTAGTTTCAGTGCAATGAAGAGGAGAAAATAATCACTCTTCCGTCTTTTTTACAAACAAAATTAAGATATTTAAACATAGATCTTAAAAATTGTGGACTAGTTCCACTAAGAAACATATTGAAACAACACAAGTAGAATAAAGATTTTAAAAAGAAAGCACCCAGGAGCAGTGGCACACCTCCCTCACCAACCCCTAGGATTTGTCTCTTTAATCTCAGTCTTTCGTCGGATGTTAGAATGTCCCTTTCTAACCTCCTGAATGCTTATGACATCCACAGCGCCCACGACTCAGGGATTGCCACCCACTGCCTCTGCCTTTGGAAATGTGGTTGATGTCCATCCGCTGTGGCGGCTGTAGGTCCTGCCGGTTGGCAGAACTAACTGAAGGGGACCCTGATTCCACTGGTTTTGCTTAACTTCCTGGCTGGCTATTCCTCATCTTCACATCACAGAAGCAGAGAGAAAGAGGAAAAAATGCACAACACACCCCTAAATTTGGTAATGACTTTTCTCATTCACGAGAAAAACACTGCCCACTTTCCAAAAGAGTCAAGAAACCTCTCTAAACAGTTTTCTGTAAGGACTGAGAACTTGGTTCACAGGAGTGGGTCAGCCTCCTTTTATCCCCTTCAGGTGAAGAGCCTCTGGTGGCTGCAGAGCTGTAGCTGTCCCTTCACCTCTGGGGTCAGGGGTCAAACAGGAAGTCACTTCCCCTGCAGGCACCAAGAGCCAGTGAGCCCGAGTTTGGTTCCGGAACACTGGCCCTGGGGGCCGGTCTGGGGAAGGAACAGTGACAAAACCCAGCGTCATTCAAGTCCTCCTTGGGCCATCCACAGAGAGGCTTGTGCCAGAAAACTTAGCAGAAAGAAGGGAGGAAGAAAGGAAAGGTGGAAAATGGCCAGAAAAAGCCCCAGTGGAAGGGGGCTTTCCCCACACAGGGAATGTGGCCTGGGTTCGAGTGTAACTCAGAGGAGGACAGGGCTTTCCCTTCCAGAGGTCTTTCTGCTGAGAGCTAAGCTAGACACCGGCTCTGTGTTTCTGTCCATTCTGCTCAGATTCCTTAAGGAAACATTTGTGGACAGAGGTGACTGTGGCCAGCAAGGACCCACCTGATGCCGGGGAGGGTGAGGAGACTTCAGGGGAGAGGGCTGGGCAGAGCTGTTGTTGGATTTGAACAGCTCCTACCTCCAGCAGGCCTGGACCTCCAGGAAAGCCGGTGGTACTGACCTTTGGGGCCTTGGGTGTCCTGTGTGCAATCCTATCCACACATCCAAGTAACTGGAACATTCCTGATAGGACTGGGGCAAGAGAAACAAAAGACCAAGCTGTTGCATCTGTTTCTTTAAGACTGTCCCTTATCTTGCGTCTTGTCCTGTTGTCCTGCCCTCCCATTTCCTGGCTCAGCAGACGAGGGAGTCAGTCTCTACCACTGGACAGAAGACAGCCAGTTGGCACCACAGGCGGTCTGGTCACTTACTGTGGGGTCTTCCCTCCGCCTGGTCTCCCTCCATCCCCACCGGCCTATCAGAGCTCACAGAGCGAATGCCAGGTGGTGTGACGCGCACAGAAGAAGGCAGCCGAGACAGCTGTCCCTGGCCACTTGGCAAGCCCCGTCCATCTGTTCCTCTGTTCGACTTGAGAAACAGAAGGGGCGGCTCCATGGTGGGCGGTCCCAGAACAGGTGGTTAGACCCGCAGGGCCGGTGATGTGGGTCCAGGAAGATGGGGCCCAAGACAGAGAAGGGGGGTGGGAGGTCTCAGCTCCAGAGGAGAGGGGCTCCCAGCTGGGCCTGGCCCACCCATGTCACAGTGGGCAGAGCTGGCACCTGGCTGATTACGTCCTACCCAAGACCCTGCTACTCCAGTGGGCTTCAAGGGGTTGGGTTGAGCGACTCTTGCTTTTGAAAGGAGGCCAGTTAGAAAAGCCACAAACAAATCAGAAAAGGTGGTACAACATCACTCTCTTACATCTGCTTTCTGTGATGTATGCTCCCTTTTTACACCACCGCGTGCCATTTTCACCCAGCCCCTAACCTCCCCCCCCTTCCCCAGCCACACGCTGTCTGGAAGGTCCCCACGTTGTCAGTGCCTTCTTGTTCCACCACATGCCCTTGCCTTCCGCGCTGTGACAGCTGACACACGGTCGCGTGTCGAGCACGGCCCTTTGGGTTGGGCTCTATGGAAACTGCCCGGGCCCCACTCAGTGGCCTCCCCCCGGTGTTAAGCCCTTACAGTTGCCTTCTCTCCAGCTGTTTGCTTTGCCAGCAGGAAGTGTCGCCTGTCCATTTGCCTGCTAACAAACTGTGCAATCATAACAGTCAACCCACTCCAGCCCCGGGAGAGAAAGGGAAAGGAATGTTCTGGCCCAGGACCCACGGCCAGGGTGGGGTAGGAGGTTGGCTGGGCAGGAGGAGGGGCTGTGGTTACAGTGGAGGCAAAGACATAAAAAAAAAAAGGAAAAACATTTCTTATCCAGCAGAAAAGCACAAAGCACTGGGGGACAGTGCGGTGGGGGTTGGTTATATAGATGATCCTCACTAAGCACAGGAAGAAACTGGAGCTCAGAGAGGGTGAGTGGCTTTCCAGGTCACACGGCTGGTGAGGAGACTGAGCAGCAGAACAGGGATATGACCCCTGGTTCACCTGAGGTCAAAGTCATGGGTTCTGAGGCTGCCCTGTGCTTCACAGGCTGCCCCTCCAGTGGGAGACGTGCACACACATGTCCCAGGCACCTGAGCAGAGGCGTTTGCTCTCCTGGCGACAGGACTGAGGCAGGATCAGTATCCAAGTGCCCTGGGGTCAGTGGGACAGAGGTCATTCTCAGATCACAGCAGAGGGCTAAGGCCCGAGCTGCAGGCGGGAAGCCAGCAGGAATGGGGGACGAGGGGTGAGCTCTACCCTCCAACCCCCTGGGGAGAAGGAAGCACAAATTCATCTTCCCCACTCCGCATCCTTCAAATCACCAGGACCTACTGACACCGTGGAGTACCACTGGCTGGGAAAGGGAAGTTACTAGCACTATTTCTGAAGCACTTACAATAAAACAGTATGCACACAAAAACAACTCCAAAATTTACTGGTTCCGATCATTAAGCATATATACATATAACATCAGTACACTCTGCTCATCCATGTTCTCATCTTAGTTTGTGGGCCACCTGACATGGTCATTAACTTAACATTTAAAAAATTTAGGAGCAAGTAGTTAGAACGAATGGACAGGGGGGCCATGTCCAGGGTCATCAAGGACAACATCAGGGCCTGAGGGTCCTCGGTGGCCAGGCAGACACTCCGATGGGAAAGTCAAGGGGAGAGGAAATGAGAAGCTGAAGGAACAGGTTTACATAAAGGTTCCTGGAGATACAGACAGAGAGAGTGACTGTCACACGACAAGGAAGGGATGGGTTCACTCTTCGATGCCCACAAGCCCCAGCTGCCCCTTGAGAAATGGAGGGCCTGGGTTCTAGGGCGCACAGACGAGGCAATTACGCAGGTGGTGCCATCTGGGGGCAGTCAGAGGTCGACTAAGGAAACAGAGATGAGTCCATGAACTTGAAGAATGCCTTAGAACAGGGAAAGAACTAGAGGGCCCTGGGCGCGTTACACCACCACACGTCACCCAATCGGAGCGCGGGCCTGCGAGGAAGCTGGGAGGCCTATGACCTGGAACAGTGGGCCTCAGTCACCCCCATTCTTGGGAGGCCACTGTGTGTCCCTGGCCCTTTGAGAAGAAGCATCATCTCTGCCTCACACGGCTCCCTCTCTCTGTTCCCAGGTCAGTGCCCGCCCTCCCATCCCTGGGCGTGTGACATCCGTTTCCTCCATAAACTTCTGGAACAGGCATCCAGTGCCTTCTGAGTGTCTGTAGTGAGCACAAGAGAGTGGACTGGCCCACTGCTCCCACAGTACTAAGTGGAAATCAGGCATAAAGAAGGGCAAAGACAGGGAACCCCTTAAACAGCACTTGAAAAATGCAAACTGGCGAAGAGAATGGGAATGGGTCTCCCTGAGATCCATCCCGTCCTGGGTTCTTGGGGTATAGGTTGAGGAGAGGGAAGGTTTAATTAAAATGTGTTCTTAAAATCAGATTGTTGCCCTTTTTGAGTGATTCTCACTTTAAGAAAATGGCACAAAAATCTAAGCTTAGTGAAATGGACACGCCTCACAATACTATTCACCTTATGAAAGGACACTTCCTTTTGCACGAGCATTTATGGCAGGATATCTTCGACTCCAAACACTATTTGAGAGAGTCCTTTGCACCTCGGGTATTAAGGGAGCTTTGCAATGCAAAGTAGTGGATCCTGCTATCAAAAAGCAGCAGAAAAGAACCAGATATTCGCTGAGGTCACCCTGTCCATGGAGATTTACATAAATTAGCCTCAGCTCCCTAGGCCATGTCTAGTGAGCAGATCTATGCCCGAGTGAGTCAAAGTTTCTGTGTATTTTCAAGGCTTTGACTTAAAGGCTCCCTCTGGCTTCAGTAGAACCGTGTAGCCTTGCATGCATTCTGTCCCCTCCCCTACACCCTCCAACTACTTTCTTGGAGGGCAGAACCCTGACCCACCCAAATGCAAAAGGACAATGATAGCTGCTAGGAAAAAGAAAGTGAATAGCTTAGGGTTTCTTTTCTCTCAAGCAATAGTCTAATGTGGATGTCCCCGGCTGGCAGACCGATTTTCCTTATGTACCGAACAGAGACCCCTCCCCTGTCTCAGGTTCAAAGAGACTTACGCATCCAGTTGGTAGATGCGTAAGGAATGGAGGACATTGTAACCCTGTTTCTTTGCTGCCTTCTGGAAATGGACACACATCACTTTGGTTCACATTGTTTTCATTTTGTTGGTGAAAATCAGCCAACCATGTGGTCCTACCCAGATGCAAGAGTTGCTAAGAAATGTACCCCTGGTTGGCCACTGCTTCCCAGCCAAGGCTCAGTGAGAGGGGAGGGTGGGCAGTCTTCATTGAACAGCGTGACATCTTTGCCGCAAGACTTCGCTGTTTTTCCTTGCATTTCCTCTCACACAAGGTCTTTGTGTGGTGGAAGCTTTGACAGAAGGCCTGAAGATGGCAAAGAAGTTTCACCACCATCCAGGGTGGTACTTTGTTAGGTAAATAAAACCTATTTTGAATTTGAGTGGATAAACAACAACCACTAAAAAGGCTGTGGCACATTTACACAATGGAATACTATTCAGCTGTAAAATAGAAGGAAATCGTACCATTTGCGACAGAATGGATGGACCTAGAGGCTGTTATGCTGAGTAAAATAAGTCAGACAGAGAAACACAAATACCATGTGATTTTACTTATGTGTGGAATCTAATAAAAATAAACAAACAAAATAGAAACAGACTCATAGATGCAGAAAACAGACTGACCGCTGTCGTATGGAAGGGAGGTTGGGGTGATGGGTGGGAAAGGGGAAAGGATTTAGCAGTACAAATTGGTAGTTGTAGAATAGCCACAGAAATGTAGATTGCAGCACAAGGAAAATAGCCAATAATATCAAAATAAATAGGTGTGGGGCCAGGTGGGCACCTGAAGCATCAGGGGGACCACTCTGTAAAGTACGTGATTTCCTAACCATTTGGCTGTACATCTGAAACTAACACAGAATAATATAGAATATAAACTGTAACTGAAAAAATTTAAAAATAAATGAAAAACGACTTGGGAGGACATGGGAAGGAAGTGTGTAGCAAGCCAGTGTTCCCAGTAACATTCCAGTGCTGTGAGCAGATGACCGTCTAAGAGCGGCCAATGAACCCTGAGGTTAGTGTGTATCAAAACGTTTAGCAAAGTCGACCTGACACACTTACTTCTATATGTAATTGCTATCGTGCTTCATAGTAATTAGGCATAAGAGGTAAGCAATATATGTAAATAAATATAGTTAGTTTTGCTTTTACATGCCAAATGAAGTTTTTTGTCCAAAAAGCTGGCAAAGCAGCTTCAAACTGAGTTTTAGAGATACCTATTCTGACAATCCTTTTTCTGCCCAGCCCCCAAGAGCTTCTTGCTGGGCACCTTTCATGGCAGGTTTTTCTAAGCTTTTTCTCTTACTGCTCACCCAGCCCTCAGATCCTTGCTAACTTCGTGTGGCCAGTGGTCAGGGCCCAGATCCATGCACAAGGAGCCCAAGGCTGAGTCAGGAGTTCATACGCGGTTTTATGGAATCACAGCCTTGATCTCCCTGGAACCCCCAGCCCCCAGGCACCCCTCTTTCTGGTCCAATGACTAAGGATCTAGGGTTTTAATCTCCCTGTTGTGTTGTGCTCTTCCTGTGACTGTATCTCTACTAGTTCTGGGGTGCATGGAGTTCCGGGGCCCTTCCCCCATCTACTTCCCATCATTTCACATTTCTGTGTCCTCCGGTAGCTGCTCTCCACATTCTCTCCAGGGATTTTAGCTGCACTCACTGGGAGACACGGGGTGGTGTGTGCTTAATCCATCTTTACAAGAACATGGAAGGTTTTTAAGCAGTCAACGTGCTACAAATAAGGAATGTAGCACTCTATTCCAAGAAGTTCTCATTTGGCCAGGGCAAGGAGACTGGGTTGAAGGCAGTGGTGCTGGGTACCAGGAATGCAGAGAAAAGGGGAGGGCGCGTGCAGGAAGCTAAGACACAGATGCTGTAGGTCAGGCCTGAGGCCATGGCAGCTGAGGTGGAAAGGAGAGGGCAAAGTCTGGATCTATACTGGTGGATTCTGCAGGATCCAATGACCAGTTAGATGCAGAGGTTAGGCGTGAGAAAGTGTCCTGAATGGCTCCCCAGAAAAGGAACAGGAAAAGGAGGAATTTGCCCTATAAATATCAGTCTTTGATCAAATTCGGAGGCGGAGGTTTCTCTCATAGAGCAGAAGAGACAGATTTTAAGTCTCTCCTAGTTTTTCTTCTCGACACCCCAGGATGACTGGCCTTTTGCGCCATCCACTGCACCAAGGCCTTCTCCATTATGACAACGCAGGTTTAGGCCAGCTTGAGGGTCTGGAAAGTTTACTGTTGGCCTGTTCGCTGTTTTTAACAGCACAAGTTCGAAATCGATTCCATTCGCATAGAAAGCCTCCACCGTAAGTTGTGAGGGAGTCACGGGTAGAGCCTTCATTCTGCATGTGCTCCACCAAGCCACCGAATTTTTCAGGTCTGTGTTTAAGAATCTTGCCATTTGTTTCTATGACTTGTTAGCAAAATACTGCTGCATGACATTTCAAATATATAAAACATGTTCGAGTGATCGAAGGAAACTTGAGTTTGCCTGGGTTGTTGGTTAAAGAAGCCAATCACTGAGCTGCTACTGTAGCCGCAGGCGGTATAATGCCTTCTGGTCTGATAGGTTGCTGTGACCACACACAGACAAGTCATGGATATACATTTATGTGTCATGGGCTCCCAATTTACCTGCTAATGCATAATTCAGCTCCCTGCAAATTTTGCATCCTAGCCCCATTATTTTCCAAAACTAGAGGGGATTAGTCACTCCAACCATGGGGAATTTCCTCCTCCCCGAGATAAATATATTTCCCCCTGCTGAGTGTGGGCACAAAGGACTGGGCCCAGAACCCATCTAGCTTGGTCAGAGCACCGAGACCGTGGTCTACTTCACCCCCCTGGTGCCATTTCCCTCTCATTGCAAGACATGTGCCTAACTTCGGGTAGAAGGAAAAACAAAAACCCTAACACTGGAAAGAAATCCCCAGGATACACAGAACAAAGGACAGAGAATGAAAGCCCATATATCTGAGATGGAACTGGATTTTTTCCTGGAAAGGCTTTTGAGAAAGGAATCTGTGGGCAGAAGGAGAAAGAGGTTCCTTTGTGTATCTTGCTGCAAGCTGACAGAAGAAATAAAAGGAGAAAGGGCTTTGGCAATCAATCTGTGGCCACGAAGTCCCTAATTTGGGCTGAGTCTCCGAGGGTGGGGAGACAGCATTCTTATCCTAGAGAGAACGTCACTGCACAACCTTGCCCACCCTCCGTACCCTGGGTGGCCAATTGTTTCTCCTGCCCTGGACCTGGGCTATGCTGAGCCAGAAAGCTTCATCTGACCAGTTAGAAAAGAAGGGAGCATGGGGGTGTGAGCCTCAGGTTTTTCGTTCACACTCAGGTATAAAGAAGTCAGACTTATTGCCACCATGTTGTTTGACAAGAGATATATCCTTTGATCAGCCCAGGACAAGGTTTGGGGGGAAAAACAGTCTACGGTGCTCAGAAATTCTGGGCAGTGGGTTTAATCATGTACATTTCTGGTGTATTCCTTCAATTAAAAGTTTTCTGAGAGCCTGCTTTCTGGCATCTGCATTTTATTTTTGTGGCTCGCCCACTAATGGAGGCCTGCGGATGTCTGTGGGATCTGGTGATCTGAACTGAGGTTGCTCTTTGGTCAAAGTTTTGCAAAAGGTGTGGTCAGCACAGCCCAGGCTGGAGATTATGCTGGGAATGGGACAGAGATGGGGAGTCAGCTGGATGTCAGTTCTTCGGAAAGCACATGGAAGGATTTGTTAACACGCCACAGTTGGTCAATTGAAAACATTTTCAAATACCCCTGGGTGCCGGGGTGAGAGCTAAGTATAGGAATAAATTCCACATGTGAGAGAATTCAAAATAGCATCAAACAACAGATGCAGAAATATTTGGGGTAGGCCCTGTCTGCAAATCTCACCAAAAGACAAGCAAAAATATCCCCAGTAGACCTTGGATTTGTCTCAAGACTCAGACACCTTGGTGAATGAGCACAGTGCATGTATTCCTTGGGAGATATTTAGATTGAGCCATTTCTTCATGAATATTCAATAGCTAGGTCTTCGCACAAAATGCGCTGCTAAAACATTTTTCCATGAAAGGACATTAAACATCTACGGAGAAGATTGGTAATGAGTTTTATGAGGAGCTCAGATTTCTTTTGTCAAATCACTAAGCACAAATTGAGGTGAAAGGGGCCTAAAGTCAGGAGATGCCCCTCCAAGCAGAAAATGCACAGCTGTAGCCAGAAGGAGAACGAGAACCACAGAGGTGGGCCAGCCCTGGGTAGGGCAAGGCTCCTTCCAGCAGTGAGGGGAAGAGTAACGAATTAGCTCGTATCTGTGGAACACTCACCACATTTAATTTTCCCAGGCCCCAGAGCTGAGCAGCAGCAGAGCTTTGATTCCAACCCAGAGCCTCTGACCCCGAGCCCTGTTCTTACCCAGGATTCCCCTGGCCCGGCCTGTGGAGAACCTGGATTTCCTTGGGCAGAGTGAGAACTCTTGGCCAAATTTTGCATTTAGGATTCTGGTACCAAGTGGGCCACTGCCAAGACCATTCTGCATGGAAGTGCAGGGGTGTGTCGCACAACACAGTTTAGGTGACTGTCACCCCTTCCACAAACTCCACAGTGGGCTGACTGCCAACTGTAGACTCTGGCCTTGCCATTTCTATTCTTCCATTTTAACAAGTGAGACACGTAAACCGCTGAGAGGCAAAGAGCTCTGCCTCAAGGCCACTGAAGAGTCAGGACTGGCCTGCAAAACACATCCCTATGCTCTGGCCATTCTGCCGCCAGTGAATTCCACTCAGCATCCTGCGTGCAGGGCAGGCTTCCCTCATAGCTGATAGATACACCGAAGATGCACACAGGATTCGGGGGCAGGGATAAGGACAGATACAAAGGCTGTCTTTAAAATACATATGTATATCTGGTCTACCCAGAGACACCGAAGAGAAGGGTCGCCCTCAACTTGGATGAGATTCCTGAACTGCCTGCTCCCTCAGAAGCAAAAGAGAAGGGAAATATTTTGAAGCAAGCGATACTCTAGACACAATTTATTAGTGCTACGTGAAGACTAGAATGCTATCATTAGGAAAATGAAGTTGGGGCATGTTGGGGTTTGTGTCTCACAAGGGAGCCATAAAGGCGGCTCTTCTGCCAGCAAAGCCTGTCTGGGAGCAGTGAGGATGGCTGCCTGCTCCTGTGCCAAGGACACGTTCGAGGGTTGGAGAGCCATCTCTCATCTGCTGTCACTTCGGCCCCTCTATGGAGTCGGGGAGCTAAGCTACGGACCAGTGCCTCAGAGGCTGGGCTCCCGCCAGCAGCTCTGTGAGCTGAGTCAAATTTTCTGACTGTCTCTGAGGAAGGCAGTGTCCCTTGTGGCCCTTTAGAAACACACAGAGAAGGCCTGGACACTTGTTGACATTTCAAGTGGATTCTTATTTCCCAGATGCCCACACGGCTGGCTGGTCCAGACTCAAGGAAAGAGCTGCGGTAAACCATTGTTTTAGGCAGCAGCCAATCAGAAACAGACAGAGTATCCATTAGTCCCAGGTCTGCCTCTAGCCTAGGATAGCTGGGACTAGGTCTTTTGTCTCTTGGGAGTCTCAGTTTCCCCATTTACAGAGCAGGGGACGGAGAGGTTGAACTAATGTGCCTTTTCCATCCCAGCTCTAAATCCTCCAATGCTATAGAACAGATTGGTTTGAGAACTGCCATCCACAGCAAAATCATTTTCATTATTACTTGTTCCAGTAAAGCTGGGCTTCTAGAATCATGTCAAGCTAACCACTGGAGTCCCTTATGAACTCAATAAGTAGATCCCTCATCCCTCTACACAACTTGAGACAGAAAAGGGTGGAAGGCTCAAGCCAAAGCATAGGTGTTAGCTCCAGCATAAGAAGAACAGTCATCGCTTGTCCCAAACTGAGCTGCAAATTGCTATTTCAACTTGCACTTGATTTCTCAGTGACTTTATGAGCACAGCCCAGTGCACTGAGAAGTGCAGGAAAGCAGTCTGAGAACTGTTTCTGTGCCAGCTCCGTTATGGTGGTAGACCAGTTAATCAGTTTTCCTGTCCTGCCTACACACACTTCTCAGAATATCTGCTCCGTGATTTCTGCTGAGTGAGCAGGAGTTGGGGAGCATTGGTGGACTTTCCAGGGAGCTGAAGAAGTTTAAACTTCAGAGCCCCTCCCATGTGTGGTTCTCCCAGGCAAGTGCAGGAGGTTCTTGAGTTCAAGGTGAAAAGCATTTCTGTATAAGCATTTTTCTTACATTGCCAAAGGAGATCTCAGAAGATAGTGAATTATCTTTAAGATTACAGTAATTTTTGTGGTTTCTCGCACTAAATAAGTATTCACTTCTGTACCTGATTTTGTATTGAAGGTTTTATATCAATTCTTAAAGTAGATTCCCCCAGTTGTAGAAGCTTCAGGCCCACAACGCCTGGATGTGACCTTGATTATGTATCTGTTCTGCCAGCCACAGTTCACCGGACTAGGGAGGAACCCCTGGCCCAGGTAGGGCAGGCAGATCTTCACTTCGAGAAAGTTCTCACTGGAGCGGAGTCAATGGTGTGCCAAGGCCACCACTCACCTTGGCTGGGCCCTGACTGGGAGGGCACCCAGGGCACAGGACTGGAATTTCCCACTTTGCTCAAGGAGAAGCCAGACTTCTGAGAAAGAGGAGCTAAAAACAGATGAGCAGAGAGGCAAACAAGGAAGAGAGAGAGAGAGTGAAAATAAGAAACTTCAGTTTCTAAAGGTTGTAAGATCCTGGCCTCAGTCCCTTCTGATATATGAAAGGCTTCTGCAGGGCAAAGCAGGCGTAAGTCATGGTGACCTCCCTCCACTCCCCCATTAACCCGACCCAGGTCATAACCAGTCCATGTCAGCCAACATAAAGAGCCCTGTTAGCCTTGGTCTTACCGAAGCTACTGGCCCTTCCAGAAACCAGGGGTGCAGAAAGCAAAGATGGACCTCAGAGACCCATGGTGAATATTCAAAACTCCAACACTCAGTTCTGCCAAAACTGAGGCATGGAGCTGGCCCAGGCAGTGCTGGCCAGCGCCCACACGGCTCCTATCCACCTGTGCCGTCACTGCGTGTATTTATAGCTCCCGTGTGCCTGTCGCAAGATGATGCAGAGGCTTTCTTAGCCGCCCCCTCCAGCCCCCCTGAAGTAAGTAGAATGTTAGTGATTATGTGCAATTTCAATCGGAGTTTCCATTGCACAGGGATCCTCAGACAATCTGTGCCTGCTTCTAATGCATGTGGCATTTCTCAAGTGCCATTGTCTGCCACAAAGGAATGTTGTATGGGTGGCCGGGTAGTGTCTCTTTATAGTCACTGAACTACACAGGAAAAAGCAACAACAAAAGAATAAACTGCAGCTGTAAGGAATTAAATTAGACACAAAAGGAAAAAAAAACCTCTTGTAGGGTGGTAGTAAGACAGTGGTGTATATTAAAAGGGACAATGGGTTAATGAACTCTCAGGATATTTTCAGAAAGAGCAGACAGCTTCCTCCTGGGAGTGGCTGAATGGTTGCAAATGCAATCCTGTTTAGAGACCTAGAATAGATTTGATGAAATCTGTGTCCCTTCCAGGACTAGACTGATGACAGGGATTCTAAGAGAGGGTCCCTCTGACCCTATCGCACAAAATTCTCCTCAATTTCATCAAGTCTCTGTCCACTCTCTTATAATCGCCTAAAGAGGCCAGAATTGTTGGCAACGGTAACTTTACTCTTTCCCAGCCAGTCCTCAGGACCAGCCCACTTCACCACCAGCCCCTACTCTCACCAAGCAAGTGAGGCGTACCAGCAAGAGTTCAGATACTAAGAGCAAGTGGGTGAATGTCTTCCAGAGGCTGAGCTGGCTGCTATCTGAGTAACCATGGATATTTGGCCCCATGTTCCTCATTCCAGGTGTCTGCATCCCTGACCCCTCCCTACCTGTGTGTAAGTAGCACAGGGGGCCCTCAGACAGGCAGCAAACAAAGGCTTACAGGCAAGTGACCCTCCTGTCCATGGAAGAAGGAAACCTCTGACTGGTAGAGGCAGCTGACCCATAGATAAACCAACCTCACAACCTGAATCCTGAGACACTCGGCCTGTGTGCTCAGTCCCCAGGTTGGCCCTGGCTTCACTCCCAAAGCGGCAGCTCATTGCTTTGGTTTCCTGTGCAATGTCTGCATTTTAAAGAGGTTTGGGTGGACTTATTTGATAACCCTTAGTCCCCCCAGAGAGCATTTAATGATAAGACATTCAGCATTCCCAAAGGAGACTCATCATTTAACATTTTCATCAGGTATGTGTAGCTTCAAAATGCCTCTTCTATGTGCTCACCCTCACTTTATGTCCACAGTCATTTCCCACCCAGGGTGGAGGAATCAGACGGCACTAACATTTCTCAGTGCCAGACGCTGTGTTTCTGTGTGCTTTATGTCTCATACGAGTCTTTCCTAGACTCGTATTTCTGCAGCAACTTCCTAAATGGTCTTCCACATGCTTCCACATGCTGCCCTCTTCATCCTTACTTCACGTGGATGCTAGAACATCTTTCTAAAGCCTACTCACCACCTGAAAATGTTGATAGCTCCTTACTGCCTTCTGGAAGAACTGAAAAATATAAGGAAATTATAAGATACTAAAGAAAGAAATTGAAGAAGGTACAAATAAGTGGAAGTACATACTGTGTTCATGGATAAGAAGGGCTAACATCAATTAAAGTGTCCACACTACCCAATGCAATCTATAGATTCAACACAATTTCTATCCAAATACCAAGGGTGTGCTTTATACAACTAGAACAAATAGTCCAAAAATTTATATGGAATCACAAAAGACTCTGAATAGTCTTGGCAATCTTGAGAAAGAACAACGTTGGAGGTATCACTCTACCTGATATCAAACTATACTATAACATCATAGTAATCAGAACATCATAGTACTGGCATAAAAACAGACACATATATCAATGGAACAAAACAGAGGGCTCAGAAATAAACCCATGCCTATAAGGTCAGTTAATATTTGACAGAAGAGACAAGAACATATGATAGGGTAAAAACAGTCTATTCAATAAATAGTGTTGGGAAAATCAGACAAGTACATGAAAAAATTAAATAAAATTAGGTCTTCTTATACCATAAACAAGAATAAACTCAAAATGGATTAAAGGTTTAAATGTAAGAAGCAAAAACATAGAAATCCTAAAAGAAAACATAGGCAGTAAAATCTCAAACATTTCTATGACAATATATTCTCTGATATTTCCTTGGGCAAGAGAAACAAAAGAAAAAGTAAACACATGGGACTACATCAAACTAAAAACTATTTGCACAGCAAGGGAAAAGGACCACCTATTGAGCGGGAGAACATATTCTCCAATGACACACTGGATAAAGGGTTAATACCCAAAATTTATTTAAAAACTCAGACAACTTAACACCAGAGAAAAACCCAATCAAAAAGTGACCGCGAGACCTGAATAGCCACTTCTCAAAGCAATACATACAGATGGCTGATAGGCATATGAATAGATGTTCAACATCACTAATCATCAAAGAAATTCAAATTAAAACCACAATGAGATACCACCTCACGCCTGTCAGAAGGGCCATCATCAATAGGTCAACAAACAACAAGTGTTGGTGAGGATGTGGATAAAAGGGAACCCTCGTGCATTGTTGGTGGGAAGGCAGGTTGGTGCAGCTGCTGTGAAAAAAAGTATAGAGATTCCTCAAAAAATTAAAAATGGAACTGCCTTTTGACCCAGGGATGCCACTTCTTGGAATACATCCGAAGAAACTGAAAATGCTAATTCAAAAGAATATATACACTCCTGTGTTCATTGCAGCATTTTTTTTTTACAATAGCTAACATTTGGAAGCAACCCAAGTGTTCAAGATGTGTGGATAAAAACGCCATGGTACATTTGCATGGTGTAATACTACTCAGCCTTAAAAAAAGGAGAAAAAAATAATACATTTTGCCATAGCATGGATGCACCTAGAGGGTATTGCGCTAAGTGAAGTAAGCCATGCAGAGAAAGACAAACACCATGTGATTTCATGCATGTGCGGAATCTAATGAATAAAATAAATGAACAAACAAAATAGAAACAGACTCAATAGATAGCAAGAACAGACTGACCACTGTCAGAGGGGAGGAGGATTACTCGGCTGGTTGAAAAAGTGAAGAGATTAAACAGTACAAGTTGGTAGTTGCAGAATAGAGATGCAGATTTCAGCATGGGGAATATTGTCCATTATGTCTAAATAACTGGGCATGGGGTCAGGTCAGTGTTGGGGGCAGTGCAGGGACCACTCTGTAGAGTGCATGGCTTTCTGGCCACTTTGCTGTACATCTGAAACTGGCGGAAACTGGTATTGAATGTAAACTATGGTGGAAAGAAAACACAGTGAGACACCAATTCACACCCTTTCAATGGCCATTATAAAAACAAAACAAAACAAAAATGGAAATCAAGTGTCGTGAGGATGTGGAGAAATTGGAACATTGTACATTGCTGGTGGGAATTACAGACTGGTACAGCCACTGCGGAAAACCCTTTGGTGGTTTCTCAAAAAATTAAACGTAGGATCAGCATGGGATCCAGCAATTCTACTTGTAGCTATGTACCCAGAAGAATTAAAGAGGGACTCGAGCAGATACCAATGTTCAAAGTAGCATCATTCGCAATAGTCAAAGTAGAAACCACCCAAATGTCCATCAACAGATGAGTGGGTAAAACAAAGTATAGTACATCCACACAACAGACTATTGTTCAGCCTTAAGAAGGAATGAACTGATGACATATGCTAATATATGGATGCACCTTTAAGATATTAAGCTAATTGAAAATAGGCAGATACAAAAGGGCAAAAATTATATAAATCCACTTCTATGAGGACCTGAAGTGGACAAATTTAAAGAGTCAAAAAGTAGGGTAGAGTTACAAAAAAAAGTAGAATACAGATTACCAGTGGCTGGAGGAGGAAGGGGGAATTGCTTTTTAAAGGGCACAGAGTTTCTGTTTGAGAGAATAAAAAGTTCTGCAGACAGGTGTTGGTGACGGTCACACAGCCCTGTGAATATACCTAGTCCCACCAAACTGTATGCTTAAAAATGTTCAAAATGGTAACTTTTATGTTATGTATTATTTTACCACAGCTGAAAATGTGGACGAGAGAACATGACATCATGGAAAATTTTTTTCTGTCATTCATTATAAATAATGGGTGTGTTCTACTTACTTAAGGGTCTTATAGTTCAGAAAGGAAAGGTGGCGTTGATGGAGAACAGCCAGCACCTAAATTCCCCACCACCTTCTGCAGCCTTCACTTACCCTCATCATTTTACGGTTGTCAGCCATCTGTCAATTTTCTTCCTTCCCCCATCAAATACTTTTCATGATGGCTAATAAGGATGTCAAGCTCCAGCACCCCCACATGTCTGGATAAATGAGATGTCACTTAGCCAGCAGCCATTGTCCAGATAGGAAGAGCAAAGAGCGAGGCAGAAAACCAATGCTGTGCTTTAACTAAGGCAAGAAAAAGATATGCTTCTTTGGAATGCCGCAGCCTGTTCAGACTATAAGGTACGGTCTTTAGGAGTCGGGGGAGGGGAAACAGCCTAGGAAGAAGATGAAGAAGGGGAACACGGAGACCTCCGCTGACAGCCATTTCCCTCTGCCTTGCCACAAAGACCTAGAAAACACAGGCTCAGAGGTGACAAGTGCAAAACCCCGACAAAAGACAGGTAGCTGGCAATTTAAGTTATTTAAGTGTCTAATCACTATGTTGTACACCTGAAACTAATATAGCATTGGATGTCAACTGTAATTGAAAAATTAAAAAATACTTTTTTAAAGATTTTATTTATTCATTTTTAGAGAGAGGGAAAGAGAAGGAGAAAGAGAAAGAGAGAAACATCAATATGTAGTTGTCTCTCATGCACCCCATGCTGGGGACCTGGCCCGCAACCCAGGCATATGCTCTGACTGGGAATTAAACCAGTGACCCTTTGGTTCACAGCCTGCACTCAGTCCACTGAGCTACACCAGCTAAGGCCTTAAAAACTACTTTTAATAATGGAAGACATGTCCTGGCCGGTGGGGCTCCATTTGTCAGAGCCTCGTCCCGTAACTGAAAGGTGGCCACGCCCTGTCCGGGTGCATTCAGAGGTCACAAATGGGAACTTCTGTCTCATATCCGTGTTTCTCTCTCTCTCTTCCTCTCTCTCTAAAAGCGGTGAAAAAATGTCCTCAGGTAAAAATAAAAAATAAATTGAATTGAATTGAACTCAAAACGGAAGACAGGTAGGACTGTGGAGGTTAAAAGCGAGGGCTCCGGGGTCACAGGGCCTGGCTGCTGACCCTCAGTCTGCCACTTACACCCTGTGAGACCTTAACAAGTTGACTCGCCTCACTGTATATTTCTTTCTCTGTAGAGAAGTGCTTGGTATAGGGCCTAATCCGTGGTGAGCTACTATTGTCAGAGTACACTGTAAGGACCCCAAGCTACAACTGAGAGTCGGGGGTGTAGGGAGTATGTGTGAGCATGGACTGTGTCTATGTATGTGATTTGCTTATGACTTTCTCAGGAGTGTTAATACTAACCTGAAATCCTCTACCAAGCTGCGTCCTAGCCTCTACCTGCAGTGCCCCTCCAGGAACAGGCTGCTTGGCAGGCAGAACGAGTCACGATACTGAAGCCAGAGTTGCTGGAGTGTGCATCCAACAATGTGCACAGTTCCGCTCCGCACCCAAGCTAGCTCGGCCCAAGTTACAGAGGCTGGAACTGACTAGCTCTTCCTAGCCGTTCTCTGTCCCCATCCTGTGGTATGACAGGTGCCACGTGCCACCTCCATTCGAGCTATGCTAGGCTCTTTGTTGTTTCTGTGTCTCATGCCTGACATCAAGGTAACTTACGTACTTGTCTTTCTTTCCTGGGTAGGCAGAATAGGGTTTACAGCCCTTTTCAGGAAGTTCCTTCCCTGTAAGGACGCCCCCTGCCCACAGCCTCTACTCAGGAGGGCACATACCACTGGCTGTTTCCTTGAGCAAGGCAACCTCAACTTTATATGAAGTCTCATCAAATGCTAAGCAAAGAGGCTAAGGATCCTTCAGTATAAAAATACCGGACAGTCTGGGGTTACTGAAGGGCCAGGAAGTTTATTTAAAAAAGGAAAATGCGAAGTAGGAAACATTCAGATTCATTGCAATCATATGGAGAAAAGATAAGGAAAAATAAAGGGAGAAGTAAAGAAGGCACATGTTTCATGGTCACATGGTCACCCACGAAGTTATACTGTCTCACAGCTTCCACAGTTTGTCGCCATCCACCCCAAAGGGAAGAAGAAATCGGAGCCTGGGTGCTAACAGGTGTATCAGCAATAATTCCCATCTTCCAACTCAAAACATAGCTTCCATTTTCCCTGGCAGAACAATCACCATAGTGGCTATGAGGCAGGGCTATGTTGTGAACTTCCACCAACAATGAATGATTCTTAACATCTGTAACCGTGACCATGACAGACCCAACAGGCTCACCATCTTCATGACAAGCTTCTACCTTTGGAGAAAGGCATCAGTCTAGAGGACATGATGCTACAAACCATGAAAAACTGTGTTACACCCCTCATTTGTGTGACTAAACTGCATAGCCTTTCCTAAGTTAACAAGAGCTATCTTTATCTAGGCTTCTTTTCACTCCCCCACTGTTTGGGGGCGGGGTGCTGGCAGAGGGGAAGGAGGCTGGCTGTGGGGAAAGCGTTAAGCAGAGCAGGGCATGCTGTCTGAGAGGCCAGGGCTAGGTACGAAAAACACTGGAGAGAAAACTGTTTTTTCTGAATGATTGCATTTGCTCACCCGTCCTTATCACACAAGCTTTCCAGAGTTAAAATCTTGGTCTCTAAATCTTCCCAGGAAATCGGTCATCCTCAAATTACCTTCTAGAAAAGGAAAATTGAATATTTTAAAGATGCCAGTTATAATGAAAATATCAAGCCTTGGCTCGTGTGACTCAGTGGATTGAGCACTGGCCTGTGAACCAAAGTGTCACTGGTTCAATTCCCAGCCAGGGCACATGCCTGGGTTGCAGGTCAGGTCCCCAGTAGGGGGCATTTATGTTTCTCTCCCTCTCTTCCTTGCCCTCTCTCTAAAAAATATATTATTTATTTATTTTCATTTAAATATTATTAAATCTTTAAAAAATATATCAAGGGGTATACTTCTGGAATATAGCAAAGCAGTGCTCTAGTTCCCTTCACGGCCCCCATCAGCACCTCCCTGTCCCCTCTCTCTGTGTTGGTCACTGCACACTCCCAGAGCCCGGCCACGGCGGTTCCTGGCACAGACAAGGAGCTGAATAATTATTCATGAATGGACACATGGGTAAGCAAACACATTTAAATTTCAAAACAAAAACATGTAAATAATAAAACTGTACTATTTAATAAAGTAAATATTAATTTCCATTTTACAAATGAAAATGTAAGTGAGATTTAATAAAAGGCGAAATCTAGATGGTTCAGGAAAGAACACAGGTGACCTGCCTTCGTAATTAAAGGGTTAGGAGTTAATATGGCAGAAAGCTACGCTTTCTCCTTCCAAGTCAGGCCATTTTTTAAAGAATGGTAATCGTCCTGTTAGTAAGAATTCTCTTTTGCTGGCACAGATATTCTCCTCCACCACAGGTAGAAGTATGTAGAGATTCAACTTTGGGGGAAAGCAATCAAATATCTTTAAAATTCACATTTGTGGTTCAGTAACTTCCCTTCTAGGAATCTTTTCAAAGAAGAAATTAGTATTTGAGGCAAGGGATTATATGCCAAAAGTTCCTTCTAGCATTATTCATAGTGATAAAAATGTAAAAACAGCCTAAGCAATGGGAGAAAGTTAAGTGAATCATAGCATGCCCATGGTTTAGTATATGACGTTTGCAAATATTATTTTCATGACATGAGAAATTGCTCCCAACATTAAATGGAGAAAGCAGAACACAAAATTGCACGCATAGTGAGACCCCAATCATGAGAGTGGAAAGCCTGGAAGAAAAGCAGTCTATGAAAATGTTAACAGTGGTTATCTCTATGACATGGAATTATGAACGATTTTTACTTTTTAAAAAACTTTCCTACCTTTTCAAGACTTTCTATGAGGATCACATATAGCTACTACAAATATATTGCTTTTAACATAGAAGAAAATAAATATGGAAACTTGAGACCAACCTTGCTGGTAACAGAATGTCCACCCATGGTACCAGGAAATGAAGCTGCAGAAAACCAAAGCCTTTCTTGCCCATATTTGGCTGGGAAAACATATTTGAATCCTAAGATAGTGCAAGGAAAGTGGATGGAGAAAGAACACATAGAGTTTCTATTGGCTTTCATTTTTGTGTCATATTAACACTTTTCTTCTCCACCAGTTTGTAGTTCCTTCCAGACAAAGACCATACTTTCTCTTTTAGTGTCCTGTAGGTCCAACCGAGGCACAGCACACTGCGTGGGGAATGAGGAGGACCCCGGAGGACTGAAATACAGGTGAGGAGACGGTAACGAGAAAAGAGCGGTGCTGGGCGTCAGTAGAATAGAAGCATGGAGTACATGGAGAGATGGGAGATTAAGCTGAAGAGAAATGGAAATGGAACACACAAAGGAAGAAGGGCCATGGAAGAATGAGAGGAGAGAAGAGCAGGTGAGGAGGACGGTGAGGGCGGTGCTGACATCAGGTTTCATGATGACTGGCTTCCAGCCCCATCCTCCAGGAAGCTGCCGTGCTAAATCCAACCTAGGCTTGACTCACAAGGGGACGTTCTCACTGGTTCTGCATCAGCCTTGGATGGTTCAGCCTGAGATTATCACAGCCAGCCACTGCATGAGTCCTTGACCTTGAAGCCAGGTCTGCCTAGCAGCTGGATTGTAACCAGCACTGAATGATTCACCAGCCACTGGATAATTTGGAAAACATGAACATGCCAAAGGCTTCTTTCGGGCCACTTGCAGCATCCAAGGTCCACTGTGGTCCCATTTCATTTCACAAAGGTGGGGGAAGTAGATAAATGGGTGGAGAGAGACCTAATTTCTCTATTGCTCTTGGTGCAAAGAAGGCACATTTTTACTTAGAAAGAGGATGGCATGGAGCAAGGACATGTAGCTGTCAATCAACCAGGCTTGTACATCATCCCCTCTCTCGGCACCTCCACAGGCCCATACATCCTCGCTTCTCCTCTGATCACTAGGCGACCCAGCCTGTGTGTGCTTCACTGTTCTCTTCCCTTGCTCACCCACACGTGCAGGCACCCCCTGGGCAAGTAGCCCTGAGTGAAGTTCAGCCCTCTTCCTCCTCCTTTCCGGCAGCTTTTCAAGGGGTCATGACCACAGAGTGCTAGATCGGGTTGGTAATCATCTTCTCCCCCAGTGTAGAAAGCAAAGAAGTCATCCTAGAGTGTTAAGGAAGGTCCAGGAAGAGGCCCCAATTTCCAAGCATAAATAAGTCAAAAAAACTGAGGCAAGATAACTAATGAGGTGAACAGAGACTCAAAACTCGGAGACACTGTATTAGGCAAGCAGGTCCCAAGTAGAGGGTGATAGGGGACCACCGTGGGAGACCGGTAAAAACATCACAGTTGCCATCATTCATTCTCCAGGGGAAATGGTAGCCCGCTCTCTCACAAGCACGGTCAGTAGTAACAACAGCTACCTGTTCTCACCGAGTGTGGCATCAGTGTGCCCGGGCCCTCACACAGCCCAGCCCTAAGTGAGCTTTCCTGGTTGTGAATTTAAAGAAATCCGTTCATCTGTACGAGATTCACTTCCTACTCTCGCCTGGTGAATACGAGAAATGGGGTTTGCTTAAGGCTTCTAGCACAAAATAAAACCTCAGAAATGATGGTTATTATTAAGGTGCTGGTTTAAGGGCTAAAGGGAATAAGAACAGGTGAAATATTTCGTCCTTTTAAAAAATCTATAACCCAGAGTGAGAATATGGTAAATATGCAATAACTATCAAGGTAGAATTATAAAAAAGGTCTAAATGTCTATGCAAGGTCAGAAGGGAAAAGATCACAACCCCTGGTGACTGGGATGGGGAGGGAGCCAGCAGGAAAGGGGGCAGATTTGCCAGGGCAGGTGTACGACGTGGTGGCAGGTGTATGACGTGGTGGCAGAAGGAGCAGCAGCAGCAAAGACCCCCAGGCGGGAAGGCAAGGGCCTGCTGAGAAACATCAAGTCATAAAGTTCACGTGTGGAAGAGTAGAGAGATTAGAGGGGTGTTCTGGGGCCAGTCTGCAGAAAGCCCAAATGCCAGGCTAAGGAGCTCATACTTAACTCAGTGGTCAGCAGGGAGTCGTTGGAAGCTGTTAGCAGCAGAGTCGCTTCCTTTACAGCTGTGCCAGGCTAAATTAAGCATAAACAGTACTTTATCATTGGAAAGGGAAGGCTCCGAGATAGCTCTGGACTCAGAAACAGGCACAGGGAAAGGTAATGAGAAAGTAGGGAGGTTAATTAAATTTCTAATTATTGTGAAAGGCCAATAAAAAATCCTAGTTCAGCCCTGGCTGGTGTGGCTCAGTGGATTGAGTGGCGGCCTGCAAAGCAAGGGGTTACTGGTTCAATTCCCAGTCAGGGAACATACCTGGGTTTTGGGCCAGGTCCCCAGTAGGGGGCATGCAAAAGGCAACCACGCATTGATGTTTCTCTCCCTCTCTTTCTTCCTCCCTTCCCCCCCAAAATTAAATAAGTAAAATCTCTTTTCAAAAAATAGAGAACTGCTTCACTAGAGAGAACTGCTGTGGAGGGGTCTGAAGAAAAAATACTCATCTTAACCCTTGGGTAGGTACAACCTAGGTGGACATTTGCTTTTCTGTGCAGGAGAAATGTTTGAGGTACTTGGCAAATTGTAGGTAGGCATGCACATGTGTGTGTTCTCCATAAATCCACCTCCCATATCCGTGTATCCATGTACAGTGCTCTACAATATCAGGTCAGCAACTCACACAAAGAAATTTACATGGTGTATCTTGGTCTCTAATTTGACCCCCTATCCATAGGGCAGATGCTGAGGTAGCATGTTCCGTATTGCCAAGGTGTCCGTGAATGGTTAAGAATTTACTCCTACCATGAAGTGTTCCATAGTTACTTGAATAATTAGTAACCTCCTCGTAGGCCATTCTTACTGTTGACACTGGGGATTAGTGGTCAGCTGACCATGGACATCACTGGCGAAACTGGCCGTCAGTGCCACCAGCACCTGGAGTCACCACTGTGTCCACAGCGTGGAGGTCGATATTCGAGCAGAATCATGCTACCCTCTGAGCGTCACACATTACTTTGTGGTTTACAAAATATGTTCACATCTCCTGTCTCACAGGATTTTGAGGATTTCTATTCCTCTTCAACTGCAGAGAACACCGAGGGTTCAAGAGAGTAAGTGCACCCACTATGAATCAGGAAAGGAGGGAACCCAGGTCTTCTAAATTCTGGCTTAGTGTCATTTCAGCTGCGCCAAACTGTGTCCAGGTAAGGAAATGAGGTGAAATAAATGTGTGCCAGACTTTGCGGTCATGGTGAGAGTTTGAAGAAGAAAAGAGCCAGGAAGGCTTCTCGGAGGCCGTTTACATGAGGCAGAAGTTACTTCTCCCACGGGTTTAAGAGTAAGCCTCCAGGGCTGATAGGACTTGGAGCTCATAGGACCAAGCTGTTGGGGACCGAGACTCCTTGTGGTTCCACCATGTTGGCGTACATCTATCTGGTCTAAAGAGCTCACGCTCCATCCACCACCCAGCCAAACACAGGGCCAAGCAGAGAGCATGCCCTTTCTTTAAGAATACGATCCACAGATCCCACACACTTGCTCAGGAATAAATGTGCTTGTTTGACCAAGCCCTGCTACAGGGGAGACGGGGTCACGTGGACTTCGTTCTGGGCAGCCACCTTTCCGGCTAAATTTCTATTACTGCGGAAGGACAGAGAATGAATATTGGAAAATAACTAGCAGTCCCAGCCATAAGCTGGAAGCTCACCTGCAGGGATGGGTGCGGGGGCATAGGGCCAGCGATGTAGGTGGGTGAAGGGGTAGCAGAGGGCATCCTGAGCAGGCCAGACCACGTGATCACCATCTGAGAGGTGCATTCTGGACACAAGGAAATGAACGTGTCAGGAACAGCAACTGAAGTAGGGGGAGAAAGGCATATGTGCTCTCACTGGAGCCAGATACAGGGGGACTTGGAACGCTTGGGATCTGAGCTACTGTGGGTTCTCGGGGACATAGTGTTTAAGGACAATTTGTTGGTCAGGACTACACAGGATAAACCAGGAGGAACAGAGTGGGGAACCAAGAAGACCCCTTAGAAGGCTCTGGCAACAATCTGTCCACAGTTGATAAAGACCTTGTCCGAGGCAGGAATTCTGGCGGGACAGAGGGGTAGTGTGAGGGGTGTATGTGGGGGGAATAACGGGGCTTGGTGTCTGTTGGGCTGTTCGGAGAAGAGTCACAGAGGCCTCACAAGCTTCCCTCTTGGGAAGCTGTCTCCCTGACAAGGGTTCTTTATTGTCATCCCCCCCGACCTGTGCTTGTGACAATGGTCCCGGAGCAGCGCCCAACAACAAATCCTGGTAAACACAAGCTTCAGGTGGGCGCAGAGCCAGGCACACAGTAGACACTCAATAAAGATCCATTCGATGAGTGACCGAATGAATAAGCAAGTAAAACGCAGACACAAACCGCACTGGGTGCTGCGCCCAGCAGGGCCATTAAAATCTGGGAAGTGTCAGCCCTCACATGTCGAAGATTTTACACAGAGAAGTGTTTTCTGCAAACTGTCATAGCGACAGTGGCAATTTGTGGGATGTTACAATATTCTCTTAGCCAAACTGTTTCTTCCGATCAAACCTATGAAAGAAAAGGATGACACAAACCATGCCTGGTTGCGTAGAAGAGCAAGCAAAAGTAGGTTTACACTGACAAGTATGCAAACCAGAGCTTATTCTTGTGCTATTGATTAATCATTGCATTGTTTTTCCATACAAACAACTGCACACTTACTTTTTCCATCCCTGTGTCCGTCTCATCATTGCTTCCCTTCCTGTTCCCCTTTCTGGCTTGCACGGTTCTCCTAACCTGACTAGCTGCGGGTAGTTCCCATTCAACCATTGTTTCTGGTTCTTCCTAATACACTTCAGCTTCCATTCCATGAATGAATCAAGAGGAGGTTGCCTTGACAACACTCACCGCTCTGTAATTAAGCACCCAGAACATTCTCGAGTGCTTCATTGAGATAAAAGCCCACAGAGCACCCAGATTCGGGATCTCAGACAAGGCACAGCAGCTGAAAAGCTCACCTGCGTACGCCACTCTCGACAAAAGCCTATGGGGGGCTCCCTTCCCAGTACCTTTCCTTCCAGCTCCTGCAGCCACACGGCCTGGCAGGGGAGCACCAGACACAGGCCCACGCACACAGGCCACGCACGGCAAGGGGCCCTTTTCCAGTGCATCCGCGAACAGCTTTTTCCCAGTAATGGAGACAGTGTATCATCAGGTGACAGACCCATCAAATTATTTCTGTGCTGCTTAACTTGGGCAGCAGGTTCAAGGAGACATAAAGCTGCTCTTGCTAAACATGGGAGGGTTAACATCTTTAAAATGGAAATAACAAGAAACCCCACTACTCAGAGTATGACAACCTCATGAGGAAGCTCTCCAAAGGGCTGAAATCCTGTGAGAGAACCTTCTCTCTGTCATGCCCCACACAAGGCCCTGAAGGGGAGGTGAACAAGCCACACCCTGCTCTTTCAGCTGTCCCTCTTTCAGGGGCCCATCTAGAGGAGAAGCCAGAAGAGTAAGAGTTGCCTGCATTTGGTGGTATGCTGGGAAAAGGACAAGGTGTAACGGCAGAAGGGTTGCTACTCAAACTTGGGGTTGGTCACAGCAGGCTTCCTAGGGAAAGGGGGTCACTTTGGAGACCAAGTGCAACAATTACAGTCACTTTTCTTCTCATCGAGGCTACATGCCATCCCCTTAGCCAGGCACTGTCGTAAGACAGAAAAGAGCAGGTGATATTTACAGCACCCCAGTTAAGGAGTTTACTGAGTCCCAAGATCAGATGCCCTTACCGGGGACGGACTGGAGAGGGGAAAAGAAGATGAAAACCAAAAGAAACATTCGAACAGGAGACTCTGGTCACAGTACGATTCCCTGACATTCAGAAGTACCACACCAACAAGTCAGCCCACTCAGCACCAAGCCGATGTAATTTTTTAAATTTTATTTTAATTGTTCAAGTACAGTTTTCTGTCTTTTACTCCCATCCCAGCCCACCCACCCAGCCCTTCCCAGCTCCCTCCCATGTCCACCCCCCCTAGTTTTTTCCATGTGTCCTTTATACTTGTTCCTGTAAACTCTTCCCCTTTTCCCCTGAAACTCCCCAGAGATTCCCTCCTTTTCTCCCCTCTAGTAACTGTCCCCCTGTTCTCGATTTCAGTGCCTTTGGTTATATTTTGCTTGTTTGTTTGTTCTGTTGTTTAGGTTCCTGTTAAAGGTGAGATCATATGGTATTTGTCGTTCACCGCCTGTGAGCCGATGTCATTTGTCTCTGCGGAGATTGACCCACTTCCGACAGCATGGCCCTCGTGTCACCACTTAGCGGGAGGTCCATTCATCAGTTCTGGGTTGTTGGTGAAATGTCCCAGCCTGTGTCCGCTGAGAGCTCCAGACCACACGCCCTAGAGTCACTGGCTAGACCCCCTGCTGCTCCAGAAGTCCCTGGGATCAGCTCCCTGAGCAAAAGCCATCTGAGTTTTGGACAACCACGTTCCTCAGAAAAGCCTGCTTATTCTCCATCCATGCATTTGTTACATAGTTGGTGGTTACCTAACCCTCCAAAAACAATGGAGTGAGCAGAGAAGAAAGAGCTATGAAAGTGACTAGAAACTGTGGCCCAGTGACCAAAAGGTGAATTACCAAGGTGGATCCATGGTAATTAGGATCATGTCAGTCACCGATATTTTCCCTATTAATTGTAAAAGGCTTGTGTGGCTAAAATGTACTAAAAACTCCTTTTTTCAGATTTTTTCCCCAAACAAAATCTCATTCTAATGTCAGAGAGCTTTTTCGATCTGTATGCTTTTGCTTGCTCACTTGTCTGTTTTTAACCAGGGACCCAAACTGATGGAAATATCTGTTTCATTCAGTCCAGAAGATATTTTGGTGTTCAAATTAAACACTTTTCCAAAATATAAAGAATCAGTTCTTTCTAACTAGTTCAAAAAGTAGCTTGCTTTATTTTAAAAAATACACATTTGGTTTCTAAGTTCAGTTGTTTAGAAATGTAATTTGGGAGCTGAGCACTTGGTTCAGTTCATTCTGATTTTTGGCACCAAATCTGGTATGAGTCCTGGCTCTCAGCTCCTGTTCTCTGGCGTTGACAAGGCAGCTTGCTTGGCTGGGTTCTGAAAGTTCTTGGCAAGGGGAAGTGATACAGGTGCTGTGCTCTTAAACTGGCCCTGATTGGCAGAGGAGAAGCCCAACTGGGAAGCTCAAAATGCTGAGTCTGGAAGAGCTCTCCACTGCCCACATTAGCAGGAGGAAATCAGCATCAGGGAAATTGTCATGTAATTCACCAAAGTGGGACCACTAGGCAGCAGAGTGGACACCACTTTGTCTGACTGCTGATTCCCTTACACCTTGCGGAGCTAGAGGTTCTTCAGATGGTTGTGCTTTAGAGTAAGGAAGGAGATTCCAACGGTTACATTTCAAAGCATTACTTTTCCATGCAAGCCCTTGGATTGACAGACATTCTAGGGACCAGAACAAAACATTGTAAAAGCCGCTCCCCAGCCCCTAAATCCCACGCTGCATTGCTGGCACCTGTGTCCAGGTTCAAACTGTGGGGAGCACCTCCCAGAGCCTGTGTAGTGACTTAGGGAAGCGGCAGGTGGAAACAGGAGGCAGCAGTTATTTTTAAAGACCTCAGGTACTCACATGGGAATGTGCCTATAAATTCTACCTCCATCACTGTTGCCAAGGCAACACGGTGGGGGGGCGGTGCCTGGAGCTGGCTCTTAAGCAAGAAATTCCCACCTCCTCTCTCCACACTCATTTCCTGGCAGCATGTGGCCTTTGTGACAGCTTCACTCCAGCTACTCCTTTTCCTGGATAAACTGGCTCATTCTCTCCAGATTCCAGCTAAGAGCAAATATTCTGAGGACACAGTGCAACTTGCCCTGAGCCCTGACCTCCCCTCAGAGATAAGCCTGCCTCCCGCCCACGTCCTCAGAAACTCCCAAATGCGAAACAGTCAACAAGACGTGGGCTGCAGCCGCCCCCCTCCACCATCCCGCTTCCTCGCTCTCATTCATTGCTCTTCTTCCAACCGCGGGCCTGACAACCCGCCCTCGGACCAGCGTCGCTCACCAAAGTTGATGTGAAAAGCAAGAGGCCTGGGAGCTGCATCATTTTTTTTAGAAAAAGCGGAGTGGCCATGGTCATAAAGAAAAGAGCCAGCCAGCCCGTGTTCGACTGCAAGGACTACACTTCTGCTGTGGTCAGGGCCAGGTGCGAGAAAGCAGGGGCCAAACCTCGTTTGACTCCATGCCTGTGGTTTCTTTCCCCCCAAAGGTGTAGTTCAGATTCCCCTCCCCCACCCCCATCTCTCGCTGCACGCAGACACCGGTCTACTTCTCACTCAGCTGCTGTTACTAACGACGACGACCGACGACGGCCTGGCCGCACGGGCACCACTTCCTCGACTCCCTCGAGCAGCACCGAGCTCCTGTTAATAGCATTCATTTACCCCACGCCTGTCTGACGGTCCAAATCGGCCGCACCAAGAGTCCACTTCCTTCCCAGTGGACTATGGCTCAGAGGGGACTTTGTGGAGGACGCACACATGGACGGAGGAGAATACAGATGTGTTACAGGTTGAAGTCTAGGGCTGGGTTAGTCCGGACAGAAAATTAGGGACTAAAATAGCGCAGGAAAAAGGTCTGTTCTAAACGTGAACCTAATGTTATCATGAACCAGACTGTTGATGTCTAATTAATCGCCGATTGCATCAGAGAGTGGCGACTGAGAGTCAATGAGGTAACTTGATCTCCTTCTGTGCTGTGCCGGGGTCAGGGCGAGCCAGCCTGGGCGAGCACGTGCCCCAGAGGGAGCGAGCGCAGGGCCAGAGGAACCTATGCATCCGAGAGGAACCACAGTCTGGAGAGGGAAGCAAAGACGAGCGCAGACGCCACCTAACCCTTCCCCACTCGAACACCTAGCCCAGTGCACAGAAAAAGAAAAAGCAAAAAAAAAGGAGGTGCTACGGAAAATAACCTCACAGGGTGATCGGAACCTAAATTCCTAACTGGGCAAGTCATGATGAATAGTCACCCCCCAGGAATAGAACAACTTCTTAAAATCCTCACCCAAGGATATATTTATTGATTTATTGATTTATTGATTTTACCGGGGCGGCGGACATAAATGTAAGAGAGAAACATTGACTGGTCCCCCCCTCCATGTGCCCTGACCAGGGATAGAGCCACAACATTTTGGTGTAAGGATCACATCCAACCAACTGAGCCACCCGGCCAGGGCCACACTTGAGCCTGGCCCATTGTTCCTGTGCATCCAGGTTAACACGCCTTCGAAATAAGTGGTGACTGCCCTCAATCGAGCCAACTGTCCTGTAATCCAGTCCCCGCCTTGCTTTCTCCAGTCTTCCTTATGTCTCCTCCTTAATTTCAAATGCATAAAAGAAGCTGCAAAGCTGTTATTCTGCCGAGCACTTGAGATCTTGCTTCCTGGCAATTGTCATCAGTTTGGCTCAAACAACATCTGATAAAAATCCTGTACAGGTTTGGAAGTTTCTAGTGTTGACACTCTATCCCTGAAAGAGTGGGCAGATCTTACTCCCGTCCCCTCTTCCGCTACCCTAACAACCACCATTATGTGAATCCAGGGAGTGTGTTCTTCTAAAGCCTATTCCTCTGAGATACAGGTTTGTACAAAGCCTGGGGTGTCCCTATGTCCACCCACCTGTACAGCTCCCTGCCACACTAGGAAACAGAACAAGCTAAAACTCCCAGAGAACCTCAGAAGCCAAGGACCATGAATACATTTTCAAAGTTTGAGTATTTAGATTTTTTTCCAGTATTTGCAGGATGCAATTGATAAACTATGCCGATGAAATGTCACTGTCTAAGATACAGCAACTTACATATA
Source organism: Artibeus jamaicensis (assembly GCF_021234435.1). NCBI lineage: Eukaryota > Metazoa > Chordata > Mammalia > Chiroptera > Phyllostomidae > Artibeus > Artibeus jamaicensis. Next base: position 14,406,538 of record NW_026522056.1, on the reverse strand, counting down.
TAAGTCAGTATACACAAATGAACTAGATAATAGAATTAACTGTTTTCTTTCATAGGCAGCATGGGGTTATGCGCAGTGTGCGGGTTTGTTCAAGCGAACCCGGCTCCATCTCTAACGAGGACCATTGTGGGTCCGACGGAAATGCTGTGTCTTAAGTGGCACAGCGGGTGTGGAATCCCCACACCCTTCCTGCAGGCAGATTAACTAAGGTGACAGGTGAGATGCCTCGCACATGACAGGGGCTCAATCAACATTAGTTTTCTCCTCATTACCCCCTTTTCTCTCTGAGTTCATTATGCTCGTATCCACGCTTTTGCAGCCCTAGGAACAGTGAAGGGACACAGAGTAAGTAGCAAGTCCTATTAAGTGCAGTCACCTTGACTGGTGTGGATGGCCTAATGAGAGAGTCCAACATGGCACTGTTTTCCAGAAACAAGTCCAGGGCACCTTAAATGACTCTTACTTGGACTTCAGAGTCGCCCGTTTACAAATTGCCCAATAAAGGACTGATTGTGTGAGAAGCATGACTCTCTCTTCCACCCTCCCCTGTTCAAAAAAAAAGAGATAGCAATTCTGGGCGGAGGAGACCAAAATCCGCCCTTACAATCCATTTTAATGATGTCATGCATCATCCTCAGCGTGCACTGGAAATTATCTTATACGGATGTGAACACCCAGTTCCGACCATCAAAATAAGACACCACCACTCGGGGGTTGAAACAGGCAGGCTCTGGGCTCTTTGCATAAGGACGGTTTGACATTTGTAAGACAGTTCCATTAAGAGGGACAGCCACCAAGCTTTGTCTGTGCCTGTGCGGTACAGACAGGACTCCCTCCCCATCAGAATCCCCACCCAAAGCCCCACTAGAGCAAAAAAACACAGAAACACATATCAGGGCACTGCCAGGCAGGCAGGTGTTCCAGCCTGCCCTCTGCACCTCCTGACAACTCAGCTCCATGCGTCAGACAAACGAATCCCCATTCATGAAACTGTGTTTCCTCAATCCATTGAGAGACATGGATCTGTTCATGCTGCGGATCAACTGTGAGTCAATCTAGATACTCCAAATCATTGTTCCCTGAGCACAAAGGCACTTGGAATTCCGTGCTGGGGCTGTGTGTCAGAATACTTCGTTGCTAGGCGGAAATGTATCCAGCCTCCAGGGAGAGAGAATCTACAGGAATGTGGGGGGAGGTGTGTCTCTCCCCCACCCTCTTGCTTCCTCACCTGCCATTTCCAGTCACCCCCTTCGTTACCATAGGGGGCTCCCGTGACAGCCCACCAGGGCATCCACAGGCAAGGGTTGGGCCACAGAATCTGTTCTGTGGACAACTGAATCTCAGAAGGGTAAATTTCATCTTTTCACAAGCTGGCCCTCAGCAGTGTACAGCTGCACAGTGTCTGTTCACCCTTCCAGCATGGAGACACCGGCGGCAGGGCGGTTCCCATATTTGAGCCATCAATTTCAGAAAGCGTATGAGGTTGAAGTGTTCCTTAATGAGCAGAACTCTGCAGAGACCACTTCCACATCACAGTGAGATTAATTTGCATATTGGAACATGTGACTAATCTTTGCATACTGTGACAACAATCCATAGGGCTCTTGGCATAAGGAAATGTGTGTTTTACGACTGGAGCAATAAGAAAAAATCAGGAGGAAAGATTCAGCTCACAGATGAAGAAAATATGTAACACATTGGCTACTGGCGAACATTAAGGCTATAAGAGGTCTAGAAAAAGCATCTGCTGAATACAAGACCTCATCATAACTCTACAACAAGAAAGGCTACTCTTCCAGACCAAGAAAGGGAAGAAGAGTAAGAATTACATTAGCACTGTGTTTTGCTACCAGATTATAAAATTCTAAGTTTATAGGAAAGAATTCAGCTTCCAGTAATGGTCAGTAAAATGACTCGTTTTGTATCACAGAAATTTGTAGAGGTAACGAGGGAAGAGTGGCAGGAAAAGGGGGGGCAGCATAAAGCAAAATAAATTATTTGACCAACTACAGCTTTTACTGTAGTCACGGAGGAAAGACCAAAGCCCACTGCAGTCACCTGCCATTGATGGAGGCTGCTTGGCCCCCAGTAGAGCGACTGTACCTGTCACGGGAACCTCAACAGCAGCAGGTAGATGCAACAGCGCAGCTAAGACTACACTTCAGGGCTGGAGCTTCAAATGGGTGATAATAAATGAATTAAGACAATAACATTTTATAAGTACAAACCTGAGATGTATTTTAATGGCTGCTATGAACCATGTTGGAATAGGGCCAGAACAAGACGACAAATTCTGGCCAAACATCAGACATTTGGTTCGTTGAGAACAGTCATAGAGGAGGAGACTCGCCAGCCTAGCTCAATCCACTCCCCTAGTTTCGAATGAAGTATCACCGTGAACCCAGCTGGGTGCCAACTACTTAAGATACAAAGCTGAGGAGTTTCCTGAGTTGTTCAGAGTTCACTACAAAATAATTCTCCCCCTAGATCAAGGCACAATATATAGTAGGAGGCTGCAAAGAAAAGTGGGGTTGGATATGGCTTCTCTAGAGGCTGAAAAACAACCTCCTTGCAGCTAGGAGAGTTGCGTTAAACTGTGCTTCTTTACACAGAAACAGAAATCTGGTTTTATTCTTTTGCAGGAAGAGGGATAGGCTTAGGAGTTGATTGGAAAGTTTTTTGTGTGTGTGATAAAAAAGGGACAGACTCAACTGCTACAACCGTCCCTATATTCAGTCTCTTTTGGCCTTACAGGGAAACATGAACAGGAGCCGCAGCAGCTATATTGCAACCATGAGGAAAGAGCCAGGGAATCTCAGAAATAACCCTGACATCACCTACCTGCTAAACGAACACCTGTGCCTGCCACCTCCTGACACCTTTTTAAAAAGATTTTATTTATTTATTTTTAGAGAGAATGGAAGGGAGGGAGAAAGAGAGGGAGAGAAAATTAATGTGTGGTTGCCCGTCGAACACCCCCTGCTGGGGACCTAGCCCGCAACCCAGTCAGGTGCGCTGACTTGGAATCGAACTGGCAGCTCTTTGGTTCACAGGCTGGCGCTCAGTCCACTGAGCCACACCAGCCAGGCTGACGTCTTGTTAAATAGGAAAAATCTGCCCTGATGTGTTTAGGCCACTGTGGTTGGCACAGCTAACGCATCCCTAACTGATACCAACTCTAAGGAGTCCATCTCGTGCTATCATTCCACTAATCACATGTCTACCTTGGTCCCTTACTGCTGATGAAGTTCAAGCTCCCTTGCCTTCATTTTGCACCCCTGTTAGTCTGACTCCCCCCTTCCTTTCAGCTTCCCGCTTCCATCATGAGACCCTCTGCTCTGGTCAGGACAGCCTCTTCACTCTTGTTCCAGCTGGTAAAGCAGCCACTCCTGGGGAACTCTGTCTGGGAAACACATCTGTGCACAGTGACTCCTGTTTCCGTCCGGCCTCTCCGACCCTGGAGCCATCTCAGAGCCACAGACGGGGCACAGGCTACTCTTCCAGGTCTCCTGTGCTAACCAGCACACGGCTGGGAGAACAGGAGATCTGACAGAAGCAGCAGGTCTACTCCAACCTCTTGTTTGATTGGACAGCTGAGCCCCAAAGAGGTAAAGGGGCTTGCTTGGGGTTACACATTGAAGTATTAATAGACCCAGAAGTAGAACGTCAGGCCGCCGGCTCCTCAGTGAGCACATTTTCCGATGTACCTCATTGTCTAAAAGAAAAGTGCCAATTAGAGGCACAAAACGTAACAAAGCTGGTGATGACTATAATGGATGATTATGTCTTTTCAGAGGGCATGAAAAAGAGAGCCGAGCAGAGGCTGATGCGAAAGGAGCTTCTTCAGTATATAATTAACTGCTGGCTTCTTTGTGTTGTTCCAGTAATGAACTCAGCAGGATCCGCCGAGCGACCTTGCCTGCAGGGGGGCGAGAAACAGGGGGCTGGTTTCCTGGGAAGGCTGCCCCTGGGTGGGTGTCACGGGCAGGCTCCGAGCCACCAGGTCCGTTTCTCACTCACAGACATTTGCAATGATGCGACCTAGCAGATGATTTCCTGCTGCAGGCAAGGAGGTCGCACTGGCAGCCCTTGGGTTTCCCACATGCCGGACCTTCCCGCTGGGGAAGGGCGCGTGCAACTGAAGCCAGCCTTCCATCAGTCTTCTTCCTAACCCTTGAAGACATGGGTTCACGATTGCTGGGGGAGCTGGTTATAAGGGGACTAAATGGTAAGGGGGAAAAAAACAACGAAGGTTAAATTTTTTAAAAAAGAAATAAGCTTAAGAAATTGTGCTCTGAGCTACTCTGAGGAATGAAGCTCAGAAGCCAGCGGAAGGCTGGGACCCCCAGAACAACTTCACGGGGGGCCAGTTGAGGAGATTTGAGTCGTGGATTAACACATTCTAAAATTTTTGAGCCAGAAGGAGCCCCAGCGAGGTCCTAGTCCAAGCCTTTTTATTTCAAAGACGAGGAGACCGGGGCCAGAGAGGGAAAGCGGCTGGCCGGTGGTCGCACAGCCAGGGAGCAGCAGACACTCTGCCCCTTGGCTGCCCCCTGGAGACACACTCTCAGCCACACCTCTCTGGGCCCGGTGCGCCCAGAGTCCTGGATGTCTTTCTTAGCTCCTTGAAGCATCCGTGGCTTTACTGGAACGACAGGTTAATTCCTAACAAGAGGTGGGCCAAGACCATTTTCTCCCGCCCTCTGCATCAATAACTAGGCACAGGGGACTCACTTTGCTGAAACATTATTTCACAAGCAGGTCCACAGAAGGCGAGTGAGGAATTTGGCAACACTGGTAGCTCCTTTTCTTTAAACACAGGGTGGGGACAGACAGGCTGATGGACGGGGACAGGCACCCAAAATGATGCCATTCATCTCAATATGCTGCTGCATTTTGGAGTCTGAGGCTCCAAAAACCTCTGTTAGTAGAACATACAGAATGTGGGAGCTAAAGCAACAGCGGAAACTAAGGACCAGAGATATTAACATCCGCCCAGTCAGATAACTGAATAGTGACACACCAGTGGCAGTAGAGAGAGAAAACCTGGACAAAGGTGACTCGGCAGATTATCAAAAGGCCATGGAACACTCAGAAAGGCACCATCAAATAGAAAGGTGTGGGGGCAACTTTTCCTGCAAGTCCCCGCCCCCCATGTGCCACGGATGAGAGTAAACATGACTGAGACACAATGTGATCTGCTTGGGGAGGAGAAGTGGCCATTTTCCCAGAGGAAAAAGGCCGCGAGCAATGGCCAGTTTCTCAGGGGAAAAAGGCGTTGAGCCCCTTCCTCCAGGGGCTTTTATTGGGTTGAATACACAGGAATACAGGGTGGCAAGGATCAAAGAAATCTGAGGGCTTAGTCTGAGTCAGAGTCTGTCAGGAACAGAGTTTTAGGGTTTTCTGCTTGAACCCTTCACATAGGAATGAAAGCAGTCTTAGCAGAGCAGATTTCACAGGTTTTTCAGGAAGTCTTTGTGATGCCAGATTTTTCCCCAGGACACCCTCTAGCAATGCAAGGAGCTGCACCCCTCCCCATCAGGTATTCAGGCTTAAGGGAATTAGAGCCAAGAAGCACTTCTCCCAGAGGACATGGAGACTCTGGCTTTGTCAAAGCCAGGGCAGCGAGGGGCGGGAGTCCATTGCTCCCTCTTTGTTGCAGCCCCCTGAGTCCTTCCATGAAGGCCTCCCAAGTGCTCCTGTCTGGCCTAGGTTGCCCCCCACTGTGAGGGGTCTTAACCATCATTGACTTCTGACCAAGCTTTGGGGGCAGGGAGAGGAAACTGAGGCAGCGTTTGCTACCAGAGACAAGCTTTGTCTCCCGAGGCTTGCATTCCAGAGGGCCTCACTAGCCCTTAGCCACAGGGGTCGAGTTACAATTCCTAGAACCAGGCAGAGTGGTCCACAACAGAAATGTTTTAAAAACTCAAAGTGCTATGGCCTGTCTGGGGTTTCAGTCCTACCATTTCGATCACCTGGGCTGGACCCCTGGGGCCCCGCCTCAGATCAGGGCCAGCTGCATAGGCAGGTGGCCAGCGAATTTCCAGGACCCCAGGATCGGGGCTTAGTGCTCTAAGATCACAGTCTTGAAATTCTTAATTTCAGCTCTTATCTCTGCTGTGTAATTGAAGTCCGATGGGGAAATGGAGCGTGCACGGGCACTTGGAGCCTCTGCTGGAGCCCTGGGCCCACCTCCCTCCACCCCCTGCCTCTCTGGGAGGGGTTCAGAGCTGCCTTCAAATGCCCTGACCCTACACCAGCCTCCCCAACCCTGCTGTCCTCTGCCTGCAGTGACAACCAAGTCACAGGCCAGGGAACAGGAGTGGATTGGCCCTCATTCTGTCATCAACCTCTGCTCCCAGTGGGAGCCTAGGCATGAGCTGGGTGGAACGCTAGGAAGTTCAGGTTTGTGTCTCAGGGCTGAGCGTGGTGGCAGCTGTCTGCATCCTGGCAACAAACAATGGGGCAGGTGTGAGCCTCTTGCTTACCTCTAATCCAGGTACCAAATACTTCCCAGCATGGGGGTTGCAATCTGGGGACACCAGTCCTCAGGGATTTGGAACTATGGTACCAGGAGAAGAGGGGATTGGTTTTCAGGACCCTGCAGTGGCTGGTGGGAGGGGTTCCTGGAAGCTGGTAGGGCTCACTGCCAAGTAATAGTGTCCCCAGCTGTGTAGGAAAGTTTTTACTGACCTTGCAAGCATCCCAAGTCCAAGGGCATGTGACATGAAACAGTAAACAAAAAGTCAGCTAATAGAGAAACCAAGACGAAAAGAAAGAATTTTATACTTTAGTGCTCTTGGGGCACTCTTTTCCAGTGTTTTGAACAAGGACCCTGTATTTTCATTGGGCAAAATAAAATTGGGTTTAGATTTAGCTCAAGCCCTGGGACCTGTCATGTCCAAAAAGGAACTTAAGGACCCAATGGCTTAGGAGTGTGAGTGAGATGCCAATCCCTGCTTGAATGTGCGTTCTGGCGATTGTTCACTCTGCCCTATGTTGTACCCAGTGTTAATGGTTGAGTTTCTGTCTTGACCACTCTGCCTGTCTCCCTGCCTGAAGTCTTTTTCCTCCAGGACCCAATCCCTACCATCTGCCACCAGATCCTAAGGCCACCTGCTTGTCAGAACTTCCATCGTCTTCCCTGAGAGGAGCTCTCACACCTCTTCCCCAGGCCAGTAGGCCTGGCCGGGACACACAGAGGTACCCCTCAATGCCAGATACTTACCATTGAGTCCTTCATTCCTACTGTAGGTTTCAAATGAAACCAGCCCCAGCTATGACATAAAAGGTGGCATGTTCTGCCTTATGAAGCTGTTCTTTTGTCTGGTGTCTCTGTGTTCATTCTGGGTGATCAGAAGTAAAGAGTAATGCCGTCTCCACAAAGAGAAAACATCACAAGTTTCGAATTCATTTGCTTAAGGATGATTTGAAAAATTGGTGTTATGTAGATAAGATCACCTAAAAGCTGGTATTGAGGTTTTTGTATCGATTACCAAAAACAAGCAAAATCAAATGAATGTAACTTTCTACAAACTGGTAGTTGCAGAACAGACGATGGGGACATCAAGTACAGGATAGGGAACAGAGCAGCCACAGAATATACGTGCAGGACACATGAACATCGCAGACATAGGCAGTGGTGTAGGGGTGGCCTGAGGGAGTGGAGGGGCCGTGGGGAGGGGAACGAAGGGGAAATAATTGGGACAACTGTAATAGCATAAATAATAGAATGTAATTAATAATAAAGAAGAAAATGAATTTAACTTCTGGCCAAGAGGGGTTTAATACAAAGAGAATGTGCCTAGAACTAGTGGGAAGAGGTTCCTGAGACCATACAGTAATGGCCTTTGACTCCTGTAAACGAATTTGGGTTAAATTGCTTCCCTATGTGACCTTGGGCAATGTACCACCTTTGAGTGTCCACCTCAAAAAATGGGAATAAGAATACGTCCCTCACTGTTCCACTGTGAAATTGTCCGGTGCTCAGCACTCAGTCATTTTGTTTAGTGTTAGTTGCAAATATCCTATAGTGGGGGGCAGGGCCACAGTTTTGGAATCTGGCAGTTCGGAGTCAAAACTTCCATATCTGCCACTCGACCGACTCACACCGTTACTTTAAGAGAGAGAGTACTGAGCCTCGGTTTCTTCGTATAATTGGGGGATGCCACTACCTGACACACAGAGCTGTTTTCAGCATTAAGTGAGCCTGTATGAAGCATGTGGAATGCAGTCAGCTCTCAAGAAATGTCAATTTTCATCCTTCCGGCTCATACATACACGCGCACAGCTTTACTCAGTAACGGAAAGTAAAATGTTGACTGATCCAAACTCTTTTTTGTGGATGTGTTGAATTGCTAAGTGTGTGAAAGCCGAACTTACTTGTAGAAACTCAAGGTTACTTTCTTTTACTCGGACAATAGTGACTTTAAGGGAACAAGATAGTGAGATCAAAGTTAAAGCTGTGCTTTCAGGGTAAAAATGCAAGTATCACCCTCAACCATGGCCTTGGTCCCTGTGGCTTCCCTGCCTTCGGAGAGGGGTTGTGCTGGGGCTTCTGTCTCCAGGGTAGGCTCCAAATTCTTCTGCCCTTGCAAGTGGCAAACGCCAACAGGCTCCACCTGATCCCCAACGGCGACCACCACCTCCAGGTTCCAGCGACCAGATCCCCCCGGCTTTGGTGTTTGCATCTTCCTCTCAGGAGATGAAATGTTGACTCACAATATATTTTTAATAAAGGCAAATGTAAGCTTTAATCTGCATTTTAAAATAATTCTTTCTAAGACATAGCCCCACTAGGGGATTAGTTACAAATGGCTTTGAGTGCTACATATTTAATGAACATTTAACTAAAGAATGAAAATTGCTGGTATGCGTGATTCCCTTTGTTTTTTTTTTAACTGCCGAGTCCCATAAATCCAATCTGTCATTTCTTCTTAACTACATTTGCCATAAAAGCACTTATTTTACAGCTGCTGGGACGTAGGCACTGCTGTTTCACCTCGTGATTAATACAGTAATTAGCACCGGTTCTAATCTTCTCAGCAAAAAGTCCAGGCTTTCGATATTTCTGCTGCACTGATAGGTTTTCTAAAGCAACGTGGCACACGTGGAAAGCCACACGCTGGGGCCTGTGGACCGCGTTTTCTAAGTCACGTCGTGGAGATCAATTGATAAATGACGTCAGTACGGGTTAGTCATCGTCCAGAAAATATCATTAGAGATGAAAAAGCAATGGAAGGATGCAGGCAGGGGTCATTTGTTTCTCATTGTTGATTTATGTTATAGAACTATTCTTGTGAGTCAATTACCGAAACACACGATGCTGAGGAAAATAGAAAAATTCTAGGAAAGAAGCATCCATTATGAAGAGCTATGTGGTAAACAGACAAGAATGACAATCTTTTGAAACCAGCGTCCCATGCAGGCTGTGGGAAATCTCATTTCTGATTCTAGAGTGTTCTTGGGGCCATGCCAAATGCACGGTCAGGCCCTGCACTCTGTAACGTGCTTCCTCCCAAAATGTGTGTCTGTAGAACGTGCTTGAGGACATCTCAGGGGTGCAGGTCACAGGGAGGGTGGGCTGGAAAGAGGACCACGGTGGCCCGAGGAGTCTCAGGGTCGGTTCCTCTCAAAAACTTCAGGATGCTGAGCTCAGTCCCAGAGGAAGCTTGTATCAGCCAGGGCCCTCTGTGGTTACAAAAATAAAACATTTCACTGATGCATGAACATTGCTGAGAAACAGACCTGCTCTCTGTTTGGAGCTTGTCTTGGAAGCCTGTTAGGAAAATTTAACTCTTGAGACAGGATTTAAATTTTCTTACCAGCCTTACAATCATTAACTTCACTGCCCTTCCATCATTCATTCATTCATTCATTCATTCATTCAGTGAGCCCTTGGGCTGTGTCAGGCTTGGGCTTGGCCCTGAGTAGAAAAAGACTACTGTTTAGGGAGCCCATAGTGTATCATATAGTACTGTGAGCTCTGAGATCGGACAAGCCTGGACCCAGGTGTCACATCTTACTAGCTAAGTGACTTCAAGATAAGTTACTTGCCCAAGCTAGTTCTAAAATAGGGATAATAATTGTACCTACCTTATAGGGTTGCTGTAAGCATTAAGTAAGGTAATAATACCTGTTAAGGAGCTGAAGACAGGGTCTGGCTCGTTGTCACTGCTCAATAAATAGAAGCTGTCACTCCCATTGAGACAGTGCTACAGGCCAGGGCTGAGCTGGGATGGACTCCGAGCTGCTCCTCCAGCTTTGGGAATGAATTTGAACAAAGACGTCTGAGTTCTGTCTTTGGTATCTCCCTGGACCCATGGCACGTATTGGCAAACAGTGTTCTCAGATCAGAGAAAATTGATAGAGACCGACACACCTCATTTTGAACAGCCCAGGGCTCATCCATCAAATGGCTCAACCCAGACAAGCCCCGTTAGGAATCATGGATGCTTTTTCTTCTCTTCTCTCTCCTCTCCCCTCCCCTCCCTTTCCCCCATCTCCTCTCCCCTCCCTGCATTCTCTGTCCTCTCTTCTCCCCTCCCACTCTTGTGTGGCATACACTCAGACCCCTTCCCATTTCCCATAAGAGAGGGATGGTAGCTTTTTCGGTTCTGAATAATACCAACCATCCCTTGGAAGCCAAATCAGAGTGAAGTCAGAGTCAGTTGCTCAAAAGAAAAATGAGTACAATTCATAGACCCAAATTCCTCAGAGTTGAGCTGCGAGGAGCCTCAGAGATGCCCTCCAGCCCTTTGTCTTCCTGTCAAGAAGGTGTCTTGTCCATCCTCAGATGGAGTGACCAACCCAGACTGCACAGGTGTCAGGAGGGTAGGCAAGATGAGAGCCCCCCATCTCTTCTCTGGGGCACAGTGATGAGGGGGACAAATCCCTGCCACACCTCTGCCACACCAGTCACCCCTCCCCGGCTGCTCTCCCTGGCACTCAGCCCGCTCTGCCGGGATGTTTCGGACTCGTTGGTTGAACCAACGAGAGATATGTCCAGGACTGGCACCAATGAAAGGCCGTTGGATGCAGGTGGACTTGTCTTTGCTCTCTTTTTCCCCAAAGGCACTGCAGCCAAGCAAAATCCACCTCAGCTGTGTCTTCAGCCATCTCCACTCACCAGTTTCTAACCCGGGATCTGATCACTAGAGGCATCTGGTCAGAGAGAGAGTTGGTGGCAGTGCCAGGAGGGGTGAGACTCAGGGAGGAGGCCCCGAAGGCCTGCAGGGGCCAGCAGCCTGGGGTGGGCTGGACGCCTGGACTCCAAATACCTGTGTTTGCCTGCTGCCTTGGCCTGACCTGGACTTATAAAGGAGAAGGGCTAGCCTAGTCTCAGGCTGGTGGCCCTCAGCCAGTGGCCACACAACCATATGCCTACACAGCCAGGTGCCCACACAAACAGGCACATACCCACGCAGCCCTCAATGAACACACAGCCACTTGAGTTGCTTAAAGAGGTTCCCGGCTGCTGTGTACTTGTGCCTTACTATCCCAGCATAGCCCATTAATTCCCAGACAGATGCTTTTGTTCATCACTCAGTCTTAGCAAGAGAGGTCGAAAGGAATTCCCAGTCACTGGGGCAGGGGTGGGGGAGGCTTCCACCATGAGGAGAGGACAAATGCTTCAATGCTGCTCCTGCCAGTTTCCCTATTCCCACCTTCACCCATTTCAAGGCCCAGAGAACATAATCCTGTCACCCAAAGCAAGACAGCATTTAGACGGTAAGCTTAAAACAAGTACTAATTTCTGATCCTCCACTGACCCCCACCCAACCACAAGCACTGGCAGTCCAGCCAAACCCTCCATACCACCTGCCCACAGCACCTGTCTGGAGGGTGGTCCCTGAGACATTCAGAGGTTTATCCCTGCAGATTCTCACTGCCCCATAACACACACACACGTCAACCTCATTGCACACAAACCACAAACATTCATACCACGCACGCACACACTTAGAAAGCCTCTCTTTTCATTGTCCTTTCAGATCCAAGTCAGACGATTGCCACCCTCAGAAACCTTCCTGTACTGGCTCCCCGACTTCCTCATCCTTGTTCCCACAGCACTTCCCTTTACCTGAACTTGCTGCTTCTCCCTGGGGTTGTCTGGCCTGGTTAAGCTCCAGGAGGCCTGAGACTTTGTCTTTTGTGTGTTCGTATTCCTGTAGGCCTTGCACAGAAGCCTGAATTGTTCTACGCAAACATTTGTCAACTAGAAACCAAACACAACGTCTCGCCAAGGACTGCTGGGCACCAGCCCCACCTCGGTAAATGATGCCCACTTCTGATACGGGGTGTATGAGTTTGCTCCAGGCTGCTATAACAAAATACATAACAAAATACCTGCACTCGATGGCTTAAGCAACAGAAATGTGTTTTCTCACAATCCTGGAGGCTGGAGGCCTGAGATCAAAGTGCTGTCAGGGTTGGTTTTTTTTTACCCGAGGTCTCTCTCCCTGGTCTGCTGATGGCTGTTTTCTCCCTGTGCCCTCACATGGCATTTCTTCTGTCTTTGTCTATGTCATGATGTCCTCTTCTCACAAGGACACCAGTCATCTTGGATCAAGGCCCAAACTAATGGTCTCATTTTTTTATTTAATGACCTATTTAAAGACCCTATCTCCAAATACAGCCACATTCTGAGGCACTGCAGGTTTGGACTTCAATCAAACTTGGGGAAAAACACAGGTCAGTCCATAACAGGAAGCGAATAAGCAGCATTTCCGATTCTCTTGGTGTACTTCTCAGCACAGGCACCTGCTGCTGTCCAAAAGCCACCCCTTGGTTATGGTCTCTACTTGACCCCTCAAGGCAAGGCTTCTTGCCAATGAGAGAGATTCTTGTCTGACAGTCAAAACCTAAGAACATTTTTCAATCTCCAGAGCAATGTTTATCTCTCAAAGAGTGTGAATTCTACAGGTGAGGTTCACCCGGGGTATGTAAGATGGTTGGGGCAGACATACTGAACCTTATTTCTGGCCCCATGTCCATTCTTCCTGCTTTCTGGGTCTTCATTTGTTCAGATTTGAATTTATATGAATTGGTCCAATTTTATACATCTTTATAAGCCGTCCGTAAGCCTTTCTGCAATGAGGAAGAGTGTAAATTGTGCTGGCCTGTCTGTTATCAGCCCTACACCACCACCTTTTCCGTCTAAGAATAGCAACTATACTCTTCAAGATCCCTTTTTCTGGATGCTACTGAATTAGTTTTCCAAGGAGAGGCCCTCGCATGAGATTTAGGGGTCAGAAAGCATCAGTCCTCAGAAACAGTTACAGCCAGAGATGTGAACAGATGAGAGAGTCCCTGTGGGTTTCTGATAAAATCTTCATCACTGCAGACTGAGACATTGGTGGGAGCTTGTAGAGTCTCATCCTCCCTCTAACAGCAAGAACTCTGCTCATTTACCTTCTAAACTTCAATGTTGTTCAAAAACCCACTTTTCTCCTAGGAAAAGATATATGATCTATCTTCACTTCTCTCGCAGGCCCATCCCTGGCCTGTATATAGGTAAGTCATCCACATCCCTATACTCCCCGCTGCCTGGCTCCTCTAAAAATACATGGCATTTGGGGCTGAGCTCTCTATGGCTGTGCTAGGTCCTGGATTTCCTCTCCATCTGCCCACCTCAACCTGTTCACACATTGCAAAAGAAAGAGGCTATTGTGCAATGAAGTCATCCCCACTCACATATATTTGGGTTGTGATTTGTAAGATTTTAGAGACCCTTCCTCCCCTCCTTCTCTGGAGAAGCCATCATAAGGTTCACACTCGAGCACGTAGTGCTCAGTCTGGACCCTGAGCTGGACTTTTAGGCTTGGGGACCCCAACCATTGCACTATGGAAACAGACTGGCCACCGGATCTCAGTGTCCTCACCTCTAAGACAAGAGGTAAGACTGACCTGGTCCCATAGTCTCTGCATTAGGTAAGAACAACTCTGGCTAATGAGACAGACCCAAGACAAGAACCCCAAAACACTGTGTCCCACACAAGAGCCGAGGCTGTGTGCAATAGCTCTGCTCCATGAGGCCTCGGGGGCTCGGGTACTGGTATCTTTGTTATGCTTTACTATCCCCCTGACATTTGCCCTTGTCCACTGACATGGGGAAGAAAAAAGGGGAAGCCACACCATTTCTCTTTAAGGAAATTTTACTTGTGACTCAGAACTTGGACACATGGCCACAACCCCCTGCCAGAGTGGCTAGAAGAACAAGTGATTAGCTAAAAACACTATTACCTAGGAGGAAAGGGAGAATGAGTACTGGGGTCACTTAGAAGTTGGCCATAGACCCTCCCAGTTGTACCATTCTGGGTCTAAGAGATGATACATGAGGGTAAAACACAGGGTATCAGAGTCCCAGCAGAGGAAGAAACCTTCGTGTGTGCAAAATAATTAGACTTTCAGAAGAGAATGTGTGTAACCCTATTTAATGCAGCATCCACACATATGGCTTCCACTACCTACCCCACATGCTGTTAGTACTTGATCACACTCAAGTTGACTAGTTTATTTGAACAAATATTTATTAGTACTCACTATGTACCATGCTCCAGAGATATAAAAATAAATATGACCCACCCCTCTCTGCCTTCAAGGACCTATGGGCTAGTGGTGAAGTAGAATCCAAATAGAAAAGGTCAGTGTAATGGAATAAGGGCTTTGGTGGAGCTGAAATCTGGAGCCACACTTTCTAATTGGGAGAGAAAACTAAAAATCTAAGACAAGTCTTGAAAAACACAAGCAAGAAACAACAAAGTACTCAAATATGTCTTAAGGTCAGCCATGTTCTAGTGGAGGAAGATGAAAGATTATGTAGATTGAATATGAAAGAAAGAGTTCTTTGAGGGGGTGGACCTTAAAAGGTGAACAAAACTTCAGTGGGACGAAGTGGGAAGTCACCTTCAAGACTTTGTCTGAAATTTTAAATAGTGCACACAAGAGATTCTTGCCAAATAGAGTTGAGGGAAAAGGAGACCTTCTTGAGTTTTAACTCTTAGTGTAGGTCTTTAAATGTCTTTCATGGTTCACTTATGAAAGTTCTCAGTGTTTTTCATCACATGGTTTTTATAGTCTCATAGTAACTCTGTAAGGAAGGGAAGAAAGAAGGGACAGAGAGAGAAGGAGAGGAAGAGGGAGAGGGAGGGGAGAGAAGAGAGAGAAGCTGGGGCCCAGACGTCAGGCTGTTAGGGAAGCAGGTGCTGAGCACACACAGAGCCCCACCCAGCCTTCCTGGCCCAGATCTGGTGCTTCTTACCATGAGCCAGATTACTCAAGAAGGAAAATGTCAAGATACAAATAATCCAAGCAGAAGGAAGAGGATTCAGACTGACCCTTAGGAGATCAAGAGCAGATAGAACTGAGGGGAATTATAAACAGGGTCACCCAACATGCTGACCTGCCTCAAATTGCCCATCCACCCATGGTAGAAGGTTCATTCTCAAGCCAGATCCCAGGCCATCCAGTCTATTCACCAATTTGAGCCATCATCAAGACTGGGAACATCCAAAGGAAACGCACAGAGAAATTCTAAACCTGAAGGTTATGGGGTCCCTGGAGGGGATTTCTCTGGGAAATTGCTCAGTTCCAATGGAAACTTTGCAACTTCCCAGCTTTAGGGGACAGTGGTGTCTGCTGAACAAGAGACAGGATATCCTCTTAACGTTTCTTCCATCCTGGGATAACAGGAGTCCATGGCCATTGTGTAGCTAGGAGTGACCCGACCCACTTCTCCAAGGACAGAGGATAGCACTTTCTGCCCACAAAGAGAAGAAGTTCACAGCCCTTCTTCTCTTTAACCCACTAGAAAAAGCAGGGTGATGAGTCTGTGGGCAAAAATCCAACTTTATAAGGATTTCAGTGGATATAAATGGTTTCCTGGATAAGGGTTAATGACAGCTAATAGACCAGTTCTGGGTACCAGGCAGACGACCCAGCAGCAATTTCCTATTTCTGTTGGCTAAAATCACCACTTTCATCTGCTGTTTTCATCCTCCTCCCACATGACTGGCAGTGCAGCCACGCTTTCACCCTCCCACTGCTTCCAGAGGGCGTCAGCATGCCTGGTTTACACAGGTACACAAAAGCATATGCATTCCCTCACCCAGCTAATGGGAAACAAACCTGCTCAAGGACAAGCTTAATATCCCACTTGATGGCTCTCATATACATGCACCATCCCGTTTTGTTTGTTCAAAAGCAAAGGAAAAGGAGTTGCTTTAAATTTATGAACTAACGAACTTCTGAGTAATAGTGAATCACTGCTTGATATTTCACTTAAAGTTCAGACGGTGAGCTGGCTCCTGCTGCAGCTCTTTTTGGGTCATGAAAAACCATCAGAGGATTGCTCCCGGCCCTGACACCCAAGCGGAAGCTGGAAACCTAGACAAAGCCAAGGTCAGCGTGCTTGCGGATAGAGGCTGCCACCCTTCAGAAAAGCATTTCGGAGGGCAGGACATGAACTCACGTGTTGGTAAATCCATGAAAAAGTAAATGGTTGGGGTCTGAGAATATGGAAAAGAGAGCAAAAATGCTTTGGGTCAGGCAGATCTTGGGTGCTGTAGAAGAGTCCCATGGCCCAGCGCAGAGTTGTTTTGGGATCAGCCATCACCGTGTTGTCCTCTCTCCCGGAGACACTCTCCCCACATCCAGCCCTCTGTGTGCCCAGAACACTCCAACTCATCTTTCAAGAATCTGCAAGACATGACTTCCCTGAAATTCCTGCCTCGGTTCCTGACAATGCATTATGAAAGTTTGTGTTTACTTCTACCTCCCCTACTGGGCCATGATCATCTCAAGTGCAAGAACTGATTCTCATTCATCTTTATACCCCCAGTGACAATGCTTAATAAATACCTTTAGACAGGGGGAGTGATTAGAGAAGGGAAGGAAATGAGGAGGGAGAGGAAGGAGGGTGGAAGGAGGAAAGAAGGAAGGGCCAGCTTTCAATTCAGCAAAACATTTCTTACAGTTGAGATTATACAGATTGTATTGTACTAGCAGGGAGCAAAGAACAATTACATTTTTTTAAGAG
The DNA here is from genome assembly GCF_021234435.1 of Artibeus jamaicensis. Taxonomy (NCBI): domain Eukaryota; kingdom Metazoa; phylum Chordata; class Mammalia; order Chiroptera; family Phyllostomidae; genus Artibeus; species Artibeus jamaicensis. Next base: position 14,389,500 of record NW_026522056.1, on the reverse strand, counting down.
ACAGAGGAAGGGAGGGAGAAAGAGAGGGAAAGAAACTTTGTTCTCTGCCTTCTGTACACACTCCTGGGGATGGAACCTGCAAACCAGGCATGTGCCCTGACCAGGAATAGAAATGGTGACCTTTCCATTTGTGTGATAATGCCCAACTAACTAAGCCATAGCAGTCATGACAAAGAATAATTACATCTTGAATCTGCACTGAATACTACTGAAAAGATTATGTTTTATATTCTTGACTGACAAGGAAAATAAAAACTGGAAAGAAACTTTAAAAAATAATTTTTAAATGGGGTGATCGTACTGTAGATAGTATGCTACTCTTCAACCAGAGCTGCCAGCTTGCTTTACCCCACCAGTTCTAGTGACTCAGGGTAGAAAGGAATGAGCCTTTTTGCTCCCCACTTTCATCCCCCAGAGGCACTTGGAGATTCCCTTGTCCAAGGGTTCCGAGGAACCCTCTCAGATTTGCAAACCACCCAACTTCACCTCAGTCCCGATCAGCTCAGGCCTTCCCTGTGGGACAAAATGAGACCATAGGATGGTTTGGCTCAAAGGAAAGTAAACATGAAAGAAGCACTTGTAATTACACCGCCCTTTCAGCTTGGATGCCTCAGCCTTTCCTATGCCTGCATGAGCTTGCCTCCTCTCCTCACATCCGATGGGAATGAGGGCCCTAAGGAAGGCATTTGCACTCACAAGTCTTCCACAGATACAAAGATGGCTCTGCATGCTCATCTTGAGAAGCCAAACGCCATCTAGAGACTGTATATCACTTCGTTGGATAAAAATGAAACAAGGATGCATTCGATAAACATAAAATGAGAGAGAAAGTCAGGGTCCCCAGCACACCTTGGGATTCCCACATTCTAAGGAGACTTGGTGGGGAATCGTGATTGTTAATTCTGTGTCAACTTGGGCCATGAAATGTCCAGATATTTGGCCAAATATTAGTCTGGATATTTCTGTAAGGGTGTTTTAGATCAGATTGACATTTAAATCATGGACTTTGAGTACTTTAGACTGCCTCCATAATGTGGGTGGCCCTCATTCACTCAGTTAAGTCCTGAATAGGACACAAAGATTCCCATAAGCAAGAGATGATTCTCTAGCAGATGACCTTCAGCCTTCGCCTGCAATGTGGGCTTTTTCTGGTTCGACAGCTGGCGGCCTTCAGACTTGAACCAAAGCATCAGCTCCCCTTGGTCTCCAGCCTGCCAGCCCCCCTCCAGATTTTTTGGACTTGCCGGTCTCCAAATCATGCAAGGCAATTCATTATAAATCTTTTTCTACAGGTAGACACATTCTATTAGTTCTATTTCTCTAGAGAACCCCAACTAATCCAGAGGGGGGGAAAGGAGTAGACTTATAAGGTGTCAATTTACTGAGAGATTGAGTTTACAAATGAATGGTTTTCAGACAATAAATGAAAATAGAACTCTGCCCCACAATCAGTGGCAACCAGCTCAAGAAACCAACCCATTTCCTACAGTAACCAGTCTAGGAAGACACCCTGCTTTCTGTAAGTCAGACTGGCCCAAGTGGGGTAAGGAAGACAGACTGGCACAAGGCACCCAAGCCCGAGCAAGGCAGGGGGCAGCTTGGAGGGGCAGGGAGTCAGAGCTTGGGCAGGCTGAGGACATCCACATGAGAAGGCAGTACCTCAAGGCTTGTTGCAGCCCAAGCAAGGGCAAGAGGCATCCTCATGGGAGAGCAACCTAACACAAGGTGTTTGAGCCTAATCTGGGCAAAGAGGACATTCCCACAAAGACAGGTGGCAATAGCAGCAGAGCAAATTGGTTACAATGGGGGTCAAATAAAACAGGAAAATATGCTAAGGAATATGAGAGCCATGTTACTTATAGTCAGAAAAGGGACTTACAGATATGGAAAGAGAGAATACTAGAATAAATTTTGTGGTGTTGGGTTGCATTGGAGATAATAGTATGAAATTGATGGTTTTTAATATGCATATAAATACATGTAGATGTAGAAATAAATATAATGTGCATATATGTATTATATATGCATACTTTTATTTCCTAAGCTGTCACTGAGAGGACTTGGAAGCGGTGACTCACCAAGAGTATTTAGCACACACAGCACCCAGTTTTTGATGTCTAAATGCCATCCTTCACTAAAAGAAAAGGCAAGGCTCTTTGGGAAAATGACTGATTCCAAGGCCTGGGCAGGTAAAATAATACAGAAACATCTCTAGTTCTGCAGGTAAGAAAGGAAAGTCTCAAAGAATCATGAGACACATCAGAACAGATCCAGAAACCACCTTGAAGGACCAAATACTAAGTAACTTGTGCATCAAATAAATGAAGATAGTAATGGGTTATATCCCATTGAATAAAATAAGAATCCATGGGTACATACTGATATATAGAAGAAAGGAAAAAAGGAAGGAAGGAAGGAAGGGAGGGAAGGAGGGAGAGAGGAAGGAAGGAAAGAAAGAAAGAAAGAAAGAAAGAAAGAAAGAAAGAAAGAAAGAAAGAAAGAAAGAAAGAAAGAAAGAAAGAAAGAAAGAAAATTTGATAATATTTAAATAGCTTCAAAGTATCTCCCCACCAAAAAAAATAAAAACATATTAATTATAAAGGGGAAAGAGTATACCTAAATTTGAGAATCCTGGTGAACACCAATGTAATCAAAGTATCAAAGTGAATATTGTAAATAATAGAATAAATTAAAATTATGCCCCATCTGACAGTACGCAATGAGAAAAGTCCTGCATCACTTTTGAGATATTTCTGCCCAAGATGCATTGCCCGCACCTCATCAGGAGGGCACATCAGACAATCCTGTTGAGGGACGTCCTGCAAAAACACCTGTCTGGGAACCTCAAAGGTGTCAAGGTCATGAAAGTCAAAGAAAGAATGAGGAACTGTCACAAACTGAAGGAAATGAATAGACATGACAACTAATTCTAGACTAGATCCTTTTGCTATAAAGCACATAACTGAGCCAACTAGAGAAACCTGAATGGAATCTGAGTATTAAAAGGTAGTAACCAATCTATTAATTTCTTGATGTTGGTGACTAGATTGTGGGTCTGTGAGAACACTCTTGTTTGCAGGAAATACACACTAAAATATTCATGGGTGTTGGGGCATCATGTTGACAGTTTATCCTCAAATGGCTCAGAAGAGAGATTTCTGTACTGTACACACATATATATTCATACCTATGTACATAGGACTGTGATTATATAGGAGAATCTGGCCCTGTTCTCAGGGGAAACATGCTGAAGTATTTAGGGGTGAAATGTCATAATGTCTAAAATTTACTTTCAAATGATTGGGCAGAAAAAGAATAACTGTAACAATATGTTAGCATTTGGTGAATCTGGGTAAAGAGTACTCTGGGTACATTCTTTCAACTGTTCTGATGGCTTAAAAGGTCTCAAAACAAAAAGGGAAGGAGGGGACAAGTGACAAAAAGTGGTGTAAACAATAAAGTTTCTGGGAGTTCTGAATGGCAGGTAAAAAAAGAGGGGGGATGAAAACCCAGAACCAAGCATCCTGCTTTTAAGAATGTTCTTGACATGCCTTATGACATAGAGGAAGAAGTTGGATTCTGTTCTCTTTCAGAACAAAAGACAGTAACACAGAGAAGTTTGTCCCAGTGTTATACAGAGCTTAGCTGTATCCTAGCTTCCATTAACCTACCTCTGCCCCTGTCAGACGTACCAGGCCAGGGTCAGGGCCACACCTCTCCCCAGCACACAGAAAACCAGCTCGCTCTTCCCACCCCTCCAGATGAGCACACAGCAGGCCATCCCTGCACCTCCCACCTGTTCTGCAGTCAGTGCCCGGCATCTTTCATGTTCACAGAGAGGGCCACAAAAAGGTGTGTGGGAAGGAAGCCCATACAGGGAGGGCCTTAGAAAAGCCTGGGGTGGAGACAAAGCCATTTGATCCTGTAGGAACTATTGGCATGGTGCCTACAGCCTACCACCTACACACTTTTCAAAGGCCCACAGAAATGTTTGGGATCTGAAAACACATTTAGCTTGAAAAAGAGAAAAGCAGCCCGAGGCATCCGGCAGCAAACCTGGTACTATCAGCTAGACCGTGGTGCTCTCCTGTGGAACATTCACAATTTCACGGAACACCAACATCGGACCAGGCCCTGGGGTGGGGAACATGGATCAAGACCAAACAAGACCACTCTGTAATCTGTCAATACAGACAATATGTGAATGTTGTCTGGGAGAAAACATCAAACATCCCCCTACACTGAGTGACCCTGGCTACTCTACCAATTACAATTTTACCCTCCATTCATCTACCCTCTTTCTAGATGAGGTTTTTGAAGGTACCCAACCGGAACTACCCCACATCCTGAGAGCATCCAACCCAGAACCAATCCCCACTTCTTTGAACACTGTCTCCAGTCACCTAACACCGGCCCAATCCTAGAAGAGGTCCTTTCCATCACCCTCTATTGAGGTGCCCATGGTTCCCCACAATGCGCATTCTCCCTCACTGGAAGCAGCGATGACCCCATCTTGCTCCGGGGCGGCTGTGCTCCTGGCAAGCTTCAGTCGAGGGCATTGACAAGCTCCAACGGCTACAGAAAATTCAGTCCCAGGACATTAAAACAAACCAATTTGGTAAATACTCAGTGAAACAACACTCTATCAACTTCCTTCATTGTTCAATTTATAATCCATAAAATTTTGTGATCACTGAAAATAATTTGCATGTCACATTAGATTTTCTCACTGCACAAGTCCCAAGTCTGCCAGCTGATTACTTAGAAAGCATGGCCAAATGTAAATTAAGTGCATACCCAATTTCATAAGCAAATGATCAATTATTATATGACTGAAAGGACCCAAAAGAGTGCCCAATGACTCTAAAGAGTGTAAATACCCTGATAGAGAAGGGAATGTACAAGGTTTTTTTTCTGAAACAGAAGGGCCTAAGGACAAAGAGTAGCCAATACCACAAGCTCATGGATCAGTAAACTGGGCAGCTCAGAACCAATTCCAAGACATCAGAGAACATTCTTTCCTCCAGGGGACATCAGCTGGGCCAAGAGAAGGTATCCGCTCCCCCTGCCACTCCACAGTCGGCTGCTTCCAGTAATGATCTCCTGCCCACCCACAGGGCAGACCCCTGCTGGTCAGGTCACACAGAAATGGGGTGACAAAGGCAGATCGGCACACTGCCTCCCTTACCCACGTCATTTCCAGAATCTTGGTACCTCGTCCCTGCTTGTGGGATCTCCTGGTTCCTGTTACCACCCATTTTTGAGGGGGTGCTTTCCCATTATTTGATTGTACTGGTGCCTGTGCCGTGGCCCCAGTCCTCAGCCACATAGAAGTGTGAGCCCCTCTTCACCTTCTTGCCTCCCACCTGCTGTCTGGGGGTGGATCCTCTGCTAAACCCAGACCCTCCTTAAATGGCACTCTTCTTTCCAGTATTCATCTCTATTACTCCTTCCAGAACACACAGAGGAAGAAGGTCACTTCAGGAGAGGAGTTACCAACTAAAGAAAAGCCTTCAGATTATACTAAGTGAAACATGTCAGAAAAAGAGAAATATCGTGTGACTTTACTTACATGTGGAATCTAAAAAAACAAACAAAAAAACAAAACTCATAGTCACAGAGAACAGATTGGTGGTTTCCAGAGGGCAATGGGTGAAGGGAACCAAGAGGTAGAAACTTCCAGATACAAAATAAATGCCATGGGGATGTAACATACAGATGGGGGAACACAGTCAGTAAAAGTGCATTAACTTTGTGTGGTGACAGATGGTGACTAGACTTACTGAGGCGATCATTTCACAATGGACACAGATGTCAAATCACTAAGTTCTACACCTAAAACCAATATAATATTGTATGTTGATTATACTTCAATTTTTTTAAAGCCTCCGGAGAAATTTTTTTTCATTCAACAGTCACATTTTTGAGAAAAAAGTAAAACCCAGACCCAGAGATTCTGAGACTTTGGAAAGTAGAAATTTAACTTGGGAATGATTGAATTCAGTCCTGTCAGTTGTCATATGAGAACACTATGGTCTAAGTAATTCAAGTTTTTTCATTGTTTTTTTTTCCAGCAAAGCTTGGAAGCCTGAGTTTGCCTTTTCCCCTTTAGTCTATTGGCTTTATAATTTAGTGGGAAGGAGAAATGTATGTTTCCTTTCATTGGTCAAATTAAAAATATGTAACTGTGAAATGGTCCATGCTTTGTTTTTTTAAAGCCCCCACAAAAGGCAGCACAGTATGAATTATAACTCTGTCAGTGCGGGTTATGAAATGACTCTACAGAGTCATTTCTATGGAGACAGGCAGCGCAGGGACTACTGTAACTCAGGGGAAAGCAATTCCACTCCGAGCTCACAGGACGTAATTGATGGGAGGAAGCGACGTAAATTACCTTATCACTCTTCATGCGTAATGTCTCTTTTTCCCACACAATCTCATTGTGCACACAAAACAAATAAAACCAAATTCAATCTCCTAAATTGTGTCTCCACTTGTTTGCTTTCTTTTAAAACTCATTCTGCCCACGTCACCCACAGCCACGGCTCTCCTGCTGAGAAATTAAGTTCAGTATTGGTATCATGTTTGACCTCCACCCCCCATGTCCCTCCCTTGTCCTGAACTTCCAACCCTTTCTTGTTTCAAATGGATCATTCATCTATAACAATGATAAAAATACAAGAATTAAACTTCACCAAGGAAGACCGGCCAACTTGGCTTTCAATCATTTTCTGGGCAATTTTAGAGCTAAACAGCAGACTCCTTTGTACCTCTCCACAGCAACTAGTAAAATGGTTAAACAAAAGCAAACAAAAATTTTAAGTTCTTCGTGGTGAAACAAATAATGATAGAGAAAGGAGGCAAAGAGCTCACTGAAAGAGTCACGTAATCAAAATCTCTCATTCGGTCATTGGTTTCTTCCAACTCACATGGACAGCCGGTGTCACTACGCAGGTGCCAGATGGCTGACACTTCCGAGACAGGATGGCGTGGGTCTGCCCGTGAGCCTGATTCAACTCTGGGGATAACGCCTGAAAGGTGACCCCCAATTCAACGGCAACATTCAAGCTGGTATGACAATGTGGACAACATGCAAGCAAGAATCAGTTCTCCCCGTGGTCAGAGACTGGGCAGTGCCACTACCAGCAACCAATTGGGCAGCAAACTCTGGGAACCAAGAGAGTCCGTCTTCTTCCAAGCAGGACTCCAGACAGTGAAGTGAAGAGCAGAGTCAGATCTGGACATCCGGGACGAGAGGAATGGTAAGGTTTTGGCAAGCCCATTAGGACTGGCTCCACAATCAATGCATGACAGAGAGGATTAATGCCTAAAGATGTGGTATCTATCTATCTATCTATCTATCTATCTATCTATCTATCATCACCTATCTATTTAACTATCTATCGTTCAATCAATCTATAAAGAAAGTGTACTCAGCCACAAGAAAGAAGGACATTTTCGACAATAGGGATGGACCTTGAGGGCATTATGCTAAGTGAGGGCGCCAAACAGAGAAAGACAAATACCACATGATATTGCTTAATATTGGGATCTAAAAATAGCTAAACCCATAGAAACAGAGCAGAATGGTGGTTACCAGGGGCTGGGGGTGAGAGAACTGGAAAGATGCTGTTAAAGGGTACAGACTTGCAATTAGAAAATGAGTTAAGTCCCAGAGAGCTAGTGCACAGTGTGAAGATTATCGTCAACCACAGACAATAGTGTGGAGATGCAGGGTAGTGGGGGGATTGGAGGGGGGAGGTGGAAGAGGGTATGTGGGGATAAATAGTAATGGAACAAAATAAAAATTGAAAATTAAAAAAAGATTATAGTTAACAATACTGTATTATAAACTTTTAAATTGCTAAAAGACTAGATCTTAACTATTCCCACACATACAAAAACATGATAATTATATGATAAAGGTGATAACTGGTGCTACAGTGGTAATCACAGTACAGTATATAAATGTATCGAATCCATGTCATACATGTTAAACTTACACAATGTTATATGTCAATTATATCTCAATATTTTTTTTAAAGACAGATATCAGGAACCAGAGCAGAAATCCAATAAGAATTCAGAGATTGGTTCTCTAGAAGTGTTTCAAGCCAATTTCAGGGGTGTTGTTACCTAGAATCTATAAAATGGGTCTATAATCAAAAGACATTCCAGTGAAGGCTAGCAAAGGACAGCCAAGTGATACCTCAAGCTTGGGAAGGTTGACTCAAGTGCCTCAAGACAATGCTAAAAGTCACTTGAATCTGCACAGAAATTTTCTCCTAAAGAGCCCTAAGGGTGGGCGCAAACACATCTTTTATTGTAATGTGTTGGCTGCCACTGCATGGATTAATTCTCCTCTCCCTGTTCCCAATGCAACTGAAGCAAATTCAGTTCTTTCCGTCTGTTAGGAAGGTCACATCTACTTTGAGTGGACAGAGCCTAAGGCTAATTCTGGAAATGACTTGTTAGCAGCAAAACGTAGCTTCTAAGTGTTTTTTGGTGCCTTTGGACTGATAAAGTGCAGCAGGTACAGGGTAAGAGAAATACATCCCCTTTAAAAATCCAATAAGTGCTGTATAATTTTGAAAGAGACAGAGAGAAAAAGCCCACTCATTATTTTCCCGTATTTGTTCAACAAATGTTTATGGAGAGGCTGATGCTCCAGGTAAAGCTCCACGTGTTGGAGATACAAGGGAAAACCTCCATCTGGCCCTTGAAGAGCCCACCATTTGGGAGGGATGGGTAAGGGGGGCCAACAGCTACCCAATCAGCACACCCCATGTGGTCCTCATATAGTAGGTGCTACCTCTGCCCTGTAAAAAGAAACCAAACTAGAACTCCCTAAAACCACAGGTTGTTTTGGTTTTTATTTAATGACTTCCCATCTGGCTTGTAGGATCCCGGCACCCGAAGATATCAAATTTTCCACCCTCCAGGGACCGTGGATTTTGAGGGACTACCTAGTTACTGAGGCCATTATGGGACTCGGCAGGATTCACAATGGCAGGTGAAATTTAATCAGCCTGTGAAGACCAAACGTGGCCGTTAGAGTTGCAGATATCATTCACTACCGGTATGCTTTCCAAGAATTAAACTGAGGTGCGTATTTGTGTGTGTGTGTGTAATCAATATGAGTAATTTCCACTTGAGTCTGCTTTTTCATACTTCATTATTCACATCCCAGAGAACCCTAAAAAAAAATCTAGCATTCCACAAACCAACAGGATGCCAAGATGCTAATGCAGCCATTGCTTGTATTCATGGAACCCTTCTCTGCATGTTTCCGCCCCGGGCTCCTACAGTGAATATTCAGGTGCTAAACATTAATGTGTTTTTAATAAACAACTGTTCCAGAGTCATTTTCATCTTCCCATGTGCTGGATGTATAGTAATCATCTTCCACTTCCTGCAAGTAAAATATTTTTAAATAGTAACATAAGATCATTTCAACTCCAGTCCCTGAACCTGGCAGTGTAAAGGGTGGACTTGGCCTTTGCATGCAGATGATGTGGTTGGCCTGAAACATGCCCCACTCCGCCTCGTGCTAAGAAACTGGACAATGGTCTTGAACTTCTGCATCCCTCCTCTTCACTAACTCCTTGGGGGTGTGCCGTGTTTATGAGATGGAGTAAAAGTTACTGGGGATGAGGCAGAGACCAGAGCAGAATGGGAAAGGAGCTATGGGGGGAGATGGGGGACTCCGGACCGTTGCACTAGAAGAAAGTAACTGATATGAGGAAACCAGCCAAAAATAGGGACTCTTATTAACTTGTGCTGTGCTTCCGACTTTTTCCACATCCTGTGTCCCCAAGATGTGGATCATACTATAATTTTACCTTAATGTGACACAAATCCAGTGACTGACTCAGTGCTGTGCTTTAGCAAGTTCTGTTTCTCTTCCTTTGTAGCCTCACTAATGGTGCTGCTGCCAGTGCCTGACTCTCTGAGGCCAGTGTAGGATTTCTGACACCCTCTACTGACTTTCCAGATGCAGTCAGTGCTCGTTCAAGGCGAACAGCCTTCCCAGCATTTGCAAGTCCAGCATTCAGCAACCCCAGGCCTAAGTCCCAGCTCTGCAAACTGTCACCTGCATGTCCTTGGGCAAAGAACCCATTATCACCTTAGCCTCATTTTTTCCCCAATAATAACATGGTCTTAACCAAACAGGGGTTTGGTGAGAACTAAGTGAACTCACGCTTTTCAAATCACCACAATGCCCAGCATAAAGCAGATTTCAATGGACATGAGCTCCCTCTGGTATCATTGTTTTACATTAGGTGTTAGTTAATGCAGCGTGTGCAGCCATCGCCCCTTCCTGCTCAGAGGTGGTGATTCTGGCAGAGGTAGTGGCTGGAAGTGAGTCTCCACCTTAGGAACTCTGCTCTCCAGAAAGACTCAAGGACCAAATTACCCTGACTGGCTAAGCCTTTCCAAAATAGCAAAAGTCAGAATTAGAAAAGTAAGGCGAGCAAAACAAGCTAAAGTATGTCCTATGGAGAATAATAATCGTGTAATAATAACCGTGGTGACCAGGCCAGAGCGAACAGTCAACAGTCGTACCATGATGCTAGAACCATGTGCATAGTCTTAAGGCTAAGAAGCACCGAATGTACCATACATCACCAAGTTAATTAACTGTCAGGCTGTGCAATTAATTAACTCTATTCTATCAGTCATCTATTTATAAATAGGATCCAGGAGAGCTGCTTCGACACACCAAAACAGACCAGACCAAAACTGGAGACTAGCGAACTCAGAGCAAGTTCAAAAGCTGAGAAAAGAATGGAGCTGCCCTGGTCGTCTTAGAGAACCAAGCCTCAGCACCAGAAACCTTGGGACTGTCCTGGCCTATTGAGAAGTCCCAAGACTCCTTCAGCCTGTGAAGGTCACACGTAGCTGTGAATACCATGAAATTCACTGGCTCTGAACGGCCACCCCTTCTGACTGCACAAAGTCCAGCCTCCCCTCCCAAGCATTTCAGAGATATCCTCTGCTACCACCGAGAATTCTCATGCATTCTGCCAGTCAGTCTCCGTGTGGCTTGCTCCCAAGACCAGCTGCCCAGCTCCACAAAGTGAACTTCTCTCTGGCTCTGAAACACCAGCTGTCAACTGCAAGTCACCTCAGCTGCTCTTTTCTTAACGCACGGCCCTATGAATAAACAGAGAGCCTTTCCTCGACTCCCCACGGCAATCGCTGACACCAGATTGAAATCTTCAATGAGGCTTGACCAAAAGCTTTGAGACGAACAGAAGAGAAATACAGCACAGATACTTGATATAGAACTGCAACCAGGAGATGTCAGAACAGCCTCATTTGGGGTCCCTTCCTGCTGAGCTACAACCCCCCAAAGAGAAAAGTGTATCCTACCTTTTCACTCCCTGCATCTCCTACCAAAAAGCCACACACTCACAGAGGCCCGATCTCCCTTCACCACACCCCGAGAAACCATTACCGAGCGGATTGCTGTGTCTCAGTGTGAGTCGTTCGCATTAGACTGCCTCCCCGTTCTCCCTCCGAACAGTGGCCGCCTGCTTTGGCGCAGGTTTGACTCAAGGGCCCCTGCAGAGGCGTTCAGAAAACAGTGTGTTGGTCTAAAGTAAATCAATACTGTCCCCCAAATGGCTAGCAGCGTTTAAGCCGCTGTCTTCGTTTCTGCTCATCCAGATTTTTAAATCTTAGAGCCTGGTTTTCACCCAGGACCCTGTGAAATTGGGAACTGCTCTATAGTTGAACTCACTTTTTAAAAAGAAACTTCAAAGGACCAGGTCTCCATCAACCGAGCTTTCGTGGAGCTCCTCCCACGCAGCCCACTGGGCCACGCAGACACAGACCCGGCGCACTGAAGCACCCTGTCCTTTGTTCCCAGCCCGTCGCTCCCTGAACGGCGGAGCTGTTCTTGCAGACTCTTTGTGCCCTGCGTAATTGCTGCCGCTGAGAGCCGATGATTCACCCATTACCACCTCTCTTTTTTTTGTTCTTTCCTGCGTCAGCTGAAGGGAGTCAATATAATGTGCCACTCTCCTGTTCAGGGTCCTGTTAAGCAAAACTTTTATTTATTTTTTTCTTTTTGTAAAACTTAGGCTTAGCTAGCTGGCCTTAAAAAATTAACCGGAATTATCAGTATTTTCCCAACAGATTCAGACACTCTCTAGGTATTACCATTTGTGTTTTAATTGTTTGGCAGTCAGCACAATTTCTCATAGAAAAATGTGGCAAACATACATGTTTAGATGGCAAACAAATAAACAGATCGTGCAACATGCAAGGCACCATTCACATCCCGAATTCCAGTTCGAGTCACCCTGGTATATTTCCCAGGCCCTCCCTCCCACCAGGGCCCCGATGCCCCCCCAAGATGGAAGCTCGGTGCTCCTAGGATTGCTCAGAGCCCTTGGAACTAGAGTGAGGTCCGAAGTCCCATGGTTCCCAAGGTTCTAGGTCAAAGGGAAGGAAAAGACAGTCTTGGAAGCAGTGAGTTAAGAAGTGGGATCTGTATGGGAGAAAGTACTAGAAAGTATGTACTCATCTGGATGAATCTCTCTAAATCACTTAATTAGACAAACGTTGTCGACATCTTGAGTCAGCAAATTGAATATCCTAGTTGTCTCCCCCTCTTCATGAAACATCCAGCACAGCTTCCTGTGTGCCAGGGAATGTGGGGATGACGAGACCGGCCTCTGCTCCTCACAGCACATGTGGCCCAGCAGAGGGGCGATGGGGATGCTGTGATCTAAGCAGGCAGAGCTTGCTAAGAACACAGGCCGGTCAGGCGGGAGCCAGCCTAGTGTGGGAGGTCAGGAAAGCTATCCTCCATGTCTGCGCTTTCAGTAAGTCCCAGGCAATGTCTGCCACCAAAAAAATAAAATAAAATAAAAAGGTGTATTTCTACCAACAGACTAGCTTCCCCAAGCCCAGCTTCCACAAAACACACTCTTTAAGCAACACTAAAATGTTGTGAATTCGTTTTGTACAAAAACTAAGCCCGCTCTGGTCCCCAGGGCCGCACCAGCTGATGATGGCCCTGGGTGTGAAACCCGCAGGCAGTGCGGGAAGGCGGAAGGCGGGGAACAACCCACAGAGAGCCTGTGTGAGCACAGCTTTCACATCCTGAGTTAGCTGCCCCCACTGGCTCTACAACCCAGCTCTCCACCGCCGACCTGCCCACCTGCACTGGGAAACACAGACACACACACACACACACACACACACACACACACACGCGCACGCAGGCTCAGATCTGGAGGGGCAGGCACTTAATGCATTTTGTTCCACAGCAGGCAAGCAGCCCACTCCAATCCTTGACTCAGATCAGAAAGGGAAGAAGGATTCCAGCAAAAGCACGCCCCCTCTCTCCCCGGACGCCTGCATTCAGCTAGAAACCCTGAGCGTGAGATAGCAAGACTAATAAAAGTCTGATTCATGGTCAGGGGGAGCTCAGTCCCTAATTGGAAAAACTGAGCAGTAGATCAGTGTTTGCCAAAGAGAAGAAATCTCCTTTGTTCTAAAAAAGCACTTGGGTATTTAGTGAAAAGACAGACCTTGCTGACCCCTAATGACTCTTAGCAGGTAGCGCTATGCTTCTAATAGGAAATGCAGCTCTTTGGCTTACTTTAAATTACTACCAAGCGTTGTGTGGGTTGGGGCTTCTTCAAGGGAAGAAAATCAATCTGAGAGGAAAAGCTATTCCTTAGCAACAAAGGAAAAAAGAAAGATGGCAGTTCCTTTAATGTAATCTGAGATGGAATCTAGCTCAGCCAAACCAGAGCAAAAATAGCTTTTATCTGATCAAGGTGCGCGAGTTACACTTACTGGAAGTTATGGAGGCTCAGCCTCAGGATGCTTCAGACAACAGACAGTATCAGCAGTGAGGGCGCCCCTCCCAGCAGTGGGGCGTGAGGCCAGGCCTGGGCATGGAACATCCAGCAGCCAGGACAGCAGGGAGCCCTGGCTGTCCCAGTCGGTGGGTGTGTGTTTTTAATCACACTCCTTTTCCAGTTACGATGAGCCGAAAGTCGCATGACGTGCCTTTAGCAGCCCGGGGAGCAATGCTGACAGGGGAAGCGCCTGTCCTCTATGACACCTGCAGACTACGGTTGAAACCGGATGGTGTGCACTTCGTTACACAAGCTCCATGCAAAAAAGATTGGGAACACGTTATAAAATGCATAGTGAGTGTGTAGAATTTTAAGTGAGAAAACAGGGAGGAAGGTAAAAAACTATGGGACAGAACCAGGATAAAGTGAGTGTACCAAGGCATGGCTGTGGGGACCTACACAGCTGTGTGCCTGCATTAAGGAGATGATGTTAGTGGAGAAGACACCCACACCTCGCCATGAGGTCTACGCAGCTGTGTGTGTGTGTGTGTGTGTGTGTGTGTGTGAGTACATGTGTGCGTTAAACAGGATCCTCTGGCTGGAGCAGCAATTCTGATTCACAGTAACCCACCTCTCATCCCAACATTGACCCTCTCTACTTGCCTCAATGCAGGCCTCAGTCAAGCCCACCACTCTCCAGAAAGACTCTACTCACATCGCAACAAGAGTGTGATTCAGAGTTTGAAGATTCCATAGGGAAGTTAGAGGAGGGTTTGTGTCATGTACACCACACCAAATTCATCAAATCTTCATTTCATATTTGCTCCCCAGCCTTTAGTCAATGAATCTTCTTCCTTCCCTTATAGCTCTCATCCCTAGGATTTCAGTCTCTCAGGTCCAAAACCTTCCTCTGGGTCATCCCACCTCACCCCGTTCTTTTTCAGCTGCTGCCTGCGAACTCACAAAACTCACTGCCCAGGGATCAGCAGACCGAAGCTCCCAGTTCCGGGATCTGCTCATTTTACCAAGGAAGGGCCATACATCAACAACAACAAAACTTGTCCTATAAAATTTATCAAGGAGGATTTGGGCATAGAGATTGGATGTAATGGCCAATGATGCAACAGGCCCATAGTTACCCTTGTGTCTTGATGGTTATGCATTTCAAGGGGGCAGGGCAAGATCTGAGTGATCTTTCCTCTTGGGCCTTCCTTCATGCTATTGGAGTTCATGACCACATTCACATCCGTCTCTCGGTAGCTGTCACGGCCATGGAGACATTCAGGCCTATTTCATCTATTCCAGTTCTTTGCAAAAAGTCAATCTGAAGTCCTGGGACTCTTCAGTAAACTATGCTCACTTTTAGTATATGTGAGTTCATATCCACCTGTAAAAGGCTATGGCTTTTTGTCCTGAAAATTCTCAGTAACACTCACAAGTATAAGTTAATTCATGCTTAAACATGAAATGGCACCCTGACCTGTGAGGCTCAATTTGTTGGAGGAGACATCCCACAAAGCAAAAAGGTCACCGGTTCAATTCCGGGTCAGGGCACAAGCCTGGGTTGAGGGCCTGGTCTCTGGTTGGGGCACGTGCAAGAGGCAACCAATTGATGTTTTTCTCGCTCATTGATGTTTCTCTCCCTTTCTTTCTCTCTGCTCTTCCCCCCTCTAAATACATACATACATACATACATCTGTCTTAAAGAAAACCTCTAGATTAAAACAAAAAAACACAAAATGGCCTGACTGCCCACCACTTCCCAAGTCATTCATGAGTCAGGTAAACCGCGTCCTTTCCAATCTCTTCACACTTTCTTCCTGATCTGTTTGTAAAACGTTCTCGGTACTTTTGAAAGTTAGTCGGTGGCTGAGAACAGCATCACTCAGGGCAGAGCCCTCTGCTCTGAGCTCTTCAGACTGTGCTTCCCCCAGATGTGGCACCAGCACCAGGCCTCACCTGCGGTTGGATCGGTGACGCAGGACCCTTGGACAAGTTCCTTGCTGAGCTCGGTGGAGTCCCGTCAGAAAGCAAAGTTAATCCAAATATTGATTGCTCTTAGAATTATAGCCATTTAGAGCAACAAAGAGAGCTTATCGATAATCTAGTTTGACACCATCATGTTACTGAAGAGACTCAGGTAGAATCAGTGAATTAGTCAAGAGCATGTGGGTTCCGTGAGCTGGAGAAAGGGTCTGCTCCAGAATGGGCAGCTCAGCTCCCTCTGGGCAAGGGCTGGGCGCGTTCCCAAGGAAAACCTGCTCAGGACCAGGTCTAGTTAGTAACCAGAAGACAAGCTCTTCCCCTCCATGACCACCGAATAACAAACCAAATCATTTACCCAGAAACCTCCTCTTGTTACTGAACAAGAGATCCGAGGGAGGGGCAATACAATATTTGGCCCACCTAGGGATGCCCAAAAGTGCTATACAACAGGGGCCCCTCCCAAGAACAGAATACTAATATCTACTGGGCTCTTCTGTCCGCCGCCAATTGGAAAGACATCTCTCAATGCCAGAGATTTGTGAAAAGGAAACAAAATGTTTATTTAATGCTATTCAGGCCTAATGCCTCCACTAAAATATCAAAGTCCTTTAGGGTATACATCTACACCCACACAGCTCCCTTCTCCCACTGTCCCAACTCCGGGTACCGTAAATCAGGAAAAGACCACACGTCTGTGTTGCAGGCCCCTGGCACCGTCAGCTCTGTCAGCGTGCAGGCAGGATCTCTCTCTAGTTAATCCATAGTACTGTGGTACCCTCTCATGGTCCACTGGCAAGAGTCCTTTGTACCCAGTTCCAGTCAAAGTCTCTCTTGCTTTTTCAGGCCCCGCGGCCAAAGGGGGCACCCCAAAGCCGCGTGGGCCTCTTCTACCAAAGCTGCAGGGGTTCGGATTCCATCAAAAGCATGTGGCTTTCTTCTTCACCTGGCTGCAGGGATCCCCATTCTGGCAAAGCTGCGTGGTTTTTCCCTTTCACCTGGGAAAGAGGGGGTCCGCACTCTGCCAAAACCACGTGGCTCCCTCTTTCACCTCACCAAGAGGGGGGTCCTCACTCTGCTGAAACCGCGTGGCTCTCCCTTCATCTGGCCAAGCGGGGACCCTTCATGTCTCGGAGCCAGTGTTTTCCAAGCTCTCACACAGGCCCTTCTCACTCAGGAGCGCAGCCCCTCGTTACCATCTGAGTCCCAGCCACTCCCTTCTCCCTGGCTCCAAACTTGGCCACAGCTATTTAACATATCTATGAAACCAGTTAAAGGTTATAGATATGTTAAATAACCATTCCAGAAGTTAGCTGCAAAACTGTTGCTATGCAAAACAGCTCTCAATGGCCCTGCTCCATTGTCCCTTCCCCCTGGGGGGGGACAGTGAGGACATCTTATATGTCTCTCCAATATTCCTATACACTTAGAATTCTGGACACCTTTCCAAATCTTTTTTGAGCCACTCCCCCCCCCGCAGGGCTGCACCCTGTATCACTCTGGTTGGATCATCAAAATTAAAAATTGCCAAGGCAGGAAAAACCCACACAGTGGTGGGTAGAGAGACTGGGTGTCAGGGGATAGCCCCTGCTCACCCTCACCTGGGGAATTAATTAAACCTCCACCAGCCTCAGGAATAGGAAATTTCGCTGTACAGTGCTGTTTCTGCTGGGTTTGGTGCTTTCTACTGTGCCCGCTTCTCAAGACCTAACCACAACAGAGAAGGAATGAAGCCCAGTGCAAAGAAAAAGGCTTTGTAGATGAACCTGGGTTAATTCCTCTGACCCTTAAGGTCCTCCTTTGTTTATATGAGAATAATAAGCACCAACACTGTATGGGACTAAAAATGTACCAGACACTGTAAGTGCTTCACATGTACGAACTCGATTAATCCTCGAAACTCTAGCCACCAGTATTATACCCCATCTTCTAAGCTTGAGTTGAGCCTGGCGGTCTGTCTTCAGTCTCCACTCTAAACCCCTTCAGATTCTGTCACCTAGGCATCGTGTTGGAAGAAAGGGACGAGGTGACCACTCCACAGCCTGGCACAAAAACAAACAGGGAACACGGTTGCCATTGCTGCCAGTGTTCTTATCATTTCTCTGGTCCTGCTCAATATGTGCTGATAGCAGGCCCAGAATGGTCCCAGAGTGATTTATCCTCATAAGCTCACTTTGTCCTTGTGTCGTCAGACCTTTTGGAGGCTGGAACTGTGACCATTTGTCTACACAGCTGGGCCCCTCGATTCAAATTTCAGATTCATGACTCTCCCCAAGAGCAGGGCCCCTTCCTTTTGTCTGGTACAAGCAAAAGAAGTAAGGGTTCCTCTTGCTGAGCATCTGAAAGGAACAGTAGCCTTTCCTTGTAAACCTTTGAATTCCAACAAGAAGATGAAAAGAGTGACGCCACTAAGGACCAGCACTTTGACAGACTGTGTGAGTCAGACAACTGCTCTTCCTGCGCCTCAAGGAAGAAGGCTTTTTGTGGTCCTCTACTGTGTAGATGGCTCACTTCCTTGACAAATTTGGTTTTGAATGGAATCATTCTTGACATCTCTATTTGGTGGCAGTATTTCCACCCCGCTACTGATCGTCAGTAATGTGGGATTTCAGGTCACGTTCCTGGCCCTGCCCTCAGTGATAAGATTTTGAACAGAAGAAGGCCAGGCCAGAGCTCCCCCAGCCATGACACTCGCAAGTACATAATGGGGTTGACTCTACAAGACCTAGTCCTCTGTCGCGATGGGTACCCTGAAGTCACGGGGTCCGGGGAGGCACCGGGAGTTATTTTGCACCCGTAGGAAAATATGAATATGAGCATGTTCAGTCCACCGTTTTATTGTCCTTTGCCATAAAATCAAAGATTATAGTTAAAGAACAGAATTTTAGTAAATACTGATGACTGGAATTTACATGTTAAATATGAGAGAACACAAAAGTTGAGACAAGAGGTAAAGAAATGCCATAGGTAAGCCCTGGCTGGTTGACGACATCCTTCTAATCCTCAGGGTTTTAAACCCTGGATTTGAGTCCTGTAACCCTGGCTCATGCCTATCACAGCGATTCTCTCCCTGATCACTCACACTTTCGGTGTCCTCCCTAACCCCGCTCTCCACGTTCTTCCCCATCTCATTCGACAGCCTCATTCCCCCAGCTGCTCAGTTCCCAAACACTGGAGTCCTCCTCACCACCCCCGCCCGGTCCCTCACAGCCCACTCAGAGTGCCGTGGGCTCCACGGTCACAGTGCCACCTGGAGAGTCTCGGCACCTGCACCTCCCTCACCTTCTCCCAGCCGCCTGACGCTCCCTCTTGCAGGGAAGCACGAGCCAGCCTCCTGATCGTGCTCCCACTTTCCGCTCGTGGTCCCCCACATCCTCTGCACAGCCCTGGAGTGGCCCTGTAAACACACCCATCAACCATATCTGAATGTTTAACGTCCAATCCTGGCTGCCGTGCCCTTAGAACAAGACCCAAGCTCTGTACCATGACCTAGAAAACCATGACGGAATCAGCCCCACCCTCCTCTCCCACCTCGCCTGTCTACTTTTCCATCCTCAAAATGCTGAGCTTGTCCCCACCCTCAGGACTAGGTACACTGTCCCTTCAGCCCAGACTGCACTTCCTTTTCCATTGCCACATAACCCGCTTCTCTGTAATACTCATTTCTCACCCTGATTCGCCTCTTCAGAAAAACCTATTGTGACCGCTCCCTGAGGAATAGCAGCCTCCCATCGTGTCCTTCCTTCCTCCTTGCCCTGCTTTAGTTTCTCCCCATCAATATCGCTCTTTGTTATCTGATTCTTATTTGCGATTTTTGTCCCACTCTCTCTGTGGTAAAACACAAGATCTGGACTTAACCAGTGTATCCAAACACCTAGAACAGTGGTCGGCGGAGAACTCACTCAGGAAACGTTTGTTAAATCAGTGTCAGATGAGACGCAGAGAGATGCATGTGAACTTGCCAGAGATCTTCTAGATCTGCACTGTCTAAGCCAACAGCCTCTGGTCACATATGGCCACTGAGCACAGTGGCTAGTGTCCAAACTTAAAAGGGGGCTAGTCCAAACTGAACTGGGCTATAAATATAATATACATACCATATTTAGAACACTTGGCTGAGAGAAAGAAATGTAAAAATATCTCATATATAGGCCCTTGCTGGTGTAGCTCAGTGGATTGAGTACAGGCCTGCAAACCAAAGCATTGCCGGTTTGATTCCCAGGCAGGGCACATGTCTGGGCTGTAGGCCATATTCCCAGTATGGGGTGTGCTAGAGGCAACCACACATTGATGTTTCACTCCCCCTCTTCCCCATCTCTCTAAAATAAATAAATACAATCTTTTAAAAATATCTCATATATAATTTTTGTATTGATTAAATGTTCAAACAATAATATTTAGATGTACTGATTAAAATTAACTGCACTTGTTACATTTTCTTTTACTTAATGTGCCTACTAGAAAATATGAAAATATATGCTGGCCTTGCCCTGGTGGCTTAACACAACATTTCTACTATATAGCGCAGCTCCGGACCACAAGCTTCTGGGCCCAGAGGGTGAGGAGTCTTCAAAAATTGGCCACTTACAGACTGAGGCTCCCATCATGCTCCTTGCTCTGACTTCTCTCCTAGGCCCAGCAGAACTTAGGGTGACCAAAGTGATTGTCTTTTCTTTCATTAGAGAAATAAAACCTACAGTTTAATCCATAGATATATAGCCTCATTCATATATATATATATATATATATATATATATATATATATATATATATGTAGTGGTTCTGTTTTTCTGGAATATCGGCTTCTGGACTGCAGAGTAAACCATCAATATAAGGGGAAAATAATATACTGAATGGTAGAAAATATTAGAAAATCATTAATTTCAAAAATATACAAAGAACTCAGACAACTCAATAGCCAAAAAATCTACCAACAATTCAAGTTAAAAATGGGCAGATGATCTAAACAGACATTTTCCCAAAGAAGACACATATATGTGCTAAGCACATGAAAAGATGTCAACATCACTAATCATCAAAGAAATTCAGCTCAAAACCACTGAGCAATCACATGGCACATTTTGGAATGGCTATTATCAAAAAGACGAGACATAATATCGGCGAGGATGTGGGGGAAAAAGGAACCTTCCTGCACTGCTGGTAGGAATGTAAATCGGTGCAGCCACCGTGGAAAACAGTGTGGATGTCCCTTGAGAAATTAAAAATAGAACGAGCGTATATCCAGAAATTCTACTTCTGGTTATTTCTCGGAAGAAAATAAAAACACTAACTCAAAAAGATAGGTGCACCCCAGTGTTCACTGCAGCGTTATTTACAATAGTCGAAATATGAAAACAACCTAAGTGTCTATGAACAGATGAGTGAAAAAAATGTAATATATACACACGAACACACATATTACAATATTATTCAGCCATAAAAAAAGAGTAAAATCTTGACATTTGTGACCACATGGATTAACCTCAAGGATATTATGGTAAGTGAAATAGATCAAAGAGAAAAAGACACATACTAGATGATCTCTATTATATGTGGAATCTAAAAAAGCAAAAACAAACAAAAAGACAAAGAAAGACACTCTCTTTCTCTCATAGAAGAGAGTGGTGGGTGCCGGAGACAGGAGGTTGGGGGGAGGGTGAAATGTGAGAAGGGGATCTAAAGCCACATACTTCTAGTTAAAAGGTAAGTCCTAGGAGCACGGTGACGATAGTTGACAATACTGTAGCTGCATATTTGAAAGTTGCTAAGAAATTTTAGATCTTAAAAGTTCTCACCACAAGACATAAATTGTATGGTAGTGAATGTTTACTGAACGTATTGTGGTAATCATTACATAATGCACTTCACAAATAGCGAATCATTAATCTGTGTACCTGAAACTAATGCAATGGTCTGTGTCAGTTGTACCTCAATGAAAAAGAAAGAGATTTATTACAGAAATTCACTCACATAGTTTGAGAGGCTACAAAGTCCTGCGATCTGTTTTCTGCAAAGTGGAGAACAAGGAAAGCCACTGAGACGAGTTCAGTCCAAAGGCCTGAGAAGCCACCAGGGGAACCAGTGAGCCGACACCCTCCCAGACCCTCCCAGACCCTCCCAGGACCTCCCAGCAATAGCATTTCGTCAGCACTCCAGGCACCCCTTAGCCCAGTCAGGTTGACACATGAAGTTAACCATCACAGCCTCCTCCACAGTAACCAAAAGACATGGAAATATAATGACGGCTTCTAAGTATGTAATAAATATTAGCTAGCATGGTTATTGTTTTATTGTTGCTACTATTATTTATCTGTGGCCTACTCATCCAGTGATTTTTTGGTTATTTATAAACTAACCAAAAAAGGGTTCCATGTGCTCATCTTCATTTATGGTTTGCTGAGTCTAGGGCTCCCTAGCACAGTTCTTACCACCTTTAAAAGTAAATGACTGATCAGCCAGCAGCCTCACTCCTAATCACAGTAGCTTCAGAGCAAAGCCAAAGACAATGGACTCAGCCTTTAAATGTCAAATGAATCATGATGCCAAAATGATTTTTATTCACCTTAGAATGCAGTTAATTTCTTTTTTTCCCCCCAGTGGCATAGAATGCAGTTAATTTCAATCACCTCAAGTGACTTGCCTTTGCCCTTCTCGGAGTTGGAGATTACATTTATTAACCTGGAAGCAGGGTATCAAGAGTGCCTGGTAATCCTTTGGGGCAGAAGGGACTTTGAGACTTTGAATGAGTCTCCAGCTTCTCTCTGACAATGAGGCTTGGCCAAGGTACTGCCACGAAAAAAGTTGTGGGGGGAACCACAGCATCATTTGGAGATGGGGACAGGGTTGGGGTGGGGAAGACCTATGACGTAAAGAGCAGGAGGGTGTACAAGGCCTCAGATAGAGATTTACATCCAGCTGGTAAATTCAATTAAAGGGGAAATTCAACCCTGGAGACCTGCATCCATATTCCAGAGTCACTCAATGTCTTGTACCTTAATCTTCTCTGCCCATGAAACCGTTAATCCCTGATGTCTTCCTGTTTACTTGCTTCCCAGAACTGTCCACCCTTCTGCCCTTGAGGCAGTGATGAGTCCTTCCTCATCCACAGTTACTCCAACAAGGCTGCAGCGTTATTTTCCAGAAGACGCATCTTTTAAATTCATCTGACGGGATGAGTTTGTCACGGCCATTGATCAGGGTTGTCCTCTCAGACTGACTGAGCCAGGTGAGCTCGTTCCCTGGAGAACACAGAAGATGAACCCGAGGGTTAACAGTCCCTACACTGCCAGCTCTCTTTCCCCAAACTACATCCACCTACAGGTAAGTTCTTCGTGTAGTATTACAAAGTTATGTGTTCTGGCTCTCAGAAGCCCTTCATTCTTTCAAAGATTTCAATGCTTTGTTCTCTCAATGTTAAAAGGGCTAGTAATGGGTCTACCAAAAAAAGGGCCATTTGTAGTAAAGATTTTCTAGATTTTTCCCTAGCTGAAGAAAGTGTTAACCTTATCACTGGAAGGATGCAAAGAACTTAAAATAACTTCCTCGGCTGATCGCTGGGCTCCAGAGAGTCATCACTTCTGCCAGCATTCTGTATTACATCTCTCCACTCTTCACAGCGCATGAGTTTCAACAGGCAGACGGCACGACCAGCCAGGCTGGGCTGTCCCCAGAAGTTTTGCGTCGGGACTGCACTTTGTGCACGTCTCATGGCTTATGCTAACTGAGAAGCCTTCACTGATGAAACCCAACTGACCAATCGTGATTGATCTGAACCTCTGGTTAAAACAGTAATTCTAACTGAAGAACTTGTTATGAAGAAACAACAGAAATTGCATTTTAGCAAGTGACTTGGAAATAAAAAGAAGGAAAGCCCATATGTAGAAAATGTTCATCCTCAATAGCAATAAAAAATGTGTAGATGAGAGTATGTTTCTTCAAATTAGCAAATATAAAAAATAATAATACCCATTTTGTCCGAAGTGTGGGAAAGGAGGCATTTTCACACACTGCTTTGAGGATGTAGAATGGTACAAGTCTTTAGAAGGCAACTTGCAACAGATCAAAAGTTTTACAACAGATCAAAAAATGTGCCTATTTTTTGGCACAGCAATTAAACTTCAAGAAATTTATCCTAGGAAATGATAAAAATTAAACATTATATATAAAGCTACTGAGCTGTATTTATGATAATAAAGACAGAGCCAACCAGAATGTCCAATGATAGAACACTGGTTAAGATAACCGGTGAAACATTAATATGATAAAATTATATCATTAAAAAGAACACTGGAGGCTACTGATTTCTGATAATGATGTAGTAGCTTGCATCAACTAATCATTCTATTGAAAACAATGAGAAATTCTACACAAAATTTTTTTTTAAAAAAGCAGTTGGAAATACTGTTCTGGCCTGTAAGGAGCTTGGAAGTTATAACTCCCATCTGCACAAAAAGAAAAGAAAAACGCTGAACACGCTTCAAAGCAACAATTTTTCCAACACTTATCAGAGAATTAAGGTGACAGGGAAAATAGATGCCCTCAAAATGGAAGAAATGGACAGGCGGATGCAGAGAATCAGAACTTGCTGAAGCAGAAGGCCAGGAGCAGAAACCTCTGCGGCCGCCGGTGCTGGGGTGGGAAACCCGAGAAGGAACTGACGAACTGCTGGAAACTCATTGCGGACGAGTCTGACAAACGGGAACTCCAAGGAAGGAAGGGCAGTCTTACGGGGTCAGCACGTTTTTGAAAGTGTTACCTCCTGGAGACTTACTGGGTTCTCACAAAGAAGATCAGAGACAAATCTCTATTCAAAGTGACTATTTTGAAATCTATTTAGAACATTCTGTTCATCTTAAGTCCTGCTCTCAACAAACTATTTTACAAGAGTCTAACTACCCGAGATTATCCCAGAGCCTAAGCAGCCACAAGAAAGAGAAAGCCCCAATTTCATCAGCTCTAGTCTTCCACATGGGGAAATGTAGATACTCAACTCTAGCCCTCCCTGTAGGCACCCCGCCTCACCTATATGTGTGTGTTAGGGGGTGGGGGTGGGGGTGAGGAACAGAGTAAAAGACCACTTGTGCGGATTCACCCTCGCCAAAAATCTGAGACCCAGTTACAGGACCACAGAACACTGCTCCTCCTCCCACACCTTACCTCCACATCAGTAGGATGCCTGCATGACAATAGGGGAATGCAACGGGGAAAAAACTGCACGTTTAGGACCTTATTTGAGAAGAGATAGCTGGGAAAGGACAACAAGGGAGACAAAAACAAGGACACCAGGGGACTCCAACACCTGCAGCTACAGCAAACGGAAGCACACCCTAGCACCTAGTCAGATAATTATAAAACCTTATCCTCAGTTCTTTTAACCCAGTATATCATGTCTAGATTTCCAGAGAAATTACAAGACACACTAAAAGGCAAACACACACACACATAAGAGACAGAGCAAGTGTCAGAATCAGACTCATATGACAAGGGGGTTGGAATTATCCAACTGATAGGACAACAACAAAAATTAGATAAATCCACTATTACAGTTGGCTATTTCAGCATCCCACAACTGGTAATGGACAGGTGCAGCAAGCAGAAAATCAGTGAGGACGTAGCTGAACTAAGCAGCACCATCAATCAGCTGGATATGATCGACTTCTAGAGAAGAGGTCCTCACTCACTGTGAGTGGGGATGCAAAATGGTACAGCCACTTTGGGAGAGAGTTCGGCAAGTTTCTGACAACATTGCTATCATGGGATCCAGCAGTTGTGCTCCTTGGCATTTGCCCAAAGGAGCTGAAAACTTATGTCCACACAAGAGCCAACACACAAATATTTATAGTGGTTTTATTCATTATTTCTTCAGTTTGGGAGCGACCGAGGCATCCTTCATTAGGTAAATAGATAAACACACTATCAAACAATAATAATGGACAGTGATAAAAAGAAACAAGCTATCAAGCCACAAAAAGACATGGAAAAAATTTAAACCTATACTGCTAAGAATAGGTTGAGGGGAAGCCAGTAGGAAAAGGGCTACAAACTGAATGGCCCCAATAGCGTGGCGTTCTGGAAACAGCAAAACTAGGAAAACAGTACAAATACCAGCGACTGTGAGGGTTTGCAGGAGGGAGAGAAGGACGAGGATGAACAGGTGCAACACAGGGAAATTTTAGGGGCTGAAACTATTGAAGCTATACTGTATGATACAGTAATGGCGAATGCATGTTACCCATTTGTCAAAACTCAAAATGGACAACACAAGAACAAATCTTAATGTAAACTCTGGGCGTCAGTTAATAATGTATCAATATTGGCTCATTGATTGTAACAAATCACCATATTAAGGCAAGGTGTTAAAAATAGAAACACTGGGTGTGAGAGGGAGGGGGTATAAGGAAACTCTGGCTACTGCAGCCCCAACTGTATACTACTGACCAGTGACACACTTTAAATGTAAAAGTACAGGGAAGCAGAGAGTAAGACGTTGAAAGGCTGGAAAACATATGCCATGCAAACAGATGGGGCTATATTAATATCAGACAAATCAAACTTCAAGATGAGGGATAGTATCAGAGATAACGATAGTTATTTCTGAATGACAGACACCTCACCAAGAAGGCGCAACAACCCTAAATTATATGTTCCTGACAACTGAGCCTCAAAATCTGTGAAACAAAACTGAAAGGGAAAAATGGTAAATCTGCAATCACAGTGGGAGGTTTTAACACTCCTGTGTCAGTCAATTGACAGATAAAACTCAACAAGACTTTAGAAAGAGTGGAACAGTATCAGACAACTTGGCCCTACCGATTTGTAAAACACTACACCCCTAAACTGCAGACTACATGACCTTTTCAAGTGTGCCTAGAACGCTCACCAAGCTAGACAGCATTCTCGACCGTAAAACAATTTTTTAAAGATTTTATTTATTTATTTTTAGAGAGAGGAGAAGAGGAGGAGAAAGAGGGAGAGAAACATCAATGTGTGGTGGTACTTTCTTCTGGAGACCTGGCCTGCAACCCAGGCATGTGCCCTGACTGGGAATCAAACTGGCAACGCTTTGGTTGGCAGGCCTGCACTCAATCCACTGAGCTACACCAGCCA
Source organism: Artibeus jamaicensis (assembly GCF_021234435.1). Taxonomy (NCBI): domain Eukaryota; kingdom Metazoa; phylum Chordata; class Mammalia; order Chiroptera; family Phyllostomidae; genus Artibeus; species Artibeus jamaicensis. The sequence continues at coordinate 14,362,588 of NW_026522056.1, read as the reverse complement.
GGGCTCATAAAACAATATTTAAAAAATACTAAAGATATACAAAATATATTCTTTAACCACACAATGATCACTTTAGATTAGAAAATGAGGACAAAAATAGCTAGAAAACTTCCCAACTTGATTTGAAAATTAAGCAGCATACTCCTAAATAATCCGGGGGTCAAAAAAGAAATCACAAATGATATCAAAAACATTTCTAACTGAATAATAATTTAAAAATTAAAATGTGTAAAGTGGCCTAGAAGGAAATAATATTTTAATGTTTATATTAGAAAATTAAGTTTTTTAAAATAATTATCAGAGTTTCTACTTTAAAAAACTAAAAGAAAATCAATTAAACTCCAAAATATAGAAAAAGAGGGGGAGCTTCTGGTCAGGGGAATTATAGCAGTAGATGCAAAATCACAACTAAACTACGGAACAGCCATCACTCAGAAGCTCCTGAAATCTGGCTGAATGAAAATCCTACAACGAGGGATTTAAAGAAGAAGCCACATCAAGACTGGTAGGAGGGGCAGAGACACTGAATGGACTGGTCCCACACCCTCATGTGGTGGTTAAAAATCAGGAAGGATATCTCGGCTGCAGAGGACCCCCCCGAGGAGCGAGGGGTCCCATCCCCACACCAAGCCCCCCAGCCCCAGGGTTCCAGTGCCAAGAAGAAAAGTCCGTATAACTTCTGGCTGTGAAAACCAATGGGGTTGAGTGAGACAGAGGACTTCCGGAGTCCCTGAAAGTTCCTCCTCAAGGTCTGTGCACAGACTTACTGGGACTCACTCCCTGTGAGTTCCAGCACTGCAGCAAAGGCTTGAGAGGCACCTTGAACATACTGGGAGGCACTGGGAGGAATTGTCTGGCATGAGGGCGAGGGCTGGCGGGACAGCTTTCTCCCAGACAGAAGTGCCAGCAGGGGCCATTGTTGCCAGGCTGAGCACCCCCAACAGAGCTGGTGGGTGGATGCCCTACCTGAGTCTCTTTCAGCCTGGCTCACACTATTCGCCCCACCCTGGTGATACCCCTGTGGCTCTGTCTACCCAACTTTCAGGCCCACACAAGCTGTTTCCAGTGGCTTTTCCATACAAATCATCTGTCTTGGCTCATGCTAAGGATGTTCCTAAAATTTCTCAAAGATTCACAAACCCCAAATAAAAAGCATATGGCCTCAGCGTGCCCATACATCTTATTAAAGTGGCCCCAAGCCCAGCACTAGCAGCAGCTGGCCTTGGTTCACAGTTTGGCTTCTCCCAGGCACCTCCAAGCCCAGCACAAGTAGCACCAGCTGCAGATCACTTTATACCTCAAGGCAGGTGGCCCCGGGCAGGGCACAAGTGACAGCTGACCTTGGCCTATACCTCCAGGGAGGCCTCAGAGCCAGCACACCCTGTGGACAGCTCTAGACCACACCAAAGTACCACCCAACCACCTCTTCAAGTGACACACTCAGAGGGCAGACTCAGCAGGCACCAGAGCTCCACTGAAGTGAGTGCTGCTCCATGGGGTTTGGCCCCTCCACAGCAGACCCTTCCCCATGGTCACAGCCATGCCCCACATCTGATCAGCCTGGGGATAAATTCCTCCCATTGAAATGACAGCAGCAGTGAAGGATGAGCTACAACAGGAGAGTGCACACAGCACACACAGGGGTGCACCTGGAATGCCCAGCTCAGATGACCCAGGAGGCAGCACTACTGAGCCCCACAGGACAGCTACTACATTAAGCCACTCTACCAAGACCAGGAAACAAAGCAGCTCTTCGTAATACATAGAAACAAACACAGGGAGGCTGCCAAAACGAGGACAAAAAAATGTTCCAAATGAAAGAACAGAACAAAATTCCAGAAAAAGAACTGAACAAAACAGAGACAAGCAACCTACCAGATACAGAATTCAACACACTGGTTATAAAGATGTTCAGTAAACTTGGGGGATGAATAAAAGAATTGAGTGAGAACGTCAACAAAGTGATAGAAAACATAAAAGCAGAGACAGAAAAAATAAAAAAAGAACCAGTCAGAAATGAAGGATGCAGTAACTAAAATGAAGAAGAATACATGACAAGGAATCTACAGTAGAGTAGATGAAGGGAAGGATCAAGTCCATAATTTGGAAGATAAGAAAACAGAAAACAACCAATCAGAAGAGAAAAAAAGAATCCAAAAAATGAGGATAATTTAAGGAGCCTCTGGGACAAATTCAAGCATACCAACATTTGCATTATGGGAGTACCAGAAGGAAAAGAAAGAAAGTGAGGAATTGGAAACGTGTTTTTTTTTAATTTATTTTTTTATTGATTATGCCATTACAGTTGTTCTATTCCCCCCTTCATTCCCCTCCACCCTACCCCCCCCATCCCCACTGTTAGAAACGTGTTTTAAAAAATAACGACAGGAAACTTCCCTACCTTGGTGAAGGCGATAGACATACAAGTCCAGGAAGTGCAGAGAACCCCAAACAAGATGAACCCAAAGAGACCCACACCAAGACACATTACGTTAAAGTGCCAAAGGTTAAAAAAAGATAGAAAAAGAGAAAAACAAATTAAAGGCAGAAATCAATAAAATAAAAAACAAACAATAGAAAAAGGAACATCTGAGAAACCGTCACAGTCTGGAAGAGACTAAGGAGACATGACGACTAAATGCTATGTGCTATTCTAGACGGGATCCTGAAACACTAAATGGGCATTAGATAAAAGCAGGAACTTTGGATTAAAAACAGACATTAGTTAAAAATAATAAGTGGAATCTAAATGAACAAAATAAACTAATGAGCAAAATAGAACCAGAAGCATAGAAACATGGAACAGACTGAAAGAGGAACTTTCAGGTCTAAGAGGGGAGGGGGGAACTGGTTGAAAGAAGATAAAGGGATTAGTCAAAGAACATATAGGAATGGTCCATGGATATGGACAGTGGTGTGGGGAGTGACTGTGGGAGTGGGATGGCTGGGTGGAGGGAGGCAAAGAGGGGGAAATTGGGACAACTGTAATGGCATAAACAATAAAATACGGTTAAAGTAATAATGTATGACTATTAATTCATTAGTTATGACAAATGCACCTTAGCGATGTAAGTTGTTAATATTGGGGGGAACTGGATGCGGGATATATGAGTATCCTCTGTTACATCCTTATGACTTTTTTACAAATCTAAATCTATCCATCCCAATTCATTTTATGAAGCCAGCAGAAGCCTGATCCCAAAATCTGAAAGGAACATTACAAGAAAAGAAGATTACAGACCAATACCATTCATGATATATCTATAATAAGGATTATAGAAGTTAACAAAGGACAATTTATCCCAGAAATGTAAGACTCATTCAACAATTGAAAATCAATCTATTTAATTCACCACATTAACAGAATAAAAGAGAAAATTATATAATCATCTCAACTGATGGTCCAGAAAATAGCATTTGACAAAATCCAACTCTCATTCCAAATAAAAACTTCCAGCAAACTAGGAATAAAAGGAATTTTCTCATTCTGATAAAAGGCATCTATTTAAAAAAAAAAAACCCGGCAATTAACACTATACTTACTGGTCAAATACTGAATGTTCCTCCTAAGATTGGGAATAGGTTCAGGATAAATTTTAAAAATCTATGAGCTACTTGTATTTGTAAAAAGTATTTGTACATCCCAAATTGAGTACTTACTAGGTGCAAAAGAGTTGCCAGGTGGTGGGGATTCTTTTTTTAATGGCAAAAAGCAGTCCATCTGTCAAGGATTTTTAAAATAAATTGAAAAGTAAGACACATACTCATTAAAGACAACTGACGTCAATTTAATATATGCTAGAGTGCTACATAAGACAAAAGATGATAAATAGCTCAGGCTTTCAGAATCTAGATTGTGTAGGTCACAGACCGACATGCTAAGTAGTTTAAATGCTTTTCTATAGGCAGCAGGGCTTTCCTAGCCCCTGTGTTAGGTCTCGAGCAGAGGAATGGTACAGTGAAGATCCTACAATCACATCATCAAGAGCACATTTTGCAAATATGTCAGGATGTCCGCAGCTCTGTGCTTTTACCATCATTTTATTCCAAAGCAGCTGGTGATCAGAGAAGTTAATTGACCTTCTCAAAGCTACAAAGTAAATAAATAAAAATTGAGCATGCAGAGTCAATGTGTAGATGTAAAAGAACCCAGATTTCCTTCACTATAGAATTTTTGTTGTCCCAGCTTCTATTCTTAAAGAGTAGAATGGGGCAGGATCACTCTCTGCTTTTGACGGCACAGTAAGTCAGAAATACCTAATACTGAAAATCTGTCTTCAGACAATGGTAACCAGGGAAGTATGGAAACGTTAGAGGAAGGGGGACAAGAGTTAAAATTGGCTACAAGGAACAGATGGTCTTCCCTACTGCATTCCCACCTTCCTTTCTCTTCTTACACCTACTCACCCACCCATCCAAGTGTGTGCCTGTATACACACACACGCACACGTACGTACTTCCTGCGCTCCCTCCCTGCTGCCTGCCAGTACCATCAACTAATCCACTGGTAGAGAAACCCATCTCTTCCCCACTTTCAGTGGTTAATTGGAAGGCTATCCCCTAGCATGAGTATAAGCAAATGCATAAATTAATGATTACTTGAGTAAAAACAGATGAGATGCTGATAATGAGAAGTGATAAAAGGAGGGCCTTCAAGACTCTTCTTAGAGAGTCTGGGACGATGATACTTACCCTATAGGGGAAATCCTATGACCTTCTGGAGTGTGAGGTTAGACCCATCTGGGAAACCAAGTGCCTGGTTCTTAATAAGCACTTGACACGTGAATAATTGTCCCTACCGCATAATGTCCCAGGGAGAAGACATGCTAGACTGGAGAAGTTTGGGGGTCAGTCCACACAGAAGGCAGAATCTTAGTCCCAGAGGATAACAATCAAAGGGTTTTGTAGGGTGACTATAGGCCCAATTTTAGCAGTGGAATTGCCATGGCCAGGGAACCCCTCCGTCTCGGACAAACCAGGGCAGCAAGTGATCCTAGCTCAGAAGGTTCTTGATCACCAAGAACCAGAAGGTCAACTGGAAGGTGACAAGCCCCACTCCAACACATTCTGTAGAGCCCCAGAGCCCCAGAAATCATCCATTTACACGAGTCAGGAAAGAAGAGATTCCACATCCTTCCTCTAGAGTCACTGCGATGTGAGGGAGCGCAGAAGCATCACTGTCACTGAAGTATTCAGCAATGGGTTTTTCCTTCCAGTGCTCCAGTAGTTTCCAGGCTCCTGTGAAGGGGTTTTCTCTCCCACCCTCCACTCCTGGCTCTTTTATTTCACTTCTCAAGAGAGAGAATATGACATAGTAGAACACAAAGAAATGAAGTTGTCTTCCTAGTTTGGGTTTCCAAAAGCTGATGGCCTGGAGGGAAAATAGAGTAAGGCCCCACACCCTGCTTCCTTGTGAGTCTCTGGGAGGCTGCAAGATACCAGGGAGAGAGTGACTATGTCATTCATGGAGTTATGTCATAACTCCTGCAGAGACATCCTGCCAAAGGCTCCCTTGTCGTCTCCCGGCACACAAGCAGAGCCACCAAAGCTGAAGTGGCCGTGGTAATGGAAATAACCTTCATGAACAGTGAGCAAGATCCAGATAGGACACCTACAGATAAAGAATATCGAGGACCACAACCCTGCTCTGTTCATTTGTAAGGTGCCCTGGCACTGGAACTGGGTAAGACTCCAAGGGTAAAAAGCAACTCTTAAATGAACTAAAATTGAGTTTCCATGACCATGGGGTTCTGAAGTAATTGAAATATAGAAGAAGTCAGCTGCATTCCTTACACATCTGAATCCAAAAGCTGAGATTTACGTACTCCCAGCATCCCGCAGTGGAAGGAGGACAGGATTCAGAGCCTGAGACTCATTTCTGAGTCCTGACACCACCGCTTCGAAGCCATGTTACTCACTGGGAATTCTCTCTCCCAAATCACAGGACTTCGGTTTCATTTTCTCTCATTCTGTCCTCTGTGAAGAGGCAGAACAGCTGATATTACCACCCCCGCACCGTCACCAACCCTTCAACAGCTGTTTAGTCCTCCCTCAACCTTCTGAGGACCAAACAATGCTACTCTTTAAAAACCACCCTTCACCATCCCCGCTTACATTTGTCCACTGAATGCAAGGATGACAGACTGAATGGGCGCCAGCATCCTGGTTGAAAACTTGACCAAGAGCCCCTTTGCCAGCAGGGAAAGCAATTCTTATTCTAGAGAGCCACCACGGCACGCCTAGCCAACCTCGTGTGCAGCCTTCCTTTGTGCCCTTGGACTGCGAACATCTTTGAGCTCCCCATCATCACCTGCAGCTGAACCAATGCTGAGTCCCATCTTGTGACAAAATGAGAATGTCACTTACCTCTAGGTTTTCCCTCTAGGCGAGGACATACCCACCAGGGATAGTGTGGTCTCAATTTGGGTTTCCTAAGTAAGGATCAAGAGCATCAATTCCGCTGAGATAATATGCATTATATAAAAATTAGCTGGGCATTCTACAGTCAGATGGGTTTCGGAAATTCCAGGATAAGTAAAGTCACAGGGGTTTCTTTACCTCAGGACTCCCCAGAGCCCTGACAATGTTGACAATTGTCATAGTGACAATGTGCACTATGGTTCTTCAAAGGGGAGGAGCAGTGGAACGTGATGTTTCCCAAGCTTGTGTGGCTCAGACTGACGTGGAGACCATGCTTTCCCAGACAGTTACCAATGTGCCGTGCAGGGCAAACGGAATGTTCCATGTTTCCAGCTGGGGGACAAACCTGCTGCTTCTCCTTGATTTGCAAAGCTGGCCATTTTCAGAGAATGGAGTTACATAGGACCCTCTCCTCTTGGACAGTGCCAACTACTCCCCAAGATGCTCTTTGGAGGATTAGCAGGCTCCTGAATATTTCTAAGGCTATGTGCTTCAGTGTGATGACAAATAGATGACTAATTGAGCACAGGTCCACACCTCTGGCTGACAACCTTGGCTGTGCGTTATAATAATGCACATTCATTTCCTAGGGCTGCTGTAACAAGGCACCAGCCCCCGTGTGGCTAAAACCAGAAACCCATTCTCTCACAGTTCTGGAGGCTAGATCTTCGAAATCAAAGTGTCCCTCTGGACGGCTCTGAGTGAGAGCCTGCTCCGTGCCTTTCTCTTGGCTTCTGGTGGCTGCTGGTAATGCTTGGCCTTTCTTGACTTGTAGATGCCTCACTCCAACCCTGCCTCCCCTGTTACATGGTACATCCTGTGCCTTTTCACACTGTTTGAACTCTATCTCCCACCCTCCATTTGTGTTCACAGAGAAACCAGGTCTCTCCTACATTGCTGTGGAAGTGTAGAATGCTCAGCCGCGCTGGAAAAAAATCAGTTTCTTGACAAACTTAACCTCCAAGTACCATGTGACCCAGCAACTACACTTTTAGTCATTTATCCAAGAGAAATGTAGACAGGCTCACACAAAAATGTGGACACACAGCGGCTTTATTTGTAATAACCCAAAACCAAAGACAGACTAGACATCCTATAACGGGCAACTGGTTAAATAAACTAGAGTACATCCATACTATGGACTACTTAGTCAACTGTAAAAAAGAAAGAAAGAAAGAATTACTGCTACGTACAACAGCTTGGGTGAATCTCCAGAGAATCGGGCTGAATGGAAAAAAATAAAATCAATTCCAAAAGGTTACACACCATTTCATTCCATTTATATAACATTCTCGAAATGCCAAAATGATAGACATGGAGAGCACACTGGTGGTTCCCAGGGGTTAAGGATGGGGAATGGCGGAGGTGGGGTGTTGGGTTAAGAGAGGAGGAATCAATCACTTTTGTCCTGGCAAAGATCGGTGGCAAGGTCAGCGTCCTGCTTATATTTAGGGAGATGTTTTCCTTGGGGAGAAATGGGTCACAGATCACATACAGGATCTCTCTGTGTGATTTCTTACAACATGTGAATCTACAGCTATCTCAAAACACAAAGTTACTTTTTTCATTTTTCAATTACAGTTACATATAATATCATATTAGTTTTAGGTGTACACTTAGTGATTAGAGATTTATGTAACTTACAAGGTTATCACCCCAATAAGTCTAGTACTTATGACAAAAAATTTTTGTCCATATGACAAAAAATTAATTTTTTCAAAGACTTTATTTATTTTTAGAGAGAGGGGAAAGGAGGGAGAGGAAGAGAAATATCGATACATGAGAGAAACATCAATTGGTTGCTTCTCACACGCCCCCAACTGGGGACCTGATCTACAACTCAGGTATGTGCCCTGACCAGGAATAGAACTGGGGACCTTTCAGTTTGCAGAACAATGCACAACCCACCGAGCCACACCAGTAAAAGCAAAAGTTTAATTTTTTTTTTAAGTTTTTAAAATGTATTCATTGAAGAAATTTTCCACTTGTCCCTGGATCAAAATCTTGGCAGGCCCTAAGATTTCCTTGTTTACCCTCAGTGCTAAGGTTATTATGTCAGCAAACATGGTTTCCATTTCATATTAGAATGTCCATCCCCATGTAATAGTCAAATCTCCCACACTACCCTGGAGGTGAATAGTCTCTCTTCCCTCACACAGAGCCAGGTGAAGTGGCGCCCCTGCCACCTGGGTCCATGTGGGGTCAGCTTCTCTTCTGTCACTCACCAACTCCTCCTTGCACTGGGAGGGAGGAAGGTGGAAAAGGGATTCCAGAAAGTTCACACATGAAGGAATGTTTTGTGATGGCTCCTCTGTCTCAAGTGTGTTTTCTTTAGGTCTTTGGAGAATCCCCTGCTGGCCAGACAGCGACTCCTGCGATGTGTGTGTTGCGTTACCTCCTTGGACGGCACCCCCTTGTCAGCCCTTGGTTTGCCACGGCGCCACGCACAGATCCTCGTCTCCTGTCCTGGCGGACGCACGGAGCGCGGGCCCGTGTGCGGACCAGAAGCCTCCCGGCTCTCGCTCCACGGCAGGGAGCCAGTTTCTCAGCCTCTGAACGTGTCCGGGGAGTCACACACGGGTCCCCACACCCTCCCTGCAGAGGACCCCCGCTGAGGCCTCCTCGTCATCCGGAGGGATGTCCCCTCACGGGGTGGAGGTGAGGGGTGGAGACCCCCAGCAGGGACTCAGCACAGCTGTGCCCGAAGAAAATCTTCACAAAATGCTGTCCCCGCCCGCACACGCACCCTTCTGTCGTCTTCGTGAGCCTCAGAATCAGCTCTCCAGTTTTCAGTCACTCCCTTTGAGCGTCTGCCATCGATGCCGTGTAGAGGCTTCCTGCAAACTGCCACAGTGACCTCCTGTCACCTGAACGGTACCGGAGGGTGAGAACGAGGAGATGCGGAGAAGAGGTTAGAAGAAAACAGTTAAGAATCAGAAGAGGAAAAATTAGTACATATGGTCTAAAATTGATAAATCAAGGAATGATAATAGATGAGTGTGAATGTCAGAAAAAAAAAAGAATTGCCCTGGCTGGTGGCTGGTTGGCTGGAGCGTCATCCTGTGTACCAAAGGTTACAGGTTCGATCCCCAGGTGGGGCACATGCTGATCAGTGTTTCTCTTTCTCATCGATGTTTCTCTCTCTCTCTCTAAAGATGCAATAAAAACATATCCTTGGGTGAGAATTAAAAAAAATCTTCACCACAGACCTGAAATAATAGCCTGTGATATGGGACTGGATGCTGAACGGTGGGTAGAAGACAGGTTTTTCATCATAAGCCTCTTAGCTCCAGGACTGTTTTCCTCTGTGTGTGTCTATGACTTTGAGCTAAAGGAAAATGCATTCGCTTTCCAGCTCGGGGACAAGAGTATACAACACACAGGGCGATGAAACAATATGTGTAAGAAGTGCGATAGGACCCCTGTCGAAATGACGCCCCCGCACGAACCCCTCGGTCTCAGAGCTCCCAACCTCGGAGTCGTTCTGCTCGCTTTCCCTCTGGCGGTCTCTCCACGAACAGCCGAGAAAACAGCCAGTGTCTCACACGCTTCGCTTTCTTTTCCTATTTCTCCTCTAATCTATATGTTATTAGCTTCTTGTAGCTACTTAACAAATAACCACAAAGTAGGAGGCTTCAAACAACAGAAATCTATTCTCCCACAATTGTTAAAGCCGCCGAGGTCCAAAGTCGAAGTGTCAGCAGGGCCGCGGCTTGTCCTCGCCTCTTCCAGCTCCCGGAGGCTCCCTGCAGGCCTCGGCTGGCGGCCACATTGTCTCTCCTTGGTCTCAAAACTTCTTCCATGCCTCTCACTTATGGGGACATTTGTGATTGTGTTTAGGCGCCACCAGATAATCCAACATCATCTCCTCGTCTCAAAATCCTTAGCTTAATCTCATCTGTAAAGTCCTTCCCCCCTCCCCCATTCATCAGGTAACAGCCCCAGTTTCCAGGGATTAGGGCCTGGACATATTTTTTGTGGGGGGTGGGAGGGCACCATTCAGCCCACTATGCTGTATCTAATTTACATCATTTTATGCCCGGGTCATGCTCTCCTGGTCTCCAGTTTATTCCACCTGCAGTGGCTGGGAGAATCCTGCATCGACATCACTTCTGTCACATCCTACAACGGCTGAAACCCGAGGTCAGGTTCCCTCCTGACACTGAATCCGAGCCAGCTACACCTGGAAGAGGCCCGAGACACCCTCTGCTGCCTCTGTCCCCTGATGAGGAACTGAGGCTTCCGGACCCGGGGAGCTCACCCAGGTCACAAAGCTCAGCGGTAAGAGAGTGGGGGGATCTTCCAACACCATCCCCATCACTCAGATTGGCCCCCCACTGCCTTCACTGCAGCCCTGAGCTCCCATCACCTAACCCCGATGCTTCCGGCCCTTTTTGTTTGTACACGTACAAGAAATCTTGCCTTCAAGTCTGTTGCCAAAATTGCCTCTTTCAGGAAGTCTTTTTCTGGTTAAGTATGTCTAACTCCAATCATTTCTTTGTTCCCTGCTCCCTCAGAACTTCTGTGTTAACTTAGGGCTGTACTAATGTCACTCGCCTATTTGTGGACTTTTAAATATTTTAACTTTGGGTCCTGTCTGCAAGTTCAATGCCAGATTTTCTGTACCTTTGCTACCCTTTTGCATACCACTCCATCAGAAACTGCCCACCTGCTCGCTCTCTCACCTCTCTCTCTCTCTCACACACACACATGCACCACGCACGTGCATGCTGACACACGCCGCTTGCTCTTGATGCTTCTTACATGCTGTTGACTCAGGGTGCACGTTCTGGAACCACAGTCAGATGTGTCTGGACTGAATGTGTAACAAAAACCTGACCCGTTCCTATTGCGATGAAAGGAAAATTTTGTTGGTCATCACTGGTGTGTTTTTTCTGCTGGATTTCTGAGTATGTTGCCATCACCGTAGAACTGCCAATAGCAGCCGGAGACTCCCCCCGTCTGCCCGAAACAGCAGAATTTCTACAGAAGGCATGCAAAATGCATGGCGCGGGTCACTGCCAGCGTGTGGTGCTCAGAAACCAGATGAAACAGCAGACGGCACCCTCGAAGGCGTGCTTGTGTCTCAAAGCAGGTCTTCCCAATTCCGCCCTGTCCCTTGAGCCCCTTAGCACGCATCCGTCACTGTGAATGATCAAGGACCAGGCCCTGATGACACTCCTGCATAAAAGCTCTATGGTCACCTAGAGTCTAGGCCAGAGTGCTTGCTACCCCGAGGAAGGAGGGCACCATACGGAAAAGTGAAGGAAGGGTCCATCCCCTCTCCAGCCTGGGGATGGTGGGAGAGAAGGGCAGGAGACAAGGCTGCGAGATGGGTGTCCTTCTCTGAGCTTCGGCGTGGAATCAGTGAGCCTAACAGAGGAGGAGGATTGGCTCCTGCCCCCTAGGTAGATTTACGGAAAAAGAATAATTCAGGCTGCCTGCCCCAGCCTCGGGCCAGGCCACATTCGCATGGCCTCAGGCCAAGCAGGGCCCTCAGGTTTCACTATTCCGAGCCACCTGCACTTCCAGCCTGTCACAGGCCAGTGTCTGATGACCGAAGCCACTGGAGTCAGAGGTCAGCAGGGACAAGCCCCTGATCAGGTCCAGGTTACAGCAACCACAGGGGAGGCACAACGCCGGAAGCAGGCAGGAACCCCTGCAAGGAGGCAGCCACTTGAGGCCACGCCCCCCCACAGCCCCGGGCACCGGCTCCCCCCTCCCCCAGGAGCCCGTGGGAGCCGCAGCCCCTCCCTCACACTCCGGATGCGCGCCTACCACACACCAGATGCCACTTCAGGCAGAGAAGCTGCAGGAGGATGGAGGCGATCTGAGACCCACAGCGGTTTTTTCCTAGAAAGACGGAGCAGTCCTTGAAGACTCCATTGAAATGCTCAAATCAGATATTCACTCAAACCAAATTAGACATTTAGTTATTTTTTCCCACTGTCGAGTAGGGAGGAGGGAAATCAGGAATTAAACTAAAGCAGCTATAAACAAAATATAGAAATTACATTTCCTCTTCATTTCCAAGCTGCAGTGAGAGTTAAAATTTTCAAAGCCATTACACCAGGGTGTTCTTTTGGGGGAGACCAACCACACTGGATTAATTTCTGCACTCCAAACTACCCAGATAACAATAAGGACTGAAATTCTGCCCGTAAGTACAGAGAAATAATTTACTGAGCAATGGGTCACTGATTTATGGTACCAGCTGTATGTAAATTAAAAATTTTAACTCAAATTGATTTCATTTCCAGTCACTAAAATATCCAGGTGGCTTGCCGCATTAATTAGAATTGACGTGGAGGTTAATAATTTCACCCTCTGACCTCCAACTCTTCAAAATCGGATGCCCTGCTATTTCTGCTGATAACATGATGGGGCGGAGGTGGGGGAGTTTGGGAGTGGATCAGGAAGCAGGGGTCCAATGAATCATCCAGGAAATGAATCGTTCACAACATCCTCCCCCTCGAGCCTGAGCAGGGTATGTTACCAGGTTGGCGGCCAACAGCAGGTGCGCCGGGAAACATACAGCTGCGCGAGGTAGAAATCGGTGAAGCCCCATCACCTGCACAGGGGCCCCCTCGCTCCCCTCAGCACCTGGTGACCTCCCAACGCAGACTTTACCTTGGGAGACAGCCAACAGCAGCCCATCCCCCAGAGGCTCGGGCAGAACAAAGCTCCAGCCAGGGGCCGGCGGCTCTCCCAGGATGGGGTTAGGAGCACGGCGGCGGATCAGGGGGGAAAGTAGGGTTGGGCGCCAATGAGCTGAGGCCCTGCTGATGTCAGGTGCTTGGTGGACAGATGGATCTCTGGCTTATTAAATTCCTAGGGGCAAAAAAATCATCAAAGCCCCCTCATCAAAAAGCGCCTGGTACATCAGGCTCCGGCTCTAAGCTGTCTCCCAGATGCTGTTCTAAACGGAACATATGAGGTTAATCACATTTTTTTTTTTAGTTCCTCTGTAGGCAGAGCTGTGTTTGGCAGGAGGTTGGGAGGTAGAGTTGCGGAAACCATTTGCGAAAATTAGGTGAGAAAACATCTCTTTCCTTCATCAGCTGCCAGGTCCTGTTGAATCCTCTTCCAAATGTTCTTTTTTTTGGATGAAGTACCAGGCGTTTACTAAAATCTCCTAATTCCAAAGACCAGAACCACTTGGCATATACCTGCCTAGATCTGGATTCAAATGCTGCTGGCCATGGGCAAGGGATGTAGCGGTTCTGCCAGAGGCACATGTCTTTCCATCTCCACTTTGCCCAGTTCTAAATGCTCACCATCATGGTCTAAAAAACAAGCCCAGGATGTATATTTCCCTTGAGATGATACTGTTAATGGTGGTCAGAGTCCCAAGTTCATTCAGGTGCCCATGGTGTGGATCCAGGAGGCATCTGTGACTCCGTGGAAATTTCACTTCAGTGTGTAAACACCTTCGTTGGAGTTTCTGCTCCGCCCCTTTCCAACTTCACGATTCTGGATAACTCCCTTCTCCAAGTTGCGAAATAAGAATCGTATTAATACTCCACAGGCCTACTTCAATTCAATGAACCACGTGTTAAAAGCTGTAGGCAAACCTGAGGGTTCAAAGTGTGAAAAGCATCTGTCACCAAGCTTTGGAGTCCCACTGGCCCCGCTCTTCCGAGCCTCTGGCTAGGTGTCCCCAGCAAGGTCTCCACCTTAAAATCCCATAACCCTGGAAGGCTCTGGAGACAAACTAGTCTGAATGCAGTCCAACTGTGCCTTTTACTAGCTATTACTGACCTTTCCTTATTGGTTAGAAAAGGGAACCATAACAGCAGCAGTTTCATTCAGTGGCTGTGACCGTTAAAATGGAAACATGCATGTATTTTTCTTGGCACAGTCCCTGGGACAAAGGGCTCAATTCAGGTGGTTAGATTGTTTTTCTTGTTATGTTATTTTTTTAAATTAAAAAGCAGTTTATGGCGAGAATAGTTAGCAGGCACTTTGAACAGTACTTAGTAGATGGGTTTTGTCAAGTTTTTTTGGGGGGGGGGGGGGGTTTTGGGGTTTTGTTTGTGTTTTTTGGGGGAAGTAATTATTTTCTTTCTTCAACAGAAACCTTCAAGGAGCAAGGAGTACAACAGGTAAAGTGAGAATTTTTTTAAAAAATGAGTTCCTCTTGTGTATGCTGTGCCTTCAGCTCAAAATAATCTTTGAGTCGAAGTGGCACATTTGGGAGATATATATATTTATGGGATATTTATATATATATATTTATGGGATATTTATATATGTGTTTATGGGATATTTATATATGTATACATATATATTCCATATATATGACATACAATTCGAGCTGCAAGCCCTTGCTTTGTCTGAAATGATTATATACTATCTATATAATACATAGGTGTACTATACACGTGCAAATATATATAAATAATGCAAACTTGACATGGTGAGAACCCCAGACACTGGGGCACAAGATCTGAAGAGGGATCATCACTTGGAGAGAACTTAAAAGGGCAGGTTGGCACTGAATTGTCGTGGGCTTTCTCTGCCATGCTAAGAATTTGGGCTTCACTCTGGGCCAGTGTTTCCCAAGATGCGGTGCATGGACTGTCTACATTAGAAGGACCTAGAATGTCTGTTAGGAAAGCAGGCCCCTGGGCCGCACCCCCGAGTTTTAGAGTCATAACCTCTGGCAGGGGTGCCCAGAGATCTGCATGTTTCACAAGTGATTCCCATACACACTGAAGTTTGAGGACCACTGCCCTAGACAATGGGACCCTTGAAGGGTGGAAGACAACAGAAGGTTACAGTGAGAACCATGATTTAGAAAAGGAACAGCTCTGTGGAGCACGCCCGGGAGCAGGAGGAAGCTGGAGGGACGCAAGCGAGGTGAGAGAACTGAAAGGACCGCAGCGGGGGTGCTGGAGGCTCATCCCAAAGGCCAGGCATCCCTGTTAGGAGGAGGCGGTGGCTCAAGGTCTCTGGAGTCCTGGAGATTTGCAGCCCTTTCTGAAGGAACTGAAAGAGCTAATGAGAATAGTCAGACACCAAACAGAGATGAACGATCAGTGGACAGATGTGCAAGGGCGGTTAAGAAATCTTGTTAGAACGATTGCTTTCTGGGAAATTATATGTGGGCAGGTGACAGATACTATCTTTCGAGAGGGAGAAAATGCCAATGGCTCTAAGTAACAAAACTCCACTTTTTTTTTTTAGAAAATATTTTATTTATTTATTTTTAGAGAGAAGGGAAGGGAGGGAGAAAGAGAGGGAGAGAAACATCCATGTGAAAGAGAAACACTGATCAGCTGCCTCGAATACATGCCCTAGCTGGGGACCAAACCCGCAACCTAGGCACGTGCCCTGACCGGGAATTGAACTGGCAACCTTTTGCTCTGTGGGACGACAGCCAACCAATGGAGCCACACCGATAAGGGCTCCACTTTCTTTATTTGACCTTTGATGAATCCATTAGAAATCTCACCAGCAGATCAGTCAGACTAAAGGACAGGAAAAAATCAATATGCCCCTTAGTTTATGAAAAAATGAGAGAACATGGCCCTGAGGCAGGGAAAGCCCATTTTACCTAAGAATATTTGCATTATTCCAAGCTCCAGAAACAGCCATGCATTAGAAGGAGAAAAAATTAGGAAATCATTAGAAATTAGGAAAAATAATAAAGAGAAACAGGAAGATACCCTCCCTAAGGTAAGGCAGTCAGTCGGAGGGCAAAGCTAGAAAGGGCAGGACTTGGAGACAAAGCAGCCCATTCCTACTTCCTCCTCCATCCTGCATTCCCCTTACCACTTTTTCCAGCCACCCAGCTAGGTGCATGTATTTCATTAGAATATGAATGAGAAACCCTTGGGGAGAATTTTATGCTGTCATGGCAACAGTTGCCATGGCAGCCGTTAATTAATTGGATGCTGATGAAGTGGAGGAAGAAAAAAAGCCAACCGGAACGGATACAACTCTATAGAGGAAGTCATGGTGTGTAGTAATTATACGAATTTCATTCAGCAAAGGCATGCAGCAGGTCAGCAATGCAAATATCTCCCCCGCAGCCACCACCTACTCCTCCCAGAGGCCTGCTTTCAAACAGACAAATGTGAATGAGTAGCTAGGGCCCTGGCAATTTCAAAAACCACATATGGCTTCCCCAGTGTAGACAGATTCTCCTAACAGGGGGAGTTGGTTGATTCCACTGAGAGTGACCACAGTCAGAAGCCATAACCCATATTAATTGTTGCCTTCATGCCCACTTTACAGCAAATGGCATCAACCAGGGAGGAAAAAAACATATGACCCTCCTGAACTGTGCAACCATGAAGTGTCTTCTGATTGAAGGAAGAGGAAGTTTGGTTTGTCACCCTCATCTGGAGAAGACTCCTACACGCACAGATGGCTCACAGTTCAAGACGAACCACAGTCCCACCGCAGGTGAGGAGGTTCCAAGTAGGAGAGGTCCTGAGAGCTTTCCATTAAGAAAGCAACGTGGGGAGGAGAAAGAGGAAGCAAGGCCTTAGGTACTTCCTACAGGATTGTCCTCCCACCATCAGCCCACCTCAAGTCTTTTTCCTTAATAATCCAAATTATATTCAGACTGGGGATTTGAAAACTGGGGATTTGATTTCTCATATGTTTTCCTAAATTTCCATTTCACTGGCGTGCTGAGGTTAAACCAGTAGAAGCAGTTAGGAAATGCTGAGCATAGTTAGAAGCCCGCCCCCACCACATCCCTCCTTCCTGACTTCAGTCAAGAACCCTTGGCAAATAGTACCCGGCCGAAGGCTAGCTCAGACCCCCAACTCCAGATCCTGTGGGCTTTCTACAACCCTTCCCTGATGAAGGGTTGTAGAAAGTGCTTACAAGTTTTCTAAGTCAAAGTGGGAGGAGTGTGTGGAAATGGGATTCTAAAAGCAACTCCTAAAGCTGCAAATTTAGCCACAAGCAGCTGTAGTGGACACAGAGTCCCAACTCATGGAGCCATTTCCTTGTGGACAGTGGTCTGGAAAAGCCATGCCCTTCTCACAGTCTTACTGGGCTCCAAAAGTGTGACCCATTATTGTTTTTATTCCTGTCTGGGTTATTATTATCCAAAAGCACCTTATTGAGTAGAGTACTGGACCAGGTGCCCCACAGTTGGGTACCATTCTTCTGTCTTCAGAACTATACTACAAGGTCATAGTAATCAAAACAGCATGGTACTGATATAAAAACAGACACAAAGATCAGTGGAACAGAACAGAGAGCCCAGAAATAAACCCACAGCTTTACAGTCAATGAATATTCGACAGAGAAAGCAGGCACATACATTGAGCTAACAATAGTTTATTTGATAAATGGTATTGGGAAAATTGAACATATATGCACAGAAAACTGAAACTAGACCACCTTCTTACACTACACACAAGAATAGATTCAGAATGGATCCAAGCCTTAAATGTTAGATCAAAAACCATAAAAATACTAGAGGAAAACATAGGCAGCAAAATCTCAGACATTGCTTATAGAAATTTTTTATCATACATATCTCCCCAAACAAGGGAAACAAAAAATAATAAATAAATAAATAAATAAATAAATGGGATCACATCAAACTAAAAAGTTTCTGCATAGCAAAGGAAATCATCAACAAAATAAAGAGACAACCCACAGAATGGAAGAACATGTTCACCAATACATCTAATAAGGGGTTAATATCCAAAATTTATAAAGTACTTACAAAACTCAATACCAAAAAAACAAACAACCCAATTAAAAAATGGGCAAAGGACCTGAATAGACACTTCTTCAGAGAGGACATACAGATGCTGACTAGACATATGAAAGGATGCCCAATGTTACCAATCATCAGAGAAATGCAAATTAAAGCCACAATGAGACACCATCTCACACCTGTCAGAGTGGCTGTCATCAATAAATCTATAAACAACAGGTGCTAGTGAGGATGTGGAGAGAGGAAAACCCCTTTGCACTGTTGGTGGAAATGCAGTCTTGTGCAGCCACTGTGGAAAACAGTAGGGAAATATCTCAAAAAATTAAAAACAGATCTGCATTTTGACCCTGCGATCCCATTTCTGGGAATATATCTGAAGAAATCAAAACCACTGATTTGAAAGAACATAAGCAGCCCTATGTTCATTGCAGTGTTATTTACAATCACCAAGATACGGAAGCAGCCCAACTGTCCATCAGTAGATGAGTGGATAAAACAACTATGGGACATTTACACAATGGAATTCTACTTGGCCATAAAAGTGAAGAAAATTTTATCCTTTGCAACAGCATGGATGGGGAACTGGAGAACATCATGCTAAGTGAAATAAGCCAGGCAGAGAAAGACAAATACCATATAATTTCACTCATATGTGGAATGTAATGAACAAACTGAACTAACAAGCAAAACAGAGACAGACTCATAGATGGAGAGCAGATGACAGTGCGGGTTTGGGGGGAGGCCAGTGAACGAAGGGCCTGAGCAAAAAAGAAAAAGGACTCGTGGACATGGACAACAGTATGGTAATTGCCGGGGGGAGGAGGGTATAAGGGGACTAAATGGTAATGGGAAAAAATACAATAAAGATTAAATTTTTAAAACTTTCTTCTACAAAGACAGAAATAACCTAATTAACAACCACTTCCTATTCATAAAGATGTTTTCAAAGGAAAAGGAAGACACCTAATCCATCCAAGCCTCTCTCCCTGAGAGGCTGTTCGACCTCTGAGACAGGCTTACACAGAAATTCAAAGCCATAAAAGCACATTAAAATACTCCTCTTGCTATCGGCACCTCCGTCACACTATGCACAAAGCTAATATTTTCAGTCTGAGCCCAGAACAAAGCACACATGTGGTCATCTAAAGGAGGAAGAACACCTTTTCGTTTACCCAAGCAGCCATTCCAATGGGGTCAATTTCCCTTTTTTTCCAGAGATCCAATTACTCTTTTTGCCAACAGAACTGAAGACAGAGTGGAGGAAGGGGAAAAGTATAAAGGCAGGCATGAATCAATGATCTGCTTCCAATAATGGTAGGTGCCATCTGGTCTGACTTTCCTGCCTTTCTGACAAATACCCAAAACACCTAAGAGAAGGGACACAAAGACCAGATTCTTATGTGATAATATATGTAATTTGTTGCTTAAATGATTAACTGAAAAAGTCAATTCGGTCTGTGATAAAGGAGTCCATAAACGCCCCCTTGACCGCTGGAATATTTAAAATGGCTGTGGAGATTACCTCATTCTTGTTTCAGAAATCATTAAGGGTTCACTATGCAATTTGCAGAATGTCAGGGTTTCTAAGTGGCAATAAAATCTCCGGTAGATTCAGGAAAGAGGTAGAAATGGAATGCAAGTGAACACGGTAGCAGGCGTCCCTGCTCCGTCAGCTGTGAAGCATTTCACAAAATATTCAGAACAGGGCAACAATGCACTCTGGGTTCTCAGAGGAAAAGACTCATTTCCCTTAGAACGGACGCCATTGATAGGGTATGTGTTTAAAGAGGGCCCTTTGCAGAACCTTTCCTCTCATTGGTATCACAGCGATTAATTCAAATCCAACCACTTTTGCATGCCAGAAAGGGACAAAGTGGTCCTGTTAATTTGTAATGATCATAGCATGGTTTCAGTGTTCATTCCATTTTACAGCATCCTGAGGTCTGTAAATTTATGGCTGGTCAGGAGAAGCTGATTTCTTTCATTCCCCCCCCCATCAGGTGTGTACATCCACAGAGATACCAAGAAGAGAAAAAATATATGGGCTGAAGGATTTGGGGTTTGTGGGTTTTTCTTTTAAAATATATTGCAGTTCATGCGATTAAAAAATCAAGGTTCTATGCCACATAAAATAAAACACACTAAAGCAATATATTTCTTCTGAATGTATACATTCAACATTTTTTAGTGCTTTTTCTCTGGATGAGTTGGAAGACCCAGGTTCAAATCCTGACCCTACTACTCCCTCCAAACTCCTATAAGACGCTAAACCTAACTAACCCCGACAGGTGTAGCTCAGTTGGTTGAGCATCATCCCAGAAAGCAGAAGGTCACTGGTTTGATTCCCGGTGAGAGCACATGCCTGGGCTGTGGGCCCAGTCCCCAGTCCCCAGTTGGGGTGTGTACAAGAAGCAACTGATAAGATGTTTCTCTCCCTCTCTTCCCCTCTATCTCAGAATAAACAAAATATTTTTTAAAAGGCCAGTAAACCTAATAAGCCTCAGTTTATTTACCTTTAAAGGGGATACAATACAACCTATGAAATCGTATATACATATAAGTGTGCATACATGTTATACCTACTCGTGTATGTACACATGTGAACTCACACTACTTCCATATAGGAAGGTGCGCCATGTAAGGGTAGGCGCCGGCCGCTGCAGAAGGACGGAGGCAGATGAAGCAGCCTTCGAGGAGCTCACAGTCCTGGGTGACCCTTCCACTATCTACCGTTTTTCTCACCCACTGCTCTGTGAACCTGTTCTCAGAAGCCAAAGTAGCCTCCCCTTCTGCTGAATGCTGGCATGACTACAGAATTGCTTTGGAGAATTCCTGGGGACAAGGATACTCTCAAGTTCAGCCTCATCCTTTTTCTGAAACCCTTCATTCCACATGCTCATGGTCCAATTCTGCATCGTTCCTGAACCTACCGTCCTCAACACTTTTTTGCTCATGTGTGAATACAGCGCCTCCTCTGAAACTCACACCTCCCAGTTCTGCTCCTTTGACCCTTTGTCCCTTTCTTGCACTCTCTTTGCAGACCTCCTGTCACCGCCCATAATTCATCCAAGAACTTTAGTATCTGTCTCCTGGTCTTTTTCTCCTGTCCCATTGTGCTCAGCATCCTGCAGGCCTCAGTATCCAGGAGAATGGCCTTACCTAACCATCTGGCGGTCAAGGCCCTCAACCTCTTGGACCCCAGGAGAGTCGCATTCTGACCTACTATCACAGCCACACCCAGACCTTGTCATCATGCGTAAACAAAGGCCAAAGTGCCCGCGTCTGACCACAACCGCCACTCCTTCTCGCCAGCTCTTCCCCTCAGACCCAGTCTTTCTTCTCATTGTCGTATCCGCCAGGACCTTCGGTTCTGACTGATCTCTCCTCCATCAGCCTCTACCTCCCTCATTACTACTCATCTCTTCCTATCCAACCTGCTGTCTTTTGCTGTGTATAATGCACACCCACATTGTGTGCACACTATACATGGGATTAGTATACTCATGGTATGTAATCATTATACCCATGTATAGTGCTCATCCTTCGTTTCCCTCAACAATGTGGGCAAAAAAGTGCTCATTGCATACAGCAGAATATGGTAGTTTCTATAAAGCGTCTTTTCAAGTCCCTTTTGCCAAAATGCTCTACTCCCTCAACCTCTGCCCTATGTGACACCCAGCTGCTGAGTAATCCTGAAGGAAGGCACGTAGGAGTGTGTGTTGATGTCACTGCAGACTGATGTTCTCCCACAGTGGCTGAGCCCTGATGTCACTTAACACCATGACCTTCCCTGATCGCCTCTCCCTCCCACTCCCGCATAGTAGCTGACCCAAAACTTCACCTCTCTTTACAGTTTCCCAACTTAACCCTCATCCATCTCCCTTTGCAAATCAATCAGCTTTTTAGTTCACCAAGAAAGTAAAAGCTATCCACAGAAAACTCATTCAACACACACCGACATCTAGACATCTATTCTTGTATTTCTTCCTAAACCTAGGGCAGGAAATGTCTTTTAACTTAAATCTTTCTAATATGGAAAGTATCTCATAAATTAATTCTAGTCTTTCCTACATGTTAACCTCTATCTCTTGATCACACCCCTCTACGAAAGCCCTCCCTCAATCTAGAATTCCTCCCGTTCTACCCCATCTCTCCCGCAAACAGCCCAACCCTCCCGAAGATCATCTGCACTTTCTGTCTAGGTGCTCCTCCGACAGCCATCACAACGGACCATCCCTCGGGTGTGTGTATGTATTTAAGATTGAACTTTCTGAATCAGAGTTTGGCTTTTTTTTTCAGCTGATACTGCTGAGCAGTTTTCCAAGGTGGTTTCCAAATTACCGATTTATCTTTTCATGAACCATGTAGGAAAGTAGTGGTTGCCCTGCATCCTCACCGATTTTGATATTTTTTGGTCTCATGTTAGCCATTTTGGTGTACATGTACTGGTAATTTGTTGTGGTTTTCATTGGCATTTCCCTGATGACTAACGACGTTAAGCAAGTTTTCACATATTTGTTGGCCTTTTAGGTGGCTTCTTTTGTAAAGTGTCTATTCAAGTATTTTGCCTATTTTTCTATTGTGCTTTTTTCCTATTGATTTATAAGAGATCTTCATGTATTCCAAATATGAGTCCTAAGTGGAATATATATATGATAAATATCTTTTTTAAAAGATTTTATTTATTTCTTTCAGACAAAGGGGAAGGAAAGGAGAGAAACATCAATGTGTGGTCGCCTCTAGCATGACCCCTACTGGGGACCTGACCTGGCTCACAAACCATGCATGTGCCCGGACTAGGAGTCAAACTAGCAACCCTTTAGTTTGCAGGCTGGTGCTCGGTCCACTGAGTCACACCAGCCAGGACTGGCAAATGGCTTTTTTACCTACTTTTTTACTCTTTATGGCGTCTGTTAATGAACAGAAATTCTTAATTTTAATATTGTCCTTTTTTCCCTTTATCCATTTTTTTCCTTTCTGTGCCCTGTTTTAAAATAATCTTTGCCTACTCCAAGGTCATGAAATAGTTCCCCATGTTCTAAAAGCTGTATTATCTTTCACAATTGGGTCTGCCATCCATCTGGAATTGATTTGTGTGTACAGTGTTAGGTAGGAAATTGGTTAATCTCGAACCCTAAGCGCCTATACAGAATTCCGTTAGTCCTTAATAGATATTGTCAGAATGAATTAATGAGATAGCATCTGGGAGATATGGAAAGGAAAAGCAAAAATCAGGCCAGGGCTGTGTTGCATCATAAACCTTCCCTGAGTACAATATGTGTTCTGGGTGTCCTCACCTCCAGTCTCTGCCCACCTGCTACAAGGCCAACTTCTAACAGTTCCCTCCAAGTCCTTAATCTTCAACTTGGAGCCAAAGCATCAGAAGTTTTTTTTTTTTTAAACACTTTGGTTAAAGAAGTGTCATCTTGGGCAAGTATAGCCACTTCACATTCCAACATACATCTATGGGGACTAAGAAGCTTCCAGAAATCTAAAATCATCTTCTGACACCAAAAACAGACTGCATGGATAGTGCTACTTCAAATCTTTTTAAAACGAGGCACTTTTATCAAAACAAAGATGATAGAGTGCCATAAATGAAAAGCTAACAGTTTTTCACTTTCTAGACATCTCTTTTAAAAAATGAACACCAATTGCCCTGGCTGGTGTGGCTCAGTGGATTGAATGCTGGTCTGCAAACCAAAGGGTCCCCAGTCTGATTTTCGGTCTAGGGCACGTGCCTGGGTTTCAGGCCAGGTCCCCAGTGGTGGGCGCATAAGAGGCAACCACACATTGGTGTTTCTCTCCCCCTCTATCTCCCTTTCTTCCCCTCTCTAAAATAAATAAATAAAATCTTTTTTAAAAAATGAACAACAATAAAATATTTTTGAATGTTAAAAAAAAACAAAATGTGGTTCTATATTTCATGCTCTTACACTAGAAAAGGAATTCGCCAGCCACTGTGAACTGTGCCTGTTTTAATATTAATGTGCCCACATTTTACTGCCTGTGGGACCCAAGTGTTTTCATAGATTGGTATTTCTCCCTGAGACTAAAAGATACTGAAATTTAATATAAAAGGTGATAAGAAAAGAGGTGTGATTAAATCTTAGACTTCATGCAAAAGGGAGTGGAAAACCACATTGAGGCCTAATGAAAAAAGATGCTATGACCAGATCAATGGCTCAGAAAATGATTTGGTCGCTGGCCGTAGAGGTTGCTTGGAAAACAGCTCACTCTTGATGTGAGGCAACAGCCTAAAAAAATAGAAGACAGGGTTATGTAATCTAAGAAAGATCTGAATTTAGCCCTGGTTCCGTGTGGAAAATAAAGGACCCAGAAAGACAGACACCAGATAAGGTGGTAGGGAAATGATAACTCTGATGACTGGAGAGGTGAGGGGGCCCGGAGAGACAAGTGGGTCGGGGGACAGGAGGAAGGAAGATGGGCCGCCCTGCTCTCCATCCCCATCACTTCTCTGAGCTGACAGCAGTTCGGACACACAGAGCGCTCTGTCAGGCAGGCGCCCATGGAGCCAAGTCAGGTGAGGCAACTTGGAGACTGAGAGCTTTCCTTGGTACCCAGGGTACCAAGATGCAGACCAGGGTTCTGCCACACACAAAGAGGGAAGAGGATACCGGACAGTATATCAGTGTTGCGTGGACTCGGCTGCTCTCCTGCCAGGAACCCGAGTGCCTGACAATGTGACCAAGGAGCTCAGAAGGCAAGGAACACTGGCTCGTGTGGCCTGATAGACATGCACCGAGGACTTCTTGCAAGCAGGCCTGCCAATGGGCCAAGCAGTGTGATTAATCAAATTGCTCCAAAGTTTTCAACACTCAGCTGTGGATTCAAGGTCAAAGTCCGTTTTTTATTAGCTAATAGGGCCTCTGCCCAGGGTCTGTTCTTTTCAGCCTCAGTTTTCTCATCTGTAAAAATGAGCGTATCTGGAGTAAATATCTGAACTCCCTCCAACCATCCAACCCTGCGGTGCGGTTCTCTCTCATTTACCTCCCAGTGGGGCTCCAGTTAATCAGCTCACACCAGCATCCTTCGTTTCTTT
Source organism: Artibeus jamaicensis (assembly GCF_021234435.1). NCBI lineage: Eukaryota > Metazoa > Chordata > Mammalia > Chiroptera > Phyllostomidae > Artibeus > Artibeus jamaicensis. Next base: position 14,337,413 of record NW_026522056.1, on the reverse strand, counting down.
GTCCGAGGCTTTATCTCCCTAATCAGATTCCAGTAAATTTTCAGCCGGTCTCTGTCTCTTACTTCCAATCCAATAAAACTGATATGGATTTGTTTTGTATTTCATTTAATGTCATTATTCATTCTAACAGTCTCGGCCTAACCATTTCCTTCCCTCAGCGTAATTAGATATTAAAGAGCTATGATGGCATGGTTTTCAAATTTGCATCCTCTTTTTCTGAGGTAGATTGATTCTAAACTGATTAAAATATTGCAGAATTTCAAATACAATTTTAAAAATGCAACAGATTTTCAAGACTCCTTTGTGATTATGCCATGCCAGGGAGGTTGCCAACTCCTGCTGACTGCCAAAGGAGACAAATAAATAATCCCGACAGCGGTTTTGCAGTGAGAAGTGCGTGCCATGCTCATTCGTGGACTTCCAGGTAGACCATTCAGCGCGGGGACTGATGCCTCCGACTTCCCCAGAAGGACAAAGAGGCATTCAGGACCAGATAGAAATCACGAGTCATTTTCCTGTGCTTCACATGTGCCCCTCCTCTTGATACCGTATTTCTGCTGAAGTCTACTGCCTCAATGAAAACTCTGAAGTATCTTTCTAACTGTTGGCCCAAATTCCACCTCCTAACCTCCTTGCCTAGGGTCCTGGTACCTATGCTTTGACACTTACATTCGTGAATTTTTGTTCTAACCTTGCCCTTGTCTCCAACTTGACTTGAACCAGGACTATCACCCTAAAATCTGATTATGAGATAATCCAAACCCATCATGGTTGGCATCAGAACACATCATGGCTGCTGACACCCAAATATCATCCCACCAACATCTAGTCCCACCTCTTGAATATGCCTTATAAATGCCAATAAAATCAACCAAGGGAGTTCCACAACACAATACCAGCTTGAACTTGTCACTGTGCTGTAACCCCTTTGGTTTCCTTAGAAGTGGGACTAACTGCAGAGTCTAACGTCATCATAGGACCAGATGGAGATGGTTCCTGGCTGATGTCCCAGGCACCCAGGCCTCACTGACCAGCTGGCTCGGCCAGGAGCAGAGCGCGGAGTGTGAAAGCTGTACGGAATTTGGGGTGTCTGTTCTTTGTGTTCACACCTTTGGGATATGTATTTTTCTTGTCTTTTTCTCTGTTAAACTATAAGACCCTGGAGCTAAAAACAATGTGTATTCCCTTTTAATTACACAATGGAACTAACAACTTCTTATAATTTATCAAACATTGTTGCTCTGCTAACTATGAAAATGCCAACTCAGCCCTGGCTGGTATAGCTCAGTGGATTGAGCACGGGCCTGTGAAGCAAAGGGTCACCAGTTCGATTCCCAGTCAGGGCACATGACTGGGTTGCAGGCCAGGTTCCTGGTTGGGGGAGCACCAGAGGCAACCACATAGTGATGTTTCTCTCCTACTCTTTTTCCTTCCTGTCCCTCTCTCTAAAAATAAATATTCTAAAAAAGAAAATGCCCAGTCAGACAAAGGTTACCAAATCCCTCGGAGGTTAATAGGTATCAGGGATCTAGGTTTCACAACTCCAAGAAGACTTCAATCACGATCACACCCAGGATCTACAGGATGAAGGCTTCGGCCTTCACAGACGAGCCTCTTTGAAGCTGGAGGAATAGAAACCTACTCGGTTGATAGAATGACCCTCCTTCCATGGCTACTGTACAAGTCAGGTTAGGGAGGACTCTTTGCCCCTGGGAAGCTCACACACAGTCTACTGTGGAGCCTCAGGTGAACCTAAAACACTCAAACAAGGCCACGTGGTCCATGCTCCATGGGAATCACCCGTGTGCCGGGGCCTCAGAGCAAAGTCAGTGGGCCTGGCCTTGAAGTACCAGCAAGATTGCTAAACAAAGCAACAGGAAGAGGTATTCCAAGAAGAAGAAAGAGCACGAGCAGAAGAAAGGCAGGGCAATGTATATTTGGGGATAATGAGTAAATAAATCCATTTCATTTGGAGTGTATGATGTGGGGGAAGCATGGAGAAAAATTGGAAAATTGGAATTTCTGGAGACTCTTTCTGTCACAAACAGGCATTCATGTAACCTTTGTGGACAATAATTACACAACCTTCTATATATTCTTCAGAAGTCACTTGATCAATACAGACCTAACAGTGGCACGTTGTCCTTGTTCTATTATGGGCCATTGCACTGCCTTCTTTATGTGTGCGTGTCTCTTTCCTGCCAGACTGTGGGCTCCATGAAGGCAGTGACTGTTAATCCTTACTACTTGGCACAATGCCGAGAAGGTAGTGGTGGCTCTGCAAATGTTGAGTGAATTAATTAATAAGTTAATGGATATGATCATGCACCCCTACTCCTCATAGTCACTTGTATTGTGCAAAGGGTTCTGGACAAAAATTGTGATCATATGGAGAGATGGTACCACTAATACCAATGGTAAAAGCGGTGGTGATGGTGGCCATGGTAGAACCAACAGTGGAGGGCTTCTTTCTGATACCAAGAACTACTGGGGCTGGACACCAAATCATGAAAAATTCAAGAGACCAAGTAGAAGACATCTTTACCTGAACTCAGCTTATCATTCAAGACCGCCTCTCAACTTCCTTCAAGACGGAGGCATAGGTAAACATGCTTCACCTCCTCACTCAATCACAGAAGTAGTTACAGCTAGACGTCAAGACAAATGACACCCAGAACCATCAGAAAATTGAGCTGTATGGAAGTCTGACAATAAAGATTTAAAGAAGCCACATTCATCCACACTACTAAGACAGGGAGTCAAAGCTGCTGTACCTAACACACAGAAACAAACACAGAAAGGCTGAAAATTCAAAAGACAAAGAAATATGGCCCCAATGAAAGAACAAAACAAAACCCCAGAAAAAGAACTAAACAAAAAAGAGATAAGCAACCTCTCAGATGCAGAGTTCAAAACACGGGTAATCAGGATACTCAAAGAACTCACTGAGTGCAGCAGCAAAATTAAAAAGACCCAGGAAGAAATGAAGGTTACACTAAGTGAAATAAAGAAAGATCTGCAGGGAAGGAATGAAGTTGGGATTCAAATAAACAATTTGGAACATAAGAAAAAAATAAGCATTCAACCAGAATAGCAAGAAGAAAAAAAAATTTTAATGAGAATAGAATAAGGAGTCTCTGGGACATCTCCAAATGTACCAACATTGAAATTATAGGGATGCCAGAAAGAGAAGAGGAAGAGCAAGAAATTGAAGACTTCTTTGAAAAAACAATGAAAGAAAACTTTCCTAATTTGGTGATATAAATAGACATAGAAGTCCAGGAAGCACAGAGAATCCCAAACAAGTTGGACGCAAAGAGGACCACACCAAGACACATCATAATTAAAATGCCAAAGGTTAAAGATAAAGAGAGAACCTTAAAAGCAGCAAGAGAAAAGCAGAGATTTAACTACAAAGGAGTTCCCATAAGACTGTCAGCTAATTTCTCAAAAGAAATTTTGCAGGCAACAATGGACTGACCAAAAGTATTCAAAATGATGAAAAGCAAGGACCTACAACCTAGATTATTGTATCCAGCAAAGCTATCATTTAGAATGGAAGGGTAAATAAAGTGTTTCCCAGACAAGGTAAAGCTAAAGGAGTTCATCATCAACAAGCCATTATTGCGTGAAATGTTAAAGGGACTTATTTAAGAAAAAGAAGATCAAAACTATTACCATTAAAATGGCAGCAAATCCACAACTATCAACAACTGAATCTAAAAAACCAAACTAAGCTAATAACCAGAACAAGAATAGAATCATAGATATGGAGATCTTTTGGACAGTAATCAGCTGGGATGGGGAAGGAGGAGAATGAGGGTAAAGGTGCAAGAATTAAAAAGTATCATTGGCAGGTACAAAATACACAGGGGGGGTTAAGAATAGTATAGGAAATGGAGAAGTTGAAAAACTTATATGCATGACCCATGGACATGAACTAAGGTGGGGAATGCTGGAGGGAACGGGGTTACAAGGTGGAGGTGGGCAAAGGGGGGCAACTGGGACAACTGTAATAGCATCATCAGTAGAATATGTTTTTAAAAAACTGGAACAAAAAAAAAGACTGCTTCTCAATGGCTTTGAAGCAAAACACAGGATTTTGTAAATTACCATCACAGTTAAGCAAATTGATCATCTGGAATTTGTAGCTGGCTGTTTCCAGGGGAAGGGGGAGGGTAGCAGTTTTGACTCAGCTGTCTATAATTTTCTGTACCTAATGGGATGATAATTTGCTGTTCAGTGTGTTCATTTTGAAAAGCATCATTCATTCAGAGGGAAAACTGAATAAAACCAAGTCTTTTTGCTTCAAATCTGTATGAAAACATTAATATCCTTCAACCAAGAAAAAGGCAGGTAAGAAGGTGTGAAAGAGACTGCCAGTGTACCACAGGAAAAAAATGTGCATGTTCTATGGTTGGTTATATAAACTTATCATGAGAAGCTTCCTATAATGAAAACTAGAACTCTACGTCTTCTATAGTATATATCTCAGACCTTAGAGTAGGGGTATCAAACTCATTTTCACCGGCAGCCACATTGCTCTCATAGTTGCCTTCAAAGGGCCAAAGGTAATTTTAGAACTGTAGTAAATGTAATTACTCCTTAACAGTTAAGCAAGAGCTCAGTGCTGCCACTGGGTAGAAACAAGGTGCCAGGCTGGATAAAACAAGGCAGAGGGCCGGATTCAGCCCTCAGACCTTGTGTTTGCCACTGTGCCTTAGAGCTTCCCCAGTGGATTTCATGGAGCCACACACTGAATGAAAGACACCAATGAACTGTGTGTGTGTGTGTGTGTGTGTGTGTGTGTGTGTGTGTGTGTGTGTGTGTTTACACATCAGCGTACACCCTGTTCTCCTTTTCCCACTGAGTCAAGAACCATGACTCAACAACTTGCCTATCAATGAGTAATTTTACACCAGAGAATACGGACACTTTATTCTCACCTGCCAAATATTAGGTAGAACCCTTCTAAGAGCCTGCCCTCAGTTCGGGCCACATCTCCTGCTTCCTTACTCTGTCCCCTAGCCATTGGTTTCTAAAATGGTCTGCAGGTTAAGACATGAAAAGATCCCCAGACTGTTGACAAACAAGGGACACAACTTACAAAAGAGCCACTCTGAACAGAACACATCATAGGGCAGCATCCTCCAGCCTCCTGTTCTGGAGCCCACTTGCAAATTAACCACAGACTTTGCTGGGAATAGCAGACCTTTGGCCTTAACCCAGAAGAGCAGAGGAGGGCCAAATGTGAACCCACCGAGCTGGAGCAGAGCTCCTATCCAACCTCATAGCTGCCATGTGGGAGGGAGGCAAGCCACAAACCAACTGGTTGGAATGGAAACCCGACACCTGTGGTCGCTTGGGGCAAGTGACAGGCCTTGACCCAGACAGTAACCAGGGCAAAGGGCATCTCAGGCAATACAGCTGGAAATTACTCAAGCTGGAGAGAGGGCTCAACACCACGTAAATGGGGTACCTAGGCCCTGCTTTCAAAGCTACTTCTCCTCGTGGAGAAAACACATGGAACCCACATGAAAGATACTAAAACCACACAAGGACTTCAAGCACTCTGGGGGAAAATAATGGGAATGAACCACACTTTAAAATCTCAGAAACTGAACTATTAATTGTGTATTCTGATTAATGAAATGAGTCAGAGCTTACTTTTGAATTTCATTGCTTGTTGGTTGGTTGAGTTTGAAGTAATCAGAACCACTCTGACTCAGAACTAAACATGAATATCAAAATGTTCCCAAAGTTAGGCGGTATTCCACCAAGTTCAAGTCACAGATAAAAACAAAAACAACCACAAGATAACATAGGATTGATTAAATACTTTTTCTTAATAAAACATTAAAGGATTGGAAAGCCCATTAAGATTTTTTTACATAAAAATAAACAGATATCTTTTACACAAAAAGATAAAAGTTGATATACTAGAGAAATAGATCTATCAATTATGAGTAATATGTAAAGACTCATTCAAGTTAATTTGTAAAAATCAACATCCCAATAGATCCTAGGAGGCACAGACAATACATATAAGAATAAATGTAATCGGTAAGTAATATATGGAAAATGGTAACCTTTGTTAATAAAAAAGAAAACACCGCTATGACATCACTGTATGTTCATTATAATTGATACCCAGTCAACCTGGCAATATTCTGGTAGAAGTGACACATTTGCACACTGTTTTGGGTCATTTGTACCAATACAAGCCCTTTTAGGAGACAATATAGCAATAAATATCAAGACATAAAAATACACCCTTTGACTCACTCCCTGGAAATGCTGAAGGAAGTTACTCAAAAAAAGAAAAAGCTATGTACAAAAAAATATTCATTTTGTTTTTTTTTTAATAACAAGCACTGGAAATGTTCGACAAAGAGGAATGGTTAACTTAGCCACAGTGCATCAGCTCTGAAATACCATAATGCCCCAGCTCCAAAATAGCACTGATGAGGAGGAACAATATAAGAGCATGTTCGTCATGGAACGTTAAGTGAGGAAAATATACAATACAAAATTCTATTCATCTACTGATTATAATTACACTGTTAAATGTGTCTGCAGGTGGGTAAAAACTGAAAAAAATCTGAAAACAGTTGTACTGAGGCTGTGGACTTGTAAGAATTTCATGTAATTGTGTCTCTGTTGTAATCTCGGAGAATTGGTACCGCAGACACATTCGGGGCAGGAGAAGTGCCACGCTCCCCCCACTTCCCCACCCCACCAAGAAGCACGAGCCAAAACAGCAGCCATTCCCATTCCCGGTGCAAGAGTTCAACAGTCAGAGTCAGGGCTGCCGCGGGGATGCCGTCCTTGGCTCCCATGCAGCAGAGATGTTCCAGTTCCCTTCAGTCACTCCATTCATGCTTAAGGAAGAAAGCGCAGCTACCAGACAGGGCGACAACAGATGTCCAGGCGCTGAGCCACTGCGTAGCTGTTCTTTCTCATTCACACGGGCATGTGCAGATCCAGCAGATGAGAGCCAGGCCTACCCTGTTCCCCACGGTGGGTTTTTTTCCCTTCTGCTGCTGCTGTAATAGCTAAGTGCCAATTATCTCCCGAGCGTGAAAGCAAATATTGTGCAGGCCCAACAAGCCCTACAAATGGTACAGGACACTGGTGGGGAGCATCGTCTTTCCTGGCTTGGTGTTTCCCGATGAACTGTAACAGCTCTCATTAAAGGAGGACCTAGTAGGTGCAAAGATCCCTACTAACTGAAAACTTCAGTACTTTGCATCATTTACTGTCTCTTCAATCTCCTGGCATTTTGACTGTGCCCATCCTGAATCCAGAGGTAAGTTTGGTCTTAACTTACCCAGAAGGAGCTCCAACAAACCATGCAAACCCTCCAGGGACCCAAGTCAACATGGCATGGTGGAAGACTCTTTTAAGGCCTGACCTTCTGCTCTGTGGCTATATTAGATAGGGTTCTCCTGAGAAACACTATATATAGAGACTTCGTATTTATGTATATTTTTATAGGTATACATATATATAAATATACATAGCAGACTGCTATACATAATACATATTGTCTTCTGCCACTTAACAATGGGAATACATTCTAAGAAATACATCATTGTGTGATTTTGTTGTTGTGCGAACATAGAGTGCACTTACACAAACCTGGGTGCTACAGCCTACTGCACACGTAGACTACATGAGACAGCCCATGGCTCCCAGGCCACAAGCCTGTACAGCAGGTTACTGTACAGAACAACAGGAGATTGAATCAAGCACAAGAGACAATGTACAGACAAGGGGAACACGAGATGCAGGAGTCTGCTGCCAACATAATACAGCTTATTGTTTCAGAGCACACTTATTTTTTAGAAGTAGAAAGAGTGCCCTCTAAAATAATACCAAGTAGTATAGTACAGTAAATATATAAGCCAGTAACATAGCCTGTCATTATCATTATCAAGTATTATGTACTGGACAGAATTGTATGAGCCATACTTTTATAAGCTTGGCAGTGCGATAGGTCAGTAGGCTTGTTTACGTCATTGTCACCACAAACATGTGAGCATGCATTGCACTGTGACATTCTGATGACTATGACATCACTAGGTGATAAGAATTTTTCAGTTTGATTATAATTTATAGGACCACCATCATATATGTGGTCCATTGTTGACCAAAATGGCAGTATACAGCACATGACTGTGTACATATAAAGAGATAGATAGATAGATAGATAGATAGATAGATAGATAGATAGATAGATGATAGATAGATGATAGATAGATAGATAGATAGATAGATAGATAGATAGATAGATAGATGATAGATATTTTAAGAAAATGACCCACATGATTGTGGAGATCGGCAATTCCCAAGTATGCTGGCTAGGCTGGCAGGTTAGAGACCCTGGGAAGAGTTGAGGTTGCAGTTCAAGTCTGAAGACAGTCTGGTGGCAGAATTCCCTCCCTCAAGGGAGGGGTCTGTGTTTCCTTCAGCTGTTTGGATGAGGTCTACCACATTCTGGAGGATAACTTGTTTTACTCAAAGTCTATTGATTTAAATGTTAACCTCGTCTTTAAAAATATACCTTCATAGCAACATGTAGGCTAGTATTTGAGCAAACACCTGGGCACCCTGGGGCAGTCAAGTTGACACATAAAATTAGCCATCACATCGAGACATCTCGAACAGCAAGAATTAGATCAAAGAGATGATATGACAAAGATGCACATTAAAAGTAATTGAAATGTCTCCCTTGTGAGTCAAAGTGCTCCTAGTCCCAGGAACATTCAAACTGATGCTGGGTGATCACCTGTTAAGGATATAGCACAGAGGCACCACTCTTCAGAGTAAAAGCTGAACCAGAGGATCTCTAATGACCTCTAAATAGTCTTCCAATTATAATATCCCATTATTGCATAGTTAATACAGATAACTCACGCAAACTACTTGTAACTACAAGCAATTTTATTACTGAATTGTTTACCCTCCCCCACCCCATTTTATGGACAAACAGTTGAACTCTGAGGAGGTGAGATGGCTCGTCTTCAGGCTGTCATCCACGTTTTCCATTCCAGCTCCTTGCATTGCAGTGTCATCTCAGATATTAGGGAGTCATTTCAAAACAATCGCTGGCCACACATTATCACTTCTTGAGACCACTCCAAGTTTCTCCCACCCTGCTCGTCAATCCACCTTCCAGGAGGAGCAACTCCTATTTGTGTAAAGCATAAACAGGCACCCAAAACAAAGTGGGGCCATTGGGGCAGGGGGTAAAGTTCACACTGGACTAGCACGAAAGCTCCCCTGGATTAACTCTCCTTTTCTGGGCGAGGAGTTATGCCCGACTTGAAGGGACCATGATGGGATCCAGGGCATTGGAGGCCTGAAGAGGAGGAGCTCAGATCACCAGAGAGGTAATTGTAGTGGAATTTAGAAAGGAACCCCCAGCTATTCACAACACATGACCTTGGCCCGAAGTGACTTCTTCATTATATAGGCATCTCCACCTCTCAGACTTTTCAGGATACATCATCCACAAGACAAACAAGCCCTGGTCTTGCTATTTTCAGCCACTATTCTCTGAGTAACTTCAGTGGCTTATTATACTAACAAAGTCTCTTTATTCTGTCTGGGGAAAAACAAGGGGGAAAGGAAAGAAGGATGTGAAAGGGGAAGGAAGCCCATCCTGCCATTCGCGTATCACAGTCCCACAGGGCCAGTATAGTAATAAGCTGGTAGTTGAAATCCAGGGCATTTAGAACAGGGACCTCACCCCTTCCCAACAAATATGACTAACAACAATGACATCACCAGGGATCTGAATTAAGTCTCAGCCTGTCTCCACCGATAGAGAAAATACAAATGAAGACTTTTTATGAGGGAGGACTTACTTAGAAGGCCCGAGCACCATCCTACCCCCAAGCCCCACTGCCCTCTTCCACGCTCCCTCCCTCCTGAGCTCCCCTTCCTGCCACAGCACACCTCCCACAATCACGTCATGGGCGATAGGCATCGGCCCCTCAAGGTTGTTGGCAAAGATATTTCTGTAATAACTAATGTATTCACTGCTTTTCTTGTTGGAGAGGAATTGTGTGTGTGTGTGTGTGTGTGTGCTTCCTGGTGTCTTTAGCCCACTGAAAGCATTTATCATACATCTCTCTTCGTAGTTTTTAAAAAGAAGTAATTATATAATGGTTGACTTCTTTTGGTTACGTGGGAAATCAGCATCTCAGTAGCTTTTTCAGACATACTTAATAAGAAAGCCATTAGAAAGGCAAAAGAGAACCCTATCATTATTTCCTGGTTTCCTCCTTAATTATAGACAATCATTCCGAACTGGGGGGGCCACTTCTGTGACAAAAGTTGTCTAGCATTTAACAGAACAATTTAGAGCCAGATTGAACAGATCAACATTATGTCAACTTGCAGATGCTTGACAAAAACTGCTTAAAGGATGTTGGTGAAATGGGAAGCTAATTCAGCCTTTTCTCATTTCCCTTCACTCTGAAAATAGAGGGGTTTTTTTCCCCCTTTCTTTCTCTCTGTTCAGGCAGATTCAGGTAGGTCTGTCTCAAAGATTCTTATTAAAGCACAACATATCCCAAAATATTTACTGTTTTTTTCCTAAGTGACAAAAATAATAGCATCATCATAAAAGCCACTGACATTTATTCCCATTTCTCTTTTTTAAAGATTTTATTCATTTATCTTTAGAGGAAAAGGGAAGGAGAGAGGAAGAGAAATATCAATGTATGGTTGCCTCTTGTGTGTCCCCCGCTGGGAACTGGCCTGCAACCCAGACATGTGCCCTAATTGGGAATCAAACTTCGACCATCTGGTTCGCAGGCCCATGCTCAATCCACTGAGCTACACCAGCCAGGGCTATTCCCATTTCTAAATACTCTCTCCCTTGGCTATAATCCTATCTCCAGAAAGTTAATTCTGAAGTTCTCTTATGCTGCCTGTCTTAGTTCAGGCTGCTGTAACAAAAATACTTTAGACTGAGTGGCTCATAAACAGCATAGATTTCTTTTTCACAGCTCTGATGGCTGGGAAGTCCAGGATCAAGGTGCCAGCAGATTTGGTATCTGGTGAGAGCCTGGTTAACAGAAGGCCATATTCTCATTATAACCTCACGGGGTGGAGGGCCAAGGGAGCTCCCTGGGGTCTCTTTCCTAAAGGCACAAATTCCATTCACCAGGGCTCCACCCTGCTGACCTCATCAGCTCTTAAAGGCCCCACCTCCTAATTCCATTACCTGATGGGTTTTCAGCATATAAATTTGGAGGAAACATCAGCATTCAGTTTGCAGCACTGCCCTTGTTCCCAATAGTCTATAGCTCTAAGCCAGAGAAGCAGGCTTTGAGTCCAGCATGGATGCGGTGCTGGGGGCAGAGCAGTTTTCACCCAATGAAAACACAATCAAGTCAAATGCCTCTGAATCCAGAAGGAAACAACCTCTGTCCAGGAAAGTCACAGAATGGAAAACGGAAACAAGGAACAAGATGCCTATCTGTTTCTCCTTCAAGGTGCCCCTTTGTCTGGCTTTTCACATGCACAAAGATGAGCGGAAACTGGGAATGGCATGCGTAGGAGACCCTCCCACCAACACCCTGTGAAGGGAAACCACATGAAATTCCTCATCCTGTTTATCTGATGCTGCCCCATCATGCTCTACAGCTTTGAGATATAGATATCCTGGAAATGGTCTGAAATAGTCAGGAATCCACCGTGGTGTTTCTATTAATGCCTACATGACTCAGACAGGGCCCCTTTCTATATTCTAGTTTTACCTGTAAAACAAGAACGACAAATGTCTTTTTTTACATACTTCACGGCACTGTTTAGGAATCAAATAAGATAATGCTAGCAAGAACACTTTGAAAATTGTAAGCATGCAGTGAATTATTTACAGTTTTCCACTGAATAACCCAAATAGCGTCGATTTCCATTGCTCATTATTTTATAGGTAGCCTCTATTAATTTTCTCCCTGAAAGGTGAAATAGCAGCTAATAGGGGACACAGTTAATAAATACTAGAGCTGAGATTCTACCAAAACCTCAAGGACATTGAGAGCCTGCTTTCTTAAACGACAGTCTATTTTTCTCCAAAAACTGTGAGAGGTGTGATGGATCTCTCCAAAGCCCCCAGCCTTATCTTAATATGTCCCTCTGCAGCCTGTCAACATTGCATGAATGGGAATAGCTGATACATGAGGCAAGCACTTATTCTTTTCCTTGGTAATTCTTTTGTATAAAAGTTTCCTAATGTTCTTCAAAATAATTTATAAATTTTATTTTTAAAAACCCCAAAAAGTAGAGAAGGCTATAAAGTGAAAATGGGTGGGGAGATTCTGTAATTAATTCTCCGATCATGCCCCCCCACCCCTCCTCCACTCTCCATCTCAACCCACCATTCTCCACCAGCAGGGTAACAACCACTGCTGACAGTCTCGTGTGTCGTGAACATTCTGATGTTTTTAGACACAAATGGGACCACTGTACACCTCGCATGGCAGAAGGGCAAGGGGACTCTGGTACACATACTATTCTGCAACTTGTTTTTTAATCTATTTAGTTTCTTATATTGATTCACATATTTACCTCATTTTTAGAGCTGTAAATCATTGCATTAGTGTGCCGTCGTGAACGCACACTGCCACCTCTTTGATAGGCAGTAAGGCTATTTCTTGATGTCTATGTGTCTGTTTTGTTATTATTATTAGAGAAAGCAGCAAGGACCATCCTGTACACACAACTTTGCAAATCGATGTGCGTTTATGATTGAAATAAATTCATAAATGTAGAGAGGGTGAGTCAAAGATATTGAGCTCTTTAGATTTTTATATTTATTGCCAAATGTACTTTGAAACACTTGTATGTCAATTCATTCTCCCATGAACAACAATGTACAAGGGTATCCGTTTGCATGTATCTTAGCTGAGGGGACTTTCTGCCTGCTCAATGAGGGCAAAATGCTCATCTGTCCCGTATTTCTTGCATGACCAGTGTGCACGAGTCTCTTTTCTTTCTTTTTATGTGACTTCCCTCTTTATGTCTTATGACATTTTTCTTTGTATTTTTGGCCTTTGTCTTTTTTAACTCTTTTTAAAAGATTTATTTATTTTCAGAGAGAGGGGAAGGGAGGAGGGAAGAGTGGGAGAGAAACGTCCATGTGAGAGAGAAGCATTAGCTGTCTGCCTCTCACACAACCCCAACCAGGGACCTGGCCTGCAACCCAGACATGCGCCCTGACTGGAAATCAAACCAATAACCCTTTGGTTCACAGGCCAGTGCTCAATCCAATGAGCAACACCAACCAGGGCTGTCTTTTCAATTTTTAAGAGATCTCTGGGTATCATGGAAAATGAGTCCTTTTGTTATGTGTTACTGGGTTTTTCCCAGGTTGTCTTTTCACTTTCCTTATGGTAATTTTTTCAAGTAGAATATTTTATGTTTTTGTGTAGGCAAATCTGTTTATCATTTTCTCTATGGTCCTAAGTTTTATATCATGCTTAGAAAAGCAATATCCATTCCAAAAAGATGGCTTTTTTAAATTCATAAGAGTTTTATTCTAGTGTTTCTACAGATCCATATTTTTATATTTAAACATTTGATCCTTCTGGAATTTATTTTGGTGTAAGAAAGGAAGTAGGTATCAAAAAGTACCAGGTTGGAACAGTTACTTCTACCAAGAAAACATGCTGAGTTCAAATAACAGAAAATTTATGTTGTGTATATGAGTATATCATATATTGAATGTGCTGGGGCCACTTTAATCTTTACGAGCACCTTGCTTTGCCTGCACGGTGACCTTGAACTGGGCGTAGCTTGCTGACTCCAGCTTCAGTTTATCTGCTGACATGGGACCTGGTAAATGCACTGCCATCAGTCGCCATAAGTTATTTCCCTAATTCAGGAATTCTTCTTCTCCTTTTTCCACCTCTTTGGTGGAATAATGTTCTATCCAAAGATCCCTTAGTCTGTGGACCCCAGGTCTGCTGGACTTTATTCCTTCCCCTTACATTTCAAATACACTGCTTGGAGGCAAATACAAAACCCTCTCCAAAGGACAAACTCTCTGTCACTGCCCACTGCCTCACTGCCTCCTTCTGTGGTGACCGACTCACCCGTAACTAACTGGTTTGCAATTCAAATAACAATCTCCAAGTTCCTAGGACCCAGGCTAGGTTACAAAAAGTGAACTTATGTAAAACAATTTCACCTTCTCTAGTTCTCTTTTGTTTCCGTTCTTATTTTCATTCGTTCCCCTACACTGTGCCAACATCTCCTGCCTTATTGCTTCCTACAAAGGCAAATCTAACTATGCGTCACCCAATTTACATCCACGTATTCTGGGCCTGTTGCACATATGCAAAAAAGAATATAGTCATATATCCTCGTGAGTATGTATCTATCATGAATTTGGTTGTTTCGTTTGTCCCTAAATGAGTGTCTCCTTCCCCATGTCACCATATTGGAAGTGCTCCTTTCTGCCTTAAGAAAATGAGTTGACATCACAGGGTCATTTATGATGAACTATTAACTGAGAATATTTTGAGAGCAGAAGAAAAATGGTAACAGTGGATTTATGTGTTGAGAAGCCTTTGTGAATGAACTCTGAATTGAGTTGAGCCTCACACAAAGGGAAAATTACACCTCATAGACACCGGAAAATCTGAAAACTGGTTCCATCTGGTTTGTCTGTGATGTGTAATATTACTAGATCATTAGATTGTGCCTTTGCTCATAGCCAGCCAGGGCATCACCATACCAAGAATTCTGTAACCCACGTAGAAGAACAGAGAGTTTAAAGGACATTTCACTTTTCACTTTGAAGGCCAAAAGAAAGCCAATAAGCAACACTTCAGCTCTCTAATGAGCAGAGAATACAGAAGGCCTAGAGAAACTCTCTCCCTCTCTCTCTCTTTTCTCTTTCTCTCTCTATCCCCCTACCCCTCTATCTTTATGCTGAAAGGATAACTGAAAAAACTGTAAAAATAAATAAATAAGTGGTAAAATGGTGAGTCCCTTGACAAAAGTAAATGACATTAACAAGAAATTCATCTTTTCCTCTAGATGGATCTCTTGGGCTATAAACACACACACACACACACACACACACACACACACACACACAGAATTTTTATACTCAAGTAACTAAATTTCCATAGAAATGCAACATTAACAAGAAATCATAGGCCAAAAAAACACATCTTATTATAAAGACAAGTCCAGAAAAAGTACAATTACCACCAACAATACTTTTCTTCACTGAATCTGGCTCAAAATCATAAAAGCTTCAAGTAATGGATATGAGAAAATTCATTTTAGACCTCTTTTTGTCTGATGTAAAATTACTCATTTGCATACGCATGACATGAGGCCAAGGAGAGACTGGAGAGGTCATCTAGTCGAACCCTCTCTCACAGATGAGAAAGTAGAGGGTCAGAAATGTTAAGCGAAGTATTCGAGGTCACAGTGAGGAAGCACGAAGCTGGGACAAAACTACAGATCTACTAACTTTGAGATTTTTCTAATAACCCCGTGCCACCCACCAGAAACAGACTTACAAAGTTACCTTGTCTGACATACAAAGCCCTACTAGACTGGCTGGCTTCCCTTTCCCCTCATATCTTCCATCCAGCCTTCCCCTCCCTGCCCCCTGGCCCAGGAGGCTGACTGGTATGGATTACCTCAATCAGCCCCCTTGCCATCTGGCTTTCAGTTGACTTTAGTTAAAGGTAACTCCCACAGCAGGATGAAGGTTTAGAAGAGAGAGAGGTTAGCGTACTTGTTCTCTGGACTCCATTCTGTGTGGGTGCACACTGAGTTTCCAGCTCCCTCTCTTCACCCCTTTGTGTCTAAGGGTATGTATTAGTTTCCTAGGGTTGCCATGAAGTAAGTGGATTAAAACAATGGAAAGACCACTGTGATCGAATGAGGAGGGAATTTAATATTGAGGACAGGAGGGCATTTCAATCTTAAAGTTTAAAACACAATGATCTTAAAAAATAAAAATAAAGTCTGAGCACAAATTTAACAAAATACTCTAACGTCTTAGCATTTGCTGATATTGATTAGTTATCTATATTTATTTCCCTGGCAAAAAAAAATAATAAAACTAAAGCAAATACATTCAACTTTAAAACACACACACAATGTCTGATAGGACCACAAAGGTAAAGGGATTAAGGAAAATAAAAAAACAACTCACAGACACAGACAAGAATATATGGTACCTACCAGAAGAAAACGGGGTTGGGGAAGGAAGAAGCAGAGAGTAAAGGGAGAATAAATGGTGTAGAAGGGAGACTGGATTTTGAGGGGTGAACACACAACACAAAATGCAGTTGATGTACATAGAATTGTACTCCTGAAACCTATATAATTTTATTAGCCCGTGTCATCCCCAATAAATTCAATAAAAACAATACATACATACACATATTTAAAACACACACAGTGTCTGACAGGGCCACAATGGCGACCCAAACCGAGATCCTTTTCCATAAACGTATTTCCATTACTTTGCATGTGCTTCCCAGGGCTGTGCTTTCTCGTACAAAGTAAATGCAGGTTCCATGGGACACTGCCAACACCTTGAGGATGAAGCTCACATCTTATTCATATTTATATTCCTGATGCTGATACAATTTCTGGTACAGAGTAGGAGTTCGATAGCTCTCTGTCAAGTGGATGAAAGAAAGAATGAACCACAGAGCATGGGGTTGAGTGACTATGTCACTGGCTCCAGCTCAGTGACCTCAGCTTATTTATCCCTGTGGCCACTGTCCTTAGGAAGCAATGACATTAGCCATAACAAAAAAACGCATTTCCGTGTCTCTCTCCTTCATATAAAAACAGTTTGAATAGAAACTCCGATAATGAGACCTCATTCCAAAGAGGGAAGCAATCAGACTCTACCTAAATGCTCAGGGATTCTGGACATTTTGAACTTAAAAAAATACACCTAGAGTTCTGGGGTCTTTAAATCTTCAAAGCCATGTCATTTTTTTCACTATTTTGTCATAGATTTGGAGGATTGGGGGCCCATTAGTATACAACCTACATGAATGCTCTACAAACCCAGAAGACAAAAGCAATTATACCTGTCATTTTTCTCATTTTATCTCAAGCCATAATCTCAGCTTTGAGGTTCCTTCCATCCCAAACCCTATGGATTTATCCAGTGATGTGCTGGAGCTACCTCTCATCAGCTCACAGGGCTAACTTTTCAGGAATTCAGAAGGCAGTTGGTAAATACAGCCATTATTCAAAGTTAAATATGTAAACTAAGAAATAAATTATATCAAAAACAAAGGTAAGACATCATAAAAACCTATCACTTCCTAATTATTGTACTACATTTCCCTGTTGTGAATGATTCTGAGCTTGTTTATGTCCATAGCATTCGTATGATGCAAACACTACATGATGGTGGACTGCGGCACATCCTCTCCCAACACCATGTGCAGGGACGTGGCAACAGTAGCTTGAAATCAGCCGTGGTGGGAGTATTTACACCATGGAGATTGGCAGTGCTGTAAATAAAGACGGTTTTTTTTTTTTTGAAGAGCTGATTGTTATACATTTGCCACTGAATTCAGGTACCACTGAGTCTTTGCCATCCCCAAACTTTTTGGATTGCGGGAGACAGTCTACCCAGTCTGGTCAGGCAGGAAAATAATAGGAATAGTCCAATGCCTGGACACCATTGTTTCTTGCAGCCACACAGTATCTCTCCGCTAAAGCCTGGTTCTTCACGGCCATTGAGGATGCTAATCTACTTGTTGATGATGCCTTGCTAATCCAAATTCAGTGCAGGACACAGGGCACAGCTCTTCAACAGAAGACACCCCCCACAGTCTGAGAGCTGGGTTGGCTAGTGGTCCCACGTTTGGACCACAGAGGTGTGGCTCAGCGTACTCCATTCCTATGATCCACATCCACAACCATCCTGGTGCGCCAGCTGATTCCAGGAACCCCATTTCCCATCTTGACCCACAGATATTTATCATAGGTATTGGGCACATTTTCCTTTTAATCCTTTAAAATACAAAATGCTCAATTACACTCCATTTCCCTGGATAGGATGCTACTTGTCTTACCCGCACCCTCGATGACGCTTGGGGAGGTGTCACCCACTCCTCTAAAAGAGACTAGATTCTATGACCCAGAATTGAATTGCTGTTCTGATATTCTTATATTCACTGTCCTCAGTCAGGGGAGTGGTTACTATCAATTATTCCAGGGTTACTTCTTAGCTCCTCAGCTAGTGAAGAAGAAACAGGGCAAAGAGAACTTTAATCTTTGCGTGCACCTTGCTTTAATCAGATTCCCCAAGGAAATGTCTATCTTCCAACAAGACTCAATGACTTATTTTTTTTAAAGCAGAGCATTTTACAGACATTTTATTCTAGGTATAAAACCAGAAGTTAAGAAAAGATATCATGCATCATTTATACTTGCCAAAGTACCTTAACTTATATTTTAAAGATTGTTTTTCATAAATACCCTATGAGCTATGTTCTCTTATTTCTGTTTTATAGATGAGAACATTGAGGACCAGAGATACTTAAGTGACTTTCTAAGGTTACATAGCCTATAAATCCAAAATCTTTTTGCTCCTGTTCCAAGTCAGAGTTTCCTGTATAATCTTCCTTCTAAAGAGATAAGAGTGCCCTGGCTGGTGTGGCGTGGATTGAATGCCAGCCTGCGAACCAAAGGGTCGCTGGTTCGATTCTCAGTCAGAGCACATATCTGGGTTGCAGGCCGGTCCCCAAAGTGGGGCAAGCAAGAGGTAACCACACACTGATGTTTCTCTCCCTCTTTCTCCCTCCCTTCCCCTCTTTCCAAAAATAAATAAATAAAATACTTTTTTAAAAATAAATAAAGAGATAGGATTGCAACCCAATAGAAGTTCTCTCCTCAGCACGTGTTATCCCAGCTTCTGCCATACTTACTTCTGGATTACGCCTTTGCCCATGGTAATATCTTCACCTGAAATGCTTCTTTCCTTCTTTCTGTCCTTCCAAACCAAATCCATCCTTCACTACTCAATTAGGACTCAATCCAAATACAGCAGTAAGCAGAAGTAGGTTTACAGTTGCATTCTTTTGAGTTAATAAAGCTATTGTAATAACCATAACCTACATGTCTTTTCTCATTTGAACAACTGTAAACCTACATTTGTCCACCCTATATGTGAAAAAGAGATGACGCCAGAAATCACTTATATCGGTACCCCTTATACTGATTAAAATTGTAGCCTTACATTCTACATAGTGATAAGCAACATGTTCCTGGTGTTTTACATGAAGTCAAATCCCTTCTGATTTAAGTGACTATTTAAGAATCCACAAAACCAGAGATGTTTGAATTAGGTCCTAAAATGAGAGGTGCTGACAGACTATGCAGGGGAGAAAATTATATTAAGAATGCGCTTTCTAAATGCATAAGCGAGATTAAAATTTTAAACATATGTTCAATTATAAGACTTATATGGAAGACTAATACACAATAGAATTGAAAATAAAGAGACTCTAAACTTTAAATAAATTTTAATTTAACAAATTAAACCCCTCATTTAAAAATACTTTTAGCTCTGGCTGGTGCAGCTTCGTTGTGTTTGGTGTCATCCCACAAAGCAAAAGGTTGCCCGTTCGATTCTCGGTGCAGGCACATGCCTGGGTTGGAAGTTCAGTACCCAGTAATCAATGTATCTCTCTCATATTGATGTTTCTCTCCTCTTTCCCTTTCTTTAAAAATAAAATAAAAATACATATTTTTAATGTTTCACTTGGAATGAATTTTAGACACAAAAATTTGCAAACGTACTACAGAAAATGTTTGTGTGTCTATCCTTTATCCAGCTTTCCCAGATGTTAATATTTCATATCCCCATAGTACAATTCCCCAAGCTAGAAATCAACATTGGAACAATACATGAAACAACAGTTTTCAAGACACTGGGCATCAGGGAATGAATGACAGTAGTATCTGAGGGACAGTAAACAAACGAGGTGAGCCCTACAATTATCCAAGCTTCCTGCCCTAAGAACATTTCCAGGCTGTGGCCCAGGAAGCAGTAAGTGAAGCAGAGCCCAGAGGTTGCCCTGAGTTGAAGAGACACACAGCTGAGAGTCTCGGGGGAGACTGAGGCAGCTAGCTCCATTAGATAGAATGTGAAGCAGAGAGAACTGCACAGAGAGCACACTCCAGAAATCGGTGGAGGGTCCCTCTCGAGTACTCAGCAGAGGACTGATCAGTGCATGCATAGTGGATAACTAACTACCCAAGCAAGACAAAGGAGAGGGCCACCCAAAAGGATTCCAAGAAGCAACACTCACGCAGAGCAGAAAATAGAGCCTAGTCCCACCAGCCAAACAGGGAAGATTTCCCCAGAGCGTTGGGTAGTGTACTCAGGACGGTCCTGCCTCAATAGTGGGGAGTAATTAGCCCAGACTAAGCACCTCTCTAGACCCATCTAACAAATGATAACAGCAAGACTGGAAAGGATGAGACTGCTTCCAAGTAACTTTAACTGCATCTCAGAACGAAGCTCAAGAAGATTTATAGGAATATAAATATATCTACTGCTGCCTTGCTTTGTATATTGGTTTTAAAATTGTGATGCTAGTCTAATTCTTTTGTCTTTGTAGGTAACTTTATCTTTTTTAAATTTACCAAGGCCTATAGAAAGACCTTGGAAAATTTATCTTTATTTTTAAGAACAAATAGTTGTGCCCAGGAATGTCTGAGAATTGCTAGTTCTGGGTTAATTTGCCAGGTGAGCTCATTCAATGTGTTGACTTAGGTCTTTCTCTACTTCTAGAAGTTTTCTTGGATTATATTTTTAAATACTAGCTCTGTTCCATTGTTTCATTTTTCTTCTTCAGAACTCAGATAATATGAACATCATGCTTTTTTTTTTTTTGCCTGTCTTCCATGTCTACTACTTTCTGAGCTTTTTTTTTTCTTTTTCTTAAACTCATTTCCATTCACTTGGTTGTTTTCCTGCCATTCATTAAATTTTCACTTGATCCATTTTCCCTTGTGCATCTTGTAATTTGTTCTTCATTTTTGAGATAATTTTGTCTTTTTCCTCCATTTCTTTCTGAATCTTTGGGTTTCAGATTTTCATAGCCTTGGATGTTTATTTTAGTATATTTCACCTTTTCTGGAGTGTATAGACTTACTATTTTATTCTGCTTTGTGGCTATTTTGAAGGAAATTTTCCTCAGTTGATTTGCATGCAAATTCATTTCCTGATTTTCTGAAATATTCCTCTATAAACTTTCCCTTTGTTCATTTCTATAATATTGCAGTGTTTAGAAGGTTCTTGCTCTAATTCGCTTTTGGTTGAGAAATGTCTGGATACTTTAGTGATGTTTTGTTTGACTGGGAAGATTGTGAAGCTTCCTGTCTTTTGGTTCTCTTTTGTTCTCTTCTTATTTTTTTCCCCTTTACCACCTGATTCTCAGAGTGCTTCTTTCTTCCTCTTTGCCTTTTTCTCTTTGAGAAGCTTTTTTCCCCAGAAAAAAAATCCTTTTAAATCATGCCTGTCCTTCCTTTTAAATCAAGTGTTCCCTTTAAAATAGTCTGTCCCTTTAAATCGCATGTCTCGTTCTTTATTCAATAGACCTGATCCTTTAAGAGCAAATACTTTGAAATCCCTTCTCTGCTGTCATGTGCTGAGCCACCTGGTTACCTTTTTAGGCTCTCCAGACTGAGAATGGGCATAATCTTTAGGTGGTTGTGCCAACTCACCCTCGAGCCCCATCTCCAACGTCCCTCCCTTGAGTCCCCACAGTTTTTCTCAAGTCTGCCTTTGCTTGCCCCAAACCCCATGGCATGAGAAGGGAGCATGTGGACCACAGCACTGGCATTCACAGACTTTTCTCTTTATACTCATAACTATTTTACAGTTTCAGCTTTCTCTGACTTTAATGTTTTCATAGAATTTTTGTAGATATGAAGTTATCTCATATCATTTGGAAGGTTGCTTACTACACAATTGCCACTGCCTACGGCTACCCCAAATCCCCATTTTTACATCTTTTATTAAAGCATAACCTACATACCAGCAGTGCACATATCATAGGTACAGAGCTCAATGAGTTTTCATAAACTGAACATGCCGGTGTATCCAGCCACAAGATCCGCAAAGATGACCGACCAGCACCACAGAACCCCCTGTGCTCCTTCCTGCCCACACTCCACAGGCAGCCCCAGCACAGATGAGTTTTCCCGGTTCTTGCACATTCTGGAAATGAAATCACATGGTACGTACTCTTATGTGTCTGGCCTCTGTCGTCATGTCTGAGATTCATTCATGTTGTGTAACTTGTTCATTTTTGCTGCTGAGTACTATTCTATTCATGACTGTACTACAACTTATCTACCTATTCTTTGGTTTGGGAGAGCCCTTTCAAGTTTTGGGCTGATTGAAATAGTACTGCTGTGAACATTCTTGTACATGACATTTGGTGAGTATATGTAAAATTTTGTTTAGTGTATACCTAGGAGAATTGCTTTTTCATGGGCCAGTAGTATATAAAAATTCCTATTGCTACACATCCTTGTCAAAATATGGTATGGTGTACCTTTTTTATTTGAGCTATTTTGGTGGTATGCCATGATATCTCATCTTTGGCCATTTGGCAACCCTCTTTTGGAAAAATCCCTTTTAGTTATTTTTCTTTTGCTAATACTTCATTTTAGAAGAAAGAGACCTTTTTTACCTGGTGACGAGTGGTTTTACCATGTTCACAAAACAGATTAGTCAAAGTGTAGCCACACCCAGGACAACAGCATGGGATTCTCCAAGCTTTTTTCCTAAATCACCAAAATAAGGAGTTAAAAATTAATCCTTTTAGTATTTGGTAGTCATTTAAGGTTTGTGAGCTGGATAATGAACCAAATAGGCTGAGATGGTGGGTGGAATAAATTATTAAAAAGTGAGCCTATAACTGAAAAAACACTCAGAACACAAATAGTATAAAAGTAATATAAATAGGGAGAGACACAAAGAGACTGAAAAATAAAAGGTAAATCAAAGAGATATTGGAAAGAAAAAATGTACAAAACTGAAAGATTTCTCTAATCAATTTTTAAGCCCAGGATATGGGAAGAATAGTGATAACTTAGACAAAGTTAAGTTAAATCACAGGAATGGGCTAGTCGGGGGAAGGGTATCGTGAATTTGGTATTAAATCCAATGGTTTAATATGATGTGTCAGCAGGACATCCAGAAAAAAAGCATCTGAGAGCACTTGTGAAAATAAGAACTTTATTTAAAGAGATGTAAAGCTAAAGATGGAGATTTGTGAACCATCTGTACAAAAGTGACAGGGAGTGGAGGTGATGCAGAAAAAGAACATGGAATCAAGAAGAGAAATGCCACACCTATTTAAGGAGTGGGGAGAAAAAATTCAAGAAGAAGTCAGAGAAGAGGGGCTGGATAGTTAAAGGAACAGAAGAGAATTAGAGCAGAATTATGGCATGAGGCTCAAAGAAATAAAGTTTAAAGCAGGAGATGGTCACCACAAAAACCTCAAAAAAGCAAAATATTGTTAAACCTGGGATAGGAGGGAAAAAAACCTGTTGGTTACAGCATATGTGTTATCATTGGTGACAGTGGAGAGAATGGTTTCAGTGCAGAGTTAGAGATGAAGGTCAGATTATAAGACATTCAGAATGAGTTGATAATCAGTAGAGTTAGCAATACATTAATAGAATATTATATTATTGACTCCAACTGTGAAAAGCAAAAAAAATTAGGTCAGATACAAGAAAAGGCAGAGTCAAGTGAAAACTTTTTCAAAATGAGGGATATATGTGCTTATTTTAGGCAGACAGAAAGACTCCAAAAAAAAAAGAGAGAGAGAGAAAGATTCATTGATAATGTTGGAAAGCAAAGGGATAATGTAGTCATGAAGTTCAAAAGGATCAGGAGGTTTGGAATACACCTTATAAGGAAAATAATAGAAAGGAATTTAGGCTTTGCTTCTGAAAAAAACAGTCCTGAAAATTTTTCTTCTACAGTACAATCTAAAGATGTTGGATAGAACAACTAAGGCAGAAAATACAAAGAAGAAGCTGAAATGGAAAGACAAAGAAACAGACCTCAGATGAAAGAAAAAGAGAATTCTACAGAAGATGAACTAAATAAAATGGAGGCAAGCAATTTATCAGATAGAGACTTTAGAGTAATTACTATAAGGACACTCAATAACTTGAAAAAAGATATAGAAGCCATAAAAAAGGACCAGTCAGAAGTAAACAATGCAATATCTGAAATAAATTATACACTGGAAGGAATAAACAGTAGGTTAGATGAAGCAAAGGATCAAATTAGTGATTTGGAAAACAAGGTAGATAAAAACACCCAGGCAGAGAAACAAAGAGAAAAAAGAATCTTAAAAATGAGGAGAGATTGAGAAACATTTTGGACAATATGAAGCATAACAACATCCAAATCATGGGAATACCAGAAGAAGAAGAGAGTAATCAAGGGATCGAGAACCTATTAGAAGAAATAATGACCAAAAACTTCCCTAATCTGGTAAAGAAAAAGTCAATCAAGTCCAGGAAGCGCAGAGAGTCCCAAACAAGTTGGACCCAAAGAGGCCTACACCGAGACACACCATAATTAAAATGACAAGGCTTAAAGACAAGGAGAGAATCCCAAAAGATACAAGAGAAAAGCAGGGGATTACATAAAAGGGAGCACCAATTAGACTGCCATCTGATTCCTCAACAACTACTTAACAAAATCAGAACAATGGAATCCTAAATGGACACACTGAAAGTAAGAGCTCCATATGTACGAAAAGACTCAGGAAGAGCTTTTTGGGAAAGAAGTGCTCAAGTAAGAACAGAAGATAAAGAAGATGTCTTTCCAACAGAGATTGGGAGTAGGGGGAGCATGTTTCTCAAAAAGAAAGCAGATCCAAATGGACAGGAGTGTTGTGTGAGTGGGATATAAGCTTGAACTGGTGAAATGAGGTTATATTAAAGAAGCTCTCTGAAGGCACTAGAAGGTGTTGAATGTCAAGTCAGCATAAGGGCAATATGGTACTAACTCTGGTACGCAACAAAAGAAGTGCTTATTGCTAGTTGGCTGGCAATATATTCTGAATATTCAAGGGACTGTACTTTTATTGTATTAAATAACTGGTGGGAAAATTTTAGGTGACGCTTCGAAAGATGCTACATTGCTTTCATAGATTTAAAATCATACATGTAATAGTA
The DNA here is from genome assembly GCF_021234435.1 of Artibeus jamaicensis. NCBI lineage: Eukaryota > Metazoa > Chordata > Mammalia > Chiroptera > Phyllostomidae > Artibeus > Artibeus jamaicensis. Next base: position 14,312,174 of record NW_026522056.1, on the reverse strand, counting down.
GATATATACGAACATTTTATACTGCTCTTACTACTGAGTTGGGGAAAAAAGCTTAGGAAGGGTACACCATGATCTACTCCATCTCATTTAGGTCAGTTTTTTTTAAGATATTGGATAAAATATAACAAGCATTCTTGAACAGTAACAGGTGAGTTTTCAAGAAAATTAAATTCTCAAATGCCAGAAACAGGAAGCCACTGAAAACCAGAGTTAAGCCTTCCCGCTGCTCTGAACCTGCAAGGCACAGAGGACGGGGGTCAGGGGACATTGGCTTTGGTACCCGGGGGCCTTTCATTTTTTTAGTCTGTGTGGAAATCAGAATTCAGGCCTCTGCTTCAAACTAGAACCTTTTAAAGATCCACCCTCATAAAGGTAGATTAGTGAAGAAATGAACCAACCAGAAGCACAGGGACACATCAAAAAAAAATCTTGTCTGTTTTAGACTTAATCTTGGGTAGAAAAAAATATTCTCTCATAAGAATCTGGTCCTGGGCCACACACGGATTTTTTTATTTGAATTTATAATAGCCATATGATGTGCCAACCCTCAATCCTCAACCCAAGAAATCAACATAAAAATTTGTCCCAGTTTGCTGAAACCCTGGAATGCTAATGTAAAACAGCTCCAAAAGCCTATTCTCCCAATCCCAGCTGCATAGGAGTAACAATGAAGATGAACTTGAAGCTCAGTAATTATAAATACATGAGCAATATTTTATAAATATGCACCCTGGCTGGTGTAGCTCAGTGGATTGAGCAAGGGCCTATGAACCAAGGGATCATGGTTTGATTCCCAGTCAGGGCACATGCCTGGGTAGCAGGCCAGTTCCCAGTGGGGGACACACAAGAGGCAACCAACCACACATTGATGTTTCTCTCCCTCTCTCCTTCCCTTCCCCTCTAAAGATAAATGAATAGAATCTTTTTAAAATAAATAAATATAATAACAAAAAATATTTTGTAAATATTGCTAGGAATCTATCCTCCATGGGCATGATAAACTTCGGGATTAGATTTTCAATAAACTCAGGTAATTAAACAATCTAAATAAGATTAAAAATTTCATTATATTAAAGGTATTAAGGACATAAAAGAAGATGGACAAAAAACCTTAAAAGCTTACCTGTTTAAAATTAAATCAGGTAAGAAAAAGTTCAGAAAGAAGATACACTGAAAACAAGTAAACTTTGTGCCATTGGAATAAAACTATATAAATGTAAGGACCACATATTTAGCTCAAGCAATTAATTTTCATTGCTATTGAACTTCGTTATATATATATATATATATATATATATATATATATATATATATATATTGCCATTGAAATTAAGAAATTCAGCAAATGCATTAAATAGCTGACCCAACGTGGGAAAATTGGTGTATGCCATGAAAACCTGAGGAAATTGCTCAGCATAAATCTCAAGAACACAAAAGAGATGAAAATATTAGGCAGAGGCTATGAGAAGATAAAATAAAAAGGAGTTCTAAAAGGTGATTAAACCAAAGGAAACTGGGGTTGATTTTTATTGTTTAAAGACTCGAATGAATCCAGAAAGCTTGAATTCTAAATTGTTCGAATCGACACAACTAGATTATTCTAATTCACATTCTTCTCTCCCTTCTCGGAAGTTCTTCAGGAGTCACGAGCCCTACATTGCCGTGCACCGCCTGATTCTAGACTGTCTTGCAGACAACCATGATGGTTTCACACACGCCCGCCTCATCTCCCTAACTACAGGACTCCAAAAGAAGAGGTCACGCCTTCTCTTTCTCCTGCATTCCCTGCAGTGCCTGGTATAACTTACTCTATATTTGAACTTAATGAGAGAAGTAATCAAATTAAAGGCGATGACCTATTTGAATCCAGTACATAATTCTTTATTCCTTTATCCTTTTTATAGACAATACATATCCAACTTAAGAACACATACATTTCAACCAAGCCTAGCTGAGCAAGAGTTCAGCTTAAACTTTCTCTTTAGCTAAAAATTCCTTTAATTATTCATTCTTTTTAGTATGCATCCAGCAAGATTGCACGCTGAGCATATTTTGTAAATCAAACTATAAATAGCTATAATAAATGTCATATGTAAATTGATCTATTTTCAAGGTTTCTGAGTACAACAGAAGATCTGAATAATTTTTTGAATGGCTGACAAATACTTTTTCTGACTTGGTATTTGGATATCTCCCAAACAACTGAGCAAAATTTTCCTTAAAATTTGATCTATGATTCTCTATAAGATTAAAAATGGACATGAAAAAATTCACTCCGTAAAAAGGTAATTAAGAACGAAGTTCAGTAGCAATGAAAATTAATTGCTTGAGCTAAATATGTGGTCCCTACATTTATATAGTTTTATTCCAATGGCACAATAAAGACGCATGAGAGTAAAATAAAAAAATAGTGAGCGGAAAATGCACACAGGCCCACCACTGAGAACAGCACTTCACTGCTGTCCATTTCAGCATAAAAATTTATTGTTAGGTCACAAGTTGAGGGGATGCCAAAGTGATAATCTACCCATCCTTCGTAACGTCTAAAATGACCTGATGAAAGCAAGTCAAATCTTTAAAAGGTTTCTGTACCACTTAAATAACTGAATCCCTTCATAGAACTGCTTTATTCCCCATATTGAGTAAAGATTAATTACCGAACAGGAATACTATACTGGCCAAGAAAGAGAAGCAGCCTGAAGAAATGATTAGATCAGGAGATACAAGCCAGCAAACTCCAAGAGAAGAAAATACAAAGAGCTCCTCTCAGTCTCAGTCTCCCACCAAAATTCCATATGCACACGCGTGTGCACACACACACACACACATTCAAGCCAAAAGAAAGAACTCCAAAATCCAAGACAGAAAATGACAAAGCAGCGGCTGTCTCACTAGACTGGGAGATACGTTTAGGTTACTTGCTCCTCACAAACAAAAACAGCTAAAGACAGGAGGTCAAGCCCCATGCGTTCTTTGCTGATATTACTAGTTAATTCTCTTTACTTAAGAGCATCTATTTTTGAGGGTGGAGCAGTTGAATTGGGTAAACGTTTTGACCTACCATGTTATATTGAACCTGCAAGTTGTCTTGGTCGGAATCTAAAATAAAATCCCAAGTCCTAAATAAAGCTGTACATGATATCACACTAACATGAAGTCAACCCACCCAAGACCTTCAGCCATCCTGCACTCAGTCCGTGGGCCAATCCAAACTCACCATGGGGAGGAGGGGGCGGTAAATGTGCAAATCAAGCAGTACCAGTGAAATCAATTCGCTGCTTGCTCTGCATTTATCTGGAACAAGTTGCTGGCCTTACAACCTCCCACTGAGTAAAGCTTTTTAGCCATGAAATTTTCCAACTCGAGTTCGTCTAACTCCTGATTAGCAACCAAGGGCTACCTCACTAAACCTCTCTTTGGGGATCTCTGGGACTTAACTCCATCAAAGAGTTCCGCTTTCTCCATCTGCTCACCATTTTATTTGTAAATGCCCAGACTTCCAACTCAAGAGAGGAAGTCTAATTAGTAGAGGGCAGAAGGACCTTGAACGAGTCAGGCGGGGGGGCTGGGGACCTACGTGAACAATGAGGAGAAGAGCCTCAGTCCCACTTGTGCCTTCACAGGAAACTGACAATTAAGTGCTCTGAGTCCTTGAGGAAAAGAGGCCTCTGTTCTAATTCTCTCTTGGAAGCATTCTCCTTTGAAAACCAAATCCCAGAAATGTCACTGGAGAAGTCAGCAGAAATTATAAGATGTCTCCCAGTTCTGCCAAGTCTTAAAGGCACTGCAGGAACTTGTTTAGAGCTATCCTAGTGGCATTTAGACAGGCAGGAGCAGAGTTTCTTGTCCCACAAAACTTACCGTATTTTTCTGACTATACGACGAACTTCCAAATTTGGGAGAAATAATGGTTGTTAATACTGCTGTTGAGTTCTGCTTACATTTACATTGATGAAATATTATGTTATTTATGTTATTAAATATTTTACCACATTTTTTTGCTTCAAAAATTTTTTTCCTATTTTCCTCCTCTAAAACCCAGGTGCATCTTATGGTCCAAAAAATATGGTAAATGTGCCCCATGTATGCAAACTGTCTTTTAAGCTTAACACTTCCTGTGAAACCAAGGCCCTCAAAGGTGCTTGAGGGAAAAATTCATCTCTTACAACAAACCATCCCTGGATCCAGTCTGGTTTTTCTATATTCCTTTAAAATACATTGTATAGTAATCCTGTATAATTACTCATCACATTTCTGTAGGGCAAACGTACGTGGGTAGAATTTGTGGGGTTCTGGCTGTGTTTTACATTAAGGGATCATCTGAGATCACATTCCTCCGAGTGGATTGCATGGATGATAAAGGAGCCTCTGTGAGGAGTTTCCTGGTAACCCGTGTTTGAGAAAGTCTGAATTAAAATAAGTAAACCAGTCCATTTTGTGTAGAAAGCACACCTCCCTGGGGTAAGATGGTGACCCAGGTCATTCCTGACTTCAGTCTCTCTCACGGGAAGACCAACTAGCCACGCGGCCGAGGGACGAGACTCCACCCTGCGGCAATCCCAGATCCCAGGGGTGGAAGCAGACGCTGGAGCACAGACACCAAGACCTCATTCGGGCCTTCGCCGGAAACCAATCCTGGGATCTTGGACATTCAGCCTCCAGAACAGTAAAAAAACAAAGTCTGCTGGTAAAGCCACCCAGTCTGGGCTATTTTGTTATGGCAGCAAAGTGATACAGATAGGTTGAAAACAACCAGAAGACATGTTCATTGTTAGCTGTCTCCTACATCTGAGGAGGGAGGTTGGCATTTTGCCCCTGAGTCCTTGCGATTCTACTAAACTTCCAATATGTAGGGACTGAGACCAACTCGGGTCATGCTGGGAGACCCTGGGTAAAAATAAGAGGAACTGGGAAATAAAAGCAGGTAAAAATGTCTTCCACCAGCAATTGGTGGAAAGGGAACGTTAACTTACTGACTATCGTTAGGGTATGGAGACAGAATCTCTTTGGCAGCAAGTTCAGATGGGGGTCCAAATTCAAGGTCTGAATATTTGTCTGCCTTTCTTTTAGCCTCTTACGCACTGGGGACCCTCTGTGAATTAGAGTTTGGTTACTTTAGGTGATGACAACTAACTGTTTTTTTTCTTAGCTAGAAAGGTCGGGGAGAAGGAGAGGAGATATGCCATGTCCCTGACCTCATCTCCTTGTATATAAAACCATCCTTCTTTCCTTTGAGCTCATTTGCTTGATAAACAGCTGCATTCAATTTAACCTTGAGCTGCTCTGCCACAGCTTCTTTGTGAAAAAGTCCTTCTGGGAGTTTCCAGAGTAGCCAATAAGACCCAAGGAGAGGTGAACTGTCCCCAAGGGTCAGACTTCCATCCACCTAAAGACAAGACCAACAATCAAACCCCATTTGTCGAGTGTGTATCATCATGGGTCAGCCACTGTGCTAAGAATTGGGTACACATCAACCTCTATTACCTGAGGGGAAGTTCTCCCCCTCCCTGATATCAAACTCTCCTTTCCTGTCTTTGGAAGCAGAATGTGTCACCTCCATGTCCAGGTGGGTGATTTTCAGATGGACCCGATGTGAGCAAGAGACGTGTATGGAGCGCAGATTGGGAAATACGCTGTGTGCTCTGCCCCTTCCTGAGCTAACAGTGTCCTGCTACGGTTACAAGCGGCGTGATGGGAGAGCAAATGCTAAAAAGAAGGGAGTAGTAGTGTTTGTGGGCCTGCTGGTGGAAGTGCGGCCAAAACAAACGGTAATGCAGGCTGAACAGAAGGTCTCTCACATGGTGTATCCCAATAATCCTCCTAGTCAACCAATGTTACCTGCGCACAGGAAGAATAAAATTTTTAATTTAAAAGTAAAAAGCCTTCCCAAGATAATATCTCCCTACTTGCTACAGCACCAGAGCTACTACACCCCAAAATTTTAGTGCTGTGGCCCAGAAATCATTTTTACTGAAGGAATTTTTAGTGTTTTAATCCTGTTCAGCCTATTTCTGACTGACACACTCCTGCCATTGAAGCTGACGTTATCGGTCGGAGTCTGAAAAGTTTAGTACAGTGACCTGTGTCAGGTATTCAGAGCATCCACTCTGTTCCGAGGTTGACCTGGCCCATTATCTTTCTTTCCCAGAGGCCCCCTGCCGTGACTCAAAGGCCCTGTGCATTGGGGTTACAGCGTCGTTCCCGACTGTTGACTACAAGAGGGGCCGTTTCAGAGGGGGATCACCACGCTTCACGGATGGTCAGACAGAACTGAGCACCCCATGGGACGAAAGCTTCGGGGTGCTGCTACTCACACACGCCGTTTCCGTGGGCGCAGGTCCTGGGTCCGCATTCCCGCAGGTGCCTGAGCTTCTTTAGGGGCCTGGCTAACAATCGGCCAACTTCATCCTGAACAGCCAGATGTTCCTCTTTTTAACTCACAAAAATATGCGCACCCAGGCTGCTAAGCAAAAATTTACTATTTGCAGGAAACTGTTTCCACAAGGGCCTCATCCCTTCCAGGGGGGCTGGGGGCGTGTCACGGTGCCAGCACCACAACTTTCTCCTCTGTGCTGGGAAAGCCCTTAGGAACCCGCTGACTCAACACCAGCAGAGAAAAGGGGCGGGGTGCAGGGCGGGGTTAAATTTCCTCCGAAAGTGGCCTAGGGGCAATGCCCCGCTGGAACGGTCATTGTAACAACAAACCAAACCACAAGCTAAACAACAAAACGCCATTTGAACACATTCCATGCAGCCACACAAAATAATTGTAAGCAAATGTTCAAAAGCATGAGTTTGGTGTACACGCAATGATACAGAACTATCTCCAAAACATATGATTAAACAGAAAACAAACAAGAAAGCACAGCCCAAGTGCAGAAAAGTCAATATCAAGTATTTTTGAAAAGGGTAGACATTTACAGTGTTGTACTATTTTAGTAGTGATGTGATCTTTGTTCTTGATATTTTCTGTTACCCTGTGACCTTTCCTCTGGCTAGGCAGCAGCTAGAATATTCTCCGAGAAGCCCTACACAGGAAATAAAGATGTCTGCTCCTGGCTTTTACATTTTTTAATGGCCTTCTGACACTCCTGGTAGAAATAATGGCTTTGGGGGGTTTAAAAGCCAAAGCTTTCGAGTTTTAAGAAGCAAGGCTTCTGAGACGCACATCATTTTGTGCCACAAGCCATAGTTTTGGAAGAATGCTCAGTCGCATCCATTTTCACTCACTCTCAGACGAGGCGAAGATTCCTTGGGCAGTGAGTTAAATGCTGTCAGGTACTTAAGAAAGGGCCCTGTGCCCTGCCTGCCACTCCCATCCCCAACCTGTGCCAGCAGGGAGGGTACCATAGACATCCCCAAAACAGGGAGGCAGAGAGCGGAGACAGCAGAATAGGCTGGCCCAGAGACGTAGCCCTTAGGCATGGCCCCTGTGCAACACCCACTAAAGAATGAGAAGAATCAGATGTTTCCTCAGGGGACCCAGAAAAGTACCCGAGAGCTCAGACTTCAGAGGCCTTAGAGCCAGAACGGGAAAGGCTGCCACGGCTCTCCGCTGGACCAGCGACTAGACACGAACAGGAACAAGAACTTCAAGATGGCGGAGTGGCAAGGAACAGTGAGGCCACGTGTTTCACCCACCCCACATCTTGACTCTGCCACCCTCTGTCCGCCAAACCCTCTAAGCTTAGTCACAGCTCCAGGAAAAGGGAGGAGGCAAACCCTGACGTGTCTGCACTGAAGTTCATACCTCCCAATGGCGACTAAAAAGATAACTAATTTCTGTTATAGAAAAAATATGAATTCTATTTCCTGCTGCCTGGTAAGGCCTGAAGTTTGCCACTGCTTAGGCAGACATATGTATTTTAAATTTCTGATATGGCTAACAGTAGTCACCCCTACAGAACAGAACTGGAAAGGATAAAACCTCTATCCAGAGTGGGTATTTTTCATGCCCCCTCTCTATACAGGTGGTTTTTCCTCCATGTACAATAATATAAATGCCCCTTTTACTTGGTGGAGGTAGTGGGGTGGGAGTCCCTTCCTGGAATTCAAAACATTGGCTCCTTCAGAGCTCGCAGGGTTGTTGTGTCACCTCCTAAGAGACCGTGTGTCCTCAGGAGGGTCTACCGGCAATCACGGAGCACTCCCTTCAAGTCCTCTGAAGTCAAAACAGGCCTTTCTCCAACCCGGCCACTTTTCCTTGAACTCCATTCATTTCATTGACCACCACTCATTCCCAGGTTGGAATCATTTTAGTAACGTCATTCACAAAGTCAAAGAATGTCCACCAATTCCTAACTGCTTACTAAAATTCACCCCTGCTTCTTCAATGATGTGCTAGAATAAATTGTAGACACCATGGAACTCAAAATTTTAATGTCCTCCTGGGTGCTCTCATTTGGTTCTTGGGGGTCCAGCACCATCACTCACACAGATTTGACAACTGCTGTGGGTCAGGACAACTCACAGCACACAAAATAATTGGCACAAAGAGAGACCACAGAAAACCACACACACCACAAAATGCATTCAACTCAGGATACCATAACACAACCATCAGTGGCTGAAAATATTTGCAGCGTGGTGCGTTAATAACTATTGGCCTGAACTATGAAAGCCAATGTAGCCATAGAAGAAAGTAGAGTTTAACAGAGGTAGCTCCCACTGGCTGACAGTCTTCTGTGAAAGGATGATATCCTGTACTACGATCGGATCAAAATTCACGAGAGGCAAACAGGCCTGCAAGGAGAAAACTAGATTAGAATTGGTTGCTTTCTGACTAACAAGAAAATACACACAGTATATCCAGGGGAAAGTCAATTAAGATAAAAAACTGGTAAATTCATTGATGAGAGTGGTGAGTTAATTAACATCAGACTGGGGAGTTCATGTGTAGCTCAAGCAAGCAAATTCAATTTTCTGTACAAACCATTTACAGCTTCAGTACAGAACTACAGTTCCTGCCGCAAACACGTTGTCAACATTTAACAGCTTTCTCGTTAAAACATTACTTTCCCGAGAAGTAAAATAAAATTTATATAGTTAAAAAATATAATGGCTTAGAAAGCATTTTGCTCTTCTCACGACCTTGTGGCAGGCATGAAGAAAGAAACTCCCATCCTGGGAAGAAAGCAAATAGGACGTAAACTTGAGCAGGAACTTTGCCCCACTCGAGAAGACCACTGTTTCGCCTTCCACACTGTCAGTTACCAGCAGTCAACTAGGATCTGAACATGTTCAGTGGAATATTCCAGAAATAAACAGTTCATAAGTTTTAAACTGCATACTGTTCTGAGTAGTGTGATAAAAATCTCACACCACTCCACTGCATCCCACTGCATCCACCCAGGATGTGACTCATCCCCTCATCCAGCATCCATGCCCTGGCCCTTGGTCACTAAGTAGCTGTCCTGGCTATCAGATCGACTGTCACAGTACAGCAGTGCTTATATTCAAGTCACCTTTATTTTACTTAAGAAAGGCCCCGAAGCGCAAGAGTAGAGATACTGACAATCAAGATATATTGATAAGAAGCCGTAAAGGGCTTCCCTGAAGTGAAATGTGGGCACCGTACAGTAAGATATTTCAAGACAGAGAGCACATCCACATAAGTTTTATTACAGTATATTGTCAATCTCTTACGGCCCACCTTTCACTTCGAGGAATTAAACTGTATCATAGGAATGTAAGTATAGGAAAAACATAGTGTATACAGGGTTCTGTACTGCCTATGGTTTCAGACCATCACGGGGGGGGGGGGCCTGGAATGTATCCCCCGTGGATAAGGGGAAACGCGTCCGTACCACAGCAGTCTCTGCTCAGCGCACTCTGTGGTTAACAACATGTGAGATGCTCTAAACTTCTGCAGTTTCCCTCACTGAGCCATGCCACAGAGCAGCCTGAACTTAGATTTTCAAAGTACTTCTCTCAACAACGTAAGTCCCACAGGCTTTCCATAAATCAGAACTGATATCCATAATTTTTCCAGTTTTATGTAAGGTTGATTCAAAGTTATAGTTTTTGGCTTCTTTTGAAGCTTATAATATTGCTTTTACAGTTCAATAACACTCAGAGAATGGAGTTTTTATATAAAAATATGTCCCATTTTGTTTTCTGTAATTGATTTTTTTACATACACACATATATCTATCGTAGAAAAATGTTCCAGAAACAAAGAGTGCTCTAACAAGTCGGCGCTGCAGAGCACAGCATCAAACCATTATCCACATAGCACTTTTCTAGTAATAAAAAGGGCAGCTAGTAATTACACGAATAAAGAATTTTTTCTAAAAGCTAATGCCATCATTAACATCATTACAGACTCACTGAAAAAGTTTTCAATGCTATTCACAGTTAGAATCTCTCCAATTGTTCTCCAGCTGTTCACATCTGGTTGCCCTTCTTGGCTTTGACCCCTTGCTTCCCGTGGTTGGTCGATGCCCTACTGCAGGGGAAAAGGTGCCTTTCAGATGTGACATGGCAGGTCTCTTGCCTACTTCCTCCTAAGGACAGCAGGGGAAGGAGGTGAGTTAAGATGCAGAGGGAGCAAGGGGCACAGTGGCTCCCCTGGGGCTACCCATCCAGGGATCTCAATTTCCCAACACACTCTAGAGAAAGGGTACCAGGTACCTGAGAATGCTGGACCCAGGACAAGCCCGGTCTGGGCTGTGAAACCAGGAAAGGGAAACAGCTTAGACACATTGGCATTGCCCTCAGTGCCCAGAGTGGGATACTGCCCCAGGGCCACTGAACTTGCGTCTAGTAAATTGATCTGAAAGTCTAAGATTGGACGCGTAGGAAAACAAAGCTACAACGCTGCCTAGTACCGCCTCCTGCTTCCTCCCCTTTCTCCAAAAGGCACTTGCAGAGGAGATCTGAGACCACTGATGAATGGACGGGTGAACCGGAGGTCACGAAAACACCTTTTATCACACTTGGTCCTATCCAAAAAGCCAAAACACCTTTTACTACATAATGATAATGAACTCTGATAGAAAACTCCCCTGACTTGCGTTTGAAAAGTAAGAGGAACTACCACAGATGTACAGATAAGTGACTTTTAAACATTTATATTTAAAGCAACTCCTGCAAGCAGGAAAACCTACCCACCCTCCGTTTTAACAGAGGTGCCAAGAGGGACCACCATCAGCAATTTACAAGTTTGCACGTTTACAGTCAGAGACGAACCACGCGCAAAGCGGACACAGCACTTATTCAGAGAGAGCGAGGACACACGGTGCCCCCGGCAGTGTCTGAGGCAGGGGGAGCCGTGATGAATATAAGGTCAGGAGACCCTTCCAAGCCAGTCTCTAAGCTGAAGAGACTTCTGATCTTAAAAGTACCCACTCCAAAAGAAGATGAAGCCACACTGCGATTAGCTAAGAAGACAGTGACAATGCAGCCTGGGTAGCAGGGAACTGTTTGTCCCCCCCTTCACCCACCCTGCAGTGGGAGGGGTGAAGGAGGCCAGCAGTCTCAGGCTGGGTGGGGCAGGGTGGAGGGTGGAAGTGACCTGGGACAGTGAGCTCTGCAGTGTTAAGGGTGCTAGAGAACACCTCAGTGTTAGAGGAAGTAACATTCTCAAGCTGACATTAGGACAGAATTTCCAGAAGCAGGCTCCATCACTCTTGTTCACATCTATATGCCCCCACTAACAATGTCAGAATCTTCTGCTCCCGACCAGCTAGCCTCTCCTCTGAATACAGCGTCTCAGTAACAGCTCCAGGCGTCTGTTCTTGCTACTCCCACCACTTCCACCCCCTCTTGCTCCAGGACCTCAGCGGCTGCCTTTTCCAGCAGGTGTTTCTGCAAGAGACCCACCCACACACCCATCTCCCCTGCTCTAAACCACTTGAGCACTGCATGCCTGCACCCCTCATTCTCTGTCTTTATCGACGGCAGAGCTGAGACCAAGTCCTATGTTTCGCTTGTATTCCTGCTCAGTTCCTAACAAGGACCTTTTCATGTAGCAGATTTCTTTCAGTAAGTACTCATCGATTTAAAAGCACTGTGGAGCCAAAGAAAAGCATAGAAGGCTGGTTTGAGAGGATTTTCTGGATCATCCTGCAAGATTCCCTTCTATCTTGACTCAACAATACCTACATTACACAGATTTAAGCATGCTCTTCTTTGTACCCCAGTGAACCTGTGCATGGTCCTCTCATAGCACCTATCACCCTACTTTTAAAATATGCTGACATGAATCCCGCCTTCTTGCCATTCAGTGATGAGGTCCTCGAGGGCAGGCACCGGCTGCTTCATGTCTGCATCTCTAACATTTAGAACAAAGACTAGGGACTCAGACTTTGGAATCAGATAGGAGGATGTTCTTCTAGCTGTCTCACTTATAAGCCGTGTGACCTTGGAAAGCTTTCACTATTTAACCTCTCTAAGCTGACTTGGTGGGTGGGAGGATTATTGAGACTCGTTATTAAGATAATCATAATTACTATTATTAACGCAAGTAGAGCATTTAATTCAATGTTTGGCTCAATCAATCAGTAAAATAAATGGTTGAAAGTTCATAAAGGCTCATTTTTCACCCTCTTCTTGCCTCTTATTGCCTTTTCCAGGAAACTGCTCCAAGAAATGATACAACAGCTACTCATTCTAAAACCCTCTCTTCCTGCTTTCAGGTTTGCAGCACAGAATACATGGGTCCTTGATTACAGAATTTCTGCGGCGTCTCACTGCAACACCGTGCACGGGGGTGGTTTGTCAGTGTCTCCTGGCAGGGCCTGGGGCCCGGTCACAGCCACTGGCCCAGCGTGACGTCACTCATGACTTTCCCCTCGTGTTTCTGTCATGTGTGTCCACATCTCATCCCCTCCTCTGGTCAAAAGCAAAGGAACAATCATAGTCACCCTACAGAATATTAAAAAATATAGAAGTCAAACTGGGAAATTTCAAAGAACAACTTCAATTCTCTTGAGAAATAGTCACAGCGTGGACTTTTGCAGGATCATTCTGACCTCCATAGAAAAAAAAAAGAATAACCCACACCAAAAATAGAAGATACATGATAGCTCGTAAGATTGTGTTCTGCTAATGTGTTACAGCCCAGAGTTAGATATACACACACAGAAAAAGTCAAGTTTCCAGAAAAAAAAGAAAAGCAGAATTTTCTATCATGATGTAAAATCAAGCCAACAAGTAAAAAAAACCCATAAATTTAACAAGGAGATTCCAAAATAAATGTTGAAATAACCAGAATATTCCAAAATAAATGTTGAAATAACCAGAATAATTAATAAAAAGAAGAAAAGTCAAACCACAACCCTGGAAAATAAAGATATATAAATTAGTATTTAATAATTCAACCAAGGAAATAAGATAACTGATATTTTATAAATCTGTGGATTATGTATATGCCAAAGTGTCAACTTCATCACAGTAGACAAGGCAGCCAAAATTCAAACCAAAAACAATCTGCTTTGCACCGCAAATGGCAACACTCCCTTCCCCGACCCGACCCCAGTGACAACATGTCACTGGTACATGTTTGCAGACTTCGAGGACCCAGAAAACCCAGGACCCCCTGAATCTCGCATCTGGCCATGTCAGTTCAGAGCTCCTCACCCCCTTTGCTCCCTACTCACCACCTTGCTCATCCATCCCTTTCAGTGCTACCTAGGCCAACACTGTGGGTGAACGCAGCTAATGACTATGGCTAATGGGGGTGTTTGCCACTGCAAATGCTGAAAGGCAAGTTTGAATGGGACAAGTTTTGACTGCTATGAATGTAGGGCTGGATTTCTGTCTTAAAAAGCCATACGCTTGTGGTAGTGACAAATGTCAACAGGCTGCAGATGGCAAAAGCACAGTGTCAGGTTCTGACTCATTGAACATTTTTATTAGTGATCCAGGAGAGTGTAAATGGCATGTTAATAGTGTCTGTAAATGGCACCGTACGGGACAATGAGCACATAAGAAGGTAATGCGGCAGACAGTCCCAGGAGCTCAAACAAAGGAAAACCGAAGTCAACCTGGCAAAGAGAGATGAGCTAATAGGAAGAATGAGACAAACCACAGATAATGGATGGGCTGGCTGGCTGGAGCAGATGATGGAAACTGTTAGAGTGAGTCATGGTCCATCATGCTTCTCACCACTCAGAGGTGAAGCCGTCACTGCCAGGCCGCTGTGTCTATCTGGAGCTCTAACTGCAGTCTGGGAGGAGTATGGGCTCTCAAAGCAAAAACAACTAAAATGATGAGTCCGAGGGGAGTGGGCATAAAGTCAGGACACTGGGGACGTAGAGTAGGAAAAGTCAAGGCCTTTTACAAAGGTCATGGTACATGGCATGTGTTCCTTCTGTTGCTTAGCCACTCTTCCTCTGCCTCTTTCTCCATTACAAGGTGAATGGAATCTCAAACTCTCACTGTCAAGTTGGTACAAGCAAAGCATGGTTTGGGGTCCGTAAGTATTAAACCAATAATAGCATTAGCCCAGGTCCTCCTCTACTGGGCTCTCAGCTTCTCAATTACAGGCTCTAAACATGAAGAAAACCCCTATAGATGAAGATATACACACCTGGGGTTACCTCGAAGTCTCTGCTCTTTTTGATCAACTAGTTAACACAGACCTTCCTCTCCGGAGGTCTATTGGGGAGGCCAGCAGCTCTTGCAAAAACTCTATAGAAAGAATGGTGGGGGAGGGTGGGGGCTGTGGGGGAGCCCAAGGCAAAGCAGCTCCACTCGGCATCTGTTTAATCTGAGGGTCTACAGATTTCACTGATAATTTGCTATTAACAGTTTCGGAAACTCTCTGTCCTTGGTTTCCTGCCTTTATATTTCCTTCTTTATCAGCAAGCCCTCTTTAAACAATGAACTGTTCATTAACACCATCACAGAAAATAAAAATAATAAGATTGAAAAGAGTGGGGGGCAAATGCTGTGAATTCCAACCTGGCCTTAAACAAAGAAATGGTTTAGTTGATGTCTTAGGCATCACCTGAAATAAGCATCTTAGAGTTCTAATCATAGAATCCTCCTTCCTTAGAATCAGGATAAGAAATAATGTTCCCTACTTTTTGCTTTTTCTTTTTTTCATAGATGTCTGTGTTATTACACAACCCTTGATACTCAGGATCTTAAGGTATTATTTATTCTAATAATAATCCATCCCCTAATTTACAGAAAGAAGTGTGAAGAGGATGAATCTTCTCTTACTGAGTCTTTGTTTAGTTTGTTACTGGAAATCTGTAGTGTTCAGATTCCTGTGGGCAATGAAAGGGTGCAGAGAGATGAGGGGACACTTTTCTGAGTCACCACGGTAGACCTGGGGAAGTGGTTACTTCTGGAAAGACACCCAGACCCACAGTATCTTAGTCATCTCCACCTTACAAGTGAGGTAGTGACAACAGTAACCCTCTAAGAAAAAACAAGAACTTAGCAGGCAGGCAAAGACATCAGGTTTGAATTAGGAAAAAGCCCAGAAGTCTTCTGCCAGCTGTCAGATCAGCCCAGTCTAAACCCAGCGGGCTTTTGATAAAGGCAAGTGCACGAAATCACAGCTGAAGAAAGTCAGTCTTCTTCAAGGGGAAACCAGCCTTACTTAGCAAGTAACAAATAAGAATATTTATGCAAAATGAAAGGGAGAGATGGAATATGCAGCCAAGGATGAATATCAGGACCTAGGATTATGGAGACATGTAAGTTTTGTTTTGAAACCCCTTCTTTGAGGTAGCTATCCTCATTGACACAGCCGTAATGGTTTCTGGCTTGCAAACCAACCCCTGACTCATTCAAATGTTGAAAAGTCATCTCAAACTTAACATGCCTCAAATCAAATTCATGTTCACCCAAGCCTCCCCATCTCAACCAAGGACAATCAGTCATTCCAGTTACTAGGTTGAAAAATCATGGAGTCTCTCCTTTGACAGCTCGCTCTCCCTCCCTCTCTCCCCCTCTCACTTTCACACACACACACACACACAAACATCCAGCCCCCACCAACACATCTGGCTGATCTTCCAAGTTCCCCGACATTCCCAATCTGAGGGCGTTTACCACATCCTCACCCCTGACCCTGATCCAAATGGTCAAATGTTCTCTCTTCTTCTACAGCTGCCCCAATAGAGTCTATTCACTGCACAGGAGCCGGAACATATCCTTTAAAAATTTAGGTTGGAGCACTTAATCTCTCTATTCAAAGACTCTCCAATGGCTTCTCATTCCCCTCAGAATAAAACCAAAGTCTCTACCATGGACTAAAAGGGCCTGGCAACCTGGCTCGTCTGCTGCCTACTCCATCTCATCTCCCGCCAAGGTGACCTTGCCCTTCCCACGCCTCCTGGCTGTTGCTAGACCTCACAGGCGTGCATCCCGCTCGGTGCCCTTGCTCCCCGCAGCACTCCACATCCGCCACATCTCTGCTTCCCTGCCAGCTTATTAGAGAGGCTTTCCTTTAACAGCCTACATGAAATAGCAACCACCCACCCACTCTCCCTATGCCCTTTACCAGACTTTGTTTTTCTATGAAACATTTTCACCACCTAGTGTATCTGATTATACGTGTCTTATCTGTCTCCTCCACGACAGAACATAGCCTCGTCAGGACAAGTACTTGGTTTCACTGCTGCACCCCCAGGACCTGGAACAGTGACTGACACATCACAGAAACCCGACAAATCCCTTACGAGTGAGTAATATCCCCAATTTCTCTGTTTATATAGTTCACTTGCTGTTTCCTTAGGGTTATTTGTTTTATCCATTAGAAAGGTCCTTTCGAAAAATGTCTGCCTTATCCAGGCTGGTCTAATGGAACAGGGGATCTGTCTACACTTGGCTTGAGAGGAGGGAAGTACTGCTTGTGAGACCAGGCATGGTGACAATGGGGGCCACACCAGGCTGAGGGTCAAGAAGGAATAGATGGAACCGGGGCGGGGCCGGGGACACGACCCAGAAGGAGAGGACTGGGCTCAGCTCAGAGCACCACGCCCTCCTCCCCGAGATTTTCCTCAGAGACGGGCAAACCCGGAAAGGGTAAGTGACATGCCCAAGGTCGCAGAGATTTTACTGCAGAGCTGGATATAGAAATCAAAGGTCCTCACTGTGTCCCCAAGTTCTTTTCCTCTGAAGTGCGTTTATGAAGGGAAAAATAATGTCGTTTAAAAAATTTTAATCTTATTTTATTTCTGGGTGTTAGTTGATTAATCCATTTCAACCCTTATGCTTTCATGTTCAACATTTTTTTCCATGACTCACATGAAGAGAAAGAAGTCGAGTTAATCTAATTTGCATGTGACACAAATCTGGGGGAAATAGCTGATATAGTGAATGACAGAACCATGATCAAAAAGATGTTAACGAGCAAGAGCAATGAGCCAAAACTGAAAAGATAAAATGTATCAGGAGTCTAAAAATTTAACTGCAAAAACATAGGAAGCTAAACATGATGTAGCCATAATGCTTCTGAAAACTATGTAGATGCTTCAGGCGTCAACAAAGGTTTACCCAAAGAAACCCAAAGGAAGAGACTAGCCTATGCCCTGCCTGCTAACTCAGGAGATTCTGATTCACTAGGCCCGGATATCTGAGTGCTTTTTAAATGTCACGAGTCATTCAGAAGTACACCCCAATTTGAGGACCACCAGTCCACAGGAAGATCAGGGTCAGCCACAAGTGTAACACGGTACCCACACACATCAGTGTGCTCTTGGGGTATATTAATAGAAATACAGACTCTAAAATAAAGGTGATGGTACTTCCTATTTTATGTAGATCGAACTTCTTATGTATTCATTCATTTGTCAAATTTCGATGAAGTGCCTATGAAGAGTCAGGCACTGGGTTTACTACAGTTAAAAGACAGGCGTGGCCCTGAGTTCACAGACCTTACAGTCTAACGGGGGGAAGGCCACACTTGTTTGTGGAACTCGCCTTACCAGCCTTTAAGTGCAGTGGGGACCACTTTACAAATACGACTCCAGATCTTGATGTGCCTCATCTCCATGTGTTTGCCTCACAAAAGGTCCAACCTGTTCCTGGCATCCCTTTCCATAGAGTCTCCAGAAGGATTTACCATTGTCCACAACTCACTCCAGATTTCTTCTCACTTCTTGGCAGGAGAATGGAGACTATACTTAGCCTCAGAAGCCAGACTCTCTAACTAATAGCATCAGTACTAACTACAAAGGAAATTTCCACCACAGCTCTCTCCATCCACCCACCCTAGCCTGGCTAGGTCAGAGGGGGCTTCCTATCCATCCACCCCTAATTCTAACCCCTTTAAACCTCTAGACCTGATCGGGAGAGTTGCCTGTAGCTCACTTCTTCCTCTCTTTACTGTAAGCTCCTCTTGGGGTTCCCATTCTCCTCATCTGGGCCACCTCCACCTATCACACGTGTTTCCACATCTTTGGACCGGAGTGGAAATCGGAGTCATGTGCCCTTGTCCAAGGGAGTCTCTTCAGCACCATATGCAAAGAGGTGGCTGCAAATAGCCTCACTTTCCAACCTCAGCTCCTCATCTCCAGTCCCCTTCCCAGCCAAGGGCCTCTTCAACCCAGAACCCTGAAAGCAGAACTGGGTGCCGAATTTGAAAGAGTCATGAACAAGCAGGATTTTTTTCCAAAAGAGCCTGGACAAGAAAGAAGGATGGAAGGAAGGAGTTAGACGAGTTAGGCCTGGTCCCTCCTGGATGTGTGATTCTCTGACTGGTGTCAGAAAGCGAGCTTTTGGTGAGGTGGGTTTGGGTAAAGGTATGTGGCCTGGCTGACCGACGCACAGGGTTTAGAATGAAAAGTAGGAAACAAAAATGAAAGGAATGGTTAGGCCTAAGAAAATCTGTCTGGGGTTTGAAAGACCAAGAGGAGCTCACGGACAGCTCCATGCAGAGCAGAGACCTGCCCGGAGCTGGGCTGCGGTCTCTCACCAATGGACTGCTTGGCTGGTGAGAAGCGGAAACTGAGGACAAAGCGGACTGGGAGGAGACTATCAAAGTGGCCCAGGCGTCAGACGGGGAACACCTGAACTAGAAGACAGGGCGCAGCGAGAACCCCCAAAAGGGGAGAGAGTGGACTTGAAGAATGAAAGAGACATCACAGAGCAGCATTTTGAGAACTCAGTGACTGAGGAGACAGGGGAAGGGAACCAGGAGGAAGATGGAGTCAGACCAACCTGCTTTTTTTGAGTCTGGGGCTATGGAAGCAAAGCATTATCGTCATCATGGGAAATTTTAAGGTGAGACAGAGATTTAGGTTGGGGCAGGGGAGAGGGTTGGAGGGACTGAGACAAGTAAATAAACAATATTTATCCCGTTTTAGATGTTTTGATATTGAGGTCCTGGTAGGCACCCAGCTGAAAATGTCTGGATGATGAAGAAAGTAGGAGTCCATGAGGTTGAAATAAAAAAAAAAAACACTACATCGAATAAACAAGTGACCTTTGTGACCCTGGAAAGAATGACATCAGGAGAGATCTGGGGATGGAAGGTGGGATGCAAGGGTTCAAGAGGTAGTCAGTCAGAGGAAATGGAGAAAGCAAAATAAATAACAACATACCCTTTTCTGGCTATAAGAACTAATGCCAATGTACTGTAAAAAATAAAGTTTCTAAAGATACAAAGAAGAAAGTTTAAATTTCCACATTCCCACACCAGAGATAAACACTATTAACATCCTGGGCTAGCTCCCTCTGGACATTTTTCTATGAGTACATTCGGGAGATTTATATTTTTAAACTTGAATCATACATAGTTTATATGCAGGTTTATTCTTGATTGTTTTATTTAAATTACATCTGGAGAATTTTCCTGTGTAATGAGTTGTTCAATGCTGTTTTCAATTTTTGAGTAATAGTCCACCTTTTGCCTAAACCAAGATGTATGTAAGCAGGTAGTCAGGGTTATTTCAGATCTCTTACTGTTATAAATATCCATCTTTCTTGATGTTGGAAAGACAGAGAGGAAGTTTGCTCCAGGCTACGGCAGGTGAAGGGAGGAGTGATTTGAGAGGTTTTGCTTGTTTTTAATGTAGGAGAAACCTGAATTTGTTTGAAGACAAACCCAAGAGAAACTGAGACAGAACGCCGAAAGAGGAAGGCTCCGGAGAAGAGGCAAGTTCATGGGAAAGGGATACTGTTGAGCCTCTCTCTCTCCCCAGCCCGCAGACGACAGTCCCCCAGAAGACCCCACTCAATCACGGTCAAGTACTCCCCAAGAGGGAAAGACCGACCTGCTTCTTACAGCCTCGTGGCCCCGCCCTTGAGGGGACTGGATTTCTGCCTGGCAGACCAGGCGGTACTGGGGAGTGACCCTCACAGAGCCTCCCTTGGGGCTCCTGACGTCCTGTCTTCTGCACTCCTCGAGAAAGAGGCTACCAAAATTCAGGACAAACCACTGTTTTTGCTTATTTTTAAGAGAAGCAAATAATGAAGGGCCGCAGCTTCATCCCTTCCCGCAGGATGACCAACCTGGCTCCAGCGGCTCAAGGCTGTTCCCTTTTCCCTGGCTTCCGACCCCTCCCAGCGGCGGGAAGTGTGTCTATTCCTCCATTGCCCCGTTGGCCTTCCCGCGGTCCCGTCCAGTCCCCATCCCAATCCGCTCGCTGTGACAACTAAAATCTCCCCAAGCCAAGGTCTGCTCAGCTCCCGCGCACTTGAGCAATTCCTGCCGTTTGCTTTTGCAGCACGGATCCCTCCGCAGAGGTTTTGTTTGCGTGAACCCGGTCCGGGGGTTTTGTCTGAACATCAGAGTATCCTCCACTGAAAACTCTTGAAATCTTTGTTCTTGAAAACATCCAAGTAGAGCTTTGCCAGAAGAAAAGTAAAAGGCACACAAGCCTCCCAAGGGTAAACACCCCTTTGCAAGTCGGCTGAGACTCTCGTGCCCCAGGGCAAATGAAGCAGCAATTATTCGGCCACGTGCGTTGGTGCCGGGCCCAGTTTCCCTGAGACAAAGCTCAGGAATATGAATGGGGAGACCCGGCAGACCTATTCGGTAGCCACGAGCACCCTCTAGTGTGCGGTCGGAGGCCTTGACTCCCCCACAATCCTGCGAGCCGAGTATAAACACGAAACGCTCATTACTGGATATTCATCTGATAGTTTTTAATTTCTTTATTGCATTATGGCTACCGACCTGGGTCAGACAAAGAAAAGCTATCTCTTCTTTTGGCCATTAAGTGAATAAAAAGTTTTTGGTTTTTTGTTTTCCGGGGGTTTTTTTAGGGAAACTTGGGACACTTAATTCACTATCCAACCACAGCAGTTTCCTTATTTGAACACTGAGCAGAGTTAGCATCTACATCTCCGTGCTAACCACACAGCTTTGATGGCAACGCCCAGTAGTGTCAAGATGTCGGGAAACTGGCACGTTCCTACTTTGCCTGCATCACTGAATATTGGGAAGCAACGTGACAGTATGTTTATCATGAAAGCCATTATCTTTGGGTCTTGATACCAGGAAGTAATGCAACTAAATGTTTTGAAATTATATAGACAGGAATGTAGACCACAGCTTTACTTGCAGTAGCTTTTCACTGTTAAAATCCTCACTACTTAATAATTTTAAAACCTCTCTATGTGGTTCAATGTAAAATGAAAAGAGATTACAAACTGCATGTACAGTATAATTATAGTTATAAAATATGTATATTGTATGGATATGTACCAGTACTAGATTGGAATATAGAATAATGGAAACAGTTATTTTAATAAGTGCAGAATGATTGCTAGTCTGTTTTTTGTTTTGTTGCTTTAAAAAAATTTTTTTAACTACTGCTAATTAACATCTTGGAATACAATTTTCAAGTCTGTAAGCTCCTTCCCTAGGCAGGACTAAGCTGTAAACTTGTAGCTTGAGGCTTAATGGTCATTTCTGGACCTTTGTTCTTAAAGCCCAAGAAACCTATTAATTGGAAATAAAACACAATAAACACACGATAAGAAAATAATTACCAAAAACGTGACCTATTGATAAAATCACATCCTATGAATCATATGAATGTCAATGGTAAGTGTAATATTGATACAAATAAATTGAAATAGGAATCTGAAGAAAAATATTAGAATGTAAAATTGTATATCACACCTCTCAACAACACTTTAACCACTGGAATGTATACAGATTGGAGGTAAATTTAAAGAGCCTTATGTTGATGAGATTGTTACTGTTTGTTTCTCTTTTGCTATAAGGTTTCTGTGGTTGAGAATTTTTTTACGTCACCTGACCTTAAAGGCTAAGAACACTAAGGTCCAGCAGATTCGTGCTTAGTCCTGCCTGTCGCTCGGGGAAAGTTCCTGTGTTTTCCGCATTTCCCAGAGTGTTTTCAAAAGCAGGGAAACAGTAGACAAAATGAGGTGATGATTGTCTAAAAAGCAGCTTAACACTGGCCTTTTAGACACCATTAGCAACAGCAGTTCAAGATTTCTGACAAAGATAAGAATTCCAAGCTGGTGTTGGCCTGTCCTTAAAGGTTCGGTGTAAGCCACTGGAATGGTCCTAGGACAGATTTGAAATCACAAGTCATGCTCATGGACACACAGTCTACAACTGAAACCACAATGTTCCAAATATCTCTGGGTAAGAGATACAGGGAAGAGACCCACCCCAGGGAAAGTTTCAGAAATGGCCCTGTCATTCAAAGGCAGAACAAAGGAAGGTAAGGTGTGTCCTTGAAGCAGTCCAGGCTATGGTTCAGAGACAAAGAAATCAATCTTGGCAATAATATTAATGTTCTCATAGATGTTTCCTGGCTGAAATTTGTATGCAAATCAATTTAGGGTAAAAAGATAAGGGGAAAACGATTATTCACAATCAAAGTAAATGAAAAGCCTTCACAAGGATGAACACATACATTATAGTACGAAATGAACCCCCAGGGAAATCTGAATAGCACAACACGTAGAAGAGGCATTCCACCTGCCAAGAAAAATGTTAGTCGTGACAAATGCAGCACACAACCTCCGCTGCAGAGTGGGCTGAGTCTCTGAGCTGGCGTTCCCTTCAACTTCATGGCGGAAAATTCCACACGAGTTATACTTCAGGGGGAAATAGAGCTTCCTCTTCTTTTGCTGGAATAATGTTCACGGTCACACTTCAGAACCGGCGCTCAGAGTTCTGCCGCTGCTCGTACTCTCCAATCAGGAGAGACCTCCCCTCCCTGACCTGTTTTCTTCTTCTGTCACCCAAACCTTTCACAGGAAGTATCACAGACAGGGCGTGTTTCCCAGCACACTCCAGCCTCACACGAGGACCTGGATCTTTTCAAAGCTGTTTTCGTTGCCTTCCATTCACCTCCGAGAGCTCACTGGGGTCCTAAATCTCAGTTTAAATGGCTTACCTGGAAAGTGGAGAGCAACAGGGTAAGGGGGGACTGGGGGAGCAGGTGACCCCAACCTCAAACACAAGTGTTAATCAGAGGGGGCTTTCAATGGGAATCTTTTGAGGGCGGAGAAAAAGGCATCAAGGTAGCCAGTAGAAATGAATTGGGTTAAATTAACAAATTTTTAAAAAGCTGAAGACAACAGCCAGACAGGATGGGGAAAAGGTAAAGGACAGAACTGTGGACTGCTTTGCATCTGCGACTTCACAAATCAGAATAACATCCAAGTAAGGCCGAGATGCATATACCCAGTGCTAATTGGCCTGGTGGTACATCCCCTTTCTTTCAGCAGTGACTATGTGGTAAGAAAAAAACCCATTCCAAAAAAGAAAACAGTAGTACAAGTCTAGGTTACATGCAGACTAGCTGGCTCCATCTTTGAGGAGGACGTCAAAAGAGGTGTTTGGGGGAATTTGTGACTTAGGCAAAGAATGAACATGTAGATGCTGATTTGTAAATTCAGAGAAGAAGTTGGACTCCTGGGGTCTGTTGACTTTTGCTTCTCCCACTGGTCAACCAGGGATTAAATCATGTAACTACATGTCCACACTCTCTCCTGTGTTCTACACATCAGCATCAGCCTGGAAGGAAATGCAGTCTGGGAAATGGTGAAAGATCATTGCCGAGGGTCCTGCGTAACTGACCTGGTTGGAAGCCATCTACACAGCTGCTGTTAGATCGCACACTCTTACTTGGAAGTTAGTATGGAGTGATCAACAAAGAAATAAACAATTTTTTAAAAGTTAACAGTGGCTTCAACAAATCTAGGCAAGCAACCCAAGTCATAGGTTGCTCCACACTGGTCTGAAGCCAGGCTCCTTCTATCTTGTTGCTCCACCAGGTACAGCCTTGACCTCACGGTCCAAGATGGCAGCATCTTCCTTCCGGGCAGCAAGATGAAGAAAGGTTCTCAAATCTGCCAGACGGTATTTCCATTTGTAACCCTTTGGCAAGAGTGTAGTCACAAAACCATACCCTGATGTGAATACTCTCAGCAGCAATGTGCTGCACTAAAAATCAGGGGTTCAATCACCACAAAAAAGGGGGAGAAGAGATATTGGGAGAAAACCAGCAGTTAGCGCCTTCCTCTCCTTGACCTTACCATTATCAGACAAATAGGGAAGGGAGGACAGGAAGTAAGTGTAGAGCAGCATGTGCATTGACATTCGAAACATCAGAGCCCAGATTGACAGTGAGAGGTTTGGTCCAATGTCTGTTTTCAGTGTAATGGGTAATGGAGACCAAGAACTGACCTGTTGGAAGAAATATATGGATGACCACTACTATAGCAGCAGGAGAGAGGGTGACAGTCGGGATGAGGAAACAGCTAGAGGACAGCAGGAGGTGCCAGGAACCTGAGAAGACAGGTCTTAGGCTTCCCAGAGAGGGAGAGGGATGGATGGAGATGCAGAAGGGAACACAAGGAGGTGTCAAAAGCAAACATCATTTCCTCATTTGTACCCATAAAACCTGTCCAAGTGCCTTGGTTTGCTGATACCCCCCGTTCATTTTAAGCTCTACTTTAGGCATCCGGATGTCCCAGAAGCTGCACCCAGTGGGGTCACATGCCAGGCCTCCTCTCTGAGGCCCACCAACGAAGGATGTCATCTGAGAACTGAAGAGCCCAGCTCGACGGAGGCTGCCGCGGCAGGACATGAGGGAGGGGTCCTAGGTTCTCAGACTACGGTGGACCCCACACAAGGGCTCGCTCTTGTTTCTGCCATCAGCCTGCTGTAATCTTCAAAGAAGTCTTCTTGTTTCTCTAACACACTCACCCACCTATTTATATCAGTAAGAATAATCTCTCTGCCCCCTGGCCCCGGCAGTAAAAGACTTAAAACTCCCTGGAGAGAGAAAGAGAGAGAAAAACAGATTTATGAACAGATTTATATATATTATATATATTATATATAGCATATATAATATATGTTATATAATAATTGTTATATGTTATTAACATATACTTATGTTATATAATAATGTATAAATATATTATACATAACATGGAATATGATAGAATTATATACACTTATAATAGCTATATAATTAATAATTGTATAATGACTGATATTATAATATAGAATTGATTATACTAATCTAGTCGCATTATTAATTAATCATTGTTATATAACATAATTATTGATATAATGAATGTGTGATTAACAATTGCTGGTGTGATATATGATATATTATTAATATAATTAATATTATGTGGAGATATAGTAGCTCTATATATTATATTATTGATTCTACTTAAATAAGAAAATGGGAAATCTATATATATTATGTATAATATATAGATGTATGTATGTATAGCATAAAATAGTCCCACATAATTTTCATGGTTTCAACAAACGTCTAACAAGAACGAGAGATTTAATAGAAAAGTTGGAGGTGGAAGAGAAAACTCGAAGGAGTCCCACGCCTTCCCTGTCCTTGGGCCTTTGCCACAGCGCAGCCGTTTTTCCCACGGCCGCGTCAGCAGTTCAGCCGAGGGCTCTGGTCGCAATGGGGGCTCTGCGTAGCTTATGCGGAGCCACGAGTGAATAGTCCTCTCCACACCCGTTCTTTCTGAAAGAAGTCACAAGTCGCTGAAATATGCGGTCCCACAGAACTGCACGGCTCCTACAGCACACGTCGTACGTGGTCCGGTGCTAGAAAGCCAAGGTCAGAGCCCAGAGACATAGCATGACAGCTATCATAGATTACCTAGGGTTTTCATCGTAGCAACCAGTTACAACTGAAACTAGTTACAACTATGTGTTTTCTGTACCCAGCCAGTTCCATCACTGTACCAGCCACCACTCTTAGGAAGCCAACAACTCTATTTCAATAAGGACAGACACCAGAGGTGTGCTGCCCTGTCTGGAAAATCTCAAACAATTTCAGTGTGACTTAAATAAATCAAAAGAAACAAACAAAAATTCATTGTGTAGCTTTGGAAACATCAGGCAAAAAAATATATTTACCTTTTCTTTTGAGGAATTACTAATTTTGTTGCTGTTGGTCAAATTGGGTACTTGGGGCAGCTACTTCCGTTGCTATTGTAAAAACTTGAATATTTGGAATTTGTTGAGACTTTAGAACCTAAAGCCCAGTGCCACCCAACCGCTCCTCCATCCCCCCACTTCCCTCCCCCTCCCCCCAAACCCCTACAACTCCCCCAGCTCAGCATCACTCAGGGGAAGAACATTCAGTTAAAAATAATAATAATAACTTGTTTTCTGTGTGTGTTTTCAACTCAGAACAGGTTCTCATTAAGTGCTTACTATAATAAAGAAAAAATTACTCAAAATTGTCCAAATTATTTTTCTTTCATTGAAATACATTTGAAAAGAGAATAAAATATGAGTTGCCTTAGGAAAATTAATATGAAATTTTCAGTTGGCACGAGAAGTAAAGGATACTTCTGGTTTCTTATCTTTTTTTTAGAGAGAGAGGGGGGGGAAAGGAGGGAGAAAGAAAAGGAGAGAAACATGATGTGTGAGAGAAACAACTGGTTGCCTCTCTCATGCCCCCAGCTGGGGACCTGGCCTGCAAACCAGGCATGTGCCCTGATTGGGAATCTAACCAGCAACCTTTCGGTCCACAGGCCAGTGCTCAGTCCACTGAGACACACAAGCCAGAACTGGTTTCTTGTCATCTTGATCAATCAGCTCGGCCTCCAGGGTTATCAGCCCTGGAGTCGAATAAGCTTACCCCCGCGGCCAAGCCTGCTGTCCCCACACTCACCACTGCAAACTTTCAAGCTCGGGGACCTCTTCTCAGGCTCTTGCCAATCCCACCTGCCAAGGAAGAGCAGTGCAAATCAGCGATGGAAGGGACTGTGGACATGGTTTCACCTTTTACAAATCTCTTCATTTGACGAGTGAAGAAACGGAGGCGCAGAGATGCCAGGTGGCAGAGCTGAGCCGCCTCTCCCGGAAGGCAGACAGGAAGAGCCCTCCGGGCGCCCCACGGCCGAACCTCGGTCACTCCAATCTTCCCTCTCTTGGAAAGAGGGTTGCAGAAATGAGAGTGGATTTCTCCTGTAACGGCACCTGCGTGCCTTGAAATCACCCAGGAATCCACTCCACAGCCTGGTGATGACAATATTTGTAGCCTGCTGTAGACCCGGTAAAATGTGTTCACAACTGGAGCGAAGCCAAATGCCTTCCAGTGACTGAGATGACTTCCCAAGAGGACAGAGGACCTTGAGTAGGAAACACATGCTCAGGGGGTTGCTGTCTCCCTACAGAGAGCCCAGAGCTAAAGGACAAAGGGAAGGCAGCCACCCAAGCAGGGGAGCAGGTTAGGCTTTGGTTTAAGGTTTCCTTTACACAGGTTGTAGGGAAGGAGGAATTCGCTTAAAAGAGGGGGTTTGGGGTCCATCCATCTATACCCCCAAGGTCTGGCAGAGCTCGCTGAGGATCTCAGCAGCCCAAAGAAACCCAGGGGAGGCCTGGGCACTGGAGCGCTGGCAGGGGCAGGCCTGCGAGGTCCGGCTGGCCACCCGGAGCCACTGTCAGAGGTGTGGGCAGGACGGAAGGAGGAGTGCGGCTCTTTCCGGCTGACTCACTGCCTCCCCCTGCAGCTGCTCTCTCTCTCTCTCTCTCTCCCACCCTGCCCTGCTCCACTCCCACCCTTTTCCTGGTTTGGGTTCAAACCTTAGCAACGAGCTCCAGCAGCTAACAACACCTGCCCACTCAAAAACCTGGCTTACCTTCAAAGGGCGCGCACAAACTTGACTATTTTGATCAATCTCGAGGAAGCCAAGATGTTTATGAGAAAGAGAAAAAAACGGCCCAGCCGACAGGCTCCTTGGCGACAGGGCCGCCTCGCAAGCTCCTCCGCGTTCGCGGCCTAGGGCGCCCGCCCCCGCCCCAGTCGGCGGAGAGCGCAGAAGCAGGTGGCAAACAGACTCTGGCAGATGCACCGTGTGCTCACAGCAGATGCCACGTCACTTTCCTTGCAGGTTTCCTGGCACTTTGTGGCCTTTTCCGAGCCAGCGCCTCACAGGAGCTTGGTTCCTGGGGCGGGATCAGGCCCCTGAGGCATAATCACCCGGGACCTGTCACTCACCCCACGGGAACTGGGGGCCTGCGCTTTCTGGGCCTCAGAAGCCTCTGCCGACACCTCACTGCCTGCAGCTGCACCAGGCCACGAAGCACGAGGAAGCGGAGAGGCCCAGACCGCCGAGGCCTGGAGGAAGGAACATCACCCTGAGCAATGACAACAGCCAAAAGGAGGATTGCGGAGACCCTCTGAAAACCAGGTCTCCAGATCTGACCGCTTATTTGTCCTCGCCTGGAGAAGCCTGTTGACGCTGTTTTCACACGGTCTTCCCACATTCACGTCAGTCACTTAGATTAAAAATTTAAAGATGAGGTTTTTTTACTCTTGTTGAAATGGCTGCTGAATATTAAATTTCGAATCCCTGGAACTTTTTGTGTCTGAGGTCAAGTGCCTGACTGACCCCAAGGCAGCACTTAGGCAGCTTCATGACCAGTGGAAAGAAATGTCATAAGAAATGCCCACTTTCTTAATTTTTAAATTAAATCTAATGAGACCCAACTTTCCAAAGGTGATATAAGGCCCAGTGTCTGTCATTTCGGAGGATACTCCCCCCTTCACAAGAGCGTAAGAGCCCATGGAGCTTGTATGATCAAAAAGAGGAGGACCCCACCCCCATGATCGCCCCAAGATGTGTGCCCTGTGTGCTCAACGACAGGCACTTTTACTCCCTCCCCCCCTTGGGCCAAGTACAGCCACCAGGGAGAGTCCCTTGGTGACCACTGTTCATGACACTCAAGACCTTCCGCCTGGCACTCTGTCTCACAGGCCCGTCATATCTTTTTCATAGCTCTGATCACTGCCCTAAACCAATGGATTTGTGGGCTGTGTTGGTTTCCTATGTTCTCCAGGAGAATATAAATCCCATGTGAGCAGACTCCTTTCCAGCCGTATTTGCTGATACATAACCAAGGCCTAGAAAAGTGCCTGGCACACATCAGCGACAAGTATCTGTTGAGTGAGTGACTCAGCTTGCCAGGTCGCCAACCTCTTTCTCTTATACTCCCCAGTGTTTTTCTGCCAACAAACCCCGCTTCTAATGGACCCAGATCTTAAAAACCAGCGTAATTCAAGGATGGAAAATGGGAAAGTGTCTTTCGTTCTTTCAAGTTGAGTCTGCAACAGAAGAAAACTCAAGTTAATTTTTAATCACTTACTTATTACACACAGACAGATATAGCTATAATATCAGGATTGTTTTCAAGAAATGAAGTCGATTAGGGACCGAGCTGGGTCACATCACCAAACTGATCTGAATCCAATGAGGTTCAGAGCGACGGTTTGGACTTAGCTGAAATTTGCTTCCACTTCTGTCTGCTACCCGCAGAGCCAACGAACAGTGAAAAGATACACACGAGACTAAAGATATGGGCAAATTGAATACTCCTTCCCAGTTCCTCACCGTAAAACCCTCAGAAGAGACTTGTTTCATTGGGTCCAGTAAAATAGTGAATCTACAAAGACAGAACAGCCCAGAATCTGAGTTCACAGACCCTCCCAGGAATTCCTAAACCATACAGGTGAGCTCCTGACGCACGGGTGTTACATCTGCCCCCTGTTTGTGGCGGCGCCAGTGGGCCAGCTTCAGGTGTGGGGTACGAGGCCAGGCCACAACTCGCTACAGAGACTGTGGTAGAGAATAACTTGGCATCATCAAAAAATAATAGTAATAAATTGGGGGGTTATTACTCGAGTCTTGATCTATGTTTCAAGAAACAACAGAAAGAAGATGCTGTCGAACATACAACGTGGTTTGTTTAAAGGTCTGAAGAAGTTGAGTGGGCAGAGGGGAATCACCCACAAAGGCTAGCCCCACTCGGAAGCAGGCTGCAGGCAGCGGTTTACACGGAGAGACCAGAGCCATCTGGTGGGAAATATTGAAAGCAACCGAGAATGATAATATGAATCAGTGAAAATCTGCTCGTGAAATCAAATCTCAAAAGTGGTGACTGGCAGAGAGCCTAAACTGCAAGAATTAGCCAGTGGCATTATTAAACCGGTCAACTGTCATTTAAGTCCAACAGGAACCAAAAAAAGATAAATTGGTTTTGAAGAGCCTCAGTTATTAGGGGATTTGTACTTCACCTTAAAACATCCAACTCTCCCCTCTCCCTTAACCCAGGGATACATATAAAACTAATCAGATCTCTTCGTCAGTCTTGATTCTCTACCTGGTTGATCTCCAAGATCACACAGCTAGATTCCTGGCTATTTGTCACAACTTCACTGGTGGCCTGAAGGGACTCCCAACAAGGAGGGAAGCAGAGGCAGCAGCACCTTCCAGAATTAGGACTGCATTTTTGACACAAATGACAACAGTGAGGTTCCAAATAAACTTACATTAGATGAGATTAGAAAGAAAGATTAGATCGTCCTCCCTTAACCGCATATAAATTATGGATATTTTCTTGTTCTGATTTGGTTTAGGAAGAGGTGCCTTTGGGCCTGAAACTGGCAGAGCCGACCCTCTGTAGACATGCTTCTGTACACATGTGGGCATTGGTTTGTTTTAACACGAGAAGGGCTAACAGGCCATTATGCACAGAGCAGTAAACACTAAGACTTAGTTCAGTAGAGACACTCTCTGAGGCCCAGTCTCAAAGGTAAATACGAATAGCCAAAAGAAACGACAACATCAGAATTCTTAGCTACCACCCATGAAATCCACTCAGATGAGTCTACACAGAAAAGAAAGTTGCTGAAGGATATTAAATAGCCAATAGGATTATGGGGAAGGGGCAGCACTCCAGGCACTGAAACCGCCTGGGCAGGAACAACATCCACCTACTTTGTGGGGGGTTCCGACGAGCTGCCTTTGCCATACTGCTTAGTCCTTATGCCTCTCCAGGCTGAACATTAAGAAGCTCTACCCTCACTTTCCCCAAAGAACCAGTCATCTGTCCCCATGCTAGCCAAAAAAAATCAATTCCACCATGTAGCAGGACTTCTATGCACTTACCAAAATTATGACTAGACTGTACTTCTGTGACAGTTAGGTGTGGCATGTGCCTGGGTTCTGGCCAGTAGAATGCAGACAGAAGTGTATACTTCCAGAAGGAGCCTGTAAAAACCTTCTAGAGACGGCCCTTGCCTCTTACACTTCCCAAGTCCCTGAGAGACCACACAGAAGGCTACTCCACCAAGAACTCTCACGTCAGACTTCAATATGAGTGAGAAGTAACTGTGTGTTGTGTTTCAGTGCTAAGAATGAGACTTATCTGCTATAGCAGCTGCTGTTACCCTGAGGATGCCACTTACGTTGCTGACTTCTAATTTATGTCTAGGATGGGCCCGTCTGATTGAAAGAATCTAGAGAATATGTTATGCCCTGGGTGCAAGAAAGCCTGGGGACACGAGTTTTCTGACATCATGCTTGTGAAAGGATTGTGAATGGGGACAGTTACCAAGATGTAGAGAGACTATTTCAGGTGGTAATAAATAAATCACGATCTCCACAGAAAGGAACAAACAGTTCAGAGAAAGTGAACCCCACATGGCCAATAGATCTATGAAGGGTTGTCATTTCACTGGTAATCATGGAAAGAACAATTTCTACCAAAAGATGGACCATTTTATAACCATTGGATGGTAAAATTTTATAAATTATTTATAAAGTGGTAATAATATGGAGATATAGGCCCTTTCTTATCACCTTGGTCAAAGTATAAATTACTGCAATCATTATGGAGTGCAAAACTGGACATTATAGAATAAAGCTGAATATTTACATGACATCACAACCCAGCTAGTCTGTTTTTAGACATACACTCTTAGCACAGCAGTGTCTGACACCTACATCCCATTGGCCAAAACTAGTCACATGCAAGGGTTGAAGAAGAGTATTCCTCCCATGTGTCCAGAAGGGGGAAGAAAACTAGAGATCACTTAGTGCTAGAAAGAAAGCTCAACTCCAAGACCTTCCCACAATGCAGAGGCTTGATGGCATTGCAGGATTACAGGAACTTTATATTGAAACAGAACCCATAGTTGATGGAAAGGAAATTTTGGAGCTACATTTAAGAAAGGTAGAAAATAAATCCCAGTGATGAAATCTTTGTGATTCATCCCTTGCCCAATTTATACACTCAGTCTGTGATGACAACCTGCCATCTGTTGTACCTGAGAGTCCCAGTATCCACATGTAAAACCACTTCTCAAGAACCCTTAGCAGTAACAGCACCTTCTTTATTTGCTACGGTCCATCCCAGGAAGGCATCTTGGTATCCATATGTTGGAAAGCAGGCAACAGGTAGCAATAATTAGGCCTACATGGGTATAGATACCATTCTCCAACTAGTTCAAATTCAGACAGGTCTGCCCTGTTGAATCCACGTAATCTCCTAGACAATTCAAGCACACAAAACAAAAATCTACTGCCATCCCCTTCAATTTTATTTCAAACTAAGGTGATGCTTCATAGCAGTTTAATACCTGGCATATAGACACTTGATAAATGTTTGTTAAGTGCCTGAATCAATCCATCAATCAGTCTGGATAATCATATGCATACCATTGGTATCTGGTTTGCAAACTAAATTCCAGGGTAAACATGCAGCCAATAAAAGCACTGCGAGCCCTGGCTGGCATAGCTCAGTGGGTTGAGCACGGGCCTGCGAACCACACGATCGCGGTTCGATTCCCAGTCAGGGCACATCCTGGGTTGCAGGCCAGTTCCTGGCAGGGGACTCATGAGAGGCAACCACACATTGATGTTTCTCTCCTTCTCTCCTTCCTTTCCTCTCTAAAAATAAATAAATAAAATCTTTAAAAAAATAAAAGCACTGTGAGAGCTAAATGGTTATATATATACAGGGGGGTTTTGTCCAGATGCCAAGAGAATATGGAAGAGAAGGATGGGAAATATCCCCGGTGGCACAGCTCAGCATACCCCACTGTCAAAGGAAGAAAGAGGCAAAAGCGGATCTTTGTGCCCTTTCAGTGAATCCAGAGACTGGAAGATTTCATTCCAATAAATGAGGTGAGTTGAATCACTCAGTCTACATTTCTGTTTTGCCATCTTTAACAAGCAGGGTGAGACAGAGGGCCACTGAAATTCTGATCAGCTACTCACGCAGAAAGGAACAGTTTATCTTGCTGAATAACACCAGGGTCCCAGGCCTAAAGGCCCAATGTTCCTGCTGATTTGGAAATGGAGATAAAGATCTGTGTAGAAGAGAAGTCACAAACGTACTCACGTAAAGCATATGAGTACACGCCTGGTCTAAGGGATTTAAGTCAAAATCCATCTTAATCTTTGGAGGAAGCAGTCTCTGAAAATAATTTTCAAAAGCCCACGGAAGGATCACAGCCTACTGGAACTACCTATAACAGCTATTGGTGGGAAACTGCCCTAGGAAGATGCACGCAAGAAGACAGATGTGGTTACCATGGTAAAACAGCAAAGGCGGGGTCCATGGGACACCCTCAGTCCACTCCGATGGCACCTACGCAAAACAGGAAGTAATCCAAGTTTTTTCCCAAATGCCTTCTCACCTTTTTCCTCTCTTAATCCAGTTTGCTACATTGGGGTCCCCTTCTGCTCCTGACTTCTAGATCTATGTTTGTTAGTGTTTTCTTCGCTCGGAGGAAATCAGCTAAAAACAACTCACTATTATTATATTACCACCTCCTGAGTACTTACCACGTGTCTATGTTATGCTAGTACTTTACATACGTCACCTTTTTCTTTATACACACCCCTGCCCTGCTATAAGAGAGGCACTATTATTTCCTTTTAATGAGTGAGGGAACTGAAGCTCAGAGAGGTTGAATAAAGCGTTGGAGCTCATGAAGCTGGATTTCAGTTGTTCTGTTTTTACTATGTCAGGCTCTCCCTTCATTCTCATTCATGAACTGGGGAGACTTGTTGCCTATGATGAGTCCTTGTCTTCTAAGGACATCCACTGAAATATTTCCAGATGAAAAAATATAATGTCTAAATAATCTTGAGGATGGTAACAGATAAAGCAACATTGGCCAGAGTAGATAACTCTTCAATATATTATTATTAAGTATCTTGTTTGTTAATATATTGAAATTTTTTCCAAATAAAATGCTGAAAAAAAAGAAGAAAGAAACTGAGTTAAAGTTGAAGGTCAAAGACAGGGGCAACCTCTCTAAAGAAGACAATGTTTCACCCACAGGAATTCCACCAGCTCTGGCGCCATGCTGCTGAATGGCAAAGAACTGTGATTCCCTGTAAACACCTCTTCCACCACCCGCTCCATCTGAGTTTGGTCCCTATTTTCACCAGCACCATCATAAACCAGAATCTCTAGCCCTGGATGCTGTGGCTCAGTGGATTGATCACTGGCCTGTGAACCAAAGTGTCACCAGTTCAATTCCCAGTCAGGGCACATGCCCGGGCCAGGTTGCCCAGTGTGGGGGTGTACAAGAAGCAACCAAACACTGATGTTTCTCTTCCTCTCTTTCTCCCTCTCCTCTTTCTCCCTCCCTTCCTCTCTGTCTAAAAAATAAATAAAGAAAACACTTTAAATAAATAAATATCATTAACTAATGAGTGGATAACGTGACATACAGTCTAGCCATATAAAAGGCATGCCATACTGCATGATGAACCTTGAAAACAAATGAAAGAAGCCAAACACAAAGAG
The DNA here is from genome assembly GCF_021234435.1 of Artibeus jamaicensis. Classification (NCBI taxonomy): domain Eukaryota; kingdom Metazoa; phylum Chordata; class Mammalia; order Chiroptera; family Phyllostomidae; genus Artibeus; species Artibeus jamaicensis. The sequence goes on along the minus strand of NW_026522056.1, from coordinate 14,277,181 downwards.
CCACATACTCCATTTATATGAAATGTCCAAAAGAGGGAAATCCCCAGAGACAGAAAGCCAGTCATTGGTTGTCGGAAGCTAATGCTTCCAATTCCTTGACCTTCTTCTTTCAAAGCAAAGCCCTAACTATGTGCAGAGTCATTATCACCCACCTCCTCTGGGTCTCGAGCTGAAACAGTAGTTGTTACTGAAGGAAAAACTCCCAGTTCAGTAGGATCGTAACAGCTCAAATTCGGAGTGACCAATCTCAAATTCACATTCAACCACACCAGAAATCCTCCTAACTTTCTTTACTAAACCTCTCTCCCGCTTGCCATTATTATTTCCTGCCTCATCTCTCCGCTAAAACTCTAAATCCCGTCCTCCCTCTTATCCTCAGCCAATGGTCATCTCTCACACTTCGTGAAGAACGCAGAGCCCATCCTGCCAAGGGTCTCGTGTTTTAGCCGTTGAGCCTCGATCTGCAACTACTTTTCTTCCTTTCCCTTCTATTACCCAGGGAAGCGCCCTCCCATTAATGAAACTCATATGCCTACATATCTGCCCCAGGCTGAGTATTCTTTCCACTCACTTGCATTTCTTCACACCCAAGGTGTTGATGATGGCATTTTCTGAGTGATCGTGGGTTGGTCTAGTTTTGTTTTCTCTTTTATCTTCACTACAAAAGTTATCACAGATGACTTGGATGATTTTTTTCAAGGAGAATTTAAGAAAAACGCATGGCCCATTGGCATCTAACAGTTGTGATAGGTTTGGAGGTGCACATAATACCCGCCTGTCATTCGAGCCAACATTTAGCCAAGAAGCTAGATGAGCCCAAGTCTTGAGATCACATTACATACATTTCAACCTTCTCCCATAGCCGACTTTGTTGTTACTAATCTTCTAATTTATGTTATTCATAAAAACTGAGTTGGAGAGGTTACCTAATGACTCATCTCTGAGAGAGGGGTGGATTCAAAGGGAACCAGACGGCATCTGAGAGGCTCGGGCATGGGGGGGTTTCTGTCCAATGAGCTGCTTTTCTTGTTAGTGAAGCACAAGTGAAATTACAGATGAAGGTGACAGGAATCCGGCTAAATTCCAAGTCCCATTATCAGGAGGTTATTCGTCTACCCTAAAGCATCAGCTCTCTGTTTGGCATTGGATGTTACTTCTAATTATGGATTGCTCCCTGTGGGCCCCCAGCAGGACCTTTATCTTCTCCAGTTACCAATCAGATGTCCAGTGTTAACAAGAAGATCAGACCTGGAAGTACCATAAGTTCACTCACACTGCTTTCTCCTAATCACTCAGCAGGCCACCTTAGGAGCTCACTAGCCAGGAACCCCAGGCAGCTAACCAGCTGGCTGGCTCCTGTTCTTAATGATCACTTCCAAAATGGGAGTTTTTGTTTCAAAGACATAGGCCAGCTCAATACACTAAAACATGTCATTCTTCTTTAACTTACTAGCAAAACTGTACCTAAATTAGGCAAAGTTCAAGTTGAATAACCAAATTACAATAAAGTTAAATGCCCAACCATTGGGGAATTCAACTGGGCACGAAATCAACACCTGAGGACTTTTCTGTCTGTCGCCAGGGATGGAGCCCAGGTCTGTTTTTCTGTGGTCAAAGTATCACCCATCTGATATTTCTCCCTCCAACAATTTCAAAATAGGAGTCATGCTTTAAAGCAAGTATTATGTTTAACCTTATGAAATTGCCAATATTTGATGCTTTTTGACTTATAGTCATTGATAATTTCATATAGTTCCACTTAATGCATAATAAGCCTTCAGAGATTTTTTAAATGGGTTTGAGTTTTTTCAAGCATAAAAATAAATAATTATAATTGCAAAAGTTAACATGTTGTTGAGATCTTTCTATATGCCAAGCATTATTTATCTACCAATAGATGGATAGATAGATAGATAGATAGATAGATAGATAGATCCATTTAACCCTCATAACATTTAACACTCATTTCACAAATGTGAAAACTGAAGCATAGAGAGGTCAAGTAAGTTGCTCGAGGTCACAGGCTGGCAAAAGCTGGATTTGCACACAGACTTGTCTGTCTACACAGGTGTTAAGCATTGCACTGTACTTCCTGCAAAGTTTCTATTGATAATAAATGGCAAAATAAAGTAAAAATGATCCCTCTGATTTTGTATTCCTTTATGACCAAACTTCTACTTTTTTACTTAGACCCTATAAAGAATAAAGTTACACATGGGTACTAATAGTGAGTCTATTGTATGCAACAGATTTAAGTTCAGGACTTACAGCTTTTGATAAGCTCAGTTACACTGTATCACTTATAATTAAGAATCTACTAAACTTTCCACAGTTCAGAGACTAGAAACTAGAAGACAGAGGGGAGAATACATGCATATGTACGTGTGTGCTTATACACCGTGCATCTGTGTAAGTGTGTGATATGCATGTAAATGAGGCTGGGATGATGTGGTACAGACAAAGGCCCTCGTTAGATTAAACAGAACACTGAAGATTTCTGGCTTTATTAATAGAACTCAAGATTCTGAAAACACCTCCCACCATTAACACAGAGGAATGCCAGGAAGCAAACAAAAAAATCTTTTTGAATGTATAGCTAACCGCACAAGAAAGTAATAGAAATTCCCAAAGACCAGACATGAAGCGGTTACTGAAAACCGGAGCATTGTATGAACATGCTGCTGGGCAGCTGACCGGGATAGGTGGGCATATTTACACTTTGGCCAATCTAGGGAATTGGGCTGCTTCTTTTTTTTTAATTTGTGGGCATATAGTTAATCACAATATGCCTTTATTAATCTTCCCAATGTCCATAGGACCTACAGTGATGTCCCTTCGATTCGGCCATTTTAAATATATTAAAAAGAGACTGATCTAGAGAATTGGGTTTTAATGTGCACATGTTGATAAAGCAAAAAGCCTGGGACTGTGCCAAGCAGGGAGTTGAAACCGGGCCCCACCTACCTCCCCTCCCGGGGCCCCGCCCTGGCCCCCAGGCAGAGCACAGCAAAAGAGTGACTTTGGGCATCTCACCTTCTGACCTGACTAGTCTGGGGAACCAGTCCCATGTCTGGCCTGGAGCAGGGTTTGTCCTGGTGATGCCTTCCGGTTAGCCCTGCCGTTTCCTTACTATTTCCTCTCTCACTCCCTCCCAGAACTCTAGTTTTTTCATTTGTTTGTTTTTAATATTTTATTTTAGAGAGGGAAAGGGACAGAGAAAGAGAGGAAGGGAAACATCAATGCATGGTTGCCTCTCGTGTGCCCCCCACCGGGGACATGGCCCACAACCCAGGCATGTGCTCTGACTGGGAATCAAACCTGCGACCCTTTGGTTCACAGGCCAGCACTAATCTGCTGAGCCACAGAAGCCAGGGCACAGAACTCTAGTTTTGAGAGCAAGTATTTATCACAAAGAGCAGCAGGGGAGAGGGGCAGATTAGGGACTCAGAAAAGACTGAGAGAAGGAAAGAGGACTCCACTCCCTTGGCTGGAGCCAGCAGTTCGTTATCAGTGGTGGCTGGAAGTGGGGAGGCACAGGTGCAGCCAGAAGAGTTTACTCTCCCCTCTTTCCCCTCCCCCCTGCCGCCCTCTGCACGCACTACCAACCCGTCATCTAAACTACCCCAGGGCCTGCCCGATAATGGCTTGAAAGGAGAAGGGAGAGTGGCCCAGACAGGAAGAAGAAAGAAGTGAAGGGAACAAGAACAAAAGACAGTGGAGACAGGAGAGAAGGTCCCCTGACTGTGAACCATTCCCAAGAGGCTGAACCAATGTAAGGAAGGTAGAGCGCTGGGCCACTGCAAGTAGGGACTCTCGGATGGCCCCAAGGAGCGCAGGATGGGGAATTTGCAGGATACTTTTTTCAGATTACTCATGAAAGCCACTGTTACAAACGGAGGTTGGAATTCATACCTTGCCATGCTCAGCTACTTCTTAAGTGAAGGCAAAAGAGGTATCCTGTTCTAAAGAGCTGGTCCTGTTGGAACTCAAAATGTTACCCAGTGGGTGTTTCTGATGCCCTTGAAGATGTCTGGCCGCTTCAGATCTTAACACTTTTTCCAACGGACACTAAACTTAATTTGAAAACACATGCGCACACACTGTATTCTGTCCCCCTAAGCAGGAAAAAAAGTTCACATGGATTCTTTGAAATCAAGGTAACCATCAGACCTCTCCATTCCTCGAATGTTCTTCCCTCCTGTGCCCAAGTTTACAGGGTAGAGCAGGAAAGAAAAGCAAGGAAATAAAATAGCTTCTTGCCCTGACTGGTGTGGCTCTGTTGGCTGTGTGTCATCTCCCAAAGCAACAGGTCACCAGTTCGATTACCAGTCAGGGCACAGACCTGAGCTGCGGGTTTGTCCCAGGTCGGGGCACACGAGATGCAACTGATCGATGTTTCTCTACTTCTCTTTATCCTTCCCTCCCCCTCTCTCTAAAAATAATTTTTAAAAAAAACAATTGCTTTTTTAGTTTCACCTTATTTTTGGAGATAGTGTTGGGATGGAGGCTGGCCAGTCCCAAGGTCTGTGAAGTGAATTAGCAAGCTGCAAACCCAGGAAATTCGGTGGTGTAAGTCCAGTCCCACGGGAGAGCTGATGTTTCAGTTCTAAGGCCACCGAGGAGGAGGAACAGCTTTTAAGCCTCACCCCTCCCTCGTCCCCTTATGCCCCCGCCACACCTGAACAACCCATGGGACGGTCTGCGTGCCCCCTCCCCCTGCTCTGGCAGGAGCTCCCACCCAGGCCCAGGCCCTAATCACAGTTAAACCCACTGCAAACCTGAGTCAGAGACCCTCCCTCCTCTCCTGCGACTCTTCGATTATGTAAGTAACAAACCTTTTTACACTCTTTTGTGCACGCCAGGTGTTATCAGTCTGGACATCCAAGACTCACTTGGGGTGGGGGCCCATCTGCCTCTGAAGGGACCATAACAGCACATACTGAAAATAAGTGATTATTTGTTTACCACTGCATGTGTGACCCTGACTGTAAAGATAATAGACACTATTGTCTATCTGTGTATTGTTATCATGCTTCAGGAATGCCCGGTTCCAAAAGAACTCATCCTCCTGGTAAGACATCCTACTTGCAAAGACTTTCCAAAGTATACTGGTTTTGAAGAACCATAGAAACTAGTTTCTCTCATGTGTATCATCATTCCTCTCTTGTTGGCCAAAGTGTGTCTGGTGGACTATGGTGTAAGAACAAACTGGTATGTGACTCATGGCTCATTCACTCACTCACTGTGTGCTTACTGAATGCCCACTGCAAGACGGACACTGCTCTGAGCAATGCGGGTAACAGCATAGTACAGACAAAACCCCTGCCCTTGTGGGGTTTATATTCTAGGGAGGTGGGGTAGAAAAATAATAATAAATTATATAAATTAGAAGATAATAAGTGCTTTGGGAGGGGAATGCAACAGAGCAAGAAAAGTGCAAAGCCCTAAGGCAGAGATGGGGAGTTGGAAATTTTAAGTAGTTTGGTTTCACTACTGTTGATCACCAAGTATTGTAGATCCTCATTTCCCAGGCCCATGCTAGGATTGTACTTCCCTACTCTATTAAAGTTAGGAATAACCATCTGACTAGCTTTGGCCAGTGAAGAGCAGAAGTAACATGTCATTTCAGAAGGTTTAAGAATAGTGCATGAGCCCTGGCTGGTGTGGCTCAGTGGATCGAGTGCCAGCCTGTGAAGCAAGGGGTCACCTGTTCAATTCCTAATCAAGGCACATGCTTGGGCTGCAGGGCCAGGTCCCCAGTAGGAGGCACATGAAAGGCAACCACGCATTGACGTTTCTCTCCCTTTCTCCCTCCCTTTCCCTCTAAAAATAAATAAAATCTTTTTAAAAATAAAAGATTATCTTTAAAAAAGGATAGTGCATGGTTCCCCACATGCACTACCCTCTGCAGCAGTCACTGCAAACACGCCAAAAGGAAGCTTCAATCTGCCAGAATCCCTGCCTGTGATGAGCTAAAGCCCATGCAAACTTAATATGTCAGGTGTGAGCTGTGCGGTGATTAAGCTAGTGAGATCTGGGGGACTGTTTGTTATGCAGAATAACCTGGGTTATCCTAACTAATGCAAGTAGTCAGAGTAGACCTTTGTAAGGTGACAGGTGATGGTATGGTGGCTTGAACCTGAATGGCCATAGTGGAAAATATGAAAAGTCAACAGAATCTGGATATACCCTCATGTAGAGAAAAGAATTAAGTTCTACATGACAGAAAACATGAGAACAGGGACGGCAGACCACACTGGTTCTAGCGGTGTGTTAGCAACATCTTGTGTGAGTAACGACTTTGATGAGCAAACCTTATATTCTGGCAACAGTCTGGGAGCAAATCACCTACCTAGTAGGCCTACAACCGCATAAACAACCCACTAAGTATTAAAAGTAAAAAAAAAAAGTGTTTGTGGCCCACTAACTTTGACTTCTGAAGCAATATTGCCCTCTAGTGATGAAAGAGAAAATGAATTTAGAAAAATCTAGAAAGTGGCAACCAATATCACAGAGACGTGTATTTTCAAATTTTGGGTCTCTGTTCTGTGACAGGATATTTTATAAAATTCTTGATCAGGAGATATCATTAGAAGTTCTATGTCAGGGAAAATAAAATCCATTATTGCTCTTCAAAGTTATCCATAATTTCCCAGAAAGCAGCGATCCGAAACCCATTGGTTAACACTATTATAGGTATAAGATTTAGCAGTATTTGTAGTGATATCAACAACTCAAATATTTTGTAATCGATAAAAGAAAAACGATGTTTAGTGAGTGTAACTGGGAATCCCTGAATTTAGATTTTGGGGATTTGTTGCCGTCGTCATTTCAGTCCATTGCACAAATGCAGGATGGTGGTGAGCCTCCTGGCTATAAACAGTGGCTTTTTTAAAATCATCTTCCGAAGCTCAACATGAAGTAGTAGAGAGATGTAGCTACCAAAATGACTCTAGTAATAAACAGTTTATCCACATGAACTAATATGTCCACTGAACTTTGTATTGGCATAACCAGTATGTCTATTTGATCATCTTGAGGAACAAATACGGTTGCATCTGTTTCTTCTACACTGGGCCAGAACCCCAATACTTCAGATTGGCTGGCTGGAGGCACTCTGCCTCTCAAAGGACCTCTCTTCTTGCCACCACTTACTCAAGTACTCCAAGGACACTGTCCAGAATACCTGAACATATTTCTTCAATGCCTTCTGGACAGCAATCTGAAGATCTGACCCATCCACCTGCAGACCAAACTTTTGGTTACCATATTTGTTGCCATATTCCTCTCACTGTTCCTTTCAATCCCTACCCAGGTACGGACCACAGTGGAGTCCCTCCAGATTACAGCTCTCTGGTGTGAGACCTAAATGTTCAGCAGTCTTTCCAAAGCGCACCCATTGTGCCCTGTTGTAAGATCTGGGGCAATTCCAGATCCAGACAGCCACAAATTAGCTCAAAACCGGATTTCCCCTAAGACCATCTGGTAACAAGCAAGATTCCGCAGTCTAAACTCATGCTGCCCTCCCTCAATGAAAGCTATCTCTAACCATCCAGAACGTAGTAGTCATGAGCTACTCTTAAGAAGTGAAAAATATTTATACATTATCTCCCAATAGCCACCTTGGTCTCCAAGGAACGAATTACTTGCTCTGAAGCAAACTTTGATCTCTACATATTAAAGGTATTAAAAAATTGGCCTCCATCAAGCCACTTTTTAAAGTCCCATTATACAATTCCCCAAGAGCAGTGGATGGCTCCTTACTGTGTACTAACTTACTTAAGAACCACAAAGGGTGTTCCCTGCACAAAACTGTGTCTGCACAGAGTGACTGTGTCCACCCTGCAGAAAGACGGGAGGCCGTGTTGTCAAAGGTAAGCTCCTCTTACATCCACATCCAAAGCTCAGTCTGTGCGCTATGTTTAAGCACAGATCCTATCCCTCTAGAAATACAGCCTACAAATCTAAATATGTGTATTAAAGGTCCCAGCTACAAAAATGACTCTCTTGTTCAGGAAGGGGTCCGTCCTGTCTCTGTAGAGTGACACAAACACATGTACTGAAGGCATCTTTGGATGTTCATCGTTGCTTTGTTGAAAATAGGAAAAATTTTGAAAGTATGGCATTTACCATAAAGGAATGGGCAGCTTAAATTATGCTATATCCATATGATGAATACTAGGCAGCTTTTAAAAGAATAAAGCGCATCTATGCTTTGTGGAAAAAAATCTGGGTATGATGTATTATTTCTGGAATAACCAGAGCAGCTAACAGAGATTCCTGCCAGGCGGAGAGACCGCATTCTGTAGCACCCAGAGGAGTGGCCACAGGGAGCAGCAGCACGGCTACACTTCTTTCCACGGGTCCCCACCTCCCCGCTCCCCCTTTACAGCGTCCGTCTGTTCCATGATGCCACGCCTCTGGTTCCATTTTGCTCATTAGTTTATTTTGTTCATTAGACTCACTTTATAAGTGAGATTGAGTCTAAATGTTCCCTAAATGGTAAAAATGAGACTTTCAGGTTACATAGCTCAACCAAGACAGATTGTGCAATTTTGGAACCTTGAATATTTAATTTTTTTTGAAAAGCAATTTTTAGCAAAGGCTTCCTTGCACACCATTTCTAAATTACTTTTTAAAAAACATTTACCAAGCCCTGACTGATGGAGCTCAGTGGGCTATGAACCAAAGGGTCACCAGTTCGATTCTCAGTCAGGGTGCATGTCTGGGTTGCAGGCCAGGTCCCCAGCATGGGGCGCTTGAGAGGCAACCACACACTTATATTTCTCTCCCTCTTTCTCCTTCTCTTCCCCTCTGTCTAAAAATGAATAAATGAAATCTTTTAAAGGAAAGAAAAGAAAACATTTACCAAATGGTTGGTAACTAAGGCAACATACTACTGTGGGAAATCATTGTCTAGGGAGACAGAACTTCTGCACAAACCCCTTCACCTTGGGGAAAAGTGGTTTAAAACAGTAACGTGGATTTATGTCCAAAGCAGATAAAAAAAGAATAAAACCTCGTTTTTATTTGTTCTGTAATTTTAATGTAATTGAGACAGACTGCTACAATATTTCAGATTCCACAGAGAACCGCATGCTTTTGCTGTTAAAGACCATTGCAGAAACATCTGAACTTTACCTCGTAAGAAATGAATAAGGAAGATTTCAAGAATTTTTGTGAGCACACGATCATTCACAGCAACCTTCTAGATACTTTCTAGATAATTGTCACCTGTACCCCACCCGCCACTGAAGGATTCAAAGCTCCTGAGCTCAAAGTGACCAAAACTCACCACATTAGTATAATTAGTAGTCTGAAGCTTGGCTTAAATGTTTGAAGAACAGCAAGCACCAAATACTGAACACCAAATATATTACTGTTTCTATGAAGTTATAATTCATGAACAAAAGTCAGATTTAAATTTTCTTTACTCGGTGCCTATGAAGCCTTCATCTTAATGCTACCCATGGCATCACAGGTATTAGAAATCCAACAATTCATTTTCAGCATTCTGCAGTAATCACCATTTTCAAAAGTTGTAATAAACATCAGCATGTTACACTAACACAATTTTCTACACAAGGATTTTGTCATATTATCAACTCTTAATCTCACTAAGTGATAAAACGCAAAAAGCTGTACGAGACAAAACACCATGGAATTTTTTAATATTCCCCTTCCCCAGTTGTTAGCTGGCAGCACTCTGCTTTTTAAGAGAAAGCGATGAAATATCAGAAATTTTGCATCCAGTGTTTGACTTCAACCTTTGACTTTCTTATCGTCTTCTGGTACCACCATATCCTAAATGAGAAGAGTAAAATTTATATTAATTTTTAAAATGCCCTGGAATTGCTTATAAAGTCGCAACAATCACACACATTACTGTTAACAAATGAATGAGAGAGAAGGGAGGAGGACGAGGGTGCTGGTGGAGCAGGCCGTGCAGGACAGACACACTGCAGCGCCTCCCCCACACAGCCCCCACTGTGCAATCATCAAGTCTCCCGAACCTGCTGCTTGCCGAGAGAACTTTTAGTCCTGCAAACCGAAGGAGAGGCATTCTATGGTGGCGCCAATGTGGCACCAGCAACACTCAAGGTCTAAGCCAAAAGCAGTAGGTCAGCGGAGCCCCAGCCGTGCCCTGCTCCAGCAGTAAATACAGAAACGTGGGGGGAGTTTCTGACGTCCCAGTGCACCCACATGCGCACCTGCCGACAGGTGACAGAATGACAGTGTTCCCACCTGAAAAGTGCCTCCGTTTTTTTCAGTTTCCCTTTAGGTTATTTGGTAATGTTTTCTGATGTTCTCTTTTGTCCTATGTCCTATGTAGTTGTATTTTTATACTTGTATATCATCCTCTCCTTTTCTCCCCAAAGTAACCACTGTCATACGATCTAACACCATGGGTTAGTTTTGCTTGTTTTTAAACATGAATGTTGTAATCATTGTTGTATATATTCTTTGGTGTCTAGTTTTTATTTTTATTTGGCAGAACTACCCACATTATTGGATACAACTGTTTATTCATTCTCACTTTTGCACAGTATTCCATGTTATAAACATAACTCAGTTTATTCGTCCACTTTCTGATAGTCCAGGTGGAGACTGTGATGAGCAGGGATGCTGTGAACATTCCTGTGCTTACTGTTTGGTGTACAAGCACAGGCACCTCTGTTGCTATGTATCTGAGAGTGAAACTGCGGAGTCTTGGATATGCTTATGTTCAATTAGGAATGGCAAACAGTTTTTCAAACTGACTGTTAATTCACATTTACTGCAGCACTATGAGAATGTCACTCCTACATTTCAAAACATATTTAGATATACTGTACCAATTTCAAGACTTAATCTTTGTTCTGTAACTTCCCCTGCTGAAGAAAACAAACTCAATCCACGGCACCCCATTAGTGCCTCGTTACCCACCACCTCCCATTCTCTGCTAATTACCTGGGTGTTTAACTCCCAGCAGTTTTTGTTTTTTAGTATCTTTGCTTTTTTGCAAAACATCCTTTTAAAAACTGCAATAACCATTATAATCAAATTTTTGACAATTATTTAAAGTATGGCTCAATACATTTTTATTGAGTTTTGCTGAATTTAAAAAGTTCAAACTTCTACCTAGAAAATTCCATCTTAGAGCTTAAAGGACCCCCCGATTACAGAATTAAACAGATATGGAAACCAACATCCAGGAAGGTTTTAGATAAAACCTTGGTTAATGGTAACAGTCTAAACCAAATTCTTGTTTGATTTTCAAAGAATGTTTAGAAGTGACAGGAAAGAATGAGTCTAAATTATATTTTAATCTCAGTTAATCATGCTGTTAGTATTTCTGGTGTATATATTAACTAAAACCATGATTGTTGAATATATAGGTAATCATCTTCCTAAGTTCCAAAACTATTTCTACACTGTACTGCCATGTGACAGGAACTTCTATATTTTTGCTCTTACCTGATGCTGTTCTGGTTTTTGTCTCTGAACTTGAACATGCTGAAGAGCAACCTGAGCCTCCACGAAACGGTGAGTAAGCCTGGCTACCCCACGTGCTGGAGTATGAGGGGCGATAAGATGAGTGGGACCAGGAGTCTGAAAAGGGTGTCGCCGCTCTATAAAGACAGAAAGTGTGTCAGGCATCCTTCTTGTGCCTTTCATTTTTAAATACCTTCCAATCCCTAAGCTATCGAAAAAAAGTCTTTATCAAGTAATTTTTCTTCACTGTTCTGGTACATTAGGATTAATATGAAACAAATACTGTTCTATATTTCTGTTACAATCATTGCCATAGGGGAAGGAAGTGAAATGGAGAAATGGCTCTTTCCTTCTGAATTTGCACTTGAGTAAAATCTACACTTAAACTACCGATAATATTGAAGACATTCCAAAATCTGGCTCCAAGTTTGGTCCAGCCTTGCTTCTTCCATTCGCCTACCAAACCAAACTGCTAATTGTTCCCCAAACATTGTGCTATTTCTTCCTAATCTCTTACTCAAATATCAAGTAAACAATCTTTTTCCTGTATTATATTATCTATAAGGATGACACAAGAAGGAAAAACACAATGAAAGAAAATAACATACACAATATGGAAAAAGGCATATATTCTTCCCCCATCCCCAAAGAATCTGACTTAAAAGGGCAATGTCACCCTAATTTATTTTCCTTAACAAAACTAAATCTAGTCAAATTGTAAGCAAAACAAAGAGCTCTTTAAAGAAAAGCCCAAGTGAGATAAATGCAAAGCCTACCTATTGCTGCCGAACAAATATCCCAGGATTCCCCCCGTTCCCAAGCCGGTCCAGAAACCTGGTCCTGAATCTCCATGTCCTTGTTGTCTGGTGAAAGCGCTGCCAAAACCAGAAGTTGCACCAAAGGGTCCTAGAGATAAAGACAATTTATTACGTATCCTCGTCTAAACAAACCGCAGCCTACAGAACCAAAGATAATAGGAAAATTTCAATTATTTCAGCTGTACTATTTTTAATAGTATTCAGTTCTCAACTTACAAACAAGTTGTATTCAAAAAGTGTATTTGTAAAATACGAGTTTATAACTAAGGATATATTTTGGGATGAAGGGGACTTCCTATAGGGTTACACTGCCTTGTTTAAGATGAGCTACTAGATGATGACTCCCACTTGTCAAATTACTTCCTTTCTGCATCATAAACATCTCTGAACACTCCAAGTGATAGCTATATAATGGAGAAATCCAAGTGGAGACAGCCGGATGCTCGTATCTGGTGGGAAGACCAGTCTTAAAGGGACCAAAAAAGTATCTTCTGCTCAGAGGAAGTTCTTTTTTTAACTGATGAATAATACACATGAAGTGTGCTCATCAAACAGGTGAAGCATAACAGTTTGTACACATGTACCCATGCATGTTAACTACTACCCACATCAACTGAACATTTCTAGCACCCAGAAGGCTAGAAAGGATTAACGATTCCCAACAGATAATCAGCCACATCAGAGGTGTTTCTGACTTCTCTCACCATACTGTATAGTTCTGTCCATACTTGAACTCTTTATAAATAGAGTCATATGGCAGGTATTCTTTTGTGTCTGGTACATCTTATCCATGAGAGTTGATCCTACTATTGTACCTATCAGGTTTTGGGCTTTTTAAAACTGATGTGTGGTATTCCATGGGGTTAAAAGAAAGCATGATGTCTTATTATAATGTTAATGGACATCCTATCTCCAGTTTTTGGCTATTGGGCATGAAACTGCTATGAACACTCTTGTGCACGATTTTTTGTGTGCACATACTTTCTCTTCGGTATGAATCCAGGAATGAAATTACTGAGTCATGGCGTAGGCATGTGTTTAGGAGATACCTACCGTTTTCCAAAGTGTTTTACCATTCTAACTCCTACCAGCAAGTTCCAGTCAACTACTCGGTACTCTGTCTTTGTAAACATTATAGTGGTTAATATGGCTTCCCTACCGTTGTAATCTTCATTTTCTAGAAAACTAATCATGCTAAGCACCTTTTCATATTTTTATTGGACATCTGGATATCATCTTTTATTATAAAATGGCTATTCAAGTCCTCTGTCCATTTTTAAAATTGGATTGTCTGTCTTAGGTTTGTGAGAGTTCTTTATACACTCTAGATACAGGTCCTTTGTCAGACAGAGGTCTTATAAATATGTTCTTCAAGTGTATAGCTTGCCTTTTCACTCTTTTAATGTTTTCTTTCGATTATGAGACATTATCAATTTAAATAAAGTCTAATTTATCCATCTTTTACTTCATGGCTGGTGTTTTTTATATTCTAAGAAATTTTTGCCTATCCCAAGGTCATGACAAATATTTTCCTACATTTTTAACTAGAGGCTTATTTTTTTATCTTTTATGTTGAGGTCTATAATACTTGAATAAATATTTATCTATGGTGTGCGACAGTTTAAGATAAATACTTATTACCAAATCTGATCAGAAATGATTAAGATGATTTACAATTCATTAATCGTGCACCCTTAAAATAGTAATCACAAATATTTGTATAGAGAAAAGATCAGAAGAGGCAAAAGAAGTTTAAAGTGAAAAATAAAACGAGAAGACAAATCTGCCCTGGTTCCCTGTGCAACCATGTTCTACTTCAGAAACTGCACGGATCCATACCTCACATCTCCCCCCTTACCGCCGCCGCCTAGGCAGACCATACCTGTGAACCCTGGCTTGAAGCCTGGGGGAGGGGGTCCTGCTGCGCTGGTGAATCCCTGATAATGGTGTGAATTTGGAGGATGCTCAGAATATGGTGGAGGAGAATCTTGACCATCACTGAGGAACAACTTATAAACTCCAAAGGCAACAGCAAGTAACACCACGATGGTAACCAATCCACTGACGCCACCGGAGCCTGAGGTGTACAGCTTTTTATAATAATCGGAGAAGGCGTTAGAGCCATGGTTCCATCCAGACTCTCTCGGTTTCTTGAGGCCGTGCTCTGTGTAATCTAAGTGGTACTCCAAGCCACAGGAACCCCTTAGTACATACTGGTCTTCAGAGGACTCATAGCCTTCACAGCTCACCACCGTTTTTCCAAATCTGTACGCAACATCTAAATCGGTCTTACATTCCCACTATGAAAAAGAACAGAAGTGGGTTATTAGAACCAAAAGATTTGTTTTCTCTTCATATATATCACTTGTGCTATCTAGCTGTCATAAAACTACAAAATGAGGCAATGATAAATTGTACAAAATGAGGAATGATAAATTAAATTCAGGACAATGGAAGAAGGGAAGCTAGCAGCCTCCAAGATACCAATGACGTTAATGTTCTACTTCTTCAGCTCGGCGGTGGGTACCTGACTGCTCATTTTATCGCTGTTCCTTATTCTTTACATATAGATGTAGGAATTACTTTGTACATACTAAGTATTCCCTAATTTACGCATTTCAGCAAGTATTCTAAATGTCAACTTTTTACCACTATTGTTCAAGATGCTTTCTTTCAAAATGGGTATTTTTAATGTTGAGGCTCAAAAATCAGCATCATATGTGAAGATCTCATAACTACATACAGTGTCAGAGATAGTATATAACCTTCTGAGAAAAAACTTTTCTACACAAATTTTTTAAAACCATGGACTAACTTTCCAGGGTCCAATACTATAAGTAATTCTCTTAAGGTTTTTTAAGATATTTCAAAAAATGCAAAAAGAATCCACACTAGTCTCTAAAATTTCCAACTTGAAAGAAGCCCAGGTTTAATTTAAATTCTATAACTACATTTTGAACTGAATAGGTAATATGCCTCTTCAACAACATTTAAAGAGATACAAGCTAAAACAGATTTGATTGGTTCTACTGCCTTTCTGTAAGTTTTTCTATAAGAGGAAAACAAATTATCTTCTCTCAAACTTCAGATACACCATTTTCATTTTTATAACAGCTTTATTGAGATATAATTCACATATAATTCACCCATTTCCATGGTTTTTAGTACATTCCCACAGTTGAATATACTAAAACTATCACCACAATCAATTTGGGAATATTTTTATTGCTCCCCCAAAGAAATCCCATATCCATCGGCAGTCACTCCCCATTTCCCCCAAATCTCCCAGCCCGAAGCAGCCACCAATCAGTCTGTACGGATTTCCCTATTCTGGACATTTCATGTGGTCCTAAATGACTGGCTTCTTTGACTTAGCATAGTATTTTCAAGGTTAACCCCATGTTGCAGCATTTCAGTACTTCACTCCTTTCTATGGCTGAATAACACTCCACTGTGGGGATGTGCCATATTTTGTTTATTCATTCATCATGATGGACATTTGAGTTGTTTCTACTTTTTGGCCATTATCAATGATGCTGCTACAAACATTTACGTATAAATTTTTGTGTGGACATGTTTTCAAGTCTCTGGGGCATATTCCTAGGACTGTAATGGTTGGGGCATATGGTAATTCTACATTTAACCTTTAGAAGAACTGCCAGTTATCCAAATTGCGCTATTTTACTTCCTAACAGCAATGTAAGGAGAGTTTCTACACATCCTCATCAACATTTGTTATTATGTCTTTTAGATTATAACTTCCCATTGGGTGATAACCGGTACCTTATAGTGGTTTTGACTTGTTTTTCCCTGGTGGCTAATGATGCTGAACATTTTTTCATGCATTTGTTGGTCATCTGCTACCTTTGAAGAAATGTCCAGTCAGATGTTTTGCCCACTTTCAAACTTGGCTGTCTTCCCAGTGAGTTGTAGTAATTCTTTCTATACTCCAGATACAAGTTGCCTATCAGATGCATGATTTGAGCAGCTTTCACCCACTGTGTAGCTGTCTTTTCATTTTTTTGATGGTGTCCTTTGAAGCCCAAAAGTATTACATTTGGATAATGCAATTTTTTTATTTTGATGTCCTTGTTCTTGTCGCTATATCATTTTATTTTTTAAATAGTTATATTTGGAGGAAGATTTATAAGCTTGCTGATTTAGGTAAATAAAGAAAGCTAAATTTCTACTGGTATTTCATGTTAATTTTCACTTCATGTTAAGTGTTAATACACACTTAATAGTGCATACTAAAAGTGGCCAAATTAAATTTTTGGAATCAGAGCAGGCTCTCTCCTGCTACTAAACGTAAGTCAGTGTATGGTATCGCCCACGGGTCTCTGCTCATGCTCTCCCCTTCTCCACCTCTTCAGCTCTGAAAGTCTCGCCCTTCCTTCCTAACACAGCACGTACCTTCTCTAAGTCTTCCCCAGTCCCTCCAATGTTATAAATGACATGACTTTATAACACTTTGTTGGCACCTACATGTAATTTGAATGTGTATCTTAGCTCTTCTACTAGGAAGTTTCTTTAGTAATCCATTTTTGTGTACAATTTCATGTGTTTAATGAATGCCTTTACCATTAGCATCTTTTCTTTCCATCAAGAAAAAAAGGTTGCCCTGGCTGGTGTGGCTCAGTGGATTGAGCATCGGCCTGTGAACGGAAAGGTCGCTGGTTCAATTCCCAGTCATGGCACATGCCTCTGTTACAAGCCAGGTCCCAAGTTGAGGGATGCACAAAGGGCAACCACACATTGATGTTTCTCTCTTCCTCCCTCTCCCTTCCCATTTAAAAATAAATAAATGAAATCTTTTTTTTAAAGACTATAAAAGTAAAATGAGTGGGATTCTTCTTTAACCTGGAGATTCTGTGATTCAGTTAACAACACTGGGGGAGAATGATGTGAACTATCAGGCAATAAACACTCTCTCTGCACTGCACAGACCATGCACACAGGTGACCACACTGATGGAAGGGGAACCATCAACAGAGGTTTCTTGCAAATGATTGATTAGCTGCCTTAAATCCTTTTTGAAAGCAGGCAGAGTACAAAGTAAAAATATATTAGTATTAATTTTAACTGAATTCATTTAATAAAATCTATTCCATTTCTAAATAACACATTTTGGAACTTCCAGAGGATGGTCCACCCTAAGTACAAAACGCCAGAGTCCCAGAGACAAAACAAATAAAGCCCACTGAAATGTTTCTGTTCAGAAGTGGCCGCCCTCAGTTCTAAAACAACTTTAAAATCAAGTGTCTGAAGCACAGAAGGGACACGTGTACACCCACTGTTTACAGACTACCACCCCTTACCACCTTAACTTTATTTCTTAAGGGCAGGTTGGTATTCTTTGAAGAAAGACAAAAAAAATGACAACCAGCAGAAATCCTGTATTCTCCCAGAGTATACGAAGAGTTTTGAAAATTTACTACTGTCTTAGAAAGAAGTTATGGAATGAAAATCACAATGAATACTTCCAGGCTTTAAAATCAGTTCATTTCTTTCGGAAGCTGTTTCCTCTGAAGAATGAACAACTTATTTATATTTACATGGTTTAGGTTAACCTGAGATTTTTCTATATGTGCTTCCCAAAATTACTGATAATGGCCCAATAAACACTTTATTGAACAACAATTCCATTTAGACCGCCATCAATGTAATGAATGTTACCTGCACATCGTAACCATCCCAGCCGTTGTTCTGACACTGAACGACTCTCGGCGTATAAGCATCACACCCAGCGGTGCCCCCGACACATCTCAGCTGTGGGATCGGATCCAGCCTCCGGGAGGTGGTATAGCGGTCATGGTGGAGGGTAAGAGCTTTCACGTCCCGCAACAATACTCTGTCTGAAACAGGAAGAACAGAGCAGAGTAAACATCTTGGCAAACACCGAAAGTCGCCCTAGCAAAACTCTTGTCATTCTATCTATACGCAGTCATTCTCGCCTTCTGAGGACGACTAAGTGAAGATGAAACAGCCCCCAAAGCTGTACCAACTGCATTCAGTCTCTCGCACAAATTTCAGGTGGTCACACTGTTAAGGCCTCCCTTCATTTCAGGCTGGATGCTCACCTCCCAAACTGCTTCTATATCATAAGTGCTACATAAATCTTGCAAAATAGGCCCAAAAAGTTCATTATCCTGACATGTCCTGCTGCACATTAGTGGTTAATTAAAATGGCAGAAAATATACATCAATGTTCCTGAAGCATATTTAATGACTTAAATGTCTGTCAGCAGATGAATGGATTAAAGTTTTCGCCCTGACCAGTGTGGCTCAGTAGGTTGGGTGTCCTCCCACAAAGCAAAAAGTTGCTGGTCAGGGCACGAGCCTTGATTATGGGTTTGGTCTTGCTCAGGGTGGGGTCACAGCACATGTGAGAGGCAACCAATGTATATTTCTCTCTCGCATCTGTTTCTCTCCCTTTCTTTCTTCCTCCCATCCCCTCTCTCTAAAAATGAATAAATTCCTTAAAAAAAATACTTAAATATACCAACATCAGAAGTTTTCCCAAAAAAGAACCACCCAAGTAACCCTACAGTCGCCAGATCATCTCACAGTAAAATTCAAAGTCCAAAAGCACCAACCATAGAATGATAGCTTCCAACTCGCTTTTGGGTTCACACCCTTCATTACGAGCAGAGAGCCAAGAAATTACTAAAAGCATGAGGAAAGTCCCTAACGTGGAATACTATAACCAGGCCCAAACAAACCACAAAAGCAAGCTGGAGAAAAGAGAAACTATATAGGGACAAGAAATTTTTTAAATATATTTTTAAATCTATGATATCCTCAAAGATATAAAGCAATCATTTTTAAAGGAAATACTCAGAGAACAAAACAAGACCTTCTGGGAATTAAAATCATGGCAGCTTGAGATGAAAAATGCAATAGAACTATTGGAAGTTAAGGGTAAGGAAATCTCCTAGAAAGCAGAGCAAAAAGACAGAAAGCGGGCAGGGAGGTGGATTACAGGACTGGTTCAGGAACTCTAAAAAGCCAACAGGGGTTCCAGAAAGAAAGGCTGGAGAAATCAGATGGAACAAGCTTCAGTGATACACTTCAAGGAAAGCTCCCACAACCAAAGGATGAGAGCCGTCATGGTAAAAGAAAATGGCCTCAAAGCAGAACCGCACAAAGGCCTCTCACAGGGAAATCTTAGAGCACTGGAGACAATAACTGCCAGAAGAAAAGGGGAAAATAGGTCACATACAAAAGATAAAGAATTAGAAAAGCTTCCAACATCTCAACAGGCTAGAAAAAGAAAATGAAGAAATGTCTTTAAAAATTCAGCAGCTCTGATACTCAACACCAAACAATCCCATTAGAAAAATGTGCTGAGGACCTGAACAGACACCTCTCCCATGAAGCCATACAAATGGCCATCAGATCTATGACAAGATGTTGAACTTCACTAGCTACTGGGGAAATGCAAATCAAAACTACAATGCAATACCACCTCTACCACCTCACAGCTGTCAGAATGGCCATTACCAACAAGACAAGTGAATGAGTGCTGGAGAGACTGTGGACAAAAAGGAAACTTCACTCACTGCTGGTGGGAATGTAAACTAGTACAGACACTATGGAATACAACATGGCAAGTCCTCAAAACACTAAAATTAGAGTTACCATATGACCCAGCAATCCTTCTTCTGCTATCTACCTGAAAAACTTGACAACAGTTACTCACAAAGATTTATGCTCCCCTCTGTTCACTGCAGCATTACTCACAGTGGCCAAGACACAAAGATAATCCAAGTGCCCTTCGACAGAGGAATAGATAAAGATGTGGTTTGTATTATTTGGAGCACTACTCAGCCATAAGAAAAGGTGTAACAATACCGCCCTGGCTGGTGCAGCTCAGTGGACTGAGCGCTGGCCTGTGAACCAAAGGGGCCTGGTTCAATTCCCAGTCAAGGCACATGCATGGGTTGCAGGCCAGATCCCCAGCAGGTGGATCTCTCCCTCTCTTTCTCCCTCCCCCCAACTCTAAAAAATAAGTAAAATCTTAAGAAGCAGAATGACATTTGCGACAACATGGATGGACCTTGAGAATATTACAATAAGTGAAACAAGCCAGTCAGAAAAAGCTAAGAACCATATAATTTCACTCATATGTAGAATATAAAATTGAAATTCATAGACACAGACAGACAACAGCTGAAATTCATAGACACAGACAGACAACAGCATGGTGGTTACCAAGAGGGAAGAGAGTGGGAGAATAGTAAAGGATAAAGGAAGCCAAATATATGGTGACAGAAGATGATTTGACTTCGGGTAGTAGGCACATAATGTGATATACAGATCACGTACCATAGAAATAAGTAAAAACTAGAACTGTTCATTTCTATCATGTATCAGAGAAATGTATACTTGAATCTTATTTAAGTATTAAATAAAGTTGTTTTTTTATTCCCCTGAGTCTCCATCTGTAAACTTCCTTTTTATATTTAAGAATTCGTTAGGACTCAACTAATTCATTTTTCATTACAGTTTTTAAATTATAATTCTAATTAATGTCTATTTATATACAACTTTCTAAGACCACATAAGGAAAATGTGCAGACATTTAAATCCAACTTGGCATTTTATTTAGCAGTAATAAAACATCCACATCAAATGGATCACTCAAGTACTTGTAAATACACCTCTCTCTCACTTCAGCATTTAAGGATAAAATAAGAGACTACAGAAATAAACCTGTTGCTTAAGTTTAAAAACATAGGCATTTCCTATCACCAAATCACCTATCACAATAATCACAAATATGTGATATTGGTACACTTTCCACCAGGCCTTAACATCTTTGCTCCTCAGAACAAAAAAAATTTAAATGTTTTGAAATAATTTTTATTCTAATTTAATAGCACACATCACTTATTAAAAGGAAGTCAGTATATTTGTGCTGTATACAGACATATATATATTAATTACAAGTAATATTATTGATCCCATAAAAAAATTCATTAGATAGCCTGGATTGGTGTAGCTCAGTGGACTGAGCGCAGGCCTGCGAACCAAAGGGTTGCTGGTTCCATTCTCAGTCAGGGCCCATGCCTGGGTTGTAGGCCAGGTCCCCAGTAGGGGACACGCGCGAGACACAACCATATATTGATGTTTCACTCCCTCTCTCCTTCCTTTCCCCTCTCTAAAAATAAATAAATAAATAAAAAATTTAAAAAATCTTTAGATAATTCCAGTAACATAAAAGTAATAAAAAAGAAACTTTTATAGTAATATAAAAGAAACTTTTCCCTAAAAATTCTTTAGATAATTCTAGTAACATAAAAGTAATATAAAAGAAACTTCTAGTATTATAAAAGAAACTTTTCCCTAAAAATAATTTATCATGTCCCATCACAAAAAAAATAATAGTAAGATGAAAATATTTCTTAAGTTCAAGAGTACGGTGAAAAACAATGAGAAAAGCTGGCGTAACTCAATGTACTTCACTGGAACGGTCAGAAAAAGAAGCATGAGTTCGGTTCACGTAAACATGAATCTGCTAACCCACCTACCTACCGGCCTGCGGCCCTGTCCCACGAGTGTGACTCAGACGCTGCAGGTGTCAAAGCAACTGCCAGCCATAGCAACAGGCAGCCATGACAACAGCGGGAGTCGGAGACGTCAGACAGTCAGGACAACAAAGCGAGAGGCGCAGGTGAGCGTCGAGCTTTCCGGCCAGACTCCCGGGATCAGGGCCGTGGCCGAGGAAGGTGAAAGCGGGGACGTTAGGAACACTGAGTTGCCACCCGCTGCACCAACTCCGCAACAGTCCCCACTCTCCCGGCTGACGCCTGGGAGGCGAGAAGGCGCCAGAAGGGCACAGATGAATAGCGAAGGGGCTGAAAAAGAGGAATTAGGGCGGAAAAGTTCAAGGGGCGGCGGGGCGGCGAACAGAAATCGTCGCCCACGGGGCCTCGTAATGTAAAAAGGCGACAGGAAGGGGCAAGTGAAGACGGCACTCACCTGGGTCTTTCCAGCCCTGAGCAGGGCCTACGATCAGAAGCAAAAGGAGACCGAGGAAAGGGCAGCGTCTATCCGCGCCCGGCCCACCCGCCACGGCCATGGCACTAGGCGAAGATGGTGCGCGGCTGCCAGGCACTCGTGGACTGGAATCAGACCTGTGGAAATCCGCGCGCAGCTGCACAGGGACGCCAAGAACGCTGGCCTCGAGAAAGGGACAGTCGGTCGACAGTCGCAACAGCTATGGACGTCCGTGAGCCTGCCTTACGTCACTACCGCTGAGGCGCTTTTAGGATCCTGAGTGGTCGCCGCCGGCCCCGCCCCTGAGGCGGCGGGGGACCGGGCGCAGCGGTTGAGGGCGGGGCGAAAGGAGTGACGCAATCTACGGGCCGGGCCAAGGGCTGCTGTCTGGGAGATTCTCCGTGTAGGTGCTGATGTTCTGGAAGAGTGAAACCATTGCAATGCGAAATCTAAGATGTATGTACTCAGCCAAGTCAGGCATCTCCAAAACCTCAGTAACCTTCCCTGGGAAGTTGATGTGCTTTGCTCAACTTTGTTTTCAGCACCTAGTTGGCTACACAGAGAATTCAACCAAAAGATAACATGGAAATACACTGTCTTGTTTTAAAGGCTCAGAGCCTTCACATATTCCTTCTGCGTGGTGGCAGTAAGCGCTTAGAAAATATCAGGAGGAGAAACTACTGCCTAAATAAAGAATCAGCCAGAGGAAACAATTCTAGGAGGCTCTCATTCATTTATTCAACTTATATAGACTGAATACCTAATGTATGTCAGGTACTGTTTTACGCATGGAGGATACAGCCAAGGTCCCTGTGCTCAGGCATCTTACATTGAAGTGGGATAGGACACACAAAACTAAGTAGAAGAAGCCCACAGGGCTTTGGGTGCCCCCTCTGGCCACATGGCCTAGAAAACAAGAGAGACTTTGACTAGAATTTGATACAGAAGAACTCTTGCCAGTAGACCGTAAAAGAATGCCACATAACTTTGGCTTAACTAAAGATCCTGCCTGATACAGCTGACAGTACCAGCAACCTGAAACACAGATGTGTGCTCTTTCTTGATTTACAGTACCCGGAGTTGGGACAGTGCAAGTATGGAGCAAAGACATGAAAGTATTTTAGGTTGAAAAACTTGGTTTCTGACTGCTCTTTTACAATAATAGAACTGGAATTATAGGTGATAGCAAGGGGGACTTTGTGCAGCACTAAGAGAAGAATGCTGTTTTTATGCCAACCACTCAGGAGTAACGAGACAATGACTCCAGCTAGTATGCCTCAATGTTCAGAAACTCCCCCTGGCTGACCACCCTACTCTCAGGCATAGCTGAGCCACTATTAATATTATTATTATTAACTATTGGGCCCATAATACTCAACAAGATCCTCGCCTTCATCAGAGAATGGGTAGAAGTAGTCAAGCTAATGGTCCTGTCTCAGCCATATACCATACTACCTGGGGACGAGACCGAATCAACGGTTTGATTCATAAACAAGAGAAGGGGGGAATGTTAGGCCCGGAATTAGATAAAAGTAGCCCAGAAGAACCCCAGGCAGGCTCCAGACGTCTCAGCAAGGAAGATAGAAAGTACAAAGAGTGCTGAAAAAGATAACCGCCTTGTGCATGACCTTGTCTTTGCAGAAAAGTATCCATTGTTGCAAGCAGAGAACATAGCCATGTATGTTCTCTCGAGATAGCCAATTGCTGACAGCTATGTCTGCTTCTGTATTTGCTTGCTTGCTCACCCCAATAAAAACCCTAGGCTGTAAGCACCAGGCGCGACTCTTATTTGCAGCCATTTTGGCACCATGTCTCCGGACACCTCAAGAGTTCGCTCCTGCGCAGGTAAAACTTTGGCCAATAAAGTTCCATCTTAAACTCCTGAAAGCTTCTGACCATTTGTTGCTTGCATTGGTGGATGCTACAATACCCCATCTTATCTTAGTCCAGTGACGGAAAAGATTTAAATTCAAATTTTACATTACCCACCTCCATTTGTATCTTTTTAAAACCCTTCAAAAGATTCTTACTGCCCAGAATGGGGAGAGGGCGGCCTCATTCTATAGGACCCTGCTTTGTAACCATACTGCCACCTTAAACTCCAGCAAACCCACAGACCTCCAGTGGACCAAGTACTATACTCCCACAGTCCCCAGCCCAAACTCATCACCCCCACCTGGTTCACACACAATTCCTTCCCCAGGATGTCTTTTCCCTCTTCTCTAGTGACATTTCTGTACTTCCCTCTGTTGCTCCTCCCTCCGGGAACTCTTTTGACTGATCTAAATTGAAGGCTTTCATAGAACCATTCACCCGTTACCCTAGCAATTATCACTGTTGAATTTCCCGCTTTTTGTATCTGTCTCACTGAACTAGAAGCTCCTGAATAGGACAAACCGTACCCAGTTCGGTGACCTCAGTGACTTGCCCTGTGCCAACACATAGTCAATGTTCAGTAATTTCTACGATGAGTTAAAATGAGTGTATTTGTACCTCTGCTTTTTCCCTATATTTCTAGCCCTGTTACTACCCCCCAAAAAACCCGGCGATTCTCAGACTCCCAAGGGACTGGGTTTGTATTAAATCCACCCTTTATTAGGTCCCACTGCTTTCTCCGGAGGTGGGTTTCACCAGAGCCCTAGTTCTGAGTCGGACACCGAGGAGCCACGAGCAGACCAGCCAACTAGCCTCACTTCAACTTTATTACAAGGCTGGGAGGAGAAAGAAATGGATGCGCCTCGAGAATCGCAAAATTCTCCCCCAAAGACATCACACCGCGCCTTCTGAAGGTCGGAGGCTACTGGCGATCCCCGCTCATCAAAGACTCTGCGACATCTCGGGATGCCGGAGGAGCTTCAGAATGGAGCTTCCGCCAACCGCGAGACGCGTCAGGGGGATGGCGCCGTCACGCCCCGGAAGCGGGGCTGGGGAGGACAGCCTCCGTGGGCGGCGATCAGCCGTGTAGCTGACAAGCGAAGGAAGGGGTCGGCCTCCCAGCCCCAAGCCCGCGCGTCCCGCGCGTCCCCCGCGCCCCCCGCACCCCTGCGCCCGTGCGAGCCGCCGGCGGAAGTGCTGCGTCGCGCACTTCCGGGTGTTGTCTGGTGGCTGCACAGCCGCGCGTCTCTAGTCTCCCGGCAGCCGCCGCCGCCTCGGGTCCCGGAGCCAGGAGGGACGTTACCGCCATGGCCGGCATCAAAGGTGGGCCTGGGATGCAGGGCGCGGAAGGGCCGAGTGGCCGCCCGGCGCAGGGGCGGAGGGGCCCACGCGGCCCCCGCACGCCGCCGCCCCGGCCGGAGCACGCACGCGCTGCGGGGTCCCGCGCCTGAGGCCGACCCCTGACCCCCGCCTCCGCTCCCGGTGCCGCGGTGGGCGCGGGGCGCGGGGCGCGGCACTCTCCGTGAAAGGACCGAGAGGACCGCGGCTCCTGCGTCAGACCACACTTTCAGCTCATCTCGGCAGCCTCTGTCCACCCATCGCCCCCCGTGCAAAGAATGAAGTGGTCTGTGGTCCGTTTAAAGTCCCGCAGCAACTCCTTTTGCAGGAGTTTGCATTTGAGAAAGAGGGGAGCAGAGTGTGGAGTTTGAGGGGGTTGAGATGACCAGAGATGCCAGTTACGGAAAATCAGTGTCATTTCCCACTTAAAGGCACAAATGCGATCTCAGGGTGCTGAGCCGAATCGAGTCGCTCAGGAAGGATTAGCCCTGGAAGGGTTAAGGTCGGTTCGTCCCGAAACCTCGGCGACCACTATCGGTTTCAGGACCGGCGCTCGCGGCTTTCCGCGCTCCTAAACCATGCATTTTGATTTGATGCGTTTTGTGCTGTAGACTAAAACCCTCTAAGCGACTCCAAAGTGTTCCTGTTTTCTGCCCTTTCCCACCTTGCACGTTGAGGCTTTTTCACGTTTGAAAGTTTTTATTTAGTTGAGTTTTTTTAAAGATCAAATAATGTTAAAACTTAAGGAACAATTCGTCGTTTGAGTGTATTATTTTCTTTAGAAATAGGAATATAGGAATATTGCGTTCTTTTCAACTGGTAGTTCTGTTGTTGTGATTAGAAACCGATGCCAATGAGTAGCGTTTTCAGTTTGACCACAAACTTCACTGATTTCCTGACCTGCGGTTTTGTAAAAGGGGCAGCAAAGTAGGAAGTGAAAAACTTTGATAGCAGTGTTTTTTTGTGTGTATTTTATATCCTCTATGGAGAACCTTTGAGCATCTTTCCCAGAGCCACATTTTTCTTTTACTGTTTCGTGTTTATTTTTAATTTCTGAAGACATTTTGTTTCCCCTGTAAAACGTGGTCGTCTGTGCAGCTGAAGCACTTAATAATCTCCTTTTGAACCATAATAGACCTTTTAAAGTTCTTGTGTGAAAGGCATTATGGTAGACGGCTGTGGTTTTTAGGATGTTGCCAGGTTCCCATTTCTTCATTAATGCAGGAGTCTCTTTCTTAAAATAACTGTAATTTCTTCCTGTAAACCAGGATAAATATTTACTGGGCGGAAGTGTCTCAGATGGAATTGTACTTAACAATTTTGGTTTCAGTAATAGCTATTATGACTAGGATTGTTTATCAGGATATTTTCTTCTTGTTGGCCTGTTTATATTAAGGAGTGTTGCTACAATTGGAGTTCATTACTTATTATCGAGACCCTTTGCTACATAATGGATTTTTCTGGTAATGCCTAGGTTAGGAAACTGGTCCCCTCTATTGCTGTAATTTCTCTGTAATCACTGAACCAGCACCCTGTCTCTTGAGAGTTTGGGGAAATTGGGCTGCTCCGTCCCTAGGGTAGAGGCTTTGGGAAGAGAAACCAGACTCATCTAAGTTTCGTTTCCAAATGTTGCATCACTCAATTACAGGATAAATTTTTGTCTTGCTGATGTGTCATCTAGGACAAGCATTTATACACAAATGATGAAATTTGTATATAAATGAACCTAGTTGCTAATTTCATAAGACTGGAGAAACTTGACAAGACTTGGGAAAGCACTTTTGACCAATTGACTTAACCCCATAGGCTTTGGTCCCATGTAACTGGGAAGTGAGATGTCACATAAAATTATTTTTGACACCTGAATCTTAGCTCACTTTAATTTCTTGTGTTTATTAAAGAAGTTGTCTTTCATTGCCTTTTGAAGAGTATACTCAAAGAATTTAGATTCTTTCCTTTCTGATGGTAAGAACGAAATCATTGTTCTCTGTCACAGGACAGTTAACCCTCAGAGACTGACTCCTAAAGCTACTGGCCTCTTGGCCCAGATTACCAAACACTGGTATGCTTTTTGAGAATTTTTCTGCCTGGTTTAAAAAATTTTCAGTCTCCTCCCTGTCAGGTGGTCTGTCAAGAGGACAGATCTTGCTTATAAGCAGTTCATCTCATCTCTTTTTCATTTGTTTCAGTGTGGGGAGCAAGATCATGAAACTTACAAAATTTTATGTCATAAATTATAGGTAACATCTTTGCTGGGAAGAAAAGTTACTTTTTACTTAATTTTGTTCAGGGTACATGATTTTCTACTGAAATGTATTCATAAATGAGCATGGATGATTCTTTAAAATAAATGTTTTATTATGCTGAAATTCACACACTAATTGTATTACAAAACATGAACAAATAACCTCTGAATACGAGCCAAAGGGTCTGTGTATAAAGAATGTTGGCTTTAGTGTATAGTCTCTGTGACATGCATTTTGTCTCTTTTAATGACCTTCCTTTCCTCCAGGATTCTAAGCTATATTCCGGGTAAATGACTTCTGAATAAGTAAGGTATTATTATATATTATATAGCATCTATAGTGGTGAACCTAGCTCTTTGTCAACTACATTAAAAAAGTAGAGATGGGTTTTTTTACTTCTTCAGCATGCCTTATAACAAATATCTTTAGTGTTCAGAGAATATTTGCATTTCGGATCTAGTCCAACTCATAGAAGAAAGAACTGACACTCAATTGTAATTATTTAGGCAGCTAGTAGGACGCTGATAGGAGATGGGACCCTGACTTTCAGTTCAGGGCACAGCATCTTCCCCTCCACATCCTCTCTGCTCGCTTCCCTTCTTCCGCCCACCCCTTTGGCTCCTTTCATTAATTCTATAGGTATTTAATATTGAGTGTTAGGAGTGGGGCGTGAGCATCAACAACAGGAAAACTTTTGTGAAATGAACAAAAGGAAAGACAAATACAAATCAATGTAAGTGACAGCTGTGGTAGCTGAACAGAGGGTGGGTGTAGAGTGGAAGGAGCGCCTCTGCATGTGCAGGTCCCTCTGCCTGGAATGCGCCCCCAGGCGCCCGCGTGGTCCAGTTTCTCATTTCCTGTAGATCCCTGCTCAGGTGACACCTCCTCAGAGGTGCCTTCCCAGCCTCCTGTATCTAGAACAGCACTCCTTCCCTCTTACCCTGCCTGATTTTTTTTTTGGTGTTTTAAAGATTTTATTTATTTATTTCTAGACAGAGGGAAAGGGAGGGAGAAAGAGGGGGAGAGAAACATCGCTGTGTGGTTGCCTCTGGTGCTCCCCCAAGCAGGAACCTGGCCTGCAACCCAAGCATGTGCCTTGAACCAGCAACCCCTTGGTTCACAGGCCGGTGCTCAGTCCACTGAACCATACCAGCCAAGGCATGATTTTTTTTATAGCACTTAACATTTATTTGCTGCCTTTTTAAAAAATCATATTATTCTCTGGCTAGGATATAAGCTTCATGAGAGTAAGAGCTTTGATATTTTTTTTTCATTGCTCTATTTCCAGAATCAAGAACAGTGTGTGACATACATTAGGTGCTTAGTAGAGATTGAATGAATGAATGAGAGATAGGGACAATTACTCTTAGTAGGTTTGCAGAAACATTACTGAGGGAGAAATGACTGAGCTGCAATCTGAAAGAACAGTAGAAATTAAGTTGGAGGAAAGAATAAGGAGTAGGACAGGAGGGCAGGCTCCCCGAGTGTGAGAAGGCCGCATCTCATTTATTAACACATCCCCAGCACCTGCTACATATTTGGTGCTCAGTAAATATTTTTTAATGAAATGAATGAGTAAAGAAGTGTCTGAGGTAGGTGACAAAGCATGTGCAATATGGGTGAGGGAACCTGTCGATTTCTAGAACAGGAGAGAGGGCCGGTGTCACCAGAGTGCAGAGGACAAGGGTTAGTAAGTAGTCTGCTGTGATTGGTATGTGGCCGGGGATGCAAACAGGGCAAATAAGGAAAATGAAATGAGGACCTGTTTTGGACTGACCGAAGCAGATGGCATACTCAGTATTTTCCTGATCATTTGCATTGCATGCCCTTGTCAACTTCCTCAGTTGCCATGAAATAAAAGTTTAAATATTTCTTTCTCCTTTATTTCCATAACTGAAAATATTATGGCTTTGAGCACTAAGAGTTCAGGGCTGACATGACCTACATCAGTGCTTTAAATGAAAACTAAATCTGCCAAGCTACCACGTCAATGGGTTTCCTTGATTATGCCCATTTTAATTCAGAGTTTATTTACCCCCTTTACAGTTAATTTTGGCCTGTGTATGTTATTCTCTTAGGCATGCAGTTGCAGCAATATGGGCTATATAGAATTAGAAATAAATTGATCACATTTCTTTGCTTAATTCTGGGCCGTTGATTAACTATGCCTCTTCAAGAAAGTTGTTCCTATTCACTGATATATGTGAAAATACTTTGTAAAATATAATACTTTGTATGTGTGTATAAACTAAGAAACTACCATATTTTCAGACCATAAGGCACACCTAGGTTTTAGAGGAGGAAAATGGAAAAAAATTTTGAAGCAAAAATGTAAAATATTTAATAATATAAATAACATAATATTTCACCAGTGGAAATGTAAAACAACTCAACAGCAGCATTAACAACTATAATTCCTCCCAAATGTTTTTTGGGGGTGTATTATAGTCCAAAATATACAGTATATTTCAACTTAGAATGGATCTGTTGTTTGTGATAATGTCTTAAAATAGTGATACCACAGAAGGATGTACCCAATATCCTGTACATTTTGGATACTTTTTTCGTACCAGTTTTGTACATATTGGGAGTATACATATGTATAAGAAGCCAAAGCTACCCTGGCTGTTGTGGCTCAGTGGATTGGGCGCCTGCCTACCTATGAACCAAAATGTTGGGGGTTCAATTCCCAGTCAGGGCACATGCCAGGGTTGCAGACCAGGTCCCCAATAGGGGACGTGTGAGAGGCATATCTCTTGTACATAAAGGTTTCTCCCCTTATTTCTCCCTCCTTTCCCCTCTCTCTAAAAGTAAGTAAATAAAATCTAAAAAAAGAAGAAGCAAAAGCTGAGTGGGAGAGATTTTCCCAGAGGATGGGGATTCTAAAGTCCAGTAAAGCCGACAGTGCAGAGTTTCTCCGTATACTGCTTTTCAAAATTGTAATATTCTGTGGAGTAACTGTAATGCTAATGTCTGGGGGAGCGTTGCTCTTGCAGATTGAGGCACTCATTAGAAGTGGAGCCAGTAAAGGGAATTTGGTGGTGTGCTAGCCATAGGTCAGGGCTTTGAAAATCATTATTGCTTCATTTTGCCTTGAAGATGCTACAGAAGCCCTATTCTGAGACTAGGAAACTCAGGCTTTGAAAGATAACTTACTTTTAATACATTTGTATTTTTGTGCAGTTTTGCTCTTTGCTTCTGGGATTATAAGTAATGTTCAGACTGCTAATAGTAATAATACTTTAATTAGTATTTCTACTTGACTTTTTGTTTTGCAGCTTTGATTAGTTTGTCCTTTGGAGGAGCAATTGGGCTGATGTTTTTGATGCTTGGATGTGCCCTTCCAATATACAAGTATGTAAAATTTTTGTCATTTTGCATAAATAAGATAAAATTTTCCTACTTGTAAAGCTTAAAAAATGTTTGTGACTGTAAAAGCAATCCTGAGAAATGTTCATTTACCAAGGTCAGCACTTTTTTAAAAAGTCTTTACTTAAAATTTGTGAATATTTTAGGGCACCAAGATGCGAAAGAGACTTTGGACTGCTGCTCCTAAAGGACTGCTGAGCCTGTTACCACACGGTGGCCCAGACCCACTGGCACCTGCTGACAGAATTAAACGCAAGAAAGTCAAAAAATCCTTTCAGCAAAAAATACCATAGGCAGAGTCAAGAGAAGTTAACTAAGAAAATACATTGTATAAGCAGTTACTTTCCCTAGGGTAGCAAGGAATTTTAAAAGTTAGTAGGATAAATTAGTAAGGAAAATGTGGACAGCGCAATAGAAAAATAAAACAAGGAAAATGAAAGTATATTTTCAACAAGTACGTAAAAGAACTGCAGATTGCTTATAAGTCCATGAAAATATGCTCAGCCTCACTCAAAATTAAATTTATTGGCAAAAATAAAAAAGATGTAGGCAAACAGTCAGTGTCCTGTGCTGTGAGTAGAAGGATAAACAAAGAAGAGCAGTCTTTTTGGAGACCAGTTTGCCTGCAGCTCTCAAAATGTATATTTTTTTCCTATAAACTCACCTTTCCACTTCTTAGAATTTCTCACACAAATTTACTTGCAGGTGTTTGCAGAGATGTGTAGTTGGGGGACAGTATGGGTATTTGTGGCAGCCTCGTTTTACAGGAACAGAAAAGGCTGGAAGCATCCTAAAGGTCTAGCAGAAAGAAAATGGTAAAATTATGGTACATCCATCCATGGAAACATGAGGTGGTCTTGAAAAGGATGAGAAAGAGCTATAATCGCTGGTATATAAAGTTCAGGCTGTATCGTTGAATGAAAAAGTACAGTGATTCATTTACTGAATTTTTTGGACTGTAAGACGCACCCAGGATTTAGAGGGGGAAAATGTGGGGAAAAATTTTGAAGCAAAAAAAATGTGGCAAAATATTTAATAACATAGACTGCTGCACCTCCAACCCCCCACAGCGAGCCAGGTAAGCTACAAATACTTGGGGTATAAGATGTACCCCCTTTTCCTCCCAAATTGGGAGGGGGGCAGGAGCGCGTCTTATGGTCTGAAAAATGCCGTCTGGGTTTAAAGTTTTTCTGTATGCGAGTACGGAAGGATCCACCAAAAGCTCAAAAGGAGAGTTAGAAAGAAAAAACGGGATATGTGGGCAACTTCGAGTTTTCATTTTTTGTGCTTTTCTGCTGTTTAAATTTTTTTTCTTAAACGTATGTTCACTTGTAATTTTTCTATTCTCGAAATATTTAAGAAAAGATTTTTAGTAAAAACATAGATAAATCTTTGTCAAAAGCTTGTGAGTATATGCAGATCTCCACTCTAATGTGCATTTTATTTATGGTAATTTTAAAGTCTGTCTCTTCTTTTTTAACTTCTTATTGTGAGATAATTACGAACTCTATACAGAATTTGCAAAAACAGCACAGAGCAGCCCCCTGTACTCTTCACAGTGCCCCCCAGTGGTGCCTTCTTACCTTAACTAGAGTTATATTACCATAACGAGGAAATGGGCTTCCAATAGCAAGACTATAAACTAAAAGCCATCTATTTCTGTTGTGACAGATTCTGTATTCTGGCTGAAACTTTGCAGTATTGCTTTCAGTTCATTTTCCCTCTCTGGATTTCGGTGCTTTGGGGGGTCCCTAGTGACCCATGTAGAGCTCGGAGGGGTTCCAGCTCTGTGCTAAGGCAGGATACCGTTGAAGTTAAGGGCATGAATTATGAATTTTAAAACTCACTATGATATCCCCATTTTCCATATGTCTCTTTATTTATAACCTAAAAAAATATTTTCAGTTTAGGGCCTTGGGTCCAACTCTTGTAATTTTTAAAGCATTTTCTTTTAATATAAGAAATCTTTCACTAGTTGTATCATAATTGACAATAGGAATGCTATGATTCTCAATGTTCCTTGTTGTAATGTTCAGGTTATAGCTTATTTTTAAGCTAGATCATGTTCTGTACATTGAAATACTCCTTTGGTCCTTATTATTTTTTTTTTAGCATGTTTTATGTGTAGGGAAGTGGCATAGCAAAAACTACATTAACTTGTTTTTCTTTTTCCAGCCAATACTGGCCCCTCTTTGTTCTGTTTTTTTACATCCTTTCACCTATCCCATACTGCATAGCGAGAAGACTGGTGGATGATACAGATGCTATGAGTAATGCTTGTAAGGAACTTGCCATATTTCTTACAACAGGCATCGTTGTCTCAGCTTTTGGACTCCCTATTGTATTTGCCAGAGCGCACCTGGTAAGTCAATACATTCTTCACTAATGTAAAGTTTTTTCTCAGGAAAACGTTTTTGTTAAAATGACATAAAAAAAGAGATAAAAGACATGGGAGCCTGGAGGATAGAGATTTAAAAAAAACTTTTGTTATTTTTAACTGGTAAAAATGATATTGGAGAGCATGGCTCGGGTCTGCAGCACCGTTGGCTCACTGATACTTTGCTGTCAGAATTGGGCGTGACAGCTCATCAGCCTGGTGCTGAACAACCGTAGGCCTGCCCTGGGCAGCTCCAAACATGAAGATCCAGGGAGATCTAGGGTTCTTCACAGGTGGGAAAGTACAAGAGAGAAGGCGGGTTATTTACGCTCAGTTCTTCCTCTCAAACTCCCCAACCAGATTCACTCTTCCATCTCCGGGGAAGCAGAGAAGGGGGACTGGCCACCATTCTTATGGAGAGAGTGATCACTCTTACCCCTTTAAAAGAATGTACATGACTGTGTTTTCACCTGTGATACTTTAAATAAAACTTTAGATTCACTTCCCTCAATAATGTGAGAGTTACTATTATAAATCTTATTGTTTTAGATTATGATTGGCATACTAGAGCCTTGATTTGTTATTCATTTTCTTTGGTTTTCCTATGTCTGTTAACCGAGTATTTATATCTTGTTTCCGTAGATTGAGTGGGGAGCTTGTGCACTTGTTCTGACAGGAAACACAGTCATCTTTGCAACTATACTGGGCTTTTTCTTGGTCTTTGGAAGCAATGATGACTTCAGCTGGCAGCAGTGGTGAAAGAGACTGGGGAACTGCTGTCAGGTGGACTTCTCGTCACTGGTTGGCCATCCACGCACACAGGAGATGGGGCAGCACCGCTGAATGGCGTAGCAAGCCTCTCGGGGTGTTCTAGGTGCTCCCCTCTCACTTGTATTGTAAGCGTACTATTTCCACAGAGACTTGCTAAAGGATTAAAAGGATTTTCTCTTTTGGAAAGTTTGACTGATTTCACACTTACCTATAGTATGCTTTTGTGGTGTCCTGCTGAATTTAAATATGTATGTGTTTTCCTTGTTCACTTTTTGTTTTAAATCAATATGCAATGTTACATATTTTTTAAATGTAGTAACTGTTCACATTGGTTAGAAATTAGATTTCTTCTGGCTTTACTGGGCTAAAGTATGTCTTTTCTCTTAAAATTATTTAACCTTCATTATTACAAAAAGTTACAAAGTAAGTTTTCAATCAGTCAGGATGACATCACTCCCAATTTTATGCAAACATTTAGACTGTTGGCATACCTTATAGATTATATACTCAGCGCCAATCTAGCTGCATTTATACCTCAGAAGGGCCAGGTATTAATGCCCGCACTCTCCATAAGGGTTGCTGGTTTTGCCAGTGAGCAGGTGTTTTGTGAATTGAAAATTATTTTATGGAATTGCTACAAAAGAGTGCTTTTCTTCTCAATTGTTTGAGGAATTTTTTGTTGAACTTTAAGGTAAGGGTGTAAAAACAGATTTTTAAGATACGATTTTTATTTACATTTATGATAAAGAGTTGCAGATAGTTAAAGAGTTGCATTGTGGGAAGAAACAATGTTGAAACTGCATTTTTTGAATCCCGTTTCTATTTATAAGGGAAATTTCTGATCCTCTGTCAGCCTTTCATGTTCTACCGTGGGTAAAATGGTCATTCATGGAACTACTACTGATAAGGGAAAGTTTTATGTTTGCATCATATTTACCAGAAAACCTTTCCCTGCTTTTAACTTATTTTATACAGTGTCTGTGTTAAGTAAAATAACTTTCTGGTGTCATTTAATAACACTTTAAGTTAGAGGTGTTTGACCCACCTGGAGAGAAATTGCTGCACCAGGCACCGCCGTGCCCTCTGCCCCACAGGCCTTGACGTGATCGACGAGCGACTTGCTGGTCCTGCAGGCGATTCCTGCGTTAACAATTTAAGATTTAGACTGTGGTGATTGTAGTTCTTACTCTCTAGGATTTCATCCTATGTTATTTAAAACTATTTAAGACAAGTTTCCTGTATACCTCTCAGTTGTTTTCATTTTTATTTCATCGCGATAGAGCTGCCGTTTCCTCTTTAATGGCATTTATTGTGTGAATTAATGCAAAGCAGCCAAATCCAGCTGTACAGCAGCTTCGAACACAAACCTGACCCCAAATTCCCAATAACCAGGCAGATCAAATTGTAGTGATTATTTGTAGCTCACAATTATCAATACTTTTTTCAGGAGCTAGTTACGAAAATGTTCAAATTGGCCTGGCAGTATTTTGTTAAGGACATAGATTTGTATGTTTATTCAGTATAGTTACATAAAACATTGTTTTGCCTTCAGACAAAACTCAGTAATCATGACAGCTGGCTTTAGTTATTTTATAAAGTGTATTTCTCAAGAAAATGGGAACAAACTCTGGGCTGGTTCATATTTTTACTGAAGGTGCCTCAAGGCCACAGGTTTTATAGCCGAACCCAGGTTGTTGCTTGTAGCCGTGAGGTGGGAGGCAGAGTGAAGTGTCTGCACATCACCATGCTGAGACTTAAAGAGGAAGAAGGTTCAGGACCACGTGAGTTAGCTGGTAAAACCACTGGGAGCTCAGGGCCTGTGATGGACTGGGTTTGGGGTTTTGTTTTGTTTTGGCAGGAAGTGCATTTTCTGGTCCTTCCCTGTTTTCTGTTCTAGAATGTCAGTGCAGGACACTGCAACAGTTTTAGTCACGTAGCTACACCCTCTTTTTCTAACAGCGCATAGTCTTTCTGTATACTAATTGCATTGGCAGCATTGTGGTTTTGATCTTGCACACTGGCCTGACATAGTGCTGTCTTTGATTTCTAGGCTGGTTACTTGAGGTATGAATTTTCCATAGAACGTGCACTGATACTTCATTGCCATTCTTCTATGGAAACAGAACTTTTGGTGATGAAACAATAAAAATTTTAAATATCTATTTTTAGTTTGTGGGTGTTTTTGAAATGAAAATGTGCTACACACTTCAGTTTCCGAAGTATGTTATCCATTTAATAGTATGATACAAAGAAAATGTGACATTAGCTCTAATGATAGACTTGCAGGAGTTTCACTTCCAACATGAAATGGACACCATAGTAATAAATATTACAAGGAAGCCCTGCAGTGTTGAGCTATAGTAAAAGATTGCTAATCTAGGAAAGTAGAATTTTTACCCAACTTTTTAGAAAAGCCATAGAAGGTTTTGTTGACATAAACAGATTACTGATCATCTAAAGTCAGGGTTGTACTTGTTCTTAAATTTTAGAACTTTTTTATGACTGCCATATTTTACTATCTTTATCACCATTTATTATTGGAGTATTTTGTTCTTTGCAAGCATTAAAAGCAGTTAAAAGTAAAAAATCTGCAGTTCAATGTGAACAGAGAAAAGTACTACTGTCTTTTATCAGACATGACTCTTTTCCCAAATTATTCTAATTCTAATCTCATTATCTACTGTATAAAGTTCAGATTATGGGTTCTTAGTGTCTGTATGATTTGGAGGACACTGTCAGAATAGTCCAGGTTTCTAGAGTAACTCTAGAATATTTATATGAAATGTGACTAGATTTCATAAGTTTCAGATAACTTTCGACCAACGCAACAACTGTAACAAGCAGCCATGCAGCATTACTGTTAAGTAATATGTATGTTTCAAATCTCAGGAAGCCTTATGATACGTAAAATTGGTAGGAAATGCAAATTCATATACCTCCCATATAAACCTGTATTGTTTCTCTTGGGGAAGTTTAGGAAGCTCTTAGTCTATTGCAAACCTCCTAATTTTCTGTCATTCCCAGGGATCGAACATATCCTGTAAAATAAATATTCCAGGTAACTGAAGCTGAACTCCAAAAGAACTAACATTTGCTAATTGGAAACCTGAATGAAAGCAAAAGATACTTATTGTCTGCCAGCGGTGGTGTGCAGGCTTTTGCAGATGAGAGGTTTTCAGGGGCAGATGAGATTTTCATTCCCCTGCTTTTAACCAGATGCAGGAGATCTGTGACCTTGGCAGTGGTTTCCTCACCTCTGGGCTACAAGTATGGGGGACTTCCCCTGGAGATCTCCTTAACTTTTGCTCCCCCGAGCATCCCAGTGCTTTTGTTGTTCTTACTTTTTTAAAGCAGTCAACTTTAGGTGCCAAGACAATTCAGTGGAGAAAGAAAAGTGTGTTCAGCAGATGTTGCTGAGACAACTGGATATCCACATGGCAAAAGAATGAAGTTGGAACCTTACATCGCACAATATGAAAAAATTAACTCAAAATGGATCATGGGCCTACATTGTAAGAGCTGCACTATGAAAGTCCGAAATTTACATAAGCGTAAACCTTGGATTGGCAATGGTTTCTTAGACTGTGCTTCATCAAAAAAGTAAACCTTTTGTACTCGAAAGGACACTCTCAGGAAAGTGAGAAGACAACCTACAGAATAGAAAATATTGGCAAGTTATATATCTGATAAGGATTAAGTATCCAAAGTATACAAATGACTCATAACTGAACAGTGGAAAGACAACCCAATTAAGAAATGGGCAAAGCATCCCAATAGCCGTTTCTCCAGAGAAGATACGATGCCAGTCAGGACGTGAAAAGATGATCAACATTATTAGTCACCAGGGAAATCCAAATGCAAACCACTGTGAGATGTCGCCTCACACCCCCTGCCATGGCTAGAATAAAAAAGACATAATTCGTTGGCAAGGATGCAGAAAAATTGGAATCTTTCCTACATTACTAGTGGGGATTTAAAATGGTGCAGCTGTTGGGGAACACATTTTGCAGTTTCTCAAAAAGTTAAATACTTACTGTATGACCCAGCAATTCTAATCCTACATATGTACCCAAGAGAATTGAAAATACCTACACGGAAGCTCGTACATGAATGTTTATAATAGCTAAAAAGTGCAGTGTGTTCTGTGAAGTATGTGTTCAAATTTTTTGCACATTTTTATTGTATGGGCTCTTCCTATTGAGTTGTAAAGTCCTTCCTGTGTTGGATATTTTATATATAGTTAGTTAGTTAGTTAGTTAGTTTACACCCACTCTGAAATTTGTGTTTTGCTTTTGTAATGTCTTTGAGACAGCAGATTTAACAGTTACCAATTTTTTTCTTTTAAAAGTAGTTCCCACTTTTTATGAGTTTTATGCATTTCTTGAGTACGTCTAAGGTCATGAAAATTTTTCCTCTGTGCCCTAGAAGTTTCGTAGTCTTGCCTCTTAAATATTAAGATTCACTGCCGGTTATGTTTGTGGGTTGTATGAAATGAGAGTTGCAGTTCATTTTTATTCCCAGGTGAATATTCACTTCTGTCATTGTTTATTGTAAAGACTGACCTTTCCCTTTTCAAATACTTTGGCACTTTTGTAAAAGGATTAATTGACCATGTAAGTGTGAATTTACTATAGATTTATAGTAAGCCTTCCTATTCTTTTTTGTTTCCCCCCAAAATTGTCTATGCTCAGTTCTTGGTACACTTATATAAACTTTAGAGTTAGCTTGTCACCTGCTATTTTTAAAAAGCCTCTTGGATTTTTATTGGGATTGTACTGAATCTGTAGATCAGTTTGGAGGATAATTGAAATCTGAACAAGTTATCCATTGCTGCATGACGAGCCACCCAAAACCTGTTGGCTTAAACCAATGATCGTTTGTTTAGCTCACAAATCCGCGGTCTGGGCAGGGCTTAACAGCAAAGGTGCACTTCTGCTCCCTGTGGTGTCCGCTGAGGTGGCTGCACTGGGGACTGGTGGGTCGCCACACAAGATGGGTCCATTATGTGGCTGGCAAATGGCTGTTGGTTGTTGACTGGGGGCTCAGCCAGGATGGGGGTCAGGGGCCCCTGATCCTCTGCCCTCTGTGACCCTCTGACTCACCATGGAAATTTGGCTTCCTCACAACAGATGGCCGGACTCCTAAGAGTAAATGTCCCAAGAAAACTAGTCACAAGCGTGTGACAATTTTATAACATACATACATTGGGAGTGACATAGCATCACTTCCGTGTGCTCTAGTCTAGTGGTCAAGCTAGTCAAAAAGTTACCCACCCCTCACCCAGGGTCAAAGGAAACAGCCATAGACCACTCAATGGGAAAAGTGTCAATATTTTGTAAAAAAGCATGTGGAAAGGAATGTATTGTGTCCATCTTTAGTAAATATTGAGTGAATATTGAATATTTCGTTGAAATATTTAGTAAATATTTCAACTGAGCACATTATATCTCTGTTTTGGTTTTTAATTTTTCTTGGCAGATGTAGTTTTCACTGTACAGGTCTCGGACTCATTTTACTGTGTCCCCAGGTGTTTCAGGTTTTCCGATGTCAGGTACTAGCATATTCTCTCAAACCTGAAGCACAAAGCGTGTTTGCATGGTCTTGTTCCTGTTTAGGAAACTCTATCTGGGCCTTCAACTGATTTAACTTTAGTTAAAAATTGTGATGTCAATTTGTGAAAAATATGAAGCAAACAAAGCAGGGAGAGGAGAAGGGAACGATGAGGTGGAGAGGGGGTTTAACTTAGACAAGGCGGTTCTTCCTGGGAAGGTGTCATTTGAGCAGAGACATGAGTGATGTGAAGGAGCAGCCATAACTAGATCTGAGCGTGAACATTAGATGGAGGAAACCACAATTTCAAAAGCTCAGAAACCGAACTGTCTTAGGGAGATCGAAACTAGGTCAGAGGTGCATAGACTGCAGTGAAGAAGATGCCAAAAGGTGAAGTTGCAAAGATTAGCAGGTAAACTGCACTGTCTTTTGTAAACTACCGTATTTTGCTGTGTATATTGTGCACATTTTTGCCCAAGTTTTTGAGGGAAAAATAAGGATGCATGTTATTCATGGGTAAAACAATCCCGTGTATAATATGCACAAAAACATGAGTGCACATTGTACGTAGGAACACATCATACACAGCAAAATACGATAATCTTAGAGTTGGCATGCCATCACCTCTGTTGTCACACAAACCAACTTGCTTGAATGTGGGAGAACGCGAATACCAAGAAGAGAAGAGGGATCACTGGGGGTTATCTTGGAGGATACTTATCACAGTGATTTTTACAGTTTTCATAAGATAAGGAAGGGGATTTCCTTAATTGGTACATCTGTCAAATGTACCCAGTACTCTTTTGCAAACTTCTTTTCAAAGTTAACACAAAAGCAGAATGTATTGAACTCCCATGTGCCATCATTTACCTTCAGCAACTTTAAACGTGTGTCCTGCCTGTCTCATCCGTGTGCCCCCATTTGCCATACCTCAGATTACCTAATGCGAATCTAAGACATTTCATCTTTGGGTATATCTCTAAAATGTGACCCTTCTAAACAAATACAATGTAATTACACCTGAAAAAATTAAAATAATGCTATAATATCCAGTTAATGTTCAAATTCCCCTACAAATGGTCCTTTTTGGGTCGGGTTATTTGAATCAAGATCTAAACAAAATCCACACACTTACATAGCTATGTAAATAGGAAAATTTTTAAAAGTCATATGTGCTTAGGTTCAGTTATCATCTAAGAAATGAGGAAATTATCTTTGTTCTTTCCTCCTATCCTAAATATGACCTTGACTTCAGATCATTACAATGTGTTACCCAGTAGGAATAACACTGAGTCAGATGATCTTTCTCTAGGAAAACGCAATTTAAGTTTCAAACAACCTAGAAACAAAGTTGTAGAAAATATCCTATCAGTAAGTTGAGGACGCCAGGAAATGCCACCCACATGTCATCACAGTAGCGGGTTCATCTCAGTCACTTGATGTAACACGCTCAGGTTGGCCATGCAACTAAACCAAGGAAACACCTGTGTTACACGAAGTGTACAGATGCCCTGCAAGGAAGAAACACAGAAATATGTAACTCGACTGATGTAGCTTAACAGGTGTTTCTAAAAAACAGATGCAGCAAAAAACAAGTGAGAGGAAGATACTTCCTTAGAGATAATCTGGCATCTCTAGCTATTCTTTTGTTCCAGGACATAAGGCCCAAAGCAGATTAATATTACCAGTATTCAATAATTATTAGCTGCCAAATATAGACTGAGAAGTTAAAACTATTAGTCAGAAGAGAGAGGGTAGTTAAAGATGTTTTATTAGTGCTAGAGAAGTATGTTTTCTTTTGGTTTTTTTAATGAGCCACAAAAATCCCTTTGTTCTTTTTATATGGTGGGAAATAATGTAAGAACTAGAATATACTAGTTCTTTATAAAGAACCTAGGCAGTCAAGCAGACTTATTTCTTCCTGAATAAACAGATGCAGGTTGGGAGAAAGATGCTTTACCTTTTTCTGTGTTGAAAAATTGACAAAGCACTTTACACAGTCATGATGCCTTCAGGTTTAAAAGTAAAGGACATTTTACCCATCTCTTGTTTGGGCACACTAGTGAACTTGGGCCTAAAGAGGGAATGGCTGGGGTCACAGCTGGTCAGCCCTACTAACGCAGACCCTCTGCCTCCAGGATTAGTGTTCTGGCCACTTCACCACAGGGCAGCCTCGCTGACCTCAGAATCAACAGTGGTTAGGAATCAAGTACTAATGTAGTAATACCCATTTGACTAGACCATTTCTTTTGAGATGTTTTGGAAATAGGCACAGTTGAGAAAGGTTTCATAGAATATAATCACTACCCCTTCACCTCTCACTGTCAAGCCCTGAAATGATAGAGAACCAAGTTTTCACACCATCTGCTCTTACAGACATGGAGTCTGTTGGAAGTGATTTCAGTCTGCAGTCTAGTACTCAGCAGTTTAATCAGGATAATTGCTAGTGACTGCCATTTATACTTTTATAGCAATTGGCCATAGCAAAGCCCAGAATCTATTGGTCACTGTAGAGCACCCCCAGTCTGTTTTTTCACCCCCACAGAAGCTGCCTCCCCATCAACCTGGTCCCCTTGCCCTTTACTCAGGCTGGACAGGCTGGCTGCCAGGCCCTCTGAGGTCACCAGAGAGACAGCTCATCGCTCCCAGCAGGTCAGGTGCATGGGCTGCGTAGCATCCTTTGGGCAGATTTTAAAGCAGGCTTTCTTGTCACCTTCCTAGTTTGAAAGACCTGATACCTGCCAGGACAAACTCCTTAAAACTCTCCATCTGAGCCTCCCTTTCCATGTTCTCATGGAATTGCATAAGGATTGGTGAGTCAACAGGTTGGATGTGTATCAGTGAACTCTCCCAGTGCCTGCTGCATAAAAACACCATGGGTAGGAACAAAACACCACGATCAGATCGTCTCCGTTAGAGATGTGGGTTGCTAAGCCGGGGTTATCTGTTGAGAGCCATGGCTGCCTCTTGGTCATGG
Source organism: Artibeus jamaicensis (assembly GCF_021234435.1). Lineage (NCBI taxonomy): Eukaryota > Metazoa > Chordata > Mammalia > Chiroptera > Phyllostomidae > Artibeus > Artibeus jamaicensis. The sequence continues at coordinate 14,234,383 of NW_026522056.1, read as the reverse complement.
CTGCTGCCACAGAGGAAGGCCAGCACAGGTGAGTGGCTGCCTGTGCGTCAGGGGGACAGGGGTGCCCTGTGAGTCTGGCTTTTCCAAAGTGATAGGTCAAGAGATGACCTGAAGATTTCATGGAATGGTTACTAGGGAATGCCGTATCAGGACACGAATGGTATCTACAGTTCCTTAGTCCTCCTAGGAAGGCAAGTTTTGTGGCTTAAATATTTTCTAATGAGGCTTTGCCAGCATTCTGAGCTTTTCGGTTATTGTGGTTTATCCTGTTTTCAGGGATTTCTCAATCACTAGAATCTCACACAATACCTCCAAACAACTGGCTGAGGTCTGCTGAGGGTCTATGAGGATTTCTTCAGGGTAGTTTGACTGAGAAAAGGTAGGAGGCCAGGGGTCAGGAGGTGGATGCGCACTGGGGCTGTTTCCATGGATTGCTCGCCTCTAGTGCTTACTTGGCTCACAGAACCTAATTCACTTGTCCAGGCCTCCTGCCTGTAGGACAGAGGCTGCTGACCCCTTCCTTGCATTTGTAGCAGGCAGGCGTGATTTGTTCAAAATACTAACCTGCCTGGGCCAAGATGCGGGCCAGGACAAGAGCTCCAGTTCGTGTTGCAAACCAGTATCATGTGATTTAGGAATTGCTTTGTTGTCTGCCTAAACTCACGTTCCAGGATCAGGCGCGCTGGTTGGACACTCAGTTTGTGGGTGTCCGTGTGTTCACAGCCCCTCAGGTTTGTATGTATTGCTTTACTTTAACTTTGCTCCCACACCAACACGGTAACCCCTAAGGGGAAAAAGTCCCGTCTTTTTCTTTTGTGGACCCTCAGTACCAGGATCATAGCTTGTCAAAGTAGACACACAAATTTCTAGAGCCGGACATCTGGTACCTTCATCCAGTTTTTAAAAAAATTTTATTAGGGAAAAGTTCAAATATCTGCATCATCAACACACCATCCAGCACTGTCTAAATTCTGTTTCATGGACGTATGAGGTGAAGGCTGGGGGAAAAGGTCAGTCAAATTTATGCTTTCTCTTCGCCAGCAGAAAGAGCAAAACACAGTAGACCATGGGAAAGACACTGTTGTAAGAATAACACAGCGACCAGAGTGAGGAGAGGCTCCTGACCTCCACGGCCAGCATTACGTAGGCAATGATGAGCTGGGTGTGGACCCAGGCCAGCGTTCTGTAGAGCAGACGCGCCGGCCAGGACCGAACAACCCCCCTGGCGAAGGCGTGAATCAGGTAGTCAGCTTCCACCATCACCGCCCAGCAAAGGAAACCAAACACCTGCCCCGGGTGCAGGCCGTGCCACCAGGCAGAGAAGGCGAATGTCTGCAGCACTGGCCAGGCCCTGCTTCGCTGGAATATGAGGCGCCTGAGCCACCGAGCTGTGCTTTGGTTCCACTTTCTCGTGAACAGGGATATCCTGTGCGTTGTTTCCAGGGTCCAAATGTCCGCATCAGGGATGTATCCCTCCTCGCCGGGGCTCTCGCCAAACGCAGGTGCAAAGCCCGCAGCACAGAGGAGGGAGTCATCCAGCAGCCAGTGGGAGTAGTAGGTGAGTTTGAAGAACCCCACTGTGGCCCACATGGCGTAGACGCACTGGAGCTGACGGCAGTCGTCCAGTCCCGCTCCTGCACTGACCACGCCCCTCACGGCCACCGTTAGGCACTCTAGTCCCAGAATCTGCAGACCCCTCCAGGCCAGAGCCCGGAAAGAGTGCCTGGGACACCGAGAGCTGGACCCTTGCACACGAGTCTGAAATCTCTGGAAAGAACACAGAGGACCTCCTAGGAGAGCAGGAAAAAAGAGCAAGTAGCTGAAATAGGGCAGCGCCTCACACAGATGCTCAGACCAAGAGCTCCTGCTCCCGAGGCCTCCTGACGCTGCCTTCACTTTCCCCTCCCGAATGTCCAGAGACAGCGACGTGACCCTCTGGGTCAAGAGCATGAGGGAAGACAGAGTGATGTAGAACCTGAAAGAGATGTGGTTTTTTGATGTAAAAAACATTCCATGTTTATTCTATCCCATTCCAGCCCCTCGCACATGGCCTCGCAGCAAATGGAAGGTTCTGAACAACCAAGACCAACCTCACCTCCTGGAATGCCCCCACCAAGACTCCTGGGTTAATTCAGAAGCACAGGCTACCCCAGGCAGGGTCAAAAGATAAACGGGAAAATTAATCATTAGCCAGAGAGGTGAACAGAAGGATGACAAGGAATATTGTGGGGAAATACTAATAATGATATTTCTAGTGGGCTTAGCTTACAAAGATTAGGGTCAGGGACCTGGGAGAAATTTGCCATGGAAGAAACAAAAGCTTAGTAGTGAAGAGATTATAGGAAGTTGAAGATTTTAAAAACGAACCAGTCCCTGACTTTTGTCAGGGATTCACGCTGGGGGACTGTGACTCAGGCCGGAGGGTCAGGGTGTGCACTGAGTCCTTAGCAATGTGAGGTGTGTTCTTAACCAATCACCTGACTGTCCTGGCTTCACCATCACAAAGCAGAGAAGATCCCGCTGGCAAAATCATTGTGGAGAAAACGAGAATTACAGTGACATACTCTACAATTAGGAGTGCTCTCCTCTGGAGAGAAAATAGCATGTTTCCCAATCACGGCTGTTTCTAACTGTGCGTCTGGGGATTTAAGGACAACTGACCTTTTCACTTGACTTAACAGTAAGCAAAGTAACCTCCAAATGCCACCAGACCCTGCTCACTCACCTTCTGTTAAGGGCTGAATGTGTCCCCTACAAATTCATATGTCGAAGTCCTAACCGCCAGTACTTTAGAACGTGACTATTTGGAGGTAGGGTGTTAAAGAGGAAAGTAAATTAAAATGAGGTCACTAGAACGGGCCCTAATCTAATACAAGTGGTGTCTTTATAGAAGAGGAGATTAGGACACAAACACACATTGGGGGAAGACCATGTGCAGACGAAGGGAGAAGGTGGCCATCTACAAGCCAAGGAGAGACACTTCAGAAGAAGCTGAACCTGCTGACACCTTGGCCGTGGACTTCCAGCCTCCAGAGCAAAAAGATTTCTGTTGGTGAAGCCACCTGGTCTGTGGTTCTTTGTGATGGCAGAGCAAACTAGTCCCTCCTCCCTTTCAGCTCTGGCTCAGCCTTCCTCCTGGGCAGTCAGATCCTGCTGGACTTATTCCTCCTACCGAAACTCTCATCCATCGCATCCCCATCAGTGCTCCCCTCCCCCACCTACCTGCCATCTTGCCTTTTCTGGAAAAAAGCAAACCCCGAAGCTTTGGTGAAATAGAAGCAAAGGATTCTAGGTTTGGTAGAATGGGAAAGTGAGTGAATCAATGGCAGGCTGGGGTCAGAGAGGTGACTCACCTCGACAGGTCAAAGCCCCACTTCTCTGAGTGACCACATGGACCCAAATCAATTGTGGTGACAGAGGGACCCTGTCATAGGCCTCCTTCCGTCATCATGATCGCATCTCCCCCAATCTTGGTGATGCTGCTGATTCATGAAAACCCTTCTCTAGGCTGTCACTAGGGCCCGATTTTTCTTTCCTAGACTGGGTGACATTCTTCCTTCTGCCAGGACAGAACAGCTGAGTCTCGTTGACAGCAGCACAACTCTTTCTTGCACAGCAGGTGCCTCTGGAAGGCAGCAAAGTTTTGCGCTGCATCTGTACCTTCCCTGTCCTGCTAAAGAAGAGGGCAGGCTGCTGGCTGTGTGTTCAAACCACCCACACGAGGTTCATAAACTGTGCTTCATCACAGCCAGGCAAGACTCTCATCTGCGAGCCCTGCGACTCCCGGGTCAACCCCCTTCTCTGGCACAATGGTAATTATAGCTAAGTGCCAGGCTGTGCTTTGTAGGTACATGTGGTAGTTAGCAGTCATATAATTACATTTAATTCACTATCTCTAACATCAGGGTCTTGCAAGATAGGTATTGTTATACCCCCACCCCCATGAGCACACAGACCTTTATTCAGAAAAAGAAACTGAAGCCAGGAGAGGTTAAGTGACTCGCTCTAGTCACACTGTTCGAATGTGGAAGAATTCAGATTCAAACTCAATTCCCAGTTCTCGCCAGGGTGCAAACAAACCCTTGGTCAGCTCAGTACAACAAAACTGAGGGACTGCTTTACCTCTCAGAAGGAGGTTCCTGCAGGTAATACTCAGTGTAGTGCAGTCCCAGGTGACACAGTGTCTGCCAGCTCATCTGAAAGGAGAAAGTGCACCTGTGGACGTCCCGTGGGCCGAGGGAGCAGATCAGAGCCCCGGCACACAGAGCGGGGATGAAGACCAGCACGGCAAAGGGACCCATGGCGGCCCAGGCCAGGACGCCTCCTCCGGCCAAGAGGAAGAAGTGCCTGGAAGAAAAAGTGCAACGTGAGGCTGACTTAGAGCCATGCGACACCAGAGTCGCTTCAGATGTCACTCTGGCTTACCCAATTGAAGTAGGCTTCACAGAACACCTAATGAATCTTACCGTTATCACTTCCAAATCTTCCTTTTGTTCTTCCGAAGGGAAGAACCAAGGGAGAAAGAGCCAGAGTCCATTTGTGAACAATTACCTCAAGAAACAAATCCTGATTCCTGCCTTAGTGTCCCTGGGAACCTCTTTTTGATGTTCACCATTCAAATAGGAAGGACACCTGCCCCTAACAATCCCGCAGGTGACAGGTCCGGAAGGTTTCCCACTAGCAACCTCTTCACATCTAGTGGTGTGACATTGAGGATCTAGGAAATCTCTCTAGAACGTCATCTCATCAAGAAGTACCGATTGGTAGTTACAGAACAGTCACAGGGAGGTAAAGTACAGCACGGGGAATACGGTCCATGATTTCGTGGTAACTATGGATGGTGTCAATCAGATGGGTACTAGATTTATCAGGGTTCTAACTCAGTGAGTTATATTGATGTTTAATCACTGGGTTGTGCACCCAAAACTAATATAATATTGTATGTCAACTGTAACTGAACACTAAAAATTATTTAAAGTCCAAAAAATAAAAGATGAATCTCTGCCCTTTCACAGGGTTGCATTGCCTTGGGCTGTTTCCAAGAGGACAAAAAAGACTCAGTGCCTTCCATTGATAAGTGTTTGAAAACTCAATTAGAAACTCTTTGTATCTGTCGTAATCCTCTGTGCAGCAACTGAAAGATATCACGAGTTCATGGCTTTTGACGTTGTAAATACCCACATCAATGAATGAAGTGGTTTGTGGAGCAGGCCTCCCTCTTAAGCAAGGAGTTGCCCGGAGTATCTGCAGAGGCCTGGGAGATTTCACAGTATAAAGAGGCTCATTTGTTTTTAATTCATGCCAAATTAATAAATCGGAATGAAAAGTTCAGAAAAGGTGCAAAACACGGACTGGCTAGTCGGGGACAGGAAAACAGAGTCGATGAGGACCATGTTTTCCCGACGTCACGTGGCGTACGCCGCTATGGCAGCGTGGCACAGCGATGCACATGCCCTGGTGACAATTTCTCTCTTGAGGGAGACTGGCAGTTGCTCCAGTGTGAAATCTATTACACAGGCCCTGGGCCATTCCTGTGCTTCTCTGAGCCTATGCTGGGCTCAGCCACCCCTCATCCAAGCCCTCACATTCCTGCCACCGGAAAACAAGGGGAACAGCTACTCCTTACGCAGCAGACATGGAAGCCAGACAATGATCTACCCAGAGGCAACTGCCCTGGGGATTTGTAAACAGTGAACTGTCTATACCTGTACAATACGCAATGCATGATTTTTTCGGTGTTTATTTCATTCTAGGCAATGTGCTAATAATCCCTTTATAGGAAATATTTTTATCGAGTCCTTATAATAACCCCTTAAGATAGGTATTATTATTTCCATTTTACAGATAAACTTGAGAGAGTTTATTCATGCAAACAAGCATACTCACATAGTGAGGACCACCAGGCTGACTCCACAGCCAGCAATCTGAATCTGATGGGAATTTACCCTGACCTTGCACTTGTTTTGCTTTATTGTTTGTGATTCTTCCTCAACAGAAAGCTTTTTTTACAACTGCATCCCCATCTCCTGAATGAAGACAGGGGCCATCAGCCAGTTATGGTACAGCTAGATCTTACTTAGAAACACCCCCATATGTGAAATCCTAATTTCTAAAATAAGTGGTTCAGAGGTAGCCCTTTGGCAACGGATTTTCACTTTACAGAAGGATATTCCACTACATTTTTTTAAAGGTAGAAACCGTATACCCTGGCTGCTGTGACTTAGTGAGCTGAGAGCCGGCCAAAAGGTTTCCAGTTCGAGTCCCAGTCAGGGCACATGCCTGGGTTGTGGGCCAGATCCCCAGTTTCTCTCACACATCAATGTCTCTCTTCCTCTCTTTCTCCCTCCCTTCTGCTCTTTCTAAAAAATAAAATCTTAAAAAAAAGAGAAAGAAACTGTCTCTACTGTATTGAATTTATTAGCTATAAGGAAATCATTTCAATCAAGTTATAAATTCCCTAGTGACAATCATATTTGAACCCCAGACTGAGATAGAGCTAATCTAACAAAATTTGCTTTGACTTACTTCATTTCTCTAAAAAAAAAATTTGTAGGCATTTTAAAAATCACAGTTCTACATATTTAATAACAATTTTATTGAAAATGATAGTGTTCCATGAAATTAGGATTGTTCATGAACATATTTGGCACACGGTTGGTGTGTAGATGCGTCCATCCGGGGCATTCTTGTACCACCCAGCATCCAGCTCTCCCCATTTCCTTTCCTACTTTCCCATTTAATGTGAACCTATCAAACTTTGGCTGAGCCAATACAGACATGATGCCAATTTCTATGATCAAGTAATCATAATCAGTGGCAGCGATAACTTAAAAGCAACCAGTATATTTAATCTTCACATCTGCACCCCAGTCTGTGCTTTGTGACCTGCTAGCATTCAGAGATGCAGGAACAAAATTAGCTATCAAACCTACCTGGCAGGAATGGGAAATGAATCCATGTTGCAGAGATAATTAAACAGAAGTGCAAAAGGAAAGGCAGCCCCTTGATAAAGTGAGACAGGATGGAGGAAAAACAGCTGAGGCCAAGCCATTATGAACTGGAACAAAAGATACTGTCCTTTCCAGAGTCCTTAGCTGGCGCCTTCCTACGGCAGAATCCTCAGCCAGGCTCTCTGTGACCTTTTTTAAAGGGTCGGCAAGACCTAGGCGAGCAAAAGGCAAATAAAAGCACTAGCGATAGCAGCACAAAAGTTAGCTTTCTGATAAAGCAAATGCACCATAGAAACCAAAACACATGCGGGGTTATATTACTTTGTAATGACCTGTACTAAAAACATTGCTTTCAGAAGTTCTGGTTTTGTTTAGTTTACATACCACAATATTTGTCTTTCCAGCCACCTGACTGTCATATTTTCTTCTCTAAGTCAAAGAAAAATCTTACTTCCCAGCTGTGGACCAGGGGTCAGGGGAGACAAGAACATGACCATGAGGAAGGGAGGTGGGTTTTCAAAGGGTGGGACGATCCCTCCTCCCAACCCCTACTGTCCTCCTTATGCTGCTTTTCCCCCATGGTCTCTGCCACCAGTCCTTATAAACCTATTTCTCACTTAGCTCATTGCCTGTCCCCCACTGCAAATGTGAGCTCTGTGAGGATACAACCTCATTGTTGTATGAACAGTGCCAGGCACATACTATGTACCCAGTAAGTACTTGTTGAAGTTTAAAAGGTTTTAAGGAAGTAAAAGTGTGGAGAGGAAACACTTAAAGAGAAGCTTCTTTAATCTTCTCCCTTTAAGGGAGAGGCAGAAATACAGGAGACATGCTTAGAGGCAAGACAAGAACAAGAGGCCATATCTTGGCTAATGGAGTCCATTTCTGAGCCCAGCACCTTACAGCATTGTCCATGATTGGCCATTTTTCATCTCCAAAGACCCGTGCAAGAGCACACAGCCTCAAATAAATTTTGTACTAGGTTGCACTCAGGGGGGAGTGCAACCTGGTACAAAAGCATCTTAAGGGCAAGGACTTGGGAGACCTGTGCTGAATAATAGAAATGGGGGGATGAATAAGAAAGACATGGCCCCTGCCCTCAAGTAGCTCTCAGTCTTCCAGGGAGACAGAACTGGCAACAAATACTTGCATTAAAGAACTAGAGATGTCATGAGTCTGCTGTTGCAGATAAATAAAGAAGCAATTGTCAGTAGAGAGAGGGAATTTTTCAGAAGCAAGAGAAGTGAGAATGCTTTTCAGTTGGCTCTGGAAGGATGTTTCCAAACAGATGGATAGTTTATTCCAGGTCACAGATGGTGTAAAGACCTAGACAAACAGTGGAAAATTAAAGGGGAATAGAGGACTCCCGAAGCAATCAGTAAGCTCACATCATATCAAACATATTAAAATGCAACCTTCTCCATTAAATATAGTTGCTTGGTACAGAAGAATTGAGTTGGAGTTGATTTGTTAGGAAAAAAAGTTATGCTTTTTGTCACTAAAATAAATGTTCGTTAATTCCCACTTGTACTTTTCTTTTTGGATTTTGAAATTGGTACATTTTATTTTGGGGTCTCAATCATTTTGTAGGTCTCTGAAAAGTTTGTAAGCCCTAGAAACTGTACCCAATGTTAATAAAATGGTCCTTTATATAAACATGCTGTGATGGTTAATTTTGTGTCAGCTCAGTTAATCTATGCTGCCCAGTTGTTTGGACAAACAATGTTAAGATTAACATTTAAACCAGAAGACTGAGTAAAACAGTGGGTGGGCCTCATCAGATCAGTTGAAGGCTGTAAGAGCAAAGAGGTTTCCCAAAGAAGAAGCAATTCTGCCTCAAGATTGTAACATAGAAACCCTGTCCCAGTTTCCCACCTGCAGATTTTGGACTTAAGATTGCAACAATTCTTACCTGAATTTCTAGCTGGTGGGTCCAGTTCTACAAATTTCAGACTTGCCAGCCCCGATATGTATGTCTATATCCGTATCTATTTATCCTTTGCTCTATCTCTCTTTGTATCACCATTGGTTCTCTTTCTCTGGAGAACACTGACTAATACCCATACCATGGAAGTCTTTCATTATTATTAAACAGATTATTTCATTATTATTACTTCATTATTAATTAAACAGATGTCTCTTGAAAATGAATGTGTTTATGCAGTTGGGGGTAACAGAATGTTCTAAATTCATCCTATGAGATAATAGAAAATATATATATTGCTACCCCCAGTTCCTGACACAGAGCTCCTAAAACCTTTATAAATTCCTAAATGTAAGAGCACCAGGAGCATCTTCTGTTCTAAAGATGCAACCCTGAGCGGGTTCCTGGAGGACTCCTGGATGGGGGCTGAGCACTGGAAAGTCCAAGCCATGATCAGAAGCATGGAACTTTCAGCCCTGCCCCTCACGTTGACTGCCTTGTTGGTAACCAGAGGCCTTAGAAGTAGGTACTGTCTGTGGGTCTGGCATAATTTTTTCCCTTTGTGGGAAAAAATCAGCTACTAGCTTTGAGGCTAGTAGCTGATGCTCAGATTGACCCAAATCTGAACTTGGTCTAACATCAAGATCTCACCCAGTGCTTTCTTTCATTTTAGCTATTACAAATAGCAATAACCAAGGGATTGTATGTATAGCATGCTTCTTATTATTCGCACATCCTTATGTATTTAATTACCTGACTCCTCTCGAGTCGTGTTTATCCCCATCTCTAAATTCCATTGGTAACTTACACTTTTAGTAGCTGATCACAGCACAGATGCAGGTTCATACCATGGATGACTACGTAATATCAACCCTGAGGACTAAGAACGGCTCTTGGTTGCTAACTGGGAAAGGGGAAAAAAAAAACAAAACATAGCCTAGCATTCATTTTTGCACAGGAACCTTTGATGCAACCTGCCTGACTCTGTGCTAAATTGCCTACCTGTCTATGTTTCTGCTGCCTGAGCCACCCCTTATAAAGCAGTTCCAGGAGTCCTAGTTCAACCATTTGGACTGAGGTTATCCCCTTCCAACCACAACTGCACAGCTCTGACCAATCAGAGACGCTCTATTCTGGCCAATCAGCAACCAGGGACCCGACTATCTATATAAACCAGCTCCCCTCGGGCTTCAAGAACCCGTTTTCAGTGAGGGCTACCCAGCTGCAGCAGCTAGGTGCGGACTGGCAAGAGGCAGAGCAGAGCAGCCCATCACCAAGCAGATCATTGCAGGGCACAGATCCCTAGCTGAAGAGGGGCCTGGTTATTGAGCTGTTCCACAGCTGTGCTGTTTTTACAGCCAAGCTGTATTACCGCTGAATTGGTGCCAACTACCATTGGTTGACAGCAGCCATGAGACCAAAGGTTCCTCATCCCCTAACCTTTTATACTTTCTCTTCCCAAACCACATGTTTCCATGAGCCAGGGCCATTCCAGCAAATCCCACTTTCACTGACGCCAGCTGTAATGAAAAGCTGATACACTGTGTACGTGAAATCTGAGACTTAAAGGGTCAAAGAGGCGTGGACAAAGGGTAGGCGGAAGCTGTCTGGAGCAGAGAGCTAATCTGGCTTCCTGAAAAATGAAAGTGTGATTAGAGAAATTGGAAGAGGAACATGAAATTAAAGAAGAGAAGTAGGCAAGGGTTGATGGACCCCAGGGATAGGGTATGGAAAGAAGTTTGGGTTTTAAAAGGAATAAGAAGTAAAAACCAAACTGGATTTGGTGGGGTTTTTTTATATATAAAGATTTTATTTGTTTATTTTTAGAGAGAAGGAAGGGAAGGAGAAAGAGAGGGAAACATCAATGCATGGTTGCCTTTCACCTGACCCGCAACCCAGGCATGAGCCCTGACTGGGAATTAAACCTGTAACACCTTGGTTCATAGCCCGCTCTCAGTCCACTGAGCTACACCAGCCAGGGCTGGATTTGGTTTTGTAAGCACGATTTTAACTACAAGCTTGGGTGGAGCGGGGACGGGGATGGTGATCAGAGAGAAGATAGAGTAAATGATGTAAAGTGGAAGAATGATAAGACACCAGATGAAGGACCAGCAGAACTTGCTGGTGAATTACATATGGAGAGGTGAAGAGTGCCTAGAATGACTCTAGTTTCTGGCTTGAGTAGCCAGATGAATGGCGGATTCCTTTCCTGGGATGGAGATCAAAGGACCAGCTGTTTGTAGAGTGCCAGGGGTAAATCGAAAGCTCTGTTCTTGACTTTTTACGTTTGATGAGACTTTGAAGCAGTAGGCAATTGAATAAGCAGATGTGAGGCAAAGAAGACAGAACTTGAGATGTTAGCCCAAGAAAGCCAGCAGGTTGCAGGTAGTTAATTTATGGGATTGATAAACTCATCCAGGAAGAGATCAACTCACTGAACAGGAAAAGGGCCTAGGGCCTAGCAGGAAGATCCTTAAGGAATAGAGACCGGAAAGAACACTGAAAATGATCCGGTGGAGTATCGTGAGGTCATAAGGATGCGCGTTGGAGAGGACTAAACGACTGTTTTACGACAGGGTCCACCGCTCCCGGGGCTGCGCTAAAACCAGCTATTGAACACACACCTGCCCCAGCACAATTGGGCTCACCCAGGCGGAGGCGGAGCCCAGAGCTCTGAGCCAAGAGCCGAGCCAGCCGCCGGGGAAGGCAGGCCCCCCTCTCACACCCCGCCCTTGCTCCGCCCCTTCCAATCCTGCCAGGCTATGCAATCGCTGGTAGAGATCATCGCTGTACCCAGCCGCTCCAGTCGATCTCTGTTCCAATTGCAGACCCGAGCCAAACTATGGCGGAGAAGACTCAAAAGAGGTGGGTGTGCTGTTTGAGAAAAGCCTGTTCTCAGCTCTCTGCAAAGGTGGAACCCGTTCGTGGTCGCCAATGGTGGGGACTGAGATGGTGTCTTATCCCTGGACCTCGGCCAGGATGGCTCCTAAAGCCCAGGCCTGGCTTCCGCTGAGGGAAGAGGCTACCGATGGGATCTGGAGGCCTGGAAAGGGTCGCGGAAACGTTGCTGGGAAAAGTTTTTGTTCTTTCATCTCAGTCCCTACTAGCCGTCCCTCCGCGACACGCCTGCGCTGACTGGGGTCTGGGTGTAGGGGGCGAGGGCTGCGAAGGGAGATTGGCGTCGCTGGCTCCATTGCACAGTCCCTGGTGCGGCTGTTCTCCGACGGCTAGTAACTGCTGTGTGATTCCAGGCATCCACTTAAGTGCTGGCCGCAGCCCCTTCCCTCCTTCCTACCTGTCTTGGGCGAAGTGTGTTTGTGTAAACTGATTCGCGGTTGCCTGTCAAGAAGGAGACCGCGCCTGGGCTAGAACTGAGAATTCATTCTGCCGGGCGCGGACAAGCTCCTTTGTAAACCTGTGAGGACAGAATTGTGACTTCTTCTCCAGCAGTCCCCATTGCTAGGAACTGGTGGAAAGAAACAGCTTGGTTGAGAGAAATGCTTAAGTCAAACTGTTTTCAAAAGCAGCAGTGTTAAACACTCTTGCCGACTCTTTGAAAAAGAAAACTGACATACGTTGTTTCTGGTGCCATAAATTAAATTTTAGGTGGTTCTTCTACTTAGGCGGTAACTAATGTTTTTTCATAAGCTACAGAGGAACAGATCTACTAGGAATATTATATACACTATACAGTATGCACGGTGGTGATGAACGTATTTATTGCAGGCTTATTTTAATAGATCTTGACTAAGCCTCCTCCCAGCTGCCTGCTCTCTGCTCTGCCCCACCACTCAGAGGTGCAGTGGGTCTAGGTGATATAATGGTGAATTTAAATATTTCCTGCCGCACTGAGAAGTATGTTGATTGTGACACAGCCCCTACCTGGGGCCTCTCCCTTCGGCATAACACCGAAGACAGCGGGACACTTAGGAATCGCTCCCATCCTCACTTGTCCAGGACAAGTTAAAAGTTAGCTTTTCATTAAAAATCAGAGCGAGAGGGAGGCTGAGGGAATGGAAAGTTGGAATGAGAAATAAGGCCTTAAACAAGAAGCATTTATAAAGTGTAATTTGTTTGTCCAAGGCTTAATCAAATACATATTTTAACATACAGACCCACTCTAAATGAAAGGCATTAGAGAATTGCCATTTACAAATGGGGATACATTCACCACATCCTTCACCTCTTACAGGAAAAATATCCAAAATAACAGGTTGTTTCCAGAAAACTTTCAACATGGCATAGTGGGGTTATATTTATGATAGGTCATTTATTTAAAGATTGAAATTAATGAGGAGTGATACTAATGAAAAACAATACCATCCTTGGTTAAAGAGGATTGTTGCTGAAGCAATGGGAGAAATGATTTAAAAGAACAGAAAAACTGGTCTTAATGGGAAACAGAGGAGTTGAAAATTCATTAAATGATGCTTAAGAGTTACAAGAAAGTATTTTTATATTTTTTAATCATTTTTCATTTTTCCTTTACAGTCCACATACAATAATATATTAGTTCCAGGTATGCACCCCAGTGATTATATAACTTACTAAGTGATCATCCTGATAAATCGCATACCAATCTGACACCATACACAGTTATTACAATATTATTGGCTGTATCCTATATGCTGTACTTTACATTGCCATGACTGTTCTGTAGCTACCAATTTGTTCTTCTTAATCTCTTCACTTTTTCCACTCATCCTCTCAACCCCTCTCCTCCCATCTGGCAACTGTCAAGATGTTCTCTATGAGTCCGTTCCTGTTCTGCTTGTTCTTTTATTTTGTTTTTTAGATTCAGTTGTTGATAGATACATATACTCTCTGTTGCCATTTCATTATTCATATTTTTATCTTTTCTTCTTTTTTAAAAAGATTTTATTTATTTATTTTTAGAGAGAGGGGGAGGGAGAGAGAAAGAAAAGGAGAGAAATATCAATTGGTGCTTCTCACATGTCCCCAACCAGGTACCTGACCCAAAACCCAGGCATGTGACCTGACTGAGAATTGAACTGGGAACCATCCAGTTTGCAGGACAGTACCCAATACGCTGAGCCACATGGGTCAAGGAAGGCTGTTCTTCTTAAAGAAAACCCTTTAACATTCCATGTACTATTGGTTTGGTGATGATGAACTACTTTAGCATTTTGTTATCTGGGTAGCTGTTTATCTGTCCTTCAATTCTAAATGATAGCTGTGCTGGGACAAATAATCTTAATCATAGGTCGTTGCTTTTCTGTCTTTGCATATTTTTTGCCACTCCCTTGGGGCCTGTAGAGTTTCTATTAAGAAATCAGCTGACAGTCTTATGGGAGCGCCCTTGTAGGCAACTAACTGCTTTTCTCTTGCTGCTTTTAAGATTCTTTATCTTTAACCTTTGCCATTTTAGTTACAGTGTGTCTTGGTGTGGGCCTCTTTTGGTTCATCTTGTTTAGCACTCTCTGCACTTCCTAGATTTGATGTCTATTTCCTTCACCAAGTTAGGGATGTTTTGTGTCATTTTTTCAAATAGGTTTTCAATTTCTTTTAAAAAATATATTTTTTTATTTTTAGAAAGATGGGTAGGGAGGGAGAAAGAGAGGGAAAGAAACATTGATGTGTGAGAGAAACATTGGTGGGTTGCCCTTCGCATGCTAACTGGGGATCCGGCCTGCAACCCTGGCATGTGCCCTGACTGGGAATCCAACCTTCGGCCTTTGGTTTGCAGGGTGGTACTCGATACATTGAGCCACACCAGCCAGGGCAGGTTTTCAATTTCTTGTTCTCTCTCGTCTCCTTCCAGCACCCCCTTGATGCAGATGTTGGTATACTTGGAGTTGTCCCAGAGGCTCCTTACACTAGCTTCATTTATTTTTATTTAGATATTTTTATATTTTTGCTGTTCTGATTGGGTGTTTTCTGCTGCCTTATACTCCAAATTGCTGATGTGATTCTCAGCTTCATCTACTGTACTACTGATTCCCTGTAAACTATTCTTGATTTCAGTTAGTGTATTCTTCATTTTTGACTGGTTCTTTTTTATGGTTTCCATGTCCTTTTTCATGCTGTCGAAGTTCTCTCTGAATTCCTTGATCATCCTTATAACCAGTGTTTTGAACTCTGTATCTGGTAATTTGCTCACCACCATTTCATTTAGTACTTTTTCTGGAGACTCTCCTGTTCCTTCATTTGGGATTTGTTTCTTTGCCTTTGCATGTTGGCTACTTCCCTACGTTTGTTTCCTGTGTATTAGGTAAAGTTGCTACATCTCCCAGACTTGGTTGAGTGGCCTTGTATAGTTGGTGTCCTGTAGGACCCAGTTGTGCAGCCTCTCCTGTCACCAGAGCCAGGTGAGCCAGGTGCTCCAGGTGCACCCCTGCCTGGGCTGTATACACACCCCTACTATAGTGGAGCCTTGATTGCTGTTGGCATCCGTGGAAGGGATTGACGCCCTGACCAGTAGGCTGTGAGGACCAATTGTGACTACAGGAGAGGAACTGCTGTGCAGGAGTCAAGGCCACAGAGCAAGACTTGCTTCAGTGGGGCTTTGGTGCTCACCTTTAGTCCACCCTTTGAGTGTGTTGCTCATAGAGGTGGTTGGGTTGTAATTCAGCCCAGTTTGAAGGTGTCCACTGGGTGCACTGGCTCTGGGGCCTCCCAGGAGGTGCAGGATCAGCTGCTGCCTGTGCCCTGCCTGGGGCCATCTGGAATGAGCTCCAGAGCAATCTGCAAACGGCTGCTACTTGTGCTGGCCTTAGAGGTGCCCAGAATAGGCCAAGCTGTGAACCAAGGCTGATTGCCTCCAGTGCCAGGCCTGGGGCCACTTAGCAAGAGGTGCAGGGTATGCAGAGGCTAGATGCTGCTTATTTGAGAGATCACAGGAAAGTCTGAAGCATGAGGCAACTGAGGCCATTCACACAGAAAAACCACTGGAAACAGCTTGGGTGGAGTCACAAATTTGGTAGGGCAAGGGTCTCAGGGAATCACCAGGGCAGGGTGAGCAGTGTGAGACTCAGATATGGCACCCACCTGCCAGCTCTGCAGGTGGTGGGGAGGTCTCAGGAAAGGAACGGTGACCTCTGCCAGCACTTCTGCCTGGCAGAAAGCGGCCCCACCTGCTCTCACCCTGATGCCAGACAGTTCATTTCCTCCCTGTATGTACCTGTTTCCTTTCAGGCTGCTGCCCCGGCATTGGAGCTCAGAGGCGGTGAGTCCTAGCGAGCCTCCTAGGTGCAGGTCCTTTAAGAGAAACTGCCTGGGACTCCAGAAGGTCTCTCTCACTCAGCCATGATCTTTGCTGGTTTTTACAGCCAGAAGTCACGGGGACTTTCTTTCCTGACTCTGAAACCCTGGCCGGGGAGGCATAGTGTGGGGCTGGCACCCCACGCTCCCCATGGGGAAACCTCTGCGGCCAAGATATTCCTTGTGATTTTAAACTGCCACAGGCGGGTGCTGGACCAGCCCATTCTTTGGTTTTGCCTCACCCACATGTCACAAAGTGGCTTCTTCTTTAAATCCCTAGTTGTAGGACATCCATTCAAGCTGGATTCCAGGCATTTCTGAATGACAGTTGTTCTGTAGTTTCATTGTAATTTTAAAGTGGTTGTGGGAGGAAGCGAGTACCACATTTACCCACACTGCCATTTTGACCAGAAGTCCAAGAAACTATTTTTAGGTGAACTAAAATTGAAAGGGGAAGATGTTTTTCTGGGGTAAAGATTTGAGGGGGACATTTTAAGGAAAGGAGTATAAAAGTTCACCCCGAGTATGGAAGTATATCCAGGACCTCTTCGGCACCCAGTCCTAAGAAAATGTTATCGGCCTGGCCAGTGTGGCTCAGCTGGTCGGGCGTCACCCTGTGAACCAGAAGGTCACGGTTGGATTCCTGGTCAGGGGGGTGCCATCCCCAGTTGGGTGTGTTCAAAAGGCAACCAATCAATGTTCCCCTCTCTTTCTCCCCACCTTCCCCTCTCTCTAAAAAATCAATAAGCATGTCCTCAGGTGAGTATTAAAAAAGAAAGAAAGAAAATGTTATCACCCTGGTTGGTGTGGTCCAGTAGATTGAGCTCCAGCCCACACGCCAAAGGGTGGCCGGTTCAATTCCTGGTCCAGGCACATCCCTGGGTTTCGGGCCAGGTTCCCAGCTGGGGGTGTGCGAGAGGCAACTGATTGGTGTATCTCTCACACATGAATGTTTCTCTCCCTCTCTCTAAAAATCAATAAATAAATCTAAAAGAGAAAATGTGATCAATTTTTATGGTTAAGTTACTGAATAGGGAATGTAGTTAGTTATGTGATTCAAAATGAAAATGATTGAAAAATGGTATTTAATAAAAAAAAACTTCCATCTGCCCTGTGTCTCTGCCGTCCAGCTCCTCTGTCTGATCTCAGTAAATAATGATAGTTTCTTATCTGTGCTTCCTGAGAAAATTTAGAAATATTCAAATAAATACTGACATTGAGCAGATAAATGCTGCTCAAAAGTTAGAAAATTTCAACATGCTAAATACAAATATTTTATTAGAATGGCAAGCATGTCCCATGTAAGTTCGTGTTAGGTATAATGAAAATTTCCAATCAGCAAGGAGGACAAATTCAAAACCTATGAATCTGTTGGGGTGTTGAACACAATACAATATACATATGTATTACAGAATTACACACATGAACCCTATGTGATTTTACTAACCAATGTCAACCCAGTAACGTTAATAAAAAGTGGAAAACAAAAGGAAATGAGGCTTTTCAATGTTTGATTAAAAAGCAGATGGAATATGGAGAGACATGATATGAGAAAATTCAGATGGAACACATTAACTATTGGAATGACTTAGACAGAAGGAATCCAGCCAAAACACTCACAGTACAGAACCCTGGGGAGCATTGTAAGTAACTGAGTAAACATACTGCTGAGTTTTTTAAAATATCACCGGAAGCAGCAGGAGAGAGGGATATAAAAGAAGAGCTGTTCCGGCAATCGCAGAAATCAGGATCTTCTCCTGCTGTAAGGGGGTGAAATGTGTGCCCTTGTACACTTGTTTCATTTGGTCAGAACAGCATGCTTTTATTTTAATCTGAGTGTTCTTAAGGGAGACTTGGACTGAACCCTCCACATCTAGTTTCTCTCACTCCTGCTGTTCTTTACCTCCAGGTACCTGCCTGGCCTCTGAAGGGATTTCCCTGCTTTGGAAAAAACTTAAAGACACATTTTATTTTTAAAAAAATATGAATCTATTTCACAGTGAAGCATTTGGAAAAAAACTTGCAATAACAACTTTTTAATCAAAGAAGTGTCAAAAAGACATCTGTATTACGCTATCTGCTGTAAGTTAAAAATAAGCATTTTCATCCACGAGCAGTTACAGATCCTAACAAACCACGTTGATATGAATGATTCATTGCAGTCTACATTTCCGGTCATTACTGGCTGTAAAACATTCGCTGAAAAGAGAAAAGAACTTTTTTTTTTTTTTTATTCTAGTCAGAGTTTTTTTTTTTTAACTTTTTTTTATTGATTATGCCATTACATGTGCTCTATTCCCCCCTCCATTCCCCTCCACCCTGCATACCCCTCCCCCACCATTTCCCCCCTTTAGTTCATGAACACGTGTCTCAAATTCTTTAGATTCTGTATTTCCCCTGCTATTCTTACCCTCCCCCTATCTATTTTCTATCTACTGTCTATGCTACTTATTTTCGGTACCTTCTCCCCCCCTTCCCCCTCCTCCCACTCCCCTGTTGCTAACCCTCCATGAGATCTTCATTTCTATGGTTCTGCTCCTGATCTAGCTGTCCTCTTAGTTTGCTTTTGTTTTAGGTGTGGTTCTTACTAACTGTGAGTTTGCTGTCCTTTCACTGTTCATCTTTTTTATCTTCTTTTTCTTAGGTAAGTCCCTTTAACATTTCATATAATAAGGGCTTGGTGATGATGAACTTCTTGAATTTGGTCTTATCTGAGAAGCACTTTATCTGTCCTTCCATTCTAAATGAAAGTTTTGCTGGGTAGAGCAATCTTGGTTGTAGATCTTTGGTTTTCATGACTTGGAATACCTCTTTCCAGCCCCTTCTTGCCTGTAAGGTCTCTTTTGAGAAATCAGCTGACAGTCTGATGGGGACTCCTTTGTAGGTGACTGTCCCCTTAGCTCTTACTGCCTCTAGGATTCTCTCCTTCATTTTAACCTTGGCTAATGTAATTATGATGTGCCTTGGTGTGTTCCTTCTTGGGTCCAACTTCTTTGGGACTCTCTGAGCTTCCTGGATTTCTTGGAAGTCTATTTCCTTTGCCATCTTGGGGAAATTCTCCTTTATTATTTGTTCAAATAAGTTTTCCACTGGTGGCTGTTCCTTTCCCCCTTCTGGTACCCCTATAATTCGAATGTTGGAACGTTTAAAGATGTCCTGGAGGTTCCTAAGCTTCTCCTCATTTTTCTGAATTCTTATTTCTTCATTCCTTTCTGTTTGATCATTTTTTTTCTTCCTTCTGGTCCACTCCCTTGATTTGAGTCCCAATTGAGAAAAGAACTTTTTGAAAAATTTATAAATCAAGGCAGTAACATTTTGGTCAACAAAACTTCTATTGTTTCACATACCGGGTTTTTAATAATTTACTTACAGTGCAAAATTCATGGCTTAGAAGATCATTTGATAGCTTTGGTTGGTCTTACGAAGTCAGAACAAGGCCGGGCTCTCTGGTCTCCTCCCTCCCACTCCTGGAAGTCCTGGGCAGGACGGCCTGGCAAGAAAAAGAAATACCAGTCACGGAGTGGAAAAGAAGAAATAAAACTGTTCCTATTCGCAGACACAATTTTTTTTACATGGAAAATCCCAGAGAATCCTAAAAGGAGCTACTTGTTCTGAGTGGCTTTAGCAAGGTCACAGGATGCAAGGTCGATGTACAAAATTATTGTATTTCTGTACATGAGTAATGAATGCCTGGAGATCAAAATTTTGAAAAACCCAAGTAGAACGGTGAAGTCAAAATATCTAAAATGGCACTGTTATTTGATAGAGTCTGAGAGAAGATTTAATACCTTGGACAGTCACTACTAAGAAAAGTTCTTAATGAGAACAAGTTACTTACCGACTGTCAGTTTACTGAGAAGGTCCTTTGGTGTAGTTCACGTCAGCACGAGGCCCAGCTAGGGCAGCATTTAGCTGGAGTCCGCTGCACCAAACGGAAGATCACAGCAGAATATCAGAAAGTGTCAATAAATTATCAAGCAATTACTTGTTTTGAACAGTTTGCACCACAATTTATATCATTTGATAAGGAGTTTTATATACAGTTAGAAAATAAATAGGAACATTGTGCATTGCTCTGATTTCTGTATTAATATTACTTTGCTGTTTAAATAATTTGAATGTACATTCTTTCCCCTTATTTACAAAACAAGGGTGGCATTTATATAAACTGTCCATTTTGAGGCTCTGCTTTTATGACTTCATTTAGTTTAGAGATCATTTCAAACCTTTACCTAAAGAATGATTCTTTTTTTTTTTAAGATTTTGTTTATTTATTTTTAGAGAGAAGTGAAGGGAGGGAGAAAGAGAGGGAGAGAAACATCAATGTGTGGTTGCCTCTCGTGTGCCCCCTACTGGGGACCTGGCCTTCAACCCAGGCATGTGCCCTGACTGGGAACTGAACTGGTGGCCTTTTGGTTCTCACTCTGGCACTCGATCCACTGAGCCACACCAGCCAGGGAGATTCATTTTTTTTATGACTGTGTATTGGTTCATAGTATCCTACAATTTATTAACTAGTCCCCTACAAATGGATAGCTATGTCTTCAGCTTTTTGGTATTTAGAACCAATACTGGTGTTAAAAGAAAAGGATCTAAAGACTCTTTTTTCTCTCAAGCGTTGTAATAATAAGGCATCATATATGATTTCAACCCAATGGATAGTGTGCCAGCTGAGAAGTTTATAATATATTAAACCTTACCCTCTTACAACTGACTTTGCATTTCTCCATCCATTTCTTAGCCTTTTTGAGCACAGTGTCAGGATAGCTTCTCTAACAGTGTTTCGAAGCCTCACCTGTGATAAGTGCTACCTTTTCTCCTCCCTGCAGTGTGAAGATTGCCCCCGGAGCGGTTGTGTGCGTGGAGAGTGAAATCAGGGGGGATGTAACTATAGGTAAGAAAATGGTTTCCTAGTGTCGTTTCCCAGCAGTTGATGTGATTTAATTTCAGTGCTTTACAGTATTTAGGTCTTATGTGTGTTTGTTTCACTGATGTCCTAATGGTATTGACAAAATGATGTATTTTCCTCCCAGGCATGTTTTATATTTCTAAAAGAATGTAATATGATGGAGTCTCTGTTTAAACTTCTATCGGATGAACATAATAAGTCATTTGTTTATTTGAGGGACATCTATTGTGTACCTACTATGTGCCAGGCACTGTGCCAGCATAGGGACACAGCAATGAATACAGCAGGAAAACGTACTGCCTTTGTCAAGCTTACATTCTCCTGGGTAATTACTAAGAGTGTGAACCGTGAAGTGTGACGGGATTGGGTTAGCATCCTTGCACCTTACTTGCTGGGTTACCGCAGGCATATTTCTTAACCTCACTAACCTTAGTTTCCCCATCTGTGTAAATGTGGGTCTCAGGAATAGGTTCATCTACATGTAGGGGTGGCTTATACCTGCAAAGGTTTATTGTCTTATATAAAAAGCCTAGACATAGGCAATTCAGGGCCGGTCGGTTGACTGTCTAGCAGTTCCAGCCTTGCAGGCTAAAGCGGTAAGCGTGACAATGATTAAGAAAGTGTTGTACCTTTCAGCTGGGTCAGCTCCCTTTAAATAGTCATCCTGAAAGTTCCACATAGCCCTTATTTGTTGTCGATTACCTTGGACTAGTCTTATGGTCACACGTCGCTGCAGGGAAGGCTGGGAAACGTAGTCATAAGTCATCCCATTGCTGCCCTTAATAAAATAGGATTCTGTTACAAGGAAAAGGGAAGAATGGCTCTTCAGTGGTAACTAGCAGTTACTGTCACATGTAAAATAGGAGTACCTGCTTCCTAAGTTTTTGAAGGATTAAATAAGAATATTTGTGCAAACAGTTGCCTAGAATTTAATGCACAGTAAGCACACAATACAAGTTAGCTAATCGCACAGTTAAATCTTATTAGTGTAGCTTTGCTAGAGGTCAAGTCCGACATTTAAAACAAATAAACAATATCTGGTGATGTACCTGTTTGAACGTGATCTGAGTTCCTCCGGGTTGTTTTACGTGTTTCTCCTGGACGTGGTTCCCTTGGAACTTTATTAACGGAAGCCTGTCCTCACCAGCTGCTGCGTGTTATGCCTCGTTCCCTTGGAGTAACGTCTTTCCTTGATATGGAAAAATGATACATTTAGTAAGTCTGAGCATTCAACCAATTTAGGCATCATGTCTGATAAAACCAGTGAAGATTGCACCAGTATTAAGGAATAGCATTAGGAGTTTTCCAGGTTGGCTTTATTTTAAATTGACAGAATTTCAGAGTTTAGGAGGTAACCCTGTTTACTTTCAGTGCTGTGTTAACACTTCGTTAACTCTTAAACCACTGGCAGATGTTTTACGAAGAGAAATTATGAGGCCATATGTTTATCCAAATACTCTTCTGCATTATTTGTATTCGGTATTTTTATCATGATTCAAGGAATAATATCTAATATTAGTTCACAAGATGTTCTATAAAAGGAAAGTAACAAAAATAATGTTAATTTTTAAAAAGATTTTATGTATTTATTTTTTGAGAGAAGGAAAGGAAGAGAAAAAGAGAAGAAATATCAATTAGTTGCCTCTCGCATGCCCCCTACTGGAGACTTGGCCTATAGCCTAGCTGGGCATCGGCCCTGACTGGGAATGGAACTGGTGACCCTTTGGTTCACAGGCTGACACTCAGTCCACTGAGCCACACCAGCCAGGGCATATTATTATTTTTAAATTATCATTTTATCCTCACTCGAGGTTTCTTTGGATTAAGTCTGTTTTAATTAGGCTGCCTTGATTCATGAGCCATGCATTATTTCCTATAAATTTTATTTTGAATGCCAAAAACGTTTCAGGAAGGTACCGTTGAGCACAGTCTTCCAGTCCTGTACGTAATAGGGTGAAAGGCTGTCGCCTGGCATCAGGGCCAGGCCTGGCTGGGACAGCGCAGTGTGGAGGCGGAACTTGGCACACTGGAAGAGCTCTGCGATGCGAGCCCCTTGTCCCACTGAATTCTTTCTCTTCATTCGAGTTTTTAATGTAGATCAAAAGCTTCCCTTTTATTGTGGGAATCTTTTTCAGTAAGGCAGAATAGTAGCTTTGACTTGAGAAATTCATGGACTATGAAGTTCTTACCGATACTTCAGCCTACAGGTCAAAGTAATTTTAATTTTCAAAAAAAAGAGCTTTGTTTTTTTTCAACTATTTATTTGACATATGAAAACAAACTCAAAGTTTGCTTTCTGTGGCAAAGAGAGAGAGGAAAAATGTCCTTTACCAAACGAAGGGAATGGAAATTTGATGCATGGAATGTCTTTCTGGCTGTGTTGAATCAAGCCCAGCCAACCATTTAGAAAAATATTTCGTCAACCGGTAAGGCAGCTCCAGCTCTAGACACATTTATCCAAACAAGGAGATAAGCCAAATAGGGTTTCACCACATGTGGTTAAGAAAATACACAAGCTACCCTGCCAGAAAGAGCCCCAAGAAGGTTCACAAGAGCGTCTTTAAAAAAAAAACAAAAACTTTCCCTGGTGACAGATTTTTATTTTTAAAGCATTTTAACCTCAAGATCCTTAAATGTGGTTTGAATTCAGACCCATTCAAGGTAAAAGCATGCATGGCATGCGGAAAAGCAGAGAGTAAACTGCGCCCACGCTTCAGCGGGCTGGCGCAGCTCGGGCCTTGAACTAGAGCTCCGGTGCCGACCTCCATCCAGCACCAAGCCGGGCGGAGGCAAAGTTGAATCGGACGCAGACTCACCTGAGTCAGAACCTTCCTTTAAGAAGTTCACCAATCCACCATATCACTTGTTCACAAGTACTGCAGTTACTGATAGCATCAGTATCTGCATCAGTTTATGAGCTGGAATGGAAACAGCCCACAAGCCCAAGGTTTGACTAGTGAGAAGGAAACACATCTTGGGTACTGGACAACGTGCTTGGGTGTGTGATCCTCCCCTCCACCTGGCGCGCTGCAGCCACGCAAGAGCTCCGCTCCATGAGCTTGCCGCGCTGGGAGGGACACACAGCCCTGGAGCACGGATGCCATCGTGCAGTCGCAGGGGCGGCGACTGCCACCTGGAGTGCTCACTAGTGCAAATGTGTGTGGGGGTGGGGAGTTGGGACAGGGCCGTGTTACATGCAAATTATGGTATACGTGCTCAATTTGGACTTTTTTCCTAACAGGAGAGACAATTTAAGTGTTCTTCCCAGTCAGAATAATAAATACATAGTTCAGCCTGTAAAAAAAAATTCACCCATCCAAAATTTTAGCAGTCACATTTACTTCAGTGCATGAATTCTAGAGTACATGTATTCTCACTTCTCTAGTGTCTGCCCAAAAGAGGCCTACAAGAAGTGTGGGGGCAGTATTCAGTTTATTGTCAGCCATGACATTTGCTGGAATGGCACAACTCCGAGTTGATAGCTTGACCTTTTACATAAATTCAGCCCAGAAGCACCAGGACTTGTAGTTTGGCAGTGTTGCCGCAAGGTGGAGATAGTGTCTTAAGCACAGATCTTAACTAACTTAATGATGCTCTTCCTCCCAGGGAAGACCCTCAGATTTAAAACTAATTTTCCAGATATTTACTAACTAACTTAATAGTGATAAAAACAGTAATCATAAGAAAACACCTGCTTAAAATAGCTCAGGCATTATTTTTAAAAATTGTGTAGGGCATGAAATGGGATTAGTTTAATTTTTTAAAAGTTGTATTTATCCATTTTGCTTTTTCATGTAATTAACATGTATTATTATTATCACTTTTGAAAAGAAAAAGAGCAACTTTTAAAGACAAACAGGTCCCAGTGGTACCTTGTCTTTGGTGCCTTTTCAGGTATTTTCTTGCCAGTCTGCCTGTTGTCAGAAGCCATACCGGGAGGACCAGCAGAGAATGTAGTGCCTCTGGCTACGTATCTGGCAGTGGCAAAGGATGTGCTTTCTGTGGCGGCCATACGGCCTCTCGTCCTAAGATTTTTAATGCCAGTGTAGGAGATACCCTTATTGAATTTACTATCTTTTTTAAATTTTATTTTTAGGAAGGGGGGAACAGAGGGAGAAAGAGGGGAAGAAACATCAATGTGTGGTTGCCTCTCACACGCCCCCTACTGGGGACTCGGCCCAAAAACCCAGGCAAGTGCCCTGACTGGGAATCGAACCAGTGACCCTTTGATTTACAGGCTGGCGCTCAATCCACTGAGCCACACTATCCAGGGCAAATTTTTTACTCTCTTAAAGTAAGGGGCAGAAGTTTCTCTGGTGGTTAAAAGGAGACATTACCCTGATGGCCTGAATAAAGGAGTAAAACGTATCCTTTTCCTCCATGACTCAGACCAGGAGTTACTTTGTCTACTATGATAAAGCTATTTTTTAGCTCTTAGTTTCAAATAGTGATGAACGTTTATTTTTTTTAAGAACTATGGGCCAGACCCCATGATCTCCCTTCCAGACATTATTTACTATAACTCACACTTCCACCCAAAGCTGCAGTTACACTTCTCATCTTTGTACAGATGAGAAAACAGCTTTTGTGAGATTAAGCACGTAACCTGTAAGTGATCCAGTCAGAGTAGACTTTCTAGATAAGGATGGGTGCTGGCGGGGGCTTTCATTGCAAAGAATTCAAAATAGATTGTGTCCCTTTATCGGAGAATATTTTGAAGCACAGATCTATGATTGTGCAAACTGCAGATTTAAAGTGGTTCACACAGCTGGGAGACCTGGAGAAATATCTCATTTCGGCCCTAACTGGTGTGGCTCAGATTGAGCGCTGGCCTGTGAGCAGAAAGGTCACTGGCTCTATTCCCCGTCAGGGCACGCACCTGGGTTATGGGTCAGGTTCCCAGCTGGGGCGTGCAAGAAGCAACCCGTCTATGTTTCTGTCCCTCTCTTTGTTGCTTCCTTCCTGTCTCTCTAAAAATAAATAAATAAAATCTATTAAAAAAGGAATATCTCATTTCAAAGGAATACAATTTGTTTCAGTGTTGGTTAGCACCTCTCCCACCAGAGTGTAAACATCTAAATGCCCATTTTTAATGACTAGATTAAATGAATTATGGTATATTAATATGATATGAAATACTATTCAGCCATTTAAAAAAAAATCTATTTTGCTGTACTTATGTGGGAAAATGACCATGACTTATTAGGTGAAAAAAATCAAATTATAGCATGATAAATACTATTCCTTGGTTTAAAAAAATGTATGTGGTTTTAATCTGTATTTTTTCTCCTTCAAGTTAAATTTACTTTTTAACTGTCTAATGAGATAAGGCTTATATTCAGTAGTACTTAAATCTGGAATAATATACTTCAGACTTTTAAAAATAGTTACTTATCTCCAGGGAGTGGGATTAGCATGAGAGGATCTTTGCACTTTTTTGCTGTAATTTTTTTGTAATGAGCATGTATTCCTTTTATAAATTGTGTGTATGTTTTAACAAAGAAAAAGGCACACATGTTCATAATCATGGTCAAGTTGAGAAGCTTCCCAGGAATTTGAGAGATCCTGTCTTCCACCCCAAATTTTCCTGTCCTGAATAGGCGCCCTTGCCAGGGAAATGTTATTTAGCTGCTGAGGAGTTGGGGGCCAGAGGTGACAGAAATACAAAGCCACACTGGGGGCACTGCTTAGCGGACGGAGGGTGTGTCCTGTTTTAGCCCCGCCTACCCTTTTCTGATCTCCAGCTCTTCATTGTTGGGAGATAAAATAACCTGCACTGAGGTTCCTTCCAGTTCTCTGGGTACCAGGAGCACCTCCTTACTTACTTTAACACTCTTGTGAGTGAGCGTGCGAGGCAGTGCCAGTTTTCAGGGTGACAGGCTCAAGTGGCAAAAATAGAGTGCACGTCTTTTTGTTTTCCTGTAACATACAGCACTGCATCTTGCGTGTCACAGGCAGATAATGGTTATTGTATAAATTAGCAATTCATACCATTGAATCCATGGTCCGGGTCATCTTCCTGGCTCCCTCCCCGCCTTCTGTCAACACTCCCCCACTCTGTCCTGCTCTCAGAGTCCGTGACTTCCTGTCTGCTGGTTTACCAATAAAAATCGCTTTGGAATCGGGGATTGTTAGAGTGGGCATTGGAGGGAGAGGCCAAAATGAGGTCGTGTTTTCTCATCAGTGGTTTCGTTATCATCAGCATGTTGGGACTGTGGGTGAGTAAGAGCCAGGAGAGGGAACGTGCTAGCAGGGCCATGCAGGGCCTCCACCATGCCCATTGGGGAAGTGGGCGTGGTGAGACCCCTTTCCTGAGCCCCTCGGTTTGAGATTGGAGTCATTGTCTCAGGACTCCAGCGATCACATCTGGGACCCTCCACCGTCCCCCTTTAACCTTTAACAGTGAAAAACCTCATCCTAGACCCGACCACAGAATCTCTGCCTCCTCCCCAGGGGTGAACTTGTGATAGGTATAGTGACAAAGTAACAAAGCTAAGGTTAGTTTCCATGTCCTCTGACTCCCTTTATACCCTCTTAGTCATTTAATAAAAACACTAGTCCTGCGGCACTGTGGCCTAAGAAAGTCTTAGGTGGGTCCTGACTGGTGTAGTTCTGTTGGTCAGGCGTCATTGGAAAGTCCCGGGTTTGATTCCTGGTCAGAGCACCTGCCTCGGTTGCTCTAAGAAAAAAAAAGGGTTAGGTGGATTGCCTTTATGAAGAAAAGGAAGGTCATTCATTTTTGTTGCCAACTATACGGTAGAAAACTGAGTCTACAAACATTATCTCAGCTAATCCTTCCAGCAGCCCTGCCAGACTGGTGTTACCTCCGCCTCCATTTCGCTGCTGAGATAACAGGGGCCTAAAAATAGCAGGCGAGCCAGGCCTGTGCTGTCTCCACTCTCCTGGGTCTGAGGTTTGGCACTAGGTACCAGTGATAACAGCAGAGGAGATAACGTTTGTAAAGTACCTTGTGTGGTGCCCGGCACACACTTTAGAAGATGTTCCTCCCTACAGCCTCCCCCCGCCCCTTGGTCATGCTTCCGCTTGAGGTGCAGGCTCCACTAATAATTAATTTTCGCCGTGCTGTTAACAGGACCTAGGACGGTGATCCACCCTAAAGCACGAATCATTGCGGAGGCCGGACCCATCGTGATCGGCGAAGGAAACCTGATAGAAGAGCAGGCGCTGATCATAAACGCGTGAGTAAGGCTCTTCCAGACACGCTGAACTAAGTACCCGAGGTGGCGTTTTTATTAATTTCCGCCAACTGTGGGGGGCCTTTTATGGTTGGCGTCTGGGAAACCCACTGTTCCAGAACTGGAGAAGCACTGAGGACCCTTTTCAGCACCAGTCATTAGCAGAGGAGGAAAGGAAAGACCAGGGGAGTGGACAGACTTGTCCAGGGCGAGTCGCTCGTTGGTAGGTTGGTGGCTGGCGAAGACTCCGGCGCTCAGTCTGATAACCTTCCCCTTACACGCGGCGCCTCCGCTCTTGCTCGAACCTTCCCTGAGTTCTTCCAACATCCCCGCGCGGCGCTGATCGCGCTCAAGAAAGTCTTCTGGTTGGACTTCTCGGCTGAAGTGTTGTTTCTCCTGTTCAGACTCATGAGCTTGCACAGGAATCTTCATACGTTTTTGCAAGAGTCAAGATTAAAAAGTAATAAAATGTTGGAACATGTACATGATCTTAGTGAACTAGACTGTAATACCTGTGAGGTTTTCATAAGCATTTATAAAGCTTTCTAGATAAAATTTCGACAGGAAATACAAGCTTATACTTAATTTATAGCAACAGTGGGTGGAATTTGTAACAAAGACCTTGGGAAAATATTTAACTGAAAATTTTTTTTCCTTAAAGCTTCCTTAGGATTTGGGAGTTTCTTACTATAACAAGGAGTTTCTTTTTAAAACATATTTTGGCATCTTTAGTGTAACTCAATTAACAACTATATTCTGTAGTAACTCAGCATTCAGATCATCACCGTGAAATGACCTCCTCCTCTTAGACCACAAACATCTTATGTTCCAAATACTTCAACTACCTCACAGCATAAAATATTTTATGTAAATATCTGTTTACAAGTGATTATTAAGATTGAAGGTGTTTTAACTTAGGCATGATTGTAATTCCATTTCAACGATCTAAATACAAGTCATGGCCAGTAGCTTTTTGGCCTTGTCCTGAAGAAGGCCCTCTGAGCTTTGAGTTTAAAAAATAAAAGGAATAGCCTGTCAGGGGGCTCAGCTGGTTCGAGCGGGGCCCCCACCCCAGGCCCAGTGGATCCCCATCGCTCCCATCCCACCTGAGCTCCATTTCGCCCTCCCCCACGCCCAGCCCCAGTCCGAGGAAAAATCTTCTCCCACAAAACTGGTGCCTGGGGACCCCTGGGTCAGAGCCTCATCCCGACACACCAAGGTCTCGGGTTTGGTCCTGGTCAGGGCACGTATGAGAATCAACGGAAATAAGTGGAACAACAAACTGATGTTTCTCTCTGTCTCTCTCCCTCTTTCTCTCTTTCCTGTCTCTTAAAATCAATGAAAAATAATAATAACTAGTTACTTAATTAATAAAAGGAAGGCTGTTCTCCTACATGTACCTGTGACTCCTTTACATTTCAGTGCTTCCTTTTCAACTCTGAATCAAGTACAAGGGATAAGTAATTCACTTGGATTAAGAAATTACATAGTTGCGTGTTTTAAGATTGATGTAGATTAAATTGAGAGAATAAAGCCAGATTCTAAAATAGGAGAATTGCTTATTGTGTTATTGACTTTTTGATGATTTGTCTCTTCTTTTTATAGTCACCCTGATAATATCACCCCTGACACCGAAGATCCAGACCCCAAACCTATGATCATTGGCACCAATAATGTGTTTGAAGTTGGCTGTTGTATCCTTTACAGTAATTTAAGATAAATCATTCCCAGCTGTCTTTTATTACCAAGACTCTTCGTAGAAATTGTCATAATTTATGTATCAAATATATGTATTATATGTATTAATTACATTTTTAGGGCTAGGCCATCCAGTTCCTTGAGAAGATAGACTTGCAGTGTATCAAAAAAGTATTTCCTCTCTTCCACCGAATAACCCAGTAGAGGAAGGAAATACGCCACCTTCCCATGAGCGGCACACGCGTCCGCACACAAAGACCTTGAGCTCAGCATTTTGTGGGTTCCAGCTTGTTCCTATTGCTATAGCTTGTTGCCAGGTAGCAGTGACTCAGTGACAGCAGTGACAGAAGCAGGAATCCTGGCTTCTGTCCTGACTCAAGGACCACAGCTGTGTCCCTTCAATTCCTGTGGAGTTGCAGGTTGACAGCGTATTGGCTGATGCAAGGAAACGGCGAGTGGAGCTGACAATATTTCGTTCTTTGTTTTGTTTCTCCCAGGGTGTCACCAGTTCTTTTGCTTCACTTTGCCCTCTAAAAAGATAGTGCAGTCTTTTAATGATGTCAGCAGAACACTATTTTGTAATAGAAAACACTTGGAGGAAAAAATCTAAATGTTTAAGAGTAGCAAAATATTTCAATAAAATATAAAATGGACTGTTAGAACTATTAAGCAGTCGCTTAAAATTATGTTTTTAACAATTTTAATGGTATATAATATGTACATTTAAAGGAATCACATAAAGTGAGCTGCAAAACTTTATACAATTTGATTTTACAGTTTGATCCCCAGTTATGTAAAGGGAAATGTATAATTATGTAAAATGCATCAAACATTGAGTGACAGGTAGTATTAACTTTTTTTAAACGATTGTGGAAATATGTTACCGTTAACACTGGCATATAAGGTGCTCATTTCTTTAAAGAACAGAGGAGTCATTTATTTACCCTTAGACATATTTATATTTAAAGATTAAAACTTTACTTCCAGACTCCTGCGGGCAAAGATCTGGCCGCGGAGCATGCGCAGCCTACCCTTGCCTCGCCTGTGTCCTCTGTCCCGGCGCGGGACAAGGTCCCAGGGAATTGGCAGGGAAAAAATGAGAACTCTGTTTACAGTGTTTCCTCAACTCTGGCTTACAGATTCCCAGGCCATGAAAATAGGAGATAATAACGTTATTGAATCCAAAGGTAAGCGGCGTTGGGGGCTTTACTGTGAAAGTGATCACCTCCTTTCTCTCCGTGCATCGGAATACAGCCGAAGGACAGACAAACCTCTCTGTACACTCTTCCTTTATTGCACTTTACAGACACTGCATTTTCCTCAACATCGAGGCAGGAACCTCCACCAACAGAAAGATTACCATTTGCTGAAAACTCAAGTGATGGTCAGCAATGGTAGCAATAAGGTGTTTTATTATTTTTTTTAATCCTCTCCTGAGGATTTGTTCACTGATTTCAGAAAGAGAGGAAGGAGTAGAGAGAAAAAGAGAGAGGAACACCAGTGGGCAGCCTCCCACGCACACCCCAGCCAGGGAGGAGCCAGCGGCCCGGGCGTGTGCCCTGACCGGAAGTGGAATCCGCAGCCTCTTGGTGTCCCGATGTCGCTCCAACCAACTGCGCCTCCCAGCCAGGGCCCAGTAAGGTGTTTTTGAACTAAGATGTGTACATCATGTTTTTAGACATGATGCTGGTACACACTTAATAGATGATAGTATAGTGTAAACATAACCTTTACATGCAGTAGGAGACCAAACACTTTGTGCGACTCGTTTTATTGCAATATTCACTTTACTGCGGTGGTCTGGACGCAGCCCTGAGATATTTTCGAGGTGTGCTTGTCCAGACTCTGGCGAAGTGTGTGCATGGAAGGAAGGTGTGGCTGGAAGAGGACTGAGATAGCTGTGAGACTAATTCCTTGCCTTTAAGGAACCCAGTCCGGTAATGTGTTTAATACATTGAGTTTAAAATTCAGCTCTGTATATTTAAATAAGAACTGAACTTTATGGAATTGAAGTTTTTCATTTTGTGAAATGAAAGTTCGCAAAAAGATTTCTACTAAATACAAATGTTGAGGAAATTTAGTTGATTAATATTATTGTAGAATCAAAGAAAAAAATCAGTTTCTCTAGCCATTTGTTTCCTTTAATTTCAGGTCTACCACCCTAGCCAATCAGAACCAAACCTAAGCTACTGATCACAGATGGGGCGGGGCAGGGGGGTCAAGCAAAGTCACCACTACTGCTAGGAAGCAGCTCCAAGAGCTCATCCCACAAAGGTCCAGCACAAACCTGAACAATGAGACTTTCTAGATAATGTTTTATTTTTCTGGGTTCTGATTGGCATGAAAGAACACGCTTCTCTTTTAAATAATAAAATTAGGCTTTTTGTGAACCTACTTCATGGGTTTATTTTAATTTGGATTACCAATGATTATTCCCGTCCTCGTCATTTCCTGTTTATTATATACTTACTATGTGTCAAACCTTTGCTCAGCACCATAAACCCTCGCCATTTATTTCCTATAGTGAACCGTGAAGTAGGGTGGTTTTTCCGTGTGTTGGTGAACTTGCTCAGAGAATTCGCAGTGAGCTGACCAAGGCCGCACAACCAAACAGTAGCAGAGCTCTGTGTTGAATACTAGAGCAATACAAACTCTGAAATGAAGTGTTTTCTTAATGTTTTTTCTTAAGCCAGTCTGAAATGTTTATGCTTAAATCATCTTAGAAAAAATAGCATTCTCATCATTTGATGTCTTAAGTTGCAATTCTTCCTATGTTTTTACTGCAGCATACGTAGGCAGGAACGTAATTTTGACAAGTGGCTGCATCATTGGGGCTTGTTGCAACCTAAACACATTTGAGGTCATCCCTGAGAACACAGTGATCTACGGTGTGGACTGTCTTCGTCGGGTGCAGACTGAGCGACCACAGGTACGGGACCTCTCTTTAAAGAGTTTTCTTCGGCTGCTGATCTCCCTAGAATACCGCCTGTTCGTTTTAATGGGGCAGCAGGCCCACTATTTAAAAAGCAAGTAGCTGAAATAAAACATCATAGAAACATCTCTAAAACTAGAATTTATTTGCAGTGGAATTATTCAGTCTTTAAGTTAATATCAAAAATATGTCAAATTTAACGACAAATTGATTATGAGAGAAGAAAATTCAGAGATATAATCCTGGTCTTATGCAATCTTTTATTGAAGATTTGTCACAAAATCTTAAAATATATTGATTCCTCCTAAAATATGAACTTTCAAGTGTTGGGAGAACCAAATTTACAGTGGACAGCCAGCTGGGATCCCTTAATTGTTTACTAACATAAGTAGGATGAAAATAAATACGTGTTGTAAATATGCAAGTGTGTCTGGATAATTTCCTGGCTTATGAAATGATCCCCTTCTAATAACGAAGAGTAACGAAGGATCCGTATTTGGAGTCTCTTGTTAGCGTAGTAGATGAATAAGAATGGGCGTTTGGGACTTTGGACAGAGACATTCTGATTGAAATCTGGAGCCTCATAGGTTGGCACACGCAGTATGCTTCTTTAGCTCCACTCCTCCAAAAGAAAATATTTTTCAAGACATTTATCACTTTGCCTCTGATTCCTCGCCATATTTTATCAGAAATTTAAACTCCAGTTCTTTCGGGTTATTCTATTTCTGTCATGTTTGGCTTTTCTTCTTACTGTTTTATTATTATAAGCAAGTATTACTTCAGTAGACTAAAAAGGAAATAAGAACCAATCCAGTATTTTTTCACTATCTTTCTGCAGAACAACAAAAATGATTAAAGAGGAGAAATGAAGCTAGGGCTGGGAAGGGAGATTAGAATTGAGTAAGAATATCTGAAATTTAATATGCAGTGGTATGCAGTGCTGCTTTCCAAATTTCAGTGATCGCAAAAATCATGCAAACCCTCGTTAGAAAAAGGATTCCCCACACGTAATGAATCAGAGAGGGCAAGAGCTAAAAAAAATTGTATTTTTCACAAGTACCCTAGGGAGTTTTCCAGCGAGGAAAGCTTGGGCAAAGCTGGTGTATGACGAGTGAAGGTCCGATAAGTTTGCACACGTGTGTGTTGTGTAGGTCTTGTGGAAAGCGGCGTATTCTGGGTATTTTACTCATGTCTCGTGTAATTGAAGCTTTTGTAAAAAAATTATATTTTCTTGTTTATGCTATTATAGTTGTCCCAGTTTTCTCCCCTTGGCCCCCCTCCACCCAGCCACCTGTAATTGGAACATTAACATTTTAGAGGTCAGGGTGAAATCTATAAAAGCAATGTTGAAAACTGAATTGTTATATATACTTTTACATATAAAATCTTTTGGCTTTTCTTGTTAGTAAACTGAACATGCGTTCATTGTAAATTGTTTAAAAATGGGTAAGCAATGATAAGTCAGTGCTAATCACCTCTAATTCCATGACCTAGCGGTAATCACTCCCACCTGTACTCTCAACTTTGCTTTCTGTTGGTCAGTTCTTCATTATGTCATTATGTTTTCCCTTCAGCCCCAGACACTGCAGCTGGACTTCCTGATGAAAATCCTGCCCAACTACCACCACTTGAAGAAGACCACGAAAGGAAGCTCCACTCCAGTTAAGAACTGAGACCCAGCTGTGACGCCCTGACAGCATTTTGTCTGTGACCGCTGGCCTGGGACAGGGCCACCCCATTTACGTTCTCTCAGCAGGTTCCAGCATGGTGCCAGCTGGCTTTGTTTTGTAAAACGGGGTTAGAAAGGAGAGTGATGGGTTTTCATCGGAACTGTCCTCTGTAATTTATATGAAATGTATTATTTTCCCATATTCTTGTTCCTATCCCAATAATTTACAGATTGAGTTTTCTTTTATATAAAATGTTGGCCACAAATTTTAGTTTCGCAGAAGACTACCCGTGATGAGAAAAGGCGTATTGTTATGTATTTATGTTCTGCTGAGTACCACACTAAATAAACACGCTGAGAACAGGACTTTCCGGAGCGCACTTTGATCAGCGTTCCTGCTCGCGTTTGCTTCCCCCACGACAACTGTCTGGTTCCCGTTACGAACTGGCTGCGTCAACGCTAATGTGTCCGCCTTTTCCTCTGCTGGATTTGCAGCTTTTAAAATTTCAAGTGAAATGTTAGCAGCTATGAATTCCTTTTGTTTCGAATAAAAACATTTTTTTTCTTTTTAGTAAAACAAAAATGGTCCAGGAAAGATATATTCCGCAGACCACAAAGCCAAAAAAGAACAGGGTCTGGTCACAATGCCACGTAACCATTAGGTGAGTGGGTGTCCTGGGTCTCTGAGGACAGTGAAACCGAGAGAGATTTTGACATATTCATGAATTTATGAAATTATCTTGGCATATTATTAATTATTAACAACTGAGCTAATTATAATTCTACTTATCTAATTACAAAATGGGCAAAATGGTGAGGATTTTAGTGTTTTTAATAATTTGCATACATTTAAACAACATACTTTTCAACTTTTGAATTACTAGATATTGACTAATACTATTAAATACCAAGATATTTTCTCTTAAAATGTAATTTTCAACTTGTGGATAATAGAAACTATTTTTGAATTTCTGAAACTGACAGGTACTAATTAGCCTCATTGTTCCAAATTTGAATGAGTTCCTTGTGGTAAGAATACTTGTGATTCGAGTTAGAAAGCTGGTACTACCGTACACACAGTGTCTGAAAAAGGAGAACATCACAGAAGTACCTGTTTTTGATAACTGGTATTTATTCATTTTTCAGTGCCTGGTGATCAACTCGGTTTGGTTGATCATGAAGTGTAGCTTAGATCAGGGGTGTCAAAGTCATTTTCACTGGGGGCCACATCAGGCTCTTGGTTGCCTTCAAAGGGCCAAAATAATTTCAGGACTGTATAAATATAACCACTCCTTAACTGTTAAGGAGTTGAAATTACATTCGGCCCTTTGAAGGCAACCACGAGGCTGATGTGGCCCCCAGTGAAAATGACTTTGACACCCTACTTAGATAAAAGATCAGAAGTTACAAAGCTGCCTTTGAAATGCTATGCTGGTTCTAAAACTACCTCCGGACAAGCTCCGATGAGCTAATAGAGACGACTGGTCCACACCATCCAGGGAGTGTGCGAGGGCACCTGCGAGGTAGGTAACTCCCAAGGGCTGGGTTAAAAGCTGTCCCCCGAGAATCAGACTAATTAAATCAACATGTGGTGAGAAGAACCTCCTTGTTTCCCAGGGACACGATGGTTTTTAAGTCATATTATCAATAATTCATTTAAGGAGAAGTAATGTGAACAGAATTAGTCAATTTACCAAGCAAAGTTGGGAGGAACCAAAATATGCCGGTGTCTGTATGTACAGTGTTACCACGGAGCGGGGGTCACGCTGTATGCACAACGGAAGCACAAGAGACGTGCACACTTGAGTGACCCGAGAGAGATGTTCTCTGCCTCAGGGAGGATCAGTTTACCAAGACTTGCTGTGGTTTGGGAGCGTGGCTCCAGGCTTGTCCCTTCTCACGTCTCCAGTTGCAAGCTCAACTGAACCTTCTTTCAACTGCTCATACAGCAATTGCTTCGTCTTTGCTGTTCTTAAAGGTCTTAAACAAAACAATAGGAAAATCATAAAAGAATTGTTTGGTGTTCCCACTGAACTCAGTAAGAATTACCCAAAGGGGTCCCTCTGTTGGGGCCATAGGCCATTCTGCCTGAAACTTCAAACTGGTTCTGGGTATTATTACTAATTAACTGCGGTGGTAAGTTATGGGCGGTTTTTGTTGCTTGTACTTGTAAAAGGAATATAATTTCACATTAGACAGTGTAGGGGGTAGAAAGAAAGTACTTCTGGTTCCGTGGCCCACCCTCAAGCACCAACACTTTTAATCATTTTGGTGGCTTATTCTTTGTGTGCAGTCCAACCATTAATGAAGGTAAGTGAAGGTCTCTTTCAGACACTTTAATCTTCCAGCTTTATAATCCCCGGGTAGACCTGCTGTTTTATCACAGGAACACACCAGCACACAGGATAGTCTTTCCCCTATTGGCTAGCAAATGGGTTCTTTGGGAGAATTTATTATCCTTAGTAATCTGACTCATATGAAGGCTACTTTAGGCTTCGGTATTTTATTAAACACAAACGAGGAACAGTTCCTTTCCTGCCTCCTTCAAAGGGATATATATTTTAATATTTTAGAGCATTTACCAGTAGACCCACTGGTACTAATCAAATGCACATGGAGGCTCCGGCGTTACGCCCTCCCACAGAAGCATGGCTGGCCCTCCTGGAGGCCTCGCACGGAGAGGTTCATTCAGATCTTATTGTTAGCATTTCTCTCAAAAGAATTTCAGTAGTACCTTCACGTGAATTTGAATGCTAACTCTCTGAATTTAGACTTTTTTCGTTTTTTTAAAAGATTTTATTTATTTATTTTTAGAGAGAGGAAGGGAGGGGGAAAGAGAAGTACAGAAACAATGTGTGGTTGCCTCTTGTGCACCCCCTACTGGGACCTGGCTCACAACCCAGGCTTGTGCCCTGACTGGGAATTGAACCCGTGACCCTTTGGTTCACAGGTCAGCGCTCAGTCCACTGAGCCACACCAGCCAGGGCTGTTCTGTGTGAATAATATGCCTGTAGCTCGAGGCCCACCCAATGTTTACAACCGTGAAGGAGGCTACTCCCTGGTGGGTCAATCATTTCTCACCCTGAGTTGTGTGCTTCCCAAAAGTCGGTCATTTGTTCCCAAACTTGTTTATGCAAGTTGCACTTAGCAATGACATGATTTAATTTAATGTTATTAACACTGTACAAATATGAGCGTGAAGAGAATGGTAATCACTATGAAAATTAATGCTTGGGGAAAGCATGATAAAGACGGGTCTGTATCAGGTCTTAAGGGAAAAAGAAAGCTGTGGAATTAGGTGTGAGTAAAACAAACGTGGAAGTTTGGGTGGAGGAAAGTGTTGTCAAAATCCATAATCCTGCCCGCAATTTGCTCCACAAGTACCCTGAGTCCTCACGTGACTGCCCCTGAAATTAACGGTGCTGTCTGATGTGCTAACAGATGTCTCGAGCAGATCCCACCAGGAGACCCCCGTCAAAGGCTTTAGTCTGGTATCAAAGAAAAGATGGGTGAATGGACTTGTGCATGTTTTAAAATGAAAATGGAGCTTTAAGGATATTTATTATAATTTTAAGTTTCCCTGCTTTAACCGACCAACTACAGAATTTGACTATGTAAGGGAAGAGAGCTTCTTACAATAGAATTCCAGGAGCTGCCAATCGCAGGAAGGTGGGAGGGATGAATGACCTAGAGCTCAACCCTTGCTAGTGGCTTATGCACACTTGCAAATGAATAACCTCAAATGTTAAAGATGACTCATAGAGCCACTGGTGTGGCTCAGTGGGTTGGGTGCTGGCCTGCGAACCAAAGGGTCACTGGTTCAATCCCCAGCCAGGGCAATGCCTGGGTTGTAGGCTGGGTCCCCAGTTGGAGGCGTGTGAGAGGCAACTGATTGATGTATCTCTCACACATCAATAATTCCCTCTCTTTTCCCCTCCCTTCCTCTCTGTCTAAAACAAAGTACAATCTTAAAAAAAAAAAAAGAGTACACATAGAGTCCCTTCTCTCTGGATTAGATGTGCTTGATTTTTTTTGGGGGGGGGGGGGGGCTGGAGATCTGAGAAAATAGAAAAAAGATGCCAGAAAAGAAGCCAGAAAAATAGATTCCACTGAAACTGGGACAGATGACAGAATATGGTTGAACTTACAAACCTTCAAGGAAAAGAAGATCTGTCAAACGAAGCCAATGTATGGGAAAGTCCGAGATTGTTTGGGATAAACACAAGAGTTACATTCAGAACGGGTATCTTCTGACCCTCCCCAGCAGGAATCTGCCACATTTCTCCCATTCCTTCTGCAGCATCTGCTTCACCAAATGTCCTCCTCTCTGTTTCAGGCAAAGCCAACCCAGCGGGACCCCTTTGGACGTGATGCAAAGCCAAGAGGAAGGTTCATAAGCCTTATTCCAGGGTACAGGTATACACACACCCAAACCAGCACACATGTGTCAATGCACATGGTGGCAACTTTAATCAAATCAGGGCGGCCACCATATGCATGACCTGTTACGTGGTCCTGTTGCTAGATCAATGTTGTAATTTACTACACTAAAGTAATCAACATGGCCGGGAGCGTTTTGAACTCCAGATTTTCTAAACGGGCCTAAGAGGCGGTAGGGAAGAACACTGATGGGTTATTTCTGGGGCTTCTCCAGGGGGTGTAGAGACGCACGGAGGACGTGTTAGAACGTCAGGGTATTTGTAACAGGTGAGGGGAGGCAAGGTGGGGGAGGGCCGACATATTCATGTTCAAAGAGAATTCTGGGAGAAGTCGAAAAAAACCTCACAAAACCCCAACACAACAAAATGAAACCAAACCGAAGTCAGAGGAGTTTTATACAATATAGTATCAAAAAAGTAAAAGGAACACAGGAAATGCACAAACTGACGGTAAGTTAAGTCCATAGTCTATCGCGACAGGTCCTTCCAGCAGCGATCAGGTCTGCTTCTTCTCATCTGTCATCTCAAGGCGGTCTGCGGACGGGTAACTTCAACCTGAGTGTCTCGCAGGAGGGCAGGCAGGCTTCCGTCGCGGGGTTTCGGAACTGTCGGAGCCGCGTAGGCGTCCAGTTGCATGTGTGAGTGTTCTTGGCACCATTGTCAAAATTCGTGATATACCCAGGACTGAATTACTGGGTCATAGGGTAAGTCTGTGTTTAACTTTTTGAGGAACTTCAGAACTATTTTCCAAAGTGGTTGTACCATTTTACATACCCACCAGCAATGAATGAGGATTCCAATTTTTCCACATCCTCACTGACACTCGTTAATGTGTTTTTGTATTAGCCGTCCTAGTGGGTGCGAATGGTATCCTGTGGTTTTTTGAGTTGCAATCCTCTGATGACTAATTATGCTGAGCATCTTTTCATGTGCTTATGAATCACTTGTATATCTTCTTTGAAGAAATATCTATTCAAATCCTTTCCCCATGTTTTGCTGGGTTATTTGCCTATTGTTTAGTTGTAAGAGTTATTTGTATGTTCTGGATACTAGATACTTAATCTTACATATGACTTTGAGTTTCTCCCATTGGGGGGGGTGTCTTTTTATTTTCCTGATATGTGTTAGATTATGGGTTCAACTGAGTCCCCTCAAAAGATATGTTGGAATCCTAACCTCTGGTATCTCAGAATGTGACCTCATTTGGAGACAAGGTCTTTACAGAGGCCATAAAGTTAAACTGAGGTCATTGGACCGGTGTCCAATATGACTGGTGTCCTTATAAAAAGGGGAAATTTGAACACAGACATGCATCGAAGGAATAGGATATACAGGGACCAGGGAGAAGACGGCCATCAGCAAGCTAAGGAATGAGGCCCAGAACAGACCCTTTCCTCATCCTTCAGCTGGAATCGACCCAGCTGAAACCTCGACATTAGACTTTCGGTCTCCAGAACTGTGAAGCGACACATTTTTGCTGTTTGAGCCACATCATTTGTGGTACTTTGTTGCAGCCACCCTAGCAAACTAATACAATATCCTTTGAAATGCGGAAGCTTTTAATTTTAATGAAGTCCAATGTGTATATTTCTTTTCTTTTGCTGTTTGTGCTTTTGATGTCATAACTAAGCAACCATTACCTAATCGCACGTCACGAAGATTTACGTTTCTGGCTAAAGTCTTGGCACCCTTGTCAAAAGTCAACTGACCACACATGAGTTTGTTTCTGGACTCTCGGTTCCATCCCATCAGTCTCCATGTTTATCCATTGTCAGCACCACACTGCCTGGGATTACTGCAGCTTCCTAGGAAAATTCGAAATTGAGAAATGTGACTCATCTACATTTGTTCCAAATTATGTTTTGATGTAGGCAATAAAATATATGAGTTTGGAGCTCGGAGGAAAATTTTCTATCCTTGAGCTTGGTTTCTGGAACTTGTCTATTAGCATTAACATCATCTTTGATAAGTATATCACAGTATATTTATTAGTATTCTGCCTTTCTGCTCCATTATAAACTCAATTTCTCTATCTTGCTATATTGATATATTTCTACAGCTTGAAAACTTCTGTGTTGGTTAAAGTCAAAGGAGCAAGAAAGGTTTCTAGAAGAATCCTTACTTAAATCATCTTGGATTTATAAAATAAAACATATACTTATAAAGACAGAAAGATTAATGGTGGACAGGTGATGAAGAGAAGAGGCAATTAAGAAGTACAGGGTTTCTCCCTGGCTGGTATAGCTCAGTGGATTGAGCGTGGTCTGCAAACCAAAAGGTCGAGGTTTGACTCCCAGTCAGGGCACATGCTGGGTTGCAGGGCAGGGCCCCAGTAGGGGGAGCTCAAGAGGCAACCACACATTGATGTTTCCCTCCCTCTCTCCTTCCCTTCCCCTCTCTCTAAAAAAAATAAATAAAATCTAAAAAAAAAAGATTTAAAGAAAAAAAAGAAGTACAGGCTTTCCTTTGGGGGTAAAGAGAATATTCTGGAATTAAATCGGAATGATGGTTGCACAACATTGTAAATTTACTAAAAATAGCTGAATTGTCTATTCTAAATGTTTAAAATAATGAATTTTGTTACAGGAAATTTATCTCAGGACACAAAAATTCCTAGAATTATCAAAGAATGTTGAGACCCCCTCCATACATGAAACGAAAGGACAAAGCTGAATTTATTGCTTACTTTAATAAGGGCGAACTCTGCTGGTCCGGCACGGTCTCCAAGGATAGAAAAGGCTGGTGACGTCATGCACCATTTTCGGGAAGTGTGGAATTCATGGGCTGGAGAACTGGCAGAGCTCGAAGTGCGTTGACATCATCTGCAGCAGTGTGGTTGCTTGGGTGAGAACTATTGATTGGCTGGCACTCGGAGGTATTTTTGTTGGAGTGGGTCCATTCTTATTGGCGGATTTTCACAAGCAGGAGCCAGCACTGACTGGTAGGTTCCCAAAAGCATGTTTGCTTCAGCTAGTTGTCACCAATAGACTGAACAGACTTAAATTCAGTGTTGGTGGCTTCTTGTTTCCATTACTACAGAACAAACAGTATTTTTCTAACTTTGCAGGATCCTTTTTATTCTAATACCAACCTCTTCCATTTCTATAACCTCTTCTTAATCTCTCCCTGGGTATCTGACCAACTAGAGGGAAAGGGCAAGAATTTGCTTTCACTACCTGCTCGGTGCTTCTTTGTTCATGTGGTTACTCGAAAAATTGTGTTATGGGATGCAGAGGAGAATAACACAGTCCTTTTGTCCGAGTTCCTACAGTCTAGACAGGGAGCCAACTATACACTTGATTTCATACTCAGTGTGAAGGGGATACCCAGGGAACCCCAAAGAGGCCACTCACTCTGTATGGGAGAGGGAGAGGGTTCACAGAGGAGGGGAGCCTTCAATGGACCTTGACCCTGACCCAGTCCTGGCCCTTATCTCTGAGTATAAGTATGCAAGCCAAGCCAAGAGAAAAGACCTTTCAAGAGAAGCACCTTAACAATATATTGTGACTAATTTTCTATGTCAATTCATTTAGATAATAAATTAATATTTATTGGTTACTTACCTGTGCCAGGCATTTTGCTAAGTGTTTTTTGTTTTAGTTTTGGGGGGTTTTTTTGTGCACCGTTTCAGGAAGTACAGCGATACTGGGTTGATGCGCAAGTAGACGAAGTAAAGCTCCTATTCCATCTCCCAGCTCCAAAAATTCATTTCATATAATGTCCTGGGATAGAGGACATATTAGATATTAAACTGATAAAACAGATACTATACTCGATCTTAGCCAAAAGGATAAGAAACAATGCTGCTAAGTGCTTTAAACGGATTATCTTGCTGAAACCTCATTAAAACCTTAGGATTAGTAGGCTGTTATTGACCTCATTTGTCAAAGAGGAAATTTAGCCTCCTCAAAGGACTAAATAACGCGCCCAAGGTAATATGGTAAGTAATAGAGGCTGTATTCAAATACAGGCAGTCTGACTTTGATAGCTTCTTGGGCCCTTTAAGAAATTACAATTTTAGCCTTGGCTGGTGCTCGCAGTGGTTTGAGCACCAGCCTGTGAACCAGAGGGTCACTGGTTCAATTCCCGGTCAAGGATACATGCCTGGATTGCAAGCCAGGTCCCCAGTTGGGGGCATGTGAGAGACAACCACATATTGGTATTTCTCTCCCTCTCTTTCACCCTCCCTCCCCTTTCTCTAAAATAAATAAATAAAAGTAAAAAAAAGAAATTAGAAGTGTATTAGAGGTAAGAAAAGAGTAAACTTCAGAAGAGGGTATTCAATTTCAATGGGCAGTATCCTTAATCCACCTTAACAGGACATTTATAATGTTTGGGGCACAGATCTTGATTTGCATTCCAAAAGTATTTTAATAAAAAAAGTAGCCCTGGCTGGTGTGAGTGCTGGACTGCTAACCAAAGGGGCCTGGTTTGATTCCCAGTCAGGACACATGTCTGGGCTGCAGGCCTGGTCCCCAGTAGGGGGCGCATGAGAGGCAAACGCACATTGATGTTTCTCTCCCTCTCTTTCTGTCTCCCTAAAAATAAATAAAAAAATAAAATTTTTAATAAAATAAAATAAATGGTATTTTAAATATATATATATTTAAAGATTTTATTTATTTATCTTTAGAGGGGAAGGGAAGGAGAGAGGGAAAGAAATATCAATGTATGGTTGCCTCTCGTGCGTCCCCTGCTGGGAACTGGTCTGCAACCCAGGCATGTGCCCTGACTGGGAATTGAACAGGTAATCCTTTGGCTCACAGGCCCGCACTCAGTCCACTGAGCTACACCAGCCAGGGTTTAAATATTTTTAAAAATATTTTGATAATATACATATATCCCATAATTCATCATATAATAACTTCATTGAATAACACTAATTGAGCCATCAGGTAAAGCAATTAAAGTAAATTTACAAAGAAACAATGATCTTATCCTTTAGGAAGAAGGTTATAATCTAAATAAAAGTATAATGAGAATAACAG
This sequence comes from Artibeus jamaicensis, assembly GCF_021234435.1. Taxonomy (NCBI): domain Eukaryota; kingdom Metazoa; phylum Chordata; class Mammalia; order Chiroptera; family Phyllostomidae; genus Artibeus; species Artibeus jamaicensis. The sequence goes on along the minus strand of NW_026522056.1, from coordinate 14,190,457 downwards.
AATAATATGTATATTTATTTATTTATTTATTTCTCTGTTCTTTTTTTATTGTTTTATTACAGTCGTATCAGTTTTTCTCCCTTCGCCCTCCTCCACCCAGCCCATGCACCGCTCCCAGCCCATCCCCACGCCGTTGTCCGTGTCCATGGGTCGTTCACACGTGTTCTTTGACTAGCCCCTTTGCCTTCTTTCCACCGATGTCCCTCTGGCCCCTCTGGCCCCTCCCCTCTGGCTGCTGTCAGTCTGTTCATGTTTCCATGTCTCTGGTTCTAATTTGCCCGTTAGCTTGTTTTGTTCGTTAGAGTTCTGTTATAAGTGAGATCACATGGTGTTTGTCTTTCACTGACTGGCTTATTTCACTGAGCATAATATTCTTCACTTCCATCCATGCTGTCGTAAAGGGTAGGAGCTCCTTCTTTCTTTCCACTGCGTAGTACTCCATTGTGCAAATGTGCCAGTTTTCCGACTGAAGGGTACTTAGGTACTTGTTTGTCAATTTATTAATAATGACCATTCTGACAGGTGTGAGGTGATATCTTATTGTGGTTTTATTTATTTTAAGATTTTAATTTATTGAAGAGACAGAGAAAGAGAAGGAGAGAAACATGGATGTATGTGAGAGATACATCGATCAGTTGCCTCTTGCATGTCCCAGCTGGGGACTTGGCCTGCAACCCAGGCATGTGCCCTGACTGAGAATCAAAAACCAGCAATATTTCCGTTTGCAGTCGAGCACTCAATCCACTGAGCCACGACAGCCAAGGCAACTCTCATTGTGGTTTTAATTTGCATCTCCCTAATGGCTGGTGGTGAGGAGTATCTTTTCATATGTAAAATTATGGACCACTTCATTAATTTGCATGTCATCCTTGCTCAGGGGCCATGCTAATCTTCCCTGCATCCTTCTTGTTTTAGTGTATGTGCTGCTGAAGTGAGCCCTATATATATATTTATTAAGGTTCAAATAAAATCTTTCAGCACCTAAGTACTTAGCTGTGATCCATTGATTCAATGCAAAATGTGGTCTTTTACCAATTTCGTTTGCAGAAAATACCACTGTTTACGAAGTAAGCATTAGCAGAGTAATTTGACGACAAAGGCTGTTGTCTTCCTTCATTCTAATCCTTTATCATTTAAGACAAACTAAAGCCTTCCTAATTAACTACTTTTTATAAAAGCATTCCAAAACTGCATTTCATTAATCAGAAGGCCGCCTCTTGCTAAGAGAAATTTGAAGTGGGTTAAGGTAAAAAATGTGTATGCATCGACTAATGAAACGAACACGGCAAACAGGAAAACAAGCCGCAGCAGATGTGCTAACCCTGAGCAGGAGCTAACCACCGTGACTGAGCACCCACTGTGGCTTCCGGAGCAAGTCCACAAAGCAGTTACTAGAAACCCTGGAACTCGGTCAAGCTACTTCCATGGTGGCTGATATTATTATAATTCATAGCCACTGTTACATTTCTCATCTCACATATCCACGTAATGTTACCACGTGAAGTTGCCGCTACTTCCACTTTTAGACTTCTAAAGTGATTTTGGAACCAGAAGCCATCGGATGGGAATCTTCCGGTGCAGTCCAGCACTGAGCCCTGCTGGGCCGGGTGGGGGCTCCCTCAGGGTCATTCGAGTCTTGTGTTTCAGGAGATAAAAAAGAATGATTAAACTGGCAAAGTGCTTTCGCCATATGTTTAGCTCTTTCATCTCTGACTGCAAAATGTGAAGGCAATAAAGTCCCCCCATATTTTGGTCTGAAACACATCTCCATGACTCTTGGTGGCCATAACAAATAAGAAAAAAGGGTAAGTTAACATTGTTCTCATCACAAATAATGGCAGGTTTCGACTAGAAGACTCAAAAGTATTTCCAGTGCAGGCAGAGAGCCTGGAGAATCCAACCAAACAGGGTTTTCCTCTTATCCCTCATCTGGATCCGAGGTGGATGCATGTCCTCAGGAAACAGCTTGCGGAACCTAAGGCCGTGGGCAGACCCCGAGAGTCTCCGAGAAATGCCACCAGGATGGGGGTCCGCAGTGAGAGTCCCCCTGCTTAGAGCAGACAGGGCTGGGCACCAAAGGCCCAGCTGCAGACCTTACAAAAACTAGCAGATTCCCTCTGGGCACGAAGGCCAACTCCCCTTTCATATCCCTCCTTAAGCTCTTCATTCTTGCCTTCTGCCGAACCCTTAGGTGATTCATTTGCATACTCACTGGGGCGATACCAGAAGGCCATTCACAAAATCATGACCTCCCCTCAGGTGTCCTAGCACAGTGCGGGGCAGGCACTCTGGGAGGAAACGAATGAGAACCCATAAGCGCCTGGAACAAGAACGACCCTGACACTTCAGTTCAGTTCAGAAGAAAAACAATTTTTAAGAGGGGCCTGAGTGTCGAAATTCTTAAAATGAGACCCCACAGATTTCCCCACATGCAGCCTCCTCCTTCCCATCGAACCCACCAGATGTTCCCTCCGGTGATTACCCAGTGGGTTCCGATCGGACCCACCGGATCTCCGTGATTACCCAGCTCTCCTGGTCAGAAGCTCCTGCCAGCTATTGTTATTTAGCAATTCTGTCCTAAAACTAAGGGGATTTGGGGTGAGGAGAGAAATAGCAGATGGAATATATTCTCTTTTCTCAGCTGATAACAAGGGAAAGGAGGGAATGTGGACATGATCGATTCCCATCATTAATCAAACAGAAGACACTAATTTTCTAAACAGAAAACGCATGGGTTAAATGCCTCTTTACTCTTTCTGGAAAATCTACATTTGGTCGTAATCCACCGAGATGAATGTAATTTTATTGGATTTATCTCAGGCTAATCACTATGTTATCGTGTTTCATTCATTCATAGTTAACCACCTCTAAAATCTACCTCCCGTCCATTTGGAATTTTTCTTTAACAAAGAAATAACATTATTACTACTATATGTATCTTTACACTGTGATTATGAAAAGCAGAAAAAAAGAACAGTTTGACCGAAGGAGCCTTTACATTGTTGTTAAATTCTCCAACCCTGTCCCCTCACATTCTCTTTGAAAAACTTCAGATGATGATAAAACTTCCTACAGGTATTAAAAAGCCTATTTGTTTTTACATGGGAGAGAATTTTAGTAGACATGATTCTGCTTGTTATGTGAACGTAAGTACACAAACTTTTTATGGCACTATTCCATGTCGTTGCTTATTTCTTGGGTGACGTAACATTTCCAGCTGACACATGGTAGTTGTTAGAGGTGCTTTGCCGTGAAGACGGCAGCTGGTTTGCCGGGATCAGAACATGCCATGCCGTTCTGCTAGCGAGTGGAGCGCCCTCCCCCATAACTGCTGAGTGTCGTGACCTTCATCAATCAGCCCAACACCCAATCTCTCAGCCAACAAGCAACAGATTCTTAAGAAGCTTTTTTCTTATTTTCCTCCTGGAATGTTCCTACACAAGATCAAAGCCATGTGCAGAAATATCTCTGCGTGGTATCAATGCTGATATTTTTTTTCTCAGTGCAAAACAAGAAAGAACAGCAATGGCCCAGTGCTCCGGAAGATCTTATCCCAGAGATGAGTGAAGGGAGCTTGTAGGACCCTTCTTGCTTTACCTCTGATCCTGGTGGCCTTGAGCCTCAAAAGGTCAAGACGGTGGCCTTCCTTAGAGCCATGAGTTATGGGCCAAGAGCAATGTAAGTGGGCCTGGGTTGAGAGAAGTTAGTACCCAGGGGCACAACGGTCCGCTGTGACCGCCTCACTGGCAGAGTGCCCAGCTTGCTTAGGCTGACACACCTCCTCCCTGCCCTGCCCAGTCCCTTTTGTCCCGTGGCGCTTGCTTTCCCCACAGCCTTACTGGCTTTACTTGCCCCTTAACCAGCCTGGGCCATCCTATGGCGGATTCCCAGCCTCTGCTCTGTCCCCATCCTCTTCTGACCTCAAATTCCGCTGCTACTCCCTCAGTGTTCCCTGGGTTTCTGCCCTGGGCCCTCCTTGAGTGATTCCACCTACGCCCCAAGCTTCAACTGCCTCCAGTACACAAATTATTTACAGCTCAGATTTCCAACCCGACCACCTCCCCAGACTCAAGCTCCAGCCGCATTCGAAAGAGCTCGAACTTGGAGTCCTTCTGGTGGGACATTCAACATGTGCTTTTATCCAGTGGCTCTCCCAGAAAATGCCTCAGGTACGGGGGCTGCAGTGAGCAACCCACTGCAGTAGCAGACAGGGCGTGGCCCAACTGCAGACCTTAGAGACACCAGCAGATTCCATCTGGGCACAGAGAACAAGCCTCCCTTGCTCTTCCCTACGCCCTCCCTCAGCTCTTCCTTTTGGCCTGACACCCAGCCGCGGGCAATTCCAGTCTTAGATGCACCCGAGGTGATAGCAGAAGGCAGTTTATGAATGTGCGACCTCTTCTCAGGTGTTCTAGCACAGCGAACCGTACAGGCACCTATTTTCCCAAACCAGCAGACTTTCTATCGACTTTCCTCCTTCCTGTACCATGAGTAGCCAGCTCAGCTCAGTTCTACATCCTGAATACCTCTCGACACGTCCCTTTCTCTCTATCCCGCTGCCTAAAGCGGGCTTCATCTTTTTCCTCCGACAGCTTCCGGAGTCATTTTTTAAAAGATTTTACTTTTATTTATTTTTAGAGAGAGGGGAAGGGAAGTAGAACGAGAGGGAGAAAAACATCAGTGTGTGGTTGCCTCTCACGTGGCCCCCACTGGAGACCTGGTCCACAACCCAAGCATGTGCCCTGACTGGGAATTGAACCAGTGACACTTTGGTTCACAGCCCATGTTCAAATCCACTGAGCTACACTAGCCAGGCAGAGTCGTTTTTATGCTACCCTCTTCCTAGACTATCTCGTTATCTTCCAAAAACACAAAATGCATCCTGTCTACATACATTTTATGACTTCCAGTGGCTTGGAAGTGAAGCCCAACTCTGGTCCAGGCTTTTACAGCCAGCCCTCAGGTGGCTTTCCAGCTGCTTCTCCCATCACTTCCCTAGCACCCAGGCCTCCAGCCACACGTAACTGCTCCGTCTCCAGCTGGGAAAGCGCTAGTCTTTGCCTGTCAAACAGCCACTTCACATTTAACAGCCCAGTTCAGACATGGGCCCACTGACCGCCCGCCCCCACATTGCAGAGGGAGTTCTCCCGGGGCGGCACCCTCCCTCCCGGAGGGCAGGACTGGGCTGCTCTCACCTCCTCCGCACACCAACCCTACTCCCTGGCGCCAGGCATTGAAACACCTGTTGGCATTCATTTCACCAGAAGAAGAAAGCCGACAAGTCACAGATTAGATGCTTAACAGTCTTATTTCCTCTCCCCACAACAGAAACTATTTAAATGAGAATGTAACATGATGGCTATTTATTTGAATGTCATCTAGAAGCAAAAAACGAACTCCTACAAGGAGACTCCCCCAGTAGCAGCCTGTTCCTGAGGTCATGGACACCTTCCCTCAGTACTCACGGGCTCTTCCCTGGACCAGGCGGGTGGAGGGCAAGGTGGCAGGCAAGAGGAGGGAGGAGGCAAACTTGCTTCCATTGAAAGGAAAAAGGGGAGTGTTGTAAAACCTCCCAGAGTTAGGACCTCAGCCCCCTAACAGCATAATTTCACCTCCTCACAGGGGTCTAAGCATGCAGTTCAGTGAAGCTGATTGAGAAGCAACTGAACTGCAAAGAGCAAATGAAACTACGCCATGGTCAGAGAAGGACGCTTGGGGTGGGAGGCCCTGGCGGGCAGCTGCTGTGGTGGCCAGTCTGCCGTGTCTGTGGACAGTCTGCTGTGGTGTCCTTCCCTCTCCAGAGCTCCTTGTCCCCAGGTGTTTAAGGAAGGCCGGAGCTGCAGAAGGAAAGGTCAGCAGGGGACTGGGAGGAGAGAAGGCTGTGAAGAGGAGATGGAGATGTCAGTGGTTTGCGGAAGCAGGATGGAGTGGAAACTCCTCCTCCCGACCGTCTTCTCCGGTCCTGGAATTCTGGCCCCGATCGCCGCTCTCCCACATTGCTGTCCCTGGTGACTGACCGCAGAGTCCCACCGCCACCGTCACTCCCACCGTCAGGCTGATCGGACCACGTGCTTCCCCTCCTTCCCAGGGCCCTGTTCTTATCCCAAGTGCCTCCTCCGCCAACACCTGTGGGCCTCCGGTCCCGGCCCCGCCTGCTTCTTCAGCCCAGCCTCCTGACCTCCCCACATCACGTCCCAGGTCACAGGTCTTCGCATGCCACCTGCTGCCTTGGTGCACTTGCTGACGCCTTCTCTTTGCTTGGAAGGAAGACATACACACTGACACACACACAGACACACTCAGATATACACAGATAGACACACTCATAGCTGCACACAGGTACACATAGGCACACACACATACACACACTATATACCACACTGACGCTGGGCTAAACCCCTTCTCTGGCCTCTCACAGCACCTTATCTGGACGTCTGCCCCTGAACTGACCAACTTCTACTGACGAATCTGCCCTCCTATCTCAGTGGTAAATTCTTCAAGGGCAGAGACCATGCCCTTTGCAACTTTAGACGCCCGAACTTCCCTCACACACTGTCTGGTTCAGTGATCTTCAGCGGTTGCGCCACAAAGAGTCTCAAAACATGCCCTACCCGTTTGGTTAGAGTCACTGACCTCCATTCCCTTAGATCGTCAAATAACAAACCGACAGCGGCCAACGCAAAAGCTGTCCAGTGTGAATGAATCAAAACTCTATTTTTGTCAGATCAGCAAAAAATGTAATGTTTTTTGGTGTGCTGCAGTTTTAGTAATTAGTATATGTGTGCCATGAGGTGAAAAAGGTTGACAATCGCCGATCTAGTTAGCTCCCAGGGGACCATCAATAAAAGTTTGCTGAACTGAACCGGACAGTAATTCCAAGGCAGGCCAGAAGGGCTGGGAAATGGGGCGGCTCCCCCTGTGACTAAACCTAAAATGCATTCACCTCGTCACACTCTGGGACAAGGGCAGATCGCAGCCTTCCGTGGCAACTGACAGTCACAGCATCACCCCACCCTTCAAATCGTCGTCTTGCCCCTGAAAACATACAACAAATTCTACTTTCACAACTTAGTTGTTGGCTGTTCAATTCAAGGCTGTTCTCTAGCTTGAGATACTCAGCAGGACAAACTGAGTTGATGCCACTTCTAGACAGCCAAGAGGAGACAGCAAAGACACGTGCGTAAAGCTTCCCTGGGCCCTTATTTCACCCCCATTTATCTCCTACGTGAAAACCCTCCAAAGGCAGAAGCTAGGTCTAATTATTCTTTATTTTTTCCACAGCTCCTAGCAGAACACTTTCAGTATAAACAGCAAAGCACTGGAGAAGAAGGTGGGAGAGGATGAACACGGGCCCTTCGGATTTTCCAGAAGGAAAAAAAATCACATCTAACTGAGAAACGTAATAAAACTCTCAAACGTATGTGACACCACTTTATATACAAATTATACATAATTTGTATATAATTGACTTAATGTATTAAGCATCAATTCAAGCATCATGTTAATTTACTTAGTCTTTTTCATTTTGATTCATCAATTCTACTTCAACTGTTTTTTTTAACTTTTTTATTGATTATGCCATTACATTTGTTCTATTCCCCCTCTCCCCCACCATTTCCCCCTTTAGTTCATGAACACGTGTCTCAAATTCTTTAGATTCTGTATTTCCCCTACTATTCTTACCCTCCCCCTATCTATTTTCTATCTACTGTCTATGCTACTTATTTTCTGTACCTTCTCCCCCCTTCTCCTTCTCCCACTCCCCTGTTGCTAACCCTCCATGTGATCTTCATTTCTATGGTTCTGCTCCTTATCTAGCTGTCCTCTTAGTTTGCTTTTGTTTTAGATGTGGTTCTTAATAACTGTGAGTTTGCTCTCCTTTCACTATTCATATTTTTTGTCTTCTTTTTCTTAGATAAGTCCCTTTAACATTTCATATAATAAGGGCTTGGTGATGATGGACTCCCTGAATTTGGTCTTATCTGAGAAGCACTTTATTTGTCCTTCCATTCTAAATGAAAACTTTGCTGGATAGAGCAATCTTGGCTGTAGGTCTTTGGTTTTCATGACTTGGAATACCTCTTTCCAGCCCCTTCTTGCCTGTAAGGTCTCTTTTGAGAAATCAGCTGACAGTCTGATGGGAAGTCCTTTGTAGGTGACTGTCCCCTTACTCTTGCTGCTTCTAGGATTCTCTCCTTCATTTTAATCTTGGCTAATGTAATTATGATATGCCTTGGTGTGTTTCTTCTTTGGTCTAACTTCTTTGGGACTCTCTGAGCTTCCTGGATTTCCTGGAAGTCTATTTCTTCTGCCAGAATGGGGAAGTTCTCTTTTATTATTTGTTCAAATAAGGTTTCCACTCGTGACTCTTCCCCTTCTGGTACCCCTATAATTCAAATGTTGGAACGTTTAAAGATGTCCTGGAGGTTCCTAAGCCTCTCCTCATTTTTTTGAATTCTTGTTTCTTCATTCTTTTCTGTTTGATCATTTTTTTCTTCCTTCTGGTCCACTCCATTGATTTGAGTCCCAATCTCCTTTCCATTACTATTGGTTTCCTTTGCATTACCATTCATTTCAATTAGTTTAGCTTTCATATGTTTCTCTAATTTGTGACTAAAATCAACCAATTCTGTGAGGATCCTGATAAACCAGTGTTTTGAACTGTGCATCTGAAAGTTTGGCTATTTCTGCATCGCTTAGATTATTGGCTCTGGGGCTCTGAGTTGTTCTTGAGCCATTTTTGGTCTGTTCACGCTGTTAAGAGGAGCAAAACCTTAGTTGTTTACCAGGGCGGGGCCACCCACGTCACTGATTTGTGACGCTGCGTGTGGGGGCGGGGTCAGAGAGGGAGCAATGGCGGTCCTCTCCGTTAGCCCAATCTGTCTCGTCCCACTACTCGCCCGGGCCTATTTATCCCATCGGAATTGTGCAAGCCTGCTGCCCCACGCCGTGCGGTCTCAATGCTCGCCTCTTCACTGGTTTATCTGCACGCAGATGCGCCACCGACCGCAGACAGCCAGCTGTGCCTCTTCCCTGTGTGCTCCCGTAGCTATAGCCCGCACCTGGGATCCGTGCCTTTGGCTGCTTGCGCACCACCAGGTCAGGGATCTTTTTGGTCAACCCGCTCCGCTGCTGGCTTCGCCCCTCTTACCAGTTTAGCTGAGCATTTCTTTTTTTTTTTGGACTCCGTATTGTTGATTTTCTGTGTGGTTTGGTTGTGTTTATTGTTGTTAAAAATAGTTGTTCTTAGATTTGGTCGCGCACGGAAGCAAGCTGTTTCTACCTACGCCTCCATCTTGGCGGAAGTCTCTACTTCAACCGTTTTCTTTAACAGTTTTGCTTCATGCTAATTTACACCTGTTTTAATTATTTAATTATTCATGGATTGAAGTGGTAAGCATGTTTCTGTTCCTCCCACGGTAGCCTTCCTAGCTGTGAGGCCCGCTCACCTGAGTCACATAATAGTCAGCAACCCAGGTTTTGCGGCCAGAGGCCGCTCTGGTCAGAACCCCAGTTTTGCTCCCCACCAGGGGTCCACCCTGGGTCAGCCTCTTGAACCTCACCATCCTCACCTATGAGGAGGAAAACAACACAGACCCCGCAGTGCGGGGGCACTGACCACTTAGCTGGCGGCCGGGCACGTAGATGGAAGTGTAGAAACAGTTGCTATTTTGTTGTCATTTCTATTGTTTTGTGGGTCCTCAGAAAATCTGAAATGAGAGCAGTGACTCTAGGTTAGAGCGGAACAGCATTAAGACATTGGCAGGTTTGGCAATTTGAAGAGGTAATAATGGGAGAAATCACATCTGAATGTACATGTAGGACAAAAGCAAAAAGAAATTAGTAAAGCAACTTGTTAAAACCTAAACTGGGCAGGTGGGCAGGACTTTTTTTTTGGCAGAACAGGGCTGGGAGCAGTTAGGGTCTAGGCCTCCCCAGCTCGCCCCCGGGCCACCCCGGTCCGACTTGGTGCATTCCCAGCTCTCCGTCCCGTCGGTCAGGAGTAGCCCGCGATCTCACCCCAGGCCTTCACCCCGAGGACTCGGAAACCGAGTGGGAATTCCAGGCCGGTGTCTCCCACGCCTGCCCCCTGCTCTGTCCCTCTGTAGTGAGTGCTCCGCCGGTCTGAAGCATGCTTCCTTCTTTCCTTCCTTTGGTCAATTTATGCCGTCAGAACACACGATTTGGGTATTGAAGGATGAATAGAAGTCTGCCAATCACAAGCAAAAGATTGCCTTTTCTGGAAATTATAGCCATTCGCCCCATTTGATGGATGCCAATCCATCTGCCCAGACATTTTAATGCTGGACCAAGAGCTGAGGCAACGCGCGGGTTCCAGTAGAACAGCCCTGTGGGGCCAGTGCCCTGGGACTCAAGTGTGACCTACAGTCTTAGTTTCCATGTCACATCTTCCCAAACCATTAAGAACGCTTTACTCACAGATTGACACTGAACTCCCTTCTCTGCACCCAATTAAAAGTATAATAATAACAACCTTATTAGATCTAAAAGAAGCCCAGAATAGAAACAGTCTGTTTAAAAATCAATAAACTGCCCCTAATCCCTGCAGTGGAAAAAGAGACAGGCTCCTCTCTGTCTTCCCTAAAAAGTCAGTATTTACACAAAGCATTATGTTGCCGGGTTCAGAGACGCAGCGGTGCCCGAGCTTCCACGTGCCTGCCTGCGCCCTCTGAATGCTGCATGACTTATTTGGCTATAACTAATCTCGGCTCCAGGCTTGCTTACATTTTTGGGTTTCCCTGTCGCCTGGAATGCATCTCAGTGTTCTCATTAGTTCTGTCTGCCCGGCCCAGGCCCTCTCTCTCTCCTTTTGTTGCTGTTACTTTCTGTCCTGCCATTAGTAATCTTGACTGCTCCCAGCAGGCAGCCAGGCCCTCGTGTGTTCCCCATCACGCTGACACCCTCAGTCCCCGTGCCAGACCCAGACTGAGGCTCAGACTCCGCGCCCCCCGCCCCGGTCCCCACAGCCTGGGCCACTGAGGCCTCTACAGTAGGCATTTCTTTAAACTCTTCTTTTCTAAATATATTTTATGCTTTTTATAGAAGACTACAAAGAAAAATATTGAGAAAGCCCCCTGATCCAAAATTAAACACTATTTTACTTTTCTAGCATAATCCTTATTTCATTGTATGCTCCATTTTAAAAGTAATGCGTCTTCTTGATATGATATGATGAGAATGTCACTTACCTTCTTTCCCCAAAACTCGTAACTCCAGTCTAATTACGAAATAACATCAAACAAACCCAAATCGAGGGACCATCTACAAAACATGTGACCCGACTCCTCAAAACTATCAAGGTCATGAAAAATGAGCTAACTCTGAGTAAATGTCACGGTCTAGAGGCCCTTAAGGAGACATAATCAGTATCCGTGGTATGGTATCCTGGATGGGATCTCGGAGAAGAAAAAGGACATTAAAAACTTTAAAAGTCCTGTTAAAGATTTGGACCTTAGTGTATAATAATGTATCAGTATCGGTTCAGTGGCTGTGACAAATAAACCGGGGCAAGATGTTAACAATAGGGGAAACTGGATACTACGGGGCAACTCTCTGTGTTATCTTTGCAACCTTCCTATAGATCTAAAACTATCTTCAGATTTAAAGTTTATCTTTTAAATGGGCTGCGTGATCCCTGGGGGTGGAATTTTGAACTGTGATGTACTGGATTGAATGGTGTCCCCCCAAAAATTCATACTCACTCAGAACCTCAAAATGAGACCTTATTTCAAAGCAGGGCCTTCAGCCCTGGCTCGTGTGGCTCAGTGGATGGCAGCCAGCCTGCGAAGCAAAGGGTGGCTGGTTTGATTCCGGGTCCAGGCACACGGCCCTGGGCTGTGGGCCAGGCCCCAGCAGGAGGCATGCAAGAGGCAACCACACATTAATGTTTCTCTCCCTCTCTTTCTCCCTTCCTCTCTAAAAATAAATAAATAAAATCTTTGAAAAAAATAGGGTTTTTACAGATGCAATTCTGTAGAATGAGATTATATGGAAACAAATGTCTTTAAGCCAAGGGGCGCCAAGGATGGCTGGCAACCACCAGAAGCTAAGAGCAGATCCTCCTTCAAAGCCCCCAAGAAGAAACCGACTCTGCCAGCACCTGGATTTGGGGCTTCTGGCCTCCAGAACTGTGACAGAATAAGTTTCTGTTGTTCTGAGCCACCCAAGTTGTCATGCATTTGTGCCCCTTCGTCTGCTGTTTTGCTTTCCGCAGTTTGTTACCCCTGATGAAGGTGGTAACCGTGTTTGATATTAAATTAAAAATTCCAGAAACACAACTCCTAAGTCCTAGATGGGGTGCTATTCTGAGTAACGTGAGGAAACCTCATGGGACCCCACCCCGCCCACAACGTGATGCGTCACCGAGCCCGGTCTCCGCACCGTGGATGCTCTCCCTGCGTTAGTCATGCCACAGCGGTGGCTGTTGTCCAGTCTAGTATCTCGCTGTCACAGTGCTTATTTTCAAGTCCCCGTTATTTTGTTTAATAATGTCCCCAAAGTGCACGAGCGGTGATGCTACTCAGTCGGATCAGTCGGGTACGCCAAAGAGAAGCCATAAAATGCCGCCTCGAAGAGAAGAGGTGGGATTATGGAGGCGGTTTATCTCCTCACAGCATCACAGGAAGGGTGAGCACAGTACAGTAAGGTCTTCTGAAGGACAGAGACACCTTATTCTTGTAACTTTTATTGCAGTATATTATTGCGATTGTTCTATTTTATTACTTACTGTTGGTAATCTCTTACTGTGTCTGCTTGATAAATTAAACTTTATTAGAGGCATTATATAGAGGGTTCGGTACTATCTGTGGTTTGGGGCATCCACTGAGGGTGTTGAAACGGTTCCCATTGGACAACGGAGACTGAAGTATTTTGCATACAGTGGGCTGTGGCCTCAGAGGGACCTGGGTCTGAGCAGAACTCTGGCATTCGAGTGGGGACGGGGGCACTGGTTCCCACTGAGAGGGCCAGGGAGGTGTCTGGGGGCATCGACAGAGATCACAGGTGCCAGGCTTTGAGTAAAAGTCCAATCAGAGTCCAGGTGTTTTGTGTCATCCGTTCTCTTCAGTCATTCCCACCTGGCGGCCATTTCTTCCTGGTCAGAAAGACCACAAAGATCAGTTCCTCTCTTTTATCTGCATCTATGGTATTTCTAGATTTAAGTTGTCATTTGTCAGAATATGCTCTTAATATACAAAGCATCCACGTTGCAAATGCGTTAATTTTAAAAGCTTTGCCTGACTGGTATGGCTAAGTGGATTGAGTGCTGGCCTGGAAAACAAAGGGTCGCTGGTTCAATTCCCAGTCAGGGCACATGCCTGGGTTGCAGGCCAGGTCCCCGGTCAGGACCTGTAGGGTGGGGCACGTATTAGAGGCAACCAATAGATGTTTCTTTCCCTCTCTTTCTCCTTCCCTTCCTCTCTCTAAAAATAAATAAGTAAAATACTTTTTTTTTAAAAAAAAGAGGGGTGTTGCATCTGCCACAAAAACTGATTTTGGGTAGAGAGTCTCCTTAAAGGAGAGGCTTAAGATTGATGAGAAAAATGTAAATGGGATGTTGGTGATAACTCTTCAGTGCGTGAGACCTGGGGACCACTTGGGTCCGAGGATTAATTGTCCTTATGGAGCTGGGAGGGACCATGAGGTCCTGAGGCCAGTGTGCGGTGAGGAATTGACTCGTCTTCTGGGGGTTGTGCTAGACCGTAAAGTCTTGAAGGAGTTTAATGACTTTTAGTACAACTATGGGGTCAGAGTGGCAAGAAACATCCCTTCTCTGTCTCACCCTGGGCTGTTGTGCATGAAACCCGAGGAAAGAGGGTGAGGTTTGTGGGCAGAAAAGCAACCCCTGTGGTTCACCGCAGGAAGGCAGGCCGCACCTGCGGAGCTGCGCCTCCTGTGCTCTGAAGGTCCCGGCATCACTATCGGTGTTCGTTATCCACTGCAGCGTAAGCTCAAAACCTAGTGGCTTAACACAAGGATAAAACATTTATTACCTCATGGTTTTCGTAGGTAAGGAATCCAGGGGTGAGTTAGGAGGATAATTCTGGCTCTGGATCTCTCTGAGGTTGCAGCGAAGAGGTCAGCCAGAGTTGCAGTCGAGTGAAGGAAGGACCGCCTGGGCCTGGTGGATGGCTCCCAGCAGGCTGGCTCACTCATCGGACACACTGGTGCTGGCTGTTGGCAGGCGGCCTCAGTTTTCGCCAAGTGGACTCCTCCGTAGGGGTGGCTTCCCCCGGAGCCAGAGAGATCAAGAGAGACTCAGAAAGATGCCGCAATGGCTTTCACGACTTAATCTCAGAGGTCGCACGTTGCATCATTTCCACAATATCCTATTGGTTACACAGGTTGGCCCTATTCGGTGTGGGAGGGGCCCCCAAACCAGGAGGTGGGGATCCTTGGCTGCTGTCGTGGAGGCTGGGTGCCACCCTCCGCAGAGCTAGGCCGTGCTTGTGGCTGCATCACTCGGTCCAGGGCTGGCCAAGTGCCTGGAAAACTAACTCTGAGGCTAGGGCTTCCAAAACCTGAGCAGAAACTATTTCTTTCTCAGCCCTCAAAGCGAAGCATTTGAAATATGCCCAGCCACACTGGGAACCTGGAAAAGAGCCTGAGGAGTATCCCAAAGAGGTCCGAATTCCAAGACAAACCTCACTCTGCTCTCGCTCATCATTTCCCCCAACTCTTTCTTAGCCATTTTTTAATGTGAATCTTACACATCATTAAATGCGTAAATCTTAGGTGTACATTTGCTCCGTTTCGAATAATGCCTCATACCTTCATAACGCAAACCCCTATAGAAATATAGACAGTTCCCTCTCGTCCCTTCCCAGCCAACCCTCCCACCCCCCACCCCACACACAAACACTCGCAGGCAATCTGCTGTGACACCTTCCACTACAGGGCTGTGCGTTCTAGAGTCTCAAATAAATGGAATTATGCTCTTTTGTGTTTAGTTTCTTTTTTATTTGTCATGCACCAGTAATTGGCTATCCCTTGCACTATTTTTTTAAATTTCAAGCTGCAGAAAACTGAAAGATAGTACAGTGAACCCTCATAGACCCTTGGCGTTGATCTACCAATTGTTAAAATTTTGCCACACTTGCTTTCTTTCAGTTTCTCTTTCCCTTTACTGAACCCCTTGAAAGTTGCAGATATCAAGACTCTTCATCCTTAAATACTTCAGCATGTGCTCCTAAGAACAAAGACATTCTCCTACATAACCACAATACCATTATCACACCCAAGACATTTGACATCGATTCAATAATCTTATTCAGTATGTAGTCTATATTTAATTTCTCCAACAACTTTCTTTAGAGAAGGGCAGGTACACATTGTAGGAAGTATGGTGGGGTTTGGCAGTACAGGGTCTGCCGTCCTGACCTTGACCTCTTCTTCTTCTCTCTCCCCTGTTTTCTCCCCATCCCTTCTCCATGACTATCCAGTGTATACTCAGTCGTGGCTTGGGTAGTCACCCAAATTTCCTGCAGCTGCTCAACTCCTCCTGGGCACTTTATTTCAGCAACATTTATAGGAACTTTCCTACCCTTTCTTTGGCAGCCAACCCCTCCACAGTGCACCTCACATACTCACAGATGCCCCTCCCCAGGGATCTTGGGGTGAACCTTGGTAATGGACAGAAAAGAGTCTTTGCCCATTCCTTGAGGTACCATAGACACTGGAAAATAATCCCCTTCCTCATTTTTTTGTGTTCAGGTCTAACTGCTTACACAAACCTCCCTGTTCTCAGCCTTCTCCCACAACGAGGCACAGGGGCGTTTTCCTGGGGTAAGAGTAAACACATCATTCCAACACCCACGTGCGAGCTGTACCGGCAGCCTCGGACTTGGGACCGATTCTTCCCCACCACCAGCCCCACCCCGGGAGTCTCCACTGGGGCGAGGCAGGAGCCATGCAGGCCGCCCAGGCCAGCACCATGTTGAGATACAGATTCACAGCCCTCTCAGAGAGCCCTGCAGTCTCTTTGCTCTGAGCCCTTAGTAAGCTAACAGGGCCTCCTACTGAACCCCAGAGATCCCTCCTAACCTCAGTTCTCACCTGGTCTCAGGGAAGAAATATGCACTTTGCTCCAGACAGTAATTGGTTATTCTAAGTATTTATGCTCAGTTCTGCCCCAGTCCCCTGCATCAGGGCGTTGCCAGCATGCAGTGATGAGCCTCTCACGGCAGCTGGGAGGCAGGGGAAAGATGGGTGCAGGCACGGAGTTCACGGAGAGCCAGCAACGGGCTGACGACCTGGCCTGTCTGGCAGAGCAGCATCAGACCCCAGCAAACCCTGCCCACCTGCCCGCCCAGGAACAGGTGGGGCTTTGCAAAAAGAGCTGCATATTTACTCCGAAGACTTTGTTCTAGCCTGAGTTACTGCCCATGTTTGAAAGCCTGGCCTCATGAACGAGTGGCAGAAGTTCCTTCTGCTACCTTGTCTAGTGGTTGGAAGCAAGGAATTCAAAAAGTAACTTTTTGGTGCACAGAGGTGTGTGGCTACCAAAGCAGATTTCAGCGCTTTGGCAGGAAACTCCGGCCCCCGCCTGCGCCTGCCTGATTTGCTGTAGGAGTCCCTTCCCTCAGAAAGCTGTGCACCCTGCTTGCAGGGAAGGCCACCCTCGTGCTTCCAGCTGTGCTGAGCGCCTTTCTGTAATACTTGCTCGTAGCCAGGATGGAATCACATTGTTAGACCAGCCAGGGAGTGGAGTGGGGGGCAGTAATTACCAGGAAAGTTCACCAGGTATTTTGAGTCAATTAAAAAATATAGTCCTTTTGTCATTTCCAGAGGCCAGGAGAAGAGTTATAAGGAAAGGGTTACAAAATCGAGAGGAATGAGAAGGAGCCCACCTTGTACCTTCAAAGCTTCATTAAGCTCCCACCTCCCTTTTCCACGTTCAGACCCTTTCCTAAGGGCGATCGCTTGTGGGGAGTTGCCCTTTCTATGATCCCCTGTGCACTTTTTAAATCTGGATCATTCCTTCGAATGTTTACTGGTATGTTTATTAGAGATCTGAACTGGTTTACAAAAGCATAAAATAAAGATTAAAAACTCAAGGTGTAATATTGGCATAGAGAAAAGCACAGTCTTATACAGCTGGGAAAAGAAGGCCAGAAATGTTCTCTTAAGTCTCCAGGAGGCCAAAGCTAAAGGGCACGCCGTCCTTGCAGGGGCCGCACAGGGTTCCTTATGCGTGATCGGGCTGGTTTTTAGGAAGACAACATCTTCTCTGAAAACTGAGAACTGAGAAAAACCTCCCCAGTGGGCCCAGCCAAAGGGCCCTGCTGCACCTTCTCATCTGAGAACACTGCTAATCTCACATGACAGTGCGGGGTGTTTGTTTGGCTTTGTTTTTTTGGTTGCGGTTCTTTCTCTTTTTTAAAAAATCAGAATCACAAGTTGGCTGAAATAACACTGTTGTAGTGACTAATTCCTTTGGTAGAAATGAGAAAAGGGTAAGTCAGCGCAAATGGACAAGGAGGAGTCACAGGAAGAGAGAAAGGGTGGGAGAGGCATTTTATAGCTTATCAAGATCAAAGCACAGACATGCACATGGAAAAAAACAAACCAAAAAACAAAACCCAAACTTCCAGAGCAGAAGTTTGCTGCGTCTGAAGTTTCCTGCACCCCCACTCCAGCATCCATCACAGTGACTGGCCCAGAGCAGTTCCAAGTTGCTGTTCTATGTCACATTGGCATTAGCCTTCCTATCTGGAACTAAAAACGTGCGTTTAACAACTGCTTCCTTCCTTATCTGTTCTTCGGTTGACAGAAGAATTACAGAGCTTGATGAGGCTGCAGTGTTTCAGCTTGCCAGCAGGTGGCGTCAGCTAACAGATTTCAGAGAAGACTGAAAATGCAAAATTCTTTGTCCCTACTTTAAAACTTTCCAGGCCAACAGGCTGGGTGGAGGTGGGCAAAAGTGGGGGAGATGAGGACATGTATAATAATGTCTACAATAAAAAATTTAAAAAATAAAAAATAGCCCTGGCTTGTGTGGCTCAGTGGATTGAGCACCAGCCTGTGAACCAAAGGGTCACCGGTTCGATTCCTAGTCAGGGGGCACATGCCTGGGTTGCAGGCCAGGTGCCCAATGGGGGCGCCTGCAAGAGGCAGCTGCACACGGATGTTTCTCTCCTTCTCCTCCCCTTCCTTTCCTCTCTAAAACTAAATAAATAAATAAAAATTTAAATAATTTAAAAAAGTAAAAATAAACTTTTCATGGAATGTAAATGCAGGCAAAGTACAGGTTTTTAACTTTGACATCTTAGGCCCTTCAGATTTGCTCTCACTTTTTATGGCCTTGGATCTTACCACTTCTGGCACCCATTCAATCAGCAGAAGTTTACTGAACATTCATCTTTTACAAGGAGCCATGTTGGGTGCTGGCGATGAAAAGATAAGAGATGTCGTCTCTGCTCTGGAGAAGGTCACTGCCTACTCCACCCAGGAAAGGGCTAAGCTGCTATGTTAAAGAGACAGCCACACACACACAATGGCTTAAAGAAGATTTGGTTTATTTACTTCTGCATCTGGGTAGGTGGGCATCTGGCTTCTTCCCGTCTTGTTGTGTGTCGTCATCCATGAGATACTCTTCCTGTGTCATTATCCGCAGACAGTTGTCTTTGGTCACATGGGCAGAGCTGGGTCACGTGACCATATCCCGGCTTCCGCTTGGGAAACGGGAAGGGAAACATGGGAAGACAAGAAATTTCCTTTTAAGCCAGAAACACAGAAGGTAGGCCCACCCCTTACTCACATTTCATTCAGGGCACGGACCTGGTCACGTGGCCACATGTGTCTGCAAGCTGGGAAATGCAGTCTCGAGCTCGGCAGCAGCACGAAGCTAGCAGTCTGCTCAGAAAGCATCTTTTTCACACAACCTGACTTTCCTTTTAATTGATTCATGCGACAATTTCGTATCTTCTAGCTTTGCTATCAATTGTAACTGCACTGTCAGGGTTTAAAAAGGCCGGTTCATAGAAATGCATGGTGACTAGAATGTCCTATAGCAGTTTACTGTGCACATTTCATAGTTCTGAGACATATTACTGCCCATCAGAGGTGACGAGTATTATCATTGTAAGTAAGTTGCTAAAATTCCAGTAAAATGAAACTTAGGATCAAGTTTATTTTCTACTTGTGAGAACATGACATTTGAGTTGGCTTCTCTATGCTGTGAAAAAAAAGGGTATGGAGGAATAACACCCGTCTGCCCCTGGGTGGTTTCTGTAAGTCACACCCAAAAACCCCAACTTGAACTCCTCCACAAAGTGTTTCTTGACCTCTTCGGGCTAAGCCGACTTCTCCATTTTCTGAACTCCATTCTTAAGCTGCATCGCTGCAGTGCACTCTCCTGTTTATTTACGTATGTGGAAGAGACTGCCAGTTGTTGCCAATTTTTGTTCTTTCCCTCTTCCGTAGTTGTTAAACTTCCCCAAGCTTTGCGTTTGGCACATGGCTGAATAGAATAAAGCTGACATTTGTCAGGTTCTCTTACTATTAGGTGTGGTCATGTGATTGAGCTCTGGCCAGTGAGGTGCACGCAGAAATAATGTGTGACAGCTTTCAAGAAACCCTTTGACGCTTCTCTTCCTTATTCCTGTTGGTTGGAACAGCAAGGTAATGGCTGGAGCTATGGCAGCCACCTGAGACCGTGAGATGATCTTGGGAATGGAAGCCATGCACATGAGAGGAATTGGAGAGAATTTGTGTTTCACAGCACTATAGTGTACAACACTATCTCTGAGTTACTATATATATCATTTTTGAGGAAGGCCTAAGTTTCCGTTGTGTTTAAGTCACTGTTGTTTAGGGTGACTTTGTTACTCCCGGCCAAATCTCATCCTTATCCTGCAACTCTTGTCCTTGGAACTTTCCAGTAGACTGTGAGCCCTGGAGAGCAAGGACTGATTTTTAATTGTTTTTACCTTTCTAGTGCCCTTTCTTCAGACTATATTCATGTATGAGATAGAGTTCACTTTGACCCTAACCAGACTGGTTCTGTTCTACAAATGATCTCTTGGACCTACTGAGTAACATTGTTGGGCTTTTCCAGTCCACTTACTCTCTTACTCTCATAAGCACGATTTCAAACCCACTCTGCTCTCCTTAGACCCCCTCATGATCAGCAGGCGGCGTCACTCCCACCGTACAGTGGAATAGAAGTGGTTGAGACAGCAGTTCTTTGGTTCTTGCCCAAACCAAACAAAAAGCCAGCCTTTTCCTCGCGTCATTGCAAGGGTGCTGTCCCTCCTCCCAAAAGCTGCATTCCTGCCTTGAATCTTGACAAAGAGCCCTTCATATGAACACAAAACTGCCCATTACCCTTCTCTCTCCTGTTCTCAACCTCTGGCTCCTGGGTCCTTTCTATTAATTTCATAACATACACAAATCATTTCAGAAAAGAACGAAACAAAACATATACCCTTGGCACATCATTTTCATGTATACCCTCTTTGCAACCAAAGTTGTCCGAAGAGTGGTCTACACTCACTACCTTCATGGTCTCACTTCAGCTCCATCAGCAGCATCACTAAAAATGCTCCTGTTGCTAAAGCCAGTGGGTGAGCTTCCATCGTCTAGTTAACCTCTCAGCAGCGGTGAACCATGTGGACCATCCGCCCTGGAGACGTCAAGCATCCCTCCCGACCCCTGGCCTCATCCCCTCCCTCTGCGGGCCCTTCCTCTTCAGCTCAACTATGATAGTAATGACTGATCCAAAGGGACCTGAAGGTACCAGTTGCACTCCTTCTCGCTCTATCCTCTCTCCTTTGTCACCTTCTTTATTACCAAAGCCTCTGGCACCCTCTATAGGTGGACAGATCACACACTTATCTCTCTAGCCCAGACTTGAGAGCCTGTAGCCAATCTGACACATCCTCCTTTGCAATCTGCAAGCCATCACAGATCGCAAACTTCACACTCTGAAATACCAAAGTCTAGACCTTCCCTCCCAAAACTGGCACTGCTACCCATCAAGTTGCATAAGCCACAAATCTAGATGGTGTTCTTAATACTTCTCTCATCCACGCATTCAGTGTATTTCTAAGTATTATTAATTTTATCTCCAAAATATCTCTTGAATCTGTTTACTTCTCTGTTTTCTAATCAAAATTACCCAAGTTCAAGCTCTCATCTTTGGTCTCCTGGGCGCCTGTAATAACTTCTTAACTGTGTCTACCTACACCCCTTTTCACCCCTCTCTATTCTATTCTAAACTATCAAAAATAAACTGAAGCATATTAAAATGTTGAGTTTATTTGAGCAAGAACAAAGTCATGTTGGGCAATATCCAACCTAGTGGATAGAAAGGAGCTCTGCAGAAGCATACAAAAATGAAAGGCTTTATAGGCAGAAGGGCCCAGGACAAAGAAGTCAGACTAGGAAAAAGGCAAAATTACTTTTCGTTAGGGAATGTCAGAAGGTTAACTGGAAGATTGTCTAACTAGTACTGATTAGGTAGGTGATCCTTAACTGGGTTAAGATTCCATTTCTGGGAGAGATGAAATTGTAATTAGGTCTTGGTTTGATGATGTGGGACAAGTAACTCCATTTTTTGGTCTGTTGTCTTGTTCTTAACTCCATACAACAGTAAGAATGAGAGTTTCAAAACACAGATCAGAGCATAACACCCTATGTTCATACACATGCCTCAGTAGCTTCCCCTTGCTCTTAGGATTGAGGAAAGGTAGTTCCTTAGGTGGTCCACAAGGACCTCCATGGTGTGGTCTGTTCCCCGCTTTGTCTCCAGTATCCTGGCATGCCACACATTCTCCTACACTCCAACCTTTCTCATCACTTCACACTTGCCATGATTCCTTCCAGGACAGGACGTTGGCACGAATCGCACCCCTGCTTGGAAAGTGTTTCCCTCCCCACTTCACCTGGTGAAGTTGTTCCCAGGTTACCTCCTCAGGGAAGCCTGCCGTGAGCTCTCTGGATGGCTCTGTGCCCATCAGTACTCATGAGTGTAACTCTCCTTCCTGTCCCATTTGACACAAGTGTAATCTTCCATTAGTTTGTGTGTTGGGTTGGTTGATGTCACATTCACAGTCACATGCCCTTTGTGGTTCTGTTCTCCTCCAGTTAGACTGATCACCAGGGTCCTGGAGGCAGGGCCGTATCTTACATCATTCATCTCCTTCAAAGGGCCTGGCCTGGTGCTGGGGTGTAGTTGGGACTAGAATAGTCAGCAGGTTCTAAGCCCCCTTTCGCAAAAGTATGGGTTTAAATATGAATAAAACAAATGCCTCCTTATCTTGTGTATCACAGTGCTTCTGCCCTTTACCTAGGTAGTTTAAACAGCTGCCCATTAGCCTGTAAGTCACTAGAGTCAGAGAAGAGGTGATTTATCCAATCATTTATGTTCTTATACAGGTATTTAATTAAGAAATATTCATTGACATCAGGCAAAATGGTAGGCAATGGGGAATACAGAGATGACGAAAACACAGTAGCCGATGACGCAGAAGAGCCAGTGAGGAGTGAGCACAAACTGAAAACCAGTTCCTGTTGTACCGGGCAAGTCCTGAAGCAAAGAGCTGCATGTGCCCAGAGGGTGCGCCTTTGTCAGCGAATTCAGAGGGGCAGTTCCTGGCCGTGGGCTAGTTGCTTAAAGTTGTGGGAGAGAAGAAGAATGCACTATGAAGTAAGGGCTAGAATTAAGAAAAGGCTCTGAGGGCCCAGAGGAAAGGGGAACTCAAACCAGTGGAGAACTGAGCAGCCCCTGAAAGGAATGAATAATCAGACTGAATTCTTCCCGCCGGAAGTAAGCATGGACATTGTCCTCTGACTCAGTTGCTTTATCCCAGGAGAGGCCAGGGCCCTCAGGGAGGGCACAGGGAGGGCAGGTAGAGTGGAGAAGGAAGGGGAGTAATTAACAGAGGAAAGGGGGCCCCGGTGCGCACTTCTCTGTTTTGCTCTGGTTTGACTCTGAAAATATTTGTTTGCAGACATGCTGTCTCCGTGGCAGGGACACCCAAACAGAGCTGGACAAGTGAACCCACATGGGCAGGTAGCACCCAAGGGAACCGGTGACACACTAAGCCTGGAATGTTATATGCTAATTAGCAGCAGCCCCCTCCCAGCCTTGCCCACCACCCAGTTGCAATGGGACACCGAGGTGGAGAGGCAGTTCGTGGGGCAGAGGTTTAGGTTGTGTCGGTGAAGAGGAGGGAAAAGAATAAGATAGGGCTCAGGGTTGGCCCACATTGCTTCAATTTGTGGAGGCTTTCATTTCTGGAACCAGAGATTCCACTCACATATTGAGTCCAGAAGCCAAAACCCCTTGCTAGGCTTCTAGCAGGATATGTTTTAGATCTTTAACAATGATTGATAATATTACATATATTCATTTTATGGAGTAGAACACCTCACATATGTTATACAATTTGAGACAGGAAACAACTCAGTGAGGTGGGTGACTTGGCTGAGGTCACACACATGGTTGGTTAATGGGCAAAGCTAGTACGGAAGTCCCTGCCTGCCTAGTGTCAGAATAACTGCTTTATTGTTTTTTACCCAGAGAGAGGGAACAGCAACACCTGCCTTGTGCGGTGGCTATGAGGCTGCAATGAGAAAATCCACACAACGTGGCCCCGTGCACTGCACCCTTAGTTTGCAGCCAAGGGTGACCAACCCCTGACAAACCACAGTACAGAGAACTTGGCCTGGTCCTGGGCCACCGCTGGCCGGTACATGTCCCTGTCTCTATCCCTGTCCCTGTCTCTCCCCCCCGCCCCCCCCGTCACTTTCTCTCTCACACGCACTTTCATCCTCTCTCTCCCTTTCTCTCTCTTACTCTTTCCCTCCCTCTCTCTCTCTCTTTCTCTGATTTCACGGTGTGTACCCATTGCTTGTTGATCAAAGAAGGCATCCTCTAGCCATCAATGCTCCTCATCTTGCTCCTTTCCCAGTAAAAATGCAAAAGTCTGCATGAAGCCTTGGCCGACGTGGCTCGGTTGCTTGAGCAATGTCCCACCAAGCAAAAGGCTGCCGCTTTGATTCCCAGTCAGGGCACGCGCCTGGGTTGCAGGGTCAGTTCCCAGGCAGGGTGCTTACGAGAGGCAATCGATCAATGTTTCTCTTTCACACTGATGTTTCTCTCCCTCTCTTCTCCCTCCCTTCCCTTCTCTGTAAAAATAAAGTTTTAAAAGTCTTTTTTAAAAAATGAGATGGGTTTTATGCCTATCAAATTAGCAGAAATTGAGAAGTTTAATGATATTCAATTTGGCAAAGATGTGATAAAAAGGGAAATTCTTAAACTCTGGTAGAAGCATCAGTTAGTACAATGACTATGTAGAACAATTCACTATTACCCAGTAAGACTGAAAATGTAACTGCCTATGAGATGGCATATTCGCTTACAATTACTACCGAGAAATACTCTTTTTTTTTTAATACTGGCTATTTTTACTTTCTTTACGTCTTTTTTTTTTTTAAAGATTTTATTTATTTATCTTTAGAGAGGAAGGGAAGGAGAGAGGGATAGAAACATCAATGTATGGTTGCCTTTCATGCGTCCCCTGCTGGGAACTGGCCTGCAACCCTGGCATGTGCCCCGACTGGGAATCGAACCGCGATTGTCTGGTTCTCAGGCCCGAGCTCAATCCCCTGTGCTATACCAGCCAGGGCTTCCAAGAAATACTCTTATACATAAACAAGAATATATATATGAGACATTCTTTGAAATATTGTACCATTCTTTGGAATATGGGACAAAATTGAAGACAAAGCGCTCATCAGTTTTTTTACTTTATTTAAAAATAAAAAGCAAGTACTGTGCAAAATCTAACACAGATCAGGAAATGTGGATGGAAACGTCTCATTTGATTCCGTGGTTCGAGGAACCCTGCAGGGCCCAATAGGCACACATACGCAATAGTAAGAAATTGCGCCCCTGGCCAGTGTGGCTCATTTGGTTGGAGCATTGTCCCATGGACGAAAAGGTTGAGGGTTCAATTCCTGGTCAGGGCACATACCCAGGTTTCGGGAACAATCTCCAGTCAGACATCGAGGGAGGCAACCAAATGATGTTTCTTTCTCATATCAATGTTTCTCTCTCTCTCTCTCTCCTCCTTTGTTAAGGATAAAATTAAATAATATTTGTTCTTTTAAAAACTCACATTGTATGTTGTCTGCCAAAACTGTAAGAGATAAATAATGCACTATGCCATTAAGACATTCCTGTCCATTTAAAAGCCTCCAGAGAAGGCAGCAGATGAGCGTGGAGTGAGCTCAGGGGTGGAAGTTACTGCTGGCTGATTATAAACGGTGTTTTGGGGACTCTTGAAAACGCTAAGGAAAGTACAGCCCTGAGGAGCCAGGAGTCAGTCACTGGTGAAAAATACCAGTGCAACACTCAAGATTTAGGAATTTAAGAGGGGATGTGCCTGGCACTGGCCGGTCTGTGGAATCGGGAACCGCATTCATCCGTGGGGCGCAGTGGTGGCCGTACCCCATAATCCTCGCCTCCCGGAATCCATGTCCGTCAGTGGCCTTCACCCACAGTGACTCAGAACCGGTCCCATGTGGCCACCAAAGTACAGTGGAAATGACGCATGTGGCTTTCAAGAGCAGGTCATATACGGATGTGTCCCCCTTTGTTTATCCATTCATCCTGTGATGGACACTCACGTTGTCTTTAGTTTGTACTGTTGTGAGTAATGCTGGTTTGAACACCTGCATGTAGGTTTTTGTGTGCACATATGTTTCATCTTTTGTAGATAAATTCCTACAAGTGTAAATGCTGGGTCATATGGTAACTCTACGTTCATCTTTTTGAGACACTTCCAAATTGTTTTTAGAATGTGGATGTACCATTTTCTGATTCTGCCAACAATGAATAGATGTTTCAGTTTGTCCATATTCCCACCAACACTTGCTATTGTCTGTCCTTTTTATTTTCTTGCTTTGTTTTGATTGAATATAATATTATGCCCATACTTTTACTTTCAATATACCTGTGTCATTACACTTGAAGTTTGTTTCCTGTAGACATTATAGAGTTCAACATTTTTTATACACTGTCAATTTCTGTCTTTTAATGGGTGAATTTAGGCCATTTACATTTAACGTATTACTGATCTGTTAGGGTTTATGTCTGCTATTTTTTTTTTGTTTTCTGTTTTCTCTCTCTGTTTCACTTTTCTATTTTCCTGTCTTCCTTTACTTAAACATTTTCTATTTGTTATTGTATTTTTAGTATATCTCTTTGATTAGCTTTTTTTAAGTGATTGCTTTGGATATATATACATATCTAGTCACAGATATGTATATATTTTATTGTATTGGTATATATAAAACAGTTATATTCAGAAACTTTTAAAAAATAAAAATTCTTTTCTTTAAAAGTACTATATATTTAAGACAAATGCTATACTGAATCACATATTTGAAAAAAACAGATATCAGCCAGGACTAACTCGGACAATCTTAGATGAGACAAAGACCCATCTGAGTCTGGTTTACTATTGTATTCAAAAAGCCTGGCATAGTGCTTGGCTCACAGCGGGCAAACGTATGTGAATGTGAGATTGTGGTATAGTAAGAAACATGTATTTGGTTCCTTGAACAAGGACTTCTAAAACCCTTGAAATTTCCCGATTGATAGGTGTCAGTGGAGTGTCTTTTATCATTCATCACAAGCCCCTTTCGACCACACCTGAATTCATGCCAATGAGGTGACCCTGGGTGGGTTCCTAGACAGCTTCTTGATGGTCCCCAGAGGAACCAACCATGAGGTTAGAGGGTTGGAACTTTCAGCCCTACCCCTGACCTCTGGGGAGGTTGAGTTAGTCACTAGCGTCCAATGATGGCATCAGTTAGGCCTATATAATGGAACCTCTAATAAAACCCCTAACCTACAGGGTCCCGAGAGCTCCCGGGTTGGTGAGTACATCTGGGTGCTGGAAGGACAATGTGCCCAGGGAAAGCATGAAAGCGCCACACTGAATCCCCTCCCCAGTCCTTGCCCTATGCATCTTCTCCATTTCGCTATTCCTGAATTGTATCCTTTATAATACACTGGTCATTGTAAGTGAACCATTTGTCCTGAGTTCTGTAAGCGATTCCAGTGATTTTATAGCTGGGTGGCCAGAAGTATGAGAGGCCTAAACTTGCAATTGGCCTCTGGAGTGGGGGCTGTCTTGTGTGACTGAGCTGTTAACCAGTGGGGTCTGCTGTAACCCCAGGTAGATAGTATCTCCAGTTGGTGTCTCGAGAGTCAGAGAACTGGCTAGTGCAGGGGAAAAAAACCCACACATTTGGTATCAGAAGTACTGTCAGTGAAATCAGAGCACAGTAGTGGGACTTAGTGAAGTCATTATGTATTACTTCTTAGCAAGCTGTCCCAAAATGTAGTGACTTAAAACAAAACCGTTCTTTTTTTAAATTTTAGTGTAGTCCACTATATTTTTTAATTTAATGTTTATTTTGTTTTACAGTTATTCCAATTATTTCCCTGTCTACTCAGCCTGCCCCCCACTTCCATAGTCAATCCCCACCCCATTGTCCATCTCCATGGGTCCTTCATACACGTTCCTTGACTAATCCCTTCCCCTTCTTTCAAACTTTCAAACCATTCTGCTGCCCCCCACCTCTTACAGCTGTCAGTCTATTCTGTGATTCTATGCCACTGGTTTTACTTTCTGATTAGTTCTTTACTGTTCATTAGATTCCTCTTATAAGGGAGATCATGTGGTATTTGCCTTATTTCGCTTAGCGTGATAGTCTCCAGTTCCATCCATGCTGTCGAAAAAGGTAGAAATTCCTTCTTTCTTTCTGCTGCTTAATATTCCATTGTGTAAATGTACCACAGTTAATAAAGCCATTTATTATATCTCATGATATTGTGATTTGGCTGGGTGGTTCTTTTGCTGGTCTTGCTCAGCTCACTTAAGCTGCATTCAGCTGGTGTGTTGGCTGGCGTTGGGAGGTCCACGATGGCCTCACTGGGCAGGGGTAGTTGGGAGAGTGAGACCTCTCTGTTTACACAGGATGAGCTTCTTCACATGGCATCTGGATTCCAAGAGAGTAACCCCAAGGTACAAGTGCTTATCAAGCTTCTGCTGTGTCACAGTTACAGCTCATTAACCAAGCCAGTCATAAGGCCAAGGCCAGAGTTAAGGTCCCTAAAGGCAGGAATACCATGCATACCAGCGGGCCTGATTCACTAGGAGCCTTCAGTGTAACAGTCTATGATTTTAAATATATTATCCACATGATTGTCATCATCACCCCCTTTTACAGATGAGGAAACTAAGTTCAGGGAGGTCAAGTAACATAGACTTGTTCAAGGTCTATTGCAATTAAGTGGTGGGAAATTCTAATTTTTGATTTCAAAGTCTGTACCTTCCACTTTATCACAGGATCCACCTGGGAAAGTCTGGGGTAGAAAAAGATGCAATTCGTAAGAGAACCCCAACCCATATTTGTGTTTTCATGGGAAGCATGGGAGGCTTTATCTCTGCTTGCATGTAATGAAAAAGATTAATGAAGGAAATATTATGGGTGGAGGAGAGTTTAATGTAGGTCAGTTTTCACCTGGATGGCCAAACCATTCCACGCTTTCAACGAGTCTCATGGTTTCAATGAGTCACACGATATTTACACATAATTCTCTCCTGTGGCTCTTACCTGTGTACCATTAATTGTTCCCTATTTATTATGGGTTCCTCCTGGTCTGGGTCCACACTGCCTTGTACATTGTCTGAAGCACAGCAGGCTCTCAAAGAATGTTTGTTGAATGAATTAATGAATGAACGGAGCAGAAGTCAGGGGGGACAACAACGAACTCTTTCGCAGTTTGCCAGGGACCCTGGGGAGAGCCAGTGCATAACGGGGAGTGAGGCATTGAGTGTGATGAACAATCAACTATGTATTATTTGAAGAACAAAAAGGAGTTCACAGAAGCAGATGTTTTAGTTAAATAGGTTTGAAAAATGTGTTAACCTAAAAAAAAATCTTAAAATCAATTTGTGCTTATAAGTATTTTTGTCAAAATTTTCACTTAGAAAATCTCTCATTCCTTTCAGCCCGGTCTGGTGTTTTGTTTTGTTTGAGTGTGGGTTGTTGCTTTTTTCCCATAACATTTTTTTACTGAATAATGTTGTAAGTTGACAGGGAGGAGTCCCGCCCCACAGCACAGGCTTCTGCTCTTGCTTGTTCTACATCTTTCAGAGCTGACATCAAGAATTTACATGTTCTTCTCCAATTCAAAGTAAGGGCTTGTCCTGAAGAAACTGTTAAAAACTGCAGGAGTTGGGAGGTGTTATCTCGAGGGATATTGAATGGTTTGGGATCAGGATTCTGGTGACACTGGGCACAAGTGCAGGACAGGGGGTAAGCAAAACTTAAATTAAAATATTAACTTATAAAATTAAGTAGAAGTCCGCACACTAAATGTGGTATCTCCACCATTTTTGAACACCATGTTTAAGCAGTGTTGATGGATTGTTCTCAAAAAAAGAAATTATCACCGGAATTGCAGGCAACACTGAAGTCCACATGCTCATTCTCAAATGGACAGTGATGATGCGGACCCTGGGGTTATGGATGAGATACGAGACAAATTCACGTGCACTACCGAGTCCTGTGGAGGAAAAGGGACGGTGCGGCCACCCTCTCAAGAGGAGGGCACCCTGACCCTTGCCTTGGCAAGCTTTTATTGGGTTCAGTTTGCACAGGAATAAATCTCATCAATCATTGTCAAGCAGAAATGATTAAATAATAGATAACATTCAAAGAACTCTGAGGGCTTATTTTGAGTCAGGGTCAGATAGTTAAAGGGCCATAAAACTTTGAGGAGCAAACTCACTTCCTGCTTGGTTCCTTATTATTTAAATTGAGGATATTAGCCAAGTGGGTTTCACAGGATTTTACATATTCTTTCTTAGGCCTGATTGCCCTAGGGAACCCGCCCTTTCCAGCACAGGGTTGCACCACCGCTGGCATTGTTTCAGGCTTAAGTCCAGCAGAGGAAGTAAGGCAGCCGAGAGATTAGGAGACTTTTTGCAGACAGAATAAAGACCCAAGCTATGTCAAAAGGGAGGGGCGAGGGTCCATCATCCCCTCTTTCTGTAGCTCCCAAGTCCTTCCCTGGGGGGCCCCGTGATCGTGCCTGTCTTAGGTCTCCCCTCCCTTGAGGAATCTTACCCATCACTGGCTAACTGATCAAGCATTGGGGGCCAGGCAGGGTGAAGTAAAAGGAGCAGAGGCAGCGCCCCTGCCAGAAAGATAAGCTTTGTCTCCTTAGTGGCTTATGGTCCCAAGGTCGCTCACTCAGCCTTAGCCATGGGGGTGGTTACAGCTTCTGAAACCAGGCAGGGTGGTTCTCAACACAGTGATCTTTCCTCAGTTTCCCAGCACAGCCAGTAAGGGCTGCCATCATCCCTGTGTCACCCGGGCTGTGATGGCAGGGGCATCCTGGGGCCACTCTTACTTCCAGATGTTTCTGGCCTTTTTCGGAAGGGTCTGCAGCTCATGTCCCCTGGAAGACTTTGTCCCCTGGAAGATGGTGGGCAGATGGTAAAGCCAGGGCTGAACAGTAGCAAATTTTGGGGGCCTGGGACAGAGCTCTGGGGACCCGGCACGGATTTCAGGTTAGTTCGAGACCGTGTCTTAACCTAAAGGAATATCTTTATGATACAATTTCTGGAAACAGCCATAAGGCCTGTGGGACAAGGTTTGATAATTTCCATAACGGTAACTGATACACAGCACTTAGTTTGAAAAGAGCCTCTATAGCAATCTACAGCACAGGTGGCAAACACAAGGCCCACGAGCTGAATCCGGCCCTCCACCTTGTTTTATCCGGCCTGGCGCCTTGTTTCTACCCAGCGGCAGCACCAAGCTCCTTGCCCCTAGTTAAGGAGCAGTTACATTGATACAGTCCTAAAGTTACATCCGGCCCTTTGAAGGCAACCTCGAGGCTGATGTGGCCCCTGGTGAATACGAGTTTGACACCCCTGCTCTATAAGCTTCATCTCAACTGAGCGAGAAGGGCAAGCACAACTGATCTTAAGTTACCTAAAGGCAAACTGGGACTTTATGAAGACCATGCTGGAGCCAGACAACAACATCAGGACCAGAACCCAGTTCTTGAAATTAACCACCCAGGCAGAGACCTGGAACCAGCAGATCAGCCAGGCCTTCAGCCCATTGCCAGCTCTGTGAACTTCATACCTGGGCTGGTCCCTCACCTTCCTTCTGGCTGTGGCAAGAGTCTGCTCCTCACTACAGCTGGCGATGCCCAGATACAGAGGACAGTGGCAGAACCCAATATACATAGTTATTAATTAAGTTAGTAAGACATGTACTGAGCAAAGTGTGGACTTCTGCTCTGAAGATCAAGGAAACCTTTGAGGGCTGGCCGGGCTGGCAAGGACCAAGGGATCCATCTCTATACATGGCAATGTGCCTGGGGACAAGCTTCCGTGCCTCTCAGCTCCCTTTGACCTATCTCAGCCAGGCACTGGTTGTATCCCCAGGGGACATTTGGCAATGACTGGAGACATTGTGGTTGTCACCACTGTGGGGAGGAGGGTGCTCCTGGCTAGAGATTGGGTAGAGCAGTAGCTAGAGCCTGGGGATGCTGCTACATGTCCTACAACACTCAGGACCGCCCCGCAAATGGCAGTTGTTCTAAGGCTTGGAGACCTCACTTTCAGGTCACAAGCCCGGGCTTAGGAAAGCGCTCCCCTGACAGAGATTTGCCCCAGACCTCACAGCTGGTGCGACCCTTGCCTGAGACGGGGGATTCCAATCAGTGCGTTCCATTCTCACGGGTCTCCTCATTCATTCTGAAGACAAACAAACAAGCAAACAGACACAGTGCTTCTGGACGTTTTCATCTTTCCACTCTTACTCTGTTTCTGTGGGGTCGCAATACCTACCACCGAGTGTAACTGTGAAGACCGAGTAGGCTAGAAAGCAGTCTGGAAACTTGTTAAGGACTTAACGAATAGCTGTTATTCTTATGAGTAATAAGATTGTGAATAACTGAGTGGTACAAAAGGACCCATATCTGGGTCCTCAACTCAACTAAATATGAGTGTCAGACGCGAGAGATGGCTAAAAGAAACCAATGTGGTCTTCATCTGTAAGGTGAGGGACATCCGGTGGTTCTCAAATCTACAGCACAGTGGACAAGAGCATGGCTCTGGGAACAAGCCATCTGGCTTTGAACCCTATTGCTACCACACACTAGTTGTGTAAACTTGGCAGGCTGTGTATTCTCTCTGCGCCTCGGCTGTAAAACGCGAGGAATAAGGTCTCCCTCACATCACATTGTTTCTTGTGTATAATACTGCTTGGCACATGAAGTGCAAAACAAAGGTTAGCTGTTATTATTGTGGCCATCGCTGATGTCTCCTGCTTCCTACAGCGCTTTCTGCTTCTGTGTTCAGCGTAAGCCCCACCCACGAACATTTCTGCCAAATTCGACTCTGTCGTCTATGCTGGGGATCGCCTGCAGGCTGGAGTCAGGACTGTTTGGGTTGGCATTGTATCTGCACTGCCTGACAGGGTGTTGCGGACTGAATTGGGCCCCACCCCCAAATTTATACGTTGAAGCCCCAGTCGCCAGTGTGCCTGTGTTTGGAGATGGGGCCTTTAGGGAGGTAATTAAGGTTGAAGTCATCAATGAAGTCATAGGGTGGGGCCCTGGCCCGCCAGGATTGGTATCCTCCGGAGAAGAGAAGAGAATACTCGGAAGAGGAGCTCTCCCCGGTGCACACACGGGAAAGGCCACGCGAGGGCCCCAAGGGCAGGGTGCCACCCGCAGGCCGGAAAGGGTTCTCACCAGAAACCAAACCTGACCCAACCGCATCTTGGACTCCCGTCCTTCAGAATGGTGAGAAAATAAATTTATAGTATTTAAGTCCCCCAGTCTGTGGTGTCTTCTCACAGAAGTCCTAGCAGACTCCAATGCTCATGGAGTGCCCAGAAAATGTGTTGAATAAATGGAAGGATGATCAGTCCCCTGCTCTCAAGTATTGTAGCAGCTAGTAGAGCAGCTATTTTCAACCGTATTCATCTCGTAGCACACAGAAGCTGAATTACTAACATTCTTTGGCACACCAAAAAATAGATTTTCTGCCCATCTGACAAAAAGAAGATAAGTATAGTTTTGATTCATTCACAACCAGATGGCTATTGTGTTGGCTGTTGTCATTTTTTTCTTTTTTATTGTTGTTCAAGTATAGTTGTCGCCATTTACCCCCACCCCCACCCCCATTTTTCATTTGACAATCTAAGAGAAAAGAAGTCAGTGCCCTGACTAAATAGTCAGGTTTTGCTATTTTAAAAATTCTTGTGGCACACCAGTTGCAAATCGCTGTAATAGAGGCCTGTCAAAAAGTGCTTATGATGTAATGATTACAATTATTTAAACATTTACGGATTCAAAAAGTACTAGTCATTGACTGCATGCCAGGCATTGCGACAGGAACTGGGGATAAAGTAATGAACTCAGCAGAGTCTGCTCTCACATTTCCCTCCGGGGGACCAGCCACAAACAACTCGATGGCACACCAGGTGCTGATACGTGAGAGAGGAATAAAGCAGGGCAAGGGGGAGAGTTCACGTTCACAAAATGCTTCTGCAAAGGACTCTGACACAGTGGTGTTTGAGCACAGACCTGAATAGAGTGAGCGAGGGAGCCAGCTGTTTAGACAGCTGAGGGAAGGGCACTCCAGGCTGAGCAAACGGCAAAAGCAAAGCCTTGGCTCAGCGAGTTCATGCAAAGGTGGCCGATGTGGCTAGACCAGCGACAGGAAAGGGCCTTGGCCCCGGGGAATCTCGTGAGGTTTCCGGGCCCCTCGCTTGCATAGGGCCCTCCAAGGTCTGAGAGAAGCCTGGCAGTGTGTTGATATGGTCACACATTTTGTAAATTTACACATATAAGTATTTTAACTGCAGTTGACTAGGACTGCTCTCTCCTCCCACCCCTCCATCCCCTCCCCTAGATTACCCCCCAAGCTGGATGGCATTGCACATTGGGCAATTGGCATTTTGGGGATCCAGCCAAGGGGACATTGAGTTGGGGAGCTTTTTAATCTATGGTGATTTGTCTTCTCATTGCAAAACACTCA
This sequence comes from Artibeus jamaicensis, assembly GCF_021234435.1. Lineage (NCBI taxonomy): Eukaryota > Metazoa > Chordata > Mammalia > Chiroptera > Phyllostomidae > Artibeus > Artibeus jamaicensis. Next base: position 14,156,345 of record NW_026522056.1, on the reverse strand, counting down.
CCTTTATACATTTTTGTGTGACATTTCTTAGAAAGTGCTCCCATTTGTATAAGCTTCATGGTTCCCCCGGAGGTAGAAGGGGAAGGAGACGAGGACAGGAAGGTAGCAGGGACCCTCCTGAGTGAGTTGGAAGCCATTAGAATGTTTCGAGGAGTGACAGGACTTATGCATTAAAGGATCTCTCTGCCTTGCTAAGGCTACATCATCCTTAAGAGGGGGTCATGCACACCAGGGCGCTATGGCATAGGAAAGGCAAACCCCTGCATTTGAGCTGAGGCATGGGGAGTTTTTAGAGGGTGCAAGCAGCCTCACCCTTGGATGAGGAGGGATTTTCCACGGGCTCGGGCCAGATAAACAGGCTGAGGGGAGATAGAGGAAGTGAGCCGAAGAGGCCACCAGGGCCAGGTCACAAAGGGCAGGTGCTACTCCTAGTCATCTCTTGTTTTCATGGGCCTTATAGGTGTCAATAAATGGGCACCAGATTGAAGTAGGAAGGAAATGACCCCCACCACTATTTCTTTTGATCTTACTTGGCCCACAAAGACTCTATGGATATAACCATCTTCCTAGTTCTTGGTCACAAGAACTAGGGGTACTGAGGACATCTGGTGACACCAATGCAGCATATTGGTGCTATAGGGACTCAGCGTCCCCTTTTATCCTAAACTACAGTTCCAGGACCAGGGGGCTTATGCATGTAACCCCTCTCCCTCTGAGGAAGAGGGATTTCTGTTTTCCCATAGCCAGGTGACCTTACTCTTGGGAGGTCTACTCTCTGTCCCAGCATGTCCCATCATCGTCTCTTGTGTGTGTCATCTCAGGCCCTCATGTAAATAGATCATGGCTGGTCTCACATCCTGGCCCTTCAGACATGCACGAACATGTCTGGATTCCCTGTGGACACCCAAGTTAGGACCTCACCCTAGAATCCTCACTTTCTGTATACATGTGTGTACACTGAATATGGGGGTGTTATGTACATTTATAGAAGTGTTCGTGTACATAGATGACATGCCACAACTCATTGAGCTAAAAACTAGAGAAGTGTGTTTTTGAATCTATGCGCTAGAATTTCTGTTCATGCCCATGAATGTGACTGGATTGTGGGAAGGAACATTACTTCTCTACCTTAGTGTAAACACAAAGAAGGAGCTCATTTTTATGTTATTACAGTCACTCTTACTTCAGATTAAATGGGGAGAAAGAATTTTCCGTTGAGGTTTTGGCCCTCTCCAGTATTTACTTTGTCTTCCTTCTTTTGCTTGTGTTTTCTACTTTTCAACACAGACATTCAAATACTATTCAGAATTCACATATGTAAAGAGCTTTATGGTTTAAAAATGGCTTTGGCATAAAGCAGTTTGTGTAACGTGTCACAGTATGTCCTGTCACAACTTTGTGTGGAAGGAATTATTCTTATTTAATACATAGAATATTTGAGGATCGGAGAATGTACACGCTTACCTAAAGGCACACAAGTGGTAAATGGTAATACTAGGATTTGAACCCCACCTTTATGCGTTAAGGCCAGTGCTCCAGCACGAGACCAGTCGGTCACACCTTGTGTTTTGGGTAACACATTGTGGTTTGGTATGAGAATATTTAGTTCAAGGGTTAAAGAAAGAGAGATTGATGTTAATATTCAGTGCAAGTGCTTTTTTTTATTGCTATCAGCCAAATACACTATTGGCAGTTTTTTTTAAAGATTTTATTTTTCAGAGAGAAGGAAAGGGAGGGGGAACAGTAGGGAGAGAAACATCAATGTGCAAGGAAACATCAATAGGTTGCCTCTTGCATGCCCCCAACTGGGGAACTGGCCTGCAACCCAGGCAGGTGCCCTGACCAGGCATTGAACTGGGGACTTTTTGGTTTGCAGGCCAGCGCTCAACCCACTGATCCACATCAGCCAGGGCTATTGGCAGTTTAAGAATGCCCATTTTTCTAACAGGGCCAGACAGTTTTTCAAGAACCAAAATTTCTGTGTTGGACGACAAAGCATAATAATAAGCAATAATGCTCAGTTGGTTAGAACATTATCCTGATATGGTTCAATCCTCCCTCAGGACACATATAAGAATAGACCAATGAATGTGTAACTAAGTGGAACAGCAAATTGATGTTTCTCTCTCTCTCTTTGTAAAATCAATCAATAAAAAAATTTTAAAAGAATCAATAAGCCATCCATTTTAAACTAGTTTTTAGCAAGAAAAATAGGTCTTCCTACTAGCTTAGCAGGTGAAGTTCTTTGAGGACAGGCAAGGAAGATGAACCTGAGCTAGCATGAACAGAAGAGAGGAATAAATAAAGTCATGGCTTGTTGCAAGGAACCATGGGGTAGGAAAGCAGCCAGGATGGGACTAGACACCAAGAGATTGTTTTTGTAGTTAGATGTTTATGGGAACAACTTGTGAGCATGACAGCACAGTGATCTCTAGCCAAGTGCTTTGTAGACTTTATGCCTATGGTAAAGGCATGTTGACATTCTATTGAACTGGAATCTCAAGTAGGACAGCAAGTTAGTTGGACTTCTCAAGGTATTGCATATCAAAACCAAATGCCTAAAGCCAAGAAAGTTCTAGAGAGGAGACATAGTATGGAGAGACTATGAAGAAAATTACTTAACCTTTTAGCAATAAATGACCTGATTATAATTCTGATTGGAAAAATTAAATGTTTGCAAAATAGAGAAGAAAACAATACCATCCTAATAGTACCATGTCAACATTTTTTAGCATTTTTTCCAAAGACTTGATTTTGATCCACTTTGATCTCATTATTACTCTGCTCAGAAGCATTGATGACTTCCCACTGCCTATACCTAAAGTTCAAATACCTTAGCTTGTCATTCAAATTCTGATACCAAGATAACCTGTCAATCTTACCTTCCATTGTTCCCCTAATAAACTCTATGCTTTGGTCAAAGCATTTTATTCACCATTTCTGAAATCTACCTTGATCTTTCCTATACTTGGCTACACCTTTTGGAACATCCACCCTGTCTTCTCTTCTCCTTTTTTACTGGTAGCTCTCTTGTGAGGTCAGTTGAAATCCTGTTTCCTCTGGCCTTTCCCTGGCCGGCCTCGCTCAAAGTAGTCCATTCTTCCTTGGGAAGCCTTTAGTGAGTATTGTCCTTATCATTTACTGGACAGTTAACCATTGACTGCTTTATATCTTTTATAATTGTCTTCAACATTTATGTAAATTTTTATGGATACGATATTTTGTGTTTTGTCTCAATTAGATTACAAGCTCTTTGAAGGGAGGAGCTGGATGTTATAGCTTAAACATCGCAAACAATCAGGAAAGCATCACATGAAAGTACAACTTGGTAACTCCATTATAAATAAGGACAAAGATGCTCATGCCATCACAGCATTCAAACAAGTAGCAAATGCCTGCGAGATGACTGCTAGGTGTAAGGTTCTAGATTAGGTATTGCTTTCTATTATAGAAAGGAGAGGCCCCCATTCTCATGTTTCTGTCCCTCTCTATATACCACCCTCATCTCTGCTTTCCACAAAGGGAGGGAGAGCTTCTGATTCATTATGAAACATTTTAGAAGTTGTCATTTCTCCTTGAAAGTTTAACACTCACCCGCTGCAGGCCCTTTATCCTCCAGGCAGCTTCATGCCCTTCTGCAGCCCAAGGTAATAATCAGAAGGGGTCGAGGTCAATTTCCCTGGTCAGCAAGGTCTGGCCAAGTCTCTCTGTTCTTCCTTGTCTCTGCCAACAATGGAGGGAGTCAGTGGGTTTGAGGCTGCAAATTGTCATCTTGGATTCAAGAAGGCAGAATACAGAAAGTCACACTGCATCTTCTTGGCTACATTCTCCAGTTCATTTCCACCATGGCAACCCACATTTGGGGGTATGGAGAGTTTGACCACCTCTTACCAAGTCATGCGTTTTTCCCCGTCTGACTCTTCCTCCCAGCATATAAACCATTTGGGGCTGCGGGCCATGGGATTATGAAAGTCATAGGCTTCTGGCCATAAGGCAATCAAACACGGGTAAAATCTCACTGCTAACTTTACTTTTTTTTTTAATTTATTTATTTTTACAGAGAGGGAGACAAACATCAAAATGTGAGAGAAACATCAATCAGGTGCCTCTCACACGCCCCTACCTGGTGACCTGGCCCACAACCCAGGCATGTGCCCTAACTGGGAATTGAACCATCAACCTTCTGGTGTGCGGGACAATATCCAACTCGCTGTGCCACACCAGTCAGGGCTCACTGCTAGCTTTTAATATTAATTTTAAGTAATATGGAGTCTTTATAAAGACTTTGAATGACTTTTATCTTAAATTTATTTATGAATAAAATAACATCTGCATTGTTAAAAAGCAAGTTAAGAGCTTTTGTTTTAAAAATAGCATCTAACTGAATATATTCTAGAACACATTCTAGAATATTCTTATTTCAGACCTGTGATCCCTCTGACCCCAACCCCATTAGAAAAGCCACTCTAGAAAAAAAGGGAAACTGGTTCAATGGCAGTCTGGCACACAATGCAAGTTTGCAGACACAGAACACTTCGCATTACGTGTGGGTGCACAGAGCTTCCCAGGTTCAGACAACTTCCTATGAGCAACAGCACACGGCCAGAGGAGGCTCCAGCAGGCTTTTTTTCTTTCGGCCTCGTGCTGTTACTGTTATTGTGAGATCCTCTATGCCTATGAGATTTGTGTGTTATTAGCGGCAAAGCTGTATTTCAATTTTGAACAATTGTCTACCATTTCCTAAGGCATCCTAAGCTTTGCTTAAGGGTGAGCAGACACCACTTTAAGGCCACTGGAATTGAAGGCAGCATGGATAACAGGAGGCTCACAGAGCAGCTTGAGCTGCTGCTGCTGCTGCAGCTGAACTTGCCGAGTCCCACGGCACTGAAAAGAATTCTGCACAGAGAAGTTACAGAACAGACCAAAGGTCAAGGAAAGCCAAGGAAGAGGACGAAGGAAGCCACAGATCTTCATCTTCAAGGTGCTGGCAGCCACCTCCTTGGTGAGACTGGTTGGAAATGGCATAGCTTGAGGAGAAATACCTTAAATACTCAAAAGTCTTGGAGATGAGTAGATAAACTGACAACGAGAAGATTCCAGAAGAAGGAAGTGAGAAGTAACCCCCTCTCTGCTGCTCTGTCTGGCAAGCAAACACATTCTGGATGCTGTTCACTGGATGATGTAGTAATTGTTGTACTTTTTGACTTAAATGCTATTTGAGTTACACATACCAGAATAGAATGTTTGCTTAACGTAGGGAGAAGAGATGTTAGGATGGGTTATGGATACTGTCTTCTGGCTTTACTGTGTTGACCAAACGCTTTACACTGATCATATAGCTACTTTAACCATTTTAGAAAGGGCTAGTGTTTTTTTAAAGGTTTGTAATTGCTCAAGGACTTATTTAGACATTATATTTGAGACTAAGGGGAAGGGATGCATAGCCTGGAAAAGTGTTCACCTGGGCTGTAGAGGAGGGGATAGAAAGTCTACGAGTATGTTAGACTAGAAAGAGTATGGTTGGATGGTTCTAGGTTGGTTGAACCAGTGGCTCAATGATATTATCAAGGAGCCAATTTCTTTCCCTCTGTTCTTCCCTCTTCAGTTCCAGCTTCATCTAAGCTGACTTTCCACAACCTGGCAAAAATTGCTAGAGCAGTTTCAGGACTCACATCTATTTGCTTTATCATCTGGGATAGCACCACTCAGTAGAAATATAATGCGAAGCCTATGTGTGATTTATAATTTTATAGTAGTCACATATTTAAAAAGCAAGAAGAAAAAGGTAAATTAATTCTAATAATGTATTCTATTTAATTCAATATATGCAAAACTTTATCTTACTATATAATCATTTTTAAATGGCTAATATACTTTGCATTAATTTTTTTGTCACAGTACCCTAATTTGAAGTGTTCAAAAGCCTACTGTGGCTAGTGGGTTCTGTACTGGTAGGCAAGATGGGTCTAGAAGAAGAGTGAGAGTCCTCTGTCCCAACATTCCTAGCTAGAGCTGACATTTACTCTGATTGGACTGGATTAGTCCGTATGACCATGACCGTGTCCAGGAAAATCAAGTGTGCTAATTGACTTGAAGCTAGGCATGAATGTAGGGGGCAGAATAATGCCCCCCCATCGCACCCCAAAGATGTCCACATTTTAATTTCTGGAAACTGTAAACATATTAGAATATATGGCAAAGGGGAAGTATAGTTACTGCTGGAATCAAGTTTGTTAATGAGATGATCTTGAGAAGATTATCCTGTTGGGTCCAGTGTAATAAAAAAGATCCTTCTAAGGGGAAGAGGGAGGTGGAAGAGAGAACCAGACAGATGGCGGTGTGAGGAGTACTCGGTTCTGTGCTGCTGGGTTTGGCAATGGAGCAAAGGGGCCACAAGCCAACGAATGGGCTTGCCTCTTCTAGGGCCGCCTCTAGAAGCTGAAAAAGGCAAGAAATGGATTCTTTCTGGGGGCTTCCAGAAGAAACACAGCCCCACCAATACTTTAAAACTTATGTTTTTATTTATTGATTTTAAAGACTTTATTTATTTATTTATAGAGAGTGGAAGAGAGGGAAACATCAGTGTGTAGTTGCCTCTTGAGCGCCCCCAGCTGGGAACCTGGCCTGCAACCCAGCCATGTACCCTGACTGGGAATTGAACCAGCAACCCTGTGGTTCCCAGGCCAGTGCTCAATCCATTGAACTACACCAGCCAGGGCCCCACCAAAACCTTTACCTTAGCCCATTGAGAATCGTGTTGGACTTCTGATCTCGAGAACTATCAGATAATAAATGTGTGTTGTTTTAAGCCACTAAATTTGTGGTAATTTAATAGAGAAGTAAATCATTTTTTTATGTATTAAATTGATTTTAGAGAGAAAAAGAAGAAGGAGGGGGAGAGAGACAGAAACATTGATTTGCGGTTGGCACCTTCTTATGTCTTCATTGGTTGATTCATCTGTGTACCCTGACTGGGGATTGAACCCTCAACCTTGGCATATTGGGATGACGCTCTCACCAACTGAGCTACCCAGCCAGGGCCAAAAAAATTATTTGATGCCAGCAAGATAAACTACTCTCAGTGAGACTATAAAGTAGTAAAACTCTTAGGAAATAAAAATCAAGAACCTTTTAAATGCAAAATCTTCATTCCCCTTTACTATTTTCCAATAGTGAGTCTAACATAAGGAAATAAGCTTATTGTGGAAAAAGGCTTTTTAACAAAAATGCTCATCCAGCATCATAAATAATATGAAAAGAAGTAATCTAAATATCCAGTTTTGGGGGAATGATTATAAAATTGTGACAGCTTTCCTCAGTAGAATAGTATATTGTCTTAAAGCGGTAGCCAGCACATCTCGTTGGCTTTAGGACAAAGAGGAAAGTTCGGAGAAGGTTAGCAGCTCTCCTTATACCTTGTTTGGGCAGCAGTGGTGTTCAGTTTTTCATAGGTTACAAAGCTGAAATCTCTGGAATCCAGGGGATTTGTTTATAATCAACCAATGGGTTTATTAAACTATTTTAATTAATTAAAATACGAGGCCCTGGCTGGTGTAGCTCAGTGGATTGAGCGTGGGCCTGCGAACCAGACAATCGCAGTTTGATTCCCAGTCAGGGCACATACCAGGGTTGCAGGCCAGTTCCCTGCAAGCCAGTTCCCAGCAGGGGATGCACGAAAGGCAACTATACATTGATGTTTCTCTCCCTCTCTCCTTCCCTTCCCCTCTAAAGATAAATAAATAAAATCTTTAAAAAAATAGAAAAGGCATGTATTGGTAAGAGAATGCAATGTAAATTCGTCACAGTTTTGAGACTGTGTCCTGTTCAAAGTGATCATGATTATTCTCATAGTGATAACTAATATTATTTGAGTGCTGACTGTACGCCAGGGCCTTTACTGAGGCTTCATACCATCTCAGCTGCTTCTTTTCACACATTTTTGCAAGGGCTGCCCAGACACAGTGATGCGTTGCGTTTTCCTCAGAGGCAGCATGTGTGCCACTGTGGGACGGTGGCTTTTGAGTTACGGTCTGTGGATCCTAGCAGTCGGGCCCAGGGTTTTAATGCACTTCTGTACATTGAGAAGAAGGACTCCGTGGATGACCACCCACCCCCACTCCCAAGCGAGGACCCCCCCAGACACCAGTGGAAAGTGGCGTGCGGGGCACACCCCCTACACAAGGTCCACTGCAGGTGCGGGCCGGCCCCAGGGGTAGTCGCCTGGGCAGGAATCACAGGGAGGCCAGGTCTACCTGGTGCGTGGAGTCTTTGAACGTGGGAAATAGAAATCTGGGCAGCAAAGGAGATGCAAATTCTTCCATTGGAACGGGCCCTTTGCAAGCCCTTCCTCTGTACCCTGCCCAGGCCTACGGTTTAGAGTGGAATAGATTTACCCCAGGTTTGCCTCTTTGGAAGCCAGGCAGGGTCAAAGGAAAATGCTATCTTTTTAGTCATACTTCATGGGGCAAGGTCTGTTTGCTTTCCTCTCAAGGGTGTGGTGGAGATAGTTCAATCGAGTCAGCCTCTGAATGGCTCAGGCTTTAAACCAACCCCATGGAGCCAGCCCTGAGTAGAAACATGAAACTTGAGGCATTTCTCTTTACATCTTTTACATTTTTACATTTCAATTCTTATGAGAAAAATACATGACCTAGTTTAAAAACTAAATTCTGCTGGAATATGGAAGACAAGAGCCCTTACTACATTTGAGTCCTGTACTTCGAATTCCCCCTCTTTTAAGGTATTTTTTTCCCTAGTATTTACTCTGTATTTCTAAAATACAAGCCCACTCAGCTCCGTCTCCACGTTCAGATTTAGGTGTTGGCCAAGGCCTTCTCAAACGGAAGATGAAGGTCGGAGGTCTCCTGCTGCACGCCCTGCCCCTCCTCCCATGCACACGTGCCCGTTAACTCAGTGTTTAGGGCTTTCGTTACTATGACTTTTAATTTTACTCACAGCTGGGGCAAAGGCATGCACTCTCCCCTCTGTGTCCTCCTCCGCTCACTTTGTCCTCCTCCCAGTTTAGGCCCTTTTCCATTCTTTGCTCCGTTTTGGTGGATTTGGGGGAGTGGTTCATGTTCCGTTTTCATCAGTCAGCTGTCCCTCCTCCAAAGCCTTGACTTGTGCTCATTCTTCAGAGTCTATGAGCTGATAAAAGAAAAGCTTAAGTCATTTCCCGTTCCAAGGGTACTTGCATAACTTTTTATTAGGAAACACTGCATGATCAAAAAATGTTCAGGCTCCAAGAGAGAAGTCTGTCTCAGAGCAGGATTTCGGCTGCTGAGTTTTGGACCTGGACACTTGGGCAGCCTCTCTCACAGTCTATCTGTTCTGCTGATGTTTGAGGCTGGCCAGGGAAGGAAGGGGTTAAGAGTCAACTGGCAGGAAGGAACTGGAGGGGAGGCAAAGGAATCCAGGCCTGGAAGGAAGGCTGCTTGGCTGGGACTGCCTAATCCCTTCCCTGACTTGCTAAATATAACCGTTAAGTAATCTGCAGTTACTGGGGTCACTCTAAAAGGAGGAGCAAGACAGAAAAATAAAGGGTGTTTTCAGTTCCAGGTCAAAGGTGTCCTGGAGCAAGCAACCCCCTGCACACTTTTTCCTGCAACTCAGTTCCAGGAGTTGAGTGTCGCGGTTCTGAGGTTTCGCAGGGAGTTGCTCCAGTGGTGTGCCTGCCCTTGCCGGGGCATGATAAAGATCCGCCGTCACTGGGAAACTTTGATGGAGAGCCTGCATTCCTCTCAGCTCGTTATCTGAGGAACATTCCTGACCAAACAGGGCAAATCCCAGAGTGGTGCTGATGAACAGGGGGTCTGCTGACCCCACAGGCTCCTTCGGGGAGTAGGAGTCCCAAGGCCAAGCGGCAGGGCCTGACTCCTGGAGCACCCGGGCTGGGCTCCCGCAGCACTGGGACACTGTCTCCTGACTTGTCTGTTTACTGGGGCGGCACGAGACGGGTCGCCTGTGCAATGTTCAGTGGAGGAGCTGGGCATGGGCTCTGTCAGCTGGAAACTTGTGTTCTCTGTTAAATGATAACAATGGAGGGAAAAGGTGTTGGGGGCAAGGCAAAGAGAAAGGGAGAGCTGGCTGGGCCCAGAGACCAGTTCTACGTCACAGGAAAGAAAACTCCATCCTGTATCTTTGGAGAGAATTTGTGTGCCCTGACAAGAGGTGTTCAAATAGCATTCCCTCTTAGGCAGATACACTGGTTCTGTTTATGAAAGAAAGCAGACGTCTTTCCCCACCATGCATGTTGTAGGAGGACTGTATACACATGTGCACACACATGCACACACATATACACACTCGCAAGTACGGCACCAGGCGCTTTGCAAACACAGCCGGTATGGGGCCAACCTAGGCTTTGATTCCTTCGCACTGGGCACTTCATTAATTTGCTTCCCTAAAATGTTTCATCTGATTTTCTGAGGCCCCAAATCACCAGGCACTGCTGAGTGTTCAGTAGGGTCTATCCCACTCTTTTTCCGTATTAATAGCCTTCCCAGCGAGGAGCGAATGAAATCTAGTTGACTAGGAGGGAGCCAGCCTAAAGGTCTCTCCTTTGACCATCACCTCCTCTCATTCGCTCCCCAGAAGCCACACAAGGTTGTGAGCTGTCCACACCTTTATTGGAAGGTTGTGCTGATTAAGTAAATCGAGTCAGTAGAGAGCCTCATCCCTCAACAGCATGTCTTCTCAAGCTCCAGCGTGCACACAAGTCACCTGTGTGTCCTGGAAATGCAGGCTCTGATTCCGGCAGCTCTGGTGAGAGTCAGCATTTCTAACTGGAGGATGCCAGCTCTCAGTGGGGTTCAGACCCCACTGAGGAGTGAGGCTCCCGGAACCTCGTTATAGAAATACAGAGCAACCCAGGGCACACCTGAAGTCTCTCCTCCAGCCCCCTGGATTTGTAAAGCTCCTCCTTCCCAAGGACTTGGGCTGTCCCCACGGCCCTGGTACCGTTGGCCTACGATCTGTCCTTGTGCTACTCAAGGACTGGGTGACACTGCACACGCGGCCTGCCTCCTGCGTCTCACTGAAAGCTTGTTGAATCTACAATAATAAGCAATGTGTGTGTGCACATGAGCAGCCAGCTCAACTCTGCAGTAGGTGCTGGGCTAATTTCATGCTCCGTGTTCACGATTCATACAAATGAGGTATATTACCATCATACTGATGATCCAGGATGACATCATACTGGTGATCTGGGTGAGGGACAGTAAAGAACTCTAATAACTTGCCAAAGGTCACACAGCCAGTGGGTGGACATCCTAACCACTGCCCCATGCTGCTGCCTCATTCATGACATGGATGACAAATGCCAGGAGGGATCCAACGAGGGGAGCACCTTCATGGTCTCTGGGTGCAGCTCTGGGACCCATGCCTAATTCCGCTATTTGTAGGATCTATCCTCGCCAAACAGGACTCCCTGCATCTGGGGCCTGAAACTGGGGCCACCCCAAGCACTTCCTGGTGGGTTTGAAAATGAGTGGAACAGGGTTACTTTACATCCACGCTGTAGGGAGAAGCCAAAGGGGTGATAATCTTCCAATTTCTGAGGCTTTGGAGAAGAAGCTCTGAAGGGAAAATGGACTCTACCTCTTAAGGTGGCCCTCAGACAACTCTGCTTCCCTTTCTGCTATTGAACTTGACATTCCTCCCTCCCCCCGTCTCCCCCCACTCCAAAGACTGAAAAAGAGAGTTGGGGAAACATCTATTTTCTCTGGGATATTTTACACTCAGCTGTCTACTCAGTGATCAAAAAGGGACACAGGTCCCTTATCTCCAAACGCAGCAAAGGCCGGGTGAGTCCTCATTACGTTGCATGTGCACTCACGCATGATTCACCAAGCACATAAATGCTCGAGTGTGGGAGGGGGACATAGACACGCTTGTGAAAACAATCTTTAAAAAGAACTCTGGGGAGAATCCATCTTCCTATATCTGCTTCCTTATCGTTACTGTGAGTCTTAAGCTACCTCTCACTTCATTAAACTTACCACGGGAAATTATCAACTGTGCTCATCTTTTTTCTGCATTCTTGTTCCTCTACAGCTCCGTCTGAGCTCTCCTCAGGGCACCTGGGGAAACCAGTCATCTCCTGGACACAAACCATCCCGTATCATTAATCTCTACTCCAACCGCTCCTTTCATCACCCCCCCTTCAATCAAAATCTGCCTTTATCTGCAGGACACTTTCTCCCCTCCTTGCACAGCATTCCATGTGCATACCTCCTGTCCCCCTCCTGCCCCATTCCAAACTGACGTGCCGCTAAGGGCCGCTCCTTATTCCTTTCCTTAGTTCCTTTTTCTGACTATTTTTTCCATCACCAACTCTCAACAACGTCTATGGAGTCTCCACCATTCTGATGCCCAGACCTTCCTGCCTACCACTCTTGAGGATATTCTTCAGATGCTCTGGTCTTTTGTTCCTCCCCGTTCTAGAAACATCCAAATATAACCTTTCCTTACAGTTCCTCAGCCCCCTCAGGTCTGGACACCTTTATCTTCGCTGGTCTTCTGTCATCAAGACACAAGCAGACCACGCAGAACCACTCCAGGCCCACGCTCTGGAACCCTGACATTCTCCTTTCAGCTCTGCAGGATCTCACATTCCCTTAACCCTGCTGGACTGACGGTCCCCGTGCTCCTCACTGTCTTCTGAGTGTCCCCCTGACTTTGCTTGCACCCTCGCCCAGGCTACAGACTTCCCCCTTTGAAGATATGCAGTCCCCTGGGGGGGCCATTCCTGGGCTCAACCATTTCTCTAAGGTTCTCACTCCAGCACTCCTGTTCTTTCTTTTCCACGAACTTCACGAGGTGCCCTCTCTGGGTAACCTGCATCTTCCACTTTCTCTTCTCTGATGTGAGGCCACCTGCCGAAGAGCCCGGTTGGTGGTTTTACTTCTAGTTCTTATTGTTTAACCTCAAGGAAGACTTCAATGACCCTGGTCTGCCCTGTAGCCACTTCTGGCTCCTTCTCGCAGCTTCACCCCTGCCCCCACCCACTAGCAAAGCCTTTTTTTCACTCCTCAAGTTCACATTCCATCTCAGTCTCCTGCTCTTTAGATATCCTTCTTTACTAAAAATATTGATTATCTGAAGTAAGTAGTTTCCTCATTTTCTGTCCACTCCTGTTGGCTTCCTCCTACTTAAAGCATGCGTTATTTTCAGCTCAGAATGCCGTAGCAGCCTCCTAACAGCGCGCCTTTATTCTTTCCCTCATTTCAATCCACTGTTGGATTTATTATTCCGAAGACCACATTCCTCTCCTGCTTAAGAATCTTCAGGGCTGCCCATTGCTGCTGAGTGATTTGACCTGCCAGGCATGGCTGTTTTCCACAGATATCCCATTTTGCATGCTGCTAAATGTTTGCTCATGTTGTCTTCTCTGTCTCCAGGATATTCTCTCCCTCATTGCCATACGATTAAATCTTATCTTACCTGAGAGGCAAGCTGAAAAGCTATCTCAGGCAAGAACTTGTCCCTAAAGCCTCACCGTTGCTTTCTTTCAGCTCTTGAATCCCCTTCCAGCACTTATTACCTTCCACCCTATATTATGGTTTGTGCACAATACTGTAAAGTCCCTACAGCTAAAAGTTCTATTCCATACATCTCTATACAACCCTAGCGGCAGCACAGCACATGATACACCATGCTGAAATATTCAGGGTGCTTTTGTTACAAATGGAAGGAACATCGCTATCATAGGCAAAAAAGAGAGAGAGAGAATTTACCAGATAAACACACGCAACAGTTCACACAGCCCTGGGAAGTAGGGACACCTGAGCCTCAGGGGCAAGTAGAACTAGGGACTGGAATTCAACAGGACACATGCTCTATGTCTCTGCTTCTCTCCACATGTGGGATTCAGTCTCCTGCAATAGTCAAGATCCTTCCCGTGGCACGGAGAACTCCCAAGACTCACATACCAGGCTTCCACCTCTTAAAGGGGCCTGAATTCAAGTCTCAGTGTGAAAGATATTCTGATTGGTCCAGCCTGGGTCAGATGACAGCTTCTGGACAATCAGCTGTGGTTGCTGGGGAAAAAATCGGATGACTTAGTCTATTGAGAGATAACTTCTGAGTTCTGAAGCCATTTTTAGTAAAGAGAAATCTTTCTAAGCCAGGCAGGCACCCAAGAAGTATAGCACACTTGTACCCATGAAATTTATTAAAAATATGTGTTTTTAAAATTTATATTACTTGATATGAATTATGTAGCAGTGCCACGAGAAGTTAGTCACTCCTTAGGGTCAAAAAACTCTAAGTGGTCCTTCGTCATTTTAACCGTGTACCCTATGCTTATCTATTCATTAAAGTGTAACTTCTAACAGTTCCCCTGCATTTACTTGAAGGAAATAAAATTGGTTCTTTTTAAAGGACCTTTAAAATCAAATTTTCCCCTAATGTAGATAGGCTTGGCCTCCCATTAAAATGGGTTGATGAATTATCAATGTATATACACTTGGACCCTGACAACAAAAAATGGCATCAGTCCCAATGATAGCTTTTTGTCGTACAGATTTCTGTGTATTTTGACCAGTTTTCTCTCCTCCACTTCCACCAACATTCTATACCTTGAACCCTGGCATTTGTGGACTTGCAAAGCATCTTTGTTTCTTTTATCCACATGGGTCATTATTTGTTATGAAAGATTATGAACATATTCCTTAAGATTGGCTTTTCTGACATGGTCCCTGGTGGCCAGAGCTCTGTGACTCAGATGGGAAAGTATGTCAAGGATGAGTTGGTTTTGTCACTTTGAGCTTTTTCACACTTTGAGATCTGTAACATCTAGAGGAGTCATTTTGAACCCTTTTATCAGTGTCACCTCACTGAAAGTCAATAATAAGCTTTGGTCCTTGAGCCCTTGAGAGTTGGGCGGATAGCAAGAAAAATCCTTTGTTTCAACCAAACACTTATGGTTAGGGGGAGAAAGGACCAAAGGGATGTAAGGATAGGAGAAAGTGAGCTTTTAATACTTTACACCAGTGAGTTTGAACCTTTTTCATCTCATGGCACATGTAAACTACTCACTAAAATTCTGCAGCACACCAATAAATTATGTTTGCCATTCTGACCAAAAAATAGGTATAATTTTGATTCATTCACAACAAAAGGCTGTTGTGCTCTCTGTTACCATTTAAAATATATATATTTTATTGATTATGCCATTACAGTTGTTCTATTCCCCCCTTCATTCCCCTCCACCCTGCACACCCCCTCCCCCACTATTCCCCCCTTTTAGTTTATGACCACGTCTCAAGTTCTTTAGATTCTATATTTCCCATACTATTCTTGCCCTCCCCCCTATCTATTTTCTACCTACCGTCTGTGCTACTTATTTTCTGTACCTTCTCCCCCCTTCTCCTTCTTCCACTCCCCTGTTGCTATGTGATCTTCTCCATGTGATCTTCATTTCTATGGTTCTGCTCCTGATCTAGCTGTCCTCTTAGTTTGTTTTTGTTTTAGGTGTAGTTCTTAATAACTGTGAGTTTGCTCTCCTTTCACTGTTCATACTTTTTATCTTCTTTTTCTTAGATAGGTCCCTTAAACATTTCATATAATAAGGGCTTGGTGATGATGAACTCCTTGAATTTGATCTTATCTGAGAAGCACTTTATTTGTCCTTCCATTCTAAATGAAAGCCTTGCTGGACAGATCAATCTTGGCTGTAGGTCTTTGGATTTCATGACTTGGAATACTTCTTTCCAGCCCCTTCTTGCCTGTAAGGTCTCTTTTGAGAAATCTGCTGACAGTCTGATGGGAAGTCCTTTGTAGGTGACTGTCCCCTTATCTCTTGCTGCTTCTAGAATTCTCTTCTTCATTTTAATCTTGGCTAATATAATTATGATGTGCCTTGGTGTGTTCCTTCTTGGGTCCAACTTCTTTGGGACTCTCTGAGCTTTCTGGATTTCCTGGAAGTCTATTTCCTTTGCCAGATTGGGGAAGTTCTCCTTTATTATTTGTTCAAATAAGTTTTCCACTCATGGCTGTTCCTCTTCCCCTTCTGGTACCCCTATAATTTGAATGTTGGAACGTTTAAAGTGTCCTGGAGGTTCCTAAGCCTCTCCTCCTTTTTTTGAATTTTTGTTTCTTCATCCTCTTCTGTTTGGTCATTTTTTTTCTCCTTCTGGTCCACTCCTTTTATTTGAGTCCCAGTTTCCTTTCCTTTCCTATTGGTTTCCTGTGTATTTCCATTCACTTCAATTAGTTTAGCTTCCATATGTTCCTCTAATTTGTGACTAAAATCAACCAGTTCTGTGAGGATCCTGATAAACCAGTGTTTTGAACTGTGCATCTGAAAGTTTGGCTATTTCTTCATCACTTAGATTTATCGGCTCTGGGGCTCTGAGTTGTTCTTGAGCCATGTCTTGCTCTGTTTATGCCTGTTACATATGAGGAGCGGAGCTTAGGTGTTCACCAGGGCGGGAGCCACCCAGGTCGCTGGTTTGTAACGCTGCATATGGGAGCGGGGTCAGAGAGGGACAATGGCAGTTCCCTCTGCCGCTTCTCGCCACTGGGGCCTGCACAGTCCGCCTTACCACTCGCTCCTTCACCGGTTTATCTGCGTGCGAATGTGTGACCGAGATCAGCCCTCAGTGGGTCCGCCCGCTGCTCCACACCTGGGATCCACCCATGGCTGCTGGTGCACCTGGGTGCGTCACATGCCCCGGGTGGGTCCAGTGGATCTTTCTTGCCCAACCCCGCTCTGCTACTGGCTCTGCCCCTCTTACCGGTTTGGCTGAAGGGTTCATTGTTGTCTGAATTCCAAATAGTTCAATTTTCTGTGGTTTGGCTGTGTTTTTGTTGCTAAAACTTTATTGTTTTTACACTTGGTTGTGTGAGAAGAAGGGACAGTGCTTCCACCTACGCCTCCATCTTGGTGGAAGTCTTTGTTGCCATTTTTTTATTTAACAGTCTAAGGGAAAGGAGGTCAGTGCCCCTGACTAAATAGATATTGCATGCTTTAAAAATTCTTGCAATGCACTGATTGAAAATCACTGCTTTACACAATAGCCAAACATCTATATGAAGAGGAGATTGATTTATTTGGATGATACAAGGTCAAATATCTAGACCATAAACCAAATATTTATTTCCATAGGTTTGGAATTTTCAAATTTAGCAAAGAAAAATATAAGACACCCAGTAAAACTTAAATTTGAGATAAATAATGACTTTTTTTAGAGTAAAAATGCCCCCATGCAATGCTTAGGACACATATATACTAAAAAAATTATTTGTAGTTTATCTGAAACTCAAAGTTCATCACATATTCTGTATTCTATCTGGTAATTCCACTTAAATGAGATATTTGGGGCTTGGATGGACACTGTCCAAATTTTACTTTTAGGCCAATAGTGCTTTTGCTTTAGATGTATGTCCATAGAAATGGAGTTCTTCCTTCGGTTTATCTATTTTTGCACCATCCTTGAAGAGGAAACAGAGACCCCTCTTCTCTACCCCAGGTTCTTTTCCATATGCCCATACCCTTCACATAAAGCACTAAAGCTTCTCACTTTAATCAGTGGATAAATTGAGCTGTACAGCTCTATTCTGTTGTACACCCATTGTTAGTTTGATGGCTTCCAACTTTGAATCCATTGTAGTACTAGTCCAGTACCACAACCTTTAGTCCTCCTACAGGCCCCTGAATGGTGATGTCGCAGCCATCTCTCTCCAAGGACCAATGGGTAAGCACATGTTTCCATGTGATGCACTTTTTTTAGGCTCTATGAACTATACGAAATTGTGCGAAATCCATTCAGTGACTCTTTAGGAACAGCCTATTGTGCCTGTAAGGTAATGAATTACGTTTCTGCTTGGTGATGTGTATGGGATGTGAACCCTCTTTCACAGACTCCAAAGAATCTTCAGTAAAACATCGGTTTTTCTCCTTCATGTGTTGTGGGTTTGGATGTGTTTTGGAGGATATGACAAAGGAGCGAGCACGGCCTTTGAGGGAGTATAAAGTAAGAGCCAAGGCCTCCCACAGGAGCCATCCCCATATGGGCTACATCTTGGGCATCCTTATCTTGCATATTTGATAGTAGTTAAAGAATCCAGCTGCATTTCAGGTTAAGTTGTTGCTAAGAAGACAACTTTACCATTCATGCCAAACATTTGGATTTTTGTGTAAGAGAGTGGAGATACATCTGGCATCTGCCGCAGTGATTCTTGGCATCAGTTAAATTTCTTTTGTTTCAAGGAAATCAAGGCTGATTAAGCAAGGGCAAAAAAAAAGATTCAGGGGAAGGGACTGGTGATAGACTGTATTGGAAGCATGTGGCAGAGCTCACAGACCAGCTAGGTCTTGGGAAGGACAGTGGGGCGGGAGCCAGGCCTTCTTCAGGGACGGCTGAAGGATACCGAGCTTCAGGGACTGAGCTCAAGGATATTTCTTCTGGGCTGTTGCTCTCAGAGGCTGCAGCCATTTCTCTTTCTGTTTTCAACTCTGGGAGAGAGAATCAGGTTAGTGCAGTGTGAGTCAGAGGTCTCTGCTCTCCGTGGTCTACCGGATGGTGCAGCTGTGGCCCACGGCAGAATCATGAGTCTTCTCTTTCCACGTCTCCAGCAAACTAAAAGTAGGTGGAAATGGAGTAACCCCAGACGCTCATCCTGTTGTGTCCCTTCGGTTTAACTGAGAGTTTTAAATTATTCCATCTACTCCCCCAACACACACACACCAATTTGGCGGTTATACTCACTGTTTCTATTCTTCTCGTGGTTACTCCAGAATTTCCAACCTGCGCTTCTAACCTACAGAAGTCTTGCAATAGGTTAAGCAGTACTTTTTACCCTCCTCTCAGGCAATATGAAGGCTTTAGAATGCCTACATTCCATTCCTCCTTACCTACTTGTAAGTTCATTTTATCATATATTTTAATTCAACTGTTAAAACACAATCAAATATTATTAATCGCCACTCTGTATTGTCAGTGTTCATTTGCATTGGCCCCTTTCTTTACTCTTCACTCTTTTTGTATCTCAAACATTCCAATAGGATCACTGTTTTTCTGCCTAAGGTAAAATATACCCTTTAGTATTTTCTTTAGGAGCTTTGGTTAGTGATGAACTAACAATTTTTATTTCTCTGGAATATTTATTTATGTTGTCCTGTCCTATTCTTGAAAAAAATTTTTTCACTGCATATACACTTCTGGGTTGGCGAGTGATTTTTCAGCACACTGAAGAGTTATCACTGCTTTTCTGGCTTCCTTTCTTTGCTGTCAGGCTAGCTGCTGCTCCTTTAAGGGCAACCTTCTCTTGCTTTCTCTGGCTGCTTTTAAGACTTTTCTCTTTATCTTTAGTTTTCTGCAGTTTCACTGTGATATATCTGAGTATGTTTTACATAGCCCGTTTGGAGTTTGATGGGTTTCTTGAATCTCTGGGTAAGTATTGGGAGCAGTTTTGAAAATGTGTGGTTCTTATGTCTTTGCCCAATTCTTCCCCCATCCATCTGGAATCTCTCTTCTGTGTTATCTTGCATGTCTCAACCCCTGTTTCACATTTTCCATCTTTTGGGTTCTGTGTTGCATTCAGAAAAATTTATTTTGCTCTTTCATTGACTCTTTAATTGTGTCTAATCTATCCCCTGGGTTTTTAATTTTGATTAAAACTTAAACTTTGTTATTTTTTAAATCCAGTGATACTTTTTAAAGTTTACCATTCCCTGCGGATATTTCTAATATATTTAAACACTAAGCATGGATTTTTAAAAAAAACTTTTTAATTGAATTTATTAGTTAATAAAATTGTATAGGTTTCAGGTGTACAGTTTTGCATTACATCATCTGTATATTGTTTTGTGTGCTCACCACCCCAAGTCAGGTCTCCTTCCATCACCATTTATTAGCATGGATGTTTTATAACTTACAAATACTAATTCAGTAATCAAAAGTCTACATGTTCTTCTGTTGGTTTCCTTGATGCTTGGATATTTTTAATTATATGCTACTCACTGTCCTAAAACATTATTTGTGAAGATGTTCTATGGCCTAAGATGAACATGCCCGTCTACAAAGAGAATTTGAATCTGTGTTAGCTTCTCTTAGGCAGGTAGGTATTCATCTGCCTGGTACCACTTTAAATTTTTTTGAAGTCTCACCCAAGAATACATTCATTGATCTGAGAGAGAGAAAAAACATTGGCGTGAGAGACAAACATCAGTGATCTATTGCCACCCCCACAGGTCCCCCAACAGTGAATTGAACCTGCAACCTAGGCGTGTGCCCTGACAAACTTCTGGTGCGTGGAACAACGCTCTGATCAACTGAGCCACACAGCCAGGGCTAAGGATTCTTGCATTTCCCAGGAGAGCAGTCTAAGGTCATTGAAAGCAGAAAAGTGTTGCTTACCTCTTTTTACTCTCAGGTGGTCAGTGAGTGTGTGTGGGTGATGCTGAGAGTGCAGCTGTACCATCCTCCTCCCTGTCCACTCCCGGAAATGGCTTGTACCCAAAAGCACAGGAAAGGTCTGAGGGACAATAGGAAATTTGGCTGAAGGCAGGTAAGATGACAGAGACAAGGGAGTCAAGTTTATGGTTAAAAGATGCCTATAGGCTTTTGTTGTCATCTGTTGCTACACTCCTGTCAAGGTCAGCCCCAGTCATAGGACCACCACTGGCAAATTTGACTCAGATTTTCTTGGCTTTTAAACTCCTATCCTGACCATGAAAATCAGAAAGGTAAAACAGAATAGGCAAGTGTTCTAACATTAAAGCTTAGAGTACGAGGACTTGTCTTTAATGGAAATCTGACAACTGATTTATTCCAGCAGTAGGACCAACGTAGCATTGAAAGTTGTCCTTTATTTTATTTTATTTTATCTCACATCTTCACAGGTGTGAAACAAGCGGTCCTTTAGTCTTCTACCGAGTCATCGCTGACCTTCTGCCTTCACTCATCTCCAGGCTGGAATGCTCTCCTGAGCCCTCAGCCGTCAGTGACACCCTGGGCACCGCCCCCATGCCTTCTACCTGCCCTGGCCTCGGACAACAACAGTGCTTCCCAAGTAGGCTTTGCTCCCGCCATGCTAGGAATGCTTCGAGTACAACCAAATGTGAGTAAGAACCAAGGTCCCTCATTACATCCTGCTTACTTCCTTTCACATTCCATACCCTACTCTTAGTGGGAGGGGGCCGGTCTGTTATCTGCTCCTGACTCCCCCTATAATGCCTGATTTGGCCCAGGCTTGTTGGGAGACTGAGTTCTTTATTCCCGTCCTCCTTGTGGCTCTGGGCACCTTCCTGGCTGCCCCATGCTTGCAGCCGTCTGCTCATTGTCTGTCAAAAAGACCCTGGCCCTGCAGCTATTTTCTGGTGACGTGTACCCTTGGCTTCTCCGCTAGGCTGGGGCAGAAAACACAGAAATGCGTTTGTGGGATGGCAGAGGGAGCAAAAGAACAAAAATCAGCCAATTCCAGAGCTTTGCACTTTCTGGGGGGTTTCAAAGTAGAAATGGTTACTATGGCTTCCTTGGTGGAAGTCCCTTCTCTCCTCCAAAATCAAGAGGCTTGCTGGACGTGGAGGCGGGTTGCCCTAGGCCTGGTCCTTTGCTTCAGCGTGAATGTCCTGATGGGAAAGGGAGAAGGATGAACAAAAGGCCAGCAACATCTCCTAGCGCTCAGAAATTAATCCATATCGAGCATCGTCTAGGTGTCTTGCACATTCGTATTTCTTAACAGTTTTGTCTTCACACACACGTCTTCATTTACAGATGCAGAAACAGGTTTACGGTACTAAGTACCTTGCTGAGTCACATAGCTGGAAAGGAGTGGAGTTTTAGTTTGGCGTTCAAAGTCCCTGCTCTTTAATTTTCTCTTATTTTAAAATAAATATGGTTGGTTTTTATTATCTGAATAATCCATCTTCTTTATAGTAAATTTGGAAAGACAAAATAAAATGTAGAATAAAAACAATGATTACACTATCCAGAGATAGTCACTAATGACATTTTAATGTCCTTTTCTCTAGTCTATGTTTATGTTTTGCTATACTATTCTGTGTCCTCCTCCTTTCAGTGTTTGAGGGGGTTTTGTTTGTTTGCTTGTTTGTTTGTTTTTAAATGGACTTTATGTGGGATCCCAACAGTTTCCACCACATTCTCCTGTAGCCAGGGTCACCTTGTGGGGGATGGGGTTGAGGGGCAGGGTTTGCTAGGAGGTAGGTCTTTCCCCTTTTGGGGTTCATTGGGAGATGAAAGCAGCCAGCCCTCCATCTCCATGAACGTGGGAAGAAGGGTGGAGGGCTCTGAGGAAAGGGAAAGTGTTCTCACACTCTTTCTAGGGACTTGGATTTTAACTTTGCTCTTTTGTAGAAGGATTCTGAAAGAAAACCAATAAAATGCACCTAAGCCATCAAAATAGATTAGACTTTACTTTTTAGAGCAGTTTTAGGTTCATAGCAAAATTGAGAAGTTACAGAGAGTTCCCACATTCTCTCAACCACGACATATACACAGCTTCCCCCACTACTGACATCCTGTGTCACAGTGGTATGTACACGTGATACCATCCTTGAACCTCCACTGAGACACCATTATCGCTCTAAGTCCACAGTTTACATTAGGGTTCACTCTTGGTACTGTACATTCTATAGGTATTACCTGTCATACAGAACCGCTTCACCACTCTAGAACTCCTCTCTGCTCCCCCTTTTCATTCCTCCCTCCCCCAAACCCTGAGCTTCTTACCGTCTCCATAGTTTTGCCTTTTTCCAGCATGTTGTATAGTTGGAATCACACATTGTGTAGCCTTTTCAAATTAATTTCTTTCATTTAGCAATGTGCATTTAAGGTTCCTCCATGTCTTTTCATGGCTTGGTAACTTATTTCTTTTTAGTGTTGAATAACATTCCATTGTCTGGATGGATTAGTTTGTCCATTCATTAACTGAAGGGCATGTTGGTTGCTTCTAGTTTTGGCAATTATGAGTCAAGCTGTTATAAATGTCCATGTTCAGTTTTTTGTGTGCACAGAAATTTTCAACTCATTTGGGTAAATACCTAGGAGACAGTTGCCTGATTAGTAAGATTAGTAAGAGTATATTTAGTTTTGTAGGAAACTGCCAAACTGTCTTCTGAAGTGGCTGTGACATTTTGCATTCTCACCAGCAGTGAATGAGAGTTCCAGTGGCTCTGCAGCCTCACCAGCATTTTGCATTGTTAGAGTATGGGATATGTGTTGTTCTGATAAGTATGTAGTGATATCTCATTATTTTTTAATTTGAAATTCCCTAATGACATATGATGTTTAGCGTCTTCATGTGCTCATTTCCCATTTGTATATATTCTTTGGTGAGGTGTCTGTTTAGATATTTTCTCATATTTTAAATGGGTTGTTTATTTTCTTCTTGTTGAGTTTAAGAGTTCTTTGTATATTCTGGATAATAATTTTTATCAGATGTCTTGCGAAAATATTTTATACCACTCTGTGGCTTGTCTTCTCATTCTCTTAACGGAGTCTTTTACAGAACAGAAGTTTTTAATTTTAATGAAGTCCAGCGTGTAAATTATTTCTTCCATGGATCATGCCTTTGGTGTTATATTTCAAAAGTCATTGCCATAACCAAGGTCATCTAAATTTTTCCCTCTGTCATTTTCTAGGGTTTTAATAGTTTCGCATTGACATTTAAGTTTATGTTTCATTTTGAGTTAATTTTTGTGAATAAGGTCCTTGCTAGATTCATTTTTTCCATGTAAATGTTCAATTGTTGCAGCAGCGTTTGTTGAAAAGACTGCATTTTCTCCATTGTATTGCCTTTGCTCTTTGTCAAAGATCAGCGGGCTACCCTTCCGTGGGTTTGTTTCCAGGCCCTCTATTTTGTTCCATTGATCTAAATGTCTGTCCCTTCACCGGTACCACGCTGTCCTAGTCACTGCCTTGAAGTCAGGTCGTGTCAGTGCTTAAACTCTGTTCTTCTCTTGTGGCTGTTCTTGATCTTTTGCCTCCCCATATAAACTTTAGAATCATTTTATACCCACAGAATAACTTGCTGGGATTCTGATTGAGATGGCATTGAACCTATATCCGAGTTGGGAAGAAGTGACATTTTGACTATAGTAAGTCTTTCTGCCCATGAATATGGACTATTTCTCCATTTATTAAGTTCTTTGATTTCTTTCACCAGCTTTTTGTGGTTTTCCTCACAGAGATCCCATTCCTATTTTGTTAGCATTCCTGGTTGTAAGGATTTCGTTAGTATGGAGTGCTCATTTAAATAACATTTTGCTTTTAATTTCAAATTCAACTTGTTCGCTACTGGTATATAGGAAAACAATAGACTTTGGTATATTAAACTTGCATCCTGCAAACTTGCTATAATCATCCATTAGTTCCAGGAGGGTTTTTTGGTCAATATTTTAGGATTTTTCTACATAGACAACCATGTCATCTGCAAACAGACACTTTTATTTATTTCCTCCCAATCTGTACACCTTTTATATCCCTTTTTTGTCTCATTGCATGAGCTATGACTTGCAGTATGATAATAAAAAGGAGTGGTGGGAGCAAATATACCTGCCTTGTTTCTGGTCTTAGTGAGAAAGCATGTAGTGTCTCACCGTTGATTAAGTTAGCTATAGGTTTTTCTATAGATATTCTTACCAAGTTGAGGAAATCCTCCCTCTATTCCTATTTATGAAATTTTTTAAAATCATGAATGACTGTTGCGTTTTGTCAAATGCTTTTTCTGCATTTATCAATGAAATCTTGTGATCCCCCACCCCTTAGCCTGTTGGTGTGATGAATTACATTAATTGAACGAGCCTTGCATACTGGGAATAAATCCTTCTTGGTTGTATATAATTCTTTTTACCCATTTTTGGATTTGATTTGCTAATATTTTACTGAGGATGTTTACATCTATGTTCATAGAGATATTACGCTGTAGTTTTCCTGTAATATCTTTGTCTGGTTTGGGTATTAGCATAGTGCTGGGATGACAGAATAAGTTAAAAAGTATTTTCTTTGCTTCAATATTCTGGAATAAATTTTAGAGAATTGGTATAATTTTTTTCTTAAAAATTTGGTAGAATTCCCTAGTGAATCAATATGCATTCAAGGCTATACATTTCCCTCTCAGCACTAATTTAGCTGTATTCCACATATTGATAAGTTGTATTTTTATTTTTATTTACTTCAAAATATTTTTTAAATTTTTGTGTGATTTCTTCTCTGAACCATGTGTTACTTTGATGTGTACTGCTTAGTATTCAAGTATTTCAGGGTAATTTTGATATGTCCTCCTTAATAATCAATTATTTTAGGATTTTCCAGCTATCTTTCTGTTCCTGATTGCTAGTTTAATTCCACTGTGGTCTGAGAGCAAACATTGTATGATTTCTATTCTTTTACATTTGTTAGGTTGTGTTGCATGGCACAGAATGCAGTCCACCTTGTTAAATGTTCTCTGTTAGCTTGAGAAGAATGCGCATTCCACCGATCTTGGGTGAAGTAATCTATAGGTGCCAATTATAGCCACTTGATTGATGGTGCTATTGAGTTCAGCTGCATCCTCACTGATTTTGTGCCTGATGGTTCGGTCCATTTCCCATAGAGGGGGGCCGAAGTCTCCGGCTGTAATAGTGGGCTCATCTCCTTGCAGTTCTATCTGTCTTACTTCACATATTTTGATGCTCTGTTGTTAGACACATACACATTAAGGTTTGTGATTTCCTCTAAATAACTTCTTAAGTCTGTGTTATACAATTTTATGTCTTGCTTTCTTTTCCTCACTAAAACATGATTTTTTTTCTAGGCACAAGGTCTTCTCACTCCATAAGTCCAATCTTTTAATGAACATGGTTCAGATGAGTTTGTGCTGATTTACAGTATCACTGCAGCAAGATGCCATGTGTGAGCTGTGGGGAGTGGTACGGTGGGGTACCGGACATCAGGAGGAGAGCAGGGTCAGAGGGAGCCCTTGGCAGCTGGCAGTTGTAATCAGCATGGAAGATGGCAGAAGGAGATTCAGTTATCAGGTGAGAGATCAGGCTATTATCAGCAGAGACTGGGCCAGGGACGTTTTTGCTATCCTAACACTTGGCTGTCTGTACAGAGGTAGGACCAGGAACCTAAGGTGGAAGGAAGTTTGAGTGCTTCTTATGAGAGGAGCCAGGGATATAGGCAAAGGGCAAGCCAAGGTTCAGAGTCAATATAAACTAGACACTGTGGTCACCCTCCTCACCCAGGCTGAGTGTCCAGCGGGTCTGCTGGACAGGGCCTTCTGGCTCTCTTCTGAAACTCAGAGAGTTTTCTCATCTGCCACCTTTAAGCAGTGTATAACTTCCTGCTTCCTTGGCAGCTGATCCATAGTTTGAAAGTGAATCAGGATAAATGTTTGACATGTTTAAAAAATGCCTCTGGGAGTTGCTGCAGTTATTACCCCATTCTGTTTGCCTGGGTTTGGGTCCAGGATTCCCCTCTCTTCTGGAAGCTTGGCCTTGATTGGCCATGTGTGTGCTCAGAATAGAAGAAAGGGCTTTAAAGAATTAGACAGTGTTGAAATAGGAGGCTTGGCGAGGAGTAGAGTTAATGGCAGTGCCATCAGTGCTACTGAATCAGCTATGTTCAGGCTGTCCTTAGTTCCCAGGCCTCCAAGGTCTTCCCACAATGCCCTGGGCTTTGGAACCCGCAGGCTCCTGACACGGCCAGCCCATGAGCAAGCTCACCAGGCCAGTAAACTCACCAGCCACAAAGATAAGCACTGGCCTTACCTTGCCCTCTGAGAGGGGCTTTGGCATCTTTTGTGGACTAAAATTTCTCCTGAGCTATCTTTTGTTCTTATTGGAATACAGTTGCCTTTCCATCACAGAATAGAAAATGCTCTGTAATTGGCAACAGGATCCTCCAATAAGCATTGCCTTGACGTGAGGAGATATAGCGGAGAGGACTTTTTCAGTACAAACCTCTGAAGGCTCAGACTTTGAATCGATATGTAGCTAATGCGGTGGGAGAACCAGTAAGGACAGAGCAGGAGGAAGAAGGAGTACAGTGCTGTGGTCAGGATGCACGGTCGGACACGCCTTGGTTCCTTCTTGCCTTGTTATTGTCCAGCTTTGTGCCCATGACCTACTCTGAGCTTCAGTTTCACACACCAGAGTTCCCAGCTTGTCCTGTCAGAGAAAGGTCATGTATCCAGCAAGTGTTTACTGAGCTCCTACTAAGTACAGTGAGCTCCTATACAGTGAATCAGAGCCCTGTGTTCTTCATCTTTCATCCCACATGCCCAGCACAGTATCTGGCACATTTAATGCTTATTGAATAAGTAAATAATTGCATGGGTGAAAGAAATAAATGAAAATGAAAAAATGAATCAGTACAGAAGCATTGACCATTGAGAATCTGCTTGGAAGAGTTGGAGGTCAAGGTAGTGCATTAGTTTTGATGTCTCTAGTGTCACTAACAAATCCATGGAAATAATTAGAAATCAAAGAATTG
This sequence comes from Artibeus jamaicensis, assembly GCF_021234435.1. Classification (NCBI taxonomy): domain Eukaryota; kingdom Metazoa; phylum Chordata; class Mammalia; order Chiroptera; family Phyllostomidae; genus Artibeus; species Artibeus jamaicensis. The sequence continues at coordinate 14,128,902 of NW_026522056.1, read as the reverse complement.
ATTTAAAAAATACATAGCACAGAGAGAGACAAGGCTGCTAGGTAAGTGATGGAAGGCCAGAAGTTAAAACAGCTCCATTGTGTAAGGAACAATGTTCCCCGACAAGACAGTCTATCCAGGTCCGTTAATGCCCTTAATGATTCATTTCTTTGTTAATAATTGACATGACATGGAGAGCCTGGAAAATGAACTGCCAATCATTTCATTGTTTGGGATTCTCCAAATGTCTGGGCCCTGCTAACAGTCATCCTGTGATAGATACATGGAAACATCAGCAAAGGAAGATGCATTTTTAATCTTCTGAAGTTTTGGAATAAATTCAAATAAAATAAAGGTAAACAACGCCCCCCCCCCCCACCCCGGGTTACCTGTAGAAGGATGAGAGTAGTCAAGAAGTCAGGTTGCTCTAAATATCTGGGTGCTCTAACTGGGTCCTCGTTCAGAGTTGGAGACTCTGCCACAGAACAGTCACCCTACGCAGAACTGGTGGGGGCGGGGACAGCGGGATTAACGGGAAGAGCGCTGCAGATTTTTGCCTTGTCATTTCCTCTTTAAAAACAACAGAAACATTTCATCTAGCTGGGATTCTGAAACATTGCCAACTCTCCCTTCCCTATCTGCCTGTAAAATTTAACAAGAGATCATAAATAGTAGATTGCAGTCCAAAAATACATTTGAGGAATCCTGTTGAGTACAAAGGCGGAGGCCGAGGACTTCTGCCCAGCCTCTGATACTCAGTCCCGACAGAGAGAAGTGAGGTCACAGATCCTGGAGTTGGTTCCGCCCAGTAGAGCTGAGTGGAGGGCTCGAGGCGGAGCTGAGGCTCAGCACAGTCTGGTCGCCCTGGCTCTCCCTTATCTGCTGCTGTGTCATAAATGGCTCCAGAAGGCGGCGGGTTAAAACAACATTCCATCTGATGACTTTGCGGGTCAGGAATTCAGGAGAGTTCAACAGGACAGTTTTTCTGCCCCACGTGGTATCCAGAGAGGTCAGCCAATGGTGGTCAGCTGGCAGAGGCCTCATCTGGAAGGTCCAGCATGGCTCCACTCATGTGTTCAGAGCCTTGGTGGGCTTGTCCAGAACTGCGGACCAGAGAATGTTCATATGACCTCTACAGCTTGGAAGTAAGTCTCAGGGTAGTTGACTTCCTACATGGTGGCTCAAAGAAAATGGCGTGGACTAAGAAACTCAAGTGGCAAGGGCAAAGCTTATGTCCTCACCTCAGAAGCTCCAGAATGGCCCTGGCTGGTGTGGCTCAGTGGATTGGGTGCCAGCCTGTGGATCAAAGGTCATTGGTTGGATTCCCAGTCAGGGTACATGCCTGGTTTGTGGGTCAGGTCCCCAGTAGGAGGCACACCAGCGGCAACCACGCTTTGATGTTTTTCTCCCATCCCTCTCTCCCTTGTCTAAAAAATAAAAAACCAAAATCTTAAGAAATTCCAGAGCCCTGGGGGAAGGGCATCAGACTTTACATCTCAATGGGAGAAACAGCAAGCATTTGTAGTCATCAGTAACTGAGAACACCAGAGACTGAGGTGAATGGAGGGAATCTCTCTCCAGTGAAAGTGGGCCACCCACACAAGCATCCTTTGGCCTCTCTGGCTCCTTCTCTCCAGCAGGAAAGAGGCTGGGGGGATGCAAGGCTTTGAACACATGCCCCCAATCCCCCTCAGAGACATGGGGTACTGCAAACACCCCTTCCTCGGAGACAAAGAGCCTTCTCCGACCTCTCTCCTCACCCTTCCAGCTCATCTTGTCTTTAACCTCTGGGGGTCTTGGAGAACCGGAGATGCTCTTCCTGAGCAACGGTTAGACTCGGTGAATAAACCAAAGCACAGGACTCAAGCCTGGCACATCCCACAAATATTCAACTGAAGGCCTTTCTTCGTGTTAAAGATAAATTATATTTTATAACCTTCTCTTATATTTTTCCAGCTGCTAAACACTGTAAAACAAGATCGTGGATACAAAGAACCCACGCATCCCACAATAGACGTGTACTGTCCTTAACCACAGGTCAAGCACAGAGCTGGACCCTGGCAGTGCGAGGGAGAAGGAAGAAACACACGGTCCCTTCCCACTCGGCGGGTTGTAGGTAATAACGGAATCCCAGCGCTTTGAAAATATCTTCTCAAAACCCTCTGAGGAGGGACTGTCATTTAGCCTCATGTACAGATGAGGAAAGAGACTCAGAGAGGTTAGGTGACTTGTCTAAGGGCACACAGCAAGGGGGTGGCAAAACTGGGGTTACAACTCAGATGAGACTGTGCAACCTCCTTTCAAGAGATAAAAGTCCTCTCATAGAAAAGAAGCAAGACACACTTCTGGGTAAAGCAGAAGGGTTTGCTGAGGGTGGGGGTTCACTGGTTCTTCCTACGCACCCCCCACCCCCACCCTCTCACACATTTAGATCACGGTAGACAACTGGAGGGAATCTGATGCAACACACCAGCCAAACTTTTCCAGTTAAGCCACCACTTCTCCAGGCCCCATCGTCTTATTTGGCACTTTTCAAAAAGCGTTCACCCCTCTGGAGATCGGTCTGGCAACATATAAAAAGAGTAATAAAAGTGTTCACACACTTTGACCCAGTCATCCCATTGTTGGACTATACCCCAAGGAAACATGCAAGAAAGAAAAGAAAGCAAATAGCACAAAGATGTTTATGGTAACATCATTCATAACAGTGGAAAAATGGGACGTGACCCAATGCCCAAATTGGGAAAAGGTTATGTAAACCATGGTACATTAAGACAATGGAATGTTATGTTGCTATTAAAAGGAATGAAGTTTACAGAGTCTGTTGATATCTCCAAATGTACATGTAAGATAATGTTAAGAGAAAAGAGAAGAATGCAAAGGAAAAAAGTCCGGGCCGGCTCCAAACAGGTCAGTCTGACAGCTTATTGATGAGAATCAAGTGAGCACAGGGCTGCAAATAGCTGGTGCCCCACCTTTGCAGCATTTCCCTGTCTACAGCCCACAGCACCATGAAAATTTTAAATTTTGGTTTGGAAAAAGAAAGTGGCAAAAAGATCCATTATTCCCTTTTGTTTATGGTGAGGAGAGAGGGGATTTCCTAGTCTACAAGCCCAGTGTGCGTCTGCAGCGTAATGCTCACCCACCTGCTGGAGACTCAGTGTTTAGAGCAAGGAGGGAGGCCTGGCCTGCCCTCGCTGGGCCCAGTCCTGATGCTTACAGACAGACCTCGGCACCGCGCTCCACACAAGACTGACCAATTGGACCTCCTTTCGCAGGTTGTTTAACTAGGATGTGCTGTGACTTAAACACGAGGGGATATTGAAGAAGCTTGGAAAGCTTAAGGATGTCTCCCCTGCAGCAGAAAAACCTATCAGAGGCCCGGAAGCTCTCCCTTAGTTCCTGGGAAGCATTCATGCAGTGAAGGGTTGGACTTGTTTGGGGGCTGGGAAGGAAGCGTCAAGAGCCATGGACAGAAGTTATGAAAGAGCAGACTTCAAGTCAATATGAGGAACAGAGTCATTCCAAAGAAGCAGTGAGAGCCCAGGCTGGTGTAGCTCAGTGGATTGAGCACGGGCCTGTGAAGCAAAGTGTCACCAGCTCAATTCCCAGTCAGGGCACATGCCAAGGTTGCAGGCCAGGTCCCCAATAGGGGACACATGAGAGGCAACCACACATGGATGTTTCTCTCCCACTCTTTCTCCTTCCCTTCCCCTCTCTCTAAAAATAAATAAATAAAATATTTTTTTTTTAAAAAAGAGGCAGTGAGTTCCACACGACTGGAAGTATGTAAGCAAAGTGTATAAGGTTCTATCACAAACAAATAGGCTGTTTCTGTGACCCTCCAATATTGCTTTTACCAACTTACATGGGTTTATGCTTCAACCAGGGAGCAGAGAGGGTTTCTCTGATTCATGGAACCCTGAGGGGAAAGCTTATGGTAAAGGTGGAATGTTCTGCCCTTCACATACAAGGTAATTCTACTGGCCCACTGTCAATGGAAGTTCTGCTGTGAGCAGTTTTCCTCAAGCTGATCGTACGTGTTTATAAGGCGACGTGGTGGTGAACCCGAGGCAACCCAGACATACAGCCTGTGGGACTCATGTTTCCAGTGAAAAGTTTGTAGTCCTGAATGAAGCAGCACCTGTGATCTTTGACCTCACTGATCAAGCAAATAACTATCAATCGCCTGTTTGTATCTTTTAATCACTGTACAAGGCCCAGTGAGGAATGCAAAACAGTATTAGCCGTGATCCTTGCCTTCAAAAATCTTACATTAACAGGATGTTCTCATCTAGTGGCTTCCACACTTTTTAAATTGAGAACCCCTGTTGGCAAAAAAAATTTTGAACACGTACCCCCAATGTATGTATGTTAATATACAAGTTTATATGTGAACTACTGTCAAAGCATACTTAAAGATTTATAAAGATGATTTTTTCTTATGTGTAGATAGAAGTACGTAAGCAGAAGTTCTCATATTTTCTTCCCAAACCCTTGGATCGTTTTGCGCCCCCACCTCCCCCTCCCCCCACACCCTCACTGTGAACACTCACCCTAGAGACCAAAGCTCCCGCCCCCTGAGAGGTAAGTCTGATGGTGTCGGACAGGCTGAAACAGGACCAAATGCTTCGGGAGTTAAGGGAGTGCGGACAGCCAGCAAATACCACCATTCCTGAAAAGAATGGAGGTCTCTTGATAGATAATTAGAGTTGAAGCTTGAGCAACTTTCCCTAAGCAAGTCTAAGACTATGACCAATAAGATTTTCATCATAAAATATATGGCACTTTATAACACATAAATAGAAAATTTTTAAAAAGTAAGGGCTCAGCCCTGGCTGATGTAGCTCAGTGGATTGAGCATGGGCCTGTGAACCACACGATCGCGGTTCGATTCCCAGTCAGGGCACATGCCTGGGTTGCAGGCCAGTTCCCAGCAGGGGACTCACGAGAGGCAACCATACATTGGTATTTCTCTCCTTCCCTTCCCCTCTAAAGATAAATAAATAAAATCTTTAAAAAAACAGATGATGTAAAAATTAATTTGTATGTCTTGCTCAGAGTTTCTGAAAAGTTATTAAAAAAAAAGGGTTCTCATCCTTGAATTTAAAGTAGTGCTAACACTTAATGACTGATTCACTTATTAATTCAATATTTACCAAGAACCTACTAAGTACCAATTAGGTACCATGTGTTATGGGGGATACAGTAGAAAGAAAAAAGCCAGAGGGTCCCTGAGCTGGTGAGGTGGAAGCAACCGTGTAAAACAAAGTACACACGCAGGCGAAGACACCTCCAGCTGCACACTGTGATCTGTGCCATGAGGTGAGCAGGCAAGGTGCTGTGGGGCAGGGGGGGAGGAGGACCGCAGTTCCGGTGCTCGGGGCAGGCTTCTCCGGGGAGTGCTGTCTAGCCCAAGAGGTGAAGACTGAGGGGAGACAGTGCCACGTGAAGAGGAGGAGGACACAAACAGCACACTGCCAAACACAAGGCGTGACACCAAAATGCCCTACACCGTCGGATGCCCTTGGAGCCCGTCCCGTGTATCAAAAATGCCCTCTAAGAGCCCGGAGCAGAGCTTTGCTCATTTTAGGTGCTCACTACACTGAGTGAACAGACACGGGACTCTAAGAAGAGCTTTCCTCTTCTGGGCGAATGTATTCCGTTCCGCACAGCACATCCACTCTCCTCTCTGGGTCAAGGCTTCTTGGCAACTGTGACAGGTGGCACAAAGGTAAGAAGACTTCACATCTGCAGACAAGCCACTCACTTGTCCTGCCCTCTTAGCTCAGCAGGGTTACTGCAGTCTCTACCTGGACATCACAAAGACAACTGTGGATTTGTTCTAAAGTTGTTAAAATTCCCAGCAAGGGTACCTGCTTTATCTCAAGCTGTAAGACGCTGGAAGGAGCACGTTGTAGGTTCCATGCCTACGGCAGACGTTAATGGATGGTAGGTAGTTTGGATTTACGATGCAGTATCATCTGGGAATCACATTCCGTCCATTAGGTAGAGCTAAGTGCCGTCAGGAATGTGGGGAAGGGTGGCGCTGAAGCGAGGAAGCAGATAAGTGGTGACAGCGCCGTAAGTGAATCCAGCTGGGCCAGCAGGTCCCCGGGGGGCAGCTCCACACTGGACTCCCCTGTCGAACAGTCTGCAGACTCACTTAACCCTCAGAAATTGGAAATTCAAAACACCAGCCCTCCGCTGTTTCATTTCACTTGCTTTTTATACGCACTTACATGACAAGAGAGCTTGAAGAAAAATCACCCAGACACACTTTAGATTCAATCTTAGAACTGGAAGTCTGACCTTGAACCCAAACTTGTCTCAACTTCTGAGGTCTTGTGGAAGACCAAGCAAAACCATAGCCCTCGGAGCTATAATTAACACTCATTTCAGTTCTGCCTCACTCCGGAGAAAAAGACTGAGGCGGGAAGTACCCGATTCTGTTTATAGATAACAGTGAACCTGGTAAAAATTGGGCATTAAAATAGCATTACAAGAGAAAGACTTCTTTGTATTGGAACCAGGAAGAGCAGAGCCATTTTTAAATGTAAAATCTGTGTCATTTTAACTTCAAAGCAACATGAAATACAGTATACCCCATGGTACCATAAGAATGTAATCCGAGCCATTTTCAGCAATCTTTTACAAAATTAAAACAGGTAGCAATACAATATGCCAAAATTCAACAAGGGAAGAGGAATGTATTCCAGAGAATGTAGACCGAGTTTGATTTGATCCCCAGTAAAACCCAAAACTTGACAAATAACAGATGGTATGTAAGCATTGACACGAAGAACCAGTGACAGGTACAGTCAAACTAACTTGGTTATCTTTCAAGGGTGTATAAAAAGTTTCTTTGAAGTGTGTAGTTGTGGACTGATTGATTTTAGAAAGAGAGAAAGGGAGAGAGGAACATCAGTTTGTCGTTTCCCTTAGTCGTGCATTCATTGGTTGATTCCTCTCTGTTCCCTGACAGGCATCAACCTTGCAGCTGTGGTGTATCAGGATGATGCCCTAACCAACTGAGTGCCTGGCCAGCACTCTTTAAAGATTCTTTTAAAGATTTGCTTTTAAAAACTAGTGGAAGTTTGTGTACTGTTGTGTACTGGGCATCAGGATACACATTTCACAAAGCCCCCTCGTGATCTCCTCTTGGCCAGAGGGAGCTCCGAGGGCTCCACAGGCAGATAGCAGGCTCCACGGTTAATAAAACAACCTGAGTGGGTTGTTGGCCCTGCCTGGGCCTGCAGAGCTATCCCTGGGGTTGGGGGGGGGGGGCGTGGAGAAGGGACCGGCTATGGAGTGTACTGGTCCCGTCCATTTAATAGTCTTGTCAGCCTCCATGTGGAGACTTGGAGAATCCGTTTATCAGGTTTATAGCGGACCCCAAGTCCTAAGGGACCGCTGCCATTTTGAAGGGCACCACACAGGTGTCCACTCACCCACTCACCATCTGTGGGAGCTTCCACGAGCCTCAGTTTCCTTCTCTGACTCTCAGTAAAATGAGGATGCCTGATAAAGGGGCTTTGTGAGAATTAAACTGCACAGCAGCAGTCAAATGCCCAGGAAAGAGCTGCGATCACGTGAATGTCCTTCTAGTCTGAGAAAGTGCTAGGATTCAATATTGTATTGGTAGCTGAGATTGATAGACTAAAAATCCAAACCACAGAATAATAGAGAACTAACGCATACCTTATCTTAAAGTAAACTAAGCTAGGCTATGGGAGAATTAACCTAATATCCACTTTGGTTTCAAAAAAATTTTTTTTAACTCTGGGAATTTTATAATGGGCTTTTCACTGTCTGTTCATGGTGAAAAGCATGATTTTAAAAAGGCATACACAATCGGAAGGTACATTTCTAGTGGTGTGGTATGGAATATAACTAATGGCTGCATTTGCAACCAGGCAGAATTTGCTCAAAAAAGTATGTGTGAATGAGACTAGTTTCCCGGTGAGGTTGTGACTCCCCCACCAGTTCTGCACGAGAGGACGCACTCTCGTGTTCAAGGTGTCTCAAGGTCTCCTCTGGACGTCTTGGGGAAACCGTGTTGCTGGGCTTCTCTTCAGTGGGCTCTGGTCTTCCGGAGCAGGAGTGAGGCGCGCACAGGCCGGGCCTGCCTGCAGTCCAGCCGCCTGGGCTCCTCACTGGAAAGCTGACCTGGCTTCATCACCACGTGACTGTTTCCCTCCAAGGTCAGGCAGTAGCGAAGTAAACAGACTCAGAGAGCGAGCCCCAGTCCTGGAAAGGCGTGGCACCCCAACCTCCACTCTCCAGGAGCCCATGGTGGGGTGGTATCAGGTTCTCAGTTCATGTCACCAGTGCTCGTCAACCAGAAGCCCTGTGTCTGACGGCAGCGTGAGAGGCATCCGTTCCAGCTTATGAACATTTACTAAGTGATAACACTGATTATCTCCTAACAATGAATCTATAATTGAAGTTTTTTATTTAGGTGGCCCTTTCTTTTCTTCTCCATTAGCTAAAAGTACTGTGAGCATTTAAAACCTGGTTTCATAAATCTGTATCAGGAAGGATCACTGTGTCCTTCCTAGAACCTAGTACTTTAAAAAATTCATATTGACTCAGGTAACATACTTTTCAGATATGTTGTGTACAGAAGCAAGTCACCACTGAGTCATGTTTACAAGGAACACAGGTGAAGGGACAGAACGTGTTTACCTAAAAGTGGCAGACCGCATCAGGTCTGTGCAGAAAGGAGCATTTAAAACATTCACAGATATAGACACTCAAATCTGTTGTCTTTAGATAAGGCCGTATCCCCGTCCATGACCAAATTTAGCATATGCCAAAGTCATTAAAAACAAAGCCATTTTTAGTTATGAGTGTAAAGATTAATCTGCTTCTTTTTCTTTTCTTTTTTTTTTTTTTTCTGACGAAAAAGGAAATATTTTCACCAATTTTAAAGTGACCAGAAACAGTGAAATGGACTTTTAGGGGGTTTTCTAAAATTAAATGAAAGGGGGAAGTTAGCTGTTGTTAGATATGAGAGAACCTGGTACCTGAATAAATTTTGTCCAAATACATAAAATGTTTAGCAAAAATCAAAAGTGCATCAGGTCTCATGGGCTCAGAATTGCTACTAAAATATATGGATAAGTATATCATTTATTATACAATTTATATTGTTATAAGTGCAATATTCACTTGAAGCTGATGTTAAGCACATTAAGAATTCAAGCTTTGCCCTGCCTGGTGTGGCTCAGTTGGTTGGGGCATCATTCTGTGAACTGAAGGGTCTTCGGTTCGGTTCCCAGTCAGGGCCCAGGCCTGGGTGGTGGGTTTGGTTCCCTGTTGGAGCCTGCGGGAGGCCGATGATCACACTGATGTTCTTCTTCCTCTTCCTCCCTAAAAATCAATAAGCATGTCCTTGGGTGAGGATTAAAAAAAGAATACAAGCGTTATTAACCAAGTTTACTATAATTTTCTATTGTTAGAAGTTGTTATCAGTAATGTGGTATCTCAGCCCTTCTCTTGTCAGGCTTTACACTAAGCAGAGCTTCCAATTTAAGGAAATACTTGAAACGCTTTCTTTTAGTTGCCTCTAACAGGAGACTCCTTGAATGAGCTAAACCTGCTTAGTGCTGCTGACACCCTTGTTTCCACCGGCTGGTGGTGCTGACCCCAGGGCCCAGGAAGGTAGGGAGATACCCCGATAGCCTCCGAAATTAACTGACGCATTAGTGGAGGCAGCCACTGGCTTCTCGACACTTCGCTGCAGTGGCTATTTTCAGTGCAAGCCATCCCCCTCCGTGGGGAATTTCCTGGGAAGTACTCGGTCTTCTAGTCCCCTGGGTTGCCTTTCTCCCAAAACTCTGTTTACCTGAAGTTCTTCCCTTCTCTGCTCAAAGAACTACTGCCTTCAGTCCTTCTCCTCTTCTAGTTAGCGCTCTGATTTAAAATGTAAATACCTACTTGAACACGACTTCTCCATGCTGTCTGGGAGAATCCAGGAGCAAGGACAAAGAAGCGTGGGGTGGGGCAGCGTTGGGTGAGGGAGTAGTTCAGGGAATAAATTAGTAAGTGTGGATATACTTACTATTGCTATGAGGGTCAGTCTGTAAGAGGTGCAATTCAATTCGTACAAGGGTCTACAAAAACACTATTTTTATTTAAAAAGTCAAATGGTATTTTATCCTGTGGCTGTTGTATCCACATCAGATCAGTAAATGAGAACAGCATTCCACAGCCCGCTCATGCTCCGATTATGTTAGTGATCCTCGCATTTCACTGGGGCCACTTTCAAAGTACAGTCCCGCCCAAGCTTCACAGCAGATTTCTCAGTTTCCAAAAGCCCTTGGGCTCTCTCTGTAGAAACCGATCCGATCATCCTTTTTTCTCACGTGAAAAGAGGAAGTAAAGACCACCACTGGATCTGTGGGCCAAGCCAAGGACACAGGTAGAAGATACGATGAAGGGGAGGAGAGAAACAGGAGTTAAGGGGGAGGCCGCACGCTCGGAGCCTCGGCCACTGGGAAGAGCCATGCGCTCAGGAGCGAGGACAGACGTTGTCATCTGTAAAACACTAACATAATGTCCGGGGTGGGTGTCGGTGCAGAGAGACCGGCTGAGAAGGAAAAACGGGGAAAGGTGGGAGAGGTAGGGGAAAGGGGGCTGAGCTCGGTTTGGGAAATTCCCATCTTGAAGAGGAAGATGTTTAAGCACAGCCGTACCCCCACGAGATTACAGATTTCCAGCTGGACGCTGAGTAATGGAGTGAGTCTGGAGACAGCGAGTTGGGAATCATGTACTCGCGGGGGAGGCCTGAAGGCTTTGAGTGGCTCAGGCAGCTTGTCATCGATGATGGCAGCCCTGGGGTTTTCCCAATGTGTATCTTTTCACTGCCTTTTCCTCTGGGATGGAGTCACATCTTTTCTATGTCTGTCTTTTTTGTTTTAGCTTATGCAATCCTGAAGGGTGTAAATGTGTCCAAGTCACTTTGCACGGTATCCGGTTTCAATATTGTGAGCAAGTAGCCTCTTCACATGCACCCTCATTATCTCGATATGAGTTGGTTTGGCCTGGGCTGGGGTGGGGGAGGGTGTGACTCCTGGACGTGCAGCGTGGAGCTGAGTGGAGAGACAGGGCTTAGAAGCCAGCACCACTGTGAAGCCCCAGGAGGAGGCGGAATCCAGGTAGAAGACCACCGGAGGGCAAACAGGAAGGGAGAGAGAGAGGTCAGAGGTTTCACGGAGAAGGAGGTGATGTCTAACACGTGACGACTTCCCCTAACCTCCCTTTCCAGCTCCACATTCCTGTTCTCGCAGGAGCTCTGACACAGCCAGTTCACCATCACCTGGTATCACAGGCTTTGCAGTGTGCATCCCAGCGTGTACCTTCCGCGTGTAGCCGAGTGTCCCTGCATAAAGCCAGGGGTGGTTTTGACTATCTGTGGAGAACCAAACCGTAAGCACCTCAAAGTCATGGCTGTGTCAGAAGCCTCCCCTGCAGGAACTTCCCCGTTCCTCCCGCAGTGTAGCTCTGCAGGAAAGCGGTGTCCCCTGCCTGTCCACATTTCAAGGGCCTCATCCTGGCTGCGCCTTGCTCCTCACACTGTCTGCCTCACTCTACAGTTATTTGCTTTCCTCACAGTTCATTGTTCTCTGCCTTGATCTTCTTGGGCTACGTTGCATCTTTCTTCTCAGACACAGCGTTTTCTCAGAAAATGTGCCTCAGGGGAAGCGCTTGACCTGGCCCAGAAGCCTCTGCACTTCCCTGCAAGCAGGCCCTGCCCCATGTGTCCCAGAAAGAGATCTGGTCGTGCTAGCTTTTGTCAACACCCTGGTTCTGGCCTCTTCACCCCACATTTCTGACAGGCTTGCTCCCGGGTCTCCCACTAGGAAGGTGTGTGAAATGTTGAAGGCTGAACCAGTGACAGTTACATTAGCAGACAACTATAATAAACTATAATCAAACAACTATCATAAACTATAATCAAATGAATAAGTAAAAACAGCACACCTTTGTGTGAATATGCAGCTTTTTGATTATAGTTTCTTTTTTTTTGAGTAAATAAAACCAATTGCTCTGTTTACAGAAGAGGCTTTGCTTTGCCAAGCAAATTGGCAGAGATGTTCTTGTAATAAAAGAACAGCGTCCTAATATCTTTTCCTAGCTCTAACCTATAAATCGCAGCCTCTGTTGCATTTCCAAACATCAGGGAATTGTAACTTCCTCCCATCACCACCAACACGGCTACAGACAGAAAAAGAAAAGCCACATCTTTATGAATTCTTTGAATAAGCGGATACTGTGCGCATGTCAAGTGCCGGAAATCGGGCTAGGCACGATGCGAGTTTCGGCTGCCCGGAAGCTCTGATCGCTGGTCCACGGGCTCTCACAACCTGCCTGGCGAAATACGACTCAGACAATTAGCCTTGCTACTACAATGCAGTGTGCCATTAACGTCATGTGAGTGAGTGGGAGGGATCTCAAGAGCCATAGGCTTTCAGAGGACGAAGAGAAAATTTCTGGCTTAACAGAGGACATTCAAATGGAGTGGGCTTTTGTTTATTCAATATATGCTTATTAGGCATTGCTGAGGCCTGGGTGCAGTGCCAATCACTGGGGAGCGCAAGAGTGGGTAAAACAGAGAGGGTCCATGGTCCTGTGTGAGAGCCGAAAAGGGGAGCAGGCATTAGTCAAATGACTGCACAGTTACATAAGGATAACTCGTGGTAAGTTGAATGAAGGAAGAAGCGGGAGCTAGGAGAGCACAGAAGAGGGGACTGTGGCAGGGACGTGGCAGGTGAGGTCTATGAATGAGTAGCAGTTAACTGGGAAAAAAGATAAGCAAACAGAGAGAAGAGGGGAGTGAGGGCGATGGTCAACAGGAACGGCCTGTGCAAAGCACTTGAGGTAGGAGGAGCTTGGCAACTTAAAAAACTTTAAATGCCCCATGTGGGTGGGGCAAAAAGGATAGGGAAGAAGGGAGAACAAGAAGAGACCGGAGCCAGGTCATGCGGGGCCTGCCTATCCGGGTAACAGAGGGAACTGCCAGACTTGTCTATTAAAAACATTGCTATGGTCACATTGTAGGGAATGATGCTTTCAGGGTTCCAGAGCGGGTGCAGGAGACCAATAATAAATAGGCAATTGCACTAATCCAGGCAACAGACCTTGGTGACACTGGAGGAGAGAAGCAGATGGATTTGGGAGATGCTTGGGAGTAAAACTCTGGTGTCTATTCCTAACCATAGACGGAGGCATTGTGGAAGCCTTTTCCCTCAATTCAATGTTTCCTTCCTATAAACAGAGTGTGTCTCAGCCCTTCCTCCTCTTGGGAGTGAGCTGCACAGAGAGGGAGGCCTCTCCCGCTCCTCCTGGCGGTGACTGAGCTTGACTGAGCTGAAGCCCTGGCTCGGCTCAGGGCTCAGGGCTCAGGACCGGGTGGTGAGCGAGTCACCTCGCCTCCGTGGTTTGGACGTCAGGCCCATTTAGTCCTCGCACTGAATGAAGAAGTCCTTAATACTGTTCTGTTAGAAAAGGCACAGTAGCCCTGGCTGGTGTGGCTCAGTGGACTGAGCAAAGGCTGCAAACTGAGGGGTCGCCAGTTTGATTCCCCATCAGGGCACATGCCTGGGTTGTGGGCCAGGTCCCTAGTGGGGGCCACGTGAGAGGCAACCACACATTGATGTTTCTGTCTCTCTCTTTCTCCCTCCCTTCCCCTCTCTCTAGAAATAAATGAAATCTTAAAAAGAGAAAAAAAAAGAAAGAAAAGGCACAGTAAAGTTTTCAGTTTCTTAGACTTCCACATTTACTATTTTCTTTCTCAAATTTTTATAACCTGGGCAGAGAAGAGAGATGCTATTTATGTGGGAATCCTTTGAGACTCTGAACAGACTGGACATAGGGATTCCTCATGGATGCGTAAGATTCTGCCAGAAATGGAGGGAAGGCATGACAGGTGTGTGGAGAAAGGAAGGAAGGAAGGAAGGAAGGAAGGAAGGAAGGAAGGAAGGAAGGAAGGAAGGAAGGAAGGAAGGAAGGAAGGAAGGAAGGAAGGAAGGAAGGAAGGAAGAGAAAGAGAGAGAGAGAGAGAAAGAAAGAAAGAAAGAAAGAAAGAAAGAAAGAAAGAAAGAAAGAAAGAAAGAAAGAAAGAAAGAAAGAAAGAAAGAAGAGAAAGAGAGAGAGAGAAAGAAAGAAAAACAAAAAGGGACGGACACAAGGCCCGAGTGTGGGACACGAACCAGTCTGGCTAGAGATAAAGATCCACATAAGAAGTTGCTAAAATCAGGCTTGAAAGATGGGTTGGATTGAGATCATGGATGGTCCAGAGGGCCATGCTAAAGACTTTGGATTTTAACCTATGAGCAAAGGAAAGTTACTGCTGTAAGGTTTTCAAGCAGGTGGCATGAACTAAACAACTCGTGGCCTTTCAGTTCAGGAAGCCCAGCAGGGATCTAGAGTCTAAGTCACTCCCTCTTCGGAGTAGCAGTTGTGCCTCTGGTGACCCTGGGTCAGCACCCACGGCCTGAGGGTGCCGAGAGTGCCGAAAAGCTAGAGGGGAAAAGCTAAAGGTCAATCGAGCTGAGACTCCGGCATAATTAGGCAAAACCCTTACAGTAGTAAATGGACACAACGAATCTATGATCTGCTTCTCCGCATGAGATTTTATTTCTATCTCAGACTGTGTCCTGTGTCCGAATTTGCCAATTATTTTCATAAATCCCATGGCATTTTTACACGAATCCAGATAATGCCTCTTACTTTTTAGTATCCCTATTTAGCCATTAGATTTTGATGGATTGATTTTAATATTTGATATTGAACATAGTGTACATTTTAGACCAGGGACCATGAAGCCATTATGCATTTAATGAGTTTTCTCAGTATATACAATACAATACAATACAATGCAATACAATGAAGAGTGTTTTATTTAAATTGGGCAAACATTAATAATCATACCCAGAGCAGTTTTTAAAAACCTTCTCCACGCTCTCTGGCACAGTTTCACGGTAGATGCCAGAGAAGGAAAAGAAGGAAGGAGGATTGTCGCGGTGGAGGTCGGACAACTGAGACAGGGCTAAGTCACAGGTACTGCTTTGCTGGAGGGTAGCTTTGTGGGGCAGGCAGGTGTGGTGGGGGGGGAGGTACCCTCAGGTGCTCTTCCACCCAGGCACTGTCATCTGAGAAGGCGCTGCTGTGTAAACCTCCTTGTCCCCACACATCTTTCCTGTAGATTTATCTCAGTGCCTGAGGTGCTGCCATTACCATTTTCACCTGGAGCCTTGACTGCAAATAACATTTATGGTTCTGCTTTGAAGACTACAAAGCACCTCTGGGAACACTTATTTGCTAATACCTCAGAGCAGGTGCTCCAACCAGTTGCTCCAGATTGACTGGCGGACCTTTCACGGGAAGAGGCAAGAGTAATGTTAAGAGAGTTTGGGCTTCAGGGTTTAAATCCTGCCCCTGCCACTTACCAGTGGAGGGTGATGGGGGGCGGGTTATCTCCCCCGAGCCTCAGTTTCTCCATCTGGAAAATAAGGAGGAGGATATTTACTTCAAAGGGCAGTCGGAAGGGGAAAATGTACGTCGAACACGTAGCCACAGCAGATGGTGCCTGTTTCAGGACACCCGGGTCCCTCGGCAGGAGGCTGTTGGCTCCTGGCTGAGCAAGGTCACCTTCCTCAGTCCCTGAGCCTCTCCAGCAGAACGGGTTTTAGCCTAGAGGTCCCCAAGCCAGGCACTGTGCAAAGGAGTTTGTTTTGTTAAATAAGAATTACTCAGAGAGCAACCCTCAGGGAGACTCTGATTCAGGAAGTATAAAGGCGTAGAGGTCAAGGGTATAGACTCGAATCAGTTTACCTAGGTTCTGATTCCAGCTCTCCGGCTCACTCTGCGTGCCTGTGGGCATTTACTTATCTTTTTTTGTACCTCAGCCTCTTCATCTATGAAATTAGGGTAATAGCAGTAGTATACCTCACAGAGTTGTTCATGGAATAGGTGTTATTATTAAGCACGAGGTAGGGCCTAGCATCTGATGTTTTCAAAGAGACAGCTGAGGTGGGGAGTCACTTTGTTACAAAGTGTTTCTAATCGGCCCTTGACCATTGTCTGTTAATGCGGGTTCAGATGTAGAAAGAGGAGATCTGGGGACACGAGAGAATATTTTTTGGCGAATGACTGAACAAGCAAGATGAAAATTAGGCACTGCTTTTTGATCACGCCTTATATGGATACATTAATGAACTGGACCGTTTTCAAGGTAAACCATTTACGTCAAGAAGCACAAAGTCAAAAGATTGGCAGGAAGACCGAAAATTACAGGATTGCACATGACAAGTCAAAAGTGAATTAATCATTGCCAGAAATGTTTAAGACTGCTTGGGTTGTGCACTGAAAGCCAGGGGATTAAGATATACCCACCTTCAAATGAAGAGAATTGCATCAAATTAGAACCAGATGCATTTAGAACTCAATACCTGTGTACTACAGATAGACCAGCAGTTCTAAAAGTCAGAGGTAGAATGTAGACAATACAGAAAGATGAAATTCAGTTTAAAAAAATACTTTATTTATTTATTTTTAGAGAGAGAGGAAAGGAGAAAGAAAGAGAGGGAGAAAAACACCATTGTGTTGTTGCCGCTCACACACCCTCAACTGGGGACATGGCCTGAAACACAGGCATGTGCCCTGACTGGGAATCAAACCGGCAACCCTTTGGCTTGCAAGCTGGCACTCAGTCCACTGAGCTATACCAGCCAGGGCAGGAAATTTCAGTTCTTTTAACAACTTAGTATGTTCCTCATACTTCCAAAATTCAGAGGTGTGTCAGGCATTTCTTCAGCTTCTCTCTTGTTTGTTTTTCTCAATTGCCTTCAAATTCCTTTCTTTTCTTAAAAAGATTTATTTATTTTACTTTTAGAGAGGGGGAGGAAGGGAGGAAGAGAGGGAGAGAAACATCACTGTGTGGTTGCCTCTTGTGCGCCACCTACTGGGGACCTGGCCTGCAACCCAGGCATGTGCCCTGACTGGGAATTGAACTGTGACATTTGGTTCACAGGCCTGAACTCAATCCACTGAGTCACACCAGCCAAGGTCCTTTCTTTTCTTCTGTGTATTCTTATTTACTGTTCTAAGCAATTATAAAATCATCCCTATTGCTATTGTCCATGGCATCTAGGTATTTATACAACATCTCAAATAGAAATTTTTGTTGATAATTGTAGATTTATGTAATTGCAAGAAATGATAACAGTGAGAATTCAGTTTCCCCTAATGGTAATATTTTGCAAAATTATGGTATAAGTCATAACCAGGTTACTGACGTGGCTATAATCCATCAATCTTACTCAGATTTCCCTGGTTTTACTAAAACTCATTTGTGTACATGTATGTGTGTTTATTAAGGTCTTACAAGGTGATCATCTGTGTAGGATTACATGTCCACTACCAGAGTCAAGTTACTTAATATTCCATCACCACAAGGACCCCCTCATGTTGCCCCTTTAAGCCACAACTACCTCCTCATCTACCCCACTCCAGCCCCAACTGTCCTTGACATCCATCTTTTTCTTATTTCTAAAATTCTGTCATTTAAAAAAACGTTATATAAATGGAATCATATGGTAGTATGCTACCTTTGGGGATCAGCCTTTTTCACTCAGTATAATTCCCTGGAGATTTGTCCAAGTTGTCTCATTATCAATAGTTCGTTCTTTATATTGCCGAGTATGTTTGTTGCACAATTGATCTGAGCATTAACCTGTTGGAGAATGTCTAGGCTCTTTCCAGATTTTGCCTATTATAAATAAGGTTTCTGTGAACATTCATGAATGGGTTTTTGTGTGACTGTAAGTTTCATCTCTCTAGGATGAATGTCCAAGTGTGCGATTGCTGGCTTATATGGTAGGAGCACATTTAGTTTTATAAGAAACTGCCAAGTGGTTTTCCAGACCAGCTGTCCTATTTCATATTCCCACCTGTGTTATATGAGTGGTCCGCTTTCTCTACATCTTCACAAGGATTTAGTGTTGAGACTTTTTAATTTTAGCTATCCTGAAAAACATGTAGTGATGTTCCACTGTGGTTTTAATTTGCATTTCCCAGAGGTTTAATTATGTTAAACATCTTTTCATGTGTTCATCTGCCGTCTGTATATCTTTATCATTGAAACGTCTGTTCATGTCTTTTGCCCATTTTCTAATTGACTAGTTTAGTTTTTTACCATTGAACTGTGCAAGTTCTTTGATTATTATTAATTTTTAGTTCCTTATGTATTCCAGATACTAGTCCTTTGTCCTATATGTGGTTTGCAAATACCCATGTTCATTCCCATTCTGTAACTTGTCTTTTCATTGTCTTTGTCGGGTCTTTTGCAGGGGGAATGTTTTCAATTTTGATGAAGCTCAAGTTATCAAGTTTTCCTTTTATGGATCATGCCTTGTGTCCAGTCTAAGAATGTTTGCCTAGCCCTGGATCATGAAGATTTTTTTCCCCATGTTTTATTTCTCAACATTTTATAGTTTTACATTAAGTCAGTGACCCATTTTGAGTTAACTTTTGTATAGGTATAAGATTTACAACAAGGTTTATTTATCTATGTATTTATTGCCTATGGATGGCCAAATTGCCTCAGTAGCATTTGTTGAAAAGACCAACTTTTGTCCATTTAGTTGTTTTTGCACCTTGGTCAAAAATCAGTCAAGCACATTTCTGGAATCTTAATTTTGTTCCATTGCTGTATGCATCTATCTCTCTGCCAAAACCACATTATCTTCATTACTGTAGCCATATAGAAACCTTAACATGACATAGGATGATTCCTCCTACTCTGTGCCCTCGGCTTCTGCAGACTTTCTGCACAGAGGGGGAGTCTTGGTCTGCAAGGAGAAGGAGGCTTCCCAGACCAGATCAATCACTTGCAGAAGTGGCTGCCTCTTGTCCATTCTGTCCTGCTCCCATATTAGTCAGGACAGACTGGGTGGCTTGAGCAGTAGCAATTTATTTTCTCAGTTCTGAAATATTTGCGTCCCCCGCAAATTCACATGTTGAAATCCCCCTCCCCCACAAAGATGATGGTAGCAGGAGGTGGGCCTCTGGGAGGTGCTTAGGTTATGATGGTAGAACCCTTATGGACGGGATTCGTTTTGTTATAAAAGAGGCCCCACAGAAATCCCTTGCCCCTTCCACCGTGTGAGGACACAGAGAGAAGGCACCAGGTATGACCCAGAAAGAGGGTCCTCACCAGAATGCGGACATGCCGGCATCTTAATCTTGGATTTCCAGGCTCCAGAAATAAATTTCTGTTGTTTATGAGCTACCCGGTCTGTGGTATTTTATTATAGCAGCCTAAACAGACCAAGACAGGAAGCTAAACATCCTCGATCAAGGTGATGGCCAACTGCGTTTCTAGTGAGGCCGTGAAACCGGCTGCCTTCTCCCCAAGTCCTCGAATGGTCTTTCCTCTCCGTGGGGTGGATGGGGTCAGGGAGAGTTAGAGAGGGAGGGGGCAAGCATGAGCCCTCTGGGGTCTCTTCTTCTGAGGACACTGGTCCCATTGGATCCAGGCCCACCGTTCTGTCTCCACTCAACCTTAATTACTTCCTTAGAGGCCTCATCTCCTCCAGTATAGCCACACTGGGAGTAGAGGCTTCAATACGTGAATATTGGGGAGTGCGGCGGACACAAACACCGAATCTGTGGTCCCTGGTGACTCCGAGCTGGGGAGGAAGGTCTGGGACCCACAGAGACTAAGGCTTTCTGGACCCGTCTGCCTGCTGCCGCTGGATTTCTCTTCCAGTTCCATCTGCCCCTCTTGGTATCTCTTGGCAGAAAGGGGAGTCTCAGGCCCTGGCCACTTGTTTTTGGTGAGGCTTCAAATCAAGCCCTCTTGCTGGTTGTGTCCGAGTCACCTGACGTCGAGGGATTCCAGTTCGATTGGGGGAGGCACCTTTTTTGAACGTCTCTGTATTTTCAAATGTCACGGTTTTATCCAGCTACCACTGATGATAATCAGGTATTCTAAAACTTATGGATCTCCAACGATCGGAAATCTACTCCTATTTATAGAGCATATGCCTATTTGGAATGTTTTCATTAGCCACTATTTTGATTCAAGATGGTTGAATAACCAATACATTGAAATTCAAGTGTGATTTAATGGAAATAGTCTTAGAATAAAAATAAAGAAACCTGGATTCAGGTTTTATTTCTGTCACTAAATCATTATTCACCCTTAGAGAAATACATTTCTTATTTAAAATGAAAACACGAATTTCCTCACAGGGTTGAGAGAATAAAATGAAGTAAACTATGTGAAAGCATTTTGAAAAACACAACATATCACACACAGGTGTGACATCGGCTTTTTTTAAATTTTAGTGGGAGCAATAATTGTGGCAGATTTTCCCTCATGCATCCACATTCTCAAATGTTACTAATGGCTGTCTAGGGGGAAATCAATCATTATCTTCTTAATTCTGGGACACTTGAATTCATAACAGTCACCTCAGTTCATAGAGCTTGTACGGCTCAAGATCATCTTTCAAATAGGAGTGAATAAAAACTATGCCGAGTCCTTGGCCAGGTGCTCACACTTCACACACATATTTCAATGTCAGGGTGTCAGGCTGGTCTGGGAATCAGGATGTCTGGGTTCTTCCGTTCTTGACCTGAGCCATGAGGCCTTTGGGGAAGTCACCTAAACTTTGAAATACAATATGCTCACACATAAACGCAAGACTTGGATCTGCTGAGCTCTTCGAGCCCTTAGTGTTCTACAACTATTCCATGGGGCGCAAAGCCACAGCTGGCTGATCACTGCAGTGGCACTCAGACAGGGGGGTCGCCCTTGACTAGTATCGGTGTGTGGAGCTTAACCAGGCAGGGGTGCCCTGGGCTCTGTCCCGCTTCACAGCCCCTTAGCTATGCTTCCGGACTGTGGCCCTCCCCATCCCAGCCACACTGTTGTTAAAGGCATCATGCTGCCACGCCCAGGCCATCGCTGTATCTCTTAGGCGTCCCAGCCCCCGTCTCTTTCCCAACAGTTCGTCACACATCCTGCAGTAAAGGTTATCTGAGAACTGTAGATTTATGGAAGGTTATGTTGAAGGACATCTGAGGAAGCAGTTATTCTAGGATTTCCCGACCCACACTCTTCTTTGAGAGCTGTTGTGTGTATATACTGATATGCATGATTCTGTAGCAAACAACTTTTGAAAATTCTGTATTCCCCTTGGGCATTTACAACTCATCCTTGTATATTCAAGTCTCTGAGAAGTCTTTTTTTTTTTTTACAGTAATTATTGCTTTTTAAAAAATTTTATTTAATTATATTTCAAGTACAGTTTTTTGACTATTTCTCCCATCCCAGTCCCCCCCCCAAGTCTTTTTTTAAAAATATTTTATTTATTTTAGAGACAGGGGAAGGGAGGGAGAAAGAAGGAGAGAAACATCGATGTGTGAAATGTGGATCCATTTCCTCCCACAAGCCCCCAACCAGGGACCTGGCCCCCAACCCAGGCATATGCCCTGCCCAGGAATCAAACCAATGACCTTTCTCTTTACAGGATGACACCCAACCCATTAAGCCACACCAGTCAGGACAAGACTCTGAGAAGTCTTACTACATGGTGACCTTACTACTATTGCTTAACCTAGCATACCCCAAATGAGTTTCAACACACAGCTCTTGTGTTGTGGTTACCACAAAATATCTATAACAAATCTTAGACCTAGCATTCTGAAGAACATAATTGAGAAATGCCGATCAGCCCATTTTCTCGATGAGGAAACTTAGGTTAAGAAAAGTTAAGAATTACGCCCTGGTTGGTGTGGCTCAGTAGATTGAGTGCTGGCCTGTGAATCAGAGGGTTGCTGGTCTCCTTCCCAGTCAGGCATTTGCCTGGGTTGCAGGCCAGGTCCCCAGTAGGGAGTGCACGAGAGGCAACCACACTGATGTTTCTCTTCCTCTCTTTCTCCCTCCCTTCCTCTCTCTAAAAAATATGGAGATAAAATCTTTTTTTTTAGTAGGGCAGCTGGATCTAAAGACCATGTTTCCCAAGTTCCTGATGACCCAGTGATCTTTGCATCATTCCACACCACTGACTATGACTCAGGCCCTAAGGCTGCAGAGAAACAACAGGAAATGGTTTTAAAATATATTTTACATAAAATATTCCTACACATATAAGTTTTTATAACATATATATGGGGTAAAAAATGATATTAGAATAAATACTCATCACCCAGCTTAAGGAGTAGAATACTATCAGAACCTTTCAAAGCCCTATTGGCCTCTACTCAATTGTATTCCCCTCTGTGTATCATTCACTTGCTTTTGTTTCTAGTTTTAATATATATATATCCCCTAAAATATATTAACCTATTTTGCAAATTTTGAACCTTAATAAATGGTATTACTATAGTATTCTTCTGCAACTTACAAAGTTTGTACTTGTTCATGTTGTGAGGTTCAGCCATGTCCATTAGTATAGCTACAGCTCAGTCGTACAGAAGACCATTGTGTGAACATATCATTTATTCATTCTCCCATCAATTTACATCTGAGTTGTTTCCTACCCTTCTTATTTTGGCTTAGCACAAGCAGTGCTGTGAGTAGTTGTCTGACACGCACACACATGCACAGGTACACGTGCCAGTGCTTCTCCAGGGTAGAATCTCAGGGAAAGATTGTGGAGTTATAAGACATGCCTGCCTTCATGTTTACAAGATATGTGACACGGATGTTCAATTTATAATTTACATCCTCAGCAGCCGTGTATGGGGGTTCCCATTGCTCCACCTACTTGGTAACATTATCTTGTCAGACACTGTAATTTTATTTTATTGTTTTTGTTTTTTAATATATTTTATTCATTATGCCATTTCAGTTGTCCCAACTTTTCCTCATCTGCTCCCCTCTACCCAGTACCCTCATTCCCTCCCACAATCCTCCACCCCTTACTTAGTTCAAGTCCATGTGTCATGCATGTAAGTTCCTTGGTTACTCCAATTTCTATACTGTTCTTAACATCCCCCTATTTTGTAGCTACAAATCTGTGCTTCTTAATCCCTGCACCTTTCCCCCCTTCTCCTCCTTTCCTCTCCCCACTGAGAACACTCCAAATGATGTCCATATCTATGATTCTGTTCCTGTTCCATTCCTTTACTTAGTTTGTTTTTTAGATTCAATTGTTCATAGTTGTGCATTTGTTGACAATTCAATGTTCATCATTTTGATCTATTTCTTATATAACTCCCTTTACCATTTCATATAATAATGGCATGGTGATGATGAACTCCTTTCGTTTTACCTTGTCTGGGAAGCACTTTATATACCCTTCAATTCTAAATGATAGCTTTGCTGCATAGAGGAATCTTGGATGTAGGTCCTCGCTTTTCATTACTTTGAATACTTTTTGCCAGTCCCTTCTAGCTTGCAAAGTTTCTCTTGAAAAATCAGCTGAAGGTCTTATGGGAACTCCTTTATACGTAACTCTCTGCTTTTCTCTTGCTGCTTTTAAGACTGTCTCTTCGTCTTTGAACTTTGGCATTTCAGTTATGGTGTGTCTTGGAGTGGTCCTCTTTGGGTCCATCTTATTTGGGATTCTCTGTGCTTCCTGGACTTGTATGTTTGTTTCCTTCACCAAATTATGGAAGTTTTCTTTTGTTATTTTTTCAAATAAGTTTTCGATTTCTTGCTCTTCTTTCTCTGGCTTCTCCTCCTATGAATCAGCTGTTGGCACATTTAAAGATGTCCAAAAGGCTCCTTAGCCTATCCTTGTTTTTTTTTCAATTCTTTTTCTTTTCTTTTCATTCTGATTGAATGCTTTTTACTTCCTTATATTCCGAATCATTGATTTCATTGTCAGCTTCATCCCCCCCATTGTTGTTTTCCTATACATTTTTCTTTATTTCAATTAATGCAACCTTCATTTCTGCCTGTGTCTTTTTTGTTGTTGTTTAATGCTGTTGAAGTACCCAGTAAATTCCTAGAGCATCCTGATAACCAGTGTTTTAAACTGTGCATTTGATAGGTTGGTTATCTCCATTTTATTTAGTTCTTTTCCTGGAGTTTTGTTCTGTTCTTTTACTTGGGCTGTATTTCTTTGTCTCCTCAATTTGGCAGCTTCCCTGTGTTTATTTCTGTGTATTAAGTAGAGCTGCTTTGACTTCCTGTCTTAGTAGCGTGGCCTATTATAGAAAAGGCACCTGTAAATTGCGTGAGGCCTTAGGTAGTCACCAGGGTAGGGCAGCCCATTTCACTGCTCTGTGCCTTTGTGTGGGGGAAGGGTTCAGAGAGGGGACAGTGCCACTGCCTAGCCTCTGGAACTTGCCTGAGAGGAAGCTATCTCCCAAGCCCTCGCCCCCTTGCCAGTCACTTCACTTTCTCCCCTCCCCACCGCCATGTGACTTGTGCCCTTCTAGCTATTGCCCTGATGCTCAATCCCAGAGAGGGTGGGTCTGCATGAGTCCCAAGTCCATTACGGGTCCTTTAAGAGACATTTCTTGAGAATCTCACAGTTTCTTCCATTGTCCAAACCTCCACTGATTTTTATATCCAGAAGTTATAGGGACTTACTTCCTGGTGCTGGAACTCGGGGCTGGGTGGTCAGGTGTGGGGCTGGGATCCCTCACCCCCAAGGCACTCCTCCCAATTTTTACCCACCACACATGGATGTGGGACCACCCATTCCAGGTCTCTGTGCCGTTCTGCACCACTCTGCCTCTCCACACCGCTCCACCTTTACTCACCTTTTCCCATCTCCACCCCTCCTACTCATCTCTATGAGTGTTACTTCTTTAAATCCTCTGTTTTTGGACTTCCATACAGCTTGATTTTTCTGACAATTTTGGGTGACATTTGTTTTGTAGTCTAGTTGTAAGTTTTGCTGTAGTTGTGTGGGTAGGTGAGGCATGTTTACCTATACCTCCATCTTGACCAGAGATCATCACTTAAAAAAAAAACAACCCTTATATTGGAGAACATGTAAAAGACCCTACCCTTAAAATATTATACACAGTAAAGTGCCCAGATCTTAAGAATTCAGCTCAGTGAATGGTGGAGTTTTATACACACCCATTGCTGTGAAACCAACAGGGGACAGTTGGAAAATTTTAGTTTAAGGTAAAAAGTTATAAGCTTAGCAAGTAATGTATATGTTAAAGCTTTTGTTTCAGAAGCTATGGATAAGGCCCAGCCTGGCTTCTGGGAAAACAGCCGACCTCCTGGGGCACTGATAGAGATCACCACCTGGGGACAAGTGGAGGCATCCAGGCCTTTGTGTTCCAGGGGGAGACAGAGGACCACCTGCCCCTGGGAACAGCTAACCGCCCAGGACAGGAATGTTGCAATTTCTTCTACCCAACCCTCCCTGAATTTCAAAACCCCTCACTGCATCTTGTTTATTCCCTGCTATAAAAACGTTGGCCTGGAAAGAACAGACAAGATGGTCCGTTAGAGTATGAACACTCCATCTTCGCAGATTGCTGGCCATCTGAATAAAACGCCATAAAGACTCAATCGTTGTCATTGCTTATTGGGTTTGGTAGTGACGGGCAGCCTGAACGCTCGTGTCTTTTCAGTTTCAAAACCACCACCCAGATCAAAATCTAGAATATTTCCAGCTCCCCCAGATGGTTCCTTTGTAAGGCCCTGTGAAAATATAAGAACAATACCAGCATCACACCAAAATTTAACAATATCATAAAATATCTAGTTGATGTTCAAATTCCTTCAATTCTCACACACTTTCGTGTTTGTTTTGTTGTCTGCTCAAATCAGGGTCCCAGTAAAAACCACCCTTTCCCCTTCCCTGCAGTTTGTATGATGAACTGTGCAACTTCCCACAGACCAGGTTCGCTGAGTGCATTTGCGTGGTGCGGTTTCGTGTCCCTCTGCTTCTGTTTCCAGGGATAGTTTGTTAAATCCAGAGGCTTGATCCAATGAGAACATGTTTTTAGGCGGTGGTGTATATTTTTCCATTGGGAGACACAGTGTTTGGCTGTGTCTGTTTTGTATGGGAAGGCAATCATCGATTACCACTGCTTAGTTTATTATTCATTGGAGGTCGCAAAGTTGTGAGATTATATCATTCCTTTTTTTAAAAGGTTTTATTTATTTACTTTTAAAGAGAGAGGAAGGGAAGGAGAAAGAGGGGGAGAGAGATATTAGATGTGCCCTGACCTGGAACTGAACTGGCAACCCAGGCCTGTGCCCTGACCAGGGATTGAACCTGCAACCTCCCGCCTGTGGGGTGACGCTCAACCAGCTGGGCCACACTGGTTAGGACCTATCATTCCTTTTTCATGTACCAGCTGGAATGTTTCTCTAAAGATAAATTTCCCTCGCTAATTAGTATTTGGTTATCTGGAAATGCAGTTTGTATGGGAAACTGCCAGACTTCAAGTTTTCTACTGATATAAAATATGATACTGCGGTTTTAATTTTCTATTTCCCTGCGTACTGAGATTTTTTTTTTACGTTTCATGTTTTCTGTGAACTACCTGTTGTTGTCTTTTGTCCATTTCCCCGTTGGTTTGTACATCTTTTTGTTACTAAGTTTTTAGTGTTCACATATTCCGGATACTAACGCTTTGTTGGTTGCCAGTGTCTTCTCTTGGTCTTTGTCATTCAACTTCTGGCCTCTGCGGATTTCCCTGTTTGCTAACAGCTGGGACCTGCATCTAAAAGGATGTTCATTTTGCCATCTAACGAGCATAGCAACATGTGGTGTTGATGAAGGGACGAAAGTTTCACAACCCTGCAGCTGCTTCTTTCGGATATTGATTTTAAGCTGTTTATTAAGAAAAAAGACTCACCCTGACTGGTGTGGCTCAGTTGGCTGGGAGTCATCCTGCAAAGCCAAAGGTCGCTGGTTTGATTCCCAGTCAGGGCACATGGGCGGGTCCCTGGATGGGGCCGTGTATGAGAGACGACTGCTGTTTGTCTCTCACATCCACATTTCTTTCTCATTCTTTCTTCCTTCCTCTCTAAAATAAATACAAAAGAAAGAAAGAAACAAGACTCAGAGGGAGGCTTTCACCCTCCCCCCTTTCCTGCCCAAGAGGTTCAGACAGAGACCTGCTTCAGGAAGGCAAGTTAGAATGTTTGCTTTAGCCTCATTTGAATTAAATATGGTAAATAAGAGGACTTGGGCAGGCACTGTCGCCTGGGACTGGGCCCACCCCACCCTGCATGTCCCATGTTTTGAGTTCTCTAACAAGGATTTTCCTGCCTTGCGTGTGCGTCCTCAGCTATGTGTAAATTGCTTATTCTCGCCTCTGAAATCTAATACCCCGTCCACCCCCCTTCTCCGTTGTCCAAAAATGTCTTTATATACCCAGCGTCGCCTCACTGTCTTTCAAATTTCAGGAAGTTTTCATGCCCATGTGAATTCCCCATGTGCATGTATTAAACTTTGATTTTCTCCTGTTCCTCTGTCTCTTGTTATTTTGGTTATTAGCCCAGTCAGAAGAAAGTAGAAGGTGGAAGGAAAAGTATTAGTATTTTTTTTAGCCACCACACTCTGACATTGTTTTTCTTTCTCTTCCTATTTTTGCCTGCCAAGCATCGCTACCCTGTGCTCTGAAAAACACCCCCCGTTCCGGAGGTATGATCCCTACGGACGTGGCTTGTTCTTACAGCCCACAGTTGACTGGTCCCAGCCGCCCGACTCAAGTTGGGCCAGTGAGCCTCATTATTTTTGACTTGGAACTGAAGGAGTCACCTCAGACATTTCTAGGGACTGGAGCTCTGGACTACAGGGTGGGGCAAAAGGAGGTTTACAGTTGTATGTATGCAAAACAGTGTTTGTTCTTATATTATTATTTACTAATTATTTTATTATTTCCCACACAAACAACTGTAAACCTACTTTTGCCCCACCATGTGTATAAAATAAGGAGCCATCGGCAGCCCTGTGCTGACAGGTAAAGAAAGCGGGTCCGTCAGTAGGAGGATTGAATGGACACAGGGACGCAGAGGCATTTAAGACCGCACTTCCGGTTGTTCCTGAAACCTACATGCTTCTTAGTGCTGCTCACTCATCTTGATGCATCGAAGCTTCTTGGATTCCAAGAGGCAGATCCCAACCTGAGTAAGGCGCCCCGGACTGTGGCCCATAGTCCATCACCTGCAACCTAGTGAGTCCAGCTGACATCTACCCACTCTCTTCCTCATAGAAATATCATCAAATCAGCGTAACAGGAACTTGGAGAAATGTGTGTTTCCAAGGTTGCCCCCAAGTGGCAATGTTCCTTAAGGGCACAGGATGCCTCAGTCCACAGCCAGGTATGTTCCTGCCAAACGCCTTCTACCTTTATGTCAAGAAGAGACACAGGGAGTTTGTCTCCGGAGAACCATGAAGAATGGGCTGGAAAGTGGCAGGTCTTGGGGCCCCGAGGCACAAACCCAGACATGCAGGAGAAAGCAGGACAGCAGGCTGGTCTGTAGTGGCAGCGGGCTAACCGACACTGTCTTCCGGGCTGATCCATAGGGTTATGTAGCTGTCAAGGCTGCGGGAAAGAGAGTTCTCTTTAAAATGCTCTAACCAATTAACATGTCGAAGCAGACGCCACTGGCGCCCACCAACGTCCTCTCGGTGCACTCCTAGGGCCACCGGCAGCACCTGAGCCCCCTCCTGAGCGGGGAGGGCTGAGCCCATGTGCCAGGCAGCTGGAGGTACCTGGGAGGGGGAAAGGCCCCAGGAACAATTGTCATCAGTGAGGGATGAGAGCTGGTGGCCAGTCCCCCCGTGTTCTCACGGCTTGGTAGCCACAGCAGTAGCCTGCTCACTAGCACGGCCTCTCCTCCACCCCTGCACTGCCCACTCCCTCACCATTCCTCCTGTTAGCGAACTACTTGCACCCAAATCCTTACCTGTCAGGGATGTTTAGGGGAAACCTGAACTAAGACGTCGTTGTTGTATTGTTATTGAGGTATAATATGTAGGCCGTAAAATTCACCTTTGTAAGAGTACGGGTCTATGAGTTTTGACAGACACAATTGAGTGACATGTCCACCTTAAAACTTGCACAATGTTGCATTCTAATTATATTTGAAATACATAATAAATTAAAAAATAATAATTTTAAGAAGAAACACACAATTGTGTACGTTTTACACTTCTATCACTCTCCACCTTCCCGAAATTCCCTAGCATCCCTTGGTTGTTGACCTCTCCTTCCACTCCCAGCCCCGGGTGACCACTGGTCAGTTTTCTATCCCTCTTCCAGAATGTCAGTGTCAACTCTGTATGAATGGAGTCCCATACTCTGCAGCCTTCTTTGAGTTTGGCTCCTTTCACTCAGCAAAATGCTTTTAAGATGCATTTACACTGTTGCACATAAGAGTCATTTGTTCCACTCTGGCTGGTGTGGCTCAGTGGACTGAGTGCTGGCTTGCGAACCAAAGGGTTTCTGGTTCGATTCCCAGTCAGGGCATATGCCTGGGTTGCGGGCCAGGACCCCAGTAGAGAGTGTGTGAGAGGCAACCACACATTGATGTATCCCTCTATCTCTTTCTCTTGTCTCTTCCCCTCTCTCTAAAAATAAATAAATAAAATCTTTTTTAATAACATTCTTTAAAAAATTTTTTTTTAATTTATTTATCTTTAGGAGGGAAGGGAAGGAGAGAAGGAGAGAAATGTCAATGTATGGTTGCTTCCGGTGCATCCCCTGCTGGGAACTGGCCCCTGCTGGGAACTGGCCTGCAACCCAGGCATGTGCCCTGATGGGGAATCAAACCACGACCTTTTGGTTTGCAGGCCCGTGCTCAATCCACTGAGCTACACCAGCCAGGGCAAATATATAAAATCTTTTTTAAAAAAGAGTCATTCGTTTCTTTTTATTGTGTGAATATATCACGGTGTGTTTATCCATGCACCAGATGGAGGTACTGGGACTGTTTCCAGACTTTGGGGCTGATGCATAAAGACATTACAAACATTCACGGATAGATTCTTATGTGAGTAGGTTTTTACTTCACTTGGGTAACCACCTGGAAGTGGGGCTGCTGAACTGCATGGTGCGTTAATAAGAAACTATCACACTGTTTTCCAGACAGCGGGCATGGGAATTCCCGTTGGTCTCCACATCCTCACCAGTACTTGGTCTTGTAAGTTTAAATAATTTTAGCCATTCTGATAGGGTTATCTCATTGTGGTTTTAATTAGAATTTCGCCA
This sequence comes from Artibeus jamaicensis, assembly GCF_021234435.1. Classification (NCBI taxonomy): domain Eukaryota; kingdom Metazoa; phylum Chordata; class Mammalia; order Chiroptera; family Phyllostomidae; genus Artibeus; species Artibeus jamaicensis. The sequence goes on along the minus strand of NW_026522056.1, from coordinate 14,098,761 downwards.
GTGACTAATTAGATTGAGCATTTTTTGTGTGTTTAATCACCATTCATATATCTTCTTTGCTGTTCAAGTCTTCAGCTCATTTTTTTCTTTTTAAAATTGGGTTGATCTCTTACTGAGTTTTGGGCATTCTGAAGGCATTCTTTTCCTTAATTTCAAAGTGAAAACATTTTTTTCTGTTTAGAAGTGTAGTATGCAATCATTTAAAAATGTCAGGCAGACCATAAAAATGTTTTTAAAAGTAAAAACAAAATTAGAGAATCTTATCCTGGTTCTTTCCATCACGAGATAACAAAAAAAGGCCCAGGACACCAAAAGAGACTCAGGAAAGGCAGGTCGTTTTACTGACGATGCTGAACAGCGTCCCCATGCCACCCACGCTGCTGCCAGCTCTCTGCTACAGGTGTGACTTCCTCCTCCATCTCGGACCCCTGAGCGGGTGTGGATCGCTTCATCGGTGGGGTGGACAGCCCCACCAGCCCCACCGAGCTCCTGCTCCAGGGCTGAGACAGACACGATGTGTGTGATTTTAACACCTTCTCTCCGGTAGAAACTATGGCCAGCACAACTCTGACCTCATACGAGGCTGCTGTGAAATGGTGAACCCCAGTTACACCTTTGTTAACTCACCCAGGTACTGAGGGAAAAGTCTGTCTGTGTTCTCAAGTAAGACTACTTGACACGAGCAAGCACTCTTTCTTCACAGAGCATCACACATAGAATTCTACAAATGTCATACATTCTCTTCACTTGATTGTATACATACATATTTATTTTCTTGAAAAGAAAACACAGACCTAGCTAAATAGTGCAAGTTTATTAAACCCATGTGCTTGGCAAAGGGAGGGGAAAAACCATTAAGTAGTGGTTTCAGAGTATCTCCTAAGGATCTCTCATAATATTTATTTCTATAAGACTCGAGAATAGTATAGATTTTTTTCCTTCATAATCTCTCATGGTTTTTTCCCTATGCACACCTATATACACATACAAAATAGAATGTAAAATAGTAATATTTTGTAACATTTTTAATGTAATATGTCATGGAAGTTTTTTCAAATCAATAAGGAAGGATCTATATTAATCCTATTTAATGGCTGCCCAGTATACACTGTACAATATAATGATTTATTCAGTCTCACTTCCTAGGTTGTCTGCAACATCCAGATATTACATTTCTTAAATGAATTGCCTTTCTGTGTCCTTGACCACTTTTCTATTGGGTTATTGAAAGGCACCTTAAATACTGGTGATGTTAAAATACATTTAAGACTTTGAATAATTGTGAGCAACATTCTTTCCTTTTTCCCTCCCTTTCTTCCCTCCTAATTTAATTTAAAGATCAGGATGCTGGTCTGAGCACAGAAGGTAGTTGGAGTTTATACAAGAAAGGCTGCCAAGCAGGGTGACAGCCCTGTGGTCACCAGAGAGTGTGTCCAGGCGAGCAGAGCAACAAGCAAATACATGGAGGATAATGACAGGTTTCTTACTGTCGGAGAAGGGAATTACAGACATGGAAAGGGGAAAAAACTACAATGTGTGCTTTGTGGGTTGGACTGGAATTACAGGGATTGGTGTGAATGTAGGGATATAGAAACACATATGTTTGTATGTGTGTACATACACATGCAAAAACGTGTGTACACATGCGTATACTCCCTAGCTCTGTCCACTAAGAGGGCCAGTAGCAATGAGCCACCTGGTGTCCAGACCTTGGTATCTAAACACAATTCTTCACCCAAAGGGCTCCTGGTAGAAATGGCTGCTTCCAGGCCTGGCGCATGGACGGTGCAAGATGGGCCTGCAACCTCTTCTTGTGCCAGAAAGTAATGAAGGGCTCACAGACCGATGAGGTGTAGCAGGACACCGGAGTCAGCTTGCATGGGAGTCCAAATGTGGGCCAATCTCGGGCAGTTTGAGCATCAAACTAAGTAATGATGCTAACATTCTATCCCACTGAATAGAATAGGAATTTACGAGTCCCCACTGGCATAAATAGATAAAGGAAAAAAATGCATGGGGAGAAGACAACATTTTTCTTAGAGTAGAAGGCCAGTCAGTAAGTTCAAAATGAGTGGTGGTGTTAGAAGCTTGCCACTTGTCAATCATTATAGTAAAATTAATTCAGGCAGCACGCATCCACTGATGCTAAAACCGGAAGCTGAATGTTGGATTAGAAGAGGATATTTACACAGCCTCAAAGTCCCTCCCCACAAAGTGCTGACCAGCTGTAAGAGGAAGAGGAGTCATTCTGCCATCAGACATTATTAACATCATTTGGGGACAGACTGAGATGTTCTGCATGGTGGGGCCGCAGTTGGAAGAGCACAGCTTCGCTTTTTCGGCATCCCTGCCAAAGATGCATAACTGCACCCTTAGCACGAGGGAAGAAAGATCAGACAAACCCACTGAGGGATAATCTACAAAACAGCCAAGAGTATTCCAGGTGTAAGGAAACTGAGAAGACAGGATGGACGAACACATAACAGGGCGATTCTGGATCAGATCCTTTGGCTTTAAAGGACATTGTCCAGACGGTTAATGAAACTGGAGAGTGTCTCTGGGTGAACAGTGTATGGGAATTCCCTGCCCTGTTCTTGTAATTTTCTTTGCAAGTTGGTAATTGTCTAAAAACAAAAAGAAACCAATTGTAAGCAGAAGGAAGCCAGGAGAGTGCCAGGTTTCTAGTCAGATTCGGCCACGGGACAGAAGACTTCACTAACCTGTCCTTGGTGGTGAAAGGATGGAAGGAGCCTGCAAATGAAAGAAGAAAAAAGGCTCACGTGGCCGTAACATATCAGTATTTCCTGCACAGGTCTCTAGTGAAAATAGTTCCATGAATAAAATGTGCATTAATGAGCAAAAATATTGTAGAAATAGATCATTCACAAAAGGAGACAGAACTACTAAGGCCAGTGTGATTATTGCTACCACCTCTCAAACAACTGCGTCCTGGAAAGCAAAGCTTTAAAGTGAAGAAATTGCGTGCAGTTCAAAATCCAATGAAAAATGTAGTACTGAGTGTGTGTGTGTGTGTGTCTACATGCATGCAACTATACAATGTGCACATATACAGTATGTGGGCACATATACAGCCCACACAGTATGTGGGCTTAGGGCTGGAGAATGTTCTCAGGATGGGCTCGGACCGAAATGTAACCATCTGGAATGTTTTTTTCTTTGAAAGAATTATCCTACTCAACCTTGTCAAATAAAGGATGCACCTTTTAATGGCAACACTGTAGTCCATCACAAAGATGGAAGAAGCGCGCCTTGTCCTGAGCACAGTTGAGCTCATCTCCAGAGAAGCAGATTAGGTGTTAGCACTGCTACCACATCATGGAGGTTGACGGCACATTTGTTTCACGTGGTCGTGTGGAAGCACATCAGTGCAGAAACCTATGGACTGGTGACTCGTAGCCTAACTTACGTTTGTGCTTCTGTTAGAACAAATACACGTTCTCTCATGTATTTGTGGTCTGTCACGTGGTCTTGAGGGCAGCTCTGAGCCAGAGGCAAACCACCATCACTAGTCCAGTTTTACAAACAAGCAAAATGAAGCACTTTTCCCAAAGTTGATACTTACGAGTGGCATAGCTATGGTTCAAAAAAAGTGCCCAATCTCTAAATTTCTACAACGAAGTTTTACTCTAAAGAATCACAAATCAACATAAGCAGTAACTCTGATCATCCCATTGTTCATGTCTTATGTATAACTCAAAACTCCCTGATTCAATGATAGCTACTATAAAGTACTTGCATGTAGCTCATTTCTGAAACATTTACATTTTTTAACATAGTTTTTTAGGGCCTGGCTGGGTAGCTCTGTTGGTTATAGTGTCATCCCCCTATGCCAAGTTTGCAGGTTCGATCCCCAGTCAGAGCACATATAAGAATTAACCAGAATCCATGAAAATGATGTTTTTTCTCTTTGTCTCTTCTTTCCTCTCTTTTTCTAAAATCAGTAAATTAAAAAAATCTTTGAAAACAACTCTTTTAGCCTGGCTGGTGTGGCTCAGTTGGTTGTGGTGTCATCTCATAGACTGGAAAGTCGTGGGTTTGACTCATGGTCGAATACCGAGTTGCATACTGAGGTCGCAGGTTTGATTCCCAGTCACTGCAGGCATGAGAAGGCGGCTGATCGATGTTTTTATCTTGCATCAGTGTTTCTCTCTCTCTCTAAAAGCAATGAAAATATGTCCTAAGGTGAGAATAAATAATAATATTACTTTTATTTTCAAATTACAGTTGCCATACAAAATTGTGTACGACATAGTGAGCAGACATTTAACTTACACAGTGATGTCCTGATAAAATCCAGTACCCATCTGACACCACACATGGTTATTACAATGTTATTGACCATATTCCCTATGTTGTACCTTATATCCCCATGACTATTTTGTAACTAACGATCTGTACTGAATTCCTTCCCTGATTTCACCTTTCTCCCTTAACCCCCTTGCCATCTGGCAACCATCAAAATGTTCTCTGTGTCTGTGAGTTTGCTTCTGTTTTGTTTATTCTGATTTTTAGATTCCACATATAAGTGAAATCATATGGCATTTGTCTATCTCTGCTTTACTTATTTCACTTAGCGCAATACCCTCTAGGTCCATCCATGTTGTTGTAGATGGCAAGATTTCTTTTTTTTAAAAGGATTTTATTTATTTACTTACTTTTAGAGAGAGTGGAAGGGAGAGAGAAAGAAAGGGAAAGAAACATCTATGTATGAGAGATACATCAATCGGTTGCCTCTTACATAACCCCTACTGGGGACCTGGCCTGCAATCCAGGCATGTGCCCCAAGTGGGAATTGAACTTGTGACCTTTCAGTTTGCAGGCTGGTGCTCAATCCACTGAGCCACACCAGCCAGGGTTAGATTTCATTTTCTTGTATGGCCGAGTCATATTCCATTGTATATATGCATCGCTTCTTTATCCATTTATCTACTGACGAATACTTAGATTGCTGTCATATCATGGCTATTATAAGTAATGCCACAGTGAACATATGGATGCATATGTCTTTCAGATTAGTCTTTTGGGTTTCTTTGATAAATACCCAGAAGTGGAATTGCTGGGGTTTTCTTTGTCTCTTCTTATAGTGTTTGTTTTAAAGACTTTTTGTCTGGTATAAGTATTGCTGCCCTAGCTTTTTTTTTTCTGTTTCCATTTACATGAAATATCTTCTTTTGTCTGTTTACTTTCAGTATGTGTCTTTTGACCTTAAGTGGGTCTCTTGTAGACATCACGCTGGTACACTGGGTCTTCTTTTCTTAACCATTTAGCCACCCGACATCTTCTGATAGAGCACTTACTACATTTACAGTAAGTGTATTTATTTACTTTATGTAGTTATTGCCATCTTATTCATATTTTTTATCTTTTTCCCCTTCTTTTTGAAGAAATGCTTTAAACATTTCTTGCAATCCTGGTTTGGTGATGATGAAGTCCTTTAGTGTTTTCTCTTTTGGGAAGCCCTTTATCTGTTCTTTGATTCTAAATGATTGGTTTGCTGGGTAGAGTAACTTTGGTTGTAAGTTGAAAATATTCAACTTTTAATGAAAGTGTCAACAGGAGCTTAAAATGTTTGTTAGTGATTATGTTACAAAAGCTGAAGCATGAACCTTCTTTCATAACCTCCACACATATGTTCCTCCATGTTTCTTGACTGGCTGCTGTTCAGTTCAAACCAACGTTCGAGAGGCAGACGAAATTTGTTGAGTCAGACCAGGTTAGAGCCCAGAATCTGTGACAAGTCTGAGCACCGTCTGGTCAGCAGAAATCAAGATCAGCACTCATAAAATAAATCCCAGATGACTTCAGAACAAATCATGTTGGTCAAAAAAATTTTTTTTCTAGAATGTTTAACTGATGTGGCATCAAACTCGAAAGACAATTCAGTAGATTTACATCATGGATGAAATATGAGTCATCCAGCCAAATCTTGGTGCAGTTATGTTCACGTTTTAAATGTGGCGTAAACACATCTAATGGGAGCGTCAGAGGAGACTAGGTCACTGTTTAGTCTTTAAAAGTCAATGAATATTCTAGCAAAATTCATATGCTTGTTCTCATTTAAAAAACAGGTAGTGAAGTAAAGACATGAATTAAAGACTATTATTTGCAACCTGGTTGGTGTGGCTCAGTGGACTGAGTGCCAGCCAGTGAACCAAACCGAACCAACTGGTTCGATTCCCAGTCAGGGCACATGCCCAGGTTGTGGGCCAGGTCCCCAGTGGGGGGCGTGCAAGAGGCTACCACACATTGATATTTCTCTCCCTCCCTCTCTCCCCCTCTCTAAAATAAATATTAAAATTATTAAAAATAAAAACTACCATATGATTCAGCAATTTATCCAAATTAAAAACACTAACTCGAAAAGATATATGCACCTCCATATTCACTGCAGGATTATTTATTTACAAGAGCCGAGATATGGAAATAATCTAAGTGTCCATCAGTGGGTGAATGGATAAAGTAATATACATGCACACACACATACGCATCATAGTCTGTCCAGGAAAAGTCCAGCCATTGCTAATATAATGAAGCCAAGGAGAGTGGACTGGAATGCACATTTCTGAATGACGACTTCACTGTACTAGTCAGTGGGGGTGGTAGACACCATTGAGTGAGCATGTGTACTGTGCGGCCGTCACATTCAAAATGCCTGAGTAACTAGAACGACGAATCTGCATCAAATATTATGTTAAGCTTGAACACTCCTCTGTGAAAACTATTCGGATGATAGAGAAGGCTGAAGCTATGGACAACTGGTGATTGGCAGCTTCATCACAACAAGAAGCCCACTCACGCATCACGTCTCATGCGGTTTTTTTGCAAAACAGCAAATGACCCAGGTGACTCAGCCCCCCTACAGCCCAGGTTTGGTGCCCTGAGACCTTGGTGTTCCCCAAAACTACAATTACCTTTGAAAGGGGAGAGATTTCAGACCATTAATGAGATTCAGGAAACTATAACAGGGCAGCTGAGGGAGATTAGAACTGTGTGAGATCCCAAGGTGCCTACTTTGAAAGGGGCTGAGGCGTCATTGTCTTATGTACAATGTTTCCTGTGTTTTCTTCAGTAAATGTCTCTATTTTTCATATTACATGGCTGGATACCTTCTGGACAGACTATATATATATATATATATATATATATATATATATATATACATATATATACACACACACACACACACATATATATGTGCAATATTATTCAGACACACAAAAAGAATGAAACCTTGCCACTTGTGACAACAGTGGTGGAACTTGAGGGCATCAGGCTGAGTGAAATAAGTCAGAAAAAGACAAATATTATATGATCTCTTACACATGGAATCTAAAAAGAAATGTATTGAGTACAGGTCAGTGGTTGCCTTAGGTAAGCAGAGTGGCCAGTAGGAGAAATGGATAAAAAGAGTCAAAGTCAAAAAGAAAAAAGACAAGGGAGTTGTGTGTATTCACACTTTGCAACTTTCCCTGATGAAGATCCCTCTTGCATTTATAAAATTACAAGCACATTAATTCCATATTAATTTCTGTTACCAGCTAAATATAATAGACACAAATAGAAAGCTGTTTTTTAAAATTCCCCCTTTTCACTCATTGAAAGTTTACTCAAATCCTTATGAGTAAATGCAGCATCTGTTGGATATTCCTAAAAAGAGGGGAGAATTTTTAAATGTTAATTAACAGTACATGGTGGGGGGAAAGAGGAGGCTGGGTGCAGAGCGCTTTCCTTCCAGTCGGTCCTCGGGGCCGCAGCCCCACTCCCACTCTCCCTCCCGAGCCGTCAGCTGCTGCCAAGGCTTGAATCAAGTCTTCAGGCGATTCTTCAGTGTAAGGTTGTTACTCAGTTGTCTCCCACCAGGCTGAGGATTCTTTTCTCAGTGTTTAGCCATACGCTTTGCAGCTTCCCAAATTTTATTGCAGTTGTGTTGTTTCGTTCTCTGTATCCCTATTAGTTTATGTCTTAAAATAATGACGATAGCAACAAGTACTTTCTGTGTTTTTTTATTAGAGGTTTTGGAACAGAGTAGGTAGAACTGTTTATATTTAACCTGCTATCTTCAAATAATAAAATGTGACAACCATGTAAAGACTGTGGCATGGTCCCCTATTCAGTGCTGTTAGCTGCTATTACTATTATTATTTTAAATTTTTATTTATTTTTTAGAGAGAGGAAAGGGAGAAAAATATCGATTCAAGAAACATCGATCAGTTGCCTCTCATACATGCCCCAACGGGGGACCAAACCCACAACCCAGGCATGTGCCCTGATGGGGAACCCAACCTGTGACCTTTTTGTCTGTGGGCTGACACCAAACCAACCGAGCCACACTGTTCAGGGCAGCTGCATTATTTTTATTAGTGTGCTGTCTCTCCTCTTATATCTCATTGCTTAGTTTGCCTCTTTCCTAGCTAATCTTTCTCCTTGTGTGGTCTAAGCACAGATATTGTTGATGGTTCTATTCTCCCACCTTGTTGCTGCTTAAGCTCACCCGGGATTTTGATTCAGATGGCACTCCTCTTCTCCTCTTCTCTCCTGTCTCTAGGCTAGACTCACTTCCCAACAGTCAGCATGATCTGGGCACTTGACGTTTTAATACGCCTGATGCTCAGTTCATCACTCCACACAGCCAGGTCTTCTCTGGGTATCTGTCTGTCTGCCTGTTTGTCTGTGTGTGCACGTCTCTCCTCTTCTCTCTTCTCCTCCCCTCTCCTTTCCTTTCTGGAGTTCGCATCCCTGAATTCTTGAAGTCTTCACACCTGGCTGTTAAGTCAAGTGACTTATTTTCCCTTAGCCCTTACAATCAATAACTTGTCCATTTTTCATTGCTTATCCCCCCGGTCATTCAATGTCATCGTTTCCCATCTACTGTCCTGCTTCCCTCGACTCTAGCTTACTAGCCACTGAAGACTGCTTTCTAAAGGGCAGTTCTTAATAATGACTAAAGGAACGGATTCTTTAGCCTTACCTCCTAACACGCACTTACAGGTTCATTACATTCTAGACAAGTTAGAGTACAGTAGGCATTTAAACTTTCTGAATTCAGCATTTGACTTTTGCTTGTAAGTGGCTCTTAAAAAGGCATTTGCCCATTTATTGTTTTCCTGCAGCACAAATTCAAACCACATAACACTACAGGACTGGTGGTAGGAAAAGCCACTTAATCATAAGTGTGCCTTGCCCACTGCATCACTGCCACAGCTCGGTCTGGCTGTGTTGTTTTCAACTTACCATCACATAGTCAGCAATTTTTATTCAGGTTCTGAAGGGACCACACACATTTTTCAATTCTCCTTTACTGTCTTTTGGAAGGAAAGTATATACCAGAAACGGCACTTGTGATTTTGTTATTTTATAGCTGTAACTATTGTGTCAAGTTACTATACTTGCTCCCCGCTGTGCTTCCTGGTTTTCAGAGCCCTGCTTACTTACATCGTTCCCTGCTCCCGTGTTTTCATTCTATATTGCTACAGAAGTAACCACCCCAAATGCTAGCGGCTGAAAACAATAACCATTTATTTGCTTACAAGTCTATTTAGAATCTGGGCAGTTCTCTGAGGGCTTGTCTCTGCTCCATGCGGTGTCAGCTGGTGCGGCTCTGCGTGGAGGGTCCGCGTCAGAATGGCTCCCTCGAGGGTGGGCTGCGGCGGGCGGTGAGGCTGTGAAGCTGTGGGAGTGGGGTGGGAGGGCTAGGGCTTCTATAGGTGACTGTTTGGGCTCCATCATTACATGAAAGCTGGCTTCCAAGAGAGGAGAAGCAGAAGTTGCCAGAATTTTTTAATGCCTGGGCTCAGAATTCCTAGTGTCATTTCCTTCACACTGTACTGGTCTAAGCAGAAACAGACTCAGTTCAGATTCAAGGGGAGGCCGTGTAAACTCCAACTCTGGATGGCAAGTGTGGCATGAATGTACGGAGAGGGGACCTTAGCCGAGGCCATGTTTGAAGAATAGTCGCTACTATCCACCCTACGGCCACAGCATTACATTTCCATCCCATATGAAACATACGCTATTTTCTCCTTTAAGGATGTCAGAATGGTGTATCCCATTATACACCATTTCAGAGTCTAGAACGGGGGTGAGCGAACCGCAGCTGGAGGTGCAAATCACACCACCCCATGGACTGTTTTTGTACAGCCCGAGATAAGACTGGTTTTTATATTTTCACAGCGTTATTAAAAAAAAAGATGCAACAGAGATCACACATGTGACTGCAAAGCTTAAAATATTTACTATCTGACACTACAAAGTTTGCCGACCCCTGGTCTAGGACACTGGAATCTAAGTCAGATCCAAGTGCAAATGTGGTCCCTTGGATGTGGTTCCTTAACTGTGGCTCCTCAGAAGTTTCCCTTTGATCTGAAGATCAGTGAGGCAAAGAGACAAAGAGTCTGTTTCTCACACACCCAACAACTAATGGCAAGGCAAGAACAGGAACTCTGGAATAGACACGCACTCCCATTCAAAAGAGGAGAAAATGGGAGGGAAGAGGGGAGTGATACACAGCCATTCTGAAACCCAGCTCTTCAAATGCTATCAGTCCCTCAAGCTGCCCTACGCCTGCTCTTTGGAAACGATCCTCCGTGGCTCTCTGCTCCATCTTGCCCTCTCTTCTCTTTTGGAAACAGTCCGTAACTGCAAATGAGCAGCTTCCTCAGCCTGCTTCCTGCCTGTGAAGTTGAAGGTCCAGATGCCTCCAGTTCATTGTGAACAGTCTGTCTACTTCAGTGCAAGCTATTGAAGATCCTTAAATAACCATAGGTGTCTTACACTTCAAGTTATAATCATGTTTTTTTTTCAAACACAGGTGTCTCTCTGCCTTGGGCCAATGACTGTTATTGGCAACACCATTTCAATTCTTAGAAGCCCTGCTTTCTAGTTGAAAGGGTCTATTAAGTACTACCTTAAACCTTTCTGAGGTATCAGCTTATCTACTGCAGATAATAAGTTATCTCAAAACTTAATGGCTTTAAACAACAATCTGCTGTTATTTCACAGTTTCGGTTGGTTAGGAATCGAAGGCTCTGCCCCCGGGTCTCTCAAGGTCCGTGACAAAGTTGTCAGCTGGTCCATGGTCCTGCTTTAGTCAGCTCAGGCTCCTGCAACAGGCAGCTTAAATGACAGATACGTATGACAGTCCTGGGGGCTGGGCAGTTGGAGAGCAACGTGCCAGCCACCTTAGTTCAGGGTGAGTGCTGTCTTCCTGGCTTGCAGATGCCTACCCGCTCACAGTACCCTCACATGGCAGAGAGAGCACAGGCTTTGGGATCTGCTCCCCTTATAAGGGCACCAATATCGTCATGGGACCCTACACTCAAGACCACATTTAACCTTGATTACTTTGCAAAGACCCTAATGCCATCACATTGAGGGGTATGGCTTCATAATATGACTTTTGGGGGAGACTCAAACATTTAGTCCATAACAGTTCTCATCTAACAGGCCTCATCTAGGGATGCCCCGCCTCCCAGTCTCTTTTTGCGGTTGTTGGGTTGAAAGCCCCGGTTGTTTCCTGGCTCTTGAGTGGAAGCCTCCGCTGTCCCTTGCCACACGGGCCTCTGCAGAGGGCAGCTCACGTCACAGTAGCTGAGCTTCCATCATAAGGAGCATGTGAGACAGCAAGAGAGGGTGTGCGGGATGGGGACCATGGTCTCTTTGTAATCTAACCTGCGTGCGCTGGCCGGGTGGCTCAGCTGGTTGGAGCATTGTCCTGCACACTATAAGTTTGTGGGTTTGATTCATGTTCAGGGCACATACACCTAGGTTGTGGGTTGGGTCCCTGGTTGGGGTGGGTACGGCAGCAACTGATTGATGTCTCTCTTGCCCTCTTCCTCTCTGTCTAAAATCAATAAACATGTTTTTGGGCTGGGGGGGAGGAAGCAAGTCATTCGGTCCAGCTCACACTCAGAAGGGATTACACAGGGGCTTGAGTACCAGGAGGCAGGGATCATCACAGAGGCTGTCCACCACACGGTCTTGTAGCCACAGCCATGTCTTGAACTTCCCTAAGGCCATATTTCTTAATGTTTATTGACTTTAGAGAAAAAGGGAGAGATAGAGAAACATCAATGGGAGAAGGAAATATGGATTGGTTGCCTCTCATAGGCGCCCCGAATGGGGATCAAACCCACAACCTGGCTGTGCCCCCTGACTGGGAATTCAACCCCCAGCCTTTTGGTGTAGGGGTCGGTGCTGCAACCAACTGAGCCACGCCAGCCAGGGCAACGTCACATTTCCTTGACTCCACCTTGGATTTGACCTTTGCCATTAGGCCATTCCTTGTTTTGAGAGTTTTGTCCCCTGGAAAAGCTAGAAAAGACAAATAGCTTTATTTCAAATCCAGGGAGTCTTAGATTCTTTGGATTTGCTGTCAATCATATTCATGATGGAACACTTCCTTTTTTTTTTTTTTTTTAGCTCATCTCACTTCTCTTGTGCTACATCATTATCATTAGCACCAAAAAGAAACCCTTTGACCCTTCAACCGCCTACCCAAATATCCCTGGAGCCAGATCCACATGCTCAGTAGGTGTTATTTCTATCTCCCACGTAACACAGGCTAATTTGGCTAATTGTCCTTTCAATACATGCATGTGGTTCCCCTCTCTCCAGCCTGGAATAAGAACAGTCTCCCTGCCCGTCAATAATGCTCTTCACTAGCAGACTCGCAGTTCTTCCAGCTTCTATCCACCACCTGAGCCCCAAGCCACTGCCGCCTGCTTCAGGTTTCTGTGCCAGCCCGACCTCACTTGTGGGTGTGCAATCGTGTGTCAGTTACCTATTGCTGCGTAACAAACTGCCACAGAATGCAGTGATTGCGCATAAGAGCGCTGAGTCTTGTGCTAACGGTTTTGCAATCTGGGCACAACTCAGAGAAGGCAGCTCACCCCCTCACAGGCAACATCAGGTGGGGCGGCTACACTGATGGGGCTGGATTATCCACTTCCAAGACAACTCACTGATGAGGCCGGCAACGGGTACCGGCTGTGCACCGAGGGAGCTGGGCTGGGGCTGTCGTCCTCCTCCCTGTGGGCCTCTCCACATGGCTGCGTGGGCTGCCACCAGCAACTGCAGGGAAGTGATTGAATCTCGGAACTATTTAGGAGGTCAAGATCAGGAGGATGTTGCACAACCATGTGAATATACTTCATCCTGCTGAACTGTACACTGAAAAATGGCTCAAATGGCAAACACTGTGCCGTGTGTTTTTTTTTAGCCACAGTGAAAAAGTAATAAATACATCAAGGGAAGACGGTGACGGCCGGGAGGTGGGTGGGAGCAGGGCGAGGGAGAAAGAACTATCATGGATGACAAAACCCAATAAAACAGACTCTGGTCCCCAAGAACTGTTTTAGGTCCAGCATAAGAGTTAACAGTCACAACACATGTGGTAGATACTGCAGCTTTCTGCTGTCAGGCTCACATTGAGGCAAAACCCATGCCTCAAAGCCGACCTTTATGCCTGAGATTCCCAGAGAGAAACGTTTAAGTCATAATTATAGGTTTCGACTTCTTAAAGCATGCCTCAAAAGGAACAGTGTGAGAGAAGCAGAGATGAGCGACAGAAACCACAGGTGCACACCACCTTCCCCTAGCGGTCCAGCGTGTGACCTGGCGGGCCACAGCAATGCGGCAGGGTGGCGGGCAGAACGCAGGGCAGATGTTTCTTGCTCGTTAGCTGTTTTCCTAGGATATAAAGTCCCTTTGTTATAACTCTTGGTGTGTCTGGAAACTATTGCTACTTAGGAGATACCACTTTTGGAACAAAACAGGTCACAAAGATCATTTACATCCTGAAGGAATGTCCATTCTCCCCCAGCCCCACCATCTCACACACAGTCAAACTCCCCACATTCGCAAGGTCTGATAAATAGCCAAATTTACAGATTTTTATTGAGTTCCGTTGGCAACACCACCCTATTGTTCTTCCAAATGTGTCTAAACTATTTTTAATGGAAAGGACAAACGAGGAGTGTCCCCCCCCGTCTACAGGTGTGTTACCTCCTCCCCGCACGCTTTTCTGAACTTCGAGGTCACCGCTGACTATATGTGAGGTCTCTCAGATCTCTTGTCAACTGCCTGGTGTGTCAGCTGACTGGGCGAGTGGTGCAATTTCATTTTTATTTCTTGAAATCTCACCAGGCGTCCGCTCCGCACAAGCTCGCTAATCTGGGGTTTCCAGATACAACGAAGACCACGGCCATGAATCTTCCAGGTGTCCCGCTCCCCAGTCTCTACACCTGGAGACCCTTCCGTGAATTCAGACCTTCCTCCCCATCGTGGAAGGCTCTAATGTCATTCAAGCCTGAGAATCGAAACTGATAAGACAATGTGTTCGTTCACTCAAAAATAATTATTGAGAGCCTACTACGCATGAGGCACGGTGTAGGTATTGGGTACGCAGCGATGAACAAGCCAAACACAGATCCTCTCTTAAAACTTATCCTTGTTTTTTATCCCAGAGATTTTGGACTTTTAACAATGGACAAAGTGCTGGCTTGGCTTAAAGACAAAGGAATCAGGTTCTAGTTTGGAAGGAAGCCACGTTTCCTTGGGTGGGGTTTGGGGAGGTTCTCTTAGCAGCCGGGAATCACGCTCTTTCACCCCCTTCATAAATGGAGTCTGCCTGGAACCACCAATGACTAAATCAACTGTCATTTTTCTTGGGCCTTTGCCAGGCTCCAGCAAGACAATGCCTTTCTGTGAGGAACGTTCGGTAAGAAGCCAGAAAGGCCAAGGAGAGGAAAGAGCTGGCATGGCTTGGTCGGCACAGGGGCCCAGGACCACCCCAGGACCAGGCACTGCTCGGGAAGACATTGCCCCCTCGTGGCTCCTCATATAACCCGCGGGACGGACTGGAAGTGGAGAGGGCTGTCCGAGTTTCCAGGTTAATTGCAACCCTTGCCTCCTCTGCACTTCAACTGTATTTGAATAGTCTGGGTTTATTTTCACCCAGGGCACACCTTTCTCTTCTCACGGCGAGAAATGACATCGTGACAGCAATTCAGTCTTTATCAAAATCTCCAGACCGCCCTCCCCACCAAGAACAATCCGGTATGGGAATCACTGCTGTTTTTCTCTTCGAATGCTGTTAGAAAGCAGGTGTTTTGCTTTCCACAATTTGCACCAGGACCTGCGAGTGTGTTGCCGTGCAGTTGTTTGGGGTTATCTTGTCGCCACAACACGGCTTCCAACTCCCCAACGCGGAAGCGTTATCTTCAGCCCCCACCGCCTGGCTGCCCCGTTCCCAGCAACGCTTTCCCCGGTTGGTCAAGAATGTTCCTTGGGGTGGGGGAGGGGGGGAGAGAAACTGCAGCAAGACAAATAATTAGAAACTGTGATCGTGGCTGTGCTGGAAAGGAGCAGCACGCTGGGAGACAGAGTCCCTGGGAGTGGGGAGGGAGGCAGGACCTGCGGATGGACGGCGTTTTCAACTTTTGTGCTTGTAGCACCCACGTTTAAACAAACTTAAGTTTTACAGTCCTGGGAAAGTTCTCTTCGGTCCAGGACTAAGTGGAAATTTCCTCAGTGATAAGGTGGACTTCCACGCATCGTAAACGTAAGCTGAGTAAGAAAGGGCGCCAGGTGCTACGCTCTACCGACCTACAACCTCCTCCACCAGCCACCCCCCCGGGGAGATGAACAGGGTTGCTCCCATTTCACAGGTGAGAAAAGAACACCGGGCGGTCTTCCCGAGGTCGGCGCCAAACGAGCCTCGTGCTCCGACCTCCCAGAAGGCCCAGCCCCTTTCCTTAATCTCCTTGGACCCTCCTCTGCAGGTCATCTGCACTGGCCCCCAGTCCCCCTGGCCAGCAAGTCTTTCTCAGGAGTCGAGACGGTACAGCAGGTAGCGCACTTTAAAAACTGTAGGATTACAGAAGATAACCTGGGCGAGAGAGTTGTCTTCGGGGAGGACCTCTCAAAGGAGCCAGACAGACAAGCCAGGTGAAGAGATAATTCCAGAACAGTGTGATAGGAGCTGGGAGAGGGATCTGAAATGAACCGGATTCACCCGCAGCCTAGTGGGGAGCAAGGCGGTGTCTGAGGACCCGGCGTGGGAGGGGGGGGGCTTGAAGCTGCGCCTTAGAACGCGGGCGCTGGCCGCCCCCGAATGTCACTGGAGTTCTCGCCTCCTGTCACTTGCAGCTGCCGACTAGGGAGGGAAGACATGGGTCTAACCGGGTACTGAAAAGGAGGGCTTAGGCTGAGGCATAGGAGTGCAAACCCCTGGTGAGAAGCCAGCAAACAAAAGTAGCACACTTCGCGCTGGTCGCACGGGCAGGGCCTGGCTCTCCGAAGCCCCGCACCAAGCTCCCACGCACCGCCACACCAGGTCGCCAACTCAGGCCCCGCACAGCCACGGGGGCCGGACTAACCCCGAGGTTACCCGGAGGACCCGGCCCTCCCTCCTGCCCGCGCCCTAACTCTCCGACCTACCGCGAAGCCGCGGGCTGGGGGCCCGCCGTGTCCCCCGCGGCCCGCAGCCCCTCCCCGGCGCACGCCTTCGGGCGCCCGGCAGCGGCCCTGGGCGCAGCCCCTCCTTTGGCAGGGGGCTTCGGCGTCCTCGTCCGGTCCCTCCCGGCGACAGCCCGCTGCCCCGTCCAAGGAGGGCGGAGGGAGGAGGAGGAGGAGGAGGAGAGGGAGGGGAGGAGAGAGGGGAGGGAGGAAGGCGAGAGAAAGCGAGCTGCTCGGATCCCGGACTTCCCAGAGCCTTCCTGGAGCGCGCACCCCTCTGCTCTCGGGTCCCAGCGTCCCAGCCGCGGCCCTCTGCTCCTCACCTCCTCCTCCTCCTCCTCTTCCTCCTCCTCTCGCCCCCTCCCTCCAGGCGCTCCGGCTGCCGCAGCCCCCAGCCCCTGCTCGACCACGTCCCCAACTCTCTGGGGTCACTCCCGGGACGCGCGTCCTCGCCCCATCCTTTCTTCCTTCCTCCCCTCGCGCCCGCCCGCACTCTCCAGGTCTCCCGCCCGGGTCCCGATTGTCTCAGTCGCCTCCCCCGTCGGCCGGCGCCTCGCCCTGCCCGGAGTCTCCCTCGCACTTCCTGAGTCGCCTGCGCCGCGGTCGCGCCGCGCCCGGGATCGCGAGCCGCCGCTGCCCGGCTCCAGCCCGCCGCGCCCGGGGAAGGGAAGAGCGGGCGAGCGCGCCCTCGCCCAGCCCCGCGCCCCAGCCCAGCCCGGCGAGGAAGGACCGGGAAGATGAACAACGGCGTCAAAGCCGAGAAGGAGAACACCCCGAACGAGGCCAACCTTCAGGAGGAAGAGGTACGGGCGGCTCGGTGCGGTGGCGGGTGCGACCGGGGACGCCGCACTTCTGCGAACTGCGGGCGGAGGCGGCGGGGCGCGGGTCCCGGGGCGCCGCGGTCCGGGGGTCGGGATCGCCCCAGAACGTGGCCCCGGGAGGGCGTAACCTTAAAGAGGGTGTTTTTGTGGGTGCGTGCCTAAAATTGCGTAACTTTGAGGACTTTTCGGAGACTTGTAGGCATAATGAACAGCTTTGTTTGCCCGTGATTGTAAAAGCGGAATCGAGAAGTGACTCCCGGGTGACCTCAGATTATTGGGACCCGAAGGGCCCGAACTTCTGCGCCTGGCGCTGTGAGCTTTGGGGTGTGTTTGTGTACGTGGTTTCAGGAAGAACTGGGGGGAAGTTTGTCTTAAAAGATACCTTCTGTTCCCTGCTCCCCCCCCCCCCCCCAGGATGAAAGTTCTTGGTGAACTGTCTTTAGTGCTGAGGCTTTGGGATTAATAGATAACTCCTGTGCAACATTCCTCTCGGATGAGTCAAAGACCCCGACCGAACCTGGGTGATTAGGTTTTGTAAATTTAGAGCGACGCGGTCGTGAGGAACGGAAGGGAAAAAAAAAAAAGTTAAAACTTGACCACTTACCAAGCGGTCATCGAGGCTGTTTTAGAAGGACTTTGACTTCTGAGCGCAGACTCCATCGGTGGGTCCCAAGTCACTGAAAATGTGGCGGCTGCGCAGCGAGCGTCCCTTTGATGGAAGCAAAATTCAGCAAGGGTAGGAGGGGACTTCTGAACACAATTCAGAATGTTGTCTTCAGAATATTCGTGGCGTCCTCTACAGTGGTTCTGTTCCTGCAGGCACATTACCTGGAGTCCAAGGAGCAGTATTTTCTGTTTTAACATCCCAGTTGCTTGAGTTCTTAAACATCCTAAAAGGAACTTTAGAACAGAAAATGTGCATCTAGGTATGTTCTGTAAAGCATTCGTACAGGTGTTGCATCCAGACACATGAGGTTAGCAGAATGGTACACTGATTCTAAATCTGTTAGGATGTTGAGATGGTTACCAGAATGCTGTGTTATGTGCAAACTAAAATTCTGGTAATGAAACCAAACATTGGGGAGGATTCAATAGATACATATAAAGCCATCTGCACAGTGTCCAGTTGTAAAATGGGAACTATTACTGTAAAACGGGAACTTATTTAAGTGGCGGAGACAGGAGAGACCTAAGACCCTGAGAACTAAATCAAGGCTTTGCTCTGAGCACATTTGTGAGGGGCATGGTGGTGTATCTTAGGTGAAGGGCAGCAAACCACCTCAGGAAATTGCCTGTTGGATCACAAGACTGTTCCTTTGAAAAGTGTTGCTTCCATCCTTCTTTTTAACTTCAAGCGGAGAAGCAGTATTGCCATTTCCTTTTTCAAAGGTGAAGATTGAAATTTCAAGTTCCCCATGTTCTTCTTGAACCCTACCTGCTGCTTTGATATATATTTTCTCTACCATTGAAACAAAATGTAGAAAACAATGACAAGTTTGCCTTTTTTAAAGAATTGCTATGTTTAATTCATCCTAACCCATCGAGGTAATAACTGCTCCAGAAACCTTTCTATTTTGATGAGGTTGTCAGTGTTTGCTTCTGAGGGTGAGAATGTATTGTACGAAACCATCTTTCTCTGTTCACCCAATTAAGAACACTTGTAAATAGAAAAAGTGAATCAGGCACACACACCAATGGTTTCTTTTTCTATTATCATTAATTAATATTATTATTATTATTATTATTACTATTGCTTTTGATAGGTGGTAAAGAGGTTTGAGTGTCCCCAAACCATAATAACCGACTTAATTCGACAAAATTAAATAGAGAAAAGTCAGGTTTTTCTGCCTGACCTTTCTCTGCCTACCCGCTGATGGGTACTGAGGTATCGTCTGCCCTGGTTACTGGTCACTGTTACTGTTACTGTTTACCATGTGAGGTTGTGTCCAGATGGGACCACAGGCCGTCCCAGTACAGGCGCTGCCTCTCACCTGCCCTGTAGCCTGACTGGTTCTTTTCAGGTGGGAATGGCGTCTGACTTTCCCAGCTGTCGGTAGTTTTAGCAAGTTACTGTTGTTTGAGAAATAAGAGGACGGTTAGGAAGATTCCAGAACCCAGGTTGCAGGAGAGGAAAAGTAGGTTGATCTGAACATGCAGGTAATTGTGCCCTGATTCCCTGTTTTGGGTTTATGTTTTGATTTCAAAGAACTCCCAGCCTCTTTTGTCTAACCCCGAGAGCCGCAAGTCAAATAAGGAGTGGTTTCTGTGAGTCCCACCAGTGTGCTCAGCATTCTACAAAGCCACCACACTGGATCCTTTCCCCTGCCCACCCGGCAACCGGCAGTGTGTCCTCATCTACGAGTCTTGGCCGAGGAGGACTCCAGTCAACAGCACCTTCAAACAGAACGTCTATGCACATAGTGACGAGAGAGGAAAACGTGTTTTGTTGTAGTTTATGGCGGTGGTTGAACTGATGGGGGAGAGAGGGTCCAATCCTCATTGAAAGAAAATGGTTTATTTTATCGATCATCAGGGTAGTTTAGGATTTCTCTGCTACGTTATAGAATCCAAGAGTGTTCTTTGTTTGTTTTTTAAATGAGATCCTTTTTATCTTCCTGGGCATTTTATTCCTTCTGGAGAGCTTCTAGAGCTTCGTGTGAAATAATTGATGCAGGAATACTTACGTGGTTTCAACTGTAAAGATTAAACAGTCTAGGATTTAGGAGGATTTTTGCAGTTTTTCAGGGTTGGGAGTTTGTGAGAACTTGGGCAGGACATAGACTTCTGCTCTGGATAATACTTAAAAGTTTGAGAACAAAATAAAGATTTGGCTAACCAACCCTGTAAGAGATAATGTAGCTGGCTCTCTGACTCGTAGTACGCTACACGCTATGAAATATTCCTATGCAAGTTGTTCACATGAAGGAAGAAGACGAGTTGTCGAAACCTGGCTGGGAGCTGAGATTTCCAAGGCCGATGTGTGTGTAGGGCAGCATACTATGTCCTACATCATTTTACAATTAATAAGCTAATTCTCAGAATTTGCCTCTGGTTTTATACTAGGCAGTGTTCTCTTGAGACACCACCTTTGGCTGTTTACCCATTGCTTTGAAAAGGAGTTTTTTTATTGTTGAGGTGCTGGTGTTACAGGGGAAAATATTGGAGCCAAAATATTGGAGCCACGAAGAAAATTGTTTGTTAGAATTGACACCAAGTAAGGGTACCCATGTCAGTTTGATTGGAGCATTAAGATGATTGTACCTTATGCCTTGGAAAAAGCACAGAATGGTTTTATATACCAAGTCTGGAGTCTGTATTACTCCAGCTCCAATCTAATACAATAAACCTGCACTGTAGTCATAGAGTAGGATTTGTGGCAGGGTTTTGGGTGGAACTGTGGTGACTTCATAGTAAAGTGATGCTGTAAAACCACTGCCAGTGTTGGGTGCACTTTTGTTATTTTTCCAGTGGTGGTTTTAAAATTTCCTTGATAAACCCTTAGGCTCATGTGCTTTGCTTCGCGTGGTGTTTGTTGATTGGCTACTTTGGATAGAGAGGGGTTTCTTTTGGACATGCTTTTATATATTTGGGGGGGTGGGTTCACATTAATTTTGCTCTGAGGACAAATGTGATCAGTGTTGGGGTGGGGGAGAAGAAATATTTTGGTGGCTTTAAAGCTACAGAAATGTATTCTGTCATGGTTCTGGAGGCCAGAAATCTTAGCATGAACCTGTCGGGTCCAGCACGTTCCCTTTCAATGCTGTGTAAGAGAATCCGAGTTTGTCTATTCCAGCTTCTGACTACGTTTTAACTGAGGGGTTAATCAATGTTAGACATTAAAAGAAAAGAGGAAATTTAAACGTTTTATACTATGCGATGCCAATTCTTTCAAGAAATACCATATAAAACCAAGTATTACTAACAGTTATCTGGTAGGTCATAAATCATTTTTTATACCGAGGCTTTTCTGTGCTTTCTGAATTTTCTAAAATGAACAGGTGAACAGAAAACAAAATCTGTTGGCTTTGTCGATTTCTGTAAATTTCCTCTGCAGTATCTGTAAGTGTCACAAAAACACACTTGAGTTGGGTACTTTTTGTTGCTTCCACAAGCCTCTCTGCAGGAGTCAGATCTCTTCCTGTCCTTACAGCCTTTCTTCCCAAGGTTTCTGTCAGTCATTCCTTTGTCCCATCGCATTTTAGTGATCTTCACCAGTGCTCCTTGTTCTCCCTGCTTTGCCAATCCAT
Organism: Artibeus jamaicensis; assembly: GCF_021234435.1. NCBI lineage: Eukaryota > Metazoa > Chordata > Mammalia > Chiroptera > Phyllostomidae > Artibeus > Artibeus jamaicensis. The sequence goes on along the minus strand of NW_026522056.1, from coordinate 14,077,217 downwards.
CCCGACACCACAACGCTGGGCCCTCTCATACCCCGACCCCTCCAGCACTCATCCGTCCCCACAGTGTAAGGTCCGTTCAGGATTGCCCTGTCGTACCTCAGCACTCTGCACAGCATTTGCTCCAGCCACCTTTTTCACCTCTTGATTGAGCCTGGGCTGCGGTCGAAGGAGGAGTCCAATTTCAGCCTACATTTTTTGCAGGATCTCATCACCTGAATGTCCCAATCCCAGAGCGATGATTTTCCCCAGAATTCCAGTTATCTCTCTGTGTTATCTCCATTGAACTCCTGAATCAATACCTCCCTTCCTGTAGTTTCTTTTTAAAAAAAGATCAGTGCCATCTTATAGTATTGCCAATATAGAACAGGTACCCATAGATAGTACCCCAGCACCAGAGAAGTACCACACACAGTTGGAAGCTACACACACACACACACACACACACACGTGCATATAATTCTTTATAAATGCATAACTGATAAACATATGAAATAGCCTTATTGGTAGGGTTGGAGCTGATGGCTTTTTATAGGTAAGCTGTTAAAAAGCAGCCCTTGTTTATGATTGCGATCTCTTGCCTGTAGGGGATTTAGAGATGTCCTGGATGGATCAGCTGGGAAATCCACTCCCTCCACCTGCCCTCAATAAGCCTCCATTTTTAACTGAGGGGTTAATCAATGCACAGGTGAGTATGCCGGGTCCTCCCAGCAGCCACTGCCAGTCTGGGTCTGCTCATTCCGAGGTGCATTTGAGTTTTAACTATGAGAATCTGGTTTCTCCTGTGGAACTCACTTGGATTTGAACATGGGCTCCTCAGAGCCTTGGTGGAAGAGCACAGGGCTCCCCCAAGTTCCCAAACAAGCCTGCTCTGTGTGACAGCCACTTCGGAATGTTTGTGCTCAGTTTCATTTGGCACCTTGGTGTCTGCCTGGGGGTGGGGAAAAGGGAATGCAAATGTCCCTCTTGAACAGTGCTTGCTTTGGTCAAAGAAAAAACTTAGGAAGGAATGAGGGGAATGAACCTTCATAATAGCGGTAGCCAGAGTGGCTGCATGGCTCAGTGGGCTTGAGGCCACGTGGGACCGGATATTTAAATTGATCTGTAGTAGTAACAGCATATCCTCCCTGCGGGGAGGAGCTTACTTGATGTCTGGGGGTAACTTGGGTACCGTGCTTTAAGGTGCCTTGGAAGACACAACAGCTTCAGTGTATTGTGTGTTTGTTGAGATGGGGAGAAGGGGAATTGCTGGACTGCATATAAAAAGTACACATATAACATCAGTGCACATCTTTGAGTTTATCAGAATTAAGTTGCCTGGTTTGTCATTTTTACTGATAGCTGGAAAAAAATTACTGGAATAGTTGATCCTATGACAATTTCAGAACTCTTTTTACCCATTCACTCAAGAAATGGTCGCTAACTTTTGAGCGTTTACTGTGTGTCGAGCCATGGCCAAGCATCTGGTGTTACATTATTTCATCCTCACAACAAGCTGATGTGGGCATTAACCTTGATGATCCTCATTCATTCGATGGGAGCCACTGAGGCTGAGTAACTGGGGCCTTCTTGTGCAGATTCTGGGGGCGCCGTGGTCTGTGAGAGGTGGTCCTGGCGGTTAGGGCGATCAGGTATAATAAAGCACTGTATTACAGCAGGAGCACAGTTCACACTGCAAGGAGCAGAGGGTGATGGAACTGTGTCAAGGGAAGCTTTGAAAAGATGTGACATTTGAGCTAAGTCTCCATTAAGATTTACCCAGATGAGGAAAAGGGTTGAGATAATGGGAAAGATTGGCCTATATGAAAATACAGAGGCTTAAACAAAAGGACCCTTCTGGAGAAGCGAGGTGCAGGAGAGGAGGGGAAGAAAGGATGAGGCTGGGGAGGGAGTAAGGCGTCAGTGGGGAGAAGATGGAGGAGCTGGCCTCTCGTGCCCGGAGTCAGACTCCATCAGGTGACAGCAGCTGCTGTGCGGCGGGCCCCTGGCATTCTGGGACGTTGCAATGGGAGAGGGGATGCAGCAGTGCTGGGAAGAGCTGTTTGTTGAGAGTCCTGATGTGAAAGTAAGGCAGCACCTGGTGGTGGCCACTGAACCAGGGGCAGGAGGTATTCATTATGGGGCCTCATCGTCGTCAGGTGCTCAGGAGGGAAGGCACGCTTCATTTGGGAAGCCTCTCGGGTTTCTCCAGTGGACAACCAGCTACAGGTGTCTGTGTTTGTAGAAATAGAAAACAGTGGGGTTGAGAGGGAAAGCGAAGTGGGCAAAGGAGGTGAAGATGGTGGTTTTGCGATGGAGAGGTTCGACCTTGAAAAGCGATTTTTCAGAACGGTTCAAGAGTCTGTAGCTGGTAACAAGTGGTGGGCAGTGTGAAGAGGCCTGTGTGGGTAGGCAGCAAAAAAGAAGTACGTTGTATTTAAAACCCTATCTATGTAAAAAAGTGCTTGAGAGGTGGGGGGGCACACTGGAAATTCTTGGGAAAAATTACAGCAAAAAATGTAAAGCACCCTTTAATTTAGGAACATACAAATGTATTGCGTGTAACCTGCCTAATTATAACGTAACAGCATTTGTATCCGTATCTGTTGGAAAGAGTAAGGGGAGGAGCTTAGAAAAATCTAGGTGTGTATATAGAATTTTTCAAGCACTTTTTCGTTTTTTATATTTGCTTTCATCTACGGTCTTTGGAAAGTATTGTCTTCTGAAATTTGCAGTTAATTCCCAGGCCATTACCCACTTCTCCCTGAGGCACCCTCCCCACCTGCAAGGAAAGACAGAGCTACCAGGTTTATGGATGGGTTTGGGCAGTAAAGGTGGGCGGCCCCGAGAGGCTGGAGTGTTTTTCTAAGAAAATATTTCCCCAAATTGGTTTGTTCTTTTTTGAAATTCTTTGGGGTAGGGGTGAAATAGTAAAATGGCCCTTAGGCCGGAGACCACTGTCATCTCTTCTGTGGGTCACATTTTTAATCGATTCATTTCGTGCTTTCCAAAATGTTGTTTGCCTTTTCCACCCACCAGTGAGGCTCTGCTGGTGGATAAGGAAAAATACAAGGGAGTCTGAGAATTTAAGACAATTTGCATTTGTATTTCTGGTAGGTCTTAACCCTACTGCAGCCATTATGATGCATATTATGTAGAATAGTGGAGAAAAAGGAAATAGCAGTAATAAATGCCAATCACACCAGGAAGATTAGCTCCAAATTCCGGCCTGTAACACGGTATTGTCACACAAATTTAAATGCTAAGAGAACCCTGGCTGCAGCCTCGCTCCATCCTCTGCACCCCTTGGATTTGGCAGAGGTGTGTGAGGGGTGAGAAGCCCAGCAGTCTCAACGCTGAGGCGCATCTCACCAACCCAAAAAATACCTCGGAGGCCAGTTTCTACTTTGAATTAGCTGTTACTTCCCATGAGCTGATTTTTAAGTGACATTCCTCTGCCCTTCCTGAATTATGTCACCAGGTAGCTATGCTGGCAGGTGGTCACATTACCCTAATAGAAAACTCAAAGATGAAAGAAAAAAATGTTTTCCCTTGAACCCTCAGAGTCCTGTTTTGTGAAGATTTCTCCTGTCCTCACCTGTAGTACGGATAGCTGGGGCCTCGTGAGAGAGGGTGCAGCCTAGAAAGTGCTATCTTGTTACAGAAGTAGCAGAATTTCCTTTGTGCTCAGAGGGGAAGTGCTACAGAAGTGTCATTGCTTCACCCAGCATGTGTGATTTACAGGACTTAAAATGTGTTTGTTTCCTAAGAGAGGCATCTGTTTTTCAATGCAGTATCCCTGTAAACCGGCAGGATGTGTTTTGGAGCTGGGGGGGGGGCAGGCGGGGACAGGGAGGGTGAGATGACTGGTGGGGTGGAAAGTGACGCACACAGGCACTCTCTCTGTCTCTCTGTCTGCCTCTGTCTCTCTCTGTCTTTCTCTGTCTCCCTCTATCTCCCTCTATCTCCCTCTGTCTCTCTCTCTCTCCCCCGTTCTGGGCTTGCCCTGGGATGCTGGGGGGATACGACTGAAAATGTTGGTAACTGCTTCTCCCAAGGGCCTTACTAGTTGGTAGAAAGAACAAGGGAGCTGGCTGCTGGAGTCTACTCGGCCACTACTGGGCCGTGCTGTTGTGTGGGATTCTGCCCTCTGCCCACCCCACTTTTTGAAGCCCAGTTCGTTTTCAGGGACCTTGAAGCGTTTTCCCACAGATGAGCGAAAGAATTGTTAGAGCTGACTTAGGCCCAGACCATTTTGGGCTCTCACATTTCCTTTTGGTCTCATTTAATCTGTAAGGAAATTAATAGGAGGGAAAATTGAAGATCCAGGTGCATATCCAAATATAATCAGACTTGTAGAAGCATTTATGGATTTTGTTTTTTGCACATTAATTCATTAAGCATTTACTGAGTAGGGTCTACTCTTTTAAACATTGCACTTTCGCAAACCAAATGAGGTGTCATCATCCCATGTTTAGGATCAGAAAACCGAGGGATTAAGTAATTTGTCTAAGGTTTTACAGCTGGTGGGTAGGAGCTTAGAGCGTCTCCACGTGATGTGTGTGTGCCCAGCTGGTCTCTGACCTCACCCAGCAGGAAACGCAGCCTTACTCATTCTGCCTCAGCTGCTTGGGCCCGATTTAGGGCCCTGCAACTTGCTTGCCAAACTTGCTTCTGCCTCAGGGCCTTTGTGCTGGCCCTTCTGGCTGCCTGGAAACTCTGCATCCACACGTTGACAGGACAGCCTCTTCCCGGGATTTCAGTTCCTCTGTTACCCAGAGAGACCTTTGACCTCCAAGTTGGAAAACACCACCTTCCCAACTGCCATTACATCGCCCCTGGTTTGTTGTCCAGAGAGCACTTCTTCGTCACTGATGTTACCTGTGTACTTACTCATCTTACTCTCCTGGACTGTGACTGACTGGTTGCAGGGACCTCAGTCTTAGGGCTGTTTAAACTCACCCCCCACGTATAGTGCCTGAAACTGCTCGATAAATTTGTCATTTTTAAATGGATAGACTACCAACTAACCTGTCAAACTCAGGCCTGTACAATACACCACATCATCATAAACCCTTTCCAGCAGTTTTTAGATTAAATTTTAATTATTGCTGCCTTCAAGGTGATAATTTCTAGATCTCCATGCCACTTAATTATATCAGAAAGTACAATTATCACAGCTTTTAAAAAATTCTCACCCGAGAGCATGCTTACTGATTTTAGAGAGAGGGGGAGGGAGGGCTAGAGAGAGGGAAAGAAGCATCGATCGTACCCAGTTCCAAACCTACAGCCTAGGCATGTGCCCTGACCAGAAATGTGACCTGTGACCCTTTGGGTTATGGGGGTGAAGCTCCAACCAACTGAGCCACAGTGGCCAGGGCTGCTTGTCACAGGTTTGAAGCCAGAAATTGGGGATGATGGTCAGTGACATATCCCTTGCAGGGCGTGTGTGGGGAGGGTTAGGGGTTATATGCAGTTGTTTTTCACACACAAAAGGATCCTTCTTTCCCTTGGTGCAGTTAGAATGGAAACAGTCCGTAATTCCCAGGACCGGGAGTGAAATGTGGGCCTGGCGTGGGGTGACGAGTCAAGAGCAGGGCAAGATGAACTCGATTCCTGGTTTGCAGATGTGAGTGGGGGCTCGAAGGGTTAATGTGGGTAACCCAGGTGGAATTGATTCAGAGGTGGACTCACACTCTCCCTCCTCCGATTCAGCTGTGCCCCGGCTCCCTGTGCTGGCTTGTGCTCCGCTCGCCTACAGAGCAGAAAGGCACACAGCTCAGGGTGATGCAGGCTTCAGCTGGACAAATCCAGCCTGCAGGCACCTGCGTGCAGCCAGGAGGGTGCGTCCAATCTGGGTTTGTGAACCTTTACAGGGTGGCCTCACAGCCGCTTTTTACACCCAGCGCTCAGGCTCACAGGCTCGGGAGCTGTTTTTATTCATCGGAGGGCAGAACAGATGACATTTCAGGATGACAGAAATGTAAGTCATCGTTCCTTTGCTCACCGGACTGCCTGGTAGTGGGCCACATTACTGCACTCACGGAAATGCAGGCCTCCGGGTAGTCCTCATTCGTGGGTTCATGTCACAATACTTGACCTTGAGCAAACTTTTAAACTTTACCAGCATCCATTGTCTGAGAGTCTTAGAACCAATGGTTTATAAATCCTTGTATCTGTCTGTTCCTGATGAAATCATCAGTCCTCCTTCCCCTTATCTCTCTTCTCTGAAGGACCCAGGACAAGTCATTAAAGCTGTTTTACCTTTGACAAGTTATTGCAGCCTGTTTCCTGAACTACATTGTAGGGATTGGGCAGACAAGACCTGCTCTGCATTCAAGGAACTGTTCACTCCGCTCCCATTTCCCTGCTCCTTCCATGTTCCATTAGCAGTGGGGGCGGGGAGGGGGGCGACGCGGCTTGCCAGCCCACAGCCATCTGGGGAGGGGTAGGCTTTTGTGGGGAGAATGGTGTGAAGTCTGAAATTCGTTTTGTTTTTTATTAAGAAAATGCCTCTCCCTGAGAAATGGGTGGGAGTTTCTGGGTGTGCACCACCGGCAGGAAATGACCCTCTCTAAACAAAAGGACTCTCTAAGCCCCATCCTGTGTCTTTGTGTTTTGAGGAGGATTATGCAGAAAACCAGAACTAAGATTAATCTCTGCTTTAGCCATTCTGATGGGGAGGAGACAGAAGATCCCTTCCTCCCTTTTCTCCTAAGTGTCCAAGTGCCAGGCGGGACCACAGAAGTCAGCACCGCGAAAGCTTCTCCGGGGAGTGTTACCCCCAACAGGCGAGAAGGAACCAGGTTGGGCAGAACGATCCCAGCAAGACAATTTAGCTTTAACCTTGGCTTTCAGCCTTTGCTTGAAAAACTCATCACCAGCAAAATGCAGAAATATGGAGTAGAGGGAGGAAGAGAAAAATGTTGTATGATCTGTTTCTTTATAAGCAAAGACATGGGGTGCTAATAATCAAATACCCTATAAATACAAAATAGGATATGAAGGGCCTCTCTTAACTCCCCTTTATTTTTGTAAATCTAAATTGGCGACCTGACAGTGGGAGTGACTTCTGCTTCGTAACTAGCCGGGCGCTGTGTTAGGTCGTGGGCCGATGAAGGAGCACCTGGCCCTGCTCCCTTCTTAGAGATGTTTCCCCTGTGCACTTGAAGCTGGGTCTCTGTACAGCAGGGTCCTGAATTTATATTGCTAGGAAGGGAGTTAGGTCTTACCGAAATTGTTCTGCCTTTACAACTTCTTGCTCACTGATTTGCAGCAAAGAACTTCTTTTCCACTCACCATTTTTTTTTTTTAGGAGTACAAATAAATTCCTACTAAGAATTAGAAACACACATTTCGTTGAAAATGGTTTTGTGGTTTACGTAAGTTTTCAGAACACTCGAAAAGACATCTTTTCAAAGGGAGAAAACATTGTTACACCACTATTTTTTAGGCTGCCCATTGTTAACTATTTTTAGAAAGGCCTGTTGATGTAGCTGGTGGGTCTGTGGGTCAGGGTCAGGGTTACTTTGTAGCTCCAGCCGCTTAACAGAAGTGCAGGGGTAAGATTAAACCTGATACTCAGACCCCAGCATGAAAGGGTTTTGTTTGTACATTAAATGTCTTGGAAAACTGTGTCTTAAATAGGAAGTGAGGGGGGTATTGTTTGAAAGATATGTGACCATTGCTAATTCCAAGGTGGCCAGGGAGAAATGACTCTCATTGAGAGGTTCAGTGTCCGATGTATTGGTAGGTTTTCTTGTTGACAGAAAAACTTTGGAGAAAGGTTTCTGTTGTGATGTTATTAATTTACAGGTATGGAAACAAATACTGATTTAAATTTGTTCTGTAACACCACTTGTACAGAGAAAATATAAAAATACAAGTGATAATTTCTCCATTTTGCTGCGTAGAATTGCGCAGTACATAGCGCTAGAAGTCTGCGTTGACAATCATTTCTGCCTCAGCATTTCCCACTGTCCTGTTTTATGTGGGGTCCGTTTGTGGTTCCAGCGGATTCAGGAATGGAGTGTGTTTGGTGTTATTGGGTGGACAGGTAACTTTTTTTCTGTAGCTCTTCACATTCATACAGCCACTGGTAAACCTTGAATCAGAGTGGAAATGGCCTGATTAGAAATGTGTGTCCATCCTCTCCATGTTCTTACGTGATCAAAGTGCAGCGTCTTGCCCTTTGCAGGACCTGCATCTGATACCATTTGGTCATAGGGCACCCAACCTGCTGACTCCCTGTTACCAACAAAAACGAATGGGGTGGGGGGCGGCGGAGCAAAGCTTCTGAAGTGCTGTGGGGCTTCAAATATTCTGAGTTTCTGGTTTTGGCAGATATACTTGTAGAAGCTTTAATCGCTAATTGTCTCTTCTCTCCCTTTCAGAAAAACCCAAAGTCCTTCTGTCAACATAAAAATTGCTCTTATTTCTATTGTAAATCATGGGCCATGATTATACAGAGAAGTCCCATTGGTGTGAGCGCGTCCTGAAGTCAGCAACAAAGTGTTGTCCTTTCCTTCTACGCTGAGGAAGTCAGTCCAGGCAAAGCTTGGGTGTCACCTGGTGTGGGAGACCGGGCTGTAGAAATCCAGCAGTTCGATCTGGGTCCTCTCACTCATTCTAGGGCTCTGCGAAATCTTCCTACGAACGTGATCATTAAGTTTTCCAAATTGAACTTGTGATCGTATTCCTTGGGAAGCCTGCCCTAAAAACCTCACCTTCCTCCCCATGCCTAGTGGATGGATTTGCAGTCATGCAAACCAGAACATTTCTCATCGAGGGACGGCATTAGAGAGTAAGCGTGTTGTAAGGCCCCGGGGCGGTTTCCCTTTATCTGAAGCTCCAGGGTGGGAGAGGGTTTGCATGTTGTCTGTGGGGCGTCTGTAGTGCCTGCTCCCACAGCAGTGGGCCGCAGTGGACAGCAGAGAGCTCTCTTGGGAGATTTTCGCATAGTTTACATCCTGTTTTGCACTTAATTCCATGAGTCATTTCTCCCAGCCTTTCTCAAAGGAAGGGTAGCGATGTATTGCTTTCTACTTTAGGGATTAAAACAATAATGATAATAAATCCACTGGATTTTCAATTTATTTGATTTTTCAGATTGAGACTACCAAGATTCCCAAGCCATTTGTTCACCTAATTAGATCATATTATGCCTAAGTTCCTTTTCATTATTCCCCCCCCCCAAAAAAAACCCCAAATTTTTTATTAATGGCAAATAAATCTACTCACAGTCTCCCCTCCCTCCCACTGAAAATACAGGTAAGCCAAACAGCTGTCTCCACTTCCTTTCTCCACAGTCAGTATTAACACTTGGGTGTTGATCTTTTTAAAGCCCTTCTCTCTGTGTGTGCACATGGACACAGTCCTCCAGCCCCACACACAGAGTGAGCTCACACCGTGGTAGTGTTTACATTCGGCTTTCAGTGGACAGCGAGCTCAGCGTCTTTGGTGCCGATGGATGTTACTGATTGTGCGTAGCTTGTTTCCGGTTGGCTGTGAACAGTGCCGCACATCCTCCTGGCTGCATTGGCGCAAACACCCACGCTGATTTCCTTCGCTTAAACTTTTTGGAGTGGAATTTCTGGGTCAGAGGGCACACATTCTTTTTAAGACAGATGTCTACTGCCTACTCTCCTCTAGAAGCACTGTGCTGATTTAGACACTCCCACCAGGAGTGTGGGCCGGCCCATTCTCCTGTGTCCCCCGGGGGCACTGCAGTTTCACACTGTTGCAAGGGTTGCTCTCCCCTGCAGAGTTGCCCACGTTTCTGTTCTGTCTGTGATTCAGAATTATTGGCCCCCGTCTGATCTGCCCAACACCTGCATCTTCCACATTGACCTTTGTTTTTTTTAAACCTCATTTCAGGACGTCGCCCCATTGTTTGAGGTGCTGCTGTGGGCACCAAAATGCTTAGCAGGAAGTTTCTGGAACTGCCATTCTTGAGTTCACTGAACTTGCTGAAGGTGTTGATTGATTGATTGTGCGATCTTGTGTAGTGAGTCCTCGGTAGATGTTGCTGGCTATAAACTTAATGTCTGGCGGCCACCGCTGCCTTGGGTGTTCTGTGTGTCTGTGCGACCGTTCATTGAGGGTGTTCCAACATTGGTCAGGTGAGCTAATACCACTGCCAATTAAACTGTATTGTGTGGTTCATTCCCTTTTCAGAGGTGTCACATTGCAGAAATGTGGCAGAACTGTGGGCTGTGTCCTTGCGTCTCTGCTGTTCCGGCCATGCAGTTGGTTTGCTGTTGAGGTGAGGGCCGAGACACTCGTGGACACGGTGGCCCGTTTGACGTGAGTTTTGGCGAACAGCAAGCCAGTTCCATCCCTGGAACTTTTACGCACAGTTAAAACACCTATGGACCATGCAGTGCACCTACTTGTGAAAAGGTTCCTTTTCCCCCTAATATTTTGAAGAGGGGGCCTGGAGCTCCAGCGAGGAAGTGGCCGGAACCACTCCTCAGTCTGCTGTGCGGACCATCAGGCATTCTCCTCCTCCCCCGAGGGTGTTTTCACGGTGGATGCCCACGGTGTACCGGGAGCAGATACTCTCTGAGGAGTGCAGCTAAGGTCTCCCCTCGTGGGCAGGGCAATCACCATTAACCCCAGCCCTCGAGGCCGCCTTAATTGTTCACAGAGCATTCCTGCAGAGCACACACGCCCTCCACACATGTTCTGAGAGTGTGACTCTAGCAAGTGAGCAGATGTAATAGAAACCTCAGTCTTGACTCATCCCGACTGTTACAGATGAGTGGAATTTGCATCTCATTTAGCGTTTACTCTGACAGTATTTCAGGGTAAATTGCCACGGAGGCCATGAAATAATTTATAGGTGCATAGCACCTTTCTCAAAGGAACTGCAAGTTCTTTTGCAAATACAGTAAAACATACCTTCTTTTTTTGAGTCTTTGATTCGGGTTGGGAGAGGGGCGAAGCAGTTGGCGGAGAGAACACTGATACTCGTGCCGAAGAGGTTTGGCGCCCCTGGGGTGCAGTGACTGGTCCCTGTTGGAGAGGAACTGTGAGCCTGGCGCTGTCCTGGCCGTTCAGCAGGGATGTGGAAGTGTGTGCAGAGAAGCCGTTTCCCTGCCTGTGCGGAAGGACCCAGTCAACACGGAAAACAATGGGGAGACCACAGGCGTTCCTGTGGGAACTGACAGCACTGTGTGGTGTAGTCCGGGCTCGGAAATGTGGAGAGAGGTGGTCGTGGATGCGGGTGAAACAGGCTTTGTGGAAGAAAGGGAACTGGTGAGATTTAAATCGGCTGAAAGACGTGGGCACCTTGGGAGGAGAGTGTCACTGTCATAAGGATTTGGAAGTGGGAGTGGTTGTGACAGATTTATACGGCGGGGGGGGGGGGAGCCTCATTTGGCTGTTAATTTTTAATGAATGACTGACTGACTGAATGGTAAAGGTCTGAGGATATTTTAAAGAATTCTGTCCGTCGTCATTGGTTCCCCAGCCAGGGCCTATGCCGTTGGTGACAGATGTGTGGCCTGCAGAGCCCAGTATCAATATGCTAAGACTTTTGCCTTGAAAACAAAACAGAACAAAAATTTGTGCTCTCAAGGCTGCACAAGCTGTTTAGATTAGCATACTGGAGAAAGGACAGCGCTTCCTTTTTTGACTGTTATCCCCTCCACTGCTCTGATGAGGCCATGACTGTGTGTGTTTCTCAGTGTCCTTGTTCTTCCTATTCAGAGTAGCACGGCTGTCGATCCGCCAGGGCGGCACTTAGCATTAGAAACTGAGTATATAATTCCTGGTTGATACAGTCATTCCAAAGATACTAAGCTCCTATTGTATTCAGGCCCTGGCGATATGTTGGGCAGCAAATAGACATTGTCCTTGACCTTCCTGGAACTTACAGTGCAGCAGGGAAGTGTATATTAAACAAATAAAAGCACAAGTAAATATAGACTCACAAACCGATAAGGGCTATGAAGGGAAAGCCTTAACCGATGTGAGAACTAAAGTTGATGGGTAACAGGGAGGCCTCGTTGACTTTGTCCCAGGCACTGGTCCCATCACTGTGCTCTCTGGTCGGTAGCCGCCATCATTATTCCTGACCTACAGGTGAGAACTCAGGCTCAGAGAGTCGAATAACTTGCTCTAGGTCACAGCTAATAGCAAAGCCTGGATTTGAACCTGAGCCGTTGGTTCAAAATCTGTCACCTTACACTAAAACCTCACTGCCAGTCGGGGAATATTCTGTCTTCAGAGAAGTGTATTCCAAGGGGATCAAGAGGTCTCTTGAGTTTAGTACCTGCGAGGAGACTGCTTTCCTAGAGAGAGGAATTTGAGATACGGGACCTGCCTGAGCCCTCACTGGTCAGTGGTGCGGGGACTTCTTTTCAAGGAGCTGAGTCACCCAGTTGGTCATATATGGCAAGTCTAGTTTCAGAAGATCTGGGTGGTCTCTGACTTCTTGCTACAGTCTTTCCCTTCTCACCTGTCCGGACTGTCAGTTAGACTTGCAGAGCCTCAGTGGACTTCCACTCACCCTTAGTCCATTCAACACTAATGGCAAATTCCTCTTCCAAAGCTGTTACTTGCCCTACATCAGGTAGCACCGGAAAACATTCGGAGGCTCCTGGATCATAGCTGATGTGTCTGAACGTGCCCTGAAGACTGCAGAGCCCTGTCCACCACCATTTTTGTGTAGCAGTTGGTGGGTAAGGTCCAGATTGCATTGGCTGAGCACCACACAATTGGGCCCTTCCTCCCTGCTTTCCAAACTGGGTGTCTACTCTCTGCCTCCCCCACACCCCGCCTCCACCCTGGTACTTTGTCTCCTTAATCTTCAACCCAGCAGCTAGTCTGTGAGGGTTACTCTGTTCTTTCTTTTCTTTTTATAAGAACAAATTTAGTGAGGTGCAGTTTAGTCTTCTAAAGGGTATCTTAAAATTAAATTCATCCTTCTAAAATGTACAGTTCATCACTAATTTTAGAACCTTTTTGCTACCTGCCCCCCACAAACCTGTGCTCATTAACCCCTCCTCTCAGCCCCTGGCAACTGCTAATCAATTGTGTGTCTCTGTGGACTTGCCTATTAATAATACATGTCATCCAAGCAGAGTAATACAAATCGTGGCCTTTGTGCCTGGCTTGTTTTATTTAGCGTCCTGTTTTTCAGGGCCATCCATGCTGTGTAGCATGACTTGGTGCACTGTCCCTTTTTATCACCGAATGATACTCCCCTTGTATGGAGGCGCCCCATCTTGTCCCTGCATGCAGAGTTGATGAACATTTGCGTTGGTGCCTCTCCAGGGGCGCCCTGCCCTCACAGAGGCCTTCGGCCTCCTGGCCCTGCCCTTTCTAGTGCCCGGAGTGCTTTCCATCCTCCCCACCCGTTTTCATGTCCTTTCTTCCTGGCTGGGCCCGTGGGCTTTCCTGCTTCCTAGCGACTGTTCTGTCCATCTCTGATTCAGCACACCGAATATGGTACCTTGTATTTTATACTCGTGCATCCTTTCATGCGTATCGACAGATGTTTGCTTGTGTAGGGGTGTGTGTGTATTTGCCGGGCACATACTAGGTAGTTTGGGGCAAAGCAATGAACAAAACAAGCTCAGAGCCTTGCCTTTGTGGGAACTTCAGGCCCTAGCAGAGCTTACCTTCTGAGTGACTTGAAAACATGCACAAACATACGTGTATCTGCTCCTTTTAGATATTTCCAGCACTTGGCCACATGTCATGTAGCCTAGATTCTCAGTAAACATTATTTGATAACTGTTACATTGAAATTTTCTTAATTAAAAAAAAACAACTACTGGGGCTACTTAAACTCCTTCATGCTGTACAGGTTGCCGTTGTATTTCTTACCGGCACTACACTCTGAGTTGCTGAATTAATTTGTGAAGGTGGAAGGATGGATATTAAATGTCTCCTTGGAAAGAGAAAACAGCTTCACTCCAGACCCTGTGTCCTGGCTGTTCAAGACCCCACTCCTAGGCTGTTAAGTCGGAGGAGATCTAAGGAGTGGAATCTTGTGGAGACTCCATGGGAAATACCGGGGGCAGAAGGGAGTGTGTTCTTCACTGACTGTCAAAGTTAAGAAATTTGCCTCTTCATGTTCCTCACTAGGGAAGCTTTCACTCCGTTCCCAACAAAACGGGGGTGTGTCTGGCCCTGAACCAGGCCCCCAAGCAGAACTACCCACCTCCCCATAATTAACTAATTAGTCAGGTATCCTTCTTCCTCTGTCTCTTTTGGAAATGATAGTAGTGAGGCTCCCCAGAACACTGAAAATTAATGAGTTAATATTTGTAGAGGCCTCTGGCAATGTTAAGTGCTCAGTGTTGTTCTTATCTTCTCTCTGAGCACAGTTGCCTTATAAGGTCGTCCGCTGGGGTCCAGAGACTTCTGCTGGGGAGCCGGGCCAGCCGCGCGGCTGGGTGGCTGTGGCAGTCGGCGCAGCGTTCCCAGAATGGGCTCAGATTTCCTATTTTAATACCGGTGATACCACTTTTTTTTTTTGCTAATTGTTAGTGTCATCTCACAAGTACTTTGCCCTTGGCTTCATGATGTCTATATTTAGCGCCCATCTCCGGGATTCTTTTCCTCCGAAAACCAAGTATAGTAAAACCCATGTGCACAGAATTTCCCAGCCAGAGTTCGGTTCTTAAACTTTCTTTTCCTGGGAAGGTAGACCGCTTATCCCCCAAAATTATTTTGAAGTAAATCCATTCCTTTTTAAATGCTGTGTTTTCAAAAGAAATAGCCGATAACAAACATTCCAGTCATGAGTGAAAGTGCCCAAATATTTAATGTTGATGACGGCAAAACGTTGCCCAGTCTCCTTTCATAGAAGACACTGCCTTGCACCCTGGCCGGGTCCCTCGGGTTGTTGGAACGTCATCCCACACACCAAAAGGTTGCGGGTTTGATCTCTGGAGGCGACCGATTGATGTTTCTCTCTCTAAAATCAATAAACATATCCTTGGGTGAGGATTAAAAAACTTGCTTTTCAAATAGTAGTATGTAAACATGGATGTGGACGTTTTTGAAAGCCAGTTTCAAAGACTTTCCCTCCTGCTCTGGTTGTCATTATAGTCACAGAGAGTAGTTAATGCTGTTTCTTTGCTTAGCTAGGGACCTGGAGGTGCTTTCGTTCAACCCCCCCCCCCCCCTTGAACAGTGAGGCAGCCGAGGCCCAGGGCTGGGTCCGGAGCGCATTCCCTCGTTAATGTAGGCTGCAGTGTTCTAGCGGATCCCGGTGTCTGTCTGGGAGAAGAGCTGCCCTCTCTCTGGATCCCCTGATGTCCAGTCACTCCCGTAATGACACAGTGGAGAGAATGATGGCCACTCCAAGAAAGGTGTGAAGGTGAATGCTCTAAAATATGCCAAGAGGGGTTTTTGGGTCAAGAGTGGGGTAGGAGGTCGGAATATTATTCCTTATATACTTGTTGACCCCTAAGAGTATCTTGGTCTTACCCCCCGTGTTTTCAGTGCCATCAGAACAATGGGTCCTGGGTCAAGGTCGTTATCCATGCTGGCTCCCTGTGGGCCGCCATCATTTTCACGACTGATACATGTCTGCATGCCAGGACGAGCACCTTGAAAGTAAACACGGATCCTCATTAGAGGCAGTGAACACGTGTTTGTGGTGAGCCTCGGCCCTCCTGTATCCGCGTGCGTGTTTAGAGGCAGTCTCTTGTTGATAGGTAATGGTGCGGACTTCCGGAACTTTGGCCTCCAAGTGGTGGGAAGTGGGGCAGAGAGGGCAGGATCTGTTACTGGTTAGCTCGTTTGATTAGAACAGTATGCAGATGAACCTGAGGTCACCGGACCATCTGTGTTGTGCGGGCCAGCCAGCTCTGCTCTGTTGAGATTCCAGACCTTGGCCAGGACGCTGGGCAGTGCGTGTCACTGGTCACCAAGCTGCAGCAGAGACAGATCAGCAGACCCAGAGGGGGAACTTAAAACACATGTCCTGTGGAGAGGAGCCTGTTTGTGGCTCTTTAATTCATGGGGATAGCACGACAGTTAGAAGTTTTGTATAGTTTTCAGTATTTTTCTTTCTGATGAATAACCAAATACATGCCTATTGTGTGTATTTGGAGAAATACAGAATTATATTTCTCTATTTCCATTCTTGATTTTCTCCTTTCCATGCCTTCTGGCACACTGTGGCCTTTCCTCCCTTCCGTGACCCCGCATTCTCTTTTCATGTTTTTCCCTTCGTTTGGCCCTGAAATGGTAGTATCCCTGAGCCCTCTGTCCTGTGGCTTCATTCCTCCTATTCAGCAGTCCCATGGATGATGGTCCTTGTCCCAGACTTCTGTCCTGACCTCTGGATCCAAATATCCAGCAGCTGCACCGGCTCAGGCTGGTTGTCTCCCGTACACTTGACACTCCACACATCCAAGTGGCTTCCTTATCCTCACCCTCAGACCTGCTGCCCCCGTGTCCCCCATCTCCGAGTCCCCCTTCATCCAGGTACCCGGCTCTTCCCTCTCCCTCCGTAGCCCATCACCAGACCCAACAGTTTGTCCTCCCACTTCTCTCAAATCTGTTGTCCTCTGTCCTTCTGCTCTGCTACTGTCCCTGCGCAGGCCACCATCGGAGCTCCGCCCTGCTGCCCCGGCTTGGAAACACCTTTCCATCTCCAGCCTTGGCCCTCCCCCACCCCCACAGCCCTAGCTCCTCAGGACAGCCAGGGTCCCCTTCCAAAAAATGGGGGCGTGCTCTGTCATTCTCCTGTTTTTAAAACCTCTGCCTGTGTCCCTTTGCCAGATACAGCCTCATCTGTGAGACTTTCTCCTGGAGGCGCTCTGCTGCTTCTGTCTCTAATATGCTATCTCGTTCGTTTATTCAATAAGCATTTTTATTGATTGATCATGCCAGACACTAGGTTTTGGGAGCATACTTCAAGGAGATGGGGAGGGGTCAAGACAAACCTGGGAGTGGGCTTGGCCACAAGGCCGCGATGGCTCTGTCTCTGTGGAAACCTGGGCCAGGACCATGCAGTCGACTGCTTGGTGTGTTAGGAGGCAGCGCGTGTGCAGGCACAGTGCTGGCGTGTGGACGTTGTGCAGTAGTTCAGCTGGTTTTGCTGCCGGACTTCGAAGGATGACTCTTGGGAAGATCTGTGTGGGAAGCACGTTGCGCAGAGGGAAGGACATTGATTTCTTCATCTAAAATAAGTGCTTCTGAGGTTTGTCAGTTTGGTTTTGTGTTAGTGTTTGTACTTACAATGTCTGGGGGTAAATTTTAGTGTAATACAGTAAATCCCTTTTGTAACATTCCAAGTCAGGTTCCATTGCAGTGTGGGATTTCCAGAGTTGGGAAATCTCTGGGAGCCAGGATACAGTGTTGTTTCTGGATACACTGGGACTCGGGGTTTGGACGAGTTGCATGTATAGTAGTAGCCTTGTCCCTGTTCGTTCTGGGTTCGTTTTGCATCATCCTGGCCAGATAAACTAAACAAAATGGTAAAGGGTAGAAAAGGCCTCCATTAGTGGAGTCAGTGTTTGTGTAACTGTTAATCCCAAGGAAATAGAATGTTCTTTCCTCTCCAGTCTTACAGCTCTCCTCTTATTCTGTCCGCCTGATGTTTTTCATTTATCATTTTTCTTTCAGTGGGGGAAGCTCGTTTTTCAGAGGGGCAGATCATTTGAACTAATCGAACGATGCAGTAAAGTCTCTTGGTTGTGTCTGATCACTGAAAAGATGGTAAAAACGTGTTGGTGTTTTACTTTATTTAGACGTAAAACGGAGTAGATCACACTGACTGGGTACTTAAGTCTTTACCCGAATGTGTGGAATTGTCGGTGTGGCCTGTTTTCCCGTCTCACCGTCCACACCTCACAGTGAGTCCTCACCACTTAGAACCAACCAACTGGTACATCATCAGTGACTGAAACCAACACCGAGATACTCAGAAAACCTGTGTTTGTGTTAACTTTTGGAAGGTTGCAAAAAACCATAAATACCTTGGTTCTTCCCTTTTTCCATTGATAAAAATTACAAAGTAATAGGAACTTATGATTTAAAAGATGAATAATATAGAAATGCATGTAGCAAACAGTATAATTTCTCCCCCAATCTCTTACCCCCATCCTGTTCCAGAAGTGTAGTCACAGTTATGGTTTCAGATACACCCTTCTGTCCATGTGGATACAAATAAAAATGTTTTCATAAATGCTAGACATATGATTTATTTCCTTTAAAAAATATTTTATTTTTAGAGAGAGGGGAAGGGAAGAGAAAGGGAAACATCAATGTGTGGTTTCCTCTCGTGTGCCCCCCAACTGGGGACCTGACTGGAGACCCTGGGGACCCAGGCATGTGCCCTGATGGGGAATTGAACTGGTGACTCTTTGGTTCCCAGGCCAGTGCTCAATCCATTGAGCCACACCAGCCAGAGCTAATTTTTTGATAGATAAGGGTGAATTACCATCTAAAGAGACTAATCATTTAGAGAGTTCATTTCAACATACCGTTTCTAACATTAGATACTATCTTTCTTACTTTGTAATAGTTGGCTGGAGGAAGGCATTTCATTATTTTACTTTGTATTCTTTTCTAAAAAAGATTTTATTTATTTCTAGAGAGAGGGCAAGGGAGGAAGGGAGAGAAACATCAAATCATTTATCAGTTGCCTCCCACCAGGGACCTGGTCACCCCCCCACCTCCCTTGCACACACCCCCACCAGGGACCTGGTCCCCAACCCAAGCATGTGCCCTGACAGGGAGTTGAACCGGTGACCTTTCAGTTTGCAGGCTGGCACTCAGTCTGCTGAGCCACACCCGCCAGGACTTGTATTCTTACTATTAATAAAGTCTTAACATTTTCATGTATTCCCTGGTTTTAGTTTTTAGATAACTTGGTTACTAATATTCTTGGTTACTAATATTCTTTACTTTCTATTAGGTGGTTTGCCTTTATTGACTTCTAGGCACGCTTTACATAGTGAACTTTGTCTAATGCATGTTCTTTCTGACAGGTATTTGGGAAATATCCCCCTAGTCTTTTGCTTGTCTTTTAAAGGTAGGTCCAAATCGTCATTCTTGCCGTCAGTGTGACTGTCTGCTGAGAAAATCCACAATTACCTATTGGGAAAAAATTAGAGCAAATAACAAACTTCAGAAAGGTACCCAGACAAGATCAACACAACATCACAGGGTTGTATGTGTGCGTGTGTGTGTTTTTAAAAATATACCAGCATAGGAAAGTGGTACTAATCAATTAGAAGTAATAAATAAGATCCAAGCAGTGAAAAAAATTACCATTCTTGAGAACAGTAAAAACAGATTTACCAGAACTCCATGAAGAATGCTGTATTCTGAAGGACATAAAAGACCTGAATAAATGAAGATAAAGACTGTTCCTGGATTGGGATTCTACAGTTATCCATTTCCTCCAAATTAATTTACAAATTAAATACAGTTTCAATACAAATTTCAAAGTAATTTTAAAAGAACGTAACCAGTCCTCAACTTCAGCTGGACTTATATAAACGTAAACGATGCCAAAGAAATGTGTTAGAAGAAGAAGTATGAAGGGGGACTTTCCTCACCATTTCAAAATGTAAAAAAAATTTTTTAAATAGTATAATGTTGTAGTTAAAAGCAACAAATCACTAACTGAGGAGAGTGAAGGCCCCAAAAAGTGAAATGAGCTGCTTACGGTCATAGAGCTGGATCAGGGACATTTTTCATAAAGTATAAAAGTGTTTCCCAGTTTCTAAACGGATTGAGTATAATTCTAACTTTTACCAGAATTCCCCTGGGGGATTTCTCATTTTGTCAATTAAAAAGATAGTATATTTTGGAGGGGGGGCTATTTATTAAATGTAATAATAAATATTAATATTTACTAAATAGTTGTGGTCATGAAATAGCCAATTTTAATTTACTTTTTGCCCACGTTTTACATGTGTGCTGAGGTACAAAGAAGATGAATAAAAGGGGTGAGGATGGAAGGGGATTTAGAATTTGTGATTACTTGCATGAAAATGTGGCACAGTGTATTTTGTTTTTCTTAAGTTTTCTGAGTGGGGTAAGACCCTGGTCAGCTGCAGAGCCTTCTGTTTAGCAAACTGATAGCATCTTGGGTGGAGTTAAGGGCGGAAACAGGTTTAATCACATTCTCACCAACTTCCTGGCACTAAGGAAATTATCAACAGACAGCAGCCACCAGGCTAATTTAACTTTCGTTCTGGACAGGCACCTCCGCAGCAGTAATTCTCAGAGTATTATACGTTTCTTGGAGAAAAGGTGGGCATAGCCTGGCTTCTTCTTCCTGGTGAGGATTTCATGAGTCCTCCACAGCTCGCGACTCTGTGCATTTGTCTTTCCCATTAAAAATGTCTGAAGTGCAAGTGTCATATCTAAATATTATATGTAGTGTTCTTAAATTGGAGAGCGTAGCATCAGATAGATGATTTTTTTTTGAAGTTTTCTAGGTACCTGCTGTGTGCCCAGCATTGTCATGGAACGGGTAGACAGTGTTAAACTTTCATAACCTTTCAGGAAAGGCTAACAGCTGTAATGGAGATAAAAATAAAGCAATCACCGCAGAGTGAGGAAAGGCTCTTAAAAACAATAGCATCTGGGCTGGAATGTGTAGGGTTAAATGCTGTTGTTTTATACACCAGTTTGGGCTTTGTTTAGGCCACAGCATTTCTTTTGAAGTGTCTGATATCTGAGAGAAACCTAAATGCATGTTTCTGTACAAATTTGGACATATCTGAGGGTAGATTTTGGAAATCCTCCCACTTTGGGCTTATTGTCCTCCTCCTCACCCCAGATCTTCACCAGAGTATATGTTTCTTCACCAGAGTATGTTTGTTTGCTTTTTTTTTTAGATTTTATTTATTTTTAGAGAGAGGGCAAGGGAGATACAGAGAGAAAGAGAGAAATATCATTGTGTGGTTCCCTCTGTTGCACCCCCAACTGGGGACCTGGCCCGCAACCCAGGCATGTGCCCTGACTGGGAATCGAACTGGTGACCCTGTGGTTTGCAGGCAGGTGCTCAATCCACTGAGCTACACCAGCCGGGGCCAGAGTGTGTGTTTGTTAATGTGTGAGAGAGACACACACACACACACACACACACACACACACACACACACACACATGCATCGAAGTGGGAGAGAAACTGATTGGTTACCTCCCATCTGGGACCCAACCAGGGATACCCCCTGACCGGAATTGAATTGCCACCTATTGGTGTGCAGAAAGGACGCTCCAACCAATGGAACTGCCCGGCCAGGGCTCCTTTTTTTCCTTTTATGAACTCACAGTCCCCCCAAAAGTGGTAGGAAATACACTTAACAAATGTACCTTCTTTTAAAAATGGACGTATCACATTTTTTGAATGGTATTGAATGGATGTGTTTTACTGAATCAAAGTTGCATTTTCAGTCAATATTTGTGTCTACTATTTGTGCTAGGGGAATTCAGGAAACAGGAAATCCTATTTACTGCAGTAATAAGCCCATTTGTAATTCACAGTTAATGTTGTAGAGGTCATTTACCTGTTGATTTCAACTCTCCAAAGCAGGGCTGGGGAGCGGGCTCCGAGCCCTCTGAGCAGCTGAAATACAGAAAGTCTGTGCCCTTGCCATGCGGTGCTGTGTTAAAAGGACAGTTGTCCAGCTTCGTGTGGGTCCCTTGGCTGTGGGACTGCCATAGGCTTCGCTGTCTGGTTTCCCAGCCCAGCCCTCCAGTGTCCCCCTCTGTCCACCATTGTCTTACGTTCTTGCTCCGGCTGGAGCAGAGCCAGACTCTGTAATATTTGCCCCTTATCTCTTTGTTCGTGTGTTCTGTCACCTTGTGGATATTTATAGGTCATCAGTTCTGCTTTCGTTGGAAGACTGGTGTGGCAGGGCTTGGCACCTCTTTCCTCTGCGTGTGTACCACAGGCCTGGTTGCCTAGCTGCCTCCTGGGACTGGTGAGGGCTGGGCTGCGAGAGGGAAGGAAGCCTAGCCTGTGTTTTTTCCCCAGTGTGGGCGGGGTCTCGAGGAAAGTACTCTGGGAGAGCGGCCCTTGCCCTTCCATCTCTCCTTACCCTCTTTCCCCCTTCACCTTTCCTTTCTCTCTTAGTTCCTCATTTCTCCTTTTATCTCACGCCCACTGGTGCCCTTCAGGACCAAACGATTTGCAGAGTTCATTGGTTGAGCAGTGGGGGGGGGGTCTTCCTAGAAAGAGAAATCTTAGTTTAGCTTATCAGAGACCCTGCACGAGGGTCAGTTGAGAAGAAAGGCCCGATGGTGCTTTTGAGGAGTTTTCTCAGTGGTGTGCTCAGCTCTGAAGGCGGCAGTGTGGGTGTGGAATCCTGGTGTCCTGGCCTAGCTCTGTCATTTGTTAGCTGTGATGTCCTGGGGGGGGAGGGGGGGTGACTTGATTTCTCTGAGGGTAGTTCTCCTTGTGTAAATTTGGAGTAACAGAATCTGCAGCAGAGGGTTTGTATATGAATTGTAGCAACATTTTTAGAGCACAGCTCATGCCTCAAAAAAAAAGCATGTCTCAGAATTTAAATAATGTGCTCAACAATTATTATTATTATTTATTTGGAAGAGGGTTATCATTGAGAAGTGGAATGAGACTGGTTATGGAGCAGTGAGTAAGCCCAGCTTTGGTGATGTTGGAAATTTAGTTATAAATTACTTATTTAAGGTACATGCTTGTGTTGGATTCATAGTCAGGTTCAGAGTGTACTTGCTGGCAGGGGGAACCTTGAACCTCTCTCAAGCGTAGATTAGTTCCTTCATCTATTTTCAAGAAGAGAATGATGATAATGCCTGCTTCATGGAACCCCAAGGTGATATCACACATAAAACAGGACACAGAGTTTGGCACAGAATTTGAGAAAAGCAGCTTATTTCGCTGCGGAGTAAATTTCAGGGCACAGCGAGAGAGCAGTTAAGGCTGCGGTGAGGGGCTGTGCTCCCTGTCCCTGGAAACATGGCTGTGTGTTTCCAAAATCCAACGCTCCGGCACGATTTTAATTTTCCCAGCGAAAACACATTCCCAACACCAGCATTAGCCATTATTAAAGAGTGCGCTTCACTCCATTATCGCTTCTGCAGAAATGCCTGCCTCCCTTCGTAAGGTGCGGCTGGGCTCCTCAGTGTGGTGTCGCCACGCTCGGGCGTGAGCCCTGGGCCGTCCGTGTCTTTGCAGCTGGGTCCAAAGATGCATCGCGTACGCAGAGTAATTTTAATTTCTTTATCTCCAACACCTCGCATGGTGACAGAATGTCTCTTTCACTAAACTTGATTTCTTGGTTTTTACATATTTTTTGTTCCATCGACAGTTAAACTATTTGCACTGTAGTGATTACTTTTAGTGTTTTATTTCACATCGAACATTGGACAGATTAACTTGGGATATTGACATCTTACTGAACATACTTTTTTCTTGGGATGGGGGTGGTTTCGTTGAAATAGCTAGTTTCCTTAACCAAGCATTTTTAGTAAGAGTTAGTGTATTTGTCAAATACTAGGTTCCAGGTACTGTTGTTCTAAAAACATTTTACAAACATTAACTTAATGAGTTCTCGTAACAGTCCTCTGAGGGCAAGGTTTGGCCGTGGCCCCTCTTTGACAGATGAAGAAACCAGAGAGGGCAAGCGACCTGAGCTCATCCTGGTCCCGTGTAAGTGCCTGGCACTCGAACCCAGGCTGCTGCTGACTCCAGCCGATGCTCTCTTCACCCGCCCTCTGCTCTCCACGCCCCAGGGCTCCTCTCTCTTTGTCTCTTCTGCGAAAAGTTGCCCAAGTTCCCTTGACCTATGCACTGCTTTAAAGATGGCGCCACAGAGTCGAACAGCGGTTGTGTTTTGCTGTCCTGACAACAGAAGAATTATGCTGTGTTGAAATGCTGGTGACGTCAGATGTGATGGTGACAGGCAGATGGTGGATCGATGTTCGGGTTCCACCAGGGGGCCAAGTCGTCCATCTGTAAATAAGGTCTCTTGTGTGCAGACTCCTCCGTGACTTTTTTTTTTCAGGGAGCAGCCAGTCACCCTTCTAATCTTGTGGTAGAAAATTAAAGTGAGTTTCACTGAAGTGTGGTTTATTTTTAAGTTTTCTTGTAAACATTAGTTCAGAGAAGTTAATGAAGTACCTGCGTGGATCCAGCCTCTTGCCTTTCTGTTTTTGCTGTTTGGAGGGAAGGTTTTCCTTTGGAGAAGATGACAGATTGGAGGGTTTGTACCTTCTAGGTGAACTTGGAACATTTGGGGTCCTGAGTAGGTGGCAGGCTTGCATGTGTGACGTGAGTAAAGTTAGGCAAACATAACTATCTCAGATCTTACCGGTCTTTTGCATAGTCTGGAGCTGAAGTATTTGTCAGAATTTCAAGTAAGGCCCAAGAGGAAGAAAGGAGGGGTGGGGAATGGCTTTCTTATTTTGCTTGCAGTGATTTTTTTTTTTTTTTTTTTTCGTCTTAGAGTTGCCTCTGGTGTTCTAAGATGCCTGGCGGTCTGGCTCTGAGCCTGCTTGAAAGCAGTGATTGTTGCTTTGGTCAAAGCTATGGACATTCTCCCTGGAAAACACACGCACTGTGTTTTGTTCATAACCCCTTAGGGCCACAAACCGAGGCTTTACAGTATATGGCAGTTCATCACGAGAGCCAGTTTACCGCCCCTGCCCCTGCGTGCTGTCGTCTGCCAGCCGGCTCTAAAATTCAGCTAACTGGTGTATCATGTTTACATTCTTGTTTATATGCCAGGACTATTTGCCTTTTAATATCCACCAGATATTGTCCCCGGAGGAGACATCTGTCAGATGGGTTCTGCTTTCTAGCCACCGGTAGCCAGACAGGACCCGAGGCAGAAAGGGGTCCGGTTAACTAACCTACAGAATCTCCTCACCCCTGCCCTGCCTTCGTCTTTCCCTGCTGTCCACACTGGATTCGCCGAGCACACTCACCTTTATGTACCTTGGCACCTGCTGTTTGTTCTCTACCTGGAATGCCCTTCCATTCTTCCTGCGCCCCAGGAATGCCTGTTCACCTCTCAGTACTCAGCTCAAGTACAGGAGCCTTGCTCAACTCCCCAGGCAGCCTCTCCTCTGTGGCTGCAGCGATTTTTACTTCAGGCCAGAGTTACAGCACAGATACCATGTTGTTATTATCTTTTTATATGTTTGGCAGAGTGCAGTGCCTGGAAACCAAGTGCTGTCTTAATCATCTTTGATCACTCAGCACGGTGTCAGGTGCTAGGTACGTCTGCCACCCAGAGTTGAAACAAGTGGGCTGTGGGATTAGAATGCCAGGATTCGTATTCTGACTTTGCAGCCTCGTGAAGAAGTTACTTTGTCTCGGTGCCTCCCTTTCCCCATCTGTAGGCTTGTTGGGGACGGAGGGGACCAATGCCTGTTGTGCCTGGTCCATGGGAAATATTCGGCAAGTGCTCGCCATCATGCATGTAATCATACTGTTAAGCAGTGTTGTTATTCAGTGAATGGAAAACTCTTAAAAATAACCCAGTTGTAGTCGGAGATGACATTACTTCGAATTATAGAAATTCAGTCAGTTCTGTATTCTCCAAGCTTTAATCCCAGTGCAGGTCAAATACATTCATCCATCCATCTTTGTATTGATGCTCACAGTCATCTACGTGAGGGCTTTTAGTCATTTTAAAGTAGATACTGTGGAATAGGACTTTCTAAAAAAGAAATACAGTGTACACTATTTTAATGTTACAGTTTAAGTTTGTTCAAAACCTTGTGGTTTTCAAATACCTTTCAGCAGCCCCGGCAGGCTTTGGAGGAGAGTGTAGGGGTCACCACCGAGTGTATGTAGCCCTGGGAGTCAGCCTTGTGAGAATTCCATGAGGCATTTAATCACAAAAACATTTGCCTTTATTTCTAAGACAAGTTAGCTGTGGCGAGAAAAAAAAATTCACTGAAGGGGTTCTTTCCTTTGTGTGTTTATTTGTGGGCAGCACAGAGACATCTTGCAGAAGAACTGGAGGGCTTCACTAATCCAGCTGCTCCCTTGACAACGGAGGAAACTGAGGTCAAAAACGGTGGAGAGATTTGCCATGGGACCCTGTGTCATGGGTGTGGGGGCGGGTCTGTGCCATCCGCCGTCACACATGCCACATGGCTGGTCCTGGGTGCCCGTGTATCATCTGCCCAGCAGAGGTGTCCAGCTGACCTGGAGCACACCTCTTGCTTCTGGAAAGCCTTCCCAGACTCCCCAGGCAGCACGGCCTTTGTTCTTTCATGACTAAATTTTGCCTTAAATTAAAAGTGAAATCAGGCCTCCTGGGAGGGTATTTAGTTTTCCCTTAAACAAAAAAAGGCAAAACAATTAAGCTAATGACAGTGTTGGGAGCCTTAACCACCTCCTCCAGTGATGGGTATTCATGGCCCCAATTTTTGGTAGTGATGTATAAAAACAGTCTGTAATCTTATTTTGTAATAAAAGTGTAAGTGATTATAGTAGGTCTCAAATATGTTCTTAGCCATTGGGTCATCAGGTCACCCAGCAAGGTCTCTTTCATCAGCTCTGTGCAGCTTTTTCCTTTCATGTTTTGGCTTCTTGGTGTCTACATAGGTTCTAAACTCAGCAGTCCAATAAATGGCACTATTATCTCTAGGTTCCCATGGTTTAGAACATGTTGTCCATATACTCTCATCTCCTTTTTTGAAATGAAATGCAGGTCAGTGTGTGATTTTTAATTATTAAACTGAAAGAAGGAAAGCGCTTTAAAAGAAATTAAATAATAGTAACAAGTTAAATGCCCCAACCCTAGTACTTCTGATTTATAGAACAATACCTTAGTTTATAGCTGTATGGTTACAGAATCTATATGAAAACTTGGCAATTTAAAAAATGTGAAGTCACAAAAGTCCCTTTGCTTGCCACCGTTGGCAGTAGAGGAGAGAATTATACCTAGTAAATTATATACCTGTAGTAACTCCATCATACAGAGACGGAATAAGTTGAATGTCTTCCTTCTATGCTGTCATGTGAAACAAGGTCGTTGAGAGCTGGAAGCAAAGAGGGGGCTTTGTAGTATGTATCCCAGAAATGTAGTTTTGGGTCACACACAGTGTCCGGTAGAAGTCACCGGAGTGTGGTTGGGAGGGTAATAATATGGCTGTAATCGTTTATAGTTTTCATTTGAACATTTCACCTAAAATGTCACGTGGTGTTCTTGAGTGCGATAATGTTGTGTTTTAGAATTACATGCTTATGATTTTTTTTATAAAAAGGGGGCATTGTGCTGGACCAAGTATTTTAGAAAAACTATTTGTTTATTTATTTCGGTTTTATTTATTTACTTTAGAGGGGAAGGGAATGAGAAAGAGGGAGAGAAACATCAGTGTGTGGTTACCTGCCGTGCATGCCTTGCTGGGGGACCTGGCCTGCAACCCAGGCATGTGCCCTGACCCGGAAGCAAACCAGCGACCCTTTGGTGCGCAGACCCGTGCTCAATTCACTAAGCCACAGCAGCCAGGGCCAGAAAACCAGTCTCGTAGTGAATTATTTAATAGCTTTTGATACTTTGATTCATTCCCCCAGACTGTGTCACAAAGTACATCATATCAAAGAACAGAAGTGCAATAATGTGACAGCATTTTTAAAATTACTGGTATTTAGATGGTATGTTACAAGAGTAGTGTACGGGTTCCTGGGAGCCATCTCAGTTATTGATGGGCTCACCAGGAGTAAGCAGGCAGCGGTCCTTTTACATGTGTTTGCGTGGATATCCTTTGAGGGACAGACACGTACTAATACCATATTTAGTAGTTCTTCTAAAGGCCAAACCAAGGATTGAACCCGCAACCCAGGCATCTGCCCCGAATGGAAACTGAACCGCATCCTTTTGATCGCTCGAGGACACTCCAACCAGCTGAGCTGTGCCGGCCAAGGTGAAAGCTCTCTGAATGTTAAAAATACCTTTTATAGTTCATTTCTTCCGAAAAGATAAACGAAGTGCCTGCCATGTGCAAGGCATTATGAGAGCTGCTGAAATGTAAAGACAAACAAACAAGGCCTTTTTCCTGGTGAAAGCAATGAAAAATGAAGCGGATGATTACAGTGCAGAAAAATAAGTGATTTGGGGTCTGGTTTACTTTTAATATGTAAAAAATGTGGTTTTTAAAGGAGCCCAGGTCCACTCTCATTCAGTTGCATCTCTTTCAATAATGATGCATGTTAGCGTACAGTTCTGTTGTATCAACTCAGAGTTGAAATAGTTTTTGATTGCACTTTCAAAAGACCCCTTTTTTGGGTACCAGTCTCTTGTTAACGTGATTTGAAGTAATCCTATAATTGAAATAAACTGACTCTCCTATCAAAAAGCAACACTTGTTTAGCCCATTTTCTCATGAGATGCTCTGAGTCTTTGGTTAGATGGAAAACTGCAGACAGCTTAGCGTGGTGTCTCATTGTTGCATTTGATTATTTTCTCTGAGGCAAGCCATCTTCAGGCCCTCTGGTCATCTGGTACTGACACAGCACTGACCACAGCGCTGCTCGTGACTGGCTTCCGTGTCCCTTAAGGATGTTGGTGCCAAGGCTACTTAAATCCTTCCGAGAGTGAAATGTATATTCCTTGGGTATTATTGCCTTAACCTGCGTTGTTTACCTGTTTTCCTTTTCTGTCAACCAGACCGCTTTTTTTTTGGTTCCCGTAACTGCAGTGAGTATAGCCCCTGAAGGGAGTTACAGAACAGAAGATGGTCATGCGAAAGTCAGGTGGGCTCCAGTGGCGTGTGCGAGCGTGGCGTGCAGGTTTACCCAACTGATTATTTAAGATCAGGACAACAGCTGTTGTAATAAAACCAAATACAGCTTTATTCTTGTTAGGACAAGGCAAGAAATAAATAAAATCACAGCGCAATTGTTTTCTGTTTGGCTGAATTGCAACATAGCAAAACAAGGAAAGAAAAACCCTTTAGCTTAGACATGCCATTGACCCAAGAAAAATCACACAAGCCATGAAAACAGGTTTTATTTGGAGAACTGGACTTTCCTTGAGTCTTCCCATGTGGAACATTCAGCAGACTTCCAGGGCAGGCAGGCCTCTGCTCCTCTAAGATGATTGTCTTTTGCCTCGGAATAGACCCTCCTTTTCAGTAGAGAAACCAGATAAACTGTCCCGCCGTAATCCAAATAGCTAGCGGCCTCACCCCCACCCCACCTCCAAACTTGACTAACAACACAGCAATATAATTTTACCGTTTAAAACTTGGCTGACCCGAACATGAACTTTCAAAGAAAACAAGAGTCATTACTAAAAGAGATTCCATTTCTTTCCGGGGCCTAATTTAAGATGACTTTCCAGAACTTTGAAAAAACTTATTCTTCCAATGGCCACTTAATTTTGATACAAAATAAACACGAACAGGGAGGCAAAATATAGAGTTCTCTATGTTTGCATTTTAAGTTTTTTTTTTTGGAGGTGAGGTCTCTCTTTCTAGGGTTGTCATACATAGTTTGAAATAATTTATCCGGTTCCTTCCAAAGATTATACTCTGCCATGAATTTTAAGGTGATGATTTACGAATAACTCTTACTCAATAAGACTTCATTTCTTAACATTGACCCTGTTAAGCTTCTCATAATACGCCTCTTCTGTGTGTCTTGATGATTCTGAGTCGGTGAGGGATAGTGCCAGGACGCTAACCCTGGTGGGCCGGGCTTTCTAAGCCCTTGCTTGAACTGTACCACCTCTGCCATGTGTATTCCTTTCCCAACACCCAGAAACATGATCCTATAGAACTGGACCAGCTTTGAGGAACTGTAAGACAGTAAGTACTTAAAGCATCAAAGCAAAGAGTGCAGGAGCTTCAAGGTCAGACAAGCGTGGGTATAAATCCAGACTTGAACTTTGAGGTTCTGTCTTTGGGCAAAAAGAGCTTCATTTATTTGTAAATCAGGCGTAATTATACCTGCTGTGGCAAGAGCACTGGGATGATTAAATGAGATATTGTACGCATGTGATTGGGTCAACTGTCTGGTATATATAGTAGGAGTTCATGAAGTGATGGCTGCTCTTATAAGCAGTGTAACTATTGACTTGATCTAGGACGCTCATGTCCTGATTTTTGTCATTGTAAACATGATTATCTAGGTGATGGCTTTTCAGGTACAAGCTATTTCAAGAATAGAATGACTGTGCAGTCATTAATCTCAGGTGGTGCTGAACCAAGGCCGTGACTTCTGAGGTGATTCAGTCTATGTTTTGTTTGCAATTTGAAAAGAAAAAGTAAAAAAACACTGTTTATGCTCCTGGACCAACAAGTCACGTTAGCTTTCCAAGGCTGTAAAATGAGGGAACTGTTCTTACTTGATCTTAGCAGTTACTCCCTCATCACACACATTGCATGCACACAGTTTAGTTCTCCAGGTAAGATTTTTTTCTACTGGGGGCTAGCTTATGGAATTCCGTTTAACCATCTACCAAGAGCTCTTGTGTAGCAGGGACAGGAAGACCTCTCCATCTTCAAGGAATTGACAGCCTCAGCAAGGCTGAATGCCATAAAATAAAAAAGGTTATGAACCATGTTTCTAAGGGACAGGCGTCCAAAGAAGACACAAATCCATCCGGTCCAGATGGGGGCAGCGAGTACTGTGTGGGTGATACCCACAGAAAACTTGGACGTTTAGAGAAGACACAGCAGCCACTGGGGGTGGGGGTGCACTATGTGTGTATGGGGTGGGGGGTGGAGAACTAGGGAAGACTCGTACAAGAAGAATCCCGAGGAGGCTTCGAAGATAAGCCAGTGACGGGGAGAGCAAGACACAGCTTTGGGTTAGACAAGTCATGAATACACTGATCCAAGACAGAATTTTTTTTTGGAATATGGGAAAATACAGGGAGGAAACAGTTTTGCTGACATTCCCTTGAGCCCTTATTTACAATTTCGTTATTTTCAGTTGCTCTCCTTTTTTCCTTTTGAAGAAAATAATTGTACTTGCTTACAGTAATTGCTTTAGCCTCCCTCTCAAGTCAGGCTTTCTTTTCACTTTTCCAAACACCTAAATATTTCCTGGTGCCAGGAGCTTCCATTCTAAAAGGTAGCCTGCTTTTTGGTGGTAATACTCCTAGGACCTAGGACCTAGGACCTAGGAAAGCATACTCCTATGCTTTCCATGTTTGGCACTCTTTCTGCCTACTTGGATGACTACGTAATTAACCTGAGCCTTGCTTTTTTCCCCTCCAAGCTAAGCATCTGTACTTGACTCAACCATTTTTATGTGCCATGGTTTCCAGTTCCTTTACTGATCCGATTGCATGTCTCTGTCTCTCCGGCTTGTTCCTGACAGTCTTCAGATGGGATTTTGTACTGTGAGCACAGCCCTGCTATGCAGAACTAGGACGTGATAGTTTTCTCAGCACATGCCACTGCTTTCCTGCTTCTCCAAGGCTGTGCACCACAGCTTGTTGGTGGCCTTGTATTCTTTCATGCAGTTGTGGTTTGCTCGTGTTTTATTTTAAAAAGAAAGATAGGGGTTCATTGTGTTCCAATCATAGGATCCTTGCTCATGGGCACTTGATAAATGTTTCCTGAATATAACTGAAGAAGTAGTGAAATGTAAATATTTACTCCTTGTCGTGATGTGTGTAGCAGTTTGACCTAGAGTTGTCAGGATTATAGGACTAACATGAAAATGGCAGACCTTATCAGAGTTTGCCATTTGGATAAACAAGTCCACTTCAGAAGAATTTTGTATCGAACTGTTCAATTGCTTTTTTAAAAACTTGTTTTTATTTAGGAAATGATTTATCTATTATGCAAATTTGCTTTATAGCACAATTTTAAGTTTTTTTATTATTCATTTCCATCTTCCTCTGCAGATAAAAAGCCTGTTGACTTTTAGTAAAATAAATTGGTCAACAGGGTACTCTAATAGTCTTTAAAGTTTTGAGTCAACTGCTTTTTTTTTTCCCCCCCAAAGTATCCATTGCGTGTATATAAAAACCACATCTTGTTTGTCCATTCATGTACTGATGGCCATTTAGATTGCTTTGATGTCCTGGACATTGCAAATTATGCTGCTATGAACATGGATGTACAAATACCTCTTCTAGATCTTGCTTTCAATTCTTTTGAATATATACCCGGAAGTGGAATTGCTAAATCATATGGTAATTATATGTTAATTTTTTCAGGACCTACCATACTGTTTTCCATAGTGTTCTGGAATTCCAACTAAAAGTGCAGAAGGGTTCCAATTTCTCCACATCCTCAGCAAGCCTTTCTTCTTTACGCCTCCATCCCTTCCTCTTTCTTTTCTTTTCTTTCTTATAGTAATTGTACACTTTTAACACTAACCATAAGGATCAAAGTAATTTTTGAGTGCCTGGAGTCCCTGAAAAGCTGAGTTTTAAAACTGTTCTCTTTCATTTGTTTTTAATAGATCTGGTGCAATGCTGACATATTGTTTCTTCTTGCTTTTCAGCGAAGCCTGCACGGGCATTTTTTAACCCTAATAGAAAAAAATAGTGGAACATTTTGGTAGCTAAAACGGCAGATTTCAACGTTGCACAACTATTATGCTGACAGAAAAAAAAGCGAAGTTTAGTAGAACAGACTGGAGGGAAACCATTACTCATGTCACGAAGGTTTACAAATAACAGGTGTACACAGTCAGTACGCTGGGGTGTTTCTCGCCCATTCATGGAAATGCTCCAGAGACCGTACAGTCGAGGAAGATGGATAAGGTGGTGGATCTCCTCAAGTCTCTCCAGTGTTTCCCTTTTTTCCTCGTAAAGCCTCATTTCCGTCCTTGCTCTGTTTACAGGGGCGGGGTAGTTCCAAAATGTCTCCTTGCTGTTAAGTCTGAAAAATGAACCCTCCAAATATATGAGAGAAAAATGGGCCAATGTTCTGGAACTTTGATTTATCTGTCATCAATAGTGTTTCAAATTCTTGTACCCTCTTAATATATCAGGAATAGCTTTGTAATCTGCCTTCTACATATTACATATATTAGAGAATCAAGTTAACTTGTACAGAAGAACATGGGAAATTTCTGACCTCAGCGCGTAGCAACAGAATGTCAACTCTAAACAAACCTTTCCTGGATCTTACCGTATGCACAGTGTTCCCTCTGGTGATGTAGACATAACTAATCTGAAATAAAACATTTTAGAGTCTTTACGACCCGTTTTCTCTCTGCCTCGCATCTGCAGGTCTCGACGAGTTTTCCACCTTAGTTCGTGGTTTTGTAGAGCTTGTCCCCGAAGGTTTCTCTCCTCCGACTCCAGCAGCCCCAGGGCGCGGGTTTCTGTAAACCTTCCCCGCTGGTCACCGCGGCTCTGTTTCAGTCACATCCCCCTGCCCCTTTGGTCTAACCGACAGCGGGGCCAGTTATCCCTGGGCCTTCGTTTCAGCTCTCTCTGCCCTTCCCTCTTCCGTGGATGGACACCCACAGCTGTGCCTGTGCTGCGCTGTCAGGTCAGTGTGGGCGGAAGTCACGTCAGTGTGGGCGGAAGTTGCGTCAGATGCGCACTCCACTTCCGGTCGCAGTCACGTGCCCGCACAGGCCCTGGTGTAGGTCGCGTTGGAGCGTGGTTGGGGGGCAGTAGAGCCCCCATGCTTCTGGGGGGTGTGTTAACCCTCCTGCTCCCGGAGGAGGGAAGGGTCAGAGTTTGGCGTTTTGGGTAATGTTAGCGATTGAACTGGAGCCATCCGTAGGGGCTGTACAAAGGCTTGTCCCTTAGTGACTTTTTTTTTTATATTTTACATTTTATTTTTAAAGAGGATTTTATTTATTTTAGAGAGGGGAGGAGGGAGGAAGAAAGGGAGAGAAACATCAGTGTGTGGTTGCCTCTCATGCATCCCCTACTGGAGACCTGGACCACAGCCCATGCATGTGCCATGACTGGGAATCGAACCAGCCTTCCTTTGGTTCTCAGACCAGCAGTCAATCTGCTGAGCCACACCAGCCTGGGCTCGTTTTTTTTTGTTGTTTGTTTTTTTACAATTTATAATTCTATTAGTGTACATGGAATATTGTATTTTGTACTCATTTTAAGTATACAGCACAGTGGTCAGTCATGCTCTTAACAAAGTATCCCTCTCAATATTTCCAGGACCCACCTAGCTCCATACATAGTTACTAAAATATTATTCACTGTGTACCCTGCCCTCTACTTTACTTTCCCGATGATTCTATAACTACTGATTTGTACTTCTTAATCCCTTCACCTTTTTCACCCAGTTCCCCAAGTGATGGCCTCCCCTCTGGCAGCCATCAGCCTGTACTTGTGCCTCTGTTACAGTTTCGTGTTCAAGATTCACACATTAAAGTGAAATCATATGGTGTCTTGTTTTTCTCTGACTTGTTTATTTCAATTAGCATAGTACCCGCTAGGTCCATCTATGCTGTCACAAATAGTAAGATTTCATTTTTTTTTTTATCATTGAGTAATGCTCCATTGTAGATTGGCTTTTTTAAATCTGTCTACCGATGGGCACTTGGGCCACTTCCATATCTTGCTGATTGTAAGTAACACTGCAGTGAACACAGAGGTGTCTACAGTCTTTCAAGTTAGTGCTTTGGGTTTCTTCGCATGCATACCCACAAGTAAATTGTGGGTCATAATGGTAGTTTTATTTTATTTTTATTTACTTATTTTTTTTAAAGATTTTTATTTATTTATTTATCTTTAGAGGGGAAGGAGAGAGGGAGAGAAACATCAATGTATGGTTGCCTTTCGTGCATCCCCTGCTGGGAACTGGCCTGCAGGGAACCAGTCTGCAACCCAGGAATATGCCCTGACTGGGAATCGAACCACCATCCTCTGGTTCGCAGGCCTGTGCTCAATCCACTGAGCTACACCAGCCAGGGCTGGTAGTTTTATTTTTAATTGTTTTAGGAACCTTCCTACTTTTCCCACAGTGGTTGCACCAGTCTGCATTCCCACTAACAGTGCACAGGGGGTTCCTTTTCTCCACGTCCTCACATACCTGTTGTTGGCTGACTTACTGATGATAGTCATTCCGACAGGTGTGGGGTGAGATCGCATTGTGGTTTTAATTTGGTGCAGTGGTCCTTAATCACGGTTTTTTAAACCATAGTATTAAGGTGTCTCTGGAAACACCTACTTGTGATAAGAGCAATGAAAAAAGCATGTGTTTAGGTGTCTTTGTGCTCCTGGATGGTGATGGTTCCAAGAACAGGTGTGACAGAGCCACTTCAAGATTTGCCGTTTATCTACAGCCTTGATCTGGAGCCATGTGCCTAGTGGAGGTTGCTTATTTATAAAGTACCGAAATGAGATTGCCCAAAGCTTATTTTCCTTAAAATGGAGTACTTATTATACTTTTTCTGAAGCCTATGTTTTTAAAAGATATTTTTTAACTCCTGCATTAATAATTTCAGTAATTATGGCTAGAATATAATAAACCTAGTTTATCTGTGTTATGTAAAAAGAAAGGGCTGCCTAGAATATGTCTCAGAGTCCGGGCTTTGAATTGCTTGAGTTAAATTCTTAGCATTAAGACTTAACCAGATTTTTTTGTTTGTTTTTTACCATGGACAGTTTTCTTAGACCAGTGGTCCCCAAACATTTTAGCACCAGGGACCAATTTTGTGGAAGACAATTTTTCCATGGACAGAGTAGGGCGAGGGGATGGTTTCCAGATGATTCAAGTACATTACATTCAAGCTCAACTCCTGTGTGGCCTGGGTCCTGTCCGCAGCCCAAAAGTTGGGGGCTCCTGCCTTCGACAGTTCCGTAACCCTGTTTCCTCCTTTGCAGAATAGTTCCTATCTCATAAAGGTAGTGGTAGGGGTAATGGAATTGATACAGGCTCACACTTCCTCGTTTGAAATCCTTGGGACCAGATGTGCTTCAAAACCTTTTAGATGTTACAAGGTAACACAGTACATAACCCATAGGTAATGACTACCCTCAAGAAGTCAGATGTGGCACCTAATAATTAACTACATTAGTATTTTTGCTCTGAAACAAATAGTAACGCTAAGTGAGATAAATTAAAACTATAAATAGTTATATATCACTTCAGGTTACGTTTTACTACCAGTGAGTTTGTACATATAACCTCCTTCCTCCCAACACACAACTCGAGGCTTTCAGAGTTTTTAGGTTTTGGAATTTGGATTCGGGTCTGTGGATCCATATATATAAAGCATTTGTAGGCACAATGTAAAGAGTATATGCAGAACTGGATTCTTTTCCATATGTCATGGCTTTTTGGCTTGTCATTTGTAAGAATAGTTCAATCATTGTGGTTCAAAGCGGATATGGTGGGGGCCACACATAACTGTTCTTTTCATGTATTACTATTTCACTTGGGTTTCAGGTCCATTCTTTGTCCAGTTGTGTAAGAACAGAAAAGATGGAGGACAGGGTGGAGCAGAAACAGTCCACGTTCCTCCCAACTTCCGTCTTGCCTTGCCTACCAGTTGGCTCCTCACAGAACAGATTTTTAGAGTGGAAGCATGTTTATTTCAGAGGTTTCAGATAATCTCTGCAATGCTTTTTGGTGTGTTTTAACTTGTGACTTCTGCATTGACTGGCCTCTACTCTTAAGCACCCACTATGGACAGAAAGCCCCGTGGGTTTAATCATTTGATCTGCTCTGCTTCAGTGAGCGGGTCATTTCTGGAACATCCAATAATGTTAAAAAAAAATCTTACATTTTAAGCAACTAAAGTTCTAAGATTTTCGCTCTCTTTTTCAAAGAAAGTTTAAACTCCTGAGTTTAGGGCTGTGTGGGGTGAGATGTTTTGTATGAATTCATAGTTTGAAAGTCTAGCAGTATTTTACATTTTACCTCATTAAGATTCATTAAAAATAAATTAATAGGTCTTAGAGTAGAAAATAGTTACAGCTCTAGATTTTCACCCACTTTCCACCTAATACACCCAGTCAAACAAAGCCTGACCAAAAGGAGACTATGGACATGTTTGGAAGAATAATGGATGCTTTTGAAAAGATAAACCAGATCCTGCAAAGCAGCATAATCTCTAAGGGGGAAATTTCAAAGTTTAAGGGAACTGTTACTAACCTATGTCTGCCAGAAATAGACAAATTGACAGAAGTAACTAAATACATAGATATTCAGAGTCTTAAGGAGAAGAACATAGTTTAGATTACTTTGCTGGTTTGTAGCTATTCTCTCTGAAGAACTATAAATTCCACTTTTACCCATAAAGCAGTATAGTCCATGAGTTCCTAAAAATAATTAATCCTCTGTAGGGGAAAACTGATAGTGGAGTTTTTATATTTTTCCTTTCTCCCTAACATTTATCATTTATTTTTAGTCTGACTGTAACTTTATAGTTGTGTGAGAACTTTGTTACAAGGGGCAGTGGGTCAGTTAAGACACATCAGTGTGGTGGTTCACTAAAAATAACCTGGAAAGTTACAACAAAATTGCCAGAGATTGCCTTCTTGAGTTGGCCTTGTTTCTTTGTATACATTTATTTTTATTCCTATTTAACATTATAGTAGGCAGGCTGTTCATTTTAGAGATGATTTAATAGCTTATTGTGGACAGTAATTCCTTCCAGTCACTTTCTCCTTTATTGCGGTAAGTCTGTGATATTGAACAGGTCATTTACTACATTTTATTTTTAGGTGTGTCACATTATTTAAAATCTTACATTTTATTCATCATTTAACGAGTAAGAATCAAAGCCAGCAATCATTAAGAGTGAGGCCGCTCTGTTTCACACTGCTCAGAAACCGAGGGGGTTAAGGAAGAAATTGTATCTCGGGTTCTTCTGCTTCTCTGCTTTTCTATTTTAAGATTTAATGCAGATCGACTAATTTTTCAGTCATCAGTTTAATAAACTCAGCTTTAAAAGAGATGATATTTAGTCCTGACCTTAGAGTAACTTTGGGGGGAGAGTGTAGACACAAATGCCCGATGTTAACGGCAACCGCGGAAAACAGCGTGTGGTTAGAGCCCAGTAGACACGTGTTCTCCCCGACATGAAAGCCTGAGAAGCGGTCCCTCGTGGGTCCACATTTACCAGGGAGTCTTTCTTTCGCTGTTCTGCCGTCGTCCACAGGAAGCTTTCATCTTAAACTGTCGTATCTTCTAGACAATAAGAAAATATGCCACATTTATGGGCACATCTTAGAACTTGCAGGCATCATTCTGCCTGCACCACAGGCCGGTCCTCAGAAATATACAACGTAGTCCTCACTAGCAAGGAAGTTTGAGGGATTGTGTGGGGGATTAGAATATTAGGATTTAACTAATTTACTGTATGTTAGTAAAGCATTAGAAGTGTTACCTATGTTTTCTATGTGTCGTGTTTCTGCTGTACAGTGAAGCGTGTGTGAAGTCCTCTGTTGCACATTTTTAAATGTACAGCGTCTCATTCTGGCTGGAAGTCACCAAGATGCTCGCCAGGTGGTGCAGTCCTAGTGTCTGGGCCTTGTGCCGTTCCTACCATGGTCATCTGAATCGGCTGTCCCGCTGTTTTCTGTACTAGTATTAAAACTAGCTCCCTTTCCATTCCTTCCCCCTCTTCACAATGTTGCTTTTAAAATTCAAGTCAAGGCACCTTATCTATTGAGGATAGAATTTTTTCAAGATGGAATGCGTGCACAGAAAAAGGGTGGCTGGTAGGAAATAGGTAAGCATTTGGAGAAGTAGAGAGAGAGAGCAGTGGATAGAAATGGGTGTAATGGTTTAGGGCACAGGTCTCCAACCCCAGGGCCACGGACTGGTTG
The DNA here is from genome assembly GCF_021234435.1 of Artibeus jamaicensis. Taxonomy (NCBI): domain Eukaryota; kingdom Metazoa; phylum Chordata; class Mammalia; order Chiroptera; family Phyllostomidae; genus Artibeus; species Artibeus jamaicensis. Next base: position 14,038,590 of record NW_026522056.1, on the reverse strand, counting down.
GTCCTGGTCTGGTCTGTTAGGAACCTGGCTGCACCTAGAGAGCAGCAGGCTCAGCCAGCAAAGCTTCGTCCGTGTGTTTATAGCTGCTCCCCATCGCTGGTGTGAATCGCCTGAGCTCCGCCTCCTCTCAGGTCAGCAGTGGCATTAGATTCTCATAGGAGCAGGAACCCTCCTGTGAACTGTGCACGTGAGGGATGTAGGTTGTGTGCTCCCTCAGCGGGTATCAACCCGCTGGTCTGAGATGGACCGGAGGCATGATGTGGACTGAGGAGTGGCTGTAAACCCAGATTATCATTAGTCAGAGGTTTGACTGCACAGAGACCGTGACATACCAGTTGCTTGCAGACTCATGTAGAAACCCTATCAGTGAGTAGTAGCAAGTGACAATGAAGCTGGATCTGGTGGCAAGCCATAAAGCCATCCCCTCCACCTCCCTTCCGCCACCTGTCTGTGGGAAAATTGTCTTCCACAAAAGCGGTCCCTGGTGCCAGAATGGTTGGGAACTGCTGGTTTAAAGCTCACAGGCCTTGTTCAGTGTTAAGTCTCGGCTGTGCCATTTTCTAGTTTTGTTACAAATTACTTAAGCTTTCTGAACCTTCGTTTCCACAGTTATAAAACAGTGACCGAGATAGTACCTAGTTCATCTAGTCGGAGTTAGGATTAAATAAATAGTGCATAAAGTAAAGTGCTCAGTAGTATGTTTGGCAAATAGTATACAGCTCTATAAATCCCCAGCTTCTCCTGGGTATCCAGTGTGAGACCATACTCGTAGGAGGAACTTTTATGTCCACGTTTCTCATCCAGCCTCCTGCCTGCCTTGTCCCTGGAGTTGAAATCAGGATTAGAAATTTAGGAATTCAACACATTGTGTTTCATTTCTTCAGTCAGTAAGGAATACTGGAGAATAGTAGGTGACTTTTGTAAAACAGTGGTTAAAGCAGTGCTAATTCCACATTCTTGGGCTTTTGAACAGTCTACCATTCTGGCATGTATTCCTAAAGTGCCTTGCTGAGACTAATTGAGAATGAAAAAAAATAAAGGAAAATGTGAAAGACAACAAGCTCATAGCATTTTAAACCTGGGTTTTAGTTAAAATAGTAAATCTCTCGCATGCTCTTCCTTTTCTGGTTAGGCGCCCCGTGTCTCGGTTATGTCCCTGAACCTCCTTGGTTTCTTCTGTCCCTGGCTGCCGGCTCCGAGTTCCTTGTAGGTCTGCAGTCTGTCCTCCTCACATCCCAGCTCCTCTCGGGAGGGGACAGGCAGGCAGTGTCGCCTGGGACATTCACCGGAGGCACACCTTCCTCTCACCAAACCGGAGGCCAGACCCCAGGGGCTCTGCTCCTCCGAGAGCCCCTTAGACTTCCTTTTGACCTTTAAGAGTGCTTTTGGAAAGACCATCTTCAGGACCAGAGCCTATAGTTTTATAGGCAGATTTGGGTTTCAACAGAAAATCATGAAAAATTACGATTTACATTTAGTTACACTCCAAGTCAACTAGGATATCCTGTTTAGAAGCAGGACTCCAGGCCTTTTAAAAGAACAGTTTATCTTTCTTTTAAACAAATGGAGGGATTACAAGGGACATTGATGGAAGGTAGGTTACCCTTGAAAATAAATTAACACATGGTTTATTTCTCTCAAACATCTTTCCTTTTAAAATGAAGGGGAGGGGAATGGATCGCAATGACACAGTTTTAGATGGCTGCGTTCAGTCACGTTAGAGTCGAGAGCACCGTGGCAAGCCAGCATTTTCATGTGTGCTTAAAAGTAGACTGTTCTTAAAACCCCTGGGGGTAGAATATTTAATCGCTTGCATGCTAGTTCCTAAGAATTAATAATTAAGCAGTTCAGCATGAAACAAACTTACAGATGGGCTAATTCGGGCTTGATATTCTCTACCAAGCAGACTTTGTTTCGGTGTGATATAGAGACTCTGCCTGGCTGCAACCTCCTGTTTGCTTTTATTCCTCACACCCAGAACTAGACCTTGAGGAGGGGACCGGGGCAGGCACCACGGGAGGTCACTTCAGGCAGGGACTGGGGGGTGTGAGCAAACACCGTGTCTGTACCTGTGATAACTGGCTTCCAAATGAATGGCAACCTTCGGGTAGTTCTTGCCCAACCAGCGCTGGCTTTGGAACCCAGGACACTTGGATGGGCAGAAACTTCATGGTCAGAAACTGACTAGAGATCTGAACGTTGACATAGTCTTCTGTAACAACATGAGTAAATGCAGCTATTAATTTACCTTCACTTTTGGTCTTAGCTGGTTACCCACTGCCTGAAAAGCAATAAAACCATGTTACACGGAACAAACACCTTTCATTAAAACAAAACAAAACAAAACAAAACTTTGAACTAAAAAGATTTTTCCTGAACCTTTTATAATAATGATAAAAGGCAGGTATGTTTGTTTAGTAAAAATCCTATGTTCATTAAAATGATTAGAAACATCAATACTCCTGGTGACTAGTCAGCATTTTAATATTTGTTCAGAGTAGACTCCTTTAAAAGCCCCAGAGGTATAATATTTCATCACTTGCGCATCAAAAGAAGTATCCCAGTCCCGGAGTCTTGAACAGGCCCCGGGGGCTGCGATACAACAGGGCGTTTTTCCTTTCTCTAGACGTGCTCTGGAGCAGAAGCAGGCAGACCACAGCGCACTTCCCGGGCCTGGGCCCCCAGTGCCCCCCACCTCAGAAGATTTGTCTTTCATACCTCCCTAAGCTAACATCTAACAAACTTTTATAAAATGATGTACATCAAGCATTACTTCAGCCGTTGACCCAGTGTCCGTACTCCTGGGGCCTTGTCGATTAGGCAAGACTTGAGGTACCTTTCTTTATTTAGTGGGTGTTTTGAATTAGGTCACGTGAAGGTTGTATGTCAAGCAAAATGAGAATGCTTTGCCCAGGAACTAAGTTGAGGTTTTGATGGTCACGGATTAGTATCTCCCCTTCCCCCAGACAGTTTTCCCTTTGGAAATAGCTCACATTATTTCAGGCTCTCCAGAAATGTGAATGGGGCTAGTGTCTTTTCTCGGGGGAAAACTGCCATTTTACTAATGTTTCGAAGCAGGAAACAGTCTGTTGGTGATGATGAATGTGCTGATAAGAACGAAGAACAAGTGAGAAACTGGAAATTTTTGCACAGAGTTTAGAGGCTAATTTTATTTATGGAAACAGTCCATTTGTTTTGAAAAATCAATACGTTAATTGTACAGATCTCTCCTGCCTTCTAGGGAATGCAGGACAGTCAGCAGCTAGATGCAGCACTGGTTTTCAGAATGGTCATTAATTAGCCTGGAAGGACTGTAGAGTGATTGGTTCTCAGTTTCTTTCCCATCATCACTATTTCAGTTACAGTGTTCAGACCTTCTCAGAAAGATGTCACAGCCACAGAAAGATGTTTTAGGAGTGAAGCAGTGGTCAAAGTTTGTCGGTACTGGAACACAAGACCCATAATACTTGTCAAGTGCTTTTTCCCTCCGCGGTGCTCCGCCACCCTCCGCCACCCTCCTTCGTGAGCCCCAGCACAGGGCAGTACTCCTGTTTCTAAGAGATTATCAATACCGGTTGCATTGTACTAACTTCAACTTAACTAAGCACTGATTGTAAAAACACATTCCGATCATTGCCTTCCGCTCATTTATCCTGAAACAAGTGGGCATTCCAGAGTCCTGTTATCTCCATTTATAGGCAGGCAAGAAACCAACGTTCTTCAAGTCCAGCCTATGGGAAACCAGGGAAGAATGAGTAATTAGTGTGTGATGTGCAAAGATGACTGTATGGGTGTCATTGCCATTTACAGAGCAGGCATCCAGACCGTACTGAACGAAATGCGCAATGCCAGGGGGGTGAGAGGTGGAGAGTCCCTTGGGTGGAGCTGAGCGTTCATCACTGGCATTTTGTTCAGATGCTACACGAGCATTTACATTTATTCACTCTACTCACCTTCACCCCCACTAATTTTTTGTTTTCTATTAGCACATAAGAATCCCCTCCTCTCCTTTCCCTCAGTGTAGTGTCTGTAATTCTGCCGCCTCTGATCTCTGGGAAGATGCCTGTGTGGGGGAGGGAGAGTGCCATGGGGTTCTTACTCCCCGTTCCTGCCCGTCAGGGCGGCTGTTTGTAGTGTTTACTGTGGCCCACATACCGGGACAGCCAGCTGTAGCAGCAAATTCATTTTACCAAGGCGTGTGGGAGAGTGACTCCTGGCAGTTGTTGTCTAGAAACCATCCTTTTCATACCTCATAGTTAGGGTTTACTAACGATCAAAACTTCAAAATCTTTTTCTTCCTAAAATCATCAATATCACCTAACTTTAGAGCAAATCACGAGTATTGCCCTGAACAAGGCAGTATTTTCTTCACTCACTACCTCGTGGTGCGGCTCTTTGGCGCAGGTATTTCCTTTCCCCTGACCTGTAAGTCCCTCAGAAAGGGATACCTGCGTTTACTGTCTTCGTGACACTTGCAGCAAGCAGTATTGGTCAGTGTGTGTTCTGTGGCTTGTCTAGACCAGAATCATTCAGGGTCCTTGTTAAAAATGCCGGTTCCAGGGACCCAGCCATACTGGTGTCAGGAATGGAGACCAGTAATCTTCATTCTAAATCCCCCTGTGACCCTTACCCCCATTCAAGTTTGGGCAGTCATTCCTTGAAAGCATTTCCAATGTGGCCTGTAGGCCTGGCTTCGAGTTAGAAATGTGGAATCTCGGGCCCCACACCCTCTGCTGAATCCGAATGCACACGTTAGTAAGTTCCTGTTGATAATAGGCACGCTCAGGTTCAAGTACAGTGCATTATAATTTCTTACAAGTAGTAAGCCGCCATCAGTAATCACTGCCTGTTGGTCTGTTGATCTGCGTCTCAGATACTCTGCTTCTCTAAAACAACATAACACCCACAAACTTTTAACTTCTCAGAAACTTAGGGAGTGTCTCAGGAGAATTATTCTTATTACATTATTTTCTTTTAAATTTTTTTGCTTATTGTTTTGAAGGGGAGAGAGAAATCAATTGGTGGTTTCCCTTATTTGTGGATTCATTGGTTGATTTGTGAATGTGCCCTGACCGGGGACTGAACTCCCGACTTTGGCATGCAGGACGATGCTCTCACCATCTGAGATTACCAGCTAGGGCACACTATTTTCAATAATGAATCATAGTGTAAGTTCATTGTGTCACTAGTTTAAGCACAGATGTAGTGATTTCTTCCTAAATAAACACAGAAGTACTTCATAAAATAAAATTGCAAATCTGTTTCTCATATGAAAGGGTCTAATTCTTCTCTGCCTGTGTTAAGAGTCACTCTGCTCCAAGGTCAAGGAAAATCTTCCCACAGGCCCTGCGGCACTTGGCAGTGAGGACCTTTCAGGGGGCCACAGACTCGACTCTGTGGGAATAAGTATAATTGGATGTTGTTTTTATGTTCTTTCAAAACTAGAGAGCTTTCCTGTGGGTTTGGTAATGTGTTACTTCAGTGTTTCCCAAATACGTCTGATCAGGAAAATCATCTGTGTTGCTTATTAAAAGTTTGGTCTCCTAAGAGTCACCCCCAGATCAACAGTCAGGACTTCTGGAAGAGAGTCCGAGCAGTCTGGTTTTTAACAGACACCCAGAGTTGCCTCGGATCAGGCAGGCACATTGGAGAAACCCTGAGCTCTGTGATCTTCCTTCCAGCAGATTATTTCTCTTACTATGTGTTTTGGAACTTAGTGTCATCCTTTTATTTTCTTGGACAGACAGCGCCCCAAGCCCATTAGAGAGGCAGCTCGGATGGCCAGTTGGGCATTGAAACTGGAAATGTGGATAACTAACTACCGCATAATAATGCTGCTCAAGGACTTAAAATACTTCGCTAATAAATTTACTTATTTTTATATTTGAAAATATCACAAAAGTGGCAGGTGTTGTATCCATTCTACAAGTGTAAGGAACAAGAGCTAAGGCAACGAAATGATGGTGCATCAAGGAGCCTGTGAGGATGCGTGCCATACACGTGTGTGCTGCACACGTGTGCACGTGTGTATGTGTGTGTATATCGGGCGGAGCGACAGGTAGGGTCAACTGCGGTTTACTATCTCGTGTCTTGGAACTCTTGTTCACATTTAATTCTGAATGCGCTTTAACCTCAGACATAAACTTTTATTTTCACTATTATTATGAAAAGAAAGAAATTATGCTTCCTTTTTCTTGTAGTGAAATAGTTCATGCGCCTTCCTTTCTAACCTTTGCAGGCAAAAGCTGGTTTTGCAGAAAGAACAAGTTCTGTCAATCTCTTGATTTAGGCTCAGTAATCCTTGTATCTTGAACATTAAGACAGAAAGATAAGTTACTGAATACTTAAGGATACCATCTTAGAAATTAGTGAATTGTTTCTGTGATTCTATGGTTAGGTTAGGGTAGTGATACCAAATCTGGGATCTCAAGTTCTTGTACTTTATAAGTCTTTTCATAGGTTAAATTCTTAGTTATTTTTGATGGATAGATAGAAAGGGAGCCTTGCCTCTTACCATTAAAATCTGACCATTTCTGTGAAATAATGAAAATACTATCTAGCCTTGGCTTTCTCCAAGTGATTGTGTCATTCTTTTTTCTTTATTATTTTTTAATCCTCACCCAAGGATGTATTCATTGATTTTAGAGAGAGAGAGAGAGAGAAATGTCAGTCAATTGCCTCCTGTATGTATCCCAATCAGGGACTGAACCCTCAACCTAGGCATGTGCCCTGACCAGGAATTGAACCTGTGACCTTTCTGTTTATGGGATGACATCCAACCAACTGAAGCACATTGGCCAGAGTTGAATGTGTCATTCATAGATGTCAGATGTGGCGGGAAACTTAGATCCTCAATTCAAGATTATAGTGATAAGTAAGTAAATTCCTGCTCTCAAGGAATTTATGGTTTGATTGGAAAGGACTGAACTCAAGCCCATGAAACAGTTGGAGAGCAGAGCAGGTGAGACGTACGACTGTGGGGCAGTCAGTGCAGGGGGGGTTAGTTCAGCAACAAAGGAAGGAAGGATGGGAGCAGCCGTGGGAGGCTTCCTGTGTGGAGGGGAGGCTTGGTTTGGACTCCCAAGTCAAGAACTGGGCCTTTTACGCAAAAAGAATAACCACAAAGGAAAAGGCTTTTTCGCGGGGAATGAGCAAGTTATGGTGTTAAGACTGACCTCATAGAGCCCATGGAAGAGAGCTCGAGGAGAGGAGGGGAGTCTAATTATGAACATCTGAAGACCGTAGATTTGGGAATTTGGTTTGACGCAGTGGAAGGGAACTGATGGATGTGAGCAGTGTCAATTTTGAGGTTAGAACTGCGACAGTTTTGTCGTGCGTGCTTTTATTATGTATATTCAAAACAAGTGCACTTTGATGATGTATATTCAAAACAGTCATGTGCATGTTTATGTGCGTATGTATCTATTGTTTCTTAATATCTTTGAGCCATCACATGACATTGCAAATAAAATTTTTAATTTCCGATAAAGGGTATACACACTCAGAGGGAAAAGATGATGATTGTGCTGGCCTGAGAGGGTCATGGGAAGGTTATGGGCCAGTTGTCCTAGCGCGGCTGTTACAGGGCCAAGGTGCGAAGTTAGGGTTCCATCTTCACCTCCCCTGGGTTTATGGGATCTTAGTTAGGAAGAGAGTACAGTGCACAGGGGTATGTGCTGTTGTTAACTGTGCTAAAAAGACTTTGTTCAAATCTTCGGTGTAGTATAGTTCAGTGCTTATGTATACTGGCTTTTAGATTTCTGATGCGATTTTATATTCTGTTGTATTTAGAACATTTGGAAGTTCCAGGGAAATTACACTTTAATGAACAGCTTAGATGTGGCTATTTGGAAGAGCGATTGAGAAATTTTGGCTCAACCGAACAGCATATCTGGGACGTTGATTGTATCTTTATTTGGTCATATTATTAAAACACAGACTCTGGCTCTGTGGGAGCTGTGTTGGCCGTGCATGTCGCAGCTCGAGTTCTGGCCAGAGGTGGGCTGGCACCAGGTTCCGGGAGACAGCTGACAGGCCAGGTCATGTCCACTGTGGAAGATCCTTCACATGCCCTCAGGTCCTGACAATTTTGAGAATTCTCCATCATCTGGAGAAAGATAATTTTGGAAACGGAGCTTTTTGAAATTCACAAAATGGAAGATGTTGAGCTGATTCCTTAAAACATACTGTTTTGTTTGTGCTCTTTACAAATGTTATATTACGGATGGGTGTTCTCATTCACTTGTTAAACCTTGAAAAGGAGCTCCAAGTTCCTGAAAGGGTGCAGGGATAGTGTGAATAATACATAGAATTTCACTCTAGAAATTAAGTATTATTGAAGAGTAATAAAAGATTTGTGTCTTAGTCTTCAGTGGTTGTGTGTGGGTTTTTTATTTTTTGCTTTTTTGTGTTTTTTTTTGTTTGTTTTACCTTAACAGCTCTTTTTGAAACATTGTTTTATTGTGGGTAACTTTTCAAAGTATCTTTCTTTAGCTGGCTAAATGAAGTCCCAAGTTTTAGGATTTGAAAAATTTCATTCTTCAGTGTTCATTCCACCCATGCCCGCAAAAAAGTGTTACCATGTAGCATTGGGGGGGGGTTATATTTATTTAACTTATGTAACAAAAACTTGTATAATGCTTACTATACACGTATTAGGTACTTTTCAAAATGCTTTACCAGTCTTCCTTTATTTAATCCTCTCAACCAACAATTTTCAACCAATGTGCCACAAGAATTTTTAAAACATGCAATACTTGACTATTTAGTCAGGGGCACTGACCTGTTCTCCCTTGCATTGTCAAATAAAAAAACCACAACAGTCCATAGAACAGTAGCTGTCTGGTGTAAATGAATCAAAATTATGCCTATTTGTCAGATTGGGAAAAGATAGAATATATTTTTTGGTGTGCCGCAGAGTTTTAGTGATTACTTTATGTGTGCCATGAGATGAGAAAGGTTGAAAGTCGCTGCACTGAGCAACTCCGGGAGGTAGATTTTATGTCTTTTCTTACAGATGAGGGCGGAAGGCTCTGAGGAGTTCAGAGCTCATCCAAGCTCACTCAGCTCGTGGGCATCGGAGCTGGATTTCAGATCCAGGCAGTCTGTCTCTCCAGTCTGTGCTTAAGCTCTGCATGCCACTGTGCTTTTCTTTTTCATACGGAAAAAAAATGAGCAAATAGATTCAGTTAAGACTGTTGGTAGGTCAGTGTCTGTGATGAACTAATTTCTCATCAGTATCTCTGGGACCCATTTACCTTGTTTCGCATTGACACGCTTGCTGAGTTTTTAAAATTTGTGGCTTAAGACTTTTTTTTTTTGATGGTTGTAATGTCCTCTTGCAGCATGGTAAAGGATCTCTGGGCAAGTATCATTCTACCTTTATTTGAGCCAATATCTTTATTCGTTGGGAGCTCTAGTACAGTGGAGCTCTTAAATCCTAAAACTGAAACATTTATCATCAGGAGACACAACATGTTTTGAATGCCGAGATTGTGAATGTCAAGTTTCTGTTGCACTAAACTAAAGAGAAAAGAAGTAGCTGCGGTTTTACCCTGAAATGTGAGGTTGTTAGATGAGGATCAGTCCATTATCTGGCTCCGTTTTCATTAGATTTCAGCAGGCGGTTGGATGTCGGCTGCCACAAAGTTGCCTGAGCACCCAGGCTGTGGACGCTGCTCCCCAGAAATGTCCTTGTGCTTCGTAAGTTTATACACAGTGTTAATGCAACAGGCTTCCTTGGTCTTTGAGGTCAAGAGGTTTGGTGCTGATCAGATGTGGAGACCACCACTACAGTGATGTTCTGAAGAGCCTGGAAAACTTGGAGAGCCTAACCAGATAAAAGTGGCAACCCTCAGGTCTCAGACTTTTGTTTGTGGGGAGCGATTTAAACCAGGAGACTCCACTTAGTGGTGTTTTCCTTCCACCGTAGCAACCGAAAGGTTAACAGTGCTGTGGGAACCCATATTCAGTATCGAACATGCTTTTAAAAGTTTGAGATTGACATGCAAAGCATATGTTAGTTACTTTGTTAATCTAGGTTATTTCTTAGCCCCAAAACTCACTGTTTGTTTTTTCTGACATGTTACATGTCTTTCATTGCTCCCAGCCGACACGTATAGTCCTTGTGAGTCACGTGACAACTTCTGAGATCTGTATCCCTTTGCAAAATGACACACATATCTCCACATTCACGTAACATACGAACTTCATGTTAGCTTGGTTTATGACCACATAGGTGGGAAACAGACATAGTTATAGGTGGTTATCAAATCGAATATATTCACAGAAGAGTTAATTCCTGTAGTAGGCTGGGGGATTATTAGTTTTAGCCTAAATGTATTCTGTCTGTTCTGGAATTGGAGACTTGCATGATTTAGAACACCTAGGTAGTGATTGAAACTTTAAAAATGGAAGTTCTTGTACTAGGAGAACACAATATAAGCACTGGGCTTTGCTGTGTGTGGAATGAACTAAGTAGTTTATGAATAAATGGAAGTATCCAACCTCAAGTAGGTTGTATTCCAAAAATTTGTATTTCAGTCCTGCGGTGTTTTAAATGCAAACGAGTGTTGGCTGAATGAATTGTCATGTAGAAACAGGCTGGGAAGGGTAGATCGTTCTCAGTAGTGAACTCACCGATGCCTCGTTATTGAATACAAAGTGCAGCCTGGATGCGGATGTCCGTGTTCGGCGGACTTCCCTGGGCTTGGTACCCCTTAGCCTTTTCCCTGCTAGTAGTTTAAAATGTTTTCAAGTTCATATATTTAGCATTTCTATTTTTTATATCACATGCAACATATCTGGAATAAGGTATGGGTACTAATTAAAGTAGGCCATACCTAAGATAATTGCATACTGCAATAAAAGGAAGGGGTTGAATGAGTCGGAATTATAAATTGAGTACCATATACTCATTTTTGGAAAAAGCCAAGTTTTATTCTACTATGATGATACTTCGACAATACTGAATCTTAAATCAATTAAAAAATTAATAGGAATAGATTGATCTTGTAGGGCTTTAAAATAGAAATGTATATGAATTCATTACCATATAGCTTCACTGCTCAGCTTTACCAGCTGATACAACTCTCTTGATTAATGTACATATGATTATGTTTAAAAGTTTTTCCAGATGTACTCTTCAATTTAACTTTCCATTTTGAGGTCATTGTAATAGATTCACATACCATTCTGAGAAGTAACAGAGAGATCCTTTGTGCCCTTTGCCTAAGTTTTCCTAATGGTAACATCTCGTGAAATGATAGCCCAACATCACAGCTAAAACAATGGCACTGGTAGACCCCGCTCACTGCGTTTAGACTTCCCCAGTTTCACGCGGGCTCTGTTCTGTGGACGCAGAACGGTCCCGTCGCCACAGGGACGCCTTCCCTCGCCTTTGTGGGACACGCGCCCTCCTCTGGCCCTCTGCTCCACCTCTGACCCCGACTCTGCAAGCTGCACATCTGCTTTCCATCTCTATAACTTTGTCATTTCAAGAATGTTATGTCAATGGAATCATGTGGTATATGACCTTTAGGAATTTGGTTTCTTTACTCAGCAGAATTCTCTTAAGATTTATCCAACTTGTTTGTAGTCACAGGTTTTGTTTGGTTTTTGTTGACTGGTACCTCATGGTGTGGGTGTGTCACAGTGTAACCATCCACCCACCGAAGGGCACCTGGCGCATGTCCATTTCTTGGTTACTATGAATAAAGCATCTACAAACACGGGTACAGGTCCTTACATAGTAACTACATTGTAATACATTTTATTACATACATTTCGCATAGTGATTACATTTAATACGCAAAATTGCAGTTTAATAAGAAGCTGCCGAACTGGTTTCTAGCGGGGCTGCACCGTTTTGCGTTCTCACCAACAGCGCCTGTGACAGACTCAGTGCCGCTGAGTCTTTGTCAACACTGGTATCGTCGTTCTTTTGGTTTTCTATGAGATGACACAGTCTGGTGGGGCTGTTAACCAGACGGATGCTTTTTTTTTTTTTTTTTTTTTGAGAGAGATGGAGGGAGAAGAGGGAAAGAGACATCAATCAGTTAGTTGCCTCTCGTATGCACCCAGACCCGGGGCAGAGGCATGTGCCCTGACTGCAAATTGTACCAGCGACTGGAAATCGCACCAGCATTGGCTTTGTGGTCCAATGCTCAGCCTGCTGAACTACACAACGGTCAGGCCTCAGATGACGACTTTAATGAGTTATGGGTATTAATCAATGTATACTGTAGCTAAAATACACAATAAAAAGTGATGAAACAAATCTGGTGTAGCATTGAGTAAGATACTTTTAACGTATCATGAATGCTACTACTTAATATAGAAGTTAATTCATACTTCTAATTTTCCCTTTAATGTAGATAGGAAGAGGACAGATATTATTAGTACAAGTTTAATTAAACATTTTAGAGAGTGATGCTTTGCCTAACACCACTTTGAAAGTTATCACTTCCTTTTCCTTTTCTTTATTCTCCTCAACCTTGATCGATTTTTTTAAATTTGAGGAATAGAATGAAAAGAGAAACAGATTTCCTGCATGTAATAAAAGTTGAAAGAGGAAAAAGGATGAAAAGGGTCTAAGAGAACGAACGCACGAGGAGCAGGAGAGTGGTGGGGTACTGGCCAGGAGGGGACCGGCTCCTGGCCTTCTGAAGAGGTGGAAAGACAGCGGGGTGGTGAAGGGACTTTGCATTGCACTGTTGGGATTTATAATATGGAAATACTTCTGGGTTAACTTGCACAGGTTCTTTTACTGTGCAAACTTGTTATCTTCTGTCTTGCCCACTTTAAGCCTATTTGCAACAGTTGCATGCATATTTGCAGCCGCAGCCTCTCTTGGGGTTGCCCTTGGAGCATGAAAAAGCAGCTTCATTTCAGATATTGTTTTTGAGCTCTTCCTATGAGCCAAGCACTGAACTCGAGGCCCTTTACATCTGTGAATTTATTTAATCCCGTGGCATCTCTCTGTAAGAAACTCCCCCCGCGTTTAACAGCTTACACAACAAACAGTTGCTGCTTCCCCATTTCTGAAGGTCAGGAATCGAGCAGTTGGCTTAGCTAGACGGATCCAGCTCAGGGTCTCCCATGAAGACGGTGTCAGACATTTCGAGCCCGGGCTGCGGTCTTCTGAGGACTTGACCGGACTGGAAGGCCTGCGTCTATGATGACTCGCTCACATGGCTTTTGACACCAGACCTCTCCATCCCTTCTGTGGGGAGCTTCTTGATTGTCATCAAGACATGGCATCTGCCTTTCCCCAGAGCGAGGGACCAGAGAGAGGCTTCTTCAACTGAGAGAGGCCCAGTGCCTTTTCCACCCTGGTATTAGGAGTCACACACTCTCACTCCCGCCACATTCTGCTCATTTGAAGTGAGTCACTAAGTGAAACCCATGCTAGAGGGAAGTGAGTTAAGTTCCATCTCATCACGGGGTTGGGGGGGGGTGGACAACAAAGAATTCGTGGACATGTTTCAAAATGGCCACAAGTGGGGCCTAGCTGGTGTGGCTCAGTGGATTGGGATCAGCCTGTGAACCAAAAGGTCACTGGTTCAGTTCCCGTGCAGGGCACATGCCTGGGTTCCGGCCAGGTCCCTGGTTGGGGGTATGCGAAAGGCCACCGATCCATGTTTCTCTCCTCCGCTTTCTCTGCCTCACTTCCTGTCTCTCTGAAGATAAAATAACTTTTAAAAAATTGCCACAAGTGGACACTGTTGGTATCCCCTTTTTCCAGATGAGGACACCGCTGAGTGGAGAGGTTAAGTGACTCGTCCCAGATGCGAATCTAGTGAGTCGCAGAACCAGGATTGAAATCCCGTGGCCTGGGTCCACGTGAATCTTCTTTTAACTACATATGCTTTACTGCTTTGAGTACTTAACCTCTTAAGTGCGTATGAAAATGTTAGAATGACTTTATTTCTTCTTCATACTCATCCATATCTGTATATTTACGTGTATCATAAGGCTGTTTTATGCCTTGTTGCTAGTACCACGTAGCTACTTTGTCCCCATCCGCTTCCTGGTACTGAGATGCTCGCCACCGTCACCTGGGGAAGAACCTTCATTTTTGAAGGTGAGCTGACCCTGCACTAAAGCTTTTCAGGTGGATATTGGGTCATTTCCCATGACTAAATATTGGGAAGCAAACCTTTCCTCCACGTCTTTCCAGCTTTGCAGTTCTCACACCTTCTCTGTTGTTAGAACTATGTGTGTACAGTGTGGTGGTTACTGAGAATGCGGGCAAATTGAAGGAGCTTGCAGTCCCTCAGTTTGTCCGTGACTATCAAAAGCAGTGAGTGCCATACAAAAGCGATTTTCAACCTTTTTCATTTCACAGCACATAAACTAATTAATAAAATTCTGTGGCGCACCAAAAAATACATGTTTTGGCTATCTGACAAAAACAGGTATGATTTTGATTGGCTTGCAAAAAATAATAGTAGTAATTACTTACCCTTTTGCTCCAAAGTGACTTTTTAAAAATTAGTTGCCTATACTTGTATATAAGGATTTCTGGTACCAAGAGTGAACCAGTCTGACACAACCTTATTTTGGGGCGTGACCAGTAAGATGCAACTGTATTTACATGACCTGTATATTTATGGTTCATGACAGGGCATTCACACCGAAGGTGGTTGTTGTGTTGGCTGTCGTCAATTTTTTTATTTGACAGTCTCAGGGGAAAGAGGTCAGTACCCCTGACTAAACAGTTTTAAACATTCTTGCAGGACACTGGTTGAAAATCGCTGCTTTAGAGCCCTGGGCAGTGGTGGGTCCGTTGTCTGCCACGGTCTACATTTTTTCCAGGTGCTTTAAATGACTGAAGAACTCTGTGTGCCGTCCAGCAGTTTTTTCTATGCAGTTTGGGACAGGTGGGATGACTTTCTCGTTTGAATAGCAGATCTCTGCTTTGTTAAATAACAGTCACCCCAGCGATGCAGAAAGAGAAAGAAAGAGAGGTCTCGGAATTTTGATGCGATCTTTTTCCTATTTTCTGCTTATGTGTGATTTTGGTAGGCCATGCATGGTAAAGTCTGTATTGTGGGTAGGCCAGGTGGGTTTTTGTTTTGTTTCATTTTAAGATTTTACTTATGCGTTGTCAGAGAGGGGAAGGGAGGGAGAAAGGAGGAGAGAAACATCAATGGGTTGCCTCTCTCTTGCCCCCAACAGGCCACCTAAGGGCCTGGCCCGCAACCCAGGCATGTGCCCTGACCAGGAATTGAACCTGCAACTTTTAGTTGTTCTCAGGTCAGTGCTCAATCAATCCACTGAGCCACACCAGCCAGGGTAGAAATTTCTTAATAATGAGGTTAGGCGCTTACATGTACAGACACATCTCCTGGGCAGTTTTCAAACTCTAGAAATTTTCTCTTTGTCTCTTATCCTTTTAGACTAATGTATAACAGAGGCCAGAGGTGGCTGAGATTGGACTTTGGTCTTAAGAAGTCCTATCAAAGGGACAAATCACGAGACCATCTGATTTTAAATCGACACTGGGAATGAACCGAGTTCATTAAGCAGGATATACGTATTAATCACCTGCTGTCCCCAGTTCTCTGCATGTTCTGAGCCCAGCACATGTGAGATTACAGGATGCCACACTCCTCCTCCTCCTCCCACGGATGCTCTCCCGTGGGTCTTTCTTCCTTGGCTGATCCTACTGGGAACTTTCTGGTTACCTTGGCGAAAGGACCTGGCTTCCATGGGCCCCAAATCAAGGTGTACATTTGGTCATCCTACAGATGGGTCAACCAACCAAATAGAACCCAGGGCAAACACTGGGGGGCACCCTAAAACCAGGGAGTTGTGCATTGTGGGTAATTACGTGGATTTTTCCTTTAGAAAGAAAAGAGCCATTATCAATTTAAAACTAAAACAAACCTGGGAGTCAGCATAGTGACCCTTGCTATCGTATGTTTAGTCAGTCCTTGGTGTCTGTAGCAACCTGGACTCCTGAACCAAAACATACCTTCCCAGGGCTAGGAAAGGGGTGAGTCTTCAAGTCCAATAGATGGCCATTGACTGGAAAAAGAAACTTGACCATCTGCTCTGACCTGAAGCCAGTACCAACGAAGAACTGGAAGTTGACCAAAGGCTGCTCAGATTCTACAGAGTCGCAATAAGGACTACAGGCTTGATGGTCCATTTTAATGATTGTGATACTCTGTTTCCGTGGTGGCGAGACATGAGTGGGAAAATCCCAGCAGGCCAGCAAAGCCACCTTTGCAGGTGAGATGACCAGCAGTCCTCAGCAGAGTTCAGTCTTGCACTTGGGTATTGCAGCTGGTGTGTACAGAAGAAGCAAACAACGGATTTCATTTCTACTTTATTTTAAAAGCGTGAAGTAATTTAACCATTATGTAAAACTTACCAACGAGGCTCTGGAACACCCCTTGCCTTCCCCACCTTTTGGGTTAAAAATACCCCAACTCTGAGAGTTAGGCTGCACAGAAATGTGGAATGCTTTTGAACTTCTCTGTCCCTGAAACCAAGTTTGTACAGTGTGGTCTCTCAGAAAAGAGATGGCACTCCCTTGGGTGTTGGAAAGTGAGTGAGTGGTCCCTCTCTTCTCATCTGAGTGGGGGTAGAGTGGTCACAAAGGAGAACGCCCTCAGACTGCAGGTGGGTGGGGCGTTCCTGGTCCTGTGGCCGTATCTCAGAGGCACGGTGCCCCCCGTAGGTTAGATTGGACTTTCAGAGTGTGAGGAAACACGGACTTGTGGTCAGAATCGAAGTGTGGAACAGATACATGAATGCATATTTCTACGAGATCAGGCTCGTCCCTCCGGAGCAGGGAGAGACAGGACAATGAAAATTCCTGAGCACAAACAAGGACAGGCAGGACCTGAGGTTTATGATACCTTCCAAGGAAGGAGATACCTTTGGGTTTGTATTTGTTTTCTCTTAAAAAAATTGTTTATTGTTACAAATATTTTAAATGCCAAAGTGTATAAATATATAAAATGTGAGTTCTATAAATTGCACCCACTCTCTCCACTGTAAATATACAGAACTTCCCTACTATTAACATGTCGGAATTAGGTATATAGAGGTACACATTTTTTTAAGACTTGAGAATATACTAAGTTACCAAAAAACACTGAAAGGATTAAACTGGAATTATAAACAATTTCTAGTGTTTGCTTTTTTTTTAACCTAATGATTGAGAACTTCATTATATATTAGTAGATACAGGTATACCTACCCATCATTTTATATGTGCTCGCTAGTGACTTTGGCCGTCTGTTTAAAAACTTTGTGAATTACATACTTTTACATACCCTGTTGAAATTGGATTTATTTATAAGTAAGTGTGTTTCAAACGTCAGTTGAAATGTGAGTGACTTTACTGGTGTCCTGTGGGTCACTCTGTCCTTGAAGACGGATGCGTAGTCCTGAATGTTTTGGTGGTCTTGGGTGGTTTTGTCTTTAAATTTCTCTGCCTTGATTCTGGTTGTTTCTGTCTCATTTCTCTTTCCTCTCCTAAATTGCCATTTCTTACAATGTTAACCTCTTTTGCCTTTTTGTCATGTGTGGGTTTTTTTTTTTTCGATGCTGTGGTGACTGTCCTGACATGATGGTGACTGGGAAATGGGGTCCCTCCTTCTCTGCTGTGTGGTCAGCAGGGATGCCCATAAACAGACACTCACTGTGTCCCATGGATACACAGTGTTCTGTAGATGGCTAAACTCATCCAAGGGGTGTTTATACAGTGTACCTCTGTGCCTGGGACTGTGCTGTACCGACTGAAGGGGGGAAAAGGGCCTCAAATTCTACAGTGCCCTTTGAAAGTTCTTATCTGTGAATCCACTGTGTATTACAGAGAATGATTTCAACACACACCACCACTGAAAGCTTCTTCTGGGGTCTGTAGTTGTATGTTTAAAAAGGTGGGTAGGTGGAGGGAAGGCTTGCAGAGGGTACAAGGTCAGAGAAGCATCCCATGGTTTTGTTTTACTCATTAGAATCTTTCAAAGGAGTGACTGAACAGTTATTCGTGAATCATTAGAAAAGGAGACATTGTCTTTCCCCATCTTCTATCAATTTGAGAAACCTGCAGAGGTCTCAGGTCAAAGCAGCTAGAGGGTGATCCCTGAGACCTTTATCTAAACAAGTAAAACATACACGGAAAATGCTCATTGTCTTTGAACACTGGTATTTACCAGATGTGGCCACTTACTGAAAAGGATGCATGATTATTCTCTGCAGTGTACTGAAATTAATAAGCAGTGTCCGTTAGTTTTTATTTGAGTGTTTAGATTAGGTACAAGATAATGAATGCCTGTCATTTATTAAAGGTAGGGCCTTTGCATGCCAAGGCCTGTGGCCTTTCTGTCCAGGGAAGCCGAAGACTGACAGAGAATGGCTTTACGGACTGAATTAGAGTTTATTAAGTTAGGAGTCAGTCACAGAAATGTGGCTTGTCTTTTCCACTGAAAGCTGGCAGTCCACTTAAGAACACATGGTCAGTTTTCTCCAAAATGTAGCTGTGGCCGCTGGTGAAACGATACATAATAGCCGAGCCAAGGAGGCTCTTGCTCTCGCTGTTCTGCACAGGATGATCTCACCCGGCATGGCCTCCTTCGGAACGGTTCAGGGTTGTTCCTTCAGGTAAAAACGAAGTGGGAGGCGCTTCCACAGAATCCACTAGCGTCCCTTCGGGATAGAGCTGTCAGCAGCTTCGTGCCTTGAACTTCTATAAGGCGTGCCGCGCCCTTGACTGAGAAGCGTGTTTCCCCATGTGTCTGATACAAAGTAAACGTCTGGGGCACTGAAGGCCTAGTGCCAGGCACGTCTGTGCCCTTAGACACTGCGGGTCAGTCAGCTGGGCCTGCCCTGGAATCACGGTCAACCTGCCACAAAAGTGCATTTGGTGGCGCTCACTTGTTTTGGGAATATTTTTTTTTCTGAGTATTTGATCATGGGTTTATACCTGTTTCTTAAAATTGTATCTCACTGTTTGGGGGGTCTGATTGGTTACTTCGTGAATGAGTTAGGCTTCCTTCTGTTATTATGGAAGGTCATGGGGCATGTTCTGCTTCCTTCCCTGACAGTAAGTTCCTTGCAGTCAGAGGTCAGACCTTAACCTCTGTGATTGCCATAGACCCTGGGGAGACACAGTGCAGGGTGCTTTGTTAGCGAGTGGCTCCGATAAGAAGGGTGGTGGTGAGAAGAACAAGGGAACCCAAATGTTTCCACATTTCCCCAAGGTTCTAGATCCCAGTCACCTCGGGTTCGTAGGAAAGTGCGGATTACATACTGAAGAAGAGGTTTTTTTGTTTGTTTTCCAGTTTGCAAGCCTGAAGTAGTCTAGAAATGAATCAAAGTACATGAATTCCAAGCGTGTACATTTCAGTGACCTTTAGTTCTCACTAAATACTTACATATTTCATCATGTAAGTATTTAAGAATTATTTCTCCTAGTCAGTGTATCTGTTCGATCAGAGCAGAGAAGAGGTTTTCAGTGGGAAGTGACATATCAGGTTTCTGAGAAAGGGGTGGCTCTGTGGGGTTCTAGGAGTTTTAAGTTGCTTCCACGTGTAAATAAAATGTCAGGCGTCTTACTAGTTTGCCTCTAATCTGATAAACGACACAGTCCCTTTGAGCCTCCTGTCGTCTTCTGGGGGCGAGTGGCAAACGCAGGGCCAGCAGTTCCCCTCGTGTAACAGCTTCCTGTTAGGACGCGAAGAGCCTGCTGTTTCTGAATTATTTCCCTAGAAAAGTTTTCTCCATAAACCTGACGATTTTTATTATAAATACTGACATTAGTTATAATTCATCAAGAAAGCAAAGTATTTTTTAAAATGAGACAATGCTCAACCCAGCAAAGTAAAATTCTAGTAGCTAATACATGCTTATTATAGAAAGATAGGAAAAACAGCTACTAATAAAAATCATTGGAACTGCTTCTTATTCTGCCACTCAGGGCCATGTGAGCATAAGCACGTTGGCATCTATACATCCTACAAGGCATTCTCCCTCTCCAAATACATGTGTGTTGGTTGTTTGTTTCACAGAATAAAACAAAACAATGTGTACTTTTTCCTTGAACATCCTTTTCATTGGTTGCATATTATATTTCATGGATGCAGGTGAACCTTAATTTATATCAAGTAATGTTGATAGCCCCTAGATTTCTAGTGGTGGTGGTGCTAAATTATTTGCCTTGCAAGTTTGTAAAGTCATCTTCTTTAGGTCAGTTCTGTAAATGGGAGTTTATTTCCTAAGTTAACTCCCCAAATCCCTCTTTTAAAATTGTACTTTGTTAATTATGCTATTACAATTGTCCTGATTTTCCCCCTTTGCCCCCTCCATGGGCAGGGCCCACGCTTGCCTGTCCGTGGGTCATGCATGTAAGATTCTTTGGCTACCCCATTTCCCATACTGCACTTTGTATGTCCATGGCTATTCTGTGACTACCTATCGGTGCTTCTTAATCCCCTCACCTCCTCACATATTCCCCACAGCCCCTCCCACCTGGCAACCATCAAAATGCTCTCCGTGTCCATGATTCTGTCCGTCTCTGTTCTTGTTTGCTTAGTTTTTTTTTTTTTTAGAATCAATTGTTGATAGATATGTATGTATTGATGTTTTATTGCTCATAGTGCTGATCTTCTTTTTCTTAAATATGTCCCTTTAACATTTTGTATAATAGTTTGGTGATAGTGAACTACTTTAGCTTTTTCCCTTGCCTGGGAAGCTCTTTATGTGTCCTTCAATTCTTAATGATAGCTTTGTAGTAGAGTAACCTTGGCTGTAGATGTAAAGAGACCCACTTGAAGACATATCACACTTAAAATGCTAGAGGTTAAAGATGAAAAGGATAAAGATGAAGATAGTTTGTACCCTTGGCCTTATAGTTGTCAGTCAGGGAGGTCTGTCCCCGTTTTGGGACTGAGAAGATGCTGGTAGGCATTTGGGCTACTCTTTAGATGTGTTTGAATTGTTCAATAAACTTTTCCACTTATTAAAAATTACTGTGGTGATGAATGCAGATGAAGGAAGCTGTGGTGGACAAGCAGGAGAAAATAAATGGCTTTGATTTTATTTTTGAACCACATTCTGTGTCCATTTGATCAGAGTGGAAGGACGGCAGGTTGACCACCCTCATGGCATTTTTCTGACGCTAATAATGGAATTATCTGGACCCCCACCCCCCAGTTTTAGGGCCAACAATGGCTAGTTGGGAAGGAGGTCAGCTCATGAATTTAAATCAGCTAGAGGTAGTTCACTTTGAATAATCCACAAAGAAGATCTAATTTAATGTCATCTTAACATAGAGCGCTCTTGCGTCATTGCAGGAGCATGAAGTAGGTCGGATGCGTGAAGTGTGTGAAGACAAGGGGTTTTGGAATTGCACGTAAGGAGTCGTCTCTGGATTCCACTCCTCTGAGCGGTTCTCTTGTCTCTTCCAGGTCCGGACCCTGTTTGTCAGTGGTCTCCCTCTGGACATCAAACCTCGGGAGCTTTACCTGCTTTTCAGACCATTTAAGGTACCTTTTCTGTCTTTCCGACATTGTAAAAGGAAGCAAAAAGTGTGTGTAGAAGGTCCTTCTAGGTCTCTTTGGGGGAAGAAATACAATTTTGAGAAAGTGCCCTGTCTAGTGCTATTTTTAAAAGGTCAGTGAGTCCTGGGCCTTTAGGGACTCAGTTCTGGTGTGTGGTCTCACCGAGGAAAGGTGGACACAGCCTTCTGTCCTCCCGACAGCCAGTCTGGAGGAGTCTCTTACCGGTGTGCACGTGTGTCTGTCTCCTCTGTAGAGCAGCCTTGGTGTCCTCTGCCAGCTGGGCATGTTCCAGGTGCAGACCACCAAACACACCCTCAGTTATCGATTATGCATTTATATTTCAAATACAATAATATAAGTCCAGCACTATCCCTAGGAGATTATTAGTGGAAATAGTTCTGTTAGAACTATTCTTTGGAGACATGATAGGTTAAATTGACTCTTATGAATTAGACTATGAACCTAACACCATTATTCTTTTCATGGGAATAATATCCTAAGTTTCAAGTACAGTAGAACAAAGTATTAAAGTGTCGTATGAGAGTAATCTTTCCTGGGGCTTAGTGAGATACTCAGTGCAGTGTGACTATTGGGATAAAACTGCTGTAGAGATACTTTTAATGTATCCGGGATTGGAAACCAAACAGGAAGTCAGACTAAAGCTGAAGGAAGCGTGCTGCCAAGGCAAAACTTCGAAGGCCGGCTTGCGGAGGATTGGAGAAGGCTAGGACCGGGCGGGCTGCGGGCTGGAGGCCTTGGCCCTCGGGGATTGGACCTGGAGGTCATGATCAATTCAGAGCCTGTGGCCTGAGCTGGTCGTTGAGGACGTATCAGCCAGTGATGCCCTCTGGGGCCACACTTGCGATGAGGCGATGGACCACCTTGATTTTTGGTTAGACCTCCATCCCTGTTGAAGGGGAGGACTCCAACCGTAGACGCAGGACAGGTTGAGGAACAGGATCCAGCTTCTTATGGAGAGAGGAGGGGGTGCCAGCTGAAAACAGCTGTGTAGGAAGTAAGAGGGAGGGTCAGAACCGACAAAGATGCTGCAATAGAGCCCAGTCTAGGTGTCAAGAAAGCATTTATTCAGTGACGTAAATTCATTCTGACAGCCAGCCCCTTCATGCAGGGATTTGTGACCTTTCTCATCTCATGGCACACACAAACCAATTACTAAAATTCTGTGGCACATCAAAAAATAGATTTTTTTTTGCTGATCTGACAAAAGTAGGAATCATTTTGATTCATTCACACCAAATGGCTATTGTTGTGGTGGCTCTTGCCATTTTTTTAATTTGACAACTAAAGGAAAAGAAGTCAGTGCCCCTGACTCGGTGGTCAGGTAGTGCCTGGTGTGGCGCAGCGGCTGGAAATCGCTGCCTTATCGTGACCCTAACGCTGACCCTGCAGAGGAAACAGGAAGCTTACACACGAGGTTAGCTGAGAGGAAGTGGGGAGGAAGCGAAGGTGTCGTGGGAGGAGAACGCCAACTTGACAGAATTTCCCGAGTTTCCTTTGCAGGGTTGCAAATTTTACTGTCCCTTGGGTGGGGACATTTTAAGCTAATTGATTATTTTATTTTATTTATCTTTAGAAGGGAAGGGAAGGAGAGAAATGTCAGTGTATGGTTGCTTCTGGTACATTCCCTGCTGGGAACTGGCCCCTGCTGGGAACTGGCCTGCAACCCAGGCATGTTCCCTGACTGGGAATTGAACCGCGATGTTTTAGTTCGCAGGCCCCATGCTCAATCCACTGAGCTATTGCCAGCCAGGGCTTAACCTAATTGATCTTAAAGGACAGATTACTGTTGTGTTTCCATATGTGTGGAGAGAAAGTGGTTCAGCTTGCAAGCCCTTTATATGAATGATCTCACTTAGTTCTCATCACAGAACTTTAGAACGGCTTGGCCTCATTTATTCCAATGAGGGAAACAAAACTTCGAGCCGTTGAATAAATTTTGCTCCTGTTAACCCACATAGTAAATGGCAGGGGTAAGATTCAAACCCAAGCCATTTCACTCTGCCATCCCTGTTCTGAACGACTTTGTGATACTAACTCCCTTCTTGTCACTTAAGGGCACAGTATATTCCTGCCTGTGGTGTTTTACTTGAGTGAAATACCCATCTGTCCTTTGCCACTTAAGGCCTTCAGGGTGTTTAAACCTCTAGGCTTTTCAGAGAAAGCACCTTAAAAGAGATGAGGCAGGGCTGCAAACCATGACCTCTTTGGCCAGAGAGCTCAAGGCCTGTGAGGTGAAATGTTCACGGCAGCTGATTGGTCACATAGTTCTATGCTGGGAAGATAAGAGGATGAATCAGTCCCAAGGCTCTGCCCAGAAAAGCTGTGCTCACTCAAGTCAGGACCGCACTTCATTCCTAACAGCCCTCTTTTAATTAACGTCCCTGGGGGTTGACCCTGGTCTGCAAACCTGTCTCGACATTGATATGTGTGGTGGTCAGTCATGTCAGGTGGTGTTTTCCCCTCTGTCTCATCCATCAGTGCAAACCACCAGCCATTGATTGTTTTCAGAAATAAACACACCTTGTCATCCACATGCTGCGGGTCCAGTGAAGAGGAAAGGGAGGAACTGAAGGGAGTGTTTCCATCCTCCGTGAGGATGAGCTGGAGTAAACACCCCACAGGGAACTTTTGCTTGCCTCAGTCATAATGCTCTACTAAATAAGCAAAAGAACTCAGCAGAATTTAGCATCACTGCCTACGTAACCTTCTTTGGCAGTTTTGAAATTTTGATTAGTAAGTTTTACTGAGTGCATTATTTTTTTAAAATTATTTTTCAATTATAGTTGATGTACAATATTATATTAGTTTCAGGTGTGCAGCCATGTTGATTAGGCATTTATATAAATTATGAGGTGATCACCAAGGTATAGTGCATTCTTAATGTGTCGCTGTTGGTATTTTATAGCGAATACATGACCAGGTCATCACATACTCTTACCTTCCCATCTTATGAAATTTACCCCCTTCCCTCTCTGGGTTCTGTTGAATAAAGATCTGCTGTTGACAGAGATACCATTGCATAATTTCGTGGAAAAAAAAAGCAAAAGAAACACATAAAAATGCATGGATTTCAGGGCTTGATTTCTTCCAGGACCCCAGCATGCAGACACAGGCATCTGTAAAGATGGGTGAGGGCCCCTGTGTGTCATTTGCTTCCCCAGTGAATTTCAGAGGCATTTCTGGAAAGAAGTAGTCAACAGTCATAAAGCACTCATTTTTACTTGAGAAGGTGCCATTATTATAACTCCTTTTTTTTTTCACTAGCACTCTTTTTTTTGGTCTAAATTTGTTTTTTATTTTTGTTTTTTCCTTTTCAGGGCTATGAGGGCTCTCTTATAAAGCTCACATCTAAGCAGGTAAGAGTTTTAAACTTGCACATGAACGATCACTTCCACAAAAAGTTTGAATTGACTTTCTTCAGGAGTGTTACTAGGGCTCAGCCTTCTGTGTTCTCATTAGGATTTTATTTTCTTGTTGTTGTATTCAAAATAAGAGTGTGATCGGTTAGGAATCAGCACAGGAAAATGGTTTGTTCATTCCATAGTCTCCAGCTAGGGTATTTGGGACTGGCCCCAAGGAAGGCAGATGCAGCGCATCCAGCATTGTTATATCGGGATTTGTTTGTATATTCAAAAGTAATTATCATCCACATTCACATTTATTCCCAATTCTTTCCTGTTTCCTTTTTTAATAAGGTTAAACAGGCAGACTCACCATCGGTAGGAGAATCTGATGGGGAAGACTCACATTCTCTCTCAAACCCCGAGTGGCGGTGGTAATCAGTGACCCTCACAGTCCCTGCAAGCTTCTTCGACATTGTCAGCTGTTTGCTTTTCCCCTCTAATGCGGAGCACTCAGCATGCTCACCTCCCAATCACTGTTCGTCACTCCGTGAGGCATTCTCTGGTTCATCAGGAACAAGCTATGTTGCTAGTATCCTTCTGGATTGAAAGATACTGAGTCCAAAGGGATTCTCTTTAGTTGGAACAGTACGGTCTACACACCTACTGAATACAGGACTTTTGGAAGGCATCCCTTGGGATTTGTGATGGAAAGGGTCATTTCATAATTTTGATTATGCAGTGAGAGTACAGGGCTTTTATCACTGTGTCATTGTATACCTTGCACTGACATTATACACCAAAAGGTGATTCAGTTCTTTCTCTACATTAAAAGATAAAGAACCTGAGGTACACGGAATTCAACTTGGGAGTGTAGAGTCTCTCAACCCAAGTTTTTCTCTATTTCCTTGTTCACTGCTGCTCACCTTCCTACCTCTTCTAAGTTATTTTTATGGTCCCCTAAATCCCCAGCTATGCCCTTGAAGAACCATCCTCACAATCCCTTTGATTCATGTTAGAAATTCAGCTAAACCACTGACTCGTGATTTTTCTGGACTGGCTTTCTTACTTCTACACGAATGTCTGTGGTCGTTCCTTTATCTTAGCCCTTCAGTTTGACATCACCTTCGACACCCCCCCCCAAAAAAAAAAAGTAGGTAGCCTCTGATTTTTTTCCTTCATACTTGCTTTTCTTTCTTCAGCCCGTAGGTTTTGTCAGTTTTGACAGTCGCTCAGAAGCAGAAGCTGCGAAGAATGCTTTGAATGTGAGTACTCGTGTAATCGCTGGGGCAGGGTCCTTGTGCGGTGGGGGGACACTGTTGAAGCTGAAGTGGGAGGAATAAGGCTTCTCAATGTGACAGGGAAGGGTTCCTCAATGTAATGAGCCCTCGAAAGAGGTTTTTCTTAGAACTGTGGTCAGATGTGCAAACTATTAAGTAATACTTGGTCTTCTCTATCTTCAGCTATAATGCTCGAAATACTTGATGATGTGAGTCTTATTTTAATGCAGCCCCATCATATCCCTGGGTGGTGTGCAGCCTAGTTTGGCCATCATTATACTCTCAGAGCTAAGCCTAAGCCAAGAATAGATCACAATCTTGGCTTTTCTTATTTTGTGAGGTTTTCTTTTAGGTATGTAGCTTTTGGGTTTTTTAACAGGTCTTTGTCGTTTTTCTGATTGATGAAAAACTTGCATATGTGGCTTCCCCAAAAGGCATTTTGCAGCGTGACGTGAGAAGTGAGCGTGAACTGTGATTGAACGGTGCGGCTGTGTCTGGTTTGCAGGCATCTTGTCAGCCGTATGTTGTGAAGCTTTTTACCAGTTCTACTTTAGTCAATATTTTCCTCCTTCCCTATGTTGAGAAGCAAAACAACTTCTTCAGGGAACCAAGCCTCTTGAGATAAAGTGGAAAGGAGCCAGTTTAAGTGAGCCCCAGGATGCTGAGAGCTGATCCTCAGGTGAAGATGCTCAAGCAGAGCCTGGATCTATCCTGCTCCAGGTCTGAACAACTGTGAATCAGGGTTGATGAATGCGGCCAGAAGTGTTTAGGGTGCTTCTTGAAAGGAAAGTGGCCACTGGACTGTTTTCAATTTGGGTGTTAAGGTGTAAGCTTCTGTGAACTTGTCTCTGGCCTTCATGTTGCTTTGGAACTTACAGGTACCCTTGCCAGTTGCTCCTTTGAGCTCCTGGGTGCTGAGGAAGGGCGAGGAGGGACAGTAGAAAAGACCCAATATTCCAATGACTTGGTGGCCCGAGGGAGTGAGGTCTTCATAATGCTGTCATTGTGACAATCTTGAGAGGTTTGGGGCTTTGAAAAAAATGTATACGTTTTCAGAAGAAATAATTTGATTTTTCATAGAAACATACAGGAAAGTCTTAGGAATCAGAGAGCTCAGAATTTTTCTGGATTTGGATAAATGACCTTCTGGTCAGAAAAACTGCTTACTTACTCTTCCTCTCCCAGAGAATGTAAACCAATTATTTGTTGAATACCAGTGGTACACAGTAAAGCAAACTGTATAGTTGAATATTTTGGCATAAAAATTATTTCATGGTATTTGCATTACATGGATACAACCAGAATTCTCTGAAAAAATTTTTTAAACTCAAAAATTACACCATAATTTCTACTCAGTGTTTTCTTTCATTCTAACCAAGTGACAGCTTCGTAAATGCAGAAGTGTTCTAGGTCCTTTAAAGTTATGTTGGGTGAAGTGTTCACCGGGTTCTTTTCATTGTTCTTATAAAGGAAGTGCCAGTAGCTGAAGCTTGTTCACAGAATGGACTCTCCATTGCCTTCCTTAATCTTTACTTGCTATGTATATAAAGATGTCACTGACCGTCTGTCTGAAGAACATTATTAGGGTTTTATAGTTACCTCTATCATCTGAAGGCAACATTCCTTTATGAGCTAAATTATTAAGTGGTCATAATCATAAGCTGTGTTTTCTTACCTTATTAAGCAGAGTATAGAAATATAATTTCACATTTTTTGCACCTAACAGTGATATCATTACAGATGTGATTTATGGAGCTATGCTGTATGCCAGGATGATAGAAATGTTTAAGTCCATCGCTGTATCAAATGGCCCTGGATCATTGGGCTTTCTTCACCTGAGGTCTAGTTTTAGGTTCTTCTTGTGCTCGGCTCTTCCTTCCTTTTTCACTCATAGCAAGCCTTTGACAGCATCCTCTCCCTTAATCATGAATTCTGTTTGTTGCCCCATGTATTAGTAATTTGGGAAGAGTCCCGAGCAAAGCGTGTCTAAGTCTGTCCCGTTCTGTGAATGTAAGGGTAACTCTTACTATTTACCTGAGGAGTATTGAAAATGAGCTTTCTTTTGCTCAGAGGCTAACTTGTGAGTGTAGGGCATTTATTATGCTCCTGGTTGGTCTCTGTCAGTGTTTTTAACTTTTATACAATAGAGTATTAGAGGTCTTTGTACCTTAGAAGCCATCCTGTTATAGTTCAGGAAACTGAGACCTAGAGGGTATGAATGCTACAAATAGAAGTAGGCCCCCCAAAAGAGGGTCGGGATGGCAGTGTAGGTAAACACGGTTTGCCTCCTTGAACAACCACGTCAAAATGACAACTAACCTGTAGAAAAACTGTCATTCAGAACCATCAGAAATGGAGCTGAATGGAAGTCCTACAACTATGGAATTAAAGACAAAACCACATCAAGACTGGTAGTAGGTAGGGGTGGCGACGTGGAATGGGCTGCTGCCACACCCACAGGTGGGAGATACACATTGGGAGGGATATCTCAGGCAGGGGTTTGGGCCGGGGTGGTCCTAGCCCCAAGCAGGCCCCTCTGCCCAGTGTTGCAGTGCCATAAAGATAAATCTCCATAAGTTGAGTAAAAACCAGCAGGGGTTGAGTCTGTGGATTAAGGCTGTGGAAGACAGAAACTTCTGGAATCCCAGGCAGTTCCTTTTAAAGGGCCCATGTACAGACTTACTTGGATTCAGTCTCTCTAAGCTGTAGCACTGGGGCAGCAGATTGGAATCATCAGAGACTTACAGGGAGGAACTGAATTGTCTGGTGTCAGGACAAGAGCTGGAGAGCTGCTTTCTCCCAGACAGAAGTGCTGGCAGAGGCCATTGTACCTTTTCTGAGCCCCCCCACAGAACCAGCAGATGGGTGCCATATCTGAGACTCCATCGTCCTAGCTCACACTGTTTGCCCCACCCAACTTTCAGACCCACCCAAGGTATTTCCAGTGGCTTTTCCATATGAATGGCTTGTCTTGGCCTATGCTTCAGATTTTTCTAAATTGTCTCAAATGAGCAGTATCTGGCTTCAGCAAGCCCTGTACCTCTTGCTTAGTTGCCCCAGGCCTGGCATTAGCAGCAGCTGGCCTTGGTTCACAGCCTGGCCTCTTCAAGGCACCTACAAGCCCAGCACAGGTAGCAGCCCTCTGCTGCTTATATTATAGCTAATGCTGTGTGACCCCAGACTGAACACAGGCGGTGGTTGACTTTGGATGTGCTAATAGCAATCAAGTCTTAACTACAACAAGAGGCTGTATACAGGTCACACAGGGGGCAAACCTTGAGTATTAGCTTGGCTAATAGGGGAGGCTGTGCCACTGGACCCTACAAGACACCTGCTACATTAAGCCACTCTGTCAAGCCTGGGAAATATAGTAGCTCTACCCAGTACATAAAAACAAACAGGGAGGCTGCCAAAGTGAGGAGACAAAGAAGCATGGCCCAAATAAAAAAACAAAACTCCAGAAAAAGAACTAATCAAATTGGAGATAAGTAATCTATCAGATGCAGAGCTCAAAATACTGGTTGTAAGGATATTCAAGGAACTTATTAAGAACCTCAACAGTGTGAAAAAAGATCCATTCAGAGAGGAAGAATTCACTAGTTGAAACAAAGAACAATTTACAGGGAAACAACAGTATAGTGGATGAAGATGAGAATCAGATCAGTGATTTGGAACATAGGGAACTAAAAAGCATCCATCAGAACATCAAGAAGAAAAAAGAATTCGGAAATAGGAGGTTAGTGTAAGGAACCTCTGGGACAACTTCAGGTATACTAACATTTGTATTATAAGGGCACCAAAAGGAGAAGAGAACGAACAAGAAATTGGAAACCATTTGAAAAACATAATTTAAAAAAATCTTTCTAACCTGGTGAAGGAACGAGACATACAAGTCCAGTAAGCACAGAGAGTTTCAAACAAGATGGACCCATCTTGTACTGGGCATCATAGTACAAAGAGGCCCACTCTGAGACATATCATGATTGAAATGCCGAAGGTTAAATAACAGAGAATCTTAAAAGCAGCAAGAGAAAAGCAGTTAGTTACCTACCAGGGAGCTCCCATAAGACTGTTGGCTGATTTCTCTAACTCGGCAGGCTAGAAGAAATTGGCAGGTAATATTCAAAATGATGACAAGCAAGGACCAACAACTGAGATTCTTCTACCCAGCAAAGCTATCATTTAGAATCAAACGACAGATAAACAGCTTCCCAGACAAGAAAAGGGTAAAGGAGTTCATTACCACCACACCAGTATTGTGTGAAATGTTAAAGGGCCTTCTTTGAGAACAGGAAGATCAAACATATGAACAATCAAATGGCAATAAAACAATTGAATCTGTAAAGAATAACAAAGTAAAACCAGCAGAATAGAAATAGCATCATAGATACAGAGAACATTTTGATGGTCTCCAGATGGGAGCGGGGTTGGGAGGACGGTGGAAAAGGTGAAGGGATTAATAAGTACAAATAAGTAGTTACAGAATGTCCATGGGGGTGTAAAGTACTACACAGGGAATAAAGCAGCCAAAAAACTATATATGCAGGACTCATGAATGGGGACAGTGGTGTGGGAATTGCCCCAGAGGGTGTGGGTGGCTGGGTGGAGGTGAGGAAATTTGGGACAACTGTAATAGCATGACAAAGAAGATAGTTAAAAAACGAAATAGGTCCATCCTGGTTGCAACGACAGACTATTTAACTCATGCGGTCCAGGACAAATGGCCATGGTATGTGACTGTGGAGCTGGGTTTCTTCGCTCTGGAGAGAAAATGAGCCCATTTAGGGTAATGCACTTGATCATGAAGCTGACACATCTTCTCTACAGCCCAATATATCATGCTCCTTTTCAGGGTCAACTTTTCTAACTAGTGGATTAAAAACATGTGATGTTCATGGCTAGCACAAAATTTTCTCCTTGTGTCATTCGTCCAGGCAGTTCTCTTAAAAGCTTTTCCTCACAATTCTTTTGGGAAAGTTCCATTTTGTAATGTTTTATTTGATCCTACTATTGAGAAACGTAAACCTCAAAGTCCCTCATTACAGAATAGTTCCTAATGTTATGAACCACTTCTCTATGTTCGGAGCTTCTCTTCCTGTCATTAATTCTATGCTTCGGTTACTCTCTGGTTTAGTCGTTAGTATTAATAACTAGTCTTTTCTTTTAATGACTGATTTTTAAATCCATTTATTGTCTTTCATTTTGTGATTATGCTTCAGCCAATTTGATAATTTTGTGGAAAACTCAGATTGAGTTGAGTGGTAACATTGAACTTTTACCAGGGGTTACTCATATCTTCTACATGAAATATAGTATATTTTGTTTTTATAGCAAAAACTCCCAAATTTGCTGAGAGTAACCCAAACCCAGACTTCCTTCAGGTTATCTGTGTTCCTATTAATCCACATGATTAGAAACCCAATTCGATCTTTAAACCGACAGCAGAGTATCTGACCTGTCCTTGGCCCTCCACACACACTTGTAACTTCTTCACGGGCAGTGATCCATTTTCCA
Organism: Artibeus jamaicensis; assembly: GCF_021234435.1. NCBI lineage: Eukaryota > Metazoa > Chordata > Mammalia > Chiroptera > Phyllostomidae > Artibeus > Artibeus jamaicensis. The sequence continues at coordinate 14,006,916 of NW_026522056.1, read as the reverse complement.
TGCTAATGGAAGGCAGGGCTGATAACCTCAAGTGTCCATATATTTTAGGGCTTGTTTATAACTGGGGAATGTAAGTCAGATACAGCCCCACTGAGGGTTAGCCCGGCAGTAAAAACGTGATCTGTGCAAGTTTTAAGAAGAAACACAGGAAGCAGGGCAGGTCTAAGGATGAAGACCCCAAGCAGGGGAGGGATGGAGCCATCTCTGGTTATTGGTGCCAGCTGCGAAGACCCCGATGTTACTGCTGTCGCCCAGCTGAACCCATGTCTTCACGGATCAGTGTGGTTGGTAGTTCCCACGTCAGGGCAGCAGGCCCACTGTGCTCCTTGTTTACAGTCCCTCATGGGCACTGTCTTGCACCCGTGCTTGGGGTTGGCGCATCCAAAGTACTGTTGAACACTGTGCGGCTTTTTGAGTATGTATACACGCCAATTTGTTTGAAAACTCTCCTCCCCTGATTTTTTGTTATGGGGGGTAGGTTTTATCAGAGGCTCTATTATAAATTATTATATTAGGGCTACAGCAGTCTGACGTTATCAAACCATGTATTGCAAATTGCCTTACCAACTGAGTATTGTTTAGGCTAGCCGTAATTTGCTTTACTGTCAAATGAGACTCGTTGATCCAAGCCAGTGATCTGTCGACCTTTTTCATCTGAGGGCACACACAAACTGATTACTGAAATTCTGTGGCAGACCAAAAGATATATTTTTTGCCAATCTGATGAGAAAAATAGGTGTGATTTTGATTTATTCACAGTGGACAGCTATTGCTGTGTTGGCTGTAATCCTTTTTTCATTTGACAGTCTTAGGGAAAAGAGGTCAGTGCTTGTGACTCAAGAGACAGGTGTTGCGTGTTGTAAAAACTCCAGCCACACACTGATGTCACTCTTGCAGGACGCTGGTTGAAAATTGCTGATGAAGTGATCTCTTAATGACCATTGCACCCAAGGCCATTGGGTCCTTCTTAAATTAACTGTATTAAGATATAACTCACATACTACATAATTTGCCCTTAAAATTTTTTTATTTTTCACTCACAGTTGACATTCAATATGATGTTAATTTCTGGAGTACAGCACAGTGGTCAGACATCTACATGATTTACAAAGGGATCCCCCCAGTAAGTCTGGTAATCACCTGACACCGTATGTAGTTATAGTTTGCCCACTCGAAGTATACAATTCAGTTACTGGTTTTGGTGTCAATATTATTTTAATCATGAAGAAATACAACAACACTAGCCATTTTTATGATTTCTAAGTGTACGATTCAGGGGCATTAATTACATTCGTCATGCCGTGCGACATCACCACTGTCTGTTGATATTTCCAAAACTTTCTCGTCACCCCAGCCAGAAAATCTGGAACCATTAAGCATGCATCCCCATTTTCCCTTCCCGCTAGCCCCTGGTAACCTCTAATCTGTTTTCTGTGTCTGTCTGTTGTTAATTTGCCTGTTTTTAATATCAAAATATTTGTCCTTTTGGTCTGGCTTCTTTCACTTAGCATGGTTTCACAATTCATCCATGTTTTTCAATGTATCGAAATACATATTTTTTGGCTCTGTAATATTCCATTGTATGGATATACCACTGTTGGTTTATCCATCCGTCCACCTGTTGATGAACCTTAGGAGCTGCTTCCACCTGTTGGCCTTTGTGAGTAATGCATCAGTAAACATTGCTGTACCAGTATCTGTCTGTCTAGGGACAGTTCCTTTGCATATATGCTTAGGAACAGAATGGCTCAGTCACATGGTAATTGTATTTTTAGCTTTTTAGGAACCTCCAAACTTTCCCATAGTGCTGCACCATTTTATATTCACATCAGCAGTGGGATGAGGGTTCCAGTTTTTCCATGTCCTCACCAATACTTGTTATGTTCAGGAGGTGTTTTGTTTGTTTGTTTTCTTAATTATAACCAACCTAGAATGTGTGAAGTGATCACTGGGCTCTTGATAAAAATGTGACTGATTTCAGTGGTGGATTTAGGTTCTTCTGGTATCTTGTGGGATTTAAGAATTTCTTTCGACGGGTTAGTCGCAGTTCTGTGATGGCAGTTCTACATAGTGGGGCTGTGTTACCCTTAAACAATCTACCCCTTCGTAAAGAAGGGAGGAGGAGAACACCCAGCCCAGCCCTTGGATGATCCTTGTAATAAGATACGACTGGCATGCTGTATATAAAAGAAACAAAACGGAAGGCATCTGGGAAAGGTACTTTCCTAATATCTACAGAGACTTTATAGGGATGACAGCCGTCGGTTTTGAGGAGGAAAAAGGTGGCAGACATTCAGACTTCAGTGCAAAGGAGCCCTAATAATAATAAATAAAAAATAAAGAGGAATTGAGGATATTTAGTATTAAATTATCTCTGGATTATTGGAAAAACATATTGATTCAACTGTATGTGTGAGAAAAAGACATTTCAGAGAAATCTTTACTGATCTGTGAGAAAGCATGTTGAAAGGTACCTGATAGTGTCACGTGGAAACAACTGGTATAATCAGGAAAACCTCTTTCCATACGTGAAAACTGTTTTTTCATTGAATTTCCTTCAGTTCCTGGCATTGAGGTGAACACACTACAGTCATTTAACCACAGTGATCGCAGCCATGTTTATCATTGTCGTTTGGTTGAGTAGTTCGAGCTCTCTGACTACACGTCGGGTACAATTAATTCATTATTCTTATACCAGGTTCCTCATCTTTGAAACAGGGGTATTAACTTACAAAAGTGGCAAAGGGATATCATCACCAAGCAACAAACACTTGTAAATGCTGTCAATGTGAACCTACACCATAAGTGTACTTTCTTAGTCAAGAGATACAGCCATAAAGTGCTGCTACAAACTCTTGAATACAGACACCAGGGCAAGTGAGACCGGTACCGGCCACACAGGCAGGAGTCTGGACCACAGTCTCTGTTTCCTGTATCCCAGGTTTCCTGACGACTTGTCCACGTTAGGACTTTTGGTCTTAATAGTTTGTACAGCGTGTGAGTTAGGTAAAGCATTTCTCCTAGACAAAAGTTTTTCACAAACAAGCACCCAGATGGCCTGTGTCAGCTCTCCCTCACCAGGCACGAGGTCAGCATGTTCCTTATCAATTTTTAAAATTTCTCCCTAAATTTCTCTTCGCCTGTTGCTCGAAGTGGTTGAAGGGGCCTAATTAGTGTGATCCCAGCTGGGACTTTTGGACGGGAACTGTGCAGAGCTGCCAAATGAGATCATGAGTCCGATCTCGTGTTTATCTGTTAAATTTGTTTATAACAGCTTGCTCTCGACTTGCCGAGTTTGAAGGCAGCCATTTGATGTCACCCGGTTGGGGACAGTGTCTGTGCCGGTGGTAAAGGCACCATGATGCAGGGTTCTTGCACTTTTCCCTTTTTCTCAGTGACTTTCTGGGGTTCAAGAAACAGTTCAGTCACCTTTGAAATAGGCTTTTTGTTTTTGTTTTTTTCCTGTATTCCTCCCCCTGACTTTTTTATAATGGTCCTGAATTTTTGGATTGTTATAAAAACTCCCTTGGAATGGTGTGTAGCACATAATTAGTATAAGTTTTTCTGAAAAAACAAAACAAAAAAATGGGGTAAATGGGAGGTATTTACTAAAATCCTAATTAATGTCTTTGCCTGAAGAAAAACAGATTACTTAAATCAATTGAGCATTTGTGGAGGAAATTGCAAGATACAGTGCTAGTAACAGAAATCCTAAGGAAGTCTGGAGAAGGGAAAGTAGCCTGAAATGTTAGCACCATCCTTTCCCCAAGAAAATAGGAAGAACCAAAGGTCCTCCCACGGAAACCAGGGTGTATTGCAGTGACAAGTACACGTGGAAATCTCACGTTCGCCCAGCTCCTCCAGGTAGAGCAGTTCACCAAGTAGGACATGGCCACGTGAGACTGCTCTGTGCTTTGCAGTGTGCTTTCTTCTTTTCCTTGTGGCTCTACTTGTTTGAGCTTATCTAGATTCTCTTTTTTAAAATGCTGGCTCATACTGACCTTGCCCTTTCTCCACGGTTCGTCAGGTATTTCAGAAATGCTGAAAATCTGTCTGCCTCTGTTGTGAGTGAAAGTTGAAAGTGCAGTTAGTGTTTGTGGAATATGAAGTGCAGAGAATGAGGAATTCTTGCTGGAATTCCTATTGCAAAGAAGCCAAGCCAGTTTAAAAACCAACGCTTTCCATTCCACATCCATGTTACTGAGTGGTCTGCAGTGTGGCACATTTCGGCTCCTTAAAATCACTCTTTGTTGTGAAATTTTGTTTTTTTTCTGAACGATCACATGATCATTATGACTAGGGGATAGCGATCTCCCTCTCATATTGGCTTAATAGTTCTGATAATCTACTTGGATTTGAACTTTTGATCCACAAAGCTGAAACTCTTGGTTTTACTCTGTAATTGGAATGAATGAGCACATTTAAAAGTTATGGGGAGTAGGGGTGGGACTTAATGCTCCTTAAAATGGAACAGGGTGTGTTATTTTTGTACTCTTATTTCCTTAAAACTACATACAATATGAGGTATTAGTTTATACTTAAATATAAACTTTCCTTATTTTAATAGACATTTAATAAATATTATATGGAAACATAAAAAACTTTAAATCAGAGAACCACAAATAGTCAAGGATTTTTAAATATGTAAAATAGGGAAGAAGAAATAGAGTAAATGCTTCTGTAATATAAAAAATAATTTATCTAACACATTGCAAATATGGGGAAAGGCTGACTAAGAAATAGAATAATTCTAGTGAACATGTTCTGACTAATCTTGAATCTTAAAAATTATGACATCTGTCTTAGAAGGATAATATTTATAGAAAATAAACCATGAGGTATATATTTAAGACTAAAATTCATGTTGTAAAGATACACTGACATGTTCCAATAGAGAACATTTTGAAAAGTCAAGTGGTACCTTGAGTAGCTTGGACAGTGTATAAAAATAAAAAGGTTTAAGTTTTGTTTTCTAGCCATTGTCAGGTAAGTTAATTTTAAAGATTGTTTTAATATCAGAAGATCCACATAGTTTCCCCAGGAAACATAGAAAGTTCTGGTAAAAACTTATAACTGATGGTTCTCTTGTAATCATTTAAATTAATTTGTCCTTTATATGCCTTCCACTGATAAAGATCTCACTCAAAAGTAAATGGATATACAATACATAAGTTTGGAAATACTGGATTGGCCAAAAAGTTCTTTTTTTTTTTTTCCTGTACAATGGCTCGAGTAGCGTTTAGTTGTCTTTAACTTCATTCAAGACAATTTTGTTAGATTTTATTGTGACAGCTGTCATATCAGCGTGCATTTTTTAAAAACATCAAAATTGATTAATTTTGGTGTAGCCATTTAAATATTGAAGATGGGAGAAAATATGCAAGATTTCCAGCATATATTATGCTTTACTATTTCAAAACAAGTGGAAATGCAACTGAAATGCAAAAATACATCTGTGCAGTGTGTGGAGAAGGTGCTGTGACTGACTGAATGTGTCCAATGTGGTTTGTAAAGTTCTGTGCTGAAGATTTCTTGGTGGATGACGCTGGGCAGACCAGATGAAGTTGGTAGCGATCAAATCGAGACATTGAGAACAATCAACATTATACCATGAGGGAGAGAGCGGCCATACTCAGAATATCCAAATCAATAGTTATTGGTGAAAATGAAAAATGTCTGTTTTACAGGGAAAAAACCATGCAGACTTTTTGGCCAACCCAATATATTATGGGAAATGAAAATAAGCTTAAAAGGAAAGACATTCATGTCACATTCTCAAGCAGAAAGTTAATAATAAGCAAAACTAAGCAAAGTATAAAACTATATATTTTCAAAAATCAGAATAAAAATTGGAATTCACACAATATGGCAAAGTAATTTTTTTTGTAGAATTTTGGTATTCTGTTAGAAGGCCAATGTAATATACAAATAAAGGACCATTGACTAGAAGGCGGAAGCAACTGTTCAAAGTCACAGGTCACACATGTACCTCCGTGAGAAAGCTGCCAGGTTATGAAAGAGAATCGGGCTATTCACACATCGTAAAATAACGCTAAATAAACAAGTGACAGACCCAAGAGAGAAAAGGCTTTTAGTGTTGGGGACGTCTCAGGTGACCGTAGCAGAAAGATAGTTGAGTTTTCCAACATTGTACTGTGTCTTCCAGGTTTGTCTGTAGTGATGCCCATGAACTCTAAAAACATAATTAATACAATCCTAAAAATGATTCTTAATTCACCGATGTTAAAAGTGTACTGTATATTTGATGTATTAGGGTGGTTTTATGTATTTGTGCATTACATTGAGTGTCGTTAGCGTGTTTGTACCTGTGAAAAGGTACTAAATGCCTAGCTGATTTGAAACAAGGAACATGTCTGCTTAGTAGCCAATTATTTTGGGGGGCTTTTTCATCCAAGGCAGTGTAGTAACGGGCTTCAGTTAAACTGATCAGGTTCAGATCTACATTCTGCCACTTCCTGTTTTTCCCCCCACTTTTTGAATTCACATTTATTTTGTTGTGAACATTTTATGATTATTAGCTATTTGTATTATCTTTCTTGTGAATTATCTTCTCATGAACACTGTAAATATTAATGACTTTTTCAGATATTTAAATAATTTTTTAAATTTTATTTTTCAATTCCAGTTTACATTCAGTGTTATTTTGTATTAGTTTCAAGTTTACTGAATAGTGGTTAGAAAATCACATACCCTACAAAGTGTCCCCCCTCCCCGATATTTCTGATATCTACCTGGCACCGTGTACATAGTTATTATCATGTTATTGACTATGTGCTCTGTGCTGTACTTTATGTCCTGCTGACTTCATTGTAACTGCCAATTTGTCCTACTTTTACAGTAATTTTTTTTTTCAATTACAGTTGACGTACAATAATACATTAGTTTCAGGTGTCCAACCCAGGGATTGGACATTCTGTGTAACTTACTGAGTGATCATCCCGATAAATCTCATAGCCATCTGACAGTGTACATAGTTACTACAACATTATTGACTGTATTCCCTGTGCTAACTGCTCAGCCCTGTGGCTGTTCTGCAACAACCACTTTGTACTTCTTCATCCCTCCAGCCCCTCCACCTCGTACCCCAGACCCCTTCCCCTGGGCAGCCATCAGTCTGTTCTCTGTATCTTTGAGTTTTGTTTCTTATGTGTTTTAGATTCCACATATGACTGAGATCATGCGGTATTTGTCTTTCTCGGACTGACTTATTTCACTTAGCATAATACCCTGTAGGTCCATCTGAACTGGTGCAGATGGTATGTGCCACTTACAGATTTGAGGCTCTTTCCTGAGCTTCAGTTTTCCTCCTACTCTTAAAGGTTAAGAGGATCAAATTAATGAGAGTATTTTTAAGCCTGTTAGCCCTCAGTAGAAGGTAAAAATTCTGATAATTGATGGTGGTGTTGACTTTCACAATGACTGACTGTTTTTTATTCCTAAATCCTCTTTCCTACAGACTGATTATATATAAAAGTATCGGGAATCCCAAATTCCACTGCTTTCAGAGTACTTCTAAACATTGATTTGTATTATAATGCAATTAATGATAAATTGATTAATTGGTTGTTCTTTGGAGCTTTTGGGGGAAACAAAGTAATAAATGTCCTTAATGTTCTAAAGCCTTCAGAATATTATATTGTAAGCCCAGCAACTATGCCTGCATCTCTCTTTTATTCTGTCAGGCTACTCATGCCTTTCTCCACGTCTGTTGCCATTTCAGCTTTCATATGAATCCCTTTAAAACCAAAGATGCCTACATCCATTCTGTGTGAATGTTATTTATCAGTCCATGAGATTTCTTAGATTTATTGTCTAAACAAGCTTTTTCATAGAGAGGGAGAAACTCAGCCTCGGCCTTGTAAGTGTCCTAGACGTAACATATTGGAGGGGAGGAGAGTGCGGATCGGAGTTGCTCGGAGGTGAGATCCATTCGACTCACTTTGTTTTGGCTCATGGTGAAGCACAGGAAGTACTTGGTACTGAACTTCCAAAGTTTAGACATCACTGTTTACATTCTTTTCTGCAAACTTGTATCTAAGCCCCAAGTTCTTGTTTGGAAAGAGTTCACAAGCCATTTGATGGTCTGTGTTAGAATTTTTTTTTTTAAAAAAATGTTTTTGGAACAAATGCTACCTTCTTTCCTTATTACTGTATTTTTAATGCATTCATCAAAGAACACATTTCCTGCCCATAGTTAATTTAGCTTAGTGATGTTAATATGAGAACTTTGAAGACTAAATAAATAATTTATAGGTAGATTTGACATTGTTTTTTATACTCTAAGTTGAGGGTATGAAGTCATTGACTTCTAAAAATATTTTTATTTTTTTAAATGTAATGCAGCCTTTTTTTTCCCCCGAAGAATTGCCATTGTCCTGTTACGCAGATGAAAAAAATGAGTAACTAGAAGAGGGGTTTTACTTCCTCTTGGCATTTAACTGAAGACTAACTTTAATATTAAGATTTGTCATTAAGATCCCCTCCACTTGATCACGCACCCACCAGTGGGAGATTTCTGGTGGGGGGAGGTGTGTTTTGTACTGGACGATTGGAAGGCAGAACCAGGGCGAGAAAAACGTACTCAGGCTAATTGTGGGCTGTGGCTGATCTTACAATGGAAGTCTTTTCAAAATGTTTTTGGGAAGTTTAGGCAACTTTTTTCCGTTGTAGCGCCCGTTTACGTCAGCACTGTTTTTCCTCTCCTCTCTATCTCCCATCTTTTTTGCTTCTCCACCAGGAACTGATCAAGACTCCAAGTCACCTTTGCAAAACGGTCCTGAAAGCATGTACAGAAAGTTAAGATGGGTCCTCAGATGAACCAACAAACACCAAGAGCTAAAAGAAGGGTGCACTGAGTGTATTATCTTAGCCTGTCTACCCCACGAATAGCACTTATTTTTCATAAGCTTTTCCGTATAGACACAGAAATACTTGGTTTTATACTTGAGAGTTTATCTTGCACAGTGTGAATCATTCGATATATCTGAGAGTTCATAACGTATTTTCCCACATCCATCCATCCATTGTCTTATTTTGCCTGATATGCATTTAATATGTGTTGTTGGATAAAGAAGTTGGTCGGTCTCCTTATGTTCAATAATTAGATTAGTGTATAATTATGTGTAATTAGTCTTTTTCTTGGAAGTGTCAACACCATCCTTGAAACTTAAGTTTCAACACCAGTAACCCTTTTATTTTTAAAGGACTTGTATTGCCACCCATGAAGGAACTATTGGATGTGTGAACAGTATCTAGAAACTCATTCCCTCCCAATTTAATCAGGAGTTTTATACTTTGCACAGAGCTGTGTGACTTTGCACATAGGTGTTGTTTATGAATGAAAGGGATGTTCTCAATGTGGCCATCACCAGGAAGAGAGATTTGAGTGATTTTTGTTGCTGTGATTGATAATTAATGCCCTTGCCATTTCATCCAATTCACTATGTGACTGAAGGTGTCTGTTTTCTAGACCGGCCCGATTTGGCACACACTGTGGCTAAGAAGAGGATTCTGGTTTCTTTTGTCAGTTCCGTTGTATAGTTTCTTTCCTTTTTCCTCAGTGCCAGTCTAACAGAAACCAATAACCTGTACTTTACAAAAGAGATGAGCCACATAACCTAGAGACTAGCCACATGTTCACATCGACAGAATATGGTTTATATCCTACATTTCTTTAGGCTTTCAATTTAATTTCTGAAAGTTCTGCCGTGAAGCTATAACTCTGTATGCAGGTATAGGAAAGTTCTGGTTGTGGCTGGCCCTCTCTGTCCATTTCTCAAGTAAGTGAAGTTAGCCACCTAGATTTCAAGATTTCTCTAGTGTCCAGCGGAGTGACAGACATCACACTAGAATGTCATGGGCCAACATTAAGCAGATGTGGGCCATTAAAACCTGTTTCATAGGCCTGTCCCATGTCACCCAAAGATCTTCTCAGGGTCAGAAACCGAGCTAAGTGAAATCTGTTGCCTGGGAACTACCTTTTTTTAAGCTTCGGCTGTTAGAGCCGCTGGTGTGAGCACCTTTATTCAGCAGGTAGCCATGCAGCTGCCACCTTCGTCCGCCCGAGAAGGGCGGGTGCTTATGAGTGCATTTATTGTCCAGTGATGAGGCCTGTGGCGAGAGGGACTGGTGGCGGCACTGGCCACGTTTGGTAGCTGTGTGTTAAGGATCCCAAGAGATGCCTTTGTTCCTGCCAGAACTGGTGGGCCCTGTTTACCTTCCAAGGCCTCGGAGCAAAAGTGTTAACATCGGGATTCCTGAATGAAGGAATACCGTCTGCACTCCGGCCTGCTGCTTTGCACACGACGTTACCTGTTTCAAAGTGTCACTGTACAATAATTGTTTCGATGGGTAGCTGACCGGGCTTGAAGTGGAGACATCCACCCCCTTCCTTGCTCACATCGTCAGGACCCGGGTTTTTCAGTCGTGCTTTTCAGAACAGTTTGAGAGCATAGTGGCAGAAATCCAGATACTTGTGCCCTCTCAACCCTTTGGAAAATAAACCCTGTTTGACACTGATGCTGTTGACATTTAAAGGTTGACTGTATGGCTGCTTCAAAGGTCCTGTCAAGACTTTATAGTCATCCTGTACAAAGCAGATCTCCAAGGGCATGGTTATGTACACAGGGGTGGCTAGCTAAGGAAAAGTATGCTTTAGTGGAAAAGAAATAAATTTAGCTGGGGTGGATGGTCAGATCAAGTGAAGACCCAGACACCTCTGAAGTACTTCTCCCTAATTCTCCTACAAAGTGGATCCGGCCTCTGTAGTTACCAGCCCATCTCCCTAAGAGCTGCTCCGCCTGTGCGAACGAACCAACAGAAGAGGGTGAGAGACGCAGGGCGCGCATCAGCTCCCTGTGCAGGGACCGGCCCAGGCGGACAAAGAGGATTCTCCGAAGCTATGCAGCACCAGCTCAGCAGCCCTCTGTCCTACTGCGTCCCACTCCGTTTGGGGGCTTTTGAAGCTGTGTGTGAATCTCATCCTTCTCTTTCACAAGTGGTAGAAGCACCTTTCCAGAAAGCCCAAAGGAATAAAAAACACTGTCAGTTCGTGTTTAGGAAGCAGCTCATTAGCTCATGTGCACCGGACCACAGGAGTGCTTATCACATGCTGGACCTTAATCTAACCATTGGCAAGAAGAGCTCATTTTTTTCTTACAGTCAACCCCATGAGGTGTGGACTATCGTCATTTCCAGTTTATAGCTGGTGGTACTGAGATGCAGAAAGGTTGACTAAAACATGCCCAAGATTAGCAGTGGAGGTAGGTCTCAGTGTAGGCAGGCAGACCCCAAAATCCGCACTTGTAATTGCTACAACTTAAGCCTTTCTTTTACTTGGGGAGACATTCCATAGAAAATGGGTTGTGACCTTGAGCTGGGGTGTCTCCTTTGTAATGGTCACTGTAATTAACAACAGCTGGAGAACCGGTTTCCTTGCTGCCTTCAGCAATATGTGGAAGGGGGTCCACCCAAGCCATCTCCCAAGTTTTCTAGGCCTTTTGGATTTGTGCTGCAGAAACAAGGGGTTTCCTCATTTTGTTGTTCAGGCAGATATCCTAACTGCTTTGTAGGTTTCACCATAGGAGTCTGGCATGGTGAGTGAGAGGGTGTGATTTTGAGTGGTAACTTTTGTTGATGTGACTATGAGTGGTGACCCCCCCCCCCCCCAAAAAAAAAAAACACCCAAAAATGGAACCGTATTCTGGAAAGCAGGACTTGTGTGTTCTAGGAACCCATCGGTATCTGTGTGCCAGCTGGCGTTGTTGGGAGAGGCTGCACTTGGCTTCAGTGATTTTTTTTTTTTTTTGAAGACTTTTTTCAATACTTGTCCATTTCACGATGGACAAGCAACTTCCTTTTTTTGTTTTTCTGACTGAAAAAAGTGCTCAAAGGGAAACATTTTGCCAGTGTGGAAGAGGTGAACCAAAAGCTACAGAAGCCCTAGAAGGCATCAAAATCCACTAGTTCAAAAACTGTTTTGAGCAGTGGGAAAAATGTCTCTGGGTGGACCGCATCACATGATGCCATACGCAGAAGGTGGCTGAGGCTTAAACATGGAAGACTAAATACACAGTTTTTTATAAATAAGTTCTGGCCGAAGGGTGGGTGAACAGAAAACACAGCAAGTGATAGAGGTAACATGAAGAAACTCCTCAAGTGTGGCCTGTCTCTTTCCTACTTTGCAGGGAAAGAGAAACAGTAGTTTTGAATGTGTTACCAGCACCCACAAGGAAGGCATGTGTCGGAGTGTTACTCTATGCCGATTGGCCCAAATTTGCTCCTTGGAGACTAGGCCTGCCCCCATGATGACCTGCGGGAGACCCCTCTGGAGCCCTGTTGAGGAACTAGCAAGTCTCTGTAAGACTTTCCCCACAACCTAGAGAACGCTGAACAAGTTTCTTTTAAGATGCTGCTTTTTGGAGCCTGTAAATAAACCCATGCAAGGAAAAAATTGGGTTTTTTTGGGGGGGGTCCCCCCATGTAAAAGTGAAGCCAAGGCTAAACTATTTTAGGAAGTGGCCTGGTCACTTATAAATAATTACTAAAACTCTTTTATTCAAGACCCAAGATGGCTAGTGAGGGACGGTAACAGGTTTCCCAGTTGTTTCCAAGCTAGTTCTATTGCAACACTCAGACGTGAGCTTGTTGGGAAATATCAGAGGAGAAATGACATAGGCCTGAAGGCAGGGGTAAACCTCTGGAGACATTCTAGGCTAGACTTGGACGTGTGCTTCAGAACTTCCAAAGCAGGATAAAATTTCATTGTGTTTTATGGAACATCTGGTTTAGAAACAAAATGACACTTTTTTTTTTTTTTTTTAAATTCAAGGGGTTAAAAACAAGAAGGGGATACAGGATACTGAGAAATCTAATGCTTACTGGAACAGTCTTCAAGTAGGCAATAGAGTGAGGAATTGAACCTGGACTTGGAGCCCAGCTTCAGCCCAAATGGGCACGTATACACAGAGAGCCCATGGACAGGAGCCCCTTTCTAGATACATTACCAGCAGAGAGGGACACGCTCTTTTCAGACGACTGCTTAGACAAGGAGGACAACGAGGGAGTAGATTATTCTGAGGTAAATACAGGGCAAGCTCTTGGAGGTAGTTGAATTTAAAAAAAAAAACAAGGGAGGAGGATTGGTACAACCGTTTCTTAGTGGGCAGTGACCCTGCGGCACAGGCGGTTGTACTAACCGTCCGGACGTTGCCGCAAGCCATGCCCTCATTTAGGAAAAGTATAAAATCCGGTTTACATCCAGTGGGTTCTTCTCACTTGCCCATTCCTTGTTGGAACCCACGTCCACCTGCGTTTCTGCACAGTGGGAACTGAACAATGACCTCTATTATTATCTGGGAATAATGCAGCCTTTGTAGAGTGATGGGCTTCGCAGACCTGTCGTGTGCGCACATGCAGCCGTCACAGTCACAGGAGTCGGAAGATTGATTCTGGATGCTCGCGGCTAAATGGGGGTTTAGCTGGAGTGCGTGACTTTTCTGGATCTTAATGTCTCCGTCCGTGTTGGGGAGTCTGTTGGCATTTTGGGTGAGGCCATTCCTGGAGGACTGACGTGAACGTCCAGGCCTGCCCACTGAACGCCACTGTGGTCTTCAGTCACGGAGCAGCCCCGACACCCCCTCACGCATTTTCAGATGGCCCCGAGGTGTGTGGGAGGGGGCCATGAAGACAGCGTCCATGGTAGGAGTTTCAGTAATAAAATTCTGTGAATTTCATGCTTTGTGTTGATAGCTGTCTGCTGCTTAGCATCAGACAACTTAGTACCTAGTTCTCTGTTTTTGAAATGGCAGCCTTGACCACCCCCTCCCATTTCTGTCCCTCCGTTCATCGTCTCTTTATATGTATAGCATTCAGCTCTTCCTTTTACGTCCCTCCATCCTTACCACTGCACCAGATTATCCAAATTCAGGTTCCTACCTGGCATTCCATTGGGTCATTTTAAGTTTCAGCTGAATGGAACGATTGTTGTCAGACTCCTGGGGACACTTCTGCGTGTACCTTGCCTAGAATGTGTTTCTAATCTGTTTGGATGTTTTATGTGGCCTGTGGAAGAGAAAGCCACAAAATTCAGAAAACTGTAAATATAGGTTGGTCCCCTGGGGCCCCCAGCCATCTCCAAAGTATCTGTTTACTACATAGTTCCTGATGGGAGTGGCATGTCTATCAATAATTTTCAGAAAACAGTTTCTATTTCTAACTTGTGTTTTTAACTTCTAAAAGGTGGGAGTTAATTCGTTCAACTTTGTTTCTTTATGTTGAAAGATGTGTGGTTCCCGGGTTATTTCCTTGTGACCAAAATGCTCTTTGAAAATAGAAGGCTTTTATTCTTAGCCCTCTTTAACAAAATGTTTTAAACTACAACAGCATTGAGATGTGAGTCAAAACCACAATGAGATACCACTTTATGCCTACTAGGATGGCTAAAATAAAGAAGACAGGCAATAGCAAGTGTTGACAAGCTGTGAGAAATTGGGATCCCTGTACATTGGTGATGGGATTGAAATGGAATGCCCGTTTTGGAAACCAGTCTTAGTTCACGAAGTGAGTTAACACAGGGTCACTGTGTGCTGTAGCAGTTCCACTCCTAGCGAACTGGGAACGCGTGTCCACGTAAACACTTGTGCACGAGGGTTCTAAAGCTGTATAAGGCGATGGTTGCATAATTCTGTTACTGTACAGAAAAAAATCATTGAATTGTATACCACAGGGTGAATTTTATGACATGTGTGAATTATATTTCACCAACAAGTTATTAAACATATCTGTGACAGTATATGATACTCCAGCATCTTTTAAAATAACATTGGATTTTCAGTTAAATCAATATCAAATGAAAGAAGCTTAAGTTATGAGTGAAAGATTCTTCAGTGTTTGGTCACTTAGTAAATAAGGACTCAAATGCATTTTGTGGTTGAATGGAAAATCTTTTGAAGGTGGTGTGGCATAATGAAGCTGCCTGCGGCCTGAGGCTCTCTTACCCGTGTATCCCCCACATGCTCTCATGAGCGGAAATCTTTTAAGTGCAATTTGTGTAACAATGGATAATAAGATTCCTTTTTAAATTAATTAATTAATTAACTTGCTGTCTTATTTATTAGGTTGTTCTAGTCAACTAGGGAAGGGAACGGATGTTGGAGCACTTAAGTTGCTTATGGAAGAAGCCTAGGGGTTGCTGAGCAATTGAATAATTGTTTACTAAAGCTCCACCGAGCCATGATCTCAGTTCCTCGGAATACTGAAGCTTTTAAAAAACCTCCTTACCACCAGCTAAGGATGCCATTCTCTGTAGTTACCCCTGAGAATTGAATTGGTTCTTTTTTCCCCCGTGGACATCGTTTTATGTACTGCTCTCTACAGAAACCAGCAGTGTTGGTTTGACTTTGATGTTTAATGCTTGATAATTTTGATAATTAGAAGGAAATCAATTTTACATCCCACCCCCAGTCCCACTATACTGCCTGATTTCTTCTGCCTTACAGTATCATAATTAACTACATTCGAAAAGAGAAACAAAAACGTAAGTTATAACACAGTGAGGTCAGTGATATGAAAGACAAGCAGAAGGCACCTGGCAGGTCAGCTGCCACGACCTGGTGGCGCCTCTCACAGCAGGTTAGGAAGTAGCCCTGGAGATTTAGTGGGGTCTGCACCTGGATACGCCTCTGGCGTGTTGGAACTCCCACCCTCCGCGCAACTGGGGTTTAGTGCCCAAAACCAAGTAGCAAGGATGGTGTGAAGCCAGAAAGGAGACAAGATCCAGGCACTGAGGTCAGATAACAAGGTCAGAAAGGGGTCAGTACTAAGCTTGACCTTGACTTGAGCTCCTGCCTTCAGGTTTCTGTTGTCTCCTGGACACGAGATGGGGGTTTCATTGACCTTGTCTGAAAAGGTTACAGGATTCTCAAGACAAGGGAAGAACTGAACAGATGACAAAAGAAAGTCTGTTTTCATACACTAGTATTTTATTGTACTGCATGTATAGTTTTTGGTAACAGATCATTTTTATTCTGTGTTGGAAAATCAGAATGAATTTGTTAGTGTCTATAAACTTAGCATTTATTGCTCCTCTTCAGCATAGCCACCTGCCTAGGGTCTTCTGCCTGCCCCCTATTCCTTACAGCCAGTGCTGGTTTTCCTTTGGAACTGGGCACGGAGAAAGGGGCAGTAAGCAGCTTCTAAGAATCAACCAGGAAGATCAGCATATTCAGGTGAATCACGTGAAATTGCCGCTACTCTACTATCTTTATTCTAGCAAAGAAAAACGTTTTGTCCGGTCCAGTAGGCCTGCCTCAGATCCAGGGGTTTACTGTATGAGGATGGGGTACACGTGAAATGCCAGGAGGTTTTCCTAGGAAGAACTGTCCTTCGTTCTAAGAGAAGTGGGGACGTGTGGCTGTCCCCCACAGGAGAGCAGAAGCAGGGCCCACAGGCGGTGGAGTGAGTGGTGAGGATGGTCTGTGAACTCTCCAGTGGAGTTTCACGTAACTCGTCCAAATGGGGTAGAGCTTGTAAATGTTTGAATCTGCCCGTATCGTCATTCTGTGCAGGCCTTCGGTCCAGGACTCACCAGAAGTTGAGCATGGAACACAGCTCATCCTTGAGAACGCCCCTCCCCCCAGGCTCAGGCCACACACCCTGAGCTGTTCGTCTATGGCGGGGCTTCCTTATTACAGCAGCTTTAGTTACACACACACACACACACACACACACACACACACACACCTTTTTTTAAATGTTTCAATATATTTCACTGAGGAATTGAAAATTTTAAAATGGTATCCAAAACCTTTGGTTATTTAGGGTCTTTTTTCAAAAGGTTTAGAATCTCAGTAAGCCACAGCAAGTGAGGGGTGCTGTTAAAATTCTAGATCCTTAGCTGTTTAGTCAATGTCCATAAAAATGGGTGAATAGAGAAAATGAGTTGATGAATTGACTTTAACTTTTTAAATGGTAAAATTATTTTCCCTGCTGTGAATGAATGCATAGATAAAGAGAAAATGAAGAGAAGGATTGGGGACAGGCCCTTAACTGAGAACAAGCAGAAACAAGTGAGTCTCAGCTATTTCAGGTGAACAGTACAAGTATTTCAAATGAACGCAGCACTCTGAAGGTGGCAGGGAAATGAGAACTCACCCAGGTAATTCTCGATACACACTTGGCTGCTGTATACTTTGAAGCCGAAGACAAAAGGAACTATAAGTAAGTAATGAGCCCCAGTTAGGTTTTTTACGTTGCTATTGTTCAGCAATTCTGAAACCACTTTTAATATGCATTTCTGTATTGAGCTAATAAGTCAATGTATAGTTGAAAATGAGAGCTAGGACAGAAAGGGTTCCAAATACAGAGAAGGAAGGCTGCAGTGAACTCAGTAGTGTCGGATTCGAATGGGAACTGTATCAGTGTGTACAAACTTGGGGTGTTAATGTATCTAAATAGATGTGGATGTGAAAGTGTGTGTGTTTACTTACAAATCTGGGAAAAGTTGAGCACCAAAACAAATGATAGTAATTAATTATAAGTCCTAGAATAACATAAGTTATGAATCAGTAATGATGTGTGAATTAATGGATAAATAGTAAAGAAAACAGAAGGGAAAGCTTTTCCTTAGAGGAGAAAACTGATAAATACAAAAGGAACGATGCAGTTGGTAAATCACCATAATGATTGCTTCAGGTAAAAAACCATCAGCAGGTGATAGAATTAGTGGGTGAAAGTTTATTGAGGAACAAGATATTTACATGGTCTCAAAGTATCTCCCTATGCAATACTCACTCATTAAAAAGGGGAAATAGTAACCTTACAGCGAAAAACTTGGCAAGCGATCAAGGTTGTTACCACTACGAATGGGACAAAAATGATACCATGCTGTGCACCAAGAATGACACAAATCTCTTATTCCTGCCAAAAATGCATAACCTGAATCTAATCAAAAAGTCAGATACACCCAAATTGAGGGTTATTCGAGAAAACAAACAGCCTACCATACTCCTGAAAAATGTCAAGGTCATAAAAGAGGACTGGGGAAAATGTTTCAGACCCTAAAAAGATTATTGTATGCTTTGTGTGAGTCTGGATTAGATTCTGGCTCAGGAAAATGAAGAGATGTCATTGGTTTTTTGTTTGTTTGTTTCCCCCCGCCCCGAAAATCAAACCGTAAAGGGTAAAGGGGCATTATACTTTCAACTTTAAAACCATTCAGGGAGGGGAAAATAAAAGTTTGTGTGGGAAATCTGGGCAAAGGGTGCACAGGAATTTCCTGTACTATGTCTGTGACTTTTCTCTAAGTCTGGAATTATCTCAAAATACAGTATTTTTTAGAAACCTAACAGGACAGCCGCAGCCGGGCTGGTTGAACACGCCGTGCCGGGTGCCTCCTGCCTGCTCCTCTCAGTGCTGCTCTGGCTCTGCCCGCACTCCGTGGGAAATCCCGCCGTCTGGCTCTGTCCCACTCTTTAAAAAGCCCGTATCAGAGTCTACAAGTCATACATGTGTAGATTATACACACGTGCAGGAAGGGCAAACAGTACGGAATTAAACAGGACAGGAGTCGTGGTGCGGCGCTCTCTGCCCACCCAAACACACCACCACTGTTTCTACGGCTGGTAGGTTGGTTGTCTCGTTATAAACGTTCCTGGGCTTCCACACACAGACCAGTGTGTTCACACACACAGTCTCCCCACCGCCCCAAGACTACTGAACGTTGTTGAGTATTTTTTTTAACATAATATTGTCATGGGCATATTTATTTAGTGAATACATGTAGCCTTGTTTCATTCTTGACTGTGTTTTCTCTCTCTGCCGAATGTGTCCATGATCCCCAAACTCATTATCCAGGATGGATACAACCATGGACTTGAATGGTAGAGCCATGGTTGCGGGCCCCGGGGTACCGGCAGCAAACAGAACTGGAGTATGCACCAGACCAGCGCGACTCCCTCCGCGCCGAAGGCCTGTGGCCGGGGTGTGCAGGTGTTTTCTCTGGTGGAGGACTTAAGGCGGCTCAGCTCCAGCCACCTCCATTTTCTGTATCTCGGTACTCAGAGCTGAAGCCTTCTGAAGATAAAAAACATGTTTGGTCACTTTGGGCAGCAGCTGTTCCTTAACTACTCAGCTATTGTCAGAGAAGCGAGGGCACAGGACCCAGACGTTGGCCTCTGAGTGCCCTTGGCACAGAAGGGGGACTGTCCCAGCAGCTGCCCAGGCCCTGGCAACTTCGTGTCTGGTCTGTTCCGGTCACTCCACAAATCCAGAAAACTCTCCTGAACCTTTCTATTCACCAGTAGTTCTCGAGCTTTGTGACATGTGAGTAATAAAAACATGATTTTTAAACATTCCCTCAACAGCCCCAAATGCAAGAACTGACTTCTCTGAGCGTCGAGGATCGCAGTGTGTAATGCAGTGTCCGTTTTCTCTCAGCGCCTCTGATTGTCCTCTGCAGCTTTGGGGTTGAATTATTAGGCCTTCTAGTGATCACACGTGCCAGGCGTTCGTTGCAGGTGGTTAAAGATAGCTCCCGTTGGTTGTGTCACCTGCAGTAGGGTGAAAGGTGGGGTTGGGGATGGGTTTGGTGGAGGAGAGATGTCCCTACGTGGAACCACGGGGGGAAGCTCGGGGAGAATACTGTCGGTGTTTAGGAACTGTGGCCCGAGGAAGGAGAAACTCTGTTAACATGTCTTAGTTCAGGCTGCCATAACAAAAGACTGTACACTGGATGGCTTAAACAACAGACTTTTAATATTCTTAGTTTTGGAGGGTAGAAGGTCCAAGATCAAGTTGCCAGCAGATTCAGTATCTGGAAAGGGCCTCTTCCTGGCCTGTAGACAGCCACCTTCTTGCTGTGTGTTCACTTGGTCTTTCCTTGGTGTGTGTTCTTGGTAAAAGATTCCTGGTGTGTTTTTCTTCCAAGGGTGCTAATCCCATCACAGGAGCGCCACCCCCGTGACCTCGTCTGCACCTAATTACCTTGCAAGGGCCCCAGCTTCAAATACCATCACGTTAGTGGTCAACACAGGAGTTTGGGGAAGACATGACGTTCAGTCCCTACTATGTACGCACATGGCTTTGAAACTGCCCTTGTATACTTTATTTGTCAGAAGTGTCCCTATACCTCCAGAGTTGGCCCTGGGGAGGTAGTGCAGCCTTTGTAGGTCATGGTGACCCTGTGTTGCTTTGGTCACATCTTGAAGACACTGTTGGCTGTCCCTGCAGCCAGGCAGGTTGGACTTTTTCCTAAGTAACGTTTATTCTTGGATTGATATCATATCGATATCCAGAAACTGTCATTTCTAGTCAGCATGTAAAAAAGACAACATATAAAAATGGAAAAGTCTCACTCAGTTCCCTGGAAGAAGGATTTTTGAGGAATTATAGGCAAGAGAGTAAGAAGTTGCTTTTGAAAGGCACAGATTTCCCCTTTGACTCGGCAGTAATCTTATTCTGACAGCAGTTAATGTGAAGTCACTGGCCAGAAAATAATCTTATTCGGCTTTAATTGAAAGCACAAGGTACTTTTTTCCTGTCTCCTCCTTCTCTATAAGTCCCCCTCTTTCTCCTCTCTCTCTCTCCTTCCTCCTCACGTCCACAGTCTCCCCACCCACCCCGCGCTACCTCCCTCCTCTTCATCTCCCTTTAGCATTTGAAATGTTTTGGGTTTGGCGAATCCCTGAGGGCAGAAACTGAGCTAGCAGGATATTGATTACCAAATATGGTATTGCTGCTAAAGATGTTAGAGGAATGTGGCTTGTATTCTAAGCCTCTAGCCTCTGAATAAGCTGCCAAACAAATTAGGTCATTTGAACTTAGGGTTTTTTTTTTAACAAGGAGCTGGAACTTTGATTTGGAACATGATGGTGGTGTTATTTTAGCACAAATGTTGGGGGGCGGCAGTGGTTATAGAGAGGTGGGGGAGGGGTGGGGGAGACTCCCTCCAGCATGTTTTAGGACCCGGGCCACCAGCCCAGGTTTTGTAAGAGGCGCGTGTGCTCGGACACCAGTGCAAAAGCCAGGCATGGATCCAGCTGTGCAGCCCCGTCTTGTGAGGCTGGAAGCCCCAGGGGACTACTGACAGGTCCCAGGGTGTGCTTCCCCTGCCTCCATGGCCTGGGCTTGGGTTGATACGGACTCAGGTTTAGAAAAATTGCTTCTTCACAAAAAGGCTGGTGGCCCGGGCCACGAGCCAGTGGTGACACCGTGTAACTGATGGCAGGTTGTTACTGTGTGTGGCTGAGGGTGTGTCGCGTGAATTCGCAGCCCCCTCCCCCCCAACATACCTTTAAATCACAGATGGGGACTGCACCGACCTGCCAGTGAGGACGACAGCGTTGCCTTCTGTTGTGCTTCGTAGACCAGGAACCCCGTTTTCACTTTGTTGTTGGTTAGGCTGCACAAGCAGAGTCCTTTTCTTCCTGCCCACCCTTGCCTGTCGGCCACTGTCTCCTGAGCACTTCCATGCCCTCTGGGACGTGTGCAGGTCCGAGTGTGGTCCGGGCTCTGTGGCTTCCGTGACACCTCCCTGCCCCGCTCCTCCGGCCTTACTTCTCTCACTGCTGTTACCACCCGGCCACAGGCTCTTCCTCCCGGCCCTGGAGCCAAGCCTGGGAGGTTCAGTTGTTCATCCTGATCTGCAGTCACAGGTTCTAACCAGTTTCTTCTGGAAATTGCTCTTGTTTTTCTTTAAGCGAATCAAGGAGAGGACGAAAGGGGGTTTGGCGCTCACAGGCCTACCTGTGTGCTTTAGGATAGTCATTTTCACAACTTCTTTTCTGGAACATTCACAAAGATGGGAACTAAAGCCGATTCGAGTGCACACTTGCGCCCCCTACTGGGATGTCTGTTGGGGCTGTGGTTTGGGTTCTGAATCCATGGTGATGGAAAGTAGATGTCAGGAGACCATTCGTCCTTCTCAGCAGTGGGGGGTGTTCTTGAATGGTGGGTTTCAAAATAGATTTACTTCTCTTGTCTTGAATCTCGTATTCTATGCTGTTTGTGGTTTATTTCATTGGATGTTTTTGTTTTAGGTAAACTGCAGTAATAGGGTCAAGGGTAACTGAAATGACTATCCTTTCTCTGGACTAATTAACCTGTTGCTTCTCTATGTAGCTAACAAGCCAGCTGTAATGGAAGTCAGAGTTTAACCACATCAGGACATTTAGATTTTATATAAATTTATAAGCTACTTGGAATTGAATGATGCTTATTATGTTGAAATCTTAAAACTGTTTAGTTTCTGTCTTCTTTGTAATTCGGAGTGCGTGTTATCATGATCATAAAAGCTCTCCAGGGAGAAGGGGGTGGGAGTTTTTCCCTCCCTGTAGGTGATGAAAACTATGGCGTTGAGGAATTGCATTGTTTTAAGCCAGTGTCAGAACACTGGTCAAGCCTGAGCCTTTTTGGATCGTAAGTGTTATGCTCTCCGATGTTGCACAGAGCTATACACAGTAATCCATGGACTGCTATTGGTAGCCAGTAACTGAAGTTTTGAACTGTGCTTGCAGTTTGCTGGTCTAAGTTTAAAACATGAAAGTTTTTTGTCTAAGAAGAAAGATCATGAAGAAAAGTTGAAAACCCACAGAACTAAATAACTAAGTAAACTAAATCTCCCTGGCTTTCGAGACATGTCATGTTGTGGGTTCTCGTGTATTTTGTGCAACCAGGGAGACTGAGGGCTCTTGCTGGCTTTTTCTTTTTTGGATAGGCCAGGCTTTACTGGTGTGTTTGTTTTGTCACCGTTCCGGTTTGACTCTGAGGAAATGAAAACATCTCCCATTTGTTCTTTATTTCCCAAGGGCATCCGCTTCGATCCTGAAATTCCGCAAACACTACGACTAGAGTTTGCTAAGGCAAACACGAAGATGGCCAAGAACAAACTAGTAGGGACTCCAAACCCCAGTACTCCTCTGCCCAACACTGTACCTCAGTTCATTGCCAGAGAGCCATGTAAGTTGATCTACTTTTCATTTTTAAGGAAAGAGCCTGGATAAGTAAGAGTTGTTGGTGGGCTGCAGGTGCAACGCCACCACGGGACACAGTGCTGGCTGGGTGGCGCTTTCTGTTTCTGCCGAGAGGCTGCCTCTTGTTGCCGTCTGAACTCCAGAAACAGCAATCTGGTTTGTGATTGGCCGTCTGAGAAGATGGTTCGGCTCGCTCAGAGCTGTGACTACAAAATTTCGCCGGGCGTTGTAGGTTTCCTCAGCACGTGGTCTTGACCGTATCATGAGTGCACCCTGTTTGCCTTGCGGTGTAAACCCTTTGCTATTTCCCTATCCTCGCACACGAGAGCTGATTCTCAGTGTTCACTTGACTTCATTTGTTGAAGAACATCATTTTTGTGGCTTTGGGAAAATACACTGTTAAAATTGAATGAAGCAGATGTGAACAAGTTCATTCTATTTTTGAGAACAGTTTAACCGTAAATCCAGGGAGGAAAGTAAACACACATGAAGCATTTATACATTGGAACAGTCAGTTCCAGCAAACTGTTACCAGTAAAGTTTTAAGGAAATTTGGGGTTTTCTGTGTTAAATTAATTGGGTAAGGACAATGACTAGTTGCTAAACAAGTCTCTTACCCTTCCTCATGGGCCTGTTTACTTAAATGTCCATGCTCCAGTTTCTGGGTTGGATTGGAAAGCTTGTCTTAATTTCCTTTCTCAAGCTCACCCAGTAGCAGAAGTGAGGCGTGAGATAGGCCTTCACCTCCCTTTCACTGAAGAGCTGTACGTGATTTGATGTGGCGGGGCGTTCAAGGGATCCCAAGTGACTTGCTGTTATTTGGAATATTTCTGTACCATCGTTCTTCCTCTTCTTCCCAAACCACATGATCTTCCTCTTCTTCCTGCTTTCTCTGACAATATGGGTCAACTTTTCTTATTGGAATTGAAGGTCACATGGGTTCCTTTCTGCCCCCTGTCATGTGCCTGTCAGATTTAATCAGGTCATTGTGGCAGTTACAGCCATTCTGTAGCGCAGTCGCTTTCTCTGGAAAGCTGCTGCGTGTTGGTGGTAGCTAAGAGATCAAACAGTTTCTCCCCCAGTGCGCTCTCAAGTTTTTCTATGAAGCCACAAAGTAATAACAAAAAAATGTGGTTCTTCCCTTCCGTGTCCCAGGGAGACTTGAAATCTTTGTTTATTTGGGAAGAAATCTAAACAAAAGTTTCATTTTAAGGTGCAGGGGCAGTAAAGCAGGCCGTATGGACATTTCTTACAAAATCTGTCCTTGCAACACCTGGCTCAGAACCTTGTAGATTGCATATGTTTAATAAATATTTATTATAGTGGTGGTGATGGATACGTTAAAATTTTTGATGTAGCTCTTTTTAGAATTATATTCCACATGTATGCCTCTTCCTTTTTTTTTTCTGAAATTTTTTCTCTCTTGATTAAGACAACATAAAAGAGTATTTGTAATCAGTCCTACAGATTGCTTTCTGTAGGAGCTCAAAATGTTCCCTTATTTGCTAGAACAGCTTGGGGGAAATAGGTAGCCTAGCCCGCTCACAGCAGGGTGCTCAGAAGCAGCCAGATGAAGGAACCCAACATCCATCCGCAAGCCCCTGAAGTTACAGGAGAGCGGGAGCGGAGCCCCGACGTGGCTCTGGCCAGCTCTGCCCCTCTCCCTTCCCTGTGAACAAACAGCCCAGAAGTGGTCAGAGAGTTTCCACGGCAGGGTCAGAACTTGCCTGGCTGCTTCCGGTAAAACAAACTCGAAGTTTAAAAAAACACATCTGAACAGCAGTGTATTCTTGAGAAAATAAGAGTTACCATGATTTCTGTTAATATAACTCTGTTTTACGACAGAGGCCTTGACAAACAGCAGTTCCCTCCGGGACTTCCCTGTCACATACGGGTTCCTGAAGCACACGGCAGACGATGGACACTGTGGTGGTCCCGAACTGGTGGATCTAGGGGCGTCTGCACGTAACTGGTGCTCAAGGTGGTCATTTGAGTCACCTGTCAGGAATAGAGTGCCGTGAAGTCACAGACTTCTGGGCTTGCAAAAGCCCTTGTAGACTTCTCTGTTGTGGGCCATGAGAGGGTTTATAATAAATGCTTCCTTTTGTGGATGTTTTTACATGGTGGCGGCTGAAAAGGACCCATTGCCATCGCTAAAGGAGGAATTTGCTGTGATTTGATTATACAACAAATATTTACTTGCACTCTCTCAAATATCTGTTGAAGTCCAATGAGCACACAGTGTGCCAGCCACTGGGGAGGAAGGGAGCCGTGGTGGTTGCCTTACAAGACTTGTCAGTCCCAGGAGCTGGTGGTGGTCGGCATTGTCAGGAACCCTGGCCTACACCAGGGGTGGGAAAGACCCCCCCCCGTGGCCTCATGTGCTGAACACCTGCTGGATTTGTGGCAAGCGTGCCGATCGAGAAGGCCAGGAGGTTGCAACTTGCCAGGGTAGAGGTGGTGGCCTCCGTGGAGAACTTGGCCTTACACTCGAAGGTGTCAGTGAGAGCTCTGGCTCTGGCAGTTATTGTCCAGCTTCGTGATATTTATTTAACCTTGCTGTGCTCCTGTTCCCTCAGCTATAAAATGGGAATAATATCATCTTCTCATGATTGTTATAGAGCTAAATAAAAGATCAGCTGTTTCCTCAGCTATAAAATGGGAATAATACCTGCTCATCATGATTGTTGCAGAGCTGACTAAAATGGCATGTGATTGGGCTGAGGATTGAGTGGGTGTAACCTGTGTAGAGTGCTGGGCAATTAAAAAGAAACACTGAGTCGCTTTCCTTCCCTAATAGTTAAAAGTAGGTACTGATCTTATGAGGTATTATCACCATGTGACTGTAGCCAAATGTCTTGGCAAATTAGGAGAAAAGATTAATAAAATTCACAAACAATCCCAAGAGAGTCGTGCATTTCCCTAAGTAAATTTTTATTACTTTGAGCTTCCCTTTCTTGTGTTCTATGGAAGGAAGTAAGAAAAATACCGGAAGAAAGCAGGAAGGAAGAGATGTAGAAAAGTTACAAGTGATATAAAATTCTCCTGGACTGCGCATTTGCTCGGACAGAAAAGGGGGTTATGCAAGCGTAGGAGCTCCACTCCAGAGGTGAAAACGGGGCAAGTCACCATCGCTCTGAGTTGTGTTTTTCTCATCTGTAAGATGACGATACTCTGCCAGGCACTCTGCTAAACATTCTACGTGAATTGTCTCATTTGATTCTCAGTAATACTATTTTACATTTGAAGAAACTGAGGCCCAGGTAGTCAGTAACCTTCTTGAGATTACACAGTCATCGAGTGTTATGGGTTGAATGGCATGCCACCAAAATTCATGTTGAAGTTCCAGCCTCCGGTAGCTCCAAACGTAACCATATTTGGAGATAAAATCTTTAAAGGGGTGATTAAATTAAATTGAGGTCATTGGGGGTAGGGGGAGCCCTGATTCAATATGACTGGTGTCTTATGAGAAGAAAGAGAGACCCCTGGGCTGTGCAAGGCGGAAGGGCGAAGCCTGGATGCGGCAAGTAGGCACTGTAAGCCATGGGCATAGGTCTCGGGAAGCCAAACCTGCTGCCACCTTGACCTTGGACTTGGACAGCCTCTAGCACTATAAGGAAATTAATTTCTATTGTTTAAGCCACTCCGTCTGTGGTATTTTGTTGTGGCAGCCTGAGCCGACTTGATACATCAAGTGACAGGGTTTGGATTTAGATTCTGGTCTGTCACTTATTTCATTAGTTTTGTAACTTTGTCTAGTTACTTAACCTCTCTGTATCTTAACATGGTAATAATAATGGTACCTGCCCATAGGGTTATGAGAATTGAACTAATCGACGTATGTAAAAGTTACAAGAGGGGGCCACATAGTGAGTACTCAGTGACCGTTAATATGTGCATGTAAGAACATGTATGTTTATGGGCCTCTTGTCCCTCATAGTGTGAAAGCTTAGAGTTTTTCTGCCTTTGTGTGCTCAGCTTCTAGCACCTAGAAATACATGAGAAATTGTTTCAAAGATGCCACATATTTTATGTTTTTTCATTTGGAACTTCAAAAATTTAGTGTTAATTGAGGTATGGTTGGGATATGATAAAATACCCATATTTTAAAAGTGTCCACTTGGTTAGGTTTTGTCCCAGTACATATGGAATTTAACTGAGTCAATGTTCTTGATCTGCTTACACTGTTTGTAGCATGCCGCATTATAAAGTGCTCTTTCGGGTGGAGGTAGCCTTCACTCAGATTCGATAGATCCTCCCCTTTCAGTTCAGATTTTATGCGGCAAATGTCAGAAGTTCTCTAGAACTTTGCAGTAATTCAGATCCCTCTAGTCCAGTGCCAGGGATTCTGATTCTGTGGGTCTGGTCTGGGACTTAAGCTCTGTAGTTTTAAAAGCTCTTTGGGTGATGCCGATGCACAGTCAGGTTTGAGAATCACCAGCAGACCAATGAGTTTTAAAGTTAAGTTGTGTGTCCTAGTCACTCTCCCCCCTCCATTGTACCCCTCCCCACCTCAAAGAGCAAAAGCAGGCTTTATTAAATGGATACTCTTAAATGCCTTGTAAGCACATGACCCTTCGGTGGATAATCAGACACTTCCTAGTTTTCCTGCCATACCACTGGAATTTCCCATTTACCCAACACTGACCCTGGCTGGGAGGGGAGCCCAAAGTGTGAAAAGGAAGTTCTGGAGAAAGATGGTGGTAGGGACGCTGCACAGTCAGAGGCTCTGGGAAGTAGTAAAGGAAAGAGGACAGGAGATAGACACTGTGGGAGACCGGAGGCAGCTGGAGTGAAGTAGGGGAGTACATCAAAGTTCAGGGGCTGAGCTCGCCGGATGGGGCAGCTCCACAGTGGGGGTGGGGGCTGGGGGCGCTGTGGGGTTCTGTCCTTGTGTGCAGCAGTTTGAAGCTACCAGAAGCGGCGTATCCAGACTTCATGATGATTGAGTAACTCAGTGAGCGTGCTCTGGCCCCCCCTTCTGTCCCACAGCACAACCAGCTGTCTGTGGGCCCCCGCCCCGGGTTGGCTCACAGAGAAAAGCCCACTGTCAGCAGTCAGGACACACACGCAGTTGCGGTTCAGGAGATGTATCAGGTGCGTAGGCCCCTGGACAATCTGAGAAATAGAAAACATGGAACAAAACTGCAGTCAGTCAGGACAGCAACATACTCTTAAAGACCAGAGATCTAGACTGATGTTTATGTCCATATATGTTCCACTCTGACAAAGTAAAATATTGTTTTCCTTTTGAAAAAGAAGGATCAAATGTTTCCTGAGCCACACCAGTGTTTAGAGGCCTCTGTTCACCTCTGTCTTCAACTGGACACATTCCTAGTTTTTGCTTAGTGTGTATAAAGTTAAATAATCTTTAATGATTAAATTTAAAAATAATATTAAGGTAATATTAGGTGACGGATTTGGTAAAATGGTTTTCATATGGATGTATCTTGTTTGAAGTGGAAAGTAAGTAATTGCAACACCATGCAGATTAGCTACTCTGATCCACTTTATTTACATTACGATTTAATGAACAGCATATCTTTGGTTAGCAATGGCTATTAACCTTTTGCTTTGAATTTGTTTCTTGTTTATCTAATCATTGACCAGCTATAAATAAATCCCTTAAGAACTCAGGAAGTCAAATCATAGCATTCTTTTGTAATGCAAATTACTGTCCCAACTTTAGTGTTTTGTAAACTCGAATTACTCATTAACCTCTGCAGAGAAATGAAGGAATAAAGGGAGTTAACCTACGGGGGCAATCCAGATGAAACCATAGACTTCTTTTTTTTTAATTCTGTTTCAGTTTTATTTTTTTTTTAAATTTTTTATTGATTATGCTGTTACAGTTGTTCTATTCCCCCCTTCATTCCCCTCCACCCTACCCCCCGTCCCCACCATTTACCCCCCCTTTAGTTTATGACCATGTGTCTCAAGTCCTTTAGATTCTATATTTCCCATGCTATTCTTGCCCCCCCCATCTATTTTCTATCTACTGTCTACGCTACTTATTTTCTGTACCTTCTCCCCACTTCTCCTCCTCCCACTCCCCTGTTGCTAACCCTCCTTGAGATCTTCATTTCTATGTTTCCACTCCTGACCTAGCTGTCCTTTTAGTTTGCTTTCGTTTTAGGTGTGGTTTCGTTAATAACTGTGAGTTTGTCGTCCGTTCACTGTTCATGAAACCATAGACTTCTAAGGCCATGTGTTCTCCTCACCTGCTCATTAAAAGGGAGACATTTCTTCCTCAAATAAAGAGGTGCTTTTTCTTGTTCGGCGGTTTCCAGGGTATTTGCCTGCCAATCCCTGGTTGGTCTCCAAGCCCCTTTCAGGGAGTGTTCCAGGTCTGAACTGTTTTCGGGAGGACAGTTGTTTTCTCAGTGTGCAAGGTGGGCACAGCTACTGGCACCTGGTGCGTGCCGAGGCAGTGGTACCCTCCACACTGTGCTTGTCACCACTGTCTTCTTCACACTCTACGCTTTTACCAAACCCGGGTTCACCAGAGACATACATTGATGAAAGAGTGAGAATTATCCACTTTATTTCATCTCAGTTCTTGATACAAGTCACTTTGTCAGTCTTTTGACAAAATAAGGAATACAGGTAAATCTAGTTTGCAGTTCAATGGTGAGCTGAACTAGCTGCTTTCTGTGCGACTGCCAGTTTTACTTAAAGAATAACTGAGAGACAGACTGGTCATTGACACCTTGTGTGTTGGGCAGACATTTTCTCAAAAACTAATTCAATGAGCATGTGTCATGTCAAGGAAAAACACCATATTCGTTGCAATAATAAAAATTGGTTCTAAGGCACAAATTAGATTTTTCAAAAACTGCTTTCCAACACTTAACAGAACTTTCTGATAAGGTTGGTGTTGATATAAATAATTTTTAATTGAGTAAGAGATGAGTTGACATTTGGAAGACCGCTAATTCAGTGAACCAGTATTTTCCAAAGTACAAATGCTTTGTGTTATAAAATATGCATGTAAAAGAGCCATTGAAAATTTAAAAAGTGGAGTTTAATGTGACGATTAGTTCTTTGACGAAGTTTCAGATTCCATACTGCAGCAGATCTTTTGGTATAACATAAAGAAAGGAATAGCCACAATTACTTATAAAAGATATTAAAAATACTCCTTCTTTCACAAGCTCTGTATCTCTGAGGACATTTTTTTAAAATTTCATGTCATGCAACCGATAACAATACATCGCAATAGATTGAATTAGAAGTGGAAATGAGAATTTGATTGTCTTCTGTTAAACCAGATACAGTCGTTCCCCTGCAGTAGTGTCCCCCCCTTACCCAAGGGGGATCCGTTTCAAGACCTTCAGTGGACGTCTGAAACCACAGGTGGCAGCGAACCCGATATATACACTGCATTCACACACACGCCTCTACAATAAAGTTCAGTGTATAAATTAGTCACTGCAACATTAACAACAAGCAGTGAGGAAATAGCATAATTATAACAATATACTGTAATAGGAGTTACTGTGATGATGTGAGACAACGCCTACCAGGTACTCAGACTGGCGTGCAGTTTAAAATTTATGAATTGTTCATTTCTTGCGTTTTTCACTTGATGTTTTCGGGCCCTGGTTGACTGTGTAGCTGGAACTGCAGAAAGTGAAAATGCGGATAATTGGGTGCTTCTGAAGTTTGCCAGAATGTCCAACTAACGTTTTTCCTCATTTGTTTGGAATATGTAGCTGTTCATAAAAGCATATCCTATTTATTTTAGTATGTCATGGGTTTGCTTTTTAATTGATTAAATGTATTTTTATGTATTTTTTTGTTTTAATGTTTAACATGGTAAATATCAGTTGATGTAACCTACACAACCAAAAGTTTTTTTGGTGTCTTCAATGGTTTTATTAGTGTAAAGGGATATTGAAACCAAAGTTCAAAATCCATTAGTCTTAAACATTTTCAAAGACCGTTTTGTTCCTGGTCGAATAGAGTTGGCGTGTAGATCTGTAGTTAGCAGAAAGATGGTTACCACAGATCAGGGCAGGGGATTTAGTTTGGCCTCAGCACCTATAGCCATGCAGAGCGAGACCAGGGGAAAAGCAGGGCTCCTCCATTGCCCCAGGCCCTGCTGGCTCATGTGCTGCCCTCACATTTGAGGAGATTGACTCAGACTGTTCATTTTCTGGGGACCAGCCCGGGAATCGCTGCATGTATGGTGGTTTGCAGAGCTGGAGAATCTGCCACCCATTCATTCTGAGAACATCCTTGGGGGGAATATACCTGGGCAGGGCACCTTTCACAGATGCTTAGTCCTCCCCGTCCCTGCCATCGCTCCCCCGGTACCAGCCGTAAGAACCTCCTTTCAAGAAACTTGGAAACGATAGACAAGGGGGTGGAATATAATGCTTTGTAAGTCCCTAAACCTAAAGACATGGGCTATTAAATTCTGTTGTAGTCCTTTGTGTTTAAAAAAATACCAAGGCATTTTAACATAGCTTTAAAAATATATATGTATAGTTTTTCTTTGTTTTTTTTAATATGACTATTTTTATTTAACATAATATTGATATATTTAGAAAATTATCTCACCTACCCAGAGGCAAATATTTTAACAGTTGTGATGACCAGCCATACAAATATACATACACATACTGCTGTTTGTGTGAGTGGGGTTATCCATTACATGCTGCTCTGATTGATTGATAATCCGCTCTCATTCCCAGCTCTCCGCCGCACTTTTGCGCATCTGTAAACATGTAGCCGCCTTATGCTAACAGATCGCCCTGTAATCAAGGCTCTTTTTCTTCGGGAAAAGACTAACAGAGGTGGTGGTGGATTGGAGAGTTAAACGTGAAAGCCTGAGGCCTGAGGTGCAGTGTGTCCAGTGCAAAAGCAGATTGTCTGCCCTCCTGTTTATTCCGCACTGTGTGCAGCTCCTGGGGTTTTAGAGAAATGACGGAATGGGGACCAGAAGAAGTGTCTCTGTTTGAACAAGATGGTCCAGTTAGTGGCTGAGCACGGAGGAGTGTCTTTCTGTCTTTTAATTAAATATCTCTCAGGTCAGGGAGGTCAGGTGGTCAAACATTAACAGCTCTACACCGGATGTTATGGTGACTTCCTGTTCTAATTTTCCCTCTTGGGTTTAGCGAACATTTGAAGGAAGCTGAGCGATAAAAAGCCGAGTTAAGAGTCCAGTTCTGCTCTTGCGGTATTTCCTCCTTAGTCGGGAAGCCGGCCTACAGACGGCTGTCACAGACGGCAGGGAAAGGGCTACATTGAAGGTACAGATACGAGTGAAGCCCTCAACTATGGGGAGACTGGGAAGAGACCTCCTGGGGTCTGTTGTCCTAGTAGCTGAAGATGAGAAGGATGTCAGGAAGCAAAGAATGTGCAAAAGGATCTACAGGCCACGGGGCTCGCTGACATGAAGATCAAAACCGAAGTGTAGGGAAGAAGGGATCGCAGGAAAGCTGGTGATCTGGTGGGGCTGAGGAGGTGCCCAGAAGGAACAGGGTGACAACACTGAACAGGGATAATGGACCAAATGTGGGAAACCCATAGGGACCAGGTGGCGGGGTTTTCTGTGAACAGGAAGAAACTGTTTCAGATTCTTCATTCCATCACGGGCTGCATCTCAGCAGCGCGCTGCTTTAGTCATATGAAATAAGCAAACCGATGAGGGAATATGGATTTGGAAGGGATGGTTATTA
Source organism: Artibeus jamaicensis (assembly GCF_021234435.1). NCBI lineage: Eukaryota > Metazoa > Chordata > Mammalia > Chiroptera > Phyllostomidae > Artibeus > Artibeus jamaicensis. The sequence continues at coordinate 13,974,242 of NW_026522056.1, read as the reverse complement.
AGCCAACAAACATTTATTATTTCATAGATTGTACAGATCAGAATTTGGGGCACAGGTTAGCCAGACCTCCTGCTCCTGGTCTCACCGGCTGTAGCCATTGTGGTGGCTGGGCTGCCACTTCCCTGGGTCCCCCGTGCCCAACTGATTGTGGTAGGGTTCCTTGCTGTTGTAGGCAATGGGGTAGGAACGTAATTTTTTAGAAAAGAACCTGTTGTTTAATTGAGCCACTACGGTGTGCCAAATACAGGCAGGAACACATATTAATGGTGACTCCTAATAACAACTGCAAAGCAGTGTCGCCTTCATTTGACAGATGGAGGAAAGGGTGCAGAGTGAAGGAGTATAGTGTTTGTTCTGTTTTTTTTCCCTCCCTGAGGAGCAGAGAGAGATTCTCCGGTGCTTTTACCTGCATATACTGTCCCACACCCGGAAGCCTGATTTTAGTTGTAGGACAGCCTTTATAAAAAGGCTCACTACCAGTACCCGCTGACGGGAGGGGGGCATGTTTGCATAACAAAACGCTGATGAAAACATTCTCTGGCTGACCTGAATCACCTGCAGCTTAGGACAGAGAAACTTGTTTTTTAGTCAGAATACAGAAGCTAGGGCTGAGTGTGTCTCCCTGCGTCTGTTGTTTTCCAACACAGCAAAGTGGAGAGACTAGTGCCATCGACCCTGAAACCCCGTCATTTAGACTGAACAGTTATCAGGACTTCGCCACAACCTGCTTTTTAAATTCCTTCCTTCTCCTCCTCCTCCTCAGTCTTTTGACAGTTGAGTGTTCATATGAAGCTGATCTAGCCAGGCCTCTGAGATGCCTTTTAATTCAGAGCAGTTGCCTTTCCTCAGCTCTCCCTTCTTTCCTACCATTGTTCTGTTGGGGAAAGTTTCGGCCTTCCTGAGAACAAAACCTCCTGGGTTTGTTTTCTGTTTGCTGCTTTCACGTGTTCCTGCAACCCCTCTATTTACTGTAAATTGAAAGGCTTGATTAGATTTGAAAGTTGGTTAAATTCAGGTTTACCTTTTTTGGCAGGAATATATCCTAGGTGGCGCTGTTCTGCTCTGGTGGCACCCTGCGTTATGAGGTGACTACTGTCTGGGATATTCTAAGTTTGGTGATGCCAAGATGGGCTTGTGCATTCAGGGAGTAATGCCACGATGCCTCCATTTTAAAGAAGGCAGTACCTTCATTTTCATGGTGTTGTGTGTTGATCTTGACCTTGTTACAGTGGTACCTCGGTACTCACCCATGTATTCATTCTGGAACCCCTTAGGAGTGCCGAAACTGCTGAGTACCGAAACCAACTCAGACATAGGTTCTAGCAAGAGCAGCGAGTCCTGAGCAAGCACTGAGTGCTGAAACATTTTTTTTTTCTCGTCAAAATGCAATGAGTACAGGGTTTGACGAATTCTGAAGCCCAGGACTGCCAAAAGTATGACAACTTGATTAAGGTTGAAAAATGGTGATTTTCCTAATTCTGTTTACCCTGAAATAGTGTGGTTAGCTCATCCTCCCCCCAAATTAATACATAGTTCTTTCCCTTTCGTTGCCATTTTTGAGCAAAAGGGTTTGGTGCTTGATTATCTGCATTAGTGATCACTGTTTTGTGGGGGTTTTTGTTCATAGCTTTTTGCCCCCTTTTGCTTTCCCTATAAATTTGCGTTTTTATATTTTCAAGGTATTTCAGTGTATTACAGTCATTACTTTCTGAATCATGAAGACAGGGAAGGGGCAGAATTTTTGATGGAAGGAAATTCCTGGGCTGCCTCAGTGGGCAGAGTTTTGGAATGCCCCTTATCTGGGGCAGTGCTGGGGTTTTGTGGCCTTGGAGACGCAGCACCAGTGTGGTGTGTCTGTGTGTGTGTGTGTCCAGAGTGCTTGTTGGGACCTGTCATCGTTGGATTTAATAAATCTCTTTGGTTATGTATCTGGTCAAAGCTCCTTTTTTTTTAATTCACAGAAAAGGCCACTTCTGCAGCCTTGCTGAAGATAGGGATTTTAGAAAGAAAGAGATTGGTTTTTTAAAAAAATTATTCAGATCCCTTAATTACAAGTGCAGTAAAATAGCGGAATTATTGGTGGTTACATAGGATTGGTTATTTTCTTCTTACTTTTACAAATATTTGAGCAGAAGAATAATGAAAAATACTTCTGTGTGTCCAGTAGTTTTTCTCAGTGAAATTAGGCTAAAAATGGGAAGGTGGAACATGTAACAGCCAGAATGTTCATCAAAAGGAAATGAGATTTACCTCATAAAAAGAGTGCCTTTGAATTATGCACATAAAATAAACATAAAACAGACTGTGCGGTGATATTGACTAGATGCTTTAAAATAAGCTCAGGGGGCAGAAAGTTAAATATTTGGATTAGTGTGGAATGTGGGCTTTGCAGCAGTGTGCTGTTGATGGGGTATTCCTGGAACTTGTCTCCTGTGCTTGTTTGAACATCTGACCTTGGTCCCCGAAATGGAATGTGTAGATGGGAAGATACTCCGTGATGTGGGTGCGTTTGTTTGACATTTTCTCTTTGTCGAATAAGCCTTGTAGTTTCTTTGTACTCTCTTTAATACGATTGAAAATTCGGTGGCTTTCTAGAATCAAGACAGTATGGATCTGTCATTTCTTTCTGATGTTTTTGGGGTCACTGACTTTTTCTCCGAAAAGATGCGGCAGAGGTCTGAGGCTGACCTTGTCTTCCTCATTTTGTGTTTATAAAGAGTAGATGGATTCCATCAACAAACACGGTGCCTGGCGCAAAGATGGAAACTTAGTAGCCACTTTGGAATGAAAATGTCTATTTGCCCGGCTCTTCCCCCTCAACTGGTTATATCATCACATCTAAACTAATTCATTCTGTCTGATAGGCGAAAATGGCATGGGATTAATGGTTTTTTTTAACAAAGTTAATTCTTTTCATATTTTCATTGGCCGTTTAATTTGAGAGTGGTATTTTTCCACTTGTCTGTTTCTCATTTCCCTCACTGACAGGTCTGTGTAAGAACAGTGCTCTCTTGACTGGTGTGGTTAATTTTTAGCGCACAATTTCTTCATTACTTGGAAGGACAAGCTGGCAGCTGTTTCCTTTTTCCCTTTCCCTCAAAACTGATCGTGTGAGCATCCCTCGCGGCTGGTGGTTTCTCTTTAATATAATGACGAATCCCTTGTTGCGCTCGAACTCACTGAGCTGTGGTGGGAACGGGATGTGTTCTGAAATGTTTTAAGCACAGCAGAATGGCACATTGGGAATGGTGTCACTGTGTCGGGAAGACTTCGAACTCCAGGCGTAAACACAGCTTCATGTAGAGAGTCATTCGGAACGCAGTTCCTCTAGAAGCACCTTTGTCTTCTCTTGACTCCTGGACTCTTACAAAGTCCATAAATTGCATTACACTTAATGTAGACAAATTATGATACAGCTGCCTCTCGGCATGTTGCTTTCTGGTAAGTAGGAGAATAAGCAGTAACCCAGAGGGTAGATGAGAAAAAAGAGAGTTCATATTTCCAAGTTGATTGTTATCTTGCTTTCAAGTGTCGTCATCTTTAAGGGTGATCTAATTTTTTATTTTTAACTTTTTATTATGGAAAATTTCAAACACAAAAGCAGAGAGTTTTTTTAATCCCCATCTGAGGATATACTTATTGATTTTAGAGAGAGAGAAAGAGAATGAGAGAGAGACGTTGATTGGTTGCCTTGCACACACGCCCAGACTGGGATCGAACCCACAACCTTCTTGTTGCGCCGGATGGTGCTCCAATCAGCCGAGCCCCACCTGGCCAGGGCACGGAAGTGGAGAGTTTTTTAACATAATTTTTGAAAAATTATTTGAATCAACCAAGATTCACATCTGTACCATCTCCACATCTGGCTGGCCTGTTACATCTCTTTAATTTACTAATTAGTCTCTCTGTTTTCTTCTGTTCTCTCCTTTGTTTCCTGCAGCGTATTTGTCGAGGGACCCAGATTGATTGTCCTTTAATTTCCTGTGGTGTGGTTGTTGTCTGTTGCCTCTGTGGTGTTTTAGCATATTCCCGATCTTTAATTTTCTGTAAATTAGTAGTTAGTTATGAAGTCTTGATCGCATTCAAGTTAAGATTGGGGACGAGGGCGAGAATGTACTGGCAGTATGCACTTCCCTTGTGGTGCAGAGTGCTGAGCTCTTTCTGCTTCAGTGATGTCCACAGCCATTGATCGATTCTCTACCTAGATCTGCTAGTTCATTGCCTGTTCCCTTTTATATTTAGTTGTTTATTTGTCGTAGTTATTTGAATGCATTTCATGAAGTTTAAAGTACATTTTATGTATTTACCAAATAGCCCTGTATGAAGATTATGTCAATTTACATGACCAACAGCCATGCATCAGAAAACTCAAATTCTAATATTCCTGTTTCATAGATGAGGTGTCTGGGGCCTGAGAAGAATCATAGGTTTCCCCAAGATCACACAGTACAGTACCTAGACTTTAACATATGAGTCTTGCCTTAATCTTATAATATGCCACACTAGCTTCCTTCTTTTCTTTTACAACGGCCCCAAGTAATTGCTCATCTTCATCTAGGAGTACAATAGAAAGTAAGAAAGAAAAAACACAAGGCAAGAGATTAAAAGAGAGGAAATGGCTCTGGCCGATGTGGCTCAGTGGATTGAGCTACAGTGGATTGAGCTCTGGCCTGTGAGCCCAGAGGTTGCAGGTTCCATTCCCAGTCAGCCCACATAACCTGGGTTGTGGGCTAAGCCTTTAGTTGAGGGCTTACAAGAGGCAACTGATTATGGTTCTCTCACACGTTGTGTTTCTCTCCTCCTCTTTCTCCCTCCCTTCCCCTCTCTAAAAATAAACAATTTTAAGAAAGGAAAGGAACTGAACAGTTAACATAGGAAGGTTAGACACCAAAGCAATTTTCATAACATTCCCAATTTCTCCTCATTTTTTCCCTAAAGATTTTTATTTATTTATTTATTTATTTATTTATTTATTTATTTATTTATTTATTTATTTATTTTCAGAGAAAAAAGGAAGGAGGGAGAAAGAGACTCATTGATCCATGTGTGAGAGAAACATCGATTGGTTGTCTCTTGCACACCCCCAGCTGGGGACCTGGCCCACAACCCAGGCATGTGCCCTGACCGAAATCAAACCAACCTTTTGGTTTACAGGCCAGTACCCAATCCACTGATCCACACCAGCCAGGGTCTTTCCTCTCACTTTAATGTTCTCATAATTTATATAGCTATTGATTATCAGAACCTACATCAATTATTACCTGACCCTATGTATTTTTCAAAATATACGTTTGACCAAACATCAGTGGCTTTAGAATCTTATTTTCAAACTTTGCCAGAAAGCATACTTTTTTGTAGGGCCTCTCCTACCTCCTTTAAAGACACTGTTATTATTAACACTGTAAAAAAAACCAAAGCTTGAATCCTGTAGGACCATTCCAAGTTTAGTCCTTTGTTTCTCCTAAACATGCCATTTTTTCTTAGTGCCTCTCTCTTAATTTATCAGTGTATATATTTATGAAGAAGTTTAATCTAGATGTGGTTGATAAACCTTGTCATTAAAAGGTATTTTAGAAGCCACTTTATTATATAATGAACATTTCTCAAATTTATTTCATTTAAATTCTTTTCCTAAAATAGCAATTTAATTTTACTTTTGGCAAATACTTCTCCAAGGTTGAGCTAAGTTTTGAATGTAGTAGAAGCTAAATATAGCATTTAGCAGTATTCTACTTCAAGTTTAAATCCAAGTGAACTTTTAAAAGTCTTAAATTTATTGGCCTCTCCCAAGACCCAAACTCTAATATTACAAAATGCCAAAAGAGATGGGCAAACAGGAAACTGATTCTTTTAAAAAATGTTTTAACTCACGTAGCTATTTTTCCACTTGACCCTCCTCTACCAAAATAAAAAGAACGTACAGTAATGATGTGGAAATTTTAGAAATCTTTGTTTTTCTCCCCCGCCCCATCTCCCTACTTACATATTTTAAATGCTACCTGATATGGTAAACAAATGTAAATGATGTCCTTTCAAAGTTCACTGGCTTCCTCTCTGAAGTCATCTAAATTCTGGAGCCATAATCCAGACCATCAGATAAAAATGTGAAGCTTTATACTTGGGAAACATGAAGTGCCTTAGCATGATCAAGTGGAACCACAAGAGCATTTTTTTCCAGTTTCTGGAAGGAATTGTATTCTTTCTTCAACTGAATCAGAATGAGGTTTTAGTCCAGGAGAATGGAAACTCCTGGAAGGGGACTCTGGGTCTGTAAATCCTAGTGTAGGTAGAGGTGTGCGACAAGCCACAGGCCCTCCGGCCAGGGAGCACTGCTCTCAGGACCAGCCCACAGGGAGCTCCTCTTGTGACAGCCCCTCCCTTGGGCTGTCTCAACCCTGCCCAGTGGCTCTTTAGCTTCCAGCTTCTCTCTTGACTGCTCCTGAATACCATATGCAATGCGTGAAAAAGCCCCCTGTCATTTGGTGAAATTTACTGATGTATTGTCAAATGCTTGATGCTTTTAAATCCCAGATTAGCAGCAGTTTTTAACAGACCTCCATTCCATGGAAAGGTATTGTCAATAGATGCAGATCCCAGTAGGGACCTGGGAAGAGCTCTGCTGTTGGAGAGAGTCTCCCCTCCTTAGCACGGCTTGCAGACCCTTGGTTGCCTGCCTGTGCTCCCCATCCCTAGCTCAGGCTCCTGGGCACTCAGCTCCTGGGAGTCTGTGCCAGTGCATCAGGTGGCCTCTTTGCCTCTGTGCTTTTTGCTCATTGTGCCCATTCCCTGGCTGTAAATTCATTCCTTTGGCAAATTAGCTGCTTGTCTTTAGGAAGTCACCTTAGCCGTCTCCTGCTCTGGAAAGCCTGTCTGACTGTCCAGAGGTGGATTAATCGTCCAACTGGGCTGGTTGCTTCTGTAGAACTGTGTTGACTCCTTGAGAGAACACCCATCATCCAGTATTGAAATTGCCAGTTACTTCTTCATCTTCCTCGCAGTCTGTAAGCTTCTTGAGCAATAAAACTAGGCTATGTGTACTGTTAGATGATGGTAGGTATTTAATAAATATAATACTTGTTAAATTACTTCTTGCTCCATTTCTGATACTAACTGGCCAATATCTATATACCCTGAAACGCCCACTCACCAGCCTGTTCTTACTCCTGGGGCCTCACGGAACAAGTCCAGTCCCACTTTTACATGACACACCTTCAGAATCTCGGGTTTTGAGGAATGGCTACCCAGAAGGAATGAGCTATTCTGGAGAATGCTGTCTTACACCTTTGAAAGTGCATACTTGTTTATGGAACAGCCGCTAGGAGCGGAGGAGAGCTTTCTCCTTCTGAAGAACGGTCTGCAAAGATCTTGTGTTTTTTGTTCTAATCAAGGCAGGAAGACCCATAGTAGTGCAGATCTGACTACATTTAGGTAAGGTATATTTAGCTATAAGAAGTTCTTCCAAGTGACTCTACTGAGAACAATTTTTTTAGCTTTATTTTATATTAATATTGTAACTTTGAAGAATGAGAAGCCCTGAAGCTTTTGAAAGACACACAGCTGTAGGAAAGCCACTGTAAGCTATGTGGCTACTTCTTGACTTAGGTGAATTACATTCCAGGCAAAAGGAAGAATAAAGAGTTTTTAAAGTTCAATGGTAAGAATAACTTTGTTTAAGAAATTATTGCACAACAAAGGAAACCATCAACAAAATAAAAAGACACCCCACAGAATGGGAGAACATGTTTGCTGATACATCTGATAAGGGGTTAATATCCAGAACTTATAAAGAGCTTAAAAAACTCAACACCCACCCCCCCACCCCCCTCACCAAAGGCACTCCAGTTAAAAAATGGGCAAAGGACCTGAATAGACACTTCTCCAAAGAGGACATACAAATAGCCAACAGACATATGAAAAGATGTTCAACATCACTAATCATCAGAGAAATGCAAATTAGAGCCACAATGAGCTCTCATCTCACACCTGTCAGAATGGCTCTCATCAATAAATCAACAAACAAGCGCTGGCCAGGATGTGGAGAAAGGGGAACTCTTTTGCACTGTTGGTGGGAATGCAGACTGGTGAAGCCACTGTGGAAAATAGTATGGAGATACTTCAAAAAATTAAAAACGTATCTGCCTTTTGACCCTGTGATTCCACTCCTGGGAATATATACGAGTGAACCCAAAACACTAATTTGAAAGAACACAAGCACCCCTATGTTCACTGCAGTGTTATTTACAATCGCCGTTTAATGGAAGCGGCCCAAGTGTCCATCGGTAGATGAGAGGATAAAACAGCTCTGGGACATTTATGCAGGGGAATTCTACCTGGAGGTAAAAAAGAAGAAAATTTTACCCTTTGCTACAGCATGAATAGACATGGAGAACATTATGCTAAGAGAAATAGGCCAGTCAGAGAAAGACAAATACTGTATGATTTTACTCCTGTGTGGACTCTAATGACCAGACTGGACTAACGAGCAGAATAGAGCCGGACGCGGGGCAGGCTGACAGGTCGGGGATGGGGGTTAGGGCGCAGGTGGAATGAGCGGAAAAGGAAGAGGACTCCCAGACGGAGACCCCCGTGTGGTGACTGGGGGGCGGGGTATACGAGGAATAAATGGTAATGGAAAAGCACCATAAAAATAAACTTAGAAAAGAAACCACAGCCAGTTTTATGCAGCCAAAGGTGAGTTGAAGGTGTGCGGTGGGTGTGGGAAGAAGGGAGGAAGGAGTGGATGGAAATTCTTGGCATAGGTAGAGGAGTTGTCTTCGATGCGGAAGATACTGAGAGCTATTGGAGATTGTAAAAGGGAATTGCATTATCAGAAAGATCTCAGCAGTGAGTTTCGAAGGAGATACGGCTTTGTTTTAAGCATTTTGTCATCTAAAAAATATTAAACGATTGAAAATGTATCACCCGAAGTGTCGGGGCGATGATTCAGACGGCGCTCTGTGGCTCGTCCTAAAAAGGGCATGTCAGCCTGTTCTGACGCGGGCTTCTAAGAAACCTTCCCGGCGCTGCCCCCACCTCCGCTGACTTCCAGCACCATCTGCCCCTTTGGACTCAGTGCTGCTCTAAAGATACTTGAGTGCGGCAAAAATAACTTTTTCAACAAAACCTTGAGACAAATCACTGTAAACTCTGAGGCAGGCTCCTCATTTCTATGTTTGCAGCAGAGACAGGAGTGAGCTGGTGGGGGGTCTCCCCACCGCGGAGGCCCAGCCCCAGCTGTGATCCCACGCCGCCCCGGGCGGGCGGCCTTTTCTGGGGCTCCCAGCCTCACCCTACATGAGCTTTGTTCTCCTTGCCTCCAACCACCGGCTGAACTAAACTTCCCCTTCTCGTGTCTTTTCCTGAATTCTCTTGAAAGATCCAAAGACTTTCTCTTCCCTTTGAGAGACATTTCTAAACTCTGATCAAGTCACCCACTTGTTGGCCCACAGCCCTTGGCTGCATCCAGGGCCTCAGGCTAATCTTTCCTTAACTTACCCTCTGAGCCCCACAGCATGTGTGCTGTGGGCTTTATGATCTGTTTACCAGACTGTTCCCAGCCCCTGCATCGCGTGCGCGGCCCCAGCACTGTGTGAGAAAAGAAAAACTTGGAGGGAATCCAGCGTGAAAAAAATGATTGAAAGATCGGAGTGAGGAGTTGCTCTGAGGAAAGGATCAAGGGGCCCGGTGGGTTCAGCCCTGAGAAGAGACAGATGGAAGAGAGGCTGAGAGAACAGCCTGAAGTCCTTTTGCTTATTTCAGTGTCACCATAGTTATAATAACATCCATAAAGACACTACAAACTATTAATCCTTGTTTAGTGAAGGACTGTGCAGGATGTTACATTGCTTAGGGCAGAGGGTCCGAGGTGCTCAGTCTCTTCTGCAGGATTTTGCTCCCTTTGTTTTCTGTCTCCTCTCATCTGCTGTGAGGTTTGACTGGTGAAGAGAGGCGGGCCAAGGTTGCGTGGGGCATGGAGGATGCGGAAGAGTGGTGCTCCTGCCTGCTGGGCTCTGGGCGGGGGGCCAGAACACGGACCAGGTCCTTCTTCCTTCCATGGTGGGTCATTAGGTCTGATGTAGTTCTGAGAGCTGGTAAAAAAATCCTGGAGTCAGTAGGTAATGTGTGACCTTTGGGAATCTTCAAGTATGCGAAGTTTGAAGATGATGATGGTAATGATGATGAGGATGAGGATGATGATAGCAGCAAGAGCTTTTATTCATTTAGGATACTCCATGGAGCTCTTTATGTTCATTATCTCATTTACTCTTCGCAACAACCTATTATGAAAGTGCAATTATTATCTTCATTTTACAAATGAGGAATCGGGCCCAGATTGTTTTAAAAATGTGTCCAGGGTCCTAATTGGTAAGCGGCCCATCTGGGGTTTAAAGCTAGGTCTGTCTGGCCACAGAGTCTAATGTGGTTTTGTTTTTCTTAAACTTAACTTTATTGAGATATAATTCACATACCATACAATTCAGTTTTCTGTGTATTACCTTATTACTTTTTAAAATTGTGGTAAAATATATATGCTATAAAATTGGCCATTATAACCATTTTAAGTGTACAATTCAGTGGCATTACTTATTCACAATGTTTTGCAACCATTAACGCTGTTTCCAGAGCTTTTTCGTGGCCTCAACCAGAAGCTAACCATTATGCAATAACTCCCTGTTACCTCCCCTGAGAGCCCCAGTGGTCTCTGATCTGCTTGTATCTCTATGAATTTGCCTGTTCTTGATTGTCTACTTTCATTTCATGAAAGTAGACTCAGAATATTTGTTTTAAATGCCTGGCTTCTTTCTCTTCTTTCCGGGTTCACCAGTGTTGTAACCTGTTAGAATTTCATTCCTTTGGTGTCTGAGTTGCATTCCTTTGTTTTGGTATATACACCACTTTTTGTCCAGCCACGCCCTTGCTGGACGGCACTGGAATCACTCCCACCTTTTTACTGTTGCGCAGAGCCCAGGTTTTAACCGGCACAGACATTACTACATCAGGGGAGGGCACCCTAGGACGAATCTCCCGACCTCAGTCCAGGGCAGCGTGTCACGTGGCAGAGACTCCACCTTCCCCTGGCAGTTTGTGATATTTACGAGAGTCGGGCGAACGCGGGTTGTGAAACTCATGTGTTCACACACGGTTGTGGGAGCTGGGACACAGCACGCAGACCCTGTCCCTCGGTCTCTGGGTGGAAGCTCCGGTGTCTGCCCTTCAGGCTTCTTTGAAGACAAATACACGGGTGTCACGTTTCTAATGGCTCCTGTGCTGGGGTTTGGCTATTTTCTTCTATTTTTACTGACATGGAATTCAACGGGTGTGAAATGAAGAGAATTTTCAGTCTTCATGTTCAATTTTTTTTGTAATGTTCTCTTTTTTTTCCATTCCACAAAGGGTTCTTATGTCCCCTTGTGTGTTTACGCCTTAAAAAACACACTGTAGGAATGATATGTGGCTAGGGTAGAAATTCGTAGAGCATAATGAGCAAAAAAAAAAAAAAAAAGGTAAAATCCACTATCCGGAGTTAATCACAATAATATTGTTAAATGTGTGTTCTATTACAAGCCCTCCAAATCCTTTCTGTCATTTAATTCTCTTGATAACCTATGAGAACAAGAACCTCCCTCCTCTCCCCCTCCTCCCTCTTTAATAGTTTTCAGATGAGGAAATTTGGTTTTAAAGAAGTTACTGCTTTACCTGAGGTTATGTAGCTGATAAGTGGCTCACATCTACGGCTCCCTGTGCCAGTTCCTGGTGCACGCATGTGTGCGCGCGTGCGTGCGTGTGTGTTCATGGGATCGCACTACACATATTGTTCTGCAACCTATTTTCTCTCTTCACTAAGTGCATTGTTAACATCTTTCCACATTTGTAAACGTAGCTCTCACACATCATCATTTTCCGTAGCTATGATATGCCATCTTATAGTTACCTCACCTCTAGATTTGAACATTAAGGTTCTCCTCAATTTTCTGTTTGTTTTTATTTTAACCTCACATGACCATCGTCATAGTGCTGGTTCCAAATTTGTGAGGGGTCTCGCTGGAATTGGGGTTGCTTGGACATGCCCTTTCTACTCTAAAACATCCTGGGAGCTGGCTCTGGAGGGGAAGCATCTCTGCAGGCCCCTGGGCCCCCGTGCAGATCAGCCAGCCAGACCCCAAAGTCAGCCAGCCGGCTTTCCTGCTGTGCTCCCGCTCACCCGGACTTCCCTAGTGTTGCCTGTCAGACTGGAAATGGAAAGAGATGTACACCTACGGGCAGTGCTTTAGCGTTTGAAGGTAATCTGTCGATCACCTGACACCTGTGAACCTTCTGAGACAGAGAGTTGCTTATCATTCCCAAAACGAAAAGGCTCGGCCTAAACCTGTCATTTCTTTTGGGATTTCAGTGCTTCTGTGATCAGGTTAGGGTGTCCCGTTCTCTCGAATGATCTCCGTGTCATGCATGTCCCAAGAGTGAGTATAATCTTCAGGAATGAGGGGTGGTGGTAGAGTGTACATTAGTACTTGCCAAGTTTGCACTGTTTATCTCACTGGAAAGTCAACAGTATGACTGTTAACCTCCTGCACAATTAGGATCTAAGCTTTTTGTTATGGTTGTTATTAAATTCTGTGGTTAAATCTTTCTGATTTTTATGAGGCAGGGAGATGGGAAAAAAGGAAAGAAAGTGTGGCTAGTCGGGAGGCTGAGCGGCAGCGCCCCCCGGAGTTGCTGTCACTTGGGGGTCTTGCAGCCGATGGAAGCAGCAGGCCAGGAGGCCAGAGTCTCCACCGGGACTTGGCCAGTTCTATTTATGGGGTTAAACGGACCTTTTGGGTAGATCAGACTCCCTTTCAGGACCTGAAAGGCAATGAGACTTCTTTTAAAGAAAGCTTTCTGCTCTTAAATGAAGATCTGCGTTGTTATTTTAAAAATTAAAAAGTACACTTTTAATATGTTGTTAACAGAGCTTTATCTTAGCGCAACCATCAACTTATTCCCAGTGAAAACAGTTAACCAGTAAGCATGAGACACAGAGGAATGAGGAAGGAACGTTTAAACATGAGAAGCGGCGCACATTCCAAAGCACCACTCCCTGCTGCTGCCTCCGAGCAGGTACAGCCCCCACAACTTACCGAACCAAGGCGCTTTCTTGTAACAGGAGAGATCGTCTGTACTCCAGACAGCGTCGCGTGTGCCCCCAGATGCCAGATGCCGTCCTCACTGTCTTGCCTGTGCCAGTGTTTACTATTTGTTGGCTGCCCAACACCGTATGATACTGTGCAATTACTGCGTGCGTCTCAAATTCTCGTTTACTTACTTTAATTAACTTGTGTGATCCTCTGTATTTACACCTGAGGAAATGGGGGCTCAGAGAAATTGGGTGAAATGCCCAATGTTGTACATTGAAATGCCCAGTGATATTTACAACTAAAAGGCTTCGAGAGGAGAAACAGTGGTTCAAGTTTCCGTGGAACTTGAGTCATTTCCACCCCACTGCTGGGATTACCTCCTGAACAGCACTGGCACGAGAAGGTCATTTGTGACTTCTTGAAGAGTTTACAGTTCTTCTGGCACTTTCCAGATGGGAGATCACATCTTCCTAAGAGCCTGCTGTCATGAAGTTAATTAGGAGTGTCATTTTCAAATACATTCTTCTCCACCCCACCCAGGATCACCAAAGTACATTTCATTAAATAAGGTTTACCTTTAAAGCGTGTAAATCCTGAGGACCACCTGTGGCTCAGCATCACTGCCCCAGATTTGGTCTGGAGAAATAAAAGATGGTGGTATTCAGCTAGTGTTTGGCGCACAGTAGGCACTTAGTAAATCTTTGTTGAAGGCATTACCAGAGAAGTAAAACAATTGGAGAGAGAATAGTCCTGACTAAATCACCTTTTTTGGATACTGTGGGATTTATTCATTCATTTATTCATTTAGGGGCAGCATGTACCTTGAACAACTGGCTTAGTCTCTATTTTTAACTGGAGACTGCCCAGTTACTCTGCCCGTGTTGTGGCCTCAGGGTTCAGCGTCTCAGGAAACATCTTCCTCGGTTCCGTCCTAGACGGTGCAGGTGGAATGATCCTTCAGTGCTAATGGGGAAAGGGGAGGGGAAGCAGTCTTACACAGCGACAGATATTGCTGGAAGTGGAGTTTGCTCTGTACTCAAGATTTCATCCGAAGCCACCAAGTTATAAAACTGGACAAATCAAGAAAGGAGGGCGCGTTTCAGAATGTCCTGTCTGCCAACAACTCTGTTACCTGCAGACCGTAAGCTCTGGGGTTCCCCGATGGCCTTGTTCTTACAGGCTTTGCATAGTTCATGTTGACGTGATTGACTTTTCATATCTAGACTTTTCATATTTAACTGATTGATTTTTCATATTTAAGTAATAGGTTTCCAGTGTCTCTGAAAGAGATGTTAAAATACCTTAGCACGGAGAAATGTTTAGCAGCCTTTGTTAGCATCGTGGTACTAAAACATGATTCTGTGTAAAGACGACCCTCTTCAGGGTGATGGTGGTGATGGTAAGCATCATCAGTGGTCACTGAGGCCACCTTTAAGGTATTTCAAATGATGACCACCACAGTGCCACCAAGGATAGTTGTCCCTGTTATTTTGTGTCTTCCTCCCCTTCTGCAAATGCCATTCAGAGGCTGGGGCAGGAATAGTTGGTGAAGCCTGTTCACCAGTGGGACTTCTTTGACATTTATCCCACGAAGTTTGGGTACCACACTGCTGGCTTTGATGGGCCCCGGCCTGGTGCCCTCTGGCTGCATCGGTCTCGTGACTTGGAGGCCCGGAGGCTGGCGATGTGGTGGGGGTGCTGTGGGTCATGGGGGGAGGTTGGTAAAGTGTCCGAGGCACCTTGGTCAGGAAGGTGATGTAACGATGTATGCACAGCTCCCTCTCTGTTAGTTCTTGGCCTTCTTCAGTTTTATGATCGTAATTTTAATTTAAATTTTTAAGAGTCTAAATTATAGCGCCACCTGTGAAACTAGAGAAAAACAATACTAAGTCTCTTGAGCCGTTTGTCGCTAGAGATGATGGCATTTCGCTACCGTCGGTCTTTATCACCTATGTAAAACTGTGACGATTTTTAGCCTATGGGTTTTTCTTTTCAGTAATTGGGAAGGCCCCGTGAGATACAGAATGCTAGCATAAGCTAGTGCCTATTTTTTTTGTTACTTCCATAGAGATGGCTGTTTTCCTGAGTTCTAGAGAGTATGCTTGGAACTCTTTGATAAAGCCATTCATACTGAACCCAAAACTATTTTCAGAGCAGCGGACTGTAGACCAGGGCTGATCTGACATTCGAGAAAACCATGAGGGGGGAGTAGGGTTTCCAGAAGTGTGCTGGTGCGGCCCACCTACCTCTCATCTCGGCAGTTTTGGCAGCCAGGGTACTGTGCTCTGCCAATGACTTGTGAGTATTCATTCTTGACATTACCTGTGGGTGAATCAAATGTGTATGGCCCACGGCCAGCCAGTGAACACAGATAGGGAACCAAAGAGGGTGTGTATTTGCTGAGCTTGGGAGGCAGCAGAAGCCTCAGGAGGTGAGAGAAAGGGCTGGGCTCAGACACACATCTCCACTGAGAAATTCCTCACGTGGCCCACAGGCCTCTGTGATTACGTGGGTGTGTCTGCATTTGTGTTACTTGCTCTTTAAGATACATTTTAAAGTTCTGATCCATCAGTTCCATAAATCATTTTTAATCTCTTTGAAACTGATAGCTGTGACAAGTTATTAAAGTTTCTGCCTTTTTTATCCAGGACTGGAACTTGTGCGGATTTAGACTGACATTTTCTTAAAAGTCAAGGAAATGTGCTAAAATATAAATTATTAGGCTGACATTGTATTTCTCAGTTTACATACTCTTGACAGTGTAATAAGTTTCACGTACTTGGTAATATCAAATTTAACACACTTTCATTGATATCTTTTGTGTGCCAGACACAGATGCTAGCAGTAGGAGATTACAACGTAGGGAAAGAGAAAGATACAGAAAGAGGTTGTTTTCGACATAAGCGTCAGGTCCGGTGACAAGAGGCGCACTGGTCTGCGATGGAGCCGTGAGGGACTTCGGTCCATCCTGGACTGTCAGGAGGACAGCGTGCCTTGATGAAGACTTTTTCTAGGTGGCACCTGTTCCAGCTAATTACCTGGAAGTATATCAGTTTAGCTCCATGAACTATCAAAGAAATGGACATTAAAGTAGTGGAGCAATGTTTTGCTTAAACAATTGTCAGTTTTTATTTAGTTTTGCTTTTAATGATGATTTCCAGTGTTGTCATATTACAAGTTGGTACAAACATGACTATTCCTTTTGGGACTCTACATTGAAACATCATTAAAACACAACAAGGTGTATCAAGGTCCTTACTAATACCCATCACATTTGACATAGGTGACCTGCTCAGAATTTATCTCAAAGGGGAGGGGAAGTTGTACTCAAAGATTTATGCCTCACACCAGTACTATTAAAAATTATGAGTCGTGGCCAGGCAGCTCAGTTGGTTAGAGCATTGTCCCAATACGGCAAGGTTGGGGGTTTGATCCCCAGTCAGGGCACATGCAAGAATCAACCAGTGAATCCATGAATAAGTAGTAAAACAAATCAGTGTTTCTCTCTCTCTCTCTCTCTCTCTGTCTCTGCCCCTCTCCCTGTCTCATCCCTCCACCTTCCTTTCCTCTTTCTTCCCCTTCCTCTCTAAAGACAATAAAAAGTTTTTTAAAAATTAAAAAAGTTAGGAATGTCTGCTGCATAACACGCACAGTGCTAGGCACTGGAGATACAGTGGTGAGCAAACCAATACAGGCTCTGCGGCCCAGGAGTTGCCTGTTTAATGGGATAGTTTTGTGAGTGAGCTGTTTCTACAGACTAGAGATGTGTTTAGGCAGCATTTTCATTACTAAACACCTGTGCCTCCACACACACTCGTAATACCACTCCCTTCCTGGTGCTCCTCCCTCACCAAGCCATACACGTATTCCCCAGAAGGCTGAGTGGCAAGTGGGAATTTTACCGAAACACTGAATGTTCTTTAAGTGGAGGGAGAGGTTTCTTTTCCGTCCTCTCTGCTCCCGTGGGTATTCTCAGTGAAGCACAGGTCGTCGCGTTCCTCGCACATCACCCGTGATCCAGTCCTGCGGTGCCTCGCACCTTCTTTCTCCCTTGCTTGGTGCTTACGTATGCACAGGGTGTCTCCTAACCAGTTTTTGTAAAACTCATGCCAAAATTACCTTCTGAGTGGGATTTTCTTTTTTATTACAAATTTTAAAAATAAATTTAATAATCATACATTGTCATGAGCTGCAAAGCAGGTCAGGATGGTCATGTTGTCAGCATTGGCTCTGTTACCCATCCAGTCTGAGGCAGCATTTAGTCTGTCTTTGACGGCAGTGACCTGTCTCTCCTGCCTTGGTTTGGAAGTTAGGCTGTATGTTTGGGGAGGGTGTTTGGCTAGAAAAAAGCACTGTCCGAAGACAGTTGTTTCAGAGCTTGAACTTGGGAGCCTCACTGCTCGCCTTCAAATCACGGCTCCCCGCCTCCTGGCCGCCTGCTGCTTAGTGTCTGCGAGCCCCTTGCACCTTCCCTTCGTAACGTGGGGACAGTGACAGGACCTGGCTCACAAGGATGTTGTGGGGAACAAGTAGGTCAGAGTGCACGGGGCCTTTTGCACAAAGAATGCGCTGTATAGGTGTCCTTATTGTTACCACTGGGTGGGAGTACAGGCTGGCTGACCAGCCACGCCGCCCCATAGATGCACAGTACGGACATCCCTGTAGTCTCTACCACGAATGGCAGGGGCTGCGTAGGCAATGAAGGAGGTAGAAGACACACTTCAATGGCCACGGTGGTTCTGAGGAGGAGCGGATGTGTTATGTGAAAGAGAGGGTATTTTCACTGGGGAAGTGTTCGAGCACCCACTCTGTGCCCGGTGCGGTAAAAGGGCACGCTGGCCAGTAGAGCGGAGCCATGTTCCACCCTCGTGCTTACGAAGCTCTCCAGCAGTGTGGGGCCGGCTGAAGGCTTTTACGTGGCCTGCATGTTACAGAACCAGTGCTTTCTGGAAACGCAGCTCCTGCCAAACATCCAGAATCGATTGCAGTCATGACAAGCTCCAGGCTCTCAGAGAAGCGGGCAGACGCCCTCAGAGTTCACCTGCCCGTCCGTGTCTGGGGAGGGAATTGCTTGGGGAATCTGCGGGTAACCCTCATGTCCGCAGCTGGAGGACTCGAGGAGGAGGAGGAATGGAACTGTCCATTGTGGTGAGCACGAGCGGACGACAGTACACACTGAAGGAACAGTTTTCTTCCTGCTTATGCTGTGGGTCCGCAGTGCTGGCTTGTTCCTGGGTGTGAAACAGCTGCAGTGACTGCAGAGACATGGCAGAAAGTCACTGACCGGAGGGAGGTGACTCTGGGCCAGCTGAATCAGGACCAACTTGGTTTTGGAATTTCCTTGGCATATTTATTTTGTGGGTCTCGGCTGGCCTTTCTCTCAGTAAGCTTGAAGAGTTGCTTCAGGAACATTTGTTACAAGTGAAAAATTGGAGGAGAGAGTGTTGAAGGTATTAAGAAGCCAGTTTAAAAGTCAGGAGACTGTTGAAGCAGTCCGGGTGAGAACCTGCATGTGGGTGGTGGGAGTGCAGACAGAAAGGAAAAGGCGGGGAGAGGGGCACAGAGAGGCAGAGAAGTGAAGGGTGTGGGCTCTGGGCTCCTGTGACTTGGATTCACATCCTGCTCCCATCACTTGCTGTGAGTCATCGGGTTAGTGACGGAACCTCTCTGTGCCTCTGCTCCCTCACAATTTTGGGGGCTCACATTAGCGCCTCCCACAAGGAGCACTAGCTCGGCGTGTGGGACCTAAAGTGTGCTCAGTCAACGCCAGCTGCTGTATTACTGCCACGAGTACCGTCATTATTGGTGCCGTGGCCGTGTTATTAGGACCCAGCAGTTGTTTGGACTTGGGAAATCGGGGGAGGTAAGGGGAGTTGGTTTATGAGTCACAGTGAGTTCACTTTTGGGTGAGTTGAGTTTGGGAGGCCTACATTGGAGGAGATCAAAGCTGTATATAGGTTTGTGAACTGTCCTGAATATAGAATTAACCATTGAGGCATCGGAAGTGGCCACGGACCGGGATGATGAGCAGGTAGAAGTAGAGGGTTGAACACAGACTTGATTTCTCCCGGCATCGCCAGCGCTTCATACGGTTGGTTTCCTGCGCCAAATCTTCTCCACCTTCCTCTGCACTTGCCTTCTTGGGGAGCCGGTGAAGGTGTGTGACCTTTGTGGGGACTGTATAGTTTTCCAGCCAGTCACCACCAACTGGGTGGCTGAAAACAAGAAAAATCTATTCTGTCACAGTTTAGGAGGCCGGAAATCTGAACACAGGGCATCAGCGGTGTTTTTTCTGGAGGCCGTGAGGGAGGAACTGTCCCGAGCCTCTTTCCAGGCCCACCCTACAGCAGAAAGACTCCATCTTGTGATCCTTAAATAATTACATTTGTAAAATTCCTGCTTTTAAAAAAGGTTACATGCTGAGGTTCCAAGTAACTGTGACTTTTGGGAGGACACTATTCAACCCACTGCCGCCGGGGTGCGCACTGTGCGGGGCCTCCGAAGCTGGGTGTGGGTGCGTGCATTCTTGGCTGTAACACCAGAGGTGCCCTAATGGGGTGTCCCCCCCGCAAATCGGCCTCGTGTGGCCGATTTCCAAAAGGTTTACCTGACAGACACGGGTCAACTACTTGCGGAGGTATGTGAGTGGGAGTTGCTTCCTTAACAGAACTCTTGATTCATTTTTCTCATTTCAAAATCTATTTTTCCCCCATAAAAATGGAACTTTTCATCATATATGGGCCTTCTGTGTCATGATTGCTGTTTTTCTGGCCAAATTCTTCATCTGCCTGGCAAGCTCTCCTAGAGGACTCTGTCCCTGGGTTTCTTGTAGTAAATTGAGTGTTCTAAAGCTAGAGGTGAAGACCACCCGCACTCCAGGGGCCTGCCATCACCACCAGTAGTGGGGGCACCCCTGCTCCAGGCACAGCATCCGGGTGGGGTGGGGGTGTGGAAGGAAGCCTGAGCTGTGAGACAGGAGACCTGGGTTCTGCCCGGATCAGACAGTACGAGTTAGTTGTGAGACCGTGGCCACGTCCTTTGTCATCGTTACGCAACACCTGTTTCTGCCCTGCTCCTCATCAGGGCTGTTAACGAGGCCCCTGAGTGCCGGTGGGTGTGCATGTCTTTGGCTGTGGGTGAAGCGTACGCACAGATAAGGTGTTAGTAAAACGGGGTGGCGTGTCATCTTATTTCAGAATGGCGTTTACGTGCTGTCACATCCGTGCTCTTTCCGTGCGTGTTTCTCTCCCGCACGGGATTGAGGTGACCTAAAGTTTTATCACTCCCTCCTCTGAAGGACGAGATGGAAACACATTTTTTTCTCCCCTCATTTTTATCAAGCAGGGGACAAGTGGGTGACTTTGTGATGCCTTCTGACACGCCGCGCGAGGCACTGGGGGGGAGCAAGGAGGTTGCAGTCCTGGAGGTAACTGCTGTGAGTGGACGTGCAGGTGCAGCGAACACAGAGAACGTACTTCCCTCCACCGTCCAAGTCGGTGGAGTCTTTTGAAGAATGAGGCAGAGTTAGGCCAGGTGAAGGGAGGGGAGGAGAACACCTGGGTGGGGGGAACAGGTGTGTGTACAAGGCCTGGAAGTGGGAGAAAACCCAGTGTGGTCAAGCAGTGAAAGTGACTGATCCTGGACCGGAAGGGAGAGCTGGGGTTGGAGGCGGGGTCTTCTAGTTCATGGAGTCTGGTGTTCAGACACTGTTCAGAGAGCAAGGAATCACAGATTTTAAGTGGGGGAGTGATGTTACTGGATTGTGTATTTTAGAGGTTGTCCTGGCCTCCGTGTAATGGCCCGGAGGGCTTTCAGTAATCTGATCGCGGTGAACATCAGAGTGGATGGTGAGGTGGACTAACTGGGGCCCTGGAGGAAGATTGAGTGTGAGGGAGAATCGGGAGACCACCGGGTCTCGGGCTTGTCAACTGAGTAGCATCTTGGACTGAAATCTGGAACCGAGGAGGACAGGGATTGGAGGGAGTGTGTTAAGTTTAGACGTGCGGAATGTGAGATTGCTGTGCCATATTTCCACATGGAAGTACCCTGGAGCAAAGTAAATACAGCACAATTGCAGGTTCTTGGACTTTGTGTTCTCAACTAGACTCGGGTGAAGGCCACTACAGATTCTTCTGTTCTTGCTTTTCTCGGTTGCTCCTGAGAGTCATTCATCGTTGCCTGTTTTCAGTTGTGATCTTAGACTGGAAGCCTCGTCTTCTGCATCTTTGTTTCCTCATCTAAAGGGAAACAGCAGCTCTCTGACTGGCGTGGCTTCGTTGGTTGTGTGTCATTCCGTAAAGTGGAAGGTCACCAGTTTGGTCCTTGGTCAATGCACAGTCGAGAGGCAACTAACTGATTGATATTTCTCTTTCACGTCAAATGTTTTTTTCCCTGTCTTTCTCCCTTCCTTCCCCTCTCTCTAAAAATAAATATATATAGTCCTGGCTGGTGTGGCTCAGTGGATTTAGCCCTGGCTTGGGAACCAAGGGGTCGCCAGTTCAATTCCCAGTCAAGGCACATGCCTCGTTTGAGGGCCAGGTCCCCAGTTGGCAACCATTCCATGTTTCTCTGCACATTGATGTTTCTCTCCCTTTTTTCTCTTCTGTCTAAAAATAAATAAAGTCTTTTTAAAAATACATTTAAAAAAACAAACAAAAATAAAGTGAGACCACAGACAAGACGATCTTCAGAGTTCCTAGGGTTTAAATCTTCACCAGAGACCACACTTCTTTCTTTTCAAAGGGATTGGGGGGTGGAATTTGGGGGAGATTTCTAGTTTTCGTTCATCAGAATCCAGTCTGCGCTCTTCCAGCTGCATATTTTTATGCTAAGAAAAGGCCTCTCCGGTTGTGTGTTGTGAGTCCTCGGCAGCGTTATCCTCAGAGGTGCGAAAGGAGAAGGGATGGAGCGAGATCTGGTTCATGGGAAAGGAAGGCCCAGCCTCTCAGAGGGTCTGGACTGGGCCCAGACAGCAAGCCCCGTCCTGGCTCACTCTGGGTGAGGTGGGGATGAAAGAGCCTCTTTTCTCAGGGGGGATCTTACCCCTCCCCGAAGTCCATTTCGTTCCAGGGAGCCCAGGGCAGCAAACTTCCCCTTCCTTTCTCAGCCTTCCCATTCTCTGAAGTTTGAGCAGAACGGGCAGTGCCTGCTCCGTCAGGTGGGCACCCACATGCCAGGCCCCTGCTGTGGAAAACTCGTGTCTTGCTGTTGTAAGTTGCTAAGATCACGTTAGCAACCTAAAGGAATGTACAAATGCAAAAAGCCCATTCAGCTTACTGCTCTCTTTGACCAAAGGAGAGTGTGGGTTTTTGGAGTCCTCAGCCTCATACTGAAATGTCGGTGTCCCTGAGGGCTGCTTTCCTGGAGGTGTGACCCTGACGTTGTCCTGTATTGCTCAGCATCTCTGAGCCAAGTAACAGGGGTAATGCTGGGCTTGCTTTAACTGTCCAACCTGCTTCTCTCACAAAACAAGCCCAGGCTTATTGCTCGTTTGTATTTTCTCTCCTGCGGTGCTTCATTCATTCAGCACTTCTCGGTAACAGGTACTATGTAAGCTCTCTCCAAAAGCAAAATGTGGAACAGTTTGCTCAAGCAGCTAATGATACAGTAAGAGAAGTAAGAAGATAAATAACTTATAGCAGTGGTTCTTAAACTAAAGTTTGCAGCAGGCTCACTCGGAGGGCAGAATTCTGGATTCAGTGGGTCTCAGGTCGAGCTGGAAGCTGTATTTCCACCAGGCGCCCAGGGAGGCTGACGCAGCTGGTCACCCCCGAACGTCTTGCAAAGTGTGCTGTGCTGCTGAGGTGCAAGTGGGAAGAGCTGGCTGTGGTTTGGGAGCGAGGAAGAGGAGGGAAATAGCTCCACGTGTGCTTGCCTTTTTTCTGTTCTTTTACCTGTTGTATTTATTTCCTGGGTCAGATTTTTCTTTGCTTTGTGCAAAGAACGCACAAAAGCTCACTCGAGGTCTCCATTGGCCCCAAAGTA
Source organism: Artibeus jamaicensis (assembly GCF_021234435.1). Taxonomy (NCBI): domain Eukaryota; kingdom Metazoa; phylum Chordata; class Mammalia; order Chiroptera; family Phyllostomidae; genus Artibeus; species Artibeus jamaicensis. Next base: position 13,951,143 of record NW_026522056.1, on the reverse strand, counting down.
CTAAAGTCCACGGCGGGCAGGACAGCCTGTTCGTGCCAGCCCAGGCCTCGAGTCGTCTTTGTTCCTTCCCTGGCCCCGGCTGCTGCGCGGGGCCCGCCCGCCCTCTCAGACAGGTTTCCAGGGGCTGCAGGCAGGAGTCCAGACCTCAGAGATTTTTGAAGAGGAGCTCACTTTAAAAGCGGGTCCCTGGCAGAGAGCAGCTGTCAAAGCAGTTTTCAGACTGCGTGCTCTGGGACCCGGTGTGCCTTGGGGGGGCTGTCACGGGGGGTGTGGTCCTTCGGTCTTCCTCCACCACCACCGCCAAGTCCCTCAAAATCACTGTACTTTTATGGAAAAGAGTTTCTGGGGGGAATTAGTCAAGGAAAGGGTTCCACTGCTTTTATTTTTAACTTTGGAATTACTGCTCTGGTTTGAGCCTCCTGTTGCTCGTGTGTGTGCGAGTGTGCACACGCTCATGCAAGAGAGAGAGAGGACAAACGCTGCAGAGATTGGGAAATTTTAGATCTAGTTCCTGTGGGTATTTTCTAAGTTCCTTTAACAACGAAAACAGCAGTATACCTTTTAACTAGTTTTAGACCTTTCCATTGGGTACCATTCAATGCAGCAAGCGTTACTGCACGTTACGTGGCCAGTGTCAGAGCTGGCGCAGGGTGCAGACGTGCGCAAGACCCGGGTCCTTGAGAACTCGTTAGACGGCGCCCTACCCCCCTGCTCTCCCCGGACTCACCGGCGCTTGAATGTCTTCGTTGACTCATTTTAACCAAGGGACCCTCTTCCCGGCCGACCCACAGCTTGCTGCACGTCTCAACATCCACAGTAACTCCTCCTGATTCCTTCACAGGAGAGGGGAGATGTGATGGATGGGCATGGGATTTACCGAGTGCAGGTTCAGCCTAATCTCTTAGGTCTCTGCTTCACTACATCACTAAACCGGTGCTCAGCGGCTTCGGGTTTGGGGCACAGTGGCAAACACAAGGCCTGGCGTGGTGTTTCTACCCGGCGGCAGCCGTGCTCTCACTTACCTGTTAAAGAGGAGTTACATTTACATACTCCTAAAGTTACATTTGGCCCTGTGAAGGCTACTGTGAGGCTGATGTGGCCCCTGGTGAAAATGTGTTTGACACACCCCTGGTTTAGGGGATTTGGAAGCGAACCCCCGATTCTGCTGGGCTAGGTTTTGTGCAGATGTTATTCAGTGAATTGTCTCAAGCATCAGTATAGACCCAGTGGGAAGTGATGCTTTCAGGTGGAAATGTCTAGAAACCATAAATTACTTTCCTTTGGCTGAGCCCAAAATGCCGACTCCACCTCATCTCCATTATTTATTTCTCTCTCTAGGATCAGGTATCTTAAAAGGCATTTCAGCCTTCAAACTTTTCTGAAGAAGCACCCGTTGATCATGTCGAAGCTCCCACTGAGCCAGTTGGTGCTGGGCAGCTGGGTGCGGACCTCGGGCCCCCGTGGGGGCTGGGCCTCTGCTGGCCCCACTGGGACGGGCTGAGCGCAGCAGCTGCGAACCTGCGTGTGCTGGGTCTTGGGACGCTCTTGACTTTTTGAAAAGACTCAGAATGTCTTAAAATAGCATGGAAGCTGGAGTAACAGCAGCAATAATAGCTTGTCGTTCTTGAGAACGTCTGTTTCGGTCAGAGGCACTGGTTCTGGCAGCCCTTGGTTTCCCGGAGCTGGGATCCCACAGGACCGGCTCCGAGGGAACTCTCGTGGTCTCACGGTGACGGGTGGTCCGGGAGTGTTCTCGCAGCCCCTGTGCCCTGCAGTGTTGTTGCCGAGGGGCTTACGATGCTGCTGTTTCCCTCCCTCAGGAAGAACTGTTCGTTCCCGCCTGTGGCCTAGGCTCTCCAGCCAAGACACACAAGCAGTGTGTGTTCCCAGCACCACGTCCCGAGGAGGTCGTCTTAACTGCCTTGCTGTGGGTGTCAGGGAGAGGGTGTCGGGACGTGGCCAGCCAGCATAGCGTATCAGTGTGTTGTCAGGACCCCCAAGCTGCCCTCCAAAGGGGTGGTCCCTGGCTGGCTCTGGAAACCCTTGCCCCAGCCCTGGCCCCCAGAGGCTCCACTACACACTCAGCAAAGCAGGTTTTTGTTTCTCACCCCCTTCCCGTGCTGAAGACCCTGCCCAGAACCAGAGTCGGGGGGCGAGGGGACAGCACAGGGGAGGCCTGCGGTGGGCGGGCAGGGTGGCCTCTTGGATGGTGGGAGGAGGGAAGTGAGTCTCTTCTCCTGGGCTCACCCGCGCTGTAGACTTCTGGAAAGTCACTAATGGCTTTATCAAGTCACCTTCTCCTGACTCCCTCAGCGTGCTGGGGAGCACCCTTGACCTACTTGATTTCAGATTTTGACAGGTGATAAAAGCGCCTTTCCAGATGCCTCACAGCGTTCAGATTCCTAACTATTGACTGATGTTATTTTTGCCTCTGCCGAGATGCTCCCTCATGTTTGCTTCCTGATGCTTTCTGAGGCCCAGACACTTGCCCTTCAACTTGGCAAGCTGCAGCTTGACCTGAATGGAATTGGAGCTGCACCAGGAACAGTCTTATTTAGACCAGTCAGTTGGCAACTCGACTCGCTTGTTTTCCCTAGAAAATTAGAGCCAGTGTAAACGGCACCTGTGAACGTTCCTATTTGCAACTCTGTGGCCTTAACCATTAATCAGGATACTCAAGGCTTTTTATTTCCGTTCTTTGAATTTTTACAACTTACGTGCTGTATAGGCACAGTAACTGGTTCTGTGCTTCTGGGCACCAAATGTAAAATATTTAATGATCACAGCTGATTTGTCTATTAATTACACTGGTAAGCAGAAAAGTCCTCCGGTTCTTCTGGTCTGTTGGGGCCCTGCCAGGAAGCCGCTGTTCTCCCAAAGGCTCTGCGACAGATTTTCATGAGATGCCTCCCGCTGCTGCTTGTTCTTCCCATTCCCCTTGGAGGACCACCACACTTGCCGTTTCATACAGGAAATCCCGCTGTCTGTGGGCCTCCGGGCTCCAGTTGGAAAGACATCACAGTGTCCCGAGGAGAGCCCGGCCTGGGCTCTGAGCAGGCCGGACGGGCAGCAGAGGCCTACTGCTCTCTCACTGTGTGTTTCCCATCCACTCGCTCAGGTTTGGGGACCAAAGCCAACAGGTTATTAAAAGAACGAGAGTCATTTGAGTTCTGGCATTGATTGGGGCTCGGGGTTACCGGGTGTTTTGTTCTGATTTGAAACCAGCTGTTGGGTGACCACTAACTCTTCCCTTATTCTTTTCTTGCAGATGAGCTCACAGTGCCTGCACTTTACCCCAGTAGCCCTGAAGTGTGGGCCCCGTACCCTCTGTACCCGGCGGAGTTAGCGCCTGCTCTGCCTCCTCCTGCTTTCACCTACCCCGCTTCACTGCATGCCCAGGTAATTGACTCCCATCAGCCACGACTGCACGCACCCCACCACCAGTCCCTTCAGACCTGGTTCCCCAGAGCACACCATACAACTAACCCCTGCCCAGCTAACAGACGCGCCTGGGGGACCGATGATCCCCTCTAAATCCAGCTGCCACTCCTCCAGGACTTCCGAGGATCATCTGACAGCAATGTCATCACCCACTGCCTGATGTCTGCCCCAAACGACACCTCTGTCTTCCTTAATGATCTCACCCTCATGGCACACACGAGACACTGGGCCCAGAGGGCCTCCCCAGCTCCCAGCCAGCGAGAGGGTGTCACCAGAGCGGACGTGTGTGTGCCTTGTCGTGTGGAGGGGCTGCAGAGGGACGCGTGCACTTGGTGCAGGAGTTACGTGTCTGTGTGTTTCTGCGTGGGGAGGGTTTTGCTCTCGTGTTCTCTGAGATCTAGTGACCAAAGGGGAAGAATATTGGCAGCACATGTTACCTGAGAGACCAAGGGTCCTTTCTTCCATTTTCCAGAAACCCTGAGGAAAAGGAGGTCCCATGTGGTGTCAAGAATGTAATTACAGGTCAAGGTAGAGACCTTCGCTCTGACCAGCTTTTTGGTTTTTTTTTTTGTTTTTTTGTTTTTTTTTTTTTTTTCTTACCTACCAACCCTTTCTCTCTTGGAGGAAAAAAAGCTTTGCTTTTAGTACAAGTAGTAATAATTAATATTACAATTCAAAGTGATCAATAGCAAATCAGATAGAAAGAGTGAAGATTTCATTTGTCTAACTGCATGTGTAACTCCTCTAAAAGCAAGAAAGCCTGGTTTTTAAGAAAATGATGGCTTGGACAGGAGGGGTTTTTGTTTTGCTTTATGTTCATTTGCAAGGCTGGATGAAAGAAACAGCTTCCCGGGGTACTGTTCCTTCCGACATAAACTGTGATGTGTAGAACTCACCGCACTGTGCTGGACCCTACAAGCGGCCCCAGCGAGGGTTCCCCCGGCCGCACGGCCAGCGGTGCTGTGGGCTGTCCATCCTTCCGTTCTCTTTCCGCTGAGCTGTCAGGGCTCCGTGCGCGCATTTGACAGCCCGGCTTCCCGGGCACCGGGCAGGCAGACCGCACAGAGGCGGCCTTGGTGCCACTGGGTCCCCGTGATATCCCTCTGTGTGTGGGGGGAGACGGCACCCAGTGTAAGTGGTGGAGGACGATGTAGCGGGTACAGAAAAAAAAAGAACAGGCTGATTCCGAGACTGATCACCCATTCCTACAATAGATGAGCCGTATTTTTCCTTTTTTTTTTTGCTCCTCTGTCCCCTGCTGTCTTTGCCTTTTGTCCATGTCAGTGCCCGGTCACCCCAGAAATGGCAGGTACAGGGAGAAGGGATCAGCCTGTGGGTACCTTCTGCCACCCGCCTGCTCGGAGTGGGCTCAGAGGTGACTTTGTAGGTGACTTGGAACAGCTCAAACCCCCCCCCCCTTGGTGCCCCATGTGCCCTACCCCTGCCATCTGTGGCCGTGTCTCCTTCTCTCCCTCCTCTTCCTCTCGCTATGTGGTCTGGACCTGGATCAGCTGACAGTCCAGGCGAGTGTTAATAAACACCAGGAAAGAGCCACGTTCGTAGGCTCTCGAATGTCCATGGCTCTGGGTAGTCAGCACAAAGCCTTTCACCACTGCCCTGGAAAAGCAACATTCGAGAGTGGCCAGGAAGGACTGGGAAGAGTGGCTTTCGGCCATAACACCTGGGTCATCTGCCCTTACTTCTGTCACATAATGGGTGAAACTGAAAGTGGCATCTCAGGATGTGTTGAGAGAAGGAGCTGAAGAGTCCTTACAGATCAGGAGCCCACGCCGTTGGGAGAAGGCAGGGAGAGACAGCCCAGACTGGGTGGACTCAGCCATGTGACTTAGGGGATGTGTTGCCCGGGGGCACCTTCCCCCGCGAGCTTGTACTTGGTCTGGAGGCTTTGCCAACCCGGAAGCCACCTGGCTCTGCCACTTCTGTCCTAGAGCCCGTGGAACTCGCATCTGGTCCCAGGGAGGCCGTTGCGCTCAACCCCACTTCTTGCTTCTAGTCATTCCCAGTGCAAGCTTGGGTTCTGTATCTTAAAGACTCGTGAACAAATATGGTTATTTAAATTTCCTTGTCCCATACGAACACCATGGAATGAATTGGCAGAGGCTTTACCGATCAGCTGGTCTGACCCGTCTTACAGATGAGGAAACAGACCGGAGAAGATGGAGAGTCACCCAAATTTGCAAGTGGCCCTGCCCTGACCAGAGCCAGGCCAGGCCTTGCTCTTTGCCCGCTGCAGTGCTGGCTCTCCAAAGACCTGCTCTGTGATGGAATTTTGAAAAGGCCTCACTCCAGTGGCCCCTTGGACCTTTCTCCTCTAAGTAGATGAGAAGCCTGTAAGAAGAGACTTGGAGGCAAAGACAAGGGAACCAGAACTTAGCCTGAGAGAGTTGTCATGACCCCCACGGAGCACCCCCCGTAGTTGAGAATCCCATTTTGTCTTGCAGATCGTGTTATCTGTCTTTGGAGAAGCTTTTAAATTATTTTGCCTTTCTCAGCAGTGTTGTGCTCTATTTTGAGACATGGATATTTTTTTTTCTTCTAGTGTTTCTGTCCTGAGGCAAAGCCCAACACACCTGTCTTTTGTCCACTTCTCCAGCAAATTAGATTGGTCTCTGGGAATATGCTTGTAACGTACCAACCTACTGCAGACCAGCAGAGGGAGCTCCCAGGCTGAATTTGTTTGTTAGGTATTTCCGCCCCCCTCCTTTTGCCAAAAAACGATTTCTTGCTAACATTTGAGAGAATTCAATAAAAATTTTAATCAGAGCAAAAATGATCTCCAGGAGACTGCAGCGTTTTGCTTTCATGATGATACGGTGCTGGAGCCGAGGGGGTGCCTCTGGCTGCGGTTGTGGGGGAGTGGGCCCAGTGACGCTAAGCCCCCGTGCCGTGGGGGAAGGACTCGGACTGTCCGGGGAGACAGCGAGCTGAGGCCTCCCCGCCGCTGCTCCTGTCTGTCGTCTTGGGCTCCCAGACCATCCTGAGCTGAGTATCGGAAGATCCTCATCCCTGCATCCGTGGGTCGCATCCATCAGGAGAGCTCGCTTCAGCGGATGGTGTGTGTAGCTAGTGGAAGTCTGTTTGAAGCAAACAGTGTGTTGTCCGGTTACGCATCTTCCAAGAAGGAGGAGGAGCGAGGAGACAGAAACTCGTGGAAAACGAGTCGCGTCACGTGTCTGGTGCTGCCCCGCCTCCGGGCGGTGGCCCTGTGTCTCTGTCTCCAAATGGAAGACACTTATTTGATATCAAATTCCATTTTTTTTTTAAAGAATTACTGGATACGTGGTGGTAGGACTGTAAGCCCCAAATCTGCCTTATTTTTATTGAGATGAAAAAATCCTCAGTGCAGCACACCTTTGATTCCTAAGAAGACCATTACTATTTTTAGACATGATCATCCTGTTTATTTTCAAGGTCATTGGTATTTCAAATTTATTAGCTACGTTATGTAAGTCCCCGAGAACAGGAGAGGAAGTTTTCCTCCCTGGCCTTTCAGAACACGCCACTCTGAAGAGGACACCCAGCTGTGCCTGTCACCTCTTAGTCACACATCTCAGCTTTTTAAGTCTGGGCTCATTTCCGCCTCCAGTCTCGTTGCCGGGGCAATGGGAAAGTGCGCAGAGCACGGGCCTCGCTGCATTCTAGAAAGAGCACGCCGCGTGCCCTCGGCCAGGGTCCTGTTCTCGGGTGGACCTTTTGCAGGTAAGTAGGACTGGAGAGCAAGTCCGGCTGCCTGGTCTTCGGAGGCCTCCTTGGCCCCGAACAGCAGCGGATCCTTTTGGGGGGCTGCTCGGCCGCTTTGGACCCGGACTGGGACACATCACCTGCACGGGAACAAAAGGTTGTTGACACAGACTTCCCGGGGGCAGGCCGTGCCCCGTGGGAGATCCCTTATGACACACTGGAAAAAGTGAAAGGTTAAATCTAAAATAAATGCACAAACAGGCCCTGGGAAAAGAGACACAACAAGCAGGAAGACCACAGGGGAGAGAGGGGCCTGGGACTCATGTCCGGACGCCTGACGGCAGGGCTGGGCCCGCCGCTGCCCCCACGTCCAGGCACACACCGGGCCGCACTGTGCGGACCCCTGAGAACTGCACTGCAAAGCTTTTTTTTTTTCTTCCAAATTTTTAATTAAGTATATTCTCTGTCACTGTGGAGAACACTAAGGGGAAGAAGACACAAGAACGTCTGTTTCGGGATGGGGTGTCAGTCACGTACAGGGACCACGAGAAGGAGGTTCTCGAGAGGGGCAGGGCAGTATGAGTGGGCTCGCAGGAGCCTGAGCCCCCGTGACAGGGCCGCCGTGCCCTGGCCCGGACACCAGCTGGGGCTCCCAGAAGGACTCTCAGCGTTTCAGCATCCCGCTCTAGTTCAGACGGCAGAGCCAGTGCTGTACCGGTGGTTGGTCCTGGGGGGAACCGGTGAATAAAACCCCTCTGGGACCCTTGAGAGGCAGCCTCAGTACCTCACAGGTGGCATCAGCCCTTAGCCCCCACCATCCTTGTCCTTGAGGCCTGGTTTTCCCAAAGGTGTGTTTGCTGAGACTGCAGGAGGGCACAGCTCTGAAGGACCGCGCTTACCTCGGGGTCTTCAACCCAAGGCTTTCCATTGTCTTCAGATGTAAATGAGACTCTACATCCTCTGGCATTTATTGTTAGGTCTAAACCTGCAGCTCTGGAGGTCAGGCTGTGCGGAGAACCCACCCTCGGTGCTCCTGAACGTGCTAGAACGTCGTTTCGGGTTTTGTTCCGCTTTCCGGTCATCTAGGAGCATCTGCACCCTTGTAGGAGAACAGGGGTCAGGGAGGCCAGGCCACATGAGCAGGAGGCAGCGTGTCTCCCAGTTATTAGGGGCCCAGAGCCCCTTGCCTTTCCCGGTCCCCTCTCCCGGGTGGGTTCCCTGCCAGCTCCGTGAAGCCTGGCCTGCACCCTTCAGAAGACCTGAGTCCCTGGCATTAACACGGGGTTGAAAGTGCGGGTTACGGAGCGGACTGGGCAGGTGCAGCTCTGCCTCCTGTGCTGTGTGACCTTGACTGAACAAGTTCCTTACCCTCTCTGAACTTCTGTGAAGCGGGACCAGTAGTCTCTCGTGTAAACTCTTAAAAGAGTGTCTGGCACACAGTAAGGGCTTAGTTACCGTTTGCCTTTTAAGGAGTATTTGAATTTTCAGTGAAGAGAAAAGGAAGCCCAGGACTGGCCACGTTGCCAGGCTGTGGTCGTGCGGACCAGGGCCATCCGCCCATCCCGACAGCGCTGATGGGGCTGCAGAGGCAGGAAGGCGCGAGGCTGCAAGGAAGGAATGAGGGACAGGGAGCAAGGTGAGGGAGCCCTCAGTGACAGCAGCCGGTGTCACCCAGGGACAGTGCTGGGCAGACTCATCCCCAGGGGAAGTCTGCCCACAGCCGGGCTGGACACGCCTGCCTGCCAGCCGCAGACTTGTCCCGGACAGGAAGTAGATCAAGAGCAGGAAACAGCTGAATCCCAGAGAGACCAAATGGTTCCTGTGTTTGCTTTACTCACCCACTGTCCCTGAACTTTCCACTGCTGCCTTATCTTGCTTTTCTACCAGAGAGGCTGCCTCGGAGGAAGCACCCAGGTCACCGGCTCATTCCTCCCTGGGTTTCTGGCTTCTTGCATCTCACCAGCCTCCTTTCTCGGTGGTGGAGTCACATCTTGTACCTTGGGAGGTAATTCTCTGCAGGGCCAGTGGCTGAGCCCCAGGGGACCCCGCTGCAAGCCAAGCCAAATCCCCTCTCCATCCCTGCCTGTCCCTCCCCTCTCCTTTTTGCATTCAGAGTCGAACTAAGGAGCTCCCGGATAAGGCACTGAGATGGAAACACTTGCCCTGGCCTCACTGGCCTCCCAGAAGCAGTTCTAGTCGTTCATCTGTGTTGGTGGGATCATGCCTTTGGCTGGAGCTGCTGCTGCTGCTCAGGCCAGACTGGTGTAGACCAGGCAGCTTTGGGCAGGACCGGTTACGAAACCAGGGTCAGTCCCCCGACCTATGGCCCCGCCCAGGGTCATTGATCCCATTGTAGACAGCGCCCTGACGGCAGCGGCATCAGGATTGCCTCCCCTCGGTGGCACACGTTTTCCAGGTTTCTTAAGCAGATTCCATTTTGTCCTTCATAAGGCTCAGCTTCCTGGGCCCTTTGTCTGTGTTCCCTGCCCTCGGTGGCAGGAAGGGCCCGTCCCTGAGTCTCCGTGAGTCATGGGCAGGTGCTACCAGTGAGTCCCTTCTCCCCAGAAAGACAGGGCACAGGGGCTTGGGCTTCTGAATTCAAACAGGCTCCACTTTAATGGCTGTTTCTATTCACTCTGCTCACTTTGGGATGGTAGGCAAGCTTTTTAAATTTCACTGAGCTTCAGTTTTTTCGTCTGTAGGAAGGAAGAACGAACCTCCTTCATGGGGTTATTTATTGGGGAAAGAGTCGAATGCTTGGCATAGTCTAGTAACTAATAAACGGGCCCTTCCATTCCTGTTTGTCAGAACTTGACCTGGCGTGGCCCTGAGGCTGCTGCACCTCCCCTTTGTAGCTGAAGAAGCTCTTAGGGTGCAGGGACCTGGTGGGCTTTGCTTGGTGACGCTGCTCTAGAGTCCAGTCCTTGGCACTGGAGTGGGTGGGCCAGAGGCCGTTGTGATTGTGTGTGAGTGGCGGCTGTTGGGAAAGCCCTGAGGCTGCTGCGCCTCCCCTCGGTCGCTGGAGAAGCTCTTAGGGTGCAGGGACCCAAGAGTAACACCCTGTCGAGAGAAAGGCGAGGGCCCGGGCTCCGTCCCTTGTAAAGAACAGAGAGAAGCACCCGGAGCCAGGGCAGAACTGGTGGCCTGTGGCTGTGGTGTGTGTGCAGGTGAGGCTCCGCCCGGGCAGGTGGCCGTGCCCAGGGCCCTGGGCCTCCGCTCCCAGGAGCAGGCACCCAGATACCGCCAGACGCATGTGAGTTCTAACTGCTTTGCAAACGAAACCAAGGCTACAGAGAAACTTTGGGATTATAAAATGTAACCTTTATAAGTGGCAAGTGAACTCCTCCTTGAAGAAAACCAGTTGTGACAGGGGCAAAAAGGAAAATCAGGTCCAAGTGGGGATCATGTTTTATTCAGGGTTTGTGCTGCTGGTGGGGAGGCTGGCACTCGGTGACAGGACAGGAAAGTGGGACACCCCGACTTCAAGCCTCATCCACTCTGCCACGAAGTTCTTCTTGCTTCACTGAGCTCGGCTCCTGGGGACCTCTAATGGCCCTTGATGGCAAACATAGTTAAAAATTAACAGACTGACACCATTAAATATGGATGACCGGCAACCATCGTGGACCTAAGCTGACACAGAGTGTTACGCGCCTGGGTGCCCTTGTCCTGAGCGAACCTGTGGGGTGTCTGAGCACATTCATTGCACACACTTGCCTGGCAGTGAGGGCCTGGCTTGTGCTGAGGACAGACAGGAAGGGGGTCTGAAAGCCCAGGAGAGGGAACTGTCCCCAGAGACTTAGGTTTTTTTAAGCCCAACCTTGGCTGGCGTTAGCAGGAGGTGTGCCCAGGCCCAGGACCTCGTGTTCAGGGTGAGGATCTGGGTCCTGCCCGGCACCAGCCTCAGCAGCACCTGAGGGGACTGGGAGGGTTGCAGGAGCTCAGGCTGGGCTGCAGCGAGGCCTGAGCTCCTGCAGGAGAAGCCTGGCCTCCCGCCCCAGCGGTTCATTTGGACAGGGTGGCAGCCTTGACTTCAGAGCCAGTTCACATGAGTCTTGACAGTTTGCCTGGACAGTGGCAGCTTGTTGAAGGAAGAAGTATGGGGTGGATGTTCCCTTACAGAGTGATCGCTAGTGGGCCTTCTTTCTTGAAGCAAAATTCCTGAAAGTGTTGTCCAGTTTTGGTGAATGCTTTTTTTAGATATGGGGAGAGTTACTATTTAAAAGAACCCTGTAATTAGTGCCTTGAAGAGGTTCATCTCTATTGCATTGGAAACATCAGTCTACTTGGTGAGCATGGAGTTTCCTGGATGAGGCGCGGATGCGTCTGGCCGGGCCACCTGCAGCAGAGTTTGCTGCGGGACCTGCCGGGCTTTGCTTGGTGACGCTGCTCTAGAGCTCCAGTCCTCGACACTGGAGTGGGTGGGCCAGAGGTCGTTGTCATTGTGTGAGAGTGGTGACTGTTGGGAAAGCCCTGGCAGGACACTCAGACACAGTGGCAGAAATCTGCCCAAGAATATCCATGCCTTGGAAAGCAGGGGGAGCTGGGCTCTGAGTGGTGCTGGGGGCGCCTGCTCTGTGGTGAAGCAACTGCATTCGGAACGGTGAGCCTGCCGGCACCGCTTCTCACAGATGGGGTGTCCCGGGCACCCACCGGTCCGGTGGTCTTCCAGCTCTAAGTAGTGTCCCATCTAGTGGTGACATCCAGCAAATGTCACCACTAGATGGGGCCTTCCAGACCAACATTTCTCAACACCCACAATTATTATTCGCTGTTACGTAATGAAAAGATTCTGTGGTCCGATAAACTTGGAGAACCCAGGGTCCAATCAAGTCAGACAGGTTTCTTTATTGTGGAACTTCTCAGCCTTTAAATAAGCAGTGTGCGACCAGATCTGCTAGAGGGAGGCTGTGCCCCTCCCAGACCTGGCGGGCTGCGGGGCAAACGTGGCAGTGGGAGCTGGTGGCTTGGAGGGGGATAGCGCAGTGCAAGTTGTTCTGCGAGGGCCGCACAGTGCTCCTCACAGGCCACTGTCACCGGGCTGGGGTCTTCCTGTCCTTGGCAGCATTGTGGGGAAGTCACAGTCTGTCTTGTAATCCTCTGGGCCTTCATTACTTTCCTCCTGGAAATTACTTTTATGGATAGTTACTACCTTTTCTAGCATTCCACTTTATTTTTGGTTTTGCTCTTCCAACAGCCCCCACCGAGGAGTTGGGGGCCTCGGTGGGTCGGCTTTAGACCACTTCTGAAGTGTGGCAGTGGAACCACAGGCCCTGTGGCTGCAGGGTTGGGATAGCGGTAGCTGCCCCTGTTACTAAGTTCTAGCGGAGAAGTGTCCCAGGGCCTTCATGTTCCTTATTCCCTGTGGGGTGTCACAGTACTTGTGACGTGCTTAGCAGTCTCTGGCACAGAGGAAATAACCAGTGTTTGTCTGGGTTATAGATACTATGTTAGAGGTTCTTTCAGGGACTTCAGAAGCCCCTTGAATCACATGCAGGATTGTGAGTGAGAGTTCATACAAGTGTGAGTGGGTGTGCATTTTCCTGAAGATGGATCACTGTTTTACCTGGAAGGTCAGGCACATAGACTGAGTCCCTGCGGAACTGTCCACAGAGCTGGAGTCAGAGAAGTGGGGGTCTCTCTGGTGCTGGTGGTGCACCTAAAGCAGCCCCTGCACTCTGGGGGTGGCCACCTGCGGCCAAAATCGCAGCAGAACAGGCAGCCCAAGTGGGTGTGAGGGTTAAACCTTCTGCTTTCCCCCAGAGGGCAGCAGTGAGTAGCACAGAACAGTGTGTGCACCTGGGCCAGGTGCCTGAACCCCTTTTGTCGTAGGAGCCCTGCTGCTCCACTGCTTTGTGAGAAATGCTGATGAGAAGCTCTGGCTGGGCCTGGGGACACTGCCCTCTGCTGGAAGGTGGGCTCAGATGCACCCTCGGAACTGGAAGAAAAGGCAGCCGTAGGTGTCTGGAATGCAATGAGAAGAGTGCCCTCTTGACAAGTGCAGGGGTTTCCAAGCCTTGAGGCACAAGAGTAAAGGGGTTCAGGGCCTGTCTTGACTCCATCACCTCCACATTCTTCCCGAGAATCAGCCAGCCGGCGACTTCACTCCACCTCAGCTCAGCTGAGCACAACTTTTCCTGGACCCCACAGCTCACATCGGCCTGCTTGTCGTCGCCCTGGAGGGCCTGGGGTTCCTGGTCCATGAGCTGCAGGCCCGCGTGTGATTGAGAGTGCAAGGGCTGCGTGGGTGGAAGAGGCTGGAGCGCGAGAGGCTGGAGTTGGGTGTGTGGGAGATGAGGGCTTCCTTCTCGCAGTCACCTGCACTGAAACGAGACTCCTGCCATCCACCCTGCAGCTCTGTATCTCCTCTGTGAACACCACCATGTCTTGGCATCGTGGGCTCAGCGCCCCGGGCCGCACACCCAGGCAGCACCAGCCGCCACCACCACTGCCCCCAGCCCTGGTGCACACAGACCCCTCCCCTTCCCCCGTGTTTAGGTTCCCAGCCCTCCACCTGCCACAGGGCTGTGCCCCGCCCTACCCTTTCCCACCTGTCTCAGGAAGGCAGCTCCAGCTCTGCCCTTTGCTTAGTGAGCAAGTGGATTCAGATGCACAGAGCTATAAACCATGGGTAGGTATGCGTTTTTTCCTTATGTCTCTGTCTCCCCCTTCTGCCCTCTGCCCTCTCCCTTCTTCCCCTGTACTGTCCCCTCCCTCTCCTTTCTGGTCCTCCTCCTGCCTCCCACATCTCCCTTCTTTGTTTCTCTCCTTTGCCCTGCATACGTCCCTGAATTCCCCAAGTGACGTGTTTTTAGCCTACTTGCTTGAAAAGCTTCCCGTCCTGTGTCTCTTTAATTGTACATGTGTTGAAACGACTCTGGCCCTGCCTTAAATGGAGCTTCAGTGCCTGCTGGTGGCTCTTGAGGAACACAGCTCTGCCCTCTGATAATCTGGGGGCCCCGCTCGAGCTGGTAACCTGATCTGGTGTGGTCCCTCAGAGGGCCTGAAATGCACCCTGGCCCAGCGGGTTCCCCGAGGTGGACCTGGTGTGGGCAAACAGCCAAAATGCATCTGTGGCCCTGTGAGGTCCATTTCCCCCGAGGGGAGACCGGGCACCTCTACCAGGTTGGCAGGGAGTCCCGAGGGCAGCCCTGCACCCTGTACTGGCGGCCTGGGAGGAAATGACCCCTCTGACGGGCAGGAGGCACGTCAGGGGGACTCCAAGAACTTTGTGGGGTGCAGGGAAAAGGCTGGGGATACTATCCTGGGCTTTTCTAGGGCCCTTTCTTAGACAGCCAACTTAAGGTACCAGATCACTAGAACTGGTGACCCTGAGCCCACTGGGCCCTGTGGCCGTGGGGGATTATCCTTTGAGATACCCAGGACATGGCTCACTTCCCCACCTGTAAGATCTGGGAAGAGGCGGCAGAAGCCCCTGGGATCTACAGAGTTGCCTTGCAGGCCTCGGGCCCCTGCCACCTCCATTTCCACCCGAATGATGCTTCGTCTGTTGGTGAAGAAGGGTTTTTGCTGCAAAGTGCATTTGATTAAGCTGCCGAAGTAGATTTGTCATTCTGCCCAGTGGACAAAGCATCACGGAGTCCATTTGTGTTTGGGGCTGGCTGCCTTCTCTGGAAACCTAGTGGGAGAGATGGGGCTGTGCGTCCCTCCGAGCAGTGAGCAGAGTGTGCAGGGTACCAGGCAGCACATGGTGCCAACAAGGCAGACCCTTTTCCTAAAAGAATGGGGAAAGCATCTCCCGTCCTGGCCAGACTTCAGCCTGGCCACTCTGGCAGTCCTGAAATGGAAGGCCACTGGGGCTCCTGGAGGTGGGCGTTCTGACGGCCTGGTCTGAGTTCACAAAGGGCAGGGTGGGGATCTGGGGGCAGCACCGTGGTGCTTCTCAGCCCCTCAGGCAGAAAACTGGCAGCCCTGGTTCACAGCCTTCTCCCCACATCTCTTTCCAGATGCGCTGGCTCCCTCCCTCCGAGGCTACTTCTCAGGGCTGGAAGTCCCGTCAGTTCTGCTGAATACTATGTAAGTACTTAGCGTCAGTAACAGCTGTGGCGTGTGCCTGGTACGTAGGAGACGGTCAGCCAGCAGGCAGCTCTGTCCTCCCTCGGCACCCGCACCTGCCGCCCGGCCTTGGAGATGATCACCTGGGGTTGAGGCAGAAGGGAGGGGTGCTCCCCTAACTTCGAGAACTGAATCCTGGCCTTCCTGCCTCATCGATCAGCAGTCAGTGCGGGTCTCAGCAGGACAGGCGTCGGGGGTTCATTACTGAAGTGCGGTGCCCTTGCTGCCAGCAGAGCCTTCCTCAGGTTCCAGGCACAGGTGGTCTCACTTTACACGGGGGTTTATTATGAGAGCTTTGGAGTTTATTGGAATTCACGTCCCGGCACGCACGTATGTATGTTACAGCTTTGGGTAACGTTCACAAAATTTCTCGGGGCTGAGAGAAGATGCACTGCATCAGGAGTTTATCAGAGGGACTTACCTGGGAGGTGTGTCTTAGGTGCTGGCAAGAAGATCATGGGTCTCCTGTGCACCACCTAAAGGTGGCGGGCACTAAAGACTGACACAGCACAGGGCAGAACGGACGGTGGCACTGGTGTGACTGCCCCAGGTAGAGGGGTGGCACCTCATGTGTTCACGGGGCCTGACCAGGAACTAGCGAGTGGTGGGGCCCCGGGGGGGGGGGGGGGAGGTTGCTGCATTCAATGGGCTCTGGCCCTGGTCTGGCTTGTGGGTCAGCAGAGGGCAGGTCATGGAGCAAACAGTCCCACCCCCACAGTGCGCAGGCTCTGAGCTTTGTGAAATGCACAGTGTTTGCGTTGGGGACATACAGCGTGGCTATTTATAGTAGGCTTTTCCCGAAAGTGTCTCGTCCTGAGGGAAACAATGGCCTGAATTGGCAACTTTGTGCCATTTTACTTTAGGCGTAACCTTACTTCAGAGCACTACCAAATGAATGTTTTCCCTACAAATGTAGAATTCCTATGAAAATTCCAAGTGCCTTTTTAATTCAGTATCTGGACTGCCTTTTTGTTAAGTACTAAGCACCGTTTCTTTGAAGTGCGAATTTGGGGAGTCTGCCCCAAAGTAACCCTTTTAAATGGCAGGTCAGTCCTCTCGTGGTCTGTCCTGCTCCCTCACAAAACAGGACAGCGAGGGCAGGGCCGGACCAGACCCTTGTCCTGTCAGGGATGCCAAGTTGTAGTGCGCCTGCCTGCGTCCGGGCTGGCACCACAGTCATGGTCCTTTGCTTGGAGAGCTTCCATTCTAAGGTAAAAACACTTCCCAATTAGACCGATGTGCTTCTCCCACCATCAGTACTGAGCGCCATGTGCCTTTGTTAGACCACGCGAGGCCATCGTCGCTCTCTCAGGAGGTACTACCCCGGGGCAGAGCGCTGGTGTCCCGCGGCCTTAGGCCCACTCACCGGGAAAACGCCGGAGAAGCTGCAGGAGAAGCTGCAGCGCTGGGGCCCCCTGCTCTGGGCCGGTGCCCATCAGTGACGGGGCGTGTCGCGCCGCACGGGTTTGCACCGAGTTCCGGGCTTTATTTTCCAAAGATGGGTTGCCCTGTTGACCTCAGGTCTCAGTCAGTGGGTCAGGTCACCCTCAGTTCAAGTTCTTACTACTGTAGGCGGGGGCGCTTCGAGCGCTCCAGTCCTGGCGCAGATGCCGTCCTTCCAAACCCTCAGTGGTCCTGGGCCTGCTTTTCCCAGACCTGCTTTGAGGGGTTTGTAACTGACCCTCTTTGACTTCTTGTTTCTGGGGGGTAATCAGTGGCTATAAAAGTAAATAAGCTCTTAGTTCTTTAAACACACATGTATTATATGTTGACTACGTGCTAGATATTAAAATGTGCAAAACCGGGCCTGTGCCCCAAAGGAGCTTAAATTCTAATAGGTGAGAATCGTGCACATTCATTTGAGAGAGAAGGGAGAGAGACCTCAGGAAGCTCCCGATGAGCCTGCCCACAGCAAAGCTCCAGTCAGTGTGGCACACGAGTGCTGACCTGTGCGAGCGTGTAAGGTGGACGGTCAGAGGGGCGGGTGTTAGGGGTGTTTTAATTTGTTCCTTATCTTCCTTGATGGGTGGTGCTTAGACTACAAGCTCTGTCTACCCATCCCTGGTTTTGCTAACGATCCCGCCTGGTGGCAGAGAACACCAGACAGAATACATGCTGGCGATTGAAGATGATCGACTCCCAGGTGTGCTGAGGGCAGGAAAGCGCAGGACGTTTTCAGTCACTTCTCACAGGGAGTGGGAGTCACGTGGCTTTCCTTTTTGGCCATCCAAAGGTAGTGGCAGTGCGGGCCGTGTTAGGCGTTGGGGTGGGTGTGGGAGGGGTCCTTTAATAAGAACTCATGAAAATTCCCTGGCTGTGGACCACGACCACAGCATAGAAATTACAGCAGTAACAGCATCACAGAATTAGAGAAGGACTCGGCAGGAGATAAGGCCAGGACTTGAAGCTGCTTATTCCCGATGTGTGGTTCTGGGTGGCATGGCCTAGGCTCGGGCTGAGCATGGGGCCTCGGGATGGAACCGTGATCAGAGGAGTCCCAGGTGCTGGGTGGCTGTCAGGGCACGGTTTGGGGCAGGAAGGGCACTGAGTCTTCACACAGGCCCAGACAGGTGTCGTGGCTCCCCCCGTCACCCCGCCTGCTCCCTAGAAGAGACCCAGGCACCATGCTGTCACGCTGCAGCGTGCCCAGAAACGAGGTGGGACCCAGCACTGGTCTGCCATTCCCCTTCTCCATGACACAGACATTCACTGAACGTCAGCAACGTGTACGGTGCTCTTCTGGGTGCTGACGATGAAACGGCAGCAGCAGACAAAACCCTGGCCTTACCGTGAGCTGACTAATGGGAGGGTGCGGGCGAAGCAAGGGCAGATGTGGGCCGGCAGGCACTTGGTTTTACCCGGTGGAGCAGCGGAGTCAGGCTCAGCCTGACGCCCTTCGAACAGAGACCTGACGTTCTCCCGGATTTATGTGGGGCTCCACGTCAGAACGGACCTCACTTCAGTCAAGGTTAGAGAATAATTTCACCTCACTAATCCTCTCCTCCTTGCTCACCCTGAGCTAAATCGAAGTAAACAGGCTTGGAGTACAGCAGGCTTAAGTGAGGCGAGGCCCCTCGGAGCGCTGGCGGAGAACAGAGCGCCCGGGCAGCCCTTCCCTGAGAGGTTGCTCCATTTTCCCCACGAGGAGCCTGGTTCTGCTTCCCTGGAGCCTTGGGATCTGTTAAGCTTCCCTTGTGAGTTACAAAGGCGGGACAGGCCCGAGAACCTGCCCCCTCCAGCCACTGCCAAGTCCTCCAGGCTTCGGAACAAAAGACGTCTGCCAGCCACACGTGCATGAGCTCATCTCACACCAAGAGGTTATGACAGCCTAACGCGGTCAGAGGTGTCATTTCGCCACTGTTGCCCATGTTCTGTTTCCTGCGAGTCCCCCTGGGAGGTCTTCGAGACCCCAGAGAGTATTACATGCACCAGGAGAGTCGCCTGGGCCCTAGGAAAAGTGCAGTGAGGGCAGCCACGTGTTTAGTCCAGGCGTGGAGTCCCGGTGGGGCCTGGAGAGTGGTCGCAGCTCAGGGCCACCTACAGCAGCCTGGGCCCCGACCCTGCACTTCCATCCCATCCCCCTCGGCCAAAACAGGGAGTTGGAAGGCCCATGTGCTCTCCGTAAAGCCGAACGTGAACGTGTCCAGACTTCCCTCCCGTGTTGTGCGCTCTTCGGGGAGTGATCTCCCAGTGCCTCTGGAGAACAGGCCTGTGTGGTCCCTCTGCCCACCGCTGGGCCCAGGTGTGTGGACACATGTCATTGATATAAAAAGTGGGCAGGGCACAGCTGGGTGCTGAAACCCTATACTCCAGGACCTGGTGACAGCTAGGGTTCCTGGCCGATTTTGTTCATCAGTCCGAGGTCACACTGAGAGCACGCCTCAGCCTCGCTTACAGAGTGGGCGCCTACAGATGCAGCTGTGGTCTGGCAGCCCCAGGAGGGCCCCCCCCATCTGCTGCTGCTGCCTGGAGGTGCTCCCTCCCCCGTCCTTCCCCCCTCCCTCCTGTGTCTTGGCAAGTTTAGAAAGCGTGAGAGAAGTTTGGTAAGTTAGTAAGTTTTTATTGTGAAGATGAGCATTTTCCTGTCCTGAAATAACCCTACTGTAACTAGTCTCGTCAGAGTCACATCGACTCACCTTTAATGTTTTTATAGTGAAATTGTGGGGAAAACTTTCCCCTTAATTCTGAGAGCTGCCCCAGGAAGGTGATCTTTCCTTCAGCCTGATGCAGGGTCCCAGAAGTGGGCTTCAGCTGAACCCCAGCGCCACGAGGCCTCCTTCGGGAGGGCCAGCTCCCGGTGCCGGGAACTGGTGCGACCTTTATGGGGGATTCCGAGGCTCGCCGCAGTGCACGTGCACTTCCGCTCACAAAGCCTGCGTGCCACAGCCAGCCTGCCTGCGCGAAGAGCGGTGCCGGCCGGGGCTGGAAGCCAGAACTGTCGGAGGGGAACAGGGCCATTGGCACCCAGTGCTGGCCGCTGGGCTTCCTTCCTCAACACCAGCAATTCTCATGAACACCTGCTGGCTCCCAGACAGCCATGCCTGCAGGGAGAGTTTTAAAACACTTCGTATTTGCTGGGTCTCCGCACCTTCCTATTTCAGAATTCTCAGACCCTAGAGAACAGAAGGATATGCTCACAAATGTTTCCTTTTGGGT
This sequence comes from Artibeus jamaicensis, assembly GCF_021234435.1. Taxonomy (NCBI): domain Eukaryota; kingdom Metazoa; phylum Chordata; class Mammalia; order Chiroptera; family Phyllostomidae; genus Artibeus; species Artibeus jamaicensis. The sequence continues at coordinate 13,931,268 of NW_026522056.1, read as the reverse complement.
TTTTGTTTTCCATCAGGTGCTTGGAGTACAGGTGAGCTCCGAGGTGCCTGTGACCCCACAGGAATCTCCTAGAGACCTGGTTTTGTGACCTTGGGCTGCCCAGTTGGTACTCTGGCTGAGAAGGCACTGGAGTAGTTAGGTCTTGGCTGTCCTTCCCTTTGGGGACCTCTGGTGCTGTGGCTTTCTCAGCAGGGCTTTGGTCGGTCCTGGGGACCCAGCCCCTGGGAAAGGCAGCAGCTGGTGCTGCCGCTCTGCCACCAGGTGGTTTCCATCTTCATACTCTCGAATGTGTGACGACGTCCCCTGAGATGTCTCAAACGTGACTGTTTTCCAGATGCCCTTTCCTCACGCCTCTGTGACGGGTGGTATTTGGTTGTTACAGTCTCACTGGCCAGAGAGCCTCCTTTCGTTCGTTCCAGCATCCTAAGCTGGCCGTCCTGGCTGTGGGCTTTTCATGCCACGGATACAAGTTCATTCTCAAGTGGTGCTTGTGTTCAGCTCAATAGCAGATGCGGTCCCTTCGCATCTGACTCTCAGAACAGGCTGGTCTATAAAGGTCCCGGGAACCCTAGCTACAGGCCAGGCTAGGGGTGGAGACTGTTGCACACTAATGGGCTTAATTAACTGGTGATCTCTCTCCACCCCAGGTTCCAGGTGTGTGATGGTGGCTGCAATCTGTCTTGTGGGTATTAATGCAATCTTCAGTGGTGGCTACTGTTCTGGAGCTGTTCCACAAAACTGGAGCATGCTGGTGAGTTCCAAAGCCGGAGGCGGAACAGGCCCTGTGAAGCAGTGTGTCCTAGGGTGGGGTCGACCACCACCCAGCATCACCTGGGAAACCCAGGTCCCAGTGGTCTGGGAGATACACCTGTCCCACTAGGTGCTCTGAGTTGAGACATGCTGGTGTGGAGGCTCTGGGTAGGGGTTGGTTCTTCATTTCCTCCTCCAACCGTGGCCTGCTTAGGCAAGGCCATCTCAGGGCAGCCACTGAGAGTTTTGCAAACTCTCAAAGCGTGGAGCCCTGGTACTTGGTTGTCAGCACAGCCTCGGACGGCTGTGCCATGAGCGTCTGCTCATTCTGCAGCATCAGTGAATGAGATGTTCCACTTAAGGTATTTGAGCACTTCGGTGGGGATCTTTTGCAGATGTGGCATGTATATTCCTCCTGATGTACGAATCCAATTACACTGAAGGTAGTGCAGCTCTTCCTTGATGACCCAAGGACAGTTTTATGAGCCTCTTTAAACAATACCAAATAGTTTGGTTCTCGAGCTTAATTCATTCTGGGAGGCTCTTGGAGAAATGATTTGTTCAAAAACTGAATCATACACTTGCAGAGAGGCGTGTGACTGATCATACAGGTACCAGCATAACAGGGTTGTCAGGGCGAGAACTGAAGTTGGTTCAGCAGCCCACACGTTTGCCATGAACAGCTGGTCCAGAGCCAAACTGTTTGAGATGGGAGACGGCTGAGGACCAAGACTGACTGCACAGTGACTGCCCTTGGGTGTGACCGAATGATACAGGGTTCTCATGGGATTCCTGCAGATGTTGGGCTTTCCCAGCGGGCGATCCTTTTGGTGACATGCCTGTGTTTTCAGTCAACACCAGGTGCCACTTCTCAGCTCACTGCTTTAAAACTACACTCACTGCTAGAAGTAGACAACATGGCATTCCCAAGAGGTGACCTGCCTGTCAGCACGCTCGGGGGTTTCCAGTCTCTCGGGAGAGCTTGGCCTAGAGCAGCAGGAGTGCCAGGGGCAGGCTGACAGTGGTTTCGTTTCAGCCCAAATAAGGTGGCAAATTTCATCCCTATGGGGGGGGGGGGGGGCTCAAGAAAAGATGAGTCAGCAAGTGGGCAAGATTCCTGCTAAGGACAGAGGTGCTGGAGTCACTCTGTCTTGAGAACAGTAACATTCGGCGCCTGTCCAGAAGCACACGCACTGTCTGCACTGGGCTCTGCAGCCCGCCTCCCGTGCCTGGCCGGGCAGGAGGCTGGCAACCTGCTCCTGGGTCTTTTTTCCCACTGATGTCGGTTTCTCACACCACCCAAACTTATCAACATGTTAAGGGTTTGCCACATCACTTAGGGCAGTAGTGTTCTTATCCTACTAATTCCCCCTGATCTATTAGGGGAATTAGTATCTAAGAGCTACTGCCTGATTACTAGGTTTTCCTTTTGTCAGTTTTTAATAATAATGCCCACAATATTATTGTATTTTTTTCTTACTGGTATTATCACTTAGTAAAGCTTTTTTAAAAGACAAGAAGATACTGTTCTTCTCCCTTCTCTGTGGATACTCGAAGACCAGTTAAAAGCCACCTATACAATATTTTTGGAAACTGGTTAGAACAGTGACTTTTAAGTGCAGTAAGTGGACGCAAACACCAGTAGTTCAGGTCATGTGCCGATGAGCCCAGTCAGGAAGCAGCAGGGGGAGCACGTGGTGACTTTACGCAGACAACAGGAGGGCCCGGTAATGGGGGAGAACTGGGGCTTGCTCCTGAGTGAGCAGCTGAGTGTCAAGTTGCAGATATGACTGAAATTAGGGTGGGTGCCTTTGGCACTAGCCACGTTTGAGGGGGGCTCACCTGTTCCTGGGCCTCCAAGAATGAGTTTGGTGGAAGCTTTCCTCTTTTGAAAGCTGAAGTAAGAGGACATTGCCCGAGGCCTGCCCTTGGGGAAGAGAGCCAGGGCTGGGCAGCTTGCAGGTTACTGTGGCAGGCGACTGCGTCTAGAATTAGGAAGGAATTTCTAACTATGGGGACTGTTCTCTAGAGATTGTGAACCGTTTAAAATGTTAACCAGTCTTTTAAATTACAAGTTAATACCAGCATTTGATTTTTAAAAAATCAGTCTCACAGGTATAAAATGAAAAACTAAACCACTTAATTTTTTTAAATTTTATTGATTATACTATTACAGTTGTCCCATTTCCCTCCCTTTATTCCCCTCTGCGCCGCACACCTGCTCCTGCCCACATTCCCTCCCCTTTAGTTCATGTCCATGGGTGGTACGTGTTTCTTTGGCTTCTACATTTCCTATAATATTCTTAACCTCCCCCATCTATTTTCTACCTACCATTTATGCTGCGTATTCTCTGTACCTTTTCTCCCCCTCCTCTGCTGATAATCCTCCATGCGATCTCTATTTCTGTGATTCTGTTCCCGTTCTAGTTGTTTGCTTAATTTTATTGTTGTTGTTTTAGGTTCCGTTAATAGGTGTGAGTTTGTTGTCATTTTACTGTTCATATTTTTAATCTTTTTCTTAGGTAAGTCCCTTTAAGATTTAATATAATTAAGGCTGGGTGATGAACTCCTTTAACTTGACCTTACCTGGGAAGCACTCTACTTACCCTTGTATTATAAATGATAGCTTTGCTGAATATGAAATCTTGGATGCAGGTCCTTGCCTTTCATGATTCCAAATACTTCTTTCCAGCACCTTCTTGCCTGTAAGGTCTCTTTTGAGAAATCAGCTGACAGCCTGATCGGAAGTCCTTTGTAGGTAATTGTCTCATTTTTGTATTGCTGCTTTTTTAAGGAGATTCTCTCATCTTTCATCTTGGATATTTATGATGTGCCTTGGTGTGTTCCTCCTTGGTTCCAACTTCTTTGGGACTCTCTGAGCTTCCTGGAAGTCTATTTTTTTTGCCAGATTGGGAAAGTTCTCCTTCACTATTTGTTGAAATAAGTTTGGAATATTTAAAGATGCCCTGGGTGTTTCTAAGCCTCTCATTTTCCGGTCTAACGTTTCTTTCCTTCGCATCACTGGGAAGGTGTGTCTGCCTACGCCTCCATCTTGGCCAGAAGTCTCTGAACTTAAACCACTCTCATCAACAGAAGAGACTGCAAACCATAACACTCCTAGAAGAAAACATAGGCACTAAACTCTTAACATCTAAGCAATATATTTTTGGATATATCCAAAACATCCCATGTTTGTTGGGAGTTGGATGGAGGGCGACTTCTTGAATGTTAGAGAAACTCTGGAGGGAAAATCAGTAGTAAATAAGTAAAGATGGCCCCTGCCTTACAGAGGCTTGACTTTATGATGGCATAAAAGTGATACACATTCACTAGAAACCTTACTTCAGAGTCTGAATATTGGTCTTTTCCTACACTAGCAGTAGGTGGTAAGTCCTCTCTCGTGATGCTGGGCAGTGAGACCCACTATCATGAAGGGAAACAGCCAATACTCCGCAGCGTACTTAGTTGACAGCATTCTTTGGACATTGTCATTTTGTGTACATGAGATTAAAAAGTTTATTGTAATTTTTATTTTGTTACAGTTGACATATATTTGTTTCAGGTGTAGCTACAGAGATGGGAAAAGGTAGGTTTATGGGAAAAGGTAGGTTTATATTTGTACGTGACTTTTTTCCCATATAAACTGTAAACCTACCTTTGCCCACCCCTAGACTAGTACCCATCTGACACCAGTTACCATACTAGTGAGTCTAGTCCCCATGCTGTTGTACTATGCATTCCCATGACTATTTGATCCCTTCACCAGTCAACCCCAACTCCCCCCACCTCAGCAGCCATCAATTTGTTCTCCGTATGTTTGTGGAATTTTCTTTAAATTCCACATGTAAGTGAAATTATATGGTATTTGTGTTTCTCTAGGTTCACCTATGTTGTCACAAATGGTAAGATTTCCTTCTTTGTGGCTGAGTAGTTTCACACTGCGTACACAGCACATCTCTTTATCCGTGTATCTGTTGGTGGGATCTCAGGCTGCTTCCATGTCTTGCTATTTTATATAATGCTGTAATGAACACAGGGTGCATATCTTTTGAAATTAAGTGTTTTGTATTTCTTCAGATAAATACCTGTAAGTGCAATTCCTGGGTTGTACAGTAGTTCTAGTTTTAATATTTTGAGGAACCTCATACCGTTTTCCACAGTGGCTGTACCAGTCTGCATTCCCACCAACAGTGAACAAGGGCTCCCTTTCCTCCACATCCTCCCCAGCGCTTGTTTGCTGATTGGACAATGAAAGCCATTCTAACAGGTGTGAGGTAGTATCTCATTGTGCTTTTAATTTGCAATTCTCTGATGATTAATGATGTTGAGCATCTTTGCATGTCTATTAGCTATCCACATGGCTTCTTTGGAGAAGTGTATTCTTGTCCTTTGCCATTTTTTAATTGGACTGTTTGGGTTTCTTGGTAAGTTATACAAGTTCTTTATATTTTAGATACGAATCCCTTATTGATGTCTCAGTGGCAAATATCTTATTCCATTCAGGAGGTTGCCCTTTTGTTTTGTTGATGGCTACCTATGCTGTGTGTAAACTTTTGTTCGATGTAGTAGTCCCATCCATACTTCTTTTTCTCTTATCCAAGAAGATATATCCAAAAATATATTGCTCAGATGTCAAGAGTTTAGTGCCTATGTTTTCTTCTAGGAGTGTTATGGTTTGCGGTCTTAAGTCTTTAATTTACTTTATTATAAAATAGGCTTTGTGGTAGATTTTGCCCAGCTGTACTGTAATGTAAATGTTCTGAGCACGTTTAAGGTAGACTAAGTGATGATGTTCTGTATCAGATGCATTTTAAACTTAACAGAATTTTCCATGGGTTTATGGGCACGTCACCCCATCATAAATTGAGAGGCTTCTGTATGTGTGGACGGACCGGGAGGAGACAGTGTTTTCTCACTGCTGTGAGAACAGGCTCACAAGGCACTTCCACAAACAGGAGGAGAGCTGAGGGGAAACTGGCCCGCCGGGTCTTCGCGTGGCCCCCTCCCCAACCCCACCCCTGCCTGTGTCCGAGTTCTGAGGGCTACATAATGATCCTTCTGAGCAAGGACAATTGAAAGAGTGTTTTAGAACTGTATAATGTTCTTAAAATATCAGGAAACAGTCTCTAGTATCTTAAAATCGGAACAGCTGTGACTCACCTCTGATGAGACTTTTAAGAGTTTCTTCCCTTGTCTGTCCCACCACATGCAGGCTGTAGGTGACGCCCTTGGGGAAAGGTTCCGTGAGGGGAAGCTGCTCTCTGAACAGAGCCCGGCCCTCTCCCCCCTGGTGCTCCGTGTTCTCAGATGTCTTTGCGTTCTGTTTAAAATGTTCTTGTTAGTACATTCCAAGGCTTGAACTCCATTCCTAGTGAAACCTTTCCCTTGTTTACAGGGACTGAAATAGCCACAGTTTGACCTTCTGTTCAGCCTGGGAATATCTGTGGCCATGGGGACACATTCTTGTCCCATGTGAGACTTAGCTGCACAGCAGTTAAAGAAAAGCTCGGGAAACTAGAGACTCCCCACCCAGAGGCCCCTTCCCATTCTCCCCGTGTCAGCCTCCTGTAGGAGGCGCCTGCAGAGGTGCGCCTGGGTCCCCAGGCACCGCTCCTGTCTCAACCCCGGGCACAGATGAGTTTCAGTGCCACATCCCGTTAGTGGTCCATTGTCCGTCTCATTTGCCACACAGTCCAAGTGACTCTCCTGGGGTAGAGGAAAAATGGTTTTAAGAAAAGAATCCAAGAAGATCCTGTGAGAGCTCTTGGAGGAAGTGGGATCAGGAATGGGTGGGGGAAGGAGGAAGAACATGACCAAGCTTTTCAGGAGCCTTGAGGATTGTGTTAGGGATTTGGGTCTGGGGGAGGGGCTGCTTTAGGAATCGGTCATCTTGCTGCCTGAAGCAAAATGGTTGAAGACATTTGTCAGAAACACACCAGGAGAGGCAAACCCATAGTGGTGATGTCAGCAGCTGGCGGAAGGATCTGAGAGCGCCGGGGCTGGGTACAGGAACAAAGACAGGGAAGGGGTCAGGAGCTGTGTGAAGGTTTGCCGAGTCTGAGGTTAGACGTGTTGCCTTTGAGATCATGGCAGAAATGTCCAGGAACTGGTCAGGACTAGTAACGGGCATTTGTTCAAAGAAGGTTGTGAGCTCTGCAGAGAAGAAAGCAGAAACAGACCAGCCAGGCCCCTTACCGTGCACAGCCAAGGGCTGGAGGAGGCGGCAGGGACTTCATCTAGCCTGTGGGAAGGAGATGATCATGTGTGGCTGATGTTCCTGCCTCTTCATTCAGGCCCTGAAAGCAGTATGGCAGCTTTGGTTTCAGACCGCTGCTCTCAGTGCCTGGTAACCACATCCAGTTTCGGCTGCTTTCCTAAGGTGGCCCTCTCCAAGCTGGTGGTGCTCTGTAGGCGGCCGTTGGCAAGGCCCCCCTGGTTTCCAGAGTCTGAAGGGCAGCCAAGTGCTGTCCCCTGTGAATTGTTCCCAAGTATGAACAGCCTCGGTGACTGTTGTTCCTCAGAAATGGTTTCCTGGCATCAACACACAACTTGGGCTCCTGGCACATGGTCAGTCTGAGATGACGTGGAAGGTGTCATTCCAGGCCTGACAAGCCAAGAACTCGGGGTGGGGGGGGGGGGGGGACTGGCTTCACATCCACTTCCTTTAAGCTGGCTTTCCTCCTCCGCTGATAGGTGGTGATTGGGCAGTAGAGCTGGGGGCCTTGTCTCTTCACACTTGAGGGGAGGATCCTTTAGTTACAAGCAGATCAGACATTTGTGGGGATAAGCCCCCTGAAGCCTGGGATCCCTACCCCCGGCCCAGGCACTCTCTCCTGCCACCCTCCCAGGGCTGCTCCATGCTGCACACACGGATAGTGCGATCCCAGAGCCTCCTCCCCTACTGGGGAGAAATCAGAGCACAGTAGAAGAGACGTAAGTTTCAAGAGGGGTCATGCAGACCCTGTTCACAAAGAATCAATCCATCACAGGACACGTAAGCTACACCAAAGACAGGTATGCGCAGGCTGGGCCCTCACCCAGCTCTGGTGAGTAGGGTTGGTCCCTCGATTGTGCTGGGTATCAGGGCTGGCAGAAGAGTCAGGAAGCAAGGCCAGAGTTCCCTTCCTCCTGTCTCAGAAAATCCTGTTGAAGTAGAGGCGGCAGGTGGGGTCAAAGGGGCCACTGAGCTATCACACTGGGGCTCCTGGCTCATGACCCACTGTTGTTAGTTATGTCTGCAAACCAGTCTGTGACGGGGTCAGAGTTCAGCTCCACCAGGCACTGTTCATTCCTGGTGTGGGGAGGAGTCTTTTCTAAGATCACGCCATTCGCTAGGTCTGAGTGTTCACCAGAATGTTTACGATTTCGGGTTTTACTGCTAATAAGTCTAACTTAGGACAATAATATGGGTTTTCAGTAATAATGCTACTTTCTAGCCTCTTCCCATTCACAAATAAGCATTTCCCTGTACAAAATTCTAGTATATGCTGTTTTATTCCAGCATATGCCTCTTCTACAACCACAAATTTGTGAGTCTGGTATGTAGGTAAAATGATGGCAAGAAAAGAAGGGGCCCGGAGAGAGAAAAGTGAACTCTGATGGAACGCGGGCAGTAATGGAGGCTTCCCGGGGCGGCTTCCCAGGGCGGCCCGCCTGTACCCAGTCAAGTAAGCCCAGGCACAACGGGGTGTGCGAGGGAGCAAAGCAAACCCTGGGAGGAGGGACTCTGCCAGTGGCGGTCAAAAAGCCTCAGTGATTATTCCGAAGGCCCTTTTTTCTACCACAGGGCACAAATGGGGGCACTTCTTTGCAACTGCAGAGAGAAAGGAGGTGTTGAAAAGTTTCTAGTAAGAGGAGCTGAATGAAAATTAAGGATTACCTTGGGTAAGACGAATACTCTGGTGTGGTCTTTACTGGCGAGTCAGTAAACGCATTCCACGGTGGCGCACACACGCTTTCGTAGGGAATCGCTGAGAACTTCCCAGACGAGAGTTTCTAAAGCACGAGTTCTCCGAGCACAGCCCCGCAGCCAGGAGGAATTACTGCGCACACTTACTGTGAAGTTTGCTTCCCTCACACATCTCTTTCTCTTTCAGGCTTGAAAAAACCTTGCCCAGTTTTGATCCCTTCAAGACTTTGCCGCAGCCTCTATCACACATCTGGGTTTTTTTTCCCCCCCGAAGAAAATAAATATAATAAAAATGTTTTACTCTTTTACACTGTATAATTGTAAGAAATAGTGTGTTATTTGTGAATGCATGATCTGACATACATTTCTGTACAGTTTGGAGGTATTTTCAAACAGAACATAAAAGATGTCAACAATAAAACCAAGAGTGAATATTTTTATACCAAACATTTAACAGGATGGATGATCGTACACTGGGTTAGATCTTACACAATTTTTGTGCTTGACTTTTGAATGCCTGTACTTAAAAATATCTATTTTTTCCCTCTAAAATAAGCTGCATGTTTGAGGCATGTTTTTAAATATGAAAATTTCCAGAACGTATTGTGAATGTATAGAAATCCGTGCCTGGCCCGAGTCCAGGGTGAGTTAGAAACGTGGTGTTCGATGCTGCAGGACTAGGTGTGCCCTGGTGGTGCGAGGAGAACGCCCCTGCAAGACCACCAAAAGCCCCCAGGAGCTTACCTTGGTGACACGTTCACGGCTGGGCCCAGAAGCCTCTCTCTGGTACAGGTTCCTGATCGAAGTGCGCCCTTAGAAAACCCTGGCCGCTCCACAGGTGAGAAACTTGGTGACACAGGCGTATTACCAACCCCCAGTGCAGGTGCAGAGCCTGTCTCGCTGAAAAGGGCAAACATTGGCTTTGGGGGGCTGGCACTGCCTCAGGCAGGAGCGGAGTGTGCGCCACCTACGTGGCTGCAGGGGGCAGCTCCTGTTTCCCAACTGATTCTGCAAAACATAGGCTGACTGGTGTTCCCAAGTCTTGGCAGCACCGTGCCGAACGAGCCATTTAAAACAGTCTTGAAGGCCGCGTGCACACTGGGCGGCCCATGGAGAGACGGAGCACTGTTTGGCCTGCCTCAAGACTCCTCCAGAACCACAATGTCGGTCTTGCACTGTGAGCTGACACATTTCCAGAGTCTGATAGGTCAGTCTCCCCTCTTTTTATAGAAGAGCCATGTGTAAAAATATATATATTGACCTAAGAATTTCAACTGCTGATATAGCTAAACATGGTCAAGATCTTTCTTAACTGATCTCATGTTGTGCTAAATAAACACTTCAGTGTTTTCATGATTATATGGTCCATTTTGGGTTTCATTCTTTTCCATAAGAAATGATGACCTTGAAAGACTTCTTTGACAGAAGATAAGGGGAGCCAGGGCAGAGGGGCTCTCTCCCTCATAGAAACAAGGCCAAGGGCCCTCAGAGCAGCACGGGGATGGCCGTGCTCATGCCTTCGCCACTGTGCTCTCGGTGAAACTTCTATACTGTTGTTTCTAAGGAAAACAGCAACTTCCATACAGTCTATTACACTTTCACAAATTGCTTAATGGTACTTTTCTATTGTCATTTTTAAAAATAAAGTGCTTATTCCAGCTGTCATGCCACCGTTGGGCAAATTCTTTTTGCACGATCAACCAAGAGCACACCGCACTGCAGACCAGGGGCCAGCAGATTCCCCTACCATTTGCAGGCCTCAACAGAGCTAAGCAGTGGCCCTTGAGGTACGGACAGAGAGGCTAAAGGAGGAGACAGGGCTGGGAGGGTGCGAATGACCCCCACAGATGCTGTGTGCTGGGGAATCAGTGAGCAATGTGGACGCCGCAGGCCATGGCCCTCCCTGGCGCCTTCCTGACCTGGCAGGAGGACCGCAGAGAACCGCACACCTCTGCTGACTGCACATCCACCTCAGCCTACAACGCTTAGCTCCAGATTATCTGAAATCTATAATCACTTACGGTTTCCAGTTAAGTGAGAAGTCAAACCCTAATAGCCGAGGTGATAAAAGCATTTCTCATATATACTCGCCAACCCTTCTTCCCCGAGGAGGAGGAGGAAGGAGGGAAAGCACAGTGCTCAGTTCCAAGTAATGGCAGCCACCACAGACAACTATTAGTCTTGCTGGGCAGTGACCTGGCTTGGTGGTTTGGATCTCCTGTCCCTTTCGCAGAGGAGACCATCACCAAGAGCAGGTCCCCTTCGCAGCCTTCCAATAGCTGGGAGCCCGGGTATAGCAGCAGACAGCCAGCTCTCAGCTTTCTGCAGTCCTGCCCAGGCTGAGGGCCACACCTAGCGCGGCTCCATGACAGACTTGACCTTGACAATGGAGCTTTGCACTCTGACCTTACTCAGAGGCACCAGAGGTTGGCCAGACAGCCTAGGAACTGGGGGTATCACCCCCCCAAAGGAGATTCACTGCCTCTCCTGTCTACCTTGGGCCACCCTCACCCAGTCACTGCCCGAACAGTTACTTCCATAGTCTTTTTCACAAGGGGCCTTGGGATGGCTGGGTGAGTGCTCCAATCACCACCGTGGTGATGGCCGTTAGTGATGTGCAAGTGACAGGTCTGGGTGGTGCTTATGGACTCCGCATACGTTCCCGCTGACCACCCAGACACCAGCTCCACTGCAGTCTGAGAAACTGCCTTTTCTGTCAACTACTGAACAGGAAGAGTGTCTTGGGATTGGGAACTTGGGACAAGAAAAAGCAGGGTTGTTCCCTCTTGCTTACTTTCATAATGTCCTGGTGTGTGGGCTCCACCAAGATGGTAACTAAGCCATCTTTTTCTTTCATTATGAAGCAAACCCTCTCTATTGGGAGGGGAAGACATGCCCTTGTGTACATAAGACTACACAAAACTGGCACCTAACATTAAATGCTAGGCCTATACCTTCCACCTCTAACAAAATTACAAGTTAAAGGAACTTGGAAAGTAAAAGTTAGACTGCCACGGCCTCATATCTAGGCTTCAAACTCACTGGACCCAATGTTTGTATATATGTTGGACCTAATTCTTATGGGACCAACATGCAATTCCTACTGTTCTCATCTCTGAGGCTTCCTGAACCCCAGCACCCCACAGCATCTTTGGGTCCTGAGCTGTGCTGCATAAGGAACATTCCTGAATTTCATGTCTCAGCGGAGGAATTCCTGTGTCAGGCCACAGAAACCAACCAGGCATTTGGGAGTGCTTTGAGTGAGCATGCTCAGTGCTGGGGGTGTGCACATTTCCTATCACTGGGGTCACCACCTACTGCTGACAAAAGCACCCCTTACCCAGCTGCAAGACTGCTGGCACACAGCTGCTCTTCCTCTTCGACTGGTAACCCACTCTGTCACACCCCCACGTGATGTCAATTTTACAGCATTCTTAGAAGGCAAGAAAATATTATCTGAAAACCATATGCAATCAGCTAGTCGAATATGTAAGGCCCCCAAATTGAAAAAAAAAAAAAAAAAACCCCATCAAACTGCCACATTAGAGCTATCTGCCACTGCTGCAGAACCTCCTTGACAGACCAAAATAGCACTAACTCTTCTCTAAACTGGCCTGGCTCTCTAACATTCCCAAGTCCCCAAAGATGCCAACATGCCATGCAAATTCTTTGTTTCATCCCCTGCGCAGCTCTCCAGTAACACCCCGCACTCTGTTTTACCAGTACTTCAGAGTGTCTGCCACACTGATCCTGCTTTATAAAGCAGACGGGGAGAGGTCCTGTTCCTACAAACCGGAACAAACTGCCTGTAAAGACCAGTGAAGCCTTCCACACTCCACGGCTCACACCCACCTCTCACGTAAAATTCGAGTCAAACTCGAACCGCTCTATTTAACCCTAAATTACCAATAGTTGAGAGGCTTAAATTCAACCCTAACTTGTCTTCTGAGCAAAAAAAACGCCTAAATTGAATGAGAAATGATGCTCAAGTTAAAATATCTACCTGGACAAAAGAGCTTTTCCCCCAAAACTAGAAGGCAGGGGGCTTGGGTGTGAGCAGCTCAGCAAGAAAGTTCACATTCTTAAAATAGTCAACTACAAGATAAAGTAGTTCTTGGGTGTTTCTGGATTCAGGCTACAGTTGACTGTCCTCTCCTGCTAGTACTACTCCTCTGTGTTTTCACTTACCTGAAGGTAAGTTTGGAATGAATGTCCTTTGAAGTATAACCCCTGCAAAATTCTGAGTGGCTGAAATTCACTGGCTTCCTTTACAGAGCCTTGAAACCCCAAGGTTTCGGTCACAGGAATGTGTTGGCCCACCTCCAAACCAGGGGTGCTGCACTCGTTTTATGGGCCTATCTGTCCAAAGGGGCCCAGGACAGCAGCCTTGCCACTCTGCTGGAGGGCACCAACCACCTTTATTTCTAATGGAAATCCTTTCATAAAAGAAAATGTGCTTTTGCATATTTAACTACGGCCAGAGGAAGGTCAAAAGCACAGCGCTGGGGCCTAGCCTACCTGTTTCCCAAGGGCCTTCAGTCTGCACACGCACGCTCACGCACACGCCCCAGGACGGGGGCAGGTGTTCTAAGGCTCACTTAGTCCGCCCAGCCCTCCATCTCCCATAGAATGTCTGCTGCTTTCTCAGGAGGGGCCTATAAACACTCACTGGGAAAAGATGGACTTGTCCTACGTGAAGCCCCAAAGACAGCAATACTCGAATGACAGGTCACCTCTGCTGTCTCCATGCACAATACTCCTGCCTTGCTACAGGGCAACAGCGCTGGTCCTGCCTTGTTAACAGTCAATAAAACCTCAGAAAACCCCAAGTCCTCCCCAGAAAGGAATCTTTTCCAAGTAAAAACAGTGGTAAAAAGGGAAGAGGGGACCATCTTCTGTGCCTCGGAAAACTGTCGGTTGGGGGACTTACAACAATTGGGGGATTTATAAATCCAAATGCCCTAGTGCCACATGCAGAATGTTCTTCCTCCTAGTGGTCTCAAACAGCCCCCAGATGCAGTCGAGGGCCATGTACCTGCAGCCCCCCCAATCCTAGCACACCGGCACAGGAGTAACAGGAGTACCTGGCCCTGCACTGCCTTTTTGCTAGTCCTCTGCTCCACAGGTGTCAAGTGCCCCTCTGTCCCCAGAGTCCCACCATCATCAGGCTACACTTACAGGATGTGACAGCAGCATTTTTTACACTTGGTCTAGGCTCAACTATATTTTTAGTTACCCCCTTTTAAAAGCCTCGAAAGACTATGATGAATTATAGATCAAATGCATACAGACTAAACTGTTAATGCACCCAGCCACGCCTGTTCCCACTTATTTCTAAACAGCCAGCAGATCCAGCAGAAAGGAACAGAGGGAAGAACTTGACAGCAACTTTAACTCAAATTTCTGGTGGATGTTTTTAGACAAAAACTGGTAAAAGACTCTTCTTTCTTTTTATTACAATCTTCAAACACAACTGGACGATCAGAATTTCCTATAGAAACTATGCCCCTCCCACAAGTCACCAGATGACCCAATCCCAGTTCTTCAACGTGGGGAGGAATTTCTCTTCCAAGTAGGTGGCAAAGGACATCAAAGCTTAACACAAGAAAAGGCAAGTGATTGAGGTAAAGCCATAGAATTTGCAAAGGTGACATTTTAGTAAGACATTTTATTTCTCTAAATGTCAATTTCCTCATTTCTGAAATAGTTTAGACAAAATAACTGAAACCAACTATGAGGCCAATTCACAAAGTACGGATGAGCACAGGCTTAGCTAGAAACCACTAGTAGTACACGTCGGGCTGGAACACCTTACCTGAAACCTGTGATGGAGGCCTTGATGACGGTCTCCTTGCAAAACAAAGGACATGTTTGAGATGTCCGAAATGCATTTCCAATCTAACCAATGAAACAAATGGTGACAGGTGATACCCCCAAGATGACAACATAGGTTGTTCCTGATGTTGTTTTCCCTCACGAGAACGACTAACAACAATTCATGGAGGAGACACCCCTGAGAGAATTCTAGAACACGGGGTGAGGCTGAAGCTCTCCCCTGCACCAGAGACCAGGACGGACGACCTCAGAAGGGCACAAGGAGCAGCTACACACCTACCACACTGCCCCTCCGCAGGCCACAGCAGCACACCGAGGTTCCCGGAGCTGACGGTTCCTCCAGGGGAAACAAAGTGTCCAGGGTGAACAACAGCTGCCTCAGCGTTGAATCGCTTCTTAGGAGCCCCCTTTGATGTCACCCCGCTGGACTGCGGAGGCTAACCACTCAGAGTCCGAGTGGCGAGAAGGGGAAAGGGCCTTGCAACCACCAGCTCCGAGATCTCGGCAGACCGAGTTCCTACCTGTGGCACCCAAGGGGTCATGCACGGCGTAATGACATTTTGGTCAATGACAGACCACATATAGACGGTGGTCTCATAAGATTATAATGAAGCTGAAAAATCCCTATTGCCTAGTGACAGAGACATCATAATGTAGTACAATACATCACTCATGTGTTTGTGGCAATGCAGGTGGGTATAAACAAACCTAATGTACTGCCAGTGGTATAAAAGTATAGCACATGCAATTCCTATGACATCTAACTTTGTGTAAGTACACTGTTATGTTTGCACAATAAAACCGCCTAACAACATATTTGTCAGGAAATAACCCTGTTGTTAAGCAGCTCATGACTGTAATAACCCCAACCAGCCTTTGCTCATCTGCAGAACCAAGGAGATGTCACAGCCCAACCAGGAAAATCAGCAGAGTGCAGATATGCCTGATTTGGGTCCTGCTTGGATTTGCCAGCCATGAAGCCTGGCCTTCCTTTGCCCCACCCACTGCTGAGTGAAGCTCCCAGCCCTGCCTGACCACAAAGGCTGACAAGAAGACTTAGAAGCTGTGTAGCCCAGCAATGCTCGAGCAGGTGAGAGGCAAGCAGAGCTGACCATCTTCAGAGCCAGTGCCACTCACCTGGGGTTCCTTGGCTATGCCTAGGCAGGGGAGTTACGCCATGGACTCACCCACTGCTGAGAGCAGCTCCTGGCCCCTCCCAAACCAGCAAGTCCCTCCCTTCACCGGCATGGGAGCTGAGTAATAGCCCCAACCATTGCTAAGGGAAGCTCCCAGCCCCAAAGACCAAAAAACCTGGCCAGAACACTGAAAAGTTCAGAGTTTGGCAGGCAAAGCTGTTAAGTCTGCAGTGACAACCCAGTGTCCCTGTCTGGCCAGAGAACTTGAGGCCACAAGGAGCCTTATTGGCTTTGGAGCTGGTTCTCCCACTGCACCAGGCAGGTAAACTAACTTCAAAGCATCACCCATTTAAGGTATTTATGGAAGCATAATGGTTACCATAAGGGAAAAACCTATAGTAGTTACACAAAAGGACACAAAGTCAAAGCACACTGTACCAGAAGATAACAAAACACACAAAAGACCACAGGATATGAAACAGGAACACTAGGCATACAAAATAGCCAGAAAACCACAAAAGCAACCGTAAGTCCTTACCTAGCAATAATTACTTTAAATGTAAGTGGATTAAATTACCCAATCAAAATACAAAGAATAGCTGAAATGGATAAACAAGAACCAAATGCCCGCAAGGAAACTCACTTAAACCTTAACAGGACAGACAGACTGAGAATGACAGAATGGAAACAAATACTTTAAATAAATAGTGTCCAAAGAAAAGTGTAGCTACACTTATATCCATCAGACAGAGACAAAGAAGATCATTATATCATGAGAAAGGGGTTAATCCACCAAGAAGATACAAGTATAAACATTTATGCACCCAACATCAGAGTACCCAAATATATAAAGAAAAAAACTAACAGGGATGAAAGGACATATAAACACCAGTAGGAAACCAGTTGGGAACTTTAATAGCCTAGCCCACTTTCAACAATGGCTATGTCCTCCGGGACAGGTAAATCAATTAGGAAAGAACAGATTTTAACACCACCACAGAGCAAACTGACCTAACAGACACATACAGAACTGGTAACAGCAGAATACTCATTCTTATCAAGCACACATGGACATTTTCTAGGATAAACCATATGTTAGGCCACAAAACAATCTTAGCAAATTCCAAAAGACTGAAAGTATACCAAGTATCTTCTCTGACCACAATGATTATGAAAACTAGAAATCGGTAACAGGAGAAAAACTAAAAAACTCACAAACACACAGAAATTAAACACTCTCCTGAATAACCAATGAATTGAAGAAGAAATTAAAGGAGAAACAAAAAAAAAGCACATTGAGATGAACAAAAACATATCAAAGCTTATGGGATGCAAGAAACACAGTTTTAGGCGGAAAACTGATAGCAATAAACATTAAGAAACAAGATCTCAAATCAGCAACCTAACTCTATGGCTTACGGAACTAGAAAAAGAACAAACTGATCCCGAAGTTAGCAGAAGGAAAAAAAGAATAAAGATTAGAGAATTAATGAAATAGAGAATAGAAAATATTAACAAAAGTAAGAGTTAGTTCTTTCAAAGGACAAAATTGACAAACCTTTAGCTACACTTAACAAGGAAAAAAGAGAACCCAAATCAACAAAGTTATAAATGAAAAAGGAGACATTACAACTGATACCACAAAAATACAAAGAAGCATAAAAGGCTATTACACTACAAGCATACTCTAACAAACTGGATAATCTAGAAGAAACAGAAAAATTCTTAGAAATATATACTCTACCAAGTCTGAAATGAGGAATAAACAGAAAATCTGAACACACCAATTACTAGTAAGGAGATTGAATCAGTAATTAAAAAAAAACCCTCTCAATAAAGAAAAGCTCGGGACCAGATGGCTTCACAAGAAAAATTTTACCAAACATTTAAAGAATTAATGCCAATCCTTCTTGAATTTAAAAAACAAACAAAAAAGAAAACACACCCAAACTCATTTTACAAAGCCAGCATTACCCTGATACGAAAGAAAAAAGAGAATACTACCCAGAAATGAAAACTACCCACCACTATGCCGCATGAATATACAACAGATTCAAAAATTCTTAAGGGACTTCCGCCAAGATGGAGGTGTAGGTGGAAGCACTGTGCCTCCTTGCACAACCAAGTTTAAAAACAACAAAGTTTTAGCAACAAAAACGCAGCCAAACCACAGAAAATTGAAGTATACGCAAGTATGACAACAATGAAACCTTCAGCCAAACCGGTAGGAGGGGCAGAGCCAGCAGCAGAGCAGGGTCGGGCAGGAAAGATCCACCAGACCGACCCAGGCATGCAACTCAGGTGCGCCAGCAACTGTGGGCAGATCCCAGGTGTGGAGTAGGGGGCAGACCCACTGAGGGCTAACCATGGTTACACATTCGTGCGCAGATAAACTGGTGAAGGAGCGAGCGATGAGACAGACTGGGCAGGCCCCAGTGGCAGAAAGCGGCAGAGGGGACTGCCATTGTCCCTCTCTGATCCCACCCCCACCTACAGTGTCACAAACCAGCGACCTGGGTGGCCTCTCTCTGACCCACCCCCACATACAGCATCACAAACCAGTGACCTGCATGGCCCCACCCTGGTGAACACCTAAGGCTCTGCTCCTCATACTTAACAGGCATAAACAGATAAAAATAACTCAGAGCCCCAGAGCCGATAAATTGAAGCGACGAAGAAACAGCCAACCTTTCAGATGCACAGTTCAAAACACTGGTGATCAGGATCCTCACAGAACTGGTTGATTTCAGTCACAAATTAGAGGAACATATGAAGGCTAAACTAATTGAAATGAATGGAAATACACAGGAAACCAATAGTAATGGAAAGGAAACTGGGACTCAAATCAATGGAGTGGACCAGAAGGAGGAAGAAAATGGCCAGACAGAAAAGGATGAAGAAACAAGAATTCAAAAAAATGAGGAGATGCTTAGGAACCTCCAGGACATCTTTAAACATTCCAACATTAGAATTATAGGGGTACCAGAAGGGGAAGAGGAACAGCCACGAACGGAAAACTTATTTGAACAAATAATAAAGGAGAACTTCCCCAATCTGGCAAAGGAAATAGACTTCCAGGAAATCCAGGAAGCTCAGAGAGTCCCAAAGAAGTTGGACCCAAGAAGGAACACACCAAGGCACATCGTCATTACATTAGCCAAGATTAAAATGAAGGAGAGAATCCTAGAAGCAGCAAGAGATAAAGGGACAGTCACCTACAAAGGAGTTCCCATCAGACTGTCAGTGGATTTCTCAAAAGAGACCTTATAGGCAAGAAGGGGCTGGAAAGAAGTATTCCAAGTCATGAAATCCAAAGACCTACACCCAAGATTGCTCTATCCAGCAAAGCTTTCATTTAGAATGGATGGGCAGATAAAGTGCTTCTCAGATAAGATCAAATTCAAGGAGTTCATCATCACCAAGCCCTTACTATATGAAATGTTAAAGGGACTTACCTAAGAAAAAGAAGATAAAAAAGATGAACAGTGAAAGGACAGCAAACTCACAGTTTAATAAGAACCACAACTAAAACAAAAGCAAACTAAGAGGACAGCTAGATCAGGAGCAGAATCATAGAAATGAAGATCACATGGAGGGTTAGCAACAGGGGAGTGGGAGGAGGAGAAGAGGGGAGAAGGTACAGAAGGTACAGAAGTAGCATAGATGATAGGTAGAAAATAGAGGGGAGGGCAAGAATAGTGCGGGAAATATAGAATCTAAAGAACTTGAGATAAACTAAAGGGGGGATGGTGGGGGAGGGGGTGTGTGCAGGGTGGAGGGGAATGAAAGGGGGAAATAGAACTGTAATGGCATAATTAATAAAACAGATTTTTAAAAAATGGGCAAAGGACCTAAATAGGCACTTCTCCAAGGAGGACATACAAATGGCACATAGACATATGAAAAAATGCTCAGCATCACTAGCCACCTGAGAGATGCCAATTAAAACCACAATTAGATACCATTTCACACTGGTCAGAATGGCCATAATAAATAAATCAATAAACAAGTGCTGGCAAGGATGTGGAGAAAAGGGAACCCTAGTGCACTGTTGGTGGGAATGCAGACTGGTACAGCCACTATGGAAAACAGTAAGCAGTTCCCCTCTCCAGAATTAAAAAAGGGTCCTGGCTGGTGTAGCTCAGTGGATTGAACGTGGGCCTGCAAACTAAGGGATCGAGGTTCAATTCCCAGTCAGGGCACATGCCTGGGTTGCAGGCCAGTTCCCACAGGGGGACACACAAGAGGCAACCATACATTGATATTTCTTTCCTTCTTCCCTTCCCCTCTAAAGATAAATAAATAAAACGTTAAAAAAAAGGAATTCCAAACTATACTTCAAAAGACTATATGTACCCCTATGTTCACAGTAGTGTTATTTACAATAACCAAGATTTGGAAACTATCCAAGTGCCTATTAGTAGATAAGTGGTTAAAAAACTATGGTATGGGCCCTGGCTGGTGTAGCTCAGTGGATTGAGCGTGGGCCTGCAAACCAGACAATCGCGGTTCAATTCCCAGTCAGGGCACATGCCTGGGTTGCAGACCAGTTCCCTGCAGGCCAGTTCCCAGCAGGGGACGCATGAAAGGCAACCATACATTGATGTTTCTCTCCCTCTCTCCTTCCCTTCCCCTCTAAAGATAAATAAATAAAATATTAAAAAAAAAAAAACAAAAAAAAAACACTATGGTATATGTACACAATGGAATACTATGCGGTAGTAAAAAAAAGAAGGAATTCTTAGTGTTGCCACGGCCTGGATGGAACTGGAGACTATTGTGCTGAGTAAAATAAGCCAGTCAATGAAAGACAAATACCATGTGATCTCACTTATAAGTGGAATCTAATGAACAAAATAGACTAATAGGCAGAACAGAACCAGAGGCACAGAAACATGGAACAGACCGACAGCTCTAAGCGCAGAGTGGGCAGGGAGAACTAGTTGAAAGAAGGTGAAAGGATTAGTCAGAAAACATAAGCATGACCCTCGGACAGTGGCATGGCTACTGACTATGGGTGGGGGCAGGGCTGGGGAGAAGGGGGGAAAGGGAGAAAAACTGGGAGGACTGTAATACCAGAAAAAATAAAATATTTTTAAACAAAATAAAAAGGACTCCTTGTCATGTGCACAAAGTACTTACTGTTTCAGGTTACAGTGACACCTTTTTTGAGAACAACAAACCTTGTTTTTATAATCCACTACAATTTCAATTTATGATATAAGGACTGTAACAACCAACCCAAGGAACCACTACAGACCACAACATTAATAGAAGAAAAATGGCAGTTCGCCACAGAAGGCTGCAACGACCACAGAGATTTCCTGTGAGGCATCACGACTCTTAAGAACCCATGTACTTGATAACAGCTCTCTTGAGCTTAGCCAGTGATGAGGAGATAAGGACACCCCCCACCAGAAGGACCTCAAAGTCAAGCTCCTTGAGGGTGGGATGTAAAGCTGATATTCAGGTTGCCAAGACAACTCCATCCATCTTTGATGGCATGAGACAATGACTTGCAAATCCAAGAGGCTAAACACTGATTTATCCTTTTAAAAGAAAGTATTAGAAAATCACATGTAGTATATCTTTATTGCTTCACTTGCTAATATAAAAGGCACACCTGTGTTCCAACTGTGAAACCCAGGTGCCCAGCAATGTAGCACAGATCACGGTCTCTAACAACGTCCCAAACCCACACTCTGTGGGCGTTGAAGACCAGAGCTGCCAACGACCATTGCCAAGAACGCAAAGAAACCAACTGAATTCACCAACATCTTACAGCTCCTTCTGCAATGATTTTATTATAAATATGTTATTCTGAAATAAACAAATATGGCATTCAAGACTATCCGCAAACTTGTTCTAAAGGAACAAAAGGAAAAATGGAACCAGGAACCGCTCAGAAGCAGAGATAAACAGCAAAGACACCTGCATGCCAGGCTAAATGTCCTTCCCCCAGGAAGTCCCAGGTTAACATGGAACCACATTTCTCAGCGGCCTAGTCAATGGAAGTAAGCTTCGAGTTCGGTGATGTGTACTTGTTCTGTTACCTGAACTGCTGCTCTCCTCAGTCCTAGGAAGTAGAATGGGAAGACAGTCTTCAAATCCCAGTATCTACAAGACAGACCTTGACTTCGTATTTGTAACTCTTTGCTCACCTACAAAACTTCACTGTTTGCCAGGAGCAATGTCCGAGTAGTCCTTTAGCACTCCGGCCATGTGTTCGTTATGAGTCTTAAACCGTCGCTTTTTCTGGGAAGCAGGCTTTTTCCTTCTCTGAATAGGTGCCTACGGGAAAAGGTAAAAACAGAAACGACAGATACTCAAAGCGGTAATGCAGTAAGGACCTGCTAAGGATGCCCAGAAAGCAGCAGCAAGAGTATCTGACCAGTTCTGCTGCCCAACTCACACACACCAGTCCACAGCATGCTCCCAGCCACAAACAGGAACCAGTGCTTTCGGTTATGACCCTGGGTATGTCTCTACCTAGAGTAAATGGACTGGCACAAAAACTTCCCGGAACTATTCTAGACACTAAGGAGATACAAAGAGAGGTAGCAATGCTTTGATTTTTTCATCACTATCATCTGGTTTAAAAATATATCCATCACCACCAATAAGAAAAAGATCAGAATAGGACAACACACAGAGATATGGCAAAATTGGGAAGTGGGTGGACACACAGACATTTGTAATTATAATTCTCTATTCTTTCCAATACCTGAAATTTTAACACTACATGATAAAAATCGATAAGCTAAACAATGACAGAAAACCATAAAGTGCTGCTATTATACTAATTTCATGGAGATCACTGGTAGCCAGTTTTTTTTAAGGAGTCCTAAAAACTCACTGAAAATATACACAGTCACAAAGAAGGCAAGTTACACAGCCTGATGGCAGACAAGGAGAAGAGAGAGGTACAGCAGCTAGAGTCTAGAGAGCTGGTGAACTACTCCTCATCCAGGCTTTGCCCTTGGACTAACACAGTTAGCTGACTGGCTGGTACAGACAACTTCACAGGTCTTCATTCCACTAGGAACCCCTCCTCAGAACAGGATTTAGCACTACAAAGACAGTATTCTCTGGTTCCAAAGGGATCTGAAAGTCAGCAATGACAATTCAGTGTGATCAGGACTAAGCGAGAGCCAGGCACCAATACTACAGAGCTCACTGGAGCGGGGCATGGAGAAGGTGCACAACTGAAGCCTTAAAGGCCAAGAACAGGACCGGGAGGTGAATATGTGAGCAACTGGCCAAGTTCAGAGCAGCTGGAGCCTAAGAGCAGACACCGCTAGGACAGGGACAGTCAGACGGGGAAAACTCTTACATGCCTGGGGAGCAGCACTTGACGGCAGAGACCTGCTGGCCCTCCATAAGCACATGCTGATCTGGGTTGCGACGGACCAAGACCAGTGGATTAGGGCACAGGAAAAGCTGAGAGGGAGCACTGACTACTGGTTCTTCAGAGAGAATGGAAGGCGGGCTAACAGTTCAAAGAACAGAGGAGGGCATTTCTTTCTAGCGATTACATACCACTTTCTTTGGTCCGGATTCCTGCATGGAAGAAATACCCTGTCGCTTCAGATATTCTTCAATTTTCTCCTCGTCCATTGAATCCACAGTGACACTCCTCCACAGTTTCTGAAACTCTGTACCAATAAGACAGTAGTTAATTGTACAACAGATGTTTACAAACTACTGCACCTCAGTGATTAAAATTCAGGCTTCAATATAACCCCCTCCAGCCTACAACAGCACATCTGAGATTTCATTATAAAAACAAAGGAAGTAAAACAACTTTCAAATTCTGGACAATGAGCAGCAGAAGGGCCTGAGAACTCGATCTGCAATCTTGCAGACCAGATGGGTAATCTTCTACTTTGAGAGTCTGGTAAATGAAGGGCCATGTGCATAAGGCCTCCCTCCCTGCTTTCCTGGGGAGGAGAGGCACTCGACACTCTCCTTTTATTCCAAAAATCAGTTCCTTCCATTGACACAGTTCAAATCCCTGCTCATCTCCCCTGAGCTCAGTACACTCCATTTCTTCTCCTACTGGTAAAAGATGCATAGGGACCATGGGAACCAGTTTTATGCTGAAACGAGGAGCTGAAACAGGTCACAGCCAACCCTTGAACAACATGGGTTTGAACGGCCCGGGTCCACTTAGACACAAATTCTTTTCAATTAAATACATTAGAAAAACTTTGAGATTTCCAACAATTTGCAAAAACATGCAGACAAACCATATAATTTTCTTAACATTTTCTTTTTTCTAGCTTATTTAATTGTAAGAATACAGTATGTAACACATATACAGAGTATATGTCAACTACTTATATTATCAGTAAGGCTTCTAGTCAATAGTAGGGTATCAGTAGCTATGTTTTGGGGGAGTCAGAAGTTACACTTGGGCCCTGGCTGGTGTAGTTCAGTGGATTGAGCGTGGGCCTGGGAACGAAAGGGTCACCAGTTCGATTCCCAGTTAGGGCACATGCCTGGGTTGCAGGCCAGGTCCCCAGTAGGTGCTGTGTGAGAGGCAACCACATATTGATCCCTCGTACCCCCACCCCGCCTCCTTCCCTTTCTCTCTCTCTAAAAATAGATAACTCCTTTTTAAAAAGTTACTCTTTTTTATTATGTGTGTGTATGTGTGTGTGGGGGGGGGTTGAAGCTTGAGTTCCCGTGTCGTTCCAACTTCAAGTAAATTACACTGCTCACATGTAAAGATGTTACAGTATACTCCCTCCTGCCCTCTGAGCTATTGTTGTCGTCAGTTTTACTATTACTTATGTGCTAAACACAAAATATACATATATTTTTAAAGATATTATTTTTATTTATATTTAGAGAGAGAGAGGAAGGGAAGGAGAGAAACATCAATGTGTCGTTGCCTCTTGTGTGCCCCCAAGTGGGGAACTGGCCTGCAACCCAGGCAGGTGCCCTGACTGGGAATCGAACCAGTGACACTTTGGTTCGCAGCCTGCACTTAATCCACTGAGCTATGTCAGCCAGGGCAAAAACATATTTCTAATATTTTTGTTTTAAGCAGCTATCTTTCAGAACAATTAAATATTTAACATTTTCGGGGTAGAAAACCATGCACTTCCTATTTGCCTTCATCTACCCCATTTAGAGCACTCTCACTTATTTGCATGGACCCAAGTTACTGTCTAGTACCACATCCCTTCTGCCTGAAGAACGTCCTTAGTGTTTCCAGGACAATGAATTCTCTCGTTCTGTAATGTTGAGAGTGTTACTTTGAAAGCAGTTCTCCTTCATTTTTGAAAGACTTTTTGCTGACTATAAAATTCTCAGTTTAAAAGTTTTTCCCTTTTGGCCCTTAAAATATAGCACTGCGCTGCTTTTGGTCTGCACTGTTCCAAAGGAGCAGCTTTTTCCTCCACCTTCAACACTGTCATCTTCATTCGCCAGCAGTTTGGATATGATATGCTTTTCTGTTGTGTTAAGCAATTACCTTGTTTCAGGTATTCTCTGGGTTTCAGGTATTCTCTGGGTTTGTTGTCTATCACTAATTTTGGAAAGTTCTTAGCCATTACAGCATTTTTTTCTGTCCCATTCTCTTTCTCTTCTCCTGAGATTTTTAATTACACATTCAGAACACTTTACAGTATCTCAAAGCTAATGGATGCTCTTATTTTTTCATGTTTTCCTCTTTGTATTTCAGTTTAGATCATTAGCACTGGCCTATCTTCAAGTTTAAAGATTCTTTCCTTGGTTATGCCAAGTTTACTGACAACCTTATTGAAGACATTCTTTGTTCCTGTTACTGTGATTTTCATTTATGGAACTGTCATTTGATTTTGTTATGTTTATCTCTTATGCCAAAATATCCTACCTGATCATGCATGTTGTATGCCTCTCCTACTGGAGGACTTACCACATTAATCAGCTATTTTCAATTGCATGTGAGAGAGCTCCAATATCTAAAGTGTCTACGAATATGGTTCTGTCAATTCCTTTGCCTTGAAAGTACACTGCTTTCCCATTTCTTTTTATGCATTTTTTTTTGAAAGCAGGATATCCTCTGTAGGACAGCAGGGAGTGCAGTGAACAGTTTTCGTGCCTGGATCGGGGCACGCCTTTCCTTCTGCTAGATCTTTTGTGTGCAGAGGGTCATTTACTGTCAGGACATGAGCTTGGTTTGGAATTTGTTATGGCCATAGTTACCCATAATGCACCACAGGTTTTAAATTCCTCCAGCCATACCTGTGTTTAGGATGGAAGTTCATTTTCAAATAAAGTCTGTGGAGGTGGGTGCAAATCCCCATGTGTCTGCAGACCCCAGAGGTTCTATATTCTCTTGCTACTTTACACTAAGCCTTTAGCACTTCATTAAAAAATTCAACCAAAGTCTTCTGAGCAGTGTTCATTTTGGGTGTGGCAGGTAAACAAGACCTTCCATTCCATCTTTTCTTAGAAGTGTCTGCCTTTCCTTACTTAGACTTCGGGTGAGGCAGTGGCCCTGCAACCTCAGGTCTCTGCTGGATTCAGGAAGACCTGACCTGTGCAGCTGCCTGGGGTCACTGCTATTGTTGCCGTGGGGTGGGCACAGTGCCTTGTTCATTCTGTGTGAAAGCCCCAAGTCCCAACTGCCTGCTCTTTAGCCAAACTTTAAAAACAGTGTGCCTAGCTCTGCTTGCTGTAGGTATATGACAGAAAATAGCTTCAGGTTAAACTTCCCAGACAGCAACAAAAACATTTTTCTAATTCTAAGAAAGCACGCAAAATTGTTTTAAAATGTATACCATAACCAGAATTTTAAACATCAAATTTACCATAGCTAGTGAAGGAAATACATCACATATAAAAGAACAGTTCTGCAATTTTAAGCATGACTTGTTAAATTCTATCAATATGTAAAAATTATATTAATTAATTTAGTAGTGTTATAATTGTATACCAATTAAACTATAAAAATACATGATAAAAACACCTTTTACAGAATGGTAAATTTTATTCAATACACTTTTTACAAAATCTCTATGTTACCAGCACTGTAAAATCAGCTCCTTGAAAATTAAAACTACTTTGACTTTTCTGCTTGATATATACAGAGCTTATATACTTGAGGCTTCTCATGACACAGTCACAAAGTCAACGATACCTTCTAGAATAGTGAGAGCAATGGTCTAAAGAGCTAATCTGTACATTGACATACCACCAAAATATACAGGGTCCGGTAGAAGTAATGCCTACTTGAGTGTGCTTGGTAGGGCGTATATGGGTGTAATAATTTATAGTTTAATTTGAACACCTCACCTAAAATATCATATGGTGTGCTTGAGTGTGATATTGTTATAAGTTACAGAATTACATGCTTATGATTTTATAATAAAAGGTTCTGTAATTAAAAAGGGGCATTATTTGTGCCAGACTCTGTATATACAACACAAATTTTTATGGCACAAGAGACTTGCCAGTATATTAAAACAAAATTCAACTTCCGTTTGCTAAAAGAAATATCACTGGAGGTATTTTCAAAACAAAATCCCTGAATCTGATGTATTCAAATTATTCAGAACTCTTCGTTGTATTTTTTTTTTCAATAAAACATTTCTCCTTTAATCCCTGCCTTTTCTTAGCTCAATGCTGTTGCAATGTTTAAATATTACATCCTCTCTGTAAATGTATTACAGCTGCATAAATACTTAAAGATGAACACTGAAAGGGAGGCCTACTTTTAGAGGCAGGGTCTCAGAGGACCTCGAATCTAATTACGTTTTAATATATGTGGGGAAAGAAAACACCCAATAGACAGAAGTACTAAGAGGAATAAGCTGTTCTCCTTTAGTACTATAAAACCAATGAAAATTGGGCGGGGGGTGTGGGATGGGAGAAATAGATAAAAATGTACTTGAAAAATAACTAAATAAAATTTATTTAAAAAAAAAACAATGAAAAAAATACAAATTAAAATCAAGATAACCTTTATTTTCTACGAGGCAGGCAAAGACAACTAAAAACATCCAGTGCTGGTGAGGGTAAAAAATGGATACTTCTCATATGCTGCTGGGAGGAGGTAAACTGGTCCAAAGAACCTGTTCAAACTTTAAGTATTAGGCAAGCTGTTGAAAAAATTTAAATATGCCTTATGTTTTGCCCCAGCAATTCTACTTTAAAAAAAAATTTATTTATTTATCTTTAGAGGGGAAGGAAAGGAGAAGGGGAGAGAAACATCAATGTATGGTTGCCCTTTGCGCATCCCCTGCTGGGAACCGGCCTGCAACCCAGGCATGTGCCCTGACTGGGAATCTAACCTCGATTGTCTGGTTCGCAGGCCCGAGCTCAATCCACTGAGCTACACCAGCCAGGGCTCAGCAATTCTACTTTTAAAGAACTACAATAAGGAGACCAACAGGCAAGTGCATATACACTGATGTGCAAGAATTGAGCATTATTTGGAATAGTATATAAAAAAAATAAAGTAAAAACTAAGTTTCTACCTGTGGAACAGCACAAAAATGTTTTAAAGTACATTAACAAAAATAGAATAGCATAAAAACATTTTAAAAAATGACCCAAATCAGCCCCAAGGAAGTAGCTACTGGGAAGAGTCCTACTTCTAAGGATAAAGTTGAAACTGTTTAAGCTCCAGGCAGAAAAGAAGATGTTACCAGCAATGAGGGAAAACTCGGACTGTCACCAGGAACCCCGACCAACACGAAGTGACTGCAGAGTGTCCACGGGGATGTGGCTCAGACTGCTCAGGGGACTGTTTGTTGCTATCTGTCTAATCGAATGCAAAACTACAGATCCAATGAGTCAATATCCAGACAGCTAAGCACAGGTAGATTAAGTAATGAGGTAATAAGATTGAAATGTCTAGTATTTTGGTGAATATTTCATATTTTCTACGTTAACTGCAACAGCTAACATCACATGACTGTTACTGTTATGCCTACTACATGCCAGGTTCTAGTCCAAGCTCTAATCACTTTTATTTATATTAACTCATTTAATCCTCCTAAGAACCAAGAGGTGCAGATACCATTATTCCTATTTTATAGATAAGAACTCTCAGACAGTGAGGGTTTACTACAAGTATTTTACCTAAGCTAGTAAAGAGACGAGCTAAGATTTAATAAACCTACAGTTTAACTACTCAGACTATCCTCTCAACCACTGCATTTTATACTTCCTCTACGTGGATAAGATTTTGATTTAAGGAAATACTAAATAAATGCCTTTGTGAAATAAGACACGTATCTAGTTGTATGGAACCACAAAAGGCCCCACAAAACAACAGTGATCCTGCAAAAGAACAACAAAGTTGGAGGCATCACGCTACCTATTATGAAACTATACTGTGAGTCCATATTTAACGAAACAGCATGGTACTGGCATAAAAACAGACACATAGATCAATGGAACAGAACAGAGAAGCTACAAATAAACCCATACTTTTATAATCAATTAACATTCGACAGAGGAAGAAAGTACATACACTGGGCTAAAGTTAGTTTATTCAATAATTAGTGTTGAGAAAATTGGATATATGCAGAAAAATGAAACTAGACCACCCTCTTATACCACACACAAGAATAAATTCAAAATGGATCAAAGACTTAGTGAGAACACAAAACCATAAAAATCATAGAAGAAAACAAAGGCAGCAAAATCTCAGACATTGCTCATAGCAATATCTTATCAGATATAACTCCCTAGGTAAGGGAAACAAAAAAAAATAAAATAAAATAAATGGGACTACATCAAACTAAAAAGTTCTTCCACAGCAAAGGAAAACATCAACAAAATAAAAAGACAAGCCATAGAATGGGAGGACATATATGATGATACATCTGGTAAGGGGTCATTATCCAAAATTTATGAAGAACTTAAAGCCCTGGCTGGTGTGGCTCAGTGAATTCAGTGCTGGACTGCAAACCAAACAGTCAACAGTTTGATTCCCAGTCAGGGCACATGCCTGGGTTGCAGGCCAGGTGCCCAATAGGATTGTGCAAGAGGCAACCACACATTGATGGTTTTCTCCCTCTCTCCCTTCCTCTCTGTCTAAAAATAAATAAAATCTTTAGAAAAAATAAATTAAATAAAAAAGAAAAAGAACTTACAAATCTTGACATCAAAAAACAAACAACCCAATTAAAAAACTGGACAAAGGACCTGAATAGACACTTCTCCAAAGAGGACATACAGATGGTGAACAGACATATGAAAAGATGCTCATTATCACTAATCATCAGAGAAATGCATATGAAAACCACAATGAGCTCTCATCTCACACCTGTCAGAATGGCTCTCATCAATAAATCAACAAACAAGCGCTGGCCAGGATGTGGAGAAAGGGGAACCCTTTTGCACTGTTGGTGGGAATGCAGACTGGGGAATACACTGTGGAAAGCAGTATGGAGATACCTCAAAAAATTAGAGATGGATCTGCCTTTTGACCCAGTGATTCCACTTTGGGGAATATATCCAAAGGAACCCAAAACACTAATTCAAAAGAGCATAAGCACCCCTATGTTCACTGCAGCATTATTTACAATCACCAAGATATGGAAGCAGCCCAAGTGTCCATCAATAAATGAGTGGCTAAACCTCATCTGTGGGACATTTACACGATGGAATACCATTCAGCAGTACAAAAGAAAAAAATTTTACCCTTTACAACAGTGTGGACAGAGAATGTTATGCTAGGGCCATCAAGGAACATGTACAAAGGACACATGGACAAAGCCAAATGGGGTAGGTGCGGGGGTGGGAGGCAGGGGTAGGTGAGGGTTGAAGGCATGATGTGGTGCAAATGGAGACAACTGTGCTTGAACAACAGACGATATGAAAATAAAAAGAGCATTATGCTAAGTGAAATAAGCCAGAGACCAACATCATTTCCCTCATATGTGGAATCTAATGAACAAACTGAACTAACAAGCAAAATGAGACAGACTCATAGGGAGCAGGATGACAACTAAGGAGGTAGGGGGAGGTTACAGGATAAAAAGATTAAACAAAAAGAAAAAGGAGACATGGACAACAGTGTAGTGACTGAGGGGGAGGGGGCATAAGAGGATTAAACTGTAATGGAAAAAAAAATTTTTTTCATAAACTCATCTGATTGGCAACCTTAAAAAACGGGACATATAACTAGGTCCAACTACTCTGTGTTCGTTACTACATAATAAACCCTCTCCCTACTTATGCTATACCTGTTTTAGGACATGTGCTTCTATTACAGATGGAATAAAGGATGACTCTTCTAAGACTGAAAGCTTGCTCACAAGATTTCTTCTTTATAGCTAAGACTGCCACCTAGTGGGCTAAAACAAAAAATCTATTGATATAATCTAGACAAAGCACTGTGAGGAGTAAAATAGAAAAAAGACAGAAAAAGAAAAATAGACAAATGTTAAGATACGCATCAACTTCCAGTGGGACTTCTCTGGAAACATACTTTCCACAATCAACAGAAGCACAGTTTTTAAAAATTAGTGCTTTATGCAATACTGACACTTTCAACTACAAGAACAATGACTTCCTCCCGAGGTTCTTGTCGGTGGCTGTTCTCCACAGGACCGTACAGCACTGCATGGACACCTCAATAACAATATGCAACATGATGTACTACCTGTGTCCCCAAGTCATTTCCTCCTCAGCCTATAAGCTCAAGGGCAGAAACTCTATTCATGTTAAGATCCCTTTTATCAATGAATGTGCTCAATGTAAAAATGCATGAAAAAGGGTGAAAACAATGTAGTTAATTTTCCTCTATCTTATAAACATAAGATGCACCTTTAATAGAGTTCTCAACCCTGGTGATGTTCTCCCTAGTGAACCTCTGGTAAGGTCTAGAATCATTTCTGACTGTCAAAACTGAAAAGAGAGTACGCTACTGCATCTCAAGAAGCCAGGGATGTTGCTAAACATCCTGTAGTGCACAGTGACAAGCCCAGCATCAAAAATCATTCAGCTCAAAATATCAATACTGCCAAGGCTGAAAAACCCTGCTTCCTCCCAAACATCTTTCCTGGAAGGTATACAGATAATGAAAAATACCAATTTACAATAATAAACTGAACCTAGAATCTGTTTTACATAAAAAATCTTTTTATAATGTTTTAAAACACACTGGATTTTCTAGAAACATACAATGTGTAATGTACATACAATATAGTATGATTAACCTTTGTAAATAACAGAAAAGTTGCATTTTGTATTTTCTAGATCTTTACGAAGAATTCTTTATCATACTTATGAAAAGCATAAATTATGACATATAAGTTACCAATGCACCAGATCTGTATTTCCATTTGTAACTACCACATAGTGGACGGAAAGAAAAAAAAGGATTCCATGGAAAGTAACCTCACAGGGTGATCTGATCATGAATTCCTAACTGGGCAGGTCATGGTGGCTAGCCACATAACTTTAGTAAAAGGCTTTAGCTTTGTCTTCAGCAAGCCCTGCCCACTGATTCTGTGCACCCAGGTTAACACACCTCTGACAGTTCTCTTTTCAGACCCTTCCTTCTAAAGTGTGACCTCCCTCAAGAGGGCACAGTATCTTGTTAACTACCTTAGAATCCAATCCCTCCCACCCCTTGCTTTCTCCCACCTTCATGTAATCTTCCTTAGTTCCAAATGCATAAAAGCTGCTGCAAACTGTCATTTCTTGGAAGCATTTTATGTGTACTCAGGTCTTGTTTCCAGGTATATCCTCTGTCTCAAACAAATTCTGATAAAAGTTCTCTATAGGTTTAGATGTTTCTTACATCAATAATCCCCCACATTTAGCAAAATAAGTGAGGAATATAACAAGATACTACTAATTTGTGGGAGCTGCTGGGGTAGTGTTCACATGAAGATGTGGGGAGAATGGCATGCTCTGAGACCAGGGAAGATCCCTGCCCCTTCCCACATACTTTGCCCTGTGCATCCATGCCACCTGGCTGTTCCTGAGTTACATCCTTTTACAATAAACAGTAATCTAGACTCCAAGGATGCCCACTCTTGGGACATCCCCTCTCAGGAACCAGCCCCATTTCTGTGAGAAGCCCAACCAAGTGCTCAGCCAAGCCAGCAGCTGCAAGCCATCCTGGGCGTCCAGTCCAGCTGAGCCTTCAACACCAGCTGCCATTTGACCACAAACACATTCAGAGATACCAGACTTTTTTTATTTCTCTGGATGAAAAAGTACTCAAAGGGAAATGTTTTGCCCATGTGGAAGAGGTGAAACAAAAATGACAGAAGCACTAAAACACACCAAAATCTGTGAGTTTAAAAACTGTTCTGAGCAGGGAGGGAAAGTCTCTCTAGGTGTACTGCATCAAATGGACAGTATTTTGAAGGTGACTGAAGCTTAAACATGTAAGACTAAACATACAACTTTTTATAAATAGTTTTTTGTTCCCCATATATATAAAATATCAATTTTATATTGTATCAATATAATTATAATTATATATAATTATATCAATACCTCCCCCCAAATCAATTTCCAAGTAATAAGGAGAATACATCATACGGTAAGATAATATATAAATTGACACTCAGAACTGACTCAGAAGACTAAAACCAACTGTATGCCCTCTACAAAGAAAATATCTAAAACAGAAGGCAGGTATAAAGTAAAAGAATGGGCCAAAATATATCAATTTTCTTAAAAGGTACAGGTGTTAAGATAGTAATATGAGATAAAGCTGGACTGCAAGTAAATTAATATGACCACGAGTGATATGTTACAATGACCATAGATATACTTCTTAAACTAAAAACGTCAGGACCGTTTTAAACCAAAAACGGTGCAGGAAAATATATGAAACAGTA
Organism: Artibeus jamaicensis; assembly: GCF_021234435.1. Classification (NCBI taxonomy): domain Eukaryota; kingdom Metazoa; phylum Chordata; class Mammalia; order Chiroptera; family Phyllostomidae; genus Artibeus; species Artibeus jamaicensis. The sequence continues at coordinate 13,897,831 of NW_026522056.1, read as the reverse complement.
ACTAAAATTCAAAATATAGGTATCACTCATTTAAGTAGAAGACAACACACATGTAGCTTATATCCAATTCTATAATTACAACAAAAAAATCTTTCTGAAAATATACATTCCAAAATACTGGTGTAACTTTAATTTTTCTAATTTATGTTAAAATTGTATTTCTTTTCAATAATTTAACAGGGAAAAATTACATATAAAATGGAGAAAACTAAAACTTTCCATAAAGTTCTGATAATTGTGATATTTTTCATAAAACCATAATAACTTTATACAAAACTATGCTTTCTAAAAATTGTTCAAGACTTTCCAATGCTTTTTATAATTTATTAATTTATTTTCAGCGAGAGGAGAAGGGAGAATGAAAGAGAGGGAGAGAATTATCAACGTGCAAGAGAAAACACCGACTGGGGCCTCTCCTGGGCGCCGCAACCAGGACCAAACCCACAACACAGGCGCGCGCCCCGAGGGGGAATCAACTGGCGATTGTGCACTCTCTGAGATGACACCCAACAACCATGACACACTGGTCCGGGATGCAATGGGTTGCATAAATGGCACTGAGGCATCTGTCAGTGAAGGCAAAAATCCCACTGATCTGATCCCATCCTTTCTGTTACTATAAAGCTTACAAGTGTGGTGATTTAACACTAGAACACAGAGCAAATTCTCTGTATTATTTTGTTCGTTCCACTGCTTCAGAAAGACCTCTAGTTCCCATTAAAAAGGAAAAAAATAATCTCTTTATCTAATTTGATAATCAAAATAGTAAGTTACTTGAGAGTATCAGTTACTAACAAAAGTTTATTTACTTTCCCATCCTGCATCAAGCTTTCATGTCAGGATAAAGTAATATTTGTGAAATAAAATAATCAGGAAACTCCTCTTTTGCTACAGCTGGGCTATAAAGTATAGCAAACCATAAGCTGCTATGCCATGACTGCAAGTGCAATGAACAGAAACTTTCAAACTGCATTCTGAGAACGAATGTTAGGAGTTAGTAACTCTGTTCTAAGAGATGACAATGCTAAAAAACAAATAAGAAGCAGTACTGTAATATATTATAAATTTTGTGACACACTTGCAAACTAAAGAAAGTTCGCATACAGAAAAGGCTTACCTTCGTCCACAGAAAACTGACAGCTCTTATCATTAAAGAAAAGAATTTTCTTCTTATCAGGACGACTTACAAATAGTATCTGGTCCCCTAGAGCCTTAAAGATAAAGAAAATTTTTTCAGTTAACTCTCCAAATTACCTCACTACCACCACCACCACTTTTTTTTTTTTACAACAACGAAGTCCCATTTCTTTTAACCCTCAGTACACCACCAGGGTCCACTAGACCCAATTTTAGCGCTTGACTTTCCTTCTTGAGCAGTTCTGACTATTTTTAAGGATTGCTATTTAAGACTTTTATTCTTAGACACCTTCCAAAGTACAAAAAGAAAATTTACTTATTTTTTAAAATCAGAATAAAAGTCAGTATATGTGGCAATTATGATTTGGGTTCATTGGACCCTTCTATTAATCTAAGAAAAATAGTAGGATCTTAGTGTTTTTACTTTTCTTCAACCTTGAAATATTTTGCTATTTCTTCATTACATCTCAATTATTTCCAATAATGCTTTAAAAAGCTAAAATAAGAAAATGAAAGAATGATCAAATCACCTAGGACTGTGAGGCAATAGTGAAATAAAGAGCCATGTTTCAGTTTTTTTTATTCCATCGCCGAAAGTATTACACCATCTCTCAAGAAGATATAAAAGACCGAAGAGTCTTTGTCTTTTAGCTTTCTTAAAGCACAGCAAACAATTCAGAAATTATTTTCGACTACTCAGAGCAATGGCAAGAACACTGACACAAGATATTTCACTATTATTAATGCATGAGAACAAAAATGCAAAAAGCCTGCAAGCACACTCTGGACTCTAACGATGACAGTAAAATTCATCGCAGAAATAGTCTCCAACTATGAGTATTTAAATGACAATACCACAGATGAATACTCTCAAGCTACAGGATCAACAAGTAAACAAGATATATCTAAGGAAATAAAATATTTTTATCCAGTTAGTTATTCAACAGGAAGGACTTCATTGCACAATTTATGTGGTAAGACCCTCTGCTACCTCCCTTCGCTAAGAGGACATATATTTCCATCTTCTTGACATGTGTTTGCCACAACATACTTGATACAGAGGTTTGCTCTGCTAAGTTTTTTTCTTTAATCCTCACCGAGGACATTTTTTTCATTGCTTTTTTTAGAGAAAGGAAGGGAAACTGATGTGAAGGAGAAGCATCAACTGGCTGCCTCCTGTACACACTCAGACCAGGCTCGAACCCACAACCCAGGCATGTGTCCTGACTGGGAATTGAACCCGCAACCTTTTGGTTACAGGTTGACACTCCAACCAACTGAGCCATGCTAGCCAGGGCACTATACTAAATCCTTATTAAAATTTCTAGTTAAGCTGTTTTTCATCATCCCTTTATTCTTACGTAAATTATTCATGACATGACAAAATACTTTTTAAAATAATAAAACAAACTTCATTGGACCCAGGTGGTAAGAACAGAATAAAAATTGAGTTTCAAGCAATTCTGAAACAATCCCGCCTGAAAATGACATAGACTGCATGCTTTTTACCACCCCTTCATCTCTAATCCTTAGGGAACAGAGCCACTGAAGATAAGGTGTTGAAGTAACTTACACCACAAAATTGTTTGAAATAGAATAAGCAATTATCAGTTTACAGCACTGTTCTACTTTAGAATGCAATGAAAAGTCTACTGCATAGTAATAATACATGAAAATGGGAAAGAAAGAACAGAGCAGGAAGTGCACCTAGCACTCTTGACCGTTACGCTAAAATCCAGCTATAACGTGCTATGTTTTAACATGCTATAATGTACACAATTTATAAACTTTGGTCACATTTTCAACATTTGTGCAGGTTAAGTTTAGACCCTTTTAAGTTAAAAATATTAAAAGGGTTCTGCTTCTAGCAATGGCCAAGTTACTCCTAAGGGACCCAACCCTCCCACAGAAAACTACGATAAGCTCTGGATATTTTTTTAAAAAGTAAAATAGCTAAGAACAAAACAGATCTTATGCCTTCCACCCACTGCAGAAAAGACAATTTGGAGTGGAGTCTGGTCAAGATAACTACCCAATTAAAAACAAAACAAACAAAAGCATTCTCTGGAGCAATGAAACAGAATCCTGAGTTGCCCAGACTGCTGTGGCTCAGTGGGTTGGGAGTCATCCTGCAAACCAAAAGGTCACTAGGCCAGGTCCCCGGGTAGGGGTGTGCAAGAGGCCACTGATCAATGTTTTTCTCCCTCTCTTTCTCTCTCCCTTCCTCTCTTTCTAAAAACAAAACCTTAAAAAAAAATCCTGAGGCTTTATACATATGGTTCACAAAATTCAATATGCAACAAGTTTATTAGATATATGAAGAAACAGGAAAACATGGCCCGAACTCAAGAGACAGTCAGTGCAGACAGGTCCCAGGATAAAATCAGAAAAGAAGGATATAAAGCAGCTATAAGAAACTGCATTCAAGGAGATAATGGAAAATAAGCCTGTAATGAATTAAAAATTTTTCGACAAAGAAACAAACCATAAAAGAATAAAAAGTGTAGAAATAAAAGATACAATCTCTAAAATAAAAAGTTGCCCTGGCTGGTGCAGCTCAGTGGATTGAGCACTGGGCTGTGAACCAAAGGGTCACCGGTTCAATTCCCAGTCAGAGCACATGCCTGGGTTGTGAGCCAGGTCCCCAGTGGGGGCCATGTGAGAGGCAACCACACATTGATATTTCTCTCCCTCTTTCTCTCTCCCTTCCCCTCTCTCTAAAAATAAATAAAATCTTTACAAAAACCTTAAATAAATAAAAGTTCACCAACTGGGCTTAACAAATTAGAGGTAAAGAAGAAAAGTCAGTGGACTTGATACTAGATGAACAAAACAAACAAACTAGAGGCTAACAAAATATATAAATAGCCTCAGGATGTAGGACACACCAAAAATTCTCATAACGTGTGACTTAATTCCCGAGAGGTGGAGGGGAGACAGTTCTACTCTACAGGTAACAAAAAGACTGACCCTACTTAGAGGTTAGCGTCCATCATCATCAACTGTGAAAAACAGAGACTGGCAGCCTTTCCAGGTGAGTTCCAAATTCAAACTGGAAATGTAACCTCTATGACTCCTACTGACAGTCCCTTTAGGAGCTCAAACACCCAGCTAATTAGCCGATGTTTTTGTGTTTTAATGTGTCTGGTTCCTCACGTTGACAGTGTCTACTAGCTCTGTAGTTCTCGTATACAAACATAAAAACTTCTGAGAGGAACACTTATGCCTTGAGGAGAACCTTCCAGAAATATTCCAAAGAGTCAAACAAGCGCACGCACCGCCACCACAACAGGAAGTGGTCAGAGGCACACGACAATGGCTACGACAATGGCTAAGCTCTGTCCTGCTCTGCAGCAGGACTTCCAAATTCTCAACTGCCTCACCACAACCCCAAGTATATACAATGGAGGCTTTCAAAGTGAAAATTAAAAAATTCTTACTACTTTTTAAAACCAAGATGACATTACTTTTTTGTTGAAGGTAGTGGGATGGCACTGGTTAACAAAATGATACGGGCTTCAGGCACACAGTTCCACAGCACATCACCTGTAGACTGTGCTGGGTGTTCTCCATCCCAAGTCAAGTCTCTGTCCACTACCATTTATCTCCCCATACCCTCTCCACCACCTCCCCCACCCCCCCAATGACATTACTAATTCAAATCATATAAAAGCATAGAAAGAAGAGAGAGGTCACCTTGACAGCTTTCTGGGAATTGGGCAGTCCTTCCTCTATGTCTTCTAAAAGAATTCCTCCTAAGCCTCTCTGGTCATGCTTATCTAAGAGCCTCAGCAGGGCTTTCTTGTCCTTTAAGTTGTACTTGGGCTTGAAGGCGTACTTCCCATCTATTACTTCAATTTTGGGATTATTGACTAATGCCTATAACAGTGACACAATTGGGATATGTTAACAAAAAGAAACTTTATATATACATTCTTAAGTTCTACTAATTATTTTAAAAATACACTCCCCAATACAATGGCAAATTAAAAGTATCTTATGAATATCAACTAGCAGATCTATAATACTGGACATTCAGGATCCAAAACAATGTACTATAGAGATCAAGATGGTGCTCACTTTTTATAAAGGAAACGGTTTATTATTTACATAAATTCTTTGGATGAGAAAGAAATCATTTTATCACAACTGTTTGAAGAAAGCTGTACTCATATTCCTTTTGGAAAACCAAAGAGGAAAGAATCAATACAACATCTATTAACATAAACGAAGTGACTGGGTATTGCCCATCTGCCTCCGAAATACAGGTTATGGTATGCTGGCTTTAAAATGTCAGAAGCACTACCCTGTGGTCAGGTGAGTCTGCCCCTCCTGGTATCAAATGGCACCAGCAGCTGTGGAAGGCACTGAAACAGATCAAACCAGTGCATACAAGAAATGTACCTATTATGTCAGCTCAAGAATGAAAGTGAGTGGGAATGCAGGAATTATAGATTATGTTCCCAGTCAGTTCTGCTGTACAGCTAACATCAGACGGAAAGCTTTTTAGGAAAGAGGAACCCTATTAATTTTCTTTTACAGCTGCCAGCCTGACTGTGAAAGAAGAAACAAAGAAAGGAGAGAGAATAGTAAGAAATATAATCTTTAGTGTCTGTATTCTGTGAAATTCCAAGATTAAGTATAGCAATAAAACTTAATGTGAATTATCACTATTTGTATATCACTAATATAATGAGCTACAATGATAGTGACTAACTGGTTCATTTATATTATGAAAAGCAAGAACAACATTTGCTTGCTAAAATAATTGAAGTATACTTTAAGAATTTTCCATTTGGTCTTTAGAATATAGCACAGGTCCTAGAAAGCAGTCTTCTTCATTGTCAATGTCATACTTAAACAGAAAAGAGGCAAATTATCTGACTTAAAAATGTTATTCATTTCCAAATTAGCATGATCACTCATTAGTTTGGGGTTCCTTTTCTCCGGATGCTGTGTATATATATACAATGTTTATGATTATTCTTCCAAGTTACTTTTAGAGCCATAACATTACTATCAATTCATAATAGTAGTAACGGTATAACAAATATCTCACTTAGCAAAATATCTTGCTATGCCTGTTACCTCATGCTTTCGCTGTCTTAAACACATGTAAAGACAATACCATTTGCCAACACATTATACATTATAAAATTTAGCATTATACATTATAAAATTTAGCAATTCAAAATAAGCAACAATTCTGTAAAAACTTAAAATGAAATTGATGCAATGGCTGACTTTTATAGCTTTTATGCTAACGTCTCTGACATTTTTAAATAGGTATATAAGATTATATGAAAACCAAATCAAATGTGTTTGTTTTTTTTTCCCTCTGAGCCTTTGAGTAACAGCTGCCCCTGGCACAGTCCCAGGGCAAGGCTGCACCCAAGGGTTTTTCTTTCAGCTACCAAATCCCAGCCCCACTGCCTGGGGAGGCAAATCAAATGTTTTAAAAAATGAATGTTTACAAAACAAAGACCTTACAACAATTATTTTTTAAAATAAGGAAATACAATTGCCAGAGTTCAGTCTATTAAAAACCCTAGGTGGAGCAAATATTTCATGGTAATCAAGTAATTTCTTTTACAATATTTTAAGCCTATTCTTACCTCAGTCATTAGCCATTGTTTTTGCTTGAGTCCAATATCTAAATGTTGTGTTTCATCCAAAATTTCTTCTAAAGTTAGAGGATGTGTATCTCCTCGCTGATGACGTGTCTAGTGGAGGAAGATATTATAACATAGTTTTAAAAGGCTAATGCATTAACAAGTAAATCGATCTTTCAAGCAATGTAGAACATGTATTATTTGAAGCAGTACAATTATAGTGATGGAGAGAATGGAGTATAAAAATCAGACAGAACCAGGTTCAAACTTGCAGTTCTATAAAATCAAATGTTACACTGAGAGAAATATTTGCAACTAACATGACAAAGAACTAATCTTCTTAATAGTTTAAGAGCTCCAAAAACCGAAGAGGAAAATGACCCAAAGATAGGAACATATAAATCAAAGAAAAAGAAATGCAAATGATCTTAAACATGAAAAGATAGTCGAATATATTCAACCTCCACCAAGATTTTTTTTTTTTACCTATGACACTGCTGAACATTCACATGACTAACGGTAAGGTTCTAGGAGAACAGGCCCTCTCAAACACTACTGTCAAGAACACTAACTGTGCCCCGGCCAGGGAGCTCAGATGGTCGGAACATCATCCCATGCACAAAGAAGCTGCGGGTGCGATCACCGGTCAGGGCACATGCCTAGACTGTAGGTTTGATCCCACTTCAGCAGCAAATAGGAGGCAATCAATCGATGTCTCTCTCTTACATCGATGTTTCTCTCTATCCTCCTCCCTCTCACTCTAAAAATCAATAAACATATCTTCCACTGAAGATTAAAAAAATACTAATTGTGAGTCTGCTTACCTGAATGTGTTTCTGCAGAAATTTAGAGAAAGCTGGCAATAGTAAAGCCATGCTATGAGCCTTAAAGACACTGAAGTCATTAAGGTCCATGAAAATGACTATAAGGGGAGGAAATTAAAAAAAAAACTAATTAAAGAGCATTTGAGATCTTGCTCCCCAGCATGTCTTCAGTTTGGCTAAAATAAACTCACAAAAACTATTAAAAAATACTAATTGATTAGTACTTTTACTAATAGTAAAACTAACAGTTTAAAAATACTAACTCAGAGAGGGCAATTTTACAATATGAATAAATTGAAGCCCTTTGTCCCAGCAACCCCACTTCTAGGAATTTACTCTACAGATGTACAGGACGACAACACAAGAGAGACAAGGTCACTGCAGCATCGTTTGTAAAAGATCAGAAACAACCCTGGTGGCCAATTAAATAAACTGCAGCACATCTGTGCTACTGTACAGATGTTAAAAAAGGAAATACAGATGTTCTCTCCATGGACAAACTATTAGATTGAAAAACAGAGACACCAAACGGTGGTGAGGATGTAGAGGAACAGAAACTCTCATTCGCTGCTGGTGGGAATGCAAAATGGTACAGGTGCTCTGGAAGACAATTTGGCAGGTTGTTTTTTTTTTAATTAAACATGTTCTTATATGATCTAGCAATTATGCTCCTTAGTATTTACCCCAAAGAGCTGAAAACTAATGTTCACACAAAGACCTGCACACAAACTCCGGCCAAGATGGAGACGTCAGTAGACACATTGTGCCTCCTCGCACAACTAAAATAAGGACAACAACAATTGTGGTACACATAAACAATGGAATTCTATGCAGCAGAAAGAAGGAGCTCATACCCTTTGCAACAGCTTAGATGGAACTAGAAAGCATTATGCTGAGTGAAACAAGCCAGGTGGTGAAAGACAAATACCATATGATCTTACCTTTAACAGAAAGCTAAACAACAAAACAAACAAGCAAGCAAAATAAACACAATGGCACTGAAATAGAGAACAGGGGGACAGCAACCAGAGGGGAGAGGGGAGGAAATTTCAGGGGAAAAAGGGAAAGGGTTTACAGGAACTAGGATAAAGGACACATGGACAACAACTAAGGGGGGTGGAAATGGGAGGGAGGTGGAGGGCACGGGGGGGGGGGGGGGCACTAGGGTGGGAGTAAAAGACAGAATACTGTAGTTGAAAAATAATTAAATAAAAAAAACCAAAAAACAATTTAGAAACAAAATAACAACCAGTACTGACAGAAAATTGAACTTGATGGTCTGACAACCAAGGAGTTAAAGTAGACGCATTCATCCAGACAGATAGGAGGAGCAGAGTTGGATGGCTGGGCACAAAGGGGTCACGGAAAAAAAAAAAGTGGTGGCTGGAGGACCCCATGGGAGGGCCCAGCAGGGTGGCAGATTGTGGAGGGGCACAGCATGCAAGGTAGCTCGCAGAACAGGCGGTCCCACATTTGCATCACCTTCCATATGTACTCTTTGTCGAAACAGGCCCTCTCCTCTTTCTAAGGGAGGGGAAGGGGAGGGGGAAGGGGAGGTAATACTCTCACTTCCACCCAGAATTTATATTGCCTGAAAGGGTAATAAACTCCAGGGACTCAAGATAAGGACAGGTCAAAAAAGTATTATTTGGGGGAAGCCTTCATAAATGATAACTGAGTCGTTGTAGGCTATCTACTATAGAGCTTCTTATCTCTTCCAGTCTTACATATTTCTCAAAGTTAAAAATGGGAGGATATTCTGGACCACGCCAGGAAATCCTAATTCTGACACACTACAGTTCATGGGCAATTGAGAGCAGTCTCCTTTACAAACTCTGCCTCTTCCATCCCCACACTCTACCCTCTATGCTGTACTGTCCAAGAAGCCATCACACTTTGGAGGGACTAATTAGAACAAATAAAGAAAACACTGGTAAGAAATATTTAATGATAGAACTAGACTGTTTTTCAAGTACTTAAATATAAGTTATTCCCTTATATTTCTCAAAACTCACTCCTTGATTATTTATTAGCCCGAGAAAAAGCACATTTAAAGAGCTAAAACGGTATCAATCAAGGAGGCTGACTTTTTTTTTTACATATAACAGAAATATTTTCAAGGACTACCACATTATTCAAATATCACCCCATAAAGCAACACACAGCCCTGGCCAGGTGGCGCAGGTGGCTGGAGCATCCTCTGCAGACCAAAGGCTGCGGGTCTGGTCGCCGGGTCAGGGCACAAGGCACATACCCAGGTTGCCAGCTGCATCCCCAGTTGAGGCTTGTACAGGAGGCAACCTGCTACTGGTTTTTCTCTCTTACATCGATGTTTCTCTCCCTTCCTCTCTGAAATTAATAAATGTATCCCCAGGTGGTGACTAAAAATTTTTAAACATCGGCAGACAGAACTGCACATAAACTATTGTATTTTAGATTGTGGTAGTTATAACTTATTTTGTAAAACTGTACCATGAAAGTTTTATTCTAGTCGATTCTCATTACATCTTTTGAATTTAGTGCTTCCACCTCCCATGACAAAAATCAGTTAGCTCTCAGACCAATTCATTTTTAACAATAGGTCTCCTTCTCCATTAATTACCCCAAAACAAAGTTACTTATTGATAGTTATTTGTGAATCATTCCCTTTTATTTATACCTAAAATCTGAGTATCAGAGACCAGAAGATGTAAGCACACACATTTAGAAAAGGAGTAACACACTTTTCCATACCCCTTACTTCATAACAATGATGCGATGTAACATAGGCATTTGTTTTTTAAATTATTAAAATGGATAAGTGAATTCTATTTGACCCATGTAATTTTCATCTCAATTATCTTAATAGCACCTTTATATGCATTCTATAATTTATTTCTTAGTGGTTTTTATACTATTTAAAATGTGTGTTAACTGTCCTGGCCAGTGTGGTGCAGTTGGGTGGAGCATCACCTGATAAACCAGGAGGTTGTGGGTGCGATTCCTGGGCAGGGCACGTGCTTGGGTTCCAGGCTCAGTTACGAGAGAGGCAACCAATTAACGCCTCTCACATCAATGTTTTGTCCCCTTGTCCCTCTCTCTAGAGTCAATAAGCATGTAATCAGATGAAGATTTTTTTTAATGTATATTAACCTACTTATTTGAACTTAAAAGAAGAAGACATTTGAGTATAAAAAACAAGTTTGATACAGCTGGTTGATTTGACAATGGAAACGAGCTTCATTAACCAAGAGGTACTTCCCATAAATCAAATAAGCTAACCCTTCAACTAGAAACTTTCGACTAAAATGTATTTATATGCGTAATCTAAAATCATTTTATGATAAAAATTACACTGGCAAAGGTGGACTGAAAGTAATATTTTTACTTTCTCAACCACTTCTGAGTGTATCAGATTAAGGAAAGCACCTACGGGGGAAGAGGGAGACGTGATACAATTAGACACTTGCTAAGTCTTGGTAAAGCCTTTTGATATACTCCCTAGAAACTAAAAAAAATTAATGGTTAAGCACTGGGTAGCAAATTCTTCAGCAAAGTTAGGCAGTTCACAATCTTTAGCTTTCAACCAAATTAAAGGACCTAATAGAAACATCAACTGATGGATGCTTGATAATACATCGCAAAGTGATTTCTGGCATATAACTTGGAAGATTTTGCTGCCGCAAAATCTCCATTAGAATAAACTTATTTATATGACCATTTATTTCTTAGCACTTAAACCTACAAAATCTAAAAATAAGAGCAGAAATGGTGCCATATCCTGTTTCATTCTATCAATAATTAATATGTATCTCCAGATACAAGAACGACTGGAGGAAGAACGAAGACAGCACCATTCATTTCGATTTAAAATATGGATTTCTACTGGGCCCTGGCCCAGCAGTCCAATTGGTGAGAGCATCCCCCAAACATGCCAAAGCTGCAGTTTCCATTTCCGGTCGGGGCACACACAGGAAGTAACCGATGAATGCTTGAATAAATGGAACAACAAATCGATGTTCCTCTCTTTAGCCTTCTCTCTCTTTCCTTCCCCTCTAAATCAATAAATAAAAAATAAATAAAAATGGATTTCTACTGAGTAATTATTACATTCAGAGTGAATTTTAATCAAAATTTTCATACATGTACATTATTGTAATCAACTGTGTGCTAATTGTAATAAATCAGAAGATATTTTTAATACTCTAGAGCGTTACAGTCACAAGAAAAACATTTCTAATATATATAAGTATATATATAATTGTAGGAAAGAAGACTGATAGCTGTTCAGTAAGATTTTCACACATAAAAATACATAACATTAACATATAATACAGAGGGAGTAACAGAAGAAATAAGTTCATAGGGAAAACAATTAAGTTTCCAACCATTTAAGTTTGTTATATATATATATATATATATATATATATATATATATATATATATATATATATATATTATGTTTAGAGGGGAAGGGAAGGAGAGAGGGAGAGAAACTTCAATGTGTGGTTGCCCCCTGTATGTCCCCTGCTGGGAACTGGCCTGCAACCCAGGCATGTGCCCTGACTGGGAATCGAACTGCGATCCTTTGGTTTGCAGGCCATGCTCAATCCACTGAGCCACACCAGCCAGGGCCGTTTTTTATATATATATATATATATATTTTTTTTTACAGTCACAGACTTTTTTTATATATTTTTTTAATTTATGTTTAGAGGGGAAGGGAAGGAGAGAGGGAGAGAAACTTCAATGTGTGGTTGCCCTTTGTGTGTCCCCTGCTGGGAACTGGCCTGCAGGGAACAGGTCTGCAACCCAGGCATGTGCCCTGACTGGGAATCGAACCGCAATTGTCTGGTTCACAGGCCTGTGCTCAATCCACTGAGCTACACCAGCCAGGGCCTGTTTTATATTTTTAAATTAATAATGGTACTCAGATTTCCTTGGATAAATTTAGAATAGTGATGTACTTTATTGAAATACGACAACATGACAGAAATTCTCTCCTTTGTCACTTTTGCTGAAAAATTGCAGTTGTCAATTTAATTATGTGCAAAGAGATACAAAATTTTTCAAAACTTTTTCGAGGACATGTAAAAACCTCAATACTGTCCTAGATAAACAAAGTTACAGACAGGGTCATCTAGATAACTGAAGACTACTAGCAGAGGAGCAAAAACATACCATGTCAATGTCAGTCTCCCTCAGATGACAGCCACAAGGGCACACATTTCTCCCTGGGTATTCCTAATTTGAGTGCTACAAATAGTATACAGTGGGTCTTAAGATTTATCATATTGGGGGGGAGGATGACTGAAATGAATGCCTGGTGAATAAGTGTCAACGTTACTATCTGGCCCTGGTTGGCGTGGCTCAGCGGAGTGTGGTCAGCAGGAAAACCGAAGGGTCAGTGGCGTCAGGTCGCTGGCCAGGTCCCTCGCTGGGGGCACATGAGAAGGTGTGCATTTCTCTCCCTCCCTTTACCTCTCTCTAAATAAATAAGTAAAACCAAACAAAGTACTAGAGGAAAGTATGGCATAATTCAAAGTGTATTATTTAATAACAGGAAATTATAAACTACCAATTTTTACTAGAAATTAAATACACAGAAGAGAACTGAAACCTAGCCAGACACTAAGACTCTTAAATTATTAAAGTCTTAGCATAAAATCTTGATTTATATTTTCAAGAGACAGAGCTAGTAACTAAATGGGAATAAGAGTTTGCCAGAAGAAGGAGACAAGTTTTATATCACATGGCCATCTTAGCCATAAATAAAATTTTACTTTAATACGTATAGTTAGGATTCAAAGTCTTCAATAAAGCCAAAATGTTATATCATCAAAATGTATTTCAAAAATACGAAATCTTCCATCAAACATTAAATTCTTTTGTGAGTCGGTGTTTTTCTAAGACCATCAGTAATTCTAACTTTCTCCTCAAAGATGTAGAAAAGGCATCAACACCTCTGCCTGAACTGTTAGTTTTTACTTCTCACACCAATGAGAGTATTCATCTCACATCTTCCTACTTGTTTTGCAAACAGGTATTGACTTATTAAGAGGTGACTGTATCTGTAGCCTGTGCACAATTTTAAGTTAAATGGTGGGCTTAAATTGTGCCCTAGAATTAATGTAGGTAATTACACCTAGGTAACTCACTGCAATGTTAATTTGACATGAGGCTTAAAGCATTAAATATTTTTACAGTTTGAGGTATAATAGGTATATAATAGGTATATAGTTTACTAACTATATATATTGAAATATACAATTTTATAAAGTGACATATATACAAATTTCCTTCTGAAAATTTGGGAGTGGTCGCTTTCTTCTGCCAAAAAGTTAAACGGAATCTTTGTTACCTGAGAAAAACACTTACCTTCATATAGTTCACAATCTTAGCAAGAATGCCAAACTTGTATCCAGAGCTTCCTGATAGAGCTTTCAAGTTAAATGATCCATTGCTATGATCTGAAAAAAAAGTTCAAAAATGGTAACATTTTCATATTAGATTACGACTTTTAAGCAACTAAGATGATTTTTAAGTCTGGTAAAGATTTTTCGTGTTTGAGCTTTTCTATCCAGTGAATTCTATCCTGTAAAATTTGGTGAAAATTTCACAATCTTTGTGTGTGCAATAAACTATCCATAGTCTCACTAAGGATGGGAACAAAGTATAAATAATGCAAAAGCATTAAAATACACTTCTTGCCCTGGCTGGTGTGGCTGAGTGAATTGAGCACCAGCCTGTGGACCAAAACGTTTGATTCCTAGTCAGGGCACAAGAGCCTGGGCTGAAGACCAGGTCCCCGGTTGGGGTCGTGCGAGAGGCAGCCAATTGATGTTTCTCTCACACATTGCTGATTCTCTCCTCTTTCTTCCTCCCTTCCTCTCTAAGAGTAATGTTACATAAATAAAATGTTTAAAAAATTTAAATACATTTATTTTATAAGTACCTTTTTCTCAGTCTTAATTCTGATTAGATTTCCCCCATAATTAGAAGCAAGGCTTTTAAAACAAGAACACAATACAAATCTCAACCTGATCAACGGTGCTTTTCTAACAAACTTAAAACCATGAGAAGAGAGTGGATTGCTTCTGAGGGGTAAAACTCCCAGGATCACTTATTATATCAATTTATGCTCATCAAGTTAAAAAAATCAGAGAATAAAAAGAATGATACTATAAACTTTAGGGATAAATTGGGAATGAAAAGTGTAAGTACTGCCACTGCATAAATATGGATGCTTAGAGTTACAGCATGAAACAATTGGCAATCCATGCAAGGATTGTTTGTTTTAGAACGTCTATCATTTTGTTGCATTCTTACAGGCAAAAATCCTAATGCCACCCTGCATCACAAATGCATTCCGTGAGTCAGACGAGAACCAGTAAAAAATTTCAAAATAAATACTAGGAAAACATTCCAGAAGTACAATACATATTCATTAGCAAGGCATCAGATCAGAAATTAGGAAGTTCCCATGTGGCTGGTACACAAGAGATGAGGTTAAATAAAAAGGGGGAGATTCAATGTCTGGCACCAGCTTGGTAACAATAATTTAAGCAAATAATGCATTAGAACAACCGCAAGTCAAATGTAACAATTGTCAGAGATCCAAAAGAACGGCTGCTAGATAGCAATACTCCTTTGAGATTAGTTAGTGAAAAGGCTTTATTAAATATGCTTTTTTGAGACTAAAATGAGACTTCATATGCAATTTTCCTCTAAAAATAACTCACAATTTTGATAACTTACTTACATGAAAGTCTATTTTGTTAATGGGTCCCAAAATAGTATTTACAATGCCTTTACAGGTGTACTTTCACATTCGCTTTCAATCATGAAATCCCACCTACCTACGTGGTTCGTTTTTAGATGTTTGGAACCCTTATAATAGTAATAGGAACTACCCTTTACTGAACACTTATTATTTGCCAAGAACCATGCCAAATGATTTTCTCATTTAATCCCTCCCAGAAATCCTATTTAGAAGATACTGTCTACTTTTAAACAAACAAAAACTGAGTAGTAAGCAGCAGAGCACAGATTCAAATCCAGTTGAATCCCTGTGATAATATACCTTGTATATGAGTAATTAACCAGCCTTTAATACAGGTTATGCCATCTGAAACTGGTTTTTTCAGAGTACTGATATTCATAAATGCACATCTAATGTTTTCTTAACTTTAGTAAAGTAATATTAAGTTTATGCTGTATAAATAACTAAGAAGAGTAAAAAACAAATGACAAGTATGTTAAGAATAAGCACCAAATGGTCAATCAAGATCCACTTACAGTTTTGTTTACCATGGTAACTCAATACCAGACATAGTAAACACTCAATGTTTGTTTAATGAATGAGAGGGGAGGGAAGAGGAATGGGAATGAAAACAGGAATGGGAATAAGAATGAATAGTATTTCCAGGTATCCTTTCGTGGCCCCAGAAACTAATGTGTTGATTTATGTATGATTAAAATAAGTCTATACAGCAAGCATTTACACGGGCTACTATTTTTATAATAGCTACTCCCATAAGAACCTTGATCCTGTTATACTTAGACCACAACTTTAAATAATGTACCATAAATAAGAAAACATTCTATTTTAAACATCCAACTGAGGATTCTTTTGCCATTTAATTTTCACGAAATGCTGCCCTGCCAGTGTGGCTGGCTCACTTGGTTGGAGCACTGTCCTGTGAACCAAAAGGTCACAGGAAAATTCCCCATCATGGAACATACTTAGGTAGTGGGTTTGGTTCCTGGTTGGGGCATGTACCAGAGGTGAACAATCGATGTTTCTTCCCTCCCTCTCTCTCTCCATCACTTCCCCTCTGAAATCAGTAAGTAGCCCTAGCTGGTGTGGCTCAGTGGATTGAGCACTGGTCTGGGAACCAAAGGGTTGCTAGTTCCATTCCCAGTCAGGGCACGTGCCTGGGTTGTGGGCCAGCTGCATGATGGGTAGTCTGTGACAGTCAACCACACACTGATGTTTCTCTCCCTCTCTTTCTCTCTCCTTTCCTCTCTCTAAAAATAAATAAAATCTTGTGTCAATAATTAATTAATTATACAGTCTGCTTTTTTAGTGTAGGTAGTATGCTTACACTCTCCCAACTAGTAAAGCTGAAAACCTTATTTCTCTTTTCCCTCAGAATTTCTCCTATATCAAACCACCACATGGAATAATCACTTCCAGAAGCCAAGAGTTATTATATAAAACACGGTATCGAAGAAAAAGTGGAGAAAAGTTTCATTTATAAAATTGTATGCACTCTTGCTGGAAGATAATACAAAGCTGGTGAACCTGGTCTGTTTGTGTATTCTCTCAACATTGTTATCTTCTAGCCCTCGCACCAAAATATTCACTGAAGGTTCTGAAATTTTATCAACACCAAGGAAGACACCAATTTGTTGCTAACTAACAGATCCTATGCAGGAATGTAGCTGAAGAACAAAATGTAAGGCAAGAAAAAAGGGTGACAGTTGATATCCCAGACAGCCTATTCAAGTTTATGAATGATTTACTCTTAAGGGTGGCAGGACTTGATGCAAATGAGTGTAGAAGAAACTGTCAGCTGCGCTGCGGTTCAACCAATAGAAGCTCAGCTCCATCTTGGCTATGCACTAGCCTGCATTACAATCAGACGATACCATCGCTTCAACAGCAGCCCTTCAGACAAGAGGTAGGTTTATGTATCTTTTTCATTTAGTAATACATGTCTTCATGATACAATATAAAAATATTTTACCATAAAATCAAGCAGAAAGCTTTGTTTCTACTAAAAAGCAATGTATTCATTTAATTGCTTGGCAGGATTTTATTATGAAAATACGAAGACTGCCTGTGCTATTTGATAAGCACCCTTACCATCTGTGCCTTAATGGAAAATTCATGACATTGTCTTTAACCGGATCTATATCCAGACTGTAGAGTAAACCATAAGCATTTGATTTTAAGTGGTTACTTGCTAATTTCATTTTCTCCAAGCTATTTCATTTTAGCAGTTTGGTCTGTTTTAAACAAAGGATTTTTCTTCAAGGAAAACCTGGACTTAAAGCAAATCCTGGACTAAAGCTTTCTGCTTATATGTATGCAAATTATATTGGCTGGTAAAAAGCAGTCGCTTATAACAAAGTTTGTTGTATTTTAACAAATACCAGAAAATAGTTCAAAATTGTTTTTTATTTCATTTTGAGTGTAGACTCAGAGAATGCTGAGAAATTATCACGTGTGATGTAGCATAAAAATAAAACTCCAAAGGTACCGATATGTAGGCTCCATTATAATGTAACCAAAAACATTTATAGAGCTTCAGACTTATCTAATATTTTAATTAAAATAATTCCTCACAATAAAATCCTAAAGCCTATATTACTGTAATATATGTCATGCTATTAAATGAAAACCTTTTCAAAATAGCCTTTCATTTTTGTATATGCCACAAAAATATATAATCACAGTAATTTCTGTATGTTAAAGTTATTCTTAAATTGATCCTTAAAGTAAATACATATTAAGTCTTTTTGATAAACTACATTTAAAAATAAAAATAGGTCGTAAGAATTGGTTAAGGGAGGACAGTACACCACCTTGCAATGTAGTAAGATTACTCTCATGGCCCAGATTAACCGTTCATGTCTACTACAGATCAGTAGCAAGTGACGACCAAATTTCTCATTTTCTAATATTCAAGCACAAAAATATCATTAGTAGACACTAGAGTTCCAAAATATTACGTATACATGCTGCTCTAAAGATCCAAGTTCTGCCCTTTTCTTTGTTGACAAATGTATTTAAATTCTAAAGGACTTCTTTTCCATAATTTGTATTTCTCCTATTTCTTAACCAGCACACAGCTAATACGAGCCAGTGTCCCTTACAAAGACCAGAGGTTGCTGTCACCCTCTAGATCCCTCCAGGGTTCGTTACCTAGAAAACATCCCTGTTTGCTATACAAAGCATGGGAGCCCAAAGAGAGACTCAGCCAAAAGAAAAACAACTTTGTCAAATAAAACAAGTTTCAAATTAACTTGTAACTCAAACTTCAGGTAAATTGCAAACCTAAACCCCTACCAACTACCTCGTTTTAAAACCATAATCAGCCTCCACCTTACTGGTAACACATCTGCGGTTAGCACAGATGGAGGCGCACTGACGTTTCACCCCACCGACTAGAGGCATGGCCGATCTCAGAGAGCCAGGGCTGAGCGAGCGGCTCCACATTTAAAGGTCGTTATGATTAGCTGATCATATTTCAAAGCAGTATGTGTAAAGGCATTAGAAAATTCAAGAGCTTTTACCATAAATACATCAAAATCATAATTTTATTCTCATCTGGTAATTCAAGGTTCCAAAGTATTTCCAAGTCTTATTCCTTAGAACTAAATACTTCACTAGAGCCTTTTGACATGGGAGGAAAAATAGGTGAAGATACTATTTCAAAAACGACAAACTTAAAAGCTATGTACTATTTATTTACCTTCACACTTCCTAGTCCTGTAATGAAATTTTAAAGTGGCTATGGGGGAATACAGAAAAGTACAGACCTTTTTTTTTAACCATTTTCTCTCACTTTTCATAGGGCATGTTTACAGCATTTGCTTAATATAAATATATTTAGCTTTAAAAATACATTCAGAACACAAAAAAAAATCCTAATGGTAAATATCTTTTTGCATGTCTAGTTATGTCTAGTCCAGCTAAGTAAATTTTAGATTATACCCTAAATTTAACACAAAAAATTACTAGAGGTCTACGGTACTTTGAAAAAATAATTTACATAAAATATAAGGTGGAAGATGATTCCGTATTATAAGGGTTTACTATTTTGAGATATGCCAGAAGCTGACTAAAGAGCAGATGTTTTGAGCTGCTCGTCAGTTATCGATACACTCAGAAGAGGCAAACTCTCATCATTTATAACATAAGCCTGACGCGTAGACATACTCTTCCTTAAACTTCTCAGATGCTTCCAGAAAACCTTACCAATGTCCTGGGAGATGGCACACACTGCTATCCACTGTCATTACTGCAAGCATTATTATAAGCATATTTGTGTATGAATAAAATACAAGTCAAATCAAAATGACAATGTTTCATAATCCTAATTTTAATTTCTTAGAATCCAGAAAACGGAACAAGTGAATTAAATATTTAACAATAGATTTTTAAAACCCAAAGGAATACTTTTAAAATATATTACTTTGGGTTTTAAATAAGTAATATATTCACACACACCCATCTCCCAAATCTACTCTCCATCCAGCCTCACAACTAATTAATTTCCTGTATATCCAATATTTTTGTGCAGATAAAAGTAAAAATATGTATTTCCCTCCCTTCCTACACAAACTGACCTGCACCTTGCTCTTTTCATTTCACAAATCCTAAAAATCTTTCCATATCACCACACAATTACCTCATGTATAATATTCAATTATGTGGATATTCTATATTAATTTTAACCAGAAAAATCGTTCACTGATGATGGGTACATGTTAACTTCAAGTAATTAAACTTAGTTGCATGTCTGTCTACCTATCCTCACTTTCTCCCCTGCCCTGCCACTCTTCCTTTTATTTTTTTCCGAGGTGAGGAGGCCTGAAAAATATTTAAGCAATTCAATTATACCTCAAAAATAAACAGAAAAAGAAGTTCCTTAAATGACCTAATCATTTTTAAATTTCATTTTGAAATAGTAACTTTTTACAACTTCTCCCCAGTTTTAAAGTCAATACAAATAAAAAAGGCCTACTCATAATGAATTAAAATGCAAAGTAATAACTTCAGTTCAATTTCAACCCGGTAGGAGTTAATATTTCCTTTTCTCCAATTTCTAGGAGAAAAGAAAAAATGAAAAGCTGCATATGTTAGGGAGACAGAATTTCAGGTAACACTTCTAATTTTTATTTAAAATTGCTGTTTCTGAAACCTGCAGTGAACTCGCACTCTAGCAAAGCTACTTAACGAGGTGCATTAAGCCAGTCTGAGGGCCCACTGCGGAAACTACGTCACTCTCCTCTCTGCTCCCCCCCTCCCCCGGCGCTGTTTCCCCTGCAGTCACTTCTAATGCCAAATGTACTAACGAAACCCTCAAAAATGTTTTTCCAGATTTTAAAAAGGAAGCAACCGAAAGTCTAAGGAATATTTTCATCAATGCTGGAGAGGTCCTAGGTTAGCCCAAGTAAAATGATTAGAGGGACCCTCCTGTAACTCTTCCCAGTCTTCACCCACCCACATCAAGTGGCACCGTCCCCACTTTCCCCAAGGTCCTCCTCTCCTTTCTCTCCCTGTCCTCTATTAGCTCTGCTTTTCAAAAAGGACCTGAAACGTACCCACTATGAAGTAAAAATAACTATAACGATGTATGTCACCTCTCCCAGGAATATATGCATTTTAGTAGTGCTTAAAATCTTAAAGGAATTCCAAAGCTGAACTTGGGGGGGAGGCGCGGGTACAGGCAAAGGGTTGTATGTATGGGTGTGTGTGCATGCACACAGGAATTAGGAAGGCCGAGTCAAAAAGGACTTGACTTCTGTCTCCATTTGAGTCCATTTTTACGAGTTACTTGACTGTTTGTGTCCATGGTGATTAGAATCAGAGGCAGCAACAATGCAGAGGATTGAGGGGCAGTCTGTCAGAGCATCCACATTACACAACTCTATGTGAATGGCTCCCACAACACAGTATGAAAGATGCTCCCTGAAGCTGTACAACCTAGCAGCCTTGCTTTCTATAAGAACACGCTCAAAAGAGAAAAAGTAAAAGGGTAAAAGAGGGTAACTTTGAAAGGCTGAGTCTCCATAGTTTGAAAATTAATGTAATGTAACAATACATGAATGAAGAAAAGAAGGATCCAAGTCCATCCAGAGAGCCGAAGTGGTTTACCAAGCAAATCTGACTTTAAAAAGAAAACAAAAACCTTAAAAAAAAATCAGTTTATCAACCCCAAAGTTTTAAAATTTTATCTATAAAGAAAAAGAAATCTAAAGGAATTATATTGTATGGCTTTCATTTTAAGTCACTTTTTAATCTTTTTAGTGTGAAAATAATATTGTGGTTATGTCTAAAAACAGAACCCTCACCTTTTAAGATATACTGAATATTTCTAGAAGAAATAATATTTGGGATATGCTTCAAAATAATCAGCGCAGCACTGGGTAGAGCTACAGACCGACCACGAGCGCCTAAATGAGGGTGAAGTGGGAGCACACGGGGGTTTTCGTCACGCTCTTCTTCTGAGCTTCTTTGAAGTCTTCTTTAAATAAAACATACTCTCACAGACAAGTTATCTCCAGCACTTAGGAAAGTATTTGGTACACAGTAGATAATCAATAAACTTTGTTTAGAAGAATAAATTTAAAACAACTTACAACTACATAGAGGGGAAAAGCATGCAAAATAAGTCATTTCTCTCATTAAAAAAGCAACAAACTGAAAAAGTCATTGAATTAAAGAAGTGGGATTTTTTTTCAAAAATTGTCTTACTTTATAGGTATTTTCTAAATTTTAAAAATAAGCTTAAAGTATATGTTTGAAAGACTAAAATAATAAAAATTCATTTATTATCTTTAATCCTTACTGTCCCATTTAAGGCCCAACAAGTGTCAGGTCAACAAATGCAAAGTTAATGCAAGATACTGAAACTTTAACTCATTGGCTGATTTTATGAAATGGAATAGTAATTTTAAAAATAGTAACTGTGGGACCCTGAATCTGCCTGATGTTTAAAATATTCACATCTACAGGTCACTGAAGTATATGAATCATTTTGACTATCACATACATAACAAAAAAAATCCTAAGATTATGGTGTCTTCGCAGGCAACTTAATTTGACTTTCTCTACTACTCTTCCACTATTTCCCGATTCAGGTCCCAGAACTCGAAGTTTAAAGGAGCGGAACTAGGAGCCAAAAATACACTGAACCAAGAAGGTGAGAGGACCCACAAAGGCATTTTGAAAAACATGACCTTAAAATGCAAAGATTCTTGTAGATAATACCTCACTGACCATTGCTTTAGTCAAATTTTAAACCAATTCAGCTGCTTTCCCCCTTCCATTAGTAGTTTCTGTGTAAGAATCTTAAACATACACATTTGATATACACAAAAATATATGGTATGGTTTAACAGAGTACATTTGCATAGATACAGAAAAAACACATTAATACCATTAGTGTGTTTTTAAATTAACTAAAAAATTAATAATATTCAGGCACTAACTCTGGCAGAAAATAAGGAACACTAAAGGTACTAACAAATCTTAGCACTGAGCTCTGAATTGACAAATTGGTATAGAGTTTGATCACATATATTCGCTTTCTACCTTTTCATAGATTCAAGAGAGCGATACCAGAAGTGAAATCTCTAAGAATGGCCTCCCTGAGCTCCAGCCTCTGGAATGAAACCACTACCTCTGTTTATCAGTACCTTGGTTTTCAAGTTCAAAAAATTTACCCTTTCCATGATAACTGGAACACTGCCTGCTTTGTCATTCTGCTTTTATTTATATTTACAGTGGTGTCTTTAATGGTGCTGGCTTTCCTTTATGAAGTC
Source organism: Artibeus jamaicensis (assembly GCF_021234435.1). Lineage (NCBI taxonomy): Eukaryota > Metazoa > Chordata > Mammalia > Chiroptera > Phyllostomidae > Artibeus > Artibeus jamaicensis. The sequence goes on along the minus strand of NW_026522056.1, from coordinate 13,874,718 downwards.
CTTGACTGCTGCTGCTGTGTAAAAAACAAAACTGTGAAAGATTTGAAAAATGAACCTAACCCTCTGAGAAGTATGATGGACAACATCAGAAAACGGGAAACTGAAGTGGTTTAGTGCTCTACATGAGAGGAACAGAATCTTTGAAGACTGCCTTTAACTTTGAAGAAAAAATTTTCTTTCTGAGGCCAACTGTTATTACAAAATTGACTGACTTTGAATGATTAAAAGATTTCTATTAGAAGGGAAAATCAAATTAAATATGTACTTTCTGTGTGTGTATCCCTTTCATTAAATATACAGTAAAACTTCACAAATGTGAATAATTTACCAATCTCTTTACAACAACAGTTCAAAAACTAGGTAAAAAATTCCTAGAACTCACTCCTACCAGTGGGGCTCAGTTGGTTGGAGCATCGCCCTGTAACCAAACAGTTGTGGACTCGGTTCCCAGTCAGCGTTCATGCCTGAGTTGCAGGTTCTATCCGCGGTCCAGGAGCACACATGCGAGAGGCAACCGATCAATGTTTGCCTATAGCTCTTTCTCCCTTCCTCTCTAAAAACAATGAAAAACAAATGTCCTCTGGTGAGGGTGAAAAAAAACTTAAAAATTAAAAGATTCCTAGAATTCAATATTAAGTAGCAAAAGGTAAACTTACAGTAAAGTTTGTGGTAAAACTTATGGTAAAATATGGGAAACATAAGCAAGGCTAATGATGCCAAAATAACTTAAACAAATCATGTGGACTAAAAAATAGTTATACTGTACCTACATGTGTTTTGGCAATAAAAATGCTATTTAAAATGCTTCTCTAAATCCAAAGTAAAAATACTTTCACTCAACCCCGGCTGGTGTAGCTCAGTGGATTGAGCGCAGGCCTGTGAAAAAAAAAAACACACTTTGGCTTAAATATTAAAATCCCTACTTATTAAAAAAGCAGTATTTTCTAGTTTGCTGAAGACAACTTATACATTTTTAAAGGTTTACGTTTTGTAGGGTTACTGTGAAAAGTCTCAAATACTCAGAAAAGCCACAAATGTACTTGCATAAACTTTTATAGTCATTAAATAGACTGTTGACGTACATGGTATTCAAAGTAGAACACCCCCTAATACATTTCTTGAGCTTGTGCTTTCATTTTGCTTCTCACATTCACACTGAAGGGCTAAGATACCTCATACAGAAGAGATTGCAAAAAAAAAAAAAATGTCAAAAGATAGGACCACTCACACCTGTTAAGAAATACAGCAGTTTTATTTTTTGGAATTCCAAGGGCTATACAAATATTACACTTTATAACCCTAATACTATTTTGCTACCACCCATGAGCAAACCAAAGCATGCTCTTAACCACTACACTACAACTACGCTTAGGCCAGAAATGTCACTCCTGAAAATTTATTGAGGTATTAATTCAAAAGAAGAAAAAATGCCCATGATACAAAGATGTTTATAATAGCATTGCTAAAAATAAAAAATTGGAAACAGCTTTAAATGTGACACCTCAACGTAACAGCTAAGAAGCTAATGAAAAATGACAAAATAGAAAATATTTGACAAGTGAAAAATATTTTCAGTTTAGAGAACCCTAACTGCCAATCTGAAATAGCTTTTCTACAAAATACTTTTTATATTTCCTTCTAAAATTAGAAACAAGCACAAGTAACATAACCAACGTTCAAAGGACTTATGAAACCTTGGTTATTCAAAATACCTTGGTAACCAGGAACTATTCTGAGCATTGTTAAAACCACATTTTTGCCTTGGCTGGTGTGGCTCAGAAGATTGAGTGTGGACCTGAGAGCCAGAGGGTCACTGGTTTGATTCCCGATCAGGGCACGTGCCTGGGTTGTAGGCCAGGTCACCAGTGGAGAACGCATGAGAGGCAACCACACATCAAGGTTTCTCTCTTTCTCCCTCCAGTCCCTTATCTCTAGAAAGGAATAAATAAAATCTAAAAAATAAACCAACACATTTTCCTAAACAGTAAACTTTGGGGTCTTTGCCATAGATGGAAACATACAGATTCTCTGATAACTAGATTATCTGATAATGTACACAATCAACTTTTCCCTACTGTATCCTTATTTAGATGCACTAATAACAAATAAGCAATGAGTGCTTTTATGTGTGAGTGATTAGGATACAATAGCAAACAAGTAATCATGCAATTAAAATGTCACACAGTAGCTTTGTCAGAAATAGTGAGCACTACCTTTTGGCATCTCTGGGCCACACTGGAAGATAATTTGTATTGGGACACACATTAAATACACTGTGACATGTAATCATAAAAAATATATATAATGTTTTAAGTAAATTTATGATTTTATGTTGGGCCACACTTACAACTATCCTGGGCTGCCTGCAGCCCATGGGCCACAGGTTGGACACCCGTAGGCTAAGAACTCAATTAAAATTGAAAAGTGGAAGTGATATGACTTGTAAACTGAAACCTAAGAGAACAGGACTTAGCCAAAGGGAAGAGGGAAGTAGGTTAGTAAGACTGTTCCAGGAAGAGGAAATATACTATGAGCAAAGGCAAGACAGCAAAACATGTTAGAGGAGCATCAAGTCAGTATCACTAAACAGAGCAAGAAAACAGGGAGGCGGCATAAAAGTAAGTGCAGACTAGATCAGGTAGGGCATGTAAGCTACTGGAAGAGATGCACTTGATCTGAAAAGCAGTGAGATGTCATTGGATTTATGAATAGAAAATCACTGACTGCTACACAGAGAATGGGAGCTAAACCAGGAGCCCTGGTATGTACCTAGTGATGCGACCCAATGACAGTGAACCGAACTAGGGTCATAAGGCAGTCTTCAGCGTTTACACTCGATATACGTGCAGCTCTCCTCTTTCTGAGCACATGACACCACTTGTGGCTCGGTACGGCCTTACGGCACGTCATGAGAGGAAGTGATGTGTGTGTCACCTCCAGGCCAGAGCATTTAATTACCAGACAAGATCTTCCCGAGTTCCCTTTCCCTCCAGCACTGAAACCAACATTTGAAAAATCACTACTCTACCAGCCTGGGTCCTTGAGTGACTATAATAAGTTTAGACCCCTGCCAATATAGATAAACGTGTGGTAAGAGGAAAAAAAAAACCTTTGTTGCTTTAGGCCACTGAGATTTTGGAGCAAACAGATGAGGTCTTAAAGTGGGTGTCTGCTAATGTTTAAAACAGTTCCTAAAATTCTGTTCCCCATAAATCATAATTCAAAGTAAGTTTCATTGGAATAAGAGATGATCAATCCTCAGGCAGGTGCTAATAGGAATGGCAGGCCTACTTTGATGAAAAGAACACCTAACATCATACATAATGGTGAAAGACTGAATGCTTTTCCTGTAAGATCAGAAGCAAGGCAAAGATGTCCACTCTCACGACTTCTACTCAACATTACACTTGCCAGTCCAGGCAAGAAAAAATAGAAGGCATTCATGTGAGAAAGTATGAAAGAAAACTTTATTCACTGATGACATAATCTTGTACATATTGGGTTGGCCAAAAAATTCATTTAGTTTTTTTTGTAAACTAAAAGACACATTTTTCATTTTCACCAAAAATCAATGACTTTATTGATTTGGATATATGAGTAGGTTGGCTATCTCCCACTATCGCCTTCCAGTAGGTAGAGGCCAGAGGTGCTGCTAAACATCTTCCAATGCGTAAGACAGCCCCACAGCAGAGAGTTAGTTGGCCAAAATGTCACCAGTACCAAGAAACTTTGCAAACCACTTTTGACACATTTGATGTCACAGCAGCTTCTCCATACCCTAATCTTTTTTTTTTTGCATTTCAGCTGCATTTTTACCTTTCTTGAAATAATAAGGCATACTTCACTGAAAATGTTGTATCTTCTTCCATCTTCAATATTAAAATGGCTGCACAAAAATTCACCAATTTTGATATTTTTTAAATGCACACTGATATGACAGCTAGCACAATCTAATAAAATTGTTTTTATTATTTTATTGTTGTTCAGGTACAGTTATCTGCATTTACCCCCCCCAAAGCCATCCCCACCTCCCTCCTCTGATTCCACCCTCCCCTTCCCACCCAATACCCCCTCCCACCTCCTCTGTGGTTCCTATCAGATTGTTCTTAATTTCAATGTCTCTGGGTATATTTTACTTGCTTGTTGTTTTGTTCATTAGGTTCCACTTACAGGTGAGATCATATGGTATTTGTCTTTCACCACCTGACTTACCTCACTTAGCATAATGCTCTCTAGTTCCATCCATGCTGTTGCAAAGGGTAGGAGATCCTTCTTTCTTTTTGCCATGTAATATTTCATCGTGTAAATGTACCATAGTTTTTTGGATCCATTCATTTACTGAGGGGAGCTTAGATCGCTTCCAGCACTTGGTTATTATGAATTGTGCTGCTATGAACATTGGAGTGCATAAGTTCTTATAGATTGATGTTTCAGGGTTCTTAGGATATAATCCTAGCAGTGGAATTGCTGCATACAAAATTATTTTGAATGAAGTTAAAGACAACTAGGCACGATTAGAGTCATCATACAAAAAAAAACTTAAAGAATTTTTTGGCCAACCCAATAGAAAATCCTAAGGAATCCAAAACTAGAAATAATAAACAAGTTCAGCAAAGTTGCAGAATACAAGATCAACAAACAAGAATCTTGTATTTTCATGTACTAGTAATGAATAGTTCAAAAATCAAATTAAGAAAAAAATTCTTGACAACAGTATCAAAAATAAAATACTTAGGAATAAATTTAACAAAATAAATGTAAGATTTATACATTAAAAACCTGAATAAATGGCCCTAGCTGGTGTAGCTCAGTGGATTGAGTACGGGCCTGTGAACCAAAAGATCGCGGTTCAATTCCTAGTCAGGGCACATGCCTGGGTTGCAGGCCAGTTCCCAGCAAAGGATACATGAGAGGCAACCATACATCGATATTTCTCTCTTTCTCTCCTTCCCCCCTCCTCTCCTTCTCTTCACCTCTAAAGATAAATAAATAAAATTTTTAAAAAAAACCCTGAATAAATGGAAAGATATTCCTGTTCATCAAATTCCAAGACTTAATGTTGTTAAGGTAGCAATTCTCCCCAAATTGATGCACAGAGTCAAGGCAATACCTATCAAAATCAGAACTGGCTCTTTTACTGATGTGAACTGATGAGCTGATTTTAAAATGTACATGGATTTTGAAAATGAACAAAATTGAAGGACTTAAATTTCCTAATTTCAAACCTTTACTGCAATGTACAGTTATCAAAAGAATGTGGTATTTCATAAGGATGGGCACATGAGTCAACAGAACCACACTGAGATGCCAGAAATAAACTCATTCATAGTCAACTTCTAGTCAGTAAGGATACAACCAAGACAAGTCACTGAGGAAGACAGTCATTCCAAGAAATGGTACTGGGACAATTGAATAACCACATGTGAAGAGATGAATTTATTAGACCCTTAAGCTAAACCAAAAAATCAACTCAAACATATAAACCTGATGTAAGAATTAAAACTATAAACTCTTAGGAAAAAATATAGTAAATTCTTATGACCTTGGGCTAGGCAAAGATTTCTTAGATAAAACACCGAGAGCACAGTGATACTGGATCAAGAAATTGTATCCAAACATATAAAGAACTCTTACAAATCAATGGGAAGTAGTGACCCAGTATTTTTTAAGTGGACAAAAAACATGAACAGATATTTCACCAAAGACATACGAATGGTCAATAAGCACATGAATGACATCCAATATCACTAATTATTAGGGAACTGCCTATTAAAACCAAAATACCACTTCGCATCCACTAAAATGGCTTTGATCAGAAAGACAGGAATAATAAGTCTTGGAAAGAATAAGGAAAATGGAACCTTCATGCACTGATGATGAGAATGTAAAATGGTATGGACATTTTGATAGTTTCTTTAAAAGTTAAACATAAATCTATCATATGACCCAGACCTACTCTTGGGTCTCTTTACAAGAGGAAGAAAAAAAAAAGGATGTCCACACACAGACCTGCACAGCAATGTTCATAGCAGCATCATTCATAATAGATAAAAAGTGGCATATCCATACAATGGAATACCCTTCAGCAATAAAATGGAATGAAGTACTGATACATGCTACAAAGCGAATAAACCCTGGACAACATACAGCAAAATGAATCCAACAACAACAAAAAAGGATTATATACCATGACCAAGAAAGATTTATTCCAAGAATGCAAAGTTGGTTTAACATCTGAAAATCAACTAATATAATAATATACTGTGTTATTAGAACAAGGTCATATCAACAGATGCTAAGTGTAAAAGAAGTCACACACTAAAGACCACATATTGTCCAATTCTACTTATATGAAATGTCCAGAAAAGGTTAATACACAGAGACAGAAAGTAGATTACTGTTTGAGGCTGGGGTGGGGAAAAAGGAGCTACTACAAATGGGCACCAGGCATCTTTTGAAGGTGAGAAAAATGTTCTGAAATTGGATTGTGCTAATAGTTGCACAACCACAAAGTTACTAGAAGTCTTTTCATAGTACACCTAAACACAACCGAGTGCACTGCATGGTACAGAAATTAAACCCCAATTATTTGTTTAAAGATAATAACCTAAATTCTAATTACAATACAATACTGTTAACATCTTAAGAGCAAAAATTTCTCTCATCAGCCTGGCTGGTGTGGCTCAATGGACTGAGCGCTGGCCTGCAAACCAAAAGGTCACCAGTTTGATTCCAACATACCTGGGTTGTGGGCCAGGTCCCCAGTAGGGGGCGAATAAGAGGCAACCACACATTGATGTTTCTCTCCCTCTTTCTCCCTTCCTTCACCTCTCTCCAAATATAAATAAATAAAATCTTTAAAAAAATTCTCATCATTCCATCCTTTATACTTCCAAGTACCCAATCAATATGAATGTTGAACTGAAAAATGAACTTGCCATTATTAAATGGTTTCCTAAAAAATAAACACTGCCAGTCAGTTTTACTAACCAGAATTTTGTTTAGAGCCTGATGATCCTCCATGTTCTAGTTTTGCTTTCTTCTTCTTTGATGATGATGTTGATGACTCAGAAGATACTAAACGTTTTTCTACGACAGGAGTGGAAAGAGCTCGCTTTTTGAACAGCTCCCGTTCTCTCAAAAGGCTTGGATCCATAATGCTGCAAAGATAAGTATCTTTAATACAGATTCCTCTATGCTAAATTCAAAACTATATGCTAAATGCATAGGTCTCAATAAGAGTTACTTCCCAAACAAAATTACCTCCTGTTACTAGTTATCTAATACTTGTATTTAGTCACTCATTCACTCAAAAAATATTGACTTAGTGCCTATTTCATGCGCAGCACTGTGCCAGGCACTAGTGGAGAGAGAAAGTATTCTCTAGAGCTCTAGAACTGTATGTCCAGTACGGTAGCCACTGGCCACATGTGCCTACTGAGCACCTGAAATGGGGCTACAGTTGAGATGTATTCTATGTGTAAAATGTACACCAGATTGTAAAGACTTAGTACACAAAAAAGAACTTATAAAATTACTAATGACATATTTTTAGATTGAGTATATGTTGATGTGACATTTTGGATATACTGGATTAAATAAAAGTACTAAAATTCATTTCCCCTAGTTTTTTAAACTTTAGAAACTATGGCTACTAAAAAAATTTAAATTACGTGTGTGGCTCACACTTGCAGCTCACATTTTATTTCTATCAGACAACACTGCTCTAAAAACAACATCAAGAATACTGAGCAGAAATTAGGAGGCAGATTTAAGATGTAGGCTCACAACAAAAATGAAAAAAGAGAGAAAACCATCAGAATTGCTTGCAAATAAACAGGTGTATTTTAAAAGTGGTCAACTTGCTATCATTATGTGATGAAGAGGCTGGATTAATATTTGTTAGAAATATCTACAGAAAATTCCTGATTTGGACAGAAGTGACACCTCTTTTGGATTTTTTCCCCAGTTCTAAAACTCTACAATTCTAGACAACTTCAACACAATCAGGGAAGTCTTTCAACAAGTATTTTTAAATGTGCCTCTCGAATTAGCTCTCCCTAAAATTCCAAAGATACTACATAAATGACTTCTGCAGTGTTACGACTTAAGTGTTCATAAGCCAGGTAGCAAGGCCCAGAGGGAAAAGACTACCTTATACTTAGAAAGCCTTAAAGCACAGGGTAGCTCAATAAATACTTGTTAAATGAATAATGAATGGAAAAACATCTTTAAATTGCTCTAGCCTCATTGTTACTGGTTTTACAAGCCTTTATTAAATGCCCTCTGCTTGTGAGGCACTGACCTCCAAGTTCTACAAGGTTCTGGAAAATAAATCCTTGCTTTCAATAGGCTTACATGGAAGAACCTGAAAACATTAAGCAACCCACCTAACAATGAATAAATACAATGTGACTTAGAGTGGTTTAAAGTTAAAAATATAAGCACTGATAAGAAATACTCAGGATAAACTTCAGTTAAGAAAGGAAGTATCACTGGCACAGGACCTCACATCAAAGACCTATCTTCTCCCCTCAGTTCTAATCCCTAAGAGACCCTAGACAATCCTCTAGAGCCCCCTAAATCCGCTTTTATTATAAGTTAAAAATGAAGATATTACCAATGCTGTCTACATCTAGCTCAAGTGTAGAAATAAAAAAAAGAGAAAGTAATTTCTAAGTAGTAAAAAGCTATAGAAATATGTTATTTGGGTATTGCTATTTTGAGTTGGCTCAGCAAAGAAATAACAATGACTATTCTGTGGCGAGGAAGATAAGAGACCACCCTGGCACGAGGGAAAGTGTGAGAACAGAAAGGAGAATTCACAAATGATAAGGTGGGGCCAACCCGCCTAAACAAGGAACATCTGTTTATTTCACCTGGCGAAAAGAGGTAATTAACCCAGGCTTTTAACCATGATTTTAAAACAAACTTAAATCAAAAGCCTTAGTTTACAAAAACCTAAATGGTTACGACATTTGATCCTCATAACTTTTTGAGCTGAAAGGTATCCATTTTACTCCTCTTTTAATATGTAAAATCTAAATTGAAGGGTTATGGTAAAGTCTTAACAGCTGGAAGTACTAGGAGATCAGAACCCAAATTACCCTAACTCCTAAATCAGCTCTCCCTGTACTGATAACGTTCAAAGGCACCCAGAGCAGAAAGTTTAACGTCTATCACCAGGGCATACTCCGCCTAACTTTTTCCTTCTCAGGATACCCCTCAATAGTTGCAGTTTCACAGGTGGGGTAGACAGGACACATCTCCCTGCCCGTTTTACACTGAAAAATACCACAACTCAGAGTTCACGTGTCCGCGTGTCACGAATGGACAATGAGAACCCCAAATTAAGTCATAATCTTCTGACTCTATGTTCTTTCCTATATATCGTTCGACTTCTTTCAACCTTTCTGCTTTTCTCTTTCACTGCCTAAGCCTCAGAGGTGCCACTGGCACCTACTAAGAACACGGCTATGAACAGGCGGCAGGCTGAGAAGAGACCACTTACATCTTAAATGACAAAAAAAAATATGGACCGGAGAAAAATGTACCGCAAGCGTTCCGTTTTGGAAATGGGTTTCAGCTTTGCAGAAAACAAAACTATTCTAACTGAAGTTTAAAAATCAGTACAAACTAGCTGTCCAAAAGCCAGACACACACACACAGACATTCCATGAACGAGCATCTAAATCACAGCCTTTAGTCGGTAGGAACCACTCCAACTCCATAGTTTAACTCGGCTACTGCTAGCGTAAACCTGGGGGCTAGGTAGAGGCTCTGCAACTGTGAATTCCCCCTTTCCAACCCACAAGTTTCTTCAATAAACCGCCGGCCTAAGAGACAATGCTCCCTAGAAGTTTATGATACCGTGTGTATTTCGCGCAGAGAACGGCAGTCCTGGCCTTCCTCGGGGTGGAAAACACGCTCGCCCCTGGGGGAGAGGAGTGGCGAAGAACAACAGGCCAGAGCTCCGCGCCCCTCGCCCGGCGGCCGCAGCCCCTACCTGAGCGAGGAGGGCCGCTCCACGCGACCCGACACCGCCTCGCTGCACCTCCGCCTCGGCCAGCCACCCGCGCCCGCGTGGCTGCCGCTCTCTGCTCTTGGTCAGCGCTGGCGCCCGCCTGAACGCACAACTAGCGACGTCCCGCCAGGCTGGGGTCTCGGCACTGGTAGTGGCAGTGGCAGAGAAGGAAGCCACTCACACCAAGAGCCCCGCCCGCCACTTCCTGATCGGATTACTAAAGCCTCAATCCCGGCAGCCACCGCGGCGCCGTGCCTCCTTGAAAGCGCGTGCGTCGTCACGTGCTCCGCTAGGCGTACCGCAGTTGGAAAATCTGCCAGCTGGAGCGTTCGGAATCTCCATGACAACGGGAGAACGGCTGGGGCGGGGCGGAGAACCCGAGTCAGGTGTGAGGCGAGGAGCAGCTGCCAAGACGAAAGAAATCTTTCCCGCTGCAGAATGTGAAACTACCAGATCCTCCTCCAGCTGCTGTGGAATCTGTTTAACTCAAGTAGTGACGCGGTTTTTCAAGTTTTTGTCTGCCAGTTACCAGCATCTAAACTTCAAAGAACGTTGGTTCAGCTGTATTTCAAGTGAGGAAACAGGAAGCCCAGGGAAGCTAAATGCTCAAAACAGCACAACCAGCAAAAGCAAATCCTGGAGTGAAGCCATTTCTGAGTTTCCAACCAGCACAGGTGTGAATACTTTCCACCGCACCTGTGAACTCAGAAAAGGATTTCGAATTCAGAAGTAAAGGGGTAGCAAAGGGTAATTGGCCTTGCCCACAGCCTGCAGTCTACTGGAGTGTGTCAGAGTTCTGTGGCCTTTCCTCACTCCTAGCCCAAAGTGTAAGCATGGCCTGTGCTGAACTATTCTGTAGCTGTCTTTTAATTACTTGGTACTGGTTACTTCTCAAGTCACTTAACCTGTTTTGGTTTTCCCATCGGAGATAATTGTACTACCACAATAAATGTATTACCACAATAAATGTACTACCACAATCGCATTAGACTGTTACAAAGATTAAATGAGATGATAATTTTTATTCAAAAGTTTAAAATAAAACCCCCAAACTGATTGTGTGGCTTTTTAAAAGTGGTTACATTCTAGATTTTTGTAATACATTCTAGAAGATTTTGTAACAAACCCACTTGATATTCATCTGACACCCTCGGGAAATGTGTCAATTTAATAGGGTCCTGAGGTTTTACAACCCAATAAAGCCAGAGATTGACTGGTAAAAACCTGACAAGGTGTAATGAGAAGGAGTAGATATCAAATATAAAAAAAAATCTTAAATGTTAAAATCAAGAAACGTGAAACAGTATTGTATCAATTAATGTTTATTTCGTCATTCCTTTCTCCAGGATTATGTAAATTTCAGTGCCTCATACCCTTGTATAATCTGGTCTATCATTCTACTGGCTGTCTTTTCAATGAGTAAGACTTAATAGACAAATGGACATAAATATGGTCTACTTATTTATAGAGTAGACCATAAATAATATGAAACTCTGATCCACATAAGAAACCAAGCCACAACCTTTGAGACAATCAGCTCAGAATAGTCAGAATTTGCTCAAAGGCTGCCAACTTCCCTACTTCAGACACACACTCCAACACACACATAAATATAAACACTCATACCAGGACTAACTAGAGAAAACCAAATATGCTTCCCCAAACCAACCACACAGATGCTTCACTTCGTTATTTCACCTCCAATCACAACACACCAGGAGAATTCCCCACTTTTTCCTTACTGTATGGACATACTTGTGCTTCACTTTTTCACACTTCACAGTTGTGTTTTTTACATATTGACGCTAAGACTCACAACCCGCAAAACAAAAATTACGACTCATTTTATTGCCATACACGCTTATTCTGGTGGTCCTCAACGGAACCACACTGTCTCCAAGGTGGGCCTGTAAAGTTTCCCCTCTCTCTGATTGCCTTTGAGTCTCTACCGAACACAAGTGATGGTGGCTGACTCCCTCGCTGGAGAGCAAGTTCTCACTTGAGTGGTCTTGATTTATTTCCACTTGTGTTAAATTTTCCACGTGCTCATTATCTACTCCTGTGAGAACAGAGAATAATGATTTTACAGAACTAAATCTATCTCATAAAAAGCACTCAATGAACTGTTAAAAAATAAACTGAGGTACATTAAAATTTTGAAGTTTATTGCACAAACATAGATTGAAATCAGGCAGCCCCAAACTAAACACTCCACTGCCAGGAGCTCAGGGAAAGGTCTTTTATAGCTAAGACTCGGAAACATATCAAAAAGTATTTGATTGGCTATAGCTTAAGCGATTGCTTTATTTGGAAAAGCCCAGCTGGTAGTTTGTGATTAGTAGTTTTTTGTTTCAATCCTTACCCAAGAATATATTTCCTTGCTTTTTCAGAAAGATAGGGAGGAAGAGTGAAACATCAATGTGAGGAAGAAACATCAATCAGTTGCTTCTTATATGCATCCTGACCGACCGAGGATTGAACCCAAACCTAGGCATGTGCCCTGACCAGAGATGGATCCTGCAACATGCTGGTGTATGAGACAACATTCCAACCAACTGAACCACCTGACCAAGGCTGTGATTAGTTCTTAAGTTTCATTTTCTCCAGTTCAAGTGTGTTGACTCTGGCTTAGGTTTTAGTTTGCTTATGTAAGCTACCCAGGCATTAGAGCCACCGCAGTCTAATGGCCTCCTTGTTTTAACCAATCGTGAACTATTTTAACCAAATGTTCACAATTATTGCTTTATTTCAATGTCTTATCTCATTTCAGCCAGTTGGAAGAGATAATTGGACAGTTAATCCTTCTAATGCCAATATTATAATATTTATAATCCCAAATCCCATATGCCCCTCCCTTGCCCAAATATTAGCTGTTATCATTGCCCAACTTGAAACTCTCCCATGCAGAGCCCAGCAAACTGTTGAAATATATAAATGATGGATGTTATCAACCAGTGACATCACCCCTGCTTATACGCCCTGTTGCCTGTGACGAGGTCATAACGCTGACAGTAATCACTGAATTCATTCAAAACACTTTTGGGTAATGTCCTGCCATTTGAAGATAATTCTCAAGTGAAGACAAAAGCGGGCTCCCTCTACAGCTTGTAATTAAGCCATTTTTGTGTCAGAGGTACCTACATATGGACACACCACAAATGAACTAAAAAAGGGTTCCAATTCTCTGCTGATAATGATGACTCTGCCATGACCGACTTAACCATTTAACAGCAGCCCAAATTAGCTTGGTTTCAAAGACGTCAATGTCTGGGATTAAACATATTTTTACTCTGCCTTCTTTTCCTTGTTACACAATATGGGTTGCTTCTGAGGCAGCCTCTAACCAGTGATTAGGGAAGGCATAGGAAAAATATCCCACACTGAGCTGTGGGACATGACTTTTTATGGGGACATGGCTATCTGTATAATATACACCAAGCCTCAACCACTGATGCTTAAATAAACCTTTATTATGTTTAAAACTACCAATGTTTTGACATCCTTGTATTTCAGGTCAGAAGAGCGTGGCTAGCATCAAACTGTATGAAGAATGATTCAAGCTACTAATGCAATAGTGATTACAGTATGTCTTATCTCATGAATGCTTGTATTACCCTGCATACTCATACTTTTTAGTAGAAAATGTGGTGGCTTCATTAAGGAAATATAACTTGTATATTTTATAAAACCTTCTTCTGCCCTGGCCCATCCAAAACCTCCCACTCAAAAAAAGCTCAGCTCAATATAACCAGAGGATTAATTCCAAAATGATGAATATTTTTTACTATTTTATTTAATTGCAGCAAAAGATAGATAACAAATAACATAAAATTTACCATTTCAACCATTTAAAAATATACAACTTGGTGGCATCAATTACATTCACATTGTGCAACCATCATCACTTCCAAAATTTTTCATCACCCTAAATAAAATTCTGTACCCATTAAGTCATAACTTCTCCCCACCACCTCTGGTAACTCCTAATCTACTTTCTATCTCTATAAATTTGCCTCAGTTCCAGATATGTTATATAAGTGAAAATGCAATACAAGTTCTGTCCAGAAAAAGTCCAGTCATTGTTAATATAACTAGAACAACAACAAAAAATAACTAGAACAGTTTGTGCAACATCGATGTAACCTGGCAGCCAAGAGTGGACTGGAAGGCACATGCAGGAACAATGATGACTTCACTGTACTAGTCTGTGGGGGCAGTAGATGCCATCGAGTGAGCATGTGTACTGTGTGGTCATCGTATTCAAAATGACCGAGCAAGTAGAGCAATGGTACCTGCATCAAATTTTGCAGTCAGCTTGAACATTCCTCGGTGGAAGCTATTTAGATGAGTCAGAAGGCTTTCAGGGATGGTGCAATGAGTGTAGTGCAAATAAAAAGTGTGGTAAAACGCTTCAAAAGTGGTGGAGAATTTGTTGAAAGTGATCCACGTTTTTTAGAAGGCCTGCAACAAGCAGAACCTGAGAATGTTGAAGGTGTACCAGCTGCAAACAACAAAGATTGGCAAATGACAGTGTGAGAACTAGAAGTAGCTGATCTGGGGATTCCAAAAACTACTGGCTTTTCCCCAAACTAAAATCGCCCTTGAAAAGGAAGAGATTTCAGACCCTCAATGAGATTCAGGAAAATATGACAGGGCTGCTGGTGACAATTCCAACATTTCCAAGATTTTGCAGAGTGTTTTGAACAGTGGAAGAGATGCTGGGAGAGCTGTGCGAAGTCCCAAGATCCTCCTCTGAAGGGAACTGAGGCGTCATTGCCCTGTGTACAATGTTTCTTGTATCTTGTATCTTCTTCAATAAATGTCTCTAGTTTTCATAGTACACGGTTGGATACTTTCTGGACAGGCCTTGCATTTGTTGTTTGTGTCTAGCTTATCTCACTTGACGTAATGTTTTCAAGGTTTATCCATGTTGTAGCATGTGTCAGAATTTCATTCTTCTCTATGTAGTGGCTTAATTTTGTAATTTATTTTTTTACATGACCTAATTGTTTAGAAGCGGAAAATTGAAGTAAAGCAAATAATACTTCATTCTGCCATTGAATTCTGCCTTTCAGCTCCCCTCACCTGGCAATCTATCTCAACTGACTTAGATACCCAAATTCTCAAAATAGCTCACAAAGCAAACTAGTCCACATCCACACATGTCAAGAGCTAAACTAAGTTGCTTTGTTCATCAGCAGTCCTGGAGTTCTCTAGCATGAAGGCCTCTCCTTCCTTGGGGACTTTCCTCCTACCTTCTGATGCAGGCCGCCCTTACTGAAAAGACCTTCCTAGGACCCTACTTTCCTCTCTAGCATTCATCCCAAAAGGTAGCAAAACCTTTTTCCCTTCTACCCATCTTAAACTCTGGGATCCTGTAACTAGACTAACTAAAGACAGATTAACCAGAGAAAAACAAACAACTTTATTAGCATATGCACTACAGATACACATAGGTGTACCTCTAACACATAACTTAAAGGAGTGGTTAGAATTTGGGCTTATAGAGAACAAAAGAACAATAACTTTTTAAAGAAGTGACAAGATCTCGAGTAAAAAGGACTTTGAGTTTCTTGGATGGTAAATTGCGCAAAAGCAAGTGCGTGGGGAAACTAATGGAAAACAAGGGATAGTCAGTAAAGTTTGCGATGCAGGTCCCTCCGGGGCCGTCTCTGGGACAGGAAGGGCCTACAGTTGTTTCCAGGGATTAATTTTTGTCCTTCCTGGTAGAGATTGTAAGGGGGGGCACCTTTACAAGCGTCTGTCCTACTTTCAGGCAAACAGGAGGAAAGCAGAAAGTTTCCCTTCTATCTACTTCTTTTCAATTGCCTTCGCCTGAAGATGATCTTTATGCCAAAGTGGCATATTTTATGGCAGTCTAGTCTGCTAACCTGCCATCCTTTTTCAAACTTTCTCCAAAAAAGCAAACGTTTGCTATGGCCTCCACTTAGTAACTTTGAATCTGCAAGGGTTAACATACTGGCCTTTGAGCAATGCAGAACTGGCCTGAATTTCTGCTCTATCACTTACTAGTCCTATGACCTTGAACCTAAGTTTTCCAATCTGTAATGGAAAGGACTGTCTCAGTTTGGGCTGCTATGACAGATGACAGGAAGTCCTTACCTAATGCCATCAACAGGTTCTGCAACTCTAAGTAAAATGTTGTAATAATGAAACCAATTTTACCACTGGCTACTTGTTACAAACAAAAGTTAAGGACCTGTGGAATCCCATCAATGTTATAATGAAATAACGTTGAATGCAATGATGTTATTCAAGAACCAAAATCATGACTCAGAGATGGGCCAGTGAGGTGACCACGGCTGCCACAGAGTTCCAGTCACCATAGCTAGAAACTGACATGGAGGGCACTGGTTCCATTGCCAGGCTGCCGACCATTGATGTTGTTGCCATAGCCACGAGAATGGATTCTCTCATCCTTGTTTCTCTGCATCACTGGTTCTGAGTAGTCAGGGGAGGGGCCATCTGCTTGGCCGAGCCTTTCATGTGTCTTGTCCCTAGCTACAAGGGACCCTGAAAAAGCATACATCTGATATTTTGGGATGCTATGTGGGAAGATGAGCTTTGTCTCTTCCCAAGGCTCATAAGGCGGAAAGTCCCTAAACTCAGGGTCTGAATGCAGAACAGCCAAAAAGACAAATGTCTGCTACTACAACTCACAGAGAACTTAAAGGGGGAATTGTGGCCCTAGAAATTTATATAAAAACGAGTAAAAGACAGAAAACTGTATTTCAATAATTAAATTTTTTTTAAAAGAAAAAAAATTATATAAAAACCAGACCTAACCCCAGTGCTACCATCTGATCCATACAACACCTTTGACCTTTTAACACTGTCCCCTAACACACTAAAAAGCACTTAAAATATCATAAAAATCATTCTTACCTTGAAGATGTTGACTGGTCTTTACTGAAGAATCAACATGCTAAAGTATCATAGGAAAGACAATGGCAATAAAAGAGTATTTCTCAGAGCAGGGCATGATGGGAACCGCCTTCTATATCCACCTCCAACAACTCTTTGTCTACTTCCCGATCAGGTTCATCGAAAGGAAGACTTGAAGACCCGAAAGTCATGCCCATTCATTTTTCAAAAATGTGAAAGATTAAAATGTTGGCTCTTTTGTACTATAGATATTAGTGTGAAAAATTACACAGTAACACACCTTTGCTCTCTTGTAGCCAAACTTGCTGAATGGGATACAGAAATGATACTGTGCAAGTCAACATAGGGAACAAAATTATTGACATGAAGTGTAAAGTAACATACGCAGGGTAAACAGGCAGTGAGTGTCACCTGTTATTTGACAAGGTGTTACAGGCACATGTAGTATAAAACTATTAAAGAAGTCTTCACAAAGGTGGTTTTAGCCAAGTCTCGTGATATAAGTAGGAGATTTCCAGGTGTGTGTGATTAAAGATGGCCAGAAACTTGTGGTTCAGCCTGCAAAGCAAAAGGTTGATGGTTCGATTCCTGGTCAGGGCACATGCCTGGGTTGTTTGGACCCCATTTGGGGTGTGTTTGAGAACCAGCCAGCCAATAAATGTTTCTCTCTCACATTGAAGTTTCTCTTCCACTTTTTCTCCCACCCTTCCCCTCTCTCTAAAAATTAATAAAATCTTTAAAAAGAGAAAGATGGCCACAAATTCTTTACCAATCCTCCCACAGAGAAACGAATTCCCATTAACTTCTGCTTAAATCTGGGCTGGCCTCAGTGACTTGTTTAACCAATAGCATGTGGCAGAAGTGATGTTCTAGAACCTCTGAGGTTAGGTCATAAGGCTCGCAGCACTTGCCTGGGAACCTTGGAACCATCTCTGGGAGCCCTGAACTTCACTATACCACCCAAGTCCATTACCCTGAGACTGAAGTGCCGGAAAGGGCACATGTAGGCACTCTGGTTGACAATCTCAGCTGAGGCCAGCCTTCCAGTCATTCTTGCCTAAGTATAACATATAAATGACTACGTTTCTGACCTTCTAGACCAGTTGAATATTCCCAAATGGTCTCTGTCAACACCAACAGAAGAGCCATCCTTCCTTGCTTCCTTGAGTTTTGCTTCAATTCTAACCCACAGAATTGTGAGATACAGTATCATAAAGTGGTTGCTGCTTTATGCCCGTAAGTTTTCAGGTAGTTTGCTCCGCATATCTGGATCATCAGGCAAACAACTGGGGAAGGACATTCCCAACAAAGCAAACACGCACGCTTGCGCTCCAGCCACACTGAATGAACTCATTTCCCACGAACACTTTGCCCAGCTCTGACTCACATACCTTCCACGTGCCCTAACCTCCTCCTCCACCGTCCTCAACTTCCAAATCCTATATAACCTTTCTTACTCAAAGTCTTCTTCAGTTTTCACAGCAAAATGGCACTTTCCACCTCTCTAATAACGAAGGTGATACTGTCCCTGTTTTCTGCAGAAGTAAAAATTTATGCTTTTTGGTCCAGTTAATTGTGCCTTGTTTCACTCCCAAAAGTGTCCAATTTTAGTCAACACATCATGTGGTCATCCAGGACTTAACACCGTACTTTCAACTGCAGTTATCTGTGTAGGACTTTAGTTCTTATTCTAGACCGTATGGTTACTGGGAGCAAGTACCAAGTATTTCCTGCAGTAACCACTTATGAACACCTACAATGTGGCAGATGTTGCCCTGTACATTCTGAGCTTGCCCAGCTCCTGATGTAATGGAGTCTGTTGCAGATCACCTCACAGCTGAACCAATTTGAGGACTGGTGGGGAACAGAGTCTGCAACTTGGAAAAGGTTCCTTTCATGTAGATTTATTATACAGGAAGTGCAAAAGATACCTGAGACCAAAACAAAATTACATGGTTAGAGTGGACGTGACTACTGGGCCCTCGCCTTTTCTTTACAGAGCCACCTCAGAAGTTTGGGGCCTGTGTGCTGGGAAAAACCCACCGGGTCTGCGAAGCCCAGAACCTCAGCCCACAATTTTCAGGCTGGTGCATATGAGGGGGGAGTGGTTGTGTCAGCCTGTCCATGACCAGGTTTTTAGACCCTCTTTTCCTGCCGCAATCATCACGTAACCCAGTTACTAATGTGGCAATTTCACTGACATTGGACCTGGGTGAAGTCAGGGCAGCAAACCTGGCCACTGCCGGCTAGAAGGGCACTCAGCAACAGCCTGATGAAAGAAGTCGGTGGCACCGCATCACTAATGAAGGCCACGGGAAAATGAACTTACCTAGCTGGTGAAGGCTACCAGAAATAAAGTGCTGTGATTTCTAGGCTGTTCTTCCAACTCAACCATTAAAGAAACTAAATGATTTTCTTATACCTCTGGTCTCTTCTTTATAAAAGTGCAATCTGTCCCCCATGAGGTTCTCGGTCTTCTGAAGGTGGTGGCTCCGTGTTAACAGCTGATCCTCCAATGGCAAATGCTCTTAGAAAATGAACTGGTGTGATCCATACACTCATAACAACAAATTTTATAAGAAGAAGAAAGTATGTGATAAAAGTATGTGATTTTATTTTCAAGTTTTGAAAAGTGTTTTCAGAAAAAAAGAAGACAAGAACACATACAAAAACTGAAATCTTCCACTGAACTAGAATTAGGAGAGGAAGGGACTTTTGAAATGTAAGGCCTTGTCCTTAAATCACCTCTAAAATGTCCCTCACTCAGGTGACCAGCCTCCTCAAACCTTTCCCAAGTTTGGTGTACTTCATGTCATAAAAGCAACCAATAGTCTTTAATCATTTAAAAGAGAATAAAATAAGGGAGGAAAGGCCTCTGGTGTTGTCTGTGGAGAAGGGCCGCACGCTTGCAGCAGCTTTGGAACACGCAGGGCACAGTACTGGCTTCAAAAACAACGAAAGGTTCTGTGCACTTGCACCGCGGGAACGTGAGCAGCTGCTGCTCACCCTCCTCTATGCACAGTGGCTACATTCCTTCAAGTGCATTCACTTAATTGTAGTTCATGTACTTCTGCCCTTGGGATGGGGCTGAAACAGAAACAAAACAACCAGCTAACACAGAGCTGTTAGCAAAAAAAGTCAAAGTATTAATTATTGTGAGAAGCGATCAACTGACAATCGATCCTGGATAACAACACAAATTTCCAATTACATAAACAAATTCTGTTACTTACTGAAAATTTCCACCATTGGAAGATCCTGATTACAGTAAAGAAATACATTAAATGGAAACGGTTTAAGGAAATGTGATTATTTGGTTCATTTCAGAAGGTCTGCTGGTCCAGCTGCTAGCCGCAGGAGTCCCTGAGTTCTCAGCGAAGTGTGACCAGTTCTTCCGAAGAGGTAGGGTGAATGGCGACCGTGTTGTCGAAGTCGGCCTTTGTGGCTCCCATTTTCACCGCGACGGCAAAGCCCTGCAGCATCTCGTCACACCCGATTCCCTGCATGTGGATCCCAACCACCTGGGAAACAAAGGAGGAGGACACCTACCGTTTAGAAGCCTCTAAAACATGGCAACGCTGAGGACACAGCCCACCAGGCCCTCGCAGTCCTGCCTCCACAGCCCTCCACAGCCCTCCCTCAGGCTCTTGGTCTCGCTAGCTTTCCTCTGGTCCTGAGCACTCACTGTGCTCTCAGCTTTGCACAAACTCTGCCGGGACATCTTTACTTTCCTCTTTTCAGGGAGAAGGCCCATTTGCTCTTCAAAGAGCTACACACTCCTTCCCTAGCAAGTTTGACGATCACGTGGTCTCTCACTACTAGTATTTTTCCACGATGGTTCTATCACAACTGCAATGCTTTACTTATTTATGTGGGGACTGAAGAGTTGCGGTCCACCTTTCCCATCAGACTCGAATCTCAAGAGGAAGGGGACTCTGTCTGCTTTTGCCCCCACTCTATCCCTATGGCCAGGCACACAAAGGCCCGCACCTGCTGGATGAATGCATGAAGGGCTGTGAAGGGCTCTTTGTTTCAACTCTCATTTCCCGGTGGTTTCTCGCTACACTTTAAAGCTATGAGTTATTTTAGGTGTGGTTCTTAATAACTGTCCTTTCACTGTTCATCTTTTTAATCTTCTTTTTCTTAGGCAAGTCCCTTTAACATTTCATATAATAAGGGCTTGGTGATGATGAACTCCTTGAATTTGATCTTATCTGAGAAGCACTTTATCTGCCCTTCCATTCTAAATGAAAGCTTAGGTAGAAAATAGATAGGGGGGAGGGCAAGAATAGTGGGGAAGATATAGAATCTAAAGAACTTGAGACATGTGGTCATAAACTAAAGGGGGGGAACAGTGGGGGAGGGGTGTGCAGGGTGGAGGGGAATGAAGGGGGGGAATAGTACAACTGTAATGGCATAATCAATAAAATATATTAAAAAATAAATAAAGCTATGAGTTAATGTTCACCTTCAGCAAATACTTTTAGGGTAACAAGTCCATTGAAAAACAAAGAGAACATACAATTCAGCCACAAAAATAGTTTGTTTATAAACATGTCAAGAATATACTTAATATCAAGCCCTGACTGGTGTAGCTCAGTGAATTGAGCGCGGGTCTGCGAACCAGACGATCACGGTTCGATTCCCAGTCAGGGCACATTTGTGGGTTGCAGGCCAGTTCCCAGCAGGGGCCAGTTCCCAGCAGGGGATGCACCAAAAGCAACCATACATTGATATTTCTCTTCCTCTCTCCTTCCCTTCCCCTCTAAAGATAAATAAATAAAATCTTAAAAAAAAAAGAATATACTTAATATCAGTGAATGGTACACTTAAAAATGGTGAGGATGGTAAATTTTACATCATGTGCTTTTTACAAGGAAAAAAAGTACCTCTGAATTTAAAGCAAAAAAAAAAAATCCAAATCATATATTATCTATGCATTAAAAATCCACATTTTTAGAAATGTATTATGATCTAAATTGATTTTATAACCCCACAATTTCTGATGATGGCAGGAACTTCATATCATTCCTCTCTATACCCCAGTTCTTAGTCTCTATTAGGTTGTCAGGTAGTGTTTATCAAACAAATAAATGATGAATGGCATGAAGAAATAGCTGATATTTAGAGATAGGAGGGGCCCGGCTGATTCAACAGCTGGAAAGCTGAGGCTACTGAGGAACATTCAGGGTCAGGAAACAGCGACCCGGGCTTCGCTGCCAACCCACCTCCTGTCTTCTCTTTGCTCTGATTCTCTACCCTGCCAGTCCTCAGGGACGTTGACTTCTGTAAGACCAGGGGCTCTGCCTTGTGGATTTTGCAGTACGGGGCCAGTGAATACAGACTATGCTCTTTTTGATAAGAGAAGTTGGAAGAATACATCTGAATCTTCAATTAAGCCACTGTCCCTCATGGAAGCAGGTTCCCAAGGCATACTGCTAAGTGGCATTTCAATATTTAATTCCATCTGTAGAAAAGCCCACTAGACTGACTAATACCCAAATAAAACCTGTACTTCAAAAATTCTGTTTAAGAAGAAACCTGTTCCGCCCTGGCTGGTATAGCTCAGTGGACTGAGCGTGGGCTGCAAACCAAGGAGTTGCCAGTTCCGTTCCCAGTCAGGGCACATGCCTGGGTCAAGGGCCAGGTCCCCAGTAGGGGGCGCATGAGAGGCAACCACACAGTGATGTTTCTCTCCCTCTCTCCTTCCCCTCTCTCTAAAAATAAATAAATAAAATCTTTAAAAAAAAACCCAACCTGTTCCTATTCATACCAAAATCACAGTAAGACACCACTTCACATCCACTAGGATGGCTAGAAGAAAGAAGAGTAACAGGTGCTGTCCAGAGTGTGGAGACACTGGAACCTTCACGCATGGCTGTGGGGGACGAAAAAGGGCAGCCACTTGGGAAGCAGTTTGGTAGTTCCTCAAGAGGTAAACCCAAAATAGATCATTTTCCTGGCTAAACTTCCTCTGCTTTGCTGATTGGTTGTATTCAAGGTATCTGGCATTAAATTCTCACACTTAACACTATTTCTGAGTTTCCTATCTACTCTGGCCTACTGGTTGATGACAGAGAACTGTTTGTGGCTTTCGACCTTTCCCCTAGTGTTTGCAGTAGAACCTTCCCTACTGATGAAATATTATGAGGAACCTTAATGTGCAGACAGACAAGTGGAAGTGGGTCGGCCCCAGCAGAATCAGAGAAGCCTCACCTACGCGGTCTCCTCCCTCCCAGTCCCACCAAAACGCCCCTTTCCTGCCACCCTTGCGGTCACTCTTTGGCCCACTGGGTTTTCCCCATACCTTTTCCTCTTTGTTAGCGCAAACCATTTTCATCACACAGTTTGTTTTCCTTGTGGTAACTGCATGATACATTGGGGTAAAGGTGGTGGAATAGATCTTCACGTTTTCTTTTCCATATTTATGCATGGCCTCATCTACAATGTACAGGGAAAAAGAGCATCTGTGAAAAAACAGAACAATTCCACTGACCTATCAGAGAGCAAGAAATATAACAGATGACCTAGTCAAATTATGAATACCTAACAAAGCCACAGTGAGCGACAGCCTACGAAATAAATGCTGATGTCATGAAAGATAAGAGACTGAGGAACTTTGTCTCTAACAGAGACCAAAGAGTTATAAAAACTAAATGCAGTGCGTCATCCTGGACTGAGTGCTGTACTTGGGAGGAAAAAATGTTAAAAATGTCCTGATTTGAGATAACTGGCAACATGTGAATAGAGTCTGAAGTTTAGATAATATTGTTTCCATTTAAATGGTCTCGTTGGAAAACCGCACTGTGCTTCCGTGAGGGATGGCCTCATTCTTGGGAACAGTTACTGAGGTGTGTGTGAGTGTGAGTACACGCGTGCAGAAGGAAAATGGTCACATGAAAATGTTCAGGGTATACAGGAGGCCTCCGCACTATTTTTTGTAACATTTCTTTAAATTTGAAATCAGTGCAAATAAGCCCAAAAAAGTCAAAGAGACAGACAGGGTGGTGTGGGGGAAAGGAACTAGACTCTCAAAGGGGTAGTGGTCGGCGAAGAAACTAGAATAGCAGCAAGAGGCTAACCAAAAAGGGGTGTAACTGGGGGGCCGAGATAGATT
This sequence comes from Artibeus jamaicensis, assembly GCF_021234435.1. NCBI lineage: Eukaryota > Metazoa > Chordata > Mammalia > Chiroptera > Phyllostomidae > Artibeus > Artibeus jamaicensis. The sequence continues at coordinate 13,850,671 of NW_026522056.1, read as the reverse complement.
TAAGCAGCCGACAGACACCCAGTTTTAAGCTGGGGATGGGAGGAAGGAAACCATAATTGATTTCCGTTTTTAAATACCTACCTTCTGTGAGTCCCACTGTGCCAATAGGGGGGTGGCTGAAGACCACCGTGGGGATATTGTCATAGTCTAATTTGGAATCTTCTTTGCATTCAAAAAGTCTATGGGCAAGTTTTCGGCCAGCAGCTATGGCAACTGCAAAGATATTTTTAAATATCAGTGGTTAGCTTATTGTGCATTTTAACACAGCAGAATTGTAACCATTTAGCAATTTGGCTTAACATGCTAGTTCTGACAAAGTTTTATACCAATTTTCATTATACTACCTAGTTCAATATAATGAAGACATATTAATGCCTTAGTTAATGCCTTTTAACAACTCAAAACTAGCAGCTTATTCTATTACATCACACACACACAAAAAAGAAAGAAAGAAAGAGTGAGCTCTGGCTTGTATGGCTCAGTGGACTGAGCGCCAGCCTGGGAACTGTAAGATTGCAGGTTCAATTCCCAGTCAGGGCACATGCCTGGGTTGCAGGCCGGTTCCCTGCAGGCCAGTTCCCAGCAGGGGGTGCACAAAAGGCAACCATACATTGATGTTTCTCTCCTTCTCTCCTTCCCTTCCCTTCTAAAGATAAATAAATAAAATCTTAAAAAAGAAAGAAAGAAGAAATTTACACATTTACAAGTTCCCAGCCAATCTGGCAGTTACCTACTTAATGAGGATATTAGCTTTTTGATTCAATATTTATGGAGCAAAACTATATTAGTTTCAAGCATCTTCAGTCCTACTCTATAACCATGCTTAGTTCACACAAATATTTTTTTAAAGATTTTATTTATTTATCTTTAGAGGGGAAAGGAAGGAGGGAGTGAGAGAAACATCAATGTATGTTTTTGTGCGCCCCCTGCTGGGAACTCGCCTGCAGGGAACCGGCCTGCAACCCAGGCATGTGCCCTGACTGGGAACTGAACCTCGATCCTCTAGTTCACAGGCCTGTGCTCAATCCACTGAGCTACACCAGCTAGGACCTCACACAAATATTTTAATGTTTAAATTATTTTATTTCTTATATTTTTTCAAAGTTTATTCTCCATGGCCTGTTTTTATTCCTGATAGTCTTTTAGAATAAATGCCTAAGTTCAGTAAAAGCATCAGTTATTAATTGTATTGATTTAAATTGACAGGTTTTTCTCCCCTCTCCAAATAAGATATCAGTAGGATATGTAAATTTCTTCACTTCAACATACTTTTCAACTGTTATAGATTGTTTTCATTTTATATTTTATATACTCACCCGAGGATGTGCTTATTGATTTTAGAGATAGGGGAAGGGAGGAAGAGAAACATCGATGTTTGAGAGAAACATAAACTGGTTGCCTCTCGCATGCACCCTTACCAGGGACCGAACCCGCAACCTAGGCACGTGCCCTCAACAGGAATTGAACCCATCACCTTTTGGTTTATAGGCTAATGCTCCAACCAACTGAGCCACATTGGCCAGGGCTGTTAACATTATGTTTTAAAGTTTTTTAAGCTTTACCTGTTATTTTGCTTTTTGCTAAGACAACTTCCTAAACATGCTAAAAGGCTTTGGGGGTGTAACTGGGGACGTTTCCATTCTGAGGTAAGACCCAGGGCCGTTCCGGGGTGGCTGGTGAGGTCCCGGAGGGGTGTGGAGCGAAAGCATGTGGAGTGGTGTTCACAGTGGAGAGAAGTGGGACAAAGAGCTTGGGAAGGTGCCGGTAACTGAGGAAGCTGAAGTATGGGATTCAGAGGACAGGGCCAGTCTTGGTTGTATCAAGACTAAACATTGCATTCCTCCCCCCTTTTGGTTTTTTCCCTTTTTATTTCCTTTTTTTTTTCGCACCCCATTTCTTAATACCCAGAGCCTTCAAGAAACGTTACCTGGAGTGAGAAGAGCTTTTCCACATACATCCCCAACTGCGTAGATGCCTTTTACGTTAGTATTCTGGAATTCGTCTACAATGATGTGACCTTGGCCATCAGTCTGAATCCCCTAAAATTGTGAAGGGACACCATGTAAATATTTGGCCTATTACAAAAATGGAAGATCAAATCTCTGGGTCTACCTCATTTTAGGCACCTCTTTGGGCTGAATCTCCAAGAACCACATTACTCAATCACAAGATGAAAAAAACATCTTAGCAAATTGGCAACATTCATAGCTTTTGCTTAATTTAAAAGGGAAATATTTTATCCAATTTTGAGGTTTTTCAACAGGGTTTGACTTTGCAGTGTTCAACTCAACTGGCCAGGCAAGATGAGAAGGAATCACTCAACTCCCAGACGTCGTGTTTGCTATCCCCACGTAGTCCATCTAGGACATGTTTTTGCCCTTTTCCACCAAAGCACTCAGTCCTCCCGAAGTAGACTCAGTCACACGTAGAGGGCTACAGCCCGAAACAGTCATCAAAACCAGATGTGTGTGAACCTTACCATTTGAGCCTTAAAATCCAAGCAAATTGTGCACTGTGCTCTAAAACATGCTGCTGTTTCCTTGAAACAAAACCTTTTCCCTATATATCGATCTGAATTTTTGCTCTAAGATGTGTCGTGTTTATCTTGTTGTGCCTTTCTAGATCCCGCCTGTATGTGCTCCCATGTGGGAAGTAGACAGACAACAGAGGTGGAAAGTAGGAAGCTTAGCGGGTAAGGGCGTATTACCTTGGAAGCCAGACAGAGCTGGGGTTCAAGTCCCAGCTCTGACAATTACTAGCTATGAGACCTTGCATAACCACCTACGTATCTATGAACATTTGAACTTCTAGCACAAATGAGGCATGAACCTTGTCAGTGTGAATACAGGGGCAAGTGTAATACAGACAGCCTCCCGGCTCCACAGAGTTTCCAGCATGAGTTATTTACTCGCTCTGTGCTCCTAGTTTCCTCATCCTCACACCTCAGAGTTGCTGGAAGATTCAATTAGGTTAGTAACACGCTGACAAAACCTACAGGTAGGGATCATTCAATCTGCATTACAAAATATACCTTAACACTGAGTGAGATTAAAAACTTGGCCTCTTTTTTTAAAAAAAAATCAGCAAATATAGGTGGAAATTGGACCTGCTAGTGCTTATATTTATACAAAGGCAAAATATCCCCTGAAGGATAAAAAGCTGACTGATTGGCTTTGTTACTATGGAAATGGTTTTACTACATTTCAATGAATAATAAGCTTCAAAACAAGTAAACCATCTCCCTGAATATTTTATTTGTTAATGCTAAAAAATATATAAATGAAAAAGGACTGTACGTTATAACAGATCATAATATTAGAACATAAATCAAAATATTAGCTACTTCTCCAGAGGCTCCATGAAACGTATAATCCTCAAGCATATAAAATAGCTATCATTACTAGCAGAGTAGTATAGCATTTCAAAAAAGTCACCATCATCACAACCATCAACAGCAGCTGGTGAACATTTACTGAGTTCATACTATAAGCCAGGACCTTAGTGAATCATTTTGCACGACCTTTCTCATTTACTCTTCTCTACAACCCAATGAGGCAAGTAGTATTATTATTCCCATATTTACATGAAGCAGTTCAACTTGAGTAATTATACTGCTTGCCTAATAAGGTCATGCAACTGGTAAATAATAGAACTAAGGTTCAAAATTGGGTCAAACTCTGGACCCACACCCCAAGCTGCTCTATGCTAGACTTTCCTTCAAAATGTAAAAGCACAAATAAAAATGCTAATTATAACACTGGTAGATCAGCTTCACATCTATTCCCATCCCCACGTGCCACAATGTCCAGATGATTTACACACCCAGCTATCGGGGTCAGCGCTGCAGACAGCAAGGAATATGACAGGGCTTTAAAGAGACACGTATAGTAAAACGGAAATCTCTGTGCAAGAGGCTGGTCAGGAAGCTGCTAGACAATCCAGATTAGAGGTGTCAGGGACCTGATCTAGGGTGAAGACTCAAAAAAGAAAATCTTTTAAGTTCAGAGGAGCAGCAATGGGGTTTGATTACAAACTGAATGCAAGGAATAATGAGGATAAAAAATCCAATACAGCCCACCAAAGTGTGGGGAATCTGGATGAGCTGGGGGGGGGGGGGCGGCACAGGGCAACTAAGAGGTTTCAGAAGGTTTGGGGCAGACTAAATCAGCTTACCACTTTGTTTAAATTCAGGCCCCCAGAATTCGGGTCCCGCCCAATGGCCCAGAGCAGGCAGTCAACATCTTGAATGGTGGTGAAGGTGGGTTTCCTACCAGGAACTGAGGTAACCACGCAGACCTCCAAGCCTGAGGAAGTCTTTTTAACTTCCTTGACCTATTGGCAAATAAATATGTTAATTGCAGGGGGAAGGGGGAAGGAGGAAGAAAGGAAAGCAAAGAGGAAACTACAATTGTAAACATCTAAAAAAATCCCCACTGAACCCGACATGTGAATCTTACAAGCTGACGCATTTCCTTCTGCCCCAAAGCCACCAACATGAGACGCCTGGGAGCCAAGACTGTTTTCTCAGCTTCCCCGAATCATCTAGACGATGGCCAGAAACAGTAGCTCACTGTCACCCTCCTAATACTTCAGCTTAAAACAAAGTATCCTAAACTGTGCCTTTAAAAACTGGTAAGATTTTTAACTCACAAATCTAAGCAGAGCGCAGCAGGAGTGTGAGGAAGACGAAAAGTATCACTAAGAAACTTTTCATGCCGTACACTCACTGCATCTCCCTGGACATTTTCGACCAGAATCGGGAGGGGCGAGGTGAGAACTAGGTCAGGAGAGTGGAGCCACACAGTTCAAGTTTAGTGAAGGTCCCAAATGATTCTGATGTTGACCCCAACACCAATCTAGTGCTTTCACATTCACAAGGCTCGTTCACATTTTTTACTGCACCGGGCATGGCCTATGGTGAAAGGGCCAATCTATGGGGGGAAAGGGTGACTTTTACAAGGCTAATGCTCCAGGAAAATGCTGAAATTTAGGTGATTCTCTGAGAAGTAAAGCACTCTGTAATTCTGCAAATCCCAAACGGGTATGCTTTGAAAATAGATTCCATCACATCTCCTGAAAAAATAAGTACAAACCTGCAAAATAAGGATGCTCACATAGATGTGAGCATCTATGCACGACAATTAAAGTTTTAGTTCTAACTAAAGTCAACTCCTAGATTATTCTAATCTTTTATGCCCTGACTTCATTAATACATTAATGAGAAATATAGCAGCTTAAAATGAAGACAAGAATTGGTAGTACTCTAGAAAGGAATACATTGACAGGGGTAGACAGAGTCTGCGTTTATAAAGCTCAGAGGGTGAAGCCGAGAGCACAAAGTGTGAGTCATGGCAGAGAGACAGGCCGTTCGCACGCCCTGGGCCAGCCATACCTGAGAGTGCTTCAGCACCTCAACGCCAGCATTGTTCAGCTCTTCAGTGCAGTTGGAACTGATCATCGAATCAAAAGTTCTAAGCACCTGCATACAAACAGAGGCAGCAGAAGGATGGTGGTGGGAAAGGAAAAGCCTTGACCGAAGCTACGCTACAAACCTGGCAGGGAAATTTCAGTGCCATCCTCCCTCTTATTTCCCTCTTCATTCATGGCCATCCTGGGAGCGCAGCTTTCATAAATCTATTTTCCCACGTCCCCACCAGTGTCTGCCTTACATCTGACTTCGCCCACTCCTGCTTTAGACTCAAAGAGATAGGCAACCTTCAGGCCTTCACTACCTTCACCATGTCCTCTCCGCCCAAGCTTGTTTCTCTCTTCTGTAAGTCTAGGGACCAGAAATTCTTTCTCTTTTTAGTATTCCAAGGCCAGCTTTCCCTCTGATATGATGTAAAATCTCCTTATCGAGGAAGAAAACTCAATACAATCATTTTGAAGATTTTTTTTAACCCTAGTCTTACTATTTAAGATCTCCAACTATTTTAGTGATTTAAATTTGGTAAATATGAATTCCATTCCTATTAAAAATTCCTGACAAAGTTAAAATATTGGCTTTTCCCCCCATGATACAATAGGTGTTGTTCTAGAGAACATCTGTCTCTGTATCCATCTATCTACCCATCCTCAAATCCTTCTAATGAGGGTATGGGGTAGGTGATGCTATCCTCATTTATTTTTTCAGATGAGAAAGCTGAGACTCCAAGAAATGGAGTGACTCTTAGAAAGTATTACAGCCAGGACTGAAAATGAGCTCAATTCGATCCTTCAGATCAAGTTCTCTCCACGACATTATGCACTTGCTTCTTTGGTTACATAATCTTGAAGGTCATGTAAAGACCCTGGGACTACTAAGAACTGACCACTGGGCGCCCGTCAGGACAGACGGCTCTGCGCCATCACCCACTGCAGGGCTATACATCCTGGGAAGGCGGAGAGGACATGGGAGAACAAAGGCATAGGAACCACTCTCTTGCCACATCTGTCAGATCTGTGTATGGTGTCACTAGCTGGGGAGTAAAGACATGGGGCTTCTTCACGTTCCTAGAACCAAGGCTCATTAATCTCCTCTCCATATTTGCGGACTTCATTTCTTCTGAATTGAGTTCAGACTGGCAAGTCCAGGGCATTGGTGAGTTACATCTCCCAGGGCATTGCCATGGTCTCTAGCACAGCCGTTACGACACCACCCTCCCACCGCGCCTCTCACAGCCACCGTGTACTCAGTCTTCACTGGAATGCTGTCATGAAAGGGAGCGGACGTGCAGTGACTGCCTATTAGGTGGGCTGTACTCACGTAGGGAAACCTCTGTGCCTTTTCCAGTGGAGGGGAGAGGCATGCAGCTCTTGCGAGCTAAGCTGAGGTCAACACTGTAATTGCTGACCATTCATTCCATTAATGAATAGTTATTAAGCTCTACTATGTGGAAGACATAAAACAACAGAATGAAGGACACACTAATAATTAACTTAAAAGATGTACAGATATGGTGGTCTAGAAGGGACAGAAATTATACAGAAGAGAACAGGAAAATTTTCATGGGGAATGTGTTATTTGCACTGGATCTTGATTTGGAAAGAGAAAGTACCTTAAGTAGAAAAGTCTGTACAAATATAAGAGATGGGAACAGCTTACAGGCGGGGAATAGGCTAGAGATGGTTCAACTCCTTCTGGGAAACGGGGCATGTCTGACGAGATTACTTTTATGAGGGCTGAGTATGTGCTTAGAGGGATGCTCAGGCCTGCAAATCACAGCAGTAGATCAACATGCCACGGAATACAGTGATGGAGGACTTGGTGGGGATGGTAATGACACAGGTGATGATGACGCTGGTGATATGATGACAGGGGTGTTGGGAGATGATACTCAGTGGGGAAGGCAGGTTTTTGGAAAGAAAATGGAAAAACCCACATTTTTCCTACACATTATTGGGTGAAAGTCTACCCTAATTATCTTAAGGTGTGCCGCCTCAAGATGCTAATAGTCACTGGGGAAATCAAGGAATTGGTACTGCACCAGATTTAATAGCCAGCTAAGCTAATTAAAGAAGGCAATGGATCTCACGAGATGTGATCAGGCCTCTTGAAAACAAAAGAAGACACAATTTAAAGACAAGCAAAACTGGTAATAAGGAAACAACCTAAGGTATATAATTAACCCATAGAATCCAGTGACATGGGATACATTAACGGACAGTGAATTTAAGTAGAACTGTGAGATTTATAAAGCACTTGGCACTTACATGAATAGGTAATGTTTTAGTATCTAATATCCCCAAAGATAAGTATCATTATCATTTGTGAATTTTCACTTAAGATGCTGAAATAGCTGTTCTTTGCTTGCCCTTAGCAAGTTCCCTGAATATGAACGTCACAGAACCTTGAGGTCATTGGGAGCCACATGAATGCTAGAGTATAAATAACATCACTGAAATAAGAAAGAGAATTGACATAATAATCAATCTAAGTTTTCGCTGCCAGGATTTTTGTTCTTTTTTCAAGATTCCCAATGTTATTTCCAGTTGGATTTCAATGTTCATAATGATGGCTTCTATCACTGCCTTCAGGAGACTAGTCTTTAAAATAACAGTTGTTACTGTCTAGTAACTTTTCTTTTCTCATAGACATCCTCTCTCTTTCTCTAGAGATTTCTTTGTGATACCACACATACAACCCACCCCAGGCAGGGTGAAGGTGGGGTCATGAGTTATTCGCAGGCTAGTTCTAGGACAGAGCACACTGGGACAGGGGACAGAGGGAGAAGGAGCTGGGTGCAGGCAGGGGGAGGAGCAGGAAGCCCAAGCAGATGTGGCTTTTGGCAAACAAGCCACTTGTCCAAATGCAGGAGATTCACCACTCTACCGATAAACTGCTGTATTTTCTTTGCTTATTTATATATTAAATTCAGACTAGCTACCCCTCTGCTTTCCTTCTTCCTTTCAATTTTCTGGATATATTCCAGCAATACAAAATAACATTTACCTATAAAAAACATTATTCAGGACCTAATTCTTCTGAGGGTTAACTGTATGACGAGTCTCAAAGCCAAAAAAGAAAGCCCTGTAGACTCTAAGGCTTAGAGTACATGCTGACCAGGATTATTGGTTTTCCTCCTCTCTCTCCATTTGCTCAAATAATAAAGAATGTGAATCATAGCATTTCCGTGGTCAGGGATCTGATAAATCCTGCTCCAAAGACATTCAATGACTTGCCCAAGCGATTACTGCTCCACACCGTGTCTCTGAAAGGTCCGATACTGCTCCACAACCCAATGGTGCTAGCCCACAATTAATCAAAAAACGCATACAAAACAACACTTCTTCATTATTGGCAAACATGGAGGCAGTATTTTCACAGATAAAAATACTAGCTTGGGCTTCTCAGACCTTAGCTGACTCTCAGTTCTGACACTAATTAGCAGTCTCAAAACCTCTCTTGGCCTTAACATGAGGTTCAAACAGATGGCTTATGAATCTTATGGCTCTATTTTTGTGTGTGTGGTAAAAAATGCTTAACATTAATTCACCAACTTAACCATTTCCAAGCGTACAGTTCTAGAGTGGTAAGTATATTCCTGTCGTCGTGCTGACCTCCAGAAGCTGCCCCTCCTGAAAAACTGAAACTCTGCACCCCATTACACAACACCTCCCCATTCCTGCCTCCCCCGAGCCCCTGGCAGCCACCACTCTACTTTCTGTTTCTATGAGTCTGACACTCTAGATACCTCACAGAAGTGGGATAATATAATATTTGTCTTTGTGTGAATGGTTTATTTCATTTAGCATGTCCTCAAGGTTCATCTGCACTGTAACATGGCAGAATGCCATTCCTTTTTAAGGCTGAATAATATTCCATGGTATGTATATGCCAATTATGTTTATCCATTCATCCACCAATGGACACTGGAGTTGCTTCCACCTATTGGCTACTGTGAATAATACAGCTATGAACATCGGTATGTAAATATTGTGGATATGTTTCCTGTTAATGCAAAGAACTTTGCTGAATGAGTGTCAATAATCCAATACTACCTGATCATATGATATTGATTTCCAGAATAATAACTTAAAATAATAATCTATTCAATTTAGCTAATATTCCTATATAAGCCTGCATTCCTCCTAATTAAGGCCTATGAAACTACCTAGAACTTCTTGAAGAAAACACCAGCCAGTTCTATGAAATCAAAAGCATTGTTAGCTGGGGAGGACTTGAAGCTTCACTCAAACAACCTCTGTGCAGCCCCACGTGGGACAAAGCAGCTGATCCCCACATGCTTTGCACCCTAGTATTTAATGACAGTGTGAGAGGAAATTCTCACTGTAGATTTTTTTTTTTAAATTAACATCAAGGAAAGAGGAGGCCGGCGGGCAGAGCCTACCTTGTCATGCCGTATCATGAGGGACGTCCTAGAGCCCAGGGCAGAGAGGATCCCGGCGATCTCCACGGCGATGTACCCCGCGCCGACGATGACACTGCGGCTACGGGAGAGCAGAGGGCTGCTGTTCTTAAATAAACTTATTTCGGGATGATTTTAGCTGTACAGAAATGTTGAAAAGCTGGCACAGAGATGGCCTGTACACCCCCGCCCAGCTCTTCTGAAAGTTAACATCTTGCATAACGTAGTACAAGTGTCACAACTAAGAAACTGACACTGGTAGGATTTGACCGAATTCATTTCACTGCATTTATTGCTAGCAATGCAAGTTTAACAAATGATTTCAAAATGCGTAAAGGACAGCCCTGGCTGGTACAGCTCAGTGGGCTGAGCGCAGGCTGCGAACCAAAGGGTCGCTGGTTTGATTCCCAGTCAGGGCACATGCCTGGGTTGCGGGCAGGTCCCCAGTGGGGGCCTGTGAGAGGCAACCACACAGTGATGTTTCTCTCCCTCTCTCCTTCCCTTCCCCCCTCTCTAAAAGTATATTTTTAAAAAATAAATAAATAAAGCCTCTGTGAGGGTAAATTTGGATTGACTTATATCATCTAAAGAAGATAAGTAATGAATGCATGTGTCCTATCATTCGACTCAAAAATCAAACAGTACAGGGTGGATCACAGAGAAGAAAGGCTGTTCTCTAGCATGTTTAATGCTCTGCAGGCAGAAAACCTAAAAAAACTGCCTTCCTTCCAGTCAAAAGCCTGCCTTGTCTGCACATCTTAACAGGACATCTTCACGGCAGCTGTGGAAGCACACAGAAGCCCTCTTGTCTCGTATTAATTCTGGCTCCGGGTGAATTCAAGTAAACGTGTGGGCGAGAATTTTATTTTTTGAGAGCACATTTACTAAAACTGGGGGCGGTGAAACCAGGAAGGGCTTAGGGCAGAAGGAACGACAGGAAGGAGCCTTGGCAGGGCTGCCCTGACTCGGTGAGAAGTCAGAGGAAAGAGGCCTTGGACACAGGTCCGGGGCCGAGCCTGGGAGGGCCTGCCGCTGCCCGTTGCTCCCCTAGTTGCAAGTCTCATGGGGTCCCTTAGCGTGGAGGAGAGGAAAGGGAAGATGCTCGCCCAAGAGGGAACACAAGAGAGAGCGCGCCACCAGGAATTTTCAGTAATCCCCCAAGAAGGCCTTTATGAAAGCACAGGATGAAGGCCTCAGACGTACTGGCAGCACTCGCCAAGGGAGGAGCAGAGTTGAGCAACACTGACTCCAGAGTGAGTGTTACTCAGGAGGAGAAAAGGTCCCTGGGCCAGAAGGGTCCCTGCTCCGGTTCCCGGGTTGCACCCCTTCGTGAGTGAAGGGAGGACCCCTCTAACCGGGAAAGCCTTCGATGGGCAGCTTCTTCAAATCAGAGAAACAAACTTCCTCATTATCTTTTTTCTCTCTGTGTTATGACAGAGAGAAAACCCATCGCAGAAGTTCGCTAAGGTTATTTGGACAAATACGTATAAGGAACAATTTCAGAAAATTTATTTCTGTGAGATTGACAGAGCTTTTATTTATGGAGATCCCTCTGCACTAGCTGTTTTGAAAACCAGGTCCCAGCCCTGGCTGGGTAGCCCAGTTGGTTAAAACATCATCCCAATGTACCAAGGTTGCGGTTCAATCCCTGGTCGGGGCACATGCAAGAATCAACCAATGAATGCATAAATAACACCAAATCGATGTTTCTCTCTCTTTCTCTCAAATCAATAAATTAAAAAATAAAAACAGAATCAGTTATTTGAAACACATTATCAATTGATGTTGTATCAAATTGAAGACAGAAGATAGTTTTAGGGCTGTACTATTTATTCTTCAGAACCACCTGGGTTTGGTTCTGGTTCTAAAAATTCTGCAACAGCCTCTGACCAAAGGTATGAAAGATCTGAGTCCCTGCATGAGGGGTATGAGTGAATGAGATGCCCACCGTCATAAAAAGAGAAGAGGCAGGAGGACAGAATTCAGGAAATGCCTACATTTAATGGGGGGCGGCGGGGGGGCGGCGGTGGTGAGAAGTGTCGGCAGGAAAGACTGAGGGAGGATGAACAGTGAGTTCAGCAGGGACGCCGGCTTACCGAGGCAATTCTTCCAGCTGAAAAAATCCATCACTGGTTATTCCCAGGCTGGCGCCTGTGTAGGAGAACACACTATCAATCGCACAGACTGGGCTTTGTCTTGGAAAATAATCCCGAGAATTTATGCAAGCCCCAACACCTCTCCAGACATCACACTCTCTGTTCTGACAAGTTCTTCACAGTCCTCACTCAGGAAGCTTCCAACCCTGCCCTCCCTGGGTCAATATTTGTATTTTCTTTCCAGCAATAAGAGCAGTGATGACTAAATAACTATCAAATTCCTCTGCGGAACTGAAATTTTCCCAGCTCTCAGAGTGGACTCTTTGCCAGCTCTTCTTCACTCTCCCACACTCTAATAAAGTCCCGTTGGTCACGAACCAGCGTTTGCCTTTGGAAGACTCACCTGGGATCTCGCTCTCCTGCGGCTGCGAGGGTGAGCCACCTGTTGCGATCAGGATGTGAGGAGCCGTGTATTTTTTCCCAGTGACCTCCACAGTGGGCTTGGGGTCGCCTGTGAAGGCTGCATAGCCAGGGATGATTTCTATATTGACCTGGAGAAGGAACCACGCATGACGTGAGCCTGCGCTTCATTATTAACATGAAAACACCTCCTGCAACTTCTCAGCATTTTCCATTTCTCTACTGAAGATTTTGATTTGGGGTTTGCTCAGGCCAGGACTTTTCTCAATGTTCAAGCTTCTATAGAACTTTTGTTAATTGATAGTTAGGTAAGAGGGTTAAAGTAAGAAGAAATAAAGGTGCTATTGTGGACCAAAACCCAGAGTCCAAAAGAATATATCCAAGTCACCCCAGAAAGAAAAATATTACATCTTTATCCCCAAGAGTTGAATGAGAAAGCCCTCCTCACAAGAAAAACACACTAAAGAATGACCATGTCTGCAGGAGGAACAGAGGGCTGAGAAAGACAAAGGATGGATAAAGGGCAGGTATGAGAGGCAAAGAGAAATACTACAGGTGAGGCGGGAAGACACAGTGTTTCTGCCTCCTTAAACAAAATGGGAAGAATACCACAAAATTACATGACATTGAAGTTCTGTGTCAGAAACGTCGAGACCTCAGACCCCCACTTGCCCTTATTGTGCCTCGATTTGGGGACCTTCGATTTGGCGACTGGAGATTGCCAGCAAGCTCCTGCCAGCTATGCTACATACCGGCACGCACTGTGGCATGGATACAAGGATGATGGAGTCACACAAGCAGGCTCGCCGAATAGAATGTCTTAACATGTTAGAACGTGCTCGGTTCTGCATTGAGTTATTGCCTCTTTTCTAATCACCCCTCCAGGCCTTCTCTGCCTGTGCTCTGCTTAATCAGGTTGAACCAAGATCAATGCCAAACAACACAAACCTCCAGAAAAACCTTCCTTCAGGATGTAACAATTTCCTATGGGCGATAGACAAAAAGGGATATGCAGCAACTGGCAATAATATAGATGATAGCTTGGGGGAAGAACCGATGCAATCTTTATTTTCACTTCTTAGGATATTTGATAGAAAACTTCCTTTCCTATTCAGATTCCTTCCCCATAAAGTCACAGTGAGTTTTACAGCACACCAAGATTTGTGGGTATTTAAAAATGCTGTTTCTTGAGTGATTTTCCTATCTCTTCTGCATTTTCACCTGGCTCCACTTTTTAATAAAATTTGATGTGGGTGTTATAGTATAGCAAGTGTTATCTCTATACTCATGTCTAATAGATTTAAAGTATCTTGTCATCAGTGCCTACGGGACCAAAGGCCCCCAGATATTTTCCCCTTGAGTTGGCAATTAAGATCAGAAAATATCACCATCCAAAGAGAAAGCCAATGAGGGATAAGAATCAATATAAAAACATGTGAGGTTAGCCCTGGCTGGTGCAGCTCACCGACTGAGTGTCAGCCTGTGAGCCAAAGGGTCACTAGTTCAATTCCCAGTCAAGGCCCATGCCTGGGTTGCAGGCCAGGTCCCCAGTACAGGGCACGAGAGAGGCAACAAACACATTGATATTTCTCTCCTTCTCTTCCCCTCTCTCTCAAAATGAAAAAATAAAATCTTTAAAAATATATGAAATCAGCCATCTGTAGGAGTAACTTACACTAAAAACTGGCTTATAAACAATCTGCTAATGAGATCACAGAGGCCTGGATATCATTGAGAATCTACTGATCTAAATATAACCTAAGCTACCTTCGAATCTTAGAAACTGCAAAGTGAGACCATAAAGGCCTTTGCTGGATGCAGGATGCTGAGGTACACACTGTCAGGAAAAAGAGAGTCGATGGTGCGTCAGTATCTCCGGCACAGTCCCAGCTGGGAGAGGAATGACGTCTAAGTGCAAAGACGGAAAGAACCCCGGGAGAGCCAAGGATAGTGCGTACTGGCTAAAGGCAAACCCGCCTTAGCCCAGCTTTCTTTTTATATGAGTTCATTCACACACAGGCACAAAAACATCTTCTGAACCACAATCTGCCCTCCTGAGTAGATTTAGCCACCGAGGATGTTATTTGCTCTAAGCGAATAAATAATTGCAGGTTTCCAGCCAGAAAATGCTCCTGATTTTAATTAATAAATGGGTATAATCAGTCTCTTATGTGATGATTTCTGCATCTAAGTGGAAGGCCAAACCTACTGAGGGTACAGCACTCAGGCGAGACCTGGTCTCCCAACTTCGGCACACACTGCCCAGCCTCTGTGGAAATGAGAGCGGCCCACAAAGTGGGAGGCTGCTCTCTGCACAGGTCAACCTCAGAATCTTCCATCATAAAAGTAACAGACACAGTAAGAGAGACAGGCAATGGCTACGCTGCAGTTTGGCCACCCTTGTTAGCACACTCCAGCAGAAAACAGCGACTTCTCAAAATTCAGAGCCCAGCACACTCACCTTGGTTAGGTTCTTTTCATAAATGGAGTTCAGGCGGCTCACATAGGCGTCCCGCTTCTCCTTTATGACCCTGCAATGAAACCTGAATCAGCACTGGGACAAAGGATTCTTGTCTTCCAGCCGGTAACTAGGGCATCTCCCTGGAACACAGAGTCACAGACTGCCAGCACGAACCCCGGGGGTCACAGTCTCTAAAGACAGTCATTCGCCCTTCCTGCGTCCGCCTGCCTTCCCGTGTGTGGAGAACCCCTATTTTACCCTGTAGAGGATGTTCAGGTGGCATCCATGGTAGGTGAATAAAACTTTTCTTTGCACAGAAGATGAGGAAGGCTGCTTTGGTATTGTGCTTAGCATGGCAGCATTAAGAGCTGCTTGAAACTAAATGGTCAGTTGCATCTAAAGGAATAAATAATTTGCAAATCACACTTGCCACTCAATACTTGTTGAATAAATGAATTTGTTAAAAATTTGATGGCTCCAAAAAGTTCATGGGCCCTGGCTGGTGTGACTCAGTGGATTGAGCACTAACTAGCCTGGGAACTGAAAGGTTACCAGTTTGACTCCCGGTCAGGGCACATGCCTGGGTTGCAGGCCAGGTCCCCAGCTGGGGATGTGCGAGAGGCAACCAATCGATGTTTCTCGTGCACATCCATGTTTCTCTCCTTCTCTTTCTCCTTCCCTTCCCCTCTCTCTAAAAATAAATAAAAAATAAACTCTTAAAAAAGTTCATGGCAGCCCCTTAAAAAATTAAACACAAAATTGCCACCTGACCCAGCAATTCCACTTCTGGGTATAGATCCAAAATAACAGAAAGCACAAACCTGTAGACCAATGTTCAAAGCATGATTATTCACAATAGCTAAAAGGTGGGGGGGGGGGAAGTCCATTGAAAAGTAAATGGAAAAACAAAATATGGTATATAAATATAAAGGAATATCATTCAGCCTTTAAAAAGATGGAAATCCTGACATATGGCACAAGGATGAACTTCAGAAACATGCAAGTAAAGTAAGCCAGGCATAAATGACAAACACTGTAGAAAGTACCTAGCACAGGCAAAGTCACAGACACAGAAAGAACAGAGATACCAGGGGTCGGAGGAGGGGAAAGCAGGAATTTCTGTTTAATGGTACGCTGAGCAACACTGTTCTTGCTTGGGATGGTGGGAAAGTCCTGGGAAGGGACGGTGGTCATGGTTGCACAACATGATAAATATACTTAATGGCACTGAAACGACAAGATTAAAATGGCTAGAATGGGCCCTGGACAGGTAGCTCTGGTGGTGAGGGCATCGTCCCGATAGGCCAGCCAAGGGTGCGGGTCCCATCCCCGGTCAGGGCACATACAAGATTCAACCAATGAACACATAAACGAGTGGAAAAACTAGTCGATGCTTCTCTCTGTCTCAAATCAATTTTTAAAAAAGGCTAAAATGAATATTTTATGTTGTTTGTACACATTTAACATATACAACTTGATGGGGTTAGAGATGAGCGTACACATCACCACAATCAAGGCTGTGAACAGATCTATCGCCCCCCCAAAGCTTGTAACCACCATACAACACCCCAAAAAGCTTTATGGCTTGTTTAATTATGAAAGAAAAATCATGTTTGTAAAAGAAGTCCTCTGAGAATTAGCACTTACCGCCAACTGAATTTACTGTCACAACTCTGAAAGCCATAATCAGCATGATCATGCATGAATTCCGAGTGCATGGCTGTGTTCCACATCACCTGCAGAAAAAGTGCCCAGAGCAGCAGGACGTGAGTCCTCAGGGGAAGCAGAAATTGTGGATGAAAGGCAACTATGTAACAGAGAAAATAATAACACTGACCTTTAAACTAAAAACACAACTCGACATTTTAGAGGAGAACAGAACGTTCAGAAATATGAGCAGGCACCTTTTACAGGGAGGCTTCTGAAATATCGGAGAAAACTACTTCTGCAGTTAAATCCCCTAGTTCAGGAGCTCTGTAAACCAGGATAAGACTCACAGTGCTTCCGTTAACACTTACTGCTGCTTACCAGTACATTCTGTCTTTGAGTTTCAGATTTCCGTAAGCCCTGCCTTTTGTGATTAGTTCCAGGGAATGGAAGTGCACTGTAGCGTTATAGTATGGTGATTTGGAAGGAAGCTACTAGGTAAAAGCTGGGGACTAAAAACTTCAAGAGTGGGAATCCCGTCGGGTGTGCAGGACTACATACATGCCCTTGTAAGAACGTCATGCAATCAGATACCTGGAACTCAGAGGCTCAGTGCATCTCTTGTGGAATGTAGCCTACAATCTGTAAAAGCCTTTTAACGCCAACTGATCATCATGATAACTGAATTCAGAGCGGCAGCCAGGACTCCAGATGACAGCCAGACCATTTTTATCTTGGTCAGGCAAGTCTTAACTCCATTTTTGACAAGCCTTAACACTGCTCCTTTGCACCTTTCTCCCTTTATGCCTAAGGATGAATAAACTGATAACTCAGTTGGATTCAGTTTCGTTTATTGAGGTGAAATGCATGAATACACAATGAGCCATTTTATCTGCTATACTCTTTATCTTAAACAATGCATGTGAAAGATGTATCAGTACGACAAGTAAGTTGTCATTTTAAGAAAACACCACTGTACCTCCTATTATCCTGAGGGACCATATTTATTTACTTCCAATTTTAGTACATATGGTGCTGCAGCATCTAACCCTCTGCAGAAGGGGCTTCTATCGGAACTGCAGTGGCTTTTCAACTGAGACCTAATCAGGGCACTGGCAGGCCCATCCCTGTGGTTCCTTCTCTACCGCCGCCTCCCTCTACTCTTGTGCACGGGCGGCTACTCTAGGCTCCGGTCTGTTCTATGGAATGAGAGGCAACTACCAAGTGATCTTCAAGGATGCAAAAGCATTTTGAAATCAGTACAGTCCCGTAAAAGTATAAGGTAAATGTCTAGTATGTGTGGTCAGAATAAAAGGGTAAGGGAAATACATGGAAACAAATTATTGCAAATTTGGCCCCCTACAAAGATCAGCCCAGATGGCATTTTAAAAAAAATGAGGCAAAAAAATGAATAAAGTAAAATAATGAGATAGCACAAATCAATAGCAGATTTACTAACATAATCGGTTTAAACTGCATAAAACTACCTTATAACTAATATACATAAACCATACATTCATAATTGCATGATTCTAAGTAAAACAGATTCCAAAATCTATGACCAAAAGGAAAAAAATTGAGGAAAATGTCCCACAGGAAAAAAAAAAAAAAGAAGAAATCTTCCTAACACAGGAAAAGAAAAAAAAAAAAGCTACTTATACCAGGACACAGATTACAGAAAACCTTTATGGAGTTACATTCAGGCGTGCGTCACTGATGAGATGAGGATGTTTGCTCGTATACCCAAAAGCTTGCCAGTTTAAAATGTAATCTCAGTAACAAAAGGTTGCAAGCCTAGGATTACAACATGTTTTGAAAGGAGTAAAATTATTTGCAAGTATAGGCAAGAGGCAGCTTTGAAAACAACAGCTGTCATTGCTCCCTCTTTGTCACAGGTGAGGATGAGTTCATCTGATGTGACCTGCACTGCAGCCACTTTTAGTTGGTTTCTCAGTTACTTCTTGCAGAAGAAATTTTGGCTGAAACACCTCAGAAACAACCTTATTCTAATCATAATTTACCAAACATACAAAAGGAGTGTAGAAGGAATAAGAAATAAAAACCCTACCTTTTTGGGTACACATCCGACATTAACCTGGGAACAAAATTTAAAAGGACATATTTTAATAACATTAAACTCAACACACCTGCAAGAAATGAACCCCAAGCATCCACCCAGGAGACTTTTCTGATATAATTCACAACCTACGGTTATTTCCTTTTTCCTTGTATAGATTTGGAAAAGATATGAAGATTATTTTTGTCACGTGACGAGGTAGAGAATTTCACTCATCATCGTTTTCTCAAGAAAAGCAGAGAGAAAACAATTCCACTTCCAGGGGGCCGTGCACTGCAGGGTACGCGTCAGGAGACAGCAGAGTCTGAGTTTGCGCAGGACCCAGAGGGAAGCGGCAGAGCAGTAGCAGTGTGAAGTGAGAGGACCATCCAGCTAAGCAAGAGCAAGCCAGCCATCTGAGCAGCTGTCCCAGAGGGTTTCGGGGAACCTCACTGCAGAGCCTCCAGTGTAAAACACCCAGAATGTCCCCTCTGCAAAAGCCTCTAGTGGAAATCGACATTATGCTCCAGGACCAAAGAACAATGATGAATCACACTAGGAAGTCTGACGCACTTACTAGAAAACAGATCACAATTTTGGTTCTCAGGCTTCTAGCAGCCAATACACAAAGAGAAGCACAAATGCTGGTAGATTTCATGTAAAAACTAACTAGTTGTTTAAAAAAATAACTATTTATGTCCATTAGAGTTGAGAAAAATTCTTTCCAAGGGTCTGTGTGAACAAGCTGTTATATGTTTACACACAGACTTCTGTTTATATCCATTTATTTCCTTTTGATCACCTAAAATAACCATAAAAACAAAACAAAAACAAAAACTTGGGTTAAGAGTAGGATTGATGAAAACTGCTCAGAGGGTGAAGAAATTTGGACTTGACCAAATGGGTAATCACTCTATGTGACCTAGCAGAGGAGCAGCTGTAGAAGGAAAAACGAGATCAATCCCATTCTATTTCCAAATTAAATCTATCAGGTGACATTAATCAATTCAATCATATAGGTTTCAGGTGTACATTCTATAATACATCTGTATATTGCATTGTGTGCCCACCTCCCAAAGTCAAATCATTTTCTATCCCCATATAGTTGACCCCCTTTCCTCTTTATCACCCCCACCAACCCCTTTCCCTCTGGTAACCACCATACAGCTGACTGTGTCTGTGAGTTCCAGTTTGAGATCCCACATATGAGTGAAATCACACAGTTCTTGACTTTTTCTGTCTGACTTATCTCACTTAGTGTGATATTCTCAAGATCTACCCTTGTTGTTACAGTAGAACCACATCTTCTTTATCCAATCATCTATCAAAAGATATTTTCAGTTGTTTCCACGTCTTGGTCACTGTGAATAATGCTGCTATGAACACGGGGTGCACAGATCTTTATGAATACATGTTTTCAAATTTGGAGGGTAGATACCCAAGAGGGGCTGCTGGTTACATGATAACTCTATTCTTAATTTTTTGAGAAGCCTCTATACTGTTTTCCATAACAATACCAGTTCACCTTCACATCAGCAGTGAACGAGGGTTCCTTTTCCTCCACAAGCTCTCTCTCTAGCACTCACTGTTACTTGTAGATGACAGCCATTCTAACGGGTGTGAGGAAGTACCTCACTGGAGTTTTCATTTGCATGTCCCTAACAGCTAGTGAAATTGAGCATCTTTTCACAGATCTGTTCGCCATTTCTATGTCATCTTGGGAGAAGTATCTGTTCATGTCCTCTGCCCGGTTTTTAATCAGATTGTTTAGTTTCACTGCTTTTATTGTTGAGTTGTATGACTTCTTTATGTATTTGGGATATTAACCCCTTATTGAAAGTGCTGTTTGCAAATATCTTCTCCCATTCAGTTGGTTGCCTTTTTCAGTTGTTGATTTCTTTTTCTGTGCAGACACTTTTTAGTTTAACACAGTCCCATTATGTATATTGCTTTTACTTCCCTTGTCTTTGAAGTCAAATTCATAAAATCCTTTAAACCAAGGTCCATAAGTTTAGTATCTACATTTGTCCTATATAATTTATTGTTTCACGTTTTATATTTAGGTCTTTTATCCATTTTGAGTTAATTCTTGTGTATGGTGACATGTAATAGTCTAGTTTTATTCTTTTGCATGTGGCTTTCCAATGATCTCAGCACCATTTATTGAAGAAGTCATCTTTTCTCCATTGTATGTTTTTGACTTTTGTCAAAGATTATTTGCCTATATATATATATAGGCAAACCCATATATATATATATATATATATATATATATATGGGTTTATTTCTGGGCTCTCAATTTTGTTCCATTGGTCTGTGTGTCCGTTTTGCTGCCAATACCATGCTGTTTTGATTATAGTCACTTCGTAGTATAATTTGAAGTCAGGGAGTGTGATATCTCTAGCTCTGTTCTTTTTTTCAGGATTTCTTTGCCTATTTTGGGTCTTTTGTGAGTCCATACAAATTTGATGTTTTTTTGGTTCTATTTCTTTAAAAAACATTCAGATTTTAATGGGAATTGCATTAAATTTGTATACTGCTTTAGGTAACATGGCAATTTCAACTATGTTGATTCTTCCAATCCATAAACATGAAAAATCTTTCCATTTCATTCTTTCTCAATCACTTTGAATAATGCTTTGTAGTTTTCAGTATATAGGTCCCTCACATCCTTTGTTAAGTTTATTCCTAGGTATTTTATTCTTCTTGATGCAATTGCAAAAATAATTTTAGTTTTCACTTTTCTAAAATCTCATTGTTATTATATAGTAATGAAATGGATTTTTGTCCATTGATTTTATATCCTGCAACTTTGTCTACTCTTTCTTTTGGTGGTGTCTTTATATAAAAAATCCTGTCTGCAAAAAGTGACAATTTTACTTCTTTAAAAAAAAACTTTTTTAGAGACTTTTTATGAGTTTATTTGAGCCCAAGTGACAACACTGCTGGAAAGCAAGATCTCAAGTGCTGCCTAATTTTACTTCTTCATTCCCAATTCGGATGCTTTGAAAAATTTCTTTCTCTTGTCTGATTGCTCTGGCTAGAACTTCCAGTACTATGTGAAACAAGACGGGTGAGAATGGGCAACCTTATCTTGTTCCTGAACCTGGAGGAGAACTTTCAGTTTTCACTATAGACGATGACATTAATTGAGGGTTTGTCAAAAATGGCCTTTATTATGATGAAGTCCTTTCCTTCTATATCCATTGTACTGAGTGTTTTAGTCATAAATGGATGTTATATCTTATTGCATGCTTTTTCTGCATATATTGATGTGATCATGATTTTCATCCTTTATCTTGTTAATGTGGTGTATAATGGGAATACCACGATTTATTACTCGTATAATTCATCAGAACAAAGAAATAAACCAAAATGATTTTACCTGGGTAGTGGAATTTAGATGTGAATTCTTTCATCTCTCTTGTCTGTTTTCAATATTTTATATAAAACCATTTTTTATTATATGGAAACAAAAGGCTTCTAGACATAATTTATATCAGGGGCTTATAGCCCTGCTAATCATGACCATAAGAAACTAGGTTGGCTCTCTGTAAGCACAAAGAACACCAGCCTATTCTTACAGTAGAATGTTTTCCGGCTGTAATATATTGAAACTTAAACCTCATACACACTTGCCAAGGAACTTCATATGAAATCCCAGATTAAAAGGAATCTGCCCAAATCCCAGTAAGATTGCAAATGTTTGAAAATGTGGGTCTTACTGAATAGTAACTTTCTATTCCTCTAATATTCTATTTGCTAGCAGCCTACCTGCTGCAATTTCATTATGATCCTACTATTTGTTATTATTCTGCACTCAGAAATTTAAAGGAGTGAATTGTTTCTGTAGAGTTCTCAAGTTATCAGTCATTTGTTTTGTTTTGTTTTTCTCCTAGAAACAGTTAGGTCATACACTTCTAGTTGTCTACTTCAATTCTTTTATGAGGTGATGCTGCAATAAGGATTCATAAGGCAACAGAATCAGGAACTCACAGGATTGAGAGAAGGGTGCAGAATTCAAGCCTAATAAAGTACTTCATGTTAGCAATTAGAACAATTTATGGCTTTCTACCTGGACTGCTCTCCCATCTGAATAAGCCAAAAATATGCTGTTTCTCGTTGCCCAAGTGTTTGACGAAGCCATAACATGTCATAACACGTGGGGTATATGGAGAAAGCCATTCCAAGGAAGGAAGATGGCAGATGTTTCTTGGGTGGGAGAAGACAGAAAGGCAATGGAATCCTAGTGGGAAGAGAAGGCCAGCCTTGCGTTGGACGACTTTATCATCCGACCTGGCTTCTCCAGTTCACTTGGCAAAGTGCTTCTCATCCACAACTTTATACTCTGCAGTGTGCAGCTGAAGTTCATTTAAAGGCTTCAGCTAGGGCAGACTCCAGAAGCACTTTCTCCAAAAGCAGAGAAGATTTCAATGTATTAAATAAATACACTCTGCCTGTCCTCCAGTCAACCTTCTCCAGCTTCCTAGGGATCTTCAAAAGTGACTCATTGTCATGAGGCACTAAATACTCTGAGTCACTCTCATATATTAATTTACTCCTCCTGTACATTTTAAGCTACCTGAAAGCTATTTAAGGCATTTTTAAAAAAGGTTTGGAATATGGCCCTGGCCAGTGTGGCTCAGTTGGTTGGAGCACTGACCTGTAATTGGAAGGTTGGGAGTTCAATCCCTGGTCCAGGAGCTGGCGGGTGCAAGCCCTGGGACAGACTTGTATGATCTCCAGTAGGGCCACCAACCCCAGTCCTGGAGCGTTCAGGAGGCAACTAATCGTGCTTCTTTCTCACATCAATGTATCTCTCTCCCTTCCTCTCTCTCTCCAAAAACAATGGAAAAAATATCCTACGGTAAAAATTAAAAAACAAGTTTGGAATATGCTTTTATGGGCCAAGACAGCCTGACTTTCACTTGTGCCAAGTGTATGAGTTACTCAGGTTTAATTTTTTAACTTGCAACCATTCATTCATTCAGAAGTATTGGCTAAGGACGCGCTCGCTGGTGCCAGGTATTATGCAAACCAGAGCATTAACCCATATACCCCCAGTACCATGCAGCCCACAGTCCTACCGGGGAGGAAAGAGGGACAGAGACTCAGCCTTTGCAAGACTGACTCCAGGGGCAACAGCCGGGTAGGAAGGGGGTGGTGGGAAACAGAAACCTTGCTGGGCTGGGAATCCACGCTTCAGCACAGCACACTTCAGGCACTTGGGATATGGCTGAAGGGAAGCCCTTGACTCTGCAGTACTACTTTCCCTATTTTGGCAACTCTGCGGGTTTTAGAAACCTAGTTATACTTCAGCACAACACAACTGATTATTAGATGCCCCTTTGATCTGAAGAAAGACGAGAACAATTAGTTGTCTACAAAGAGGGTGGGCAGGCGTGGAGAGCTACATATGGACAGTCACGCTCAACCCCCTTTCCCCACTGTCAGGCTGACGAGTGCAGTAAGTTCTGAGAGAGAGCTAATTACAGTCACACAGACATGAGCTTGAATCTCAGCCCTCCCACCTACTGGCTGTTGGTAGGTTAAGTTTCTAAATCTCTCTGAGCTCAGTTTCTTACTACATAAAATGAGAATGAGAAAACTTACATCATAGGTTATGAGAGTATTAGACATAATGTGTATGTACAAAGCACCCATTTTCTAATTTACGACAGACACCGATCCGTCTGAATTACTTCTGCAGTCTGCCGGCTCCCTGTGTGCACCAAAGGCATATGGCGAAGAGAGAAGATGAAACCCTTCAGCCACTGGCTGCCTTTCAGAAACAGGTCAACTGATGGCAAAGGAAGCTTGCCTGGCATTACTGGGGCAGCGGGGTGATGGGTTCTCAGGGCTCACTTCCCAGGGGTGCACACAGCTGATAAGACCGGCAATGCTTTCTACCTGGCTAATCTTACAGAGCCCCCATTCTCCAAGTGGACTTCGACCACAATAAGCTGTAGAAAGGGATGAATTTCTTGCACCCAATCCTGTGCGCACCCACCATCAGGCACTCCTGAGGCTCTGCCTCGCTTTGCAAACTGATAGTCCACCTCTGATAACTCCTGTTCCAAACTGGTGTTCGGGATCCTTCTGCTCGGCCAGCCCACCAGCATTGGCTCGCAGCGAGGACAGGAGCCACCCCCCCTCCAAACTCAGATGGCACATGACCCTGATGTTACACTTGGAAGAATTCAGGAACTTTACCATTTTTCCTAGGGCTAGCCCTTTTACCTTCAGTTCTGCCTGGGTAAAAACACCACAATGCCCGTGGTGATGGTAAAACAAGAACTTGGTTAAGTTACAACTGGACTTGTCAGGAATGTCCCATCTGCTTAGGTAAGAGTAAACTTCCTTCTCGTTTCCCACTTCTGCGCCCAACACAGAGTTGTCCACAGCTCCCTGTTTTCCTTCTGCTGGGTAAAGTCTGCTTCAAGACTGACAAGCAGGAGGAAGGAAACCTTCGAAAATGGACCAGTCATCGTTTACTAAGCAAAACACTAGTGATTCATGAGTTCATTCTTTCAACAACTGTGTATGTTGAGAAACTGCTTACTGCAGGACCATTCCAGGAGCCTGGCAAACACAGATGCCTAGACCAAAGATCCCGACTTGTCGAGTTTCATCGACTTTGCACCAACAGTGACAAAATAAGATGCTGTCTGGACAACACTTGGCCTGGCCTTGTATGACTCTAACACCGATTCCAACTGATGTGTGTGTGTGTGTGTGAGATCATACACTGCCAAACAATTAAATCAATTTTGACACCGTCTACCTGGAGACAGCATCAGACCCCACATGTTAATAATGGCTTAGTCCTTCAAGACTGCCCCTCCTGTTACCGAACAGCAACTGGGGTCCGCTGCCCACCACCACCCTCTAGGCAAAGTTCCAGGGGCAAAGGTTTGCTGATAAAAGAAAGAAGTTTTTATTCGAGAGCTTCACAATTTTGGAATAACAGCTTTCCACATGAATTTGTCACTTACCTCCATCAATTAAGACTAAGCTCTTTAACACCTGAGTTTTCTGTTAGTTTTTTTAAATTTAATCTTCACTGTATTTTTTTACATTACCTTTTAGTCCTCTTATACCCCTCCCCCCAGCAGTCACCACACTGCTGTCCAAGTCCATGAGTCCTTTTTGCTCAATCCCTCCACCTGCTAACCACCGCCACCACCTGTCAGCCTGCTCTCTGAGTCTGTCCCCATTTCCCTCGTTGGTTCAGTTTGTTCATTAGATTCCACATATGAGTTAAATCATATGGTATTTGTCTTTCTCTGACTGTTTATCATTCCCCCTGTTAGTTTTAATTATCTTATTTCTATAGGGTTAGTTTACAAACTAAAACAAAAGATACAAAAGCTACACAATTCTGGAAGAAGGGCAGGCTTCTGCCTCAAAGCCTCTTTCCTGCAGAACACCCGAGGAAGAATAACCCTGCCACCCTCTGCCAGGCCAGCCCAATCCTAGGCTGTGCCCCGAGTTCCTTCCCATTCAAAACACCATCCGCTGGGACACGCAGGCAGCTGCGGCGCGATCGTGCAGGCATCCTCGAGGAAGAAGAGAGCCTGAGCGCCGAGGAAGGAGAGAGCCTGAGCGCCGAAGAGAGCCCGGCCCCAGTCCCAGAGCCCTTCTTTTATTTTCTCTCTTCTTGCCCCTAATTGGGTGCGCTCTGGAGGCATTGAGCTTCTCAGCCAATCCCGTCCTATACTGCCTAAGGTTGCCTCGGCAAACTCCTCCCTCGTATGGCCCCTCCCTACTTCTCCCCAAGACCTGATCAGCTCTCTCTGCGTCACCCCCGCGCCACTTCAGACGCCAATCCAAGTCCAGTTATCACCTGGGTTTTGGCCAACCAGCTCTAGGTCAGAGGTTCTACAGACCCACTTCTTGGTTTTGATTAATTTGCTAGAGCAGCTCAGAGAACTCAGAGAAACATTTTACTTGCTAGATTACCAGTTCATTATAAAAGAATATAATTCTAGAACAGGCAGATGGAAGAGACGCATAGGCCAAGGTATGGGGGAAAGGGTACAGAGCTTCCATGCCTTATCAGAGTGCACCACGCCCTCCAAACCTCCGCATGTTCACTAACTGGAAAGCTCTCCGAACCCCGACCTTTCGGGTTTTTTATGGAGGCTTCCTTACACAGGCATGACTGAGTTACTGGCCACTGATGGCTGACTCAACCTCTAGTCCTTCCCCCCTCCCCAGGGGTCAAGGCGGTGGGACTGAAATAGCAACCCCAAAATCACAGGGTTGGTTTCCCTGCCAACCAGCCCCCCCAAAGATACCTCGCAACATGACTTCAGGTGTGATAGGTGACAGAAATCCAATTAGTGCCATTTGTGCCAACCACACCCAAGGACAGAAGTCAGGGGAGTAAATCTCATTCCGGCATATCAGTGTAAAGCTGATGACTATTCTATTGCCATCCTCCTATAAAATACCCACCTTTAGAAAACAGGAAAGAGCCCGAGAGACAAGCACGCCTGCGGCTTCCTTCCCTCTGAGATGCCCATCTCTACTCTTCTGGCCTAAAGTCTAAGGGTTCCTACAAGTCTAAGGGTTCCTACAAGACTTGCAACCAGGAGAGCAACGGGCAGCTCATTTGGGGCTTACCCCCTGAACCTGTCCCCAAGGCCCCCTTTTCTCTGACCCCGCTGTGAGCTGACAGCAGCCCCACCTTGGCTCACTCCTTTCCTATCACTTTTCCAGGGAGCCAAAGCAGGGCACCACCTGGGCTCTCTCTCCAGTGCTTCATCTATGCTAAGCCCTCCCTTCATCTCACTGTCACCAGCTTTTTAAAAAATTTAATTTATTTATCTTTAGAAGGGAAGAAAAGGAGAGAGGGAGAGAAATATCAATGTATGGTTGCTTTTTGTGCATCCCCTGTTGGGAACTGGCCTGCAACCCAGGCATGTGCCCTGACAGGGAATCAAACCCCGGTCTTTTGGTTCACAGGCCCATGCTCAATCACTGTCACCAGCGTTAATAATCATACTTTCAAAATGATCTGGATTTTTAGTGAAATCTTTCCTGCAGAGTCAAGAACTCACACACTACCAGCTGGCATGTGGCACACCGGCTTGGGGAGGTTCCTTTCCGGTGACACTTCCAGAAACCCCGCATTTTTCAGCACAACCACCTACCCATCAGCTTCCCGAGTCTTCTATTAGAGACGCCCTCTGCTCCAGTCCAATCCGATCCCACAACATCGCCTGTCTCTGGGCCTCTGCCCTGACTCCATCCTCACCAAAAATATGCATCCACCAAGTGCAGAAAGATACTGTCTACATGAAACCATCCCATGGTGCCCAGGCGGAAATGATTCATTACAACTCCTTTCCACTACTGTACTTTATTATTAATGCAGCAATTAACACAGACCTGCCTATATTTTGTCCTCACTACATCGTAAATTCCTTGAGGGAAGGGAACTTTGTCTTACAAATGTTGGTTTCGACCCTTTTCTCTCAGCCAGCCCCAGTTTAGCACTTAAGATACTAGAAATAAAGACAGAAACAAATGAAATTATATGCTTAAGAAAGTCTCAAGTTTCCCTACACCTGCTTGGAAATTCCTGCACGTAAAAAGTTTATTTTTGCAAGCCCAGATATTGGAATCTGAACAAACAAACCTAAACTCGTGTCTTACAAGTTGGTTATATCCTCTCTCATATTCAACATATACCAACACCCTTCCTTACATAAAACTTCGTTTGAGAAGAACCCAAAGGGAATGGCAGGAAGGGGGAGGGGATTTCCCCCAGAACATCCATGCTTATGGGAAAATACAAGTTGCTGCAGGAGTATGAGGAGGGAAAGGCCAGGTGCTCTTTAGGGAAACATCCCTCCCTTGTAGCATAAAACCCCCACTGCCCTGAGCTGACCTACACCCACTTACAGTAGTTTATCTCTTATAGCAGGGGCGTCAAACTTATTTTCATTGGGGGCCACATCAGCTTTGCGGTTGCCTTCAAAGGGCCAAAATCATTTTAGGACTGTATAAATGTAACTACTCCTTAACTGTTAAGGAGTCGAAATTACACTCAGCCCTTGAAGGCAACCACAAAGCTGATGTGGCCCCCGGTGAAAACGAGCTTGACACCCCTGTCTTAGTGTATTCACTTGACAAACAAGGACCTAGATACAAGACAGCCCCTTCTTGATCAATACCAGTAGAACCGGATAACAACAAGGAACCCCACAAGCTTATTATGAAATAAAGAGGGAAGAGACGAAGGAGGTACAAATGTTCTAGGCCGTCAGACAGACATGAGTGGAGCAAGGACGACAGGCCAGGTACGAAAGGTCACTGGGGTGGAAAGAAGGGGGAGGAGCGTGGTGCTTAGGCACAGACAAAACCGGGAAAACAAGGACCTCCCCCAGGGTGACCTTTCCTCTCCTTGCATGTCACTGTCCTTGCCATCTAGACCCGCTTTGAGGGGGCAGGAAAATAGGTCTTACGTATTAAGCCCCCAGGAAAATGAGATGCTGACCTGTATTAAAAACATCCAGGCCTCAGTTGTGTTTCAGCTCCAGGCCCAGAAAAGCAGCCACACCACACAAGGAGGCCACGGCTGACAGCAAGAGCAGCTGCAGCGACTAAAGACCTCCTGTCCGGTGCTGACCAACCAATGGAGACCATGACCCTGAAAGGACACGCCTGAAAAGCTGATGAACGGTTTACTGAATCCTCTCCTGGGACTGCTCCTAACACCCCCACCCCTAAAGAGTCCTTAGGATGGAAGACCCAAGGCAGCGCTGTCCGAGGAGCTCAGCAGCACCTTCCCCGGCCCTCCTAAGCTCGGAGGGGCCTTCCTTTGGCTTCTGTAACTTGTTTCCCAAGCCCAAGTCTTCTACGGTTCACTTCTTTTACCTTTATGACTCTCTAAATACACTTTCTTTTTAAAATTCATTTAAAAAAATTGATTTTAGAGAGAAAGGAAGGGACAGAGAAAAACACTGATTTGTTCTACTTATTTATGCCTTCATTGGTTGATTCTCATGCGTGACCTGACAGGGTATCGAACCCACAGCCTTGCTTTATTGGGACAATGCTCTAAACAACTAAGCATCCTGGCCAGGGCTAAATACACTTTCCTGTATAGTTTTGAGTCTTGGCTCTGGATTCTTTCTCTGCCAGAACTCAAGTCCAGGTCTGTTCTGACCCCACCAGGCCACACCTGGTGCCGTTTTGCTGCCAATACAAAGATGAGCAGTAATCAAGCTGTCAGGAGACCCTCAGTGGCACCCCCTCAACGCTTCTTCAGAGACATACTTCTCACTGCGTTTCTCTGGACTAAGGAGCAAAGGTGCAAGTAGATAATTAACGGGGATTGTTTTCCTTTTCTCATTGCCATTTTCATTCTGAACTTGGAAAATCAGGACTGGACACAGGAGTCACCCCTTTCAGAGCTGTTAATATTAAGTTTCGCCCTGGCTGGTGTAGCTCAGTGGATTGAGCACGGGCCTGCGAACCAGACAATCACAGTTTGATTCCCGGTCAGGGCACATTCCTGGGTTGCAGGCCAGTTCCCTGCAGGCCAATTCCCAGCAGGGGACGCACGAAAGGCAACCAGACATTGATGTTTCTCTCACTCTCTCCTTCCCTTTCCCTCTAAAGATAAATAAATAAAATCTTTAAAAAAATTAAATAAAAGACATTAAAAACAATATTAAGTTTCACTCATTTTGAGTCAGGCTAGTAAGCCAGGGCAAGAGAAAGAAGGCGGAAAAAGAGTCCAACAGCCTAGCAATGCACAGCCATATAGTAAATCCTATCTTCTGTAATCAAGGACAGTTAAGATTTCAATAGTTTAAACTTCTCCCCAACAGGAGGCTCTGGAGATAGATGGCAGAAATCCAATTAGTGCCACTGGCCAAACACACCCAAGGACAAAGGAAGTTACAGAATAAATTTCATTTTGGTACACCAGTGTAAAGCTGATGAATATTCTATTGAATCCTCCCAAGACTTCCTCTAAACTACCGGACTTTAAAAACCCTCATAATGAGGGTTCAGTGCACACTCTCCCTCCCAGGCACACCCTGTCCCTTCCCCTTCCCCCCTCTCCCTCTCCTTCCCCTACAAGCATACATCTCCTAAACCCTAAGGGACCCCACTAGGCTTGCAACCAAGGACTAATGGGCAGTGGCAGCTTATCCAGGGCTAACCCCCAGACCCTGTCCCCAAGGTCCCCTTTCTCTGACTTCCTAGTGAGCCAAAGCAGCCCAGTCCAGGCTCGTTTCCCCACTTAGTCCCTCTTCTGTTGCTTCTTCTATCCTAGGTCCTTCTCTGTTTCACTGTCCCCAACTTTAATAAACGTCCTCTAGAAATCACCTGGACTCCTGCTGTGCAATATTTCCTGCACAAGGAACCCACACACCAGCAGCCGACTCTAGGCAGACCCTCCGAAGGCCAGGTCCCCTTTCCTGCAACAATTTCACACATGGTTATGGAGCAAGGTATTTTGTTACAAGGTGCACACACACAGGGACCCATCCCTGCCCTTAAGGAGTTCCCAGTTTAGTGTAACTTCAACGTCAGTCTCCACAGGAATTTAGAGCACCCATCCCCAATCCCAGGTTATTCTTGGAAACATTTTAATATTAACGGCAAGTACCTCACCCAAGTCTTGTGATAGGAAAGCCCGCAGCAATAACAAAACTTCTTAGATAGGATAGTTTTTCAGTCGCAGGATTTATAACCCTTTTTAGGTAGTTTTAAAATGTGCGCCTGCCCCCCTCCCCCCAGACAAAACCAGCTAAAGGCTTAAAAATCCACTTAATAGTAAATTCTACATCAAAGTAACCTGTAGTCAGTGGTTCTCAACCTTGCCTGAAATTCAGAATCACCTATGTTGCTTCTAAAACTCCCAACAGCCAGCCTGCACCTCAGACCAATGAAATCGGAAGCCATGGGGGCAGAGCCCAGGCAGAGTTTTTTCAACTCTTCAGGTAATTCCAATGTGCAGCCAGGGGTGAGTAAATCACTCTGCCCTTGAAGTTCAAGGGAGAGGACCAGGATTCTCTTTGCTCAATGATATATATGCCCCTCTCACCATACACGGAGGCCACCTGCAGGTTTTCCAGATGCAGTTTCATGTTTCATGGATCTGGTTATAAACTCAAGCGTGGAAAACAATATTCTTCCACCTTGAGGACTGAGGACACGGGGAAGTTACGTTAGATTTAACCACTTACGGCTATCGCTAATTTGGCACCTGGGCCTGAACAGACTCAGGCTTAGATTGGGGGGGCGCAGGGACGCCCCTTTAGACGTCTTTCATCTAAATCTGCTAGGATCCTGCCTTCGGGAGCGGCGGCAAAGCAGCGAGCGTAGCACGGAGCTGGCATCCTACGGGCCCGGGCCTGGAGGAACCCAGTGCACTGAGAAGAAGGAGCGCAGGCGGTTCCCGGAGAAGCTTAGGGAAAGTGGGGCTGTGGATCGCAAAGCTGCAGCAGAGACAGAGGCGCGAGAAACGCCGGGAGGGACCGGTACTCACGCAAGTGCCGCCCAGCTTGTGGCTCTCCACCACCGCGACCCTGGCGCCCAGCTCGGCCGCCCTGCGCGCGCTAGCCAGCCCCCCGGAGCCTCCACCGATCACCAAGTAGTCGTAGGCCACGGCGCCGGCGGGGGGCGGGGGGCCGTGGGGCTGCGACTCCTGCCTTGTCGCCATTGCGCGAGCGACTGCGCAGGCCGCCTGGGGCCGAGGCAGCGGGAAGCCGGCGAAGGCGCGCGCCACCTGCCGCGAGCTCTGCCGCGCGCTGACTCGCAGGGTCCCCAGCGAGGCCATGCACGCGGAAGCACGCGCAGCGGGGCGGCCCCGGGGCGGGCCCCGGGGAAGGAGGGGGCGCGGGCTGCGGGCCGCGGGCAAGCACGGCCTCACCGTGATGACTAAGCAACTGGGGCGTGGCGGGATGGAGTGCTGAGCCCGGCAAGGGCCTCCGGGCAGGCCCCGGCTCCTTGAGACTTGGGTGGACTGGTGCCACGGGGCCACCCCAACTCCCAGCGCCACCCCTAGCTATTCTACCTGCGTGCAAGCCACCTTCCCTGCCCTACGTGAGGAGGTGAGGGTGGTGGAAGTAGTAGTAAATCACTGCGCCTTCGTAGTCACCGCACCTGGGTCCCGCACTGGAGTAACCACAAACAGATATGTTTTGAAGCCCGTGAGGCGAGGAAAGATGAACGCCCTCTATTATTTCATCCAGCCTTTGGAGAATTGCCCTCCATTATTTTGGAGGTTGATGTTTCTTGGATTTTTTTCGCAGCCCACGTGGAGTGTTGATTCCTAGGCTCTAACCCAGATCAATAAAATGGGAGCTTCGGACCACCGACCTAGCAGTCTACACTTTAAATCAGCAGTGCCTAATCTTTATGGCACCAGGGACCGATTTAGTGGAAGATAATTTTGGGGGGCAGTCAGAGGGGAGAAGATAGGACTGGGAACCCAGGTAATAAGGCTCAGCGCTCGCTTCCTGCTGTGCAATCCGTTCCTAACAGGCCATGGACAATACAAGTCCGCAAGGTTGGGGATCCCTGCTTTAAACAACAAACTCAAGAATTCTGGTCCAGATGGGGACATAGGTACTTCGCAAACCACATCAAAATTACAGCTAAACGTTAGGACAACCGGCATTTGGAACCATCAGAAATCGAGGTGAATGGAAGTCCCTACAACTATGGAGTTGAAGAAGAAGCCACATAAGGACTGGTGAAGGAGTGAAGCTGCAAATGCCACTGTGTGGTGGATAAAAATTGGGAGGGATTGCACAGAGGGTCCCAGCCCCACACCAGGCCCCCCCAGCCCAGAGTTCCAGTGCCTGTAAGAGAAGTTGCCATATTCTGGCTGTAAAAACCGGCAGGGATTGAGGCTGTAGAACTCAGACTTCTTGAGTCCCTGACAGTACCTCTTAAAGGGCCTGCACACAAATGTACTCAGGTTCACTCTTTCTGTGCTACAGTGTGAGAGCAGCAGATCAGAGGCACCAGAGACATAAGGGGAGGAACCAAGCTGTCCAACATCAGGGTGAGAGCTGGGGGTCAACTTTCTCCGGGACAAAAGTGCTGGCAGAGGCCACTGTCCTTTTTTGAGCCCTTCCCCCACAGAGCCGTAGAGCTGGCAAGTGGGCACTACATTTGAGACTCTATCAACCTGGGTCACACTGTCTGCCCCACCCTGGTGATTCCCTGAGGCCTTGCCCAACCCAACTTTCAGGCTCACACAAGCTGTTTCCAGTGGCTTTTCCGTACTAATAGCCTGTCTTGATCCATGCTTCAGATTTTCCTAAATTCTTTCAAACAAGCAGCATCTGGCTTCAGTGTGGTCTGTACCTCTCACTAAGTTGCCCCAGGCCCAGTACTAGCAGCAGCTGGCCTTGGTTCACAGCTTGACCTCACCTGGGCACCTCCAACCCCAGCACAAGTAGCAACCCTCTGCAGATCACTTTGTATCTTATGCTGTGTGACCCCAGGCAGAACAGGGGAGGTGGCTGACCTTGGACTTGCTGACTGCCACCTAGGCTCAACTACAACAGGAGGGTGTACACAGCCCACACAGTGGGCTTGAGTACACAGCTTGGGTGATAGGGGAGGCTGTGCCACTGGACCCTACAGGACACCTACTACCTTAAGCCACTGTCGAGCCTGGGAGATATAGTAACTCTACCTAATACATACAAACGAACGCAAAGGGGAAAATGGTAACTTTACAGTGGGCCACACGCCACCTTCTCCAAGTGATCAAAGTGAAGCACTGCCAGTAATGAGACAGTTGCCATTGTGTGCCTTATGACATGATGCAGCAAGAAGTGCACAGCTCGCTTATGTAGTATACCTGCTAAAAATCCACAACCTGAATCTAAGCATGAGGTAAAACTCAGAAAAACCCACAATGAGGGAAATTTTACAACTAGCCTGATCATTTAAATTCGCTTTTTTAAAAGATTTTATTTATTTATTTACAGAGAGAGAGAGGAAGGGAAGGAGAAAGAGGGAGAGAAATATCAGTGTGTGATTGCCTCTCATGCACCCCCTACTGGGGACCTGGTCTGCAACCCAGGCATGTGCCCTGACTGGGAATCGAACTCATGACACTTTGGTTCGCAGCCCTTACTCAATCCACTGAGCTATACCAGCCCAGGCTAACTAGCCTGATGACTTAAAAACTATCAATGCTAAAAACAAAGTAAGGCTGAGAAAATATTCCAGGTTAAAGACTGAAGAAATATGGTGACTAGAATTAAGGCTTGATCCTGGATAGAACTGGACTGGGACAATTGGTGAAATTTGAATTTGGCTTGTGTAATATATAATGGTACTACACTGATGTGAAATTTCCCGAGTTTGATCACTGCACTGTGGTTATGAAACAATATCCTTGTTCTTAAGAGACACACACTGAAGTATTTAGGAGTTGAGCTTGAGTCAGAGAAACTTGGATTCATATCACACCACAGGCACTGTCATAGTTACTTAACCTCCCTGAGTTTCAGCTTATTCATCTGTCAACAAGGAGGCTCACAAAAAGAAAATAAGCATGTCAAAGAAATAACTAGAATGGAGGAAATCAGCCAACACACACTGGAAGTAAGCAGAGCAGTGCGGACTGGCTAGACCATAGGCAGCTTGAAGAGGTTAATGGAAGATGGATTTTGGTAGTAACCAAGCACAAGTATTTAGACATTACTCCAAAGAAATAGTCACTGGAGATTTTTCAGAGGTGTATTTCCTTGGAAATACATCAAATGAACTGGAGACTGTGAAACTGGAAGTATAGGAAGCAAAAGTAACAGATAGAAGTATTGAGAACCCAGAAGGTACAGATTGGACAGACATAAAGAAGTGAAATTGACAGGCTGGGGGAGGGTACAAGAGGATGACAGATCTTGAACCAGGAAATCTGGGGGTAAAAATGACTCCATTAAGCAAACATAAAGAAGATAAAAGGATGCATAAGTCTGTGACTCAGCTAGTTTCAAAAGAAAACGGAACTTTTAATCACCCAGTTATATAACCCTATGTAGTGTGTTGAAACCAAAGGTTCATGCCATATTTGGACTAAATTATTTTATTACCAGGGGAGTGTTTTTCCTTTATGCTTCTGATTTATGTGGGGAGTAGGTAGCCATATCTCAAGTATTTGAAGACTTCTGATTATATCTAAATTTTCTCTTTTTTTGTCCATGGAAATTAATTTTTTAAATATTTTATTTATTTATCTTTTGAGGGGAAGGGAAGGAGAGAGGGAGAGAAATATCAATGTATGGTTGCCTCTCATGTGCTCCCTGTTGGGAACTGGTCTACAACCCAGGCATGTGCCCTTGCTGGGAATCAAACCGTGGTAGTTTGGTTTGGAGGCCCACGCTCCAACCACTGAGCTACACCAGCCAGGGCTAAATTTTCTCTTTAAGCAAAGAAATGTCAGCTAAAGTAAAATTTTAGTTAATGCAGTTAATAGAGGTGGTTTGGGGATGATAGTAAATGAGGAAAATAAAAATCATCCGAGTTACTGTTTAAGTGTGGCAGTTTTATGATATCATGGTAAATTAGCATGATTTGTGAGAAGAGCAGCGCCCCATACAATTATTTCACCTTTGAATAATTTCATTTTTAATCATCTATTTTATTATTTTTATTTTTAAAAAGATTTTATTTATTTATTTTTAGACAGAAGGGAAGGGCGAGAGAAAGAGGGGGATAGAAACATCAATGTGTGGTTGCTTCTCATGCACCCCCTACTGGGGATCTGACCTGCAACCTAGGCATGTGCCCTGACTGGGAATTGAACCAGCGACCCTTTGTTTCGCAGGCTGGTGGTCAGTCCACTAAGCCACACCAGCCAGGGCTAAAAACATATTTTAAAAGATTTTATTTATTTATTTTTGTAGAGGGGAAGGGAGGAGAGGGAGATATGTGAGAGAAAAGCATCAATTGGTTGCTTAAAATATCTCCCCCCAAAGCATATTTTGGGTTGGCAAACTGCTCCCTCTTCGTTGCTATGACCATTTATTTGCAACTTCTTAGGTGAATGTAGCTTTTATTTCTGAGGGATTAAGGTCCAAGACTGCAATTGTTGGGTCATATGATAAATGCATGTTTAATTATCTAAGAAAATGCCTTATTTTTCAGACTGGCTGTACCAGCTTATCTTGCAACCAGCAATGTATGAGTAATTCAGTTTTTCCACTTCCTTGCACACATTTGGTAGTGTTACCATATACTATTTTATAAGCCATATTTAGATATGATAACATTGAGGAACTTGGAATAATAGCTCCTAAATTAGAATCTCTGTGGAAAACGTCGATGTATACATGGAAAGTTCAATAACAATATAAGAATATTGTGGCATTCCAGATCACTGGGAAAAGCCCTGAGTGCTGTGAAGTCAGAGCCAGGAGAGGTCGCTGTGAACACTGAAGCTACTGTGGAGGCTTTGCCCAGTTTACAGTTTTAAATAATTTATATTCTTGGTCATGTATTTTAGCTTACATGCATAATGGATCACTGGATAAATATACAAAGCTAAAGGACATTTATACTTAAATACAAGTTAACAAGGAGATAAAATATTAATCTAAAAATTCACCATAAAATTTTTTCTACCAGATCACTAAGTTGCATTTATGGGATCAAAATTCTTATGGAGCACATCAAGATGTCTCTAAAAGTTGAGAAGTGAAAATTAAACTGTCTTTGCAATTTAAGTTTTAAGTTGTTGGGAATAAAGCCTAGGGAAGTACTTTCAAAAGTAGCCATCTTTCCCATTATTTAGGGAAAATACAAAAATAATTTCATAAACCTAAATATAAAAGCTAAAACAAAAAGCTTCAGAAAAAAATAGGAGAGTCCTTCAACTTCAGGGTAGGCAAACGTTTCTTAGAAAGCAATGACTATAAAAGAATATTTGACAAATTAATCTTCAAAATTAAACCCTTCTCATTTAAACATTAAGAAAATAAGTAGGTAAACTAAGATGGAGAGATTCACATATGAGTAGTATTGAGACTATGTAAAAAACTCCTACACCTCATTAATACAAAAGAGAAGCAGCCCTGAGTGGTGTGGATCAGTGGATTGAGTGCCCGCCTACAAACCAAAGGGTTACCAGTTAAGATTCTCAGTCGGGGCACATGCCTGGGTTGTGAGCCAGGTCCCCAGTAGGGGGCGCATGAGAGGCAACCGCACATTGATGTTTCTGTTCTATTTCTCCCTCCCTCCCCTCTCTAAAAAAACGAAGTCTTTTAAAACGATACAAAAGAGAAACAACACAGTTAAACACATCTGAGTGGATACTTCAAAATGAAGATTAAATGGTCAATAAGCACCCCAAAAAGTCCTCGATATTATTAGTGACCACAGAAACAAAGCTGCTGTGAGAAATCACAGCCCCTCTGCCAGTGAATGGATGCCGATGAATGTTGAGATTGTGCCCCCACGTTGTACCTTCACTTCCAGGATGCAGTTCTTGGCCTATATACAAAGCAAAGGCCTCCACGGTCCTAGCTCCACCCAACCCATAGGCACCTCCATTCAAACTCTGAACTGCAATATTTTAACTGTGGGTAGTTCCTCTGCATTGTTGTCTACACTTAAAACTGCCACTCTTCCTTGTGTGCCCCCACCCCCATTCCTAACCTTTACAACACAGTTTGGTCATGATTTCTTTTAGGAGAGCCTTCCCCCAAGCCCCGGTGTAGGGGTAGGATTCGGTACCACCCTGGAGTATCCCTATCATTGCATTTAGGCACTCAAGTTGTATTTATCTGTTTCCAGGGCTATCTTCCCCGCTAAACTGAGTTTCGTGAGAACAAATTCAGTAACTTACACTAATTTGAATCTCCACAGTACCAGGCAAACTGTGGGGCTCAAGAAATGTTTGTTGAATTAAATTGCAAGGTGAGGAGGGAGGACCGATGGATGGGTCAGAAACAAAAATTCAAAACATGAAATCTTGTTAAGCTGTGAGGACCTCCATAGTTTAACTTTCAGGTTGGCAGCAGAACCACACGGGTGAGTCATGTGATGGCAAAGAAGTGTCCGCCTAAGAAATGCCCAAACCTGTAAGGATTTTTATGAGCTTATTTGAGCCAAACTGCAAATTACCAGGAAGCAAAATCTCAACAGACTGAGAAAATGCTTGGGAAAATGGCAGTTTTTCCAGTTTTTTTCTACATCAAAATCGGAGGGGAAGATGTAAGGGCGTTACATGAAATTAACTGGTGATAGATTAGGGAGGTGGGAGAAAGCAAAACAGGGAAACCTCTGGGACTGTATGAAAACATAAAATGAATAGACACATACTTATTTTATGTAGGTGGGTACCGGATAGTTACCACTCAACAATTCACAGTATAAAAATAATGAGGGACTTTCTGGTCTCTCCTCTGGTGCGGTGGTTGAACTTTGAGGGGATCTTGAAAAAAGAATTACTCCGTTATTCCAAAGGCCTGTTATCAAGTACTTCATCCTACATGCATAAGGACGACAGGCTCAGGGGTAAGGTAAAAATTAACCTTTGTTAGGGAAAAATACTGTCCTAGGACATGACTACCCATCACGAACCGCTTTTAGTTATCAAGTTTTAATTTCAGACCACCCTATGTGGTTACTTTCTGTCTCTGAGTTTGTAAGGCTGTCATGCAGGCCACCCCGGAGCTTGTGAGGTTTAGTATGTGGTGCCGTTTTCGTCCGCAATCACAAAACTGTGAGGCCGAGTCATGAACAACTAACACCTGTTGGAAAACTGACAAGCAGCCGGTACAAAGGGTAGCAGTTCTCTAGGATCTGGAATTAGGTGCCAGCCCCCACGTTGAATCGTCTTTTTGCAGGCACCGAAGACTGTGGATGAGCCAGGAACCGTTAAAGAGATAAGGCAGGTGCTTCCGAAGGCAGTGGTGCTTAGCAGCTCGACCCAAAAGTCCACAATCACCCATTAACGACCCAAGAACAAGGGCCAGGCTGTCTACCCCCAGCGTCCACTGCGCGTACACGTTCTCTTCCACCTGATTCTACTCTCGAGAGCTCGCTGTCTCCAGCGCCCTAAGGCCGAAGGGCAGGCGCTGCTGGTCTCGTCTCCTGGGTCCCACCACGCGGGAGCTCAAGCTTCGCTTTCACAAGATTTGGCTTGGCGGGCGGCCCGAGCGGCCTTCGCCGGACACCGTGTGAAGTGCGGAGCTGACTGGTAACTCCTCTGCCAGAGTTCAAAATCCAATCTGAGAACCGACCCGCCTCCACGCTTTAGCGTTCCTGAATTCCCGCCTTCGGGATCGGTGCCCG
The DNA here is from genome assembly GCF_021234435.1 of Artibeus jamaicensis. Taxonomy (NCBI): domain Eukaryota; kingdom Metazoa; phylum Chordata; class Mammalia; order Chiroptera; family Phyllostomidae; genus Artibeus; species Artibeus jamaicensis. The sequence continues at coordinate 13,810,852 of NW_026522056.1, read as the reverse complement.
GGACCGTCCTCGGGGAGGCGGGGCCGGAAAAGGAGGGCCTTCCTCCGCCATGGCATCTCCCGGGGTCGTTGGCATTTTCCTCCTCTCTGCGCTCCCCCTCTTGTGTCTGGAACTCCGGCGGGGAATCCCGGACCTAGGTAAGCGTTGACTTTTTCCTCTCGGCGCTCACACCCTGGTAACTCCGCTTACTGGGCTGCACGAGTACCGGCATTGACTACAACTCCCAGGCTGCATCGCGCCTGCGCTCGTCTTCCGGCGCGCTAGGGCCCCCCGGGAGCAAGTCCCCGGGGGCCGGGGAGGCGGAGTCCCCACTCGGCGAAAAAGCGTCCCTGCAGATCTGAAATTTCCCGTGTAAGGAGAGAAGACGCACAAAGCCCAGGGACAAACATAGACACCACTTTCAAGCTGTGTTGATATGCTCCAAAGGAAATAAACAGGGCGGCGGGATGTAGGCCTTCTGTGGATTCTATAAGCACTTTTCAGTAAGGCCCGAGGCAAGAACACTCCAGACAAAAGGAATTCTGACCTGTTGGAGGAAAAGGACCGGAGTGGCTGGGTCGGAAAGATTAAGGGGGTGGGTGGCTGAAGATAACATTCATTGAACATCTATTATAAGCCTACGACGAAATGCTTTTTATTCATTATCTCATTACATCCGTAGGCAGCGGTTACTGTTAAAATCACTCCCATTTACAGTTAAGGAAATTGAGATGTAGGGAGGTTAAATGGCTTAAGGTTTTAAAAAGGTCACTGGATTCACTGTGGAGAATGTTTAGGAAGGAAGCAATAGGGGAGGCAGTGAAGCAGGTGAGATTTTTAAAGTACGCAAGTAGTGATAGTGGCCCGGACAAGGATGGTAACCGACGTAATGTGCACAGACGTGGGATATTTACAAAGTACAACCACAGCACTTCTTGATGGATCGTTTAGGGTGAGGAAAATGAGGGACTCGAGGATGACTCCTACGTGTGGTCAGAATAACGCCGAGTAGTTGGTAGTGCCAAAAATAAGAACAATGAAAGGAAAATGGTGGACCTGTGGGGAGCCAGTTCAGTTCTCCCTCATTAAACTTAGTTCTAAAGTTAGAGACCCTGATGAAACTCAGTTTTACTATTTCCTGCCTCTCCACTCTCCCTCAGCCACCCCTAAGAAGTCAGGTCCCCAGAAATGTTGCTTGAAATAAATTAAAGTGCTTTTTGTTTTAGAGTTAAACAAAAAAAATGCTTTAGTCCTGACTGGTATGGCGCTGGGAATTGAGTGCCGTCCTGCGAACTTTGCTCGCAGGTTAGAGTCCCAGTCAGGGCACATGCCTGGTTTGGGGGCGAGGTCCTCAGTTGGTCCCTCCCTTACCCTAATTAATTTACACACACACACACACACACTAAAATAAAAAACAAAATGCTTAAAAAAAACTTTACAAAGAGCTTCTAGAAGCCTGATTCAATTCAAATGTGTTGGAATCTAACAAGACCTTTATCGAAATGACAAACAGAAATGTTAAATTCACATTTACCTATTACAGAACTCTGCTCCTTTCCCTTTAGAGCATCCATCTCTACTCTGCCCATTTGGAATCAAACAACACCAGAATCAATGGTTAATGCTGGCAAAAGCCTGAGGGCCATGATGCAAAAAAAAAAAAAAAATCTGGGAAGCCAGAATTTATGTATAGCTGATAGTCATAATATTTATAATGTAGGCAATAGAAACAAACGTATTTCTATTTGTATATGTAATTGCTTCTTTAATTTTTAGTTAATTCACTACCTACTGGCCCCATTCCATTGGTAAAATGGTTCCTCTATACCTCTGCCTGATAATATCTGAGACTTAAAAAACAAAATTAAAAATTCCTAAGGGGTAGAAACCATTTTTAGCCCAACTTCCTTATTTCACCATTTACCAAATTACAAAAAGTAGGCATTTGTTACATTTTTGTTGATATTTTATCTTGGTTCTTAAAATAATGTAGAACCAAATACTGATTTTTTTTTCTAGGCAAAAATGTAATTTTCTTTACGAAAGACTGAACTGAGAAATAAAGTACATAGTTCCATAATTTAACAGAAAAATAAATTCGTGTTTTGGTGGGAATGACTTTTTTTTTTTAAAGATTTTATTTTTAGAGGGGATGGGAGGGACAGGGAGAGAAACATCAGGTGTGTAGTGGCCTCTTGCGTGCCCCCTACTGGGGGCCTGGCCTGCAACGAAGGCATGTGCCCTAGACTGAGAATTTAACTGGTGATCCTTTGGTTTGCAGGCTGGCTTGGCACTCAAACCACTAAGCCACACCAGCCAGGGTGGAAATGACTTTTTTTTTTAAAAGATTTTATTTATTTATCTTTAGAGGGGAAGGGAAGGAGAGAGAGGGAAAGAAACATCAATGTATGGTTGCCTTTTGTGCATCCCCTGCTGGGAATTGGCCTGGGCTTGCAACCCAGGTACGTGCCCTGACTGGGAATCGAACCGCGATTGTCTGGCTCACAGGCCTGCGCTCAAACCACTGAGCCGTACACGCCAGCCAGGGCTGGGAATGACTTTTTAAATAGAACTAGAATTTGAAAAGATGATGCGGTCACCGTCATTTAATTCCTAAATATGTGGATAATTTTATCTCCTCTGGGCAAAAGGGAAACCAGAATTTATGTATTACTGATAGTCATAATATTTATAATGCAGGCAATCAGTTGAATTATGCCTATATTCCCGAGACAAAAGATATTCTAGAAGTGTTTTCTGGAAACTTGTTCTGGTATTGACAACCATGATGAATTTTGGTACCTAAAAGAGACTGTATGAAAAATCCTAAGACAGTTGCATACCTTAAACTTACTGTACTTTTCTAATACAAATAATCTTCTAAATGTGTTATTTATTATATCAATAAAATGTTTTTAATTTTATTTTTTTTACCTTTATAAGGAATTAAAGATATAATTTTGCTGTGTGGCCGGATTTTCTTACTGCTTGCTCTTCTTACTTTAATTATTTCTGTGACTACCTCATGGCTTAACTCGTTCAAATCTTCCCAAGTTTATCTGAAAGGTAAGATTATTATTTACCTACCCTTTTACACTTTTTTACTGCAACCTGTTTCCTTGACTTATACTGGAACTTTGCACGATGAGAACCGTTTTACCCTTTACTTGTGCAGTGTAATTTCAAGGTAATCATTACAACTTCAGTCATGATTTTTAATGGGCTGTATATCCCAACATTTTTATGAGAAATCATACCTTTTCCTTATATAAGTATAAAGAAACTATATAATTTGTAAGTTGGCATGTTGGAAATTCTCATTTTTAATTGTGTTTTTGTGCAGCTTAACTGCTATTTGAGAGTTACAGCTTATAAACTATGCTGCAAATGTTAACAATATCCACCACTAATCTCTAAATGCTTTTCATCCTAAATTATTTTTCATTCCATTCTGGCATGTTTTTATTTGCACACTTCTCTCTCACATATACGTAGTTAGGTGCTCTTATTTTTAGGAAACCATACTTGTTTTTAGCTTAGTTTTGTTTTTTTGACAAGTGAAAATTGTACTAGAAGCCTTTTATCTGCTAGTAATTTTTGCAGACTTTGGCACAATTCTACATTTGTGTTCAACTTTTCTATCATGGTGCCAATGCTTGTACAAGATTATTCCGCTACCACTCTGAATGCTAGCTTAGACTCAACAGTGTTCACAAAGTCGGCCAAGTCCACCACCTGCACAAGGCATCACAGGGCCTGTCAGAGATGAGCTGGGCCTGGCACCCGGGCAGTGTGGAACACGTACGTGCCACTGCAAGTCCCTCCTTCCCAAGGTGTGCCCTTGTGCGTTACAGAGTCGTTCTGGGGCAGGATTAGAAGCCTTTAAAAACAATATTGTAGTTCACCTCAACATATGCCTAAAACTCATGCCTACATTCTTGTAGCCTATTAGAAAGTTTGCCAATAGTGAATTTGGGGCCTTGTGTTTTGTTTTATTTAAATGTAAATAAATATAAAAGGAAAATGATTAGCATTTAATTTGTAGCCCTTTCAGATTACCTATGAATAAAATCAGAATCCTAAAACTTTACACTATTCAACTATAGGAGACATGTAGATGCTTTAGTATCTCCCAGTCATAGATTTTGGAAATCAATGTTTCTCCTTTTGACAAATTTTTCAATCACTCATATTTCAAATTACTCTATTGGAGAATTAAAATAACTGATTATAACTTCTCTAAGAAACACATTTTGTACTAAATGTTCTAAACATATTTCGGTGTCAGGAGAATATTTGCTGCTGGTGTGAAACTATTGGGTCAAGTACTGTATGTTTTATACATAAGGGGGAACACACACCTGACAGCTTCGTACCTTAACTGTACCTTTTCGTTGCCAGGAGTGGAAGTCATTTTGATACATTTTTTGTTGGCAATTTTGAGACATAATCATCACTGAAGGCTGAAACGAATTAGTAATTAAGATTGTGTACAGGGCCTAGTTACTGTCAGATTTTCTTCAAATAAGTAAAAATCAGCCTGCCCACCCACTGTCTATTTCTCCTGCTGTCACAAGCCCATCACAAGCATCCTTGAAGCCTCCCCACCGGAGCTATAACATGTCATACTAATGGGTTACAGTTCTTGTTTCAGAACGGACCGTTTCTTACTCATTTTACTTACAGATTTCTTAGTTTCAACTGTCTTTATGTATCCATTTTCATTATTTAAAAAATACCTGTTTTTTGAAGAGTTGTTTCTCAAAAAAATGTTAAGATCCACAGTTTGTTTTCAGAGAAAACAGCACTCAGTTTCTGGAGAACTGGGAATTGAAAACACTTTTATGTTTTGATGTCTTAGAAGAAGAAGAGGAGAATGAGAAAAGGCAAAAGCTTGCAAGAAAAAAACAACAGGAGGCACAGGGTGAAAAGGTAAAGCACAGTTCCCAGTGAATGTATCTGGAAAGAACACAAAGATACCTGCAGCACTTACAATTTAGGTCTCTTGTTCTGTCCGTGCTCAGATTTTTAAAAAAATTACTGAAGTTGAATTCACATGACAAAAAGTTAACTATTAATATTTTAAAGTGTACAGTCAGAACAAGACTGGCATTTAGAGCAGCATTCACAACGTTCTGCAATGACTACTTCTACCTAGTTCCAAAACATTTTCTTCACCTCAAAATAAAACCCCACACTTTGGCCAGAACATACAGGCACCTGCTCTGTGTTCTCAAGGCCTTTAGAAAACACGGAATGTTTTGTTCCTTTGGCAGAATACATGCAAATCTACGAGAAAGGTGATATTGTAGACATCAAGGGAATGGGCACTTCTAGGGGCCCCACAGATGTTTCCAAGGCAAACTGGAAGAGTCTACAGTGTCACCCAGCGTGCGGTGGGCACTGTTGGGTAGGGTTCCAGCCCAGAGAATTCATGCATGTGTTTAGCGTATTAACCACTCTAGGAGCTGAAATAGCTTCCTGAAACGTGTGAAGGACAATGATCAGAAAAAGAAGGAAGCCAAAGAGAAAGGTACGCAGGTCCCACTGAGGCACCAACCTGCTCCACCCAGAGAAGCGCACTTCGCGAGAACCGCAGGGAAGGAGGCTGCGCTGCTGGAACCCATTCCCTGTGCATTCATGGCTTGAGTGTAAAAAAACATGAAGAATAAAACCCCATGCCCATTAAAGTTACTTTCTCATTCCCTCCCTCCTTCCACCCTTTGGCAACCACCAATCTGCTTTCTGTTCGTATGGATTTATTTAGTCAGGACACTTCACATGAATGGGATCATATTACATGTCCTTTTGCGTCTGACTTCTTGTACTTAACATAATATTTTCTGGGGTTCATCCTTATGGCATGTATCAGTACTTCACTCCTTTTTGTGGCTAATATTCTGTTGCACGGGAACTATCAAAATTTGATTATCCATTCATTTGCTGCTAGACATTTAGGTTGTTTCCAGCTTTTGAAGGCTGGGGCTCAGTAAGTTTTTGTGGCACTGAGAACACATTAAAGGATATAGAGGCAGATGGCCAGACAACCGTAAGTGTAGAGTATTTGTTTTTATTTGCATTATCCACACGCAGATTTTTAGGAGTGACTGATGGAGAAGTGGAGGATGCTGCTTTTTTGGCAAAACTGAGTTAAGTGTGAAAAGACAATTTTTAAAAGACTTTATTTATCTTTAGAGGGGAAGGGAAGGAGAGAGGGAGAGAAATATTAATGTATGGTTGCCTCTCGTGGGTCCTCTCGTGGGTCCCCTGCTGGGAACTGGCCTGCAACCCAGGCATGTGCCCCGACTGGGAATCTAACTGCGATCCTCTGGTTCGCAGGCCCGAGCTCTATCCACTGAGCTACACCAGCCAGGACTAAAAGACAATTTCTTATCTGGTTCTTGATGATAACTATATAGACAATGCAAAATCTTAGGAATGTTAATGAATAGTAATAACACTTAATTTATTTTTTTGGACAGGCCAGCAGATACATAGAGAATGTTCTAAAACCTCACCAAGAAATGAAATTGAAAAAACTGGAAGAGCGCTTTTATCGAATGACGGGGGAAACCTGGAAGTTAAGCAATGGTCATAAACTTGGGGTTAGACAATATTCCATTTTTCGTTTTGAATATTGATTTTTTTAAATGGCAACTGATGTTAAACTGTTAATTCAGGCGTTTTAGGAATCTTTATTAATGATTGTATATCAACTTTTATTCAGCACATTTGCGTGTCCAATGGTTAAGTGCCTGGGAACATAAAACCTAAGAGCCTTGAAAAGTTTTAACATGAGGTAATCTTTAAGAAAACTGTTGACTCTAACACTGTGTATTGTATGAGGGAATTCAGATTTTTCCCCAAGAAAGATCTCCAAGATATAAGCTCACATTATATTTATTTCCTTTGGCTGTTTTTATAAAGCCCAATCAACCTCTGACTCTTTTCCTTTGGCCTTGAGTATGAATTTTGTCATTTGCTAATGGAAGTTTACAGTTCTGTTTTCTTAAAGAGGGAAAAGGATATGCATAAAGGAACTGAGTTTTAGAATAACGGGCCGTAGATTTTAGATGTAAGATTATTTCTGCCCCAAAGACTCACTTGCTTTCTGTTTCTACTGCACCTTTCACCAGCTTGTAACAAAAATGATTCAGTAAAAGGTGAACGGGATCCCTGCAGTGAAGCAGAATGTTTTTATTCATTTCATAATGATAAACATGTCATGAAACAATCAAGGGGGTAATAAAGTCAGTGTGAAAGATGGACAATAAAAATGCATCTGCTCTATGTAGTGATTTCACTTCTGAATCGAAGTTGTCTTCAGTTTTGTGGTGATAGCCTGATTTTAGCCTACCTTGTCTCCTGAAACGGTCACAGCGTGAATTAGTCACTTTGCCCCTTGCATTTAGGCTGTGTCTTCATGGTACTACTAATATTTTTTGGCCAAAAAGTCTGTTATGTTTTCTCTAAAATAAAAGACACATTTTTCATTTTCACCAATGACTACTGATTTGGATATTTTGGGTAGGTTGGCTATCTCCCACCATTGGTTTCTAGAGGGCAAAGGCCCAGGGTGCTGCTAAACATCTTCCAATGCATAAGACAGCCCCACAGCAAAGAGTTATTTGGCCAAAATGTCAGTAGTACCAAGAAACTTTGCAAATCACATTTGACATGTTCCATCAGTCAGCACCTTCTCCATACATTGCACAAATCTTTCTTTGCATTTGAGTCACACTGAAATAATAAAGCGTAATACGCCAAAAATGTTGTGTATTTTCTTCCATCTTCAATATTAAAGTGGCTGAACAAAATTCACCCATTTTGGTAAATTCTTTTTAAACTCACACTGATGTGACAGCTGTCACCATACAGTCTAACAAAATTGTTTCCAATGACATTAAAGACAACTAAGCACCTACTTGGAGCTGTCATACAGAAAAAATACAACGGCCTTTTTGGCCAACCCAATATTAGTAGTACCAGGAAGACACAGCCTAATGCAACAGGCAAAATGACTGATTCACGCGGTGACTGTTTTTAACCTAGGTAGTAGGGACAACAAAAAGTTGGACAGGGTAGACCTTTGGTGTTACAACTGAAGGCTCCTAGGACTATCAACATGAGAACTGGAGAGTTAGAGCTGAAATCAGGTGTATCTGTCAGCTGATCCAGCCCCATAATTTGCAGTGAAGCAGTTAAGTCTGGTAACTTCACTGTTCAGCATCACAACCTTGGGACTTCCATTCCCCACGCTCCTTCCACCAACTTCTGTTAGGGTAAAGGAAGGGGGAAAACTACCCACCAAAACGATGTCCATGTTAGTCTGATAGAGAACTTTTAGAAGGTCAGCAGATATGGAAGAAAGCCATTTGTGAACTATTAAGTTTATATTTGAGAATTTGACACTTAAGTATCTTGCTAAGGAAGAAGGTTTAAAAATATTAGTAAAAATCTTTGATTTCTGGAATAAAATCCTTTGCCTCCTAAAGTTGTTAATTCAAATGCAAGCTCCAAGTTTGAATTTGAGAACGAGGATATGATTATATGGAACAAGATACTATGGCTGCATTCAGCTACAGAAGTTTTACATGGTCATATACCAGGACCTGTTTTTACATATATGTTCTATTTTCACAGCTTTTAAGGCTTAATTCCTTGCACTGCCTTACTTCCTTTCCTGGAAAGAGTAAAGGATATTATCCAGGTTGTCTTCTTTCTTCCATCTTTCTGAAAAACTTGGGGTCAATTAAAATGGAAAGGTCTCTTTTAGCCTTGTATCTATCAGAGAACCCCAGAGCAGGGTAAGGGTAGTATCTACAAGATGTTAAGCTCCATGTTTTACTTTCTAAGGAGATAATGTTTTAATTTGTAGGGTCTTATAATAGCTTTACATTATATTTTTTACTGAGATTCCGTCAGGATAAAAGAAGTAATTATTGTGAATAAAGTTGATAGAAAGCATCTCTCTTGAAATTATGTTGTTCTTGACTAGGGTGATGAAGATTCAGTGCTTGAAAATGAGAGTCAGACATCTCTTGAAACATCCAACAGAAAAGCAGCGAAGAGACGGAAATTGCCTAAGCCTTCAACCAAAGTTTCACCACCTGGCGAACAGCCGGAGGAGGTTGGTTACTTCGTGCCGGCTCACTGCACAGCATCGCTGTGCAGCGGGAATACCCTGGGGGGACGAGGCGGTGCAGAGTGAAGGAGGACCGGCTTCTAATCTGGGTCATGTCTTCCCTCTACCTTACAAGTGATCACCTTCACTGAGCACTTTTCCTGCTTACTCTTCATGTTCTGAACCAAACTCAGGAGGCTATGAAGATAAATGATAGTAAATTTAGAAAATAGTTAAGTTCTTTATGAGGAAGTAATTTGATTACGTAGAAATAAAAACTGTAGTCTTTCCTAAGGAAACATTCCTGTGGGTAGCTGTAAGCCCTTCTTAGTGAGTGGCTAGTGTTCACGTGTCTCATTTTCCTCATGACCCTTCTAGGCAGTGTGTTAGTGACCATTCACTTTGGCACGGTGCCCAGGTTTATTATTCCTTCTTCCCTTTCAAATTTTTAATCCTTAAGTTAAATTTAAAGCTAGCAAAGGTTAGAAATAAGAAGGTTGTTTTACTGACTCTTAGGGAAAGCTGGTAGTTATCTTCCCAGTCCTTGAAAGAGGTTTCTAATGTATGCTTCTCAGTCGGGTTGCCTGGTCCCTTCCAGGGGCCTGCGGGTGAGAATTTGGTCGTTCAAACTATTTCTAATATTTCAAAAAGGTCTAATGAACTCTATGGACTAATTAAAAAATCAAGAGTCTTTTCTGTTTGTTAATAGCAAAGATTATTTCATGCTGATAGTAAATTTTAGTGGACTAAAACATGCTTTTGATACCAAAGGAAAATAGATGGTTTATTTAATAAATAAATACAATTACTGTTTGCTAGATAAAATGTTATAAAACATGGCACTGGTTGATGTGGCTCAGTGGTTAAGTGGTTGCCAGTTCAATTCCCAGTCAGGGCACACGCTTGGGTTGTGGGCCAGGTCCCCAGTCGGGGGGCGTGGGAGAGGCAACCACACACTGATGTTTCTCTACCTCTTTCTCCGTTCCCCTCTCTGAAAAATAAATAAAATCTTAAAAAACAATGTTTTAAACATGGAGTCTATAGTATTAAAAAATAAAAAGTGTCCCTAGAGGTGAAATTATTGGTAACAAGTATTTCAGTAAGAGAAAAGTTTTGGACATCTGGTTTTTAATAGATTAACAGACATGGAGAAGCAATGAGTAAATCAGGAAAGCTACCAAAGTTGTTAACCAGTCCTGTGAGAGCCATGAATAAAAATATGTAGCCCTCTTAAAATGTATGTATGTATGAACCTAAATAATTTTCAGGTCTTACTGGACTTAATAATTACCCTGTTTCTTTAAACAGTACATTTTAGCCCTGGCTGGGGTAGCTCAGTGGATTGAGCACAGGCCTGTGAAGCAAAAGGTCGCCGGTTCAGTTCCCAGTCAGGGCACTTGCCTGGGTTGCAGGCCACGTCCCCAGTAGGGGACATGTGAGAGGCAACCACACACTGATGTTTCTCTCCCACTCTTTCTCCTTCCCTTCCCCTTTCTCTAAATAAATAAGTAAAAAAAAAAAATATATATATATATATATATTTAAAGTACCTTTTATATAGTATCTTGGAATGTCATTAAAACAAAATTACTTATATGTGTATAGATTGATACCTGTCATCTAAAATCTTATTTTTATGATCTTTTGTTAGCACATAGTTGCTTACCCAGAAATGTTTATTAATTGAGCTCATTCTCATTGTCAACTTACATGGGTGTATGAAGTGAAGATTTCATCAAACTTAGGTGTATCTAATATCTGTATTGAAAGGAACTCTTCTCGTTGAGATTACTTTTTTTTTAAAGATTTCATTTATTTATTTTTAGAGAGAGGGGAAAAGAGGGAGAGAAACATCAGTGTGTGGTTGCCTCTCATGTGTCCCCTACTGGGGACCTGGCCTGCAAGCCAGGCATGAGCCCTGACTGGGAATTGAACCAGCGACCCTTAGGTTCGCAGGCTGGCACTGAGTCTGCTGAGCCACACCAGCCAGGGTAGGATTACTTTTTTGTCTTCAAAATGTTTATATTCCTATTACTAATACTTACGATTCTTTAGGTTCCAGGTTTACCGGAAGAACCTCCTGAAACAGCTGAAGAAGTAAGCTTACTTTCTTTTTTTGAGAATTAAATGTATCTTGTTTCCTTTAGCATCACGTATGTTCATCTAAATTTGGGTCTGAGAGCAAGGATAGCGTAAGTGTTTATATAATTGCACTGTAATTAGGTCTTGTTTTGAATGTGCTGTAATACCCAACCCCTTGGTTCAAGGCCTGTTTTGGAAGCCTGGTGTCTACTGAGTGCATTTTCAGAGCTTGGAGCCTTCCCGCTGCATCAGGCAGGGACGGAATACATGGGCTTTTCAATAGAATTGCACACCCAAAACCTACATAATTTTATTAACCAAAGTCACCCCAATGAATTCATCCAAAAAACCCAAAAAAGAATACATAAGCCTTTCCAAAAGTTCAGGTGAGCAAGTGAGTTACTTATTATTTTTTAAGATTTCACTTATTTATCTTTAGAGGGAAAGGGAAGGAGAGAGGGAGAGAAATATCAATGTACAGTTGCCTCTCTTGCGTCCCCTGCTGGGAACTGGCCTGCAACCCAGGCATGTGCCCTGACTGGGAATCAAACCTCGATCCTGTGGTTCGCAAGCCTGCACTCAATCCACTGAGCTACACCAGCTAGGGCAGAGTTACTTATTATCGATCAATCAGGATCAACACAGGCAGATGACTTCAAATTGCAGTTTTCCTGTTAAGAAAAGAGAAAAGGAGAACGCAGCCACCTTGTCAATGATTGAATGCAAGGATGCTCTGCTGACTGGTGGGCAGGGTCAGAGTGAACCCCACTGTGCGCTGAGCTGCTTTCTGCCCGGCTGCCTCATTACAATCTGTGCTGCCTTCCCGCCCTTGTCCCACTTGGTTTTAGACACATCTCCAGAGGACGGGTGGACATACTTGAAAGCCATCAGGTTGCTTAGGCAAAGGAGAGCCCTGACGGTTTTGTGTCATGTGGGATCAGTGACTACACTGAGTACTTAACCGTCCTTGAGACGGCCGTGAAAGTCATAGGAGCGTCTCGTTTTTGTCAACACATCTGCAACGTACGTTTAGCACTTTGGACATCAGAGGAAAATCTGAAAGTCTTACTGAAAGAGATAATAAAGGGTGTAGTGCAGGAGAAACACCATTTTTTTTAAAAACTTCTAATTCCTCATTATATGCAATAAATTTATGCCTACGATATAGCCCTCCTGACACTTCTACATTCTTCTTGTCAAGCTCTGGTTTGGTTTTTATGACAACAATTCCTAATACAGGAGTATTTAAACACAGCTCCGGTTTGACAGGGAACCCCTTTGATGAATTTACTCTGGCTTTAAAACAGGACATTCCACAAAACAGCAATTTGTCTGTTGTAATCCAAAGATACACGGGTTACAGACCTTAGGTTGTCAGTGAATTCTGTTCGTTTATGTCTTTTTGTGATTGTGTGTGAAAGGGTGGTGTTTTTCTTCACCGTCTCAGATCTGTGACCCTACAAACGCTGAGCCACCTCTGCCACAGAGGCTGTTGACGGTGCTCTCCTCTCCACTGTTTACCGTCGTTCCGTTTAGTTTTCTCGGCCCTTCTCCAATACCTGTGAGGTGGTATTTTGTGAGGCACTCATTAGAGTGTAAGTCAGAGTAGTGGAATTTCAGAGCTGGAACGAACCTAAGTAACTCATCCCGTCTCACTTGAATGAACCTGCAGCCTCAGGTAGGAAGTTTCTGAGGTGTCTCCTGGGACAACCGAGGCCTCCTGGGGGCTGCGCATGCACACAAGATTTCAGGATACCTAATAAATAATGTGTTGCAAGTGACATAGTCATGTTGTTTCTGGCTTTCTGAAAAAACACTGTGTCCTGTTTTGTCAACTGAACAGCTCGGCTCTGGTATTATAATCACTGTGTATCGCATTACGTAATCATGACAGGTCACCATATGGAAAGCCTGACCCTGTTAAAACGAGTATATTTTAGCCCTGGCTGTGTGGCTTGGTGAGGGCATCACTCTGCACCGTGAAAGGCTGCCGGCTCGAGGCCCAGTCGGGGCGCACGCCTAGGCTGCAGTTTGATCCCTGGTTGGGTTCGCACGGGAGGCAGCCAGTCGGTGTTGTCCTCTCACATCGACGATTCTCTCTCTTTCTAAGCCAATGGAAATGTGTGCTTGGGTGAGAAATAAAAAATTGATTAAAAAAAAAACACCCAAGTATATTTTAGCCTTGACTGAGTAGCTCAGTTAGTTAGAGCATGGTCCTGATATGCCACGGTTGTGGGTTCGATCCCAAGTCAGGGTGCATACAAGCAGGAGCCACTGAATGGATAAATACGTGGAACAACAAATCAATGTTTCTCGTCCCCTCACTCTATAAAATCAATTTTTAAAAAAGAAAACTTTAAAAACAAGTATATTTTAATCCCTAAGTTGTATAACTGTCTTGTAAGTACTTATGTAAAAATGTAATTTCACTTTTGGGAATACTGGAAATTACAATTTTCAGGAAATTCTCTCTTTCCTTAGTAAAGTCAGGCCCATTAAATGTCTGGTGTCGCCCACAGAATGGAGGGCCGTTTTTATACTCCTCTATCGCTAGGGAAAGGGATTACCATTCATTCTAAAGGTTATCAGAACCAGGGGAAGCTTTCACTGTGTGTATATTTCTGTACATACAACTGTGAGTCTATAATACTGAGCTGTATGAGAAAATCCTCGTTAGAGTGGAAACTCGCTTGGACTTAGGAGCCGCCTAATAGATGAGGGAACTACTGGCTAACATGGATTTCTGATGAGGGAGGGAGGGGTGTGAAACGTAATTGACGCAATTCTTCCTTAAGCAGAACACCTTGACTTTCAGTGCCTGTTACGTATTTGGTCTTACAACTATCCCTAGAGTTCTAAAATAATATGGTAAGACTTAAAAATGAGAGGAGGAAATAATTCATGGTGGTCTAGAATTCACAACAGAATATTTACCATGTGTTACTGTTCTACTTTTAATTGAAAAGATAGTAACTGTAGAATTTAAGAAAATTTGAAATTTATAAATCACCATATAATGTTACCATATTACCACAGTAACTATTTTCACTCTCGTATGCTGTCTTACTTCATTTTCAAGAGTACCTGGAAACCAGACATTCATTATTGCTGCTCCTTTTACTTCAGATGTCATTGAACAGTCTGTTTGTCACAGTGACTTACTTTTCAGTTCTGGACAGTGCCCCAGGCCCCTTCCCCATCCATCAGTCAGTCTGTTACACTGTCAGTAACACGAAGAGAAACTGCACGACCAACTTTCACGGTCCCTGCAATAACAGAACAACTGCTAGATTTCAAATTATGATAGTCTGTTTCCCTCAAGTTTCATTTAATTATAATGGAAAACATGAATGCACTGTATTTTAACCCTAGTTTCTCATAAAGCATTTGGCTTTAATTCTCCTATAAAATCACTATTTGAAAAAAAATCACTGAAAAAGTTAGATTTTACTTCTAAAAATAGGCAGAATTGGCCTTCAATCTGTGATTCAGTCATTTCGTATCTGTTTTATTATAAAACTTTGGTAGAAGTAGTAACAGCTCAGGTCGTCTGGATGTGAGTCAGGTCCCTCCCCTACTTGGATGGAAGTATCTTCTGACGCTGCTGTGAATTCTATGTGCTGTTCTCACATTAACTCCCAGGGGTATGATGATGGGACCGTAAGAAAGGGTTTCCTGACACGTAAATAATGAACATCAGAAGAAATGACCAGTTCATTATACTTTCTTTTTAGAATGTCCATCAATATGCTAGCAGCTATTTTTCGCTGTCAAACCTTCAGCTTTATCGAAGGAAAGATGATGGGGAAACGCAACACGCACGGCAGACAAAGTGGGGCTGCTCCCACTGGACTCGAGGCCGCCTCCCACCGGCCTGCACGACAGGGGCCTGTAGTCCGAGCGGGCTGCGTAACTGTTTCCCTCCAATCTCGCCTTTCTCATCTCCAGACTGAGATGGCACTGGATCTGCTTGGTTTGGTGGGTCGGTTGTGAGGCCCACCTGCGATCCGGATGTGCGCCTCACAGGCAGCACTGTGCAGCCTCGCGCGTCCTCTCTCGAAGGCTGTCACTGGTCTCAACCAATAGGAAGACGGTTTTGTTTCAAAATTATTTCTATGATTAGAGTGAATTTTATCCAGATCTAATTTATGTTGGTCTACTCTCTCAGAGCTAAATTCCTACAAAACCTCATGTGAGTTTTATAACGGCAGATGTTGTAATTTTGGAATCGCAAAGAGCAACGCACTGGAATTCTTATCCGAACATTCTCATTGCCCAGGCAGTTACTGTTGCTCTCCGGTGTCCGAGTGGGAGGGTCCTGAGGAGGAGGTTTTTGAAGTCTTGCAGTTCACAGGTGAGGACATGCCTATTTTATATTGACTTTGGCAATAGTTTATTCCCACGCAGTGCGAGAGGTGTTCTCACGTCCTCGTCTGGTCTCTCAGCACTTGCACGTGCTCCATGTTGAGAGTAAAGGGAATTTCTGTGCGTTCTGTGCTGCAGAGATTTAGGCTGTTAGGTATGTCAGGTCTTTTGAACCGTGATTCCTGCAAATTTTCTTGTTCTTCCCATTTTTTATTGATTGATTGTCATCACATTTTCACAGCTTGGTGGGTAAGGTGCTTTCAAAGCAGCTGGTATTAACTCTGTTCCATTACCCACTAGTTCTTGCATGGTTATGATGTAGCTTAGATTATGATCTAAATCATTTTTATCCAAAATGTTAACCATTTGTTTTCAATCATTTTATTGCATAATCTTCCCATTCCGCGAGGCTGGGACTTTGCTGATTGTTAAACACCTCTGCTGACTGTGGGTGCCAGTAGTCCCTGGGCCTTACAACTATGTTTCTTACCTTTTAGGCTCTATTTGACTGGATGCTGAAGATTGGGTACCACACCTCCCTGTACAGCCTTTCCACGTCCTTTCCCAGAAGGCCTCTGGAAGTGGAGGGAGGCCTTCACTGCAGGACACTGCAGGACGTAGGAATAACTGTGGATACCATACTCAATGTGGAAGAAAAAGAGCCAAGCAACTAGAAATGAGAACTGTCTGTCCTACATAAAATCACTTATGTGACAACCTTAAGGATTCACATTAAAATCACGCCAGTAACACTGATGTTGATGTCCATGAGAATATAAGGACTACTCTCTGCACATAATTATTTTTGGAATGTCACTTTATAATGTACCGCAGGGACCCTGACTAGGTAAGCTGTTGGTCAGAGCATCATCCTGGTACACCAAGGCTGTGGGCTTGATCCCCAGTCCGGGCACATAGAAGAATCAGCCAATGAATGCATAAATAAGTGGAACAACAGACTGATTTCTCTCTCTGTCCCTCCCCGTTCTGCCCTCTAAAAAAGTAAGTAAGAACCAGAAAAACGAAGCCTATGACTTTAGTTTCTGCCTCATCAATTCATCTTAATCACACTATAAATATTTTACAATTCAGTGAAACTCTTCAAGGTCTTTTAAGTTGGAATGTTTACTCTGCTGTCTTTCTAGAAGTGAAGAACTTTGGAAGAATATTCAAAGCCCTTTACAGCTTTAAAGTTCTTTTATTAGGTATGGATTAATCTTCACTTATGTCTGGGATTTATGTACCTTTGCCCTATAATGCAGTATTAAAAGGCTGTGAACTTTGTTCTGGTCACTCCCCTTTTCTTCCCCTATGCTCTGTCTGAGGAGTCAGTCAGCCCGACTCCTCAGTCTGTGGCCCTTTAATGCTCCTTTACCTCTTCTGTGGAATGACACTGTGTTCTAGCTGTTTTGTTCTCCCAAACACATAATTCTTTAAAAGCAAGGACTATATCTTTTATCTTCCAGAGGTATCTAGTATATAGCAGATTCTTAATACATGTTTGAAAATGAGTAGTAACTTGTCTCAATTTTTAATTTTATTTCTGGGATATCCTATGTAAACAATCTTTTTCTAATTACAAAAGTATTTCAAAACCACAAAGCACAAAAGCACATTACCCATAATCTCAATATCCAGGCATAAATATGGCGAAGATGCCTGCTTCCTGTATGTTCTGCCAGGCTGTTCTAAGCTTATGTGCCACAGGTTAAAAAAAAACAAAGACCCCACACTTTAGATCCTTTGGGAAAATTGATTACTGTGAAAGCTACCCAGTAATTATCTACTTAGGACATGAGCAAGCAGCCCCTGAGGTGGCTCTAGTGACCTGCGCCTCCTTGTGGTGGCACCTTAGTGGAGTCCTCTCCCACATGATACTGGGGCTGGTCTGTGGCACCAACAGAACTCACAGAAGTGGGGTGTGTGTCACTTCTGCGACTGGACTGAAGGGGACTGTTGTAACTGCTGTCTTGGTGCTCTTTCAGGTCACTCACTCACCCAACACGGCAGGGGTCGGGGCAGCCCTGTGCCAGGAACTAAACAGCAACACGAGGAGGTGGGGGGCTGGGCCTCGGCCCCAGTTCAGTCTGCCGGCTGGGCATCAACTTCTTTCTTCATCAACATTGATATGAAACATTATTTAAGAATCCGCAGTCATGGTATGTCTCTTTAGATTATAAAGGACTGCCACTTCTATTGCTCTTCTCTGTCCCATCAATTACTCTGATGGAGACCCTGTGGTAGCAGCTCAGCAGAGAGGACCATGAGTCAAGGAACTGAAGCCTCTTGCCTACAGAAAGCTTGGACTTATCCTCCAGCACCAATCAGACCCTGGGATCACAGGCCTGGCGACACTGTGCCTGCAGCTGAATGTGGGCCCTTGAGCCAGAACCACCAGCTGAGCTGCTCCTGGATTCCTGACCCATGGAAACCATGGGAGGAAGTAAATGTTTTGGGCTAAAATGTGTGAGGAAATCTGCTATGTGGCAATAACACATAGAACTTTCAGGGCATTTTCCCCAACAATGTGAAGATGTCCTTAGGAATGACTTACTTTTCTGGGTAAGTCCTTTGGTTTCTCTAGCTGTTAATAGCTCCTAGGATTCCTTTCAAAGGTTCAGTAAGCTCCCATGATTAGTCTTTGGAACAGACTCAAATACAAATACAAGAGAAATACTTTCATATTTACCTTCTGATCAGACTTTCACAGGTCCTATATTCAGCTGTTCATCCACATCTGTTTCCAAGGCTACTGACTACAGAAAATAAGTACCATTAAAAATTTTCTTTTAAAAAGCCAAAATTTCAATAATTAACAAATGGCTCCTAAAATTTGTGGGATAAAGGTTCTTCCCTCCTCCCAATTTCCAATCCTAAAATCATCGGGGCCATTTCTTTGTGGGCCAATACATTTCCCTTAAAGGCAGAAAAAGCACCATCAATTGAGTGTACAACTGGAAGCCATAAATAGAGATGATCAATTGTTCCATGGGCTGCAAAAGCTAATTCTTCCTCTGAGTTTACAGATGCCTTCAATTTTTAGATTCTTGGTGACTAATTAGTCATTTTTCCTAGGTGTGATGATGGTACTGTGCTTAGGAGAAAGAGAGGGAAGGAGGGAAGAGAGGAAAAGGGAAAGACAGGTGGGGAAAGAATATCTTTCTCCCTGAAGACACAAACTAGAATATATAAATTATGGTCAAAATATACTTCAAAATAATTGGAGGGGGGACAGCAGATGGAGATAGATTAACAAATACTAAAACTAAGTAAAAGGTACATTGGGGTACTTTATACTATTTTTGCATCATTTTCCAGGATAAAATGTTTCAAGATAACAGGCTCATGATAAAAAAGCAGCAGACTTGTAAAATTGCCAAATGATAAAATAAGGCTGTGGTTTAAAATAGCTTTAGATTAAAAACAAAACAAAACAGGGAAAACTAACTTGAATCCTATTTCAACTTAGCACATTTATTATTGTGTTTAATAAACCACTTTAGTGAAAGAGTAGAATTGAAAAATGTTAAAGGCCTACACCTTCACGATACTGAAGAA
Organism: Artibeus jamaicensis; assembly: GCF_021234435.1. NCBI lineage: Eukaryota > Metazoa > Chordata > Mammalia > Chiroptera > Phyllostomidae > Artibeus > Artibeus jamaicensis. The sequence continues at coordinate 13,791,744 of NW_026522056.1, read as the reverse complement.
TGTTCTGGGTATTTAAAAAAAAGCAGTCCAAATGCTCGGGAGTGCACTTGATAACCTATTCACCTCCGGCACACAAGCCACATGTCCTTAGAGAATTCCCCTTAATTTTATTACTCATCTCCGGTCATGCTTCTTTGTAAACTTCCTCACTGTAATGGACTGACGTGGGTGATAAGTCTTTTGAGTTTAATGATACAGTAGCTGCTTGTTTGCAAAACATGTCACTCTAGATTGTTCTACTCTAATGACAGTGACTAAGGGTATTTTGTTTTCTCAAGAGAAGAAAATAAATAAAAAGCATAAAGTCATCTTTTCCTTAAACTGTAAAAGAAATAGGACATTCCCCTTTAAGGTGAGGGGCGGGGGTGTGTGACTAGCCTTAATTAGTTAATTGCACTGCTGGCTGAAATTGAGAGCCTAAAAATAAGAAATTTCAAACATAAAGCAGTTTGGGACTTTCACTTGGGATGTAGAAAGCGGCAAAAAACATTTCTTAAACCCCAACAAAAAACAATATAAAATCATAGTATTTTTGAGCTCGCAGCTGGCAGAGAGAGGCTGCAAAGCATCAGGGAAACTGGACTAGAGAGGACAATCCACCCGGAAGACGCAGGACAGTTTTCCCTGCTGTACAAGCCAATCAGGAAAACTCAGCGAAGATTTTCACAGGTTTCAAGGCCAAGTGTGGGTCACTGCATCACTTGGGAATGGGACTGGTTATTTAGTGTGTGGGTCTCAGTGCAAAATACAAATGCTGGCAGGACTCCCTGCTCAAAATTAAAGAGCTCAGGATGGTGACAGCACAGCGCCAAAGGCAGCACAAGGCCCTGCAAAGGGTGAGGCTGTGTGGGACTGCACAGGCCACACATCATGCAGCCAGTCCTGGCTGGGGGACTCAGGCACAAGAGGACTTTCCGCTCACCTGCAAGCTCTTCTCTGGCCTTCATCAGTGTTCACGAGGAGAGAGAGGTGTGCAGACGACCAGAGAAAGCCACCTCTGTGCAAACAGGGAGGTGGCTGCAGAGGGACACACTCAAAGCTCCACTAGCTTCTTGGGGTCAGTCAACCAAGTGCTACGGCCACAAGGACACTGGCAAGAGACCTGTTTCTGGAAAAGCAGTAAAAGCAAAATCCATGCGCCTCCTCCCAGGATACAGGCAGGTACTCAGTGCGGCTGGGGAGGAGCAGGTGCAGGGAACGACAGGTGTTTGCTACTGCTGGGGATGACTCAGCAAACCACCTCCCTGGACCCACCCCAGGTACAGGGCAGAGTCTGTCTGCCACAGGCAGGAGGAACGGTAACCCCAGCTCGGAGGCCAAAGCACAAAGGCACTGTCTGAGACTGAGGCGGATCTGGGACAACAGGACATCTCACCTGCTCCTACCACGAGCCTAGCACACATGGGAAGCAACAGCAGTCTACAAATGGCGAAGCTTAAGAGCAGGAAGAAGGGCCTCTCTCCGACACAGGGATGCGGGGACAAGGGAAAGTGGGCACAGGGGAAACCTAGCACCCCCGCCCCACTCTAAGCACAAGGTGACAGCAGCCAGCCCATCACAAGTAGAGTTCGTCTCTGGGTTCCAAGTCTCTGCGTAATGATAGAATTCTGCACCCTGTAAAAATACCCATAAAAAATGAATATGAAACACTTTTAAGACACAAAAGTTGAAGAAACCCATCACTGGCAGACTTGTACTACAAGAGACAGTCAAGTAAGTCTTTAATGCTGAAGAAAATTATACCAGGAGGAAATAGGAATTTACACAAAGACATGAAGAGCACTGGAAATAGTACATATTAACATGAGTAAATACATAAAAGTTTATTTAACTTCCTTTAAATTTAAGTCTAATTAATGTTCAAACAAAAGTAGTAATGTTATATAGGGTGTTTAATACATGTAAAAAAGCAAAATATATGACAACAGCACAGTGATAAGGGGTAAATGGAAGTGTACATTACAGGGTTCTTATGCTAAATTCTATGCAACATTACTTGAAGGTAGACAGTAAGATTTATACCAAAAATCCTAAAGTAACAGAACACAGTGATACAGCTAGTATGTCACTCAGGAGATAAATGAAAAATATTCCATTAATCCAAAGGAATTAAGAAAAAAATAATATATGGGGCAAACAGAAAACCAATACCAAGATGGCAGATGTGAATCTTTTCATGTACTTCTTAGCCATCTGTGCAGCTTCTTCCATGAAGTGTCTGTTCACATCTTCTGCCCATGTGACTGAATAGTCTCAGTGGTGAGAGTTCTCACAGAACATGGACACAAGTCCTCTATCAGATACATTTTGCAAATACTTTCTTGCAGAGTACTGTCTTTTAACTCCATCCTTTGAAGCACAAAAATTTTTATTTTTGGTTCAATAGGTTCAATTCACCAATTCTTTCATTTTCCATTCTTCCAGTGTAGTTATTTAGGAAATCTTTGCCCAACCCAAGGTCTGAAAGGGGTTGTTTTCTTGTACAAGTTTGTGTCAGGCCGTATGTTTGAATCTATGATCCATTTTTGGTGACTGTTTTTCTAAGGGAAGCATCTAAAGTCATCCTTTTCCGTGCAGATGTACAACTATTCTAACACTATTTGTTGAACAGACAAATCTGTCCCTCAATTAACTGCCTTGTTTTTGTTGAAAAACAATTTTCTCTAAATGTTAAGCATTTATTTCTGGACTTTCGATTCTGTTCATTGATCTATGTGTGTCCATTTACCCCTGTACTATACTGTCTCAAAAACTGTAGTTTTGCAATAGTTAAGTTTTCAAATAGGGAGATGAATGTAATTTTCTTAATTTTTCAAAATTTGGGTATTCTATGTTTTGTCCACATTTTTACAGAGTTTTTCTGAATTTTATCTTATAGAATTTAAGTTTCCTTTATTTCATCTTGGATCCTCATTTTTCAAATTTCAAATTGGCTTTCAGAAAGTTGTATTTTTGTTATTGACCTCTAAAATAACTGCACTGTAGTCAGATTTTAGTGTGACATAATCAATTTTTTAAAAAGTTTTTTGATATGTAACAATCGCCAATTTTTAGAAACCTGACAAGAATGTGAACTGTTAGGGTGCAGAGGTCTAGGTATGTTCATTACATCAAGCTTATTAAAATGTTACTCAAATCTTCCACATCTTTTTTGACTTAATAATAGAAAAGGAAGCTGCAACCTGCCACTGTAACGGGAACTTCAATTTGCCTCTGCATTTCTAAGGATTACTGTTTTTACCATAGTGAGGCTATTTTGGTGTGTGCACACAGGTAAAGGAAGTCTAACTTCATTTGCATTGACCCTCTGCTCTTCAATTTTATCACAAATCCACTTAATATTCGTATAACTACTTCAAATGTCCTTTGTTCAGTACTTTCTTGATCTATTGTATCTTTTTATTTTCAATCTACCCAACTCGCTTTGCTGTTGGTGTGTGTCTGATAATGGGTATATAGCTGGTTAAAAAACAAACAAACCACATTTGACCCTTTGTCTTTTAATTAGAGAATTCCATCCATTCACACTGATTATAATTTTCAGATATTTACAGTTAACTTCTACCACCTTTTCTTGTACAAACACATAGTTTTTCCTCTTGTGTCTTTCACCCCCAAACCGACTCCCCATTCTCTCCTCTACTATTGGGAATTTACATGTACATTTGTTTAGTGTGATTACTAGTATTTCTACTAAACTCTTTTGGAGATTAGTCATATATTTTGTTTTTTAAAAGAGTCTTCCCAGCTACGTAATATTCTACAGTTTTAGATACAATTCATAGTTAAAAACATTGAATACAATAACCCAAATTACCTAACAAAATGTTTAGGCTACAAATGACTTTTTCATGATCTAAAAGACATCAGGTCCTATTTAAATTTTTTCTCATAAGCCTTATACAAAGAACATTAATTTAAATGACCTCAACGCCACTGTTCATTACAAGATTTTATATCAAATTTTAAAATAATAAAAGTTTCATTTCAAGTATATCACAGTAAATCAATGTTTTTGTTTAAGATGAAAAGTTTATTTGCTCAGTACACCGCAGGGATGCAAGCGCCGTCAGACAAACACACAGTAATATGCCAATCGACGTAAAACCGTGATTCAGTTCAGATGAAGGGAAATGTCTTTAAATGTTATGACTACATACTTCCAAGAAGAATCTTTTCTTCAGTTAATTACACATTTCAGTAAAATAAAGGATAATGGATTAAGTGAAAGTTAGCTTGTGAATTTTTCTTAAAAATAAAATCCCAACTCTATTAATCCATGCCAGTTAAACACCGAAACTACAATGTCCAAGTAAGTGCCAAAGGAGATGAAGGGGTATTTTTGCTCTGACAGTCCAAAAACGTTCACTACAGACACGGCAGGCAGACTGTTAAGACCGACTCATCTGGAACTGCACTGCATTCCCGTCTCAGCGCTCATCGTGGCGCTCAGTGCTCGTGGCGAGGGTGGCATGTTTTGGTCCATGATACAGTTTAATGCCAAGACAGAGCCCAATTCCCAATCTGTTACAGATACGCACAGATTACTGCGGCTGAGTGTGAGTGTGTGAGTGTGTGTATTTTTAAGCCAGTACACTTCCACATACAAAGGCAGGATTTTCCCAGGGAGGAGTTTATAGGAAGTAGTCTGGGGTGCGCCGGGTAACGTGAGGCTCTCCACGACGAGGTGCCGGGTCAAACTGAAGGCTGTTGGTGGCAACAAACAAAACAAAACAAAACCAAAAACCCAACAGTTAAAGGATTTGAAGTTGTAAGCAAATGAATCAATGTTATGGCTGAAATGAACACGCCAGTGCAGGTGCTTTGCATGAAACTACCTCACAGAGCTACAGCGAAAATTTAAGCAGATAAAATGTTGAACTCAGGGCCCGGAATAAAAGGTTTGCAGTATCATCATCAGTTAAATGGAAGTGGTAAGAGCAGACATGCTTATTTTCTGCAAGACTTCGGGGCAAAGTATTCAGACTTTTACTATTAAGAAGGATGTTAGTTGTGGATGTTTTGTAGATAAACGCTGACCAATTCATTATTTTTATTATGAAAGGGTATTGGGTTTGACAGCACTTTTTCGGGCTTTACTGAGATGATCATGTGGTTTTTGTCCAATAAACTGTTTATTGCCCTGACTGATTTTCATGTTTTGAACAAACTTTACATTCCTAGGTTAAATCCCACTTGGCCATGGTGTATCATCTTTTTTATACACTGTTTCCTTCAGTTTGCTCATATTTGGTTGCAGATATCTGCATCTACATACATTGACAGTATTTAGCTGTAGTTTCCTTACAACGTCACAGATTTTGGTATTAGGGCTACACAGGCCTCTAAGAATGAGTTGAGAAGTAATCCCTTGCTATGTGACCGGCTGCCTCTTGCACGCACCCCAACCAGGGACTAGGCCTGCAACCTAGGCATGTGCCCTGACCAAGATCGAACTGGTGACTTTCATTTTACAGGACAAGGCCCAACCGTCAGAGCCACACAGTCAGGGCTTAATTCCTCTTTAAATATATGGTCAGTTTCCCACAGAAGCCAATGGGGCCTGGACTTTTTTTGCAGAAAGTTTAAAAATTATGACTTCAATTTCTTTACTTGTTACAATTATACTCAGATATTCTATTTCTAACTGAGTCAGTTTTGGAGGTTTGTCTCTCTGGGAATTTTCCCGTTTCACTCAGGTTACCTAATGTGTTGCCATCGAGTTTTCATGACATTCCCTTATAATTCCTTTCACCTCAGTCAGGTCATTAGTGATTCTGATCATGTGTCCTCTCTCTTCTTTTTTTGGCCAGCCCAGTTTTTTCATTGAAAAAAAAGTTAATGTACTTGGTTTAGTTGATTTTCTCTGCTGTTTTTCTGTTCCATTTCATTTTCACACTAAACTTTCCTTGCACGGGGTTTAGTTCACTTTTCTTTTTCTGGTTCCTTAATGCACCAAGTTAGGTTTCTGATTTGATATCTTTCTTGATTTTTACTATAGGCATTTACAGTATAAATTTTCCTAAGATCATGGTGTTTTCACAGTTATCCCCTAAGTTTTGGTACATTCTATTTTCACTTTCATTTTTCTCAAAGTATTTTCTAATTTCCCTTGTGATTTCTTCTTTAAACCATAGGCTATTTAGGAGTGTGCTAACTTTCACATGTTTATAAACTTTCCAGCTTCCCTTCTGTTATCTCTAATTTCACTCCATTGTATTTGGAGAACAGACTTTGTATGTAGATTCCAATCTTCTTAAATTGAGGCTTGGTTTATAGCCTGGCATATAACCAATCTTGGAGAATGTTCCACATGCATTTGAGAAGACTGTACTCTGCTGTTGGGAGGTGGAGTGTTCTGTAGATGTTAGGTACAGCTAGTGTTCAGTGTTTCGTAAGTCTATTTCTTTGTTGATCTTCTGCCTAGTTTTATCATTGAAAGTGGTATAATCAAGTCTCCAAAGATTATTGGTCAATTGTCTAGGTCTGTCTTTCTTCAATTCTTTTAATTTCTGCTCCATATACTGTAGGGCTCTATAGTTCAGTGCATGCTTTACAGGGGGTCTCTTCTCCCAGTCGTGGGACTCTCACCATTATGAAATATGCTTTATGGCTAGTAACAATTTTTTAAAGATGCTATTTATTTATTTTTAGACAGAAGGAAAGAGAGGGAGAGAAACATCAATGTGTGGTTGCCTCTCTCATGCCCTGTAGTGGGGACCTGGCCCACAACCCAGGCATGTGCCCTGACTGCAAATCAAACCAGTGACCCTTTGGTTCGCAGGCTGGCACTCAATCCACTGAGCCACACCAGTGAGGGTGCTAGTAACAATTTTTTATTTTGAAATCTGTTTAGTCTGATATTTCATCCAGTCCAATGTTCCGATGGTTGCTATTTGCATGGTGTTACCTTTTTCCACCATTTTACTTTTAACTTATCTATACTTTCGAATGTAAATTGTTTCCTGTACACATCCAATAACTGCATTTTAAAAAAGAAACCCTGATAATCTCTGCCTTTTGTTTGCAGTGCTTAAATTGCTCACATTTAGTATTATTGCTATGACTGAATTTGTATCTTCCATTAAAAATGTGTCTTCTTTAGCTTTTAGTTTCTGCTTTATTATACTGACTTAACTCTAGTGCATTATAGAAATTTACTCCTATGTAGTATATATAACTCCTTTCGTTTGCCCTCCCTTTTTTGCTATTGATGTTATTATACACAGTATATCTACATACATTACAAACCTCCAAAATACTTGTAATTTTACATAATCTGATGACCTTAAACACACAGAGAAAGGAGAGCAAGTATATATTTATAGATTGTCATATTAACCTCATTTTTGTTTTCTTCATGTTCTTCCTTAGGATTCAAGTTACCATCTAGTGTTAACTTTTTTACTTCAATAAGCTTTACTCCCACCCATCTCCTCTGTCCTGTTATCGTCGAATATACTATATTTGCATGTATTTCCTGTAAATCCAACTGTACCACAAATCTATCCACACCGTGCACTGTGACTGGTTTTAACTGTTAAGAAAGCTGCAACCGCATGTCTACGACAGCCACCGTGTGCGTGCGTGTGCATTTGATTTACTTCCTCCCGTTGTTTGCTTTCAGCCTGGAGTAGACCCTTTTGGCATGTCTGCTAGTATTGAATTTTCTCAATTTTGCTTATCTGGGAACATTTTTCTTTTGCAGTTGTTTTGAAGTTTTGCTGGATGTACGATCTTGACTGAGTTTTTTATTTTCCGCACCTTGAATGAAGATATTGTCCCACTGCCTTTCTGACGAGACCGTCAGCTGATTATCCTATTCAGGTTCCCTTCCCCAAGTCATTTTTCTCTTACTGCGTCCCAAGATTCTTTCTTTTAGACTTTTAGCATTTTAACTGTGACGTGCTGGGCACAGATTTCTTTGAATTTATCCAAGTTAAAGTTAGTTGAGCTTCTTGGATGTGCAAATTAATTTCAATGTTTATCAGCAAATTTAAGAAGTTTTCGGTCGTATTTCTTCAAATACTCTTTCTCCCCTCCCCTTCTGGAACTTCTGTGCACTGACACTGATGTGCCTGAACCGGCCCCATGTTTCTGAGCTCTGGTCACTTGCCCTTCACTGTTTCTGCCTGTTAAACACCCCCTGCCCTGCTCCTTCGCTGCTGCAGGCATCATGTCATGAGAGTGATGTGAGCCCTCATAATTGGTTTCTCCCACGATACTCACTGTTTTCAACAAAATACTGAGGCTTGAGATTCCCTACCCTCTGTTCCAGGTAAGATCAGTCCCATCAGTCAGAGCTGAGGAACGTTTGGTTCTGCCTCTCACCCTGAACAGAGCTTCTATGCTGCTGCTTTGGTGCTGTTTCTGCCCCCATCCCCCCTTATTTTATTTTTTCCTTTTTGCCGAAGCTAGTGTGCATAGGTCCTGTTACCCGTGTCTTTTTAAAATTGAGATGTAATTGGTATATCATTCTCAGGTGTACACATAATGCTTCAATAATGCATATGTACACTTTGAGAAATGAGCTCTACAATATGTCTAGCATCCATCGGCACACATTGTTACAAAGTTTTTATCTTGTGGTGATAACTTTTAAGATCTGCTCTCTTAGCAACTTTCGAATATACAGCACAGTGTTAACTAGTCACCATGCTCTACGCCACACCCCCCCATTTCACCACTTCCTGGTGACACCCCCCGTTCCCTGAGCAGGACCCAGCATTCTCACTCTGCCGCGCACACCGGAGGAGACCTTCCACCCCAGGAGCGAGGCGGGGGACGAGCATCCCAGCCTGCTGGACGGCACCCCCCAGGGATACAGCTTCTGTAACCCAGGACGGGGCAGGCGTGCTGTGCTGGCTTAGGGCCCCCCGGGGATAAGACTGGGAGCTAGGAAAGGGCAGAGCCCCCCTTCTTGTCCACACCCACGCACAGTGGAGTGTCCGGTGTAGTTTCCACACAAGGGATCCAGGACTAGGGGCAGGGAGTCCACTGTGGCTCAGATTCCACAGACTGGCTGCTACTACTGAGATTTAATAGATTTTCTAGAATAAGTGTTTCTCTATTTGCAGTATATACTTAAGACAATTTCCAAAAATTTGAAATACTTGTTCAAAAGAAGTTTCTCCTGTTACACAGTTGTTTTCATTGGGGAGAGAGTTTACCACATTTCTCACTCCATTATTCCAGAAGCAGAAATCCTCTACCTTCCATTTTAATAACCTGTATTTTTAATTTTCCTTCTAAAAGTGGTCACATACAACTGAAATGTACAGTTACTTACAAGGAATATTTTAGCGTGTCATCCAATTCCATGATAGCAGCCTGGTTCCCACAGCGATAGCAGTAGTTGGGCGCACTGAAAATGGTGACCACGTTCCGGTCATGGCACCAGTTGTACCCCTGCAGCATCCAAACAACAGTATCATCACCATAAAGTTGTAATCTCAACACAGAGAAATCTAAACGTACACGCTGCAAGTCTGTCCTGTGGAAATGCAGTCTTTGAAGTGACCTCACACAGTGTCCATCTCTAGTATCGTGCACCTGCATGGAACACTGTCGACGCAGTTTTATCATCACGTGGAGCTCAGTGCAGGCCCTGTTTTGGGTTAACGTACGGCTGCGATGTCAGCTAGGATCTGCACTCAATTCCTCCCACCATTATGGCAGATTTTCTTTCTTTTTTTAAACTTATTTTTAGAGAGAAAGAAGGGGGGCAGGAGAAAGGAAAGGGGGGGCAGAGACAGAGAGAGAAAGGGAAACGCGGACTTGTTTTCCCACTTTTTTAAGCACTCATCAGTAGCTTCCTGTATGTGCTTAACTGGAGACTGAAGCGGCAACCTCAGCAATTTCTGACAATGCTCTACGCAACTGAGCCACGCGGCCAGGGCGGCAGATTCCTTGTCGCTTGTGTCGATTTCTGCTTTATGTATTTTGAATTTATTATTAGGTAAATACAGGCCAGTTTTCTCTAGTAGTGACCTCTTTTTTATTTCTAATTATACCTTTGTCTTAGAGCCCGTTCTGATTCATATTATTGGCTGTACTTTGACCATTTACCTGATACACCAGCACACCATTTTCCACTCCTTACTTCTAGTGTGTGGTGTCATTATGTTCCATGTAAATCCCAAATGTAAATCTCAAATAGCAGCTGAATTTTGATTGTTTTATCTGAGTCTCTTCTTTTACAGAAATAAAAATTTTCATCCGTTTAACTTTTTAATATTTACTGATATAATTAGATTTATTATCTTCATAAGAATTTATGTTCTCTATTATGTTCTCCTCCTCCTCTTGCCTTTACTGGCTTTGTAAAGTGTCCCCTTACATTTTGAAGCTACTTCCTAGTGGTTTGGAAGGGCTGTATTCTATTTATTTTCCTTTAGTGTTTACAAAACAGTAACACCACAGTAGAAAAACCTGGCAGGCATCTACATAACTAAGTGACCCAGGTAAAACCACCTGCTGTGGCATAAACACATCTTGTGACCTCAGACGTGAGGCACAGAAAAGGACACAGTGTCATTATGTGGTTTACCCACCAAAACACGCCTGGAATCAAAAGCTGTAAGGAAGCGTCAATCAAATCACAAATGAAAAACATTTATACAAGATAAAATTGTTTGTACTTTTCAAAAAAATGTCAAGATTACGTAAAACAAAGAAAATCTGAGGAATTATCTCCACGTCAAAGGAGACCACCTGCAGCATGATCCTGGATTAATTACATAAACATATATCCAATTACATTTTGTTATAAAAGCCATTAGTGATATAGTTAAAATTTGAATAGAGTGTTTAGGTTAGATAATAGTACTACATCAAGGCAAATTTACTGACTGTAATAAATATAGTATGGTTATATAAGAGAAAAGTCCTTATTTTTACAAAACACACATGGAAATCTGGGGGTAAAAGACCATCATATCTGCAACTGAGAGTCAAACGGTTGAAAAGAAAATAATGTGTGTAAGGGAAGGGGAGGAACAAAGAAACAGAACAGCAAAGCAAGTATTAAAATATTTGTATTTGTGGAATCTGACTTTAGGAAATAAAGGAATTATTTGGTACTGTTTTTGCAACTTTTCTCTAAGTCTAAATTAATCTCAAAAGTGAATTATAATCTTGCTCCAGCAAACTAATACTTTTGCTGCCTGCTACGGCCCGGCCAGCCAAGTCTTTTCTCCTTCTCAGATAACGCTGAAGACAGTCTCTGCTATTCTAAGGCACGAAGGCTTTGTTACAGACATACACATATTTATCTGAAATAAAGATCGTCCTCCTGTAGGAAAAGGACGTACCTCCATCACAAGCTGGTGAGCACGAGAAACCAGTGTGAGACCGTTGGCATGATTAAATGTTTCGGAAATGTCTTGTCCAAACGTGTAGCCAGCACCGCGCGGTGAAATACCCCATCCGCCGCGATCGTCCGGGTCTGACCATAACAGATCACACATTGGGCCCTGGTCAAGAAAAGTAAGGTCATGCTGTAAATTATTAGCAGTCACGTTTAAGTAATTAAGCTTTACTGCAATGTGGCTGTATTTCTTTTTCATCTAATTTAAACTAAGTTTACCTCATGTGGAACTTCTTGTAAACGATCCAGGGCTCTTATGTGATCCAGTGTGTCTATGGACGGAGAGAGGCCACCGTGGAGGCAGAATATCTGTTCATGAATTTCAAAATAATTGGATTAGTCGCTAAAAATTAATGCAAAGTAAGTAGTGAGTGTAAATGCCAATCCTAACAGCTCTTTTCAAAATAAAGTTTAAAAGTATTCACTGTGGAGAATTTATAAGATATGATGAAAAAGGAAACAAAAATCACATCAGAGAGAGATGTTAACATTTCAATGTATTTTTCTGGTCCTTTTTTCTTTAACATTCCAGGTGTTTTATGCAGTGTTTATCCCTTTCTCTGGTGATGAGACCCGGGTCCTGGTGGCCCATCGCAGCCTCCTCCCTCGGTTGCCACCGTGTGAAGTTTCCCCCTCACCACAAAGACCCCGCCGGCCCTGCCCCTGGGGCCAGCAACTTTTCAGTTTGCTTTGACTTTTCTGAGTGCAAAATCATGTTTGCAAATTTTTTTTTTCTCTTCTTTTCAGTGTTTTTAACCTTTTAAATTCTTCTTACTGCTCAGTATACTGGCTCGAATTTCCAAAACAAAATTAAATAATGCAAGCTAGCGTTTTTGTGTGATTTTTTGTTTTGATTTTTTGTAAAACATCTATTCCCAAGCACAACCTCTAGGGATTTGTAATCAAATTTACAGAGATTTTTCCTCCTGATTTTCACGAGACGGTTTCTGATATTTTGCTAGTAAGTACAGTCAGTGTAAGTTTATCTGATTCAATATTATTTTACTCCTAATGACTTAAGTTTTAAATAAATAATACAGGACTTTTTTCCAACAGTTATGGTCTGATTTGGGTTCTCTGTGCTTGCCATGTCTAGTGTGGTATCAGGGTTACCCCGGCTGGATGGAGTGGTCTCAAACTCCCGTCCTTCCCCCGAGCTCCGGAACACAGAAATGGTGTGTGTGTACTTCAATGAGGGCGAGATTAGCATAGAAACGATCTAGATCCAGTTGCTTTCCCAGCTTCTTCTAAGTTGGATGGTCTACTTACACTGATCTAATTTCCTCAAAAACAAGTTAATATTTTGCTGTAACAAATTTCACCCATGCTTCCAAGTTTACTGAAACGATGCCGTGTCTGTCACTGCACTGCGTACGCACCCCCGTATTTAGAGTAAGGCCTTATTTCTTATTCTCAGTGTTTCATGCGACCTGAACGCCCTTGTTTTCTCCTAGATCAGTTTTGACTATTACATTTCTTTTTTAGCAGCCTTTTCCAACACTGCTTTTGGCCACACTGGTCAACTCTACTTCTTTTTATACACATCTGTTTTTATATTTAATTAATCCTATAAGTTTACTTTGCTCTTTCATTCTTTGAGCTAAATGTTTATAACATTATTTCCTATTTTTGTACAAAACAAATGTAAGGATATGCACTTCCTTGCATTTCACCCCTTGTTTACATCATAAAGTTTCAGCCTGAACCACACTTCACTATCATAAGAAATTATTTGGATTTTCACTTTTTATTTTGAGTACAGGTTGAAGACTCTAAGTCCCCAAGCAGATTTTTCTTTTCTACTGAATTTCTAGTCTGACTTTTGCCCTACTACTTAAAATTGAAGACGGTCACTTAACACATGATATAAAAATAGATGGAGAGGTGGACAGATAAATGGAAAGAAATGAAGTAGGAAAGAAAGAATGAATGAGTGAATGAATATGTGGAAAGATTATCTGGTTTCTGTTTGTTGGGTACCAATATGCCAAAGGCTATTTACTGTGTGTATCTGTTACACAAGCTTCTCCCATTGTCCGTATACCATATATACGTATTTAATTTCTATCCACTTCACTTTTGAGGTATACAACATCTTCCCACAACATTTTATAAACAATAACCTGTCACTCATGGTGTGTATATTGGCTGTTTTGTTCTTTAAAAGAACTGTGATAAAAAAGATCCATGGCCCAAAGAAGGTAAAAGGCTGAGAGCAAATATACATAACTTAACTGAAACACCGTCTAAAGGCTCTACTAATGCACCATTTAAAAAGCCAGATTCACCATCAACACAGACTGTGTCCTTCTAAAATAATTTTGTCCATTAATTACGTTAATAAAGACTACGCTGACTTTTAAAATAAAAACAACCTTAATTAAAATTTAACACCCTTTAATACCACTTTGTTTTCCATGGATGGACCTGGAGAGTATTATGCTAAGTGAAATAAGTTAGTCAGAGAAAAACAAATACCATATGATTTCACTTGTACATAAACTCTAATGAATAAAATAAACAAACAAGAAATCTTATTTATCTAAGCTTCAGCAAAGTATTTTCGTTTTTTAAAAAAATTTTATTGTAATTTTTCCACTACCAATTAGTCCCCTTATACACCACTCCCCCTGCAATCACCACACTCTTGTCCATGTCCATGAGTCCTCTTTCCTTTTCCTGCAATCCCTTCACCCCAGAACTTCTCCGGCCCTAGCTGTCCTCCTGCTCTCCATCTATGAGTCTGTCTCTATTCTGCTTGTTAGTTCAGTCTGTTCATTAGATTCCACATACGAGTGAGATCATGTGGTATTTGTCTTTCTCTGACTGGCTTATTTCACTTAGCATAATGTTCTCTTGGTCCATCCATGCTGTCACAAAGGGTAAAAGTGTCTTCTTCTTCTTCTTTTTTAATGTATGGCCAAGTAGTATTCCAATGTGTAAATGTTCCATAGTTGTTTTATCCACTCATCTACTGATGGACACTTAGGCTGCTTCCATATCTTGGCAACTGTAAATAATGCTGCAATGAACACAGGGGTGCTCATGTTCTTTGCAATTAATATTTTGGGTTAACAAACAAAATTTTTAAAAATACCACATTGTTTTCTTTCATTTTAGCAAGTGTAGGCAAAAGGTTGTCCGTCTAAATTAATTACCACGCTCCAAAATCACGGCTGGGAACATGTGGTCTGTCAGGATCACACAGAAAAGGTCCTAACCAGATTATACTCCCACAAGCAGTCCGAGATGGTCTGCTACACCCCTGACAACTCTGGGATTTTATAGTTTAAGAATTGTAGTTACATAGTATGTTTTGTATTTATATTAAAATCAGTTCAAGCTCACAGGGATTACATCTATACACTGGGATAATAGGAAACAATTTTTTTCTTGTACTTGTGAATGTTTTTATTTTTACAGTATGTCTGTAATATTTGTTATAGGTAGAAATAAAGCATTCATTTCTTAGTAAAAAAGTCTAATACACAGTATTACTGCTGGCAATTTCCATGAAAATTGGAATAAAAAGTTATTAATAGTAGACAGCAAACCCTCATATGTGAAAACACTTTTAAAAGAACAGCTTTGCTTTACTATTATTATTTGTTAGGGTCTTAATCATCCATTTACCATATATATATATTTTTTAAATATTTTATTTATTTACTTTTTAGAGAGAGGGGAAGGGAAGGAGAAAGAGTGGGAGAGAAACATCAATGTGTGGTTGCCTCTCGTGAGTCCCCTGCTGGGAACTGGCCTGCAACCCAGGCATGTGCCCTGACTGGGAATCGATCCGCGATACTCTGGTTCGCAGGCCCGCGCTCAATCCACTGAGCTATGCCAGCCAGGGCCCATTTACCATATTTTATTATAATAAAGTATAATGGCATATTATCTGGCCAAAAGATTTGAACACGTATCTGATAACATGAAAATTTGGTGGTCTCAATATGCATAAATCTTATGCAAGTCCCTGTTCTAAAATCTTTATAAGAGAAAGACCCCCCCCAAAAACAGCCAAAAAGATGAAAAAAACACATCATATAATTAAGACCCCCTACCACTAGGAGAAAATCTTTCCCTCCTTTTATTCCGTCCCAACCCCCAACCACCCAGAAGAGCACACACATACACACCTGTCCATCTACTAAAGCTGTAAGTGGAAGATAATCAAACAGATCTGTAAAGTATCTCCAGACATTGGCATTTCCGTACTTTCGTAGGCATTCATCATAAAAGCCATATACTTGGGTAATTTGTCGGCTTTCATGGTTTCCTCTCAATATTGTAATGCGTTCTGGGTAACGCACCTAAAGGAAAAGCAAACAAACAAAAAACAAAGAGGAAAAAAACATGGTGTGAACCAGTGACATGTTAAATATATAAACCTATGACCCACTTCTTTAAATCAGTCTTTTGCCTGTAAGTTAAATGTTACATGTTTTTCAGAGTAAAAAATGTTCTCATTCATAACCATTGATTAAATTATGATGAAATATTTTGTGTAGACATACTTCTTTATCACTATTTGGAATCCTTATTAACTGATACCTGTATTACTGTAATACGTGTATGTGATTCTTTCTTGCAAACACCTTTATCCTCAGACTATCACTGGTCTTCTAAATCTAGGAACAGTGTGGCTTCTACTCCTGAAGAAAGGTCAGAGACCTGAGACGAACTCCTGTACAGACCAACTTCTCCCCCCTTTTCAACTTTTATTTTCCATGAGAAGATTGTATTTGCCAACAAAAATAGGCCTTTGCCAAATCTAAGCAAGATTTCAAATGTATTAATAATCTTTTTTCCATAACAAAATATAGACACACACTTTAAAGCATACTATTTGGTTGGGAATATGTCTGATAAGTTACAAAAAGCACTGGATTCTGTAAACCAAATTAACCAAAAACTGCAAACACACAATTCCACCCATGTATATTCACTAAGCATCCATTATATATGTCCAGGCTTAAACTCAGTGCTTAAAATGAGGTGAGGTCTCCACAAGTGCAACATTCTACAGGAGTTCTGCGCTTTAGGGACTAATCTCACTAAAGAGGTCTGTGAACTAAATAATGGGAGGCAACATGCCGCTACATAGCATAAATAAGGGGTGAGACAACTCTTCATAGTAACTTCAAGCAAAAGAGTGAGGCTAAAATGGTCGAAGACTTCATGGAAGAAGAACTGGAGTTGAGTCTCGGCGTAAGGGGTAAGAATTCACAAAGTAATCCCGTGAAGAAATTGAATAGAGACAGACTGAGCAATGAAATACTCTGATTTGATTTGCTACCAACTACTGGCAGGCAAATCGAGGCCACAGTCCAGAGGGGCCAGGCGAGGACTTTGAGCTTGAGTCTATTCACAACATGACATCACTAAAGAATTTGGGTGGGAGCAGGGAAGTGACAAGATGAAAATGTTAAAGAGATTTAATCAGGCAGCATATGCAAGAATTTGGAGGGGTCAGATCTAGGAAGCAGAAATATTAGTTACTAATATTACTGCTATGGCAATAATCAAGGTGGAATGCTAAAATGCAATCTAGGTGGAGATAGTGAAAACAGAAAGACACAGGGATAACAGACTTCTTAAGGCCGAGAATTTTAAAAGACTAGTTTAAAAAAAAGAGACTTGTGCCCTGGCTGGGGTGTAGCTCAGTGGACTGAGCATGGGCCTGCAAACCAAACTACCGTGGTTCGATTCCCAGTCAGGGCACATGCCTGGGTTGCAGGCCGGTTCCCAGCAGGGGACACACGAGAGGCAACCATACATTGATATTTCTCTCACTCTCTCCTTCCCTTCCCTTCCCCTCTAAAGATAAATAAGTAAAATCTTAAAAAAAAAAAAAGACTTGTTAATTGACTATAAACATGAAGGATAGTAGACTAAGTCAAAAATGATCCCAAGACTTTGGCTATGGATTCCCCAAGAGAAGGATTTACCAGAAGTCACCAGGAAGGTTTAATGTATTATTCTCATCTCTCTTTTAAAAGGTATAAAAATCTACTATTAAGAGTTATAAACTGAATGAATTGTTAAGTAAAACAGATAATATGCGATACTGCCACTGTTTCCTTTTGCTGGTTTAAAGCTTGAAAAACACCAAGTTTCATTAACGCACCTTTAATGCTACAAGAAGAGTCACAGTCTCCACGGAATAGTAACCTCTGTCCACATAGTCGCCCATGAACAGGTAGTTTGTATCTGGGGATTTTCCTCCAATCCTAAAGAGTTCCATAAGATCATGGAATTGACCATGAACATCTCCACAGACGGTAACAGGACAACGAACCTCTTGTACATTTGACTCTTTTGTTAAAATTTCCTTAGCCTGTCAGGAAAAGAATATCAACAATTAAAAAAAGATTCTATCACAAACTTAAAGGCATCATTCTTTATGTATTAAAATAAAATGTGGGGGGAAAACCTGAAATGCGCCTTATAAAATCATAAAACTAAAACCCCCAATGAGATGCCACTTTACACCCAAGTAGGATGGCTAAATCAAATAGATGATAACAAGTGCGCGCGAAGGAGGATGTGGAGAAACTGGAAGTAGCGCACATGCTGTCGGCGAAATGTAAAGTGGTGCATCCACTGTGGAACGGTCAGGCAGATCTTCAAGTTGAAAAACAAAATTACTGTATGATCCAGCAATTCCACTCTTAGATACACGCTTAAAAGAAATGAAAAGTTATGTTTACACATGTTCCCACAGCATTATTCGCAATAGGCGAAAAGTGAAAACACTCAAATGTCCATTAATTTGTGGATGGATAAATAAAATGGATACTATTCAGGGATTAAAAAAAAAAAGTACTGATACGTTCTACAGTGTTGAAAACATGACACACTAGTTCCCCATTATCCACAAGGTTCCAAGACCCCAGTGGATGCCAGAAACTGTGACGGTACCAAATCCTACAGAATCAATGTGTTTTTTATACATACATAACTAAAATAGAACAATTATAATAATACACCGTGATAACAAAGTTAATATGGTCAGTCATTTAAGGGGACTCTTTGCTGGAGTCTTCTCACAGGCTCGAAGCTTTCTGGCACAACATGTTGTCATCCACTGGAACGTGCTTTCTGTTCACGTCTTCCACACACAAATTTCATGGCTTATCCCTCTGAACTAAGCACCTTTCATGCTCTGTGTCTGTGACTTTTGCAGTTTGAGGTGGGACACCAAAACCAGCATGGCTTTCTTTTCCCTTTTTCACAATTCCATGCATAGAAGATTCATTCTTGGCACAGACCTCTGCAACCTTGGTACATGCTTTTCTTCCATGCTTTATTAAATGAAAACTTTCACCTTTTCACTTAAAGGAAGCACTTTAAGACTTCTCCTTGGCCTATCTATGCTTGGCCAGCATCACTACTCTTGCACTTGGGGCCATTACTAAGTATAGTAGGTGACTTGAACACAGCACTGCGACACCTCAACAGTGGATCTGATCGCCACGATGGCCACTGAGCAATTCACACGAGAGGAGGGTGTGCCGCATGGAGGTGCTGGACGAAGGAGGGGGTCGAATCCTGGAGGACACGAGAGATTTCATCATGCTCCTCAGAAAGGTGTGCAATTAAAACTTACAAACTGTTTATTTGGTCTATGGTTGACCTTGGGTAACCACCTGTGGAAAGTGAAACCATGGATGTGTGTGAGGGTGGACTACTGTATTAAGTGGAAGGAGGCAGTCACAAACTGTCATACACTGTATGACTCTATTAACCATGAATGTCCATAATAGACAAATCTACAGAGACAGGAAGTAGACTGACTGGTGGCTGCCTGGGACTACGGAGTCTGCGGGAGGGCTTAATGGCTAAGGGTACACACAGGGCTTCTTCTGGGGGTGATGAAAATATGTTCTATCTGTGAATGTACTAAAAGCCACTGAACTGTACACTCTAAATTGATGAATTGTATGGAATTATAAGAATTACAGCTTAATAAAGCTGTTTTTTAAAAAGATAATCATAAGAAAAACAAATTATTCATATTCTTTTACAAAGAAACATTCTCTCACCAATTCATAAGCGAAACTCCAACTTCTTTATTTGAACTGTTTCATATTTAATGGGGCAAGTTAGAATATATCCTAATAAGGCCCTGACTTATATAGAGTTTATATATAAACAAGACAAATTAAATGTACAGACTAAATTCAAGTTCATTACACCTTGTCTATTTACCACCTTTGCCTAATAGGGAAAAGATCCCAGAATCATAAAAAAATAATTTAAAAAAGGCCTCTGAAGGTCTGTAATAAAACAGGTATAATAAAAGTATATCTACCTTTCCATCAGCCCCCAGAAGAATCTATTAGGCCTCAGTCTGGGCCTCTTTCCTTGTGCTGTACAAAACTGTAGTGACTGTTTATCGCATGCCCAGGCACCAATGGAAAACCGTGATGGACAAGAGATGTGGGACTAATACGGACTACAAACTAGTGAGAAACAGCCTCCCCGTGACAGTGATGGCAGCGAAAATGACACTGGGCGACAAAAGGCAAACCCTCAGGGTGAGGCCGACAGCAGAACATAGCAGAGGACAGCCACCATGGGTGGGAGGGTAAAATTTTAGGGACATTTTGCTGCTCCCCCGGGGCTTCGATAATCTGAAGAGCATTTAAAGACATGCATTTTGTTTCTCTACACATAAACTTCCCATTTCTCTGTATCTTTGTCAACACGCTTTACCATTCCTGTCAATCAGTGAGTACACAAGTTATATTTTAATTTGCACCTGACACTTTTTAAAATGCAGCTTGTTATGTTTACTGGTCACTGGATTTGTGTGTGTGTGTGTGTGTGTGTGTGTGTGTGTGAGAAATACCTACTCACGAAATTAGCCTGATTTTCCTACTTGGTTGTTTGTATGCCCCCTACTGATCTGTACTAGTTTTGTTGATTTTTAGCATTAGAAATATTTACCTTGTACTGGTTTTATGCATTTTAAGTATATTCTCACAGTCTGGGGCTGGTGTTTTCATTCTGCTTAGTGCTGCTGAAGTTTTGTGGTTGTTTCCAAACTTTAAAATAGCCAAATCTACCACTCTCCTCCCTTTACGGTCTGTGCTATTTTGGTCTTGTTTTAGAGACCGTAGCCTGCGCAGAAGTCAAAAATGCACTCCTGTACTTTTATCTCAGAAGTTTTTGCTTTCACATTTTACGAGTCTTTAACCCAGAGTTGTAATCGTATGGTAGACAATCTTTTGTTGTATGGCATAATGCAGGGATTCGTTTCAATTTTATTACTCCTAATGATTAGCCAACTGGCCCAGCATTATTCCACGGTGCCATCCTTTCCCCACTAATTTGTAATGTCACCTCTGCCAAGCTTTTGTAAAGAACTATGTCTGTGTCCTGATTTCTAAGACCTGGACACAACCCTGCAACCCCCTCAGACTGTCTTCACGGCCTTTTTTCCTGAGGGAGCTGCCTAGCTCCCCAACTGCTCCACCAGCCGTCCAGGGAACCTCACCGTCGGTTCCCTGGATGTTTCCCTTGCCCAGCAGCGGAGCTGTCTAGAGTCTACGCTGAAGCTGTGGACCTGCTTGGCCCTGGTTCTATCTATGCTGAGCTGCTGCTCCGCTTCCAGACACGGATGGAATGCCACAGGCGGGATGTGGGACCTGGCTTCTTGAGCAGGTGCTGAGAGCTGGATGGATATTGTGTTAGTCACCTCTCCAAGGAGTGAACCTGAACTAGTGGGAAGAGGGAGAAAAGAGGGAACCAGGGAAAGAAATTTCCCTCTAAGGTAACATATCATATTGCATTGCTTCACAGCTTCTCCCACCTTCTTTTTTTCCCTTCACCCTACTTTCTTGGGTTTGCACCCCCCATATAAAGTGTCAGCTCTTTAACCCCTGCCTCTCATTTCATTTTCATTGGTCCCCCACCCTTCTGTCAGTAACAGACAGGTTTAACTACTATAATATAATAACTGGGCCCTGGCTGGTGTAGCTCAGTGGACTGAGCAGGGGCTGTGAACTAAAGGGTCACAGGTTCAATTTCTAGTCAGGGCACATGCTTGTGCTGCAGGCCAGGTCCCCAGTAGGGGGTGCGTGAAAGGCAACGACACACTGACGTTTCTCCCCCTCTTTCTCCTTCCTTTCCCATTTCTCTAAAAATAAATAACATCTTAAAAAAAAAGAAATATAATAACTGGGAGAAGAGGCTCCCCTTCCTACTCCTTTTATTCAAAACTATTTGGCTATTTTTGGCCCTTTCATCCAGCCTGACATATAAATTTTAGAACACCTCAAGTCCTATGAAAATCTCGAGATTTAAACTCAATTTGCAAATAAGATTTCGCAGAAATAGTAAAAAAAAATTAAACTCTTCAAGTCATATGACATCAAGAATTTAACAAGCTAATCCTACTTTTAATAAAAACACACTAAAGGAAACATTACCAAAAACAGAGGAAAGGTTATTTAATATACAGTACCGGTACGGAATGTTTATCAAGTTGACAGAGCAGTCACTCGATGTATGTATATACCATACACAGAAATCACCCAACATATCAAAATACTCCTGAAGAGTAAGGCTCACGTAGTCACGTAGCACACACACACCTGTCACATGTCTGCTGGGGACCAGGCTCCAGAGCCACCCTCTCCCAGCCTCAACACACTGGCTTCGAACGGCTCAGCCAAACAAAAAAACCTCCTGTATACAGTAAAATGAAAGAGAGGCCTGGAAAAATGTTTGTGACACAGAAGATAATAGGAACACGTTGATAACCACCATATAAAGGTGTGTGTAGAATAAATCACAATATGTATCAAAAATCCCTGATTCCATCAATCTTAAGTCCTAATAAACTATATTCATACGCTTGGAAAAGAACATTCAAGGATATAAAGCTCCCAATCAGCCATCTTCATTTAAACTGTTTAATGAAAGGGGGCTTGTAACTATTTTTATACCAATTTACGTATCATGTCAAGTTCTATTCTTTTGTATTTTAATGTCAGAAAGTTGACTTTCAAGTCTGAGTAAGGAGATTTTCTGTAATATTGATGGCTTTTAGTAGTTTCATGACATAACATTGAGACAGTGCAGTTTTGTTGAAAAAACAAAACAAAACTGTGTTTATTCACATAATGTACAGATAAATGAATGTAGTGGTTCTCAGAGTGGGACCAAGAGCATGTTCAGATGTAATATATTTGCTATTGCTGCTTCAGGAATAAATGCTTTTTGAAATTTCAATTTTAACTGTCAATACAGTAAACATCAATAAAATGACTTCTTTGTAGTCGTTAGTTTTTTTAATTATAAAGGGTCATGAGACTAAAATGCTTAAAAACTGTTCTTAATCCCTCTGTTCTGTTGAGCTACATGTAACAATAAAGAAACAGGAAGTATGTACTCGGTAAATCGATTCACACTTTTACAAAAACAGGTGTCCTATTCACTTCACCTTGTTTTCAGTGACTATTTTTTAAAAACATATTTCATTGATAATGCCCTTACAACTGTCCCATTTTTCCCTTAGTCCTTCTCTGCCCAGTCTCCCTGTCCCCTCCAGCAGTCCCCACTTTAGTTCATGTCCACGGGTCGTGCATGTAAGTTCTCTGCTTCTCCATTCCCTACACTGTTCTTATCCTCCTGTCTATTTTGCATCTATCGATTTTGCTTCTTAATCCCTGCACCTTTCCCCTCATTCCCTCACCTGCCCCCCTCCACTGACAACCCTCCAAAGGACACCCATATCTATGATTCTGTTCCTGTTCTGGTTGTTTGTTAAACTTGTTTTTTTAGATTCATGTTAATTGCTGTGAATTTGTTGCCATTTTAATATTCTTAGTTTTGATCTTTTTTTCCCCCCTCTGTTAAATAAGTCCCTTTAACATTTCATGTAATAAGGGCTTGGTGATGATTAACTTCTTTAGCTTTACCTTGTCTGGGAAGCACTTTATCTGCCCTTCAATTCTAAATAGCCTTGCTAAATACATTAATTTAGGTTGCAGGTCCTTGCTTTTCATCATTTTGAATACTTCCGGTCAGTCCCTTCTAGCCTGCAAAGTTTCTTATGAGAAATCAGCTGATAATATTATGGGAACTCCTTTGTAGGTAGCTCTCTGCTTTTCTCTCGCTTTTAAGATTCTCTGTTTATTTAACCCTTGGCAATGTAATTACAATGGTCTTGGTGTGGTCCTCTTTGGGTCCAACTTATTTAAGACTCTTTGTGCTTCCTGGACTTGTATGGCTATTTCCTTTGCCAAATTAGGGAAGTTTTCATTCATTATTTTTTCAAATAAGTCTTCAATTTCTTGCTCTTCCTCTTCTCCTTCTCACGTCCTTATGATTAGGATATTGGTACATCTGGAGATGTCCCAGAGGCTTCTTATATTATCCTCGTTTTTAAAAATTCTTTTCCCCTTCTTGCTTTTCTGGTTGAATGCTTATTTCTCATGTTCCAAATCAATGATTTGAACTTCAGCTTCCTTACACCCACTATTGGTTCCCTATAGATTTCTTACTCCGTTAGGGTAACCTTCATTTTTTCCTGGGTCTTTTTTATTTTGTTGCTATACTCAATGAGTTCTTTGAGCATCCTGACTACCAGTGTTTTGAACTCTGCATCTGAGAAGTTGCTTACCTCCATTTGGTTTAGTTCTTTTTCTGGTTCTGGTTCTTTCATTTGGGCCATATATCTCTGCCTCCTCAATTTGGCAGCCTCCCTGTGTTTGTCTGTGTCTATTAGGTACAGCTGCTTTGAATCCATCTTAGTAGTGTGGCCCACTGTAGAAAAGATATTATAAATTGTGTGGGGCCAAGCCTTAGCTAATCACCAGGGCAACACAACCCACTTCACTGCTTTGTGACTGTGTTGGGGAGGGCTCGGAGTGGGGACAGTGCTGCTGCCTGGCTTCTGGAGGTTTGCCCAGCACTCGCCCTGTTTCCAGTCACTTCACCCACTCCCTGTGACTGGCACCTTTCCAGCTGTTGCCCGGGTGCTGAATCCCAGAGAGGGTGGGTCTGTGTACAGTCTAAGTACACGCGAGCCCTTTAAGCAGAGACTCCTGAAAATCCAGTTTCTTCTGCTACCCAAACCCCCACTGGTTTTAACAACCAGAAGTTACGGGGATTTATCTTCCTGGTGCTGGCACCATGGGCTGTGTGGCCGCTCCCATTCCACCACTGCCGCGTCTCTGCCTGTCTCCATGTCTCTGCCCCTCCTACTCGTAGGGATGAATGTGGCTTCTTTAAATCCTTGGTGTCAGACTTCCATACAGCTCAATTTTCTGATGGCTCTGGGGTCTAGTTGTAATTCTTTCTGGGGTTGTACGAGGAGGTGAAGCGTGTCTACCTTCATCTCCATCTTGACCGAAGTCTCTGTTTTCAGCGACTGTTACATTACAATAATGGAGTACTGATGTCAGAATATGTAAAACCAACTCACAATGAAAATTTGTATACAGTGTAGGATTCACAAAGAAAGTCTATTTTCATATCCATCTATGCCAATTGGATGCACTCAGCCCAGACTTTTAATTTGAAGGGACTCTAAGCAGTAGGGACAATGGCAAGATCTATTCCAACAGAGATGTTCTCACCTGTGTTCTAAAACATTTGTACAGTATGATTTTGACTGGCCCCAATCTGTTAACTGCTACAGAATTCCCGAGTCTGGTTCTCTAGCTTTCTTTTTGTTTCTAGGCTACCAAATATTCTTCCAACAAACACCATTCCTGCTCAAATCAGCCTGACAGACTTTCCAAGAGTGATGAACTCTAGGCCCATGTTTTTCCTTCTCTTTGCCTATTAGTCAGAAAGAGACGATGGGTACAGAAGTCTTCAATAAACCATGGGTTCGCCTCCCAGTTCGAATCTAATGTGTAACCTTAAGAACTATGTACCCTTCACGTCCTCATTCAGAGTAGCTTTCTGAGTCTGCATGTCTAAAACATGAAGTCTTACCTTCATCATGTATAATGTGGAAATAGTTATTTTACAAATTGTTTAAGGGGTCAGTCTTTGCTGTGTGGCAAAATACATTATTTTATTATCATCATGTTACTGAAATTATCTTTTTGGGAGGAGACGACTTGAACTGCAAGTTAATGCGTCTCACGTAACGAGGCGATGGGAGCTAGGCAGCCCTGGATGGCAGAGCTTCTCAAGTAAGGGCCGTTGGGGCAACAGACTCTTTCCACCCACCTTCTCTGCCACCCTTAACAAAGGGCATCACCCCCTCGTGAACACAGATGGTGGTGCATCTCTGGGCCCTGCATCTGGTATGTTACAAGTGAGAAAGAAAGCAGACGGGGCAAAAGAGCTAAGGGTACGTGTCAGCCCAGTCTACCAATCTCACAAAGCTTTCCCATTAGTCTCACTGGCCAGCTGATGTGCATATCTCTGCTGTTGCAATCAATCATAAATGTGACTAGAATGAGGGTAGAGGCACTAAAGGTGTAATTCCAATTCGAACTGAAAGAAATTTTAGAGATGATCAAGTATCTCCAAAGGGTCTGACAAATGGCTCAGAAATGAAACATTTTAACCAAATTTATTCTGTAACACAGCCTCTTAATTCTGTTCAGAAAAATAATCCAACCCAGCCCTGGCTGGTGTAGCTCAGTGGATTTAGCGCGGGCCTGTGAAGCCGACGATTGCGGTTTGATTCCCCATCAGGGCACATGCCTGGGTTGCAGGCTAGTTCCCAGCAGGGGCCAGTTCCCAGCAGGGGATGCACCAGAAGCAACCATACATTGATGTTTCTCTCCTTCTCTCCTTCCCTTCCCCTCTCTAAAAATGAATGAATAAAATCTTAAAAAAAAAAACATTAAAAAAAATAATCAAACCGAATAGCACAAATCATCAGTAATTCAATCACAGCTGATATCTTCTATTTATTATGATAAAATCAACTCAGCTAATGGTTCCAAGTACGAAAAGAAAATCTGCTTCCTATACACCACTATCATTTCCTACCTTACTTCAAGTGAAAAAATTAGCAGCACCCAAATGCAAACATCCAATTCAGTTGTCCTTGTGAGGACATACTGCCTAAACCAAGTGCAGGTTTTACAAAACTACTGGAAAGGTCAAGATACAGTAAGCAGTCCCCCTTGTCTGTGATTTCAGTTACCCAAGGTCAATCAAGGCTGGAAAATGTTAAATGGAAAATTTCCAGACGTAGACAATTCCTAAGTTTTAAATTGCGATTCGCTCTCAGTAGCAGATGAGGTCACAGGCAGTGGGCCCCAAAGCCTGGCTCACCCTTCTGTCCAGTGTGTCCGGACTGAATGCACTACCCACCTATGACCAGCCATCCTGGCGATCTGACCCACAATCCCAGCATCGCGGCTGCCCTTATTCTACTTATTAATGGCCCAGAGCCACTCGCATAACTTTTATTACACTATTATTAGTATAATTGTTCTATTTTATTAGTACTTATTCCTGTTACTCTCTTACTTTGCTTATTTATAAACTTTATCATACATATGTTTGTACAGGAAAAACACAGCATATGTATGGTTTGGGACTGTCCAAGGTTTCAGGCATCGACTAGGGGTCTTGAGGAGCCTACTGTGTATGATATACTTTGAGTGTGTGTTTGAGTGTTTGTTTTTATAAAAGCCTGAACTTTTATCTACATAGTAATGAAGAAAGTACTTATCAAGTCAGTGTGAGCCACTCCAACTTCCCAATTTTTATTTCCACTCAACACATCTCCTATTGTTTTTAAACACCTGATATATTAACGCATGCCCTTTATTCCAATTCCTAGCTCACCAAGTGATTCTTATTTTGAGATAATGTCCACTTGCCTTCAAGGGAAAGAATGTGTTGGACTGGGAGAAGTACAGTTCACCTGACAGTTAGAATGCACAGTGTAAAAACCTCACGAGTCTGGACTCCCAAGGCCACCCCCAGGTTTGGTGGTGATAAAGACCCACTCAAGTTTTAGCCTAGTCAGACTCATGGCTGTGATTTGTTACAGTAAAAGGTTACAAAGCAAAACCAGCAAAGAGAAAAGGCACGCGGGCCAAACTCCTGAGCAATTTCAATGCAAGCTTCCAAGAGTCCCCTCCCATGGAGTCAAGAATGCACCTAATGCCTGCAGCAACACTCCCCGAAACGCTGTCCACCAGGAAAGCTCATCAGAGAGAGACTCGGTGCCCAAGACCGGGAGCTGGTCACCTGGCACATTCTGCCTGGCCTGTACCCAGACTGCACACTGGCAGGGAGACATCATGGGTGCAGCAGAGAGCACGCTGCTTGCACGAACGGTTTAGGCACAGTGAGCCCTTCTTAACAGGGAATGGTAGAAACCCTCCCCCCGAAACCAAGGTTTCAGATACCAGCCAAGGGCAACTTGAAATGAGGCCTTTCTAAAGAGAGTGGTCTCAGGATTGCTGTGTACAGCTTGTGGTTCTGTATGTAATTCTCATGAGTGTTTTCGAATGTGATTTATTTAGCACCCAGTTTCTCTCTTAAGACATTAGATACTGGTCATCCTGTTCTAACTCCATTGGCCTACAACAGTATTTCACATTTAGTCTTTT
Source organism: Artibeus jamaicensis (assembly GCF_021234435.1). Lineage (NCBI taxonomy): Eukaryota > Metazoa > Chordata > Mammalia > Chiroptera > Phyllostomidae > Artibeus > Artibeus jamaicensis. The sequence continues at coordinate 13,763,823 of NW_026522056.1, read as the reverse complement.
TTTATCTCAGTACAGATTTTTTCTATTGGGATGTAATTTGCATACTATTAAAGGTACCCTTTCAAAGTGCACTATTCAGTGGTTTAGTGAATTCATAAGGTTTCGCAGCCACCACTGCCATCTAATTCCAGAAATGTTCATTATACCAAAAAGAGAAGCCCTGTGCCCATTAACAGTTGCTCTTCCCACTGCTTGGTAACCACTAATCTACTTTCTGTCTCTATGGAATTGCATGTTCTAGAATTATTTTCAAGATTCTTTCACGTCGGAGCACATACCAGTACTTCATTCCTGTTTATGGCTCGGTGACGTTATGTGGATGTAATGCTATGGTTGTATTCATCATTAATTTACCGTCATCTCTAATTTGAATGAACTCCAGAAAGTTACTTGCTCAGATTTAAAAGGCAACACACACATATTTTTTTAAACCCATACACATCAGAGATGTAGGGAAAAGAACACACACTCCCCACTGCTGCACGCATCTTCCCCATCCTCGCGGCGTGGCCCTCCTCCTCCTCCTCCTTGGGGACAGTCCTGTGGTCTGCCAGGCTTTGTTCTGTGTGCAGAAAAACGTGCTGGGAAGGAGGTAGGTGTTTGTGGCGTATTGTTTTTATTGGAATGGAATCACAGGTATGATATTCACTGAGCAATCTACCTTGGCCTGTGTGCATATACATACCTCATTCTTTTTTAATTTCCAAAGTATGTGATGTATTGTGCCAAGCTGGATGTTGTTTGGCATACAGACACTTGACTATTGTTGAAATAAAAAGAAAGGTTCGTTTCCTTGTAGTTAAAAAAAAAAGGTCAGCTATCACTTGTGGAATAACCTGTTAACTAAAGGAGGCCAAGCACCCTTAAATTAACCAAGCCTTGTAGAATTTCTAACTTCATTTCATCTCATGTGTTTTAGACATTAGTTTGTTCTGTGGCCTTCCCTAGACTAATTTGCTAAAGTGTAACAGATAATCTATAATATTTTATAACAGATGGGTATGTGCTAAATAGAGGTGGAAAAGAACTTGTATGCAGACTCTGCCAAAACCAAATGCAGTAGCTTTTTGTTAATACGACGCTGGCAATGGGCACCAGCACAAGAACAGGTCCAGACTGCTAGCTGTTGGGCGGCGGGGGAGTCTGGAGTATATTTACCTATTCTGCATTTCTTAAAACATGGACAGAGGGTAAAAATACTTTGTTCATCCTACTGTATGTGAATAGCATCCCCAAGTCTTCATTTTCTCAATTCTCTTCCTAAGATTTGATTTATAGCATCAAGAATGTGTATTAAATGGGTGAAGAAAGAAAACAAGTCTGAATGAGTAAGGTATCCAGCAGTGCTCGCAGCTGTAACAGCTATCTGCCTGGCATATGTCTGCCAAAGGTTCATTTTCTTGTAGTTTAAAAAAAAAAAGGTGGCACTGACTGCCACCACAGTTCTTTACATGTTTAAACTTGGTCTTATCCATATCTTAGAAAGAATTAAACTTTGGGCGCTAAATCACATTCGAAAACACTCATGAGAATTACATACAGAACCACAAGCTGTACACAGCAATCCTGAGACCACTCTCTTTAGAAAGGCCTCATTTCAAGTTGCCCTTGGCTGGTATCTGAAACCTTGGTTTCGGGGAGGGTTTCTACCATTCCCTGTTAAGAAGGGCTCACTGTGCCTAAACCGTTCGTGCAAGCAGCGTGCTCTCTGCTGCACCCATGATCTCTCCCTGCCAGTGTGCAGTCTGGGTACAGGCCAGGCAGAATGTGCCAGGTGACCAGCTCCCGGTCTTGGGCACCGAGTCTCTCTCTGATGAGCTTTCCTGGTGGACAGCGTTTCGGGAGTGTTGCTGCAGGCATTAGGTGCATTCTTGACTCCATGGGAGGGGACTCTTGGAAGCTTGCATTGAAATTGCTCAGGAGTTTGGCCCGCGTGCCTTTTCTCTTTGCTGGTTTTGCTTTGTAACCTTTTACTGTAACAAATCACAGCCATGAGTCTGACTAGGCTAAAACTTGAGTGGGTTTTTATCACCACCAAACCTTGTCTTGGGGATGGCCTTGGGAACTCTAGACATACAAATGTTTTGTTTGTTTTAAATTTATTTACTTCTAGAGAGAGGGAAGGGGAGGGAGAGAGAGATAGAGAAACATCAATGTGTGTTGCCTCTCACATACCTCCAACAGGGGACCTGACCCACAACCCAGGCATGTGCCCCAACTGGGAATCGAACTGGCGACCCTTCAATTCATACGCTGGCACTCAAACCACTGAGCCACACCAGCCAGGGCACACAAAGGTTTTTATGTTGTGAACTCTAAATATCAAGGGAAGGTAAAATGGCAACAGGGATTTGGGCTGTTAAAAACAACTTTTTTTTTAAAGCTACAATCTACCAAAGAAAAGTAATCCAAGTGACTTTTTCTCAACTCGCAAAAATCATTTATTTGTCTCAGGATCTAATTTTCATGAAGATGGTTTTGGGTATTTCATGTTAATGAAGTACTATCCTAAAGGTAGTTCTTGGTTATTACAAGGCTGAGGCCAGGACCCAGAAACAGACTGAGCAGTCCAAATAAAATTTACATATGTGTACTCCTGTCCAAGCCTCCAATTTTTTCTAAGAACTTTATAATCTGAATAGAGAGCAGCTAACATACAAACAAGCTAAGTTTCCCTCCTTACTGAAGAGTATCACCACCAAGGTTCTTCAAAATAAATGTTTATCACGTCAAGGAGCGTCTTACCAAGAGTTAAATATAGTTCTGGTCACAGAACGTCCTGAACAGCGCCAGGCTGGCTCTCTAGGCGCACCATCTTTTAAAAGCACTGCGCACGCTGCTGTCGCAGAAATAAATTGCATAAGCAGTTTCTCTATACACATGAAAGGAGTCAAATTCACAAGTAGCTTCAAAAGCTGGGCTAATTTAATGTTAAGAGCCAGACTTCTCAGAAGATATGCCTTTACTATTTTATGCAAATTTTCTCTAGACAGACATTAACCTTGAAGACTAGACACAAGTAACATATCCATTTGTACCCATTTTTTAAAAGTTATTCTCCAACTGGTATTATTTTACCAGTACCTTAAAAAAGGGCTTTTACCAGTACACTTCGGTCTTCATTTCAGCTACTTCCTTCAGTTTTTATACAATTTGAGCTAGAGTAATTTAATTTTTTAGGAAAAAAAAAAGTATCACATATAGTAACTTTCTACAGGGTAGTATTTCCTATAGACTTCAAAAAAATCTTTTTTTTTACATTTAAAAAAAATTTTATTTAGTTATTTTTCAAGTACAGTTTTTTGTCTATTTCTCCCATCCCAGCCCCCCCTGCCCCGTGCTCCCCACCTCCCTCCCATTTCCTCCCCCCCAGTAAAAAAAAATCTTGTTAGGGAAAAAAAAACCCTTAAAAATTTGTCACAAAAAAATTAAACAGTAAGTTACTTCACAAAATTGCTACTAACCCCAGTACTTTATGCTTCAGATAACAATGACCGCAAGAAATACTTAAGCAGTATTTCTTAGGGTTTTCTAGCCACTCTAGAAAACCTCTTTTGAAGTACATTCACCAGAAAAGCCATAGTAACCCGTCTATTTATTTTGGACCTTTCTCTAAAAGAACATGGAGCGACAAGTTTAAAACAAGATGAAAATAACTTCTTTTTCATTTAATATTCATTGAGTGCTTATTTCTTGTCAGGACCTTACTTGGATAATATCTTAATACTCACAACCATACACAGTGATTGGCAGGTATTATTACCCCTATCCTACAGGCAAGGAATCAGAAGTGAAAGAGACTGGCAGCTATCAAGCTGTGGAGCCAGGCTGACTGCTGAGTTTATAATCCATCAACACTACACTGGTCAGGAGAGAGGAAGATGGGGCAGAGATACAAAACAGAACTAGACCGTGGCTGGAAGACAGATGTCACGGTTCCTAGAAAAAAGCTCCAAAATTAAGCGTTGCTTAGAAGGGTAGAGAGAAAGGAATGCTATTGTATTTCTCCACCCCATTGGCAAGTCCATCAAATATATGGTGAACAAAGATAAAGGACAAGGAATTTTCGCTTAAAAAGTCTTGTTTGGCCCTGGCTGGTGTGGCTCAGTGGACTGAGCTGGCCTGTGAACCAAAGGGCCGCCAGTTCAACTCCCAGGCAGGACACATGCCTGGGTTGTGGGCCAGGTCCCCAGTTGGGGGCATGCAAGAGGCAGCCACACAGTGATGTTTCTCTCCCTCCCTTCCCCTTTCTCTAAAAATAATTAATAAGCCTCTAAAAACAAAGTCATGTTCCATGCAAAAGTACGAATACTCAAAGAAAAAAGTATAAGCTTAAATATATCTATAAGGTCCCAGGGATCGGTAGTCCAATTTATTTAGGAGCTGAAGTAAATAAAAGTAATCTCTCCTGACAAATACAGAAAGCTTCCCTAAGTGATTAAGACTCAAGTGTGACTGACTAGTGGAACAGTATTCTTCTCTAGGACTACATCTTAAACTTGGAGTCAGAAGGAAAACAGATCCAACTCCCACTTTTGTCCATAACTTCAAGTCTATATATAATGTTCACAGTGAGTTAACTGACTCAGCTAATTTCAAAGCTGGATATTTCACTTGATACTAGAGCTCGAGAGAGGTTTAAAAGGTAAATTTTAAGTCATGAAATTATAGGCTATCGCACAATTGAATGTTTATTTGAAGCTATAAGTAAACAGTTTGTTTAGAGAAAAATACCATTTGCTTGGCAGTTCTATTTACAGAAATAACGTCTCCAATTTTAAAAAGGCACTTGTTAAAAACATCATGTTAATTTACCATTAGCCACGTCTCCTCCATCCTTAAGTCAGCTGCTTAATTTTCAGAGAGCCCCATTAAAAACATTGACCAAATCTTTCGTTCTCCAGTGCCTGTGTGATGCGTCCTGACTTCAAACACAATGACCAATTCTTACAGATTATGGCTCAAAAATACAAACCAACCCAACAGTATTAAAGAATAAATAATCTCACTACTCCCATATGGGGCATTTTTACATAAAAATACATACAGATTATTTAGTCCAAGACTATAAAAGATGCATGAGAAAAAACTACAATTTAAAGTAAGACGGAGAGTCCAAAATAATGCCAGTGGTTAAGAAAACAATGGCTCCAGACTTCAGAAAATTGTCTAAGATCACAAAATCAAGAACTATAAACGGTTAATCACGTACATATTTGATTACTTTGGAACAAAAAAAAATTACATGTAACAAATGGCAAAGAACCTTCTGAAGTGCTACCCCACCCAAAAAACGCATACCCTATTTATCCTTTTAAACCAGCACTCTAGCCAAACTTAATGCTTGCTGGCTTCTTTCTGAAAACCAGCATTTTGCTTCCAAGGGTCTCTTAATGTGAAGACCAGTCACCATCTGTTTCAACTAAGACTCAACTTCTATTTAGAAATCGCAGTCCCGGTCTCCCATCACACCCACCTCTCTACAAACGCACGCTTGACACATTCCAAGTTAGTGATTTTTTGAAGGGCCCGATTCACTTGCGAAAAACCCTCTGTTTTGTATAAGTCCGTTAGTATTAACATCCAGGTTAAATTTCAGCGTATTTTCTAGTAAGAAACTGTATTAGACGAACTGGCTAAAGCGGGGAGATTTGCTTGTTCACACGTGAAATGCTGGAGCGTCCATAACTCCCCAGAAAAGGATCAGTGACCCCAATCAATCACAGGGCGTGGACCCCCAGGAGCCACGTTCCCACCTTCGCCAGCCCATCTTCACGGACCCTATAGGCCAGTAACGTGAGCGTCCGGCCCGGGCCGTGGGGCGTGCCCGGAGGAGAGGCACCGGAGCCCGAGAGACAAGCTCGAGGACCCGGGCCCTGGAATAGCCAGTTCCCCCACCGCCCCCCCACGCCCGCGCTCCCGCATCTCTCCCCTTTGCTATCTCACCTTTTCGCACAGCGTCCGCACTTGATTCTCGTTCAGCTGTTTACACTCGTTCAGCTGCTCGACCCACTGGTCCAGCTCCTTGGTAAGCGCCTTGTCGTCCATGGCGGCCCGATCCCCCTCCCCCCTCCCCGCCCCCACCCACCCTCGGCCCCGGCCCCGCTCCCCTCTCCGGCCACTGCCGCCAGCTCCCTGCGGGCGAAGAAGGAGCCGCGGAGCGCTGCCGCGGGCCCCACGCCCCGCCCAAGCCCAGCGGACGGCTCCGGCTCCGGGCGCGCGGCCTCCAGGAAACCCCGAGCCTGCCCGCCGGGCCGCGCGCCCCGGGAGTGGGGAGGTGGGGTGAGCGCGGCACGGGGCCTCAGAGCACCTCCCGCCTCACGATGGCCACCTAACTCCACCACCTCCCGTTCGAGGGCCTCTCCCAGTTTCCTCCCCCTTCTCTCTCGGTCTTTCTCTGCCCTCCCTCCGGCTTTCCGTCATCGCCTGGGCATTTCCGCTGGGAAAGGCGAGCCCGCCGCACCGCCACCTAAACGATGCGAGAAGGGATGCAGCGCCGCCGTGTGTCTTGGCGGAGAAACGGTCCGAGAGGGCCCGTGATCGCCCGGCTTCCTCCCTCTTCCCCTCTCTAAATTCTTTCCCAGGTCTCTTGTTTTTTTCTTCATTTCACATCCTTTTCTCTAGGAACCTCGTCCCCACTTTAGTTTCCAACAGTGCTTCTTCAGCGCTCTGGAGAGGGATCGGTGAAGGTCATGCCTTCCCCAACGACATTGTCTCCCCAGATCTACCATTCTCCGGCAAGCATTCAATGTTTGAGTAAATAAATGAATTCCTTCTAGCCTTACCCCTGCCACTAACTAGCTGTGGGGCCGCAACATCTCAAATCTCCCCTTTCAGCATTAGCAAGATAATATGATTGCTCTGCATTATATCAATAATGCAGAACAATTATTGAAAGGGCACGCCCCTTCCAACTCCAATATCCTTTACTGCGTTACCGCACTTTAGGCAATGTTCTAAGTTGTTCATTCAATAAATATTTATCAAGCAATGCTAACTGCCAGATTCCTTGAAGAGCAGATGCCAAACAAGCAGACTGCCTCTACTGGAGGTGTGTACTACGGCGCTGAACCCAAGAGCAAGGCGACATGCTGCAAAGGATGGCAAGGGTACCTACCAATCTTGGCTTTGCCAACTTCCTAGGTGTTTCCTTGGGCAATCCCCAAATCTCCCTGAGTCTCAGATTCCTCTTCTATTAAACGGACTCAATAAGGCCGACTTTTTCAGATTGTGAAGATTAAACTTTACAAGTGCCTTCAATGGTTCAGTTTGGAAGAAATAGTTGCCCTTTTTCCTCCTAAGCAACAGTTATAGAAAGCTTTAGAACTGTGGATTTGAACTGAATTTTGAACATTCTGCCAGGGCAAAAACTTGAAGCTGCCTGGAGTGGAGGAAAAAACGTTTTAAGGATTTTTTTTTTTTTTGTCTTGCTATGCTTTGTGGCAAAGGACAAATGTGTAAAAGACCATGGTCTGTGGAAAAGCTACATAAATACTCCTATCAAACAGAAATAGGTCACGGGGTGGGAAACTGGCAGAACTCCTGTTTGCAAATAACTTGTAAATAGCAGCACACCAGTTGAAGAACGAATCATGAATAGGTGATGAAACGATAATGAAGGGGCAACTGTGTGATCGTGATAGAGGTTGCGTCTCTGAAGAGGCGAGACTCTAAAGGTTTCAAAGAGGCTGAACTTCAGCGAAACCTAGAAAGCTCAGAATGAACGTGAGAATGGTATTTTCTGAGTGCCTCATTTATTCTGATCATTACAACCTTATGAAGTAGGTGCTGTTAATATTGTTCCCATTACTCAAGTGAGGATACTGAGGCAGAGAGGTAAGATTCTGGCCCAAGGTCACCCAGTTGGGGCTGGGAAAGGAAGCTTAGTAGCTCTCCAGGCTGTATGTTCCACAGTCACCAATTCTGCCAATAATTTTAAGGCTTTTTTTAAAAGGCTCTTGTGCTCCAAGAGTATATGAATATTTTATGTATTTTATATAAATGTATAGGTGAAATATATAATTTACTGTAGATTTTCCACTAAAATTGCCTTACACTACTTTTTTGGTTATTTTTCTTATTTTGGTAAAACATAACATTTACTACTTTAACTACTTTTAAGTTTACAATTTAATGGCATTAGAAACTCTCAAAATGTTGAACCCTCAGCACTATGAACTCCAGAACTTTCTCATCATCCTATTAAACTCTGTGCTGATTAAACAATGGTTGCCTTTACCCCTTAATATATGTGTACCTTTATGTATTGTCACAAAACTCAGAAGTACTCTTAGCCTGATGCCCTAAAGAAGCATGTGATGCTCTATTTCTCTTAAATGATCTAGGTTGATTTAATTCTGATTTGCATTTTCTGATATTGTATCATATTTCATTGATTCTAAGATACTGTTTTTTCCCCCACAGCTTAACATTTCTGAAATTCAGTCCCACCTTATAATTAATGAAACCTTAGATTCAATAAAATCCTCTTAGAATAATTATTTATAAGCCAAAGTGCTATCTTCAAGCAACTTAAAAGTTTTGGTCTCTCCCCACCCTTCAGTTTAGTGCATTATGATGGTATTTATTTAATAGTTAATTTTATTTCTGCCTGCATGTAGTTTAAGTTACTCCCACCCTTCCTAATTTTTTCTTGATATGTGAAACATTACCCAAGCTTCCAAAAGTAAAATTTACCCAAAAATGTGAATTCAGAAAAATGTCAGTTTCCCTTAAACATTTCACGTCAACTTGTTTTCCTGTGTTCTTGTACGTCAATATATGCCTATATATTTCCCCTTATTTCTCACGTAAAAGGTAACATATAAAATGTACTTTTTTGTGGATTTTCAGGAAATTTCTTGTTTCCTCACATTTAGAAAGTCTTTAAGATAACTAACCCACAATATTGGTTCAAACTGTTCAATTAGTAAAAGTAGTTAATAGTCATGTATTTATTTATTGCGTATCTACTTTGTGCTACTTACTACACCTGCGGCTGAGTATATGGTGCTTTTAAGAATGTTATTTTTAAATATATTTTTTACTGATTATGCTAGTTTTCCCATTTTTTATCCCCTTTATCCCCCTCCACCCTGTACCCTCCCACCTGCATTCCCCCACCTTAGTTCCTGTCTATAGGTCATACATATAAGTTCTTTGGCTTCTACATTTCCTATACTATTCTTAACTTTCCCTAGTCTATTTTGTACCTACCGTTTATGCTTATTTCCTGTACCTTATTAATGCCCCCCACTGATAACTCCCCATGTGATCTACATTTCTGTGAATCTGTTCCTATTCTGGTTGTTTGCTTAGTGCATTTCTGTTTTTGTTTTTGTTCTTTTTAGGTTTGATAGTTGGTGATTTTGCTGTCATTTTGCTGTTCATATTTTTGGTCTTCTTTTTCTTAGATTAAGTCCCTTTGTTTCATATAATAAGGGTTTGGTGATGAACTTTTTAAACTTCAACTAATCTGGTAAGAACTTTATCTGCCCTCCTACTTGAAGTGATAGCTTTGCTGATAGAGTAATCTCCGATGTAGAGTCTTGCCTTTCATGACTCCAAATACTTCTTTCCAGCCACTTCTTGCCTGCAAGGTTTCTTATGTGTGGTATAAGAAGGTGGTCTAGTTTCATTTTTCTGCACCTGTTCAATTTTCCCACTATTTATTGAATAAACTATTTTTAGCCCAATGTATGTGTGCTTGCTTCCTCTATTAAATATTGACTGTGAAGGTGTGATTTTATTTCTGGGCCCTGCTCTGTCCCCTTGATCTATGTTTCTGTTTCTATGCCAGTACCATGCTGTTTTGATTACTATGGTTTCACAGTATAGTGTCATAACAGGTAGTGTGACCTCACTTTGAGAATATATCCAAAGGAACCCAAAACACTATTTCGAAAGAACATAAGCACTCCTGTATTCATTACAGCGTTATTTACAATCACTGAGATTTGGTGGCAGCCCAAGTGTCCATCAGTAGGGCAGTGGACAAAACCACCAAAGGACATTTGCACAATGGACTACTACTTCGCCATAAAGAAGAAGAAAATTTTAACCTTTGTGACAGTATGAGTGGACCTGGAGAACATTTTGCTAAGTGAAATAAGTCGATCAGAGAAAGACAAATACTATGTGATTTCACTTTTTGGTGGAATCTAATGAACTGAACTAACAAGCAAAATAGACTCACAGTGTGCTAAGGGGGCGGGGAGGTTAGGAGTGGAGGGGCAGAGCAAAAAGGAAAAGGACTCATGGACATGGACAACAGTGTGGTGATTGAGAGGGGGTAGGGGATATAAGCAGACTAAATGGTAATGGAAAAAAACAAACTTTCAGAAACAAACAAAAGAAATCATTTACCAAATCAGTGCTAAAACATATATTTGTGGAACAATGTTTTCGCTAGCATGTACTTAGGCCTAGGACGTTTGTGTCTGCATTGAACATGTACAGACTTTTTTTCTTGTCATTATTCGCTGAACAATTCAGTATTACAGCTACTGATAGCATTTACATTGTATTAGGTTATTTTTTTCAAAAGAATTTATTTTTAGAGAAAGGGGAAGGGAGAGAGAGAGAGGTAGAGAAACATCAATGTATGAGAGATACATTGACCAGTTACCTCTCACATGCCCCCAACTGGAGACCTGGCCCAAAACCCAGGCATGTGCCCAGACTGGGAATTGAATAAGCAAGGACCTTTTGGTTCGCAGGCCAGCGCTCAATCCACTGAGCCACACCAGCCAGGGCACATTTTATTAGGTACTATAAGTAACCTAGAGATGATTTAAAGTGTGGGGAGGATGCACAAAGGTTATATGCAAAGTCAACATTTTATATAAGGGACATGAGCATCTGTGGATTTTGGTATTCATGGGGGATTCTGGAATCAGTTCCCCGTAAATACTGACAGATGACTCTACTTCTTTTCACTTCTGAGGCAAACCCAGAGTTGAGCCAAAAGAAAATGCAATGCCAAGTACTATGCTAGATCGATATCTTGCCAAGAATATGAAACATGTCTATCAACTTAAATCATTCGATGGAAGATGGAATTATACTTTCCTATAATACATTCATCCATATATACAATGTCAGTTTTTAAGGTATACTAAATTCATGTGTCACTTCCACCTAAAAACCTTACACTCACCTTTTCACCATGTGTAACTCGATTGTTCAAGACTTGACTTAGGGTTGTCTTACTCTTCTAAGTATTCCTAAGTCCAGCAGGACTTAAGAGGAAAAGATTTTCTTCTTAAGACCTATAACACCAAGCACAGAATCTATCACACTATTTACTCTTTATTTCACACTATTTACTTTATTTCAATAGCTGGTTTCTTGCGTGCCTCTGTCACTCTACACAGAACATAAACTCCTTTGCAGCCAGAAATGCCTCATGGGTTTTTTTCAGTCCCAAATGTCCATCATACTGCCGAGTGTGGCAACAGAAAGTGCTTGATACACATTTGTTGTTCATAATTTGGTAGTGTATTTACATTGAATGGAATAGATTAATGGATTTTAATTGTCTCTATAAAAACAAGCAAGTGATCATTCCTAATCTCTAATCATTTTTGATTTTTTTTACTCTATCAAACACTTGAGATATTCACTCATAGGTAATTTCTACTTTGCTCTCTGAATGAGTACCATCAAGATTACAGAGGAGAAATTTTTTTGTTATTGCATGTTTCTGGTTCAAGAACAGAAAACAGGTTCTGGTACCAGAAAACAGGGTAAGAAAATTAGTTTTTAGTCTGTCCTAATATTTTGCCCTAAAAATGCATGAGAAGAACACAAAAGTAACACAGCTGACTCAGCAGGTTCTATGTGCTCATAATTCAATAGATGGCATATTTTGAAATCCTGTTTTATTTTTGTATAGTTGAGTATAAGAAAGGTTAAGAGGGTGGGTGTAGTTCTAGGAAACTCACAGAAGTTAATGGTCTTGGGAAAGTTCTCAAAATCATGAGGAGGGATGGAAGACAGAGAGCATGCCTCTCCTGAGTGATACAGAGCAGAATAGGCTTCGGGACAGGACCTGAAGTCCATTTTGAGGAAAATGATGTTTTTGTCAATATTCGGGCATGGTATCAAAAACATCTTGGTTGGGAATCAGTGGATGAGGAGTCATGAGTGATTTAATTCAGCTAACTCCCAATATGGAAAACACATGCACTTCTTAATGTAACTAAAATAATCTCAGCCAAGAGGAGGATGACAGCTAAGAAACGGGGGAGGTTGGGGGACGGAGGGATTGAGCACAAACGGAGGAGGATTCATGGACAAGGACAGTACAATGACTGTGTGGGGTGGTGGGTATAAGGGACTATAGGGTAATGGAAAAAATATAATAAAAATTAAAATAAAATGAATGCAAAAAAAATAAACTTAGCCAAAGAACTAGAAAAATTTGTGTGCACATATGAGGTACCCCCAAAATCCCAGGATTATCTGCAGGAGGGTAGGCCATTTGTAGTAACAGGCTTCCCATACTAGGTGAGCATTCTAGGAACCCATCTCACCGGTGTATGGGCTGGGCTGGTGGTGTTGAGAGAGGCTGCATTTGGCTTCAGTGACATTTTTTGGGAAGACTCAGTGCATTTGCCTATTACATGATGGGTGAATTTATGAGTGTACCCACCCACACCGTGCTGAGTGTCCAGCAGTTTTTTAATAAAAACATAATCTTTATATATTTTTCCCATTACCACATAGTCCCCTTTTACCCCCCTCCCCCCAGCAATCACTGCACAAAAATATGGAACGCTTCACGATTTGCATGTCATCCTTGCACAGAGTCCATGCTAATCTTCTCTGTGTCTTTCCAATATTAGGGTATGTGCTGCCGAAGTGAGCGCTGCTCAACAGTTTTTGACCAAAAGCAGCATGACCCCCGTGCCCCCCTGGTGCGACTTTTTTTGTTTCCCCAGATGAAAAAAGTCCTCAAAGGGAAATGTTTTGCTCATGTGGAAAAGGTGAAACAAACAAAAAAGGTCAGAAGCACTAAAAGGCATCAAAATCAACTGTTCAAAACTTTTGAGCAGCGGAAAAAAACGCCTCGATAAGTGTATTGTATCAAATAGAGAGTACTCTGAAGGTGACTGAAGTTTAAACATGTAAGAATAAATACACAATTTTTTAATAAATAAATTCTGGGGTTTTTTGGGTCCCAGCCTATTGAGCAATTCAAATCGAACAGGCAAATACACATGTTTCTTAATCAAACATGCAAAAATCTCAAACTACTGCTCTTTGCACATTCTAATTTTAAAAGGGATTATATATCAGGTACACAAGTTGTTTGGAATTAAAAAAGCAGGTAAAACATCAAAGGAGAGAGATTTAGGACATCTTATATTCTTTTCAAACAAACAATACTGGAAACTATTAACTGATCTTCACAAAAATGACTTATGCAAAAATATCTTAAAGGGCCTTCTGAATGAGTGCATTTATAAAGTAATCCAATATTTCCCTTTACAGGGATGGTGTCAAGATTAGTTGATGTGCACACATAAATAAACAAACAAACAAATAAATAAATAAAATAGGATGCTTTTGGCACAAGACATGTTCAATAACTGCTGACTGAATGTAAATATGATCTTTAATCAAACAGTAACCAACTGACTAGAGCACCTTTCTCAAAACAAATTCTAACATTTTCAGAAAGAAATGACTCTTGTCATACACCTAAATTATTCTTACCAAATTAAAAAAAAATACTTTAAAATAAAAGGAGTTACAAATCCTAAGATAAATGCAGTTTCCTGTGACGACAAATTGGAATGCAGTGTAATTTGAGACAAACTGTTCCACAGGATATAGTTCAAAGGAGACTTCTAACAAATACCAGAGGGATTCTGTAATGGTTTTAAGATTCAGAAATAACAACAACAAAGCGACAGCATAGCTTACATACCAAGAAATAAAAAGAATTTATATCCTTAGAAAAATTTTCCTGTCTTAACCTCTACTGAATTCTTTTAAGTCTTATTTCCACACTGCATTACTAATCAACCCCTTACCTTCTCAGTTTTTCATTAGCAGCTGTACCTGCCGTCATTGCTCTTGGAATTGCATTTATTATAACAAATTTAAAGTTGTTTTATAAAAATAATTTTTCCCTCCACAATCCTGTTTTTCAAATTGCATGAATAATCCTGAGTTTTATCATGTACTCAGAAAATATTATGAGTTAAAATCAAGCTAAGCCTATAAAAAAGGTTTAATATGCCTGAATACAAATTATTTTTTCCCACTTAAAGTTACCCCCACTGAAAAGGACATGAAGCCTTACTCTCTTTGGAAGACTTAAGATCAAAAGTAACTTTGAGTCCTGGCTGGTGTAGCTCAGTAGGTAGAGTGCGGGCTGCAAATCAAAGGATCACTGATTCGATTCCCAGTCAGGGCACATGCTTGGGTTGCAGGCCAAGTCCCCCCAGTGGGGGCCACGTGAGAGGCAACCACACATTGATGTTTCTCTCCTTCTCTTTCTCCCTCCCTTCCTCTCTCTCTAAAAATAAATAAACAAAATATTTTTTTAAAAAGTAACTTTGAATGTGTATTCAGAGTTTACAAGTATGTACCGCAAACAACTTAGGAGTTGACAGGATATGCTTTGGTAAACTCTGTTAGACGGCTCAAAGAGTATGAATGATAACAAACGCTGGTGTCCAAGATGCACGAGAGGATGCTGAAACTGTTCTACGACTTGTTAAAATTAAAAAAATATTTTAGTGTAACATACAATTAACATTTAAACCTTTTATGTGTATCCCTAAAAGTTCATATATTTTTTATTAAAAACCTTTTCTTTGGGGAATCACTGGGAAAGTGAGGGTACAGCCTTGTATTTTTGGCTAGATTCAGAATCCAGGTTTTAGAGACATTTTTATGTTATGCATATTAATGGAAGGCAGAGTAACATAATAAAAATATAAGAATATGAAAATTAGGTTGATTACCTCCTCAAAGAGACCTTCCCAAAACATCTCAGCTCATGTATCTAGTCATTTTTTTAAATGTATTTTATTATGCTATTACAGTTGTCCCAATTTTTTCCCCTTAGCCCCCCTCTGCCTGATATCCCCTTCCTTACAGAAATCTCCCCCCTTCCCCAGCAGTTCATGTCCAATGGGTTGTGCATCGAAGTTCTTTGGCTTTTCCATTTCCTATACTATTCTTAACATCCCACTCTTGTATCTATCAATTTTTATGCTTTTTAATCCCTGTACCTCTTCCCCCATTTGCCCTCTCCTGCCTCTCAGCTGATAACCCTTCAAATGATCTCCATACCTATGATTCTGTTCCTGTTCTAGTTTGCTTGTTTTTTTGTTGTTCAAGTAGTTTTGTCTTTTATTCCCCTCCCAGTCCACCCCCCCAGTGCCCCCTGCTTAGTTGTTTTTTGATCCAGTTGTTCATAGTTGTGAATTTATTCCACGTTGTTTTTCACGTATCACTTATGATGTGAAATTATTTATTTACATGTTTATGACCTGTCTCTCTAGACTAGAATGAGAACTGCACTGAGGGCAGGACTTTGGCTCGTCCTATGAACCTGCAGGCAGTAATGAAGTGTGTAAGCATGAGGGGAAAGGAAGGAGGCAATGAAAGCAAAAGCAGATGGAGTGGAGTGTTGGGAACCGCCCTGCCTGGTAATCCCATGGCTAAGGCTGAGTGAGCGACCTTCGGACCATAAGCCACTAAGGTAACAAAGCTTATCTCCCTGGCAAAAGTGGCCCATCTGCTCCTTTTACTTCATCCATAACTGGCCCCCAATGCTTGATCGGTTAGCCAATGACGGGTAAGATTCCCCAAGGGGAGAACCACCTAAGATAGGCATGATCACGAGGAGGCCCCAGGGAAGGACTTGGGGGGCTATAGCAAAAGGGGGTGATAGACCCTTGCCTCTCGGCTTTGACCAAGCCTGAGTCCTCATTCTGTCTTCGAGAAGTCTCCTCATCTCTTGGCTGCCTTACTTCCCCTGCCTGACTTAAGCCTGAAACAATAACAGGGGGCTGTGCAGCCCCTGCTGGAAAGGTAAGGTCCCCCAGGTGATCAGGCCTAAGAAAGAATAAATTCCTGTGACACCTGCTTTGCTAAGAATGCTCTCAATTAAATGATAAGGGTCCGAGCAGGAAATGAGTTTGTTTCCCAAAGTTTTGTAGCCCTTTAGCTAACAGACCCTGACTCAGAATAGGCCCTTGTAGTTCTTTGTATGCTATCTATTGTTTGATCCTTACTGGCTGACCATCATTAATGAGCTTTACCTGAATTCCTGTGCAATCTGAACCCAATAAAAGCTTGTCAAGGCAAGGGTGAAGGCGCTCTCCCCTTGAGAGAGTAGCTGTGCCGTCCCTTTTCCTCCACGGGACTCGGTAGTCTGAGTGAATTTGTCTCCTATCTCATCCACGACACCTCGGACACTGATGCGGGCTGGTGTCTACATCGGTGGAGGAAGGGCTCCAGTGGTTTACTTGGTCTCTAAGTCAGTTCTCTGTGGGGTGGGTTGGTGTTCACGTAATAGGTGTATCTAAACCCAGGACCATCCGCATATTTGCTCATTCTTCAAGATACACAAAGGGAACCTCCCCTACCTCCCTGAAACCAAATAAATCCTGGAATTCAGTTTATTCAGATCATTCTTCTTCAAGTTCCGAAAGAATATTTACAGATAGCCAGGAATTTTTGGTGTATAATGTTAGCTCAATTTTAAATTTCTTCTATTTTTATTTTTAGAACCAAAATTTTAGCTCAAGGAGGAAAATACTACATTTTTTCATGGTCTGTTTCAAAGTACAGATTTCTAAGTATAACTGAATATTCAGATAAGATTGTTTTCATTTTTTTGAAGAAATTCAAACTTATGAAATAAAAATATCATGAAGACAGTATCAGTATCAACAGAATCTGAAAGTTGTTTAAAGAAAGCATCTTTAATTAGAATATTTAACTTTTGGTTTACCTAAAAGAAACATTTTTAATAATAAATTTGTAACATATTTTTATAACCAAACACAAATCAAATGGCTGAGGCAGTGTCATTTTTTGAATAACAGTTAAGATTATTGCTGTAATGCCTGTTTAAGTGTTCTGATTTTTACAGACTATTTTCAAATAAAACAACTATATGGACAAAAATACATGTGATCTTGGTATTGCTTTAATTCTATAGCATTTTTTCAAATTCGTTTTTCTCGATTGCAGTTCTTTGCTTGACCTTCCTCTTTTAAAGATCTGTTTGCTTGCTAGAGAAGAACCCTAAGCATTCTGCATTCTGTGCTGTTCAGTTAATGTGGCTAAAGAAGCTTCTCCTGGGGGTTATTAGTGTTTTCTAAATTCAAAATTTACTCTACAATAGATATGGCTGAATTACACTCCGTTTGGAGACCTGTGCTAGATAACAGTTTGCTAACTTAAAAAAGTTTGAGAGAACACTGAAAGGTTACCTGTCTGTGCAAATCTATTACCACATTTTAGGGCCTGCTAGCACGTGAGAAAATGCTGTCTAGTTGCGAGGAATCCGTCTGACTGAAATCTCACAGCAAACAGGGATATTGCTGGCGGTCAGAGAGGTTTCTGAAGATCACAGTTACACACTATACCCTGTTGTTCTACAATGGTTATCATTAAGGCATTTTTTTTACTTCTGTGGATTACTGAAAAGGAAAAAAAAATTGTAACCCCAGCACTAAGAAAACTTGTATTTGTGCTATATTATTTAAATAACTAAAATAACATAAAACTAATAGTGTAAAGACTTTTTTCCCTATTATTTGCCACAAAATCATCAAAAACTGTTTATATTATGAAATACAAATACAAAAGATAATATTGTGGAAAAGGCTATATAAAAAAAGATATGAAATGTGCTTTAATTTCAATATAATGAAAAAAACTGCTTCAAATATAAACATTTAAAAATTTCTACTCAATGACAAACACTGAAAATATATAAAAACTATTACAATATAGTTTTATAAATAAAAATCAGAAAATATTGATTTAAAGCAAGTTGCCATGCTGGACATAGTAAAATTGTAAACTACAGAAATAAAATATCAAGAACTATAAAATTATTGTCCTGACAACCAATACAAGTAAAAAGAATCCTATTTTAATCTAAGTCAAATGGTATAACACTATCATAAACAATGTACCAAAAATATCAGAAACAAATTCTTAAGATTTTACTACTTTTGCTTAACCTTAATCACAGTAAATGTCACATTTAACTCTCCTCATTCTATTAGAATAATCTCAAAGAAAATCTTTATATAACTGTAATAGCTGCAATAGGAACACTTCAAAAAATCATGTTTCTGATGGTAGGGGGATACTGAAATAGCCTAGTTTAGAGTTCACTAAAATAACTGTATAATTATGGTATTTTAGATGTCAGAAACTGATTTCCCACTGCATTGTATGATATGCTTTGTTCCAGTTAAAAATTGTATAAAATGTTGTATGATTTATATTTCCTACCACACTTACATATATTTAAAATGTTAACATAAAAGTATACGAGTAAAGATACTTGAAAAAACTTGTAAATCTCTCCTTTATTTCAGTAGACAGAAAACTGTTTCAATGTCCTGGATGAAAGAGCTCTTGATGTTGCCATGGAACTGGAAGAAAAAACAAAACACAAAGATTTGAGAAAGTTAATAATGCAAACTAATGGCACATAATAGTACAGTGGAGAGACCTGAGTTCAGTTAAAGCCGAAGAGATCAAAGTTTTAATCACACATCTGCCCTTCACTTGCCATGGGATCCTGAGAAAGTGATTTAAGCCTCCCTAAAGGAGTTTCTTCATCTGCAAAAGAACAATTGTTTCTAACCTCTCTCAGGCATCTTGTAAGAAATAAATGGAATAAAGGATACAACGTGTCTGAAACACAGGGCTCACCTAGTCCCTTCCTTAGTCCCTTTAGTTCCATTCATGGTGTTGAGCAAGAGCATCACGACCTGCCCAGCAGGTGGGTTGTAGGGATTTTCACATTAAGAATATAGTTCCTGCAAGTGTGTGAGGTCATCTCACAGATTATTTGCACTCATGAAAACTAAATGATGTGCTTACATTGCCTCCTAATTTTTTTAGAGTCACTTTTGGATACTATAATAAGTAAATAATCATTTCTCCTTTTATTATCACTCAACCAATATAACCAAAGAGGTAACAATTAAAAATTTCAAGAATCAAAGCTGAACTTGATTCCAGAGATGTCTTTTTTAGACAGTTTAAGAACATTATTATTATTTTTTAAGATTTTATTTATTTTTACACAGAGGGGAAGGGAGGAAGAGAGCGAGAGAAACATCAATGTGTGGTTGCTGCTCACATGCCCCCTACTGGGGGACCTGGCCTACAACTATGCATGTGCCCTAGACTGAGAGTCAAACCAGGGACCCTTTGATTTGCAAGCCAGCACTCAAACACTGAGCCACAGCAGCCAGGGCTAAGAACATTATTAAGAACACCAGAAAGTTCAAACTACGAGAATCTTTATGAAACAGTTACATTCAAGATGTCTGCTTTAATTCATCGGTTTGCCACATCTGTGCTTAGTGTATTCATCATTACAGCACAAGGAGCAGCAGCAGTAATGTATTGAATTAACCAAAAAGGATTATATACGCTCCAGACCTTCCTTTAGAGGTTTTTTCAGATTGTTTTTTGGTGAAAAATTCCCAGTCCTGTTTAAATTCATTTGGTGGGGCAGAGAGGGAAGGAATGATACACAGATAATTGCAACATCACACAACATTCAGATGCCTCATTCCGTTGAGAAGTGCACACAAAAAGTACTATGGGGAAACAGTCCCAAGTTCAATGTGACTTGCATACAGAAATGGAAGCGGTGGGAAAGGAGGCTATACACAGGATTGTGAAGGACCCTGCATTCCAACCTAATTTGAATTTTATCCTATAGGTGTTAGATGCCAGTGTCAACTCCAATGCAAAGGTGCCCCCATGACAGATTTTTTTCCCTCCCTTGTTTGTGAAGCTCTTTTAGGTCAGGGGTTATTTCTTTTTTCTCTGTTAAAATTAATTTTTAAATTATAGTTGACATACAATATAATATTAGTTCAGGTGTACAATATAGTATTTATAAATTTATACACCCCAGGAAGCGACCACAGTAAGTCTAGTAACCATCTGTCACTATACACAGTTAATAAGATATTGACAATATTCTCTATGCTATCCTGATTAGGCTTTCTCCTTAGAAATAGAACTATGTTAATAAGTTGCTCTTTGTTCAAATTAGACAAATGAAATGAATTGATTCAACTAATTTTTCTACTTAATAATTTGTAAGAAAGTGCAGGACTGAGACACAATCCTTGAATTTAAAGAAATTCTCTTACATTTCTCTGGTTAAGACATGAAGAGATTAACTTCATTAACAGTATATTTTATTTCTTATGGTAGAATGCTTGGGTGTTAGTGAATAACTAGCTTTTGCAGAATCATCAGTAATTGCTTTAAAATTATGCTTTAACTCTGGTAAATATATATTTCAATTTAATTTTAAAAATCTATACTATAATCATATTTTACAAATAGAATTATGTTCAAGGAGAAAATCTTCAAGTCCCAATAGCAAACCACCAGGTTGTTCTATTGACACATCTCAACTCCATTTTCACTTCTGCTAAGGTGACATATTAAAATACAGAAGAAGAGTAACTGCTTTATCTGATTGAAGTTTCTTTTTCCACTTTTTTTAAATCTTATTTTTCTCCATTTATTAAAATAATGTACATGTTCCCAGTAGAAAATACAGAAAAACACTTCCTACACACCCCAAACTTTATCACTCAGCGGCAGACAGGTTTAAATGTTGGTGTACTTCATTTCAGTATTTCTATGCATTTCTTTGATTACATAGGTAAATTTATATGACATAGTTTTAAAAACTGTCATTAAAAACTTAAATAAATCCTTTAATTGTCAAAGCATACTTCATGGTATGAATTAATTACAATTTTGTTAATGATTCCCAAAATTGAGTTTTGTTGAAGAACACACTAATAACATTGTTCTTTTTTCCCCATCTTTAACAACATACCTGACAAGATAATTTAACTCTACCTAATATTTGAACAAGTCTACATATATGCACAGAAATACGGCTGCTATGTATCATCACTTGTAAGTTGTTTACATAAATATACAAAGATGAAAGTAAAAACTCAATGCAAGCAAGCCTTAGAACTTGTGAAACTCACCATAAGTCCAAAGAACTTGTGGAAGCACACCTAAATCAGGAGGGTAAGGGTATGCAGCTTGTGGTAGCAGCTGATAGGAAGCACAGTGGGAAAAGGCTGGCTGCTGAACATTGGAAAAAACAGGCACCTGAGATGGAAAATACCTGTTTGCTGGCGTAAGGCCATATGCTCGTGGATCCCCAGGGAAGTAACCAAAATATCGAGAGAATAAAAGATTAGAATGTATATTTTGGACAGTGCTTGGAACTGCAGTGAAGATCTCAGAAGAAGGTGGCTGTACTTCGAATGATGTTATGCCTTGGTATGTCTGGGTAATGAAACTGCCATTGCTACTGCTGTAATGATAAACATACCAAGCACAGGAAGGAGATACAGTTCCAAATGAGTGTTCAGAAGAACTATATATTGGGGAACATGCAGCCTGTGGAAGCTCACTGCAATGTGTGGCAGCATTCTGAGTTAGCACTTTAGAATTTTTATTCTTCTTTTGTTCAGAAAAAGAATTTTTATTATTTTTTTGTTCTGCTGTTTGACTGACATTAAGGGTTATATTCTCAGATGTTTCAACAGGTACAGTGCTGGGGTTCAATGTATCCTTCACATATTTTTCTTTTGACTCAGTTTTTGCAGGTTGTGTTTCATTTATTTCTTGAAGAGGTATTTTGTTCTGGATAAATATGGGTTCTGTAGATTTAGTGCCTGTATAATTTTTAATAGATGAGTTTAATATTTCATTATCTTGAAGTTCAAAGACAGTGCCATTCATTTCTAAATTGGCATGGATATCACTCACAAGACAGAAAATAGGCTTTGAGGGCACTAATGCATTCAACAGAAAAGTAGCATCAGTTCCTGGTTTCATGTCTGAGGGATCTGGGGAATTGTTAAGTTTCTTCTGTGAAGGTGTTTCATGGTCTTTTGAAAAGGTTCCATGTACACTTTTTTGGTCACAAATTGCAAAAGAAGAACAATCTTTCTTATCACTTTTTGTTTCAGCAGTACTAAAATTCACATTTCTTTTCTTCATGCTATTTACCTTTTCCTGATGTCCAGTGAATTCTTCTGAAGTATCAGATGAAATATTGGTTAAATCAAATTTTCCCTCCGACTTCAACATGCAAGTGTCTTTTAGGTTCTTTAAAGGTAAAGGTGAGGCAGGTAGTGATCTTTGCATTTCAACCTTTTTTGGAGATCCATAGTTTCTTTTCAGATTGCCAGATGAACTTGGTCCTATTTCGCTTTCATTTTCAGGATGAGATCTTGTGGTCCTATTAAGTGTATCATATAATAAAAACCATTGAAAATATACAGTTATATATATTTTTAAAATATACAGAGCTTCCAAATCTTGTAAAAACTTATTTTATACTTTGGGTATTTCTTGATAGAGACCTTTAGAAACAGAAAAGCATCGTTATTTGATTCTTTCAGTGTAGATTCTAATTCATATACCTCCGACCCAGTGACAATATTCTTTACTTAACACATGGCTACACATCTAACTGGTGAACAACCAAACATGCCCTACCCTCTAAGGTCTTCTGTTATCATTAACAACTAAGATATTTTGTCCGTTCCAAGTTGAGAACAGAAAAAGCAAACCTCTAAAATTCCTTGCCAATTTAATATTCTTGTCATTCCTACATAAATGTGGACAGTTTCAAGCAGGCTGAAGGAAGCATCCATCATGGGCAGGTAGAGAACCAAACAATTAACACAGGTCCCCAAGGGAAATGTATTTTTTGGTGTCTCATCAAATTCTTTTAATTACATCTGGAAAAGAACATGCTGAAAAGAAAAAAGTAACCACTCCTCTAGAGTCAAGCAAAACTAATCTTTGGCCTTGAATTTGTATTTTCCACGTATGAAACTAAAAGTTCCACATTTTACTTAATCCAGCTTCCTTCAAAAGCACTTTAATAACTAAATTGCCATCTAACCCTATATAATACTTTGACACAATTTCCAGAAAGTATAATTTCTGACTTTATAATATTTCCACTGATGTTTCAGTGATGCCCCACCTGACTGACAGTTGCCTGTGTTGTCTTGTCCTTTTATGTATTTTCTTAGAGGATATTCTTCCATGAAGATAACACCCTTTATTAACCTTATTATTAATTTTCCTGCTGGGTGAAACCAAATTTGATTCTTTGAGTGGCAAATACTACCTATACTTAGCTACCCAAACCAACATGATTACAGAACTTGTTTATATGTTATTCTTCTAACAGCCTGTTCTTTTTTATACCACTACATAACTGTTCAAAGTTATACGTGCCAGGAAATAAAATGTTGCATTGAAAGGAGTAAACCCAAGTAAAACACACATGAGGGTGTATTTTTTGTATTTTATACTATTTTCATTCATAAAATGAAAAGATGGAAAAAAATGAAGCTTATTATAAACTGAAAATCTTAGCAAGCTGAATAAAACAAATGATGGGTAACAAGTCCAACGGTGGCAGTTCACATCAAAATAAGAAAAATATCAACAATGTAGTGAGATTTTCCTAAAAAATAATTCAGTTTCAAGAGTTAGGCTTTCTTTTGAAATCAAGTTCTGTGTATATTATAGTGTTAAACATCCTTTCATGAAACACTGGTGTGTTTATGTGTATCTATAACTAAGCTCCCACTTAGTAATATAAGTTGGCAATTTATCTGTTTTTAGCCAGTTTTGAAATGTGATGGTCTCTAAAGTCCACAAATTTTAAAAAATCTGATCACTTGTCCTATTCTTTTAAGCCATTTTTAGTAAAATCTGTCACTAAGCACGATCGGCTCTTTAAGTAATGTCTGTCAAATAAGACTTTTACTCTTTTATTATTAAAACATTCCTCTTTTCTAAGTCCTGACTGACTTACAACTTCTAACTGTACTCAGAATCTCCTTTCCCTTTACATCTTTTTAAAAATACATTTCACAGGACATTATCCTTCAATACTCACAGAATAAAGTTCATTATCTTTAGGCCTTACTTAATAAACTGCATAATCTCAAACGACTTCCTCCCTCTTTAGATTACTCATGTCCTCTAAATTCCATGTATGATCCAGCACAGGTATAGATAAATAAATGGCTTAGTCTTGCTCCTTAGTATTTGCTCAGTTTTATTTAGTTTTTCTTCAGATACAGCTGACAGCAACTCTTACCTTGGATACTTGGACGTTGCCTTTTCTCCGTTGATTTTTGTGACACCTTTCTCATTAACCTATGGTTAAAAGATACGAAGTAAAGCTGCATTGGTGATGGTTTAAAATACAGTATATTTACTATCTTAATAGCAGATATTTGCAATGACTAGTTCTGTCATCATCTAAAATGCACTAACACTACATTCATTATTGATCCTCCCCTTCAAAAAGTAGTGACTCTGCCAGACTTCCCATACTTCATTAATGTTTGGAGATACTTAAAAGAAATCTGAAAAAACAATTCTTATTCTCATATTTTATAACAAATATTAGAGTCCACTTTACCACTGCTCCCTCTTTTATACTTTTCAGTAATCTAGTCATTCAGGCCCACCGTAAGTAACAGCTGTCAAACTTGGATTTTCCTTTCTTATTCTGTAAAACAGCACACCCTCTTCTAGGCCCTGGATACTTACTACTTCTAACTGTTCTCAGAACCTCTACCTTCAAATTACTGAAAATACATGTTTTACAGGACACTGTCTTTTAACATGGAAAGAATAAAGTTCAAATTCCTTAAGACATTTCATAATCTGAAACAATCTCCATATTTGGTTTGTTCACTAAGTTAAATTTTTTGTTCCAGACATACTTTTAAACTTATTTCTCAAGATAGGTCAATGAGCATTGAGTCTTTGTTCATGTTACTTTCTGTAAGTTAAGATACCTTCTTCATTTTTACAATTATCTGAATTTTTTTTTACCTTAAGGCAAGGCTTTGTGTTATTCCATGAAATCAACACATAAACCTCCCCCGTTTTTTTTTGTTGTTGTTCTCAATACTTACAATAGCTTTTTAGTATCACCCTCTTTTTACTCACTGTGAAATACACAACTTGTGTTCCTGTGTTTTGGAAGTATGTGTATAAAGTAGTTGTTTATTATGCATTTTCCTAAATACACAATGTAATAATACCTAATGATTAGTTTCCTAGTCTCTACAGCTAATGAATACAGTTAGAAGAAAGTAACAGTGCCTATATCATAAGGCTTTTGTGAATAATAAAGAGTTAATACACATCTGTATAATATTACAACAGTACCAAGAACACACAAAAATGCTGTATAAAATTTGCTACATGAAATATGTTCATGCAGGACTTCTAACACCTTCCTAATAATCTATTTTAAAATATCTGTCCTATTTCCCCATGTGGATAATGGTAAAAAAACACAGGCTCTCTTAGCAGTTTTTAATATCCACTACATTAACCATGTAGACTTGTTATATAAGAGCTATTCAATAAATACTTGCTCATTCACTTAACTCACATTCATAATGTTGGACTTCCCCTTAAGATGCAATTAAAATTAACATAATTCCAGAAATGTTTTTCCTAAGAATTTGTACATTTAAAGGACATTTATAAGGTACCTCACATACACAATCATTTATAGTTTATAGATAATATAAATTATTGAATCCAATGCTTTAGTAAATTCATTTTGCAAGGCAGTATGTAAACCATGATCAATTTTTACAATTTGGCTAACTAATTTGCTTAAAGACTAGACTTGTTCTCAAAACTACGTAGATTTTGTTTTAAAATGTTTGTTACCTTTTGTTTTTTACAATGGGAAACAGTAGTGTTTTTCTCTTGTTCCTGAGAGTCCTGACATTGGTCTAGAGCGATACGTCGTTTTTTAGAAGAGTCTGAAACATTTTTTATCATGCACTCTGAAATTGAAGGTACTGTCACACAAGTACTGGATTTATTGATATTCCTCCTAGGTTTTACATGAACATTCATTTTTTCATCTATCTTTAGTTGGAAAGTGTTCTCTCTGTTATGCAGCATTTGGCATAGGATGAAGGAAAGGGTTAATTCAGCATTCTTAGCACATACTATCTTCATATATTCAATAGTTTTCATGACTCTCACAGTATGGGCCATTTTCCCTAAATCTTTCCGTGAGGCAGCCAATAAATTTTTGAGCAGTGTAGAAAACTGATTGTAGTTGTATTCTAACTGTGTCATAGTGCTTCCATAATTTATAGATGCTATACATGGCACAAAGTCAATATATGTGGAAATGGAATACTTAGACTTCTTTAGAAGTTTCTTAATTTCTGAAAGTTCTTCAAGTTCTCTTGAGAACAAATGAAGAGCATATGAGCAATTAATAGCTTCATCATATTTGTAGGTAACATCCAGATCTTTCTTCAGTTCAGAAATAACAGTTTCTACCACTTTCCAAAGATGATTTGTTGAGCTATCTTTAAGAAATGAAAAAGAAGCCATTTTTTCTTGGCAGTGAATGAGCTCAGGAAGAAGTGACAAATCAAACCAAAGCATACCTCGAAACCTTGGTTTATCTAGTTTCTTTGCCATTGAGTTTTTAAGAAAGTGAACTGTTTCTGACAGCATGGCTATTTCAATATAGGTTTCAGTGGCTGCAGGTTTTAAAATTACAGCCTCATGGTTATAGTTTTCAAGCACGTCCAAAACGTTTTCTTCTGTGATAAAAATATCATCCCTGTTATCCTCTTGCAGCATCTGGAAGTATTTTTTTAAAACTTCTAAGTGATCAGTACATCTCAAAGTGAGTTCCTGTAATGTTTTAAAGTCTGCAAATTTAGCTTGGTCCAATATTTCACTAACACAACAGATATCTGGGTGTGAAATCGAAGTACTGTTAAGCCTACAGTTTTCTATGTTAATATTTGGTTTGTTTATTAGATCATCTGACTTCCTGGAAGCCATCATAGTATTCTCCTCAAACCCAATATTGGAAATTTGTTTACTGCTTAAATCTTTAGACAATGTATCATATATCTCTTGCAATTTAGAAAAAGAATGTTGATTCATCTTGAGTAGTGTTCCTTTGTTCTTCTGTCCTGAATATTTTTTGCTGAAAGATTGTTTCCTCTCTTTCCAAACAAGACTTTTTGCAGCATCAAAAAAGATATGTTCTAGACCAAAAAGAGATATATTGATACCTACTGCCTCACTGCTCTTGATAAAATTAACTTTTGAGGAGATCATTTCAATGATAATCCACAAATGGTCTCGTTTTCCTGGACAGGAATCAACTTTAGGAGAGTCCCCATACATACTGATTAGCTTTAAAGTACTTTTTCTTAAGGTTTCTAGGTCTCCTAAACTATCTCCAAAGTTAACTCCACAGGTAAATGGAACAGAAAGAGTAAAGTCAAAACAATCAGAACAATGTCTCAATATTGCTTCACACTCTTTAATCTGTCGTTTGCATTTTAAGAATGCATAGTATGAATTGTTTTCCTTTTTGGTGTCTCCTAATAACTCAATTAATTGATCATGATAGTTCTGCAACTCACAGAATGCGTTATACTTTAGCCTTCCTTGAAAAGCAGGATAGAAATTAGATTGTTGTTGAAATCCACGCGGCCTGCCAAGCAGCTCACTGTACAATGTCTCATCATACCAAAGTAAGCTTCGGAATGTTGGTTCACCTCCTAAGAGCCTTTTTTTGTTTTCAATGAATTGAATAGTTTCCATCATCATTTGCAGTTCTACCAAGGAGTCAACAGCACATGGTTTTAATTTGTGTTTGCAATTATCCCACAGGTTTTTTTCTACCAAGAGTTCTCTTGAAATTAAGATTTGCTCAAGTGAACATTCTTGTTTTTTTTCAAAAGCCTCAACAAATAATGGGAGAATACTTTGACAAACCTTAGTTTCTTCCTGTAGTCTCTGTAAAGTTGATGCTTCATCTGCCCTCTTCAAAATTTGAGCAAGCCTAGCTATAAGACTTGAATGGTCAGCTGAGCAATGTCTTTCTTTTAATTTATTCATGTACAATGTAGGATTCTTCTGAGGAGTAGAGACTTTGGAGGTTTCAGAGCGAGCACGTAAAAAAGGCATATGATTAACTCCTAATATGTCTGGTTTGGAATTACAGGCTAGTTCTGAATGCAAGGTAGAATCAGACTGAGAGTCAATACGAACTTTAACTCGCCCCTCTTTCTTCCTATCATTAAGCTGATTAGAAGCTGTGTTATTCAAAGAGATTGCCTCAGTAGTATTCTTAATGCTTTGATGAGAATCCATCAAGTTATTTTTAATTGTTTTCTCACTTACGTAGGCATCATCTGCTAAAATCTTATTCTTTTGATTTCTGTACTCATTAACAGTTGATCTTTCGGTCATGCTTTTTTGGTGAACTGAATCTTTGGCTTTCTCAGTTTGTTTAATTTTCCACATTTTTCTGTCTGGAATGTTTTTCTTTAAAATACATTTTTTTGAAGAACTTTTCATATCATCTTTTAAAAGCATGGAACTATCACTAAAAAAAAGTCTCTTCATTGTATTTTCCCTGTAACTTTTACTTTCTTCAGTTACTGGTATGAGATCCAATTCAGAATTCTCAATAACATGTGTTTCATTCCTGTCTATACGGACACAACTACTTGGATACCATTGTTCTGTCTTTAGAAGCTTCTTTCTACTACATTCTTGCTGATGGTGTGGTACATTGGTGGATGTTGAAAAAGAATCTGTAGCAAAAGCTCTCTGTTCATCCAAGTATGTTTTTTTAGATTCTCTCTCATTACCTGTCACTGGAGCAGCTGTTAATTGAGGAAGAGTATTACACTTTTTGCTTGTTATCAGAGTTTGATGTAATGGGTCCAAATGGACATTTCCAGTGATAGTGCCTGGTGTGGAGTTTTTACTAGGAGATGTCCACTTTTCTAGAAAATCTACTTCCAGGTTTCTTTTATAAGCAGGTGAAATAAGGTTATCTGGTTTGTAGTTATCAACATTCAAAAAGTGCTTCACATCTGATTGTAAAACTGAAATAACTATGCCAGTTTTCACCTTTGCGTGAGCTATACAAGTTGCATCATAATTTTCGTCTGCGCTAAAACTTACATTGTTTTCTTTTATGCAACTTAAAGATACTGAATTAGTTTTATTTATCACTTCATTAGCCTCAGCACCTTCTTTTACTGCATCTTCATTATTATGTGCTAAATGCTTCTCAGGCTTTCCATATTTATTAATGTTAGATAAAGACTTTATGTCAACTTGATGTTCTTTTTTAGTTAGTTTTTCATCTGGGCAATCTGGAAAAAGTAGACACCCCATCTTTCCAGAAAAGGGTTGAAGTTCTGAGGATTCTGGATTTTCCATATAGATATTGTTATAAGTTGACTGACTTGTACTTTGGGATGTGGAGCCCAGAGTTAACTGTGATTCAGGACATTCTTGATCACAAAATTCTCCCATGTGAAGGGTGCTATGACTCCTGGAGACACTGTTGGGCACATTTTTCTTAGAAAAGCACTTTGTGGTTCTCTCTTCACTTGTTCTATCAAACTGGTACTTTGATACAGGAGTTAATGATTTATTAACTTCAAATCCCAAAGCTCTTTTCTCTCCTGGTTTGTCATATTTTCTTTTTGGAAAAAAATGCTTAGTGGAATAATATCTTCTTTCAGAAACAGAACCATAACCTTGAAGGTCACAAATTTCCCAGAAATTGTTGCATATTATTTCGTATGATTTCGGTAATGGGCCCTTTCTTGTTTCTCCCACTTTAGCTATAAGTTCCAAAGATGTGTTAACTCTTCTGTGAGCTTTTTTCAAGTAAAGAAGAGCCCTGTCGAGTTTTTTGGAAAGACATTTACTTTTGCATAAAGATACTTCACTATTTAGAATGTCCAGGACACTTCGAATGTGCTTTTCTGACTGTGAGAAGGTTTTAATTCGTCCTTCAGATAATGAAGAAAAACACTCGGATGGGTCTTGATCGGTTAGCCTCCTCTTCTTTTCACAAATTTCATGATGTGGTAGGCTCTGGTCCCTAAAAGGTGTATGCAGCTTTCTTTTGCTAATTCTTGATTCCGTGTCTTTTTTACTTCTCATATCATTGCAAACAGTTTTTGAGTTTGTAAGGGAACATCTGCTTTCATTATTTATTGTGACACTTGAAGGTTCAGTAAGCAAAGGTCCACTGCTTTGTTCTTTAGACATGTGATTCATGTGTGTATTATCAGTAAAGTCAATAGAAAGTGAGATTTCAGATTCACTGACCATTCCTGATTCTTGCTTTATATTACCAAATTCATCTTCAAATGAGTAACGTGAATTTCCACAACACTGGGAGTAAATTTCAAATCCTGGAACTTTCCCCACCTCTTCATTTATTTCTGGTTTTGTGGCTTCAGTTATATATTCACAAATATTATCTTTCAATGAAAAGGACTTAACAGTGGAACTGATTCCTGGCATAAGTGTATTAGTAATTCTGATTTGTAGATCTGGAAGTAAAATTGGGTTGAAGAGCTCTGCTTTGTTTTTTTGTGTAGAGGCATAATCAGAGTAATGCTGATCACTATGCTCCCTTGCGGTGCTTGTCAAAACTTCCTTCTCCCCATTACTGCTTCCTAGAAGACTTTTCCAATCAATACGATATTTCAATTCCTCATATATTGACCCAAACTCTTCATACAGTGTATTTCCAGGGCTATGAGTATCTTGTTGAGGTGGAAAAACATCATCACACTCTTCTGCTACTACTTCGATCTCACTTTCCAATTCAATACTTTGAAGAACTACATTATCACTTGACTTTTGAAATGAGTTATATAATTTATTTTTATCCATATGAATTTCATAATCAGAGACCTTATGTTTTACCAACCCCAAATCTGGACTCTCAGAATAAGAAGTTTGTTTTAACTTGTGTCTTTGGTGATCTCCATCTGTTTCTAGTGTGGGCACCACAGTACTATTTATCTGTAACACAGCATTTGACGCCACATGCTCCAAAGAACCTGAGATTTTGCAACCATTGGCATGCTTTACACTCCTTACAGTATTTTGTGTATCTTTTTGTTTTATGGCAGTGAGAGTATCTTCAGTTTCTAATAATGTAGTTTCTGCTGATACAGATTTTTTCCCTGGAGGCAAATTAAATGTAGTAAATTCTTCAGAGCTCAGAATTTCTACATTATTGTAATTGTTATTCTCCCATCTTTCATCTGTAATAAAACTTTTGTTTGTATGAAAACCCTGCCCCTCACTGCCACATATATTTTCTATGTTGTTTTCTGTAGATGAAGCAATGTCTTTCCCTTTAACCTCATTTTGGTTTTCTCTATCATCTCTTTGTTCTCTGAAATTAACAGTGAGGTGCATGTCATTATTCAACTGTGCATTACAGAACAGAGGATGGCCTTGACCTTTATTGTCAACTTGAGAAGTTCCAAAGTCTCTCTGAATCCTTTCTAATAACATTGCATCATTTTTATTTTTTCTATTGATAGATGTATGTTCTCTTGCTATGCTGCAATTTGAATTGTCATGAGCTGTTTTAATGTCATGAGATGAAATAACTACATCCATTGGTAGGTTTTTGACATGGGAAATGTCCTTTGCTTCTTGGAAAGCATCAGTTATAATGCTAACACAGTTTTGATTTGTTCTTTCCAATTTCAGTTCCACTAGTTTTTGAGAAATGGCAAAATTGCTATGAATGTCATCTTCATTCTCCAAACAGTGTTGAGGATGCTTTTGTGAAAGGCTCTCCACTCTTGGAGTAAGATTATTTTGTAGTTCCAATGCTAGACAATCTAGCTCATACTTATAATTTGTGGTAGATGTAGAAGATTTTGGTATTTCTAACTCCTGAGGGATTAATCTTTGATCACATTTTCCCCCCAAATAATTAAGACTCTCATCCTCTTCGTATTCTTGGTGCAAAGAAATGCTATTATCTGTTGGACTAATTTTTGTTTCATTAGTATGATAATTATCAATCTTTTTCCATAAATTTTGCTTTGCTATGTGTTTGGAACCATCTTCTAGGCCAGTGAAGTTTCTCACTTTTCCAATGTTTTGAATGTACTCATGTATACTTTTTTCCTTTTGGAACTGAAAAACTGCAGACATCTGGTGATTAGTCTGACATGTAGTTTTTAAAGTAGAAGACTGTGATTCCTGAGAAATGTGATTGTCATACCCTTTTGTATAAGTATTCACTGATTCACAGGAGTTATGTGGCTCACTATTTCGTTCAATTAAAAGTGGGATGTTACTTCTCTGTTGAGATCTCTGGGCTTTTTCTGCACTGTGTTTCTGGTTCTTAACTTCTGGAACTCCATTTAACAAACACATAGGGAAGGAAAAATTGTCTTGGTCCTGGCACTGTTCTGCCATAGTAATTTTGGGGGGAGTTGTATAATAACTACAGTCCTGAGAGCCCATGTTGTGAGTCTGAGCTTGTGAATCATCGAAAGAAATTTTGAAGCAAGGTGCATCCATACAATTAGTAAGAATAGCATCATCACCAGGCATGACTTTAGATGAGGAGGCAGAATCAGTTGGCATAGTGAGGTTAATTCCTGAATTAACGAAATCTGAATTCTTTTTAAATGGCAAAATGTTATTTAAACCTGTCATATTATTATGTTTTTCCACACTTTCTTCTCTCCTCATAAGTCTTGGGTCTTTGATGAATTTTGAAGTAATAACTGTGCTTGAGCCAAAATTGTTATGAAAGGGAAAAGTAGCAGGAAGACCACTTAAAACATTTTTAAGATGTGTCAAATTTAACAAGTCACCATTAACATTTTCTTTGGCATCACTGGAAATAAATGAAAGACCTGAATCATCTGCTTGTACTTGAGAAGTGTCTCTACATTGTGTTAAATTGTGCTTCATCTGTCCGCTGTGTGTGTCAACTATAGAAATGTTTCCATTTTGCACATTTTCACAGGAGTTAGAAATATTTGAGTTGGAAGAATTTATGTCTGAACTTAGTGAACTGCATGAACAATTTTCCTGAACTAATGGATCTACAGGTTTTCTGAAATGCTCAAAGATGATAGTAGCATCTTTTCCTTTTCCGATTCTTTTGGCCACTGTACAGTTATTCAGACAGCATGTCCTTTCTGTGGAAATAAAAAGAAAATAAGCAAAGATAGGAAGAAAAAGTATTTCTACAGACAACCCTATCAAAAGTTTTTTAATTTAAAGTTCATCGAATAACCCAATGATGATTAAACTATGTTCTCAGCAAAAGAAGCAAGGAGAGCAAAAGAGTAACAAATGAATAAATTATAAATGATGGAACATGAAATTGGTCCTTAAGACCTTACCAAAGAAAGTATTTGCCATAAAAAATGTGCATTGTCAAATACTAAGAAATAGAAAAATTAAATAGGAATAAAAACATGTTACTCACACACCAGATATTTTCATATTAATTTCCTATATTCAGGTATTCAATAGTATCTATGTATTAATAAGCAAAACTGTCTCCTTCTACCTACTGTTACCTTGCTTTATCTCCCTCTACCACTAGAGAACAAAAAACAGAAAGGAAAAAGCAATGAGGTGAGGAACTAAGGAAGAAGAGATCAAAAAGTTTCCACAAAATCCTTCCCAGGAGCCAAAAGCAAACTACTACCCCTGCTGCACAGTAAAGTATTTCCGTAAATAATATGTAAATAAAACCTGGAAAATACAACAACATTTTTCTTTTATAATTTATAAAAATGTATTTCTAAAATTTCATTAACTTTATGGAATCGTAATAACAAAGGAACTTATAAAAGTGTGTATTTAGCAAGCAGAATGTTCAGAGAGGACTCAGAGCTAAGTCATACCATAAAAGTATCTTTATTAAAACAAATTAATGATGAGAAATTCCTTCTGAGATTTATGACATATGTAAATTTAATCATATTACTGGGAAGTAACATGAGGTTCTTTTTCACAATATAGTAAAAGATCCAT
Organism: Artibeus jamaicensis; assembly: GCF_021234435.1. Taxonomy (NCBI): domain Eukaryota; kingdom Metazoa; phylum Chordata; class Mammalia; order Chiroptera; family Phyllostomidae; genus Artibeus; species Artibeus jamaicensis. The sequence continues at coordinate 13,729,647 of NW_026522056.1, read as the reverse complement.
TGTTGAAAATTTCTAAATTCTGTAACTGTCATATTTAAAAATATATTTTATTGATTATGTATTACAGTGATCTCAATTTTTACCCCTTTGCCCCCCTCTACCTGGCACCCCCATTCCCTCTGGCAATCCCTACCCTTACTTCATGTCCATGGGTCATGCATGTAAGTTCTTCCTTCAGCTACTCCATTTCCTGTACTGTTCTTAACACACCCCCTTGTCTATTCTGTAACTACCTATTTGTATTTCTTAATCCCTGTACCTCTCCCCCTTTCTCTTTCTTACTCTTGCCAACTGACAACCCTCCAAATGATCTCCTCATCTATGATTCTGTTCTGTTCTGCTTGTTTGCTTAGTTTTTTATTTACTTTCAGTTTTTTAGAGGAGAGTGCAAATGCAGTCCTCCACTACCAATTATGCCACTGAGTTTCCCATATTTGGGGAAATCGCAGGGGTCGGCCCATGGGAGTATAATGGATAAGCTTCGCCCTGGGAAAACCACCTTTATGATCATGGTATCTGCCCTGCCAGGTAAGTATGCTTAGTTTGTTTTTTAGATTCAATTGTTGATAGTAATGAATTTGCTGCCATTTTAATGTTCATAGTTCTGATCATCTTCTTTGTTTTAGGTAAGTCCCTTTAATACTTCATATAATGACGACTTGATGACGAACTCCTTTAGTATTACCCTGTCTAGGAAGCACTCTATCTGCCCTTCAATTCTAAATAACAGCTTTGCTGGATAGAGTCATCTAAATTGCAGGTCCCTGCCCTGATGCCAGATACTCCAGTTTCTCCCTGTATGCCACAGGTGACCTTCTAGGTGCTGTTCCAATGCTGGAGCCCAGAGGAAGTGAGTCTGCCTAACCCTTAAGTCCATTATGGGCCCTTTAACAGGAAACTCCTGAGAAACCTGCAGTTTCTCCTGCCACCCCAACCCCTACTTGTTTTTATAGCCAAAAGTTAGGGAAACTCAACTTCCTGACACTGGAACCCTAGGCTGGGTGGTCTGGTGTGGAGCCGGCACCCTCACTTCTTCTGAGGTAACCCTCCAGGTTTTTATCTACCACACGTGGGCGTAAGACTGCCCATTCCATGTCTCCACCCCTCCTACCCATTTAGATGAATGTAACTTCTTTAATTCCTTGGTTGTTGAACTTCCATACAGATCGATTTTTTGGTGATTCTGGGTGATAGTTGTTTTGTAGTTTATTTGTAATTTTTGCTGTGGTTGTGCAAGGAGGTGAGCCATGTTTACCCACCCCCCCCTTCTTGACTAGAAGCCCCAATTATACTTTTTAATTACACTAAGCTATAGCAGAAATATGCCCTCAACTAGAGAGATGATTCTTAAGACTAGGAGCTTTAGTGAACAGATAAAAGGAAAGATAACATAGACTTCAATACCTCCTTATACCAAAATAAAATAACATTCATTGTAAATAAATAAAAACCATAAAATTATTACAAGAAAACATAGGGAACAGCTATATAATCTTGGTATAGAAAAGTATGTCCTAAGAACAAAAATTTAAAAATTGTGTAAATTACATACAAACAAAATACAAAATAAACTGATAAAAAGTATATTGTGAATGAGACAACTTAGTACACAATTATAAATATGTTAGAATACATAGAATATACAGAGGATCTTCAAAAGATTAACAAAAAGAACGCAAGAGAGAAATGGGCAAAGTACATTAAAAAATCACAATTTAAATAAAAGTTGTCAATAATCACAAAAAGATGTCCAACCCTGCTAAGTAAACAAGATTCATGTTTAAAAACTTTTTAAACTGACAAAGATTTTGAAAGATGATCAATACTCTGCATATGTAAGCACTTTTAAACTGTTTATAAACTGGGTAAGTAAATCTATAGTAGTTATCAAACTGTAATGTAATCTACACTCAAAAAATATACTTTTATAATTTATTCTTTTGACATACTAATACTCAAGATATACATACAAGAAATTTTAGTACCGGCCAAACTTTGGTCTGTTTGGGCCTGATAAACTCTGCTGGACTCACTCTGATGACTCCCTAAGACCCCTCCCTACCACAAAGGTCTGCAGGAACTTGGTGGGAGTCATCAGAGACCCAGCACTGGCACTGAGTTTGAACCTATATCACTCTGGTGAACACCACTTGTCCTTACCTGGTGAATCATAGGAGCCCACCTCATGCAACATAAGTACTGCTAGAGGCTATTTCAGTGGCTGAGCCTAATAGGCAGAGGCAGATCTTAGAGCACATCGGGCCATTTGCTGACCTGTCCCTGGGGCCGGTGCTAGTAAATGCCATCTTTGGTGTGTAGCTCGGTCCTTCCAATGCACACACAGGCCCAGAAGAGGCAGCCACAAAATATGGATCTGTAACTCCAAAGAGATTGTCTGGCATTGACTTGCACCAGAATCATTCCCAAGAGTCCCCAGAAGCAACACACACAGTGGCCAGCTTTAGACAACATCAGAGCAGGATCAAATTAGCTTCATAAGAGTCATAGCTCAAGGAAGATTTCGGCAGGCATCAGACCCTGCTGAGGTGAATTTCACTTCATGTGGTCAGCACCTGCACAGCAGCTCATACACTGTGGTCAAGGTCAATCAATCCTCAAAGTCAGCCAGTCTACAGGTCTACCCTACACAAAAATGGGCCAACAGCAATCAAGATTCAATTACAACAGGAGGGCCCACATAACACACACAAGGGACATTCCTGGAGCACCCAGATCAGAGAATTGAGGAGACTATGCTACTGGGTCCCACAGGATACTTACTACATAAGGCCACTGTACCAAGACTGGGAGTCATTGCAGGTCTACCTAACACATAGAAACAAACACAAACAGGCAGCCAAAATTTGGAGACAAACATGCCCTAAATGAAAGAACAGGAGAAATCTCTAGAATAAGGGCTAAATAAAATGGAGGGCTAAATGAAATGAAATCAGATACCGAGCTCAAAAAAAAACCAATTATAAGGGTGCTCAGAAAACCAGTGAGAACTTCAACAAAGAGATACAGAAAAGGATACAGAAATCATAAAAAAGAACCAGTCGGAAATGAAGGATATAATATCTGAAATGAAGCATACACTAGAAGGAATAAACAATAGGCTAGCAGAAGCAGAGGACTGAATATGCAATCGGAAAGACAAAGTAGGAGAAAACACAATTAAGAACAACAAAAAGAAAAAACTGAAAAAATGAGGACCATTTAAGAGAGCTTTGGGACATTAAGTGTAACAACATCCACATCATAGGGGTAACAAGAAGGAGAGAGAGAGCAAGAGATCGAGAACCTACATGACTTAAGTAATAACTGAAAACTTCGCTAACCCTGTGAAAGAAAGACACACAAGTCTAGGAAGTGCATACAGTCCCAAAGAGGATGAACCCAAAAAGACCCACACCAAGATACATCATAATTAAAATGGCAAAGGTTAAGGACAAAGAATTTCAAACCAGCAAGAGAAAAAAAGCTACTGACAAGGGAGCCACAATATCAGATGTCACAATATCTGATATCAAACTATACCACAAGGTCACTGTAATCAAAGTAGCCTGGTACTGGCATAAGAACAGGTGATAGATCAATGGAACAGAATGAATGCCCAGAAATCAACCCACACCTTTATGGTCAATTAATATTTGACAAGGGAGGCAAGAGCATATAATTGAGCAAAGACAGTCTCTTCAATAAACGTTGGGAAAATTACGTAGGTACATACGAAAAAAAAATGAAACTAGACTACCAACTTATACTATACACAAGGATAAAATAAAAATGAATAAAAGACTTAAATGTAACTGGCAAACCCATAAAAATCCTAGAAGGAAACAGGCAGTAAAATCTCAGACATCTCTCATAGCAGTATTTTTACCAATACATGTCTTAGGGCAAGGGAAATAAAGGAAAAAATAAAACAGGACTACATTAAACCAAAAAGCTTTTGTAGAGCAAAAGAAATCATTAACAGAATGAAAAGGGCACCCACTGTACGGGAGAACATTATTTGCCAATGATACATCTGATAAAAGGTTAATTTCCAAAATACATCAAGAACTTAATTCAGTACCAGGAAGACAAACAATCCAATTAAAAAATGGTCAAAGGACATGAATAGACACTTCTCAAAAAAGGATATATAAATGGCCAATAGACACAGGAAAAGATGCTCAACATCACTAATTATCAGAGAGATGCAAATTAAAGCCACAATGTGACATCACTTCATAGCTGCCATAATGGCTACCATCAAGAAATCAACAAACAAGTGCTGGCAGGAATGTGGAGAAAAGGGCTCTACAGCACCGCTGGTGGGAATGCAGACTGGTGCAGCCACTATGAAAAGCTGTATGAAGATACCTTAACAAATTAAAAAAGGGAGCTTCCTTTGGCCCAGCAATCCCACTTCTGGGAATATATCCTAAGAATCCCAACACACTAACTAGAAGAAATATATGCACCCTATGTTCACAGCAGCAATGATTACCACAGCCAAGGTCTGGAAACAAACAGCCCAAGTGCCCGCTAGTAGATAAGTGGATAAAAAAGCTGTGATATATTGACACGATGGAAAACTACAAGGCTGTAAAAAATGAAGGAAATCTTACCTTTTGTGACAGCATGGAGGGACCTGGAGAGCATTATGCTAAGTGAAATAACCCAGTCAGAGAAAGACAAGTACCATAAGAGCTCACTCATATGGGGAAGCTAATGAACAAAATAAAGTGATAAACAAAATAAAACCAGATGCACGGATACATGGAAAAGACTGACAGACCTCAGAGGGGAGTGGGATGGGGGAACTGGAAGAGATTAGGTAAAGAACATATAAGCATAACCCATGGACAGAGACAACAATACAGTTAAGGCTGAGGGTGCTGAGTGGAGGGGTCAAAGGGAAATAAATGGGGGACATCTGTAATAGTGTCAACAACAAAAAAATCAGAGACCAAAAGATGGTTCTTTGATATGTTAAAAAAAAAACCTGACGAACATTTTGCCAGACTGAGCAAGAAAAAAGACAGCAAACTCAAATTATAATAGAAATGGGAGGCTATTACTGCTGATCTTACAGAAATAAAAAGTGCTATGAAGAAATATAATGAACAGTATGCTAATAAGTTAGATAAAATGGATGTATTAAATTAAATGGACAAATTCCTACAAAAACAAAACCCTCAAAACTGATACAAGAAGAAATATAACATCTGAATGGGCCCAGCCCACAGTAAGTGAAGAAAACATAACTTAAAAAAATAAACAAAAATAAACAAAAAACACCCACAAGGAAAAGTCCAGGCCCAGATGGCTTCACTAGTAAAGTCTAACAAATGTTTTAGGAAGAATTAATGCCACTTCTTCACAAACTCTTCCCCCAAAAATGGGAAAGGAAGGAATATTAGCTAAATCATTCTATGAGACCAGTATTACTCTCATACCAAAACCAGACAAAGATATCAAAAGAAAACTACAGAAAAGTATCTCTTATGAATATGGACACAAAAGTCAACAAATTAGTAAATGGATTTCAGCAACACATAAAACAAAGACTATACCATGACTAAATGGAATTTATCACAGGAATGCAAAGTTTGCTTAATATCTGAAAATCAATACTGTGATATGCTACAGTAATAAGGTGAAGAACAAAAGCAACATGATCATCTGTAAGATGCGGAAAGAACATCTGACAAAATCCAACAACCTTTCATGAAAAAGACAAGCAATAACTAGGAATAGAAGGGAACCTGCTCAACATGATAAAGGACATCAAAAAACTTCACAGCTAACATCGTATCAGTGAATGAGGGATGTTTTCCCTCTAAGTTCAGGAATAAGACAGGAACTTCTATTAAACACTGGAGATCATAATCAGGGCAATTAGGCAAGAAGAAAAAAAAAAAGACATCCAGTTAGAAAGGAAGAAGTGAACCAGAAATAATATTGCAGGACATGAAAAATAATCAGTTGCAGGACATGAAAAATCAAAATTATTTCTATATACTTGCAATGAGCAAGCAATACAAAAATGGAAGAAAAGAATTCTATTTACAACACGATAAAAAAAGATTACAATACTTAGTAATAAATTCAACAAAAGAGTGTAAAACCTAACCCTGAAAACTTCATTTCATACCCACTAGATAGCTATAATCAGAAAGTGGTGTGGTAACAAGGAAGTGGAAAAATCCTAACCTTTACACACTGCTGGTGTGAATGTAAATGGTGCAGCCACTTTGGCAAAAACAGTTGTAGCAATTCCTCAAATGGTTAACACAGAGTACCATGTGACTGAGCAATTCCATTCCTTACTATACATCCAAGAGAAATAGAAACACGGGTCTACACCAAAACTTGTACAAGAGTGTTCAGAGCAGAATCATTCACAATTACCATCAAGTGTCCATCAGCTGATGAATGGATAAACAGAAAGTAGTATACCTATACGATGAAATCTTATTGCACAAAAAGGAATGAAGTACTGATACATACAACAACATACAAGAGCTTTGAAAATACTATTAAGTCAGAGTCACTAGTCACAAAAGGCCACATACTTGATTTCACTTACATGAAATGCCCAGAATAGGCAAATATATAGAGACAGAAAGCAGATTAGTGATTGCTTAGGCATGGGGGACTGAAGGGAAAGGGATATAATAGCTTTTAAAGGTTCAGTGTTTCTTTCAAAGGTGATGATAACAATGTATCACACTCACTAGGCTGGCAGAAACAAACATTTAAAAAAATATTATGTGCTGGCACAGATGTAGAGTAAATGTGTAATCTGATGTAATGACTTTTGAAAACTATCTGACGTCTTTGAATTGGTTTGCAAATTCCTGTTGTGGATATACTGTGTATTCTACAGAAAATCTCTTGCACATATGTACTGAGACACTTACCTGAATGTTTAAAATAGCATTGTCTGGAATATGACTAAAACTGGAAAGTATCCAAATATCCCCAGAGGAATAGTTTATAGTAAAAAAATGGAATAATATGTGAGCACATTCATACACGTATGAAAATAAAGAAACTACAGTTGTACATCAACATGGAAGAATCACACAACTATATTGAGCAAAAGAAGTCACAAAAATATCAATATCCGCAATATAATTTTAGATATAGCAAACTGAAAACAGGTAAGGCAAACAACTATTTTGCTTAGAAATTCATAATTAGAAAATATCCACAAGTTGTAAGACCAAAATAAATGCTACTGAAATAGAATAACATATGTATCTTACCAGCTCTCTTAGGAAATCCTGTTGAAAGGAATCTCAAAGATGTCATAAGGTGTCCATTGCCTACTTTTTGACCAATAAATTTCACTGTAACTATTGCATATGGAAGACACTGCCTGGGTTTATCTACTGGGTTTGAAAAAACATTGTATTCATAGAAGTATACCTGAAAAGTAAAAGAAATGAGAATATTTTTATGTTGATTAATTGTAACTGATTTAATATTTTTTAAACTATATTAACTGCATAATGTTATTTATTCATTTGTTTCCATACACCACCCTCTCTTCCTGCCTTCTTCGACCTTTTTTTCCCCCCTAAGATGTATGAATTTTTTTCCCCTGCCACATATTTTTTCCTTGGTAAGCTACCAATGTCAGTAGAAGCAGACACAATCTGTTTTTAAATTTAGAAGTATTTTTCCATTAAAGATTTAATGTTTTGCATATGCTGTGAATACACTACACTATATTTTACTTGGTTGGAAAAGTTGATTTAAAAAAGAACCAAAACAATACATTTTACATGTGGTGGCATATATATATTTCTAGACGGTTTAGCTTCATTTTATTATATATAATGTAATCTTTTATAGTAGGCTAAAGTAAAGGTCTACTATTTCACCAACATATGATACAAAATTATCATTTCACATGTAATGACCAGGATAAAAGTCATTGCTCCTTCTGCAAAGCACAAAGGATCAAGAACATTATTTCAAAATAGCCTTGTTTAAAAAAAGGTGGCATGCTTTGCAAGACATAAATTTACCTATGGAACATCTAAAGAAGAGCAGACACTCTATTTTACACAAATTTAAATATAAATTTGAAAACCCTTCTACTAACATTCTCAGATAGATATCAAAAGATCTTTCACTACTTATTTATTTAAGGTAATATTATATTTAATGAATTAAAAGCTGTTCCTTAAATATTTAAGTTTTTACCATACAATGTGAACCATATGACTTTCAAGTAGTCAGATGAACTAAAACATTAACATACTGCTGAATTGTAGGCTTGTAGCTCAATGGTATCTTTTGGAGAAGGTGTATTTCTCGACATATGGCAATCAAAGTTAGGAGAAGGATCCAAAGAAACTTTGTTTTTATCCACCAAAGGCTGAATTTTCTTCACTTTTCCAAAGAGAACCTTTAAAAGAAAGCAAAAAGGAGGTCTGTAAAAATATAGCAAAACACTTTAAACTTTCAAAACACAGAGAGTTGTGAAGCTCACTCTTTTTAAAAGGAAGATCTACAAATGCAGATATTCCATTCACAGTAAACAGATGACTAAGTTATCTATTCCATTAAAAGTTGATACAAATTTGACAAAAATTTGTAATTATATCAATTTTCACCAACTTAAACTTTAAGACTATAGTAATCCCAATAAAAATTTCAGAAAATCTACTTGTAGGAATGAGTTGTAGTCTAAAAACTTATCTGGAAGACTAAACAAACAAGAATACCTAAGAAAATTTAGAAAATTTTTTGTAAAAAGTTTTGAGTCAGAGATAGAGAATGATGGTACGGAACAGGTGACTAGCACTTCCAGATATTAAATACTTTTTAAAAGGATGGAACTACTATAAGAAAAGGCAGAAACTACCATAAAAAAGTTTTTTCCCCCCCTGTTGGGGAGGGTAAGAGTAGGGGGGAGGGGAAACTGGGGGGGAAAAAAAGCCCAGGTAAGTCCAAGCAACTAAAATTATACAACTAAAAATACTGTATAATATTAAAAGTACTATTTGAAGTAAAGCATAAACAGATTTAATAAATAGTGCATAACTGGAAAATTAAATTCATTTCTTAATCTATAAACCAAAATAATTACCAAGTAATATATTTATGTAATACAAATATTATAGAAAGAAATATCAGCAAATCTTTATCTCATTTTAAAGTGAGAATTCTTCTCTAAGCATGTGTGCCACAAAACCATGAACCAAAAACATAGAGTTCACTGTAAGATATTTGAAAACTGTACATAAAAAAAAATGTGTAAGCCCTGCTTGGTGTGGCTCAATGGATTGGGTGCTGGCCTGTAAACCAGAAGGTCATTGGTTCAATTCCTAGTCAGGGCACATGCCTAGGTTGCGGGCTGAGAGGCAACCCATCAATGTCTCTCTTTTTGATGTTTCTCTCCCTCTCTTTCTTTCTGCCTTCCACTTTCTGTAAAAATAAATAAATAAAATCTTTTTAAAAGTTTGTAAAATTCAGAAAATGAACATAAGTGATAGAAGACAATGAGAAAGAAAATGGAATGTGAAAACAAGTCCACACTTTATTTAATAAAAGCAACTCTATTAGTTACTTCTAACATGCTAATACTTTCATTAAAAATTAAAAACATAGTAAATGTAATGTGGAATCCTACATTTGGATACTGGAAGAGAAAAAACATTTGTAGAAAACTGGCAAAACCAAATACAGTCTGTAGTTTAGTTAACAGTACTGTACCAATACTACTTTCTTTTTATTTTATTATATTTTATTGAGATGTAATCGATGTATACATCATTAGTTTCTTAGTTTTGATAAATGTGCCAGAGTTATGTGAAATACCAACATTAGGGGAAGCTGGGTGAATTGTATAAAAGAATGCTCTATACTATTTTTGTAACTTTTCTGTAAATTTAAATTTATTCCAAAATAAAGTTTATTTGAAACAAAGATCACATTGATAAAACATTGTACCAAGAAAAGCCTAGCTCTGTGCTTTAATAAACTGATAATGCTCACAAATAACTGGGAAAAAAAGAAAAAGAAAATGGCTAATGATATTATCAAGCAATTCTGTATTGTTAATGAATATATACAGAATGTTTAATGAATATATACAGCAATAACTGTGAAAAAGAAAGAACTGAACCAATGAGAAATTATCACATATTAGACCGGTAAAAAGATTTTCTTTTTAAGTGTAATATACAGAGTTAGTGAGAGTGTGAGGTAAAAGACATTCCCACATAATGTAGACAGAAATGTCAATCTTTCCAAGGACAACTGGGCATTATATATCAAAAGTTGTAAAAGTGTGTATACCTTTGACTCCTAATCTGACACCTAAAAACTAACCAATTAACTCTTAACAAATAATCATAGGCATGTGTAAAAACGTATCTACAAGGATGATCAAAGTAGTATATAAAAATATAAAGACAAAATGAAACAAACAACTTATACCCTAACATTAAAAAATCGTTACACAAATTTATGGTAGAGTTGTATAGTGGAATACTATGCAGTCATTCGAAAGGGTATTTCAGAAGAAAACTTATTTAAGGACATGGAAATGTTCATTTTATAGTCAATGAAAAAAGTTATATAGTAAGTAAAGTAAAAACATTTTAATTATGCTTATATATATGCATATCCATATACATGAACAGAAGACTAAATATAAGTACTTGTTACTAAGTATTGTAAAAGTAACTGTAGTTATTTATTAATGGGCTTTTTGGAGCTTTTCAGTATGTCCCAATTTTTATAAATTATGTATTACTTTTTAATGTAAAAATAAATTATGCTTTATGAATTTGATACTTTTTGAGGTCTAAAAATAAAAGAAATTATACCAAATGAACCAATAATTTTACACTCTAACTTATACAACTCAGCATCCTGTCCAGCTTCTGTGATTTTAGTAATCCTGGCAAAGCTGCAATTAACCAAAAAGTGTATCTTAACCAATTTGTTAATGCTTAAGATTCAAGTATAAGACTTACTGTTTTCAATTTTGAGTAACTTTAGACTTTCAGAAAAGTTGCAAAAATAGTTTGGAGGTCCTGTATATCTGTACCCAGCTTTTCCTAATGTTAACTTCTTACATAACCATAGCAAAATTATCAAAACTAAGAAATTAGCATTGTATAACACTATTAACAAAAATAAACAATAGGAATTTAGTAACTTTAGCTTAAGCCAGAATAACTATAATCAGTGTTTTGAAGAAGGACACTTAAAATTTTCTGGCATTAATTGCGGTCTGAACAAGAGAAAGAAAGAGGGTCAATTAAGACAAAAAATTACACACCGAGAAGGCAAAGATGATACAGTCTGCCTTTGTTTACTTGGGCTTTGGTTTATGCTGCCCACCCAACTAACATCGGAAATAGGAGAAAATTCTGAACAATGATGATGGCAGTAACAAATATAATGATTATTTATTTTACATAATGTAAGTTAAAAACACTAATAATAATCCACATGTTCAGGTCAATTTAAAATAAACTGAATATAATAGCTAATACTTGTTTTAGGGTACCTACCTTAAAAACTATAATATTTTCTACGTTAATGCTTCTAGTATGAGCATAATTCAAGGCAACATCAACATGTCTAAAGATATAAATTCCAAGAAGAGGATTTCCTAATATCTTCAATGTAGATGCTTTGCTACTTATCCCATTGTAATATATCTCAGCCACATCACTCTGAGGAAGTGCTAAAAAGCAGAAATGTTCTTCAAGTTCTCTGCCATGTCTTCCATTCTCACGCATCTCTGACCTAAAGCAAAATAAACATGCAGTGAAATGAGAATATCAACACAATTTTTAACAGAAAATAAGTATTTCAACTTACTACAGTTAGAAAAGAAGACAATTACTGATAACATGCACAGGTGACAGTGTCCTATGGAAACAAGTCAGGTTGAAAATCATTTAAGGGAGAAATGCAAGTAGCAGTTAGATAATTGCTTGTCCAGAATTATGGTAAGGGCTAACATTTCCTGCATGCTGCTAATATGCCCAATATCGTTAAGACTTAACCTTTACATGCATTTTTTCATTTTGTTCTTAACTGCCCCCAAATTGAGCTGTTACTGCTATTTTTATATTGTTGTTATACACGTTTTTAAAATGAGGAATATGTTTCAAGAGTTAAAACATACCAAAGTAGCAAAGTACATACTTGGAATTGTATATGCCAGCCATTAAGTTCCAGAGATCAAATTCATACTTATTTGTGATACAGAGGAAAGAATATGCATTTCTTAAATACATATATATATATATACACAGACACACACATACACATATATATGGTCAATTATTAGGGCACTCCATTCTTCAGGGATCGAGATAAGAACTGGAAGAAATAAGTGAGAATGTGATTACCAACTCCTGTTTTGGTAGTAAGATAAATCATCCTTAGATAGGATTATAATCTAAACTACAGATACCCTTGAAATTTTTTACTACAATCAAGCACCACTTAAAAATACAAAGTATCTATCATCCCCTTTCAATTGGCAGATTGGATGAGGAGTTCTCTAAGGCTTGCTCAGTGCTATATCACTAGCAACTTGTAGGGTGGCAGTTCAATCACTGGGACAGAAATGTGATGCCAAATGACTATCAGCAATGGAGAATCTAGAGGACCTATCGGATAATGTGTGTACCACAAAAGAAAATTTGTTCTTGAAAACCGCATGCTGCCAACATCTGTTATTTACTCCAATACCACTCACAGAATTTATAAAAGTATACAATGCACTTTAGCATATTCATATTTTTTCATTAGCAAGAATGACTCACCATTCATTGTAGACAGGGCTACAAAACACATGACAACGGTTATAATCAAGACTAACTGATTAGATCATGGCCACCTCTCTCTCAGTTCCTGCAGATGTCAACCTTAACTTTCAACTTCACGTGTAATCATTTCCTGCTCTTGCTTTCAAGTTGACATCAGTAGGTTCTGCGAAACACTAAGATCTCTATGTTGATTGTTAAAGTTTAAATCTCACAGAAGTATAACAATACTTTTTGTTTTCCCAATTTCTCAATTGGTTTTTCTTAGGATCTGGAAAAACATTAACTCTCCGAGCAATGCCTAGAAGGATTTCCTAGCAGGACCCAAGTATTTGCCCAGAAAGTTAGTTTTCCCACATGGAAACACAATAGCACAAAGGATGTGTGGGGAGGGAGGAGTAGAAAAATCAAAGTATACTGTTGTAAGGTTTTTACCTACACATAAATATAACATTATGTGAAAATACAGTTATAAATGAAAGATGTATAATAAACACTAGAGCAGGGTTTCTCAACAGTGGCACCACTGGTATTTTAGGCCAGGTAATTCTTTGTGTTTCTTACTGGCTAAACATTATGTCCTCTCTAAAGGATTAAGTAGAATTAAAAAAAAAAATTATCAGCAAAGATCCAAAAACCTATATAACTAAAGTAGAACATATTCTCTGGAGTTTTGTATTGGTAATATACTAATAAGTACTACGTAGTTTTCAGAATTATGCTGGAAATTTAGGACTATAAATGACTTAGATAAAAATGAACAATAAAAAATTAGCCATGACAATTCTTCATAGGTTTAAAAATTTTTATAGAAGATTGACTTTTTGAAGTTACTCAGAACTAGAAGCTGTCAGCCTGTCAAAATGATAGAAGCTCTGAGCCTCAAAACCTTCATTTCAGAGATAGGTGAAATGAATCTGGATAGTCTTTTGTGTTTACAGTAACATGTACTTGGGAAAGAATAAGAACTACTATATACAAAGTGCTCTATCACCAAAAGATAGTAATATCTATCAGAGTCTATGCCAACAAGATATTTATATTATCTTAAATATAAAAAATAAGAGCTAAGAATAATTTTCCAGAAATGTTTTTTCATGTTTTTATAAAGCAATACTAATGAGGAGTGTCACAATTTGTCAGTTCCTGAACCTTATAAATACTTTAAGCTCTGTAGTGGAAAGTTCAAAATCAACACAGCACTCAAATGCTAATTTTGCAGATATACTCTTGGTTGTGGGCTGGTCATTATTTTAAACCACTATAAAGAAGTTACATATAAGTTAACACAAGACAACAAATAAGTGGTAGAAACAGGATTAGATTATCTTGAGTATCTTCTGAAAGACCACAAACTTATAACTCACTGTGCTACCATGATGTCTATCTACAGAAACCAACTGTAACAGACTACAAGGTTTAAGTGCCTCAAATAGAATGCCTATGTCACAATTAGTTACATCACACAAAGATTCCAAAGATAACTTGTACAGTAGGTAATGAATAATTTGTTTTAGTAAATGAAACATGGAAAGTATCATTATCTTCAAGTTTAACTAGAGTCAAAACAGTGCTATTTAGCTACTACTTACTGGTTATGTAGCTATTGGTGGTGCTTAGACAACAGAATGAATATACTAAATTAAGTTTTTTAGGATATAAAGAAAATAAAGTAACTGGCTTTGGAAAGCTTGAAAGGGAACTTAGTTGTTTTCGAATCCATCAAACTACCTGTGATAAGTGATAATTGTACAGCTGGAATAAGGTGCAATATGTAAAAGAAGCACAGAGAGCTAAGAGAAATTGGGATTTAACAAAGTTTAAATAAGAAAGAAAAGTTTGATGCAAGAGTTCTGGTGTCACAAAGACAGTAAAGCAGAAGACCCCAGCCTTCAGCTCCAACAAAGATCAATAATTAGAGCTATCCACAAAGAAAAGCAACTCCAGGAGAGCTCTACAGTCAACTTAAGAAACTTCAGCAATGCAGTGGCACAAAAACTCAAGAATAACTGCACAAAAAGGGTAAGATGAACAGCTTTGCCTGCATCACTGCCCCACGCCCCATGCTGGCATTGTCCGGTGCCCAGTGGGAATTCCCTGGGTAATTTCCTCTTGCTGGGAAAATGAGAGCAGGGTGAGTGACTAGCTTCCCCAGCCTTTTGGAGTACCACATGAAGGACCTGCTTTGGTTGCCCCGACCAGAGACCACAGGCATATGAAAGTTGAAATCGGTAACAGGAGAAAGATTTAGAAATTCACAAATAAGAGAAAATTAAACAATACACTCCTGAACAATGAATCAAAGATGAAATTACAAGTGAAGTAAAATAATACTGAAAGCAAAATGGAAATACCATATACCAAACTTTATGAGATGCAGCGGCAAAAACAGTACAATAAATGCCTACATTGGAAAAAATATCAAATAAACCTAATTTTACACCATCGAGAAATTACAAGTGAAGTAAAAAAATACTGAAAGGAAAATGGAAATACCATATACCTAACTTTATGACATGCAGCAGCAAAAGCAGTGTTAAGAGAAAATTTTATAGTAATAAATGCCTACATTAGAAAAAAATCAAATAAACCTAATTTTACACCATCAAGAAACTAGTAAAAGAAGAACTAAGTTCTGGCTGATGTGGCTCAGTGCACTGAGCACTGGCCTGCAAACTCAAGGGTCACTGGTTCAACTTCCTGTCAGAGTACCTGCCAGGGCTGTGGGCCAGGTCCCGGGTAGGGGACACACAAGAGGCAACCACACATTAATATTTCCCTCTCCTTCTCCTTCTATTTCCCTCCTCTAAAAATAAATAAATAAAATAAATAAATAAATAAAAATAAATAAATAAACAAAGTTAGCCATTAATATCATATTCCATGGTAAAAAGCAGAAAGCTTCTCCTCTAAGGTCAGGAATAAACAGGGACTCCCACTCTCACTACTTTTATCCAACAGAGTACTAAAAGCCCTAGCCAGAGAAATTAGGTAAGAAAAGGAAAGGGAAGGAATTCAAATCCAAAAGGAAGAAATAAAATGGTCTCCTTTTTTTTCAGATGACATGCTCTTAAATACAGAGAAAGACCTCAACACTCTACCCAAAACTGTTAGACCTAAGAAACAAATTCAGTAATGTTTCAAGATACAGAAATCGATATAAAAAGCACTACATTTTATACCATAACAGTAAACTACCTAAAAAAATAAAGTAATTTAATTTACAGTAACACCAAAACCAATAAAATACTTAGGAATAAATTTAAACAAGGAGGTGAAAGATCCATAAAACAAAACTATAAGACCCCTATGAAAGAAATAGAACACAGAAGAAATACAAAGATATCCCATATTCATGGGTGGTAAGAGTTAATGTTGATAAAGTATCAATACTACCCAAAGCCATATAAAGATTAAATGCAATCTCTATCAAAATTCCAATGGCATTTTTTATAGAAACAGAACAAACAATCCTGAAATTTTTATGGAACTACAAATGAACCTGAACAACCAAGGAATCTTGAGAAAGAAAGGAGCTTAAGGTATCGCACTTCGTAATTTCAAAATATATTACAGGGACTTCCAGTCAAGATGACAGCATAGGCAAACATGGCTTGCCTCTTTGAACAACCACACCAAATTTACAACTATAATACAGATCAACCATCACTCAGAACCATCAGAAATCTAGTTGAATGGAAGTATGACAACTATGGAATTAAAGAAACCACATCCATCCAGACTGGTAGGAGGAGCACAGATATGGCACAGGCTGGTCCCACACCCGTATGTGGTGGATAAAAATTCAGGAGGGATATCTGGAGAGCGAGGAGTCCCAGCCCCACAGCCCAGGGTTCCGCAACCTCTGGCTATAAAAACCAGCAATAATTGCATTGGTAGAAGAAACTGCTGGAGTCCCAAGCAGTTTCTCTTAAAGAACCCACATATGGATTCGCTTAATCAGAATCACTCCCTCTGAGCTCTAGCACTGGGGTAGCAGCTTGAATGGCACCAGTGGTATACAGGGAGAGACTGAAGTGTCTGGCATCAAGACAAACAAAGGCCATTGTCCCTTTTCTGACCCTCCCTCCCCCAGGATGATATAAGCAGCCTCTAGGACAATTTCAAGCAGTCCAACACTGGCATCATGGGGGTGCCATAAAAAGAAGAGAAAGAGCAACAAATTGCAAATCTATTTGAAAAAATAATGAAAAAAGATTTCCCTGATATGGTGAAGGAAATAGATATGCAAGTCCAGGAAATACATACAGTCCCAAACAAGATGGATGCAAAGAGGCTCACTCCAAGATACACCACAATTAAAATGCCAAAGGTTAAAGATAAACTTAAAAGCAGTAAGAGGAAAGAAGTTAGTTACTGACAGGGGAGTTCCCATAAGGCTGTCAGCTGATTTCTCAAAAGAAACTTTGCAGGCTAGAAGGGACTGGCAAGAAACACCATAGTCATGAAAAGCAGGGACCTGCAGGCAAGATTGCTCTATGAATCAACTCTATCATTCTAATTGCAGGGCAGATAAAGAGCTTCCCAGATAAGAAAAAACTAAAGGAGTTCATCACCACCAAGACATATTATATGAAATGTTAAAGGGACTTCTTTAAGAAAAAGAAGATCAAAAGAATAAAATGGCAATAAATATGTTATCTATCAACAACTGAATTAAAAAAAACAGACCAAGCAAATGAGAAAAACAGAGACAGAACCATGAATATAGACAGCATTTTGATGGTTGCCAGAGTGGACGGGGGGTATGGGGAAATGGGTGAAGAGGTAAAAGGATTAAGAAGTACAAACAGTCACAGAGTAGCTATGGGGATATAAAGTACATAGAGGAAATGGAATACCCAAAGAACTTATACGTATGACCCATGGACATGAACAATGATGGGGGTATTGACTGAGGGAGTAGGGGGTGCTAGGTGAAATGGGTATAGAGGATAAAGGACAACTGCAACAGCGTAATTAATAAAATATAATTAAAATATATTACAAAGGTACATTAATTAAAACAGTATGGTAGTACCATACAAACACACATAGACCAATGGGCCAGAATCAGGAATGTAGAAATAAACCCACGCATATATTGTCAACTAATATTTGACAAGAGAGCCACAGATATGCAATGAGGAAGGAGAGTCTCTTCAGCAAAGGACTATCCATATGCAAAAGAATGAGACTGTATCCCTCTTACACCACTCACAAAAATGAACTCTAAATGGATTAAAGACTTAAAGGTTAGACCTGAGGCCATAAAACTCCCAGAAGAAAATACAGGGGAAAATCTCCTTGACAATCAATGGTCCTGGCAAAATTCTTTGGATATGACATCAAAAGCAAGTATTAACAAGTGGGACTACCTCAAACTAAAATGCTTTTGCACAGCATATAGAAACAACTGATAAAAGAAAGACAAAATGAAATGGAAAATATTTGCAAACTATATATTGATAGGGAGATAATATCCAAAATACATAAGTAATCCATACAACTCAATGGCAAAAAAAATCTGATTAAAAAATGAGCAAAGTAATTGCATATTTTCCCAAAGAAAATGTACATCTGAACAAGCACGTGAAAAAGTGTTCAACATCCCTAATCATCAGTGAAATACAAATCAAATCACAAGATATCATCTTTCACCTGTCAGAATGGCTATTCTGAAAAGACAAGGTAAGTGCTGGTGAACCCTCACTCATTGGTGGGATATAAACTGGTACAGAAACTACAGAAAACAGTATAGAGATTCCTCAAACAAACAAGCAAAAGCAGTAAAAAAACTGCTATATGACCCAGCAATGCCACATGTGAGTACGTATATGAAGGAGATGAAATCACAATTCTAAAGAGATATCTGCATTTCCACGCTCATTTCAGCACTATTAACAGGCAAGACATTAAACAACCTACATGTCCACTGACAGATGACTTGATAAAGAAAATGTGGTACATATACAATGAAATATTACCTACCATAAAAAAGGAAATCCTTCCACTTTCAACAATGCAGATGGGTCCTGAGGGTATTATTTTAAGTGAAATAAGTCAGAAAGAGAAAAGACAAATACACTTATGACCTCACTTATAGGTGGAATGCAAAAACATCAAACTCATAAAAACAGCAGAATGATGGTTGTGAGAGCCTGGAGAGTGGCGGTAATGGAGGACGTGTCAGTGAAGGTACAGACTTTCAGTTATAAGTTCTAAGAATCTAAGGTACAAAATGGTGACTGCAGTTAATACTGTATTGTAAACTTGAAAGCTGCTATGAGAATAGAGCTTTAATATTCTTATTATATGAACAAATGGTAATTAGGTGAAGTACAGGATGTGTTACCTATCCTTACCATGGTAAACATTTTGCAATACATATATGTGTATCAAATCATCACACCGTATACCATGTTATGTCAATGTTATGTCAATTATATTTTAATAAAGTTGCAAAAGGGGAAATTTTCTCAAGCAAAAAGTTCAGATTTATGGTAGTATATTAGCTTTCTATTGCATAACTATAAAAAATTACCAGAAATGTAGTGGATTTAAATCAAGTTTATTATCCTACAGTTATGTAAGTCATAAGACCACTGAGGGTCTCATTATGCTAAAATCAAGGTATCATCTGGACTTATGCTCCTTCCTCAGGCTCTTGAGGAGGGTTTATTTCCTTGCTGGCAGAATTCAGTTAGAGATGGAAGACTGACATCCGGTTTGCTTACTGTCTGTTAGCTGAAGGCTGTTCCAAAATTCTAGAAGTTAACTGCTTACCTCGGCTCATTAGCACCTTTCCTTCATCTTTACAGCCAACGAAGTCAGGCTGAATCCCTCTTATACTTACTGTCTCCTCTCTCTGACCCACTCTTCTGCCTTTCTCTTACATTTCTGAGAGCTCAGCTCAAGTAGGACCCACTGAGATAACTGAGGATAATCACCCATCTGAAGGTCCTTGACCTCAATCACATCTACAGAGTCCTTTTTGTTACATAAAGTAACAATCCAGAGGTTCTAGAAATCAAGATGTGGACATCTTTGGGGAAGCACCACTTTGCTGCCCACCACAAGCAAATTCAGAAACTTATTTAGTCCCTCAACAAAATCAGGAAGTAAATTTTTTCCCCTAGACTCCACATTGCTGTCCACAACTTCATTATCTTCACCTCTGTCATGGCTCCTCTTATGGTCCTAAGAGGGCTGCCAGCAGCTGCTAGGTCTACTAGCTTCTTGGCTCACACCTATGGAGACAATGACTTCAGCATCTCAGGATTTCCAAGCAAATCTCACACTGTGTTTGACTGAACTGGAAAAGGAGAAAATTCTGAGATACCCTAAATTAAATTACAATGGGCTGGAGCATGGAAGAGACAGTAATTAATCAGTTAACGATTGCAGGGCAAAACAAATAAGAGACTGCTTACATTCCTCAATGAATGTTGAAATTTAATGAATTAACTCCCAGGTGGCTATTTCCTCAATTATTTCAAAAGAATAGCTGTGTAGCCAACCACCAGGTGCACTTCTCCATCTTTCTCGGCATGGAGTTTCCAGACTGTTGCCCACAACCATCCCGAAGAGCAAACCCTTACTTCTTATAGACCACGCACCTATCTCCCTCCCTTTCACCACTTTTATCTATATAGCCAATGTAAATTCTTTCAGAACAGCTTATATCTTTCTTCTGCCAACCTGATACAGTAAAAAGCCTGTCAACTCCAGGACAGCAGACATGTTTTCCCCATGTGGCCCTATTGTTTGATGGTTTAGACTTCATGTCCTGGGCTTGGTCCTTTTTGGCTAGCAATGACTGACTCAATAAAACCCTTTCCTCTTAAGAAAACTTCAACAGTGGAAGTTTTTGTTTAATATATGAGTATCGACTAGGTTTAGATGTCAGTGAACCAATAAAGGTAAGGGGGATGGAACAAAGAATAGTTTAGTTTAATTATGTAAAATGACTTACAATTATTAGGGAGATTATAGTCTACTCATTGGTTACTTATACACACGCTTCTTTCAAAACACAGACCTTCAAAAATGCTCAAGCTCACACCAAACACCTTCAATCCACTTCACAAAGGGGAATAACCCAAAGTCTCATCCAGTTATCGCACCTAACTTCAGATCCATCATGTGAATAATTCGCTTTCATTTTCAAAAAAAGAAATAGATCCATATAGTCAACATCAGGAAATACATGGCTACAAACTTATCTTCACCCAAAATCCACTGGTGGAGAGAAA
Source organism: Artibeus jamaicensis (assembly GCF_021234435.1). Classification (NCBI taxonomy): domain Eukaryota; kingdom Metazoa; phylum Chordata; class Mammalia; order Chiroptera; family Phyllostomidae; genus Artibeus; species Artibeus jamaicensis. The sequence continues at coordinate 13,708,586 of NW_026522056.1, read as the reverse complement.
ATGACTACAATTAAATTCAGAAAAGTGAACAATAACACAAAAATGTTCAGTGTTAACTGGCCCTTACTGAGCACAAAGTATACGCTTTTAAAATGTAGTAGCTAGGAATTCTTTGCCTCCTCTCAAAATTCCAAAAGCTAATAACCATAGCTAAACCTTGTCTGGACAATGGTAATGATTAGCAATTTGTCTCCTGGCGACAAGCCTCTCAAAACTTTCCTTCCCCCAAGGCCCTGAATTTGGAGTGGCCCTTACCTATTGCAATCGAATGTGATGCAATCAGTTTCTTCCCTGAGACTGCATTTAAAATATATCTTTACACTAAAAACTTTAGTAGTTCCATTTAGCAGGTAGAAAGTGCTCAGAAGAAGGTATCTGGGAAAGGTAGAAGGCAATATATTTGTGCTTTGTGGCATAATTATCTCCCACTAAATTTCTTTCCTTTTAAACCCATATTCACATTAACTCCAGAAAAGATTAATTTTTCCTTCAAGCTAATTTTGCAAAGCTGATCTGTGAAACTAGGCTATAAGTAGAAAGGTTCTTTCTGACTAACTCTGAATTTTAAAGGCTGGGCAATGCACTTCAATATCCTGCAGTTTTTTTGTAAAGTTCCCTACAAACCATGGCCTATGAAGCATATGGTGTATACCCCAAAGTGTAAGGGAATACTACCAACTTCCCATCTGGGAACAGCGGGTTCTTTACTGCCCTCCTTCCAGGTTAAACCTGTATTTTAGAATCTCTTACACAAGTATGTCTCACCCAGTACCAAACCGAATATCAGTTGGAATGCTACTGACTTCAAATATAGAATCCCATTCAAACTGGCTTAAAAATAAGTTAACTTCTTAAAACAAGAAATTCAGAAATCAGGCAGCCTTTATCAGGGTTGATTCCATGGCTCCAGGTGTTAAGATTCAGGTTTTCTCCATTTCTTTGTTCTGGTATTCTCAGTTTTAGGGTATCCAAACACTATTCTCCTTATCCCAAAAGTGCTATGAGTAGCCTGAGCAACAATCTTCCTTGTTCACATCAGACTGGCCCTAGAGAATTCCCCACTACCCTACACCCCAAGACAATCTGGCTCAAAGCATTACTGGCCCAAATACATTTAGTTCTGCCTACTCTTGAAATCATAAGTAAAGTGAATGAAATTAACCATGCTCAGACTACTCACTTGAGGGGAATGTAAACTGAGATGTCAGGTACAAATTCAACCACAACATCAAGCTGAGTACTGACAGTCTTTAAAATATCCATACACACACACACACACACACACACACACACACACACACACACAAAATGTTTAAAGGTTAATAAGTTATCTTAAAACAAAAAATGATCAAAGTGACACAAATAAGGCAATGGACATAGTCTCTCTTTTACCTATTAAGATCAGCTCAAGTTTTTTAACTCTTCAAAACACCTCTAAGACTCTTAGAAAGAATAATCCACCCATCATTTGTACATCTATATCTTTATTATAACATTTTATATTTATATTTACATCCTTTCCACTAGGATGTAAATTAAGGCTGAGGGGAAAACATTTTTCTCTGAGTGTTTCAAATACAGTACTTTTTGTAAAGTGCAGTTGGGAATCTGTGTATGAGGGTGGTTGACTATAGTTTATGTGGCTTTTTGACTGCAGAGGTGGTCAGCATCCCAACTCCAACACTGTTCAAGGATCAACTATAATATCCGACACAGCAGGCACTCAAATGTTTAATGAATGAACGAACACACAGATATTTGGATTAATGTATTTTGCTGCTTTCACACTTAAGAAGTTGTAGGTAGAATAAAGATTAGAAGTGGAGACTGGAATCTTTTTGAAGCTACTTTCTTTTGCTGAGACCACAGATTTATAATCTTTTCTAAGGGGAGTGATAAAAAGAAAAGCCAGAGGCAAGCAATGTTATTAACGCTTTCTCTTTTCATCCTATTACTTTATTATTTTTCTAACCATTATTATTTACTTTTCCTTTTATTTTCCTTTTCTATCTGTGCTTTAAGACTAATTAAGGTACTTCCTACCATCATTCATATTTAAAAACATAAAATAAGGTTAAATAAAAATTCAACCTAATTAAATGATTAAGTGTGCACTGTTTTGCCAGACTCAGTTCCATACTATGGACACAAAAACAAGTAATATAAAATTCACGATGCAGTAGGAAAATCAGACAAAACCAATATAATGTGGTTGGTTCTATTAAACCAGTATAAAGTTCTATGGGAAACAAGTGAATTTGTCTAAACAGGCAAAAAGTATAGACTTGTTGGTCATTTAGAAAGTAACATGTATCGCTGGGTGGTAGTTCTATCATTTCTGTAACATTAATAAGCACAAATAACTGGATGAAAATTAATTTATGCTGTGGGGGAGCACATTATTAAAAAGGACAAAATTTTTAAATGCCTAAAAGAACTGGAATCAAAGAACAACGCTGAGAATTCAATCTTATTCAAACCTATTTCAATCTGGAAGAGGCAGGATATATCCATTCCATTCTACTTTTGCTCAAAACTGTGGTTTTTAGATGAAAGAATATGCCATAAACTAATTTTGTCATTTCCTTAAGTTCTCCCAAATTAACACCAAGTGGGACAGCATGTGCGAGTGGAGAAGAATTGATTCTAAAACAAAAAAGAAACCCCAAACATTTAAAAATGAGCTCTAAGGGTGGGTCCATCAGCTTTTAAGATAAATGCAAATAGGTGAAGAAGGCAAATTCAAATAGTTAAAAATCTACACTAAATTTTGTTCACATAAAATTTATACCTATAAATACAAAATGTTTACTATGAGAACTCTGTATGTGCTCTAATTCTTATCAAAATACCATAATGGAATGTGCCTTCCCCAAAAGGAGAAGAGATACTTTTTTAAAAATTAAGTGTCAAAAATGGTGCTTCTAGTGGAATAGTTGGAAATAGCAAGATACAATCCTGCCTAATGAAAACATCAACTCAGTTTCTGAAGGGTTGAGTCAAGGGAAAAAAAGTTTACTTTCTAAATACTTTAACTGCTGTTTTATATTGCATGAGGTACAAGGGATCTACAAAGTTGCTTAATGTATGTGCTGATGTATGCTTCTGAAAATTTTATTAATTAGAAAATTAAGAATGCCTAAAATATGGCTAGTTGATATATAAAACTTGCTATAAGCCAAGTATCACACTTAGCTTTTCACTATTACAAAAGGCTGATAAAAAGGCCAACAAAATAATGAATAAATAATATGTACTTATTTTCTAAGTAATATTTATCAAACCTCAAATAGTAGAAATAACAAATACATATGAGACTTCATAGTAAAAACAAAATGAAATCTCACACTTCTTTTCTTTAGGTCATAGTAACTTACCGCTTAGAAGTAAAATTTTTTTCCAGATCTTCATTGTGAACCAGTCTTGTATCCCCAAACTGCCATGAGGACTGCAGATCGCAACTTACATCAAGCCGACACTGGTTAAGAGTATCATGTATGAAACTATACTCTCTAGTATTGGTGAAACAAGGTGATAAGTAAACTAAAGATAAAGAAAAGGGCAAATGGTTGGAATTTAAAAGACATCCTTGTACAATGACAATTTGTATCTGATAATAAGACACAAAATAACCAAGCACTTGAAATTTTCTTTAACATCTGGAGGTTAATAATTTATATTTAAGGTTTTATGACAGTAATGTAGACTTCCTACACCTGTTATAAATGAAAATATGGACTTTGTTCTTCTCCGCATACCTCTTGAAGCTCCTGAAAGTTGACAAATAGTACTATAATTCAGGTGACTCATTTTCTATTTAAGATGTACGCTGACTCTACAACATGTATTATTACACACATACCTGGGAGCTACTGTTAGCACATGAGTATTTCTTGTATTTTCCCCAAATTAAAAAAAACCCTATATACTAATAAACTATTTGGTTTATTAGTACTACTCGGACTTGCAAAAACACCAGAACATCTTTATAAACTGCTGACTGACACCATGGCATGAAAAAGAGGTAAAAACATTTTTCAGGACAAATAAGCAATGTTTTAAGCATGTCTATATTATTAAGTATACACACAAAAGGATTAAAACTATTTAAGAAAGAGGATTCAGAGGAAAGAAAGGAACAGATACAGATGACTGTTAATAAAGTTGCTGTCAACACTGAATTAGTGAAGATAAGCATACCTCATATTTAGTGCGGGTTTAGTCCCAGACTGCTACAGTAAAGCCAATGTCGTACTAAATCAAGTCAAACAAAATTTTTGGTTGTTCAGTGCATACAAAAAAGTTGTATGCACTATACTGCAGTCTAGTTAGGTGACCAATATATTGCACTGTATCTAAAAATGTACATACCTTAATTAAAAATACCCCACTGCTAAAAAATTCTAACCATTATTTGAGTCTTCGCAATCCATAATCTTGTTGTTGGTGGCTCATGACTGGTCAGGGTGGATGTGGCAATTTCTTAAAATAAGGCAGCAATGAAGTTTGCTACATTGATGTGACCCATCCTTCTACAAAGGATTTCTCTAAAGCATGTGTGGCTGTTTAATAATATTTTACCCACAGCAGAACATTCAAAATTGGAGTCAATACTCTGAAACCCTACAGTTGCTTTATCAATTAAGTTTATGTTAATATTCCACAACCTTTGCTGTTATTTCAGCAATCTCCACAACAGCTTCACCAGGAGTTGATTCTATCTCAAAAACAAAACAAAACAAAACAAAACAAACAAAAAAACCCACTTTGCTCACCCACATAAAGCAACTCTTTATCCACTGAAGTTTTATTTTGAGATTGCTGCAATCTAGCCATATCTTCAGGTTTCATTTCTAATTCTAGCTCTTTTTTCATGTCCACCATGAGCATTGAAACCAATTTATTCCAAACTCCTGTTAATGCTGGTATTTTGATTTCTTCTTTTGAATTACAATATTCTTAATGGCATCTAAAAATAAAATCCTCTCCAGAAGGTTTTCAATTTATAGATGCTGGGTTAGCAGGCATGAAAATAACATCAGTCTCATTGTTCACCCCCATCAGAGCTTTTGTATGATCAGGGGCACTATCAATGAGTGACAGTACTTTGAAAAAAAAATCTTTTTTTTAAGTAGGTTTCAACAGTGGACTTAAAGTATTCGGCTATGTTATAAACAGATGTGCTGTTATCCAGGCTTTGTTGTTTCATTTATGGAGCACAGGCAGAACAGATTTAGCACAGTTCTTAAGGACTGTAGGAATTTTGGGACTGTAAATGAGCATTGGCTTCAACCTAAAGCCAGCTGCATTAGCCCCTAACAAGATAGTCAGCCTGTCCTTTGAAGCTTTGAAACGAGGCAATGACGACTTCTCTCCAGCTATGACAATGCTAGATGGTATCTTTATCTAATATAAGGCTGTTTTGCCTACAATAAAAATCTGTTTAGTGTTGTCCCCATCTTTAATTATCTTAATTAGATCCGTTGGATAACTTGCTGCAGCTTGTTATTTCACCTTGTAATTTTATGTGATGGAGAGCAAGCTTCTTTCCTCAAACCCATGAATCAACCCCTGCTAGCTTCAAACTTTTCTTTGCAGCTTCCTCATCTCTCTCAGCCTTCAAAGAATTGAAGAGTTAGTGTCTTGCTCTGGATTAGGCTTTGGCTTAAGGAAATGTTGTGGCTGGCTTGATCTATCCAGACCACTTTACTTTCTCAACATTATGTGTTCACTTTTAATTTCCTCCAAGAACTCTTCCTTTGTGTTCACAACTTGGTTAACTGGTGCCAGAGGCCTAGCTCTCAACCTAGCTTGGCTTTTGACATGCTTCTCAAAGCCTTATGGTTTCTAGCTTTTGATTTAAAGGAAGAGGCATGTGACTCTCCCTTTCATTTGAATAGTCAGAGGCTGTTGTAGGGTTATTAACTGAACCAATATCAATACTGTTGTGTCTCAGCGAACACAGAGGCCTGAGAATAAGAAGAGAGATGAAGGGAAAAACCATATGAGCGTTCAGAACAGAAAACACATTTATCAATTAATCTCTCTTACACAGGCATGGTTTGTGGCATCTCAAAAATGATTACAATGGTAATATCAAAGATCAATGATAACAGAGCTCCATAAAAATATAATAAAGTCTAAAGATTTTAAGAATTATAAAAACATGATATTGAGACATGAAGTGAGCAAATGCTGTGGGGAAAAATGGTGCCAATAGGCATGATAGTAATACCCATTTCATCCCTGATGGGCGTAATTTGTGGCTTGTATGTATTTTTCTTTGTCAGTCTTGCTAGAGGTTTGCCATTTTAAAAAATGTTTTTAATCAAACAGCTTTTTATTTCATTGATTTCCCTTTCTTCTGCTTGATTTGGGCTTATCATGCTCTTTTTGTAATTTCTTCAGGTAAAAGCTTAGACTGATTTGAAACCCTTCCTATTCTCTAGTGTAAGCATTTAGTGCTATAAATTTGTGAGCAATACTTTTCCCTCAAATTTTGACATGCTGCATTTTCATTTCTGTTCAGTCCAATGTTATCTTTAATTTCTCTTGAAATCTCACGAATATTTAAAAATGTGTTGTTTACTTTCCATGTGCTTGGAAACATTAATTTCCAGTTTGCATGTGGTCAGAAAACAAAGTCATGACTTCAATTTCTTGAAATACGTGTTTCATGGCCCAACATACTATCTTGAGTATCAAATGAGAGCTTAAAAAAGTCTACTCTGCTGTTGATGGGTAATGTAAAAACGTCGGTTAGAGCCTGTGGGTTGATAGTGTTTACTTCTATGTCCTTGCTGACTATCAATTGTTGAGAGAGTAAAGCTAAAGTATTTAACTATAATTCTGTTTTTTTCCATTTCTCCTTTCAGTTTTCTCAAATTTGCTTCTGTATCTGAAGCTCTGTTGTTTGGTGAATACACATGTAGGATTGTTATTATTAGTGGACAGACCTTTTCATCATTATGTAATATCCCTCTTTCTTAATAATTTTCTTCTCTCTGAAGTATACTTTATGTGATGTTAATATAGCCATTCCTGCTTTATTCTGATTGTTTGCATAGTCTGTATTTCACCATTAGTTGACAATAAGCAATTGTCAACCAACCTGTAGTACTGTATGTGAAGGGAATTTATTGACAGTACATAGTTGTGTCAACCTCTATTAATATATTTAGATCATTTATATTGAACATAATTGATATGTTTAAGGCTTAAATCTGCCATTTGTTTATTTTTTCCACAGCTGTTTCTCTATTTCATTGTTCTGTATTCCTGTGGGTTACTTGGACATTTTCAAAATTCAATTTTCATTTATCTATGGTTTTTATTTAAAAGTTTTAATTCTGAGATATACAGATTCACATGGAGTCATAAGCTACAGTGCAGAAATATCCTATATCCCACCTACCCAGCTCCCTCCAATGGTAACTATAATGGTCTTAAATACTTCCTCTGTGTGCACTTAGATCAGTCATAGAATGTTATACTTTTTGCTCCAACTGTCAAACATAATTAGAAACCTCATGAAAAGAATGACTTACTGTATTTCTCTTTATTTTTACTCTATTGTTCTTTCTTTGTTCTTAATGTCTGCAGCTTCACTCTTTTGTCATTTTCTGTTTGGAGAACCTTGTTTAGCCATTCTTTTAGGGTGGATCTGATGAAAAATTCTCAGTTTTACTTTATCTGAGAATGTCTATTTCACTTCTATTTCTGAAGGATACTTTTAGCTGGTGACAGAAATACTTGTTTGACAGTTTTTTCTTCTTCCTACACTTGAAAAATATTGTGCCATTTCCTCTGGGCTCCATAGCTTCTAATGAGTCTACTGTCAATTTGTCTCCTATACACAACACTGATTTCTCTCAAATGTCAAGATTTTTTCCATCCTTAGTTTTCAGAAGTTTGATTATAATGTGCCTTAGCATGGATTTCTTTGGGTTTACCCTATTTAGGGGTTATTCAGCCTTTTGAATGTACAAGTTTATGCCTTTTACCAACTTTGGAATATTTTCAGCCAATATTTCAAGTACTTTTTCAGCTCCACATTCTTTCTCTCTTCTACTTCTGGGACGCCAAGGACAAAGATGTTAGATCTTTTATTACTGTTCCATAGTCCCCTATAGCTCTATTAATTTTTTCTGTATTGTTCAGGCTGGGTAATTTCTATTGTTATACCTTCAAATTTGATGATTCTTTCCAATGTCTTCTTGATTCTTCTCTGGATACTATCCAAATAACTTTTTATTTAAATTACTATATTTTTCACTTCCAAAACTTATACTTGGTTCTTTATTATACTTGCCATTTCTTTGCTGAAATTTTGTAGTTTTCATCTGTACAAGAGTGTTTCTAACTGTTGAAACATGGTGGCCACTTTAAAAGCCTTGTCAGATAATTCCAATATTTGTTTCATCACTGTGTTGGCATCTACTGATTATCTTTTCTTATTGAGATTTTCCTGGGTGGTGGTAAAACAAGTAATTTTTTAATTACATGTTGGTCACTTGGGTATTGTCAAGAGCCTCTGGATCAAGTGTAATCTTGTGCTTTAACATGCCTCTACTAAATCTGAGCTGGTAGAATAAGTGCCACTAGGGAAAAGGGGGTGGCGGTGAAGACTCTTCACCATCAGACAAGGTTGAAGTCCTGGCTTTCCACGGGGTCTCCACTGACACCTGGGGGGATGCCTTGTTACCATGGAAAAGGGCTAGAAGTCCACCTTCTTACTCACCCTCCACGGACGCTGCTGGAGGGGAATGGATAGCTTGTTACTAGTGGGTATCTAGATTTCCATGCTCCCACTTCATCTTCACTGACTCTACTCTCAGTGAGAAGGATGATTCATCACCACAGGGCAGGGGTGGAAATCCACTGACACTGCAAGGTCAGAGGATGGCAGGGAGGAGAACTTGAGGAAAGACACAGGTGGAAGCCTATGCCTATACTACTTACCTTTGCTGACAAAGGTATAGGAACTATGTTTTTTTACCCCTAGTGTTTTATAGGAGTAGGGTGTTTATTGTCAAAACAGGCTTCTATCTCTTTAGAATGTCCCTTTCCCAGTCCTCGGCAAGAGAGAACAGACTTTTCCTGGCATTTTTTGTGGCTGCAAATGGTACTCCTGAGTTGTGGGCATACTATCTGAGACAGAGGAAACAAAGGAAATCAAGAGATATGTCATTTCTTGAGTCTCAGGGTCCCTAGCCAGTCCATCATCATCTCTCCACCTCTCAAAGTCTTCTTATGTTTGTTTTGTCTATGATGTCCAGAGTGTTTAGGTATACTTAGTGAGAGGGACAGAAGACATGTCTATTCCATTTTGTATGGAAACAAAAGTACATGTGTGTTTAAAGCATTAAAGGCCTGACTTAAGCTAATTTTATAGTCAAAATAGAAGATAAAACATAAAGAAAGAATCAGATAAATGTAGTAACCCCATTTTCCACAAAAATATTACCTTTCCTAGACGTCCTCCTGATCTTGGGAATGGTAAATTTCTTCAAAGAATGGTCTTCTACACCAGTACTTAATAAAGGTTCACTGGTTGAGTTCATTTTCCACAGTGTCTTGTGTTTAGCAATCTTCTTCATTTCCATTTTTTTGTTGTCCTAAAATCAACCCAAAGTTATTAAGCAAAACATCAATAAATATATACGAGGCAATGGCAGTAGAATAATTTAGAAGTTCTTACATAGAATTAAATATTCTTGGTCACACTTGCAACAGGTTTCAATCTCAATTTGCCAGGTAAAATATTTATTTTGTAGTTTGTAATAGACTTTTTCCTTGTAATTCTTGTAACTGTAATTGGGTAACAAAGCCTCTGTGTTCCTGAAAAGCTTAACTTCCAAACACCAATTTTTCATTTTACTAACATTTGGTAAAATTCTTGCCAATTACTCTACCTCTTACAATATTTTTCCTAGACACTTCTGTGAACAGACAATATTGTCTATATCAGAATTTCTAGCTTTGGAAGACACTTATGAAAGTTCTAAGTGAACTACTGCATGGCTGTCCCAACAATTGATGGCCTTACACAGTCACTCATTGACTGTTGCTCCTAAACATCACTCTACAAATGGTTTAGACATCACATATTGTTATACTACTAGTGGTAACAAATTCTTTTCCTCCCTCCTTCCTTCTCTTCCTAACCCCTCCCCAATCACACTGATTGATTCTTAACCTTTCATGTAGAACTCATATTGGATATCAAAGAAAAGCTACAGAGCCCATATACGTGTAAAAAATATTTTTCATACCCTTTCATAATACAATTCATGGGCCTCCTGATATCTACCAACTACTTAGCTCAAATATTAGCCAACAATCCAAATTAAGAGCTGTCAAAATTCCACAGAAAGATCACAATGGGTAAGATTCCACTGAAGGTTTATGGATCTTCCCCCCAATCCACACTCCTCTTCCCTTTATGAAAGGTGATCTTGCTGTCTCCCAAACAAGTGTGGATCAGAATAGGGAATGGACAGACATCTCTAGAAAGAGAGGAAGATCACTCTTTCTCTCATCTAGCCACTAGTAGTGTTGACTCCTAATAAGAATACACTTAAGATCTTTACCAGCTCCAGAGACAACTACCAAGACGGCCATAGTCATCTGGTAGTTCTGTAAGAGAGAGAAAGGAGAATAACTTTGGTTCGCAGGTTCATGCTCAATCCACTGAGCTACACTAGCCGGGGCAAGAATAACTTATTTAGATTAATTTATTTGACAAAAAACTCTTCAATTAATCTTGATCTATACTTACTGCAGACAAAGGTATAGGCATACAATCATCCATTGAATATGCTTAAAGAGCCACATGCTGTGACAGTCCTTACTGCTTTTAAAGACAGTCAAATTATATTTTCTAGAAAGCGGAATGATACTTCAGACATATGGTTTGTTATGAATGTTTCTCTAGTAGTAATAAGTATCTATGGAATTCAATTTGTTTAGAAGGACTATCTCAAATTAAGAATAAAACAAGGATACCCACTGTCATTGCTTCCTTTAACAGTATGCTAGAGGTGCTCACAATGGCAGAAGAAAAAAGTATATAGGAACTAAAAAAGCTAAAGGGGAAAGTAAAGGACTAGGGAATTTCTGGGAGTGAGAGTGAGTCTCAGCTTGTAAAAGAAAGCTTAGACTCACATACTATAGTCAGACTAAGAATAAATTTTACTCAGAAAGGCAAAAAAATCATAATGGTTCAAATTTTGGTTCTACCACTAATTAACCATTTCATAATACCTAATGTCTCTGAGACTAATAATAGTATCAAGAACCTGACATGGTTGCAGAAACTGGTACACAGAAACTCCACACAATTAACCAGTAACCTTGAAGCCTATACTATGGAACCAAGTTATACAGAGTTTGTTGGAAAGCACAGTACTGTAAGGTTAACTAGGTTAGAAGGCAAGTGATGTTGGTTCTGATTCTAGCTCTGAAAACCCTGGAGAAGTACTATCCAGAAATGAATCAGTGGAAAAGGAATAAATCCCTTTTATGTCAAATAGCCAAGTCAGAAGCACTTTTTCCTCTCAAAGTCCATTTAAAAGGGATATTTGTATGGAGATTACTAAGACTAAAATTAAAAATCAAACACCTGAGTGCTTGAGACTTCAAGTGCTAGATTAGCAATTCTTCAAGCGCTAGATTAGCAATTGCAACATTTTTTACCTAATTACTGTAAGAGTCTTTCATAACAGTACCTTGTAAATAGAAATAAAAACACAACAGTAGTTAGTACTTCAATTGAAAGCCCTAGAATTGTAATAGTAAGACTTAACTACTATCAGTTATGAAAAGGTTTCCTCAGGATGATTATAGATACATGAAGCATTATTAAGTTTTTTAGGTTCTCTTTCAAACTTTTACATTAATCAGCTTGTTGACTTACCTTTAATATCTCTAAACATCTGCTCTCTTTTTGACAAAATAAACAATGCCTCAGTTTCAGGCTATTTTCTGGCAAATATATTGTTCTAACTTATTTTTACTATTACCCTTTATTTGTGCTAATACTTATTTTCCATTTATTTTCTATCCCCAAATATACTTAAGTAAAAATAAGTCTATTTTAAAATATCGAAGAAATTTTTGTAATGATGGTATGTGAATATGACCAAAATCATTCCTCTTTCAGTAATATCAGGAAAGAGTTCTGAAGAATAAATGATGAATAAATGATATTCTTGGAACTTTAGTCACAAACACAAATTCTGAGCTCTTGAGAGTTCTAAACAGTTGAGACTAAGAATTACTTCTAATAAAAGGTTAAGTCATCATACATATGATAAATATACACTTAATGAGATCAAGTCTATTGATTAAGTCCATTAAATGTATATTTATTTTATCTATACATATTTGAGTCCAAATTTTCATTTGATAGATCAGGGGTTGGCAAAGTATAGTTTGTGGACCAAATCTAGCCCACTACCTGTTTTTGTAGGGCCCACACGATAAACAACTGAAAATCAAGAATAATATTTAATGTCACTTAATTATATGACATTCAAGGTCCATACTTTAATGGAACACAGACACACCTATTCATTTATGTATGGTCTATGGGTGCTTTCCTTTTAGAAGGAATATAGCTGAATAAATGACATAGACACTATAGCCCACAAAGACTAAAATACTTACTATCTAGCCTTTTACAGAAAAAGTTTGCCAGTTCCTGTTATAGATGAAGCAACTAAGTGTCAAAGAACTGAAACAATGAAAACTAGGTCTCATGACAGCGATTTTAGGGCTTTCTCCTCCTACACTCACACTGTCTTTGTAATCATCTCTTCACTATACTCTGAATTTCGTCCCTACTCACTTTGCTTCTCTCCATCCTGCTCAACATTTAACCAGGCTGAAACCTCATCATTTAAAAAACAAAATAAAATCTGCCTGAGTCATATTTACCTTTATCTATGTCACTTCCTCCTTCCTCCTCACTCTTTAATTTCTACCTCCATTACACTACCTGAACAGCAATCTTTAGTCACTCATGTCCACATTACAGTCTCTTATTCACATTAGTACATTTCTGGTTCATATCTTACTTGGCTTCTCTACCTTTGATACTTGACCAATCAGCTCTTCCTGAGATTTGTGATTTCATAATTCACTTTACAGTCACTTCTCAGGTACTGCTTCCTTAGACTCTTAATAACTCATTTTCATTTGTCCTTTTCTATTGTGTTTTAACTGTTTTTACTTACATAAAAAATTCTCTTAATTTTTTTAGTATTTTATCAAACTAATCTTTGCAAACAATAAAAACAGAACCTGGTGGATTTAATGTGCATTTCTTTCACTTTTGGGTAAGGCTGAGTCATCTTGTACAATTTTTTGTGAATCACTTGGTCCTACCTTTTTCTCCATTTTTTCCCCTGCAAGTAAGATGGTCTTTTAGTTAATAGTTTGTAAGGACTCTACATGAAGAGAAATTACTTTATAATTTGTCATAAATGTTGCAATATTTTTGTCTTTTGTTTATGGGGTTTTCCTCCCATAGTAGAACTTTTAATTTTTGTGTAGCCTAATTTCTCAAGCTTTTAATTCTACTGGATTTTGATACTATCACCAAGGGTGTATGACAGTTCCATTTGTTATGCATCTGACTGACACCTGATACTGATATACTTTAAATTTTGCAAATCTGATAGATGCAAATATCTCATTGTGGTTATTCTTAATTTCTCTGATTTTTGATGAGACCGATCATCTACTGAGCATATTCACTAGCCATTTATGTTTTCACATCTGTGAAATGCCTGTTCAAGTGTTTTCTATGAGGCTGTTTATGTATTTGCAAGACATCTTTTCAAGATACTCTTTATCAATTATACATGTTGCAAATAATTCCCCCTACTTTCTGAACCTGTCTTTTCATTTTTGTGAACAGAAATATTTAATTTTAATGTAGTCAACATTATGAAGTTTTCCTTTACATTTTGTGTTTTTTTACTTTTCACAAACTTAAAAATAATTCTCCTGAAGGTCAATAAAGACAATCCCCACATTCTCTTCTAAAAGTTTTATAGATTTGTCTTTCACCTTTAAGTCTTTACTCTGCCAGAAATTCATTTTTGTCTAAAGCAAGTAAGAAGGGTTCAATTTTTCCATGTGAGTATCCAACTTCACTGGCATTTATTTGAGCAATCTTTCTTTTCACTATCAACAGTATCATCTCTGACATACATTATCTTTCCACATATGCATGAATTCCAGTTTCAGGCTATTTTGCTCTGTTTTACTGCACCCCTGTACAAACACCATCACTATAAATAAATCTTGATATACGGATGGGGCATAGTCAAAAGGAAAAACAAATTTTGTTCTTCCAAAGCATCTTTGCTCTTATGTACACATTTTACAATAAAATAGCCTAATAAAAATTTATTTAGGTTTTAATTGGAATTTCACTAAGTCTACTGATCATTTTTGGGAGAAATGACATTGCTATATTAGTCTGTGAACATGGTATATCTCACTTATTCATGTCATAATATTGATTAGTAAAATTTAATCATTTTTCCCCATGAGGGTTTTATCCATTTCGAAGAATTTATTCTAAGAATTTACAATTTTTAAATTACAACACATGGTATATTTAAAAGTTACATTTTATTCCCTCCTATTATGTTTAAAATGGTGTTGATGATAATAATAGTAATAATGGCCAACATTTACCTGTAACGCTAGGTACCAGACACTTATCTAAGTGATTTAGATATATATTGATCAATTTAATGTTCCTACTTTCCCTACGAGATACCCTTATTTTGAATTAGAAAATGAAGTGTAAGGAAGTTAAATAATGTGTCCAAGGGCACGAAGCTAGGAAGTGCTGAATTATAATCAAAGCCAGATAATGTCTTAGTTTTGTTTTTTCCTTTGTTTTTCCTTATATCACTTGTTTCTTCTGCTTTAATTACTATACTGGCTAGGAATTTTAATATATGTCAAATCTGTCAAATACAGATGTCCTCTAGTATGCAAGGTCTGTCCAGAAGATATCCAGACATATAATATGAAAAATAGGTATTTATTCAAAAAGATACAAGATACAAGAAACACTGTACACAGGACAATGACTCCTCAGTCCTCTTCAAAGTAGGAACCTTGGGACCTCATAGAGTTCTCCCAGTTGCCATCAGCTGCCCCACTGTGTTTTCCTGAATTTCATCAACAGTGTAAAATCTCTTCCCTTTCAAAGGTGATTTTAGTTTTGGGAAAAGCCAGAAGTTACAGGGTGCCAAATCTGGGTTATAGGGGGTCTGAGTCACCTGGGTGATATGATATTTTGCTAAAAAACTGCACAAGAGGTGATGCATGAGCGGTGCATTATCATGATGAAGCTGCCAATCTCCAGTTGCCCATAGCTGCAGCCTTCTGAATCATCCACTCAGTTTCTGCAGAGGAATGTTCTAGTCCAACACAAACTTTGAGACAGACCTGTTGCTCTACTTGCTCAGTCATTTTGAATGTGAGGGACACACAATACACATGCTCACTCAACGGTGTCTACCGATCTCCACTGACTAGTCAGTGAAGTTGCCATTGTTCATGTATTCTCACTCCGGTCCACTCTCCTTGACTGCCAGGTTACATCGATATGATATGAACTGTTCCTGTTATATTAACAATGGTTGAACATTTCCTGGACAGACCTTGTATGCATGGGATTGGCACTAGGACCCCTGCTTATACCAAAATCTGTTAAGATGCTAGCCCTTACTGGTGGGGCTCTGAGAGCTGGGCATCATATTGTGAACCAAAAGGTCACCCAATTTGATTCCTAGTCACAGCACATGACTGGGTTGTGAGCCAGGTCCCTGGCTGGGGCATGCGAGAGAGGCAACTGATTGATGTTTCTCTCACACATCAGTGTTTCTCTTCCTCTCTTGCTCCCTCCCTTCACATCTCTCTATAAAAATAAATAAAATCTTTAAAAAAATCTAGAAGACGCTCAAGTCCCTTACAGAAAACTGCACAGTATTTACATATAACCTACATACATCCTTCCATATACTTTAAGTCATCTCTAGACTACTTATAATACCTAATGCAAGGTAAGTGCTATGTAAATCATTGTTATACTACATTGTTTAGAGAATAATGACAAAAAAAGTTGGCACATGTTCAGTACAGATGCAACCATCCTAGGCCTAACTACAAAATACGTGTCAGCAACAATGTAACCTTTTTTCCTAATGTTTTTGATGCACAGTTGATTAAAATCTGGAGATATGGAAGCCACAGATAGAGGGCTGACTGTATAAAGTGATAATGACAGGCACCTTGGTTTTTTTCCTCATTTAAAAAAAAAACCCTCACCCGTGAACATTTTTTTCACTACTTTTAGAGAGAGGGAGGTGGGGTGAATGGAGAGAGACAGAAATGTCAACGTGAGAGAGAAACATCAATTGGCTGCTTTCTTGTACATACCCTGAACATGATTGAACCCGCACCCACAGCTTGGGTATGTGCCTGCCCAGGAATAGAACCTGTAACCTTTCAGTCCACAGGATGTTTCTCCAACTAACTGAGCCACACCAGGCAGGGGTCTTTCCCTTCATTTTTAAGGGAACATTTTAATTCTTTTGCAGTTGAATGATAAATTCTGTTTTTGTGGTTGACATCCTGTAGACATAAGGTTAAATTTTCCTGGTTATAAAATTCCAGAATGAAATTTTCTCTTAGCATTCTGAAGATATTATCCCATTACTTAGTGCTATCCGCTACATTTTAGAAATCACCTCTAATTTAATTGTCATTTGTTTTATAGAATATCTTTTTCTCTGGCAGGTTTAAAAATTTTTGTCTCGATATTCTGCATTTTCATCATGATGCTGTAGTCTTAAGATTCTGATGAACTTCTTATATCTGACGTTTGATATCTTTGAAGTTATATAAAATTCTCAGCAACATCATCTGTTTTTTAAAAACTGTATTTTAGTATGTACACTATTAGGTGTCCTGATTTTCCCTCTTTACCACCCTCCGCCCAGCACCCCATTCCCTCAGGAAATCCCCATACCCATGTCAATGTCCATGGGTCCTACATGAAAGTCCTCTGGTTTCTCCACTTCCTATACTGTCCTTTACATCCCATGGTTATTCTGTAACTACCTATTTGTATTTCTTAATCCTCTCACCTCTTCACCCATTGGCCCACAATTCCCTCCTACCTGGCAACCATCAAAACACTCTTCATATCCATGATTCGGTCTCTGTTCTTCTTGTTTGCTTAGTTTGTTTTTTAGATTCACTTGTAAACAGGTATGTATTTATTGCCATTTTATTGTTCATATTTTTTTCTTATTTTCTTAAATAAGTCCCTTTAACATTTCATATAGTAATGGTTTGGTGATGATGAACTCCTTTAGTTTTTTTCTTCTCCAGGAAGCTCATATTTATCTACCCTTCAATTATAAATTATAGCTTTGCTGGGTAGAGCATTCTAGGCTGTAGGTCCCTGCTTTTTATGACTCTGAATATTTCTTGCAATCTCTGCTAGCCAGCAAAGTTTCTTTTGAGAAATGAGCTGACAGTCTTATGAGAACTCCTCTGTGGGTAACTAACTTCTTTTCTCTCACTGCCTTTAACATTCTCTCTTTATCTTTAACCTTTGGCATTTTAATTACAATGTGTCTTGGAGTGGGCCTCTTTGCATTCATCATGTTTGGGATTCTCTGTGCTTCCTGGACATGCATGTCTATTTCCTTCACCACAATAGGAAGGTTTTCTTCCATCGTTTTTTTCAAATGGATTTCCAATTTCTTGCTCTTTCTCTTTTCCTTCTGGCACCTCCATGATGCAAATGCTGAACCTCCTGAAGTTGTCCCAGAGGCTGCTTCTTATACTATCCTTGTTATTTAGATTCTTATTTTCTTCTTGTTTTGACTGGTTCTTTTTTTTTTTCTTTAAGTTGTAAATCACTGATTTGATTCTCAGCCTTATCCGCTCTACAGTTGTTCCCCTGTAAATTGTTCTTTACATCAATTATGGCACCAGCTTGCCAGCTCTGTGGGGGGAGGGTTTAGAAAAGAAACAATGGCTTCTTCTTGCCTTGATGCCAGACACTTCAGTCTCTCCCTGTATACCACTGGGGCCTTTCGAGGTGCTACCCCAGTGCTGGAGCTCAGAGGGAGTGATTATTCTGAGTTAGTGAATCCATATGTGGGTTCTTTAAGAGGAACTGCTTGGGACTCCAGAAGTTTTTTCCACTGACTCAATCCTCACTGGTTTTTGCAGCCAGAAGTTGTGGGGACCTATCTTCCAGGCCCTGGAACTCTGGGCTGGGGGACCTGTTGTGGATCTGGGATTCCTTGCTCCTGAGGATTATATTTCCTGAATTTTTAACCACCATACATAGGTGAGGGGCCAGCCCATTCTACATCTGCATCCCTTCTAGTAGTCTGGATGGATGTGATTTCTTTTAATTCCATAGTTGTCATACTTCCATTCAACTCGATTTCTGATGGTGATGGCTGTTCTGTACCTGAGTTGAACTGTGATGTGGTTGTGTGAGGAGGTGAGTCACGTCTGCCACACTGCCATCTTGACCAGAAGTTCCACAACTTTATCTTTGAATATGGTTCTATTTACTTAGAATAACACTTTCTGTTATGTATGTTAAAACTTCTACCTGTATTTTTCAAGTTTCTTAACTAATTCATATTCTTTATCGCTTCCCTAGAATGCCTTCTCAATAAAGTTGATTTAAAAATCAGTTGATTTTATACAGACACAATATACACTGGGGAGGAGGGAAAATAATGTGGTATCTGTGTTTGCATTATACAGTTTATAAATGAAGCTTCATTAGGGTTCATTATAACACTCTTATTTTACATATGCTTAGATTGTTTATTATGCTTGAAAAACAATAATGTAAATGTAACGGTGTTTGCCTACCTATGTATAAATTATCTTTGAAAGAAATCAGTAAATTATAGAGAAGCACTTGGTGATTTAGGAATGAGGAGGAGAGCAATTTATCAGTTTATACGGATAACCAGAACTCTCATGTATTTTTGGTCATCATATAAACTGGTACAGCCACTTTAGAGAGCAAAGAAATAATAAAGTGAAGAAATAAAATGGGAGTCATTATAGTCAGGCTGCAAAATTACTAAAATCAAATAGATCGAGGCATGAGGAGATGGTTCTATTCTTATTTTAACTAGCCTGAAAACTTGAAAGTTTTGAACTTTCCGAACCTGTTCACAGGTTAAGACCATTTGACATCCATTATCCAGACTGCCAGTCACTTCGAGCAGGGGTCCCAAACCCTCAGGCTATGACCCATTAGGACCCCAAGCTTTACTCTTCTCATCAGTTTTCAGAAAGTTTGAAAGTTGTATTGTGAACTACAAAATTTTTTGCCTCCTATACCTAAACTTCTCTCTTCCACTTTCAGGTTCCGTTTACTTTTTCTCTGTGGTCCTACTTGTAGGCTTATACAACAAATGTTTAAATTTTTTTTCTTTATTTTTTAGAGAGAAAGGAAGGGAGGGAGAAAGAAAGAGAAACATCAATTATGAGAGAAACATTAATCAGCTGCCTCTCACATGTGTCCCAACCATGGACTGGCCCACAATCCAGGCATGTGCTCTGACTGGGAGTCAAACTGGTGACCTATCACAGGCTGGCATTCAATCCACTCAGCCACATCAGCCAGGACTTAAGGTGTTTTTTTTTTTTTTAGAGGCATTTAAATCCTAACTCTGATTGTATGTATCATGGAAACAGTAACAAACTGTAATCAGTAAAAATCTAAATGACTTATTATAACTAGCTTCATGCTTATGTCTTGATTTCAGGATACTACTACTTACTCCTTGATTTCAGGATAATGCTAAAATACCACAATAACACTACTAATTTCATGGTAATATCTGTGGGGTACACTAATCTATATATTAAAACGCTACAAATTCTTTAAGAAAGGTACTTTTTATTAGACATTCAGCAAAATTTGTGATGGCTTCCAAATTCTAGATTCTTTTGTTTCTCCAAGTTAAGCATTCAAGAAAATAATAAGGTATTTAAAATAGACATTGTAGATATATTTTTAAAAATATCATTACTATACATTTTAAAACATTTAAACAGAACATTTCACCCTTTACTGATGTTATTTGCCTATGTTTTACTGAAGTGCTTTAATAAACTGTCATTGCCCAAGAGACCTAAAGAAATAAAAATAGAGAAAATAAAAAGAAATTGGGGTAATTATACTCATGAAATCTAAGGAAAATAAGGATGAGACTGCATATAATGAAATGCCAAATAATGTGGGAACTAGAAATTCTGAACAATTTGATAGTGATAGTCTATATCCTTACAAATTTCCATGATGTTCATGCTGGCATTCACTTAGAATATCAATGGTGGTATAAAATATTTAGTAATGATTAACATATACATTTAGAAATTAGTGACATTTGCATGTCTTTTATAATTATACCAAGTTAAAGGATAATTTTTAAGTCAGTACATTAATAAGAATCTGAAGGAAACATAAGTTAACACAACTGTCAAGTATAAAAAACACGTACGTATGCAGATATGAAAGTGAAAAACTATCTTTCAGTTTGACCAGAAAATCACTCAAGGAAGGATGTTAACACAAAGACACTTCTTCCTCAGTGGTGTCCCAGGCTTTTTGGAATAGGAAAACAGTGACAAACAAAACCCTTGGACTAAGGGAAAAGAATATGGCTATGAGGACATTAAAATTACAGAACACTACCAACTACAGGTTTTAACAAAGGGTACTGAGTCTGATAAGCTTTTCCATAAATTTGTGGGAGGTATTCCATTAAAAGGAAAACGAGAGACTTCTAGCCAAGTTGGCAACACAGGTAAACACGACTTGCCTCTTCACACAACCATATCAGAATTACAACTAAATTATAGAACTATCACTCGGAACTGGCAGAAATGAAGCTGAAGTCTGACAACTACAGAATCAAAGAAACCACCTTCATCCGGTCTGGTAGGAGAGGCAGAGACACTGAATTGGCTGGTTCCACATCCATGTGCTCTGGATAAGAATCTGGGAGGGATATTTTGAGGGTGAGGAGTCCCACACTCACACCAGGCCGCCCAGCCCAAGGTTTTCAGAGCCAGGAAGGTAAGTTCCCGTACCTTCTCACTGCAAATCCCAGCAGGAATTGAGTTGGTGGAAGAAACTTCTGGAGCTCCAAGCACTCCCTCTTAAAGAACCCAAACACAAGCTTACTCAGACTCACACTCTCTGAGCTCAGGCATGGGGTAGTAGCTTAAAAGGCACAAGCAGTGTATAGGGAGGAGCTGAAGTGGCAAGAGCTGGGGACAGCTTTCTCTCAGACAGAAAGGCAGCACAGCCACAGAGCCGGCAGGCAGGCACCTTTTCTGAGATTCCTAACCAGGCTAACACTGGTCCCACCCAGGTGTCCTGCAGATCACCTGAGGCTCTGTCCCACCCAAGTTACAGCTGTTAACAGTAGTAGCTTTTCCACATAAATGGCTAGTCTTGGCTCAAGCTTCACAACTTCCTAAATCCTCTCAAAGAAGCAACAGCAGGCCTCAGTGAGACTCCAGGCCCCATACACAGCTTGGCTTCACCTGGGAATCTCCAACCCCAGCACAAGTAGCAGCCATCTCAGATTGCTCTATAGTTCAGGCAGGGTGGCCAGGCAAAACAAAGGTGGGGGCTGACCTTGGCCTGCATCACCCAGGAAACTCCAGAACCTGCACACTTAGTGGACAGCTACAGACCATGTCAGAACACTAACACCCTGCCCCTGCGGAGCTGATCTTCTACGGAGGGCAAAAGTTCGTGATCAGTGGTCACAGCCAGTCCTTGCAATTGACTGACCTGGGTAAATACCTCCCATTGACCTGCCAACAGTAACCAAGGCTCAATTACAAGAGGAGGGCCCACACAAAAGGTGCACCTTGGGTACCCAGCTTGAGTGGTAGGGAAGGCTGTGCCACTGGACCCCTACAAGACACCTACTATATTAGGCCATGCTACCAAGACAGGGAGTTATAGAAGCTCTTTTTAATAATAGAAACAAACACAGGGAGGCTTCCAAAATGAGGAGACAAAGAAACATGGCCCAAATGAAAGAACAGATCAAAACTCCAGAAAAAGAGCTAAACAAAATACAAGCAATCTATCAGTTGCAGAGTTCCAAACATTGGTCATAAAGATGCTCAAGGAACTTAGTGAGGGCCTCAGCAGCACAAAAAAGATCCAATGAGAAATGAAGGACACACTAACTGACATGAAGAACAATTTACAGGGAAACAACTGTAGAGTGAATAAAGCCAAGAATCAAATCAACAATTTGGAACATAAAGAAGAAAAAAAGAACCAGTCAGAACAAGAAAAAAGAATAAAAAAAATGAGGATGGTATAAGCAGCCTCTGGAACAACTTCAGGAGGTTCAGCATTTGCACTATATGGGTGCCAGGAGAAAAGCAAAAAAACTGGAAATCTATTTGAAAAAATAATGAAAAAAAACCTCCCCAATTTGGTGAAGGAAATAGACATGCATGTCCAGGAAGCACAGAGAATCCCAAACATGATGAATGCAAAGAGGCCCACTCCAAGACGCATTATAATTAAAATGCCAAAGGTTAAAGATAAAGAGAGAATGTTAAAGGAAGTGAGAGAAAAGAAGTTAGTTACCCACAGAGGAGTTCTCATAAGACTGTCAGCTCATTTCTCAAAAGAAACTTTGCTGGCTAGCAGAGATTCCAAGAAATATTCAGAGTCATGAAAAGCAGGGACCTACAGCCTAGATTGCTCTACCCAGCAAAGCTATCATTTATAATTGAAGGGTAGATAAATATGAGCTTCCTGGAGAAGAAAAAGGAGTTCATCATCACCAAACCATTACTATATGAAATGTTAAGGGGACTTTTTTTTTTAGAGAGAATCTTTTTTTTTTTTTTAAGATTTTATTTATTTATCTTTAGAGGGGAAGGGAAGGAGAGAAGGAGAGAAAGATCAATGTATGGTTGCCTCTCATGTGTCCCCTGCTGGGAACTGCCCTGCAACCCAGGCATGTGCCCTGACTGGGAATCGAACTGTGATCCTCTGGTTTGCAGGCCTGCACTCAATCCACTGAGCCACACCAGCCAGGGATAAAGGGACTTATTTAAAAAAAGAAGATAAAAATTATGAACAATAAAATGGCAATAAATACATACCTGTTTTCAAGTGAATCTAAAAAACAAACTAAGCAAATAAGAACAACAGAATCGTAGATCAGGAGCATTTTGATGGATGTCAGATGGGAGTGCAGGATAAGGGAAGGGGTGAAGAGGTGAAAGGATTAAGAAGTACAAATAGGTAGTTACAGAAAAGCCATAGGGCCCTAGCTGGTGTAGCTCAGTGGACTGAGCGAGAGCCTGCAAACCAGAGGATCACAGTTCAATTCTACCCAGGGCACATGCCTGGGTTGCAGGCCAGTTCCCAGCAGGGGACACACGAGAGGCAACCATACACTGATATTTCTCTCCCTCTCTCCTTCCTTTGTCCTCTAAAGATAAATAAATAAAAATCTTAAAAAAAAAGCCATAGGGATGTAAAGTACAGTATAGGAAATGGAGTAGCTGAAGTATTTACATGAATGGTCTGTGAAACTTAAGAATGGTGTAGGGATTGCCTGAGGGAGTGGGGGTGCTGGGTGGGTGGGGCATGGGGGGCATGGGGGGCAAGGGGGGAGTACATTCAGGCAACTGTAATAGTATAATCAATAAAATGTAATTTAAAAAACGAAAAATTTAAATTAAAAAAGTCACATAAAAAAAAAAAACCGAAAATAACTAAATAAAAATTAAAAAAAAAAAAAGAACATCAGCCTAAGTTTAAAATTAACCCTAAAGATAAAAACAATCTTGGCCTATTAAAAAAAAAAACTAAATAACTGTCAATACTTTTTTTATTTACTAGAACCTATCCAGGATAATAACTCTGAATTTAATATGCAGAAATATGTATTTATTTGTGTGGATATGGCTGAAAGTCTTCAACTAATGTTACAATTAAACATAAAAATTCTTATTCTGCCCTCACTGGTGTGGCTCAGAGGACTGAGTGCTGGCCTGTGAACCAAAAGTTCACTGGTTCAATTCCCAGTCAGGGCACACGCCTGGGTTGTGGACCAGGTTCCCAGTGTGTGGCATGCAAGAGGCAACTGCACATTAATATTTCTGTCCCTCTCTGCCCCTCTCTGTCTAAAAAATAAAGTCTTTAAAAATTTTTGTTAAAAAAATGAATAATTATTCTTTGAAGTACAGAGACTGGCACAAATAACACCTCTCTCTTTTTTTTTTTTTTTTTACAAAATCTTTTACTACAAAATCATAAGCATTTAATTCTGTAACATAACAACATCATACCCAACCCATCGTATGACATTTTAGGTGAAATCTTCAAATTAAAACTATAAATGATCATGCCCACATCATTACCCTACCAACCACACCCAAACAGGCCTTTCTTCTGCTGGATGCCTATATCTCAGATTTTCTTCTTTAAACTACCCAGTGTGTGGGTTGGAAAGGCTTATAAAATAGTTGGGGAGAAAAAAGCTTCAGTTTTACCTCATTTTAACCAGTTTCAGGAGATGCTTACAGTGACTCATTTAAGAATACAAGTGTCAAGGAGTCAAGCCTACAAAATTATGTTCAGCTGTCAGTCGAAATGCCAACTTTCCCATTCTTTAGGAACCTCTGTATTTGAGGGCAGAAAATAGAGACGCAATTATCACCTTATATGATACACCAGCAACATTTGTTAGGGTATAAAATTATATTGGAAAATTAAGCAAGCTTGTTATGAATGCGTCAAATTAACACTTATTAAGTGGAGCACAGGGTGCCAGATGGTGAGTCAAGGTTCAACAACAGACCACAAGAGGAATTTAAATAGAGAAGTTTATTACTCACAGGTCCTTAAAATGCCTCAAGGGACTACTCAGGTAGGTCAAAGCACAGTGCAGAGGGAGAGAGAGAGGCATGACCTGGGGCACTGCCTTTATGAGGGTCTATGTGGAGTGAGCTGGGATTCCTGGGCCAGAGACCGACAGAACAACTCAAACCAAAAGAGCAGGATTCCAGTAAGCTACATGGGGGTCTTTTCTAAGGGGAAGACAATGGGAGACAGAGGAGAATGTTGATAACAAGGGCTGTTGGGGAAGTCATACCAGAAACTTCTATTTGCTTGTGATTCTGAGGGCTACTACTGAGGACGTGCACTCACGAGAGAGGCCTAGTCTTGGCGTAAGGTCACTGCAGACTGCTCAGCAAACAAAATGAATGCTGAGGTAGCAATGAAGTAGCTTAGCTAAACTCTCCATAAAACTTGAGGTTAAAAAAAAGCAGAGAAATGAAGTGATCAGTGTGGCAAGATCTGGGTATGGAATCAATTCCACTCAGTTAAATTCAGTTATTTAGGTAGTTGAGCTTTGAGTCAGTTTTTAAAGCTTTTAAAAAAATCTTGTACTGAAAAAGATCTTAACCGACACCTCTAGAAAAAAATATTATTCAGTAAGTTATCTGGGTGTACGATACTTTCCAACTATGGAACACTGGCTGGAACCAGGAACTAAAAAGCACCAGAAACTAAAATTCACATTGATGAAATTACCTATGTTTCTGGTCTTAGTGAACTAAGGGCAGTGGTTCTCAAATTATGGTCCCTAGATTAGCAGCATCAGTATAGCTGGAAACTTGTCGGCAACGCAAACCCTCTGGCCCCACCCTAGATCTACTCAATCAGAAACCCTAGGAGTTGGGTCCAGCAGTCTGTGACTTGAGCCCCAGCAGTCAAGTTCTCTGGGTGATTCTGATGTAAGCTATGTTTGACATTTATAGTTGGATAATTAAAGGTGAGAAACGCATCCAATAAACTACATAAAAATCATTTCTTTTAGCCCCTTCTTCTTTTTTATTTTTATTATCAGCAATCTCTTTCAACCAGTGTCACAATGAGGAGAAAGAAATATTCTTAACCAGGAAATTCACTTTCTGGCTTAACACTCCTGCAGAGAAAGAATCAAAAAGAAAGAAAAGAAAAGAAAAAGGAAGAGAAGAAAAGAATGTGGTTTTGCCTTTTGGGGATGAAATGGAGACAGGCATTTAATTCATTTCGTAAGTATTTACCAAGCAGCTACGCCTTGTTTCCAGGCACTCAGCAAGAAGGAAAGACAAGGAAGTAGAAAAGTACCGTGAAGGCCATCAACAATTTTTATCCTGGGTGTCATTTAGTGTAATACTAGTAACAGAGATTGCCTATTCCTGGTGTTCACATAGGCAGTAATACTCAATTGAAGAATAAGATATTTATATTAAAGCAATGGACTAGCAAAGCAAAAAAAAAAAAAACACCCAAAAAACAAAAAACAAACCATGGTTCATCCCTAATACCCTAGGGTTAATGTTTCACAAACTTTAACATATACCAGAATAACTGAGAGGGCTTGTTAAAACACAGATTACTGGGTTGCACTTCCAGTTTCCAATTCGGTATGACTGACTGAATTGAGGCCAAGTAATTTCTATTTCTAATAAATTCCCAAGTTACTCTGATTGTTAGAGACCACATTTTGAGAATCACCAAGCTAGATCATCCAGCCCAATAAAATTTGGGTACTCCAGGAAGGAAAACAACTAAGGATTACCAGCACATTTTTTAAGCCTTATTCATTTATACCTGTTGCTGAGATTTAGTTTGTTAACCTCAGGGCAAGGAAAGTAGCCAAGAGAGGGATTACCTTTTAAACAATGCGGTTTAACTATTTTATCACAATAACCTATGTCCAGTTGTCTATGTTGGATCTACCAACCTCCACTATGAGGGGCTTCCTAAACTAGAAGCAAAAGCTAGTACTCAAAGATTTTCATGATTTTGTGGTGACTCAAAAGTCCTAATTTTGTTTAAAGTCCTAATGTCCTGTTCTATATGGGTAGATTTCTCTAAAAATTTGGGGCAGACTCTCCCTCCAGGTCCAAGAGTATCCTATATCTAATTACACACAGTCAAATGAAAGGAAAGTTAAAAGTAATTTACATGCTTTAAAGACTATCCCAAGAGTCTAAGCTACGGAAAAGAGTATTTCCAGTCTAGCTGCTTTTCATCAGGGGAATAATTAAAGTTAAGGGGTCCCCGGGTTTCCCTTTGGAGTCTAGGAGCTTGAGTAAAAATAGATCAGGTTCCACAAAGGTCCAAGGTCATCCTAGTTACAGAGAAAGGTGAGGAAATATTTTCCATATTTAAATTTGAGAAGGTTAAGAATTGACAATTATTCAGTCTTCTTTCATTTCATCAATTTTTCACTAACTCGATCCTCCAGTCCTAGTCTTCTTCAGCCTTAAATGCCCAAGTTCTGACTGGCGTGACCAAAATAGAACCACTCTACCTACCACAGAGTGAACAAAGGGTAACGTGCAACTTATTTCACAACAAGGAAAATAACCTGGATTACCTACCCTCCTCCTCTACATATCTTGTTTTATGTTTATAGATGAACACAATGAGAGGGTAGTTGTTACTATTAGTGAGCCCAAATATTGAATATAAAGAATACCTTCCTCTAAGTTACTGTATTGAAAACATAGTGAAAAGCAAATGAAAACAGCCAGAAAGAAAACCCTTTGCTAATTTACAGCCATTTCTTGTCCTCTCCATGCTGATATAAAGAGAGATGATTGCCTAGGGAAAGTCCTGGAAATTAGATGTGTTCCTAGAAGGGTGTAATATATGGAAGTTAAGTGTGCCAGGGGCCGCGAAAGATGAAGAATAGATCAATCAATAAAATCCCAAACTGAGCACGCTCTGCTCAGCAGATGGAAATTACATGCAAAAGGAGTTAGGGAGTTGTTATGAAAGCACAGGGATAAGATTAGTAGCTAATCTATTATGGCTATGAGACTTTAAAAGACATTAGGGAAATACAAAGGAATAATCAGATGATTAAAGATAATGACATAAAATTTTCAAGGGAATTAAAAACATAAAACTCTTGGAAAAAAAATAATAATAAGAGCACCTTGTTTAATCCTTGTAGAAAACCTATCAATTACCTTCTGTAACAAACAATATAATCTCTAAAACTGATCACATCTAAAAATCCACACAATTCATTTTATTAATGTAGGACAAATAACTATACAGGTAATACACAAGGCATTTCTTGGATTGAACCAACAATGAGTCAACCTTTCCTCCCACTCTGCATTGTTATCTAGTTAAAAACCAAGAGTAGCCCTCAGATTGCCCCCTAATCTAAAACTGTGCACTGAATAATTCTTGCTTTTCAAGATATTCCTCTCATTTTTAAATATTATGGTATCTTTTTGTGTTGGTCCAAAGAATTCAGCAATAGTTTCATTTTGTCCACATCTTGGTATGGAAAATATAGCTACCAGACATTATTCACCTATTATGGTTTGCTAAATCTAAAATAAGTAAATGTATGGCTGAGGCCAGAAAGATAAAGTAAAAAAATCTTTTTTAAAAAAGTTAACTATTTAATATTAGACTATGTAAATGAAGTGATGCCTAGAAAACACTAACACATAATTATAATTCCTAAATAAATTTATTTAATTATACATCCTTTTCATGAAAGTGGTAGAATATTCGTTTAAAATTTTAATTTTTCATATTTAAATTTGAGGTTAAGAATTGACAATTATTCAGTCTTCTTTCATTTCATCAACAAGCTAATAATGTGCATCCTTACTAATGATCTTACCAAGGATTGTTTTTAATATCATTTATCTATTTCTAACACTAAATTTATTTTAAGAGTCTACCTGACTTAAATAAATAACAGTTTTCTCAAATATTCTGTAGAAGTAGTTTAATCATGTAATGTCTAAAACATTGAAATAAACCTGGTGGGAATTACACCTAGTAGATGGACTGGGGATTCAAAGGACTTCAAAGACACATACAGGCAAAATCTGAATATGGAGTCCCAAGGAGAAAAGTACTGTAACTAGAATACTTTTCATATCCACACCCCACCCCCTGCCCAAGCAGAAAAATAAACTGGAATCATTTTTCTTTTTGATAGTATTCTTCCATTAAACTGAAATTTTAGTCCTACTTTTGGACAGTCACATTAAATATAAGGTGACCAAAAAAAGTAATTTGCCATCAGATTTCAAATTTGAAGCACATAATTATCCTTAATTTAGCATTAAGTCTTTTAGATTCCTTAAAGTTATCTGACATACTCATGTCATAGATTAAAGATAAATTTTTACAAGATTTATTTTTAGAGAGAGGGGAAGGAAGGGAGAAGGAGAGGGGCAGAAACATCAATGTGCAAGAGAACTGTACATTTCAAATCTGTAGCAAATAATTATCCTTAATTTAGCATTAAGTAGTTTAGATTCTTTTCTACAAGAAAATTATCTGACACATTCATGTCATAGATTAAAAATTAAAAATTTTAAAGATTTTATTTATTTTGGGGGGGAAGGAAGGGAGGAGAGGGGGGCAAAAACATCGATGTGCAAGAGAAATACCAATTGGTTGCCTCTCACACACCCCGGACTGGGAACCTGGTCCACAACCCAGGCATGTGCCCTGACCAGGAATTGAACAGACAATCTGTTGGTCTTCAGGCTGGTGCTCAATTCACTGAGCCACATCCACCAGGGCTAAAGGAAAGTATTTTCAGTGAGTCTGGTAAAGTCAGATCACCTGGTTCCAAATCCTATTCTCTCCCTGACTAAATATCCAACTTTGGACCAGTCATCTTCTCTCTCTTGTGCCTCACTTGTTTCATATATAAAAATGAGAAAGTTAACAAATATCTACTTATTTAATTCAGTTAGTCAATACTCTCCTGCTGTACTGATTAACTGAACACATGCAACACACAGAACAATGGCTGGCACAGGATACATGTTAGCTCTTGTTAGTACATGTTTAATCATATAGGAGGTGTAATTTTTGTAAACCTTACAGCTTAATGTTAATCATTTAACATTCCTTTTCTTTCTCAAAAATCTGCAAAGGCTTGATTTTTTCTTTAGCCTTAAGAGAGAACAAACATCCATAAAGGTGCTTGTATGTGTATGGGCAAAATACCCCACATGGGTAGGTATAAGTTTGGAAAAACTAAAATGCTAGGTTTAACTGACTGAAATAGGCTTGACAGACATAGGCAAACACACAAAAAAACAGGTTTTCTAGGAAGAGAGAAAGGCGGATTCATGGATTTTCTTTAAAATTTGTTGTGCTGCTATTCACTGAAATTGCTTCCTAATTCCTTGGCTAAATATGATTTCATACAAGACATACCACACAAAATGTAAAGGATGAATAAAACTTAAGACTACCATTTCAAGCTCAAAAGGCTTATAGACTTCTCTGACCACCACTACAATATGTAATTCTACTAGCAAAGAATTTAATTTTGTGCAAGTTTTGTCCCTTGATTTGTTTCATTATATTGACACAAAATTTGTGGCAATATTTTCATCTATTTATGTTAAAAATATTTGTTCGTATCTCCCTTTAAAGATAATTAGTTTTATGCTCATAGTTTCTGCTAAGATCCAACCTTAAAATGTTTATATGAACTTTAAGTGTTTCTCAAAACAAACCCTTACTTGTAAGCCACAAAACACTGACCTACCAAAAGAGGTCACAGTGCTCTACCTCCACCAGTAGTCTGCCAAGCCACTGCAGTGTGGCCACTGGGAGAGTCCAGTCTGCCTAAGAGAACCTGCTCCTGATGGCCATGCCATGGGGTGCCTTGATAAAGCTACACTGAACGCACTGCAGCCACACAGCGTCAGAAAGTAAAGTTTATTAGCCTCTCCTCGGAAGACTCTCCTGGTTCTTCAGAGCTTTAATGACCACTGTACCTACTGGGTTATATTTCACCACCACTAAATCTTATGTTTTTGAAGATGCCTTTGGGATGTCCAATGAAGACAGCTATTTTTATGCTGCTATTGCTGCAGTGGTTGCTGTTCATGTGGTGCTGGTCCTCTATGTGGCCTGGAATGAAGGCTCAGGGCAGTGGTGTGAAGGCAAACAGAATTAAAGTCAACATCACCTTTTGATAGCATTAAACTGATTTTTCTTAATGGAAAAAAAAAAGATGTTACTATAAGGTACAATTAATGCGGATTGAGGGAAGAAGTAAAGGACTGGCAGTTAAAAACCCAGGTTTGAGTACTGGCTCTCCTACTATCTAGCTATCTCTGTTTATAAAACTGAAATGAGTTCCTCTAAAAACAACCATTAAAGTTCATTAATGCTAAATTTGTTTCTGGGGGAGGGGTGTCTCACAGTTGAGAGATGAAACCTTACATCTTTTCCTCAACAAAATCCACATTTCTTTGCAAATAATTAGGGGCTGCAAGTAATCATTGAAAACCATGTATCCTAAGTTAAGAACCTCGAAAGAAGACTATTACAATGGTTCCTCCTGATTTAATATAAAAAAATGTTATTTACTCATTCTTCCCTATCTCCTTCTCTTTCAAACACACACATACACACACTCTCTCACTTTATAAACTTGCTGTTCAATCTGTAACTATACAATGGCTAACTTTTACATTTATTTTTTTTAAGTGAAGAAAATGAAGATTTACCTTCATCAGAAAAAGTAAAATATCTTCCACCATTGATGCATGTGCACTTGCGCAGGTCTGAGATTTGTATCCCGACTAGCTAGATACTCAAATCACTGATGTTCTCTTACTGGATCACTGTCCTCAAGTTGAGCTACACTACAGTGGATTAAACCATTTAGAAAACCTAAAATCAAAATAGTTTTTGCATATCTGGTGTCCAGTAAGCACTACCAAAGCCAGCCAAAAAAAAATTAGGTTCTGATTAGGATTTAATTATCCACATACATTCACAGCCACACTGGTGAAAGCAGCAGTTGCAGCTCCACCAAAGTCTCAGCTGTTGTAATTAAAGACAGGCTCTCAGGAGCAGCTTTCATTAGTTTCACAGAGTGGTAATTACAAACGCTTTGTATTATGTGGATTATACATTCCAAGGTATAGAGTTTCTACAAGACTTCAGGGACTATCTTAATAGGCAAAGTTGCTCATTAAAGCAATAATCAAATTTACACTACATTAAGAGTTTAACATTTTCTGAACTATGCTCACCTTATTATGCAACTTTACCAAATATTGTAAAATGGAGCTAGTTCTAAAAAGTTAATTTCTGTCAATCTCACTCTACTACTGGGCTAACTTTATAAAACCAAAATTATTAAAAAGTTCAAACAAATCAGCCTACCATATCACTCATAAACAGATAAAATCAATAAAACACTGGAGTTCTGGAAATATTTGATGAATCGAACTGAAAAAATCTTCCTTTTGATATGTAAGGATAAGTTACAAACTATGAATAAAAAGGTAATCCTTACCTTTTTATTCATAGCTGAATAAAGTTGAAAACTAATCCCACTTGTGCAGCACATTTTGGGGTGACAGACTTAATCAGATTCCATTGAATCTAACAGAGTAACATGCAGGCACTTCAAATCCCCTAAATTATCCTTCATGAAAGCAAAGATATTTTGAAGTATGTGAGAGAGAAAATAGGAATACGGAAAAAGCAGACCAAAGTAATATATTTACCAAAATCATAATTGCCAATTTTTAAAAAATAAATCTTTGGGTACTGTAAGAACAGTGATTGTTTTCTCTAATTCAAAAATTTTGTAATCCAGGTATAGTATGCCATCCTTTCAGTATAGTAAAACATAACTTTAAAAGTTAAGCTATCTTCCCATTAGTTCACAACTGAACTCTACCATTTCTTTCCTAGTTATTTGAATTCTTCAATAAATGTTTAAAATGAAAAATAAGCATGGGTAATCAAGATGCTTAGGCATCTTCTCAAAAATTTTGACATCTTTATGTTTAAGGAAGGTTCAGAATTTTAACAGTGCAATAAGGTAAAGACATTTTTTTTTAATTAGAAACTTTGAAGGAAGTTATGACAGAGCACTGAAAAATATCCCCAATAATGATTCTACTCCTTCAACCCCCTTGGTCTGAAATGCCTTCCTTTCCAATCAGCAATGATAGATATATTTTGAGAGAAGCCTAAAACCTTTACAAAATGCCTAGTAAGTAAAAATAACAATTTTCTAGATGCGAACTCAATCACACTTTCCTTAAAGCTTGTATCACTTCTATTCCCTCTATACTTAACACGTAAGTTAAAAAGGAAATTCAAAAACTTAAGTAAATTATAATTTTGGGTCATTCTGACTTTATACGTTGAAGTAGTCCCATACTCACCTGCCATCCCCCAAAGAACACTTCACTTACAGTATTGGAGTACTTCATATTGCACTTGGAACCCACAATTTTTAAACTGGTAAGAACAGATACTACACCTGATCTTAGCCAAAAGGCTGAGAAAGAAGTGTTGGAACCCACAATTTTTAAAACTGAGGGTAACAGGGTAATGCCTGGTAATGCCTTGGAGTCACCAGTAACCCTCAGCCTTTCCACTTTCTGTAACATCACTATTAAACTTTTTTTCTACACGGCCACTATGAACCTCAAATTGAGCATTCCAGACAAATGGAGTAAGTCCAGCCACAAGCATGGCAAGGGTGGAAACTGCCTTAAAATTAAGTATTGGATAGGCTTAGGCTATTAAATTACCTGATGTTCAGGAGACTTTTTCTGCACCCACAGTCCTGAGCGGCCCGAAAAGTATCAGTATGTTCCTCCTAAAAGTCAAGAACTACCAAGCCGAAGCAGTCCCGCAAAATTTCCACTCTGCCTTCACAACGGCCAAAGCGCCCGGGACACGCGGCGGCCGCATCCCCGGACGCCTAAGCCCGCCCGCCCGCCAGTCGGGGCCAGCTCTCCGCGGGCTCCTCTCCCGAGCCGCCCTCGCCTACCCGAGCGTCCCCACGTCCGCCGGTGTCTGCAGCGAGACCGCCGGCGGCCAGCACCCGCAGGCATCGTCCTCGCGCGCGCGGCTTCTGCTGGGTGGCGGCCCGCGGACAGCCCGGGCGCCCCAGACTGCTGGGCTCCTCGCTGTGTTCCGAGAGCAGCCAAGGGGGGGGGGGGCTGCTGGGCTCCTCGCTGTGTTCCGAGAGCAGCCACGGGGGGGGGGGGGGCTGCTGGGCTCCTCGCTGTGTTCCGAGAGCAGCCGCCAGGGGGGGGGGGGCTGCTGGGCTCCTCGCTGTGTTCCGAGAGCAGCCGCCACGGGGGGATGGGGGGGGTGTTCCCTGCCTCGGGGATCCGGAGCCTCGAGTCCCGCGTGAGCCCCCCCCAACCAGGCCCGGAGTAGGCGGCGCCCGGACAAAGCCACACCCTACCCCACCACCTGCCCGCCGCCCCACAGAGATACAGCGCCCCAGCGCCCCAGCGCCCGAGGCCCAGTTGAGCACTCCAAACGCCCTACTCCGTGCAAGGGCGCGGAGGATTCGAAGCGTTCCCTTCTGCCTTCGGTAAACCGAGACCCGAGGCTGAAGGGAACGGGTCGAGGTGAGGTCACGTCTAGCACACTGGGCTCTTCCCTACCGGGGCCTCGGAACCCCAGGCTGCGGAGAGGCATGCGGCTCCCTCGTGGCTCTCAGTCAGGAGGCAGAGGGGGCGCAGGAACAAGACCCTCCGTTTGAGGCCCCTGGCTCCTCGGATGCCCACTTTTGGGCCCAAGACAGGAAGCCCTGAACCTCGTGATAATTAACGTTCTCTCTTTAATTCACTGAGAACCTCCCTAGTTTCTAAACGGCCTCCCCTCATCCTCCACATTCCCCACAAACCCTGAGCCGTCTTACTTGTCCAGTCAGTTCCTCGGCATCTAAATCTTCCCAAGGAGAAAATGAGTTTCCATCACCTTCCACGAAACTTTAAGAACAGAGCTGAGCGCCTCAGTCACGTGGTCACGGCACACGCAGAGGCGTCTGTACTAGGCGTGGTTTGCATGTGCGCCTGCGCAATGGGCAATAAGCGATCAAGAAGCCCTGGGTGAGAAGACCTGAAGCTTGCGGATTGGGGGCTGGGTAGACATAGCTCTAAGTTCCCATGGAGTGTTCCAGCACATAATGTGTGTTCCGTGCATACTTTATTTACACCTAGTAGGTCTTCAACAAACATGAGGAATGAATGAATGAAATATACATGCTGCTGGTATCCTCTCCAGTCAGATGCCTGGATTCTCTTCTCTTAACTAAAGAGTGGGTGTTGCTTAAGTCAGTCTCCACGTATCCTCAGTTCTTCTGAAGGGGCCATTCTGGTGCATTGTAGGCCTGAAGCATTCTTCATTATTTATGGGTAAAGATGGTGGGCAACTCAAATAATGCCCCATTCCATTTCCTGATAAACACTATAAGGCAAATTGCTTCAGGCCTACAATTGTGAAATTAAATACAAGAGACTGATTGATCCACAGTACCTGGATTCTGAGATTTACACAGCCCTCGAATTGAGCTGTAATAAACTATGCTGTAGATAATTAATTTTCTGAACGTAAGAAGTCTTTTTTTTTTATTGATTATGCCATTACATTTGCTCTATTCCCCCCTCCCCCACCATTTCCCCCTTTAGTTCATGAACATGTGTCTCAAATTCTTTAGATTCTGTATTTCCCCTACTATTCTTACCCTCCCCCCTATCTATTTTCTATCTACTGTCTATACTACTTATTTTCTGTACCTTCTCCCCCCTTCCCCTCCTCCCACTCCCCTGTTGCTAACCCTCCATGTGATCTTCATTTCTATGGTTCTGCTCCTGATCTAGCTATCCTCTTAGTTTGCTTTTGTTTTAGGTGTGGTTCTTAATAACTGTGAGTTTGCTGTCCTTTCACTGTTCATCTTTTTTATCTTCTTTTTCTTAGGTAAGTCCCTTTAACATTTCATATAGTAAGGGCTTGGTGATGATGAACTCCTTGAATTTGGTCTTATCTGAGAAGCACTTTATCTGTCCTTCCATTCTAAATGAAAGTTTTGCTGGGTAGAGCAATCTTGGTTGTAGATCTTTGGTTTTCATGACTTGGAATACCTCTGTCCAGCCCCTTCTTGCCTGTAAGGTCTCTTTTGAGAAATCAGCTGACAGTCTGATGGGAACTCCTTTGTAGGTGACTGTCCCCTTAGCTCTTGCTGCTTCTAGGATTCTCTCCTTCATTTTAATCTTGGCTAATGTAATTATGATGTGCCTTGGTGTGTTCCTTCTTGGGTCCAACTTCTTTGGGACTCTCTGAGCTTCCTGGATTTCTCGGAAGTCTATTTCCTTTGCCATCTTGGGGAAATTCTCCTTTATTATTTGTTCAAATAATTTTTCAACTGGTGGTTGTGCCTTTCCCCCTTCTGGTACCCCTATAATTCGGATGTTGGAACGTTTAAAGATGTCCTGGAGGTTCCTAAGCTTCTCCTCATTTTTCTGAATTCTTATTTCTTCATTCCTTTCTGTTTGATCATTTTTTTCTTCCGTCTGGTCCTCTCCCTTGATTTGAGTCCCAATTTTCTTTCCATTACTATTGGTATCTTTTGTATCAGCATTCATTTCAATTAATTTAGCTTCCATATGTTTCTCTAATTTGTGACTAAAATCCACCAGTTCTGTAAGGATCTTTATAACCAGTGTTTTGAACTGTGCATCTGAAAGACTGGCTATTTCTTCATCACTTAGGTCTATCGGTTCTGGGGCTCTGAGTTGTCCTAGAGCCATTTTTGGTCTATTCGTGCTGTTAAGTGAGCGGAGCGAAGCCTTAGTTGTTTACCAGGACGGGGCGACCCAGGTCGCTGGTTTGTGACGCTGTGTGTGGGGGCGTGGTCAGAGAGGGAGCAATGGCGTTCCTCTCCGCTAGCCCAGCGCATCCAGTCACTCAAACGCCTCGGGCTTGCTTATCCGATCCTAATTTTGCGAGCCTGCTGCACCGCGCGGGTTTCCCTTCTCACTGGTTTCTCCACACGTAAATGCGCGCGACCGACCGACTGCGCCTCTTCCCTGTGCGCTCCGGCAGCCAGCTTGCTGGCGATTAGCGCCCTCGGTTGCCTGCGTGTACCGCGCACCGCCCCGGGAATTTTTTCTTGCTAACCTGCTCCACTGCTGGCCTCGCTCCTCGTACCAGTCCAGCCGAGTATCTAGCTGTCCTTTGGACTCCGTATTGTCGATTTTCCGTGTGGCTTGGTTGTGACTGCTGTTAAAAATAGTTGTTCTTAGATTTGGTTGTGCACAGAGGCGAGGTGGACCCTCCACCTACTTCTCCATCTTGGCGGAAGTCCTGAACGTAAGAAGTCTTTAAAAATCTTGATTTTTAGGTTCCCCAAAACTTGTTATGTGTTTGCTACCTCCAAGCTCAAGCCTTAGCTAACAAAGTTGGCTATTAGCTGTAGAACATAAAAAGTCCTTTAAAAACTTTTAAAATTAAATTATAAAATCATCAAAAAAAAAAGGGGTGCCAGAATGGCTTTTGCAAAAGAACTGGTCCAGAAATTCAAATATTTTTTTTCAACGTCACTGATGTAGCTA
Source organism: Artibeus jamaicensis (assembly GCF_021234435.1). Taxonomy (NCBI): domain Eukaryota; kingdom Metazoa; phylum Chordata; class Mammalia; order Chiroptera; family Phyllostomidae; genus Artibeus; species Artibeus jamaicensis. The sequence continues at coordinate 13,671,059 of NW_026522056.1, read as the reverse complement.
GGTATTCACGTTTTTTAGCCTCTTTTCCTTTCTAAAGTCATTATCTTCAAATGAAAGAAGAGATTGATCTATTTCTTGTCCTCCCAGATCCCTGCATATCACATCCAAGATATCCAAGTCATTAGAAATGCATTTCACATTGCTTTTGCTGTTAACACTACTTTCAAAGACTATTGATACAGGCGGGTGTAATTAGTTGAATTCGAATACTGGCAAGCATACTACAATGTTCTGAATATTCAATTCTGTGACAGGCTTGGAATTTCTTAAAGAGTTTTTTTAAAGAAGAGAATTCCTACAAAGTAGAATTTTTGGACAGAATGAAATAAGTAAGATGTTATTCATGAGTCCTACCTCTTTTCATTCTTCTACATTTCTCTATTCTATTCTTTTCCTCAAAAGAAGTAAATAGTGCCAGACGTCCAATAAAGATAACAGAGAAGGTAAATACAGTACTTGAATCCTTCCACAATCACATCAAAATTACAACAAAACTACAGAACAACCAGAACCTCCTGAACCTCCTGAAATCTAACTGAATGGCAGTCTTATAACTAAGGATATAAAGAAACCACACCAAGATTTGTTGGAGGGGCAGAGATGAGGAATAGGCTGGTCCCACACCTATGTGTGGTATACAAAAATAGGGAGGGATATCTCAGTTGCAGAGGCCCTCCACCTGCACTGCTAAAGAGCAAGGGGTCCCAGACCCACACCAGGCACCCTAGCCCAGGGTTCCAGAGCCAGGAAAAGACGTCTCTATAACATATGGCTGTAAAAACCAACAGGGATTGTGGTTGAGGGAGGTGGAGGGCTTTTGGAGTCCCAGGCAGTTCCTTTTAAAGGGCCTATGAACAGACTTACTTGGACTCACTCACTCTGAACTTCAACAGTGGAGCAGCAGCTGAAAAGGCATCAGGGACATATAGGGAGTAACTGAATTGTTTGGCATCAGAATGAGAGCTGGAGAGACAGCTTTTGCCAGACAAAAGTGCTGGCAGAAGCCATTACTCCTTTCTGAGACTCCTCCTTACCCTGCAGGTAGGTGCCATATCTGAGTCTTCATTAACCTGGTTCACACTGTTCATCCCACCCTGGTGATTCCCTGAGACCCTATCCCACCCAACTTGCAGGCCCACCCAAGCCATATCCAGTGGTTTTCCATACAAACTGCCTGTCTTGGCTCTAACTGTGGACTTTCCTAAAATCTGTCGGAGTTCCACAAATTGCAAACCAGCAGCATCTGGCCTTGGTGTGCCCTGCACCTCTTGCTAAGTGGACCCAAAGCTGGAACTTGTGATAACTGGCCTTGGTTCTAAGCTTGGCCTATTCTGGATACCTCCAAGGCCAGCAAAAGTGGGAGCCATCTGCAGATCACTCTATAGCTCATGCTGGGTGGCCCCAGACTGGGTACAGGCAGTGCCTGACCTTGCATCTTCCTGGAGGCCCTAGAGCCAGTGCAGCTGCTTCAGACCATGCCGGATTACAACTCTACCACCTCCGTAAGTGACACACTCAAGGGACAATCTTGGTGAGCACCAAAGCCCCGCTAAAGCAAGTCCTGCTCCACAGGGTCAGTTCCTGCAGAACGGCATCTTCTTTGTAGTCATATCTGGTCCTCACAGCTAATCGATCTGGGTCAATTCCTCCCAGTGATGCCAACAGCAATCAAGGCTAAACTATTGCAGGACAATGCGTACAGCCCACACAGGACACACCTGAAGCACCCAGTTGGGGTGACTGGGAAGGTCGTACCACTGGGCCCTACAGGACACCTATGACACAAAGACCACTCTACCAAATCTGGAAATGTAGAAGCTCTACCTAATACATAGAAGCAAACTTAGGGAAGAAACCAAAATGTGCAAAGAAACAGGTCCCAAGTGAAAGAAGTGGAGAAATCTCCAGAAAAAGAACTAAGTTAAATGTAGGTGAGCAAACTGCCAGATACAGATAAAAGATATAGAAACCCTAAAAAATAACCAGTCAGAAATGAAGGATACACTAACTGAAATAAAAAATAATTTTCAAGGAATTAACAGTAGAGTAGATAAAGCCAAGAGTCACCTCAAGCAAAAAACACCCAATCAGAGTAGCAAAAAGAAAAAGGAATCCAAAAAATGAAGGTAATTTGAGGAGCTTCTGGGACTTCCAGTGTATCAACATTCACATCATAGTGGTGCTGGAATGAGAAGAAGGAGAGTAAGAAATTGAAAACCTATTTGAGAAAGTAAGGACAGAAAACTTCCCTAACCAGGTGAAGGAACTGGATATACAAGTCCAGGAAATGTAGTTCCAAACAAGATGAATGAAAGAGGGCCACACCAACACACATCATAATTAAAATGCAAAAGGTTGAATACAGAGAATCCTAAAAGTAGTAGGAGAAAAGCAGTTTGTTGTGTATAAGAGAGCTCCCATAAGACTGTCAGTTGACTTTGCAGGCCAGAAGAGAGTGGCAAGAAATAGTCAAAGTGATGAAAAGCAAGGACCTATAACCAATATTACTCTATCTAGCAAAGCTATCATTTAGAATTGAAGGACAGATAAAGGGCTTCCCAGACAATAAAAAGCTAAAGGTGTTCATCACCACCAAACTAGTATATGAAATGTTAAAGGGTCTTCTTTAAGAAGGAAAAAAAGATAAAAACTATGAACAATAAAATGACAATAAATATATATCTATGAACAATTGGTTTAAAAAAAGTAAACTAATAAGCAGGGCAGAAACAGACTCATAGATAGAGAACATTTTGACAGTTGCCAGACAGTTTTGGGTCTGGGGGAGAGAGATGAAAAAGTTGAAGGGATTAAGCAATACAAATTGTTTGTTACAGAACAGTCACGGGAATATAAAATACAACATAAGGAATATTCAATAATATTTTAATAACTATGTGTTACTAGGCAGGGTCTGGGCCCAGAGTGGGTCTGCCTCAGGCCTGCTGGCAGTGTGTGGGTTCTTGACCTCATGTAGGAACGATTACACAATTTGAGTCGAGGTGATTTTGAGAGTATGCTTATTCAAGCAATGGACAGTGAAACAAAGAAAGGGCTTAAGGTTGAAGAAGCAACAGGAGAGAGACAGTCAGAAAAAAGGAGCACCTTGGAGATGGGTTCAGGGAGTAAGCCTGGGATGAGTTGTCACTGCCTATTGCTCCCCCCGTTGCAAACCTTGTGGGGTTTCTTAGAGTTTAGGAGAAAGAGTACGGAGATACAAGGCATGGGCATACTTTAGCAAGAGCACCCTGTAGATCCTTTGTCTTGAGGCTTTTTATATTTCTTTGGCTGGCTGCCAGAATCCTAGGGGAGGTCTCAGGGGAGGGTCTTAACAGAATATTTAAAATGTGCACATACAGTGGTTAGGGTTTGCTTTCTGGTTAGTTTTATTTTAAAGGATATTATTGGAGAGGGACTGGGACCAAGGCTGGTTTGCCCCAGGGCAGTCTGGAACGTATAAATCAGAGGTGTCCAACCTACTGGCATCTCTGGGCCACTCTGGAAGAAGAACAGTTGTCTTGGGCCAAACGTTAAATACAGTGTGACACGTAATCAGAAGAAAATCTCATAATGTTTTAAGTAAATTTACAATTTTGTGTTGGGCCACATTCATAGCCATCCTGAGCTGCATGTGGCCCATGGGCTGCAGGTCGGACACCCCTGGTCACACCATTTGCTCCTAAGTGTCCTTGGTGATTCATTAGCTGGCTGTAAATTGCTTAAATTGTATGGCCTTGTTTAATTATCTCAGGGTCCCTTATTCCACTTGTCAAGAAATTTCCCCATCTTCTTAGTATCCAGCCACATTCGTATGGTATCAAATGGGTATAAGATTTATCAGGACAATCACTTAATAAGTTATATAATGCCTAATCACTGGGGTGTGCACCTGGAAGTAATATAATACTGAATGGCAACTGTAATTGAAAAAATTAAAACAATGATTAAATGGCAAACAACAACAACAAAAGAAGTATATGTATATATATGTGAGAGAGTGATTTATTATTAGGAATTAGCTCACAGAATTATGGAGGCTGAGAAGTCTCCAGATCTGCATTAGCAAATAGTATACTGAGGGGAGCCAAAGATGTAGGTATAGTTCTACTTCCAAAGTTGGTAGAACAAGAACCAAGAACCAACATTTCAGTTCAAGACCAAAGAAAGGAAAAAAATTAATATTCTGGCTCAAGGCAGTCAGGCAGGAAAAATTTCCTTTTATTTGCTCTGTTTAGGTCTACAATTTATGTGAATGAGCCCCACCTATGTTAGGGAGGCCAATCTGCTTTCCTCTGTCTACTGATTCAAATGTTCATCTTATCTGGAAACAACCCTATAGACACATCCAGAGTAATGTTTGAGCAAATGTCTGGGCACCTGAAGCCCAGTCAAGATGACATTGAATTAATCATCACAACCCTACCTCTTGTCAACTTGGCACCCATACACATTTCCTTAAAGTGTGTTCAGAGACAGTAACAGAGTCATAATTCCACCTGACATAATACAACTAACATGTATACATCTAAAAATTCACTAGTCCCTTCTAGAGAAAAGGATGTAAGGTCCTGGAGTGATGTTTACTCTTCTCCTTGATACCCCATAACTAAAATACTAGGACGTAAAATGACCAATACTTTAATACACTAACATAAAGTCAATACATCTGTTACACGTTAGACACTTGTGAAGTTTTTGGTTTCCATTGATGTTTGATGTTTTCCAATTTACATTTTGTGATTCTCTTTAATTTCTCTTTTTCTTTCTTTCTTTCTTTATTGATTTTAGATATTGAGAGGAAGAGAGAGACATAGAGATAGAGGAGAAAGAGAAAAACATCAATTTGTTGTTCCATTTATTTATGTATTCATTGGTTGATTCTTGTATATGCCCCGACCTCGGATAGAACCCACAACCTTGGCATACAGGAACAATGCTCTAACCAACTGAGCTACTAGGCCAGGGCCTCTTTTTTTCCTATAATTTTAGTTTCAGCTTTCGACTTTACCTCATTTCAAATGCAACAATTTGCTCCTTTGAGCCTTGTTTGTTTTTTTCCTAGGGATCATAATACTCTGGCAGCTGACAACCATTTGATCTAATTTGTTCTGCCATTCGCTTATCTTTCATCTCATGAGATTGATCTCTTTTCCCCCTCTATTGGTAGATCATGTCGGCTAGTTTCCAAAGCAACACATACCCTGCTGAAATTGTTTCTACTTGGATTTCACTGATTATTGTAAGAATTTCATGTTTTCTCTCAGTCTGACTTGTCCTCTCTGGAGTTTACAGCCTTCTTATTTCCTGAGTTGTATGCTGATTTGACATTTGCTCTGGCTGGGAGCTCTTCAAACACTGTCAATTCATCCTTCCTCCCATTTTATTGAAATGACAAGTTTTCTTTATTCAACTCCTTTAATCTTAAAGGTGGATTATCCACTTGTCTATGCTAAAATTCTATTCTAGTTTTAAACATGGCACTGTTACAATAATTTCTTAAGTTAACTCTGATTTCTTTCCCTAAAAGTGACTAGCTTTCCAGGTGTCACAAATGTGAATGTATTTTTTAGCAAAAGGTTGTAGGATTAACAACAACAGGATTTTACTAAGGTAATGGTGAACTTCAGGTATAAATCTACAATCAAAGCATTCAAAGTCTCATGTTTTAGAGATTCTGAAAACTACGGTCTACAGAAGTTAAGTAACTTGCTCAAACTTGATTAAATATAAGTAAATCATATTCCTTTCTTTCTATTAAGAAATCCCTTACTGCTCACACATTGTATTCCACTGAAATGAGATTGAGGAGGAATGGGTAATAGAAAGAACTAAGATTTTCTATACAGAAAGACAGTGTCACTTTTTAGATATATTTCATGGTTAGATCGTCTAAGTGTTTTAATACTTTTAATACAAAACATCCTCATGTCATGACATATTGGTCTCTTCCCTCTTCTCTCTCTCTCTCTCTGTTTTTACCTCTACCTCTAATTCTATTTCTGTCCACCATAAAGGAAAGATAAAACTAATGATACTTGGAAAGGCTGACTCAAGTTGATTTTCGTTTTAATATTTTCTAGCCCTTTAAGGCTTAGTAATGTTTTTGGAGGGACACTACCATCTTATATATGTTACCCGACACTGTGCCCTTTACAGATATTCTCATTTAATCCTCATAGCAATGCTGAAAAGTGGCATGGATTTAATTTTACAGAAGAATCTGTGGCTCAGCTAAAGTCATTTCCTAAGCACATATGGCTAATCAATTATCCACAGGGTGAGAATTCAAATCTAAGCACATTGGCTCTAAAACCCAATTCCTTCCTACTATACTACACTAACCAAAAATTTGAAAAGAATACGTGATTTTCCTGCCATATTCTGAAAGTAGAGATAGTTTTGTTAAAGTGTTAGGCTCCTAACAACATTATAACCTTTGACGTAAATTCTGGTTGTTGACATTTTTGGAGCTAATTAGCAGAGTTGCAAGGGAGTGCTCGGCACACGAAATGGCTGCTGAACAATGCTGTTGACACAAATCCAGGTAAAAGATGTCCTCTCCTGCATGATTAGGTCATTATTCATTTACTGGCAAGAAAGCTACCATTTAAAAATGCCAGCACCACTCACCTGTATACAGTCAACTAGTGTATCACAAAGGAGCCAAGAATATACAATGGGAAAAGGATAGTTTTAATAAATTGTGTTGGGAAAACTGGACAGCCACATGCAAAAGAGTGAAACTAGATCACTGTCTTATATCATACACAAAGATGAACTTCAAATGGATTAAAGACTTAAAGTAAGACATGAAACCATAAAACTTCTAGAGGAAAAGAGAGGCAGTAAGCTCTTGACACCAGTCTTGGCTTTGAATTTTTGGATCTGACTCCAAAAGCCAAGGCAACAAAAGCAAAAGTAAATACGTGAGACTACATCAAACTACATCAAAATAAAACTAAAAAGCTTCTGCACAGCAAAGGAAACATCAACAAAATAAAAAGCAGCCAACTAAAATGGGAGAAAACATTTGTAAATCATATACCTGACAAAATATTCAAAATACATAAAGAACTCAGACAACTCAACAGCAAATAAAAGAATGTGATTTAAATATGGGCAAAAGATTTAAAAAGACATTTTTCAAAGAAGATATTGATGGCCAAGAAGCATGTGACAAGATGTTCAACATCACTAATTATCAGAGAAATGCAAATGAAAACCACAATGAGATATTATCTCATACCTGTTAGACTGGCTATTATCAAAAAGACAGTAAGAAATGGGACTTTTGGCCAAGATGGAGGTGTAGGTGGAAATGCTGTACCTCCTCGCACAACCAAGTCTAAGGACAACAAAGTTTTAGTAACAAAAATGCAACCAAAACATGGAAAATTGAACTGTACGGAAGTCCGACAACAACGAAACTTTCAGCCAGACCGGTAAGAGGGTCGGAGTCAGCAGCTGGTGGAGCAGAGTCGGGCAGGCAAAAGCAGCCTGACCGACCCAGGAGCGCGGGTGGCAGTTGGCGGATCCCAGGTGTGGGGTGGCAACAGGCAGACCCAGTGAGGGTGCAAGGTGGCTGGCTGACTGTGGTCACACATTCGCATGCAGATAAAACAGGCAAAGGAGTGGGCAGTGAGACAGACTGCACAGGCTAGGGCCCCAGCACCAGGAGTTAAAGACTGAAAGCACCAATTGGAGAAACTTTCCAGGTCAAGGTGCCAGGAGAAGCTCCCAGGCTCACGGAGAGTTTGTTGGAGAGACTCACAGGGTCCTGGAGGATGCACAGGCCCACACACCTGGGAGCCAGCACCAGGAGGGCCCAGTTTGCTTTCGGGAAGTAGCAGAAGAGGCCGAAATCCCAGAGTGAGCGTGGAAACTCCTCTCTGACCCCGCCCCCACATACCGCGTCACAACCCAGCGACTGTGAACACTTAAGGATCTTCACACTTAATAGGTACAACCTGACCAAAACATTATGGCTCAAGTAGAAAAAGACCTCAAAGCCCCAGAGCCAATACTTTCAAGCGACCAAGAAATAGCCAACCTAGCAGATGCACAGTTCAAAACACTGGTGATCAGGATGCTCATAGAACTGGTTGATTTTAGTCACAAATTAGAGGAACATATGAAGGCTAAACTAATTGAAATGCAGGGAAATGCACAGGAAACCAATAGTAATGGAAAGGAAACTGGGAGTCAAATCAAAGGAGTGGACCAGAAGGAAGAAAAAAAAGACCAAACAGAAAAGAATGAAGAAACAAGAATTCAAAAAAATGAGGAGAGGCTTAGGAACCTCCAGGGCATCTTTAAATGTTCCAACATCCGAATTAAAGGGGTACCAGAAGGGGAAGAGGAACAGCCACAAGTGGAACACTTATTTGAACAAATAATAAAGGAGAAGTTCCTCAATCTGGCAAAGGCAATAGACTTCCAGGAAATCCAGGAAGCTCAGAGAAGGAACATACCAAGGCACATCATAATTATATCAGCCAAGATTAAAATGAAGGAGAGAATCCTAGAAGCAGCAAGAGATAAGGGGACAGTCACCTACAAAGGAGTTCCCATCAGACTGTCACCTGATTTCTCAAAAGAGACCTTACAGGCAAGAAGGGGCTGGAAAGAAGTATTCCAAGTCATGAAATCCAAAAACCTACAACCAAGATTGCTCTATCCAGCAAAACTTTCATTTAGAATGGAAGGACAGATAAAGTGCTTCTGAGATAAGATCAAATTCAAGAAGTTCATCATTACCAAGCCCTTATTATATGATACGTTAAAGGGACTTATCTAAGAAAAAGAAGATTAAAAAATATGAATAGTGAAAGGACAGCAAACTCACAGTTATTAATGACTACACCTAAAACAAAAGCAAATTAATAGGACAGCTAGATCAGGAGCAGAACCATAGAAATGAAGATCACATGGAGGGTTAGCAACAGGGGAGTGGGAGGAGGAGAAGGTGGGAGAAGGTACAGAGAATAAGTAGCATAGATGGTAGGTAGAAAATAGATGGGGGGGGCAAGAATAGTAGGGGAAATAGAGAATCGAAAGAACTTGAGACACATGGTCATAAACTAAAGGGGGGGACTGATAGGGGATGGGTGTGCAGGGTGGAGGGGAATGAAGGAGGGGAATGGGACAACTGTAATGGCATAATCAATAAAATATATGTTTTTAAAAAGGCAGGATATGGCAAGTGTTGAGAGGATGTGGAGGAAAAAGAACTCTAGAACACTGTTGATGCAAATGTACATCGGTGCGTCCACTATTGAAATGGTATAGGCAGGGGTGTCCGACCTGCAGCCCACAGGCTGCATGCGTTCCGAGATGGCTGTGAATATAGCCCAACACAAAACTATATATTTTCTTAAAACATGATGATATTTTTTGTGAATATGTGTCACAATGTATGTAAGGTATGGCCCAAGACAACTCTTCTTCCAGTGTAGCTCAAAGACACCAAAAGTTTGGCACCACCAAAAGGTTTCAAAAATTAAAGATAGAACTACCTTACATCTTCAATTCCACATCTGGGTATTTATATGAAGAAAATAAAACATTAATATGAAAAGCTATGTGCACCCCTGTAATCACTGCAACATTATTTACAATAGCTGAGATTTGGAAGCAAGCTGAGTGTCCATCAGTGGATAAATAGATAATATATGTGGTCTGTGTATACAATGGAATATTACTCAGCCATAAAACATAAAAAATTCTTGCCATCTGTGACCACATGGATGGACCTTGAGGGTATTATGCCAAGTAAAATGAGAAAGACATCCTGTATGGTTCCACTTACCTGTGGAATTAAAAAGCAAAACAAATAAACAAAATAAAACAAAACTGACAGATACAGAGAACAAATTGGGGCCATAGAGGGGAAGAGGTTAGGGAATAAGTGGAAGGGATGAAAGGTGTCAATTGTACGGTGACAAACAATAACTAGAGTTAATTGTGGTGATCACTTTGTAGTGTATACAAAGATCAAGTTATTATGGATTCCAGCCGAATATAATGTTATATACTAATTTTACCTCAATAAAAATAAGACAAAATAAAAAGTTGCTAGTATCTCCTCCATATAGTAAATGATCTAGAAAAAAAATTACTTGAGTAGTTAGGTAATTGAAAAGCAAATACGCACTCAGTTCCCTAGGGAAAGAATATAGTAGTAACTTTTCTGTGACTTAAAAAATGGCTTCATCTCCCAAAACCCTATTGATGTGAAAATCTTGACACTGGGAAGAAAATGTACAGATTTACTAGAACCAGTGAGCATCTTGAGAGCAGAGTGAGAGAGTCCTTGACTGACTCTGGGTCCATATAGAATTTCTCTGATGAAGTAAAATGGTCCCTGCTGGGATATGCTGGCAGGAAAGTTCCTGAAGAAATCCCAAGAATGAGCTCTTACAAAGGAAGGAAAAGTGTGGTGGCAACCGCCAACATCAGTGCGTAGCCTGGGCTGAGTGTGGATGCTCTTCCCGGACCAGCCACTACAATATGGGCAATCCATGGTGCTGTGTAATCTTAGGAGCACAGACATGGAACACAAAACTGAAGAAAAAGACTCTTTTCTTTTGAAGAATCTCTAAATCCTCTGCAAGAAACTAGGTGATCAGTGGGTCCATCACAGGCACAAGCAAGGGTGCAGAGGTAATGTAGGAACTGCTATTTCAGTGGTGAAATGGAGTGGAAGGAGTAGCATTGGCAGTGATGGATGCATGGGCTGCGAGAGAGGGGAGTCCAGTAGTGGACTGATCACTTAGTTCCCTCACTACATGGCGTTTCTAAAGCAGAACTTATTAAATCCCTGGAGCTCTTGGACAAATCATGATTGGGGAGGTGGGCAGAGTTAGAAAAAAATGAATAAAAATACAGGGTGCCAAATTAAATATGAATTTCAGAAAAACAACAGTGTTTCAGTGTAAGTATGTTGTATACAATACTTATCTAAGATTCAAAATAACTGGGTGTATTATATTTTTACTTGTCAACCTCACCTCCAAGGTAAAAACGACGGAATTTCTGGATAATTTTATCAGGTCAGGTCTCAAATAGGGGTCACACCTGTTAATAAGCCAAGGTAGACTATAAATAGTATTTTCCCTGTAACATGATAGTATCTGTGCCTACCACTATGGTAGCACTTAACACCATATTGCAATCACTGATTTTCTTATGTCTTCCCCAATTTTCTGTGAGCTATTTAAGGGGAGGCACTGTGTTTTCCCCATGTCTGTATCCCTGAAGCTCCACTCAATACCTAAGACAGTCATATTCGTTAAATGCTAAATGAATACTTGAGTAAACTAATTCCAGTTTCAAAGAACTTAGGCAAATTGTCATTCTGTCCAATAGAGGGAAGCTATACACACAGTACTGTACAGAGAAATCCGTACAATAGGGCCGAGCAAACCTGCCTTCTTTTTTTTCTTTTTTAAGATTTTATTTATTCATTTTTAGAGGGGAAGGGAAGGAGAGAGGGAGAGAAATATCAATGTATGGTTGCCTCTCATGTGTCCCCTGCTGGGAACTGGCCTGCAACCCAGGCCTGCGTCCTGACTGGGAATCAAACCGTGGTTGTTTGGTTCCCAGGCCCGTGCTCAATCCACTGAGCTACACCAGCCAGGGAGCAAACCTGCCTTCCAAAGTTGAAAAATTGGATTCCTCCAGCTCTCTATTTACTGTGGTGTGACAGGTTCTTTTGAATTGGTACTTCAGGATTCTTAGGGTACAATCTCTAAGTGGGATTATTCCACAATCCCAACAGTGGAACTGCTGGGTCAAAAGGCAGTTCATTTTTAGTTTACTGAGAAAATTCCATACTGTTTTCCACAGTGGCTGCGCCAGTCTGCATTCCCACCAGCAGTGCCCCAGGGTTCCCTTTGCTCCACAACATCACCGGCACTCATTCTTTGTTGCTTTGTTTATGATGGCCATTCAGTAGTTGAAAACAATTGCTATTGATATACTAACAGCAAATAAAATTGCCCTGGCCAGGGCGATTCACATGTTTTTTATATTCCAACTATCTATAATAGAATTTAAAAAATCAGCCAGCTAAGCTGGAAATTATTTGCCTATTCTTAGTATAGAAAATGGTAGTATGACATTACATAATGCAAGAGCTATTCAGAGGGAACGAAGCCTAAATATGGAGGGAAAATGTATTAGAGCTGTAGGTCTGGCAGATAGTTAATATAATAGTATGCTATTTTCTTGGATTTTGTGAAGTCAGATTTATTTAAATCTGTACTTTATTATGATCTTTCCTTATTCCTACCTAATTTTGAATTCATAATTGTTACTTTTTTTCTTAAATATTCAGAACTATATAAGATCCAGGACCCCAAATCCTGGCTCTGATTCTGGAAATAGGAATTATTATTATAATAGGAAAGTAAAATTGAAGTTCAGAGAGTTTATAACTTATCTCAAGTCACAGGGCTTGCAAAGTTCAAATGCAGATCTGTGCGATGAGACGCCAGAGAATGAGGGGCCATAAGCCACCCACACCGGGTCGGCAGCAGCTCCTTCCACCTCTGAAATCTCACTTGGGGGAAGTGACACCGACCGAGTGGTTTCGGTTGAAGGTGCAGTTTCAGTTTACCCACATTACATAGGGAGATTTAGAAGACTTACTATTTGTATACCCCAGACAAGGGGGCTGGGAGGGGGAGGAGGTTGCACAGTGAGGAAGGTGAGGAGGGGAGGGCAGCCCATTGTTTTAGGTCAGGAGCAGAGCAGGAGATAGAGGGGAGGGCAGCAAGGAAGTATTACTTAAGAGGCGTTTGGGGCAGAGGATAACTGTAAATGGTTATTTTAAAAGGCACCCCTGGAAAAGCAAAGCTGGAATTTGTGGACCATCCTAAACTCAAGTACTTATCAATGTCCAGATTCTGGGAGTGAGCAGGCTTATCCTGCTGCAAAAGGCCCAGGCAACAACTCAGAAAAACAAAGTTGTTTTTCTCAGGAATTGTTTTCTCAAAAGTTGTTTCACTCATCACAACCAGTAATTCCAAAGTCAGTTTGAGGATCAGTTGGGCTGTCTCTTCTAACTAACCTTGTTCGTGATTTCTCAGCTCTGCCTCTGTAAGTAATGTGGTGTCTACCTGCAGAATATTGGCATGATCACAATTTCAGGTTTCGTCTTAACCTTATATCCAACATGTATAAAGTTAAATTTCCTAGTAAAAAAAAACAGAAATAAGGTGGTGAGGATGTAGAGAAATTAGAACCCTCATACATTGCTTGTTGGAATGTAAAGTGGTACAGGTGCTGTGGAAAATGGCCTGGCAGTTTCTCAAACGTTAAATATAGAATTACCATACGATCCAGCAATTCCACTGCTAGGTAAATGCCCAAGAAAAGTGAAAACATACATCTGCACAAAAACTTATACATGAATATTCATAGTAGCATTATTCATAATAGCTCCAAAGCAAAACAACCAAAATATCCATCAACTGATAAATGCAAAAACAAAATATAGTATATGCATACAATGGAATATTATTCAGACATAAAAAGAAGCGACATTCTGATTCATGCTACAACATGGATGAATCTGGAAAGCATCATACAAAGTGGAAGAAACCAGATACAAAAAGTTCACATATTGTATGATGGGAGGTTATATTGACCTTGAACTAGAGCTGCAAGGTAGAGTAGGCTCTCTGGTAACAAATGCAGCAGCATCTCCTGCTCCTGGGAGGCTAGGAAGCCCAGAGCAATATGCAGAATAAAGATTTTTAATAAATCTGGAAAGTCCAACAAGATTGATCTCACGGTATCCAAAAGCAGGGTAGCAAGTGCTCTAAGAGCTTTGTGAAATAAATAAAGGCAGATTCTTCAGGCAATGGAAATCAGAGGTTCAAATAGGCAGCCAGAGGGATCAACTGCTGGAATCCCCAACTGAGAAGAATTCAGATCTCCAGTTCTAAAGAGATTCCTGACCTGGAACAGACGACCAAGATTAGAATTGGGAATATGGAACAAAATCGAAAAATGCTAGTCACTATAACTCAGGTAAAGTATCAGAGATGTGAAGTAGTGAAATAGGATGATATCAAGTCCAATACTTTGAGGTTAGAATCCCTTCAATTCCTTCTTCCAAATAACTAGAATTGACTGTACTGATGAAGTATGGCCTGGTTTAGAGTAGGGAGTTGGTGGCAGGAAGAAGAGATATTAGGCATAATTTGACATAATATGGAAAACTCAATTATGCCAGTATAAGTCTCCATCTGAAAATGGTGCTATAAATGGGACATTTCTTCCCCCCAGATTTGTTGCAACATAATTGACATATAGCACAGTATAAGTCCGAGGTGTACATCATAATGATTTCACTTACATAAATTGTGAAATGATTACTATAATAAGATTACCATCATCTCATATAGATACCAAAAAAAAGGAAACATAATTTTTTTCTTTGTGATGAGAACTCTTAGGATTTACTCTCTCGATTCTTAAAAATCCCATGCAGCCCTGGCTGGTCTGGCTCAGTGGATTAAATGCCAGCCTATGAACCACAGGTTTGCTGGTTTGATTCTTAGTCAGGGCACAAGCCTGGGTTGTGGGCCAGGTCCCCAATAAGGGGCGTGGTAGAGGCAACCACACACTGATGTTTCTCCCCGTCTCTTTCTCCCTCCCTTCTTCTCTGTCCAAAATAAATAAATAAAATCTTAAATAATATATATCATGTAGCAGTATTAACTATAGTCATCAAGTTGTCTGTTTTATTCCTAGTACTTATTCATCATGAATCTGGAAGTTTGTACCTTTTAATCATCTTCATTCAGTTTCCTGTGTCCCCATCCCCCATCCCTGCCTCCAGTCACCACAAACTGAGTCTCTTTTTCTGTGAGTTTGGTTGTTTTTGCTTCTCTTTCTGTGTTTGTGTGTGTTTAGGATTCCGCACATAAGCGAGGTCATGCGGTGTTTGCCTTTCTCTGGCTGACTTCGTTTTGCATACTGCCCTCGAGGTCCATCCATGTCGTTGCAAATGACAGGCTTGCCTTCATTTTTATGGCTGAATAATATTTTGAACATTATTTCTATAAAAATCATTAAATGTTCAATTCCCACATGAAAATAATTTGACAATAGAACTGATAACCATCCTTTTTCAGTTTTATTGGGGCCTAATTAGTACATTAAAAACTACACATATTTAACATATACAATTTGATGATGAATTTGGATGTATGCATACCCTTGTGATTACATTACCACAATGCAGCTAATAAACATATCCATCACTCCAAAAGTTTCTTGGTGTCCTTTTGTATGTTTGTTTTCTTTGGTAAGAACACTTAGCATGAAATCTATCTTCTTAACAAATTTGTAAGTGCACAATACCATGTTATTGACTATAGGCACTATATTGTATAGCAGACCCTTAGGGAAGCAATTTTCAGCTGGCGTGCCACAAGAAGCCCACTGGTGCGCTGCAAGAATATTTAAAACATGCAGTACCCGACTACTTAGTCAGGGGCACTGACCTTTTCCCCTTAGACTGTCAGATTAAAATATGACAACGGCCAACCCAACAATAGCTGTATAGTGTACATGAATCAAAATTACACCTATTTTTTGTTAGATTGGCAAAAAAATATATTTTTTGTTGTGCCGCAGAATTTTAGTAATTACAGTAGTTTATGTGCACCATGAGATGAAAAAAGGTTGAAAATTGCTACTCTAGAGCTTATTTATCTTCTGTAATGGTAACTTTACAGCCATGGAACAGTCACTCCCCACCTTCACCTCTCCCCTGGCAACCACCACTCAATTTTCTGCTTCTACAAGCTTGACTATTTTAGCTACCTTAGGTAAGTGGAATAATAAAAGTATTTGTCCTGACTTACTTCACTTAGCATAATATCTTAGGTCCATCCATGTTGTCACAAATGGTAGGATCCGCCTTCCTTTCTAAGGATGAATAATATTGCATTGTGTCTATTTACCACATTTTCTTTATCCATTCATCTGTCACTGGACACTTGGATTGTTTCCATATCTTGGCTATTGTGAATAATGCTGCGGTGAACATGGGTGTGCAGGTATCTCTTTGAGATTCTGATTTAAATTCTTTTTGGATATATACCCAAGATTTGGATTGTGGGATTATGTGGCGTTTCTAATGATAACTCTTACTTTTGCACCAAAATATAAAATAAATAGAGTTCCCATCATATTGAGTAGGGACTAGAATATTTCTATGGACACATAAAAATATAAATAAAAATTCAAGAGTCTAACACACTGTTAACACAGTTCAATAAAGTTCACAGTTCACAGTCTAACACACTGTTCAATAAATATTTTTGAATTAAAAATATGAATAAATGAATCACAGTGTAATTTGTAAGAGAAAAGGGAGATAAAAACTAAACTCCCATTAGTAGATGTGCAGAAAAGTATACTTTCATAATCTATAATATTGTGCGGTTATGAGGGAAACAAAAAAAATCAGATCATTTTATGCTCATACTGAAGGATGTTTGTGATATTTCTTTAACCCCCAAATAAAGAGAATAATGACCTTCCATGTGACCATTATCCAGTTCAACCAATACCAACATCTGTAGTTCTCATTTCATTTCTCTTCCTCTATTTCTTGTTTGGTGCGTGTGTTCACCACCCCAAGTCAAGTCTCCTTCCATCACCATTTATCCTCTGTACACCTTCTTCTACCTCCTCCCCCACCTCTCTTTTCCCTCTGACAATCACCATACTGTTGTCTGTGTCTATGAGTTTTTTTGTTTCTGAATCCCTTCAACTTTTTCACCAGCCCCAAGACACCCCTCCCCTCTGACAGTTGTCAGTCTCTTCTCTATATATGAGTCTGTTTCTATTTTGTTTATTAGTATATTTTGTTCATTAGATTCCACAGAAGAATGAAATCATATTGTACTTGTCTTTCTCTGACTGGCTTTTATCACTTAGCATAATGCTCTTCTGTCAGAGTAAGATTTTTTTTTCTATTTTATGGTCAAGTAACATTCCATTGTTTAAATGGATCAGAACTTTTTTATCTACTCATCTACCGATGGGCAGGTGGGCTGCTTTCAAATCTTGGCTCTTGTAAACAATGCTTTAACGAACATAGGGGTGCATATATTCTTTTGAATCGGTGTTTCGGGTTTCTTCGGGTATATTCCCAGAAGTGGAATTGCTGGCTCGTAAGGCAGTTCCATTTTTAACTTGCTGATGAAATTCCATTCTGTTTTCCACAGTGGTGCATCAGTCTGCATTCCCACCCACAGTGCACGATGGTTCCCCTTTCTCCACATCCTCTCCAACACTTGTTTGTCGATTTATTGATGAGAGCCATTTTGACAGGTGTGAGGTGATATCTCATTATGGTTTTAATTTTCATTTCTCTGATGATTAGTGATGTCGAGTACCTTTTCATATGTCTATTGGTCACTTGTATGTCCTCTGTAAAAAAGTGTCTATCCAGGTCTTTTGCCCATTTTTAAAATTGTTTGGTATTTTGGTGTTGAGTTTAATGAGTATTTATAAAATTTGAATATTAAGTCTTTATCAGATATATCATTGGGAATATGCTCTCCTATTTAGTGGGTTGTCTTTTCTTTTTTATTTATCTTTTTTAGAGGGGAAGGGAAGGAGAGAAGGAGCGAAATAACAATGTATGGTGGCCTCTAGTGCGTCCCCTGCTGGGAACTGGCCTGCAACTCAGGCATGTGCTCTGACTGGGAATCGAACTGCTATCCTTTGGTTCACAGGCCCACGCTCAATCCACTGAGCTATACCAGCCAGGGCTCAGTGAGTTGTCCTTTCATTTTGTTGATAGCTTCCTTTGCTGTGCAAAAACTTATAGCTTAAAATAGTCCCACTTGTTTGTTTTTTTTCTGTTTCCCTTGCCTGAGGGGACATATCAGAAAAAATATTGCTGCCAGAAGTGTCTGAGATTTTACTGCCTATGTTTTTTTCCTAGGGTTTTTGTGGTTTTGAGTCTTGCATTTAAGTCTTTAATCCATTTAGAATGTATTCCTATATATGGTATAAAAAGGTAGTCTAATATCACTTTTTTGCATGTGCCTGTCTTATTTTACCAACACCATTTATGGAATAGACTGTTTACCCCATTGTATGTTCTTGCCGCCTTTCTTGAATATTAATTGACCATAAAGGTGTGGGTTTATTTCTGGGCTCTCTATTGTTTTCCATTGATCTATATGTCTGTTTTTATGCCATTTTCATGCTGTTTTGATTACTGTAGCCTTTTAGCATAGTTTGATATCAAGTACTGTGATTCCTCTAGCTTCGTTTTTTCTTCCTCTCAAAATTTCCGTGGCTATTCCGGGTCTCCTGTGATTCCATGTATATTTTTGAAATATTTGTTCTTGATCTGTGAAATATGCTATTGGTATCTTAATAGGAATTGCATTGAATCTATAAATTGCTTTGCATAGAATGGACACTTTACCTATGTTAATTCTTCCTATTAACACATTATATGCTTCCACTTATTTGTACCTTCTTCAATGTCTACAGTGTCTTATAATTCTCTGAGTACTGGTCTTTTATATTCTTGGTTAAATTTTTGCCAAGGTATTTTATTTTATTTTATTTTATTTTATTTTTGATGCAGTTGTAATTGGGATTGTTACCTCAGATTTTCCTTTCTGATTGTTCATTACTGGTGTATAAAAATGCAACTCATTTCTGGACATTTATTTTGTATCCTGCTACTTTACTGATTTCATTTATCAGTTCTAGTGGGGGTTTTTTTGTGCAATCTTCAGGATTCTCTATACACAATATCATGCCATCTACAAATAATGACATTTTTACTTCTTCTTTTCTAACTGGGATGCCTTTTATTTCTTCTTGCTGTCTTATTGCTGTGACTAGGACTTCCAGTACTATGTTGAACAAGAGTAGTGAAAGCCAACATCCCTGTCTTTTTCCCAATGTTAAGGGAAACACTAGTAGTTTTTCCCCATTGACTATGATGTTGTCTTTGGGTTCGTCATATATGGCCTTTATTATGCTGAAGCATGCTTCCTCTATTTCCATTTTGCTGAGAGTTTTTATCATGAACGAGTGCCAAATTTTACCAAATGCTTTTTCTGCATCTATTGATATGGTCATGTTGTTTTTATCCTCCATTTTGTTTATGTGGTGTATCACATTTACTGGCTTGTGAATATTTTACCAATCTTACATCCCTGGAATAAATCCCACTTGATTATGGTGTATTGCTGGATGTAGTTTGCTAATATTTTGTTGAAGATTTTAGCATCTAAGTTCATCAGGGATGTTGGCATATAATTTTCTTTCTTTGTAGTGCCTTTATCTGGTTTTGGAATTAGGATAATCTGGGCTCATAAAATGAGCTTGGGAGTCTTCCTCCTCTTGAATTTTTTGGAATAGTTTAAGAAAGATAGGTATTAGTTTTTCTTTGAATATTTGGTAAAATTCACCTGTGAAGCCATCTGGTCCAGGAATTTTGTTTGTTGGGAGTGTTTTAATTACTGCTTCCATTTCACTAATTGTAATTAGTCTATTCAGATTTCCTGATTCTACCTGATTCAGTTCTGGAAGATAGTATATTTCTAGAAATTTATCCATTTCATCCAGATTGTCCAATTTGTTGGCATATCATCATTCATAATCTCTTCCTCCTTTGCTCATGATATATATGAGGAGTGAAATTCACAAATACACACAGCATTATCCTATTTTATTTAAAAAGTAACACATTGAGTAGAGTTGGAGAGGTGGAGTGTTTAGTTAGAGATGTGGAAGAAAAAAACCACAACAACTGATAAGTGATTTTTCCTACTCAGTGGGAATAAGGTAAGTTAAGAATAAGGAAAACAGGTAAAATTGTAATTTTTTAATTTATACTCTTGGTTTTTTTTAAAAACAACATCATGTGTTACTTTTACAACTAGAAAATTTAAGGATAAAAAGGAAAGCATTTTACAATACATATATAGCTTAACAAAATTAACCAGCATTATTATTGCTATTATTATGTATGGCCTTCATAACCTTTTCCTTTTTCTGTGGTATCAACAATTTGTTGCACTAGTTCTAATATATATATACAGTTCTGTAACCATATGTAGAAAACTCACATTATCGCCAGAAAAGAAAAGAAAACTAAGCTATCAATGGCAGCAAAGGCCTGAACAAAATTGCAGGTAAGGCTGTAAATTAACAATTGATTTGATCAGTGCAGAGTGAGCTGTCATAGGAAGATGAAGAGTGGCCAAATCCTCTGTATTGCATTGACATAGAATAGGAGGTGAATTCAGGTACTGCATGCTCTCTGGAGGCTGCTAAGACCATTATTCACACAAGACACACTATCTTATGTGGCATAGCTGTTACCCTGTCAAATATAAATACATTGCTTTCTCTCTTCTGTGAAGAGGAGACAACTTTCAAGAAAAGGAGCGATTTTAGTGCACAATATTGGAAAAAGCTGAGGAAGTGCCTGTTATGGACTAAAATTATATACTCCATAAATTCATATGTAGCCCTGGTTAAATAGGTCATAAGTGTGGGGCTTTAATCTGATAGGACTGGTGTCCTTATAAGAAGTGGAAGAGATACCAGTTCTGTCTGTCTGTCTGTGCACATACAGAAGAAAGATAAAGTGAGGACACAGCACAGAGGCAGCAATCTACAAGCCAGGAAGAGAGACCTTAGGAAAAATCAATCTTGCCTGCATCTTGATCTTGGACTTCCAGTCTCCAGAAATGTGAAAAAGTAAGTTTCTGTTGTTTAAGCTGTCTAGTTTGTGGTATTCTGTAATGGCAGCCAGACAGATTAATACAATGCCCTAGTATCTTTCTTTAAGATTCTTTATACTCAATCAAGATCTCCTGTTGTCTTTTTTTTCAAGGAATTCTATTGAACCTTCCAGTCTCATCTCTATCTTTTGTTCTCAGTCCTGTTCTCTCTCAATATTTTCTTATCATTTTTGTATTACTAACCTTTATTAAAATACAGTCTTCTGCTCTTTAGATAAGAAACTGGGCAAAATATAGTACAATGTGATTTTATGTTTTGAAAAGACATTAACAAAAATACACTATGGTTTAGAGCCAAAGTGCTAAAGTACTTTAGTTTCCATATACATTTTTATTATCTTCTTTATACTCTATATTAACTATATTCATCGGAATCTATTTAAAAAAGGGTGGCCTTCCTTATCAGCCTGTCAAAGTTACCATTTCTATTCAAGCACAGTTGTTAAGCTTTTTTAAATATTATGAGAATTTTTTTATCACCATAAAAATAGCAAAATGATAATTGTACAAGTTTGAAGATGTGTCAGACTTGTGGTAAACATCTCACAGTACGTATATCAAGTCATCACATTGTATACCTTAAACTTATACAACGCTGTGTCAAATGTATCTCAATAAAGCTGAGAAATTTAAAAAATTGTTTTAAATACCATTGTTTCAATATCTAGCATGATGCTTGATAGACATGATCAATAGATGATTTTTAAGTTAATTTTAATTGTGTACGTGCTAACCCTCAACATATGTATAGGTTGGCAATAAATCCAAGCTAATAGCAAAAAGATCCAAGTGAACGTGACTCCTAATGATACATAAAATTCTATATTATATGTCAAGTCATTATTTCTTAACTATAATAAACAGGACACTTAGACTCTGCACTTGTTTTCTTGTCTGCAAAGGAAGGTATACATTGCTATGTGTTTTTTTCCTCAAAGGTGTGGTTTGTAGAAAAGTTTGAGAAGCACTGGACAAGATGGCCTTTAACATTCTTTAGAGTTCTAAAACTCTAAAGAATTTTTTTCAGTCATATGTCATAATTCGCAATCTGAGCTGCATGGCATGCTGGGACATTCTAATCAGCAGGATCAGGGAGCCAAGGCCAGAAGGTGGCAGCGATGAGGTGAAACCAGTGGAAGCATTAACTCCTGGGCCCACTCTGTGCCATCATATCAAGTCCACGGGCATGTGGCAATCTTCAGGTGGCTCTAGGCCAGCAGCACTCTCCATGAGGGGAATCTTGATTCTGAGGGCAATGGGCACAGCACGTTGTGCAGGGTTTCTGGACGATGGTGATTCTCAGCATCAGGTGGTTTCCAGGATCGTAAGTCAGGGAGGCTTCAGAGTAGTCATTGCAAAAAACACCAAGAGTCCCAAAGGATGTGGGTGGAATAAACTCAGTGAAGGGCACTTGGGTTATAGTGGACTGAACTGGGATTCAGGACCAAGCTTTGTTTCCAGTGGGAAAGCTGCATGGGGCCAGAGAACCGGAGTACACAAATCAGACAGACTGGCTATACCTGGAAGTGGTGAGTCTGCTTGCTGGCCACGAAGATTATAGTCAGGTTGTTGTTTAGTGCTCACATAAATGAGGTCTGTCCAGAAGGTATCCAGCCATGTAAAATGAAAAATAGAGACACTTACTGAAGAAGATACAAGACACAAGAAACATTGTACATAGGGCAATGATGTACATAGGGCATTGTACAAAGCAGGCATCTTGGGACCTCACACAGTTTCCCAACTGCCATCAGCTACCCCATCATATTTTCTTAGATCTCACCAACAGTCTGAAATCTGTTCCCTTTCAAAGGTGATTTTAGTTTTGGGAAAAGTCAGAAGTCACAGGGCACCACATCTTGGCTATAGGGGCCTGGGACACCTGAGTGATTTGATGTTTTCCTAAAAAACCGAATGAAATATGATGTATGAGCAGGTGCATTGTCATGATGAAGCTGCCAATCACCAGTTGCTCCGTAACTGTGGCCTTCTGAATCATTCAAATAGTGTCCGTGGAGGAGTGTTCAATGCAAAAGTTTAATGCAAAATTTGATGCAGACTCATTGCTCAGTCATTTTGAATGTGACAGCCACCCAGTACCCATGCTCACTCAATGGCATTTACCACTCCCACTGACTATATAGTGAAGTTGTGATTGTTCTCACATGCACATTCCAGTCCACTCTCCTTGGCTGCCAGGTTACATCAATGTTGTGAAAACCGTTCTCATATTAACAATGGCTGGACTTTTTCCAGACAGACTTTGTATATCCAGGAATCTCTTCACTCTCTTCCTGACTTACAATGAGGTTATATCCCAATAAACCCCTTGTAAGTTGAAAATATAGTTAAGTAGAAAATGCATTTAATATTACACTATAGAGTACCTATAATTTCCCTCATGGGGCTGTCTGGGAGCTGTGGCTCATTGCCACTGTCCAGCATCATGAGAGTATTTTACTACAAATTGCTAGCCCAGGAAAAGATCAAAATTCAAACTTCATAGCATGATTTGAACTGAACATATATTGCTTTTTCACCATTATAAGTTGGGACCTCCACACACTGCTGAAGAGAACTTATTTCTCACCAAGTTAAGTTTTCATAAGAAATGAGTAGTGCTGAGCCTTCATAGGGTAGGACATGAGCGAGCAGTAGCTGACATTTGGCAGATGGAAGAGGGAGCGGCCTTCTCTGGGCCATTTCAGAGACTCAATGTTCTGTGTCAGTCTCAGCCTATTAACAGTGATGCTATTGGCTAGAAACGACCAGGGCACGCTTCTGAGCCAAGGGGAGCGCCCAAAGACATTTCCCCTTCGAAGTCAATGTTGCAGCTGGGCCAGCTTTTGTGGTTATTATGACTGCAAGATGGACCTCCGCAACAACAATCAAGGAACTTTGGAAGGGTTATTACTCACAGATCCTGGAGAGCCACACAGTGGCCACACAGTGAGGTCTTGGGTAGACAGAGAGAACATGGGCCTGAAGTTCTTTTACTGGGGTTGAGGGTGGGGTGCCTAGGGTTTTATGGGTTCATTCTTTATTGGTGAATTTAAAACATAGGAGTGGTAAGTGGAAAAATAAGTGACCGGTTATCTAAGGCAACCAGAGGTCAACAAAGGAAATGAGAGTGGCATGGCTTGGTTCTTTATCTGGTCAGGTAGCTAGCACTGTGCTTATTTGAGATAGCAGCCTTTGAAGTGGATGCTTTGAAGTAGTTGCCTCAACAATCAGAAACTTAGTGTCAGGCACTTGCATTGCAATCTCACTGCTACTAGGAACACAGGGCACAGTCATCTGACATAGACTTAGCTCACAACAGACGAGAATGTTCTGTCAATTCAAGCTGTGCAAAAATTAATTTTCTGTTACTTAATTGTTAGATTGGAGATGTCTGAAGATACATACTATTGAGGGGATTTCTATCAAGCATCAGCAAGCTGGTCAGCTTGGCCTCCAAAGTCTATCTGCAATCTGATCGCTTCCCTCAGCCTTTTCCCCAGGGTCCCATCATCTCCTCCCCAGCACTGCAGATGCTTCCTCAGTAGGATCCAATTCTCAGAAAGGCCTAAACTCACTTTGAAAGTCCCACCATGGTTCATCTTCTTTATTAATCCACCCAAAGTCTACTGATTAAGGACCTTAATTACAACTGCAGGAGCCCTTCACCTTTGCCATATAATGTAACATAATCACAGGAGGCATGTTCCATCCCATTTACAGGTCCTGCGTACACTCAGGGAGAGGCGATTATACACAGGTTCGGGTCCTTGCAGACATCTTAGAATTCTACCTATCACAAGTATATCGCTAGCTTCAGCATAATCCCATGGGAAACTCTAAAGTATAAATTACATTACAGTTTGTGGAAACTGGAGGCAAGGAATCTGGATTACTTATTCTCTGCCCAGTTGGTCACTGGGTAAGGGCCTTTCTAGGGGATGTAAACTCCCAGGTATTTTGGTGTTTCAGCAAGTAGCTCTCGGTAAGTTGTATGAATAGAGTCTCATGTTCAAGCCATTAAAAACAGAAAAGTTTGGAAATGAGGAAGGGCACAAAGAATTAAGGAATCGTAAGGGATCCCAGGATAGTACTGGGGTAGTCAGGACCACCTACACATTCTAACACTCAGTTTGCTTGAGTCTCACTTAAGTGCCGTCCATGCTATCAGTTTTCTTCAAAATGGTGGTTGGTCATGTTTCTGGGGGGGAGCTTACTTACCAAAGGCACATTGGTGAAATAGCTAAAGTCTCCATTGCTGCAGTTAGTCTTGTGGTCCTCACTGATATTCATCATTTCTCTCTACTGTTTATTTTTGTTTCTCTCATCTTTAGCAAGCATTACTTGTGGTCTAGATGGCCTACCTTGTGAGGCAACCTAGGCCTGAATCCTTGAGGAATGTGATCCCTGGTTTCCAGGCCCTCATCAGGCCATTTTTGTTGCAGTTGTCCATTTAGAGTGACAACTGGGCATGGGAGCACCAGGACTTGACCCAGAGGATCCTCTGAGACCCAGACACATTACTCTTGCCCCATTCTGTCTACTCACCATGAGCAGGGCCAATTGCCCCTGACAATGCAGTAACTTTTTTTTGACTAAATGACCACATGGCTGCTGTAGCCATAAGATTGTACAACCTATACTTCTGGATACAAGAAGGAAAAATTCTTCAAGTGAGGTACTGGAAATCACTGTGAGCAGTGTCACTTCTATTTCTATTCCTTGTTTTCTGGGCCTCTGTGCTCTACTTACGAAGGGCACAGCACTGTCTAAAGGCTGCCGATTGAAGGTAAAACATCCTGTGGGCGATGGCCTGATCTTGCAGGGAGCCGTTTGTAAGCTGGTGCCATAGCAGCATTTTTAAGATAATTCCAACTCTTCGTCCGGCAGGCTGCACCTGGTTGATGCCACCTGTGATAGGACCAGTTGATCTGGGGCCTTCAGGCAAGGCCATGACTCCTTTGCTCTCAGTGGGTTTTCTTTGTTATGCAAAGTGAGGCTTTCTCAGGTGGAACCCCAAGATATTGTGGGCAAAAAGTCAGGCTCGGAGAACATGTTGATCCCAGGCAAGATCAATCACTGTCCCTTCCAGAGTGTAAGGGATCCTATGTAATCAACTTGCCACTATGGGGCTGATTGGCCTCCTTGAGGGAAAGCACCGTATTAAGGGCTCAGTGTCAGTCCCTGTTAGTGGTGGGGCAGACACTTGGCAGCAACGCGACCGAAATCAGCCCGGTGAGAAAGAGTTGAAGCTGCAGGGCCCTAGGTATCTTCCATCTTGGCCATCTTTTTTCAGGTACCAGGTGGCTGGTGTTAGAAGTCTGACATTCTGGGGGCAAATCCTTAGTTTTTTAATGCCTCTCCTGCAGTGGATCCACCCTGGTGGGTATTCACCGGAGATACAAATATTCTCAGATTTAGGCCCACTCTGACAGGCCCCCAGACTGTAATGTCCCTTAGTCCCACTCCCTCCAGACCTCTGACCAACCAACTGAATTATTCCCCTTAGACTATAAGCAATGGTGAACTAGGGGGAAAGTGGCAGAACTGGTTCACTCCTGTACAGGCGAGAAGGGTGTGTTTTGTCTGTAGAGAATTTACAAAGAATAATAAAAGTGCCTACAAGTCACTCTATTGTTTTCTTATCACTGTGCAGTGGCAAATCTAAACAATGTTGATATTAAACAATTCCTCTATGGTGGAGCGGGCTGCTCCCACTCCCCCTTGCCCACTGCAACATGGTATCTCCCAACAGTATCTGCCCCACAATGCAAGCTGTCCTTACTATGGATTATTTCTCTCTTCACACAAATGGGTGACCAGGTGCTCTGTCTGACACAGCCCCCTAGAAGGATCTCCCTTCACCACTGTCTGTCAAGAACACCCCTACACGGATGGGGCTCTAGGGCAGCCCACTTCATCTGTGGCTCATTCCAGTGAGTTGACCCATCCACAAACCATTCCAACCTTGCCAAACCTTACAATAATTAAGTTCACCCTCTCTGATGGTTAAGCTCTCTCACCTGGCCTCTACTGTTCCGGAATTCTACCATTCCCATTGTCATCAAGAACTGTTTCATGACAGCATCTGGAACCAGAGGCCCTGGGCAGTGGCGTGTCTCAGCTGAGTGTTTGAAGAGTGCTATGCCTTCATCATTAGTACTTTCCTTATCATGTAAGTGAAAGGAGTATTCTTCAGGCCCTCACAGAAACATAATGAGTCCTCGAGTCTTGAATAATTGAGTCCTCCTGACTTGTTCTTATCTCTGAGGCTTTAAATATCATTCTTCACCCTCTGCCAAGGCATTTCTGATAGCTCCACTTCTTTCAATGTGGCTTGTTCTCCCCACAAACTTTGGAAAGCTATCTCAACAGCATTCTAGGTCTAGTTCCATTAGCAAGCCCTTCAATCCTGAGTGATACAATACTGGCCGAATATTAAGGAACTCTCCCTTTTCCAGATTAGTATACTGTCCCCAGTTCAGGTCCAGCACCCTCAACATCCACACCCAGACATGTTAGCCAGTCCCTGAAACTCCTTCAGTGAATACTCTTTCTTTCTCTGTGTGGCAAGGTCAGCACTTTCCTAATCAGGCCACAGTGAGACTTGTTCCTTGGTCATTGGTCTAGTGTCCAGGAGGGAAGGAGGTTGCCAAACTTGAGGAGAGCAAATATTGTCTTGAGGAGCACAAGATACCTGTCTCATTTGACACCTTATGTAGCCTCCAGGTGAGGGGTGGGCCACTCTTCTTTTGCCAGGGACATAGAGGCTACTTCTGCAGACCCCGAGGCTTCGAGGTTCTCAAGTGCATCTACCCAGATGTCACTATTCCAGGTCTCAGGTTCGCACTCCTTCCCCAGCTAGGCCCTGGCTCTGTTCTAGGAGCCTGGATGAGGCTGCAAATTCAGCCCTCTCTGAAGTTCTGCTAGTCTTAAGATTGTTAAGAGGTCCTGGCCTGTTCTTTAGGATGCTGTGTCCTCTGGTTTCTGGAATTAAAATGTCTTTAAGTGGTGCTGAGGGGGCCTTCTGACTTTCACACATGAGCCTCTCATTTTCTCTTTAACGCATCAGTGACGCCCAGAACAGCCAATTTCACAGTCCTTATAATTGCCATTTCCTACTTGCTTCTCAAACAATAGAGAAATTACACAAGCCACTGCCTCGCTTCCCACTGTGTCCTGTCTGGATGACATCTTAGAGGGACTGCAATTCTCCATACTGCACTCACCCCCACTGGGAGAGTCCTGGTTGCCATCTGGCCAGCAAGTGACCCAACTCTAGAACCTCATGTTTAGCGTCAGTTTCCCAGGACCCCTTTCAGAACCAACTGTGTTAGGTTCAGTTCCTCAAAAGTAAACACCGAGACAAGGATTTGAGAGCAAGGGATTTAATAAGGAGGTGCCTCCAGGAGGAAATTTTGGGAAATGAAGAAGCAGAGTAGAAGGGGAAAAAGTGAAGAAAAAGCACAAAGTCTCCATTTCAGCATGTCCCCATCAGGACCTCTGGACTGTAAATTCCCATTGAAGTTAGCTCACTCCAGGCAAGGGAGATGGGCTTTCTTACACTCACATGAGTCAGCTATTGGCAGAGGGCCCCTCCCGGGAGAAGCAAACTCCTAAGCACACCTGCCTCCCTGCAAGTGTGGGCTAATTGGCTTGGTAGCCCTTGGACTGTGCTCTGAAGAGAGTCACTGGTGTGGGCTGTTACAAGAAAAAACACAGGACCTGGGGGGAGGGCCCTTAGAAATGGTAGAAGGAAACTGAAGGGGTCTGGGGGAGTTCCTAAATGTTCATTACACTGATCGAAGCGGTGTAGCGATATACCTGTCAGCTATTCCAAAAGACTTCCCTGATTATCTGGATGTTGGACCCCTGGATGAGTGAGGAGAGCAAACGACGGGCGTGTGGACAACAGCAGGGCTGAGCCCACGGGTCTTTTGCACTGTGTCTACTGAATTGGTGTGCATGTGTGTGCGTGTGGGTATGGTTTGTGACTCCTCAGTGTTGGCAGGCTTCTTCTAGTCACATGCTTGTATTCTTCATTATTTAATTGCCATCAGATTTAATGTGTCCACATTCTAATATTAGAGGTATAAAAGAAGGGTGTATCTATTCCTGTCTTTTGCTTCACTGTGGATAAATTTCCACACCATGTCTATTCATAGAAATACAGGCAAATAGAACACTGGATATAGATCTGAGAATTAATGAACACCCATCCAGTTTAAGGGCGAAATTACAGGCACCTTAGATGGCTGCACATATAACCATAACTTTTAAAAAAATGTTCAACTCTTAGAAATTATCCCAAATGAGAACTTTCAGGAACAGAGCAAGTGACATTCATTTATTCAGCAAATGCATGCTGCAAACTTATTATATGTCATGCCTTTTGCTAGGGGAGAGACATACAGTGATGAATAAGAGACAGTCCTTCTTTTTGAGCTTACAAATTAGTGGAAAAAGTGCACCAATATATAGTTACACAATATGAACACATATATACACAATATGTAGTTGTGCTGGATGCAAAAATAGAGATATATACAGGTTAAACAGAGGTATAGAATAAGGCTGCTAAAAAATAGCTTGCTTCAGCCTCAGAAATACTTGGTAAAACAGCAATTAAAAATAGCAGGCACTGGGCCTGGCTGGTGTCGCTGGCTCAGTGGACTGAACTCTGGCCTGCAAACCAAAAGGTCGCCACTTCGATTCCCAGTCAGGACGTGCGCCGGGGTTGCAGAGCCATGTGTCCAGTTGGAAGTGTGCCAGTGGCAATCAATCAATGTCTCTCCCTCTATTTCTCCCTGCCTCCCCCTCCCTAGAAATAATAAAATGTTTTTTAAAAATTACAAATACCAAAGCCCACAGAGTCAACGGCTTTTCCCTACTGGAGATGCGGTGGGAGTATCACATTGCATCTGCTTCTGACAGCCTCTGAAGGTTTGACTGTGACTCAGAGGAGAAGACAGCTTAACCGTAGTGCATGATACATGATTGTTAACTCTTGAGGGGGCTGTTGACTTCACCACCAACAAATATGTGTTTGCTCTATCATGAGACATGCTGTGTGTGTGTGTGTGTGATGGGGGGAAAGTGGAGGTGGATAGGGAGCTTAAATGAGGGAGCACCTCATTTACAAAGACTTTCCTATTCTCTTCAGCTACACTTTGAGGGAGATAAATTACAGTATCATGCAAAAGTAATTATAATATTACAGGTCTAGGTCATCAGTATTATAGTTGGAATAATAAGAACATGCTTTTCAGCTGTACATCAAGGATGAATTGAAAAAGATGCCCTGGCTGGTGTGACTCAGTGGTTGAGCACTGGTTGGCGAACCAAAGGGTTGCCAGTTTGACTCCCAGTCAGGGTACATGCCTGGGTTGTGGGCCAGCTCGAGAGGCAACCACACATTGATGTTTCTCTCTCGCGAGTTCTTCATCCCTTCCTCTCTCTCTAAAAATAAATAAATAAAATCATTAAAAAATGAAAACATTCTATAGTAATAAATGGATGAATGAGTGAGTGAGTGAATTAAGCGTCTGCTACAAGTAAGGCACTGTGTCAGGGCTGGGGGCACTCAAGAATGAAGAAGACTGATATAGTCTTGCTCTTCATAAGAGGTAGATACAAAACAAAGAAGTATACAAGTAATTACACAATGAAAAGTGTTGTAATACTAATGGAGAAATGCATTGAGATTGTATAATAGGTGGATCTAATTCAGGGGTGTGATGTTTAGGGAGAGATTTGCAGAGTAGGTTGAAATCATCCAGGTGTATTCGTTTCCTAGATTTGCCCCAACAAATAACCAAAAACCTGGTGGTTTAAAACAACAGAAGGGGGTGTCCAGTCAAGATGGCAATGCAGGCTGACATGTCTCACCTCATCACACAACCACATGAAAATTACAACTAAAGTATAGAACAACCATCACTCAGGAACATCAGAAATCCAGTTGAATGGAAGTTTGACAACCACGGAATTGAGGAAACCACATCCATCCAGGGTGGTAGGAGGGGCATAGATGCAGAACGGGCTGGACCCACACCCACGTGGATACAAATTTGGGATATTCCAGAATGAAGAGTCCCAGAACCACACCAGGCCAGGATTCCAGTGCAAGGAAGATAAGTCCCCTCAACTTCTGGCTGCAAAAATTCCAGTGGGGATTGCGCTGGTGTCAGAGGCTGCTGGACTCTGAAGCAGTTTCTCTTGGGGAACACACACTCAGACTCACCTACTCAGACTCACTCCTTCTGAACTCAGGCTCCAAGGTGGCAGCTTGAAAGGCGCCAGCAGTATACAGGGAGAAGCTGAAGTGTCTGGCATCAGGGTAAACAGAGGCCATTGTCCTTTTGCTGAGCCCTCCTTCCACAGAGCCAGCAGGCTGGTGCCATATCTGAGACTCCATCAACCTGGCTAATGCTGTGTGATCCACCTTGGAGAGCCACAGAGGCTCTACCCCACTCAATTCATGGACCCACCAAGCTGCCTCTCCATAAGAATGGCTGATCTTGGCCCCTAAATCCTATCGAACAAGGATTGGCTGGCTTCAGTGAGCCCTAGCAGCAGCCAGATTAGAGTCATAGCTTGGCTTCACCTGGGAATCTCCAAGTCCAGCACAAGTAGCAGCCATCTCAGATTGCTTTATAACTTAGGCAGGGTGCCCTGAGTAAAACACAGGTGGGAGCTGACCTTGGCCTGCACCACCCAGGAAACACCAGGACACCCCATGGATACCTATAGACCACGTTGGAGCACCACCACCCTGACTCTGCATAGCTGATCCTCCACATAGTGCAGAGGTTGGTGGTCAGTGGTCACAAACAGTCCTTACAGCTGACGGGCCTGGGTAAATTTCTCCCATTGATCTGCCAACAGCAACCAAGGTTCAACTACGAGAGGAGGGTGTATTCAGCCCACATGGAGGGTACACCTCAAATACCAGCTTTGGTGACAGGGAAGGCTATGCCACTGGACCTTACAGGGCACCTACTACATTAGGCCGTACTACTTAGACATGGAGTTAAAGCAGCTCTATCTAATACATACAAACAAACACAGGGAGGAGACAAAGAAACATGGCCCAAATGAAAGAACACGTGAAACCTCCAGAAAAAGAGCTAAATGAAATGGACGTAAACAATCAGATGCAGAGTTCAAATTGCTATAAGGATGTTCAAGGAACATAGTGATAACTGCATCAGCACAAAAAGGACCCAGTCAGAAATGAAGGATACCCTCATTGGAATAAAGAACAATTTACTGGAAATCAACAGTAGAATAAATGAAGCCAAGAATCAAATCAATGATTTGAAACATAAAGGAAGCAAAAAACAACCTTCCAGCTTTGGGTGGCTCCTGGAGTTCTGTGGCTTGTGGCTGCATCACTTGAGTCTCTGCCTCCATCTTTCCATAAGCTTCTTCCCCCCTGAGTCTTCTCCTCTGTGTCTGTGGGTCTCAAATCTCTTTTTACTTCAAAGAACTTCAGTCATTGGATTCAGGAACCACCCTAAATCCAGGATGAGCTTATTTTGAGATCTTTATCTTAATTACATCTGTAATGATCTTATTTCCAAATAAAATCACTTTCACAGGCACTGACTTGGACACGTCTTATGGGGGTCACTGTTTAATTTACTACATCAGGCAAATGGATATCCTGCAGATAAGGAAGGGGGAAGAAATGTCCACAGAGAGGAAATAGCATGTCTAAAGACCCTACTATAGAAAGCAATACAATACTTTTATCCAAGCAAGAAAAGAGGATTTCTTTTCAAGCTTGCATTGAACACATTTGTTTATAGCTGCTTCCTGTCAAGGTCCCACTAAAGTGACAGAAAATGAATTTGAAATGTATGAATTCACACATAAGAAAAAGAGACAACAATGGACTAGTGCTGTCAGCAAAGTTTTGGAAGATGGTAAACAGAGGGAAGAATGATAAATAACTTTCATAGAACAGAAAAAAACTGAAACCTTACATCCCTGTACAGAAGGATGACAAAAAAGAGTAAACCCATTTCCTATAGAACCACAGAAAGGGTCAGTTCTTGGAGGTGCCGGTAGCCGTGGAAAGCAAGGGTAAGTGAGGGGACTGAAGCTAATGACTAGTTGAAAATCTGTATGTAAAACAGATTCCAGTCCCTCTTCCCCATGTTTCATAGCCAGGCAACAACATTTCCTACAGTCTCTACAGGACAGCAGAGGTTTAGGATCTGAAGAAGTGAGAGAAGTTCCACACTTGAGGACACCAGGCAGAATGGAGGGTGGGAGAGAGAGGCTTGATTGATAGATGCGAAATTAAGTGAGAATCTGCGTATGGTATGGGAAAGCCCTGTTCCTCTCTCTGACCCCCACTCCCTGGACATAGACTTTCAGACATGGAGGGGCACTGGCAAACTATTATTAATACATAAAAACTCAGAATTTTTTGGATGTAGTTCCCATGAGCCCTTCTTGCCACACTTGCTAGAGAACAGCTTCAAACAGCCCATGTGACAAGAGACAGGACAATTGTCCGAGAGCACTCGCACACCCAATGCTGTCTATACTTCAGGTAGGTGTTTCTTCATTGTCCTTGGAATTTAAAGGATGATTTTAATCTTGAAACTTAGTTCAGGCTTAAATGTAGTTAAATTTGCATAATTCCTTTGAAAATCTCCTCCCCTACATTTTCTTTCTTAAACTCTCATATATCAGAAGTGCTCTCCTCTGGTCTATTTCTTTGCCTGTTTGGTGTATATTCTGAGAGTTTCCTGACTTTATTTTCCAGCCTCTGCACTGAAAGTTTTAATTTAATCTCATATTTAAAAAAAGATTTTATTTACTTATTTTCAAAGAGAGAGGAAGGAGAGGAGAGAAACATCAATGTCTGGTTGCCTCTTGCACAGTCCTTATTGGGGACCTGGCCAAAACCCAGATATATGCCCTGACTGAGAATCAAGCTAGTGACCCTTTGGTTCTCAGGCTGGTGCTCAATTCACTGAGCCACACCAGCCAGGGCCCTATTTTTAATTTTCAAATGCTCTTTCTCTTGGAGGAGTTATCATGACTGCCAGTTGACCTGCAAGATGGACCCAGGCCATTGGAGGCTCCTCCTCCCTCCCCTGTCCTGGGAATGTACACTTTGTCCTCTGTTCCTGCGATGAGAACTGTTCTAAGAACCTGGCCATGAGAGAGTAAATTGTTGTTGTGCCCAGCTGGACTGTATAAGTGACTGAGTGCAAGGAAGGCCTCTATAGAAACTTTAAGATTCTGGAGTTTTGGTGCAGATATCTATGTCTCTTGCAGCACCCAAAACAAGTCTCATAAATTCACTTGCTTATTAAACTTGTCACCCATCAATATGGAATGGTCTGCCTCTTCCTTTGGTCTCTCCTTGCTTTTTGTGTAAGGGGGCTAGTTTGTGGAACCAACACTCTTCTTTGATTTTATTTTTTTACAGAAATTGGATATTGTTTCATGGATGAAGTATTTTCTCTGATTTTTCTGAGGATATTATAAAGTTTTCCTCTGCTCCTTATAATACCTGTTTCCTCAGAATCGCTTTTCTGCATTTCATGGTACTGGCTTTCTTCCAATGCATGGCGGCCCTTGATTGTCCACTCATATTTAATTTGCATACTAGAGAGCTGACTAGAGCTCTGTGTGCCCACACTCGTTTGACCACTGCAGGGTGTTTGTACAAGGGCTCTGGTGATTTAAGAGACCTAAAAATATCAGTTTGTGCACCTTTGATTTAAATTTTTTTTTGTTCCTCTGAAATCATTCTGTTCCCCTAGAGAAGTATCATTGGGGTTTTTTGTTGTTGTTGTTTTTCCTGGGAAAGTATAACCTTTGTTGCTACCACTCAGAAATGAATAGGAAAAGGTGGTTGGCAGAGCTGAGGCAGAGAAGTACCATCTGAGACACGGGGGGGGGGGGAGGAATCTATAAGCTAAAGAGAGAGATCTCAGAAGGATCCAACCCTCCCACACTTTGATCTCAGACTTTTATCCTCCAGTATTGTGAAATAAATTTTTGTTGTTTAAGCCATGCAGTCTGTGGTACTTTGTTATGGCAACCCCAATAAACTAAGACATTGAGAAACTAGATGCTTTCCTGATAAGATCAGGAACAAGGAAAAGATGTCCCTTATTGTCACTTATATCCAACATCTCACTGAAACTTCTAGAAATGCTATATGACAATAAAAGGAGGAGATAAAACATATATAGAGTGGGAAGGCAGAAATAAAACTATTTGTTTATAGGTGGCATGATTGTCCATGTAGAAAAATCCCAGAGAATCAACAACGATAACAACAACACACTCTGGGAATAAATCAGAGATTATAACAGGTTGCAGAATATAAGATTAATATACAAAAGTCAATTGCTTTCTTATATACCAGTAACAAACAATTGAAATTTGACATTTGAAACACAAAACAATTTATACTAGCACCTCAAAAATGAAACACTTAAGTATAAATCTAGCCAAATATATATAGGATCTATACAGGGGAAAACTATAAAACTCTGATGAAAGAAATAAAAGAGGATATAAATAAATGGAGAAACATTCTATGTATATGGACAAGAAGATTGTTTCAATATTGTCAAGATGTCAACTTTTCCCAACTCCATCTGTGTATTTGATGCAATGCCAATCATAATGTCAGCAAGTTATTTTGTGGACATACATCTATGCCTTTGTATATGCTTAGATTCTATCCACTATACCATAAGAGTACTGCTAACAATGATTGCCTCTGGAAGTGAGGAACAAGTGATGCAGGCGGAGACCTGCTTTTGGACTTTTTCTAGCTTTTGAGTTTTGTATCTCTTACGTGTTATATAGACCAAACAATTTAGCCAGAAGAGAATTTTTATTTTAAGTATTTTATTTATTTATTTATTTTTAGAAAGAGGGGAAGGGAGGGAGAAAGACAGGGAGAGCTACACTGATGTAAAAGAGAAACATTGATCAG
Organism: Artibeus jamaicensis; assembly: GCF_021234435.1. NCBI lineage: Eukaryota > Metazoa > Chordata > Mammalia > Chiroptera > Phyllostomidae > Artibeus > Artibeus jamaicensis. The sequence goes on along the minus strand of NW_026522056.1, from coordinate 13,635,269 downwards.
TTGCCTCTCATATACACCATGACTGGGGACCTACCCCCCAACCCAGGCATGTGCTCTGACTGAGCATCAAACAGACAAGACAGCCTTTCACTTTGCAGTAAGACACCCAACCAACTGAGCCACAGCAGTCAGAGCTAAGCTGGAAGAGAATTTATACAAATTCGCACATGTAGTAAGGGACACAAAAGCACTAAACCTAGGTATTCTGAACTGTAAGGTGAGTACGAGAAGAAGTTGCTCTTTGTGTGAGATGATAGTGACAGAGAGGATGGAAAAAGCCATGTGGTTGGATAAGGAGTGGACTAGACACAGTGCCAGGCTAAGAAGTGTGGGTGTCATCCTATGGATCATGAACAGTTGTCCAAAGTTTTGAGTAGGGGGAAATTTCATCAAATGAATATTAGGAACTTTAGTTCTCTTCCTTTTGACCACTGCCCAGAACCCACCTAGTCAGGCTTCAAAGGGGTGACTTAGGAGAAAGAAGAATTTGTAAAAATTGAAAAAGTAAGATACAGAATAATTCTCTTTGGCCTGAAGAAGACAACTCATTTAAATAAACCTCGAAAGGCTCTAGGAGTGATAGGAACACCTGGGAGCACAGAAAGTGATGGAGAAATGACTCGATCAGTAGCTAAAGGAACAGCAGGCACATAACCAGTTAAACAATTAGGAGACAGGGAGAAAGTCCAAGAAAAAGCATCAGGAGCAACTCTAACATTCCTGGTTAACCTTCACTGATGGCTTTTCCTTTTGGACAAAAGATTGAGGAAGCTGTGTTCAGATTTGAATCACTTCTCAATGTTATGAAAGAATCTAGGATCTAAAATCCATTGCATTTGTACATGTAAGCCTAGCCATAATGCAATGATTTGCATTTATATAGCAACATTCATCTAGGGAAGAAACGCACTTCCCCAGCATTAACTCATTAATCCTTACAATGTCCTTGTGAAGGAGCTGGCAAGCATTATTATCTCTATTTCACAAATAAGAAAAATGGAACTGCTGAGAGGGTAAGTGATTTGCGTGAAAATAGATGGGATCTATATTGGGTATTAATACCAGTATTACTACAAGTCTCTTGGAAATGAGTTATAAATGATTGGTTCAACACAGTTTGGTGTTCAGATGTCTCAAAAATTTGAAATAAATGAACATTTTACTTTGACTTTATAACCAACAGAATCTGATTATTATTCAGTCTTTATTCACTCTGATGAATAACATTTGTCTCATGGGATTCAAGGCCATATTTCTCCCTGACTAATAACTTTAGACTCTGTGAAAGGAATTGTAAGGTCAGGGAAATAATAAGAAAACGTCACTTGACTTTATAGGTTACAGATCAGCAATTTGTTTTAGTTTCTGAATTCCCCAAAAGCCAACTTTAAGACAGGATTTGGGTGCAAGTGGCTTATTCAGAGGATATTCCAGGAAGTATGTCGAAGAAGCAGAGAAATAAGACAGTGAAGAGAGGTGAGTTGATAAAGCATTTCTTAAATGAGCAAGGTGATGGAGGGATGACTAGATCTGTGGCTAAGGACGTATGGAAATGGCTTTATGTGTTAGGGACCCTCTGTGAGACTGTTGATCACAACTCTGAATTGTCTCACGCAGGAGGAAGGAAGTGGGTCCAGGTGAGTGCCTCAGGCATTCCTAACTGATAGCATCACTCTCATTAGGCCCAGGGACACAATAGAAGCTTTCTGCAAGTAAGGGATGTAACACCAACTGCTGCTGAGCTCAGGATGGCCAAGAGGATCTGATAAAGGCTCTGACTGCTTCTGCTACAATATTCAACAATTCAACATTTATTGAACATCTACTATGTGCCTACCACTTTGTTAGATATAGGTCTACAAGATACCTAAGACATGGTAATTTCTCTGAAACATAAATCCTTATGTGCCATTCTCTAGAACCAACCACCAGTAATTCAGATCTGTTTTAAACTGCTACAGGGACTTCCGCCAAGATGGAGGCGTAGGTGGAAACACCTTGCTTCCTCGAACAACCAAATCTAAAAATAACAAAGTTTTAACAACAATAAATGCAACCAAACCACAGAAAATCGAACAATACAGAGTCTGAAAACAACGAGCCCCTCAGCTAAACTGGTGAGAGGGGCAAAGCCAGCAGTGGAGCAGGTCGGGCAAAAATGATCCCCCCCGACCCAACCCGGGTGGCACGCAAGCAGCCAAGGGCTCAGATAAACAGGCGGGGGCAAGTGGTGAGGTGGACCGGGTGAGCAGAGAGGACCGCCATTGCTCCCTCTCTGACCCGCCCCCACATACAGCATCACAAACCAGCGATCTAGGTGGCCCCACCCTGGTGAACACCTCCTCATACGTAACAGGGATGAACAGATCAAAACGTGGCTCAACAACAAACTCAGAGCCCCAGAGCAGATAAATCTAAGTGATGAAGAAATAGCCAAACTTTCAGATGCACAGTTCAAAACACTGGTGATCAGGAAGCTCACAGAACTGGTTGATTTTAGTCACAAATTAGAGGAACATATGGAAGCTAAACTAATTGAAATGAAGGGAAATACACATGAAACCAATAGTAATGGAAAGGAAACTGGGACTCAAATCAAAGGAGTGGACCAGAAAGAGGAAAAAAATGACCAAACAGAAAAGGATAAAGAAACAAGAATTCAAAAAAAGGAGGAAAGGCTTAGGAACCTTCAGGACATCTTTAAGCGTTCCAACATCCGAATTATAGGGGTACCAGAAGGGGAAGAGGAACAGCTACGAGTGGAAAACTTATTTGAACAAATAATAAAGGAGAATTTCCCCAATCTGGCAAAGGAAATAGACTTCCAGGAAATCCAGGAAGCACAGAGAGTACCAAAGAAGTTGGACCCAAGAAGGAACACACCAAGGCACATCATCATTACATTAACCAAGATTAAAATGAAGGAGAGAATCCTAGAAGCAGCAAGAGATAACGGGACAGTCACCTACAGAGGAGTTCCCATTAGACTGTCAGCAGATTTCTCAAAAGAGACCTTACAGGCAAGAAGGGGCTGGAAAGAAGTATTCCAAGTCATGAAAACCAAAGACCTACAACCACAATTGCTCTATCCAGCAAAGCTTTCATTTAACATGGAAGGACAGTTAAAGTGCTTCTCAGATAAGATCAAATTCAAGGAGTTCATCATCACCAAGCCCTTATTATATGAAATGTTAAAGGGACTTACCTAAGAAAAAGAAGATAAAAAAGATGAACAGTGAAAGGACAGCAAACTCATAGTTATCAACAACCACACCTAAAACAAAAGCAAATTAATAGGACAGCTAGATCAGGAGTGAACCATAGAAATGAAGATGATGTGGAGGGTTAGCAACAGGGGAGTGGGAGAAGGAGAAGGGGGGAGAAGGTACAGAAAATAAGTAGCATAGACAGCAGATAGAAAATAGATTGGGGGGAGGGTAAGAATAGTAGGGGAAATATAGAATCTAAAGAACTCGAGACACGTGTTCATGAACTAAAGGGGCGGGGAATGGTGGGGGAGGGGTGTGCAGGGTGGAGGGGAATGAAGGGGGAAATAGAACAAATGTAATGGCATAATCAATAAAATAAAAAAGTATATAAAAAATAAACTGCTACACTATCGTAAGAGATGCAGAGAAATTCTAAGCCCGAGAGAAAAACATTGACAACATTAATATATTCTGTTTAATTGGGTTTGGCTGAGGGAGCTATTGCCCAGGCTGCTTCTCCCTTCCCTTCCCAATTTCTAAGTTACAGGATTTCGTTTCCTGCTAGAGCACGGCAGGATCCCTTTGCTTTATGAACCCCCTCTTGCCACATTTCAATTACTTCTTCCCTGGTAGACACAATATCTATTTGGCTTCAGTTTTCTTCATCTCTTCTAGCTTGAGACATAATAGACCTGCTTGTCTCCTGTTAACTCCTTTGCCTGTCTTTCCTCTTTTCAATCTGATTTTCCCTTTTAAAATTCTTTCCAGTGACTATGAGCTCATTGGGGACTTTCCTTCCCTCGTCCAGTGTCCTTATAATGATGGCCCTTCCCTGACAGTTTTTGCTCTCTATTTGAATTTACTGATATTTTAATGTAATGCTGAAGTTCTATTTTCTTTTTCTGACTTCCAGCCTGAAGCTAGGTGAATTTTTCCTGGGGTTAGGAGATGGTTAGTGAGAAAAGCAAGTCCTCTCTGCTCTATCTCACTACTGTACCCAAGACAGCACTTAGGCATTTTAAACATGGTTCTTAGGAGTCAGCCTTCCGCTTCCTGACCACTGTTTGGTCCAATGAAATAATGATGACAAGATCCTCAGTTTAACATGGAGGCAAAGATGGTGTATTATCTGGACATAGGTGGATCTCTGCTCAGGAAGCTGATGTGTTATCTAGGTATAGGGCGATTTCTGCTGCTCAGTGATTCCGTTTCCCGGTAGTTTTGTGAAGACAGGAAATAAAGTAATTTGGGGTGTTGGGGAGGGTTTAAGTTACATTTCCGTTAGCTACATAATTAGTATCTGTGCTTGCCATCATGCAGCTGTCTCCTTGGCCGTCTGTGTGCTTTTTGCTCAGGGTCAGACATTAAGATGTGTGTTTTTGTGCGTGTGCATGCATGCATCTCTGCAGCGATTATGTGAGGACAGAGTCAAGTGAGCCTGGAGTGTGTTAGCCATTTTGCTTTATCAATGCTACTTTGAGGAACTCCTGAAGTTGAAAATTAATGCGGTATCTGCTTGATGTGGTAGCCCTCCTCTAAGATGAACAATTGGGCACCAAGAAAAGACACATGCTCATCCATAGATGAGTAGGCAAAAAAAGTTATGGTACATATATATGATAGAATATTAGTTGGCTACAGGAAAGAATGAAATCTTACTATTTGCAGCAGCGTGGATAGACCTAGAAGATATTATGCCAAGTAAAATAAGTCAGACAGAGAAAGAAAAATACCATATAATTTCACTTACATGTTGATTCTAAAGAGCATAATAAATGAGCAAACAAAATAAAAACAGATTCATAGATACAGAGATCAGACTGATGGTTGCCAGAGGGGAGAAGGTGAAGGGATTAAGAAGTACTAATTGCTAGTTACAAATGGTGCCGGGGATGTAAAGTACAGCATAGGGAATATAGTCAATAATATTGTAATAACTATGTCCGGTGCCAGCTGGGTACTTGAAATATCCGGGGGAACATTTTGTAAAGTATATGATTATCTAACCACTATACTGTACACCTGAAATGAATAAAAAATAATATTAAATGTAAACTGTAATTGAAAAATGAAATTAAAAAAAGGGAAAGACCCAGAAGGTATAATTATGTAATTGTGGGCAGTAAAAGTCGACTTCCTCCATCCCCCACAGAAATTGTCTGAGGGGGTGATGGACAGTATGTAAGGCCAACCTCAGAGATTCAGTTGATAACTCACACCCTGAATGTTCTAGTTTCGGTGGCATTTGGCTGTTATTGTATTAACTTTGGGGAGGGAGAAAGGGTGGAGTGGAGATGTAGGCTTTTTCATGCTATTGGAAGACAATTCTAAATGGGAATCACAAGCCTTTCTAGAATCTTGCCTAAAAAGGAAAGGGAAGAGTGAGAGAGAGAGGGAGAGAGAGCGAGCTATGAATACAGGGTCAAAAAACTGGCGAGCAAGCAAACAAACAAACACCCTGTCTTAATGGGATATTATCAAATAAAGTTAGGCAATTTTCTTTCTGCCTTCAGTCTCTAAGTGTTTTTTTCTTTTCTGTTTTTTGTTTGTTTGTTTCTTTTGTTTTTGTCTGAGTCTCTACTTGTCCCCTCACTGGACATCTATGAATAGCTATGGTCTCTTCATTTGGTAACATTCCAATTCCTTAGGGAGTAACCCCTCTCCCATGCTCAGTCAGGTGGTTTAGATAGGGCCGATTCTATTGCCCTGCTCTAAAGGTGAGAACAAATCCCAGGCTTGGGTAATTAGATCATTCCATCCCCTAGAAATGTAATTGGTTCAGAAATTAGTCCTGATCCAAGCCAGACCATGAAATTAGCTCTAGGATTTTTATTGGAACTATTGGGAGAGAGTCACTGTCTTTCTTCTGTGGTTGCTAAGGTGATAGGATATAAGCCTGAAGCTGTGGGTACCTCCTTTAACCATCATCTGGGGAAAACTTGCTTGAGGATGAAAATAACACAGAAGAAAGCACAGCCAATAGACAGAGAAGTCTGATAAGGTTGATTGTTTGAATCAAGCCATTCCTGAAACTAAAAAAAAATTATTCCTTGACTTTTAAGTTGCATGAGCCAATACATTCCCTTTTTTGCATAAGCAAATTTGAGTTCTTTTTCTTGTGCTTGAGAACCAAGCACTAATGTAACTAATATAACCTTTTACTGATCAATGACTGTTCCTTTCATTACTGTATTTGTCTTGTTTGCAAATTTTAAATATAATCTTAGCCTTTTTAATGTGATCAAATATATATAACATAAAATGACCATAAAATTTTAAAGTGTACAATCCAATGGCATTAAATATGCTCATAACGTTGTGCAGTCATCACCCTCTTCATTTGCCTCAGCCTTTTTAAAGAAAACAATAATTCAGTTAAAATGTCCTCTTTATAATCTGTTTCCTAAGAGATCCAGTCAGTTGCAGTAATGGTGGATTAGGACCATTATAGAAAATTAACTTATAAAAGCAGTACTGTGGAGGCAGAGAAATAAGCCATCCATGAGTCACAAAGGAACTATTTCTCTCAGATTCTTATTGAGTGGACACAATCTTGTTGTCCCCTGAATACCTTTTAGTCTAATTGTCTTAGTCAGTTCGGGATGCTATAACAGGGTACCACAGGTCAGGAGGCTTAAATGATGCACATTTATTTCTCATAGTTCTAGAGGATGGGACATTCAAGATCAAGGTTCATGGTGAGGTCCCTCTTCTTGGTTTGCAAATGTCCACCTTCTTGCTGAATTCTTACATGGTGGAGAGAGAGAGAGAGAGCGCATCTCTCTTTGTGTCTTTTTATAAGAACACTAATGCCATTCAGAGGGCTCCACCCCCGTGACTGAGTTACCTCCCCAAGGCCTCACCTCCAAATACCGTCACTTTGGAGATTAGGGCTTAAACCTGTGAATTGGGGTGTTTTTTTTGGTGGGGTAGGAGGAACACATTCAGTTCACAGCACTAATGTCAGTATTGTAGAAAGACACTTATATTTCTAGTACTAGGAAAACATTAAGTAATAAAACTAGACTAAGACTCAAAATCAGAGACACTAACACTGTTAGATTCTCACTGGCAATTTAAACTACTCCACCTTCTGATACTATGACCTGTAGTGTTCTGACTCTTCTGAGCCTTTAGAAAGTAATTTTGAAAGCATTTCAAAACTTGGATAAAAAAAAACATGGAGCAAAGAGAGTACAAGGCACTGAAGTGAACTGCGGATGAGAAATACATATTAGAATGAATGAGATGCCTCTGGGTGGCAGCATACCTGTGTGTGGGTGTGTGTCTGCAATGGGGTGGGGAGGGGGCAGGATTTTCAGAAGAAAGTTAAAGAAGGAGACCACTTCAGTCAGATTCATCTGGACAGACCAGTGGTGGCCTTCATTAAAGTCCTAAGCGGTTGTTGGAGCCAGTCTCACCATTTTCATCCTTCAAATATGCCCCTTTCTTTTTATCTCTGTTGTTCCCCTACTCATCTCTCCTACCCAACTTTCCTTCCCACATGTGCCCTTTTCTCTTTATTCTTTTCCTCTGCCTCAGTCTTGTACTCAATACCAAAGGCAACAGCAGACATCTCTTACTTCAAATATGTCCCTAAAGCCCCTTAAAACTCCAAAAACAAGTCCAAGAATCACCTTGATTTCTCCCAAAGAACTCAAGATTTGCCCTGTTCTCATGGCTAGCTGTATGGGAGTTCAGAAGTCATACTCCCTGTTATATGTGCATAAAGTTTCCTTATAGACATTGGATTACTGACATTTCAGGAGTTCTGCTATTTCAAGCCCTCAGACGTCCTTCAGTGGAAGATGCAGAAGAAATGATAATGGTTTCAGCCAAGAATTCTTATTAAAAGTGAGTATAGTGTAAGTATAATTTTTTTCAAATCTTAACTAAGGACAATAGAAGAAATGAGGAATCAAAGGCAATTAGGAGTGATTCATAACGTTTAAAACAGCGACCCTACTTGTTACTCTAGCTAGAGCTCTTTTGTGATGCTGGGGTTACTGTGTTGAATCCAGATTTGGTTAGTGGGTTGCAGACGTTGGGAAATACCACACCCCTGTGGAAAGAGTGAGGGCTTTCTCTGCAGGGATCAATTTTTCCTGGTGTCATTTATCCAACTGGCCTTAATAAATCAGAACCCTGAGTAGATGGCAGGGAACATATGTCCCACTGAGGCCTGGTTCCTTTTAAGGATAGATTTGAAAGAAGATCTCAGGGAGGTAGTGTGCAGGTGGGCTCCTGGGTAATAAATAGATGCAAAGACGGCATCTGTAGCAAATTTGGCAATCATTGTTTTCCTAGCCATTGTGCTTTTCTTTGAGATAATATCCTGCGCACAGCCCCTGAACACACCACTGTGATCCACCCGGCCCCGGCAAAGCTTGGAGGACAAGTTGTGGATACTCAGTTCTAGATGGGCGAGTTAGATTTTTGCTTTTGACAAGTGGGAATTGTGACAAGGAGAGTCTGAGTCACTTTGATGATTATGGGCACTAGAACTGAAAGGTCATTGTACAGTCAGGGCTGGAGTTGACTTCAGGGAAGCTCCATGTTTCAGCTAAATTATAGGGAGTTGAGAGAGCTAGTCTCCAAAGAGAAGCAGGGGAATGACAGAGCAATGCAGCCAAAAAGAGACTAGAGATCACATAGCAACCCTGATTACTGAGGGGAAGGAAAGTCATCTTCTGTAATGCATAAACCCCAGTGTTTTAACAGATGCCCTTCAGTGGTTTAACCAGGAGAAGTTTATCTGTAGTTACACCAGGCCCATCTGGGTGCTCTGGGTTGGTTAGTGGCCTTTCTCATCACTCAGGGACCTGTGGTCCTTCCTTCTTTGTACTAAGTAGTATGTCAGCATAAATAATGCTCTGTAGCAGATCCATCCTCAAGCATGAATGGCTCGACTAAATAGTAATTTACTTCTTGCTCAAATAAAGCCCAATATGGGATCTCTGGTTGGAGAACACTAATATTTATACTAATAGTATACAAATTATGCTAAAGCTAATGTATGTATTTAACATTGGATGTATATTGGAACTATTATATTACTAATATTAGTAGTAAAGAACAGAGAGAAACCCACCCATTCAACTCTTCTTAACTGAGGTAATAGAACCGTGATTAGATGTCACTACTGTGCATCTTTTCTGCATCGGATGTTTTAAAAGAAGAGCCAGAATGCTTTCCACCTTTGAGGCAGGGAAACCACAGCAGGTGAGAAGCACTGTGTGCACATTTTAGTGGAGTGTGGGGAGCACTAGAGCTGATTAAACACAACAAAAACGAAGAACTCCTACCAGAAGACGGCTAAAACGAGAGTGGTCCTGCCTCAGTGTTAATTTTGTTTTGGGTAGAGAATAAATAGGTGTTAAAAATTCTTTTTTACTGGTCTGACTCTTCATGAACTTTTAAACTTTTTTTCCTGTAATTTATTGAAAAGCACCAAAATTAGGCTTTGTAAAAAGAAAAAGGGTGGGGAGTGGAGCCATCTCTGACTGTAGCAAGTGCTTAGCACAGGTACAAATGGTTCCTCTTACATTGTCTTTAATGAATCATTGCTTCTGAGCAAGTAGAACAGTGATCTGCAAGATCGTATTGTCTACCTACAAGGACTCAGATGGGAGGATTTCTTTCTCAGAATGCTCTTTGATTAAATGCCTACATTGTACAGATCTTTTCTTTAAAAATAAGAAATCATTCAGCATTATTATTTTTAGGTAACAAATACTTGTGTGCTGCACATCAAGGATCCAGTAGTGAAAAATCAATAAGTTTATCCTGGAAAGAAGCTGAAAATGCTGTGAATGAACAGTTTCAAGTGTCAGATTTGTCAAGTTGAGATTTTCCTTTTGAGGAAAAGTTATAGAAAAGTGAGCAATAAAGATTTAAGGTGAGACTTCCTAAGAAATGACATCCACCCTTACCGCCATAAGCTTGAAATGTTAGGATGCTTTCTGGTTCAGAAGCTGACGTTTGGGATTAAAGTCGTCATCATCCAGAATGGTCTCTATTTCTTCTCCCCAGCATGGAACACTGATTATAAGATGCAATACACAAAGACTGACATTCTTTAAATCTCAAAGAGAGATGGTAGCTGTAGCTTAGATTTTTAAAGAAATTCATAGAACACACAAGTTAAAGGGTAAGTTTGCTTTATCTCCATATAAAAAGTGAATTTTGTTTGAAATCATCCTTTCAAGGTACAATGCATAGAAAGTCAGACTTTCTCGAATCTGAAATGTGTTTTTTTTTTATTTCAACGTATGAATTTGTTTTGCTGAAATACCTTTCTGTTGTTTAGTGATGTGAATGAGAGAGAAAGCCTTAAATACGGATGCTAAGCACCACACTGTTTCCCGTGCTACCCAGTCAGTGGGCTGTTACTATCCAAAAGAGGGGGTTGTTAATATCCAGAACAAGCAGGAATTGCTCTGAAAAAGAAGAGCCACCCCTTGCTGTTTAAGTGATGATTCCTGTCCACAGCAATTTTCGCAAAAAGAGAAAACACTGGCTGGAAGGGAAAAAAAGTCACTTTCCATTGTCTCTTCCTCTATAAGGCCAAAAATAATCTGTTGAAAGACAGTGGGGAAAAATCCATCAGACAACTGGTACTTTGTCTGTACTAGGTCAAATGATTTTTTAAAAAGAAATTGACATCTATAGATGGTTGTTTTTTACATTGGGTTGAGACAAAGATTTTAAGATTTACCTGCACAAACAGACCCTGCTAGCAGGATGATGACGATGGTGACCGTGATAAAAGATATCACTCCCTGAGTATTTGTGATATGCACATTGTCTAATATCCAATAGCCTAATGAAGTTGGTGCTATTGCTGTCTTCTTTGGGCAATGCCAAAACATAGAAGCAATGCCCAGGATCACACCTGCGGCACAGCTGAAATATGAACACTGGCTGGTGAGCTTCATAGACATATGTGGAACATGCCAGAGAAGAGCTCATATGTGTGAAAATTTAACTCGCAAATGCATACGAATATATGTGATTTGATATTCAAAACCTAATAATAGTAAGTCAGAAATGCCTTGGATTTAAGTAACCTTTTTTTTTCCCTGAAGAGGCATCTTTAGAAAACACTTTCACTATTTTATGCCACTTAGTCATCCTACTTAGAAGAGATTACAGAACACAATTTGTATGTTTGGAAGTTCCTAAAAATTGAAAGTAATAACCGGTCATTTATGTAATTTTTTTACAGCACGTGTAACATACATTTGGATGAAAATATTGATGCAGTTGGGCATGGTATATAAAAAGAAAATAAGTTTAGAATGAGAGTAAGAAATACTGTGATTTAAATTTGAGCAAGCCGAGCCATTCCCTAGGTATTCTATATATGTATACTTGAAGTAATATAGTAACATAGATTTTTGGGTTACCCAACACAGAGACGTGAAGAAAAATGCAATAATGTACGAGATGTATTTAGAATGCTAAATACAATGTTACTATGTTTCTATATTTCACATATATGTCATCTAAAACTACATTATATTTTTAGATATAGATTCTCTCTTTTGGGAGGAGAGACCCAGCTTTCAGACAACTGGGTCCTTTCTTTCTCTCATATTTTCCAAATCCTGGTGGCTCCACTTCCAGGACATGTTAATGGTCCTTCCACTTCTCACAGCCTCCACTGCTACCGTGGTTTAAACCACTGTACTCTCTTGCCTGGGTTACTGTAAAGGGTTCCTACCAGTTTTCCCTGCTTCCATGTTGCCCTTTGGTGATCTACTGGATCCTCTTAAAATGTAAGTCAAATTGTGATGCTCACATGCTTAAGACTCTCCAGCAGGTTGTCATCTTACTCAGAGTAGAAGTCCTTACGATGGCCGTACACACCACTACTTGATCCCATGTAAACTTGATCCCGTTTACCCCATCCACTCTCTCATCTAAGCTATTATTCTCTCCCTTATGAACTCTGTTCCAGCCACACTGACTTCTTTGATGTTCCTTGAGCATTCCAAGGGACACTCTTGCCTCAAGGATTCTGGACTTGCTGATCTCTTGGCCAGAATGCTGTTCCCTTTCAGGTCCATGTGACTCTCTCCTCACTTTCTTCAAGTCTTAGGTAAATTCAACACATCCTAGGGACTTTCCCTAAGGGCTGGGATTCGTCCTAACACCTGCACTCTCTATTTTTCACATTCTGCTTTACTTTCCCTTCATCCAGAACTTCTTATCACTTGACAAATTCTTGTTTGTTTATTGCCTATCTCTCTAGTCTAGAATGTAAGCTGCTTAGGCAGGAATGGTATTCGGTTTATTGCTGTACTCCCAAGAACATTTAAAAAAAAGAATGAATGACTTAGTCCTCATGGTAGTTCAGAATCAATTAAAGGATAGAAAAAGATCTACCCCCTAAAAATTGATTCGAAAGCAGATTTTCATAGCACAAATTATGTTTGCACATCACTTATAAACTTTAACATGATTTAGGAAAAGTGGTTCTAGTTTCCAACAGTTCCCATTTTGAGCTGGTGATAACCAGAGTGATAAAAGAATAGAAGAAACATAAACAGTTGGATGCAAATGTATGTAAGTTCCATGAAAGCAGAGACTTTTTCCTTTTTGTTCACTGTTCCTTTCCCAGCTCTTTCAACAGTATTTAACAGAGAGGAGGTGCTCAGTAATTACTTATCAAGCAGTTGGACACATTTTGTATATGCCCCCATTAGAAGTAGTCTTATGGAAGCAAACAGCAACCTAACTCTTTCCTTTTATTAATGTCATTAGACAGCTTTTTAAACAATGAATTTTGGTAGGTGTATCTCCATGTATAGGTGGATTATTATGTAACAAGTATGATTTCGCCAGTGAAATTTGCAGTGCTGTTTCTTAAATATATTGAAGGACACAAGGCTAATTAATTTCTCCAGCTTTGTTTGTAATATATTTTTCTATTTTGTTTCTAGTTTGTGATTCAATTGATTTATTCCCTGATGTTCTCACTGAGTACCTACTGTATGCAAAGTCTGATTAGATGCAATCATTGAGCTTTTGAGTGATGATAGGCCCAAAGTGGGTTACTGTCCATCAAAGTCCATGCAAGGAATAGACGTGACTTAATCACAGCAAGAGTATGGCCAGCATTCGACAACTGATTGAGTATGAAGGCAAAGAAAGGGGGATTGACTTTTCTTGCTCTTGCTGCCATTCATCCTGCCCCACAACACAGCCATATGGAAAACATCCCTGGACTCCTCTAACTTGAGGCCCTATGGAAAAACCTGCATGCTGTGCATGGAATACAGAAGCCCACAAATGAGACTCAGACGGGAACCTGAGTGAGACTCAAAGGGAGGAAGTTTACGGTGGAATTCTTATGTTAGGACGTCAGTAATTTGCTTTAAGGTAAATCACCATAGACTGCGTATTATTATGTGTTATTTAGATTAAGCAGCAACCTAAGTGCATTCCGGTGGGGGGTTACCAGAGCGGGCTATCCTATGCAGATGGTGCTTCTGTGATGACCTGCGTCATGACTCATGGGTACTTTACTACTTAGCAGGTGAGTGTCAAATGGCTGTTTTACTGGTATAATTAGTGACTCGTTAAATAGCCTAAAGGATGTTAGAAATGGGCGATTTCAAGATTTATTGATTGGTGGAATATTTTAGATGCTCTCCACACTTGCTTATGCAGCATAGAAAAATCAACAGAATCCTGAAGCTTGTATCATTAGGAATGTCATGTCAGACTGAGAGGATCCTTGTCTATCATTCTTATCTCTCTGGTGTGGCTACGGTATCTGGGAAAAGGAAAGAAAGGGTGGGCAGAGGAAAGAGGGTAGAGAGGGAAAGACAGAGAAGGAGGGGGCGGCAATATTAAACATATGGTCCTTTTTCATTTTATTTTTCGGCATTCCTGATTTGCTGAAGCCTAGTGAAGGCACAGCCCGGCAAAGCCCACCATGATTCTGTTGTCACTCTAGGCTTCTGGGGAAGAAGTCACTCGGGCATTTTGTGCTTGGTAACTTGTATTATCTTTCTCCTTGCAAGATGTGCCTGCTGCTGGGAGAGCAGCTCAAAGACGGGGAGAGGAGGCACCTGAAAGTCAAAGGACGGGAAGAGTAAAGAAATAGGAAGGGACCTAGGAAAAAGTGGGAAGAGCTAGGGGTGAATCTCCGAATAACAGTACCACTGACTGGTGCCCTCAGGGCAGCTGACAGTTGACATGATATTTTTCATGTTCCTTTACGCCACGGAAAACCCACGACCTTGCTTTATTTACGAGGCAACTGAATATTGTTACTTTGAAATGAGTTTCCAGACCTCTGTTTGGTGTTCAGTTAAAGAAGAGCAATCTCCTCATCGGCTTTCATGCAAGCACCCATTTTTTCATCCCTTTAGACTTTCTCTTTGTTGGTACCTTAAAACTATTAACTTTCCGTCATATCTGTGAATTGTCAGAAATAGAGAAACATATTACCAAATTTAAGGTCTAAAACATGTCCTGCTTACTTTAGTCATTCTCTTTAATTACTGTTTTCTGAACTTAAATTATACAGCTGTCTATCAAAATGTGCAAATAAAAAAACCCCTACCTCGACACAATCAAAATAATATATTTTGGTATATACTTAAATTACATGTTTATCTTCCATGTGCCCGATTCATTACCTCACAAAGAGTTTTTTTTTGGTTTTTGGATAGTTAAAAAGCCTTCTTCTCAAATGAGTACTGAATTCATGCTACAAGATGGATGAGCCTGGATTCCACTGGTAAGAAAGGTCTAGAACGGGCAAATCTTGAGAGACAGAAAATAGATCGGTGCTTGCCTAGGGCTGGGAAGTGGGGTTGGGCGGGAGAGATCGACAGCTGATGGGTATGGAGTTTCTTTAATAAGGGGTGCAAATGCTCTACAATTAGATTTCAGTGATGTTTGCGGGCCATCCTCTTTTATTTCCCTTTAACCCCCAACACATTTGCATATAGAAGTACATACTACTTTAAGTATTGACGTAGCAAAGCCATACAATTGCATTTAGTATCACTCAGTGGTGAGACGTGCTGCTGTTCATACCGATCCTTCCACGGGTGGGAAAGTGGCCAGTGATTTCAAATCCATACGCAGCGTGTGGTGTTTTGGGGTATAATTAACAAGTGAGAATTTAAATGACTGATGCTGTGTATCTAGTTGAGCTCAACCACAAAACCATCTTTTAAAACCAGGAACTACCCCATAAAGAAAGAAGTTATATTTTAATAACACTGCTCCATCTGTAGAAAATCAAAGCCGATTACACTAACCATTCATTTTCTCTGTCCTCATTGTTAGGATCCAGACAAGTCAAGAGGGATAAATCCCTGTTAGAATTTTCTTTTCCTCCTGCTACCAGTTGTGCAATGAATGAATAAATACATGCACAAAAAGAGATACATTAAAGGAAATCACTTATGTGAAAGAAAACAGTGTCTAGCATGTGGTGGGTATGTGATAAATAAATGATAGACTGGTTTGTTAATAAGTAGGAGGGCATCTTTTCTGCCAAACAGAAAGCAGGCTTCAGCTTGAAGCAGGCTTCTTCACGGTTACATATTTGCTGTTTCGCTGTATGGGGGATTCAGAATATAATTAGTGATTTTCAGTATTTAGACCTTTGCCTATTTGGCAGGAATCAGAGGACAGAATAAAGATAATCTACATGTTGTTAGAAGCTACACTTTGTTAGCATGGAGAGAAAGCTGTTCAATCTGTTTGGTAGGTGTTGGTGTTTTTAAACTTTCACTCTGATTTCCTTTGAGAACCGTCAGGGAATTTTTAAATTTTCACTCTTCCGCTTTGACACCTACCAATCAAGAAGGTATAGAAGTAGTGTCCTAAAAGACAAGGACATTTTCCAATTTAGCAGCCCTCGCCTCCCAGCTGATTTGAGAGAGGTGCTGAGTGCATAGATACCATGCCAAATTGCTTTGACCTGCAACAGTAATGGGAGACAGAGAGAGATTAGAGAATTCAGAGAAAACGCAAAGCACAGCGCGCTGCCTCGGCAGTTTCACTGAAATCCCCGTGGTGCTGGTCTTTGTCCAATTCCTGGCACAGAGCCACTAAAACCCGCTGCATTTCCTAAGTGATGAGAGTGTAATAGACGTGATTAAGTGTCTTCCGTTACTCAGAACAAGCCCCTTTTAACCACACCTGAGGCTATGTTAATGACTTTTGGAAAGCCCTGTGGATGGGGGCTGGTTGCCAGGGGAACCAAACTCGTGTTTAGGAGTTTGGAACTATCCCGCGCACTCCCAGGAAGGAGACAGGGACTAGGGACTGAGTTCAATCACCAATGGCCAGTGGTGCTTAGCTAATGAAATTTTCATAAAGCCTCCACAGGACGAGGTTTGGCGTGCTTCTGAACTGGCGGACACAGGGAGAAATACACCCCAAGAGGGCGTGGAAGCTCTGCGCCCACGTTCCCCATACCTTGCCCTGTGCATCTCTTCCATGTGGCTATTCCTGAGTTAGATCCTTGTATAATAAACGGTTGATCTAGTTTATAAACATGGGAAACAAAATATCCCGTTGCGGGTAAGCATTGAACAATCTGTTTCTCCAGCTGAGAGTGGGGTATCTCCAAATCACCTTTAGGGAAGTTCTGAGGACAGACACAGGGGCTGTGGACCAACCAGGATTTGGAAGTGGCAGCATTTGTTTTAAGGCTGCATAGGAAAAAAAAAAAGAGCTGATCTCTGGGCAGTGCGTATCATTCATTTACTCATTTCATTCTTTCCATCAGCTCTGAACAATGAGTGTCAAGTATGTGCTAGGCCCTATCTGAGGTACTGGAGATAATCTCAAATCAAGACATTAAAATTGATAGTGAGGCTAAGAAGGAGACATAAAAAGGAGGAAAGAAAATATATTAGATTATAATTGTTTCTAATCTTCTGTCATCTTACTTCCTAAGAGGAGGAAGGTTAAGTTATCATTGGCCCAGATTTATAGGGATAATGGTCAAAGTGGAAAAACAAACAAACAAACAAACAAACAAGCAAAGAAACAAGAGACTGTAGAGAGTTTGGTGGAATTGCATCAGAAAAAAGAAAGCTTTACTGGAAATGACAAAAGGAGATATGGGAAGGGGAAGTATAGTAAAGGAGAAAGAAGAACTCGTTCCAGTTGAGTTTGCCTGAAACTGAATTTGAAGATCCTGAAGATAGACAGGTAAGGGCTTTTGTGGCCACTTTCGTGCACGTGGACTTAGAGAAAGAAAGTGTGAGATGAGAAAGTTTGTTTGAATAAGTAATGGATTCTTTTGGAGTTTTCTGTGTGATTAAATCCATTTTTAAATTTTTAAAAATTATTGATGAGAGAGAGAGAGAAAGAGAAGGAGAAAGATAGAAACACTGATTTGTTGTTCCACTTGTTTATGCAGTCATGGCTGATTCTTGATTTTTGTAAGTGCCCTGATGGGGCATTGAAACCACAGCCTTGGTGAATCAGGACGACACTCTCACCCAATGAGCTGCCCAGGACACTAATTTATTTTTAAATTGATCATGTGTGGTTTCAGAAAAATAAATGTATATAGCAAAGCTGTCTTCTTCCTAATTGACCGACATGTAGTTCTTCCCTAAGGCAGTAATTGTGAATCGTTTCTCGTATGTCCTCCCAGTGATATTTTCTGCACATGAAAGCAAATACAAATGAATAATATTTTCCTTCTTTTTGTGCAAATGGTACCATACTATATACAGAGGAAAAATGGTGAAAATGAGAAAAACTGATCATATCAAGTATTGGTGAGGACGTGAAGGAATTGCAGGTGGGAATGTAAAATGAAACAGCCCTATGGAGAACGGTTTGACAGTTTTTTAAGACGTTAAACATATACTTATCATGTAATTCGGTCATTCCATTCACATGTATTTACTAAGAGAAATGAAAGCAAATGTACTTCAACACCACTTTTCACAGCAGTTTTATTTTTAATAGCCAAAGGCTCAAAACAACCCAAATGTCCACGAATAGATTAATAAATAAAAAAATTTAGTATATCCATACAATGGAAGGCTACTTAGCAATAAAAGGAATGAACTATTGATACACACAGCAATTTGGGTGAATCTCAAAATTACTATGCTGAGTGAAAGGACCCAGACCAAAAAACAAAGAGTATATATTGTGTGACTCAATTTATATAAAGTTCTAGAACATGCGAACATCTATATTGATGTAACCTGGGTCAGTGGTTGCCTGAGGCCGGGGAAGGAATGAAGATGGGTATGAGAGAAGGAAGAGAACTTCTGCAGGGGATGAATATGTCCATTATTTTGATTGTAGTGAAGGTTTCATGGTTGTATACAAAACCAGAACTTCCCAAATTGTGCACTTGAAATATTTACAGGGTATTTTATGTCATTTATACCTCAATGAAATAATTAAAACATGAATCTCTGTTGACCATGTAATTTCACTTGTTATTTGCAAAATATATTTAATACATCTTGGTTGAAACTGCAGGAAAATGACAACAATGCAATGCCCATCATTGGAGTATTAAATAAATTTTGATGTCTTCGTACAATGGAATATAAAGTTGTTAAAATAATGTTATTCATCTTTATACACCGAAAGATGACTAAGATATTTTAAGTATGTAAAATAATTTGCTTGCTGGAGGGGTTGTAAAATGGGCAGCCAGTTCGGACTCCTAGGAACATACCCAAGAGAAAGGAACATATGCGCACATGGGAAGACTTGCACGTGAGTCTTTGTAGCCGCGTTACTCCTCACAGCCCCAGAGTGGAAACAGCCCAAATGCCCATCAACTAACAAGTAGATGATGACAGATAGGGCACATGCACACAATGGAATATTATTCGGGTATAAAAAAGGAACAAAGTACTGGCACATGCTACAGTATGGATTAACCTGGAAGACATATGTACGCTAACTGAAAGAAGCCAGACACAAAACGCCACATGTTGTGTGATTCCATTCACGCGAAATGTCTAGAATAGGCAAATCCATGGAGACAGAAGGAGATTAGTGCTCTCGGGTCCCATGGCAAGGGAGGGATTGGTGCAGGGTTTCTTTCTGAGGAGATGAGAATATTCCAGGATCAGATAGTGATGATGATTATGCAACATAGTGATGAGAGTAAACCCATTAAAATATGCAGTTTAAAGTAGTGAATTACGTCTTATATGAGGTAGAATATCACAGTTAAAAATGTTACTTAGAAAAATCTTTGAGAAGTAGAAGATGCAATGTTAAAAAATTTGGACATTGTGTAATTGGGTACAGTAAAACATCATTTTTGTTTAAATATTATAGGTGTATGTTAATGTGTGCATACAAGTAAATTGGGAAGATTATTCACTGAACTATTACCAAGAGGAATCTCTGAGGAGTGAGATTGTGGAGGACCTTACTTTCTAAGTAATACATTTAGGTACTATCTGATTAAAAAATATGCATGTAACTTTTGTGATCAAGTAAAATTAAAGATTTTTAAGTGATTAAAAAAATATAGCCCTGGTTGGTGTAGCTCAATAGATTGAGCACAAGCCTGTGAAGCAGGGGGTCTCCGGTTCAATTCCCAGTCAGGGTACATGCCTGGGTTGCAGGCCAGGTCCCCAGTATGGGACTCCTGAGAGGCAACCAGACAGTGGGATGTTTCTCTTCCACTTTTTCTCCTTCCTTTCCCCTCTCTCTGAAAATAAATTAAATATTTTAAAAAATATGCTAGTAGAGGTTGCCATTGAATACATCACATAAAGCTCTTTTTAAAATAATCCTTTGATTACACAAAAAATCACTCTATATTCACTCTATTTTTTGCACAAATTTAGGTTTTTTAAATTGAAAAAATATTTTCGTTCAATGTATAAAATGTATATACAGCATTTATGTGAGATATTTGTATACTGAAATATTTTTTAAAGTTTAAAAAATGTTTAATATTTTACATTTTAAAATTACAGTTTACTTTCTATCTTATTTTTTATTGGTTTCACGTATCCAGCACAGTGGCTAGATAATCATATTAAAAATTTCAAAGTCGTTGGTTTTTGCAGTAGAAATTTGACTATTGAAAGAGTACTCATAAATATTTTAATATTATTTTTAAGTTCATTAATGACTCATGGTTAGTTTGGACTCCAATTAGCTTAGCCCTTCTCCCTCAATTTTGAGTATAAGGATCAAAGCGATCTCTCTTTCGAACTCAGTCAAATGAGCATCAAAACTTCATCAAAACTTTATTAGTGGCTGAGATGATCGCAAAGGCCTTTAGGCGGCCCTGAGAATGCGCCTCCCAGACTTCTTGCTTCAGGGGAAATGATGAACCAGAGGGATCAGCTGCTGTGCTCTGACTTCCATCACTGTGTTCCCCCGAAGACCCATTTACGAGTGCCCATGGCAGGGAAATGGAGGCAGGCCCACTTCTAAAAGGCACAGGACTCTTCTGAAGGACACCTTGACTCGAGGACTCTCTGTGGGCCCTGCCAGAACTTCCTCAGAATGCTGCAGTCTAAGGTCTTCCCTTTCCCCTTCACAGGGGCCAGATTGGCATTAGCTCCTTGGCTCTCCCAGCCTCCTGCAGCTCCTCATTTTCCTACACTAGCATTTGCCCCAATAAATCTCTCATATAACTTACCCTATCTTAGCTTTTGATCTAGACAAACACAAGTAGTACCAAGAATGATCCGAGAAAAGACTGTGATTTGGGACTGACCCACTAACGATCCAGTGGGCAAAGAGGAGGTTACCCTGGTTGACAGGTGGAGCATGGATAGTCCCTAGCCTAAGGTGGAAACTTAAGTGTTAAAGATTTCACTGATGGTGACCCCCAAATGACCTGGCAAAGGAGGATGCTGTTGCAGATGTGATGATTAAGGCATTTGAAAGCTGTGGAGAGAACAATGTTCTCAAAGACAGCAGAGCTGGCTGGTTACTGCTAAGCTGTATCCATGCCAGCACAGGAATAATGAGAGATCCAGAGCCCTAATGAGCAGTTAATGGCCAAGTGTGAGAGCCAGAGGGTCTCTTTGATAGCTTACAAAGAGGCCCTTACCCCCTGTAGTGTGAAAGAGCAGACACATTTGAACAGGCTGAAGCTCAAACAGAATTACAGAGATCCACAGATGTTTGAATGTTCAGCCAGCACAGATCTGTTATACCAAGGTCAGGAAGCTGGGTGGGGAAAATCTGGGACCCTGAAAACTGGAATGGGGACATACAGATAGGTGCTTCTGAGCATATTACCTCTGCAGGGTACCACCTGCCCCCCAAATCCTTAAGGCTTGCAGTACGTCCCAACCTTCCTTGGTCTGGTAAGAGACAGCACTTCTATCATGATAAAAGATGTTGCAGAGACATCTCCTGAGCAGTGGTTCCCTCAGTAGCTGTCCTCACCTCCTCCCTGTCTAATAACCAAGGTTTAGTCCCCAGCATAACCAGGATAGATACTGAGGAAAGTGCCTATCCTGGCAGTGGTCATTGGTCTTGGTATCTGGTCAGGGTCCTGGAGGGAAAAGGATGGGAATATTGGGACAAAGTGCTATAGAGGGGAGGCATGTGGATGGGCACGCCTCCATTCCCAGCATAATCATGTTGGGAATTGTTAAGAAAGAAAGAGACTATCCATCAGAAGAGCTGCAAGAATTTGCATGTACAAGCCCAAACCAGAGGAATACACCTTGGCCTGTATTTTGAGAGTACTTGATAAGGGATCTGAAGTTTAAGTTTCTCAGAAACTTGACAAGAACCTTAGGGAATGGGGCTAACTGCTAGAATGGTTCTTAGAAATCGAGAAAAAGCAATGGTAGCACTCAGTGAAGTAGAAATTTCTGAGTTGCCCTCAGTGGGATAAGGTTCTGCAACACATCTAGGCTGCCTTGAAAGCAACGCTACTCATGGGTCCTTATGATCAGAGGAAGGAAAAAGGAGCAGGAGGAAGTGGGAACTCCAGAATGTACCCATCCACGCTTCTGCAATCAAATTGTGAGGATATCTTCTCCCAACTAAAAGACACATTGGTGCATCTTGTGTTCTACAACATAGAGGAAGTTCAGCAGCCTGATTGGATTTGGGGGCTTGGGAAACAATACATTCCATTGATAAGAATATCATTCCGGCCCGTGTCCTGTGGGGCACAGGTAACTGCCAGTGTTGAGTAGGGCTAAAAGCATGAAAGGCTCTGCAGCAAGTGCAGCAGCCCTGCTGCTTGGTCCATGTGGTTGGACAGACCCGATGGCTTTGGGAGAACAGTGTTAGGAAAAGATGCAGTGGGGGAGAGCTTTTCCCAAATGAGAGAGTTACAATGCAGGCCTCTGGGATTGTGGAATAAGACTGTGCCAGCCAGCCTAGGATTAGATACCTTTTGAGAAATAGCCCTTGAAGTGCTACTGGGCCCTGGTGGAGAAGATAGTTGTGGACCAAGGATGTAGAATTGCCCATTATTATGACTAAGAATATTCTTTGTCACGAAGTCCAACGGGCCAGTGGTAGTTCATCATGAGATGGGAATGATACATCCAAGATGAAGCCTGAGCAGGACCAGAGATCGTAAGTACATTGCATGAGCAGACAGTCCAAAGTTCTTTATTACCCTCAATAGGTGCATCAGTGTTTCTCTCTCATTTCACACCTATGGGCATATGAAGGTTTCTGTACATTCAGCTGAAGGAGGGACAAAGAGCCTGAATTTGATCATGGATGAGGTGGCTAGGTATGAGGCTTTAAGCTGAAAGTGAGTGGGGTGGCCTTGAAAGACAGTGGAGAGGAAAAAATCTTCCCAATGGGCAGAGGTGCGAGCAGCACACTTGGTCATCTACTTAGTATGGAAGAGGTGTTCCAATGTGAAAAATTTACTATCCTGGCAGTGGTCACTGGTCTTGGTATCTGGCCAGGGTCCTGGAGGGAAAAGGATTGGAATACTGGAACAAAGTGCTATAGAGCGGAGGCATGTGGATGGGCACGCCTCCAATATGGGAGTGGACGCAAACTGTGAAGAGTTCTGTTTTGCGTGTTAATGTCTATTCAAAGGTGCTCACCATGGCAGAGGTACTGAACAACCAAGTAAACAAAATGACTCAGCCAATCAACATGAATCAGAGTGCCATTAGCCATCTCAGAAGTGGCACGATGGGCACAGGAACAGAGTGACCAGGGTAGTGGAGACAGAGGCATCCAACCAGTTTGTAGTGAAGGAGGTAGATGGAGTAGGCCTACGATATAACCATGACTATCGCACCATCCAGCAGAAGCCAGCTTCATGGAATACAGACACAGCCTGATAAAGGCACAGAGGAAGCATAAGCTTGAGCCAATACTGTGAAAGTGTATATGCCATCCTTCATTTGCATGAATCCAGACACCTCTGTATAGTGCTGTGCACTCAACAGGAAGAACACATGAATCTGGGAATCAAGGATGTGGATGCAGGTGTGGCCTCACTATCACTACCAGTGACTCACTGGGGGAGTTTGTGCTTCCTGACTCCCCAGCTCTGGGCTCTGCAGGATGGAAGGTTCTGGTCCCCGAATGGGGGGGGTACCTTCTTGCCAAAGGATATAGCCACGACTACAAGTTACAGCTGCTGCCCAGACACTTTGGACTCCTCATGGCTAGGACCTCGAAAGTTTAGAGAGGAATCACAGTATGGGCAGGGATACTTGACCCTCATCAGTAAGAGGAGCTAGTGTTGCTTTAAACAATGAGGGCAGGAAGGAAAATAATGTGGGTGGAACCCCCACAACCCATTCACACAGTCTCTTGGTACTTTCGTGACCCATTGCACCTGCTAATGGACTGTGTTACAACCTTGGTCTGAGAAGGCTATGATTTCAAGAGGTTAGAGCCCTCAGGAATGGGTTTGAGTCATGCCACCAGGTAAGCCACTGAGTCCCGTCAAGGTGAGGGCTCTGGGTGAGGGGCAATGTAGAATGGATGGTGGAGGAGGCAGAGGATGAGTACCAGCTATTGCTGTGAGATCAAATGGAGCATCAGGGGCTGTGCTTTATCCTACTAACTTGCCTTTTCTGAGTTAATCCCTCAGGGAGAAAGGCCTGTAGGGACCAGGCGAAGGTGCTCCTCCAGCTCAGGAGGAGCTGTCAATCTGTGCAGTGCAAATGGAAGCTTTTGGTGGCCATGAAAATGCATCTCTCAGATTTCCCTTAAGTAACTCACAGACCAGTCCCTGTGCCCTGAAATCTATGACCACATTTGCATTGAGGTTGTGCTTCCCCAGGGCCACTCCTAGTCAATGCCTGAGTGTGGCAGGGACCCTAAACAGGCAAGTACCTGTAAGATGCTGTAAGACGCTGGCCATCTCTGTAGGGTGACTTTGGCTTAAGGACTGTCCATGGGCCTCGGTGGAGCTTTCTTAGAACTGTGCTGAAGTTTAAGAAGTAATTTCCTCACACTCGCCCTCGTTGCTTCTGTCTTCTCCTTCAGAAGCGCAGGCCCCCATTATTGTCTGCTGGCTCCTCCACCAGCTCCTTCTCTATTTTCCCTCTGGAATCTCCTCTAATAAATCTCTTGCACACCTACTCTCATCTTTGCCTCTGCTTCTTGGGGGACCCAGGCAGATGGCTTGTATATGTGCCTGTGGGTGTCTAAGGCAGGATGGCATGTGTGTCAACCTTTATGCTAAGTCTAGTCAACTGGTGGCTGCAAGGAGAGCTGAGTCGAGACAGATCAGAGAGTTGTATCTGGTCTGTTGTAAAGAATGTCATGATCTATCGGCAAGGTCTGCTATGAGGGCAAGCAGGGAGGGTCTCGACCTTTCATTAGTGGCTATTTCTGAATTGGAATGTTTCCAAAATCTCTATAGAGAAGGGTCATGGTCAGAAGGGTATTGTATTTGAAACTTTTGTTAATGGTGAATGATATTCATAATAATAGTGAATGATTGATTATTATGGTTAATGATGAATGACAATGATTAATAATGATATGATGATGTGATATAATATATAATGACTGTATAAATAAATATAATGTTGAATGCTAAATGATAATTATAGCCTGGTATAATGAAAAGCCTCAAGTCATTCTACTATAAGATGTAGATTAATTATATTATATAAGCAATAATAATTTCACACTGAAAGTGTCACATAGTATCTAGAAAAAAGATTCAAAACATAAGTTCTCCATTAGTGATCTTCGTCTTGCATTTAGGGTGACTGCTCTGACCAGCTGATGGGATATTTCTGTTCCTATATTGGTCTGTATTAAAGAGCCCATCAGAACATGCTGCTCTTCATTGATATTACTGCTTTCCCTTTATCTGACTTTATCCGTGTCAAGCAACATTATGACATTAATTCATTTTTGTCAGTAGATTTTCCTACTAGAAAAAGAATGTGCTGATCAGTTGATATAGGTATTCTAATCTACCTAGCATTTACTTCCTTTCTGTAAAAAAATCATTTTTAAAATTACAAAAACAACACATGCTTATCATGAAATAATTTTAAAACTATAAAGCAAAATTTAAAGTCCGCTTCTCATGTACAAGTTTCCTTTCAGTTCTACTCTGTAGGAGTAACACTTTATTTTTTGTTGTAAACGAATTTTCTCCACTGGATATCTGATAATCAAAGTGGTTTCTTCAGGACTTTCTTTGAAAAGAATCTCTTGTGTATTTACCCAGAATGAACTAATAAAACTGAGTTTCTAAATACACAAAAACCGAAGGCCAATCCTTTCATTCAAAGTTCTTTTTATCTCCAGGAGCCAGCCTTTCCTTAAGTCTTTTATGATGGCAAACACCACGCTCTGCAGAAAGTGTGAGCTTTAGCCACCTCTCAGAGAATGAGATTAATTTGGTAGATTATTTGTAATGCTCTGCTCACAGCACCTTATGGTTTATTCAGCCTTAGGAACTACCACCATTCATTTGTTTTCGTGTGAACTGTGTTGCTTTACAGTTATTTTCCAGGAGACTTTTCGCTGTCCCAAGAATAAAGTGGGGGGAGGGAATGTAAGAAAAGGGACTTCACTCTCAGAGTGAACTAAGTAGGCACCTACTTCAACAGTTTTAAAAAGAAAGCATGAAGACAAATCTGAAATGATGTCGATTATAGATGGGCTCTTTTAAAAAATACAGTTAAGATTATTATTGACCATTTTCAAACTCAAAGCAATTTTTGATGAGAAAAATTAGTTCCCCAAGATGAATAAGAGTTAAGCTTTTAATGTACATGAAATTTATTTCAAAAAAATGTTCTCAATGGAGAACATCTGGATCTGTATTGAAAGTGCTTTTATTCAAGGATTTATAGACGAAATCCTTGAGCTTAAGATCTCCAAGAAAGATTGTTATTTCAGAAACAGAAAACACAACTTATCAAAATATTGTTAATAAACTATAAAGACAAATACAATTTTGTAACTCTAAAAAAAGCTTAAATATTGGTTTCACTTAAAGAGGGACTACATACTTTTCCTAAATGAACCAACTTACAAAGTGTACTCATTTTATACTGATAATTTTTTAAAACTAATTTCATATAAAACATTTTATGAAAGTAATTTTTTGCTGGGACAAATATTATCATGAACAATAATACATAAATCTGGTGAGTACGGGTATAAAAATTAGAGATCATTTCATGTAGATTAAAAAGTACACTTTTCCAAAAATAATTTTTCACCCTTTTATTAAATTAGAATTATTTTTATTTTGATTTACATCAAAATATTACCACAGAAATAAAGATTACTCCAAAATATTCCTAGGCCTACTTTCTCTTTTTGACTAAAGAAAACCAGTAAATATTTTGTAGCACATTTACTATTTGCCAACTTGAAGAAATGGAATGCTGTAAAGGCACTTACAAAAATATACGGGGGAACTATCTGGCGTGAGACAATGATTTAGTAAATACTGCATTTGTTCAGGATAGTCTGGGAAATGCATGCCTTGTGTGCTCTATTCTTTAAACGTCATTTTCTAATGCTAGAAGTTAGTCACAATGTAATAACTACTTGGGCGAAATGACTGTACCTTATCCTCCTTATATAATGAAGAACTGTAGTAGAACGAGAATGGCATTTCAGCTGTTGGGCCCACTAGATTAGATGGATAGGTCTGATTATGTACTTGAGATCAATCATCATTGCTTAAGGAGGTTACATAGATTTTTTAAATTTCTTTTTCCTCCTTAAATTTAAGGTTACTCATGGCTTAGGCAAAATACCAAGGTCGGAAGGAAAATGTGTACACTCTCTTCACACTGAATTTCTCTCTGGCTTAGGAGAAAGAATGCTCTGTCTTCCTGAGGATAACAGCTTCACTTGTCCTAACTCGTAATTCTTAGTGTAGATGCTAACAATCACTGCATGGGTTTCTGGCATATGTGGTGTCAGTTTGTCCTGGGAAGTTCTGATTTTATTTTTTCGTCCTTATTTTCCTACAGGTGGCATGGAATTTTTACTTTAAATATCAGTATACATGAATGGCTTTTTCATTGCCATTTTAATCACAATAAAAGTTTTGAAGGCGTACTTGCAAATTCATCTCATGGCTCAGCCAGATGGTAAAACATTATCAACAAAGTGCTAAAATAAACAAATGCACTCTAACAGCACATTTTTGTTCTTCTCAACTTAATTATTTCCAGGTCTGATAGGTCTGGTTTTTATAGGTAGGATCTAAACTCGATTTCAGAAGCTGGGCCAACTGGGTTCCAATTCCCAAAGATGCCACAAATTTGGGGGCACAAATGAAATCACAAAACCAACACATGGCAAGATCAACTTTTGGTTGATACGAGGGCCCAGTAGAACCAATCTGCTGTCTAAAAAAGAATTCTGAATCCCAAGTAACCACACATATAAACCAGTTTATTAGATTGTCAGGGATACTTTGAGACGTATTCAAGTGATTTTATTTGACTTTGTATAAACAGAGGGAGGGAAGGAAGTTTTGAACTTCAAGCTTTGATCCGCATGTGTGCAGTTAGCATCCACCAAAGCACCATTGGATATGGAAGAATTAGCACCACAGAAGTTTAGGACCTAACTGTTGACATGCATCACTGAAAAACCTGGAACATGAAAACGGAAGAAGTACATGGGATGGTCTATTGGAAACAATACAAGGCAATTTATGACTTGTTTTCATACAGTACAATACAATCACCAATCAATGAGAACCTTTGAAGTACAATACAGGACAAAAAACACTTTGTACCCTGTTAACACTAAAGCAGTCACAGATTTAAAAACATGTTTCGTGTGAGAGGTAGCGGACTGAAATGATCCCTCCTCCTCGATTTTTAAATTCAGAGTTATATAGTTACATGATCTCTTAAGAAAGTATTTTCAAATTTATGTCTATTTCAATGCCGACAAATGGTTTTTTAAAACCGAAAGGCTTGATGAGCTCAATACAAAACGAAAAAAAAAACCTGATATAGTCAAGAAGACTCCAGTGTGGTGGAAGATATTGCACGTAACATCAGTTTGAAAAGGATGTCAGTGGTGTTGACACTTGTCTTCCCTTCCATGGAGGAATGTCAAGTACAGAAGCCTTGCATTCTCGATGAACTTCGTTCATTTCTTTCACTCAGTGCCTTTGTTCTGGAGTGTAACATAACAGACATTCCTTATTCCTCAACTTTTTGTAGTGTCATAGGGCTGTTCCTTATGCTGGATTTGACAACAGTGAAAAGGGTTGATATTCTCTCTGGATTTAGGGTAATTTGTGAGCTAAAGAAAAAATATTAATTTTAATTTAGCATAGGTGAAATTTTAAGGGGAGTTTCACTATTTTCACAAGTACAAACCCATAATGAATATCATTGAAAACCTTTCTGTTAGAAAGCATGTAACGAACCCTCAATTTTAAGTTGTGTAGGTTGTATCTAGGCGAATTTTGGCATATTAGAGCATTACTGTATAAGAAATGTATAATGAGAATAGACACGGGTATATTCAGATCTCAATGCATTGATGTCAAGGAAATATATATGTTTAGTCACCAAGAGAAGAATATACCCTGAAGCATCTATGTAGACACATAATCAATGATGTGTCTACCCAACTTCTAATTCTGGAATAGTGATAACAGGGTCATTTAGAAAAAAGTACTCAAATACAGTACGGCAGCAGTTTTATGATGTATATATTTAACAGCAAAACATTTTTGAAAATAGATTCAGTACTATAGGTTCAGTTTACAATTCACCGTTTCTATACTTGTAATACATGCATTTATTTGTTTTCTCAGTTTAGAAAAATCCCACCAGGACCAACATCGTTCAGAACAACAATCTAACATTAAACAAAACCTTCTAAGGAAAATATTTAGCATCACAGAAATTTGAGAAAAGTCTGTTACTCAGCATCACAAAATACTCAGTAGTTCTACATTTAAGATTGTTCATGCCATGACATTAACACACCTTTGGGTTAATATATCTTATTTTAAAAAGAAACGCAGAAACAAACCAAATAATTGGCATGGAATTTATCTTTAGTCTGTTCTTGGTAAGAGAAGACTGACCTCTAATCAACTTGACTTCTTTCCACCATGGTTCCTGCGTATATGAAGCAGCATATACACTTAATAAGACATTTATGTAAAACGAGTGATAGAAAAAGTGGCCACCACAGAGAAAGAATTAAAGATAAGTAAAGTTATAGACAAGTATTTTTTTTCCTGAAATGAACCGCTCCCAAACAAAAAAGAAAGCAAAGTTTGTTCACTTTGAAATATTCTTCTGTGGAAAAATATTCTTGGGTAAAAGCTAGCCTATCCTTGTAAGTTTCAGAAAGATGTAAGTTTTCACTTGAGCAAAAATGTAACTTTTGAAAAAGAAGATGTATTTTGCTTTTTCTGCCAAATCACATCAGCAGTGATTTTCTGAAGAGGAAAGAGCTACACGCAGCAGCATACATACCACATCACTAACTTCGATTTGATAATTCACTAGGCATGGCTGACTTGAGCACAGAAGAAATGGAAATGGTATCTTAATGTTTTAGGGTTACATTAAAAAACACTCGACCACAATAAAATTGAGTCGTGACAGGCGGGCTTAATAGTTGAGATGGACCAACACTTCAGTACAAAATAGTACCAGTGAAAAATAAGATTAAAAAAATAAAAGCTGTCTAAAATTGTTCAGTGAAAAAGTCTTAAGATTTTACATTTTAACCTCAAAGGACTGTAGACTTAGGCTAACGGTTTTGCCACTATCCCATCACTTTTGTTACTCTTGAGTTTTATTTCTTTATGGTTCATTGGTTATATTATGTAATACAATTTTCTGCGAAAATAGTTTGAATTATTACATTATATAAGAAGCTTTAGAAAAACACATAAGGAGGGTAAATTTATAAAAGGATAAAGGATATTTTAGACAAATTCTACACAGATAGATAACTAACTAGTTCAAGGTAATAAAGTGCCTTCATTTCCAGGTAATTAATTTTCCACTAAAATATTTTAAGGCTTTATAACATAAGAAGTTTGGTAGTATATGGGTTATGTTATTAATTAGCATTCTTTTATAGTACTTATTTTATTTAATCTTTTAATCCATATTAGGTAATTTTAATAATTAGGAGCTTAAAAAGATAAAGCTTGAGTTGCAAATTCTGAGTTCATTCTGTGAGGAAAGGAAAAGATGTATAATTTCTAAATGCTGTGATTTGTACATCAGACTCACATGTTGCTTCTGAACAATTTAGTTGGTGTCATAATACACAGCAGCCAAAGCCTTTCAAAAATGCAACAGAATTTTTAATCCCATGGCAAAAGGTGCCATCATTTCTTTCACTTATATAGTCTGTTGTCTTCACATTTAAAATGATTGTGCATCCTCAAATGAAAAAGGCCATTAAAAAATCTAACATAAATTCTTCAAACACAAGTACGATACATATTTTTTATTGCAACAGCTTATGTATAATCTGTATTGATGCCAACGTCTTATGTTAAAGCATTTACATTTGTTTTCATTTTGCTTCTACCATCCACATGTGTGTCACAGTAAAATACTGGTAACCTCATAGAAGGATGTGTAATAGCCATGATCATACAGAATTCTCTTGCTTCTTATCATCTCTCTTTGGAGGATATGAAGGTATTTAAGTATAGCTGTGCACTTAATTGTTTTAGCAGCTTTATATTTTAAGATAAATTATAACTATATGAACATCAACTTAATTGGTTATAACCAACACAAACTAATTAAATTTTAAAATATTATTTTCCAGGAACTTAGTTATTTTTGTCAGAATATTACTAAAGTGAGGTACAAGATTAAATGGCCATGATACCTAAAATGTTTTTCTAATTATCATTGGATTAATTTAAATGTTCCTAAAATTAAAGGTTTTTGAAGTTACGATGAAGGAGGAAAGCTAAAACTCATTGCAAAGAATGGTTTAAACTAAACATTTCAGATAATTAGAAAAATAGGAACTACCAGTAGAAAAAAAGTGCTAGTCTTAAAGTTGGGTTTGGTTTTGAATTTAAAGCCTAGTAAGCGTAATTCCTAGGAATTAAAAAAAATTATGGCATAAACTTTTATAATTGCACATTTCTTTAACAAAGTGCCACAAGTTACCACATTTTTTAAGTTACCACATCTTTTAAATGCACACGATTCTACTTTTCAAAGTATACGTACACATAAAGTTTTATCTTTTTCATGACAGTACAGTACAGTTTCACTAAGTTGGCACAAATATGTAATCAGGACAATGAATTTGAACTTCCTAAATATAGTATAGTATAGTACAGTATAGTGTATTTTTAAAAAATAACTGTTAGAACCTTTCTCATGATGGGATTCAAATCCAAGTCTAGCCAAAGCATTCTCATAAAATCTGAAAACATCATGAGAGTTCGTTTAGGTAAGTTTCAGCCATGCAATGCACAGACATACACTTTAAAAAACCACATTGGTTTAGTTATCCTGTTTTAATCTGACTACAAATTATATGTACTCTCTTTAATCATGGAACCTACAATACATGTAATAACTGAGTTTTTGAGAACAGCATTAAACACCAAGGTTTCTAGCCTTAATTGCTCATTTCTATTAAGCACATCAAAAATGTTTGGGCTATTAGTGGGCTATTAATTTTTATGCTTCTATCTCTTTATTGTAAATAGAAATGCTAAATGAAAATGTATAGAGATAATATAATAAGAACAAAAAGACATTAGAGACCAAAACACCAATGTAAAGAACAAATAAAATATCAGCAAATGTGTAAAAGTTCTCCATATTACTACATTTGTTAAGTTAGGGGAAGGCAATAAAAATTAAGATCTTTTGACTAAGTACTAATTATACTAATATGTATTTTAAAAATAAGTGGCATGTATATAAAGTTAAATTTTAAATATTTCTGTTGAGTATGTTGATGTTAAACTAGAGACATGTCTCATTATAAACTGAGACACCGCAAAATCCTATTGTCCAGAGGAAAAAGAGAACATAAGATCACTATTCTCAGCGATGGGTCGTATGTGTTCTATTACGCCACAAGCTAATCATTGTGGTGCTGTACCTCATTTATTAGGGTGAAAATGCTAATAAAAACACAAAACTGCTAATGTTAAAATTTGGATTAGTTCATTGTCATGGAACATTCAACGACTATCAAACGACAACCCCTTCCTTTTCCTAGAGTTTAAGAATCTCAATCTTGGATACAAAGAATGATTACATAAACGCATATAAAAGAAGTGTCCAATTTTATAAATTCTTCATGTCCTGAAGGTATAGAATCGCATATAAATTTTATCCTAGTCCTCTAGAGAATTAACAAATTTTAAAAACAAGTAAAATTGGAAGGGATCAGGCATGATAAATTATTAATAATAACTCCCCCAAACACAGCCCACTGATAGGTACATCACAGAAAGGTTGGATATTCATTCTATGTAATTTAACAAACCTTCTTATAGTTTCTGAGTATTAAATTATAACCCTTATTGGTAGGTAATAGTCTTGGAGAGTGAGAGCATTTCAAAATTATTAGAAAAAGAAAAAAATTATTAGATAAAATACTTCAAATAAACCTTGAAACATGGATTTTTAACAGAAGCTGTAGATGTGGAAAATACACTCTACATGTGATATACTAATCTGATTTAGCTAATCTAATACCGCAAATAATGTAAGATCCCATAATCTCTTTTTGTAATATACAGATATCTTCCTGTCTTTGTAAAAGATAGGCAATTGTATTTAATTTAGCTTTTTCCTGGTAGCAGTCCTATAGAGATGACATACAGACTAAACATACCTATGAGAACCGTTCCTACAATATAATTTAATCCTGTTTTGTATTGTTCAGCTCTTCTATAGCACTATTTATTTCCAAAATGGCCTGCAACTAATGCTAGTAGTTATTTCTCAATGTATTGCTATGAGGAAGGCAAGTTAATAAGTTGCTTGTACAATAGTGGAGCTACACAAGGTCTTAAAAGATCTTATGTACCTTCTCTGCCCTGTCGGCAGTTATTTAGTATCACCCTGTGTTTTGTGTCTATACCACATGCTCCTTGGGGCCAAAGACTAAATCTTGTTGTCTGCTGTATATCCAGACCTAGCAGAATGTTTAGCTCATGCTGTATGCAGTATCTGTTGAGTGAGAAATTAGATTGAAAACAACAGAACAAAGAACATACTGTCCCCTCTCCACCACCTCCCATCAAATGAAAAGCTGTACTTCCCCCTCTTCTTCCTCCATCAGAGTAGGGTGGGTAGTCTTACTCAACTGATACAATAGAGTAGTATTACTCACTCTTAAATCATGATGGCAAAGCCCACATGGTATGTGTCTCCCAGAGTACCAATGACATGATTGACTATTACTACAATTGCTTCTAAAATTTGAATTATTCATCTTTCCTCTTTCCCAGTATTTAAATTAAAAGTTGTGCTTCAACATATGGTGGACTGTTCTTTTCTTAAGCTAACTTAGGCATAAAGAATCAAAGAAACAATTCTCAGAGCTTCAATCATTAGCACAAACATGGAAAATATCAGAAGGGTATGAAAAAACAGTTCACATATATAGCAAAAGGAATGGGGAGCTAGTGATTCTTCAAAAAAAATTTTGAAATTAGTGCAGAAAAGGTAGGATCCTTGTGAAGATAGTGATTTTAGTGAACAAGGTGAATGCTAAGGTTAAACTAGATTATGTCAAAAGTGTCTCCAAGTTCTAAAGTTCCATATCATGTGAACTGGTTACTTCTGTGCTAGGATGGGAATCTGCACAGTATTCAAAGTATATTTCATTTTTAAATAAAAAAGGTAGTTAAACTAAAAAAGTTTGATGTTTTGGAACTTTTGAACAGTTGTTCACAGTTGTGAATATTAAAAATTTTCTATAAACCACCATTACTTCTTCTTTTGCAACAATACCATGTAAAGCCTTTTAAATCCTGGCTGTATCTACTTAAATTATGTCAGTATAATGTGGCTATTTTAATGCTTTATAGTGTCAGCAAAATTAGTACCTTGGAGTTTGCTCCTATTCCTTCTACTTGACATGAATGTGTACCTTGAAGAACTAGCTTTACCTTCAAGACCTCATTTCCAATTTCAAAGAGAGGAAGATAACATTACTTCTTGTAAAAATTAGAGATGTGGTTTTAAACACATCAGTGAAAAAACAAGTGGTTATGCTATTAAATTTTAAATTCTGAATTGCTATCCATGTCAGAAAAAAACAGAACTCTTAACTAGGACATTTTGGCTGAGAAGCAACAAAAACATTATTAATTCCAAAAATAGGAAGTGGAAATCTCATTTTCATTAGTCAGAACCATAAATGCATAGGAGAACAGATGATTTACTATCAGCTTTAATTTCTGATAAGCTGGGACTTTCCAAAGCCCTTCAAGCAGCATGTCCCCTGGAAATCAGTCTTAGCCCCTTCTGACATTAAACCGCTATCACTGCTGATACTCAGATGGGAACAAGGACCATGGCCTCATTTTTCCAGATAGCAACAAACATCAGTGGCAGTTATTTAAACTTAATTACTACAAATAAAATGATGATAAACTGCTTACAGAATTCTTGCAAACTACTTAAAAGCAGTTAATCATTTTTATAGTTTGGAACATATATCCTGGAAGCTTAGTATGGTAGAACTGTAAGTTCTCCTCCAGGTTAAATTACAGTAATGAGATTCTCTTGGTAATTCAAATGTAAATGTCTTTTGGTAAGAAATAAGACTTAGGATAAATTCTACACTAAATCAGTCCTGTTAAAGGGATGTTTCAGTGCAGTATTTTTTTAATTATCAGAATGAAATGTGATCATGGTAAAATAATTTAGGAACCTGGAAAAATAACTATGAGAGGGGAGAAGGAGAGGATGTGTTTTTAGTGGTAGGCAGAAAGGAAAAAGAAATGAGAAAAGAGAATGAGAGGGACTGAGAGAATAGGAATAATCTGAAACTTTGTGAACACTCTCTCAGGAATCTGGCAAAACTTACTTCATTTGAATGCCTTTTTCCATAGAACTGATATAAGCACTGGGTATTCTTTTCCTTGCTGAATAGTGTATAAACATTGAAGTGTTTCCTCTCCATAAAGTTAAGAAAGTGCCTGTTGTGTGTACCTTTGGTATATGCTGTGGTGTTCTGGAATCTCTCGATGGTTCTGCAGCTCCTTATTTTAGAATCTTAAAGGTGGATGTGGTAAGGATTGGGACCGACTAACCAAGGGCCAGCTCAATCCTCTTTATTTAGTGATGTCCAAGTTAAGACTCCTTTTTGGTAAGAATAGACTTCTCTTGAAAGAGACAGTAGCAGAAAGTACAAATTCACCCTTTGGATTTATTGGCACACAATTTACTATGGTCCACTAGAACCACAGTATAATCTTTGCTTCAATTTATCACCACACGCTTAGAATCTCAATGAATCTTTGCTTAAAATTGCAAAGTTTAGGTAAATTCAATGAACACTTTCAGAAAAGCAAAAATACAATCTGGATGTTGCTTTCTTTGTACCTACTCTCCTTTCATTTATATAAATTATGAATCAAAATGAGTGTCTAATAATAAAACTGAGCTCATAAGGTCAAGGTTATATGATTTTAAGAGTGCATAAAACTACTGAGATAGCATCATATTAAAAAATAAAGTATTCTGTTAAAGCAATTGTTAAAATGCACTTGCCCAATATTTTTGTTTTTAATAGAATACTTTAGAGTCTCCCCAAAGAGTACATCTTGAAGCATATAACATTAATTAAGGTGGAAGAGCTGTGTGAATGTTAGGAGTATTGTCACGTAATATTAATAATTAAGGGCATTTTGTATGCTCCATTATAACTACAGGTTTCTGCCATGACTTTAATAGTAGTGTGTGTCAATTAAGATACTCAACGAATATCTGCTTTTTTCTTGCCTGTTTTAAAAAAGTATCGTCAATAAAAAGGAACTATTTATAGATGAACTGAATAACATGGATTATCTTAAAACTATTAGGCTGAGGTAGGGGTGGGTGGGTCAGACGAATTGGAGGTGGGAAAATCAAGACAACTGTACTTAAACAATAAAAATACATACATACATACATACATACATACATACACAAAAAGAACTTGAAAAAACTATTAGGCTGAGTGAATAAGGCAAGAAACAAAAAAAATACATTTTAATTTATATGAAATTCCAGAATAGACAAAAGTAACTCACTTGTGGCCGCAGAAACCAGATCAGTGATGACTTTTAGAAGTCAGTATGGGGGTGCCGATCTGTGGGGGTGTCGACTGGGGAGGTCATGGGAATGTTCCGGGGTGAGAAAAATGTCTGTCTTGACACTTATAAAAACTAACTGAATAGTTTAATACTTTCATTTAATGTAAATTATACCTTAATAAAGATGTTAAGCATTACCGCGCAACACAATATTCTTGTTGAAGCATCAGAGGTATCAGAGGTTGGATGGCATTTTTGTTTTTTGCATTTCAAAACTTATCTCTGCACACTGTCCCCGAGAGACAGCAACACATCCGATAATGGAGTCCACCTAGCGACGTACAGAGGACAGAGGACACGGAATTTGTAGCAGGGCACTGAACCAAAACAGGGTTATTATTATTTTTTGTTTGTTTTTACTAAAGAAAAAAGAAAACAAATCCTTTTATGGGCCATACTAAATGCACCAGTTCTAAGTAAGGATGTGATATCTTACATTGAAAAATTACCTTAGGACAGAAAAGGTTTTCCAAGTCAGATTTGTCACTGTGAAAATGCTGGTTTATAAAGTCATAAAATCAATAGACACTTGTTTCAAATGCTCTTTGAAAGTGAGCATGGCGACATGGCCTCCATCCTTTTCTCTTTGTTCTCTAAGGATGAGTAGATGCTGGTGAAGTAAGTAGTACTGAAAGAAGACTGATTAACTTGAAACATTTAGATGCCAAGGAAACAAGATTTTACCTTATGCTTCTGGGTGCATAATCAAGAATATATGTGGTATGTCACATTTTGAAAGCACTTTAAATGTCAGAGATTGGGGCCTCATTTATGATTACCTCACCATTTCATATCTAAGGGGCCACGTGTTCATCTGCTTTAAAGAGGTCATGGGCAGAGTCAAAATGTCTCAGGAGTTCCCAATTTTCTACAGAAATAACCTTATCACATTATCTGACAAGTCTAGAAATAAATACGTAAAAAAAATGCTACTGGTTCTGAGGAGAAAAGAGTAATATCCTGAATAGGACTTATCTACAAATAGTGACAAGTATTCATGGGCAAAATTGAAACTGTAATCAAAAGTCGGATAATTATTTCTCCAATTTTTTATTTTCCTAATTCTAATTCAAACCCACCAAAGGTTTATGCTGTCATAAACCCACATTTCATACAAAGCCATTTTAAACATAGAATTTTACTAATCATCATCATCTCCACCAGAGATTTGAGGGAAGAAAAGAAAAAGTAAGCAATTTCCCTAGCATAACGCCTGGCCTGTGGGAGGAAACTCAGTTAAGTGTTTGTTGAATAAATGATTGAATGCTTTCATTTCCCTCAAATTGCCATTTCCTACCTCATGCATTGTCTTCTGACTGCACATTAAAAATTCAGTATGACTGAAAAGAAGAAGCACAGACACACCCTTAATGAGTAAAAAACAAAAGCATTTCTCTGAAACACTTAAGCCACACGTCATTAGAACTGCAACAGCTACCGTGACATAAAAATCACATAACTATAAATTGACATAATTGTAAAACAGCAATAAATTGATATGAGATAACCTATATTTTTAACTATATAATTTCCCTTCTAAAAACCAAGTAATGATATTAAAGACATCATCTGCATCTTTGGAGTGAACAATAAAAACTTAGGTCATTAATAGAATGGACAGCTGAGAGATGTTTCATGTAAACATGTCTGAGATAGTGGGAGTTTTAAAGGTTCATAAACACCAAGGGAAAACAGAACACAGTGGGAGAAGACAGAAAAAACAGAGTTCAAGACTACATGACATGTGGAAAAACTCAGTATCAAGATGATGGTCCATAAGAGCATCTTTACCATGGTGACTGGGCCGAAACCCTAATGGCCTTTCATATTCTGAAACCAATGATCAGAAAGCTATTTCTTCAGAGTCAAAATGAACCACAAACATAATTTCATAATCATGTTTTCAACTTAAAAATAATCAGGTGAGAAAACTCTTCTAGCTAAGAAAAATATTTTGAATGAATCTCAGATACTATCTTCCACTGATTTGGAAGCAAAGAACCCATTTTGCCATGTGGAGTGTGCTCTTGTGTATAATGTGCATCCATGGTTTTGGCCAAAACTTTCAGGAAAAATATTTTAATTTCTTAATTCAATTAAAAAAAGTTCTAGGGTATTATTTTGCATAAAGATATCATTATTGCTTTCTAGAGTTACACTTTAACACATAAGCATAAATAAAAGAATTAAAAACATTTATATAGATACAGAATCAGTATGACCCATGTGTAATGTGCATTCCTATTTTTACCTAAAAAATTTGAGCAAAAAATTGCACATTATACACTGCAAAGTATGGTAATAGACATTGGGTAATGGAAGGACCACTTAATAAGGGCTAGTTCATGCTCTGAAATGACTTGTTAAATGATTTTGAACAGATCACATATTTGAAATCTTTTCTTATGTTATAAACTGAGGGTGTTACATTACTCCAAAGATTCCTGCAAGCAAAAAAAAAAAGAAAAGAAAAATCAAATTTTATAGGAGATCTGGACAGAAACTACCTATACCAATACAAGGGAACTGGTGAGGGGAATCCTTTTACTGGCAGGGCCGGTGGCCCCAAATCAGGCAAACTGACTAATTATCATCTTCTAAGAAAAGAAAACAAAGGAGTTCTGAGTTTCTCCGGCAATAAAAATATGCTTTGATATTTTTCAGTCTGTGGATAGCTTATTTATTTTTCTTAATGGTGTCTTTGGATGAACAGAAAAATATAATTTCGGTGAAGTGTAATTGTTTATGATTTTTTCTTTTATAAAGTTTTGTTTCCTGTCTGAGAAATGCCAGCCTACACACTTGTGCGCTTTCATATTCGACTGAAAACGGTTTCAAAAGATGGTCATCAGCCCGCCTCCCTCGCTACTGCCATACCTGAGCATTCCTGAAAGGAGGCGCTCTTCCAATTTTGCATCGATTTTGTTCTACTTTCTAGGGACTGGGTCTGTTTTATGGGTCGCGAAGAATAATGATGTTATTTCATTTATTAAATACTTATGTGACAGAAACTTTGCTAACATCTCCATGTATCTTAAGACATTTAATCGTCTTTAACAGAATTCTGGTTGACGATGGGTTCTGTGAACCCCATCTGTTTTGTTATTGATCCATCCTCTGGACCCAGATGGTCACCCAGCACACAGTGAATCATTAATAATTAATAAACTGCATGCTGGTGGAATGAACTCTCACAATAATTCTATAAAGGTGTATAATTTGCCTCCAATTTCACAATAAGTGACAAAATTTGGACTTGAACCCAGGACTGGATGACATTCAAGTCCATGTTCTTTACTCCTCTGTACTAGGGCCACTGAGACTGCCCGATAACTCTAGGGGTGGGGCAGCACAGCACCTAACAACACAGCCCAATCATTGCTGTTGTTTAAGAGGGTGAAGGAAATGGCTTAAAATTATTGTTGTTTTATTCCTGTCATAGCAAAAAGCAAATGTGGAACTTTTATTAAGTTCTTTGTGGATAATCCTAGGCATATTGATCTTTTTGTGTTTATAGCTACGTAAGAATTTGTGCACATTGAACCAATATGAAACT
Organism: Artibeus jamaicensis; assembly: GCF_021234435.1. Classification (NCBI taxonomy): domain Eukaryota; kingdom Metazoa; phylum Chordata; class Mammalia; order Chiroptera; family Phyllostomidae; genus Artibeus; species Artibeus jamaicensis. The sequence continues at coordinate 13,594,771 of NW_026522056.1, read as the reverse complement.
TTTATGGCCATACAAATATAAAAACAGAAAAATTCAATCAGCATATAAGAATTTAGCATTCAGGCTGCCAATGCCTCAGTCATGATACTACCAAACCATGGTTAACTGGGAATGCCAGGGGCAAGGTCATTTTATGTAATGGATTTTCCTAGTTGACAGAGCTCTAACTACAGTGCTCTATTTAAAACTATTGAAAGAGAATCTGATTGCATCTTGAGTACATATAACATAATGAGCATGGTTAGGTTTTGTGTGTGAATGAGAATACTTCCGTGCTCTGGAATCTTCCTGGTTAACAGCTATAATCACAGTATAGTAATGTTAAAAATATGTGGGTTCTTGAGTTAATGTGATAAAAACTCAGAACATCCCTTTTAAAATGGTTTTCGAAAAAGTCCACTTCCAACTTATTATGTGACCATTTACCTCTGGTTTGTAAGAGTGGAGGGAAAACATTCTCTTGTTGATTTTTAATTATTAACTGAACTTACTTGCAAATGAGGTACTGTGGTTTTTTTCTCTGAATTGTCTAACTAGAGTAACATTTTTTGACGGCTGCACTGCAGTGCAGGTGCTATGACGAGGCTGGGCCAGCAGGGCAGGAAGGACTCTAGGTGCATTCTAGTCATTGGGATCAAGGTCTGGAAGGCCCACTGACGGGGAAGCCCTGGCGGTGAGACTAAATAGCAAAGAGGAGTCAAAGACTCATGATCTGAAGAGGAGAGTCTGCATCTAGGCAAGTGGTCTGTGTGTGTGCCTACATCATGCCTATGTCTTCTGCCAGGGCTAAAACTGATGGTTGAATGAGTGCTGAATTGAGGCTAAAGAAGTGTCAAAAACAGGAAAATATGTAGAATACATTATTAAAAACTATTTAAATCAGTTATAAAAACATGTATTTAATCTTGCCAAAATCTGATTTCAGGTTTACCATTTTAAGTTTCCAGAGTGTTAACACAAAGGCTTCGATGAGCAGTGGGTGTTTTATGAACCCTGGTGTTTGATTATGTCACTAAGGGATCTCGGTGAGTCCTTTCACCTGCCTGGCTGTGCTCCCCCTGTCTGTTCATTGAGGTTAGTGGTACTACACTAAACTAACCTAAGTCAGTATTTTCATCAGGATGAAATGAGATTCACTATGTGAAAGAATTTTGAAAAATAGGTGAAATTATATGTGCATTATTATAATTAAAATTTCATATTCTTTTTACATTTAATTTAATTAGAAAATATTTCAGAATTAATGGCCAGCTATGAAAAAACCTTCAGGACAAATGAATACTTTGTACCAGTTAGTAACTGAATTTACCCATTATTGGCTGTTCACTGCAGCGTATCTACAGTGAAAATTATTACAATTTCTGACTTACTGACAGTCATGTTAGGATCAGGCTTATTTCATTTGTCTAAGACATTGGTGAAATAGTCACAGTTGAAAACAGTGATGGAGTTTTGTAAACCAGACATATGGACAGAAGAGGAGTTTGTGAAGACATTATGTATGGGATGAGACTGAAATAAATGAAATTCAGGATGAGCACAAAAGCCCAGGGAAGAGACAGCAAATATCCAAGATGACTATGGCTACTCCTTGCCTTCCTCATTCTCTCCCCAGCTCAATCCCCCCGTGCTCATGGGGCTTCATAGTCATCCCCAACCCAGAGCTCAGGAAGTCATTACCACTTGAATAGAGTAGGTACATGAGATGAAACAGAATTATTAGTTTCATCCTAGAACATCAAAAGAGATTGGGGAAGACAGAATTATTGTTTAAAAACAGTACCACTGTACTTTTCTAAATTTGCATCAATGAAATATATTTTGAGCACTCTAACAGAATGTAGATAATCATATTTAAAGTATAAATTGTTAAAGGGAAAATGACACACAGCATTTTTTAACAGATACCTTCAAACACACTTCTCATCTATACCAACACACTGCCTGACACTTGGCAGAAAATCAGATTACTATCTGTTGAATAAAAAATGAAAGTCTGATTCAGCTCTAACAGCTGCTTTGAATCAAGCAGTTTTGGATATGGTATACAAAGCTAATGGCAGTGGAATATTTTCATTTTGTAAACTATTGTATTTCTGTTCCCCAGCATAGACCTGGCACAGAGGAGCCACTCAATATCCACTGAGTGAGGAGAACTGGATCATTTACTATAAAGCAAAAGAAAGAATATTTTTGAAGTAAAATTCAGGATGTGCAGGAACACAAAAGATGACATATTCTACTACACCGCAATTTGTGAGTCCTTCTTCGAAGTTAGGACTTCGATGTAGCATTTCTTATCAGGTTTTTAAATGATCACTTTTATTCCCACTTGGTCCATTCAGTTTGTCTTTTAAGTTCTGTGATCCTGAAGTGACAAGATTTCAAAGGCAAAATGAGGATAGAGCAGTGGGTTTTAAGTCAAGAGAGATGATTTCGGTAGTACGCACAGTTTTAAGTATAGAGGGGAACAGAAGAGAGGAAGAAGTTGTCTCTGAGTTTAAACTTAAATTCAAAATAAGATAATAGGATTTTATCGGGGAAACTAAGTTAAAAAATTTAAATACATTTAATCAAGTTTTAGAGTGTCTAAAAACATCTTTTGGAATGGGAAGAGTTGCCTATTTAAAGCCTTGAGTCCAGGGCCAAAAGGGATCTATGAGACGAAGTGGCAGGTCAGGAGTCTGGGCAACTTGGAGAAACGGCACTGGAACACATCTGCAAAGCAACGGTGACTAAATATGAAGGATGCCAAGAAGGAAAGATGTTCAATAAATGCCAGATGAAACAAAGAGGATCTGGAGGAAAATGAGGAAAGGCCACAGAAGGAAGTCCAAGATAGTTTTGTGAAGAGTTTCTCTGATTCTAGGGATACAGAAGCTGAAAGGGTCCTTAGGGATCACCTATTCTGATCCAGTCTCCACGACTGATGGATAAGCAAGCTGAGGTCTACAGAGATTAAATGACTTGCCCCAAGCGCAGCTAAAAGGAGCAGAGCCAGGGTTTCTGAAGGGTACCACCGCACCCTCACCTCTACGCCACACTGCTGTATGCCAGGAGGGCAAAGCCAAGGCTCTTTAAATGCCATGGATGCTCATAATAATAGTCCAAATGATACGCAACTAGGATTGTTTTGGCTTTATTAACTATAGGACAAATACAAACATAGCAAGTAATTGAGCATTCATATTCATTTTATAGTTATTTTGTAACCAGATTATTAAAACTAAGTTGCTATTTAGAATTGAATGATTGAAAATCGAATTTAAGAATCAGGTTTTGTGTTTAAAATTAATTTTTCCACATAAAATATAAAAAATTTCCATCAAATATGATGTAGCTTTTATGTAATAAGTTTCAAGTCAGAAGCAAATCACCCTATGGAAGGTGATGCTTGAATCCCAGCTCGGTATGTTATTAAATGTAATATTACAGCTTTTTTTAAATGCGTCAAACAATAAATGGTTGATTAACAAACCAAACTGCACAGCTACCTAATGACCCAAAGTATCCCTTAAATAGCAATACAATTTAATAATACTTGAAGAACAATAACATAAACTAGCTTTAGTTGTTATAAAACAAATAGGCATCCTTTAGACTAAGTAAATTCAATGCTATAATTGACAAAGAAGTTAAATAATTGTCCCCAAAAAGCTCAGGACTTGCCCTGACTGGTGTTCCTCAGTGGACTGAGTGCCAGCCTGCAAACCAAAGGATCACAGGTTGGATTCCCAGTCAGGGCACATACCTGGGTTGTGGGTCAGGTCTCCAGTAAAGGGTGTGCAAGAGGCAAAGCACATTGATGTTTCTCTCTCCCTCTCCTTCCCTTCCCCTTTCTCTAAACAAACAAAAAAAGCTCAGGACTTGGGGAATTTTCAGGCTGGATTTGCTGTATTAAAGAGTCCTACAGGTCCCTTAGTTTATGTTAGCGAATACAGAGGAGAGGGTGAATTCTAGGCTGCTGATAGTGTGTGTGCCCTGAGGACTAAGTGAACTTCTGTGATTTAGGAGCACTAATGGCAAGCAAAGAAGAAAGATCTTAAATAGTGAAGGGAGCAAGGCACAGAAAAAGAAGTAATTGCTTAGTATGTTACTGAACCAGATACACCATAACTCTTTCACAGAATCTTTTTCTCTTGCTGAGAGAACATTTCTGATTTCATAATGGAAATTAAAGGAATGATAAAAGTCATTTAAAAGAATTTTCTTTCAAGTAAATAGTATCGATATGTTGCAGCAGAGCATTCAAGAAAAATTTGGATGCTACAAAAATCAAGGAATTATTTTAAATTGCTCTGATAAATTGCACTGCTCTGGAAAAATGAGAATACATTGATATTATAAATTGTTATATTCATAAAGTCAAAATTCAGTCATCATTATCCAAAAATCACAATCAACTAGTTTTTGTATTAGTTTCAAGATAATTTAGGCCAAGAAAAGGTAAATCTTTTTCTATATCAAAGCCATAAGCATAGTACTCATAATTATAGCATTTCTGCTTATTTAGAAGGATATTGCTGTTAAGATGTCAAACTTTATTGATTTCTTGAAAAAATTTTAATAGCAGAGGAAGATAAATTTTTGCTTTTGAAAAAATAAGAGTTTTAAGAATGTTTCTTGGGTTGAGGTTTTTCTTACTGCAAAGGAGTTTGAAAATAACATTTGAAATACTCCATTTCCAGAAACAGCACTTTTATTTATGCCTATTTCCTCCTCAGTTATGTTTCTAATTAGGCTGCTTAAAGGTAAACAATTTCATGTTGTACTAAGCCAAGACTTTAAAATCATTTATTGAAGAATAACACTGTCAAATTCAAGAATAATTTCCAATCTAATACATAGGTAATGCAAAAACATTCCTCGAATGTGTATAGCAAACATCTACAGAAACCACCTCGCTTTGGGTCAAGATGGTGGCACAGGCAGACATGGTTCACCTCTCTGCACAACCTCATCAAAATTACATCTAAAATATACAACCACCATCTCTCAGAACCTTCAGATACCGAGTTGAATGGAAGTCTAACAACTACCAAATTAAGGAAACCACATCCATCCAGACTGGCAGTAGGGACACAGACAAGGAACAGGGTGGTCCCACACACACGTGTGGTGTATAAAAATTCAGGAGGGATATGTCAGGAGTGAGGAATTCCAGCCTCAACCAGTTCTCTGGCCCAGGGTTCCAGTGCTAGGAAGATAAGTCCCCAGAACTTCTTGCTGCAAAAAACAGCAAGGATTGAGTCAGTGGAAGAAACTGCTGGAGCCTCAAGCAATGCCTCTTGAAGAACCCACACATGGACTCACCTACTCAGACTCAATCCCTCCGAGCTCCAGTACTGGGGCAGCACTCGACATGCAACAGTGACATTTTAAAGGAAGAAACTGGAGTGGCTGTCATCAAGGCAAGCAGAGGCCACTGTCTCTTTTCTAAGCACCTCCCCTCAGAGATCCTGCAAGCTGGTGCCACATCTGAGACTCTATCAACCTGGCTAATACTGTTTGACCTCCTCTTGGCAATCCCCAGAGTCTCTGCACCACCCAATTCACGGCCCCACCCAAGCTGCTTTTCCATATGAATAATGGTCTTGGCTCATGCTGCACAACTTCATAAATCCTCTCCAATAAGCAAAAGCAAGCCTCAGTGAGCCCCAGGCCCTGCAATAGCAGCAGCCAGTCTAGATTCACAGCTTGGCGCCACCTGGGAATCTCCAACCCCAGCACAAGTAGCAGCCATCTCAGATCGCTTCATAGCTCAGGCAGGGTGGCCCCAGGCAAAACATAGGTGGGGGCCGACCTCCGCCTACATCACCCAGGAAACCCCAGGGCTAGCACACCCAGTGGACAGTTACAGACCACATCTGGGCACCACCACCCTGCCCCTGCACAGCTATCCTTCACGGAGAATAAAGGTTGGTGGTAAGTGATCACACTGGTTTATACAGCCAGTCTTGCAGCTGACTGACCTGGGTAAATCCTTCTCATTAATCTGCCAACAGCAACCAAGGATCAACTACAAGAGGAGGGTGTTCTCAGCCCACACAAAGGCTGTACCTCGAGAACCCAGCTTGGGTGATAGGGGAGGCTGTGTCATTGGACCCTAAAGGACACCTACTACATTAGGGCACACTACCAAGACAGGGAGTCAAAACAGTTCTACATAATACATAGAAACAAACTCAAGGAGGCTGCTAAAACAAGGAGACGAAGAAACATAGCCAAAATAAAAGAACAGATCGAAACTCCAGAAAAAGATCTGAACAAAATGGAGATAAGCAATCTATCAGATGCAGAGTTCATAAAGATTCTTAAGGAACTTAGTGAAGTCCTCAACAGCATAAAAAAACATCCAATAAGAAACGAAGGACACACTAATTGAAAAAAAGAACAATTTACAGGAAACAACAATAGAGTGGATGAAGCTGAGAATCAAATCAATGATTTGGGACATAAGGAACCAAAAAACAAGATTTGTCCCAATCAATGATTTGGGACATAAGGAACCAAAGAGAACAACAACAAAAAATAATTTAAAAATGCAGACAGTATAAGCAGCTTCTAGGACAACTTAAAGAAGTCCATCATTCTCATCATACAGGTGCCAGAAGGAGAAGAGAAAGAACTAGAAATTGGAAATCTATTTGAAAAAATAATGAAAGAAAACTTCCCTAATTTGGTGAAGGAAATAGACATGCAAGTCCAGGAAGCACAGACAGTTCTAAATAGGATGGATGCAAAGGGGCTCATTCCAAGACACAGCATAATTAAAATGCCAAAGGTTAAAGATAAAGAGAGATTCTTCAAAGCAGCAAGAGAAAAGAAGTTAGTTACCCACAGAGGAGTTCTCATAAGACTGTCAGCTGATTTCTCAAAAAAAAATTTTGCAGGCTAGAAGAGACTGGCAAGAAATATTCAAAGTCATGAAAGCAGAGACTTACAGCCAAGATTACTCTACACAGCCAAGCTATCATTTAAAATTGAAGGGCAGATAAATTGCTCCCCAGATAAGAAAAACTAAAGGAGTTCATCATCACGAAACCATTAGAGGGACTTATTTAAGAAAAAGATGAAAACTATAAATAAAATGGCAATAAATACAACTGAATCTATAGAACAAACTAAGCAAACTAGAAGAACAGAGAAAGAATCATGGATATGGAGAGCATTTTGACGGGAGAGAGATGTGGGGTTGAAGAGGTGACGGGATTAAGAAGTACAACTAGGTAGTCACAGGACAGCCATGGGGATGTGAGGTACAGTACAGGAAATGGAGCAGCCACAGAACTCAAACACATGACCCATGGAGATAAACAATGGTGGGGGGATTTCCTGAGTGGGGGGTGCTGGGTAGAGAAGGGCAAAGAGGGGAAAAATCAGGACAGCTGTAACAGCATAATCAATAAAATATAATGAAAAAATTACAGAAATTCCAGGATTTATGCCTAACTGCCATGGTAACTCTAACCTCAAAACTTCAATAAACAAACAAATAAAGACAAAGTGCCCCTCAGGACTCCTCTAGGTCTCACGAGGAATGAACGGTTAGCTTCCCCTGTAAATCGGGATGAAAAATATTCTTTATTTGCAGTCACCCAAAGACTATAAAAATCTCTTAACATAAGCACAATTGCTTTTAATCGTAAACCTTTTTACATGTGAGAATTACATCAATAGAGGATACTATAAGAATTATACTTGGAGAGCTAAGTGGCTATAACTATAAACCTATTATTGATGGGAAAAGGGTTAAGCAAATATTTTGCTTATTAAAAAAATACTGAGAAATAAGGAGAATGAATGGTGGTTGCCAGAGCATGACACGGTTTTAGTTTTTTAAGATAAAAACATTCTGGGGATTTGTTATACAACAAGGTCAAGATACTTAGAAATGGTGAATATAATAACAAATGGTTGAGATGGTAAATGACATTATGCACTTTTTCTTTACAGCCACAACTAAGTGAGGTTGAACAAGACCAGAAGAGTGAGGTATTCAGACTGACTCAGAATATTATTTCGACTTCTAATAAATTTTAAGTATACATCTTTAAAAAAAGATTAAGAATGGTCATTTGAAATTTAGGAGGTCAACTTGAGAGAAAGTGAAAGACAAAGCACTTGTGAACTTAACTGAGGCTAGAAAGGCTCAGAATGTTTTGGCTGTGGAATCTGGGGAGCATACAATCAGTAGTTTGAATCTGATTTAGGAGTGGGGAGAAACCAGCATTACCCATGATCATTGCTCGGAAAGATAGACAAAATGATAGTACAAAACCTTAAATACTTGGATTTAAGTATTTAGCCTCTCTTTGTTTAAAATGAACCCTAGATATCACTTGTATTTAACAACATAACAAAAAAAATCATTGTCCCATGGTGTTGCTTATGGCTGATAGTATTAAAACCTAAACAATTCCATTTTGGGAAAAAATATGGAAGAAAGGATGCAAGTTTAAGTCCATGACAAAGAACAGCTTCCAGAACACCGGTCTCACAAATGGCAATTTCTGAAGCTCCCTCTGGACCAACCAAATCAGAGTCTCTGGGGGAGGGGACCAGAATCTACACTTCTAGTACACAATGTACACTAATATTTGAGAATGACTGAACTAAATTTTAAAGGGAGAAACTGCTGTCATTTTCATGGATGTTAGAACTCATTAGAGGCAAATACAGAGTAGAACGCTTATGGGTATTCTTGATGATATAATCAGGGCTGTGATTCTTTGGGTTCCTTGGAGGTGCACTGAAGATTTCTCTGCTGATTTAAAGGAGGGACTTTTGGATTAAAGCAATCTCTTAGAAGTATCGCAAGAGATACATCCTGAGGTGAGACAAATGGTAGTTTGGGCTGCAAGAGCTAGCTGTTGGGCCAAGCTCGAAAGTTTTAGGCCTTGGGTGAGAACTTTCACAGCTCTAAAGCAAGTGCAACAAAAAGCCAATATTTGGCATGAATGCTGTTCTTCTCTCTTTCCTTCTAAGTGCAGATTTCAAATTCTCTACATAGGACTTTAGGGTAGCCAATCAATCGTAGTAACAAACATGATGAAAACAATTTATCTTTACTTCTCTAGAGGCAGGAAAGGGATGGGGGAAGGACTGGGCTCCCTTAATCTACTCATATACATTCAAGCACGTGATATTTGTGCACAGTAAAATTTACTGAGCTAAATATTTAGAAATGTGTAATACAGGTACAGTTTATAGACTTTGATGTAATATATTTCACTCAGATCTCTAAAAGGTATTATTTATCCACTAGAAATTTGGAAATGGTACAGTACCAGGAGAAAACACAGATGACTAGAAAAAGTGACAAGAAAAACTGGACCTTCCAAGTGAGACTGAGTTTCACACTGGTTCATACTAGATCCCAGAATTTACCCCTCTGCCCTTAACAAAGCCTTGAAACTCTTAAGGAGAGAATCACACATAGTATTTGCAGCCATAATCAACTTACTTGGAAACTTATTTTCCAATATAGAAATTTTAAGATGAAATTAGAAAACTATGTTTTATTTTACCTTAAGTTAAATTAGTAGTGCATGGAAAAAAAAAGGAGAATGAAATTATTTCATTGCTTCAACAATGAAGTAGAATTTAATCCGGATTTCTATAAACTTTATTTGATAATATCCAGTAATTTGGTTTTTCAATTTTCTGTATCATCTGTTTTTCTAAATAAACCCATAGCAGATACTTTTGAAATAGCAATATATATACTAAATTTATTCCTTCATATTATGTTTCTAAAAACTGATTAAAAGTAAAAATTTTCTTATAAAAATTGTAAAAGCTAGATTTAATTTTCCAGGGAAAATTTCATAAAACTTATGTTGCAATAACAAGGAATGGGAGGAAATGAGTTTTTGCTTAATATGTTTTCAGAATAATACTAGAAAAATTGAAATCACTTCTTTCTTCAACTTGGTAAATTAACAATGACCCTGAATACAAGAGTTCCAAGTATTTGTCCCAAAATTCTGCCAAGAGTTGAAAACAATCTTCAAGCTAATAACAACCCATTTCTTCCCTGATTTATCAATTCCCTTTAGCATCTTACATGAAGTACGTATCTAGTCTCTGCCTTAAATAATTCTGGTAACATGGAGGTTCTTCTTGAAGTTTGTTCTCATGTTCAGCTGAACTCTGTAAGTCTACCTAAATCTCTGCTGTCAAGAGCCTACTCGAATTATAATTCTAAGACTTGAATTTTTTAAAATCTAAAATTTAAGTTGTAGCAATAATACAGACAGATTAAAGGAAAGTTACACTACCTGTAGTGGTCCCTTTGAGCTGGTCACTATCTCCATTATGTCAGGGGTTAATCTTTTCACAATTAAGGAATTCATTCATTGCTTCGAAGTGCTAATCATTGAAGGGGCAGTAGTTGCAAAAAGACGTTAATAAGGTTACGGAACTGCCAAATATCTGTAAAGGAATTTAGTATTTTTAATAGGATGTGATCTACCAGCATAACAGCTATTAAGAGGTTATGTGTAGTCATATATATTAATTGTATAGATTAATATGTAATATATGGTTTTGTTAACTTTGACCAACACATTAATTATAGAATGCCTACAGGTTGGCAAACATAAGTTATTTTAAAATATATTAGATATTTTCAAATAATATACTCAATAAGTGTTCAGGTGAAGTATTTCTAATTTAAATCAATGAGTACAATTGCCAATCTTTAAAAAGTACCATAAACATACTACAGTATATGTATGGTTTCTCTATCTTATACATATAGATAAGACACATGAAGATGGTGAAATATGTTTTTAAAAGAAATTAGTATATTTCTTATCACATATATCTTAAGAGATAATCAGTATTTTAAGCTTTAGCCTTTATTTTCTGTTTACTTACCCTATTTTAGTAATTACAAACCATCTGAGTACCATCTCAGGTCCAATATGTAAAATTAAATGGCAAAACTGATTGTAAATTTCCTTAAAGTCCAAATACTTAATATTCACTAACACTTGTATTAATAATTTTTTAGCATAGAAATCATTCACTTTCCTCTTCTAAGACTTATACACCAGAGTTATCTAATAAATTAGAAATATGCTTGTCTCCTTAAATTTGAAAGCTAAGCTTTTCCCATATGGATTTCTAATTGTTCCTTCCCACCAGAATTATCTCAAGGTGGCTGTCAAAAAATCCAAGGGAACTAAGAAAAGTTATTAAAAGTAGTGGAAGGATAAAAAAGAAGAATTTTTACCTAAGCTCTAGTCAACTTTAATGTTGCTTGTTTAAGAATTTGTAATCTTTGCAAGGCAGAATGAGTAGCATTGAATCTTCTCTCTACTAAGACGCTACCACCTGTATGGGTTTTGGCCAAGCTTCTCCTTCACTCTCTAAGGTAAACTCACACCAGCCTACAGCAGTGGTTCTTAAGTGTGGTCTCCATAGGAGCTGCATTGGGAATGTGTCAGAAATGCAAATTTTTGGTCCTCTGTCCCCACTCCCTGGAGACCCAAGAAAGAGAAACTGGAGGTGGGTGGCCGCAAGATGCGGCTTAACAAACCCTTTAGGTGATTCTTAACCACACCAAAGTTTGAGAACCGCTGGCCTAGAGTGCTAGAGGAAAATGTCTACCTATAAATAGGGTAGTTATCTCAGTTTTTTCTGCTGGAGTCAAAGAAGAGGAAACTTAGTAATTAAATATGAAAAGGAATATAGGATGAGCAAGAGGGGAGGAAAAGTGGCAAAAAAATCAATGAAACTGTCACTGACATAGATAAGATTCATTTTCAACTGATTTAACATAACCAGTTGTTTTTGGCTCGTGAAAATAAAATCGTAGACCCACAGTGAAGAGTAATTTGTTTTCTTACTGCCCTTAAGGGTAGAATTGAGATGATCTATTTACATTTTCATCTGATGCCTTTAAAAATTGACATTTATTTGAAACATTGATAGTTGAATTACAGGTTCAATCTATAAAAACTATACTAAAAATAAAATAAATTGCACTTATTCACATCATACTTTTAGCAACCAGATGAACCCTCATATTAGCAAGTAAATGTCTCTTGGATGAACTAGTCCCATTTATAGGAAACAGATTGGGATAAAATAATTCCAGTAATCTGAGGCAGATTTATTTATAGTGGTGGTTGGGGGTAGACTGTACTTTGTTAATCAGCAGACTAAATTTCAGAATTCTTAAGGTTAGTGTGGCCTGAATGAGCACATTCTGTCTTGTTGTCAATTTGGGTTCAGATATATTAGTTCTAAAATATTGAACCAGTTTCTAAATCTCTGGAATATTAAAATGAAGATGATAAGAGGGTTGTTATGAGGATTGAAATAGTAAATATATGGTGCCCAGCAATGCCTAATATATGGTGAGTATTCAATAAATAATAGTTTTCAGTACTAATACATTTGACTCTGCCTTTTGTTACCACCTTCTCTTTTAAAATGATCATAGTGCAATTCTCCTAGAGGCTAAAATCATTTCTAAAATCACCTGTCGACCACACTAGTCAAAATATTTTCTGAATATCCACTGAGTATTGAAAAGCTGGAGTAACGGACCTTTCAATCTGTATCATCCCAAGTGGAATGTTCTCATACATCCTAAAATATTATATAGAAATATGGTAATGGTGTTCACATTAGTTGAGTGAAAGAATAACCCTTCTTTCTCACAGTCTATAGATCTAGCTCATAGGGCAATTTATACATTTTAAAAATGCAGTTTTAATCTTTATTGTTTTAACTGTCACCTGAACCAATAAATGGGATGGAGTAGGGCCATGGGTCGTAGTGGAAGAAATGGATGTTCTTGGCCACTTCTAACAGGTTACAGGAGGGAAGAAATGAACAAAATACACGTGTGTATACACTTCAACATACAATTTGTTACACTTAAATATTGTCTCTGATAAACAAATAGGTACCAAGAGACGTGTAAGGGGTCACTCTTTTTTAATCCTCCCTATTGACAGTCGGGTAGCGCTGTATACTGAAGAACTGGGTGCCTAAATAAATGCCTCAGACAGAGACCTCCTGTGCTTCTTCTCTTCCCCTCCAATCATCAACCTCTGCAGTTTCTCAAGGCTAAAAGCAAATAAACAGACCCATTATGATGTCTTATCTTTGCACACCTGACTACTTGTAAGTCCTCTATAGTAGAACCACAGTGTTCCCAGTTAGTGTCCTTCCTTATTTTCTTTGTTAAATGTCATTATTTGTGACATAGGATGTTCAATAGGACCAAGAAAAAGAGGTCAAAAGCAGTACTTGATTCTCAGGGACCCCTGCAAAGATAGCTGCAGTGTATTATTTAGCAATGTAATTTATAGTTATTTTGAGAAACAATGACATTTCAAGAAGTGATGTTAAGTTTTAAAATTCTTTTGCCATGCAGAGTATGAGAAATGATTATGGAATGTGTAGAAACAAGTGGTGATTCCAAAGAATGAGACCACATATAGATAATAAAAATTACTTCTTTAAAAAAATTAAAGCATGGGGTAGTTATGTAGTTTGTATACAACGATTGGGTCTTAAGAAGAAATAGGAACAAATTTTATTTTGTGTGGCTAAACCAATATATACATAAAATTGACACTTTTGCATTTTTGGGGGGTATCGCCACAGGTTGCTACATTATTATAGTTCTTTTCAATATAAAGAGAGAAGGCGCTCCCCAATTCTGATATTCTCCATCCATATTTTTCTTTCACACTCCATGGATACAGCATTTAAAAAGTTTAGAGGAGGAGAGAACATTACCCTTTCTGCACAACCCTGTTCATTTTACACAGATGGAAGCCATTCAACAGAAGTTAAATAATTTGCTCTTGGTCAGGCCATACACCGGCAGAATTAGGTATTGTTATTCTTCCTCAAATGCTCTTTTAAAGGTTAAATATATAGGGGTTTAGTTCTGAGAATGACTTATGTTTTTTCATTTTTGTTACAGTGACTTCTTTTGTCACAGGCAAGCAACATAACCAGGCATTGCCATTCTCTTTTCTCTTTCCTCTTTTATATCGGCTACCTCCAGGCGACAACCTCATCAATTCCACAACAAATAACCAATAGTATCCTGAAGGAGAGTATTATCCTAAAGACCCATTTTCTCTAAGAAAAAGAAAAGACTAAATATTTGTAATGCAGGTATCTCAGATAAAAGAAATTCTGACTTTAATCAGATAAAATAAAATAGCCAGATTTATACCATAGTTTTGATAAAGACAAAAACCAACAGTGACCCCCTCTCCAAACTCACACTTTGAGCAACTCTCACTTTTCAGTACTATGAACACTTTTCTTAGGGATTACTTTTCCTTTTCTTTACCCCTAATATTTTCAGGGAACAATGAACACTTTGAATGGAGCGACACTGAAGCCAAGTATAAAGGGGTAAATGAGAGGACAGACAGCTCCTAGTCAATTTTAGCAAAAAGTCAACAACATTAAAGAAGTAACCGTATATTCCATTTAAGTGAGTATTTCCTTCGTATTCACACCATAAACCAACTTCACTGTAGCAGAACTAATGAACTCATTACAAATAAGTTTTTCTTTACTGGTAGATGCCACTGGCCTCAATGAGAACTTTTTCAAAAGGGATATTTAAAGAAAGTAGTTTTTCAAACATAATTTACCACAAAGCACCAAGATGGAAAACTTGTTGAATAAGCATCGAAAATAGTTAATATTTTTTAGACTAAATTAAAGCAAAATTCAATCTTGAAGGTGAATTTACCTTCCTTTTGACCCCTCTCTTCAAATAAGGAACAATACATAAACTTAAACTTAAACAAGTGAATATCTGATGTTTATCCAATAGCCTTTGCCAATGATATAGATTCTACAAAGAATAATTATTTGTCATTAAAATAAAAGAAGCAAACTTTCTTATACTTTAGAAATACATTTTTAAGAGGACCCTGTTTTCTAATAACACCGCTCTGATTTTACAAACACAATTCATGCCACCAATTATGGAGGTAAGCTTCTACAGTTTAAATCAATGCTTTACTTTTCAACAACCTTTTATCATTTTTGTAAAATTTCAGAAACCAGTCCATTAAATTTTTTTTCTCAATCCACATATTCTTTGAGATATTCCTTATAGGATCTTTTACCTTGGTTACTTTTATAATAAGTGTCCTTCAGGATTCAAGTATGGCAACTTTAATTTTTCAGATAATAATTTTCCTTGGTGGTCCTTAGAAAAATGAACTTAAATGCTGCCTTGATGTGAATAAAAATTATTATTTTGCGGGGGAGGGGTTGGGGAACTATGGAAGCAGTTTTGTTCACATTTTTAGGAATAATAACCACACTAACTTCAGTTTGAAACGATTATGTTTGCTATCTTATATTTTTCAAGCATAGAATGGAGTGGTTTAGTTATACCTGTACCCTCATAGCCCCGAAGTTTTTACTCTTTCCCCAAATCATCATCGTGCCTTCTGGTCCCAAGGCTATCGGATAGGTTCTGGCTCCGTCAATGGGGAATCAGTGCTATAAACAATCAGGACTAATTTTATCCCTGTATTTAGTCTTGGATTTCACTAAGTTGTTAAGTAAATTATTCATTAATAATCTTATGCCTTTCTCGTCAAAAACATAAAAACTCATGTTAATAAATAAAGAGTTTAACAGTCATGACATAACCTTTCGCTGTAAGTTCTAGTAGTCGTTTGCTCTTCAACTCACTTGCTTTCTTTTTTCTAAAAATAATAGTAACAGAATCAGTAAAAAATGGACTGAAAGTGATTAATTTGTTAACATTTTTAATATGGGTGATTTTCATTAGAGAACACAGTTAATCTAAAATAATACTTGGTTAAATAATTTAATATCCTATGGTCTTGATCTGTATTACTTCAGGAAAAAGATAAATACTTTGGAAGAAAGGGGGAAAATAGGAAGGCAAGACAGTTAGGCTTTGGGAGAAGAAACAATATTCATATATTAAAAAATTAATATATACATATAGTATTAGCATAGTATTAGCATTTTAAGTAAATATCAATGGGAATCATTCAAAATTTCCTCGAGGTTCTCTTGGGGTAATAACATAAATGTTATGCTAACTAGATCAAGTATGGTATCTAAGTAAAAGGAAAATAGTCACTCATAATGACATCTAAAATTGATACTAGTGGGTACAGGATAGTGTATGGGACATGATTTCATTTGCATGTTTAAAAAGAATATAAGTACGTACAGATATGCCTGCATATGCAGAGTAACTCTGGAAAGGTAAACAAGAAATTGGTAACATCGGTTGCTACTTTTTACTTTCTACCCATTTGTAGCATGTAAATATTATGTTTTTCTTACTCAAAAATGCTGATTAAAAACCTGCTACTAAAATGAATTTAAATGACCTACAAGTCATGTCAAATTAAGAAAAAAGACTTTTTTTTACATATACAAAAATAAATGAATATATTGTTTTTCTAAGATCCACCTAGATAAATTTGGGTCAATATGCTTTATGACAGAGTAACTGTAATCTAAAAACTCAGTTTTCACATGATTAAGTGGGGAAAACACATTTTCCCCGCACCTCACTGTGACAACATTGCGGACCACGGATTGTCTTAACAGCATGCTAACATCCTTATTCTCTTTCTCCGATGGGCTAGCCATTAGCCACTATTTTCTCTATGAGATTCAAGAAATCTTTAATGTCAGAGAGATTTTAAGAATCTTATTTGGCAGTGATAAATTTTATACCTGTATTATTTTGTTGGCATAGAATCAATTTTAACTTATTTTAGTGGTTTACTTTAGATTTTTATCTTGCCAAAGACGTTTGGTGTTTTGGTAAAGGCAGATTTCCCACTATGTGGTGACCAAACAAATTCCTTACATAAAGCTTGAAATCAAATTTTTATGAATAGTTCTAATGAAAGGCATTTCAAAATAAGCAGGAAAAGAAATCTTACACTTATGGAAAATTACCTTTAGGACACCACTTAAAAATTCAAATGAAGTCCTAGTCACTTAAATATTAATAAACCATAAAACAAAACCTAAAGGAATGATTGTACATTTTTCAGTGGTAGCTGCTTATTAAAAATGAGCGTCTAAGGGTATATTCCAATTGCATCCTCTTCAAATTGTGCAGCTCAAATAAATGTTTATTTTACTGAAAATATTTGCAAAATTACAATATAAATACATGATTATATTAAGATAGGATGACTATGATGTATTCTTATCCACAGATATAAAATAAATGCAGTAAATATAGCATACTCTTGATGAATTGTTAGTACACAGTGTTTCTTAGTAAAGTACATACAACCTATTATTAAGCAACAATTATCTAGTTTTTGAATGTACATCTTAGGAAGTTTTTAGGATGAAAGGATACACTAAGTCCCCCAATACCCTTTTTGTTTGGAGAAAGTTAGTTCTTCTGCAAATTTTGAAATAATATACTTATCTCAGCAATTCTTCTTGGGCTCTTTGCATTTCCTCAATTTGAAATTTTATTTCTTTAGTCTGGGTGTTTTCATAATGACACCATGTCAGCCAACCACACTTTTAATTCTAATACAGTCATGTACTGTCTTTTCATTAGCTATTTAAACACATATCAACAATGAAACAGAATCATTCAAAAAAATTTGTCGGCACAAATTCCCAAAATCAATTTTCTGGGTATTACAGGGAGTCTCAACTAGATATAGTCTCAATGGTAATATTAATCGGAGTTAGAAATAGGTTTTTTAAAATTGATTCTAGTCCTTAAAAATACAAATATGAACTCTACTTTAAAATTCTTTGTTAAATGTATTGGGATTTATTTCAAAAGCATCTTCTACCCTTCTCCATTACACTGATTTAATGGAAACTTGTTACTACAGCAGTTCCAACGCAAACATATGCATGCAAGAGGTCACCCTATAGATTCTAACTACGTAGTTATTGAAACACATCCCACCTGTCAAGTGGCATAAATGTACATCTTATATATACAAAAGGTAAAGTGCATTATTAAATTAGTGAACTGACAGATTGTCTGCCTGGATCATATAGCTTTCAAATAGACAAATGTGAAATTCTCCCATTAGAACCAATTATTTCAAGAGGTTCCAACTAGCTTTTCCACCCTGTCATTTATTTTTTGGCCATGCTCTTTAGTGCAAATAAGCTTGTGTTTGACTCAAGTTTAAGGGACATGGCAATTTGGGGCTTTAACAAGAAAAATTATAAAATGTGGCAGAACAGTAATACTTTTATAATACATTGCATCTTTTGCATATAAGCAACAGATTAGTGCTGCTTTCAATAGCTAGGAGCACACTGCCAACTATTACGAGGAACCCGTTTCCAAATTTCATACTATTAGCTTATATTATTACAGTTTGAGTCTGTACCACATTAGCTTAGGTTATTATGTGCAAACATCATCAGTGTTTTAGAATTATACAGTAATTTTGGTTACTACCTTTAATGCTCATTTTTTGACTCCTACCACCCAGTTGCCTGAAGAGTTTATCTTCAAAGCAGGGATCCTGTCATTTGGAAGAATACCATGTACACTTGCAGCTCCATTTATGTCACAAATGACAATAAATAAAATGTATATTGCACAGATAAGAATAGTAGCTTATTTTATAAGATACATGGCAATTCATGTCTTAATACCAGAGTTTTGAACTGGATCTTATTTGATTATGGCTAGTGATTGATCGGGAATTTTAAGTATCAAAAAACAGAGCATAATTTCACTTTTCAATGAATACATTAACTCTGAGGAAAGTGAAACAAAAGGACTGGCAGAAGGCTTAATGATTCTAAAGTGTGTTCAATTGCCGGTAATATATGGTATATATGCATCGATCCAATCTGTAGCTTTGACATGGTAAAAACTTTTAAGTACACATACAATGTAGAAAATTTGTCTGCTTGACTAATTCTTTACTTAACTAATTAGTGCAAAATTAAACTAATCATATTTATGTACAGTAAATTAAAGATATTTATCTTTGACATAGTATTGTGTATATGTAATATATATTATATATTACACACACATAAATATGTGTGTGTCTATATATATGTATATATATATAGACACACACTTAAATATTATCAGACTAAAAACCCAAAAAGGAATCATTTAGACTTAATGAATATAAATATTCTGGAAAGGAAGGTTTTAAGAGAGAGTATACAGTCACAGCAATAGTGATAGGAACACTGAAATAGTGGGATATTCACAGCTCCAGTTTGCCAAAATCTGACAGGTTGATTATTATTAATAGGCACTATGATGGGCAGCAATAACAATCAGTAGTACAGTAATTCAAGTGCACACCACTCCTTTATATACCCAAAACTACGTTTACCAAGCCTACAATAGTTTTTGACGGTCAGCACTGTTTGAAGAGCCTTGCTACTGTTAGGGTCTCAACACCCACCATGTGCTATTAATTCTAGTACCAACATTGTCTTCTAATGTTTGGTTGTTCCATAGTGATCCAGATGGTCCACAATTAGAATGAACTGATGACACTCCTTCATACTACTAGGAAATGTGAAATACAATCTGCAAACCAACACCAGCATCTAGGTCTGGGTTACTGAATGCCTGTTTTTAAGTAATACAAACCAGTGAAACTAATTTTCTTAATCCATATCATAAAGTTTCCTAGTGACCTTACTTAAACATATTTGGGGACAAAACTCTGAAGGAAATAATTGTTAAAATAATCTTGAGTTACGTGTAGCATATAAAAGAAGAGCTATATTCTGATCTCAATCCGTGCAGCCAAGCTCTCATTAATGAGAGCTATATTTGGGGGTTGAAATCAGTGTCTGGCCCTTAAACATGGTTATATGGACTTACTGTGTGGGAAGGGAATGAAGCCAAGATAAAAGACAATAATTTCATTCAGAATAAAATGTAGCTCAACAGATAAAAATTGAGTCGGTTAATACAGGGTGGGTTGGTACACATAGACACTATAACCACTTGTTTAAAAAATTGCTTAGGTGTTGAAAAATTGCTGTGGCACTTCCTGGAAAGTAATTTTTAATACATGTAAATGGGTGAGTCTTGTTTTTAAAGTAAACCTTGTTAAGTAGTATAAAGAGCACCTTGGAAAATGCCTGAATTTTCCTTTCAAACATATTTATAACCAATCTTCAAATAATATTTTCCCAGTCTGAAAATTTATATTCTAAATGCTTTTTAGAAAAATCCTTTTTTTCTCCCCTGAAATTAAAACATCTGTAAAAGTCAGGTTTATACTGGAAGTGTTGACTCAGTTTTAAGGGTGGCAATTGCAAAAGTGCTACTAAAATATATTATTACAGATGTATTTTTATTTCAGTGAACTGGTGCACCAACCCCTCTGAAAGAGTGTTAAAGAAGAAGCATAAGATATAACACCTTAAGTCCATGATATATTTTGGGGGAAAAACCTCTCATAATCTTCAAATTAGCATGAAAAATAAACCACCAAGATTTCCATGGCAAAGCCACAGGAAGAGGCTTCCCCTTCAAGTGACATAAAAGTAATTCCTGAAACTTTGCTAAGTCAGTAAAAATATATAATATAATAAACACAAGTGAAGATGAAATTGATTCTAACTAACTTAGAATAACCAATTAAAACTCTCCCATGACTTTGATACGGCAACTCTAAACTGTAGGGTTACCACAAAACTTGAAATTTTAGAATACTATAGCAACTCTAAGATTTGATACTTTAATGTTACTGTTTAATATTCAATTATCCAATGGATAATTAATATATTTCTACTTGTACTTTTACAAATAAGCATATGTACACTACACTTGAGGTCAATTTCTGTTTCTGTGGTAACGGTCCTACAGGTAAGCTCAGCAGCTTTTAATGAAGGAGGAATGGGGTACTTTTGGGGGGAACTTGTTAAATAGTAATTCACACTTCCATATTATGTATCTTTTTTCAGGATTATGTCATAGTGCAATGTAAATCTTAGTTATGGTATTTAGAAGGTCAGAATGTCACATTTTGTGCTGATCTGCATACTTCAGTAGTCTGGAGCAGATGAAGCGGCTAAACTATTTAGCTCTAGGAAGTTGGGAATTCCCATACGAATTATAGTGTTCTGTGTATAACATAACATGAGAATCGGACTCCTTGAAGTATAAACTATAGAGGTATTACTAATAACACAGGGCCAAAAAAGAGGAAAAACTTCTTCAAATGATTATGGATCAGTTCTTTTGGCCAATCTATGATTTTAAATTTTGCCTGATGGAGTTCAATTTCACTCTAGTTCGAGGCATTCTTGTTCTTCACCACTGGCCCTTCTGCCATCCATTCTTTTTTCTTTATGGCTGTTGCATATTTTCCTCATCTCTTCTTCATACTTGATAAAATTCTCCCCAAACCTTGTCCAAGCTTTGAATGGAACAGTAATAGTATTACGGTAAGGTGGCCTCACCTCACTTACCTTCAGGAAAATTCCATATTTATTAGAGCCCACATCAAAGTAGAACCTTTTATTGTCCACTCTGAAAGAAGTCCCCTCTGGGAGTTCAAGTGGGTCATCGTCTCCACCTCTTCGTTCTTCTATGTCCCCTTCACCATAGTCTTCAATTAGCTGAACCAAGGCATCGCGAAACTCAATCATTCCTTGTGCAGGGAGGACAATAGTCTGCTCTTGGCCCAAACTGTGGCCAAAATAACCTATCATGCCAGTCCCCCGCATCATGGTTTGTCTAATCCTTAGGAAGCGACCCCGCTGATTTTCCTTTAGGTCCAGATAGTATTTCCTATTGTCCCTCTCTATGTAGTCTGTTTTGAGGACACTGTGAGGGTGCTCCTCGGACCCCACGGAGACTGGTGGGGAGGGCGCCGAGTGCTTCGGTCTCCTCCTGGAGCCTGGCTCTTTGCTGTGGCCATGCTCTTGCCGGTGGCCCTTCAGACCCAGGTGGGCGTAATGCTCGATGAAGTCCCCTAGACAGTCCTTCAGCTCTGCTGCCACCGACAGGGAGAGGGTCAGCTTACTCTTTCTGATATTGTCCTGCCGGCCTCTCCCGATCCAGACTTCGGCTATCTTTAGGAACCGGCCCCGGGAGCTTTGCTTCACGTCTAAGTAAAATCTCTTTTTCTGGATGTCCACGCGTTTGGAGGCCAGCTCCTGGATTTCGGCTGCGCCCCCAGGCTGATGAGGGGTGGCTGAAGCCGCGTAGTGGGGGTAGTGGGAGTGCTGGGCCTGGGGATAGAGTCTACTCCTGCTTAGGCCGGAGCCCCCCACATTCTTGCCTCCGCGGCCGCCGCCGCCTCCCCTTCGCCTGGCTCTTTCCATCTTCAGCTGCAAGTGACAAACAGACACACGGGGCAGGGTGGGGGAGGGGTGTTGAGAACAATCGCAGACGCCCCTCGGCCTGCGCCGCCCCCGCCTCTGCCCGGGACCCCCACGCCGGGCTCTGTTCCCACGGCGTCGGCCGCCCCAGCGCCCAGCTCCTGCCCCAGGCAGAGGATCGGCGGCGGCCGGCGACAGACCCAGTTCTGCACCCCGCGCTCAGCATCCCTCCGCCGCTGCTAGCCTCCCGCTCCCGCTCGCCGCCGGGCGCCCGCTGGGAGCTCGGGAGCTCCGGGGTCCCCAGCCGGCAGACACTCACATCAGCACTGCCATCACCGCCGTCGCTGATGCCCTTCACGACCGCCGCCGCCGCCAGATCTCGGCCCCTCTGCTGCAGCCGCCGCCTCCCGCCTGCTCCCCCGCCGTCGCCGATCGCACAGCCCCGCGCCGGAGCAGCCCGGCAGGGGCATCGCCCGCGGCACCCACAGCCGCCGCCCCTCCTGCGGCCGCTGCGGGGGCCGCCGCCTCTCTCCCGGCACCGGCCCGACACCGGCCGGGGAGGGGGGGGTGGGAGGCGGGGTGGGTGGCGGCGAGGGGCGGGTAGTGGACCCCGCCTCCTTCAGCACAGCCCACGGAAGGGAAGAGGGGGTCTCGAGTTCTCCCTTGGGGCGCACCCTGACCGAAGCCCAGCGTGTCAATGCGAGGCGACCGGACAGGTGTGAAGATAGGAATCAGGATCGGGAGTGGTGAGAGTGTTCTGACTTCTCCAGGTTTTGCTGGGATGTAGGACTCTCGCGGCCCACAGCACCTGCACAGAAACTACAATTCCCGGAGTGCCCCGCAGCAGCGAGAGTCCGCGCGCATGCGCACCGTCCTGCCTGGAGGCCAGAGCAGTGAGGGCAGCCGCCCGGCCAGGTGGCGAACGCGGGCGGGGCTCACCCCGGAGGAAGGGGAGGGGATGTTGGCCTCCCACAGCTGAGGTGTACCGTGTGCGCCGTGACGCTCCAGCGTGTACTCGGAAGCGCGGGAGTGAAGTGTGTAGAATTGGGGTGTATCCTGGATGCCTGGGTTCCAGGCCGTGCTGTGGTGGCGCTCCGCAAGTCATCCAGCTGGAGACCCGTTGAACTGGCTCTTCTCCGGGTAACGTGTCCTCCCCACTCCTCTAAAGCCGGGTGCAGACCTTACGGTATCGCCCGAGCCTTCTCCGACACTGGAGGTGCTCAGCCCCCCTGGGCGGTTTATGGGAGATTCCTTAGACACGGACACCCTCTTTTTCCTGTCCACCTCCCGAGCATCCGGAAGAGGCCCCCCGACCGCCTGCAGGCATTAGCGGAGCTTCTGTTGGTCAGGGCGGTGCTTCCCGGTCCCTCCAGCCCCCACCTTGTGCGGGTGGCCGCCCTTAGGATCCGTCTTTTCCACGCCGTCTTCACTGCTGTAGAAATTGAGCCACTCGATATTTACGCGGCAAAGCCGAGGGACGTAACTTGCTATGTGTAATTTGGCAAAATATGTTGCATTTCTTAAGTTGAAATCATTCAGTCCCTACTGTGTGTGTGTGTGTGCGCGCGTGTGCGTGTTTCCTGGCTGAATCTTAGTTGTTTTCTGGGTAGCTTTGAGTATGTAAAGATACTACTCCCTATGGAAGAGAGTGCTACCAGCCTTTAAGGTAGAGTACTTTGGTATGTTAGTTTTTAGGGAATTGGAGCTCCGGATAGGTAGGACAGTTCAGATTCCATGTCATTGAATAGAGGACTGGTCCAGACTGTTCATATGCATTTGGAAGTCATCTGTGTGCTATAGATAATTTTAAAGCCATCAGACTGGATGCGATAGGGAGTGAATGTGGATGAAGGAGGAAGAACAAGTCTGTTACCTGAATCTGTAATGCCATGATGTTTAAAGATTGGAGAGGTAAGGAAGGACCAATAAATAGTACTGAGAAAGAATTCTTACTGGTGTAGCTGAAGAAGCAAGAATTGTAACAGAAGCCTAATAAAGTATTTCAAGAAGGCGGGTGTGACTATTTGGGACATGTGCTGCTGGTGCATGGACCCAGATAAGGATTGAGAATTGACTATAGTCTATGACAACATGAAGGGCATTGGCAACTTTGATATGAGTCTTCTTGGTGGAGTGGGTTTGAGAGACCATAGGGGGAAAATAAATAAATAAATAAATAAATTCATTCCTCAGTTGGCAAGCTAGAGATGTAGGAAAGCTAATGGTATAGCTCCAGTGCAAGTCTGAAGGCCTGAGAACGGGGAGAACCAGTGGTATATGTTTCAGTCTAAGTCTGAGCCCAAAGGCCAGTGAAGACTCATTGCTAGTTGGAAGATGGTCAGGCAGAGTGAATTCTCCTTTATTCAGACTTTTTGTTCTGTTCATACCTTCAACAGATTGGATGAGGCTCACCTACATTGGGGGGGACATTATTCAATATACTGATTTAAGTGTTAATGTCATCACAGACATACCCAGGATAATGTTTAACTAAATATCCTAGCACCCAGTGACCCATTCAAATCGACTCTGTAAAATCAACCATCATAGTGGAGTATATTGACATAGATGCATTGACATGAATAAATTTCAGAGTAGCTGTTTTTTTTGTTTCTTAAAAGTCATTTTTAATTTTTCAATTACAGTTGCCATAATAATATTATATTAGATCCAGGTGTATACAGCTCAGTGATTAGACATTGTATAATTACTAAGTGATCATCCTGATAAATGTAGTACCCATCTGACACCATACATAGTTATTAGGAATTGTATTGACTATATTTCCTATGCTGTACTTTACATCCCCATGACTATTCTGTAGAAACCAATCGGTACCTCTTAATCCCTTTACCTTTTTTTACCTATCCTCCCAACCCTCTCCCATCTGGCAAACGTCAAAATGTTCTCTGTATCTATGAGTCTGTTTCTGTTCTGCTTCTTTTAGGGTAGGAGTCTGTGTAAATTCTTTTTTGGTTGCTTAAGTGAAATGTAAAGCAAGAGCTTCAGTTGAGAGTGAGGATGGGGAAAGAGATATGACAGGTTTAAGTAGAAAGGAGAAGATATGAACTCGAAGGTGAGGATAGTAAGTAGATTAGTGAAAAGTTGTAGAATTGCTAGGAAGACTAAGAGCTTACTTGAGGTTGCTGGTCACAAATTTAAGGTGAGACCGGTCACCACGGTTGTGATTTTCACCTGCTACATTCATTCACCTGCATAACTACAGACACATAATCAGCAGAGAACTTGCTTTTGATCAGGGTTAGAGTTTTGCCGAGAGAAGAATGAAGCCAGAGATGGGTAATGAAGTGAAGGGAATATGGAGGGAAAGGGTTACAACTTTTTAATTTAAATTAGTCAAGGGAAAGATGACTGGATAAAGATATAGTTGTATATAATGGAATATTACTTTGTCATAAAAAGAATGAAATCTTACCATTTGCGAAAATATGGGTGGACCTAGAGAGTATCATGCTAAGTGAAATCAGACAGAGAATGACAAATACTGTGTGATTTCATGTTATGTGAAATCTAAAGAATAAAATAAATGAACAAACAATAGAAACAGACTCATTGATACAGAGAACAGACTGATGGTTGCCGGGGGGCGGTGTTGTGGGGCTGGGTGAAAAAGGTGAAGGGATTAAGAAGTACAAATTGGTAGTTACAAAATAGCCCTGGGATGTGAAGTACACCGAAAGGAATATAATCAGTAATATTGTGATAACGATGTATGGTGCCAGGTGGATACTAGGTGTATTGATGGGTCAATTTGTAAATTATATAAATGTCTAACCAGTATGCTATACACATGAAACTAATATAAAATAATACTGAATGTCAACTATAATTGGGAGAAAAAAAACTGGTTAAGGAGGAATTAAAGACTACGCTAGGTTGAGCATTGTGAGAAGGTACCAGTATCATTGGAGTATAGGTACCCGTTGGATCAAAAGATTGGTTGAGTTTGAGTTTCTGGAGGGAATGAACTTGAAAAATAGGAGATACTATTTGGAGAGCAAGATGCTTGGAGCTGAGATTGTGGAGGGATTCAGTCACTGGGAGTGACATGATATTCTCATGTAAACAGATGACTGGAGCAAGGGGTAGGTAAGATTATTGGAGGATAGCTAGTCAGAAAACAGACACTGTCTTCCTCAGATATTGTACATCACAGGTTGTGACCCACTGGGTAAGTAAAGGGAGAAAAAAAATGTAGAATATTGACATAAATGGCTACAGTACTGATGGTGATCATGATGATAATTGTCCGTTAACACCCAAGTCAAATACCATCAACTTAATCTATAACACTGGAAAGTTAGGTATTGAGTTACATATAGTTATATGGCAGCTCATAGTCAACCCATAAGTCCTTCATGGACATTAGTTATTGGACCAAAGTCTTCTTGTAAGAGTGGCAGGTCTTTTCAACTAAGAAAAGTGGCACAAGGCATCTTTTCTTAGTTGTCAGTTTGAAATTCTTCACCAAAGGCTTATAATGCAGCTTCTGTAGAAGTTTTTCTTGGGTCTCTGTGTAGGCTTCTTTGGTTTGTCTTATCTTTCAGGGTTGTGGATAATTTATGGTGAGAAGGCAGGCAGAGCAGGAGAACTCTATGACCTAGTAATTTCATACCTAGGAATCTATCCTATAGAAATAATAATGCGAATGTCTAAATGTACAAAGGGTGTTCATTGAACATTATTTGTGATAAAATTTATAAGCAACCTGTCTTCAGTGGGGAATAGTTAATATTCAATAGGGATACTAATATCAATAGGGATATATTATCAATGCAGATAGAAGGCTTCAAATTATCCTATTAAGAATAAGCATTAGGTTTTACTCTGTTCTGTTGGCCGGGATGCTTTCAGTCACAGCTAATGGAAAAACCAAATCAAACTTTGTTGCTTTAGCAACAAAGTGTTATTTATTAGCTTAGTTAACTGACACAGCCTGAGGTAGAGTGACCTTGGGACAAGTTCAGTCAGAGCTCTGACTTTGTGGCCCTGTGCTCGGCCCTCTTTCATGAAGGAGGCATGAAGGTGCTTAATCTTTAAGGTGGTTTCTTGTGTGGTTGTAAGATGAGTGTGCAGCAACCGTGCTGTGTATTTCTTCACATCTAGCAGGAGCAAAGGCATTCTTTCCCGAACCACGGAAGGAGAATTCTGAGCTTTGCTACAGTGGAACCACGTTGGATCGAATAATTAGGGACAGGAGATGGATAGGAGGTGGAGAACAGAGAACTAAAACCTGGGTCATAGCTCTTCTCCCTGAATCAGTTGTGTGGAAAGGGGAATGGGATTTCCCTATTGGCCTCAAAACAGTTGGGTTTCATTCCTGGTACGGATCTTGAGGTTCTCCCATTCAGAGTTTTGCTTTTACCCATTGAGGGTTCAGGTTGGGAGGGCTAAATGGTATGTTACTTTCTTGTTTTCTTAGTATTAAGGTAGTCAGCCTCTTTTTTGCTCCTTTCTTTCTTGATTTTACAAAAACCATGAAACTCTGTTTACACTCAGGATCCCAAGTGGGAAAAGTATATCATTTTTGACTTCATGATTTACAGAGGCCCTCATGTTAAATGCGATTGCAGGGTGTGATTGCAACTCTTAGAGTGCAAGAAAGTGGTAGATAGGAAGGGGGGAAACAGAGAGAGAGAGAGAGAGAGAGAGAGAGAGAGAGAGAGAGAGATCACGCTTGTTGAGAAACAACCTATGGACTATTAAAACTCTCCCTTTCCATACCTGACCTTAATTCTGTTTTCCCTGTAAGGGCCCCTATTAATGGATAGGTAGCCTCCTGGATTGTTCTTTGCATTTACATAGACATAGAGTTTCATTTTATAGTTTAAATTTTTGATGGCAACTATTATGGACACCCAGTTTTTCCTGTTTCACTTAGCACATGTATATAGAACTTATCATGTTAATACATATAGTTGTATTTTATTCTTCTACTATGCTGTATTATGGATATATCATTGTTTATTTAACTGTTAATTTACTGTACTAACTGCTTCTCCAGTTGTTGCTATTACAGACTAATACAGTGAATGTCTTTTGCTTATGTCCTTGTGTGCATGTGTGTATATTTCCATGGAGTACAGTAATTGCTGGCTTGAAGGGTATGTGTCTTTTAAATTTTGATATTAACTTTTACAAAGTGTCTTTGAAAATGGTGAGCCAGTTTCTGTTCTCTTGCCAAACTGTAGATGATTAACCTATTTAATTTTTGCTAATAATGGTGTATTGAAATTATAGACTGTTTTGGCTTCATTCATTGTATACTTTGTTCTTAAAGATTAAAAATACTTCCTTTGTCATATGTCAAATTTCTATATTTATACGGATCTATTTCTGGACATGGTATAATTTGTTCCATTGATTTATGTCTCCATTTAATGCTAGTTCCACACTATTTTAATTGCTGTTGTTTTGTGTTGTTTTATATTTAGTGGAGTGAGTTTCCCCTTATGGCTCTTATCTTTCAAAAAAATACTTACTGTTCTTGAGCATTTTTTTCTAGTGAACTTTAATATAAACTTGTGTGGTTTCATGAAAATCCTGCTGACATTTTTTCTTGGTGTCACTTCTTTGGCTTATTGACTAATATATTTACAGTTTTGAGACTAAGTATCCAGTAACTCAGTATATCTTATCTGGCTATTCTTTGGTGTCTTAGTAAACTTCTCTAGTTTTTAAAATGTTCTTATGTATTTAATGTTAGGTTCATTCCTCAGTAGGTTGTCATTTTTGCTGTTACTGAGTTTAGATATGTTAGTTATATTCTCTATTTGATTCTTGCTCATACATAGAAAAAGACTTAATTTGGGTATGGTGAGCTTGAATCTGGTCATCTCAGGAATATTTGCTGCTTTTAATCAATTAGATACATTTCCTGCCCTCAAAGAGTTACTGGAGACTTGGGAAACTTGTTTTTTTTTTGGTAAAAACTGGTTAATAATAGCAGTCAAACTCTTTGAAAGGCGACTGTCTTTCTTTTTTGATAAAATGCTTAATACATGGGAAGATTAAGAAAGAGGATGGCCTTGGAAGAACTTCGTGGGGAAATAAGAAGTGGGAATAATTTCACATTCTCTCCCCAGTAAGTGGAACCAGTGACCTTCCTGCCTGAGCCTGTTTCAAGCCTTTGCTGCTTTCTGACCCC
The DNA here is from genome assembly GCF_021234435.1 of Artibeus jamaicensis. Lineage (NCBI taxonomy): Eukaryota > Metazoa > Chordata > Mammalia > Chiroptera > Phyllostomidae > Artibeus > Artibeus jamaicensis. Next base: position 13,565,289 of record NW_026522056.1, on the reverse strand, counting down.
GGAGGTTCTGTCACTGCGTTTTTATGTCTCTTTCCCCGGTTTTGTCTGATGGGCTGGCTCTTCAGGGGAGGGCAGAGGCTCACCCTCTTTTTAGGTCATTGGAGGCTGAGAAGATAGAGGCATGAGCTTTTCCTAGTGTGTGGTAGGAAACATAGAAGGCCTTGGAAAAACTGTCAGAGCTTTGTTGTTTCCTCTGGAAATCGGATGTTGCGGGCACGAGACATCATCTGTTGCTTGGCACCTCATCTGTTTCTTCTGTCGGTCCATAAACTGAAGGCGTTGAAGGGCAGTAGAAAGGTAATTGGACTAGAAGATCACTTTTGCCTTCTTGAAGGTGTCATGCAATTGCTAGTCTTCCCTTGTATTCACTTTATATACATGTGCCCTGTCTGAAGATATTCTATTAGTTCCTATTGAAGAACTGTGTTGGGTAAATTGCTGGATGCTTTCAGAATTGTGTATTAAGTTTTTCCAATTTCTTTTTCACCCAGTCTCCAATTTTCTTTCATTCTTCCTCCCACTCTTAACTTGGTCTTATTGTAAATTTTATGCATTTTTCTTTCTACCTGGCAATGCTGAATTTCAGAGCTTTGCATACTAGGTTAAATATTACTCCCTTTTAGGTAAGTTATACTTTTTGGTTTAATTGCTGTTTAGTGGTATATTGGTCCTTATTCTGATTTTAAAAAGTTTTTTAAACTCTATGAAATTATGAAAGTTTTGTAATTGTAACTTTGGCTATTTTGTTTATAATTTATCATTTATTTTTATTTAAGATAAAGGATTGAAGGAAGAAAAGGACTGACCATATAATTTTATTTTCATTTATGTTTGTGTGTTAGTTAGAATGCATCATTGTACTGATATGTCAGGGTTTGGGGTTTGATCCCCTGGTCAGGGCACATACAAGAAACATCCAGTGAATGTATAAAGCAGTGGGACAACCAAGCAAAGTCTCCTTCTCTTCTCTCTCAAATCAATTTAAGAAAAGAATGCAAGCACAGAAAACTTGATTCAGACAGGCTTAAAAAATAAGGAAATTTGTGATTCAAATGTAACTTGAAGGCTGGCACAGTCCGTGGACTGTGACCTGCTTTCTCTTCTTTGCCTTCTTTGGTGTTGGCTTTGCCCTTGGGCTGACTTCCATCATGGCGGCAAAATGGCTGTGGAAGGCCCAGGCCTCCCCTTCTCAAGTAGAGGGCGTCTCTTCTGGTAGCTTTCTTACAAGAATGAGACAGTGCTATTCTCAGACCTGCCCCTCCCAAAACCACCCTTGTTGTGTCATTGGCCTGAATTAAGTCATATATTTTCTCTTAATCTAAATCAAGGGGGATGCCTTGAGTATAGGTCTAAGTTTCAGAATCATCATTGGGGCAAGGGGGATGGGGTCAGCGGGATTCACCTTGGGAGCTGGGAGTGGGGCAGCTTCCCTTACCCATGTTGGCTTGGTGGTGATTGTTCATTGTCTGAGTTAAATTTATGCCACTGTAAAAAATGTGCAGAGTGCAATGGATGCTCGGTAGGCAACCGTCAATGGCCACCTGATAATGAGTCGTATAAAATTTCATCTCAGGCCATATAAACTAACAGTCATAAATATAAAAGGAAAAATAGGCAGACTAAGCAAGTTTTAAATGGACTTACTTGAAAACTTTCTCTGCAGTTCCCCAGTTTATAATGGTTGATTTCGCTGACTGGCTATAGCTACTTTCAGAACAGAGGAAATTCATTAAAAATAATGAATTATTCAGTTGGATGGTGAAATTCAGTTATAAAGCACTTCCCTGTGCCATGGATTCAATTCAGGTCAAGTCATGTTCTGGTTTATGGGCAGTGCGGCTTTTCACAATGACACAGCATAGAGAGAGGCTTCATCGTTTTCCTCTGCTGCCAGCATTTTAATGCATTTCATTGTATTTATTTAGTTGGTTCCATTTATACTTTGTTTCAATGGACTTCATTAATACAAATCTTTATTTATACTTTATTAATACAAATTATATAGTATTTGACAGTAATGAAAATTTGGTAGATACTTACAGAGGAGTAGGTCTCTAAAAAAAAATCCGAACCCATCATCCTGTTACTTTTCTAAAAAATATATTTTATTGATTATGCTATTACAGTTGTCCCATTTTCCCCCTTCACTGCCTTTCACCCTGCACACCCCTCCCACCCACATTCTCCCCTTTAGTTCATGTCCATGTATGATACTTACAAGTTCTTTGGCTTCTACATTTCCTATACTATTCTTAATCTCCCCCTGTCTATTTTCTGCCTATCATTTATGCTACTTGTTCTCTGTACCTTTCCCCCCTCTCTCCTCCTCCCACTTCCCTGTTGATAATCCTCCATGTGTTCTCCATTTCTGTGGTTCTGTTCCTGTTCTAGCTGTTTACTTAGTTTGTTTTTGTTTTTGTTTTAGATGTGGTTGTTAATGTGAGTTTGCTGTCATTTTACTGTACATGTTTTTTTATCTTCTTTTCCTTAGATAAGTCCCTTTGACATTTCATAAAATAAGGTCTTGGTGATGATGAACTCCTTTAACTTGACTTTATATGAGAAACACTTTATCTGCCCTTTCATTCTAAGTGAAAGCTTTGTTGAATAGAGCAATCTTGTATGTAGGTCTTTGGATTTCGTGACTTAGAATACTTCTTTCCAGCCCCTTCTTGCCTGTAAGGTCTCTTTTGAGAAATCAGCTGAAGTCTTATGGGCACTCCTTTGTAGGTAACTCTCTCATTTTGTCTTGCTGCTTTTAAGATTCTCTCCTTATCTTTCATCTTGGATAATTATGATGTGCCTTGGTGTGTTCCTGCTTGGGTCCAACTTCTTTGGGACTCTCTGAGCTTCCTGGACTTCCTGGAAGTCTATTTCCTTTGCCAGAACGGGGAAGGAAATTTATTATTTGTTCAAATAACTTTTCCACTTGTTGCTCTTCCTCTTTTCCTTCTGCTACCCCTATAATTTGGACGTTGGAGTGTTTCAAGATATCCTGGAAGTTCTTAAGACTCTCCTCATTGTTTTGAATTCTTGTTTCTTCATGCTTTTCTAATTGGATGTTTCTTCCTTGTGGTCCACTCCATTGATTTGAGTTCCAGTTTCCTTCCCATCACTATTGGTTCCCTGTACATTTTCCTTTATTTCACTTAGGGTAGCCATTTTTTCATCTAATTTGTGACCAAATTCAACCAATTCTGTGAGTATCCTGATTACCAGTGTTTTGAACTGTGCATCTGATAGGTTGGCTATTTCTTCGTTGCTTAGTTATATTTTTTCTGGAGCTTTGATCTATTCTTTTGTTTGGGCTATTTTTTTTTTGTCTTGATGCCCATCCTGTTACTTTTTAAAATTGCAGTGGGTTACATAGCCAAATCAATGCTAATAGGTAGTTTTATTTAGCTTTTTTGAGTATGCTTGCTTAGGTCATTTTGAGGGAAATTAAGATTAGCATAAATCTATTATTAAATTAATAAATGTTGAAAATCTCTTCAGGGAATTTAGTGAGGTTTTTGTTGTAGATTCTTTGGTTCCTCTTTGTTTTTCTTTCTCTACTTCTATTTCTGTTAGTTCATTGAAAAGTAGAAGGGATTCTTAAAAAAATAAGAATAAATAATATCATATAAATTACATTTTCTACAATAAAGTGTAGAAATTATGTGTATGTGTATATGTGTGTGTCTATATATGTAGCTATACATATATAGTATATATAGTTAACATATAGTATATATATAGTTATATATAGTATATGTATATGGTAAGTATAGATATACTCAAAGGACAAGGTTACATTTTCAGAAAATATATATTATTATAAATCATATCAAACCCAGATTCTTAAAAGTTCATTGCATTGTTGATTATATTTGAAAGGCTTTTTAACTAGAAGCTGCCTTTCTTGGTAAAAATACCATAATTGTAAACATAAAATGCAAAGAGTCTGACCAAAATTAGGGTGTTGTTAACCAAATTGAGTTGCTGAAGCATTTAAGCTGCTTTGGTTTCATAAGCTTTCTGTGTTAGGTTATTGAAAATACTTACCAGTCCAATCTAGTATTAATCACTGAAATTTTTTCTCTATATTTTTTCTATGTTCCTGAAAAAATTAGATGAGTATGTGAATATTACTGTTGTAATGTAGATTATAGTCTGAAACCCTCTAAATATAGTTACTAGAAAAAGGAAATAGATGCATATTGAAATTCAGTACTCTTTGGGTCAGGTATGATGGGAAAAAATGAAGTCTTAGATAAATGAATAATTTCTCTTCTCTATTTGAATGTGTCATTTGAAAGAACATTAAAATATTCTGGAGAAGCACTTCATTGCTTAATTAACTTTGGATATATTTATTTACTTTGTCTAGTTTGTATAGTTTTGGTATCTCTATCTGAACCCACAGAGTCTCAGTACCTCTCAGTACACTTGTGGGGATGAGGTATAACAGCAGCAAAAGACCTGTTACTACTGATCTATACTAGCTCATGTATAATTGCAGTTTAACAGATGTGATGTCTTGTTTATCTTCACATTAATCCTGTGATCAGTAAGGCAACTCAGATGTAATAATAATGTAGTATATATAGTATGGCAAGTAATATAATCAGGATTTAATCCCATTTTTACAGATGAGAAAATGAAAACTTATAAAAGTGAAGGGACTTGTCCAAATTCACATGGACACTGAATGGTCAAGTCAAAGTATAATTTTCCAAAAATTGAAGACCATTTCTCATACAAATATAGAATGGACACATGTCTCATTTATGCAGGGAACCAACAAGAGATAAATTGGTTCAAAGAGCAACCAAGATTATACATCGTATTAGTCAGTGTTCTTCAGAAATAAAATAAATATAAATATAAATGTAAGTAAAACGAGATTTATTACAAGGGATTGGCTCATGCATTGGCTCATGCAGTTATGGAGGCTGAGAAGCTCCACAATCTGGCATCAGCAAGCCAGTGGTGTAGTTCCAGTCTGTACCTGCAGACCAGAGAACCAGAGGAGCCAATGGTGTATGTAAGTCCTGCTCCCAGTCCAAAGGCCCAAGAACCAGGAGTGTTGATGTTCAAGGGCAGGAGAAGATGGGTGCCCCAGCTTAAGCAGAGAGCAGTTTGCTCTTTTTCTGCCTTTTTGTTCAACAGATTAGATGACATCTGTCTTCATTGGTGAAGGTATTATTCTTTGTTCAGTCTCCCTATTCAGATGCTAACACTATCCAGAAATAGTGTATTTCCAGCTCTGGGCTGGTAACCCTTAGCTCCGTCAAGATGGCACGTAAAATTGACCATCACATACAGATATTGGAGAAAGGACTTTGGGATAAGGTTGATAGGTCAGATGCAGAGCTGTCCTATAGGGCAATAATAGCCATAGCCTTTGAGATGATTTTATGTACTGGACAGAATTTAGTTGCATCTTATAAAAAAGTCACAAGTTAACATGGAACTTCATAGAGTCTGAGTTTTTAATCAGTAGTAGATAATGAGTCAAGTAAAGGTATGTTTCCTAATGAAATAATCCTTGGGTGATTTTGTGCTCCTGTGTGACATTCAAAGGATACTGACCTGTCTTTGTTCTTTGTCTTTTAGCTTTTGGATACTTTTTTTTTTTACACAAAACAACACTGGAGCCCAAGTTTTCTGATTCTAGGTCTTGATATCTTTCTACTCTAATTCTTTGCTTTTGCATAGTGTAATTTTTAGTGCTAGAGCAGTCTGCTAACTTTTGCAGTATCAGCTAGTGTTTATTAGTTTTCTTTTGTGCACAGTGTTGATGATAGAACTTTCTTCTTCAGAGAACCGTTGTGAAAGTCGATGGGTGTTGTAATTAGAGTTTGCGTAAGTGCTCAAATTGAGAAATTGAAGTGGTAGCTGGGGACTGTGATAGTTCTCTCATGGCATTTTGTTAGCAAATTTCAGAGCAGTTGTAAACATTCTTGCCATTTTAAATTAAATAATCAAGATTTTATAAAACAGTGTATTTCAGCGGATTAGCCTTTACATATTTTAAACAAAATACAATTGATATATTTTAGGTAGTTAGTGAAGATTGATCCACATTAAACATTATAATTGCCTATTAGTGCCAAGCATTGAACTACTTACTGATAATTTTGTCCCGGAATTGAAATTGTTATTTGTACATGCCATTGAACTTACCAGTGTGATTTTTTTTTTTTTTTTGGATACTGATCTTAGAAAGGTTGTGATACTTTATTCAGTTTAGCACTCAAGAAATTAGGCAAGTCAGTTACTATGGTAGCAGTAAGTATTAATTTCCTTACCTTAACGGTTTTAGGAACAGAGAAATCTCTGAGCTAATCCACTGAAACCCACTTTTCTCTTGAGACTGGTGTTAAATCTGTCCACTCTTTAGGAGATAACACCATTCTAGGTGGAAAAATATTGTGCTCTTGAGATGAATTTCTAGTCTTCGAGAATGAAGTAGAATATGGTTTAAAAGCTAGATCAGGGGTGCCAAACTCATTTCCACAGAGGGCCATATCAACCTCACGGTAGCCTTCCAAGGGGGTAATTTTAGGACTGTATACATGTAACCACTCCTTAACAGTTAAAGGAGAGCTTGGCGCTGCTGCCAGATAGGAACAAGGTGCCCGGCAGATAACGCAACATGCAGGGCAGGCCGGATTCAGCTTTCGGGCCTTGTGTTTGCCACCTGTGAGCTAGATGATTAAAAATCTATTGTTTCTTAGCTAATTTGGAATGCAATTGGTTTTAATTTTCCTAAATGTGTTCTAACTTAAACTTTACTGCTGCGATTTCTATTGACAGGAACTATAAGTAGCTTTAGCAGACACTTTCTCTTACTATCTAACTGCTATTAAATAAAATCACTCAAGATGTATTTCTTTTAAAGTATGTTATAATTTTGGCAGATAAGCTCTTAACATTTAATTGACTAATATTACTAACCCTATAGTAAGCCCACTAATTTAGCTATCATTTTGCAACTGTTTTTTTAAAAAGCCTTTACTAAGGACTTGTGTTCTTAGTAGATAATATGACTGCATTATGGTGAGTAAAAACTAGCTGGATTGTTAATAACAGCCTCTTTGGACATTTTCCAGGCTTAGAGCATTTTGTCTCTGTTCACTAACAGCAGTTAGCAAATTTGCCAGTAGGCCACCTTGGACTAGCAGCTGGTTTTTGTACTGATCCTGAGCTAAATGGTTTTTATATTTTTAAGTGGCTGAAAAAACCACAAGGATAATCGTTCATGGAATTTTTATAAATTTATACTTCACTATAAATAAAGCTCTGTTGGAACATAGCCATGCTTATTTGTTCAAATATTGTTATTGGCTTTTTTACAACGTTATACTTGAGTAGTAGCTACAGAGACAATTTGCCCATGAAGCCTAGAATATACACTATCTGACCTTTTAGAGAAAAAGTTTGCTGATTCTTGTTCTATAGTATAAAAAAGTGTAGCCTTAATTGTTCACTGAAGAAAAATCTTTCCTTCTTTTTTTGGCAGACTTCCCCCTCGCCATTCCCAATTGCTGTGAAACAAATTTTCTTTTTATTTTAATCCTCACTCGAGGTATGGTTATTGATTTTACTTTAAAATTATATTTTATTGATTATGCTATTACAGTTATCCTGATTTCCCTCCTTTGCTCCTCTCCACCCAGCACTCCCCATTCCTAAGGCAATCCCCACACCATTGTTCATGTCCGTAGGTTATGAGTATAAATTCTGTGGCTTCTCCATTTCCTATACTGTGCTTTACATGTCCATGGCTATTCTGTAACTACCTATTTGTACTTCTTAATCTCCTCACCTCTTCACCCATTTGCCCATATACCTTCCTCCCATGTGGCAACCATCAAAACACTCTCCTTGTCCAACATTCTGTCTCTGATCTGGTTTGCTTAGTTTGTTAGATTCAGTTGTTGATAGATTTATTTTTGTTTTTTTGCCATTTTTATTGTTCATAGTTTTTATCTTTTTTTTTTTTTAAATAAGACCCTTTAACTTTTCATGTAATAATGGTTTAGTGACGATGAACTCCTTTAGTTTTTTCTTTTCTGGGAAGCTCTTTATCTCCCCATGGATTCTAAATGATAGCTTTGCTGGGTGGAGCAATCTTGGCTGTAGGCCCCTTGCTTTTCATGACTTTGAATATTTCTTGCCCATCCCTTCTAGCCTGCAGTTTCTTTTGAGAAATCAGCTGACAGTCTTATGGGAACTCCCTTGTAGGTAACTAACTTCTTTTCTCTTGCTCCTTTTGAGAATCTCTCTTTATCTTTAATCTTTGGCATTTAATTAAGTCTCAGTGTCGTCTTCTCTGGGTCCATCTTGTGTGGGACTGTCTGTGCTTCCTGGACTTGCATGTCTATTTCCTTCACCAAATTAGGGAAGTTTTCTTTGATTATTTTTTCAAATAGATTTCCAGTTTCTTGCTCTTTCTCTTCTTCTGGCACCCCTATAATCTGAATGTTGGACCTCTTGAAGTTGTCCCATGAGCTGCTTGTACCATCCTCATTTTCTTGGATTCTTTTTTGTTCAAGTTCTAATTGGTGTTTTTTTTGTTTGTTTTTTAAATTCCAAATCATTTAGTTGATTCTCAGCTTCATTCACTCTAACATAGTTTCCCTGCAAGCTATTTATTTCAATTAGTGTGTCCTTTGTTTTTGACTGGGTCTTTTTTATGGTGTTGAGGACTTCACTAAGTTCTTTCAGCATCCATCCTTATAACCAGTGTTTTGAAGTCTGTAACTGGTGGATTGCTCATCTCTATTTCACTTAACTCTTTTTTTTTTTGGAGTTTTGATTTGTTCTTTCATTTGGACCATGTTTCTTTGTCTCCTCACTTTGGCAGCCTCCCTGTGTTTGTTTCAATATATTAGGTAGAGCTGCTTTGACTCTGTCTTGGTAATGTAGTCTAATGTAGTAGGTGTCCTATAGGATCCAATGGCAGTACCTAGCCTATTACCCAAGCTGGGTTCTCAAGGTACAGCCTTTGTGTGGGCTGAGAACACCCTCTTCTTGTAGTTGATCCTTGGTTGCTGTTGGCAGATTAATGAGAAGGATTCACCCAGGTCAGTCAGCTGCAAGATTGGCTGTATAAACCAGTGTGATCACTTACCACCAACCTTTATTCCTCGTGAAGGATAGCTGTGCAGGGGTAGGGTGGTGGTGCCCGGATGTGGTCTGTAACTGTCCACTGGGTGTGCTGGCCCTGGGGTTTCCTGGGTGATGTAGGCCAAGGTTGGCCCCCACCTATGTTTTGCCTGGGGCCACCCTGCCTGAGCTATGAAGCAATCTGAGATGGCTGCTACTTGTGTTGGGGTTGGAGATTCCCAGGTGAAGTCAAGCTGTGAATCTGGGCTGGCTGCTGCTATTGCTGGGCCTGGGGCTCCCCGAGGCTTGCTTTTGCTTATTGGAGAGGATTTATGAAGTTGTGCAGCATGAGCCAAGACCATTATTCATATGGAAAAGCAGCTTGGGTGGGGCCGTGAATTGGGTGGTGCAGAGACTCTGGGGATTGCCAAGAGGAGGTCAAACAGTATTAGCCAGGTTGATAGAGTCTCAGATATGGCACCAGCTTGCTGTCTCTGTGAGGGAAGGATTTAGAAAAGAAGGGAAGAATTCAGTGGCCTCTGCTTGTCTTGATGCCAGCCACTTCAGTTTTTCCCTGTATACCACTGGTGTGTTGTTTTAAGCTGCTACCACCCTGGTGCTGGAGCTCAGAGGGATTGAGTCTGAGTAGGTGAGTCTGTGTGTGGGTTTTTTAATAGAAACTCCTTAGGGCTCCAGCAGTTTCTTCCACTGACTCAATCCCTGCTGGTTTTAGCAGCAAGAAGTTCTGCAGACTTACCTTCCTGGCACTGGAACCCTGGGCCAGGAGACTGGTGTAGGCTGGGACTCCTCACTCACGAGATTTCCCTCTCGAATTTTTGTCCACCATGCAAGGGTAAGGGACTAGCCTGTTCCTTGTCTGAGTCCCTACTGCCAGTCCAGATGGATGTGGTTTCTTGAATTCAGTAGTTGTCAGACTTCCATTCAATTCGGTATCTGAATGTTCTGAGAGATGGTGGTTCTGTATTTTAGTTGTAATTTTGATGAGGTTGTGTGAAGAGTTGAGCCATGTCTGCCTATTGACCAGAAGTCCGTTTATTGATTTGAGAGAGAGAGAGAGGAAGGGGGAGAGTGAGGAACACTCTGGGCTGCCCCAGAAGTGTTGATGGGCTGCCCCCCATACATGTCCTAAAACCGGGGATTGAACCTGCAGCCTCGGTGTGCGCCCCGGCTGGGAGTCAAACCCGCAGCCGTTTGGTGTACGGGACAATGCTCCAGCTGAGCCACACGGCCAAGACAGTAACACAGTTTTTCCTAGAAAGTTTGGAACATGTAGAAAAGTATAAAGAGGAAAATTAATAATAGAAGAAATACAATAAAATGATGTGAAAAAAGAGTTAAAAACCATCTGCAATTGTGGGATAACTATTAATATTTTATATGTATTTCTCTATAACTTTACAAATATATAATGTGTAATGTATATCTTTACATAATTATATATTATGTGTGTACCTATGCATATACAAAAATACACATATTTATTGTATAAATTACAATAACTTGCTTTTTTCACTTTTAAAATTATAAGAATATGTTTTTAATAACTGCATAGTATTCTGTTTAATGGAATAATTTCTTATTTAACCATTTTTCCATGTTGGATATATAGTCTGTATTCAACTCCTTTTATTATGAATATGAGATCTATCCAGAAGATGTCCAGCCATGTATTGTACTTTGCTATGTATAATGTTCACTTTTTTGCCCAAATTTTTGAGGGAAAAATAAGGATGTCCATTATACATGGGCAGTACTAATTTTGTATCTATATAAATGTTTTTAATTCTTTTATTTGTGCTTTTGCATTAAAAGTATAGCTCTAGAAAGCAATAATGATATTTGTATGCAAAGTAATACCTAGAATACGATAATTGGTTTTGTTTCTAATTATAAATAAATAAAAAATGTAATTAGCCCTGGCTGGTGTAGCTCAGTGGATTGAGCACGGGCCTGAGAACCAAAAGATCATGGTTCGATACCCTGTCAGGGCACATGCCTGAGTTGCAGGCCAATTCCCAGCAGGGGACGCATGAGAGGCAACCATACATTGATAAAAAAAAATGTAATTAAAAATTATAGTGAAAGACTTTTTTCCTGAAAGTTTGGGCCAAAAATGTGGGTGCACATTATACACAGGAGTGCATTACACATGGCAAAATATGGTAACATGAAAAATAGAAACATTTATTGAAGAAGATACAAAATACAAGAAACTGTGTATAGGACAATGACACTTCAGTCTTTTTCAAAGTAGGCACCTTGGGACCTCACACAGTTTTCCCAGTCCCCATCAGCTGCCCCATCATATTTAGACTATTGTCTAAATATTTAGACTATTCAATTTAGACTATTGAATCTCATCAATAGTCTAAAATCACTTCCCTTTCAAAGGTGATTTTAGTTTTGGGAAAAGCCAGAAGTTGCAGGGAACCAATCCTGGGCTGTAGCGGGGCTGAGTCACCTGGGTGATTTGATGTTTCATCACAAAACTCTGCGCAAGATGTGATGCATGAGCCAGGTGTTGTCCTGATGAAGCTGCCAATCACTTGTTGGCCATAGCTGTGGCCTTCTGAATCATCTGAATAGTTTATGTGGAGGAATGTTAAGCTTAATGCAAAATTTGATACACATTCGTTGTTCTACTCACTCAGTCATTTTCATTGCAATGGCCGCATAGTGCACATGCTCACTCAACTGTGTCTGCCACAGTGAAGTCATCATTGTTTACACATGCACATTCCAGCTCACTCTCCTTGGCTGCCAGGTTACACTCATGTTGCGCAAACTGTTTTCATTATATTAACAGTGGCTGGACTTTTTCCATACAGAACTTGTATTATATATTACATTTTTAATATATACTTTATATATTTAGTTTATATTTCATATTTAAATATTGTACAGTGCATATTTTAGACATAGTATATAACATGGATTATAATCCTTGCATATAAATCTTTCAGAGGAATGCTGGTTATTTTAGTAAAGTTCTTAAAAATGAAACTGTGGAAAAAATTGTTTAAAAACTAGAGAAGTATTTTGAGAGAAATCTTCGCATTGCATGAAAATACCTCCTTTGCCTGCCTTCATGAGGAACATGGCTCACCTTCCACTTAGCCTCGGCTCTGGTTGGACACACTCATTTTTGTAGTAGACCATTAGACCAGTCTGTCAAATCAGTTTAGACAATTTGTAAAGCACATGGTTGATAATTACAGTTGACATAGTAGAAGAACTGGTCCAGTGCTCTACTCTGGCTTCGTATGTCTTTTTTTATCCTCACTCGAGGATGTGTTCATTGACTTGAGAGAGAAACATCTTTGTGAGAGAAAAACACCGATTGGTTGCCTCCCGCACACACCCTGATCAGCGATTGAACCAGTAACCCAGGCTTTTGCCCTGACTGGGGGTAGAACCTACAACTTTTTTGGTGTATGGGATGATGCTGCAACCAAATGAACTGCCCAGCCAGGGCTGGGTTAATGCTTTTTAATCACAGCTCTGCATCTTGGGAAAATAAATAATTAGTTGGGAAAGAAAATAATTTGCCATAGAGTGGAGTAAAGCTCCAGGCCAGTATGAGCCGGCACTATAGAGTCTGAGCATCTGCTGAGTCTCCCCTGGGGGTGAGGAAAGGAGATGTGTGTTCCATTCTTAAGATAAGTCACTTTCTGTTCTGCTTAAGTAGGTGCCTCTTGAAATAAACTCCCTTTTTAGCATGTTCTCTTTGGCCATCACTCATTCTGTAAGGTGCAGAAAATGTACCCAAGTTCTTAACTCAAAAAATGATCTGTATAGAGGTATCGCTTTAAAATTTTTTTAGGGATACCCATACCAGCTGCTAGTATTGATTTGTCTACAGCAGAAGTTAACAATTGAGAGGCCAAGAGGCCAAATTTTGGTTTTCAGAGGGGGTCTCAGAAATTGATATCAAATGGAAGAGAGCATAGTAACGTCCTGGTCTTTCTCTTCTTTAGAAAAATTGGAAGGTTTTGCAACGCTGGGCCCATTCTATTGGCAAGAGTTAGCTGGAGCGAAGTTAGTGGCTTCCTGTTGGTGCTGCAGTGTAGTGATATGGGGCGTAGGTGATGCAAGATTTTGATGGTTGCATGTTTTTTATATTGAAACACATTACAATCATTTTATTAAACATTCAGATTTATAATAGGTGAAATTATATTTGAACATTTTTTAATGTGGATCCTTTGTAGACTACTTGAATCTAAAAACATGTATGACTGTGCAGTAAACATGCTCACAAAGAGTTGAGTTGTGGCTGTATCACGTAGTACTTCTCATGACTGTCCAATAAAAATGATTTCCTATCCAATTATTACTTTAATTGTGCGTGCATATGTCATTAGTCATCAGGAAAGTTATGTGTTTGTGTAAATAAGATTCTCTTAATTTTATTTGTCTTAATTTTTATAATTTTACTGCTAATATGAACATAATTATTAGCTAATTATTATTGTATGCTATTTGGTGTTCTTTAGTGAAAAACAGTTTTGTTGTTTTTTGCTTGTTACGTGATTTTTAATTCTTTGTTCTGGGCTTTTTGAAAAAAATCCTCACCTGAGGATATGTTTATTGATTATTACAGAGAGAGAGAGAGAAAGAGAGAAAAAGAAACATGATGTGAGAGAGAAACATCGATGGGCTGCTTCCTGTATGAGCCCTGACCAGGGATCGAACCCACAACCTAGGTATGTGCCCTGACCAGGAATTGAACCTGCAGCCTTTTGGTGTACATAGTGTTGCTTCATTCAAAGAAACCACTCAACCAAGGCTTTGTTACAGACTTTTAATATATATATATATTTATCGATTATGCTATTACAGTCCAATTTTCCCCCCTTTACTCCCCTCCACCTTGCACACCTTGTCCTACCCACATTCCGCCTCGTTAGTTCATGTCCGTGTGTCATACTTATAAGTTCTTTAGCTTCTGTATTTCCCATACTATTCTTAACATTCCCTGTCTATTTTGTATCTACCAATTATGCTTCTTACTCCCTATGCCTTCCCCCCCCCACTCCCCTGTTGTTAACCCTCCATGTGTTCTCTATTTCTATGGTTCTGTTCCTGTTCTAGCTGTTTGCTTAGTTTGTTTTTGTTTTTGTTTTAGGTGTGGTTGTTAATAATTGTGAGTTTGCTCTAATTTTACTGTACATGTTTTTTATCTTTTTTCTTAGATGAGTCCCTCTAACATTTAATATAATAAGGGCTTGGTGATGATGAACTCCTTTAACTTGACCTTATCTGAGAAGCATTTTATCTGCCCTTCCATTCTAAATGAAAGCTTTGCTGGATAGAGCAATCTTGTATGTAGGTCCTTGCCTTTCATGACTTGGAATACTTCTTTCCAGCCCCTTCTTGCCTGTAAGGTCTCTTTTGAGGAATCAGCTGACAGTCTGATGGGAACTCCTTTGTAGGTGACTGTCCCCGTATCTCTTGCTGCTTCTAGGATTCTCTCCTTCATTTTAATCTTGGCTAATGTAATTATGATGTGCCTTGGTGTGTTCCTCCTTGGGTCCAACTTCTTCAGGACTCTGAGCTTCCTGGATTTCCTGAAAGTGTATTTTCTTTGCCAGAATGGGGAAGTTCACTTTTATTTTTTGTTCAAATAACTTTTCTACTTGTTGCTCTTCCTCTTCCCCTTCTGGTACCCCTATAATTCAGATGTTGGAATGTTTCAAGATGTCCTGGAGGTTCTTAAGCCTCTCCTCATTGTTTTGAATTCTTGTTTCTTCATCTTTTCTGATTGCATGTTTCTTTCTTCCTTTTGGTCCACTCCCCTGATTTGAGTCCCAGTTTCCTTCCCATCACTATTGGTTCCCTGTACATTTTCCTTTATTTTACTTAGCATAGTCTTCATTTTTTCATCTAATTTGCGACCAAATTCAATCAGTTCTTTGAACATCGTGATTGCTAGTGTTTTGAACTGTGCATCTGATAGGTTGGCTATTTCCTTGTTGCTTAGTTGTATTTTTTCTGGAGCTTTGATCTGTTCTTTAATTTGGGCCATTTTTTTTCTCAGTACACCTGTTAGGTAGTGAGGGGCAGAGCTTTAGCAGCTCACCAGGGCGGGGCTACACAAGTCGCTGGGTTGTGATGCTGTATGTGGGGGAGGGGTCCAATTTGAGTCAGAACAATGGCATTTGCTCCGATTTCTGCAGGTTTTCAGTCACGTCCCACACTACCCACAATCAAATTGGGCCCTTCTGGGTGCAGATTTCCCAGTGGGTAGGCTTGTGTACATTCTAGGACCCTGTGGATCTCTCCAATGAACTCTCCTGTGAGGCTGGGAGTTTCTCCTGCTGCCACCTCAACACCTACCGGTGTTTTCAATAAGAGGTTTGAGGCTTTACTTCCCCTCATTGGGGCCCTGGGTTGCCTGGTCTCACTCCCCAGCTGTTACTCCCAGTTTATCTGCACACGAATGTGGGACAGCTCACTCCACCAGTTGCCGTCTAGCCCAGTGACCAGCTGCAGCCTTGCCCAGCCCAGCCCTCCAGCCACAACCTTGCCCCGAGTCCTCTCCACCTGGCTGCCAGTCTCCACCCCTCCTACTGGTCTGGATGAGTGTGTCTTCTTTAACTCCTTGGTTGCTGGACTTTCTGTTGGACAGTTCGATTTTCTGTAGGTTCTGGTTGTTTTTTGTTTTTAAATTGTTGTTGTACTCTTTTGGTTGTTCAAGGAGGCACAGCGGATCTTCTGTGCCTCCATCTTGGCTGGAAGTCCTTCCTGTTACAGACTTTTGATGTGACAATTTATCAAACCTGATTTTGATAGGATTCATTATATGTTTGATATAGAATTTAAAGAACTTTAGTAATTGAACATATATAATTTAATTTATTCAATAAAGAAAATATAGGCCTTTAAACTGTCAAAATTCATATGAAATATTGATTTCCCAGAGATATATTTTGTTTACTTAAAATTTTAATATTAAACTAAGTGGAAATAAGTATATCAGTACATTCAGTTTTTGTTTTCTATTTTGTAAATATCTATACAAACATTTGTTGTTTGTATAGATTGCTCATAAGAATTCAAACTAAAAATTGACAAAATACTTTTCCTAAGGAATTAAAAAACCTATAGTATTTTAAGAACTTTATATTCAAATACATTTAATTTTATAGGTATTTACTTTCTCACTATAATGTATAATATGCTGATTAATACCACCTGAGCCATGATTCAACATATTAGTAAATATTTAATAAATAAATAGGGAGTAAAAGATTACCTCCGAATTAGATTTGGTGTTTCCATAATTCTTCACTTATCAGCCTGATTCAAAGGAAGTGTAGGGATTTCAGACAAAATATTTGGGGATGTACAACATATTATGGAACAGTGGAAGTTTGGAATTGGCATTAACAGGAACTATAAAGGCCTTATTTTAAGTTCAATACTTAAAAAAATGACATCTTATTCACAGAGAAGCTCTTGTAATATTAAAATTAGCCTATAGTTCTGAATTCCACATTTCATGATGTCATAAAAATGGTGAACCTAATGAAATCCATTTTGCTACAGTTCCTTCTTATCAGCTTTGGGTGAATAAATGTGATTAGCTATTTAATTACTAAAATGTGTCAACAGACCAAAGGAAGATTTATAAACTAAAAGGAAAATTTCAAATTATTTTATGTGAATGATTCTTATTTTGAAGATTTGTTGACATATAGTCATTGGCTTCAAAAAATGATGAAGTTCATTGGTTCAGAGTAAAAATTCAGCTTTGGAAGAAGTTAAACTAGTTTTAGAAATGATGTTTAATTGGTGTTATTTGAATTCTAAAAAAGAGTTAATACTAGTAAAATCTGTGTGTCTAAGACAGCTTTGGCATTATATTGAAATACTTGATATAAAAAATTCATTTATATTCAAAATTTACATCATCAGAGGAGTTGACATATTTCTGAGCAGAAGAAAGGGAGGAACTATTAGGTTTAAAGATTTCAGCACTCCTGAAGTGCAATTTAAAGAGACTGAAGGTTGGAAGAAGGAGTTTTCAGCGTACTGGAACAATGCCACCACCTCCTTTGCCATTTGCTACCACTTGTGCTAATAAAGCTTCTTTGTGATGGTTGCTATATAGAATGTTAAGAGCATGTTAAAAGGCCTTGCACCTTAAAAAAAAATCCTCAGCTGAGAACATTTTTTCATTGCTTTTAGAGAGAGGGAGAGAGAGGAGAGAGAGAATTAATGTGAGAGAAACATCGACCCGCAGCCCCTCACCTGTGCCCCAACTGGGGACCAAACCTGCAACCTGGGTATGTGCCCTGACCGGGAACTGAACCCACGGCCTTTTGGTCTATGGGACAATGCTCCAACCAGCTGAAGCCCACTGGCTAGGGGTGGGTGGCGTTTTAAAGCATAAAACCTAGTGTACAAACACGATGTTCATGTAAACAATTCCAAGTTTTTTACTTAAAGAGTCTGAAATATTTCATTTTATAAAGAAAATACAATAAAAGTTTTACAAACTTTTATTCATATTTCCAGTTGCCATTCCCAGTGTGTCATAAAAATATGTTCATTTTCTGAATGTGCCATGTTGTCAGTTTCTGGTATAGACCCTCATTTATAAACTAAGTGGGCAATCGAGAATCATGCATTTGGAAAAAATCAACAGATAGCAAGCTCACTAAGTGGAATAGTTGACCCTTGATAAAAAAAAATAGTTTATAAACAAAAATGAATTTAAAGTTCCTATAAATATTATCAATAGATTCAATAGAACATGTATTTATAGAAGAACAGAAAATGGTGGAAAAGGAAAATTGGAGGATAAGAAGGCAGTTAGAACATAATTCCCTAAATAAAATACTCAATAGAATTACTGTGGTAGGGCAAATGTGGCTGAAAAGTAGGTGTTTGTTGAATGAACTGAACAACTGATACGTCCTTGAAAGCTTCCTTGATCTTTTCTGTCAGAGGGTTTCCAGCGGAGTTGTACCAATGGGGTCAGTCGTGGGCCAGACCTTGAGATGCCGCCTTTGGAGACCTGTGACCAGAGTATTAGCATCCTAAGGCTTCAGCAGAAAACTTAGAGTCTCTTGATCTCCTGTTTGCTGCCTCCTGAGGGATTCTAAGAGCTGATGACTGCTGATGGTAGACAGTTACACAGGCCAAGTAAAATAATAGTCTGTGTAAGGAATCCAGCATCAGTGGAAACAGCACTAGAATATATAGAATAGGAAACTTGTATTGAAACAGAGCTTTGAAATATTTAGATTATAATTTTTGCAAATGAATTAAATAAACACATTTCGGGATACTCAACTAGAGGACAAAGAAACTTTGTAGAACTAATAAGATCTTAACATTGTAAAAATTCTCTTGACAAACTGAAAAAGAGGAGTATCATTTTTGAGAGTGAAATGAACATCTTGCCAGTAAGTGGAAGAAGTATTTTAAAATACAGGACAAAATTAAAGAGGTGGTAGTTAGGAAGGAAGAAATAGAGACCTGGAGAAGAAATTCATGTGGGAAGAAATTCACTAGCCTGTGAGTAAATGCAGTAGAAGGAAATAAAGGCATAGATGTGGCAGTTGGTAGCTAGGTTAGTGATGGGGGTGTGTTAGGTTGCTGCAGCTGACACAATTAAGTACCAACAACTGGGTGTCCTAACAGAAATTTCTTGTCTCGCAGTTTGGGAGTTGTTGGCCAAGGTGGTTTTTTTTGAGGGCTCTGAAGGAAGTCAGTTTCAGGCCTTCTCTCTGTGGCTTGTAGATGGCTGCCTCTCTCTTTGTCTTTTTATGTCATCTTCCCTCCATGCAACTTTCCCCTTTTAATAAGGACACCACTCATTTTGGATAGGAACCACTCTCATGACTTCATGGGAATTTGATTACCTCTGTGGTACAAGGCTCTGACTCCAGATTAAGTCACATTCTCAGGTAATGTGGGTTAGAATGCCAATATACTGTTTTTGGGGAAGGATAAGCGTAGTTCAGTCCATAACAAGGGGACATTTTTTTGATCTTAAGAAAAGTCTGGGAAGGAGTCCTTCTCAAGGTGTCACTTGAGATAGTATAGTAACAATAGGATGGAAAAAAGTGAAATGTTAACATTGACGATGGGAAAAAAGAATACGAATGATAATTTCATCCAGTCAGAAAAAATGGAAAAAGAATAAAGAGGGCACTGAAGAAAGTAAGATACTCATCAAAGTCAGATGAAAAGGAGTACTCAAGTTCATACAGTAACTGTGAATGAGATGAATTTCTCCATTGAAAGACAGATGTGTTCAAATTGGACTATTCAAAACAAAACAGAAAAATAAGAGAAATTCAGGGTGTTTGTTGTTTAGAGATGACAATCTTTAAAAAAGTGATAAAGGTTGAAAAGTGGCAGGTAGTGTTAGATGGATAGGCAAGAGGATTCCAGAGAAGTCCAAAGCAAATCAAAATATGTTACTTATTTCAGAGGAATTTAAGATCCTTTAATGGCACAACATGAAGCATTATGGGATGATAAGGATTGATTCTAGAAGAAGATGTGTCAAAGTTCTTATTCAGTGATGAAATGGCCATACAAATAAGCATTCTATATTATTTAATGACTTAATCCCTTCTAAGAGTATAACCTTTAGCTAATCAATTATTAAAATCCTCATAAATGTTGAAGAATTTCCCTATTGTGAATTATTCTACAACTTTAATATTCTTTATGTTTTTCATCTGTCCCAAGATCTAAGTAAATTTGACAAAGATGTTAAGTTTGTAAACAAGTTTACTTTCAGTGCTTTGCCTAGAATCATCTAGACAGAAATTTAAGTGTAAAAGTATTTACATTTAACAGTTAGACATTTTAAATTAAAATTATTTTAGTGTTGCAGGTTGTTGCAGGGGAAAGTTATAGAAGTTTATTTTTGTTTTGTTATTGTGAATGAATGAATTACAGAATCCTAAAATTTTATGGTTTGTTTTTATACAGGTGTGTATTATTTGCAGAAACCTCAGTTTTTTGGCAGTTTTGCAAATGATCTGGTTTGTGTTTAGCCACGACTAGTGTTCTGGCTTTGTAAAGCCAGGTTTTAGGTTTTTCCTAAAGATGTAAGATTAAGGACAGACACCACACACACACACACACACACACACACACACACACTCACTTTGGGACCAACTTTTGATTCTCCCGTCAAAGGTTTTCCTTTGTGGCAAATATAAACTTATTAATAACCACTAACATTTGTAAAATGCTTTACGTTGAATAAAGCATACATATTTTACATATTTTGTTACCTATAATACATGGGGTAACACCCAACACCTGAGCTGTCAATTCTGATTCAGTGAATCAAAGATCTTACCCACTGCCAAACTTTGCTAATGATTCAAAGAATATAGGCAAAGCACCAAATACAGGTGAAATATTCCTTTTTGTGGAGGACTCCAAGTGAAATATTCCTTTTTTGTGGAGGAACTCCAAGTGGTTAGACACAAATTCCAAAAATGCCCTTGTGTTCTGCATTAGGACATGCTACGGTTTTGGAATAACAGTAGTTTGGGGCAAAGTGTGCCAAAAAAAAATGCACAAAGGAAGTTGTTTGGGATCTCCTGTTTATTTTCTTAATTACTGAGCTTCCTTGCCTGTCTAAGTAGGCACTCTTTGGTATTTTTCTGTTGATGCAACACTGATAGGTTTACAAGGCTACCATCTGGTTTGAGGTGATTAGAATGTTACTGGGATCCTGGGTGAAGTCTTTTCTTCCTCCTCCCCAGCTGGGAGAGTGAGATAGTAGCCTGCTCTTAACCCTTTCCCTCCCAATGCATAAGGGTAGTGGAGTTTGTTATTGTAGGGGGGGGGGTCTTTGCCTGCAGGGTCCCCCCAGCTGACATAGATGAGAATAAGTCTATAAAGACATGATTTGTTTGGGGAGGAAAGGTGGCTGAACTCTGAAAGGAGAAGGGCTAGGAGCCTGTTCCTCAATGGGCTTTTATTGGGTTTATTTGCATAAGAATACAGGGTGTATATGTAAAGCTCATCAATCATTGTCAGGTTGTAATGATCAAACAATAGATAACCATTCAGAGAACTCTGAGGGCTTGTTCTGAGTCAGGGTCAGATAGTTAAAGGGCCATAAAACTTTGGGGAACAAAGTCATTTCATGCTTGGACCCTTATCATTTAAATTGAGGGTATTAGCAAAGTAGGTTTCATAGGATTTTATGCATTCTTTCTTAGGCCTAATAGCTCTGGGAAACCCGGCCTTTCCAGCACAGGGCCACACCCACCTCAGGGATTGTTTCAGGCTTAAGTCAGGCAGGGGGAGTAAGGCAGCCAAGAGATTAGGAGACTTCTTGCAGACAGAATGAGGACTCGGGCTATGTCAAAGCTGAGGGGCAAGGGTCCATCACCCCCTTTTTCTATAGCCCCCCAAGTTCTTCCCTGAGGGCCCCTTCATGACCATGCTTGTCTTAGGTTGTTTCTCCTTTGAGGAATCTTACCCATCATTGGCTAACCAGTCATCCGCCCAGGGCCAAGCAGGGTAAAGCGGTAACCCTGCAAGGAAGTTAAGCTTTGTCTCCTAAGTAGCTTATAGTCACTCCCTTCGATAGCTCAGCTGGTAAAGTGGAGGACTAAGTAGCTTATAGTCTCAAGATCTTTTTACTCAGCATTAGCCACGAGGGGTTACAGTTTCTGAAACCAGGCAGGGTGGTTCCCAACATGTTCTACGTGGAAAATTTTGCTAAAGTAATCTTTAAAATCTTTCTTCTGTAGATAATCAATATTCTCTGTTTGTGGGGTTTATGCTTGCATAATTGTTAGATATTATATAATTTGTTCAGCTATTGCTAAATGTCAACAGGGATAACAGGTTTTCCCTAAATCATAAATAGTTATTTCTATTATTTTATGTTAATGTTATGTTTCATAAGAATCAGCAAGTGTATATTCAAAATTGCTGCTGCTTTAAAGGAAATTTGAAATAATCGAAACTAAGTGAAGGGTTTGTAGAATTTTATTAAGAACTAAGGCTACTTCAATTTAGTATACACAAGTCACATGATGGATCTATTTCACCTTTAACAGAAAGGGTATGTCATGGTTCTCCTTTTCTTTATTTTCTATAATCATTCTTGAAGTTCAGTTTACAGTAAGGAGAGCCCTCAAGGCTACTAACAGATTTTAAAAAAATATCCTCTAGCAAATGCTTGTTTGGGAAAATTATTCATTTGCTGGGCCAAGAGCATTAAAAAAAAATCCCTAATATAGAAAAGCTTTTATCTGACACAAAATTGCTTTTAAAGTAGACTTGTGAACAAATCTAACAGTTTGCTGAGTTTACTGAGATCTTAGGACAACCAGTATAGCAATTTATACACCCAAGGATTCTCACTGTTAATGAGGTCAAGATTATTCTTTGAATGGGTCAGAATCATATAGGAATTGGATTTTGAAACTACTAGAGCCTTAGAACTCAGTTAACCTGGTTCACTTATTTTACAAAGAAGAAATGCTAAATGTGTAGTTGTTAGATCTAGCATATTATGTCTGTTTTTGTTTTTGTTTTTTGTTTTTTTTTCAGTTCCAGCTCTTATAGCCTGTATTTGGGCTTAGAGGCTGTAACTGACTTTACGTAAATATGTTTATTTCTCTAATAATATTGACAGGCTTATGTCTGAGTTTTCTTCAAAGATTGTACTTTATTTAGTTACAGAGTAATTGTTTTTAGATTTTGCAACAGATCCTTTTAAAGATGAATGAAGAAAAATTGGAAACTCTACATCAGCGGAAACTTACTGAATGGATGTCTATGCAGAATAAGAGATGTGCTATTGAAGAAAGGCAGGTATGTAGTTTATCAGTTGTTCCTTCAGATGGGAAATTTTATGTAAATTTGACTGTAACATGAGTCAGTCCTTACTTTTAAACTTCAGGTTATTATTTCGGTTGGAGTAGCTATTGTGTGAGTGCACCAGAATCTAATCATTGAAAGGGTGCATGGGATCACATCTTGACTGGGTTTACAAATGAGGTTTTCTTATTCTGTACTTTGCTTTTTAAATCCAGTTTCCATGGTTGACCTTACTAGTTTGTTGCAATTCAGATAATATAGACAGTGTTTACTTGGCTGAACTTTTATAGTTGAGCAAGTTTAGGTCCTCATATGTTTAAGATTCACCAACCAGTCTTCAGCATTTTATGGCAACATTATCTACAATACTAATACAATTTCAGGAAAAAAATCAGTGAAATAGATGTTATGAAAATAGCATTAGAAGTTTGGAAATAAACTTCTTAGAAAAATGACTTTACAGTGGATGGCTTTGTCTTTGTTGCGTTGTCCTTGTGTCTTCATTGGTCTCTAAGGCATTAGTTTGTCAAACTTAGAACTACAGTTTGAATGCTTTAGTGAGATTTATTATTTCAGTGAACGTTTACTATTAGTGTGAACTTTATTTGGTCCATTTGGGAATTTTATTTAACTCAAGGCGTCTGTTCAGAAGAGTGTTTTTGAAGATGGCCTTCCATTCTTGGAATTCACTGGATCCATCGTATACAGCTATGAACCTAATGACTGTTCTTTCCTGTCAGAAGATATTAGGTAAGAGATTTGAGTTTCCTAGTTTCATTGGAATTTGGAACCTTAGAAGGTTACTATTATGGTAGTATTTGAAGTGTGCTGAGTTTTACAGTTGAGGTGTGTTCAATAGATAATTATTTATACATGTAGAATATCACCTACAAGTTTTAATTCTTTGTAAATAGAAACCTGAAATCACTGAATTAAATTACTTGTTTGCCTGTTTGTTCATTCATAAACCTTTTTATTATTTTAGCTAATATTCTTTTACTTTCAGCACTTAAGATGTTATGTATACAACTATTGAATACATGCTTATTTCACCAATTTGGAAAAAAATGCAAGAATTATTCCAACTCTAAGTGCCCCTTTATATTTCATTAAAATACCAACATAGTAATACTGAATAATGGTTGTGGTTGGCTCTGTTGCATTTAGTTAATATTTATAGCAAATGACACTTAAACTAACATTTGAAATGATTGTTAGTATTTTAAAAAATTATCTTTTAAATTAAGGATCAGCAGTAATTCAATTTAAGCCTCTTGAGTCATTTTACAAGGAGAAATAGTAGGGAATTCATTAAGATCTTTCTTGAAGTTGTTACATCTGTTTTTATTTTAATTAACTGTTATACATTAGGTTTGAAGGAGAGGTAAATTAAGCTATTTATTAAAGAATGGTCTGCCAATGATAGATGTATTCTAGAAATAGCAGTCCGGTGCCTCACTTTCACTACAGTTACCTGGCCACTTTTGGGTCTCCTGTAGAACTTTATTTGTTCCACTGAGAAGGTAAAGTCTGCTGTTTATGCTTGTATATATTAACTCTACCATCTTAGTGTGTCATATCTGAAGACAGGGGTCATAAGTCATTTGTACAATGTAGTTTTGATGACTTGTATGCATTTTGTGGAAGGCAGGCAGGTTTTTTTCCTACCTCCTCTGGCTGTCTTGAAGATTTTTGCTTTTACAGGTTTTCATAACCATTTGATTATGATGTGCCCTTGTTAGTGTAGTTTGTGTTTATCTTGTGTGGGGAGTCATTGAACTTTCTGAATCTGATCATAGCTTCATCAAATTTGAATATTTCCTTCAATATTTTTGTCTTTTATCCTGTTACTCTTTTCTCTTTCTGGCAGTCTGTATATACACAAGTTAGATTGGTTGACACCGTGCCATTGGTCCTGAGGCTCTCTTTTCTTTTAGTCTTTTTTTTTGCTTTTCTTTCTTTTTCTCTCTGTGTTTCAGTTTGAATAATGTCTTTTGCAATGGCTACCAGTTCACTTATTTTGTTCTTTGGTCTCTGATTTGCTGTTTTCCCATCTGGTGAATTTTTAATTTTATTGTATTTTTCTTTAGAAGTGGTTTTGTTTTTTAAATATGTTCCATTTTGGCTCTCATCATATTCATATTTTATTTTAAATCTTTGAACATATTCTATGTGTTTATAATAACGTTTAATTGCCTGTTAATTCCATTCTAATTATTTTTTTTATTAAGTGATTTTTATATTGATTATGGATCACATGGCTGGCAATTTTCGATTGGACATTGTGATTTTATCTTGTTGAATGTTAGACTTTGTTGTCTTTCTTCAGCGAAAGGAGCTTTGCTCTGTCAGACAGTATTAACTATATTTTGAGGCTTATTTTTAAACTTGATCAGGGTACGTTTCTACAGTAGCCTTTACTCTGGATATAATTTAGCCGTACAATAAGGTATGACGCTTCTGGAGTCTTTGCTGACTGCCCTACATAACCAATAAGAATCCCTACTTTCAATCAGGAGGGGGCCAAAGGGTGAAAAAATTGGGACACCTGTAGTAGCATCAACAATAAAATATGTAAAAGATAAAAAAAAAAGAATCCCTATTCTGACTGTTCAGAACTTTAAAGCCTCTTACCTCTATGTAAGCCCTAGGAGTTAATTGTTAAGCTTAATTTTCACTGACTGTTCTTTGTCCAGCCTCACAGTTTCACTCTGTGCTTGAATGTCCCTACTTGCTTGGCTCCCTGCGCTCCAGAACTCCACCCATAACTTCCCCCATCTGTCTGGCTCAGACCTTGGCTACTCCATGCAGAGCAGTGCGAGACAGTCTCCTCCCCGTCCTGCCGTCTGGAAGTGTTCCAGGGGGAAAGCGGGGCAGCTGTAGAGCTCACCCTTGGTTTCCCTTCCCTCAGAGAGCCCTGCTTGTTTAGTGTCTGAAAACTATTGTGTACATATTTTGTCCATTTTTTAAATTTGTTCAGGGAGGAAACAGTTGTCTGATCACTGTTATTCCATCTTTACCCGAAGCGGAATTATTTTAATTACTGTGCAGCTTTAATTTTTGCTAGTCAGATAGATGCAATGTTGTATAGATTTAATTTTCATTTCTCTGATTTCTAATGAGGTCCCATGTTTTCACATATTTATTTTGATGTATTGGTCATTTGGATTTCATTTTTTGAATTATCTGCATTTTTCTCTTTTTTTCCTGGATTATTTGTCTTTTTCTTATAGACTTTTCAAGGAATTTTTATATTTTATGGCTATTCATTAGCAGTTATATGTATCACAGATAACTTCTACCAACTGTGGCTTGTCTTTTAACTTTTTGCATGAGGTCTTTAGTTACACAGAAGTTAACATTCCAGTGTAATTAACTTACACTGTTTTTCCGCTGTAGAATGAGTCTTTCTGAGGGAGACGTGATAGGATTTGACATGGAATGGCCCCCGATATACCGCAAAGGGAAACTGAGCCGAGTTGCATTAATTCAGTTGTGTGTGTCGGAGAGCAAATGTTACTTGTTTCATATTTCCTCTATGTCAGGTTGGTATCTCTTTTCTTTGTTCCATTTTTGTGTGGTAGATAATTATGTCAGTTGTATCCCTATAAAATTAAGCTCTTGATGTAGCTGGTACTTCTTTCATTACCTTACACTTATGTAAGTATTTGTGTTCCACCTGATTCATTCATATCCTGTTTTATTTAATTTTCACATTTCTTTCAGACGTTGATGTTATTCCTGCTTTAGAGAGTAAAGAACGAAGTCTAGAGAGGCTAAATGACCAGAAATGCACTGTTAGTGTTAGCAGGGGTAGCATTCAAACTAGTAGGTTTTCTTGTCATTTATCAACCAGGAGTTTTTGCTTTAGGTAAGAAAAGAAATAAAGTGACTATCTGAATTTTAACTTAACATGAACATTAATGCAAATTTAAACATTTAATGTGTAAGAAGTAGAAAAATCCGTCATGCTTAATAGAACCTATGAAAATAATAATAAAATGTTATAGTTTTTCCTCAGGGATTAAAAATGTTGCTTGAAAATGAAGCAGTTAAAAAGGCAGGTGTTGGAATTGAAGGAGATCAGTGGAAACTTCTACGGGACTTTGACATCAAATTGAAGGGTTTTGTGGAACTAACAGATGTTGCCAATGAAAAGGTAGTGACAATACATATAGTATTTTCCCAAGCAAGATAAATTTGTGTTTCACAGAATGTGCCTCCTATCTGTTAGACGTTTTTTTTCAAAAAGTTTTTGTAATAAGTCTCAAATGAGTGTTTCATAATGAAAACCTTCAGTTTTAACCTGTTGCCTTAGCAAATAGTTTCTTTAAGCAAGTACCTCCCCTGTATGAGTATTATTTCACTGTTTCATTATTTTCAAATTTAAATATTATGTTTTAAGTTTATCTCTTTAATCTGTTTTAATCCATTTACATCAGTGCCCAACACCTTTTTTTTTTTTAAGGGAGAGCATAATGCAGCTCTTGTGGTATGATGCTGTTTGTGAAGTTTGACCACCAGTTCGTCCTCTGTGTTCAACGTATTTTATAAATATAGTCATTAGGTTGAATTCTCGTATTTAGCTAAGTATTTAATTGGCTGGGGGGTAGAAAGCCTGCCAATCTATCCATTCCCCCCCCCCCCATGAAACAATAGTTTTATAGTCCAAGACTTTTAGTAACTACTTTGGGGAAATTCCAGAATTAAATCTGATTATGTAGATGGGTAGACGGCAAATAATGTTTTTAATGACAGGAAGTCTGTGAGGACTATCTATGCTTTTTATTTCGGTATAACATTTTGTGGCATGATCATGTGGTGGTTTTTAAGAATGTATGGAAATAGAAGGGACTGATTTTTGCTATGTTGGTTGTTCGTGATTTCTAGCTAAAATCTGCAGAGTCTTGGAGCCTCAATGGTTTGGTGAAACACCTCTTTGGTAAACAGCTTCGGAAAGACCGTGCCCTCCGCTGCAGCAACTGGAAAAACTATCCCCTCACCGAGGACCAGAAACTGTACGCAGCCACTGATGCTTATGTACGTACCGAAGATCTTTAGACTCTGACGTGTTTTTTAAACCTATAATAAATGACTTTAGGAAAATATTGTTGTGGTTAGCGGCACAAACTCAACTAAGATACTTTCGATCAGTTTGGCAGTAAAATGCTTAGGAAGGCATTTGGCGAAGCTGTTAATTCTCAGTATTAGTTAAAAAGTACCAACCAACAGATTGTTCAGTGCCAGTTATTTTTATTGTCATGAAGCCAAAATAATGTCCAATTTGTATGTAAAAAGTAGGAGCTTGCTGAAAACGTGGAAGGCTAATGAGCTGAAACTGAGTGTGCACAAATGGTATTGATGATGTGTTTGATTTGTAAGCATCTTCAGAATAAAAATAATTACAAGACAGTTTCTATATTGAAGCTGACCTTATTTCTTATATTTATATTTAAAATGTGGTAAAAATTTAGAAAAATTGCCTCCAGATTTAGCTTCTCACTGCTGTTAGTCTAATGCGTTTTCATATTTGCATATTTGTACATAGTGAAATCTGGGCTTATCTTTATATACAGCACTGCTGGGTTTTTTTTTGTGTGAAGTGTATTTTATGCCTCAGTGAATTACTTTTTCTGTAGTTCATACTTTTAACTAATTATTTATTTATTTTAATCCTCGCCCAAGGATATGTTTATTGATTTTAGAGAGACAGGATGGGGGGCGAGAGGGAGGAAGGGAGAGAGAGAAAGAGAGAAGAGGAAGAGAGAAGGAGGGAGGAGGGAGAGAGAGAAATTGATGTGTGAGAGAAATATTGATTAGTTGCCTCTTGGGCATTGATCACATGTGCCCTGACTGGGAATCGAACCCACAACCTTTTATGTTCTGTTTTTTTTTTTTTAAATTTTTAAAAAATACATTTATTTATTTTTAGAGAGAGGGGTCAGGAAGGAGAAAGAGAGGGAGAGAAATCAATGTGTGGTTGCCTCTCATGTGTCCCCCTACTGGGGACCTGGCCTACAACCCAGGCATGTGCCCTGACTGGGAATCGAACCGGCGACCCTTTGCTTCACAGGCCCGCGCTCAATCCACTGAGCTACACCAGTCAGGGCATGTTCTGTTTTTTAAAAAAATATAAAACTTGTTGAGAACTAGCTCAAATTCCATAGTGTTTTTAGTCATGAATAGTATGACTTGACCCTATCAGCAGTACCTAGAAGAAGGACTGTTTATACACTGATTAACATTCTCAGCTGATTTAATGAGATATGTGGAATTAGATACCTGTAGTCAAAACATACTTCTCTTACTTGATTGCATTTTGTCAGATTCCATTTGTAAGTTATTTGATTTGGATACCTTCTTGTAATATTACATGTTAAAACACGAAAGCTGAAACTTATTTTAAAGCATAGACCGCTTTCTCCACTCTCACAGTTGGTGTGGTGACTAGATGAAGACATCCGAATGTTTGTGTAACTTGAATTCAGCTTCTGGGTGCTTTGGGAATTATTGTTTTGGATTTTTGTAAAGATGAGTCATAATTTTGGTGATTGTTATTTAGTATGATCTTTCATTTTCCTGTTTTTCCATAGGCTGGTCTCATCATTTATCAGAAATTAGAAATTTTGAGTGATGCTGCGCAATTGTTTTCAATAAATAAAGGTATGTTATGATCTAAAAATAAAAGATAAAATTTGAATGTACTCTTTTGTGAGGTTTTGCTCCAAAAAACAATATTCACACCTGCAAAGTATTTAGTATTATTACAACTTCTTAAGTGTCTGAGCAGTTTCGACATTTGGTTGACACCTATTTGGCCAAAGCTGAGGGTTTCAGGCATGTTACTTGTGGCAAAGCAGGACTTACTGCTTTTGCTCTGTAGCATTGCTGCGTATTAGGCTTCTGTAGTTGAGACTTTGTGGCTTTTATAACATCAATGGTAAAACTAGCTACCTCCTCATGTAGAGATTATACTAAATATATCCTTTCTACAAATAAAGTGTGTAAGATGCTTTATAGTGCGCCCTGGTTTAAATTTCTTAAGTTTTCTCCAGGGTAGGACAGCTCTGCTGTTTTTCTCTAAGAAGAATGGCCACTTCATTCAGCTTGCCTGCCTTTCTCAGAGATCTCATTAGGTTGGTGATAGCAGACGGGAGTAGAGTGGAAGAATGTGGGCTTTCTGGTCACGTGGACCAGTGGTGAGCCCCAGCCACATGACCTGGAATTACCTGTTTCCCTATGTTAAGAATGTGGGTGATAGCATAATATCTATTTCTTTTTTTAAAAAAATAGTTTTGGTTGTACAAATTAGTCTTTTTTTAAATTTTAATTTTTTTTAAAGATTTTATTTATTTATCTTTAGAGAGGAAGGGAAGGAGAGAAGGAGAGAAACATCAATGTGTGGTTGCCTCTCATGAGTCCCCTGCCGGGAACTGGCCTGCAACCCAGGCATGTGCCCTGACTGGGAATCGAACCGCAATTGTGTGGTTCGCAGGCCCACGCTCAACCCACTGAGCTATGCCAGCCAGGGCAGCATAATATCTGTTTCATAGGATAGTTGTGGGCACTAAAAGGGACATGCTGTTAAAAGCACCTATATTGATCCGTATAGAGTTCTTATTACTATTCTTGTGGCATCCTTTTGGAGACTTTAAATAGTCATGTGTGTTAAGATGTCAATTAAATTAAGTGATTTTGCTAAATGAACTTAAATCTATGGGATGACCTCCTCATGTGAAATTATATAACGTCCTTTATAATTGTTGTGAGAAGGGACCCACGCCCTCTGTGTTTGACCCTCCTCTGTGTGTTGAGGTAGAAGATTTCTCGTACTTTTTTCAATGGAAACCCTCTTCTGATGAGTGCCTGCTGACTCTCTGTAGCCAAAGGTAATGTGGCTGGGAATTACCTGGGTTAGCTAAGGCAGACGGTAGGTTTATGAAGTTGATCTAGAGAACAAAATATAAGAATGTATTCAACTCATAATAGACTTCAATTCAGCAGAGGGAATTCCTGATTTTCTGGTTTGCAGAATTGCTCGTAGGTTACACTTTCAGTTTTGTCTTTGAAGAAAATGCTTTTGAGGAAAGTTTCAGATATTTTTCACTGAAGTAACATATATTTATATGTCAGTACTAGAGTCCTGGTACCCGTGTACCTGTCATTGCAATACTACATTTTTGACCCTCACGTTTATTCTCTCTCACATTATATGTGTATGTATATTATGACATCTGAAGTGAAGTAACTTGACCAGTATCCCAGTGAGCTGTAACTAAGATTAGCATTCCTTGTCTTCTGCCCCCTTCCCCCTCTCCCTCCATCCTGTTATTAAGATGAATCGACCTCACCTTTCTCGGTTTCTGTGGTTTATCTATAGATGATATTTTCAAATGGCCATGTTTGGTTTATGTTATAAGGTTATGTTGTTTTCTTATTAATAGATTAGAACAGAAAATAAAATGATATTTACACGTTATTTCACATTGTTAAAATATTAGCTTATTTCCAAAATGGTAGCGAATAAGCTCTAAACAATATAGTAGTTAAATACATATTTATTCATTTATTAAATATTGTTGAGTGCTTTACGATATGGAGGTACAGTAGTGAACAAGACTGGCATGAATCTGTTTCCTAAGAGGAAAACCTCCAGTTTTGAGGGGGATGTAGATGAACATAAAAGGCAGTTGCCGTGAGGGGTGATGAGTCTTTTGATGTGGGGAAAACGGGTGCTATGGTCAGCACGTAGGAGAGACACCCAGTGCACATTTGGAGGTACTAGAGCGCAGGTGGCAAACACAAGGCCCGCAGACCGAATCCGGCCCTCCACCGTGTTGTATCTGGCCCAGCACCTTGTTTTTACCCAGCGGCAGTGCCAAGCTCTCGCTTAACTGTTAAGGAGTAGTTACATTTATACAGTCTTAAAATTACATTCGGCCCTTTGAAGGCAACCGTGAGGCTGAGGTGGCCCCCAGTGAAAATGAGTTTGACATCCCTGATCTAGAGACTGTTTTCTGGAGGAAGTTACATTTAAGGCCAGACCTGAATTAAGCGGGGGAGTTAGCTAGCTGAAAAGTAGAGGAAGAATGTCATAGGCACAGGCGGCAGCAGGTGCAAAGTTTCAGAGGTAAGAGAAGTGGTACTGGTAGGCAATTGGAAGTAGTTCGGTGTGGTGAAACACTGAATATGATGGGATGGCCCTGACCTGTGTGGCTCAGTGGGTTGAGTGTCATCCCACAAAGTGAAAGGTTGCAGGTTCAGTCCCAGGTCGGGGCACCAATCAATGTTTCTTATATCAGTGTTTCTCTCCCTCCCTTCCCCTCTCCCTAAAAATAAGTAAATAAAATCTTAAAATTTTAAGAATATGACAGGGTGAGAAATGAAGGAGAAGCTGAAAAAGGAAAGCAGAACAGCTATCGAGGGTTTTAAATGCAGGGGTGACATGAAATACATTAACTAGTAACTTGGGCTGCAGAGCAGAAGATGGGTTGATTGTAGGAGGGCAAGGGTCACGGGGAAGAAGCCAAGTGAGAGGTGATGGTTAACTGGCTTGGTTGGAGGGAGGATGGAGAGAAGTGGATAGATTCAGAGTAGATTTATAGAGCTGTGGACTCAACGGAGTTTGATGTGATGATAATAAGAGCCACGTGTCAGGGATCATTTCTGTGTTGTTGGTGTGAGCAACGGGGATGAAGAACATTGAAGAGGAGGAGCAAGATTTGGGGTGAGGAGTCATAAGGTTGATTTCAGGTACGTTAGAGGGAGGAAGCCTGGGAGATAGCAAAATGGAAGGGGCCGGTAGGCATTAGATATACAGCTGTAACTCAGAAGACAGTTTGCGTTAAAAATAAAGAATTGGGAGTTGGAGATAAAGAACTGGGGCCGAGAAGCTTGAGGAACTCTTAGTATTTAATGTTTTCCTGGAGGAGGGGACAGCAGAGGAGTAGCCACAGGCATATGGACACTTAGGAGTGTGGTGTGTAGAAGGCCAAGCAGAGAACATGTTTTAAGTAGCAGGATGTTATCAACAGGTTTAAATTACACTGAGAGGCTGAGACACTGACCACTTAGAATTCATCGTTAGACTTGGCAACATGGCAGTTATTTGTAACCTGTTACTACCGCAGCTTTGAGGTACTACGTGACAAAAGAGTGTTTCAGTGAGGAAGAGTCATTAGAGCGTGTGCTATTAAAACAGAAGAGCAGGTGTGATGACCTGAGCAACAGGGCAGTAGTGGAATGATGGGACAACTTCTTTTTCAGAAGTTTGGTTTGGAAAGGGAATATCCATGTATTTGTTCATATAACGAATTTGTTGGGTGTTTATTATGGGCCAGGCCCTGTTCCGGTTGCTGGGGAAATTCACTGAACGAAAGAGACCACGTCCCTTCACTTGTTTGACTGAGGTGAGAGGGAAGGAGCCACACAGACGTCCCGGGGAGGGTGTCGCAGGCGGAGGGGAAGGAAGAGCCACGCCTGGGAGGGCGGTGGCTGCCTTGTGGAGAAAGAGGAGGTGTAACGAAGCGAAGTAAGGACGTGAGAGCAGGAGGAAATGCGGCTCAAAAAGTACCTGGAGCCAGATCATTTAGGACCTTATAGATTATGAATCTGACTTCATATTTTATTAATTAAAATAAATGCAATGATGAGTGATGGAAAAACCCTTACAGGATTTGGAGCAGGAGAATGGCATGATTAAATTTTTATTTTAAAAGGATTTTTCTGGCTGCTATAAGAGGGCAAGTGTTTAGGCAAGGGAATCAGTTAGGAGGCTATTGTCATAGACCAGGCGAGAGATGATAATTGTTTGGTTTAGGTTGGTAGCAATAGAGATGGGAAGTGATAGATTCAGTATATATTTTGAAGATATATATTGTGAAGGGTTTGTTGATGAATTCTCCATAAGGGAAGAGATGTCAAGACTGAGCAAACAATAAAGATACTTTGGTTGGATTAACTGAATGAGTGGAAGGACCAGTTGGTGGAAAGATTATGGCGGAGAAGATTTTGGTGACAAAAACCTAGGTTTAAGTTTCGGACATGCCAAATTTTAATGCCTATTGATATCTAAGAAGACATCTTAGTTGGCAGTGTGATTCTGTAGTTAAGGGACAGGTCGACATTGGAGGTGCAACTCTGGGAATCATCAGTGTACAGAGTGTGGTTAAAACTGTGAAACTGGATGTGATAAAACGCAGAGTGAATGGAGTCAAGAACAGAAGAGGCCCAGGTATTGACATCAGGGGCATATACATATGCAGGCAGACAAGAGTGCAGCAAGGGGGACCGAGGAGGGTTGGTAACGATGGAGCAAGTATAGGAGGTGTGTGTTCAGAAACTAAGTGAAGAAAACATTTTTTAAGTAAGAGGAGGTTAGCGTTTTAAATGCCTTGGAGAGTTTGAGTGAGATGAGAAACCAGCATTAACCATTGGCTTTGACAGTGGGAGTTCCTTGGTGACTTTACAGACACTGCTGCGCTGTCCTGGTGGGACGGAAAGCTTACTTGCAGTCAGAGTAGGGGAAAATGGGAGGGGGAAATTTGAGACGGCGAGTGCCGACACCTCTTTCAAGACATCTTGCTGTAAATGGGAGTAGTGATACTAACACAGACTAAGTGGCAGATCGGGGAGGGAAGATGAGATGGTTCTCTTCTCTGCATGTCTGTTTTCTTATTGAACTAAGAGTTGAGCCGTCCCCTGAGTAAATGGAGGGACAAGCTGCTCTTGGAGGCTGGAGAGAAGGAAGAGGTATGAAATCGTCATCTTGAGATTGGGAAAGCAGGAAATGTGGAATGATTAACAATCATTACTGAGGGTTTGAGATCTGTGGCATGGATTTAAAACCAGGTGAGGTGAGTCATCATAGTTGTGTTTTATTTTCAGCTATATTCAACTGCGGGGGTCAAGGCATCAAATAGGTAAAAAAGCTGGGTTTAATTAGAGTAGGGGTTTAGCTAGGTAAGTACCATGCAGGGAGGAATGAGCAAAAGAGTGAGTCCAAATGAACCTGTGATTACTGGAATAGGTTTAAAAAAGGAAAGTAAGATATGGTGATAAGTGGGAGTGGGAGGGATAATGGGTGAGGAAAAGGTGCGAGAGTCAGTAGATTTGGCTGTGAAAGGGGGGAAGAATTGCTGTACTTTGGAAAGTGTGTTTGAAAGGAAGAGATCATGCTGTTGTAGAGGGTAGAGTGCTTCCCATTCAAGTTTGGGTGTGGTGACTTCAGTGGAAGTCATGAAGTCAGGGTATATAACTGTGGGGATGGGTGGCTGAGGTCAGTTGAGGAAATGGAGGGATCAAGGAGCTGAAAAGCCCACACTTTTAGGTGGAGCATCTCTGTGAATGTTGGACTCACTAGGAATTATCACAGGATGGTAGTGAAGGGAAAGACAGTGAACCAGGCGCTAAAATCGTCAATGAACGAGATGTGGTTGTGAGATGGTAAGGTAACTGCAGCAGTCAGGAATAGCAGGTGTTACATGCTTCCCAGGGCTACTAGCCCTGGAGCTGGGCTACTCGAAGGGCAAGGGAAGTGGTAATGGAGAGTAAGGACTTCTAAGCTGGTGAAGGGCTTGGAAAAAGAGAGTGGGTTTGTGGTGTAGATGGAGAATGACGTGCCAGACAGAATGAAGTTGAGAGTTCGGAAGATGATCAGTGATTAGACAGGCTTGCATTTCATTTTGGTGAAGACTGATTGTGAGGCCAGTAAGCCATGGCTGATGGGTAAGGCTGTATTTTATCAACTGTGTTTAACAAGCAGCCCACTTGGTATAATATCAATTTCTGATTTTAAAATAGTGCAGAGGGTTCAGACTCTCATTTCTATCTTCTGCCTTAGTGGATAACTACTGGGTTGTAATATGTATGAATGCAGATCATTCTGAATTTATTCTAAAACTTAAATAGCAAAAATTTGAAAGGGAAGTAAAGTGACAAATGATTTGGAAATAGGATAAGGAAGTCATTTTGTTGCAATTTACTTAAAGGAAGAAAATAAAAATGTGAGTCCTAATGCTGTTTAAATAAATGGCTAACTAGGTATCTCTGCTTTGTGGTTTACAAATTAATATTGACTCTTTGTTTCCCTCAGAAGAAGAAGTAACACCTAGTGATGTGAGGACGCAGTTGACAGCAATGTCTGAGGACATGGTGGGTCTGGCTAAGCATCTGCCTGACACTGTCAGGAAACTGGAAAATCCACAGAGGTGAAGTATCATCTTTTGTTCTTTTTTAAATCAATGTTTGTTCTTACTGCATTTTCCTATCTGTAAGAAATTATTGTTCATTAAGGTAGACTCATGTAAATGTGTCTACATATAGATGCATACGTATAGATATATACATTTGAGAAATATCTTTCCAGTTGTTGAGTTATGCATCAGAAAGTTTCAGGCTTTTTTGTCTGCTTTGTTTTATGAAACAAAACAAAATAAAATTCATAAGTCCATGTGAAGGAAAATATTTAAAATTCAAACTTGTCTTTTTCTTTGTGTTTTTGAGCATCTTTCATTTAATTATATTTAGTTTGGTCACTTGAAATCGGTTAAAAATTCTGTAAATAAAACATTTATAAATAGATGAAATAAAAAATCTAAAATGAAAAACTTTTGTACCTAGTAGCTAGCTTCATTTTTCTGTTACCTGATTGTCCTATGAGAGTTCTACGTCATCTGTATACTGTAACAGACGCGGTACCACTGACTGGTGTTGCAGAGCCAGCTCTGTTCAAAACCAGGGCCTGCCCTAGTCTTCACTGCTAAATGACTTTGTTGTTCAGTCTCTAAAAGCAGGATTGTTCTTAAACAATGAATGATTACAATGTGGCATTGTAATTTTGAGGCAAAAATACTTTGTAGAAATATGAAGGACTTAGTTAAAATAGAATTCTTTAAAAAATAAATTTGGGGGGTTGACCTTGGCTCATGGGTCACGTAGGTTTCGGGTGTACATTTCTGTGATCCGTGATCTGTGTAGCGCATGTGTGCCTGTCACCCAAAGTCAGGTCATCTTTCATCACCATATATTTGGCCCCCTTTACCCTTTACTACCTCCCAACCCTTCCCTCTGTTAACTGCCTTGCTGTTGTCTTTCTGTGTCTCTGAGTTTCAGCTTTATTTCCCACATGTGAGTGAGATCATATGGCTCTTGGCTTTTTTTCTGACTGATTTATTTCACTTAGTATAGTACTCTCAAGATCCATCCCTGTCGTTGTGAATGGCAGTACTTCACCTTTCTTGTGGCTGAGTAGTGTTCCGCCGTATATATGGACCACATCTTCTTTATCCAAGCCTCTGCTGAAGGACACTTTGTAGGAATGGGAGGCGGTTAGTTGCAATACAATTCTGACTTTGACAAAATGAATGTTAATGTATTCTTTGTTGGATAAGATTTATGGTATATTTTCATTAGGAGATTTCAAAATATGATATAGAAATACAGTTCATTTTCAAAGTCATTTCCCCCTAGCAATTTGTGTAAGTAGTTTTTATGTAGCTTTGAGAATTTCTGAAAGATGCACCTCTCAAATGGGGAAGGATACCAATAAAGCTGTTTCTTATTCATTTTTACATTTTTTCCTCCATAAAAGAAGAAAAAATCACTATATAATGTATATATGTATTTCAGATTTTTGTTCTAGTAATTAAAATTTCTGTGAATGCTTTTTGTAATGCCAGAAAGATTTGGCATTAAGATTTCCTTAAAACTTGAGAATGGAAAATACTGGATTCATTTTTAGGAAAGACAGATCTTGTAAAATTTTAATGTCAAGATAAGAACTAGTTAAATTTCTAATTTAATGCTTTTTGTAACAACTCGACAGTACTACCTGGTATATCTAGATTGTACTTAAGAACCGGAAGGGAACAAAAAAGGCCTTTGAACAGCCAAAATACATGCTGTGAACGTGAATTCAGGCTCACTTAACTGTATTTCCAGTGGAGTGCTTGAGACCACAGTCAGAGCATATTTGCTCTTCGTTTATAGATAGAGTTTGACAAGCTTGGGTATCCAGTTACAGTGAAAACCAGGTATAGATAAGGAATGTTACGCTCAGTACAACAGCTGGAAGTTGCAGTCGGCTATCTCTGAAGGAGAGGACAAAATTATACAATTTAAAAACTCTTAAAACAGAGCAGTCTGAGGTTTGTTACAAGAGGAAACAACTCTATGCTTCAGGGACATGGGAAAGTATTGGACTGTACAGTACTACTTAGTCTTCGATTTACATTCAGTACTTGTCTGTTGTATTGCTCTCAGGCGCTTGACATTCTGCTGGGTGCTGAGGTTGTCTGCAGGCTACTAATACGTAATAACAATCCCGTGAAAGAAGGGAAAGCACACTATTCATTATTGAAGAAGGCAGGGCAGCTTTTGATGTATTCAGAGTGAACAGTTACCTTACATGAAACGTGCTATGCCCTGGTGTTAGCATGGAATAAATGAGTCCTTACGGTCTTGTCAATCAGTCTGTGTGCCACCGTTGCTATGTTTGTATGTCACAGCGTTCCCTCTGCATGTAACAGTTATACTGGGGCACATACCTGTTTCCTTAATGTATTTACATACAGATTTTATATTTGTATTAGAATAAGGTTTGAAGAGTTTTAGAGTGTTAGAATTAGTGAGCTTTTAGGTTTGAATTTAATTTTGCTTTTGGTTTTTTGATGTAGACTTTGTCAGGTTAAACTCAGCTCAACTCTGGAGTACTGGTAATGGTGCTGTTTTCAGTGTGAAAATAAGTCGTGAAAGAGACCTGGCTGGGTAGCTCAGCTGGTTAGAGTATTGTCCTGATAAGCCAGGGTTGAGGGTTTGATTTCCGGTCAGCAAGAATCAAACAATGAATGCATAAATAAGTGGAACAACAAATTGATATCTCTCTCTCTCTCTTTCCAAAAATCAATCAATAAAAAATTTTTAAAAACTCATAAAATAACTCAGGACTTTTGATAGTTTATTTCCATGAATGATCAAATCTTTATCTGAATCATCAATACAGAACTTCGAAAGTCATGTCAGTCTGACTTCATTTAGCATGATGTTCTCTCCCTGGATGTCCAACCCACAGTCCACAGGCCACATGTGGCCCAGGATGGCTATGAATGTGGCCCAACACAAAATTGTAAATTTACTTAAACATTATGAGTTATTTTTGTGATTATGCGTTGCAATGTATTTAATGTGTGGCCCAGGGCAGCTCTTCTTCTTCCAGTGTGGCCCAGAGACGCCATGAAGTTGGACACCCTAGACTCATCCACGTTGCTGCAAATGGCAGTTTGTCATCTTTTGTTAGGGCTGAGTAGTACGGCATTCCCCTGTGTGTGTACCGCATCTTTCAGTGCGGTCGTCCATTGGAGGACCTGTGGGTTGTTGCCATGCCTTGACCACTGTGAATAGCGCTGCAATGAACATAGGAGTACGCATATCTTTACAGATAAGTGTTTTCAAAATTTTGGGGTAGATACCCGGAAAAGGGTGTTTACTATAGTAGTTCTATTAATTTTTGGAGGATCCTTCATACAGTTTTCCATAGCGTCTGTACCAGTTTACATTCCTACCGGCAGTGTATGAAGGCTTCTTTTTCTTCATAACCTCTCTAGCACTTGTTATTTCTTGTTTTGTTGATAATAACCCTTCTAACAGGTATGAGTTGGCATGCCATTGTGGTTTGCTTTGCATTCCTCTTAGCTAGTGAAACTGAGCATCTTTTCAAGTATCTGTTGGCCATTTGTAAGTCTTCCTGGGAGAAGAGTCTGTTCAGGTCCTCTCCCATTTTTAAATTGGATTGTATTTTTCTGTTGTTGAGTTATATGAAATCTTTATGTATTTTGGATGTTAGCCCCTTATGAGGAGTATTGTTTACAAATATATCCTCCCAGTTGGTTGGTTTCCTGTTTGTGTGGTTGGTGGTTTCCTTTGCTGTGCAGAGACTTTTTAGTCTGATGCAGCCTCATTCATTAATTGTTGCTTCGACTTCCATTGCCTTTGAAGTCAAATTCATCAAATTCTCTCTAAAACCGAGGTCCGTAAGTTTAGTGCCTATGCTTTCTTCCATGTACTTTTAGTTAATTTTTGTGTGTGGTAACAGATAGTTTAATTTCATTTTTTTGTATGTGGTTTTCCAGTTTTTCTCAGCACCATTTCTTGAAGAGGCTTTCTTTTTCTTTTTTTTTCCCCATTGTATGTTTTTGGCTCCTTTATCAAAAATTATTTGCCATTATATGTATGGTTTTATTTCTGGGCTCCCGGTTCTTTTCCATAGGTCTGTGTGTCTGTTCTTCTGCCAAAACATGCTGTTTTGATTATTGTCACTGTGGCCAATGATTTCACTCACAGGTGGGATGTAAACCAGAAAGCAACAAATGAACAAACGAACAAACAAAAACTCATAGACACAGACAACAGTGTGGTGGTTACCAGAGGGGAGGGCGGTGGAGGAGATAGAAGAGGATGAATGGGGTCAAACAAATGGTGATGGAAGGAGACTTGACTTTGAGTGGTGAACACACAATGCAACGTACAGATTGTGTCTCATAGAACTGTACGCTTAAGAGTCACATAATCTTACGAACCAGTGTCACCTCCATCAATTTAATAAAATTATGTCAGATTTTATTAAGGATTGATTTTAATACAGAAAAATTGGAAGAGCTAAACAAAAGCATTAGTTAAATAGTAAAATTTGTCTTTTCTCAACATATTCCTTTTCATTTCTATTTTTATGAAGTAACTAAAATTTGTTATAATAAGCCCTATAACCAACAGATAAGATAGTGTGCCTCATTTTACAGTCTAGCTGTGGTTTTCTTATTTAGTTAATCAGGTTTGGTTTTAATATAGCTATTTCTTAGTTAAAATGTTATATTATCATCTATATTTAAGAAGTTAAATTCAGTTCATTTAAGATCATAAACATTTTCTTTTAATTTAACATATTAAGGTATGTGTGTTTATAATCTTTTGATATACATCAGGACTTTTTCATTAAATATAGGCCTGATATGTGGAGTTTTGCAGAATATTTCTTGTTTAAACATACCCATATGTATCATCTACAATTTCCAGTTTCAGTTTCTACAGAAACTGTAAAATGTCAAACATTTTACAAATGGAGTGAAAGCTTAAGACACTTGAAGCAATTTTAATAGAGTCCTAAGATTATTCCTCCAAACTGTTACCGTTATTTGAACTAGAATCAGACAGAACTTTATTTTTTTAGAGAAAATTTGCTAAGTCTTTCCACATCACATGTTCAACTTAAAATTCAGGGAAATGGTGGGGTTTTTTTTAGTGGTTATGTATCATTTGATGATAGTGGTTATGATTTGATTTACATTTAGTTAAATTAATTAGCATAAAAAGTATGGCTGGTATGAACATTTACTATGGGACCAAATATTGCTGCACTGAATGAGCATGCAAGTCCACTGTTGAGTGCAGAGGTGCGTGGCTGTATTAGGGAGTAGTCCACCAGCCGTAAGTGTATAGTGGGCACTAGGCAATGAGGAACAAATTTAATCCAGTGTGTAAGTGAGAAATAAAACATGTCCTTGAAGTGAAGTCAGTTTAGAAAGTTTCTACTCATTAAAAGCATTAACATATTGTCTCTATAGTTAATGTAGTTGAAGTTAAATGAACTTTTCTTCATTTTTTAAGGGTTTCTATACTATTGAAGGATATTTCAGAAAATCTATGTTCCCTGAGAAAGGCGATACTTGGTTCTGCAGAGACTGACCTGAGGCCCAGCAGTAATTTTAACTTGCTGCCTTTGGAAGGCCCAGCTGCTAGTGGAGTGCAACAAAAACAAATTAGAGAAGATAAAGTTTTTCCTGAAAAAGAGGAGACATGGGACCCAGCATTTGATAATTTATTTATGCACGATGAAGAAATTATGCTTGGAAATGAAGTGAAACAAGAAGACGGCTTTGAAGATGGGCTGGAAGACAATAAGTTGAAAGAGGATACAGAAGGAATGTGTTTGATGTCATTGGGTGTTACAGAATATGAACTCCAAGTTTTGGAACAGCAGGCTCAAGAAAAACATCTTAGTGATGTTACGTGCAACTCTGAGGTACTAAGTAAAGAGGAAACAGTTATCGTTCAGCCATAGGGCCTGGCTAGTTTTTTACATAAAGGGGCACATAGTAAATATTGTAGGCCTTGCAGACCGCACAGTCTCTGTTGTAACTACTGAATGCCGCCAGTTTAGTGTGAAAGCAGATATAGACAAATATAAACAAATCAGCTTCTCTGTGTGTCAGGAAAACTTGATAGAAACAAAAAGTGGGCTGGATTTGGCTTGTGAGCCATCATATATTGCTACTCCCAACTTACTATAATAAGCGGCATCTTCAGTTTCATGTGGACACATTTTATAGTGTCAATTTACATTTATTGTAATTTACTGTTTTTGCATTACTCCTGCCTTTTATCTAATAAATATTTTTACCTTCTTTTTTGGATTCCCTACATATCTACTAGTATTTATTCTCCCAAACTTTGCGGAGTAGTTTGATTTTCTCATACAGAGGTTCTTTATTTGCTATAGTGAGAGGGCTTATATAAACTGTTGCTTTTGCTTGACACTAACCTTGCTGTCATCGGGAGAGTTGGTAATCTATGTTTTTTTCATGATAGATTGTTATTAAACATTCTATATTCCCTCTCAACTTCATGTTTAGATTTTTAGTTATTACATTTTGATTAGATTAGTTTAATTTGTGAGATTTTGTTTTTCTCCTGGCTAAGTTAAGCGTATTTTTAAAAATAATTAAGTTGTGTTAGAGGAATCATATTTCTTTTATTGTAAAGACAGATAATAAAAAGAGACATCATATAGTCTTATAGTTTTATCTCATTCATTTTTCATTAGTTAAAAAAATTACCTATGATTTTTTAAATCTCAGTAGAGATTTAAAATCTCTACTCACTCGGTAGAGTTTTATACATTTTTTTATAAACCTATTCTAAGCTTTTAGAAATTTGATCTAAAAGTAATTTAATAGGGTTATGTCCCCCTCAGTTTTCTAATGGCAAAGTCTCAGTACTTGAAGAATTCTCTTTATTTTGGCCAATAATTAGCAATCACTTCTATCAATATGTGAATGCATTTTATTTTAAAATTGTTTTCAAATTATTCTCATACCAGTGGTTTATAAAACAAATTCCCTTTTTAGGAAATATCTTTTGCTAACATCTGTGTGACCTTTTAATTTGTTTTATTTAATTTATTTTTATTGTATTTTTTTCCCTTACCATTTATCCCTGCTGTACCCTCTTCCATCTACACCCACCCTCCCTGCACCCCTTCCCTTCAATCACCACCTTGTTGGCCATGAGTTTGGTCTCTCATTTCTTCTGTTTTGTTCCATCCCTCCGCCCCCTCCAATGCCCCGCCCCCTCCAATGCCCCGCCCCCTCCAATGCCCTGCTCCCCGCAGCTGTCCCTAGGTATGAGTCTGTGTCTGTTTTGCTTGTTAGTTGAGTTTGTTCATTGAGTTAAATTATATGGTATTTGTCTTTCTCTGACTGGCTTATTTTACTCAGCTTAATGTTCTCCAGCCCCATCCATACTGTTGCAAAGGGTAAAATTTTCTGCCCTTTGATTTCTTAGAAATCTCCTATCATGTCTGCACTTTAAAATGATGTTTCATATGATGACACAGAATTATGATCAGGATTTCATGATCTGACTGACATTTACCCTAATTATTCTTACTTTTATTATGTAATAATTATTAGCATTTTTTCTTCATCCATGAAAGACCTCATTTAAAAAGTAAAAGTTTTTTTTCTCTTTGTATAAATCTAATTAAAAAAATTTTTTTAAAGCTTAATATTTTCAGGTTAATTAAGGCTATACTTTTTTTCCTACTTACAATTTAGAAGGTAGACATTTTGGGGTGGTCTTTCTTTTATATTTCTTTGTGCCGTTTCCTATGTTTTGGGGCACTTGCTTCCTGGGGACTGCCAGATTTTTGTAAAAGTTCCTCGTACCTAAGTGTCAGCAATAGCTAAAATGGATAATTTACTGACACTCTTTTTCAAACATATGTAGGTGCTGTTGTAAAATATTGATTATTTAAAGATATTTTTATAATCATAGTGCTTTTTGGATCTTTTTAAAATAAGTGGGTAGATAAGAACAACTATTGTCCCTGGGTTTGTAGAGAATTTTTCAATCTTGCAAAGAAATTCTTATACTCAAAAAGTTTGGGAAACACAGTTTGGCGCTGTTTAGTTGAACTTGGTATTTTGTATTCTCATTTAGAGTGTAGGCTTTATTTCAAGTCTGTTTATCTATCTTTTTCATCTTTCTAATTGTATATTTTTCTTTCTCTTATTATTTGTGTCTTTGTTTCTATGTTT
This sequence comes from Artibeus jamaicensis, assembly GCF_021234435.1. Taxonomy (NCBI): domain Eukaryota; kingdom Metazoa; phylum Chordata; class Mammalia; order Chiroptera; family Phyllostomidae; genus Artibeus; species Artibeus jamaicensis. Next base: position 13,520,980 of record NW_026522056.1, on the reverse strand, counting down.
ACTCCTTCTTTCTTCCCCCTACTACCCTCTTTCCCTTCTTTCTCTCTTATTATCATATAAACATATAAAATATGTGTTACAAATTTTTCTGTTTTGTAGAAAAGAGGGTATGGGGTCAATTATACTGGAAATTAATGTTTGACATTCTTTTATTTATCTTCCAAGGATAATGAAGAAGATACGTCTTATATAATTGAAAGTGATGAAGATTTAGAAATGGAGATGCTTAAGGTATATTTAACATTATGGAAGATTACTTCCAGTTCTTTCCAAAGGTCATTTAATTAAGTAAAACATTACCTAATTCTGCACTGGACTCACCACAGTGAGATTGCTATCAATTATGTAACCCTAGACTTTGTTTTCCAGTTCATCATTCTTTATATTTTTATATGGTCTATGAATAATGTTTTAGTAGTAGTGTACTAATTTTTACAAACTAGAGAACATACTAATATGTTTTCTGTGTTCCCTTTTAGATCCCTTTCTTTTAATCTTTTGATCTTTTCGTGGAGTGAGGGTTGTGATTCAGCTCTCCATTGTTGAAATAGGTTTCCCTTTCTTCCCATTCATGTGTCTCGCTTTTTATTTGGAAGTTCTCTTTTTTTTTTCATATTCAGTTTTCTTTTTTCTTTCTTTGGTTTTATATACTATGAATTTTTTATATTTATTATATATAACTTTCTAATGTTTTAAATGTTTGCATTTTCTCCTGTTAGCAAATGAAATTATTTTCTTTATAATTTATGTATTTTCTCTATCTTAACCCAACCTCCAGTTTCTTTGTGAGGTCCTATGAACCAAGGATGGGCAGTAAGAATGAAAAGTCTAAATTAATTAGCCAAATGAAGTGAAAATGCATATGTAGAAGTTCACAATTATGCATACTTTTTATTCCTAATTTTTTTAGGTGGATAAGATTCTTTTTAATGAAAAGAGACTAGGCTTCTGATTCTTTAGTTTTGAGACAGAGTAGTGGTAGTGATTAGGAGTGTGGATTCTGAATTTACAGATACATTCTAATCCCGGCTTCTCCATTTGTAGCTGTGTGACTTGGAGCATGTTTCTTAGCCTCTTCGATACTCAGTTAACAATTGTAATCATTACTTAAGGTGTCCTTTTGAAATGCTTAGAAGAGCCTGGCATTTTGTAAGTGTTTAATAAAGATTAGCGAACAGTAATAATAGTAAGTGAATGCTAAATTATATTCCTTTATTGGTTAACCATTTCTCTGAGGACTGCTATTTAGGTAGTGCGTTTATAGTACACCTGTGGACTTCTGCAAACATGCTATGTATCGCACCTCTTAGGAGGCGACCTGGATGCCCATACAAGAGAACTTGATTTTCAAAATGCTTTCTGAAGTACATTTTTAACTTGAATAAATAATCAGAAACAGAACTTTTATTTTCCTTTTCCAGATCTGAAATGAATACATTTAAAAAAAATATTTAAAGTCAAATTTATTAAATGGAAGTTTTCATAAAAAAGAAAAGTAGAAACTGTGGTTTAATATTTCTTTCTGTCACTTCTCAGTAAAAAATTTTACAAATGATACAATTTTGGAATAACCTAAGGTTCTTTAAATAGCTAATCTTCAGTCAAGGAAGAAAATCAGATATTGTCAGAAAAAAATAAAAGCAAAAAACTTTATTTCCCATTTGTAATATTTCTTAAATTATTTGAATCTTTTTGTTGTTGTTTTAACAATTTCCAAAACACATTTATTGTTTTCTTATAATTTAAACCATATGCTTTCTTTAAAAGACAGTGGCTGATGTGTGATATAGAGAAACTCGTTGCAAAAATAACATTAAAATCGGCGTCTGCCACTTGGGAATGGAAAACATGGAAGTATGATACAGAAATAATGTTTTAAATGATCTAAACTCAAACTTTATGGTAACTCTCCCTCGAGACATTTCATTGTATGCTCTTAATGACCCCTGCGTATGCCAAAATGTTCCAGCTTTGGCCTTGTGCCTTAGAAACCATTTTTGAGCACGTATTTAAACTGGAGCACACATGTTCTTTTGTGGTTTTGCTTGCTCATCTGTCAGATTTGAACAAAATTGTAGGCTCTGTTAATGATACTCTTTTTATGTTTGGTGAAAAAGATACGACACTGTCAATGGTTTTGCTTTTAAAATTATTTTTAAACTTTCAGTCTTTAGAAAACCTAAGCAGGGCCAGAGTCGATCCAATTTATTCAAAATGCACAGAAGTGGAAAAAAATCTGAATGATTCTGTTAAAGAAGATGAAGATGAGGATGAAGCTGATGAAGATGAGAATGAAGCTATTGAAGAGGAAGAAGAAGAAAATGAAAGTAAGCACTGTACTGTGTTTGAAATGACCCTCCTCTGATACCTACCACTGACTTTAAATTTAGGGTTCAGTTTTTGAACATTTTAGAGGTCAAGGTCCCTTAGTTTTTTGGTCATCATAAAGCACTATCGTATTATTTGTAAAAGTAGAATAATAAAAGTTCTGTGTTGTTTGGTGAGTGTGGTGACGTGAAACTTTTCATCCTGAATTTTATGTTTTGTTTGTCAAGATTATAAAATCATTAGTAAAGAATCATTAATTACTGATATTAAACATTATTATAAATAGCATAGATATATAATGTCTATTTTGCAGGAGCTTATTCAGATAAGTGGCACAATGTAAAATAGCAAAAATAGACTGATTTTCATACTGTATGCTAACTATATAGTAAAGAATCCACTAAGTGAACCTCCTGTTATTTAAATGTAAATAATAGAATAGAATATTGTAGCAAACTATGGGGTCTTTTCATGAAGTAGAACTCTCTCTAGAGCTAAGTTTCATCAATGTCATAAAGTGAAAATCTAAACTATATTTTGTAGGTGAGGGGTATATGAAGATGTTAAAAAAGTGTTTCCCTACTTGTTTTCTTGTATTAAGTACACATATGACATCTCCAATTTAGTTTTCTGTATAGAATTGTTAAAGCCAAGAACTATAATGATGAATTTTTATTTGTTTAGAGATGAATTATGTTGATTCTTTGCGTTGCTCTTTCTTGGCCACTTGTGAACCCTGCAACCTGAGTAGAAAATGCAAATCAGCTGAGTAAATTTAACATATCTTCCTTGTGCTATGCAGTTAGATTTTGGTGAAAGATTTGATGGAGTTATAAGTAAGAGAAAGAGTTTATGGATTTCATTGGCGATTGTAATGTAATTCTGATTATACCATTAGTTGAAGGTTGGGTATCTTATAAAATTTGCATTGGTATATTACTCGCCATGGTTGAGTCTAATGTTCAGTTTTAGAAATGTAGCAAATACCAAAACATCATTTTTTTACAGTGCTGGCAAAGTGTGAACCACAACAAAGTTCTGATCCTTGGAATTAGGTAATTACCAAAGTGTTTAGTTGGAGTCAAGACTGGTAGCGAGAGGCCTATATTGGTTGGGTTTAAAAGTCAGAAAATAGTAGTAACCTTTGGTATCTACCACTCTATTCTTTATAAGAAGCCAATGAAATAAAACTTTTATTCCCTCGCACTACATATACTTCTATTTTAACATAAGTACCCATTTTATTTTATTTTAAGATCATTCAATACCAGGACCAAATGCAGAGCAAATTATTTGCCTCAAGTCTTACTTTGGCCATTCCAGGTTTAAGCCGTGAGTATATTCTCAGTTAGTTAAATTGCATATTATTCTTTTCTTCACAAGGCAAAATGAGCAAATAATTCATCCACTTAACAGAAATAACACAATTTCACTATAGTTTATGTATGTGACATTGTATTTCCTGTGTCTACAAAGTTAGTTTGAAGTAATATTCACATAAAACTCATGCTTGCAAATTATTTTTATTTATTTATTTTTTAAAGATTTTATTTACTTATCTTTAGAGGGGAAGGGAAGGAGAGAGGGAGAAAAATACCAATGTATGGTTGCCTCTTGTGCGTTTCCTGCTGGGAAATGGCCTGGGACCCAGGCATGTGCCCTGACTGGGAATTGAACCCCAGTTGTTTGATTCACAGGCCTGTGTGCAATCCACTGAGCTACACCAGCCAGGGCTGCAAATTATTTTTATAACAAGGAAAAATGGTTTTTCTTACCATAGAGAGTTCTGATAGAAACTCCTTTAATACATTAGTAAATGAATCTTAATTTAATGCTGACTTATTTTTCATTAAATAAGTATCTGTGTGCCTGTTCTATAAAGCTTATTGTTCAAGCATGCTGATATAAGAGAAATTCATAAAATAGTTTGAAGAACAGTCATAATAGTATAATTTTTAATGTAATTCAAATATATTTACATCTAAGTAGTTACATTTACAAGTGTTAATATGAGATGAGGAACAAAATACATTTGAATAAAACTAATAAGAATGTGGATATCTAGATTGGATTTTTTTTTGTCTTCTGGGAACTTCAACTTGAATCCATGGAGGCATTTATTTCTTCTCTCCCTTTGATCTTGAAATAAAAAAAAATTAACTTTGTCCTACATACAGCAAAGTGCACATAAATGTACAGATCAGTGAATTTTCCCAAATGAGGTCTCCCGTGTAACCAGCATTTGGATAAGAAAGCATAGGTTGTTATCAGCATAACTTTCCAATTGGTTTTTCCTGCAGTGTTTTATTAAACAAATGTTTGGAGATAAACAGTGAAGTTGAAAGAATTTTTACTACGAATACCTGTATATTCAACATTTTGCTATATACAATAACACATTCATCGATCATCCCTCTACCTATTCCTTAGTCCATTTTTTAAAAATAAATTTTATTTATATTTTAGAGAGAGGGGAAGGGAAGGAAAAAGAGGGGGAGAGAAACATCAATGTGTGGCTGCCACCCATGTGCCCTCAACTGGGGACCTGGCCTGGGAGACCCAGGCATGTGGCCTGACTGGGAACCAAATCAGCAACCCCTTGGTTCACAGGCCCACACTCAGTCCACTGAACCACACCAGCCAGGGCTCAGTCCAGTTTTTAAAAGGCATCACAAGATAAATTATGGACATCATTATACTTCTTCATAAATACTTTGGCATATAAATAATTAACTATAGTAAAATATTTATTTATTTATTGGTGTAAAATTTACATGCAAGGAAATGGTCAGACCTTAAGTGTATGTACATGTGCAAATCTTAAGTACACATGCGTACATCCATGTAACCTAAATTTAGAGTTCCTAGGGTTCGTACATTTTTATATTGAAGCTCAGGAATGTAGAAGAATTTCTGTTAGAGAAAGTAGAAAAATTAAATGGCTTTCAATTGGTCCCCTGGGTTTCTTGTTAGTAAAAAAACCAGCCTTTTGTGTTTTCATTTTCTAGGGTTCAGTGGAAAGTGATTTATTCTGTACTGAAAGAACGAAGAGATAATGTTGTTGTCATGGCAACTGGTAAGTTGTACTTAAGCAAATAACGTAATCTTAAAAAAAACTTAAAGGGTTTTAAATGCCTGATCTTTCATTAAACTCGCAGAATACAAATACAGTAGTTCCCTCTTTTCCACAGTTTCACTTTCTGTGGTTTCAGTTACCCATTGTCAACCATGGTCCGAAATATTACATGGAAAATTGCAGAAATAAACAATTCATAGGTTTTACAGTGCTCACCATTCTGAGTAGTGAGATGACATCTTCTCAGCCCCATTCTGTCCTGTCCAGGACGTGCATCCTCCGTCCCTTTGTCCTGTGCATCCATGCTGTAGATGCTCCCCCACCCGTTAGTCACTTAGTAGCTGTCTCTGTTACCAGAACTGCTGTTACAGTGTCGCAGAGCTTGTGTTCAAGTCACCCTTATCCTACTTAATAATGGCCCCAAGGTGCAAGAATAATGTTGCTGGCACTTTGGATATGCCAGAGAGAAGCTGCAAAGTGCTTCCTTTAAGTGAACAGGTGTGTACGTTACAGTAAGATATTTTGAGAGACAGACTGTGTTGCATAACTTTAATGACAGTATATTGTTATAATTGTTCTACTTCATTATTAGTTATTGTTGATCTCTTACTGTGCCTAATTTATAAATTAAACTTTATCATAGGTTTTCTATGTATCAGGTTTGGTATTATCCTTGGTATCAGGCATCCATTGGTGGTCTTGGAACATATCCCCTGTGGGTACCAGGGACAGCTATACAAATACAAATGGGGTAAAATACAGAAGAGAGGGAACTGAAAGTAGATGCTTAAATTTATGCATGAATTAGCTCTTACTAAGATATAAAGTTTATTTGTTTTTTTTTATAATGGCTTTAGTAGTGCTTAGTTTCTTTAACTTTATTCAAAATAATTTTGTTAGATTGTATTGTGACAGCTGTCATATCAGTGTGCATTAAAAAAAGGCTTATCAGGTTCTGGCCAAGATGGAGGGAGGGGTAGGTAGGTACACTTTCCCCCTTGCACAAACAAAAGAAAGAACCAATTTAAAACCAAAACCAACCAGAACTGCCAGAAAATTGAACTGCACAGAAGTCCGACAACCAAAGAGTTAAAGAAGAAACATTCATCCAGACTGGTGTGCCAAGACAAAGAAATATGGCCGAAATATGGTCCAGTGTTTTGTACAGAGTTCAAAACACTGGTAACCAGGATGCTCACAGAAATGATTGAGTATGGTCACAAAATAGAGGAGGAAGTGAAGGCTATACAAAGTGAAATAAAGAAAAATTCACAGGGAACCATTAGTGAAGGGAAAGAAACTGGGAGTCAAGTCAACGATTGGGAACAAAAGGAAGAAATTAAACATTCAACCAGAACAGAATGAAGAAACAAGAATTCAAAAAATGAGAGGCTGAGGAACCTCTGGGACAACTTTAAACATTCCAACATCTGAATCATAGGGGTAGCGGGAGGAGAACAGGAAGAGCAAGAAATTGAAAACTTATTTGAAAAAATAATGAAGGAAAACTTCCTTAGTATGGCAAAGGAAATAGGCATGCAAGTCCAGGAAGCTCAGAGAGTTCCATTCCAAAGAAGTTGGACCCAAAGAGGAACATGCCAAGACACATAATTATATTACCCAAGATTAAAGATAAGGAGAGAATCTTAAAATTTAGCAGCAACAGAAAATAAGATAGTTACTTACAAAGGAGTTCCCATAAGACTATCAACTGATTTCTCAAAAAGAAACCTTACAGGTAAGGAGGAAAGAAGTATTTAAAGTCATGAAAGCCAAGAACCTATGTCCAAGATTACTCTACTCAGCAAAGCTGTCATTTAGAATGGAAGGACAGGTAAAGTGCTTCTCAGATGAGGTCAAGTTAAAGGAGTTCATCATCACCAAGCCCTTGTTATATGAAATGTCAAAAGGACATATCTAAGAAAAAGATCAAAACTATGAACAGTAAAATGACAACAAACTCACAACTATCAACAACTGAACTTAAAAATACAAAAAGAAAAACAAACTAAGCAAACGGCTAGAACAGGAACAGAACCATAGAAATGGAAATCACATGGAAGGTTATCATTGGGGAGGTAGAGGGGAGAGAATGGGGAAAAAGGCATAGGGAGTAAGAAGCATAATTGGTAGGTACAAAATAGAAAGGGGAATGTTAAGAATAGTATGGGAAATGGAGAAGCCAGAGAACTTATGCGTATGACCCATGGATGTGAACTAGGGGGAATGCTGGAGTGAAGGGGGGTACTGGGGAGAGGGGCGTAAAGGATAGAAAAGAGAATGGGGCAACTGTAGTAGCATAATCAATAAAATATATTTAAAAATAAAGTGAAGAAAAAAATTGGTGAATTTTTGTGTAGCCATTTTAATATTGAAGAGGGAAGAAAATATACAACATTTTTGGCATATTATCTTTACTACTTCAAGAAAGGTAAAAATGTAACTGCAACACACAAAACAGATTTTTGCAGTGTATGGAGAAAGTTCTGTGACTGATCAAATTCGTTGAAAGCGGTTTGCAAAGTTTTGTACTAGAAATTTATCGCTGGACAGTACTCCATGGTTGGGTAGACAAGTTGAAATTGATAATGATCACATTGAGACTTTAACTGAGAATGATCAGTGTTATACCATGTAGAAGGCCAACATACTCAAAATACCCAAATCTTTAAATTTATTGGTGAAAACAAAACAAAGCATCTTTTACAGAAAAAACCATATGAACTGTTTGGCCAATGCAATAGCATCATAGTAAGTGATCATCTCATTCAAATGCATTGTAAGAAGAAATCAAAATACTGAGGCTTTGTTTTTATTTCAATGAGCGTTCGTTTTATTTCAAGGCTATGGGAAGAGTCTGTGCTTCCAGTACCCGCCGGTTTATGTAGGCGGGATTGGCATCGTCATCTCTCCTCTGATTTCCTTGATGGAGGACCAAGTACTCCAGCTCGGGTGAGTAATATTTTCATTGCCACCTTATCACCTTTTTCTTTCTTTCTGTGAAGGAAACACCTGATCTGTCATGTATTTTAAAATCGAGTTCCCAGTAACACATTTATGTAAGTGTTACTTTATCTTTATAAGCAATAAATGACATGTTAGGGGAAGAAACCTTTCTCAGGTTCTCTGTAATTCAAGGGTACCAGGTGGTCACAATAAACATTTTTTTAAAAAGTAAACGACTGCCAGTTTAAATTGCATTTCTTAAAATTCTGTTCTCTTTCAGTTATCCTTGCCCTTTAGCTTGGTACAAAGTGTATTCATAGAAGCCTATATTTTAGTTATGAAAAAGTTTTAAGCATCTTTCAGTTTGCAGTCTTTTTGAAAAAACCCACCTTAGCAACCTACCTTCTAATATGGCCCTTGAAGGAATTTGTGTAATGAATTAGTGAGTTACAAAAAGAATGAGGATTGCAGAGGGGGATGTAATTTTTAAAGAATTATATTTATTGCTTCTCACTTAAGAATGAAGTTGATATTTGTAAAGTGTATATGCTTCAGGATGTGTGTTTTTTTTCTTGTAGAATGTCCAACATTTCAGCTTGTTTTCTGGGATCAGCACAGTCAAAACATATTCTAGAGGATGTAAAATCGTGAGTAATTTACATGCTTTCTGATCATATAGTCAGGTTTCTATGATGTGTGAGTGAATTTTATACACAAAAAGTTCTACTTAATGCATGAACGAAATGCCTATGATTTTAAACTGTACTTTGTTTTTATAGCATTTACAGAACTATGAATTTTAAAACCTTTCAATCTGAAAGAAATCTGTTATTTCCAGTTCTCAACTGTAATGCTAACATTGTAATCACAAGATTGTAAAATTTTGGTTTTGGAAGAGAACTTGGATAGCATCTGGTTTTGTTCCATTTTACAGATGAACAAACTGAGGTTCAAAGTAATTTGCCCCAAATTACTCGATGAAATTAATGGCTGAGCAGAGACTAGATTCTAGATCTCTTGCCCCACTAATCTCATTATGACATAATTCCTTACAAGAGTAAAATTGTCAGACACACACAAAAATATGTATATTAATAACATATGTGTATATTAACTCACAAATAAGCACACATGTACTTACCAAATATTGATAAATGCGTTTAAAATGTAGCTCAAACCCTTATCAAGATATATAATATTATTGTCACTCCAAAAGTTCTTTTATGTTTTCCCCCAGTTTATTCTGTTGTCCTTTATCCTAAAGCAAACCATGTTTTTGTTTTGCTTGTTCTAGAACTTCATGTAATAGTGATGTACAGTATGAACCCTTTTGTGTAAAACTTCTTTCCTTCAGCATAATGTCTTGAGAATTCTCCATGTTGCGTGCATCTGTACTTTATTTTTAATACTAAAGTGGCATTTTATTGTATGAAAATACCACAGTTTCTTTTAATTTCCTCATTGATAGATGCCTAAGTTATTCTTAGTTGTGGGCTCTTACTAACAAAGCTGCTATGTATATTCTTTTAAAATATTCTTTTGAACATGTTTTCTCTTTCCTAAACATTTTAAATCACCTTTATTGATGTATAATTGACACACAAATTTTTCATACATAAAATGTATAATTCGCTAAGTTTTGGTATATAAACACTTACCAAAACATCACTACAGTCCAGATAATGAACATATTTATTATCCCTGAGGTTTATTTATACCTTTTGTAGTTTATTCCTTCCACCTTTCCCTACCTCTTCACCCCACTCACCAGGTCACTACTTACCTGTTTTGCAACTGTAGATTAATTTATGTTTTCTAAAGTTACATATAAACAGAATCAGTCATACAATAGGTGCTCCTCTTTGGTTCATATCACAAAGCCTGGTTATTTCGAGTTTCATCGTGTTGTTACATGTGTCAATAGTTCATTCCTTTTTTATTGCTGAATAGACTAGATTCCACCTGTGGATGTATCACAATTGCTTATCTACTCATCTGCTGACAGGCGTTTGGGTTGTTTTCGGTTCTGGGCTGTCCATGGAAAGCTGCTCTGAGCAGCTGCTGTGCGTGGGACTTTGGGTATCGTGGGCTCTGATTCCATTGCTATAAACCAAGGAGCGGAGTGACAGTGTCATGTGGTAGATAAATATTGAAGTTTTATTTTCTAATTGAGGTAAATTTACATAACTTAGAATTTATTATTTTAACCATTTTTAAAGGGTACAGTTCCTTGGCTTTTAGTACATTTAGAACGTTGTGCAACTGTCATTACTAATTCCAGAACATGTTCATCAACCCCCCAAACCTCTATGTCCATTAAGCAGCCAGTCCCCATTGCTCCCTCCCTCACCCCCGTTTAACAGCTAATCTGGTTTCTGTCTCTATATTTGCCTCTTCTGGACATTTCAAATAAATGGACTTACATAGTACGTGGCTTTTTGTGTCTGGCTTCTTTCACTTAGCACAATATTATCAGTACTTCATTTCTTTTTATGGATGAATAATTCTATCTAATAGACATACCATATTTTATTTATCCATTCATCAATGATGTACATTTAGGTCGTTTCCACTTTTTGGCTGTTATGACTGTAATGGTACTTTGAATGTTTATGTACAAGTTTTTAAATGGACATACGTTTTCAGTGGTTTTGTGTATAAGCCTAGAGAGGAATTGCTGGACCATACTGTAATTCTATGTTACTTTTTGTGAAACTGCCCGATTTTTTAGAGTAGTTTCTTTTTTTTTAAATCTATAATCTCTATGTGTTATACTCATTATTTTCTCTGAGGAGATAAATATTCTTAGCTTTTTTAGTCACAAAATAGAAGATTGCTTTGCAACTCCCTTTTTTACACATTTCTGGTCTTTCCACTTGCTGAGACTGACTGGTTGTTTCTTAATCAGACCCCCAAATTCTAGGACAGAGACCCATCGACTTGATTTTCATACTGTGTTTAACCCTGGCCTGAGAGGATGTGGGCAGAGCGGAACGCATAGGGAGACATGCGTGCTGTGGGTTCACCGTGGGGAATGGCGTGGGCATGGCTGCAGTTCTGCAGAAGGAGGGCGGTGTGTGGGTGGGTCGCTAACACACGAAAGGTTTACTACAGGCTTGATCTTGTAACTCAGGCCCTGTCATCTGGGGGCTGGACCACTAGAAGTCAGAACCAAGCTTCTGTTGTCACCTTAATGCTGAGTTCTCCCTGACAGGCATCGCCAGTTTCTCTGTTGACATGCTGAAGTGAAATCAGAGAACAATTTATGTGGATATGAGTATGTACACATCAGTATTCATGTAGTTTTTAGTAATGAGCATAATATGTTTTTTAAAAATATGTCAGGTATAATGGTTTTAAGTTGTAATTCATCGGGTTATTGTTTTCTTTATTGTAGTACATTTCCTCTCCTGTTGCTTTTTCTGTTTTGTTTTTATAGAGGCAAATACCAGATTGTGTACTTAACTCCAGAATTCTGTTTGGGTAACTTGTACCTCCTCCAGGAACTTGAAACCATGCTTGGTAAGTGGTCCCATAGGATCCTTGTAAGAATTTACTGAATTGAGTTATCCTTTCAAGTTGAACTTATGGACGATCCTGGATTTCACTTCTGTTAAAGTTTATTTCAAACATTAATTCTTCCAGGAAATCTCTGACTCTCCAACTGGGTGTCTCTCCTGTCTTATCCCATAGAAGGAGTTTGTAATTCCTTCTGCCGTAGAAATTAGGCTCCTATGTTATAATTACCTCTTTATATGTGTTTTATATGTGTTTTCTTCTATACTATAACCTTTTTTTTTTTTGGTCAAAAATACAATTCTTATTCATTTATATTTCCCTAGTGCAGTGCCTGACACATAGTTGGCATTTAGGTGTATCGTTGCAAACTGTTCAGTCTTAGATTCATGAAATTATAATTTTCCTTTTTTTAAAATATATTTTGAATCTAAATTAAATCAAGGGTAATGGCTCTCTACCCTTGTTGTTCAAGAGAATCACCTTTCAAACTTTAGAAAATATAGCATCTTTCAACCTTGAAGATTCTGATTTAATGCCTAGGGGTGGTGCCTCAGCATCTCTAGTTTTTCAGAAGTGACCCTAATGTGTCCTCAGTGTTGGAAGACACAGGACTTTTGATTATTTGCCACCAGTAAGTATGATTAGTTTACCAAATTACAGATGAGTTAGTTTTTGCTGTAGAAAATCTAAATACAGATTTAGTCAGAAGCTGACACTGCTTTTTTTGTTCTTAAAAATTTTTGTCTGTTATTTCCTTCTTGATGGTTAGGCTCAGCTGCCCAAGAGTTTTTATCCAGGCTTCTATTGCAAATGTACATATTTCAGTTGAACCAACCAATAATATATAATCTTATTGTATCATTATGTATTAAAATAATTCCACATAGCGAAGGTTTTTTAACATTGTGGTGTCTCATTTAATGGTTACTTGCACATAACTCTAGGAAAACAGTTAACAATTTAATTAACAGTATAATGAAAACAAATTTGTATTCTTTTAGTATGTGTTAAATACTAGTAAGAGAATTAGGACAGAAATTAACATGATTAAATATATTGTCAAAGAACACATTCTTCCTGGCTGGTGTAGCTCAGTGGATTGAGTATAGGCTGTAAACAAAAGGATCGCAGGTTCAATTCCCAGTCAGGGCACATGCCTGGGTTGCGGGCCAGGTCCCTAGTGGGGGCCATGTGAGAGGCAACTGCACATTGATGTTTCTCTTCCTTCCCCTCTCTCTAAAAATAAATAAATAAAATTTTAAAAAAAGAGAACGTTCCTCAGCTGTTAAACTCCCATTTTGGAATACTATATTTTTGTCTTTAATGGAAAACAATTTGATTGTGTCCCTTATTAGGTCATATGAAATTTTTGTATTTTACTTTAAATTAAGCCTAACTACCTCAGAGACACAAATTGCTTGGTTTTATTGTAAAAGCTAGGATCTGTTTCCATAGTGGTCTGGATATGTTGTGCTCTATTTTAGTATTTTCTTTATTTCTGTGATAGAGATAATAACGTTTAAGTCTGTACTTAATGGTAGAGTTAATAATAGCTTACATCTGTACTTAGATCCTTTGACAGGTAGTTCTAATTCTCTATATTTTCTGTAGTGGATTGGATTATGAATGTCGCAAGCATTGCAGAGGAATACTCTGCATATGGCAGATGAAAATGTTCTTTTTGGTTTACTGAATGGTGAAAAAAGGAGATATATTCTTTTTGAAATATTTTTCTTTGGCTTTTGTTTGCAGGAAATTGTAAAATGCTTGTAAAAGTGAATATACTCTTTTATTTGTACAGTAGTCTGACATTTAGCTAATCAGTGTTTAGTTTTTATGATAAATGTTACATTATTTAAGTAGTATGGATTTATAACAAGCAGCAAACATAATTTGTATGGAGACTCCTTAAAACCAGACACACCTATAATTGTCTTTTAACTTTGGAAATAAGGCTTGAGTGACAAGCATGCCACAGCGAAATGGTGTAGAACCTGGTCAGACACTTGGACTTGCTCATTTAAAGTGAAAGTTGGCAAAAGCCCAAACTCATTGTGAAGGACAAAGATCAGCTTTATTCAAAGGCAGTTAGTGAAACCTGTGCTTTTAAGGAAGGTTTTAAAATAAAGGAGGAGCCACCATCTTTGTGTTAACATATTTAATTTAAAATCTGTATCATTTAGTTTCTAAAGCCAAAATAAATACATTGGTAACATTGAATTTTTCCAGCCCCTCAGTATGAACCAGAGAATGTTGCTGCTAATCACCAACTTTGCTCATATTTAGTAGGTTTCTTTTTTGCGTTCTCCTTTAGCTTTATTATAGTTGGTAATCTCAATAAATTGAAATTGCTTGTTTGCATGTCAGTCTCTTCTTTGAGAATTATTAGCTCTTCAAGGTCATGGATTGCATTTTATTAATCTTACTATTATTCCTAGAAAAGGATTGGCTCATAGTAGGCATTTAATAACAGTATAATAATAGTAATACTTTTTTATTGAGATATCTTTTATACCAGGCCCTGTCAGAGCATTTTATGTGAGAGTGATCTAATTTGATTTTCAGAGTAACTAATACATTTAGGGCTGGTATCTACTTTTACCTGTGGGAAGCAGAGACTGGGAAGCCTGAGTAACTTGCTTCAGGTAATGGAAATGCTCAGGGGCGGAGCCACATTCTGCGTCCAGGGCGAATGACTCCAGAGGACAGGAGATAGTGAGTAGTTTGTTTTTCTGAGGAATAATGATAAAAGCTGAAATCTGATAAACATGCATTTGAATAACATGTAAGTGTTTCCTTCTTTTATCCATATAATTTTAATCTATTCATTTCTCTTCTTCTCAGTAATGATTTTTTGTGTTACCTGATGTCATTTATGCTTGTATTTTCACATTTACCAAATATTGGTTTGATTCGATCCTGTATTTTTTCTGTGATACTTCTATATTCTAAGTGAAGAAGGTGATGTTGATTTAGATGAAGATATCCTTTGTTTTTGTACTTTAATTTACCTTCCCCATTTCTTTCTTTTTTTTTTATAGGCATCACACTGATTGCTGTGGATGAGGCTCACTGTATTTCCGAGTGGGGACATGACTTTAGAAATTCATTCAGGGCTTTGGGCTCCTTGAAGGCAGAATTCCCATCGGTAAGCTCTGCCAAGTTCAGTGTCTTCGACCTCATCTCTGGTATTTGTCTCCTAATTTGCCAGTTTCCAGCCACCCTGTTTTCCTTGATATTTTCAAACAAGTCAAGCATGTTGCTGTGTTCAGGCTTCGCTCCTGCTCTTCCCTACCCCTGAATACTCTCCACCCAGGCAGTTCACATGGGGTGATCCCCTCTTCTCTCTGGTCTTTGTGGAAATGCTATTTCATGAAAAATTTCAAATTAACCTCGCCTTTAACATTCATTTTGTCTGTTGTCTTTCGGTCCCCACTAGAATATCCTTTGTGGGGAGGAGTTTTTGGTGGATTGGGTTTATGAAATCTAGAACAGTACCCAGCACATAGTGGTGCTCCATAAACAGTTGGTTAAACGTGTAAATGAATGTGACGAGGAAGCTGAGAGTCAGGAAGTAACTCTCACACATGCATTGAGTAGTGGAGTTGGGCAGTAGCTACACAGTGGGACACTGCTTGTTTCTAAAGCAGATAATTTGAAATATAAAACATAGTTTCCGCCCTAAGGTAGTTGATAGTCCAGTAAAGGAGTGTAAATTCATACCTGTAAAAATAAAAGTAATAGTACCAAACAATAAATGGCACATGGAACAGTACAAATAATACAGAAAGATAAGTTCTGTTAATAGTGCATGTAATAATAGAAAAAGAGGGTCTTTGCTGGAAGTCACAAGGCTACCTTGACTGCTTTCCATTAGAATGGTTTTAGAGTAAGCTTGTGGAAACTAGGAAGATTGCTCTCTGTCATCCTTGCCTAGGCCTTTGGTTCTAGAAGGATTGTGTTAGAGAAGTTCTGATTGTTCCTTGCAGTTCTTAACCACGGTGAGTGCTGAATTAGTCTTTTGTCATGTCTGGCCTTGGACTCCCCTGGGTCCTTTTCATTTCTTGGGATGATTCATTTGAGCACAGAGTGTTTGTCAGGCAGCAGCTGAGAAAATCTTTTTCCCTAGTGTTTTCAGGAACCCTTTGTATCTTTTTATTATTTCTTTGTTTTTGTTCAGTTCCAGTTGTCCCACCTTTTTCCTCATTATGGTCCCCTGCCTCGCCCCACCCACCAGTCAGTTCCCACGCTGTTGTCCATGCCCTTGAGTTCTCTGTCCCGGTCCTTGTGATTAGCTAAGTGGTGAGAAATGCCACCCGGCAGTTGTGAGACTGGCGTTTTCTTCGCTGTCCTCAGTGTTTTTTTTCTGCCTCCCAATTGCTACTGCAGTGGGACAGCTGGTGTGAACCTGTGGTGCTTCGCACACATTGTTTCAGTAAGTTCAGAAATGGCAGAGGAATCACTACACTGTTTGGCACTCAGATTCCAGTTTGGACAGAACCGGGTAAAATGAGTCTCCATAAAAAGAGAAGCCAGGCAGAAAGTTTTATGTCATTCTCAAAATTCTATAAAATTCAAATAAGAGGAATTATGAGATTCATCAGGCATGTTGGTTCTTTTTGTTACTTTCTCCCCAGTCCTTTCACAAAGATCAGTGTCTGGTGCACACTCAATAACTAATTGGAATGAGTGAATGAATGAATAGATGAGGCCTGGTCTTACGGAGTACAGAGTGAGAGTTAGCAAGATGACCCAAACTTAGAAGCAGGTGGAAGAGTTACAATTCTCTGGATCTATAGGTTCTGCACCATTGAAGTATATGACTGCCATTCCTAAATTTATAATCCCAGATTAATTTTTATTTTATTACTTATTTTAACAAAGTTGACACTTATTATCAAGGAAACAATTTTTTTGCCAGCTTCAAGTATCGGATTTGTATGAGTTAAGAACTTGACATAGGTGGCAGTAGGTGACAGTAGGTGACAGTAGAATTCATCGTCCAGACCAGTTCACTTTTGACAATGAAAGGGTGCAAGCTCTTACTAGTGTCGTGATAACAGCAGACACTGGAGTGTCCCAGCAAAGTAGGATGCACGGTCACCTAATTCATAAGCCACCTATGTGTTGTTTTTAAGCTTCACCCTAGTTTATAAATTTTAAGTGTTGTACAGCACAACATGCTTCTAAGAGAAAAGATTCTGTTCATTTCTGAAGTGAAAGTAAATACCTATTGTTTCCTTAAGTTTCATATATTCTGTTACATTGTTCCATTTTGTATTTGTGGAAGCAACATTCTTAACTGTGACTTTCTAGAATGTTGGAAACAAAAGACTGATTTATAAAGACTGAATTTATAGTGATTTTTTCACTGTTAGCATGTCACTTGAATAGGAAGCTTCTAGTGGCAAAGGAGGAATTTTTGTTAGAAGTTATGTAGCCCTCTCTGTCTCATATGTATTTTTATCTTCACCCAAGGACATTTTTTATTGCTTTTTAGACAGAGAGGAAGGGAGAGAGAGACACATTGTTGGGAGATAGAAGCATCTATTGGTTGCCTCCTGTACGTGCCTGGAACAGGGATTGAACCTGCAAACTAGGTATGTGTGCTGACTGGGACTCACGCCTGCAACCTTTCGGTTACAGGATGACGCTCCTCCCAACCGAGCCACACTGGCCTAGGTCTGTCTCCTACTCGGATGAAAAAACTGAGGCCGGGAGAATTTAGCCCCTGCCAAAGTCAGCGGTAAACCTGGGAGTAGCGCCCGTGGAGTTTGTATAGTCCTTTACAGTTGTTGCACTAACAGTCATAGCTGAGACTTTCTGCGTGCTCACTGAGTACTATGCCTTATGTTCAGCACAGAATGGGTTTTATATCGTTTCGTCTTCACGATAACTTTATGAGATTTTGTGATTATTTATAGCCATTTTATAGAAGAGGAAACCAGAGGTTAGAGACTGAAACAAGCAGCTCAAAATCTCACATCTGGTTAGTGGCAAAGGCAGGATTTGAACTCAGACAACTGATTCTAAGCCAGAGTATTTTCACCAGTGTGCTGCTATTTTGCCTGATTTTTCTATGAACTTCAAGAGCCGTTGTGTTTCATGCATATTTCCTCATTTTCAGAAGTGCGTTACCACCCACTCATGTATGTATTACTCAGAAACAAACCAAACCCTTTTTTTACAGTTTTCTCATTCTGAAAACTTTAACTGCTGTTAAGCAGTTAAACAGCAAGTATTTTATTACTGCACTTATAATTTGTTTCCATAAAGTACTTAATTGACGAAAATGCTTTGTTGAATGTGCATGTCCTGAGAATGCTTAATATTTAAACTTCTCTTATTTTTAGCCTTATATTTGATACATGTCATATATATATACTTGATTAGAGAAACTGACTTTTTAATAAATTGACCTATTCATCTCTAAGTTGATAGGCAGGCACTCTCTAAATTCAGAGAACTGTCTGATTGTAAGCCAGAAATCAATGAAGTCAACTTGGGGGTCATCATTCTCGAATAATTTGACAAAATTTCAGGATAAAGAATGCAAAAATGCCAATAACCTTGGTCAAATTGATTTTGGTACATTTAAAATTTTTTAAAATTTATTTATTGATTTTAGAGAGAGAGAGAGAAACATTTATTTGTTGTTCTACTTGTTTATGCATTCATTGGTTGATTCTTGGATGGGTCCTGACTGGGGATTGAATCTGCAACCTTGGTGTACGGGAATGAGGCTCTAACCAACTGAGCTACCCAGACATGGTCATTTTTTGCTCCTTAAAAAAATTACTATCAGCCCTGGCTGGTGTGGCTTAGTGGATTAAGTGGGGGCATATGAAGCAAGGGGTCACTGGTTTGATTCCCAGTCAGGACACATGCCAGAGTTGTGGGCTAGGTCCCCAGTGGAGGGCGCGTGAGAAGCAACCACACATTGATGTTTCCCTCCCTTTTTCTCCCTTCCTCTCTAAAAATAAGTAAGTAAAATCTTATAAAAAAACTACTGCAAAACTTGATACTTTTTACATGAGCTTTGAGATAATTTTTCAGTAAAGCAATATTGATTGTAAAAGTAGTTTATAGTTTTTAATAAATTGTTTTTCAAAGTCTGTATGTGCTTTTTCACAAATTGCACATATATTTTCACTTACATACAAGAGAATTGCTTAACTGATTTTTGAGGCCGGTGAAGTGTATCTAAGAGCTATTTTTTGGATGATATTGTTTACTATAGTTGTAGTGGGCGAAAAAGAATATTTTAAGAAAGTTGTATTAGAATTACAATAGCTAATGATTTTGGAACAACTTTAAGACTTACTTCATTTTTTCTGATTACAAAGTAATAGCATAGTTGATTATAACTCCCTATGATAATAGGGACAAAGATGTTAAATCTAGTTTTTGGAATGTATGTTGTTATCCTACTTTTGGATTTCTGAAAGATTACACATTCATATTTTTCCTGGTACATGTTGTGCCTCTTGTTCTGGCTGCTAATCCAGTCCGAAAGTCTTTGCTGGCCTGAAAATAGAACATGACTAGGTTGCTCAAGGAATTGATTAATAATAGATGTTTCATTTTATGCATTTTTCTTATTTATAGTGTGGCATGATTAACTTAGCAAAACTGGAGAGAGGTTATTCAGGTCATTTAGAGCTTTCCTTTTAGATCTGAGAAGCTATAAACCAATGATTTAATCAGAGACAACAACAAAAAACCCACCTCATTGCTTTATATGGTTAGATTTTCATTGAATGAAACAGTTTATAATTTGTGAATTATAGATTAATAAAAAACAAGGCATAGATAGCAAGCCCTGGCTGGTGTGTCTCAGTTCATTGGGTGTCATCCTGCAAGGCGAAAGGTTGCTGGTTTGATTCTGGGTCAGGGCACATGCCTGGGTTGCAGGTTCGATCCCTGGTTCCAGTGCTTGCAAGAAGCAACTGATAGATGTTTCTCTCTCACATTGATGTTTCTTTCCCTCTCTTTCTACCTCCCTTCCCCTCTCTCTAAAAATAAAATAAACAGGGCCTTTAAAATAATAAGGCATAACAAT
Source organism: Artibeus jamaicensis (assembly GCF_021234435.1). Classification (NCBI taxonomy): domain Eukaryota; kingdom Metazoa; phylum Chordata; class Mammalia; order Chiroptera; family Phyllostomidae; genus Artibeus; species Artibeus jamaicensis. The sequence continues at coordinate 13,501,049 of NW_026522056.1, read as the reverse complement.
ATTCCCATTTATACCAGCATGATTATAAATAATATAACAAATGTTAATAAAGGGAAGCCCTGGCTGGTGTAGCTCAGTGGATTGAGTGCGGGCTGTAAACCAAGGGGTCACCAGCTCGATTCCCAATCAGGGCACATGCCTGGGTTGCAGGTTAGGTCCCTGGTACAGGTCCTTGGTGCAGGGCACACAGGAGGCAACCACACATTGAGGATCCTCTCCCTCTCATTCTCCTTCTCTTCACCTCTCTCTAAAAATGAATAAATAAAATCTTTAAAAATTAAAAAATAATAACAAAGGGAGAGGTAGATAGTAATAAGTAGTCTTAATTTAATAAGACAAGGTAGACTACATTTTGAAATCTAATGGATATACATATATTTATTTATTTATTTAAAGTATATTTTATTGATTATGCTATTACAGTTTTCCCAATTTATTTTTCCCCTTTGCCCTCCTCCGCCCGGTAGCCCCTTTCCCTCTGGCAGTAACCCCCTGACCCTTAGTTCATGTCCATGGGTTTTGCATATAAGTTCTGTGGCTTCTCCATTTCCTATACTATTCTTAACATCCCCCTGTGTATTTTGTGCCTAGCAGTCATGCTTCTTAGTCCATGTACCTTTTCCTGCCTTCTCCCCTTTCCTCCTCCCAGCTGATAACTTCCACATGATCTCCATTTCTGTGATTCTGTTCCTGTTCTAGTTGTTGGTTTATTTTGTTTTGTTTTGCTTTGCTTTTTTAGATTAAGTTGTTGATAGTTGTAAGTTTGTTGTCATTTTACTGTTCATAGTTTTGATCTTCTTCTTTTTCTTATATAAGTCCCTTTAACATTTCATATAATAAGGGCTTGGTGATGATGAGCTCCTTTAGCTTTAGCTTGTCTGGGAAGCACTTTATCTGCCCTTTCACTCTAAATGATAGCTTTGCTGGATAGAGGAATCTTTGTTCTAAGCCCTTGCTTTTAGTCACTTTGAATACTTCTTGCCAGTACCTTCTTGCCTGCAAAGTTTCTTTCCAGAAATCAGCTGATAGTCTTATGGGAACTCCTTTGTAGGTAACTCTCCTTTTCTCTTGTTTTTAACATTCTATCTTTAGCCCTGGCTGGTGTAGTTCAGTGTATTGAGTGTGGCCTGTAAACCAAAGGGTTTGCCAGTTCGATTCCCAGTCAGGCCACACGTTTGAGTTGCAGGCCAGGTCCCCCCACCCCCAGTAGGAGGCATGCAAGAGGCAACCACAATTGATGTTTCTCTCCCTTTTCCCTCTCTAAGAATAATAAATAAATAAATAAATAAATAAATATCTTAAAAAAATAAGATTCTATCTTGAACCTTTGGCATTTTAATTATGATGAATCTTGGTGTGGCCTTCTTTGGGTACAACTTGTTTGGGACTGTCTGTGTGTCCTGGACTTGCATGTCTGTTTCCTTCACCAAATTAGGGAAGTTTTCTCATTAGTTTTTCAAATAAGTTTTCGGTTTCTTGCTCTTCCTCTTTGTCTTCTGACACTGTGTGATTCCAATGTTGGCATGTTTGAAGATGTCCCAGAGTCTTCTTATTCTCTCCTCGTTTTTTCAAATTCTTGTTTCTTCATTCTGTACTGGTGGACTCTTTATTTCTTCTGTTTCAAATCCTTGATTTAAACTTCACCTTCCTTCTCTTTGTTGTTGGTTCCCTGTGGGTTTTTCTTTGTTACACTTAGCACAGCCTTCATTATTTCCCTTATGCATTTGCCATACTGAATGGGTTCTCTGAGCATCCTTATCACCAGTGTTTTGCATCTGACAGGTTTGCTATCCTGTTTTGCTTAGTTCTTTTTCCAGAGTTTTGATCTGTTCTTTCATTTAGGTCATATTTCATTGTCTCCTTAATTTGGCAGCCTCCCCGTGTTTGTTTGCTTCTGTGTGTTAGGCAGAGCTGCTTTGACTCCCTGTGTTGGCACAGCTGTTATGTTGTAAGGGGTGGAACCTTATATTTTGCCAGGGTGGGGAAACCTGCTTCACTGCTTTGTGGTGCTGTCTGTGGGGCAGGGGTCGGAGAGGGGACAGTGCTGCTTGCTCTGCTCTCACCCTGTTTCCAGTCCCTTCCCACACTCCCTTCTAGCTGCCGCCCTGGTGCTGAATCCCAGAGTGGGTAGGTTTGGGTGTGTTCTAGGACTGTGTGGGTCCTTTAAATGGACTCCACTGAGAGACAGGCAGTTTCTTCTGCTGCCCCAACCCCCACTGGTTTTTACAGCCCGAAGTCGTGCGGCTTTGTTTTCCCGGTGCTGGAACTCTGGGCTGGGTGGTCTGGCCTGGGGCTGGGATTGCTTGCTCCCCAGGTGTCCCTCCACGTTTCATTGCCACACGTGAATGTGGATGGCCTGTTCCACCCACTGCCGCTCCTGCCACTTGCCACCGCCACACTGTGTCCTCTCTTCCCTGGCTCCCCGTCTCCGGCCCTCCTGCCTGTCTGGGTGAATATTTCTTTAAATTCTTGGTTGTCAGACTTCCATACAGTCGGATTTTCTGGCAGCTCTGGCTGGTTTTTTGTTTTGAGCTTAGTCGTGATCCTTCTTATCTTTGTGTGAGGAGGCGAAGTGATCTACCTATGCCTCCATCTTGGCCAGTAGTTAATGGATTTAGTATATTATTTAAATGATTCCTGACTTTAAAACAAGTAAATGTATTCAGAGGCCAAGAAACACATAAGCAGGAACGTTTTCTTCTTAAAAATGAATAATTTGAAAATTGCATTTTTAACACTTTCTTCTGTCATTGCCTTCCAGTGTATTTATCTATTTTTAAAAAGACAGTAGAATTTTTAGGAATTAATGTGCTCTCTCCTTTGTGAAAAAACTGATGTACTTCATTCAGGTTCCAATAGTTGCTCTCACTGCTACTGCAAGTTCCTCCGTCCGGGAAGACATTGTACATTGCTTAAACTTGAAGAATCCTCTGATTACCTGTACTAGTTTTGATAGACCAAACTTGTATTTAGAAGTTGGACGAAAAACAGGATACATTCTTCAGGATCTGAAGCAATTTCTTGTCCAAAAAACAAGGTGAGGATTTCATGGTTGATAAATTTTGGTAACTTTCCTTTTGTTTTAAAACATGTTTATTTATTTATTTTTACTATTTCTTTCTAATGTGTATTTAACATCAAATTCTACTTAGCTTTGGTTAAAGTCAAGTGTGGTGTTATATAATCAAGGCGGGGATTGAGGAAAGTCCATTTTCAGGACACGTATTCCTTTAATATTTTTATACTCCATACTGTTGCTTGAACAGGACATACACTCTTAATAACTGACAAGTAAACCACAGAATCAAATGAATCTCATATCTGAATTCTATCTAGTTCACTAATTGTACGAAAAACTTGAGTATCAGAATTTTTCAAAGTCGTCTTAATAGTAAACACTCTTGATTCTTTGTCGGGTGCCTAGTACTGTCACGGGGGCTTTATGTGAGTGATCTAGAGTCACCCTTACAACTGCGCTTACACCACATGCGGCTTTCATTTTATAGCTGAAAAAACTGTCACTAGTAACTGTTTCCTGTTTATTTTGTTAGGACTGCTAAGAAGCTTTTCAGTTTTATTCCCTTATCTGTGCTCAGTGAAAAGCTTATAAATTTTGTGTTATGGAATGTGTTTTTAGGTCAGAAAAGTGGAAATAATCTTTGTTCTACCAATACAAACACAACATAAATCTAGCCAAATAGAGTTTAAGAACATCATCAGTGTTTTCTTTTTCAAAAAGGGATTAAAAGAAAAGAAGATCCTCTCCGGGTTGAGGAAACCCCATAATAACTCTTGGGGGCCTTTAGGATTAAATGTGGGATTTGCTACTAGATGACTGTACTTTATTCAGAATAGAACAAGAATGTAATGAGCACACTGTGAGTGGTCTGGTTGCCTGAGTGATGTCTGTGAAGTGATTACTCTTGTACTTCACCTCCCTTCCTCTCTGAACAGAAATCCTCCTCTTGAAGAAGGCTCTTTTCATCAGATCATTATGTACTTCACTAACCTTGGATCCTTTTCAGTCCACTTTACCCCCAATCTCTGTAACACTCTCCCCTAACCACGGTCTCCTTTTTGAAAGTGTTTACTTTTTTTGTGACATCGTGACATCCTATCTTTGTCATAGCATTGTCCCCGTTGGCAGCTCGTATGTTTTCTTCTCATGGTCTTTTATGTTAATGCTGCTAATTGAAGTCTTGATTATTTTTTACCCCAGGTTATTATAATCTCTCCTAACAGACCTTCCTCCTCCTCGGTGTTCCCTGTTGCATTTTACATGCGATTTTCAGATTTGTCACCCCAAAGCCATCCCCATATCTTGGGGTCCTTTTTGGTAGCTCCCCCTTTCCTGTGCCCTGAGGAAGAGACTCCTTAGCCTAACATTCAAGACCATCCAAGATTTTGATATTTGATGGGACTGTGGTTGTTCTGAAAGCGAATCAGGAAAGATTTTTCAGTCCTCCAAGAAGGGTCATGGTAGCAGGGAACCATAGAGAGTCAGAGCTTTCCAGATCTTAGGCAAATAGAAAGAAATTTTTCTCCTAATGAGCAATGAGATGAAGGGAATGAAGACGTCAGAGCATTGCTTTTCATTTCCATTTTTTCCCTTCATTTAATTCTGCTATTTTTAAAATCAGTGTTCACATTTTCCCCCATGGAGGTAGCATGTTTCTTAAACTCTGACCTTACTTGTTTTCCCTCTTCCTGGTGGACTTAGATGGATGAGCCCCTCACCGGTCTCATGTGGTGAGATGAAGACAGACCTTTTCCCCTTGGAAAGTTGTTGTGATGGAATAACAGTCTTCACTAAACTCCTTGGCAAAGTAGTTAATCTTTTTATAATAGAATGGTTTACTCTTGATTTTGCTGCTATATAAGTTCAAATTTTAATGTATTTTCTACTTGTTAAAAAATATAAAAAGTGATCCATAGTCTTGGTATTAATGTGAACAATATATGTACATATAAATAGAAAAATACTTCACTCTTCCAGTCCCATTCCTTGGTTATAATTACTGTGGGTATTTTGTCATTCATCTTTATAAATGGTTCTGTGTCTGTACTGGGCTGATAATGCACCTAGTTTTCATTGTATTAAGTTTATACAGAAGTAGCTTCATAGAGGGTCCATTTTTTACTGCAGTTTTTTCCTTTTATTTAAAGTATCTTTGCTATCCTTTTATATGCTTTTTTAAAAAAAATTGGGGTATTAGTGTATAGGGCATTACAATATCCACATTTTGGTGAACAATTTTTTTTAAACATGTTTTTTTTTAAGTAAAATTTTTGCACATTAAAAAATAATTTGTATTTTCTCTTGCTCCATGAAATTACCTACTGTGAATTTTTGATATGGAAACCCATTTGGCCACTATTAAAAATTTCTTTGAGTAGATTATTCAGTGAAACTCATTTCAGTTACTAATTTTTCCCCTAGATTTATGTTTTTAAGACTTTGCCATAGTCCTTCTTAAAGATTTTGTATAACTTTAATTTTTTAATGTTTGCTTAGTATTTTATAATTGAATGTATATAATGATGAAGGTTTAGATTATTTTTCACTATTATAGTTGTGCTGTGAATATTTTTGCATATGTATCTTTTAGCCAGTGTTGAAGTATATTTTAAAATACATTATGAAACTTGAAATTGTATCAAAGGGCAAATGTATTAGACATTAGATAACTTTTCTTAAATCTAAAATAGTACATTTTAATATTCATTAAATCAGTATAAATGAATGTATTTATGGAAGTGAATATATTAAGAAATTAAATAAGGCATATGGAAACCATCATTTACACTTCCAATAAATAAGCACAGGTTTCTGAAACAGACTTTCTAGTAGATGTTTTCTATAACAATCGTAGTCTGAAGATTACTACTTTGAACTATAAAAGTGATCTTTTAATGTTACAAGAAAGTTTTTGCTTTATCTGTAAACATATAGACAGTCAATTTTGTGATCATAAAAGAGAATAAGAATAATATAAATTTTATTTATTCTCCTGTGTAAATATTTACTTACCTTACGTAAATGAAGACTAATCGTTAAACCAGTGCTTTATATTTCTAAAAGTATGGAAATTGCACTTCTAATCATTTCTAAGTTTTTATCACAGCTTCTGCTTAAATAAACTTATCTCTGGTTTTAAATTTAAACAAAAAGTAAGTCAGAAGTGTTTGGGGTTTAGCATAGTTCATTTCCACATTAGATTTGCCATCATGTCTTAGATTTTTACATAAATATATCATTGTATTCTGTATGCTTTCTCCTTCAAGTCTTTTACTGAAAGAAAATTTTGAATGTAAACTTTAATTAAAATGGAATTAATTAAAAATTTTAAAGGGAAAATAAAATAAAATAAAGCAAGTATATGTATATGTTTGTTCTTATGTTCTTTTTTCTCTAGTACTACCTGGGAATTTGAAGGACCAACTATCATCTATTGTCCTTCCAGAAAAATGACAGAACAAGTTACAGCTGAACTTAGGAAACTGAACTTAGCCTGTGGAACATACCATGCAGGCATGAACCTTAGCTCAAGGAAAGAGGTTCATCACAGCTTCATGAGAGATGAAATTCAGGTGAAGATTGATCATCCCCATAGTGGAAACATATTTCTCTATTTATTTACCAAACTTTTATTGAATACCTTCTTTGTATCGAGCATAAAACAGTTCTTCTGATAAAAGGAATCATAGTATAATGTGGGAGTTAGCTACATGAAGAAACTATTACAGACTAGTATAAATAGCAGCCTGTACATAATGCTTAGGTGCATAGAGAAGGGAATGTTAGCTCTTCCTGCGGGTTTGGGTAAAGGGGTGGTCCACCCAGGAAAAAGCAGTTTGAGTAGAGTCTGAGCAGCTGTGTAGAAGTTTCTCAAGTGTGAAAGGCCAGCAGGTGAAGAGGGTCCAGGAATTGGTTACAGAATTCCAGGAAGAAGGATTAGCGTGTGCAGAGCACGGTGATGTGAGTGTAGGAAGTGGTAAGTAGTTCGCAGTGGTTGGAGAGAGGGAGTGTGGAGGAAGAATGGCTTGCCGTGAAGGCATGAAGGCAGGGAGGGACTGTTAGAGACTCGGAGGAAGGTGGAGTGGACCGGCTGGCCAGCTTTTAAAGGGCCTTAACACTTACAAAAAGGCAGGCTGGAATTGGTGTGATGTGCCTCTAGCTTGTCCGGACTACTTTAGTCTTATAATTTTTAATGTAAAATTTTTCATCTAACAAAGGAGATAGGTTAAAGTAGAGTAATTTTTTTAAAGTTGATGTGAGGGAGAACGATGGTATCTCTAAGACAGCGGGTATCTTATATGATCCCCCAGAGCTCCACAGAGTGGAGTTTGAAAGCCATTGTGACAGACTGTTCCCTGTTTTTGAGCAAGATAATAGTTTTATGGAAACAGGAGACTGGTGGCACTAAGCAAGTTTGATTTGAAGGAGAAAAACTGAAGAAAGCAAGGGTGTGGATGAAGTTACTGTGAAGTGCTCCAGCTGAGATTCCTGTCGTGATTGCAGTTATGTACTAACTGCGGTTTGTGGTGACTGGAAGCCTGGTTCCATGGGGTTCACGTGGAACATTGGGGAAGATTCGAATTCCAGTCACATTAGTAGGCTTAAATCCACAGCTTCACACTGTGAATATCATAGCCACACGCTGTCAGCGTAAGCCTGTGAACCGGTCCTCCTGTCCAGCTGAGGTGAACTTCTGCTTTTTCTCTGCATCAGGTCATCCATTTCCTCTCTCTGCAGCCCTCCCTGTCACATGTAGTTGTTAACCACCCCAGACAGTGTTTTTGAGCCAGCGTAGCTCGGGCTGGTTTGCACGCATTGTCTGGAGAACCCCCAGTGCACTGTCACCCTGTAGCCCACGGGCCCCTGAAAGCACCCTTCTCTTTCTGCCTCTGCAGACCCACAAACCGCTGTCACCACAGCTGCCTAGAATAGAGACTTTACCCATGTTTTTAAATGCCTATATTTTTATTTCCTTATCTCAGGAGCTTGAAAATGACCAGATAAAGTGTATTAGCTGCTGCTTACTGAATCTTAACTATCCGTGTTTGAACCATTAACCGACCAATGATTTCATCAATTATGCTTCGTTACTAATTACTCATTTAGGTAGAAATATCTCCTGAGGACACGAGAGAGTACAGACTTTATCTATAGTATGTTGTGTTGGGAGACTCGTCGGGTACATCTGGGCTTCCTGCCAGTACACAGCTTCATGAAACATTACTTCGAAATAATGGCTTTGAAAACTTCGCAGTGATCACTAATTGCACCTAATATCTCGAAGGGTACATGTACGTTTGTGCTGTTACATGCTTCCTTTTTATGGCAGGATGCCACAAATTTTTATCCACATTATGAAGATTAATAGATGACTATTGATTGTGTCACCCTAGGCTGACATCAGGGTTTCACCTGTGTCTGACAGCTGGCCAGCGCCCTCCGTCTTTGCTGTTACAGATGATTCTAAAGCTTCATGCAAGAATTCTCAGAAACCTCAAGATGATGAAAATACATTTCCTCACACACATAGAATGCTCTTGGTATTGATTACTTGCCATTGCGCATTTATCGTGTGCCCACTGAATGCGTATGTGCACAGAATTCTAGATATTCACACTCCTGTCTTTTTACAGTTGGTTCATACTTTACTGTGAGCCTGAAAGTACAGCTCATCTTCCTAGCACACCTTCTGGTTCTTAATGTCTTAGGTAGAATGATTCTTACTTAGAATGTTAGCAGTTTCCATTTTATACTTTCGGAAACAAATTTTTCTTTCTGATTATTCATAACCAATCTAATCACTTCTGGATGTGGATTTGCATTTTTAGTCTATGGTCATTCATTTTTACTTTTAATCTTTTTAGTTTTATGTCCTTTTGTATTTTATTTGCCTTTTCAAGATGGCTTGAATTCCTTCCCTTTCTGGAATGAGGTTATGAATTAATTATTTGACAAAATATCTTTATTTACACCTGAGGAAATAGGTTGGTTTCATCTAAGAATAGTATTATATTATGACAATTAAATCTTAAAAGTTCTCTACACACACACAAATGAATGGTAACTATGTGCAATGATGAACGTGTTAAGTAACCTTTTTGTGATAATCATTTCACAGTATGTATATATATGAAATCATTACATTACACATCTTAAACTTACACAATGTTATATGTCAGTTATATCTCGATAAAACTAGGAAAATTGCATAAGAAATAACATTTAAAAAAGAAAATTAGATTTATGTTGCTTATTCACTCTTAAATATAGCAGAATTGCTTCATCATATTCACTCAGAGCTTTTTTTTAATCTATTTCCAGTCCTGTATTTACTTTCCTTTCATTGTTATTGTACTTCCTTTGATTTTTTCAGCATTTTCTTTTTCTGTCTTCCTTCCTTTTTTGGCTTCTGTTGGTCCATATTAACACATTTTTTAAAGGCACTTTAGTTTTTATTAGTTATGCGTATACATGAAGAACTGAATAGTTTTCCAGTGAAAAGCATTAGCCTCTCATTTCTTTTCCACTTTCATTTCCTGTTCCAACTCTTTCAGTGTATGCTTTTGGTGTTTACTGCTGTATCTTGCAATCATTTGCTTATACTGCTACTACTTATTTTTTTAAATCTATTTATTAGTTTTAGGCCTTATCTATTGATTTCCCATGAAAGATGAGTTTTCTTTCATATCCCTTAACCTATTTATATATTTTGAACCCCTTTCCTCCCCAATATTAAAATTAAAATTTGATTAGGTAATATATATATTCACATTTTATACATAATATTTCTCTGTAAATGTTTTTATTGCTAAGCCATGTAGTATGTTATAGTACTTTTCTTGCACAGCTTCTCGTATTTTTACTGTTAATGCTTAAAGTTTTTTTGTTTAGTTTTTTTGTGTTCTTTTCATTAATTCTTCCCTGAAACTTCTCCAATTATGTAAATATTCATCTCAGTATACTGATATATATTAGCTGTTCTACCACTTCTCTCCTTTTAAAGATGCAGAGATGTATTTGTTTTATTTTGTCATCTTTAATGAGACGCTTCCTTTCATCGTAGAACAGTGCTAGAAAAATACTAAGGAACTATGCAACCAGGTGAGGACTCTTGAAGCTTCATGATAACACAGAAGTCTCATTTAATGTAATAGTTCTTTTACGAGTCTCTTTTGTGTCTTGTACTTATAGGAAAGGAACCACTTTATTTGCTAATTTTCATAGAAAACAGAAGCCCTGTTTTATGGTCATTAATCCTTAATCTGTAAATTGGGCAGATAATCTTTTACTCTGTGATTGGTTGAAATTATATTGAATTCAGTTTCATGGGGAGGAATTAAGTTAATGAACTACTCATTCTTATTAAAAGGTAAAAATGTAAGATTTTAGTTCTGCCTAATGTTTGTCAGACTGTGCCATTGTTTATCTGCAGTGCGTTGTAGCCACCATTGCTTTTGGAATGGGCATTAACAAAGCCGACGTTCGCAAGATCATTCATTACGGTGCTCCCAAGGAAATGGAATCGTATTACCAGGAGATCGGTAGAGCTGGCCGGGATGGACTTCCCAGTTCTTGTCACGTCCTCTGGGCTCCAGCAGACATGAACCTAAATAGGTACAAGCATGTATTTCAAGCTTGCAGACTTTTTTTCTTCTTTTCATATATGCTTTGAGAGCATTTGAGGCAGCATCCAGAATTCCAAGTAATGTATTTTAAGTGCATTTAAAGCAAAACAGAACAGAGGACATCTGAGAACACTTGTGGTGAGTGCTTCTACCCAGAGAAGACGACCTGCCTCAACCACCCCTTATTTAGTGAGAAGAATGAACTAAGTCAGGACTATACTGGAAATGTAACATAGGTCCCATAGTCACAGAACCATACAACTATGGATATTAGGGTTTATTTTACTATTCTCTTCTAGTGCTTGACAATTTCAATAATTAGAAGTTTTTTTTAAAAAAAGACCATGCAAATATATATAAAATTACAATTTTGTTAAGTGCTCTGAAGGAAAGTTGCATTGAGTTGTGAGTACATAATACAGTGTGTGTTTACCACGGCGAGGAGGTCAAGTATGTCCTCCCTCAGGAAGTGATGGGATAAACTGAGATCTGAAAGAAGAATTGGGGATTAATTAGGTGAAAAAGTGTTTGCTATAAATTTTAAACTCTTCCTTCTAAGAGCAGTCCATAGCTTTTGCTTCTTAACATAGGGTTAATAAAACCATCCTCTTAAACACAACACTTACTATTTTCCACTTGATGCTGGTGTCCATGTAAAGTTTTTAATAACTAATTTAAAATATTTGGTGTAGAATACAGCTCTGCATGCTGCTACTAAGTTTGGGATTGTAGGAAACCTGAGTGGATTCTTATCAGTTCTCATTTTATTTGGGCTTTGTGCTGAAGGCGCTGAAGACTTTGCCTGAGTTTTGATATAGTGGCTTTGCTGATTCATCCACAGAGATAGTTCCTGTGTTTCTGGGTCTCAAAAGATGCTTTAAGTGGATTTCTCATTAAGATTTATAGGAAGCAACAGTGATTAGTAATAAAAGAGTGGTGCCAGAAAACCCATACTTGAGTGTTTAGTATAGACAGGTTATTCTTGGTATCCCCCCTAAGGGAAATAGAAACTAAGGTTAACCAGGATGAAAAAGACTTCAGTAAGGTTTGAGGATGTATCTGTGTTATACTGATGACAGACCTCTTCCATTAGAAAAATAAAAAGTTTCAGAATAAATGGAGTTGCTGGTTCTCACCTGAAAAGGTCACTGTGACTCACCAAATGTTTTGAGTCTGTACTACGCCGGAGTCCTGTGAGAGAGTCAACTTGTTCAGTCATCTCTGTAAATGTGTAATTTTATATTTCTTTTTTCTTTTTTTAAAATTAATTTTATATTTCTCATTGCAGAAGCCAAACCATCGGCAAAGTCTCAATGTCTGCATTTGCTATTGTTTTAATCAGACTCAGTAGTTATTGTCATTTTTAAGGAAATAATTTGTAAATTAATTTCAATTTAATAAGCCTTCCACTGGCTCCAACTGATTCCTATTTATGATATTTTTAGAAATTTTCTTCTTTTTCAGCTTGTTTTTATTCTGTAAAATTTTGTAGTTTAATTATTGTAATAGTCTCAAAAGAAAAATAAATATTTATTCGATCTGATGGTAGAGACTTATAATTTTTTCTCAGATATGTTACTGACACCGAGAAGATTAGCTAAATGTAGATCATCTGAACCAATATAAGAGAGGACCTGAAGAAATATGTAAGAGATTTTGTTCTTGGAGTGTAGGCATATATTTTCTTTGTTCTTCTGAGAAGGAGGTGAGCTCAATGAACAAACTACAGCTAAAAAAGAACTAATTTTCAGCCCGTTATCTAGGAAGGAGGAGATCGGATGCTAACCTGGGACCAGAGTCAACAGTTGGAAGAGGCTTTTAGGAAATTACAGGCACACCTCGTTTTATTGCACTTCGCTTTATTGCGCTTCACAGATGTTGTGTTTTTTACAAAATTGAAAGCAAGACCCTCCACCAGCAAAAAGATTATGACTTACTTTATTGCAATACTCACTTTATAGTGGTGGTCTGGAAATGAACTTGCGATATCTCCAAGGTATGCCTGTATATAGAAGTGGTGTCAGATGATGAGAATGTTTTTGAGTAAGAGATCATTTGTGTGTTCATACTCTCCAGAAGTCACTGAACTGGATTCCCTGGTGGTGTCATCCTTGAGAATTGTGCAGAGGTATTTTTATCAGGCAGAAGTTTGGATAGTCAGAGTACACGTAGGTGAGGTTTGTTTTGATGATGATCAGTAGTATCACCTAGATCTTGTAGGTAAATCATTGTTTTCTTTTGAAATACCTGAAATATATTCAGCTCAGACTTCTGTTTATTCTTGGAAAGATATGTAAGGCTGTTTGGGAGATTGTCATCATATGATGGATTCACAAAATTTCTTCACAGTAACTAGTATAAGCAGGAGGAGTTACAGCAGCATGAACTTTACAACAAACACACAGTCTTTAGAGTTACTTAACCATTTTAAATAACTGTAATAATACAGGGAAAACATCAGTTGTAGTTGTCTGAGGAAGGAACTTAATTCTGATACCTTACATCCCATAACATCCTGTAATACAAGAGATAGTTTCGGAGGGCTGAGATATGCTTGGAAGAGCTAAGAGGAATCTAGGCTCATATTCACATCATGAGCCTTTTTCAGGATTCCTTACATAGATGCTTTTAGTTTTGCATATAAAATAAAGCAAAATAAAGAATAACCTTTAACTGGGAAAAGGTGAAAATTCATGTATAGCAGAAAGATTGCCCAAAAGCATGTAGCGTATAAGTCATAATGAATTGATTTGATGAATTGATTCAAAGTGAATAACTTTAGGGTTTATAAAATTTTTTCAAAGACAGCTAGAAAATTGATGCTTAGACACAGGTAGAATTCTTTCATCAAAACTCAGAAAAATACTTGCCTCTGTGAGGCGCATTGACTAGGAAGAGGCACATAATTTTCTGGAATGATAGAAATGTTCTGTATCTTGAGAGGGGTATGACGTTATAGGTTATGAAAAATAAACAGTAAGTAAATAAAAAATCGCTAATGTAATTTTACATATTCTTGGGATTTTTCAATTGACAGGCAGCGCCTTAATGAGCTACAAAAAGAAGCATTTCGATTATACAAATTAAAGATGGTGGCCAAGATGGAAAAATATCTTCGGTCCAGCAGATGTAGGCGGCAGTATGTATCTCTTTCTTTACATCGGTTGATCACGTAGACTTATGGGTGGTGGTCTTTTAAGAAGAAAGTTTTACAAAATAATTAGAAATATTTAGAAAGGATATTTCACTGGAATTGCATATGGACTGAATTTGTAAGGCAAATTTCTTTTTTGCCTCAGTAAACCAAAGCCAAATAATGAGGTCCCAAGTGAACCAATTAATGATGATTTCGCCTCATTATTTTCAGCAATGAATTTAACATATATGTTTTTGTTCTTTTATTTAATTTTAAATTTTCTCTTGGGTAGAATCATCTTGTCTCATTTTGAAGACAAACAACTACGAAAGGCCTCCGTGGGTATTATGGGAACTGAAAACTGCTGTGATAATTGCAAGTTCAGGTAAAGAGTTCTCCTTCTAGATGGACATTCTAAAAGTCTCTTTCTGTTCCTTTGCAAATGCTTCTTAATTGAATTTTTGGTGAATGATATGTATTACAGGTTTTTTAAACAAAATTCAAAATTTGTTTATTTAAATAGAAAACAAAGCAAACAATATTAGAGTATTTTGCCTTATAAAAAGACAAAATAATAAAGTGTAAGGCCTAAATCTAAACATACCAATAGTTACATTAAATGTAAATGATCTAAAATACCATTTAAAGTGGACATTATTAGGATTGGTTTAAAAATATGACCCTACTTTATGCTGTCCGTAAGAAATCTACCACAGCTATATGGGTAAGGTAAAAAATGAAGGGACAGCCCTGGCCAGTAGGTGGTTTGGTTGGTTGGAACGTCATCCCAGGCACCAAAAACACTGAGTTTGATTCCCTGTCAGCACGCACACCTAGGTTTCAGGTTTGATCCCCGGTACAGGTGCATACGGGAGGCAGCCAGTCAACCTTTCTCTCTCACTTTGATGTTTCTCTCTCACTTTGATGTTTCTCTCTCTCTTCCCCCTTCCTCTTTCTCTAAAATTGATAATATAAAATATCCTTGGGCGAGGATTAAAAATAAAAATAAAGTAAAAGGATAAAACTAATACCATGAAAACACGGATGGAAACAAGATGAGTTGTTATTTTAATATCAGACAATGGAGATTTTGGAGAAAGAATATAATCAGAGATAAATAAGGACATTACATGATGACCACCTGTATCGTTCAGGTTTCTCCAGAGAAACACACACACACACACACACACACACACACAGAGAAAATATTTAAGGAAGTTGCTCATGTAATTTTGGGGGTTGGCAAGCTGGCAGGCTGGAAAGTTGGGCAGGATTTCTGTGTTCACCGTCTTGAGTCACAATTCCTTGTTCTCCCGCAGACCTCAGTCTTTGCTCTTTTGGGCCTTCATGTGATTGCATGAGACCCCTCACATTATTAAGGGCAGTTTTCTTTATTCACAGCAGCTGATTGTAAATGTTAATCACCTCTACAAAATACCTTTATAGCAGCAACCACATTAGACTTGGACCAAGCAACTGAGTGCCAGAGTGTATCTAAGTTGACACATAAAGTTAGTGATTGTATCTAAGAACACATAATCCCAAGTGTGTATATATTTAACAAAAGAACTGAGAATTGAAAGTAGAAATAGAGAAGTCCACAATTACGGTTGGTGACTTCAACATCTTATCTCAGTAGTTAATAGAACTAGTAGACAAAATCAGTGAGGCGATAGGAGAGATGGACAGGACTATCAACAGACTGGGCCTAATTAACTTTTATCGACCACCCCTCCCAACAGCAGCAGAATACACATTCTTTTCAGGTGCAGATGTAATGTTCACAAATGTGGACCTTATTCTGGGTCAAAAAGAATTGTACTCATAGAATATGTTGTCTGGCTATAATGCAATGAAACTAGAAATCAGTAACAAAGTAACAGGGACGTCTTCAAACACTTGGAAATTAACACACTACTAATAATTCATGAGTCAAAGAGGAATTCTCAGGGTGAATCAGAAGGTATTTGAACTGAATGAAATGAAAATGTAAAATGCAAGACACCCTGCTGAAGAAATACTTATAGGGAAATTTGGAGCATTACATACTCTAGCAGAAGAAAAGTTTCCAGTCAGTAATTAAGTTTCCACTTTAGGAATTAAATAAAAGGAAAGTAAGCTAAAAGGAAGCAGAAGGAAGGAAATAAGAGAGTATAAGAGTATAAGTCAATGAAATAGAAAACTGAAAAGCAACAGAGAAAACCAATGATGCCCAAGGTTCATTGTTTGAACATGTCAATAAAAGTGATAGAAACTTCTATCAAAAAGGAGACACATTACCAATATCAGGAATAAAAGGAATTTCACTGCAGACCCAGTAGACATTAAAGTGTAATAAGGAAGCACTATGAATAACTCAGTGCATGTACATTTAATAATTTAGAGGAAATGGAGTAATTCCTCATAACCTCAAGCTAACGAAACTTAGCCACAGTGAAATACAATAGATAACCTGAATAGTTTCCAACTGTTAAGGAAACTGGGTCCGTGTTCAAAACCTGTGAAAGTAAATTCTCTAGCCCAAATGGTTTCAACAGCAAATTATACCAACATTTACAAGAAGAAATAATGCCATTTCTACAGTGTGATTCCATTTATATGGTACTCTCTCTAACATAAGACTATCCTGTAGGGGCCTGGTTCGTTTAGCTCACTGGATTGAGTGCTGACCTGTGAACCGAAAGGCTGCTGGTTCAATTCCCAGTCAGGGCACATGCCTGGGTTATGGGCCAAATACCCACTTGGGGGTGTGCGAGAGGCAACTGATTGATATTTCTCATGCACATCGATGTTTCTCTGCCTCTCTTTCTCCCTCCCTTCCTTTCTCTCTAATAAATAAAATCTTTTTTTTTTTTTTTAAAGACTACACTGTAGGGATGAAGAAAAGATCAGTGGTTGTCAGAGGTTCTAGGGAAGGCGAAGGTGTGATTACAAAGGAATTGTGTGAGGGAGGATTTTGCAGTGATGGACTTGTTGTGTGTCCTGATTGTGGTTGTGTTAGCTGTTGTGAGGGTAGCCGATGAATCCATGCAGGAGACTTCATGGATGTGTCTACACTTGTAAAACTTTACACACCCAGAGACCTACAGTCAATTTCACTGCCGTGTATGGATTGAAAAACAAAAACAAGAACAAATGGTGTACCTAGTTGAATGAGCTGCGTACCTAGCTGTGGTAGTTGTATTCCTGTTAGACAAACCAGGTGTCACAGGATGGAGATGTTCAGTAACAGATGGTTGCTTCACCGAGGGGATGGGCTTGGTCTTCGTACCTTAAAAAAAACCCCACAAAAACAACTGTACAAATGTATAAAGCGCAAATTGACAGACTGGCTGGAAGAAATCAACAAATATACTGTCAAAAGTAGAAGAGTGTGATATAAACTTTTAGTTGTTGGTAGGTTAGGCAATCAAAAAATTAATAAGCTATTGAAAATTCAGTCGACATACAAACACGTTTGATTTATCAGACACATCATGTATAGAACCTTGCACCAAGCAGTTAGAACAGTGTATCTCAAACGTCCTTCTTCACGCCTACCCAGTGAGTGATGGCACCTGTACAGCACCCGAGGCTAGTTCAGTCTCAGTTCTGCCCAGAACCCTGCGTCTCAGTGATTAACCTTCAATGTAAACCTGTATACATTGGCAGTGCACCGGCTGGGAAGCACTGAATTAGAAACTATTTCTTACATATACATGGACTATTTATTTTAAAAAATTGGCTGTGTGTTAGAGCAGGGGTTGGCAACCTCTGCATGTGGACCACACTTGCTGCCTGAGTTTGTGACTGAGGTTTTCTTGGGGCACAGCCGTTTATGTGTTTTCTGTGGCTGTTTTGAAGAGTTGAGCTGAGTAGCCCCGACATGGAGCTCGTACGGCTGACAAAGCCTAAACTGTTTACTCTTTGACCCTGTATTAAAAAGTTTTTTGACCCTTGTACTAGACTGTACCTGATCTCAAAAGTTTTCAGTGGTTGGAGTCAGACACACCACATTTTCTTCAGAGTGCAGTTGAGTTAGAAGCAGTTGGAGGATCAACACATTCTCATTCAATTTGAAATTGAAAATAACACTTTAAAATAACTCATCGATTAGAGAAAATATCAAACTGAAAATTAAAACATTTTTAAAACCTTGTGATAATTACAATAATATACACGAATACTTACAAGATACAGCATAGGTGGTACTTTGTGGGAATTTAAATACTTATGTTAGAAAAGGAAATTAATGAAATAAATATCCGGCTAAAGAAGTTAGGATAATAAACCTAAACATAGTCTTTTCCCCCCTAAACACATTGTATCTGGAATACTAAACATATTATTGCCATTTCAAAGATATTTATTATAAAGAAAGCAATTGAATTGGGTAGTTGAACAGTATCAGGTCATTGATTTTCTCTAAGGAGCCCTTTTGTTCTCAGCCTGCTTTAAAGGATTCGCATTTGTATTAATGACTATTTCAAATCTGCCTGAAGGATGGCTTAGGAATTTAACTTCTAAAAATGACTTAAATGAGACATTTATAATCTCTGTGTCATATTTTGCAATCATTAGAGTTAAACCAAAAATTTATTGCATAGGTGATTTGTTTTTAAGTTTAAAAAAATTTGGTTTTGGCACCAAACCTTTTCTTCTACCATAACCAAACACTGAGATCCAGTATTTATATGATTAGTAATCAAGCTGTAATTCTGTTCTCAGACTGCATGAACTTCTTTTTCCTCTGTCTGTGGTCTAGGTACCTCCTGTGAGACTTGGGTTCGAGGGCATTGGGGTTGAGAACTGCCAGTATAGCATACCTGTGATGCTGTGTTGTTGTCTGTATTTCATGTTTTACATACTTTACATACTCTTGGCTGTAATGAACCTTATTTGTAGCTTCTGAAGCAGTTGGCACGTTTGAGATTTTTTTACTTGGCTAATTATTACATCTTTTTGGTTCTAACGGTATGTGTTCGAGCTAAGCCTTCTAACACACTGTTTGTATTTAGATTGGATCATTGCTTAGTCATCGATGACTCAGATGATGTGTCTTGGGACTTTGGGCCACAAGCATTCCAGCTGTTATCTGCCATCAGCGTCTTAGGAGAAATGTTTGGAATTGGGGTTCCAATTTTATTTCTCCGAGGATCTGTAAGTATATCTGTGAATCACTGCCACAGTTCTTTGATTCCTGCTGCACTTTCCTTCAGAGGTCTGCTGCCTTAATAATTGTGGCTTTGGCTTTAGATGAGTTATTAGAAACTTGGAGAGTCATATGGAGTTCCAGTTAAAGACCGTGTTCGTTACTTTTGACAGAAGCTGCGTATATCACAGCTACTGCTGTTTTCATATTTCAAGCTCATGTTCGGCTCTGAACCTCAGCCTGGAAGCAGTTTTATTACATTGCAGTTGGATAATCCCTAGACTAGTTTTTCTTAGGATAATTAAGAAAAGTTAACTTTCATTGTGTCAAGGAACAAGTAGAACAAAATTATATCTTTTGGTGTCCTGGAAAGTAACAAATTCTTTGAATAAAACTTTAATCTTGGTGATTATTTGTAAAAACAATATTTGGCACTATATTTTTTCTTTCCTTCTATTTTGTTTATCAGAAGCATTTAGAATCCTAAGGAAGTTTTATTTTTATTTGTTTTACCAATAAACAGTCATTTTAGCTACTTTTTTGGAGCAATTAATGTGCCAGTTATTATGTTAACAAATGCAGGTAAATATAAATAGTATACAACCCTTAACAGTTAAGCTTTTTCTGTAGTCCTTTTATTTATATGATTCTATTCCTGATTTAGGAGTCTGTAAAGCAAAGCTAAATATTGTATATTGACATTGGTTAAATAAATCAAAAGTGGAATAGAATCCTTTGCAAATATGTATATTTATTAAAAATGCACTTAAAACTAGAGATTAATATTCTCACTTTGAATGTAGAATTTTAAAAATTAGGTAAGCATTTATTTGTTAAATACTTGAGCTTCATGTAAATATTTTTTGAGTTTTTATTTTGCTTAGAAAGAAACAGATTAAATTAGTTATAAATATTTTTAATGAAATATATTGAGATCATGTTAACTATTTGGGTACTGAATAAAAATTTTTTTTTAATCACAAGTTTGATTAGAAATTGAATAATAATGTTACCTAAGGAACTTGATTTTAGCTGGGATGAGTTCTATTTTTTCTTATAAAAAGAATTTAAATTGCAAGCGATAGATTAAATATAATTTAGATCTATGAAAATTTTCTGTCATCTTCAAAAACTGTGTATCCCAGTTGAATGTGTAATTTATAAAAAATTATCCTTGTTTTAATTTGGTGTAATCCAGTAGTATCCAGTGTCAACAAATAAGTGTTAGTGGGCTCCTAGACCAACTCGAACTGGTCACAAGAGGGATCAGATTTCACCTATTATTGGAAAACCAAGTCAGACCGCGGATACTGACAGTCTCTATTGGGAGTCCTCAAATTAAGAAGTTTATTCTTTGTGAAATTGTATACTACCCTTGCTAGATAAAAGTGTAAAACTTTTTAAAAATACCACTTAATGAACATTTGTGGACATTAACTACAGTGAAAATAAGGCGAGTTTTTTTCCCCCTTCTATTTCAGTAATCTTGGCATCTACTGGGATATTGTTATAAAATTTGTCATTGTACTTCCTTTGGGGATTAAGGAAATCGGCCATGTTAACTAATTTAGGCGAAATTAGTATCTTTGTAGATAATTTTGATCTATAAGGTGGTAAATATCTTAAACTAGGGATTCTTGGAGTTTATGTAAAGAGATAATGTTTGTATGTCTATATAACAGATATAATTTCAGCAGTGCATGATTCTCCTTTCTGACACAAGATTTTCTAAATTGTATAAATGATTGTGCAGCCCATCCAGGTATTTGTGAATGGAGTTTAAAATTTTGTTTTTGAAGCACAAATTTAGTTAGGAATTAAATAGTAGAAATGTTGCCCCAGGAACTTTGTTTAGCGTTCTAAACAGCTCACCACAGAACTATCTTTAAATATTTATGTGAAAAAGTGGTAAGATATGCAGGTATCTTAATTTTATAGATTAGAAATCGGAAACACAGCCACTAATTTGCATTACTGGGAGACGATATGCAACCTCTTTCCTGATGGAATTTACAACAGTGAGCAGGAACAGTCAGGAGGGCTTTCCTTCCAACTCTGGGAGCCACTCTGCCTGAACCTGCTGTGATCGGGATCCGCAAAGTGGCTGCTTCGTGATACTTAGGAGGCTAGTACTTACACACTGGACTCTTTGCTAACACTTTCTCAAAAAAAGCTAACCAACCCACCGTCACGCCCCTGCAAAAATAGCGGAGGAGCGGCCCTGCCTCACTTTCTGGTTAAAGATGCCCCGTAAATGCCTCTGATTAGTGGAACTTAAGTCATATTCAGGATGCTAGTGGAAAGGGAGTTTGAAAAATTGTGTTTGTAACTTCCCAGAGTCTGTGGTAGAAGTTAGACTGGATGAAAGTTAGAATGGCCCTTCAATTACAATCTGCCATATTCGCTGTGGATACATTAGAAAGGAGCAATTTTCCATAAAGCTGTATGTTCATACACTACTACATACATTTGAAAGTAGTATTTAAATGTGTGGGATGAATGAAAGAGGTAGTAAGAGGGCAAACTGGATAAAAAATAGAGTGTGAAGGTGGGCCGGGTCATCTCCATTAGAGGACAAGAGAATTGCATGTGGCAGACCAGCTTCCTCTGCATTCCCAGAACTTGATGGCTATGAAGAGTCTCCCACTGAAGTCCTCTCTTGACTGAGGATGAAATGTCTCACAAGTTGGTTCAGCAGCAGCTGTTTAGCATGCACCTGCTCCTCCTGGTATGTCTGAGTGAAGCAGCTGAATCAGAAATGATCGAGTAAACTCGCAGTGCAGCAGGAACAGCCACGCGGTGGAAACTGAATTGTTGACCTGCACTCACGGATTCCTCGCTGTTGGGTTGCACTGCCCTTGACATCCATGCTTCTAGTCTGGAGCTGTAGATTATGACTGCGGCTCTCAAACGATAATGTATGTTCCTAAAAGGTCTAACGAGAGGAGGTTAAATGTTCCTAACATATCCAAACCTGTGCATTGAGGAATGCTTATGAATTATATGTGAGGTTTCCTGCCACTACTTTTAAGACACAAAAGAAGCACTATCTTGATTATATATTTATTTGTGACTTAAGTATTCAGAGCAAGTAGGATGGATAAAAATTTTGTAGACTTTTAAAGCTGAAATTCCATGTTAAATACAAAGAACCAGTAAACAGTTTTGTGTTTTATTTAGTCTCTTTGATTAAATCAGCATTTTTAGGTACCGATTTTTATTCTTCACTTCAGACGTCACAGCGTCTTCCGGATCATTACCGCACTCACAGATTGTTTGGCTCCGGCAAGGAGCAGACGGTGAGTTGGTGGAGGACTCTGTCCCATCAGCTCAAGGCTGAGGGGTTCCTGGTGGAAGTTCCTGGGCGTGGCAAGTTCATAAAGATCTGCACCCTGACAAAAAAGGTAAGCAGAGTAGAAGTCTGCCTGTTTGATTTAACTATTCTCCGTGTGCGTTAAAGGCTCTTCTTGTGTTCAACAGGGTAAAAACTGGCTTCATAAAGCCAGCACAGAATCTCCTCAGAGGCTTATCCTTCAGGCTAATGAAGAATTGTGTCCAAGGATGTTTCCTCCACCAAGGTGCATTTTTCAGCTTTGTTGTTGTAGTTGTTTTGTTTAAATGGTTCAAATTATATTCAGTTTACAGGTACCACACAGGTGAAATGGGGAACGATATTGTTTTGGCATATCTTTTTTAGTCATTTTGGGGTTATGGGCCCATGGGAGAAAGATAACTAATAGAACTTTTCTTGGTTGATAGGAAGTAGTTGAGAGTAACATTGATATTTAGAAAGCTCATTTCTCACTGACAAAAGAAACGACAGTGAGATCAATGTTGAAGATCACTCCATATACCTGATTTCCTTCTTGTGTGTGAAATGTGGGACAGGAATACACTGTTGCCTACTTCTTAACACCTTTACATGTTACCAATCATTTATCAGATTTTTTTAAAAAATTGAGATATAATTGACATAACAATGTATAAGTCTTAAGCGTATAATGTGTTGGTTTGATACATGAATCTATTGCAGTATGATTGCCAGAGAAGCCATAATTCTTTTTTGTGTTGAGAAAAATTACGATCTTGTCTCTTAGCAACTTTGAAGTCATAATGTACTATTGTTGACTGTAATCACTCTGTTGTACATTAGATTATCAGTTTTTGTTTTAAACTCAAAAAACTTGGAACAGTTTTAAACTTAAACTTTAAAGAGTTTAAAATATTCTTTCCAGAGCTTTTTCTGAAAAAATAAATACATTTTCAGATCAGTTTTAAAAGTAATATAATCTCACCTGCCTCTCTGATTGTAGAGATACGACTCGCATATTAGATATTTATTACCTTTTAACATTTGCCTGATCGTTTTCCAGTTCTGGAACTGCATCTTCAGGCACCGCACAGTGTTTGTCCCATCAAGTACCGATTGAATTCACTGCAGAGAGGAAGGTTTGTTTTTATTAAAGAAGTGGTTCTTGTTTCATGTTTTGTTGACATAAGTTTTATTTAAAATTTTTATTACGTAGTTTAATTTCCCTCCAATTAAAGGAGATAGTGCCATATATAACAACATAAAATATGGAAACAGAGGTGATATAAACAATAAAATGTACAGTATGTGATTTTTAAAAAACTTTATTTATTATAATCTTTAGAGGGGAAGGGGAGGAGAGAGGGAGAGAAATATCAACATATGGTTGCCTCTTGTAGGTCCCCTGCTGGGAACTAGCCTGCAACCCAGGCATATGCCCCGAATGGGAATCGAACCACGATTCTCTGGTTTACAGGCCGGAGCTCAATCCACTGAGCTACACCAGCCAGGGCAGTATATGATTTTTGAGGTTAATAGAAACAGAAGTACTTGAGAAAGCAACTTAGTTTCATTCTTTTAAACCTGTTTTGTAACTCCTTTGGCTTGGAGGGTTTTTTACATATTATGATATGTAATAGTTGACAGAAAAATAAGACTGATTTCTAAGTGCTCTCATTAAAGTTACACACACACACACACACACACACACACACACACACACATTCTTGCTTCATGTTTGGAGTTTAGATAACTATTGCAGATTAAACACTAACCCACTGGCATTCTCTAGTTAATTAGAATACTGGGGTAATAGAAAAATGTGCAGAATTAAATTTTTTGGTGAATTTTTTCTGCTTTATCAATGTTATCCAGAATGTAATTGAATAATTTTTGTAACTTGGGTTCTTGTATGTCTCAAAGAATACTTTGGATCATATATTTTTTGTAGATTTGGGAGGAATGAGACATTATGTTGCATTTCTAACTATTTTTAGTTAACTTCTTATCAGATAATTTATACGGGAGCTTGGTTAGTCAGGGAAAATTGTCATTGTGAGGTGTTGTGTTTTAGAGGAAAATTGTCATTGTGAGACCTTATTTTCTTCATATTTAAAAGTTTTTTGAAACTTCTAATTTTTAAAAATGGACTTTTTGATGTTTAAAAGCAGTCTAACTTGGAGAAGATGTATTCCTACAAAGCATTTCATAAAATTTCTTCTGGAAGTAACATTCCTACAAAAAGGTACAGTTCAAAATTTTTATTTTCTATACTTACTTTATCAACACTTTTTTTCTTTCTTTCCTAAAGAGAAAGACCTGTGAGACATTTGACCATTTCATTGGTGGAAGGAAGTTGAAGCATAAGCCTCCAGTGTTATAATTATTAAAGCAGCCCTATAAAATAATAGTATAAATATTAATTTAATAGCTAATACTTCTGGGTATTATTGTTTACCAGGCTCTATGCTAATTGCTATAACATTTAGCTCATAAGAATTAAATGAGCTATAAGGATTAAATGAGCTATAACATTTTGTATGTAATAGCTCATTTAATTCTTACAACAACCTATGATTTAGCTACTATTGATATTTTTATCTTCATTTTATAGTTGAAGATACCTATGGTTAAGAAGTTAGCTAACATGCTCAAGGGCATACAACTGATGGAAGAGTGACTTTCAAATCTGTATCTGTCAACCTCTAGCGTCTAAATACTAATTATTTGTATTTGTGTGAAATATATATTCTCATCTAAACAATAATGAATTGTATTGGTATGACTATGTATTCTCGCTCACATTTTTAAAAAGGATTTTATGGCAACATAGAGAGGCATGCATTGGAGTTGGTAGAGAATAAAGGTGATGTACTGCAGGGGTGGGCGAAGGTAGGTTCACAGTTGTGAGTGCAGGAACACAGAGCTTGTTCTTGTGTTGTTTATTACTTACTGTATCATTTTCCACACAGGCCACTGTGAGCCGACTTTTGCCCACCTCTGTATTGTACTTTCAAGTTTAGTACATGACTTACTGACTTAATAAAAGTGAGGGGAGAGTAAAGAATTATAGAAGGCCTTAATATGGAGAATTTGAAAAACTTGTTTGGACTTACCGGCAAAGTAAATGGATTGTGTTTACACACTGTGTTAGATGAAAGTAAATTAATGTGCTGTAACACTCATTTTCTCATGATTTGCTCATTAGAAAATACTACTTATAATACCATGCTCAATACTACTTTGGATCTGATGGAAATATTTATAGTAACTGCAAACAGTTTCTTGTTGTTTGGATATATAGTATGTAATTGTGTTTTATGTAAACAAAAGGTTTAAGGAGTATACAAACAATGTATTCATTCAATATGTCGAAGTATTTCTTCATTTAAACATTTTGTGTTTTTACTAGGCATTTTCTTCGTGCCAGTTACTGTTCTAGGCATTGGGATTCTGTGGGGTATAATAGACGCATAGCCACTGGCCCTGCCACCTCCCCATCCCAAATGTATACTCTAGCAGAGGGATCCAACTTTTGGGCATCTCTGCACCACACTGGAAGAAGACGAGTTGTCTTGGGCCACACATTAAATACACCAACACTAACAAAAATTAATGAGCAAAATGAAGTTTCAAGTTAATTTATGATTTTGTGGTGGGCCGCATTCATAGCCATCCTGGGCTGCATACGGCCTGCGGGCTGCAGGTCGGACGCCCTGCATCTAGCGGGTGTGCAGTTGAGTAGTTGAGTTTAGAGATAGACACACTGGGTTTAAGGTACCTTCTGAGTGGTCCAGAAATTAATTTGAATATATGGGTTTAGTGTACAGAAGAAAGATGTTTACCTATTAGTAACTATTATTTTAAAGTTCATTTGCATTTTCATTAAAATCATACATGTGCATGGTTTTAAAGTCAGTTCATGCCTAGAGACACATAACAAAGTGTACCAGTTCAGCCTTTCCCGAACCCAGTTTGTGCTGTTCTATAGGAGCAGTCCCCCTGAAACACCCCGACTGGTTTCTCTGGTGTTTACCACCATTTCTAAGTGGCATGCTGAGATTACTGTTTTTTGACTTACCAGTTTTAGAAATTTTCTGTAGACATTCTGTAATGGTACATTAGGGTTTATCTCCCAGAGCCCCTTCCCTTCTTTCTCCTCCTTCATTTTATTATACTTCAGGTTTTGGTCACATTAATAATTTATTTTTACTTTATTATATCTACTCAAATGTTACATACTACTAAGCCAAACTGTGTTATTATGACCACCACTAACTTAATTTTCCTTTATGCTAATAATTGTCTTTTTTTAATCTTCTTTGCTTGGTTTATAGTGTTCCTTTTATTACTTTTTTTTCTATTTCCAGACTCTTTTTGTTTACTTTCTTAGAGAATGCCTTGACTTTATATTATATCCCATCCAATGAAATTTTCATTTTAGTTATCAAATTTTTGTTTTTTATGAACTATTTCTTGCTCTCTTTCTTCTTTCTTTAATATATAGTGATCTTTTTTTTTTTGTTTCATGGATACTATAACTCCACCTCTTTGGTTATATTCATTGTAGTTATTTTGAAGTTTTCTTCTTTGTACTTATAATAGCATTCATAGACAAAATATATTTTATTTAACATTTTTCACATATGTTTCTGCTTTGGGAACATGTTACCCAGAATTTTGCTGTTATGTATGGTGATAAAATTTATTTGTGAACTAATTTAAAATACCATTTTCAAATAGTTCATTAATATAAAGATTTCTATAGATGGTAAAATGAAGGTTAATATATTATTTCAAACAAATTTATAATTGTCTTGAGTAACCTGGTATTACTAGTGCTTTGCACTGGAGTTATCTGTCCTTGGGTTCAACTTTAGTTAATTTTCGCAATAGCATATGATCATTGTGAAAATGAAATCTTCCTTTACATACAGATTTTTGAATTCTTGCAACAGAGAAATTTATAAACCAGTCTTCAATAACAAACATGTTCTCCTCTTTAATCTCCCAACGGAAATTTACTTAAATTTATCATCTTTCATATAAGCCGTTCTATACAATTTCACTTTTATAACATTTCCTCTTTATAATTAATCAGAGAAATACTGCTTATAGAAATTGGTTTTCTATGTAGCTTGTGGCCTAGTACCTTTCATAACATGTTGTTTGCTAATTGGGTGTTATTTATCCTTTTTTTTAGGAGTCAAAAGCAAAATTACTTCTTTGGCTTATTTTTATTTCATTTCGAAGAATATTGTGAATAATTTGATTAATCTCATGCTGATGTTCCCTACCAACTAAAATTGATGATTCATGCTGATGTTCCCTACCAACTAAAATTGATGATATCTCAGCAAAGAATCATAGATTATATTCTTCTTGGCTAAAAAAAATATCTTACTTCTGTGTAGATAGTACTCCTATCTATAGGAGTTCTTTCCTAGGAGACCGCCACTCCTGCCTGTGTTCTTTGTCCAAGTGTCTTTTAGACATGTTCCTTGATGACCCTTTCCCTTCTCTACCTATTATCCCCCTCCGCCCTCCCCTCTGGTTACTGTCAGTTCTTTATTTCAATGTCTCTGGTTCTATTTTGCTCGCTTGTTTGCTCCATTGATTAGGTTCCACTTATAGGTGAGATCGTATGGTATTTTTCTTTCACCACTGGCTTATTTCACTTAGCATAATGCTCTCCAGTTCCATCCATGCTAGGAATGCCTTGTTTTTTTTCTGCTGCATAGAATTCCATTGTGTAAATGTACCACAGTTTTTTGATCCACTCATTTACTGATGGGCACTTAAGCTGTTCCCAGCACTTGGCTATTTTAAATTGTGCTCCTATGAACATTGGGGTGCATAGGTTCTTTTGAATTGGTGTTTTGGGATAGTTAGGGTATAATCCCAGCAGTAGAATTGCTGGGTCAAAAGGTAGTTCCATTTTTAGTTTTCTGAGGGAATTCCATACTGTTTTCCACAGTGGCTGCACCCGTCTGCATTCCTACCAACAATGTACTAGAATTCTTTTTTCTCCACAACCTCACCAGCACTTGTTTGTTGATTTGGTTGTGATGGCCATTCCCACTGGTATGATGTGGTATCTCATTGTGGTTTTAATTTGCATCTCTCTGATGGCTAGCGATGCTGAGCATCTTTTCATATGTCTCTGGGCCCTCTGTATGTCCTCCTTGCAGAAGTGTCTGTTCAAGTTTTTTGCCCATTTCTTAATTGGGTTGTTTTCCTGGAGAAGAGTCATGTGAGTTCTTTATATATTTTGGAGATCAAACTCTTGTCTGAGGTATCATTGGCAAATATATTTTTCTATATGGTTGGTTACTTTTTCCTTTTGCTGATATTTTCTTTAGCTATGCAGAAGCTTTTTAATTTGATGTAGACCCATTTATTTATTCTTTCTTTTATGTCCCTTGCTCTAGGGGACATATCAGTGAAAGTATTGCTACGTGGAATATCTGAAATTTTCCTGCCTATGTTCTCTTTTAAGACTTTTGTGGTGTTGCAGCTTATATTTAAGTCTTTTATCCATCTTGATTTTATTTTTGTGTATGGTGTAGGTTGGGGTATTTTCTTTCAAAGAATTTGGTTGAGGAGGAGGATGGGGCAAATGCTGTTAAGATTAAGTACTCCCATTTTTGATGAACTCAATTGTAATTTTAACTTACCACTGAAATGAATGTGTTTGACTCAAAATGTTTAAAATCTTGGCTGTCATATAAGTAACAACTGCCTTACTGGTATTGGGAAGAATAAATGTTAGTATAAGACCTGAAAAGACTGTCACCCTGGGACTGTTCTCATTTTGGGGTGAAATGAAAAATGAACTTGCAGAAGGAAATTTTTAAATCATTTATTATTTTTCAATATTTCAGCATCATGGTACAGTCACCAGGAAAATCTTACAAGTCTTCAGAACCTGTTATTTCAGCCAAGGAGCAGGAGACTCAGGTATGCCTTCTGTAAAAAGGCAGTCATTGTTGAGGGATGCTTATGATTCTATGCTTGCTTAAAATTCTGTTGCCAGTATTTTAAAAATTGTCCTTCAGTTAAGAGTCTGAGATGGAGCTTAGTTTATTTTTCACCCTAAGGAATAATGTAAAAGCTGAAGCTCTGGACATGAAGGACTGGATTTTTCTTAGTTCATTTTAAAAAATATTGAGTTGTTTCTTTGTTCTTTTTTCAGACTGTGCTATATGGCAAATTGATAGAAGCTAGACAGAAACATGCCCATAAATTGAACGTTCCTCCCGCTGTTCTGGCAACGAATAAGATACTGGTAGATATGGCCAAAATGAGGTAAATTATCTATTTGTTTCTGTTCTAACATAAGAGATTTATAAAACATATCTTAAGTGATAATAACGATGGCTCTAACAGTCCCATCTGTTGGATAGGACATCTGTCATATCCGCAGGTGACTTCTGAACCTTCCGTGCTGCTCCCAGTGATCTTTTCTCTGGTCTTTAGTCCCATATTTCTATGAGACTGAAAGTCCCATATTTCTATGGGACTAAAAGCCAGCTGTCTTCAGCACCCGATCCAGTGCGTACAAAAATTGGGCATAGTCCGCCACCGTCTGTACACAGATGTCCTGTGAATACTGAGGCCCTTCTTTCTGAATTCCTTGTTTTTGTTAGTCGTACCATGATGTTCCATTAGTCATACCATGATGTTCCAGTCAGGCATGTTCAAACCTCTGATGTTATTGTCACTTCTCTAACCTATCAGTACGTTCCCTTCTTACTCTTATTTAAATAGTGTTCAGACTTTTTCATTGAAATGTTTTTTGTGTGTCTGTCTCTGCCTTCGTCCCTCATTTTAGTGTCACTGTGTTAGTTTGGACTGTCACCCTTGGACTATCGCAAAAGCCATTTAACTGGTCACTTTTTCCACCTCCCTGTTTCATCGGATGTATGACTACCGGATTAATCTTTTTCATGTCTCACTTCTGTTTAATTAGTTTCCCACTATGTTAATTTCTTGAGCTTACAATTCCAGGCCCTTCATTTATAGACTTAAACCTACTCTTCCATCTGAGTCACAGAATTTTAAGTGGTTTGTCTTACTTGGGTTTTTGACCATTTGTTGAAGACTCCGTTTCAGTTTCCATACCCTTATTTAAAATACTGCTTCTGCCTCGTAGTTTCTTTGATTCCCCAACTCCTGTTAGGAAATTCTTTAAAATCTGGCTTTGTTATTATTTTCTCCATCAAGTCTTCCAGGTTCATATTAGCAAAGTAATTCCTCTCTCTGGAATTCATAAAGGACTTCTAGATACAAATTCGATGGTGTGGTGATTGCGGGGCGTGGGGAGGAGAGTGGGTGGAGGTGGAAGAGGGTATAAAGGTTGACAAATGGCAATGGAAAAAATACAATATTTTTTTTAAAAACCTTTGAAATTTTGAAAGGTGCTTTTATGGCCCTTATCACACAATGCTTTATTTATTTTTTTTGTCATTAGGAGCATACATATGCCATATCGTCTAGATTTTCCACTCTGGAAAACAGGAATGTGTTCCTCATCGTTTGTGCCTTTCGGAGCACCTAGCACAATGTCTAATAAACAACATGTAGTCAGTTAATATTTAGAAGAAATTATTTCCAAAGAATAGTTTCTCGATTTTATTTTTTTAAGCATTTAAAAAATTACTGTTATAGAATAGTAATGGAGATGTAAATATAGCATAGGAAATAGACTCAATAATATTGTGTGTGATTTCAGATGGGTACTAGGTTTATAAGAGTGAACACTTTGCAGGTTATATAAATGTCTAGTTACGTTTTACAACTGAAACTAGTATAGTGTATGTCAACTGTAGTCGAAAAATAAAAAATTATTTAAAAAATAGCTTATGTCACTTAATTTCATCCAAGAGATGTTTCAATTTTACATAGTACTTATAGCATATAATAATTATTTCATTAAAATAAATGTTCAAAGACCACACTGTAATATTAAGTGAACATATTTAAAGGAAAAGGAGTAATCATTAGGTTGACATATTTTTAGAAAGATAACATCATACAGTCTCTTGGATATTGGATAATATAAGAAATATTGAGTTAAGTTTATTGATATAGGTAAACACTTTATAAACACTACACAAGATTTTCTGAGTTTGTAGGCCTCTTAGTTGTCCTCAGTTAATACTTCATAATTTTTCTTTTCATAGTTATAAAAATAATAATGATAAGAGCAGTGATGGAGTAGAACATTAGCCTACTTATGATAATGGCCTGTTTAGCAGGGAGTACTGTGTTTTTGTGGTGATGGTGATGTTTTCATTCATAAATCACCACAACAGCTAAATATCAGCTCTCTTGCTGGAGTGGTAATGTTTCAGTGACTTACTGACTTTCAGTTGCTTTTTAATGGCAGACCGACTACAGATGGAAACGTGAAGAGGATCGAGGGTGTTTCCGAAGGCAAAGCTACGATGCTGGCCCCTCTGTTGGAAGTCATCAAACAGTTCTGTCAAACAAACAGTGTTCAGGTAAAATGCTGTGGTGTACGGGAGTTCTGACAGAATAAATATTTTTGACAATTTGAAAAATGCCCTTCAAAACCAACATTTTCTCCCTTTATTTTCCTTTCCTCACCAGGTACTTAGAAAATGAATTCAGATCATGTGTACAGTAGATCAGTTAATATGAACATGTTAGTTACCTAATTTTTATGATGTTACTAAAGTAATTGTCCAGGCTATGTAAGTCTTGGACTTGGAGGGTTGCTAACCCTCCATGTGATCTTCATTTCTATGGTTCTGCTCCTGATCTAGCTGTCCTCTTAGTTTGCTTTTGTTTTAGGTGTGGTTGTTAATAACTGTGAGTTTGCTGTCCTTTCACTGTTCATCTTTTGATTTACTGCTCTCGTGTTAATTTGCCAAGTGTTTTGATGTTCCTTAACCCTTTAGTCCCCCATTTACAGGTGCTTTCCTGATTTTGTCCCATAAACCCTGAATCTGTGTGCTTGCCAGTGTGACCCCTAGTGGTCGCATGCTGAGACCTTGCTGTAGGGGTGTCCGTTGCTGTATAGGCTGCACTGTAATCCTGAGGAATCTGGGTAATGCAGTTTGATTTTCAGCATTCCTAGAAATGGAAGGCCAGATTTGACTGTGTTAAGGCCTCCGATGGAAGCACTTTATTTTCATTCAATAAAAGATGTTCCTCTTTGGAAGTCTGGGTGCCTAGAAACAGCCCGGAGCCTGTAGGCCTTGTGGTGGAGTCCGGCTCTGCTCGCCGGGCTGCCGCTGCCCCAGGTGCCCGGAGCTGGTGCGCAGGCCGCCTCTCCGTTCAGGGGAGAATGAGTTGGTGTGGGTTCCTGTAAGCCAAGTTCCGCTGGATTTAACTCTTTCAGTTTAGTGTTGGTTCTCATCTTTTGGGAGGTAAAGTTGGCGTTTTGGAGGGAAACTTCATATATTTATGTGAACCCTACATCATACAATTCTGTCGTAACTGTCACTTGGCCTTTACCTTTCTTTCAGTCTTTAAAATAATTCTGCTTTTTCTTCATTGATCTTCTTTTTTAATCCCTTCTCCCTTTTTCCTTTTAAATGTCTTAATGAATTATATTTAAGGGTTTACATAATGCTTCAAGAATTGGCATTTATATGTATGCTCTCTAACCATGTGTGTGTAGTTATGACATTTTCCCTTAAGATACATTAGCAGAATTTGTGGTTATCGTTTATAAATTTGAATATTAATTATTATTTTTATTTATTTAATGTGCACTTCCAGGGGGTTAGGGGTCTTACTATTTAAAGAAAGAGTGGTCCATATTATAGTTCATTTTTTTATTCCCTCTTATTGGCTAAAGGGAAGACTATGAATTTATAGTTCTACAACCATGTTTATTATTACAGATATTTCATTAAAAACTTATTTCCTCTAGCCTTATTTTACCTTTTTAAATCAATATGTTAAAAAAAAAAACCCTTTTTGAACTCCTTACAAAAGGGTATTTTTGACTGTTTCCTAGATGTTTTATTTGTGTTGTATTTTTTGCCCTCGTGCCTACTGGTCACGGTGGTATCTGTCATTACACTGATACCGTTATTCACCATTTGTGCTCCGTGTACACTTTTGTAGACAGACCTCTTTTCAAGTACAAAACCACAGGAAGAGCAGAAGAAAAATCCGGTGGCGAAGAGCCAAGGGTGCCCGCTTTCGCCGTCCGCCGCCATCACGCACTCCTTGTTCCAGGACAGGAAGATGCCTTTGGTGAGTGTCGCTCTCCTGGTGGGGGGAATTTTTAAACTTACCCAAACCTACGTCTACTCAGCTTTTCAGTTGTTACAGTTGTGATTCGGGATCAATTTCTTCTAATTCTACAGTGTTTTTCATTTTACGTTTAATTTTAGAACGGAACGTCATTTTCTTTTTCTGCTAAGCCTACCTCTGTCAATTAGGTGAAAAGATAAAAAGAGCAAGTATAGTTTGACCACGATTATCTCATAGAGGTCATATCAGGGGTCCTGGTAAACACATGTACAGCTTAGGGATATTAGCGCAGCCACATTTGAAGACTATTTTTAAAAATTTTGGATTAATAGTTAAAAAACTACTAGTGTGTGTATGTATATAGATAGATGAAAAATAATCTAGAAGATACATTAAATTTTTTAAAAAGGAAGCTGCAGAACAGGGCGAAGAACAAACATATAAATGCGTACGTGTGCTCGTATGTACACATGCCTGTGTACTCACCAGACTTGCTTTCCACTCCGCATCCTCTGGCACTGTTTGTGTTTTTAACCATGCCTGATGCTCCTTGGAAAAAATCTGATCACTGTGAAAAATAGCCATATTTAATGTTTCACCACGGTTCTGGCATACATCCTTAGGCTGTTGAGTTGTTTTTGTCATATACAGGGTGGGGCAAAAGTGGGTTTACAGTTGTGAGTACATGAAACACATATTCTTCTATTATTACTTATTAACTATTATATTATTTTCCATACAAACAACTGTAAACCTACTTTCGTCCCACCCCGTACACAATGGAGAGTCTGTTTTAGGGGGCTAGAGACAATGCGGCTTCCGGCTAAGTTGAACTAACTTGAATTCCTGTCCTCTCTGACAGTACATTGATTTAGAATGAGCTATATGGTCCAACACATGGTTTTCCTA
Source organism: Artibeus jamaicensis (assembly GCF_021234435.1). Taxonomy (NCBI): domain Eukaryota; kingdom Metazoa; phylum Chordata; class Mammalia; order Chiroptera; family Phyllostomidae; genus Artibeus; species Artibeus jamaicensis. The sequence goes on along the minus strand of NW_026522056.1, from coordinate 13,466,684 downwards.
TTGCATGTCTTCATCCACTAGGCCATATTTCTCACTTTTTATCCTGGTGAAGGTCCAATATAAATAAGAATTAGTAGTTTAAAGATAGTCAAATTCCTTAACTAAAAATACAAAAAACATTACATGGGAAAGCAGATAATTCCATTGTACTGTTTTTGAAACAAATTACATGATAAATAAAAAATGAAGTTCTGCCTCTTAAATAGTAACTTAAATGTACATGTTAAATATGCTTTATAGGCATAATTTCACCATATATGTATGGTGTAGCTGAATATACTTTCTAGGAAAATTTGGTATAGCCTTCAGATTTTCTGAATAAAGTGCACGCTAATACTCAGCCATGATATGAGGCTTTATGTATTATATTTCATATTCATGGGTAAAAATGTGAAGACTAGTATATCTCAATTTATGTTTTTTGCTATTACTTGGTTGTATATTATTGTGTAATATCCTTGTATAATTGTCTCTAGCTCCCAGGAGCCTGAGACGGTTTTGCCAGTTAACCACAAAACTAAACATGCCTGAGCACTAATTAATCAGGAGCAATCATACAATTAGTTTTAGGTAATCTGATGCCTGGTGTCGGATAACCCTGCATTACTCACACATGGTGCGCACTGTCTGCTGGAGAGGGTGGGTCTCCAATGAGAGAAACTTGAAGTCTGCCTGTGAAGGGAGAAAATGCGGCTTTAAAGACCCTGTTCTGTGAAAGTGTCAACATTGCACAAGTACCATCCAAACTCAGATATTCAGGGTTTTTAAAAGAGAGTATTATGAAATAATTTAGAGCTGAATTACCAAACTCTTGGAGGGTTTAAAAAAATGTCGTACCTAATATATACCTTAAATGGATTTGGAGCCACATTTGTTTAAAAGCTACAGAAATATGTAACATTGTCCTCAATTGAGGTTTCATTCAATTCCAGGCACATAATGACAGCCTTTGTTTAACTGTGGGTTGTTTTACTTTATGAATAAAGCCAATTCAAAACACCTATTAAAGTCTTCTCCAGAACCTTTTATACAATACATCTGGGGCCTGTGTTATCGCTAAACATTATGGAATTTGTCTTCTTGGAAATTCCTGAAACTAAAGCACTATGTAATGCATCAAATATATGGAATATTGGATTACAGTTTTGCTCTATTTTCAAAGGTTGTGGCAGCTTTTAGATTTAACATAGAATGACTGCTCTCTGCCACATATAGGTTTTTAAGGTGAATAATTGCAGAGAGAGGGGGATTGAGTTCTTAGCTAATGGTGGATGATTTGATTTTATTCAGTATAATAATTGTAAAAAATAGAATCTGTGGAGTTCTGTTATGTAGGTCGTTTTAAAGAAATGGTCTATTAAGATGAAAATTTTCTGTGAAGGTTTAGCACTGCTTACTGGTCAGTGGACATTGTATTCTCATACCGCACAGTGGGAACTGTGAAGAACTCACTGGTGGTTTTGCTGCTGTTTCTGTAGAAGAGTGTAGCCGAGAAGAGGATTCTGCCTCTCGCAGCAGTTGGCATACACTTGTCCCAGGCGGTGAAAGCGGGCTACCCAGTCGACGTGGAGCGAGCGGGCCTGACTCCAGAGGTTCAGAAGATTATTACCGATGTTATTCGAAACCCCCCCATCAACTCAGGTGATAACCGTGGGATCCTGATGAAATCATCAAGCAATCCACTAATGTTTTTTTAGTTTAACAACATCAACCCTTTATGCTACTATGAAAACTTGGCTTTTATAAGGCTTTTTATTGTTTTAGAAAAAATCTTTCTTACCATTAGGACTCTAGTCTTAGACATTCTTGTGTTTCTTTTCAGCTTCAGGTTACAATTTACATATCCATCCCGAAAGAGTACACTTTCTTTCTTTTTTAATTTCTACCTCTTCACTTCTCTATATTCATTCCCCAAAACTGACCGACCCCTAGTTCTTCCCTAAGTCTTTCTGAGTCCTCGTCACTCGTTTCACTTGTCTACCCTTCTCATCTCCGCAGTCAGGGCTGTCCGTCACCGTGACCTTGGAGGAGTGACCAAGTTCTCTGGACCCTCGGAGGAGGGTTTCCTCTTCCGACTTTGCCATAGAACCTCACCTGTGCTCACTTGGCTTGCCCTGCAGAAAAGTTTTAATATGCTTATTTAAAAATTATGTTTTATTTTTTGAATGTGTTGATGAGAGAGAGAGAGGAAGGGGAGGAGAGAGAGCACGAGAGAAACACCCACCATCTGTGCCCCTCACCCGTCCACTCACTGGTTGCCTCGGGCACGTGCCCCCACCAGGGAGCGAGTGTGTAACCCTGGCAGACTGGCATGGCGCTCCCACCAACTGGGCTACCTGGCCAGGGCTAAATTATGGACCATTTTTTACAGAAATAAAGACAAGTTTCACTAGAGCATTTTTCCTCCTAAATGTACAAATACAAACCGGTGTCCTTATAATTCAATAAATCTGATAAATTCATTCAGATTATTAGGACTGAGCAGTTCACATACAAGAAGGCTTACCTCTAAGGCTACAGTGCAAATCATTAATTTTTATTATCTCAAATTCTTTCCTGCTTAGGAATAACTATATGATTGCCTCCAAACACTTGAAAATAAGAGGAATGAGATCACCCTTTAGAAGGACAATCAATACTGTGGTTAATTGATCAGAACAAAGATATCCAAGTCACCTTAAAAGGTATTGCTAATTCTAGGTTGAGCAAGACTTGACCGAAGGTCTCACAACACACACCTCCATCCCTCCCGTAGGTCAGCCGCGGGAGCGCAGGAAGGGGCGAGACACACAGGCGAGCTGGGCAGTGGTTGTCTCAGCTAATTCCAGGGTACGAAGGTTTCTCTTCTACCCCACCACGCTAGGGTTGTACTGCCAACCATTTAGAAGAGGGAAATACGCAATTTCTAATCTGGCCAATGTGACCTCAGTTGGCCAATGTGACCTATTAAGGGCCCATTGATAAGTTTTGTTAAGATACTATTTGAAGAACCATCTTAAATTCTGCTTCTCTGTTACTTCTTAGCTCTCAGGTCATGTTTGATTTTTCATGTAGGTCTGTCTGCAGGGAAAGTTTGCAGTAGTGGGTACTTATCTCTGTGATAATTGTGCGTTCATAATTGTAAATAGATAAACTGGCACTTTGTGAGCCTGGTTAATATGGATCTATTGAGGTTAAATTGGATTTCTAAATCTGAAAATCAGAGGGCCCAGTTTTGAACTGTGATAAAAGAAATTCAAGGTGATTTAGCTGTGAAACACCTTATTAGCAAGCTGGCCAGCTGTCCTGGCCACATTCTAGTCTTTCTGGTTTGAGCAGCCATTTTACTAGAAATTCAGGCAGAGGAAGGAAAACAGTAATTGTTTGTAGGATTACAATTGTGATTGTATAATACTCCTCTTTCTCCAGTGTAAACTGAAATAGTCAAAGATTTGGATGCCTTCTTGATTTTAATCCTCTGCAGTTTTACCTTTATACGTATTGTCTCTCAGGACTCGGAGAAATGTGTGTCTTTGATGAGCTGGCGAACGGTAGGCTGTAGTTTCTGACAGAGGAAGCTTGTTCCTATTGACAGTCATGTTTGCTGTCATTTCGCTGCCTTCCTTCAATCCTCCCGTCCAGGTACTAACCAGACCCAAGCCTGCTCAACTTCCGAGATCAGATGAGCTCTCGGGCACGTTCAGGGTGGTATGGCCATAGACTGCCTTCCTTAAGCCCTGAACACTGATGGGTGGTGTAGCCTCACCAGTAAGAGCAAAGGTTCTGCTAACGGCTGATCCATTTCAGGTCTTGGCTCTACCATCTCAGAGCTGCATTGCTTGGGCAAATGAACCAGTCTCCCTAAACCTCAGTTTCCTTTTTTCTAGAACAGGGAGAGGTATATGCCTTAGATACAGAATTGGGAGAAATAATTAGATACTGCACAGAATGCTCTGGCACTCGGTAAGTGTGTTGCCATCTGAATCTGCGGGTTTACATCCATGGAGTCAACTAACTGGAGGTTGAAAATACTTTAAGAAAAATTCCAGAAAAGTTGATTCCTAACCAATACAATATAAAACTAATATAGCATTTACATTGTTAGTATTATAAATAATCTAGAGACAATTTAAAGTATAGGGGAGGACATGTGTAGGTTATATGAAGATTCTACGCTGTTGTATATAAGGGGCCAGAGCATGGGGCCCTGGGACCGGTTCCCAGCCAGAACCAGGGACAACTGTGTTTCTTACGTGGTGGTGGGGGCGGTCGGGGCAGCAGTGGTGAGTGTGATGGTGACTGAAGAAGCAGACGGCTAGATCTGACGACTCCTTTTATGATTAATATACTAGTCTCTATAGAAGGTAATTCAGAAAATATGAAGTTAATAAATAAGTATACCAGTAGGGAGTTTTCAAACCTGTTTTATATAAACAACTTCAATAATTCAGGCAGGTTATAATTATATCAGGGTTTTTTCCCCTCAAGTATTGAAGAAATCTTGGGCAAATATTTTTGAATGACATAAAGTGGATGTTCTCATTTCAGTTCATTATTGGCAGGGGAAAATGGTAGAGGAAGATTTAAGATTCTATTATCTGGCCAAGTACTGACAGCATCTATTTTATTGGGCTACGGTGAAGAATCAAGATGCTGCTAATTGCTTTCTGAATCATATCGTGGTAAAGTTAACAGGATTTTTGATTTGGAAAGGAAATTGGAAACTATCACATTTTCACTCCCCTTCTCCCATGCTGCTTCGGAGACAGGGACCTGAGGCCTGGAGCCTTGCCTCGATTTCACGTCCCCTCGCAGTGAATGACAGCAGTGTCTCTTTGTGCTCTGCCCTGTCACATGTGCTGCCAGCCCTTTAAAACAAGGAAACACACAGTTTCCAATCCAGACAGAGGACTTGGGTTTATAAACCTCTAAGTGCTGAGTTAGGTTCGGTTTACTATCTCCATATATCTAATATCTTTAAACGTTCTCCAGTGTATCTAGTATGCTCTACATCCTGAGTTTAGAAACTTTAATTTCTTATGTTACAGCTTTTTAAATTAAGATGTATTAAAATCAAGCAGACTATCTGAACATGAAAACTTCTCTATTTATAATTGCACAGCCTGATTCAACAAACACCAGGTAGATGAGAAAAGTATGTGTAGTCATTAGTGACTAAAACATTTGTCTTCACCACTGTGTACTTACCACAAATAAGTTTTCATTCAGAGATAAATATTAAATTGACATTCCACAAACAATGTAGAGCATTTTAAAACACTTTTTCACTTTCTGTCTGTATACTGTATGCATGTTGTACATATAATGTGAAAAAGTGTATCGTTGTGGTTTGCTTCTGAAGCCAGAATTGAGACAAGGTACAACTGCAGGAACCATGAGCTCCAAATTTTATTTCATTCGATTGTACACTTAGAGCCTGTAAGATACCACTTACTGATGTGAAATTTTACTTTTGAATTCTTGTTCTGCCTCATTAAAAATCTGTTCTTTTATTGGAGCAATGTGTTATAAATTATAATAAGAAATGAAGATATCCGTAGTATATTAATGTTTCAGAGATGTTATTTTTATCTTTTTTAAAACTGTAGTCATATTCCATAATTTGGTGTTTTAATGAACAAGTTTGATTGGCACTTAAATTCCACACAATACTGAATTTAGAATTTTTTATATTTTATTCTGGTATAATCTTAAACCAAAAAATAGAGTATTGGGATTAATAAATTACATCTAGTTTGCTAAGTAGATTTTTGTCCTGGTAAACTTAATATTTAAAGGAATTCTGTACCCTTTAATTTTTTTAGTTTTACCATGTTTACATAATTTTAAGCTTCTTTAATGGAATTGAAATTCTAACTATGCTTAATAATACATGAGGCAAGATAATTTAACGAGGTATCTGGATAATATTTGGGATAATTTCATTCTCCTATTTATGTGCTTATGCCTGGGAAGTCAGGGGTGGGTTCCAAGGGCCCTGCCACAGAAGTAGGGGTAACACGATCTCTTCTGAACCAGTGCAGGAGCTTGGCCTGGGATTGTTTTCTTACTCTCCAGCCGATAGTTTCAGCACTTACCCTGCGTGGAAAGTTAGGGCAGAACAATGTGCATCTTTAAAGTTTGATGCCACTTTTTTATTTGCATATGTATATTGTAGGATGACTTTAAGATATAAATATAAAGAGCACTTATAAAAACGTGTAAGTAAATAAGATGAATTTTCTAATTATATCTGAAAATTATATTCTAGTTACAATATAACCACTGTAAATTTATTAAATCACTAATAGTGGTTTAATACCAAAGATAAATGTTTATACATCATAATTTTATGAAAGGAAGGCATTCTAATTTTAGAAATATATTGTCTCAATTGGAATAAAAATATCTTATTTTTCTTTTCAAAATCATTTAGCCAGTTGCAGGGGGAGGGGTGGGGAGAAAAATGCAGACAACTGTAATTGAACAACAATAAAATAATTAAAAAATAAATAAATGAATAAATAAAAAGGAAGACCATGTAAAAAGCACTTGAATAATGATATTTTCAAATGATTGTAAGAGAACTTTTTTCAGATACATTAAGTCCCCCATGTATTAAAATACTTTGAATGATAAAAAGAAAAAAAATTTATTTAGCCAGTGATGCTGTGATAGGACAAGATAATGTGGATGTATCCAAAAAAAATTGGTTTCTAAAGTTTACATTTACAGTACGATGAAACTAAGGATGTATAGTTTGTTTATCCAGTATTTAAATACCCACAGAAGAAAGTGACTTTTGTGCAGTGTGGAGTATTAGTTGGCTTGAGCACAGGGTAACCGGAGTGGGTTTTCTAGAGCAGCGCTCTGCAAAAAGAAATATAGTAGGAGCCACATACGCAATTCTGAATTTTTTGGTAGCTACATTTAAAAAGTAAAAATAAACAGATGTGATTAATTTTAATTATATAATTTAATTAACTTAATATATTAAAAATGCTGTCCTTTCAACATATAGTCAATGTAAAAATTACTAATGAGGTTTTTTTGTACTAAGCCTCTGAAATCAGGAGTGTATTTTGCATTCGCAGCGTATCTCAATGCCGATGTAAATTTTAATCTGAAATACTTAGTCTTTATTTAGCTTTCATAGAATTGGCAATTGAATGAAGTAAATGAAGATACCCAGTTTGTGCCAGACATACTTAAAAATTTTGTGATTACTGAATCAAGCATCAGTTTTTAAATTTAAGGGTTATTTTTAGTTTTCAATTAAGCTTTTAATGAAAAATTCATAAAATAACGGTTTCTCATCACTGTGCGTTAAGACTGCACCCTTCTGAATGGAGTGGTCCACTGTCAATGAATTGCTTTTCTGTCATATTCGAGGGCTGCATGCTTGCCTTAGAATTACTTACAATAAAAAATTTGAGTTCCTCAGCTGTTGTAGCCAGCCAGCCACGTTTTAAATGCTCAGTGGCGGCGTGTGGCTGGTGGTTATTGTATCAGGCAGCACAGTCACAGAGGCAGTTGGCTCCATGTATCAACGGTTGGGGCCTTTGAACTAGTGACCTCACTCCTGGGAATCTGGAAAGATGTTTGTATTAAGTAAAATATTCATCAGAACATTTTTTCCAAAGAAAAATTGAAGACCAGTGAAAGGGAATGCAAAGTAAACTCTGGTAGATACATACAAAAGAAGATGATTAAAAATGATAAAGTAGTAAAATGCACAGAACTTCAGTGGTATTAGTGCGGTATTATGACCAAGGGACAAATGAAATTTTTGTTTGGTTGATGGATGTGATAGTCACCTTGCTGATTTTATTACATTTAGAGGTAATCTTATCTTTCTAAGGTTTTGATTAGCATCAGTTTTACATTTTTTAAAAATTTTTATTATTTTTTTATTGATTATGCCATTACAGTTCTATTCCCCCCTTCATTCCCCTCCACCCTGCACATCCCCTCCCCACCATTACCCCCCCTTTAGTTCATGACCATGTGTCGCAAGTCCTTTAGATTCTATATTTCCCATACTATTCTCCCCCCCCCCCGTCTATTTTCTATCTACCATCTATGCTACTTATTTTCTGTACCTTCTCCCCCCTTCTCCTCCTCCCACTCCCCTGTTGCTAACCCTCCTTGAGATCTTCATTTCTATGTTTCCACTCCTGATCTAGCTGTCCTTTTAGTTTGCTTTTGTTTTACATTTTAAAACTTTAAAATTAGGAACAGCACCAGCCCAGTAATAAAGAACCCACTGTCCTCGTATCTATTAGCTGTGTCACTTTCTCTTCCTGTTTTTTTTCGTAACCTGCAGTTTTGTTTGGAAAGTCCTAAGCAAGATGAGAACTTTAGAAAGAAGAATATAAACCTGAAAACTGCAGTAATTGAAAGACCACCTTTTCAGAGTATCATTTAAAAATATTTGGTCTGATTGTTCATTTGAATTGGGTATCAGAAAGTTTTCGATACCAGTTTTATAAATTACATGAAGGTACAAGTGAATAGGTTCTAAGTTGCTTAGTTTTACCATACTCCAGAGAACTGCAGATGACTGTGAACTTGGAAGGAAGTACTTGAGATACAAATAGTGGTCATTGGCGTATCATCTGTAAAGGTCTGAAGAGACCGACACCATCTGAATCAGTTCTGTTGAATTACAAAAACTAAAAATTCCTTGGTTCTGAAAATAAGATACACTTTTCCCAGAAAACTAATTTAGTTACTAATACGCATTTTAAGTAGTGTTTTGTTAGCTACAATATCCATTGAAAGGATCTTTTTTTTTTTTTTTTTGGCATCTTATTAACCAGCGTGAGTAGCTTCTATTTCAAGAATAAATTATTTCCAAAAAAACTTGGTGGAATTCGCAGCATACATAATTTCTTTAGACACAATTCTGGGAAGGGTGGCTCTGATTCGCAGACGATGTGAAACGTAATTCATGCAGAGTTGATGGCACTGACCTGATTTCGACCTTGCAGGTAAGGGGGGCAGGAGTAAGGTGCACATCACACCCCATTTCCGTTTCCATCTGGCTGGTGGCATTGGCAAGGGGACATTTTCTTTGGCCACCTTCCTCCAAAACATTCCACCATTTCCAGCCCATAGTTTCCTAGGATGTGCTGTGTAATTTATATATTTTTAATTTATATATATATATATATTTTTTTTTTAAGATTTTTTTTATCTTTAGAGGGGAAGGGAAGGAGAGAGGGAGAGAAACATCAATGTATGGTTGCCTCTTGTGCATCTCCTGCTGGAAACTGGCCGGCAGCCCAGGCACGTGCCCTGACTGGGAATCGGACCGTGGTTGTTTGGTTTGCAGGCCTGCGCTCAATCCACTCAGTACGCCAGCCAAGGCTGTGTAATTTATTTTTAAATCTTATTTTTTCATCCTTTACAGAGTTGAGCAAAATTAAACTAATTAGAATGTATGTTCCTGAAAACATTGACACGTACCTTATCCATATGGCGATTGAGATCCTGGGAAATGACTGTGACAACAGACTGTTACACCAGCCTTCGTGTGATCCCAACAAGAAGAGGTGTTTTCCCAACTCCGAAGGGAGCTGTTCAAGTCCTAAGAGAAGCAAAGAAGAAGCAGGCCCTGATGGCAAGGTGTTAATTGTATGTAGGATTTTCATAAAATGGCACTGTGTTCGATTTGCATATTCGAACACTTAAAATCCTGTATTTTTTAAACTGCCGTAAGTTCTGATACGGGGTTACTTTTTATTTATTTTATTTTATTATTTTTCAAGTGCAGTTTTCTGTCTATTACTCCCGTCCCAGCGCCCTCCCCCCCCCCCCCCCGTGCCCCCCACCTCCCTCCCATTTCCACCCCCCTTAGTTCTTGTCCCTGGGTCCTTTATACTTGTTCCTCTAAATCCCTCCGCTATTTCCCCTGAAATTCCCTCTCCTCTCCCCTTTGGTCACTGTCCTCCTTTTGGTACTTCAGTGTCTTTGTTTGTATTTACAGGGTTACTTTTTAAATCTTTGTGCCGTATTTCTGTTGCTTCTCATAAATTTGAGCTGAGAAAAGTGATTTTTTAAGTGACAGAAAAGGTGAATATAGTTTGTAGTTTGTCTTTTTAGCTTATTGTGTAGAATGTTAGCTTAAACTTTTTCTCTATTTCATATTATATTGCCTGGAAATTATCTTTCTTTTGTAGGTGTAATTAATACTGGCTTAAGCATGTGACAGTTCGTGTATTTAATGAAAACGAAAACCAATTCTAAGTACCTCCCAAACCGGCTTGTCTTTCACGCTGTCACCCCTCATGCTCTGTGGCTGTGGCAGTGACTCTCTCTGGTACAGGAGCACTGTAGCTGGTGGTCCTGAGTGGGTCCCAGTGCATCTGCATGATCAGAGAAAGGCCCTGAATGTACCATCATTTCAGAGAGTACATTTTATTAAAATCACGTGCTTTGAAAATTATTTCTTGGTGTCTGGTGTGAAGAAAATACTACTCTATGACAATATGACTTTATTAAGTGATTGTATAAATTTGAAAATTTGGCTTTCACTATCTTCCAGGTTTAAAATTACATGACTGTGATACCTGTTTGTGAAAACTAATAATTAACTAAAAAGTTATGCTAGCTCCTATGGATGATAAATTCAGCATGGTTGTAAGTGGTTGACAGTGTCTGGGTAGAGAATGAAGAGCCTCATTCCAGTTCTAAAGTAATCTTTGTAGAGTTTCCTTTTCTCACTAGCTCAGAAGCATGGAACTGGTCTCATTTAATTCTGTACTTCAGTTAGGTTTGTATATATTCTTTTCTAGATAACCTAGTGAAATTTGATTTATTGGAGCTCTTTAGATTATGTTGATAATAGAGTTAGCCATAAGAAGGGCACTAAGGATAATATAGGCAGGGTGGTATTGGTGAAATGTGGCTTCCATTCCCAGCCTTGTTATTTCTGAGATCTGGACCGGGTGCCTAAGACCTTATATTTCCGCAACTTCTTACCTGTTGATACAGGAAAAGGTATAACTATTAATTTTTCCTGAATATTGAAGCAACATTTATGAAATGTATTATTTTAGCCACATATCACTTTTTTGCTTTTCTTCTACTGAAATAACATCAGATGCTACCAACAGAGTGGGGAGATTTTGGGGGGGGGTGGTGCCGGATTTACCCTTTGTTTCCCAATTTAGGAGAACAAGGATTTGGGGGGCTGGGAAGTAGATTAGGAGGTGAGGGAGCCAGCCCAAGTATTTTTTTCCTTCTGCCTCAGTGTAGAAAACTTCTTCAGTGCTGTCTGTTGGAGGCCTTGCACATGTTAAATTAACATTCGTTGTCTCTACTGACCTTGTTGAAGGCCTTCGTTGTGGCTCATTTACCATTATGAGTGGAAAGCCTTTCTGGGTTGTAGGACTTGACCTTTGCTGTTGCTCATTTTCATGTGAAATTAATTTCCCTGCATTTTCAAAACAAGGCGTGATTCGGGATAGTTTTCCCCAGGGCACAGAGTTCTCTCTTGTGTTGTTTTGTGTATTGTTCAAAATAGGGAAACTGGGTTTATGAGATAGACCCCTCTGCCGCTTTCACCTGGACTTCCTCTTCCCTTTGCTGCTCTCATGCCTGTCTGGCTTGGGTTGGGTTTTTCACCCCAGCACTTCTCGTGAGTGTGGGGCCTTCTGGAAGGTGGCATGGCCTGGTCAGGAGAGCTCATAGGAGCAAGCCGCTGTAGCCACTTCAGGGACTGCTGTAGGCCTCTTACAGACCCTTGCAAAAGCACTCCTGTTTCAGGTGCTGTTCTCAGATTAATCTGTCATGCTTTCCAGTGTATACCTGTGGGCTGCTGTTTTGGGCTTTTCTAGTTCACCTCACTGCTTGCCTCTGCTTTCTCTCCTGTGCATGCTTATACCACACAGGTCTTTGGCTGTTGGTTTGTTCTCGCATGATTATAGTTTCAATTTCCTGAGGATGTCTTTAAACTTTCTTCACTGTAAATGTAGAGGATGAATTTTTGTTTTTCTATCTAGTTCTGTTTTTATGCTGGGATTCAGAGAAATTTAAAAAACTATGCTGGTGTTTCTACCATCTTCCAGAACCCTCTCCTCCTGTTTCACTTTTTTCCTTTTAATTTTCTTGACTGCCAGAGAGACAGACAGACAGACAGACAGACAGAGAGAGACAGAGAGAGGCAGAGAGAGAGAGAGAGAGAGAGAGAAAAGATAGAATTTCCCACCCTGTCACTGAGTTTCATTATAAATTAATATATACAATATTATTTATAAACACTCAGAAAACATTATTTTAAGACACTCAAAAAATTGCCCTATGGGTAACATTATTAATATTCAACATATCAGAGTAATAATTTTCATTTTTATTAAATTTATTGGGTGTGACATTGGTTCATGAACTTATCCAGGTTTCAGGTGTCCAGTTCTGTAGCACAGCATCTGTATAATGTATCGTGTGTTTGCCACCCAGAGTCCTTTTGTCCCCATGTGTTTCACCCCCTTTACCCTTTACTGTGTCTGTTCCACCCCCTTTCTCTGTGTGATCACCACACTGTTGTCTGTGTCTGTGAGTCTTCGTTTGTTTTCCTTATGCACTTGTTGTCTTCAGGTCTGTATCCCAAATATGAATGAAATCATACGGTTCTTGACTTTCTCTATCTGACTTATTTCACTTAGTGTGATATTATCAAGATCGATCCATGTTGTTGCAAATGGTAGTATTTCAATAAGAATTTCCTTAAGCTTTACTTTTTTAGGCATGGTTTTTTTAAAAAAGAAAATACTGCATGCTGAACTATTTTGTGTGCCATAATAATATTAAAGACTGATGGAAAACATCCTTGTGATTTTTCGCTGAAGGATAAGAGTAACGGAAATTCACTGACTTCTTGGCATCAGCCACCCAGTGATCCAAAAACAGAAGATCTCTTTACAGATTCACACTTACAGGTAAAGTCGATTTAGTGACCGTTTTTGTGACAAATCGATGAGGTTCGAAAACTAATGCTTAGATATATCTTTGTTTTAGATGAAATTAAATATGAATATAACATACACATTTCTCTGTTTGCTTACATATATATGCACATACAATCAGCTAGTGAGTTAATGTAATGTTTTATATGCTCAACTTAATGATAAGAGCTTGTTAATAGAATTTAGAGTACCAAAAAGATGTAGACATCACCTTAAAATGTTATCAGGATTGATGGAACCTTAGTCTTCCACGAGGAAGGAAGTCGTCTCGGGCAGGCTTCTGTTAGGGGCCTAGACATCACAGTTCAAATCCCCCAGACACTCACTGTGAGACTCGAGAGACACAGTCAGTGTGAGTAAGCCGTTCCTCCTTTCTTTATGAAATAAGATCGTTACTGTCATTACAGGAAAAATGCCAAAGATCATGCTCTACAGAAATGTTACAGGCAATAAAATTCAACGTTTTCTGGATAGTAAATGATATTAGCTACCAGTTAGTGAGGGTCATGAATAAATCAGAATGTGTGTTGATATTTCGCCTGTATGCTTATTTAATTCTCCAAATAGTCTAGTCACGTTATGTGCTGTCAGTGTCAATGTCATTTCCTGTGTGGTGAAACTGAGGCTTAAATAACAGGCACAGGGTCACACGTTCAGCAAGCGACTCAGAATTTCAACCTAGTTCTGTCTGGTTTCAAAGTCCCTGCTTAATCCGTAGCAGTTGGCTACAACAGGCCTTGGGTTTTTTTTTTCTTCTACTCTGTCACTGTTCAGATTTCATGCTGTGTGTTACTTTTTGTTATAATCTAAACTGTTTTCCTTCCTCTAAATGCACTCCAGGGTCAGACTCTAATTGTAAGCAACGGTCGTTGTCTGGCTGTGCGGGGTTTTGATATTCAAGTCTTTAGGGAAGAATGATTCTTTCTGGGCCCGTTTTGTGTCTGCCCGCATGCCTTTTATCTGTGTTACTTTATATCCCTACTGTTTATTATTTCTAAGGCAGACATTATAATAAATCTAATCTCCTCCCTGTGAGGAAATAGGCACTTGGGAGAAAAGGTGCTATCTTACATCTTAACCATTTTTTAAAAAGCCTTTGCTGAAGTACGCATAGTCCTTTCCTCTACGCTGGGTTTCTTTAATTAAGCTGGAACAGCTAACAGTTTTTACCTTTTTTTAATATAAGTTTTAGAGGGTTTTTTGCCAAGGATCTTTTACTTTTTCCCCATCCTTAAGTATTTTGAAGCCATTTTTAAACATACTAAAGTTCAAGGAGTTAAGGAAGAATATATAGATACAGTCTTCATTTTTGAAATGGAATAAATCATACATTTGTACCTTAGGCTAACAGACATGATACCTTAGATGTGGCCACCTTATCATGAAGTCCTTCAAACAGCTTCAGCGACCACATTAACTCTGCTGGATGCCAAGGTGGACTGATGTCGGAACGACCTCTCTGTCGTGTTAGTGTGAGAATCCAGTTTGAGCATCTCGTCCTCAAACTAGGATAACGCCGATTAACACCATTGTAGGCTTATGGCACACTTACCTACTTAAAATTGTTTAGCCTTTTTCACATGTAGATTGTTTAGTACACAACCACTGTCTTTGTGTCTTTGTCTTAAAACAGTTTTTCTCAGAGACGTTTGACCTAGGGTTCTGACGCCTCCTGTGGGGTGTGGTTCCCCGAGCTCACGCAGTGTTGTGTACAGTTATCTTGGTCTTTTTTTCTCAGAAGTGGATCTCTGGTTTTTAACAGGTTCTCTAAATGTCTGTGGAATGATAAACAACCTCTACAGTTTATTCAGAGAACCTGTTTGAGTGTCTGGTGTGTCCCGGTACCTCAGCGAGGAACTGATGATTGAACCCTCCCCAGTCCCTCTGCCATTACAGCTGCGGCAGCTGCGTGCTCTCCAGAGGCAGCTCTGTGTGTGTGTGTGTGTGTGTGTGTGTGTGCGCGCGCGCGCGTGTGCGCGCGTGCAGGCACGCACGTGCCCAGGCGGCCGTCTTCCTCAGAACGTGCAATTCACCGCCTTGGTCACCCCAGAGCAAACGCAGCAGGGGACAGACCTGGAGCGACCCCTAGTCCTTCCCTTCCCAGATGCGTGTCTGCACCCGCGTGTCTAAGAATATGCACCCGGACGACACGGAAATTGCCTGCATGAGTGATAGAGCGACTTTTGTATCTCTTTTCATAAATTTGCTTTCTGACCCAGAAATAAATTAGAAAGGTCTCACTTTTTTGTTTTATTTGGCGAGGGAAGGAAGGTGGGTGCATATTGGATAATGTGTTAGTGTCGTTTCTGACACGTTTTAACAGTGCCGATGTTTCCTTTTCTGTTTTGTTTTTCTTATAGACCTCACCTGAAACTTCCAAGAGAACACTGCCTCCATGGTTTGTTAAAGAAAGTGTGACCTCATCCGATATCAGCACGAAGTCAGTGGCCAAAACCAAAAACAAGGGTCTCTTCGGTTAAAATGGCAGCTGCCGGAGGATTATGTTTGTCTTGCTGTACAGAGGCGCTGTATTTTGTTTCTGAAAAGACTGGGGAATGACATTTCAGTTTAAAAATCATTCTATTCTCCAAGTAAAACTCACATGTCCATTAATCAACTGGCATCTTAAAACAGGCTTGTGTGCTTCCCTTCAGTTTGAGTCACCCGAGTGAGTGCATCGTAGGGTTCCAAACGAGTCTCCTTTAGGGTTGCTTTAAGAAACGGTCATTGCTTCGCTTTCAAATCTCTGTATTTCGGGCATGTATTTGGAAAGTGTGATGTGTGGTGATGTGATACAGGTGTCAGGTGGTGATGTGTGTGTGTGATGCAAGACATTCCTGCGTCACCCAGATTCCCGTCTCGTGCGGGAAGAACGCAGCGAGTTCACAGGCCGTCTCCGCCATCTGCACACAGTGCACCTCCACACACCGTTAGGTGCTGTCAGGGCGCCAGTGCAGAAACGCGGAACACCTGGCTCCCGTGCAAATAGGGAAGAAGAATACAGCAAAGGTGACCGGCTGCACTAGAACATTGTCTTTTCTACATGATTTCTATTATTTTTTAAAATAATAAATTAAAAAATGTCCTTCATACTGAATGTTATAAAGATTATACATTAACCTGTTTTAATATATTAAAGCATTTATGTAATTATCGTATTGTTTGAGGATGTCAGAATCTGATCGTAAAATCTACTTATGTGGCACATATAACTGAAATATCTAAAACCTGTACTGTTGATACTGATGTGAGTAAACCACAGTTAATATGGCTTTAAGCAGTTTATCAGATGGCCTTCCTTGACTTTTGTAAATAAAAATTACTGTCACTAATACATAAGAAATACATGATTGTTGTAGAATTAGAAAATCCAGAGAACTGGAAAAAAAAATCACCAGTAATCCCACCAGCTAACTCCCTCTATGACATTGCCATAACTTTTTTATGCACTTTTTCTAAGTTTGTTACATGAAAAATACATGACAGAATTTTCTTTGTAAAACATTCAAGTTGCACTTAAAACATGACAGTGCCCATACTCCTGTTTTCTCACATCCCATCACCTGCCCTAAACTTGAAGGTGACTTCTATTATATGTGTGACATATGGTTCTTCAGTCATTTGTTTTGTATTTACAGGCCTTTGCATGGGTAGCTATACACGTTCTTATCTTTTTAAACACAAATGAGATCATGCTATATGCAATTTTCTGCACCACATTTTTTACGTAATATGATGTGAAGCCCTTCCCATTAGTTGTATATCGGTCTCATTGTTTTTTACAGCTACAGACTTATATCCTATAATTTGTATAATCCCTTTTCTATTGGTCATTTCTGCTTTGTCATTTTTCTATAGTAGATTGTTTTTAGAAGTAAAATTAGAGTGAAACATAAACATGTTGTTTGTTGTATTTCATTTGTATATATGTTGGACATTTTTGTCATTAAATAGTCTTCCACAGCATCTCGTTCTGTGGCTTTATGTAGTACAGTGATCCTCTAAGTGTGGTCTGCAGGCCATCAGGACTCCCTGTAACCCTTCCAGGGGCCCAGATGTTATCTGTCTTTTGTATTCCGTTGATATTTTGCAATGAGGGTGCAAAGCGATAGTGAGTAAAACCACTGGTGCTTCAGTGCAGAGCAAAGCAGTGGCACCAAGTTACTGTTTCTATTAACTCTCAGTCCTTTTCAGTATTCTACACTACACAAGGCAAGTTTGCGTAAAGGTCCTCCGCTACCAGAGTATGAGGGTCTTCTCCAGGAAAAGCCCTGCTCTGATCGTTTGAGTTGTGAGCTGAATTGGTTGCTTTTTTTCCCCCACGGAACACCGTTTTTTACCGAGAACAGTGGCCGATCGGGAACTATGGTCATTCAGACGTGGCTGTTTGGTGGACATTTCCTTTCAAAACTGAACAAAGTCAACCTCTCACTTCAAGGAAAACTGATTATTTGTTGCCAATGATAAAATTTGAGATTTCCAGCAAAATTTATAATTTTGAAAAACTCATGTCTGCCACCAGGAGTTTGACAGCTTCCCACAGCACAGACTTTCCTAATGAGATGGTAGGGTGTGTTTTTTGTTTTTACATTATATAATGATTTTTGTCAACATGTAGGAGCTCTGCATAACTCGGTGAACCAGTATGTTCTGGAGGATTAACACAGGATCTTACGATGTTCTGCAGGGTAAAAGAGTCAGTCCAAGTGCACGATGGACCTGAGAACTGTAACAAAGCAGAGTATGAAAGAAGCCGTTTTGGGTTGTTCACTGCAACCAGTCTTTAAGAATCTAACCCTTGACCAGTTCGGATGTAGTTTCAAAGAGGAATATCTACAATTATGTGGGAAGGCTACTAAAATACTCTTCTCTTTTATAACTGCATACCAGTTTGAGGTCAATCTTTCTTCACAGACTTCAGCCAAAACAGCGGATGGAAACATACTGAGTGAGGAAGCGGATCTGAGGGCCCAGTCTCTCTGTTAAACCAGAGGCTGTCGCTTTTCTCACTCGGGGTGGGGTGGGGTGAGGTTTCAGAGACACGCATTGATGTTACATGTAATGGATTTACTACTGCTGTTTTTAAACAATAAATATTTAAAAATTTTCCTTGGTTTTGGTTTCTACAAATGTGAAATAGTGGTAGCCGTTACCTAGGTTAACAAAAGCTCTTTTGTGCCTTTAATAATTTTTGAGAATAAAAAGGGCGTGATATCTAGGAGGTTGAAAACTGCTGATATGGTATTGTATTATATAGACATCTATGATTTAGCTGATTTCATATTATTGGACATTAAAGTTGCTTCCAGTTTTTCTGCTACTCTAAGCACAGCTTTGAACATTAAATGAAATATGGTATAGTCCCATGCCAAAGACATAGAGGGGGAGAGAAAATTAATTTTTTTGATTATGTAGTAGAATTTATGCCTTCCCAGCAGGCCTGTTTGGGTGGGTTCCGGAGAATTCCAACCTGGATGTGTGATTGGCACCTGCGACCTCAACCAAGCTAGTCTTTGGCAACTGTTTGGATAAGGGTTAGGCACGTGACCTAAGCTGTCCAGTCACAGTGCATCTCAGGACTTACTGTGGGAATGCAGAAGCAGGTGTGTTCTCTTTCCCCTGCTGTTACTACTGAGCAAGCATGAACCTTGGGAGTGTTGGAGCCATTTTAGGACCATGAAGAATCACCCTTTAGTGGAGCCGACGCTGAGCCAGGCGGGGTAGAAACAGCACCAAAATCCGGTTGCTGGTGACATTTCTGGGCTACCAGTTCATACCTGTTCTAAAATCAGGCATTGCTTTGCATATTTCAGATACATGAGGCATTACATTCTCTTACGTAAAACCAGTTTCAATGAGGGTTTTTTTTAACTTCCAATTATGTGCAGTTGTCACAACAGTGAAATGATTGATAGAAAGACCCTCCAACAGACACAGAAGATGTAAAGTTTCTTTAATGGCAAAGGATGTAGAATCTTATAGTTCCGCAAAGTAGATGACAAAGCGGCATGCTTCTAGGCAAAAGCAGAGGCTTCTAGATCTCATACATTCTCCTGTGTTTTCACAAGTTCCCTTCGGGGTGTTTGCACCCTCTCCTCTCCCTGCCCCCACCGCCAAATCCCTACCAGCGGAGAGTTTTTTTGAGGGTCTGCTATATGTCACTTCCTGATCATTAGGTGCAAGTAACTGGTGCAAAATGGTCACGGCACAGTGGAGAGTATTTACTGTTAGAATAGAAAACCGAACTGAACTTCCCAGGTATACCACTGTCCTTCACCTGCTTTAGGCCTCAAGTCTGTCTCCGATTCGTTCTTAGAAACAAGGACTTTCTGTTAGCTTCTATTCTTATGCTGTCTCCTCCGGAAAATATTGATTACATTTTCTTCCGTGTTGTGATAGGACCATAAAACTCTGCCAACGGTTAGGAAAATCCCTGCCAATTATTTAGAATTCAAAATGGCTGTGGTTCTACCAGACTGTTAAAATAAGAATAGAAAATTCTTTCTATTCGAAGAGGTTGCAGGAGAATTAACTAAGAACATGAAAAATCCCGCAGAATGACCATACAGTCATTTTAGAGCTAAACAGACTGCAGGAATAATAAACATCTGTTCTCTTCCTTCGCCACTAGGGGAGCTACAGGGGCAGCCAGTTTGTAATCAGAAGCCTCTTAGTGGTTTGGTCAAAGAAAGGGGAGTCAAGTAATTCTGGCATTTAAGGGCACTGGGCTATATTTCTCAAGGCATGAAAGTAACTTATTTTTCACCTAACGAAGGATACAAAGCTTGTACAAAAATCATTGGAAGAATAAAGTATTTGAAAATTAATGTAATATTCTGATTCATGAATCAGCATCTGTGAAGACAATCTTAAAATTTCTGAATATGAATTACTTTTAATTTTTTCGAAGGCTAATTATAGCTGATTAAGGGTCGGGATATCTGAGCTCGGGAGTGCTGAACGTGCAGTCAGTGAGGAGCAAGGAAGGAGGAAAAGGTGGCTGCTGGAAGCCTTAGGGAACCTGTGGGGCTCCACGAGACCCCACAGACCCGCTTTCTCTTAGGTCCTAATGGGGGACGTTTATTATTTTTATTGCCTCACTTGAATTTTATAGTTTTTAAAGCATGCAGCAAGAACCCATCGGTTTATTCTTTTTTAATTTTTTGAATTAATTGTAGTAACACTGGTTGATAAAATTATATAGGTTTCAAGTGCACAGTTCCGTAACATCACCCGTGCGTCGCACTGTGTGTGATACAAAACTGAAAGCAAATGAACAAAAACCCAGTTTCAGGGACCTTTACCTCCCTGGTTCAAGAGCACCATCTACTGCTCAGTCTTGGTAATGTCAGGTTATATGGCGCACGGGACTATCAGAACGTTGGTTTCTGGGTTGAGTTTCAGGTGTGTGGCTAATGCATCAAGATTTGAAAGGAGAGCGAGGTGTTCACTCTGGGCTAGTTTCTGTGACCCACAGAGAAGCTAGAATCTCTTTATCCATTTACCGAGCAGCAGGAATTTAAATCTAAGTAAGTCTGTTCACCAGCTCCTCTGTGCTAGGCGTGATAGGATTTACTTCTCTGTTGTCAACTGGAAATTTTCTTTGACTTATAAAAAGAATAAAAAATAAAAAAAATAATCTTCCCTTGACCTGTTCGAGAACATCCTGTGGTTCCTTACAGTTCAGAAAGGAGCCTCTTTAACTTTGGTTTTTCTTTTCACCTACTCTACCCCCAACACAGAACTCAGTCCACAGCTTCGTGGATGGAATGAGAACAGCGCGGGCCCCTCCCTGAACAAGTCTCATGATCGGATCTAGTCTGCACACCTAGACTCGAAGTGTCCTGAAGGCAGAATCGCATTCCTGTGGAGGACCGCTCTGAAGCCCACGCTGAGTACCATACTGCTTACCACCCTAGGCGGGGCCTACCTTTGTCCAGGCCGCCCAGCCAGGGTAACCGTGTGTCATCAGCTGAGTTGTGCTCCCTTCCCCCAAATTCCTGTGTTGAAGGCCTAACCACCAGGGCCTCAGAATCTGTATGTGGATGTCGGGTGTTAAAGGGGTAATTAAGTCAAAAGGAGGACATTAGGCTGGGCCTTAGTTCAACATGACTGGTGTCCTCATTAGAAGAGATGAGGACACAGACTCAGATGAAAACCATTTCCAAGGGAGGCTGGCCCTGTACAAGTCAAGGAGAGAGGCCTCCGAGGAACCAGACCCTCTGCCACCTTGATCTTGGCCTTCTGGCCTCTGGAACTGTGAGACAGTAAGTTTCTTTTGTTGAAATGCCGCAGTTGGTGGTGCTGCATGAGAGTTCTAGCAAACTTAAAACACCTGAAGTCTCCCGTTGTTTAAATCCGTCCAGGAAAACTGACCTTTTAAACAGCCTTTCTCTGAGCATTGTTTTCCGTTCACACACGTCCTGTGGGGTCCTGAGATTCTGTTTCTTCCCTACTTAGACCACATTCGTGAGACGCTGAACTCAGTGGAAAGGCGGGTGGAGGAGAGCCCAGCCAGGAGAGAGCGCCCGGATGTTTGTGAACCTCCCGTCTGCATTTTAAAGGGCTCCGAGGCCCTCTTAGCCTGGAACACAAGGCCTTTTGCAGCTTGGCACCAACTTGCCTCATACAATATTAAAGACAAAATTGCACGTACAGTATGTGTTCATTAGGAAAAATAGAAATTCAATTAGAAAAATGAATTTCTATAACCTTCCCACTCAGAATTAACTATGGTTTTCAGCCAGGGGTTTGCCTCCTTGTTCACTTTGCAGTAAGTTCTGACATGGCGTCACATCCCCAGCCTCATTTTTAACGGCGCCACAGCATTTTATCTAATGGTGTTGGACTGTTTTGGTAATTAGAATATCTCCGTTTGTTGTCGCTGTGCCGCAGTAGGCATCTTTTTAAATAATTTCAAGAAATGGAAATCCTCTTGGTATAAATTCCTGGATGCAGACTTATTACATTTCTTGATGGTTGTTGTAATAGGACTAATAATAGTCTTTGAACAGGAACTGTTAGTTATATAAATTTTCATTGGTTATTTAAGATTTTCCAGGTAGGCGATCATTTCATGTGCCAAAAATGATGATGATTTGCCTCATTGTGTACGATGAATATCTCTTAACTCTTTTTTTGCAATTTGCACTGGCAGAAACTTGAGAATGTTGGATAATTGTAAGGAAATCAAGTGTGCTTCTTTCTGTCAATAATTTTGTTGTATCATTAATTATATTTAATAGTGATTTCTGATTAATACTTTTTACCAAAACCAGGAAATTTCCTTCTATTTATAAGCTTTTAATGATTTTTCCATTATAGATGTTGTATTTATTGGGTGCCTTTATATACTTTTAAAAAAGATTTGGTTTGTAAATAGGACAAATTATATACATAGGTTTTTTCTAATATTTAGCAATTTACAGTTTTCTGGAGGTGGTAAATTGTTTATTTGAATTAGAGCCAGATTTAATATATTTATATTTTGCTTGGTATTATGTTTATAAGTACTACTTGTTATTTTTTCCTTCCTTCCTTCCTTCCTTCTACAGGTTTTAGTATAAGGCTGTACCAGTTTCATAAAAAAGAACTGAAATATTTCTCTATTTAAAAAAAATGTAATAATAATAAAGTCTCAAATCTTAGTACTTTGGGGTTATTTCATGTGCTTTGGCTTTTAGAATTATAATTGGTACAGATGGCATTATAATTCTTAACTTCCTCTTAAATCTAAGGATCACTAAGGAGACTGATTTTAAATTTCCAAGGGATTTGACTTCGAAAAGGTCCTGCTTCTATTTTATTTCTAGTTTTACTGAGTGCAGCAGACTCTGTAAATAGGCTGGCCTAACACCATCCCTTCCATTTTTCCCTGGAAACTGAACTCCGACGTTGTCGAGGGCAGCAAAGTACTAGCTAAAATGACACTACTTCCCGGTCTAGCAGGCAGCTAGTCCTGGCATGTGGTGTGTTTCTGATAGTTAGACGTAGGCTCGATGTAGGTGTGCAAGTTCCTGTGGATAGAGTTGCTTTGGTAACGAAAAGGCAAAGACAACCAGGAGAAAGCCCGCTTGCTTGCGCCTTTGCCCTTTCCCCTTCCTCCTCACTGAGTTTCCTTACTGGGATGCAGATGTGATGTCAGGACGAAAGACAAGCATGAGAATAAACTCCCACGTGCTAACGATGACCGAGCAGACGACACCAAGAAGCTGGGTCCTGATGGCATCGTGGAGCAGGTGCACCCACTTGAACTTCTGGTCTTGTAAGTCAAGTGAAGTGCTAGGACCCTGGGAGTCGTGTTTTCCCGTTACCTGCAGCTGAATGCATGGCTAATGGACACAGGGCCCTGTAATCAGAGGCTGTGGCTGGCCCAGAGTCTGCTTTCGTGTAGTGACGGTGATATGCTAACTGCTGTAACATACAGACTGCACAGTGTAAACCGTGGGGGCCCATTCTCCTTGTTTAGGGTTGAGCGTGAAGCTTAGTTTTGATGAGACAAGAGAGAAGTCTCTTGAGTCCTTCTGAGCAATGTTTTTTTGGTTTCAAAAAGGGCTTGCAAGCAAAAAGTCTCCAGATGAATTTCAAATGACCTGGCAATGGCGGTCTTGATGGTGGAGGTGGTGGAAGAGCTGGAGAGGGATGGGAGGAAGTAATGCCCCCAATAGAGCAAGATCAGCAAAATGCATTTCCAAGGGGACTCACGAGCAGCTGGGTGTACTGGCCAGGCATGATGTGAGTAAACAAAGTCTGAGGTTCTTAGTTTTCCCATATGGCCATCAATTCCCAGAAATGCTTTTGGTTTCCACCGTCACTTTCTAATTAATCAGATGAACTCTGCCTTCAAAAATAGTAGGATCAGATTGCTATTCCTTACTAATTAATCCTGCTATGTTCTTTGCTACATCTCCTCCATAATTCAAATGTGAGCATCTCATCCCGCTGATCAATCAGCAGGTCTGCCAGAGTTCTGTTAAGTGAGCCAAGCTTTTGATTTATAAGTAAAATAATGTACTGCCTGGCTCTGATGATATTACAAAGGCAACTAATTTCTCAAGAGTGTCCTGATTCAATATAACATAATAAAGAAAACTGACTTGCATTGAGAGATAGGTGATTCTAGAATTAACCTGCTCCCAAAAGTTCATTTCTTTAGATGGGTGAGAACGTACTTCAGGTGGCTATAACCCTGATGCATTGGTGATACAATGCCCTAAGCATATTCAAGTCACTGGTTTTACGGGCATTTTTTCTCTCTTTCCTTTGCCCTTTTCTACTTTTCCTTCATTACCAATTGAAGCTATCAAGTTGTATTGGTATGATTTCATCCTTAAATGTTTGAGAGAATTCACCAGTGAACCCATTTGGGCCTTAGTTCACTTTTTAAATTCACATTGTAGTCTTCTTGTTTTTAGGTATGTCAAGTAACTTTAAATAAAAAATTCACAACTTTATTAAGGTATAATTGACAAATAAAATTGTATGTATATGGTATAGAATGTATGTATTTATACATACAAAAGTTGTATGTATATGGTGATGTTGTGTTATATGTATATTATGAAATGATTACCGCGGTCAAGCTAATTAACATATCCATTATCTCCCATTGTTAAAATTAGGGGGTAAATTTTAAAATTGTCTCCTGGACAATTTGGATATTGTTGTGAGACTCCAAATGCTATGTAACCATCCTTCCTTTCTTTTTGTTTTTAGTCTGCAGGTGGTCCCCTGCTGAGGTATAGCTGGAGGGCCAGTATGTTAGGCTTTCAGTTAAGCCCTGCTGTCCCACATCACTTACAAAATGCAAGGCACTGATTCACCACTGTCTCCTTGCAGACAGGTGGGTAGGAAGTTCAGCTCCACCCCTTGGCCTCGCTGTTAGCTTCCTGGCCTGTACCAACTGGTTGTTTCCAAGTGGGGGTGTAAGATCAGCTCCCCACTGGGCTCTGCTGCCACCAGGGAGAGGTCAACAGGGAGTGGAGTGTTGACTAAGCCATCTGATACCACCTCACTGCACCTAGTTGCTGGTGGGTGGGACGGAGGCTCTGGGCCCCACTGGGCCCTGCAGACACTGGGGGTGGGAGGGCAGGAGTGCCAGCTGGCCCTGCTGTGCATGGCTGCGTTTAATCTTGTCATCCACCCACTGGGGCCGGAGGCTCAGCTCCTTTGGAACTTGCTGACACTCTGCTGGTGGAGAGTCAGCACCCCTGCTTCCTCTCCCAGGGTTGGGGGGTGGAAGATCAGCTCCCTACTGGGCTCCACTCACAGCAGCACCAGTGCATGTCTGCGGGGAGGGAGGTGGTAGTGGGTGGCAGGTTGGTCCCTGCTCAGTCCTGTCGAACCCTGAAGGGGATGGGAGTGGCTCTGGCTTTTTTTTCTGGCGTTTGCCTGGAGGGCTGTAGGCTCTACCAAAAAGGTCTGTTGCTAGGCCACCATCCTTTGGCTGGGAGGGACAGACTTGAGCTTTTCCACTTGTGTCTATTGGTGACTCCAGGTTGGCGGCTCTCCAGCACCGCGACCAGGATATCTGGGAGGCACCGTGCCCAGGATATCTGTGGACACTCAGACTAAGTTCGGGAGATTGCCCTCACCAGTGTGGATAAGAGCTGAACAGAACAAAACCAGGAGCAGGACAAATGTGCCGTCTGCTTGAGCCAGAACATCAATCTTTTCCTGCCCTCAGGCCTTGGAGTCTGGGTTGGAACTGTACCACTGGGCTTCTAGGCCTGGAGCATTCAGATGTCAGATCACGAGACTTCTTACCATCCGTAATCTGTCAGCAAACCCCTCATACTAGATAAGTCTCTTTCTATAGCTGTACATGTAGCCGGGGTCCGGCACAAGTAACGCCCCCCTTTTTTATTACAAAGTCTTTTATTAGAAAATTATGAGCATGTCATTCTGTAACATAACAATATCATGCTCAAGCACACTATATGACATTTGAGGTGAAATGTTCGAGTTAAAACTATAAAGTATCACACCTACATATCACCGGACCAACCACACTCGGGCACGCGTGACTTCTGCGGGACCCTGTTCTGTTGATCCTGCGTCTTGGGCGAACCCTGACTACAGCACCTGGGGACTCACCACTGTGTCATTTCCCCAGTCCCGAGGCCCCTGGGCAGGCCACCTTCTTCCTTCCACCCTTCAGGGGCTTCCAGTGCTTTTTGTGTTGTGTGAAGGCCTTTTGAGTTGGGGGAGGAGGAGGAGCTGGAAGGGTGGGGCTGCTCTTACCTTGGAGGAACCAGAAGTCTAAGAACTTGTGTGGAATGTAGTTGTTGTTCTGGTCTTCATGTTACTGAACCAAAGGGGGATTTGGCTGCCCGCGCCAAACCCAGGCATTAAACACAAGCTGGCTGGGAAGGGAAAAGGTCTTTGTTAAAATGCTGCACCACTCAGGGGAGCGGGAGACCCCTGGCTCCAGGCCATTCTCACCCCAGAGACCCCCCCCCCCCCACCCCCAGAACCAGAAAGAGCGTGAATGATAGGAATCAGAACCACGTTAAATAATATGACTAAGAAAGTCAAGGCATTGGGAGAAAGAATATGGGAGAACACGTTCTTTCATATCAGAGTGGTAGTAAATTCTGTCTAAAATGGGAGCATGTAAGAAAAAATAACTAGTGATTGAAAACTAAGTCTTCATCAGTGCTTTTGCTCATCCTTAGACAAATATTTGGAGAAATAATATCTCTTGTAAAGAAAGAACATCAGTTTGATTTTGACAATTTTCCTTTAAGTGAAATTAAATTAAACGCATGCTATTAAAAACAATATGATCTTGTTTATTAAATGAATGTCACTTATTCCATCTCTCCACATATCATCTATCTATCCCTGCATCTGTCAGCAGATACACAGACTAAGGGCTCCTTTGGAAAGGGTGACAGGATGTTCCATTCTAATTCCAACTTGCAGCCAAGGCTTCCATGGGGCTTTGAAGTGTGTCCCCAAGCCAGCGGACACAAGGGACTGGGTCTGACAACTGCATAGGAGTCCAGAGGGCAAGAGGGGGCCTAAGCTGCCATGGCGGCAGAGGCAGGAGAGGTGCATGTGCTGGGAGCTGCCTTCTCTTAGAATTTGTCAGGGTGGTACAGGGTGCAGCCAGGGGGGGCAAAAAAAAAAAAAGATTTGGAATGGTGCCCAGAATTCAAAGTGTATAGGAATATTGGAGACACATATAAGATGTCCTCACCCCTTCCCCCCACAGGTGTGAGTTGGGGGAAGGGACACATGGAGCAGGAACATGCAGGGCTGTTTTGTACAGCCACAGCCTTGCAGCTAATCCATGGCATTGTCTTTTAACATATCTATAGCCTTGGCTGGTCACGTCGATATGTTAAATGGCTGTGGCCAGGCTTGGAGCCAGGGGGATGAAGTCACTTCCCCCCAAGATGTAACTAGGGGCAGGTCCCCCAAGTTACAGTGCCTGCGTGGGAGCTTGGCGAAGATTGGCTCTAGGACAGGGGGTGATAACTGCCCAGACTAATGATGGCAGCCCAGTAAACTTGTAATAATATAGAAATACTGGCAGGTGTAACTGATTGTGGAGGGAGTCAGAAATAGGGGTACAGAGGAAGATTGGCTCAAGGATTTAAAAGCAAGACAGGGCAGCCATTAAGGAGAGAGCCACGTGGTTTGGGGCAGAGTGAGGACCCCTGCAGTCATGTAGGGGAGACCCATGCGGTTTTGGCGAGAGGGCACACCCCTGCAGCCTGGTGAAAGAGAGAGCCACGTGGTTTTGGCAGAGTGCAGACCCCCTAGAGAGCCACGTGGTTTTGGCAGAGTGCAGACCCCCTCTTTCCCAGGTGAAAAGGGAAAACCACGCAACTTTGCCAGAATGGAGACCGCTGCGGCCAGGTGAAGAAGAAAGACACATGCTTTTGGTGGAGTGCGGACCCCTGCAGCTTTGGTAGAAGAGGCCCTCACGGCTTTGGGGTGCCCCCTTTGGCCACGTGGCCTGGAAAGCAGGAGAGACTTTGACTGGAACTGGGTACAAAGGACTCTTGCCAGTGGACCATTAGAGGGTACCACATAACTCTGGATTAACTAGAGAGAGATCCTGCCTGCATGGTGACACAGCTGACGGTGCCAGTGGCCTGTAACACAGACGTGTGTTCCTTTTCTGATTTACAGTACCTGGAGTTGGGACAGTGGGAGAAGCAAGAGCTGTGTGGGTGTAGGTATAGGTGTATACCCTAAAAGACTTTGGTATTTTAGTGGAGGCGTTAAGCCTAAATAGCATTAAATAAACACTTCATTTCCTTTTCACAAATCTCTGGCATTGAGAGATGTCTTTCCAATTTGGCGGCGGATGGATGAGCCCAGTAGATATTAGTATTCTGTCCTTGGGAGGGACGGCTGTTCTGTAGCAGTTTTTGGCATCCCTGGGTGGGCAAAATATTGCCCCTCCTGGACCTCTTGTTCGGTAACAGTGGCAGAGGATGTGTGACTGTTTTCCATGGACACGTGTGGACCTGGTGGGAGAGAGACCTGGTGCGGCGAGGCCTTCTGGGGCCCTGTTGTACAGGGTCGATCAGGGGAACGAGGAAAACTCAGCATGAGGAGGCTGGTACTGCTCCCTCTGGATGCTAAAGGACTAAAGGAAGAGTGGCCAAGGGCTTGCTGGAGTCCTGGGAGCTTCAGGGACCTTCCGGGAACCATGGGAAGCACCACCACAAGCCCTGTGTAGTTTGCAGCCAGACCTGCCTGGGAGTGGGAGTTAAGCCAGAATCCCTCACTTCCTCACTCTCTGCCGCCCCCTTTTGGCCCAGGAGGGGTCTGAGGTTAGGGTTCCCCTTGGGGGAGGCAGTAGCCAGGAGAGAGTCGAAGCAGAAGCACCACACACCGCCTGCCCACTTCAGAACCCAGCCAGCAAAAGTGGAAGGAAGAAGAAATTATAACACTAACCTAAATTTTGGAACTTTCACTATTACATGGGACTAAGTATTTCAGTGTTTGAATTGAGGCTATTTTTATGACTAGTGATACGGACACCGGCCCGCAGTGTCCACGTCATTATGGATGAAATGAGACAATTCACACGGACCACCGAGTCCAGTGGAGGAAGAAGGGAGAAAAGCCCTGGCCCTTGCTGTGATCAGCCTTTATTGGGTTTCTGGGCACATTACACGATGGTTCTCATTTACTAGGCACAGGTTGCTTTAGATGGTTACCTTTTACAGAAAACAAAGGAGCCAATGCTGCTAATCACATCACAGAAGAGGGATATTTGCAAATGCAAAGGCAAAAGTCGTTGAACAGGTTATACTCATCTTGGAAGGTTTAGCATAGATTTTAGGAAGTTATTCTGCAGTAAAATGTTTGCCACAAATCCAGGTGAGGGAGTTTTTAGCAAAAAGCAAGACTCAAAGCAGCCTGGGCACATTGCAGGCCTGATTCCCAGGAGAGAACCTATCTGTGGGTATGGGACCTGTGCATCTCCGAGTGGGAGCTGGGCCCATGCCATGCAGAACGGTCTCCTACAACTAGAAGTGACTGAAGGCTATTTTATTATCTTCCAGGAGTTCAGAAGGCCACGTGCACCTGCACCCAGCCCCACACTTACCACGGGCGCCCACACCTGCATGCTGCTCCGCCTTCTGGGAATGCTCTCCAGTGAGGGAAGCCCTGCTCTCTCCTCAAGACCCCATTCCAAAGTCATCTCTACATGAGCTCACACACATCTGCCCAAGAGGACGCTTTCGCTTTCTCCCCCACCCCCTCTGAGCACCTTACTTATATTATTCGTTGAGTACAACATAGACCATACCCAGAATGTCACCGAAGCCTGTGCTGAGCAAAACGAGGGGGACTTTCTAACACCGAGACGAATGAGTTCTTTCTCCGGCTTCTGTGTCACGGGAAAAGGAGAGTGATATCACTTCAAAACTTGATGGAAAAGAAAATTAAATTCTTAGCCCTGGGGCCTGTGAGATTGTGAGCTGTCACTTACCCATCCCAGCAAGAGCCCACACCCTCCAGGGCTGGCGTTCAGGGAACAGAAGCACAGCTGGAGTGACAATGTTTTAAAAATGTATCCTCCTGCCCGTGACAGACAGCACGCATCTATTTATTCCAGCAGTTTCTGAAGAGCTCGATACGAAGCTCCCCTCTACTCTGAGAGCCCCTTCCTCCCGAGTAATGTGCCTGGGGATCCGTCGCATGACAGGGGACTGGTTACAGAAACAGGTCACAGGAAACGTTAGGACCTTCTCGAGGTGGAGAAGTCACTAAATTGGAGGCACAATGACTGTGAAATCCCAGGGTCCTGGAATGTTGACGGGACTGGGGTTTTGCTTTGTACAATGTTTTATGGCGGCTGGGGAAAGTCTGTGAAAGTGAACCCATTTTTTGTATCTATGGGAATAGCCACATGACCGTCACCTAACACCAAATAAAAAGCAGTAAGATGTGCCGCATTCAGAAATGTCAGTGTCTTCCCCAGTCGCAGCAGCCTCGTGATGGTGTTGGAAATGGAGCTCACTTAAGGAGGAAAGGGAATCATGAGGCGTGGCCACCCCCGCCGCCCAGTGGGAACTCAGCTCATTCCTGGCTAAATGGTTCGACCTTATCGTTTTTTTCAAAGAAATTTCCAGTTTAGGTATGTAAAAAAAGCTGAAGGGCGTCATAAAAAAATTAAAGCTCCCCTGCCAAAAGGAGGATTTTCTAATCAAAGAAAAAACGTAGTGAAACAAAAACCCTCTCTTTACAAGTGACAGCAGTGAACCACTGGGGGTGAATAACTAATATTTAATTGGCTTCCAAACACCTATGACAAATCTCGGTTACTTTTAATCATTTCATGTAGAATTTTTAGGCTTTTATAGGCACAACTTCCTAATCCTGTTGCATAACACAAGGATGATTCTCTCCAGCATCCTTCCTGTAAGTCAGGTTCAGGTTACCTGACTTAGCAAAATCTGTGTAAGAGTGGCATTTCAAAAAGTAATATGAGGATTAACTATAGTGTTAGTCCAAAAAAAGCAACTTTGCAAAACCTGCCTTAAGCTATAGAAGCTTCCAGCTGTCTGGGTCAGAGGGGGGCGGGAGAGGCTGAATGTTTTGCTAGGAGGCCTGTGGGAAAAAAAAAAGCAGAAAAATCAAAATCTCAAAGTAGTACATTCTTGAAGTAAATACATGCTTAACATTCTGAAGGGATCTTTTGGTGCCATAAAGAGGATTTTCTATTACGGTGTTTAGAAAATCTAAGAGATGCTTTTTTTTTTTGGTGCTATTCAGCCTTTGAAAATAGCCTGTTTTCTCCCACGAATGGTGAGCGGTTTTTTTGTAGGAGAAACATTTTGAGAAAATGCTCCTTTATACAAACTTTCAAAGCTATTTTCTGAACTGTTAAATCTTTTTTTTTTTTTTTTGCATTCAGCACTTTGTTATAAAGAGCAAATCACTTGAAAAGTAGATGATTCCTTTTCA
Organism: Artibeus jamaicensis; assembly: GCF_021234435.1. Lineage (NCBI taxonomy): Eukaryota > Metazoa > Chordata > Mammalia > Chiroptera > Phyllostomidae > Artibeus > Artibeus jamaicensis. The sequence goes on along the minus strand of NW_026522056.1, from coordinate 13,435,296 downwards.
CAGTCTTACTTTGAGTGTAAAGTGAAAAGATTGCTTTTAGTGTTCACTACTCAGTCATTATGGGATGTCACTCTTTCTGGCTTTGCCTCGCACCCATTTCAGTGCGTGACTTGGGTCTTTCTGCAGATTATTTGCTTAAAGTGATGGGGATGAAATGTAATAAAACTTTGCTGTGCTCTCCCGGACAGTATTGGTAGGTAGATGACGTTTTATCCAACACGAAATCAGCCTTGGCAGGTGGGGAAAGGACCCCTATCTATGTTCAGGCAGGACGCACCTCTCCCCGACTTTCAGTCTTATTTTGCGTCTTTCTCCTTGCCCCCTTTCTCCTCCCTCCTCCGTTGTCTTCTTCCATTTTGTCGCCCCTCCCCCTCCTCTTCATGGAACTTTCTCTCCCTGTTTCCAGAGTTGGCCAGAGTTCAAGGGAGAGGCCCCTGGCTTGAGGCTCACAAGATTTAAACCTAGAAGATAGAATCCAAAGGAATGTACTGAAGGACCAATGCTCCAGTCTAATTCCAGGTCAGGACCCAGGTCTTCGGGAGTTACACTGGTGTCTTAAGGAAATCACAAAGTTTGTGGTTTCAATGAGGATGAAGCTGGAACCCAGCAATAAGCCACCTGGCCACTCCCACTACCTGTGACATTTCTGGGTACACAGTTCTAACGGTTCACTTACCCTGAAGATCGTCACATCAGCATTCAGGTTGCTCCTTGTTGGCTCGTGTCTATCCTAGTGCAGACAAATATAACAACACCAGGAATCAGTACTTTAAAAACCATTTTTTATTCTTAGTAGTTTCTGAAGAGTGATTTCTTGGAGCTTTCGCTCTCCAAGACTGATATTTTCAGTATATGAATGTGTTTTACGCTTACTCTTCATCGCCAATCAAGGACCCCGACTCCCCTCTACCATGGGTAGGGTACCTAGGACTCACCCCAGGTACTTGGGAGCACTGCAGGAAGACAGCCTGTGGCGCCCTCTGGCAGTCACCCAGGGCTGTTCTCGGGGACGGGCTGCGGTACTGGCCAGTGTCTGAGGATTGTAAGGCCAGCCGCCCTTGTGCAAAGCAGGCCTCCTGGGAAGGGCCATCCCAGCTTCACTGTCCCGAGGGGCCGCCAAGTGAGGCTGCGTCACAGCGCAGCTTCTCTCCCTGCTCGGCTCCGCTGCCTTCCACTCCGTCCCACAGGGGCTGAGGCCCAGAGCTTTCTCGGATACTCAGATACCTACACAGGGCCCGCTTCAGGGCCTGCCTCCTGGGAACCCAGCTGAACGTGGTCTCAGCAGGGAAGATAATCATAAACCAAACAACAACAACAAAAAGATTTCATAAGTTATTAATGGAACAATACACTGCACAGCATTGTGGGTTAGCCCGTAAGTCAAGCCCTCTTCTTTGGTTAGGCCACAGAAATAGGTGGGTAGGATCCCTAACAGCTGGGTAGAAGAACAGAGATTTAAACTTACAGATATGCCCAGAACAGACGCAGCACCAAGATGGTAACCTTGGAAGCAGCTGCTGGCAGGACTGAGGGCGCAGACAGTAGACAGAGGGGCTGAGTTTGACTTTACTCCACCATCTACTGGGTCTCTGTGCCATACTCTCCTCGTTTGTAAAATGAGAATAAGAGTTCTTATTCAGTAGGGTCGTGAGGGGCTGAATATACAAAGGAGCTGTGTCCAGACCATATATGAAAATAGAGCTTTTACCCACAATCCACAGCAACTGGCCCAGAAAACCAGCCCATTCTCTACAGGAAGCAGCCCAGGAAGCCAGCCTGCCATCTCCCAGTCAGACAAGGGGAATCAAACCATTATTTCTAGCAGACAATTGAGAAGACAAACAATCACCCCTGTCGCAGTTGGCCCCCAAGAGCTAGGATCTGATTCATAACGGACAACTTTTCTAAATTTTGTCTCTGCTTCCAACTTAGGACCAACCTAAGGCAAACATGCCTTTAGCCAATCACACGGGATGTCCTGCTTCTAGCTGGTCCTCCTGCAGCTTCCTCATCCAACATCCCCCGGCCAGGGGCCACTCGAAGCCTTTCTTTTTGCCATGAAAAGTTTTCCCCACTCCTCTGCCTGCCTTTGAGTCTCTGCCGAGTGCAAGCCCATGGTGGCTGACTTTCTTGCTGTTGCAAGCTCTAAATAAATAGCCTCTTTTTGTTCTCATTTGGGTATTCTTTGTTTATTTCTACAGTTGTTATAAGGAGTAAATCTGTTCATGTTTGTAAACCTCTTAGAAACAGGGCTTGGTACATAATAAATGTGATACAAATGTTTGTTTTGAGTAAAAGAAATAAAAAGCCATTCATAGCTTAGAGATAACATCCACCCTTAACAGTTCCCTCATATATACTTTGTATATGGTAGTGTATTCTTTGTTTATTATAATAAGCCACTTTTATTTCCAGTAGTTATTTTAATTTTCAGAAGCTTTTTTTTTGTTTAAAGATTTTATTTAGTTTTAGAGAAAGGGAAGGAGAAAGAAAGGGAGAGAAACATCAATGTGTGGTTGCCTCTTGCACACCCCCTACTGGGGAACTGGCTCACAACCCAGGTACGTGCCTAGACTGAGAATTGAACTGGTGACCGTTTGGTTTATGGGCTGGCATGCAATCCACTGAGCCACACCAGCCAGGGCTAATTTTCAGAAGTTCTGAAGTGGAGAAATCTACCTACATAGTCTATAGAAGGCTCTGTAGCAGATACTGAGCCAGACAGGTCTCCTTCCCTTCTTTCCAGATGGCTTCTATAAGGGGTTTCTCAATACCCCATCTTTATAGGTTCTGGTGTTAGTTTCTCAGATTCCCAATAATCCCTTTGATTCCTTCTCTCTCTTTTTCAGCTCAAAGCTCTTGGTTCTGGAAAGATTTTTTCCCTTGTTCCACTATCTTACAGATCCCTTAAGAAGACTGTCCTTATCTGTTATGTTGCCACGCTCACATATCAATTTTACTGTCTTTTCTGACCTGGACCAAAGTGAAGATTCCATCAGGAAATCCTATATGAGGTCTTCTCCCCTTATCTCTGGGGGATATGTTCTAAGACGCCCCCGGTGGATGCCTGTAACCATGAATAGCACCAAACCCTGTATATACTATTTTTCCCTATACATACACAGCTAGGATAAGGTTTAATTTATAACTTAGGCACAGTAAGATAGAAAAATAACTAATAATAAAGGAGAACAATTATTACAATGTACTATAATAAAAGTTATGTGAATGTGTTCTCTTTCTCAAAATATCTTCTCGTACTGTGCTCACCTTTTTACATAAAGGCAGCATTTCATGGCTTCTCTTAGGCATATCTGAGTTGCCAGCATCACTACCTTTGTCCTTTGGGGCCATTTTTAAGTTAAAAAACTGTGGCTTGAACACAAGCACTCTGATATCTCAATAGTTGATCTGGTCACCAAGTTGGCTACTGAACAACTAACGGGAGAGGAAGGTGTGCAACATGGAGATGCTGGACAAAGGGATGAAGTCTCATCCCAGGCGGGAATAAGTAGAACAGCATGAGATTTCATCATGAGGCTCAGCACAATTTAATACATATGCATTATTTCTGGAATTTTCCACTTAACATTTTTGGACTGTGGTTAACCACTGGTAACTGAAACCACAGAAATGAAAACCCTGGGCAGGAGAGGATTACTGCCCACCGATTTGTATCACTAACCCAGTAGCTCATAAGAACCCGTGAAATGCCTACAGATGTAGAGAAATGTGTGTAACTTATTTCTCCTGTAATATGACAACACGCAGAAACTTCCAACCCTGGCTTGTCCGTTGATCCATCCCAGTCCCCCAGACTGGGGGGTGAACGAAACCCTGCCCTTGGCCTCAGGGGTCCCACGTTTGACTTCGGCAAACTGGCATGCCTGGGTTTCAGGTTGCTCCTGGCCGGCCAGTGTCCGGAGCACATTCAGGTTCGTTCCTTTGCGTTTGGTTGTGGGCGCCAGCAAGCGCACAAATGCGTGAAGAGCCAGCTGGGACCCGTAGACTGGTGGTGGCTGAGGAGGGTCACGGGAACTGTGTAGGGGTTCCAGTTCAGTTTCCATTAGTGGCTCTGAATATTTTCACTTTCTTTCACGTCATTGTGCTGTGATAGAGTGGAAGTGGGTTTCTGGCTTTGTTCCCCGTGGTCTGGGAAGTGGAAAATTCAGCTCTAGAAACAGGCTCGTGCGCAGACGCCACTGGAAAAGGAGGATGGCTATGGAGGCCGCCTGGGGTTCTGGTGGACCTGCCGCGGTCTCACATTACCATGAATCCCAGGGAAAGTGGACCCCAGAAGTGTCCCTAGAAGGCTCCAAGATGAGCCTCTACTGCCCTTCAGTTACCCTGGATCTTGAAGCCCTGGGTTCTGAGGAGTGGTACCCGGCATTACTAAGGAGGATAAACCTAAGAGCCAGCCTGGATTTCAGAGTCCTGGCCAGGACTTCGGACTAACCTTACCCCTGTTGATCCTGATCTATCCTTGAGCTGACTTTGCTGAAACTACCCATTAGGAAATCGGAATTTTGTTGCGACGAGCCTGGCTTGTTGCCAGTGGGCTTGGTTTTTCATGTTGCCCCTATAAGCTCCAGGCTGTGTTAGGATTTGGCTTATTTATTTATTTATTTATTTATTTATTTATTTATTTTTAAAAAGCAAGCAGACCATGTGGATTTAGTTGCGTACTGGATGGCGAATCGTAATCTCTTATACAAGCAACCCAACAGTGGTCTAGCTAGCATCGAGGTTAGACTCTGAAATGAAGGCGTTAGAACTTGACTTTGGTCTGTGAAGTCAACCAGGTAGCCCCCTGGGAAACAGATCAACCCTTCATTGGAAGAAGACTAATTGGTATTGTAAAAATGAACTTCAATAATATATAAACACTTCACTGTTGAAGCCAAAGGAAGTGTAGGGAATGGGTTTCTGTTAGAAGATGGATTGCCAGGAGGTGACCGGAAGTAGTTTAAGAAGGGGACAGTTTGCCTGGGAAGCCGTGGAATCGGGAAGGCTTTGACAGTGAGTGGGCTCGACTCCAAGATGCAGCCACATTTCCATACAAACCACATCCATTTGGGAATCAGCCTTTCCTCAGAGATGCCTGCTGGAGTATCCATCCGTGTAAAATCAGCTTATAGAATTGATTTCTTAAAATAAAGCTTTGAGGCTAATGAGAGACTGACGTGCTGCCCGCTGTGCTAAGGAGGCAGGCACTTTGTAGCAAATTAGAAGGGACATTTTAAGAGGAAAGAAACTCAGCTGGTGACAGCTGACAGCAAATTTGGAGCCAGAAGAACTATTCAATGTAACAGGTGACTGAGTCATCCAGAATGCCCCCAAATGTGTGCAGAGCATTGGTGAAGTATATACACTGAGCCAAAGAGTCATGAGTCTGTGACTCATTTAGATGTGGGGCCTGGTTAAGAGGGAGTGAGTTCCTCACTACAGCAATTTGAGTTGGGTGTCTGCTCAGCACACCTGGAATTATCCACCTGTAAATGTCAAGCAGCCTCCCTTGTGGGCCGCCCATCCACTTGGTTACTTGGGATTTTATGATCAATTATGATTCTATAGAATCTGTGAGTCTGAATCCTCTGCTAACAACTTGTTCCTCGTGGCGTGTGTGAAGGCTACTGGCTGTCCTCTACTATTCAGGGATCCCATTGTTTCTGCTGCAAACGGGGGACATGGTGGCATCTCCTCTTGTCATTGGCTTAGAGAGGACAGCTACCATAGAGCTTTTTCTCTTGTCTACCAAAAAAATATCTTTCCCTCTCACTAATAAATATTTAGTATTTAAATGTCTTGGTGAATGGAGTGTCCTCAGGTTCTTCTAGAAGGTAAGGTTAGGTTAGGGTGGCCGAGTAGGTTGGTCATATTAGCTCTGGTCCAACATTTTCAGATTCCTTCTTCTACAGTAAATCATTCAATTTTAACCTCATGGAGTGCTTGTAACTGTCGAGAAGCCTCACTTCACCAATCCCGTAGACTGTTGGTATCACCCCTGGGTGCTGAATCCAATTCCTTAAATTAGAATTCCTGGGTGAGGGCCCCCATATCAATCCAATCGAGCTTCATGCCTCGCCTTCCGTCGTCACACTCATCACTCACATGCACGCTTTTCGGAACCTGCAGCAGACACTGCACTTCTGTCCGGGCTCTGTGAGTACCCAACTCCCACGATAAACTTAGGGGAAGTTTGAGGGGCTGGGTCCTTAGGAGAATAAGCCCCAGTACATTCACTGAAATCACTTTCTCTCCCGGAAGGCCGCATCTCTCAGATGGAGAGTGGGGAGGGGTTGGCTCCGCACCTGAGGAAGGTTTGGAAAGACGTGGGGGTCCACAGTCCTCAGATTCATTTCTGACTGCTCAGCTGCCCCCTCCCAGATCTCAGGTTCCCACTCTTTCATCCCTGTTACTACCTCTGTCTTGGTGAAGGGATGCAGAGGATCTCAGCCCTTAACAGGTTTTGAACTTTATATTTCCTAAAAGCAGGCCTGCCCTTGGTCCCCAGCCATGTTTTCTTTGTGACTGCACGAGGTAAGGGACTCCCGAAACCCCACCACTGAACCTTTCTGGTTTTCTGCTCATGTTTTGAACTGGTTGGTCATAAACTTCCTTTCTTTTCTATGGATGTTCTCTAGGACTATTGGAAGAAGCTAGCCTACCCCACAATTTTTATAATCAACACCACAAGTTTTATAAGCACTACTGTTGTCATAGCAGTGATATGTCCCCCAAATTGTATCTCTTAGTAACTTGCCTTCTTCTTGCAATTCATCTCACGCTCTGTGATAATTGGAGTGATTGTGCTGCCAACACGTGCCATGTGCTACTTGAATCCCACTTCCTCTTGATAAGGATGTCACCTTACACTTCTCAGATCCCACAATTCCATCTTAAAGCCTTTTCCCTAGGACCACATGAGGCAACAATGACTCTATCAGTCAGGGTCCTCTCAGAAAACAAATGGTACCCTCACACCGGTTGTTTTAAGGAGGTTTAATAAGGGGACTGTTCACAAAGGTGTGGTAAAGTTTAAGGAACCAACAGAGGAGAATGCAGTTCTGTGGGAGCTGATGGGACCCTGGCCTGAAGGGGCAATGGGGGGAAGTGTCACTGGAACCTGGAGGGGGTAGCTCTGTGGACAAGGCTGCCACATAGAAGCTGTGGCCCTTGGGAGGAGACAGCTGCCTCAAAGCAGCCTGGGAAGGAAGGATTTGAGAGGGAGACAGGCAATCCTCTGACCTCACTCCTTTTTTAATCTCTTTCCGGGGCTCACTCTCTTTCCACTGGTTAAATGCTGCCAGCAGCCAGAGGCAAGGGATCCCCTGATGTAGTGTCTTCCAGCCAAACTCCTAGGGCTCACATAGGGGTGGTGAAGGGTCCAGACCAAACATAAGAGTGCAAGCAGAAGATCCCCATGTAGGGGCTGCTGAATTAGTTAAACAAGGAGGCCATTGGACTGAGGTGGTTCTAACACCTTAGCAGCCTGTGTGAGCACACCCAAGCCTAAGCCTGTCAGCGCCTCAAGGTTAAGAAACCGAAACCAAAGGACACCTGCACACAAACAGCCAACCAGGCTTTTCCAAACCATGCAAATCCTAAGCTACAGTCAAGCAAACAATTTCCTTGCTTTGCTTCCATCTTCTCTCTAGAAAGGTATTTCCCGAAGCTCTTGTTGCTGGAGAGCTCCTGGCCCCTTCCTGTTTGGCACTGCCCATTCCAATCAATTTTTGCTCAAATAAACTCAAAATTTTTTATACACCTCAGTTTTTCTTTTAATAGGACTAACCCTAACATAGTCTGATAGACTGGCCTACCTGGCAGGAATTGGTGTCAAGTTTCTCCATAAGCTAAATATATATTTTATATATATACTTACATACACACACACATATGCTTTCTGTACTATCTTTCTGTACTATCTTTCTGTACTATCTGGCTTAGAAAAATAATACACACTCTATGAGAAACTTCACGTTGGAATTTGTATATGCACCTTGAAGAAAGTCCCATGAGAAAGCAGTGGTCACATTTCTCAACAGTTCCACACGAAGCCTCAGTTGTTTCAAGTTCAACATAGAAATAAACTTCCAAGGGAAAGTAATTAACCTTTTGTTCTTCCAATTAGGAAACAAAATCACAACTAAAGGGAATGACCTCAATGTTGTAATCAGGGCTGCTTCTCAGAGAGGAGGTAGAGGCAGCAGGAAGAAGGGACGCATTTTAAAGATACTAAAATGGTACAGTTGTTATGCTTTGGAGACTGGACTTAGGTTGCATGGAGGTGCTCCCACCAAGGCAGGGCGCTGGAGGGGCTGCATGCCTGGTGGAGAAGACGCTTGGCTTTGTCTCTGGGGAGCTGAGGGGCACTTCTGGACCGTGCCGGCTGCATTGCAGAGAACGACTGCTGGAATGGAACCCGGGAGGGAGTTCCAACCTGGTGATGTGACTTTGGGTCCTGGGTGTGGAGAGAGGTTCTTGTGGCCCAGAGGAAGGTGCTGACACTCATTCTTTCCAGAAGGGTCCTACCAATAAGGCAAAGCAGGACAGTCACGTGTCTCAGGGGAGGGCAGATACTGTTCTCCTGCTCGGGAGCCAAAAGTGGTCGCGGAGTGTACCTTGGGAACACACCAGGGGCACATTTGGCTAGTTCTGTGTTGGGCTGGCCCAGAGGGTGGTTTCTGTACCAATGCAGTTTCCGGGGGCACTGGACTGCCTCCGTAGCCGGGTTCTGAGCGTGACTCACTCCCTGTGACAGCCCGGATGTTGAGACAATGAAGTGCTGGCCACCTGCCTCCCTGTAGGGCTATAATTTAGTCGAGGCTTTTCTGCCTTTTGTCATGTTAAATGGTGCCTGCCAGTGTCTTGCTTCCCGGAGGCTGGTGCTTAATCTGTGAGCAAAATGAGTGACTCACCCCCTATTCCCAGTCTGCTCTTAAAGAACTCAAGTTTTCTTAACCAGACCCCTGGGGAACCCCTTCAGGCTCAATATGAAATTCATCTTTAGTTTTGAATCGCTCACTCCTTTCAAAGTAGTTTCCATTTCCTGGGGAGAGGCCGCTCTCTGCCTGTTTAATGCTTATTTCTTGGGGGGGGTGGTCGTCCTGTGTGAATTTCTCCTGTTTGCCAGGGTCCTCCTTATGCAGTGTCATTTAAAGTTCTCTCTGATGTTGGTAAATAGCCAACCTCCGCCTCTTCCAAAACCAGGATTGTTTGCTAGCTGGCTCTTTCAGTCCAGCCTCCGAAGGCTCCCAGGGTAGTGGCCATCGGGAGGAGACTGAGAGAAGAATCTGTCTTCAGAACAAACATGCATTTCAGTGGCCACTCAGAGTCACCGGAAGGTTCACTTTCTAGGCACCCTGGGACTTACCTTTCTGTGGTCCCAGCACTGTGGTCCCAGCTGACCGACTAGAAGGGCCTCCACCAGCTGTTACGGGAAATGAAGCGACCAGACACCGAGAGATTCTGGAGTACGAGGTTTATTCCTTTTCTTTTACGTGCACGAGCTCAGAGGAGTCAGTCTCTAAATTCTGGGCCCCGAACAAAAGATTCTTGGGGAATATATAGATTAGGGGTCTTCCTATCTATGTGGCAAAGCAGGATACAGAAGCAGAATGCGGTAATTAGTTCTCTCTTCGGGGCAGAAGCAGAGTTCAAAGACTGAATGTGAAAATTGGTTCTATCTGCGGGGGTGCTAGCCCTAGTCCTAGTGACTATCCGGCTATCTGCTCTATCTGCTCTTCCTAGAGGGCCTTATTGTTCTCCTATGGCGCCTGGGGTCTTGGGTGAGCAAAGGTCTCCTGGGACCTCTCCCTTCATTTCCAGTCCTCACTATCTGGCCACCCGCCCTCCCAGACGGCCCCATCATTCTCTCTAGGGCGCCTGGGGTCTGGGCAAATAAAGGTCAAACAGAGGTTTTTCAAAGTTTCCCATATCACAGCCACGATGCTGCCCCCACCACCTGCTCTAAGCTCGACTGTGCTCCACACCCTCTGGATGGGAGCTCGTGATCTCCCAGGCTTCGAGGCCACCTTGAGAGACCGTTTGTTGTTTTGCTCTTCCTTAGTGATCTAAAGTGGCTTTAACTAACATTTATAAGTAAAAAGGTTTACATTGGACAGAGTTCCTAAAGAGTTTTTTTTTAAAGAGGCCATAGAGAGAGATGAGGGGGTAGGAAGTCCACAACCTTCCTTGGTTAGCCTCTTGTAGCCTCAGGCCTTTCACGTGCCCAGTGGCTCAGAATAGCAGCTCTTCCACCCATGAAAAGATGGCACCTTACAGGGGAAGCTCCCACTGTAAAAAGTGGTGCTTCCTATATCTTCTTATTCTTTTTTAAAAAAGATGATATTTATTTATTTTTAGAGATAAGGGAAGGGAGGGAGAGAAACATTGATGTGAGAGAGAAACATCCGTTGGTTGCCTCTTGTACGTGCAACTGGGGGCCGAACCCGCAACAACAGTCAAACTATGGTGCTATTCTTATTAGCAGGATTAAAGATCCTCCTTCGAGTATTCAGTTGACTTACTAGAAAGCTGGTGACACAAAGTACTACTGGGTGTGACTTACTAGAAAGCTGGTGACACAAAGTACTACTGGGTGTATCCGCACTGATCTGCAATGGGTGGGGGAACCACCTGCGAGTGGCTGGCAGAGTCCTTTGAACATCAGCGTGTCCGTTCATGGAACACATGAAAAGGACCCAGCTACACGGAAGTGGAACAGAGATCATGGTTGTTTTCTGCATCTCATATGGTGTCCTTGCAACTAAATGGGAAATAAGGAAGGGGTTGGATTTGCGGATGGATCTGCTATGTGATAACAGTTGGTAGAGGATCATTCCTGTGACTGTTGTGGCCATCCCACACGTTGGGTGACTTCTGAGGTCCAGAGAGCTTGTTGCTCGGAGGGGCTGTTCGAGTATGTCCCACATTCCCCCTGTCTCACAGGGCACACCTCCTCTTGAAGACTGTCACCTCTCAGGTGGCCCTCAGAAAAGACTTCCTCTTCCACAGGAGGGAGAGTTTATGTTTGTCTTGTAGGTCCCATTAGAGTTCTAGAAAAACTCTGAAAGGAGTCTAAAGCTAATGGAAATCTCTTGAGAAGTTTTTGGTTATGCTAAGAAGTAATATAGGATACTGAGTTGGAGATAGGCATTTGTTACATGGAAAAAATATAGTCTGATTTACTGATGAAGAAGAGAGCTATGACTTTAGTATCCACTGAGGATGAGAAACATATTCAATGTATTCAGTATTCTAAGAAGAACTAGAATAAAAAACATTTGAAAACATATTGTGCATTTATCAGAAGCTAAAAGGTAGATCGGCATAGTGGAACTACACAGATGAAATTGTTCACGGGATTTAAATATTTTTGCACCTGGTGTGTGGTGCATGGTGAGTAGGGTAAGTAGAGTTTGAGCCTGTACAAAAACAAAAGCCACCAGATTTTCTCCCCAGGAAATTTTGCAAATGTAATTGAAGAATTGATTTATTTTTCACTTCTCAGTGGTGATCCACAACTTTTCTTTAACAAGGACCCAGTTTCTATTTGCTATTCTTATAGAAAATAAAGAGCTTAGCTGTCGGGTAAATGTGCCGTTAACCCTGCTGTTTTATAGAGTTGGGCTCTAGCAGCCCCCAACAGCTTTTTTCTTCCCGATAGCCCCTTTGATGTCCTGAATAGACAGTGTGCTGTTGCTGTGTGTGTTCAGGACTCATATTTTGAAATACAGCAACACCTGTCATATATTAAAGGAGGAACTAGTCTCATCAAGGAAGCCAAGTGCAATCTTAGGAGCCACGTAAAATTAGTGCGTCAGTCGATGGCAGACGTAGAGACAATTCAGCTGCACGATGTCACCCACCGTGGGCTGAAATGTTGAGGACAGTAATAGGGCCAAAGACGCGAGTCACAGACCCAACAATGCACAGGAACCTGAGAGAAGAGAAATTACCGCTTCAAAAAAATTATCGACCCACCTAAAGGGAAAAAGGAAAAGAATCTGCAAACGCTGGCTTCCCGGGCTGTATTGGAGGTAAAACAGTCAGTTCAGCCCCCTGTTTTCTGTAGGTCCGAGCCATGGGGGTGAAGACGAGCCAGGTCTTGGTGTCGCTTTCTTCTGAGGCTGCCTGCCTCTTTGGAGAACTCTTCTGACACACGGAGGACCTCGGGCTGCCTGCTGGCTGGTCGGGATTCTCCTGACACGGACCGACATCAGGGCCGGATTCGTGCTCTAAAGTTGCCTACTTCAAACTCACTGTCTACCAGTCTGAGACGTGTCCTTTCTGAAGGTCTGCGAACTCCTTTCCAAGGGCACAATCAGCAAGTTAATTCTTCCAATATGTTACTTGCCTAATTATTTACCTTCTTTCCACGAGGATGATACCTGAACACGGCCAAAACGCCCGCTTTATCTTCAGAGGACTTGAGAGCAATTTTTATGGCAACGCGGAGCTGGAAGAGATGCTGAAGATGAGTGCAGTCCACTCTTTTCATGTTATAACTAAGGCAGAGAGGCCCCTGAAACCGTCTGCTAGAGTCACACACGTGCTGACTGCCGGGCAGAAACTGGCCCCTGGCCCCTTGGCTGTGTCGTGTGTGGTGCGAGTCAGTCACAGCAGCAGGTGGGGGGAGATTTCTTTTTATTTTTTAATTTTAACTTAATTTTTAAATTTTAATTGTTCAAGTACAGTTTTCTGTCCTTTACTCCCATCCCAGCCTACTCCTCAGCCCTCCCCCTCCCTCCCATTTCCACTTCCCCTAGTTTTTGTCCATGTGTCTTTTATACTTGTTCCTGTAAACCCTTCCCCTTCACCCCTGAAATTCCCTCCCTTCTCCCCTCTGGGGTGGGATTTCTGTGGTTGTTCGTAGGAGGCTAATGGAGATTAACCGCCAAGCCCTTTATCCATGAAGTACACTCTCTTGAAGCTGGTAATGAAAGAGAGGGAAAATAGTGACCCCGGCTTGGGACAAAGAGAGAGAGAGGACACAAATATGCTTATGAGATACATCACAATCCTAGAAACTATATCTGTGCTGATGTGTGGGGAGCAAAGAACTACCTCCTGAAAAACTGGGTCTCATATGACCCATATAGGTCCCTTGATTTCTGTTCGCTTTGCATTTTACAACTACTGAGTGCCAAGTGTAAATACAAGGGCCATCAAAGTAAGCTCGTTACTATTACTATTATTATTATTATTTTGCTGAGATAGAGAATAAATTCATTTGAATTATGCTAAACCCTGTAATTAGAAGAAAATGAAAGCATCTGTACCTGGAATACAGGTACTGCTAAGAATCAGGTTTGTCCTGAAAATGGAGGAGGAATAGCACTGGTAAAATGAGGTTTTAGGCTTGATTTCAGAACAGCAGTACAGGCACACCTTGGCGATATTGGGAGTTTGGTTCCAAACCACTGCAATAAAATGAGTGTCGAAATAAAGGGAGTAGTTATTTTTTATTTATTTTTTTGCTGGTGGGAGGGTCTTGCCTTCAACTTGTAAAAAAAGCGAACAAAACCACAACATCTGTGAGGCACAGCAGATGGGTCTGCCTGTACTTGGGAGTGGAAGGGAGACGAAGAAAAGGCTGGTTGGTACCCGAGCTGGAGGAAGAAGAGAGTGTCTTCCGGACCAAGAGGGAGACCACAGTGGTCAGGTCAGACGGGCCGGAAACACGTCGGACCTGCGTTGCCCTTAGAGCTCGAGAAGGCTGCTTATGATTGTTAGAGAACCGCTGAGTTGTTCGAGGAGCATCCAGTTTGTAATATCCCCCTTCACCGTCTGGATTCCAACTAGCTAAGGGTAAAGATGCCAGAAACACAGGGCTTAAAGGGAAATTGGACATTAAAAGGCCTTAAAGTATGTGGAATGGCCCCCCGGGGAAGAAAGAGAATCTCAGGTAAAACCTGGAGACTTGGAGGCTCCACCTCTTCCCGACTCTTCAAATGGTGGGTTCCCCGCTCCGTTCCCGCAGCTGGAGCCAGTTTCAAGGACGCAGCCTTGAGACAGCAAAGTGTTATTGAGACCAGCTGGAGGGTGTGCGTGGCTGAACCGCATTAAGACCTCTACCTCTGTAAAGTAGATTCTGGGGCAGGTGGGTACATCTACCCGTTGCGTGGAGTCAGCAGAAGTCTCGTAAGTAAGTTCCCCTGTTTAGTAAACCGGCCACCCACCGGTCTGGGTGGTCTGCCGCTGTCTCAGGCCTCTCCTCGCCCCCTTGGGGACAGTTTTGTAACCCACCTGGGAAGCTCCTGGGGTTGTGAACCAACCTGCTAGAAAAGAGTTGTCTCAAATGCCATTCTGGGAGAGACCGCAGTGGGCATAGGTGAATTATTTTTCTTAGGAAAGCAGATGTATACCATCATAATACCTTTTCGATAGTATACATATTTTTCTAATGTGATTCTGGATTGGTTTAAATACTGGGTTCGGAATTTTTTTTTTTGTTTGGAGTAACTGGGGTCTGAGAGCTAGTCATTTCTGTTTTCTACATTTTGTGCCTGGGTGCTAATGCTTCTTGGTTTCTTATTTTTCTCTTCACTTTGACTCTCTGGACAAGTATTTTGAGGGAGAGATGAGTTCAGTTGATTTGACTTGGGAAGGTGCTCATTCCATGAAGGTCAGGCTGTGGCACCGGAAGCAGGGTCCTGACTCGGCCCAGGCCTCCAGGTGAGGGTCTCTGAAACTAAGCAACATGACAATTTGGGAGGGGGACATTTTGAGGATTCATTTTATCAGCCATTTTATTTCTGAAGTTTAATTTCTCTCTAGGCACTTAGTATTTGAAGGCTGCCGTGTACATTTGGTGCATATTTCTATTACTGCTGATGAATTAAAATGTCCTTCGTGGTCCTTGGGCAGCTCATTATACAGGGCAGCTGGGAATAATTGCCAATGGGCAATAGGTAGGGAGGGAGTGAATTTTAGCTCGGTGCAATTTGACCTGGAAGTTAATTTGCTAAATATTTAATTTTGGCCATTTCAGAGCCTTTAGCTATAAAAATCGTATCCACACAAGCCTGAAGAAGATACATAAAGAGCAGTAACATGTGTAGATGAAGAGGTCTCGTAAAAGTTGAAGCAAAATTGCTGTGGTGTGGTACAGGTTTGTCCCTAAGAGAGCGCCGCATTCCCAGCTGTTTGTGAACACGGTCGTTCCAGCACTGAGGTGGAAGAGCAAAGGCTCTGTGTGTGTGTGTGTGTGTGTGTGTGTGTGTGACAGAGGGAGAGGGAGGGTGAGAGGAGGTGTGTGTTAGAAGAGGTGGTGGCGGAGGGAAAGCGTTTCCACTATTACTTAGTTTTGCCTGTTGTGAAGGGAAATCCTCCCCCCCCCCCCGTGATTCCTGCTTTCAGGGAGGGGCTAATCTGTTGGTTGGATCCTGCTTTTCTGCCAGGAAGGGTTAAATCTGCCAGAGGTCACTGCTCAGGCATGACCTGGTTTCTTGTCCCTCCTGGCATCAGGCCTTCCTATCAGGCTTCACGTAGCCCTGGGTTTTCCAGTTTTCTAACTTCTCGATGTTAAGTTAATGAGAAGTTGAGCCAGGTGAGACCTGTGCTGGGGCTATCACGGGGTGTGTGTGGCAGTCCTATCTCTAATTTGCATAAGTACTTATTTTCTCTCTCTGTCTCTGTGTCTCTCTGTTTCTGTCACTCTGTATCTGCAATTCCTATGACAGCCACTGGGTGGCGGGCTCAGTTCACAGAAACACAAATCCGTTCAACCAGAAGCTGCTTTTTCTAACTTTGCTGACAAAAGGAAGATACAATAGAAGTCAAGATGAGCTGCTATGTAGAATTCAGATAGAAACTTAAAAATATAACCTTTCTCTTGAATATTCAGTTTGGGCATTTACTGCTTGATGTGTGTCTTAAAGAAGTGTATTGCTTTTTTCTTCCCTACCCCTTCACGAATCTTGATTTGAGAAAACAATCAATAAAAATTAATAGAGATAGCCAGGTGCCACAACCATGTAGTGATCAAATTCTGTTCCTTAACTAGACAAGCTGCTTTTCATTCTGAGACCCCACCTGTCTAATGTACCCCTGAGGCCTTGCTATGGACTGAATTGTATTCCTTCTCAATGTGACTGGATTTGGAGATAAAGCTTTTAGGAGGTAATTAAGCCTACACAAGGTCTGTACCATTGGTGGCCTTAAAATAACAGGCTTTAACATTTCAGGATTATTTGAATAATAAGAACTGGGGAATTGAAGAAGCCCTAAGACAGAAGAATAGTATAATATTTTTCTCATGATTCCCAACTCTCTTAAACAAACCAAAAACCCCCTAAAACTTGTGTGATATATGATACACAATATGCATCACATATATCATATATAATGTGATATATGTGATATACATTTTATAATTTTTATTTAGGAAGTTAAGTGATATCCAATTGCACAGTGTCAGAGAAAACTGAGTTGACAATCTATGGAGATGGTCAGACTGTGACAAACCTGGAGTCTTTTTCATGGCCAAGTTTCCCCCTATGTTTGCTAAATTCCCTCAGCTGGGGACAAGGCTATTGATTCTGCAGTCTGGAATGAGGTTTCAAAGTACACCTCCCTAGGAAGGTAAATATTGTCTTAAATATATCCCAAGGTATAAGAGATGGATTTGTTTAGATGTAGATGAGTCAAGGAAATAAAGTGGCGGGTGGCAATGAAGAAGGAGGAGAAGGTGAGGAAGGTACAGAGAACGAAGGGGTAAGAGGACAAACCATCTCCGGTCCAGATCCAGTGCCCTCCAGATTTTGTAGTGTTTTTGCTCGCTTACAAGTCGGGTTATACTTAGAAATGGAAGCAATCCAAACTTGACCCTTAGATCAGGATTTGAGGTTCAGTTCTGACACTTTGGCCTTAGGGTGCAGTGCTGAGGTTTTCTGCCGATCTCCAAAACAGTGCCTCCTCACTGGCTTGCCAGGAGGTGCCAGTGGAATGATGTGTAAAGGCCTCCAGCTGTGTGCGGCTCAGGGTTGGTGCTTGGGGTTGATTAGTGGGGGGTGAGCATCATCGTTAAGAGCGCAGCCTTTGGGGTCAGGTTGGCCTGAATCCTGCTTGGCCACTAACTGGCCAGGCTCTTTGAACAATGTGTTTACGAGTTTCCTCATCTGGAAGCTGAAGGTCACGTTTCCCTCCTGTTGCTGAGAGGCGAAGACAGCACGTGTCCAGCTCTGTGTGTAGTGAGGGCTGCTCATAGGAACTCAAAGTCCGGCAGCTGTGACTTATCAGCCCTCATGCTGGGACACTGAACTTGACACTGGGGGAGAAATGGCGTGGAAAAGGCAGACTTCTTCCACCAGGGCCCTGCACCTGCTTTCACAGTGTCCTCCCCTTGCCTAGACTGGATTGTGTGTTCATTGTTTAGGCATTAATAACTACTGCAGCGTTTCTCAATTTTTCAAGCCCATGACTCCTTGTGATAAACGTAAAAAAAAAAAAAAACCACCTCATATTCCTTTCAGGATTCTGATTGCATGCCCCTCTGCCCACCTTGTTGTCCCATGTGGGCAGTGCCTTCAGGGGAAAATCTTCCATTCGGAGGCACCCTCGCCCGAGGCAGAACTTCCTACACTTTGGGGCCTCCGGTGGCTTGTGAGGGTGGCCAGGAAATGGTCCCTCCAGTTAGGTGGCGGTCAGTCTACCCCCTTCTTATTTCCTGGTGAAGTCTGACGCTAATCCCATAGGTTCCCCTTCAGACATTGGTTCTCTAGGGGTCCTTTCCTGATATGACCCTCATGGTAGAAGAGTTGGAAGATGACCCCCTGTGACCCATGTTCTTGTATAATCCACTC
Source organism: Artibeus jamaicensis (assembly GCF_021234435.1). NCBI lineage: Eukaryota > Metazoa > Chordata > Mammalia > Chiroptera > Phyllostomidae > Artibeus > Artibeus jamaicensis. The sequence goes on along the minus strand of NW_026522056.1, from coordinate 13,417,486 downwards.
CTCATGTGAGTGGGTTGACCACGACTAGGGTGAGACTTTGCTGCATTGTATGGCAAAGCAAAAGGGGTGTTACAGATGTAATTAAAGCCCTAAGTAGTTGACTTTGATTGTCCTGGATGGGCGTGGTAGACATTCCTTCTCCTGCTGGCCTTGAAGAAGCAAACGGCCACACTGGGAACTGCGGGAACTGCCGGTACAGTGAAGAGACAGCCAGGGCCATTCGAATCTGGAGAGAGGAATGTGAGGTGTCTGAAGGAGGAGGAAGCCAACCGCTTCTGAGCAGTAAATAAGGGCTGAGAAATACCCATTTTATTTACCTAGCAGTCAGGTGGTCATTTGGGGGAATGGCCGGGACAAAGTCAGATGGAAGTGGTGTGTGGAGTAAACGGAAGATGATGAACAGAGGGAACAAGCCCAGATGCATCCTTCAGGCAGCTGTATGAGGGAAGGGGATTAAGAGGGGCAACAAGAGGGTCCAGTTTTTCATGAGGAGAAACACTTCAGGAATGTGGATGCCACTGGGAAGGACGAAACAGAGTGTGAGAGGTGAGGGGAGGGTACTGCATGGCATGAGGGTCTTCAGGAGGTCATTCTGAAAAGAGACGGAGAATTTTCCCTGGGCAGGAGTGGGCTGGCTCTGCCGCTGCCCTCGGGAGGAAAGCCGGGTTAGGTTTAGATGCAGGTGAGCTGGGAAGGGAGTGGCTGGCTGGTCAGGTAGGGCAGGAAGTTGGAACATTCTTCCTGAGACCACTGTTTTCTCTGGAGTAGGAACCAAAGTTATTCTCCTAGTGAGATGGTAGGGTGTGGGCAGAGTTTGTGGTGAGGAATTAAAAAAATTAATATGAAATTATAACATGCACACTGAAAAGTGACCAATAAATGATTACAAGGTGAATCCACCTATGGAACCAGGATTTGTAAGAACACATAGAACATTCCAGAAGTCTTCCCTATGCCTCCACCACCTCACTTCTCACCCCATAGATTATTTTTGCTCCTTTTTGTACTTATTTGACTGGAAAGCCATACTATGTACTGTTTGACACTTGATTTTTCTTATTCAACATCATGTTTGCAAGATTCATCCAGATTGTTGGACATGAAAGTAATTCTTTAACTTTCATTGCTATATGGTATTCCACCTATGAATCTGTCACAATGTATTTTGATTTTTCCTAATGTTGACAGACATCTGGATTGTTTCCAGATTTGGCTCTCATAAAGCGGGCTGCTGTCTGTGTCTTTTGGTCTATACAGCGCATTTCTGTTGAGGAGAAATGCAGGAGTGGAATTAGGTTATGTGTAGGTTCGGTTTCCCACTGTATCGCCTGGTCAGAAAGATTTGACCACAGTCCTGCCACCTGTTTTCTCCCTTTCCTGGGGGGATGCCTGGGAAAGAGAGAAAAATGGCCAGGTAAACTCCTCTTAGAAACACGCTAATGAAAGACCTGCTTGGCAAATATGCTTATGGTATTCGCCAGTGTGGGAGTTCCTGTCTATGGAGTGCCTTTTAGCAGCATACACTTGGAGAGTTCGAGTTTATGTTACTCTTTATAAATAAACCGGGAATGTATGTCCTTATGGGATAGGGCCTCCAAGAAAATGTCACCTATGTCATTTAATCATCAGAACATGAAAGGTAGAAGCTTCACACCTGAGAGAGCGCCCGTCGTTCTATGTGGTGCCCTCAGGCACGGCTGCAGTCTCCTCTCATGACAAGAAGGGACGTGGAGACGGGCATCGGTGGTCACCAATCTCCTTTCTTCGTCCGTATGTCACAGCCTCCTGTGTCCTTGTAGTTATTTGTTCATAGGGGGGCCGATCTCTGACTTTTCTGGGCCTGATTTGACAGTCCAAGTCTTTGTGTTATCTCACCACGAAATGGTCTTTCACAGAGCTCGTCCCAGTGCATCTTTCTGACCAGAGCGCAGGCGGGTTGTGTCGCTTCTGTTCTTGCTAATGCTTGGTGATGTGTCTTTTCATTTTAGACGTGCTGGAGTGTGTGTTGGTCCTTTGACTTTGTTTTTTCTTTTTCATGGTCTCTTCTTGCCCCTTTTATTTTCATCTTCATTAGGGAATCAGCTTATTAATTTCCACAACAAATCTGCTTCGGTTTTGATTGCTGCAGCGTTAAATCTATACACAAATGCAGAACAAAGGCCGTATTTCAATACTTAGTGTTGTGAGTTGAATTGTGTTACAACTTCCTGCTAAAATGGTGCTTTCATCATTATAATATATCCCTCTTCGTCTGTAGTAAGTCTTCTTGCCAAAAGGTCTACTTTGTTTGAGGTGAGTGCAGGTGTACAAACACTTCCGCGTAGTGTTGGCGTAGTGCATCTCTTTCCAGTTTTTACTTTAGGGTTTTTGGTGTCTTTAGATTTAATGCGTGTTTCTTATAAGGAATATAGAATGAAGTTATTTTTTTTCTTCAAATCTGCCAATGTCTGTCTCTTAGTTGTACTATTTAGTAAGGCCAAATTTATTGTAATTACCTAAATATTTGTTTTTAAACCTACCATATTATTGTTTGTTTTATATTTTTTCAATTCGTTCTATGGCCTCTCTCTGTTCTTTCTATTTTCCTCTTTTGTGGGTATGCTGGTGATAAATGCTTTGGTTTTTTTTTTTTGTTTGCTTCAAAATGGCTTTATTGAACTTTCCTTTTTAAAAGGGTATTTTGACAATGTACAGAGTTTTAGGTTAAAGTATTTGGAGGCTACACCTTCTCCTAGTTGTTCAATCAAACACAAATGTGGGTGCTACTTAGAGAGATTTTTCCCAGAAATAAGTACTATTCCAAATCAAGTGACCTTAGAGTTAGATTATTTGGGTAGACCTGATTTAATATCATGAGCTCTTTAAATCTGGGTCAAGGGGTCAGAGAGAGAAAAAGTCGAAGATCTGAACTGTTATAGGAAAATGAAACAACCAGACACTGAGGGATTCTAGAGTACCAGGTTTATTAATGTGCACGGGCCCAGAGGAGTCAATCTCCAAATTCTGAGCCTCGAACAAAGGATTCTTGGGGTTTATATAGCCTACGGGGTCTTCCTGTCTATGTAGCAAAGTGGGATACAGAAGCGGAATGTGGTAATTACTTCTATCTATGGGGCAGAAGTAGAGTACAAAGGCTAAATGTGAAAATTAGTTCTATCAGCGGGGGTGCTAGCCCCAGTCCTTGTGACTATCCTGCTGTTTGCTCTTCCCAGATGACCTTATTACTCTCCCAGGGCGCCTGGGGTTTTGGGTGAGCAAAGGTTTTTCAAAGCTTCCCACATCAGAACCATGAAGGAGATTTAGAGTGTGCAAGAGTTTCTCCACTGCGGACGTGATGATGCCAGGGACACAGGGCAGGGAATGCAGGTGGCCTCTGGGAGCTGAGAACAGCCCCTGGCTGACGTTCAACAAGGAAAGGGGCACCTCAGTCTCATAACCACAAGGAACTGATTCTGCCACCACCCTGTGAACCCGAGAGGTGTATTAGTCTGCTGAGGCTGCCACAACAAGACACCACAGATCGCGTGGCTGAAATGACACAAATTGAATTTCTCACAGTTCTGGAAATTAGATGTTGGCAGGGTTAGTTTCTGGTGGGGACACTTCCTGCCTCACAGACAGCTGCCCGCTTGCTGGGCTCTCGCCTTTCCTCTGTGTGAGCTCAGGGCCATGGGATGTGGGGTGGGGGGAGGGAGATTTCTGTTATTACTTCTTACAAGTACACTAGTCCTAACAGATTAGGGCCTCACCTTTAATAGCCTCCTTTAACCTTAATTACCTTCTTAAAGGCTCCATCTATGAATACAATAGGTTAGGCCTTCAACATGTGGATTTTGTGGGGACACAATTCAGTCCATGACAGGCGACCCTGAACTCCAGATTAGAACTGCAGTCCAGGCCAACACCTTTCAGCTCGGTGAAACGCTGGGCAGAGAATCCCGCCTGGCCTCTGGTCTCCAGAAACTGTGAGGTCACCAGGAGCCTGTGTCGTTTCAAGCCGCTAAGTTTGTGGGAATTTGTCATAAAGTAATATAAAGCTGAGACAGGGGCACCTCGAAATTCCCGGCTAATACCATTTTATTCATTAAGAAAATCATGCCTGAAGAAGTACGAGAACTGCAGTGATCTGTTGAAACTTTCTCTGCCATTGGAGCTGGGGAGAGACAAGTACCCAACAATGCTGGGCCCAGTCCAGATCTTTGAGTTTTTATTTACCGACCTTCTGCTGATGTAGCCAGTGAAATCTGCCCCCACCCCAACTTTGAGTTAGTTCTTTCTTCCGGTTCACTTCTGTGCAGGGTTTGTGTAAATGTGGGCCGTAGACCCACCTCTGTTTGAATCACCCGTGATGTTTGCTGAAATGCAAATTCTTGTCACTCCCCAGCCCCACCAAGAGGTGCCAACTCAGTAGGCAACGCTGATACACAGTCAAGTCGCAGAAACACCAGGGTGGACTTTGCGTGGCAGTGCGTCCTTTCCTCCTTGTTGGCTCCCTAGGGATCGAAGACATCTGTTCATCCTTCTATGCTTAATAAGCACCAGCATAATTTTGATGACCTCATTCCCGCAAGACTCCAGCAAGATGGGTTTATCTTATCCTCACTGGAAGGTGTCCAGTGTGAGGAACCTCGTGTTCTTACCTCCTCACTTTGCCTGTTTTTCCCAGATTGCTGCCAGTGCCTCATCTTTCCCTTTATTCTGCGTGATCCAGCCAGCCCCCTTCTTGCCAAAGAGCAGCGGTATTAGCAATGCCTGCCTGCCTCCCAGTGATTAAGTCTCCTATTGAATATTTGGGGCTCGTACGGAGATGGTCTGATGGTTTGTTTTTTGAGTGCTGTTAATACCAAGAGATTTATGTCTCAGACCATGGACATAGTTCTCCACTTCATCTCTTTCTTAGAGATTTTCAGGGGGAAACCCTACACACTTTGTTAGAAATCAAAGTGACCACCATCTTTCCTTTTCAGTGTTAAGGAGGCTGCTTCCCAGTTCCTGGTTTTAATGGTAGGAGTCGCTGCTTTCCTTTCCTTATTTGGTTCGCCAGCACCCTAGGTGTGCTTGCTGTTTACATTTAAATTTCCTTTTGCCAAAGTGCTTGTGTCCATTTGGCAGGTGGCCACACAGAGTTCATTGGTTCACTCTACATATTATGAAACAAAGTTACAATTCTCAGAGGTCTCAATGCCTTGTCTGTTTTGATCTAGTGAGCTCTATCCCAGGATTACTTTACTATATGCTATTCTTTTTAAAAAGATGTACACATTTATTTATTTCCTGTTGGCCATTTTATTTTATTTATTGGATTAATTGGGGTGACATTGGTTAATACTACCACACAGGTTTAAAGTATGTAACTTTGCAACACATCACCTGTATATTACATTGTGTGCTCACCACCCAAAGTCAAGTCGGTTTCCATTACCAGTGATCTCCCCTTAGCCCTCATTCACCTCCCCTACTCTGATTTCCCTTTGGCAATCAACATTCAGACAGCTGTCAGTCTGTTCTCTGTATCTACGAGTCTGTTTCTATTTTGTTTTTTTCATTATATTCCACATATAATTGAAATTGTATGGTACTTGTCTTTCCCTGGTCAGCTTATTTCACTTAGCGTAGTGTTCTCCAGGTCCGTCCATGCTGTTGCAAAGGGTAAGGTTTCCTTCTTTTTTATGGATGCACAGTGTTCCATTGTGTAATGTACCACAGCTTTTGTGTCCACGCATCTACTGATGGGCATTTGAGCTGCTTCCAAATCTTGGCTATTGTAAATAATGCTGCAATGAACAGAGTGGTGTATATATTCTTTTGAATTAGTGTTTTTATTTGGATATATTTCTGAATGTGGAATCACTGGGTCACTAGGCAGTTCCATTTTTAATTTTTCTGAGGAAACTCCATACCATTTTCCACAGTGGCTGAACCAGTCTGTGTCCCCACCAATAGTTCATGAGGGTTCCCTTTTCTCCATATCCTTGCCAAAACTCTGCATTTGTTAATTTGTTAGTGATAGCCAGTCCGATGGGTATGAGGTGATACTTCACTGTGGTTTTAACTTATATTTCTCTGAGTATTGATGTTGAGCATCTTTTCATGTATCTTCTGACCATCTGATGTCCTCTTTGGAGAAGTGTCTATTCAGGTCCTTTGCCCATGTTTTACATAGATTATTTTTTGTTTTCTTGGCGTTGAGTTGTGTAAGATCTTTATAAATTTTGGATATTAACATCCTATCAGATGTGTCAGTGGCAAAATGTTCTTCCATTCAGTGGGCTGTCTTTTTATTTCATTGATGGTTTTGTTTGCTGTGAAAAAGGTTTTCAGTTTGATGGAGTCCCATTTGTTTATTTTTTCTTTTTTCCCTTTGCCTGAAGAGATGCATCAAAAAAATATTGCTACAAGAAATGTCTGAGATTTTACTGCCGATGTTTTCTTCTAGGATTTTTATGGTTTTGTGACTTACATTTAAGTCTTTAATCCACTTTGAATTTATTCTTTTTTTTTTTTTTTCTTTTTTTCTTTTTTCCTTTCTGTGTATGGTTTAAGAAGGTGGTCTAAATTAATTTTTTTGCATGTATCTGTCCTATTTTCCCAGTACCATTTATTGAATAGCCTTTTATCCCATTGTATGTTCTAGCTTTCTTTGTCCAATATTATTTGACCATATGACATGGGTTTATTTCTGAGCTCTTCATTCTGTTCCATTGATCTATATGTCTGTTTTTATGTCAGTACCATGCTGATTTGATTACTGTAACCTGGTAGTATGGTTTGCTGTCAGGTAGTGTAATACCTCCAACTCTGTTCTTCATTTTTCAAGATTGCTGAGGCTGTTTGGGGTTTCTTGTAGTTTCATATAAAGTTTTCAAATATTTTTTCTCGATCTGTGAAATACACCATTGATATTTTGATAGGAACTGCATTGAATCTATAGATTGTTTTTGGGTAGTATGGGTGTTTTAATGATGTAAATTCTTTCTATCCATGAGCACAGAATATGCTTCTACTTATTTGTATCTTCTTCAATTTCTTTCTTCAGTATCTTATAATTCCTTAAGTATAGGTATTTTATATTCTTGGTTAAACTGATCCCTTACTATTTTGCTGTAATTGTAAATGGGATTGTTTTCCTAGTTTCTCTGATAGTTCATTATTGGTGTATAAAAATGCCATTGATTTCTGAATACTAGTTTTATATCCTGCTACTTTACTGAATGCATTTATCAGTTTTAGCAGGTTTTTTTGTGTGGAGTCTTTAGGGTTCTTTACATACAGTATTGTGTCACCTGCAAAGAGTGACAGTTTTACTTCTGCCCTTCCAATTTGGGTGTCTTTTATTTATTCTTCTCTTCTGATTGTTATTTATGATCTTAAAGAAAATTCTTTTAGTTTTGTATCTGTTGAAAATGATATTGGTTTTTGGTTTGTCATATGTGGCCTTCATTATGTTAAGGTATGTTCCCACTATTTCCATTTTGCTGAGAGTTTTTTTTTATCATAGAGTGCTAGATTTCATCATTTTTTGCATCTTTTGATATCATATGGTTTTTACCCTTCATTTTGTTTATGTGGTATATCATGTTTTTTGACTTGTGAATACCGTACGAACCTGGCATCTCTGGAATAAATCACAGTCGATCATTGTGTCTGATCTGTCTAATGTATTGCTGGATCTGGTTTGCTAATGTTTTGTTGAGGATTTTAGCATCTATGTTATCAGGGATGTTGGTCTATAATTTGCTTTCTTTGTAGTGTCTTTATCTGGTTTTGAAATTAGGGTCATGCTGGCCTTGTGAAATAAGCTTGGGAGTATTCCTTCCTCTTGACCCTTTTGGAATAGTTTGAGAAGGATAGGTATTAGTTCTTCGTGAATGTTGGGTAAAATGTGCCTGTGAAACCATCAGGTCCAGGATGTTTGTTTGCTGAGAGTTTTTCAATTACTGCTTCAATTCCATTAGTAGTATTTGGTCTATTCAGATTTTCTGATTATTCCTGGTTCAGTTTTGGAAGATTGTATATTTCTAGGAATTTATCCATTTCATCCAGATTTTTATTTTGTTGGCATATGGTTGTTCTTACAGTTTTTTGCATTTCCGTCATGTCAGTTGTTACTTCTCCTTTTTCATTTTTGATTTTATGAGTCCTCTCAGTTTTCTTGATGAGTCTGGTTAAAGGTTTGTCAATCTTGAAACAAAGAATCAGTTTTTTGTTTCCTTGATTTTTTTGGTATTTTTTTAAGTTTCGATGCCATTTATTTCTGCTGTAATCTTTATTATTTTCTTCTTTCTACTCTGGGCTTTGTTTGTTCTTTTTCTAGTTCTTTTAGGTTTAGTGTTAGATTGACATTTTTTCCTCTCAGGACTGCTTTTAATATGTTTCATAGATTTTGTGTTGCTGCGTGTTCATTTTCATTTCTTTCATGGTAACTTCTGATTTCTTCCTTGAGCTTATTGTTGCCCTACTCATTATTTAGTAACATGTTATTTAGACTCTATGTGTTTATTTTTTATTGTAGTTAATTTCTAGTTTTGTACTTGATACGATTTCAATCTTCTTGAATTTATTAAGACTTGTTTTGTCCTAACACATGGTCTGTCCTAAAGAATGTTTCATGTGCACCTAAAGAATTGTATATTCTGCTGCCTTTGTATAAAATTCTCTGTAACTATCAGATTAAATTAATTTGGTCCAGTGTGTCATTTAAGGTCACTGTTGCCTTGCTGATTTTTTTTTTGGTCTGGAAGATCTATCCATTGATGTCAATGGGATGTTAAGATCCCCAACTATGACTATATTACTGTCTATCTCTCCCTTTATGTCCATGAAGATTTTTTTTTACTTATTTTTAGGTGCTCCTAGGTTGGGTGCACATATGTTTATACGGGTTATATTCTCTTGTTGGATTGATACCTTTAGTATTATGTAATGTCCTTATTTGTCTTTTGTCATGGCCCTTGTTTTGAAGTCTGTTTTTTCTTATATAAATATTGCTATCCCAGCATTTTTTTTGTTGTTGCATGGACTATCTTTTTCTATTTCTTCACTTTCAGTCTGTGTGAATCTTTTGTTCTGAGGTGTGTCTATTGTAGACAATGTATATATGGATCATGTTTTCTTATCCATTCAGCTACCTTATGTCTTTCGATTGGAGCATTTAATCCATCTACAGTTCAGGTTATTATTGATAGGTACTTATTTATTGCTATTTTATTCTTTATACCTATGCTTTTCTCCCTACATATTTCTTTTTTCTTTTTAAAGAAGGCCCTTTGACTTATCTTGCAATATTGGTTTGGTGGTAATGAACTCCCTTGGCTTTTTTGGGGGACGTCTGGGAAGTTTGCTATTTCACTTTGAATTTTAGATGATAGCCTTTCTAAATATAGTAGTCGTGGTTGTGGGTCCTGGCTTTTCATCACCTTAAATATTTCATGCCAATTCCTCTGAAGTGTTTCTGTTGAGAAATCAGATGACAGTCTTATGGGAGCTCCCCTGTAGATAACTATCTTTTACTGCTCTTAAGATAATTCTATTATCTTTAACCTTTGCCATTTTAATTACTATATGTCCTGGTTCTAGGTGTGTGTTACCCTACCAAGCTCACGTCCTGCAGAAAGGTCTGTTGGCTGCACCCAGCAGGGCCCTTTGCTGCGCTCTTTTCCTGGAGAAGCTCTTGGCAGACAGTCAGACACTCACTGAGCTGTGCGGGTTTGGAATGGGGTCCTGTTTTGCCTGACTCTTGTTTGTAGCAGGTGTCAGACCCCCTCCCCTCCCCCGACTTGGTGATTCTCCTGATCTGTGCTCTTGATTCCTGGTGGCCTTGCCCTGCGAGTTCAGTTGCAGAAGGAGAAGGAGAAGAAAGTGCTGCACAGAGCTGGGACCTTCAGACCACATCTCCCTCAGAGGCTGTAGTTAGGGTCTTGGACTGGTCTTGAACATTGTGCTGTTGAGATGCAGGGGGGAGGGGACATTCTTGAATGGAGTCCTGGGTGAGTCCAGCTCTTAGAGGGTCCTCAAATCACTTAGTGGTCATTTCCCCATTCCTCAAATATTTAATTAAAATGAACACACTTCTAAGAAATCCATGGGTCAAAAATCAAATCACAATAGAACTTAGAAAATATTTCAAATAGAATGATAATGAAAACACAGCACATCAAAATTATTAGATGCAAGTAAAGCAATGTTTAGAGGGAAATCTCTAGCTTTAAATGGTTTTTATAAGAAGAAAAATCTCATTGGGATGAACATACCTGGAATCTGGTAGTACTACCACATTGGTTTCTTGGTCTATAGGTTAAGAGTTATCATATGTGGAAGACCAACTGGAAGCCTCAGAAATTATCCTGCATCCTGGGGAGGAGCACTCCAGATCAAGGGAGAAGCAAGTTCACAGAAAGCATTACACCTGTTGTGCTTAAGAGATAACAAGAAGGTCAGGGTGGAGGAGAATGGGCAGGCAGGGAGAGTGGTAGGAGATGGGTAGCCACAGCTAACTGTGGTTTGTAGGCTTTGTAGAATTTAAATCTTGGAAGTGTTCTGAATATGCTGAGGAGAATAAACTGTATGAAGGCAAGAATAGAAGGCAAGGAGATCAATTAGGAGACTTTCAACACATTTCAAGGGAGAGATGATGGTGACTTGGAATAGAATGTTACTGATAGAGAAATGCAGAAGTGGATATATTTTGAATATAGAACCAACAAAATTTATCAATATATTTATTATGGTATGTGAGAGATAGAGAGTAGTTTAGATTGACTTCAAGATATTTGTTTTATTTTTAAAATTTCCCCGTTTTATTGAGATATAATTCACATATAACATTATATACATTTAAATGATTGCCATAGCAAGTTTAGTTAACATCCATTACCTCACATAGTTACATTTCTTTTTGTTGATGAGAACTTTTAAGATCTACTCTCAGCAACTTTCAAATATACAATACAGCACTTTTAACTATAGCCATCATATTGTGCATTATATCCTCAGAACTAACTTATCATGTAATTGGAAGTTTGTACATGTTAATAACCTTCCCCCAATTTTCCCACCCCTCAGCTCCCATATCTGGCGACCACCAATCTGATCTGTTTTCATAAGGATCCCACATATAAACGCGGTCATATGGTATATTGGACTCTGACTTCACTTACCACAGTGCCTTCAGGACCATTCACATTGTTGCAAATTGCAGGATTTCCTTCTTTTTGTTAGTGAAGAGTTTCATTATGTATCTATCTATCTATCTATCTACCTACCTACCTACCTACCTACCTATCTCCATATCTATATCCATTTCCTTATCTATGGCCATATATATATGTGTGTGTGTGTATATATATCACATGGTCTTTATTCATTAGACTCCAAGATATTTGGCTTGGGCAACTGAAAAGATGAAGTTGCAATTTACTCAGATGGGAAGACTATAGAAGGAACAGGTTGAAGGAAGTGTATGTAATTTTGGGCTTGCTTTTGGTCATGTTAAGAGATACCTACTAGGCAACTAAGTAGAGATGTTTGCATATACATATCTTGAGGCCAGAATTTTAAAATAACTATGTAAGCTGGCAGCATAGAGAGTGTGTTTAAACCCATACACTTGATGAGAACACCTGGGGAGTGAGTGTAGATAGAGAATATGTGTCTATATGTAGGTAATATGTAGTGTGCATGTCCAAAGAACCTTCTAGAAATTCAAGTTCAATATATGATGTGGTTAGTATGATGTCCCAAAGCAGAAAGAAATTTCAGAGACAATTATGGAAAAGTTTGTAGCCTTCAATACTGTATTAAATGGCTAAAATGGAAAAAGTGAGAAACCATGGAAATAGTTGCCATGGAGACATCAACATTCTGGGAATGGTAAACTGACTGGACCTAACTGTTGCCTAGGAGTCCAGTATAAGAGATGGGCTGGCAACCAAAGCAGACTTTCTCCATAGGATGTTGATAAGCAGCCTCTCCTCATGGAAGGAGCCAGATGGCTTTTCAGAGAACCACCATCAGGTTCAAAATATACCCCGATTTACTTTGTCTAGTCTATTTTTCATTAAAATTTGATGTCCAGGACATTTTCCACAGAAAAAGTTAGCAGGAGATCAAGATTGGCAGGATGAGAGAGCAATGCAGATGGGAGTTGACCACATGGACCGGGAGGGGAGCTAGTAGGAATATGGAGAGCTGGGGGGAGAACTGCATGGAAGAGGTCCCTTTGCTAGAGCAATACTATTCAAAAGCTAAGGAGGGAAGTGCTTTTAAATGACGGGTTGGAGGCAATTTATTTTTTAGTCATTTCCAGTTCTCCTGGAATTGATAGTAAAATAAGTAAAACCATAAAGGTTTAGAGAATAGGAGGAAAGGCAGTGGGGGAAGGCGATGTCAACATGTTTTTGGACCATTGAAAGCAAACAAAGATGGAAACCAGTCGCTGCTGGTGAGAATACAGACCCGTCCAGGATTTGATAGCACAGGTACCAGAAAAGATGAGATGGAGTCACAAAATTGAAAACTGGTGGGAGTGTCATCTGAAAGTTTCTGTTACATGGTCTGACCACACCCTCTCCCCATGTGAGAAGCCAGTCCTAGAACCCAGAGAATTAAAAATAGAGAGTGTCCAATATAAAACACATTATATATATATATATATATATAATCTTAAGGTAAAGTATATAACATATACATATGTATATAAGATTATGACAAAAATTTATTGAATCTTATACATTTATCATGTGTTCCCCAAATATTTTTAAAAAATAATGTGCAATTTATCTTTATTCTTTTTATATTTTGTTTCTTCTTATAAGACCTTTTTTATAAGAACTATTTATATTAGGATCCTCATTAAGCAACTCATTCACAGAAGGGGTCTTTGGATTAGCATTTTCATGGGATACAAATAATCTATTCTCTATACCCTCAAACTTCTCTTCAAACCTTTCTATGTCAATTTTTCCATCTAATTGCTTCCCAGTCCCTTACCACATGCCCAAACCATCAGCCATTTCCCATGAGTTGGGAGAGATTTGTACTTCAGGCAATCTTTCCCTCCTAACAAAGTGGGCAACCAAACGGTCTTAGAAGTTCTGATTTATGCGTATAATCCAGAGCTATCTGAAAACCTGGAAAAAATATTTCCCTTCTTTTTTTCTTTTTAAAAAGATTTTATTTACTTATCTTTAGAGGAAAAGGGAAGGAGAGAGGGAGAGAAACATCAGTGTCTGGTTGCCTCTTGTGCATCCCCTGCTAGGATCTGGCCTGCAACCCAGGCATGTGCCCTGACTGAGAATTGAACCATGATCCTTTGGTTCACAGGCCCGCACTCAATCCACTGAGCTACACCAGCCAGGGCAATACTTCCCTTCATAATCAATCTAATGCAGGGGCCTCCTTATGAGGTCATACATGTGTCGATGACAACCTGACAGAGCAGTATGAGTAAGTACAATGGGAAAAGAAAGCAAGCTCAGGCATTTTGTGCCTTAATGTCTATTTGAATTCAATCCCATTTAGGCCTCTTTCACTTGATTACAGAGGCATTCTACTCCTTATGGCTTAGGAGATCAGATGATACCCAGTGCAGGATGGGTCCCTCCAGTTGTATGTTCATTTGATGTGTCATGGTCAACCATGAACTCTCTACCAAGGTCTAGTACCCACCTCAAGGTCTTAATCGAAAAAGTAGTTACTTGCTGAAACTGTAGAATTTTTCTGTGATTGTTGCGCTTGGGCTTGCTACAATCTTCACACAGTATCATGGTCGACTGTGCACATTTGAGAACTTGGATTTGCTGGGTCAAAGCTCAAATGGCAAGGTTGCTTGCTCCGCAGCTGGACAGCTGGAGAGCCTTCTCTTGTTCTTAGTGCACTCCCATTTGATATACTTTTGAGTAACTCAAATAGATCAGTGTAGCCACCCAAGTAAGGTACGTTTTCCAAAAAATCCGAGTGAACCACAAATGTTGATGAATGCTGCGTTGGTAAGATTAATGTGCAGCAACTTGTTTAACACACAGGAGGAGATAACCTAGTATGGCTCAGACCACCAGACTCCCAGCAACGCTATTGGAATAGCCTTTGAATTGGATTTATTTCTCAGTTGCTGACATGCACATTTCTGATACCTGCTACGTCCTGTTCACTGGGCTCAATCAGCATCGCGTCAGTGTAGTAAACCAAGGCAATGTTTTGTGGGGGGGGGGTGATGCAATCAGTTTTGGAGAGGTAAAATAGTACTGTGTCAAAATTTTGAAAAGTTATCCTTCTGGGGGGGAAGAAGGGTGAATGGAGGTGAAAGAGGGTATAGAGGGGATAATTGATGATGGAAAACAAAATAAAAAATATAAACCTAAATAAAAAAATTATCCTTCTGATCCTGCCAAATGAAAGCAAAATGCTTCTGGTATTTTTTTACTTTGAATAAGAGGTGAAAGCATTTTCCAGAACAATATCTGCTACTAGATACAGTGACTTTTGTTGATCTGTTACAATGAAGAGGCTGCATGGACAATAGCAGCTCCCATTAACGTTAGCAACGACTCAGTGCTGTGCCTTAAGACCCAGTTGTCTTCTGCATGGACCAAATGGTAAGCCAAATGGCCGTGTGATAGGAATCACCCATCCTGTATCTTTCAAGTTATTCTTGGTAGCATTAAGCTCAGAATTTCCCACAATATATGGTATTAGTTTGGGTTTCCTATTTTGGTAAGGAAAGGGAGATCCAGGGGCTTCAACCTGGCCCTTCTTAGCATAATAATTCTTACTCAGTGGGTCAAGAAGCCAATGTGGATATCGTGTCAGTTGCTGAATATATCTATTCAAATCGCATACACAGAAACTAGAAAAATATCCCAGGAATTGGCTCACCAGTCCACTGGCCTAATCACATGGGCATTTAGGTCATGGCTCCCTTTGCCACATGGTTTTCTTAAACTTCTCAAACCCGATTGGAAGATCACACTAAGTGTGCTCTGGGGCTACATGGATTAGCCTTAGGTCAGAACCAGTGGATGGGGAGACTCACCATCATAAACGTGTCAATTATGACCCATATATTGTTGACCATTGTGACGGTCAGAGGATCTCCATCGAAGTGCCAGTAAATGGTGTTAATTTAATTAGGTATAAATGTAGAGAAATGGACCTTGACCCTTACCTGACATAATGCACAATAATAAATTCCAGATGAATTTCAGATCTTGCCACAAGAAGTAAAGCAATTTATTTAGAGAAGCAATTTATTTAGACACTTTTTATAATCTGGGAGGAGGGGTGTCTAGGACAGATTCTTTGTGGTGGCCCTTTCTGTATACTATTCAGTGACCATTAAGGGAAAGGTGATAAATTGAGCCATATTAAAATTAAGAATGTGTTCAGGAGATAAGTGAAATAAGCCAAGAAGTAAAAGACAAATATCGTATGATCTCACCTATAAGTGGAACTTCATCAACAAAACAAACAAGTGAGCAAAATAGAACCAGAGACATGGGAATAAAGAACAAACCAACAGTGACAGGAGGCGAGGGGGGAAGGGGAAAGTAGGGAAAAGAAGGGGGAGGGTCGTCAAGGAACATGTATAGAGGACACATGGAACAAAGACAGTGGGGGGAGGGGAGGGTTGAGGAGAGTAATGGGGGGAAAATAGAGACAACTGTAGTTGAATAACAACAAACCAATACCAAAAAAAGAACTCCATATTCAACAGTGGGTTTCTTTAAATTTTACTTTTTTGTTGTTGTTTCAACCATGGGTTTCTTAGGTGATGGTTTAGAGCTCTCAAAATAAATTTTAGCATGACCAAATGGAAAAAAAAATAATTAAGAAACTGAATGGGCAAGCTTCAAGCAGGACTTGTCTCTGTAATATGTAAGAATGTCTCTGTAATATGTAAGAATATAAATTAATAAGAAAAAGGCAGAATGACCAACAGAAAATAGCTAAAAGATGTGAACCCAAGAGAGCATATTCAAATGGTAAGAAACATATGAAATGGTAGTAAAATTCACTAGCCAACAAGGAAATGTAAAATAAAATCATGATACCACACATTCATATACACACGTACAGTAGAATGGCCACATTGCAAAAGGCCTCAGAGGTTAAGTTTTGTCAAGGGTGGTGGGGGTGGGAGGCAACTGGAATTCTCATACACTGCTGATGGAAGTATAAACTGGTATGACCACTTTGGAAGTTGTTTGCCAGTATCTACTAACATTGAATATGTATATACCCCATGAGTTGATATACACCCCCCAAATGCATACATTATCATCAAAAGATAGGAACATAATAGTAATAAAAATCGTAATAAATAAAAATGAGTATTGGTGAGCAGATAACACGTCCCAGGGAATTCTTAGAGTGGAATCCTAACCCCCCAGTGACCCAGCTGCATGTTGTCACAGTTCATCACATTTATTTGTAATTGACCCCTTCTCTCCATACAGCAGGACTCTCTTGTTTAATAGTGGGCATTTAAACATTGAGAATGCCAAATAGTTATCCGAAGTTCCTTTCTGGATCCTCTGTGAGTATTTGCAGATACTTGCTTATTTGATTCCTCAGAAAGACAGTTTCTTCCACTGTCCTGCTATATTGCCCTCGTAGCCTGCATGTGAGATTTTTTCTCTTTGTTAACTGTCAAACGTGCTGAATCCTTTGAGCTTTGCTGTGTGTCACCATACAGTGTGTAGAGATTGCACTTGCCCCCAATCTCTGAACTTGATTTATGGTTAATTCTCTAGGACCGAACAGGTATCCATGCATGTTCTCCTCTGAAGGCATTCAAAACCCACTGCTCATTTTTTTCAATAGTTTTAAACCAATAAATACATGATATACTGCAAGTCCCAGAATGTATAGTATCATAACTAGATTTTTCTCTTGTCTTCATGCTCCTCCTGCCCTGCTCTCTCCCTGACATGAGCATGGAGGATAGCTGATGGAACTCTGAAAAGCTCATGTGCATGACTATCGCTATATGGCATGTATCCATAAACTTTCTATTTTGTGGCTTTAGGACTATCGTTGCCTTAGCCTTCTTTCTGTTTTTGTTCCTCTTCTATCACGATCGCTGGCAGGTGGCTTTCCTTGGGGCGGCATTTTTATAACCACTTTATGAACGTTGCCTCATCTAGAAGGTGAACAGAGAACTGGGAAGCTATTTTGAGGTGTGGGGGCTGGGCTGTCCGCTGTGCTCTCTCGTCACTTACATGACTCATCTCAGTTCTCCAACTTTACAGAGAATGCAATCCCAGTTAAATTTCAGAACTTCCAGAGTCTACTGTTTTGAAGTTAAACCATTAATTACGTTTTTTCCTTAATGGTCTATCACTTTGATTTATGTTGGTACTTTCTCAGCGGAATCCCAACATCATTCAGGAATAGAAGAGATGGGTATTTTGAAATATAGGAGTCCAGAGGAAGGCTGGATCCTCCATAGAAAATTATAACCATCATTTCTCTCAGTATCTGGTCTGCGTGTGGAGTGCTCCCTCTGTGATTCACTTTCGTTAGGTGCTGTTTCTTTGAATCCGTCTTCCAGCTCTCCTTCAACCAGAGGATCAGTTGTCATGCTTTCTGTTCTTCAACTTTGTTTACACGGTCTTCTATTTTCTGACACTGTTTGCAAGAGAATAACATGACCGGGCCTAGGGGTAGTGAAATAAATGAAGTATGTCATCAGTGCCCTCACACATGTTGTCTACTGCGCCTGGCACTCTTCCTTTCTTTCCCTTTCCTCATTAGGAAAGGGGGGCTGGTACTAGATTGCTAGGTTGTGGTTTCCTAAGAGAGAGAAGATAGGTCAGCTGATGAGCACTTCTGCTTTCTCCTTACAGCTATCTTATAAGAAACTTCCAAAGAAGGACGTGCATCAATATTGTCAATTCCTCATGCCTTAAGCCAGTGGTCAGCAAACTTTTTCTATCAAGGGCCAAATAATGAATACCTTAGGCTTTTATGCATCATACGGTTTCTGCTGCAACTACTCGACTCTGCTGTGGTGGCATGGAAGCAGCCACAGACTCCCTGGAAACAGCTGGGAGTGGCCCAGTTCCAAAGAAACCGTTTATAAAGGCAGGTGGCAGGGGATTTGGCCAACAGGCTGTCGTTTGCCTAGCCCTGGTGTAAGCCCGAGATTAGCCATTCTCTTGGGTCATGTTAGTTTGGCCATTTTCATGGGTCATCTCTCCCATGTGCTCCAGTTCCCCTGAAGAAAAAGGGTATAAAATAAATTGTAAGGAATGTTCCACAGTGTAGGCATGTAAAATATATATATATACAGCTCTGAAACTGTAGGCCTCTTAGGAAGTTATTCCCCTGCTACTAAGTCTAAATCTTAACTTTTAAAATTACTCCTAGGGCCACATTTGTAGTCCCTGTATGTGACTTTTGTTACTGAAGACAAGACGTTCTCAAGGGAGGACAGATGCCCTAAAATTGGACTCACCATCTGGTCAAACACAGTGGGAACCAATTGCCTTTGAGGGCAAGGTGTGAACACCTGTTCTTTCTTGCAGATTGAAGAGTTACTGTTTGAGGTATATGAAGCTGTATGTGCTCACAGCTACGGATGTTGAGCCTATTTTTAAAGCTTGAGCAAATACATCTTCAAGTTGGGCCATGGTTGGTTGATTTATGACTCAAGAATGCCAAATTCCCACGTTGGACTCAGACCAAACGTTACATTGTTCTGTGCACTGCCTGCTGCTTCTACACAGATAATTACCAGAGGCTAATTTACAGATGCCAGTGGGAACGGAAATGGAGTGAATGGCTGCCCACAGAGCTAGGAATTGGATTTTATCAGGAGTCATGGAGAAGAATGTTTGCTCTAAAAAAGAATTTCAGAAAAGTGACTAGTTAAGAAATATAACCGTAAAATGATATCCAAAGGGCAGTGCTGTATTTAAAACCATTGCTTTTGAGTTAGACAACCCGAGTTTAATCCCTAATTGTTCCACTTAATAGGTGGAAACTTGGCTGAGTTTCCTAACCTCTCTTAAGACTCAATTCTCCCCCTGTAACATGAAAGTAATAGTAGGATCTATTTCAAAGTAAGGACTATATAAAATAAACACATGCAGAACATTTATCTCAGTGTCTGGAACATAGTAAACAATAAGTGTTAGTTAATGCCGTCCATCTAGTGTTTAAAGTTTTCTTCTATATTCAATAATTATAAACATTTTTACCTTCCTCATTTGCTCAAGGTTATTATAAGATAATTACTCGTAGAATAGAAAACTTGAGATCCATGAATTTCAATGAATTGCTGAAGGTTGGAGATTGATGGAATCGGAATTAAAACTCATCCACAATCCTCTTGTTAATAAAGAATTTCCCAAACTTGAGCTTCTCCAGAAAGGTCTACTTACCCTTTTTGACTCTACTTAGTTATCATGTCATTCTACTAATCTTAGCATCCAATTGATAAAGGGAGTGACCTCTGGCAAATTATATCCCCCACTCTCAGTTTTTCATTTATAAAATGAGCAAGTTGGTAGGTAGAGTTGATGCCTACACATTTTTTCCGGTTCTGAAACCCTACACCTGCAGGTTTTGTGGAGACCTTGTCCCTGAGGTGAGCAGCCAGTCGTGGAAGTGGGTAGGTGATGGTTGAGCCCCATCATTGTTTTCACGAGGGGAGTGGTGATTAGAGTCAAAGACAGACTCAGCACTGCAACTGTCACCAGGGCTGGGTTTCCTGCACCTGCTGTTGCATCTGATGGCCAACAGAGTCTGCCCCTTGGCATTGCTTCACACTGTCCCAAGGGAAGGACCAGGGATGTTGGGATGTGAGGACCCTTAAAGTGTATAATGAATCAGCTACACAGATAGTAAAGTATATAAATAAGGACCTTGTTAATTGAACAATTACTTGGGTGAACTTATTTTTCTCTTAGACATTATTAGTCCTATAAGTTCTTAATGAAAACGATGCTATTAGAATTCACTCTATACACACACGCACATAAGTTCACTTGTTTTGCCAGTTACATTTCTTTTTATTTATTTATTTGATTTTTTAGAGAGGGGGAGGGAGAGAGTAAGAGAGAAACATCAGTGCGTGGTTGCCTTTTGCACAGCCCCTATCGGGGACTTGGCCTACAACCCAGGCATGTGTCCTAGACTGGGAATCAAACCAGTGACCCTTTGATTCCCACGCTGGCACTCAACCACTGAGCCACACTAGCCAGGGTATATTTTGCCAGTTATATTTCTTGACACTCAGGGCATTAAAACTGAACTTCATGTTTTAGGAGGAATTTAGTAATGGAGCTGAACAGGGCTACCTAGTTTCCTACATTTCAATATGATACTCAAATCACTAAATTAAGATAATCTTTAAAAATAGCATGGGGAAAACAGCAGAAATATTTAGCAAGACTCTTATAGAGCTGTTTGGAATTGTTAATTAGAACTGGATCTTGTTCATACATTTAAATGATAACTAAATCATCTAATACATAAGTAATGCTACTACTGCTTATAACAGTAATCAAAGTGTATACTTGGAATAGTCATTATCTTTGATACATGCACTTCAAAAATCAACAGATTTTCAGAGTTACATTTTTGAGTAATTTTGTCAAAAGATGGGTATTTCTGTGTAACGAGAGATACACTGTTCTGTAAAAAGAGAGATGTAAGTAACCTGAACTAGGCAGTCCACGTGCAAATTATAATTTTCTATATTGGAGTGATCACATGTAGGGAACACAGTGGTCAGAACAGCCTCGGCGATCAGACAGACTTGCCTTTGTTTTAGTTCTTTGCCTTTTACTGTGTGACCTAGAGGAGTTGATTCACCTCAACCTCAGTTTCCTCTTTGTGAAACATAGAGAGTAATTGTGACTATTTCATAGATGATGTGGAAAGAATTGAGATGAGTAGATGTGACCGGTGAAGCGCAGTGTTTACCGACTGCTGTATGCCTTTCTTCACGGGCACAGCTTCTGCAGAAAGAGATCCAGCTCCTGTTGACGGCAGCCGCCATGCAGGGAGGGCGGTGGCTGTGGCGGGTGGCTGCCCACTCTGCTGTCCTTGATGTCTGAAGCCAGGTGAACGGTGGCAGGTGACTGCCACGCAGATGTGGTGAGTCCTTTCAATACACTGATTGAAAAACTCTTCAAGTTTGCATCTTGAAATGAGATGCTTTTTATTGGCTTTTCATTCAGTGACAAATTCACTTCTCAGCATTGGTGGGTATTTCCAACCGTTTACATGTTCCCACCTCTTTTTAATTTCTCTGAAACTCTGACTAATCTCAATAGAGATATGTATTAGAAAATTAAGTCTGATAGAGGTTATTTATCTTTTTGGAATGTAAGCCATAGAGAATGCCTTATAGATTTTTAACTTTATGAAAGAAAAACTATAATGTGAATCATTAATTAGAAGTAGAATCTATTTTTGCTTATTTACATAATGAAAGACATCCATTTTTAAACATGTCTACTTCAGAGATTTGGATTCTGTAATTATATAATATTTTTAGCTCAGTTAACTAACTCACAAATTATAATGGGGATAAATTATTTTTATTTTTATAGAAAATGAGATGAAATTGTAGTCCTTTGGGGTTCATTTAAATATATGTCATTTCAAGGTACTGGGTTACTGCCTTAAAAATATTTTTAAAAGTTTTAAGCTCTGGCTGGTGTAGCTCAGTGGATTGAGTGCAGGCCTGCGAACCAAACAGTTGCGGTTCAATTCCCAGTCAGGGCACATGCCTGGGTTGTAGGCCATTTCCCTGAAGGCCAGTTCCCAGTAGGGGATGCACAAAAGGCAACCATACATTGATGTTTCTCTCCCTCTCTCCTTCCCCTCCCCTCTAAAGATAAATAAATAAAATGTTAAAAAATATGTATTATTTTTAAAAGCTTTAAAAATTAAAGTTGACATACAATATTATTATATTAGTTACAATGTACAGCACAGTGATTAGACATTTATATAACTTATGAAGTGGTCCCCCTGGTAAGTCCAGTACCCCTCTGACACCATGCACAGTGTTTACAATATTATTGGCTATATTCCACATGCTGTACTTTATACATCCCTATGACTGTTTTTTTATAACTGGCAACTTGTACTTCTTAATCCCTCCCCCATTTTCAGGTAGCTTCCCAACCCCCTGCCATTGGGCAACCTTCAAAATGTTCTTTGTATCTACAAGGGGTTTTTTGTTTGTCTATTTATTTATTTATTTTAGATCCACACATATACATGAAATCATACAGTATTTGTCTTTCTCTGTCTGACTTATCTCCCTTAGCTTCATACCCTCTATGTCTATCCATGTTGTTGCAAATGCAAGATTTCATTCGTTTTTTGTGGCTGAGTAGTATGTCATTGTGTAACTGAACCACAGCTTCTTTATCCACGTATCCACTGGTGGGCACTTAGGTTGCTTCTGTATCTTGGCGATTGTAAATAATGTTTCAGTGACCACAGGGGTACATATGTCTTCTTGAATTAGTGTTCTAGATTTTTTTCAGATAAATACACAAATAGTGGACGTGCTGGGTCCCATGGTAGTTTTATTTTTAATTTTCCGAGGCACTTGTATACTGCTTTCCATAGCAGCTACACCAAATCATCATCAGTGGAACTCCCTGTTGGTAGGTGAGGACTTCCCACATTCACCCTCAGAACTGAGATGGAGAGAAAACACAAAGTGAGAAAGAGAACATTATTCCAAGTTAATTAAAATAGGCCTCAAAACTGTTTACAGTTAACATATACATAATACAAAAGATTTCACATGTGTAAAATAGAATAGCATCTACACATATGTGCTTAACATACACCAAATATTATTATGACTGTGATGAGGATGGTGATGCCAGAGGACAACGCAACTGCAAACAGCAGCGTAAAGGAAAAGGGTGGATTTGCGTGCTTACTGGATAACATGACTTTCATTTTCACTTGATGTTTGCTAGCACTCAGCAACAAGTGCTGTGTGAATAACAAAATTAAGGTCTTAATTTACCATTAAGAGTGCAAATGTGGGCATACTTAATAGGGTTCAATATTTTTTCATTTGATTAAGAAAATGAGTATGTACCTTTTATGTTTCAGAGAATTAATGATCCACAGGGACTCCAGAAGGAGAGCAAGTATATTCTGCCCCCAATATGATAGGTTATTTAATTCAATGAAGGGTAATTGTAGTTGACAAATTTATCCATATACCGGAAACGTTCTCCAGTTTAAGAATTTTGACTGCTAGGTTTATAGGGGTTTGACTTTTTGTTTAGTACATGGTCAATATAAAGTAGTCTCCTTTTCCAATGCAACTTTATGATTGTCATTTAATATTCTGGGAGGTAACAAACCTTGTAGTATTGATGCTTAACATTTAGAGAGAACTTGCGAGTCCACAAAGTGCCATCATGTCCATGATCCCATTTCCATCCATCACATCCATGGCCCCATTTCCATGTGAGACAGGCTGGGTGAGCTCCAGCTTAGCTGTGGCTCAGAAAAGTAGCCCACCTCAGGTTCCGCTGGTGGCAGAACCCCGGGGCGTGAAGCTGTGCCCTTGAAATCTGTATGGTTTTGTGAACCAATGACACATGAATAAATTAAAAAAATAGAAAATCCAGGATGACTGCTCTTTCTAGCACATCACAGCATCTTGCAAGCTGTGTGCTTATGTGTTGAGATGCATCATAGCAATACTTTAAAATAAATGACAGCGTTAATAGGATCATTTCATTTGGTGACTTCAGCTAAACATATTTTTTTCTGTGCTTCCTTGAAAGCATGGGGAAGACACTTCTGCTTCCCTCTGTGTTACTGAGGGTGGGAAGGTGAAAGCTACGGGAGTAAAGAGCAATGCTTCCCCACCCACTTTTTCTGAAGATGCTGATTACTCTCCTGTAGCTGTATGAATTGCCATTCCAGTATATCATGAGAAAACCAAGGAACTTATAAACTGTGACAGCAAACAGGACTGAGAAAGCTGGCAATGATAAGGAAGACATTACATTTTTTTTTCATAGGATGGTCAGTTAATGAGGAACATTTTGGGGGGAGTCCTCTGTGGCCACTAATTTTCTAAAACGTCTCAGTCACCCCCTCTCACAGTGAGGCAGGTCAGGGGAGCTGTGCCTGCCTTTGTAACAGTGAGTGCACCAGATCATTTACTCTTAATGGGGTCTGTCTCTAGAGATCACACGGGCTTTGAGGAAAGTCATTTAAATCAGTTGAATATGCTGAAAAGCCGCCATCCCCTTATTCCACTAGCTGTTGCTACAGTTGCAGTTTTGAAGAACATGAAACGGAACTACAGAAAGTAAAGTCAGGGAAAATTTAGTGATCCCGTTGCTTTTCTCTGGCAGAGGCTGCAGCCCAGGAAAGCGGGGCTCTGAGTCACACGGTGTTACACACGTGCTCTCTGATGTCTGGAGTGCCTCACACCCATTCCACTCCGCCGGGTGCTTTGAGAGGCTCTAATTTTTCCCCTTTCTCTGACGCTGCTTTCTAACTTCTTATACTATCAAAACAAACAAGAACCAAAAAACAACAACCCCTTTCCCCACGTTTTCCCATTGATATTGCAAAAAATCAGTTGCCCTGGAATTTACCCAATTTTTACTTTTTCTGTTCTTTTTGTAGTGTAATTTAATTTCATCTGTTGTTCTCTGTGTTTTCAGTAGTAGAAGTTAGTCCAGAGGATTGATTAAATTCAAGTTCAGTGTTTTGGGCAAGAATACTACATAGGTGGGTCTGTGTGCTTCTAATTGCACATCAGTAGGTATACAGTATCGGGCTGTTCCTATTGGAACCTTAGAAAAATTCAGTCTGGCCCTGGCTGGGTGGCTCAGTTGGTTGGAACGTTGTCCCGTACACCAAAAGGTTTGTGGGTTTGATTCCCAGTCAGGGAGCGAATGGGAGGAAACCAATCTCCGTTCTCTTCGTCTCTAAAAAAAATCAGTTAAAACAAAACTAAACATATCCTTAGGTGAGGGTTAAAAAAAAAATCCGGTTTGAGTCCCTAAGTAGCTCGCTGAACTTTGGACCTCGCTGTTTGTTACCTATTGGCCTGCTAAACTGAGATGTGGACAACGTTAACCAGAGATTTCAAATGAAATAAGCATCTACTGACACACACCTTGAGAACGGTACTTTGAAAAAGGATTTGATATACCTTATATGAAAGAACACCAAAAGATATAATTAGAATATTACAACCCTGTAGTGAGGATGGGGGGAGGAGATGGTGGGATGTCACAGCAGGGTATGAAGATTAACTGGAGTCGGAAGATGAGGAGGCAACTTACTGACCAGAAAGCTACTAGTGCCCTTCAGCAGGTGAGCCCGCCTGTCGGCCTCGGATGGCTGCGATCGTCCCAGAGGCTCCTCTGGTTCTTTAGATGTTCTTCCGCAAACATCTCCTGAAAGCCTATATAGTCAGAGAATTTGCTAGGTTTCGTGGCTCACTTAGGAAGATGAACCAGCCGATTCTTATCCCTCAAGATGCCCATAATTCACTCGGATGACACCCAAAGTTACTTTATTCTGGGTCAGACAGTGTTAAGTGCTATAATAGAAATGCCCGTGTCCGGGCTACGGGAGCCAGGTGGAAGAGGTATCCATTTCTGACAGACAGGATAAGGGAATTCCACAGAGGATGCCGCATTCAAATTGGATTCGAAGAAGATAAATGGATTTTACTCTGTGGAAGGGAGAAGAAAGGGAATTTCAGGTCACAGAAATAGCTTGAACAAGATAAAGAAATATTATAAAGCGCATGATGTTTTCAAGGAATGGTGGAAGGTTTGCTTTAAAGAAGCACATGGCATATGTCAGTACATGGAAGAGAAGCCAAAAAACTGGAAGAAAAAGAGGATAGAGGACCAGATTGGGAAGAGTTTTAAAAGCCATGCTAAGGAGTTTTAAAGCTTTTCTTGTGAGTAATTGAACCCTTTTTAAGAAGAAAAGAAAAATGACAAAATTTGTATTTTATGAAGGATGACTCTTCAGGTAGCCTCGGGAGTGGATCACATCGGGTAGAGAATGATCCGTGAGGAGGTGCCTTTCAATGTTTGGGGTGCTGTGAAAGGAAGGGAGGGTACGGACTCCATGGATGGTTAGAGGCGTAATACAAAGGCCTTGAGAGACAACCGAACTTGAATTGAGAGAAGGGCATCATTAAGGATGACTCTCATGTCTTTAGCCACAAAGTAGATGGTTATGCCATTTAACTAAAACAGAGAATTTAGGTTGATAAACAGTTTTGGTAAAAACAAACAAAAAAAAATGATTCCGAACGGCCCGTGGCATATTAATTTATTTAACAAATGAATGAATGACGTACCTTATTCTAGGTGCTGGGAACAGAGGTTCAAAAGAAAAGGCAGCGGAGGCTCCTGCTCTTACACGGCATGTTTTCTAGTACGGGCGCACTGAGAAGAACCAGGGGAAAAATAACTCCAGATTCTGATAAGCACCAAACAGAAAATAGAAAGAGGCGGTGGGAGAAGAACGACTTAGGTTGGGGGAGCCGCTAGACGAGGCAGGAAGGGTCTGCTAGGACTTTCTCGAACAGAGACCTGAGTAATGAGAAACCAGTTGTACCAGGACTTAGAGGAAGAAAAGTCCAGGGAGGGAATGGTGGACGGGGAGGCAGAAGGCAAGAAGCAGCAACACACGTTTAGCGATGAGCAAAGCAATGCTGTTCAGGGACCAGAGATGGATGAATTCAGATGGGGTGCAGGGGTGCCGACTGCGTGGGTCCTGCAACAGGAGAAGTTCGAATTCAGTAAGAGTGCACTGGGAGAATGGTACACACAGAAAAGATATTTGTTCTCCGATTTATGCTTTAAAAAGATCACTCTGTTCCCTGAGAAGAGAATGGATTCAGTGAAAGCGAGAGCGGAAGAGGTGAGGCCAGTGAGGAAGCTGTTGTAACTGATGCTGGTGGCTTATGGTAGGGAGGTGGTCAGAATTTAGGCGCATTTTGAAGGTCTGAGCCAACTGGACTTGCTAATTGGGTGGGGGTGGGGGTGAGTATAGGCCCTGGCAGTTGTTGGGCGGGTGGAATATAATGGGGGAGGGGAGAAGTTTGGCGGTCCACATGCTCAGGCGTGTGGCAGGGGGTTGAGAATAAAGTTTTAACCCCAAAGTTTTAACTTTTCACAAAATTCTTTGCTTTTCTGTATTTTAGGAGCTTCAATAAACATAAAAAAATTAAATGTATGATTTTCATCAACACCCCTCAATCCTATCCCTCCTCTTCTTCTTTAACCCGATAGGTGGCGCCCTGCCATTGATCATGTCACAAATCTGGTTGTCAGCCTAGTTTCCTGTCCCCTCTACTACTAGCTCCCAGGTCCCGTCTGTCACACGGACCCAGCTGCTTGTCCCTTGCAGGTGCTTCGCATCCTGCTCTACTCTTCTCCACTTCTGCTGTCGCCCCGTCTGGCCGAGCCACCTAGTGCAGCTAATGCATTAATTACCTTCCTGGTCCAGGGCCGCGTTCTCAGAAACCAGGGCCCATTTGGCGGTGTGTGAAAACTGAGACTGTCATAACTGGGTCAGGTGGAAACCTGGGGTGCTGCGAAACGTCTTACAAAGCGTAGGAGAGTTCCCGGACACAACGGAGAGTTACCTGGTTTGGTCGTCAATTACCTGGTTCAAAATGCTTTAGAGAAACCTTGACATCCACTCTTCCCCTGATAAGATTTCTCCGAAGCAGTCTGTATTATCTTAAAAATAAACACATGATAAGAATTATTTTTTAAAGTGACATTTCTATGCATGATCAAAACGCAAAACAAACATCCGTTTTAAACTAAATGACAAATGCTGTTAAATAAACCCAATTACTCCAGTAATTGATTGTTTCAATAGTTAACGTTGGGAAGACATTGGTTATCTTAACATACACTAGTACGCAACTTTCTCTGCACTAATTTCTCTGTAACGTGGCTGTGTGCCTGCTCTTGTTAGTTTCTTTTATAGCCATTATGTTTTTTACATTTAAGAATATGCTTACTATTGGGACCTGCATATATGATATTTGGTGTTTAGTAATCAAACAATTAAAAACCCCAACAAAACAGTAAATACCAAGGACATAAAAACAATGCAAACAATATCACATTCACTAATCACAGTGACATTGTGAAGGGAACAATAAATGAAATTATCCCTCTTGGAAATTATACTGCTAAAATAAGCTAAACACAACCATTTCAAAACAAGCATTAAAAATAACACAGCAAACTTCATAATTGTGATGTTAACTGCTTCCCAGCTCTCCTCTCCTGAGCAGATGGCGCACCATCAAACTCCCAGTAGACACGGGGTGGGGGTGGGGGTGGGGACATGCCCCTTACTCTGAGGTAGGGTTTCAAATGAAACTCCAGCAATAGTTGGTTTCTCCTAATGAAAATGGACTCAGCAGGGTGTGACTATATTAAATGTATGTAGTTTTTATATTGAGCAACAACATAACAGTGAAACTACTGTATTTTGCCGTGTAAAATGTGCCCTTTTTTTGCCCAAATTTTTGAGGGAAAAATAAGGGTGCACATTATACATGGGTAGTACCTGAAGTACCTTGTATCTGTTCTTGTGTTTTGTAATTATGTGTTACGTAAAATCTCTTGTACCATAATATATTAAAAACAAATGCAAAAATTCCTTTATAATATAACAACCAAGTATTAAATAGAAGTAAATAAAAATAGAATTAAAAAATTAAAACAAAGTTTTTTTTTTCCTGAAAGTTTGGGCCAAAAACATGGATGCGCGTTATACACAGCAAAATATGGCAATTATGTTATACCCTGTTTAACACCCTTCAGTGGTATTCTTTGCCATTTGAATTAAGTCTAAATTCTTGCTTAAAGCTTACAAAGCTAGGCAAGGTCCCATCTCGGCACAGGGCACTCTCTTACCTTGCAATTTGGCCTCCCTGCACTCCTTTCAGATGCGTGCTCATCGAATGCGCAGTCATTCTTCCGTCTCTGCTCCTCCACATGTGTTATTTTCTGTCTGGACCCTTCTTCCTCCCCTACTCCTAACCTTTCTGCCAGGCTTCTCCATCTGCCTCATTCTATTTGCTTTCAGCTTTAGACTGTGTATTTGTTGTTTGGTCTGCAGTGTCGGACATTTCCAATGTTTCTTTGAGACTTTGGAAATGTCTCTTTCTTCTTTGCCAATAAAGTATACCATGCCCCCTCAATATAAAACAAAACTATTAGAAGCAAAGTAGCAAGTATTTCATAAGTCTTAATTGTTGCACTCCCATCAAAACTATGGACCTTAACTTACAGCTTGGGTTTTCCATAGCACAGTTATGATAGTATCCCTCACAAACTACCATTAATAGTAACATAAATGGGATCAGTAAGAAATGAAAGCAGAAGTGCACATTAGTAGGAAGTGGGAGGCCAGAATACAGTTCAAACTCCTTGAAGATTCCATATACTATTCTTGATCATTTTTCAGTACTCGGGGTGATCACTTCCTTTCTATGATACTAGATCCCATTGTTTAATAAACCTATTTATGCTATTGTCCTCTCTAAGTTAATGTTTTCTGCATCATTTTAAGAACTGAATTTTCCAAGGTGAAATGTCACTTTCATCCTGGGAACAATGCTTTGACCTTCTTTTTAGAGGAGGAAATGCAGCATCATCTTGATGCTTAACGATTGGGAGGCTGTGGTGCAGATGCGCCCTGTGGTATCGGGAAGTCCATCTTGGCTCCGTTTGAATTCCGGTCTCCAACAGTGCTGTGCCCTTGCTCTGGATGTCCTCTGAATTTGCAGCTGATACTATTAGGGAGTAAAATATGGTAATCTGTCAAACTTCCAATAAATGTTTTCCTTGAATATAGTAGGAGCATTATGACCAAATGACATCACTGTTTGAATTTTATTTGTATAACAAGTTTGCCTTTATGTATGAGACATTATGCTGTGTACACACAGGGGTGGAAAAAGTAGGTGTACAGTTGTGAGTACATGAAACAGAGTTTATTCTTGTATTATTTACTAATTATTATATTATTTATTTGTATTACAACTGTAAACCTACTTTTGCTCACCCCTGCATATTACCAATTTTAAAAAATTACATCTAGATTACAGTATTCAACTAGATGCTCAGTTATTTTAAGGACAAAGACTTGCCTTAGCTCTGCACTGTGTATCATAGCATGTGCTCTGAACTGTTTAGAATATTTGAATTCTTAGAACTAAATGAATTTGCAAGTGGTAGGCCGTATGAATACTGACCCACAAAACTATTAAAATGACAGTTTCAAGGAGCTAATAATTTTAAGATTCTGAGAAAGAGGGGTAACATAATTGTTGGGAGCTCATTTGAAGGAAACTCTTATTTTGAACACAGACGACAAAATTCCATTTAATACTATAATTGCCTAGCTCAGAGAAACATATGGTAGCCTAGAGGGTTGGAGAGGTGTTGGAGTGGAGCCTACTTAGGATGTCTTTCCATTAACGATGGCAGTTAACTCGAAACAAAAACAAAAACAAAACTCACCTTCAGAGGGTACTCAGGGTGGACATGGCCTTCCTGACCCACAGGGGTCAGCATCGGCCGCCGGCCAGCCTGGGAGATTGGCTCTGCAGCTGGTAGTCCTGCCTGGTGAGAGAAGCCAAAGTGAATTTCGTGCTAACATATTACTCACGAATGGAATTAGTTTAGTTTGGCTAGAGTTCAACACAGAGTTGAGTGATTTAAAAAAGAACGTTTTGTCTTTTAATATTCAGACTTTATTCAGTGAGTTCTGAGGCTTTATGTCGCCCTCTCACATGGTGAAGCTTCGCAGGCTGCATGGTCTGACGGGCGAATCGAAGCCTCTAGAACAGTGTCATCCAGACAGCAGGAACAGCCGGTGTGGGGCGGGTATGTGCTGCAAGCACTGCACTAGAGATCTGAATCCTGTGATCCAATTTGATCCTTTCAATTGCCTCATAGCGTATATATTTATCATTTCATTTAATGATATTTATTAAATGAATTCCTACTATTTTCTTCACACCATGTTAGACATTGGTATAACTATTTCCATTTTATAATGAGAAAACTGAGGTTCAGAAAAATTTAACTTTGCCAAGGTCACTATTGTAGGGTGGTACATATAACTATTTGTTAAAATCCAGAATACTTAGATCTTATCTGTGATTCAGTAAGAAAAGATAAATGGTCAAAAAATGGACCGAAAAACCTCTCTAGGCATTTAATAGGAGAGTAAATACAGACATATCAAAAAATGTTAATCTCATGAGATATGGATACCAATAGGACTCAGGAGGAAGCAAAAGTGTGACTTTATCTTTGTTTTCATAAATAAGTTTATTTTTTCACTCTTGCACACTGCCATCCTCCTTTCATTCTGTGTTTGCCACCTCCATCTTTATTATCCACTGTTAGCTTGGCGGGCTGGTAAGTAAGATGCACTTTTGAAAGTTTCAAGTAGGTTTGCCTCCTTTTTTAGGGTATCAAGCAGCTTCAAGACATATCTGGGTCAGTTTCCTAATTTTTGCCTTTATCTCAATTGAAAGAGTTGTACCTGTCAGTTACAATGGGAAAAAAGAGGAAATGGATCAGTTTCTCTAATTTAAAAACCATCAAGTTTATAATTGTACATCTTGAGCTAGTTTTTAATGATAGAGAAACTTAGGTTGAGAGGATTATTTGGCTTTGTCTAAAGATTCATACCTCTGACCTTTCATGCACCAGCTTCCTGTGCTACCATTTGTCATTTTCTATATGTGAATCATTGGTCCCCTTTCCCCCAAACACTCGTAATTTTGACACAGGCCTGACACCATGGCAGCCACTGAAGTTTTATTGTCAAGGACAAAAAAGTTCTGACTTAGCTATGAGAAGGAATAATGTTTCTATATTTGCTTACTTAAAGAGTTCAAGTTCACTGAAGTGCCTGTCTTTTTTTTTTTTTTTTTTTGCTCGAAGCCCTTGGAATAGAATAAATCCCCTGCCTCCCAGAGAGATTCATTAGTACCAGAGAATATAGTTGTATGTTGTCACCTGCATACTCAGGAGGTATTTTGCTAAAGGTTAGTTATTTTCAAGGGGAAAGTGCAACGAGGCCATGGAAAATTTGAGAAAGGAGGAAAACATTGTAATGCATGATTGATAGTATTGGACATAGGCTAGTTTTTCTTTTTGTTTTATATCATGTAATTTCTTCCATTCACAAATTCTGTATTCTGGCTCCTTTTCTGATTCATCATTCATTCAGTTTTCAACACATCTATTGAGCACCAATTTCATGCCAAATCTCCTCTAGATGCTTTTGCTACATGGGCGAACCAAATCGACAAAAACCTTGTCTTCAAGAGCCTGTATTCCAATGGGGGGGAAGACTGGCAATAAATAATAAACATAATGAATAAGTGAATTAAATGGAACGCTGGAAACTGACATATACTATAGAAAAAAGGAATAGAGCAGGATAAGGGACACTGGACTGTTGACAAGAAGTGGTTGTAATCTTGTGTAAGATTTTCAGGCTAAGGCTCCAGAGGAAGGGGACATCTGAGCAGAAATTAAAGGAGGCAAGAAAGTAGGCCAGGGCATTATCTGGAAGTTGCATTCTAGATAGAAGAAATAGTCAGCATGAAGGCCCTGGGGCAGGAACATGCTCTGTGTACTGGAGGGACAGCAAGAGCTCAGAGCAGCTGAAGTGGAGTGAGCAGTAGATGAATTTCGAGAGTGAACGGCAGAGAGTGGAGGAATAATCAGGGGTGGAGGGAAGGAAGACTATACAATTTTGTGGCCATCGACATAACACAAACTTTTACTGTTAAGTTAATTGGGTGTCTGTGGTAAGAATAGACTGTTGGGGAGCAAGTCAGTAAGTGGAGAGACCAGTTAGGATGCTGTGTCACTGAGAAGAGGGGTTGCTGGTGGGGGCCAGGGGCTAATGGTGGAAGGAGTGAAAGAGCACAGCGTTTCCTGACAGACTTAAGAGGAAGATGGAAGTCAAGCATGAGTTCAAGGTCCTGGGTCCGAGCAGTGCAAGAATGTTGACGTGAACAAAATTGTGACATCTGGCTGCAGAGCAGATTTGGGGGACGGGGAAAGATTAAGAGTTTGCTTTTGGATACTTTACACTTGCTCTATTAAACTTTTAATAGATACACATGTGAGTGCTGACATACATTGATTGCACAACAAGTTGGGAGCCCGGCCGAGATGGCCAAGGGGGTGATTAAGGATGGAAGAGAGGTGACAGGGTGCCTGCATCTCCAGGGTTAGGAGATCAGGGTGATGAAGGGCAACTAGCAAAAGAGATGGACACTGAGGGGCCAAGGAGGCAGGATGGAACCCAGGAGATGTGGGGATCTGGTAGCCAAGGGAAGGGATGTACCAAGGTGGAGGGGGAACTCAATTGTAATGCAAGCTGCTGAGAAGTCAAGTACAAGGAGAACTGAGACTTGGCCCCTGGATTTGGCAGTGAGGGGCGTTTCTGGTGACCTTCATGAGCAAGGGTGGTTTGAGTGAAGCGATGATGGGTGATGGAAGCCCGGATGACGTGGGCTGAAGGCCTGTGCGAGGAGGCCAATCGGAGACAGTAAACTAAAGACAGTAAACTAAGACAGTCCAGCAAGTGTGGACTGTGCTTTTGAAGAGTTTTGCAAAGAAATACGGCTGTAGAAATGGAAGATGTTTTGGCTTGTTTTTGTTTATTTGATTATTATTAAGAAGAGAAATAAAAGGAGGCGAAGAGAATAATCAGAGAGAAGACTTGACGATGCAGGAGAACGTTCAATGCCTGATTCAATTTCCTTTTCTGCCATGAGTTTCACGCTCTCATTTCCTCAGGTCATGTCTCCTCACAGTGCGTCGGGCCAACACAGACCTTGGAACGCCACCAATCAGCACCTCTGTTCACAGGAGAGTGAAAGGACTCAGAACGTAAGGAGAAGACTGTGGAAAACTGATGGCACGTATGGATGAAGCACTTCAGATTTTAACAAGCTGTGATTGAACATGACAACCTGCTTTTCTAAAAATTAAAGAGTTTTTAGTTCATAATATAATTCTAGAAAGAAAGCATGAAACGAATGAGACTGTCTTCTCACCTGATGTTTTAGGGGGATCTGGAAGGGCCCGGAAGAGTTTACCTCCTCTGGTCAAATGTGGAACAGTCAGTTGCTATAGTGTAGAATTTCCCTTCAATGCTGGGGATTTCTGTGGTCATCAGTTACCAGAAGCCAGATACAGGACGGATGCTCTGTAGAAAATGCAAGAGAGTACAGGGGAATGCCTAAAATATTCTAATATAGTTCCTGCTTTGTAGCCTCTTCTGTGACCTTCATCAAGCCATTTAAGCTTCATGCTGAACTGGTCAAGTTCACTCTTAGACTGGAGTTACTCAAGCTTTCACATCCCTGTTTGATTTCCCTTATTAATGGGGCTTGACTCTTGGCCCTCCTTAGGACACCATTGTCTTATTATCATGGCAGGATTTTAGGCATGAGATGTTTTGTGTTTGGGTTGTTTGATAAATGACTGTTTAAGAAGGAATGTGCTTCGTGTGGGCATGGAGGGTTTCTCGTCTTTTTTCTTAAGGAGAATGAAAAACATCTTCAAGTTGAAATCTCAATTTATGTAAGAGTGGCTATTCAGTGACTATGTGTATAGGAGATGCCTTAGAAAGAGTTATATTGGGACTTCCAAAAAATAATTTATAGTTTCTATAGTGTTTTTAGTAGAAACATCTCGATGTCTCTGAGTCTCAAAGTTCCTGAGCATTAACCATTTTCTGGTGCCATTTACTGCAAATTAGTAGTAATCTTGCATTCTTAATCTTGAAGTTTGAAGTGCTAAATCAAGAATAAAGACATAAAGAATTAATTTAAAAACCCTTGTGTTAATAACTATCACTAACACTGTATCGTGAAAACAAGTCTGACGCAGCGTCATCTCTTCCCCAGCCATCATTTCACCATTCAGTTTTGCTGGGAACTATGAGGACCCTAAATCACCTTCAACGCTTACTGATTCAGATACTTATAATTTGATATCAGTAAATTGTCTCACTAGAGAACCCAGCAACAAAGCCATAAAACCTTTGATTTACATCATGGGGCTGCGTGAAGTGAAACTGTTTTCTCTTGGTGAGCTGTTGAGACAGGGATCTCAACATTTGTGGGAAAGAGATTGGAGCTTTTTTGTTTCCAAGGAAGATCAATATTCATTTATTAATAATATCTCATTATGTGCTACTTATGTGGAGGATGAATAATTCTTTCTGTATCATGGGTATCCCAGGGCATTGCAAAGTGCTTTTGTTAAGTGCTTTCTCATTTAGAGAAAAGTAGCTGCCGAAGAATCCTTGTTTAAGACATGGTTACAAATTATTGCTCCCCTGTAGCTTTCTGGGCATGTGCTTAGGGAAATTGGGGGGGGGGTTGTTGAAAATGCAATTATATTCTATTTCCTTGGCCAGGGTGCACTTTCTTGTAAGTTTCTTTGGTTCTTACAAAACCAAACAAAGCTTTGTGGGAAGGCAACTGATTAAGAGGGAAAATACTGAGGCCGATGGCCTTTCTCCAATGACAGAGAAAAATGAAATTGGTTCAAGGATTAAAAAAGGAAGGAAAAATAAATTAAATAGAGAGCCTCATTAGACAGCCACAGGTGGCTTTTTTTCTTTCCCTAATGATTAAAAAAATTCATAGCAGTTTGTAGGAATGGTCACTCATTGATGGCATGGTCACCAAGTTCTCGGGAAATCTCAAAGACAGAGGGGAGAACAGATGACCCCT
The DNA here is from genome assembly GCF_021234435.1 of Artibeus jamaicensis. Classification (NCBI taxonomy): domain Eukaryota; kingdom Metazoa; phylum Chordata; class Mammalia; order Chiroptera; family Phyllostomidae; genus Artibeus; species Artibeus jamaicensis. The sequence goes on along the minus strand of NW_026522056.1, from coordinate 13,381,689 downwards.
TGTGATTTCTACTAGTTCTGATCTGGTTCAGAAAACCAGACAGTATACTTAACTTTATAGAAATCTGGACAAAATACTCAGAGGACAACTTGGATTTAATCATCAGGTTATTTAGTTTCAGGGGAATGGGATTTTCTTTCTTTTGCCCCGTATGGCCCTAGAAGTGTTTTATTTGTGGCAACTTGGAGTGAATATTGGTACCTGCATACACTGGGAAGGCTTCTGAGATCCTGTCAGTTTCATTGGGAAGAAAGATCTTAGTTGATTAGTGACATCGGGAAGGAAGGGTAATGGCAATGTGTGATGTGTCCACCATCCATATTGCAGACCAGGGATTGGCAGAATTACCTGTAAAAGGCCATATAGTAAATAGTTTGGATTTTCAAGGGCCCACAGTCTCTGTTAAAACTACTCAGCATGGCTATTATAATGCAAAAACAGCCATTGGCAATATGAAAATGAACACAAATGATAGTGACTGTGTTTCAATTAAACTTCCCTCACAAAAACAGGCAGCAGGCCCGGCTCAGCCCATGGACAGTAGTTTGCTGACCCCTGCTCCGTAGACTTTTAACTAAGACCTTCCCGAGTCAGAGTCGCCAGCTCTCTGCAAAAGCCATCGTGTTCTCTGCAGACACTGTCATTGTGGTGAGGGCACTTCACTCGCTGTAGGATTTGTCACGCTTTCACCAAGACTGTTTGACGATACACTTTCCCAAGGCTGAATGCTGCAAAAGGAGGAAACCTGTGTGGGAGTAAAAGCCGATGCTCCGTCAAGGGAAGTAGGGAGCATGACTCGAATGTATGAGTACCACCTGGCTCCACTGGAAGCCAATTCCTGGAGGAACTGTCAGAGCATGAAGGCAGGTCCAGCGAAGGAGGGCTGCAAGCCCCTGGGCACGACTACACTGAGCAGGATGAAGAAAATTAACAGTGCGCGAACTTACGAGCTTCAAAAAATATGATAGTTTTCATAGGAATCAGTACCTCTTGAGAATAATAATTTTTGCAGTTTATCCCATCTTTATTGCTTGAGTAGATTAGAAACTCATCCAGTAGAATCTGAATGAAACGACTCCAATTATAACAATATCTTCTATTATAACTCCCAAATCCTGCCAAGTCACACCTGCACAGGCCTGACTCGGAACAGAGTACCATTGTCAGCCTGCTTCCTAGAAAGGACATTTCACTCTATTCCTAGTCAGAAGAAAATTCTACTCTCCTGCCAAGACAGTCGTACGTTTTGGCATAAGTGTAAGCCAAGCCGGTAAGTTCCTATGTTATAAGATTTGAGCAATGTAGGCTCACCTGTTGAAAAACTTCTTCCTCTAAAATTTACTAAAATGCTTGAGATTTCCAAAATTTGTCTATAAAATACTGTATCTCAAAGATGCAAAGCAAAAGCACAGAGAGAAAGGGAAATTATGAAAAGATGCTTTTGGAAACATATTTTTCAGTTTTAGCAGAGGAAGAATGGGAGTAAAAATATGGCTCTGAATTAGGCATGTCATTTCCAAGGAAGAAGCCAAGATTCCTTCTGAAAGGGGAGGACTTCCAATGTCACGGCAAGTCTGACAGTCAACATCTTCAATGTCCCTATTTTTATGGCACCATCTTTCCAATCCCAATAATTCAGAATTGTGACATAGAAATTGCTATTGAAGGGAAGGATCTGTTTGGTTCTAATGGAGAGAACAGTACATAGTAAAGGAGGTAGAGGGACTTGACTACCATGGAGATGCGGCACAGTGTAATGTCTGACATTACAACCCAGATGTGAGCGCTCAGCAATGCCCTCTATTTGTCTACAGGTGGGGATGGTGGGAAAAGGCGGCAGGAACCCTTATTTTTGCTGCCAATAGAAAAATAAGTATAAACTTATCCCTAAAGGTCTTTAGTCCATTTCAAGTTAATTTAGTAGTCAAATTTCTTCTTAGGGTTGGTTGTTTCTTTTCTCAAAAAAAAAAAAAAAAAGAAAAAGAAAATCACTTCGTATCTTCTTTTCATGGTACCTCGGCATTTGGTGTGTAAAGAAGCCCTGCCGGCCTCTAGGCATACTGGGTACAGTGCGGTCTTTCTCTGTGCCATCCTGCTGCCATCTGGTTTATTTCTGGTTTCTGAGTTTTGGTGTTTGTCTTTGTTTCATCCGATATTAAAGTGAACTTGGCTGTTGTCACTTGAGGTCTGTATTATGTAGATGATATGTAGAGACAACCTTATCTGCCCAGCTGTTGATAGGAGCCTACCTTGGTTCTTGTTTAGGATAAAATCTCAGTCCTGACCAAATCCTCTCTCCGGCCCTGACCTAGGCCCTTGACTCGCTGCCTCCACATGGGGGCGCAGTCTCCAGGCCTCGCCTATGCACACCTCTGTTCTCTTGCAGCTACACCACATTGGCCTGGAGCCATGCTGAGAGGTGGTCTCCTCCCAGGAAACCAAACAGGGCATTTCCTGTACTTTACTTCCTCTGACCTCTCTGGGGCTCCTGTATTCTTAAAGGTCTCCTTGCTTTAGGTCTTAGAGCCCAGGTGCTGATGTTGGAGTGGTCAGATCCTTAAAAGACCCCGGCATAGTCCTACCCCTCGTACTCACTCTGAAATCCCTCTTCTTCCTACTAACAGGATCTCCACTCTTCCTAGTGTACTTGCCCAGCTGTGGCTGTCCTGTGTCTTCCTTCTGCACATCACAGCAGACTGTTGTTCTCACTGTCCCTACCCTCCTGTGCCCTGTAGACTTAGGTGACTAGCCATCCTGATTCATCTGGGACTGTCCTGGTTTTAGAACTGAAAGTACCATATCCTCTGAAACCCCTTGGTCCTGGGCAAACTGGAATGGGTCGTCACCCTACTTTTGATAAATTAGCTTCACGGCCAAGCTTTAGCAGCCAAAGAGCTTCAGGGGAAGGAAAAACTGATTACTCAGAAAGAAACCACATGTGGAAGTGCAGAACTACAAAATATTTTTCTTCACTACAGAAATAATAGCAGAAAGTTTGTTTTTATTACACCTAGCAACTAATTTGTTGTAAAGGAGCTGAAGTCACTGCAGAATTAAAATCTGGCCAGAAGCTGATTTGTTGACAGTAAGGTGGCTGCCACGTTTGTGAAAACTCTTCCCCTTGTAGAAGTTTTCTCTCCAGAGTGCTAATCAAATTTAAAAATTTGAGCAACTTGAGTCATTTAAGAGAATATTTCACTGCAAAATAACTTTAAACTGAATTCTGAAATGTCTCAAATATAAACATAAATGGATATGTTCATTGTGTTAAAGCAATATTCATTCACTTTATAATGTTTGGAATTGAATTAAAAATGAGCGTGGGAATGAAGACTGTCAGTAGATTACTAAAACCACGCTTGGCTTTGGACGGTCACAGGAAGCCTGGCAGCTCACCTGGATGTGGCCATGGGAGTGCAGAGACCGGCTGGTCTGTGGGAGTCCTGGAGGCCCCTAGAGGCGGCGAGACCTAGAGGGTCCACACAAGCATCTCAGGCCCATCAGTCTCTAAAAGGCATGTCTCAAGCCCAGTAATGATGCAGGAAACAGCAGTGACTTGACATTTCTGAGAGATGGTAGGTACATTCCAACAGGTGGGGGTGGATGAAGTCCAGGTGAGGGGATATGGATACTGGGAGAAGATGTCTGAGCCAAGTAGAAAAATGTTCAACATGCAGAGGGCTGGCTTAAGTAACAGGGCAGGGTTTGAAATGGGAACAGACCAGTAAGACCAAGAAGAAATCACATAACTCACTAGAGGTTTGTTTGTGGAATGGGCATGATAGAGCAGAAGGGTGATAACCTGAGACCACTTAGGAGCCCAGTGGCCTTCACTGGGGCTGCAGACACAGGATATGATCAGAAGCTATTAACATTAAGACTTAGTTACAAAGTGGGTGGACTTGTGCTGTAGACTAGCATAATATCAGGCCACCATGCTCAAAGTCAGTTTGTCTGGACCCTGAGACTGGATGAGCCTTTGGTTGGGGAGAACTTTGAGGATCAGGGAAAGTACAGACAAGTAACTAGGATCAGGAGCATTGCTGCCCACATGCTATTTTATTAAACTGCCCTGGCTTACAGCAGAAACTTTCACCAGAGTATTTGATTGAAATATGAATATAAGAGCTGGAAGGGATCCATTCATTTACACGTTCATTTTTAACAGTGAAATATTTATGGATTTTCTGTTGTTTGCCTCTGTTGGGTGCTGGGGATACATTGGTGGAAATGACAGTGAGTCGAGGGAAGACTTGGGTTCTTGAGAGTCAGACTGATACACAGCTACACATGGGGCTATCTATGCTAAGAGCATCAGAGCAGGTGCAGACGCCCACCGAAGGGGTGCCCAATTAATCCAGGCTGGGTGTGTGTGTGTGAGTAAAGGGCTTTCAGCCAGTGTAACTGCTCATTTTACAGTGGGAGAGCAGAAAGATGAAGTGAGTCATTTGACATCACCTAAACCAGGAAGGCTTACGTCCTCTGCGGCAAGAACAGTACCCTCAAGGAGGGCGATTTTCAACCCGTGTGCCGCAAGAATTTTTAAAACACGCAAAACCTGACTATTTAGACAGGGGCACTGAGCTCCTTTCCCTTAGATGGTCAAATAAAAAACAACAGCAGCCAACACAACAATAGCTGTTTGGTGTGAATGAATCAAAATCGTACCTCTTTTTTTGGTCAGATAAACAAAAAATCTATTTTTTGGTGAGCCACAGGATTTTAATCATTAGTTTATGTGAGTCACCTCACGAGATGCAAAAGGTTGAAAATCGCTGCTCCAGGGGATCCCAGGTGTGCGGCTAGGTAGGGCCTGGCAAAGCTGTGGGCGGGGCTGGTAACCGCAGCCCCGCCCTCCACCTGGGCGGGGCCGCTCATAATCTCACCTCTCGAGGCCTCCAGGCAACAGAAGCACAGACATTCAACTCCCAAGAGGAGGTGAACTCAGTTTATTTCTCCATGTGCAAGGCCGTTCTCTTGCTTGTCCTGTGTAAGGTGGTGGAGTTTTGGGGCGGCTGGGAAGCCCTCCTAGGGCACAACCCACAGAGTGTCCTGGCCTCGGTCCACAGGCTCTCCGCGGGATGCTGACAACTCGGAGGACCGCAGGCCTGGTCTTGGCTTACACACCTCCTGCTTGTGAGTTTCCCTCATAACGTTCATTAACTTTCCTCCTGCACTGACTGCGTAACATTGTGCTGTTTGCCTCCATTTATCTATCCTGTCAAACTTACGTTTGCGTCTGCTGTACACTCAGCACATAGACACGTGTTCGGAACAAAGCCCTGAACGGGGTAGAAACAGCCCAGCACGAGTCCAGGATTCGCTAAGCACTGCCCAGTGTTCATACACAGATTAAAAAGTAGAGGGCCGCGGCACTCCTTCACACCGTAACCTCCGTCAGGAAATTAAATAACCTGGAGAAAACGCACTCAGTGTTCTGGCCACCTAAGGGAGGAGAGAAAGTTAAAGAGGCAACCTGGTTTCTTTAGCGGATTTGCCGTGCGGTACTGGAAATAGGAGACCTAGGATTAAATTCAAGTTCTGCCACTCTGAGTAAGTCACTTTTCCTTTTAACATCTTCAAACACTGGCTAATACTAAGAATATTTTAAAATGACTGTGATGGTTAATAAAAAACAAAGTAACGTTGTAGTATCACACAGCCTGGGACAGAATGGACGCTTTGGAAATGTTTACCAAATTCAGTGATGCCAAAACACATGCATTAATAGGGAAGAACCCCAAAGAACACCCGAAACAGCATACAATCAAGTGTTAAATTGTGTGGAACGCCACAGAGGAGGTCACGAAAGCCTATTCACAAGTGGTCTTGATGAAAAATTAGCTGTCACATTCGGGTAATGAATTTCATATGGACTCAGTCACAGGCTGCAGCCATTTGGATGCTGAATCCATAATTTCAGTTTCACATCAGTTAAAAAAGTATTTACACTTTTCCTGATTTTTAAAGCAATATAGACACACTGCAGAAAATATGAGCAGTACAAAAACTTTTCAAATCAACGGCAAAACTTATGTCTAGAGATAACCATTATTTTAAAAACTATATATTTATTCTTGATGTATCCAGCTTTATTTTATAAAGATCTTTTAAGTTTATTTTTGGAGAGAGGGGAAAGGTGGGAGAAAGAGAGGGAGAGAAACATCCATGTGTGGTTGCCTTTTACACACCCCTCTACAGGGGACCGGGCCCACAACCCAGGCATGTGCCATGACTGGGAATTGAAATGGCGACCCTTTGGTTTGCAGGCCCGTGCTCAGTCCACTGAGCTACACCAGCTAGGGCTTACCCTGATTTTTTATATCCTGCTTGTTTTCAATTATATTGTGCAGTGAGAAGTTTCTCATTCCTTTATAAAATATTTAATAGATGTGATGAACAGTATTTTATTTATGGATGTTTACATTGTATTAATTATTTTTGTTTTATTAGAAATATTTTCTTTCTTTTCTCTCTTCTTTTATTTGCAATTAATACCTCTAAGATTCAATCTTTGCCTATAACAACTGGAGAGCATTTCCTTAGAACAGAGTCCTAGAGGTGGAAGTGAATTATCAAGTCAAAATGTACAAACATTTTAAGGTTCTTAATATGAATTTCTAAATTGCTTTCCAGGACAGTTGTATGTTTATCAGACATGATTCATGAATAAGCTCACCTCACCTCATCTTCACACAAAAGTATAATTATTTTTAAAGGTGCTTTGGTGCAAACAAAGTATTTTAAGATGCCTATTTCCTTGGTTCAGAATGAGGCTGAATAATTTTCCTCTTAATGTTGTTTGTACCTTTAAATATTAAGGTAGTACTGCTTTTATTTTTGAAATATATTTACAGTAATATTCCATTGACTGGTGTATGCATTATAATTATTTTCTCCAGCTTATAGTATTTTGCTTTAAATATTTATTTTTTATTTTTTGCTATATGTAGGTTTTTTATTTTCACATAGTCAAGACTATCCTTTGTGCTTACATGTATATATTTTTTCTTCTGTCTCACAATCACTAATATAATTTGTCTTTAATTTCAAATTTTAACAGTTTTATTTTTTGTTGAGAAAGGACTTTGAACCAGATACGAAAGACACAATAATATAATGTGACATTGTTATAAGAACACATACATACATCTTACCTTGGGTAGAAACTTAGTCTGAATAATTGTCCACCCTTCCCCTACTCACGAGGTGATTGGCAGGTAGTGGGGTCAGAGACCCCTGAGCTCTGTGTGGGAACAGTCAGGGCATGAGCAGAATGCAGGAAGTCAGGGTTGGTTTCTTAGACAGGGGTCGACCAAGGAGGGGAGGGGAAGATCTGGCGTTCAAGGGAATTAGTGGAGACCAAGAATGAGACCCAAGAAAGAGTTTTCATAGAGGACTGACAAAAAGGAGTGATCACATTAAAAAGGAAGAGCCCATGCAGAGCCTGGATTAACAGTGTCCTGGCCAGTAGAACCTCAAGTGGTGGCAGAAATGTTCTGTTGCTGTGCTGTTCAGCGTGGCAGCCACTTGTCACTATGGCTATCGCGTTCAAGGAACTTCATTTTAAATTTCATTTAATCTTAATAACTTGACATGTAACTAGCAGGTGTCACCAGTGGCTGCCATTTCAGCTTTAGAGTGGCCTCCCCTGACCAGGAAGGGAGACGTGGAGGCTGTAGGGTCGAATCTAGCACCATCAGCTGCCTAGACAGTAAGAATTGCTCCCATAGTTGGCAATAGATTGTCAGCCTCGGCATTTGATACTGGAAAGTTTTTATCATTTAAAAAATGTCTTTATGGGTATTTTGGTGGAAATGTGGGACTTAGTGCATGGAAGAATATTAAGTACCACTTTAGAGTGTAAGTCTGCCATAGTCTTTCCCCTTGGTCTCCCTCCCTCCCTTTCTTCCTCCCAAGTATAAGTTTGTAACCAACAGTAAGAGTCCTTAGGCCAAAGTTTTATTGTACTTTCTCCCACTTTGGACCCTTAGGGAATCAAATTTTGTCACGGATATAAAGTAAGTGTTGAGTTTTTAAAAAATTTTATGGCAGGTAGGTGTTAGCATATGAAGAAGAAATGCTTTCCAATTCTCAGTTCAGAGCCATTTTACTGCATTATATCTTCCTAAAAGGCATTGTAAAAACAAAAAAATTTGAATTCCTGTGTTTTTCTTGACGGGAGTGAGTTTTTAGGGAAGTCATTTTATAACAGATTTATCCACTAATTGGTTAATTGATTATATAATCAATAAACCCGGTCAACTTCTGTTTCACACGGGTCTCTGTACTAGTTACTCTGAAAGAGAAAAAGTGATAGATGCAGAGACTGAAAGATAATTTTTGTTCAATTTTTCAATTAAAATGAAGATCCAAGAAAGATAAAAATTAAATAACACTTGGTTGTCTATTAAGCATATTGACCTTATAATAAAAAATGTGATTATTTGAATTTTCGATGGCCTAGAAAATCTGGGGCATAGATGGTTTTTATGTGCATTGGAATATCTGTTGCTTTCGAGAAGTTGATGTTCTAGCTGAGAAAATAAAGTTTACACCCAAACGTCGCCTGCCCAAGAAGCAGTACTGAGCTCTAGCAGATAAATCAATTTATTTTTTAATTCAAGTGTATAATGTTATGTCCATTTCAAGGCCTACTTTATACAAACAAAAAAAGCTTCCTTAGTATTCTCTCTTCTCTTTTTTAATAATTATTTCTCATCTGCAGCTTCAATGTCTCAGTAAGATCCAGGGTAAATCAGAATGAGTCATACGTTGAATTCTTACATTTTACACATATGCATTGTATGTGTTACATGCCAGGCACTGGGCTAGGTGCAGGTCTAGGTGCATGTGCTTCACCCAGACAACCTGCAAAGGCTGAGAATCGATTTACACTTGACATGATCGGTGTCTGCTGCACAGAGAGAACAAAGTATGAGAATCTGGAGAGATACTTGTCATTACAACAGGGCTTAGGTGTTACTCTGAACTGCACTTGGACAGCTTTGATGTCATTTTGACATCCTCAGAAGACTTTTATTTATTTTTTGTCTTTGCGTTGGTAAGCCTTAGCATCAAAGTGAAGCAATGTTAGGTTTCAAGGAAGGAGTGAATGAAACAGAAGGAGACTCGTAAAGGGCAGACCGGGTCCAGCCCCCCGCCCCCAACCACCGTGGCATGGGCTCTCAGTTGTAGAACACTTGAACAGTTTTGATTTGACTGTAGCTTTCTCTGTGCTGCCACTCATGGTGCCTCCAACGCTCTTGAGAAACAGTTTGGATACAATAAGGCTGTTTTTTCCTGAGGAAGGGAATCTAAACCTTGCCAATTACTACTTTACTTTTTTGGCCAATATTGATTTATCAGTGGACCTACGTGTGTGCTGTTCATTCATCCAGGGGGAGCCAGGTTCTTTGTGAGAAGGTAGGAGAGGGAGGGAGAAGGGGTAGATCACATTCCACCAAAGAAAGGAGCTGCAACGAATGACCTACTTTATTCTGCAAACCTCAGCATCTTCTAGCTTTGGTGAGTTGAGATTCCCTGCATTTCTTTATTTTCCTCCTCCTAATTATGATGGAGAGAGAAATGCTAATGATGAGGTTGTGTCCACATAACGATAAAAGTAGTATAAATCAAAGTAGATTAAGGTGACTGCTTTGGAGTCAGCCTCTGCAGGACAGTGGACAGTGGGGTAGGCAGTAGGAGGGGGCGACCACTCATTCATGGGAGACAGAAAAAGAGGTAAAAACATGAATTCACGCCAAGAGTCCTCACAGTCCCTCAAAGTTGCCTGGGGAGCCCAGGGTGCTGTGGGCCACGCGTTGAGAACTGCTGGTCTAGAGCAGCGATTTTTCAACTGGTGCACTGCACGGATTTTGAAAACATGCAACACCTGACTATTATTTAGTCAGGGGCACTGACCTCTTCTCCTTTAGAGGGTCGAATAAAGAAATGTCAACAGTCTACACAGCAATAGCTGTCTGGTGTGAATGATTCAAGGTTTTACCAATTTTTTTGTCAGATTGCCAAAAAATATAATATATTCTTTGGTGTGCCGCAGAACTTTAGTCATTAGTTTAGGTGTGTCCTGAGGTGAAAAAGGTTGGAAATCACTGCCCTACAGGGTGAGTATAGATTTTGGCACACCAGCCTTAAGCTTTTGTGTTTGCCTCACACTTACTTTGTTTTTTCTTTAGATTTAAAAAATTTATTTATAAACAGAGGGGAAGGGAGAGAGGGAAGGAGAGAAACATCCATGTGTGGCTGCCTCTCTCATGCTCCCTACTGGGGACTTGGCCTGCAACTCAGGCATGTGCCCTGACAAGGAATTGAACCATCAACCCTTTGGTTCGCAGGTTCTCGCTCAATCCACTGAGCCACACCAGCCAGGGCAGCCTCACACTTCAATGATTGGAGATTGTATGACAAAGGTAATGGGATCCCCCCCACCAACGCAGCCTTCCACTGAAAGCACATTATTGAAAAGTTAAAAGAGATATTAAGCAGCTAAGTAGACTTCCTTGAGAATTTTATGTTTCAGTCTTCCATAAAACTTGACTGTGTAATTTTTAAGTCAATATCATATGAAATGTTCCATGACTTGGGAATATGGCATCATAAACATAGGAGGAAGATCATTTCCCAGGGAGAGAAACAGAATTAGCCTCAAATAAATACATAAATGTCAGATGCGTGCAGTTTGTCTTTTGGGGGATTAGAAAAAAAGAGCTGCATAGTTACAGAAAATGTGGTTTTGTGCCATAGAAGTATTACTAGAAAAAGGCAAATGATTAGAGCAGGTAGGTAAATAATCACAGTGCAGTGGAAGAAAAATTTCTCTGAATTCTAAGAGGTCTTAAAGGCGCTGAATGAACTATATCCGGATGGGTAGTTAAGACTTGGAGGGAAAGGAAGATTAACTGAGAGTCATTAACTAGCTCATGCTGGTTCAATTCACAATGTAGGCAAGAAAGAAGGATTTTAAATAACACATTATGAGAAAATACCAGCAAACAGCGTATTCATTAGAGAAAACTATAAAGTATGTGGAGAATGTTTAAATTCTATTTAAAAGAATGACTTATTATAATGTAGGTGATTCTGTCTAGAATACAGAAATGGTCATTTTTTGTTTTCTACAAAAATAAGATCCTTGAAGTGACATCCAGCCTATTACAACAGTCCATTAAATTTATTTTTAGAACTTTCCAAACCGTGGAATATGACATTCATTCAAAGTTAGCTGTACCCTCACTCTGAAAATAAAAGATATTTTTGGAGGAGTCTCATTTCATAATAATATTTTATGTGAGAATACTGTAGCCTGTTTGTGTACTTTGCTTCATAGTAAAATGTAGTTTTGTAAACTTTTTCCAGTAGAGCTACATAAAAATTTCCAATTTTTTCTGTCCAAAAGACCTGCCATCATCCAAAGTGGTTTCCATGTCTTAAGTATTTCTCACACCATTGGAGGTAATGGCATGCAATTCAGTTGTTAAAGAGAATGGAGTGGGAGACATTAATAGACTCTCAGATGAAAAATTAAGTTATATGTATGCTCACTAATGATATATACAGGGTGGGCAAAAGTAGGTTTACAGTTGTGAGTACATGAAACAGAGTTAATAAAGCTCTTGTGGGGATCATACCATGTGTATCTTTTTCATATAAACAACTATAAACTTATTTTTGGCCACCCCATACATATGTATGTGAATAATGCATAGAATCACACACACAATATGTGAACAATGGTGTTTTTCTGAGAGTTGGTAAAGGTGGTCATATGGTTTATGATTACAGAGAACTTTTACTTTTTACTCTTATTTCTGTGATTTTTTTCCCCCACCAATTATGCATTCAAAGCATTCAAAGTAATATTGTATTTTATTTATGTAGAAATTTTCAAAGGTAGATAGATGTTAGAAGAAAAAGTCTTAAGTTAAAAAGATAAGTCACATAAAAATAACTAGAATTCAGGGTAGTAGAGTCAGACATTATTAGTATTCTAGTGATATATTTTGGCATCAGAAACTATTTCTGCCTATAAGATTAGAAAAAATCTTATGCCACTTTATAATTATGGTGGCAGACATAGATTTCACTCCTAGATTATTTTTTTGTCCTTATGAATAAATAAAGGTATAAAGTCAGGATAAAAACATCAAATGCTCTGAGAAGTTTCAATTTACACTATTGGTAAACCTTTTCATCTTCATGGGGAAATTCATTATGAAATAAGTTAGCTGGAAGGACATAACCCCTACCCTCTGTAAATAGACAAAAATATCTAATTTCTGAGAATCTATTTGCCTCATGGAGTGATGTCATTGTCACAGTCAGGATGGCAGGCAGGAGAGAGACAGGGAGAATATTTGCTCTGAAAAGGCTTCAGCTGCACAGACAGAAGAGAAGGAAGGGCCACCAAACAGTATTTGCCAAATGACCTTAGCAAATGCTCTCACAGAAAAGGGGTCTGGCCTTCTCCATAGTTGAACTTCAGGGGAAGTGTAAACAGAAAATGACGTTGGAAGACCCTGGATCCAGCCTGAGAGACTATACTCACCAGAGAAGCGGGTTTTCAGTTCCCTGGTCAGACTATTCAAGGAAGAGGGGCTAAGTTCTCAGATTACTTTTTCTATGACTGGAGTGACCATATATTCCAGTTTTCCCAGGACAGTTCTAGTTAGCTTCTGTTTTCTTCCATTCTAAAAAGTATCCCAAAAGGCAAATTATAGGGCGTTCTTCTATGGCTGAACTGCTGAGGAAAACTTAGTGGATGTGGTAGATTGTTGACTGGTTGGCCAAAAGCTCATTCCCCTCCATCTTCTTTTCCATCACCTTCTGTTACAATGTCCAGGAAAGTGAAATAGTCACGTGCAGCTAGAATTGGCTATTACAATTTTGACCAACAAGAATTTTCTGGGAAGGTTTACAAATCTATTGGTACCGACTTTCTTCTTCCTGTTTTGAATATGGATGTGGTACTTGGAGTTACCTTGAAACTGAGAGAAAGGCCAAGGAGATATCAGTGGCTTGGGTTCTGACACTTTTGAGCTGCTGATCTTATATCAGCAGTGAGCTAATCTGAGAACAGGTTGCAACACTTCTTGTTGTAGTCTCTTTCCATTGGGTTTTTCATTACCTGCAGCTCAAATCACTCCCAATGTATACAATAGATTATTTCTTTCCTTACTTTAGATTACTCCACCAGTTTGTGCTATACCTACCTGGCAGTCAACCTCTCTTTTTGGTATGTGGCTAACTGCCCTTTGGTGATATCAAATCAGTCCTTTCAGTAATATCTTTCATTCATGGGTCCTACATGCAAATACCGAAAGACAATGGCCAAAAGAGAGCGTGCATAGAGTGATGAGAGGAACTGGAGGGAAGCACTGAGTTCTCTTCTTTTATTAGAGGTAGTTCTTATTTTGGAAACACAACATTTGTTTTCTGAGAACGCTAAGGACTGTACATTTGGCGAGGACTGGTCATTTTTCATCCTCCCCACTAATGTCTTAAGGGAGGGAAAAGATAAATCTGAATGTCTTCAAGATACATATGGAGCTGAGGGTCACAGTTACAAACGGAGTCCTCTCCAAAGGCCCATTTGGATGCCTCAGCACAGGAGACAAAGAGGCTGCGTTTGCAGGACCCTGCATTATCTGTGTTAACGAGAGTGGTATGAGGGATGAGATACTGCTACAGTCGCAGGCTGGATGGCAAGATCCCGGTTCTCTGAAAATCACTACTTTAGAGGATAGGTACTTTATTGCAGTGCTACTGAGGAGACGGAACTCCAATCAAGCCCTGAAGCCATTTGAGTCTTGCAGCTAACCCTAAACAGAATTCACTTGAACCTTGCCAGAAATAGGATTGTCATTTTCTTGAAGCTTAGAGAGAGAGAGAAAAGTAATTTGGGAAACAATGTTTTGAAACAAAACATTCCTGAAGTTCATAGTTCTCCTTTGCCCTCCTGAAGTTCATAGTTCTACCGAATCCAACAATGTGGTATTTTTTAAACCCTATTTTATCGTGTGTGTTTCCTCCAAAGGGCTCCCTTCACCTCCTGCCAGTTCCTTTCCTTAACCCACATGGAGAACCGGGTAGGAAATCACCAGTGCTTTTCCTGAGTCTGGGCCTGCTCCCACAATATTCCTTGCCCACGTCAAGCCAACATGATTCCAGAATCCATCTTATGAGACAAGAGTGTCGTTCAGTTCACGTCAGACAGCTGGCGTCCGTCGATGGAAAGGTGAGCAAAACAGACAAAAGAGCAAAACAGACAGAACTCATTTTTTGTCAACTTTTTTTTTTTAACCTGAAGGCTAGCTGGTCACTAACACAAATGAATCCACATTTTTTTTTGGTGGGGAAAGTATTCTTTAAGAGACTATTTTTCTATGTAATTTGCTCTAAAAATGAATATATGTATCCCCCAAATGTGCAAATCTGGTCACAGGGGATGTAGCCCTTTTCGCCCAAAGTTCCTCTTAACCCAACTTCCATTGGCCAACTTCCCGGTTCAGGAAACACTCACAATCACTGACTTTTCAAATCTGATTTACAGGCCTAACAGCACATGTTTGTGACTCTGTTTTTCCTCTTGGTTAAAACAGACCGAAACATTTATAATTTGGGATATTCCCTGTTCAGGCTGGAGGTGGTAATAGAACTAGTCTGTGCACGTTGCAGATTTGTAGCCCATGAAGGTTAAACATGAAATTCACCGGGCAATATCTGACCAAATACCAGAATGGAGCAGGCCAATCGAGAGGGCGGAGTCAGGTCCTTGCTCGGCAGCAGGGCCAGTAGAAACAAGGAAGTAAACTAGTCCAGTGGTGCTTCAGGATAAAAACAAGCATGTGTTTCATTGATTTTTGCAGAGTGGAAGGTGCTCTTCAACATTTTTCCCATTTTCAGTAACAAATTTCTAACTAGCTGCATATTTATAGTCACTGATTATTGGAAGGTAAATTATTCTCTATATGGAAGATGGAGCTCCATTAAATTATTATTGTGACCTCAATAAATAATGACATTATTTCTCAATAAAAAGGCCCCATTTGGTAAAATTTCCAAGTTAGTTATATTTTTGTTCTCTGAGGATCTGAAGATTCTTTACCAATTTGTTTATGTATTAAATTTGCATCTCCTTAAATTGTAGATACAGAGATAAGCAATATAAATTGAAATGCAAACTAAATTCTCTTAGGAAATTTGTTTTACTTCTATCTACCCATTCTATCAGCTTATCTCCCAAAGGACTTGCTTTTATTTCCCTATCCTGCCATCTGGAGTCCTAATGGAAATTAGACATAGGTAGAACACTGATATCCAGTTGCTTAATGATAGTGAAAGTTCCGATTTACTGGCAGATGGTGGAGGAAGGGGTCAAAAGGTTCAGAGAATTGGGGATGGGATGTATACCACTTAAGGACACAGAACTCGATATCTGACAGTTCTGCAGGCGAGGCCAGGAGACACT
This sequence comes from Artibeus jamaicensis, assembly GCF_021234435.1. Lineage (NCBI taxonomy): Eukaryota > Metazoa > Chordata > Mammalia > Chiroptera > Phyllostomidae > Artibeus > Artibeus jamaicensis. Next base: position 13,366,199 of record NW_026522056.1, on the reverse strand, counting down.
CGGAGCTCCCAAGCAGTAATGAAATGTGCTGGTGGGAGGGGTGCCAGGGTCCCGAGAAGCTCAGGAACTCTGTACTCCAAGCTAATAGCTGGAGGTGCTGTTAGAGCCCTGGGTTCCCAACAGCTGTGGGAATGACGAAAATTGGAAACATCAGAGTCCAGGCAGCAGTTTCACCTTCAGAAGAAAGATGCAAACACGTATATGTATCACAGCAACTGACAAAATCGGTGGCAGCTGGGAGTCTCAGTCTGGGGAGAGCTATGGAGATGCTGAATGGGACATAGAATTCCTAGAGGCAAGACAGACAGGCAGCCAACAAGGATATACTTTACACAACCAGAGTAAACCAAGGATAGATAATCAGAAAGCTGAGGGCAATTGTACCAACGAAAGTCATGACCCCTGGCTTGGTTTTCAGATGTAGGGCTGTGCTCAAATGTGAGACCTATTGATTGAAGGAGAGAGAGTCTGTGACCCTGTGAGGAGAGATCCTACAATATCATGTTACATTTAGTCAACAGTTATTCTCTAAATCTTTCCCCAAATGGACCTGCAGAAATTCACTAGGACAACTTGTACTGGGGAAGAGCAAATACTCAGATTTTTAAGGATTGCTTGTTTGCTTCTGCTTCCCTAAAAATGTTTCATATTTGTCCAGGTATGGTGGTCTCTCAGGTCCATTGTATGTTGAACTAGGCTTCTTCCCATTTTCAGTACCAGGCAGACCCTTTGCTGTTCTGTCTGTGCAGTTTTGCCGCTGACACCTGGGGTCAGGGGTAAAACCCTGTGTGGGGGGCATGACCTTGATGAGATAAGACAGAAGCTTTTAGAACTCCATCTGCAGGAGTCACTTCGTGGCAAAGCCTCTCTTGGCGGTACTTTGAGAGGCCTGTCTTCATCACAGTAGGTGCTGGAAGTCACTTCTGTCCACCACTTTCGGTAATCTGTTTTCACAGGTCTAGGAGGTGTGAGGACCCTGGAGAGGACCTCAGATTTTGCTTCATTGGAGTTTGGAGGAGCTCTGTGTAGGGGTTGAATATCTATATGGCTGGCTTATTAAAGGACCCAGTTGGTTCCGAGTGAGACCTTAATCTTCAGTGGTTTTGAGTTTAGGGGTGTCTGGATGCTGCCCACCGGCCTTTTGGTCAGGTGCCTGGCTGAGATCCATGAGAGAAACAGTCGGGGTGTCAAAATAGGGAGTTGATGTGTTCACACCCATAGATGCTTCACCTTCCAGGAACGCTGCACTTGAACCCAGGTGTGCAGTCTTCCAGAAGCAAGTCTGTGTCGGAGCAGATGAAAAATTGCACTGCACAGTTGTGTCTTCCAGAGAGAGGCAACAGGGGAAGGGCTCTGGAGCCTCCTTGTGGAGTGCCGGGCAGTGGAATGGGGACCGGCTGTTCTTCATGGGTGTGAGTGGAGGTGGGACTACACGGCCAGCCCATTTACAGAGAGTTTCTTAAAACCACGACTGCCCTGGCTGTTGTGGCTCAGTATACTGAGCATCAGCCTGCAAACCAAAGGGTTGCCAGTTCTGTTCCAAGTCAGGGCACATGCCTGTGTTGTGGGCAGGTCCCCACTACGGGGCGAGAGAGAGGTAACCGCACATTGATGTTTCTCTCCCTCTCTTTTTCTCTCCCTTCCCCTCTGTCTAAAAATAAATAAATAAAATATTAAAAAACAAAACAAAACACTGACAACTTGATCCTTGTCATAGGGTCCCAAGTTTTCACTTGGGAGAAAGATAAGTGGGGGCAGGCTGGACTTCTGAGCTGGTGGCGGGGGGCCCTGCTCTGCAAAGCAGTGGCCATACGTTGGAGCAAATGCCCCGGTGCACCCAAGAGACATCAGGTGCACCTGAGTGGTAGCCTTCACACTGCAGGCCATGGTTAGTGGATCAGTGTTTAAAAAGTTATCTTCAAACTCCCTGCAACTACCCCAGCAGGTGTTCCAAGTTCCCTGTGGCCTGTACATCATGCATAAACCCTCGCATCTCCTGGACAGCAACTGCTGCAGTGGACAGTGAATCTCACCCCAGGACTTCGGCACCTGGCCAGCAGGTATAGGTCCCCAGCAGAGCCTCAGTTGCCCCACCCACCCTCCCGTGCGCAAGTCTGTCCAGGCTGGCTCAGCGCCAAGGGCTGGGGGCCAGGATGCTATGCAAACACTTAGCCACTCAGAGCCACCTGCTCCCTCCCTCAGGGCTCCCTGCTGTCACTCAGCTGCCCTGCTCTGTTTTCTAAAGGTGGGAATTTTAGGGGCCGTCTCAGGGGAGGGTCTCAATAGCATATTCATTAGCTTTCCAGGTGTGCTTTTAATATGATAATTTATCAAAAATGAGCGTTTAGAGGGGTCGGCCCCATTCTCTGGTCAGTTTCACCTTCTAGGAATGTCACAGAAGGGGGACCTTGGCAGAGGTTGGTCGGCCTGGCCAGTCTGGAGTGTGTAAACCATTAGTGTCTTGGGTTAGGGAAGGTAAACCCTGTCGATTTATTAGTTGGCTGTAAATAGCCCCGCTGTTTAACTCCCTGTCTCAGTTTCCCCATTCCACTTGCCAAGGAAAAGGAATTTTCCTAGCTTCTTGCTATTCCGCCTCACTAATTCCCATATCATTTAAGTGGCAAGTGCTGTTGTAACAAACACCTGAAATGTGTGACACTGGCCAAGCAGTGGGGAGAAAACGGATCACAAGCAGAAACACTGGTTCTTTCTCAGGCAGTGGCGATGTTTTGGTAGAACCGTCAGTCTGAGAAAACCTGAAGTCAGATCCCAAGCCACCTGAGCCTGTAGCACCAGGGTACAAGGTTGAAAAGCAGTATTTCAGGAGTGTGCATGGGTTGTTATTGGCTGCCATTAGCAAGAAGATATTGTAAGAAAAACATGAGTCCAGGAAGGAACTAGCTGGTTTGGAAGGAGATATGGAAGGGAAAAGAGAAAGCCCAGAAATGAAAGACCTTAGGGGGCTGGAAACATTTTATTCTACTGGACTTCAAAACAGCCAAAGATAAGACAGAATGTTTTGAGTACCTGAGACCATTAAAAATCAGCCTTAGGTAAAAATTCTTTCAGGAATAGCCATCATTTGCATATCTAAAAACTCACTAATGTGCTATGCTAAATTTAACTAAATTGATTATTAACCTTGAAATATCTTTTGTGATTGAAAGAACTGCTAGAAGCTATGAAACTTGAATTTTATAAAAATATGTTCTGGGTCAAATTCTAAGGCAGTGTGTCCCCGGTCTGACTGGAGCAAACCATAGAGGTAGTTCAAAGTGACAATGGGGGTGACATTGGTGGTGACATTCTCCCATGGTGGAGGGGGGTTAAGAAACTTTCAAGGTTCTTTCGGCTGGTCTAATACTTAAATCCACATGAGACAGATTAACCAGAGAAATAACCAAATTTAATTCTGTAAGTATGCATGGTAAGCCCCTGATACGTGAGGGGGTCAGAGACCCCACATACAGGAGAGGTTCAAAGGCAAAGTTAAAGTGAGGTGTAGGTGACACTCTGAGCTAAGGATGAGGGAAGGCACCTTCGGGCTTCAGAGGGGAGGAAGGTCCTTTCAGGAAGATAAGAAGAGCATAGTAGCACAATTTACAGTAGTCAAGTGCTGGAAGCAACGTAAGTGCCCATCAGTAAATGAGTAGATCAAAAAATTAAGGGTTTGTAGAACAATTATAAAGAATGCATGGACAATAACAAGTGGGGAGGGCTGGGGTTGTGGGGAGGGCTGAGGGGCAAAGACAGAAAACTGTGCTTGAACAACAATAAAACATGTTTAAAAAATAAAACTTAGAAATAATTTTTAAAAATGATGGTATATTTATACAATGGAATTCTACAGAGCAGAAAGAAAGAAGGAGCTCCTACCCTTTGCAACAGCATGGATGAAACTGGAGAGCATTATGCTGAGTGAAATAAGCCAGGTGGTAAAAGAAAAATACCATATGATCTCACCTATAAGTGGAACCTAATCAACCAAAGAAACAAGCAAGCAAAACATAACCAGAGACATGGAAATTAAGAACAGGCTGACAGTGACCAGAGGGGAGAGGGGGAGGAGATAATGGGGGAAAGGGCGAAGGGTTTACAGGAACAATTATAAAGGACACACGGACAATAACAAGGTTGGGTGGGGGTGAATAGGTGAAGGAGGTAGCGAGGGCTGGGGGGGGAAGGTAGATAACTACTTGAACAACAATAAAAAATAAATTTAAAAAGAGCATATGTTCAGCAACTAGTAGTTGGTACTGCCCTATAAATAGGTCATAAAGTGTTATTTCTGGTGATAACTCTTATTATTAAAAAGGGCCCTAATTTAAATTCTTTCAGGGAAGGCTAAAAGTTTCTCATGAGCCTGAAGAATTGTGATTGCCTTCAGCTAAAAAAAATGTACACACCAAAGTGGCATATTTTGGAGAGACCAGTTCTGGAGCCTAACCCACTTTACCAAAACAATACATGTCATAAGCACAGTTATGGAGCATGTCCTACAAGCATGGTGTTGGGTGTGTCAGCTGTTATGAGACCCAAATTGGATATACAAAAGCAAAAGTAACACAGAGAACTAAAACACAGAAGTAAAACATTAAAAACGGTTAGAAAATGTTATAGGATTTTAGAATTTAAAACAACTGCCAACTAGAACTTTTATGGAAGACTGTCATACAAAGCATTTGACCTGGGCTTCAAAGCATAAGTCCTACTTAAGGACTTTAATGGATAGGAAGAGTGGTGGTCAAGGTCCTTGTAGGTGAGAAGAAAGGCATGAAGTGGGAAAGTGTCCTCTGGGGCTCACATGTATTAAGGTTAGTAATATTTAGAAGATGAGCCAGAGATTTGACGACCCTGGATTTGACACTAAGAATGTGATAAATGAAGTATTAGCCGATGTGGGGATTTTCAAATATGGTCAGCAACGTAGGCATGGGGTTAGGAGTATGTAACAGAATATAACATCATTTGGAGAGAGAATAAAGTGGGAAAAGAAGATCTGTTTGCAGATTATCACAATATTCTTCTCAGTGTGCAGGGAAGAGAGGGACAGATGCATTAGCAGAAGAAATTTAATAGGATCAGGGAAATGCCTGATTACGGGAGATGGAGGATATGTTCAAGGTGTAGTTTATAAGCCTTGATTTCTCAGTCTGTCCATACTTATGGAAATGTACGAATGCATTGTATTTTGTAGAAATTTTGTGAAATCCCAAATCCTAAACTGGTCGTTTCTTTTCCCCATTAAAATAAGAAAAGAAATGTTAAGAAAAATTTACAATCTGTTGTTCACAGAGCCACTATAACACTATAAATGAGGGCAAGCATCTCTTAAGATTAAATGAAGTATATTTTGCTGTCTTCGTATAAAAGTCTCTAAGTTTAATGATAGACTTAAAAGTACATCTAATTAACCACCTAAATTTCTGTCATGGTCACTATAGGCAATTATGTTTGTTCACTTTTAAGTTATTGGTATGATGGGACATTGATTTCGTCATAAGGAAAGACCTGAGTCTGTTTGAGTCCATGCACTGAGGACTCTGCCTTCGAGGTACGCTGGCAAATTGCTTTACCTCTCTGAACCTCAGTTTCTGGTACATAAATAGGAATAAGAATAATATCTAACTTAAAGAGTTGTGATGAGTGAATGAATTAATACATTAAAAGTGCTCAGAATGTAGCGAACTCTCAGTCATTGTCTGTTGTAGCTACTACTACTGTTCCTACTGTAGGCTTTTTTAGCTCATGTCCCATGTGAGTGCAGGAAAGAGTTCTAGAGAGATCACTTTGGAGAGCAACTTGGAGGTCATATAAACACAACTGCAAGGCATCAAAGATGAGATTAAGTCCTTTATCATGGAATCTGGGGTTAGCCACCAATTTGTGGGCTTCAGCAAGTAATTTCATTTCTGTGGGTGTTGTTGGTAAAGGGAGGGATTCTTGTCATGTGATTTCTAAGGTCCTTCCCAGCTGTATTTTTCTCTGTTCACTGGACTCCCTTCTGTATGGGGGCATGAATCGTGACTCCTTTGTTTACCATTATTCCAAGACCCTAGCACCATCCCCAGTGCTTAGTACACTTAAATAAATATTTGATACATGAATAATAGTGTAGTTGCACTGAAGTCTATCTACTGAAGGGACCTGGGGACTGGGTTATTATTTTTGATACAAAGTGGAGTTTTTTGGCTTGGGCTTATGTCTTAGAATTTCTCTATTTTTCTTCATGAAAGGGAAGGAGGTGATGGTACCAATCTAACACCACCGAGTGAGTGTTGAGAATTAATCTATTGCAGTTGAGTCTTTGGGTATAAATACTACATCAGGGTCAATTATAATCAGGAGTAATTTTCAGATAGCAATTATGAGGTTGGAAGTTCATGGTGTTTGCCTATGAGAACATATTCATAAATGTAACTTAATACTTCCAAACTTAAAACTTGAAAGTTCATCAACACATATCCGTACTGGCAGTGTTTGGTTGCAGAAGGAGATTCCATGTTTGGATACTGGGTGAAGGCTGGAAGGAAAGGACACTAAATATAGGACGTGAGGCAGAGGGAACTGGTCAAGAGGAAGCTCAGAGAAGGCAGTAGGAGGAAGGAACTACAAGCAGCTTCAGAGGGAAGGGAGGCCCTTGCCACTGGGACATTACTTGAAATATTATACCTGACGTGGGTCTGGGCTTTCTGGGGTCACATAGGGTAGGACCTTGGGTCTTTTTTTCCTTTTGAATAGCAAAGTGGTCAGCGGTCCTAAAATGCTGGAGGAGTTGAGACACATGACACTGTGGTGTCTTTCTCTGAAATTCAATACAGTGAACCCTTAGTGATGGACCACTACCCTAGTTTGAATGTTCACACTGCAAAGTAGGCATCGCTATATCCACTTTATGATGAGAAAACTGTCATTCTAAGAGTCGAATAATTACATTTATTTTAAAAAGCAAAGGACTTAATTGTGATCTTAATTCTGTTTCGTCTGATGTCAATTCCTAAAATATTCTTATTACATACAGTATGTTGTGGGTATTCTTAGTTTTCATCTGTTCAGCTTACAATGGAAAGGTCATAAAACTACCTCTAATTTTAATATTTCAAGATCAGGAATAATGACCAGTAGAACTGAAGATACCATAGCCCCAAGAAATGCCAGATAATATATTACTGAGGGATTACTTAACAGGGCTTAGTACTGTTTTTCCTTATGTACACTGTATTTTTTTTTACATAGGAATTATATTTAGTGTTAGCTTTTTCTACTTAGATTTTTGTACACTTGCTAGAAAAACTATGGGGAATAGAATTGAAAATGTGGAAAAGTTTTGATAATTTATGAAAAAAAAGAATAGAATATTTGAAATAAGGACAATTGCAAAATCTATGACTTTTGGTTCTATTCAGACAAAAATTTCATAAACCAAGTGTGAAGCATACACCACACACCCCCCCAACATCAATATTTTTTCTTTTACTTGGACATGAAAGCTAAATTTTACTTACAGAAGTTCTGGATTTGGATTTTTGAGGTGTAGCCTCTTTCATGAAACTGCCTGACCAACCCAGCACAGAAATAATGTCCCCGATAACTGGTCAATGGAGCCACACTCGGGGACTAGCAGGGCCATTGAAACACTTCTCTCTCATTTTGAGGGTGAAATATGCTGATGTATTTCTAATTAGCCTATTAAAGGTGCATTCTCCTCATCGATCATTTTAAGCTCACTAGGAATTTTATTACCAAATCCTGAATGAGAGAGAAATGAGTTCAACCCAATAGTTTCTATATTTTCCTGCTGTACCTTTATGGCCAGCTTATTTTCTAAGTTATTGTTTAAATTCTAAAGTGAATAAAGAGTTAAATATTTTTCAAAATTAGGTCAGAAAAAGCAAAAGACAATGCAAATAAATATTGCACTTCCAGACAGCAAGGAAATATTTGAGTTTGGAAACAGAAGAATATAAGAAAATACTGACAGATCTGACCCAACAAGCTTTATTTTTTTACCTTTTTTCTCAACTTTTTTGATGTCTTTATGTGATTGTGCTTCTTGGAGTTTATTGATTTTCTTAAATGTAGAGATGGTTTTTAAATCAAATTTAGGATGTTTCTAGCCATTATATCTTCTAACATCCCTTCTCTATCTCTCCACTTCCTCTTTATTTCCCTCCACCGCCCACACCATGAACCCAGCACTCCCATTATGCGTATCTTGTATACTTCATGGTGCTTTACATATCGATGCACCTCTGTAAATTTACTCTCTTTTTTGGGATTATTTATATTGATTTATCTTTAAGTTTGCTGATTTTTTCTTCTGCCAGTTTAAATATGCTGTTGAGATATTTTGCTTAAAAAAAACCTCATGTTTTATGTTTTTCAATCCAAAATTTCTATCTGGTTCTTAAAAATTTCAATCTGTTTATTGATATTCTCTATTCAATAATACATTGTATAATACAGCTTCCATTATTCTTTAAGCATGGGTTCCTTTAGTTCTTTGACGTATTTGTAGTGACTACTTTGGAACCTGCTAGATCTGACGTCTAGGGCCCTCACAAACAATTTCTGTTGTTTGCTGCTTTTCTGTTTGTGCATCAAAGTTTCCTGTATCTTTGCGTATCTCATAATTTTTTGTTTAAAATTGGACATTTTTAGTAACATGAGGTACTATCAGGACACTGCTTTTAATTTCATTTCTGGGGCTTGGTGTTGTTTTTGTTTGCTCATTTGTTTGTTGTGTGACTTGGCCAGACTCTTGGAGTGGCTTCCACTTTCCATGTAATGTGAGGCCTCTGAAGTCGCCCCTCAGAGAGACTCATCCTCGGCACGAGCATTGTCATTCTGAGTTGACAGTGGTTTTCTCAGAGTTCCCTTTAACTTTCTCTTTTCCCGATTGCTCTGCTGATCTATCTGTTTCTGTTCACATCACACCCCGCTGTTAGGCTCCACTAATTTATGGCTGATTTCTTTATCGTTTTAGCCAGTGTCCTGGACTTTAAATTGCTCCACAATCCGATCCAATTAAATTTGGGACAAGGTATTGTTTTCAGGCCAGACTTGAACTAGTTCTGTCCCCAAGGCCACTCTTCTTGCCTGTCTCTTTCTCTGGTGCTCTGTGGTAAAGTACCTGAGCTACTGTTTAGTTTGTTGCTCTCGTAGAATAGCTAACCTTCTTTCAACTGCATATTACCCATATATTCATGTTTTTGAGACCCTTAGGCTTGAACTACCCACAGACAGCTTTGAATAACGTCAGTTGCTCTGAGGATAGGTTCAGACTTCTCTGTTTTTTTTGACTGCCTGTGTCCCTGAGAAAAAGCTCCGAGTCATGCTCCAGGCCTGGGGTAGAAACAGTGTTGTGATATGTTATGAACAGGGTACTGGCACGGCAGTGTCCGCTGGTCTTCTCTGCTGCCCTCTGTGCTGAACTGAGGGTGACCGAGGGCCCAGTGCCCTTGGCTTTCCAAGTCTGTGAGTGTGAGTGGGGACTAGATGGAGGAAGGGTGGCCCTTTGGCCTGTTGGCTGCACTGACCAGGAATTTAGCCTCTCAAATGTGGGATTGGAGGTGATGAAAAATGCTCTTCTCAGTGAGATGCTGTGTGTCTTTATTGGAAATGAAGGGACAAGGAACCTTGTCTTTTTGTCCACACTTACCTGAAATTAAGTCCTCCCCAGCTGAACTGGCACTCAGGGAGGCGTGGAGTGCTGTTATTGCTGAGATTTAGTAGATTTTTAAAGTAGAATTCCTTAAATAAATGTTGCTGTATCCCCTTAGAGCAATTTCCAAAGACTTTAAATGTTTGTCATTATTTTTTTAAAAATATTTTTACCAGATATGATTGTTTCACTAGGGAACTAGTACCGGACTCCTTACATCAGTATTCCAGAAGTGAAACTCTCAGTATTATTCTTTTTTACATCCTATATATATTTTTCATTTGTTCTAGGCAAATTAAAGATAATAGAGAATTTATTGTATTTGAAAAACATGTACATTACAGTGTAGCTGGGGAGCGAGATTCACATATATGCATAAACAGAAACATTTCAATATAACTAAATGTCAAACTAAGTGTTGTTATCATTGGAACCATGATTGCCAGCAAAGACAGGACCATAAGGATGAAGGCTCAACGAAAACCTTACAGTGAAGGTGGATACTGAGCACACCTTTTGAAATTGTATATAATTTGGTAGGTGGAGGTGACTAGAAAATGCACAAGGGGATCAGTATGAAAACAGGCAGTGCAGAAGTATGTGGCGTGTATGTGGCACTGTCGTGTAACTAGAACATGGGATGCCTATGGATACAGTGTGATCCAGTAGTAAGCGCACTGGTTGAAGTACCATTAAACCTTCTGGATTCAAATCCAATTCTACTTCGATTTCTTTGAGGGTCCTGGCAGTTATAGGGATAGTTGATATATACTAGTAAGAGATGGTTCAGTATCCTGAGACTAGCAATAGCATAGAGCCATTGCCACTGCTACCTATAGAGGGCAAGGAAGGAGAATGGTTTTGAGAAACCAGAGAAAGATGTAGTAAGAGCTGTAACCATAAGAAAGTGGTCCAGGACAGGAAAGCAGCTACCTTCAACCTGTGGGGTGGCACGAAGGAAGCCTGGGAACAAGGCCCCTCTCCTGCTCTGTAATTTCCTTCCTCTTTGGTCTCCCATTGATTCAACACAACTGGAGGCTAGAGGACAAAGGAAAGCAGTTTATTTGACCCATAGAGGTCAGCTGCCAGGATGTGCAGAAAGGTGAGAAAGAAGGAGAAAGAATTTGGAGAGCAATGGAGATATCCAGAGCCGCACTCACTGGTTACATAACCTTTAGCAAACCATTTACCCACTTGAATATTTATTTTTCCCATTTATATTATAATAAAATACTAGTATTACAGTGTCATATTGGGGAAAAGCAAGAGGCAAAATTAGAGATTAAAAGTTTAAATTTAACCATATACTATTTTTCAAAAGCCTACACCATCTAAAAGTGGTGGGATAACTATTTCCATAAAAAGAGCAACTTTTGGCCTGGCTGGTGTGGCTCAGTGGATTGAGTGCTGGTGTGTGAACCAAAGGGCCATTGGTTTGATTCTCAGTCAGAGCACAAGCCTAAGTTGTGGACCAGGTACCCACTTGGTGATATGTGAGAGGCAACCACACATTGATGTTTCTCTCCTTCTCTTCCTCCCTCCCTTCCCCTCTCTCTAAAAATTAATAAATAAACTCTTTTTTAAAAAGAGCAGCTGTAGCGATAGTTCAGATTTTACCATTTCTGTGTTTCTTTTTACCTTATGAGATATTTTATATGACAGCTTAGTCCTTGAACTTAAAAAGGGGTTTTTGAGCAAACAATTATACTTATTTCCTTTCGTCTGAAGTCTGTATCAGTTATTCAGGAGTAAATAATTCCCTTGTCAATTTACTTTGTTAAAAAATATATGCATTTGTGGGAATTTCAGAAAAACAAGTTTTTACATATGCTCATTGTTTGGAACTGCATCGTAACCAGAGAATGCCACTTTTCACAAGTTGTAAGGTGTTCTCACACTCACCACAGTGTCGCTCCCCTCCCTGACCGCACTGTCCCTTCTGAACCGCAGGAACACCGTCTCCAGTCAGGCCTCAGGCTCGTTCTAGGGGGGAGAGTGTGTTTGAAATGGATTTCTTCCCTCTGATGCTCTGACTCAGCCCCGGGGCAGTAGCTGTTCCCTATACACACTATTCCTGTATTCCTTAGAGCTCTTTTTATCCTTAGTAAGCAATCTCCTGTTATAATTAATAATTCTTATATTAAAATTTCCCTGTTCTAACTACTCTGTAGTTTCTGTTGCCTGATGGGACCAAGATAATGTAGTCCCAAAAGAGGAATTTGTTTCCTTTTTTGCTAGGCTTTGATTATTTGGTCATGCCCTTGAACTTGGGCACAGGACTGAGGAAAACAAGATAATAGGAATCCATGGTGGCTTTCAGTGGTATCACAACGAATCACTCTATCACTGGTGGTTAATTGTGATGAAGTGTCAGCTGAAGCAAGGGCCTTGAAGCCCACAGGGCGGCTGCACCCGACTGTTACCGAGTGTTGCAGGAAGGGTTGCCATCTGTGTTGTGAGACGGATTGTAACTCCTCAGTGGACTGCAGAGATCCTATAAATCATGTGACCAGAAGAACGACCAGGACATCTCTAACCTCTGCGTGGCAGAGACGCTGTATTATCTGCACGCTCTCTACAAGTCCCTTCTATTTCTCAGGCACCTCCACCCCATTTACAGCACAAAACCACAGCTGCTGGTGTTCCTGTGGCTCAGAAGGAGCCACTGGGTGGCAGAAAGACAGTGTTGGATGCCACGTGGGCAGAAGCTCGTGGGAAGCAGTTCTCTATGGCCTGGGAGAAGGCTCTTTGTGGCGAGGTGCTGTGCTGGGGGTATTTGCTGGGAGGCCTCTGGTGTCCTGGGGAAGATACTACCCTTCCCTTCCTTCCTTCCTTCCTTCTTTCCTTCCTCCCTTCCTTCCTTCCTTCCTTCCTTCCTTCCTTCCTTCCTTCCTTCCTTCCTTCCTTCCTTCCTTCCTCCCTCCCTTCCTTCCTTCCTTCCTTCCTTCCTTCCTTCCTTCCTTCCTTCCCTCCCTCCCTCCCTCCCTCCCTCCCTCCCTCCCTCCCTCCCTCCCTCCCTCCCTCCTTCCCTCTTCTCTCCACCAGCTCTCTTCCATCTCTCTTTTAACCTGGACACTCAGTACTCCCTTAACTCAAGGCAGTTTATTTAGAAGACTTGGGACACTTCTGTGGGTCTGTCCATGGCTGTTTATCACTTTCCTATAAAGATATTAAAACATCACTCTAACTATGAAAAGTAGAGTTGCTTTGGAGTTAGTCCTTATACTGTACCAGCTGACAGTAAATGGGACTAAAAAATACAGACAGAATAATGTATTAGATTAGAAGATTACTTTGTCTCTGCTCTGTGCACTTTGGATCATATTTTCTTGTTTGAAGTTGTATATAAGAGCAGTACGTCTGCAGTGAAATTTCTATAAGTGAGAACAGGAAGCGAGAAGACCCCGTACCTGGTTTCTGCCATCAAATAGCATCAGGATCTGAAGCAAAGAACACCTTCTATAGGCTTTCGCGTTTCATCATTCAAATAGGAATTTCTCATTCTTGGAATAGAAATGTGTTAATATTTTCTAGACATTTTTTGAGTGCTCCCTTTATGCCTGGCATGTATAATCTACATCTCCTCATCTGTCTCGTGGTCCTATTGTAGAAAGTTCTCATGAAAATCAAGTGAGATACTGGAAGCATTCTGAAAAGGATAAAAAGCCCTGTTCTATACTGATATTGATATCTCAGTCGTCACAAGCCCAGGATGGCAATTAACTCCCTGTCTCTTGCATTTGGGCTGAGAGGAAGATTGTAAGTGATTCAGGTAGAGAGCATTTGTATTCCCAAAGAATGTTTCCCATAAATAGACAAACATTACAATCAACCTGGGAAGTTAATTTCGGTGTCTGACACAGATGGCTTTCGGCTTCATGCAGTTATGTTCTTGACCAGATGAGGTCTTCCTTTTATTAGTTTATGAGTCACAGGGCGAGCATGGCTGTTGTGCTGTGAATGCTAAATCAGGATTAAGGAGCTGGAGTTGCTTCTGGCTTTCGGGAAAAACCTTTTCGGCATATCTGTTTTTGTTGTTTATTGTGAACAGAGGCACCCTCTAGGGCTGCTCAGGGTACAGCCAACCTCTCAAATGCTTGGTCACTGGCTCTGCTGTGACTGTCTCCCTTTCGTCTCTGATGCTTTGGCTCCTAGCGTTCTGACAGGGTGCTCGTTCTCCTTCATTTGTTCTTGCCACTTCTCTTTCTCTCTTGATCTCATCAGCTCTCCAGGAGAAGGATTGCGTCACCAGACCACAAGACTACCTGGGGGCTCTGGGTGCTCTGTAACTGTCCTTTCCACTCCCTTCAACCAAGAAGAGTGACAGATTGCTGGCTGAGAGTGTTGGAATGGCTATTGGCTAACGATTGCTCTAATTTCCAGCAATAATAGTAGCAATCCTAAATAAATATAAAGCAATAGCACTGCAGTAGCTGGTATTCATTGCTGCTCTGGCTATTATTTAAAAAATTAAAAAAAATTTTCTGGGACTTGTAAGAACTCGGGGTCATATGGTACCACTTGGCCACACACAAATTTGACAAGTGGTAATGAGCAGGTGTGTCTTGAAGGGCAGACAGAAGGACAGGGACAGCTTCTCTGGAGAGTTACCCATCTTACATCAGAACTGCATGAGTGAGAAATAAACCTTTGTTGTGCTGGGCCACTGAGATTTGGGGTTTTGCTTGTTAATTAGTGTAGCATAAACTATCCTGACTGATACATATCGCTCATATGTGGCTTATGTCTCTGCTGTTAATATTTTCTCATATGCTGAGCCCGGAAGGCCTTGTGGCCATGCCAACTAGTCAGAAACACTTGTTACTCACTGTCCCTTTAGCAAGATAGGTATGTTTGGAGATGTTCTGTGTCAGTAGCTTTTAGAAGCTTCAGGGGAATTGCACACATTCTAAATTGCAAACGGGAGGTTGGAATTGCAGCTGTCCAGCTCCCGCCCAAAGTTTATGCCTTCCCTGTAAATTCTACGTAAGAGTAAATCTACATAAGATAATCTCACATTTCAGAAACAAAGCTTATTGATCATGAAACATGACTTAGAGGGTTAGCATTGATAATTTACTTAAATTGAACAAGAATAGATATTAGTTAGTTATGTTATTATAAATGCTATACAGAATTTAGAATCTTAGTCAAACATTCGTATACACAAAAGACTAAACATGGCTGTGTTCATTTTTAGGTCCACGGTGCATCAGTCTGGGTTTTCATTGTGAGCACAGAGGCCATGTCTGCACCTAACTGGATGAACCCATGTGATCATGTGGTCAGTGGGGTGGGAAAAGGAGGATTCCTTCCTTTGTCTCTCATGGAGGGAAGCAGGGCACTGGGTCCTACCACTTCTGTACATAGTGAAGTGGGAGAATTCCCTGAAAATGGGAGAAGAAGGTGCCTTCATAGCAGAGGCAACTAACCAGGAAACAATAAAAATGGTTGAGAAATACTCATTTCAGTTAGCAAACCACAATACCCGTGAAAGCATAGATTCCCTAGCACAGCAAAGGAGGGAGCACTTCCGCCTTCATTATCACTCAACGAGTACATAAAGGTAGTACTGCAATATAAGATAGATTTTTAAAAAAATTTATGGTTAGGAGTGGAATCTTTTTCTCAAAGTCCTTTCCAGAGCTCTGATACATCAAATAGCATTGTTCTGGTGAAGCAGTTTTGGGGGTCAGAATTCGGCTATTTGATGCCATCTTTCTCAGTTCCCAGTGGCTGTGAAGCTAGGACTCCTGGACTGTGGTTTGGAAACTATTCATCAGGATGGTGGTTTTGAATCAGATCTTGGATTTCTGGTGCACTGAGTCTTTTAACCCTCTACCTTCTTATCTCACCCCCACTTGCACTGGATGAAAGTTACAAAAGAGGGAGAGAAAAAAAACAAAAAAGTGTAAAAAGTCCCCAAACAAATGAAGAAAGCCAAACTGGCATTCTCATCTATTCAGAATGGCAGTGGATCAAAGAAGAATAAACCCTAAGTAAAAACAACTTCCCACTGAGGCTTCAAGTAAAATAGCACCTGATCTCTTGCATGTTAATTGCAGTTTGCATTTCTGATTTGCGATATGATGATCGATCAGGCGTAACTGCATTTCGTAGGCAGTAGCAAATGCAGGTATGAATGTGGGCTTGACATCGCCCAGAGATTATGTCATTTCTGGCAAACTCCACTCAGATGTGCTTTGAATGACTTAGTTGTTCTTCTCTCTGCTGAGCTGACGTGAACTCCACCTCAGGCACGAATCACAATCAGGCTACTGACCCACTTAGGGACCAGCATCATCTTCAGCCAGGAGTAGTTTAAGAGATAGCCTCAGCTTTTGCATTCACTCTGACCCCACTTTTCTAGAGGAAGGGCGAACATGAGAGAATGAAGAAAGGAGGCAAGAAGACCTTGACTGTGTGGAGCAGGAGAGGGTGGAAGGCCATGGTGGGCTCTCAGTCATCTCCATTTGGACAGTTAGCTACAAACACGCATTTAAGATTCTTCTTTTTGGCCCAGAATTTCCCTTTCAGCTGAGAGTATGACTGAATCAAGTATCAGGCACATTTGCCGTGGGGTTACCCAGGAAAGCTCCCCAGTACTGAGTTCAGCTGTCTCTCAGGTTACGATGTGTGTCCTCTGCTCACTGACAGGGGCCCGGGTACTTCTTAGGACCTGTGGATCTTTCAGTGTAACCAAAGACAGCACGCTACTGGGTTTTACCTTCTCTTCGCTCCTCCTAGAAACCTGAGACCAGGACTTGGGTACAGGTAGTTGACATGAGAGATGGACCCAGGAAACACCAGTGAGGAAATGATGATGTGAGGAAAAGAAGAAAAAGCCCAACATGGGTATATTAATAAGGGGGTTAGCACTGTGGGCCCTTCAGGAATAGTGTGTCCCCCGACTGGGAGGCTGGAGCATTGCTGCACTAACTTCTGCCTCCCACTGGGTGAAGGTTACCTACAAGTGTGGTAGTCCCACAGTTCTGGTTATAACTGAGTGCAGCAGGTCCAGTTCTCTTGGCATCAGGCAAAGCTCTCTGGCTGAGATAAGAGACCCAGGAGCTAAACAGAAGTGGAAAGTTGTCTTCGGGTAAACTCAGCTGGGGCAGAGGATATGGGCTGAGGCTTGACAGTGGCTACAGCATTGAACTTTGCAAGTCTTAGCTCAAGCGGAGAGTATGCAAACTCACCCTTCCTCCTACTTTTTAAATCTTTTTGGGCTTTGGATGGATTAGAGGATGCCCACCCACGCTGGCGAGGGCCCTCTGCTTTCCTCGGTTCACCAGTTCAAATGCTAATGTCTTCCAGAATTGCCGCCACAGATGCGCTTGGAAATAATGTTTAACCAGCACTCTGGGCATCGCTTAGGCATCAAGCTGACACATAACATTAAGCATCACTCTCTTGTCACTAGAGAGATAGATGTTGAGTGGGTCCAAACAACAGATATCCACTGCATTTATGTCTGCACTATGCAATACAGTGGCTGCATGTGGCTACTTCAAATTAAATTCAGTAAAATCCACATTTCAAATGTTCAATAGCTGTATGTGGCCAGTGGCTTCTCTTTGCTTCACAGTCCGGTGCTCAATCCACTGAGCCATACCAGCCAGGGCAGTGGCTTCTCTATTGGACAGAACATACATAGAACATTTCCCTTGCCAGGGAAAGTTTTTGAACTGCACTGTTATGTGTAGTGATAATAAATAATTCTGCATAATTTCTGTAATTGCCCAATAACTTTATATCAGTTTCTAAAAATACATTCTCACTTCCATTACATTATTTAACTCCTGTTTTAGCCTTGTGACATAAACAGAGAGTGTAATGTGATTTCCATGTTATAGCTGAGGAGGCCAGGATAGGTTCAGCAACTGGCAAGAAAGATCACCTAGCCACCGCAAGGTCACGGAGCACCTCCCAGTGCAGGGTCCCTCTTACTCATCCTGATCTGGAAGCCCAGATAATGGATGATTTGGTGTAAAGCTGCTTCTCGGGCCATAAAAACATAGGAACAATCGTTTGGTTGTCACAGTGTGAGTTTTTATACATTTTCCCATTGAGGAAATAACCATGCAATCCCAGCAAGTTATCTTTTATGGGGCTTTTAAGAGCTCCTTTGTCAAAGGGAACTGTAAGCCCATGACGTATATATGAAGATGGATTGGCAAATAGGAAATAGTTTGTCACTGGCTGGAGAAAAATAGGGGTAAAGAAGTTCTCCCAGGCTGCTCTTCTGCAGAGGCACAGGTCCTGGAAGTACACGGTCCCGGAGTGTGCAGTGGGGCGTGTCACCCTGGCCCCTGGCCCCTGGGTCCTGTGACTGGGAGGAGCAGGCAGTTCCCCAGAGCTGTATTTAAGGTGGAACTTGCCAGTTTATAAAGCTCAAGCTCTTACTGCCACACTGCAGAGCCTCCATAAAGAAATCACAGGGACATTAGACTCGTTTCTACGAGCCACACTTAAAACCAGGCCCACTGATTTGTGGGCCCCAGGGCAAGATTTTAGGCCTCATTTCCCTTGTGTCTAAATCAGTGGTGTCAAACTCATTTTCATCAGGGACCATACCAGCCTCATGGTTGTCTTCAAAGGGCCAGATGTCATTTTAGGACTGTATAAATGTAACTACTCCTTAACTAGGGGAAAGGAACTTGGTGCTGCTGCTGAGCAGAAACAGGGTGCTGGGCTGGATAAAACAAGGTGGAAGGCCAGATTCGGCCTGCGGGCCTTGTGATTGTCACCTGTGGTCTAAATGTTTCAAAGAGAGGCCCGTGGCTGGATCCACAGTGCCCCAGTGTTCTGGTCCGGTGGGTGGCTCGTCTCCAAGGATCTGCAGATCCTTCGAGATCTGCAGGTAAAAGGAGCCTTGCCCTCCAAGGCCAGACCTGCTGCCTTCCTGGAATATGCTGGCACCTGGCAGGTAGGGGCGGGCCTGAGCCTGTGCTTCTCGGTGCAGTGGCTGGGACCGGACACTTCCTGATGTGGGATGGACCTACTCGGTCAAGTGCTTCAAGGGACCAGGGTACAGCTTCCCTTCTGCACACATCATTTTCTGGTTAAGGAGGTCCAGGCACTCCTAGGCTTCAAACAACACACCTTCAGAACAAATGCAGGCAAAAGACTTACGTTACAAAACAGACCTGCTCCGACACCCACTTCAGGGTGATTTGGAGTGGCCAGTCCTCATTTCCCTGTGCCTTTCTGTCCCCCACATCTCAGCTCTTAGTCTGTGTCTTCCAGCTGCTGACCTAGATCAGCTTGACCCATGGCCCTCCCCCATATGCTTATTTGCTCAGAAAACTACTGAACTTTCAAAAAAGATTTTAGAGGACCCCAAACTAAAACCAGACAAAGCGAACAACAATGTCTAAAGCAGAGCGTCTTGGGGGATAGACTTTCTGCCCTCTTCAGGTCCAAAAGCTGAATTGCTCAAAAACTATTTTATTGCTTTAATAATCATATTGCAGGGCACTTTATTCCATTTATGACTTGTTATTTTCTAGTACATTCTGGTACTAGAAATTAGTCTTAAAATTCACAGCTCTATTTTTACAAAAGCATTTCGTATCTTCACCAGAGGGGAACCACAGCTGCCCCATTGGGCTACTTTCTGGAGAACAGTCCGGGCACCTCTGATTGTTACCTGTCAGTAGCTCAGCTGAACTGTAGGCAACGTAGCAAAGAGTAGAGGAATAGCAACCCTTTACGTGAGAGGCTTGCAGCCTAACGTGGCAGAGGTCAGTCAGAGCACGGCCCTGGTCACCATTCACAGCATCTGCTTCAGATCACTTAAAGCGCTGCTGCTGTATTTTTCGGATGAAGTAAATGACACCCGGAGGTCATCTCAACAGTTAGAGGCAATTTGAACTCTGTATTAGTTGACCTGATGCCAAGTGTCTTAGTCTGCTGAGGCTGCTACAACAAATGACCAAAAACGGGGTGGGTTGCAAACCAGACCTTTATTCTCAGAGTTCTGGAGGCTGGGAGTCTGAGATCAGGATGCCAGCAAATTTGGTTCTAGAGAGGACTCTCTTCTTTCTTTTTTTTTGTGATTTATTTAAAAAATTTCATTTTATTTTATTCTATCACCATTTACCTCTGCTATATTCTCTTGCACCTCCTCCCCCAACCCCCTGCAATACACCTTGAAAGGATGCCGTCCATTGAGTCAATCGCTGAGCTAAGCAGGTCCTATAACAGGCTGTGGAGCAGGGCTCCACCCTGGAAGTTAGGGAGTCGGCACGAGTCACAGCACCTTGTCAAGGTGGTGCCAGAAAAGAATTAGGCATTTAATGCAACATGTGAGGACTTTGCCTGCTGACAGTGCTGTCCTTGCTTAATTAAAGAGGGTGATTTTAAGAAGGTGACACAGGACTGAGGCATGATCATGTGAACAGTGCAATAACTGGATACTTTCAAAGAGTGGGGCATTACTCTTTAGCAGTATTCATATTATAATTATCCCTGGCTTGTTTAAGTGGTGGTGTTTTTGAATGCCAAAAAATTGTAACATCCAGAAAATGTGCCACAAAAACAATGAAGTTGAGGACTACTGATCTTGAACCTTATACTGTTACCAGTCAGATACCACACATAAGATTTCCTATTGTCTGGAGACAGGGGTAGGCAGAGAAAACAGCCAGCTAAAGGAGAAAAGAACATTTTAGTTTCAGCTTTGCTAGCATATGAGTCAATCAATGCCAGTCGTCCTGGTTCCACCACCTTTAAACTCCACAGGGAGAACTCTCCCATCAATAGGTTAATTGTGATAATAAAATTCCCACATTTTGAAAAATAGATTCATTTACCACCATGCAAATTGCCTTTTCTCTCCAAGCTCCTGATGGGGAACTATAAGCATCAGGACTTTTCTGAGGAGCTTTGCCTTTTATTGACCATGTCATATTTTTATAACTTCCCAATTAATCTTTCCAACTGCATTAGCCCTGTGTGTCAGATCTTCAATCTTCAGTTAATTGTGGAATCTTTCTAGGGACACAGATTTAACTCCCTGGTGAGCGGCAGACTGAGTGTCTTGTATTTATCATGACTTTATGTTTTCCAACTCCAAACTTTCTTCCTATTTCTATATGGTTCCAGACCAGCAAACTTGCAAGGTCTCCCATCACTGGTTTTGCTCTTGGTCTGTGTCTCAAGAGCATGCCCTTGAGGGCCCAGTAAGAAGTGATACATCTTCTGCTATGGTCTCCAAATCTATGCCTTTCCAAAGTCCACAGACCCTGGATGAGGTCACTACTCTGATGCTCTCGAATCTAGAACGTCACAGTATGGGCCACACACCAATAGCAGATGTTATCAGGTAAAAAACCTGCTCAAATAAAACCTCTGGACCCTGATATGCAGACCCTACTAGTTCTGGAAGACCAGTCCCTGCTGGTTCTCTAGGGGCACAGAACAGGCAAGCCACAGAGTACGCTTCTCAGTTATTTCCATTGGTCAGACAGCTGGTAGAGAAAAATACTGTTTTGAGGCTATAGTTTTAAAATCTCAGCTGAGACTCCCTTGGCCCTAGCGATGAGTCTTCATGGTAATTTTGCTTATCTGTAATAAAAATGACCATTTTGCCAGTCTCTTCGCTCACTTAGAAGTCCGTGCATAATTCTTTCTCAGTGTTTGGAAAATAACTGTTTCATATGCTAGTTTCCAATGCTCTTCTGACTTAGTGCTTTTTTTTTTTTAACCTTCTTGGGCAACTTGTGAGCAGGAAGGTCAGGAACTATGAGTCACCTGCCACCTTAATTTGACATCTGTTCTCATTGCTTTCAAGCTTCTCCACTTCAGAGCTTTGTTACAAATGACTCATTATTGTTAAATGGGTCTTTGAAAGGCATTTAGAGAACCAGGTGTAAAACAACCGAGATACCCTTAACATGTGTGACTTTGCAGAAAATCAAACAAAACAACCCTTTTCTGTAGCATTTTGTATTTTCCATAGCTATGGTGTCTAAGGAATAACTATATAACTCATTCTTCTAGGTAGTTTGATAACTATTTGTTGAGGCTAATATGAATGAACAAATAATAACCAGCTCTATTTAAAATCTATGTTCTCTAAAGATAATTCAAGAGATTTTTCCTGTCTTCAGCCCTGGATCTGAAATCATTTTTATACTAAAGTGAAGATGAAGTCTAGTCAGATAAATAGCACAAGTAATTTCTCATCAAAGGATAGCAGTCAACTTTCAATTACCCATTGGTGAACTGAGAGAGGGTCAATGAAGGAGCAATAATTTAGATACCTGTTTTAACAGAACTTACAACCTCATTTCAGAACTATCTTCAGAGCTGTCTCTTGCATTGCAATGAATCTTTCCTCCATTTTCTCCTCTCTTTTTGGAGTGGGGAAATGGACCAAATGTAGACAGCAGAAATGACAGAGAAGGTGAAGAGGGTATATGATAAATCTGTTTTTTCTTCATTCTTTAGAATGCAAAGTAGTTCTTGGCATAGAAGAGATGCTCAATAAATGTTTGTTAAGCTAAATATATCATCTGAACATTCAGAATAAGAATGTGGATACTTTTGTCTTTCCTGAACATAGGGGCTTTACTCTTAGGAAATTTGGTTGCCTAGAGGAAAAAGTTCCTTGAGGAAAAAAATAAGTGGTAATACGTTGCTTCTAGCTGGAGGCGGGCATAAGAGAGCCGTGTAACAGGGCTCGAGGTGGGACATTATTTGGAAGGGGCAGCTCGAGTCGCCCCTGTTTCAGATCGTCTCCCAACCTCCTTTCTCCTTCTGGGTTGCTGTCACACCTGTGCTGCATAGCTGTCTACTTCTAGATGTGGATCAAAGGACACATTCTGATGTGTAGGACCAGACGAGCTGATTCTACAGTTTACATGCAAAGGCAATGGAACTAGAATAACTAAAACAATTTTGAAAAAGAAGAATAAAATTAGAGGAATGTCAGGACCAGATTTTAACACTTCCTACACAGCAATAGTAATCAAGGCCGATGTGGCATTGCTGAAGGAGTAGACACACAGCTCAATGGAACAGACTAGATACCCCAGAAATAGACCTATACAATATGGCCATTTGATTTTTAGCAAAAGTACAAAAACAATTCAATGGAGAAAAGATGGTTTTTTCAACAAATGGTGTTGAAACAATTTGTCGTTCACACACACATACACACACACCCCTCAACCTTGACTTTAAACCAAAGTTAACTGGATCACAGATCTAAATGTAAAATGTGAAAGTATAAAACTGTTAGAAGAAATGATTTTCTGCCATAGGCCATTGCTGCCCTGGCCAGACTCTCCTGAAAGTACAGCTTCCAACTGTGGGTTGCCTTGGTGCAGGGGAGGGAGAATAAAAGGAGGAAAAAAATATCAGGATTCCCTCCAACCCCATAGTCTTCATCCCACAGGGGTTGAAGAGGAAAAGTGAGGGGTTCCCTTAAAGATCTGTGGTCCACATTTGCTCTGCAATTCCTGGTTTGGACTTGCTGGAGTCCGAGCTGGGAGATAGGGAATGGAAAAGGTCGGGAAATTCACCGCTGTCTGGGTTCTTCTTCAGGCTTCATTGCCCTCCCAAATACACCTGTTATTATTTGCTTGTTGGAGTCCCAAGCTGCTTGCTTTATGCGTGTTGTCCAAGGATTTTATTGTAATTTGGAGGAGGGAGAGGATAAAGGATGCTTATCCTATTTCAGTGGGACTGAAATCACCAGTTCTGTCCCCTGTTTTTTTTTTAATCTGAGAAGTCACTTTCTTTTTGCTGGTGATTAAATTGAAATAGGACTAGCACCAAGTTTTGGACGATGAGACATAGGGGGCCCCTAGGGGTTTGAAGCTTCTGGGAGACAGATTTCTCTCAGAGAGAGAGACCGTGGAGAAATCCTACTCTTCTTTCTGCCATCGACTGTTGTTCTGCAGTGACAAGGTGCTTGGAACTGTGTCTGTTTTTACTTACATAGAATCATGAATTCCTAAGGTAAAGCCATTTCCAGTGAGGTCCCTTTAAATCGCAGTCCAGGGCATTCTGAATGATAAACTAGATTCCATTTTCTAATTTATGGATTCAGCCATCCACAAAAATAACTGTGATAGGATTAATGGATATCCCTTGATAGTCTTTGAATTATATTTAAAAAGTCATTTTGAGTTGATAGTTTATTCACTGATTACAAGATATGATATAAGGGAAAAATGTAATGTTTTGGTATTTTAGAACCATGAAACTAAAAAATAAATATGCAGCCTCAAAAGAAATATGGCCTGTGATAGAATCAGTTTTGATTGTTTTGTGGACTTGGAGGTATATTGCAATTTTATTCTTCATGTTCCTTTATTCACCATTCAAAAACATTAACAGGGCACACATCATATCAGAAACTTGTTCTGGATACTTAGAGTACTAAGAGGAACCAGGAATGGGTGCTGCTCTTTTATAACCTGGGAGAGGATATATAGATCTATAAACAAATGCTGGGGTTGAAATGTACAATGAAATAGGCTAAAATACATGTATATATGAAATGATTTAGGACTATAAAAAGAAAAAGGCTACTTTTGAGGTCTAGTTTTCATAGTCGATGATAATATATTGTCGTGTATGTGTGAAGTGCATTTCCTTTGGTTCTAGATTATAGTAGTATAATGCTTCATTTTCATAATGTGAGATTTTGAAAGGAGTGTTTGTTCTCGTTACAGAAATGGGCCCAAGATGGCCCCTGTGTATGGGCCAGCATGTCGTTTGATTCTTCATAGCAAGCTTGGGCTGTCAACTGAAAGCCTGCCAGCACTAAACTCAAATTCTTACATATGCGATTACTTGAAATGTAGCTCAGATCAGCATATTTTCAGTCATTTACAGCTTGACGACTTTGCATACCCTGCGAAACTGCACCCAACATCTGCTAGCCATAGGTAAGACAATCTACAAAGCTAGACAGACTCTGAACTGCGGCTGCCCTTTTGGCCTCTGACCCAGAGACTCCTAGCCTGCTGCTGAGAGGCATCACTTCAGCCCCTACGCCCTCTCATGGATTCCTCTCTCCGGGTTTCCCTTGCCCTGCTCTGCTTCTGGGAAGTGGCCCCACTCCCCTGAATCTGGAGGTGTCCCTCTGCTGCAGTCCCTTCTGGGAGCACCCAGTCAAGCCTGCTGTGTGTGCAATACTGCCCTCTTGTGGTCCTGCCCCTGTCTTGATCAGCCCTGAAATCTTCAAACTTGCCATATTCTTCTCTTATTTTCCTTTTAGTGTTCATTTTCCAAACCCTGTTCTTCAAATTTCTCTTCCTTGTGTGCGTGCTGGGTGAAGCCTCTCACACCTCCTTCAAGTGTCCGCCCACCCCTTTCTTTCTCAGGAGTCCTTCCTTGACCTGCCTTTCTGACATTGCCCTCTGCCCTTCACCCTCATCGCCTCACATTTCCAAATCTCCCTTATTTTGCTGTTTTTCTTACTTCCCTAGAACTTACCACCTTCTAACATACTATATACTTTACTTATGTTTATTGTTTATTATAGGTCGCCTCTTAACATTCTTTCTTCTGAACTTGAGGCCACTGCTTCACTGTCTTTCACGGTTACTGTTCCTGATGACACGTTGAGAAGATGCTCAGTCCTTTGTAGCCTGAGTTTCCTCTGAGCAGTGCAACATTTTTTATAGCTCAGAGTCTCGTTATTTCTTCCTGTTTGGTACTTAGTAAACATTTCATTGTAAAGACATGGGTCCTTTTTTCGGTCCTGGGAGTTTTTCTGTATGTACAGGTTGCAGCAGAAGTCACACGGCTTGAGTGCGCTTGGTAGGGTAACAATATGGGTGCAATAATTTATAGTTTCAAATTGAACATTTCACCTAAAATGTCATGAGGTGTGCTTGAGTGTGATATTGTTGTGTTACAGAATTACATGCTGATGATTTTCTATTAAAAGATTTTGTAGTGAAATAAGAGCGTTATTTATGCTGGACCCTGTATCTGCACCAACACACATAATAATGTATATATGTACACATTCTCTGTGAGTATGTGTGAATATAATACATAACACACACATACATATAATAATATAACATGTGCATATATACCATTCTGTGTGTAAACATAATACATTTTACCTCATGCATGCACAAAATTCTGTGTGCGTATTATATTTATTTTTTTATTCCATCCCTGTTATTGTAGAACTTGTACATATATTTCCATGCAACTTATGGCTTATCTCCGATTTTCTACCTCTTTTTGGTTGTATTTATTTTTTGTAATGCTTTATGGAAGAATTCTTTAGTTCAGTTGACCGTCATCTCTGTTCTGTTATTTTTTCCTGTTTGTTGAGTTTTTAAATATGATTTTATTTTTAATTTCTAGGATTTCCCTTCATTGTATTTATACAGAAGCCTTTTCTTATTTTTCTGAGGACATTAACTGTCCTTATTTGGAAACTTTCTTTTCCTTTTGTATGTTAGGCTATTTGTTGAGTTTGGCTTTTCTCTTTCACGGATATTGATTTTCTTCAAACGTTCATTCATTTTTGTTTTGTTGCTCCTATTTTTATTTGAAATTCTCCCTTTTGCCTGTTGGCGGTTCTATGTACAGAAGCCTGTACTCAGGTGGTTTGGGAGGAGACGGGGTATGTTTACAGGTGGGTCGTGTGAGGCCATATTCTTCTGGGTGTTGTCGCTTGGGGATTATGAGTTAGTTGCTGAATCTACCCAAAGTCCTGGCAGGAAGACCTTCCACGTGAGACAGCTGTGCTCACCGCTCTTAGCTGGGCAGGAAAGACAGAGCCATCTGCTACCTTTCCATTTTTTTCCTTCTGTTGTTGTCTACGTGGAAATTTAGCATCACTTTGGTCTCTGCTCTTCTGTTTTCTGCCCCAGCAGTTTTACTCAGAGTGTGGTCCTCAGCTTCGTTTGCACATTGGGATCTCCAGGGACAGCTTTGGGAACTACGGAAATCGGTGTCCTACCGCCCCACCCCCACTTCCTGCCCCCCAGAGATCTTGATGTATTTGCTTTGTGGAGCAATGTGGGCATTGAAATTCTTTTTAAGTTCCCCAGCTCATTGTAATTTATAGGCACAATTGCTAATCACAGTGCTAAGGAATGGCCTCAGGACGGTCTTTCACATAAGTGTGGGGAAAGCTCTTGGGGTTTATCTTAGAGCAGAAACCATTTTTATCTGCTGCTCACTGAACACTTGATCATGTAGTTCCTTAATGAATCATCTTCTTGTTTGTCCCGAGGTCCTCCTTTCTTTTCTCTCTGTTGACTTGGACTCAACTGCAACTATTTTTATTTTTTCCTGATTGTTTCGAGCTAAAGTTTCACTTTCCATCCCTTCTCCATCACTCTGTTATCAGTGGTGTTCAGTTTTCCAGGATTACTCCAAAATTCTGCTCTACTGATTGACACTGTTGTAAATTTGTTTATTTTTCATGTTATTTCAGTGGATTTGACGAGGAATGGATGGACACATCCGTGCTCATTCTGCCACATTTATTCCGTCTCCCAGTCTTGTTCTCCATTTTGCTTTCCTCCCAATAGATCTATAAAATGAAGAAAGAGATGTTTTACAATCTCTCACAGCAATTCTATTTTTATTTTATATAATTTGACGCTTTGATATGAACATGAAGCTTCATGGCTACTATAAATTTTATGTAGATTTTGCTTTTTATGATTAAGAAATGACCTTTTTTCCCTATGGAAACCTTTTTGCCTTATATTAAATTTTGTTTGAAATAAAAAGGGCCACATGTCGTCTCTCAAATTTTGTTTGTCTGATAAGCCCTTGCTAATAATCCTTTAAAAACATTTGCCAACCTAGTGTGTTTCTTTAAGCTTAAACAGCATATGACGGGGTTTTAAAAATCTTATTTTTTAATGGGGAGTTGAAATAATTTAAATTTATTGCCTTAACTTGTACACTTGGCCTCTGTCATTTTGTTTTATTATTTAAGATTTTCTGCTTCCTCGTTCTCCTTTGGATTTTTCTCTTCTACTTTGCATACTGAGCTTTGTTTCCATTCACCTTTTCTATGCTGTTGAAAGATAAACATCATTCTTAAAATTTTTGTCTTTTGGAAAATGATACTTAGTCTTTCATTAGTATTTTGTCCAGTTGGAGTTCTTATTTGCAGTCAGTAGAAATTGACTGTGGTTAAATTAGGCAGGAAAGGCTGGATGAGGAGGTGTTCACAGAATCCATGGGAAGGAAGACAGGTGCACAGGGAGGAGCTGTTAGCAGCCCCGCCCCAGGGCAGGTCCCGCCCCAGGGCAGGTCCCGCCCCGGGAATGGCGGCTCTCTGACGGCCTCTGCTGCCACTCTGGTCTCTGTGTCCCCTGGACATAGCCGCCAGACACTTCCTAGGTCACCTGTACTGCTCCCCCTTTGTCACTGGATTCCACAGCTGTCACTCCCAAGTGACTCCTGAACGATCTCCACTCTGGGGCATTATTCTCCTCACATTAATGTCCCAAACAGGAACATATAACAGGCTCAGCTTGAGTTTCTAGCCTGTCCCACAGTTAAAAGACATTGGGGAGGGCAAGTTCCTGGCCTCCTGCCTCTACAGTGAGGCAGGGTACTGTCTGCAACTTTCTCCAAGTCCCAGGTCGCTGCCTAACATTCAGAGCACCTCTAGTATTATCACAATCCCTTCTCCATATTTTCCAAATGATGACTAAACTAAGGAGTTAAACGCTGCTCATAAACACCACATACAATACAACAGTAAAGAGAGGAAAGGAAAGCGAGGTTGGTTAAGAGACAGGGTGGGGCAAAAGTAGGTTTGCAGCTGGAAGTCTATGAACCACAGTTTATTCTTACATTATTATTTATTAATGATTGTATTAGTTTCTATATGAACAACTGTAAGCCTGCTTTTTCCTCACTCTGTATATTCACAGTGAGGAAGTGCGGATAGAGGTACTGATTCTTATTTCTTCAGTGGTCATACAGATCAGCACTGTTTAATGCAAGTCCGTAAATGTTCTGTGCCCGCACTGTTCTGCAGAAGCCATTTGTCCCATGTGGTCAGGGGCACTTGAAATGTGGCTAGTAAGGGTGAGGAACTAATATTTTATTTTTCCTTAACTCTAATTAAATGTAGATTTAAATAGCTCTGCACGGCAGATGACTACAGTATTGCACAGCTGTAAGTGACATGAGGTTCACTCTGCCTTCGGAGCACCGGGCTCTTTCCCAGTCCGATTCTTCACCCAATTTCAGGATAGCCCTGAAACCTGGCTAATCTTGTCTGTGTAGGTCTTCAGGAGTTGTCTGCTGGAAACTGACCATCAAACATGCTAGCAAAGTAGAAGCATCCTCATTTGCTTTTTATAATTGATGTCGATTGCCAGGAAACACTGTAACACCTTATTTTATCTGTTCATCCTGTGGCAGAGGGAGTGCGAACAGCCTTATGGCAATTCAGCAAGACCATTATCTCTTTTCTTGTGAACAAACATCAACACTAGTGAATAATAGAGATATAATGTGAGACTGTATGAAGTATATTGTTAGGTTTAAACCTAAAAATATGGTTCCTGAACCCATATGCTGGCTCTGGAAGAAACAGAATATGCACGGTGTCCTTAAAGACTGCAGTCTAGCCTGGCAAAGTACTGTCTCTCCGCTGGCGTGACTCAGTCTTCCATTGCTCATTATAATGTTCTGTAAGTTCAGCTGCTTTGCAGATGAAGGGACACATGCTGAACCAGTCGTTATTTTATTGCCTTTTCCTTTGCTGTGAAGTCAGTTCCTTGGGCAGAAGGACTGTTGTCTGGGATACCACCCCTGTATGTAAGGCATTCAGTAACGGACGTACTTGTGGACGGATGTATAGGAAGGAAAAGCAAATCCCAATCTAAATAAGTGATGGCTCCCTTTCCCAGGAAGAAAGGTTTCCAATACTGTTAACCTCCTAGACATCTGTCTGGCCCTTGTGCATGGCATTGTATTGGTCTTTCAGCAGAAACATTGAGGAAATAGTAGTAGCTTGGGCAGCCTTTGTAATGGGAGGTCAGTGTTAATAAACCCACGCATAGCCTCATACATGCCACCATAGAGACATGTTGGTTAGGGAGGAGGGGTGGCTGCCTGCCTTGTCATTAAAAGCATCCTTGACAGTGGGAAGGATCTCTATTCATGTTGAATATAGATAGTCTCCCTTTTGGGGCCTTCTCTGTGAGCCCTCTAGAATAGCTGCAGAAATTAGAGTTAAAATCTGCCTGTTTTGATAATCTGCTTAAATTCTCTAAATCCTATCTTCACCAGGGACTTCCTTCTTACTATTACTACCATGCCTCTGGCACTTAAATGCCCAATGTGGCCTTTGTCACAGATCTTCCAATTTTAAAAAAAATCAGGAAATCAATTTCTATGCATCATCTTCACCAGTCTCCCTGCCCCACAAAGAATTGTCTCTGACAGGTTTCTCAGAGATGCTTGCTTTCCCTTTGCTCATGGTCCCGTGGGATCTTTGTGAAGGGAGTGTCTCCTGGGAGCTGTCCAGAGGTGTAACGAAGCCATGGTGGGTGGGCAGATGACCCATTACAAAGACACGTCAGCATTCCACTCCTCAAAGTCCTCGAGTCCCTTCTACGCCACACCAGTGCAATTTCTGATTCTCAAATCCATTTGGGGAGGGCTACCTATAAGCCTAGCAGGGGTGCCCAAACTTCTGGTGTCTCTGGGCCACACATTAAATACATAGACACTAACAAAAACTGATGAGCAAAAAAAGGTTTTAAGTAAATTTATGATTTTGTGTTGGGCTGCATTCATAGCCATCCTAGGCTGCATGAAACCCACAGGCCACCAGTTAGACTCCCGTGGAGTGTTTGGTTGAAAAACTAGGCACATAATTATAGAACTACATCAGATGCTCAAATTGTTACGAAGCATTATATTTATATTAGTAAACAGTCTTATCCAATGTTCCTTCTTTTTCCAAATTCTGTCTGAACCATGTCTACATATATTTCTCATTAAAAATCAATTTAAATAGGCGAAGTCATATTGTGTGTGTGTGTGTGTGTGTGTGTGTGTGTGTGTGTGTGTAAGAAAGCACATTCCTTTTGGGCTTGATTTTTATTTAGCTATGATTCTTATTAAAGGTTTGGGGAAGCTGAGGCAAGGGAGCTATGCCACTTTTTCAAATAATATACGTAGAGCTATACCAGATCAGAGAGTTAGGGCAGTTTGGGTTGGGAAGCCTTACTGGGAGTTGATTCAGGGTCCAGAGTTTTCCAAATCATTTCCTACATCACCACTCCAATTCTTGAGACTGTACTATTTCTTGGTGCATGCTTTAATTTGTGCACAACAGAGCTGGCGAAATTGAGGACTAAACTGATAAGTAATGTTTACAACTTTTAGAAACAAACTGTGCTTTGAATTTTAGTACCTCACTATCATAGCATAGGAAATAAGAGACTCTTTTAACAAAATTATAAAATAGCCCTAAGTTTCATTAGGGCCTTAATCCTAAAAGTGAAAGATTATCATTCTGTTTCTTCAACCCACTAGGTGCCGTTAGAAGCCATTTTGAATTTCCCATTCTTCTTCTTGTCAGTTTCTACAGATGCAAAATTCTGAAAAGGAGCAAATGAGTGACACACCCGGGGAAGCAGGTCCACACGGCAGCTGCCGTGTGTTAGAGGGAGCACACAGCTTGCCTGGACACCTGCTGTGGCAGGATACAGACTCCTTCTTCACACCTGTGGGTTTCCTGAGCCTAGGAAACTTGGCTCGGATGCTGGGAGATCTAGACAATTCAACTATGTTCAATTTGTTAAAGAAGAAAACTGTATATCTGGTACCTCCTCTATAAAGCACAAAGAAGAGGAATTATTATTGTTCTCTCTCCTCATTTCCTAAATCTGGGTTAATAATAGAACACTATTGAATTATCTTAAAAAATATTAACCTCTTCAAAGGATACATTTAGATATTTGTATTAAATTTAAACACACTGATTTCAGAGTGTTTAAGTGGTTTCTAGGCACACAATCAATATGTCGTTACACGACTTCTCTTTTCCAAAGCAGGTGAATTAATCTTTCAATCAATACAAGCAGATATTCAAGCAATTAAATTCAGAAAGCATACTTTTACAAATTTTATTTTTTGAGAAATTCAACCCTACAGAAGTGCTGAAAGAATACTCAGGTGTGTAAAGAAATGTCACCTAGATTCACCTAATTACCACTTTTGCATTAATCTTTCATGTGGATGTGTAAATCTGTATACACACATTTATTTTCCCTGAACCATTTGGAAGTACATTGGGTTATCATGACATTTCACTAGATACTTCAGCATGTATCTCCCGAGGCAGGAAATTCTTCTATGCAACTATAAAATTATCACATTGTACAGTATATTTTCTGAGTGTTTGGACATTATTCTGTTGGTGGTTTGCTAGCTTTTTGATGTGAATTAAAAAGTGTTTTAATCAGGGAGAGCAACTCCTGGCAAATATCACAAGAAGTTCTATGGACCTGCTCCCCAGTAAAACTGGGGAAAATTATAAAAACTCAATCAAACAGTTTAACATTTTCTGGAAATGGCTCTAAAGGTATACATCAAGTGAAGAAACATCTATTCAATAAAACCTGTGACAGTTCACCAAGAAAGGTGACCCTTCGTCTCCACTCTTCACGCAGTGAGATAGAAACACAACCCCAGACTGGTACAAGCACCAACACGGGGTTTTCTCTGCTCCAGGCACACAGTGAGAGGGCCTTCTTCCAGGGAGGAACAGGATGTCGGCATTTCCATCCCACCCCTAGTTTCTGGTTGCTGACTCTAAATTCTGAATGATTGTGGTCCAGAGAGGGGGGCTCCTTCCTTCTGCCCAGACCTCATCAGGGGCCAGAGCTTTTATCACAGGTGATGCACAGTGCAAATGCCAGAGCCCTGAGGTCCCTGGTCTTGGCACGCAAGGTGGCGGTTTGGTGCAGAAAGAGATGAGCTCAGAAGATCTGTGTCTACCGCCCAGTAGTGCGCAGTGTGTCTGCCGTGAAGCAACGGCAAGTGTATTTTAAGGTGAGGTTGAAAATTACAAAGTTGCCCTCCAGAAAGTATATATCAATGTGTATTTCTACCAGGAGTATATCTTTAGTACAAAATTTGGGAGTCATTACCATTTAAACTAGAAATTCCTTTCATTAGTTTTTCATGCAGATTTTCTGTCCCTAACCACTTTATTTCTCAAGGTGATCTGTTCTTACTCCTTTTTCCCCCTCCTTGGAGAGTATCTACCAGAATTCTGTATTTTTGACACATATTTTGAGTTTTGAAGAATTAGCCTCTGAACTTGCCATGGGCTTTAGGTATATTTTCCCTGAGACCTTGAGACCTCACTAAGATTTTCACTTGACAGGGCCTTTAATGAGTGTGGTAATTATTTAGATATTGTGGCTGAAATGCTATTAGAAAATAAAAAATGTTTTTGTGTTGGAATCACTTAATTTTACAATTTACTTAGATCTCATTAGCTAGTTCCTTGTTTTCTTCTTACTTCTTTTAGGCCTAGATATCATGGTGATTTAAACTCATCTTCATAAAGAGAAACAATTTAATACCAATATAGTTTATATTATTATTATTAAAGATAACAGTATGGTTTAAGTTAAGAGATCTTTATGGTCATTTATTCTGTCTTCACAGACATAGTGCTATGTAGGGACTTCATACCAGGAATGAAATTGGCCCAATTAATAGATATAAAAGTAATATCTATAATTGCAGTATT
This sequence comes from Artibeus jamaicensis, assembly GCF_021234435.1. Classification (NCBI taxonomy): domain Eukaryota; kingdom Metazoa; phylum Chordata; class Mammalia; order Chiroptera; family Phyllostomidae; genus Artibeus; species Artibeus jamaicensis. The sequence continues at coordinate 13,332,792 of NW_026522056.1, read as the reverse complement.
CTTACTTATACTAATAATTTTCCCCCAAACTACTTATGTTACTTAAACAATATTTTCACCTTTAACTTTAGCTGTCAGAAAGCAAGACTTAGGGTGAAGCAGAAGCACCATAAATTACGGGAACTACAGAGTTGGTGTTCATTTTGCCTTTTTCTTCTCCCCGTCTCTTTAGATTTTCTTCGCTGTTCTCCTGTCTCTTCTCCCTACTTGGGCAAGGGCCTCTTTCTTGCTTAGGCCTCTCACTGTTCTGAAACATAAACAAGAACATCAAAGACTTTCATCATGTGAAGTTTCAGGTCAAACTCAGAAATATGGACAATGTTGAGGGGCTCAGCATCACACTGGGCTTGTGAGTTTAGATCAACAATGTCCTTCGTTTGTATTAATCATAATGCTTCGTTCCTGCTTGAATCTTAGGTGAGGGTGATTGAGTGACTTTAGATTCATCTTCAGAGACATAAAACCTCAGAAAACATCTTTTTGGGGGGTATTTATTCTACTTCTTGAAAACATTTTGAAAAAATTTTACATTTCTATTACATTTACACTTCTAAAAATGTACACTTAAGTACATTTCTATTTCTTCGAGGAAACCCATCCATTATTTAGTTAGGAATCAATTTATTTTTCTGCAAAATAAATGCCTTTATTTTCCTTAAAATTTTTTCATATTTATTTCATTACTATTTAACTGCCTTATACCCCTCTGCCCCTGGCATCACCACACTGTTGTCCACGTCCCTGAATCCTTTTTCCCCAATCCCTCCACCCACTAACCTCCCCACACTAATAGCTGTAATCCTGCTCTCCATCTATGAGTCTGTCTCTGTTTTGCTTGTTAGTTCAGTTTGTTCATTAGATTCACATAGGAGTGCAATCATATGGTATTTGTCTTTCTCTGGCTGATTTATTTCACTTTAGCATAATGTTTTCCAGGTCCATCCATGCTGTTGCAAAGGGTAAACTTCATTTTTATGGCCAAGTAGTGATTCATTGTGTAAATGTCTTCATAGTTGTTTTATCCGCTCACCTACTGACGGACACTTGGGCTGCTTCAGTATCTTGGCAATTGTAAATAATGCTGCAATGAACAAAGTGGTGCTTATGTTCTTTCCAATTAGTGTTTTGGGTTTCTTTGGATATATTTCCAGAAGTGGGATTGCTGGGTCAAAGGCAGATCCATTTTTAGTTTTCTGAGGTATCACCATACTGCTTTCCACAGTGACTGTACCAGCCTGCATTCCCACCAACAGTGCAAAAGGGTTCCCCTTTTCCCAATTCCTCGCCAGCACTTGTTTGTTGGTTTATTCAACTTTTTGAGTGAGCACTGGAGGAGCAGATAGATGAGTGTCTTTCTGACCACTTTTTGGATAGAATCCTGTAACAGAGGCTTATTTGTCCTTCATTGTCTCTTCCAGTGTTGTGAGGATTCTGTGTCATCTTTCCTAGAGTTGCCTGGTGTCTTCCTTGTTGAATGAGAAGATGTGCACTGGTCTATCTCCTACAGTCTTTCTCACCTTGGATACTCAAAACTCTATCCTTCCTGTTGCTCAGGCCAAGAACATTATAGATGTCTGTATTAATTATCACTGCTGTGTAACAAGTTACCCTAGGCTTAGTGACTTAAAACAAGACCCATCCATTAGTTCTGTAGATCTGCAGTCTACGCATGGTATATCTGGGTTCTCTGCTCAGAGACCCACAAGGACAAAACCATGGTGTCACCCACCTGCATTCTTATTCAGAGCTTGGGGTGTTCTCCCAAGCTTATTGAAGTCATTGTAGTTATTGAAGTCATTGCAGAATGTAGTTACTTGTGGTTGTAGAACGCAAGTCCCCATTTTCTTGCTGGCTATCTGCAGGGGTTTACTCTTAGGTCCTAGAAGATTTTCCCAGGTCCTAGCCCTCTTGCAACCTGGCAGGTTACTTCTCTGAGCTGGCTGGCTGGCTTTTTTTCAGTCTGCTAAGGTGGACTTTGATGCAATGACACATAACTGCTAGAGTGACTATCTCATGACCTGTGTCCTTTAATGCCTCGGATTCACAGATTCTGCCCATAGTCAGAAGGGCATCACCCCGGGGCTGGAAAACTGGGGCCCATCTTAGAATTCTGCTCATTACCATGTTTTTGTGTTGCATCATCTTAAATCCTAAAATAGTCAAGTATTGCTTTTGTAATCTGAAGAAAAACTTAGACTAAATTAATTTAGAAAGAAATAAAAAGACAAATCAGGGACTCTAAACATTCAAATAAATGAAGGAATGAAAAGAAGTTCAGTATATCCAAAAAAGTCAGGAAAGGAGAAAAAGAGAAACAGATAAATTACATAGTTAAAAAATAAGATGGCAAAATAAATCCAAATTTACTAATAAGCCCACAATGTTCATTATTAAATTAGATAATGTTCATTATTTCCCTAATTATCACTAGGGAGAGACTCTTGGGTTGGATAGAAAAAAGTGTAATCTGATTGCATGCAGTTTAAAGAGTGCCCCTAAAATACTTGCGATGCTGAAAAGTTTACCCACTGACTCATTCAAGTAATGTTTACATTTTCTTATCATTTACAGTGACATTCAACATTGTATTAGTTTTGAGTTTATAGCATAGTATCTAGACATTTATACAACTTAACAAAGTGATTCCCCTGCTAAGTCTGTTCAACTCTAACACCATCGAACTAATGTTTGTGGCAGGTATTGTTTTAGTTTTAAAGACTTTGAGTTAGCAAGTCCAAGTCCCTGCCCTCATGAAGCTCCTATAGAGTGGGGTGTGTTGACAATGAACACGTAAGCTGTGTAATATGTTGGAGATATGTGTAATAAGTGTGGCTAAGAATGAAGCAGGATAAAGAGATACAGAGAATTTTGGTGGGTGGGAGGGCACTGACCTCTTAGATGGGCTGTTGAGGGGTATCTCTCTGAGATAAAGATGGATGAATGCTTGAGAGGAACCACGTGGGTATCTGCAAGCAGAGGAAGTGCGGAGCCTGAGATGGGAGTGTGCTCAGTGCTGCTGAGGAGCAGCAGCTGCAAAAGTGTCTGAAGCAGAGAGGGCAGAAGAGGAAAGGTGGGGGCGGGCAGATCATGCAGGGCTTTAAGACAAAGAAAAAATGGACAGGGAGACATATTTACTGAGCGCTTATTTTTGTGCCACACTTGTTACTTAGTTTTGGAAATACAAAATGGGCAGGACAGAGAACTTGGTTCTTGCTCTCTGGGATCTTTTGCTGAATCTTCTATGAAATATTAACTTACAGTCACAAAAACATAAGCCACAACTTGCTCTCCTTGAAAATTACGGGTTTGCTCAAGCTCATGGAGGGCCATGCAAACAACCAATGTTATTCCTGAGTTTTTCGACCATAAGACACACCCAGGTTTTAGAGGAAGAAAATAGGAAAAAAATTTTGAAGCAAAAAATGTAGTAAAATATTTAATAACATAATGTAAGGCACTGCCCCCTCCCTCCCCCCACCCCCCCCAGTGAGCCAGGTAAGCTACATTTGGACTGTAAGATGCACCTCCATTTCCCCCCCATTTTTGTTTTGTGGGAAGTGCGTCTTATAGTCTAAAAAAGGCAGTATTTTTTTCTCTATCTTCTTTAAAAGCTATGCTCTTTGGTTGTTCTCTTAACAGTTGAATTTAGACTTTTACATGGCTGGGCAATATTTGGTTTGTCTTTTGGTGATGAATCACTGACCATTCAATCATATAGCTACTTCTGCCTGGGCTGTTTTACCAGCAGCAATGTTCCAAACGGCACTTTACAGGACAAGCCACTTTTTATCTGTATGCATCCGAGCTTTCTAAATAATTTTTGCAAAGCATTTATTTATACTGAAGAATTTCCAAATGTTTCAGTAGCTGAGGGGGAAAAGTATTGGTTCTGAGGGCAGTAGAACTGGTTGCTCTCCCTGTCCATTTTGCATGTGCTTCACTTCATTACGTCTAGGCTTGTGACATTTGGAAAATGATTTATTTGTCACAGTACAACTGCAAATGGAACATTGCCTTGTGAGTGTTTTTGAAAATGTGTGACGATCTCTTCAATGCTTCATTTGGCTGTGTAGAGACAACCAGACCCCGAAGCTTTCAGATTTTTTGCTTAATGCAGTCAGGAGAATGCTTCCTTTTAATAACTCAGCAATTTAAAACCCGTGAGAAAAAAAGGAAAGCCCCAGAGTGGAGGTTCTGTGCATGAGTGGGGAGGAGGCCCTAGACAGCAGCAAGATTGGAATTCCCAAATTCGGGTCAAAGTGAGAGACCGCTAACAAGACCGAGAACACATTGCTTGCTACCCTAATGTTTGATCTATGTCATTAGATATTTTGAATAATGTTTGCAAATATTGCAGATGAGATTTAAGCTGTGCATATTATGTTTATCTTCTTGGAGGTAGATTTTGTAGTTGGGGATTTTTTCTCATTCTTTCTGTTAATAATGTGTAGAGGGGAATGCTGCTTCTGATTCTGAAGATTTTGTTTTGTTTGTTTCTGTGAAGAGAGTTCAGTTAGGTTACCTCTGCCCCTTACCTCATTCTGTCCTGGTGAAACAGAGAATAGCATCTAATCAGCAAATTAGGTTAATTGGAATGAGTAATTAGATTAATTGTGTCTACTGTTTTCAGCTCATTTTCCTCTTAGGAGGGAGGCTGCCGTGGAGGGCAAATGCTCCCCTCTGCTCTTTCTGCCCGTGCAGCTGCTGTCCACCCCTGGCTGCCACTGGGTCACATGTGTGCCTGGTTCGGGGATGCAATGAGCATGTCTTTCTGTTCAGTTGCATCCCTCTAAAGGTTGATATTGTATTGTACCTCCATGTTCAGTCTTTTGTTTTTATTTTTCAAATCGTTCAGAACCTGTTTGGGAAGAAGGGTGCTATGTATTGGTGCCTCCCCAGAGATTTCAACTGCAACCCAAATGGTAGTCCTGTGGCTGCAGAGCACAGAAGTCCAGTTTCCCCTGCCTCCACAGCGAAGAGACCCAAGTTCAAGACACTCAGCTAAAATGGCAAATTGCAATGATAATTTGTTCCTCAAAACGATTTCTGCATAAAGAGCTTGGCAATATTAATTTAACTAATAGAAAAGCTGCCTCTGTGTTGTTCAACTACAGAGAGAGGTCTTAGCAAAAGAAACCCTTGTGTCAATGATAGGGAGCTCTGAGCTCTTTCTGAGAATGAAAACAAACATTAGTATACATCTCCTCATCTCTCTTTTTTTGAGCAGTACTATGTCACAATTGCTCACGATGTAACAGTTCTACTCACCTTCTAGAACAGCAGTTGCATCCTTAAGCTCTGCTCTGAGGTGTTAGTCTGCATGATGACTTGGCTAACTGCTGTAATGGGTAGAGCTCTGGGACCTACCAGGTAGAGTTCTCATGATATAGTTGTATGTGCATCATAAATGGCTTTTTTCCCAATATGTAGATGACATGGTGTTACATATAGAAAGCCCTGAAATATTTACCAAAAAATTATTAAAACTCTGAGTTCAACAAGGTGGCAGGATATCAGAACAAGAGGAAATAGTCATTGTATTTTTAATACACTTGCAATGAACAAATTGAAAGTGAAATGAACATAATCATTCTATTCACAATACCATCAAAAGTAACAAAATACTGGGGAATCTATTTAACAAAAACATACAAAATTTATGCTCTGAAAACTATGAAACACTGTTGAAAGGAAAGAAGATAAAAATGTATTGAAAAATTTTCTATGCCTGTGGATCAGAGGACTTCCCATTGGTAAGATGGTAATACTCTCCAAACTAATCTACGGAGTCAACACAATCCCCATCAGAGTCCTAGCTGACTTCTGTTCAAAAACTGACAAACTGATTCTAAAATTCATATGAATTCTGAGTCAAGGGACTCAGAATAGCCAAAACAATTCTGGAAAAGGAGAAAGTAGGAGAACTCACACATCCTGGCTTCCAAACTTACTCTAGAAAGCAAGAGTAATCAAGACAGCATGGTATAGACATGAGGACAGAACTATTGACAATGAAATAGAATTGCTACCATCATAATGATAGACATATAGATCAAGGAAATAGAGTTTAGAATTTAAAAATAAACCCACGCATCCATAGTCATCTGATTCAGGACATGGGTGCCATCGAATGATCGATGGAGAAAGAACAGTCTTTCCAAATGGTGCTGGAGTAACTGGATAGCCATGGGCAAAACAACGAAATTGGACCCTTACCTCACACCATATAAAAAATTGACCAAAATTGGATCAAAGACATAATGTAAGCATGTAACTGAATGCAGGTCTGGTTGCCTGCCATTTTGAAAGCTGATACTCAAGAGGCAGGTGCTGTTGTAAGGAAAAGTGGTTTCATTCAGGTTCCGGCAACCTGGAAGACAAGGGACTCTCGTCTCAGAGCCCATCTCAGCATCTCAGGCATCCTGGCTGAGGGATCACAGGAGGGAACCATGGGAAGAGGGGAGCTAAGGAGTTTCTGGCAACATGTGTTTTCTCAGCTCTGCTCTGAAGTGGTTTTAATGTTACTTCCTGCGTGTGCCATCATACAGTGTTACTGCTCCATCCGCTTCCACTGCTCATGTCTGGGAACAGCATGAGCAGGCAGCCTTCTGGCTGGCTCTGACTGCAGTCTCCTTCACCTGCCCAGCTTCTGGGGGTCAGGGTCATTCCTTGTTTAAGGAGGAGCTGCAACTGCTGATGTCTCTAAAGTACTTATAAGGAAATTTTTAATACATGAATCTTCTATGAGTTTGTTAGTACAGCTTATTGTATCGTTATCACCTGATTGTTATGTTTACTTCAATCGCTGTTACAAGTGCTAAAACCATAAAATTCAGAAGAAAACTTTTTCTAATGTTGGATTTAGTAAATGATTCTTAGATACCCTGAAAGCATGAACAGCAATGAAGAAGTTAGATAAATTGGACCTCATTAAAAATTTTGTGCTTCAAAGGACACCATCAAGAAAGTAAAAAGACAACCCACAGAATGGGAAAAATATTTGAAAGTCATATATTTAATAACTAATTTGTGTCTAGAATATATCAAGATTTTACAACTCAATGATAAGAAATAACTCAATGAAAAATAGGCAAATAATCTGAATAGATATTTCTTCAGACTAAATACACAAATGGCCAATAAACACATGAGAAGATGCTCAACATCATCTGTCATCAGGGAAGTGCAAACCAATATCAGAATGACCTACCACTTCATGTATTAGGATGGTGAGAATCAACAAACCAGATGAGAAGTGTTGGCTAGGATGTGAATACATCGCTGGTGGGATTGTAAAACGGTGTGGCCTCTTTTTAAATACAGTGCAGCACTTCCTCAAATCATCATACATACAGCTACCAGATGGTCTATCAATTCCATTTCTGGATATGTACATAAGAGAAATAAAAACATGTTCATATAAAACTTATGAGCATATGTGGATATTTTTTATTGTTGTTCTATTATAGTTGTCCCAATTTTTCCCCATTGCTCTCCCCTGCCCCACCCCTTATATGTGGGTGTTCATGATAGCCAGCTCATCAGATAAAAGGTGAAAAAAAACCCCAAATGTCCATCAATGGATACATAAATAAACAAAATGAGGTATAATAAAAGGGAATATTATTTGGTCATAAAAAGCAGTGAAGTATTGGTAAATGCTACAACAATGAACCATGAGCATTATGCTAAGTAAAACAAGCCTATCACAAAATTGCATATATTTGAACCCAGTATATAAAATGTCCAGAGAGGAAAATCCACAAAGAGATTAGTAGTTGCTTCAAAAGGGAAGGATGGAGGGATAGGAGAGTGATAGCTAAAGGTTATGGAGTTTTAAAAAAGGTAATGAAAATGTTCTAAAATTGCAATGATGGCTGCATAAGCCATGAGTGTACTAAAACACTATTCACTTTTACACTTTAAATGGGTGCATTGGAGAGTATGTGAATTTCATCTCAATAAGTTTTTTAAGTGATTAAATCAAAACCAGAACTGTGGGAGAATTCCATTGCTTTATACCTGTATCACCATTTCACATTGTCAGACTTGAGTTTTTGCCTCTGTGATGGGTATTCAATGTTATTTCTTTTGTACATCCCTGATTATTATTAAGGTTGGACATCTTTTCACGTTTATTAGCTATATGGGTTTTTGTCACCTGTAAATTTTCTTTACATATATTTTAACTTTATGTGTTTGTGAGTAGTGTGTCTTTTCCTAAAAATATTTTTGAAGTATTGGAGACCCCAGTGTGGGCACCAGGGGCATTTAGATTTCCCTGCTTACCCTTGTTTCTAGGCCTTTTCGTGAACAAAACTAGAGTTTATAGTGATGCTCCAAATTCAAGTACTGGACTGGACTTTATAAACAAATGTGTTAAACTTACATTTCCAACTCCTTTCCCCTATACACACAATACTGTCAATAGCAATATCATGTGTACAGGCAACACTGCGAGAAGTGAACATTGTCTGAAAGCTTTTCCCCTATACATTTAAAACACATTATTTTGTAATTCTAAAGGAAAGTAATATGGAAAACTTATAAAACAGAAACATTATAAAGAACAGAAATTAAGCCCTGGCTAGTGTGGCTCAGTGGATTCAGTGCTGCTCTGCAAACCAAAGTCTCACTGGTTCAATTCCCAGTCAGAGCACATGCCTGGGTTGTGGGCCAGGTCCCCAGTTGGGGATGTGCGAGAGACAACCACACGTTGATGTTTCTCCCCCTCTCTTTCTCCCTCCCTTCCCCTCTCTTTAAAAATAAGTAATAAAAATTTTTTTAAAAAGAACAGAAATTATTTATGTAACAATCATATTATCAATGTTAACATTTTGAAATATTTGCCATTCTTGAAAATGGTTTGGATAATAAATTTCAAAATAAAAAGCTTCTGCATGGCTAAAGAAAACAGTATTAAATTAAAAAGACAACCAACTGTATGGGAAAACATATTTGCCAATGATACCTCAGACAAAGGTTTAATCTCCAAAATATACAAAGAACTTACACGACTCCACTCTAGGAAGACATCGAACCCAATTAAAAAATGGGAAAAGGACTTGAACAGACACTTCTCTAAAGAGGACATACAGAATATCCAGAGACACATGAAGAGATGCTCAATATCGTTAGCTATCAGAGAGATGCAAATTAAAACCACAATGAGACACCACTTTACACCAGTCAGGATGGCTATAATAGACAAAACAACAAACAACAAATGTTGGAGAGGGTGTGGGGAAAAGGGGACCTTAGTTCACTGTTGGTGGGATTGCAGACTGGTACAACCATTATGGAAAACAGTATGGAATTTTCTCAGAAAAATAAAAATTGACCTGCCTTTTGACCCAGCAATTCCACTGCTAGGATTATACCCCAAGAATCCTAAAACATCAATTTCAAAGAACCTATGCACCACAATGTTCATAGCAGCACAATTTACAATAGCCAAGAGTTGGAAGCAACCTAGGTGCCCATCAGTAAACGAATGGATCAAAAAATTGTGGTACATATACACAATGGAATTCTATGCAGCAGAGAGAAAGAAGGAGCTACTACCTTTTGTAACAACATGGATGGAACTGGAAAGCATTATGCTGAGTGAAATAGGCCAGGCATTGAAGGACAAATACCATATGATCTCACCTTTGACAGAAAACTAAAGAATAAAACAAACGAGCAAACAGAATAAAAACAAAGACACTGAAATAGAGAACAAGTGGGCAGCGACCAGAGGGGAGAGGGAAGGGAACTTAAAGGGAAAAAGGGGGAGGGATTTGGAGGAACAAGTATGAAAGACACAGAGATGAGGACTGGGGGGGGGGGAATGGGAGGGAGGGGGGAGACCGGGCGGGGGGGGGTGGGGTGGGATGGGAGAAATAGATTAAAAAAATGTACTTGAAAAGTAACTAAATAAAATTTAATATTAAAAAAAATTTTTTTTGAATACTAGCAGCTCCTATTCCTTTATTATTTAATGATATAATTGATTGGCAGATTTGTTTTATCTAGTTATTTTTAAGTGTTTTATCAATTCTGCTATTACAGTTGTCCCAATTTTTCTCCCTTGGCCCCCTTTACCCAGTGCCTCTCATGCCCTCAGGCAAACCCCACGTCATTATTCATGTCCATGGGTTGTGCATGTAAGTTCCACGGCTATTCCATTTTCTATACTGTCCCTCACCTCCCCATGGCTACTTTTTTACTACAGTCCTTCTTAATCCTATCACCTCTTCACCTGTTCCCACACCACCTCCCATCTGGCAACTATCAAAAGCCTCTCCATATCCATAATTGTCTCTGTTCTTCTTGTATGCTTAGTTTGTTTTTTAGATTCAATTATTGATAGATCTGTACTTATTGCTGTTTTATTGTTTTGATCTTCTTATTTTTCTTAAATAAATCCATTTAATATTTTATGTAATAATGGGTTGGTGATGAAGCACTCCTTCAGTTTTTTCTTGTCTGGGAAGGAATTTATCTGCCCTTCAATTCTGAGTGACGACTTTGCTGGGTAGAGCAATCTGGCTATAGGTATCCGCTTATACTGATTTTGAATATTCCTTGCCAATCCCTCCTAGCCTGCCAAGTTTCTTTTTGAGAAATCAGCTGACAGTCTTATGGGAACTCCCCGGTTTCACTGCTTTTCACTTGCTGCTTTTAAGATTCTCTCTATCTTTAACCTTTGGCATTTTAATTATGATGTATCTTGGTGTGGTCCTCTTCGAGTCCATCTTGTTTAGGACGCTCTACACTTCCTAAACTTGCACGTGTATATCCCTCACCAAATTAGGAAAGTTTTTTTCATTATTTTTTCAAATAGATTTCTAGTTTCTTGTTCTTTCTCTTCTCCTTCTGACACCCTATGATGCGAATGTTGAAATGCTTGAACTTGTCCCGGAGGCTGCTTATATTGTCCTCATTTGGGGGATTCTTTCTTCTTCCCATTTTGATTGGTGGTTTTGTGCTTCCTTATGTTCCAAATCATTGATTTGGTTCTTGGGTTCATCTGCTCTACTGTTGTTTCCCTGTCAATTGTTATTTATTTCAATTAGTGAATTCTTCATTTCCGACTGGGTCTTTTTTATGCTCTTGAGGTCCTCCCTAAGTTCCCTGAGCATCCTTATAACCAGTGGTTTGAGCTCTGCATCTGATAGATTATCTCTATTTTGTTTAGTTTTTATTTTTCTGGAGTTTTGATCTGTTCTTTTATTTGGGCCATGTTTCTTTGTCTCCTCATTTTGGCAGCCTGTTTGTGCTTGTTTCAATGTATTAGGCAGAGCTGCTATCACTCCCTCTGTTGGTAGCATGGCCTAATGTAGTAGGTGTCCTGCATGGCCCAGTGGCACAGCCTCCTCTATCACCTGAGTTGGGTACTTGAGGTTCACCCTCCATGTGGGCTGAGTACACCCTCCTTTTGTAGTTGAGCCTTGATTGCCATTGGCAGATCAATGGGAGATATTTATCCAGGCCAGTCAGTTGCAAGGACTGTCTGTGACCACTGACCACCAACCTCTATCCTACATGGAGAATCTCCTGTTCAGGGGCAGGGTGGTGGTGCCCTGACATGTGTGTAGCTGCCCACTAGATGCACAAGCCCTGGGGTTTCTGAGTGGCACAGGCCAAGGTCAGCTCTCCACTCTGTTCTGAGCAATCTAAGATGGCTGCTTCTTGTGTTAGGCTTGAAGACTCCCAGGTGAACCAAGCTGTGAATCCTGGCTGGCTGCTGCTAGTGCCAGTACTAGGGCCACTTAGCCAGGGGTATGGGGACTGGGGGCTCATGGAAGCTGGCTGTTGCTTGTTTGAGAGTATTTAAGAAATTGTGAAGCATGAGCTAAGACCAGCTATTCATATAGAAAATCTCTATTAGCAGCTTGGGTGGGACTGTATGTTGGGTGGCATAGAACCTCAGGGGATCTCTGGTGTGGGAAAAATAGTGTTAGCCAGGTTGATAGAGTCTCAGATGTGGCACCTGCCTGCAGGCTCTGTGGCTTTGTTGGGTGAGAGTTCAGAAAAGGGGCAATGGCCTCTGCCTACTTTTCTGTCTTGGAGAGAGCTGTCTGCCAGCTCTCACCTTGATGCCAGACACTTCAGTTTCTCCCAGTATGTGACTGGTAGTTTTCAAGCTGGTACCCCATTGCTGGAGCTCAGAGGAAGTGAGTCTGTGTAAGTCTGTGTGTGGGTTCTTTAAGAGGAACTACTTGGGACTCCAGAAGTTTCTTCCACAGACAGAGTCCCTGCTGTTTTTTTGCATCTAGAACTTTGATGACTTATCTTCTTGGCACTAGGACCCTGCACTGGGTGGCCTGGTGTGGGGCTGGGACTCCTCGCTCCTGAGATACCCATCCAGAATTTTTACCCATTATGTGTGGATATGGGGCCAGCCCATTCCACGTGTCTGCCCTTTCTACCAGTCTGGATGGATGTGGTTTCTTTAATTCCATAGTTTTCAGGTTTCCATTCAACTATTTTTGACAGTTCTGAGTGATGGTTTTTCTATATTTTAGTTGTAATTTTGATGTGGTTATGCAAGGAAGTGAGCCATGTTTACCTATGCCAACATCTTGACGAGAAACTCATATCCCTTTATTTTAAGTAGGAAAGTAATAATGTGTTCCCAGCCCATACAAAAACCCAACCGGTTCTTCAAATATTATTAAAAGATTAAAAAATATGTATAGAGAAATAGACCAGAATTTTAAGGCACTTAAAGCACCAACTACATACCTGAGATTTGATAAAGTCCTAAGTGGATATATTGGTACATTTTATGAAAAATGAAGTATAGTGTTGGATAGAAATTAGATATATCTCTTGCATTTCAAAGAACATGTACTATAATGTAAATCAAACAGTTAAATATGTTGAGAATATATATGAATCAAATAATATTTAGCAAAGTGAAATAAAACAGCAAAGGCACTTCTTTCTTTTCCTTTTTTCTGTTTTAACAAATATTTGTCCGTTGAACTACTGCCTGAATGAGGTTCAGTGGTAAAGAGAGAGGCAGGCAAAGAAAGTCTCTGTCACTGCTGGGGCGTGACGTGTTGCTTGGTGGTGGGTTAAGGGACGTGTGAGGGAGCTGGAGCCGAAATGAGGCAAACAGTAAATAAATGAGGTTTCTTCTCATCCAAATTCAAGAAACTTTGTGTTCAGTCTCCTCTTGTTGCGTTCGATGCACCAGAAGTTGGTCTGTTTACCACAGTTTCACTGGAAGAGATTGCTGTGACGTCACTCTTAGAGTTGCAGGCTCTCTATTCCAGAGAATTCTATCCCCTTAATTGAAACACACATTTACAATTTCTGCCTTGTTCAGTCCATGAAATCAGGGTCAGCCAGGTGGTCTGCATGACTTATTTTACTACTTAGGCAAGTAGCGTTGATGGCAATGAATGCCGAGCCTTTCCTTTTATGCAGTACAGATGTTGGCTAGGTAAGCTTGCCCGTAAATTATATTTTATCCACAAATGCCAGTGCTTTCTATTTAGAATCCCAGGTAAGAAACTAATAGATACAATCAAACTCTTAGTATGCATTGTTTAGGGAGATCTCAATTTTTCGCCTGATCAGAGTTTTATCTATATAATCTTAATGGCTTGGTTAAAGCACATACAGATATTGAGAAATTATATGTGTTTTATGACAATGAGCATTCCAAAAGAGTTCTAATTTGATGAACACAAACAACATGAAGAGTCAGTCATTAGGTACCAGTCTTCTCTTTTGAGCAATACTTACAGTGTAGGGTACACAATAAATGGATACATATTCAGGCCATCTGGTTTAATATTATGATTCCTGCTTAACTCTTGGACTGGGGGTCCTATTGAGTTTTGAAGTGTTGGTGGGGAAATCGTATTGGTGTAGCTTGGCATGAATGGGCACAGAAAGTTTTAATAGGATGCACTTCTATCCCTATTTCTATAAAAACCTCCTCCGAGAAAAGAGGACCAGGGTCCATTAACCCAATTACCATTTCCACTGTGTGAGAAGAAAATAGGATGTTATTTTTATTTGTTTTTTGCTACAATGATTAGTTTAAGCTCTCACACTCTGAGGTTCCAAGATGCAATGTCTGTTTCCATGGGAACTGCAGCATCAGGCAGCCCCTGAGCTGTCAGGAGCTTCCAATAATCTGGGGGGAGCTCCCGTCTGAGTGCAGACCAAGTTCTTCCTCCGGCATCTCTGGTAATTTAGCCACAGGTGGCTTCTGAGCTTGTAGAGATACCTTGAGGTATGAGAGGTGACCCCCAAACCCTGGAATTATCTTCTGGAGGCAGGCCTCTTGTAGTACAGGCTTCCCCGGCTAAGTGAGCTTCCTAGGAACCCATCTGTATCAGTGCACCAGCTGGTGCTGTTGAGAGAGGCTCTGTTTGGCTTCAGTGAAATTTTTTTGAAGACTCTTTCAAAGCATTTGTGCATTTCATGATGCATGATTTACAAGTGCACCTGCTCACACCATGCTGAGTGTTCAGCAGTTTTTGACCAAAAACAACGCGAGCCCCCATGCCCCGCCCTCTCTATGTGCCTAATCTCATCCTGAGCAACTTTTTTGTTGTTTCCCTGGATACAAAAGTCCTCAAAGAGAAATGTTTTGCTGCTGTGGAAGAGGTGAAACAAAAAATGGTAGAAGCACTAAAAGGCACCAAAATTGATGGGTTCAACTGTTTTGAGCAGTGGAGAAAACATCCCGACAGGTGTATTGTATCAAATTGAGAGTACTTGAAGGTGACTGAAGTTTAAATCTGTAAGAATAAAGACACAATTTTGTATAAATAAATTCAAGTTTGGGGGGGTCTCCACCTTTGTATATAACATATATAACATATGTAATTATATGTAATATGTACATAATTTTTATGGAATAAGAATTCCCAGATAATTCTTTACTTTTAGAAGTAATTCTTTACTTTTACTTAAAGAAGTAATTTAAGGAAGGCCCTATAGTGTAAAACAGTTTCTGCCCTCAAGGAACTGACAATTTATTTGGATAAATAAATCAATTTAGTGGCATAGTCAGTTCTCCTGTGTTCTATGCTCAAAATGCAGAACCTTAAAACACACAGGGACAGTTCCCACCAAAGGCACTTTATTCCTGACTTGTGCTTCTATCCTGGATCCTTGCTTCTTTTTCTGTACTGTGAACTGAGATATATAAGCTAAAAATAAATCTAACTATCCCTGCTTTTACATCCTTATCTGTCTCAGGTTGGAGAAAAATCTCTGGGTGGTTAGACCTTTGATTTATTCCCTCTGATCTGAACCTCAGGCATCTTGTTGCTAGGAGGGAAACTCTCCGAAAGGGCCCTCCAGCTACATCTGTACCCTAAATAGCCTCTCTGAACTTCTCACCGGAAGTCCCACTAAGACTTTGTGCTGCAAGGACCCCTCAGATTTTATGGTACCCTCATTTAGGAACCCCCCCATCCATTCATTCGGCAAATCTCGAGGACCTGCTATGTGCCCGGCCTCGTGCTAGGAGTGCGGTGCCGACAAAGGCCGCCTTCATGAGGCTAACCCTAGTTTATGTTGGGGATAGCATTTGTAAGGGTTGTTTTCTCAGTGAAGACACAAACACTGAGCCTGAACTATGTGGGGAGGGCAGAGAGAGGAGAGGAGGCCTTCTGGTGGGGCCTTTTCCCAACTCCTCATCTCTCGCTGCCTTGGCTGTCACCTCTGTGGAGCATCTTTTTGGTGGCCCGTTAGTGTGCTTTCATCCAATTTTGTCTTTCATTGCTTAATAGTTCCTTCCTCTTTGGGGAAGGTGAGGTTAGGAGAGAGTGTTTGGGAGCAGCAGTGTTAGCACTCAGCAGGGGAGTGAGAAGCCAAGGACATCCAACATGGGAGGAAGAGTACCGCCAGGATCCCCATGGTCACTGGGAAGAGATGGCCAGGGGGGTCCTCACGGCGAGGAAAGGACTTAGGCTGGGGTAATGAATTTCTTCTGAAACCAGCACCATGCTCTCAGTCAGCAGCTACTGAGTCCAGAGGCTTTCTGGTTGGATGCTCTCCTGTCCTGCACGGCGGGGCGACGTGGTGGCGAGTGGGGCCTGGCTGCAGGTCAGTGACCACAGCTCGTCCGATGCTCCCCGGCAGGCGTGTGGCAACGTCATACACGCGGTCACCTTTCACTGTGGTCAGTCATGGCCCGTGCTCACGGAGGGGACTGGTTCAGCCTGGGAGATAGCTGGTGCCTTTCCTCTCGTCCAGACTGATGAGTGATTGATGCCAGGGGAGTAGAAACTAATTTTGACCTCATTCACTTTATTGCTTGTGAAATTATGGCAGTGGCTGTGGACATTTTCTATAAACAATTATATCATAGGCATTTTTGTGTTTTCACGGAGCTGCATTCAGTGAACAGGCCCTTTCAAATACTAACATACAGTTGTTCGTGAATTAGTAATTCCATGTCCCTGAAAGCCAGACTTCTGTTAGAATGAGCTACACAAGGCACAGGGCCAATGCATCCAGGTACTCAGAGCCGTGGCTCGGGAAACTGCATTTCCACTGGGCTGATGGCCAGCCTTGGGCACAAGTCTTTCTTTACCCCTCTACGTGCTCCTTTATTCAACACCCTGCGCCATACTCCACGACAGGCTTAGGGAAGGACATTTTTAAATGTATAGTATTATATATGTATATATGATCTATAGTTATACATTGTCATTACATGTCTATATCTATATATTCTAGAATATATCTGTATGTATGTAGAGGATCTCTATGTAGATACATTACATATAGACAGATAGAGATATTTATATCTACCTATTTATCTCTCTCTATACTAACAGGCTGATAGGCACTTCAGTGCGGTGAGCGTCAGGAGGAGAGTGTACACAGGGCGCTAGGGAGCGGTAGGAAGGAAGGAACCTGCCACTGAAGCTGAATTCAAAGCAAGGCCTAGGTGTTAGCCGGTGAGCTCTGAGCCGGAGGAGTCTGGGGAACGGAGGGAGAAGCCGGCCTTTGAGGTAGTGGGAGCATTATACGCTGAACATCAAAGACAAAGGCGAGTCTTCCTTCCCATTTAACTGCCTTTCAGTCGGGGTTTCGTTAGGAAACACGCCATACTGAGTTTTTTAAATGGCATAGAGAATTGGTTTCACAGGTTTGGGAGAGATAAAAGAGCAAAAAATGTGACTTTGAGGTAGCTGCAGATTAGAAATCGCAACCTCTAAGGCTGGCACGGGAGACTGAAGTCCGCCGCAGTCCAGGCCATGGGGGGGCGGGGGGGGGGGGCTGGGACTGTGGAGCGGCCCGCCTGGCCCTGACGTGTTATCCCTTTATACGTTGTTGGGTTCGCTTTGCTGGTATTTTATAGAGGATTTTTCATTGATATTCGTGAGTGATATCAACTTGTAATACTTTTTTTTTCTTGTCAGAATTTGAATCAGGTTAAGTGGGTTTCATAAGATGAATTGGAAAGTGTTTCCTGCTCTGATTTTGGCAAGAGTGTGTAGGAATGGTTTTATTTCTTAAATGGTGACAGAATGTTATCAGTGGTGCCGTCTGGGCCTGGAGGTCCCTTCGTAGGAATGCTTTTGATTACTAACTCAATTATCTTAATAGGTATTAAACTAATAGACTTCCTATTACTTCTTTGATAAGTTTTGGCAAATACCATTTTTCAAAGAATTTCCTCACTTAGTCTATGTTGTCAAAGTCATTAGAAGAAGTTGCTCCCAATGTATCATTATTATACTTTTAATGCGTAAGATTTATTATAAAGTGCCTTCCTTCATTCATAATATTGGTAATTTGTATTCATTCTCTTTTTCTCTCTCATTTTCTTAAATTTATCTTGCTTGGTATTTATCATTTTCATTAATCTCATCAAAGAAACAACTTTAGCTTTGTTAATTTTCTATTGTATATCTCATTTCTGTTTATTGATTTTTTCTCTTGATTTTGCCATATGCTTCCTTGTGCTTTCTTGATATTTAACATTGCTATTCTTCAGATAGACTCTTGAGTTAGAAGCTTAGATCATTCATTCTCAATTTTTTTCCTAATATATTTATTTAAAGATTAAAAAAAACTCCCTAAGCATTGCTTTAGCTGCACCACACTTGCTATTTTTCCTTAGTTAATTGTCATTCAGTTTAATTCCCATGTGACCAGAGAATATATTTTATATGATTTCAGTTCTTTGAAATTTCTTGAGAGTACTTAATGATGCTGTATCTAATTGCTCACGTGCATTTCAAAAATATTCACTCATTTTTTCCAGCTTTATTGAGATTTAATGTACAGATAACATTGTGTGACTATAAAGCATATAACTTGTTGATTTGATATACTTACATTGCAAAGTGATTACCAGTATAGTGTTAGCTAACACCTCCATCATGCTACATAATTACCATTTCTTCTTGTGGTAACAACATTTAAGATCTGGTCTCTTAGCAACTTTCAAATATATAACACGGCACTATTAAACATAATCAATATGCTGTACATTTGATTCCCAAAACTTAAATGTCTTATAACTGGAAGTTTGTAACCTTTTACCCAGTTTGCTCTCCCCAGGTCCCCTCTCCCCCCCCTCCCCCTCCCCCTTCAGCGCCTGGTAACCACAATGCTACTATCTGTTTTTGTGAGCTTGGCTTTTTTAGATTTCACATGCACTGTATGTTATACCACGTAGTATTTGTCTTTCTTTGTTTAACTCATTTTGCTTAACACAGTGCCCTCAAAATCCATCCATGTTGTCAAAAACAACTACATTTAGTGATGCTGAGTATCTTTCTGTGTGCCTGTTAGCCACTGGTCTGTCTTCTTTGGAAAAACATCTGCTTAATTCCTCTTCCCATTTTTAATTGGATTCTTTTTCTTATGATTGATTTATAGGAATTCTTTATGCTTTAGATATGAATCCCTTATTGGATATGTATGGTTTGCTCTACTTTCTCCCATTCTTTAGGTGGTCTTTCTTTTTGTTGATTGTTTCATAAAGGTATTTTTTTAAGTTTTGTTTATTTTGGTTAATATCTGAATTATTTTGAATGTTTTTTCTTTTGATTATTAGTTACATTTTTCTAACTTTGCATGTACCTAGCTATTTCCTCTTTTATGACAGGTCATGTGTCTCAGAGAACTGTGGAGGTTGTAGATGATGCTATTTTCCATTAAAGAAACTTCTCACTGTGTTCTGGTAAGGAGATAGTTTGAAGGGCACACGCTTTAACGTAGTCATAAACTGGTCTGTGCTGGAACTGATTAGTCTTTTTCTTTTTCAAAAAGATTTTATTTATTTATTTTTACAGCGAGGGAAAGGGAGGGAGAAAGAGAGGGAGAGCAACATTGGTGTGCAAGATAAATGAACATCACCTACTTCTTGCAGGCCCTGACCTGGGGACCTGGCCTGCAGCCCAGGCATGTGCCCTGGCTGGGACCTGAAGCAGTGGCCTTTCGGTTTGCTGGACAAGGCCTAACACCCGGAGCCTCACCAGTCAGGGCAAGCCTGGGTTGGAGCGTTTCCGGGGTGGATCCCTAGCTGGTTGGTATTGCCACACTAAGAGGGTTCAGTTTTGACTGTTGCAGGTTTTGAATATAGTTCATGGGGGTGACAAGATAAGTCATAAAATGCCCTCTTGTAATTTTAATCCCAAGAACCATGAAATTGTGACATTTCCAATCTGCCTTTCCAACTTAGTCTGCCCCGCCTCCCACGCTGCCTCAGAACTCAACAACTGATCCATGGCAGACGCTGACCTTGATCTAGGGCTTCCCCAGCATTCCATAAGGTCAATAGCTACGAAGCTCTAAAGTCACAACTTGCTTCTCTTTTCCTCAGCACAGTCCCTCTGTGAGAGACAGTCTCAAACCCCGGCCTGTTTTGGTGTTGCTCAGTGACCCCGGGAAGGAAAAGGGCTGGCGATGGTCAGCTCTTCTAGGAAAGCCTTGTCCGAATCTGAAATTTCTCCTGACCCTCATTGCTTCCACAGCTTTCTGATATCTTTAAACATAGGAATTTTGTAACTTATGTGTTTTTTTTCCTAGTTGCCAGGGGAAATATTGACTACTCTATCTTTCCTACAAGGGACGTTTATTTCCTGTTAAATAGAAAAAAAGTGAATTCCATGATCTATAAACCAGTGTGTTTATTTTGCATACCACACAAAATTCCATTGAACTTGTTTTTTATGAGGCAGATGGGGAGTCATCATAAAGGGGCCCAGAAAAATAAATCTGATATGGGATCTTTGAGAATACACTATCAGTAGATAGGGCCATTTCTCTTTTTTATTTGTCAAGGTTATGGGAAAAACAGATATAGTTCATCTGAAATTTAGAAAGATAGTTGACAGAGGTTTTCATGATACCCTTGTTGTCAGGAAGAAGAAATGTGGCGTTGGTGCTAATGTTTTTAGATGGATTTATGGAGTCAGAGGATCTTACCTTATGACTTGAATGGCTTTTCGCAAAGATGAGTTTGACAAAAAATGTTTCTGGGGGCATCGCACCAAGCTTCTTATCCAGACCACTTGGTAGGTTTTAATCAATGAGTTTGATGAAGACAAATATAGCACCTGGATCATGCAATGTCAGAGTGAATTCCAGGAAACTGAAAGAATCAAAAACCAAGATATTTTTTTAGCAGACTGCAACAAATAAAACTTAATGGATACCAATGTAATATCCTACATTAGGATACAATAAAAACTATTAAAATGCAGGCTGACAATGCCATGGCTTAAGAGAAATATGGGTAGAAAGATGCACTTGGGAATTATTGTTGGCACGAGCCCAGAATGTGTCACCAGTGTGGCATGGCTGCCAAAGAGGCCAGCGTGACTCAGGGCAGTGCGGTGTAGAGCACAAGGAACAGGAGGAGGTAGCTGGCGAGTCCATTGCAGGGAATGCTCCCGGCACACAGGCTGTTGCAATATGTTGTGAGCATCGTACTCTCCAAGGGGGGACCATATCTGAAGCTCACCCTGAGTAACCCAGGAACTGGGATGGAAGAGTAACCCGGACATAAGGATGGAAGCCCAAGATGGAAGCAGTTTAAGGATGTAGAGGATCTAATTTGGGAAAAAGAAGCTTCAGGCAGTTACGAGAGTTGTGTTCTAAGGCACAGATGATTGATTTGTATTTGAGGTTAGAACTAGGGCCTGTGTTTCTAACATTAAGAACTTTTTCAAAAACAGTTCTAAAGGTGTCTGATTTTTTGAATGAGGCCATCTAGTGTCGTTGTGAAGATCTGGGACTTCTGAATCAGGAAGAATTTAATACAAGACTCCTCTCTCACGTACGAGCTTCATGACTTTACATACTTTTTCAGACTCTCACTTTTTTTATTTCTAGAATGGCGACAACCAGAGTCCCACTTCCAGTCATGGTGAAGATTAAGAGACATAATTTAGACGAAGTGCTTGCCCTGGTGTGTGGCATGTTCGATGTGCCAAATACATGTGAACTAGTTTTAAGGCACTGAGATGGGGTAAGAAAAAGAAAAAAAGCTCCTGCCTCTTGCACTGGCCATAGTTTTATCTTAGTAAGTAGGGAACCAAGCCCCCAGTCAGAATTTGTGCTTCATGCCTGAAATGCAGGTGCTGGGGGGCCAACTTAATCTGATCTTACCGTTAAGAGTCTGTAGACCAGGAAAGGTAATTCTAAAAGAATGGCACCATTCTTTCAGGTGTCATTTTTCTCATGGGTCTTTGCGTGGATAAACTCATACTGTGAGTTGATGGAGATTCGTTTTATCTCTTCCTTTCGTCTTTACCAATGGACACATATGTGTGTAAACATACATTCTGAATTTTGAGGGTACACCCAATTTCACATAGTTTATTCCCCCTTTCCCTCAAAGTACATGATCACACACATATATAAGATGTGTTTGGAAAATACCAGCAGAGTTTATGTCTCAGAGTTGTGGTGTTGAGACAGTCAAAATCATTTTCTGTTAGAAGCATGGTCCACAACTATCGTGAGGAACCATTTCATGCTCATGGACAATGATAATTACACTATTTGTGTGGAGAGGAGAAAGAACAATGGTAAAAGTGTGAATTGATATAACCGCTGATTTTTAATACCTATTGAAAAGGTGGATGAGTGTACTCTTTGACTCAGTGAGTCCACTTCTACATATAGACAAAGGAAACTCTTGCACAGGTGCAAAAGGAGGATGTGTAAAGTGACCCTTGTCACATTCAGCCTAAATGCTCACCAAGTGGAGAAAGAATAAATAAGTTGTGGTTTAGTCCTCTGAATGAATGATGAATAAACTAGGGGTACATCTACTACCTGGTATATGGATAAGCTTTAAAAATGTAATAATGAGTGAAAATGCTATTTGTAGAATGATTTATGAATATAACATATGATTCCACTTAAATAAATGTTTAACTGTAAACCAATATTAAATAATATCTATGGTATAAATATAAAACAAGTGTATAGAATCTTTCATGATGGAGATTTATTCTTTGGAGGAAAGTAAAGAGAATAATAGGAAGGAGTGAATAGGGGGCTTAATAGTCTGTGTAATATTTTATTTTTTAAAAAGTAAATATGAAGCAAATGTGGAATGTGAATATTTGATTAAATGGGGTGTTCATGTCATAGGAATTGATCATAGTACTCTTTTAATCTGCATTTAATATATTTCACAATACCTTTTTAAAGAGGACTCTCTTTTCTATGTCCTTACTTTTTCTTAAAATTATTTGGCCTGAGGGAGACCTACTTTGTAGTTTAAGCCTCGTATCTTAAGAGGTGATTGGCATTCTCAAGTCTTCTATTTGGTTCAGCCCCTTCCCTGGGTGTAGTGATCACACAGAAAATTGAACTTAAAGTGCTAGCTAGCAATTAAAATTATTTGGAAATCTCTTATGAATTGAGCATGTTTTAAAGTAGTACAAATATTCAGAAATCTGGATTGTGTTTACATGGAGAGGTCTAACTAAAGGTGATTTTCTGTTAGAGAGGCAAATGAAGGAGAAAGCCTGGCCAGTCGGGGTCCGTGTGGAGACCCTGCAACCTTGGGGGAAAGGGCAAAGGTGGCACCACAGGATGGCTTGCCCAGAGCAGGCCTGAGAGCCCAACGTAGCAACTTAACAGGTTTGCTTGGGACGGCCTGGTAATAACTATCCCAGGGAATTCAACCTCCCAAACAAGAATGCCAGAAGTGTGGCTTAACGATCGACAAAGTACATGCTACTTTCTTCAGTGGAAAAATCAGACTTGCCTAGATACGCAGACATCAACTTGGTCATTTCTCTTAAGGGTCCTGTGAAAAGAACATTGAAGGGATTCTGCTCTGCCCCTGGGGCAGCTAGTGGAGTGAAGGATTCTGAGCACGCCAGAGGCTGAGGTTGTAGTTCACATCCTCCTTCTGGTCTTTAGTGAGCAATCTTTATTCACCTCCTAGAGTCCTTGGAGAAGAAGGTTCCGTATTCAGCAAGAAACTGTCCTCTTTTAGGTGTATTCAGTGCTTTTCTATTCGGGCAATGAAGGACGTGGCCTTGACGACTCATGATACATACATCTCGTCAACCAAGAGTATCAAGGGCTCTTAAAAAGGCTCTCTAAAAGGAAGCTGCCTTCAGTAATAATGGTAGAGAAAGAAGTCAGGAGTTTAAGGCAGGTTTGGGAAACTTTAAAATTTAGGTGTTTTCCCACTTTGTATGGTGTGTGTATTTGAGTGCATAAGGGGGCCTGCAGGAGTTCATAGGAGAAAGTGGAGGGAGCTACAGAGGAGAGAGAGAGTGAAGCTATGCAGTTGAGGATGGTAGTAGGGGAAGGCCTCTTCATTCCCCAGGGTGGACTGAGGTTTGTGCTATAAAGAATCTCCATCAGGTTATTCCTTGTGAACTTTAAAGAAAATTTAAAGCTCCATAGTTTATCCTGTACTGCCTTTTCCTGATTGGTCTTGGCTTAGCAACTGAGATAGAACACAAAAAAACCTTGTGTGAATGAACCCAAGTATAACACGATGTTATGAGTAGATGTTATCTGTCTGCCCATTGGTCTTCAGTACAATTCTGGCTATCTATCTATCTATCATCCATATCTACATCTATATCATCCATCTGCATCCATATGCATCTATACCTATATCACCTATATGTATATAGTTATTGTTTTCTATATCTACATGTCTATAGCTATCCAGGTCCTGAGGGCTGGCTTAGAACTGTGATGGTCTCATTTCATGACCCTTGCTTTTGCGATCCCATGCATATATTAATAAAGTGTCCCAGTAGAAGAGTTATGCTATTCCGAAATGGAGGTGGGCCCATGTGTGCAGACTGAGGTGTCTGTGAGCTGCTAACTTCTAAATGAGGCAGGCTGTACCAGATCTGAAGTTCTAGTAATATTTTTAGGCTTGTAAATTTTATTGGGAAGGGACATTTCTGACAGGCCTTCGCAATTGACTTGAATCTTTCTTCTTTGACCTGGCAGGAGTGTAGTAGAGAGATTAAAACTATAGTGTTCAGAACTACAGATAAAACTCAGTTCAAAGAAAAGGTGATTTTTTTCTTTTTCAGTGTGAAGAATTCTCCAGTTAAATAGTTAGATAGATTTTGACATTCTGAGAATTATACCTATAAAATGAAAGTATAGAAAGAGACTGAAAAAAGGAAGCAGAAATACCAAGCTATTGATTTTTGAGCAGCAGAGAAAGCCAAAGCATACACATACACCCAGTGCATGTGCACACATGTGCATACACATGTGCATACATGTGTATGTATGTAAATGTATCATATTATACATGGAAATTATACAATGTAAGGAGTCTATCTGCAAGGAACCCAGGAAGCTGTAGAAGGACCAGGAAATGCTGATATAAAAGAAAAATATTAAGGATCCAGAGCAGGGCTGAGGATTAGAAAATCCAAATGTTTGCAAAAGATGGAGAGGGGAGAGGTTCATGGACACAGCTGGGTCATAAATAAAAGTCTGTGTCCAAATGGTTGGACCAAGCCAAAAATTAAGTAAGCTGTGGCCAGCTACACACACAGAGACAGAGTAGAACCTACTGAAAACCAGAAGAAAGGAAGTGGTAGGAAGAAGGCCTGTACTGTCACGTAGGAGAGCGGGCAGCGGGGCACCAGGGGAACCGAGGTGGCTCGTGTCCCAGAGAACACGCAAAGTCGCAACGGGGAGAGTACGCACCGGGCTGTGATGGGACTCAGTTTTGCAGTTTCTTGTGTTTTCAAAAGACTTTCAGTTCCTGGTCCCTCTGTGCACATAGCTTCTACTCGTGGAGAGCTGAAGGCAGCGAGTGACTTCTGAGGAATGCTGCTGGGAAAAGATCAGCATTCAACTGAAGAGCAATTAGTGGTCAGCGTGTGTGTATTATGGCGTGTGTTTGTGCGTATGTGCGTAGAAAATCGGTACGTCCAAGTAAAAGGCTGGATCGCTGGTGTTTGTTTTGTTTCTTCTTATCTAATTATTTTGTCCTTAAAGTCCTAGAAGAACTCCATCTGTGGACTTTTAAACCAGAAATAAAGGTTGACTGAGGTAAACTTGGAATAAACAGTACAGGCATAATCAAACAGGATCCTCTGGGTCTGAACCCAAACCTGCCGGTCCAACAATTTTCAATATTTTTGCTATGCGGGAGCCTTGTGTATTATTTGTTATAACAGAACCTAGAATTCAATAAATATTAACAAACGATGATAACAGGAAAATCTTCTTGGCTGCTCCAGAGATAACAAACCAAACCTCATACCCTTTGCCACAGATCCAATAAAAGCTAAAATAACTAATTAAGAAAAGGAACGAAAGCCATGCCAAACCACAAGAAGATGATCCAAGTTAAAGTGCATGACCAGGCAGGTGGCCTCAGTTCTAGGAGGAATAACTAGGAGCAGGATGAAAATGGAATGTTAGTAATTGTCCTTTTCCACCGTAGTTAAGACATCAGAAACCATGGCCTGTGAAAGCACAGACTTTGATTCTAAGAGGCAATTTATTTCACTCTAATTGGAGAGGTTGGAAAGACTTTTGAGATTGTTATTTTAAATGCCTTTTGCCATTAAACTGTGGTTTGGAAATCTGCTCAGCCAAAATGATGCTAAAAGAACATTAAATTTATGAGTCACAAAAGCCAGAATGATTCCAATTAGTTTCCTGCACTTTAGCACAATAGAAGTCTTTCATATACAACAAGAAAGTGCTTTAAGGTTGATAGAAGACAGGAAATCAGAACCTTGGCTTTTCCCTGCACCTTGATTATTGGCCACTTTAAGGTTACAGAAGCTATTGTATTGATTCATATGAAAGATTCCTCTTCTGTAGAATGGGCTTAAAGAGGGGCACTTAGTTCTTGTGGCGCACACAGCAGGTTGCTCTGTCTTTTCCGAGCGAAATCTTGTATAGATACAAAGCAGGAGTGAAAAGCACTTCAGGTCTGTCTTCCTCTCAGGCCCTTGGATTTAACTTCCATCTGTCCCTTCCTCCCGCTCCCTCCTCCATTTCTTCTATTTTTCCCTTTCAAAATTGTTTAACAAATTTCAGTTTAACCTAATTCTATCTGGTCCCATTATTCTGACCCAGAAATGAAAAGGTTAGCCTAAGGAAGGCATGTGTCTGATAGGGATGAATGGGCACAAGTTAAATGCCGGCCCACGTGGATTTCCGGGAGCCCCAGTGGTTACCAGGAGTCTGTATTCTCAACATTTTTCAGCTCTGTCTCTCCACATATTATTCTGCAAGGCTCAGAAATGCCTAATGAACTGTATCACTCAGATGCCAGGGAGGATACCTGACTAATAAGCCAGCGAGTTTTACATAGTATGACTTTTAACAGAAAATTTGCAAGGGAGAGGCAAAGGACTTTCTTGGAGCTCAGTCATCAGAGAGGAAGAAATGGATACCAGTGCAATTTCTCATGTGCTCTTTGCCCGAACTATGAAAGCAACATATGTTTGTTTTAGGAAACTTGTACCATACAAAACATCGATAAAAAAGCAAACAACCTCACAGCAAAAGAAAACCAGTCCTGGTACTGTGCTGTGTTTCCTTCCATCCTCTTTAACACACTTGTGTGGTTAGTTGGAATGGCACAGTACAGACTGTATGGTGTCTCGCTTTTGCCAGTTGGTATTGTATCAAACGTTTCCCCAGTTATTAAATTTGATGTGGATTTAATTAGTTATTTTTTTTACTTTGTTTTCATTGTTGATCCTATTACAGATATCCCCATCTTCCCACCCTGTGCTCCCCTCCACCCAGCCCCCATCCCTCGTCCCCCGTCCCTCTGGCCAGCACTGCACTGGAGTCTGTGTCCTTACGTGTCATGAATATTTGATCCTTTCACCTTCAGTTTTTATTTCATGTTTAGTTTTCTCAGATTAAAAAAAATATTTTACCACTTCTAATCTTTCTGATCACTTATTAAAAAACCTAATCCCACTGTAACCTCATGCACAAAACCCATGCAATCCTGTTCTCTTTAAAGAATAGCATATAGTTTCCTGAGATTCTCTTTAGAAACTTTTGGAGGTTTACTTTTGATTACTGTTTTGGAAGCATTTCTATTTATCTTACCACATTGTTTTTCCTATTTGTTATCATTTTATATTTTTGCTCTTTATTTTTGGCAAGCAAGAGTTTTGTAGACTTGCTTTTTGTACAAATGAGTGTGTGTGGACTTTGAAGCAAAAGTTTCCCCTTTAATTTGCCTAGTGGGCCTGTGTTTCTTACATATAAGATTTTTATATTTCTGGAGCCCCAAGGGATAAGGCAGAGAATTCAGCTCAGGGTTGGGCCATGGGAAGAAACCGAATTGGCAGAAAAGAAAAAGGTCCCATGAGATGCCTTAGGAAGAACCAGTCTCTGTAGAGAGATTAAGAGTTAAGACTATTGAATAAGACATGGGTGAATACAGACTTGATTAAAAATACATGCCTCCTTTGGTACTTCAAGATTCCAGTGCTTTGTGGTAAAATAACACATGTTGGCACTGATGAGGAGGTTGGCAGATGAGTTGAGATGGCCCAAGTCATCAGTGGAGATTCAAGGCACCTCGGACTCTGCGTGCTTCATGTGTGAGTGCTTTGCTGTTAAGCAGTACCGGGAACCTGGGAAGAAAGCTCTGTGTCTGTGGACAGTGTTCGATTTTATTCTATTCTATGTATTAAAAAATATGGAGAAGACTACAGGTATATTTTGTCTTGTGGGTAATAATAATGGAATGCCCCGAGAATGATTTTTGGCCCCATGAGCACTTAAAAAAAATAGAAATCTTCAGTTTATTGGAACCCACACTCTGAACAGCACTACTTGTACTGTTGATACCTGTGAACAATCATGCCATTGGAAACTGTAATTGCCTAATTATGACTGATGTAGTCATTCTGGTTAGATATGAAGTCCAGCTATGGGACTGTTCTGCCAAATCTGGAGATGGAAATTAGTGTCAATTCTAGTGAGGTCAATGGTACTTATTTTTAGGTAGCCGGAGGTACAGCAACTAGGACAATTTCTCCGTGAATTGGGGACTCTGAGCCCTTGGCCTTTCTCTGCTATATATTTTACACCATCCCACTCAATGTGGATAATTGCTCTTTCAAATGAAGCCATTCATAGATGGCTACCCTAGGGAAATGACAACAAAGGTATTGATTCAGTGTGGTTTTTTCAATGAGCATGGGAATTATATTATTCTTCCGAGCTTCCTTGCAGATTGAAACCATTCCCCTGACCACTTCACTAAGATAGAAGCAGGGGCAGCGTGTTCCTCAGGAATCACACATGGAACCAACAGAGGCACCCAATGTCCCAACGGCTTTCCAGCAGCTCCGCATTACTGTGCTGCTCCCTCCAGGCTTCTCTTATTCCACTGGCTTTTATTTCTATTTGTTTCCTGGAGGGGAGTCTTGCAAGGCAGACTCCCTACATCTTACTGGGAAGACTAATGTATGGGAACAGTTACTTTCGAGCAAGCAAGCTGTCCAACACTGCTGTCTTTGGAAACCTCAAAGGCTAGCAGTTGGGGTTTGCAGAGAGAAAACAAATGCTGTGTAGAAAGTCCTGTTTGGAAGACTACATTTCCCGCATTATGTGCAGTATTTATAGTATTTTAGTGCTTCCACAATGACCAAAATGAGATTGGTCCTACAGGAGCCTGACTGCTTGCAGGCATTCTTTTTTCTTGTTTTAGGTGCACAAGTGTTAGCAAAAAGCCTACTGGGGATCTTCCATAACACGTCCAGTTTAGACGACATCTAGGATGGTCCTACATACTGAATTCTGCATTATAATGGGTAATACTGTATTGGAACTCCAGAGTAGTTCTCTTTGTGTTGTGAACGTTAGATAGTTTTGTCTGGCAGGCACATAGGCAAGACCCCATCTCACTCCAGTCTGATAAAGCTATTTTTGCTATTGATTGCCATGGCAAATGTTTCCATTTTTCCCTGCAAAGTTCCCTTTTCCCCCCTGTTTGTAAACTGCTGGGGAGGTGTGTTAATGTTTTATTTTGGGTTTTATTTTGGTGTCACAGGGAGTAAAAGTTGTGATGGTGGGGGAAGTGCTGCTTTGTGGACACACTGCTTAACTCCGCTGTTCCCTTTTTAAAGGTTATTTTTAAAGAGGCGGATGAGGAGATGCGTATTAGCTCTAAGTTAAATGTGGTTCTAATCATCACAATTCTATCATTATATTTTATTGGGTAAAGGGTGAATCAGTTTCCTACGGTTGCTATAATGAGGTTCAACCAACTGGGTGGCTTAAAACCACAGAAATTGCCCTGACTGGCATAGCTCAGTGGATTGAGTGCGGGCTATGAACCAAAGTGTCACTGATTCAATTCCCAGTTGGGGCACATGCCTGGGTTGCAGGCCAGGTCCCCAGTGGGGGGAATGTGAGAGGCAACCGCACATTGATGTTTCTCTCCTTCCCTTCCTCTCTCTCTAAATATTAATAAAAATAAAATCTTAAAAAAAACCACAGAAATTTATTCTCTCACAGATCTGGAGGCCAGTAGTCTGAGCTCAAGGTAAGCAGGGCCATGTTGTCCTCTAGAGGAGAATCATTTCTTGTCTGTCCCCTAACTTTTGGAGTTGCTAGAAATCCTTGGGATTCCTTGGCTTGCAGCTGCATCATTCATTCTCTGCCTCTGTTGTCCCCCCATGGCCACTGCCCCAGTGTCTCTGTGCCCCAATGTCCCTCCCTGTGCAAGGAATCCAGTCATTGGATTGGGGCCCACCCTAGGTAGTGTCAACCCATCTTTTAACCTGATTGCATCTGCAGAGGTTCTATTTCCACATTATTCTGAGATAATGTGGGTTAGGACTTCAACACTTTTTTTTTTTTGCGGTGGGAACATATAGTTCAAGCTGCTAACAAATGGCAAAAGGGAATGTTTATTTTTGCATTTACTTACAGAAGGGCCCCTTGGGATTGTTATCCATCACATTTAGCAATTTTCCCTAGAAGCCTCATAAGAGATATCAGGATGAATGAGCCTGTTTTACATATAAAGTAAGCAGCCACCTTCCAAGATCATTAAATCTTACTTCAGAGATGAAGAAATGTGTTAGCTCAGAGTCTCAAGTTGCAAAGTTCACAGAGCTAGTGATGAAGGCTGAGAGTGTAATGCACTCTTGCCTGATCCATAGGCCAGGGCTCTTCCTGCTAACACAGGGCAGGTGGGCACTGGGCAAACGATGGATCCAGGGTTACCCAGCGGAGAGGTAGCAGACTGCTCAGATGCTTCTCATCAGACGGGGAATCTGTAAAGTTTCTCCTAGTCCACCTTGTAGCCAGAGACCTCAAACCCTTCTCTGTAAGAAGTGAGAGATATAAACAAATCAAATGAATAACACAAAATCTTAAGCTGTCATCTCTCCTTGGGAACATTTTCATGTTTTAGCAGAACAGCCTGGGCCCCATCCCAGATCTACAGAATCATTATCTCTAAGGCGAGTCCTGGGAAAATCAGTATTTTACAGAGCACCCCAGGGGACTCACATGGTAGGGCATGGTTAGGAAACACTGGAATAGAGAAATCTTGACTTCTAATAGTAAGGAGTAAATATTTATTGAAGAGGTTTAGGTAACAATTAGGTAGAGGTGGTGTAAGGGAGGGTGGGTAAAGTAGAAATTAATTACTCAGTGCCTTCCAAAAAACAGCAGAGTCAGATGCATAATTTTCTACTCTTTGTGCCAAGTTTAAGGTCTGGTGTCTGCCTCAGGAGGAATCCAAAGGAAGCAGGGATTCTGGGCTCAGAGTTCAATACCCCTCTTAGGAGAAGCAGAATAGATTTAAGATTGCTTATTAAGTGCAGGGCCTGGGGCTTTTTGGAGATTGGAGGGCCAATTTTGTAGTAAGGAGTGTATCAGAGAAAATTCTGGCTCAATTTTATTGCCTCCTTTGTTATATTGCATTTAGTCAGTGCTTATGTATTCTCTTTTTCTAAAGAGTTGCTCATAATTTGTTCTGCATCTGAAGTTATAATCTAGTGTCAGTGACAGCCCAGTTGATTACTTTTAAATGAAGGAAGAGGAAAAGCAGAGAAATGGCTAGGGAAAAAGTCTGGAGAACAGATGACAAGATTACAGTGTTTTTGATTCTCTCAAAATAAACACGGTATTGAAAAATGATCCAAAGTCTTTTGCTTGAAAACCACACTACTTCTGAGTAATATTCTATGATATATTTTTTTTTCTCTGAAGGCTGGTGCTTAAAAATTGAATTTGAAAGCCACCTTATGCCAAAGTGTGACATATTATCTTTTGCTGGGCTTTCCTGTGTTTTCTCCTCTATTTAATTTTTACAGATTTAATTTTCATTATTTCCTTTTTTAAAATTAATTTTATTTAGTTATTTTTCAAGTACAGTTTTTTGTCTATTTCTCCCATCCCAGCCTCCCCCGCCCCTTGCTCCCCACCTCCCTCCCATTTCCACCCCCCTTAGTTCTCGTCCCTGTGTCCTTCCTATTTGTTCCTCCAAATCCCTCCCCCTTTTTCCTCTTAACTTCCCTTTCCTCTCCCCTCTGGTCACTGTCCCCTTGTTCTCTATTTCAGTGTCTTTGTTTTTTTTTTCTGCTTGCTTGTTTGTTTTGTCGTTTAGCTTCCTGTTAAAGGTGAGATCATATCAAAGAACCTATGCACCACAATGTTCATAGCATAATTTTTATTATTTCTATATCTTCAGACTAGAAATTCCTTCTTGGTTTCTATCTGAAGGAGATCTCCAGTAAATGGTGACAACTTTTCTTTTATTGCTTCCTATTTCTTTATATCTGCTGCCCCCTTTTCCCAATTTCATCCTGTTTAATGACATTTACTGAGGGTCCTGTACGCCAGCACTGTGCTAGGGCTGTGGTATGAGGAGCCCTGTTAAGGAGCTCCAGGCTGTGAATGAGAAGAACCTGGAAAGGGGTCACTTTGATGCATATTGGAAAGTGATAGTATCATTCGCGTTGTTGGGGGACTCAGGGAGTACAGATAAGGTCACTTGGCCGCAGCTGGGGTGTGGTGTTCAGGGATGCTTAATGGAAGTAATGACACTGGAACTGAAACTTGAAGTATGGGTGTAGGTTAGCTAGACAAGTGATTGGAGTGCGGCATTTTATCTGTATCTACTGGAGGGGGAAAAACTTTCTCTACCATCAGGTTCCGTTGTTGGGCCTGAGAAATAAACTGACAAAAGACAGATTAACAAGAGAAAAGCAGAGTTTTTAGCATGTGCATGGTGCATAGATGTGGGAGAACCCGGTGATGAGTAACTCAAAGGAGTGGTTAGAACTTGGGCTTATGAGGAATCTTAACAAAGAACAATCAATTTGTAGGGAAGTGAAAAGACAACGGAAAGGGGTCTGAGGTTTCCCAGGGCAGCAAAGTGTGGGAAGTTTACTACTGGGAGAAACCAATGGGGTAAATTTGTTTGTCTTGCTGCTGACTTCCTATCTTCCTCATGAAGGTCCCTGGAAGAGGCGGTTACGGTGGTCCTCATTTTTCAGATGTTTTTGCTTTAGTCAGTTAACGGAAGCTCTGGGAAGACTTTTTTCTGCATCTGCTGATTCTGAATTGTCTTTAGTTCAAAATAAGTCTTATTTGGGCTGGCATATTCTGATTCCCTATATGCATATACTCCACCTTGCAATGGATGTGGGGTTAGATGGTCTGCTTCTGCTCCTCTGTAAGTCAAATCCTCCTTTCCTTGCACTCCATCCCGTCCTCTAAGTGCTTCAAGGATCTTGCTCCTGCAGTCAACCATTCTGTTTCCGGCAGTAGCATTTATACTACCTCCTGGGTCTTTTGCATGAACATGCAAATATGGTGCAATATTTTTTTTCTTTGAACAGAATTCCCTTGACCCACATCTGCTCCAGCTACTGTCTCATGTTTCTCTTTTGCAGCCAGACTTCTTATATTTTCTCCACTTTTTGTTTTTTGCATAGCGTACTTCCTGGAGCTCACTGCAATTGAATTTTCATCTTCACTATTTCACTGAAATTACTTTGGTCAAGGTCGCCAACAACCTTCCCAAGTGCCAAAGCGAGTGCTCAGGTTTCACTATCACTTCACTTGATTATAAGCAGCATTTGATATAGTTGATCATATACTCCTTCTTTATATATGTCCTTCACTCATTTTCCCAGATATCACATACTCTTGACTTTTTTTTGTATCCCATTGTCCACTCATTCAATCTCTCTTTTTGAGATTCTTCCTTTTCTTCTGACATCAAAATGTTTCAGTCCTGGTCTTGTCTTTCTTTTATACTCCCCCAGTAATGTGGTCTAACTACCATCTTCGATAACTCTCAAATGTGTATCTCCAGCTATTGGTGTGATAGTAAACGTTTAAAAGCCAGCTCTCTGAGGAAAGTAAAGCCATAATTTAAAGTGTTTATCAAATACCATGGTGTAAATACTCCTACTTTGACAGATTTCAAGCTATGGATGTGATTAACAGTAAGTGAATTCATGAGCTTTGAGTATTTATTACCTTGGTTTTTAATATCATTTATTTGATTATGTTTACCTAATTTAATGTTTGATACTGGTTGTGTTTAACATCTGGCTTGTGATTTTCTTGGAGAGTCAGTATGAGTCAGTACCCTTCTGTCCAGCTGGACCTCTCTCCCTAGTCTTCCTCTATGAAGCACTGTTACCACCATCTGCTTGATATCACCCCCCCACCCCGAAAGCACCATGGGCTTCTCAAATTTAGGTTATTACAAACGACCTCTCTTTTATTTTGCTAAATCATCATTTTTACTTTTAATTTTAGATTAAATTTTTTTCAATTACAGTTTACATTCATTATTATTTTGTATTAGTTTCAGGTGTATGGCATAATGATTAGACAATCATATACTCTATAAAGTGTTCTCCCCACCCGATATTTCTAGTAGCAACCTGGCATCATGCAGACTTATTACACTATTATTGACTATATTCCTTTTGCTGTACCTTATATCCCTATGACTGTTTTATAACTATCGATGTATACTTCTCAATTCCTTCGCCTTTTTAACCCAGTCCCCTAGTCCTTCCATGTAGCAACCATCAGTCTGTTCTGTGTATCTATGAGTCTGTTTTTGTTTTGTTTGTTCAACAAACCTTTGTTTTTTAACTCCAAACCTTTTCCTTTTCTACTTCCCCTTCTTAGTAAATGGCACCTACATCCTTCCAGTTGCACAAACCAAAAGCTTAGAAATCTTCCTTGGTTTCGCACTTATACCGCTTACCCAATCTGAGATAATTCTCATCAGTACTACTTCCAAAGTGTATCCCAAATGACTTTTCATACATCCAGGGCTCCCATTCAAGTTCAAGTCACCCTCATCTCCTTCCCAGAATACTAGTGTGTAGTCTTCTAACTGGGTGCCATGCTTCAACTCTCCTCCTACAATCTAATCTCTGTACAGGGGGCAGAATATAAATTTGATCTTGTCCTTCCACCACCGAGAAGTGCCGAATGGCTCCCACCTACAGACACCCGCATTACACTGTAGGCAGGTGGTGCAGGAGGGAAAAGATAGGGCAGGAGATCACAAGGCAGGGCAGGAAGTCAACCTTTAGGGAAAAAGGATGAGGGTTTTTTAAAAAAAATACTAATTTGGTTTTCTGCTTCATATACGTACATGCGACTCTTTGTTCTAAAGTTTATATTTCTTTGTACATATGCACAGGAAATGACTTAGGATTCATTTGCCTTATTGTTTTACTCAGAATTTGAAAATCAGGTTTTGAGGTCACATTTATTTCAGCTAATATAGTTCATACTTTTGAACTCTATTTCTTTCAGATTTTGTAATATAATTTTTTAAAAGACTTTCATTGGTCATACTTATTTTTTAGCTATGATTTTAACTTCTACAGGAATATATTATTGTGCAATATTTTCAAATGCTAATTTTATTATGTATCAGTTTGGTAGAAGATTGCAAAACAAAACATTAGTCTTGTAACACCTGGCAGCAAATACCTAATTTATTGGCAAACTGAAATGTAAATTTATTGGGCAAAAATAATAATTCTTTATCTGATGTTAAGTCTTGGCCCTGATTACAAGGTGCTTGTAGTCCAACTAGCTAGGATCTGATAAAGTATAGGAAAGAGGCCAATTTACTAATGGAGATTGTAATAATAAATAAGGAAGGAAAAAAGTAGGCTACAAAATGGAACACCCTAAGAGAACAGTGTGTGATATATTCATGATGGTGGAGGGCGTTAGGAATAGTAGCTTTTGGACATATCACAGAATGTTAATTGCATGCAAAGCAATAGCTTGTTTGGTGAAGGGAAGTGTGAATGCTGTAAATAGCATGTTACTAGCTTTACTACTTTAATGGAGGGAAACATTTAACTACATAATTGATATGTATCAAGTGCAATTTATGTATTAGACATTATGCTACTTACACACTTCACATAATCATCAAAATGTAATATATCACCAAAGACTGGAAATAGTAGTTGAAGAAAAGACTAGAATAGTTGAAGAAATAGTTTAATGAAGAGACTAGGATTGAGTCAGATGGGTTATTCAGAGAAGAAAAATCATCCTGGAGAATTTTAAGTAGTAACTTAATGGAGGAAGATAAAATAGTTTTCCAAAGAGAAAATGTCAGGAAACACAGAATAAAGTGATCGGAAATTTGAGAAGCAGAGATTTTGTTTTAGTAGGAGGGGGTAAGTGGATGCGTATTTGGGGATCCTAGCTGCTGGAACACAAACTGCGACCAGTGCCACGGTTCCAATGTCCTATGAGAGGGAAGTATAGGTGCTTCCCAAGGACCTTCACTGGATGCTGATACACAAGTTCTCTGTCAACTTTTCTGGTCTAAACAATACTTCTTTATATTATTTTTGTAAAATAACCAAGGCTTCTTATGATTTTTCTTTCAAGCAAATTATTAAGGGTTATTCAAAATTTCTACTCATTAAAAAATTAGCCCATTCCTGTAGCTTATTGAGGCCTTTGATTCAGTTTTCTACTGGGTTGCACGAGACTGTCACTCAGCGCTGAAAAACAACCAGTGTCCATAGGCATGTGCCTGTCGTTTGCGTTCCCATAAAAATATAGAATCCTGATAAAACTGCAAGGTTGATTTAACATTGTACTAATATAGCACTTAAAAAACTAAAGAAGAAAAGTAATACAATTATCTTACAAGATAGAGAAAAACTTCTCCATCTATTACTGATAAAAATTCTTAGAAAGTTCAGAGCAGAAGGAAAGTTAACCTAGCAAATATTTTTTTTTACTAAAAACCTACAGCAAATATTACACTTAGAAGATGAAATAGTAAAAACCTTCTTTGAAAGTTGAATCAAGATACCGATGTTCACCACTTGTGTATTTTCTTTTTTTTTTTCTCTCCCTCTCCCTCTCTCTCTTTTCAGTATTTTTATTAGTGGTCTGAGACTTCCAAGAAAGATAAGAAAAGAAGAAAAGTATTAGAATATGAAAAGAAAATATATATTTGTAATTATTTGTAGTTTATATAATTAACTACACAGAAAATCCCCACCAATATACAAATTATTAGAATTAATAAGAAGGTTTAGCAGCAATATTGCAATATTGGATATAAGAACGATATAAACCAACTGGCACATTTATATAAAAGGAAAGTAGTTACAAAAATATATGAAAAAAGATACCATTTATAACAGCAATAAAAATGATTAAAGGACTAATGATATAGATTAAATAAAGATATACAAAAGTTCAGTGAGGAAAATCTAGAAAACCTAATTAGAAGGTACTAAAATAGATCTAACTAAATAAAGAAATAGATCATGTTTGTGGGTAGGAAGACCCAATAGCCTAAAGGTTTAAATTCTTTTCAAATATATATATACAATTCGATGCAATTTCATAACAATGATAAACACTAACCATGCAATTAGTTAAGCTGATTCTAAAATTTATATGGAAGAACAAAGGTCAAGAATAGTCAACATATATCTAAGGGAACAAAATAAAAGGGTTTATTATAACTCTTTAGTAATTACAAACGGATGGATATACAGGCCCACGGAATAGTACATCAAGTTCAGAAGCTGACACATTCCTTTAGGGAAATACAACAATGGGAGAGGTGGCATTGCAGATGAATGAGAGCAAACCTATTTTATTAAGTCACCTCAGACCATTTATTCTTTATACAGGAAACATGTAACTGGATCTCCACCTCACACCATATATGAAATTCAATTTCAGGCATAGTTAGGACTTAAATATAAAAAACAAAACTTTAACATTTTTAGAGAATAAATATCTAAGAATATTTTATAGGGTAGGGGAAATTTTCTTAAGTAATCACATGTAATAATCTCAAAATGAAAAGATTGGTGACTCACTTTTGTTTTTGCCATCGTGAAGCCTGTGGAGCCTGTTAGGAATAGGACTTCTACAACAACAAATAGGTCTGGAAGGCTGTGAGGGTACAGCCAAGAGGGGGCCCCCCAAAAGAGATTTGGAATGGGGTCCAGAACTCAGGGTGTCCAGGAAACATTAGAAAGACAAATAAGATGTCCTCACTCCCCCCCCCCCCCAGCCCCAGGTGTGAGTTAGGGAAGGGACAAATGGAGCAGGGCCATTGAGAGCTGTTTTGTACAGCAAAGGCTTTGCAGCTAACCTCTAGAATGGTCATTTAACATATCTATAACCTTTAACTGGTTTCATAGATATGTTAAAAAGCTGTGGCCATGCTCTAAGCCAGGGGGATGGAAGTGACTTTTACCCAAGACATAACTGGGGGCAGGTCCCCTGAGTTACAGTGCCTGCATGAGAGCTTGGAGAAGATTGGCTCCATGCCATGGGGCCATACCTGCCCAGACTCACAATGGCAGCCCAGTAAACTTGAAATAATACAGGACTGCTGGAAGGCATGACCAATTGTAGGAGGAGTCGGAAATGGGGCTGCAAAGGAGGACTGGCACAGGGATTTAAATGCAGACGCCGCAGCCATTGAGAGAGAGCCATACAGTTTTGGCAGAGTGAGGACCCCCTCTTGGCCAGGTGAAGGAGAGTACCATGCAGCTTTGCCAGAGTGGGGACCCCCGCAGCTGGGGGTAGAAAGAATCACCATGTGGCTTTAGCAGAGAACTGCCACTCAGCTTTACCAGAGTGGTGACCTTACCCTCTCCGCAGCCATGTGAAGGAAAGAACCATGCAGTTTTGGCTAGAGTGCAGACCCCTGCAGGTTTGGTAGAAGAGGTCCACGTGGCTTTGGGGTATTCCCTTTGGCCACGTGGCCTGGGAAGCAGGAGAGACTTTGTCTGGAAGAAGGGTGAAAGAACTCTTTGCCAGTAGACCATGAGAAGATGCCACATGTGGATTAATTAAAGATCCTGCTTGGATGGCGACCCATTGGACAGTGCCAGTGGCCTGAAACACAGACGTGTGCTTCTTTTCTTGAGTTACGGTACCCCAAATTAGGGCAGGGGGAGAAGGAAGCACTGTGTGCTTAGGTGGATATCCTAAAGAACTGATATTTTAATGAAGACATTAGATTACTACTTTAAATCTGTGTAGAATTAAATAAACATTTCCTTTCCTTTTCACAAATCTCTGGCATTGAAAGATGTCTTTCCAATTGGCGACAGATGGTCAAGCCCAGTAGGTGGTCCAGACGGTATTAATATACCATCCTCCCGAGTTTAGGCTCCGGTGTGTTTGTTCTGTAACAGTTTTTGGCATCCTTGGGTGGGCCAAATATTGCCCACCTTGGACCTCTGTAACAGTCCAAGGCCATTTTTGCCTCTCGAGTATAAACAGGGTCTGATGCGGACACTGTGTCTTTATGGATGAAATGAGACATTCACACGGACCACTGAGTCCAGTGGAGGAAAAGGGACAGCATGGCTTTTCTCTCAAGGGGAGCAAAAACTGTGGCCCTTGCTGTAACTGGCCTTTATTGGATTTCTCACACATCAGGTGATGGTCCTCATTTATTATGCACTGGTTGCTTTAGGTGGTTACTTTTTTACAGAAAACAAAGGAGCCAGTGCTGCTAATCACATCACAGAAGAGGGATATTTGCAAATGAAAAGGGCAAAAGTGGATGGATCAGTTACACTGGTCCTAGGAAGGTTAAGCATGGATTTTAGGAAGTTATTTTGCAGTAAATGTTTGCCACAAATCGGGGTGACATTGGTTAATAAAGTTATACAGGTTTCGGGTGTACAATTCTATAATACGTCATCTGTGCATTGTGTTGTGTGTTCACCACCCCAAGTCAAGTCTCCTTCCATCCCCACATATCCCCCCCACCTTCTTCTACCCCCCTCCCCCTTTATTCCACCCCCTAAAGGAACATGATACTCATCAGCATCCACTCT
The DNA here is from genome assembly GCF_021234435.1 of Artibeus jamaicensis. Classification (NCBI taxonomy): domain Eukaryota; kingdom Metazoa; phylum Chordata; class Mammalia; order Chiroptera; family Phyllostomidae; genus Artibeus; species Artibeus jamaicensis. Next base: position 13,293,004 of record NW_026522056.1, on the reverse strand, counting down.
CATTTCTCCCCACCTCCAGCATCCCCAGTCCTATGCACCCACTGTTCTACTTTCTGTCTGTAAATTCGTCTATTTGGGACATTCCATATCAATAGAACCACATTCTATGTGGTCTTTTGTGTCTGTTTCCTTTCATTTGGCATAATATTTTCGAGATTCATCAGTGTTGTAGTATATACCAGTACTTCATTCTTTTTTATTGCTGAAAAATTTTCTGTAGATATACCCACGTTTTCCATTTGATTGTTTTTTTTGTTTTGGCTGCTATCTACTTTCATGTACCCATTTGTGTGTGGACATATTCTTTTATTTCTGTTGGACTCACAAGAAGAATTGACAGGTAATATGGTGACTCTATATTTAAACAGAGAACTGCCAGATTGTTGTCCAAAGGGACTGCACCACTTTATATTCCCACCACCGGGATCCTAATTTATCCACACCCTCATGGACACTTATTATGTATTTTAAATTATGGCTTTCCTAGCAGTTTTGAAGGGGTATCTCACTATGGGTTTAAATTTCATTTCCGTGGTGGCTAAGGATATTGAGCATCTTTTCATGGGTATATGGACACTTGTAAAAATGTCTATATATCTTCTGAGGTGAAATATAAATTCTTTTCATAAATACAAATTTTTAGGCAAGCAGAATAAATATGAGAAGGAAAATTTTTAAAAAGTTTATATAGACAATTCTTTAGACAAACTTGTCTGTGAATGGCAGAAAGGAAGGGAGATAACTATAAAAATGAGAGTTGAGCAAAGAGTACAAATACTTTGATTCAGCAGTTTTTTCATGCCATAGAGATAACTGTAGTTCATGGTCACACAGTTTCAGGGGGCACCAAGTCAGGTAGACAAAGTGAGGAACAGTGATGGGAAGAACGAACTTGGGATGAGATTTGAGTGTATCACAAAATAGAGAATGATCAAATGATAGCGTTACCTTGTCTGGCTGGGTAAATATCGGTACTACATTCTCTTAGGCTCAGAAGGAAAGCAGAGGCCATTAGATAAGCAGGTTTATTCCCCTGTGAATCAATGACTCTGGCCACTCTTTGGTTCCCTCTCTACCCAGCGATCCTACTGCTCCACATTCCAAGAAACTAGATAAAAAGGGAAAAAAAAAAGGAAAAGCATCTCAACTCATTTTAAAGTCAAACAACTCACAAAAGAACCCCTCAAGAGCATGTTAATGTAAATACAGTTTGTATTAAACCACTTTGCTTGAACACACAAAAAGATCTTACTGAAATGAGTTTACTTTAAGAAAACCACGTATGAATTATTTAAATAACTGAACCAATGAAGGGTGAAATTAAAATAAGTGTATTCAAATAAAGATATGCAGTATAAGTAAAGATAAATATGGTTCAAAATCTGAGTTTTAGAAAAATTATATCTGTATGTAATACCACTATCCAAATGATCTCAACTGAGCTCTTGTTCTTGTGTCTTAAGGTGTTAATGTGTAATGATAAAGAACAATAGGACAGATAAAAGCTCTTTGATTTGGATGTGTGGAGGAAGTCCAAGCTATGGGAAGTACCGTGTGACCTTCACCGTAGATACGCGCCCATGCTGGGATGAAGCTGTTGCCTAAATTTCCATCCCTCTGTCTGTGTGCCGGGCATGGGGCTCTGTAGGTCACACTTCTCTTTCACCAGCCGGCTCCCTGTTAGGCTCTGCTAATTAAAGGATGCTCTAATAGAGACTGCTAGAGGCTGACTGGAAGTCGGAAGGAGCAAGAAGGGACACATTTCCTGTTTGCTTCCTGCTCTGTCCCAGCGTTTGTTTCTCACCCCGGCAGCAAGAGTTTGTTCTGGTAGCAACCGCTGGTTCCGGTTTGTAGTTTTGGCAACAGTCCTAGACCTGGTCTCACTATGGTGTCGTACAGACACCAACACCAGCCAGCAAGTGCCCCTTCCTGAGCTGTGGCCCCAAATCTGAGAAGTCGTTTAAGCTTCTAATTGTGTTTATTTGAACCTCTTCCCTTTGGTCTCACCCCTAGGGGTGATGGCTGCTTCCTACAGCTGTCTATTCTATGATATTTTAGCATTCCCTTTTGCCTTTTTGATTTTTCAATATCTAGCTGGTTAACAATTCTTTATATTAAGTTATCTTTGGAAAAAGAACTAGTGTGGTTTCTATTCTATGTCTTAATGGGCCCTTACTGTGTGACTCATTTAGTTTCTCAGAGCACAGAAAAAATAGTATTATTTTAATACACTTTGGTATGTGTTAGCTAAGTTAGAGATTTTGTTTACCCGTTTGTCAGTGGAAATGACCCGTCATTGCCTTTCCCGGTACTGTCTTTTTTCTGGTTTTTATATTGGGCTGTGTTAGTTTTGACGTATGAGCTAGGGAGCTCATTATGTTTTTTAATTAATTAATCTTTATGAAGACTTTTTTTAGACCCATTTAAGGTTCATAGCAAAACTGAGGGGAAGGTACAGAGATTTCCCATGTATCCTCTGGTCTCATATACTCATAGCCTCCTCTATTATCAACATCCCCTACCAGAGAGGTATATTCATTATAGTCAGTCAGCTTACATCAATACATTGTGATCAATCAAAGCCTATAGCTTACATTGGGGCTCACTTTTGGTGTTGTACACTCTGTGGACAAGTGTATAATAGCCTGTATCCACATCGTGATGTCATACAGATTATTCTCCCTGTCCTAAAATTGTCCCTGTGGCCTACCTATGCCTCCCTCCTCTTCCCGGGCAATTACCAATTTGTTCATGGTCTCCATAGGTTTTACCTTTTCTGGAATGCCATATAGTTGGAATAATACAGCATGTAGCCCTTTAAGATTATCTTCTTTCACTTATTATATGTTTTGAAATATTTCGCATAAATTGGAATTATTTGTTCCTTGAAGGTCTATCGCATTCAACTGTAAATCCAGCCAGGGCTGGTACAATTTTAACATAGTTCTTTGACTGACTCCTTAATCTGTGGATCTATTTTTTATACTAACCTATTTTCTCAGACAGCATTTGCAAGTGGTAAATAATGTCAATCTTTCTCTCTCTGTTACTTCTGTAAATTGGAAATTCTGTATTATTTATCTAGTTAGTTTATATTTCCATAGTTATTTTCTCCTTAATCTATTTATATCTTCTATTTTTTTGTTGAACCAATTTTGAGAATTTTTATTTTTTAAAAATAGTGTCCATTTCCATCTAGATAAATAATGTAGTATCTTTTTATACATTTGAAAATTCAGCTATATTTCCATTTTTTCTTTGCAACATTGTTAATTTACATTTTATCTTTTTATAAAATTATACTTCCCAAAGTTTGAAAATGGTTGATTTTTCCAAAAATTACCTTTTGGTTTTATTGATAAACTTTGTTGTATTTTCTGATTTCATTAATTTCTTCTTTAACCTCAATTAATTCTGCCCTAATTTACTGAGCGTTTTCTTTTCAAGTTGAAAGCCTAATGTAACAATACCCAGCCTCTCTTTGTAAAACATCACTTTGGTCTAACACTGTGGATCGGTCCTCATTTTCTTGTTCTCACACTCACAATGGTTCCGTACAGTTTGTGATTTTCATTGTGTTCCCCCCTTGACCTAAGAGTAATTTTGAATGCGACTGAAACTTTTTACTTATTTAAATTTCTTGTGTGTGTGTGTGTGTGTGTGTGTGCAGGAGGGATGTGTTAACACTTTCATTGTGGTTATTAATTTTTAAATTTTTGTCTTGTCCTTGGTGGTTGCCATGATTTCCACTTTTGAGAATGTGTTGAAATTTCCCTTGGGGCTTCATAACGCATGGTATATTTTTGTCCACGTGTGTTTGACAAAGAAGGTACAGACTTGAAATGCTATGTGTGAGAGTGTCCAGGTTCTATGCCTTTCTGTTTTATCAGTTTTGATAGAGCTTTGATTAGCATCTTCCTTTAAAATTTTTTACTATTCAAATGTATTCATACAACTTTTCTATACAAAAATTTTGGAGCTATTTTATTTGTTCCTTAGAGATTTATAAGTATTGTGAATTTCCCCTGGAATCTTCTTTTTATTAAGGAATCATTTAGTATTTTTGCACTAAGTTTTTCTTTGTCTTATAGTTTTGTTATAACTTGTCCAATGTGTATTTTCCCATATTGTTATTTTAGGTTTTGCTGTGTACTTTTATCTTAAGTATGTCAATTATGAACACTTTATAGAAAGTTTTAAAAACCTAACCTGTAAGTACAGTTCTTTAAGAGATGAGTTTAACCCTAGTAAGTTATTATAATTAAGGATTTTATTTAAGTTTCACTTGCTATTTTACTTTGTTTTTTAATTGCCTCCCTTGCTATATATTTCTCTTTATCTTCTTTTTCCAGCCTTTTATTAGATTGAGGGGTTTTTTCCCCCTTTCCCCCCTCACTCTAATGGTTTGGAAGACAATTTTGAGTAATTATGCCAAAATTTTTATCATACAAACATATATTTTCTTCTAAGTTTAATTTTTCAGAAACATAATCTTCCCTATTAATTAGGTTCCTCTCCACATTTCTTATTTTTACATAGTGTGGAATTTTTGTTTGATTGCTGTTGTGGTTTTATTGTTCTGTCCTATCAACATGTTTAGATAACTCTCAGTGATCTTCTGTTGTGTTATTCATTATTACTTTTTGAATCCCATTTTTTCTTGTATTTTTTCTTTTTCCTCTTTCTTTTTATTCTCTTCCCATCCCCTACCCACTGTAACCTCTAGTAGTTTTTTTCAGACACCATTTGCAAGTGGTAAATAAAGTCAATCTTTCTCTTTCTGTAACTTCTGTAAGCTGGGAATTCTGTATTATTCATTTAGTTAGTTTTTATTTCCATAGTCAAAATTTCAATCTCCTCAATGTTTCATTAATTTTATTTAAGGATGATACAAGAGGTCTGTCCGGAAAGTATTCAACCATGCAATATGAAAAATAGAGACATTTATTGAAGAAGATACAAGATACAAGAAACATGGTACATAGGACAGTGACACCTCAGCCCCCTTCAAAGTAACACCCTAGGATTTCACACAGTCTCCCACTCCCCATCAGCTGCCTCGTTGTATTTCATAAGACCGAATCTCATTGACAGACTTAACTCTCTTCCTTTTCAAGGCAATTTTAGTTTTGGGAAAAGCCAGAAGTCTCAGGGCACCAAATCTGGGCTGTAGGGGGACTGGGTGATTTGATGTTTCACCAAAAAACTTTATATGAGTCATAATGTATGAGCAGGTGTGCTGTTGTGATGAAGCTGCCAGTCACCAGTTGCCCTTAGCTGTGACCTTATGAACCATCCGAATAGTTTTTTGTGGAGGAATGTTCAAACTTAATGCAAAATTTGATGCAGGCTTGTTTCTCTACTGGTTCAATCATTTTGAATGTGACAGCTACACAGTACATATGCTCACTGAATGGTGCCTACTGTCCCCACTGACTAGTAAAGTGACGTAGTCATTGTTCACACATGTGCATACAGTCCACTCTCCTTGGTTGCCAGGTTACATGGGTGCCATGCAAACCATTCTCATTATATTAACGAAGGCTGGACTTTTTCCATATAGACTTCATACATTCTCTTGTTTCTTTTGGGAAATAGTATCTGTAATGATCAAACATCCTGTACTATTCACACTTGAATTTTTTTTCTCTTTGCATATAAACTTCTCTTCACTGGATTTCTAATTGCTCTGTCATGGTACTGGTGTTCTTTAAATATTTGATGAATCCTGCACATCTCTGCAACAGAAATTCTCTTTCAAACCCAGAAAAGGCTGCATCTGCTTATGCAAGCTGCTTGACTGGAGGCTCAGGACCATTTCTGAGTGGGAGAAGAGGTAGACAGAGCTTCGTCTGGAGCTCACCACTGTCCCAGGGGTTGATACCACCGTGTCCCGCTGCCCAATCTTCTGTCGCCTTTTGCCCACCTCAAGGAGGATTTTTTTGTTTCTCTTGCCTGGCCCTTGGGCAGTGGAAGAGGGCAGGGTGGGCTGGGAAGACTGTGTGCTGGATGCTCACTGGCCTCCAGCATCTGCCGCCTTCAGACCCAGGACACCAGTGCTTCTGCTGTCTTTTGCAGCTTCCCTCTCTTGACAGCCTCTTGGGCTCTGTTTTCCACATTTCATGGAGTCCTCCTAGTGTCTCGCTTCTTTGTTTTCCACACTTCAGATGAATTTTTTATTACATTTTCTATAGTTTCTGGCCTATAAAGGGATTTATGCAAAAAGGGGACGTTGGGCTGTACCCTCAGCCTACCTCCTGAACAGAGACTACACTCACTTCTTCACATAATTTTCCTTATGAAAAAAATAGCAACATCCAGTAGTCTGTTCATCCTCCCTGTATTGTTTTAGTTTTGACTCTGCTTTTGCGTTTTAACTGGCACTCACAAGCATAAGGGTGGTAGCTAGTATTACATCAGTCACCTAAGAGCTACTTAGCACTCTAGTTTTTAGTTGTTTATACACTCTGTATTTTCATCCTATGTTCTCACATTCCAGAAGCTACAAGATAGATCTAGGGCTATATCTATGTATTTTTAGTCTCAGAGAATATTAACACAGAGAATAAGTACTGGACGACTTTCTCATTTGTTTGTCGACTGGAGTGTTTTTTTTCTGTCATTCAACCAAACAAAGGTGCAAAACTACAAAAACATTTTTGCAGAGAAGGTAGACCTATCCAAGCAGTGTTTTTAAAGTGCGAGGTCTAACTTGCTCACGTTATATTGTGTTCTGAATGTTCCCCTAAATGATATTGACACTGACGAGAGACATTCACTAATGATCCCGAGGGAGCTTTGCTGATTAGGCTCGAATATACAGCCTCCGTGCGCGGGGCTCAGAAGGCTGGTTCAAGCCTCCCTGGAATTCAATGGGGGCTTTTTATTCAATGGCCTAGCAAGAAAGATTCACAGAACTTGCTCTGGGCTGATCCTCTGACATACCAGCATTTAAATAATCTGTGAAGTGTCGGTGGGTGGGTGCTTTTATTCTAGGAACCTTAATAGATTGTTAAGTGGGTGTTTGCCTCCACACACACCCACCACAGATCTTCACTGTCCCGTGTGACTCTTTTCTCTCTCAATTTTAAAAATGCTTCAGAGGAAGAGATTAGATAATATCCATTTCAAAGCCTAATATTCCATGTGAAGGGCATTATGTCCAGTGCCTCATCTCCATATTTTATGCTTCAGGATAAACTTAGTTCTTCTATTCTTTCCTTAGTGGCTAGAATAATAATCACTACTAGTCTTGGGCATTGCTTCTTATAAATATAATAATGTACATGAAAGTTATCTGTGAACAATAAAGCACTATGCAAAAAAATAAATATTGTTTAATGCTAATATCATTAGTATAATACCATGTTACTGGCACCATTGACTTTTAGGAGTTTAAATTAAGTCCTTTAAAATAAAGTTTTAAAGGATTTAAGTTAGATGCTGGGTTTCTGTGACTACTGTACCCTGACTGTCACAGGATTCCCAAGAATGCATGATCTAAGGTAGAAATTAGCACGTGGGGGGCATCTATTAGAGAATGTTTTGGGGATCAACACTGTGTAAAGGAAGAGAAAGAAACAGGATTTGTCAGAGAGAAGTAATGTGCAATACAGCTTCAGTGCAGTTCCTCAAGTGATGCTGCAAAGAACTTAGAAGATGGAATGAACTTCAACTTGTCTTGAACTGGACTGAGAGAAATGGCCTTTAACCTTTCATGTCTGTGGGTTATTGAATAATGCAGGCTGTCCTAGGTAGGGGCAGGCGACGAGACATTGGGTGAAGCAGCTCTCTTTTGCTGAGGCAATTCCCAGGTGGGAGTGACCGCCAAGGGCTGTTTGCAGGTGCCATTGAGTGGCTAATGGGTAGAGTGCCTTTGTTTCTGAAAGGGGGGTCTGGGTGGCTCAGCGTAACATCCTCCACAGATGATACACGTTAGAGTTAGCTTGTCAATTTCTGCTAGAAAGCCTCCCGCTGCCTTTGGCTGGGATTGTGTTGTAATTATTGATACATTTAGGTAGAAAGGATATATTAACAATATTGAGTCCTTTTTCCCATTAATATGTTATATCTCTATTTAGCTCTTCTTTAATTTTGCTTAGTAATATTTTGTAGCTTTCAGTGTACAAACCTTAAGTACATTTGGACACATCTTTCCTTAAGTATTTGTTGTATTTTTTGATGCTATTTTAAATAGTGTACTTAAATTTTCATTTAAAAATGTGTACTGCTACTATGTAGAAGTACAATGATTGATTTTTGTATATTGGTCTCTTGTATTCTGATAATTTGCTAAACTCCCTTATTAGTTACAGTGGATTTTTTTCAGTACGTTCCTTATAATTTTCTATGTTTGTGCCCACATTGTCTATGAATAAAGACAGCTTTACTTCTTCATTTCCTTTTGTTGCCATACTGCATGGCTGGGAGCTGCAGTACCATGTGGAACAGAGTGCTGGGAGCAGACATCCTTCCCCTGTTCCCAATCTGGTTGAACAGCGCTCAGCCATTTAGTAAGATGTTAACAAATTATTGCAGGCGAATTGACATTCTAGAGTAGCAACATGAAGAATAACTGTTAAGAGCCAATTGCTTAGTTAAAGTCCTATACTAACTTTAGCTGCATGAATACTGGATAGGACCATTTGGAACAAGTTGTAAATGATTCCCTATATGCAAGCTTTGAAAGAGAGCAGGTTTCACATCAGTATGGAAACGTTTTCTCCAGAGTGATGATGGGATAACCAATCTTTTAGTATTCAGAAGCAGCATAATGTCCTGCAAAAACAATCATGTGGAGGAAAATCGAGTAGCTCTATCAGACAGTCATCACTTATATTCGCTGATATTCATTGAAGCGAGGGTTCACGCATAGACTAGTCTTCAGATAAATTTGTCTGGGATAATTTTTTTTTGCCCAGCTCCCTTTGGAGGGATGTTGACACTTTAACATTAAATTTATGGATGTATTGCATATTTCAGTGATATCCAAAAGCCAGCCAGTGAGGCAAGAAGTATGAGCATACTTGTACACTGATTTCTTCCCACCTCTCCCAACCCACCGCTGTCTATACAGTATATCAACTTCCTCTTAAAATCCCCCTCAGTTAATTCTGACACTGTTCCAATTGTGCCCAGAAACACGGCTGCTTACATCATAGACCTGCTTCCTTTTTTCTCATTGGGGTCTCACTTGCTTTGGCTGGTACCTGAAATCCCTGAAAACGTCAGTGTTTCTGCAGTGGGTACGGTAAACTGATTTTTCTGGAAAGGTGTCCAGTAGGCGCTGACTTTGTGAAGGGCTTTGTCACTTATGCCCTAGAGTATCAGTGGTCATGGTCATGGCCTTACGTTGTTTTATATGAAGTCAGCTCATTCAGCCTGTCCCCATCCCCTTTCCCTTCACAGGGGTCACCTGAGGAGAGTGGAAATTCTTTGTGTGCCATCTTGCTGCTTAGCTGGTCTTCTCCAACCAGTCCTGCCATGAAGAGGCAAACATTTTCTTCCTTTAGTCAAAACAGTAAAACCGCCATGCGTACTAATCCACCTAGTAACCGGTGAGAAAGAAATGCATTTGGTGGCAGTTGGAAACCTGGCCACACAGCAACAACTCCACGGAGTAGAGTCAGCCAGTTTGTGGAATCGCTCCAACAATCAATTACTGAAGGCTTGTAAAGTGTTGCTAGGGGGCATATTGAAATGAATATAGGTGAAAGAAATGTGATTTTCTCAATGCCTTGTCTTTAGAGCAGCTTCTACTTCACGTGGCCTTTTGTCTTTTTATTGTGTTTTCCAATTAACTAAAACCCAGCTCATTATTTTCCAGGCACAAATATTTGTTCATTATATTTAAATGCATAAACATTTGATGCCTGGCAATTAGCAGTGGACATTTGACTGCAAATGGAGTCCAGCTGATTGTGACATTCTATGCAAATGAGGAGTGCTGAATCAAATCGTGTGCACTGAGAGTCCCACTCAAAAATCACACCTTCTGAAAACTCAAAACTGTGCATTCAATGGGATAAAATCACCAATGCTAAGAATGGTATTTAGAGGATGACGAGCAACATGAGCATCTTACAAATATCCAATGTGATCATCCTTTGAATAGTTCTGAATCCTTTACTTTCAAGCACAGTATTGTCTTGTGTCTCATTTTTAGTAAATTGGAAAAACAAAAGCTGGAACAAACAAAAGCACTGCCTCATTAGTTTATCATCACTTCTTAAGTAAATATAAAAGTTATTAGTTATTTATAATAACCGGAAGTATAATAATAAAGAGATAGATTTTCAATCATAACACACTTCTCTGAAATTCTCTGCTCATTTACCAAATGGGGAATTTTGATAAATCAATCAGTTAAAAATTTTTAAAGATTTAGTTTGCTTCAATTCTTTGGAAATTAATGAGCTGATCTGGCTCATAACATATAAACATGAGTATACATATTTCATTCATCCATAACATTTTGGCAGCAATACAAATATAAAAGGTTTAATTCACTATTTCTTTGCTGCCTCAACTAGAGGTTTTAAGCCTATTCCTTCAAGCTGCCACTGCATGACTCATATCAGAAAATATGAGAAATCAACATCTTAAAATAACCTGAATTGGTTAACAGTAGGGTGGAACGGTATCTCACAAAATGAAAGCTTTCTATTAGCTCTAAAAACAATGAAACCATCGTGGGGCCAGAAGTCTTTAGTGGAGCTGGAGAAAGATACCGTCCCCAGTCTGGCTGTGGCTTTCATGCCGAGAAAAATGGCTCTGCCCAGATCGGATGGCAGTGACCCTCTCATGTCCTGCGTTTGCTATTATCCACATTCAGTCCCTGTCTCATGTCTGCTGATTGGTTTCATATCCTCCTCCCTCTTCTCTTCCGGTTGAAATTGGAGCTATTTTTCAAGGTCTAGCTCAGGTCTTTCCTCTGAAGCCTTTTCTGAGCCTCCCAGCTTGATTGAATCCCTTCTTCATCCTACCTCCCGACTGTAGCAGTCATTTGACTCTTTAAGCATATGCTACATTTTGTCTGGTTGTCTTAGGTTGAAAAAAAAGTCTTTTAGTGCATGGCTGGTTGTTTTGTGCTTGTATAACTCAATAATTTGTGCAGGGGAAATTATTACGTGTTGATGGTCTAAAGCCACAGACCATAGTCCTTTTGCTCCTGGAGGCCTGGTTTCATTGGGACATAAACACATCCAGTAAGGTCCACTCTAATTTGTGTCGTCACAGAAATGGTTTTGGAGTCAGATAAACCTAAGTTCAAACCCAAGGTCCACTACTTTATTCTATGTGAATGTTAAGCGAGTGTCTTAATTTCTCTAAGCATTAATTTGCTCATTCAGAAAGAAAGGGAAAGTTTTTGTTTACAGGGTGAAATTAGATAGCTTCTCTAATAGGAACACTTAGCATGGTTCCTGGCACATGATTACCACTAAATAATGGAAACGATTAGCTTTATAAATGCTATTGGTGGTGAGGCACAGTGGTCGCTCAGTGGCACTGGTGGGTGGGGAAGGAGGATTGCTTGAGGAGTATAGAAGCTTGTGGAACTGATCAGCCAGTAGCCAAAACTCACAGGGTCCAACACAATGTGAACTCACGCTTCATATAGGTCAGTGTTAGGAGGGAGTGAAGTCTAAATGAAACCTGGACTAACAGGAGCCTCTAGCAGTAGTCACGTTAGAAGTTTGGCATCTGAGTACAGTCCTTGTTTTGTGTGGTCTTTCTGGTTTGGATTAGCACGTTGGACAGTAGCTGAGGTTTCCGATAATAGGTCCAGTTTTTCTGACACTGGGTTAGGGACAGGCAGGGATTCAGGTGCCCAGTCAAGCAGATAATGGTTTAACGATTTGTTTGTTCAATGTTAATGCTTTTTGTTCCAGCAAGGCCAAAAGTCCCTCTGCCTCTTTTGTTTGTAGAGTCATCCATATTCCTGGTTACCGTTTTCTCTTCTCCGTTCTCTCACCAACCCAGTGCTAAAGGGCTTCCTTAGCCACAGGTCCACCGGAATCTCTCCCGTGGCGAGCATTCGTGACTTCTTATCTCTGAGTCCATGGATTTGCCCTTCTCCCGACAGCACTCAACTCACTTAACCGCCTTCATATTCCTGAATTATTTTTCTCTGTTTTTGGCTGTTTTAGACCAGTTATACTCCCTTGGTATTCCTTTTCCCTTTTTGGCTTTTCTCACTTTTTTTGGGTTCCTCTTTCTTTTATACTTCAAGCATTGGTATTCCTCAAAATTCTAAGTACCTCCTTTCTTCTAAGTCTACACACTCTCCTTTATCAATCTTTCCTGTCTTATCAAGTAGTGTTCATGAGTTCACTGACTATCTTAAGATTAAAAGGCTTCTAAACCTCTAGTGTCCGTTCCCATTTTTGCCCTGAGCTCTGACTTCATCAGAAGTCTGATGAACTATTAGACATCTCAAATGTCATGCAAAACAGAACTCTTCACTTCGAAACTCTCCAAATTTGTTTTTTCTTTCATGTTCTTTCTCTCAGAAAATGACATTACCATTCACTGTGCTGATATTTGAGTAAAACCAATGTCCATCCTCACTGACATCTCATTTTTTCTATCCAATCAATCACAAATGCCTACTTCCTGCATCCCTGTTCTTCTGGATGGATGCGTCTTGGTTTGTCCGCCATGTGGTGGACTACAGTACTTAGTTAAAAACTCTTCTCTTTTTTTTCCATTTACCTGTTGCCAACAGCTTGATCAGTTTTGCCACATTTATTTACATGTAAATCTAGAAAATGTACCCATAAAAACCTTTTGTATTTTGAAACAACATAATCAGAGATTCTAATTTTTTTTCTATAGTGAACTGAGCATGCTGTTAATAATGGTACATGGGACACCATTTGGGTTATAGTGACTAATATGCGTACTTATTATAATCCCAATGTCAACAGAGCTTCTAGTACTACTTGCAGTATTCCTGCTTGAAATGATACTCATAATAAACTTTACTGTTTATGAAAGTAGCAATTGCGTATAATTTAGAGTGTCAAACAAGGCTTAAAAGTTTGTAATAAAAACACCGGGCACAGTATCATGCCTTGGTTATGAATCCCAAGGGCATAGAGTAGCGTGAACCAGTTAACCAATCCCAGGGGAAGATGTTACTAGTAAAATGACCCTTGAATAGTTAAAAATCTGAGCTATTCTATGCTAAGTCACAGTGTTTTCCTAATCCTCAGAGGAGAAAAGGTCATTAATACACTTCGCTGAACTTTTAAGGCTTTTCTCATATATTTTTTCATATCCTTTTGATGCTTGCTTGTCTGTAGTGGGATTAAAGTAAATGATGATTTCTAATTTATTACAAAATTGCATTTTTCATGGTTTTAAACTTGTCATTATTTCATGCTGTTTTCTGTGCGATCACTCTAGGAATTCCCTCTGTGGAGAAGCAAGGGAGGCTGAAAAAAGAAGTCTCAGGGCAACAGATACTTCTGGGAAGAGTCTAAGCCAGGGAGAGAGGAAACAAGATCGAGGCAAACTGGTGGGTGATCCAAAAGGGAAGGGGATGGAGTGGGAAAAGAAGCTCCTAAACGGGAAAAGACAAGATGCTTCACAGTGAAATCTGGCTCCTGAGAACAATTTATATACTTCCTATTGCTGTTGCATTAACTCAGGAATATTTTGCTTTTCACTGTTGCTATGGAGGCATAACAGAAAATGTAAACTTGCTGGTACAAAACAAGAAGTAATTTACATAAATGGCAGAAAGACTGGAAAGAAATCACATTCATTTTGTTGTTCTTATAAGCTCTAATTCTCCATGATTCTTCCCTGTGCACAGACTATTTCTTAAGAAAAAACCTTGGTGATAATATTAGTGTCACATCAGCATATGAAATTAAGTGATCAATGGGCAATATAAAACAGGCCAGCACAGAGTAAATTTTGTAATATTTTAAGTCACATTGATGAGACACTTGATAAGAATGGGATTTGCTTTTGCTCTGGCATCATCATTTGTTTTGAGAAAAGCTGGAAAACAAATAACATAATTTGCATAATGAAACCTCTGAGAGTAAATCGCTGTCATTCATCAGAGGTATCTGTACCATTTTGACTTACAGTTTAAATTCATTCAAGTTTATTTCTCTCCTTACCCTAACTAAACAATGCTTTTGATTTATTCTTGCCATCTAGTGTCATATAAAATAAAGTGTTCAACTAGGAAGAGAAACGATTTGTCAAGCAGAATCTATATTAAGTGAAACATTCTCTCTGATATGTTTTTAATTTGTTTTATTCTCATTTTGCCATTGTAATTTTCCCACCTGCCAGTAGAGATAAGGGACGATTTCCTTCTTGTTCCTTTGGCTCACCAAAGCCCCACGCTCTGTTTGTCAAGGAGCGTCCGCCCATCTCCAGCAGGAGAAATGGGAGTCGGCTCAGAAAGGTGACCCTGCAGTGGGACTCAGCCAACAGGTCTGACCATCCGCAAGTCAGTTAACAAGCTTTCTGTTCCTGAGCACCTGTCGCCCATTCATCAAACATTGTTCTAGGGCCTGTGGGGAACCGTAAGAGAAGCACAAGACCATGTCGATATGTGGGTTGATGAAAGCTAGTGCTAATTCTGGCCACTCCGAAAGCTTCATGTGTTTTCTGAACCTTCCCTTTCCTTCCTCCTGTGGCAGGCATTTTTTAATAGAGCTCATGGTCCACAAGAATCCTTTGGATAGCATTCAAGTGGTCTTTAAAAATTCCATCTTTTTGATTATTAATCACAAACTGAGGTTTAAAGTTCCTTCAGTTACATGTGTTGGCAAAAGCCACAGTAGTATTAAGAGCGCCTATGACCTTGTCATCAATAGAAACTACAGGTATTTTCATGCCCCATTACAGTTGCTGCAGATATCTGGAAATACATTTATGCTGTCTCGTGATTTGAACATTGAAGTTAACATTAGACTTGCAGCTAGAGTTTTTTATTTAATGAATTAATGTAGAAGCACATGTATCATTAAGTCACAATTTTTCTTTGATATTTTTATGATTGTATTTTAATTGTCTTTTGTAATCCTACATATTTTCTTTTGTACAGGATAGGGCAAAAGTAGGTCAACTGAGTTCATTCTTGTATTATTATTAACTATTGAATAATTTTCCATACAAAAACCTGTGAGCCTACTTTTGCTCCACCCCCCGTGTATTATAAACATCAGTCTACGTGGTTCATAGACTTCGCCAGATAGCCAAAGGGATCAGTGACAGAAGCAAAGGTAAGAATCCCTGTTGATGGTGATCAGATTTGGTAATTTTTTAATTTGCTCACACTTCTAACAGAAAAAGAAGAAAAAATGGGAGGTTAAATTTAAAGATTTTAAAGCAGCTTTCTGTATTGAGGCTTCTGACTTATGAAGGTTTTACATTTTTCTTTATATATTCTATGCTGATAATTGAGAGCTATCTACTAACTCTCTTGAGGAATCTTTCTCTCTTGTTGTTAACTAAATCTCTTCTCTAATCTGTTGTAACCTTATTATCTTCATTTGCTGGATAGAGATAAGCAGACCTACTTTGCTGCTGTTGTTTTATGTTTCTGTGTGCGGGTTATATTCCTGGTTTATTATAAGGTCTTAAGAAATACTGAATAAATTTAGTCAAATAAGAATATATTTACAGGCAATTAGAAAACTCAAAACACATTATGCAAATGCCATGAATTATTATTATTGATGTTATGTCATAATATGCTGAGTAGTTGACAAATTTAAAAGAAAATTCTTGTCTATGAGCTAAAAAGTGCTATCCCATTGTTGGTTGAGGCACGAAGCCTAAATAATATCAGAAGTGCTACCCTGTGGCCATTTCTAATGGGAATGTGCTGTTGGGAGATGTTATAGCTTTTCACTTTCTGGGTTATGATGCAGGGCTCTCAATTTCCTGTGAAGCACAGCTCTCATATGGTTAGTAGCATTGTGTGTTTCCACAGTTTGAGTGGGTAGTGGAGTGAAGGGGGGCATTAGTATCATTGTTTGGTACACCCTTGATGGCATACCTGTGACCATACTTCCTTCTCAGTCGTTGAAGGGATTGCTGTCACTTCCCCTTACAGTGATGGTGAGAAACCGTCACACTGGTAGAGTCAAAGAGCATGCTGCTGCATCCATCATCTTTGTTCTTGCAGACATTATATTTTCAATATGGCTGAGAGATCAAATTTTTCAATAAATAACAAAGGTAAACTTTTTTAGCACCTAATATTGTGTTCCGTGGCCAAATACTTGGAAGAAGTTGAGTGTGGATTTCAAAGAGATGGTTGTAATGCAATACTTCTCTTGTCACTTAAATCAACATTGCAGCCAATATATTTTAAACTTTAGGTTGATGGTGATTAACCCTGCATCCAAGTGCAAGGTGTTTTATACTTTTTTTTTTATTAGTTACAGTTCACAATGTCCCTTGGTGGTGCTGCTGTCTCCATTTTGAGCTGTTCTGAGAGCCAGGACTATTTGACACAGCATCTCCAAGCTGAACTCTCTTACTGCGCAACGTCAACAGCCTGGGGGAATAGCATTTTAGAACAAAGAGGTTTTGAGGCAGACAGATAAACATTTCCTTCTCTTCAAGAGATTTCATAGCCATCATTCTTATTTCTTCTAGCACCTTCTGTGGCATTAGTGTTGCCTCCCCAATTTCATGTTAGTGAGATCTGCCTAACAACAGGGTGCAGTTTGGTGTCAATAAGTTCCTAAGTCCCGTACTTGCTTAACCAAAAGCCTTTGATCAATGTCAGTCGTTGGTGACATCATTGCAGTCTTTGCAATTATAAACTACTCTTTAAAACAGAAAGAGAGGGGGTGGAGGGAGAGAGCAATTCTGCAGTCAACAATAAACAATGAGTTAGTTCATTGACCTTATGAGATGAGGGGAGGCAAATCTTTTATCTCAAAACTATCCAAGGCTTTGAGAGTAGGGGATCTAGGACAACTTTGGCATTTAGAGAGGTTCAGCATAAGAAAAATACTCAAAATTATATTTTTGTTTAAAGCAATTGGGTTATTATTCTCTTACTAATTCAATGCAATTTAATGACATTGAATTAGATTTGAAAAGATTAAAAACTACCCTTGGCATTCATTGAACAATGAGGAATAGACAAACTTCCAGAAGAGTAACAAGCAGCAGGAGCACCTGGGACACATTAACACAGTAACCCCACTGCTTCTTGTGTCTCCTCGCTCTACCGTGAAGTCACTCTGTCACAGAGCTTGGAGTTTGTGAGCCACACCAATATATATTTATTTTAAACATGGTTCATGTGGAAGTGCATTATTGCTTTGGAGAGATGAGAGTAAGAAGAGGAGATATACTTTAATTGTACAAATTTAGAAGCTTTTCACTGCACCTTTGTTACAGGTGAGCACTGTGCCCCTCATATCATGGGCTCTGTTGGCTGCCAGTTGGGCCATGAATAAAGATCCTCTTTTAGAGAGCAACTGCTTTCTGACATTAACTGCGCCTTGATGGAGAACACAGCATGTGAGTTATAAGTTTTGGCCTGTGAGCTGTGAAAGATGACTCAGAAAATATAGCCTTGGAGAACTAACTGAGGAAATGCCTCTGGCAGCAGTAAGTCCCGATCAGACTCAGCTCATTTCTAATTTTGGCTCCTCTTCAGATGTCCAGACTGGCACCAGCCGGCCACCAGCCCCATTTCTTATTGCTCCTGTTGCAATGGGCTGACATCTCTTTTCTTCATGAGGCTGTTTGGGGCCAGTTAAATGAAAGCTGAGGTAGAAAAAGAAAAGGGGTAGTTTTAGGCAACCTTTATAATCATGACCAGAAGGGGGTATGAATTAAACAAAATGGACCAGGAAGGTAGTAGAGAGAGGGTGTCAGGGGAAAAAAAGCATTTAGCAAAACTTGCAAATATTTCTGAGAAACTTTAGTACTAAATGCTTTATGAATATTGAATAATAATAAGAAGAAGATAGAAAATCCATGTGATGGAACAGAGTCTGTAAAGAAAAAGGAGAGAACATGAAGTTCTGAAACTAAGCTTTATTATAGTTGTATGCCAACACTGAATACTCATTTTGCTCCTCTATCATTTGCTTAAAGTCTCCTAGGAATGGGAGATAAAAGTGCATGCCAAAAAAAAAAAAGGACTTAAAAAAAGGTCAGCAAAGAAGGCACAAAGGGATAAGAAAGAATGAAGTAATAGGACTTTTAAAAATTCTTGGCAAGAACATATTTTTTTTCATAAGAACTTCACATTTTTTTTCTTGGCAACAACATTATTGATAAAATTGAAAATGCCAGCTTAAATGCTATGTTACAGAAGTAATGATTTTGGATCCATGTATTTAGATCCACAGGCTATTAGAGATATAAAGGACACTAAAGATCATTTCTTCTACCTTTTATTTTAGAGATGGGACCAGAAACTTGGAGTGATATTTTCAGTGCCACAAAGCCAATTAACAGCTACTTGGGAACTGAAATCCTGGTTTTATAGTCTAGGACTAAGAACCCCAGAAATTTCTTCCTCTTCTTAATAAAAGAGATGAGGAAAATCAAGGTTGTGTGGTTCACTGATTTGCTTGAGGTCAATCAATGCATTAGCAGCAAACATGTGCCTAGGGCCAGAGGCTCTTGAGTTCTGCTGGGTTTACTTGCTATGACACCATCAATGGTTTCAAAGTTGGGTTCTCTGAGATGAGCTAGGGATTAGTGGGTAGGGAGCTTATTAGGGAATTCTCTTGGAAACAACTATGGAATGGAGGAGAAGGAAGCAGAATAGGGCATAAGGGGAACTTGAGCTGTGACACTTTCTAATGAATGTCATAGGTGACCGAGGGGAAAGTTTGAGACTGGGATGACCACTGGGGATTGTTATGAGTTGGAAAAAGGGGTCTAGGTCTTTATAAACCCAGTGATTAGTCTTTTATTTGCTGCACCCAGGGAAGGTCCATGACCTGGAGCAAGGACATTCTCTTCAGCCAAAGCCCTTTAAAAAAAGGGCTGACAGCTAAGGGCTGGCATTGGGCAGCAGTTCCAAGAGCTGGTAGACTAAGATTTTAATTCCTAAAGGGGAATCTTGGCAGTGTGTCAGTGAACTACTTGTACCTCTTGGATCCACTTCTTCATATAAATAGTGGGAATCAATCTTCCAAAATTCCGGTGGGTTTCTTTTCCTGGAGGAATCTTATAAGAATAAGTTTGGTATGACAAACTGACACCCCTGCTGATAGAACTAGTTTAAGGTCTCAGCTGATGTTCACCATCTGCCTCCTCTAATATCCACTCTGAATTTTCCTCGTTCTCTCCAGTCTTGGTGGCTTTCCTAGGGGCATGACCCTGACCATTCTGAGCCTGTGCTCAACACGCCCTATTTCAGCCTTGGTTATGCTTGTGTATTTATCATCAAGCTTAGGCAAGTGGATCACATGAGTGCCAAAGGTATTTCTTCCTGTCCCCATTGTATATAGGAGGCCCTGCTTCCTCCCAAGATGATGACTCCTTTTATTTTAAGATTATAATCTGGCCTAAGGAGCTTGAAAAGACCAAGTGCCAACCAAAGCATATAGCACAACTAGAATATTTCTGTTTGATCCCTGGTGAAAACATTTTCCCTTTGGGAAATGGGACCTCAAGTTCCCAGAGTTGCAGAAACAGGAAGCACAAATTATCCAAGTGGGTCACTGGTAGAGGTGACAAATGGGGCCACTCTTTCTTGCATATCTCAGATCTTGGATCCATGGATTCAATCAGCACAATTAAAAGATCATTGATTTAGAGTGTACTATGCATTTTAGAGGATAAAGCTTGATATGGTTAGTATTGCCTTCAAGCTGTCACTTCAGCTGTGCCTTCAAAAGGCCACTCCACTACTCCATTGGGCCACAAACTTTTGATGGGTGTGGTAGATGATATGATCCATGAACTCATGGACAGGTACCAGGTACTATTCCTAAAAGTGGACCCCCTGGCCTGATGCTATATTATGTAGGATGATACTGGTAAATCAAACATGGTAAGGTTCAGGTAGTAGTGCTAACTGATCTGTTGTGGGCAGAACAGCCAAATCCAAACCCAGAAACTGTGTTTGTTCCTGTCAAAATGCATTAAGCCTCTTCCAAGCTGAGAAAGATTCAGTGTATTCAACTAGCTACCAAATGGCTCTTCGTTCTCCTGTAGAGATGGTGCCACTCTAGGGAATTAGGGTTGTTTTTTGTTTCTAGCAGATGAAACATTCGATCAGATCAGTAGTTTGGTCAGCCTGGTAACTGGAGGCAATGCTGCTGGGCCCACATATGGTTTTTATCTCTCATACTACAGATATTTCTGGACACAAGATCTGTCCATCTTGCTAGCACTGGAGATATTAATGACAGATACTGGCTGATGTCAACTTACCAAGTCATACTGTTTATCTGAATAGTTAGTACCTCTTCTACAATGGGTATTTCCTCATTGGTGTTAACATTTAATACAAAATCTTCAGTCTTCATGCCTGTTCTTATAGGTCCATCCAAATTCCTCTACCCCAGACATTCTTTTCTTGCTCTTCCAGTTTTTATTCCTTTTGACATCCTAGTCAAGCCATGTGCCCCTGCTCACGAGTCCACAGACATCATAAGCTCAGGACATTTCCCTTTCTACACAAAGAACAGGACCCTGTGCAATGGCTGAAGCTCTGCCTATTGGGAGGATTTCTCCCAGCTCTGCTGTTTAGAGCCACTTCTAAATCAGGCTCTAATACAGGCTCCAAGCACTTCCAATTTTACCCATGTGCCAGGCCAACCAGTCTGTTTACCAAATGTGATTTTTTTCCTCTTCTCTTAGTTGGGTGTGGAGAAGATTCCCCTATATGGCAATAGGTATGAGTCGCCAGTCAAGTGCTAGAGCAACAACAGTGTATGATTCAGGATCTAAGCCACCTGCTCATGTAGCTTTCTTGTGTCTCCTGGTCCTATTAATGTTTGATTCTGGGTGTACCACATTCACCTCATGATATGTTGGTCCTGGACCCACCTGCCATCATGAATTTGTGGTCTGATAGTACCTAAATCATAATGAATAGTTCAGGCCTCATGGTGATTTGGTGTCCACAGTTAGGCGCTGCATTTCTAATTGGATTCACCAGTGTTGCACCAAAGACCTACTTTTCAGAAGATGTATAAATATCTGTTGTAGATGGTGTGGACTTATTCCAAAACCCTAGACATCTGCGTTGTGGCTCTCCCATTTGGACTTGCTATAAACACCATATGGCACCTGTTTCTACCACAGATACCTCTAATGATATGCCATAGTGATGGGTTATATAACTCAAGTGACAAAAATACTTTCACCACTGTCTGAATTACTATACAATTTTTCCTGCTTTGGTCTTTACTCAAAGCTGGAAGCCTTTTATGCCTCCTGGCATATGATTTGATGCTGTATTACCTCTAGGTATGGAATATGATGCCTCCACAACATGGAAGCACCTAGCAGATAAGGTAATTTCTTTTGGGGGGTAGAAAGTACAAATTGTGATAATCTGTCCTTTCTTTGGAGGAGATGTCCTCAAATGTCCAAGCTCAATAGATTTTTAAAAGTTTTACTGATATAATAGAATCTGAATCTTCATAATGGTTTATCTCCCAATCACTGGGTAGGGTATATTTTATCTAGGCTTACAATGTACTTATCATTCTTTTTCATCTTGTCCAATTTGCATTATATCTTAGATATAATGGACCAATGAGATTTTCTGTGGTTCAGTCAATCAAGATCTCTTAAAGCTATATTATGACAGGGAAGACAAGTTAACATACTCTTGGGCAAAATTGCAAATGCATACTGTTATCTAATTTGAGTGAATGTGAGTTCTTTTTTACCCTCTTTTCTATTATGGTTAGAAAATATTCTTTTTTGGTCATATACCATGTACTTGAGGTCATAGAAATATGTACTAGCAGAAATGCCATGTTTGGCAGGCAGCTGCAGTTGGGTTACCATAGCTTAGTTGAGATTACCACTGCTTAGTTGGTAATCCATTGTTATCCTTCAGAATCCGCCTGGTTTTGTAAGATGAGTGACTGATGAAATAAGTGGAGATATGATGGGAACTCATCATTCTAGTGATGAGTCTTTAATGGAAGACTTAGGTCTTTAATGGAAGCCATTAAATTTATACCAGTTTCCCTGGAATGTGACAGCTTATTAGAGAGTGCTCTGGGGGGAAAAATCTATGGGAGGGAAGAAAAATAAGTAAGACTGGGCAGAAGAAAAAGTTGAGCTGAGATGAAGTCTCAGTAAATGCCACAGGTGATCTGTGGGGAGCTTTGAGTGTATACTGGCTTTGCAGAATTCTCCTGAGTCAAGGTGAGGAGAGTGGCCTTTATACCCCTATGTTGACCAGTCATTGGATGCAGGATGTCCAGGGAATGGGAATCACTTTGGGCTAGGCAGCTCATTTCAACCAAGGCGCTTCCAGAAGAGGGCTGATAGCTGAGGACTACCTGCTGGCAGCACTTCCAGCAGCTGGGAGAATAAGCCCTTCATTCCTGAATGTGAGCCTGGGCAGCATAAAACAGAATCATCTGCCAAATGAAATACGGGAGCCCTTCTATAATGTGGTATGACCCTGAAAATCAGAATAATATATTTCATATATATTTTGAAAAAAGGTGGAGGCTTAAGGAGTTTATAGTATATTTGAAGTGAAGGAGAATAAAAGAGGGTGGAGTGGGGGAGAAAAAGAAATGGCTTTGTAACACTCTAATTACTGAAGGGCACCACTAATCATGGGCATACGGAGCAGATGCAGAACTCAGAAGAGAATGGTATTTGTAGACTGATAAATGAGTCTGGATAAACTACTTTCCATAAATTGCCTAAATGTGGCTCAGGCTATCATAAACTAGTTGTCCCAGGCTGGCTTTCATTTTCCTGGAAAACAAGCAGCTCTTCAAATTATGGAACTATTATAATTGCAGTTGGATATATTAAAGTACATGCTCCAGAACTGCAGATATAGTATGGATTGGAATCAATACCACACTCAGTAAATATCTTTTATTTAACTATCTGGACATAGTGATCTTGAACAAAATCTTTATATAATTAAAAATGTGAAAGTAGTTTATGCGGTTAGACAATGTCATATATTATTTAAATCATGAAAAGGTGAATTTAATCAGAAATTTTAAAAGTGCTAATTTACCTGAAAGGTATTCTCTGACTTCTCCATTTAAGCATTCTCATTATTCTCTGACTCCTTACTCTCTTTGTCTTTATATTCATCACTCCCTGATATATAATACATATCTGATGTATATCTGACTATATATATAATAATGTTTCTGATACTGTTTCTGATGTGCAATATGTAGTATTTATTTTTGGGAGGAATGACTGTATCTCCCACATCCATTTGGAATGTGAGGTTCATGGAAGCACAGAGTTTGTCTGCTTTGTTTACTGCAACATCACTAACACCTAGAAAAGTACCTTATAAATGGTGGATGCTCAATAAATATTGGCTAAAGGATAAACCAATGAATGTGAGTCATACTCTATTTGGTTAGCAGATTTCTCTGCTTTTGAAATACTTATTGGTAAAGTTAAGGTCATACATTTGGTTAAGAATTGACAGTTGCTTCAGATAAATTCAGGACTAAAATTGCTATAACTTTTCCACTATGAAATTTTCTGGAGTGGTGGTCAGAAGAATTAACTACGTTTAATAAATACCTCATTAAACACTTTAATGTCAGCAACCAGAGACATTCACATTTCATCAATTGATCTGATTTGTGGCTCTTGACAGCTGCTGTAGCATTGATGACGATGGTGATGATGATGAGGATGATAACAGGTAATATTCATTGAACATTATTTTGCTAGTCACAGTGCTAAGAATTTGGCATTTGTTAACTTATGTGATGTTCACTACAACTCTATATGTAACAGTTTGGCATTTTACTAATGAGAAATTTGAGGTGCAGAGAAGTAAATAGCCAAAGCCATACACCTGGCGTGAGACTTCCACCGAAGTCTGTGATCTCAACTACTATGATGTTCTAAAGCAGCAGTGAGGCAAGACAAGGGGAGAGAGGAGATATAATTTGAAGAAAAAGAAATCCTACACTTCCCTTTCAAAATGGGTGGGGGAAGAGAAGGAATGTTAGAGGGTATTTTAGAAACATCTTGTGAAAATAAGTAACCATTAGGAAGAAAGAAAAATGGCATTTTCCAAACATTATTTGAAAGTTGTTGGAACCTAAGGATACGTAGGCTATGGGGGAGAATTATGGAGAAGATTCTATTTCGGTTGAGATTAGGAAGTGAACAAAGGACATATCAGAGAAACAGGGGCAAAAATGCTCACATAATGATCAGAAGTAAGGTCTGTAAATAATGTGTATAATCAATGTACTGAAAAGCCTAGTGGTTAATCAAACTTCACTTTCTTAGTAGGATACTGCAGTGTAGTCTGCTTGTACTATCTATGTATATGAGGCTTGTCCAGAAGGCATCCAGTCATGTAATAGGAAAAGTAGAGACATTTATTGAAGGAGATGCAAGGTACAAGAGACATTATACATAGGACAATGATGCTTCAGTCTCTGTTAAAAAAGGCACTTTGGGACCTCACACAGTTTTCCCAGTCACCATCAGCTGCCCCGTCATATTTTCTTGAATCTTGTTGACAGTCTGAAATCTCCTTGGTGCAAAAGCCTTGAGAAATGGATCGATGTGCCTTGATCTGAGATCTGGGCAGGGCATGGCAGTACTCACTGCAACTGATATTCTTGTTTTCCCTTGTGAGGGTCAAATAAAATGTCAGAATGTACAGATACACGCAGACTATCAGTCCTGAGAGGGACCTTAAATATCACGCATTTTATAGTTCGGGCCCTTGGCACACATGAAGAAATTTAAACACTTTCTAAGTGTTCATCGGGGTCCCAAAAAATAGGTTAAGATACTTCCCTATGTTTCAGATTCGCATACTCTATTTTCCCCAACACTTGGATAATAAAGATTAAGGGGGTGTCTCATGGCCTATGAATGCCGAATTTCAGAAACTGCGTTTGAGAAGCTGTAGAAGAAGCAATGAATTATAAATAGATGTGTATTCTGTTGTTTGCTTCTGCCAAGGTGAAGAAAGAGAATTGGTTTAATTGGTGAAAATAAAGCTATAGGAAAGCTATTGCATAGAAACTAGGGTATACAGTGGGAACATCGCAGTCATCATTCAGGATAGTTGAAATTAAATACAGCCTGGGGGCAGGGCATTGGACCAACTGGCCCAGCAAGATCCCATCAGCCCATTAGCTGTGGAGCTGAATTGAGAAAGTATTATTGTTTTTAATTGGTTCCCATTTGACCTTATTAAAAAGTTAAATGTGCTTTTACTCTAACTTTTTATCCTCTTGACATTTCTCCCCTTGTATAGGTTCTTTTGTCTTCCTTCATTATAATTTTCCTTTTATATTGCACTGTGTTTCTTTCGGGGGAAAAATGATGTGTTTCCTTGCTGTTTATGGAAGGGAGCAATAGCAAAATATTCTTGAGTATCTAAACTGCCCCTATTAGCCTTGTTACTGAAAGAATCATATGAGACAGCTATGTCCCACTTCTGTGAGGCCTTGGTCATGTATTTTAACAATAATTGCTTGCAAGTCTGTTTGCCTTTATAATGTAATCTGTTTGAGAGCAAGTATATTTCTTTTCATCCTTGTTTTCGCCATAGCCTGACACAGAGTAAGCTCTCAATAAATGTTTGTTGAATGAATTGATAATTAGTAATATATTATAGCTGTTTACTCATGTATCCATCTCTTTAGCTAGACTGAATTAAAAATGGGAATCAAATTCTTCTTTATACCACTAGTTTCTGCATATACTGTTCATGTAGTAGGCATTCAAAATATTGTAGCAATTAAAGGAATAAAAAAGGAATGGCAGAGTGGGAGAGTCTATGAGTTGTTAATTAAGGGCTGTGGGAAGCTCCCTCCAAAATTACCTTCCTTCCATGCCTGTCAGTGACGTGGGCAATTCCCCTGTGAGTTTATTCACTGTCTGCTGCTAAGGGGCCTCTTGATAAGGTAAGTCCAGAGTTTGGTAAGAACTCCAGGTCATTTTTAGAAATGCAGTTACTTCCCAGGATGAGAGCATCGGTGACCAAGAAAAATGACTAAGGTGGGCAAAAGGCCCTGGGAGAGGGAGCTTTGCTGCTTTGGAATGTTGCCCTAGGTCAGCCTCGGGATGCGATGGAAAGATGTTGAGACAGTCTAGCCCAGTGCGTAGATATTAAAACCAGAAGGGAAATCCGTATATAGCAGTATTTCTATAAGACTAATGAGGAGAGTAATTAAAACAAGGCAATTGTACAAATGAGAAGCTTCATTTGTTCTTCAAAGAAATATTTTGGTGTCCCTGCCGTATCCTAGGAACTGTGATGGGCACTGTGGGTATAGCAGGAAACAGCAACCATTTTCACCATGCTGAAGAGCTGTTTATCGGCTCGAAGGGAAGATTGATACTGAGTAAATACCACCAGAAAACTCAGTGGAAAACTGTATTTACAGTTGGAAAAGCAACATGAGGGGAAATGCCTGGTGTCGTGATACAGGACTATTATTGTGATAATAGGACTAACCTAATATGAAAGTTAAGGGACAACTTTCCTGAGGAAGGGTCTTATAAGGTAATACTTGAAGGAAAAAAATAGGTATTAGCAATGCAGAGATGGAAGGAATGGTAATCTTTCTTTTTTTATCCTCACCTGAGGACATTTTTATCATTGCTTTTTAGAGAGAGAGTAAGGGAGAAACATTGATACCAGAATGAAGCATTGAGTTGTTGCCACCTGTTTCCACCTGGACTGAGCATTGAAGCCGATACTGGGGACCATATGTGTCCAGTCCTGGTGTCGCATGTGCCTGTACATGGACTGGGAATGGAACCTGCTACCTTGGTGTGTGCCCTGAGTGGAACTGAACCCACAAGCTTTCCGTTATGAGTTGATGCTGCAACCAACTGAGCTACACTGCCCAGGGCCAGAGTGGTATTCTTGAGAAAAGTGAGAGCGTGTGAAGATACTTCCAAGGAGAAAGAGCTTGAGCACTTTAGGAACTAAAGGAAAATTGTTGTGGTTGGAGCTTAGTGAGAAATGGGAAGAGTAGAGCAAATTAAAGTTGAAAAGTAAAGCCAAGGCTTAAGACAAATTACACCATGCCTGAACACCAATGAGTTTGGATTTTATTTTAATAGGAAGACACAGAATAATTTAATCAAATTTATAGGAGAGATATCATCAAGTTATATTTTTTAAAAAGATGACTGTCAAAGATGGTAAACTAGGACACTCCCTCACTCATCTGCAGAAACATCCAGTAAACAACAGCATACCGACCAAAGAGGCTTTGTGGGAACCCTAGAGACCAGGTAAGGATCTGCTTCAGCCTGGAGAATTTCCAGTCAAGGGAAAACCACAGTCAGAATGTAGGAATTGTCTGGGATAGTTGCTCCCTTTTGCCCCACTCATGAGAGGAAGCCAAACAATTCCTGGTTTCTCATTCATGATTAAAAAAAAAGAAAAAAAGTATGATTTGTTTGTAACATTCTGACCTGTATGGGCACTGCCCAGGGAACTGGTTTTTGTCTTGCCTGACTTGGAGCAGTGATGGAAATGATGGCATGGTTTGGCAATCAAGTCGGGGGTTGGTAAAAACACTGCTAGGCACCACACACAGGACAGCTTCAGGGGGACTACAGACCCATGGCTGCCTTAGGGCAAGAAATTACAGTCAGGGGAATGTACTAGAACACCTTAGGCTTTGTAAAGATTAGGGGTCAGATTCCAAGGAAAATTCAGACATTTGAAAGCAGCCATGAATATAGGGGAAAAGACAAAAAGTGAACAACTCAGGAAAGATGTATGCTGAGAAAGGGCTGGAGAAAAGCTTCAGCCTTCACATTAGAATTTTTAGTGGTCTTTCCCATACAGAACCAGTTTCCAAAGACTGGGTAAGTGGGCTATTCTTTCACATGCCCAATTTACAACAAAAAGTCTTAAGCATACAAAGGAGGAGTGAGACGGCCCGCTCAAAGGGACAAAATAAGTATACAGGAACTGATGCTAAAGAAACATGGGCTTTAGACTTACTTGACAAAAGATTTAGGAAACTGTCTTAATATGCTCAGTAAGATAAAAAAAAAAACACAGAGAACTAAAGGAATCAGGAAAATGATATATAAACAAAGTGGGGAATATCGACAAACTGATAGAAATTACCTTAAAAAGAGCTAAATAGAAATTCTTGAGCTGAAAAATTCAGTAACTGACTTTAAAAATTTACTACAGGTTTTCAACAGGAGGCTTGAATGGGCAGAAAGAGAATCAATGAACTTGAAGGCATTTTGAAATGATCAAGTCTGAGGACCAAAAAGAGAAAAGAATGAAGGAAAGTAAACAGAGCCTAAGGACTTATGGAACAGCATTGAATGGATTAATGTACACATTGTGGGAGTCTCAGAAGAAAACCAGAAAGAGAAAGAGATAGAATGTTTATTTGAAGAAATAACTGTGGCCTAACAAATTTCTACATTTGAGGAAAGAAGTGGACATACAGGAATCTCAATGAACTCCAAGTAGGATAAACTCAGAAGAGACCCATACCGAGACAAAATATTATCAAACCATGGAAAGTAAAAAACAAAGAGATAATCTTAAAAGCAGCAAGGGAAAAGTAACCAATCTTTCGTAACCCGTTTCTTTATCTACTCCTAAAAGGGAATGCATTCGAGGTTACTTAATTATGACTAGACTTGTCCTACAAGAAATGCTACAGGGATTCCTTCAAGTTGCAATAAAAGAACACTAGATAGTAACTCCAAACCATGCAAAAATAAACATTTTTCCAGTAAAGGTAAATATATGGACAAGTATAAAGACCTATATTATTGCAAGTTTGACTCAAACTCCACATTTATTGCTTTATAGAATTGAAAAGGCAAAAATGTAAAAATAGTTATTAATCTATGTGAATACATACAGTATATACAGGTCTAATTTGTGGCATCGATGACAAAGTGGAGAGGAATAAAGCAATAAAGGAGTAGAGTTTTATATGCCATTGAAGTTAAATTGTTTTCAGTTTTAAAAAGATTGTTTTAACTTTAGAATATTATATGTAATCCCCATGGTAACCACAAAATATATCTACAGAATACACACAAAGCGAATCAAAATATGTCATTATAAATTATTAACCACACACAAAAGAAAGCAGTAAGGGAGGAAATGAGGGGCAAGAAAGCTATAAGGCATTCAGAAAACAAATGACAAAATAGCAATATTTAGTACTTCTTAATCAGTAATTACTTTAAATGTAAATGGACTAAATTCCCCAATCAAAAGATACATTAGGAAAAAAAATACATTAGTACATTGACCAAAATAATTTTTTAAAAGAGATACAACTGCCTGCTGTGTATGAGAGACTCACTTTAGATCTAAAGACACACATCGGTTGAAATGAAAGGATAGAAGAAAATATTCCAATCATATACTGAGAGGGCAGGGGTAGCTACACTAAAAACAGACAAAACAGATTACAAGTCAAAAACTCTTACTAGACAATATTATATAATGATAAAACAGTTACTACATCAAAGCAATATAACAATTATAAACATATATACACCAAGCATCAGAGCTTTTAAATATAGGCAGTCAAAATGAACAAGAATTAAGGGGAGAAATTGATAGCTCTGCCATTACAGTTAGTAATGCATTTCAATGTCCAACTTTCAGTAATGGATAGGACAACCAGACAATAAAAAAATCAATAAGTAAGTATGACCACCAGTATATACCAATTGTACTTAACACATATACAGAACACTCTGCCCAAAACAGCAAAATGTTTTTTGTTTTTTCAAGAGCACATGGAACATTCTGCAGGATAGACCTTATGTTAGGCTACAAAACAAATTCAATAAATTTAAAAAAAATTAAAATTATTTAAAGTATCTTTTCTGATCACAAAGCAGTGAAACTAGAAATAAACAGCAGAAGGAAAAGTGGAAAAATCCACAAAAAATGTGAAAATTAAACAATATACTCAAACAACCAATAGGTCAAAGGAGAAGTTGCAAAATATCTTGACATAACTGAAAATGAAAAAACAACATACCAAAACTTAAGGGATGCAACAAAAGCAGATTTGTTTTGTTTTGTTTTGTTTTGTTTTGTCTTTTACTTAGGGATTTGGGAAGTGAGGGTGAAAGAGAAGAAGAGAAATGTCAATGCGTGAGAGAAACAAATGGGTTGTCTCTCACATGCTCCACTGGGGACCTGGCCTGTGACCCAGGCATGTGCCCTGACTGGGAATTGAACCAGTAGCCTCTTGGTTCTCAGGCTGGCATTCAATCCACTGAGGCAACCAGCCAGGGACAAAAGCAGTTTTAAGAAGGATGTTTATGCTTACATTTAAAAAGGAGCATCAAATCAGTAACTTAAATTTACACCTTAAGAAAATAGAAAAAGAGCAAATTAAACAAGTTACCAGATGGAAGAAAATTAAAATAAAGATTAAAGATAAACTAGAGAATACGAAAACAGAAAAATCCATGGAACCAAAAGTTGATTATCTGAAAATATCAATGAACTCAACAAATCTCTAGCTAGATTTACTAAGAATAAAAGATGAAAGGTTTTAACTAAAATCAGAAATTAAAGTGGGGCTTATGACCAATTTTACAAATTAAATAATGCTATGAAAATAATGCTATGAATAATTGTACATTGACGGACTGGATGAACTAGATGAAGTGGATCCATTACTAGAAACACGCAATCTACCAAGACTGAATTGTGAAGAAATGGAAAACTTGAACAGATATATAATGAGTTAGGTGATTAAATCAGCAATCAAAAACCCTCCAACAAAGAAAAGTCCAGAGCTATATGGTTTCTTTGGGGTATTATCAAACATTTAAAGAAGAATTAACACAAAACCTCTCAAACTCTTCCAAAAAACTAAAAAGAGGAAGGAGTTCTTCCAAACTTACTGAGGTCAGCATTGCCCTGATACCAAAACCAGGCAAAGACTCTCAACAAAAGAAAATTATAGACCATTTTTCTGATGAATACTGATGCAAAAGTTCTAAACAAAATATAAGCAGACTTGAACATCACATTAAAAGGATCATATACCATGACCTAGTGGGATTTATTTCTGGAATGCAAGAATATGTGAAACATATGTCTAACATATGAAAATTGATCAGTGTAATACACCACATTAACATCATGTAGGGAAAATCCCACAAGATCCTGTCAATATATGCAGAAAAAACATGTGACAAAGTTTAAGACAATTTTCATTTATAAAAACACACAAAAAACTAGTAATAGAAGAAAACCACTTTAACATACTAAAGTCACATATGAGAAGCCTATAACTAACATATGTAAAATATGAAAGGTAAAACACTAAATAGTATTTTTTATATTTTAAAAATTTATGTAAATGGCATTATAACTTTTATATTACTTGACAATTTGCTTTTCTTGCTGACTTGTTTTTGAAAGGAGGGGATTTGAGTCTCTAAAGTAAAAATGAAGAGTCTTCCAATTGGCATTCATTTATAGAAAATGTATAATAATATAAAATATACCCCTGGCTGCTGTGGCTCAGTGGATTGAACATGGGCCTGTGAACCATTGGGTTGCTGGTTTGGTTCCCAGTCGGGGCACATGCCTGGGTTGCGGGCCAGGTCCTCAGTAGGGGGCGCACGAGAGGCAACCACACATTGATGTTTCTCTCCCTCTCTTTCTCCTTCCCTTCCCCCTCTACCTAAAAATAAATAAAATATTTAAAAATTAAAAAAAAATAATATAAAATAGAAATATAATAATAAGCCCTGCTGTGTAACTTGTATGAATAACATTTGATGATGAAAGGTATTTTTATAAACTTTGTATCAAAATGGTCATTGGAATCCTGTTTGGAGAAGAATCTAAGAAAAAACATTGGCAGAAAGGGGAACCTGTTTTTTTAAAATAATAAATGACTTTCCCCTTAATTTGGATACATTTTTCTGAATTATATCCAATGTTAATTTTTATATACTGGTTGCATAAGCCATTTACTAATTTGTCTTTGCTGAGGAAATTATTGAAGTTGAGTAAAACTATAAGGTTTTTTTTTTTGTTTTTTTTTTTTGCTGAGGAGCAATTTCTGAGCTATTTATTGATAGAAAATACTCCCAAGGACCTTAATGATTCGACCCTGGTAATCCCACACAATTTGGTAGGTGCTGGGCTTTCATTAGAAATATATTTGTTCCACAATATCCTATGCATTATTTCATTGTGACTCCTCTACATTTGTAGGAAATGGACATTAGTTTCTCATTTTTCAAATGAAATAATTAGAGAGGAGAGACTTGCAAGTCACCCCAGATCACATAAGTAAATGGGCGTTGAGACTCGACGCCAGGCCTTCCTTTCCCAGAGCCCGTGTTCTTTCTATTCTCTGCCGATGCAGACCACTCTTGGAAAAAAGTAAAAGTCTGTCTTGGGATAATAAATTTAGCTCATTTTGTTTTTCTATTTCTCCATCTGATTCTCATGGAATTTGTTAATAGGCTTCCACATATTTTTATTGGTGCTAGTTATGTGACTCTTTTCAAGGCTTAATAAATAGAATGTTTTTCTCAAACTAATATTAATAACTTCTGTCTGAGATTATCAGCTTTGCCAGAATGTCAGAAACATGAATGTTTATTTCATTTCTGTAGCTACTTCCTCTTGTCTTCCCTTTTCCCCGGTTCTCCTGTGCCCAAGTTCAGTGAAGCTCATGGCATTCATACCTACTCTGCCATGGCTATTTATGACATGGTTATTTGTACTGAATAAGAAAAAAAAACATGTAAGAAGGTTTTGCAAACTATGATGAGTTATACATATCAAAGAGTTCTAGAAACATAGATTTCAGTCTGAAGTTTAAAGTCACTATTTTATGTGAGGATTACCAGTGATGTCAATGAACAAGGAAAGGGATACATTTTCCCCGAGTTTCATTAATTCCTTGAAAACTTAGGGTCATTATTTTGTTCTCTATTAATAAAGGGGAAAGAATGAGAGTATATAAATGGTTTCATTTGCATATAGAATAGAAGAAATCCAAGGAACTGCTACAACCATGCATTTGTATTTTGGCAGGCTGCTTTATTCTCCTGCAATTTAAAGTTGGTGATTTTTTATTGTACGTAAATTTACTTTAATAACGTTGATATTAGAAGGTTTTGAGTTTAAGGTAAAACAAAGAATGCTTGGCACTGTGTACCCCCTTAGAAGTAAGTATTAAGCATCAGTGGCTGCTAACCTCTAGCAGGAGAGGCACCTAGACACTATGTGCCATCTGATGAAAGAATCCACCTGTTACCTAGAGTGATACCAAATGGGGGACTACATAGGATCAAGCACCTGGATCTCGCATCCCATTTACAAGTAATCTAGCAGCCGTAAAATATGCTGAGCTGCTTTGTGAGGATCCAATCACAAAATCCAGAAAGTGAGAATCTTTATAGAGCAAGCAACTTTTAAGGACAAATTAAGGACAAAATGAAAGAGATGGGAGGGAAACCTGTGAACTAAGGCACATATATTGCAATGAGACTGTAGTCCCTCATCTTTTTTGTAGTCACGCCTTTTGCTGCCAGGACACTGGGCTGAAACCCACTCAGTTCCCGCTACATTGTCTTACGTCAGTGTAGGAGTTGGTTAGGAATAACCATTGGTCAGGAATAATTAAGCAGTGTTTGCACATTATTATTAACCAAAGTCCATAATTCACTTAGATTTCCTTAGTGTTTACCTATTTTTATTTCTGTCCAGCATTCCACCTGGGAAACCACATTATATGTAGTTGGCATGTCTTCTTAGGTTCCTCCTGGCTATGGCACTTTCTTAGACTTTTCTTGTTTTTGGTGCTTGATAGTTTTGAGGAGTATTGGCTGGTCAGATATACTTTAGAATGCCTTTCCACTGGGACTTGTCTCATGATTTTCTCATGATTCACTTGGGGTTGTGGAATTTGGGAGGAAGGGTACATATTATCAGCAGGACTTATCACTGCTGAGATTGACCTTGGTCCTCCAACTGTGATGGTGTTGGTTCAGCTTCTCCACTGAGAAATTTCTCTCCTTCCTTTTATACTACACTCTTTGGGAGGAGTCACTATGGAATGCGATTACTTGAAGAGTGGGGGGGGTTATGCTCTCTCAGTTTGAGGGTGGAATATATAAATTAACGGAATTCTGCATGATAGGGTATGTCTTCTTCCCCATTTATGCCATCATTTATTTATATCAAGAGAGACTTACAGATATACTTTGGACTATAATTCAACACTTATTTATTTTGTTGCTCAGCGTGTTCTAGAGTGAGACATTAGAGCTTTTCCAGTTGGTTGTTGCGTCCCATTACCTATCTCCATCACTGTATATGTGTTTTGTTTGTTTTAGGACTTCCTTACTTTCTGGCACTACAAGCCTCATCCTGTATATTTCCTGTACCAGCGCTAGAACTAATCATTTTCCCCAAGAAGCCCTGGTTTCTTTTGCTGGAGAATTATATTAGAAACCAAGAGCTGGGCATTAGGTGTGGTCATTGCTGCTGGACATCTTTGCTCCTGGGCCTTCCCAGCTGACAGAGCAAGGAAATATGTATGTGGATGAGCTCTCTGTATAGATGTATCTGCAAATATTTCACAGGTTCTTACTGATGCCCCCAATTCTCATCTATCACTACATGGATGATTCTAGCCTTTTTCTCTTGTCTATCTGTAACTTCCTAATTTAACAGTAAGAAATCTGGCTCCTATTTGCCACCCATTTACTTAGTTTTGGTGTATATATAGAAAAATTCTTCAGCATTGCTAACCTGTGCCCTCATGGGAAATAATTTTATCAACTAGAATACAGAATTTATGCACAGTCTTATGGACCCTATTTGTTTCTAAAATTACATAGGTTGGCACCTCTTGCTTTTCCTTCAGTGAAGTTGTTCCAGATTTGTAATACAGTTAGCTTCTTCTGTCGTATTGTGCATTCCATACTGGGATTTCCTGACCTCCTAAACGATGTTTAAAATTTGCGTATTGTGGGAGCACTTGAGATCTTGCTCCTTGGCCCTTGTTGTCAGTTTGGCTCAAATAAATTCTTTTAAATTAAAAAAAATTAAATTTGCATATATTAAAGTTTACTCTTTGTACTGTAAATTTCTGTGAGTTTTAACAAATGCATGACATCATATATCTATTTTATGGCACCACACAGAAAGTAGCACTGATATGCTTTGTACTTCACCTTGTAGCCTTCTCCCCCACCCCCCTACTACTAACTCATCTGTTTACTGTCTCCATAGTTTTTATTTCTCCAGAATGTTATGTAAACGGGTTTATACATATGTAGACTTTTCAGACTGCTCTGTTGCATTTAGCAATACATGTTTAAGGTTTTTATTCATGTCTATGTGTGGCTTTCTAGCTCTTTTAAAAAAATTCCTGAATAGTATTCAATTATATGGGTGTACCCTAATTTATTTATCCATTTGCCTATTGTAGGAAATTTTGGTTGCTTTCAGTTTTAGGCAGGTATGAGTAAGGCTTCTGTATGCATTTGCACACAGGCTTTATGGGAAGATACATTTTCAAATTAGTTAAGTAGATACCTATTGTTACAAATGCTGGATCAAATGGTGAGATTCCTGTTCAGTTTTTGCAAGACTGTGTCAAAATGTCTTCCAAAGTGTCTGCACCATTTTGCGTTTCCATCAGCAAAGAATAAGGCTTCCTGTTATTCCACATCTTTGTCAGCAATTGGTATTATCAATTTTTTGGATTTTTAGTCACGTATAGGTGTGTTGTGGTATCTTGTTTTAACTTGCATTCCTTCGTGATGTATGATGTTGAACATTGTTTCCTATACTTATCTTTCATCTGTATAGCTTCTTTGGTTCAGATCTTTTGTCCATTTTTAAAAACAATTAAAAAAACAGTGTGTTATTCTTAGGGGAAGTTTAAGAGAGGCAACATGGCTGTGGAATATGGCAGGAAGATGGCTTAGGCACTTGTTTTAAAGTTGGATTTGCATCACAAGATGTGCTTTTACTTACATTTTGAGGAGAAGGGAAGGGAGTAGCAAAAACCTGTGTAAAACACCTCTTGGCCTCCTCACTGATTAGGACTTTAGTTATACTTGAAACCTGTTTTAGAATATTTGGCATTTTATTTAATATGTATAGCGATTATACAGAATATATAAAAAGAATCAAAACTTTTAAAAAATTCTATTTTTATTCAGTTTGCATTCAAGTACTTTAAAAATGGACATTCTATCAGATAATGTTATGTCTATTCACCTCACTAGCTATGGCTGTGTGATTCTTTATGCTGTGTTATTCTTTACCCTGTGTTATTTACTCTTTCCTAGTAATACGGAATGAAGCTCTGGGTCTTAAATGGGCAGTTTTGAGGAGGAAAATCTAGATGCTGCTCTTTGGGGATAAATTGATCATCACACCACAGTATTAAAGAAATCCAAACAACCTACACATACACCTGTTTTAAATCAACATCTTTTTCCAATTTGTGGATAGAAATTCGGTGACTATTCTCTGTGAACAAAGAACAACTCTCCCATTTAAAGGATCTAATGGTCTTAGAGCCCCTTGAGGAATTAGATTAATGGCGGTTACTCAGAGAACTGCAGAGCATAGGAAATCCAGCTAGTGAATGAAAACACTTGGATCCAAAAGCTAAAATGCTATCTCATGAGGCAAATCTAGTGAAGACATATCCACAGATGTAGTAATGTACTGATGATGTAAGTTTTTCCTGTTGTGTTTTTGGCTTCACTGATACAGTGTGGGTCTGTATATAAGTATATCAATTATATCAGCTTAAAGTATAGATTTGGAGATAGGTTGGAGAAACCTGTGTTAATTGTCATCATTCAGTGGTTTCCATATTGCCTCATACTCCTGCTACCTATAATCATCAAAATACTAAGCTGGCTTCCACCTGTGGAAAGTAATTTCTGAAAGTAGTTATTTTTCTTTTCAGCACTTAAATCATATGCATTGACCTGAGACTTAGAATTAAAATTCTATCAAAACAATTGCTACAATTTTATAAGGTAAACCTCAGTTCATATCCTCTTGGGAGGGTTAGGATTCGTCGTGTAGACTCCATGGAGAGGAAGAACGATCTGAGGTGTAGAAAAGTTATGAGGTGCCCGATGTTGTCCGGAAACAAGTGCTAGGACTGCTCCGAGGACCAGTGATTCTGAGGCAGGTGAGGTCTCTGTGCCTGAACCAAGCTTGGCCAACCCAATTGAATTTGTTTCTTCTAACTCCAGTGACAAATATTGGTTTGGGGTACCCAAGACAAAATTTATCTTTCCAATATCAGTTAGGTATTATATGAATTTGATGAGCACATTAAGAATAAACACAAGTTTTAGGAGACAAAAATAATGAGTGATTATTTTGAGCTATTTGAGCTAAGTTTGCAGATGGGAAAACTAATTATATCATATTGAGGTGAGTGTTGTTAATTCAAGCAGTTCCTAGCTGAAGGAACTATGGGGAAGCTTCCCTGCTTGGACATAGCAGACATCTGACATCACTTATTAGTTGTTACTTTGGTACTGACCTCCTAGAGAGCCAAGGGACTGCTTCTTTTAGATTAGTTCAAATTTTTAAACTTTGTATACTAGCAGTTCACAGAATTTGGAAATTTATGTATACTTTTCACCATGTCAAATGCGGCCCTTCAAAACAATTACCATTTACAATCACCTTCATTTCAAAAAGGAAGAAAAAATCAAGTTTACAGTTAAAAGACATAGTCTCAGAATTAAGGTCAGTTCCCCAAACTGAGTAAAGTCACCATTATAAAAACCCATGTTTTTCCCCCTTGGTTTGTTTTGTTGTTGCTATTTTATTTTGATTTGATTTTTTATTTTGCAAAAGAGCAATGACAGTTTTGTCAAGGGCTGGCATGGGCTTGAGGACCAGTGTCTAAGACTCTCTGGGACTGAGACTTTTAAATATTCTCACATAGTCAGATATCACGTCTTCAAGGTAACCTACGGGGAGCCAAAAGAGCCTCTCTAATCGGCCAGCATCAGAACAGATGGAGAAACAAACATTTGGTCCCCTCTGCACTGTGGTGTCACTTTCTGTGGTTTCAGTTATTCCCAGTCAGCGAAGGTCTGAAACTATGAAACAGAAATCCTCAGAAATAAGCAAGTAACACATTTTAAATTCCGCGTCGTTCTGGCTCGGGTCATGAAACCTCTGGCAGTCATGCCCTGGACGTGACTCATCCCTTTGGTCAGCATCTTGGCACTAATCGCTTAGCACCCGCCCGTTACTCAGTGGCCCCGATGATGATTATTGGATCCACCGGTGAGGTCTCACAGTGCTTGTGTTCAAGTCACCCTTACTTTATTTTCTGATGCCAAAGACAAGGCACACTGGGCTGCTTTTAGGTGAGAAGGTGGATAAATCACGACAAAGTATTTTAATGGAAAGAAACAGAACCATTCAAATGGCTTTAATTGCAGTTTGTTGTTATAGTTCTATTTTATTATTAGTTGGTATTAATCTGGTATTGTGTCAAATTTATGAACTTTATCAGAGGTTTCCATTTATAGAAAAAAACATAGTATATATAAGATTTGTTACTATCTCTGGTTTCAGGCATCTACTGGGAGTCTTGGAACATGCCCTCTGTGGATAAGAGGGGGACTAGATATTTATGAGGACGAACTGGCTGCAAAATATAATGCCAGCGTTTTGTGAAAACAGCGATTGAGGTGAGTTCTTTCCATCTTAAATGAGACATAGAAAGAATGGGAGATCAGTTCATTTGCTTAATTAGAAATAACAATTCTCAGTGAGAAAAGGGCTAAAGTTTAAAAAATAAATAGTTCAATTTGTGATACACTCTCCAAGGTTAATCCTGAAGCCAAATTATTTTTGAGAAATTGTGTGTTTGTAAGGACAGTTTATCTTCACAGTCACCTGTGCGTGAACTTACATGTGAAATCTAAGAAACAAAACATATAAGCAAAAACCAAATCGAACCCAGACCAGTAAACACAGAGAACAGGTTGGGGGTTGCTGAGAGTGGCGGGTAGGAGACATGGGCTAGAGGAGGTTATCAAGAGGTACAAACTTCCAGTTATAAACTGAGTAAGATATGAGATGATACACAATCTGGAGAACGCAATCAATAATACTGTCTTATGGTGATCATTTCACAATGCATGTAAAGATGGAATCACTGAGGTACTCACGAAACTAATTTAACAGTGCATACCAATTATATTTCAGCTGAAAAGTAAAAACTTTCCAAGAATGTGCGAGCTGTTTGCATCACGACAGCTCTTCTTTCTGCCTGGTTCTGGCTGCTGGAAACAAGATCTCGTCGTCAGTCGCAGAACACTAATAGAAGAAGCGGGATTTGTGGGCTGTGTTGGGATGCACAGATCACAACTGAGGGCCGTGAGCAGCGCGTAGCTGTTCTCTCATTGCAGCAGGAAAGCAAATGTTTCTGCTGCGTTCTGAGCTGGTGTGCTCAGACCTCCCTACCTTGCTCCTTTCAGAATAATTTCCCCAGAGTCAGATCGCAGCCAAGTGCAGCCCTTACATACCGAGGCAGGCATAAATGCTGGCTGGAGGCTTTGTTTCTGAAGTTGTGAAAGGTTTCTGGGCACTTTACTGGCAGGTTCAAGTATGAAATTGTGCAGGTTTTCACATCAAAACGGTTGCCCTTACATTTTCCATCCCAAACACCTCCCTTTTGATTCAAAATCAGGGGATAATTGGAAAAGCAGTTTCATAAAAGTCTGGCTTTTTAAAAGAAAATGAAGTTGTTTAAGGCATGCAAATTGTGTTGTTTATTTTTACTTCTTTTTCTTGCATAGTGGGAGTTTTGCATCTTCTGTGCCCTGCTTGGCTGTTAATGTGTGTAATCTCCACACTTTTGTTTCAGTTCCAAGATGTTCTTTTACTCCATTAAGAGCAATTTTCCCCCTTATTTATTGTACCTGAGATGACATGGGGAACCCTCATTATTTATGCACTTGGGTGAAACCGCAGCAAAATAAAATAAATTTTTATAGATAAAATTTACATCATGGAAAACAGAACATTTTTTCTCTAAGCTTAATAGTCTCATCTTTTTTTTTTACTGCTGTTGTGCAATTCTTATGAAAAACAAAATCAAAATGAGTCAAAAGAAAAATTAATTCTCTTTACAAAGTGGTAAATATATATATCCTAAGAACTGTAAATGACTTTTATTAGCAATTTTTTAAATCCTAGATGTAATTACATTAAGTAATTTGGTTCCAGAGGAGTTTGAATAATTAAAAAGCACCTGCTGATTCTCTCCAGTAGAGTAAAAAAGCATTTTAATAAAATACAAATGCAGAAACTGAAGAAGAAAAGACTTAAGTAGAAGGTCATATTAAGTAACCAATTTATTAATTTTCAAATTTCAAGGTTATCTTACATTTTTACCAAAATATACTACCCATTGGTTCCTGATAGATGTTATTGGTCAGAAATCAGCTATATTGTTTTTTTTAAGTATAACCTAATAATATTACAGGTACTTTCCCTCCCTGTCTTGGTCTGGCTATCATATCCACATGGGAACCATGAACTGCAGTCCACTCTCTGGGTTACCTACTGAATTGGGATGAGGGCTAGCATGGATACAGGATACCCACAGATAAGCTCGGGGCATTTCACCTTTCATCCCTCCACCCTCTCCGAATTGTTTCAGAGTCACTGAGATGCTGCGACATGTACTGAGTGCATTTTTCCCCATTTCCTGTTTTGGCTGGTCACCGTGACATAGGTCTAGGAAAAGTGGAGTGGATGGCCAGTGTGTAGGCATGAGGACAGAGACACCAGATTTAGCTCCTGATCATTATATATAAGCATGGCTGAATTTGACACGTTCTTTCCCTTACACACCATTTTGTCTTTTAGCCTCAACAAATTATAACCTACCTCTTGGGAAACTGGCCCTGACCCTTCTCCATGCCTAACAACTGCTGAGAGCTTGGCTGAGGTAAAGGCTCCAGCTGCTGCAGGAACCAGCTTGCACGGCACAAGGAGGTTAACATCTGTTCTCAGTGGTTGATACCTAAGTGTGGGGACAGTTGTCCTGTCCACCATCCTGACCACTTTGGACCCAAAGATTATGCTTACCTTACTCGGTGAAAGAGCTGAGGCTTGAGGAGGCTGTGCTTGTGGCTTGTTGTGCCAGGTAAGAGGATGAAAACATGACAAAGCACCTGAAAATTTGGCACCTGGCTATGCAGTGACTTTA
Organism: Artibeus jamaicensis; assembly: GCF_021234435.1. Lineage (NCBI taxonomy): Eukaryota > Metazoa > Chordata > Mammalia > Chiroptera > Phyllostomidae > Artibeus > Artibeus jamaicensis. The sequence goes on along the minus strand of NW_026522056.1, from coordinate 13,251,596 downwards.
ATGAGACAGGCCCTCATTTCTCTTTGGGGTCTGTAATGATGGCAAGGCCATACTTCTCAGTTGTTATGCACTGTTCAGCTGTCTCAATGAAAAGCATTCTGCATGAGGTTAGGGGTGGCTGGATGGCTGAAAGAATTCTGTTAAAAATCCCAGTGTTGTGGGGATGTGAAGACAACACAGGGGTAGAGTGGATAACAGTGTAATGACTGTGCACAGTGTCAGGCGGGAATGGGAAATACCAGAGGGAACACTTTGTGAAGTGTATCATTATCTAACCACTCCGCTACCTATCTGAAACTAATGCAAAATAATATTGAGTGTAAACTGTAATTGAAAAATAGAAAGAGAGAGAGCATAAAATATTAGGAAGAATGACTAAGGCATCTTTAAAGAAGTTTTTAAAAAATCCCGTGTACCTCCAACTATGTTTTCTAAAGTTTGAACTGTCCTGAAAGTAGATACTATTTATTCCGGAATATCAAGTACTAGATTCAGACCAAGATCCCCTCCATTTATTTATTTGTAAATAATTTGTAATTTCATTTATTGTATTGTCTTTTCACAAAAAAGAACCATTCTGATTTCTCTGGCTTCAGGGAAAAAGAAAGACTTGGCCATCCAGAATTGAAATGTTTTGTATCTAGACACCAGGAGGTGCTGTAAGATAACATTAAAGAACATGTTCCCCCCCCTTCCCCCCGCCCCCAACCTACAGGTTTAAAATTCTAGTTAATTCAAAGTTTACGACAAAACTGTTTGGCTGAGAGATCCTGTAAGTCCAGATTCTAAGGTATCCAGCATAGCAGGCCATGCCTAGATCTAAAGGACTCTCAAAGGAGGGCAGTGGCCTTGACCAGACTTCAGGGACATCAGGGAAGATGTGTGGAGACAGTTCTACATGGCTATAACCAGAAACTATTTATGAAAGCATAGTCATGAAAGACTGTTGATACTGTTTTTTTTTTTTTAATTTTGTGCAACACAGTTTAAAATGTGATCCAAAAAGCAGAGGAGACTGTCAAGTGATGTTCTGGAGCCTGTGTATCACCTCTTTCTCGCCTATTTGCCCTTCCGACCATGTATCAAGTGGGGCTGTGAAGACGTCCTTTTCAGGTACATAGTTAAAGAAATTTATTTGCATTTTTCTAGTAAACTAATAGCACATCTCTTGGGGGAAGGATTTTTAAAACATTATCAGCTTCATTGAGATGCAATTTACTTTAAAATGAAACTATGATTTGAAATGTACAATTTGATGAATTTTGTCAAATGTATATAGTTAAATAACCACAATTAAAATCATAATATAGAACATTACCCTCAAGAGTACCTTTATGCTCCCTTTAAATTAATAGTACATCTCATTCTGGACCCTGGAAACCACTAATTGGTTTTCCATAATTATGCTTTTGATTTTTCTAGAATTTTATACTAGTCTTCAATGGTCAATTTTTTAAACTTCTTATAATGTTTTTTAAGATTCCCTCATTTGAATATATCAGTATTTCATTCCTTTTCATGATAGAGTAGCGTTTTATTATATGGCTCTATCTCAGTTTGACTCATGTTCACAGCTTGAACATTTGGGTTCTTTCCATTTTGGGGATGTTATGAATAAAGGTGCAATGAAGATTCTTGTTTTAGTCTTTATTATTTTTTTAAAGATTTTAGAGAGGGGAAGGGAGGGAAAAAGAGGGAGAGAAACATCAGTGTGCGGTTGCCTGTCACATGTCCCCTACTGGGAACCTCGCATGCTACCCAGTGTCCTAGACTGAGAAGTGAACTGGCAACCCTTTGATTTGCAGATGAACACTCAGTCCACAGAGCCACAACACCAGCCAGGGCTTGTTTTAGTCTTTATATGGACATACACTCTCCCTTTTCTCTTGAATGTCTGGGATCGAAATGGCTAGAGCATATAGTAGGTACACGCTAAACCTAATAAGAAAAGCTGCTGTAATATTTTCCAAATGGTTGTATCATCTTCCTTTACCACCCATAGGATATGAAAATTCCAAATCTGCATACTTCACCAACACTTGTTATAGTCAGTCTTTTTAATTTATCCATTCACATGTTTTTAATTTGCAATTTTCTAATGAGTAATGATACTGAGCATCTCTTTCTGTGCTTACTTGACATATATGTGTTTTCTTTGAAGAATTTTTCATTAAGATATTTTGACAAGTTTTCATTGGGTTGTGTTTTTGTCATTTTGAGTTTTTGAGAGTTTTCTAATATATAAAAATATAAATCCTTTATCTGATTTATGGTTTGCAAATATTTCCTCCTACTTACTGGGTTGGTTTTCTCATTCATTTTTTCCCAAAGAACAGAGTTTTTAGTTTTCATAAAATCTTTCTTATAAATTTTTTTAACAGATTATGCTTTTTACATCATTACTAAGAAATCTCTGTCTAATTCAAGGTCAAAGATTTTCTTTGAAGTTTACCCTTAAAAGTTATATAGTTTTAGGTTTACGTTAGGCCTGTGGTTATTTGTGTTAATTTTGTATATGGTGTATAGTTGGATCAAAGTACATATTCTATATATGAACATCGGATTTTTCTAAGTATTTTTTGATTAAAAAAAAGACTACCTTTTCCCACCGACTGGCTTTTGCACCTTTATCAGTGTGTGTGGGGTTTGTTTCTGGTATCTATATTGATCTAATGATCAATGACTCAATAACTGATCAATGACTGAATGATCAATGACTCAGTTCTTTACCTTTACAATAATACCACGGTGTCTTAATTCCTGTAGCCAGGATCAGCTACATAATTGGTGGCATGCAGTATAAAATGAAAGTATGGGTGCCTTTGTTAAAAAATCACTGAGAATTTCAAGGCAGTTAACAGTAGACTGTTACACCAAGCATAGGGCTCTTCTAAGAAGCTGCCCTTGAATGTAACATTATAATATATTTCAAAATCAAAGTCAGGTAGGGGTAATATTTTAACTTTTTCTTTTTCAAAATTGTTTTGGATATTCTGGATTCTTTGTATTTTCATGTGAAGTTTAAAAACAGCTTATAGATTAGAAAGAAACCTGCTGGATTTTTTATTGGTAATGCTGGAAATATATGTATCAATTTTGGGGAGGATAGTTACTGAGTCTTCAATACCAACAGTACTGAGTCTTCAGGCCACCTTAAGGGCTATTTAGGTAATTTATTTTCCGAAGTGTGTTTCCTTGTATGCAGTTGATGCCTTGTATGCAGTTTTTCCATTTCATGAGCACTGTCAAATTTCTTGGCATACAGTTATTCCTATTCTCATATTCTCTTTTTGCTATATGTAAAATTTCTAGTGATATGTTTCTCATTTCTGATATTGGCATTTATATCTCTTCTTTTCTTGGTCAGTCTAGTTAGAGTTTTAGTGACTTTATCAGGGAATCATCTTTTGGTTTCATTGTTTTTATGTTTTTCATTTTATTGATTTCTGCTATTATTTGGATTATTTCTTTTCCTTTATATACTTTTTATTTAAATTCTTCTTCCTTTTCTAGCTTCTTAAAGTGGAAACTGTGTTTGACTTGACCTCTTTCTTCTTTTCCAAGATAAGCATTTAGTGCTATGCCCCCCATTATTGCTGTGGGATCCCACAAATTTTTGTATGTTGTGTTTGTATTTTTATTTAGTTGACAACATTTTTAAAATTTTTTATTTTTCTTCTTTTAAATTTTATTTATTTTTAATTTTTCATTGTTGTCCAAGTACAGTTTTCTGCCTTTTCCCCTGACACCTCCCCACCATCCCAGCCCTCCCCACCTCCTTCCCCTGTCTACCCCCCCTTGTTATCATCCATGTGTCCTTTATAATTGTTCCTGTAAACACTTCACCCTTTTCCCCCATTATCCTTTCCCCTCTCACCTCTGGTCACTGTCAGCCCATTCTCAATATCAATGTCTTTGGTTACATTTTGCTTGCTTGTTCCTTGTTGATTAGGTTCCAGTTAAAGGTGAGATCATATGGTATTTATCTTTCACCACCTGGCTTCTTTCACTTAGCATAATGCTCTCCGGTTCCATCTATGCTGTTGCAAAGAGTAGGAGCTCCTTCTTTCTTTCTACTGTGTAGAATTCCATTGTGTAAATGTATATAGTTTTTTGATTCATTCATTTACTGATGGGCACCTAGGTTGCTTCCAGCACTTGGCTATTGTAAATTGTATTTCTATGACCATTGGGGTGCATAGGTTCTTTTGGGTTGGTTTTTCAAGGTTCTTAAAATATAATCCTAGCAGTGGAATTGCCAGGTCAAAAGGCAGTTCCATTTTTAGTTTTCTGAGGAAATTCCATACTGTTTTCCACAGTGGTTGCTACAATCTTCAATCCCACCAACGGTGCACTAGGGTTCCCTTTTCTCCACAACCTCTCCAACACTTGTTATTTGTTGCTTTGTTTATGATGGCCATTCTCAACAGTGTGAAGTAGTATCTCACTGTGGTTTTAATTTGCATCTCTCTGATGGCTAGCGATATTGAGCATCTTTTCATATGTCTCTGGACTGTCTGTATGTCCTCTTTGGAGAAGTGTCTGTTCAAGTCCTTTGCCCATTTTTTAATTGGGTTGCTTGTCTTCTTAGAGTGGAGTTGTGTGAATTCTTTATATATTTTGCAGATCAAACCTTTGTCTGAGATATCATTGGCAAATATGTTTTCCCATATGGTTGGTTCTCTTTTCATTTAAATGCTGGGAAAAGAGGAAACAAAACTGTCATTGTTTGCAGATGACATGATATACATAGAAAATCCTATAGACTCCACCAAAAAACTGCTTTTCCTAATAAGTGAATTTGGCAAAACAGTGTGATACAAAGTCAATATTCAGAAGTCAAAGGCATTTTTGTATACCAATAATGAAATATCATTATTTCTGATATATCATTGATATTCTGAAATATCAATATCAGAAATAGAAATCAGGAAAAAATCCTATTGGATATAGCAACAAGAAAAATAAGATACCCAGGAATAAATCTAACCAAGGAGGTAAAAGACTTATACTCAGAAAACTACACAACACTGAAGAAAGAAATTAAGAAAGACACAAACAAATGGAAGCATATACCATGTTCATGGATTGGAATAATTAACATCATCAAAATGTCCATACTATGCAAAGCAATTTACAGATTCAATGCAATACCAATTAAAGTACCAATGGCATATTTCACAGACATAGAACAAACACTTCAAAAATTTATATGCAGTGAATAGCTGCAGCAATTTTGATAGAGAAGAGCAAAGTAGGAGGGATCACAATACCTGATATCACACTGTAATCAAAACAACATGGTACTGGCATGAGAACAGACACGTGGACCAATGGAATAGATTAGAGAGCCCAGAAATAATCCCAAGTCTCTGTGGTCAATTAATATTTGAGAAAGGGGGCAACAGCATAAAATGGAGCAAAAATAACCTCTTCAACAAATGGTTGGGAGAGCTGGACAGCAACATACAAAAAAATGAAGCTCAATCACCAACTTACACCATGCACAAAAATAAATTCAAGATGGATATAAGATTTAAATATAAGTCATGAAACCATTAAAGTCCTAGAGGAGAACATAGGCAGGAAAATCTCAGATATTCCATGCAGCAATATTTTCACTGATATGTCCCCTAGAGCAAGGGATATAAGGGAAAGAGTAAACAAATGGGATCTCATAAAAAAAAAAAAAGCTTTTGCATGGTTAAAGAAAAACAGTTGAAAACATTTTTTAATTAAAGAAATTTTCTTCTTTAACTCATAGGTTATTTAGAAATGTGTTAGTCTCTGAATATTTCAGTATATTGCAAATATGTTTTCATTATGTTTTTTAATTTAATTCTGTTGTTGTCAGAGAACATTATTTGTAGAACTTGAATTCTTTCAAATGTATTGGTATTTGTTTTATCAGTGATGGTGGCTTATTTTGGTGAATGTTCCATGTACACTTAAGAAGAATGTTGTTGGGTAAAGTGTTTTTATCAATTTCAATTAGGGCAAGTTGGTTGGTGGTGTTGAAGTCTTTTATATCCTTCCTGATTTTCTGGCTACTTTTTCTATCAATTTATGAAAGTATCCACCTATAATTGTGGATTTTCCTATTTCTCCTTACAGTTCCACCCACATGTATTTTGAAGCTGTTGTTACATGCAAAACCACTTTGGATTGTTATATCTTCCTGAGATATTAAACTCTTTAACATTATGAAATGCCCCTCTTTGTCCCTGGTAATATTCTTTCCTCCAAAATGTACTTTGTCTTGTATTTATATAGACACCCCAGTATTTCTTTTTTGATCAGTAAATACTCTGTCCATCCTTTTAGTTTTACTGTGCTTGTGGCTTTTTATTTAAAGTGTATTTCTTATGGGTACACAGCTGTGTCATGCACATTTTTTTAAACCAAATTTGATGATGTTTGCCTTTTAATTTGGGTGTTTAGACCCTTCCATGTAATGAGATTTGATGTGTTAGGGTTCAGTCTTTCCCTTGCTATTTGCTTTCTGGTCCTTGTTGTTCTTTCTTCCTTTATCACACATCTTCTTCCTTCTTTTGGATTATTTGAACACTTCTTATTAGCTCACTTCATAGTCTTTCTTAGATTATTAGCTACAAATTTTGTCATAATATTTTAGTGGTTCCTTTAGGGTTTACTTTACACATCTTTCACTTATCACAGTCTAAGTGGTATATCACTTAATGTATAGTATAAGAACCTATAATAATATTGTTCAATACATCCACATTTTTACATTATTTGTGTCATGCATTTAATATATGTGTTATAAGCACCATAAGACATTGTAATCATTTTGCTTTAAAGAGTCAGTTATCTTTTAAAGATACTTAAATAATAAGAAAAATATCTTGCATGTTTTCCCATCTGTTCCCATTTCCAGTGTTCCTCCCTTTGTGTAGTAGATCTGGATTTCCATCTGGCACTGTTTTCCTTCCACCCAGAAAACTTCTTTTGACACATCTTTCACTGTGGACCTACTGGTGATGAATTCTTTTTACTTTGTATGTATAAAAAGGTACTTATTTTGTTATCATTTGAAAATTATGTTTTTCTGGATTTAGATTTCTATGTTGGCAATTTGATCTTTGTTTCTAGGAGGAGTTCACCAGCCACTGTTGTCTACACCCTTGCATTGTTTACTAAAGGAGGTCTACTGTCATCATTATTTTTGTTTTTCTTTGTATAACGTATTATTATCTTCCTGCCACTTTAAGATTTTCTCCTTATCTCTGGTTTTGAGGATTTTGGTTATGATGTGCCTTTTCTGTAGTTTTCTTCCTGTTTCTTATGCTTATAGTTGACTGAGCTTCTTGAATTTGTGAGATTATACTTTTCATTATCTTGAGAAAATGTTTAGCCATGATTTTTTGCATCCTGTACTCTCTCTTCAGTGTTTTAGAGAATTTAGTTTTGTTCATATTAGGTCACTTGAAGTTGTCCAGCTCACTACTACTTTTCTACCTTTTTAAATTATGTCTTTCTCTACATCTTTCATTTTAAACAATTTCTACTGTGATGTGTTTAAGTTTACTAATCTTTTCTTCTTCAGTGTCTGAATTCTTGTGAGTGTTATGTAGTTAGTGTTGATTTCATTTTAAACACTGTATTTTCATCTAAACATTTGAGTTGGTTTATTTTTATATCTTCTGTTTCTTTACTTAACTTTTGGTATAACATAAAATACAGTTATAATACCTGTTTTAATGTATATGTTAATACTAACATCTGGGCCATTTCTGGGTTGACTTTAAGTGATTTTTCTTATTATTGTGCTTTATATTTTTCTTCTTTGCATAATTTCTGGTAATCTTTGATCTGTAATGTTAGGCATTGCAATATTACATTGTTTAGTGCTGGATATTTTTATATTTGTATCAATATTCTTGGGCTTTGTTGTGGGATGCTATTAAATTACTTGGGAACGGTCTGATTGTTTTGTATCTTGCTTTTAAGATTTGCAATGCAGCACCAACATGGCATTTATGTCCAGGGCTATTTACTTTTTATCAATGAGGCAAAACCCTTCTGTAAACTCTACTCAGTGCTCCATGAATTATGAGGTTTTCAAGGCTGGCTGATGGTAACAAACACTATTCCCAGCACTGTGTACATGAGGGGCTCTTTCCTCTATTCCTTTTGGATAGCTTTCTCTGGACTCAGGTAGTTTCATCTAATGCATGTACTTGTTAGTGCTGTAGCTGGTACCTTTTTAAGCCCCCAGGGTTCTCTCTCTGTTTAACATTTTTTTCTCTAGTATTCTTTCCTGCAAATTCTAGACACCTTAATATCCCTAGATTCTCAGCTCCATCTCTACCCAGGTTGTCCAACAGGCTCTGCCTGGGTTCCTAGTCTCAGTTCAGTGGCCTGGAAATTTCCCCAAGGTGATACTTCTAGGACAGTCATATGGATTACATAGTTTGTTTCCTTTCTCTCAGGATTGTTGTCCTTCATTGACTGATGTCCAGTATTTTGAAAACCATCGTTACATATATTTTGTTCTGTTTTGTTTTGCTTTTATTACATCAAGTTGGAGGTTGGAGGGTAAATCTAGTCCCTTACACTTTAAAAGTTTTTTTGACATCACTTCTCAGTCTCTGGCTTAAGTTTAGGTATATATTTATGCTCTTTTTCTTAGTAAAGGTTAGGTATTCTATTTTCTTCATGGTTTTGATAGACACAAATGAATGAATAATTAAATAAAACTATGGTCTAAAGGAAATGATGACAATGAACATGGAAATCTTGAAGACTTTTATAATAAACTATCAAGTTTTCTTGACTTAGAGTTGGTCTGTATTAAAGGCTCTTTTCTAAAGAACTTGAAGCTTTATACTGGTAATTGTCCACTGTTCCTTGTAGTCCCTGAAGGGTCCTTTCTCCTTATGTTGCAGAAGAGAAAGTAGAACATTTCAAACTTTTTTTGAGTGTCAAGAAAATTTTCTTAGCATTATAAAATCAGTGAAACTATTGAAGCTTTTCGATTCTAGAAAATATTGAATGTATATATTGGAGTATAAATTTTAATTTGTTCTGGGTAGTTTGGTAATAACTATGAGAATCATAATTTAAATTCTTTTAACCATTTATATATGTTCCAGTTTTATTGAGATAATCAGTATATAATATTGTGTTAGTTTAAGATATACAACATAATGATTTGATATATACATATATACAAATGATCATCACAATAAGTTTATTTAACATCCGTTATCTCACATAGTTATTTTTTCTGGTCTGTGTATAGTGATAACCTTTAAGATATACTCTCAGCAACTTTCAAATATACAATACAGTATTGTTAACTACAGTCATCATGTTATACATTACATTACATAATTTAAGTCTAAGTTCTTCATATATATCTTCCTTTTTTATGAGTTCTAAAAGGACTCTACCTCATGTTAATTATACAAATTCTCTTTGAGAATGACTGAAGCAATACCTTTAAAAAATTATCCAACTTTGCATTACTCTTAGTTTCCAGTATGAAAAGTCTCATTTGATTTATGGTTTAACAGTATTTATAACCACAATAGTTCAATTCTGATAAATTTTTATTTTATTTAAAAATATTGATATAAGGTAAATTTTAAACATTATAAAATTCTCACTTTCACATTATATATCTATCTAGGTTTTAGAAAGTTTATATGAAAGTCTTTTATCTACTGTTTTACACTTGCTTTTTTATTAACATATCTTGATGATGTTTCTCTACTAGCATTTATATTTATATCTTTTTTAATTGTTGCAAAATTTTTGTCATGTGATGTGTTATAATTTGTATAATCAGTCCCCAATTTCAATTTTAAGTAGAATTTTTTATTCAGCTAAAAATATTAGTATCAGCTACACTTATTTTTATATACAATATTAAACATCTATAAAGCTTTTAGGGTTGTTATTTTATTTCCTTAATTTTCTAGAATTTTTGGACCACTTCATTTGGCACGTTAGATCGTAATTTTTGGCCAGGAGAAAGTAGAAAGGCTTTTAAAAGTCCACCAAAGCAGCCTCGACAGCAGCTTCTCTTGGCAAAGCACAGCCCAGAACTAAGCCAACAGGTCTTTTCAGCTTTGCTGCATTGCCTTAGAGGCCACGAGTTGTCAGCATCCTTTGCTTTACGTACATGTTTCAAAAGAATGTCTCTGTTCATGCCTGGCCAGTGGGATTTAGTAGTTTGGCATATATATATACCACAGACACATTTTAGTTTGGTGGCCATCCATTGCAAAAACTTTGAATTCGTATTTATCCATACCTGTAAATTTCAGGCTTTTTGAAATTGATATGCACCCTGTGAAATGAGGCATAATATTTTCTAAAGCAAGGTTTAGGATTACTAAGACATTTCTGGGGCTATTTTGCAATGGGCTTTATAAGAGAATATTTAAAAAAATCATAAAGAAGAAAGATCACCTTAAAAATAATATAAATGTGCTAGGTGATTAATACTTTTTCTCCTAAAAGACTCTTTTTAAGATATTACCAAATTAAATGTCACTGCAGCCGCGGAAGAATGAGGATTAGGGGAGGAATCAGAGGTATTTGTGGGCTCCCTGTTTTCCTCCAAGAGAAAAGGAAGGACAACTGATATTTATTGCTCAAATCCTCTAGGAAAATCACTGATCAAACATTGTCTCTTGAAATTCTCAGAACTATAGCGTGAGAGAGGTGTTTTAAACCTGGGATTCAGTAAGTCAGCTAGGAGTCTGAACAATTTCATGTAGCTAGCAAGTGACAAAGTCACATTTGAACCCAGATCTGTCTTTTACCAAATTCTGTGCTTTTTTCCTCAAGAAGGAAGATTATTTCTGCAACAGGACAGCTCTTGCATGTGTGTGCGCTTGCGTGTCTGGAAACTTGTTCTGGAATTCTCAAACATACCCAATGAAAGAAAACAAATTCACATAACCTGCATTTGTTGTCGAAGAGAAAAGCAATCAACTTTAAGGTGCGTGTGAGTCTACTGCTTTGTAGTCCCCACTATGCTATTTGCCAAAATTGATGGGGGACCGAGGTCTGACTATGAATTTGAACTTTGTCAATTTAGAGAAAAAGGCACATTTTAAAACTGTGTGCTCTCTCTTTGGTTGTCACAGGAACTGGAAGAAAGCGAGCAGGGTCCTCGCAGAATGGGTGCGGAGTCTAAGTAAGGACGGTTTGTCAGTAGATTACCTGTGGTCAGGACTGGAGGTGAATTTTCTCAAACAGTAATGTCTCACATAAAATTCAAAGTGGTGTCCTGTTCTGTATTCTGATGATTTGTTTTTTATTATTAATGCCTCAGTTAATTTTTTTACATAATAGCTTTTTAAAAACGTTTTTAAATTTATTTATTTTAATTGTTGTTCAAGTACAGTTTTCTGTCTTTTACTCCCATCCCAGCCCACCCCTGCCAGTGTTCCCCACCTCCCTCCCATTTCCACCCACCTTAGTTTTTGTCCATGTGCCCTTTATACTTGTTCCTGCAAACCCTTCCCCCTTTCCCCTGAAATTCTCTCCCCTCTCCCCTCTGGTCACATAATAGCTTTGTGTTGCTTTTATTTAGGGTAATGAGGAAGGGGATGATGTCCACGATGGGGCAAAATAGTAAGAAAAGGGGAAAGCAGCCACAGGAGGCCAGTGAGCAGCAATGACGAATTAAGCAGAGGTAGTGATTTAAAGGGGCAGGTAGGGGGTTCTACTTCTCCTCCAGACGCCCGTTCTGCTCTGCTCTGAAACTCCTCACTAATGTTAGGGCACTATGCTTACCATGCTAGGTGGTAGGGGAATTGGGGATTCCATGAAGGAGGCTGGGAGATGCGGGAATGCTTGATTTAAATGACTTTCATACTTGTTTGGCTTTCTTGTTCCATTATTTGGGTAGTTATATTATGAGACGTTTCACAAAAATAATTCTGTAGTTAACCCTCCATAGCTCTGGGTGGATAACTTATGACACATTGTCAAGCTGACAATTAATGCCTTATAAGATACAGAAACTGTTGAATTGCTTTCTTTCTCCCTTCATTTCTTCTTTCTTTTTCATATTCGGGAGGTTATGTGTGTAGATGGGTAGAATTTTTACCGGTAGAAAGTGGCTTTCTTACAAAGTGTTTAAAATTCATAAAGAATGCATTTGAGGTTTTAAAAAACAATCTCCTTGCTGTCGGAAGACTGAGAAATCAGGGGCCACGTATTGTGGCAGAAAGTGGAACCTTTGCGCTCCAGCCGGGGCGGGATGACCTGCGCGTTTGCTGGGATTTGATGGGGGATGGAATCGGTCGTGGCCTCCGCAGGATCCTGCGATTGTTTTCCTGATGAAGGACTTGATGGGAAACAAACGTAACAGGATTAAAGAAAATTTCCATGTTAATTTAAGCTAAAATCAAATAATATAACTTGATTAAAAAAAAAAGCAAAAATGTTAATGCTTTAGTTATCTATTTCTTTGAGCCTCTTTAAGTCTCTGTATTTAAAATTTAAGTAGATTATACTCTCTGTCTTATTTTGCAGGGCAGGTGTGAAAGGATTGTCTCCTCTTTCCCAGAGCAAAGTCGTTTTACTCATTATTTTTTTTCTCAACAAATTCTCCTCTGGACTGCCATTTATGAACCTCAATTTCAATGACCCTTTCTTAATGCCTGCAACTAAAGTGTGTAATACTTTATAGAATTTTTCTGGCTTCTTTGACTAAATTATTGCAGTATTTCCCTGGTCTACCCATTCGTTAGAAACTAAATTGACAATACAAAACCATTTGAATATTTAGAGCATTTTTATCTTCCTAATGTAAGTCGAATAATAACAGATTCTTACACAACTCCATTCAGAGAGACGGCTATGTCATGGCTCAGAGCATGGATTTTGACCTGAGAGGTCTGGGTTTGAGTTCAAGGTCTACCACTTACCAGCTGGGTGAAACTGGGCAGATTCCTCAATCTCTTGGGATATGGTTACCTCATCTGGAAAGTGGCAGTTAAGGAGCAAGTCCTTTATCTAGTTGTTGTAAGGATTAAATGAGCTGATATGTGTAAAGCAATTAGAATAGTGCATGGAATTCAGTTATTACTTAGGGTTAACAAATGATGTTTTAAAACTGAACACAAGCAAAATTTATCCCATGGTACTTAATATTTTTAACATTAAAAATGACAGTGGAAAGCAATATAGTTTAATATTTAATAGCAGAATACCACAATAAAATCATCTCTACTTAATGCAGTGGTATGTAGATTTAAATTATCCTTGATGTTACCTGCATTATCCCAATTGTTGTAGAAGATTGTTTAATTAAACATTTCTGCTCAGGCAACATAAAGCATGAATACTAAAATACTGAAAGCACAAGAATGCAGGCCTCATTATCATAGCATATATTTTATTTATAATTTTACTAATAGTAAGCATTTTTAAAACAAAATAACACATTTCTAAGATAATTATATAAAATATCTTTGTCCTTTTTCCAATCTTAAGATTTTTCTCTTCAATTGAATTCACTTTCAAATAAGGAAAACCAATAGGGCACTTTTGCATATCATTGTTCTTGGCCAGATTTTTTTGTACCTGCTTCATCCTGGTGAGTGTTTTTCCTCACTTGGGCGGGGGGGGGTTGCTCAACTCTCTGAATTATAATCTGTGATTTTTTAAGTTGTTTTTTATTTCCAAAATCTTATTACATTTTTCACCCTTCTTAACATTCTCTTTGATGTATCTGTGAGGTGAAAATGGGAATAAGATTTATTTTACAAACATGGAAGCTGATTTGAGGAACTTTAAATAACATGCTAGCACCCTAAAACAAGTGTTGAGAAGGGATGGAGAGTACCTTCATTGATTTCCACAGGGCAGCTTTGTTCTGGGGTGTGAGGGCGCGTTCTAGGATTATTCCAGGACAGTGGTCTCCTCGCCTTGAGCCTGGGCACAGCCAGTGCCTTGTTTCTAACCTATAAAACATGGTAAAGGTGATGAGGTAGATGCGATCATGGTCATGTGCTTACATCATCACATCAGATTGTCTTGCCTGTCTTGGGGGTAGACTCTCTCTCACTGACTTTTAAGAAGCAAGCAGGTATGTTGTAAACAGTCAGCGTGACAAGACGCCAGGCCCACAGTCTGGGAAGCCAGAAGCCGCTGATTACCACTAATTGCTGTTTGAGTGGAGAAGTGGGCCCTTCTCCACGTAACCTTCAGGGAGACTCCCTGGCTAACAGGTTGATTGTAGACCATAGGATACTAAGCTGAAATGTTCTCAAACTTCTGACCCACAAGAATTGTGAGCTACTAAATGTGGGTTTTTAAAAAGTGTCCTAAGTTTGTGTTAATAGATAGGTAGATGATGAATACAGTTTTGGTACCAGAAGTTGGGTGATGTCATAACAAATATCTAAAATGTGGTAGTAATTTTAGAACTGGGTAGTGGGTAGAGGCTGGAAAAAATGTTGGGCAGCCTGGTCTAAAAAGTCTAAATTGCTTGAATGGATTGGTCATAGAAATCTGGACTTAAAGGATGCGCTGATAGGGTTCAAAAGTAAGTGCAAGGTGGGTTATTGGAAGTTGGAGAAAGAGGAGTCTTTATTATGTAATGGAAAATGGTCTGCAAGTATGTGGGAAAAATAAATTATAAGTGTAAGATGTACTTATAGTTATCTAGCTAAGGAGATTTTCAAGGAAATTGTCCAATTTGCTGTCTGGTTTCTTCCTGCATGGGAAAATGCAAGACAAATTGAGGGAGATAAAATGCAAGGTGAGATAGGAGGGAGATGCACCTGGAGGGAAGGACTCTTACAAAGGAGCCAGGCCCTGATGATTTGGGAAACCCTCACTTCCAGAGGCAAAGACACTGAATTTAAGAAATGGTTCCAAGTTCTGTCCCAAATGCCAGGTCTGGGGGAACAGATGAGGGCGTGGTTGTGTAACCTTTTGTTAAAACTTCACATCAAAGGGCTAGAGTAGTATTCAATTACACAAAGGGCCTTTTTGAGAGATTGACATTGTGCCCCATGAAACTTTGTGATCAAAGTGTTCATGGGCCCCTAGGACACTCAAAAGCTTTGTTCCTTTGTCTAATGGAGTGAACTTCAGTGAAACTCACAGAAAACTCATAAAGTGTGTGAGAAAATGGCTTTAGGAAAAACAGTGCTAGTTTGGACTAAAAGGGGCAGAGAAAGTAAAACATGAAAGAGGCTGCGGGAACCCCCCAATTTCATAGGCAAAAGGCAGACTGTTTAAAATAGCTTGTGAAATTAACATGTGTTAATTTTCACAAACTAACACAAGCGACCACACATATGGAATGAAATATATCTCAGAGGACACCAACCTTTCTTTCATGGCTGTAGTGACTTTAATCTGGTAACATCAAAGGAAGCCCCTTCAGCTTGTAGGAGAAGAAAAATCAAATATGTGGCACATTTGTGTTATTTTGAAGGTGACCTTCCTTTCCTTTTTTATTTTTATTTATGTATTTTCAAAATGTTCCTTTGATTAAGGCCATTGCCAAATGGTATCATCGGGCAAAGCCAAGAGCCCAGAGGGAGTAAACAAGAGCCAAGAAGAATTATCCTAGACTTGAAATCTGGTCAAGGAGCCATCAGCCTTTGCCAGGATGACCCCTTCTAGTTCCCCCCTTTTTAACAGGGGGGAAATAGTATATATATATCTTTATAAATGTATAGATGTTTTCCTTTTTCTTCTTTAAATTCTCACCTGAGGGTATATTTATTGATTTTAGAGAGAGAGGGAGGGAGAGGGAGAGAAACATCAATTGGTTGCCTCCCGGATGCACCCCGACCAGGGATGGAACCCACAACCTGGGTGTGCGCCTTGACTCTGTTGGAGTCCCACAACCTTTTGATGTACAGGGTGATGCTCCAACCAACTGTACTACGCAGCCAGGGCCAGATGCTTTGTTATGTCTCTTCAACCATTGTATGTTGTGTTTGTGGAGGGGTTGGGGGGACAGATAACTTGTCCCTTTGGTCAACCTCATGGACTGACAGAGCAGCCTAACCAGCCATCATCACCTGGACCTGCTGATGAGATACTGCACCTGGTGCAGATACTGTAATGGGATGGACCCTGTGGGACCTGGGGATGGTGGAAAGGACATGAATTGTTGTGAACCAGAGGGTGGACTGTGGCCAACAGACTGTGTGGTGCCTCTATGATCCCACCTTCCTGTATCTAAGACTTTATGCAGTGCCTTCCCCTTAGGTTTAGGTGGGTCTGTGACTTTGCTTCTAACCAATAGAACATGGCAAAGTAATGGAGGTACATGACTACATGGATGTGCATACTACATAAGATTGTAATTCCACGAGGAGATTTTCTCTCCCTTGCTGGTTCTGCAGAAATAAGCTGCCACACTGTAAGCTGCCCATGAAGAAGGTCACATGGCAAGAAACTGAGGGTAGCTCTGGCCAACAGCCAATAAGAAACTAAGGTCTGCAGTCCAGCATTTCTAAGGAACTGAATGCTGCCAATAATCACATGAGTTTGGAAGCAGGTTCTACCCGGCTTGAACCTCAGACAGAGTGCAGTCCTGGCCAACACCTTGCTTGCAGCCTTGCAGAGGGCCCAGGTGAACTGTGCCCGTGCTGCTGACCCCCAGGGTATGAGAGGGTAAATGTGTGCTTTCTTAGGGAACCAAGTTCGGGGTAATAATGTTGCACAGCAATGGATGAATAATGCATGGAATTTACTAACATTTACACTCCATGATTGCAAATAATGTTGTTGGTATCCCCAGCACCTATAAATGTGTCTGAAATATAAAGGTATTCAGTAAATATTCATAGGGATTTAAAGATGAGGAAAGGAAGGAAGAAAGGGAGGGAAAGATGTTTGGTCACACCTGTGTCGAACCTAGTTGGTTATTTATAGGAAATTGGTAGGCTTGCATGTAGGTATTTGGATAGTTTGATAAATCCAGGATAAATCCTTTTGATAAGTTCAAAAGGTCAAGAATGTCTTTCAATGTGTATGCTATGTGTATGACTCTTTTTTCACTTTAATGTTAATGTCTTTATTGGTGGAAATCTGAAACATGAAGACAGTTAAAATTAAAAGTGCCATTTTCAGGATAAACATAAAACAAGTAATACGCCTTTGTAGCTTACTGTCCTTATAGGAGGGAATACATTAAAAGTGGAAGATGCTTTAAGAGGACTGGCAGCAATTAATGAATGGATGCTCGACGGGTCCCAGGGAGGCTGTGAAAGGTTGTTGGTGTGCACTCCTGGGTGCTCTGGTTTGCTTCTATGGAGGGCAGCCACGTGGTCCCTGGAGCCTTCTTCCGAGTACCATTGTCAGAGCCGCAGCAGCCAGGGGCACCACGCAGTGCAGGGTTTCTTCTGTTCTAAACTCCAGGTCTGAGAGGCTGGGCTGTTCACAGACGAAAAGCAAGTAGGTCACAATTCTTTACAATACCCAAGCTTTAAGAAAAAATCCACCTCAATTTTTGATGTCCATAGGTTATGTACATTTTTTCCAATGGTAGGAAGCTTTAAAAACATATATACACATAATAGAGTATGCGAGTGTCTAAACTAGGACACAGAATTTGGGGAACTTTTGAGTCAAATTCAAGGTGAAAAATTAGCTGGCAATACTGGGTAGCTAGTACTTTTTGAGGAATTATGATGTGCTCAGCACTGTTCTAATTGCTTTATATGTATTAATACACTTAATCCTTATAATAATTCTATGAGATAGGTACAGTTATGGTCATCTCCATTTGTTATGTGTTGAACCTGAGGCACAGGGAGTTAGACAAGTGGACTCATGGCCACATGATGAGGGAGTGGCAAAGTCAAGGTCTAAACTCAGAGAATCTGGCTGCGGAGCTGGTGTTGGAACCCAGAGGCCTCTTTCATAGTTATGCAGAATAACTTATTTATATAATGTAAGATGTACCTAGATGATTATTGCCTTGTTATCTAAACTGTTTACTGTAATAAACTATCTAAGATTTTCCCATTTTTTAAATTGAGAATTTGTAATCATTTGAAAAAGTATAATGAAGTTTAATAGTGTTAATTACTTTGAGAAGAAACTATTTTATAACTCTTTTGCAAACAGAAATCACTTTTCTGTTTAATATATCCTCTTAACCAAAAATGCTTTCTCTGGGCATGATTATTATTCTTGTTTCACTTATCCTGTCTTGGGGTTTGTTGTTGGTGAATGTGCCTGGATGAGGGTCAAGGGCAAGTTTAGGAGTCCACACTGCCTTGAATGACTTTATCCTGGGTAATTCTAGGACTGGATCCAGTAATGATGCATTAGCTATAAAACATAGTAAGGAAAATACCTTATCGTACTTAATACATGTTTTTAAAACCTTGTTTTAAGTGAAATATTTTAATATTTATGCTCGGGCATTTTAATGGTAGGATTAATTTTGATAGAAGAAGCATTTGCAGGATAAAAAAAGCATAATCAATGCTTTTCAGGTAAACCACATGAAATGAAATCTAATATCACCAATGAACAGAACTGTGGCTTAGCTGTATGGAAAGCATAGCACTTGGGAGGCAAGTATGCTGCAAACTTTGCTTTAATACATCCAAGGTAATACAAAAAATACAATTGCTGAGGGGGATTTATAAATTATTTCAGTAAACCAATGTTTTTGAATACCCTTAAGCTGGACAAAAAGCAACTGTTTACCTGCAAATAATTGATATGCTAATTTTAGATAATTATTTTCCAGGCATGAAATGAAATCTCATAAGAACCACTATTGTAGTAGTCTTTGATTAGTTTGAATTATCTCAGGTACTTGCAATTTTTTCAAAGACTGTATTTCCTTAAAATATCCTATAATTTAACATGTGCATTCTTCCTGGCTGTTCTTTCTTTGACTACTCCAAGGGGTTGATCTTAAGTACGACTCTAATTTACAGGCTGCATAGTTTCTATTCCTATCTGTAATTGTGTGAAAATACAGCAATTGTTCAATGGGTAGTAATATGAATGCATAAATATGTCCCCACTGAAGCATTAATATAATTTACTGTACATTCAACAAAATTAAAGCAGCCAGTAAGGAATATAATTCTTATTTACATTCCGAAATGATGTTAACAAAAGGCTTTGTTACCTGTTTTGTAAGTGCAACTTCCATTGATTTAAGCTCTTTTAAAATTCTACAGATACTATAAACTATATATTAAGTTTCTATTGCTGAATTAGAACTTTTTTGGTTAGCTGTAGAATAAGAATAAATATTTTCAAAGGACTTCATACTTGTCCCTCTCCCCCACCTTCGTAGCCCTATGACTAAGGTAATATTTGGAGGTGGGGCCTTTGGGAGATCATTAGGTCATGAGGGTGGAGCCCTCATGGTGGGATTAGTGCCCTTTTTAGAAG
Source organism: Artibeus jamaicensis (assembly GCF_021234435.1). Classification (NCBI taxonomy): domain Eukaryota; kingdom Metazoa; phylum Chordata; class Mammalia; order Chiroptera; family Phyllostomidae; genus Artibeus; species Artibeus jamaicensis. Next base: position 13,232,216 of record NW_026522056.1, on the reverse strand, counting down.
AGACACACATCATACTTTCTTTCTCCCTGCCAGGTAAGGATCCGATAAGATGCCCATCTGCGAACCAGAGAAAGGACACCCACTAGAACCCAACCATGCCGTCACCCCAATCTTGAACTTCCATTCCCCAAACCTGTGAGAAATAAATATTTTTTGTTTAAGCCACCCAGTCTATGGTGTGTGTTATAACATCCCGAGCAACCTAAGATAATCCATAAAGTAGAAAATATACTAATATAGTATCTCCTGAACTCCATGTAAAATAAGCCACTAATTTATGTAGTAAATAAAATAATCAGTATAAGTATAATAAAATATAATCAGTATGACTATAATAAAAATCATACTTATTATAATAAAATATAAAATCGATATAATTTTATTATAAAAATAATAAAATAATCAGTATGTAGTAAAGATATATAAACACAATGTACACTGCATTAGGCGTGCACATATCAAGGCAGAGTAGGTAATAATGTTTCCCTTTTATTTTAATTTACCGAAGTTTTAAAAAAATGTTATTTACTCATTTTTAGAGACAGAAGTAGAAAGAAGGGAGATGGAGAGGGAGAGGAACACTGGTGTGTGGTTGGTTGCCTTTCACATGCCCCCATGTGGGGACCTGGCCTGCAATCCAGGCATGTGCCCTGACCTGGAATTGAACTGGCAACCTTTCAATTCACAGGCTGGTGCTCAATCCACTGAGCCACACCAGCCAGGGCATAATGTTTATCTTAAATTATCTAGAGCCAGTTAGGTTCTTTTGGTTTTATAATTTGACCGGAGGTTGTTTTTTTTTTTTTTTTGTCCTGAGCTGCTTATTTATTTCAAGTTTTACAACATGTATTTCTTTTTTGAGGAAAAGTACACAACTGATATTGGGATAGAGCTTAAATGGCAAGAAACACATAACTGTAGTAAAAGACAGACATTAGAAATAATACTTGGCTCATTTTAATTTTATTGGAATTATGTGTCAAGCTAAGATATGCAAGAGCTGATGGGTTATGAATTAAATTTTATGTTCTCATTTTGTAGAAATCAAAATCAACTTAAGACATCAGTTTCCAATAGTATTTTTATGTGTAACTAAAGCACAGAAATATGTAATATTTGGTAGAATAAAGATACATGCCTTCTAGCCTCTTGAGACATCCATCTTCATGAAAGAGATAAAGAGTACCAGCTTACAAGGTATGTAACCTGGAGACAATGTCCAACTTCTTCTTACAAGTATGAACAAATGTCATAGTAAAGACCAGCTATCATTTGTTATATAAAAAATATGTGGGGGGGTTTGACATTTTTTTTCTGGGCCTAAGCAACTACAGGTGATATTTAAGAGAAAAACCAGTGTACTGAATTCAATGGAGAAAGTAGAAGATTCTGTATCTCCATAACTTGTGAGAGGTTTCATCATTTCAGCCCTCTGCAGACAGCTCAGTGATCTGTACTTTCCCTGAACTCACATGGTATATGACAGTCATTTGGCCATCAATTGTGCACCGAGTTAAAATGTAGTCTGTGCGTGTTTGTACACATGTAGGGATATATAGAGACATGTGCTTTATTATTCCGGTTCCTTGGGAAACATACTCTAAGACTCTGAGATTTACGAGCAAGAAGTCTAATTGGGGAATGCTTTGGGGAACAACGGGAGAAAAACAGGAAAAAACAAAGGAACACATTGAACTTCAATTGCTACATAAATGCAGGTGCAACAGTTTCTGCTATCCTTCAGGGAGAAGCCTAACTCGGGCCAGGCAGCTGTCCTCGCCGGAGGGAGACTCCGGGGGAGGGACTTCCTTCTGGGCAGCCCATTGGTTGTCGGCACTTCTGACAACAGATGGAAGGAGAGCCTTGGTCCTGCAGCAAAGAAGATGTGCCAGGAAGTTATGCATGCAAGGAGCCTCAAGAGTCAGAGGGGCTGGTTTAAAACTGGTTTCTACTATATACTGGCTGCGTTACCTTGGGCAAACTGCTGAACTGTTCTGTCTCTGCCAAAAGGGGATAAGAATACTGCAGGTATCTCGCTGGGTTATTGTGGAAGCAGATGAGTTAATACGTGTAAAGTACATAGCAGTTCTTAGAATATTGTGAGCACTCTATAATTGTCAGCTGTTATTATTAGAGGTTGTGATAAAATAGTCAAACCATTTCTAAAGCTAATTTACCCATATGAATATTTGTTTCTGTACAGGCCAGCAGGCGCAAGTAATAAATAACGCCCCAAATCTCTAGTTACCTAAAGCACTAAGAATTTACTCCTTGGTCATCCTGGGGAATATCCATTCCTGGGTATACATCCTGGGTTGGCTGGTGTTTTCTTCACTCCAGGACCCAAGCTGACAGAGCAGACACTAGCTGGTTCATTGCCATTGCTATGGCAGAACACAAGAGAGAGAATTTTATCTTATTATTTTATTTTATTTTTTTTAAAGATAGCATTTTAAATGCACGCTGACTCTTAAAACTTCCACCTGGAAATGATACATGTCATTTCCACTCAGTTTTTTGGGGGGGCAAAATGTCTCACATGGGTATAAATATCTCTAAGGGATGGGAAAGAAAATTCAATCCTCCTCTTTGCTGGAAAGAAAGCCAGAATGTCTTCATAACAGTACTAATGGCTGTCATAGTTTAATTTTTAAAAATAAGTGCTACCTTTTCTTGAGCACTTATTACGTGACTGTCTAAACAGCAATACTCTGAAATAGATCCCATTACTTTCCCAATATGGCATATTAAAAAAACAAAACAAAACAAAGCTGAGGCTTAGAGGAAGTTGATCTACAACAGACACCTAGCTAGTGATAAGCCAGACTCAGGCCTACCTGACTGTGAAGCTCACACTCATAACTACCATTCTAGATCCTCCCAAGAACTTCAGTGGCACCTGTGTGACTCAAAATATTGTCAAAACGTGCTCTATATTTTTTAACTTGAAGAAATAGCTGCTGGAGGCTACTATGTAGAGGAGCCTAACTGTCAAAATGTTATGAAGTCTGAAATGTTTCTTTCTTGTTCCCATGATGGTATTGGATGGTGAAATGGATGAACTGAGTGGTCCTCTTCCATTGGGTAACTCAATTGGACTAATGAATAATCCACCCTCTTTAGCAGGAGAATCTGAAGTGCCTAGGGATTGTGTTCCTTCCAGATAGCCTAAAGGATCCCTGTGGACCAGGCTTGGGAATGATGCACGTACCTTCTGCTCACACTCTGTTGGCTGGAAACTCAGTCACAGAGCCACACCTGTCAGCTATGAGGAAGGCAGGGAAATGCAGTTAGCCATGTGCCTAGTGAGTCTTGCTCATGATACACTGACTATGCTTCAGCCATGGGATTGGAGAGACCTTGAGATGGGGAAAATAAATTTGAGGTTAGCAAGGCATATCTGAAGGCTACCTCTGGCCTGCATTCCTCTCTATTTTTAGTACTGCAGAATTGTGTCTTATTGGGTTTATCCTACTCTCTAATATTTACCTGCATTTCCTAACATGTTTTATAGTTTGCCTTTGTGCTAACGGACAGGTTATCCTTAGACTTTTTTTTTCCTTGAAACGTGGTGGAACTGTACCTTTAAATAGTCACATGAAAAATGCCTTCATCTTGAGCAAAGGAAATCACTACCCACATTTTAACAGGTATTTAACTTACTGGACAGAACTCTTTATCTTTTTAAAAAATTGCCCTGTGAGCTTTTGTAATCCCTTTTGTAGTAGCCATGTAGGATGATGCAGGGGACTGCCTGGTGGAAGCAGTAAAGGAGCATGCAGTCTGGCCCAGGGGTAGCTTCCCCTGTTTCAGGGGCCCACCAGACAGCCAGATGGCTCTGGGGTCTGGAAGGAGAGCCACATCTTCAGATTTATCCTCCAGCCAGGCCCTTGCAGACTATAGTAAGTGTTTTGAAGGAGTCTTGCAAGAGAGGTAATGGGGAAGAGGGAGAGTGGGTTGCTGAACTGGAAGGGGATTTTTAAAGCTGTTGAAATGAATTGGGTTCAGCCCTTAGTAACTTGTAGATGCTTCTTCCTTTAGGCTGGGCAGGTGCTGCTGCATTACCTCGTCCCATGATTAATCATGAAGGTAAAAGAAAGTCCTGAGATGGGGTTCTGGATTGTCCCACGATTTGAGGGTGGCCATCATGGCTGGGAGCATGAAAAAAATGTTAAATGCTTTCAAACATAATATTATTTTGATTCTGTCACCTAGGGTGGGTCAGCATCCATGTTATTCCTACTCGACTTTGAATATTCTACTCAGTCCAGGGTTTCTGTATTCATTACATGAAGTGTGTATTATCAATAGCTCTAAAAGCTAGCAAGGCAGATCTGCATTACTATTTTGTAGAAGGAAAAATGGTTCAGTGATTATATGCCTTTCCTTAGGTCATATACTTAGTAATAACACCTTAAAGTTTGAAGCAATTTCTTCTGATTCCCTTTTCATTGTTCTTTCTACCCAGCTATGCTGCTTATCACCTTCTATTGAATTTATTCAAGAGTAGCAAATATTCTTTTTTTTTAGAATAAATTCCAGTTTTGGAAATAGCCAAAAGTAGTCCAGTATTAAATGTAGTGAATAAAGTTGGTGACTAAGTTAAATAATGCTATTTTGGATTTTGAAAAATTAGGTATATCTATAAACTAACACAGTTTTTGAGGCTTATGAACTGGCATATAATATTTCCCAACTATTTGTTAGTTATATTTTAAAAAATGCAAAAATACTTTGAAACTCATATCTTGACTATGTAAGTGTGGAACTTTTACTCGTATTAAGATCAGAACCAGATCTAAGAAAATTGAAATCAGAAGCAAGCTAAGAACAAAAAGTACAGATTTAAATGATGGCCATGTTTCAAATTGAACTTTTTTCCCAGTGATTTTTAATAAAGTCTCGTATGCATAACTCAGATTGTGATTTGGCCTTTGAGAGGGGCTATTTATAAATGTGGAGAGAGAATGAATAGTTATCTTTATCCACTATGTGTTAGGTGATTCACTTCATTTAACCCTCAAACCAGTCCATGACACAAATAATATTTCCATTTTAAAGATGAGGGAAAGGTTAATGGTTTTCAGTTACTCATTAACTTATGCTCAGTAAGTAAATAATTGAGACTCTACACAGAGATTCAGCTAAAAGAATATTTATATTTGTTTCCATTATCACAAAACTGTAAATAAACTCCATATCCATAAACAGAAGACTGATTAAATAAACTATAGTATAAATGGAATACTAGACAGCCCTAAAAAGGATTTATAGAAATACTTTTATTAACATGTAATTAAATGTAACAGCACTACAATTCATGAAAATGTAGCATTATCCCATATCTGTAAATAATATAAATACATATATATTTATATACACATATGTATATTTATACATATACACATTTTTATGTACAATTAGTTTCTATTGAGATTGGAATATAAAAGGGAACAGGAATTAGAATGACTTTAGATTTCATAAAAACAATACTGAAATGCAAACAATGAAGCCACATGTTCTACATTCTAAGAGAAAACTATTTCAACCTAGAAATCTATACTTGGCCAAATTGCCGACAAAGTGTAAGGACTGTCTTTTTTTTTTTTATAAATATTTTATTTATTTATCTTTAAGGGGGAAGGGAAGGAGAGAGGGAGAGAAACATCAATGTATGGTTGCCTTTCGTGGGTCCCCTGCTGAGAACTAGCCTGCAGGGAACTGGTCTGCAACCCAGGCATGTGCCCTGACTGGGAATCGAACCGTGATTGTCTGGTTCGCAGGCCCGCGCTCAATCCACTGAGCTACACCAGCCAGGGCCGTAGGACTGTCTTAAAACATTTACTCTTATGCACCCTTTCTCCGGAGGCTACTGAAGGATGTGCCCCCTAACAACAAGGGAGGGAGTTACATACAGTCTTTTAGGTAAAGGTTCCTCGCTTATTAAACCTGCCACCCACCAATCTGGAGGGTCTGCCTCTTTGTCCGTCTGTTTGCCTTCTATGTAAGGGCCAGTTTTGGATTTCACCCAGGGAAGTCCAGAAACCAACTCCAGGAACCTACACCGATACATTCCAGAAAAAGATGGTGCAAAAGCCTTTAACTCTTTCATGTCCCAACTTCAGCCAATTTCTTATGGCAGGCAAGATCTTAGCTATGGAAAAAGGACATACTTAATAAACAGGGACAACCAGTAGAGAGCTGTTGGGCGTTAATTTGGGGGAATAGAGGCAGGAGAGGCTGCCCAGTGCCTGCTTAGTGGCTGACACTCTTTACCTTTGTAAGAGGAAAGCTTTGTGATGGAGAATTTAGCCTTGTAGGTGCTGAGAACTCAGCATTTCCAAGGTGCTATGATCATGTATCCTATCACTTCCAGTGGTTTTTAAATGGAAAGTCTAGGCTAGCAGTGAATTTTAGGGAGGCTTATGACAGGGTTTTTTGTTAAACTATTGTGGCTCATAGCCAAAGCATAGGTTTGGGACAGCAGGGGCCTGAATTCTAAGCCTACTTCAGAAAACAATTAGCTTTATGACCCTGGAAAAGGCGGTCAGCTTTTCTGAATCTTTTTTTCATCTCTAAAATTTAGAGCTTCGAACTAAATCTCTAGGATTCTTTCCTGGTCTAACATTTGATGTATTTCTTTATGATTCAAAGTATAACCTGATGGGGAGAGTTTATGATGTTCTGATATGGAACCCCAGGTTAGGGAGTGGGTAATAAAATATTTATTTATATTTTATTTATTCTGTCATGAGTAGACGTAGTAAGAACTGATGCAAAATCTGCCAGTAGGAGTTAATGGTTTTTCTTGCTTCGATTTTTTTTTTTACTATATGCCTTTGTTTTTCAGGCTTCTATACTTCAGAGACCCTCTTATCCTAGTAACAAACTCTCTACCATATGAAGAGTTTTACTAAAACTGCATAAAGAAGTTGATATAAAGTAATTGTGGTTTCTATGGAGTTATGTTCATGTTTAGGAGTGCAGATGCCGTTCTGACCATGTGTGTGAAGTGTTCTAAAGCAGAACAGTCTGTAAAACCAAAAGGAAACAAAACTGGCAAAATTGAAAGGATTCTATTCTCATGGAAAGAAATGCCCAAAATAAGGTGGGCTGCAATTCCACCTGAGTTTTAAATGTCTATTCGTTTTCCATGTGTGTGATTGAAGGTGCCATCTGTACCCCAGTCCTTCAAGGGAAGGGTGATGATGAGAGCTTCCATAGTGAAATCATAAAAATTGTCAAATTGTCAGAAATGAAGTGTCAGGATTGTATCTTTGAGTCTCAAGATTCATCAGTTGCTCTTTTGTTTTTTTAATAAGGTTTTTTTTTTTTTTTAAGATTTAACTTACTTACCTTAGAGAGGGGAAGGGATGGAGAAAGAAAGGGAGAGAAACATCAGTGTGCGGTTGCCTCTCACGTGCCCCTTGTTGGAGACCTGGCCCCCAACCCAGGTGTGTGCCCTGCCTGGGAATTGAACCAGTGACCCTTTGGTTGGCAGGCTGGTGCTCAATCCACGGAGCCACACCAGGCAGGACTTTTTCTTCTTTCTTGGACTCATTTAGGGTACAGGGTCCTGTAAGGTTTAGAAAAATAATCTATCACAAATATGACTATTTCATACAGTTTTTTCACAAGTTTCTTGCAGGGTTGTATTCATCCCTAAGGACAATACCTTGGATATTTTAAAAATACCCACTGAATCCTTTTGGCATAACTGGAAAAAAAGCAAAAATGCTGTTTGCTTTTACCACTGAGAAAACATAAGCATTAAATCTCTTTTTTTTCTTAAAATTTGGCATATATATCAATAGCAACAATAAGCCCCAAAGATATATATATAAAATTGTATACATTGCTCCTAAACATGAGTATACAATAATTTTGAAGTCCATTTTTGAGGGGATTCATGTATAATGTTTTTAGGATCTTTAAGTAGCAGATTTCTGTTGGGTGGTTTACATGTTATCTGTTGATAGTGTCTCCCTACTAATAAGGCATAAGAGAGAAACTTGTGCTCAAGGAAAAGTGATAAAATAAAAAAATATTTGATCTCAACAACTGGCTTCAATAATCTGCAATTTGATAATAATAATGATTCCTTTTATACCTCACAGCATTGTGTTATGTTATTAGTTAGTAATAATGTGCATATTTATCACCTCTTGTCCCCATGGAGGGTACCAAGGGAGTTGCAGTAACATTAATAGCTGTGTTTCTAGCTCGTTAGCTTACATGGTATAACTACGGGGTCTTAGCTTCATATGCACCTTCCCCCCACCCTCTTCCAAAGTGTGCCGTGGTGGTGGCTGGGACTTCCCACTGAGGGGACTGGGCAAAGTCCCATCCCTTCATACATGTGGGAACCAGACCTGCCAGTCTTCCGTTCTGTCTTCCTCTGAACAGGTGCTTCCGTGAGAACGCAGCTCTCCCACTTCTCTGACAAGGGCGGCAACGTTCCCGCTGCCGTCTCGTCCCCCTTTCGTTTCTGCAGGACACATCTGCCGTGGTCTTTCTTCCCAGAAATGGAAAGCACTCTTGCCCTTCACATTGATGTCTTAAACATTTTGCCTGCACTTTAAATCAACACGCACGGTGTATGTGTGCGTTTAAGTTTTATTATGTTCTTCATCCCATGGCCACTTCAGCTTTGACTTGTGGTTTTGTCCCTAGAAGGACAAGCCCTTGTTCTGAGCTAGCCTGGGGAACACATCCCACAGCATCCTGTCTTCCATCCTCCTGCCTCTTCTTCTTCTTCCTCAATTCTCTCCTTCCTCCTCTAGAAAACACTCACACACACACATACACAGGCACAGCCCACCCCCAACAACAACAGAAACATCAATAATCCCCCCTCAAAAAATTATTCACTCACGCGAACAGATGGGGAAGATGATGGGAGAGATAGGCTTGCCAGCCCCAGACCGGCAATCATGGCCGACTCCATCTAACCAAACAGTGATACAGCATCAGTGCACATCAGAGAATCTCTGTTTGAATTTTATGACCAGGGCTTAAATAAGTATCTTACAGCCTGTTATGTAAGGGTACTTTAAAGTAGTCAGATATGTCTAATAATGGAATAAAGCATCCATAGGAAATAATGAGCTTCTGACAATAAGTTGTTTAAGTAGACACATGACCAGCTTTAAGGTGATTTCCAAAATGTGCTGTCTTCATTACTGGGTTGGAAGGTTCTTGAGGGCAAAATATCATTTATCCACTTTGTATTTTACGTAACAGTGGAGTTTCTAAAAATTTCCGTCTATCCTAATCTATTCTAATCTTTGCAAGTATCCTGGGAAATAAAGTGGGGACTTTGCTTACTTAATAAGTAAGAAAATAGACTCAGAAAATTCATACATGTTTCTAGGGTTCCAGGGCTGATAAATAGCAGAATTGGAATCTGACACCAGGTCAGTTTTGTCCTTAAACTTTATATATTGCTCAATGCAAATATTCAATGAGTATTCATCTCTTGGTTGGCCGATAAGGGTTGTTGCTTTGGTGAGTTAAGAAAGTGAACCTAAATGAAGCTTATTGATCTTCCATACTTGCTGCAAAGTTCAATGATGTCTCGAATCACACACAACAAGTAATGAAAAAGATTAAAAATCAGAAAATCTTCTTGGTTTCATTCTTTTTTCTCCCTCTCAGCTGGGCTGAAACATGTGAAATCTCCAGGATTTCTTGCCGTCTCAAAGTGTGCATATCAGTGGCACTTAGGTTCTGAGTTTCTTCGAGGCCGGAGCCTTTCATCTCAGTATCCCAACCTTATGCTACATATGTAGTACAGCCCGTTATATTATGTGATTAAAGAAATGGATGGATGGATGGGATGGATAAATGGGCACATGGGTTGTGACCAGGAATGGAAGTGACCAGGGCCTCCAGTGTCTATGATGCACAGGACTTGGCCCAGATTTTGAAGACTCATGGCCAGTATTTAATGAGGCCTCCTTATCTTTCTAGCTACTCTTCATTGGAGACATTTTGCTACGTTGCTGCTGATGGGTGGCTTCTGTGGGTCTATGGGTGGCTTCTGTGGATCTGTGGGTCTAACCAGTTCTTTTGTCGCTGTTGTCTCCAGCCCAGCTTACTCACTGTGTCTAAATTGTTCTGGGTCCTGCGTCTGCTCCCAGATAGGCTGCCAAGCCAGCCCGGCTTCTTTTAGCGAGACTGTAGATTCAGGATTCCAGGACCAAGAGCATGGCAGCTACATGATTTACAGCTGGAGGTGTGCACTCTGCATGCTGCTGGTTGGTGGTGATAAAGTAGATATCCACGTGTCTGTGGATTTCCTGTCGTCTCTTCAATGACCGCTGTTTAGAAGCATTTCATCGGGCACGAAGTTCTGGGGGTGGGAAAACCTGTTCGGGTTGCCACTGTACTGAGGACTTCCTCTTCAGATTTTCTAAACTAGCGAATGTAGTAGTTCACTTTTACCTGCATAATTTGATCTGTTCATTCCTTGAGTGAGCAGATAAAATGTTCCCATGTAACATGGCAACTGCTCTGATCTCCAGTTTTCCTCTTGGTTCCAAGTGGCCACAGAGACAAGTTCTCAGCAGAGCACTTCCCTTTACTGTTGGTAGGTAGTTACTCACGTCTCCTTAACTAGTTAGAGTAAGTCTGCTAAATAGGTCTCCTTCTATTAACTAAGGAGGAGATATATATATATATATATATATATATATATATATATATATATATATATACACACACACACTCTATATATCTATATCTATATTGTAGTATATAATATATGTTACAAAACTGGAGTGGGGAAAATTCACGAGGAAGGGGACATGGTGTTTTTGAATAAAGTGCTGAAGTGTGTTTGCACATGTTTACAGTGTTGTTATGTAGGTTGAGGTTTATAAATCTGCAGGTTTCGGTAGTGGTTCCCAACATGTGGTCTCTCTGCCAGCAGCAGCGCCAGTGTCACTGGGGAACTTGTTAGAATTCAGATCCTCGATGCCCACCCTGGACCTCTGCATTGAAACTCTGGGGTGGGGCTGGAAATCTGCGCCTTTGGTGCATAGGAGTTTCACATGCACACTGCAATTTCAGGACCCTGGTTTTAGGGCGTTCACAATAATGAACCTTTTTATTGTTGTCCTTTTAGAACAATGATGTAGACAAATTGCCTCTTTTTTGAAGAGCATTTAATCACACAATAATTTAAGCCATCTCTCAAACTATGTTAATTGTAGTAGAAATGCTATTTCTTCTTCATTTAAAAGGGCAAAGAAGGTAACATCCAGCCACTGCGTGTGTGCGCTCTTGAAAATGTGGATTCTAGGAATTGAAATAAAGTAGACGTGCAAATGGTTCTTACTACTGAGGTGTTCTAACAAGGCTTACCTTTGCACAGAAAATATCTAAAAGAATTACCCCCTACCATCCGGCTGAGAGAGGAGTAGGAAAAAATGTGGGAGCAAGTAAGGGCATTAAAATAATACATTAAAAATATAAGCAGCAGCTTATGTTTAATCATAGATAAAATGCTTTGTAAAGTACTAATGGGGGGTATGTGTGCATTTAATGACTCTTTAAGGTGGTGCTTTAACATTTGATTCTTGTTTTTATTGCCCAGAGTTCATCTCTGTGCCATAGTGCTGGGCAACTTTGATGGAACCTTTGGTGAGCAGGCTACACGTCAGTCCGTGAGTCATCCACTGAGATTCACTGGGTGCTTAATATGTGCCCCCAAATGGGTAAAGCAAGGGAATACTGAAAATATGGTCCCTGCTTTTTACAAGCTTATAATCTAGTTGGAGAGACTGGAGTGAAACAGAAACATGTGGGCTCAGTAAAATAGCACAGTCTAAAGTGAGGAGGTATGGCACAGTCTGCAAAGGCGGGGGGGAGGGTGCTCTGGGGGTGTGGTCATTCCTCTGCTTCTGGAATTTGGCTGGCCTTGTAATGGTGTCAGCGATGAGATGCCCGTTCTGAGCTCAGGCCTAAAGATGCCTTGCATGTTTCTGGCTGCCCTCTTGGAATACGTCCAGCTGCCATGAGTAAGGCTGGGCTAAGCTTGCTAAAGGCAAAGAGACCACAGTCTTCAAGAGATGAGCTGTCTCAGCTGAGGCCCCCTGAGACTAGTCAGCCCCCAGCAGAGCCATCAGTGAGCCCAGCTGAGAACAGAAGAACCCTACTAGCTGAGTCTGTTGAAAACTGCCAACCCATAGAATCCTGAATAGACATTGTTTTAGGCCAACACATTGTGGAGTGGTTTGACATACAGCAATAGATAACTGAAAGGTAGAGAGAAAGGGAGAAAGTGCTCTAGGCTAGAATCACAACTCCAAGAAGTGAAGAGTCAGAACGGTGTGAGGTCAGGTCAAAGAAAAGTGAAGACAGCAGTAGGATTGAATGTTTGACCACTTTCTTTCAGTAAATCACCAGAAGCAACAGCGTTCAAGAAAACATGACTGGAGGCCAGACCTGCAGTACTGCACTGCTCTGTGGTTATCTCCCTTTGAAAGCTCTCCATCAGGGCGCAAGAAATAGGAATCCCTGCACATTGAAACATGCAGTGAGCATCAAAACCCCACCCCTCCAAGCTGGACTTGAGAGAGTGGGATGTTGTTTTCTAGCTGCCTAGATCATGCCAAGAAAAAAAAATATCTTGGTGGCTTATCCTCTGCTCTTATTTTTTATGTAAAAAAAGTCTAAAGCTTATGCCACATACTTTCAAGAAACTGCCAGAGGCAACTTGTAGAATCCCGGAATAAAGAATATTATGAACCTTACTCATTTCCCCCTGTCTCTAGGCGAGCAGCTTCGGCTCCTATCATGGCCGCCTGTCCTCTGTTGCCACCTTGGCAAGACTTCACTGTTGCCAAAGCCACTTCCAGGTGTGACTGGTCACACCTGATTCTCTGCACTTCATTCCCTGCCAATCGCAACCACTGATGCCATGTCGGGCCATTGGAGTGACAGAGAGCCTGGCTGGGGTGGAGGGTTTGGTGCACCTCAATTTGGAGGAAGTAAGGCAGAGCCTTTATCAGGAAAGAAGTTTTGTAAACACCAGGGAGAATTTTTATTAAGAACTCCCTGTTTTGGCGAGGCACACAGAGCAAGAGGGGGAACCATACAGAAGAAGTGAGGAAATTAAAGTTGGAGGCCACAACTGTCCAGAGCCTGTTCTGAATTTTCATGAAGCGAACTACCCTGCGAGATGTCATGGGCATGACTGCAAGGGAGGACTTTACTGAACTCACTGCCACTGAAGCTCAGGGATGGCCAGTGGCTCTAAGTGGGTTGGATATGGTTGGAGTAGCACAGACTGCATCTGGGGAAACTTGTCTTACTTGCTGCCTGCCATTGTCCCCATCCATCATTAGCTACCGCTAGAGGTAATGGGCCTATTTGCTTAGTGGTCAACTCAGGAACTGGTCCAACAGGTGCAGCGAGCAGCTGAATACTAAAGAGCACGCCGACTGAAGTCTACGTGCATCTATGGGGGTGCTCCCAAGGGACCCAAAATATGTGGAAACCTGTATCGCAACACCTGGAAGACTGACTGTGGGAAAACAAATCTGAAAAAACCCCACCTACTTTGTCCGTGATGAAGCATGCTGGATATGGGCTTTGAACCCCCAGTAAGGAAGATGGTGGATGAGGTGAGACCTGACAGGCGAACCATGATGTCGAGTGCAACTTGGCCAAAAGACGTAAGACAGCTTGCTGAAGGTTTCCTGGGAGACCGTGTGCATGTAAAACACTGGTGCCCCAGGACTGAGGGTGAACCACGAGGTTCTTCAGACTGTGGATTTGTGTCATGACGCAGAACAGGATGAAACACTTAGTCGTCTGATGGAAGATGACACCAATGAGAAGGAGAACAAAACTATTGTTTTTGTTCAATCCAAAGGAAGATGTGATGAACTTACTAGAAAAGGAGGGGAGGCGGGTGGCCTGCCATGGGTATCCATGGTGACAAGAGTCAACAGGAACATGACTGGGTTCTAAACTAATGCAGAATCCAAAAAGCTTCTATTCAGATTGCAGGCCTGCAGAGGGCTAGCTTGCTTGTGTGTTTGTTTTCCATGTCACAGTGAAGTATTGGTGGCAAGGCCCCATCATGACAATTGGAGGACTTGAGAGGGATGGAGGGCCAGTGCTTCCAGTCAGCGGGAGAGATGGAAATCCAAAAGTGTGCCAGCGATCTTCAGAAGGCAGAAACCACAGCTCCTAGCGTAAACTGTGCTCTTTGGAGGAAAACGTGGGAGCTGTGCTTCCAATTCGCTGCCACGGCATTTCTCCTGTCCCGTGCTCTGCATGACTACTGTGGTGTACTGTTGTTTCAGACTATTTACCGTGGTCTCTGAGTCTTTGCATTTCATGGAGTTTGCCAAAATGTCAAAGAAATATTTCCAAACTTCAATGTTCAATATAATTTTTGTTCAAGTTTGAAATGCAGAAGGCAGCTTTAAAAGGTACTGAGCCTTTTACAAGTCGGGCGTTCTGGCACAGGAGCTTGACTGCAGGAGCAACTCCCCACACTTGGAGGGAAGAGAGAGCAATGCTTTCAAAGTTCCTCCCTCACTGACACAGTACTCATTATGTCAGATCTGCCAGAGAGACACACGCTCTCACGTGAATCCTGGCTTCTTGGAAGCGACTGCCTAGACACAGTGTATGAAAGCAACTTTGGGGGGACAGGTATGTTTTTCTTGCAGTTGCAGTTGTAAGGTTAAGGTCTTGGCAAGACAAGCGGTGTGGGCAGAATCCTGGACTTCCGACGAGTGTGCGATGCAAAGGACCACGCACATTTTTGTTTAAAGGTCCTCCAAATGAGCACATGAAGAGGCTGCTATGAGCCTTCAAGGGGCCCTACTGCACAGCAGCATTCAGACGTCAGTTGATGATCTGTCAGGGCACTTGCTGATTTGGGAATGTGTTAGGGAATACACATCCTTTGACAGGCTCTATCAGTTGGTGGCTAATAAGACACAGATGATGTGTGCTTTCTCACCCCCAACCTCGATGGTATTCCTACAGGGAAAGGGTAACTATTTTAACTGTATTTTTTGCAGTACCTTCTTGGAAAATACAAGTGTGTAAGTTTTTATTTTTGGTCTGGCTGTCACAGTGTGCGAAACTCCATACATTCCTATTTTGCTACATGCCAACACCTTACAAATGTGGAAGATGGGAAATTTGTGATCGGTTATGACCACCCTAACTCCTCCGAAGATTATATTCATTGAAATGGAAAAACCGCTTGCAGCACCCAAACAGGCACAGCATATACTTTCTTTACACCTAATAACATGAAGCGCGTGAGCGCCCTCATCTCTGTGCTTTATGAAGCTAACCAAGCAATTAATTGCAAGTTGCTTCAGTTGGTTGAAGACTGAGGTTCACGTCGATCCAGGGGTAGAGAAGGCATGAAGGATGGCCATTGAAACAGGTAGTCTGGGAAAAAGAGGTGGGTTTAATACCTTTAGAAACAGGGAAAATTATGATAGAAGCTACTCTAGTCTGGGTAAGAGAGATCTGGGGGTCCAAAACCCAGAATGGTGTTAACAGTGCTCCATAGTATGCCAATGGGAGCTTTGGAAGTAATTTTGTGTCTGCTGGTATATAGACTTACCAGAACGGTTACGATAGCACTCAGCAGTATGGAAGTGGTGTTCCAAATACGCACGATGGCGTGAACCAACAGATCCTGCAGCTGCAGCTGCCCTGTGATTGGTTGGCTATCCAGTGCCAACAGAATATTTTCAATCAGACTTCAGAAGCATATGTAAATGTTTGTGTTGCACAATTGCTCTTTGTATTGTGTGTTATCAGACAGGATAGTTATTTAAGAAACAGGAGAAATTGAGAAATGACTGCAGTGCAGCAGTAATTATGGTGTACTTTTTTGCTTTTTAAGTTGGATAATTCTCTACATTCCTGAAACAATTTTTAGGGTTTTTTTTTTCTGTGCTAGAAAATCCAGGCCATGTTTTCACAAAATGAAATTCAAAGTGATTTGAAATACAATGAATGAAGGCACTGCATGGCTTTCCAAAAAATATTTGAAGACCCCCCCCCCCAAAAAAAAGACTATTATGGAACACTCTTAAGTGCTTTTAAAATCTTAAATTCTCACAATATGGACCTATTGGCCATTGAATAACTTCAACCCAGTTTTATTAGGTCATTGAATATATATATATATATTTTGCCGTAAAAGAGCCTAAGGGAAATATTTTGCTTTAATTGCTAAAAATGTGTTCTTTTTCTGTTGAGTGGTACTTGCTTGAAAAGAACATCTTTGGGAGACGATGGATTCTTGTTTTTAAAGTAGCTCCTTAAATTTTACAGGACAGGTGGTGGAATAGGGGGAGGATGGAGTGGGGTGGAGTTAGTGTGGGGGGCCGGTATTCAGACGGAGCATCTGAATTTAACCCACAGCTTCCTCACGTCTGGGATGTTTTGCTCCGGTAGCCATTTAATGTCATTTCTTTCTGAAGTGCCTAGTTGACAAAGTGCCATAAACTTTACACAACACGGCCTTATGGAGCAACAGTGCTCATGTCAGTGGTGCCACACGTCACACAGTCACGGCGAGCAAGGGATTTCAGCCAAAGGGAAGGCAAGGGCGCCCACGACTGAAGTGTCACAGGAGACTGGAGTGAGCGCGGTGTCATACCTGGAGTGCCCGCTGTGCGTTCGGAGGAGAGTGAGCAGGAGAAGTTGCTTAATTGCTGCTAGTTCCCTGTGAACATGTTGCTCCCTTTGACTCTCTAATAACCAGTTCACCCAAAACTTTTGTGAAGCGGTGACCCGCATCTGCTGTGTCCCCCGGTCCTCACCCGCCCCCGCCCCCCCACGCCGCGTCTGGGCTAACAGGTCCCGATTACCGAAGCGTCACCTCTCACTCCCCAGTCAATCTGCGCAGCCCACTCGGACTGCAGCCTGTCTGCCGCCTGGCCTCCCACTGCAGCACCCGGGGCAGCGGAGAGGGAGGCGGCGCGCAGGGCAGGGAGCACCCAGGAGGACCGACTCCGGCCTCGGCATGGGCACGGCGGGCGCGGGGCGAGTTCGCAGCTCAGGTAAACAGGCTGGCGCGGCGCAGGGCGCTGCCGCCGCGGCCGCCCCGCGATTTCCAGGCACGCAACTCCGCCTCCAGGGCGCTCGCCCTGGCGCGCCGCTCGCCCAGCCGCTCGCTCGCAGCCTCAGCAGCCGCCGCAGCATCACTTCACACAAAGGACTGTTACCCGCCGAGCAGCTCCGCCACCTCCGCGTCCTCCTCCAGTGACGGCAGCCCCGACAGCAGGGTTCGGGCGCGGCGGCGGCGCCCGGAGGACCTGTCACTCCCAGCAACCCAGGAGGTGGCAGCGGCTTTTTTTTCCCCATTTGCTTTAATTTTTTACCCTTATACCTCTTCGCCTTTCTGTGGTTCCACCCACCTCCTCCCCCCCTTCCTCCTCCTCCCCCAGCTCCTATAAACAACTCTCCTACACCACCCCCCCAATAAATAAATAAAAGGAGGGGGTAAGGGCGGGAGAAGTGGGGGGGTGGGGGAGAGGAAAAGGGAGGCAGGGCAGCGCAAGAGAGCGAGGCAGAGTCCGAATCCAGACAGTCCGGAGTCCGCGCGCACCTCGCACCATGAGAGGGCAACGCGCCCCGCACCGCTCCGAGGGTGCCAGCCCTGGGGCCCCGCGGCCCGGCCGCGCCGCCCGCTCTTCGCTGCCGCTGCCGCCGCTGCTGCTGCTGCTGTGGACCGCGGCCTTGGCGCCGGGGGCGGCCGCCGGCGACGACGCGGTTCCCGCGGGGGCCTCGGTGTGCTACTCGTCCCCGCCCAGCGTGGGCTCGGTGCAGGAGCTGGCTCAGCGCGCCGCGGTGGTGATCGAGGGAAAGGTGCACCCGCCGCGGCGGCAGCAGGGGGCACTCGACAGGCAGGCGGCGGCGGGCGAGGCAGGGGCGTGGGAAGGCGAGCGTCAGCTGCCAGCCGCTGGCCCGGGAGCGCTGGGGCCGCGCGCCCGGGATCCGCTGCCCACTGCCAACGGGACCGTGCCCTCCTGGCCCACCGCCCCGGCGCCCAGCGTGGGCCCCCCGGGGGAAGAGGCTCCCTATCTCGTGAAGGTGCACCAGGTGTGGGCGGTGAAAGCCGGGGGCTTGAAGAAGGACTCGCTGCTCACCGTGCGCCTGGGCGCCTGGGACCACCCCGCCTTCCCCTCCTGCGGGAGGCTCAAGGAAGACAGCAGGTACATCTTCTTCATGGAGCCCGACACCAACAGCAGCAGCCACGCGCCGGCCGCCTTCCGAGCATCTTTCCCCCCTCTAGAGACTGGCCGGAACCTCAAGAAGGAGGTCAGCAGGGTGCTGTGCAAGCGGTGCGGTAAGTCCCGCGCCCCTGGGGCGTGCTTTGGCCCGGGCGAGCGGGGAGGTGGCGAGCGGAGCGCGGCGGGCGCACTCCCGGGGTTCGACGGCCGCGGAGCAGATGTGGTCTTGCAAGTTCAGTTTCGGGGTCGCAGACTTATCTAAGCGAACCTCAAGAGAAGGAGGTTTCGCCGATTGAATTCCACGGGCAGCGCCTTCTCCAGTTCCCTGTTTTCTAGGCTTTGCCATGGATGGAAGCTCAAGTTTGGTATTTGTTTGGGCCGCCTGAAACTTTTTAATCCCTTGGTTTTGTTCACCAAGCAGAATGAAAAAGGCCCGTTGCTTTCTCCTGAGTACAGTATTGAACTTGGCTTTGGTTAGAAACTGCTGAGTGTGGGCCGCCTTTGTGGTGCTTTTTCTTTGGAAGAAGAAGGGTGAGTTCAACAGGGTTTTCACACCTGGCCTTCACTTGGGAGTCCTGAGTGGCCAGAGGCTTGTGTCTGCAGAGAGACGGACAAGGAAAGGACAGCGCGCTGAGATTTCTGTACATGCGGCAGGTTTGGGTGAACTCCACCTTCAACAGATAGGTGTAATCTGTCCCCTTCGAATGTGTGAGGAGTATAAAGTTGGTGGGTTGTGTATGTGTGTGTAAAATTCTTTCAAGCATTGTTGTTTTCACAGTATTTCGGTTTGGAGTCTATTTTGGCACGGGCGTGAATCAGAACAGATGAATGTAATTATGGAGCTTCACGTGTAGGCCCTGAAGAATTTTGGGAGATGAGTTTACAGTCGATTTCCCAGACCTTTTCGATTTACCACTGATAAGTGGTCTTTCCATGGCTCCTTAATATGGATCATGTGTGAGAAATTAGCTGCTAATTGCATTTTTGAGGTAGCGTTACATTTATAAAATAATTCCTAGGTTCTAACTATCTGTATAATTTCGAGATTATCACATCATCACGAAAACAGAGCAGAGTTTCTTCTCAAACCCCAAATTAACATGATTACACGTCACAAATTCCAATGTGCGTAACAGCTTCTTCCTGGGTCTTTATCTGAGAGATGGTTATGTTAATTGCATGTTTTTTTTTTTACAAAGCTCAGCATCATGCTGTGGTCAGTCTGCCTGAGATGCAGAGTGTGTCAGTTCCTTTAAACTTGTATCTGAGATGGCTAATAATGTAAATTTCTAGTTGGCATTTGTGGTGCTGCTAGCCTGCAGTTAATTAACATCTAATGATTCGGTTTTGATGACAGGAAAGAGCATTGTTCACCCACCGTCTCCTGGTCTGAACACTGCACTTTGGGCTGGAGGGACCTGTTAAGACTGCACCACTGGGTGGACAGAAGCTGTTCGCAGGCGGTGGTGCTGAAGGAAGCTGAGTGACGTTGGGATTCCCTGGGTCTGGCTGATAGATGTCACTGTAAAACTTGGGACACGCTCTGCTGGGAGTTGTCTTATTAGGGAACACAAAAGCTCCACACCAGTGTACCGCAGCGTTTGTTACTGTGTTACAGAATCGGAAACAAAACCTTTTTAAAGCCATGCCATGGTCCCATGGCGAGGTTTTATTATCTGTAATTCAGGGAGGATTTTGCCTTTCCCCAAACCATATGGGCTGTGAATCCTTTACTGTACATGGTGGGAAGTCAATCTAATAAAGGGGATTGTAGTTGGCACTGATGCTTAGGATTCGGGGTGTTACTAGATTAGCAACGGTGTTGGACTGTTTGCTTCTTAACTGGAAATAAATGTTGGGCTTCAGGGGTAAAGTTCTTATAAGTGAAATGGAAAAATCATGTTGTCTGGGGGAATCCTATCCTGTTTTTGCACTTCTAAGGCAAAAAACTTTCACCGAAGGTAGTTTTCCTCTTTTGTTCTGATAATGAAAAGAAACACATAGTTGTAGGTGTGGCATGCCAGGCAAAGCAGAGTTTTGTTTTTTTTTTAATGAACTGGGAATTTCTCTGCTTGTAATTGAGGAGATTAGGAAATCATGGGGCTACTGCTCTAGGTTTGTGTTATTATTGTATATGTTGGTAATTTTAGTGTTATGTGCTTTAAAGTAGACTATCGCTTGAAAGGTTAACTAATAGGAGTAGCTAAGGACTAACTGAAATCCTGCTGAGAGTTTCTCTTGAATGTTTATAGACACAGTAGCTACTGTAACATTGTAGGATAAAAGTAAATAATGTATGCTATTTTAAAGGCTGTACACATAGTAGATCCGCACTTGTAATGTTAGGGGTAAAAGTGTGTGGGGACTTGTGAATTTGCCTTGTTTTATGGTCACAGTTGACAGTGTCATTCAGAACCTACCAGGCAAAGGAACACAAGCAATTGGGAAAAAATATACAGAGAATAGGGGCTGGTTTGTCCTGGTTGAGCTGCTTCTGTGCACTTTTTGTCAGAAGATTTCAAGGGCAGAGAAGGAGCAGAGGGTTCTTATCTAACAACAGGAAGCTGCCCTGGGGGTGTGATGCTGGTGTTCCCTCCTGAGCCCTGATGTGATGCTGGAGAGCCACTGTGGCAAAGTCGTTCTGAGCTCTCATCCCCAGGGGAACAGTTTCCAGCTCCCTTGTATTCGGCTGCAGCGTTGTGTTTTTGCAAGTTGCTCACTAGTGTAGAACCACACATGCAACAGATTAGCCTTAGCATTGAGCTGATAGGAGTCTTCCCTGAGTGTTTTTTTTCCTCCCCTCATCTAAGCTAAACTCCTAAGTAGTGTCTGCAAAAAAAGAAGCTCTTCTCCGAAAAATGGATCTTTTGAAACAGAAACTGTTTAGAGTATTTTAGAAGACAACCCAGAATTTCATAGCTTGTTTGCTTTATATTTGAAGTTTGTGTAAATTACACTTCCTTTACAGTTGTCTAAGTTCTTGCTAGCCTTTGCTTTTTCTCTTATTCATGGAATGAGCTGAGAAATGTGTCTAGGCTTTATATTCACCATCCCACAAAATAACTAGCCGTTCAATCAAATTTCTATTACACCAATCATTGTTCGAAGTGCCCTTTTTACTTTTCGAAGCATTTCTGTTATAATGGCAGAAGCTAATTTCCAACAAGGAGTAAAAATTTGGGTAAATAACATCTATAATTGGACCACACAAGATTTGTATGTCAGTTGTGTTCTTACAAGCCAATCTAATACTTGGTCTATCATATAGTATCTAATGTATCGATAATGTAAACATGTTTATTAAATATTTATGATAGTTTGGCTTTTTCTTATATCCTCAATAACTGTTTAATAAAGTGTGCTGACCTTATGGTGTTATGAACATGAGAAAAATGTTGGAATTTTCCAGCCAGCATTGAAGAAAATTATTCTTGATACAAGCTACATTAGGGAAGTAGCAATAGAAACAGATACAGCTTGACTGGTTATTTTTCATAAACACACATGCAAATTTAATTTCCCAAGTGTTTATGACTGCTCTCTTTAGAGTGCATAAATCTTACTTTCAAAAAGCTATCCTATATTTAAAACACTTCTTTCTGATGAGTAGCAAAACTGTAGTTTTGAGTATTTTTGTTTTAAAAAAATGAAACAAAGTTATTTGGAAAAACAACCCCTTAGAGTAAAAATATTTTAGGAAGGGAATTTAAATATCTGAATTAGGATATTTTACAAGCACTAGGGGATGGTTCTCATCCATTGTGGGGAATATCTTACCATATGTCTTAATGTGTTAGGTAAGGCCGGGAAGCTTCAGTAGCACTGAGGGTCAAAACCGTGAGCCGCGCTCCTGCTGGCCTGTATATTTATAGCAAATGAGAGCAAAAGACGTGATTGGGTGGGTTAATGCCCTTGTCAAATGTGATCTATTCATTGTTTAGGAAATCTTTGCTTCAATGTCCATTTCTTTCCTGTTATTTTTTAAAATTATAAATGTAACATCTTTTAAAACCTATTTTGGAATTTAAGTGACAATATATGAACTGGCCAGATGTCCAAAGATGCTCACACTCCCATCTGCCCCTTAGTACTTGGTCATCCTTGGGGTTTTTTGTTTGGTTGTTTTCGATATGCTCAAATGGTACCAAAACTTTATCTCTGTAGATAGCTCTTACTGAATGGGTATTTTGATTAGCCTTGTAGAAATAAATGATAATAATGAAAACAAAAAGACCACTACTACTCATTACTATATAATAAGTAGTAGTGGTAAGGATTTATTGACTGTTACATTGATGGGAAGTACGTAATGAAAATGGGATATACTGGAAACAGATGATGGAAATGTAGGGCTCTTGCTGACTTAACGCAGTTTGCTACCAAAAATAACAGTGTAACATGCCTCAGTCAACATTTTCATGAGAAAATAAAGTTTAATTTTTAATGTTCTTATTTTTAAATAACAGACATGGCTTCAGTAGAGTTTTCTATTCGTGTGTGAGTGCTCTGGGTTTGGGTAACACGTGTTACTTTGTGCTCTTACGTTATCACAAATAACTTAAAAATAAAGTAACATTCTGAATGATTGCCCTACATACTCCCCCACCAATGTCGGCCCCTTTATAATACTTGAACAACTGATTAGTGACACATACATCCTCTTATACCGTTAAATCTAGAGTTGGATTGTTTGAGGATTTAAATAGTTCTCAGAATACGGACTTAAGTGTTACTGAGTTAAGGGCTAGTCAAGAGCTTTGCTTTCATATTGTTTAGTGCATGTGAGGCAGTTCTGTTTCTGAGGGTTACCTCCTGCTCTCCATCCCCAGATGACCCATCCAGGTTGAAGTACATAAAGTAAAAGACATTTCGGTGAAGTTAATGCAAAATAACTCCCCCCAATATAGACTCGCCATCCCGAAATCCGAGAGAGAGATATGTAGGTGGTAGTCTACGTTATTACTATTTTTTATTCTTCAAGAGACCCAGGATCTTTTTTCCATGGCTTGGTTCACCCCATTAGTACTTAGTAAAATTTATGTATTTTTTTCCACAGTAACTAAAAACAAGCAAACAAAAACAAAGAGAAGAGATTTAGTTCACTCACGGCTCGCACGGTATGTGGGAGACAGTCCTAACAGCTCCTAGTTCAGGTTTCAAAGGTGTTGTCCTTCCTGTTTTCCCGTGAGGCCCCCACAGCGGAAGGCTTAGGTCGATGTGAGTGGATTCACGCGTGGATCTCAGGCTATGAGAGACCAAAGTGGATGATTGCTGTTCCTCGTCACACTGACGAGTCCTTCTCTTGACACCTTGGAATCAGCTGTCCGGGTCCAACTACGACCGAAAACGAGGTCTTAGACCACCAGCCTCTGGAAGTGGATGGTGTCTCAGTTCCTGGCAGGCTTTCTGTCCATCCCAGAGGGACAGCAGTGGTAACCTCAGCTGCATCTCTGCCTCAGAGGCCTTGCCCTCCAGAGCCCGAGGCCCTGGCTTTGGGGATCCGCCCCAGTGCGCCATGGGAAAGCAGCTCAGAGTGGTGCGTAATTCCAGAGCTGGTGGCCAGATTTCGGAGGCAACGTCGGGCCAAGAGAACCTACAGGACAGAATCATTTCTTTCTTTCTGCTCTGCTTTGCCTGAAGTATGTGAGCTGAACTGAGCCCGGCACAAGGGGACATGCCTGAGGAGGGCACTAGAGTCTTGGCAGTGGGTGTATCTGGGAGCCCAAGGCAAGGGCAGCAAGACCTAAGGGAGGTGCCACATGGTCTTTGTGAATTTGGAAAGCCCTCAGCAGTAACACTGTCATCCCAACTGTTGTCTCTAATTTGGGGACTCCTGTTGAGGCAAAGGAAGCTAAGACATTGAGGGACTAACTAGAACCATGGGGTTATAACTACCACCCATTGAATTTCTTTTTTGCCTCTTTGTTCCACACACATAACTTGATTGCTATGTGTAGATTACATGTCTGTTCTATAATTAATTAAGTGAATAAAGAATTAAAGCCCCCCTCCCCCCGCCCGGCTCATTATATAGCGGCAATCAGTGTTTTAGGCTGCATTCTGGAAGGAAAGGAAAAAACTCTTTTCTGATTGTCAGGTGGTGAGATGGATGTGCACAGGAAGTGGCATTTGGAGCCGTTCCGGAACACCATTTCCTTCTCTTACCACCAGAGCCTCATCTCTGCATCCACCACTGGGCTTCGGAGAAAGGCCGTTTAATTTCCTAAAATGTGTGTCTCCTCAGTTATTTATGGACATCATTTATGCTGGGGAAAAAGAGCTTTCTGAAGTCATTCCAACTCATGTTGGGTGCAAGATGTCAGTACTCAGAGATTCTCTTTTCTTGACCCCCACACAGGTATTAACTATCTCAGCCTGATAAATTCGATTTTTTTTCGATGAAGATAGCAGAGTTCTACTTCTACCCCTAAGGAGCACTAAAAAAGATTTTGGATGAGTTACTTTTCACTCTTTTTTGCCCTTGTTTTTCACGTCTCGTCAGCCCTTGGTTAGGCTGCGGGTGGGATGGCAGTGTCCATCTGGACTCTGGTGAATAATGAGACCCTCCCCCTCCACGTCCTGAGTCGGCCCTGGAGACACTGGGGGTGGGGATGCGTTATCAGCAGCAGCATTTTCTCTCCCTGCAGGGAGTGTCCTGGCTGCACCTCTGTAGGGCACATGGAAGCTGGCTACCAAGGGGGAGAAGGACGGCTGTGTTGGCTTCCGACAGAACTTGTCTCGAGATTTCACCCTTGGGAGGCGATTCTGGCCACTAGGGCTCTTTGGTGACTGCTGGGTGGGACAGGTTCAGCTCAGAGTGGACATGCTCAGTGTCGTCCTGTCGCCAGCACAGAAAGGTCGCTGCGGTGCACTTGCCCAGGGGCTCCACTTCTCTGCCAGCCAGGGCACCCGTGACATGCCCTTTCCCCCACTGTCCTCTTGCCCACCGCTGGGAGCACCCACATCTTGTTCTCCGAGGCACTAGCAACTTTTCTCTCATCGGAGTGAGGATTTCATTAAGAACTGTAACATTTTGGAAGATAGCCCTATCTGGTGAGCAGTTTTTTCTCCCCAAATTTTGTGATGACATAAAGTTTACCAATGTAATCATTTTTAAGTATGCAGTTTAGTGTCATGGAGTATAGGTAAACCATTGGGCAACCTTCAGCTTCATCCCTCTCCAGAACTCTTTCATCTTCTCAAACTGAAACCGCATACCCATTAAAGAAAAACTCCTCATTCTCCCCTCCTCCCAGCCCCTGGTAACTACCATTCTCCCTAAATTGCTCAAGGACCTTGTATAAGTGGCAACATACAATCATTGCCTTTTCGTGACTGGCTTATTTCATTCAGCACAATGGCTAAGATTCACTCATGTTTTAGCACGTGTCAGGGTTCCCTTTTCAAGGCTGGCTAATATTCCCTTGTGTGCACATACGTGGTATGCTGATCCGTTCATCGGTGGGCACGCAGGGTGCTTTCACCTTTCGGCTGTTGCGAATAATGCTGCTGTGAGCCGGGTTGTACAAATAACTGTTCAAGACCCTGCTTTTAGTGATTTTGGGTCTGTACCCAGAAGAGGAATTGCTGGATCAGATGGTAATTCTATGCCTAATTTTTTGAGGAACGACCATCCTGTTTCTCACAGCACCTGAACCATTTTTCATTCCCAGCAGCAAAACGCGAGGGATCCTGTGTCTCCGCATCCTCGCCAATGAGCGCTGTTCTCCGTTGTTTTGATAATAGCGATCCTAATGGGTGCGAAGTGGGAGTGAGCAGTTTCGTGTCTTCTCTTCCAATGTAGTGCCTCTACTTATTCTGGCATTAATAAGGGCAGAAGTTCTTGGAATAATACAGAGGTGTTGATCTATTCAGCTTTTAATTTATCCGCCATTTAGGCTCCTGAATCTGAAGCCACCAAATGACAAAATTATAACAGGTAATGGCTTTATAAAAAGACCAATAAAAGGTTTAAAGAGCAAATTTACATATACATAAGGGCATGTTTTTCTAGTCACATTGCTATTGATGTGGTTCAGAAAGTTACCTTATCACACTTGGATTAGTATCAGTCTTTTAACTGATTTTACTTATTTATTGATTTTTCCTTTTTTAAAAAAATCTCCCTTCCTGTATTCTGTCCTCTACTCCAAATCACCGTCCATTTTAACGTTGCCCTGGAGGATGAGTCATTCTAAAATACTAAATTTTATTGCAATTCTTTCCTGGCTCAGAAACTTTCAAAGGGTGCATCATAGTTAGGTCTAGATCCCAAACATTCAGTGACCTCCTGGAGTCCACATGAAATCTAATCTTTCTCATTTTTACTACAGGAGTGCTTTCCTCTAGTCCGTAGCATTAACTCCATGAACAAGCCACACACTTCCCCAACCCTCCTGTTCATACACCTGCCCTTTCCTCCGCCGCATCTCCTTCCTCCCTCGTTTCTGCCCCTGGACACTCTACATCATTTTCAGGGCACGGCTCCCACCCTATTGCTTCCATGGCGGCCCTAGTGATGATCCTTGAACACAGAGCACTTTTGCTGTATACTTGGTATATGTGGTGCTATTACAAACTTTCCTCATATCATTTTGTGTGTGTGTTTTTTAACTGAAGTATTTAAAAATATTCCGGATGTGGCTGTGTCTTGCCTCACCCAGTAGGCCACAGTGTCCTTGTGGTCAGGCACTCGGAGTGTGCTCAGCTTATTCACAAATGGAAAGTGCCCCATCTTCAGAGTCAGAACTCTCTCCATTCCTAGCTTTGCAGCTTGGTACCTGTGTGGTTTGGGGTGCATCACCTTGCTTCTTTAGTGCAAAGCGAGAAGGTAGAGCTGACGTGCTCTTTGCAGTCCATTCCAAGTGCATCTGGTCCTCAACCCAGAAAGGACCCAAGTTACAAACCACATCTGCTCCTGCAGCTTGTTGTGTTTCCCTTTGCTCTCATGTTAGCGTTGTTCTAAGGACAATAATCTCAGAACATCAACTGTGGAACTTTTAGACGATTCGAAAGAAGGAGTGAGAGAGCTTAATGAGAGGGAGGAGAACATGCCTCCTTCTTTCTCCGAATCTTCTTACCACCATTGCCCTTTTGTGTCATTTTCTACTGTCTAAATACTAATTTATTTGTATTCATGAACATCATCGAGAAGCAAATGCCACTGTTTCTGCAGGCCTGTTGTGGAAA
Organism: Artibeus jamaicensis; assembly: GCF_021234435.1. Classification (NCBI taxonomy): domain Eukaryota; kingdom Metazoa; phylum Chordata; class Mammalia; order Chiroptera; family Phyllostomidae; genus Artibeus; species Artibeus jamaicensis. The sequence goes on along the minus strand of NW_026522056.1, from coordinate 13,204,797 downwards.
TTAGAAAGTATGAGTGATCGATTCATCCACAACTGTAAGCTTAAAAAGCAAGACAGTTCAGTCATTTGTTTTAATAAAACGATGGAAGATTCAAAGAGTTTTACTGTGAATTTTCACTACTCTGAAAAATGTCAGTCTGGCACTGTTTTGGTTCTAACAATCAGCCCTGATGTGGGAGTAGATGAAGCCAGCCCAGAGAGCAGCGGGAGCGTGGTCCAGGTGATGGCCCCAGTTCTGCTGATGGCTGGGAGAGGGTTCCATCCTGAATGCGGGCTCGGGTCATGAGAGTTTCTTTTCCAACTCATGGTTCTCGTGATTTGAGAAAGAAAGAGGTATACTTTCATCCTTTTGTGAGTAGAGCGAGCAATGCAGAAACAAGTTCTTGACTGAGGAATACTCCGCTCTGACTTTACTGCACACAGAAGCCCTGGCCATGCCACAGGGGCCCCGAAGGGCAGGGCAGGACTCAGGTGGGCTCCGTCTAGTTTTATTTTATCCTTCCGTTTGGCCTCCCTAAGCCCCTGGTGAGTTCGTCTCATCCAGGAGATCCCATGCTGCTTATAAATTGTGGTTCCTAAATCCATATCTAGCCCAACCCAATTTTTTGGCTCCAGATCCGGACATCGAAGTACTTACCAAATAATTCATCTAAGTGTCCTGTAGACACTTTGTGTTAAACATTTTAAACAGTGTCTCACCATCTCCCCTGCCAGTTCATCTATATAACAGGGAAATCACTACCACTACTACTGTCGTAATCAGTACTGTTGCTACCAGTGGTTTCCTTGATTGACAGCTGCTTCTGTGCCAGATAGAGTAGTAGGTGCTGCTATGTATCCAGTTAATCCCTCACCATATAATAGTGCCAATGTCTTGATTTTTCAAAACCAGGAACCTCTTCTCCTGCCACAGATCAGGTTAGTAATCAGATCCCATTGATTCTGCCTCCTAACATGTCCCACATGCCTCCCTTCTGCCCCGACTCCATTGCGTCTGTAGTACCTCTTCTTACTGTAGTGGGGACAGCATCTTATCTTGGCTCATGGATTCTTCTTTTCCTAAGTCCATTCTCTATGCTGTCCCTCGGGTGATGTTTCTGAAACAGAAAAGATCATACTATACTCTTGCATAAAGCTCTGGACTCCTCAGAATGGCACAGAAGGTCTTTCAACTTTTGTCCACGTGTTCTTGTCCAGTTCCTTCTCCAGCTTGGAACCCCATGCCACACCGATGGCATTGCTCCACATGTACCAAATGGCTTCAGGGCTCTGTGCACCTGCACATATTGTTCCTTTTCCCAGAAGATTGGGTAAGTAAAGCTGTAGAGATAGATGATACATTATTCCATAGTCCTAAGAAACGTTGGGGTAGAAGAAAGTATAATGACTTAGATATGTTTTTTGTACATTGTCACATGGAAAGGAGTTTTATGTAATATGTATGTGATTACTTTTATCTACCTAGCAATAATTTGCTTACCTCATCAATCTGTCTGTCAATCTAAAGAGAAATAAAAGTCTAGAAAGTTCAGTAACAAAACGTTAACAGTTGGGCATTGGAATTATTGATCCTTAGAATTTTCTTCACTTTGTTTTTCCAATGAATGTGTATTACTTTTGAGCAAGGAAAAGCAGTAAGTGCTATTTTTAATAGAAATACTGATTTTTTTCAGAAGGACCAAGTCTTACTTAAGGGACTTTGCTCCTTTAGAATATTGCCTTTCTTATAGTATATGTATTGGGGTAGACTGACTGCTATAACAAGTGGTACCCCAAATACATAATGGCTCAACTGCAATCATTTATTTCTGCTCAGTGAGTGGACAGTGCATGAGGTGTTCTGGTCCTTCCTTTCCTCTGAAAGAGATCTGTGCTAACACCTGAGGCATAGCTGAACCTCACTTCAGACTCGATTGGTGGAAATAGGCAGGATTCCCATTTGTGATGGTCATTTTATTTTTGATGGCACAGATTTTCTCTGAAAAATGAACACATTTGCCTTCTGCTACCTCACGTGCAATGGCTATGTGCAGAGCAGACCGGAACAGCCATCTATGTTTATTGTCGTTGAATAGCACATTAACAGTGTGCTCATTCTAACGCTCAAATAAGCATGTTGTGGGTTAGTTTTGCAATAAGTATTTAAAGTTTAATGCTCACTCTGTCTGGTGTCATTGATACTGAAAATGCAGAGGGTCAGACCACATTCACTGTTTACTTTTCTGGAGTGTTAGGATGCCTTTTAGAGCTCCATGTTTAATAAATCATTTTGATACAGGGACTGTGGAGAAATATTCTGAGGCTTTATCACTGCTGACTTAATTGTGTTTCATGATGTACACTTCTTCTTGGTAGGATACATTAAAGTGGTTGGTAAAGCTGCCTGTGAAAGCAGAATTGTCAGGTTAAAGCTGCCTGGTGTAGTAAATGTATTGATGAGTAATCTTTCCACTGTTTTAATCACTTTTATTAACTTTTCAGTAGTTTTATTTCTAGTAACTTGCTAAATAATGGTCATTAGGTACTTAGTAATATTTCTTCTTACAATGCTGTTGACAAGTCTATGAAAATGATTAAGGTGCCAATATCATCCACCTGCTTCCTGTTAGCAAGACTCGTTGGTGATTTTGCAATCAGCTGGGTGGATGCTTGGATGTCCTTTGTGCAATGCACAAGGGAAGGGAACCAGTTCATGACATGTGAGCGGGCACAATGGGTTAGTGGGTTTGAAGCCGTGTAAAATAGTCTTTGGTGCATCTGTGTTATTGTTATTTTCTCTTTATTTCATTAAATATTGAGGATAAAAAGGGCACTTCAGAACTGAGTGTAAAATATAAACATGACACTTTGCTGTGTTCTTCTTCAGTTTCTCTTTGTCATGGGTCGTGTGGCTTTGTAAGGTCTTGAGTTCCAGGTGGCTGTAGGATGGCTTAAGGCATTGCCTTATCTGCAGGTCAATCAGGGGACATATCTATTAATTAACCTAAAAGAATAAGAAGTTCATGATTAATTTACCCCTTATTCTTTCAATCAGTTTGTGTAGCCCCCAAATCCTATTTCTTTCCTCTTAGATTTAGACATTTCTGACATGTGAGAGAAATTGTAGGGGCCATTCTGTTGCTTAAATAAATTATGAGAATCATGAGAACAGTAGATAAAGGTAGGTACCCAATAGAAAAAGAAAATCAATGAGTATACTTTGTTAGTTTATTTGTTTGATAAATATTTATTGGGCAGCTTTTATTTACTAGTCTTTGCACTGATTTCTGGGATGATAGTGAGGTGATGAAGAAATCAGACATGGCCCTTTCTGAGCTAATAGGGTAGAAGGACAGGGAAGTTACACAAAGCACTGTATGATATGCATGCATTTACAATTGTCCTAAGATGTGTAAGGAAAAGTACAAGGCACTATGAGAACATGTAACAGAAGAATCTACGTTTGAAAGGTACAAGGAAGTCTTGTTGAGAAAGACAGTTCTGATGGGGGAGTAAGAGAGAGGAGGAGAGAGGGACATTGTCAGCCCCAAGAGAGTGATGAGGACCAGCAGAGAGGAGAGTCAGTGTGGAGGAGGCAAGAATGAGATCTGAGAGGTAAGGAAAAACAAACCTGCCGTTGTGGAATTTTTAGGATGCCAGCTCTTGTCCTAAGAGTGTGAGAAACACTGCAGGCTTTCGTTGGGTTGGCCAAAAAGTTCATTTAGTTTTTTTCATCAAATGAAAGACACACGTTTCATGTTCACTAATAACTTTATTGATTTGGACATTTTGAGCGTATTGGCTGTCTCCCATGTGGTATAACATTGATTGGTCTCAATGTCTCGATTTGATCAATATCAACTTCAGCTGGTCTACCTGATTGTGGCGCATCATCCAGCCAGTCTACATACTGCACAAATGTTTTCACGTTTCAGTTGCCAGTTTTACCTTTCTTGAAATAACAAAGCATAATATGCTGAGAATGTTGCATGTTTTTTTTCCATCTTCAGCATTAAAATGGCTACACAAAAATTCAGTTTTGGTGTGCTTTTTAAAAAATGCATGCTGATATGACAGTCATCATAATACAATCTAACAAAACTGTTTTGAATGAAGTTAAACACAACTAAGCACTACTAAAGCCATCTTATGGGGAAAAAACCCAAATGAACTTTGTGGCTAACCCCATAAATGTGGGAGTTATAAGATTTCCATTTTAAAAATGTCACAACTCATGTAGAGAATGGACTAGAAGGGACCTAGAGTAAATGCAGGGAACTCAGGTAGGGCTCCGGGTGAGACTGGGATGTGGTGGCTTGCACTGGCATGGCAGCAGAAGACATGAAGAAGCGTACGGTCTTGAGACTACTTTGGAGGCATCTTTCAGTCTTCGTTGTGAAGGGGGAGTGCTCATGGGGGGGGGTTGGGGAGGAGCATGGCTCCTGGGTTTCTGCATGAGCAGTTGTGTGGAGTGAGATGGAGAAAATTGCAGGAGAAGGAGGACTGGGTTCAGTTTGTTTTACGTTTGTCCAAATGGAAATGCCAAGTCAGCCCTTGAATGGGTTGGAGCTCAGAAGAGAAGCCTGGGTTGGGTGTATGAAGGTGGGTGTTTTAGACAAGGGCATGATATTCCTGTCTTCATGGAGTAGATGCAGTTGCTTAGGGCAAGTGGGTAGGGGATGAGGAAGAGTGGGTAGAAAGTGAAGCATGAGGAACAGTCACCTTTAAAGATGAGGCAGAGGAGGAGCTAGGGGATTCAGAAAGGCTGCAGTGATCAGTTGTGTCTGAGTTCCTAGAGAATCCTTTTGAAAGATGGGGAAGGGAAAGCCCAAAGCAGCGTTGCCTACTACTACTGCCAAACACTTTCCATTTAAAAGTGCTCATTGTTGGTAGCGATACGGAGGCCTTATAAAGCAGTTCTGGCCAACTGCTGCTGGGGGAGCCCAGACTGGGTGGGCTGAAGTTAGAGGCCAATCTGGATTGTTAAGATGGGGTTTTAGTAATATTTGGATTTATTTGAACATAAGTAGTAGGAAGCTCTTTTAAGAACCTTGAAGCTTTTGGGGGGCAGGCGTGGAGGTGGAAGAATGACTGTACTTGGGTAGTTTGTGTAAAGATACAATTTTCGTTTTAAAAATTATTAACTTGATTAAGCTAGGTATAGTGTTACCCAAGTGTTGCTGAGGGTCACATTTTATGAGTGTTTTTCCCTTTGGCTAAAAATTCTTTCCTGTGTTCCATGGAAGCCACTCTGATGACAAATTATTGTTCAAACTTTTCTTGACACAGCAACTTGAGAACCAACTGCTGTTTCTATAGTTGGTACCCAGGTCTTGAGGGAATTTAATGCATCACATCAATACTTGTGAAGTGACATCTATCAATCTAATTTAAACAAATATTTGAGTCAAAAGGTCCTTGGACTGTGTATTTGGTTGACACAGAGCCATTTTTATCTGAATCTATGACTGAGCATTTTAATGAGCCCCAGTCAAGAAGCGCAAAGTTATTATTCTGACAGTCACTGAATGCATTTTCCTGCCTGTCTATATAAAGACTTTTTATTGTCTAGTAAGCTGCTGAATTGATGCATTCATAGCTATTTGCATAAGGAGTTGGAAGCACCAATGGGAAGAATGGTTCTGAATTTCCTGTTTTCATTGGTTTACTTTCTGTGCAATAATAGTGTTTTCATATAAGGATTTTTTTTACCCTGGGTTTTCCTAATTTTAATACAGTATAAATATGCTAGAAGTCATATTTATGAAAATTGCATATTGTGATTCAAAGGAAATGGGGAAAAGGATGAAAAGGAAATCTCTAAAAGATAGGAAGAAAAACTGTGTCCTTCAGCCTCTGCCCCAGGCTTCTTGGTCCAGTTCATCATGGAGAACCATGGATAGGTTTTTGGACCTGATGTTTTCTGACCTGGGACAGACCAGTGGTTTGCAAAAATAATTTGTAGGTTAGAATGTGAAGATCCTTGGCCTAGCCTCCTGGAGGGAATAATCAATTTGGTTCAGGGAATCTACATTTTGGGCTATCGCTCCAGGTGATTGTGGCATGCACTTAGGTTTGGGAGTGCCTGGACTCTGCAGCCGCTAAGACGTTCTCAACTAATAAAGTCAAGGATTCTTGGGAAAGCCAAGAGATGGGTAGGAAAAGACAGAATTATACTTTACTGAGTTCTTATTATGTGCCGAGCATTTTTGCATGTTTTACCTCCTTTACTCCTTTACTCCATCTTGTGAGCTGTATCATTTTATTCCAGTTTTAATCTGAGATTCCGAAAGGTTTGCAGAACTTTAAAGGTCACACTGTGGCTGAGTGGCAGAGCCTTTATTTGCATTCATGTCATTTGATTTTCTCTGTTAGAACCACAACGAGGCAGGAACAGTGCCACCTGCTAGAAGTCTAGTCCTCTGTTGTCCCAGGTGACGTCATCTTGCCCTCTCCAGCGTGCTGGGCACCCGTCAGGAATGGTAAACTTTCCTGTTTCTCTTCAAAGAGAAACATGTCGGTGATTGGACAGGGACGACTGGGTGTCTTTTGAGAGTACTGAAGTCAGATCCCCTTGGACAAAACCAGGTCTTCAGCAGTCTGCAATGAATAAGCCAGGTTGTTGTGTCCAGAGATGACATTGTATCTCTAAAAGGTCATTGTCACCACATGTCAACATTCATATTTCTCCAGGAAGGGAATGAGACATGGCTGGGTCCAATGGGGGAAGACCTGGAGGCTGGAGTGGATTTAGCACACTGCTTAGGGGTCAGACGTTGGCTCCTAGACCTTCATGTGTCACTTGTGACCTTGAAAACATTGCTTGATGCTTCTAAACTTGATGTGAAATGAGAACAGTGTGTTTCTCTTAGCGATGAGTGTGGACTGAAGTAATAATAATGGGTGCACACACTTGCGTCACAGTATAAGTGCCCTATACATGTTAATTGGGAGGGCCCAGGGGTCGTCTCCATGGAGCCAACCAGAGGCAGGGAGGCTACAGTGTAGCTGGGGACATGGAAGGAAGTAGCGTTAGAGGCAGAAATGAAGGGGAACATCACCTGCTTGAGCACGATGCTCTCCATTCCCATGTGAATTCACATGCTCCTCATCTCTGGTACCAAAGGTCCTTGAACAGAGTGCTACTCCAGGTGTGGTTTGTGATCTGCAGCGCTGTACAGTAAGTCCTGCTTGACAGGTTCTTGGAAACCATAACTTGAAGGAAAATGATGTATAACACAACCAATTTTACCACAGATTAATTGATATAAACAAGAGTTCAGTTTCTCCTGCATATTTCCAGTTACAAGAAACATCACCCAACTTCTAAGTAAAGACCCTAAACACTTCTGTTATTAAACATTGAAATAAATGTGAGCTACACACATACTACAGAATGACTAACAAAAACAAGTAGGAGAATTATTTTCCTACCTGCTGATTCTAGTTCAGGGTCATGGGTGGCCTGAGCCTATTAAGGTGGCTTAGGGTGTAAGTCAGGACTCACTTCTATCACAGGGTACGTACCTCTGTCACAGGGTACACTCCCACACGTGTATACTCACTCAGACTGGGACGATGTAGACACCCCAGTTTATCCAGAGTGAACAGCTTTGGGATGTGGGAGGAAAGTGGGTTCTCACAGAAAACGTAAGCAGATATGGGGAGAACATGGCAAATTCCACACAGGAGGAGGCCCTGGCTAGGAATCAGTTTTGTTTTTTTTCCTAATCAACATTATCATGAGACAATGTTATTGGAAGACCTCATTAGGACTGCAAATCCCTAAGTCGTCCCCCAGCCTTTTGCTCTCCAGAGGTTTCTGATCCTCTGTGAAGTTTTAGCAGCTCTGCTTCAACAGGCAGTCTCCCTGGGGTGGGAGGTGTGAATCCTGTCTGGGGAAGGTGCTCGGTGAGACAGGCGTGTTTTTCCAGACTCAGCCTGTGCTGGCTGTCCTGTAGGGCTCAGTATAGGGTGCCGGCAGCGAGAGCAGGTGAGAGACAGTGAGAGAGAGAGAGACAGAGAGACAAAGAGAACTTTTGCTAAAAAAGCTAAATGATAACTTGGCCTTTCTGGACTCCAGGACTTAGTCCCAATAATGAGCAATAATGAAAGACTAAGGAAGGATACTTCCCCTCTGAACTTCACACTGAACCCTGAGACTAGAAAAGAGCGAGACTAGGGTAGGTGCCCTTGGGGAGGGCATTGAAACGGTCCCATTCCCAGAATGACTGATGGGGTTTTCTAGCACATACTGGGTAGACAAATCTGCCAGACTGCACTCGCCTAACCAGAGTGCAGTGTGGTCCTCAGATGTTGGGGTTCAGCGCTTTGGGAAGACTTCCCATCCTGTTGCATGGTCCATGGAACCATCCTGAGAGCAGAATTTTTGTACTCAGAGTATCTTAAGGAAATTGCATAAGATGAAAACCAATCTTTTGTAGCTACAAAATGAGTATATGCTGCTATCTTTTCCCTACTAAGGATTTGAACTTATTCGGTGCACTCGCTCTGTGCTAAGCACTTCGTATTTTTTCATCTCACTAAATCCCACTACTTATCCAGCAGTTGACATCTTTATACCCATTTTATAGATGAAACTGTCTCAGAGCAGTTATGGGATAAACAAGTGGAGAAACCAGGATTCAGATCCAAAGCAGGCTTGTTAGAAAGTTTCCTTGTACACCAAACGTAGGCTCTGCCTGGCTCTTAAATAAAAATATCAAACGTGATATATGTGCAACTACTATAGTGAAAATAATAAAAGCCATAGTATTTACCCCTTGTGCTCCCTCACTCAGCAAGTACTTAGTGATCACTTACTGCTCCTGATGGGCTGCAATTATTGTTCCAGGAGATATGGAGAAGTCTGAGGACTTTATAATCCAGTCGAGGAGAAAGGACACATGCATGCTTAGCCAGAGTGGGGATGTCACGTGTTCAGGTGTTCGGACGTGTGAATTTCGGTGGAGAGGCTGCGCATGTGGAGGCACGCACACACACACACGCACACGCACACACATGTATCTGGGGAGGATATCACTTTAACATGGCCCTTTTTTTGCTTGGTAGCGTGGTGTTTCATTTTGTTTGCAGAGTGTGTTGACAACCCTTTGCAGAAGCATGTCACCCGTGTTTCTTGAGTTGGGCACGTTGGAATGGGAGAGTCTTGTCAATGTGAGACTTTTGCGCCTTCTTTGTGTCACTTCTGTTCTGACAAACACAGGCCCACCCGCCCCTGGAGATGATAAAATTCTCACCAAAGAACCTTGCCAAATGGGACAAATGGACGAGAGGTTATTTCTGGGTGTGTTGTTACATTTTTGGATGAGAAAAATGTATATTGACACTTTTCCCGGGGAGAAATATTAATTTCTGTTTTAGTAGGAGAAAATAGATGAACACCCTGGCTTAAATTCTATTCTCAGAAAGGATACCTTGATTTTTATTTTGGGGTATGTTTTTTTTTTTTTTGCATATACAGTTGGGAGTCTTCTGTAGTAATATAGTCATTTTCTATGATATTATTTGGCCCTCATTCATTCTTTTAAATTCATGTCTCTGGTCTCATTTATAATTGTTTTTACGCTTTTTGTTACTAGCATTTAATAGCAACCACCCATTAAAATGATTGCAGTACCTAAGTATATTATAAATTTATCTGACATGTTATTACTTCTGGATTATAAGCTGGAAAATAATTGTAATTCTTGTTCTTGTCATAATGCTATTATTATGATGATTTAATACTTCCCCAAACAGTTTATGTAATTTGGCTCTTTTCTTCATTTGTATCTTTCTTTATTTGCTGGACAGGATATTTGCATAGTTATACTTAAAAGGAATAAACTCTCAGAGCCGTTGATTTGAGAAATCTTTTTACAGTGCTGTATTAATTTATTTAGCTTCCAGACGTTTCTCAGCAAGTCAGAGGGATTTCTGGGCCACTCCCAGAGGTCTGACTGGACTTTTATCTATCTTAACGAAGGTAATTGAAGTTCATCAGCTTAACAGGGTCTGGCGTGGCCCCAAGGAATTAGTCCCCACCACAATCTTGGAAGAGGGGTAAAAGCAATGCATTGATTTCTAAATTTTTAACTTTCTATCTCAGTAGGTTGAGGCTAAGGTGGTTCCTGCAGTGGGGGTGCGGGGGGAGGTCTGCATAGCCTATAGTTGACAATATTTTGGGGAAATATGGGTCTTTTTATTACAAACCCTATTCATTTCAAACACATCTACAACACCTTATGGATGTATAAGAACGAGGTGGATCTTTCTTCAGTCACGCAACCTGACAACCAACAGGCATGTTCACTGCGTCACTGATTTCCCATCCACAAAGTCATTCATTATATGATTGGTCTGACCTATTCCAAGCCGTGCCTTATGGGTGTCTACAGTTTTAAATTCTCAACAAACAAAATGTTAGAAGCCAATAAAAAGTCTTCAGCATAGTGCTGTTTATGGTCTCCATATTCATGGTTGTTCATTCGATCAACGCGCTTGAGCACTCATTACGCACCAGACGCCATGCTGCACGAGGGCCTTGCCCTTATGGCACCTGTTTGTATCGTGCAATTGGTCAGCTCAGCCTGTCTCAGAAAAGGCATCTTTTCCTGATGTAGTTTCTGAAATTAAAAGGCAGAAGGGTCACCTTAGGATTTAACCTGAGATTTAGGCTTTATCTTTTCCTGACCACACAAGGGGCCTTAGGAAGAATAGGGAGCAAGAGAATACCTTCCCAGAGCAAAGCCTTTCCAACACAGGACACAGGCTGGCACTTGCAGAAAAACGAATTCATGCAGCTAAGGGTTGTGTAGTTGGTGGGCCGGGGGCAGGTGATTTATGGACATAGGGAAGGGTTCCAAATTTTCACAAGATCAAGAGCGTTAAGGGGCATTTAAATCCTTTCATCCATAGCTTTGAAATTTGAATTACTTGAATAAAAACATACAGGTTGATATTGTGCAGCCAACTGAGAATGAGCTGTCCTCTGACAAAAGCCCTCGTCTGCGGGAATGAAAATGTGATGAAAAGGCTGTAACGGGCTTAGCCCGTGTGCTTTCTAACGTTGCTTCAAAAAGACAAGAAAACAAATGCTGAAGCCTTTGCATTTTCAATGTCTGTCAGTTCTACCTGCTACATTTGCATTTCTGGATTCCACTTTTGTCCACTTCTAGCTCTCTTTCAGTTTACAAATGTCTGATTACTTCCGTGGGCCACGTCCCGGTTATGTGATACCAGTGCAATGGTAAATAAGTCAGGTCTCCATCTTTTAGGGTCTCGTCCAGCCACCGACTTCTCACAGGTCTAACTGCATAAGATACAGATGAGTGACATTCCTCCTTAGTTAGACTCTATCATCGTTACTGGGAGGAAATGGATTTTTGAATGTTAGAAACACTTGAAGTCAGAGAGTGAACACCTACCAAGAATTGGTTGTTGGGGTGTGGGAAGAGAAATAAGGGAATTCTTTGGGTCCCTCCTCCCACCATCCTCCTTAATAAGCTCCTCCCATGTTAGGAGGAGTCGGTCAAATGATTGATTTAGGTTGTCATTCACTGGGCCATATGTCATTATGGGCCATCTCTCCCTGCCTGTGGTCAAGTGTGGAAGAACCTGTGTTCACAGGGATGGCTGAGCACACTCCTTGCCTGCTATGCACAGCAGGCCCTCCTGCCTTGCCTGCTTGTGATGCGGATGGGACACCAGGCAGTGATCAGGGGCCTATGTCAGTGTCGTGTGAGGCTGGTTTGCTGGAGGGACTATTGGTCCACTTCCCAGACCCAGGATAGCTTGGACTGGAGAAAGGAAACCTCAGTCAGCTTTTGTGGCTAAGTTTTGAATCCACATGCAATTTACCAAAGGAGGTCTAATTTGGAAGTAGTCAGGTATTTAAAACTTGTTCCACTATTTATAAAAATGATACAGACTATTTTGTTTTTATTTCACTCAGTGGGGAACTCCAGAAAGGAATAGAGGTGATGGAGGGGTGGGACACAGAATCAATGCCAACCCTTGCCCCCCCACCTCCAAGCCACCAGCATAGTCCAAGAGGGTCAAGTGCCATAACCTTCACAGTTTGTTTGGTACCCTTTATACTGTGTCCGCGTGCTTCTTTTCCTTGTTCAGTTCTCGATGGGAGAGTGAAGGTCACACTTCTTTGGATCTCTGATGGCACCTCCGTAAAGCATGACTATGCTTTTTCAACTATGAGACTTTTATGTAACATCTTACTGATTTAGGAGGGCAGCTTTCATGAGGCAGAGGGCTGGGCCGTGCCTAATTATCAGGCAGGCTGTACCACACTTCTGAGTAGGTGAGGGACTCTCCAAAATACTGGTCTGCTTCTCCTGGTGGGTGGTTTTCTCCTCCCGTTTTCCAGTTTCGGAGTTGGGAATCAGAGGAGGAGGATGCTGCAGGTTGAGGTGATGGGGAGAAAATAGGAGAGAAAGCAAAGAGATCGATGTATTCGACTGTTTATTTCATACACAGCTCTTAAGTCTGGTTAGGAGCGCGTGGCCTTTCCCTGTGAAATAATTAGTAAGATTCTCTGGTTGATCGGCGGAGAGAACAGAGAGGCTAGGAGCACTGGTTACTCTTTTGCAACGTGGTAGACGCGTTGGACTGTTTCGCACCCACCTTCTTCCCAACCACCCCCTTTCCTCTTAGTTCCTTTTCTCACTTCTCCGACAAAGAGAAGCAGACAGTGATTCCCCCGCAGTCGAGACTTCACACCATTGGGAATTCCCCTTAAAGGAAGATGCAGTCAATTAACTGATTACACATCTCCACTCCAAAACTGTCCTTGGCATCTTTGAGGAGAGATGACTTAAGTGAGTGACGAAGGGATTAACTGGCTCTGGGTATAGGGAAGCGGCGGGTACCCATGCAGAGGGTGGGGAAAGATAGAAAATGTAAGAGAGAGAAGGTATAGTTGATAAAGAAAGGTTGCTAACAAGGTAGATGGGGAGTTATTCAGAGCCAGGTAGAGGGATTGTTCTAAAATTCTTTGCTGTAATATTCATTATCTGGTACTGTAACTTTTTCTCTTTAACCTCTTAAGCAGTAGTTAGTAATGTTATATTTTAATTCACATTCACATGATAATGATAAAAAAATATTCTTACTAAATTCTGTGTGCCAAGTGGTGACACCCCAAAGGAGAATGGATTACAGCTGTGTGCAGAGGGGCATGGTGGGTTGGTCCGCGAAATCAGGCCTGGCATCGCTAACTTCTTCAGGAGAGGGAGAAAGAACAAGCTACAGTGCAGTGGCAAAACTACAGATTTATGAGTTGACCAGGACCCCAGACTCTGCCTGGGACTGTGATGGATAAAGAGAGATGGAAAGCCTGGTTCGTGACAGGTGGGCTCTCATTTGAAGGTTTCTGGGCCTTAGAAAAGAGCTACACTGCAAGATTATTTTTGGCAAAATGTCAAATGAGCAAGTTATGGATAAATGACATAAACAGTCGGAGGAGGTAGAGGTCATTTCCACCTGGAAGAGTCAGAAGGAGCTGTTGTTAATGGGGGGTTAGGTTGGTGGTGGACCTTAAATGGTGGGTGGTGTCAAAGAAAAATCAGAGCTGGCCAGTAACTGAAACAGAAAGAAGAGATTTAATTCAGGACAATTGGAAGAGGGAAAGGAGACCTCAGTATAGAATCAGGATCAATTCTGAATATCACACGAGTGGGTGGGGATTTGTAGCCAAGGAGCAGGGTGAGCAGTGGCCGGAAAGTTACTAAAAGGAAGGATCAGGGGTGAGGGGGGTTATGGCTATGACCTAACAGGACTCCTGCTGAAGACAGGCCAGGGTGATCATGCATCATCCCCTGGTGGGGCGGGGAGGGGGGGCTGGGGGGTGGTGGAGGACAAGGGACCTGATCAGATACCAGGGAGACCAGGGTGCTGGTTAAACTGACTTAGCCTGGTTCTCACTTTGTAAAACTGGGTTTGGTCACGCAAAGAATCTTCATCAGTGGGGCAGAGTGGAGAACAGACATGAATGGTTGACGCGGGGTTGGGCACTGTACGTACCTACAGGGGTATAGATCCTTACAACTGTGTGGGAGAAAGTGCTATTACCCTCACTTTACAGCAAGAAAGATGCAGGTTCGGGAAGTATAACTGTGTGACCCACCCTTTCCTGCCTATTAACGGTACATGCCAGAGCTGCATTTTAAACCCAGGGTCCCTTCTAGCACCAGCTTGCCTGTAGCTGTTCTGCACAAAGATGTGGTCTGGGGGCAAGAGAGCGCACCTGTTGCACTGGAATGGGAACCAGATCATTTTGGTGAAGACAAAGTCAATTTGGAAGAGCTGGATGCCGAGTTTAAAAAGGTGGGCTGGGTTTGGCTGCAGTGGGCAGGAGCGGAGACTGTATTTGTTACACAAGGAAGGAACCGCCGAGGAGTTCCAGGTGGAGGGGATCAGCCCTACTGTGCTTTAGGTCTCAAAGAGAGGAACTAGGTTCTGTAGACATGGCCAGAGGCTTCTGTAACAGGCCGCATTCCCAACGTGATTACCTTAAGTTCCAACCTGCATCTAAAAATCAATTATTCATGTAGTCAATCTTTATTAAATCTTTCAACTTACCTGTCAATATAGCAAAGCTCAGGCTTTAAAAAAAAAAACCCCAACTTTTAAATTCTCCTGGTGTCGTTCTGGTATACTGCCTTTATCCCGGCTGCAGTAATGAAGTGGCGTGCTATGACCCAGGGCTTCCATCTGTTTAATTCTGCTAATTTGCTCCGTTGTGAAATGAGTTTTCCCTGCTGCAGGAGCAGCAGCAGAGCATGAAGGCGGCTGAGAGGATTTGGCCCCGATACACCTTGAGTGCTACCTCGGGGGGGCCCCCCAGGATTTTTTTCTTATCTTCTTCTTGCCATTTGGGAACAAAGCCACATTGTTTGCAACTGAAGTATAGTTTTTAACTGTGCCTCCTACCGTGTTTTTATAGAAAGAGAGCCTCTTCTCCTGGAAAATAAAACACTGCTGATTGAACCAAGGGCCCTTTGGAAGCGCTTTAATTACTTTATTAATTGCAAACTTCACCGCAAACCGGGGCCCAGTAGTAGTGGCGAGCTATTGGGCAGGTCCCTGCGCTGCTTTAGTGAAAGTTAAGAGGCCAGAGTTGGGAGAAGGAGGTCGGCTTGTGGAAGGCACTGCCTTCCTTCAGGCTGTGAGCTTTGCACTTTTAAAGAAGCTCCTTCTCTTGGTAATAATTTGCGTTTCCTGGGAAGTCTGAGGACTCCCTGCTCCCAGTTCCCTGCATTTTCCACCTTGAGGTGGATGGGAGGAAAGCAGAGAGGTGATCTCAGTTTTGTAGATTAGAATTTCTCTGGAAAATAGGTGGCCGGGAAACAAGAAATATACTCAGGATAGTCCTTTTGTATGGTAATCTTTGAAATGATCACTTTTTATTTGGAAGGAGGGAAAAAAGGCAAGTAAACTCCTTCACTGGCAGACCGCCTGCTGAAGTGTTTCCTTCACATTCAGTGTCTGGTGGTTGGCTTTGGACAAAGTACCACAATGTGAGGACAGGTGTGGGAACTGCCGGCCGATTGTATTAGTCAGTTTTTATGACATTCAGCTTGGTCTGTTTCCCCAGGAAAATAACTGATTAAGTACTGAGGTGTCTAGATGGCGTTGAGTTCCATGCCCCACTGATTCATCCAGAATGCTGTCGTCCCGCTGACGCGCTTTGGGCAGGAAATGACCACACATGTCCTTCCTGGCAGGGCTGCCGCTGGCAGCCAGACGGTATTCCCTGATTTACAGTATTTTAGCATGTACTCTGTCCAGCACTACTCCAGAACTTGGACCACGTGAACTCACTGGATCCTCACGACAACCCTGTAAGGTTGGGGATTATCATGAATCCCGTTTGGCACATGAAGTAGCTGGGCCTTCCTTAGTCCATGGTGGAGAGAGCAGGCTGTTTGGGTCTGTGTCCGCTTTTTCTGACCTAGTACTCTAGAGGACATTTCTTGAATGTCACCTTGAGTATTCGCTGACAGGGGATGATTGTTATCATCGTCTCCCCCAGAAGACTTTATCTGCTGTCTGTTTATCACAGATGCATTATCTGTCTATGAACCTACCTGCCTACGGAATAAATTTTATTGCGGTGTTCTGCAAACAAGGTTAGGCATGAAGATATGAGAAAAGACCCCCATCCCTACACTGAGGAGCTCCTAATCTAGTGTGGAGGACAGACAAGCAAATGGGGTGCTGGAGGGTGAAGCACTCCACCCAGGCTTGGCGGTGCTCACTTGTCACTTCAGTGTTTTAACAAAGTGCGGTGCTAGGATATGCCCAGCACTATGGACAAGTACACGAGGCTCCCTGTCTTCCACAGTTACAGTCTAGTTAGAGGTGATGGACAAGTAAACGCACGTTGCCGTTTGCTGTGATAAATGCCATGGTTATGCCCAAGTTTGGGTTGGGGACGGCATTTGTAAATGTACAAGGCACAGATCCAAGAGAGGTAACAGGCTGCTCAGGGAGCTGAACACTGATTTACAGTGACTCGAGAGTAGGGTGTAAATGGAGAGGAGGTGGGTGAGGCTGGAGAGGTAATCAGAGGGCTGGGGGTCAAGGGTGTTGCTTGCTACGTAGGGAACCTAGATCTCTGGAGGTGGCGAGAATCGTCCTTTGTGCCCACCACTGCAGTCTCAGGTCTCTTTAATTACAAAGTAGAAAAGTAGAACTGCAGAGTGACCTAAAATTAAGCAGGGATAGGCTACTGCAAGTTTCAGAAGATTGGAAGTCACTGCTGTTGTTTATAGGCTGTGGCTATTTTCTTCCCAGACAGACTGAAGGGGTCCCTGTCTTGTGTCTGGTGCTGTGCTGCGTTAGTAGTAAAGATGTTGTTAGAAAAGAAAGAAAAGGAGGGGGTTAAAAAAATTAATGCATTTCCAATTAATTTTTGATTTTTCTCTCAAGACAACAGTGGTATTTCAAGGTCATAATACAGAACAATGAGACTTACAGAGATAATTTATGGTAGATCTTTGAAATTTCACTGTAAGCAAGTAATGAGAACATTACAAAGCAGCCAGATTTTATACTTTTCAGAATTAAAAGGAACGAAGTGGAATTGGACAATGGGTTATGGAACCTCTTATTCTTGGATCATTGGTTTAGATAGATCCCTGACTGGCAGTTACGACACATTATTTCAATGTTATGTTTGCTCAGTGGCTAAAATGAAGTGGGTTAATAGATTCACTTTTGCATTTTGGGGAGGAATGCCCCAGCCACAGAAATCCCTAAATCTAACTGCCCTTCCTTGTATCTCCCGGACATTTTCCCAGGATGAAGAACCAGAGAGAGAGAGCACCTCTCTGTCTCAGACTGCCCACTTACTGATTCAGAATGCACGGTGTACCAAGAGTACCTCTTAGAGGCATGAGTCTGATTTTAGTTTATTGTGAAATTCAGTGGATCAGCAAGTACTGTGTCTCCAACCAAAACTAGATGATTAGAAAATTTTAGATTGATTGGCTATTTGGAATTAAGTGCTGGAGAAAGGTACGGATCAGGTGTGGGAAGCCTGGCTTTCTGGCAGGTACACCTGAAGTCCTTTTATGTTTTGCCTTGGTGCTTTACCTCCGTAGTAGGTATGGACTGTAAGCTATCATGAAAATGATTTGTTTCATGCAAGTGTTTCTGCACAGTCCCTGATGTAATGTGTGACACATAGTAGGAGTTCAGTAATGATGAATGAATGATGAATGAATGGATGAAGTCATCATCATGTAACAGTTTGGCTATACTGTGTATAACAAAGCTACTATTGGAATGATGTGTCTTGGTATAACACGTGCATTACAGAAAGGAAAATTTTAGGGATCGGATAGTTACGGACTCCAAGAAATTCAGGACTAAGACATTGCATGTAGTTCATTTTTATTTTTCCCTATGATCCTCCCCAAGTCAGCCTTCAGCTTTATCTCTTAAAGCTCTAGTAGTCATTGAAAAAAAGTTTCATTTTATTTTTAGGTCAGCAGGAATATACTACAAACAATCCACCCAGCATTGAGTTCTTCCTACTCACTGAAATTGCTGTAACTCCTTTTCAAACCAGCATTTTTTTTTTTTGGTTTGCTGCCATGTTCTAACAACCCCTGTCCAGTTCTCCTGTGCTCAGGGGCTGCGGGCCTTTCTTTTTACCCTTTTTACATGGCGCAACCTGATTTTATCTCTTCAATCAAAATTCATTAGTTAATCTTGCATTGCCTCGTTATAAAATAGTTATTTCATCATTTAGTATATAGAGAGTAATAAATAAAATAATATCCTATATATAGTAATCTAAAAATCAATAAAAACATAGCCCTGGGTGAGGATTTAAAAATAATTAATTATATATTGCTGACATAATCGAGAAATTTTATGAAAAATTCTTAGAATGCAGTGATGACATCACAAAAGAGACAAAAGGACCCAAAAGATGCTGATGTTCTTGTGGAAGAGAAGCCAGAATTTCAGGAGGTGGAGGAGTCAACAGCCCACTGGTCATCTTACCGGAGGATAAAACCAGCATTACCGGCAAACAGATACGGACCAGCATCGAGCTTCCTGATTTGAAGAACAATTCTCAATAGCCAAAAATAGAGTTCTTCTTAAGACATATGTTGGGTCTCTCGCAATCTATCAGGAATAAAAAAAAAAGATAGCAGTAGAGAGATGAAAGCGAGGAAGAGAGAAAAGATTGAGACCCAGTGTCAAAATGCTGCATATAAGAATGTACTGAAGTCACTATTATACAAGGTCTTACTGTAATTACCTTTCCTATCTATTTGGATTTGCTCACCCTAAAATGTCTTCGGTTGTCAGTTTTGGAAATACCTCCTATCTAGGCATTTTTTCTTCCTGGTTAAATATCAGCACAGCATCACT
This sequence comes from Artibeus jamaicensis, assembly GCF_021234435.1. NCBI lineage: Eukaryota > Metazoa > Chordata > Mammalia > Chiroptera > Phyllostomidae > Artibeus > Artibeus jamaicensis. The sequence continues at coordinate 13,185,910 of NW_026522056.1, read as the reverse complement.
GCACGAAATTGGGCAGGGTCGCACTGGGAGAGTTCCCTGCCTCGGCGAGCCCCATACATCACTGATGTTGGCAGGTTTTCTCTTTTGCTGTTTCTACCATTAAGAAAATATCAGACACCAGCCTAGTAGTAGACAAGCCATTAGATCAATATTCCTAGATCTAGGGAGTTCTAATATTGGCTTTCATTATTTTTCCCATTTAAAAAAGTGACAAAATCATTCTGCAGAAGACGGAGCACAGATAATTTCACCGAAGCTCTGAGTGCGATAAAGGCTGTGGACAAAAGACTTCTGTGAAGTGGCCGTCTGGGGCAGTGTCAGCATTTGGATTTCCAGGCTTCCGTATCGGAGCTGTGCCTGCTCGCTCGTGCGTTAGGACCCACGGACAGGAGAACTGAGGCTGGATTAACAGAAAAGAATGACTTGTACGTATCACTAGAGATGTCTCTTCAGAGCGAATGATGACAATGCTGGTGATTTGTAAGAATGCTGACTTTTTTTTTTTTTGGTCCATCCACCTATATACTTTCTTCAGGAAGGTAGATTTGGGGAAATGGTGCAGCACTTGAACTGAACACACAAAAAAGTAAAAATAATTTAACTATTATGATGACTCACATAGTTAGTACCTTCAGGTAGTGAGGTGCTCTGGGTTCATTTTCCTGAGAGCAGAAACATCTCTTCAAGTGATTGAGCATTTTATCTTCATTAATCTTTGAAGGCAATATTTCCAAGGTACATTATATATTCCTTCCTGTCTATAAATATGCTTGACAATTTATAAGATGAGAGTTAGTATTTTTTACCAGTTTAAATAAATCTTTGAGGATAGTAGAGTATAATGTTACCTCATTGTTGTACATGTTCTTATCTACATTATATGACGTGTGGATTAGATGATGATCGAGGTTCCTTCTATGTCTAATATTCTTTAAGAATAGGTCCCTTATGTGTTACATTTTAACATGCATAAGAATCATCTGGGGGGGCTTATTAAAAATGCAGACACTCAGGCACCATTCCTGGAGGTTCTGGAGTGAGGACGAGAATCTGTATCACAAATAAGCACCAGGGCCATTCTCGTGACCTCCTTTTGAGAAACACCGTTTGTCTTCCAGCTTGTGTAAGAGACGCCATTATCCCATCAGCCACAGGGCCCGGGAGGCATCAGCTGCCCTGTCCTCAGTGGTGTTCCTTGGTGGGAGGCTGATCAGACCCGGACGGACAGGCTTCGATACTAGTCTCTGCGTCCGGTCCTTTCATCAGTACCGACGGTCACTGTGAGCATGTCAGCTGTGGAGGGAAACCATGTAATCAAGCTTATTAAATCGGGCGCCCTCTGCTTAGACATCTGTTAAGTCGTTAAGTTCAAATCTCAGGCCTGGGGAGGGGTGAGGGGAGAGCGTCCCATGTTTTCTTACAGTCTTGAGTATATGCGTTGAGGGACGGCCATCTTTTTCCCTGTTCGGGGGTGCTTTCTCCTCTGTCATGTTCCTTGTCCTAAGAGCCGAGTTTCCCAGAAGTGTGACACCAGGATAAATGACACATTACTGTATAAATGCCTTAACATTTCGTGGTCAGGTTTGTAGGCAGGGTTCTCCACGACATCTTTTTAAAATCTCTTTAATTTCTAAACAGTTTTAGTGAGACATAATTCATATATCATAAAATTCACCCAGTTAAAGTGTATAACTCAATGACTGTAGTAAAATCTGTGAATTTATATTGAGTTGTGTGCAGCTATCACGTCACTTAAGTTTGAAACATTTGCATCCTCCCCCCAAAGAAGTCTCGTGCCCCTTCGCAGTCACTTCTGCTCCTACCTCCAGGCCCATTTGACCAGCAATTTATTTCTCACGTCCATAGAATGTTGCCTTTTTATGGATGTGTTGTATAAAATGGGATCCCATATAAACAGGATCCTACAGTGCGTGGTCTTTTGAGTCTGGCCTCTGTCACCTAATGTTTCTGAGGTTCAGCATGTTGCGGCATGCATCATTGTCAAGAATATTCTATCGTGTGGATGTACTGCGTTTTATTTATCTGTTCACCTAGGAATTGGACATTTATATTGTTTCTGCTTTTTGGCTTTTATGGCTAACGTGTACAAGTCATTTTAATGTCACCTGGGTAGTTCCTTAGCAGGGGGATTGCTGGGTCATATGCTAAATCTGTGTTTCAGGGCGGCAGTTTCAAACATGGAGGTTCTCCCAGTAATGTATGAGGATTCTAGTTTCTCCACATCCTCGCCAGCACTTGGAAAAAGTCCCATTCTGCATGCATGATTTTCAAATATTTTCTCTTAGTCCAGGGCTTGTTTTTCACTTTTTAAGTGGTCTTAACATTTCACTTGAAACGCAGTGTTTTTCATTTTGATGAAGCCTGATTTATTGTTTCTTTCTCTTATCAGCATGCTTTGGGTGGGTCTAAGAAGTCTTTGCCTGTCCCAACATCCATGGCTTTGTGAAGCTTACCTAAAATCTTATAGTGTAAATGACCAGTGATACTACTATATAGTGATACCTTGTTAAAACAGATTAAAGATTCATATTCATGTTTGTCACCTGAACCTACTGTAATGAAAACCTGCCAATAGTTACTCTAAAGTCTTGAGGACAGCCAGAGCCTAGCGAGACCAATCCACCATCCCCCACCATCCCCCACCATCCCCCACCATCCCCCACCGGCTGTGTTTTTCTGAGCATTCTGTCCTCACCTTAGTCTCTGCCATCAGCCGATGAGGGAGAATGTAGGTCTTTCCCTTGTTGCATTGTGAGGAAGCGCAGTCCCATCCTCATTCTCATTTCAGAGTTTTGGGGCAGGGCCCCTACATGAGGCTCCACAGTTGCAGAAACACGGCCTGTATCTCTTACAGGTTTCAGAGGAAGATGCCGGGGCAGTAGCTCACAGCCAGGCAAGTTTCTACAAAAGACAAAAGTGCCGCCCCAGAGTTTGTCGTAAGAACACACTGGTTGCAGCCCCTGTAGGCAGAGGTCAGGCCTCACTTGATACTTGTCCTCAGTCTTGTTTCTATCCTTCTTTATCTAAAATACTAAACTGTGTGTATTCCCTTTCAGTTCTAGACTTCCCACTGAGTTCATCCTTGGGGAAGCATTACCAAGTCCCACACCAGGAAAGCCTGACTTTCACTTGGCGTTTCATCTCATAAAACTTAAATAAAATGCACACCTAGAAACAGCTCCTATGAAATGTAGTATTCTCCAAAGTAGTCATAACTAAACTTACAAGTGAAAAAGTGTCTAATAGTTGACCAAATGCTTTCACAAATGTGATCACATTCGGCCCTTATATCACTACCAAGAAATGTGTCTTTTTTATAGGTGAAGAAAATGACTCATCAGAAGTCATTTACTTCCAGATACAGGACTTCCGAAACCAAATTTGGTGCTATTTCTATAGCCATGCCTCCTTACCAAAGTAATAACACTGAATTTTTGTCATTTTAAGAAAATTGGATATGCCATTTATATTAGACCGATGGCTTCTTTATGAGCAATCATTTACATTTTGAATGAAATCTATAGAAAATGATATATTCATTTTTTAGGGCTTATTCCTTCTCAAGCCTTTATTTTTTTAACTTCTAATTTTTCCCTTTTTATTGTATTTTTTCCCCATTACCATTTACCCCCACATACCCTATTTCACCTCCACCTACCACCCCGCCCCTGCAATCACCACCCTGACTACAGTGTGAGCTGTCTTATTTCCTGGAAAAGGAAATGTAGGCAATGGAGGGTAGGTAAGTAATGTGTGGCAGTAGCTAGAGTAGGGTGTTTCTGCACATAAAAATAGCCTTTGCCACTAAATTTATAGTGCCCAGGGCTGGTTTGACAGTTTTAGGCTGTTTGAAGTCCCAAGAAGGCTTTACGCTCACCAAGGGAGGAAAAGGTCCATGAGTATTTCCATGTAATTTCAGCCCGACTCCAATTACTGGCCGTTTCATTCTTTTTCCCCCATTAATTCCATGCCATGTTTCCTCACCAACCTTTACTTCTTTTCTAGAGGCCATTCTTACTGTGATCTCTTCCTTCCTCTGTCTCACGCCCTGTAGCTGAGACCGTTTGGCTTAGGAGCGCAGCATCAGTTTGTTTGGGATATGAATTCGGGACCCACGCAGTCCACTTGGTCAGAATCTCTGGGTACTGGGCCCGGGAACCTGTGTTCGACACACCCTCTGGTGTTGTAATACAGGCTCGAATTTGAGAGCCCTTAGTGCAGTGGTTCAAAGTAAGGATGCTGGGGTCAGTTGCCAGGTTTCAAATTTTAACTCTGCCACTTAGTAGCTATTATTGCTGACACATACTTACCTAAATGATCTTTGGGGAAGTCACTGCCCACTCTAAGCTTAAATTGTCTAGTCTGCAAACTTGTGGAATAAAGTGGTAATTACTTCTGTAGGAAGTTGTGAAGACTAAACAAAGCGATGCGTATAAAGCACTTCCAGTGGTGTCTGGCACACAGAGTCCCAGAAGGGGAGCTGTCATGGTTGATACTGGCTCTGAGTCTCATCATCACCGAGACAGTGAGGTGTAACCCTCCATCACTTGTCCCTGGCAGCTTGAAATTTCATTACTTATTTCTAAACCTGAATATTTGCTGTGTGTCCCATTTTCAATATTATGAAAATGAGAGTAGCTTTCAAACTAAAATCCCTAGATGAACTGTATTTGAAATTTTGCTTATGCCTTCTTTTGGTTTCTGCCACCAAGCCAGCTTCCTACCTGGGGCCAGTCTCTCTTGCTCTGATGATAATTTAAAGCCTTTGTTTGAGAATGTTGTCTAAGACATGTTGAAAGCCTCAATAAACATTATTTCCTACCTCAACTTATTTACCACTTCCTAAAATTCTGGTGTTTTATATCTGTATTTATAGATACCAAATTTACCTATAGATAGAGAGAATCTATACAGATTTAGATAGCAATGGATTCTATGTCAATATTTAGGGTTTGTCTTCACTTAGATTATTCTTGTGTGTTAGAAGCACCATCAACATTCCCTATACTTCCAAAAAATTCTTGCAGAATTTTAGTTTATTGGAGCTTTTTCAGAGCTTTTATAGGAGACAATTCTTGGGCTATTTATGACTTGAACTAACTTTGCATATAAATTTGTAGTTGTTTCCAAGATCATCTAGGGCTCTGGTTGGACACCATTCCACCCCGGTGATTCATTTTATTTTTATTTTTTTTCCATTAGGCTTGTCCAACCCTTGTATTTCTCTTTTTCTGATTTGGCAATTTGGACTGCTTACTTCAGAAGAAAATCTATACCCGAATATCCTCTTGGATATTTGCACAAAAACATTTCTCGGGATTTTAATCTATTCTCTTCTGTGTCTTTGATTCATTTGTATGTACATGTTCTTAAGTCCAGTCCATTCTTTGGGTGGCTTTCTGCCAAAAATAGTGAGAAGAAAAGAAATGCAACCACTATAAAATTTCTTTAAATTTTCTTTTTTAAAGCATTCCTTAAACTCTTCAATGTATTTCAAGTGTTCCATCTAACCTTACCACCTTTTGGTACAGATTTGTTTAATGGCACATTGTTTCTGCCAGAAATAAAGGGCTCCATCCCTCTGCGTACCTATTCCGTGCCCCCCACACCCTACCCCCAGAAATAGCTTAGTGATTCACTGATTCACAGTGGCCTTTTAAAAGACTCTGGGATGTCCTGCATTAAAAAATTCGGGTTTTTGTTTTGTTTTGTTTTACCCTAAATAAACACTTATTAACATCTCCTCAACCACCGTGATCCATAACATACCATTGATGTTTGAATTTATGAGTTTCCTAATTCTGTTTTGACCAACTATATGTGTTTAGATGTACTTCTTTTTATTTTTTTCTTCACTTTATTTATTTTTGCCTAGTTAGACTTGCTGGGTCTTTTTTTTGTTTTCATTCTTAGCATTAATTTTAAAGTTTTGTGCCCATATTTATCTTTCAAATTTTATATATATATGTATGTATATATGTGTGTGTGTGTATATATATATATATATACACACACATATACTTAAAGATTTTATTTATTTATCTTTAGAGGGGAGGGGAAGGAGAGAGGGAGAGAAATATCAATGTATGGTTGCCTCTCCTGTGTCCCCTGCTGGGAACTGGCCTGCAACCCAGGCATGTGCCCTGACTGGGAATCGAACCTCGATACTCTGGTTTGCAGGCCTGTGCTCAATCCACTGAGCTACACCAGCCAGGGTACTTATATATTTTTTAAGATTTTATTTATTTATTTTTAGAGGGGAAGGGAGGGAGAAAAAGAGGGGGAGAAACATCAATGTGTGGTTGCCTATCATACACCCCTCACTGGGGATTTGGCCCTAAACCCAGGCATGTGCCCTGAGTGGGAATCAAACTAGTGATCCTTTGGTCGGCTCTCAATCCACTGAACTACATCAGCCAGGGTCCCATATTTATCTTGAACTTCAACATATTTGAAACTATTCCTTTTCTTTTTCGATAATGTTGTCTTGAGTGATTGCCTTGTTTTGATCATGTTCTTTAGGATGTTAGTTCTGGATTGGGTCCGATAATTTACAGGGAAAATCTCTAACGAGTAGAATGAATTTTAGGTCTTGCACTTGTGAACAGTTTTCTTTTCCTTTTACATTTTTCTCTTGTTTATTTTTTGACAGGTTTGTGTGACCCAAGTTGAACTTTTCTAATGACATTTACTCTGAAAAAAAGGATAATTTTTGTTCCTTACTTAACTTTCTGTTATATATTGAAATGGTTATTTAGTATTTTTAACTAGAATGTTACTTTATTTTTACTGATGGTTATAATGTTTTTTAAGCTGTTTTTGTTATTACTTAATAGCTCATGTGAGATATTTACGCTTCATCGCTTGTGGCAGGCACTAAATAACTAAATTAGCATATTAACATTTATTTATATTTCCCTATGAACCTACCGAGCTATGAACTTTTTGTCTTTAAAATTTATACTGGAACTTTATATTGCCTTACTCATACATATTTGTACTCCTTCTTTCTTTTTGCCACTTTGTCAGTGAGACCATTTCTTACCACTGCATTTAAAAATCGCAGTCCCCCTTTCCCAACACTACCTAGGCCCCTTGGTACTTCATTTTTGTCTTTTGTGGTGATCAAATGTAACACACTATGCTTTTAATTTATTCGTTATGTTTGCTCTCCCTTAATAAAAGCTAAATTTCCGAGGGCAAGAATTTCCATCTGATTTGTCATGGCTTTATCTGTACTGTTAGAAAAGTGTGACACATTATAGGTACTGAATAAATTTTTTTAATTAAATGAATAAATAACATCTCAGTAGATGTAGAAAATGCATTCCATAAAATTTGGTATTTATTCATGATACAAAATCAACAAACTATGATTAGAAAATACAAACACTCAGCAAATGTAATATTTATTGGTGAGACATTGAAAGCATCTGTTTTAGTTTTTGGAAACAAGATACATACACTCTTAGCAAGGCAAGACAATACTTCTATTCAGTATTATGTAGGAAGTCCGAACTAAAATCATAGGATGTAAAAGAAGTAAGGATTCTAAGCATTGGAGAGGAAGAAACAAGGTAATCACTAGTCATTGAGGATATTTTGTTTGGGTAGAAAAACCAAAAAATCTATAAATAAAGTATTAGGATGAGTGAAAGAGGTTAGCCAACATAATGCAAACAAAATCAATATGATACAAAATTTATTGCATTTTTGTACTCTAGTACAACTATTTAGAAAAGGCAATGAAATACCATTTATACCAGTATCATCATAAAAATAACACACCTAGGAATAGCGCCAAGGAAAATCAGGCAACACCTACATGAAGGAAATTATAAAACAAAGACAGGGAAATCTAAATAAATAAAAAAATAAGTCATACTTATGAGAAAAATCTCAATCTATAAGTGATGTGATTCTCACCAAATTGTTTTAAAAATTTTATGAAGCTAAACAAAAAATTCCTTTAGCTTCTTTCATCCAAGGGTCACAGAAGCTGATTCTTAACTCTTCATGGGAGGGTCATGGGAGTCTTGACCTGTGAGATATTAAGACCCTCTGTTATAAAATTATAGCAATTAAAACAGTATGGGGCTGAGAAGGAACAGAAAAATAAATGATTGGAAGAGAATAGAGAACATAGGCACACACGTACGTGTAGGGAAACTTTGTTTCATAAAGAGCTGGCTTTGAGATAGGTGGGAAAAGAAAGAATTGTTAATTAATGGTACTGTAACAATTGGCAATATATGTAGGGAAAAAATGGGCATCAGCTGATATCATGCATTAAAAAATCAATTCAGGTTGTATAAGGCAAAGCTAAAACTTGTTAGGAAAAAATATATATGTACAGAAAAATATTATTTGTGATCCTAAGCAAGAATTTTTAAAACAAAAGACAATAAGCATCAGCCATAAAGGGGAAATTTAATTTTAGTACTTGAATATCTATCAAGGGACAAGTGAAAAAAAACCCCACAACCTGGGAGAAGCTATATGTATGAAACGTATAGGGATTGGCAAAAGTAGGTTTGCAGTTATTTTTATGGAAAATAAAACAATAATTAATGAATACTAATACAAGAAACTGTGTTTCATGCACTCACAACTGTAAACCTACTTTTGTCCACCATGCATTACTAGAAAATGGTCAGTGTCTAGAATAAGGAAATAACAAGCTGTGTTATAAAGACCAGTGACCTTAAACACGACGGGCAAAGGACTCGAATCAGCATCTCATAACAGAGAAGACGCAAATGGCCAAAAATCATATGAGGAGATTCAGTCTCATTAGTTATCGAGGAGACTGAGACAGGAAGCACGATGGCAAACCCTTTCTCAGTGCGCTGGGAAAGCTGAAGTCAGCGATAATGAGCTGCAGAAACTGGGAACTCAAACTGCTGAAGAGAAAGAAAGTTTGAACTGCCAATGTGGAAAACTTTGACTTTGTCTTTTCAAGTTCAAGATACTGTTTGGTCTACCAGTCTCACTCCTGGGTACATACTCTGGAGAAATTCTTATACATAACCAGATGATCATAATATTCACAGTTGTTTAAAAATAGATTTTAATATTATTTTGTGCTCATTAGCTATTTAATTAATCAATTTTAGCTTTATTGATGTGTAACTGACAAAATGGTAAGATATTTAAAGTATATATTGTATTGATTTAATATATATGTATATATACACACACATACATTATGAGAAGATCCCTCCCATGTAGCTAATTGATACATCCAGCCATGTAATACGAAATATAGAGACATTTATTGAAGATACAAGATACAAGAAATGTACACAGGACAATGGCACCTCAGTCTCCTTCAAAGTAGGCACCTTGGGACCTCACATAGTTCTCCCAGTGTCTCTTCCATAGTTCAAAACACTTAGCAAAATCCATTTTTGGAATTGCCAGCAACTGCCACATCATATTTTCCTGAATCTTATTGATGGTCTGAAATCTCTTCCCTTACAAAGGTGATTTTAGTTTTGGGAAAAGCCAGAAGTTGCACAGCACCAAAACTAGGCTGTGTAGGGGCTGAGTCACCTGGGAAATTTGATGTTTTGCCAAAAAACTCTGCATGAGATGCATGAGCAGGCACATTATCATGGCGAAGCCGCTGATCACCAGTTGCCCATGGTTGAGGCCGTTTTCATCATATTGCATCTCTCAACTGCCAAAGAACATTGAGGTAGTACTCCTTATTCATTGTTTGGCCTGGAGGGGTGTACTCACAGTGGACACCACCTTCCAAATTAAAAAACACAGTAAACATGGTCTTGATCTTGCTGTGACTTTGCTGCACCTTCTTTGGTGTGGAGAACCAGGAGACTTCCACTGGGATGACTGGGCCTTCTTCATATGAGTAGTGTAGGCTCACAGTTCATCTCCGGCTATGACTTTCTTGAAGAAGTTTGGTTCTTGGTGGCCATTTGAATCGTCATTAGCAGCTACAGCACCATGTTCCTGCTGCTCAGGTAGCAGAAGCTGTGGAATGAATTTTACCAGGACATGTTGCATGCCAAGATCCTGCATCAAAATCTTGGACACAGTAATTTTTTGAAATCTCACATCAACTTCCAGTTCACACACTGTCAGTCACTGATCTTTGTTGACTGCAGCCTGTACATGTTCAGCCTTCTCAGGTGTTCTGCTTGTTGCAGGCCTTCCAGAATGTGGATCACTTTCAAAAGATTATCAACCATCTTTGAAGCATTTGTGCGACACTTTTATTTGTGCTGTGCACATCGCATCGTCCCTGAAAGCCTGACTCATCCAAACACTTTCTGTGGAGGAATGTTCAAGCCTAACACAAAATTGGATGCAGATTCATCATTCTTTTTGCTCTGTCATTTTGAATGTGACAGCCACATGGTACACATGCTCACTCAACAGCATCTACTGCCCCCACTGACTAGTAGAGTGAAGTCATCATTGTTCATTCATATGCCTTCCAGTCCATTCTCCTTGGCTGCCAGGATACATTGATATCATGCAAGCCATTCTCATTATATTAACACTAGCTTAACTTTTTCCAGACTCATCTTGTGTTTATATATACTTTTACTATTTTTGTGACAACATTTACATTCTCTTAGCAAATTTCAATTATACAATAACACCGTGTTATCAACTGTAGTCACCATGCTATATATTGTATCCTTGGGCCTTATTCATCTTATAGTTGAAAGTCTGCAGACTTTATTTTTTAGAGAAGTTCTAGGGTCATAGCAAAGTTGAGTTGGGAGTTACAAAGGTTTTTTATACACAACATGGTCCCCACATGTGTATAACCATCCCTCCCATTATCAGCAGCTCTCACCAGTGTCGCATTTCTGTTACAGATGATAAACCTACATTGACACATCATTGTCGCCCAATGTCTAAGTTTATGTTTGAGTTCAGTTTTGGTGTACATTCTGTGGGTTTTTGCTAATGTATAAGGACATTATCCACCATCACAGTATCATACGGAATATGATTTTTAGGGCAGTGAAACATTCATCTCTTTATTATGTTCCACTCATCCATCTCTCCCTCCCTTGGCAACCCCTGATCCGTTTTGCAGTCTGCATAATTTGCTTTTTCCAGAATGTCATGTAGTTGGAATCACACGGTGTGCAGCCTTTCCTACTGGCTTCTTTCACTTACTGTGCATTTAAGTTTCCTCCATGTCTTTTTATGGCTTGATGGTTTCTTTCTTTTTAGCACTGAAAAATATTCCATTGTCTGGATGTATCACAATTTATTTATCAGTCCGTCTACTGAAGGGCATCTTGGTTGCTTCCAAGTTTTGGCAATTATGAGTAAAGCTTCGGGTTTGTATGGGGATGTGATTTTTCAACTCCTTTGTATAAGTACCAAGGGGTATGATTCCTGGACCATATGATAAGGGTACATTTATTTTTGTAAGAAACTGTCAAACTGTCTTCCAAAATGACTGTACCATTTTGCCTTCTCGCCAGAGTTCCTCTCCCTCATGTACTTACCAGCATTTGGTGGTCTCAGTGTTTGGATTTTCATTTTTTCTAATAAGTAGAATCATTATTTTCAATTGCAGAAAAGAAACAGAAAAAGGACATAACTCAGATATTTATTAATAGCATGATTTAAAATTGAGAGTCATGTATATAATAAGTTGGCATAAAACTATAAACATTGTGTCAAAGCCAATTTACTGGTTTTGATATTAAACTATAAGCAGCTAAGGTATAACCATTAGAAGAAACTTGGTGAAGGGTAGATAGGACTTCTCTGTGATATTTTTGCAACTTCCCGTATACCTATCATTTTTTCAAGATAAAAATTTTAAAAAGTCTGAGAGTTGTTTTCTTGTAGTGAGATCCTATCCAGCTGCAAAAGCCACAAACTGTTGGTGAAAACCACGGGACTCTATCTCAAAAACATCGAACTGAGTGAAAAAGTAACTTGTGTAAAAAGATAAAATAAAAAACTTAAAACACAACCTAAATGCTATATTACTTTGAGAAACATCCATGATAAAACTACCGAGAAAAGCAAATGAAAGATAAACAAAGTTGAAGATAAGGTTTATCTCAGGGGTTCGAGAGGGTGTGTGAACAAGAAAAAGGACTCAGGGTCCTCAGCAGGGGTTGTAATGTTCTTTTAAAATTTTATAAATCACGGTCTTAAAGCAACTCTTTCCAGAAGTCTTAAAAATGCATAAACCTGATTTTTAGCATTGATAATAACTTTTGGGGGGTAAAGAATAAAATTAAGTGAAAGTTAAATAGGATTTAGCAAAAATTAAACATTTTTGATAGAGCATATACATGTAGAGCATCTAAGTGAAGACTGAGTTCTAGTTTAGATTTGGGTCTCACTCTCACTGTTGGTAAGTGGGTTTGGGTCCGTGGTTCCGGAGTGGGCCCTGGACCCGCAGCATCAGTACCACTTGGTTTACAGGCTAAATTCTCAGACCCCATTCCAGACCTGCCCTCTGGGAGAGGAGCCCCACAGTCCGAGTTGTAACACAAGCCCTCCAGGTGAGTCAGATATGCATGGATTTTGGGGAGCCACGAGTAAGTTCAACTTTCCCATCCATAAAGTTAGAAGATAAAACTAGATCAGTTGTTTCCTCAGTCTGATGTATGCACTACTGATCACGTGCAAGGTGTTTTGAGGTGATATACATATCAGCATTTGAAATTTTAATGTGCATTTATTTCGGGGATTGTTAGAGTAATACGAACAGCTTGCCAAACCTATCAATTCACTGCTTCATGTATGGCTAAGGTAAAAAAAAAAAAGAAAAAAAGAAATGGAATCAACTTCAACTTAGTGTAAATGGAAGTAGTAAGTCAAAGGTGTAAGGTTATATGAGAATATCACAAAATTCATGGAATTAGTTCTCAAATATTGAAGTTTCAGTAATCCCGAGTGGATGGATGTTTAAAATATTTTTTTACTCTAAAATTATGAGACTCATATGCTTGTTTTTGGTACAGATTTGCCTTCTTAGTTTTACTTTTTAAATTTCAAGCTAATATATTAAAATCTAGTCCACTCAGCTTGTGCTGGGGGGAAGGTCTGTTCACATGCTTTTGTGCGGAGGGATACTTGCCTGAGATTCAAAATCTAACTGTGGCTAATGGAGAGTGTGCGTTTATTTACATTTAGATCACAAAGATTAAATCTGTCAAGGAGAAGTCTGTTTCAAAACACCATTTAATTTTAGAAACAATTTCTTCTTTTCACTTCTTGCAGTATTTTCAGTGGGCTAGGCAGATGTTTTTTTACATAAAGAAATGAAATGGGACTTGGGGACAGTAACAAACGTTTTGATAATCAGGGGTTTGGACTTTGTAGAAGTCTACATAAGTTATAAGTGGTGACAACAGAACTGGCCTTTCTAATTGGCATTTTTAAACCACTTTGTTGAGCTATAATTCACGTGGCATGGAGTTCACCAATTTAAAGGGTGCAGGTCCGTGGTTTTGCATGTTCACCGTCGCACATTCATCCCCGTGCACGATTTGAGAACATTTTGTGACCCCACAAAGAAAGTCCATCCCTGTTAGCAGGGACTCCCCATCCCCTCTCCACACCCAACCCTAGGCAACCACTCATCTACTTGTCGTCTCTACAGGTTTGCCTGTTTTGGATATTTTATATAGCTAGAATTATATTCTACGTGGCCTTTTATGACTGGCTTTCTTGACTTAGTGTGTTTTGAAGGTCCATCCATGTCATAGCATGCATGCAAGCATCAGTGCTGTATTTTATTTTTTGCTGTTGAATAACAGTATGTTGTATTGATCTGTCGAGTTTTGTGTATCCATCTGTCAGTTGATGGACATTTGGGTTTCTCCCTTTTTGGCCATTATGAGTAATGCTGCCGTGTACATACATGTACACATTTATGTGTGAATTATGTTTTTCTCTTGGATTTGTACCTAGGAGTGGAATTACTGGGTCAGATAATAACTACATTTTAACATTTTAAACCACTGGATCTGAAGAGCATGGTCTGTCCAAGTAAAATTATAATCTTATTTAAAACCAAATGTATTTCTGCTCAAATTTTTAATAAATGACCAATTTTGTTTGACATTGATTTTATACAAAATACCTCTCCAAAATGATAGTTGGAAAAATCATTATTAAAATAAATGTTTTTGAAAATAGCAACTTAGACACTGCCATTCTACATCACAATTTATCATCATTTATCGAAATTGTCACATCCTTCTGTGACATGTTGCTTTCTCTGTATATTTTATTGCTGCCCGTGTCATTTAGCATTTAGGAAAAATGGCGTGGTGTCCACTTCCTGAGCTGATGATGGAATTCGTGATTTTGGGGGGTTGACTTCTACAAGATAATTACATGTTGTTAAGCAACTGATGGTAGTTTTATTTTTAAAGTTCTCATTTCAGCAGCAACAACAAAACATGTTGCTAAAATAAAAACAACATTTTTGTGCCTCTCTGCATCTGATGCATACATTTTGCTGTGCTATCTTCATACTATTTTGAAGTTTGAAGAAGAGATACTTTTTTATATAATGAGAATTTATGTTTGGTAAATTATTAGTATTCGACTTTGTCTTACTTTGTCATGGTGGTTTCTTAAAGGCTTTTGTGCCAAATTAGCTACCTGAAGATTCTTTTTTAGGAAAGGCTTTCAGAGTGTTTCCTTCTCATCCACTTATGAAATTAGGTTTGGGTACCTTGCCATTAGAAAGAAATATTTCTGGGAAAAGAAGGAAACAACTAACTAAACAACTAAAAGAAGAAAGACAAGTTGCCAGTTAGACTTGAATGGGTTAGATTTGTTTAGTGACAGAGAAAGCTAACCTTGCCACTGCTACCCTAAAGAAAAATAAGAATAGTAAGGCAGCATGAGGCATTCAATATCCTTGTCAATGAGACAAGAAGATGGAAGTCTATGATTCTACGCACAGATGCACTGAAATCATACTCGATTGTGTTTCTGGTAGGGATAACCATTCCCGTGCATGACAGTAGAGTAATGGATGTTCATACCAAAGATGGGGGGCTTCACAGTTTGGGTCATCTGGGAGGTAGACCCTGAGACAGGTTTGGTGTGCAGGGTGTTTGTTAGTGAGTGTCCTTGGGAACAACGTAGTGGAAGGGTGGCAGAGGAGTGAGGTTTGGGCAGTGAAGAAGGTCAGGGTGTGTCCTTGGCCAACCACATAGGGAGTTTTGGAGCTGATGTGGTTTATGAGTGTCATCCCATGTTGTGCCAAAATGACCAAATATTTATACTTTACTTCCATTAATCAATGGCTGAGGCTGTCTTCCATTCCCCAAGGGTATGACCTTGAATGAGGTAGTCTGAAGCTCATGTAATTCCAATTCATAAAGAGGCTCGCAGCTGGGACAAGAGGTTCTTCTCCAAAGATCGGTCCCAGTACTATGTGTATTTCTCCCATAGAGCTGTATCAATTACTATCCCCTTACTCTTTACAAAAGCCTTTTAAAATATATTATTTTATATTTATGAAAGTAGTATAATTACATCCATCTTAAATGTATGTTTCATAGGGAATGGTTAAATTCAATTTTTATATTTTTATAGTTAGAGATTATGTGGCATTAAAAAAATGTAGTGCATCTATGTATACTGCCAGGAAAATATGCTATAATATTGTGAGAAAATACCAGGTTGTGGAACTGCACAGGCATATGCACCATAGTTCTATTTTTATTTAAAAAACTATAAACTGCATACAACACACAGACGCACATACATTCACCTTCTGAAGACTGGATTGGGGTGAGCAACAAGAGAGGGATAGTGGTTTTACTTTTTTCTGTATTCTTGAAATTGTTATGAATTTGGTATAGTTCTCTGTGCAGTAGATGTATTAGTTTTCTATTCCTGATGTAAGAAATTACTATAAGTTTGGCTTAACACAATATACCCCTGTTTCTTTAACTGGAACTCCAGTTAAACCCCTGTTTCTTGCTGGAGGTCGGAAGTCTCGCATGGCCTCACTGGGCTAAAGTCAGGATACCGCCCAGTTGTGCTCCTTTCTGGATCCTCAAGGGAAGAACCCATTTCCTTGCCTTTTTCCAGCTTCTGAAGGCTGCCTGCTTCCTTGGTCGTAGCCCCCTTCCTTCAACGTCAAAGCCAGCAGGGTAGCATCTTCAGTTCTGACTCTTTCTTCTGCCTCCTTCTTCCCCTTATAAGGGTCCTTGTGGTCATACCAGACACACCCAGATAATCCTGGATGATCTTATTTTAAGGTCTGGTGATGAGGAACCCTAATTCCACTTGCCACCTTATTCCCCACAGGTCCTGTAACCTAACATATTCACAGGTTCCAGGATTAGGTATGGACATCTTTGGAGGCCCATTATCCGTCTGCTACAACAAACGAGTTAAACAATGGCCTTCTCACAACTGTATGCTAGCTATTCTCACCTCTTATTCAGATAACATCAGGTAAGTAAGAACAGAGAAAATAGATGGGTAAATATGTAATTCAATACATAATTATTCTTTATATAGTATTTTTTAATAAAGCTCAGTAAGGAATCATATGGTCAAAGCCATCTTGGTTAGTAGAAATGTACCTCTTATATTTTTGTGTGTTTTTTCATGATGCTGTGTATTGTAGGCCTTACTATTCAAATTTAATCATTGCTTTTCTTGTTTTTCTTTTACTTTTCTGAGAGATACTTGAAGGTGGGGGGTCTGTGTTCTTAATTTCAATTTACTTCCCATTTAGTGAATACTTATGAAGCACCTTCTATGTGCCAAGTATTTTTTGAAACTTTTGATATATCTGTAGACAAAAACCAACAAAACTTTCACCTCTCTATTGGGGAGAAAACCATTTGGTTACAAGAGGTACTGGATGGAAAAGTAACTAGAACAGGTCAAGAAGGGTTGTGAGTGCCAGAGTCGGGTATGGTTTGCGATTCTAAATAGGTTGTCAGAGTTGGCCTTGTTAGGGGAGTGATATCTGTGAAAAGACTCGGAGGACTTTAAGGATTTAGCAGTGTGGGTAGCTGGGGAAATTGTGTTGGACATGGAGGGAATTGTCAGTGTAAAGCCCTGAAGGCTGGAACCGCCCAGGGCTGTTTAAGGAACCTCAGGAGGTTGTGCGTGGATGCCTTTGGCTGTGATGTTGAATATAGACCAAGGGATGCCAAGTATGAATCAGGGAGATCATGCCATCGAAGTCATCAAGGAGAGAGGTTTTGTAGCTTAGACGAGGGTGGTAGTGGTGAAAGTGGTATGAAGTCATCAGATTCTGGATATGTTGTCTTTCCAAATAGGGCCAATGAGTTTGTCGCTATGTTGGATGTGGGACGTGTCAGAAAGAGGTGTCAAGGATGATTTCAGGGCTTTCAGTCTGCCTAACTAGAAGGTTGACTTTACCATCAAGTGAAATAGGGAAGACTGTGGGAGGAGCAGGCTCGGTGGAGAAAATCTGGAGCTAGTGATGGGCTTGTTAACAGTTTGAGATTCTCTGAGCCATCCTACAGCAGATGATGAGTAGGCAATTCCATACATGAATTTGGAGTTCAGGAAAGAGGTCTGCAAATATATTTGTACATAGATATGGGAGCCATCCACATAAAATAGATGCTAACTGAACCAGGAGACTGTCTGAACCACCAAATGGGTGAATGTAGACTGACTTGAAAATGAAATTGAGGGCTGAGTCCTGGGGCACTTGAAAGATTGGGACAAGGCAGGGGCACCAGATGGACCCCCCAAACCTAGCACACTGCTTGGCAGCAATGAGTAATGTTTACTTAGTGGATAAATGCACAAAGGGAAAGTAAAGTAGCATGGGGCAATGGTGAATTTTACTTCACTAGGTAGAATAAATTGAAAGATGAAAAATAGGATTGATAGTTATCTGTGTCATCAGTGAAAGGGTGGGGAGTAAGTCCTGAAAGCAGAGTAAAAATAGGTTTGGTCTTTCTATTCTATAAATATATTATACATAAGGAAGTAAGAACAATTCATTTTAATAAATTAAAATGTTTTTTCTCAATACGGTTACTTCCTTTTAATCATCATGGTACTTAATGTGTTTCTGCTTCCTTGAGAAAATATGTAAAAATGTCTTGTGTATAGAGACGAATTCATTTCTTCATATTGGTGATTTCTCTTGTTTGTGAATATACTTTACAGTTGCAAACTAAATAGTTGAAACTCATTTTAGAAATTATCCCATATACGTACCTACTCATATACTCACACTAAACTATGAAACAACTTCTAAAATCAACTTTGTAAAACGCATTGATTTTCATTCACGTGATTTGGTTCCATGTCATTGAAAACTTATACTAGAATTGAAACCTATGTTTCAATAGGTTCAATAGAAACCTATATGTCAAGGGCTGAGACACAACTAGGAGCCAGTGATTGAACAGTGCTCCTCTGTAACTTGAAGCCTTTTTTTTGAACCAGAAACCTCAGTGTTTTATGAGAACTTTAGATTTCCCTGAAGATATTACCTGGTTTTGACAATTACCCAAGATGTACCATATATTTTACCTCAGGAAAGTTATGTGAACTGTGTTACTGCTTCTTTTTATTTTTGGTACAGGCTCTCAGAGAGGCCTTAGCTGAACCCTAGGACAAAGCCTCTGGCGATTGTCGTGGCCGATCTTTGCCACAGTCCCCTGTCTGTGGTTCTGTGCTCTATTCAGGGACTTGGTGCCATGCCTCTTCTCTTACTGGGTTGTGTGATGTGGATGAGGGTGTCCCTGCTTTATAATATGTAAATTCTGTCATCTGCGGGCCTTGGATGGAGATGGTAAATATGGAAATCTTCCTGGAAGTAGAATCTGTCCCAAGCTATTTTGAGAAAACACACAAGACATTAAAATTTACATTTTCAATCAAAGCACAGGGAAACCATTCACAACAAGAGTACAGAAGTCAATGCTGTTGTTTATTGTGTTATATCTGGTTATAGACCCTCATTTTACTGTGAAACGCAGTGAAAAAAAGAAAGCCTAGCGCCATAGCAACCCCCATGAAAGGAGGCATATGCTGTTTCTAAGACTCACAATATGTTTTTCTGATGCTGTGATTGCTCATAAACTTGTTTATTGTAGGTGCTGTCAGGGGCAGGGGCTGCTTTCCTGTGGAAATTCTCTCTTGAACGTAGTAGTTTTTGGTTCCCCTTGAGGAAAAATGAAGTGTTTGGGGGCTACCTTAGAGGATTTGACACTTTAAGTTTTGAGAACCGAGGCAATGGCTGAAACATGTCTTTATGACTTCTGACTGTCTTACCATCTTAGCTTCCGAGTACACTGGACGTCCCTCCCCACTTTGAGGAGGGAGGGCGGTGGGGTGTAGTAAAATAGATACTCTGCGCACCACACTGCTGCCTTAAGTATAAATCATCTTGCTGTCTCTCTTAAACAGCATCAGATGTGAGGTCTGACCTGGGGTCACGTTCTGGGTTTGTTGTTATAAGCTTTGTGACTTTGGTCTTAACACTTCTCTGAATCTAGAGGATTGTTAAATTACTAACTTAAAACAAATTTCTGGGGTCCTTTTGATGTAGCAGAATGCAATATCTGCCGAGTGCCCAGATTCAGTCCTTTAGTGGAGAAGGCCTACAATAAGTGGTAAGGGAGAGGCTGCCTTTGAAGAAGAGTGCGATTAGATGGTAAGTTTGGGAGTTCAGGTTAGAAGGCAGGCCTCTGAGGAGCTGAGCGTTCTGTAAACCTGAACTTGTGATCTAGCAAAGCTAGTTTGTTTGTACAGCGGTTTGTGTGGGGGCATTCCTGATTGGGAGCGTGTAAAAATAGTCACTGCAGCCTAGTGACTCTTGCTGCATCTAACCAAGTAGTGTTTATTCAGGGTCCCAGACGAGGGGGCCACAGTTATCTTCTGAAAGATGCTAGGTATGATTATCTCACTGCCCTAAAAACGAAATAGTCCAAATTTTGTTAGAGAAATGGTTTAGGGAAATAATTGCCTCCATGTTTTAAACATCACGCTGGACTGCTAGCTACTTATATGGGGGAAAGTGTATGGAAATTTAGGCTGGGGAAATGGCAAGACTTTCTTAGGAATGACCCAATTTAGATAGTTTGTGAGTGCATGTGAGAATAAAGTTTTCCTATAAACAAGCCATTCTATTTTTTAAGATTCAAATATTTTAGTTTCCTTAAAGATAGAGGTATAGAAAGTAGATTTTATAGTTTGAGAAGCTTGTTATTATTTAACCAATAATCCATAAATATGAGTAAGTAGCAATTATGTAGGAAGACTGATAGGACTAAGTATCAGAAAATATAAGAATCTTAATTGTATGGAGTTAAGTGACTGATCACCTAACTTTATAGATAGAATGTATCTCATTGTTCAGTCCCCTAGCTATAAAAGGGCAAAAAATATTAGAGTTATTTTAAGGGTTAAGAGATAATTTATTTATTCAACGAGTAAATGTATTAGGTGCTGAGGCATATGCAGGTTCACAGGATGAATCTGTACACCAGAAAGACGAAACCACCGACCGTCATGGGTTTTGTAGACTAGGAGGGAAGAGGCTTTGCCCAGGGATGACAAAGGTGACGAGAAATTCTGAAGCACTCGCTGCAGTGGGTGTCAGGCCTAACGTGGGCCTGGTGGGAGAGGACTGGAACCAGTGTGTCCTGGATGCAGAAACACCATCATCTCACTGACTTCTGACACCCATTAAATAAACTAGGTCTAACCTCTCCACTTTTACAGCTGAGAAATGTTGTGTTCTTGTAGGTCTGTGTTCAACTGATGTATGGTAAATAATTTAATGCCTAAACTTAAACCTGGAGCCAGTCACGTAGTTTGCCCAAGGTCTTCCACAAGGTAGTCACAGAACTGGGACTAACCCATTCCTGACTCCAGCCAGGGCTCCTTCCATTAGACACACTGCCCCTCAGAGTGTGCTGGGCACGTGCAGCCATCCCTTCATTTATACAGGGGTTTGTTTCAGGACCACCACTGATGCCAGATCTGAGGATGCTCAAGAATCTTATATAGGGTGGTGGAGTGTTTGCATGTAACCTATGCACGTGCCCCTCAGCTCCTTGGAGGCCTGCCTTATACACCAAAGTAGAGATACTTTAAATTATCTCCAGATTTCTCATAATATCTAATACAGTGTCAAAGTTGTTATGCTACATTGCTGAGGGAATAATATCAAGAAAAAATAAGTCTGTACATGTTCAGTATGGATGCAACCATCATAGGCCTAACTGTGCCAGCCACAGCATCACATTTTTTCCTGAATATTTTCTATCTGTGGTTGATTGAATCTGTGCATGTGGAACAGCAGATGCAGAAGGCTGACTGCACGTGTGTGTGGTAGATAGGAAAGTATGTAGTTTTACACAGTTCACATTTCACCCACTCCAAACATCTTAATAGTTTTGAAGCCAGGGCTCACAGTATAATCAGTTCAATTCCCAGATAGATAGACATCGAACCGTGGATTTAGTGTATTAAATAGTAGGATCCAATTCTGGAATGCTTTATCTAGCAAGCTATTGACTGTAAATTCAAGCCAAAATTCAAGGCTATTCACCCACAATTTAAGGTGTCCTGAGATAGGAGGTGTCTATGTCACTTTGTCATGTGCGGGTCGTGTGGGAGATTTTCCTTTGCATATTGAGTTGTCAGAAACCAGTGTTCACAGAACTGAATTTGAAATCCTGCAGCTGGTAAACCTCCAGCAGTTTCAATTTCTGTCTCATAGAAAACATCTGTTATGGGTATTTGTAGTCTAGTTGTGTATGGGTTCCGCATCTTAATTAGTAAAGCTATAATGATTTTCTTGGGATTTTATAGGAACTCCAGGAATTAAAAGTGAGCACTTTCTGATCCCATTTAGTGATTCCCATGATCAATTCCAAGTGAGTTTCTACCATATGCCGTGTACCCACCAACTCCCAATTGTCTCGAAATAGTGTTTTTTCTGAACACTGTTGATAGGAAGTTACTTGGAGTGAGCGGGTCTCTTTCTTTCAGGTCAGGAAAGCGGAGGAGATAATGTTGGAGGGTTCACCTTCTGTGCCACATCTGTTGGATACTTGCAGTGTTTGGTGATATCTTTAGTCCCAAAGGATATGGGACTCCCCAAGTCTTCTACGAGCTTCAGAAGACAAGTGAGGTATTAACAGTTCCTGTGTCCCTCTAATAATTTACTTGGACTCTGAAAACTGCTGTGGTGTATCTAACAGGGAAATATAAGACATATGCCTATTTTCTTAAAAAACAGCCTTAATTCCATGCCTCTCCAATCTGCCAATGCTCTACCCAATAATTAGGATTTTAAGACTATTAAATGGTTAGCAGTCCTGGTGCAAAAAGGAGATCCACCCAAGATAATACGTGTGTTGGCACTACCTCTACAGAGCTTTGGGCTCGTGACTGGCTGCTAGAGTCCAGTAAGTTACTGAGACTTCACCACTACCAACTACAACCTTTCTAAAGCAAATATGCCATTTGGGGGAATCATTAACATGACCAGGATGCAGATTTTTGGGGGTATCAATATTATCCGAGTCTTACATCCTTATATTAGCTTGGCCCCAAATCATAGATACTTCCAGTCACAGTAATACTGGTCAGGGCCCAGCCATTGTTGCCCAGGTTGTTTGGTTCTCAGGGTTCAAAGGTGCTTAGCAGTGCCTTCGTGAACCTTGCTGATGCTGTTGAAGAAATGTTATTACAGGGATCCGATTCTCTGTCTAGATTCACAGAATGTTGCTGTACTCCATAAAACATTATGTTGTCATTAAACAAAGAGTGAAGTTTGGATAATATGTTTACAAAACTTCATGTAAATAAATTCACAGAGAAATAATCCTTTATCAGATTGAGCTAGGATTTAGAAATATGCAAAAGATGAATGCTACCTTTTATATGTCTCAACAGCTATAACTTTTCATGTCTGAAACTTTTGTTAATTTTTGCCAAAGCGTATTGATGAAGAAATGCACATTAGATCTCATTATTTTTCAACTTGTTTACAAGGTCTCTAATATGGATCAGCTGACTCTGTGTTTATGTGTTTCTGCTGGGAGGTTTTTTCTTGTAGAATGATCCATCTGTTTTGTGACTATAAAACAATAAGGAGTCTTATTTAACAGATAAGCTTATTTGTCAAATAAATTTAATTTGAAATTTATCAAAATTTATTAGGGTATTCAACAGGTATTCCAAAGACAGATATTTTGGCACATCATTTAGATGCTAATGTAGTATGTTCTTTCCATCAAAAGGTAGCTTAAATATAAATATAGACAGGGACCCTGGTGAAGATTTCAGGGTCCTTTGCAATGCATATCGCGCTGTAAAAATCTCTGATAAAGAATTCACCTAAAGCGTTTGCTGCAATTTGTAACCTTTCCAGAAGCAATACGGCGAGTCTTCTTCTCATTTATAACTTAAAAGATTTTCCCATTTTATGCAGAAAATTGGGAAGAGGCAGATGTTTTTTCCTAAGCTAGAATTTTGAAGGCCAGCAATGAAAATAAACACGTCTCTGCCAAAACTTGAACTAAATTAAAAATTTAGCATATAAATTAAAGCTTACTTAAAACTAAATTTATCAAGGCACTACATTTGTTTTATGTTACTGGTTTCAATTATTCTGGAAAGGCTTTCATTTTTATAGAACATTGAAGATTTTAAAAGTTCCAAACAATTTATTGGATAGTTGCACCATTTCAAATGAGTTATGACTGTCTTGCTTGAATATATGAACTATCAGCACACCATTGATGAGCTTGTAGAGAGATGTTAAAGCAACCATGACCCTCCAGTCTGATATCCATATTCCCCGGGGCCTTCCAGGACCTGGTCTGTGGACGTAAATAAAGCTGTGGGCTGAGGTTACATGTAGCATTTTCTTCTCTCCTAATCATTTGCTCTTTTTGATGGGAATCTGAATTTTGACACATCTTCTATTCCAAGAGAAATGTTCGCACTCCTAGGTTGTTGCCATGGAAGGGAGAGAGACTATCTGCTCTCATCCTGATTGTACAATGTCGCCCAGTTAGGATTTCTTAAACAGTTCCCTCCATAATTATTTTTTTATATATAATAAATACTTTAGTTCTTTCCCCCAGCTTTATTGATGTATAATTGACAAACAAAATTGTGTGTATTGATAAAGTGTAGAATGTGATGATTTGATAAACATATATGTCGTAACTGCAATTAAGTTAATTAACAAATCCATCACCTTTTTATTTCAGTGGTGGGAACACAAGATCTCTCAGCAAATCTCAAGTATAAGATACAGTATTATTAACTATAGTCACCATGCCGTACATTAGGTCCTCAAAACTCATCTATATTCATCTTATAACTGATAGTCTGTACCTTTGATCACTATTTCCCCACTTCCTCTGTGCCCCAGATTCTGACCACACCTGTGCTGCTGTTACTACGAGTTTGAAGTTTGAGATTCCACGTAAAGGTGGCATCATACAGTATTTCTTCCTCTGCTTTGCTTATTTTACTTAGCATAATGCCCTTCCGTTTTATCCACGTTATTGCAAATGGCAGGAGTTCCTTTCTTATGGATGAATAATATCCCATTGTGTGTGTATCTGTATGTATATGTATATCCAGCTATGTTCTCTATCCAGTCATTCTTGGGTGGACACTTAGGTCGTATCCACATTTGGGATGTTGTGAATAATGCCACAATAGACATGGGGATGGCTCTTTAAGACACAGATTTCTTTTCCTTTGGATATACACCCAGAAGTGAAATATCCTGCTTGATCTTGTGGTAGTTCTATTTTTAATTTTGGGGGGAAACTTCATGCTGTTTCCATAGCGGCCGCACTAGTTTCCATCCCCACTGATGGTGAACAATGGTTCCCTTTTCTCCACATCTTCACCAACATTTGTTATCTCTTATTTTTTTTTATAATACATTTCCTTACAAGTATGAGGGGCTATTTCTTTCACTGTAGTTCTGATTTGCATTTCTCTGGTGAGTAGAGACACTGAGCACCTTTTCATGCCCCTTTTGGCCACTTTGTAGGTCTTCTTTGGAGCAATGTCTGTTCATGTCCTCAGCTCATTTTTAAATTAGCTTGTTTGTTTTTCTGCTGTTGAGTTGTCTGAATTCTTTATATATCTTGAATATTACCCCTTATCAGCTATATGGTTTGCAAATATTTTCTCCCATTTTGTTAGGCGATTTTTCATTTTTAGGTCATTTGCTTTGGTCTGCCAAAGTTTTTTTTAGTTGATGTAGCCTTACTTGTTTATTTTTGCTTTTGTTGTCTGTGCTTTAGTGTCATATCCAAAAAAATCAGTGCCAAGACTTATGTCAAGGAGGTTTTCCCTTAAGTTTTCTTTAAATCCTTAGTCTACTTCAAGTTATTTTTTGTAGATGGTTTAGGACACAGGCCCCATTTCATTGTTTTGCATGTGCATCAGTTTCCCAACCCAGTTACTGAGTCAACTATTTTCCCCTATTGTATGTTCTCGGCACCCTTGTCAAAGATTAGTTGACTGTGTGTGTGCATGTTCCACATAATTCGTTACCTAAAACTTTCTCTGACTCCTGCTTGCACTCTAGGATTCAGGTCTTGGTTTACTGTTTCTTTTCTTTAATCTTCACCAAGAATATTTTTTCATTGCTATTAGAGATGGAGGAAGAGAGGAAGGGTGGGAGAAGGAAGGGAGGAAGAGAGAGATGAACATTGATGTGAGAGAGAGACATCGATTTGTTGCCTCCCGTATGTGCTCCTACATGGATTGAAGTCACAATGTATATAACCCAGGTCTGTGCCCGGAGCAGAGATCGAACCCGCAACATTTTGGTTTACAGCACAGGTGGCAAACGCAAGGCCTGCGGGCTGAATCCGGCCCTCCACCTTGTTCCTACCTGGCGGCAGTGCCGATCTCCTTGCCCCTAGTTAAGGAGAAGTTACATTTATACAGTCCTAAAGTTACATCCGGCCCTTTGAAGGCAACCACGAGGCTGATGTGGTGGTCCCCAGTGAAAATGAGTTTGACACTGGCTGTGGTATGATGCTCCCACCAACTGAGCCCCGAAGGCCAGGACTCACCTCAGTGTTTTTACCTGACTTTAATTTACCTGCAGCTCTTCCTAATTATCACTCCTCTGCTTCAGCCAGTCTAAGGACATTTCTTTTTTCCAACATATGTTAGGTTCATGCAAAGTAGCTTCTTGGGTTAAGTTGCTCTTTTTTCCTAAACAGATCCTGTCGGATTTTCAAATGCAACTTTCTGTACACATACAGAAAGGTGGACACATCAGAAAACTGTTGTCCGAAAACTATCTTAGGAGTTCTGTGTTGTATACATTTTAACTAATAAGACTTTTAAATTTAACCAGTTTGTTTCATTTAACCATGCTTCTTAAAGAGAAAGTGCTAAATGCAATTTATTTCCAGATAGTTTAGGGTGGCATCATACACATTAAAAATAAGTTGTAACAGTGGTTTCTACTAGGTGGATAAGGTATTAAGGACTATTTGTCTGTGTATTAAGTGGATCTGTTCTGTTTTTCCTTGTTTTGTGTTTTTTTGCATATTCTTATTTTAATGCTTTTAAAAAACACTTTGTCTAGTGCTATATCTATCCTTACTGCTGAATCTGTCTCTAAATAGATGGACTTTCCTTTCTAATGTAATTTTTCAGTTTGTTGTTGGTTGGTAAAACTTCAAAAAACTTTTAACTTAAGACAAAACAAACAGACTTTGAATAAGGTCTAAGGAACTAGCTCGTGAATAAAGTGCATGAGTTGGTAATGCTATTTTGTCTGCCTGGATAAGTTTACTACTCGCTTACTTCTGAATTCATATTTATTATCTGAATAGTACAGAATATTATTAACTAACCTCCAAATGAGTGGACCATTTCTGTTTTTGGATGGTAAGGGTGGGATAAGCTGTGTGATAAATTGATATTTTCAAGTGAAGCCTACTCAAATGTGATTTTTTAGACTTGTAACCAAAGTTCCCATCCAACTTGAAAGTTCATTAATATTCATGACTCTTTTTGATTGGTTAGAAAAATTAACATGATTCCGTCTGTTACATAAGATTTTTGTTATTTTTCCCTGATCAACTGTTAAGTAGACACATATTTCTGATTTATTGTTTTAAGATGACACATTGAGTATTTTATTTATTTATTTGTTATATATTTTTAAGTTACTTTATTGTTGTTCATTTATAGTTGTCTGCCTTTTCTCCCCACCGCTCCCTGACCCCCAGCCAAGCCCACCTCCCTCCCTCCCTTGCTTCCACTCTCCCCCTTGGCTTTGTCCATGTGTCCTTTATAGTAGTTCCTGAAAACCCTTCTCCCCACTGTCCCCTCCCCCCTCCCCTCTGGCTGTTGTTAGATTGTTCTTAACTTCAGTGTCTCTGGTTATGTTTTGTTTGCTTTTTTTCTTTTGTTGATTATGTTCCAGTTAAAGGTGCAATCGTATGGCATTTGTCTCTCACTGCTTGGCTTATTTCTTTTAGCATAAGGCTCTCCAGTTTCATCCACACTGTCACAAAGGGTAGGAGCTCCTTCTTTCTCTCTGCTGTGTATTAGGTATTTTAAAATAAAAAAAATCCATGCATATTTCACAGAACACACAGCTACATGAAGGGGAGAGGTTTTCTTTTTTTCCTGTCTTTTTAACTTAATTTTTTTTATCCATTGACTTTTAGAGAGAGAGAAGGCAGAGAGAGGGAGGGAAGGAGGGGGGAAGAGAGAGAGAGAGAATGTTTGTTGTTCACTTATTTATGCATTCATTGGTTACTTCTTGTATGTGCCCTGATGGGGGATCAAACCTACAACCTTGGTGTATCCAGATGATACTCTAACCAACGGAGCTACCTGGCCAGTTTTCAAAAGGATGTCTCAACTCTGGAAACGTCTCCCTTTTGCTCTTCCATCTGCCATCTTCTCCCCCCACCCTCAACCGCCCCTGCACTTCTTACCCAGTCTCGCCACTGTGGCACAAGAGATACGATGAAAGTTGCAAAATAGTAATTTATGGAGAAAGCCTGTGTTCCATGCTTTATGAAAGTAAATTATAGAAAATTAATGTTGTGACAGATGAATCTATTTTGATGAATAAAATCATTGAAAAGCTATCAAGTCCCACTGTTTCTCTGCTGAGAGAATTTTTCCTCTCTATTCTGCACTTGTTTTCTTGGCTTTCTTCTCAATTAGTCTTTACCAAAGAGTGATAATTAGGGAGATAGGATTTTGACTTACCTTGTGGACAGTAAAAATACTTACCACCCATTTTTCCACTTGCCAATTGTATGTGTACTAATACTCTGTGCTTCCAGAAAGAAAACTCCCACTTCTGTGATTTCTGCCTAAGACAGGGGGTAATCAAATACCAAAAGCAAAACAAAACAGCTTCTATGAGCTCCAAGGAACAATGGCCAAAAGAGGTACAATAGCTTGTTTCACGTCTGATGACTGAGTTCTTGAATGTCTCAGAGGCTAAATTAGATTGATAATTTCTTATATCCTTTCAAATTCCTTAGAACAAGAGCAGTAAATTAAAATGAAAAATTTACCTCTAAATTCATGAGTTTTTTGCATAGGTAATACTTTTACATGTTTGGAAAATGTGACAGAGTAAGTGAATATATAGTAACAGATACCCTCCTTATGTCCCAATATTCTCAGTTCCCTTTACTTTCCTTCCCCTCCCCACAAAAGCAGAGAAAGACAGATACTGTGTGATCTCACATGTATGTGGAGTCTTAAAAATACCCACAGTAAAAACTCAAACTCATAGTTACAGAGAAAAAATTGTCATTCCCAGAGGTAGGGGGGTAAGTAATAGGGATGCAATAATGTACAGCTAGGTGAGTGGCTAGAGCTAAAAATACTGTATTATGCATTTGGAAGTTGATAAGAGAGTAGATATTAAAAGTTCTCATCACAAGAAAATAAATGTTTTAGCTCTTATGTTCCTATGTCTTTCATAGATTTGTTTACCCTAAGGTAATTTTATTTTTTATCCTTATTTCTGAGATTCTTTCACGTACTTTTTCTTGGGTTCTGACAGCCCATATCTGAGTTGTTTTTGTTGACTTCCCATGTTTTTTTTCTTCATGGTCTTTCTTTTTAAGGGCATTTGCTCCATTTATTTTATAAACTTAATGACAAATTTTTGGGTGTGATTTTAATCTGTTCTATAGCAGAAAAATCTTGTGTTCCTTATCTGTTAATAAGTTTTACTGCTCTGTAAATGCAGTTTAAGCTTCAGGGTACCACGCAAGCATAGAAAATATTTTAGCTGGTATCACTGGTAATCAACCACAGGCAGGCCAAATTACTGTTCTCTTTGTTTCTTTACAATTGTTTCTATGTGAGATTGTTACCCAATTGCAGTTGCTTTTGGGGGCTTACACAATTTTGCGAAGACTATATCCTTCCAAGTTTGCTGAAAACAGAGTTTAATTTTGTTTCTTTTTATCCTGTTCCTTTGGTATAACATCCAGGAAGTGAAATATTCTCTCTTCTGATAAGATGTCTGTACTAAAAGATGAAAATTGACATTTTACTTATTCGTTTTGTTTATTTTGGATTTTAGAAGATTGATGGCCACACGTGTTGTTCAAAATGAGCTGTGCAGAATCATTGTGTATAAAATCAGCAGGACAGTGGGGCAAACAAGCATACTCCTGTCTTTCCCCTCTGACCCCCAGCCGTTGAATGCTACTGAAAGTTATCTATTTCTCATTTTTCAGTAGGCTTTTTCTCTTTTCACTTATGGACTGTTTTGTTGTTGTGTAACCATACAAAGCTTGAACTTGGAGTTCTGTGTGAAAAAATAGCCCTTGGTCTGTCATCATTATGACTAAGCATTTCATGCACCATGGGTAGGAAATAAAGAGCATTTTGTGTATAAATAGAATTGATCTGTCTGTCTATCTATCTCATCTAATCTTTGCCTAGCACTAGTCCCCCAAATTAGGGAAATCTTGAGTTCTTCCTTGTGTCTGTCACTTTCTGATGGAAACAATTCATTCACTGAATTTTTCTAAACAAATGTCTGCAGATACTGGAGTTCCTGGCCAATACAATGAATCAGAGAGGACACTGCTGGTTCACTATGAAAAAAATAATTGTTACCTGGGTAGCTGTGTGGAGTTTTTTCTCTACCTGTTGTTAAAAATCCTTACAAAACTGTAATTTTTGGAATAAAAATACATTTTTGAATGATTTTGTCTCTGTGGTTTCCTATTATCTGTGATATTTTGCTTATGACAAAACCCCAAAATTATTCCTGCTGTGTTTATGGACAGACAGATAGAATGAATTAAGTAGGAAGACTCATTTAATATAAAGCTTAAGAGTAGAGCCATGATAAAGTCTTGACTTAGCAACGTTTTTACTGTGTGTGTTAAGGGCGATAAAATGCAGAAACGAGGCGAGGGACGAGGCGAGGGCCGGTGGACAAGGCGAGGGCCGGTGGACAAGGCACGCGTGGGCAGACCTAGGCTGGAGTAAAAAGTAAACCGATCTGATCAGTGTAAGTTAATGATCCATGATGAGGTTAAGAAAGAGCCTAGCTATTCAATTCAGAGGTCACGTGGTCACGTGGACCACTGTCCTACTCTTTGTACAAGCACAGAGCAGCTTCCTAGGAGAGGTTTGGGTGATGATGAGCATCTATAAATTTCTGAAGCAATTTTACTACAATTGAATGAAGGAAATAATTAGGGCATATAATAGCCTTCTATTTAATTCATTCTTAATGGTGCAATTGTTTTTGTTAAATTTTGTGTTATGAATTGAATTATTTCTGTCAAGATTTTAAAACATCATTATGTAACCACCTGGTACCATAATTACTTTTAGGGAAGGAACTGTGTTTTGGGGAGAAAAAGCTTGATAATAAGCCATTGGGATGCAATTGAGAAACTCTGGAAATAGTAACCACTGAAAAAGATTTAAGTTGTTCAGTAGAGGGTGGGGTAACACGGGGCCCTGGGAGGGAAGAAAAAGTTCCTAGGAGGACCTGTAGGAGGGGCTCCGATGGTCAGTTTGCCCACTTCCAACATCCCTGCTCAGCCTCACCCGGTGAGAGCATCCTTGAGTCCATTGGGTGTGGTCCACGGCCGCGAGAACAAACCCTGTTATCCAGTGCTATTTGCAAAGAAGCAACAGCTTCATATTTTTTCCCTAAAATTGTTTGGAAAGTGTAAAACAATTGATTTTAATGATGCCTTTTTGTCATTTTACTTACTTGTTTTTAGAGGGAGGGAGAGAAACACTGGTGTGAGAGACAAACACTGACCTGTGGGTGGCCCTCTCACACCCCCCAGCTGGGGCCCCACCTGCAACCCAGACTTGATGGGGAATCGGACCTTTTGGTTTGCAGCTGGCACTCAAGCCACTGAGCTACACCAGCCCAGGCACCTTTTTGTCATTTTAATGTCCCCCCACAAAGTGCTGCATACACAACATAATAAAAATTTTGTGACATTTTTGTTGTTATTGTTGTTGATGATGATATTTTTATAGCAATCCTTGAGATACCTTGGAATACCCTAAATTGTTGAAAAACTGTATTCGGGAATTACCTCTTTGGAGACAGATTGCTGTGGTTACTGTGATTAATGCTTCTTTTTGAGTCGCGCGCGCGCGCGTGTGTGTGTGTACACATTTAGGCTTCTTTTTATATTCTAGTTTGGTTAGCATGCTAGATTTTTTCCTATCAGAGAAATAAAAAAAATTCTCCAGGGCCTTAAAAAACAAGATTGTTTACATTCTTTAATCAAATGGATATTTGCTGCCAAGAATCATCTTTTTTTTTGTTGTGAGGAGTGAAATACTCATAAAATTAAACTGGTTATAGAAGATAACTGCTAGTTCTGCATTTCTTATCTGAGGTTGTGTTTGCATTTACTTTCTTTTAGCATTTAGTTTGGAAAGAACATGCACACATTATGAATGAGAATTCTGTATTCTGTCTTTTCCTTAGCATATGCTTCAGTTAATGTGTACTACCAGATGAGGTGGCTGTGCATGGTGCATGGAATGTGGTTTCATTCATGTCATGCGTGCTGCTCATACTAATCCTTTAATGCACTCCCAGTCACTGAGAGCAGTTAAAGGCCTAAGCCGCTTCCTGCTTTACAGCAGAACACAGTCACTCCCACAAATGTTGAGCTCTCCCAAGTAAACCCAGAATGTTTGCAGTGGGATTTCTGCACCATCCCCAACTCTCCTTTTTCTGTGATAAAGTCCTTGTACACATTTGTTTGATTGTATTTCTCTTTTGGAATTCATAAATAATGCCAGTGGTGAAAGAAACTTAAAAAATACGCTCTTGGAATCCTTTATGTAGAAGGCCATAAAATTCCAAGAACTGGCTGCTTGAACTTGAATCTTGGCTTCTACCTTTTTCCGTGAAGAGCACCCACTCCAGCTTCTCCACAAACTACTGGACCCTGGACGATGGCACCATGGGGTCCAGCCGGCCAGCAGCATGGCTAGTGTCTATGTAGGTGCCAGGGGTTCAGGCTCCAAAGTCCCACTTTACCAGTGTATGAGGTAGCTTGGGATTGGGGGGCCTGGTTGCAGGGTTACCCAAAAGTCTGCCAGGCATAGGGGGTACCCAGAGTGAGAAGGAGACTAGGCAATGCCTGAATGACCACCTGGCCTCCTACCTGGAGAGGGTGAGGAGCCTGGAGGCTGGCAATTGGGGACTGGAGAGGAAAATTCAGGAACACGTGAAGAAGAGGGGACCCTGGTCAGAGACTGGGGGCATTATTCCAAAACCACCGAGAACCCAAGGGCCTAGATCTATGAAAATTCTGTAGGCAATGCCCACGTTATTCTGCAGATTGACAATGTCCATCTTGCTGCTGATGACTTCAGGTCAAGTATGAGACAGAGCTGGCTGTGTGCCAGTCTTTGGAGAGTGACATCAGTGAACTCTGAAAGGTCACTGACGTCACCAATATCTCCAGGCTGCAGCTGGAGACAGAGATTGAGGCTCACAAGGAGGAACTGCTCTTCATGAAGAGGAACCATGAGGAGGCAGTAAATGGTCTATGAAACCAGACTGCCAACTCTGGATTGACCATGGATTTGGATGCCCCCAACTCTCAGGACCTTGGCAACAAACAGTATAGCAGACATCTGGGCCCAGAATGACAAGCTGGCTGGGAAGAGCCAAGAGGAGCTAGACAAGTACTGGTCCTAGCAGACTGAAGAGAGCACCAGAGTGGTCACCTCACATACTGCTGAGATGACACTCACAGAGCTAAGATGTACGGTCTTGTCCTTGGGAATCGACCTGGACCCATGAGAACCCTGCAGGCCAGCTTGGAGCACAGCCTGAGGGAGGTGGAGACGTGCTGTGCCAGGCAGAGAGAACAGCTCAACGGGATCTGCTGCACCTGGAGACAGAGCTGGCCCAGACCCTGGCAGAGGGGCAGGGGCAGGGCTAGGCCCAGGAGTACCAGACCCTGCTGAACATCAAGGTCAAGCTGGAGGCTGAGATTGTCACCTACTGCCACCTACTGGAAGAAGGGAAGGACTTTAATCTTGGTGCCACACTTGGCAACAGCCACTCCGTACACTCCATCCAAAAGACCTCCACCAAAATTCTGAGGCTTTAAAGGCAGCAGAAGTGGAGCACTCCTTGGGGAACAGGAGGTCAATAAAAATTTCAGAGAGCAAAAAAATTTAAGGATTGAAGCTTTTCTCATTGGGTGATGTACATTCAGAATACTCTGGAATGATTAGATCAAGAAGAAGAATCAATGAGAAATAGCAAAAGAAACACTAACAAGGAAAAATATGAGGTCTGTCCAGAAGGTATCCAGCCATGTAATATGAGAAATAGAGACATTTATTGAAGAAGATACAAGGTACAAGAAACATCGTACACAGGACAATGATGCCTCAGTCCCCTACAGGGTAGGTACCTTGGGAGCTCACACAGTTCTTCCAGTCACCATCAGCTACCCCATCATATTTTCCTGAATCTCATCAATGGTCTGAAATCTCTTCTTTCAAAGGTGATTTTAATTTTGGGAAAAGCCAGAAGTCTCAGGGTGCTAATCTGGCTAATTCACCTAGGTGATTTGATGTTTCACCAAAAAACTATGCAAGAGTTGTGATGATACATGAGTGGGTGCGTTGTTGTGATGAAGCTGCCAATCACCAGCTGACCGTAGCTATGGCCTTCTGAATCATCTGAGTAGTTTCCATGGAGGAATGTTCAAGCTTCACACAAAATTTGAGGTTCTTTGTTCTACTGGCTGAGTCATTTGGAATGTAACAGCCACACAGTGCACATGCTCAGTCAATGGCATTTATGGCCCTCACTGACTAGGTACAGTGAAGTTGTTATTGTTCACACATGCATATTCCAGTCCACTCTCCTTGGCTGCCAGGTTACATCAATGTTGCACAAACCATTCTCGTTATATTAACAAAGGCTGGACTTTTTCTGGACAGACTTGACTTCATACTTTTGCAATGAGATATTTTATGTGTGTGTGAATAAGGAGGAGGAGAGTGTAGAAGGGGGGGTACAGAGAGGGAGATTGAGAGTATTTGTTCATTGTAGGTCCCTATGTCCAATAGTAAGTTCACAAAACTCTAGAAAACTAGTTGTTAGGGGAAAATTCTGTGTGTGTGTGTGTTATTTGGATATTCCTATCAGTGTTAGCTAATGCCTTTGCTGAAGGCATAGTTGTCCTAAGAAATAAATATATATGTAAATGAGATTTGCCTAAAACCTTTATCACACTGATGGATCACCTGGCTGTGATTTATGAACCCTGATCGTCTGGTAGGTGGACACTGTTGTTCTTGCTCATCTGTGTTTCCTTCTAAAGCTACAACTTGGTCAGATGTATTTATCTACTGTGACCTGTCCTTTGGATAGTTTTAGATATATTTTCTTTTAATATCATCATTTGGTTAACGTGTTAGGTCCTTTCCTGTCTGTAAGAGGAATAAAAATGTCTCCAGTGTCTTAAAACAAGATCGATTACCTTCTTTAATCTTACAGCCATTTGCTGTGAAGAATCATTTTAAGTGAGGAGAGAAATACTCAGAAAATTAAATGAGGTATAGAAAGTAATTGCTCCTTCTACACTTCATGTCTGAAATTGTGTTTCTGTTTGTTTTCTTTTATCATGTAGTAGCTACATAAACCCCAAAGACTGTGGAAATGAAATAAATCCTTAAGTTAGGGATGAGAGAAAGGGTGTGTTTTTGGTTAATCCTAGTATAACTCCTAAACGTGGATTTTGAAAGTGCCACAGTTATTCTTGAGGCAGGTCCTGTTTGTAGTGCTTTCATTATTTCCCTCCCCACTTTCACAGGTAATTGAGGTTTAAGTGTAAGTGTTATAGAAGAGGGCGCACACCTTCTTCCAGGCCATGAACACTGGAAGATGAGCCACAGTCCTGCATGGTATGTGTCAGGTTAAAAAGAAGTGGATATTTATCTGCAGACTACCATGTATTTTGTGTGTGTGTGTGTGTGTGTATTTCAGCCCTGAGTTTATGATTTTTAAATTAATGATGTTTATGTTAGGTCCTGATTTTTAGCATGATTTAGTAGAAGAAGCTCTTAGAACAGACTTGGCTTTTGTTCAGTCCTGGGGAGAGTAGACAGTGCATGCAGAAAGGCCATCTGAGATGGTCTTGTTTGGTGTGGGGCGTGTGATGGAAAAAAGGGCTTTTTAAAATACATAGATGGATATTCCAGTAGAAGTAATGCCTACTTGGATGTGGTTGTTAGGATAATGTGGGCGTAATAATTTATAGTCTTAATTTGAACATTTCACCTAAAATATCATATGGTGTGCTTGAGTGTGATATTATGTTATAGAATTACATGCTTATGATTTTGTAATAAAAGGGACATTTGTGCTGGATCATATATACAAATATCTAGCATACATATGTATATATTGTATATAAATATATACATGCATATATATAAATGAAATAAAGTACATTTCCAGTTTCTTCTGGATTTTTAACACCTTTTTCCTATTTCTGTTCTAGCACCTATCAAATTGCATTTTAAAGATATATAACTCTTTCCATAGATGCGCCTACAAACTTTAGAACACACCTTGAGTATTTTTCTATTGCTAATGACACAAATACTAAGCACATATTATAAATGTTTGAGTGGATACACAAAATGATTCATTGATGACCTCCTTTATACCATTTCTTGTTTTGGAAAAGAAAGACAATGCTGTGAAAATGATCTCAGCCCTAATTCAAAACATGAAGGGGAAGTGGAGATCAAGGAAGCAGGGGAGAGGCAGAGCTCCTGGAGGGTAAGTGCAGGGATGACAGCCGAGGATGCTTCTTTTTCTCATCATCCTTATTTAGTCTATGCATGTTCAACAATTTCTAAGTTAACTGATTGCTTTCCCTTTGCATAGGGGTAAAGGAATGCTTCGTGGCTAAGGGGAGGCAAAACCTGGGGCTAATCCTTGCGGGCCATTATGTTTATTTTGATGGAT
The DNA here is from genome assembly GCF_021234435.1 of Artibeus jamaicensis. Taxonomy (NCBI): domain Eukaryota; kingdom Metazoa; phylum Chordata; class Mammalia; order Chiroptera; family Phyllostomidae; genus Artibeus; species Artibeus jamaicensis. The sequence goes on along the minus strand of NW_026522056.1, from coordinate 13,149,396 downwards.
GGAGCTTTGGATGCAGAACTGATAGAAGAAAGCCAGGGGGTTTTCTCTGCTCTGCCAAATCACATATGACTAGAAATTGCAACCAGACAGCAATCTGTGAAGCAAGCAATAGGAGCTTCACCGTCTGTGCCTGCCGGGGACGTCTGGCACCCAACAGTACCAGATTTGGTGTAAGTGGGGCTTCTGTTTCAGAAACTTTGCCAATTTTTTCTTGAAAAGTGGATTCTGGCTTTGATCATGCATATTTACATGGGAACAAAAGTGTCTCATAATTGCAAATATGTTTATTATACCAAAAGCATTAATCGAAGCTCTTATTCTCATAGGATACTGTAATGCTGTGTGTGAACATTTGCTGCTGCTTTTGACAAAGTAAAGCCATGTTAACATCTTTCATTTTGCTAGCTTTTAGGACTTAGGTCTAAATATAGGCATATTTTCTAAGCTGTCTGCCTTCCCCCTAATATAGACACTTTAGTCAGATCTTGGTAATTTCTATAAAATATTTTTAATTGTTACTTTTGGTCTCTTTAACCTTTTGAAGTATTTCCTTGTGTGAGAATTCCACCACTTATCAAATCATCCTGTTCCTTTGACCTGCTCCCTCTGACAAATTATAGTTTCTTCCAGGAACTGTATTAAACCTTGCTTCACTCCTATCCATTCTGTTTCGGACATTGAAACTCAAGAATTGAATCCCCCCTTTTTTTCCCCAAAACCCTGGGTGCTGTTCATTCTGCTTGGGCATATGTGAAAATTTGTCTCAATTCCCTCTCTCCCTGTCTTTTCTGTGTTTATTGTCTAGTAGTCTTGCTCTTCAGAATTTTTGAAAGTTAATTAAAAATAAACCTTTCTGAGAAGTGAGATTCTTTCTATGTAATAAGCAAATGTCAAAAATAAAAATCTGATCAATGGTGTATCTCCTACCTTCTCCCTTATAGTGAATAGTACCACAGTCTGTGAAGTTGTCCAAGTTGTACATCTAGGAGTTGTTCTATATTTACACTCACTCTCTATTCATCTAAAGCAACAAATGTTACTAAATGTTTCTTATTGCATCACCATCCCTCTTCCCAGGCTTTCTGTTCCATCAGCTCATAGTTTACCACCTGCATTACTGTGTGTTGTCTTCTAGTCTGTGCCCCTCCACTCACCCCTATATCTTTTCCAACCTTTGTTTACAGTTTTCTTAATGTCAAAACTGATTAGTCATTCTCCTGCTTAAAATCCCAGAGCTTTCAGACTGAAGTTCAAGCTCATTAGCATGGTGCACATGGCTCTTCATGACCTGGCATTTTCATCTCTGGCCGCTTTCCCAAAATACTGCGTACTCAGACCATGGCTAAATAGTTTTCGCCTCCTCTATAGTGTATACCCTGTGCTTTTCCACGTGCATTTATTTTACCTTGAAGTCTCTCCTTACCTCCTTCAACTTCACCTAATGAATTCTTTTCTGGCTCTACCACACTGGGCATCACTGTCAGCTTCCTATAATCCAGTTTGAATTACTCTCATCTTTACTCCCGTAGACATGGTCACGTCATGTTCTCAGCACGTATCATCCTCTATTAATATTGGTTCACTGTCCCTTGATAGTGGGCATTGAGTCTCCAGGGTCTGTTGTAGTAGTATTTGCAAATGCCTGTTAGGAATAAATGGATAAAGGAACCTAAGAAATATTTTAAGTGTTCTTAAGTGCTCTGTATAATTCCATTTACTTTTAATCAAACCTAGGTCACGTTGAATTATATTTGTATTTAAATCTTTATGAGAGCATCATATTTAAGCAATTGTAGTCTTAAATATTGAATCTTAGAACATTACCAAGATCATATTGTTGACCCTACATTCAGAAAAATAATCAGACACACAGAGTAAAAGATTTAACCCATAAACTGTATGATCTTGTGGAAAGAGATGAGAACCAAAGAGCGCTTGCTCAAAATCAGGTGCTTCTGCTATTTATCCCTATTTCTTCTTTTTATTATAGGTTAAGAAATATCAACATTTTAAAGGTTAATGTGATGGTGTTAAGCCTTCTCTGGGGTGTGATCAATCCGTTTAAATATAAACTCCTTTGTGATTGTAATGTATGAAGTCATAGTGTTGAAAAAAATTCAATAGTTATGATTTTTAAAGAAAACTATTGAAAGGTAAAGATAATTACAATAATTGAGAAATCATAGATTAATGACCTTTTTAAATTACAAAATAATCTTCAATTTTGAGATTATACATTTTGGTCTTGAGGCAGAGCTTGTTTTATTGAAACTGCTTCAAAATATCTTAAATTGCCCTGGCCAGTGTGGCTCATGTAGTTGGCATGGCATGTGGTAGACCATAAAGTCGTGGGTTTTATTTCCAGTTAGGGCTTATATACAGATTGCGGGTTTGATCCCAAAACGGGACACATGCAAGAAATCAGCTGATTACTATTTCTCTCATTGATGTTTCTTTTTCTTTCCTCTGCCCCATCCTCTCTCTCTAAAAGTAATGAAAAAATGTTCTTGGGTAAGGGTAAAAAAATATCTTGGGTTATAAAATAAGATGCAATAGAAAGAGGGTATTTTATATTCTAAGTTTTCCAGTGAGATTTCTTGCTGGGATCTTTCCCTATGAAAAGTGGTTGTAGCCTGGCTGGTATGGCTCAATGGATTGAGCACTGGCTGCGAACCAAAGAGTTGCTGGTTCAACTCCCAGTCAGGGCACGTGCCTGGGTTGCAGTCCAGGTCCCCAGTTGGGGGCATGCAAGAGGCAACCACACATTGATGTCTGTCTCTCTTTTTCCTTCCCTTCCCCTCTCTCTAGATAAATAAATAAATGAAATCTTAAAAAAGACTCCCCCCCCAAAAAAAAAGAAAGAAAAGTGGTTGTAGCTCTAGGTGTGTTTGTCATTATTTTCCATGTGGAAGGACCACAGCCCACCCTGTTGGTCTGTGCCCACCAAGGGAGAGTGTAGAGTAGGGGTGCCTGGCAAAGGTTTGGATCACTTGTGCCTTGTGTGAGCAGGGCGAGAAGGGTCCTGTCTTCCCTGAGAAAGTCTGTCAGGGATTTCACTAACCTTAAAAAAGAAGATGCACCTTTTTCACTTTGTGTGTGGTTGCCCATACTTCCTAGCCTCTTCTCTAACTGCTTATTATGCTGAAAACGATCTACAAATACAAAGTACGCTATTATCACCATCTTTGGAACGCTATGTGCTATGTTCTTTAAGTGCATTTTTGCAATTTAATTAATTACCTCTGTTATAGGTCTTATCTCTAATTTGGAGATAAGTTAACTGAGCCTTGGATTATATGAGCATTTGACAAGTGTTTAGAAGCAGAGAGGATTTTGTACAAGAATGACCCATAGAGTTTGTGTAGTCTCTCTTGCTATATAGGTGAGGTACCAGACTTAGTGGGGAGGTTCCAGGAATTTTCTAAAGTCACATAACTTCTGGTCAGACATGGGCTAGATGTTATTCTTCTGGAATTTTAGTTCAGTATTTGCTTGGCCATTTTTCTTAATAAAACTTTGTCTACATTTAATAAGTGAATTGATAATCGTTATATATCTTCTCTCTGTATATATTAGAGAAAAGGTATAAAGGTTAAGATATATATATATATATATATATATATATTCTGTAGCTACTCAAGTGTAAAATGTAGTGAGAAAACAGTGGAACAGATTAAACTCTGTTTTTTTTTTTTTTCTGATTGAACAGTATCTTCGGGCCAAGGCCAATGGCATGTTTAGAGAGAATGTACAAAATTGCTTTAGTAACTCAATTTCAGAAGGGTTTGACCTTGTCAGAAAGATCTGCTGTATCTGCATGAGAAATATGAAGGAGTCCAAGAGAAAGATGGCACGTTCAGGATTCTCCACTGCACTGGGTTGTGTGAGGAGCCGAAGGGAGAAATTTCTATTTGTTCTTTGAGTGACAAGTTTGTTGGTTAATATTTTCAGGCAGAATATGCTTTCTTTTTTAAAAAAGATTTTATTTATTTTTAAAGAGAGGGGAAGGGAAGGAGAAAGAGAGGGAGAGAAACATCAATGTGTGGTTGCCTCTCATCTGTTTCCTACAGGGGACCTGGCCTGCAACCCAGGCATGTGCTCTGACTGGGAATCGAACCGGCGACCCTTTGCTTCACAGGCCGGTGCTCAATCCACTAAGCTACACCAGCCAGGGCAAGAATATGCTTTCTGAGAGTTTTATCCTTGGCCCTTCACCACACAAAATACTATTAAGTTCCAAGTTTTATGCAAATTACTTTTGATTATGCTATTGCAACATGAAAGGATGATAACATTTTTACAAGCCAAATACTAATTAGCATTACCAAAGTGTTACATCACTTATTTGTAGAGGAACTTTTTGATGATGTGGAAGAGAACTTTTTCACTACACGAAGGACCATGAGTAACTCTCCTTCATGCTAGCCTTATGACCTTGGAAAAGTCATCCCCCACCACATTTTTTTTGATTCAACAACAGGCATGATACCTCCACTTCACTTGATTAAGTTTGACACAAATCAAACAGCCTCAAAGACTGTGGTCCCTAGATCAGAGGTTGGCAAACTGTTTTTTGTAAAGGGTCAGAAGGTACCACGTTAACGCTTTGCGGACGGAGGTCTCTGTTACCACTGCTCATTGTAGTGTGAAGGCAGCCCTAGACTGTACATAAGCCAATGAAAGTGGCTGAATGCCAGCAAAACTTTATTTTTGGGCTCAGAAATGGAATTTCATATAACATTCATGTATGATGAAATATTATTCTTTCTTTACCATGTAAAGACGTTAAAATCCTCCTTAATTGCAGGGTGCATAAAAATATGTCGGTTTGGTCTGAGGTCTGTAGTTCACCCTGTTCTCCCAGGTGATTGCCCAATGATACAAGGGTTCCACATATGGGGGGACTGTGGTGTGGGGGTGGGGGTGGGCGATCGCATTTGCTGAGCCCTTTGGATGATTGACTCCTCTCTTTCCCATGATCCTGAGAACATGTCTTTGCCTGTGTCCCTGGCTAATGTATGAGGAGACTCAGAGCAGGAGAAGCAATTTTCTGCGTGTTTTTCTTGCCTTGGAGTTGGACAGAACATCTTAAGGAATAAAAGTAGTACACCACACACACAATTCATGGAGTTGAATTGATACGAATAAGTGGTGTCAGCATTTCTGTTGAAACACAGATTTCTTAATGTTTTGAGGTCTCAGCACTTTTCCAGGCACAGCTGACTGAACCTTGGCATGCAGATTCCAAGTCTCATTTCTCTTCTTCTTTTTGCTAGTTGTGTTCAAGTGCCAACCTCTTCCTATGATAGATAGGGACTGAGAAAGGAAAGCTCATTGAAATCAAAGCAGCCAAATAATAACAATATGCCCATTTTAGGTTTATTTTTTGCAACTGTTGGCCCAATAGGCTTTTTTTAAAAAGGATTTTGGCATATGTAAAATGTTTTCCCTTGGGCTTGTGTTTTATATAGTTATTACAATTGGAATGAAGAGACTTTCATCATGGAGAGCTCTGTAAAATGTCTTACCACATAGGCAGTAAGTAAGTGTGGGCACCGCAGGTTTTACTTAAGAGAGGAACAGACTTCTAAGGCGCATCACAGAATTGAAATGTGGATGATCATACCTATTTTATTGCCTTTATTGGAAAGGTAATAATGGCAAGGTCTTAAACAGGGTTTGGGTATTACTACGTATTCAAAACTTTGGTGCAGTCGCCACCCCCTGCATTGTAGACATATAGCATTTTCTATGTCTAGTCCAAATTCCTTTTCTAATGGTTCTAATGAAGGTTTTTGCCTTAAAGGGGGTCAGGTTGGTACAAATTAGAGGTACAGCTTTATGACCACCTATTAATAGATATAGGCCTAAGAAAATGCAAGAATAAGCTTTTAAGTTCCCAATTTAGATGAGAGATATTAAAAGAAGCCATTAGCTGAGAAGTGTTAGGCTACCAGATACAGATTTTTTTTAAAGGTCAGGTAGCAACTTGTCTTGACGTCTAGAAGTTCACAGGAAGCAGAGGACTGACTGCCATGTTTATGGAAATAAAAACTTTTAAATCCAACTTTTGGCATATATATTTTAAAACTAAAAAAAATTCATGTGCTTTAAACATTTTTTATTTTAGTAGATTGGGAATGAGGTCTAGAAATCTGTTTTATAAAGCTCCACTGTTGTCTCAGGTTAAGTTCTGTGGAAGAGGGTTTGAGGCAGATACAATGTAGGAGGTTTATTGGGTAGCGCTCTGGGGAGTCATGACAGCTGGGGAGAGAAGCAGGCTTGGAGAGGAGGAAAAGCTGGGCTTCAAAGCCCTTGCAAGACAAGGGCTTCCTGATCCTAAGGAAGGCTTTGTATCCTTGCAATGACCAATCACTGGATGCAGGCTGCCCCGGGGGAAGGGGGCAGGGTGGGGTTTGTGTGTATGTGTGTGTGTGTGTGTGTCTGAAAACTTGAGTGGAGCGGCTCTCTACAGCACAGGGTAGTTCCCAGAGAGGGTCTAGCTATGCATTGTCAGTAGGCAACATTCCTGGTACCCTAAGTTTGAGCATTTCAGTCCCAAAGGTGTTTCTAGACAGCTCACCTCGACTTTCACTAGAACAGATGATTCTCATGATTGGAAAATGATTGCCTAAGGGGTTACTGGGAACAGGTGTTTGGACTGCAGGGCAGGCAAGGGAGCATTTATCTATTTCTTACATGTACTGAATGCCTGCTGTGTGTCAGGTCACTGAGACATAAACAGGGACAGAGACATCTCCATACATTCAAAGAGCTTCCCATCCAGCTGGAGGCAGACATGTAAAAAAAAACAATTAAACATAATTGCTAAAATATGGGGGCGTGCACATGTATCAAGATTTTTACAAAGAATTCGTTCACAAAAATGTTCTCTCCATGTTAGTTATTTCGATTTGGTAGATTACAGCTTCCAAATCTAAGAGTCAATTGAATTTCCTTTTTCATCACAGATGTCTCCATGCCCCCTAATTTTTTCATCACACTGTGATGAGGCAACCAGAGTCTTTAAAAAACAAATACTCTGCTCTTCTGCAATCAAACGATTTACTGAAAGCTAAACCATCACTATAAAGTGCCAAACAGGAAAAACTTTGGCATATACAATGGACAGATCCTGGTACCTTCTTTTGGTTCTTCAGAATGAATGACTCTGATCACACCATATATGTTCCTCTGTAAAGTGCAGTACAGCATAACCAAGATATTTATTACTCTTTAAGACCCTTCAGGAGCCTATAATTAAAGTAAATAGTATTCCTACTATCTGTGTAAAAATATCAATTTTTTATCACAACACTTTCTTTTCACTTTCTCATGATTATTATTAATTTTCAGAGAAATATCCTGCAGAACTATATGAACATGATAGCAAGCAAAACAAAACAGAACAAAACAAAAACCAACAAAAGATGCATCAATGTGAGAAAGTTGGAAGTTATGTTATTAGTTAAGGGACTACTGCTGTGTGCTAAGTGCATAGCTCATACAGTTCAAATTTATGCCTCGAAAAAATTAACAAGTGATTGCAAGTCATGGACTTTAGGATTGCTTCCCAAGATGTCGAAACGGCGAGAGGTAAATGTCAATGTACTGTGCTCTACTAATTATTCACAAAGTCTATCGATTGGTTTTTATGATCCTTATGGCATGACACCCTAGAGTCACAAAATGATGGGTTAGTTAAAAGCCTGTTAGAATCTTCCAAGGTCTCAGAACATATACTGGAATGTTTTGGTGAGCAAGAGAGAAATAGGAGAAAGGTTGATGCCTTGCTTGACCTCCAAAGTCCATAGAGACTCATTGACTTAGACAAGGCTTTAGGATTTACCTGGTCTTGGGCTTTTAGTTTTGAGGTCACAGAGTTTTCATTTCAAAGAGAAACACTGGTACAGTGGTAAAGGTTTAATATTGTGTGTACACTTATTTATGCACACATGTCCATGTGACAAATGATGCTGAACAGTTTGCTCTCAGCTGTCTATTTCAGGTAAAGGTCAGAAACAACGGGATTGACATAAGTAAATACTGGGGTAGAAGTTGGGAATTTACAATTTTAAAACAAACAAGGGAAGTTCTTCCACTTTATGCTACTTTGCTAAAGGTCATATTAAAAATAAGTGTATTATTTTTTTTAATCTTTAGGAAGTGACATGTATTATACACATTCCCATGTAGGTTTTGCTTTGGCAAATACTTACAAATGAGAGTGTAATTTGGAAATAGAAGAACATGATGATATTGGGGAAAATAGCACTCTAAAAATTTACCGTTGGAAAATGATTGGTAATTTTGTAAGATTCCTAGAGTCGAGTCTTCTCTCTAAATGTGCCACTGAACATAATCAGGCTTTTGCTGATCTCCAGCATAGACAGGTTTGGAGAAGTTGGTCTTCTCCAATACTCCTCCTTACCAGTGAGGTAAAACATTAGGAAAATGTTTTTTCCTAGAGAGTTTTTTTGTATTTATTTATGTCCCATTTTTCCTGAAATATATTTAAGACACTCCATCAGAATTCATACCATTGAAGAAGAAAACGTAAATATGGAAATCAGGACAAACAGAAAGGAAGGTTTTGAAAATGAAGAAAGAGGTTGCTTTGAAGTTAGTACAAAAAATGTTTGAGGCTCTGTTCATTTTCCAAATGAGGGCCACAGATTTGCCTAAGTATTTTTGTATTTAATTCTAAGAAAAACCCAGCTACTTCAGTGTTCACCATGTTTAAAGTAAAATCAAACCAGTTACTTTGGGGGAGCCCAGCTCTTCCCCAAGTGACCAGAGACAGTTTTCTCTTTTTGTCCTCAGAGACAAACCCTGTAGCATAGAGTGTATCATAAGGTCAGAGAGCTGGATCTTTTAATCTCTTTTGAGAAGTCAGATGATTTCAGACGCTGAGAGCAATACAGTGAAAACAAGTTTTATTAGGAAGAAGAAAAGCAATCAGTCCAGGAACCACATTCCTGTGGTTTGATTAATCCCAAACTGAATTTCAGATCGTCCAGGAATGGAGAGCTCCATAGACTTCAGCAAATATCAATAATTATCATTTCTTTAAGACTGACAGTCATTGAAGAGGCAGTGAAATCAAGCTCATGTTCCCTCCACTCCCTGGCAGGTACCTGGAGCACGTCACTTCTGTGTTGTCCACAGGTTTGGACCCATAAGCCTTTGTGGTTTGATGAGCTGGGGACCCTGATGACATACAGAGATGGAAAGTGTGACAGGACCATTCACTCTTCAGTCACACACACACACACACACTTGTACAGATATAAGCATACACATATAAGCAGACACACATACATGCACTTGAGTTTGTTGTTTAATAAATCTGGTGTTTCAAATCAGTGGGAAAGGTAGATTGGTTAACAATCAGGCTTGAGGCAATTTTCTATCAATTTGTCCAGAAATAAAGTTGCATTCCTATTTTAAAACAGGTACAAAATATAGATGGATTAAAAATGTACGTGATAAAGTTATAAAGTTTAGATGAAAATATACAATATTTTTATTATCTTTTTAAGGGGAAAGATTTGGAAAACAACCATGAAATCCAGGAAAAGTGTAAAATGTGCATTGAAACATTGCGTAAGTGCTGACCTAGCAAATATTCATATGGAAATCACGCCTAAAAATATACTGGAGATAAAAAGAAAGCTACATGGTATTTTTACATATATAATGTGCTCCTGTATACAATGCACACTCATGTTTTTAGCCCAAACTTTCAGGAAAAAACTGTCATTTTAATGTTTAAATTTAATTATTTATTTACTTATGTTTAGAAATAAAACTGATTACCATATTCCAGGGTATTACTTTGCATATGGATATTGTTGCTGCTTTCTAGAGTTATACTTTTAACACATAAGCATAAATAAAAGAATTAAAACAGTTATATAGGTACAGAATTAGTACTACCTGTATATAATGTGCATCCTTATTTTTCCTCCAAATTTGGGCAAAAATGCATGCATTATACACAACAAAATACAGTATATTCTGAAGGTGTTTACTGAGACATTATTCTTATGCCAGCTTTCTGGGAAAAGTCCACATGCCCAATGACTGAGCAATGTTTATTTTATTTATTTATTTTCATTTTAAAAATTTTATATTTATTGATTTTATTTTTTTAACTTTTTTATTGATTATGCCATTACATTTGTTCTATTCCCCCCTCCACCCTGCATGCCCCTCCCCCACAATTTCCCCCTTTAGTTCATTAACACGTGTCTCAGATTCTTTAGATTCTGTATTTCCCCTACTATTCTTACCCTCCCCCCTATCTATTTTCTATCTACTGTCTATGCTACTTATTTTCTATACCTTCTCTCCCCTTCTCCTTCTCCCACTCCCCTGTTGCTAATCCTCCATGTGATCTTCATTTCTATGATTCACTCCTGATCCAGCTGTCTTCTTAATTTGCTTTTATTTTAGGTGTGGTTGTTAATAACTGTGAGTTTGCTGTCCTTTCACTGTTCAACTTTTTTATCTTCTTTTTCTTAGGTAAATCCCTTTAATATTTCATATAATAAGGGCTTGGTGATGATGAACTCCTTGAATTTGGTCTTATCTGAGAAGCACTTTATCTGTCCTTCCATTCTAAATGAAAACTTTGCTGGATAGAGCAATCTTGGTTGTAGGTCTTTGGTTTTCATGACTTGGAATACCTCTTTCCAGCCCCTTCTTGCCTGTAAGGTCTCTTTTGAGAAATCAGCTGACAGTCTGATGGGAACTCCTCTGTAGGTGACTGTCCCCTTATCTCTTGCTGCTTCTAGGATTCTCTCTTTCATTTTAATCTTGGCTAATGTAATGATGATGTGCCTCAGTGTGTTCCTTCTTGGGTCCAACTTCTTTGGGACTCTGAGCTTCCTGGATTTCCTGGAAGTCTATTTCCTCTGCCAGAATGGGGAAGTTCTCCTTTATTATTTGTTCAAATAAGGTTTCCAACCGTGACTCTTCCCCTTCTGGTACCCCTATAATTCGAATATTGGAACGTTTAAAGATGTCCTGGAGGTTCGTAAGCCTCTCCTCATTTTTTTGAATTCTTGTTTCTTCATTCTTTTCTGTTTGGCCATTATTTGCTTTCTTCTGGTCCACTCCATTGATTTGAGTCCTAGGCTCCTTTTCATTACTATTGGTATCCTTTGCATTACCATTCATTTCAATTAGTTTAGCTTTCATATGTTTCTCTAATTTGTGACTAAAATCAACCAGTTCTGTGAGGATCCTGATAACCAGTGTTTTGAACTGTGCATCTGAAAGTTTGGCTATTTCCTCATCGCTTAGATTTATCTGCTCTGGGGCTCTGAGTTGTTCTTGAGCCATTTTTGGTCTGTTTGTGCCGGTAAGTAAGTAAGAGGGGCGAAGCCTTAGTTGTTTGCCAGGGCGGGGGCACCCAGGTCGCTGGTTTGTGACGCTGCGTGTGGGGGCGTGGTCAGAGAGGGAGCTGTGGCGGTCCTCTCTGCTAGCCCAGTTTGTCCCATCCCACCACTCACCCCGGCCTGTTTATCCAAGCAGAATTGTGTGAGCCTGCTGCCCCACGCCGTGCGTCTCAATGCTCGCCTCTTCACTGGTTTATCTGCACGCAGATGCACAACCGACCGCAGACAGCCAGCCGCGCCTCTTCCCTGTGTGCTCCTGTAGCCAGCCCGCGGTCCGCGCCTTCAGCTGCTTTCCCACCACCAGGTCAGGGATCCTTTCGGTCAACCGGCTTCGCTGCTGGCTTACCCGTTTAGCCGAGCATTTCGTCCTTTTTTCGGACTCCGTATTGTCGATTTTCTGTGTGGTCTGGTTGTGTTTATCGTTGTTAAAAATAGTTGTTCTTAGATTTGGTTGTGCACGGAAGCAAGGTGGGTCCACCTACGCCTCCATCTTGGCGGAAGTCCTGAGCAATGTTTAAATAATGATGATTTAGTAACTCAAGGAGATATTGTAAAGCTATTAAAATTGTTTTTTAAAGGCTGCTGACATAGAAAAATTCATGATATAAATTAAAGTAAGATTAAAAATTATATAATATATATGCATTTTGAAAAATTGTGAAATATATTTTTATACACACAAAATATATACAGAGATAAACAACTATCTCTATCATAAATACAAATTAATATTAACACAGGATACCTCTATCTTTTAAAACACATTTTTAGCAATTTTGAAATTTTCAACAATAAGCATGTACCAGTAGTGTAATTTGGAAGTTATTGAAACAAAACATAACTGTCAAGTTATATATAGTGAATAAACTTATGATAGTTTCCAGTGAGAGAAAGGCAAAATATGTTTAAGGAAATTCTTACCTTAAACTCAGTTTTAAACTTTTAAGGCTTTTAATCAAAACCCAGTTGCATATTAGGTACAATAAAGGTGTTAGCCACCAGCATCATAGCAGCGGCCTGTCTGAAGTAGGATTTTGTCGCATTTTTAAGACTTGCATCTAACCTCTCCCTGGGGCGATGATGCCTTCATCCTAGGATTGCTCAAAAACGCGATCCGTAGTCACTCTTCTAGAACTTGAAGGTGCTTAGTGACTTTAGTTCCTCATCTGCTTTATCCTTTTTCTCTAAATGCAGAGACCTGATATAAGGAATAATTTCTTGTCCTCACACTTGGGAGTTTTCCTACTAAGATGAATGCTCCGTTCTAGCGATGAGAAAGGGGTGGGGCAGACAGACTAGCCCACACCGGAGCCCTGCTCATTCCTCTCCAGGGTGAACTTCAGTGCGTTCCTTCGCCATGGCGACTGGTTTTTCACAGCTGATCCTGCTGTGATTGACCAATAACCTTGTTATACCAGTTATTTCACGTAACCTGTGCTTGGCTACTGCACTCACTGAAATTTAATGACATCAGCAGAGGGAAACCAACAGGCATCTACGCAGCTTCAACACCTACCGACTGGGCCAGCGATCCATTTATCCCAACAGCTACCCCAGAGTCTGGAAACCCAAGCCAATGGAGAATACATGTATTGGTTGCCTCTGTTTTAATCTTCTTTAAACACTCTAGGAATCCTTATTAAATCCAGTGACTGCAGGTATAAAACAGTATATCATGGGGATGTAATGTATAACATAGGAAATATAGTCAATAATATCGTATTAACTTTGCAGTGTAGCAGGTGATTACTAAAGTGAGCGTGGTGATCACTTGGTAGGATATGTAAATGTCAAATTATTATGTTGTACACCTGAAATGAATACAATGTATATCAACTATAACTTAAAAATAAATTAATTACAAACAAAAACAGGACACTGTCTCCCCTAGCATAAGATTGAAGCATCCTAAGAATGCGTACTTTGAGATTTGGCCATGCTCTTTCCCAGAGGCTGGTTTTGGGTAGCAAACTGGCCATGCCTGTGGAGACTGGACTTTCTTGACACTTGATCCTTGACCCCTGGCAAGATTTTGAGGGAACTCTTGCCCACTTCCTTCCTGCTCTCATGTCCAGAGGAGCCCCAGTTATTCTCTGGGGCAGGGCAGCTGCCAGTGAACAGGTGGGTGTGCAGCCTTGCCTGGTACACAGAGGTCCAGTTACCCCTTCCACGCCGTACTTTCCGCCAGGCCCCATTTGTCAGAGCGCACCCACCTGAGTGCCACGTCTGCCTCCCGAGTGATGTGAGCTTTTTATTCAGACACGTGTTCCTGCAGAGGCTACGAAAATCATTTGTTTGTGTTGGACGTTGGGCTGGTGGCTTTCAAGATCCTCTTATACAACAAGAATCTAACATTTCCCCTTTGTCTAGCCTTCTCCCAACCCCACCGATGCCACATGTTTGCGCTACAATCACTGTAAATAAAATGGAAAAGAAGATGAAAAGTTTGGTTGGGCTTTACCAGCCTTGTACTGTGGAGTTCACGAAGCCGGTGGATGACCCGTGGGGCCAAACTGAGGAGGTGTACTTGGAGTAAGCACTTTTGAAGAACTCAAGAAACAAAATTCTGCTCTTCCCCTGAGGCTAGACTGTCTAAAAGAAGATGTTCGGTGACAACAGGAAAGAGAAGAGGAGCTTCAGCAGAGATGGGCTGATCTGCTGCTGGAGGAAGAGACTTTAAAGAAAAAGTGCTGAGGCAGAGTTTATTCTGTCTCAGGATGAATTAATTACTGGCAATAGTGAGCAGTCTTCTACCTTCTCTTCCTCAGCTGAGATAAATTAATAACAGTGCCATTTACTGATTCCTTTCAGTTGTTTTTTTTTTAATCATGACCCACATAGAAAATAATTATATTCTAAGGGATTTGATTACCAGGCTAGTTAGATAACAGATGTCATTTCTTTTTTTTAAAGAAAATGGCAGCTTTACTTTTTAAAACTGCATTAAAACTGCATCACATATCTTCTTCCGTCTTCAAAACCTGCTGAACTAGTGATTACATATTCAAAATAGTGGTTTTCTGTGAGTGTTCCTGCACACTTACTCACTATCATTATGGTGATAGAGGTTGACAAGTGTGTCCATGCTCAGATGCTGCACCAGGACCGATTTTGTGGCATAGAGAGAAATCCTGCCTTAGCTACACACATGCTCCTCTTCTTCTTCCCATCATTTTAAGGCTCCCAGGTCCTGCTTCCGTTTCTCTGTCAGTCTTCCTCTTTGCTGCTTCCGACCAATCTTAGTGTTGCTCTAAGGATCCAGTGAATGCTGACTAATCTGTGATGCCTGCAAGGCCTGGACTGGTCCTCCACACGCAGCACTGGACACCGGGACACAGACAAAATGCTCCTTGAGCAAGTTAACAGTGGCCTTCCAGAGACAACGCAATGAGCATTCGATTCCCACATTTTAGTGGGGATATTTTTTAGGTCAGCTTCTAGGGACTAAGGATGGCGTGGGACCACGGCGTGTACTTAAACTTTAAACTCACAGTGTAAAATGTGCTTGGTCCACCCCCAGGCTACCCTCATCCACTTCTTACTCCTGCAATGATTTTTTTTCTAAGCCCATAGTGGCCTATGACAAATTGTGTGTTTGTGGGTTTGGAGTCTAAACCTGTGGGTTTGGTTTATTTAAGGGGTATGTTAGTGCTGGTGAAAGCTATACTTACTATGCTAATTGAAACTTAAATTAGAGCTTTACCTTTATAATAAAAAAAAAAATCCGTTGACTTCCCTAGATGTTGAAGGACCGGGATTTAAAGCATACGCTTTCCTATTTTTGTATCTGGACAAGATGATTACACATGGAACAGTCGACAAAATGCTATGCTTTAATCTGTAATGAGACCTCAGCAAAGTCAGGATTTGTTCTTTGTGTCTTTTTGTTGTTGAGTGCTTTTGTTTGTTTAGTTCTTTGTGGTACACCCTGTAGTTATAATTAAGAGATGGAAGTCTGTCCATTTTGTGTGCGTGTGTATGTACAAATGGTTTTCCTTCTAAATCCTGTAATTTAGCATTATGAAGGAACCGGCCTCCCACCTAGTACCCATCAATCCCCTAAAATGGCACCTCCAGTTTTGCAGTTGTTCAGGCTCAAAACCTTGGAGTCATGTTATTTTTCTGCTTCTCTCAAATCTCACATCCAATTTACAAGGAATTAGCTGGATAGATCAGCCAGAATTCAGCCACTTCTTCCCTGAATTGCTACCATCTACCAACTCTTGCCTGGATTATTATAATAATCTGATATCTGATCTTTTTGCACCTTTACACACTGTACTCATTAGCCAGAGTAAACCTTCTAAACTGTATTTAAATCATGTACCTGTTCTACTCAAACCTTCCAATGACTTCTGAATTCAGTCAGTGTAAATTCCCAAGGCTCTCACCTTGACCTATAATGCTCTTTATCATCTGGCTTCTTGTTACCCTGTGGCCTCATTTCCTACCACTCTTCCCAGCTACCTCTGCTGCAGACATTGGGTCTTCTTGTCTTTTTATGAGGTGCCCCAAGGCCTTTGTTATAACTGCTTCCTGTGCTAGGAATGAGCTTCCTTTGGGGATCTGCATGGCTTAACCTCTTCTGTATATTTCTGTTCAAATACTACCTCTCAGTGAGGACTTCCCTGACTACCCTTCTTCATGGACTAGAATGCACACTGTACACCTGGCAGTCCCTACTCCCATGACCTGCTCTATTCTGTGATATTCATCATAGTAATGATGTTTTGATCTCCAATACCTAAAACAGTGACTGTTGCACAGTGGCTGCTTCATGATTAGTTCCTGAATGAATTCATGTTTACTTTTTTTTCATTGGATAGTAGGCCAGTCATTGAACATGCAGCCAAAAAAGTTTACTTCCCATTTTAATCTGTCACAGACCAGATATACTTCCTATGACAGGTGCTTAACTTCCCTGAGTCTTAGATTCCTAAAGTATTATGGAAATATGGGTTGAATTAGATAATTTCAAAGGCTCCTCTTGCTCTAATAAAACACCCTGTGAGAAATAAACACTTATATTGCAATTTATAATTGGTCGAATATTTTTCCTACAAGGTCAATTCTAATTGATCTGGGTTCTCATGTAGATGAGCAGCGGTAGCCGTTTTTCAGACATATAAGGCCCTCTTTCCACAGTATCACTCTGTTATACTACCCCTGGCTCATTTCTGTTGATTGCTCACCTCTCAGCCCACTGTGAGGACAACGTGAAACAGACGAATTTGGACAGAGACATGGTTTTGGTTTTGCTTCTCTCCTGTGGCAGACGAACGTCACTCATTATAAAATTCTTTTCCCTCTAAGCTAGAGCTGGTGTAAAGAATCCTCTCAGTCTTCTAGAGAAGAAAAATTACAGTGGAAATAGCAGTATAGTAATGTGGTTTTAGTCTTCATTTTACAGTATCTGTGAGATTAGAAATGGGATAGGGCAAAGGGGATGCGATATACTTTCCCCAACTTTTTTCCTTGGTTCCCTCCTCTTCATCCTTCTGCATTCAAGATAGATGCCACTTCTAGGAGATTTCTCCTTAATTCAAGACTCTGTCAGCTGCCTTTTCCTGTGTAATTTATTACATAGGACTCTGCTTTTCCCAATTATTGTATCTACGTGATATGGTCATTTCTTTGAACTTGTCTGCGTTGCCCACCAGACTGTGCTCTCTGAAGGTTCAGGCTGTGTCTCTCCTGCTCACCGTTGCACAGCTAGAACTGAGAACTGAGCCCGACACTTCCCAGGGACATAACAACCGTTTGCTTAATGAACAATTGAGTGACTGAATGAACGACTCTCCTATGACAGAATTGTTGGTACTGTTGGCCTACCTAACATGTTTCTCTTGGGTGAGATTATCATTCATAGATGATAAAAAATGTGCCTTTCTCTTGTTTAATCACCCAGTAGAGAATTTTTAGGTTAAATCACTTTTTTAGAATAACTCGAACAGCAGGGAGATATGTGATTTAGATCAATTCTATAAACTATCTCCTAATGTCTTGGGGAAATATTCTTTTAAAGTTTGTTCTGTGGAATCTAGTGAGATTTGAGTAAAGTGGGTTCCATGGTTCACTTGGTTTGGAAAACACCATGTACCGGCCTTTTCCTTTGGAATTTCGTCACAGACTTCAGCATTTTAAAGACCCAGTGTTGTTCAGTAAAGAATTCTGTTTAATTTTTTAAAGCCAGAATTTCTCAATTCTTTTTAACCTGAGAATATTCTTCAACATTATATACAAACATTCTACTGTTGCATGGGACACAGTTTAGGAAATAAACCTGTATGCAGATAGGTGCCACTGACTGACTTTAAATTAGAGTCACAGTCACCTGGCAGGAAGGATTTGAAAGGCGTAAAACCAGGAGAAAGGCTGTTGTAGAAATCTGCATGGAAGAGAATGAAGTCTACAGCCAAAGACCTCATAGTGGCCATGAGGAATGAAAATATTTGTACACAAAATTTGACCTTATTACCGAATAGTCTCTTATGAGAGTAACCGAGGTAGTTAGAGAATCAGGGCTCTGCTGTACTTAACTTTTTTATTTTCATTTTTAAGCCAGCATGGTTCCTTAAATGGCTATGTCCATCACTATTTAATGCAGTTGTAATGCCTTGCTTTATGTATAATCATGTTAAAATCAAGGTAATTACAGCCACATAATTCATTATTCTCAAAGCACATGCCCATCTTTTAAGAAGGTTTTTCCGAATTGTTTATGATAATGTACAAATGCCTATATTTGTATAGGGCTTTCCCTGGTAAGTGTGTATATGTGTGTATTATGTGTGTATATTCATTTTCTTAAGATGCGGAGACATAGTACCATAGACTGGGTGGCTAAAACAACAAAAATTTACTCTGTCACAGCTCAGAGGGCAGGGAGTCTGAAATCAAGGTGTCAGCAGGGCCATGTTCCCCCCGCGTCTCTAAATAGAGTCCTTCCTTGCCTCTTTCTAGCTGCTGGCGTGTCCTCCAGTTCATGGTGTCTTTGGCTTGCGGCTCCATCACCTCACTTCTCGCCTCCGTCATCAGGTGCCATTCTCTCTGTGTGTGTCTCTCCCTATGCCTAACTTCCCCTCTTGTTATAAAAACACTTGTTGTATCGGATTAAGGGTCCACCATATTCCAGTATGACCTCATCTTAACTAATGACATCAGCAGTGACTCTAGTTCCCAATAAGGTCAGATCCCATTCTGAGGTACCAGGTGTTAGACCTTCAACATATCCCATCTGGGGACCACAACTCAACCCCTGACAGTGTGTGTATATAAAATATGACAACATATGTACAAAGAAGTTTGCTTCTCAGTTTTGCTAGTGGTTTTTCTGATGCCTGCTTCCATGAACTTACCTAAAGGTAAGTTTCTCTACAAAAAAAAATAGACAGTAAAGCCTGTTCTGATAAGACATTAGAATTTGTCATGGCTGGTCTTCATGCTATAAACCAATTACTTGGCTACCCGAATGTTTTCTTTCATAACGTATTGTCTCACACTGGACTTTAGAATGCAAAACTAATTTTAAAAGGTGATTCTGATTAATGTATACTTCTTGCTCTAGCATTTGTTTATGTCTTATGCTTTAGCTCTCCTTCCCTTTTTCTGAACTAAATGTATTTTCTCTCAGGTTATTTCACCAAATTATTCCAAACTAATTTCATTACATTTTTTGATGGTGGGAGGCTAGGCAGGGTGGCCTTTTTGAAAGCCAAGCTGCACGGACTCTTCCAGATTCATAAATATTAATAATGTGTTACTGGGCCTCTGTATGCTAACACATTATTGTAGAGATCATACAAATAAGGCATTTTATAACTTCATGCAGACCTGAAATAGCAAGAAAATGGGGCAACGGCATTTGGGGGAGTATAATATCTAAATGTTAATATTGTACATTTCTTATTAAGAATAAGAATCTCTCTTCTTCTGATAATAATATTGCCTATTGCATGACAGCGTTTCCTTTTTTAATTTGCACTTTACTTTTATAGCCATTTTGTTCTTTATAAGATAGTTATAAAAGAAAAGAAGCAAGCTGGCATTTTGAAGGAGAGAGTTGGGATTGTGCAGGGCAGAGTTGTTACTCAGTGTGCCCCAACCTTTTGATGAAAATTTCATTTTAGAATAAAAAGAACGGACACTTGCTTTCTAAGAGACTCTGTGTGACCAGGTTATCATTCTTAAGAAATGGATTGAACTGTCTTAGTAGCATTTCATAAAAAATTTAGTTAGCTATAAATGTTTAAGGCTGTTGCAGCCGAAATCATTTGCCTTGTGGGAAAAATGAGGCTGTTTCCTTTTAAGTGTTTTGTTTTCTTTCTGTTCTTTGATATATTAGGCAATGTACACCTTCTTACCTAGCTGTGCCACCAAGGTGTTTAGGTGAACAGACCAAACCCACTTGCAGGACTGAAGAAAGAAATGAGGAAATGTTCGAGATGCCTGATTTTTATGTAGGGGTATGTCTTATTGTTATTTTTCATTTTACAGATTCCACTTTACTTTGGAATGCTAATTTTAATTTCATCTGTAGCAGACCGTTTCTTGCTTTCATTTTCTAAAGGGATTCATTAAGTAAGATTTTTATTATCTCGTGTTACAGTTAGAGAAGTATCTTGGTTGATACTCAGGCCAGAGCTAAAAATAGAGGTCAGTGATGTTCTCTATAATTCTTCCTGTTTTTATTTTTTCAAACTTTTTTTTCATTGTTGTTCAAGTACAGTTCTTACTGTTTTTAAATGGGAAAAAAAGGTAGGCAAGAAAGAAAAGCCAATACTTAAAAGCAGACTACCAGGGACTTCTTTCATTACTAACAAAAAGCTGCCAAGGTTGCCAATTTGCAAATAACTCTTCCTTCTCCTGGAGGGTAACTTGGAATTGTGTGTGTGCATATGGATGTGCGTTGGTGTGTGTAAGGGAGAGAGGGGGTCGGAAGAGAAAGAACCCTGAAGTTAGCAAGTGTCAGAGGGAGAAGAGTATGTGAGGTCAGTGGACAGGGACTGGATTAAACCTATTGCAGACAAGTCCAGCTGCCTGATACTGACTTGCATGGCGGCGAAGGCAGTGGAGGGAATGAACAATGGTCTGATTCCAACTGGCTGAGCAATGTGAAGAAAAGAGAGGTGTGTCTTGGATGATTTGAAGGATTTTGGCTTGAAGAGTAGACTTTTATTGAGATGGGAAGCTTGGAGGAGGATCAAGTTTGGGAGAAATTTCTACAGCTCTTTCCTTTGCCTATATTTCTCTGGCCATGCTGTTTTTTTTTCTAGATTTTGTAGGACACATTAGGAATGCTTCCACCTCACAATCTTTGCATTTTTCTCTTCCTCAGGCCTGGAAGGTTCTTGTCTCACATATCCACTTGGATCCCTTTCTCAATTCCATCAGAGCTCTGTTCAGATGTCACTGGCTCAGAGAGGCCATCCAGCCATGCCTGACATTGCACTACCACCATCTATTAAACACTCACTGTCCCCATTCCTTGCCTTTTAAAAGTAGCTGCAGAATGTTTCTATATACAGTTCATGTGTTCTACATACTTGATATTGTCTAGATTCTCTGTTGTCATTTTTTGTCTGTTTTACTCGTTGCTCAATACCTGAAAGGCTGCTTAGCACCGAATGAAAATATTTTTGTGAAGTCAGGAATGAGTTCACAAATCAGGCTCAAAAGTGTAAGTCATAAATGAAAAGAGGGATGTATTTGAATGTATATAACATTTATTACCTTTTTTTTCCATGAAAATATGCAGTAAAGCAACTGAGAAGATGAACCACAGAAAAAGGAGGAGAAACATGAATTATATTTAACCTAGAAGAATTACCACCCAGAATACATAAGGAATTTCTAAATATCAATAATAAAATAATAAATGGCATTGTAGCAAAAAAACAAAAAAGGATGACAATAGCCATTATTCAGAAAATATATCCTGGTGGCCAACAAACATGAAAAGATGTTCCACATTAGTAATCAGGAAAATAAAAAATAAAACCTCACCGAGAAATCATTTCTGAATAGTAACCAATGTCTAAAAATTTTGACAATAATAAATTTTGGACAGGATGAGAAGCAACACAGCTTTGGGAGTATACAAACACTTTGGAAGTAACTTGGTATTAACTGTGAAATTTGAAGATATACAGGTTTATAGATTAGCAATATCCACCACACACACACACACAGTAGAGAAACTTCTGTGCATGTATATCAGGAAACGTGATCAAGGATGTTCCTAGAATGATGGTAATGGCAAAAAATGGAAAAAAAGAAACCTGTACTTGTTCACCAATGGCAAGCGATAGATATATAGATAGTAGTAGAGATGAATAAGGAGTTCTATACAGCTGTTAAAATAAGTAACATGCATACATATTCATCTCTAAGGGTCAGTTCTGAAAATGAAATGCTCAGGGGAAAAGCAGACAGAAAAATTTACACAAATTATTTCATTTATGTAAGGTCAACATTCATTAATATGTTGGATTGGAATGCATTTACATGTGGTAAAACTTTAGAGAATATCAGGAGAACAGTTAAAACAGATTCAGAATAATGGTCACCAGCAGAGGGAGAGAGAGGGGTTATGACTGGGGAAGGTCATGTTTAATATCTTTAAATATACTTACATGTTCTGCTGTTTAGTTTGAGTGATGGTGAAAATGCACTTGATATTTCATAAACATAATTGTTTTTTAAGTTGTATGTGTCGTTTAATATATTATTTTGTAAGCATGGTTTGTATCACAACTTTTTAAAAGATTTTATTTATTTATTTTTAGATAGAGGGGAAGTGGGGGAGAAAGAGGGGAAGAGAAACATCAGGGTATGGTTGCCTCTTGTGTGTCCCCAACCCGGCATGTGCCCTGCGTGGGAATTGAACCAGCAACCCTTTAGTTCACAGGCTGGTGCTGAATCCACTGAACCACACCAGTCAGGGCTATATTAAATGTAAAAAATAAATACGTAAAAATAGGAAAGTGGGAATGATGTGGAACCAGCAAGCAGAGACAACTCTTTTGAGGAATTCAATGTAAAAATATCACCTTCTATGGAAAATGTTGTCTGACCTCTTAACGTTGGGTTAGGTTCCCTCCTAAGTCTTAGTGTCTTAGGTCTTGCTAAGACACTATAGACCTTCCTCTACTGTGCCTTGTGTTAGTTAAGTTCATGCTAGCTATGGCAGTAGATACTGCCCCTTCTTCTGGCTTAGTAGATTTGCACAATAGATTTGGGATGCTCAGGTAAGGACTGGTAAATCCGGTGTCCTGGATCTTTGCATCTGGTGGTTTTATTATCCTCAGCAAGTGACTTATGGTCTCTGTGAAAGGAGAAAGAACAAGGAACATTGCTCATATGGGAGATTTTCATGGTCAAGGCCTGCACTTCCACCTAAGTACAATTGGCCAGAACTGAATCCCCATGAATCTGGTGTTATCTAGCTGTGTGAACAAATTAAAAAGAGGCAGGTTTTAAATAGCTGGCCAGTCAACCTCTCCTGCATTTTATTCATCTAGTTAAACCTGGTTAAACCAACTATTTATGTTTTCCTCTTGCACATAGAACCCATGCACCAAGGGGGACAATCTAAAGTCCCATTGCTACATTGAGCTCGGAGATTGGTACCTCCAGGTAATATCCCGTCTTCCCCATCACTATTGGATGTGACTTCTTATAGTCTTGCAATCTCTGCTTTAAAAAGACAAGTTGTCTCCCTCCTGCATCTTATTTTACCCAATGTACAGTGGGAAAAGAGGGATAGGGCGACTGTAATAAAAATGCCCATTTGGAAAAAGAGAAGAGTTGAGACATTGTGTTCCCTGGTACATGGCAAGAATAATATCCTGCTGGAGTGTGGGGGTCTCCTTTTACCATTGGTCCCACCCTCTGCATCCCTAGTGCACAGAATCGGGCCCATTGCCTGACTGTACTGTGTCACAGAGTTGAATACATTAATGTATACACTATACATAGTAAGAGCTACATATTATTATTGTTATTATTATATCACAACAAACTTAAGTGCCAAGTTTCTTTGGATTTGGATGGAATCATATAGACCTAGTGTTTTAAGACTAATTATTATTGGGATCATAAGCTATACATGGTGATTTTTTCCTACCATTTGATATATATGTGTGTGTGTGTGTGTGTGCATCTAGGAATATTATTGCCTAATAAATACATTTTATTGTAAACAACACTTTTTAGGGGAACTGTGGGGAGCATTAAGAGATCTGTTGCTTGGACATGTTAGGACATCTTGCTTTAAAGCCCTACAGACATTTTCTCCACCTATGGCACAAAAATCTGTAGCTTTTTGTCTAAAATTCATAGCAAAAACACTGAGAATGATTCCTTAGGTGACTTCTGAACTTTCAGCTTTCATAGGGACATCACAGCTTTTGTGAAGCTGGCGCTTCATCTTGGAAAAGGCCTTGTTTTGGAGCTGAGGAGTAATAGTGAAGGAGACTGCTGTGTACATAGCATTAAACTCTTATGTCTTCATTATGTGAGCATGCAAATTAAGTAGAATGGACTGGTTACAGTTTAGAAATTGTTAAAAGACTTTGCCAAGGCTCCTTTAAGCTTTGGTTGTTTTGCGTTAGTAATCCCAGGTCTGTGTTGATGAACTTGACTCTGGGTAGAAAGACCAGTTGTCTGTAGTGCGGGATAACACGCCTGAGTAGGTGTCGCCAAGGCTGTACAGTGGCATTCTGGGCTCTGTGCTGAGCCCCACTCCACACACGAAGAATGTGCAGCCGGCTCTGTGTTGCTTGTCTTCAACCTGATCTAAAATTAATGAGATCTTCAACTTATAGTCCAGTGTCCATGGTTAGAGACAAGAATCAATTGAATGTCTTTTCTTTGTGAAATGCTATGCTAGTCTCTTTCATAAGCATTTTGTGAATTTATTGCTTCCTCTTTAGCACAGGTGGCAAACACAAGGCCCACGAGTCGAATCTGGCCCTCCTCCTTGTTTTATCCGGCCCGGCACCTTGTTTCTACCCCGGCGGCAGCGCTGAGCTCCTTGCCCCTAGTTAAGGAGTAGTTACATTTACACAGTCCTAAAGTTGCATTCGGCCCTTTGAAGGTAACTGCAAGGCTGATGTGGCCTCCGGTGAAAATGAGTTTGACACCCCTGTAAAATATCTTGGCCACCTTCTCTTAATCTCTTGGCTCCCCCTGGGTTCTCTGTCCTTCACCCAGCTGGGTAACAGAAAGGTTTACTTTCAGCTTGTTCCTGCTGGTTCAATTTCCTGGGGCTTTATCCCTGTTTCTGTTGTCCCAGGAGGTGAGCTAACCCTCAGGTTAATGAAGTTTAAGCTTCAGGGCCCCTTACTTCCATGGAGCCCTTCCAAGCCCATGGATTTTGAATATTGTATAAGGTGACCCCCAGTTGTGTGGTACTCACATCTTGCTTTGCATGGCTATATTATTCCACACTGAACATCTGTAGCCATCATTTCTGATATTTTCCTCTGTCCCTTTCCTGGGAAAATCCAAGACAAAACCAAGAAGTCCTGAACTGAGCTGTTTTTATTCACTGAGTAAGTAGTGTTCTAAACCAAGTTGGCTTTCTGGCTCTGTGACATCATGGCTTAGTGACTATTCTTTGGAATTTTCTAAATTCTAAAAACATGGAAACCTAAAACAAGTTGTTATCTGAAATATAAATATGGTGTTTTGTAATCAGAATTAAAGGGAAAAGATGGACTATGGCATAACTAACTTGATTAATTCTTAATTAATTGAATAAATGGTTTTGCAGAGTTACTGTTTAGCATACTTTTCATTAGGGAGAAAATAAGAAAGAAAACTCAACCTGCAAATAGTTTATAGTTAGGAGAAAGGAAGAGCTAAATACACATACTTTTATGGGGCAACTCTAGAGATGTTGGAGAACTGCCGAGCGCTGGGTGTTGAGCACGGCTCGGAGGATGAATAGAAGAATGGACATGCTTTCCCCCCAGACACAAGGAACATTCTGAGCCGAGACGTTTGATTGAGGAAGCCTGATGGGTTTAAAGTACTTTATGTACTTAACGTGCTGGAGGGCAGGAAGTAGGAAGACAAGTGGCAGGGTGTGAAACTCGGTGTTCAGATGTGGGTAATGTGATTTGCAAATACAATTACAAGGCTGTAGAAACCAGTGTATTGGACAAGTTTAAGTGATAGTAGGACTTAGAGGAGGCATCCCTCTATTTTCTATGCTGAGCCTGAGCTGATAGTAGAACAGGCTGCTTAACCCCCCAAAATGTTTAACGTGATGGAAACATCATTGTCTTGAACATGAGACAAATCCAGGCTGGGATCCTGGCTCTGCTGTTCACTAGGTAAGAGCCTTTGCAGAGCTAACGGTTTATGCGTAATTTGGGATTCTGTGATGAGACCTAGCTCACATGCTTGCTGTAAGTATGGATTAACTCATATATTTACCTAGCATATGGTAGGTACTTAGCCAATGGTATTATTGTTATGATTGCTACTGCAACTACTACTACTATGATCAAGTAAAAGAAGTCAAAAGAAGAGAGAAGGATGTTAAACCATCGTGGAAGCTGGAGGTTATTTGAAAGGTAAATTTCCATAAGTTGCGGTAGCATCAGGAGATTACAGAAGATAGCCAGCTTGGAGAAAGGGCCTCGGAAGGGCACTGTGCTGCTTCTCCGGAAAGTACTCATTTTGGTTGCAATTCTGTATTCTGTGTACTTTAGCAAATCAGTATAAATTTGGTTATATCCTGCAGGAGATTTTTTTCCTAAGCTAAATCTTTTTAGTTGGCACAACAGCTAAATGTGTAGGAGGAAAAGAGAAGAAGGGAAAATGCAATTTTTTCCTTTTTTGATTTAGGGAGAACAAAAACAGCCCTAGGAAAATGTTTAAAGGCATGTCCACCAACTAGAACAAATCAGTGCAAACTATTGTGGCAAAATGTTGAGGTGGCTAAAGAAGCCCAGGCTTACCTACTGTGCACACCCCAGGGTTTGCTTTTCATCAGGAGTGTGTGAGCGACCCAGTTTTCTTAGTAAAATTTATTTAAAATGAGTGAACGGGATGGAATTGGCCAAGTTGACGAAAGAGGTCAAAATTAGAGGGACTGTTCATGCATTCAGTTCTTACTTAGTGTCTGCCCCAGGCAACAACTACTGTGCTAGATGCTGAAAGTGACGCAAAGCAGAGACCTTCCCTGCCATTGGTTTATCAGAAGACACACATTCGAAATGCATTCTGGTGTAGAGCAGGTGGGCTGTACGTGTTGTCAGATGCTGCAGGGTTTCAGACAAGAACTTTCTGAGCTTGTGTCGCTGCTCTGCTCACTGACACCACCCTTGTCAGGTGAGTGCAGGATCATAGTCTCCTACAAAGATTTGGAAATGGACATTTTCCCCTTCTCTTTCTCAACCATCATTTCCTGAAGGTACCTGTTTGGTGTCATGCGGACACACATCCTCCTTTTCTCCTCTGTCCCTCCCATTAATATTTTTTCTCTGACATTTTGACACTTCTGCCAGAGCTGCCTAAGTCTTCAAAACAATGTATCTTCTTCTTGCATCCACTTAATTAGGGTTCCATTTTGCAAGCTGTAAACTGGATTAGCACAGACCTCACTGGAACATCTGGTTGTTTTGTTTAAGAGGAACCTATGAATATACTGTTTTGAAACTACATGTAATCTTGAGATGCAGTTGTCTGGGTCTTTAGCGTTGAAATACACCCCAGGCTTCTCAGCTGCAGGCAGGTGCACAGTTACTATGTTGCCTACAAACACTTTCTTAGTGGAAAGGATGTCTGATTTCCGGGGGTAATCACGACAAAGATTACCCAGTCTTCTTTTGTTGAATTTACTGTCTTGACTTTAATCCCATGTATCAGCAATTCTTCGCAAAGCAAATTTCACCCTGTTTTTATTTATTTATTTATTTATTTATTTATTAGCAGAACCTAGCATGTAGACTATCCTTCTACCATATTTAACACTATGGTAAGAAATTAAATTGCATTCCTCTTATCCTTTTTTCCTCTGTTAACATTCTTTTGACACTAAAAAGGTTGCCCTCAGCTTTTGTTGTTTTTTTTGCTTAACTTTGTAATAACACCAACAAATATTTTTATAGTGCTTTTCTGTGCCAGGTACTATTCTAAACCACTTTCTACTACTGACTCTTTCAATCCTCATGGTAACGTTAGGAGTAGTATTACACGTTAGCATTTCATTGATGAGGAAATTAAGGGCCAGAGACATTAGGTGTTGTCTTTAAGGTCACACACTAAGTGATGGACCTGATGTTTGAACCCATCCATCTGCTCTGCTTCTGGGGTCTGTGCCTTTAACTATTTCACATATTTTGTCCTCAAGCTGGCTTCTAGTACCTTGCTCCGACTTTGGAATGTCCATGACCATACAAGCAATTTTTTTGCTTGTCCATGACCATACAATTTTTTTTAACTTGTGATACTGTAACTGACCTTGAGCGGTAACATTTTTAGCCCAAGACCTAGATCCTGGAAATGGGAGAGCATCTACAAAGAAAACAGAATAAAGGTCCTTTTATCTCATGCAGAACCAGCCTAAGGCAACTTGTATAATAGCTGAAGTATATCTTTGGCATATTTTCACCTTTCTTTCTCTCTTACTTTTTAGCACTCTTTTTGACTTTCATGCTATTTTTTTTTGCTCCACTTTCAGTAACTCGAGCCTTTCTGATTCCTAAGAATGTCCCAAGGTCTTAGTGTAGCTCACCTCAAGTACGTGTTCAGTGGAAAGCAATCTACTCTCCTTCTGATCCTGTAATTCCTCTTCTCAGAAGCCATCCAAAAATCACATTTTGAAATGCAAAAAGTTTTGCATAAGCATATTAATCACAGCTTTCATTTCAATAATAAAAAGTTGGAAACTGCCTAAACGTCCAACATCAGATGAATGCTTAAGGAAATGCATGCAGTGCGGCAGTTGTCTAAATTTCATGCCTCTGCATAAAACATAACCACTAGGTAGACGAGCTTTCAGTGGGATTATTCCTTGGGACATGAGGTTCTCCACTTCCTGGGACGGAGGGTAGATGATTCCATTCTCTCGCCAGGAGAAGCGCCTTCCTTTCCTGAAAGATAAACTTACAGTCACAAAATAAAAAAGGAACCTGGTCCCATTGATTTCAAATAGAGTTCCCCAGGGGATGAAGCTCCATCTCCTTGAACATCAGCCGATCACAGGATGAGGGACGGAATGTAGAAGTAGGGTTGGGCAGCCATTTTCCTGATCTCATTCGCAGTGTCCCCTGGATCAACCTCTTGAGTGAGTTACTTCCACACAGGGCAGTGCTGGCGGAGGGTGTCTGTGGACTACAAGAAGCACCGTGCTATCAATGGAATTGTTATTATTTTTAGATCACAGCGTACCACCTATGCGTGTGGATGTTTCTGCACTACAGATATGCAAACGCAAAGCTGAATGTCTAAGTCTTATGTTAAGCTCTTTCGGATACACCACACTCTTCACTCTTTTATCAACGATATATAAAGAAAAGGCGAAATATAAGGACTAAATGATTGGAAAATAAATTGTAAACCTCAAGTGCATTAAAAATAGAAATGATCAGTAAAGGGAACTAAGCCCCTGAGAGGGCTGAGGCTGCCATCAACTCTAAGTACACTGAGAAGTCTGTTTTCTCTTATCCAGAATGAGCTGCTGCTGTATAGATCTGGCCTTATTACAGCAAACCACAAGTGACTGTCTAAATTATTACGCTAAAATCAATGCTACGCTGCAAATGAACATTGTCTGATGCTGCGTTTTTTCTTGATCATGCAGTGACATTTGCAGATGCGGGATTTGACCACTCCTAGTGTTGTGGAATTTCCCGTTCTCCCCTCCATTGTTCCCATAGTGCTGACGTAACTCGACTGTATCTCTTGTAGTCAGTCGAAAATATGAACCTCACATCACAGGAATTTATGTGTTCTACTAGAAACGGGCATAAATAATTCAGAAGTGGAATTCATGGCAAAATCATGGCCTCCCAATTACTAGTCAAATTATTTTCCTGTAGAGGTGGAAAGAAAGGGCCAATCTCTTTATTTCAGTTCCCAAAGTATGGTCCACAGCAGCGAGGTTCTAGGTCCTAAACAATCATGAGGGCATGGGGACTGCACGAGATGAGAAAATAACATTTGTTGGATGCTTACGATAGACAAGACGCGTTCAAAACGATGCTATTTTCATCTTCTTTACACCCCTGAGCCAGTTGGTTCTTTGTAAATGTTGCCCTTGAAAAAACTGAAATTCATAGACTCTGGAGTAAATAGCTGTAAAGCGTAGGTAGGAGGATGGAGGAGTAAAGGAAGGTTTTATTAAAGAAATGGCCACTGGGTTACTAAATTAAAAGATGAATATGAGTTCCCTGAGTAAACTCATATTTACTTTTTAAAAGGTACCTATTTACTTTTGAGTAAAGAGGGGGAGGGCACGGCATTTGCAGAGACTCTGCAGTGGGTGGATACTTAAAAAATAGGAAAAGTCAGGCACAAGGACAGAGTGTGGGACAATACACAGAAGCCGAGACTGAGGAGGTGCTAGACCAGGCAGCGCTTTTCTACCCTTGTTTTAGGACTTTGGCTTCATTCTCCGCGCAGTGGGAAAGCCATTGAGAAGCTTTAATGGAGGGCTTCAATAGGAGCAGAGGTACTTTTTCAGTACAATATTATAGTTGCGGTAGGGAGTACCTGTCAGTGTGGTCCCAGGAAAGGCTCCCAGTTTAGTAATTTGGGGGAAATGCAATGGTAGTTTAGGTGGAGTGGCTCTGAAAGAGATGGAGACAGGTAGACGGTGGAGGGGTGCTAGGGAATATCCAGGAGGATCTGACTTTTAAACATGGGAGCGTTTGTTTACCAGCATGGGATTCGGAATATAGACTGCGTCTTTGGTTCGGGACTTGTTTGCCACACCTGTGAAATGTAGCAAAAGAAATGTGCAAAGGCAGTGGGCCGTGTGCATCTGGACTCTAGAAGAGAAATCTAGGTCTATAGATTTGGGGGTGGGCCTGGCCAGACCTCCCAGGGTGAAGAACCAGACAGTTAATAGGTACATTGAGAAGAACAATCCTGCAAGGAAAAAGTAGAAGCCAGATCGGAGGGAAAGGAGCAGATACTGTTTTTGAAAAGAAAATGAAATTGAGGTTTCCAAATATAGAAAGGGGCAAGTAGTATCAAATGCTGTAAGAGCTTGTCAGAGATGAGGAAGAAAACATTTTTACCAGTTTTTAGGAACATGGAGGGTCCTAGAAAGAGTCAATTCAGAGGCAAAGGCAAGCTGGGAAGGGGTTGAAGAGTAAAGGTTGGATGAGAATATAGAGAAGTACAGACAATTTTCTTAAAAATTATGAATGGAAGGAGGGAGGGAAGAAGGTGGGGGGAGGGAGAGAGAGAAGGTAAGGTGGTCAAAAAGGGGAAAAAGCTGAATAAAGGGAGGGAAGCATGTTCTGAGCAGAAAGAACAAAAACTGAAATGGCCTTGAGGCAGGAGAATGCTTGGGATGCTTGCAGAGGAGCAAGAAGGGCGGAATGACTGGAGCTGAGTGAGCAGGATTATTAGATTTTACACCGCAATCTAAGTGTGATGAGGGTGCTTTGGGAGCTCTTGAGCAAAGATGCCACATCTGATTTTCACCGGATTATCGCATCAGACTGCCTTTCAGAGAATAGGCTGTAAAGGAGGCAGGGATGGAAGGGCTGGGGATGGGATTAATTAGAAGACTGTTGAGTTAACATTAAGATGATGTTTATTTAACACCGACTATTTGAACGGGTAGCTGTAGCCCAAGCTAGAGACGTTGGTTGTTTGAACGTGGGTAAGAGAGAAGTGGTTGGACTTGAAATATAATTTGTTAATGGATCGAATGTCAGTATGAGAAGAAGATTGGAGTCAGGGGTGATTTCAAGATTTTTAGCTTGAGCAATCAGGTGGCTTGAGAGCACTAGAGAAGGAACAGCTTTGAAGAGGGGGAGCAGTGAGAATTCAGTGCTGAAGTGGTTAAGGGAATGATCATTTTATTTATAGGATTCTTATGAGAATAATTGAAGTAATGAATGTGGAGGACTTCGCAAAGAACCGTAAACACTTATCAAATGTTTGTTGTTGTTATCATCATTATTATTGCTATTATCGACAATAGTAAAAAGCAGTAACCTGATTTGGTGGGCGTGAAACTGTTTTATTATTGGCCTGCTCTTTGAACAATTTATTTATTTAATCTCAGTCTCTTTCTGTCTGAGATTTTTCAAGGTGAGTATCAGATGAGGAATTGAATAGAAGGTCTATAAAATCCCAATCAGTTGTTAACAACTTAGGATTCTATGAATTGACTGGTTAGTGATACCGCAATGCTCTTTTTACTTTATTGATATTTTCCTTTTGAAAACAAGCCACTCTCAAAGCAGATTGAGTATATTTTTATAAGCATTATGACTTATTTTAGGCTATTGTAAGGCATTAAAAATATTTAAAGAAAATTAGCAAAAATCATCTCTCCCCGTAAAATCAGCCATTACTGGAAAAAAAAAAGCCTTTCTAGAGGTGAGGAAACACATCAACACATCAGTTATTCCCACCCCCAATATGTACTCAGCTATTTTGAAATCTTTGGTCTCCATTGTAAGATTTTAGAAAATTGGATACAAACTTGGAGGACTGAGGAGAGGAGAGCTTAGGGAGTTTGAGATTTAATTACTTCTTTTAAAAAGTAAACTTCAGTCAATTAAGGAGCCCTGATTTGTCTTCCATTATTAAATTAACTGGATCGTGCAATAAAATATCAGTGCGGTCTGCAACGCTCCCCGGGACAGCCACTGCAGTGTTAATTATTTATGGTGCCAAACCTCTCCAGATAACCACTCCTATCGATGTAATAGAGGGAAAAAATCTCAAGAACTGTTCCACCTCTGCTTTTCCTCTGACATCAGGAATGCTGTTTTTTTTCAGTTCTCTGCTCTCATGATCTCCCTGTCTCAAGGTTTCATCCGTAGGTTCATGCAGCAATATCAGCATCTATTAGTGATTCTTAGGACAGAAATGATGAATATCAACTGGTTCCGGTGACCAAGTGTGAATGATGTGGGGGGCCGAAGAGCCCTTGGTTCAAAGATGCAAAGACAGCTGGCACTGAAACACACCCCTCTGCTGCTGCTGATCTGTCACCCAGTGCTGGAAGGTGCTGAGGATGAAGTCTTGTGGCGTCACTGTGGGATGCTGTGGATGCACAGATGGGTCCTCACTCCTAACCCCTGGAGACATCTTTCCTGTATTCTGATGTGTTCCTTCCAAGTGGCTGAGGCCACTCCACACATAAGCTCTCAGTGGCCTCTAACAAGTACTGCAATTGTAGGGACAGGTGCAGCTCTCTTTGCTATTCAGATGGAGAAATGAAGGCACGGTGGTATAGTTATAAAAGTAGCCCTTTTAGTGCTAAGTTGCCAAATAATGAGTCTGGCTTTCTTTATTGAATGCCTGCTATTAGGCAGACATGGGCGGAGCTGATTTGGTTTCCCCTGCCCCCACCTACACAGGTATTTTGGTGGCAGGCAGGGCTGCTCACCAGAGCATCAGCTGCGTCAGCTTTCACCATGAACCCAGCGGGCACTGCCGGTTTTGGAGTTCTGCCATCATGCTCTGCCTTATTTTCCTCACGACTGTGACTTTCCCCAGCTCCTGCCCTGGACAGGTCAGGACTGCTGTGAGCATTCTGCCAACTAATGGCTGGTTATTAGCTCACTTCCCCCAGAGCCTCAGCAGGGAAGGCTGACCTGTGTGGCTCTATCTGAACCATGGATTTTCTTTCTTCCATTGAGCTGCAGCCCCGACTTTCCTAAAGGTCTCTCTGTAGCTGTGATCCCTACTTTGACATACCAACATATCACTTCCTGCTAAGCAGCCTCATACAACCCTTTAAGGAAGTATTTTATAGTTGAGAAACTTGACAGTGAGGGAATAGCTTACTTGCTCAAGGTCACATAGCTGGTGTTTGAGTGTGAATTCTGATCTACATTCCACTTCCTGTTCTGTGCTCTGTCCATCCTGTTGTACTTGACTCGTTCCGAATTCCAGCTGCTCTTGTATGAATGACTAGCATTCACATTTCACTCACACGTTATGTTCTTAGAGCAAGTGAATAATATGATCTTGAACTTCACTATTTTCAGTTAGTGCTTTATTTCACCTTTCCTCAGGTTTAATGAAATATTACTTTGCTTCCTAGGGGGTTATGTGTAATTAGCCAATATACCTGACTGTCTATTTAAAGGTGGCCAGATACCATATGTAGGGTGTGGTATTCCATTGCATTACCCCAGTGAGAATTCACTTTCTCCAAGAGGTGCTTGTTGTTCTGAGTGAGAGGAGATTCTTACCCTGAGTCCTACCGAACCACACCAAGTCTAGTCCTGAAATAATTGTGTAGGACTAGACTTAGTTATCTCCTCATTTTCTGAAGCATTTGTTCCAAAAGGGTGATCTCATTTGAGGCTGGCACAGCACGTTTTCATAGGATCAAGACTATACATGGTAGCACTGACCTGTGTGGCTCAGTTGGTTGGGCGTTGTCCTGCAAAGTGAAAGGCTGGTGGTTCGATTCCCCTCAGGGCACATACCTGGGTCGCAGGTCTGATCCCTGAGTGAGTAGCAACCACTCAGTGTTTCTCCCTCACATGGTTGTTTCTCTCCCTCGTTTTCTCCCTCCCTTTCCTTTTCTCTAAAAATAAACAAAATCTTTAAAAAAAAAAGAAAGATAGAAGGTAAAAAAAAAAAAAGATCTGTGAGGGCAAAGCCAGCTCAAGGGGAAAGCTTAAGCTATTTATATCACCACTTTATTTGTAAATAGTCATTTGTTTGGGTAGCTAGGACCGATGTGCATGGAGACCGTTTTTATGTAGCACAATCTGCCAGATCCTTGGTAACAGTGTTTTCATCTCCCCACCTCCCCCAAGGATTACTGGATTGAGAGGAGGCAACTGAAGCCTCAAATCAAATTTCACATTTTGTGTGAAGAGTGTCAGTCTTTTATAGGATTTCTTCATTACAAACATACTAGATTATCCTTGAGAAATACAGGGATGTCTAAAGATTCAGACATAACATCCTAGTAGTTATTTACACAACTTTGTGAAATTGATTAAGAGATTCTTCTGAGGTAGAAAGCAGGCGTGTTAATGGTGAAGGAGAAGGCAGAGGAAGTGTCACGAGCTCATGTCCGTGATGGAGTCTTTCCCATGAGTCATCTGGGCAACTGCTCAGCCAGCTGCCTGCTGAGCAGCCCGGCACCAAGGAATAGACAAGAGTCACACACAGTAACTATGCTGTTCACTCAAAGTAGATACATTAATATCCTACTCACACTCTAACAATCTAAGAGAAATATAACAAACATACACAGCAATCAGTGGGGAACAATGAACCCAAGTCCCAGAGTCTCAGTCTACAGGTCTGGGAGACAGCATGGCAGGCAAGGGAGATGTCAGCATCTTGCAAGGAAGATCCCCTTGGGAGCCAGGTGGGCAGCAGGGCAGACAAAGTCCTCAGTCCAGCAGAGCAGAGCCTCTAGTGGCTGATGCCAAGAAAGATCAGCGTGGCGTGGAGCAGCACTCTGGTGTGTGGGGCTCGGCTGTCTCAGCAGTGGTCTGGAGCCTGCCTCAAGTTATACCTTGGAAGTGGTAGACTCAACCCTTCTGGGTCTTTTGATAAATGTTTTGGCACACCTGCTGGTAAGTGTGGAATTCCCCGGGATCTTATCTATGGGTGGCCCTGCTCTGCAGATAGGGCTGTTCTGATCACAAGTGCTAGTATCTTGGTAAGTCTCCTTGCCCAAATGTTTTCAAACACTTACTAGATGTGTTTCCTAATGGGAGAAAACAGTAGGTCATTCTTTTTATTTCAGGTGCTTCCTATAAGTTGGTCTTACTTTTAAGATGAAAAGAAAGAGAAGTTCTCAGGGGCCTTCAAAGCCTTTGTGGCAGGCTTTGCCTTCTGGCTCAGTAAGAGACACCAGAAACCAACTGTTAATTGAAGTCAGTCAATTTCTTTTACTAGAACAAGCACCGAATGCTTTGCCTATTGATTGCTTTGTTAAAATTGTGACAGAATAATTAGTTACCAAGTAGCCATTCTAAGTAAACTAGAATCCTATTCTTTCATTCCTTGGAAAGGTCAGCTGTCCTGTGCTTTTCGAAAATGTGCCAGTGTTGCGTCTGTGCCGACTTGGTTTCACGAGAAAATACTGTTTCATTTAACAGAAAATGCTGAACACTACCCACTTTGGAGGTATTAAATTTTATAAATTGAATATATAAAATTATATATTGATATAAAAACTATTTTATATACTGAAAATATGATTTTTTATGTATTGCCACTTACCAGGATGAAGCTGGACAAACATGAAGTATATATATATTCAAAAAAGCCTTACTTAATAAGAAGTGACATTAGTTTAAATACAAATCATTGTATTTAGAAATTTTCTATATTTGTCTGAGCTGGGCCAAATTTCTCAATTCTTAGCAACAGGAAACAAAAACAACAAGAAAGTTTTTTCTCATATTTCAGATACGGGAGGGCTGGGGTATGTCTTTCTGAAATACGTTTCCACCAGATGGATCCACACAGGGCCTCAGCTGGTCAAAGCAGTAGAGAGGAGGAGAAGGGCGGAGTTACTTCTCTACCGCCTTTGACATCTTTGCCTCAATAAACCGGTGGGGAGTTTTGCACCTGAATTTATGCATCTTGCAAAGTAATACACTTTAATAATCCCTGTAGGCAGCTAACTTTCTCCATGCAGTAGATAATTCTGCTTACTTATGATCTTGAAAGAACCATATTTATAATCTTGCTTAGAGTGAAACAGACTGCCAGTTTACACATAGGGTAGAATAATTGTGTGTATCCAACTCAGCTTCTCTTGAGGTGCTGTGGTGATCAGCTCAATCATTTTGTTGGGTAAACTCTCTGGAAGGTACTTGGAAAGAACCTGTGAGCCCACTGCAGGCTGTGACTTGCAGAGTTTTTTGTTCAAGTGACCAAGAAGAGTGAGTAAATGATTCACGGGTACACAGCCTTCGGGAGTGGTTCTCACTTTTGAGAAACCTGGTTCAATGCCCGTTAACCATAAATCTCATGTATTGCTTTCTCATAGGATTCCTTTAGGGTTGGTCTTATTCTTCAATATGTTGCCTTTTGGGAAACCTAAGTATAATTTCTTCTTACACAGAGCCTCAATGTCTAGTCTGCTGCTAAATCATAGTGAACTTGTGTTTTTAGCAGAATCGGCTCCTGTTGTAAGCACAGGTAGTATCTCAACCAAGAGAAAGACACTGGCATGAGAAGACTCAACAGCTATTGAACATCCTGGAACACACATTGGTGCCCATAGACTCTGTGTTCTACTTCCTCTGGACATCAGCCACCTTCAGTAACTGCAAATGGGGAACTTGGGGTCAATGTCTCACCACGGGACACCCCAGTGGGACTGGGGGAGGGCGGGTGCAGTTGCTTGAGATTTTTTAAATTCATATTATAAAGTATTTCCAACATACCAAAACTGGAGAGATGAAGTACTCATCACTCTTTTAATAGTTTTTTATACTTTGCCAATTTCATTTCATCTTCTCTCCCACTTAGAATATTTCTTTTACTAAAATATTTTAAGGCAAATCCCAGATATCATGTTATTTCACCTATGTATATTTCAGTAATTTACATGAGTTTTCAAATTACTAGTCTTTTATGTTGAGGTTTCTTTTAATGTCTTTACCCACTGTGGAAGCTCATCTCTTGTTATAGGTAACATGTCTCCCTGTATCTTCTGTAATAGTAATCACCTCTCTGGTCTGGACTGACCATTCATAAAACCCTAACAGTTTTAACCAAATCTGCCAATTTACCAAGAGAGAAAATTGAGGTTCAGAGGAGTAAAATGTGTTTGCCAGATAAAACAGAACTGGCAGAGCCAAGGGATTGAACCAAGAGTTCATCTCTAATGTTTTCCTCTCATACGATGCTGTCAATCTACAGTAGGAAAGGCTTTAGCCACAGATGCAATGCCCCACTTTGTGGAAGGTTGTCTTAAAATGCACATTATTACCCTGCGCTGGCCCTTTACAGATCTCCCATGTGTCTAGGTTAGTAGAGCTGTTTAGTAAGTTGATACCTTTGATCAGGTAAACAGGATAACATTGTAAAGATGATAAAGAATGAAGGGTGGAGAATGTGAATTTCATTAGAAAAAGGAGCATGATGGGTCTGGGGAAATTAGTATTGGGAGTGAGACAGAGGGACAAGTGACTGGCAATATTTAAGTGACTCTGGGTTCCAGAAAGACAGAGTGTATCAAAGACACACACTCTTTTTTTTAAGTCTCTCATTATTTCTCTGTGACCAGGATGTAATGATTTTTCAGAAGTTGCACAAATGTTTTCCTGTGGAGTGGCTTTCCTTGCTGCTCTAATCACCAGTGGGTGTGAGGGGAGAGAAAGGGGCAATTTTTCATCGTGTTAGTTTGCCCACTGGAACAGACCTGACCCAGCAGTGGGCTTGGGGGCAGCAGGAGTGTTAGGTGTGGATCGGCTGTAGAAGACCATGGCAGGGGCAGCGTGCGCCTACACACCGGCTCACATTTAATACTGCGGTTCTGACACACACATTAGGTTTTCTGCAAGAGCAACTTTTTCTTTCTTCTCTTTTCTTTTTTTTTTTTTTACAATTCAAAACCAATTAAGTGACGATGATCATTCTGGCGTGCACAGCTCGGAGTGCCTGGTGGCTTTCTGCCGTTCCTGATAACTGCATTATTTCTGCAGGGTTGTGCTGCTGCCACATGAAAGCGGCGCTGGTTTTCAACTTTGGCTGCACATCGGAATTACTTGGGGGCTTCTCAAGATGTGGATACTGAGGGCTGGTACTTTTAAAATAACACCCCACTGTAGGCGACAAGCCCCACTGGCTGCAACCACTGGGTGAAGTGTTGATGGGTGGCTTTATATCGTTGGGATCAGGCTGGAAGCCCTGAGCTAACTGGTTGGTCTTAGCAGCGCCACTAGCAGACCAGCGAGACCGGAAGTAAACAGCTCCGTCCACGAACCATCCCTGCAAGAAACATAGCACCTGAAACTAAGTGAGCATCTCGTGGTTTTCAGGAAATACAGAGGATAGAGGAACCTTGTAAACACAGCAGAAAATAATCAGACAGTCAGAATGTGGGTCACGGTACAGGGAATATGTCCCGATTTATCCAGCAAATCATAACACAGGGGACAGAGAGAAAGAGACTATTGTAGTATAGTGAGAATTAAGTGATCTAACAACCAAAAGTAACATGTAATCCTTTCCTGGATAATCCAAACAAACTAAACTTTAGAACAATATGGGGAAGTTTCAATAAGAAATAGCTATTACATTTTATTAAGGAGCTTGTTAACATCGTGTTAACCTTTATAATTGTATTAAGACTGGTAGTTACATTAAAAATCAGAATTTTATACAGAAGTACTTATGAATGAAATAATGTGATGTGGAATTTTTTAAAAAATCATCCAAAATCTAAAATCTGGGGCATCCATAAAATAAGAATGTCAAATTTGATAATTTTTGAAGCTGTGTGATGGAGTCATATTCTCTATAGGTTCAAAAAATTCCAAAATATAACCTTAAAAAAGAATAAACTACAGTCCACCAGGATGAGAATTTCTGGGCAGAGGAGCCCAGGCATTTGTTTCTGGGTTTTTGTTTTGTTCTGTTGATGCTCCAGAGGTATTTCTATCACACAGTCAAGGTTGGCAAAGAATGGGAGCGGTTTCCTGAGTGAAACTATTTAGATCTAGGACACAAAGATTTTTGTAATAAGACCATGAGGCTCAGCAGTGTTTCTTCTTTGTTTTCCAGGATTATAAATATCAGTACATTTTGTGAAACTGAATTGTGTGCTCTCAAGGAGACCTCGCTGATGCGAACCTTGAGGTTTAATACATGTTATACAAATGTGTAAGAGTTGCGGATATTTATTTATACATCAGAGTTGCATCAGAGTTTATATACATAAAATCAGAAGTAATTATATTTAATTAAAAGTAGTTATTCAATATACTTATACATAGTAATGAATGTAATTAAATATGCATATGTGTGTATGTAGATATGCTTATACAAATGTGCATGCATACTGCTGTTATGTACAATGAATATAATATAAAGTAATAATTTATAATATATAATATACAATTTCATATACAACACATAGTACACAGCATTATATATAATATACAGTATTGTATATAATATATATTTTATATGTACAAAATAACACATCAAAAAAAACTTCAGAAGGAAAGGAGAATGATTTTTGCAGACTTTTTTTTGTGCATGTGTGGCAGTTTTAAGTTACTAGTGTTTAAAAACAGTACTTTCTATTGAACACAAGTTGACTAAAAATCTGTCACAGAATTTTGAGACCTAGTAAAACAAAACATAGTGAGAGAAAAAACAGTACACAGTATTATATATAATATATAATAAACACTTCAATATATAGTATCATATACAGTATAGTATAATCACAGCAGCCATAAGTGCTGAATTTTTGCATGGTCTCAATTTCAGATGTTCCATTCTATTATTATAGTACATGGTGCAGTTTTGGGTTCAGAGGAAGCCCATCACTGTAGTTGTTTCTGATTGACAGCAGGTTTCCCTAAAGGTTCACTGGTTTCTCCGCCTGTTTTGGGCACACCCATTTGTGCTCCTGTTGTGTTTCCCATCCTGCCTCTCTCACGACCAGTCACCTCCACTATTTCTTCATAGTCAGAACTCTGCGCCTCAAAGGGGTGTGAGGGAGACAAATACTAATGGGAAGACTACAATAAAAATTTAAAAAATTAAATATGAAAACAATTTTTAAAGCATACAGTACTTGACTACCATATATTTTGGACTGTAAGATGCACCCTCCCCCAATTTGGGAGGAATATGGTTGTTAATGCTGTTGTTGAGTTCTGTTTACATTCACATTGGTGAAATATTATGTTACTTATGTTATTAAATATTATACCACATTTTTTGCTTCAAAAATTTTTTCCTATTTTCCTCTTCTAACACCTAGGTGCTTCTTATGGTCTGAAAAAATACAGTATTTAGTCAGAAGTACTGACCTCTTTTTCCTTAGGTGGTCAAATAATAAATGACAACAGCCAACATAGTGCTAGCCATCAAAATTATACCTATTTTTTGTCAGATTGGCAAACAATCTATTTTTTGGTTTCCTGCAGAATTTCAGGAATTGGTTATGTGTGCCACAAAGTAAAAAGGGTTGAAAATTGCTGCTCTCCGTAGAAAGGGCCTGAGCTGTATCAGCTTTGAAGCATTGGAAGGACCAGCCTGGCTGCCTGGCTGCCTGCCTGCCTGTCTTTGGGGACGTGGTTGACATGGGCTTGTTTTTCCTGAGGTTTTTCTCAACAGTTGTTGCATCTGATAATATTCCTTTAGCAACTTTTTAAAAGAAAACATTGCATTGGGTTTTCCGACCCTCTGGGAGACAAGGTGTCAGGTTGGAAAGTAGGATGGGCTGATCAATGAAGCCCTGTCTGAAGGTAAGAAGATTCAGTGCTGCATCTGCCTCTAACTCCCTCCCTGATCTTGGGGGTGCTGTGTGCTTCCTCTTTGGCAAAATATGGCAGCTGTAAAAGCCTATGTACCTGATTGGGTCATTGTAATGACAAAGGGAGGTCATGGAAAAAGTTCTAGACCCTCTGTGGGGTTACCTCATTGTCCATTGTAGATGCATCCACAAGATACCTTAGGTTTAGAGCACAAACCTGTAAGTCTAATGGCACCATTCAAGCATGCATTTTTAACTTCTCTGAAATTTTATCTTCTCATATGAAAATAGGTAGTACCAGTAGCGCTTGGGTACTTCAGAGAGAGTTTGAGAGAAGGAGCAGATTTATCACAGATATGTCCATCTCTGAATGTCCTGGCACAGGCTGAGCTGACTGTGGAGAAGCCTGTTATCATGCAGAAATGCAGGAAACCTACGGTTCTTTGAAAGTTTAGAATTTCAGAACCTATTTGCAGCAAAATAAAATTGATCTGAAGCCGGTTGATGGATGGCTAAAAGGAAAGTCAGCTCTTTGCTCTTTTAAAAAGATTCAAGTGGCATTGTCAGCGTGGCTTGGAGTTCACGGGATTCCGTGCTTGATGCCCAGTCACACGGATGATAACATCGCGCTGAAGTCGTGGCTGTGACAGATGGAAGGCGTCTCATTAGTCTTGGTTTCAACTTCCCTCAAACTGTGTTTGCAACAGGTTCTCATAAAAAAAATTCCTTTAGGACTACCCTGATTCAGGATAGTTCCAGGAAGAACACCTTGAAAATAGGTCCTGAGTTCAAGTACAAACCTAGTCAAAGCTGTCATGGTGTCTCGCTCAGGCTGCTAAAATTGGCTTCTGACGAGCCCCCTGCATTGCCTCTTGCTCCCTGGTAGTCAGGTCTCCACACAGGAGTCAGTGATCTTCTAAAAAGATAGCTCTTTCAAGAATATAATTTCAACGCAAAGCCGTCTGGTGGTTTTCAGTCACAATCAAAGGCAATGCAAATGCCTTGTGGTGCCTGGCAGACCTAGGCATGATCAGCCCAATCAAGTCTCTTTAAGCTTGTCTCTTACTACTGTGCCTTTGCTTGCTTCACTGTGATCACGCGGGCTTCCTTGCCTTTTGCTGTGTGCCTCAGGGCCTTTGCACTTTCTGTCACCTCTGCTGTACACTGTTCTCCTCCCCCAGATCTTTGCCTGATCAACTCACTTCATTTAAGTGTCTCCTCAAATGCCCCCTCCCCAGAGGGTCCCCTGATCCCTCACATTCTTGTCACTCTCTGTCCCTCCATCATGCTTCCCTTTTTTCTTCATCTGAGGTCATATTTCTTGGTTTTTCTTTCTAGAATATAAGCTCCCTAGATTAGGGACATTGCCTTTTTTTTTTTTTTGCTGTGTCCCCATGCCTGTATCCATATCCAGGAGTGATCAGGTTTTTCAAGAGTATTTGTTGAATGAATAAACACAGGAGAGCTGTAGTGAGGGTCAAATATGCCTGGTGTCAAATCAAAACGGTATCAGTGGCCAGTTACTGGAATATGAAGCATTTCTCTGCATCTTGCTAGGCCTTCATCTGCATGTTTTAAAATGTGTCCAGTGCTCCCTTCTTCATAGGTTGTTAGGAGAATTAAGTGAAGTAATAGGTGGTAAAGCCTGCCACAGAGTGGGCGGCCCACGGACATTCCCTTGGCCTGAATCTATGTAGCTGTTTGTGGGCACTGCCTGCAAAGTGGACTAGAATCAGGGTTTTGTTTGGTTTTTGCCAGTGGTGGTTTATCTTTTTGTGACAGGATGATGTGGAACTCACGGGGCTGGTGGAGGCCCTAAGAGGGTTGTAGGCCATGAGTCTGACAACCGCTGGGCTGTGTCCATGCAAAGTGGGAAACAGGTAAATGGAAACACAGATGTCCTTGTGCCTCTGGGTTCCCAGCTGGGGATCTTGTCTGCAGTCAGAGAAGGCTCTTGTGGGTTTCTTCTGGGATGTTGTGGAAGGCGCCAGGTGTGTCCTATTTGCATTTAGATGCCCAGGCCTCTGTGCTGGAAAGGATGGGTAAGAAACACTGACTTCCCTGCTTGAGGAAGCATTAGACCATAGAAAGGATTGGACAGAGTGTGTCCCTCACACTTATGTTCTGTCAGGCTTGTTTTCAAAGTCCAGGTCCCACCCCACCTCCCTTTGTTTCCCTTCATTTCTATTATGAGACCACTTCTAAAGTCCCTGGAGCCCTGCCAGGTGAATGCAGTACTCAAAGTCCGTCTACTGGGTGTCTGGTCTCAGACAAAGTAATCAGAGTTAGAGCAAGACAGAGAACAGCTTACATATAATAGCGCTCATTAAGATAATGTAAACACTTACATAATACTTAGGAGGTGCCAGGACTCTTTCAAGAACTTTTCATCTATCAATTCATTGTCTTCACAGCAGCCCAGTTAGGGAAATAGCTATTATTAGCCCTGCTTACATGTGAGGAAACCCTGAGGCCCAGGGAGTACACATCCAAGGTCACAGAGCTGGGCAGGGGCAGAGCAGGGCTCCAAGTTCAGGCAGTCTGGATCCCAGGCTTGTGTGCCATGTGGTGGTGGGGAATGGGGGGTGGGCCACCATCCTTCTTGTCCCCAAACATCCTCCCTCTCCTACTCTCTGTGATGGGCTAAACTCCGGGAGACAGAATCATATCAGTCTCAGTCACGAGAAGCAGTGTGAATGCAGGATTGGTTAAAACTTGATCAGAACTACC
Source organism: Artibeus jamaicensis (assembly GCF_021234435.1). NCBI lineage: Eukaryota > Metazoa > Chordata > Mammalia > Chiroptera > Phyllostomidae > Artibeus > Artibeus jamaicensis. The sequence continues at coordinate 13,105,626 of NW_026522056.1, read as the reverse complement.
ACCCTGGAAATCTCAACATCTAAAATGTGAGCACTTTTGTGGCTTAAAATTGCTTTGCTTATTTCTCTTTCCAGAAACCTTCCCACTCTCCTTGTCCAGTGCCACCACGGGGCTTGCCCTACCTCTCCGTCTGTCTGCATGCTGTCATCCTTGCTCTCTGCTGGGGCCCAGCCCCCCCTGGGGTCCAGGGTAAGCCCGCTGGCTCTCTGAAGTCGGCCAGCCTCTCCCTGGTCACCGTTCACATACACTGTGCGTTGGCAGATTTTGGAGAGTTAATTTTTGCTCTCGCTCTCATCTGCATTTATCTTCTTTTCCTCAAGTGGATTGCCAGGCCAGGTAGGATGTGGAGTGGACCGTTTTTGCCTTTTATGACTCCTTCCTCTGTCCCTGTTGTAGACCTCGACATCTAGTCAATGCTAAATGATTGCTGTGAAGCTGAAGGATCAGCCCAAGGTCACAGACATTCATTGTTGCCTGGCTCATTGCTTCTACATAGATGGGAACGATAAGAATAGCAGCAGCTAATGTTTGAGGAGAGTTAACTGTGTGGTGTGATTCAGGGCTTCACATATTTAATTCTCCCAACAAGCCCAAGCACCACTCTGATGAACTTCACTTTACCCACAGGCAGACTGCCTCGGGCAGACGGAAGGCCTCGTTCACGACTCTGAAAACAGAGAGTGTGCAGGAGCAGTTGCTCTGGAGAGCTGTGACTGAGGAAGTGGGATCGCAGTTCCCAAAACTGCAGGCTGGCTTTCGTAACTGAAGCGTTATTCTTACTGCATGTATTTTCTTGACACACCCAAAGGAAGCCGCCTCTGCTGGGACGTCAGAGCCATTTCTCGTTCGTACTCCAATGGGACATTTGGGCCGAGTGGAGAGCTCTGCTGTGGACTGTCTGTTTGTTCTTGGCAGATTATGAAGGACGTCTGAGTCTGAGTTTGCTCATATGCAGAGTGAGGGTCATTATGACAACCTCTCATGGTTGTGGTGGAGGCTGTGTGAGCTGCTGTGTGTGGACGAAGGACTTGGCGGTGAGAATCCTTGGGGTGCTCACTCCATCAGCTTTGGCTGCTGTCCAGTACTGGCTTCACCTTAAAATCCCCAATAAGCCACAGGTTTGAGATGAGTCAGAATCCTTGGGTTGGTGAAGTGTTCTCCTGCTACAGATTGCCGGCTTTTTCTTGTGCCACACAACATTGGAAATGCTTGTTCAAAGCTCAGAAAGGTTTTTTAAAAAACATTCTGGAAAGGCTGGCGTTTCGTACAATGTTGTAAGACATTTATAGTTATGGAGCCAAAATTTCCACTGTAATCAGAAAAGCAGTTGCTTTTAAACTTCTGATCCAATTTAGTCATTATGGATGAGTTAAAATGTAGGCCATTTAAATTGGATTTGGAAGATAAAGAAAGAGTCTGTCCTACTACAGTGAAAAGCGACTAGGAGAGGAGGTAGTTTGACGGAGCCGAAACAGCGGCTGACAAGGAGCCAGAGAGGCCTGAGTTCCTGGCTTGTATTTGCATGAAGCTGAAACAGCCTTCAGGCAAATCAGTAAGGATCTCGGTTTGCTAGTCTATAAAATGAGAGGCTGTGTTTGTGAACAGATCTTTCAACATAGGTAAGATTCTACCATGTAGATAACTGAAAATGGCATATGTTACCTATAGTCCTCAGGGAACAAAGTATCCTCTCGCTAGTGCAATACTCTTTTTTTGGAGTGGATTACCCAGTATGAACAATCGTAACCCAAGAAAATATGTCAGCACCTGAGTGAGTAAGACAAACTAGGTATACCTGGGAATCTCGTAATGTCCTAGGGTCAATGCTATGTCCTGGGAAGGCATCACCATGCTAGTTACAAGAGTTTTTTGATGAGTCATTATAAGCAGAGGATTTACTGGGGTCCATCTATGGGATTTTTAAATGGTCATAGTGTTATGAAAGTCTTCTCAAGCACTTTATGCACTGACAAATCTTGGAAAATAGTTTATTGGTTGACAAAACTCTTTAAACCTAAGTTTTCAAATATAAAAACTAAATTTGGGTTAGCTGGCTTGTTTACTTTTTCTTGGCATTCTTTGTTTCTTCATATCCTTTCCGTGTAGGTGTGAAGCCACATTTTGCGCTGATTGTCTGTTTTTTTTTTTTAAGATTTTATTTATTTATTTTTAGAGAAGGGGAAGGGAGGGACGAAGGGGAAGGGAGGGACAAAGAGCCGGAGAGAAACAATGATGTGTGGTTGCCTCTTGGGTGCCCCCTACTGGGGACCTGGCCTGCAACCCAGGCATGTGCACTGACTGGGAATCAAACCAGTGACCCTTTGGTTCACAGGCTGGCACACAATTCCCTGAGCCACACCAACCAGGGCTGATTGTCTTTATAGAATGTATAAAGTTTTACAAAGTCAGCTTTTGAGCAGTAACATTTTATACTTTCTGTTACCAACCACCTGCAAAAGATAGGTCAAGTATGAACAGACGGATTGGCGCTTTCTTGGACTCATTCATGTTCTAAAGTGCCTCCTGGGGTACAATAGACATGCCCCTGAGGGTTGTGAAAATGAAATTCTTAAAAATCGAATGCAATTTTTCCAGTGACTTCAGAGATGGTTTAGAAATTCAGAGATGGTTCATCTTCATTTGTGATTGGTTTTCAATTAGCAATGGTTCCTGCCAGTCGAAGTCTAAATCTCAGAGTTCCCTTTCATCCCTGTGTTGGTAACGATATGTACATAAATTAGAGCAAGTCAGAGGACCTTTATACTGCATTGTCATGGTGTGTGGGTGGGGAAGCAGCGGGCCATAGTGGAGACACCTCTGCCATCCCAGAGTCGGGCATCTTTGAGCAAGGCCTTTTTTGCCTCCTCTGGCACCATTTCTCATGTGTCATGATGACCTCTGTGGGTCCTATCTGGCTCCAGTAATCCACAGAGAGCTGAGTGGGAAAGGAAACTTTCAGTTAAATAGTAATCCCTTGATGTTTTATTTTAGAAATAAAAATATTAAGGTGGATTATACCTCTCTATAAGTGAATAATGGACTCTATCCATTATTTGTGTTTCTATGTAGCTTTTTTTTTTTGACTTGTACATCCCATTCTGGCTGGATTAGCTTGAGAATCCTTGGGAGGCTTATTCAGCATAGATAGATTTATCCACTCTTTATTCTGGATAAAGAAGAGGAAATATTTTAAGGTAGAGCTGACATGGAACATTAATTTGATTGAAGCTTTTCTGTGTGGGGAGTGATCGTAGCATCTTCATTGCCAAAATGGAGAGAGATTAGCATGGATTAGATTATCCCATGTATAAAGGTTGTACAAATTGATAGCTATTATTTGTAGACTAGGCTGATCTTTACAGTTACTGGCATGACTTCTTAAGCAAATAGTCATGATTTCTTTCATGTGGTTTACATGTGGCCACAAGAGGAGCACATATCCCTTGTTACCAAAGCCTTGTGTCTCCCAGCGGGGTCTTGGCAGAGACTCAAAAACACAAGATGCGTATGTACAATATTAAGGGGATGGCACTGGTCATCTGGAACTCTGTCTGCTGAGACAGCGCACACTGCCAAAGTCAGAGGAGTTCCTGAAACAGATGTTCAGGCGGGATGGCTAGAATACTGTCAAAATGTGGTCTAGAATAATTATGAACATAATCCTAAAAAGGTAGCCAAGATATGGGTCTGAATTATAGCCAGTCATGGGATTATTATTTAATTCCAGTTCAGCTTGTGTTTCTTGCCAAGTATGTGCCAGACCCTCTGAAATGAATCTGGCTTTTGCCAGAGGTACTTAGCAACTATATTTTAAGCCTAAATTCCAAAAAAAGTTGAAGAAGAAATTGCTTTCTGATGGGAGTAAGTTATATTTCAAGCAGCCTCTGAAGTCCTACCTTTTCCAGGAGGGACTTCTGCGGACTGAGTGGAAGACAGGAGCGGTCTTCTCCACTGAACCCACTCAGTGGCTCTGGTCCCACCAGGGACTCTCTCCTGAGGTTTGTTACAGCAGTTGGTGTGTGCTGTCAGTGAGAAAATGGCAGACAGTGTGCATCGCATTCTCAAAGTGGTGATAACTCAAACGAGGGTGACCACTATTATTTATGGCTGGTGATGTTCAGTGAAAAGAAACTTTATGTGTCGGTCCACAAGGCATCATAACCACACTGTTAAAATGGAGACAAAATCAGCACATACATTTGCAAATCCTTTGTGAGATTATGTTTTTTACCCCAACAGTGTTTCATAAACAAACAGCGAACTTTTTGAGTTAACTTACCAGAGACGATATTTTCCTGGGGAAATATTAGGTAAAAACATCCGCAAAATACTCAGAGTCCAACAATCCCAAGACAAATATTTGTTTTCCCTTAGCCGCTGGAATGGACCTCAGCTGGAAACATTGGCTAGAAGTGAATATTTGGAAGCTCTGAGACCCTCTATAAATGCCACGCAGTAGCTCACTTGTAGCTCTAATCTGAGGCCAAAATACCCTCAAAGGGGCACTGGTGTGGAAAAGTTGTTTTCAGGCACAAAGCAAACAACAGCCCATGAAGAGCTGCATAGCTTTTCAGTCAGGCAACTTACCCCTGGGTGTGTTTTTCTCAGCCAAGGAGTGTGGCAATTTAGTTTCAAAAGTAATAAACCCCTGAAAGAACAAGAGGAGACATGTGGAAGGACTGAAATGTTTATTATTAAATGGCCCCACTAAATCGTCATGGACTGTAGGGCTTGGGTAAATATATTAAATTATAGACTCCATTGCATTGTTAGGGCATCACTGCCGTCATAATTGCTAATAATGCTACTCAGAATGGTAGTGGATAACACTTACCGAGTGCTTGATATATGCTAGTCAGTGTGCTAAGTACCTTCAGTATGTATTCCCGTGAGAAATACGAATGAAACCTATTTGAGGTAGATGCTAGAATTATTTTTGTTTTGCAGATAAAGAAACTGCTGTGTAGATGGGTGATTTATGTTGTTCAAGGCAATAAAATTACTAAGTGGTAGAATTTGGATTCAAACCCAGATATTGTGATTCTAGAGCTCATGCTGTTCACTCATCACCACAGCACACTGCCTACTGGGGACCTTGGGACATCTATTCAGGAGACTGCATTTTAAGGTTTCTTGGTTTAATTTACCCTGAGGGCTAAAGGAAGTAAAGAGTTTTTATAAACTTACTATCATAAAATGAACTATTCTAAACTATTTTTCAGGAGAGATACTAAATACTTGTTGTTGAGGAAATCATGGTGAAATTTTTATTCTTAGGAGCTGATAGCTGCACCCTTCAGATTTCATGAAGTGCCGATTTTGTGTCTGTGCACACGTGGCTTGGTGTGCCAAAGTTGGCTAAGGTGAGGATAAATGCTATTGTTATTGAAATGGACCCCTTTCCCCTACTACTCAACTTGTGCTTTTGGGAATTAGTAGAATGTCAACACTTTTAGGTATGTATTAGGGCTTTTAGTTGAAGGTAACAAAATATGCATGGGACTGTTAATCAGAAAAAGAGTGTAATAACAGATATTAATAAAATTCCAGAATCTTTGGGAGGCGCCAGTGAGCTTGATTGTGGGGCTGCACAGACCTGCCCTTAGACTTCTCTCTCACCAAATGGCTTGTCAGGACCAGTGATGTCAGAGATCAGCCTCCTGACCCTGAGGGAGCGGATGCCTCCCCACCTGTGTGGTGCACGGGGTACAGGCTTAGATACGTCACTGTAGTTTTTCCCTTGGCCACAAGCTGTGAGACCTGGTCAGGACATCTCCCCTCTCACTCAAAACATCCTTTAGGACTAGATATGAAGTTCATGTTTCGGATTGGAAAAAATAACTCTTCACAGTTTCTTACATTTCCGTATAATGTGAGAAATCAGAAGGCTTCCTATATTCTGAAAATATTAATTTAAAGCCTACTGTATGCTAAGGAATTTTCATGAAGTTTGGAAGTTTGGGGTTGAGGAAGAAGAAGGGAAGCAAAATGAGTAAGGCTGCCTCCTTAAGCTTTTGAAAGGAATTGCATTTTATTTTTGCTCACAGACATAAAATCGAAGTGTATGATGCATGCTACATATGTTTGGGCTAGGCCCAGGGTCTATGAAGGAAGGTTTGGTATCATGGGGGCTTCTATGTCAGTAGTAAGAAGAATAGCCCCATAAATTATGATGTGAGTGTCTTTTTCTGTCACACCAGAAAAGAAGTCCATTGCATTTTCTAAGATGGCTTTGATCACACTTATTTTAATGCCAAGCAAATTGATGAGGCATAGACTGTCGTTCTGGTGGTGGGCCTTCAAATGTTGATCATCTCTGTCCTGGTGAAGTTACAGACATTATTGGATCGGACTGACTTTAAATACACCACACATCTAATGTCAGCTTTCTGTGTCCTTCGGTCAACGGCTGACCTACTCCCCACATTGATTTGTTTTATCTAAGAGAATAGGCGTGGCACAGCTAGAGAAATGCACAAAGAATCATCTGTGGATTTATTACAAACAAAGAATAAAACCAGAAAGTGGCAATGTTTATTTAAAAAATGTTAATCATGTTAAAAATTGTCATACACTTTTCTAAGTAGAGAATAGTCAACTTAGTCAAGTTGACTAAGTCAACTATTAAGTCAACTAAGTCAACTTAAACTTTGGTGCATGTTTGGCAGATATGGCAATAATATTTTTATCTTGACAATATGTGAATTTCTGGTGTTTTAACGGCAGAGGTACTGGTTGAATTCATATTTTCCAGTAATAAAGGTGGCAACATCATCCACAGTAGCCAGCATGTAGTGAGCCCTGACCATATGCCAGGGAGTATTTCATCACTTCACATACATTATACTCATGTAATTCTCACAGTGGACCTGCTATGTAGAAACATATTGTATGGGTTCCTGTTTTACATATGAGGAAAGTGAGACATGAAGACTTTGAGGAACTTAGACAAATTTACACAGCTTGTTAGTGAGACAGTCAGATTTTGGGTCCAGGTAGTTAGATTGCAAAACTTGAGCTCTTAGCTTTGATTCTAGCCAATCTTACTAAGGAGAGTTACTAAGCAAGTCAAATTTTCTTAGCATATACGTTTAGATGATAAAAACTAGTAAAAGGAAGAAAAGATAGAAAGGGAAAGACAAACATTACCTACCACTGAAAAAGAGCTCTGTTAACATTTTAAGTGATATATATTTAGCACCTCACCCCCCACCACCTTTGACCCAAGCACGAAATTCAGATAATATATATTATTATGTTGTTTTTAACAGTTTTTAAGTTAATATATTTTGATAAGTTTCCCATTGTATTATTTTATGTTTTTAATGGCTATATTAAGGCATGGAAGTTTCATATTTTTATGTACCCCCTATTATTGAGTACTTAGATTATTTTTTACTTCTTGCTTTTAGAAAGCAGGGTTTTAAATAAAATCATAAACACTGCTAGGGAATAGCATCAAGCATGTATAATTTATTAAAGATTAAAATACAAATATAACTCCAACTCCAAATGATTAATTTATGTTTTCCCTTTGAGACTTGTTTGTTTTCCTTTAATCATATCTACCTACTCATATACTCCTTAAAATTTTAATTTAGATTTGGGAAGGTTGACGAGAAAGAGAGTCTTTCAGTCTGAGGTTCCATTCATTATTCAGAGTCAGATTCAATAAAGGACTCAGCTTTGACAAATTCCTCAGTTGGCTCGGCTGCTGTTGACAGGACTCATCACTTAACATGTACATCTCTAGTTGCCTAGGAAAATACTGGGCATATGATTTCGTGTTGTGCTAAAATTAGGATCTATAGTATTTTCACTAAGACACACTATTCTTTTTTTTCTTGTTGTTACTGTCCTTATTTATAGAGTCTATTTAAAATTTTTCATTTCGATTTACAGTTTACCTTCAATATTATTTTGTATTAGTTTCAGGTATACAGCGTAGTGGTTAGATCACCATATACCTTACAAATTGCTCCCCCCATACTTCCTGTGCCCACCCAGGCATTGTACGTAGTTATTACAATATTATCGACCATGTCGAGAGCTGCTGTTCTTGAGCAGAATCTTCTCCCATGTTTTCATTATAGATGTGTTATCTTTGTGAAAACCTGGTACCATCAAACTTTTATTTTTCAGTCTCTCAGTGATGCTCCCTATCCAGCGATTCTGAATATCTCCACAATGCTGAGTATTGTTCTTCGCGATGAGTTGCAGTAACATTTTCATGAAAGCCCTTAGTGTAATATCGAGTACTAGTTTTAAGAATAGGCATTTTGCCGTCCCATGGACCTACAGTGCCAGCTTGAAGCTGCTGCTTTCAAGCTCTGTAATTTGGGACAAGTAACTCAACCTCTCTAACCTTTAGTTTCTTACCTATACAATGAAGCGGTTATTGCATTACAAGAAATAAGTCATATATAGTATCTGAATTCTAGCAAACTTTCTGTTAATATTAGTTTGCACTGTCATTATAAAGTACATTTCATTCTTCCAATAAATATGGAATGTTGGTTTTTATGTGTGGAATCTAAGCAACTCTCTCTGAATAGTTGCTAATTAATCAAAAATACAGGATTTACTGGTGGGGTTGGTGACAGGAGACTTACTATATACAGAATTATGATAAATCATCTGGAGGTTTTGTCCATGATAATGACAGCAAAATAATGAAATTCCTCTGGTACTTTCATGTATTTTAAAGACTTATTTTATGACTAGCATGCCCATAATTTTTCAAGAACACTTTCTATTATTTTACGTGTGATTATTAAAGAAATTATGGAACTTACTACTGGCAGTTACTTAACTTTATTAATTTTGATAATAATTACAAGCTCAAGGGCATCAAAAGCACAGTTCTATGTATCGTTTCAGAGATTCCCCAGAGGGAACACTTTCTCCCATGCGAGCATCATGATTTGATTCCAGAATTATATTCCCCATTGACCCGAAAGGTTTATATCTCTGTATTGACACAGCAGCAATGTATGGTTCCTCTATCCTGGCCTGACCCCAGCATCCCTACACTGACTTCTTCCGTAAAACCTTATTAACAGTTGGGCTGGTTCCTAGGAGGACGTTTTTAGTAAAGACAAAACTGTCAACACCTTATTAGAGTGAAATAGAGCTTTTTGGTCAGTGTGTGTGTGTGTGTGTGTGTTTTGAATAGATAGGCTACTTGTGGAAATCAGAGCCTAAACTATTGGGAAAAGCATGCATACAGTTATAGATATTTTCAGTAATAGAGAAGTGAAAGATAATGTATAATCTGCCTGAAACCATTATTTCTTAGCACTTACCAACCCTGGGGATAGAGTACAATTAAATGATATTTCAAAAAACATAATGAAAGAGAAACCCATTTGAAAAGCTATTATAATTTAACAAAAGTAAGATAAAACATCGACAGATGTGGGGGATTCTTTCCGAACAGGCACATTCAAAGGTAATTTCTTCTAAGCCCAAGTCTTGCTAGTGCTGCCGCTCTGTGCAGTTAGACCCCTGGGCTCCCAGGAAGAGTCCTGGGCCAGAAGCGGGGGGTGCACGTTCTATTTGGGCCCAGTCTCAGCTTCGCCGATAGTTTTTACTTTCAGCAAAACAAAAACCAAACCAAACTACCTAACCGCTCAGGCTTCAGATTCTCATCTATAAAATGAAGAGTTTGTATTGGGTGGGCTTCACCACAGCGCTGTGAGGGCATAACTTGCACAGGCAAATCTCCCTGCATGTGTTTTGCAGCTTGCTGTCCGGGGAGGACTCCAGCCTGGGGGAAAAGAGTATGTTAAAACTGTGGAGAGTTCTTGTGGAGGTGGGGCTCTGAGATGTATTTGCAAAGCAGAGTGTAGAGTAATGCCTCGTAGAAGAGCTGATACTACTTACAACATGTACACATGTGTGTCAGTTTGAATTGCCGTGTTCAGATTAATGTTCGCAGAAGTGATTTCTACATTGCCATCAAGAAGCAGTATGCCTGAAACCTATCCTGTGCCCTCTTGAGTTCAAAGAATAACATTCTTTTATTCCATTACTTAAAAAAAATGTTTAAATAAACCTCTTATCTTCTCAAATGCCCTGTCATGTTTCCCTGTAGAGTGGCCCCAAGCATCCTGGGAGTAAAGCACTTTATCCTTCTGTACTGTTGTAGGAAAATGTCTTCTTTGAGAGTCGTCAAGTTTTGTAGTGCATCTTACGGTGTCACCCAAGCACCCCTTGTGGTGTTAGACCACACTGGAGAGATGCCTGAATCTGCAGGGTTTGTTGTGACCTTCAGGTAATACATGCCTTTGAATCTGTTAGGGGGTGTTTGAAGGTACAATGGTAAAAATGACACATCACTTATTTTTTTAACTTTCAAAACCAACTCAGTAGAAATATTTTAATGCCATTTTTACAGATGACGACATGGAGTGCAAAGAAGTTAACTTGGCCAAAGGTAAGGGCAGGCATGCCTCATCTATGTTTTGAGTCCACTTTATTGGATAGTATGTTTTTTAGAAACTGAACGAGTGTGGTCACACTGTGCGGGGCAAGCCTATCGGCGCCACTTCCCCATTTGGCTCCGATGAAGGTGTGTGGTCATACTGTGTGGGGCAAGCCTATTGGTGCTACTCCCCCAGTGGGCTCCGATGATGGTTAGCAGGATTGTTTGAAGTCATCAAGTACTTTCTAAAGAAAAGATATACATTTTGTTGTTGGCAGAGTTATGAGTGATCACATTTAAATATTCTGTGGACTATGAATGGACCCTAGCATCATACATTGAGATGATTTTGTCTTTCTGCTAATTTGTGAAGAATTACTTCTAGCAGTATGTTGTCGGTCAGATAAGATATTAGATGGTGAGACTGTAGATGTTGATGATATAAATTTAATGTTACATTTGCAATGTTTTTCACTTAATGGATTTTTATTAATATGCTGGATAAATCATTTACTTGATTAGTCATTGACGTTAAAAAAGACATAACAGACACAATACTCATGCACACTTAATAGGCCACAGTATGGTAATCATAACTTTCATATGCACTGGGAAACCAAAAATTCCGTGTGCGTGACTTTATTGTGATACTCGTGTTACTGAGGTAGTCCGGCACCAAAGGCGCGGTATATCCAAGGTGTGCCTGTGTACGCAAAAGCATGAGAGTAGCTCTGGAACAAATGATCGTTTTCATACTACATTGGGTTGCTGTAACAATACAAATATGGAGATTTCTAAAATTTTCACTGTGACTGTTCAGAAAGCACTATATTTTTACATTTTCCTATTTTTCCGTTGTGAGCACACTGGCCTGGAATCAAGAGTGCTTGGTTCTCTTCCTGACATCTCCACCTCTCTAGGCCTCAGGTTCTTGGACTCTTAGAGTGAGAAGGCTGTGTTAGAAAGTGGGAAAATCTTTAACATCCCTTCTTAGTTCATATACTTTATGGAGTTTTCCCACATGCTTTATAAAGTGTCTTGGAGTTACCTGGCCCTTTGCATCGGAGGAAAAAGTAGTCAGTAGATTTTTAAACTTGTTACATGAAGTAAAAAGTGCAGGTGGAGACCAGAGGTTCTGTTTTCTTTTTGTTGAAGCAGGTTGTTCCTGTATTCACAGCACATTTGGGAATTGTCACAGAGCAGGAGCTCCTGCAGGCCAGCCTGGTAGTGGGTCGTCCTGGGGAAGCGCAGACCAGTGGCTGGTACCTGCTGCCACCTTAAATATCACACAGCTGCCCCAGAGAGCCACCACACATTGTGCCTGTGTGTATGTGTGTGTGTGGGGGGGGGCATTAGGGAGTACTAGGGGGTGCCCATGGCAGAATGGTAAATATGAATGTGATCTTAGAAGGCAAATTGAACTCCTTTACTTTAGAGTTGGGGCTCAAGGAAGTAGGGAAAGTTGTCCAAGTTTGTAATTTTGGTGTGAAAGTCTAAGATGGAATTCAGGTCTCCTGACTGCTGATCTGACTCTCCTTATTCATGCTAAGTGTCTTGGGATTTACCCCATTTTGTTTCAATTTCTATGGTGCTTCTGGATTATAATGCCGTTAAGAATATGGTCACTTAGTGAACGTATGTTGATCACCTGTCATATACAACATGAAATGCCTCTTCTTTGTTTTCTATCATATCAACATAAAGCACTTGAAAAGTGGATTCAAGGCCAGACAGTAAGGATCAACAGTGAAATATTAAGATCATTTCACACTATAGTATCATTTTTAAGGAGTTAAATAGTTACTGCTCAAGAATTATTTAACATAGCTACCACATACAAGTAAAAGACAATAAACATACAGGTAGCTGTAAGTGACTACCTTTTGGATTCTACAGGGTTTGTGTTAGGTGAGTCTTATTTAACATAGTTATGATGCAGTAAAGGACATATGCTATCTACTAATAAGCATTACAGTGATTATAAATTGGGAAAGTTGCTGATGCAAGTATGAAAGAGTGAGTAAAACAAATGAGCTCAATGAACAAAGAATCAAAAGGAACTTAAAGAATCAAAAAGAAAGAATGTATGGACCCTAAAAGTATTCAAGTGCAGAGAAATTATCACAAACAAGAAACATAAAGACTAGTGATAGAGGAGAGTTACCAGCTTATCAATAGATCAGATCTGAAGTTTGAAAATCACTCTCTAAACTCCATAAAAACTAATAATTGTGCTAATAATCTTGGTGTTGATAATTATAATCTGGGTATGCGGATTACCTACCTGATTTTATGCAAATCAGTTAACCCTTCTGAACATTGAATTCATCATCTGTGAAGGAATTGGATTAGAATACATTTCTTTGGCTCTGGCTGGTGTGGCTCAGTGGATTGAGTGTGGGTTTGAGAACCAAAGGGTCACCAGTTCAATTCCCAGTCTAGGGCACATATCTGGGTTCTGGGCCAGGTCCCTATTAGGGGGCACACGAGAGGTAACAACACAATGGTGTTTCTTTCTTTCTCTTTCTCCTTCCTTTCCCCTCTCTCTAAAAAGAAATAAATAAAATCTTTTTAAAAACTTTAAAAAAAGAATGTATTTCTTGGCTTAAATAAGCACTGTTGGACAATGAATCTCACAATATCTACAGCTCTGTCAGGGGGGGAAATAATGATGATATTTTATGTCAGTGAATAGTTTTGTTTCTTAGAGTTAAGTGATAGTCATGCTTTTTTTTCCAGTCATTTGCCAATACTCCCCATTGATTAAAATTATACAATAAATATCTAGGGCTAGGACATGTGAAGGAGCTGTGGGGACAGTCCACCCCTGCCTACAAATTTTGTAAGTCTGAAGGGGACAGGAGTAACAAAGCAACTTGCCTACCTGGTTGACGATGGAACCTGTGGGAGGAGCAGATCCCATGCTTCTCAGCCCAGAGCTCTTTTCTCCTATAAGAAAGGTGGTAAATATGTTTTCTTTTTCATGCCAACTCAGACTAGTTGGTGGGGTCTGGCTCCTGAGAAATATCATGGACGAAGACCCACAACTACAGAAAAAACTGCTGCTCTGGATTCTTGCTGTTTTGTGAACAGCATAGGGGCGGAGCACATACTATGTTCTCTTCTCAAGGATCTTCTTTATATATGTTTCTTGAGGCTAAACTTTCTATATTTTTTCTGCCTTCCACAAAACTGAAGTAATATGTCTCAGTGAACCAAACTTAGATTTGATCAATAGAAAACATTAATTGTCAGTATTTGACTTCCATTGTTTTTTTTTTATAGTTTTTAAAAACATTTATTTCTAAACTTGTTAAATGTGGCCTGTCAAAGCTGCCAGGGCAGGGCCAAGTTCTGAGTACAGGATGGCTCTACTTTGCCCTTCATTGTGAGGTTGTGGAATACAGTAGGAGAGGAAAGGAAGAGATCCCGTCTTTTGTGGTTCTGTTACAAAACAGGGCCAAGGCTGGTACGATACACTATTACCGAAAGGACCCCCCACTAGGTTCACTTGTCCGCCACCAGAGGAAAGATGTCTTTCAATGCCAGAGATTTGTGAAAAGGAAAGGAAATGTTCATTTAAAGCTATACAGACTTAAAGTAGTGACTTAATGTCTTCATTAAAATTTCAGTCCTTTAGGATGCCCATAGATGCACACAGTCCTTCCTTCCCCCCCTGTCCTAAACTGGGTACCGTATCTCAGGAAAAGAAGTAGAAGTCCGTGATTCAGGCTCCCCACACCATCAACTGTGTCATTGGCCAGGATCTCCAGCTAATCCAAAGCCATGTGGCACCTTCTCATGGCTCATCAACAAGAGTCTTTTCACCCTTTATTTCCAGGCAAAGTCTCTCCTACTTTCTAAGCCATGTGGCCAAGGGAGCACCCCCAAAGCCATGTGGTACTCACTCTTGCAAAGCTGCAGAGGTCTCCACTCTGCCAAAACTGCATGGTTCTCCCCCTCTACTGCCACAGCCACAGCCACGTGGTCCTGCCTTCACTGGTTGCTGTGTCTGGGTTTAAATCCCTATGCCACTCTTCCTCTGCACCCCCATTTCCGACTCCTCCTACAATCAGTTACACCTGCCAGCAGTCCTGTATTATTCCAAGTTTACTGGGCTACCATAGTGAGTCTGGGCAGGTGTGGCCCCATGTCATGGAGCCAGTCTTCTCCAAGCTCTCAGACAGGTGCTATAACCAGAGGGAGCTGCCCCCCAGTTATATCTTGGGTAGGATTCCTTTTTATTCCTCTGGCCACAGCTATTTAACATAATCTATGCAACCATTTAAAGGTTATAGATATGTTAAATTACCATGCCAGTGGTTAGCTGCAAAGCTGTTGCTGTACAAAACAGCTCTGCATGTTCCTGCTCCATGTGTCCTTTCCCTCAACTCACACCTGTGGGGGGAAGGGGTGAAGACATCTTATATGTCTTTCTAATATTTCCTGGACACCTGGAGTTCTGGACCCCATTCCAAATCTCTGTGTGCCCCCCCACCCCGGTCTACACACTGTTTCAGTTCTACCAGCTTAAATCTAATTTCTGGTAGCCTGTTTTATACTCTGATATGGACTCTCTGATGTTTGATGTAGAAAGAAGCTTCCTCCCACTGCTGACATGCCTGGCTCCTTGGACTGCTTCAGGAGAGACAAAAGAAGCATGCCTGAAATCACCAGTGGCCATGTTGGCTCTTGCCCTTCCCTCTCTATAGCTTTGCAGGATTTTGGAATAAAAATGGTAGATGCTTTGGAACTGATTGTATGATTTTTTTTCATTCATTAGGATCTTTGCTTTCATCCCCATCATCTGGGAATTTTATGAAAAAAAAATACAATGCTCTTTTAAGGAACTAGAGTTTAACCATAGAACACATTTATTAAATAAAGTATTCTTTTGGAACTGTTCAAATACTAGTCAGATTTGAGTTCAAATGGGATGTAATGCCCGTGTCTGGATATGTTTAGTTATTTTCTAGTCCAAATTCTTGTTTTACAAATGAAGCAATTAAAACCCAGTGCCTATGGGGATTAAGTGAATTGTTTAATGGTAGATGTCAAAAGAAACAGAATAGGAAAAAGAATCCAGAACTCACTAATTTTTTTGTGTAGTGCATTTAATCTCACACTATGCTACCAGCACCAGTTTTAGAATTTATTTTTAAACTCATTATGTAGGTATTAAAAGATGGTTTGGTTCATAGGCTAGTAAAAATATAATACTAATGTTTATTTTGAGGTTTAGCAAATCAGTACCATTCTAAAATTTTAGTTTTTTTTTCTTTAAACCTCTAATGGATATCAATGGATAAGTCCATAGTCTGGACTTATCTGTTTTATTTTCAGCCATAGAGGAATTTGGAACATGCCAAACATTTGCGGTGAGACCGCTACAACTCCCAGTCCAGTAGGAAACCTAGACTGGGAAGCCACCTTGACAGTGACTTCTGGTTTCACAGAAAGCAGGAGTTTCTAGTGAACAAGAAAATGTACAGCAATGAGATTTTAAATAATTTTTATTGGTACTCTATTACGGTTGCCTCGATTTGCCCCCTTTGTCCTCCTCTACCCATGCCCTGTTCCTGCAGTCACTTCCCACACTGTTGTCCCTGACCATGGGTCATTCATATGTGTTCTTTGACTAGTTCTTTCGCCTTCTTTCCACAATGATCCCCATTCCCCCCAATCACTGTCAGTCTGTTCCATATTTCCATGCCTGTGGTTCTGTTCTGTTCATTAGATTCTTCTTATAGGTTAGATCATATGGTACTTGCCTTTTACCAACTGGCTTACTTCACTCAGCATAATATTCTCCAGTTCCATCCATGTTCTCACAAAAGGTAGCTGGTGCGCCCACTGTGGAAAACAATCTGGAATCTCCTCAAAAAATTAAAAATGGAACTGCCTTTTGACCCAGCCATTCTGCTGCTGGGAATATACTCGAAGGCTCCTGAATCACCAACTCAAAGGAACTTGTGCACATTGCAGCACTATATACCATGGCCACATGCTGGAAACAGCCTGAGAGCCCATCAGCAAATGAGTGGAACAACTGTGGTATGTTTACACAAAGGGGTACGATGCAGCAGAGAGAATGAAGGAACAGCCGTGAGATTTTTAACAGCTCTGCTCATGTTTCAGATTCTCATTGCCCTTCTAAGTCACAGGCTTCTGTTCACAGATAGTCTGAATATATATTTGCACATACACACACACACATATATATAAATACATTATACATAAACCATATATATACATGTGTAATAGTTTATACACACTTTAAATATTTCATATATAGTTTAACTATTCAGTGAATAACATAACTAATCATATTTGTATTAGGCAAGCATGTGTTAACAAGCAATACCCCTAACTAGTACTCATAGGGGAGTACTCTAGCTATTATAACAAGGCTTTTGGCAACAAAAGCACTCAAGTTCTGTTTCTTAAAAAGTGAGGATTAGGTGTTCTTGAAGTAGAAAAG
Source organism: Artibeus jamaicensis (assembly GCF_021234435.1). Taxonomy (NCBI): domain Eukaryota; kingdom Metazoa; phylum Chordata; class Mammalia; order Chiroptera; family Phyllostomidae; genus Artibeus; species Artibeus jamaicensis. The sequence continues at coordinate 13,088,719 of NW_026522056.1, read as the reverse complement.
AAAAACAAAACTATTCTTTGCAGATGGAGGGGACAGTGAAATGGTTCACTAGCAGAGTCACTTTTATGGAAATTCGACTGTATTTAAACACAATTGTAGTGTTTAAACATGATCAGAGGCCTTGTAGGATGATATTTTAAACGCTGGATTAGAACACCAGATGGAATGGATTCTCGGCGAAATGGAAAACTTGCTGAATTGAAAAGGGGCCTTACTCAGAAACGCTTGATTTTCTAACATGAGTCCCCCAAATCATTAGTAACTAGTTTAAAACACTGGATATGGTCATGTAGGATACATTTTATATAAGGATAAAAACTGTTTGAAAGGAGGTAAAGGGATTAGGCAAAGAACATATGTGAAGGACATGGGGATAGTATGGAAGTAGGGGAGTGGCTGCGTGGAGGGAGGCGGAGGGAGAAATAATTGGAACAACTGTGGCAGCATAAATGATAAAGCATAAAAATTGATAGCATATCTGAATTTGTTAAGACTAAACATGAAGTGTGAATTTCCCTTGGAAAAACTTTAGCTATTATTGAGGTTATTTAAGCTGGGACTCTATTGCAAGTAATCTTAGTGAACTCTCCCAAAGCATTGCATGGAACATTTACCGAAGAAATAGCCTTAAAAACAAAAGAACAAAACAAAGTTATACCCATCATTCTTCTATTCCTTGTAATACAGTCCATGGGCTGAGAGGAATACGCTTATTTTCTGTGTGCACAGTTTGGGGGTAATGCTGCTTTTTTTTTAACCTCACCATCTGTCAGGATGTAACTTTTATTACTTTTCAGTACCACTTTTTAACAGCAACTTTTTTCTTTTTCTTCCTTCCCTCCTATGATTTCTTTCTTTTTTCTCACCTGCTTTTTCTTTCTTTAATGAGAATGTATTCTTTTGACCTCTAGGATGTCAGTTGTTTTTGTGTTTCTCTGGTTCTTCATAATACAGTCTTTGGAGGTTTAAACACACAACATAAATAGAATCTTTGGTCATTTCTCAGCAAAACGGCGTGGTTTGCATTACTTTCTTCATAGAATTATTTATAGGGTAAATATTTCCAGATGCCCCAAATCTCTTTGTTATATTTAGTATCAAAAACAACAGTTCCTTCTTTTTTTCTCCATAGTAATATGATTGTGTCCTGGGATAGATCCCATTCATAGTGCTGTGAGAGCAGAAGTTTCATAAACCAAAGATAAGTGACTTTAACTCAGTTTGATTCAATAAATGGTTATTGAGCACTTACTATGTCCAGGATGCTGCTGGCTATTGTGAATGATACATGATTACTCTGATCAAGGAATTTGCAACTTAGTATAAAAGAAACTATGCAAATAAATATCCAACCCTAAGATGACTGCTATAGTATAAAATAAACAAAGATTTAGGAACACAATAGGTGAGCAAAAGAAATAGAATAGTAAAGCTGAGGATATTTTATTTGTCAGTGTTTTATTTTAGTTGTGTATAGTTTTGAGACATATCAAATAATGCCCTTTTACTTCAGAGTTCTTGTTACTTTGATGTAATGTACATTATAGTCATAGTTAATGTGTAGATTATTTCAATTAGTGAATGGCTTATGGAAAGGTAACAACCTTCTGGTAGAGTCTTCCTCTCAAAGAGATTTATGGATTTGAATCTCTAACACTAAATTAGAGTTTGATGTTTTATTCCAGTTTTCAAATAGCCACTTGATCATGTCCCGCAGGCAAATCCTTGCTGTAGATCCAGGGGAGGGAGCCCTCTTAGGATAAGCTGTGGCAGAGCAAGAGATAAGACTTCCTGGATCAGTTTTCGAAAGTGACAGATTTATTCCCTGAACAAGACAGAATTTTAACAAACCGGCCAGGCTTCTATGTGTACATATATTATTTTTCATGTGTGTCAGTGTGGGGATGCATTTGAGGAGTCTTTCGTGTTTTTATGGGGAATTAATCTGGCATAAAAGTGACAGAACCCTTTAATAAAATCATTCTATTAGGAAGGCAAGCAACTTAGAGCTGGGACTTTAGAGAGCACGCCTTGTGGCACTGTCCGTGGTGCTGATCCGTTTCTCCCTGTTTTGCCTGCTAAGCCTGGGAAACAATCCTGCAGATATTTTTAAATCTCACCTTTCCCCTGTCTCCCCACTAGAGAAATTTTTTAACCAGTACACTTCTGATACTTCCTATGGTTCTAGTCTTGGTTATATTTGGTATCCCATTCTTGTTTTGTGTCCGTTATTCACTCAACAAATATTTAGGTATAACCTTCTCTGTGGTAGCCACCCTTCTAGTAAAGTACTCAAATTCATTATTACAAAATGCTAATTATTATTATTTTTGCTTTTTTTTGGGTGAAATTTAGGTTAAAGGAACAAATTTTCAGACCAAAAATAACTTGGGGATTCTGGGTATTTTAGTGTTGTTGGTTGCTGGTCTAAAGGCTGTGTCTTGATGAGAAAGGAAAACTTGGGAGGTGGACAGGGCAGGGGAGAGCAACAGGGGAACAATTGGGACAACTGTAATTGGACACAATAAAAATAAATAAAATAAAATGGCAGGTTTTATTTAAACAGAGAGAGCAAAGAGGATTGAATGATAAACTCCTTTCCTAGAGATGTCTACTCTGCCTTGGGTCATGGGACAAGTTTAGTTATCCCTGTGGTTTTTATTTTCCAATTCATTTAGCAACCATTTAGCCACCACAAGCTGTGAGAATCTGTAGATCTCATCACAGACCCAAAGAGACCTACTTATTTCCCAGGCCCAAAGTTTGTTTCAAAATCTATTTGTTGATTCCACCCAAGTTGCATGACTTAGCTATAAGGTAATCTGTTGCTTTCTTGCATTGTCCCTGGACTAGATTTCATGATTGATTTCTTCTTTGCCTTTGACTTATTCAGATAGAAGTATGTTAAGCTATCAAAGAAACTTGACCATTATTCAGAGACTGAAGGATTTTTTCCATTACTTTTCAGCTGCTTAGGAATCAGTAGCATTAGCTATTTTTTAAAGTTGATACAGTTTTGCTTACTTAATTGTATAGACCATGTGTAATTTAGGAGTTATTATATACATGATTTGACTTAATATTCTAATTCTGTGGTATAATGTTTTACTTGCATTTTACATGTGAGAAAGTGGATGTTTAGGGTAGTTAAGTACCTTTCTAGTGACCACAAAAATTAGGAGTCAGGATTGAAGATTCATATCCAAGCCTGTCTAACATTAGAGCCACTGCTTTTAATTACTCTTGTTTTCTGCTTGCTTTAATATTCCCTTACTTCCCATATAAAGTGCCATATCAGAATACAGAAAGGGTTATTAACTTAAGAAATAGGTGTTTTGAAGTTTTTAGGGAACAAAAGATATAGAATAAAAAGCTGAATATGACCTTATTTGGCAGTTTTACAATGATGCCATAAACTAAAGGAAGCAGTTTCTGAAGGCCCCTGACTCGGTCTCTTGAAATATATTTGGTTTTCCATGAGCTCTATTTTATAACAATTAGTCCTGGTAAGATTTATTTGTGTGTGCTTTAAGTACAAAGATTTCAATAATTTTTAACCAATACTGGAACTATCCAGAGAAAAATCCAAGTCAAATGAGTTTTTATTCACTTACTTTTGTTTATGTCTAAACTTTGAGAGGAGTTTGTTACAAAAGTGTGGTTACAATACTAACTGAAGAAAGCCAAGCTAAAAGACAAAAGTCTATGGCCTGCAATTGTTGATTAGTTTTAGGAGACACTTGCCAGTGGTCTGAAAAACTGTTTTTTTTCAACTTGCTTCAGAATTAGAACAGATCATGTTGACATTATATGCAAAGTCCTAGCCATTATTTCTTTTCAGAAGTTCAAAGTGAATTCTCTTTGATAAAAAATGCTTGTTATAGATTCTGTGAGGAAATGTAAAACTAACTAAAAAACAAATTCAAACTAAAAAACACACAAAAAAACCCATCTACAATATTTGTAATTCCAACCAGCTGGAATGTTTCATTCAGTTCTTCATACATGCACACACAAACTAATTAATGTATGATTTTATATGTAATTATGTGTTCCAGCTCTTGACATAATGATAACATTGTTTTATGTTTATATAATTTCCAATGAGATATCATCTACTTTATTAGCCACTTGTATCTATTTTTAGTTGCCTCTCTGTGTGTAAATGTATATGTATATATGAGGGGGGCCCCCAAAACCTGGAGTTATTTATTAAAAAATTGTGTGTTTATTCTTACTTGTTTAAACTTCAGCCACCTTCAAAGTGCTCTCCTTTTGATGCAATACAGCTATTGAGACTTTTTTCCCCTGCTTAAAACAGTTTTTGAACTCACTGATTTTGATGCCTTTTGGTGCTTCTGCTGATTTTTTCACCTCTTCCACATTGGCAAAAATGTTTCTCTTTGAGGACCTTTTCATCCAGAGAAACAAAAAGAAAAAGTCACTCAGGGTGAGATTGTGTGAATAGGGAGGGTGGGGCACAGGGGTCATGCTGTGGGTCAAAAACTGCTGAACACGCAGTGTGGGCAGGTGCACTTGTAAATAACCCATCATGAAATGGGCAAATGCATTGAAAGAGTCTTTAAAAAACTTCACTGAAGCCGAACACAGCTTCTCATAACAATGCCAGCTGGTACACTGATACACATAGGTTCCTAGAATCCTCACCTAGCAGGAGACGCCTGTACTACAAGGGGCCTGATCTCCAGAGATAATTCTGGGTGTTTTTGGTCTCTTTGTGTATAATATTTTGTTTTAGAAAAAGATGCATTATATTTCTTTCAATACCATCACAAATTGCCCATCTTCTTGGAGAGCTTGTTTGGACATGTCAAAATCTGATTTATTAGAACTAACTAAAGGAGAGGTCTATGCAAAGAAGTAAATATTTTAAACATAGTTTTTTTTATTGTATATAGCAATTGGAGGTGCTGTACTTTTTCAACAATAATTTGACATAATGCTGAACCTATGCTAATGAATAGATATAATTAATTTGGAAACAACTTACCTATTTGCCTGCAGTATCTTGAAATCTTTCAAATAATCTCTTAATAGTTTAATTATGGCTTCTAGTACTCTCCTTTAATTTGCCTAACAAAGTTTTTTATTTTTTTAAAGATCATCTCAGCTTAATCCAGATAACCCAATTTAATAAAATCACCATATCAAAAGAGCAATGAAACTTTTTTAGATCTTTTATTTTCATAGAAAATATAAGATCCATTCATATGATTAAAAAATAGAGCAGGTAGCCCCAGCTGATGTAGCTCAGTGGATTGAGCACGGGCCTGTGAACCAAAGTGTCACCGGTTTGATTCCCAGCCAGGGCACATGCATGGGTTTCGGGCTAGGTCCCTGGTGGGCGGTGTGCAAGGGGCAACCACACACTGATATTTCTCTGCCTCTCTTTCTCCTTCTCTTCCCCTTTCTAAAAATAAATAAATAAAATTCTAAAAATAAAATAATAAAGCAAAAGCATGCCTTTTAGTGACCAAACTTCTCTACAACATATATCTCATTTGAGGGATTTTCTCTTAGGATGATCTTCACTGGATAAGAAAAAATATCCTAATGGCAGTTACCTTCTTGGAATACATATGTCTTACGGTAATTAAAAGTACCTTATCCGTGTTAAGAAGTATGTATTTCTGCCAGCCAGGAGTGGAGCAAGGGCATCGTTCCCTCTCATACCCCTCCCCGACATAGAGTGCTGCAACGCAGTGAGGTGGGCAGCTCCACCAGGTGGGTGCCTGAGGCTCCACCCCTTACTACATAACAGGTGCGCTGAGACAAAAAATATGGCCCAAATGGAAGAACTGATCAAAGTCCCAGAAAAAATACAACTAAGTGATGAAGAGATAGCCAACCTATCAGATGTAAAGTTTAAAACACTGGTGATCAGGTTGCTTACAGAAATAAACGGTTGAGTATGGTTGCAAAATAGAGGAAAAAGTGAAGGCTATGAACAGTAAAATAAAGGAAAATGTACAGGGAACCAAGAGTAACAGGAAGGAAACTGAGACTCAGTGGTTTGGAGCAGAAGGAAGAAATAAACATTCAACCAGAACAGAATAAAGAAATAAGAATTCAAAAAAATAAGGAGAGGCTGAGGAACCTCCAGGACAACTTCAAATGTTCCAAAATCCGAATCATAGGGGTGCCAGAAGGAGAAAAGGAAGAGGAAGAAATTGAAAACTTATTTGAACAAATAATGAAGGAGAACTTCATATCCCTAATCTGGCAAAGGAGATGGACTTCTAGGAAGTCCAGGGAGCTCAGAGTCCCAAAAAATTTGGACTCAAGAAAGTACACACCAAAGCACATCATAATTACATCACCCAAGATTAAAGTTAAGGAAAGAATTATAAAAGCAGCAAGAGAAAATGAGACAGTTACCTACAAAGGAGTTCCCATAAGACTATCTGCTGATTTCTCAAGAGAAACCTTGTAGGCAAGAAGGGGCCAGAAAGAAGTATTTGAAGTCATGAAAGGCAAGGTCCTGCATCCAAGATGACTGTATCCAGCAAAGCTATTATTGAGGATGGGAGGGCAGATCAAGTGCTTCCCAGATAAGGTCACATTAAAGGAATTCATCATCACCAAGGCCTTATTCTATGAAATGTTAAAGGGACTTATCTAAGAAAAAGAAGGTGATCAAAAATATGAATGGTAAAATGACAACTCACAACTATCAACAACAGAACCTAAAAAAAAAAACCAAAAGTAAACTAAGCAAACAACTGGAACAGGAACAGATTCATAGAAATAGAGATCACATGGAAGGTTATTAGTGGGGAGGGGAAAATGGGGAATGGGGGAAAAGGTACAGGGAATAAGAAGCATAAATGGTAGCTACAAAATAGACAGGGGAATTGTATGGGAAATGGAGAAGCCAAAGAACTTATATGTATGACCCATGGACATGAACTAAGGGTGGGGGAGGAATTCTGGTGGGAGATGGGGTACAGAGCTGAGGGGAATAAAGGGGAAAAATGGGACAACTGTAATAGTATAATCAATAAAATATATTTTAAAAAGTATGTATTTCTAAGGGTATTGATAAATTTAAATGACTCACTAAGTACAATAGGCTTTGTAGTCAACCTGATTTTCAATGACTTTTTTTGGTCACTATGTAATTTCCTATTCTAGGAAGTTTGGGAAAACGAGAAAAACTTCAAAGAAAAACATAAAATGTAAATGAACTGCCACTACCTGGATTAAATCAGGGTTAGCATTTTCACCTAAACTCATTTAGTTTCTTTCCTATGTAAATTTTTGTTCAATTATTTGTTAACAAAATTGTAATCATATAACGTATATTTATTTATAACCAGCTATTTTGTCCAATACCTGACAAAATTATTTTAGAAAAACCTTAGCCTGTTTTATAGATAAAACATATCTTATTTCAATCTTTTTTACTCTGAAGTTGCTATGACTAATGAGGTTGATATTTTTCTTGTTTCTTGACCATTTGCCTTTGTTTTATTCTACTGTAAATTGTCTGATTATAGCTTTTAGTCCATAAAAATGATTGAGTCACTTCTTTTTTTTTTCTTTTACCAATATTGGGCATTTTTTTCATTCATTACTGTAGCACATGATTTCTTACTTTTAAGTGCAAAATGTTTGGGCAAACTATAAAGGAATATTACATGACTGCATGGCTAGAACACAAACAATAGTTAAGATATCAGAGGTGTGTGTTCAGCTCTGGCTTTGAGCTCTCGAATCTACTTTATAAAGTCTCTACACCCACCATTGGTATCCTTATACAGAGGTGGAATCTTTATTAGCAACCTAACATGGAATCGTAAGAATCAATGAAATATTTTGGAACACTGAGTTCAGTGAAAGTTGTCAATTGTTACGGCAATTCCTTGCATGCTTAATAAGACTGCCACTATTGCCCTAAAAGAGTCATCCCCTTCCACACACAGGCTTCACTGCCACAGAGATCTGATTAGTTGGGGGGATTCTGTTCTGTCTTCTATTATCACTGGAGATTCTGTTTTCACTGGACAGACATGCTCTGTGGGCAGTCCCAACATTATGGGCCTATCCTATGTACTATTCTCCGTAAAACTAACTTCCAGTAAAAATCCTGTATCAAAATGAATCACTTGTATTAATCAATTTTCATTACTTTTACTACTTTGTTGAAAGTAAATGTCAAGAAGAATTTATTCTCCAAATTCATAGCACATTAGAGTCCTTCTCCACTAATACTTTCCAAATGTGTATAATGCTCTTAGTCTTCATCATATATTATACCGAGTCTCCTTTTTGGAAAATATTCTTTTAGCTAATCATGTCTTCACAGATAATAATACAAGCAATTTACCTCCATTTTACTATTATCTTCTGATTTTATTCTGAAGTTCTGTATGGATGGGGATAACATTTGTTTCTCCACAAAGATTGAATGTTTCTCAGAGTGGAAGAAATATGCTATTAAAATACCTTCTATTCCATGTTTTAATCCCTTGTACATATGGGCATGTTCTGGGATTCACATTTGTTCACAGAGCTAAAAAATTGAAAGCCATGGATTCAAATGCTTTTTTAGATAGTAGACCCCCCCACACACACACACACAAAGACACAGGGACAAGTTGATTTTCACAAGGAGTTATTTATGTGCTGGCATTTCGGATGCTTCTTAGTTCTCTCCTCTGAAAAACTCATTCTTGTATGTCTATAAGCACTGTAATTATAAAATCACAATCCCCTGCTTATATCTTCAATACTTGTATTGCATCGATTAGCAGCCTGAGAGAAGTCAGCAACCTGTATACCCAGGAACAGGAAGAGCATATGTCTCTAGGAAAATAACATCCGAGCGATTAATAAAATGGGCTGTTTCTGGGATTACTCCCAATGCAGGGTGCAATGTGGACCTGTCATGCTTGAGTGAATGTCGGACTTTGTAGAATGTCAAAGATGTTCTGCTTTTCATATTCAGATTTTAAATAAAAGGAAATAAACTATCAGTGGCCTTTTTGATGTTTGGGGTCAATTGCGGGAAGTCACCTGTGACTGTGTTGCTTTTTGTCGGAACTGCAGCACAGAAGGGTCCCCCTGGCTTAGCATTTGGGTATTGCTTACATGGCACCTGATGCTGAGGGTTCACAAGTGTCATGAATCATGATTCAGAATGATACATGGTATACTGACCTTTTCTCTTTTTGTTGAATCCAGTCTGATCTGCTAATGAGAGAAATATTCTGAAAATAAACCAAGGACCAGAATAGGTGAACCCAGTTTTCTCCAGAGGTCAAGGTATTTTTTAAAAATAGGAAAAAATACAAGAAAAAAGGAAAAACTTCTTTGTTCAGTGTGCTTGCAGTTATCACCTTTCCACAGATTTGTGAGATGCCAGCGCTGGGGAAGACTTTAGAATTCATTATTTAACGTTCTAGTGTTATGGCTGGGAAAACTAAGGACTAGAGAGTAGAGTAATTACCCAAAGCCATGCAGATGGCAAGCCAGCCATAGAACTCAGGTCTTTTCTTTACCCTCCTCCTCAGTTTTGCTAGAAGTTTATCCTAATTTGGATCCTAATTTGGATAAACTTAGACATCACATTGGATAACTTTTGGGTTTGCCAAATCCCTCACACATCCTTTTTACTTCACTTCCAACGTGAATCCTCCATCTGTTTATATCTCTCTGTCCACACTGTTACCCACCAAGCTCTTACACTGTGAACATTGAGATAGTGTCATGGGTGACCTCTCTGCTTCCATAACCTCCCGCTACTCATTCCATAGAGGCAAAATAATCTTCTTCAAAATGTTCATTGGAGCCCGGTTCTCCTAAACTTACAACTCCAGGATGGCTTTCCTTGCACTTAGAATTAATCCCTAATTTCTCCCCATGACCTAAGGGGTGGCTCTGCATGACCCGTCTCCTGCCTTTGTCTGGGACCTCACCTCCTTCCTCTGACCCTTCTGCACTATGCTGCATGCAGCCTTTCTGGCCGTATTATTTCCCCCTAAACAGAAGGCACATTCTCATCTCAGGGCCTTGGTGTTTGCTGATCTCTTTTTCTGAAAGTCCCAGGTGTTCACATCTTTCAACCTATAAAAAGCCATGTGGCCCTTCTGCTGAAAGGTTCCCAGCCTTACCCTCTCTCCCATTTCCTTCCATTATGCTATTTTTTTTCCCATGGCACTAACACCAATTTAATTATATCTGTATCTATTCATTGTCCCCAACTAGATTGCAAACTCCATGAGGGGCAGAGGTCTTGGTGTTTGGTTCATAGCAGTATTCCAGCAGCCAGCAGCAGATCTGGAAATAGTGATGAACCAGTGTGTGTTTGTTGAATGAATACATAAACTTAAAGCCCAGTTCACTCATACTGGACTATGTGTGGAGTTTTGAAAGTTTTGGGCGAACATAAAATATACTTCCAAATTTCTCCACCTGCTTACTGTAACCGTTATTCGCTTGGCCATCTGAGAACAACTTGCAGTCGGCATCCTTTGTAGTCATTACTCTCATTCATGTGTGTTAATGCAAAAAAGGAGTGGGCGTGTCTTCTGTCTGTCACAAAAGCTTTCCTGAGATTGGGTCAAATGCCCCTTCCATGCTCACTGTTCTGACCAGAACCCCTCCTACTGTGGGACATAGGGAGCCACAGAAAGAGATAACCCATGATATATATTAGAACCTATTATACGTCTGTATAGAAAAGAGATTTTGTTTTTAGGAATTGGCTCATGTGATGCTGGGGCTGGCAAGTCAGAGATCTGTGAGGCAAGCCTGCGGGCTATAAACTCACAGTGGAGTAGGTGCTATTGTCTTGAGGCAGTTTTTTTTTTTTTTTTAGGAAACCTTAGAGTTTGCTCCTGAAACCTTCCAGTTGATTAGATGAGGCCCACTCACACTCTCAAGGGTAATATCCTTTACTTAAGGTCATTTCAACAGAGATGTTAACCATGTCTGCAAAAATACCTTCCTGGAAGCACCAACATTCGTGTCTGATTAACAACTGGGTGCGATGGCCCAGCCAGGCTCATGCGGGAGACTGTGAATGTGCAGGGTTGGAAGTGGGAAATGCTCCCCCTGAGACCTGTGGTTACCGCTGGGCCTGCTGCTGCTGGGTCACACTGAAGAGCAAAGTGTTGCTTGGTTTTGTGGCAGAATCCTAACTGTCAGAGTTGAATGTCATACTTTCGATTCTTAGCTTTTGTGTAAAGTCTATTTTATTCTCACCAAAAGACTTTTGAAAGAAATATTGATTTACTTGCATTTTTATGTTTTGGTGATATTTTAGGTATAGAGTACATTGGATTTATCTCTCTATAAAGTGAAGTCTGATTGAAGTATAGAAAATTGAATGAAATATTTTCTTATATGTGCTTTAAATTAGCTGCAGTATCTTAGAATATTGTAATATTTAGTCATGTAGGAATAGAAAAATTTACAAAGGTTGTTTTTATGATGTTGGTGATTTTAATTTTTTTATTTTTAAATTTATTTAAATATTTTATTTATTTTTAGAGAGAGGGGAAGGGAGGGAGAAAGAGTGGGAGAGAAACATCAATGGGTGGTTACCTCTCATGTGTCACCTATTGGGGACATGGCCTGCAACCCAGGCATGTTCCCTGATGGGGAATTGAACTGGTGACTCTTTGGTTCACAGGCCCGTGCTTGATCCACTGAACTACACCAGCCAGAACTAATTGATTTTTTTAACATTAAATTTTACTTCTCATGAAGTTTACATAGCTAATTATTGCAGATAAAATGTCACAATTTGTTATGTTTTATTCAAGCTAAACCTATTATGTTTTTTTTTTTGTAAACAGAAAATTCCTTCCCTCCTTCCTCCCTCCCTCCCTCCCTCCCTCCCTCCCTTCCTTCTTTCCTTCCTTCCGAGTGCCATTTCTACTCCCTGTGTACTATAGACAATCATGGCTCCACTAGTATTTCTGTATAATATTGCGAAAGAATCTGCCTGGAAACGAAGTGAAATACACGATCGCTTTCCATGCTAATGCCTGCCAATCATTCCCAACATTGCCTTCTGAGGGACACAAAGAACCAGAGTTAATTTTAAAACTTACTTAAGGATAAATGATAATGTTGGAAAGTTTAGCTGGAGCAAATCATACACTATCATTATTAACTTGAAATAATTTGTATTCAGTATATGGCCAAATCTTAGATTTAATAGTCCAAATGGAGAGGGTTATGATAGTAATTTGGAGGCAGGCTATACGTGCAATCAAGTCAAATGTTGTGAATTGTTAAGTGCTTAAATTTACTTGTTGCTTAATTCTAAATATAATTTCTACATCAAATAGCAATGACTTACATGAATAATTAGGTTATAAATGAAAACTGCTACTAAGCTAAATAATTTATTGTCATATAGCATCCATTTATAAGCTAGTGTTCTTACCTCTAGCATCATTTAAAAATTAATTATGCTGCAAATATATTGATGTTCCATAATTTGTTCACATTCCCATCAATATGAAATTCATTCCATAGTAATGTAAAATAAAAAAAATTGTAGAACAATTACTTCTGCTTCAGAGAATATGGATTACCTATCTTCTGGTAAGAAGCCGTAATTTATTTAGATATCTGCATTTCTTGCATTGATTTAAAACATTACTCAACCTAAATCCTCTCATCTTTGCTAATTCCTGGGGAAAAGCAACACCTTTCATTTTAATTAGATGCACATTTACCATCAATAATATTGTGAAACATGATAACTAACCCATTGTTTTGATTGTCAGAGACACATTAATAAAAGACTTTATTTGAACTTAGTACAGTAAATTAAGTGGTAAATGGAGGCTATAACCATGAGATCTTGTTTTCTGATGAGTTCAGATCATTAATGTGCAAGTAAAGGTGTTTGTAATCAGTTTAACAGCTTTCTGAACTTAATATACACCGAATTGTGTTTTTTTGGAAAGAATTTAGTAACTTTTAGAGACGTCAGTACAAGTGTTGGCAATGGTTCCCCAGAACTTTCTATATACATGTATTGCATGGGACACAGTCTTGGGTCACATATTCAAGGAAATCTATCACACTTAAAGGGGAAATACTTTGTCAAACTCAGTTGTCTTCACCACCTAATTGCCTTAAATGCCAGCCTCATCGTGAGTGGGCACTTTACCTTGGCTTGCCTTGGAGAACAGGAGATGACTATTAGCTACCTCTTAATTTCTTGCCAGCATGGCAGAAATATTTGCGTTAATCTGTACCCTTCTCTGGGCTGCACTCTCGGCTTCACTGAGCTGCTGCTGGAGCATGCTCAGGTTTGACTGTTCAGTATGACAGTTCCATGAATAACAGGAGATTGTTATTTCCTGGGTGGTGATGGCTTTTGTTTAAATCACCTTTTGTGGTAATTTCTTTTTATTCATCCCTAGATGGCAAGTGTAATGAGGGCAGAGCCTGTGGCTAAATCCTGGTCCATTATTGCTTTCTGTGCTCAAGCTATCACAGTGCTTGATTCAGAAAAGACATCAAAAAAAAAAGAAAAGTGCTCAATAAATATTTATGGAGGAAAGAAAGGAGAGAAGAGAGAGAAAGAAAAATTCCTAAGTATTTATACTCTTCAGCCAAAAATAAAATAGGTGTGGTTTTGAATGATGAAGAATAAGCTGTCCTTTTCAGAGAGTTTGTGAACCAGTTAGCTCATTTTTCTAAGTAAGGGGAAGAAGGAAGTCATAGTACATGAGATCATGAATGGACGTCTGAGATCATTGAAACTACTCATTTTGTAAACAATACAGAGGCCGAGATTGGCTTTAATATGACTGGCCTGCATCAGGGGTGGCATGTAGACCCATGTTTCCAGACTTTTGTCCTTGCATTCAAGTGTTCTTCCTTGTATATTATTACAATAGTAATGTACTTTATTATACAGTATTTTCAGAAGATAGATAAGAAGAAACAAGAGACAGGGAAAGAAAGACACTAATAATCTCCCACCCAGAAGGAAATATGATTGATATTAACATTCTGGTTTATATTCTAACCATCTAAAAATTGGTATTGTAGTTTTTGTTGTTGATGCAACAACAGCCTTTAAAATGGTAAAATACAGGGGAAAGTCAAGCATTAAAGAAGCATGTGGGGAAAAATGAGGAGAGGCTTCTGTTTTGTCCTTCCTCACTTATATTCCTATCTGTTTACAGCTTAGGTTTATATTATCAATGTAAAAATGTCCAAACCCACAAAGAATTTATATAAAAGTGTATTGAAGTTTGAGCCAAACTGATGACATTGCCAGGAAACAGGATCTTAACTGCTCTGGAGAATGATGGTTTGCAGTTTCTTTTACGCATTTTTAAAAAATATTAATTTCTTTTTTTTACTTTTTATTTTAATTGTTGTTCCCGTACAGTTGTCTGCCTTTTACTCCTATCCCAGCCCAGCTCCCTCCCGTCCCCCCCCCACCTTGTTTTTGTCCATGTGTCTTTTCTGCTTGTTCCTGCCAATCCTTCCCATTTTCCCCTGAAATTCCCTCCCCTCTGGTCACTGTCAGACTGTTCTCTATTTCAGAGTCTTTGGTTACATTTTGCTTGCTTGTTTGTTTTGTTGTTTAGCTTCCTGTTAAAGGTGAGATCATATGGTATTTGTCTTTCACGGCCTGGCTTATTTCACTCAGCATAATGCTTTCCAGTTCCTTCCATGTTGTGGAAAAGGGTAGGAGCTCCTTCTTTCTTTCTGCTGCATAGAATTCCATTATGCATTTTGAATGAAGGAGGGAAGAAGGTAAGGAAGATTACATGAAAGAGGGAGAAAGCAAGGTGGGATTGGGTTATAGGATAGTTGATAAGATTATGTGTTCTCTTGAGGATGGTGAAGCTCCAGAGGAGTCTGAAAATGATGATTACTTGGGCATTTCAAAGGTGTGTCTACCTAGATATGCAAGAAAATGGACAGGGCTTGCTCAAGGCAAATAAACCTTCTAATAAAGAAGGTTTATACTCATAGGCCTGGGATGTAACTACCCGCTATGACCTGCCCAGTTAGAAATTTATGACCAGATCACTCTATGGGGTTACTTTCAGTTAGGTTTATTGCGGTGCCACCTTTTCACCCACAATGCCTTTCTGTACTTTTTTCTATTGCATACATGCATGAGTATGTGTTTATGATTCAGATGATGGAACAGAAAGACAGAAGCAGAATTACAAAAAAAAAGGAGGCAGTTTATTTAATGGCAAAGGAGACAGAAGTGTTCTCCACAGAGAGCTACACAAAACAGCGGGCAGCAGAACATATTTCTAATTTTAGGTGCAATGTTCAACCTCACCAAAGTCTTCAGAGGGGTGCATATCTACCTATCCTAATATACTCATAGGATCAAGGTAATGAGAAGCCTGACCTTGATTAGACCCAGGCACTAGGTGGCTTCTGTTCATAGACCCTTTGAACAGTTATGTGAATGTGGGCTTTAAGCCATCTATTAACCAGGTGACAAGTTTGGAGTGCTTACATGGTTGATTGTTACCTGGCAGGAGCATTTATAAACCATCCCTAGCACATCCTAACAGCTTACAGGAAGGCTGGGTGAAGTGAACACCAGTTAGATCTCCACTTAAGTTTCCAGTAGTGTTCTCAAATGTAATATATCGAAGAGCCAACTCTTGATTTTCTCCCAAACCTGCACTTGGCTAGGTCTTCCTAATTTCAGTGAATACAAATTTCTTTTGGTCACCCACTGACTTACGCCTGAAAAATAGTATTCATCCTTGACTTCCCTGTTTCTCTCACACCCCACAAAGAGTTTCTCATTGAATTCTTTTGTCTTTATCTTTACACTGCGCATACAAATTAACCGTGTCTCATCACCTCCACTCCTATCCTTCTAGTCTAAGCCATCATTTTTCCTTGGATTATTGCAATACTATCCTGAACTCCCTATTTCCACTCTTGTCTCACTAATCTTTTCAATACCAAGCAGCCTGAGTGAAATGAAGTAATAATGATGGCAAACACTTACATAGAATTGCTATGCATCGGGTGCTGATGAAGCCCTTCATGTATATTGACTTACCTCATTTTAACATCCATTTATTAATTAATTTTATTATTCACTTATTTAATGATTAATTACTTAAACTTTACTTAGTAACTTATATGCTTAAGTAATTTATTAACTTATATGGTTCTCAAAATAATTTTTGTGATACTTTTGAGTCTGAATCATTTTGATAGAAACCATGTTTGTGGGTATCACATCTTATTACAGAAAATTATTTTCTTATTATTTTTTTGGCTTTTTGTTCTTTAGATTTTTCGGAAGCATGTTTATTTTAGTGGTATTTCCAAAGAATCAACTTTTAATTTTATTGTGTACTTTTTAAAAATTTGTAA
Source organism: Artibeus jamaicensis (assembly GCF_021234435.1). Taxonomy (NCBI): domain Eukaryota; kingdom Metazoa; phylum Chordata; class Mammalia; order Chiroptera; family Phyllostomidae; genus Artibeus; species Artibeus jamaicensis. Next base: position 13,072,348 of record NW_026522056.1, on the reverse strand, counting down.
ATATCTACTTTTATCTGTATTATTATTATTATTGGTTTCTCAGGATGACTACTTAGTTGACTTATCTTCAGTCTTCTTAATTTATTATGTATGTATTTAGAGCTACTTATTTTCTTCCAACTACTTCTTTGGATAAATTTCACAAATTTTGATGAAAAAACATCACTTTCATTTCTAGTAGCCTGTAATTTAAATGTTTTCTCTTTAAATCAAACATTATTTAGGAAAAAAAATTTATTTCCAATGTCTTGATTTACTTTTTCAGTCATTTTATGATTGACAAAGTTCTAGGTCATTGTTACCAGATTATATACTTACTTTGAAATACATACATGTCTTTATATATATATATTTTTTTTCTGATGATAATAATGGCACACTTGCTTCGTGCAAGTTCATGCTTGGAAAATATTTTCTTAGCTTTGAATTTCAGAGCTTAGTTTGCATTGTTTGTCATGCAAACGTATGTAGCTTTCTTCCTACTCAATCTTAGAATTTTAAACAGGCTAACTTTTAAGACATAATAAATTGAATAGATTCTTTAGCCCATTCACATTTGTTGTATTTCATGTTTGTATTTAATTATTTCCTCTTAGCTTATTTTTTGATTTTACTACTTTCCTCCTGTAGCTTCCCTACTACATTTTTTTTTTTTTTTTACTGATTAAGATTCTTTGTGTTGTTTCTGTTTTATCTTTTTTCCTCTGGTGAACTTTAAAATTTGCTTCTTGTTATTTTTTAGTGGTTACCCTTACAATTTTGAGAAATAAATGTAAACACATTTTATGTCCATGTCTAGACTTAATTAAAAGTTAATCAATACTAATACCTTCCCTTGAACAAGGCTTTGTCCTTAATATACTTTACCTTTATCTCATCTGTTTTTAAGTAATCTGATACGATGTTCATATTTTCATCATCTTATTTTTAAATTTAGCAACAGCTTTATTTTCGGCATGAACATAAATCGTTTTATTTGCTTCCTGCTGTTTTATATTACTCATGTCTTTCTCTTTCTTGGATTATTTTTTCTTTAGTTTTATTGATTCAGTATTTTTCAGTACACGCCTATGGGTATGAAACATAAGCATTTTTCTAAGTCACCCTCCTTTAGAGTTAATTGAGCCCTGTGCTGACTTTTGGCCAGTGGAACGAGAGAACAGTCATGTAACACTTCCCAGCCTTGCCCCTAAAATGCTCCCCAGGGAAGGTGGTAGAGAAGAGACAGCGTGCCTTCTCCACGCTCTCAGCACTCGATTCCTGGCAGGATGTAGAGAATCCAGGGGAAGACGATGAGTCATCGATGTTGGCCGAGCTGCTAGAAGCCGGGTACTGGATCCCTGGATGACTGTGGACAAAATCTCCCCTTCCCGGTCACATCCCACCGACCTCCAATAGACTGTGATGCACATGAAAATAAATTTTACCGAGACTTCCATAGTTTCATGTTACATAATTCAACAATTAGCCTATTCCGATTAGTAGGTTTGCTTGTTTCACTTGCTGTTATTATTCCTCATGCATTTGTTGATACTTGGTTTTCTGTTTATATTTGTCATTAAGGGTCTAAATTGCAATTTGTTTTTCTTATTCTTTGATGATTACTATTTATGCACCTACCTCTTGTGGTGGAAGGGGCCTCCCGGTTTTGGGGGGGCCACTAAATGCTTTGCTTTTCTGACCCCACTACTCTTTTCTAGAATTTTCTGGAGTCAGGATTCTTCACCTACCACCTCTGCCTTTAACTTCAGTCTCATGAATTCAGCTGCCTGCTCAGGACCTTCAAATTCAATGTCTGATAGGCCTTCAACTTCAATGTCTGATAGGCCTCTCAACTGCGACGGACCCCAAGCTGAACTCCCGCTGCAGGGCTGGTCTGCTTCTTCCCCAGTGCCCCATCTCAGGAAACCATGAAGCCATTCACCCTGTTGCTCATGTCAACCTCAGATTCATCCTTGTCTCCTCCCTTTCTGCTATATTCTACACCCAGTACAGGAGCAAGTTATGCCCCTATCACCTTGACTTTCATACCCATGCCATGTCTGACCACCTGTCACCACGCACCAGTTCCATCCCTAATCCAGGTCGCCATCAGCTTTCACGATGGTCTCTTCCTTCTATTCTTTTCTCCCTCCTTTTATGTACTCAGCAGACTCATAAAATGTTTTAAAACATAAACAGGAGGACTCTGTCACTCCCTGCAAAGAACAAAAACAAAAACAAAAGTAAAAACTTTCTAATGGCTTTCCAGTAAACTGACAATAGAATTCAAAGTCCTTATCATGAGTAGAATGGTCCTACATTGTCAAGTGCTTGTTCACTCCTTCGATGTCACTTTCTGTCATTCCTTTGGTTTGTTTTTTATTGTTGTGCAGTTACAGGCGTCCCGCCTTTTCCCCATTGCTCACCCTGACCCCGACCCCTGACTCCCACAGTCAGTCCCCTCCCCATTGTCCACGCCCATAAGTCCTCTCTTTGTGTTCCTGTCCTTCCCCTTTCCCCTGGTTTCCCTTGTTATCCCTCCCCCCCCCTCTGGTCACTGTCAGTTCTTTATTTCCATGTCTCTGGTTTTACTTTGCATATTTGTTTGTTTTATTGATTAGGTTCCATTTATAGGTGAGATCATATGGTATTTATCGTTCACTGCCTGTCTCATTTCTCTCATCTCTACCATCTTGCGCAGGCCTTCTTGCTGCTTTTGGAAGTAGTTTTCCATCCCAGGGCCTTACCCTTTGTTTCCTCAGTCTCAGACTCTTTCCCTAGAAATGCCTTTAACTGGGGCTCACACCAGATGTACCTCCCCAGGAAAGAATTCTTTCTTATCATTCACAGTCATTCATTATTTCTTTTCCCTTCTCCTTCTTTTCCTCCTCCCCCTTCTCCTCCATTCTTCCTTCTCCTCCTCCTATTCCTCTCCTTTCTCCTTCTTTTTCTCCTTCTTTTTCTCATGGGGCAGAACATTGCCTGGTGTGATCAATATAGCTTTGTTTCCTTATTTTTTGTTCCTTCTTACCAGAATGGAAACATGACCAGGGTAGGACACTTCTTCCCAAGGGTGTCCCCCAAGGCTGCTGAACCGTTTTGTTATTTAATGGCTTCAGAGGGAATATTGGTTGCATGAAGCAGTGTTTAAAAGGACTGCGCAAAGGTTTTGCTTTCCTGTGATTACTGGCATCAGCTCATTCTTTTCTTTATTTTTTCCTCTCTTGCCTTGGTGGAGGTTCTGAATATCTCAAGTTCTGTGATGCTTCTCTCTATAGTCTGGCTAGGAGCCTTCCCGAGGCAGATGGTTAACTTGATTTAGAAAGTGGGTTTCAGGATTTCATTCTAATGATAAACACTGTGGCCGCTAGTCACAGAATAAACAAAGGCATTGGAGAAGACAGCAAACTAGCCAGCTGTTCACACTGTGATCCTTCATAATGAGCCTGCTTACTGCTCCTTGACTGTGTGAATTGGCTGCAACTGGGTGAGGGCTGTCTCTTACACAGCTTAGCTGGAGTTCCTTTAGAGAGAACTGACCTTACTTGTAGTAGATTTCTTCCATGTAAATTTGGGCTTTCATACTTTGTGTACTTCTTTTTCTCCATTAGTTAATCCCATTTACTTCAAGGATTTCCCCCCCCCCCCAAATTTCTTACCTATTGATAGGCAAATTTCCCCAGATGGTGGCATGAACTTATTATAAAGTATGGTTTTTCCAAGTTTCAAGAAGATTTGGGGTAGGAAGGGTGATAGATATGTGTGCTTATTCCACACTTAAATTCTCTCTCTTTTGATTCTACCGCATGCTCTTTGTTTGATGTTCTGTTTTATGCTTTACTAAATGTAGTGAGACATCCTCTTAATCACTAGTTTTGTTTGATAGGATTGTTCTGTTCCCTGATAGTTTAGATAGCATGCAAAAACTGTGGACTATGCTCCTGATTAGAACATTATGAAAATCACTGGAATGGGTTTGAGGGTGGGAAAGTTTGTGGAGAAGAGACTTTTTCGATTTGACAAAAAAAATGTCTGAATGTTCTCGGTATTGAGATGGCATACACATTGTTTAGACTGCTAAATAGTCCCACTGATTTCCTTTTTTCTTTCTTTTTTTTTTTGGCTGTATTAACATATATGTTGAATTAAGTACCTTAAACTGTGGGATATTTGCAAGATTGCATATCTCTCTACTCCTACAGTTATTTCTTTAAATGCTGGTCATTTCTGCTACTTTGTAATCTAAAGTTGCTTCATGATTTCCTTGGTAAAAATAGAACATGTGGGGGCTCAGAGTATCACATACAACTCGTATACAACAGCTGTGAAATTTCAGGCTCCATGATGGATTACAGGATATTTTTGAACCTTGATAGAATGTAGGATTAGCAGCTTAAATATGGAGTACTACATATCACAAACATTTAAAAAGGTGGATCTTGGACTTAGTTAGAAAAACAAAAATGAATACATTTTGAGGAGTTGGTGTATATGGTCACCTGGAGGAGTTTTTAACACAAATTGTGGGCCCCACCCCTAGAGTTCCTGATTTATGAAGTCTGGCTGGGGCCTGAGAAGGTGGGCTTTTGACAGGTTCCCAGGTGACACTGAGGCTGCTGGCCCAGGGATGGCACTCGGAGGACTGCTGATGAGAGTAGCCTCCTAGGGGGACTTCTAGGGACAGCTTGGTGACCACTTCTTGTTCTGAAGCCTGATCACCTACCTTGTGGAATTTCATTTCCTTTCCTTTCACTTCATTTCCCCCTCCTCCCACCTCTCCCCCCTTCTTCCCCTCCTTCTCTCTCTTGTCATTTCTGGTGTCTTGCCTCTCAAGCTCTGCAGTGTATTTTTAAAATTTTTTAAAATTACATTGAACACTCTTCTGCATTAGCTTCCGAGGCACAACGAAGTGGCTGGAATATCATCACGCATCCACAGAGTAGTTTTCCTGATGCCCCCAGCACCCACCAGTCCCCCTATCTATTTATCACACTATTCCCTGTGCTGTCATCTACATCTTTGTGGCTATTCCATGACTGCCAATTTGTACTGCTTAGTTCCTTCGCCTTTTCCACTCAACCCCTCAACCTTTCTTCCTTCTGACAACCGTCATTCTGTTCTCTGTATCTATGAGTCTGTTTTCATTTTGTTTTTTTATTTTGCTCATTAGATTCCACATATAAGTAAGATCATATGGTATTTATGTTTCTCTAGCTTATTGCACTTAGCATAATACTCTCTAGTTCCATTCAGGCTATTGCAAAAAGTAATGTTCATTTTTTTTTTTTACAGCTGAATAGTATTCCATTGTGTAAATGTACCACAGCTTTTTTTATCCACTCATCTGCCGATGGACATGTGGGCTGCTTCCAAATCTTGGCTATTGTCAACAAACAAGTGCTGGCAAGGTTGTGGAGAAAAGGGTACCCTCATGCACTCTTGGTGGGAATGCAGATTCATTACAGCCAGGGTGGAAAACACTATGGAGTTTCCTCAAAAAAATTAAAAATGGAACTACCTTTTGACCCAGCTATTTCACTTCTGGGAATATATCTGAAGAAACCTGAAACACTAATCTGAAAAAATATATGCAGCCCTATGTTTGTTGCAGAGTTACTTATAATAGCCAAGATTTGGAAGCATCCCCATTGCCCAACAGAAGATGAGTGGATAAAAAAGCTGCAGTACAGTACTTGGCCATAATAAAAGAAAGAAATCTTACCTTTTATAATAACATGGATGGACCTGGAGAGTATCATGCGAAATGAATAAGCCAGTCAAAGAAAAACAAGTATCATACGATTCCATTTATATGTGGAATCTAATGAACAAAATTAACAAACAAAATAAAAATAGACTCATAGACACAGAGAACAGACTGACAGCTGTCAGGGGGTAGGGGTGAGGGGCTGGGTGAAAAAGTAAAGGGATTAGGCAAAAAATAAAAACAAAATATTCATACAACTGTGTGTTGATTAACCAGAGGAAGAGGGGCAGGGAGGAGGTAGAGGAGGGTAAAGGAGGGTAAATGGTGACCTGACTTCTGGTGGTGAGCACACAACACAACATACAGATGACGCGTTATAGAATTGTACAGCTGAAACCTATGTAACTTTATTAATCAATATCACTCCAATACATTAGGTAAAAATAAATAAAAACAATAAAATGTTCTTTTTGAAAAAATATAAAAATACCAGGTATAAAATTGAACTGTCCCTTGTTTAAAAATTCTATGAGAGCTAGTTAGAAGGTTGTATCTCCTGGCATGCTGTACCTCTAAATAATCCTTGCATAAAATTTCTCCCAAAGCTGGTAGAGCTTCCCCTGGCCTAAAGAACTTGGTAAATGTTGTAAATATAAAAAAAAAAGAACAATGGAACTCTTTGGGAAGGATTTTGCTGCCCTTCTCCTGTTGGAACATGACTGTCGTCCTTCCCTCATTTTCTGCAGTCTTGCGAAGCCTTAGGGTGGAATGCTGGGCCTTGGCCTAGGCATCAGACGGAGAGTCAGTCAGTGAGTGATGAACCGGAAGTGTTCCACTGAGGTGACCAATTACAGAGGACTAGAGGTGCTCTGCTACGAGATCTTGGTCATCTTGTAGCTTATGAAAATATTGAATAGGGACTATGGATAGGGACAGGAAACCACCTGTCGTATATCATTTATTACACAGCATATGGAGAGCAGGACCAATAAAATGGCCTGGGTCCAGTCAAGATAGCATAAAGTATATAGAACAAAGTGGAGTTACTCATGTCAACCAAGATGGCTGTCAGTCAGCCATGACACTTTGGTTCAAGAAGGAAATTCCCTAAGTCAGAGCAGACACATTTGGCAAGGAGAAACACCTAATATGTCTGCGCATGTGATCAGGATACCCACGTCTGCAGAGCAGGACCACCCATAAATAAGCTCCCGGGGAATTCCACACTTACCAGCAGGGGTACCAAGACATTTATCAAAAGACCCAGAAGAAGGGTCGAGTCCACCGCTTTCAAGGTATAACTTGAGGCAGGCTCCAGACCACTGCTGAGACAGCCGAGCCCCACACACCAGAGTGCTGCTCCACGCCACGTTGACCTTTCTTGGCATCAGCCGCTAGAGGCTCTGCTCTGCTGGACTGAGGACTTTGTCTGCCCTGCTGCCCACCTGGCTCCCAAGGGGATCTTCCTTGCAAGATGCTGACATCTCCCTTGCCTGCCATGCTGTCTCCCAGACCTGCAGACTGAGACTCTGGGACTTGGGTTCATTGTTCCCCACTGATTGCTGTGTATGTTTGTTATATTTCTCTTAGATTGTTAGAGTGTGAGTAGGATATTAATGTATCTACTTTGAGTGAACCTGCATTCAATAAATTCAAAAGCTGAGTGAACAGCGTAGTTACTGTGTGTGACTCTTGTCTATTCCTTGGTGCTGGGCTGCTCAGCAGGCAGCTAGCTGAGCAGTTGCCCGGATGACTCATGGGAAAGACTCTATCATGGACGTACACTCATGACACATAAAAAGTCAGAAATGAGAGGGAATTTGCAAGGGGGAAACATGCAAGTAGATATATTAGAAAATTGTTATATTTACATTTTTCTTTCCTTAAAAATTAGTCAATGTGTAATCTGTTAGAGCCAGCGTTTTTTACCTATATATTTAATTATTATATAATCATCTTGTAATATAAACTCTTCCTTATGTCAACAGTTAGAGGCTAATTAGGACACGTCAGCTCATGTGCAGCTGGGCTGAGTTCCATTTCTAGGCAAAGAAAATTTGCTTCATGTTTCATCCCCTTTTCCAATTTTTCTTTGTTCTGTGTTTAAACTTTCTCAGCACTGTGGTATGTGATGAAAAAATGGAACTGTTTTCCTATTACAAACAAAAACATGCATCCTGCAAAACAGAAATTGTTCCTTTTAATTTGCATTGTATGTGAATATGTTTTAAATTCATGTAAGCTCATTTACTTTAAAATCAGTTTCATTGTTTGAAGTTTTTTTCTAAGGTATTACAGTGAACACAAATTAGAAGTCTTATTTTTGCATATCCACTCCTCAGAGAATCACCCTTGTGTGTAAATAATGTTTATTTAATATCTTTAATCAGTTTCAGGAGTCCTACTTCTTTCTTCTACACATTAGGTTGACACACTTTTAAAAAAATGTTATCAGTCATATGTTATTTAAAATTTTCTTTTTTATTGGGGTGACATTGGTTAAAATAATTATATAGGTTTCAGACGTACAGCCCAAGACACGTTTTCTGTATATTGTGTGTGCAGCACACCAAGTCAAGTCTCCCTCCATCACCATTTACTTCCTTTATCTACTTCTACCTCCTATCTCCATGATGATCTTATAATCTGGTAATCACTGTACTGATCTTATGGAGAAGCCACTGATTTTGATGTCACTGATTTTGTGCTTGCAAATAAATAATTCCTATGGATGCTACTAGAAAGATAGTTATGAAACCTATTTTAAAAAAAGAAAAAAGGAAGCTTCAGTTCAACTTGTAGAAATTTTTGAAGTCTTCCCATGACATTGAGGAAGAAGAGTCAAGGTTGTATCTGTGATTCACTTCTTAGTACATATTTATAGCCAGGTGCTGGGTCAAGTTAAATTGGAATGATTTTTTAAAATTTTTTTTAAGATTTTATTTATTTATTTATCTTTAGAGGGGAAGGAGAGAAGGAGAGAAACATCAATGTATGGTTGCCTTTTGTGCATCCCCTGTTGGGAACTGGCCTGAAGGGAACTGGCCTGCAACCCAGGAATATGCCCTGACTGGGAATTGAACCGAAATCCTCTGGTTCGCAGGCCTGTGCTCAATCCACTGAGCTACACCAGTCAGGGGTGGAATGCTTTTTGATGTGATTTAATCTTGATTTCTCTGGATTCATATTAAAATGGTTTTTATGTTTTTATATTTTAACACTTCTTCCGTCAGATAGATTTAATGGTATTGTATGAGGAAAACAATACACTAACATTTTATCTGCTCTTGTATGGTCTGTATGTTATTTAAAAATTTTGAAGAGTTTTTAATGATTAAAATACAAAATAAAATATATCAGATATTTTTGAAAAACATGTAACATTTTTTAAAAAGGAAACTGAATTCTAGACTCAGTATACTATAGGAATTCGATGGTATATCTTGGCCTCTACCTCCAATTTTGGATATGTGTTTTTTAAAATTTTAAATAGTATGTAGTTTAAGACGATTCCCACTTTGCATTTATTACAGACCATATCCTCTTAATGAAAGTAGTTTCTTTCCCCAAGATTTGGCAAACCGTTCATATATTCAACTCCTTACACAGTTGTTAGATCCTGATTTTGGTAGAATTCAAAGAAATAGCATTACTGACAGTGAGTTATAACTATCCAATGTTCAATTTCCCTCCTGTTTGATTTTGAGTCTTAATCATTGTTCTTAAAAAATAAAACAAAAAGATAATAAGTGGTGAGGGCAAATTTGATTCATCTAGAAATGGAACAACTGAGCCTTGACTCGCATGAGCTGACCTGTCCTAATTAGCTTCTTAATTGTTGACATAAGGAAAGGTTTATATTATAAGATTGTTATATAATATTTAGGTAAAAATTCAAGATCATGTTGAATTTTCACAGCTCCAGTTATACTTGTACTTCAAATTTCTATGTCTATACTATTCTTAACCAGTTCTTCTTCACAGTGTGTCCAATAAACTGCTTCCAAGCAAATGGGTCAGGATGGCAGGGATCCCTTGAGGAACTACAAGTTATACTTCCTTTGCATGATGGTAGTGTAAATTTTATAAATGTGGTCATTTGCTATTAGGAAATATGGGATTCTGGACCAGAGATGTGACTGTGTCCTTCTTACAGAACATCTTGGTCCTTGTCCTCCAAGACCCAGTCCCCACGGGGTGATGCGGTGAGGGCCGAATATCCATTAGGGGTGTTGTACCACATGAGAGGAACCCTGAGACTATGAGACTTGGATTATGAAGCTCACACAGGGCATCTGACGTATCCTCCCTTTCTTCTTTCTTGAAGAGAAAGACCTTTATTCTGGAGCATAAGCAAGTAACTCCTGGGTGAGTGGAAAGATGAAATTTGGTATTATTTCATGAGCAAGTGACTCCAGAGGAGATACATCCTGAAATCTTTCCAGAGCAATTCACTGTCTCTAACTTCCAAGGCATATTTGCTATTCAGTCATCCTTTCAACCAAGAAGGCCAATACTCTGTGCTAAGAAACTCAAGATCACTCAGAAATGTGAAAATATTCATGGAGAATTATCTCTTAACCAATGGTGCCTGGTACAGTATTATGTAGTGTTCTAGAAATAGTTGGTAGTGTTGGAACTCTCATGACCTTGAATTATGAGCATTGGAACTTAACTAGTTAGCTATGAAAAATTCATGCATCTTGTATGGATGGCATTCTGTAGTTTAATGATTAGACCCAAGACACGTATATCCCAAGTCATTTGGGGGTTTAATGCTTTGTGTAATCTATCTTACAAAATAGATTCTAATTTATATTGTCTGGGTGTACAAGTAGTCATTAAGGTCTTGTAAAAGCAAGATTGTAAAATCAAACTTGTAAAATCAAGCTCAGTGTGAGACAAGAATAGGATATGATGGTATAACAAGTATTTAAGTATCCCCTTCCAGTGTGATTGGTTTTATAGCCTCATAGGATGCTTGTGGTTCTCGAGTCACTAATGTTTTAGTTATCAGGTGAAAGGTGCAGGGTGTAATCACAGGCTACAGCTTCCAATCTCTGTTTCCAGTCTCTGGAATAGGAACCAGATTGTCATCATGTCTGATGAGTGTCATGGAACTAGAAGCATTCATGGCTATTAGCAATCCCCAAATAATTATGCTTTGGCTGAGTTTAAGACTATTTTTTGGTTGTCTTATTTCTAAACACAGTCAAAAAGCATTTGTAGACACATACCAATTTTGTGGGAGTACATTTGGACCCTTAATTTCCTTTTGACAATTCTCTGTGCCTGGAATGGCTTTACTTCTCGAATACATGTCTTCTGTCTCTCTACTATAGGAAAATGCAATGTGTGTGAGGTTTTTCAGGGGGAGTCACTGCATCTGATGTACTTGAAAAAAAAGCGACAACTTAAATACTCTTATGTCATTTTATGCATTAGAGAGAAAGCAGGAAGCATGCATTTTCTCTTTTCTTAGGTGTTTGCAGTGCCAAAGGGATGTTTGCAAAGAGGTTGCAGGAATCATCATTTTGAAGTGTGCTCTAAGTTAGTAACCTGGTGTATGTGTGCTATTTGATTTTTTTTGTCTGAGCTGCCTTTTTATATTTATTTCAAATGAAAAAGAATCCACTTTTATTTTATAAATGTAGAATGTACATTTGTCTTTGACCAAAGTGAAACTCTATTTCCACTGACCAATAGAGGTGAATTTTCATTAGATTTAATGAGACCTGGTACATAATGTATTCTTTGAAGCCTCTGGTTGGACACATTAAATAAACCTTGAATTAGACCATGATCATCTGGAGTATTTCCAAGTAACTTTCCTTTGTAATAGAATATTGTCTGGAACAATTACCTGAACCCAAATCACTATGGATACAATATCAATCATCAGAACTCCCTTTTAGAACTGAGAGTGTAGAACACACAGTCACATTATTGTAGTCACATTTGCTTCTCTTTGTATGGATGCTCAAATACATTTTTTCTATAACCAACAAGTTCTCATTTTGGTGAGTTTGGTGAGATATGGGTTTCAAATTGCATAAGTGTCATTTGAAAGCTACTCAGGGAAGGCAACTCCACTTTCACCCCACTTCTTCTAGAGGGAACACCACTGTGATCACTTGTCTGCATACAGGGTTAGATTGGAAGGAACCTGGGAAGAAAGGGAAGTTGCATGAAGTTATCAACTCAAATTTGCTAATGAGATTAATTTATTGATGTATGAAAGGAAGTCTGGATACAGAAGGGTACATGAAAGTTGGGAACATAAAGTGCTTTGAAGGAAGAAAAAGACCTTGGGACTCAACCTACAGCTCTAATGCCCAACACCCTTCAGGTGGGTGAATGAGGCTTTATGTAAATATGGCCTAGAACTGGGCACAAACTCTTAGGGGATGAAACGTGTGGGTAAGTTGTAGATAAAGTATTAGAATACAGAATGATCAATTTGGTATTTCCAGCATATTTAGCTTTAGGGGCTATCACATAATTATGCCGACCAAATAGAGACTATTTGATTTTTGGCCCCCAGTGACTTTGGGATCACTTGACGAAAGGGCTCCCTGGCTTCTTTGTGGTATGACTCTGATTCTATTTTTGATACAATTTTTTTCTAGGCAGAGATCTTTGGAGAGGATGTTAACAGAACTGTGTTTCAAGAAACTATTATAGAACCCTTACTTTATAACAGCTAAACGTCAATGAGCTTTAATAAGGCCAGGTATATTATGCTGAGCTTTTACAAGCATTGTTTCACTGACTCTGTGAGAAGACTAGTGGAATAGGTCTCCCCGTCTTACAGATGAGAGACCTGAGAAACTTGCCCAAGAAACTTGCCCAAGGTCATGCAGGTAGGTGGACATCAGGACTTGAACTCATCTATCTGAACACAGAGTGCGCCTATTCTCTTTAATTATGTGGAAGTTTTGGTAGGCTGGGTAATGCTGTGGTAGCAACTGTCCCCCACATCTCAGTGGCTTACACAAATAAAGCTTTCTTTGATTCTTTTGTGGGTCATGCACAGTTTTTCAACTTCCCTCGGAGACCTGGTCTGACTCAGAAGCCTTTCTTAAACCTGGCTGGCCTGTGTCTGAGGAAGGAGCAACCACTGCGCATCTCCTGAAGCACTCACCCAGAAGTGACACGTGCCGCTTCTGCTCCATTCCCTTGATCTAAACAAGCCCAGTAGAAAAACCTGACATCCATGGGTTGAGGAAATAGAGTTCTTCCCCAAGTGGGAGCAGTGAGTATTTGTAAACAGCAATAGCATGACAACCTCTATGCCTCCCAGTCGTCTTAGAGATGGCTGAGAGGCAAAGTAGTTTTAGTCCATTTTATGTGATAGGTTGACATTTGAAGCAAAAGGCAAGCCCTGGTTTCACAGAGATGAAGTAATAATTTAACATGGAAGCCAAAAACCAACTCAGAGTTCTTAAATTCTCGTTTCTACAGTTTTATTCTGGAAACCTAGATTTCAGTTCCCTGTGCAGACATGTTAGGGGATGGTGTCTTGTTTTGCAAATAGAAGCCATCTCAGGAGACAAATAACAAAGGCATGAGAAATTTATGAAGTTTATTTTTAGCAACAATCTCAGGCAAGGTTTTACTGTCAATATTTTCATCGGTATCCAAGAAGCGAACAGAGGGGGCTGTGTTTTATGAATTGATGTGGCTACAAATATTAGTCCTGACATTTCTAAGTGAACAATTGTGGAAAAGATACACAAGCAAATAAATACAGAGTCCCTGACAACTGGGAGTGATGGAGCCTTTTCTAACAGTTATGAATAAGGGTATTTTGGTGATGGTTTTGTTTATATTCACTGGAATGCTTGTTCTGATTTTTTTTCCTAGCCCCTGTACCAAGTGACTGATCGCTTCCTTCAAAACAGTATCAGCAGGACAAGGATGTATTGGCAGGGTCTCTTTGAAATCGGTGACCTCATACTGATCCTTGACCTAATTAGCAGTCTGCTATAAGCATCTTGCAGTTTGTTGCACATGCCACCTCCAAATCAAGACGATTTTGGTTATAGAAAATTTAAGGGGTGTCCCACCTGATTCATGATAGATTCAGCTTTCTTATGGTAAAATTGTATTACCTGTAGCTGGCTAGAAGCCGGAGTGCTGCATTATTTTATTTTGTGGAACTTTTTTTTTAGAAGAGTTTTTTTTTTAAAGAACTAATTTCACCCCTGTTAGCCTTGTGGCATATTTGACATCTGGTCGGGTCAGTTCAGAAACTGGGAATGTGTTGATGTTGGAGAAGCTCGGGGCAGGTTTTGGCACACACCTTTGGACTTGAGAAACATCTTTGCCCACATTAAGTAAAATAGAACTAAACACATGAAATTGTCATAATGCTTTGAAAAGGAGAGCTAACTGACCAAATAACTATACTTCCTTACAGATGCAAAGAAAAATAATTTATGGTTATTGCAATCCGGGCTAGGAATTTTTATTGGTTGTCTTAGATTTAATGTCCTTGAACATCTTCATGAGGTGACTGTCATTACCCTGACTTTCAAATGGGGAACGCAGGCTCCCAAATCGAATAATTAAGGACCCACGGTGGAAGAGGCAGGGCTTCTCACATGTTCCCCAAGTGATTGTCACAACATTTATCTAGCTCCCAAAATGTTCGTCCATAGAAGACATCATGTTCTCTGTGTGGAACTGTAAGCAATCAGCAGTTTCTGTTCTGTCTCTGTGCCTAGAAAGAGGGCAGAAACTCCTTTGAATTGCTGAACTTGTAAGGCAATATATATACACACACACACACACACACACACACACACTAACAACATATATTAACTCAAATATACTTATATATACTAACATATATATTAACTCAAATATAGTAACACATATTTGAGTTAGTATATATATACTAACTCATCACATCTATATGGCTTTTCCAGAGTGCAGGTGGAGTAGCTCTTTTTATATACGTCACTGATGTGTTCTCATCAAGGGTTCCCCTACCTTTGGGTCGGTACTGATCAATGATTCCTAGCAGTTTTAAGTAGAAGAAGTAGCTTTGTCTATCTTGTGTCCTGATACCCTTTGGATGTTTATTTAAGGGATGATTAAAGTAAATGTACCTGTTCCTGCAGATGTATGTAAAGCTAATTGCTTTATTAACAAAATAATTAATGAAGGGAAGCTATCTTCAATAAGGGGCAAGGAGAGCAGACCACTAGCTAAACATTTGCCTTAGGCCGGTGTCGGGCTGGAGGTGCATTTCAGTGCCCACACGTGTGCACACCCTCTGTGAGCATGAACCCTTTCTACTTCACATAAATATTTTTTACTAAGGGCCACAGAAGAAAAATAAACACTAATTACATGAAAGAAAAAAACTATGCCATTTATTTATACAGTGTATTTTATGTTCTTTGTTTTTATTAAACAAAGCCCTGTAGATAAAAATCACTTGATTTAAAAGTTAATGATCAGGGTGCCTACAACAAATGGTTCCCTGCCCCCGACCCCCACGTCAAGTTTCCCTCTAATCAGGGGTGTGGCCCAGGATGGCTATGAATGGGGCCCAACACGCAATCGTAGATTCACTTAAAACATTATGAGATTTCATTGTGATTATGCGTCACAATGTATTTATAGTGTGGTTCAAGACAGCCCTTCTTCCAGCGTGGCCCAGAGACCCCGAAGGTTTGGACTCCCATCTGCTCGAAGGGAGATGGACAGACATTCAAAGAGTAGGGAAGGGAGAGCAGCTGAGCAGAGGAACTAAACTCACGTCTGACACTGTTACCATATCTGTCCTCACAACAACCCGAGTTCAGGGCTGTGGTTATCCCTATCTTCTGATGACACCAAGGTGCACAGTATTAAGTGACCTGTCCAAGGTATTGAAAATAAAGAAAAACACTGTCACGAAAAGAAGGGGGCAAGACTGGAAAAGACAAGATATACGCATGCACACACAGAGAGGCAGGGGTTGGTGGGGGAGAGAGAAAAACACCTTGGAGGGAAAGTCCGTTTATATCACCCGTTTTTGAAATGAAGCTACTCTCTAGCTATCCTCCATACATCTCGAGACACTCTCTGTGACATTGATGCATAGAATGCTGGTTCATCCTCACTATTCCGAACTCTGTGTTTCCCCTGGAAATAGAATTCTCCTTTTAAGCTGTGCACATGGCCAGCTTGCTGATTCTTACAGCTAGGTGAAACCCTGAGACCCAGTTCAATGAGCTCACGGGAGGATTTTTCTGTGGGACTTCGGGGAAGCCTCCCGGGGGGAGCTGCAGGGGTACCTTTCCACCTTTCTTCCTCTGACCCCCATTTGGTTACTGCTTTTGTCTCAGTGGAGTTTCAGTCACTGGGGCCACGAGGTGATGTGAGGACTGAAGCCTGTGCTTGGTGGTGGAAGACAGAAGTGGCATGGATCCCTGATGATCCACAGGTCCCCTTTCAGCCCTTGACCACCCCACTCTGGATTTACTTTATATGAGAGAGAAAAGCCTTTATAATAATTATGCTAAGTTAGGGATGTTTGTTTTTTAGTTAGATGATGCTAACCCCAATCTTAACTCATATACCTCTTAATAAATTTAGGAACCCACTGGTGGGAAAATGGTTCACCTGCTGCAGCAGACAGTAACCTCAGAGCCACTGAAGCCAGCTAGGGCCCTTGGAAGCCGTCAGCCTCTAAGTTGGCAGGCTCTTTGCAAGAATCATGTTTTAGTACTTCTGGTTCAGAGCATCACATTAGAAAGTGGAAACTTACAGAGCTTACATTTTCAATGGAACTAATTGCTTTTGTACTTTAAATATCCTGCTAATGAACAAATGATTGCTGTTGTACTATAAATATCAGTGGTGCCCTGCAGTTACAGCGTTTTCAGTATTACAGATATTTTACATGACAGTGAGTAGGGGAGCGTGGGATAATTTCCCCCTGGTACTTGGGCAGTTTCAGTTCTAACTGCTACCATTATGCAAGCTGCTTGTCATGGGAGAGGAATGGGCATTTGAGTCAGGCCTTCCATATGGCTTCCCATGGTCACCGGGAGAAAACACGCTTTTACGTGTCTTGTTTCTGTGAGGTGAGCTTTCTCTTTACAAAATCATGTGGAGTTTGGTATGAATTTTCATTGTGAATAACAAGACCTTTGCATGATCTGTCAGACAAGATAAACATGGGTAAAACGCTTTACACGGAAGGCTGAGTTTCTGGAGCATGATTTTTAGGTGACGATTAAGGAATTGTATTTGAAGGCTAGCTATCATAAGCATCATTCTTCTCCGGCAACACTCGGGTAGACTTCCTAGGCAGGTTTCGCTTAACAAAAAAGATCAATTATTTCCACTTCCATTTTTTTCCTTTTTCATTTCTCCTTCTGTTTTCATTTTATTTGTTTGTTTTGATAGGGTGGCTTTTGTTGCTTCATTAAACACGATGGTGTATCCAGTCCCCAAGAGACCCGGCGCGGTCAGTTGTGTAGAAATGTTTCTGAATAAGCTGGTCTACATTTTAGCATACCAAGGACCAAGACTTACGTCCGGAGAATCTGGCCAGAAAAATAAGTCTTAGTTTATAGGGCTCATAGAAATTTAACATTTCCTGCTGTCTGAGAGCAGCAGGAAACTTAATTTGGAAAACTGAAGAATGTACGATAGGGTGGGCATAACATGATTGGAGTCTGCAAAGGCTGCTTCTGCCAAAGATATTATCAGAGTCGGTGCAAGGCCAGGAAGTCCAAAGTTTCTATGAGTTCTCACATGTTCTGGAAGACTCCTACAGGTATTTTTGACATGATTCCCTTTTAAAAACACATTGCCTATGATGTGGATTTATGACATCATATACCAGTTCTATGGAACTTTCATGACAGAGTCTACTCTGGCTGATAACCGACAGTGGGTTTTTATTTTTGCAGAACAGTCACTGCTTTCTGCTACTTTGTTACCTGTTTCAATATAATTCCTGCTCTTCGATGACAGTTGATGGAGCTGGTGCCTGGGAATGTAACTGTAGTTGATTTAGTTACATTAAAGGGTCAAAATTACAGCCGCACAGAGCTGAGGTCAGGACAGAACCAAGGAGCTCTGGGCGCAAATCTTCTCTTCATGCTTGGCTGGGTCCAGTAATCCCCCGAGGCGCAGGTCCCTGATTGGGTTTCCAGATGGCTTCCTCTGGTGTAAACACCCCTCTTGCTCCATCCAATGGCATCAGCTGCCCTGGCAGAGAGCAAAACAGCCGGTCAGATAGCTCTGGGAATTACACAGTGGGTGGCACCTGTCCCCAGAGTTTGAGCTCCCCCACCCCTCACTTTATTCCCTCTTGCTGTTTACAATGTATTTCTTTGCCTCTTTACTTGCAGGTCAACTCTCTAGTTTTTTCACCAACATTCCTCCCCTTCTGCAAAATCCAGTACCTGGATTTTGTGGCAATCTTACATGTGAAGTCTAATATCTACTAGTCAGCAGAACGGGTTTGTTTAGTTACTCATTCGTTCAACACGTGCCTGTTGACCATCAGTCATTTTTGTCAACCATTATTAAATGTCCGAGGAGCAGGTACTGGAGCCGTTACAATGCTGAGCAAAGAGATTCAGGGCCTCTCTGAAGATTTTTTTCCTTCCTGCCAATGAACGCTAGTCTGAGCTTTCCTGGTCAACCCTCCTGCCTTCCGGAATCCATGAGAAGCTCACCTCCTTCTTTGAAGAGTTCTCTGATTAGCCCCTCTCAGTTCATTCTCTCGACACATAAATGTGTACTCCCTTGTAACTTTGTTCGTCTATGTATTTTTGTCATATAGATGTTTTAAAATTTTTATGGTCTTTTGTGGTGTTTTCTCAAGTGGAAACTTCTTAGAGACATTGCAATGTCTCTGGCATATTATGTATGTATGTATGTATTTAAGTGTATCGAGGTGGCACTGGTTAATCACATGTGAGTTTCAAGCATATGGTTCTGTAAAACATCGACTCTACGTTGCCTTGCGTGTTTACCGCCAGAAGTCGAGTCTCCTTCGTCAGCACCTTTGAGCCCCTTCCCCTCCTTCATCTTGCCCTCACACTTTCCACCCTGCTGCTTTCTGAGTCTCTGAGTTTGTTTTGTTTGTTCATTTGTGCTTTTTGTTTTATGTCCCCCACACGAATGAAGTGATGTGGTTCTTGTCCATTTCCTTTTATTTTGCTTAGCATGATACTGTCAAGATCCATCTATGTGGTTAGAAATGGTTGCATTTGATCCTTTCTGATGGCTGAGTAGTATTCCGTTGTATACACGAACATCTTTCCTCAGTCATGCACAGAAGAACACTTAGGTTGTTTGTGCATCTTGGCCACTGTGAAG
Organism: Artibeus jamaicensis; assembly: GCF_021234435.1. Taxonomy (NCBI): domain Eukaryota; kingdom Metazoa; phylum Chordata; class Mammalia; order Chiroptera; family Phyllostomidae; genus Artibeus; species Artibeus jamaicensis. The sequence goes on along the minus strand of NW_026522056.1, from coordinate 13,053,321 downwards.
GATGCTACAATGAACCTGGGGTACATCTGTCTTTATAAATAATTGTAAAAAATTGGGGGGTAGATACCCAGAAGAGAGATTGCTGGGTCATATGGTAGCTGCATTCTTAATTTTTTTTGTTGAACCTCTGTACTGTTTTTCATAGTGGCAGTACCAGTTTACATTCCTACCAGCAGTGAAGGAGGGTTCCTTTTTCTCTACATCCTCTCCAGTGGCTCTTTCTCGTCTTACTAGTAACAGCCATTCTAACGGTTGTGAGGGGGGAATGTCATTGTGGTTTTGAGCTGGATTTCTCTATAGATAGTGAAGTTGAGAATCTTTTTATAGATCTGTTGGCCATTTGTATGTCTTCTTGGGAGAAGTTTCTGTTCAGGTCCTCTGACTATTTTTAAATAGGATTGTTTTTTTGTTGTTGAGTTGTATGAGTTCTTTATATATTTTGAATATTAGCTCCTCTTTGGAGCTATGGTTTGCAAATACCTTCTTTTATTCAGTTTGTTGATACCTTTATTTTTGCTTGTCACCTCCACTTACACATGTCTAGACACTTACTTTGTGTTTAATAAACTTGATGAATTCATTCATTCAACAAAAGTTTTTTGCACCTATTCTACTCCAGGCTACAAATGAATAGCATTGTCATAGCAACTGGGCATTAATTAGCAATTAAGAATAGCAGACTAACTAACCACATCTCTGACATATTGTACTGTGGGTAAAATTTATAATTTTTTAATATTTTATTTATTTTTAGAGAGAGGGAATGGGAAGGAGAAAGAGTAAGAAAGAAACATCAGTGTGTGCTTGCCTGTCATGTGTCCCCTACCAGGGCCCCGGCCCACAACCCAGGCATGTGCCCTGGCCAGGAACCGAACCAGCGACCTTCTGCTTCACGGGCCTGTGCTCAATCCACTGAGCTACACGTACAGCCAGGGCTAAAGGGAGGGACAGTGTTCCATGAGGCTCTCTGATGAACATTTGATAAGACGGGAGAGCACTGGGCTCATAGAATCCTGAGTGGATTTGCTCAGTGAACTACCACTGGGTGTAGTGGGTCATAGTCAGGGGCACATCCCCGCACAGTTGCATGGCCTATATGTACGTACCTACTTCCACGTAGAATTGGCGCTTTTTGTTTTGGCCAGACTGGCAGGTGACAAGGCCAGAGATGGGCGGCCACAAGAGGCAGCAGCAGCATGAGCTGGGGCACTTGAGCCACTTGTTGCCCACATGCTCTGGTCTGGGTGAATACCTTCTATTCTACAAAGTGGACCAAATCCTATTGTGTGCTTCCACTCTCCACTAGATACCAGGGAGTCGTATTTGGGCCCCGTTCCCTCCAAATCTGATCATTGTAAACTTCTTTTTAAAAATTATTGTTGTTAAAGTACAGTTGTCTGCATTTACCCCCCACTCCAGCCATTCCCCATCTCCATCCCCTGATTCCACCCCTTCTTGGATTTGACCATGTGTCCTTCACAGTTGTTCCTGAAAACCCTTCCAAATGTAACTTATTTTCCTGATAGTTTCAAACTCTCCTGGGATTTTCCACTTCACAGAAAAGTGGTGTAACAGCCAACCTTTGCCGGTGACAAGCCTCTTTCAACTGAGAATATTATCATATCAGTCTTTTCAAGGTTATGAATAATTGAAATAAATAAATGTCAAAGAATAGTTACTAAGGCAGAGGAAAAATGATTACTTGAGATACAGGATGGAGAAGAAGTGGATGCTTAAGTGATGATTCGGGGATCATTACCTAGAGAAAGGGGACGGCATGCAAGGCAGTCAACCACTATCAACCCTGCTATACAAGGATTCGCTTTAAAAATATATATAGTTTGCACATTATTCTCAAAGAGTTTGCTATTTCAGGGGAAATTAGAGAGCACATGGCTTGGTGCTATATTCAGAATGTCATAAAGCTTCAAACGGTTTTCAAGACAGATGTAGAACAATTTTAAGATTTCTGCGAAGTAATTGATTTATCATTGTAATAGTCATAGCATGGGAAACTTTGTGAGCTGATGTCAAGGAGAAACATCTGGAACGAGTGACAGGGTTAATTTTGGGCATTCTCTCTGTGGAAGGGACTGATTCTGCTGAGATTGATGTTGGCAGTTCAGAATCTTTTCCAGGTGGGAAGGCAGGCTCAGAATAGAAGCTGAGATTGTCTCTCCTCCCAGAAGGAAGTTTCAGCTTTATCACAGTTCCCTCTGGCTGTGTCATTTCGGAATCTGTATACAAACTCTGCTTCAGTAATGGGTCCCCTCAGAGGCCACCTGTACACTAACCAGTGTCACCTCGGGGGTGGCCTGGTCCTGAGTGCTTTCGGATAATACAGTTGACGAAGGATGGCAATCGTCCTTAGATTTGTAATCTGTTGCAGTCTTGATGGCGCCTCTTCTCTTACTCCTCTTGTCAACGTAACACTACACTTGCCTGGGATATACCTTTACACATCGTCCCAGTTGACACATTCTTCTCTTACAATCCATGTCTCCCAGTCAGGAAAGCAGTTTTGTGTGGAGGTGCATCTTCGGATGTGACTTCATGAATATCCCATTGAAACTGAGGTCTAAATCTTCTTTTTAGTGACATTTTGCTCTGAATTTAAAAATAAGTTGAGGTGGGGGAAAAACTAGCCATGAAATGCTTCCCTGTATTGGTTTTGATGGTACTCTCCCTCATCCCTCTCATGCGTACAATTTGGTACCTTACATTTCTTTCAATAACGTTACCCTAGTTCTTCCCAGAGCAAAAATTAGAGTTGATATATCAGAGATTCCCCTGAGTGGGCTCCTCTTACTACAATGAAATCAGGGCCTCGCTGCACGTGTGAACAATCTAGTTGTAGCTTCCTATCGTTCAATGTGTAACTGTATTAAAATTGCACACAGTCCAGATTATATGATAATTTCTCATGCCCTTTATCTGGGAGTCAGTTTACCTTCTGCAGATGTTTCATTGAGACTGCATTGCAAACGAGCAATCTTTAAAACCCAGAACCTGGGAGCTTTATCTGTGTAGGGAGAAGCTTCGCGAAGCTGTGGCATACCAGCATCCTCCAGAGAAGGTCAAATACCGCCCCAAAACCCCAGTGTAATTCAGCTCCCCCGCCACCTCTTACCTTTAGAAGCAGAGAGCTTAGTCGTGGGGAAATGGGGAAGCTCTCGGAAGGAACATTGCTATGAAAGTCCCATTGGTGGGGAGGGTGGGAGATTAGGCGCAGGGAGGAGGAGGAAATGTTTTTCATTCAGTTAAATGAAAATCTTAGATGCTTGTGTACACAGAGGCTTTTCTGACCTTCGTATTCAACAGCTATGTGTACTTGTCTCAGAAGAGCATTTGGCATCCTGCCCATTTCGTCAACATCCCTTTGGAAGCAAGTGATGCCTAGCACTGAAGAATACTCAGGTGACACCCTCACCGTGGGCGTGGAGAGTTGTGGCCTGGAGTGTGTATGGTTTCCAAAAGTAACGTCTTTGGCAAATTGGTTTTCAGCGTTGATGCAGATTGGTCCACAGTATTCTGGATCCTTCGGGGAGATCATGTGACCCACCACAATGCCTGTGGAGCTCCAGTGATTGATCAATAGATTTTTGTTAAAAATGAAAACCGAAGGGAAAGAGCCGCCAAGGAACTCCTGGTTTGGGCATGCCCTCTGGGGTTTGAGTTCTTCACGGTCTGTCCTCTACGGTGCAAAATCCCTTGTGCCATTGTAAAAAATTTTCTTGCTCACCTGTTTCCAGAACTGTATGTACCCCATGATCTGTGACTACATGGAACTTTCTAAAATCCTGTTTCTTAGTCCATAGCAGGCACGAGTGGGTTAACTCTCTTGGGGAACGAACTCAAATTGTAATGAAGTTCCTCTGTGCTTCAAAGCACAGAGGTTCCCAGCAGTGGAGCGCTCAGACATTTTGGCGAGTCTGTGGGGGAGATAGTTTCACCCAGCGCGACTCTATTTGGCTCGGCGAAAGGGAGCCCTCCTGGGCTGGTTTGCAGGTGGGTTCTTGAAACCTGGACATATTTCAAAAGCTGTTCCTCATAAGGGCAGTGACGTGAGATGACATGAGCAGGCATAATTTAAACCTGTCCTTGTCTTGATTTTACTCACAAGCTGCTGGCAAATGTGTGTTGTCTGCCATCTCCTGCTGCAGGTCGACAGTCAGCTAAACATCAGCCGACCATATGACACCGAGTCTACACCACAAGTCTCATTTAGTAGCGACGTTCATTTCTATAAGGAGTTGGAGAAAGAAAATCACTCTCACACACACGTGCACACACACAAGTTTTATTTTCTAATGAAACAGCATGAAAAACCAAGCAATTGATCTGTGGAAGAGACTTCATATATTATACACATATTATATATTCCAGCAACCAGAATTGCTGAATAACCCTAGAAGGTCCTATTGTTTGGTAGTCAGATGACTCTTTTGTCTGGTCCCTACCCATTGCCATTGCTTTGTTTTTTGCATGGCATTTATTCAGGAACACACCGTACATCCAAGTTTATGTCGCTGTACATTTAGCCATTTGGTGCCTAGACAATCAATAGCATTTGAAGAGAACACAGTGTGTTTTTAGTTCTGTAAATGTTCTAAAGTTAATATACATTAATAGCACATATTACTACTAGTTATGTTGATACCATGAGGACTGTACAACCATTTATAGAGAACATATATTATGGCATTTTTGTAGCACCATTTAGTGAGTACTTACTGCATGCCAATGTACCAAATCCCTCACATTCAGGGGTGTCCAAACTTGGTGTCTCTGGGCCACACTGGAGGAAGGAGAGCTGTTAGGGACAAACACTAAGGAAAAACTATGAGGGGAAAAAAAGGGGGTTTTAAGTAAATTTACGATTTTGTGTTGGACCACATTCATAGCCATCCTGGGTCACAGGTTGGACGCTCCTGCTACATATATTTCTCTTTTTCTTTCCACAGATCTGTGAGGTAGGAACTATTGACATATAAAATACAGCTCCCATTGCATAACTTGCCAAGTCACATAGCTAATAAATAGCAGAGTCAGAATTTTAATGTGGGACTGCCTAACCCCAGAGTTCACCACTAATTGTTATTGCTTCAGTAAAACAGCGTGTGCCCTCTAGCATCTCATCCTTGAAAAAAGAGCACCCTTTTGATGGTTGGTTAGCCTGTTCGCTGGTTTGAGAATATTGTAGTTTGAGAATGTTCTAGACCAAAAGTCATGTTAGGCACATTGTATCTGGTAAGCTACAATGTAACAGGAAATGGCTATAGTGTAGAGGGTGCTTGATAGCTCAGTGATGATGATGATGGATAATAATGTGATTTCACAGCTTGGTTTATCAGACCCAGGTGAGTGGATAAGAGGATTCAGATTCATCCAAATCACCGGGCCTAGCTTAGGATCTTCCCTTCCCAACCCCCTTGGGCTGCATATTGTCCTCTAATAGCATGTTTTCCCCATTGTAGTTGCCCTTGAAATTCATTTCAGCCACGTTCACTGCTCTAAATAGTGTGAGGAAGAGGGTAGATGCCCTTTCCTTCTCAGTTAATCCTCCTGTATCGAATAACACTGTATTTCTAACGAGTATCTTAATTCATAGAGTCTGGAATAGCACTGATGGAAATATTTTTGATGATGAAAATTTTTACTTCTATCATATTTCTATGTCTGCACTGTCCAATGTGGAAGCCACTAGTGACGTGTGGTTACTGAGTTCCTGAAATGCGGGCAGTACAACTGAGGAGCAGGCTTCTTTAGTTTTGTTTTAACTGATTTAAACTTAAACAGCCACATGGCTAGGGACAGTCTTACTAGTCCGTGGAAAGCTAGAACATTAGCACCGAATGGGACCTTAAGGTTTATCAAGTGCAACACACTCACTGTGTTTTAGAGGAAACTGAAGCCTGCAACCTTCCTCGCTCCACTCTGGCCCTTGTTTCTTCCACGGAGACGTTAAACATCTTAATGTTTTCTTGAAATTTTATATTTTAATTTAAGGTTATTTTGGTAGGACCTTGCTTTTATTTACCAAAAGCATTGTAACAGAAAATAGATTTGGAATAAAATGTGACTTATTTTGTTGTGTTTATTTTAAATTTTATAATTACAAGATAGGTTATATGTTAACGTGTTTACACATATACTAGGGTCACAGGGTTTAAAATAAAGTTGTCTTCCTATCCCTGTTTATTAGCCGCTGACTCCCCCTCCTAGGGGAACACTTATAGTTTCTTTGTGTATATTTGTAGACATACAGATATTTTAGGTGTATACAAATACGTATAGTTTACTTCTCTTTAAACAGCAGGGAATCATGTATACACTGCTCTGCACATTCTTTTTTTTTCTTCACTAAAAAGTTTGTCTTTGGAGATCTGTCCCTATGAGTACCCAAAGCATTTGCTCTTAAATGTTTCCATTGTACAAATCAACTATAGTCTGTTTAATAAATGCCTTATTGATGGACAGTTACTTTCTTTCCCATGTTGTCTCTTAAAATCAATGCTGTGGTGGAATAGTATTGCGTATTTATAATTTCCATGTGTGCAGATATATCTGTAGACTAATTCCTATAAATGAAAGCACTAGGTCAAATGGTATGTGTGCAGTTTTAATTTTGATAAATATAAATTGCTGTCTGTAGTACCCACATATAATTTTATATTCTCACCAACAATAACATGTATGCCCTCCTCAATCCAATGTGCAGTATTAAGCTGGTTGACCTTAACCATTATGATAAGTGAAAAAATCTCAATGTAGTTTTAATTTACAATTTTTTTGTGAATGTGTTATCACCTTATATATATATAAGAATCATATGTATTTTTTTAAAGATTTTATTTATTTATCTTTAGAGAGGAAGGGAAGGAGAGAAGGAGAGAAACATCAATGTGTGGTTGCCTCTTGTGAGTACCCTGCTGGGAACTGGCCGGCAACCCAGGCATGTGCCCTGACTGGGAATCGAGCCGCGATCGTGTGGTTTGCAGGCCTACGCTCAATCCACTGAGCTATGCCAGCCAGGGCCCATATGCATTTTTTTGATGAAATGTTTGTATACTTTGTCCTTTTTCATCAGTACTTTTTGTTATTGATTTATAGGAGCTTTTATATATTAGATGAATATATATATATATATATATATATCACAAACAATACAAATGTTTTCTTCAGTTTGTTATTTTGCACTTTGCTTTTAGTGATGTTTGCCATAAATTATACATTCTTATATGAATAATTATGTCAATATTTTCTTTTATAGTTTCTGATTTTTAGTCTTAAATAGAAACTCCTTATTTTGAGAGTGTACAATAATTATTTTATGAGAAATTTATCCTAAAGATTTAAAGTATGACTTAGTTTTTGTCTTCTAAATGGCAACCAAGTAGTCACAATACCACTTACTAAGTAATCTATTTTTCTTTACTTGTTTGATACCAAACACTTTATCACATACCAAATCTTAATTCATATTTGAACATATATCTTACTTTATAGTCTGTTCCATGAAATATGTTTACTCTTGCCAGTACCCCTTGTTTTAATTGTTTTATATTTAAGATATATTTTACTGTATTGTAGGACTATTCCCTCCCCCCGTTACATTTCTCGTTCAGACTATACCTCACCATTCTTTTGAAAGACTTGTTTCTTTTTCCTTATGAAATTTAGACTGAGCTTGTCTATTTCCTAAGAATATTCTGTTGATATTTTTATTGGGATCACGTGAAGGCTGATGCAGAGATATCTAAATGGTATCAGGTGTTCTATCTGCGGGAATGGTGTGCCCTTCCATTTGCTGCAGTGTGCCTCCAGGTCCTCTGGCAATGTTTTAAGGTTTTCCTTTAATAGATCTGATGTATTCATTGTTTTTTTTATGTATTCATTGTTTAGTTTATTCCCACATCATTCTTTATTACAAGTTTGAAATGGAGTCTTTGCTTGTGTATATGAAAGCTAGTGACTTGTGTATGTTAACTTTGGACCTTACTGAATTATCTTAGTTTTGTAATATTTTAGCAATTGATTTTCTTGTTTTCCAAGGACCCAAGTATAAATATATAAGTGATGTTAATTTTATTTATTTATTTTTAAATTTTTATTTTATTGATTATGCCATTACAGTTGTTCTATTCCCCCCTTCATTCCCCTCCACCCTGCACCCTCCCAACCCTACCATTCCCCCCCTTTAGTTTATGACCATGTGTCTCAAGTTCTTTGGATTCTGTTAATTTTAAATTCTCTTACTTTTCAGCTTTTATGCCTTTACTTTTTTCTGGCCTAAGTTTATTCAGCATTTCCTCCAGAACTAGGTGAACTGGTTAAAACAAAACAAAAAAAGAACTGACAATTTTATTTGTCCCTTATTTCAGTTTGAAAAAGTCCAGGCTTTGCCTTGAAACATAAGGCTGGCTTTTGGATTGAAATAGAATTCATATTCTATTAAGTGTTTTTTTATCACTGGGAAGGGCCTAGTTAAAGAACAAGTATGAATGACCCACAGACATGGACAACAGGGTAGGATTGACTGTGGCGCAGGGGGTGGGCAAGGCAGGGGAGGGCCAGGGGAAATATTGGGACAACTGTATTAGAACAACAATAAAAAATAAATTAAATTAAAAAATAAAAAATGGACTTAGAAAGAAAAAAGGAACTAATGTGAGTTATATCAAATTCCATAGCATCATCTATGGTAATGATTTTATTATCTCCATAAGGGTTATTTGTATCATAAGTTAAATTGTTTTAAATCCCTAACTTGAAAAGCCTTATTGTTTTTCAGTTTTATTCATTCTATGCCCATCCTGCTTCACTGTTCTTTCCCAATTCTTGTGTTATGTCAGCATCCCAGTGGTCCCTGCTGTGAATTCAGTGGTAATTACTTCTTTTCCCTGAGTCAAAGCAAATGCGCACATCAAAAGAGCAAAGTGTCAAATGATAATAGCTGGAAATTCAGCCACAAAGGAATGTGTTTTTTCCCTCCATTGCTATTTGTGTATATGTTTGTGCTTCTGTTTTCAAAGGAGCACACCATTATTCTTCATATTACGTAGTTTTGTCTTGTGGAATCCTCCAGTGATGGAAAAGAAGAATAATGTCTAGCCATATAAAATTGCTGAACCTGCTGGGACACAAGTCAGGAGTCTCCTGTTCTGTGCCAAACTTGGAAAGCTTTTTTTCTTCATACTTGCTTACTTTTGAGCACGATGTTTTATGTCACAGAGTAGTCCACTCCCTCTTTTCAAATATTTATGTCCAAATTACATTTTCTGTACCAATCAGTCACAAAATGAAAACAGAAAATGTATTGGAGGAAAGGCAAAGATATCGGTTTCTAAAACATGGAAATTCTTAGTGAAACACTTTCAGCTTTCTTACTTAGCTCTGCCCTATGGGTAGTCTGTGAGTCATTTTCACTTGAGCCCTGGTCTCTAGGGTTGGGATTGTGGCCCTGGGGAGGTGGGGCCAGGAAGATAAGGAGCCAGATATTGGTCTGCAGAATGGAGGAAAATTCCCAAGGCCAGTGTGAAGAATGGTCTAGAATAAGAGAATTTTTTCTGTACTGGGGCCTTCCTACACCAAATGTCCTGAGTGTCCCTGCAGGCAACGCAAATGAACACGTAGAGAAGGACAAATGGCTGTGCAAATGGAGTAATAAACAATTTAAGAAAATATATGTGGCCTAAATTTAGTATCAAGGTGATAGGTAAAATGGCTTATTCCAATTTGTGATGGTCCTGTTGCAAATGCAATGTCAAGACAGCCAGTAAATTGTAGTCACAGGTTACAGCAAATACATCAATGGAGATGGTCCAGGTGCAGGCTATTTAAATAAGATAAATCATCTGTGAAGAAGGAAAAGGTCAAATGTGATATTCTCTCTTTCTTTGTCTGAATGAAATGGAAACACTGAAATTCCTTCCAAGAAAAGAAACATCAGCACATTAAATAATATAGTTTCCTTCTTACCCAGCCAAGTCTGACTGCCTTCCACCTGAGTCCTGCCTTGGTCTCTCGTTTTCGTCTGAGTATAATTTGGCGACTTTGTACCAAAGAGGAAATCTTACTCTGACCTCACACCATTTAGTCCGGCTTGAAGCTTGATCCATGACCTTCTGCCCCAGTGGCATAGAAGATTGAGTTTTCCAGCTCTCAGGTGGAAAAGCAAGAGTATTCTGTCCCCCGCCCCCTCAGAAGCATTTTCACTGATTTACCTTTCTTACCATTTAGGGTAGCTACGTATTTATTGGCACTGAGTATCCTACCTATGGGGACCTAATAAGTGTGCATCACTCCGCTCCGTGCTGTGTAGCATATGAGCAGAGTGAAGGGAGACACGGCTGAGCAGAGCCATTGTTGAGAGGCATGCTCCGAGTTGCCACAGAGCCATGTTTCTCAGTTGGATATATCCTTTCTTTGTAGTTTGCTTTAGCATTTATGCATTCATTCATTCGTATTGTTATGTAAATTCAATGTATATTTTGGAATGTCTACTAGGTACCAAGCATCGTGCTAGGTTATGGGGATCCAAAGACAAGTTGGAAGCTCTTCTCTCAAGGAGTCGTCTTGGTTACTAGATTTACAATGAAATTTTAAAGATAGTACAATGCACCTGCCTAGGGTATAGTTGGATCTCAAAAGAAGGAATGCTCTGTGCTTTTGCTAAAGAAGGGATGATAAAACAGAATTTTGAAAATGAGTGATAGCTTATCTGCCAGGAAGGCAGAAGTGGAAGGCATTCTGAGCAGATACAACAGATGCTTAGAAGATTGTGGTACTTGAGGGAGTTTCTGTAGTTCAGGGTGGATGGGTTTTCCAAGAGCCTGGGCTGGAGAGGGCGTGAGCACTTGATCATAGATGGACTTGCCTGCTGTTCTAAAGAATTTGGACTTTAACCTGCAGACTCTGAGGAGCCACAAAAACAATTTGTATCACAGCAAGATTTGTCTGGCAAAAATATGGAAAATGTATTATGAGGTAGAAGCTAGGAGCTCAGTAAGTTGGCTCTTTTAAGAGTACAATCTGAAGATGTGAAAACAAAAACCAAAAAGAATAGACAACCAAAAGAGTGCCAGACTATTATATTCATTGACTTATGGTTTTGGTAACATTTAAGGAAAAATGAACCTCCATCAATAAGTTAATAGGATGCTACCATACCTTTAACTTCAGGTATAAGAGGAATATTTTGTTTAACCAAGGATATCAACTCTGATTTTTAAAAATTCATACGAATACCAAATTGTAAATAATTCAAGGGATCATGATCTTTGCTCTCATTACAATGGGGAGATTTAGAGAGTAATCCACACACCCAGAGAGTAATAGGGCTCCAAAGGATTCCAGAGATCACCTGCAGTGATTTTCAGGACCTCGGGAGAAGCCCCCTGATAGCCCCAGTAGGGACAAGAGGCAAAGGTGGACCACCAGCTCTGTCCTCCCCCACTCCTCTTCCCACACCTGCTCTGAGTTATAGTTGCACAGTTTGAAAACCTGCTTTTGTCAGACTTCCTCATTTCACAGTGGGGACACTGAGGTTCCTGTATTAGGTGTGATTGATTTACCAAAGGACACATGATTGCCTGGTAGGATTCCTAGGTCCCCTGGCTGTTGGATAAAAGCTCTTATCAGTTTTGGTTAACTTGACTTTTTAAAATCTGGCTTCTCAATAAAGGTGATTGTCTCACTGGATCAGTTGGGCATGACCAGCTATTTATACACGTACTTATACCTGTCATATTTGATTTATGTAAATTTTCTGTAGACAAACTTGTTTAAAGTCACATGCTCATTACTGCATCGAAGTGCCATTTTCTCCATACCTCTGGGTCTAGACTCATGGTGGGTTTAAATCAGTTGCACCCAATGTAGCCATTTCTTTCCATTTCTAAAGTCCTCTATTTTAGTTGTAAGAGGTTTAATTTAATGGAACTTAAACTCCATATACCCCAGACTGTGGGTTGATTATCTCTTCCAGGTCCCATTGACCATCAGGTTCTAATTCATCCTTCCCCTTCCTGTACTTTATCCTAACACACAGTGCTCTAAGTGGTCATTTTTAGTTCGCTGTCTTCTTCAACTAGACGGGGTGCTTCCTGAGGCCAGGCAACATGTCTTTTTATTCATAGCATCTTGCTCAATACTTGATACATACTAGAAACTTAATAGAAATTTGCCTAATGAATAACTAGATACATAGATCATAATAAGACTTTGATGTTGTCAGTAGGACACAGTGTCTGGGTACCTTTTCTTTTTTGTTTGGTTCCTCATTCTGCACTGTCAGGGAGAGCTTTACCATCTAACTACCAGTGCACCAGCAACCACGCGAGGTGACAGTCCCAGCAGACGGCGGATTCCACAGGATGTTCCAGATGATGAGAAATGGCTTCAGCATAGAAGAACTGTTTGTGTCCTAAACTCATTTACTGTAAATCATGAATATTAACATAGAGATGTAGCAAACTATAAGTTGTTGTTTTTCTAAATAATCACTCAGAAGTAGAGTTTGAACATAGCAGGATACCTCTGTTCTTGATACCATTAAAATAAACTCTTTTAATATTGAATTTCAGCAAACCTTGCAGCCAGTGTCTGTCCCATTAGTTTTCATCTACGGGAACAGTGCAGCATGATTACTCACCAGCAACAGAGCGGGCTGTTTTATAAATCTCTTGGAGCGGCTGGAAGGGACAGAGTTCTGTTCTAACTGTTGTTGGTGCTCTTTCCAAAAATCACCTTTGCAGCGGGTGGTTTGCTCTTTTAGCTCCAGGCAAACACAGAAATATGTCGTGTCATTAAGTGTTATATGGCTTAACATCACTCCAACTTTCAGGTAATCTGATGAGAAATTAGTTTTTCCAATTCCAGTGCTGGCCTACCACTTCTTTTAAAGAGGGGAATTGGCCCAACTCTGTTCTTTATGGAGGTGCACCTATGACTGCGGCTTTCTGCTGATGTAGCTGCCTACCCCTCTGTTTGATTTGACCCTGTAGCCTTGGGTGCAGGTGTGAGCAAGGGTTTTATTAATGTGACTCTGACCCAAACTGCTAATAACCTGATTGTGTGCAGGGTACTAGTTAGGGCGAACATTTAACCCTTTTATTACTGACCTCCAGTTGCTCCGCCTCTTCCCCTTCTATCAATGACACTATTACGATCTACACGGTTTAACTTTTCATCACAAAAGGAAACCTCTCCTGTCCCTTGGTGTGCGTCTGAACAGAGTGTCAGGGAACAGGTTTTGTTTTTAGTTTTAAGCTTCTCAGAGGTCATTGTCCATTTGGTAGATGTACTCTCTTATAGAATAATCCAACACAGGGCTTCATATTCAATATCGTTTACAGAAATAACAGTCAGTAACAGCTAATATTTAGAGTACTTATCTAACAGGTACTGTTCAAAGAGTTTTATATATATTAACTGATTTAATGCTTCTAACAATCATATGAGGTTAATACTCTTATTACAGATAAGCCCACTTTGTCACAGAGAGATGAAGGGTATATATTTGTTGTGTATAGGTGTTCCTGTCTATAATGTGCAGCCAGGTTTTTGGCCCAAACATTTAGGAAAAAAATCTTCCATTTTAATTCAATTATTTATTTATTAATATTTAGACACAAAACTGATGATCATATTCCGGGGTGTTATTTTGCCTACAGATATATTATTGCTTTCTAAAGTTACACTATTCATGCATAAGCATAGATAAAACAATGAAAAGCATTTACATAGATATGAAATTCATACTACCCATATATAATATGTATCCTTCTTTTTCTCTGAAAAATTTGGGCAAAAACATGCATGTTATTCATGGCAAAATACAGTAACTTGCTCAGTGGTACAGGGTTGGGAGGTGGTAGTCAGGTCCCAACCCAGCCCATCTGGCTGCAGACGTTGGGCTCCGCTCTGCTGTAGTGTGGTGCCCAGGGTGGAATGAGGGGTGGAAGCTGAGCTGGCTCCCCTGGTGCTGCTTCCACACCTGTCCATTCAGCAGCCAGAGCAGCATGTCAAAGGGATCAGTTAGCAGTCTTGTCAATGTAGAATCCCCTTTGACCACCCCTCATGCATGTGATGGACAGCTCTTGAGGTATCTGATGTTTGTTACTGGCCAGTTTGGGAGATATCAAATACTTCCCTCCATCTGGTCCCTCCATTATATACCCTTCAGGTATATAAAGAGTACCTATTAGGTATATAAGCTCCTAAAACTCAAATGTTAAGATGATATTAAGATTTTCCTGTCCCGTAAAAGATATCCCAGAAGGAGGAGATAGTTGTGTTTAGGGGGCTGGAAAGGGCCTCCCAAGGGGGCTGGCTTCATGAACAAGATTTCCCAGGGTGATCTTAGTTTACTTCTGTCATCAATATTTTCCTGCTACTCCTTTAAACTTCAGTTTACCCATCTATACATGGACACAATAGAACCTACCTCCAGCACAATTTACAATAGCCAAGAGTTGGAAGCAACCTAGGTGCCCATCAGTAAATGAATGGATCAAAAAATTATGGTACATATACACAATGGAATTCTATGCAGCAGAGAGAAAGAAGGAGCTCATACCCTTTGCAATAGCATGGATGGAACTGGAAAGCATTATGCTGAGTGAAATAAGCCAGGTGTTGAAAGACAAATACCATATGATCTCACCTTTAACAGGAAGCTAAACAATGAAACAAACAAGCAAGCAAAATAAAAACAAAGACACTGAAATAGAGAACAAGGGGACAGTGACCAGAGGGGAGAGGGGAGGGAATTTCAGGGAAAAAGGGGGAAGTATTTACAGGAACTAGTATGAAGGAAACATGGACAACAACTAAGGGAGGTGGAAATGGGAGGGAGGTGGGGAGCCCTGGGGGGGGGGGGCGGCTGGGCTGGGAGTAAAAAACAGGAAACTGTACTTGAACAATAATTAAATAAATTTTAAAAATATAATTTAAAAAAAGTACCTCCAAAAAATTATAGTAAGCATCGAATGATGTAATAGATTTTTAAAAGTACCTCACAAGGTTGATGAGCACATTTTTTTCCTTTTCGTTTCTGGAAAAAAAATTGGGAGTGAGTCTTGAGGATCCTAGAAAAAGTTAAAAAGAGCAATGCTTCTGTGGCTTCTCCTCTTACCTCTTTCACTCTGGAAGTCTTTTCTTCAGGGGCCACTTTTATTTTATACTTGTGTAAACTTATTAAACTCGTGGTGTGTTAGATGCAGTTCCATCAGTAGTCTCCAGGTTCACACGCTATTAGGGAAAAATCCTCCCATTAAAAGGTTCTTTTTATCTTTTTTTCCATTAGCTTATTTCCCTTGAGTGTCATTAAAATGGCTTCTCTGTACATATTAGATTTCTTTCTAAGCGAGGGGTGTTTTAGGAATAATCATGGCCACAGTTGGGTTCACCCTAACTGTGAACTGTCCTAGCCTTCAGTGGTTCTTAATCCTGAAGTTTGGAATTAGGTTTTTGAAAGCAGTTACAACCTACTTTTGAAGGAAAGAGAAAGTGCTTTATTCGAAAACTCTAAATCAATAGAAATGAATAAGAATCATGGGTTTAGAAAGTTGATATTTTTTCTTTTGCTGAGAGAGTCACTTTGCTCCCAATTAGAACTTTAGAATCTCTTTAATTGCAATCTGACCCAGCATTTTGGGGGGTCCATCAGGGTGAATTGCCATATGTTGTGTTTGAGTGACTGTAATATACTTGAAATCCACATTTCCTTATTGAACCTGATATTGGTGGAGCAGAAAAGATCAAGAGTATACTTTTTTATTTTCTTATTTTACTGTCAGACTGCTATTCTCAGAAAGGATTTTATATGCACCCATATCCAGTTAACTTATTATGTGTTTGTAAGACCTCGTACCATGTTGTCTGTAGAGCAGAGTTCAAAACAAGGCAAATCAGTGTTGGATCTCTTGCTAATGAGGTGTGTGTGTGCTATGTATCAAAAAAGCTCTGTTATACTTGCTGATATCCATGGCCTAGAGTCGAAAATGAGCCTCACAGCAAGGCTTTAAGTCTGAGGTTTGAGTCCCAGGCAGGTGTATCAGGGTGAGCAATCCCTTTAGTCAAGTGTTCTCAAAGAACTGCCCACAAGGCCTTCTGAAATGCTCATGTCTCTCTACCTAGTGATAGACAGGACATTCTTAAGCAGATCAACTCTAAAGATCCCTTATAATTTGGTTTCCATATGCAGGAATACAAATGGAGCAGCAGGAGTGAGGCTACTGTTTGGGTCCTTTGGTATTGTATATACTGAAGCTTAATTGACAAAATGATGAATTTCCTTTAAACCTCCATTCAGACTAGGCAGCAACAGACAGTTCATTATTAGTACTATTTTTAGTATCTGTATTTTGGTTCATTACCAGCACTCTCCTTAACATTTATGTCATGCTGGTAGAAGTCTATAGTAAACACCTTATGATTTGAACATTTAACAAATATTTACTAATAGCTAATGTGTGCAAAACATTGATAGATGATTCTTTAGGCTCCAAAGAGGAGTCAGATTGCAGTTTTAGACTGAAGGAGCCTACAGGATAATAGAGAAGTCTTGTTTGCAAAATAACTATAATGTAAGGTTGAATGGAATGTGTCCTGAGGGGGATGCAGATGATGCTATAGCAGTTCTGGGGAAATTAACTCTCATCTTCCAGTTTTTCACTCTTTTTTTCCATCTCCCTGAAAATAAAGAAATCAAGGACTACAAAAACTCCACACCAACTATATATTTTTACTCAATGGAAAGAATGAATATGAAACAATACACATTAGAATAGATGAGACTGGAAATTTTCCTCCATTTCTTCACTCTCAAAAGTTACTGACCATCTATTCAGTGCCAGGCTCGGTGGGTGGATAGGAGGCAGCCATTTCAAGAAGTTCATTAACTCTAAGAAAGGAGAACCACTGTATTTCACAAATATTTGCTGAATGAATGAACTTCTTACATTTCATTTTTCTACATGAATCCTGGATAAATTGTTCTACTTGGAGGAAAACACTCATGGAATCTGAGGTTTAGAAAGAGCCCAAGAGATCACATTAATGGATCTTCCTTGTATTTGCTCTTTTTTGGACATACATATATATACGACTTTTACTTATCCTTACTAAATTTCATCTTGTCAGTTTCATACCACCTTTCTAGATTTTCAAGATGACTTTTAACTTATCCCAAAGCAACATATTCAATATTCTTTCCAGTGTGGGGCACACTACATTTTTAGAGAGTCAAAAATAGAGCTTCTCTCCCCCCAAGTTCACTATTGCCTACTAATCAACACACTTTCATTTACTCAACAGATATTTACTGAGCAGATAACTGTAACTGCTCTCATTGTCCGAATTTTAGGATGAGCCATGCGAGGTGCTGGATCCCAGTCACACAGTGATGAGTACAACGCACACGACCATCGTGGAGTTCATAGTCTCTGAATGCAGCGGGTGTGTAGTTGTTCAGGCAGCTACAAAAAAGTCACTCGTCTACTGTTGAGCAATGCAAGGAGTGTCTTCTTCCAACCAATCAGATCTTCTCTTGCCTGTCTTTTCTCATGTTTCTCCCTGGAATAAACTTTTTAAAATTATCTCTGGCTATCAAGATTTTATACATTGAAAGGAGATCATATAAGTGCTACCAGCGTCTAAAAGTCCCCTGTCCATGAAATCCCTTTAACATGTGATACTGTGTAATTTGTGCTCATGGCTCACAGATTTCTACTATCATTGTTTGTGAACTCCTCTCATTTCCCTCTAAATTCATACTTTCCATTCAAACATGGCTGAGGCATTTAACATCTTTGTATTAACCTACAACGCGGAGCTTAATGCCCTACTTAGAGAGAATAACTATAAGCCTTTTCTGTTCTAGAGTAATGAAGACATTTAGGAAGAGTAAATAAAGGCCTGCATTCCTTGGGAACTGGTCAGGATCAGCAGAGTGATACCAGGTTTCCCCAATACCTTGCCTGTGGACACAGAAAACTTCCAGGAGCCTTTATGAAGACTCAACTCGTAAACAATTTTAAGCTTTGGAAACACAATGGAATACACAGAAATTCTCTATTCTAAATGTAAATGGGGGGTCCACTCAATAATTCATGAAGTTATCCAATCTGAAGAATAAAATACAAGATATTTCCATCAATTTACGTACTCTGATTTCTAGCATTCTGGAAAATAATATTTCAGAATCCTGAATATTGATTGGGTTTTTAAAGGGTTCAAAGATGTATAACTAGATGACCACTCCTAAAACCTCAACAGGTTTTCTGGATTTCATGAGAATGCCTAATAATGCTTTTTTCCTCCTAAAGGGGGAAGTGGTGCGGTTGGCTAACATTTTCACTCCCTAAAGATTCATGGAATGATGATAGATTACCCTCATCCTGCATTTAAGCTCATTACAGTGTGAATCAGGTAATGTTGCTCACAGAGCAAATGCACTTGCTTTAACAGATTCAGGGGCATAGTCTTTTAGTGCGAGTGATACATAAACCTTTTCTTTTGAAACAGTCTCTACAGAGAAGGAGGAGAGGGAGCCAGTGATAATCTGGGCACCCATTTCATGCCAGGCATGATGCTATGTTCTTTAGATACATCCTCTCACCCAGCCATCAGGCCTTGTGTTACCCCTCAGGAACACACATTTGAGACAAGTTAGACCATTCATCTGAGAGTACGTAACTAGTAAGTAACAGAACTGGGACTCAGATATAGGGTTCCAATCCTTAAACAGTCCCTCACTTCTGCATACACAAGTGTCTACTAGCAAGTTATACTTATGTAAATGTATTTATAATAATGTCAAGCTATCATGAGGAGAGGGTATCACCACTGTTGGTTTTAGGAGAGAAGAACTAACTCATTTAAAAAACCTACATAATTTCACCTAAAGTTTCCCTGATAGAACCCTGTCGCTCTTGGTCCCCACGATGGAGCAACAACCATCCACTAAACAAATACCAAATAGTATTTCATCTTTTTTTCCTGTGTCTTCTTAGACAGTGGGCCTCCTATCCTTCCTAAGATTTCGGCCCCCAGGAGAGAGAGAATGCTGCACTGTTCCTGAAAGTGCCTTGCGCTGACCCGTCCTTGACATTCCCTCCACAGGGCGACAATGGGATGTTTGCTCCCTTACATTTGCCTGCGCTTTCATTGCTCTATTACTGAAGCAGAGGAATGGGAATTTCTTGTTTAATAACATCTTGCTGTGTTTCCCTGCAAATAACGGTAGCTGTGTCCTCTATCTCGAAGTCAGTAATGTCCTTCTCTACGGCATATTTGCGTTTTGAATTTCTTATCTCTGGGAAACCTGACAGAGTGAAATTTAGGTTGAAAGTGTTTGCTGAGAACCAGAGCCAGACATTAACGAAAGTGGTAAAAAATAAATTTTATTTAGGATTATTGCAGTGGGGGAAACAGACATCAATATAAAACGGCTGGATTCTGTACAGAGTGTGGACAAGTGGGGACTTATGGTCAAGGAGTAGGGAGAGGGTCAGGGGGTGGGAAATGGTTAGGCGGTGACATCAGGGGTGAGTGAAGATTCTGGTTAGACAAACTGAACAAGATTTTTGCCCTAGGCAGGTGAAGGTGGCCAGAAACCAAGGGTGGCGGGTGATTGAAGGATTCGACCAGATATAGAAGATGCAGAGTTCTCTTTAGATTGATTTAGCAAGATTCCTGCTGCAAGTACATGATGTGGGCTGGACAAGGCTGGGCACCAAGGTCAAGGTCGAGAGGGCTAGAGGAGCCTGGCTAAAGTTTGGCCAGGGAGGAAGTCTTATCACTCATCACTAATTGCTTGCTTTCTGGCCCCTCTTGCCTCCTGTCTCAGCCAGGACTCCACAAGAGTTTATTTCAGTTTCCTCCTGCTATCCCAGCGGAAGTGTCCTAATGATTTCCCTCTCCTCCCTGGTCATCGATCTTCTTCCCAGCCGTGTTACTAAAGACTTTCAAAGAGAGTCTGTGCTTTTTGTCATCCTTGTCCTTGTCCTTACTCTCTTTTTCACCACGTATGGCTTGATATCTGCCCATTTTACTCAAATGAAATTGCTTTTTTGGGAACCGACATGCAACCCCTGGTCATGAAATCGGATTGTGACTTCCTATTTTCCATAGCATTTGCTGTTGTGACACCCATTCCTATAGGTTTCTCCTTGCCTGCCTCCAGGGTACTTCACCAACTTGGTAGTGTAATTCTCAGTGCTACATGATATATGAATGGAAATGGAATATTTCAAAAATAAAAGGATTGCCACTTTCAGCTGGAGGTAGGCCAGAATACTCAGGTTCAAGTTCTCAGAATGAGTAAGCTCAGTTCTTTAATCACATATCATGTTGACGAAGGAGAAGAAAGGACGTGCTGAAGCCTTCGATCCATACTGCTAATTAAAAGAACATTTTGTCTTATTTTTAACTTGTTAAATGATTTTAGTATATGTGCGATGGCATCTTCATAGCAGCCTTAGTAGCAGAAGGAAATATTTAAGTGTCTGTTTTGGGGAAAATAGTTTCCTATTGTCTGTGGTTATTATGAGTAAAAATCATATGTCATGTCTTCAAAAGGATTATGATGTGAGTATTCTATGATGCTTGCTTGGTGAAAGACAGTGTACCCTGAACTATTTGAAATGTATTTAAATTTTTTTTATTCTTTGGCTATAATGAGAAGTGTCAACTTTAGAAATATATTGAAAGACATATGTTTTATCATTAGCTTTGTTTTATTTGACAAGCAAATTGTAAAAACACAAGAGGAAGGCTGGTATTGTCTGTAATAAATGTATCAGATGAATTCTGTGCCTTTCGTACCAAGCACCACAAGTCTATGAAGCTATGAGACCGAAAGGAACAAACCACATTAACATTCATTTTATTTCACGATTGCTATAGCTCCTGGATCCATCATTATCTTGTTCCTCATTCTCAGTAGAGTCTGAGGTACACCCACTTTTTGTGAAGGTTGTTATTTCCATCATAGAGCAATCCGCATCAAATGATTACCTTGCATGTCACATTGAAACTCATTTATAAAGCACTGGCCTCTAGAGGGGGCATGTAATTAGCGTAGGAACAATTAAAGATGTTTGGCAACTGAAGAGCTATAGTGGTGTCTTAAATTATAAATTACTTTCTACAATGTGCTTTATTATAAATGGCTTACACTTAACTATCAAAGAATACAACAACAGCCATGATAGCACAAAGGGAGAAGTATCCGTGAGATACTGAGAGTTCTGAGCAGGATGATGCTAATGCCCTGTGCATGGTACCACTAAGTCAAAATGGTCCCCTTTCCTTGTCTGAACTTCTTGGGTTCTTGTTTCGTCTTTCAGCAGATGAAAGTGCTACTTATCTTTTCATTACATCATCTTAGCTCCTCAAAGTCAAATGGAACCTGGCAAGTCTAACTTTAGCTCCGTGGCCCTTTTTTCCCCTTGTCCATTTCCCCTGTGATGGGTGGTTATGGGTCTAAATTTAGACAGTAGGCCTGCTTAGTGTTTTTTTTCCCCAGATCAATAGTTATAAACAGGAACAACACCCCCTCTAGCAAAACTGTGCCCAGGAAAGCAAAGTATCCAGTTGCCTTTCAGGGTTATTTGTAAGATGCAGATAGCCCTGTCCTGGCAGGGAAATAAATAGAACAGAGTGGATCCCAGTTTGCTCACAATGGAAAGAACATTGGATGAGAGGGAGCTTTGATATAGGGGGTTGTGAAGATGAGAGAGCAGAGTCAAAGTCATTCCCCAGTCGGCTCTGTGATACAGGCTCAAACGAGGTACTATTATGACTGTAAGTTCTGTAAATGCTGCTGTAACAATGTCAGGGTTGAGGTTAAAGTCAAAGATGTGTACTGTGATACTTCGAACTTCAGTAATGCTCCTAATGCTGAATTCATTGTAAGAACAAGTGAGAGTAGCCGAGCACTTTTGTGGAACAAAATAGTCCTCTGGAGCAGAATTAGATCATGAAAAGGTTGTGTGGTAGGCATTTAGTCATGAAAATATAAATCATCGCTGTGAATGATTGCTGCGAAGCAGCTTTCAAACCTATTAGATGTGTCATTTAACCAGGCAACATGTGCCTATTAGTTTTTATCATGGAAAGCAATTGCCATATGTTCAATAGTTATTGAATTGTGGCCAGCAGGTATGCTGGACAATAATAATGACGACAATAATAATATCTTCAGCTTCAGCTCTCTCTGCTAAAGTAAGGGCAAAGAGGAAAAACACAATGATAATTTGGTGTGTTTGAATTATGTAAAAAGACAGTCCAGGTAATTTAGAGCAGAGATTATTTTCAATAGCCAAAGTTATACTTTTTTCTCCTACTTTATTCAGATAATTGTCTGAGTTCCATTTTTTCCTACCAACATTAACCAAATGAGAGTTCTACTCACTTTAATGGTTACATTTCTGTGTATTTGTCATGGGTCCCCCAAAAATTACAAAAATGCTTTCACATATTGTATTACTTGACTTTCATAGCAACTATTGGTTGGACAGAACCATTGTTTTCTGTTTAAAAAGCTGAGACTCAGAGAGATAAAGTGACTGTTAGTACTCCACAAAAAGAAAGAAATTTGTTCAAATTTTGTCTGATAAAGTTGGGGAACCCACGCGATCTTAAAATAACCACTAATACAGTGTTACATCTGCGTCATTGTCCATGTTATTCTGTTGGAGACTATATTGTCTCTGAAGGTCAAGGGAAGGGAAAGACACACATTGCTATAATAAAGGCTGTGCTACTGAAATAACATAAAATCATGTGCCAGTTAGTGTCTCGAACATGCTTCTCCTTTTTTAGCCCAATACCTCAGGTTGATTACCATGCCCACTTAGAGGGAAGACTAGTGCTGTCCTACTCAGGGAAAGTGACTTGTTGCTGTGACACAGGTAGGTTTGCATGATCAATATCATGTCCTCATCATGCTGAGAAGAAGATGTGCATATTTTTATAGTAGAAGCAGCGTTCATAATTGGTTAGTAACTTTTTTAATTTTAAAAATGTGTATCTCTAGTTAGAACCTAACCCAATTGTATATACTTAGAAGAAGAAGCAGTAGCAGCAGCATCAGCAAACATCCAGACTACAAAAGAACAGAATTTCCTTCTGATTTTCTCAGGCAAATTTGTTTTCTACATAGTGGCCATGGCAACTTTGCAGCTACTATGAAGCAAGCAGCTAAAATTAGAGTCTTCTGCGAATCCGCAGGTGTGGTGGCAGACAGGAGACACAGGCAGGGCCTAGCTTTCGTAGGAACCTGAAATGCGAAAGTTGAGACCCAAAGGACTCTTTCTTCCCTCTTTCCTCAGTGGACAAAATCTTATTCCAAATCATGTTTGCAAAAAGTCCTAGACCCACAAGGACCTTTTGTGAGTATAGAACATGGTCTGGTACTTCTGCCTCTTCTGCTGTTAAACTGGTAGTCATTTCCTGTGATAGATTTCACCTTCCAGACGTCTGGAAGAAAAGTCCGACAATTCATCCTGCCATGAGAGGGTGTGAGCTAGGATGACAGCCATTTGTCATTGGGCTTGGCATTTCTGAAGTTGAGCAGAGTCCACATGATTGGCATGTGTAATGTCATACTGGAATTGTGTTTCAGTTCTCACTTGATTTGGGGTGTAAACAACCTTAATATTGTATTGGGAAGGATAGAAGACCTTGGAAATATTTTTGAAGTATGGATTTAAAAAGGCAAGTATATGTTCTGATTGAAAACAGGTAGAAGATATTTCTTTATTTTCATGAGATCCTTCTGAGACATTAACCATAAGCTGTTACTTGTGTCTGTAGAGAAAAAAGTTGTGAGTGAGGGGTAAGGAAATGTTTACATTTAGTTGTACATACATTTATTCTTAAGGCAGATAAAATTTCCCATGAATTCTTTCAGTATGTGAAACATAGGTATTGCTGCAAAGAAAGGGAACTTGCAAAAATATTCAGTCTGATAGTATGGTGACATTCTGTGTAGCCTGGTACCAGATTATGATAGAATATCTAACAATCACCCTTTATTTTCTGATATTTGTACTTATTCTTATAAACTATTTGGTTTGAGACAAGAACTCATTGGTTTTGAACTTGACGTAACACGTGCTTTAGCCTGGCCATGACGTTTTAGTGCCTTTTTCCATTGAATTTGGTTTTGGAAATTGACTTGCCCTTTAAAAAAACATGAGCAGTTAAAGTAATTTTACTTGCTATTTGTCTGTGCAGTTAACTGAATTTGCTACCTAAGAGAATAATTTCAAATATGCAAACTTTACAAGTATGTGAAAACTTTTGGGTGTTAGCTAGAAATGGCAACTCCTGTAACAAATGTGAAATGGGGCCTTGAGATGGGCTGAACGAGAAGAGCCCACTGAAAGTCACTGTGTCGCCCAGATTTGCAGGCACAGTGGGGAACAGGGCCACACACACCCTCCTGAGCCACATGGGCTATGGAGTTATGTGTTACATCTGTGCGCCTGCTCCTTGGCTTCTTCCTCTGCCACCTGCCTGCTTACCTTTTCCCAGGTAGTCGTCTTCAGCTCCAGCCATGGGGGCAAAGATAGAAGTAAGGGGTGTAGGGCTTAAAAGTAGGGCTTCAGCATTCATTGGTCCCCTCTATTTCCTCATTGGTTCTCGTTCTGTCAATATGCTAATAAGCCCATTTATACCACTCATTGTCTCTGGTTCATAAAACAATAGCAAATATATGAAATATGCGTTCAAATTAATAACTTGAAGCAGATCTATGAGAGCCCTGATTTCTTGGAAACTGAAAGTGCTGAACATTCTCAGAGTTATAGCATTAATTACTTAAAAAATATTGACAAGTTTTGGTCCCTGCCTTCAATTTTCATCCATAGAGTGAGGCCAGATGTCTTCTAAGTTTCTCCGGAAGTTTCGGTAAGTTTTATCGGATGAAGGGGAAGAATCATCAGAATAATCTAAAAAAGTGTGTTTAAATGTCACTTGCCAAGATATGTGTCTCATGAAGTGCCATGGCTCCTACGAGCCCTGACCTTTGATCATCCTTGTGTCTATATTCTAGTGTTAATGATAGACAGATCATAGCTTTAAGTTCTTCAAGTGCAGCAGGCTGGTAAACTTTCAGGAGTGTCCAATCTTCTGGCATCTCTGGGTGACACTGGAAGAAGAGTTTTTTGGGGCCACACATTAAATACATTGTGACACATAATCACAAAAAGTCTCATAATGTTTTAAGTAAATTTACGATTTTATGTTGGGCCGCATTCATGGCCATCCTGGGCCACATGTGGCCCGTAGGCCCTGGGTTGGACACCCTTGTCTAAACTGTAGATCCAAGAGAGAGAATAAAAAACACCTGTGAGTTTGTCATCTGGGACAAACCACTTGCATCCAGCTCTGTGCAACTGCTGTCACTACTTGGAAATAGCAAGTTCTTTACCTGCTCCCCTGGGTACAACTCTCAGAAAGTCCTCACTCTCCCTTCCCTGTCTTAGCTGATTAACCCAACATTCAGGTCTTGGGTCCCATCTTCTGGAAAGCCTTCTAGACATTTCTCTCCTTCCTCTCTGCTGTTAGTTCTCCTGCAGGAAAGGTTAGATATGGTACTGGGTCCCCTAGTAGCTTTTTAAGGGTGGGTCCCCTGTCAGAGCTACCAGTAATCTCTATTCTAATAAACTTGTCTCTGTTTGTAATTGGATCGTAAATACCGTGGGGGCAATATTTTCATCTTTTATCTTTGCATTTCTACTTTTCAACATATGTCCAGTGAATGTATTCTGAGTGTAAGCATGGGTTATACCAGGTTATGTGGACATAGGCATAAATAATTATTTAATTTGCCATGACTGTGAAAGATATTATCTTCTCTAAACCTTCAATCTACAGTTGAGGAAACTGAGGACCAGAGGGTATGTTCATTCTTGTTCATTCATGGTTCATCTGTTGTCCCTGTATTCATTCATGTAACACGTTGCATTGACTGTCCATTGACTGTACCACTACAGTGCTGGCCACTGGGTATAAAATGCTGATTAATACAGAAAGACTCAGTGCAACAGAGAAACCATATCTAGTCTTCACATGAGACACACTGTGCTCC
Organism: Artibeus jamaicensis; assembly: GCF_021234435.1. NCBI lineage: Eukaryota > Metazoa > Chordata > Mammalia > Chiroptera > Phyllostomidae > Artibeus > Artibeus jamaicensis. The sequence continues at coordinate 13,027,214 of NW_026522056.1, read as the reverse complement.
CCACTGTGCTAAATAGGAATGAAAGAGCTAGCAGACATGGGGATTTGACCAAACTGGAGGAGTCTGGAAGCCCTTCCATGAAGAAGTGCCATTTGCCCTGAAATCTGAAGAAGCAGCAGAAGTACTCAGGCACAGTGCAGGGGAGGAGCTTGCCAGTGCAGGGTGTAGGTGAAGACTTGAGACAGGAGGGCGCATGATGTCTTCAAGAAACTGAATGGAGGCAAGTGCAGGCTCAGAAGAATGAGAAAATCAAGGGAGGGGGCACGAAGTGAGAATGAGAGGTGGTCAGGGGGCTTGGTGGATGGGTCCTGTGGTCATTTATAAGATAAACTGTTAAGAATACTGACATGTTTGGACCCGTGGGGAGGTGGCTTGTCCACATAGGCATCTTGACGACATGCTGCAGTGTGGAGAAGAGATGAGCGAGGATGCAGTGAATGATGAGTGGGCCAACTGGGAAGAAGGTGCTTAACTGCCCATAGGGGAGAAGCCCAAAGGTCATTCTGCCTTGTCTGGCTTCCTCACTGATGCTGTGTTCACCTCCATACTAACTAGCAAGGCCTTGATCTACCTGCTCTTCTCTTGAATTCTGCTTTAGGTTTTCCTACTCCCTAGATAAGTGGACAGAGTCTAATGAATCCTCATTTCCTGTGGCCAAAGAGTTTTCAGTGTTGAGATCCCAGTCATGTTTGGTACCACTGCTGACCTTGAAGAGTCTGTGATACAGTGCATGGCGGATTTGGACACCATGTGGACAGGTGGCTTTGGTATAAGAAGTATAAGGAGACTCAGGAGTGATTGAATTTGAATGAGCAGTTGAGGCCACTGCTTAATCTGAGTCCATGATGCTGAAGCCAGAGGAACTGGCCTCTTAGAGGGGAGATGAGATACCTCCTCTCTGGGCAGATTCGAAGTGAAGCAAGTGCTGTGTAGCTGTGCTCCCTGGGCCCCTCAGGAAGCCCACCCCTGACCTGGAAGTTCCACTATGTCAGAACAAGTGTACCTCTGCAGGGCAGAGAATTTACCACCTGCAAGGAACTAGGAAAAATGTTTGTTTAAAGTTGCAGCAGGAGAGTAATATTAATAGCAAGAAACATATCTTGGAGGAAGAAAGTCACTTTTTTTCAGAGTTCTATTATCTTTATTTTTCCATCCCCCTTTTCCCTTTATTTTTATTGTTGACACTAATACAGATGCCCCTTTTCCCCACCCTTCTTTGTCTGACTACACCCGTCTCCCACCCCTCCCTTCCCTCTGGCCATCACCATGCTGATTTCTATTTGAATCCTGTGTATAAATTCTTTGGCTAATCCTTTCACCCTCTTTCATCCAGTCCCCTCCTCCCCTTTCTCCTCCGACAGCTGTCACTTGGTTCACTGTTGATGACTATTTACATATTGGGATTCCATTTTTAATGTTACGTGGTGATGGGGCTGTGCTCCTCCAGAGAGGCAGGTCAGGACACGATTTTATCTGTCAGGAGGGACAGATTTGGCCTCAGATTTCCTCGGTAGCGCTTGTGCCAGGCTTTCTCCTTCTCAAAGACTCCTGGCTTTTGACTGCTTTTCTCTAAAATCGACTCCTTCCTCCAGGGTTCTTTTGGGATCACCTGGACACTGCTGTAGGTCACTCTTCCTCAGGACCACGACTCACAAGGTTTCCCCAGAAATTGCTGTTCCACTGCCTTCTTCAGACTTATGGCAGCAGATAGGAGGAGAGGGAGGCAAGATGTCACCCATCTGTGGGGATGGTACAGACGCGGTCAGTGGTATCTGAATTAAAAAATGAAGGGAGTTATGTACTAAAGTTTAGGTAGCAAGAGTATGCCAGGGTTGGAACTAGAAGGCAGGTCTTCGATGATGTTTTTACTATTAAATATTATTTGGAGAGGAAGAAAAGGTTACAATTTTTTGGCTTTCACTGGTTCATTTGGGCAGAGAAAGAAATCAGACTAAGGATGGTTAGGAGCCAAAATGCTATTTATAATATTTTTTCATATCACAATGGAAGTTGAACATTCTCATATAAAAACACTAAACATACAAGTTTGTTAGGGAATTTATTTTGTATATTTTATGAACATAGTGTAATTTCTTGTATGATGTTAATATAATTCTTAGTTCTTTTTTCTGTAACAGCTAAAAATTTGGTGGTGCTGTTATCTCTAGATGGGAGCAAACTTCCTAAAATAGAGCACTCTATGCATGCAGAGGGAAGTAGTTTTTAAAATATTAGTGTATTCCATTTTTCAGTTGAGAGCGATTTATAAAGTATAGGATAAGTGAATTTTTATGTTTCATCTTTAGTTTTTAAATTGTCTAGGTAAGGCATTTTAGGTGGTAACATTCCTAAACTTAGAAAAGCAATCATTCAATCATATAGTAATTTTAAGTTTTCAATAGCAGTTTCAGGCTGTCTGGCTTTAGGTGTCTTGTCTTCACTCATGTGTCTGAGTGGCCATTTCAATACTGTCCCAGTGTTAGGTGAATGGACCTAGCCTTTTTTCATTCCTTTTTTTTTTTCTTTCATTGGAAACCAATAGTGAGAACACCATCATTTAATAAGAAAGATGTTTCCTGCTTTGTTTCCTTTTATCCAACTCAGAGGTGCTTGTGGGAAAAGATCGCCTCCTTTCTTTTTTAAAAATATTTTATTTATTTGGTTTTAGAGAGAGGGGAAGGGAAGGAGAAAGAGGGGGAGAGAAACATCAGTGTGTGGTTGCCTCTCATGTGTCCCCTACTGGGGACCTGGCCTGCAACCCAGGCATGTGCCCTGACTGGGAATCGAACTGGCGACCCTTTGCTTCACAGTCCCGTACTCAATCCACCGAGCTACACCAGCCAGGGCAGATCGCCTCCTTTCTGAATGTGATAAGCCACAAAATGGACAGTGTACTTGTGAACACTGGTGCCTCTGTCCTATTAACCTTGGGAAGAGGTGACAAGAATATGTGAATAATATTATTTAAATGTTCTCTTTCTCCTTTTCCTTCTCTTCCTCCTTCTTCCTATCATGGTCATCATCAAGTTGGGTTAAGAATTTTACCTAACAAGTGACTTCCTTAATTTGTATATTTCAAAATTGTCTTTATTATTTTCCCTCCAAAATAAAGTGTGACCTGTTGAAATCCTTTGTTAGATTTGCATCATTCCAGTTTCAATTTTGGCGATTTCTCTATCTGTTGGAGTGGCTTAATCCCTCATATATCACATAAAGCCAGGTGATAAGAGATGGGGGCCATTGTATAATTTCTTTGTACTTCTTTGCAAAATAAAAACTGTAATGGATATAATTCATATCCCTGAATTAGGAATGTTTAGATTTCATCAGAGTACTGCAGAAAAGTATCCATTATAAATTAGAAGGTAAAATGGGCATGCTTTGCTGATTTCAGTTTATTTAGAGGAATGATTATTTTTAATTTTTGGCTTAAGAAGTGTATTTGATTACTCAAGGATAAATACCACATTTTCACTAATCCAGGAATTTAGGGAAGTTAGTGAATTAGGGAGTCTGTGTATGTATTTGATATCCATCTATTGAAATACATATCTCACTGAAGGTATCTTATAAAAGATCAACTGTATTGGACCAGCTGCTCTTGAACCCTCTGAATACAGTTGGTTTAAGATATGGCCTGGAATGACTGCTTGCTTATGGCTTCCCTCTTTCAGGGCTAAGATGGCAGTGAACTAGGGTTGGTTGTTCTGCTGTGTCAGCCAAACAGCTCTGCGTGGGCCTGAGCAGTTGTAACCCATCTCAGAAACACACACACACACACACACACACACACACACTCACACACACTCACACACACACACACACACACACACACACACAAACACACAGTTTTTGACTTGGCCTTAGAGACTGAAGGTAGAAGAACTGCCAGAAAGACCTAGAACACCTGTTTTTTCATGGTTTTATATCAAAGGTCAGTAAAGAGGCATGAAATCATCTGCTCAGGGAAATGTCCCCAGGGAAATGAGTAATGACAATGGCGGTGCAGCCACCCCAAACACCTATTTTTACCAAAACTGGTCAATCATCCATTTGACCAGGTAAGGCAAGCAGGCCCAGCTCTCATCAGACATTAATTCACAGACCATCATCCTCGTTCTAGCGGATTTGTGCCTGACTGAGGCCTGCATTAGTCAGTGAATTGACCTTATTGCCACACACACACGTATAGTCGGGCCAGTTGTTATGCAGTCTGTGTAAACTCTTTGTGACCTGATATTACGCATTTATCTTTCTATTTGGAAGCCACATCTCTTTCATACCCTCTCCTTCCACCATACCAGCCAACCTTCAATAATCTCTATCTTGCACTGTTCGTTACCTCATTGAATCCTTGCACCAATTTTATGACATAGGTATTTTTATACACATTATACACATAAGGGAGGCAAGGTTCAGAGGGATTATGTTAGCTGCTCAAGGTCACATGGGTAATTACTGGTAAAGGCAGAATCAACTCAGGTCTGGAGGATTCCATAGTCTGCGCTTAGCTGGATAATGTGTAATGCCACTAAAATGATCATTTCTGAAATAAGTTATCTGTTCATAGGAATTTGTGAGTCTATGTAGAGGGTAGAGATACTTCTGTAAAGTGAGAAAACTTGACTTTTAATGTTATGTGGTGAATGCGGTGAAGCAGTTATCAACCCTGGTTAAATTAGGTTAAACTAGTGAGAACTAATGCGAATCTTTGATGATAATGCCGTGATGGAGGTTAATGTTCCATTAATGTTGGGTCAGTCTTTGATGTTAGAGGTTACCCTAAAGGCATATGCTGAATTTGAAGTCTGCATTTGACTGCAACCCCTGTCCGTCAGGCCGAGATGTCCTTCTCTGCCCAACAGCAAGCCAAGTCGAGGCTGATTAGCCCCTGGAAACTGTGGATCCTGTGTAGACTCACTTCACCGACCTCAGCCTTGAGCCTCAGCCATGGTGCCCACTCAAGTTGTCATCCCCACAGCGCAGACACTTGGACACCCATTTCTAGGTGTGGAGCTTTCTCTGATGGCCTCTCAGTTCCCCACTAGCATGTCACTCTGTGAACTGGGGGGTAGGGTGATGGGTACATTGACTCATCATTCTGTCTATCCTCTTCTTTAAATTAGGACTTGGTTCTTTAAACAATTCTTGGTCGAGGAAAGTTTTTGTTATCTACTGCACACTCCCTTTGGGAAGAAAAGTCTGGGTCACGTGAACCTCTTCCGTCATTTATTGTCTTTGAGATTTTTCTTTTGTTTGTTTTATGTTAAATTTGAACTTTAGGGGCATCAGGAATTATCTACCTGAGACACCTACGATTTTGATTAAGTTAGCAAACATCAACCTAAAAGTTAAAGCATTTATTAAGGGACAGGATTCTCAAATTGTCATAATACAGTACCAAATCCATCAAGGAGGCATTGAGGTGTGAATGCCTCTAAGAATGCATTAAGCATGGGCCTCTGTTGGAAAGCAGCGGGACTAAAAGAGTAGGAGACGCCCATTGCATTCATATTACCTTACAGAATCTCCAAATTAGAATGAATATCCAGGTATTTCTATTAGCAGTAATACAATCAAGGAAGATGAACCGGGGAGTTTCAATATTTAGCTGCTACAAATGTGGAAGAAAAGAGTGGGTTGGCAAAGTAACTTAAGACCCCAGGCCATCTGTTGTATTGAGCAGAGGAGGAGGAGAGATTTTTCTTTAAATTGTTGAAGAAAAAGCAAGGGGATTATATTGTTGTTGCTGGTCTTCCCTCAGTTTCCAGGTACAAAAGAGGATGTTTAAGAAAGAACTCTGAAGTCTGTTTGCAGAGGAAAGATAAGAGGACAAAGGGTTGGGAAGATCTCCAGGAAGTGAAACGCAGGGAATTTAGTCAGATGCTAAATTGAGTCTAATTATATTCAGAGACAGGTTAAAGTAATCAGGAGGTAAGGAACCCAATTATGAGATAGTCTTGATAGCAGAGATGGCTCAATAAAATATAAAAATAGAAAGATAAAAAAAGAGTGGTTCTATATTAATTCTGGATGAGTTTAAAAATGAGTGTTTAAGATAAAAAGTTACCAAAATAGACTTGATGAGGTATGTTGGTATTATGGGAAAATGAAAGCCTCATTTTGTGAAATGAGTGAAGACATAGCAGCTCTTTCTCTGATTTTAACCACTTTCGAAGTGCTTCTGGATTATAGGATTTTCATTATTGAAGAAGAGTTCATGAAAAAGTGAAAATAAAACCAATCATATATCTTCAGTTGGATTGTTCCTTTTCTCTTACCTTATTTCTTAAAAGCCGTTATTCAGAGTCATTTGAAAATAAAGCTTGAGAGTCCGTTTTTGTTAATACTCTGCTTTTTGAAAACCTTTGTTGTGATATTGATACAGGGTGCAGCCGGGGGTGGGGGGGGGACCCAAAAAAAAGATTTGGAATGGTGTCCAGAATTCAAAGTGTATAGGAATATTGGAGAGACATATAAGATGTCCTCACCCCTCCCTATATGTCCTCACCCCTTCCCCCAGGGGGAAGAAACGAATGGAGCCAGGCCATTGAGGGCTGTTTTGCATAGCAACAGTTTTGCAGCTAACCTCTGGAATGGTTATTTAACATATCTATAACCTTTAACTAGTTTCATAGATATGTTAAATAGCTGTGGCCAAGTTTGGAGCCAGGGAGAAGGGAGTGGACTTGGACCCAGGATGTAACTAGGGGCTGCCCTCCTGAGTGGAGAGCACTGATGTGAGAGCTTGGAAAAGATGGGCTCCAGAACGTGAGGGGGTAACTGCCCAGGTGAAAGGGAAAACCACGCAGCTTTGCCAGAATGGAGATCCCTGCAGCCAGGTGAAGAAGAAAGCCACATGCTTTTGGTGGAGTGCAAACCCTTGCAGCTTTGGTAGAAGAGGCCCACGCGGCTTTGGGGTGCCCTGTTTGGCTGGCGTGGCCTGGAAAGCAAGAGGGACTTTGACTGGAACTGGGTACAAAGGACTCTTGCCAGTGGACCCTGAGAGGGTACCACAGTACTTTGGATTAACTAGAGATCCTGCCTGCACGGTGACACAGCTGACAGTGCCAGCGGCCTGCAACACAGACAGTGCTCTTTTCCTGATTTACGGTACCTGGAGTTGGGACAGTGGGAGAAGGGAGCGCTGTGTGGGTGTAGGTGTATACCCTAAAGGACTTTGATATTTTAGTAGTGGTGTTAGGCCTGAATAGCATTAAATAAACATTTTGTTTCCTTTTCACAAATCTCTGGCATTGAGAGATGTCTTTCCAATTGGCGGCGGACAGAAGAGCCCAGTAGATATTAGTATTCTGTTCTTGGGAGGGGCCCCTGTTGTGTAGCAGTTTTTGGCATCCCTAGGTGGGCCAAATATTGTATTGCCCCTCCCTCGGACCTCTTGTTCGGTAACAGTTTATCTGGTCTTTTCTTGAGAGTTTTAGGTGCACCTCTTCTGCGAAGGGCTACTTAAGCCTGTTCCTGTAGACACGTTGGACTCAGTGCTGAAATTGCACATGTCCTGTGTGATACCCAGTACTGACAGGAAATTAAAATTAAAGTCAGTTCTTTGTGATGGGATGATGGTTTGGGAATTAAGTGTCAAAAAAGCAGTACTGGTTAGTAACTGGCTTTAGCTTCCTTCCTAGTGTTCTACACGTGAAGCTAGTGTTCTAGCTTCACGCCCTCCTTTTCCTTTCAGCAAGAAAGTCCACCCTGCGCATCCTCCGCGGTGTTCTGGGCCCTGGTAGGTGACAGAGGGCGTGGCCTCACCCCTGCTCTGCTGCTGTGTTGTTCAGTGGCTGTGAGTGGTACCCCCAAGAAGAAGTCCTGGAATCCAGTGCCCTGCATAGTCCAGGTTCCCCAGGAAACTCCTTCCCCTGCGAGAGGAGCTATTCGCATCCCATGAGGCTTTCTTCAGTGCGCCCTGAGGTCGCGGCTTCTCATTTCTTTTGAGCATCTCACTCTGCTACGTGACACCCTCCCAAGAGGGCAAGAGGGGTGGAGAGGGATCTTCAGCATTTTGTTTCTTCTAATTCTGAAATTTCACTAAGCCATTGGGGTGGTGGTGCTTATGTAAAAAACCAAAAACAAATAACAACAACAACAAAACCAAACAACTCACAAAACCAAAACAACTCACAATCAAAACAACCACCAAACAGAAACTCTTCTCAACTCTTCCTAATCTTTCCCCTTCCACTCACATCCAATTTTTCCTTAAACATACCTTTAAAAAACCCTGAAGTAAATTTAATACATATTCTTCTTGGCTCAGGACACATAATGATTAATATCTTTTCCTCTGTGAAAAATGAGTCTCTTTTACTGTGGACAACTTTGCCAGGAAGAGCCTATTAAAAGGGAGAGAACTGTGAATACAAGAGGATAACGCAACTTTATTTTTCTTGATCCTGTTCGATGCGGCATTACTGAGAGCGGCATTGCCCAGTCCAAGGTAATCATTTACCACTAGGGCCACTAGGACTCAGGCTCCAGCAGATGTCCTTGCTCTGCCTTGATGTCAGGTCCAGGTTGAAGCCTGTTAGACGTCCCCAGCTCATTGTAGGTGCTCACTCAGCTGCTCTGACGGCTGACACTTGAAGAAGTCCTTGGATACAGTGGGAATGGGGAATGAACTTTTTAATTACATGTCTCTTATTTTCTATCGTCAGGAACTAAATTAATGAGAAAGTCACAAGGTTTGTTATGCATTCTCTTATTTAAGAGATGACTCTTTTTCCCACAACCCATTCACTTTTGTGTCTCAGCCTTTCCCCGCCTCAATAGTGAAATGCCCTCATTCTTGTTCAGGCGACATCAGAACACTCAGTAGACTCAGTGCCCTGCAGAAGTCTGACAGTTACTTCCTATGGCAGACCTGTTTCAAGACTAGTTCCAGAGTACGTGAGAGTCTCTCATGATTCAGTCATTTTCCTGGTGATGCCTCTTAGTTTTCAGTATTGCCCAGACAAAGAATTACAAAGAACGAAATATAAGAAAACAAATTATTTTATGTTCCATTTGGTGAGGAGCAGTGAGACAAAAAGGAAAAAGCCATAAGTGTTTCCTTAATAAACCACATTATCTGCACTTGAAAAATCAGCCAGTAAGAGACAGAGGCTGGCTGACAGGATTTGGGCAGACTTCGTGGATAAGCTCAATTTATTCACTCTTTAGGATAAGGATAAAATATTGAAACAGGGCTATAGTGTTCATCCTGGTAATGACGAACTAACACCAAAGTATTTTGAATTCAACTGTGCTGAATGAGCACTAGAGAAACAGTGCTGTGTTAGCACTGGGTTATGACAGTAAAGCTGAGTGAACACCTTCTATTGGTCGTGCAACTCCGTGAAATTGTCTAAGGGAGGTCCTTCATTATTTCATAAAGTAAAACCCGGCCTTCGAGTTCCCCTGCTTTCCTCTCATCAGGTAAAGTCATGCTTAATTTTTATAAAAATAGAATAGGTGATTTTGAGTTTCCAGAGCTGAACAAGCAATAAGAGGTCTTCTAATTAATTAATTAACTAATTAATTATACCTTTCAGAACCAGAAACTTCAGACTTAGTATCCTGGGTATATTAAGGCCCAGCAAAGACAATAGCTGTAGTTCACCTCAATGATGTATGTACTGTAAATATTTAGATTAGAGGCAGGAAGGAGATTTTGGAAGTTGCAAGGGTAGAATCATCTTGTTTAATTGAATTATGCCTGTGTTTTTGGCACAATTTTCATGTTATGAAAGAAACACAAGACTTCTCAGGTTTTGTAATTTTGTAAATCCAGTTGAGCAAATATGTCCTTGGGGTCTAGTTCAGGGATTTAACCAGCATGATATTTGTTTAACAAAGACACGTGATGAATCAGAGACCTCATAGTGAATTGTCATGTTCTGTCTTTATGCTAATGCGGAAATTTAAAGTGATGGATGAACTACATTTATCTGCATGCCTTGACTTTGGAGAAATCAGGAGATTAGACTTACAGTGTTTCAGAGCAGAAATGTCTTTTTATTGATTTTTCTAAAGTGTATCCCAGGTTTCAGCAAACAAGTGACTCATTGGGAAGCAAAGAGGGAAATCCTTTGTGATGAATCAGATGTCATCCTCAGACCCAGGGCTCCTTACACTTTTTTCTGCCTTTGAAATCATTGTTGCCCTTCCAAATCAATACCGAGCAAACAGCAACCAAATAAATAATCAACTCACACAAAAGCGACGGTATCTCAGAATTCTAGTTGTTTTCATGGTTGCCAGCACCAAGAAGTCAGCCAGTGTCCTTCCACCAAGTGATGCCCTTGAGGGGTCAAAGGGAACTGGCAACTTGCCTTTATCTGTTTTCTGCCAAGCCTTGTGCATGGGGAGCAGTCCAGCATCCCCCGCCCTGATTCAGCAAGGGGCTGTCCAACAGCCGCACCCCTGCCGTGCCCACATTTTTTTTTTTTAACATACTCTTGAGTTTTCCAGAAAGACAACTCAGGTAAATCAATAATATTTTGTTATTTTATTCAGAGATGCTCAATATTCAACATTTTAGAAAATGACATGCCCCAAGGCAACACTGCTTGCGATATTTGGGTTAAGAGTCCAAAACAGGCAAGGAAAGCAAAAGAAAAAAAATAAGCAAATGAGACTACATCAAACTGAAAAGCTTTTGCACAGCCAAGGAAGCCATTGGCAAATTGAAAAGACAAACACCGAATGGGAGACCATGTTTGCTGATACATCTGATAAGGGGACATCCAAACTTTAAAAAGTATTTATAAAACACCAACAAAAGAAACAATCCACTTAAAAATGAGCACAGGACCTGAATAGACACTTCTCTGAAGAGGACATACAGATGGCCAATAGACAAATGAAAGGATGCTCAATGTCACTGTCACTGATCATCAGAGAAATGCAAATTAAAACCACAATGAGCTATCACCTCTCACCTGTCAGAATGGCTTATCATCAATAAATCAACAAACAAGTCCTGGTGAGGATGTGGAGAAAGGGGAATCTCTTGTGCAGTGTTGGTAGGAATACAGATTGGTCCAGTCACTGTGGGAAGCAGTATGGAGATAATTCAAGAAATTAAAAATGGATCTGCCTTTTGTCCCAGTGATCCCACTTCTGGGAATTTATTTCAAAAAACCTGAAACACTAATTTGAAAGAACATATATACCCCTATATTCATGGCAACATTATTTACAATTGCCAAGATTCGGAAGCAGCCAAGTATCTGTCAGTAAATTAGTGATTAAAACAACTATGGGACATTTACACAATGGAATGCTACTTGTCTGTAAAAGAGAAAATTTTGCCTTTTGCAACAGCATGGATGGAGCTGGGGAACATTAGGCTGAGTGAAATAAGGCAATCAGAGAAAGACAAGTACCATATGATTTCACTCATGTGTGGATTCTAATGAACAAACTGAACTAACAAGCAAAATAGAGACAGACTCGGAGAGCAGGAGGACAGCTCTGGGCAGGGGCTTAGGAGGTGGAGGGATCAAGGACAAAGGACTCATGGACACGGACAACAGTATAGTGATTGCAGGGGGAAGGGGGATGGGTGGACATGGAAGACAATATGGGGGATAAATGGTAATGGAAAAAATACAATAAAAAAGGAGACACACCAGACTATTGATCTGCATGCAAGATGTAGCTGTTGCATTTCCATGATCCTAAACGATGGGTACATTCATCCAGGTAACTTTATGTTCCCTTTCTCTCTCTCTCTGATGAGAATGTTCAAGTTCTACTGTAAGCAAATTTCTACTGCACAAGGCAGTGTTAGCAGTTAGTCACCATTAGATCCTCAGACCTTATTCATCTTATAATTGAATGTATTCTTTACCAACCCAGCCCCATTTTCCCCCACCACCCAGTGCTTGACAACCACTGTTTACTCTCTGTTCCTATGAGTTCAACTTCTTTAGAATCCACATATAAGTAATACCGTCCAGTATTTTTCTTCCTCTGTCTGGCTTATTTCACTTATCATGATGCCCTCCAGGTTCATTCGTGTTGTTGCAAATGAAAGGACTTTCTTCTTGTAAAAGGCTGAATAATATTCTATTGTGGTATATTGTATTGTATATACGTTTTCTTTACCTGTTTACCTGCTGACACTTGGATATGTTTCCATATCTTGGATATTCTGTACAATGGTGCTACGAACATAGGAGTACAGCTGTCTCTTTAAGAGAGCGATTTTGTTTATATGCAAATATGCGTGCTTTGTATATGTACTCAGAGGTGGGGTTGCTGGATCATACGGTAGGTCTTCTTTTAATTTCTTGAGAAACCTCTGCATTGTTTTCTCTAGTGGCTGTACCAGTTTACATTTTCAGCAACAGTGTACAAGATTTCCCTTTACTCCACATCCTTGCCGGCATATGTTACTCTGTGTTTTTGAAACTGGACATCTTGGCAATTATAAGGTGATGTTTGATTGTGTTTGCATTTGCCTGATGGTGAGGGGCCTTGAGCACCTTTCCATGCACTTTTTGGGTGCTTGTATGTCTTCTTCAGAACTATGTCTATTTAGGTCTTTTGTCCATTTTAAAATTGGGTTATTAATTTTATTTTGCTTGTTTGATTCTTGTTTTTTATCTTTATTTTTGCTACTGAGTTGTATGATGCCTTTGTATATTTTGGATATTAACCCATTACCTGATGGGTGGTAGGGAATAGTCTCTCCCATTCCATAGGTTACTTTTTCAGCGATGGTTTCCTTGGCCAGGCACAGACTTGTTAGTTCGATGTAGTCCCACTTCCTTTGCTTTCACTTTTGTGGCCTGTGTTTTGGGTGTCAAATCCAAAAAAGTCATTTGCCAAGACTAATGTCAAGGAGCATTTCCTCTATGTTTTCTTCTTAGAGTTTGATGGTTGTCAGGTCTTATGTTCAAGTCTTTAATTTATTCTGAGTTGACTTTTGTGTATGGTCTAAGATACGGGTCCAGTTGTTTTGTGACCTAACATATGATCTATCCAGGAGAATGTTTCATTACTGTTTGAGAAGAGTGTGGAGTCTGCTGTGGTCGGATGGAATGTTCTGTGAATGTCCCCAAGGTCCATCTTGTCTAAAGTGAAGTTTATGTCCAGTGTTCCCTTACTGATTTTCTGTCTGGATGATCTATTCATTGTTGAACATGTAAAATTGAAGTTCCCCAATATTACTGTATGGCTGTATATTTCTCCCTTCAGATTGGTCAGTATTTGCTTTAAATATGTAGGTGCTCCAGTGTTGGGAGCATAAATACTTAGAGTTGTTATATCCTCTTGATTACTTTTGTTATCTCCTAATATAGTTTTTTATGTGCTTATATATAAAGTATGTATAATATTATTTTGAGTTAATATTTTTAAACATCTTTCATATACTATATCTAAAGAATTATATTGATTTTTAAATTATTTATGTAGGAAGGTGATAATACTATATATTTTAATTCATAGAGTATATAAAATATTTTAACTTATGAAAGTCAGGTTAAAAATCTCTATTAGTAAAATGGGAGATTGGGTCTGATAAAACCAAGAAGCTTTGAAATGGAGATCAGTCTACCTGTGGGAACTTATCACACCTCCAGCACAATTAGAATTGTGGCAGTGTATTAGTTATCCATTCTTACATAACAATTATCACAAAGTTGGTAGCTTAAAACTGTGCATCAGGAGTTTGGGTGCTGCTTTATCAGGTCCTTTATAAGGCTGCCATCAGGGCGTGGGCTGGGGCTTCCATCTGTCTGTAAGGGCTTGGGGAAGGATCTGCCCCCTGACTCGTGAGTTTATTGTCAAAATTCAGTGCTTTGATATCTGTTGGTATAAGCACCTCAGTTTTTTGCTGGTTGTTGGTTAAAGGTCTCCCTTACTTTCCTACTCTACGAGCCTCTGTAATATATGGCCATTGCTTCATTTTAATGAAGAAGGCCATTATACTCAGAGAAGAGGGGCAAGATTACCAGAATAGATTCTATTCACTTAAGTCTCCTAGACTACAAAGTCCTTGCTAATAAATGTGCATTTATTTGATGAGAAATAGCTAATTTCTATAGAGACAGAATGGGGATAGACTACGCATACTTTATGCAGCTGAGGACTAAGCTAGTTCTCAGGTCATGCAGAATTTGAACCAGGGTTAAATCTGGAGAAGGGAGAAAGCATTTTTAAGAGCAAAATTATGTATTATATAAATTTTTATTAAATAGCTGCTAATGTTCTGGTCATTGTTTTAGAGGGAAAGAGGCAGTGTATCAGTTATTTCATGTTTTCCAGAATCTGTCCTCATGAAGCTTATAGTAGGTACTAGACACTATGTTTTTCATTGGGGTGGGAAGGGGTGGTCTTTCCTTTAAAAATTGTGGAGTAATATATGTAGGAAGAACATGGATTTTGGAAGCACATAATCATGGATTAAAATTATAACTCAATTTATCAGTGGGTGATCTAATTTTACCTTCTGATAATGATACCTTCTGATCCTTTATTTTGTCTAGTGAAAAAATTCTAATAAATATCTCAGAGGATTTTTGTGAAGATTTTGTGACATTCTGTATACAAAGCACCCAGTACACAGGGGGTTCTTAATGAATGTTAAGCCACGTCTTCCTGTCTCACTCTTCACTAAAACAGACCATTGCAAATTAGCTATAAAGAAAGACATTGATATGCAACCTTCTCCACAATACTAAACAATAGTGATAAATATTTAAACAATTACCCAGAACAAAATCTTTGGTTATGAACACTTTTGAAAATAAGATCTGCATAAATCCAGACTGCATAAATAACATACTCTTTGAAAATATGTGAACATGGATATAAATCAATCAATGGGAACATATGCATTTGTGTATTTGGAACTGATTTAGCTTGTCAAGTCACAACATTTATGTTGTGGGAATGGGGATGAGGAGTAGACTCCACAACCACTTGTCAACATGGACATTCATTTATTCATTTTTCAACATTCATTCATTTACTCAACAAATTTCTATTTCAGGTTCTGAGTACTTGAAAAATAGTTATCTATTAGGTGTGTAATGAATGACAAATCCAGATAATAAATTTATGTTAGAGAAATTGAGTTGGTTTACAAGTCGTCTTTTTATTGAAGCACAAGCATAGTAGCCCAATTTAATAATTTTATTCATTTAGCATTCAAGCAATAATTTACATTTTTTCTTTTCAGTAGATATTAGGGGAAATGAGTTAATCTGAAATGAACTATTCTTAAATTCTGCTTTTCAGTTGGCTGGAGGGTATCAGAAACAGTTATTAACATCTCTGTTGTTTAAAAATCCCTATTTTCAGTGACAAATTCTCTGATATAAAAGAATTATAGTCATCACAGAGAAAGTCTTCTTTATTTTTATTTACATGTTGAAAAATATTTTTGATAGGAAGGAATTGAATGAAATTCTGGAAGTTTTGTGATTGTAATTTCTTTGGTTGGAACTTAGAATATTCTTTCATAGGAGTATCTAGTATATATGAGGTTTGTCCTGAAAAGTCTAGCCAGTGTTAATACAACAAGAACAGTTTGAGTGACATCAATGTAACCTGGCAACCAAGACGCGTGGACTGGAATGTGCATGTGTAGACAATGACAACTTCACTGTACTAGTCAGTGGAGGCAGTAGATGCCATTGAGTGAGTATATATACTGTGTGGCCATCATATTAAAAATTAACTGAACAAATAGAGCAGTGAATCTGCATTAAATTTTGCATTAAGCTTGAATATTCCTCCATGGAAATTATTCCCATGATTTAGAAGGCCACAGCTTGGGCAACTGGTTATTGGCAGCTTTATCGAAACCCTGAACTTGCTCGTGCATCATGTCTCGTGTAGAGTTTTTTGGTGAAACATCAAATTACCCAGGTGACTCAGCCTTTCTACAGCCCAGATTTGGCACCCAGATTCTGGCTTTCCCTAAAACTGAAATCACCTTTGAAAGGGAAGAGACTTCAGACTCCTGATGAGATTCAAGAAAATATGATGGGGCGGCTGATGGTGAGTGGGAGACTGTGTGAGGTCTCAAAGTGCCTACTTTGAAGGGGACTGAGGTGTCATCATCCTATGTACAGTGTTTCTTGTGTCTTGTATTTTCTTCAGTAAATGTCTCTATTTATCATATTACATGACTGGATATCTTCTGGACAGACCTTGTATAGTTTCATTTCCCTTATTGGTTTATAGCCTCCCTGAGAGCAGGAGATCTAATTCTGCATGTTACAGTTGATCAGCAAATGTTTGATACTTATTATTTAGATACTTAAAATAAATAGGCTCCCATCCACTTTCTATTGGTATGTGAATAATTTTGACATTTAAAAGATAATGACATATTATCTTAGTTTTTGTTTCTTGTATATTAGAAATGCTTTACTGAAAATTTCTAGGGTATCATATTTGACATGAATATATATTTATTTTGAGCCCCTGTGTAAAATAAGCTTCAGTATTTTGATATACTTAGGGCCCTTGCGAGAGTAATACTTAATAAAAACCAGAACTCAGAGCAGTCATGGAAAACCTGTTTAGGATTATATCTGGTAATCGTAGTTCTTGAAGTGTTCTGATTGAACAGTCAATAACTAGTTCTAAAAATGATAGTCAAAAGCAGGAGCCAGAGGGTGAGATTCATGTGATAATGCACCCCGCATTCTGAGCAGGCCCCCCCTCTTTCAAGTTTCAGCTCAAGCATCAATTTTCATAAAAAGTTTCTCCCACCTGTAGGTCAGTGTGACCACCCCCTTCTTTCTGTAGCCCTTTCTGCCTTGATTGTAGGTTATCAGCTAGTTACACGTCAAATATCTATGAAACTTAAGCTCATTTGAAACATACACCATATGAAGGTATCCATACTTTTTTCATAATTTCTGTGTATGCATTGATATTTAAATTACTTTACTTAGCAAACACGTGGATCAAACATTAAATTTACTCTGTATTGTATGCATCTGGATTAATGTAATAGACATTTTTTCTTACATTGTTCTAAGAAAGTGAATGATGACACTATGAGACCCAAAAAGAAACAGGAAAACTGAACATGTAGCAGGAAAGGCTAAAAGAGTAAATATAGCACAGGGGAAGGAAAGGGGTTTTAGGAATTAATTTTAGAGTGCCTCTGGCTCTTCAAAGATGCATATCAGTTTTATAGCCCAAAGCTTGGAGGATAGAAGAATCTTTCAGTGATCCAGTCTCATGTAAATAAGGAACAAATAAAAAGAAATTATGTATTTCTCTTTAGAATGTGTAGTCATCTACTGAATTTAATGCTACCAATAGATGCAGACTCATGCTGCACAGTATGATTTTGATAAGGTCTGAATAATCATCAAATCAGAATTGGATATCTCATACTATAAAATTATGCATTTTAAGTAAGTGACTTGCAGGTAATTGGCTCTTAAAATATTTTTGGATGTCTCAGAGGGGATAGTTGTGGGAGTAGCAGTGCAGCAAATGAATACTGACTGCAGAACACGATAGTAGAAAAAGTCAGAAGTATAAAGAGATAAGGTCCTGCTATTTGTAAACGGTGTTTGGGTATAGAGAAGGTAGTTGGGTGGAAAGCCTTTAGAACCCTTGTTGAAAGAAAAGATGCCCACCACCCAATTCAAGTTCAATTGGGGTTGATTTTGTTTTAAACAGAATTGACTAATAAATTCCTGCAAAGAATTGTTTGACTATGCAAATAAAATGAGGATAATTCATTATGAGAGAGAAGAAATACATATATGTAAATATGTAAACTTAGAGGTCTTGAGAACCAGCAAGAGACAGTTTTACCTATCAACATCTATAGTCCTGTCATTCAGCAGATAAACCTGGTACACTTAGTAGGTCCTGGATAGCTGCTAGGTCCTGGGAAAATAAGAGTCATTCTCTGCAGTTGTTTTTCACAATATAAATGCATTAGAATAAATATAGGAAGCATATTTTAGATATACCACTGTGATACTCAATGTTCTCGAATATTTCAAGGTGAGAAAATAGGGTTAATGGATTAAAAGTTGGAAGAAAGTCATACCCAGGAAATAAGTAGGTTGAATTTTAAGATGCAACATGTAATAAGGTATACACACATATAAGAAATTTTACCAGTTATTAGAACATACAAAAACATAAAAAGGGTTGTTTTGGTTAGTAAATGTGATTCTTGCTTGGGACATGAGTAAGAATTAGGGACTAAATGCATGTTAAAGGGGATATAATAGTAAAAGTATATTCCTTAGTAAGACAGGATATTAACAATTTATCTCTCTATTTATCAACTCTCCATGTCCAGCGTTAATTGAACAGATGCATTAACCTTAATTTAGCATCACTTGGTGACTACCGAAAATGATAGTGTGGAAGTATGATTTAAAGTTCTGTTTTCTGATAGAACAAATTGACATATTGAAGGAAGCAAAAAATCACTCAGAATTCCATCAACAGAGATAATCAACATTAATGTTCTAGTGTATTTCCTCACAGCTTTATTGCATTGCCTAAATGTATTGTATTTTTTGGACTGTAGGATCGAAAAATATTTCAGACTGTATTCCTCCCCTTCCCCTCCAATTTGGGAGGGATAATGGTGGTTAATGCTTCTTTTGAGTTCTGTTTACATTTACATTGGTGAAATATTATGTTATTTATGTTATTACATATTTTACCACATTTTTGCTTTAAAATTTTTTTCCCTATTTTTCTCCTCTAAAACCTAGGTGTGTCTTATGGGCCAAAAAATATGGTATATAGTTATTGGTCTCTTTATTATAACAAGATGGTATATATAATTATTTTATAGCTCTGTGTGTTGACATAAATACATATTCAGTTTTTGATGAAAAGGAGGAAATGATAAAAGTATAAAAAAGTGGATTTTATTTCTGGAAAACAGCAAAAATAATTTGGAGCTACTTTTGATGACAGGGTAGGAAATGAAGGTTGGTAAAATGAGCTGGAAAATTAGTTCCAGCCATAAAGGAATTAGACTTCTTTTTTTTTTTATATTGTATTTTTTACCATTACCATTTAGTGCCCTTATACCCCTTCCTCCCCATAATCACCACACTGTTGTCCATGTCCATAAGTCTTTTTTCCTTTTTGCTCAATCCTTCAACCCCCTGGTCCCCTACCCCTTAACTGTCCTCCTGCTCTCTATGAGTCTGTTTTGCTTGTTAGTTCAGTTTGTTCACTAGATTATACATGTGAATGAAATCATATGGTATTTGTTTTTCTCTGACTGGCTTATTTCACTTAGCACAATATTCTCCAGCTCCATCCATACCGTTGCAAAGGATAAAATTTTCTTTTTTTTTTATTGCCAAGTAGACTTCCATTGTGTAAATGTCCCTTAGTTATTTTATCCAAGTATCTACCGGTGGACACTTGGGGTGCTTTGTATCTTGGTGATTGTAAATAATGCTGCAATTAATGAAGTGGTGCTTATGTTCTTTCAAATTAGCGTTTTGGGTTTCTTTAGATATATTCTCACAACTGGAATTACTGGGTAAAAAGGTAGATCCATTATTAATTTTTGAGGTATCACCATACTGCTTTCCACAGTAGCTGCACCAATCTGCATTCCCACTAACAGTGCATTTTATGAGACCAACATTATCCTAATTTCAAAATTCAGAAAAAGATACTACAAAAAAAATTATAGGCCAAGAAACCTAATGAACATACATGCTAAAACCCTCAGCAAAATATTAGGAACCTGAATACAGCAATGCATCAAAAAGATCATGATCAAGTGGAATTTATCCTGGGAATGCCAGCTTGGTACAACATTCACAAATCAATAAATGTGACTCACCACATGAAAAAATGAAGGATAAAAACCACATGGCTATGTCAATAGAGGCAGGAAAGGCATATGATAAAATCCAGCATCCATTTATGATGAAGAACTCTCAGCAAAGTGGGAATAGAGGGAACATACCTAAACATAAAAAAGGTCATACATAACAAACCCACTGTCAGCATTGTACTCAAAGGGCGAAATGTACAAGCATTCTCCTTAAGATTGGGAGCTAAACAGGGATGTCTGCATTTACCTCTCTTATTCAACATAGTGCTGGACGTCCTAGCCACAGTGATCCATTAAGGAGAAATAAAAGACATCCAAACTGGAAACGAAGAAGTAAAACTGTTTTTATTTGCACAAGATATGCTACTGTACACTGAGAATCCCAAAGATTCTGCCAGGAAACTACTAGAACTGATAAATGAATTCAGCAAAGTGGCAGGATACAAAATTAATATCCAGTAATCAGTTGTATTTTTATATGCCAATAATGAACTAACAAAAAGGGAAATTAAGAAAACAAATCTCATTCACAATTGCCTCAAAAAAAAAAAACCCCAGCTAGGAGTAAACCTAACCGAGGATATAAATGACTGCTTTGAATGTATATACTCTACAACTGACTCTGAATTGATTTTTTAAAAGAGGCATTGATTTTGTGTGGCAACAGCATTATTAGAAAATACAGTCATTTTTTTAAATAGGCATAACAATGATTTGAATGTACTCTGGGCCACAGGTCTCTAAGCTTTGGAGAAACACAATGAAAAAACTACCTCCAAGCTTTTGGCTATTCCTATCTGGAGGGGGCCTGCCAATAAGCAGGACTAACAATAAGCAGTAAACTCAGCCTGCAGTTGGCTTTTTTTTGCATCACAGGTTCCATGGAGATACGATCTTGGCCCAGTGAATGACAAACCCAGCTCCTGGCTTTAGCATTCTCTCCAGTGCCTTTCTGGACAATAGTTTCCTCCTCTTCCGGTCATGTTAATTACTCAGGAGACATAGCCATAAGTTTTCTTGGGGTTAGATCCACTTAGAAAAGAAAACTCAATCAGTGAACAGAATTCTCTGGTATTTGCTCTGTAATATTGGGACTGCTGCTTTTTAGTCTTGTACTGTTTTCTGTTATAGAAAAGGCTAAAAGTCAGCTCACAGAGGCATGAGACAGCAGTTTTCCTGTGATATAGCCCAACAATTTGTGAGATAAGACTAGTAATGACAACTATACATAAGGGAAAAAGAGTGCCTGATCTAATAAATCAAAATCATTTTAATTTGAGGTATCATTATTTGGATTTTATTTTCTAACTCTCTGACACAGATTTCAGGGTGGCACTGATATTCTTATAATGAAGATTGTTGAGTTCTTAGATTAAAGCTACTGTACTCTTGAGTTCGCCCCCAACTACACTTATAGAGAGATTCACTCCATAGGTGCTAGTAAAGAGGAGACAGAGATGTTTGAGAGGAAACAAGAGGTGCCTAGAACTTGGAGCTGGCCCAAGATGGAACTTTAGAATAATTCAAGTCTTAGAAAATAGGATCCCTGAGAAATTCAGGCTTTAAGGTCATTTTGCCAGAGGAAAGATGGCTGTGAGGATGTTTAATGATGGGAGTCAAATCCGTGAAAGATTGTTATATAGAGTATGCTGACCAGCTGCTATGGAACCCAACTGGGGATAGAAGCAGATTTAAATGACAACGGGTGGGGTTTCGATTAGGTAAAGGAAGTAAGTATGTTCTGATAGTAAGAGTTGTTAAATGTTTCCCATGAAGGTTATAAAGTTCTGCTGAAATAATTTTACAATTATTTTAGTTATTTGTGTTTAGATATTGAAGACCAATGAACACAAACACACATATTTTATCCTCACCCAAGGGTGTTTATTGATTTTAGAGAGAGGGGGAGGGAGAGCAGGAGAGAGAGGGAGGAAGACACTAACACAAAGGGGTGGGGAGAGAGAGAGAACCTTAGGGAGAGAGAGAGAGAGAGAAACATCAGTGTAAGAGAGAAACATCAACTGGTTGTTTCCTGTATGTGTGACCTAGGTACGCGCCCTGATTGGGAATCAAACCCACAACCTTTTGACCCACCTGGCTAGGACTATATATTACGTATTTAATGTTCACATATTATATATGATATTTATATTGTGCGTTTGTGCCTTTTTGTTATTTGGAGAATCACAGTCAGTGCCTTTCAGATACCATTCTACATGGTTTTAACTATGTGGATACTATTCCAGACTACTGGATCATGTTATCCATGTCTCACCCTTATGCCAATACTGAAAGCTGCCACAGTTTTGCAAAAGAAAAGAGAAACCTTCTTGCTTTACTTTCTGAATTAGGACAGTGGTGAAGTTTTTGTCATTGCTGCTGTTGACTGGAGAAGACGCCAGGGCCCCCGTGTGTCTGGCAGAGCAGTGATGTGTTTCCCGACACTGACGACTGTGGGCCCACAGTTTGGAGCTCCCAGCATCTTGAACTGCCTTCTCTTGAATAGGCCAGTGCATGTATTTTTTTTCCTTGAGTTTTTCTTCATAAGCAGCAAAACAGACCATCTACCTTTTAAATATTTATAGCTTGCAAGTGGATCAATCTCCCAAATCTGTTTTGTTTTCCCAATGAAGAACAAAACAACCAGTAGCAATGATCTCTAATAAGATACCTTTGATATGAAGTTATTAGATGTTCTAGGGCCTTTTTGTGGCAGATTTTGTACATCCCCATCATTAATAAATCTGTTATCAGCATTGTGTCTCTTTTCCTCTGTTGATAAGTATCTTTAGACTAACATATTCATATGTGCTTCTGATGAAAAACATTAAAATATGAGTGGTATATATGAAGAAAGTCTGAAGCTCTGTATTTACACAAAAGAGACTCAAATATTGGTTTATCAGAGTGAAATAGTTATACTATTCCATTTCATGTCTAGGGGAAAGCCTAGTCGTGTACTAAATCATTGTCATTACAAGATGCTGTAATCAAATATTAATGTTCAAAACATAAAGTCTCATTCTAAATATCTGTCTTCATTTTATAATAGAAAATGGAACTGAAAAGAATCTGCAGGTGATTCAATCATCTCATGTTCAACATGAAGCCTAGGCCCCAAACAGTGACATCATTTTCCAAATGTTACAAATCCAGTGGTTTTTCTTATCATTCTAAATTGATTAGAAACTATTTCCCATGTGTATATGACTGCGATTTTTTCCTAACATTATTTTGCAGATGTATCTTTTTGCAAGCAAACCTTGTAAACAGACATCTTAATTTGAAAATGAACGAGAAGAGCTTTCGAGTTCAAGTTTGGGAAGGAACTAAACATGCATTTAACTCGTCCTTCCCAAATCCCATTTGAAATTCCAGTAAAGGCAGATAAATCAGGAGGAGCCTACTCCTGAGAGCGGGAAGAAGGGGCCTCTGATAAAGCTGGGAGAGCCTTCAGGGTGGGGCTCAGTTGGTCTCCTATTCAGGTTAGCAGACGCAGAGAACAGCACAGGTGAAAAGCAGAAAAGCAGAAATTGAGGTTACTGGTCCCAAGTCTGCAGAATAGTTCAGGTGTAAGATCTCCAATCCTATGTGTGTAACTAGTTGCAGCATTCACCTGCACTGGGAAAGCAGTAGAACTCTTCCAAGGAATACAAACAATCTGAAAGTGAGAGCTAAGCCTTCCCAGTGTGTGAGCTGCTGACCCAGAGCAGCCCTGCTTCCTAATTCTGGTAGATGGAGAGGCTCTAGTTGGTCTGTATGTTTCAGGTGCAAAGCCAAGCACAGTATGGAGGAATGCATCAGGGAAATGGATCAATTCAAGCCAACAATCTATATTAATCAATATAATCATTTACAAAAAGGACTGGACACTAGAAAGCAGCAGTTTAAAAGAGAAAATAAAAAGAAGGGAAAAAAGTCACCTTAGGAAAGGGTTTCCTAACCTCTGCACTGTTTCCATTTTGGGCTGGATATTTTTTGTTTTGGTGAGTGTCCTGTGCATTGTAGGGTGTTTTTGCAGCAGTCCTGGACTCTATCAGGAGATTCTGGTAGCAAGTAACACCCTCCTCCCTACCCACTGTGAATGACAAAGTGTCAATATTTGGACGAAGATGCTGCCAAAGATACTGGAAGACAAACACTACCTTAGAGGATATCAAGATGACTTAGAGAAAAGATATTTTAAAGCTATCTGTTAGTATTCTCAGAGGGATAGAGCCATTATAATTTCTAAAGTAAGAATTTTCTGATACGAAAAATCAAGGAGAAATCAAGGTACAGAATAATTTATGAAATTTTAATATATAATCACCAACATTTCAAAGAGAATTATTTAAAAATGTAAAGGAAATTTCCTGAAAAAGAGGTATAAAATATGAGAAAATTAAAGAGACACAATCAATATATAAAACCCAATGTCTGTCCAATAAGTATTAAAACCAGAGGGAAGGAAAAAAAACAAAAAATGAGGTAAAATAATTATGACATTTCCTAGAGTAGGAAAAAAGGCACATCTTCAGAATGAAAGGGCCAAACTAATGCTGGGAATAATGAATTTTAAGACTTATACTAGATACGTGGTAATACAACTTTAGAACACCAAGACTAAAGAGAAGATTTAAGAGGTTTTGAAAAGAAAAACATAAATAAATGTTCTATCACAGAAATAAACATCATACTGAAGTTTTCAATCAATATCTTAAAATGCCAGAACAGAGTGGGACCATTTACTCAAAGTTCAGACAGAAAACAAACCTAATACTACATTTATATGCTCAGGAACATAACAATCAAGTACAAGACCAAAATAAAGACATTAGTATGGTATGGAGAGATTCAGAAAGTTTATATCCCATGCTCTCTTTCAGAAAAGAAAAATCACTTCACTTTGTTTTATCCCAAGAGGAACTTCAAACCCCTGGGCTGCAATTAAACTAGACACTCAAGGAAAATTATTTTCAGAATGACAGGGAGTAGTGAGCAAGAGACCAGTGCTGGCACTTGGGGACAGTTCATCAGTGGTACATGAGGAAAGCGGGTGACACTAGCATCTTGGCACACACTGACAGGACCTGGGAGGCAGTGGGTTAAAGAAAAATGTAGTTTCTTTGGCTTCCATGGTAAGTAGAAAAGATGTGCCCCAGATTTAGTAGACTGGGAAGCAGAGATGGGAGTATATCCCAACGTTTATACATGAATGATAGAGCATCTGAAAAGGTAAAGCTAACAAAACGTGGAGGAGGGAGAAAAAAAGAAGCTACTAGTGAGAAAGCCAGTGAATGTAAACTGTAATTGAAAAATAAAATTAAAAATAAAAAAGCCAATACCTCTCCTTCACTAACAAAGAATGAATTAAGTTGTTCTTAAAAGCAAAAGAAAAGAAATAGTGTTAAAAGCATTGGCCAGTGCGGCTCAGTTGGTTGGAGCATTGTCCTGTAACTGAAAGGTTGTGGGTTTGATGCCTGGTTAGGACACATACCTGGGTTGAGGACTCTATCCTCCACCCCTGGTTAGGCAGTATACAGTTAGGCAACCAATCGCTGTTTCTTTCTTTCCCTTACTCTCTCTAAAAGCAATAAAAAATATCTTCAAGAGAGGATAAAAAAGTATAGAGTGTAGATTTATGGGGGTTACTGGCAGAATCATCAAAACAGAAATGGTCTGAAGTGATGGTATTGTGACATATGTTTAGAGATGGCTAAATGGGAGACCCTGTTTTATCTTTTATATTGTTTTAATTTGTTTCATGTGTAAAAAAGAGGGTAGAGTAGGAACAAAGCATGGAAAACTAGAGGCCAAGGGCGCACAGAGTTACACTTGGTCTTCTTGTGTGAGCTAACTCCCACTGGTTTGGCTCCAAATCCTGGCGACCGAGCGGGCGAGTGATGTCCTGCAACGTCCTGCCCTCAGCAGCCCCGCTCGGGTCCTACAGACTCGTGCCTGTGGCTTCTTTTGTGAAGTCAGTCTGTCCCGTATTTGGTCTTTCCCTTTCTTCTCTTTCTGCTGTCTTCTTTTCTTTTTCTTTTTTTTCAGCATTATTGTCTTTTCCAAAGAATCCTGTCATCTCATGATGTGTCCAAAGTAGGACAGCTTCAGTTTTGTCATTTTTACTTTCAGGGGTGTTTCAGGCTTTGCTCTAGGGACCCACTTAATTGTTTTTCTGTTGGTTTGTGGCATCCGTTGGTCCCTCCTTCAACATGGTATTTAAGATGAATCACTTTTTTCCCCATCAGCCTTCCTTGCTGTCCAGTTTTCACATCTTTGCATAGTGATTAGATATACGAGGCTTTGGATGTTCCTGGCCTTGGTCTCTGATGACAACACATCCTTATTCTTGGTGATCTTTCTCAATTCTTCCACTGATATACTTCTGAGTATCAGTCTTCTCTTGATTCTTTTGGCTGTAGTCTCCATTTTAATTAGAACCAAGATAAGCAAAATCTTTAACAATTTCAACATCTTTGTTGTCTATGTTAAAGTTGTGTTTTTTTAATCCTTATCCAAGGACATTTTTTATTGCTTTTCAGAGAAAGAGGAATGTGGGGGTGGGGGAGACTGAGAGTGTGAGGCAGAGAGAGACATCGATGTGAGAGTGGTTGCCTTCTTGTACGCACCCCAAATTGAGGAATGAACCTGCAACCTGGGTATGTGCCTTGACTAGGAATTGAACTCATGACCTTTTAGATCATGGGCTGACCCTCCAAGCAACTGAGCCACAGCAGCCAGGGCATGTGTTTTTTCTAGCCATGATTTTTATCTTCTTGATTTCAAATGCAGTCCTGCTTTGGCACAGTCACCAAATTGCCTATGAAATGCAAGCACCCATGTGGTGTTTGCTTTTCTTGTTCTTAGAAAACAATTTGCCACAGATGTTGTTTCTTTGTGACACAGACTTTTTAGCAATAGCTTAAGATTTTTACTGAAGGTTTTGTTTATATGCAGAATTTCCCAAATATTTTATGGAATTAAATCTAGCACTTATTTGGAGTTTTGACTTTATTATTGCAATGACTTTAAACTGTTTCCTTAAGAAAAAAGGTAAGTAGATAAACATGAACTCAGATGCTATTAAAACATGAAAGGATATACTCAGATCTTATCCATGCTACATTTGCTGTTTTTGTCATAAAAATGAAAAAAAAAAAGACAGAAAACATGTTCTGTTTTTACTCTTGTTTTTGGTGTTCTGCAATTTACCACCTGCAGACGTGACAAGAGTAATAAGGGAATACCACAAACAACTCTGCACACGAAAATTGGACAACATAGATGAAATTAACTAATTCCTTAAAAAATGCAAACTACCATGACTCATCCACTCTGAAATAGATCAGGTGAAAACTATATTATTAAGTAAGTTGAATTCATAACTGGAGTCTTCCAAAAAAGAAATTTCTGATCCCAAATGGTTTCAATGGAGAATGCTACCAAACATTTAATGAAGAATCAGCACAAAATCTACCCATTTTTTCCCTAGAAGGTAGAGGACACTTCCCAATTGATTTTATGAAACTAGAATGATCTGATAACAAAAGCAGATAAAGGCAGTACAAAAAAAAAGAAAAAAAATAAACCAATATGCCTCATGAATAGAAATCCAAAATATCTTAACAACATCTTAGCAAATATAATTACATAATATATAAAAAGATTATATGGCCAAAAGAAAGTTTATTTCAGGCATATAAGTCTGGTTCAATATTTGAAATTAGTTAATGTAATCTTCTCATTAATGAGCTATAGGAAAATATCATTTGATACAGCAACAGCATTTTATGAAACTTGGCATCCATTAATGATAGAAACTCTTAAGAATAATAGAAAGCAAACTAAAAGGACAGCTAGATCAGGAGTGGAAACATAGAAATGAAAATCTCAAGGAGGGTTAGCAACAGGGGAGTGGGAGGAGGAGAAGGGGGGAGAAGGTACAGAAAATAAGTAGCATAGACAGTAGATAGAAAATAGAAGGGGGGGCAAGAATAGTATGGGAAATATAGAATCTAAAGGACTTGAGACACATGGTCATAAACTAAAAGGGGGGGTAATGGTGGGGATGGGGGTAGGGTGGAGGGGAATGAAGGGGGGGAATAGAACAACTGTAACAGCATAATCAATAAAAAAATTAAGAAAAAAAAAGAATAATAGAAACAGTGGGAAATTCCTCAACTAGATAATAAGAATCTACACAAAAAAGTACAACTAACATTTTACTTAATAACGAAAGACTGAAATCTTCCCCTTAAGACTGGAAGTAAGATAGATGTAAACTCTCAAGAACCTGATTTAACATCATATTGGAAGATCTAGACACCAGAGCACAATAAGAATGGGAAATACAACACATAAAGATTAGAAAGGAAGAACTAAAATTGTCCCTATTTGCAGATGACAAAATTGTGTAGAAAGTTCCAAGGAATCAACAACAATTAAAAAATCAAACAAAAACCCCCAAGCTCCAAACTTCTGGAACTAACATATGAATTCAGCAGGGTCAGAGGATATAAGATAAACATTAAAAAATCAATTGTATTTCTATACACTAGGAATGGGCATATGGACATCAAAACTAAAAATAATTATAGCACTTAAATTTGCTTAAAGAAGTGAAATACTTAGGTAGAAATGTAACAGAACATGTACAGTATCTGTATGCTGAAAACTGTAAAACAATGATGAGGAAATTAAACTAGGTCTAAATAAATGGAGATTTTTCACTATGTTTATGTATTGGAAGAGCCAACATATTATGGTAAAGATAGGAGTTTTCCCAAATTGATGTACAAATTTAGTGTAATTCCTATCAAAATCCCAGAAAAGTTTTTGTAGATAAGATTATTAGAAAACTTATATAGAGAGGCAAAGGAATCATAAAAACTAAACAATTTTGAAAATAACCATATAGTGGGAAAAATCAGTTTATCTGATACTATTTCTTCTTATGTAGCTACAAGTAATTAAGATGGTATGGTACAAGTAAATAAGATGGTGAAAGAATAAATGGAATAAAGAATTCAGAAACAGATCTATATGTACGCTTCCCCCAAAACAGCTAAAGTTGACCTTTGAAAATGATTTGCTATTCACTTGATGCAGAAAACCCCGCAAAACCTTGCAAATGATGTGGTTCAAATCTTCATGTTCACTTTTAGAACACTCATGAAACTGCCCAGGCTGTGAAGAGTATGCATACCTGAAAAGCCACCAAGTATGTAAAGAATGTCACTTTACAAAAGCAATGTGTGGTATTCCATCATTGGTGGAGCTGATAGGTATGCCCAGGCCAAACAGTGGGGCTGGACGCACTGTGGAGCCACCGACCCAGAAAGAATGCTGCACATAGTTAGAAATGTAGAAAGTAATGCTGAACATAAGGGTTTATTTTAGATGTAGATTCTTCGGTCATTGAGCACATGCAGGTGAACAGAGCTCCCAAGATGCAGTGCGGCACTTACAGAGCTCATGACTGGATTAGCCCATCTATGAGGTCTCCTTGCCACACGGAGATGACCCTTTCTGAAAAAGAGCGGATTGTCCCTAAACCAGAAAAGAAGGTTGCACAGAAGACAAAACTATCCCAGAAGAAACTGTAGGGGGAGAAAAACCAACTTATGCCTCAGGAATAAATTCAGCATAAAATAAATGCTAGTAAAAGTTTTAAAAAAAGAAATAGACCCATATAAATACATTCAAGAGGCTTACACTTCACACAAAAGTGAACTCAAAATATACCACAGACTTAAATAGGAAACTGTAAAATTCTTAATAAAAATGCAGGAGAAAATCTTCAGCTCTAGAACTATAAAATGTCCTTAGACTTGACACTGTTTGCACAATATGTAAACAGAAAAACTGATATTTGGGCTTCAAAAAAGTAAAATTTCTTTGCCCTGCAAAATAATCTTTTGAAAGGACAAGTTATGGATTGGGAGAAAATACTTTTAAAATACATAGTCGTCCAAGGACTAGTATCTCAAAACTCAGCAGAAAAAAAAAGTTTATAAAATGGGCAAAAGATACAAAGGAATAGTTCAACAAAGGGGATTTACAGATGACAAAAAACACACGATAATGTGTTCAAAATCAATACTTAATACAGAAATGCAAATTAAAACAACAATGAGATACACGGCATCCTAACCAGATGACTAAAATGCTGGCAAAGATCACTCATACATCGAGTGATTCCTCAATGTATGAGAAACTGGATCACTCATACATTGCTAGTGGGAATATAAAATGGTACAGCCATTCTGGAGAAGTTTGGTGAATTCATGAAAACAAAACAAAACAAAAACCAATTGAACCAAAAAACCTTAAACAAGCAAGTACCATATGACCCAGTAATTGCATTCCTAGACATTTATCCCAGAGAAATGAAAACTTGTGTTCACATAAAACCTGAACATAAATGTTAATAGCAATTTCATTTGTAATAGCCTGGAACTAGAAACACCCAGATGTCCTCCAAGGGGTGAATGTTTAAATGCATTGTGATACCTTTGTGCTACGGAACACTACTCAGCAATAAAAAGGACCTGATACATTGAAAGACCTGGATGAATTCCAGAGCATTATTCAGAATGAGAAAGGCCAATCCCAAAGATTACATAATACGTGTTTCTACTTTCATAACATTTTTAAAACAATGAAATTAAATAAATGGAGAACGGAATAGTGGTTGCCAGGGATTAAATAAGGGGTGGCGGGGGAACAAAGTGATTGTGTGATGAAAGTACGATAGGAGGGATGCTTGTGATGATGGAATTCTTTGTGTCTTGATTATAGCAATGTCCATATCCTGGATGTGGTATTGCAGCCAGTTTTGTAAGATGTTAACTTGGGGTAACTGGGTAAAGGGTACATAGGATCTGTATTATTTATTACAACTGCCTGTGAGTCTCCTCAAAATGAAAAGTTTAATTGAAAGAAATAGATTCTGCTTGATTTCATCCTTTTGGTCAGGCTGCTCTTAACTTAAATAACAATTTCAGAACAATCTATATAATCAGTCAGCCAAATACTGAAAACTCGCAACAGTGTAGCTTGCCTTCCCTTTCAGTTTTGTTTGGATTTTTAGTGGTCTTTTATTTTTTAAAAAATATTTTATTTATTAATTTTAGAGAGGGGGAAGGGAGAAGGAAAGAAGGGGAGTGAAACATCCATGTGTGGTTGCCTCTCTTGTGTCCCCTACTAGGGACCTGGTCTGCAACCTAGGCATGTGCCCTGACTGGGAATTGAACCACGGTTGTTTGGTTTGCAGGCCCATGCTCAATCTACTGAGATACACCAGCCAGGTCTTTTTAGTGGCCTTTCAGAAAAAAACATAATGCTAAAGTAGATCTAGATCTCTTTAAACAATATAGGGTAACTTCAAAAAGTCTGCAGGTAACTTGATATCTGCATACAAAAAAAAAAGTGACTTTCCTGCATCCGAGTAATTTACTGGGAAAGAAGGAAAGCAGTGCCCTGATCAATTATCTGTGGACTTGAGGTTAAGAACAGAACAAAACTAATGTGAAAGAAAACCCCTACTGCTTGTATGAGAGACTTAAAATGTTCTTTCTGTTTCCGCTCTGGGGGTGGGATAATCCTCCTTCATTGTTGTCTTGTTCTTCTCTATTTTTCATTGGCCATTTAATTACTGACTCTCTAGCAAGGTGGAAGTAGTAAGTGTTAAAATGTACATTTCAAATAAATTACGCAGTTTATCATTGTCTTCCTGGAAAACACAATTACATGAAAAATGTGTTTCCCTCAATTTATGTATCTATCTAATGTGATTATGATTTCAACAAAAGTCCTAGAAAGAATTTTTGTTACAGAATTTTTTTGGAATTTGAATATACAGATGTGTGTGTGTGTGTGTGTGTGTGTGTGTGTGTATAAAATTTACCTCAAATGCGTAAAAATGGATAATTATTTTGGAAAATAGAATAGTACGTGAGATTTTTACTACTAATTTGCAAAGTGCAGTTTAAAAGTATAAAATATTGAGTAGTGTTATGTTCAGTAAAGAATGTTAGGGAAAAAAGCACAAAAGTATAAAAAGCTCAGAAAGAGACTCTTCTACGTATGAAAGTTTGTATAAAATATATTACATTAGTTTATCTTATTTAATGTAACATTTTGATAAATATGACTATAACATAGATTATATTATATGCTATTATGTATTATAGAAAGGGCGGAATCATTAAATAAGATAAGAGAGCAACTAGGTGGCTATAAACTTGGCCCTTTTGCTGCATCACACAGCAAAATATATTTCATGTTGATTTAAAGGTTAAATGCAAAACAAGCAAAACAAAACCCAAAAACCTACATGCAAAAGGAGATGTCTGGAAATAGATATGGATATTTTCCATGTAATAGGGAAAAGGACTAAATGGGAAAAATGTAAAGAAATAGAATTGATTTGGCTGTATAAGTGGTAACATTTTTGTATGTTAAAAATCACTAATATATCAAATATTTATATTATCATTTGTAGACAATTAATTTACCTGATATATAGCATACTTCTATAAGTAGGAAAAGAGTGGTCATCTAAAGAGAAAAGATGGAATGACCTTACTAGGATAATTCATAAAATAATAAATAATTATAAAAAATGAAGAAATCTTGAAATATTTTGCCAAATAGTAATAAGAGCAATAAAAAGTAAAATAAAATATTTTATACTATTAAAATGACTAATCATTTTTAAAGACTAATATCTGACCTGTAGTTTGTAAAGAATTTATTTAATATATTGCCTGTAAAAATTATACTGTCTTTTTGGAGAGCATTTTTAGAAATGAATATTTTATATTTCTAACAGCATTTATTCTCTTTATTTAAATCAGAAATACATATAATAATATAAATACTGACAGTTTATCTCAGTATCATTTTATTGGTCCCAAGTTGCAACTAATCTTCTACCCAATAGTAAGACTGCTTCTATGTAGTTAATTGTAATTCCATAAGGTTCGGTACCATTTGGTCATTCAAAAATGTGTTTCCATAACCTAAGTGTTCCTCAACAGATGAATACATGAAAAAAGTCATATTTATAAATGTATATATGAGAGAGGACTCCCCCAAAAAACAGTTATCTTCTGGGGGGCAGGTCTCTTGTACTGTAGGCTTCCCCCACTAGGTGAGTGTTCTAGGAACCCATCTGCATCAATGTACCAGCTGGCATCATTGTGAGAGGCTGCATTCGGCTTCAGTACATTTTTTTTAAGAGTCTCTTCCACACATTTGGCCATTTCGTGACAAGTGATTAATGAGCACATCTTCCTATTCTCACTGAGTGTTCAGTGGTTTTTGACCGAAAGACAGAATGATCCCTGGGCCCCACCCTCCCTTTTCATCCATGTGGTTTTGCCCATATAGAAGAGGAAAAACAAAAAATGGCAGAAGCACTAAAAGGCATCAAAATTGACAAGTTCAAAAACAGTTTTGAGCCGTGGAAAAAAGTGTCTCGATAGGCGTATTGCATCAAATGGAGAGTACTTTAAAGGTAACTAAAGTTTAAATACATAAGAATACATACACACTTTTTCTTTTTAAAATTTAATCTCTATTGTATTTTTTCCATTACCATTTAGTCACCAGTTTTTCATAGATAAGTTCCAGATTTTGGGGGGTCCACATACAGGCACACATATATACACATATACACACATGTACATACATATGTATATAATGGAATTGCATGTCAATTATAATAGGATTTTATATGTAATACATATTATATATAATATACACATTTTATATATAATATGTACATATATATTAGAATATTATTTGACCTTGGAAAAGAAGGACATTTTGTGACAACATGGGTGAACCTAGAGGGCATTGTGTGAAGTGGATTTAGCCAGATAAAGACAAGTTTTCCATAGTTTTAGTTATGTGTGAAATCTATAAAACATCAGACTCAGAAATAGATACTAGAAAAGTGGCTGCCAGAGTCTGGGGGCAGGGAAATGGCAAGAGGTTGGTAAAAAATGCCCAAACTTCTATTATGAGATGAGTAAGGCCATGGGGTCTAACGTGTAGCTGTGGTGAATAACACTGTAGTGCATAATTGAAATTTGTTAAGAAAGGAGGACTTGAATGTCCTTCCCAAATAAATAAATACATAAATACATAACAAAAATGGCTTTCCAAACAAATATTTAGTGTTTAGGGAAAACACTAAAATTATGCTAAATATTTCAGATAAAATTAATGTAGTTAAGTTTAACAGAAGTTGACAGATTCTGAATAGAAAAATAGATAAAAAAGAAATACAAAGAAAGATAATATGGTAATGTAATTTCAATCTAATTTATTGTGTATGAAGAAAAGCTTGAAGGCAATAAAATAAAGTATCAAAGTGTGTCATGATTGTGCATGAACTTCGTAGAAAATTCTTGAATGCAAACAATGGTTTATGCCCAAAGAAATGAATCACAGCAATCTTAATGATAGAAATTAAATGTTTACCAATAGGGAAATGTCTACATTGTATTATCATATACTCGTGATAGACTTCTGGCCAGGCAGTATAATCATGTCTTTGGAAGCTTTTTGTTTTAATAATATGGAAAAGTACTTATGATATAATGCTAACTGATTAAACAATATGAATATATTTTTTAAAGCCGTGGGGAAATATAGCTAAGTGTTACTTGCCATTGCCACTGAGCAGTAGAATTGTGTCATTTTCTCATTACATCTCAGAGTATTACAAATTTTCAACCACTATATGAGCCTGCAGCTTTTGTAATCACAAAAAAATCTTTAAACTCTCTAAGGATGTGTATGTATGTGTGTGTATATATATATATATATATATATATACACACACACACACATATATATATGTATTTATAGGCATATGTATAGGTGTGTGTGTGTGTGTATCACCAGAAGCACTTGTATTGTATTTGGCTAATGCAATGAATAGATAATGTTCTTTAAACAGTACCTGCAATATGTTGGCACAGCCTGGGTTTCCCATCATTAACTGTGGCAAGTAAAATAACAGTAAGATGCATTTATACAAAGGAAGAAAAGCGAGATTAAGGTCCCTTGTTAGTACTAGAGATTCTGACAGATTCTGATATTTTTTGTGCACTGTATCTGTATTTTCATTTACATTTATGTTTCCAAGGGTTTTACAGCAAAATCTAGGTCCCCAAAGAAGTTAGAATTTTCTGTTTTACCTACAACTTGGCGGGAGGCAGAATGTCTGCAATTACTTCTACTTTTAACTGACTTTGAATCCTGTCTCTTTGGCTTGTGCACCTGGCTTTAAGACAGGAGAAGGAAAAAAAAAAAAAAGAAAAAAGAAACCCCTCTATCTGCTAGGTTTTCAAATGTCATTTCCCCTTTGGCTTTGTTGATGGTAACTTTCTGTCTTTGCATTTGAAATGGGAAACTTCTAATCCTGGCGTCTGAGTGTAATTCTTTGGAAGGCTTTCTCTTATCTGTATCTAGGATCAGCATTTGGTCTGATGTTCATTTATGTCCAGACCAAAACTTGAAAGCTTTTACCTTCAGGGCAGTGGTCCAAATTTTGTTCACTGTTCTGCCTTTCCCATCATTAATTGTCAATTCTTAATTGTATGCACACATGCGTTTGGGTCAGCCGGACATGGGCTTTCTCTTCCCTCTGAATGTCTGACCTTTGGTGTTGCCTTCCTTTCTGTTCCTGTTGGATAGGCTCTGATTTCGGATTTGTAGCCCTACCCAGTCAATAAAGTGATTGGCATAGAAAAAAAAGTAATTATTTCTCATGGGATCCCCTGCCTCAGAAATAGAATACCCTCTTAATACTATATTTATTTGTACTTCACAGAAAGAATTAAGAGTTAAGTAAGAGTATCTTGAAATACGTATATTTTATAGGTCACGGTGACTTTGGCATGTCTGTTCCATTTAATTCTCACAACTCTTCTAGGAGCAGCTTTGCCCATTTTCCACATGAGAAAATGAAATTTTAGTAAAGTTGAGTAAGGGCATCACTAGCTTCAGTTTCTTCACATTCAGCATATGCCTCTAGACCAGGCCTGTTTTTGCGTGACACCAGTGTATGAACTACTTGTGGTAAATCCATTCTGAGAATGTTGTTGATACTTTGATCATTATCTCATTTAAAATTACTCTTTTCTATCACTGATAAAAATTACTGATTTTATATCAGTGATGTGAAGCTGAAAACTATGATCTTATATCACAGGGTTTGTGCAAAACTTTAGTTTACTATCCTGTATATATTCATTTGTTTAAACTATTTGATGAAGAAGATATAATTTGTCATTTAAAAGGCAAAGGATATGTTTTGTTCTCTTTTATATGGTATTGGGTATTTTTGTTTGGTACTAAAGAATGGACTTGAATTAATGGAGGAAGGTGGATATGAGACCTCTTTTTCATCTGTGTTGATGTAATTTCTTTTTCTATATTGGTAGTTTGCACTTGTGAATTCTGTTAGGCCGTTGGACAGTTATGACTGCAGTTTGGAAAAAAATATTGACAAGTGGTACTCTGGGACTTTTCTTCACATTGTTTATTAGTCCACCAGCTGAATTGGAATAGCAGAGTTTGATTATTTATTAGATTTCCTCAACATTTTCTTTGTGGAAATCCCTGGGTGCACTTAGCTGTACTCATTTGGAAAAATCTTCCAAGATTAAATTTGAGTTGCATTAGAAAAATATAAATAAAATCCGTCATAATGAGCCCATTTTATTTAAGTACTCCACAAAGCTCCAGCTTCCTACTCTGAAAACAAACGCAGTTATTATAAAGTTATTACCAGAGAGCCAGTGGTGAATTGATCCACCAAGAATTTTTGAAAAAAGCATTAAGAGGGTAATGAGGTACGTTGGAGATGATACTCTGTTTTGCTGACTGATACTGTTTATTTTTCTCAAATCTTGGTCATATGTGTCCACTGGAATTTTGAGGTCAAGCATATGTCACATACTTGATAAATATATGTGGTTTACACACATTCTGTGTATCATTGTTTTCTTTGTTTCAGATGCATGAAATAGAAAAGACACGATAAGAAGGCAATTAAGAATTGCCAGAGGGTGGCAGGGGCAAGTAGAAGTGGATAAAGGGGGTAAGTGGTGATGGAAGGAGACTTGCTTGGGAGGGGTGAACACACAATACAAAATACAGATAATGTATTGTAGAACTGTACACCTGTAACTGATGTAATTTCATTAATCAACATCACCTCAATAAATTTAAAAAAGAATGCAAGAATTTAATGCAAGAATAAAAGAATGCAATGCTACCTGATGAAAAAGGAGAATAAAAATTGAAAGGACACATCAGTTTATTAGTACTGGCTTTACATATAGTCCCTGATGTGAGAGTAAGTCAATTAACACTAATACCGATACTCTCATTTGTAGGTAAAGATAGAGTACTGGCTACCCTAAATAACAATGAGATAAATATCTGTGTCTACAGAACCTGAAAACAATCCAAAGTAGGATTACAAAACAAACAAGCAAGCAAACAAAAACAAAGCCATGAAATTTAGTGGAATTAACCACAAGGTCACCCACAAGAGCCGAAGAATTAAAATCACTTTAGGATCAGCTGAGGGTCTACCGTACATTTTCACTACAATCCCCTCAGATAGGCTTCAAGTCCAGTGTTACATGAACACACCAGAGAAGATGTTTTACAAATAAGCATAAAAATCACCGAATCTACAGACACTAAGTCGTCCCTTTAGTTGTCCTGAGCTCTGGGACGGTTTTTATCAGCTATGATCAAAATAAGTTGGACAGGTCATATAACAAGTTAGAAGTTGCCAGGTATTTTAATAGAAGAAACAGATGTCATCCTCTGTGCTAAACTGCATCCTGACCGTGTCCTGCTCTGACTACTTCAGAGCACATGTGAGCACCCACGCCACCCCCTGCCCCTTTCTCAAGCAAGTCGACCTGCCTGGCTGTGTATTTTTAATCACTTTCTACAGCAATCAAGAATTTGCCACCGGAGAAAGTGTTTCACTGCTTCTTATCTTTGGAGGCCAGTGCTTGCTAAACAGATCTGAGATAAGGGCAACAGGCAGCCAGTGCCCTTCCTGGAAGCAGAGGTCGAAAACCTGGCTGTGGAGGCCCTGGAGGAAATAAATGGTTCTGGAAAGCACAGTCACATTCAAATCTCGAATGCAATTTCCCCTCTTTTTTCAGAAATGTCAAGGTTTTTAGAAAGAGTTTCTAATTGAAAAACCTATTTCAATTCTCAATAAAAGCTAGGAATTAATGAGTAAGGGGTGACTTTTTTTTATGGGTTAACGAGAAAGAACATTTGAACTGAAAAGAGAAGAGGGGAGGACCTTTGTGTTTTGGGGGTGGTTTGTAAAAGGACTTCAAATGGAAAAAGTTAGGACTCACTATGGGGTGATCGTTGCAAAAGCAAATAATGTTACATTTGTGTGACCTGGAAGAGGGGCTTTAGACAAGTTCTAACTGATTCCAAATGAAGGCATTCATGTGTGTGTGTGTGTGTGTGAGAGAGAGAGAGAGAGACAGAGAGAGACAGACAGACAGACTACATGGCTTCAATATTACAAACCAAACTGCGTTGGTGAGTGTGACCTGGAATATGGAAAAGGAAAGTGATGAAGGAAGAATGAAAGGCAACAAGGCACAGCACTGGGTCTCAGTGCCCGCATATGAAGTAGAAAGGGGGGATTGAGGGGGTTAACCAGACTCTGCCCTTTTCAGAATGGGAGAGTATCACATCAAAAGCCGCAGATCCATTTGAACAGGTGCTTCTGAAAGTTGTATTAAATAACTTCTGGGCTGCTTTATATTATGAACGGTCCGTGTAACTTCCCAAAACGAGTGAGTCCAAGAAAAATGAACTAGCAGGTGAGGTAAAGAACCCATGATCCTGAGGTGATTGTAGCTTTTCAAAAGATTCAGTGACTGCATCAAATTAAATGTTTTATGTGGTCGAACAAAGTTCCGTGAACATACTGTCTACTTGCTTCTCAATATAAATTCCTGGTTATTGTCATAATTCTTTTATCAGTATTTTTCAGAATTATTTTCCTGCTTAAATGCATTTTTAATGAATGTATTTAGCAGTGACAATTTCATGAAGATGTGGTTAGTGGTTCCCTTCTTTCAACTATGCGTGAAGACTTTATGAATGACACTTTTTGAATACCGTTGAGGTGGCTGTGTATTTACTGACACATGTGTATTGTATTTGGAGCTGCACTAGTTAAAGAGTGTGATTGAAAAAAATGGGAGGAGGGACTTGACTGACTACTCTATCAGGATCCTGAGGATTTAGTTAAGGAGCAAAATTAAACCAGAAAATAAACAAACAGGTAGGAGCTAAACGAATTCTGTGACATTAAAGTAAAAGGGAATAAAATATGTAGAGAAGGTCTGAGCTCCTCAGTCTAGTCAAGGATGCGTTCAGTAGGGAGTGGACTTAAAAATAGGTAGGATTTAGGAGTAAGGGGGAAGGGTGTTTTTTAGGAATGAGAACGGACTAGGTTAGTTATTACCCAAGACCCTTTTCGATTCTCGAGTTGTCTCGTACCCATCAATCTTGATTGCAAAATGATCAGTAATTGTTCTCATATGCGGTGCTGGGCAACCACTTTATATATAAAAATATTGGGTGAGAATTTTGCTTGTTTTAGTTTCAAAAGTTAACTACCCACCAGATCATCATTGCCAGAGAAAACGAGACATTACCATTAATTGGATGAATGCTAAAAGATGAGGGAAAAAGTACTAATTAAAACATACTTATTTTATAGTTTAGTCTACAAAGCCTATAATTATTTGACTAGAGTCTAGAATGGTACATTTCTGGCCAGATTTTAATAGCCATATTTTTATAATAAAAAGTATAGTTCTACCTAATTAACATTGTGGTACATTTTGTTTTCCTGTGATGGCCACACCAATAAATATCCCTTATGGCCTTCTGCCAATATGATGATAACAGCCCTTCATTGAGGGCTGGGGTCTTTCTTCCCTTCCTTTGGATGTGAACCAGCTTTAGTGACCCACTTCCATGCGACAGAATGCAGCAGAAGTGACCTGTAAAAGGCAATAGAACTCTCACTCACCTGGTTCTCCCTCTCAGGACACTTGATCTTGGCCCCCAGCCACCATGCTGTGAGAAACTGAAAAGTATCCCATGTAGGGAAATCACAGGGAGAGGCCCACACAGAGAGGAACCGGGGGCCCAGCTGACATTCAGCATCAGTTACCAAATGTGTGAGTGAAAGAGGCTTCAGGTGATTTAGCTCAGAGCCTTCCGTTTGAGTTTTCCATGTGAGGTCCCAGACATCATGGGGAAGAGACTAGCCATCCCCACTGTGCTGTCTGAATTCTGGGCCCGCAGATTCCACCGGCATAACACCACCGAGTTATTAATCTGTTGCACAGCCACGGTAACTGGGAAATATGTCAGTCATGTGTGCGTAACCAAGTTTACACTGGCTCCGCACTTAAGAATTTCTCTTTAATGAACAAACAGCATTGCTTTCAAAAATATCTGTGTGTACTTCTGAGAACTTGTTTTCCAAATTGTGAACACATTATTTTGCCGAATTTTAGAAAACAGTTTTAAAAACTCACCTGTGTTCCCAGCATATGGAGCAAATTCCTGATTTTGTCATGTGTTCCATTAAAAACAAAACAAGACATGAATGAATCAGTCAGTCTCCGTGTCTGCTGACAGAGGGCTTTGCTCTCCACGACTAACTCCAAAGGTTTTACCATTATTGGCAGAAGATGCAAGTACTACTTTTAAAATTTTTATTCTTCATTTTTTATTTTTCTTTTTTATTCTTTCATTTTATTTTAGTTTCTTTTCAAGATTAGTTTGTATTGGTTTCAGGTGTACAGCATAGAGGTTAGATAATCGTATACTTTCTAAAGTGTTCACCTGATATTTCCAGAACCCACCTGGTACCCCCGATATAGCATAGTGGAAAACAAAGGATGAAACTGGGGTTGGAACCAAGAGCTAGAAGAGCATCCTCTTCTATAGTGGAAATAAACTTGACTGAGATTTGGGTAAGGCATCATAGAAAAAGTGAACTTGGAGGAGGAATTAGGACTTTATGAAATAAAGTGAGGGACAGGGAGGTTATTTGTATAAAATGCCAGTCATTGCTTTCACACAATATTCTCATATAGGAATGTCTGTGCTCATTCATAGACACTGTGAAAGGCCATATTAGTGTCCTGTGATTCTAGAACCTTGGCCATAACTCATTCATGCACAATGAGCAACTGTGCTCCTTGATTCCAAGGAGTTGATCCAATGGCTGCCTTGTGCCATTAATCAGAATCTCTCTTGTAAAGATTTCAGATGAAGAGATGCAGAGACTGAGAGAGTAGATATTGCTGAAGGTCTTGTAGACATGGGGTAGCCAGCCACTGTGGACATCATACAAGCCAAAGAAACTGGTCGACCGAGGAGAATAATACAGGACAGGAGTATAAAGAGAACACAGAGCCCCAGGTAGGAACAGCCCGGTGCCTACCTTTCTGCCTATCATTTTTGCTTTTTAACTCTGAAACTTTCTCTGCATCCTTCCAGTAAGCTCCTTTTAACAAAGAACTAGTTTAAACAGCTTCTCAGTCTTGAAACCAAAGAATTTCTAAGGCCACAATAAAGGGAAAGTGTGTAGAATGTATCAGAGAGCTGAAAGAGTCTGGCATGTCTGGGCAACTGCAAAGTTCATTCGCCCTCAAGAAAGCATTCATTCCTACCATGTGCTATTCACGCCGATCGATACTAGAATTCCCTTAATGAATGACATATATTTGACCTCCAAGAGTCTGCATTGGATAACAGGTGCAGTCAGTGTTAAATTAAGGCGGGGGAATGACAGAGGGACAGGAATTCAGTTTTACCTCTGGGCTAAGGAGTTTAGCCTTCATTCTGTAGTCTATACAGAATGGGGCATGTTACTATTTTCAGTTTCTAGTGGGGCATGTTACTCCCAAAGCACTGAAAATGGACTTTTATTGGAGGCAGGGTTCAAAAATCTTAGGTATTGCAATGGTTTATCCACAATATTTAATATCAGACTTTCCTGAAAAAAATCTTAGTTCTTAATACTTCATTTTCATCATTGGGTAGGAAGGGATAATGCACAAAAAGTTGTGAAAAAGTGCTTCTTTCTGTTTTTGTCTTTGTCTCTCTCTGTATTTAGCAGGAGACTTGTTTTTCTTTTTATTTTTCAATCCTCACCTGAGGACATGCTTATTGATTTTAAACATAGGGAGGGAGGGAAGGATTGAGAAAGATAGAGAGAGAGACATATGTATGAGAGCGAGGCATCAATCAGCTGCCCCCCTCATATGCTCCCCAACCAACGATTGAACCGGAAGCCTAGGCATGTGCCCTGACAGGGTATCAAACCTGCAAATCTTTTGGTGTAGGGGATAATGCTCAACTAACTGAACCACCAGCCAGAGCAAGAGACTTTGTTTTCTTAATAATATATCCAGTTGAAGAGAAGTGACTAGATTTCCTCTTCCTGTAGATTTGTTAAACAGACATAGGAACACATGCTTTCCTATATCCGGAAGACTCATTTTAGTAGAGTTTATATTGGGAACTGTGACTACAGTTCTGGCAGAAATTATAGCCTGTCCCAGTAACTGCTCTAGTATAAAAGCCGATCCCTCTAGAAGGGAAAGGCCTTCTGCGTGTGGTGTAACATCAGCCCTTGGTACATGGTCTGGCCTTTTTAGGGATTATTGCACAGCTTTATGCTAGTTGTAGACCTCATCTGTGAAATGCTTATATAGTTATCTCTTTTTTACATTTTTAAGAATATTTTCCCTAAACCCAAAATATTATGATGAAAGAAGTCACTTATATTTCTCTATATTTATTCTTTTGTCCAGAAAAAACAATAGATTCATCTGAATTATTAGTGAAGTAATTTGAAGTAACCGAGTCTCCATATTCTAAAAATTATTATATTCCCAAATATGTATACATATATACCCTAAAAATATAAATTCCAAAAAGGGATATGAGGCATTGAGATTAATTTCGATTTGATATTTTCATTTGTCTGACAGCAACATGAAAATATCCATTGTTTTCAGAATCAAATATCCTACATTTCTAGAGACACAACTTTCCCTTCTGAGAAGGTCAAGCTATTATATGTTTTGTCTCTTCGTTAGTTGAGGCACATTTATGCATCTTTTTTTTTTTTAAGTTTGAAGGCAATTGTAGAATGCCAAGGGCATATGTCAGTCATTGCTCATTAGAAGGCATATACTTTATTAATAGGCAGAACAATTCTGCCCTTGAGTTATGTCCCTGATTTTTAGATAAACCATTCACTGCTTTTTATTTTTTTCTTCTGCCAACAAAATGACAGTGACATTAGGCTGCACCGTAAAGTCAGTTGGGACAAACTGTGTTGTTTGTTGAACTGGGACCTCCCTGCTTTTGTATAAATGAGCACACTCCTTTTTATTCTTTACAGCTTTCTGTCAAGCATTATATTAAGTTGAAATGCTTCATATTAAAGTACTAACACTTTTACACAGAAATGCTGCCTAGTGCAAACTCAAAATGTCTTTCCACTGATCCGCTAATCAAACTATCTTTGTCCTTCAACAAGTGGTTAAAAAAATAGAAGGTTATTAGTAGTATATGTGTTGAAAATTTAACAGAGAAAATGGAATTTATCTATTGTTCTACATGTTGTAAAATGGTTTAAATGATGACCAGCATGGACAAAGACTTAATTGTCACACTATATCTTTGAAGTGAAGACTATTTGGCGATTTCTTCACTTAAACGTTTGCCCATGGTACCCAACTTCTCTGAGGAATTGGGAAAAAAAAATTGTATTCTTGCAGATTAAAAATGGTAACCTTCCCCCTCATTTTATGTTTGGATTTCTTCACAGAAGGGTATCATGGGACTTACTGGGAGGAACTTTATGCAGCAGCCAACCAAAGTTAAATTGCAGTGGCAATATAGTAATGGTGGGTGCTCTGGGGGGTGGGTGGGGCACAAGGTGATGAGCCCACCTCAGGTTTCACGTGAGTATTCACTTCAGATTTTTCTCTTCTGTGACATCAGTTCATGTCCAACTGACACAGTTCTTATGGGGAGATTTTTCTGTGGAGGTTGTGAAGGTCCAGATGAAAAATCTATTTGGCTCTGGTGGGTCTAGACTCCCTGCGGAGAAGATGCGGAGGAAGGCAAGTTCTCTTGCACATTAATTTTCCCTTTCCAGTAAGTCCACACCTGACCTTGGAGGCTTGACCACTGTTTAGTCAGTGTTGCCCAGTGACCTTGTGTTTACTGTCACCCTTGACATACACACAGCCAATTCCATATGCCATGGACTAGCCGGTGGTTTAGAGATTTGGCATCTGACCTTGTATATATCTTCCACCATCTACTACTAAGTGTGTGACTTGGGATAACTTACTCGATTTTTCCCAGCCTTACTTTTCTCTTCATTCTCAGCCCTATAGTTTATGTAAGAATTAAATTACACCATGTAGGTGATGTGCCGAGCACAGGTCTAATATGTATTAGGTTGGCCAAAGAGTCCATTTAGTTTTTTTCATAAAATAAAAAACATGTTTTTCATTTTCACCAATAACTATGGATTTGGATATTTTCAGTATGTCAGCTGTCGCTCATGTGATATAATGTTGATTGTCCTCGATTAATAGCTCTATCTGATTGCTGTCAACTTCAACTGGTCTACCTGACCACGGAGCATTGTCCAGCGAGAAATCTGTAGCATGAAACTTTATGAACCACTTTTGACATGTTCAGTCGGTCACCACCTTTTCCGTACACTGCACAAATCTTTATTTTGCATTTCCATTGCATTTTTACCTTTCTTGAAACATTGCATAATTTGCCAAATATGTTGCATGTTTTTTTCCATCTTCAATACTAAAATGGCTATACAAAAATTCACCCATTGTGATAAATTTTTAAAAAAATGCTTGCTGATATGCCAGCTGTCACAATAAAATCTAACAAAAC
Organism: Artibeus jamaicensis; assembly: GCF_021234435.1. Lineage (NCBI taxonomy): Eukaryota > Metazoa > Chordata > Mammalia > Chiroptera > Phyllostomidae > Artibeus > Artibeus jamaicensis. The sequence goes on along the minus strand of NW_026522056.1, from coordinate 12,982,366 downwards.
AGTTTGAAATGAAGTTAGACAAAGTAAGTACTACTAGACCCGTCCTTTGGAAAAACCAAGTGAACTTTTTGGCCAACCCAATATATTCGTCACTTCTTTCCTAATAACAAATAACCCCCAAACTTACCAGCTTTAAACAGCAAACATTTCACATAGTTTGTGAGGGTCAGGAATCCAACAACAGCTTTGTTGGGTAGTTTCAGGTCCCCTGTGAGCTCATAGTTAAGTTATTGGCCAGGGCTACTGTCTTTGAAGGGTTGACTGAGACAGGACGATCCACTTGTAAGCTCCCTTTATGGCTGTGGGCAGGAGGCTTCAGTTACTCCCCACGTGGGGCTCTCAGATAGGGCTGCTCACAATGCTCATGACACAGAGCAAGTGATGTGAGTGATGTATGAGAGAGAGAGAGAGGCCTGGCTGTATACGCTAAACTCAGAAGCGGCAAACCATCACTGTCACTGCAACAGCCCTGCTGCAGTGGAGGTTGGGACCAGCAGGCCTGGGGGTTGGCAGATGGGGATTTGGGGAGCTGTCTTGAAGGCCACTGTCATAGTTCCCTCTCCTGCTAGAGTTTCTGTTTTTGCAGCATTGCCTTACCTGTGGTTGAGCAGACTCCTGGCCTAGATTTGAAATATCCCAATATATTCTTTTTTTTTAATGTGTATTTCCTCTCTGTTTCCACCTCAATTTTTATACTGAGCGGTTCTTTTAAGAAAGAACTCTCTTCCCTTTCGATGTGAGGAAAAACTCCCCAGTGTATAAAAACAAAATAATCGTTCACCGTCTCTTTCTAATGTGTAGCATGCAGTGAGATTTAACTGCTTTGTTCTGTTAGAATAGTCTATTCTCTGTGGAGGGCCGTTTAAAGAAAATCACTCTTTTAGCCTCTGCCACAGATATAAAAACTTACCTCTCTGAAGTTCGTCAAGTGAAATGGACACGGATATGCCACAAAGGCTAGGAAAACAAAAATAATGCAGCTACAATCTCAGCCTGTGGAAAGGAGATAAGTTGGAATAAAACTATAGTGAAAATGTCCAGAAAACGTATGCAGCTTTTTAGGAGGGAAATGGGAAGAGTCAGAGGATCAAATGCAGAGCAAAAAGCTTAGGGATGATTACAATAGGGAAACAAAACACCCCGGATCACTTTTATGCAAAATACTCCAGTGTTTTGGGGCCAACCTCAAAAAAAGTCAGGAATGCACAAATCTGTAGGGCACTAAGGAGAGGAAGCTTCCAAAATGGGCTCTCATGAGCCTCATAAATGGAAACATTCTCCAACGTACAAGACAACAAGAGAGTATGAGTATGAACTGGTTGGAGTTGCCTCCCCTGCCCCTGCCATGACCTCCACCCTCAGCCATTTTCTAAGGAAAGGGCTGGGAATTGACAAAGCGAAATTGACAAGTCCAAATAAGCCTTTAGGTGAAACAGACAGTAACTTTTGCAGGCTCTTTAAAAATCCGAAGCAAACTATTACATAACTTTCAAGAGTTATATACTAAACAAGAGTTACACAAAACCAATTTTGAATCTTGGCTCTGGTCCCACTAATTGACATTTTAGGAAGCTCGCTTGGCCTTTCAGAGCCTCATTTCCTCATATGTAAAACACAAACCCGTCCCCCTACCCGATACATGGTGGGTACTTTGTGAATTGTAGCTATTATTAATAGTGAGCATTTTTTAAAAGATCTTGGTACCTGCCTTTTCAGGATTTAAATGTTGTAAGTGAAATAGAGGGCTCTGTGATCAACTTATAGCTTGTTAGTATGAAATGAAAAATAATTAAGCTCAATCCTCCTTTCAGTTCAATGATACATCAAGGCCCAATAAATGTTTTTTGGATTGATTAACTTCTGATTGCACATGATATCCTATTTATGGCTATACTTATGAACTTCTGATGAAAGTATCTATCCAAACTGCTAACTGCTTATCACTTCTTCCTCCTTATTTACTAGCACAGTGCTTTGCGCATAGGACATGCTCAAAAACATTAGTTTACATGAAAGGGTATGCGGAGAGTTACTACAATCTCATTCTGGAATTCATGTTCCATTTTTTCCCTATTGTCCTTTACCCTCTTTTAGCCATTAATATACAGGGTGGGGCAGAAGTAGGTTTACAGTTGTGAATATGGAAAACAGTCCAATAATTAGTAAATAATAATGTAATAAACTCTGTGTTTCACATACTCACAACTGTAAACCTACTTTTGCCCCATCCAGAACATATTTGGAGCCTGGATCCTCCATAAAAGGCTACAAAGACCTAATTAAGTCATTAATGCATTACTTAATTTTCCAGACTTGGTAACTGCCTAGACTCAGTGATCTGTCAGGGCTCATTAACACTTCTCCCTGAAGGGGGAGAGTGAAAAAAGCTGAAATGCAAATCTGTGAGAATTTATAAGCCCATGCAAACTCTTAAGCCCAAGAGAAATTGTAAGTCAGCATGAAATTGGATCAAAACCAAATTTGCTGTTTTTTCCTTATCTGCATGATCTGTTTCCAAGCGTCTTTGATAAACAGGATGATACCACATCACTTCTTTGGGAAAATGTGGGGGGTGGATACTGGCGACAGTGGTTTGTGAGATGAGGGGTTTCAGGTGTGCGTGGCCTTGTCGCTGTGAGCTGACTCCAGTGTTAGACACTTAGGTTAAAATAAAATGCCAGAACCCATTTTCCAGAAAAGATGAGAACTGGGGTGACATATTGAATGTTCAGTCACCGAACCATTCAGTAATTTTACATTGAGTGACCATGATGTGATGGTATCTTTTCAAACCCTGTGGACTGTGTGAAAATGAAGGAGATGTTGGTTTTCATCTCAGAGTTTTCAAGAGCAGCAGAAACAATAAACAAACAGTTAGATGATGGCATGTTGGCTTCCTGGCTGGGGCAGAAGTTGCCCTTCGTGGCACCCCATGACAGCAGACATTGACATCACTTGCTTTCAACATCCACATTAGGGATATGCCTATACCTGATTCTATTTTTGAATAGCAAATAATCATAGGATGTTTTAAAATGGTTCTGGCTTTATCTAATCAAAAATATGTCCAGTTTTCATTATTATTTGAAAAAATACAACAATAACATAGCTTTACCATTATAGGACATTTTCATTTTCAAGGGCATTTAACTCCACTGCTTTTTACTAGAACTTCCTAACAACCCTGTGTGTGAGGCCGGAAAGGCCTTTTACAGTTGGAGACATGGAGGCCGAGGGCTGTTCAGTGACTGCCAGGGGACAAGTAGCACAGGTCTTGACCAGGCTCTCTGACATGACACCCGGGCTCTTCCCCACAAATATGTTAGAATTGCCCAAGGAAACAGTCTGTGTATGAGACAGCCTTAAATGAGTCGACTCCAGCACTTTCTGTCTAGTTCCTGTTTATGTGGACAAATAGTTAAGAGTGTTCACTTTTATTCAATATGATGTCTGTGAATGGGAGCGAGGTCTTTCTCTGTAGACTCCTAGTGGACTGTTTAGATCTGTGTCATGTTCCTCCTCTTTACACACGCACAGGCAATGATTGTGGCAAAGTGTGACCATAAACATTGGAAATAGACCCGTGGCTAACACACATGGTCGTGAGTGGCAATACCTTTTAGAAACCTTGACGAAGTGAACGTTGTCATGAGAACATTTAATGTTTGATGAGAACGTTTCAGGAGCAGTGCATTCTATGCACAGAAGGGAAGATCTTTGTCGGCATGTTGCTCACCTGGGAGCCCCCTTAGCATTTATTCTCCGCGGTGCCCTTCCGTGAACCTAATCCACTCCAGGCACTGACTGTTCTCGGTGCTGAGAAAGAAGACAGTGAAGGAGGCTGCTGTGACCCCTGCCCTCATAGAGATCACATCTTGGTGTAGAAAATGGGTCATTCAAATTCAAACTCCACATCAGTGACCTGTGGCGTCCTATTTCCTAGTAAAGGAAAAAGAGCACTGAACTACAGACCAGAAAACTTGGGTTGAAATCTCAGCTCCATTGTTACTAGTTGCTTAAACTTGGGCACCTCCCTTAACCTATTCTGAGCCCCAATATGCTTTTCTGAAAATGGGGAAAATCAGATCTCCCTGACAGACTTGTTGCAAAGGTTGAAATGACCCGGCTTATAGCGTATAAGGGGCACTCAATGAGTGGCATGTTACTTTTACCTGTAGTAGGCCGTGGGGAGTGGGCACAGGGCCAAACCCAATCACATATAGGAGAGCACTTGGTTAACTGTAAACACTGTAAGTGAAATTGTGCTGATGTGTTTATGATTGACAACTCTTTTTTGCCAGCTTTTTAATTTTAGGTCTGCCCCGCTACTTTCTGATCCCCATCTATTTACTATCTCGAAGTTGTGGGCGAGTTGGTGGGTAGCCAGGAAAGATGCCGGCTAGCAGGGGACAGATGGAGGTGCTGGCAGCTATTGGTGTGGAAGCCACGGAAGCAGCTGCTCTGGGGATAAAATCCGGTGGGGAGGGTTGCTGTCTGGGCAGGGTCGGGGAGCAGGCACGGGACGCAGAGGGGGGTGACCTGTCTCAGGGAAGCTGGGCGTATTCAGTGTAGCAGGATGACTCAGAAAAGTCTGCAGCGCTTTAGAAATGTGCATTTCTTGGTTGGGAATAGGGCGAAAGGACTCGAATGAGGTTTGCCTATTCAGAGATGTTCTTTGTAAGAGAAGAAAGAGAGACAGAAAACAGTTCCAGATATTTCAGTGGGCATTGTGTAGTTCTCTTGCTTTCTCCCCTCGCGTGGCCCTCCCCAAGGGAAAACAGTTCTCCGCCAAACTGAAAAGCCTGTATCTTTGTCATATCTGCTAGAGGTATGCCACCATTCAAACTGTTTTTCATCGTTTTAATTATGCTTTTGAAGCCTCACATGTGTTGCTATTTTTTAAAGATATTTCTAGGTTATGTCTCCATGGGTTCCATGGAACTCACCTTTTTTGCCATTTGTACTGTTTTGATGGTAGGTTGTTAGTGAAGTTTAGCCATCATTTACTGTGCACTCACCACTATGTAATAGCTCTATTCAGGCATTTTTATCATTTCATTTCATACAGACTCTTTAAAAAGTGGGTGTTATTCTTCTTTTCCTAATTCGGACATAAGGTTTGGAGAGGCTAATTTTTTCTCCCAGTTTCTATAGTTCAAATGGGATAAAGCTATGATTTTCACCTTGGTTGTTTGCTTCTGAAGCCCTGGGTTGAGCCCCTGTGGTATAAAACAATCCCCATTTTTCAGAAGGATCAGTGCGTCCATCTTCTATGTTTTATTTATAATAGAACAGGTGTTCTCTGCCCTCTTTATTGAGGTATTTTTTCAGAGTAGGTGGAAGGGAAGGAAAATGCACTTATTGTCCACATACCATGTGCCATATTGCTTGGCAAATATTTTATCACGAGTCTCAAAACAATTCAAAATGGATATTTTACTTCCGTCTCATTTAGAGAAAGAATTGTTTCTTTGAGGAAACTGCATAGAGAAGTTGAGTCGTTTGTCCAAGTTCACCATGTTTATTTACTTTTCATCTAATATTTATACATATCTAGCAATTGCCAGAAACTGGGCCATCCTGGGTTTCAAAGAAGAATGACAGTCTCTGATCTTATGGGCTTCAAAGCTCCCGGAGAGGACAATACACCACGAGACAATTTTTAAAAATTCAGTAGCATGAAAGCAGTTTGTTCAACATTGAATGTGAATACCTAGGGGACCATAGCCCGCCTGAAAAGGGTCAAAGAAGGCAGTCTTCCCACTGTGCTTTTCTCCTCCCCTAATTTAGTTTTCACCCCACTACCCCATGGTACCTTCTAGAATGAGTGCAGTCTGTGTACTGAATGAGTCTGAGAGGTGGTCAGACACCCAGTTTGTGCAGGAAAGAAGTGATCGAAAACAAAATTAGGTACAGTTTTTAACGCCACCCGTTAATCTTAATTGGGTTCCCATTTCCTTGAGTTCTAGAGCGATACTGGGCTGGAAGGGAAGTGGTTCCTTTAGCAGAGGTTGAAGAGCAAAGAAGACACCAGGTCAAGTCCAGCGGTACACAAAACAACCCACCAACTGGAACTCTGGTGAACCATCTTGCATTGCATTTCTAAGCATTTATCTATGTGGACAAAGAGGGTATGAACTTCTATCTCCTTGGCTTTTCTGCCTGAACAGGAATTTAGTTAAAGGGACATCCTTCTGGGGGCAGTGGGGGGAGGGATTTTCTTTTCCATTCAGATGTTTATATATGTTGGTACATGTAGACAGAGAACTCTCTCATAAATTTTTGGAGACTGTGGCTCAGATGTAAGTTCCCCTTAATATGCAAAGCTCCAGTAAACACCTTGGTGTTATTATATGCACCTTTTCCTGTCTCAGTCCTGCAGCTATTTGGATTCACACTAAGAAACTTGAAGTTTCCAAATAAAGGACTTTTCTGACCAACCTGTTGAAGATGACTACCACCCAAGTCTTCGACATGTGAGGGAATAGACATGTAACTTTTGAAGGTCACTGGATAGAGTGACCTGCCTTGTGCCAGCGAGATGTGCACCCTCTCCCACGGTCTGGCTTGTGGTCCGCTGCAGATCGGCTAATCCTCCTACGCATGTGGGGTGGTGAATTCTTCAGGATTTTAGGCAATCCTCTGAGAGATTTTAAGGGACCCACACATAGTGTTGAGTTCACGTTCATGAAAATATTAACAGCTAATAAAATTACTTACTTGGACATAAGACCAGTTTATTACAATGTGGGTATTCATCATTTTGTCAAATGACCTTTCTCTTCTGAATATTTTTTAGCATGTATATTTTTTTGGTGAAGCACCAGTGTCTCAGAGATTTATTTCCTACTGCACTTCAATTATTTGACCAGAACTTGGTCAGAAGTTTAGCATAAGGAAATATATTTAATTGGTTGGCAGATGATAGTATCTTTTTTGGCATTTGTTTGCTCTTTTCAAAGGTCATCATATGGTAAAAATTATAAAATTCCAATCATTATCAGTATGTATATATTAATAATATCAAAATACTTTCTTTAGACCATTTTTATAATTTGTTGGATTTTCAAATCGTTCCCTTAATTCAGATTGTCCCTTTTATGAAGTAGCTTAAAGTCACTTAGGAATGAAGAGCTTTGGATAACTTAAGTTATTGTTAGAGAATTGTAATATCTGCCATTCATCTGGACGCTGGTGAGTCAAGAATTCTGTTTTCATTTAATTTTAATGAAAAACACTTCTACTCAAAATACCGCCCCAATGCCCAAATAATCGCTTACATTGCATATAGTTATTTTTGCTAAAGGCGAAATAGCTAAAGCCATAAATTATGGTGACAGGCACATGGTTTGCTGACTGAACTATATAAAATACTGTTTTCATGTCAGCTCTGGTACATTCATCTCTACATTAATTCCTTAGGGGATCTTGTGTAAGTTATAGTTTTGTAAAACATCCCCACCATATTGAGCTCTCTCCGCTTACCTTTTCTTTACTGACCATATTCTTCTGCTGAAAGAACAGATAGAAACTGTGAGTTATGTTTTAGCTGCACTTGGGTAAACCTTGCCAAAAAAAGTTCTAGAGAACCTACGTATTCATAGCCACACACCATTTTAGTTTAAGGGGGATAATTCATAATCTTGCACCTGCAGCATTGCAAGGTAGTTTTAAAGAGTACACAGAATTCATTCCTATAAATATATGTTCATTTTATATCCTTTACAAGTTGTTTCATAGATTGCTGACTCAAAAAGTCCATTAGTACCAATGACATGATTAATAGAGTAGGTTATAATGTTTAGCAGCTCATTGGAGAGGACATATTTTGCCAATTTAATTTATACATTTCTTACTATATATATTATGCACATATTTCTAAGATTATAGGTTTTGATCTTGCCTTAATATGCCCTTCTATCATAAAATATTATTTCTTTTTAGGAACACATTAAGTAGTCAAGATGTTTTTAATAAGCATATCTTGAATGTAGGGTCCATACTGCCTCACCTGTTCTGAAACTGGAGCTTTTTTCTCCTTTCGCCCAGCACATTTAAAGGGAAGTGGCAGGGTTTAGGAAACAGGATGGCATTAATGGGTTATTCATTTTCTTCTAATGTTTGTGATACTCCCCAAATGGAAAATAGTTCGGGGGACATAATATGCTATAGCAGTTTGATTATATGGTGTAAAAGTATAATCTCCTGGAAAATGGCATAACAGGCTTAATACATTTTAGTCTGTTTTTTTCACTTTTATATAAATATTTATTTTATTATTTGAAGGAGGGTAAAGTATGTCAGTTATAGTTTGAGTATTTAATTTTATTTATACTCTTGATCTCCAAAGAAATAAAATGAAGAAAAAGAAGAGAGTTATGATCCTTAGTTTTTTAAATTTTTCTCTCAAATTTAGCATTGAAATATGAGATTCAAAAGAGGTCAACTTTCTTCAGTATGAGATTCTATATTTTGAAAGTGTGCATGTTCTTGTGTATTTTATAATAGTGACAATTTATGCATATATTTCTAGGATATTCTGTTTCAAACAGATTTTAAGGAGGCATCTCTTAAAATTTGGCACACCACAGAAACTTATCCAATTAGAATACCCAAGTGTTTCATCAGACACCTGGGCCATCCAGTGTTAGCCTGATTCTTCCACTCTCCAGTCTGAAGTGCTGTCTGGGCAACCGTGCGCAGCTTCACGGTACAAGGCGCTCTGCTACTTGTCTCCAGGGCTAGAGATGAGCAAGATAGTCGTGCTCCCCATGAGCTTACAATTCAGGAGAAGAAACAAGATGAACATATGAAATAAACTGAAATATTTCGAAATATAAGTGAAATAGGGCCATGTCTCAAAAGCCATGGGGTCGAAAAGAAAAAAAATGTGATGTGAAATTGAGAATTTTTTCCATGTGGATATGCACTTTATAAGATACACAAAAAAATAAATGTAGAAACCTACATGTTTTGTCTCATGCCCCTGCTGTAATGGGCAAAACTTTGATCTTTAAATACATGTGCCTAATTGTTTTTCATTTGAGTTAAACAAGCCTTTGTTAGAGCTAACTCAATAAAATATCTCAGTAATCAGATATTTGGGAAACATTGTAGAGATATTGTTGCAAGTTAAAAAGTGGAGCCTCATACCCTGGTGTGTGGTTTTTGTTCAGCTTAATGAAGATTGAAGAATTGTGGCGCTTGCACTGTTACCAGCGCGGTTTCAAAACACGTTGGTGTTTTCAGTTACCGTGACTGGAACCACTTTTGTCCTTTCCATTTAGAAAAAAACCGATGTATGCACAGGTTCTAAATAAGTAGCGACACCTATTTTGGACCCAAATCTTTTAGTTCTGAAGGAATATTTAATAGGTATTTTATAGAAATCAATCATCATTATTTATTGAATTTAATGAATGTAAGGTGTCTTTCATTCAGTAGTACCCAAATCCAAAACACACCGTGTTGTCTGGCATTGCTTTGCTGCCAAAAATTGTGCTGGGACTCTGATGTAACCTGTTTTTTTTTTTTTTTTTGAGTGACTCCAAATAGTTCTTGAGACTCACTCAGGGGCCATCCGGCTCCTAGGAAGCCTTATGTCACCATGGCTACGATCCCAGACTCCGGTGACAGACTGCCTGGGTTCAAATCCAGACTCCTTTACTCCCTATTTTATGACCTTGGGCAAGTTGCTTTACCTGTTGCCCATCTGTTAAATGTTGAGCATTCTATTACATATCTCATAGGGGTGTTGTGAGCATATGCTAAGGTAATACAGTTAAAAATGAGCTTTTAAAGTGTTTGGTAAGTCGTAAGGACTCAGTTATTGAGAACTTAAAAATAAGCTATACAGAGATATGGATAAATAGGTTTGTAAACAGTGTGCCTGAAAGCTTTCATCCTACAGTATGGCTTTTTTCAGATTTTCATATGTTGTCAAAGTATATGATGTATTGGTTTTGCTCAATTTAAAGGATAATTATTAGAGACTTACTGGGACATCGAACTATGTGGAATTTTCTGGTACAGAATTATAATATATTATATCTCCCCAGTGAGGCAAATGTTAATGGTTCCTAACTACCCATTACTAAATACTCCATTTCTACTATATGTGAAGTACATAAATTCTAAGAATATGGAGATGTACCTAATTTAAGCACAAATCTTAACCATTTCTCCAAAGTCACCATAACAGAATGTAAAGCAGACTAAATTTAATCTGCTTGTGTCTGTCTGCCAGAGTGATGTGGGGGGGGTCAGCTGTGCTGCCCACTGTGTTTGTCCCCTCCGTGACTGGTACTGGCCACTGGAACCCTCCAGCCGACTCTTACTTAGCCCAGCCTGTAGGATCCTGAGGAGCTCCCCCCCGCCCAATCACACACAAGGAATGTGGTAAAAACCTCAAGGGATAGAGATAGCTTGCATGTATCTATTTTTACACATGCACAAAAACTCTTGGTTATTTAAATTTTGGTAACAGGAACAGGCTGCTAGGTGGACTCAACATCATAACAATTCCTTCTGACCTCTGCGTGGGTCAGCGGAATGTGGTCTCTGCAGAATTTAGGATTAATTGCACCAGGAAAGCACCGTTCTGAAATCTGAAATGTGGGCTTGGGCATTAGTTCATTTTTCTTGCTGTGAAAAACTATATTTGGCATCATTAACAGCTGCTGGCATGAAGTGTTCAGCAGTAAAATACAATTGGTGAACACTGAGAATTTTATTTCATGATATTGCTTGCAATTACGGAGATGTTGACAGATCAATTTTTGTCTCATCAAACCCTAAACGAAGAAATGAAGTGGTCTATAGTCACATGTCCCTTCTATTTGAGACTTTGCTCACTTTCTTGGTTTTTAATTTTTTTTTTATTCTACAGTGGAAAAGAAATTCCTCTTTGTGATGTTTCTTCAACATATACCGTGATCACTTACCGCTTCCTAAGTGATTCAAGCAGAAATATTATTAGGGTATTTCCACAGAAAGGCAGGCTCTGGAATTGCAGTGCTGGTTAGAAAAAAGCATTCTAATAACCTCTTGACAAAATCTAGCTAAGTCAGGGACAGGTGAATCTGGCAAAGTGAGAACTTTTAAAATGTGAGCTTACTTAAATAGAATCATTTTGTTATTGCCTTGGTTCCTATTATGGTGGCTACCATGGTGGTTTATAAGCAGAGGCAATAGAATGAGCTCACATAGTCATTAGAAAGTCTGAGTGGACGCCCGTGTTGTATGGTGTGTGAATAAGGTAACAGCCAGCCCTCAAAAATCCCCAACTGAACAAAGGTCCCTCAACCCCAAACTTGGCTTCTAACATTTGCCATAGTATAAACCTCCCACTGTGGTCATTTTCACATCACCAACAGGCTGTCTGTCACTGCATGTGGACTCGGAGAGATGCACTCACGAAGCAGTCCCATTTGATACTCTGCTCCCTGGGCTATGCGGCTAGCTGCCTTTCACTTACCTCTTTCACAGTAGAGGAATACTTACTGCCATTAAGTCACTGCAATGTCAGTGACCTTGTTAAGGTATAAACGAACACCTCCAGGCTCACCTTTACGGTTTGCACCTTGGACAGATGTGTGGAAAGGATAAGCTGGCCCAACAAAGAGGGAAGTGATGATGGCTTGTGACCCAGTTCTAGTCCAGATTGCCAGTAGTTAGAAGATTTGGGACAGTTCACTTCGCTCAGGATTTCACCATTCATCAGGCCATTTTTGAATGCCTACTGTCTGTGTACTAGACATTGGCAGATAGGATGGTAAACAAGCAGAGAGTCTGCCTTTAAAAAGCTTATAACTTAGTGCGAAAAATAAAACGTATTAATAACAGAGTGAGATAAGAACTAGCATAGAGCTAAGGAAACACATGGGAAGGAAAGGGAAGGTGATCTTGCAGAGTTTGGAAGGTTTCTGGGGAGAGGTGGTTGCATGTTGAACAGGAAAGGTGGAGAGTAGACAAGCCCAGGGGGGAAATGAGAAGCATCTTTGATTCCAGGTCTCAGGTTTCAGTATTTCTCCGTTAACTATGATATTTCTTATAGGGTTTGTTTTCTTATTTCAGCAATCCTTCGCCAGATCAACAACAATTTTCTTCCATTCTAAATGTGCAAAGTTTTTATCATAAAAACTTATCATTCCTTATCACTTCAAATAAATTTGGAATTATATCAGATATTTTCCTCTACCTATTGAAATAATTGCATTTTTTCCAGTACCCTTTAATGGGGTGAATTAGAATGATGTATTTTCAGATGTTAGGCCAACATTATATTTCTGAAAAAATATACATACACATATAATTACATGCTTATATGTGTGTGTGTGTGTGATTTTTTTGAGTCTATGCTAATGAAATTGTGCTGTAATTCCTTTTTTATAACACCTACATTGGGTTTTGATATCCAAGTTAGATTGGCCACATGAAATGCACAAGTAAGTGGTTCCTTCTTTTTCCTTTCTCTTTTTTGGGAGAGTTTGTATAACATTACTGTAGTTTCTTTCTTTCCTATTTGAGAGAATTCAACAGGTTAGCTATCTTGGCCTGAATTTTTACTGTGGGAATGCTTTTTAATTCAAGATTCTATTCATTTAAAGGTTTAAAATCTTTGTTTTTTCCATTCTTTTAATGTTGATTTTAATTTGTGATTTTTCAAGAAATTCGTTTAGCCATTTAGTCAAATTGTCAACTTTATCAACATAAAGTTGTTTTTCTTACCATTTTTACACCTGTGGGATCTATGTCCCGTTTGCTTTTATACCTAATATTTATCATTTGTGCTGTAACTTTTTTGCAGGCTGTGAGCTGTTTCTTAATTATAGTAGTCTTTTCCAAGAAGAAACTGTGGGCTTTATTTTTTGCTTATTGATTCATATTATTAATTTTTTCCATTTTATACTTTCTTTGGATTTGCTCTTTATTTTCTAACTTCTTGAGTTGGAAGCTTAGATTATCAATATTTAATCTTCCTAATATATGCATGTAAGCCATGTAAGCCTATACATTTCCCTCTAATCAGATCTTTAGCTATATTCCCTAAGTTTTTATATAGATATTTTCAATACCATTTAATTAAATTATTTTATAAGTTTCACTGTGACTTTTTCCCTTTATCCTTAGGTTATTTAAAAGTGTATTGCTTAATTTCAAACATTCGGAGATTATATAGTTATTTTTCTGTGCTTCAGTTTGAGCTTACTTCCACAATGGGCACAGAATATAAATACTTTGCATGATTTTGGTACTTTGAAACTTGAGACTTGTTTTATTACTCATGATGTGGTCTGGTTTTGATAAAAATTCAATGTGCACTTGTACATAACGTCTATTTTGCTTATTTTCAATGCAGTGTATTATAAATGCTAATTAGGCAACTTTGTAAATTATGCTAGTCAAATCTTGTCTACCCTCACTGATATTTGTTTTTGACTGTTTGTCACCTTCAGGAAAGCTATGTTAAAATCTCCAACTTTGTGGATTTAGCTTTCCTTTATATAATTTAAGGATATGGTATTAACTGTGCAAATTAAGAGTATTTATGTCTTTCTGGAGGAATGACTCTTTTATCATGATATTTCCTTATTTATATCTAATAATGCTTTATAGTCTAAATCACTATTCATATAGGAATAATTTGCCTTTCAAATTATAATAGATTATTCAATTCATTTAAATTAGATGTAGTTACTGATATATGGTAAATGCATCTTGCTTGGGTTTGATAGAACTTCTTGACCTTATGACTTGTTATCTTTTGTCTGAAAATAGATGATATATATGTGTATATATATTCAGATATTTCTTCTTCCCCAATATCTTCCTATCCATTTCTTTTGGGATTCTAATCGACTGGATGTTACCCTTTATACTATGTATTGATCCTCTTTTCTAGAGTTCCTATTTTTTTCTCTCCACGCTTCAGTCCAGTTATTTTCTCCTGATCAATGTCCTATTCATTAGTCCTCTTCTTCCATGTCTGTTCCACTGTTAAGACTATCTACTGTTTTACATTTCAATGATTAAATAACTTCCGGCTCTAAAATTTTTATTTTATGCTTATTTATTGGCTTTGGTTCTATGGTGAAGTTCTCCATCTTGTCATCTGTTTTATTAAACATATTAAAGACATTTATTTTAACATCAATATGTAACTGCTGTATTTAAACCATCTGGTAAGTCAGTTTTTGCTATCCTTTCTCCCAGTTTTCAGACATTTGATCTTGTCTGTTGTATGCATGGTGATTTTGGATTGGGTATCAGGCATTTTGTATAAAAACATTTTCAAGGCTCCAGATGATGATGTATTAACCTAGGAAGGATTGTCTGTTCTTCTGGAAGGAACTCAAGTGGGGATAGGTCTGCTTGGATCCACATAGAACCGAGGTGACTCAAGGTTGTATTTCAGACTTTGTGAGGGCTTGCTCTTTTCAGTTTACCCTTCTCCTAGAATACAGCCTGCCAGGGGTCTTCACTGTAGACCCTTTTACTTCATGTGTCCCAGTTCTGTGACACTGTTGAAAGCTCTAAGCCACTGCTTTCTGCCCAGCCTCTGTGCCCTGTGCTGCTTATGAATAGGCAACTGCCTCACGTGAGATGCGTTCCCCTTCTTTATACACCATGATTCCTCAATTTCTAGCTGCCTTAGTCATTTTCCAGTGCCTTCAAACATTTCCCCTCTCTGGGATTCCTACTTGTTGTTGGAGGTATTAGTACAATATAAGCTACTGTTGTAGCTGGAATCAAAAATCCTTCCATTGAAGAATTGTAAACCTTGGAATGATGTCATTTGATTGCATATTGGATTTTCCTGAACATCAGTAAGCTTACCTGCCGATGAAGGATTTGATAAAAAGTGTTCTTGAAAGCCCCTTTCAACTCCTATATTTTGCAAGTCTTGAAAGTATTAATGGTATGTCATACCATTATTTCAAGTTGCAAAAAGCCGAAGGCTCTCAGTATTAGTAACATACAGTTAGAAAAGAGTAAGCTCTGGGGGAAATGGCCTAGGAGATTTCATCCAACAAGTCTTCTTGTGTGGCTTCTCTACTGCACTTCTCGCCAGCTTCCTGTAGCATCCTCTTGTTTCTGAGCCCTGGCTGTCTGAGAACTCAGACTAATTTTCCAGTAGCCTGACCAATCTGTTGCCATGAAGTGCTGCCCCATTCCACATCATCTCCTGAAGTATTTCTACTGGAGAATAAGCGCCCCCCCACCCTGCCTTTTTCTAACGCACATTTAAAAAACTCCTGGTCCCTCACTATGATTGTTTTATCAAGCAAATTCACTTCAAATAATAAAAGCTCCTATTGGATGTTACATTCTCCTAGTAAAGTGTGTGCACTTTAATGACTTAGCAGAATTCATTTGTGTGACAAGAAGTAGAATAGCATTTCGGGCTCAATGAGGAGGAATATCTATGTAGAGGTCTTTTCTGCTATTTGGTAAATTCTACTTGAAAGGGCTTGACTCTCCTGTGGACAATAAAGTGTGGTTCTAGGTCTGAGACAAACTGCAAGGATGTTGCAGACCTCAGATTCAGACCTCAGGTCCTTGCGAAATAAAGCAAAGTTGGGTTGATTCCTCAGGTAAAATGGAGCTGTGACTTTTCTTATTTAAATGATTGCCTTCCCTTTTAAATAGTTTTTAAAAGGTCATTATAATGCAAATAATATTTATCATATATAACTATGAAAAATAGAATTTAAAAAAGCAGTAGAATTTTTCTGTCTCAATAACCGTGGTTAATTTTTAAAGATTTCATCTTGTCTTTTGCATAGTCTCTACATGGTTGGAATCATTCATAACTTGGGTTTTTGAATATTGCTTTAAAATTTGTACTTAAATTATATGCATGTTTTTCATGTTTCTGTAAACTACTTGGTAAGCATTATTTTAATGGCATATATATATATTACATTTTATTATGGTGCCTGCTCTTTTTAAGGTAGATATTTATTTAACTGTTTCCTTATTATTGGATTTATTTTATATCATAAATAACATTCTTGCAAGAAAGCATTTTTTAAGAAAATGGTTATAAATTGCCAAACTAAGATATTTAACTTCCTGTTATGCTATCATTACCCTTGAAACATACCTAAATTTTTCTTTACTATATTTCCTTATCTTCTTCCTTCTTATTTCTAAAAACTGTATCTGTGTCTTATTAGACATATATTATTCCTTTACCACTTCTACCTGTTTATCTTCTCATTGTTATTTATAGGCTTGTCAAGTACGGAAGATAGCCATCTCGTACAACCCACATTTCTCTTTTGACCAGACTATAAATATTTCATTGTTCACATCTTCCCCAGGAAAGCATCCCTTTAGAATCTGCTTCTTTCTTGTTGTCCTAGTCAGTATGCCTTTGATGCTCTATAGCTGACTGTGATTGATTACTTTCTAGATTTATTAGGGCAGAAGTGTAGGCTAGGAAGTTAACTAGTGAGTTCAACGTGGAGATTCCCTTCCAGTTTGGGCCCTGTGAACAGGATTCTTTCAAAAATGAGCAGTGACATGAAGATCCTAATTATCAGGGTCAAAGGAAGTGCTGTTGCTGCTGCTGATGTAAGTCGTAGCTCCAGTTAACTAGTTCAAAGTCAAAGATAAGCCTTAACTTTTTAATTTGTTACTTATTTATCGAAAGGTTTAAATGACCATCCAATGACTGACTAGTGTTAGAGACGTTCCTTTGACAGCTGCGATCCTTACTGAGACCTGGAAACCCCAGCAATTGGTACGGTTTCCAGCACCTACTAGAAAATTCTTCATTGAGTAGAATTTCAAGTGTAATGCAATCATAGGGCAATGTACTTCAGTGATTTATATATTCATTGTCTCTTCCTTTGTTTCCTTAGATTAACCACCTTTGGTGATTATTTGTGATTATTTCTTTCTAGAAAACTCTGCTGAGGAGCTTTGAATAGATAGCTATTCTAAACCCTTCAGCGTCTGAGACCAGCTGATGTTAGTTAAGGGGAGAAAGTTATTTTGATGTTTTGAGGCACAACAACTGAGAAAGTGGTATCTCTTTTGGAGCCAACTTTCTGTGTGACTTCTTATAATCCCCTCAATTTTCCTGCAGTATAGGCTTTCTTAGGCATAGCAATGATAGCATGACACCCCCATTGCTTTTTTTTTTAGGGGATTTGATTGGCTAATTTTATACAATTTGAACCACAGTAGATATGAATGAAGGATCATTTGTGGCGATTGCTCCTTTCCGAATGTTCCTTTGCTTTGACTGCCATATCTGAACAACAGATTGTTTCTCCAGATGTTATGGGCTCGTATTTCCTTCTGGTGAATTGATTGTTGGTCCCTGCCTATGTTTCTCTGGATTTGTATTATTTCTCTGTTTTAGGTAAGGTTTTTATAAATGCTAGATATTTTAGAGTTTGGATTCAATTCAGATGGATCTTTCCAATGGACTCTTGCTTATCTACTTCCTCCCATGAGAGTGGTTTTAAAAAAAGTTAGCTCTTTGTCTCCTATCCTCTGACAGGGTGAGAGCTACTGTTGTTTTTTCTCTCCAAATATATTGAATATACTGACCCCCTCACCTAAACCTTAGGTCAAAGGAGAAGCAGTGATTATTTTTAATTGGCTGATTGCTACCATATGCTTTCCTTTTTATAGGATGCCCCCCAAATAAAGAGTGACCTCTTCCCCCAAAAATAAATGACTGAAGAGGGTCTGTAGAGCATGTCACAAAGGTCCAGACTTTGACCCTTGATGACAAGCCTGCCACGATGTGAGTTTTAGCCCTGTCCCCTGCCCACTGTGCGATCTCGAGCAAGCTGTTTAACTCATCAGGGTCTCAAGTTCTTAACCTATGAAATTACTGTGATCATTATTATGATGCATAAAGAGTGAGTAGCTGATGAGGTTGTTGTGAAAATTACATGTGATAATTGTCCTAAAGTGCTTTGAATGGCACCTGGCACATATTATGCACTTAATAAATATTAGCTGAAAAAAATAAACACATAAAAATACCCCAAGAGTCAAAGAGCAAAATGCTATGCTCTAATTCATGAAAGACTAAACCTCTTGTGTCTCTGGGATGCTTAGTGACTTATCCCAGAAAGTTACTTTGGAGAAGTGTAAAGTTGTCCTGTCCCTACCAGGGGACATTTTATCAGTGGAGTCTGAGGGCTGTCCTGCTATCTGCTGAGTTGCTCTCTTGAAAGCTTAATTTGTGACTATAACTCCTTTATTGCTCTCAATGACTATCCAGTGTAAGTGTTTCGTGGGAAATAGCACTAAAAATAATCCCAGAAAACAGGAAGGTGATTGCCAGACCATCATGCTGTTGAGTCAGGAAGGGCTTCAACCATCAATTTGCTAAAAGAGATGTAGTGTTTTTACCTGCAGCTGAGTGTGTTATGGGGCTAAATGGACAAATTGAAAAGGAAGGCTTAAATTCCTACCCCCAACCCCCCCACTCCTCGATTCCTGCCCAGTTTAAGGAAAGTCTTTTGGTAACTTATTTTTCATCTATTCATTCAATTGACCAATCATGACATGTGTTACAAATCACAGCTTCCTGGGTCTCAGGTAAAATGTGATTTGTAAATTATATTGTCATATTTTACTGTGAGCAGTCCTTGATCTTGGATTCTGCCTTCCTATCTTTCATTGAACACATTTTGCTCATAAAGAGACTTGAAAGCATACATTTCAGCAAGTGTCTGATGCATTTTATGGGTTTATAGAGCTAGCTACCTGACAACGGTGGCAAAAGGAGAAGCAACACTTTTGGACAATGCAAGTGTAGAACCCAGCCGGATTGTTGGTGAAATACTTCCTTTGCTATTCCTTTGACATCACCTTATTCTGGGAGCCTAGGAAAGTTGAAACATTCCTATTTTGATATGTTTTTCTGAACATCGCTTTAAAAAATCTTCAGAAGTAACATTTATTAGTCTTGTATTTTCTCTGGTCTTAAGTTGAAAAGTTTTTTTCAAAGAACGTGATTACTTTGACAAAATATTTTTGAAAGTTTACAGAAACTTTGTATTTTGCTCTTTTCAAATTCTTATTTTTCACATTAAAGTGAAAACGCCCAGATAAAATAAGCCTCATGCAGAGTACATGGCTAAGATCAAGTTATCTCATCACCAGGCGGAGATTTGCATTTATCTGAAAATCCAAGTATTGAATCTTCTCAGCTTTGCAGGACCTCTGGTTGCTCTAGAGGGTGTGTGTGTGTGTGTGTGTGTGTGTGCGTGTGTGTATGTGTGTAGAACTCTGAATTACTTGTTTAGACATAGCACAAAACTTCAATGTATATAAGCTGTGGAAAGCAGCTGCCTTTAATGCCAAATATTTTCACAGTTAACTGTGCTTTTTAAAATATATTTTATTGATTATGCTATTACAGTTGTCCCAAGTTTTCATCCTTTGTCCCCCTCCACCTTGTATCTCCCATTTCCTCTAGCAATACCCCACTTAGTTCTTATCCATTGGTCATGCAAATAAGTTCTTTGGCTACTCCATTTCCTATACTGTTCTTAACATCACCCTGTTTATTCTAGATCTACCAGTTTGTGCTTCTTAATCCCTTCATCCTTTTGCACACCCTCTTCCCTCCCCTCCCAACTGATAACACTACAAATGATCTCTATAGCTATGATTCTGTTTCTGTTCTGCTTGTTTGCTTAGTTTGTTTTGAGACTCAACTGTCAATAGACATGTATTTATTACCATTTTATTGTTTATGGTTTTGATCTTCTTGTTCCCATAAATAAGTTCCTTTAACCTTTCATATAGACTTCCAGCCAAGATGGAGGTATAGGTAGATACACTTTGCCTCCTGGCACAAGCAAAAGAAGGAAAACAACAAATTTAAAAATAAAAAATAACTGGAATTGCCATAAAATTGAGCTGTATGGAAGTCCAACAACCAAAGAGTTAAAGAGGAAACACTCATCTAGACTAGTAGGAGAGGCAAAGATGGGCAGCAGGGTGAAGAGGACTCACAGCAAGGTGGTGGCTGGAGGACTGGGCCAGGTGGTGGTTGGTGGAGCAGGCAGTCCCACATTTGCATGCAAATAAACTGGGAGGAACAACTGGGGAGCCAGACATACCATGCAACCTAGGGTACCAGCACAGGGAAATAAAACCTCTAAACCTCTCACTGGAAAAAACCTGTGGGGTTGAGGCAGCAGGACAAACTCTCAACCTCACAGGAGGGTTCACTAGAGAGACCCACAGGGTCCTAGAAGGTACAAAAACCCACCCACCTGGAAATCAGCACCAGAAGGGCCCAATTTGCTTATGGGTAGAGGAGAAACTGACTGAAAGCTGACCAAGAGATGAGCAAGTGGCATTGTTCTCTCTCATACCCCTCCCCTACATACAGTGCCACAATGCAACAACATGGATTGCCACACTCTGGTGCATACCTAAGGCTCCACCCCTTATACATAACAGGCATGTCCAGCCAATAAAATATGGCCCAAAGGAAAAAACAGATCAAAGCTCCAGAAAACATACAACTAAGCATTGAAGAAATAGCCGATCTATCAGATGCACAGCTCAAAACACTGGTAATTAGGTTGCTCACAGAAATGGTTGAATATGAGCACAAAATAGATGAAAAAGTGAAGGCTATGAAAAGTGAAATAAAGGAAAATATATAGGGAACCAACAGTGAAAGAAAACTGAACTCAAATCAACTGTTTGGAGCAGAAGAAAGAAATAAACATTCAACTGGAACAGAAACAGAATGAAGACACAAGAAAATGAGGAGAGGCTTAGGAACCTCCAGGACAACTTTAAACATTTGAACATCTGGATCATAGAGGTGCCAGAAGGAGAAAAGCATGAGCTAGAAATTGAAAACTTATTTGAAAATGTAATGAAGGAGAACTTCCCCAATCTAACAAAAGAAGTAGAAGTCCAGGAAGCTCAGAAAGTCCCAAAGAAGTTAGACCCAAGGAAGCACACACCAAAGCACATCATAATTACATTACCCAAGATAGAAAATAAGGAGAAAATCTTAAAAGCAGCAAGAGAAAATGAAACATTGCCTAGAAAGGAGTTCTATAAGATTGTCAACTGATTTCTCAAAAGAAATCTTACAGGCAAGAAGGGCATGAAAAGGAGTATTTGACGTCAAGAAAGGCAAGGATGTACATCCAAGATTACTCTATTCCAGTAAAGCTATCATGTAGAGTAGAAGGGCAGATAATATACTTCCCAGATAAGTTCAAGTTAAAGGATTTCATTTTCACCAAACCCTTATTATATGAAATGTTAAAGGGACTTATCTAAGAAAAAAAAGATAAAAATATGAGCAGTAGAATGACAACAAAGTCACAACTATCAACAACTGAACCTAAAAAACAAAAACAAAAATGAACTAAGCAACTAGAAAAGGAAGATTAACAGAAATAGAGATTACATGGTGGGTTAGGAAGGAGGAGGGTGGGGGAGAATGGGGGCAAAAGGTACAAGGAATAAGAAGCATAACTGGTAGGTACAAAATAGACAGGGAAAAGTTAAGAATAGCATAGGAAATGGAGAAGCAAAAGAACTTATATGTATGACCC
The DNA here is from genome assembly GCF_021234435.1 of Artibeus jamaicensis. NCBI lineage: Eukaryota > Metazoa > Chordata > Mammalia > Chiroptera > Phyllostomidae > Artibeus > Artibeus jamaicensis. The sequence continues at coordinate 12,960,794 of NW_026522056.1, read as the reverse complement.
ATGGACATAAATTAAAGTGGGGGAATGATGGTGGGAGGGGGGCTACAGGGAAGAAGGGAATAAAAAGGAGAAAAATTGGACAACTGTAATAGCAAAATCAATAAAATATATTAAAAAAGATTTCATATAGTAACAGTTCAGGGATGAACTCCTTCAACTTTTTCTTGTTTGGAAAGCTCTTCATCTGCTCTTCAACTCAAAATGATAGCTTTGCTGGATAGAGCAGCCTAGGTCCTTGCTTTTCATCATTTTGCATACTTCTTGCCAGTCCCTTCTTGCCTGCAAAGTTTCTTCTGATATATCAGCTGACAGTCTTCTGGGAACTCCTTTGTAGGTAGCTACCTGCTATCTTTTACTGCTTTTAAAATTCTCTCTTTATCTTTAATCTTTGGTATTTTAATTATTATGTGTCTTGGTGTGGTCCTCTTTGCATCCATCTTACTTGGAGCGCTCTGTGCTTCTTGAACTTGCATGTCTATTACTTTCACCAAATTAGGAAAGTTTCTTTCATTATTTTTTCAAATAAGTTTTCAATTTCTTGCTCTCTCTCTTCTCCTTCCAATACCCATATATAATTTGAATGTTGGTATATTTGAAGTTGTCCCAGAGGCTCCTTACCCTACCTTTATTTTTTTTCTTCTTGCTTATTCTGGTTGAATGTTTTTTTTCTTCCTTGTATTCAAAATCATTGATTTGACTCTCAGCTTCATCCTTCCCACTGTTGATTCCCAGTATATATTTATTTCACTTAGTGTAACCTTCAGTTCAGCCTGGGTTTTTATTTATGCTGTTGGAGTACCTAATGGGTTCCTTGAACATCCTAATAACCAATGTTTTGAACTCTGTGTCTGATTTCTTATCTCCATTTTGTTTAGTTCTTTTTCTGGAGTTTTGTTCTTTTCTTTTATTTGGGCCATATTTCTCTGTTTCCTCATTTTGGCAGCCTCTTTGTGTTTGTTTCTGTGTATTAGGTAGAGCTGCTTTGACTTCCTGTTTTAGTAGAGTGGTCTATTGTAGAAAAGTGCACCAGTAAGTTGTATTGAACAGAGCCTTTGGTAATCTCCAGGGTGGAGCAACACATGTGAACTATTTTTGATGGAGTCTCAGATATGGTGTTGTGACTCTGTGGCCCTGTGTTGGGGAGAACTCTGGAAAGGAACAATGGCTGCTGCCTGGCCTCTGGAGTTTTGTCTGGGAGGAAGCTGTTCCCTGGTGCTCATCCTGATGCCAGACACTTCAGTTTCTTCCCATATGCCACTGGTGCTCTTTCAGCTGCTGCCCCAGAGCTGGAGCCCAGAGGGAGTGAGTCTGCATAAGACCTATATCCACTGCGGGCCCTTTAAGAGGAAACAACTGAGAATCCTGTCGTTTCTTCCACCTCCTCAACCCCCATTAGTTTTTACAGCCAGAAGTTATGGGGACTTATCTTCCTGGCACTGGAAACCTCGACTGTGTGGTCTGGTGTGGGCTCCCTTGCTCCTGACATATCCCTCCTGATTTTTATCCAGCACACATGGGTGTGGGGCCTCTTATTCCACATCTTCACCCCTCCTACCTTTCTGGATAAATGTGACTTCTTTAATTCCTTGGTTGTTGGACTTTCACAGAGCTCAATTTTTTGATGATTCTGGGTCATCATTGTTTTGTAGGTTAGTTGTAATTTTTGATGTGGTTGTGCAAGGAGGCAAGCCACACTTACCTATGCCTCCATCTTGACCAGAAGTCCTAAAAGTTCTCCTTGAACATTTTGCATTATATTTCTATTCAAAGAATTTACACAATCATGTTGTGGTTTAAAAAATGGTTCTGTTAGATACAATTTTATATACAGTTTTAAAATTATGATTTTACCTAATAAGTCATGATCTATTTTAACAGTTGAAAGATTTACTTTCTACTATCATACGACAGTTTATTTCTCATTTATGACACTCTACTTTTGTTTGTAAATGATAATATTTAACATTTATGTAGCTGTCACAGCAGTATGTTACGTGTATTAACTCATTTGTTCCCTACAGTAACCCTATATGGTGTTACTATTTCCATTGAAGAGATGAAGACATGGAGATATAGAGAGATAATGTAAATTGTCTAAGATCACAGAGCTAGAAATTGTAAGAACTAAGATTCCAAATAATCCAGGTCCAGTCCCTGTGTTCTTAAATACTATACTAGAATGTCTTACTACTTATAACTGATATCAATGTGATAGGAAAAATGTAGCCATGAACCTGAGTGCATGAGGCTAAGTCTGATCACAGCTGGAATACATCTCATGAATATTTTATCAAAAAATCAAAGAGATCACAACTACAATGAGAGTTTACAGGTGCTGGAATCAGAAACCTACTCACATGTACACACTTTTATAAGTCATGTGTATATGTACCTGGGTATCTCTGCATGTGTATAAATACCATATAATAAGACAAGAATTAACTATATTAGTCTGGGACATTAGGATATTAATATAATACAATATATTGAATAAGGTACAAATTTAAGACACATTCACTGCCCTCCTGTATCTTAATTTTATGAGCAAGGAATTTGATGATTACAAACACTCACAGATTAGATGGATGGATGGATAGATAATTTTTATTTTCTGTTATACAAATTTTATCTTGATAAAAGTTGGTTTTTATACTCCCCAAAAGTTTATTATTACCCAAGGAAAAGTTACCCACATTTTACCTCTGTGGATTGAGTTATGCATATACTGGCTAGTAGTTATTACTTAATCCATTTTTTCTATGATTTAGTATCTATATTTCTCTTTTTCCTTCTCTCTGTCTTCCTTCTTTCCTCTATTTCATATCCTATATCCATCTATCATTTTTTCTCAATTTCAAGATTTAAACGTCATGATGGCATGAGTTTCATTAGTTTTGTCGTGTGGGCACTCAGCATATACTTTCAGGATTGAATCAAAACACCCTCATAAGGTAGCTCTTGTTATCTTCAGTTTGACAAATGAGAAAACTGAGGTTCGGAGACTATGGACTCCTGACCCAGTGTCACAGCTGTGTGAATAACAGAGATGGGAATAGAACCTCTGTTCAAATAGCCCTATGGTTCATACTCACTGCATGTGACTCTGTCACTAAGGAATCTCAGTGCATTTGAGGGGAGCATCTTCTGGTCCTTCAGGCTGCAAGTGTTCCCAGTCACTTCATGACTCTAAGTTCTGGATAAGTTCAGAGTTCTAGGCAATTTTCTCCAAAGTTGAAGTATTGTGTGAGGCTCCATGAGAGCCTGAACTGTTGCTTTATAATATACTTCTGAAGACATTTGGTAGCTCCTTGAAGACTCCCATCTGCTCCCTAGCTTAGGAGAATATGGCATAGCCATAGAGAGAAGAAGATAATGGCCCAGAGGAACAAGAAAGTAGCAGGAAACAAACAGAAATGGCAAATGGTTGGAGAGAGGGCTGCAGAGCATGGAAAGGCAACAGCCACAAAGGTGGTAGGAGAAACTAGTAATGCAGGAAGTGTGGAAGAGCTTCCATTTTTTTCTAGGTAAAATTTAATTTGTGGTAAAATATTTTTCTCCATAGGGAAAAAGCAGTGGCAAAGAATTTTTTTAAATCGTGTTTTATTACTTATATTTAAGTAGCAGGTATATAGTAGTTCATAATAAATGTTTATTGATTTCAACTGAGTAACCAGCATGTTCAAACACTTAAATACATAAATTCTTCAGTGCACTGAAACTGAAAAGATAGTCATGCATATTTCATAGCTTTTTTTTTTATTGTGAAGTATTTTATGATTGCACAGGTAAGAGGCTTCTCTGACATTGGTCTATAGCTGGGTATAAGCTTTCAACTTTATATTCCCTTTTGCAAGCACTGTGATGTCCGGGGATCTTTGAGTATTTTTCCTCTGTCGATGAACTGAGAGCATTTGAATTTAAACCTCCATTGCCTTGGTTCAGGAAGAGCAAAGCAACACGTCACAAAAGGTAATCAGATTTGTACAACCCCGTAATACGCTCCTGATTCACATAGATGTGTTCCACATCAGAAAAACTATCTAAAATACAAAACTTGCTTGTTTTATTTTAATGCCCTAAAGAATAGCCTGGAGTACTGAATAATACATTTTAGGATGAGAACAACCATCTTTGCTATATTTTGACTATCCATCATTGTAGAGTGCAATTTTAGGTGCTGTAACAAGATACTCATTATCCATCAGGCTTTTGAGTGAATACAAGTAAGCACATGCAAGAGATCACTAAGCCCATCAATTGAAATGGATATACATGGACACCTTTGTGGATATCTGAATCTTATTGAAAGTTGTCATAAGAACTTGTGTCTTATGCAAATGTTTTCATTGCCAAGTAATTATAATCAGCAAAACTTGCCTTTTATGTTAAGCATTTTGTAGTTGACATAATTAAGAATCACACTTAGCCCTGGCTGCTTGGCTTAGTTGGTTGGAGTGTTGCCCTGTAAATGAAAGGTTGCGGGGTCAGTTCATGGTCAGGGCATATACCTAGGTTGTGTTTCATTCCCCAGCTGGGGTGAGTATGATCCCCAATCCAGGCACACATAGGAGGCAACTGATCAATGTTTCTCTCTTCCACCGATGTTTCTCTTTCTCCATTCCTCTCTCCTCAAAAGTAATCTCTCTCCAAAATCAAAGAAAAAATGTCCTTTGGTGAGCTGAAAAAAATTATATTCAGCCCTGGCTGGGTGGCTCAGTTATTTGAAGTAATTTCCTATCACCAAAAGACTGTGAGTTCAATCCACTGTCAGCACACATACCAAGGTTAAGGGTTTGAGCCTGGGTCAGGGCGCACAGGGGAGACAACCAATCAATGTCTGTCTCTGCCTCTGTTTGTCTGTCTCTCTGTCTTCCTCCATCTTCCTTCCCTCCTTTCCACCTACCTTCTTCCTTTCCTCCCTCCCTCTCTCTCCCTTCCTCTCTAAAATCAATGAAAGTATCCTTGGGTGAGGATTTAAGAAATAAAAAAAAGAATCACATTTAAAGGAATTTTTTAAATAAACAGGCAGTAGAAAGACTTCTCACTCAGAACACCATGGTCAGTTGCTTTCAAATGATGTGTCATCACTGTTGTAGAAAGGGACCATATATGAATTGTCACAAGCTTGTACGCCGTCTCCCATGTTTAGATGTCCCTTCTCTTTCGGTGGCATCCTGTGTTCTCATCTAGGTCAGCCTCTCCACTTGCCCTTGATTCCCTCACATCTCATCTATTCACTTTTTTCTTTTGGAAGGAAAAAAGAAAATGGGTCAAAACAAATGCATGTCAGTGCCGGGAACTTTGCTCCGCTGGTTGGGTTAAACAGAGTTGAAAGGGGTTAGCTAGAGAAAGTGTAATGGAAAGGGTGAAATCATTAGGAGTACTGACTGGAAAAAAGAAAAAGATGCATTTTAGGTTGTGGAATAAATAAAAGGAGTTTTAGATATTAAGGATGACACGCGAAAACCCAGAGCTGAAAATAAGTGAAACATATTGGATTGCAAATAGGTTTATCTAAAATTGAAGAGAAAAGTATCTGGTGAGGGTATAAAAGAGATAAGATTTAGCCCTAAAATGAAGGGACAATGAGATGGTGGTGAAATGAACACATGCCATCTTGTTCACCCTCTTTGTAAAATGGATAATGAATGCTGTAAAACAGTTTCTTCAGATCAGAGGATTCCACTGGAATGTGCAATCACTTTTCTGGCTGAATGTGAGTGGAAGAAACGTACCTTCGGGTTAGAACCTTAATGAGAAAACATCCATAAGGAGACAACACGGTCTCCTGTTGCTCTTCCAAGTCCACATGCTGTTCCCACTTTTTGATGTTCTCATGATTTGGTTTCACTCCCCTGACATTCTTCAGGGAGGCAGTTTTTACTCGTCTTCAGTCTATAATCTTCTCATGATTGTTTATCAGAGAGATACCCTTCTTCAGTTGTAGCTTTACAGGCTTTTCCCCAATATTCTAATTAACATTGATTTATTTTTCTCTTGCCTTATTTGGAACATGTGGCTAACCCTACATAGAGTGATACTTACTTTTTCTCTCACCACGTTAATGTCTCTGTAGCCTAATCTGAAGTTCTGAATTGAAAGAATGACCATGAATACAGAACTCAAAGTTTAGAGAGATCTCACGCAAACCTTTCATTTGACAAACAAGGAAACTTTGTAAAATGGGGATTACAGTGATATTAAGTGCATACCATTTGTCAGACCATTGTAACATATTCATATGCATTGCGCATTTAATCATCCCAAAGACCATACATGGTAGGTACCACTATTGTTTTCACCTTACAAACAAAAAGAGTGATGCAAACAAGGCATTGCCAAGAATGCACAGCTAGGAAGAGACAGTGCTGGGATTTAATTCCAGACCTTCTGGCTCCAGCTTGTAAGCTTCCAGGTTAGTGACAAAGGTAGAACAGGAAACAATGACATCTTTCTCCATTTCAGGTCTCTCAGTTGTTCTACTTCACATCACTATTCTTCCTACATAGGTGGGGTGAACTGAATGTTTGTGACCCACCCTCCAGTGTACACATTGAAACTATTCCTCTGATGAGGGTATTAGGAGGTGGGGCTCTTGAGAAGTAATTAGCATTAAGAGAGATCATGAATTCACAGCTGTTCTCTTCCCGTGTAGTCACGTGGCAGAAAGGGCAAAGGGGCTCTCTGGGATCTTTTTAATTTTAGTTTTACTTTTCCTTTTATTTGTTTCCCAGATTTATTGTGTGCTGATTGTGATATAACATTGTGTAAGTTTGAGGGGTACAATTCTGTGATTTACTGTAATCCCATTCACTGCGAAATGATTACCTCCAGAAGCTTAGCTAACACCTCTGTCATGTCACATAATTACTATTTCTTTTTCTGTGGTGAGAACATTTAAAATCTACTCTCTTAGCAACTTTCAAGTGTATAATTTAGTATTACTAACTATAAACACTATGCTGTACATTAGATTTTCAGAACTTATTCATCTGTAACTGGAAATTCGCGCCCTTTGACCAACATGTCGCTTCCCCGAAACCCTAGTCCCCAACAATGACCATTCTACTCTCTTTCTGAGTTTGGCTTTTTCCCCCACATATATTTGTATCATGTAGTATTTGTCTTTCTTTGGTCCATTTTACTTAGCATAATGTGCTCAATGTCCACACATGTTGCAAATGTCAGGATTTCCTTCTTTTTCCTGGCCAAATAATATTCATATGTCTACACTCACACACACACACACACACACACACACACACACACCTCTTTTTCTTTATCCATTAATCTGTGGGTAGACAATGAGATCATTTGACTATTTTCATTTCTTGGGTATTTTGAATAATGCTACTATGGCAGCGGAAGTGCAGCTAACTATTTGACATACTATTTTCACTTCCTTGGTGTATATACCCAGAAGTGGAATTGTTGCACCACATGGTAGCTCTATTGTTAGGACATTTTTAGGAAAACCCAACTGTTTTTTCTTTCATAATGGCTGCATGGATTCCCTTTTCTCCGTATCCTCAATAACAGTTATCACCTCTTGTCTTTTTGATGATAGCCATTCAGCAGGCAGGAGTTGCTATGTCCTTGTTGTTTAGATTTACATTTCTCTGATGATTTCTGATGACAAGCATGTTTTTCATATACCTGTTGGCCATTTGTATGTTTTTTTGGAAAAATGCCTATTCAGTTTCTTTGCCCATTTTTAAAATTGGGCTGATTTTTTTGTTGCTATTGAGTTATATGAGTTCTTTATCTGTTTTGGATATTAACTCTTTATTAGATATTTAATTTGAAAATATCTTCTTCTGTTACACAGGATGCCTTTTCATTCTGATGATTATTTTTCTACTGTGCAGAAGCTTTTCAGTTGGGGTCCTCTCACTTGCTAATTTTTGTTTTTGTTGTTTGTACTTTAGGAGTCATATCCAAAGCACTATTGCCAAGACCAATGTCAAGGAGCTTTCTTTCTACATTTTATTCTAGGAGTTTTATGATTTTAGGTCTTTGTTTAAGTCTTTAATCTATTTCAAGTTCATTTTTGTAAGTGGTGAGTAGTTAGTAGTTATGTATTTCAACTCTTATATTTTCCATGGAGAACCAGATGTATAACACTGTTAAATTGAATGGGTTTTGGATCAAAGAATGTTTTGGAGTCAAAGTAACTAGATTTCCCAATGTGTTAAGTAGCAAGTTAACTTATCTAAACCTCTCCATTGTCTGGTTCTCTTCCAACATACCATTTATCTTGAATTCTTTGGAAGTAGTGTGGATTATAATTTATCAGGAATGATTTAGATGTCTTCCTGTCCAGAGACATAAAGATTGATTTGATAATACTCCCTAAGGCCTTTTTGCTTTAGAGTAAATGCTCTTTATCATCCTAAGCTTCTTATTCTGACTAATGTTTGAACTTGATCCTGTGGATTCCCCAGAACAATTCATGATATTATTTCCATAGTTGATATTGTTGGGATTTTTTTTCTATGATTCAGACTGTATTCTTTCTTTAACTTAATATGTTCTTTTCACTCTGCTATTTTGACTTTTACCATCACAGTTTTCCTTTTTATTTCCAGAGTTTATAGACTGTCACCAGACTTTCCTTTATGTCCTCTTGCCAAGTCATTCATACTTTGCTCTTCTAATCTTCTGTTTTAACAGGCTTCCTGTTACTTATATCTCTGATGTTATACCCTCAATTTGTTCCAGATTTTCTGGTAGAGATTCCCTTCCACCAGAAGCAGTCCAGGTGCAGGCACGTGAGAACTGAATAGAGAAAAACACTTGCACCTATTTTCACTGTGATGTTTTTCCATCTGCTGTTCAAAGCGGTACTTCCACCTGGGCTACTGTTTTGCAGCGCAGACTCACCTGGATGGTCACAGCTATCTAGCCTCAGCTCCATTCCAGCAGGTCCTTCTCAGGCTTTTTTTTTTCTTCATGTTTCTTTCTTCCCCGTGGATGTCTGTGTTTTCATTTATTCTCCCCCAGTGTATCAGCTGGCCTTTTCCCAACTTGATTCTCATTTTGTTATTTGATCCCAAGATCTGTAACTCCTCTCAGGCCATCTGTATTATTTCTGTATCTTTGCTGATGTTTTGCAACATTCCCCAGCTCACTGTCATCTGCAGATTTCATTAGCATGCTGTTTACTGCGTTCTGAGGATCATTAATAAAGACGAACCAACAGAGGAGAGGACCTTGCATGGACATCTGTGGAATTTCACTAGACTGCCCCCCACAGTTTGATGGCCATTATTTTATTTCACTTTTGAGGGCTTTTTGGCCACTTTTTTCCATGCAGTTCTCTCTCTGAGCACCCTGTTCTTATATTCAAGTAGTTATATAATGTGTGCTTTCCTGTACCAGTTCTTCATTGTCTAAATGGTTCATCAGGTTTGTCTGACAGCATGCATCCTTTATTAAATCCAAGTTTTATTGATAGTTTCCATTATCCTCTGGATTAGGTAAGCTTTTTATAGTAGTGTAAATGCCCACCCTGCCTTCTCCCCAATTTATTACTGTTTTAAAACCTTGAGTGCATGTGGTAAGCCAAGAAGATGACTTGTAGGTATGTGCACTCAAGGAGTTAGGAACAGTCTTTTGATTGAAATGTTCAGCAGTTGTCTCTGATTTGGAACGACAGTGACAATTTGCATCTAACATATTGTAAAATCAAATAAGCAGATTTTTATTTATTATTTTTTTAGAATATCTATAAGGTATTTTTTTAGATTTCATTTATTTTTAGAGAAAGAGGGGGAGAAAGAGAGAGAAACATCAATGTGTGGTTGCCTCTTGTGCACCCTCTACTTGGGACCTGGCTCGCACCCAGGCATGTGCCTTGACTAGGAATCGAACTGGCGACCCCTTATTGTGCAGGATGGTGCTCAATCCAATGAGCTACACCAGCCAGGGCAAATGAATAAATTTTAATACTGAGTAAGAACCAGAGCTCTATTTAGAGAACTTGTATGCTGTGCCTGCATTGTGATATGATGTGCTATACATCTGTCTGTGATTATAACCACCTTGAAGGGCAAGTGTTTTCAGCTACACTACTAGCCCACAGGGTGTATTCATGAGAATTAGAGAACGGTGTCCCCTCCAGAAGGACACAGCCTTTGCCGGGGCACACAGCCAGGACAGTGGAGCACAGGCTGGGGTTAAGGCCCCTTATTTGAGGCACAACCTGGCCCCAAATATACATGGATGCCCTGGGATTTTTTTTTCCATTTAGTAATGGAGAGGAGTAAGACTCCTGTAAGACTTAGATTTTGAGTCAAAGCTGATACATTGTCACCCATGCCTTCAGGAAGAATACATACATATCAACTTCTATTTCTGTAATTGTATGTTAATTCAAACAATATTTTGTACCTTTGTTTACAAAAGAAGGATATAATTTAGTATGTAGCCTTTTTTAAAAAAAAGATATATTCTCACCCAAGGACATGCTTTGATTTTTAGAGAGAGAGGGAAAGGGAGAGAGACAAGGAGGGAAATATTGATGTGAGAGAAACGTCAATCAGTTGCCTCCCATAAATGCCCCAACTGGGAACCAAAATTGCAACCCAGACATGTGCCCTGACCAGGAATCAAACCTATGAACTTTTGGTGTATGGGACAACACTCCAACCAATTGAGCCACACCAACCAGGGCATAATTTAGTATATTATAACCTTTTATTCCAGCCTTCGGCTATGATTTTTTTGCTTTAATCTTTAAATATGTTGTTGTTGTGATCATTCTCTATTACAGAATCCAGAATGTGTCATGGAGGAGTTGTTATATTCCTCTGGCTCCCAGATTCTTTTCACTGTGTTCACAGACTAGCCCAACTATGTTACCTGCTCCCTGTTTGCCTGTTTGTCTGGGCAACACTATATAAGCCACACTTTCATAGTGTTAAATACTGATCAGTTCAGTCACATGCCACTTAAGCATAGAGATATGACTTAACAAGGAGTGTTTTGAATCCTTTTGCTCTCTGAGCCAAATTACTGGATGCATTTATAAAAGGGTAGAAGTTGTGGGAATTGGAATGTGTATGCACACACATACACATATACATACATACATTTATATGTGGATAATATATATTTCTATAAAGCCAATATAGTACAAAGAGAAGTATTTACCAAAGAACCATATTTAACTTTTTCTCCTTTCCTTTTCTTGCTATTCTCATTTTCCTTGAACACTGCTTTTATATAAATCTATTTTCCACTTTAGTTATAGAGCTTTTTCTTGTTGAACAACAGAGCTTCCTTGCTCAGCAACTTGACATTTAGGTAAATGGAAAGAAAATGGATATAGGAGTTGCATGTTCATAATGCCACTTTGCCACCCTGAAATCTATGCAGATAATCTACTTGGAAGGCTTGGAGCCCTAGTGGAATACACAGCCATGTATGTATGGTGCATTGATTTACAGCACCTGCTACAGCTGCACGGATCTTGGCAGGCATTTTCTCTGCTGCCAAACGCTGTTGCAATCGCTGGGCAAATGTAGATGGAGGTCACATTTACTGGACATGTTTATAATCTTCAGAGGGATCTAAGCTATTGAGGGCTAATTTCCCAAAGATCAATGGTAAGGGAGAATTTCAGAGGTTATCCTCCTGATCCAATTTCCTGTGTCCTAATGAGATGGCTGAGTCCTGCTTGGAATCTTTCTGGTTAGAAGCTCCTCTGAGAGTCAATAAAGAGTATGACATTCATAAATCTAAATGAGAGGTGACTTGGCTGCCAACACGGTGACTCATGCCACAAGCGGAGCCTTTTCCCTGCCCCCAGCAGGGTGTGTTGCCCATGGCCGACCTGAGACAAGGTCAGTCTTGAAGCAAAAGACTTGAGAGGACTTGGCCCCTTCGGTTGGATTCAAAGGATTCTTTTGCTGTAGTTAGTTGCACTATTTTTTCACCTTTTTCTATTCATTTTAATTACAGTTTAAACCAACAAGTAATTTAAGTGATTATTATATATTTTCCAACTAATTTATAAGAAAGACATATTTACTAACCATTATCATATATGATAAGTGTTGCAATATAGAGCTGAACAAAGTACAGTAAAAGATTATAATAATAATATGTAATATTTACTGCTTACTCTATGTCAGGCAAGGCATTACACTAATAAGCACGTCACATCCATTATTTTCTTTAATGCTAGGAACATACTCATGAGTTAGGTACTATTATTAATTTCCTATGTTAACGAAATTCTTTCTTAACTCCATCTACCCCTCCAGCTGTCACGATTTCTTTCTTCCCTTTTTTAGCTAAACTTCATAAAAGATATTGCATACAATGATCACCTCTACTTTATCTCCCTTGTGTTCTTCAACCCATTCAGGCTGGCTCCTGCCATTACTGCTGAAAGGAAATCAGTAAACAGGGTCACCAATTCACACCATAGTGTCAAATACAGTCTCTTTATTCCACTGGATTTCCCAGTAGCTTTTACCCCAATGAACCACTTCCTCCTGGAAACTCTGTCCTCTCCTATTTCTCATCTTAGTCTATCTGGGCCACTCTAACAGAATACCACAGACTAGATGGTTGATGAAAAACGAAAATTGATTTCTCACAGTGCTGGAGGCTGGAAGTCCAAGATCAGGGTCAGGTGTGCCTGATGGAGGGTTCTCTCCCTGGCAAGGATTTCTTGTTGCGGCCTCACATGACGAAAGGGGCTAGGGATTTGTGCAAGGTCTCTTTTATAAAACCACTAATCCCATTCGTGAGAGCCCCGCCCGCATATCCCAAGCACCTCTCAAAGGCCCCACCTCCTACCACCATCACGTTAGGTATTACAGTTTCAACATATGAATTGTGAGAGAACACCGACTCTCAGACCAGATCATGAACACTTACTGTACCATATTCTCCTAGGTTTCCTCTGAAATTATTAGCTGCCCCTTGCCATGTGATGGCACCTCTTTCTCTGCTTAATTTCTCGTCACTGGTACATTTTAGTTTGAATTTTGATCCTCTTTCCCTCCTGCCCCTTGCCATGGGTTCCAAACCTTATTAGTATCACATTCTTTTTGGCAGTTTGAGGAAGTCTGTAGGTTCATGTTTTTAAATGTGTAAAATACCCCTGATATTTCAAGGGATTTCAACTTATCTCAAACACGACTCTTCTTTTCCATCCCCAATTTTGTTTTTCTCCAGTCTTTCCTATCGTGAATCTAATTGTTTCAGAAAACTGAAAGTTATCTGTGATTCCTCACTTATCCTCACATACAGATCTTACCTATCCATGAGTACATTTCAGCTACTCTTCCTCCATATAATCCTAAATCTTTCCACTTTTCCCAGTTACCACCCTGCCATCATCCCGCGGGTGGTCTGTAATGAAAGTTCAGTGAGCAGGTGAAGGTTTGGAACGGGGAGATAATGAGGCAGAGAGAATCATGAGGATGCTCTTATAATACACTGGGACAGACTGAACCAGAGCAGACAGTCTTAATTGAAAGAGAAGAGAATCAATTTAAAAGACCACTGCCCATAGTGGAAAATACAGAGTTACGAATGCCTGTTTGTGTGACTTGAGATTCCTTGAAATTATCTCCAGAAAGTTTCTGTTTCTTTAATATAGCCTTTTGATCAACATTCCATGAAGTCCTTTGGGGACCCTAAATCACATTCTTGGGATTTAGGGGTAGGGATGGGAACAAAACCAGCAGGCGGACACCTTCCTAGATTCTGTTGACAGTGAAACAGCTTAGGGACTGGACGAGCGCAACAGACTGGTAAGAACCAGACAGTTTGACTAAGTGGCTGCTGGAAGAGTTCAGTAAGGGTCTTCTCCAGCCCTTCCTCACCTCTGCACCAAGCAAAGCTAGATTTGACCAGTTAACTTCTCTCATATCTTGTATTCTCAGTTTTTTAATCTTGTTTGTTTGTTTATTTGTTTTGGGCTGCCTCTGCTTCCTGGTTAACTGTGAATAATCCCTATCATTCTATGCAAGCAAAACCCCATATTACATAATGCATTTTTCTGCCTTATGGCATGTGCCCTCCACATCAGTGATGACTCCAGAAAGCCAAGGCAGGTGGTGGTTTCTTGCTTTCACAAGCTTACTCTCTCTTAGCTTTGGGCGTGCTGGCCTCCCCAGTGTCAGTATGGGGCTGCAGTAACTGGAAAGAAACAACAGAAATATGAAGAAAGGGCACTGTGAAAATCATTTCCCACACTGATTTGTATTGAAGCTGCTTTCAGTCTGAGTCATGGAAAATAATAGTGATTAGGATGGCGCGGTACATTGCATTCAGTGACAGTTAATTCTCTTATTAACTTCACAGTAATATTTTGTTCATTTCTCAGGTCGAAGGGATTGTGTTGTAGTTCCTGTTCATTGGGAAAGTTGGAAAATAGCTGTAGCAAGAAAAGAGTTCCAGATTGAAATGCATTCGAGGCTGATTCTCCCCTAGCTCCCCCCGCCGGAGATACACAGTTGCCTCTTGTACTTCATCCTTGCTTTGAGTTTGGGTATCCATTCTTTGAGGCCTCATCATCTTCCCTTCAGAGGGTTTCCTTTTCACCTGAGCGGTCATCAGTCAGGGAGAAGTCAGTGGGGTGGTTCAGCTGTGCGGTGCATTTCATTGCCAAGTGGAGACAGAGCACTGCTCGGGCCCCGTGAACTGGAGCAGGCTACAAAGCACTTCTGGCCATGAGCCAGAGAGGTGATCCCTGCTCCAGGAAAAAAAAAAAGCACAGTGACTCTGAGCTTGCGGCTCCCCATCCCTTTGCTGAGCTGATTCATACAGCAGCATTGACATTGAGTCTCAGGAGAACTGTTCGCTTCCCAGGCCAGCTAAAAATATCCAGATTCACATTTATAATGCCAGGAGCTGATAAATTTGCTGGGGAAATGCAAGCAATGTCATGTTGTGCTAGGAACCCTGTTCTGATAAATTGATGAGGGGAAAGAAATTGCCTGGCAGGCCACAGACCCACGCTGCCCTTTCCGCTGGGATGGCAAGCAAGCAGAGTGTGTTTTCCTTGCCAGCAAAGTCCCCTTTTCAAGCCTAGTAGGTGGCAGAAGAATGCATTAGATTTAAAAAGGAATATAGAAGGCAGACAGCATCTTTTTGATCAAAAGCGTGACATGACATAAAACCAAATCTTATCTTCTGTAAAATATTTTTGTGTTGCTGTTAAGAAAAGAGTTTTCTTTTAAAATACTCTTTTTGTCAAGATAAAAATTCCAGTTAAATAGCCCTGCATTTCTGTGGTGACCTGTCATTCACCCAGGAGTTATTAATTTTAGGATTCAATAAGAAGCAGACTGTATATACATTTTTGTTTGGGGTTCCAGAATCTAAGCTTTTGTTACACTCTGCTGCTAATATGCTTTTTTTCTTTTTAGTGAGTCAACAGATTTTTAGAAAGAGTGCCACATAATGTTCCCACCATACCAACTGGCCCGAAATGATTTGACATGGGCTTCAACTTTAATTTAGTTAACATTCCTTGAGTACCTACCAGAAGTCAAGTGTCATAATTGACATTTTCTAAAGTGAGGAAGGTGTAGTGTGCTAATAATGGGACAGACATACATGTAATGAACTCATTATAAATCAAATCATAAATATAATAGTCAGCACATGAGCAATTACTATGAAAATGAACACAGGAAGTACTTCTGCTGGGAGAACACCAGGAAGGCTTCATAGAAGGTGCAGAATTTGTGCTCGGGACAGCACATCCCAATGAATGAGTGCTGCCTAGTGGGGGCGGAGTATTTCTGGCTGATAGAACCACATGGCGGTGAGTAAGGAAAAGAACTCTCTGAATCTGGGACCCAATAAGACTATTTAAAGAGCTTAAATAATCTTTTTTTTTCAGCGTTTTTTTTTCTTTTTGCTTTGCCAAACAACTTGCAAACAACTGCTAAATTGGCTATAATTATTTTAGATCATTAACTCTGAAAATTCCTGTTTGTATGATTTCCTACGTAGGCCTTGTACCCATTATGAGCTGGAATCTAAGGAACAGGTGGAGGGTGCAAGCCTGGAGGTTTGTCAGACATTTGACCCAGACTGAAAAATGTCATGATAGTCCTCACTAATGAAACCTGGTGGACTTAAGTCCGAGTATGATGTTCTATATGTTGTCATCTGTTGACTTATGAAGTTTTGAAGTGAAAAAACCAGGATAACCACTGCCTTCTTGAATGAAGAATAAAGGCTAGAATTTTAATTTTATGTTGCATTTTATGGGTTTGAAAATGTTTGTCTTTAATTCTCTGGTCTTACCTCTTAACCTGCTTTCTTTGAGATCAGGCAGTATTTTATAGGTTTGAAGCTTCAATTTCAATAACAAAAATCCATAGAGAACAAAAAGAATTTATATTTTGTGATTGAATAGAAAATGCAATATATGAAGATTTTTGTGAAATTAAAAAAAATAATGTAGCATAGGTATGCATGTTGAAGTGCTTAGAAGAAGTAGAAAAATATATTTTATTTTGAAATGTGTCAATAAGTACAATGGGTTAATGGATGGACAGGTGGGCGGATATGTTATCAAACAAACATGGTAAAATGTTAATGGTAGACTCAAGATTTGTGAGCATGGATATTGATTACAAAATTATTTTATCTTTGTGGAATGTTTGAAATTTTTATAATATAATATGGTGGGAAAAGGTCAGGTAGCATAGACCAAAATTGGTGGCAGTGTTTAGATAAAATTTATGACATACTTAAAATGAAGAGAAATTCCTCTGACTTATCAAAACATAGACACAAAGACATAGCTGTGTCCATGAGCCAAAGATACACAGTCTTTAGTCATCATTAGCTTGTGAGTCTATCTGATTAGAGAAAAGAGCATTCTAGGAAAAAGAGGGCCAGATCTTTAGTCCACTCAGCAGTACAAAAATAGATTTTGGAGTTACTTTCTGTATATAAAAGGCCTAAATTCTTCAAAAGTAAGGTGAGTTTTGTCTTCTCAGTCATTTCAACGTATCCTGAACAATTCACATATTCCAGCCTTAGAACTGAGACTGCAGGGAGGAAGTAATTCAGGTCTTCTAACATCAAGAAGTAAGGTGATACGATAATGTGAGTGGGGGTATTATAAAGTGCTGTGAGCCACTGAGTGTATTAGTTCTTTGACCTTGGAATCTTGGCCAAGTTACTTAACTTTGTTCCTCAGTATTTTTATCTATAGAGTCTGGCTAATAATTGTTAACCCATTGCCTTTTAAATAGCAAGTCCTAATGAAAGGTAAGTAATATCTTTAGTTTAGAGAGAGAGACCAAGTTGGTGGTGCTAGTGGTGCTGGAGAACCCAACCCAAACATTAGTCCATAAATAACCATAAGAGTTGGTGACACATATCTTGCTTTCTACCCCCACCCTGTTGTTGCCATAACATAATTACAAAACCACCATCATGGAAATGAAACAGACCTTGTCATGGATTAGGGACAGAGCCTCCTTTCCCACTCTCATTTATTTCTTTATTTTTAAAAAAGATTTTATTTATTTATCTTTAGAGGGGAAGGGAAGGAGAGAGGGAGAGAAATATCAGTGTATGGTTGCTTCTCATGCATCCCCTGCTGGGAACTGGCCAGCAACCCAGGTATGTGCTCTGACTGGGAATCAAACCACGATCCTTTGGTTTGCAGGCCCCTGCTCAGTCCACTGAGCTACACCAGCCAGGGCCCCACCCTCATTTAGAGATGAGGAGACCAAAGTGACCGAGACAACTGATTTGCCAAGAGAGGAGCACATGAGGTGATAAAGCTTTTTACTGTAGAGGGAAGTTGAAGAAGGGTTATATTCTTTCAGAAATATATTTTAGGATTTCTTGGAGAAAATACTTAAAATATTTTTATGTTGTTAGAACAAAATGTGTTCAGGAGAACTTAAATGCAGTACGTGCAGCCAGTGGATCCCCTGGTAGCATTTGTTGAAGTGCATTGTCCCAAACCTCTCTTGCCCACTTGGCTGTGCGGCATGGTTACACCTTGCTATGTAGGTGACTGCTCCATTGATTAAATCACGTTTAATTACTTTAACTATAGGTTGATATGTATAAGCTGTAGAATCTCTGTCTTTTGGCCCTATGCATAGTTAGAGGTGGCAAAGATTGCTTCCCTCTTTGTGAAAATGGAATAAGTATTCTGATAACTTCTCTATGTGTGTATCTTATTGGGTTTGTGGGGCAATGCACATTTTCCTTGACAGGATAGAAATTGCCTCTACAGATTTGCCATCTCACAACTTTGTTTTTTTTTAAGTGTTTTTAAAATTTAATTATTGTTCAAGTACAGTTTTCTGTTTTTTACTCCAATCCCAGCCCCCCCCATGCTCCCCACCTCCCTCCCATTTCCCCCACCTCCCTCCCATTTCCACCCCCCTTAGTTGTTGTCCATGTGTCCTTTATACTTGTTCCTGTAAATTCTTCCCCTTTTTCTTCTGAAATTCCCTCCCCTCTCCCCTCTGGTCACTGTCCCCTTGTTCTCTATTTCAGTGTCTTTGTTTTTATTTTGCTTGATTCTTTGTTTTGTTGTTTAGCTTCCTGTTAAAGGTGAGATCATATGGTATTTGTTTTTCAACACTTGGCTTGATTAACAACTTTGAATTAAAGTCTCTGGGTGACCTAAGTATTGGAGCCAATGGCCTGCATTGACTTTGAACTTAAGTGCTTTGACCGGAAGGCTCAGATCAGAGGTAAAATGGAGTTTCTCAATACTAGGGGAGGGTATTTCTTATCACAGAGGAGAGGGAAAGGTGAGTAAGAGAAACGGGGAGAGGATTGGGAAAGAAAAAGAGAAGAGGAAAAAGAGAAAATGAATGTGATCCAAAGAAGAAAAAAGATGAATACAAACTGCTGATTAGATTTTTGTAGAGAAATTTGTTATTCGGCCGTTAATACTACCAAATTTTATAAAAGTAATTGTCATAATGTAAGGGGTTAAATAAAATTAAAGTAAAATGTGTCAGATGAAAGTCAATGAAAGAAATAGGCTCTCCCTCAAGCAACAATGCAGAGTACTGAGAAAGACTAAAGGACGTTTTATGTATGCAGTTCAAATCCTTATACACTCCCATTGAGAAGCTGGTATAAGCAGAAGAATGAATACACGTGCCTCCAAGTTGTACACTGGAAAACATGCTAGAGCCCATTTTCTGAAAGAGAGGAAAGGGAGGAAAAATGGTCAGAACCATGCTGTACTTGGGGGTTTATAGGTTTTTGCTCTGGTGAGCAGACTAAAATGCACTACTGATTAACAAGCTAGGTCTTATGAGAGGTGGGGACAGAGGTGCCACATACTGAGTAATCTGGGCTGCCTGTGCTTTGGAGAGAATGGAATCACACCACTAAGTCAGGGGGCCCTTGTAATTTGGGGGAGTGAGTGATTTCTCTTATTGTTTGCTGTTCATTCCCAGCCTCAAATTGTAAGGAAGTAGGCAGTGCTTTCGAGGATTTTTTACTTAACCCCTAGGAAAATCTAGTTCCATCTTTTGCAATATTCATCATTTCTCTGATGACGGAAATAACATTCTTTAAATAACTGAATGAGCTGTTAAAATGACCTGCCACTGAGAATCAGTGTTGACAAAGCATAGCCTAATGTGAATGTGTAAGTGCAGGGTTACTTAACAACTGAGGAGAGGAAGAAGCAGGAGCTAGTTTTTGGTAGAAATCTTCTATGTGTCAGGCTCTGTGCTGTACATGCATTACTTAATTTCATCCTCACAACAGGTCTGGGTTTTGAGCTCAGATCTGTATGACTGAGGTCCCTGTTCTTTTTCTATTATATCAGCTGTGGGCCTTCTGGCTCAGGACTTTTCAACCATGAGGTGGATAATGATGTAAAAGAGGCTGCAGTTCAAACCAGTATACTGTCCCTGTGTTAGCTGCTGTGATGGAAACAGTCAGCTAAAATGACATTTGGAGAGTAGGCATAAATTCTGATTATTCGGTCTCCTGATGAGAACTTGACAAATCGTATTAGTTCCCTTGCAGGGCATTTGGTCCTGTTTAAAATGTTTACTGAGACATTTGGCCCATGCTAAGAGGTCCTTGATCGTGTGCCATGACAGTTAGGCTACCAAGGAAGAAGGCAATACAGCCTCAACACACTTACTGGACCAGTAACACGTGGTGGTGTTTTTGAGGTTTAATCCTGTGAACCAGGAAGATAAATAGAGGTTATGAGCTATTGGAACCCAGAGATGTTTTCTAAGTTTGGATATTTTGTGACAAGACTAATATCAAAGAGCGTTTGGCATAGATCAAATATGTTCACGGACTTCTCTGACAGGTCGGAATTTCAAGGGCCTTTTGCTATGGGCCAGTTGTCTCAATAGACACATCTGTCTAGTAGCCCGTTGCTGGACAGCACAGGTCCACACTAGGAAAAGTAAGTATTGCTCCGTGCTTAGTGAATCTACTTTCATTCATACACTTGGTGTCCATTCCCTCTATGCCATTACCTCGTCTACTCATTTGTAGAGGGCAGCACTCCATTTCCTTAGCATCGGAGAGCATGAGGGGTCCAGAGGGAAGTGAATGTGTGCATTGATTATCTCAGAGAGGACTTCTGTATGGCACTAAGTTGAAAGGAAGTAACTGCCTTCTCTATTTCAGGAAGATTCAAGCATTATCGTCTCATTCATTCAGTGTAATACCTGTGTAAATGCAATGGAGATGACTATATGTATAG
Source organism: Artibeus jamaicensis (assembly GCF_021234435.1). Taxonomy (NCBI): domain Eukaryota; kingdom Metazoa; phylum Chordata; class Mammalia; order Chiroptera; family Phyllostomidae; genus Artibeus; species Artibeus jamaicensis. Next base: position 12,940,087 of record NW_026522056.1, on the reverse strand, counting down.
AGAGAATCTCTGTCCCCTTTTATATATAAGTATGTATGTACATATATATAGCACATGTATTTTATTATATACATCTTATGGACATATATCTTATCATATATATACATGGGTGGGCAAAATATGTTTACAATTTTTATATGGAAAATACCATAATTAATAAATCATATGAGAATAAACTCTGTGTTTCATGTACTTACAACTGTAAACCTCCTTTTGCCCGCCCCGTATACCCCTAATAAGTATATGTGGAATTGGCTCACATCCCAGAGCACAATACACCGAAACTTGTGATTAAAGATAGTAGGTAAATGAAATGAACTTCCAGTAAAGACCTGTTTTTATTTTTAAACAGAATTAAAAGACCAAAATTAGAACAGAATGTAAGAAAGAATAGGAATACAGCTGCACATGAAAGAGCAATGTCGGTAATATTTTCCTACTTCCTAGCCTTCTGTAACTTAAAGGGGAAAATAACTATGACCTTCAGGCACATGCCTTATCACTATAGACCTCAGATCTCCCTATTCTGTTTTGCCTGCTGTGATTCTGTTACATTTTTAAACTTATCATACATCACTGGCTCATGAGAAACAGAGACTGTGGCCTTGACTAAGGAGAGAGAGGCAGGTGTAGGGCTTCGAGGATGCATCCTAAGCAGAGAATATAGCGACCAGGCTATGCTGTTGCTTTGCATGGAGACAGAGTTTCGCATGGCAGGAAGCTTCTTAAGGTGGTCACTGGAGCCGTTTGTCTTGGTGGGAGTGTGTGCAGGGGAGGGATGTGAGTCTCAGCCTGGGAAAATATGCTTTATCAATATATATGTGAAGTCTTTGAAGTTCTACTACAGTCTGATGCACAAATTAGGAGAATTTAGTAAAAAATTCAGGTTATTTCTTGTATACCAATGATGCAATCAAGTTCTTATTAATTTTTTAACTCCTGGATTCATTCATCAAGATTCCTTTATGGAGCTAAGCAAACAGAACTAGCAGGCCTGTCATTTGGATTTATCATGATTGTGGATTTTTAGTTCCCTACAACAAAAATAACCTGTAGAATAATAGACTTTCAGTCAAGCAGACACGATTGGAAGCTGGATGCCGTTACTTAGGTATTCTGGGATTTTAGGAAATTGCTCCGTCTCTCTGAATCTTACTTTGTTTACATCAGTTAAAAGTAAACACCATCTCACAGCCTTACTGTGGGAAGGGAATAAAGGCATTTATCTAATTTGTCTGGGACAGGGACTAGCAAATACTGATTGCCCAATAAATACTCAATAAATGCCTGAAAAAGTATCTCTGTGCTTTATCCCTCTAAGAACTTCTTGTTTGTACTTTTTATGTATCACTGTGATTTCCACTAAGTTCTGTCTATAGGTTGAACTTAAGTTAAAAGTCTTTATCCTCCTCTTCATTTTGTATTGATTAATATAATTAATCTGATTAGAAATAGAAAACCGAGTCAAATTTTCTGAAAAGCCATTAAATCAAGTATTAAGTACTTACTCTATTCCAGTGTTGGGCTCAGGGAATACAATTAATTATTATTATTGCTATTGTCTTAAAGGAGTCTTCTATTAGTCTCATCTGTGGAAGTTAGTAGGCAATGTGAAGTCAGCCTTGTATTGCTGAATGGGGAGAGGCTCAGAATCCCAGAGAACATAGGATTAGCCCCTGGCCCCATCTTGATGGGTCAGCGAATAACCCCAGGTACCATGTTCAGTGGCAACAATTCCAGTAGTGATAGTTAATATACGCAATCTCATCCAGATCAATTCACAATTATCTTGAAGCTTTTTTGAAATATTGAGAATAGCCTGATGACGCCCGTGACTGATACTTCAAAAAGTCCAGCAATGCAGAGATTCCAGATGGGCAGCTACCATTTTAGAATATGCGTGCCCCAGGCTTTGTGAAGGGAGAGTGGGCAGGGAGAACAACATAATTAGATTTTCCTTAGAAGCAGAACTGCAAGGGCAGTGTTGCAAACTAATTCAAATGAAAAATCATGGGAGATGTAAAGTAAAGCAGGACTGGGGATGATGAGGAAGAGGTGGAGTCAGTGGGATTACTAATGGCATGCTACATCGAGGGTGTCAAAGAGAAGAAATGTGTACTGTTCTGATTCATTCATTCTCATTGTCTATTTTAACACTTGTGGGGTTGTGGTGGATTTATTCCCGGCTATTTTTTAGGAGGCTGGGGTTCTTCCCTCACAGTTGCTGAAGCTATGAAAACAAATGTGTTCACCATGGGAACGAATGAGTTCTCAAGATGAGAAAGAGGAGGACTTAGAATGAGACACTCAGGCATATCATGCTAAAGACCAGTTTACAGAACATATCCATTTTCTTCTAAACCAGCTCTTCTAGGGTATTGGGTTGCTGCAGCCTTTGGACAGCTGCGGATATAGAGAGCTCTTCCCTCTGATAGAGCATCAAACCCTGGGATTTATTTCGTTCTCTTCTGCATCACGTTAGACTCCAGAATAATTAGCTTTATTTTATCCATATCTTTCATATCCTTGAGAATATTCAATAATGATTTTGGTTTCTAGTCTAGAGAGTTACTTTTGGTAGCTCATTCACCGCCAATGAAGTAATAACTTTCAGAGTGCTATACTCAAACTCGATTGATGATCAAAGCCTGTTCAGGGAAGGAGCTCAACCCTAAATATCTGGAAACTCATTTTTCCCTCTGCCACTCCCTAGGCAGGAGAGTATACCTAAAATCACACTGGTACACTTTTATAATAAGATTTAATAAACATAAGAAAAGGGTGGTTCTCTCCTCTCTACAGGCAGTTGTAACTTGTACTCCTATTCCTACTCTTTAGTCTTTGGTTTGCTTTAGCTATTTCTAGTCAGTAGGTAAGCAATACTATGAGTCTCAGTGAAATTTGAGAGATGACTTTCAGTCCTTGGAATTTTCTTATAGTTTCAAGAAGCAAGACTTGAGAGGATGGTTTGAATTAAAAAGTTTGTGTAGGTTTAAATGAAAAGTAACATGATGTACTCAGAGTAGCAGAGTCTATCTAGTACATTTAAATTGGTTGAGACATGCATACTTCACTTTGGAAATCACTGTCAATCAAAGCAATAGAGCAAAAAGCACTGCTATTCTCTTGTTCTTTTCTGAAGGGTTCAGAAGACTGGAGGGGACTCCAAATCACTGTAGGGAGAACGTATTAGATCCTAGAAAAAAATGCAAAGAAATGCATCTTTGTGCATATTGATTCTTGAAATTTTACCTGCATTTAAAGCTGCTTGTTCAAGAAGTTTGTTCACATGACTATGTCTTGCTCTACATGGTATTAAGAAGATACAGGTGTAGTTAACTAATAAATGAATTCATTGTTGTCCCTCCATTTAAGCAATTACCTGGAACATGTGCTTGTACTTGGGGAGAGGGGTAGAAGGGGACTAAGTGGTAATGGAAAAAAATACAATAAAGATTAAATAAAAATAAAATAAAATTTAAAATAGAGGCATAAACATAAACATGTATCTCACTTACTTGCAAAATAGTTTCTGTAGGCTATGAATAGTCTAGAAGAAAGATAAAGTCTTTTACTACTTCTTCAAAGATAATGAAAAATATATATGGATAGGAATGCATCAGAATTACAAATTGATTTATTCAGGATGCCATGGTTGGGAGCATGAGCGTGGGGGCTTTGGTCCTTCCATTTAATACCTGTGTGACCTCGGGCCAATTATGTGACTTCTGTGAGCCTTCCTTTTCTCATTCATTCAATGAAAAGAATAATGGTAACTGCCTCTAAAGCTGGAGCGAGCATGAATGAGACAATGCACAACAAAGAATGAGAGGAGTGAGACACAGTGTGCACTGGCTTCACTAGGAACATTTCTTCCTTGAACAAAACGAGGGATGCTTTACCGCACCGTGAGAGAACAGCTTGTTTTTCCAACTGTGATTTCAATAGGGTAAAGGAAATGAAACATCAAGGGAGAATTCAGAGCTGGGGGTTTCTAAGATTTAAAAACAATTTCAAGAATGCACACTTTCAGCTGTGCAAGTGGCCAAAACTTTTGATAAGCAAAGTGACCAATCTGGCACATACGTAGCAATACGTAAGTTAGGAAGTGCCACAGGTAAACTTGCTAAAGAAGCCGCCCTTCACTAATATTATATTATGTTTGGATTTAGTTTTTATATATTTTATCCATCTTTGTTTCATTCCAGTGCCACATCATGGCATTACTGAGAGGCACTCAACTTTAGCATGTATTTGTGGAGTGTCTGAATGAAAATCCCAAAGCTGGTTACTGAGTTTTTGAAAGTCATATTCATCATCAGACCACATAGGGATAGCTATCAGAAAGGAAATAAATGACTCCTAATCTTTCAATAATAAGAGTTATTGAATTACCCAAGTTCAGTGAGGAGCCCTTGCTTTGCAACCTTGCAAATTACCCCTATTAGTTAATTAATTAATGTTCCTTATCAAGAGGAACATTAATTGTGGTGCTCAGTGATGGTTTGCAAAATCACTGAAGGGCATGGGAAGAGAGTTGAAGCTTAGAATAATTGACCTACAAGGGACCTTCAAAGTGAGATTTTTGTATTCTCAAGAATTACGTGTGCTGTCACTTAACATTCAATCCAGCCTCTTGTCTAGGGAACCAATTTGGATTAAGGGAAATTTGAAAAATACCCAAGCAATCAATATCTAATTCATTAAGTCCCGTTGCTACCTAGGCCTGCAGAGGGTAAGCCTGCCATTGCTGCCGTTTCTCTTACATCCAGGCACCTTGGGGTAGGAGCCATCTTTTGAACATCAGTTTTCTCCTTGACGCTTGGAAGCTGTAGCTATATTAAAAGAGTTGACATACTAGGCCTAGTGTATTAAAACCTTTTCTAAGACAATTAAGATAACTTTGGGAAGGTTCATTTATATTTAAAGGAGAAAAAAGTATAAATGGACATAAGAAATCATGTAGAGAGTGAAGAAATATAAGAAATAATTTAAAAGCGACTGCTCATTCTTATATTCCCAGTATCTTATTATTTGACTTAGAGGGATGTTCTAGATCTCCAGTTAAATGTGTTTTCTCTTTCCCTACATAAAGAAAAAATGCTGAGATTTACTTGGTTTGGTCTTAATTGAAATGATCGATTTTATTGCCCCAAAACGTCCTGTGGTGGACAACGGTGACACGGAGCTCAGGCTGTGACCAGTGCAGGGTGTGTCGGGAACCAGTCGGCTCCCTAGCAAATAAAGAAGTGCATCCTTGCCTTCTTCCCCTCATGCTGTCACCAACAAAAGGCATCAGCTCAGTTATTTTGATTCACTATTTCAAGTGAAGAGATTGTGCTTTTATATTATTATTATTTTTTTAAATTTCTGTACTTGAACTATCTAAATTTTTAATTTTGAGCTGCCTTAAAACACACTAGTATGCCTCTGGGTACAAGTAAGATATTAATATTTTGTGAGCCAATAAAACCAATTATTATTGTGTAGTCTAAATTAACTTGTGGTATATAAAATACCTTAATATTTACACATGTGTGCTGGCTTTGAAAATTAAAATGAAGTGAGCCAGTGTTCATTTATGCCAGGCAAATGTACATCATTCCTTGTTCCTGAAGAAATTCATTTCACCCTGGAAGGTGTCATACACGGCTCCACCCTTCGGCAAGGTAAAACAATCCTGCTCTTTGGAATTTCACTTTGCAGCCAGCAAATATGGTAAAAATGAAACAATGTTTGCTTCTATTGTACTTTCCATTGTCAGGGACCTCTCTGACAGAGGTCTGTAGCTTAGTAAACCATAGGCTGCCACCAAAACTTGCAAAGTCATTGGTAAAGAGAACTTGGCAGTAGGAGTTGGAGCAAGGACAGCAGGATGTATCCGTTGGGGAGATACCTGGCTTTTCAAACCTCATGACCACCGGACTGAAGTCTGTCATGGTGAAGCACGGGAAAAACAGTTGAAAGGTAGAGAAGGAAGTCTCATCAGCCTGTGCTGCACAGTGAGTGTCAAATGGGCAGCAGATGCCGGTAAGGATTCTACATCATCACATCTAGGAAGACATGAGAAGGTGTCCTGACAGGCAGAGATATGAAGTAGACATAGCTGGAGTCAGGCAAATGAACAATATTAGAGAACTGATTATGAAGAGGAAGGACTCTAACATCTGTTAGATGTTTGTCTAGATATTAGATAGATGTTAGTTTCAGCTGGGTGATTTTCAAGAGCAAAGCTGGACCCTGTTTTTTTCATGACTAGAGGTATAACATCAGACATTGCACTAAGAACTTTAGAGATTATTTTATTTTCCTAAAAGTCTGAAGTTTGTACTAATAGTACATTCATTTAACAGATGAGGAAACCGAGTCACGTGGGAGTTGTTACGTGCCTGGAGTCACACAGGTGATATGGAAGAGAGTAATTATTCCTACCCAAGAGATCCGACTCCAGAGCTCATGGTGATTAACATGACACTCTGCTGGGCAGGTTACAAGCTCCGTCTATGACACATTTGAATAAAGTGGGGCCATAGCTGAGACAGAAAGAAAGATACATAAGACAAAGTATCCATCATTAGAGCCAAACCACAGGTTCAAATTGGGGCCAGTGGTGGAATGACTTGAGCTGAATTTTTGACCATGAGCTTGTCCTCATCTTTTTGGCCACAGACAGAACTGTTGCTAAAGAATAGTGAACAGCCAGGTACCTAATGACCACAAGTATTGGAAAGATAAGGGGAGGGAGAGAAATGCAAATGTAAAGAGAAATTAGGCCAAACACCTGGTAGGTACTTAATAAATATATTTTAGTAAATAAGTGAAACAGTGTTCCGCATTTTTTAAGCAGCTATCATTCTCAAAACCTTTTTTCTGATAAAAGAATATTTATTGTGCATACAGTCTGTGCATTGTGCCAAGGAAGATGTTATTATCTATATTTGGTTGTTCTATTCGGGAGTGGGAGACTTTTATTCTATGCTCTTTCATATTGTTGGGTTTGTTTTTTTTTTTAGTATTTCACCTTTAAAAATACACAATAGGAGAGAAAGATACTTTTTGTTACTTAGCCTGATTCCTGGGCTTTTTCCAACTTATCTACATCTTATCATATAGGAATTTAGGGACCACAGCCACAAAGATCCAGGGGGCTTACTTACCTTTCCTAGACCTGCTTTTGCATCCTGGAGCGATAATCTGCCAAAGCCATTAAAGTTAGAGGCATATTTACCATTGTTCTTACAACTGTCAAGAAAAGATACGCAGGAATTTTATTCAAGGGACTTATCCGGAAGACATTAATTGTCAGCCCAAGTTAAAAAAAAAGACGTTCCATTTTTGAAAGTTGCAGACTACTGGTCTGTAGCTTTATCCCATTGTTTGGAATTATACCTACATGTGTTTGAGATTATTTTCCCTAATATCAATTAGTATGGGTTTCCCCACTGCAATTCACGGCACAGTGTTTCTTAAGAGAATTGCTTATTGAATTTCCACCTTAGAAACCAATTTTGAACTGCATTTTCTTATTGAATATACCTGACACATTCTGGATTTAGTGCAAATAACCTCTGTATATGACATGGAAGTAACACAGATGAGCTATCATTCGTGGAAGAAGATTGAATAAATGATGACATTGAAGGAGATTCATTAGATATTTGAACATAATCGCAGTCTCTGCCAGTTCTCAATGGGTGTTTATAGAGCATGAAATCCTAACTAACATCCACTAAGTCAACTCTGGTTCTGCCCTAATGGACAGGAACAGTGGCACAAATAATCCTAAACCTTGGGAATTCAAATGCCTTTATGCTTGGCTTTTCAATGCTTTCTATTATAATTTTCACAGCACGTTGCTCTTCTAATTATGTTTTGTTTTGGCTAATACTGAAAGTAACTTGTATTTAGTGATCTGGTGATTATAGGTTATCTGATGGAGTGCCAGGAGTGTGTTGGAAAACCACGCCGTGGATGATCCCCAGTACTTTATGCCAAGGAAAGTCAGACAGTGAAAAGCCTCAGAGAAATAGAAATGATCTGACTAGTGGGCAGATGGCTTTAGAATCTCAGCCGCATTAAATTATTTCCCTACTTTCTTCTTTTTCTTTTTTGATGACACAGGAAATAACTCAAAAGAAAAGTAGTCTAAGTACATTTGCTCTAAGACATGGTCATGAGGAGTACTCAGATCTGGGTACCTGAGTTATTGGAGTCAGGAGCAATTTGAGCAATTGGGTGTAGAAGTACCAACAGCCAGGGGGGAAAGCAAGGCAGTGGGTCAAAGTCAAGTAGCAAGGAGAGAGGCCTTGACAAGTAGTTTCTATAGACCCAAGCAAGACACTTGATTAAAGGTTTAGCATGCAACCAGGCAGCCACAATTCCATAAGAACCTGAACACAGGGTGGAGAAGAGGGACTAGCCCGATATTCTGTGCAGTGCTGCAAAATGGCATAAGAAGGGAAACCACCAAGGCAAGGTTTCTCTAGCCAAGAAGTCACCATTGGTGCAGGGCAGCCACTCACCACCCTGGCCACATCAGTCAGAGCCAAGGAGAAAACACTAAAACAGTAATGTCAGCCACTTCTTTGATTGACTACAATGCCAAAAGCACCCAAGTATCGTCTTTAAGACACTACTCATGGTTGTTAAAATAAAACTCCAAACCCTCCAGAAAACATCACTGTGATGAAAATGTTAGGGGAGAATGAAAATGTTTGTACAGCAGGCCCTGAGTCAACCACTTGGAGGCTCAGCTTTCAATTCTAAATTCTTCCCAGGGCTGTGAACAAGATCTAATCCCTGGGTTCTTTCAAAACTCTTTAAAACACTGGCCAATGGAGTATCACATTCCCTCCCTTTTGTTGGTTTCCTCTGGTACAGCGAAGATAAAGAGTTTCAAATTTTTCAACAAATACTAAAGAAGCAAAAATACGGAAATAAGAAAAGGAGATGGGTAAAAATAGGTATGTATGTCACATAAGATTACTCTCGGTTTGCACAGGCTGACACTGATGAATTGTTTCTGGCAGTCGGGGGTGCTGGGTGGAGGGGGCTCTGCAACGGAGAAATGCTCTAATTGATTTGGCAAATGTCTGCCCTGGGTGAAGAAAAGGGGAGTGTTGACAAATTGGCTACCTATTTGTCAACCTTCACTCCATTCCCGAAGAGCCAGTATTAATTAAATTTCACTTCATTTCTGTTTGCTTTGTCATGTAGTTATTATTAAGATGTAAGTGCCACGAGAGCAGAGACCCTGACTGACCTGTTCTGCAGCGCCTGAAACAGCACGAGAGCTAGGCTGGGTGCTCAACCGGTGTGTGCCCAGCTCCTGAGGTTGCAGGTGCACTGCGCTGTACCCGTGGAGGTGACTTCCTGGGTTCGCTGAACCCAGGGAGAATCAGCTTCTGTTTTTTTTTGTTTTTTTTTTTCTATCTGCATAGCAACATCACATTGGGCACTGGTTTGTAGTTCGAGCGATATGCCTCCTCTGCAGCCAGCTGGCGTAAATGTGGTCCCTGACACAGTCAGAGGCTTTACCCCCAACTGAGGAAAAGGCTTTATCATGACAGGCTCACCTTGCAGCTTGCCCCTCACTATCACCCATGTTGGAGGGGATGTCCGCGCCTAGCAAGCCACTCCTCCTCAACTCTCCCAGCACTTCGAGTCCTTGCTCTCAGCTCTTCCCGTTTGAATCTTCACCAGAGAGGCAATCACAGCCCTTCATAATTCCTGTGTACAAGGGGTTTCCCATGTAGTAGTCTGTTTGCTCCACATGACATTCCTTCCATCTGTTGACTTGTGTTACTTTTTTAAAGAAGATTTTATATATTTTTAGACAGAGGGGAAGGGAGGTGGAAAGAGAGGGAGAGAAACATCAATGTGTGGTTGCTTCTCACACTCCCCCTACTGGGGACCTGGCCTGTAACCCAGGCATGTGCCCTGACTGGGAATGGAACTGGTGACCCTTCGTTTCACAGGCTGGCACTCAGTCCACTGAGTTACACCAGCCAGGTATAATTTTACTTTTTCTAACACATGAAAGTAATGTTGAGTTTTTTCCAAACCTGGAATATTTCTTCTTATGTTGTATAATAACCTCAGGAAACATTGAATTCTATGAATTTAATACTAATATAATATTGGGGTCATTGTTTAAAGCAATAAAAGCCTTTTTATTCATGTTTCCAACTTCAGAAGAATTCAAAGCTTCTTTTCCTATCGAAGTAAGGCATTTCGTAACTATGTCAATGTGCTTTGAGGGAGAAGTTAACAGATGGAACCCCAGCAGATCCTGGAATGTTCGATGCTAATGGTCTCCAAAGAGGCCTGTCTAATGCGCATTCCACCTGAGGACATTTTACCAAATGTTGCCTCCTCACCTGGGATTGGATCTAGGCAGCGATGGGAGCTCACTATACAAGACACAGCGAATACCCAGCCACTGCACCGTATGCTGAGGAGAGCAGGTGTATGCCTACTCTCATACAGCTGGGAAAACCTGCTGAGTTTCTCCCTCTCTGGACTTTGCTCCATCCCTTTACACAGAGGGAAACCTAGTTCCTTTTTTCCCTGATTTCAAAAAAAGTGAAAAAGACAACCAAAATACTTTCAAGAATTGGCATGTCTCTTATTTCTGCCAGTTTTTTAAAAGAGAGTGTGTGTGTGTGCACGAGCGTGTGTGTCGGAAGTGGGTGGTGGTGTGTCTGACAAGGATCAGTCAGGCAAAATTGTCCTGCATCATTCCCATTTTATTGTTGTAAAGCTGAGGTGAGGCCGGTGAACTGCTGTTGTCTCTGCTTAGTGAGTCTGTGATTCACTGATTTGTTTGTCCTAGTGAAACTTACGAAAAGTAATTGATAAGAAGGACATAGAGCAATTTCATCTTGGGGCTAATAATAGCATACTATGACTGGCTGTCAAACATATCTTGCAAACTTTCACGATTTTATTGCTGTGGCTTTAAAAAATTGATGCTTGTCTATTTCCTAATAAAAATGTTAATTCATCCTCCAAAAGGATTCTGAAAATACAGACTTCTCAGAAAATTTAGATAGAGCTAATAGCCATTTATAATTATATTATATAATATATAATAGTACAAATTATAACAATATTATATGATATATAATAATATAACACAATAGCCATTTATCAGAATATAATTGGAGAAGTGCTGATGGAAGCTCTTTGGTTTTTTAAATATTAGTTACTTAAGTGGTTTCCAAGTGGTTATTCTTCTTAACTTCATTTCTTCATCCCTTGCAGACATAGCTACCCTCTCTAATATCTGGGCTACAGATAAATGATCCATTTCACTCGTATAGGTTAACTTGGCCATCTTGTCAAAATTAAGGGCAAGTGGGAGGAGTTCTTGCTGGTAGCTATGAAAGGTTGTGGCCCTTCATGCAAGTTCTCAGGTCCCTTCAGTGGAGAGTGGGATTGGGTTTGAGCACAAGTCCTGTGAGCTTCTGGCAGCAAACACAGTTCCACTATCCATGGGCCTCAGTGTTATCTTTACTCTGCTCCAGACTACTCACCTGGCTTGTTACTCACAGCTTTGAGGGCCCTTCTCTGGGCCAATCCATGTCAACAGTGGATTCAGTACTACTACCCATTGTCCCTACATCCTCATCAGCTATCACCTTATGAGCATACAACTAGAACACTATGTCAATAACCTAGAATGTATCTTTTTCACCCAGGCTCATATAATTGAAGATATATACACACACACACACATACATTCATGCATGCATACACACATACATGCCTGCATATATACATACACACTATGGATATGTAGGCATTTTGGTCATTCTTCATTTTAAAAGATGAGATCATTGTATACACATTTTCTGTATTTTGCTTTTGTGATGACATTATCTAGTAGAAATCCCTCCAAATCCAAAGAAATAGTTTTGAATCATATTTACATTTAGTTATGAATCATATTCACATTCAATTATTAACTTTGCTACTTCACATAAACCAGCAAACACTTATTGAGCATCTATAACGTGCTTGCTAAAGCCTGAGATTTATTCAAATTTCAGAATTGAAAAGGGAACAAAGAGATGAACAATTCAGCCCTCCTGCAAAACAGATGAGAAAACTAAGGCCCAGTAGACACCCATAATTTGTTCAAGGTCATGCAGCCAACCAATATCCTGCCTCACATCAGAACCTAGCTCTTGGAGTCCCCCAGTGCAGCCCTCTTTCAGTCATATGCTACTCAGTCCCATAAATTAGTATGAAAGACTGGTTTATCAGTTACTTCCAATTTACTTTGAGCATATGCTACAATATAAAAATAAGTAATCAGGCCTGAAGGTAGGGAGAGAATAGGAATGAGCAAGAATTCAGGAAAGTTCCTGATAATGGTTTGTGTGGATTGACCAAACTGTTTTTAATTGAACCAAATTTATCAGCCAGGGGAGACTCATTAAGATTCCCAGCCTTTGAAGGGGCATCAATAAAAGAGAGCATTTTGCATTGGAGAGCTGTGTAGGAGACCCTACAGAAGCACTTCACCCCCGACCTTACCAGAGCTCCTTTCGCAGAGAAAATCCTGGAAGGTCCATGCTGACCTCTGCAACACATCTGGAAAGGCTCAGCTTTCAAGCCAGAGCTCCTCGCCCCAGGCTGGCAAATGTCCTCTTGAGTGCTCTAAGCTGTTCCCCAAGATGCTAAAGCCTGTGGCAAAATATGAGAACCTTCATGCTCATAGAAAATATAGAGCAGGGTGTGCATCATCACATTGGTAATGGGGCTTCTGTGGATCTAGTCATTAACTCCTGCCAGATTTTTGTGCATTTGATGACTTTCCATTGTCCCCAAAGTACTTTAGTACCAGTCTGTGCACACAGTCAACTCATTTGGGGCATCTATTGTACGGCAGCGCTATGCTGGGACTGAACACAGGGGGAGTGGTTGCATGGGCTTTCCACGGCCAGGCAGGACATGTAACTAGTGGATCCCCTGTGTGTTTGTCCTTCCAGGTAATTCAGCGTGGACTCTGTGGCCTTCACAGACAAAACTGTGAGGGGCGAACAAATGTTCCTCAAGCCAGCTAATTCTTTGTTTATTATGAAGCTGATTGGATCTTTGTGCACATTCCTAAGATGGTGAAGAAAGTGTGCTACAGGCCAATGAGATTTCCCCCGGCAGGGACACCCAGCGCTACCAGTATGTGATGGGTTTCACATGCAGGGCACCTGACCATTGGACATGCAATTGCTGTCCGTCCTGGGCTCTGTACGGCAGTTCAGAAACAGCACTGGGTTCCCGGTCTGTACTGTGTAGGGCGTCTTTTCCTTTAAGTGTCCTGCATTTCTGTGCAAGCACTGATAATACCTAGGGCTTATTCGATACCCACCTGGTGTCAGATTCTCCATTCAGCACTTCATAAATGCTTTTCTAATATACCCATTTTGCCCGTCATGGTATTATTCTCATGTCACAAAGGAGGGTCAGAGAGTCAAGGTGGGTTATGTACCATCACAGAGCTGCAAGAGACAGGGCAGGGTGAAGCCCAGATGCCCCTGTCCCACAGCCTGGTTGAGAACCCCTGGCTGCACCACCTTTCACAGCCCTGGGACAGCGTGTATTTGGGAGGTGGGGACTGATGGTGGGGCAGGAGTTGTGTCCCAACGGAGATTTTAAAGGAGAGCCTGATTTTCTAAAGCTGAATTTTAAATGTCGATAAGACGTAGTTGGAGTCAGTGCCAATACATTTCCTAGAGCTGGGGCTTTTCTACTGAATGTCGTCCCCGCGTGAGCGCTCTGAGGAACAGTGGGGAGGGAGAGCAAACTGACTTTTCAGGGAATGTGACAGCTAGAAAAAAAGAAGAAGAAAGGACGTTAAACTGCAATTCCCAGCCCTGGCAGAAAATATCTCCAGGGTGGTCATAGCTGGTCCGATGCTTGTTTCTCTGCGTAGTCAAATAACCCACCTTTCAGTGAGTTTAATTTCTCTGCAACTCTTAACTATTTCTAAGTGTAGTTGGGGCACACAGATAGTGTCCTAACTTGATACTCCGGGTGAGAAAAGGTCTCTCAGGAGGCTATATGCTATAAATATTTATAGTTATTCACGTTTAAACTTAACAATTCTATAGCTCTTAAATTAGTTTAATGTTGTTGTGTTATGTTGTTTGTTTTTTTCAAAGTCTCCTTTGCAGCAGATTCCTGGGTGATGGGTGTTACTGTGTCATGGTATTTACTCAAGATCAGAACCACCTCAGGGAGACGAAGTGACACCTGAGAGCTCACCTAGTGACTGTGACAGAGCTAGCGTTTCACATAATTTCTCAACTGTTATACCAGTGCGCTCATTTTGAAAATGTCAGCATTAGTTGAGGAGTGAATCCTGTCTGCCTGCCTCTATCTAATTATGGTTGGCTCCCCATATCTGCAGGTTCTGGATTGTGGATTCAGTCAACCTGGGATGGAAAATATCTTTAAAAATTATATTGTTGCTGATATGTAATATGTATTTAGGCTTACAATGCTTCTATACTGAAGTAATAGACTTTATTTTTCTTGTCATTATTCCCCAAACAGCACATTATAACAACAATTTATATAGCATGTACATTGTATTAGGTATTTCAAGTAATCTGGAGGTGATTTGAAATACATGGGGGTGCAGTATACGTTGCATGTAAATACTAGGCCATTTTATACAAAGGACTTGAGCATCTGTGGATTTTGGTATCTGCAGGGATGGCAGGGGGCAGTCCGGGAACCAATCCCAGGAAAGCTGTAAATAGGGAGGGGCGACTTCTGCTGTTTGGTAAGCAAGGAGGAGTTCTTGATTTGCTGCTTGGTAATGAATTCAATGTCAGTGTTAATGTTAACATTACCCAGTTAACATTGGTTACTGTTAACTTTACACAGTTAATGGCTGAATAATTCTCTGCCCCTCCAGTCCCTACCCTTAACCCACACTGGTTCTCCCATCATTTTTGTGGGCTTTTAAACTATTTTCTGTTATCTAGATATCTTGATTAGCTGCTTCCATATAGTAACCATGTGCTCTAACAAGAGTCCAGTGACCAGGAGACACCAAGCACAGATTACTCCATGCTTCTATTCTCTCTTGACATGCTACATGTATGTGGTGTTGGGAGATGAAGTTAGTTTGATATAATACACCCTGTAGAAAGACATGCGAAAGTGTTAAAGAATTCTTTAGTCCATTCAACAGCAAATCTTTTGTTTTCCAACTTTAAGTATGAGGTAGAACAAATTACTAATCATTAGTCCATATCAGCTGCTGTCACCTTGGGGGATTGCTGGGGTCAGTGTGGCTGTTAATTACCTAAGAAAAGCAAATGCTCAAGTGAAGAGAAACAGACGACGGTGACAGTGAATATTAAGTGTGTTTGTACTGCTGCCAACTCTTTGGGAGAGTTTTATATCTGTTGCTAGAGAAAAATTACTGCAAAACATCAGTGAAAACCAACAAATGAAATCCTGAAAACTATGAAGATTTATATCTTCTGGTCATCCAAAATAGAGACAAATATTATTTATGAAGACTAAATACTTATGTTTCAATGCTACAGTATTTAGTGCTAGTACTTAATTCTGTACAGTGTTTATATTCATCCTGACCATGCTAATTCAGAGTCTGAGCTATTATTTATATTTGTTTACCAGTTTTAGGTAAATGATTAATGTAATATGCTTACTGTCACCCAGAAAACCAGCTTTCTTCAGATATTTTAGAAGCACCTATATGCAAACAAATGTTAATTTTATATGTAATATTCCTCTTTACTTGGACATAAGTATGCTAACTTCAAACCCGACATGTTTATACAGACACCCTTAATTTCTAGGGTAAATCAGTAGTACCTGGTGATGACCCTCATTTTTTTGTTGATATAACTACTATTCCCCCTATCTTGGAACCTCAGAATTGTCCTTAGTGACTCCTCTCATTTGGCACACATCCTTTCTGTCCTAACAACCAGGACTTCTGTGTTCCTGTAATGTTTTTACCACCACATTTCTAGTTTTATTTCTAGCACCTCTATCTCAGCATTCTATAAGATCTATTTTCCTCTCTGCCTTCCATGGGTCTTCTTCCAGTTCATCCTATGCATCAAGGTTGTGCCATCTTTTGGCATCTGCAAACCCGTTAATACATCTCTAGGGTACAGACAAATTATGGGTGAAATTTTAAAATGATTGTCACAATCAAAAATAATGATAGTAAATGATTTTAAATGGTATTGATGGCAATTATAATAATAAAAGACAACAATCATATTAGTAATGGGGAAGAGTATTTTTAGCCTCGCCAAGTTATTAATAACCAATTCTTTGAAAGTTTGAACAATAGATTAGATCCCATGCAGCATCTGTTTCTTCATTTATGTTTTTTAAAACTTTAAAAAATTGTATTGATGGGTCAAAAGGCAGGTCGATTTTTATTTTTCTGAGAAAATTCCATACTGTTTTCCATAATGGTTGTACCAGTCTGCAATCCCACCAACAGTGAACTAAGGTCCCCTTTTCCCCACAACCTCTCCAACATTTGTTGTTTGTTGCTTTGTTTATGATAGCCATCCTGACCGGTGTAAACTGGTATCTCATTGTGATTTTAATTTGCATCTCTCTGATAGCTAATGATATTGAGCATCTCTTCATGTGTCTCTGGATGTTCTGTATGTCCTCCTTGGAGAAATGTCTGTTCAAGTCCTTTTCCCATTTTTTAATTGGGTTGGGTGTGTTCTTAGAGTGGAGTCGTGTAAGTTCTCTGTATATATCAAAGAACCTATGCACCACAATGTTCATAGCAGCACAATTAGCCAAGAGTTGGAAGCAACCTAGGTGCCCGTCAATAAATGAATGGATCAAAAAATTGTGGTACATATACACAATGGAATTCTATGCAGCAGAGAGAAAGAAGGAGCTACTACCCTTTGCAACAACATGGATGGAACTGGAAAGCATTATGCTGAGTGAAATAGGCCAGGGGTTGAAAGACAAATACCATATGATCTCACCTTTAACAGGAAGCTAAACAACAAAACAGACAAGCAAGCAGAAAAAGAAAACAAAGATGCTGAAATAGAGAACAAGGGGACAGTGACCAGAGGGGAGAGGGAAGGGAAGTTAAGGGGAAAAGGGGGGAGGGATTTGGAGGAACAAATAGGAAGGACATAGGGACGAGAACTAAGGGGGGTGGAAATGGGATGGAGGTGGGGAGCACAGGGTGGGGGGGGGGGCTGGGATGGGAGAAATAGACAAAAAAAACTGTACTTGAAAAATAACTAAATAAAATTTTTTAAAAATTCAAAGGATTGAAAAAAATTGTATTGAATTTATTGGGGTGACATTGGTTAATAAGATTATATAGGTTTCAAGTGTACATTTCTGTGATACATGACCTCTGTATTGCATTATGTTTCTGTTACATTAGAAAGACCTGAATTATTAGTCATTGTGAAGAGCAGCACATGTTTGGTGGTCTGTCAACTAGTTCTGGTTTTTCTGATCATAAAAGAGTTCAGAAACTATGGAGGGAGGGCTCATGGATAGATCCTGTGTCCCAGCAGGAACTAATTAAGTTGAGGGCATGTCCTTCTCAAAAATGGCTGGAATGTTGAGTATATCAACACAGAAGAAAACTGGCAAATGGATTTCTAATGAATTCTTTGTTGGATTTATCTGTGTAATTATTTCTTTATATCCAGTTTTGACATTCAGATGGATTAAATATGGCCAACAACAGCAATGATTTCTTTCTTCAATAAGTTTGGAATGTCTTTAAATAGTAAGAAGGAAACTCTTTATAACCAATTCATTTATATTAAAAGCCAGCCCTCTTAGGAACTTTTTCTGATTCTTCCTAAGTGTTAAAAATTACAATACATTGTTTATGAAATAATAGAACCATGCTCTTCCAGAAATTGAATGTGCCACTGAGACGAGCCATTGGAAATTAAAGATATATATTTTACTAATTTTTTGGTATGTGTTGTTTCAAAAACTAATTTGGGGATCTCTACTTTTGATAGCCAGAGTTCTGGAGTATGAGAAAACAAAATCTGTTCTCTATGGAGTTTCTTGCACAGCATGCTGGAAATTCTTGGCTAAGATCTGATTATATTCTCAATTACTTTATATTTACTTTTAACTGTGAATAAAGCAGTGTGAATTGCCCTAAGGTGAAATTTCTGTTATTCATGTGGCAGTATCTTACTTTGATGAACAACTAAGGTGAGGCAAAAGTAAGTTTACAGTTGTTTGTATGGAAATAATATAATTAATAAATAATAATACAAGAATAAACTGTCACATATTCACACTGTAAACCTGCTTCTGCCCCAACCTGTGTTGATGGCACTCAGTCAATATTGATCCCAATACACATTTTTTTCTGCATCAAGGCTTACAAAATTATTATTAACAAGAATTCTCCCCTCTCTGGCATTAGTTTTCAGTGATGAAACAAATAATTGTCAACCATTTCTCCCTTCTGCACGTATGATCAGCATTGTACTGTGAACAGCTCTGATTTTGTACAACTCTGAAGAAAAATATGTGCTAGTAAACATAGTAACTATAGTAAATCTTCTTTCATACTGAAAGATACTGATACTCATTTCTGATACTCATTTCACTGATACTCATTTCTGTCATTTCATAACGAATTTTGCTATTAGTTTATTCTGCTTTTTTTTTACAGTATTACTAGTTGCCACTGAACTTCCTTGTGGAAGTTTTCTTTAAATGTTTTTTAAAGTTTTTTATTGTGTTTTTCTCATTACCATTTAGTACCCTTATAAACTGTACAGCACCCAGAATTCCCAGGCAGTCTCCCATCCAAGTACCAACCAGGCCTGATCCTGCTTAGCTTCCAAGGTCAGACAAGATCTGGCGCATCCAGGGTGGTACAACTTTTCTCTGTCTTTAGTGAAAAAATTCATCAATATGTTATTCAGCTTTTGTTTTTCACTTGTTGTTGAAAACCTCAACAGATGTACACAAATCCTGCCTTGGAAACTACAAGAAAGTTTCAGTGTCTTCATGCCACTGTGTGACAACGTTGTACATCAGACAGCACACTGAGGCCCAGGGGTGAAAGATGAACATCCAGGAGGTCCAGTCTTAGGATTTTCATCACTCTGCTTCCTGTCTGAAGTATTCCTTTTGTGAGACTCACAAAGATCATGTATTAATAGAGAACTTCGTTCTATGTACAGATTCATGGTGTATTTTGTGTCTGAAAGCTTCTTTACTATTTACTTTGCCATTCTATAGTATGCAATTTATAATACTATTTTCATGTTTTACTACTTGTACATGTCCAACAGATTAATTTAAGTCATTAATTCAGTTTTTTTCTGAATTAGGACTATTAAACACAATAAAGCAGTGTGGGTTTAAATAAGAAAAAATACAAAGTCATTAAATATAGGCACTGATAAGCATACTATGTCAGAATGAATCAGCTGAAATAAATAGCACCCTGTTTGCCAAATAGTACTAGAAATAGTCCACATATTCCATGCATGTGAGATATTTAAAAACAGAAGAGCTGTTAAGAACATGATAAATTTGTATAAGAATCATAATCCACCTTACAGTTCAAGTCTCAAAATACGAGATTATTGGCAACTTCTAGCCTTTCACAGTTTTCCCATAAAAAACAATGGCTTGTCTGTTGGCTTATTTTTTTTTATCAAGGTGCTGTCCTTAAAAAACAACTTTCAGTGGCTCTGATAACCTATGTCAGAACTCTGAAGTCTGACATTCAATCTTCCCTAAAGGGACCGCATCTGACCCACCTAAATGTGTCCTGTCCCTTCGGAACCACCCAGGTCTCACATGCAGGGTGTTTGCTCAAAGCTGGTTTATTTCTTTATTTTTATTTTTTATTGTTTATTCTAGTATACTTGTCTCAATTTTTTTCCTTTTTGCTCTCCTCCACCCAGCTCACCCCTTTTGCCCACAGTTACTCCCCTCTCCATTGTCCATGTTCATGAGTCATTCATGCATGTTCTTTGACTAGTCCCTTCCCCTTTCTCCCACCATTCTTCCTTCCTCCTCCCCTCCTACAGCCATCAGTCTGTTGCATGTT
Organism: Artibeus jamaicensis; assembly: GCF_021234435.1. Classification (NCBI taxonomy): domain Eukaryota; kingdom Metazoa; phylum Chordata; class Mammalia; order Chiroptera; family Phyllostomidae; genus Artibeus; species Artibeus jamaicensis. The sequence continues at coordinate 12,919,989 of NW_026522056.1, read as the reverse complement.
TCCATGTGCCTGGTTCTATTTTTCTCTAATTTATTTGTTCTTTAGATTCCAGTTATAAATGAGATTATATGATATTTGTCTTCCACTGATTGGCTTTTTTCACTTAGTATAATAGTCTCCAATTCCATCTATGCTGTTGCAAAAGGTAGAATTTCCTTCTTTCTTTCTGCTGCACAGTATTCTAGTGTGTAAATGTACCACAGTTTTTTTAATCCACTCATATACTTACAGGCACTTTGGCTGTTTCCAACACTCAGCTATTGTAAATAGTGCTGCTATCAACATAGGGGTGCATAAGTTCTTTTGAATTGCTGTTTTAGGATTTGTAGGGTATATTGCCAGCAGTAGAATTGCTGGGTCATAAGGCAGTTCCATTTTTAATTTGGGGGGATAAAAACTAAAAGCATTTTCCTTAAGATCAGAAACAAGATAGGGGTGCCTGCTTTTACCACTCTTATTCAACATATAGTATTGGAAGTTGTAGCCACAGCAATTAGACAAGAAAAATAAAAGGCATCCAGATTGGAAAGGAGGAAGTAAAAACAGTCATTATTCACAGATGACATGATAGTGTACATAGAAAACCCCATAGTCTCAGCCAAAAAACTATTTGACCTAATAAGTGAATTCAGCAAAGTAGCAGGATACAAAGTCAATATTCAGAAATCAATGGCATTCTTGTACACCAACAATGCATTATCAGAAAGAAAAAATAAGGGAAAAAATCCCACTTATAGCAACAAGAAAAATAAAGTACCTGGTGGTTCACTCCTTAAAAGTTTAAGGCAATTGTTCAGAATCTCTTTCTTTTCCTGTCTTCTACAGCAGAATTCATTTGCAAAAAATGGACCAGAAATCTTGGCTTTGTTGTATATGAGTCAGCTCAAGTGCTTGCTTGTGAATGGGAACGGAGGTAATGTAGGAAAATTTGAACAGTATTTTAGAATCAGGTCTCCATTATTTGTTCTCTGAACATCCTCTTTCACTAGTTTTTACTATTGCTTCCCCAAGTACACCCCTGGCTCTTTTATTTCAACTTAAGTTTACATTGTTCTCTTCATCAGAAATACTTCCTCTGTCTTGTCTGCCTGGTCAAATTCTTAAACTCTTCACTCCTGTCTCACCTCCTTTATAAAATCTTATGGGACCACCTTGGCTGGATTTCCTTCTTCTCTCTAATTCGTATCGAAATTGCTTTCATTACAATTCTTTAGTCAGTGGGTTGCTTTGAGAGCATATATTATATTACCTGGAAATTATACTTAAATTGTTCACTATCCTTCAATTTCAATCACTGTCAGTTGCCCACGACTAGATTATAGGTGCCTTGAGAGCAAATGTTGGCTCATATACCTGTGCATCTGCTCCAGGGCTTTGGTGTGCTGTGAGCGATTAACACATATTGTATTTGAGTAAAGCTGTGTCCCAAGAGTTTCCCACACTCCAATAAAATTGATGCCAGAGTTTAAGAATAATAACATGCCTCTTCAATGAAGCATTCTACTCAAAACTTTTCATTCATTCTTTCTTGCTTTCTCATTATCGAATTTGAATCTGTGGCATTTTAATTAATCTATTTAGCAATTGCTAATGTAATGTACACTATTTACTAGACACTTCTCTGTGTACATTAAAATGTTTTCTCATTTTATTTTCAAGACAACCCTCTTCAGTAGGTGCTGTAATTATCCATACTTTTATATAGGAGAAAACTGGTTTACTGACAAGTAACTTAACCAAAGTTACAGAGCCAGTCAATGATGAGCCAGTTTTTGAGGCTACGTTTTAACCACTGTGCTATAGGAATTCAGACAATAACTTTCTCTTAGAAGTATGCTTCTGTCTCTTTGTTTATGAAATCTCTATAGACTAGGTATTCAATCTCTAAAAGGAAAAATAACCATCTGCATTTTAGCAAAATGAAATTAAGACGTTTTAAACAGGCATTGCAACAGTGATTCTTTAGTGCACATGGAAGAGACAGGAATTCAAAGCCTAAAAAAATGGTGCAATCTGAGTCCTAGGAGACTTTCCCTCCTAATAACCATTTTGTCTTGGGTCATTATCCTGATAATATGCTAGAGTGCCCAAATCCTGTGTAAAAGTGTAACATCTTTTGAAGCAATCAACTTAAAGGGGGTATGCATCAGAGACTCCCCAGTGGCCTCCTGAAGTGGAAGGCACCCCAGCTGGTGTTTTGTAGGCACTATTCCTGCTTGGCCATCTTCCTGAGGACCAGCTCTTCTCATTGGATGCATTTTGGTGCCTTTCAATCTGTGCATAAATTGGACTGAATTTCCCTGGATAATGAATGAAACAGTTCCATCTCCTTTACTAATTAGCACTGGAAATTGTTTACAAATTCTCTTGGCTCAGCTACCCCTCACCTTAGTTCAGAACTTTTCTGGGGTACCTTTTACTCTGATGGGAGGAACACCGTGAGTCATCTTCCTTCGGATTCCAGTGGCCATTCATGTCACCTCAAAATCTATTTTCCTGTTTCTCTCTTTCCTTTTTAAGCATCTAGGACTTCTTGTATTTTTTTTAACTTAGGCTTCCCCCGCCCTTTTAAAAAATATTATCCCCTTTATGACTATAGCTCTTAGTTTCTAAGATTTCCTTATAAGTAAAGGAAAATCTAATTTGGTGTAGACAATACTTTTATTTAGGTGTCTCTACTGGCTATGTTTACACAGCTGAAGTGTGGAACTGAATATTGTTTGCAGTGTTAGAATAGTTTAAAAATCAAATATTGTTAATTTGATTATCAATAATACTTCTAGTTTTCTCTAAAATGATCATAAGTCTAAGATTGGATAATTACTTCTAATCAGTCATCTCTGGAAACAGACACAGTGAGCCTTTGTCGTTTCTCTACGATGTTTCATGGATTTGTTGACTTCCTTTAAACATCATGGCAGTCTCCAGTTTGGTTTTCCTATCTTACATTTCTTACCTCAAATCCATCCTGTGGCCGTACCACCACTGTATTACCGTAATACCATATTAATATTTTGCAACAGTCCTGCGATTGGTAATAGTAATATATTGCTATTGCCTTCCTATTTACTTAAAATAGGTATTTTGCCAGGGTTTATGTCAGTCTAGATGAAAGAATAAGAAATTGGTGGATAGTCATCTACAAAGAGTTGACATACTGACATTTTCTTGTCGCTGAACATTATAATATTCTATGTAAGTGCCACTGTAGGAATGACTGAAAAGGCATTGTTAAGTATGCACATGCATGAGAAAACATTTCTTCTACCCATTAACTGTCCCCCAGAGCAGACTGACATGAGGTTAGAATAGCACTTTCTGCCCTTTGGAGCTGAAGTGCTAACCCAGAAGATATTTGTGTCTTTGTCTTGAAATCTGTGGAGTGAATATTTTTGTGCCTTCTGTGGGGAAGGAAATTAAAAAAAATAAAAACTAGAATGGCTATCCAGTGACTTAGCATCATAGAGATTTCCTATGAAATTTTTTTTTGTGATTAGTACCTTGATATGCTAGTGGTGGAATCTTCTATTCAAATCGCCAAAACCACAGGTGGCAAACACAAGGCCCATGGGCCGAACCCGGCCTTCCACCTTGTTTTATCCAGCCCAGCACCTTGTTTCTACCCAGCAGCAGCACCAAGCTCCTTGCCTCTAGTTAAGGAGTAGTTACATTTATACAGTCCTAAAGTTACATTCGGCCCTTTGAAGGCAACTGGGAGGCTGATGTGGCCCCCGGTGAACATGAGTTTGACCCCCCTAGAAATCTATATACATAGTTGCAGATTGTGTCCTTCTAAGCAGCAGTTCTCTTAGAGCTGGGTTGTTATACCACTGCCATTTTCTTTGTTGAGTGACTAATATGGCAATATTGATAAGGGTGGCAATCAGTCATTGGATTCTCCATTTCACTTCTCCACTCTAGGAGCATCCCATGTACTCTCATGTTGATGGTAAGAGGTTCCCAGAAGCTGAGCCCAGTGGTTTCTATTTTCATGTTCAAAGTCTCCAGTAATATTTGAAAGATGGAAGAGTACTCTCCCTAATGTATTAAAACTCTGTCTTAAAATCTTTGATTTGGGGGTTACTAAATTATCTTGTTTCTTTCCTATTTCTCCGACCTTTCTTGATTTTTTTTCACCAGTTATTTTTGTTCTGATTCTAAATATGGATGGTTGACCTTTAGCCCTGTGTTCATCCTTCCTTACATCAACAGTTCTCAGTCTGGGCATTGGGTGAGACAGGGGCAGTGTGTGGCGGAGAGAAGAGGTTGTGTTGAAGAATTTTTTGAGAGCAGCACACATGTCCCAACATCTCCTTCCCACACTAATAAATTAATGGAAAGAGGGGACAAGAACGGATATATTTGCAGATGTCCTCATAGGTATGCCTACGACATCTAAGGACACTGTGGTAAAATTCTTCTTAGAGACTTGTTTCATTTTCAGGGAAATGTCTTCTCTGTACCAAGCTTTCCGGTGGTGTGCTAGAAATGTTCACATGTGTTTCGCTTACCTCACAAAGCTACCTCCTTGTTCTCTTTTTCTCTTTGGTACTGAGACTTATCAGCCCTCTCCCGATCGTGTGGGCGTGGAGTCTGAATCATCTTTGAGCTCTCTCTTTTGCTGTCTTCTATCTGCCTCCTGCATCTTGGCAATTATCAAATCTTGCTGAAATTTCCTTTCTCCGTCTCCATTGTCATGCTTTACCAACACCTCCCTTGTTCAGGCACTTTTTCCTTCTTTTTTAAAGTTCTGTGGCAGTCCCCAGTTTGGTCCCCCTAAGTAATATTCCTTACCTCAGATCCATCCTGTGGCTACCACCAGGTCCATATTTTGCCCCAGCCCCTTGAAATTTAGAATAAAAACAGCGTGGTCACAGCTCTCATGGAGCTATAGCTCTGTGAGGGGTTCAGAAAATAACCATTCATCTCATCCTTAAGTGTAATTTGAAATAGCAGCTTACAAAAAAAGTTATATGATGCTGTTAGAGCCTAGATAAAGGGATATTATGCAGCTAGAAGGCCTGGCAGGAGAAGATGTTTACATGATGTATGGGAGTCATATAACTGAAGTGGTAGGGGTGATGGGTGAGGAAGGGTCTTTCAGGAAAATTAGGAGCATGTATCAATATGTCCAATACTGGGCAGGAGCATGGAAGTTTTGAGAAAAGAAAACTGTGATCCCAGTTTAAGGAGACAATGAGTGAAGGGAATGGAGTGAGCTGGTCACACAGAGACGGCAAGGTCATGAGGCTCTGATTAGAGTTTCTGTCTTTAGAGCTATGGAAACTCAATGAGAGTCTCAAGCAAGTTAGTAACATGACAAAATTTGAAAAGATCATTCTCACTGCAAGGTAGGGTACAATTTGGAGTAAGGTATGCTATGGGTGGACCACCTGCAGGCTACTACAAAGAGAAATCTAGGAGTTCAGATAAGGGTATGGAAACAGAAGTAGAGATTGAAGGACTTGGATGAGGATCCCAAGGTGTAGTAGGAACCGGCAAAGCAGAGATGCAGAGAGAATCTCACCCATTCCCACAGAACAAGAAGTGCTGAAAGCATGTTTCATGTATCCAGAGGATTGAGAGTGATTTGGATGATTTGTTTGGAATGAAAATTTTGATGGGAGTAATGGCACTAGAAGGTCAGATAGGGACCAAGTTATGAAAGTCCTTGTGTAAGATGCTGAGGACAAAGAAGTGTGTCTGGAGGACTTCGAGTAGGGCACCACAGTCAGGCGGGGTCTAGACAAGTCTTTCTGGTAGCACAGGGAATGGCTTTTGTGGGGCAAGACATGACACAGTAAGAGAGATGGCAGTGGGGATGCACAGGAGGGACTGGATCCAATAGATTTGAAAGAAATGGACTCACCAGTATTTGCTCACTGATTGCATGTGGGGAGTGAGAAAGGAGGTTTCCCAGGATGAATCTGGGCTTCTGGCTGAGACAAGCAAGCAGATGATGGTGTCATTCACTTAAGTGAACATTACATTGGGAGGAGGTTCGCGAAGATGGTGCTGAGATTTGTTTACACTTCCTTTCTCGGTACCTCCTCAGCTACCTGTCCATTTATGTTTCTCCACCTGGGATCCATGGTCTGTTATTTCCAGTAGTTGTTTGGTTGGCTCGGTCATGAACAAAAACACCTCTTCAACTCTTCCTTAGGGCCTCTTTGGAAATTAACTGAGGCACTACTATTTTTTTCATGTACCATTTTTATTACTTTTCATTTAACTCCCAGGGGTTTGGGGCATAGATGCCTAGGAAAATTGTTGATAACCAATGTGATTATTTTGGGCATGGCACTATGGAAATTTATTCCTGCCAAATAATCAGTGAAGTTTCAACCATGCAGTAGTAGTTTTCAAAGACTGAAGAAGGAAGCCTTTTGCCTCCATTAGGAGAGGGCTGAGCCTTTCTCTTCCTTGTAAAGTGACTTGCTCAAGGTTAGCACCCAGTACCTTAATCAGCTGATGTGAATGATACACAGTTTTAAGCCTGAAATGAATGTTAGAGTTTACCTAGTCCCCTGGGCAAAATTCACAGAATATTTCTTTCTCTATGATATTGTAATATATTTATAATAAATGTCACATACATTGCATATATTTATTATATATTACATACTCATTATATATAGTATATATAATGGCCATGAAATATATATATATATATTAGCCCTGAAATCTTTTCAAAACACTGAATCATTCATTGAAAAACACCATTAGATCTGTAATCACATTTCCCATGTGTTTATCATTTAGTCCTTTGTGGAAAAAATTTTCAAAGTGTTTCACTGCAGACTGCTGCTGTACTTAGCTACTGGAGTGATAAAAGTACAGTCCGTGGTATTAAATCCCTTGTCTGAACTTCAGATCTATTAAGGTTTAAAATTTGTATTATAGACCAGTCACTTGAACCACACTGAGTTTCATTTTCCTCACTTATGTCAAGCTCTATTGATATTTAATTAAATATTAAAACTCAAGATAAATTCTACCATCATGAATCATTAATTAATTTATACAATGAGCATTTACATAGCATCTCCTATGTGCTAGGTTCTGGACTAGGCTGATAAAGGTGAGTAATACAAAATTCCTCTCCAAAGAGAGCTCTCGGACTGATGATGGAGAAGACAAGAGAGCAGACAGTGACGTAGCAGTGGGAGACAGGCTGGGTCAAGGACCCGCGCAAGGTTCTCAGGAAGCACATGAGAGAAGATCCTAATCCAACCAGGAATGGTCAGGGCGGACCATGCTGACAAGTGATCTTGATGTGAGTCTTCAAGATTTAAATGAAATCATCTGTGATAAAGAAAGAAAACAGAGTGCTTGTAGAAGACCAAAGGAGGAGAGGAAAACGAGGTGAAGCAACTGTCAGTTGGTTGAGGTACTGGCTGAGTGAAGCAGAAGAGCGCAGTAGTGGCCACAGGCCCGCTGTGAAGGGTCTTGTATCCCAGATTTAGAAGTCTCTGTTCGACAGATAGCTTTAAATTCTTATGCTCAAGATTTTACAACTATAAAAAGCAAATAGACATAGGGTATACATCCCTCAATCTCAAAATAGTAAGCTTTTTGTCCCTGAAGGGCAAAACTTTTACTTGGAAAAAATATGGTAATATACAGCGTAGTCAACTCTGAAAGATACAAGTTCTTCTGGAATTACGAGAAAAGTAAAGTTCATAACATCACTGCCATGATAAAACTTTAAAAAGAGAGCACACTTTGAGTGTTTTTTTCTTTGAACTCTGCACCAGAGTGCCGGTTCTGGAAAGCATTTCCAATTATGCCTGATTCTCCATCCTAGTGATTCTAGTTTCCTCTCTCAAGACCTATTTGATAAATCCCTGTTTGAATCCTCAGATGCTGGTAAGTTTCCTTTAAAACTAGACAAATGGTGTCCATCATGCATTTGGAACTCATCCTGAAGGCTGAGATAGCAGAGAAGGTATATTGAGTAATCCACACCTTTTGGTCCCTGTGTGGGGACACTCAAGTATATGTTGACATTAGGTGTCCTAAACTGGGTGAACTCCAGCCTTTGCTTTCCCAGCTCTCCCAGCCAAGTCCATGAGGAGAAAAGCTCCTCCCAGCTCTCCCAGCCAAGTCCATGAGGAGAAAAGCTCCTCCCAGCTCTCCCAGCCAAGTCCATGAGGAGAAAAGCTAAACCATGATGGATGTTCTCAGCAGCTCCGTTCACTGGTCTTGTGGCATTAGGCACGTTGCCTCTGTGTACCTTTGGTCAAAAGGCATGAAGGGGATCTTTGGCATCTTGCATTGTAAGCACACAATGTATTTTAGTTGAAGAAATTTAAAAATTTTACAGCTCATATTTCCTGTTCAGCAGTGAAATTAACTGTTAAAAATCATTTACACTGGCGGTCATTTTTGGAAAGAAAAGAATTATTTTTTACTTTTTTCTTTAAGGCTGCACATTCCTTGGAGGTTTGCCCATCCCACACTCTGCAATGAGATGAAATAACTTTTTTTTTTTTTTTGCTAAGAAATGATCTCAAGTGCTGTAGAGAGAAGTGCTAAGCAATTATTAATAGTCAAATTTCAGAGATGGTTTATAAGGAGAATTGTGAGGTTTGTGATCCTTCTTAAGGTAAGAAAAAAAATGCAAAGGTTTACTTGAAGGGATGGTTATAAGAAAAAGAAAAAAAAAGGAGAGAAAGAGAAGAGGTTAACCAATTGGGAAGGCTGATTGTAGACCAAGCACCCAGGAATCTCAGTTCTATTTTTTGTGTTCTTTTGTACATCTTGCTCTTTGACCTAAAGTATAGGAGTTACCAAATTTTAGGCTAGCTTTTCTATTCACAATGATCAAGCATTTACAGAAAGAGGCAGATAATTCTCTCAGCTGAATATACCTGGTACATCTAAAGCTTAATTGGAAACTCTAGAGAACCCACTGTGACCAAAAAAAAAAAAAGAGGTGTGATTAAATATAACTTATCATTTATTAGTGAGAGCCAGAAATAGATAATACAAATTACTTTTCCCATATCTTCTTTCAGTCCCAAATATCCTTTTTTTCCCATTTAGATACTCAGAGTAGAGTTTGTGAAGATATTTGGATGTATCTCCTACCTAAAATGAAAAATATATGATATTTAATAGCTTCAAATATTTCATGATAATCTAGTTGGTTCTGTGTACACTTGCGCTACATGACAAAAAATCCAGGTCATTGATTGTCTTAAGAGGCTTTTGTTTTCTGCAGAGATTGAATTTCCAAATATGTTTTAATGACAGCAGTATTCCTATTGTCCATTGTTGGGGCTGTACCTATATTGCATTTCTCTGCAGAGTTATTGATGGCACATTCTTGTTCTGCAGTGTGGCACTTGGCAAAATATTACTTCCTAATTCGAACTCTTCAATGTAATGTACCCTCCAGGGAAAATGGCTCTATAATACCGTTGCATCAACTGTTTTGGTAAATTATATTATTAGATATCTATTTATAACTTACCCTCTAAGTGACCTCAGTCAAACCACTTGCGGTTTTGGTTTTACTTCTGTGGAATTTTCTGTAGCAATCACTTCCCTTGCTCATTTCATAGACTGCAGTGTCATTCACTTGGATGGTTTCTGTGAAGTTCATTGAACTCCCCATGAGTGGATTCCATGGAATAATTGGAAGGACCTTTCTTTTAGTAGATTTCTCAGATAAGGTCAGTGGGTTATGACCGCTTAAAGTACATCAGTGACAGATCACTGGTTGTGAGGAATGCAGAAGGTGGGCAGACGAAGAGAAGGAAACCTGAGTAGCTCTTCTGCATACTGAGTACCAGCTCACACCCTGCAACCACAAGTTGCCTCCTTAAAGATTAAAATGACTTTGAAATCTGGGCGTGATTGGAGGCCACAGATTTCAAGAAACTTACTCAAGATACTTCATGCAATTGGTAAGTGGTGAAGTTGGATTTGACACAAGTCTGACTGGTTTCTGAACTTCACATTCTTTCCTCCAAGGGATTGAAGATGATGGAATGTGGGATATTTCCTAGTTACATGGATGGAAGTATCAATGGCTCGCACTTTTCCTGTCGAATAGGTTCAAGTCTAAACAACAGCAAGAAAAATGGGTATGTGAGTTTTGTACAAACTGTCTGGCTATTGTTAGCACATTGTGTGCGTACTACAGGCAGTGCATGAAGCAAGGTGCACGCTGATCAAACTTTGATGTGAATCTTGCTGTTGGAGGCAAATGTAGCCTCTGCTTCCCGTGTGCCTCTTACTTTGAGTCTAAGTCTGAAGTAACCATAATATTCATTTGTGAGCACTGGAATTATTTCACTCATTATTTCAGTATTTGTGTTACTTTAACTCTAAGTCTGAGTTAACCATCATACCCATTTCAATTTTAAAAATCGAATTTTAAAAATTAGGAGAACAACCATAAGTTGATTCACTTTTAAGTTCAAAAGGCAAAGGTTACAGATGGAACAATTCCAGTAGACTGTTACAATATGACTCTTTACCGTAAGGTTGAAACAGACTGTGAGATAATACAGTTAAAATGTAGTGTCGAATTATAGTTGTGATATGATAATTTGCCTGTAGAATAGGTGTTAAATTATTTCTTAACATCAATAGTTTAAAAAATTATTTCTGTTTTATATTCTAATTAGATAACTGATAGTAATATCAAAAAAATCTTTAAAAGGTAGAACTTCACCCCTAGGTGTACTCATTTTAAAAATAGAAAATTGGGATCGTAAGTGGTACTGGGATCTCAAGGTAACTGCAATTTGTAGCAAAAATACTTATATTCAGTACTTGTTCCCCACATCACACTGCTACATGTAATACACCATATACACCTACTACATATAATAATACTTGTGCTGCCATTTGAGAATCATATTCTTTTATTTACATGTTTCTGTCCTTGCTTTTCTTATTAAATAGAAATATAAAAAGTTTATTTTCATCTCTTCAAACAAATGACATTAATTGTTACATTCAATGCTTTGTAGAGAGAGGATAAGCCTCAGACCATTGAGTGAATGATGGGAATTGAAAATTGGTTCATACTATACTTTTACTTCATGGCATTTGGCCATGACTGAAGAGGGGTAAGTACGTTGGGGGCTGATGTGTTTGGATGGGTCATAGCGCCTGCCTTTCTCTCCCACATTGTCTTTGAATGAAAAGTACTTGACTCACAATTACCAATGAAGGCTCTGTTTGTAGGGTCATCTCCGTTAGTGTCAGTGAGCCAATGGTAGCCAATTTGTAGATTGGTCAAAACTCTAAAAGTAGCCTACCATAAGAATTTCTATCTGAAAAGGAGTAATGAAAAATTAGCTGGGCCAATCAAATTCTCTCTTACTCTGGTGCTATAAAGACACAGAAAGAAAGCAAGAAATATTAAACCACAAGAACAGGGGCCATGAGAAGTCACACAGAGTCAGATGATGAGGGAGAAGATAGGAAGTAGGGAGGATAACACCCAGTGCAGAGTAAAGGCGGTGGTATCAGATACAGCAGCAGTGGTGAGACCAGAGACCCACTAAAAATGCTACATATCACAGAAGAGGAAACTAATAAATTTATGATTCTCTTGGCATGATAATGTAGCCTGTTTACTTGAGTGCTTCCAGTAACACTTCATAAAATGTGTAGAGCTATGCATTTACCCTTCCTTGTAAGTTCCTGAGTTTCAGTGGGATTCCTGATTTTTACTATCACATGATCTTTAATCTTTAATTTGTCCTTTCTTTTTTTTTTTTTTTTTGAAGATGCTTGTGTGAGTTTCTGTTGTGTATCAGACAAAGTCTTGAGAGCTTCTCAACAGGGAAGTCGCAGTCCAAATGCTGCAGTTTTCAGAGTGTCACTTGAATTTACTGTATTCTGAAGTAGCAGACCCTTTACTTAGGCCCAGTCCAATTTACATCGCCTTTCATACAGCCTCAGGCAACAATGCTATACTCTAGAGGAATCTCCGAGTACCTTTCCAAAGCTGTTATGCCTCAAGCACTTCCTTTAACTTTAAAGCTTATGGTCCTCTTGGGCCACTCTTGGCAAAATATTTGGAAGGAGATCTGGAACTTGGTTATTTCTAAATGAAAAAGAAGAAAAATTTGCTCTATACTGGGAAGGAACAGTAACATAAGTATGTCATTGAAAACCCTACACCCTGCTCTTTCTTTTCTTCAAGGCCTCTTGTGACCCCTTTCTCTTTGACATATTACCTTTGGCAATCCCGGTGTTCCAGAATACACCGATAAAATCGGCTGAGTTGGAACCATTTTGGAATGGTTTGTGGCTGGAACTCCGCTTGTCTGTTGACGTATGCACTGGCCATCTGGACTCATGTGAATTCTCTATATCTCGAAGGTATTATGTCTAGTTAGCAACTTCTCATAAATTTTATCTGTGCAGTTATGACTACATCGCAAATGTAGTGAGATTAGTTCTGTTTCAGGCTTTGATTTTTATCCATTCTAGTGTTGCCTAGTAACAACGGAATGTCTCAATTTGTAACTCCAAGGAGTTCATGGTATCAAATACACATCTCGTTTGTTTTCCCTGAGCCCTCTGTGGCTTTCTGATGTCAGACATTAAAAAGATTGTTTTACAGAGAGGAAAATGGAGAGTTGGCTGCTGGCTTTTACTAATACAGCAGTGACTGGTACACACACTAGTAGAAAGTATACATCCATTTTCCTAATCTAGACTCTGTCATGTCAACAAAGTGTATTGCATTTAACTTTATTTGAATCGTAAGTGGAATACCTGTCTTAGGTTGCATTTACCAAAATAGTTATTATGTACCAAATTATAGGTTATACATTTCAAGATTTAAATTACGATATGGAAGATGGAGGCTTATAGATGAGGTAGAAAGAAATTCCTAGATAAAACATCCCTGAAAGAAATTAATGCACCTTTGATTTAGTTTGATAAACACCAATAATAGGATTACTATTCCCAGAGCTTTTGTAGATACAAGCAGGGTGGTTGTTACTATTTGCCTTATAGTCATGCTATAATGGTAAAGGGTAATTGGACAAGAAAAATATGAAGCTAAGAAGTTTTCCATTGTTATATTTAACATAAGGCAAAACTGTATTTTCTAAAAGAATACTTTTAAGTCATGTGACATCAAGGGACATTTGTTTCCTTCCTTTGGTGGCCATTCTAATCCGGATCCTAGACTGGACAGAGTTGGAGTGTCAGCATGAAGTACAATGGCTTCTTGTTCAAACCCCCTCAGGACTGCCATGTTCTTAGTCCTTGTGGCAGAGTGTCATGCGTAGTTGCCAAGTCACTGCAGAGACAATGTTAGTATGGTGACCGTGGGTGCAGATGGAACTGCAGGATGAAATTCTTGCTTACTCTTTTCACACAGGTAGAGTAAGCTCTAGTTTACCAAGGAAGAATGGTGCTCTCAGTTGTTGTCGTTGCTTTTTGAAGTCTTCCTGATTCATGGGTTTTCAAGTGAATTAAACATGTTAATAGCCCCCTTCATCACCTTCACTGTTAGCCGCTGCTTCAGAAAGGAAATACATATTGCAATGGTTCTAATAGTAAGAATTGAAAATTTAAAGAAGTTTCCAGCACCTTTTAATGTCACCTGGTTTGTAAACTTTTTCATCATATACCTGCACAGTAGCACTTTATCTTCTTTTTTTTTTTTTTAAGTTTCACTTATTTATTTTTAGAGAGAGAAAGGAAGGGAGAGAGACAGAGAGGGAGAGAAACATCATTGTGTGGTTGCCTCTCATGGGCCCCCCACTGGGGACCTGGCCTGCAACGGAGGCATGTGCCCTGACTGGGAATTGAATTGACGACCCTTTGGTTCGCAGCCCACGCTCAATCCACTGAGCTACACCAGCCAGGGCAGCACTTTATCTTCTGATGAGGCATCCTTCATATCATAAATTGAGAGGAACTCCTAGAAAACTCTGTAAGATGAGGTCCTGGAGCATGTACCCTTTCTGTCCTAAGGAGTTGTCTGATGCACTGGCGAACACATTTTGCAACTATTGAGTAAATAAACTCCCTCTGCCACCCTCAGAGCTGTTGTTTCTCAGGAATGAGTTTGCTTCATTGTGACATTGTCGTCATCATCGTCGTCATCATCATCATGTCAGGACCAGTTAGTGAGCACCTTCTACGTCCAGGCACTGCTCTGGGCTATTTCCAAACAGTTTCCTACCCTTCACACCATTCTTTAACACAAGTGCTGGAATACAGTGTGTAGAGATGAGGGAAGCCAGGCTCAAGGTCATGTTCTGGCAGAACTCGGATTTGATGCTGGAGCTGTCTGATTGGAAAGCCCATGCCCTGTCTTCCACCATAGCCTATGAATCAAATCCTCCTTTGCCCATGAATGAAAGTCATCTGTTTTTCAAATTAAACTTTTAAACTTATTTTCAAGATGGTATTTTATCTGTATTACAATACTGAAATGTTTCCATGCTTCTGCCCCTGGCTAACACACTTTTTATCAAAGGAAAAACAATATTTACCAAATGTTCTCTTCCCCCTGAGAGCCTTGCTGGGAAAGGAGAAAGCATAAAACCCCAAGTTCTCAACACACTGCAATTTACCAAGAGTTCAAAGAGAGGCAAGAGAGATGATTTGTGTTAAAAGGAAATAGGAGTATTTCAATTCTTATTAGATTGGATTGGATTTCAGAAAAGCATCCCCCAAATACAAGCATTTGGGCCAAGTGATATGTCGCACTACCTAAATGGAATTAAGAACAAGAATGTGTTCAATTTGAAGACGTTGCACTGCTGTGATGCCACCTCTGCTTGTGTCACGGAGAACTCTAACCTCGTGTTTCACACTCTACACATGAGAGAGAATGTAAGGTAACTGACAAGCGCTCTGATCATAAAACCAGGAGCCAAGTACAGGCAGGACAGACTGTGGGAAGAGGAGAACTAGCTGTGGAAGGGTGGAACTTTCCATAAGGAAAACAGAGATTTGATTCCTGACTTTTACATGAATTAGACTCAACTGATTCATCTTTTCTGAGAAACATTCTAATCATCTATCAATTTTGTTCCACACTCGAAGGCAATGTTGCCACAAACCACCTATACTTTTAATTATTTTAGGAATGAACAAAAAGGATTTAATAAAATAGTATCTTTTCATAGTTATTGGAAGGTACAATTATTAACTTCATTATGAAATAGGCATAGTTGTTCACTGTACAACTAAATGTACAAGTGTTGACAAGTGTGCAATATTTTTTCCAGAATAAATTAGTACTGAAGCATTTTAAAGTCTTCAAAAACTCAGGCTGAGTTGGGATCTCTTCCAACACAATAGTAAATAAGTTATCATTACATTACTCTCGAATATATCCCATTAACCAAAACCACTGGTCGGCCCATAAGCATTCAGTGAGGTTCCCACTTCTAGCTGTGATGTGTGATATAGAAGGACTGGGAAAATTCCTGTCATCTCTAGTGCAGGTGACACTGTGGAATGAAGGAGAAGTGCAGCACACAGAAAGTGGGGCTGAACCCGATTTAACAGAAGTATTGACTCATGTAGAGGCAGATCAGGGAGAGCTGCCCGGGGGTTGCCGACTCTTGAATGTACTCACAAAGGGCTTGCATGGGTAGGAAAAGGAACCTCTCCATTCATACCATGTGAAGAAAGCCACATCAGTGGTACTACATATAGTATGTAGTACTACATACTATATGTAGTACAAGTATGCCTGAGGAGCAGGGAGGAACAAGGCTGGCAATTGGGAGAATTTAAATGAAAGACTGAGAAGCAAAATGAAAAGACTAGCATAGATGTCATTGAGGCCAAAGAGGGAATTGAAATCTAAATTTAGATGATTCATGTGACCAACGAAACTGGTGTGATATTTGAGGGTTGAGGGGAAGTTTTAGGAAGTTAGGATGAGCAAGATTCTATAGATGCAAAGCTAGCCAGAGGGAAAGTAAACCTGGGAGGCCAGAAGAGCAGAAGACTAGAGGCCTCCTTTAGAGCCAGTTAAAGAATACCTCTGATGCAAGCTCGGACTCCAGGGGGGCTTCCTTTGGGATTCTGGGTCCTGCTTGTTTCATTCTTGGACTCCACTTTTGACCTTTGGACTAAAGGCTTTGCCACAAGATCACCTATACTTTTACTGGTTTAACGATGAACGAGACATCAGGTCTTGTTTCTTTTTCTAATAGTGATAAACCCGATTTGCTTATCCAGGCAGTTACTTACTGCAGTGTTTCTTCTAGCCCAGCCTGTTGGCATGGAGACCAAACCACCCTCGGCCAACACTACAGACTGCTTGGCTCCATTAAAACGAGAAGTGATTGTGCCATAATCCAAATAGGTGTAAGGTTCATACCCAGCATGAGGAAATAAGCAGAGAGATGGAGAATGGAGTTTCTAACTTAATAGATTTTAAAAAGCTCAGTCTTTGCAACATTAAAAGTAGTGGTACAATGGTTCAATTTGGTCAGTGGCTAGTTTGCCTTGAAGTGAGATATTTGGTGCTATTTAGAGTACTTTGCAGCAACACGTAAGAGTAGGTTTGAGGATAATTTCAATGACCCTTACACAAAAATGTTGGATAATATGAATGTATTATCCATTTGTGGTTCTGCAGAGTATTCTTGTATTCCCATTTCAGACTGGGAGAGGGGAGTAAGCCATTAGGAATGGACCAATAGAAGGACACTGGCATGTGAATATCAAGGGCAAAGTTAGGCATGAATTTAAATTAGATGTTAACATGAGTAAGTGTAGTCTAGAGTTGTATGATAGATTAGAAGCCCCCAAATGTGGTTGATAATACACCATAATTTCCTTCTGTGCTTTCATACAGAACCCTACGTCTACAGGTGAGGGCTTGGGTAGTCCCCAAATTCTTTGGAGTGAAAAGATGTAAACCACTCTGACTCAACTTTATTAAGAGGTGGGAAGGTCTCTCTGTGATTGGTGATATAAATTAAGATACTTGGCTTTGGGTTAAAATATTAAATTGTCACTAGCTTAGAAGTAATATAATTAAGGTTCTTTCCTCTACCAACAGTACAGAGATCCAGTGCTTTGAGTGCTGAATTCGTGCAGCTGAGCAATTTCTAAACATCTAAGTGATGTTCTCGAATAACACCTTTTGTTTCCCTAAGTTTTAAGTAGTTTTTATTGATTACTCTAGTACAGTTTTCCCAATTTTCTCCCCTTTATCCCCCCTGTTCCCCTAGCCCTTCAGCATCCCCCCTCCTTAGTTCATGTCCATGGGTTGTACATATAGGCTCTTTGAGTCCTCTGTTTCCTGTACCATTTTTAATCTTTCCCCATCTATTTTATGCCTACTAATTATGTTTCTTCTTCCCGGTACCTTTTCTCCCCATCCCTCCCTCCCCCCTCCCCACTGAACTCTCTTTTATTCTCCAGTTATATCACCAGAGAGCAATGCACTGAGACTACTTTACATCCTCATAGAAATTCCTACCCAGCGTTACAATTTAATGGTCTGCCCTCAGATTTTTTTTTTAATTGAGGTCAATATAAGCAGTAGCACACCAAGAGCCTGTTTATATTTTCTACAAAACTCCAGTTGAAGACTTTATTTATTTTGCGTGGTGGAATTTGCCTTATCTATATAAAGCTTTGCACGATGACATTCTTTAGGACTTAATGAACAGAAATGACATGTTCCTACCGATGATCTTGCAGCTGGATTTCATTAATGATCTGTAAATAGTTCATGACAGTTTCCACTTTTCCTTGGCTATCAGGGAGCTCCCAGCTAAAATTAATTCACAAAGTAACAATTAGAATAACTACTCTACTCATTAGTTCTGGTATAATTAAATATTTTTCATTCAAAACTAGTTTCTCTTTATTATTATATTTTCCTAATTATCTTGTTATATATTTTTAACATGGTAGATGGCTTCACATCCTCACTGGAAGACTATTTATTAGAAGTCTTTATGTTTGTAACTACCAATTTGTATTATTTAACCCCTTCACCCTTTCCACACAGCTCCCCCACCTCCTACCCATCTGGAACCCCTCAGTTTATTCTTGGCATCCATGAGTTTATTTCTGTTTTGCATAAGCACCTTTAAATAACAGATTCAAAATAAATATTTTCGTGTGCAAAGAAAAAATAGAGAGGGCTTATGGTAATGATGTGACATTTGCAGCTTTAACATTTAGTCTTAAGTGTCACTCTGATAAAGGACCACGTTAGATAGTAGTGGATGCTTTCTTTGGTGGGGTGCGGCTCGTCATAGATACACTGCAGCCGGATGCACGGATTGTGACTGTGTGGTCGGAAGTTGCATAACCCCCGCCCCGATCTGGACAGAACATTTCTTCAACCTGAATATTTCCCCATGAGCCACCAATTAGAATAACTCCTACCCTGAGGCTAATGCAATTGAGTGAGCCAAGTAGCTAGTAAGAGAACTGAATCAGCTTGATTTTTTATTTCTCAGCTCCTTTTCCCACACAGGTTATAAGGAAATTATTTTAATTTAATAGTAGACTATTAATTAGAAGCTAGTCTATAAATATAGAAAAGAAAAGTGCCTTGTCAACCCCAACCCTGTAACCGGCCTGCCTCTTTTTTCTCCTTCCCTGTGAGTAAACCATAGGGTTTAAAAGGAGCCTTTGGCTTATATCCGATTGACATCCATTATCATGCAATAGACATGAAGATTATAATTTGCATATTTTCTCATAACATGAGGTTTCATATAATGTCCTGACATAATTTTTACATACCCACTTACCTGTTCTCAGCCTATAGGAGCTGACCCAATGGCATGGCCAAATGACAAGTGAATTTGTGGGCCTGGGCCTACAGCCCATCTCTCCACGCATTATGCACTCAGTGTTCCTTTGTTCATAAGAAATCATTTTGATCTAAATTCTAAAGACATTTGTGGGCCCTAATGGGGTGGTTCCATTTCTGGCCAGGTTCCTACCGCATGTGCTTAGGGAAATCAAATGGAAACATTGAGTTTTGAAATCAGGGAAAACACCTGGATCTTTCTTCATTTAGCAATTCAGCTGGAGGTGGGGTAGAAATTGGTCCACCTGCCAAAATCTTGCTAAGACTTCAAGGCTCAATTTCTTGCCACATCCTCTTTGAAGCTTCTTCCCTGAACTTTTTATTCCCTGCCCTTGACTGCAAGTCGAATGAATCCCTTACTCTTTGGTGTGTATGTTGTGATTTAAACATACTGCTATTACAGCACTTAGAAACCAATCTTGCAATAAGGTGTTCTTCTGTCTCGGATAAATCTTCCTCACATTCTTTTTTTTATTTATTCTGAAGTCCATAATTATTCAGATGCTTTCACTAATTGTTTTAGGCATTATTTTCTGTAAAGTAGGGATCACATGGAAGGTTGCAGAATATCAGCTGTCTGCCTGGGACACGCTTGTGGCTCCCTGGGGGACCCGGAGCACTCTTTGCACTGGGCCTGGCCGCTGCTCATTTTAGAGCCCAGTGCTTCCTTTTAGAAGCTGCCTTTGAGAGTGAGGCATCTAAGTCACATCTGAATGTTAGGGGTTTTAAAACCCAGAGTTTTGAACCTGCATTTGCCTTATTTGTCTGTGTTCTTAGATAATTTACTTGCCTCTATGATCTTATTTTCTGAATATAGAGGTATGCTTTTTTCTCAGCAGTAGACTTGGAAAGGAAATACATTTAGAAGGAATACCATTGCCATTGCAATTATATTGTAATACATGTGCCTTTCCACGCTATTTAGCTTGCTCTGGTCCGCACCCTTTGTTTCTCTTGGCCAGCTTACAAACCGATCTTTAGTATTTCCACACTCCCTGGTCCCCTATATGCTTCTTTTAAAACCCCTTTGAAAATAAAACAAACAAACAAACAAATAAATAATAAAATAAAACCCCTTTGAAATGTCATAAGGAAAAGTGACTTTCTTTCCTTAGTGTTACGAGTATGTCCATATTCTGTTCTTTCATTGTGCCATCTCTCCTACTTCATCTTTCACAAAGGGTCCACGTGCTTTTGTCATTGGCATGGCTGTTATACCCACTTGTGTCTTGGCTTATTCTCCTATGGTTTTCTTTCTATCTTCCACCCCATCAGGCCTCATGTCTTTTTTTCTTAGAAATCCATTGATAAAGCTTATTTTTAAATATGGTCTTTATACTCTAAGGTAGACACATCAAAAGCTGAGACCATGTCTTTTCCATGTTCTTTGTATTTTCACTCCAATTTCACGGAAGCGTATTCAGAAGACGGTAGGGGGCCTCATAAGGATTTGCCAAATAAGTAAATTACCACTCAACAGGATTTCAAATTTCATCTGCACTGGAAAACCCTTCTTTCAATGCGGTCCCACTTGGTTAACCTTTAGAAAGATGGATTCCAGTGCCAGGAAGCAGTACCAAAGCACACACACCCTACAGTAGGTAACTCCTGCACAAAAATCCCACTAAGCATGATTGACCAAGGTGACATTTTGCTATCAGTGCAAGAGGCATGTAGGAAAAGAAAACCACACTTAAAGAGGAAGCAAGTGACTTCTGACCTGTTTAAAAACCCATATACTTTGCTTAATCAACTAAAAGTATAAATGCAAAATATAAATCTTTCAGCTTAAGGCGTTTGATTGATTCAGTGAGTAAGGGATTATTTGCCTACATTTTACTGTTTGGACACTTGTATAAAAGACCTGAGAAAGCCATATTTTGATTAGGACAAGCACCTTCACCCCATGGCTCATATCTGAAAGGGGGGCTTAAGTGCCAAAGGAGTCTGTCTCTTTCAGGTTACACACAAAAGGGAGAATAAAGGTCTCAAACTCCAGACCTTTGGCTTATATCCAATTGATATCCATTATCATGCAATAGACATGAAGATTATAATTTGCTGCCTTTTTTTTTCTGGCAGCTGCTGGGCTCTACTCTCCAAAGGAATCCATTTCAAATGGATTCAGTTGAAATGCTGTTTTTCTCAAGATAATCTCTCATTTCCAGACTAGTTTATCCTTAAATAATAACTTAAAACTTACAGAGTTTTCTCCATGTTGGTAAAATCAATTTCTTCACATTTTTAAAAGGATTTAAAAGGAAATAAAGAACATGGGCACCTTTTTTCATCACTTGCTGAAAATTCATTGAGAAAATACTATATTTTATGTGGTAACTGCCCTTTTACTACAAAGGCATTAATTTCATTTTATTTTTAGTGCCTGCTCACAGTTCACTTTCAAGAGTGTCCTTTAGGCCTGCTAGGTTCAAAGGAAAGAATATATTCCATTTTGATTTAAAATGTCTGTGCTCTCCTAAGGTATTAATAGAACTAATAACAGGATAGCCCGGCACAGACTTTCAGGGTCCTCCCAGCTAAACAATGGCATGCACTCGTTCCTTGCTGTACTTTTGATGATGGAACAAGAATAACGTTTCATATTTCATACTGCATTATATTTCACAAAGCTCTTTCACATTCATTACCTCATTTAATCCTCACAGCCGATGCTGTGAACTAGATATTCTTTCCAAATTTAAATGTGAGGATATTTATGCTCCAAGAAGCAATGATTTGATTGAAGACACAAAGTTAGAGTGAGAGCCAGGACTGAAACTCATTTTTCCTGACTTTCACTCCAGGGCCCTGTCCACATCATTACAGTGTCCCCTTCTATTGTGCTGTGTGTTCACCTGCTGAACAATGGATTAGTGTCTTTACAGGCTGCCTCAGAGTGGCTGACACTTACTGGGAGCCTGCTCTGCGCCCGACACTGTTCTAAGCACTTACATGTATTACAGAGTTCAATCCCTGCACACCTCTAAGGCAGGTAATATTATTGTCTCCGCTATAGCACAAGTAAACAGAGAGGTTTCGTGACTTACCCAAGACCACATAGCCAATAAATGGAATAAATAGGTCTCAAATCTGGGCAGTCTGCTTTCAGGGACTGAATGCTCAACTACTGTCCTCTATTCGCTCTCAAATTACAAACCCCTGAAGATTTTGTATATGACTTCGCTCATGGTTTGGGATGAGTTTCTAGATACCACTTACGCCAGTGAGAATTTCAACAATCATTATAGTGGTTCAATTTCCAAAAAGGATGATTTCCTTAATGGGCAAACCTAACTAAAATGTGTATTCTATTAGAAATTATTGATTTAGATCTAGGGAGGTATCAAGGATAGTGCTGTTGTCATAAAGATACCAGTTTTGAGACAAAAATGAGAGCATTTTTAAGTTACTCAGTCAACTGTACAATTATTAGCTGAATACTTGTACTTAAGGGCTATGGTTATATAGTGTCTGCATGAAGCTTACAATCTAATGAAAAACAAACAGTTGAACAGATACAAGGTAAATGAGTAAAAGACACGAAGCTTCATTGAAACACTTGTAATTCCTTTAATATGGAGAAAGCCAGGGAGGCTTGATGGAAACAGTAGCCTTAGATCTAGTGTTTAGTTAGCAGTGCAGAAAAGGAAAGTCATACCATAGGGTGTAATTGGGTATGGGTCCTTTAGGATATCACCTCAAGTACAGAGTTTTCAGAACTTACTCCACAAGTCAGTAGAGACTTTATGTGATTGTGAAAATACAGTGCATCAGTTTTAAACTACAATGCACAGAACATGAGAGAAAACACTCACACTGACATTTGTTGAAGAGAGGGTCTCCTGGGTGTTCAATTGGTCATATTAGGAAGGTCAAATTTTTCCTTATAATTATTTATAGCCACTTTTTCATATACACACTATTCATTTTGATTCCTATTAAATCAATATAACTTCTGAATGAATTTCTCTGACGTTCACTTTGCTTATTAGGCTGGAAATTCAAGGGCAATGCAGATGAGGATTTTAGATCATTTCTATGAGAGAGTTTTTGGTCAGGGGCTCTTTAGGACCCTGTGTTGCTAAGGAGTTTTTCCTTTTGGTGACAAGTGAGAGTTTCTTTGCTGAGATAAGTTGCTGGTCTGCAGAAAGCTACACTGATCATATTTTCCAGTTGGAAGAGGTGGGTATATTGCTTGACTGACAAGCAACATGACAATGCTATTAAGAAAACATTGTATTAAATTTTAGAGCTTAAGATTATTGTTAAGAGTAATGAATTTTGCTGACACTTCTTTCTTATTAAATATCCTCGTCACACTTAAGCAACTCTGCATTCATTGCTTCTACAGACTACCTGTGGTAGCTGAGCATAAAGGTGAATAAGCTTAACTTAGGTGTCTACATATGTCTTCTTTGTAAGACTTCTCATGCTCAGAATCAAAGGGTCCATGAGTTTTTACTTGGTGGTGGAAGTGTATATTCTGACACATGCCAAAGGGGAAGTGCAACTCAGTGCCCAAAGGAGGTATTAACCCCAAAATCCCCGTTCCTGTAGTACACAGAGTGTTCACTTTTAGGACATTTGGAGAGGAGGGATTGTGGTCTGTTTGCTTGTTATCTTATCCTAGCAACTTACTTTAGCAAAATTTAGAAAATAGGTTCACTGCAACTTATCTTAGCAAAAGGTAGAAAATAGGTTCGCTGGTAATTTCTCCAAAGGAATCCATTTCAATTAATTCAGGTGTTTCCTAGCTAACATTAACTGGCCTCTGCTCTGTATTAAGACTGAGTTAAAGAGAACAAGATAGATGAGATGGTCTCTTACCATCAGGACCTTATAAATCAAATAAAGAAACAAATGTAAAAAACTGTGAGAAGCTAGATATGTACAATATGATTATAATATAGGACAAATTAAAGTACATATCATATTTTTTGTTAAATAACGTACTCTGGGGGTGGAAAGAGTATTTCTTTTCCTGATTGCTGAAATTTAACTGGAGTTTCTGGAAGAGGCATTTGTATTTGATCTGGAAATTCAACTATGAGTAGTAGCATTTTAAAAACTGGAGAAGTGGAGAAAAAGTGGAGGCAACGAGAACTAGAAAAAGGAAGGTATTTGGAAAGGCAGATGCTGAATGCAAGCGGGACTGCAGTACAGCTCGGCAAATGGATGGCACATGAGATGATACTGGAAAGCTTTGTTGGAGTCAGGCTGTGAAGTCCTTTAAGACTTTACTAAGTGTGTAAACAATGGCAAACAATGACGACTTCAAATTCCAGTGGCATAGTTCACGGCAGCTCTATAGAAAGAGCCCCTTAGGCAGTAACATAAAATGGAGTAAAGATAGCCTCTTCAACAAATGGTGCTGGGAGAACTGGACAGCTACGTGCAAGTAAATGTAACTTGAGCACAAACTTACACCATACACCAAAATAAATTCAAGGTGGATAAAAGACTTAAATATAAGCCGTGACACCATTAAAGTCCTAGAGGAGAACATCGGCAAGAAAATCTCAGATATTTCACACAGCAACATTTTTACTGATATGTCCCCTAGAGCAAGGAATATAAAGGAAAGAATAAACAAATGGGATCTCATCAAAATAAAAAGCTTCTGCGTGGCTAAAGAAAGCAGTATTAAATTGAAAAGACAACCAACTGTATGGGAAAACATATTTGCCAATGATACCTCAGACAAAGGTTTAATCTCCAAAATATACAAAGAACTTACACGACTCCACTCTAAGAAGACATCTAACCCAATTAAAAAATGGGAAAAGGACTTGAACAGACACTTCTCCAAGGAGGACATACAGAATATCCAGAGACACATGAAGAGATGCTCAATATCGTTATCTATCAGAGAGATGCAAATTATAGCTATCAGAGAGATGCAAATTAAAACCACAATGAGATACCACTTTACACTGGTCAGGATGGCTATCATAAACAAAGCAACAAACAACAAATGTTGGAGAGGTTGTGGGAAAAAGGGGAGCTTAGTTCACTGTTGGTGGGATTGTAGACTGGTACAACCATTATGGAAAACAGTATGAAATTTTCTCAGAAAACTAAAAATTGACCTGCCTTTTGACCCAGCAATTCCACTGCTAGGATTATATCCTAAGAATCCTAAAACATCAATTTCAAAGAACCTATGCACCCCAATGTTCATAACAGCACAATTTACAATAGCCAAGAGTTGGAAGCAACCTAGGTGCCCGTCAGTAAATGAATGGATCAAAAAATTGTGGTACATATACACAATGGAATTCTATGCAGCAGGGAGAAAGAAGGAGCTACTACCCTTTGCAACAACATGGATGGAACTGGAAAGCATTATGCTGAGTGAAATAGGCCAGGTGTTGAAAGACAAATACCATATGATCTCACCTTTGACAGGAAGCTAAACAACAAAACAAACAAGCAAGCAGAATAAAAATAAAGACACTGAAATAGAGAATAAGGGGACAGTGACCAGAGGGGAGAGGGAAGGGAATTTAAGGGGGGAAAAGGGGAGGGATTTGGAGGAACAAATAGGAAGGACACAAGGATGAGAACTAAGGGGGGTGGAAATGGGAGGGAGGTGGGGAGCACGGGGTGGGGGGGCTGGGATGGGAGAAATAGACAAAAAACTGTACTTGAAAAATAACTAAATAAAATTATTTGAAAAAAAAGAAAGAGCCCCTTAATGACTGTCTTAATGACACCTTGTCTTTGGAGAAGGAGACTGACATTCTCAGCATCTTAGCCTTCTTTTAACAAATTGTATTATCAACAAATTCATGGGAATAGAATTAAGAGACAGAATAATGCAGACTTAAACTGAAAAAGACATTCTCCTCTCCTGCCTTTCTTTTGGTTCCGTTCCCCAGAGGAAAACACATCTGACTATGAAATCAACATGATATTTGCTTTCTTTTTTGCCTGTTTTTTTTTCATATCGATGAACCATCACTTGCCAATTTCTTTTTTGAATATTGGTGTTGCAGTTGATGTTGGTGATATTGATATTTGTATCAGTTTTTTTCACTGATACAAATAACATTGTGGAACTTTCTTTGCATTAGTAGTTTTTTTAAGTAAACCTTTTTTTTAAGAATAATTTTAGATTTACAGGAAAATTGCAAAGATAGTACATACAATTCTCATATACCCTAAAACCAGATTCTTCTATTATTAAAGTCTTACATTAGCATGGTATATTTGCTAACAAGTAATGAATACATCTTGCTAGATTACTTTTTAACTTAATTCCATAATTTACTCCAGTTTCCTTGGCTTTTACCTGGTGTCCTTTTCTCTTTCTCGGTCCCATTCATCGCATCTAGTCATTTCGTCTGCCCAGGCCCTTGTGGCTGTGCCACTTTCTCAGACTTTCCGTGTTTTCAGTGACCCATTTGGAGGAACACTGGTCAGATATTTTTATTTTTCAGGATGCCCCTTTAATGGAATTTATTTGTTATTTTCCTTGGGACTAGAATAAGGGTACGGGTTTTAGAGATGAAGATCACAAAGGCAAGGTGACATTTTCCATCTGTCATCAACAATACACGCTATCAACATGACCTAACGCGGTTGGTGTTGACCTCGGTCACCAGGCTGACAGGCCGTGTCGTCAGATTTCTCTACTATGGAGTTGTACTTCTTTCTCCTCCCCATACTGTTCTCCTCCAAAATAAATCACTATTAGCAGCCAAAATTTAAAGAGTTGGGAGTTATTCTCTACTTCCTTGAGGGTGAAGCGTCGACATAAACATAACTTACATAGATTTATTCTGCATAGGAGATTGGTATTTCTACCTCATTTTTATTTGTTCATTCATCTATATCAGTTTGGATATTCATTTTATACTTTGGTTATAATCCAGTAGTACTTTATTTTGTTGCTCAAATTGCTCTAGCTTTGACCATGGCCCCTGTGTCCCTTTGACATTCGCCATACATATAAAAATTGTTGGAGCACTTCCTTACTTTCTAGAACCACAAGATTCTGCAAGCTCATCTCACATATTTCCTGCCCCAGTCCTCAAATGAGCCAGTTCTTCAAGGGGAAAGAGGATACCTGGGGTTTAGTTTTTTTAATAAACATAAGACTGTTCTAAGAAATAAAGTCTATTAATTTTTTAAACATACTTCAGAAAAAAGAAAAAATTCAGGAGAACACAAGAAAATATGGGAAATGTGGGAGAGAATACCACCAGTAAAGCTTATTATTAATAAGCAATAACAAAAGAGAAAAATACGTCCAAAATAATCTGGCCCCAAAACTTTTGAGAATAAAATGTAGTGGGTATAAAAAAATGGGATGGGAAGGTTCGAGAAAGGGCTTGATCTAACAAGACCTCAGAGAGCTGAGAATGTGCTTGTATACTTGTCTTAGGAGCATTATAAAGTTGTACTTATATATAAAAATGGTAAGGGATAGTAATATAAGTATTTTCTTAATAAAGCTGGAGTAAATAAAGAAGAATAAAATTTGAGAATTTAACTTTCAAACCAGAAGAGAAATTGACGTGTCTCATGAAAGGAAGGGGGTGTAAGGAAAGAATAAAAGAAAGGCAAGGTGAAGGAATTGGAAGCAGAAGAAGTGAGAAGGGAACAGGGGGAAGGTGTGGAAGGGAGAAGGGGGCCAAAACAAGGCAGGGAATGATTGAGAAAATGGGGTAGCATCTTGTAGATGATGCAAATTATGGGAAAGAATGTGGTGGGACTTAGCACCAGGACTGGATACTGAAGGGTCATGTATCCTCACAAATTCTTAGGGATTCCCTGAAGTTCATAACTGAGGGCCAGTGGAGGCATCTTAGAACTTCTTTGGTTAGTTTTGCAGATGTTTTTTGTAGCATGTAGAAAATTATATGTGAGCCATGTCTATAAAAATGGTTAGATTGGTCAAGAACAAATGAAAATGAGAGATGTGTAGGAGAGAAATGTTGTAGCAATAAATTTCACATTTTTCTAAATGATAATTGCTGAAGACAATCATCTTCAGAATCTAGCATAACTGTTAGTTTCAATATTGCTATCAAGTAATGTTATTGAATGATTCTCAGTAGGTATCAAAAGCAATTTTACACATCAAGACTTTTTATTTAATTTATCTTAAAATATTTCAGAGGCAATTGCTATGATACTTCAGATGCATGACTGACAGTAAAACTTCTCTACAGTAATTTAAATGCCTCCTCAAAGTGGATGAACAAAAACAAAATGTCCAGTGAGATGAGTGTTAAATTATTATTTAGTAGAAAAATGAGCAGAGCCATTTTCTTTGGCTGCTCTTATGTAATTCCATAAGCTAACACCATTTTAATTTTACTTTTTATATTTGTCTTTAAATTTTCTGGTACTGTGTAGGCCACTAATGTAAGTTTTCATCCACCAGAAACTCTTTTCTTCTAGCTACTTTGCTTAACATATTAAAATTCTCTTGCATTCTCACTGTCTATTCAATTCACTTCTTTAGCCTAGATGTTTGTCTTTTTACATTTTAGAAGCATGCACAGAGAAATAAAGTAGGGAGTTTTGAGGCACTTATTCAGGTAAGTATGGAGAATATAATGACTCTGTATATTTAGGAAAGAAAATCTTTGGGAATTTTATGTTAATTACTTCACAACTATGGTTAGTTGTACACGTCATAGTTCTCAGATGTTTACTGGCTTCCTAACTTGACTTTGGTTGCATGGAAATAGACTGTGTTCCTTTCGAATCATGATTTGACTGTGTGTTAGTGAATTGGGCAGTATTTTTTAGAGTTGCCCACCTGTCAATGTGCTCTGGTCATAAAACAATAAGAACCTTTGAATTGTGCAAACATAGAAGACACTCATTTGCCATTATTTGCATGACGTATACTTTATTTTTGGTAGAAATGTGGCATTATCTTTAATTGCCTGGCATAAAGGCCATTGTTGTTTAGGTCTTGTGATTCTAGAAAAGATATAACTAAAGCATGTATGTTAGGGAGAATTTCTAGAAAAGGCCCCCTGAATACCAGGTGGCTCATCTCCAGAATCTCATCACGCCCATGGTTGTCATGTTACGTGACACAGTTGGCCTTAAAAAGAGAGACGATCCCCGTGGACCTAATCTAATCATGTTGGTTAAAAAAGCAGGTAACTTTCTGGAGCTAGAGGCAGAAGAGGCAAGAAGAAGGGAGAGTAGGAGAGATTCAAACTCATATACAAAACCTACTAAAAAGCAAAACAGAGACAGACTCATAGACAGAGAGCAGGATGACAGCTAAGAGGGGGAGGGCTGGGGATGGAGGGATTGAACAAAAAGGAGAAAGGACTCATGGACAAGAGTGTGGTCATTGGGGGTGGGAGGGGTATAAGGAGACTAAATGGTAATGGAAAAAATACGGTAAAAAAAAGTGTAGGAAGGATTTGACCTGCTCTTACTGGTTTGAAGATGGAAAGGCCTCGTGAGAAGGACGGTGCGTAGCCATAGGTTGGTAAGAGTGTCTACAGCTGACAACAAGCAAAGGAAATGACCTCGGACCTAGAGCAGCAAGTCACTGCATTCTGTCAGCAACCTAAGTGAACTTTGAAATGGGTTTCTCTCCTCAGCCTCCAGAGAAGAGACCAGACAGCACCTTGATTTTGGCCCAGCTGAGCCTGTCAGGACTTCAGACCTACAGAACTGTGAAATAACGCATGGGTGTTGTTTTAAACCTCTGAGCTCTTGGTGGTTTGTAATGCAGCAATAAAAAGTGAACGAGGCCTTCAAAACAGGGAGCCTTTTGCAGGGTGAGATGCCAAAGAGGATCCCATTCCAGAAGTTAGTATTGCAGAGTGCCAGGCCACTTTTCCTCCCGTCTCACTGACGTGACTGCTGTTTTGATTTTAACAAACAGGCTTCCTCAGACGTCACAGAAAGGATTATATGCCTCTTCCATTAAAAGTTTCAGTTAAGGTATCTAGCATAATATTTTTTATTCACGAGGGGGTCCTGCAAATCTAACCACGAGCTAAGGTAATACAGGTAGCAGGATGCAAAGAGGGCATTGGAAGCTGCAGTGAAGGATTACTCACCCACCAGCTTGTCTGCTCAGGTCACAGTGCCTCTGACTTTCAAGTTTTCATTGACCAAGCAAATAATCCAAGCACTAAAGAAATATAGTTATTATATCATCTGGCTAATTCTGCTCAGAATCCTCTTTAAATATTTACTGAAGGCAGGGACAAGTCCACAAAACATTATAATAAAAGTCTTTCTAATAATATCATCAAATACCAGAACAAGCTTGCTTGTAAGAGATAATTAATTGAAGTCCCGATGAAATAAGCAGCTTGTTCAAGGTCACTGTCTGCAATTCTGAGAACTGGGTTCCAAAGAGGTGCAGTTGGCTCAAATTTCCTCCACCAGTTCACAGCAGAGTCAGAACTACAATATGAGTCCCTTGATTTCCAATACCGTTTTACACTGAGCTGTGCCAACATGTCAATTCTTTAGGGCTTGCCCCAGATTAGTTTGAGAAGTAAAATATATTCGCAGCCCCTGAGTTTTTACTGTGTTGCTGGCCAGGATCTCCATGACTTGGATCCAGGTTGTGATAGTCTCTAGGGCTGTCAATTTTGAAGGGCCATTTTAACATCAGTCTGCCTCCCTGACTTGTGATAAAATTGGCTGGAAGGCAAACCCATGATACCTGAAGAATGGTGATGTATACTCATAATGACTCACCTCCATCCTGAGACCTATGACTACACTGTGATTTAGCTCCCCACTCAATGCCCACCCCAACTCCCAAATCCCTCGGAGATTCAGAAAAGTTTCTCGGAATCTAGAAGACATGCTGCATGGTGAAGCCTAAGCAAAGCTCAGGGAGTAAAATGCCTCACTTGAACCAGAGTGGTTGCGGCCAGTGTACGAGTATTGCTGTCACTATTTTCTCCGTGCATTCGGCAGATGTAAAGCCTGTGTCTGTTGCTTGGGTCCCTTGAACCATTAAGGTGTATCGTATTCCTCTGGCAACTAGGCTTTCTCGTGAAGATGGATGTCAGGTTGCTTTTGTTCTTTCACATATTTATTAGAGGATGCTTTCCAGGGTGTAGAAAGCATGACTTCTTTTTTCAGTTCGTTTAAACTCCGATGTTTGCCCCACCACATCTGAGAGCTGCAGAGGGGAGGCACCGGGGAGTTGTTACACTTGCACATGTATAACTGCGCCTTCCACACCTCCTCAGGAGTTTCAGACAAGTTTAATTATAAGAGAAACGAAATAAAATGTTTCTTCATCTGCACTGCTAGGGAAAAAATAGCTTTGCTGGGAAAGCTGTTGATTTATTGTAAGTTTTGATCTGCCTAGTTGTAGTTCTCAGTCTTTCAAGTAAGTATTTTCCTTTTTATTTATATAGTGAATATACAGGGTAGGACAAAAGTAGGTTTACAGTTGTTCGTATGGAAAATAATGTAATAATTAATAAATAGTAATATAAGAATAAGCTCTGTTTCATGTACTCATAACAGTAAAAAGACTTTTGTTCCACCTTGTACACACTACATATTATATGTACACATGTATTTCACATTTACACTATTTATATAAATAGCGACTATGTATAGTATGTATTATATATACTCACATGTATACATATACACATATATACATATGTATTCTGTGTTTAGGTAATTAAGGAAAAGATTGCAACATTTTTTAAAAAGTTGCAGTGTTTTCCATGGAATTCTATGCAGTAGAAAGAAAGAAGGAGCTCCTACCCTTTGCTACAGCACGGATGAAACTGGAAAGCATTGTGCTAAGCGAAATAAGCCAGGTGGTGAAATACAAATACCATATAATCTCACCTTTAACAGGAATCTAATCAATAAAACAGACAAGCAAAATATAACCAAAGACACTGAAATGAAGGAGAGGCTGACAGTGAGCAGAGGGGAGAGGTGAGGGAATTTCAGGGGGAAAGGTGAAGGGTTTGCAGGAACAAGTATAAAGGACACGTGGACAATAACCTGGTGGGGGGGAGGGGTGGAAATGGGAGGGAGGTGGGGAGGGCTGGGGTGTTGAGCTGGGTGGGGGGAAAGGCAGGAAACTGTACTTGAACAACAACAGCAAAAATTAAAAAAATAAAATAAATATCAAGTAGAACAAAGGAAAGGGAAAATATGTATTTTTAATATAAAAAAATGAAAATAAAGTTGCAGTGTTTTAAGAAAGATTGAAATGTCTCAATGACTCCTAATATGTAAGTGACACTTTTATTTGAGAACACATTGACCAGAATGTGCCAGGTTCATCATTTGTATGATACTAATTAGCCTCAGGACAAAAGGGAGGAGAGAACTGTCAGCTTCCCGAGGAGTTGTATGAGCCTGGAGAAATGCCTTTTCTCTTTCTGGGACTCAAAGAGCCAGGAAAATCTGTGAAGCTGAATAGTGCCTGCTCATCTGGTGTCCTGGTTCTTTCCATCACTGTCACTGTGTCAACCAAGCCTGGGGGGAAATGTGCTCACCACCCATCTCTCCTCCCTCCCTTTCCCCAATTATATTCAAATATTCAGAAGGCCACAGGCAGGAATTTTTCTAAGAAGCACTCTCTTTAGCACACAGTTCAAGATTAGATGGACCTGTGGATGGCTTCCAGATCTAACTATGGTTACCTTTGTCCTGCTGGTTAATTTCTTAGAGCTTCCTCTGAATCTCATGTAAAAGCAAGACAATAAATACCATCTCCTTCTTCAGAGTCTTGGGCAATTCATTATGGACAATACGACCATATAAGATCCGAGTAGATGTCAAGAACTTAGTGGGGGCCTCAATAAGTCCCACCTCTTCTTGCTTCCATCACTCTCTCCTCCCCAATAGTTCATCTTCCCCGGCTCTTGCTGTGAATAAAACTTTCCATAATTTACCAACCTGGGGGTATATTTTACTACCAGTTGCATATACAATGGCTAACTTTACACTTATTACTTCATTTAAGAATCAGTGAATCAAAATTTTTGAGTGTCTGTATTAGACATTGTTGTCAGTGCTAGGGACACAGCAGTAAATGACACGGGCCACTACTGTACTGGGACTAAAATTCTAGTTCAGAGAGAAAGGGCAGTAGGGATATAAATAATATACTATATCAGAAGGTGATAGGCACTAATGAGAAAAATAAGGTAGGAAAGAGTTTTGAGGGCACATCAAAAAAATTTGTATAATGGTCCTAGAATGGCTTTTTGAGAAAGTGGTGTTTGAGTAAAATGCTTAAGCAGGTAAAATAGCAAGGCATACAGATTCACATAAAAGAATGTTCCAGGCAGATGTTCTAGTCATTGCCAAAGCCCTGAGGTGGATGCATACCAGATATATTTGAAGAACTGCCGCCAGGAGGCCAATGTGGGCAGAGCTAAGTGTGGGGAAGAAACCAGATGTGGAGGTGTGGGAGGTTTGCTAGCGTGGGTGGGTCCTTGAAATCCAATGAAAAGGAGGGAGCCATTGTCAGGGTTGTAGAAGAGTAGGCATGGTCTGGCTTAATATGTCAGTGGGACCCCTGTTGGCTATGTTGAGAAAAGAATGTTGGGGACAGGAACAGGGTGGAGACAGAGAGGCCAGCCAGGAGGGTATTGCAGTAATTCAGAAAAGAAATGATGGTAGTTTAGACCAAAGTGGTAGCAGTGAAGATAATGTGAAGAGGCAGATCACAGACTGTTTTAAGGTAGAACCATGCGATTTGAGCCAAAAAGAGGAGTCTAGGGTGACTTGAAGGTTTTTGGCTGTGAATGAGATGGGAAAGACATTTGAAAAACTGCACCATTGATTAAAATTACTCATTATCACTGTATACAAAACACTGCAACAAACGTGGTTGATAAGACTGTGTTGCTGCTAACT
This sequence comes from Artibeus jamaicensis, assembly GCF_021234435.1. Taxonomy (NCBI): domain Eukaryota; kingdom Metazoa; phylum Chordata; class Mammalia; order Chiroptera; family Phyllostomidae; genus Artibeus; species Artibeus jamaicensis. Next base: position 12,886,337 of record NW_026522056.1, on the reverse strand, counting down.
TTGTCAAATCTGAGAGCTAAGATCTTACTGCAATAGTGGCAGTCACATGGTCCTGCCATTAATACCTACCAGTGTCTAGTACTGGCATGACACTGGTCCAGCCTTTTGGCATTTCTGTACCACATTAGGAGATGAGTTGTCTTGAGCCACGCATGAAATACGGTGCGATGTAATAACAAAATCTCATAATGTTTTAGGTAAATTTACAGTTTTGTTTGGGCCACATTCGTAGCTGTCCTGGATTGCATGTGGCCACAGGTTGGACACTCCTGGGAGAATAATTGTTCTCCTTGGAATTTTTGGAGAATGGCTGTTTCAGTATAATATGGTAAGTTCTGATATAAATGAAATTTCTTCACACTGGGAATCCTAAATTAAACCGTAATGACTGTGACTAGTGGGATAGTTCTGGTTGTGTGTTGGTTCTCTTTTCAGGTTTGGGGGGAATATCTCTAGTTCACAGTCTCCTCCTATCATGTTCTGTGAACTAGGATGTCCAGCTCTTATTATAGGCTCTTCAGAGTAGCTCTTAGCCATTGTTTATAGGTTTGCTCAAATGCCAAATTCTTTTTCAGCTGAATAATGTTGAAATTTATTTTTCTTAATGCCCAGTATGCTCTAGCAATGTCAGAAGCCTCATGATTGGTTGTGGAAAATGACTGCGTCAGGCTCCTGCTCACTCCCTCACTCTCCACCTCCCTCCACCATCCTTCCCTATGTCTCCCCCACCTTGTCTTCCTGAGCTTCCTTTATCCGCTGTGCTGTGCGTAATGACTAGAATCAACATGTTCTTTGCATTCATGATAAAGGGGGTTGTAAAACCTCTCTCTGGAGGGCCATCACCTGCTGTTTGCAGTCTGAGCTGAAACCAGATTCCCTCATTGATCAGAACCGTGACATTTCCTGGTACTTCCATTAAATGAGCTTCCTCCGACAATAGCTTGAGAGTTACTCTTACTTACTGTGTGCTCCACATCAGGTAGGTTAAATATACTGGTGCCATTAAAGAAAGGGAAGCACATCATAATTAGAGTAAAGCGAATTGTCATCAGAGAGTTCGACATGTAGTATCTGAAAAGAAGACAATGCAGTTTGTGTGTATTATAGCATATGCTGAATAAACTGTTGGGTTATCTTCAATCTGGTAATGCTGGCATGAGATGAGATGAGATTTGTGACATATCCTTTCTCACCTCATTCTCCCCATCCCTTTCCCATTACTTTTTTTATATCTAGAAAGAGGGTGGTAAAGGAAAACACAGTGTATGGTTCTTGCTTTCTTTCAAATTAAATTCAGGTGGAGCACATATTTATTATGTTGATTTTTAAAATAGATCCTCACATCAAGTCATAAAGAAGAATGGTGATTTTATCCTGTCTTTAATGTGCTTCTTTACTGCTTAATATGTCAACCAATTAAATTACAATGGGTTATTTTGTTTTCTTAGTTTCAGTGGCTTGGATCTCCCTGCATTACCCATCATTATATGCTATCCAGTTGATTTGTTTTATTTGAAAATTATATATTCTTTAACACTGACATGTTTTTTCTACTTTAAGTGTATCTGGTATTCAGAAAGTTATAATTGTCAGAGTAAAAGAAAATAAAAGTGATGTTTCATTTTTCAAGACTTACTGTATCAAACCTGATAACCTGTAATGATGGATATTGTTTAAAACTAGAATCTGAACATTCAATTTTATCAAAAGAAACCTCCCTTGTTTAATTAGACCTTTAGGTGCTTGCTTGAAAAACACCATTGGATGAGTAATAGGGAAGAAATCTTCGAAATAACTGGTTGACCAAATCATGATAATAAGATACCAGAGTGCAGTGGATGGTGGAAAACAATGAACAGATTACACACAACAATTGTTTTGTGGTGGCAAATCTCTATAGCTCCTACCCTGCAAAATCCATAGGGTAGTTTGAAAAAAATGAATGTGTGTTTGTATAACCCATGAACTTGTTTTTACTTTGTGTACTATGGTATTTTTTAAAAATCAGACCATAAATGTTTAACTACTTGTGTTATTTTCTTGTAATGATAGCTCATTTAACAAGCCCAAGCTTTTAGAGCATCCTCCAGGTCTCAGGTTCCACTTCCATGTTCATGTTCATCTCAAAGCCAGCAGCAACAGGCTTTCCACAGCCCATGACTAACGTGTCAACCTCCAGCCTGCTTGGTAAGGTTAGGCATTCATGAAAACATGAGAACGATTAAAACTACAAACCCCAAAGTCCCTTTATTGGACACTCCTCTTTAGTCTGTGCTTTTCTAAAGCTGCATCCTGTCACTTTTGCAACTATTATTGTGTGTGAGAAAAGTGTACCCAGTTCTGAAAATCACTTCTTGTCCAAATTGCTTCTCAACACTACAGAATGTTGTTAGTGGGCCGTTTTCCTGAGTGTCTGTGTGGGTGGGGAGTTGATGGGGGGTGGAAATAAAATGTATTTTGCATTTTTGTAAACCTGTGACTTTCTCCCAACTGAGCCGAAGTATTCATCATGAAGAAAGCTGATTTCAGGTTGTTACTAGAGAAATGGAAAGAAATGAGACACAGCTTTCAATGTTCCTAAGGGGAATTTTCAGGGAATGGCTAGACAGTTGGGAAGGAAAGCCAGACTGTCAGCAAAGGAAAGGCTTTATTAAATTCATTATCAAGAGGCCAGCTGGACAGACTTGATCATAGAGTTTTACATAAGGGAGGACCTGCTTAGATGGAAAAATAAAGGAGCGTAAGTTCATCCCTTCTGATCTGAGGAGCGTGAGAAGCAGAGAGGAAGATAAAGGCAGATAGTCTTCCTTCTCCAGACTCTTCCAGCTGCTGCGTCACCACAGGAAAAGGTTCCTCTTGTTTTCTTTCCATCTTTCTGAGTTATGATGAGTCTGTCGGTCAATTTTCATCTGAACTTGCATTACATCTGAACTATAAGAGTTTAATTAGAAATGTTTCACTGATGGCAACTCCACACCTCCATAGTTTGCATTGCAGTACCGTTTGTAAAGGCATGTTCTGAGGGAGGGCAGCCTAAAATGAAACCCGTAGCTTTCTCCAGTCTCTAAAAAACCCAATCCAAAATCGGAGCATGAGATGGGCAAACTATCCAGATGCTCACTGATGGACAGGCTATTTCCAGAGGTAGCTTGTTTCAGGTATAAACCACTCAAAGTCTATATATAGAAATAACAGGTGCATACCTGTTAAGCAACTTCGTGATTCTGCCTGCTAAAAATAATGTAGTCCATTAAAAATATATAATAATCATCAAACTAGTTTAAGGAAGATATTCTCAAGATCATAATGAAACTATTTTGAGCAATACAGATCAAATTGTACTTCAACAAATTCCAAGGAATTACCCCAAATATGGTATTGTACTAAAAGCCAAGCAAACATGTCGCACAATTAATTTTGTTCCGTCCTTTGTTCCTACTTTCTTAGGATAATGACAGGAATGTTTAAAAGAAATTCTCTTCCTCTTTACTAGCAAATAATGTAATTCCTGTTGTTTCTTTTCATTTTCATCCCAATTTAACTTTTAAAAATGTTGTGTACAGTAGCCCAATTAAAGACCTAATTCTAAGAGTAGCAAATGTGGTAACTTGAGGAAAGTGATTGGGAAGCGGCGGTGGAAAACTGAACTTGTCCTAAGCATAAAATGGTCACAGTCAAAGGCTGTTTGTTGTGTGACCATGTCCCTGGACAATGAACAGTCTATGTGGTGACTTCAACGGCAGGGCCACCAGGAGAGTTATATGACGTTTCGTTATTTTATATTTCTCTCCACAATTCCCAAGAGAGGTGACATCAAAAAGTACAAAGACCTATTTGTAAAATTTCACATTCTAAGAAACGTTTTAATTTAGTAGGTGATAAAACATCAGAGTAGAGGGGGAATAAGGGAGTGGTTCATGTGTGTGCTGGCTTCTGCGTTCGGTACTGAAAAGCCTAGCTAGGTCCTTCGTTCCAGAGCTGAGATTCTTGGAAAAAAAAAAGTGCAGAAGCTTCATCTGTGTTGTGTGTGTGTGTGTGTTTGTGTGTAATAGCAATTCAGAAGAACAGTTAGAAATACATTAGGGCAACCTTCTGCTATATTCTACATTTCATATGCTTATATAAATTCTTTTAAGTGCAGTTAAATTCTTCTCTTCTTTCCCTTTTATGTTTCCTTCCTCTATTCTGTCTGACTAATTCTGACTAATTCTTTTAGATATAGAAGAGCAGAGGGAAAAACATTTGTTTGATCAGAGGGTTCGCTGAACTCTCATTTCCCAAGTTTTCAACTGAAAGGTAGATCACTTTATCTCATCTTTTAAAACCTTTTTCTTTTTGAATTGATATGTCATTTATTTTGAGTAAAGTTCACAACTATTAAGTAATCCTGAAAAGTTTGGATTACAAATACTTTGTCATATACATGCATTACACATGCCTTCTTCCACTCAATGGCTTGCCTATCACTTTCCTGATGCCTTTTAATGAGCAGAAGTTTTTAATTTTGATAGAATACAAGGTACTATTTTATCATTATGAGTAGTTCTTTCTGCACTCTGTCTATTCATTAAAACTTTGCATACTCCCAAATCCTAAAGACATTTTTCTATTTTTCTTCTGGAACTTTGTCTTTAGCTCTGTATTTTGATCTATGATCTGCCTAGAATTTCTTTTACATTACGATGTGAAATAGGGCTCTAAGGTTCCTGCCCCCCCCCCCACATAGATAGCCAAGTAATTCAGCATCATCTGTTGAAACAAGTCTGTTTTCTCCTATGGAATTAGTCATGACTAAGTCATAAACTATATACCTGTAGGTCTGTTTTTGCACTGTATTGTATTCCTGTGGTCTGTTTTCATGTCTTTACTTGTTATTAAACTCCTGTAACTTTCCATTATGTGCTTGAGATTACCCTGGCTATTCTAGATCATTTCCATTTTTATATAGATTTTTAGAATCATCTTGTCAATCCCCTGCCTACTCTCCAAGAACTCTGGAGTTTTCATTGGTATTGCATAAACCTGTAGGTGAGTCTGTTGGAACACGCAATGATATTTGCATTTATTAAGCTCATTTTTCTCACTAATATTTTCTAATTTTTGGAGTAAATATCTTACACATTTTCATTAGATTTAGTAGTCCTAGATAATTGATGTTTTTTATGCTATGCTAAATGACTTTATATTTTATTCTAATTTTTATAGCTTTTACCTGAAATTCAGTTAATCAGTGTGTATAGACTTAGCTGCAATATTACTAAATTCACTTACTCATTGTAGGTCTTCTGTATTTTCTATTAATATAATCATGTTGTGTGTAAATAATGACAGTTTCATTTCTTTCTAATATTTATATGCTTTTTTTCTTTCCTTGCTTTATTGCAATGGCTAAGATTCCAGTATAATGTAATAAATTTGCTGTAATAAACAAAGTATAATGAAAATTGATATTTTCCAGGAAAAGTATCAATTAAAAAACTACTCACCAAGCATACAAGCATACACTATAACATGTAACCTGCTATGATCTATAGGTTTAAGATATAGCAAGACACTTGAAAGCCTTCAGAATCTTCCAAAAATGTAGGTAGCAATCCCTATGTATTATTATGCCAAATTCTTGTTACCTAACCACATGTACTACTGAATTTACTCTAAATTAAATAAATAAAATACAAATCCCTGTTCATAGGTATTATTTTTATTAACAATACAGAAGCAATAATGTTAACTTTTTTTGGTCTTGACTTTTTATCCTTTCTTCTCTTTTTTTCTTGCTTATCCATGAATTCCTCCACTTGCTTATTTTCCTAGTTGGCAATGGCAATTTGGAGGATATTGGGAATAGGAATGTTTGGAGGTGTTCTATTATTATAGACTTAGGTCTGAGCATTTTTATTGTAAGTAGAACCTAATGTTCATTTGTTGTCATTGCTATATCAGGTCTTAAATAACACCTTTATAAACATTCCTTTTAATCATATACACTAAAGGGTATTTAATCTCATGGATGTTATTCATGGGCTTGAAGACTTCTATGAAGAAGGTAAAGTTGTCCCTATAAATTTTAAAGGTGGAAGTCAGGTAGAGAACGGTTTTTACTTATGTCGTGGTTTAAATGGAAGCAGACATATGAATGTCCTCTGAAGCATCCAACTCTTAATCTAATTTATTTGAAAGCATTTATTAATCAATATCCTGGGTACACAGACAGGGCTGCTTTCACCCAGCCTGTCATTCGAGTTAAACAGGGCCTTTATTTTGTAGGTGCCATGCTTAAAAATCAGATCCTTTATTTACCAGAGACACACATGCAAATACACTCACTCACTGCTAATGCTGAAATTCTGACATTTAAATGTAAAGCTGGTATCAGAAAGCTCTATTAGGTAGTCTAAAATACACTGAAGTTACAAGATGTGAAATTTATTCTAAAAAAACTAATGCGATGTATTGGCATCTGGGAGAGGGAACTCTTCAGAGTAAGTAGGACAGTATTTGTTTATCTAAATTTTATTGGCACATTATTTGACATTTGATAGAACATATACAACCAATGAGATTTGTATAACATCATTACATTTTTCACTGTGTCTGATGCAATCATTTCATAAAGCGAGTGAGTCCACAGTATCTCAGTATTTGAACATTCTGTTTTAATTCACTTAGCTATTGAACTGCAGAGTCCATGCTGAACATTATCACTATAAGGCAACAACAAGGACAATGAACAAACAGACAGTTTAATGTGCATGGGAGTTTCGCTTTCCAAATTAGCTTCCCTACAGACGTATGCATTATCTTGTCACATTTCTGCCGTACACCTTTTACAGTACCAACACAGAGGCATCTGCATACATTTATGGGCGTATAATCAATGTTGGAAGTTCATTTATAGGCACGTATACCAAATGATTTGGATACTTAACTCGGCTACACCTCGAGAACTTACATTTGGAACATTTTAACAGATTTTGGCTGTGTGATGAAATTTGACACCTACTATCTCGTATTTCCCTTCAAATTCCTTTTGAACCACATTGCTCTATTTTCCTGGCCAGGCAGTTAAAGAAATGGCTAAGGGAAATAATGCAGGGATATTATAAAGCATAGAGTTTCCTAGTGTTTCCTTAAAATAGCAAAAGTGCAAATTGCTCAAAATCGGTATGAAACTTGATTTATAGTGCAAGGAAAAACCCTGGAATTTGTCGGAAAGGAAGCGAGCAAATTCGGTAACAGCTGCAAGTGAGTATGATGGACTGACTGCGCTGCCTTTGGCTGGCAGTTCCTCCGTTCTGTGTGTAGCTGCAGGGCAGAGCGGCACCAGCCCTCCTCCAGAAACAGGTCTTGGCACTGTCCTGGCTAAGGCACACTCACTGGAGACTAGCAGCTGGGGGAGCAAATCAGGAGCAGCTCCAGCCCTTCCAGATTCTCAGGGGAAAGGCTGAAGAGAGGGGAAGCCATGCCAGCACTCAGGCGGAAGGGTGCTGAGTTTCCAAAGACACCTGGAGAGAATGCTTTGAACTGGGGAAGCAAAGGCTGAGACTTCCTTGGAAGAAAGAAGAGGCTTCTTGAAGCAGGATTCTCAGGCTTCCTTCTAATTGGGGTCAGATCAGAAACTCTGCCTGAAGAATACAGCCAGCGACAGATTAATCTTCCCCTTTTTCTAGAAGAGCATGAGTTGTGACCTCATAGCCACCACTGACTGGATATTAACCTGAACCCCTAATTGGATTGAAGTATTGCTGGGTGTGATTGGATCATAAGACATGCAAGGAACTGCCCAGAGGAGGCAGAACAGAGCCTTTCTCATCATTTTGCTACCAAGACTGTGTGCTGGATGCCACCTCCTACTTGATGGGCCTTTCAGGTCCTGTTTGCGGCTGACGGCCCCACTTCACTGCTAGGTTCAAACTGCGACCTCTGAGCACACCTGTCAGGCAGTTTCTGCTGCTTTCTCTGTTCCTGGTGCATTCTCTAATTTCACCCCCGTTGAAAACTTGCATTGCATGAACTTCTTAAATAGGGAGAGCTGTAGCCACATGCTTTTTCTTCCTCCAAACTGTAAGATCTTTGCTGCTATATTAAAGGGAGTGGATGGAACGCTCCAAAATGCACCTTTAAAAGAGTTCAAGAAAGCACAGGAAAACAAGCTCGAATCTTGTAACTATGTGTCTAAATTTTGAGAGGTGAAGGAGGAGAGAAAACATGGAGCATTCAAAGGGGAGGGAAGTGTACAGGGATGAAACGAGGTTATAGAGTTCTGCTGTATTCCGAGGTGCCCTGGCAGGAAGTTGTCAGGACTGGAACTAACACTACACAGTACCCTTTTTATTTCAGAAGAGGGCTGGGAAGTGCCGTGGGAGCTGGTGGAAATTTATTAAATTAACATTACCTCAAGCTTGATTTTCCATCTTCACTAAGAGCCATAGTTAATTGGCATCTCTTAGACTCCTGCAGGCCCCAGGAGGCTGGAGCCAACAATTTAGAATCGTAGAAAAAAAAAATAAGAGAGAGAACTGAAAATCCAGATGCAGAGTCACAAAATGATCAAGAAATAAAATGTTCTTTAATATGCATATTATCTCCTACAAAGCAAAACACATTTTGCAGCATCTCATTGAAACCATGAATGGAAATGAGCCATAAATGCACAGAAAATAAAGAACAGTAAACAAACTAAGTTCATGTAGTGCTTTAGACTTGTTTAAAGAGTATTTGAGAATCGTTTGACCTGGGTTGTACAGAAACCAGGTATGTCTGTGTAGCTATGTATGTATGTATAAATACACAGAGGGTTTCTAGAGGAAAGAACACACAATTAACAGTAACTCCTTCTGGAGGACGGGACTGGGTGTTGGAAAGGAAAGCAGGAGATATGTTCCTTCCAATTTTATATTTCTCCATTTTTCTTTATAATGTTAACATTACTGAAATATACATAGATTGAAATAATGATCCACATTCTTCTCAGAATTAACTGTGTTTACCATCTTGGCATATTTTTGTATACTCTTCATTTCTTTTAGAAAACTCTATTGTTTTACTAAAACATCTTTAAAATGCATTAAACTAGCAAAATAATGCTGCAAATCAAATGACACAAACGACTTGCAATTAACATTAGGTACATAAAATTCTGTGATACACATAAATTTCTACACATATCTAGGGGCATAAGGATGGAACGATGGGTGGGGTTATAGATAGATGGATGATAGATGGATACGTAGATAAAGGCAGATGGAGGTAGATGTAAAAGATAAGCCTCCTTTGTTATAATAAGCTCATAGCATAGTTAATATTTTAATTTAACAGAAGAAAAAAAACTAAAGTTTTACTTTTAGAGGGAACTGTGGGCCTCAAATAAATGTTTTACTTTAACTTCAAGATATATCTTTTCCTAAAAGATCCATCTAAGTTTCAAACAAAATTAACTTGAGAAAACACTGAAGTGGGTTTATTTTTCTTTAACATTTCCTTTTTAACCTACAATGCTCAACTGACTCCCTATAATGAAAGTAAAGGTATTGCCTCAATCATATTTCCTTTCATTGCAATTCTTCACTCCTCTTGGTTTTTATTAGTTGAATTATTAGGTTTTATATTGACCAAGTTTAGAACATACATGTTCTCTTCTATACCCATATTTTTCATTTGTCTACTATCAGCAATAAATAAACTCGGTTGATTCAGTGCCTTGGCTACTACTCAGTCCTTTGGCTACTCTCCATTCCTGAGTTTTTAATTGAATTTATTTCCTGGCTGAATTTTATGCTCAAGTAGTTTATTGGTTATTTTTAAATAACTTATAAAACTCAACACCACTAAAACAAACAATCCAATTAAAAGATGGGCAAACAACTGTTACTAAGGAGAGACTGGAATCAGGGACCCTCTCCCCTAGCTTGTTCCTCGGTTCTTGCCTTGCTCGAGGGAGGTGAAATCAAGCCAGAAACGACATGTATGGTGGAAATGAGATAGCAAGTTTGTTTATGAAACACATTCAAGCATGAAGCTGCAAGCAGGCACCCGGCTAGTCTGAATGCCCCACGTAGAGAGAAAAGAAAGTTGTTAGTAAGTTTGTTCTATACACTTAAGCCAAAGCTGTAAGTGGGCACTCAGCTAATCTGAGTGAACCAACTATTAATGTTCAAGGGTTATATACCTTAGTCAGTTTCTAGGTTCTCCTCCTTCTCCCACTTCTGAACCTTGGGAATAATGCGCAGCTACAATGATGTTCTTTCCCAGTTAGTGAAGGCTCTTGGTCTTAGTGGAATTGCTACAGAGGTTCCCTTTCCCGGTACACAAAGTTTCAAGGACTCCCTTTCTCCTGTGCTATCTCTGGTTGTATGTTCAGAACAATCCTATCAGACTGGGCTCAGGATTGCTGAATCAACAGGTGAGACATGTCTCCCTCTTCCTCCCTGCCTTAGTTTACTAACTATCCTCCCTAACAGGGCCTGAGTAGACACTTCTCCAAAGAGGATATACAGATGGCCAATAGACATATGAAAAGATGCTCAATGTCACTAATCAGTCATCAGAGAAATGCAAATTGAAATCACAGTGAGATATCACCTCTACTTGTTGCTTTTAGATTTGCATCACACTCCAGGTTCATAGGACACCTTCCTTTACTTTTGGCTCCATTTAATTTGTGGAAAACATTCCATTTTCTTCATGTGAAGGAGGAAACATGGTAGGAGACGAGTCCGAAGTAAGACAAAAATGAATGTCCCTACCATTATAGGTGATTGGCTTTCCAGGGCTGGGATGCTTAAAAGTGCTTTGTCCTTAGAACACAACCGCTTAACTTGGTTGTATCTGAAGTTGAGTGTGTGGTACCTGATTTTCCAAAAACCATGCTCTTTCATTCTGAAAATTTAGTTAACTCTTTTCCCAAGAAACTTAATTGGATTATCATTTTGAACAGATATTTTTATGTGTTAATTTTTCTATTTCAGAGATATTTATTAATTTCATTTAGAGTTGTCTAAAGTGTATATATATATGTATTAATATATGGCATACAAATAAGGTAAAACTGTCAGTAGTATAAATCTTACAGCATTTTGTTTGCAAAGATACACACCAAAGTCACAATAAGCAATATTACACTACAAATTATAGAGTACAGATGACTTGCTGCTTTTTTGTATCATCTACTTTATTTATTTTTAAATATTTTATTCTTTGTGCTTTTGTGATTGTCCCAAATGTTCCCCCTTTGCCTCCCTCCACTCGCTCCTTCCACAGTCAATCCCCACACCATTGTCCATGTCCATGGGTCTTTCATGTATGTTCTTTGACTCTACCTTCTCTCAGTCAGTCCACCCTCTCTCTTACAGCTGTCGGTCTGTTCCATGTTTCTGTACCTCTATTTTGCTCTTTTAGTTGATTTTATTCATTAGATTCCTCTTATGAGTGAGATTATACGGTATTTGTCTTTCACCAACTGGCAACTGGTTTATTTCCCTTAGCACAATAGTCTCCAGTTCTATCCGCACTGTCACAAAAGGCAGGAATTGCTTCTTTTTTACTGCTACATAGTACTCCATTGTGTACATGTATCAGCATCTTTTTTTATCCACTCATCTACTGATGGGCACTTAAGACCGTTTTCATATCTTGGCTATTGTAAATTGTGTTACTATGAACATAGGTGTGCATACATTCTTTTGAGTTGGTGTTTTGGGATTCTTTGGGTATATTCCCAGCAGTGGAATCACTGGGTCAAAAGGCAGTTCCAGGCTTAATTTTTTGAGGAAATTTCATACTGTTTTCCACAGTGGCTGCACCAGTCTGCATTCCCACCAACAGTGCACTAGGGTTCCCTTTTCTCCGCATCCTCACCAGCACTTGTTGTTTGTTGATTGGATTTTATACTACTGACAGTTTTACTTTATGTGTATACAATATATTGTGCACATATTTGGGACTGCATTTCTAGAAAATTACTGTAGTAGATTACCTTACCAAAACACCTGTTACCAAAAAAGTAAAATGAGGAAATACTTTAAAGTTATTTCTTAATTGTATAGAATCTCACAGCATCTTTGATAAAACATCTCTTAGTAAAAAGTGCCTGTTAGGTTTATTGAGTATATAGTAGAAAAGCAGATTGTGGTTACCTCTTTAAGGACCTTTATTGTACAGAACATTGTCTCAGCATTCACTGATTGATTGTAAATTACCTTTGTCCTGACTGAAGGAGCCCTGTAGCGTAAACCCCAAATTGCCTCTGCTGAGGACTTTTCAGCCTCTCCCATAGGTGGTTCAACAGGCATTACAGTTTGTAGTTGAAATATGTTGCTGTCACTGGAAGGAAAAAAAACAGCGGATATGTATTAACTTTCTTTAATTGCCTTACCTTTCCTCATCTTTTACTGTAATTATCTTATTCCATTCCTCTATGTCAATGATTTAATTCCAATTGTATCTATTTTTTCTAATTTATTTATTAGTTTTGTAAGCTATTTTGTTTTGTTCTTTTTTCCCCACTTGGGTCAGCTGTCTCCTTTATCATCTCATTTAGTTATTCTATCACTTAATTTTGAATTCTTGTTTTAATGAACTGATTACTTCCTTCTAAATTCTATTTGAAAAAAGGAGTTTTGAGTATAGCTGTCATATACAAGATGCCTGTAAAATTTGTGTTTCAGATAAATAGTGATTATTCTGGTTTAGTCTAAATATGTCTCATGCAGTATGTAGGACATTTTACTACTAACAGGTATTTGTTATTTATATGATATTCAATTTTAACTATGTGTACCATATTTTTACTTTATTTTATTTATTTATTTTTAGAGAGAGGGGAGGGGAAGGAGAAAAAGAGGGAGAGAAACATCAATGTGTGGTTGCCTCTCATGTGTGCCCCCCACTGGGGACCTTGCCTGCAACACAGGCATGTGCTCTGACTGGGAATCAAACCAGCAACCCTTTGTTTCACAGGTCCGTACCCAATCTACTAAACTGTACCAGCCAGGTCTGTGTACCATATTTTTTAGATCCTTATTTGCTTAACCTGTGGGGTTTTTTTTGTACATTATTTTCCTCTCTCTTTCCTTCCCTGTCTTCCTTTCCACTCTAGCAGGATTGCAGAGTTACCAAGGCACCTCTTTTTTTCATGCTCAGCCTCACGTGCCCCTGTCTAGCTATTGTATTAGCTGTGAAATATTGTGTAACCTTAATGAACTAACATTGGTAGTTTGCTTCTTCTAAACAATCAACTCTTTGCTATTGGTGTGTGTCTAATTCATTAATTTTCATTAAAAGTTTTAAGAACATGGCTGTTATGGTTGGGAAGGAAAACTGTACAGGTGACCTATATTTTGTTCCTACGGTTTGGCCCAACTCTTGGCTGATGTGATACCTCTCTTCTTATGAGCAAACACAGAGGGATCAGTACTCTGCACCTCAGAATTTATATATATATATATATATATATATATATATATATATATATATTTATATGTATATGTATATGTATATATATTTATATATATAATGATTCAAGAGAAAAATGATGTACACTTTGCAAATAATGTTCTGATCATAAGGAAGAACAGAACATGATGTTAAAATGGTAAGACAGGAATTTCAAAGAAGCAAGTGATGGCATCATCTCTGCCATTCGGTATTGGATTTTGGATTCAATTTCCTCACCTGCACAATAAGCAATCTGTCTACCTAATTTTTAAGACTACTTCAGGGGTTTGTATCCTTTTATATTTATTTCCAAGTAGCATTCAGGTCAATTTTTAGTGATGTGCTGGATGACTGAATGTTAAATGGCTGAGTGTTAGAACAATATTGGATTGGTGACATTGCATTTGGGGATAACAACAATAGCTAAATTTTTATTTTAAGATTAATAAGTATAGTGTTTGAGAATTTTATCTGTTAAAGTTTTTAAAGTTTGGAACTTTATTGCAAAAACAGGATGTGTCAACTCTGTAAGTTGCTAGATTCCCCCTTCAGTACAAAAGGAATACTGTATATTTTTTATATGAAATTGATGCTTACTTTCAACTGGCATTGAATAATGTCACTAGCCCTTTTATTTATGCCTAAATACCATGAGAAAAACAGTTTCCTGGTAAATATGCTTTACTGGAACCAGTAGAACTTTGTATCAGGATTCATCATTTACAGGGCTATCATGCCCTGACTCCTGAAAATGACATCCATTTTGAACAGGAGTCATTTTAATAAAGTTTGTGTAAAACTTTTCTTCTGTAGACACAATACTTAAGGAAGTGTCTTCTAAGTCATTTTATCAAAGTCTGCTGTTTTCAGATTTAACTAAAGGAATACTCTTTAGGGATTACTAGATTACTTTTGGGGGCAGGTAGAAGAGGGTAAAGGGGGGATAAATGGTGATGGAAGGAGACTTGATTTTAGGTGGTGAGCACACAATACAATATTCAGAAGATGTATTACAGAATTGTACACTGGAAACCTATATAATTTTATTAACCAGGGTCACACCAATAAATTCAATAAAACAATAAAATAAAATATTAAGAAATAAAAGAAGCCAGAATAAATATTTTGGGGTACATCATTTTTTTCTAAGATATTTCTCTTCATAATTTTCATGCACTTTATTATGTCTGGATCAAAGATGATTTAGACGTTATGCATTATTTTAGTTTTTTCTACTAATGAGATTTTGAGTTGTAAAGTCAACATTCTAGCATTATTAATTTATTCTCACAGATGTGAAGAATTCCTAAGCAGGGGTTTTTCTTGAAAGTCTCTTGAGCTAAATGGTATTAAATATGTAATAATTGAATTCAGTTCTGTAGGGTAATTAAAATTATGAATGTTAGTTTTTAAAAGAATTGCACGTATTTTAAAATTGTGATGTACTCCAATAATATCTATTATTCAGCTTTAGGGTATTATTTGGAAATTTTATAAATACTGGCCCTAGGGATAAATCACTTTTTAAAGTTATCTACATAACACACTCATTATTTTCACATTAACTGCTAATCCTTTTCCTACTTATTTATATTGAAAGTTTTAAATAGTTTGCATACAAACTTATCAGCTTTCATAACCATCATCAATTATTTTGCATTGTACTGTTTGAATAATAAATACATATCTAGATTTCAACTTCTTGATAAGTGTCAACATGAAGTAACTGTAAGATTTTCTCTCAGGAGAGATGTAATATTACATGTGAAAGAGACCACTCTCAAAAAGTGCCAGGGAATCCTAATGGCAGCCGTGTTTGTATTGCTGAGGTTGTGCTGTTGATCTGACAGTGTGGTGACCTATGTAATGGTGTAGCTGTGCCCACTCCAGTGTGGGGATGTCAGAGTCATCACAGCGGTCCCCGTTTTCCTTGGGGGATATGTCGCAAAACTTCAGGGGATGCCTGAAATCACGGATAGTACCAGATTCTATCTACACTATGTTTATTCTATGTATACGTAGCCATGGTTAAGTTTAATTTATAACGGAGACACAGTAAGAGATTGACGATAACTAATAATAAAGTAGAATAATTATAACGGTAGACCGTAATAAAAGGTATGTGACCGTGGTCTCTCCATCTCTCAGGATATCTCATTGTACTGTGCACGCAGCATAGACTCGGTGGACAAAGGCTTGATTTACCTCCTAGGTGGGATGGAGCTGGGCCACACGAGACTTCATCACACTATGCAGAACCATGTGCAATTTAAAACTTAGGAATCGTTTATTTCTGGAATTGGCCCTTTCATATTTTCAGACTGCTGTTGATGGTGGGTACCTGATACTGCAGAAAGCGAAACCCTGGCTGTGGGGGGCCTTCTGTCATGTAGAATTTAGCTCTTCTGCTGTCCATAGACTGAGAAGGAACCTGATGACAGAGAGCAGATTTTGGCCACACGGATCCCAACGTGCTGACCTGGTGCTGCCCTTGCTTCCACAGTGAATCATCTTCCTTTTTAGCAACTCTTCCAGCTCTATCCCCTTCCTCGGCCTCTTTCACATAAAATAGTCATTTATTATTGAGGATGATTTTTAAAAACCTACTAGGGATACTCCATAGCTAGAGAGGGGAAGAACATGTCTCCCAGGCCCTGTTTAGGGATAATAATATGAAGTATTTACTCCTGCCTCTCTGCCTCTGATGGATGCCCTCCATTAAGTCTATGAATCAAGCAAACGAGCGTTGGCAGTAGTAAAGAACAAAGCCCCAGAGTACCTCTATCATAATTTAGCATCATTTAAGATTAGAGTTGTCAGGAAGGAGAAGAACCAAACAAAATCCTGGGAATATCTCTTCTTTTAAGAGCAGTGTTCTAATCAGTGTATCATTTTGAAATAAAATACAAGTCCTAAAGCAAAATTCGACATCCCGCATGTATACTAACCAAACTCAGTGAAGACATTTCCCTGCTTAACTAATCCATTGGGATCAGTTGTTCTGCGTCTCTGTACCACTCCTCCAGCAGGATCACGGGCTAGAGTCAGAACCTCCCTGGTGCCCTGTGGTTCCGATGCATCCCTGACGGCTGCCATCTCATTGGGGAGCTGGGCCCGTGGTCCCTCTGGGCCTGGTGCCAGCTTCCCATTGTTGTAAGCTTTCTGCCACCACATCTGCCTTCCAGTCACCCAAGCTCTGTTTCCAGAGACAGCAACCTCTGCACCCAGGCCACCTCCGGCCCTCCGGCCCACCTCTCTTCTACACAGGGCAGGTGGTCTTTCTCAGTTCTTTAGTTTTTTTTGTAATAACGTAACTAAAAGCCCTCAGGGATGATAAAGGCAGCATCTCCACCATCAGTCCAATGTGCTGTTTGGTCCCAGAAGCTCAGTGCCCCTGAGGGGCGCCGTCTGCCCTCCCCTGCAACAGCGGTCCCTCGCACACTGCTGACTTCCCCGTCTGCCTTTTGCAGACACCTGTCCGCGGTGGAGCTGCAGCCCCTGCTTCCTACTCTGTGGAGATTTCCTTTACCACTGGGCAGCAGCCGTCTTCATGTGGAAATAAACAGCCCAGGTCTGAGTTTGTACTGCAGACACTGCTGGGAGCAGATTCAGACAGACAAGTGGCAAGAACTTATACCGCAGTGATGGCAACTTGTTTTTCTTTGTTGTTTTATTGTGCTTTCTAGTGGAATTAGAGGAATAGGGAGTGTTCAGGGAGTGTTTGTATTTACCATGAATTAGTGCTATATCAGTTTATTTAAAAAATAGGACCCCAAGTTTCAAGTTCAAGTTCAATGTGGATTTTGGAAAGATGTGGAACTTGGGCGTGTGTCTTGCTGTCACACAGGAAGAGGATGGTGAGCGGGCTGGGTGCTCCTGGAGCCTTCAGGCCTGCTGAGAGAATTCGCATCCTGCCAGTGGCCATTAGAAAGGAAACTAGCCCCACCTGTTGTTCAAAGTCGTTTTGCTCCAGTGCAACCGCAGTGCAGTCCCTGGAAGCTTCTCCCCGGTGGCTGTTTCTCTGGTTCTCGACAGTATCGCAAAAATGATCTGAAAAAGTTTAAAGAAAAATCACACATTAAAATGTGTTATTGCACTGAACACCGACCTAGGAAGTGAGCTGAAGCCTTGCCAAGTGGTTGTAGATGTTTCTTTTGGTTTTGTATTATTCTTATGCCTATGAAAACTAAAGTTGAACAATTCGCTTCTTCATTTAATTTCCCATTCACGTTCTAGCACTTCACTTACTAGCTGTCATCTAAGTTTCATTTATCCTCATTTGTACAATCACGCTAATGATAACTCATAGGCTTCCTGTAAGAAGTAAACTAGATACTGGGCACTAAACAACTAGCATATTTACTGATATATAGTATTTATTAAACAGATCTTAGTCTTTTTCTCCTTTTGTGTATCTCAGCCTATGATTGTCATTCTAGAGTCAGTTTCAAATAACGTAAGTCCTTAGATTTTTTTCTCCCCACGTGTTTGGGTAAGGACAGCAGAGAAAGAGGCAATGGAAAAGTTTCTGGGTTTGTTTGCTTACTGTTTCAGATGCTTTAGCACACAAGAACTATCAGTCAATGGGAAAAATGGGAACACAAAGGTTTTGTTTTTAAGCGCAGTTCTAGTAGTAAATATGAATGGTTTCTATTGTTTTCAGGGTTTGTAGTTTAGCATGTGAAATGGAGACTATGTTGATGTGTGTGACTAATATGAGGACTTGCACAGAAATTAAACAGACTTTTCAGAAAGGGATTGAATTTAACAAACATTATTGAACACCTTCTCTGGGCTTGTCACTGCTCTTGACCTGAACACACCAAGGGTAGAAAACCTGTTCATTCTAGACATTACATTATCCAGGTGCCTGGCACCTGGCACTTGCCCTCACAGAGTTCACAACCAAGTATGAGCTTCTGTTTCAGAGGGAAATGATTTTAATTTCCATCATCATTCTCACCATGCTAATAAATTCCAAGCACTAGCCTCAGAAATTTGCAAATGACTTTACGAGTTGTAAATCGCTAGTTTATTTCCTGAGTAGCCATTCATCAATACGTGTTTCAATTTAAACTCTCATAAATAGCTACTCGAGTTATAGGCTCATCTGAATGAAAACTTATTTTTATTTAGTGGGATTCAAACCACATCATTGCATTTTTAAAAGACAAACATTACCAGCTCAGAGTTTGGACAGACTGGTTTCCTTGGCACAAAATGTGTGAGCAGTTGAAGGAGAAAATTGGCTGTGTGCACAGGGCCAGGTTTTCTCCTGGTGCTCTAAGCTGTTCTATGTTATGGCCTTCGTCACATGGGACACAAATGATTAATGCCAGTTGGTAGACTTTTATTTGTTTATTCTGAATATCTATATCTATAAATCTTTAGCTATTATCCATGTGTATTTTTGTACTGAATTTTATGCTTATATAAATAGATTTATTTCGACTTAGATTATATGAGCATTGAAAATGTGTGTGTACTGCTGCGCTTTTGTTGGAAAACACTCAATAAAGGATTGAATGTGGAGGATTTATGTTTCTGATTAAAGACAGGAACTTTAAACACTGAATTTCATTACCACTGCTGTGTTCATATATTATTTTAGTGCCCCCATGAATGGCATTGTGGAGAGATTTCTGATACCTGACAATGTGTGTGATCCCAAATTCTCAATGCTAAGAAATCATTTTATAATAAATAAAGATAACTCAGTTATTTAGAGCCCAGTTATCTAATTTGTAAGTGCATTTATAGAAAAGGGCAACTAAAAGCTTGTCATGGTTGAAGTTAGCACCTAAAGACTGAAAGCAAGATTGAATTATTTATTTCCCTTTCTTCATCCTCTTTTTTCACCAAGACCACTCACACACAGCAAGGTCGACCTTTCGGAGTTACTGCTTTTTTTATGGCATCTCTCTATTCAAAGCCCTTTGGCGAAGGTCCAGTTCTGGGTGGATAGAGTGAACAAACTGAAACCTGTCTCTCCTGCCGAAGGTAACTATCAAACCTGGAACAAATAAATGGGTTATATTTTTAAGGGTTCCAAAAATTAAATAGTAGCAGACAGATTGGGAAAAACCAGAAATGAAAATACCACAAAGCTAGCAGTCTGTTCACTGTGTTTTTCCTCTGGTAGCACCCAGCTTCGACTCAGGGAAACCCAGGAAGTGGGCAACAACAGGGCCAGAAAGCTTGAGAAGAAGACCTCTAGTTGTGATCCAAGGAGTCAGAAAGGAGTCTCCTGGTGGTGGCAGCAATGGCAGAGGGTGGGGGGTGAGGCCAGCCCATAGGTGCTTAAAAATCTTAGGAAGAAAAGCTTGGTGCAAGAGTGTGGAGCAAAACGGGCTTTTTCCTCTCACTGTCCTGAATGGCCTCCAGTATGGGTAGAGTCACAGGAGTGCCGAACACAGCAAGATGAATCAGGCCACACATTTCTGGCTAGAGAATTGAAAGAGGAGCCTCAGGTAACCAGAAAGTACCAGGGAAAGAGCAGAGAAGGAAGTCCTCAGGAAACCAACCTCATAATATTTTAAAATAAATGTCTAGGCTCACCCCTGAACTGTGTGTGGGTGTATCTAGTCTAGGAATTTCGAAGACTTTGAGAAGCTAAGAGCTGTAGCATCCTACAAGTTTTAGACTGGCCATTGTGTGACACAATGTGAAATTTGACTATAAATTAATTTACAAAATAAGATTAGGAAGAAGATCTTGGCGAATGTCTACTGACTTGAGATTATCTTCCAAACTCCATAGCAAGCAATGAATGGCTTCCATTCTCTGGCCACACCCATCTTCCCTACCTGATTTCCCACGATTGCTCTGTTCTGTCACAGTTCACAGTGCAGCTCTGCTCCTTAGAGTCTCATTCACTTTAGTTTCTCTTTATTCTCTTAAGATCCCAGTCACCATGCACAGATCTCACCGGTGCTGATATGAGTCCAGCATTTGTTCTGGAGCTTAGTTACCTGGCAGATATGATTGGTTACCACTTGACCTTATTCACCAAATGCACACTCAGTTTTTAGACTAAAAGGGATCAGTGTTTTTAACTGTGAGATTTTAAAGCTCCTTTAGGCATGGATGGATTTCACCCTGCTGACATTTTGAACCAATTCCCATGATTCTAATACCGTTATAAAAAAAAAAGGAAAGCAGCTGCAAGTATTTACATGTGCAGAGCGATAGTTGAAAGTAGGTACTAAACCATTCAGATTAATGGTGCATAGTTGTTCTCTGTATTAACAGAAGATACAGGGCCAGGAAATGCTCATGAATGTACCAGGAGGGTTAAGTGGTGCTAGAAGGAAGAATTTCCTACCAAGAAAACGTTCACCTTGTTAGAAAACGTGCCTGAGGTTGGTCACAGAAGCATTCTCCAGATCTCTTTAACAGAAGGAGAGATTTGTAACCCTCTGAGACGGTTTAAGGGAGGCCTGAAGGGAAGGAAACTTGGAGACCACCACTCTGTGGCACCATAGTGACCGCTGCATGCTTTCTTCACGGCCAGGCTGCTCTTCGCCAGGTCAGTACTTGAGGACGCTGAAGACGGCCAAGCTTCTTCTCTTGAGATGAGAGGCAGCTTCTGCTCCACTAATGATCTGAATTTATACTGGATCACTTAGTGCCAGATTCATTTGCAAAATATTTGCTCAGCTTTGATGCTATTAAAGCCTCCTTAAAGCTAAGGAAATACTGAGCAATGCATTATCCATGCAGCTCTGCGGAGCTGGGTAGCCAACGTGAACTGTATTTAGTCCTTTGCTAAGCGTTAGCCTTCTAAACGCATGAAGTATCTGGGACATGTATTAAGTATATGTCATGCAGTTATGATCTGTCTCCAGTTATCTGGGTGTAAGATACCTGTTCTTTCTGTGGAAATTGAAGGCCTCACTGAAGGCAGATGGTAAAGCTCAGAAACTGTTACTTTATTTTTCCATTAAGCCCTTGGCTAATTTCTGATAAGATGTCAGAAGTTTAATTAGCTTTAGTTTAAACAGCTTGAGGAAAAAAATTATCTTTGTTTCATTACCATTAATAAAATCTTAAACTACATGAAGTGATATTTAATAACAAGTACTTATAATTTTATATTATAGACATTGGTGCAGTAGAAAATTCAGTATTTTCTTTAAAAGGAAATTGGACTTCTATAGAATGTTAAAGGAGATAAAACTAAGAGCAAGATTCTGGAAGATGATTGTGAGCTCTCTAAGTCTTACTAATGAAAGAGAAAACTGTGATTTAAAATCCAGGCCCTGGACTGGAGTAGTGAGTTTCTGAACTGAAATGTCATTGCAGGCACTGCAGTCAAACTGCCTATGTCTCTCCATCCCTTGCAGTTGGCTCTGAGACTTTCCCAGTGCTGCATAGTGTTTATGAACATGACCATGGTCATCAGACCATGGTTACTGTCTAATGTTTACTAGTTATTAGTACTATGACGATGAACGAGGTGGTACTCCATCTCTATCCTAGAGAATACTGTTCATGTAAATAGTAGAAAAAGAAAGAGCTTGTGGTTAGTTAGGAATAAAGGTGACAAAGAGCCAGCTTCCTCATCTTGAAAACAAAAACAATATTTGTGTCGTCATATGAGGGGGGACACAAAACCCCCCGGAAATATCTTCTGAAGGGAAGACTCCTTGTAGTACAGGCTTCCCCCATTAGGCGAGTGTTCTAGGAACCCATCTGTATCAGTGTGCCAGCTGGCTTTGTGGCCAGAGGCTGCGTTCAGCTTCTGTGAATTTTTTTGAAGACTCTTTCTATGTGTTTGCCCGTTTCATGATGGGGGATTTACAAGCGCACCTGCTCACATCACACTGAGTGGTCCCTACCCTCCCTATTTATCCAATCTCACCCAAGTGACTTTTTTTCTTGTTTTCTTGATGGAAAAAGCCCTCAAGGGGAAATGTTTTGCTGATATGGAAGACGGGAAACAAAAAAGAAAATGGCAGAATCACTAAAAGGCATCAAAATCAACAGTTCAAAAACTGTTTTGAGCAGTGAAAAAGAATCTTGATAGATGTTTTGCATCAAATGGAGAGCACTTTGAAGGTGACTGAAGTGTAAGCATGTAAGAATAAATACACATTTTTTAATAAATAAATTCTAGGGTTTTTGGGTCCCCCCTCATATATTATAAATAAATAAGATGATTTATATAAAGAAATTAGCAGATAGCAAGGCATGTATTAATGTGTTCAATAACGGTGCCAAGAAAAGAAATATTTGAGAGAAAAATTAGAAGGCATTAATTAGGTCAGTTGGTAGCATTTTCACCAAGAAAACACAGTAAGCAAACAAAATGTTTTCTCCTTCTTCCTGCCAATAAAAAATGTTAGGAAGTGGCTGGAAGGTAGCTTCACCTGGGAGATCGCACTTTCCAAGAGCTAGGATTTTATTGCTCCTTGGGAACCCCACTGCAAATTGGGATTCTGTCATTTCTAGAATTCTAGGGATTTCTCTTTTCCTAGAAAACTGACAGATAGTTTTTTTAAAAAAATCAGAGGTGGTAAGAATGGTGCTTCCTGCCAGAAAGTGAGATCCAAATTGGTCAGAAAATTCTCTTTCACGAGTGTACTAAAAATGCCTGCCACCCTCCCATTCCCACCCCTCTACACACAGCTTCCCTTAAACACCTCCCACCAGAGACGGCTTTCTCTTTGCTGAGAAGAAAATTGTGCATAGACTGTGTGACCTCACCCCTCTTTCGATCCTGCCCACTGCCCTTCCAAAGCTAGTTGTATGGTGGCCAGTCATTTGTAGCCTGGCCCCAAACTTTTGACATGGCCTCATTTGAAAAGATACAATGCCGTGTTTGGAGAATTTGACATGGAGGGTACGAAGTGATAAGCAGTGACATTGAAAGTTCATGATACAGAGAAAGATCAAGGTAGTGATCATATGCAGTGAGTGAAGCTGACATTATGGGAAAGTAGAAACTATGAATATGAATAAGTATGATTTATAACATAGAGACAGTTGATTTTTAATATAGAGAAAGACATATAGATGAGAAAGCCAAAGTGTAGAAAGAAGAATGTGGAGTAGATTTCTGGCGACCTTGGGAATGGCTGGATCCATGTAAATAACTCTATGCCTTTAGAGAACACTATATTGTCATGCCTTTGTTTGAGAATAAGAAGATATAGAAGATCATAATTCTATTGGAAAAATCAAATATGGAATGCCTCCTATTTTTCCATTGTATTGGGTTGGCCAAAAGGCTTGTTAGGTATTTTCCGTAAGATGGCACTAGTAACAATTGGTTGTCTTTAACTTCATTTGAAACAATTTTGTTGGATGGTATTATGACAGGTGTCATATCAGCGTGCATTTTTTAAAAAAAATTATAAAAATTGGTGAATTTTGTGTAGCCATTTTAATATTGAAGATGGAAGAAAATAAGCAACATTTTTGGCATGTCATGCTCTATTGTTCTAAGAAAGGTAAAAACACAAGTGAAGCACACAAAAAAGATGTGAGCAGTGTATGGAGAAGGTGCTATGACTGATCAAATGTGTCACAAGTGGTTTGCAAGGTTTTGTGCTGGAGATTTCTTGCTTCATGGTGGGGTAGACCAGTTGAAGTTGATAACAATCAAATTGAGATGATAATTGAGAATAATCAACATTATATCACTCAGGAGATAGCTGACATACTCAAAATATCCAAATCCATAAAGTTATTGGTGAAAATGAAAAATGTGTCTTTTACTTTACGGAAAAAAATAAATGGGCATTTTGGCCAGCTCCCCAAATCCACAAAGCCTCCTGGCTTACCAAAGACGTAAATGAGAGCAGAGGCTGCCCTGTGGTTGTAGCGACCCAAACATCTGTTCCCCAATTCCTTTTTCTTTAATGAATGCAAGTTAAGCATGAGCATTTTATAAAATGAATATAAAAGGATACCTCCTTTGTTTACGTATTTAAGAAGAGTCATTAACGTCAATGATGTATAATATTGTCTGCTGGGTCCAGCATGAGGTCCAATTGTGGAGTAAGAACCAGACTTGGAAATTGTTTGCCAAACTTACTTGTTTGCCAGACTTGGAAACTTATTTTAGGAGGCAGATGAGGAAACAGAGTCTGCAGTGCAGGGATGTCGCTATGCAGTGCACTATGACAACAATAGAGGCGGTGCTTTGAGAACTCAGAGGAGGGACACCCAACTCAAATTGTTTAGTAGTACTAGAGGAGAGAAAGGAAGTTTCCTCAAAGAATTATACTTGAGCAGAATCATGACCTGCCAGCAAACTCAGCCAGGCAAAGGACAAAGGGAAATGTGTGTGTGAAAGCCCCCAGGGAAAAAGAGAATGGTTCAGGAATTGCAAAAAATGAAAACAAATCTTGCATTCCTGGATCACACGATATGAGAGGAAGAATAATGGGAAATTTGTTGGGGGGTTGGGGAGAGATGTAGTTTAGAAGCCAGGGCTGAACACGTGAGCTGTTTTATGGCACACGATGTGGTTTGGAGTTGATCCTTACATGGGATTTCAAAGAAGCATATGCTCATATTTGCAGTGGGGAGGTGGAGAAGTGATCGGCCTGGAGAGATGTTAAAAGAATGGAATTTGCTGTACTTGGAAGACTCAGCCTGGTACCCTGATTTCTATATCAGCATCTTGGGGCAGGGTGTGGAAGCAACATGATACACAGGAGGAACAGTTATTCTTTCTAAAGGAATACCAGTGACATTGGGATGCTCAATTGAGTTGCCTGGTGATACACAGGTCAGGGAACTGGGTGAGTAATAGAATTCAAATAGGTCTGGGGAATAGGAGAGAAACTCAAGAGGGAGATAGCATTTCAGCTTCCATCTCTGTAACAACCATGTAGCTGGGTATTTGGTTCACTTGTGCAATACAACTAATTCAAGTTCTTCATGCTTTCAAATCTACGAGAACAGGTGAGGAATTATCCACCTTGTGTATAGATATAGGAGTCTATATTTTTAGCAAGTTGTGTTTTCCAGAAATTTGACTTTGAGTGGATAAACAAAATCAGCCCAAGTTCTGTCTTTGATTTAGAAATGTGGAAAAAATACTTTGTTTACCTTGCTTTCATGCATAACAGAGAGGTCTCTAGGAGATTAGCACAAAAATGAAAAAAACTATGTCACAGTCAATTTGCCCTAATTTTTATTGGTTATGTTCTGACATATTCCCATGGATGACACTTATTATAGATTCTCTGAGGGGAACCAAGTTCTGCCACATATTAAATGTGTGGAAGGTAAGGTTACATGGTCTGTCACCATATTTGATGACTACATTAGATTCAGCTCGTGTGGATGGACATACTGGGTGCACCCCCAACACACCCACAGAAAATATTGGCCATAAGCACAGAATGCAATACCTTGAATGGAGAAAAACATTCTTCAGTCAAAGTATATGAGTATAAGAGTGAATAATGGAAGTGTGGGAACTAACTAATGCTGATCCATTTTGGGGGCCTCCTTAATTGCTGGGGCCCCTTAGCTGATGGGATTGACTACAGAAATTGATGCTGCGGGACCACTGAGGATACATGTTTGGCCAAAACATCTATGGGGGCAGCGTTCATTTTATTTTCTCTACCATGAATCCTCAGAGCTTAGCATAATGCCTGCTAGGTATGTACTTTACAGACACAGGGCGTGCATGTGTGCATATATAAACACATACGCACTCAGTGTTCATGAGTGGAGTGAATGTGTGAACAAATTAATGAATTTAAAAGTGTTTTCACTAGTAGCTATGGATTGAAGATAATGTTAATGAGAAGAGCCCCCAGGAACTGTGGCTTGAGCTCTACACACCAGGTCCCTCAGCTGCGCGCTTTGTGTAATAACTGCAGCAGTAGAATGGAGCCGAACAACCAGGATGAGGGGTCATGTTTTGGGGACCAAACTTCTTTTCATCATAAGGACTACTGGGTGGCCTCTGACATGATGTGTTTAGTTATCAAACATGTCAGCTAATACCATGGAGAGACCACATGCATTAAAAGTGACAGACTTAACCAGGGTCAGGGGTTAAAGGTGAATTGCAAAGGGCTTTTACTGCATTTCTGTTGTTGCAACAGTTTCTGGTAGGTGGTACCCATGACCAAAGAAGAATTATGAGGACTCATGGTGAGCAGTAGTTCTCTTTCTCAGGCTTCTCAGGAATTTTTTCCCACGTTGGGCTGAATATTCTAGAAATGCTGTGATAATGGCAACATCTGCGCTGTTTGTGTGACAGCAAAACACACATTAGGAGTGTGTACCCATTCCTTTTCACTGTTTCATTTACCCACATTTTATACTTTCTGGTGATAAAGGTAAAGTAGACTCATCTTATGAAATTAATGATTTAATGAAACACTAATACAGAAAGTTAAAATGCTGTGTATTATAACACTCTAGATACAACATGCTTGCTGTGTATTTGTCCTGTTAAATTTGAAGATGGTGTTTTATTCCTTTATTAGACATAAAGGACTGTTAGAAGGCTTCCTTTGTCCTACAGTGTTGTACATTGTGGTATATACAGAAATGTATATGGGGGCAGGGAATGTATAAACGTGGGGGAAATCTAATGCCATTACTCTACATCCAGCAGTCTAAGCCATGCACATGCCGATGGTAATACAACTGTGAATTCTTTGAGAGCAGTGGTCAATGTCTGTATCTTTGGATCCTCAAGGGTATTAGCCAAAATGTTGACCAAGGACATTGAATGAATGAATGCTTACCAAGTAAAGGGTCAATTGCATGTGACATAAATTCAATAAGAATCTGTCAAGGGGCAGATAGATACGGCCTGCAGTTACAAACAGGCTTTAAGCATATATTAAGATATTACTTTAAAAACACTTAAATGATAACATTTGGAAGTTGTGAGCAGGACTGGAGAAAATTTGATCAAGTTATTGAAATTCCATTCTCTCCTCTGATTTACCTGCTGGTTATGGTATTAGAGCTATTGGGGCTGTCTTATAGGTCATTACTA
Organism: Artibeus jamaicensis; assembly: GCF_021234435.1. NCBI lineage: Eukaryota > Metazoa > Chordata > Mammalia > Chiroptera > Phyllostomidae > Artibeus > Artibeus jamaicensis. The sequence goes on along the minus strand of NW_026522056.1, from coordinate 12,858,919 downwards.
CATACTGTGGCTAGTCACTGGGTAATTTAGGCAAAAAGTCAGCAGAAACTACGATATATCAAGAAAATGGCAACGGAGGCTCAGGGTAAGCCTCACTTACCCTGAGGCTTCTTTGTTCCCTATAGTCTCTGCCTAAGGGAGGTGAACTCACGTGACTGCTGACTCAGAGGCAACCATTTCTCTCACAAAGTAGGTTTTGGTTTCCCAAAAGTAGCTCCACCGTTCTTGTGGGACTCACTGGCTGGAGTGTTGTTATTCTTTCTCAGACATTTTGGAATAAAAACACAGTCCATTTTGTTCATTAGAAACAGAGGCATGGATGTGTGGAACAGACTGACAGCTGTCAGATGGGAGGGGAGTTGAGGGGCTGGATGAGAGAAGGTGGAGGGACTAAGTGGGAAAAACATACAAACAGACAAGGGTGGGGCCATGTAGCCAGAGGGAGAGGGGGATGGGACGTAGGTGGAGGTGGGCAAGACAGGAGAGAGCAAACAGTGGTGGAAAGAGGCTTTGCTTGGAACAGCGAGCACACGATGCAAATGTTGTTTTATTGAGTCGTACACTTGAAACCTGTATGGTTGGGTGAACCAATGTCACCACACTAAATTCAATTGAAAAGAGAGAGAGACAAAATCCATGATAGTTTTGAGGCAGATATTGTGTGTATGTGTGTGTGTAACATTTCCATTTGAGGAGAAAAAAAGTTTTTATGTATATATTATATTTCAATATCTATTTGATGTGCTAAGTGCAAGAATTTTCTCTCTGTCACTGGTCAGCTCCATTAAAAATTTAAGTTATTTCCCCCTGGCAATCAAGATAATAGATTTACCATTATAAAAGATCTATGCTTAAGGGGCTTGACCAAGTTCTATATTTCCACTTTATTTCTTCAAAGGTAATTTCATTACAAATCCAGCTGCTGGTTCAGAGGTTATAGTACAGCAAAGCATTTCCAGGTGACACACATGGAACCTGAAGTTTCTATAACCACATTTGGCAAATTATATAATCTGTGTCCACGTTTTCACATCTTTTCCTCTCCCTGTGTCACCAAACTTATGGAAAGTCATGCTACATGTTTGACACATTTTCTTGCTTGGAGTAGCTGGGAACTAACTTGGCAGTTTTGAGATATTACTTATTCCTTATATCTTTTAACTCTAAGATAAGCTCAGAGACTGGAAGACTGGCTTGGTGCTGGCTGCTGGGATGATCACTCATGGTGGTGTTTTCCTTGGTGACAGGACATGAGCATACTCCCTTGGGACTGTAGGCTAAGACCTTTATTTATTTTGTTGGTAGACTAGGTAGAGGGGGTTCTCTCTCTCAGAATTAAATGCATGTTAACACAGTTCACATATTGAATTGCATATGAACCAGGATGCCAACTGTTTTCATTGCAATGATGAATACAAGTGTTAAATAGGCTGGGGTGCTCAAATCAACGATAGTTCACAGAATTTTCTCTGCATCGTCAAGCAGTGTGGGAATCTAAATTATAATCACTGTGTCACGTTATCAATTTGTAATGAGAAGTGTATCTATCTAATGAGAACATACTTTAGTTGGCCTGATAAATCACTCTCTGTAGATTAGAGACCTGGGATGCCAGGTTTTCTGAAATTTGCTAAAGAATACGATTCAAGACAATGGGAAGGAGTCAATGTTATGTTTTGTCTCCCAATTAAGATGGTTTTAACATCCTCTTGCCCCCTACTGGGCTGGTCTTGCCAAGAAAATGGTACTACATTAGTCCTTATAACCAAAGGGCACAGATGCATGTTTGTTTTCCGCTGTTCTTTTCCTGTGCTTTTGTTTATCGACTCTCTTTCCGAAAAAGGATGTGACTGGGCTTTTATCTACCATGGTATTGATTCATCCAACCTCAATTACATTTCAGCCCTATAGCCCTAAGGTTACTCCTATATAATCTTTATAGGCATTCCAAATGCTCAAATCAAACGTGTAGTTTATTGGTCTAACCCCACATTTGTTTAATCATGTCCTTTATTTTCAAATCCTGGAAATCAACTAATTGCAACTCACTGGCATTGAAAACACTTCTATTTGTTCATTACATTTCCCAAAATGGCAAACGAGGCGGGATTGTGAGAACCAAGGGACATAATTGTCTTCTCTGCCTCGGATATTTAATGCAATTGAGATGAAAACAAGGCTTGTTTTGAAAAAAAAAATACCCCAAAGTAAAAAACTAGACTGTCATTTTTTTACAGATTATAAAGAGATTGAGACAGTTTGGGGGATGAAGGCAGTTTTTCACATGAATGAATAACAATCTGCCTCCCTCCTGGAAGTATTCATGGAATGGCTCCATAATCTTCTACTATTTCCTAACACACCTGTAGATACACAAAGGGTCACCCAATATAGCTCCCATGTGCTACCTCCGAAGATGTAAACTTCTTCAAAAAAAGAAGGCAAAAACCAGAATAATCATATTATCTTTGACCCCTGGCCAAATATGATCAATTTCTTTTTCTAATCCAATATGACAAGCACTTACAATTTATGAGAATAGATCTCTGTATATAGAGTGTGTTTATATGCAAAGATTACGATAACCTTGAATTTTGAAGCTGTTACTTGTAATGACGTTGTGCTTGATCAGTTATTGATTTTTCTAACCCACTTATTTATTTTGTATTGAGCTGTACACTGAGCAAAGTCCTAGTGCTTTGCATTAGGTCTTGCACGTTTGAACTTTACAAAGGTTCAAAGGTTTGCATGTGGCCTGGAACAGTAAACATTTGTCCCCAAATCATCCTTTAGCTTCTAACTTGGCTTGTGATTTAATTGCCACCTCATTAATATGGACCACTGGGTGTGAATTTGTCAAAACAAGATACATCAGGAGGGCTGAATGATATGTTTCATGGTTGGAGACTTTCACTGCTCCCCACCTGGCCCCTCCATGTTTCTTTAACTTCCAACTTCAAGAGACTGGTTTGATAAACATGCCCTGTCCTCTAGGTCATTGGGTTAAGTATCAGCTCAGTCTTTTTGAACTTTTCACTTTTTCTGTGTAAGCATAAACAGAGTACTTACTGGGTTCTAAAACTAAAAGTCTATGAAAAAAAGGACCTTATCAAAATAGTACAGTAAACAAAATATCTGCATGGTTACTCATCTTGCCTTTTTGGGTTGTCTTTTAGTGAATGATACCTTACCCTCATGTTCCAATGTTTATACCTTTTAAGGGTTTTTGCATTAATAAAAGAGCACAGGGAAGGACTGTGTTTAACCTGGATTATTTAATTACTATTGTAAAATATGATACAGAAAGTAGAAGAAAAACTTCAGGAACTAAAAACCATAACTCAAGAGAAGTGCCTATATACAAATAAAAGCTCTCTCTCTATATAAAGCCCCATGTAGAAAAGCTATACACAGCCTATAAAATAAATAAGGATCCCATATTATACAAATATTTGGTACAATACTTGTGTGTTCACAAAGGCCAGATAGCTGAGTTGTAACCAACTGTCATCCCAATATGCCAAGGTTGTGGGTTTGAGTCTGAGTCAGGGCACGTATAAGAATCAACAAATAGATGTATAAATAAGTGGAACAACAAATCAGTTTCTCTCTAAAAATCAATAAATAAAAACAACACTCAACATTGCTATTAAGAGTACTACACAGACAAGTATATATGTATTTATTATCAAAGTGTTACATGCCAATAGATATATTAAGTAACACCAAGATATTGCTGATGAGAGAGAGGAATCTCCTATTCCATCTTCCCCATTTCCATTCTTACACCCTAGAGGTATCTTGTTAATTTTTTTATTTTAAAATTTTTACTGGTTGTTATTTTGGGCAATCTGGTAGAGTACTCAATATCTGGATGTATCAAATTTAGAAAATTTACTCTGAGATTTGGAAGATGGATTTTTGCTCACCTGTACTTCACTTTACTTCTTTTACTACTATTCTTCTCCTTATAGTAATGTAACTGTGATATAATTATAAGTTTTAGGTAGAATTTTTTAAGCTCTTTTCTTATTCTGGGAACTTGCAATACTGTATTCCTTGCATGATAATGTGAGGATCTCAGTCCCACGTACTTGCTCCAAATTTTCTCTCTCATTTCAGGTCCTAATTCTGTCAACCTCTGTTTTTCTGTGTTTAGATTGTTCTCACTTTATACTAAAGTTACAACCAAGTCTTTATCCAAAGGTTAACTTTAAATGTGGAACAATAAACAGTATTAACATTATTATGACCACATAAATATCATTTAATCTTAGGTCAAGAAATATGTTAGGATTACATTTTTTTTTCACTTTAAGTGTCTGATGTCATGGCCTTTGGTTCCCTGAAAAGACTCCTGGCTTTCAAGTTCAAATCAAAGATGGTTTTTTCTTAAATTGAGTCAATTGCTTAAAGTTAAGCCTCATTTATTTTATGTATTTCAATTACCTTTATCATAGCTTCCTGTATTTTTTACTCTCTTTCATATCATCCAGTCTATTTGGTGTGCCCTCTCTTACCCCTATAATTATCCCTCCCAGAATCCTCCTTTCCTGAGCTCACAGCTCCTAGAACTGATGTCCAGCTGATGTCCTGAGTTTCATTTTATTGTTCTTCTTGTTTAAAATTGTTGTTTAATATCTTTCTATTTCTGCCTTATCTTCTTATGTTATTATACTTTATCATAAATTATCTTCCTAAGAAAAAAGAATATGGAAGATACATATTTTTTTCTTCTACTTTCTGTATCATATTTTACCATAGTAATTAAATAATCCAGGTTAAACATAGTCCTTCCCTGTGCTCTTTTTTGAGTTTTCCTCTAGAAAACTGTTTATGTTGATGAGAACTCAGGTACCAGGCTGATTCCACTGATCTCTAAAAACTTTTAGGGTTATCTCATTATTTTAGGTGTTCAAATATTTTCGGTGACACAGTTGAGAACTTTTTTGCACTTTGTTTTATGCAGTCACTGCAATTTCTTTGTAGATACATGGCTTTGCTTCACCTAAGGGAAATTTATTTATATCATTTCTTTAACATTTTTTCCCCTTCATATTCTCTCCTGTCTTTCTCTGGTTTCCAGTACTTGGATATGAGATCTTGCAGATTTTCCATCTCTCATAATGTCTTTCTTTGTAGCTTAGTCTGTGTTTGTGTAAGTTCCTTGGCTGTGTCTTTAGTCTTTCTACTATACGCTTTTTATGTAAGCAATCATATTTTAATCTCTAAGTACTCTTTTCTGTTCTCTATTTTCATTATTCTCTTTGAAAGCTTTCTGTTTTTATTTTTGGTTGTAATAGCTTTTCCAATTTATCTAAGTGTATCAGAGTTCTTTTTCTTTTTCCCATTTCCCAAATTATCTCTGTTTCCAGCTTGTCTGTCTTAGTTTTTATTCATAAAGCTGCTGAATTGCCTAATGTATGTGATATGCTTGATTGTCTGGTTAGTAAAGAGGGAAAGACGACTGACCACTTTGGCTTTCTTTGCTCTTATAGTACAGTTCAGCCCTAAAATTTCTATTCTGAGTGGGAATTGGGGGACTACAAGATACATGAAGATAAAGAGGCGTGATTTGGTACCAGCTGGTCTCTACCGTAGAGAATGACCAAGTTGTTCTCAGGTGGGAGCACCTCACTAGTCCTTATCTTTCTCCTGGGAATGTGTTCAGGTGTTTTAGAAAAGCACTGCCAGCAATTTTTCCTTTTTTTTTGTTTGGGATTTTGGTTTTGGATAATGATGATGATGATGATGATGATGATGATGATTTGCTTGGGATTAACCCAGCTATTTGTTTCCTGAGATTGAGAATGGAGACGATGTACAGAAGAAGATAACAATCTATATAGCTATTACATTTCATGTACAGAACTTCTGTTGGGCTCTATTTTCAGTTACAGCTTTCACTTCTTCCCATTGACTCTCTGAGATTCCCTTGTAGACACCCTCACCAATTCTGTGGTCACTGTGAAGCATATTTTGGGTTGTGGCCTCCACTGCCTCTTCTTTCTAACAGTTCCTTTCCATCTCCTGCCTGAATCATCAGCACCAAGATGCCCACCCTTCTTGGCTGTTATGTACTTATTCTACTTTGTCCTTTATATCATATTTATTATTACTATATATATTTATGTAATGGAAGTAAAATATTTATTCTAAATAATATTTATTTAGTGAACTATAGTAATAAGTTAAATATATAAATATTTTATAGAATCTCTGAAAGGAGTATAGGCAAAAATGTATTAGCATTTTGAACCACAATAACTACTTACTGAAAGCATCACTAAGTCTACAAATCAAAGAAGGGATTCTTTATCCTTTGCATTTTATTGTTTGTGTTTTGTTTTGTTTTGATTTTTTTAAAGGATTTAAAGTGATTTCTCTAAAGCTCCAGACTTACGGTTTAGTTATTAGCATGCTTCCCTCTGATATCTTACCACCTCTGAGTGTGTAATAACAGCTAATCTCTAGACTTTCTCCTGCCCCACAGACCTCCTTCTCGATATTATCATTTTATAATTACAGTTGTTTCTGAACTTTCTTTATTTACTTGATATGTACACCTCTTCCCCTAAGATGCCACAACTCACAACTACAGACAGTTCCAGACTTGCTGTCTTTTTCTCGTGTCCTGTAACAATAGACCGTTAGCCTCACACTAGTTTGTCATGTGCACTATAGTCCACCCTGAGCCCTTCTACTGGCGACGTTGTAAAGTAAGCACTGTAGGTAACCATGAATCACAGCAAACTTAAGCTCTCAGTTGTCTGCTATTCATTGACTTTTTCTCCTCTCCTAACTGGGAGAGTGATATTTCAGTACATTTGATTTTGGTTAATGCACACAGCTAGGCAGGAAAAGGAAGGGGAATAACGAGTAGCTGTCGGACAGGTGACCATTTGGCAAGTCCTGCCGTAGAGAAGAAGGTAGAGAGAGAGCTCTGTCCCTGGTGAGAAATACGGGACACCGCCTGTTGTATCATGTTAAAATGTAAATCACGGGGAGCAACTGTCAAAAGAAAACTAGCCAAAACAGAAACAGGAGGATGTTCTAGAGGAGAGAACAGAGTTACCAGAGAAGATTTTAAATGACAGATATATGAGCACCAAGAGAATGTGAAATTCTGAAAGCCTCCTAGCCAGGTGTGGAGCTCAAAGAATGCCCTTGGTTCATGTACTTTTGAAGCTTGTCACTTGGAAGAAGAGCATGCAGTAGTAGACAGCTTTATTGTGTTTTGTGCAGTGACCTTTTAAAAGGAACAGGTCCTTTCTGTGGTATTTCGAGTCCACTCATGCATCCGCACTGGAGTTTGCTTGGCAGGCGGTGTGCGCACCGCACCGACCGTCCTGCGGATCAAAGCCTGCTTCCTTGTCTGGAGAGAGGTGCTTCTGGGGTGGTGCTCAGATGCAACAGGAGGAGGTCCTCCCTGGGCTTCTCTTCCTTCTCAGTAGATAGGATCTTCTGGAGTTTGAGAAGCGTATTAAATATTTGTTCAGACGTCAGGTTAGAGGGGAACTGGTTTTGTCTATACATATGTCCAGCATTATTTGCAGAGATCTGCTGGAGGCTCTGCCACCCCACACAAGCCTCATGGGAAGTTCAAGAAGCAGATATTGTTTGCATTGGAGACGGCTTTTTCCAAAGAGTGCAGAAGTACATCACAAAGAGAGAAATGCCTTCTTCCTATATGTCTGTCAAATATCTATGTTCCCCTCATCTAGCCCAGGGGAGATAAATTCCACTTGTTCACGTAGCAAACATTTCCTTATGTGCTATTCTGTCAGGGGCAATACTCAGCCTTGGGGTATTGCTCCTCTTTCTCGGAGCTTCTCTATGGTGCTGCTCCCTCTGTGAAGCCCCCTGAACTCCCAGGGTACACCTGGCTGCCTTCCTTGCCTCCACCACGCTGCTCTTCTCCCGGCATGCCTCCTTCGTGTGGCCTCTCATGCACCATTGTGGTTTCTTTGGATGCCTGACTCCCTGAAGCCTAGACTCATGACAGAGCCTGGCCCACAGCAATCAGTCAATTAAAAAAAAAAGCTGTGGAAGATACAATTGCTGAATAAAACATAAGCTCTGTCCACAGTCTAGTGATGGCAATAAACATTGATTCATTGACCAAAGCCACAGAAATATCAGGGTGGGGAGTTAAGGTTTGAATCCTAGCAGCTCAACTCCAGAGTTTGTGCTCTTGACACTGGTCTAGACCGCCTCTGCATAAATTAATGGCCTGGCGTGAGAAGTGCTGTGTATGGCCACTGGCACTGAGAAAACACACTTGCTCATCAAGGGTGTTCAGCCGCTTGCTATGCGTGCAACGTTAAAAAAGTCATTTATCCTCTTGGAACCTCGATGAACGCACCACTAAAATGAGAAAGTTGTAGTAGTCGACTTTATGAGGTCCCTATTAGCTCCAGAATGCCCTTAGTATGTATCCAGTGGTGCGGGAATGTGGTCAGGCTGTGCCCTTTGTGATGAGAGATAAAAAGCCAGGCCAGATAGGAGACAGGAAGATACAAAAGACTTTCTGGAGATGACAGAAATAGTTTAAACATGACCAATGAGTAAAACTGGTATAAAAGAGGCAAAATGAAAAAATATCTTTGGCTCTGACTGGTGTGGATCAGTGGATTGAGGACCAGCCTGTGAAACGAAGGGTTGCAGGTTTGATTCCTAGGCCAGGGCACATCCAAGGAACGGGTCAGGTTCCTTGCAGGGGGCACATGAGAGGAAACCACACATTAACATTTTTCTCCCTCTTTTTTTCCCTCCCTTCCCCTTTTTAAAAATAAGGAAATGAAATAGTTTAAAAAAGAAAAAAAAGTACCTTTGGATGGAAGCAGGCAAAAGACCAGAAAGTTGCTGGTAACCTTTTTACAAACAGGGACTCTGGAAATTGAGTAGATTCCCAGAGGACAGAAACTGGGCAGTTCTGTCTCTGTTCCTCAAACTGGTTCATAATATGGACACACAGACTAGATACAGAGCTAGTACTATATAAAAATGTACCCGTTTAATGAGGAATGATGCTGATCACAGATGTACTGAAAACTATCCTCCAACTCACCCAAATTTTCTTTTTAAATTATAACTACTTTTTTTAAAAAATGTTTCCATTTAAACCCCGGCCATGTATTTCAGTTGGTTAGAGTGTCATCCCAATAGGTCAAGGTTATGGGTTGGATCCCCTGTCAGCGCACATATAAGAATCAACCAGTGAGTGCGTCACTGAGTGGACCAACAAAACAGTGTTTCTGTCTCTCTCTCCGCCCCACCAAAATCAATAAATAACAAAATAACTTGTTTTTTAAATTAAATATGTATTTAAAAATAAATACTTCTAAATACCAAGAGTTCTAAGAACTTCTTTATCTGTAACTTTGTTTTTGTCAAATGTAGTTTTGGTTATGAAAGAAAGACCTACTGTAATACAAGTCTTTCTAATTATATTTATGCATCTTTTCTTGTCTGCCTCCTATATTGCTATAATTTTCTCTATCAGTCTTCTGATTTGTAGGTGACTGTGTCATTAGATGTGAAATTTAGTTTCAGGTTTAGACTTGCTTCGCAAGTGAAGCATCTCAATTAATCTTCAAATTCTTCTGTTTTTCAGTCAAAGAAAGTAAACCACATTTCTGGGAAATTAGAAGGATATAAGAATAAGGTTGTGAGCTCTGTACTGAGTTTATATTCTAAGGAAGAGAATTTGAGCACATTTTATTGAACATACCTGGATGGATATGTATATAATTTCTCCTTCCTCAGAAATTATCTGTTTGTCAGAGATAACTCATAGCAGGTGGAGTCTTCCTGTCTTACGACTCAAGCATTGGACATCCTGAGAACTCAGTGGTCATTTTATGTCCCTTTTGGGAGATAGGTGACCTGGGAGTATGCATAGATCTCTTTGGGTCTCAGTTTTCTCAACTCAAGAATAGAGATGACACCTTTTTCCTAGAGTTGTATGTGGCCAGGATGTCTTCAGTGTCTTCCACCAACTTTGGAAGGTACTGATTAACTGGCAGTCGCTTTGCTTTCTCTCCCCCTGACTGCATGCTGTTCTTAATGATGGAATTGAATCATTCTTTAGGTCTCAGTGAGAGAAGTGTGCCGGTCTGATTTTCTAGCTGTCTTTACACCTAACACAAACACAATTCTTACTAGTTTTATCAAAATCATTTGATAATTTTTTAATAGAAAAAATCCCTGGTTATAGTTGCATCCTTTTGGCAGCCCTTAAAAGTTGAACTTGCTCTACTTTTTGGTACTGTGGCTTAGGCTGAGGTGAAATACTTTGAGGACAATCTTTTCCTTATTGAAAGCCTGAGGGAAAAATAGTATGTGTGAGAGAGGTGGGAAAATATGCTGCACTCAATGTAATGAAAGTTATGCTTTTGGCATTTTTTATAGACTGCTGTAAAATTAAATGTTCTCAAGTTATTTTTAGTTACCAGACCCATATTTCTTACAAACGTAATTCTAGGCTGAGATGATCCAAAAGATGGCCAGATTTACATTGATTACCATAACAATTTTTTACTTGATTAAGAGCATCAAAGATGAAAACAGAATTATACAATTTTATTGCATATCACCGGAATCAGAAACAATGATATAAAACACAGAAAAGATGCTCCAGAATAGCATGGCTGCAATGAATCTATCTGGAAAGAGACCTTGATCAAAATGATACACAGTGAAAGGAAAATATTTTCAGTGATCCAGTTGTTAATGTGACCGATACTGGATGGGAGGACTTGCCCCTAACTGGTCGTTAGTGATGGGTAATCGGACAATATAGGGTATTCTTGAAACTGGTGTGGAAGAAAAGATGAGATCTTACCAATTATCTTGGGACAACAGTTTTTAAACTAAGATTACCCTGGGGAAATCGAGATGTGTGTATGGTCCATCTGGTAATAGTCCAGTCCTTATACATCTACACTTTAGCACACCAATGACATCTTGCAATGAAAGAGTCACTCAACTAAGAAAACACTGTATTCAAAAGCTTTTAATAAAGCTGTGAAGGAGGATTTATTAAGCCAAGATAGGCAAGAAATTAAGGACCTGGGGCAAGGTGTGCTGCAGTGAAGAGCGGGGAGTGAACCTCAAACTACTTCTAATGACCTGGGTCTTCAGGTTTCCCCAGACTGTCAAAAACACCTGTCCCCTAGACTGCGATTAACTGGAGATACTGCCTGGCAGTCACCTTCAGTGATGACTTAGCTGATGACTAAATCCTGACAGTTTTGTGATCCTTCGCTGGTCTCGTCAGGAGCAATTCAGTAACTGCATCCTCATGAACTTTTAAAAAAGTATGTTGCTGAAGTCTATAATTAACAAGCTGGTAAGAAAAGGATTACTAATTATAAAATGTATGGAGTATCATCAGGGAAAATTATTTCTTACAGCCAAATGGATTCAAGCTAATCCTTAGGGAAGCTGCCACAGCCAGTTGGGGAAGATGGATCCTAACACTCGTGAGTTCCTGTCAGCACATCTCTCCTGGGTTTGACAGCTCCGAAACCAGCAGTATAAGAACTGGAAGTGAAAAAAAAACATGAGTGTAAAATTTTATGTGCCTATTACATAAGGGCCATATATTAGATGTACATTTTAAGTACAGACACTGGTTTCATAGCAACATAATTGATGGTTCAACTCAAAATTTCATGGAACAAAATGACTTGAGAAACACCAAAAATGTTCATGACAACCACAGTTTAAAAAAAGAACAAAATTGGGATTTATGAGTTTTAACTTCAGTCCTTCTGTTGATTTACTTTATGAGTATATGGAATTTAGACTTTTTTGCCTTAAAAAATTCATGAAAATTCTCATAATGTTGCCCAGACTGCTCCAGACCCTGCTGAGCTGACGCCCATGGAATGAAGTGCTCAGCTGGGGGGATGGAGACTTTGTAGTCACAAATATTTGACCCCGAGAGTGAACCTCAACTTTGGGACTGATTGACAGCCATTTGACTTTTAGAAGACCCTGTACACAGCAAAAGAGCCCCCTCTGCTCCACACCCATTGGGTCGGAGTATCTCACTTGGTAAAAACATCCATCTTCCAAATATATTAATTATGCTTTATGTATTTTCCATCCGTGGTTACTAATGAAATGAGGGGATTTATTTGTATATTGGTTAACTGGCTTTAAAGAAAAGGAAAGAAAACATTTTTCATCTGTCAGAATTGAATTTGACAAGTTTTGCAGAAACTTTTAAAGATGAAAAAACCTGGGTGTAGTTCTTTCTAAACATCAGCTATTATTGACTGTTTTCAGTGCTTGCAGAGGTTCCCAAAACAGAGGGTAACCTACAAAATGAGTGATTTGTTCCCAAACTCAAACTTAAATAATATGCCTTCCTTGGATTTCCATTCATTGCTGGACATGTTTTCTAAGAATGGGATGTCATGGTTAGTGTCAGATCATTGTTCTACGAGTCAGAAGGCCTGGGTCCTCGTCCTTCTTAACTTTGTGATGTTGAGTAAATCACTTAACCTCTTCGGTTTAGTCTTCTGTAAAATATAGAAGGTGGGCTTAGAGCTAATGTTGGTTACTACTCTAAAAGCTTTAGATATTTTTATCTCAGTGACATGGTTCACGAGCTCACACGCATGCTGTGGTAGGACCAGCAACTGCAAAAAAAAGTGATCATAAGGTGGAGGAAGCTGGACAGAATGTCAGACTCAGCTTGAGAAGTACAATCAGGGGATGTTGTCAAAGTCAGAGAGTGGGTTAGCACGTGCCTCACTTAGCCTGGCCTGCTGTGACAGACATGCCATAGACTGGGTGGTTTAAGTAGCACACATTTATTTTTCTGGAGGCTCGAAGTCTGAGACCTGGGTGCAACAGATCCCATGTCTGGTGAGAGACTACCTTCTGGTTTACAGAAATCTGCTTTCTTGCTGTGTCCTCATATGACAAAGTACAACTTCTAGTGTTTCTCTTCTTTTAAGGACACCAATCCCATGGGACATTTATACAAGGGAATACTACACTACTAGGCCACAGAAAAGAAGAAAATTTTACCCGATTGTCATGACATCATAGATGGACATGGAGAACATTGTGCTAAGTGAAATAAGCCAGTCAGAGAGAGACTAATACCATAAGATTTCACTCCTATGTGGAATCTAATGAACGAACTGAACTAACAAGCAGAATGGGGACCAACTCATAGAAAGAGAGCAGGATGACAACTAAGGGTGGGGGGAAGTAGGGGGGAGAGGGATTGAACAAAACGGAAAAGGGGCTCATGGACATGGACAAAAGTATGGTGATTGTGGGGAGTGGGGGGGGATAAGGGGAGTTAAATGGTAATGGGAAAAAATACAATTATAAATAAAAGAAGAGCCATTGCAGAAACCCAAGCAAGGGATTGTATTACAAAATAAAAAGACACTAACCCCATCATGGAGGCTCTACCATGATGATCTCACCTAAATCAGTTGACCCCTCAAAGGCCCTGCCTCCTAGTACCATCCCACTGGGAGTTGGGGTTTTAACATGTGAATCCGGGGGAACATCACCAGGCAGTCCATGGCTCCACAGGAGGAAATGGCAGTGGGTGGCACATCTAACAAAGACACGTGTGGAAGCCGTGGACTTTTACAAGGTTCAGACAAGCAGAGGGATGGCGGAGTAGAGGATAGAAAGTCAGACATGTGGCTGCCGGGGGATTGCTCCGAGAGCCAGCAGCTCAGATCTGTGTTCGGCCGGACCCCTCTCAGTGTTGAAGAAGTAGGTCTCTGCATCAATATGACACGGAGTCTGGCCTTGCACCCCTCCTTCAGCCAGACTGGGGGGAGGCGTGGCTGTCACGCCCTGGTGGCGGCAGTGGAGGCCTGCCTCAGAGTTCTGGGTACTGACAACCAGGTGTGCCTGTTAATCATACTCCTTTCCGACAAAAAAATTGGCCGAGTGCTGGTGCCTGTCGATTCTAACAGGGTAGCTGAGACTCTCATACCTGGGGTGGGTTGGAACCCCAACCGAGGGTCCTGTGACACTGTGAAGTCAGCGTGGGTGGAATGCTGGGTGTCCTTGGAGCAACGGCAGAACTTAAACCATAAGGAGGATGGCACTTGTGAGGAGTAATGCTGGGAAATTTATGTAGCTTCGTAGATGGAAAGTAAAGCACAACTGGCAGGAGAGTGGCCCAGGTGTTATGCCCTTGAAGAAGGGGTGCAGGGGTCCCTCAGGACCTGTCTGCCCAGGGGCAGCAGACCTATATACAGGACTGTGTTTACATCAAGTCTCTGAGAGTTCCAAGTGGACCTGTTCACATCTGACACATAATTACATGCAGACAAAGAGCAGCGAATGAGTTACATATTTGGATACTGTCGAGAAGGGGATGCATGAAGTCCAAGGAGGACTAAAGCCTGCCTCTTATGGGCGTGGAGTGGATCTCACTGGGCATGTGTTTCTAGGGAAGCCAGTATCACAGTGAAGGTGAAGCACAGAATCTTCTTGAGATCCAGATTTACGCCTTTGTTCTAGTCATCTGACTGCAGATGAGGTGCGGAAAAAGCTTACATCTTGACAAGCAGTGCATTAAATAGAGCTTTCTAGCACTGGTTGATGAGCTGGGTGTCTGAAATCCAGACTCTGTGGTAGGAATGCTGTCAGGCTGGGAAATGTCCTTGCTTTAGAGGGACTCTGTAATGGAGCTCCCAGGGTAGCCTAAGTCCTGACAGTGAAGTGGGTCTTCCCTGAGAGAGAAAGCTATAGAGGAGGGATGCTCATGACCCTGAGACTAGCAAAATCAAGGGTCCAGAAACCTTGTACTTGGAGCTGGGGGTGGTACCCATAGCCCTGAGGAGATCCTTCATGTCAGCATGCCATTCCCAGATGCCCCTGCAGTGGTCTTAAGCACCTGAGTCCTCCTTGAGACTGTCACTGTCCCTCCCAAGTCCTGCCACTGTAGTGTAACTACACATCTTTCTCCAGGGAGGATGCAGAGGGAGGAATATACCTAGAGATGCTTCTCACTGATAGAGAGCTCTGTGTGGTCCCAACGGGGGCAGTAGTTTAAACAATGGCCCTATTAACATTGAGAGTCAATGCCAGCTAGAAGGGAGTATACTTGGAAATCTCTGAGAAGCATCAAGCCATAGTGGAAATCACGTGTATTTCTTTAGGTGATAAATATGTATTAACAATATACTATTTGCCAGACACTACTAAGTATGACACTATAACTATGATCTAGACAGATGCAAATTCCACCCTCAGGAAGTTTAAAATCCATTTTTCAAGCAAAACATCTGATTTTTACTAATTTCTAGACTGATTCCTTGGACATCTTTTGAATGTTGATTTTCTCACATATAAATGGCCATTTTAACATTTTTCTGCAAGTCTGCCAATTGGATTAATTGAAATAAAATATATAAAGTGTCTGATAAAACATAATAATAATAATCAATAGCCATTATTATTTCAACAATTAAAATTTGGACTCATAAAAAGATTAGAAAGTACTGCATTGGCCCTCCCTTCTTTATATATAGGGCATAATTTTTTATCAAGTAGCATCACCCACATTATTCCTTTTACTTTTATCCAACCTATGAGCAAATTCTGCTACTTCTACTTCAAATGATATCTCAAATCCATGCATCTCTCCCTCTCCATGCAAATTAATGACAATGTGCTGTCTATACAGTTAAGACTGAATTTTAGCCATACAGTGATTGATACAGGCCAGGATATTAGCCCTCAGCTAGCCTCCCTATAACCACTCTTACGTTCTTACATTTTCTCTATAAAACAGTATCTGTAGTGACATATTTACTATATATATCAGAGCACAAGGGCCCCTTGCTTACAAGTGTGCAGTGGTTTGTTGTAGCACTTACTGTTCAAACCTGAACTTGACATCATAACCAGACCTTTCTCATTCATTTCTATTTCATCTCCTCTCTAACCCCCAATCCCCGCTTCCTCCCACCTTCCTTCAGCCTCACTGTGTTCTTAGTTCCCAGCACACACCAAGCTCTCTGCTACCCAGAGCCTTCTTACCTGCTATTCTCTCTGCCTATGATTCTCTACACTCTTGGCAGAACTATCTCCTCCTTCATTTTCTACTTGCAGCCTTGCCTGAACTAGCCCATCAGCTTGTCTCAGCCTCTTTTCTAGCACTTGCTATGATTTGTTTGTGTTTTCTTATTTATCTTATGCATTCACCTCTGTGATTATAAAGTTCTCCATGACGGCCCCCTTGGTTTCCTTGAAGACTGTGTTTCTGAAGATCTCCATGACGTAGCCCGTCCTGGCAGCTGCCCACCAGTGAAGCGTTACTGTGTTGGTCAGTTGTGTAGTAGATCCACTTTCTAGATTAGCCACGTATCTTCCTTCTGTGCCATTAACTGGGAAATTTAAAATCTTTGGGAGTATTTCCTTTTGAGTTACCATTGCTGATATGGCAACGGAAGCATGGGGAGCAGAGAGGGGAGTTCAAGTTGTGGTTTTCTTTCATAACAAACACTCTCGAACACAGGTGCAGTGAGGGAGGATCCCAGCAGGTGCACGGATGCTGGTTTTAGGCGAGTATATATGATGGATGCATGGGAGCAGCCAAAACGTTTGGAGTCAGGTCAACCTGGGTTTGAGTCTCAGCTCTGTCATTCACAAATGATGTTGTTGTGAGGCACTTTTGGTGAATCACTTAGATAATTCCTCTAAGGGGAGTCCTTAATGAATTAGCAGCCATTTTGACATTTCATGTTACAAGACGGGTGACAGCAAGTCTGTGAAGGTACTGGCAGCTTGACCTGAAGGTTTTGAGAGTAAAATAAAGAGAATGGGAGGAAAGGCAGAATACCTTTTTTTTTTGTTTAGGTTTTTACACCTTCTTTTCTCCTGAAAACACATCCCCTAAGTCCAGAACTCACCCTGACAAGTAAGTGATAAACAGAATATGGCTTTCACCATTAAATAAACTGCAGCGAGGCTCGGATTTCACGGTGAGCAAGCACCTTTTATTGTAGCATTGCCAGAATACAAAAGAACATCAGAGCACCATTAAAGCTTCTTAAAACACCAAACAAATAAAAACAAGCATGCAAGATGTGATTGAAAGAAAAGATAGAAAAGCAAAGAGGCCCTTAGTTACCGTGTTTCTTTTTAGACCTATATATTTAATTTCTTTGGGGGAAATAGTTTCCCCTAAAGAAGTAACTACTCTGGCAATGAGCTAGGGTGATGCCGAACCAATCTCCTCCCCCCCCCCCACAATGCCATGTCTCTAGAGTCATTCCTTATCCCCTGGTGGCTAATTAACAAAAACAAACATTTCCACTGTTGTATATTTTTCCACTTTGGATTATAAAGTAGCTTTCTTGAAGTACTTTTAGTTATTTTACAAAGAATTGGCATTAAACCTATAGATAAAAATAATTTAGTAATAATGACCTAATTACCTACCTCCAATTGTTTTACTTATTTTTTGATCTAAATCTTCTGCATAGGTAAGTGAGAGGACAAATACTGTACGTGATGATATGGCAATCTATTTAAAATTAGTCCAAATTTTATTTTCTTAAGGCCCAGTTGGCCTAATAGCAAACAAGAAAATGTTTTTTTTTTTTTAGTGTGTTAATTTCCAAAAACAAGTCAGTTCCCCTATGTCAGTGACAACAGCAATGACAACTCTCATTCTACTCTCTCATTTACTATCATTTCAAGAGGTGCTAACATCTTCTGGTCCTTGCTTATTTCTATTACTAACATCTGTTACTATGTTCAGGGAAATTTTGAATGAACACGTGAAATCTTCCTACTTGCTACTGCCCTAAATATAGTGTCTGACATCAGGTCTGGGGAAAGAATTTGGCCAAAGAAGATATCCCGAGGTTATTTTTAGGAAGTCGATGCTTAGGGAAATTAACTAATGGTAAGAACGTTCTGGCTTCTGTCTTTGTAGATATTCCATTAGGAGATACACGCATCTATTCAGCATCTTGCTTTCTTGTCCCTAGGGTGTTCCACGTCACTACCTCTCGTGTTGGAACATTAAACAGAAACTTGAGGCAGAAGATAGCTAATGTAACCTTTCCATTGAATCCTGTAATTTTTCTGTACAGAGCCCTGTAGAATTTTATTTCAGGTTAGTAAGGGGAAGTTGGAACTGAGGAAATAGCGCAGGCTCTGCCAAAAATATACCAAGGATTACTATATTTGTATGCAGAAAATAAAAAATGGGAATAAAAATAGTGAAGTCCTGGCAGAGTAGCAGACTTCATCCTTCAGCAGTAGAATTTCACCCTGCTCTTCTTGGTGGCATCATTTCTTATTATGGAATTATAACAAAGTTGCTTTGTTTATGTGTCTCTCTAAAAACTCACAGTGTCTGAGAGGCCGACGATATGGCTAAGACCACCCTGTTTTCACGGAAGGGAAATACGAGACCAAAAGCCATCACTAACCCTGCCAGACCAGCATTTCTAAGCATTACTAACAGTCATTTAGGCTGCATCTGCGCAATTCCACATAGAAGGATAGATGTCAGAAGTTCATTGAATGATCCAGGTGTTTCAAATACATGGTTGATTTATTTTTTATAAGTAATGCATTCTCAGGTAATTGAAATTTAAATTTTTCATTTGGAGTTTTATCCCTCTGCAGTCATCATAGATCGGAAAGGTTTTCCGTTTTCCATGTCCTGACTATTTCATTGGCTAGATTCTTTTAAATACACATAGGCACTTTGAGGGTAAATATATTTTATCCAGAATCAGGATGGATGACTTATTAGGTATCAGATATTAACAAAAAAGTGTCCAACATTCCATAAAAATTGGTAAACAAAGACATCTTCCAGAATATTAACTAAGGTACCTAAGGTTTTTCAACTGCATCCACCCAACTTTTATCAAACAATTGTTCTGTAACTCTTCCAAGATCTTCACAAGGCAGGGGATGCTGAGTATAACATAACCCCTTCTGTGAGGGCTACTCCATGTTACCGGCTGGGCGTGCCTTCCTCGCTGCAAAGCACAGATGCTTCTACTTCCACTTTTGAGTATTACTTTTTGCCAGCAGTTAGTTGGCACCTGTTCTTGCTGTAACAGTTCCCACACTCTTTGAACCTGATGTGAGCAGGGAAGTCAGCTAATTAAGCCTGGTAAGAATTGTAGGAGCTTGAGTCTCATGTCTCAATGTATGTTTAAAAAGAATCCAGAAGAAGTTAATTGCTGACCAAGGGATATGATCTTAGTAACGTGGCCCAGTGAAAGTGGCTTGGATTCTCCTTTCTGTCCAGTAAATGGAGCTGTATTCCTGAAGGCCTCCTAGTCTTTCCTTGTTGCTGGAGGTTAGGTGTGGGTCAGGTCTGGAAATTATGATATCCAATTTATGGCTTCATCATATTCTTTTACTTTGTTCTGTCTATTGAGACATTAAAAGTAATTAAGGCCATTTAATTTGCAGTCAATGTCTCAATTATGAATTCACAATGGACGTGGCAATGTGGAGAGGGGAATGAATATTGTAGATTCTTTTCATTGTAGCAATATTTATAAAATACTTAGTGGGATTTATGAACAAATTGTGGATTGTTTATGGTCAAATTTTTTTATTATTCCTTCCAAGCAATATGAACACTCAAGAGACAGAACAGGCTTATGTTTTCTTTTAAGTACTTGAAAGGCATATAGTAGTTAAAACAAGGCCTCTGGATTAAGATACCTAAATTTAAATCTCAAATATGCTATTTTCTGCTGTGTGCTCTTAGGAATGTTTCCTCGGTGCTGTTGTGGGGTCGCGGTGTCAGCAGGTCAAGGTTACTCTGTGTAACCAGCTGGAGCAGCGCCTGGCCTGGCGGGAGCTCCTTGTGTTAGCCCTAAATAAAATAATGGCTCTGGTAGAGATATTCCAGAAAAACGACCTTAAACATTTATCTGAATTTATCAAGCCCCCTCCAATTTATGACTTCCTAAACGTCTCTATGACTTAGCGTAGTATTTATAGTCAAAGCAAGAAGTTATCAATCGTGCCGGGATCATGACAACTACATAGGCTTGTCTCAGGAAAACAGGTACATGGGTAACCCTATCTCTGTAACATTGCTTGAGGATTTATAACAACAATGGCAAGTAAACAAAAGATTTTTATAAAAGAAAGCTAACTGCAATATAAAGTACAACAATTATTAGAGAGGATAATCCTCCAGAAATCTACTGTTTGTAGATCTTTCCTTTCTCTCTTTTTCCCCCACTGCAGTCAAACTTGTACTTCCTTATTGTCATGTTTTTTTCTTCCCTCTGTTCTTTTCTGCCCAAATGGCTTAGATGCCGCTTTACAGTCAGGTGATGTTTGCTATTACTATTATACAAATTGGTGTGATTTACTCCTGCTGGCCCTTTCATTAACCAGGCTGGTTTCGAGGGAGCGTCTGGGGCCCTGCCAAGTTTATAGGGCAAAGAAGAAGAGAAGCAGTTCCCCTCAGGCTTTCGGTTCACGTATCATTTTAAGCTTTGTTTTATCTGTGTGACTAATATGTCTGCATGTTTCATGTGTAGAAGTGAACTGAGATGTGCTTAATACACCCGAATGATTAGAAAATTATTGGTAAATACTAAAAAGAAAAAAGTCTGAGATATCTCAGGAATACATTCTATTATGTAGTTCAAGGTGAGTGTTTTTGTTTAGTTTGTAACAGGCTTAGGATGAAATTAAATCACACAGATAAATACATTCAGGAATAGCCAAGTGAATGTTAAATCTACCTGTACAAAGACACTTTATGCCAAATGATGACAGAAAAATCGTAATATTGATTTACAAAAGCATAGCACTAGGCACTGTTTGAATAATTGGCAATAAAAAAGAGCTGCATATATTGATTACTGATAGTAAAATTCACAGACTCTTAGCTACAGAAAGAACTAAAGGGTTAAAAAAAAAAGAACAGGTGCTTTATCACAGGTCAACCAGTGAGATCTTTAATCTAGAACCCAGGGCTTCAGAATCTGTTTCAACATTCTCTTCTTGTAATGTTGCATTACAGTCGTACTTAGTAAATAAAATTAAAGAACCCCTCTTCTAAAAATTATTAACCACTGCAAGCATACATAATTATATCAACTTATTTGTGCTTCTGAATATCAACCACAAGTGCTAACAGCCCTCCCCATAGAGTAGATGAAAGAGATAAAGGTTAATTGAATGAGTCATATGATCAGAAGTAATTTTTACTTTCTGCTTTGTGCTTTTTAGCATTTCTTATTTTTTTTTACATTGATCAGGTATTGCTCCTGAATCTTCTTTAAAATGTTGATACTATAAATAAAATGATAGGAATGGCATTACAATTGTCCATGAGCTGAAAAACAGTAAGTTTATGTTGAGAGTGAACCCTCTGATACTAGGAACTGTGAGCAGCCTGATGAAGATGTGAAGTGCTCAGATTTCCCTATGAAAATGCTGAGCGGTTTGATCTGGTGCATATTAGGGAAGCTGCAGGAGAGGGTGGTAGGGGCCGCGGGAGGCCTTATGCTTATAAGACCCACTTCTTCTCCCTGGAGGTTAATTTCTCTCTGGCTCTGTCACGGAGGCCACTTGGAAACAGGAACAGCGAGCTTCCAAGTCACTCAGGAGTCAGTTCAGCCCACTTCCCGTATCAATTTGAATTTGCCACGTAGTACAATATTTGGTGCTATTATTCTTAACCTTTTCCATACTTCTGAGCAAGAAAACACACCCCCTCAAAATGCTGTTTAGTTCTGGGAATTGTGCTCCAACTGTCCAAACCCGAGAAAATGAATTAATGACTCACCCTCTGTTCAGCTGAGGGCTTCCTCCAGCTGGCCAGCACTGCATATGGATTCTGTCAGCGGGCTTGAATTAAGATATTAGTTGGCAGTTATTCGTTAATTTCCACCAAGAACAGTGACTTGACGATATGTCATCCAGTTCTGAAGCATTTCCACTAACATTTTTCACGCCTGTTGGAATTGGACTTAAAAGTTGGGACAGGCACTTGGGAGGAAGCAAAAATACCAGTTGTGCTGATGGGGGTGGCCCCACCGGAATGACGATTGATGGGTTTAACACAGAATGTGGGACGAGACATACTCCAGGCACACACATCACTGACCGTACTTTATATTTGAATTTCCTTTTTAAGGTAACCCTCAGGGTGTCTGTGGTTATTATCATCTTTTTCTCATGGTATAATTAAAATGCAAAGCAGATATTATACTTGTTTTCTTTACAGAAAAAAAGTGGGTTAAACAGTAATTAGCAAAGGTGTGTCCAGGTACTTCAAAAGTTTACAGAAATCATTTCTTTTACTTTTTACAGCAACCCTGTAAAGTGAATAGGAACACCCCAATGTACAGACCTGGAAACTGAGACCAACTAACTTGCCTAAAACCAGGTAGTGCAGTCAAGACAAGAATTCAGGTTTCCTTTTTTCTCATTAGCGTTCTTGCCTGTAAATGTTCTTTTAAAAAAAATAGTGAATACATAATGGCATCATTCATATCCATGAGGCAGAAATTTTTGCCAAAATGACAGTGTTTACCTGAAGTAAAATGTACTCATAAACAAAGCAGAGAGGGTGGCTGGAGCTTGCATCTGGGATGATTAACTGGCATATACAGTATGTTTTTCCTTCAATTGCAAAATGAATGCAGCAAAACCTCCCAGTAATGGTTTTGCTCTCACATGGGGAAGGTGATCTCAGTGATGTAGTGGGAGCGTGCTGCCTGTGGGAATACTATGTTAAGGATTCACTGTGTATCTCTTGTAATTCTTCAGATAATTTTCAGTATCTATACCTTTCAACACGTGAAAGCTTATATGTGGCATGCATAGAAACCTACACACAAATATATACTTAGCTTAAAAAATAGAATATTTTTCAGTAAAATATAAACAAAATGTACAGATATATATGGTAAAGAGGAAGAGATTCAGGGCTGGGGAAAATATACAGAAAAAACTTAAGTACACTTGGCAATGTCTATCATAGCTCCTTTAAACTGCCAGGATATAGAAAATAAATTGAATTATTTATCCTGCTTTTGAAAGAATTTTTTTCTCACCAGTGTTGTCTATCCTCAATGGGGAAAAAGATCTCAACATATTTATTAGTCTCACATTTGATTTCAGGAATCCACCAATGGCAGAGGTGTCCTGGTATTTGGAGAAAGTGCCCTAAGGAAAACGGTGGGGACGGAGCCTCCCTCACCCTCCTCTTAAGAAAATGCTGAAGTGACAGACCAGGATATGCCACACTCATGTCACTTACGTCCAGTCTTTTCCAGAAACACAGTCACTGCACTTAAGCTCCGATAGTGATTGTTTATGTAGAAAAAAACACCTCCTAGTAATAGTGACAGAAATAAGACTGTGCTGCACCATGTCAGGTTTATTTTTTAATTACATAGACAACAACTAATCTGTAAAATAAAAGGTCCTGCTCTCCTCAGCGCCCCCCCCCCCCCCCCCCGCCCCATACTTCTAAATTGACCATTTGCATAAAACCGACTCTAGTGGGAAAGTTCCCACATGTTATTTCCAGACTCAGCAGTTAGGAACAGGATGCCAGCGTGGGATGTTGTGTAGTGTATTTAGTCAGAGGAACAGAACCAATAGTCTGTGTGCACATAATAAGAGATTTGTTTTAAGGAATTGGCTTGTGTGATTATGGAGGCTGGCAAGCTGCAAATCTGCAGGGTGGGTCAGCAGGATGTAGCAGAGAATAGCTGAGGTCGAAGTTCAAGTCCAAAGGCTGTCTGCTGGCAGAATTCCCTTTTTCTGAGGGCAGGTCAGTCCTCTGTTTCATGCAGGTCTTCAAGGGATTGCAAAGGGCCTGTGCACATTTTGGAAGTTTTTCTCAGAGTCCACCAATTTATTTGTAAATATCATGTAAAATTATCCTCACAGAGACATCTAGAGTAATGTTTGATCAAACATAGAGGCACTGTATAGCCCAGCCAAGTTGACACATCTCAAGTTCATCCCTGGTCTATTTAGCGCCTATACAGATCTCCTTTAACAATACTTAATCTCTAAATACAGTTACATTCTAAGAAACTGGAACTTAGGGCTTCAACGTATAAATTTTGAGGAGACACAGTTTAGTTTATAACATAGGCGTAGGCTTGGGCTTGCTTCTTTCCCATTCTTCTTGGCAAAGACAGTTGGAAGAAGAGGGAAATTCTAACTTTTGTTACTGTCTCCCACATCTAACTAATGTCAACTTCCACGAGTGAATAGGATCAGAGTCAGTTTACAAGTATTGAAGGGCAGTTTGCTTGAATCCAAAGAGCTCCAGAGCTATGCAAGGGAAAGCCTGCACTAGCAGGGTACAGATAGACTGAAGAAGTAAACCCCTGAAACCAGTAGAAGATAGGCTTGATCAAAAATAGGAGAAGGGATCTAAAATACAGTTGTTAGGTTATAGGATAATATTTGGAAAAGCAGACTCCACCCATTGTCTCCTAATAGAAATATATTTACTGAAACCTTTGGAAAGCTGAGCTAAGTAAGGGTCAAGTAGGTAAGGTCGGGCCATTTTCCTTGGGTCCCAGAGTCTGAGAAGGGGAAACTGCTGGGAAGTGTTTAAGTTGCCAGGAATCTGGTGCTCCACTCTGAAAAGAATACAGATGTTCACGACTGTGGATGATGGTCTTTTTTCCCAGGAGGCTCTTTAATTCTTAGTGGCATTGTATTTCTACCTGAGGAATGGAGACTCTGTAAGAGCTTAAAGCCTCCAGCCAATCGGAGTTGGAGCCACAGCAAAGTCTGGGTTTGGATCTGAGAAAGGTCTGACCTGGTGTTACTGGTGGAAGAAATCTCTCTTGAGGAGAGAATAAGGATGCCAGTGACACAGGAGATAGTCAGGAAGGAGGAGACTCTGGAGGTGCCCCAGGACCAAAAGATAAAAGACATCCATACAAGACAGAGACCCTGTTCTAAGTCTGGTTGTTCCCACTTTCCAGAAAAGCACTGAATCGTGGTGACTCGTGAATGCACCTGTGCAGAAGATGCTATATGACCCCTCCTTCATTGTAGTTGCATTATAATAAATTAACATTGTGCATCCCCCTTCTCAGGTGGCCAGTCAAGGAAAATCATGGGAGACCACATGCGCAGTAGCTTTAAATACAACTACTTGCACATGCACAGTAAAAGCCTGCCAAAATTAGCCAGGAAATATAAATAAGAACAGAATCCCTCCAGCCCCTGAGGTCAGTCTCTGCTCAGAGTCAGCCTTCTCCCATGTTCTGTGGAGTGTGCTATCACTTAGTAAATCTGCTGTCCCTCTTTATGCTATAAACTCAATGTGTTCGGTTCAGTTCTCTGTCTGCTATCACCAAGAACATGGTTTACCTGTGACTACCTGTGGACACCAATAAGAGATGCTCATCAACTGATTATAATCTTGGTGAAGATCCCCCCAATCCAGTTTGAGCATGTTGACAAACACCACTCGGAAGCAGAGAGGTGATAGCCAGGAGGTGTTTTTCATCATGCTGTTCCCATTCTTATGCCCTGCCGTGAAAACATGAAACCAAACCACCACCCTGAGCATGTCTTCAGGATTTGGGGTTCGGGTGGGATGACATGAGGGCGGCAGAAAACTACCAGCCACGTATTCTTTTCCTGTTGTCAAGAACATGGTTCTTAAAAAAGAGAGAGAGAGAGAACATTGTTCTTTACAGCACATTGCTACTGCCTGGCCACACACCCATGGCCCCTGTTCTAGTATCTGCTTTCAGATCTGATTTAAGTACAGATAGCATGAGTAGAATAAAATAAGCTTGCTTTTTTTAAAGATCAGCTTTCCCAAGTTTCACAGTTGTTCTGTATATAGTCACATTGTATATTATAAAATACATGTTTAACTGTCGTATGCAAACATATTTCAACCTTTAAAACTCATACTGCCTGCTTATAGTTACTATAAGTAAATGTATATGTCAACGGCACCCTATCTGCAGTTTCTTTCCCACCAAAATCTAAATAAAGGGCAAATGAATAAATAAATAAAATCGTTCAGACTGCTGATCTTCCTGTCAACAAAGGCAATGTAAATTACATGAATCTGTTTCCCAGCTGGAGGGAGGGCCCGGCTAAGGGTATGCTGCCCCATTAACACCATGAAACGTGCTAAAATACAGCGGCTGTGGTGGACGTCAAACTTGGTATTATGTGTATTTCTGAGGGCCTTTAAAAACATATACATGCACACAAAACTGAATGAATGATACCAGATGATGGGTAGAAGATAAGGAATATAAAATTTTCCATGCAGTTTTCTCCCCTCTTTCATGAAGTACCGAAAATATTGTTTTACTGAGATGGAGGAAAAGAAAGGCTGCTGGCCAAATACCCTGGGTGTGGCCTGTAACTCCCCCTCTGGTACAAAGAGCCGGAGATTGGAGACCTGGGCCTGCTTTATCAATACGGCAGGTGTAAAGGATGCCGGGTTATCTCTGGGATAGTGTTACAAACCTTATCTCCAATCCCAGCCTTATCTCCCAGTGGGAGGTTTACAGGAGGAGCAGAAAGATTTGGCTTTAGGCTGGTTTTAAGGTTTCCAGTTTTTTTCTCCTTCCTAGTAAGCACTCTTAGCTCACTCATCTTTCTGTCTTTAAAACTGCGGGGTAATGAGCCATCTGCACGGTTGGAAATGGGTTTGGTTTGTTCATATTTTATGTTAGGTACAGGTCAGCTACAAAACAAGGGCGGGGGCAATCTGAAAACATTCAGTTTTATTTTATGCCATGCAATATAGTATACGCATATTTTTAAAAAAGAAAAGCCACATATTTTATAGTTCATGGGGCTATTTAGATCCAACCCTCCTCATGTACACTGTAGTAATGATGGTATTTACAGAAATGTCAGCAACATGAGAAGGAAATTTTCCCCAGCAAGATGAATGACACCATTTTTCAAAGTGGTAGAGAGACAGTGTGGCATGAAATTTGCTTAAGAACGGTACTGTTGAAATAGAGCAAAATAATGATCTTTCCTCGCGTCCCTCCTCTGGTGTGTTCCCATTACCCTTTAACACAGAGACGGCACCTGGAAGAAATAGATATTCTAAATCAAGACCAATGTGAAATGTTATACCAATTCAGTATCATTATTCCCATCACCCCTATAAAAACTAAAAAATGGAAGGAGTGCTCAGAATTTGCACTGTAACTGCCTGTTACGTGAGATTATTTTTAGAACTATCGCCCTTATTACAGACATACATTAAGAGTTCACTTACAGAAATGCCATCTCATACAGTTTTTTCAGAGACTTTTCAGAGATCTCCAGATGAGGTCTCAGACGCATGCTTAGAATGTTTCTCAGTTTCTCAGCAAATGCTGATTCTTTCCAGGAAAATTCTATAAATAAAAAAGCAAAGCTGGTTGTCAATGGTGTGAAGTAGCTGGGATAGATTGTGAATACTGAGGTATAAATTACATCGTGTGCCAGCTACGTACAACTAGGGTTGTATGCATATCTTCCAATGGTTTATTTAAACTATGATTTTGCATACAAATGCTGGTAAAATTGAGTTTCCAAGAAAAGTCTTAAGAGATGCCACTTGCTACCTCAAGATATTTTGCCTTGAGAAGTTTTTATAGGTAGACCCACCAAAAGTCAAATTTGTAAAGTTTATTTGTACCATTGCATAAAACATTCTATTCTCAATAATTTCAAGTTGAAGAGATGGGTAAGCTGGAGTTTGTCAAACCCAGTTGCTAAAGGGCCAACCTGGATAGAATATGACTGGGTGGCTGGTGGGGCAGTTACAGAACCCCACTGACAAGAATCAGAAGTGAGTGGCTGGATCGAAGGGCAGAGGAGCCTTCTGAATGCAAAGTGAAGCTCAGGATCTCTGGTCTCTCAGTACTTATGGTTTCTCCATGTGAAGATGCATTTTTAATTCAGAACTATATTGAAAAACATAGATATGAGTTAAATCCAGGCTCATGTACATATAGTTTACTGTCTGGTGGTCTTTCTTATGTAAGTGTATTCATGTAAAAACACATATGCACAGGCATCATGAAAAGGCTGCTCTGAAGTTAGACCAAAACTACCCGGTCACTAGTCTATTGTTAAAACCCGTAGCTCAAAGAAGGGAAGAAAATATCTCTGTAATTATTGCTCTAAATCCTTTCCTTTTGACATCATCGATTTTCTGGCATTTAAAATTGATGTCCAGTAGTTTGTGGGATCCTTGCTGCTCCATGTTTTACTGGTCATAAATTTCGCTGGTCATTTTCTGTATGTTCATTATACAGAATCCTCAGTGGCATTCATGACATTTGCCTTAATTAGGAAGGAAAATTTACTCCTTGCCCTGGAGAGAGATCTTATAGTTGCGACGCAATTGCCAAATTTATTTCAAAATTTATTTGCCCAATTTGATGGAAACGCTAGAAATTTAGGAGTTACAGCTCTTTCTGACATGAATGTCATCTCATTATACCTTCAAAAATGCTTCTAATTCCTTTCTTTTAAACTGCGCTTTCTGCGAAAGGGGTTTTTAGACCTTTCTGGTTTCAGTGTGAAGATACTAACTTTCAGACTAAATGTTCATTCAAGCGTTGAACTCTCATTACTCCGAAGTCTTTTATTTTACCAAGGTAGCGTCTCCCTACATCAATACACCTCTAACTATAATTTATAATTTACACTGCTATCCACATGAGATGGTATCCATGATTTTCAGTGTATGATAACCTCAAGTTGATATCAGCCTAAGAATTTAAGGGAGGTGTGATGCCATAGGGATTAACCTTCCAGACCAGATGACAGAAGGCTGCAGCTCAGGGTCCACTGACCTAAAGCACATTGTGTCATGGAGTCACACAGTGGCCACAGCAGTGTGACACTGATGGACCTATGCTCTTCCTCTTACGTAGTTCTTATGTCATGTTATGTACCACGTTCTTCAGTAGAAGGGAGGATTCGAAGTTGTGATAAATACAGTACTTGTTAAGAATTCCAAACAGAAAGACTCAATGGCATTTTTGAAAGTCACAAGTTATGGGGAGTAAAAAGAATGTTCTTATAACATTATCTTATGCTAGGTATAGTGGAATCCTCTTATAATGGGCATTCCATTAAAAGATATGGTGTTTTAGCAAATAAAGGATGTTCCCTGGCTTACCTATGATGTTTTAGAGTGGGATTATAAAAAAACATAAAGAAGAAAAAAGGAATTTCTTAGCCCAATTAAAAATACGCATTATTTTTTTGCCCACACAGATCATATCAACTGAACAAATCACACCAGTTGGGCAAAAGAGGCAAGACAGGGTGTTTCTGAGAATGTTCCAGCATTTAGACAGATTTTCTAGTTTCATACTTAGAAATTTTCTTTAAGGGTTTCTTTGAATTTGGTGAAGAATATTTAGCAAGTTGAATAAGCTCTGTCAATGTGAATGTCCAATCTGAACACTCGTCATCTCAGTCTGAGTAGAGGACGCTTTCTGTCAGACCGTGTGGCTGGATCTGTGCTTTATAACAACTGGTGTTAACTCGCCAATATACTTTTCCCAATTTGTTCTCCTGAGTCTGCTTTTCTAAAGACCAAAATTTTCCCATCTTCAGCACATGTAAGTTGAAGTAAAACATAATTGGGAAAGCAATTAGGGACATTCAAGTAAAGGGGAAAAGCTGCTAAATTATTATTTTTAAGTTGTTAAGGAATAACTGGTTGTTAAGGAATAAATGCATAATAATGCATTTTAGATCTACAAAATTTAGTGTGTTGTTGTTTTAAAATAGTGCTATAAATTTCACTTAGTGAAACTAACTACATAAAATCGAGATAGCCTTATGATCAATAATGACCTTCCTAAAGATTTTTTTATTGTAATAGGAAATTTAACATGAGAACTACCCTTTTAACAAATGTTTCAGTGTACAATACAGTATTATGAACTATAGGCATACTATCATGCAGCAGATCTCTAGAATACATTTGTCTTGAGTAATTAAATCTTTATACCTGTTGAACAGCACCTCCTATTTCCCCTTCCCTGACCTTGGCAATCACCATTCTGCTGTCTGAGTCTGTGAGCTTGACTACATTAGATATGTCACATATATAGAATCCATCAGTATTTGTCCTTCCATGACTGGCTCATTTCACTTAGCGTGCTGTCCTCCAGTTCATCATGTTGCTGCATATGACTAAAGTTCTAATGAGACCAGTTTGGTCACTAAGACTTAGCTGAAGACAGATGGATGTTCCTGGTCCTTGTCTTGTGGCTCGTTACCTCCTTGGCTTGACTATGGCCATTCTCTGTTCCCACCTACTCTGCAAGGCTGTATCTTAACCATCATCAGGGCGTGCTTCACATATAAGTTAATCATCACCAGGGCCTTCTCAAGGCAGAGTTCAATAGGCCCTAATCCAAAAACCAGTTGCGCTTTGCAGTACATCTTACTAGAATTCTATGTCTGTGGTCCATCTTTAGTGAGTATGAAAGCTCCCAAAGGCTGGGGACTGTGTCCCCCTTGCTTTTGTATCTTCCACTGAACCTTGCATTTAATGGGCTAAGGAACATGCCATAAGTGTCTGTTGATGGATAAATAATTATGGAATATAAGTTCTATACAAGGTCTGAAAAAGTGGATTGTAATTGTAAACACTGTAGAAAGTAAACATTGCAAGCCATCATAACTGGTGAAAAGCTGTCCAGATGTGCAGTAGTTAATGGACTACCTGAGCATATAGTTTTCTAGCCCTTTTCTTGAGTTCATAGAACCTTAAGTCCAAAAAGGAAGTTTAGCAATCATAAAATTTAACCTTCGAGTCCTCTAAATTAGAAAACATCGATACAAAGAATAAAATGGTGTCCTTAATGCCAAACAGATCCTGGCCGCAGTAGGGACTAGAACCCAGGTTTCCTCAAGCCTACAGCAGGTGTGGTTTTTTTCACTCAGCTGTACTGCCTCTCACATGCTGCCTATTTGGGTCTCCAAATTGTCATAAAAACAGATGCTAAGTCCATGTCAGAATGTCTGTGTGTTTCTGGGTATAAGATGGTGTTCCTGTGTGTGTCCATCTGTGGGTTTGTGTCTGTCTGTGTGGCTGCATATGTCTGCGTGTTTGCCTGTTGGAAGGAGGAGAAAGGCTATAGGTTTCCTTGTTACACACAGGTGCCCCATCCCCGGTTTATTCCTACTCTGCAGCAATCATGCAATTGCTGGAAAGCAGTGACGTATTTTGCATCAGACTCTTGGCAATGGGAAGAAGAACATATCTTTGTAAAAGATGCCCTCTGACCCTTCAGTGTTATTCACACTCAATGGACAGAAAGAATGAATGAGTTTAAAGAGATTTCCCTGTTGGACAATTGAACAAGCAACTTTGACATATTAAACATGAGTTTTTTGTTCTCTTCTGTGATACAGCAATAACCAAAAGACTGCTTAGTCGTGCCAATTAAAATATTTGAAGGATTTGTTTTCAAAGGGGAAAAATGTGAGTTTTTCTCCCCCTAAGGCAACAGTCTTGTATCACTTTGAATTCACACTAAACACTCTTAGCAATAAGCACACAGAATTTCCCTCCTTTCAGCAGTGATATTGTCTGCAATGAGCAAGCACAGTGATAGAGAGGTGAGATTTAGTATAAGAGTTAAGATGGCAGAGAAACCTTAATTAAAAACTAAAAATTAGACCTAAGTGATGATAGCCAGCATATATCTAGAAATGGGAGGAGACATTGCCTTGGGTCAAATGTAGAAAAGAGAGAGGGATGGAAACATCTAGAAAAGAGAGAGGGATGGAAGCTTCAGGGACTTCATTTTGATAAACCTTCTGAAGAATAAAAAGAAATAGTGTATTTGCTGTCATATATATTCCAAGTAATCTAGTTACACTTCTTGTTTATCTTTTGACCTGGTCTTATAATGTATATTATGAAGGAGATCTCCTTTATTATTATTTTTTTACTGGTCACATTTGTCAGTCTCTTCATGACAATATGAAGAAGCTCTTGTTATTGACAAAAGCATAAAGATATCAAAGGCAGCTTCATGTCTAGAATCTGTCTCTTAAAGGTTTTCAGACACTGAGCAAGTCAAATCACTTAACCTTTTGAACCTATTTCCTCGTTTGTGGCATGGCGGTAGAATGAAACCTTACAAGATATGGGAAGAGCTGTCTGTAAGTGTTCAGAAAGTTATAGAATATTATGGAAATCCTAGTTACTGTTAACTCGGACCTTTGCTCGGAGTATGGATAAATTACATATGACCAAAAACACATTGAATCAGAGTCATGAACTAAACTTTAAGAAGTCTTAGTCCATCTGTATTTTTGAAACCATGAACTTTGTCATCGGAAACGTTAGCACTGCAGAAAGAAAGGGACCCGAGAGTTCTTCTGAGCCAACCCTGCATTTTACCACCACTGGTGACCTGGAGCCAGAGGGAAGTGACGGGCAAAGAGCAACGTGTTGGTGGGGGGGGAAGTGGAAGCAGAAGCATGAAGCAGGTCCTCTTAGTCCAAGTCTGGGAATCCTCCCATTTATTCCACCAGATGCCACATTTGTCAGCACCAGTTCCACCAAAATCATTATTATTGTGACCAAATAAAATTTAAACACTTTTTGTTAAGTAGTTATGTTTTCATGGTGTAGATAAAGCAGTTCCATCACTTTCTTCTTTTGTCAAATGAAGGAATTGGATCAGAGTATTGGTGTGGTTCCTACAACCTCTAAATGCTAATAAAATAGTATTTTCAACAGTGTACATGCTGGTCATGGTACCGAGGTAAAGAAGAGAAAGAGGGTTTCTGAAGTAATATAAAGGATACTGGACAAGGTGCTAGAGTTGTGCGTTCATTCACATTGTGAACATACATTTTTGCTTTCATCTGGGTCACAGTAAAGGTGGTGAAAGAAGATTTCAGTTAACGGAAAGCCACACGTGCCCTCATTGCTGTTACGCTTGGCTGGGTTAGACTTACATTGTGGTCCCATATCCAAGCTCAGAGCAAATTTCCATTATCAACAAGGGACTCACAAAGGCAGCATTGGAGTGGGAGCCAAAGTCAGGTCCTGGGTCCTGGGGCTGGAGGCGAATCACTAGAGCTAATGAAGGATGGTGTCAAAGAAGAGCTGAAAGGGAGAGGAAAGAGGAGTTGCTGAGACCTAAAATTAAGTTGCCAAACATTCCGAGGTGATAATGTGGAAAAGGAGCAATGAGATGAGGGCCAGCCAGGGCTGGGGAAAAGCCAGAACAAGGGAAATAGCAGGCCAAGTGTGAGTCTGGACAAGACAGCTGAGTGATTAGCCCTTGAAGAACATGACCGTGAGCTAGTGGACTTGTTTGTCCCTAATGTACCTACAAACATGTTGCTTCAAGTTTCATGCCTGAGTTAGAAAACCAGAAACTGAAAGTGAATATACAAGTATATTGGGAAAAAAAACATTAAAGCCTTTTATAGAAAGTTAAATTTTTAAAAATCTGATTTCGCAAAATATATCAAACCTTGAAAATACCCTACCGTCCCAACCCATCTTTTGCAGTGTCAAAAGAGAAATCATGTCCACTGAAAGGAAACAGTGAAGAACACTAAAATGATTTGCTTACTTTCCAATTTGGAATTAGTTTGCCAAAAGAGATATAATATTAGTTCTACAATGAAAGGACGACGTATTTTACTCCAATTTCAGAAGCTCTTACTTGAGAATTCCAACTGCTTGCCCACCTCCTTATCATTTAGTTCAGTTACCTCAGAAGTAACAACTTCACAAGGTGTTTATCTTCTGTCTTCTTCTCCTCCCACCCCTGAAACCAAAAAGCTTATGATTATCACTTTTTTTAAATATAAAACAGCTGCTATGAATGGCTTCTAACACCAATCACACCTACTTAAAAAGAAAAAAAAATGTCTGGGTGTCTTTTCCCTTGTAAACTTGCTTCCTGAGCTTGATTTTTGAATTTCAGCTTTCTTTAATAGAGCTATTAATTCATCATTTTCAACATATGATGAAGTGGGTAGCGGAGTGTGTAGGTAGGAATCAAAGTGAATACTGGGCTCACTGACAATGTCTTATCATCTGTGATGTTGGCATCTCATCAGACAGAGCTCTCCACATTCCTCTGAATCTATACTTACATAACTCTGAATATTTGCATAAATATAAAAAATTAGTTGGATATTTTTTCTACATGATACAGATTCTTGAAATGATTTTAAATCTTTACTCTTCATGATGATTTACAAAAGAAGCACTGACTTGGGGCATTGTCAGAACACATGTAACCTACTGTATATTCATAGACATATTTTTAATTGTCTAGACAGGAAGAATAACATTTAGCTGATTAGTTGTGTTCTAGTAGAATTTTGGAAAGAATAAATTACCCTATACCTTTGACTGTCCTGATACCTAATGTTTATAGCTCTGTTCTGGTCAAAGAACATCAAAACAGAATAAATTAGTTGTTCTCCATACCATTGTGTTTTGAATATAATCATATCAACATTTATAAAAGTACTGACTCAGTACTGAAAAGGACTGATAAAAAACATAAAGTGATTTTCTTCTTTTGTCTTTGAAGAAGGAAAATCATTATTATAGACTTGAACCTTCCTCTTCCATCACCTGAAAAGAAAACTTCATGTTTGTCAAATGCGTTGTAATCTGTGTGGTAGATTGGGTCTAAAAGTACATCCTAGTTTCCTCGTAAATCCCATCCCATCCCATTCCAATTCCAGGTCCCCTTTTAAACCTAAATTTTTATTGTGGTAGAATATGCAGAACCAAAATTGACCACACAAAATATTTTCGCTGGACAGGTCAGGGGCATTAAGTGCGTTCACGTTGTCATGCAGCCAACACCACCATCCATCCCAGAACGTTTCATCTGCCCACAGCTCAGCACCATCCCCATTAAATGCCAACTCCCTATCCCCCTGCCCTCAGGCCCTGGGATCGCTGTTCTGCTTTCTGTCTATGTGGATTTGCTTATATAAGTGGAATCAATATTTTTTCTTTTGTTCCTGGCTTTTTCACTTAGCACTAATGTCTTTATAGCATGCATGTTGTTGCCTGTGTCAGAATTTTGCTCCTTTTTAAGACTCAATAATATTCACTGTATGGATATACTATTTGTGCTGACAAACATTCAGATTGTTTCCTACCCTTTGCCTATTGCAAATAATGTTGCTTGTGAACACTGGTGTGCAAATATGTATTCAAGTCCCTACTTCCACTCTTTAGGTTATATTCCCAGAAGTGCAATTGCTAAGTAAATAGTAATTCTATGTTCCAGTTTTCTATTAATGCTTTAATTATTTTGTTTGGGCCTGTAACTAGCCAGTTTCTCCATTAGATTGCTTTTTCCTTGATCTTGTTAAAACTCTTTATGGAATAATTTAAGTTATAAAAGTCAAAGGAATACCAGAAATTAATGACTTTATTCATTTAACAAATATATGACAAGCATATGGTGAGCACTTAGAATGGACAGGTACCATTCTAGGCCTTGGTTTCAGTACATAAGTAAGGAGACAATATAATTCCTGTTGGTAGGCACAAGAAAATAGAAAGGTAATGAGATGGAAAGTGGCAGGGACTAATTTAGTTTGGCTTTCCAGGGAAGGACTCGTTTGAGGAGGAGAACTTTGAGGTTGGAGACCTGAGTACCAATAGGAGCTAGCTATGCTGGGGGAAATATTCCAGGTGGAGGGAACAGCAAGCACAAAGGCTCTCGGGTGAGAACAACGCAGGCTAGTTAGTGTGGCCAGTGTCCATTTTATAAGGTTGGAGTTGGGGGTGAGGGACAGGAGTTTGAATTCTATTTGAACTTCAACATTCAACCAATAGATAACCTTAAGCAAGATGTGACATGATGTAGTTTACAGTTTATAAGATCATTCTGGTTGTTCTGGAGGAAGACAAGAGATAAGAGAAATAAGGAAACCAGATAGGGGCTGTTTGGGTGGGCCAGGAAAGAAATGATGTTGGATGAGATTAGACTGGAACCAGTGGTTAGATGCAAAAGAAGAAGAGAAATTGGAATCCTATTTTATTTTTACTTCAATAAGATCGTTTATTTCTCTCTATGTAAAATCTTTCCAGCACTGTTATGGTGCCCTGTGGGAAAAGGACCCAAGATCTTTTTATCTTGTTACTTTCCTATCAGTAAATTCCATTCCTAAGGTCATTTCAGGATCCAAAGTGACTTCAGGAAGTTGAGCCATTACATTACATGGGACATATTTTAGACATAGGATCAGTAGAAGTCACCAAAGAATTAGACATAATTAGGAAAGGAAGGAAATCAACTAAGGCTAACATTCGTTTGTGGCTC
This sequence comes from Artibeus jamaicensis, assembly GCF_021234435.1. Classification (NCBI taxonomy): domain Eukaryota; kingdom Metazoa; phylum Chordata; class Mammalia; order Chiroptera; family Phyllostomidae; genus Artibeus; species Artibeus jamaicensis. Next base: position 12,822,593 of record NW_026522056.1, on the reverse strand, counting down.
AAGTAATGAGATGAATGGTGTGATGCAGAATGTGACAGGGAATATTTGGGGAGTACTTAGTGGGGGGGCTTGATGGATGAAAATTAATATGAGATATCTATTATACACATTCAAGTAAAGTTATAGGCAATTGCCTAAAAAAGTCTAGAACTCGATGAAGTGGTCAGGGTCAGAGAAAACATTTAAAACTGCAATACAGACTTATTTAAGTCAGTTGACTTGCTGAGGTCACCCCAATAGAGAATGTTGATGAAGAAGATGAGAGGCCAGACCCAAGCCCTGGGAACTCCGTACTAAAATTTGATAGAGGAGAAAACAACAAAGACTGAGAAGAAGCGGTCAGCAAGGTGGGAGGAACTGGGGGAAAAGCTATCATGGAAGCATCTGAAGATGAAAGGAGTGTTGATTAAAGAGAAGACGGAAAAGTTTCCATTGGATTTGAGGTCACTTTTGTGATCTTGTCAGCACAGTTTTAGAGAGTAATGTGTCTAAATTGTGCATCAAACTGAAAAACATCCAGTCTATGCACTCTAACCAGAGGGATAGCCACAGAAGGTTGGCATCTGATGCACTCGGTGTGCATTTTTTTGGTTCTGTCCTCTGGATTCCCCTGTTAGATATGCATTTCTCTTAAATAGGTCTCGGGAATAATGTCTTGGTGATGAACGATTCTGTCAGGAGCCAAGAAATCCCACAGTTAAACACATCAGGTTTATTATTAGCTGGGAAAGCCAGAATCTGAAGCCTAGAAGACTCTACTAGGTGAAATAGGACTCCATTAAATTGTCTGACTTTTGAATACTTTAATTTAGTGACAAGGACCACTTTCAGTGTGGAATGTTGTGACAGGAAGATCCTGTTTTAAACTGCTTGGATTTTGTAATTTTGCATTTTACCATCCAAGCCTTTTCACTGGTATAACTGCTCCAGATTTGTATCTTGCTCAATGATAATTAAGGAGGAAGGGCGCTTGGGTTTTAATTAGGAAGAATGGAACAAGTTAAATTGTTCAAAAAGGTGATGTGGTGAAAACATTTGGAGGTCATGAAATTCTGATTCACCTCCAAGGTTCATCCCTGACACTCCACAGTAGAGTTGTAGCCATAAAACCTCTTTGGACCCCAGTTTTCAAATTTGTAAACTCCTTGGATATGGACAAGGAATTATACCTTTAAATATAATTGCAGGATGTCATGTAATCTCATATTTTTAAAATATCACCTGAGGACACTTTCTCATTGCTTTTAGGGAGAGGGGAAGGGTGGAGGGGGAGAGAAACATTGATTTGTTGCCTCCCACACGCCCCCACAACCTCCAACAGGGCATCAAACCTGCAACCGAGGTGTGTGCCCTGACCAGGAATCAAACCTGCAACCTTTTTTGCTGTACAGGACAACACTCCAACCAACTGAACCACACTGGCCAGGGCAATCTCACATATTCCAAAGTGTTAGTGACAATCCAGGAAAGTTGGCTTAAATGACAGATCTAGCCCTTTCTAATAAAGAACATGCCCAGGATGTAGAAACTGGGAAGTGCCATCTGGTCAAAGGGGAGATGAATGACCTAACCTAAGTGCCAGATGAACTTAGAGAAAAGTGAAAGGAAGGTAGGGAAAGGAGGCAGGAATGGAGAAAAACATGGTTGAAGGGAAAGATATGACAGTGAAGCAATTTGGAGATTGAGAGGTAAGACACTGAAGTCCAAGGCTTCGCACTAATTGTTGGACTTTGGTCACAGGTCAGATGGGATTTCATAGGCTGAAGAGGAACACTGACAAGTTTTCCTGGCTTGTTTAAAGCTGGGCCGCAGTGTGGGAAGATTGTGGTCTAAGCTCAGCTGAACTGATAGAAAACATGAAGCTGAACTGAGAGATTTCTCAAATGTATATAGTTGTATAAAGAACTATACAAACTGGGACTCAAATCAATTGAGTGGACCAGAAGGAAGAAAAAAATGACCAAACAGAAAAGAATGAAGAAACAAGAATTCAAAAAAATGAGGAGAGACTTAGGAACCTCCAGGACATCTTTAAATGTTCCATCATCCTAATTATAGGTGTACCAGATGGGGAAGAGGAAGAACAAGAAGTAGAAACCTTATTTGAACAGATAATAAAGGAGAACTTCCCCAATCTGGCAAAGGCAATAGACTTCCAGGAAATCCAGGAAGCTCAGAGAGTCCGAAGGAAGTTGGACCCAAGAAAGAACACACCAAGGCACATCATAATTAAATTAGCCAAGATTAAAATGAAGGAGAGAATCCTTGAAGCAGCAAGAGATAAGGGGACAGTCACCTACAAAGGAATTCCCATCAGACTGTCAGCTGATTTCTCAGAAGAGACCTTACAGGCAAGAAGGGGCTGGAAAGAGGTATTCCAAGTCATGAAATCCAAAGACCTACAACCAAGATTGCTCTATCCAGCAAAGCTTTCATTTAGAATGGAAGGACAGATAAAGTGTTTCTCAGATAAGGTCAAATTCAAGGAGTTCATCATCACCAAGCCCTTATTATATGAAACGTTAAAGGGACTTATCTAAGAAAAAGAAGATAAAGAAGATGAACAGTGAAAGGACAGCAAACTCACAGTTATTAAGAACCAGACCTAAAACAAAAGCAAACTAAGAGGACAGCTAGATCAGGAGCGGAACCATAGAAATGGAGATCACATGGAGGGTTAGCAACAGGGAAGTGGGAGGAGGAGAAGGGGGGAGAAGGTACAGAGAATAAGTAGCAGAGACAGTAAGCAGAAAATAGATGGAGGGGGAGGGCAAGAATAGTATGGGAAATATAGAATCTAAAGAACTTGTGACACATGGACATAAACTAAAGGTGGGGAATGGTGGGGGAGAGGTGTGCAGGGTGGAGGGGAATGCAGGAGCTGAATGGGACAATAATGGTATAATCAATAAAATATATTAAAAAAAAGAAACAGCCCACTACTGTAATAAATGTTTGTGTAGAACACGGTAGATGAAGGTAGGATATAGAGTCTTAGACCAGAGGAATTGACAGAGTGTGTGGTGAGGGGCTGAGCTTTTAGTTCAGATTCCCTCTTCTGCATTATTTCTCCTCCTCCTCCTCCTTCCTCCTCCTCTTCTTCTTCTCCTTCCTTCTTCCTCTTCCTCCTTTTTCTTTTTTCTCTTCTCTTCCTCCTCCCTATTCTTCTATCAACTGCCCCCCAAAAAACAACTGTGCTTATACAACCAGTAACATTGTCAATATTTGTTGACACCACCCCTACAAGGAATAATGGGCAAAATTTTTTAATGGAAGTAAATTCTAAACATTTATTCTTCATTTTACAGTACAGAAAGCACTTTAGTATAATTGACTCCTCTGATTTGATCATCACAATAATGCCTGAGGATGATTGTTATGTTGTTGAATTCTTATTATTGATGAAGAAGCTGAAACTCCAATCAGTTAAATTTGTGGCCCAAGACTTAGTAGTTGGCAAAGTCAGCCAAGCCTGTCTGTCTTCATACGCTATTGTCCTCTCATTCCAAATGCCATGCCCTTTCCGTTACATAGTGCAACCTTATTTAAAAAAGGAACAGCCATTTTTTAGGACAGTTTGTGGTTGTAGACACAAAATGGTTATTTATTAGATATGAGAAAATATGACACATTTGGATCCTTTTCCCCATACTATAATGAAGAAGCTAAGAGCCAAGAGGCATCTGGACAATGGCAGAAGGAGAGCTAAAGAGCCTGTATAATTGATAAAATACACACTAAACCCAGGAGCCATCAGAGTAGATCACGTTAGAGACGCCGGAGCTGCCTGGTTATTCATGCCACCTGGTGACACCAGGTCTCTCAGTAATAAAAACTTCAGGGAACCTGAAGGAAATAATAATTTGCTATACTATTTTGGGTTTATCACTATAAGGGATAATCTATAATTGGATCAAATGATTATAAAAGACATTTTAGGTGCATAATAAGCAATTCAAGGGACAGTTCCAGTTATTAGTACAAAAATATGCATTTATTCCACATACTGTTTTTTGCAGACATTTTCTGCTATCTCATTTCTGACTATTAAATTTCCTGGTATCTCATTTCCGACTATGAAATTATACCCCCAATAGAATATGCAACTGCGTGGAACCAGCCTATTCCAGTGGACCTGAAGTGCAGCGTAAATAGAAACTGAAAAATAATCAGAAGCATTTAGAATTCTGTTCTTATTCTTCTAACTTGTCCTTATTCTGGATCGTAAGTGATTCTGAGCCTCTCCCCACACTGGCACCTTCCCCAGGCCTCAATTTCTGGGTTCTCTTTCCCTGTGGAAAAAATGTCACGGCAAACTTCTACCCAGGACTGCTTATGTGTTATCCACACACAAATCACTGTTGCTCAAAACATGGGAAATAATGATTGGAGATAAAAAGAGAAAGTCTATTCCTTGGAGAGCAAGAAGGAAGCCAGCATCTTTTTCATACTTTCTTGTTTGTGGGAAGCAGATTTTCTTGTTTTTAATTTTAGTGAAAGCAGATTTGGAACATTGAAAAAACGACCCAGATTGTGTGTGTGCATGTATGTGTGTGTTTTATACAATCTACAAATAGTTTAGCTGAAATGGGCTGTTCTGCTATTGGTCCTAAATGATAGATTTGATGAGTCATGTAGGAAGCAATAAATGCAATGTTTGGGGTGGATGCAAGGTTAGGAATATGTGAAAATATAGCATCTTGGTTATGTTTAATGTAGAGGACAAATTAAAACCAGACAAGCTGAAAACCCACAAGTACTGAACAATTTTTCCCATTAACTATAGAAATTAAGCACTGTTCTGTGTACATCTTTGCTTTCAAGCTGTACTGAGATTTTAATTTTGTAATTTATACTCATATGTCATTATACCAGATGTAGTCTTTTGAGGCTTTCTGGTTATGGAAAGTAGATGAAATGAATTTTCAGTTGAAATAGGCTTTTTTTCTTTTCTCTTCCTTCTCTCTCTCTCTCTCTCCCTCTCCTTTGAACTGGGCCATTTAGCATTTGAAGGGTGTTTTCTGAGGTCTTTTCGTGTACACTGGAAGAGTTGAGCAGAATTTACAGCAGGGTCAGTCTGGGCATTGTATCGACATAGTTTTATTTTCAAAAGCAGATGGAGAAAAAGTGATTCTTGCTTTCAAATTTGCTTTTAACAAATTTCAGGCAGTTGACAAGGAATTATGAAAAAATTTTATGCTAGGGGAAAATGGCACTGTTCTTGCCTTCCAGGAATTCTCACAGCCTAGGGAGGGAGGCAGAATATAAACAAACGTGAATAAATAAGCAGCTAGAAATTGTGCCCAGTGGTGTGGTAGAGAGTAATGGAAACGCACGGCCGCCATGCTCCCTGTGCCACCCGGCCTACCAAGAAGGCCCGTCAAGTTCATGCAACAGTCTCGGTGCCTTTCTGGAAGCCCACCTGGGGAAAGCCACATGGAAATATTGATGACAATGACAAGACAGCAGTTTGGTGTAGTATATAGTGTTTTCCAAGATGTTTTGTTGTTGTTGTTGTCGTTTTTTGAGACCTAGGATTCCATAGAATTGGCTCTAAGGCTGCTGCAGAGCCATGAAGAAAATGGGAATCTGCAGAGGGTGTCGGGGGGTGAGGCTGGAGGCTGGGCTACCTCCTACCCCAGCTTCTCTCAGACTGGTCCTACTTTTCTCTGTTGAAGAATTCCCCTGCTAAAGCAAGAAAAACATTTTAGATTAACTGCTGTGGTCCAAACCGGTCAGTCTTGGGAACTAGACAATTCTGGATTCCAAAGAGTACTGTAAAATTAGTGTGTTTTAAGTCCCTTGAGTCTTCATGTCCTTATCTATAAAACCTCTTCTGTGGGGGTTTTCAAGGCTTGTGTTTGCCCAGGAGAGAGGAAGTTACTAAAAAATGAAACTCCTGATGTTCTCATCACTTATACTTGCAGTTAGTGTGCAAAAATTACAACTGTGTTATTGTTAATAACAACTTTTCAAAAGTATGGTGATTTGATAATAAATCCCTGGAGTGAAATCACACATGGCCACTTTGTATAACAATATCCATAATTCTATTTCTGTCCCGCTCAGGACCTTTTTGTTTCCTGAGTAGTAGAAATTCCTGTGCACACTTCATCTCATCTCCCTGTAGAGAGCAGCCCTTGATAGGCTGCGCCCTCTGCCAAGTGGACTGACTCCACTGCTCACTTAGGATACGGAGGTGCAGGAAGAAACACGCTGTCGAGAAGGGGAGGCCCAGAGGCCGTGTGTATGTGTGACAGTGGGGTACCTGCCTCGGCCAAACTTGGCCTGCAAGCACCTGTGAAAAGTTGCATATATCTCTTTTGCTTTTTCAGATTTTGCTCATGAAAGGGACACTGAGTTTGTTCTTTGAACTTAACCATTGTATTTTAACGTACATGCTGATTTAATCAGCATTTTGACCAGCATCACTGGTCAAAGGTTTCTTTTTATAGTCTCCAGACAGCTTGTGCATATAACCACATGCAGTTTTATTTTGTCACCAACTGGTCACCATATGGAAGCCAGTTGAAATGTATTTTCATTATATAACTCGCTGCACACAGGCAAATCGTCTTGGGAAACTCAAGTTGCCTTGTGGCGAGTGGATTCAGCTTGAGACTAGAGTCACGATGTGGAGCTGGTAGTTGGCAGCTCCGGACCCACAACGACCTCTCTAAGTCCCATCCAGGGACCATCAGTGCCTCCGATTACTTGTCTGTGTGATGAGCTCATAAAAATATGCACTGTCCAGCCTTCTTCCGATGCGATGGTTAATGCTATAGATACTGCTTTAGTAACTGACTACTTCAGTAATACATTTACAATGAAAAAAATACAGGAAAGATAAATGGAAAGAAAAGTAGAATCAGTGGTTACAGTTGTTGAAATGCATATGTAACTTTTCCCCTTTTTAAAAAATTTTGAATTCGGGTGAGTATATTGTACACAGACTTCCATCATAACATCAAATTGTGTATAGAAAAAAAAAAGCCGGGCATTTTCCTCCTTTGTTAGGACACCCATTTAAAATAAAAGGAATGCCGTATTAAAATTTAATTACATGTTGTGTGAAAAAATGTTAAAAATTTATAGTAGAAATAAATCAGGATTTATTTTTAGTTTCAAATAGATGTAAGAAAATATTATAAAGTCATTTTGTAGATGTTATTAGATTTTTTTCTATTTTGTGATTTCTTTTCAGATGACCTGACATGAAGATAAAAATGATAGCCATTTCTTAGTTGGTATTTGAAAGACAACAGCAATAAGAAACCCAACAGAACTCTTGGAGACTTTTCATAGGGAAAATAAGTATATTGACATTCTTTGCCTTTTGTATATTGATTTTTGGCTCTAGCAGCTCCAAAGCCATTAAGAGTTAGAGTTAATCATTCTTGATTTTTTATTGTCAGTCAGTTCCCTTATTCATGATTCTGAATAATAGTAATCCTCTTTAGTTTTATTTATGCTCACATTCAGGTCTACAGTAAAAAATTCTTAAGGTGCCATACTGAAATTCTTGAAGGTAACTGGTAAAATATATGGTCTTCAGCAGGCCGTTAATAGATGTTCCAGTAAAGTGGTCAATCTTGTGAATTTGAGAGGTGGTCCCCGAATGGTCTTTAACAGTCTTACTGTGTTAAAAATATCCGTATCTCTTTCCTGTAATAATAACCCGAGGGCTCTTTTGAGATATGTATAACTAGTTATTGGTAAAGTCAGCTTAATGAGCTATAAAGAGAATGATCTTCCTCCCTATGTTAATATCTACTTTGCTGGGAGGTAATAAAGGGTTCCTGATAGAGATTGATGTTGTGTCTAATGAGCTCTCCCATAAAAGTGTTTCTGTTTACATCAAACTTTAAAACCCAGAGTATAAATGGACAGTGTGATAAGCAAAGCAATGACCTTCCAAAGATGTCTACACCCTAATCTTTGAAACCTCTAAGTATGTTATGTTTCATGGCAAAGGGGAATGAGGTCACAGAAGTAGTTAAGCTTACTCATTGGTTGACCTTAAAACTGAGAGATTATCTTGAGTTATCCAGGTAGACTCAAAGTAACCATGAATTTTCTTAAAAAGCAGAAGACAAAGACGGGAGGGTGTGGGCATAATAAAATGAGAGAGTTCAATATACCATTGCTCACTTTAGAGATGTAGCAAGAAATTCCACTAGGTAAGGGGGCAGGCAGCCTCTAGAAGCTGCAGCAGGCCAGTTATCAGATTCTCTCCTAGAGCTTCCAGAAAGGTATGCAGTTCTGACAACACCTTGATTTTAGTCCTTTGAGACCCACTTCAGACTTCTAAACTTCAGAGTCGTAGGGTAATAACTTTATGTTGTTTTAAGGCAATACGTTTGGGATCATTTGTCACAGCAGCAAATAAAAAGCTGATGCAGACAGCAAAAGACTGTAGTGTCTTTAAATCATGTAGTCATTACACATCTATTATTGTACATGCCTGTTTATTAAATAACAGTTTAATTTCTGCTGCAACAGCTTGGTGTAATTAAAACATGAGTCAGAGTGAAAATCATACTTAGGTTTGTCAATTGCCTGGATAACAACGAGCCTTATGACTTCTGTACTAATCGCATTAGGAAGGCTGGGGCTTACGGAGTGAGCAGTGTGGTAGAAGCACAAAGATCTTTCTACCTATACACATATGCAATCATTCATTCTCCACTTTGTCCCTAAGGTTTCTCACTGGTATAGAGAGATGCTGGACCATGACTACCCCTGGGAACATGCAGAATTCAGCTTTGGGGGCCAAGTAAAGCTTCTTTAAATATAGATAGTGAGAAGTCAGAGGAACTTTTGAGACCATCTGGCCTCCCCCAAATATTGGTTATACCAATGAGCAAATTCTAACCTAAGTCACTCAGCTGGTGGGCGGGAAAACTGAGTTAAGTCCAAGTGTTCTGTTGCTTTCTAGTTCTATGTCGTTTCCACTGGAGAATGAATTCCAGCCAGATCCACACATTCAGTTCCCCAGCTGGCCCACAGCAGAATCACCATCACAGCAAGTGCAAAGGCAGCATTACATCCATGAGTCCACACTTAATACGTGAGTGTGTTTCCCAGATGGGTTCCTTAAAGATTTTCCATTAACACTGAGAAACTTAAGCAGAAAATGAGAGTTCCTTGTTCAAGAATAATTGAGACCAACATCATTCATGGATCATAAATAACATGAACTTTTATGGTAAGAATCACCAAATCATTAGACGTAAAAACAAAACAAAACAATGAACTTATTTTTTACCTTGTTTATTAGCCACCATCTGAAATACTAGATTGTTGAAGAGCTTTGGGCTACTTTTTATAGAAAAACATGGCAAAAGGTCTTTTTTTTTTTTTTTACTTTCTAGTGATAAGTCTTTCAGTAAATTATTCAACTTTCCTGAGTCTAGGTATCCTTCTCTGTTCTGACTATTTTATATCAGAATGAAACTGACTATGCTGGATCAGAGAGCCAGTGTAAGGAATACAGGGATTAATGTTTGCAAACTCCATACTGTTATTTGGAACATGACACCAGCTGAGTAAATGGTAGCTATTTGATTGTTGTACTTTATTCCTAAAACCCGAAGAGCATAGTTATCTCAGTGGGAAAGGAAAAAGAAGAAAACCCCAGGTAAGATCCTTAGGATCTGAAAGCAGGAGAAAGGGAGAGAGAATGATTGGGAGAGAGAGAGCAGAATGTCATTATAAAGGGGGAAAGGCTTGAGGAACTTCAAGGGCCTGAGTCAAAGGCGAGGCTGGAGAGAGTGCGAGAGAAGACGGCCAGGGAAGGTAAGGGAGGGAAGAACGGAAGGGAGAGCACAGCAGCCAGCGGCGTTTTGTAAAGGCTGTAACTGGGGAAGATGTGATGGGAAGCAAAGAACACAGTGAGCCATTGAAACCACCACTTATTTTCTCCTGATTCATCCCTTAAAGGACACATTTTCTAAGAGAGAGCTTTGCTCTTTTGTGTGCTAGCGATTATAAGGTAAGAACTTCTGTCCTTTACCCTGAGCAAGGACATGCTCTCCTTTTAAAAATCCCTTCTGTCTGGAGCTACATGACGGGATGATCAAACAGGGTGTCCTCCGTTTATGTGACCCAGACACGGTTGAATGATACACCTGGCGGGCTCAAACTGCCCCATCTGGGACGCAAAACAAAGCCCAAAGCACTGTGCTTACAGACCACTTTTCCCTACTCTCCCAGTTCCCAGACCACTACCCAAATTATCAAATCCTCCCCAGAAGACATGGGTGAAGGAGAATAAGGCAGCTTTTCCCCAAACTTGCCTGATTATACAAATGCAGAGAAGCATGCCTGTGTTGAGATTCTGATTCTTTTTTTTTCATTATTGACACTATTACCATTGTGATGTCCCCTTTTCCCTGCCCCTTCGACCACCTGGACCCTTCCACCGCCTTCCCCCCTTTCTTCTGACTATCTTCACACTGTTGTCTGTGTCCATGGGTTAAACATACATGTTCTTTGGCTAAGTTCTCCCCCTTCTTTTATTCAGTCTCCTTTTGCCACCTCCCCTCTGATGGGTGTCAGTCTTCCCCGTATCATGCCTCTGTTTCTATTTTTTCATCAGTTTATTTTATTCACTAGATTCCACATCTTAACCTCAAGGTGATTCCTGTAATTACCAACTAAAACGTGTAGAAATGAAGAAACTTCAGAATAAAGCAATTTATGTTCCTCCTGACAAGGCAGATTGGAATAGGACACCACTGTCCTCCCCAAGAGTTGACAATTTGATAAGTATGCTAAGGTTCTGTATTCTTATGTGAGTTATCTCTGTTTTAGCTAAGTTATCTTATTGCTATGAGTGATGATAACTTTCTGGCCTATGTGGTCTGTACTCAGAAGCAGCTCCTCAGTAAAGTTTTCATTCTGCTTTGTACCAGACTCACCAGTCATTCCTTTTCTGCCTCGTGGCAAGCCCTTAAATGTGAATTGCAATCACATTATGTAAGAGTTAGTTGTCTAATATTTCTCAAGACTCTATGTCTCACAGATGTCACATCGTATTCAACTCTGAGTCCTCAGTATTTTGCTTACCTGGTACATAGTGAATGCCGAATATTTATTGAATAAACACCCAATGTGGACATTACAGAGACACACCTGGAGGAGGAGAAAATTGAGCTTATTCTAGAAAAAAAAACATGACATAGGAGTAAGAGATTCACCTAAGATCATCTTTACATCCTAATTAGCCAGAAGCCCTCGGGCCTGTCCTGGCATCCCTTCAGCCTCCAGTTCCCTTCTCTGGCTTGAATTGGTATGGAACTGATCTCAGATGCTGGCTTGAGCTTCAGTGGCCTACATAGGAGCCTCTGATAATGAGGATTCTCTTTTGCGCTCAGGTTGCAAGGAAACCCATAGAGATGGAGTGGGAGTAAAAGGTGATGCTGATGCTGCTGACTAACTAGTCATATTTTGTGCCATGAAGTTGAGGGGATAACATATTATCATAGTGACTGTCACGGCATTTGACTTGTCCTCCTGTGCCGCTGGCACTGTGTAAGGCAAAGACCACAGAAGGTGCTCCAAGTCCCAGCAAAAGAACACTGAAATATCAAGGTAGAGATTTATAGTAATTGCATTAGGGATCCTTTGCATTAATTAATATTCCCTCTGAGTTGATTCCTGCCAAATTCCTTTGGCTTCATTCCCATTGTCACTGTTAGTGAAACTAGAATTACCCCAGAAAGTGAGGCTAGGAAGATTTTATGGTAGGAAAACCTCATGTCTGAAACTCTGACAAAGGACCAAAGGCAGGGGTGGGATGGGGTGGGGGTGGAAAGAGGTGGCTGCTATTGTCAGGAGCGGAAGTCAGCACCCACAGCTTCAATTCATTTGTAAGGAAAGGCCAGTAGGGGAATTAACCATTGAAGTCAAGGCCACACATATTTCCTTATTTCCTCCTTTACATCCATCTTGCAAGGCACATTTTAAAGAGAAAACGAGTGTTGCATTTCTCTTTAGTGAATTGCTCTGCTTCTTCTGCAGGAGGAGCAAAAGAAATGCTTTATGTATCTTTCCAGCTATTCTGAACAATCCCCCATAGGCTAAGTTAATGTTTGTTTATGGCCTGGAGTGACCACATGGGAAGAGCAGGCTTTATTCCTGAGTAGCAGTCGCCAAGTACCTGTGTCCCTTCCTCACTGAACTGGAAGATTCACCTGCACAACTCGCCGCTCTGCTTCTTAGTGCTGTTTGGGGGATGGAATTGACTGTGGCTTACTGGAAAGGGTGTGGACTTCAGCCTCAGAAATACTGGGTCATTTTCAAATTATACTCTATCCACTTTTGGGAAACCTGCAGTAGGCTACTTAAACTCTGAGCCAGAGGGTTCTCATCTGTACAGTTGGAATAACAATACTGTTATTCCAATTAAGTTATTCCAAATTATAGCTACACAATTTGCAGTCCAGGGTGAAACAGGAATGTGGAACCTTTGTTAAAAAACACTGTGAATTTCAGGGTGTTGATAGCTTAAATCAAGTGTGGGGGCCCTTTAGAGTTGGTATCACTAGGCAGGTTGTACCCATAAAGCTTGCCTTGGCTGTACAAGACATTGCCTCTGGTTCTCAGATATCTTCTTCCCCTGTTTAACTCCGTTTCTCAGGAGCTGATCCCTGATAACTACATTTCCACGGGCTGCTAACTAGGTATGACCCGTGGGAGGAAATAGGAGAGTGGAAGATGGGAAAAGCCAAGTTATTCCTCTCTCTCGCCCTGTCTCTTTCTCTCCCTTCCTCCATCTGCCCCATCCCCTCTCTATTCATCTTCCTTTGAGAGAGATCTTCAGCAGGTCCCTCTTTCTCTAGGACAGCCATCTTCGGGGGGCCCACCTTCCCTGATCCCACTTCCTGCTAGACGTTCTCCTTGGTTTCCGGTCCCTGCTTCAGCAGGTGGCCCAGTGTCTGCTCCAACCACACCGCCTTTTCTCTCATTTCCCTGCATTACTGAAGATAGCTGGTTCCTGTTTTTGCTAATATCTGGACTGCCTCGCTGTTCCCTGTTTGGCATCTCAGCTCTCCCAAGCCCTTTTAAACTATTTTCCCACATTAAATATTCTCTATTGAACTATTCTGCATGGAATCCGATACTAATACCTGCCTTGCAAGGTTTTTATGAGGAATAAATTTGCCTAAGTCAGTTGGTGTTTTTCAACTGTAGGTTGCAATCCATTTGTGAGTCATGAAATCAATGTAATGGATCGAAACCAGAATTTCAGAACATAAAGTAACAAAGTGGAATAGAAAATATTGCAATGGGTTATATTTATTTAGGGTAAATACTATTTCATAAAACTTTTAGTTGTCTGTGTGTGTATGCGGTATGTACCTGTTCACTATGGAAACGTGTATTACTTTCTAGCGGCTGAACTTAAGAAAAGAAGAAAGCCAATACTCTAAGGTTTCTGCGATGTAATAAGCACTTAACAAGTCATAGCAACTGTTGTTGCCATCCAAGGCCATGTCCTATGAACACAGTTCAGTCAGGGCTCACGGAGTTTACCAGTCCAGTTCACTCCAGCGCATTGGGCGAGTTCCATGTGGTGGGGCCAGGGTGTGGAAATGGCCAACATGTTTACTTGCATTTATTGGATTACACCTAGATGGCCCACCTGACTCACCGGCCTCAGCTGAAAGAGAAGGCGGCCCAGTTGGAAGAACAGCAACAGATTTAAGATGACATTTTACTTTCTAAGGATTCATTGCAGTTCTGTCCCTACAACGTCTTCCTCCTAACATCTGAGTGCTTTTAAATAAGCAAGTCTCACCTGGAAAGTGGGAATGGGGAGGATATAAGGAGATAAAGCAGCCCCCAATCAGCATGCTAGTAAAAGGACACCTTGGGTCCTTGGCATTCCTCTTTTTTTGAGGGAGTAAAGGGCTATACAAAATGAGCGATGCTCCAAGACAGCCATGAGACTGGTCGGTTACACATACTATCAACTGGTAAATGACATATTACCAGCCATCGAGCATTTGCTGATGGGAGATCAGAAAGATTACAGGATACTTTACTTTGTCATAACCATCCCAGCCGATGGCCACTGTTATCTATGTGTTGATGACAATAGAAAAAATGACTAGCAAAAGAATTTTTTGCCCCTTGTCTAGTTCTTGTCAATTTTATCAGATAAGGAAATGCAAGTTCCCAACCCATTTTAAATCCATCCAACTCCAAAGAACAAGGGATCTGAGGAGTAGCTGCAGCACAGGTCGCATGGATTTCCCTGCCATGGCCTCCTCTGAGACCTCACCACAGCTCTGTATGGTTGAGAGTGGCCTGGCCAAGCTCTGATGCCCTTTGGATAGCACAGTGGGCAAGGACACTCACGCAGGTGCCGACGTTGAATTATCTTCAGTGACAGGACAAATGTCTGTTTCTGCCTGTGATTGATGACCTAGAAAAAGAACAGTTTCTAGAGCCCTTAACATTGTGCCAGAAGCTGTACTGGATACTTCCTACATTTAAAATTATTTAATCCTCAAAACAACCCTATAGGATGGGTACTGCTCATTACCCGAATTTTCCAGCTGAGGAGCTAGATAAGGAAAGCGAATAAATTACAGAAATTCTCACAGCCAATTACTTAGTAGTAGAGCCATGAGTTAAAGGAGAGAGTCTGGCTGCTAAGTCAATGCTCCTAACCTTTCCCTGGACTGGGAGCAAGATGGACCCTGTTCTCATTTGTTCTCATTTTACTTTTAACCTGTCAACCTGATTGGCGTGCAACGTCTCCTCCCATCTGTAAGATAAGGAAATTGCCCCTTTTGTTTTAAAGTCCCTTGTAGTGCCACCTTTATTATTTCTTTGAGTTTTACTGTTCAGGGGGATTCTATTAATTCATCTCATATATTCTGTTCTCCTAAAATTGGTCAAACAAATCAGTCTTTAACTACTTTTCCAAATTGTCCAAGTAGGGGTATTTTTGTATCATCCACTCCCTCATGTAAGGCAAGGAGGCCTCCCCTTTTGCTGCCGTGTCTCGGTCTCCACCTTCTTTTCTATCTGACCTAAAACTGCCTTTTGTCTTTCAGCCCCTGGCGGGAAACCTCAGGAAGCCTTCTAAATCCCCGAGTTTGACACACCAGCCCCTCCGAGGAGTGCTGAGTTAGCGGGCGTGCCTGGCCCAGTGGATTTATATGTGATAGCAGTGCACTGAGGAGATGCTCGGGGCAGGAGAGGGATGGGGGAGACAGAACACTAAACAATGTTTCCAATTAAAGGAAGAGTAAGGTCAGAGAGAACTGCCCTCTGGATGGAGCTCTCCGCCACCTGACAAGCTGATTAAATGTCACGCTGCAGAAAGTAAATGTTTACTCCAAGCCAGGTGCTTGGACTACACAGAACTATATTAGGCATGAGTAAGTGGTTTGATTGGCTTACCTTTATTCAGCTGTTAGTGTTTCCCCCTTAAGTGCCTCTCAGAATCTTTGTGTTTCCCTTGTAACAGCTGGCTCATCAAAACATAAACTCATCTGAAAATGTTGAGTAGGGATCTTGTGATTCCTACTCTCTTTCCCCAAATTTGTCTTAAAGTGGTAGAAGAGAAAGAGAGTTAAAGCATGCTATTCCAGCTGTTTGCTTTATCAAAATTAATGGGACCATCTTTTATAGTTTGTTCTGGATTTTAAGTGTTGTTTGCTTTATCTCTTGACGATGGAATCCTAGCTAAACACTGTGGACTTCATGTGACGGAACATCAGTATTTGTCTATGAGAATGTCTCCAAGAGGGACCCACTGTGATATGCACAGAACATTCTTATTAATATAGGAATTTGTGGTCAGCTTACCATGTTAGCTGTAATTGACTCCATCCTTCTTTTCCATTTGCGGTTTTGTTGTTCTTGGATTTATTTTCCAGGCCTTTTTGTCCCAGACATGTACTTATTAATTCATCTGCTTGGAATGGTTTAAGTAGAAAAATAAATCAAGGTATCAGAAATATTCTCTTTCAAAATCAAAGTACCCTTGGCTTTGTACCCACTCCACCTTTTCCTTTTTCTTTCTCCATTTCTGATTCTCCACCTATGAGGTTACTCAGGACATACAAGCTCCATGATTTTGAAGTTCATGACTAACTCAGAAGTAGTGACTCAGCATTTGTTTTAAAGACAGTGTGAGGAATAGGGATGTACAATTTTAATTATAATAACTGTGAATTCATATTCTTCTATGTACTCCAGTGCCACACTGTGAGTTTAGGCTGCTTTTTCAGAATAAACCTAGTCTGGTTCTCTCTGAATTCTTGAATTTATCTTCAGTAAAATATTTTCCCAAATTGTGTCCACCGACCTCTATCTCCACAATATGCCTTTTTTAAAAAGTTGTCATAGTCACTTTTTAAAAACTTATTAAAGATTAGGAAAGTCATACCCACACTTTCCATTTCTTAAGAGTAATCACTAACCCTAGCAGACTTGAGACTAAAAAGAATGTTAGTGGAGGAACTAATTTACTTCTAAATCAATATTTCTCAAAATTAGTTGATCCCATCCACCAAAATTCCTGCTTTTATTCTGACAATTGTTACAACTTATAAGTTAGCATTCTTTGGAATATACTTGGGAAGTAGACTCTAGATTTATGATCCATATGAAATATTGATAGTAGTCATCCTTTGTTGAGAAAATGTGGCAGGAACTGTTCTAGATATTTGAGGTGTTATAATAGCGAGGTGTTTATTTGGGTACTTTAACAGAGACTGGAATGACTGCTTTATAGGAAATAGGCTATTTCTCTCGCACATGAAAGTCTAGCATGGTGAGCAGTGCAGGGCATCAGGGCAGCTCTCTGACAGGGTCACCCAAAGGCTCAGGCACCTTCTGCCGTGTTGCTTCCCTGTCCTTCAAGGTGTACCCTTTTCTGTGGAGCTGTAACTAACTCACCATCCCTCGGTCACATTCTGTCAGGAAAGAGACAAAAGGGACATCTCTAACAGAAGAGAAAATGGAGAACACACAGCTTCCTGTTAAGGATCTGGTGGTACTATGCTCATATCTCACAGACTAGCATTTATCGGTGTGGCCACACCCAGTTTACAAGAAAGTCTGGGAAATGCAGTCTTTATGTGGGGAGCATATGTCCACATCAAAGTTAGGAGGTTTGAGTATTAGAAGGGAAAAAAAGAAAAAATGAATATTATACACACTTAGTCTCCTCTGCTGTGCTTTTTTAACATTGAATCCTGTCTATGGCCATACCACCCTGAATGCGCCCGATCTCGTCAACACTGAATCCTAAAACGAACTCTATGAAACAGGTACTTCTGTCCCCATTTTAATAATGAGAAAATTAAGATACAGAAATGGTAAAATTAAAATCACACTATGATCAGTGGCTTTAGACTCTGATATCGGGTTACCTAAATCCAGAACCTGGGTTCTTAAGTAATACCCACACTAACAATACTTTCCCCCCAAATTTCTGATAGTCTCCACCATTCTTGGGCCTATACTTTTCAATTTCAAAGGAGAGTAATTTTCTAAGTCAGTATGGGGTAGAGACTAGTGTCTTTACTCAACAAAACATCTTCTTCTTTTTTTCTGGACACATGTCTAACCTATATTTTGCAACATCTCATAGGTGTGGCCATACAACTGAGTTCTAGTCAATGGAACCTGAGAAGATCCCATTATATAACCTCTAGTCTTGGCCTCTAAGAAACCTCCCTTGCATCTGCCCCCGCCCCACTGTGCCCTTTCCCCTCCAAGAGCTGAAATTAAAATGACTCCCAGGATACCTGGAAGCCCTATGTCAAGGATGACAGAGACTTGTTCAGCCTGAGTCCCTGAGTGACTAGATGGAGGAGAGACACCATAAAACTTGTTTTCCCATCCACTACTGTTTTGTGAACAAAACAAAGTTCTCTTGTGTTTAATCTGTTTAAAATTTTTTTGTCTGTTTGTCTTAACAGTTTTCCTACTCTAAGTAATACAATCTGTTAGATATTGGCAGGCTGGATTAAAATCTTAGACTTGCTGTTTACTAGTGATGTGGGCTTGCAAAATTAACTTCTCCAAGCCTCAGTTTTTCTCAACTTAAATTAATATCCAATCATAGAGTTGTTGTAGTAAATAAATTACTCTATTAAAAAGTGCTATTTCTTATTAATTATTCCATTCCTCTGATCAGGAATTTATATTTATTCTAGTTCCTAGTGTTTAACATATGCATGGCTTAATATTATGAAAACATTTTTAAAGAGATGTATCTTAAATATCTTAAGGTTTCCATGCCAACATTAGAGGACTTTCAGAGTTAGATTTCACGCTATTAAAAGTCATCTGTCAACAAAATGAGAGAGTAGCAGTTTGGGAATCATTTAACAAACCTTGATAAAAACATCTGTTTGATCACGTATTAGCTAGTCACTTCTCTGAGACTTAGATTCACTATCAGTAATTTTACCATAATAATCATCTTCTTTCAGGATTGTAATGATTAAGTATAATTCTAAAAGTTTAAGAAACCTCTTTGTACACTGATGATTTCCCTTCTTTCTCCAGATTTTCATAGCCTTGACCTTATTTATACAAATAGACAGCCAGATCTTTCTCCAGCAAAATTGGATTTATTCAGGAACCGCAAAGAACTGCAGTTCGGGACAGGTGGTCTCATGCGGCCACACACAAATCTCTCCCCTCCCTCCAGAAAGGAGAGGAATCTTTTATAGAGAAGTGGGGAGAGCTGCTGCAGCAGAGTTCTTCCGTTGGTCTCCAAGGCCTACAAGCGCATGAGAGCGCCCTCTTCTGGCCTCCTAACTTCATTTTGAATGAGGTTTCTGTTTCTTAATTTTTGCGTTATAGAGCACTTGCAGTCACTTTGGCTGGACTGCAATCACCTTTCTCTCTCCAAATGTTAACACTGAACAGTAGTAACCAACAATTTGAATTATCTGCAAGGCAGGTTTTTTTTCCTGATTGCAACACTGAATTGCATCTCATTCTTCCAACAGGCCTGTGGATTTGGGGTGGTTTGTGAAGGAGAGGTTGGCCCATTGCTATATTACCAGGAGGCAGGACAAATGCTGGTTGCAGTGTCCATCCAAGGAAGTAATGGTCACAGAATGGGCAAAACAAGGATGATTCTGTGGAGTTCCTCCGTGTGGGGCACGTGAAGGGGATTTTCACTTGGCAGGCACGTGGGCAAACTACATTCAGTTTCCACACCCACTTCCCATTACTTACTATGGATTTTACTTACTATGGAGCTAAAGCATCTGGTCCACTGCTTCTCATCCTCCTTGATATCATAGTAGGAATGTAGTGCTTATAAATTACACTCATTAGGCATGTCTTAATCTGTTGCTGCATAAAAATATACAAGGCATGTTAAACCTGTACAGTCTTTGTAGAAGGTAAGACAAAGGCAGAATCATGGGGAAACAGAAAGTAAAATACTGTTTGATATTAAGGTTTTATATTCCCATTCAGTACAGTATCTACATGAAATTAATGCATTTTCATTCAACTCAACAACAACCAATGATGTCACACTAACGCATGAGGAGGTTTAAGGGGGATTTACTGTTGAAAACTTCCTCTGGGAATCCACACGAATTGGTCACTTAACTGGGAAGATTGTTTTGTTTTGTTGTTTTTTTTTTACCTTTGTGAGGTAAACCATATAACCTCAGTTTACTGGAGTGTTCCAGTTAATCTGCTGTGTTATTGAGCATCATTCTAGTTCTCTATTTCTTTTAACCTTTGTCGTAAAAAAAAAGTCTAGACACTGCTGAACTTTCTAGACACTTTCTGCTTTATTAAGGAAAATAACTATTGGGTTAAATTTTAGTCATTAAATACTTCATGAATGAAAAATGTAGAGCATTGTTTGGTTTGTTTGTCTTACATTTTTGGAGCAAATTATTTTGAGAATATAATAAAACCTCTGAATAATATCAGAAATTATTTAAAAAGAGACAAACACACATGCATATTTTGCATATAATTTACATACCCCTGACACTCACACTTAAGCCTTTGGCAATAGACCCAAGGTTAAGAATCCCTGTCATAAACTATTTTGACATTATCTGGTAAACATTTGTTTTAATTACAATAAAAATACAGGCAGAGAAAAGGGGATTTGGCAAAATAATCATTCACTCAAAAAATTGAGTACATTAAAACCATTAAAATGTTTTATGTATATACCAGGGATTGTATTTGTTGATTATTTTATTATTGGAATCTGTATAATTGATTTGCCTTTTCTTTTAGAATTTTTTATTGTCATGCTATTATTGTTCTCCCAATTTTCCCCCTTTGCCCTTCGCTGCCCAGCCCAGTCCCCCATGCCCCCCACTCCCTTAGTCGATCCCCACACCGATGTCCATGTGTCTCATACGTGTTCTTTTCCTAGTCCCTTCCCCTCCTTTCCATCATTATCCCTCTCCCCCACCCCCTCCAGTTACTGTCGGTCTGTTCATGTCTGATTTGCCTTTTTCTTTTAAAAGCAGAATATCAAGAGTAAGCCTGATTAACCAAGGGTTTTGGGGCGTTAATTTTGAGTTGGTAAGATGTATTTAAAGAGCTCTTCTGCGTATCCTTTGAAATCAGCATGCAGAACTAAATTCCAGAAGCTTTTCAAAATTTCTTAAAAGCAAATATAAATACTTCACTAAAAACAAAGAAAACACCCTAAAAAACACCAAACACCAGATACCCTTCATTTTCAGCACATTTTAAAATTTTATCTATTGATTTTAAAGAGAGAAGGAAGAGAAACAACTCGTTGTTCTGCTTAGTTGTACATTTACTGGTTGCGTCTTGATGCGCATGCGCCCTGACCAGATGTCGAACCCGAAACCTTGGTGTATTGGGACCGCACTTGGACCAACTGAGCCACCGGCCTGGCTGCTCTCAGCACCCCCTCCACTCTCATTCTCTGCACCACCAGTTCTCAGTGAGAGTGGAACTGCTCCCCCAAAAGGGGCTTTGGATATGTGGGGGGACATTTTTGGTTGTCACAATGTCAGGCAGGGTTGTCACAGCTATTTAGGTAGCAAGGATTAGGATTGCCAAGTAGTCCTTTTCTTTTTCTTTTTGCATCCTTCATGGCTTTGTAATCTCCCCCAAGGTACTCCTGTAGGTGAAAATACTATTCATAATGATTGTGTTAGAGTATAACTCCATCTTACAAACAAATACAGACAATATTTTTATCATGTTTAATGCACTCTGAATTTTTTAAGAGCGTGTGAGACTGCTGTATATTTTAAGGTAACATTGTCTTTTGATTTGGCTAAGAACTTTGCTAAAAGTTGTTTTCCACTGTGGAAAAATCACACCAAGGACAATGATACTGTTTATGGTATTCCAGTAAACCATGATGACACATCTGTATTGTCATGTACATTGTACATGTACAAATGTACAATTGTCATTGTACATGTAAAAATGTACATCATGTACATTTGTAATCTGATTCATAGTGATTCCTTGTGCAGGTATTATTAGCTTTTCATTATTTAAATGTGTTCTAATATAGTATATCAAACATTCATATATTGAAATATTGCTTATTATAACTTTAATTTCTATTCTATTTTAACCTGTAACTTATTCTGTAAATTACAGTTTATCAAATAAGTCAAAGTTTATTAAAACAATGCTGGAAAAGAAAGTTTTAGCTCCTTGGTCTTTTCACTACTCACTAAAGAAAATTCACTGGCATTTTTATGGCAAATCAATTAAACAGATTCCAATAATAAAATTTGTGGGATTTTTATGGTTATTCAGAGTTGTGTTGCTAAAAGGACACATGATTTACTACCTTCTCAGAGCTGAACTCAAGGGGAAAGTTTGAGTAATGACTGGTAGAATAAAATAGTGGAAATATATTTCTTTTGTTCTAGACAATCAGCTACACATTATCCTTAACCTAAAAAAATGAAATTAATGAACAGAAGTCAGGACATTTAAGTGCCTTTTTTTCTTTTTCCTTCATTGCAGAAACCTTCCATAATGCAATCTTGAATAAAATGGAATTTTGCATAAACGACATGTGGCAACCCATTTTAGTCTAAGCTAGGGAACGTGGTAATACTTTAACTTCAAACATCTTGCATTTCATTTCTTCATTATTTTTCCTCCTTTCAAAGCAATCTTTAGCCAATGCACCAAGTTTGAACAGTGACAAATCAAATTCCCAGAGCCAAAAATACTTTCAATATTTCTACCTAATTAATTGATGCTTTCTGAGGAGCATTCAGTGTACTCAGTGCTCTCATAGAAGAGTTGCAAACCCCGACACTGGATTGAAATCTGAGTTGGTGGCACCCGCCACTGATACCTCCTTTTGCCCTCACCTCCATTCTGCTGGGTCATTTACTGTGCCTACGATGTGAATTCGTACTGCTGTTGTCAGGTTGTATCCTACTAATTCTTTAATTCTAATAAACTCTGTTAACCTCTCTTCCATGTTTCAAAGGCAACAATAATTATCACAACTAAAGTAGTTGATGTTTTCTGGATGTCCTAAATGTGCCAAAACCAGCAAAAGGTTTTTTTTCTCCTGCCTGCATTGCATCATTTAATTATCTTAACAACCTATGTGGTAAGCTCTATATCATCCCCATTGTATTGTTTAGAAAGTGATATTCAAAGAAATTTACAGTCTGTCATTTGGCGAAGGTCACATAATGGGTCTGTTTGATTCCCAAACCCTCTTCATCATTATGCTTTCCTGGCTTTTAGTCTTATGTACTTGAATTGCTGTTACCTTTCCATGAGGTGTTGCTGCCTCAATTCTCAGACTTTAGGAAAATTTCCACATTTTTTGACAAATTATACATAGGTCACAAAAATTATCTGATCCAACCTCTTTCTGGAGTTGACAACACTCCCTTACTCAAAAATCTATTAAAATCTGCCCTTGATGGTGTGGCTTAGTGGATTGAGCATGGGCATGTGAGCAAAAGGGTCACTGGTTCAATTCCCAGTCAGGGCACATGCTTGGGTTGCAGGCCAGGCCCCAGATAGGGGGCGTGCGAGAGGCAGCCACACATTGATGTTTCTCTTCCTCTTTTTCTCTCTTCCTTCCTTTCTCTCTAAAATTAAATAATAAAATCTTTAAAAAAACACAAAAAAGTCTGTAAAAATCTACTATGACAAATCAAGTTCACATTCCTTAGTCTAGCATAAAATAACATTGTAATCTGCTTCAATCTGTCTTTTCCATTTCCTACTATGTTTACCACTGTCGATTCTCATTTGGTTGTTTTCTTGATGCAATGCTCTTTTTATCTAACTCTACCACCCTTTCTTTCTCTCT
This sequence comes from Artibeus jamaicensis, assembly GCF_021234435.1. Taxonomy (NCBI): domain Eukaryota; kingdom Metazoa; phylum Chordata; class Mammalia; order Chiroptera; family Phyllostomidae; genus Artibeus; species Artibeus jamaicensis. Next base: position 12,799,279 of record NW_026522056.1, on the reverse strand, counting down.
GTGCTTGTATTGCTATTCCCTCAAGCCCTTCAACGAACTCTTTTTCATGATGATCTCTTTCTCTTCTCATCAATGATGTCAACTTCCTCCTCCTGGCATTTGATTGTATTATGGCTTAGTTTCCAAAATTCCTTTAAAAATCATGTCACAATAAGGTTGTTGGAGCCCATAAGTAATTTGTGAGCATTGACCTGGGATTCTGTATTGGCCTGTTAGTCTTTCCGTTTGATTGGGAAGATTCAGTTTCACTTTCCTCTATGTTTCCATGGTTTCCTGAATATACCCCTTAATTCTTTGCATATTTGTCTCTATTGGCTGGCAAACTCCAAGGTAGGGGCCATGCCTTGTTCATCTTTGTATCTTCCTGGAATAGAGCTAGTGGGTACTCAGTAACTCATTGTTGAATGAATGAAGAAAATTCTGGGAAGCAACCTCCAGGGACTTTGTGGTGTTTTATACCTTTTCTCTCAATCTTGCAAGAGGTAAAAGCTGTTAATGAATTAGTACACCTACACACACACCCTGTTGGGATGATGAGTTAGGGTGTACAACCTCTTAATCCACCTTAAAATGCTACAAATATTAGGCAACTATAATGCTTTGACTTCAGGGGCTGGAAAGCAAACAAAATATAATGTGCAATGGCTCATGCTAGAAACAGAGAGGGCAGACTTAAGGAAGAGTATAATGAGATGAAATTCGGCCAAGATACAAGGTTAACATCTCCTCATCTCTCAAAGAGTACGGAATGATTGTTCAGCGTAACAGCTGTTGGACTTTAGAGCTCAATTCTCATCCAAATGACAGTGCCTTCCTTCCATAATCAGCCATCCTGTCCTGTAGAGGAGAGATTGGCTCTGGCTGTCTCTGCCCCAGTGGTGATGCAAATCCACCCAAAGTTTTTCATTTATGCAAACAACAGCCCCACCCATGGTGGCACTGATTCCTAAAGCTGACGACCTGGAGAAGGACCCTGATTTTCCATTGTGCTGATTGTTATTTTCAGCAAGAACTTCACTCCTCCAGTTTTCTCTCTGCCAAGGACAAATCCGTGTATTTCCAACATCCTGGTGTTTTAACTATGCACTGCCAGCTTTCAATGCTTCTCTTCAATTAATGAGCGTCTGTGAAAGGGATTTTCAACCGAAGGGAAGAAAATCTCTAAGGAAGGGATGGACTGCATCTTGCATCTCTAAGTCCTCACCAGAATTCTTCTGTTAAGTCACCAAGGAGACACCTTCAGAGGGGACACTTCAGATAAATGAATACTCAGACACCTTCAGAGGGGACACTTCAGATAAATGAATACTCTATGAAAAACAGGGGCTGGTCCCAAACATATATGTAGACTCTTACCCCAGGGACGAGGGAAGGGCCATATAAGATTGATTTAGGACTTTTTTCCTTCCTCAGCTGAAAGTCTAGAATATAGGAGAACTGAGTAGCTTCTTTCTTTAGACCTTTCTTCCTAGGTCAACACACTTAACTTGACCTAGATTTTAACTCTTCAGCTACAATAAGAAGCATGGAAACAAAAGGCTTATGGTGACTTTAGCCTAATCTGAGCTCCCCATGTCTTCCTTTAGTGTGGTCATAGCACTGGGGCACTAGGCCATCAGAGGACCTTCCAAGGAAGGGATAACTACAGCCCTTTGTCACCATGCATGAGCCTGGGGAAGAAAGAAAATACCTACAGCGAGTTTACCAAAACTAAGAGAAGAGGTGACCTTATTTCTTTCCTTCTACTTGCCCCTTAATGTAGATTGCGGGTCCCTAATTCCATCTTCGAGCTCCTGTCTTTTGGGTGTAATGTGTGTGTTTGTGAGTGTGTATGTGTATCTGTTTGCATGTGTGCATGAGTGTGTATACACACAAAGGGGGGACCAAAAAACCTGGAATTTATTTATCAAAAATCTGTGTATTTATTCTTACATGTTTAAACTTCAGCCACTTTCAAAGTACTTTTCATTTGATGTAACACACCTATTGAAACATTTTTCCCCTGCTCAAAACAGTTTTTGAACTTAACGGTTTTGATGCCTTTTAATGCTTCTGCATTTTTTGTTTTATCTTTTCCACATTGGCAAAACATTTCCCTTTGAGGACTTTTTTCAATCTGGAGAAACAAAAAAGTCACTCTGGGTGAGATTGGGTGAACAGGGAGAGTGGGGAATGGTGTCATGCCATCTTTGGTCAAAAACTGTTCAACACTCAGTGCAGTGTTGGCAAGTGCGCTCATAAATCACCCATCATGAAATGGGCAAATGCGCTGAAAGAGCCTTCAAAAAAAGTTCACTGAAGCCAAACGCAGCCTCTCACAACGATGCCATCTGACACACTGATACAGATGGGTACCTGCAACACTCACCCAGCAGGGGAAGCCTGTACTACAAGGGGCTTGCCCTCCAAAAGATAATTCCAGGGTTTTTGGGGGTTCCCCCCTCAGATTTACAAATTCACAAATATGAGATCTCGGGCTTTCTTGAAGGTTGAAGTGTGCCTTCAGTGAGTTTTCATAGGAAAAGAAGACTCTGTAACTCCAAATGTTCCCGTGAGTGTACAAATAAATGAACATAGAAAAAAAGATTCTGATTAGGATGACAGTAAGAACACATTATGTCTTTCTTTTTTTTTCCTGCTTAGTGGCTGCTTCTAGAGCTGAAGACACCATTAGTGGTTTCAGAACATCTTCTCCCTTCCCCTCCCCCTCTCCCAGCAATTTTAGATGGCTCATCTAATAAAGTACACATTTTGCAGTAATGTAGTCAGAGGTAATAACATGGTAAAATTATTCTTTTCCCACAGTCCCTGCCCTGTAATGTTTAGGTATCTTCCTCCTTGAGAGAAACAGCTAAGGTGAGGTATTTTTCCCCACTCGGGGGGGGGGGGGCTGTGCGTGTAAGTGCTTGAGGGGAAAGGAAAGAGGCACCTGCCAAGAGCTCTTTTCCAGCTGTTCAGGATTGAGTGATCTTTCCCGGGCGTCATCCTGCCTTTATGCAGGGAGGCCTTGCCTGGGATGGCAGCGAAAGTTTAATTAGGGGGCACTGTGCATGCCCGTGTGATGGAGAGCACACATGGCACGAAGAAGACCTTTTCCAGTTCCAGTTTCATTGTCAGCCAGCTGTGTGATTGGGGACAAATTGCTTTATTTTGCTCTGCCAAAATTCTTGACTAGGTAAAGGAGCGAGTAATCTCTCTTCCACTCATCCCTGGAGTTTGGTGGAAGCCTAACTTCAAATTAGATGGGAAAATGCATCGGGAAGTGAAACAATGGGTAAACGCAAATCAGAATGCTTGCAGTTTTCTGTCAGTTTTCCCAATAGACAGATTGCCCGTGTCTGGCTTCCCCTAGTTCGCAATCCATTCTTCACACAACAATCATAATGGTCTCTTTCAATGTATATGTCATCATAATAATCCTCTTGTTAAAACCTTAAATAGCATTTTTCTCCTGTAGAATTAAAGTCTAGCTCCTTAAGTGGCTTACAAAGTCCTTCACCATAGGCGCTCTTCGTCTCTGGCTGGTGGCTTCACGCCTTCGATACACTAACAATGCATTGGGCCTTGAAGCCTTCTCTCTTGCTCTCCAGATGTTGGCCATGTGGTCCTCTTGGTCTGGGACCAACTTGCTACTGTCACCCTCTAGGCTAACTTTCACTCCTCATTTCAGATTTCAGAGCAGAGTCATTTCAGTGGGAAGGCTTCTGTGGTCCTCTGTTTAGAAGCCTCTGATTTCCGCTCACAGCACTCTGTCCTGTCCCCAGAGGTTTTATCTGAGCCACAGGGCACAGCTGTCATCGGTACAACTCAATATTGTAAAACCTTGGCAGCTAGCACAATCTCAAGCTCATAAAAAGTACTGAAGAAATACTCATTGGATGGCCAGTTGGGTGGTGTTCTAGTTCCCCAGGGCTGTATAACAAACTACCACAAACTGGGTGCCGTAAAACAACAGAAATGTATTTTCTTGTGGTTTTGGAGGCTTAAAGTCTGAAATCAAGGCATTAGCAGGGCTTGGCGCCCTCTGGGATTCTGGGTAATCTCTTTCTTTGCCTCTGTCTAGCTCCTGGAGGTGGCCATCAATCCCGGGCCTTCCTGGGTGTGTAGCTGCGTCACTCTGATCTCTGTCTCTGTCATCTACTTCTGTGTGTCCACGTCTTTACATGACATTTTCCTCTTCCTATAAGGACCTCAATTCTACCTGATTGGGCCCACCTTAATGGCCTCATCTAAACTTGATTACATCCTCAAAGATTCTATCTTCACATAAGGTCACATTCACAGGTATTGGAGGTTAGGACTTCAATATGTCTTTGGGGGGACACAATTCAACCCTTAATAGTTTGGTAGACCAATGAATTGATCATTAACATAAGTTATGGATAAAATGACTTCCTCCAATTATGAGGAAAAACATAAAAAGATCTAATCAATGTGCTTCCTTAAATAGTATATATGTATAATATATATAGACATGTGCTTATGTACATGTGTATATACAGACACATGTATTAATTATTTTATATTGTATACAAACCTCAAAGTCTAATTATTTCAAATGTGAAATATTGTGTGATTTGTCTTAAGTACTTCAAAGACTTCTGCATTTTTCAGATGTAAATTTTTTGGATGACAGAAATGGTTGCTTTGCCAACTTTCAGAATACTAAATTATGATAATCCATCATCCACTATGTAAATTCTGTGCTTCTATCATTTAAAAACCTAACAACTCTGAGATTTATAGTAGTTTTAGTTGTAAAGACCACAGTTTAATGTCTTCTCTCATTCAGATTTGGTGATATTGGGGTCAGGGGATGTGGCTCTTGCTACCACCTAAAAAGCCCATGTTTGCCTTATCGTTCAAGCTTAGAGCTGCTAAAGCAATCCCTCCAAGAAGAGGGAGACCTCTTCCAGTTTGACATGAGCACAAATCTATCCTGTAACCTAACTTTGCTGAAACAGACATTTTGGATACATATCTCAGACAAAGGGGATGATAGGTGAGTAACTGACCAGGGGCCCTTCTTCAAATGCCATCTATCTGGGTTCTTTTACTTAGAGTTGCAGAGTAACTTATCCAAATTCCAGTCTCATCTCCTCCAAACTTTTCCTACATATTTGGGACTGAAATACTCTTTCAGTTTGGGGAGTGGAAAAAAAGGTTGAGAGAAGGAAGGGCGGGTTGAAGAAAGACAGGCTTCAGGTCACTGCGTTGCTTCAAGGCAGTGTGTCCATTGCATTCCCATGTTAAACGTCTAACTGGAGACCTCTAGGTTAGCCACCTATCTTGGATGTGCGTGTGTGTGCCAGCGCACCAACACGTGGCAGAAGGCAGAGCTGCTGAAATCATATAGAACACAAAGGAAGGTCAGTGAGCAAATTAAGGAACTGAATTTTATCCAAGATACTAACCATACCTTTAATTTCCAAATACAGCTGTGATCAGAAACTTCTGCCTTGGTGAGGCTGTTGAGACCTACAAGTGTATTGGCCGAGCATGGGTCCCCATTATGAAATATTAATCTCCTGAAAGATCAAACATGCTTATAAAAATGTACTTATGCTCTCGTTTTCAAGAGTGTGTGAGGAATAAATATAAAAATCCTTACTTAAATAAGGAGAAATTGTGACTAAGCAAAAGTAGATTGCATTATTGTCTGTTCATGTTCTAGTCATGCAAAACACACATTCTTCCACTCTTTCTTCTACAATCTGTAAGGCCGTACAGGGCAGCAGCTGCATTTTTACCTTCATGCTGTGTTAAGTATCCTGAAAGTCCAATGCCCAGTGACCACTCAAGGGTGATGCAAAGCACTTCTGAAAAAAAATCTCCTGTTCTACTGAAATCCTCCCTCTAATTACATTAATTTTTATGTCAATGTTTGTACAAGCCTAAGGCCAATTATATTTTTATTTCTTCTTTGCCTAGGTACACTAATGTGTGAAAGGCATTTAAGATCTCCAAGAGAAAGGCATAAGAGTACATGAAAGGTTTGGGCCACTTTTTATATTAACACCTCTGTTATTGTCACTATTATTGTCTTATTTCCATGGTTATTGGAGGATTAAACTTTAAAGTTATAAAGTGCGTAATAAGCACCCTGCCATAGGAGTTCCATAAAATGATAATTATTTCCTTTCCTGTGCATTGTTACTGAGATTGTCATGAGTCAGGAACTGTACGTTCTGAACTTTTCTCTTTAGCTGTCTTACTAAAAGAGCTTCCGGATTTTTCCCCCAGATTGGAAACAAACAAAGAAACCCAAATAACTATTAAAGAGCACTGAGAGGGAAATTTCAAAAGGCATTGTTTTAGAATAATCAACTTCACATTGAATGATAAATAAGATTCAAATTAAAATCTCCTTTTGCACTAATTATCTGGATGTTTTTGCTAGTTGGCCTCAGGCCATTTTTTTTCTTGTCCTGGCTAGTCAAGGACTGCACTCTCATTTTTGGAGAAGAAATACAAATAAGAAAAGAGAAAGTAAAGGACTATTATGAAGGGCTTGTTCCGTACGGTGTACCACGCCTGCCTCTTTCAGGGCGTGCTGGGCCCCAGATCACCTTGTGAAGTTGAGTCCAACTGCAGGGTAAGAAAACCTTTCAGATTAAGTGTCTGGCCTTCCCGTGGCGGAGGACTATTGAAATAGGCAGAATTTTAACACAACATTTGAGCCGCCTGATTCCTAAGGCTGAGTGCTTTTCCATATACCATGTTAATTACCAAAAGGTGTGAGATTGACATGTGGAAGTTATATCTTTTATAAGTGCAAAAACCAAACAAGGCAGAGAATAGAATGTTCTCTGGCCCTGGCCAAGTGACAGGAAACAGTGGCAGCTCTATTCTGGCCCCCATAATTTAAAATAATGATGAACATTTACATTTGCTTTTTGTCTCCTATTCACCAAGTCCTGCCTCAACTCCCTGGCTAAGGGGTGTGCAGAAATAGCTCTTTGTGATAAATGATTGTATGTGTGTGAATAGATGCAAGGACACATCTAGATAATGGACTGTTTACTGCTTTGCAATTAGCACAATGGGCTGTCTTTATGGAGTGTAATATTCAAATTTATGCACCAGTGCTCTTTCAAAGAGAGAATGTGCTTCCTATTTTCACTTAAAACTATCTTTTATTTTAATTAACGAGAATGCAGTTTAATCATCCATCTTTTCAGCTAAGGGAGTTTTACAGGCGTATAATACTGTCGGAGTCTAGGGTATACAAGTGGGAAATAGAAAAGTCGACTTTAGGGAAGAAATGCATCTCCCTCCCTCCTTCCCACCCCACCCTTCTTTCCTCCCTTCCTTCTATCCATTCTTCCCTCCTTTCTCCTTCTCCCCTCTCTCCTACCCTCCCTCCCTCTTATTCTTCCCTCCTGTCTCTCCCTCTCTCCCACCCACCACTCCTTCCCTCCTTCCCTCCCTTCCTTCCTTCCTGCCTTTCCTATGAAGAAACTGTCCTACAAGCTAGGAAGTTCTATTGATGGTGTATAATTTCACGAGCTGGATTCCATCTCAGAACATGGTTTATATTTGGACCCATCTGAAGCCTCATTCCAATGTCATTACCCAAGATCTCCCAATAATGTGTGCACCGGTCTTTACAATGGTTGGAGAAAGGATGTGTGCATGCATCTGTGGATTAAAGTCAGTGGTATGCTGGTTTAACAATCCGTTATTCATCAGGAAGTGCAGTAACACAAAGAGTGAATGGGGAAACCTTACTTTCTAGTGTTTGCCAACTTCAACTGGGGTATATAAGATGCTGTAAAGAGTATAGCAGTGATAGGAACTCAAGTGGCTTAACTGATGCTCACTTATGACTTGAAACTGTATACTATTCAAATAGCTACTTACCTGAGTACCCTGGTGGTGTTCCTTTCAAGAAATATTTTTCTTCTACCCTAGAGAGATAAGAAACATTCATAATATAAATTAGAAGATTTTATAAATTCTGTTGCTGACCTTATCATTAATGCTTCATGTGAAACCAGATTTTTGAAAAGACTCAGGGATTCTATATTTATTACATTGTCTCCTGTTGCTTTGACAGTGAGATGTTTATTTCACTAACATGTTTTTCTGATTAAGAAATCGAGGCAGGCCTTTTCTGATGTGGCTCAGGTCATTGGACAGCTATCTTACAAACTGAAAGGTCATGGGTTTGCTTCCTGGTCAGGACACAGGCTTAGGTTGTGTATCGGTCCCCAGTCACGGCACGTATAAGAGACAGCCAATCAATTTTTCTCTGTCACATTGACATTTCTCTCCCTGTCTTTAAAGTCAATAAGCATGTCCTCAGGTGAGGATAAAAAAATATTTAAAACAAGAAAGAAATGGAGGCAGCAGAGTATTAAAAGTGTTCCCCAAGGTGATACAATGATACACTAGAAATTTTCAAATTAAATAGTGGTAATTTCTTTGATCTATTCATTCAGTGTTCAAAATAGGCTAAAACACAGGTTTAAAATTTTTTATGGGTCCAAGAAAACAATTACTCAAGTGATTATTTTACAGACATATACACACATATTTGAAAGACATGTATTAGCCGATGAAGTTAGCTTTGCCAATTTAAAATTTGCTGAACAAGAGAAAAGAATCTCATCCTCTCTTGAGAAGCTGTGCCCTGCTATAGGTGGTTGGTTCTGCATCTTGCACCTTGTTACTTGGTCCTTAGTCTTTAGAAGAGATGAGTCTTTTTTCTGCCTTGTTTGCTCTCAGTGTTTTAGTCTTTACATGGTGACTACACATAGAAGACATTCAAAAATCATTAAAAAATAAATAAGTGAACCAATTGAAAAGATCTGGTAGTAAAATCAGGTCTGTGCATTATTTCTAAACATTGTTTAATTTTAAGTATAATTGCTTATTAAGTAGGATGCTTACAAACTGTGTTTACCTGAAAGTGGCTTAAAAGCTCTCAATAGGCAAACAAATATAAGTTGAAGTAGTTCCTCTTCAAAATAAAGGTCTCCAGATGTCTGAATACCTTCTATGTACATGAATCAATCAGACTATGACAAAAGATAATAAAAGGCTTCTGATGTTTCAATTGCCTATATTGTTCTCCAGGGAACACCCACCCCTGCCAATTCTTACACAAGCTATTTATCCATGTATTAATTTATTTATGCATTTATTTAAGTTATATTTTTATTTTTCCAAGAATTGTTTAAATAGTGGAGTTACCACGGTGAGCAGGATGTACAAGAGACCTTTGTTATCAAGAAGCTTACATTTAGCTGAGATTAAATTCATACATAGAAGAACTGTCAGTATTGATAAGTATTATACAGACAAATAAAATAGGATGATGTGGCCTGAGGATGACTAGATGACAATTTTAGATTGGGAATTCGAGAATGAAATGAATTCAAAGTCAGATCTGAATGATGAGAACTACCCATGCAAAAGTGGGGAGAGAGACAGAATATCAGAGAAAGCAAACACCTAATGTGATGGTGACCCTGTGGTTGGCATCACTTTCTTTTTGCATCTTGAATAGCAGGTTGGAGGATAAAGGATGAGGAGAAGACTGGTATGAAATGAGGCTGGAGAAGGACAGGGCCAGACAATGGGGCTTTACAGCCTGACTAAGTAGTTTGCACTGAATTCTAAATGCAACAGAATGCATCAAAGGGCATTGTGTTGGGGAGTAATGTGACTTGATTTGAGTTTTTGAAATATCATCTAACTGCTTTGTAGAAAATGGACTATATGTGACGAGAATAAAAGCAAGTTAGGAGATTAGTTAGAAGGTCGTTACAGTTGTTCTGGTGTGAGGTGGGAGTGACTTGGTGTAGGGTGGTGGAAGAGACAGCTGCATGGAAGATTCTGGATATATTCCAAAGGCAGAGGAGGCAGCATCTGCTGAGGAACTGGCTTGTGGTACTGGAGAAAAGGAAGTACAATATTGAATGGTAACTCCGAAGTTTTCAACCTGAGTAACTGAGTAGATGGTATTGGCATGTACTAAGATAGATGGGCAAGATTGAGAGAAGAGTAGAATTGGAAGGCAAAATTTTTTGTCCTATTTTGTTCGGGTTCACATTTTGAGATGTCTATTAAATAGCTAAGTGGAAAGGTCAGGTGGACAGTTATACAAGTCTTTAGCTCATGGGAGAAATTGCGAATGGAGATCAAATTTTGAGAGCCTATAACATATAGACAGTATTTAAAGCTAATAGTCTGTATGAGACCGCATAGAGAGTGTCTTCATCAGCTTGGGCTGCCTCAGAAAATACCAGAGACCGGGTGGCTTAAATAACAGGAATTTAACCATCAGTTTTGGAAACTGAAGGTCCAAAATCAAGACACCAGCAGTGTCAGTTTGTCTTTGAGAACTCTCTCCTTGGGAGATTAGAAGGCCATGTGAGGACACAAGAATGCTGTGACCTCACAGGGCTTTCCCCTGATGAATGCAGATGGAGAAAGGAAGAGGTAGCAAGCTCCTTCACATCTTTTCTTATAAGGGCACCAATCCTGTCATGACCACACCCATGAACTCCTCTGAACTGAATTACCTCCCGAAGGCCCCACCTCCAAACACCATCCCTTTGGCGGGGGGGGGGGGGGTTCGGACTTCAACATATGAATTTTGAGGGGACAGAGTTCCTAACAGATGGGAAAGAGAAAGGAGCCCAAGAGCACTGTAACATTTACAGATGAGCAGAGGAAGAAAAGCCAGCAAAAGAAACTGAAAAGGAGCAGAAGTGAGCAGGAGGAGAACCAAGAGGCATGGGGTATGCCATTGACAGTGATTGTTAGAATGTACTGAGAGACAAGGCTGAAGTAGCTATTTAGGAGAGTGAGAAACCAGACACCATAGAGAAAGCAGGGAGGCAGGGAGAGAATTCTCTATGGGTCTTTTGCAGTTTTGCTCATTTTATCATCCGTGTTGCTGACTCTCATTTCAGGGCTTTTCCCCCCCAAAGGCTGTGTACTGAATGGCCCGGGGAGATAGAGATAGTGTCTCTCTGCAGAGCTAAGGGCAGATCTATGTGCTGTTCAGTGTGGAATAGCAAGAATGTTACCCTCTGGGGCAAAGGCCAGACAAGCATATATTACTGCCGGGTATAAAATACTCAGGTTCCCTAAATTCCTATAACACAACCTTACCTGCATGTGCAGATGTCACTTGGGCCTGAACACATTGCCCCAAGAGAACTGGGATTCCGGGAATCACATGAATACCGAAATACTGAAATAAGTACCGAAACACCATAAATGCCCAAATACTCTGACTGTGGCTGTGGTTACCAAGTCCTTGGTCTCTGACCCCAACGGCTCATGTCTCCTGGCAGCATCCATGATACAGTGACTACAAGTTAACTGCAAGTTGGTGGGGGGTAACGTCTCATATTCATCACGGTTCTTGGCAGGTGGTAGACAGTTTTGATTGCCCCCTTGAGATCTGTGGTTGTGGAAGAGTGTTTTTCTCCAGCAGTGTTCAGTGGCTCTGAGGCAGGTACAGGTGGGTGTGTTTATGCCTTGGGGATTTAATATGAGTGGCTTGGGCAGAATCACACAGCTCCCTTTGTAGACTTAGGCTCCTCAGCACTGGGTTGTGAAGACCCAGTGTTGGAACACTGCCAGGTAAAATGCTGATAATGTGCCAGGATATTTAGATATTTCCAAGAGGCACCAAAATGGTAAATTCTTCATTATTTGAACATAATCAAATTGTATATTTTTGTGCCTAGATGACATAATTCATATTAAAGAATTGATCCTTATGTGACACCCTAGTATTAATAATATTTAACAAAACCATTGACCATGAACTACACTTAATTAATAATAATAATTAATGCAGCATGCATTTTCAGGGTATATAAGGAGGTAATTACATACTACAGAGGCATGTAATTTATCTCTGGTTTATTAAGATAAAATCAATAAACTTTTTTTATGTTATTTCTATCTTGAATTGAGGGAAGTTCCCTTACTAGTTGGTTGTCATTTTTCTCTTTATAATATAAGGATATTCTCCCTCGAGAGCCGTTAAGTAGATATTTGTCTGTAAAGCAGTCTAGTGGAAATGGTGCTGTCTTTGCATGTTTTTCCACTTCCAGGCATGTTTAATGCACTGAGGGATCCTAAGTACTTGACAGTGTTTCATCTCAAGGCAGCTGTACAAAGGGATAGCTGTGCAGACCATCTCTGGTCATGGGATTTCCTTCCTCTCCCACACCTCCTCTTTCCATGACCCCCTGGATGTGCGCCAGCATACTCACCTCTCAGGTTCTGCTTCATTGTCTCCATTTGGGTACCAGAAACACATCTTTCCCCCACCATCTGAGAGGTTGTTTGCTGCTACAGTCCGGTAAGTATTTATACTAGTCTGAAACCTCTCAGTCATTCCTAAATGTGTATTCTATACCTAGTTATTTTGCCAGAAGCAGCTTTATATTAAGTTTACTTCTAGTTTTGTTGGGTTTGCTGGACATGTAAAATGGACCCCATCTTTGCTGAGATCCTTTGGTGTTGAAGGGTCTAGAAGTAGACAGGAGGGGCAGCATAATGCCCAGTGTCCTTGTTGAAAAGTGAGGAGGGCCAGAAACCCCCTTGAAAGCCCTCGTTCCTCCCAAGCCTTGCTTCTGTCTTCTTCACTGATTCAGCAACTGCCCCGGACCTGGCAGAGCCCAGGGCAGCTACACGCATCAGTTAGGACCAGAGCGAGTGACTTAAACTTGGGGGCAACGCACCAATGGGATGAGTAGAATTTACAATTGTTGCCCAGAAGGCAGAAGGTCTGCGTACTCTGTGGGGGGTCCTCATCTAAGCCCAACACCCAAGAAGGGCAGACCACTACAGCTCCACGTGGGGGGCCCTTAAGGCCGGGGATACAGACAAAGCACTTTGCTCACCAGATGCACTTTCCTCACAAGATGCAAGTTTTAGGATTTCATGCCAATGACATGGTGCCAATCAGAGCACAGCTTTCTCTCTTCTCGGGGCCTGAAACGGTAATAACGGCTCCTTGGAATGCACAGTCCCGCTGGCTCAGGGCGCAGGCAGGCTCTGAGGCCGCAACTGGCGGGAGGCTCCCAGCGGTTTCTAATTGAAGATGGTTGAAGCCAATTTTGCTTTTATTTCCTCCCTTCACACTCGGCAAGGTGCTTTTTCAAAAGTGAAAGAGAAAAAAAAAAGATGATTTTGCCTTTAGCAAAGCATATGAGTCCTTAATATTTTGATCTTAAGCGACCGTCTGACCACACCTTCCCGCAGTCTCTCTATTCAGTCTCCAGGCACACCCAAAGCACTGAGTTTTCTAGAACATGGATAACCCTCTCTCATAATTCTGTGTCTTAGTATAAAATGTTTCCTCTGGTGCGTTCATTTCTAACCAGTGAAACTGTATTCATCATTCAGGTTCAAGTGTACACATTTCTGAGGAATGTCCTACTGACCCGCATCCCTTCTTCCCCATTCCCAGAGCTTTAGCTCTCCAAATGAAGGCCTGGGGGAAGAATCTGCTCAGCGACCAGGGAGATGCCAGAGAATGGAATGGGAGAGAGCGCCCCCTAGCAATTTCTTTTTCTTGCACAGTCATGATACAAAGATGGAAAGGAGCATGCGTTTTACTTGACAAATCATAAATTATCATGAAATAAAATGAGATATTATGAGCCTTTGGGCCCTGTCAAAGTACTAAATGGTGGAAAGAAATACAATATATACAGATGATAGGAACATTTGAGTCATGCTTCTTAGAAAATGTGAAGGCCAGTTATAGTAAGCCTGTGTGCGTGTATATATGTGTGTGCATATATATGTGTGTATATATAGGTGTATATATATCAGGGGGTGTTTTTGGAAGCATATGAATGTATACATTTAGCTTTAAAAAGGTAAGATTTGCAAACTGCAAGATGAAAGATGAGAACGCATATGTACGCCAGGTGGATAATGCGTGATATATTCTTGGTGACAAGAATCATGTAGCTTACTTCTGGGGATATTAAGTATCTCTAATGATGGATCCTAATTTGCCCTATCAGAGGTCACCACTTAAAAGTTTGTAGCCGGAGTGCTTTCGTCGAGGGCTCTGGGATTTGGTAGCTGTCAATTTCATGGCCATGAATGCAGTGGGGTGGTGACATTTCCTTCCATGCATGGCACACTGGCTCAGCTGATAAGAAACTCAGGGACCCAGGGACTGTGGCTATTTCTGTCAGGGAATATTCCCTTGCTCTAGAAAGGAGCAGCTTGAACACAACAATTCTAAAATTAGCCGCAGCAACAGTGAAGGGCAGGGCAATCCTTCATGTAGATGGGTTTCTGCCATCCATACCGAAACATCTATTTAATGTCTGCAGTGTTGTCAGACAGTGGTGTAGTATCATTTGTTTTTCTTCACGCAGACTCCACTGATACCTAAGACCTATGATTATCTGAATTTTTCCTGCCTATCCAACTTTATTTCTCAGAGTATAAATCTTGTCTTTTGGGCAGGTGGTCCAAATTTCTTTCCATTAATCACATCTTTTCCATCTCCCGAAAATTCTCCCTTCTCTCTCTCTCTCTTTTTTTTTTTTTTTTTTGCTAATCAAGTACTTCGAGGCATCACTGAAAACCTACCACCTGCATCTGTACTGTCTGTCCTCTTCTGAGCATTTCAGCCCCATTTCTCCTTTCTCTAAACTCAGAATTTATGATTGTATCTATGCCTTTGAGCCCTTGATTTTTCAATCTTTCTCTCCCTCCCTCTACCTTCTTTCTTCCCTCTACCAATCGTGTTATTCTGGTACTTGGTACTTGTGAGCACATTTTCTTAATATCCTAAACTCTTTCAAAACAGGAAAATGTATTTTGCTTCTTGTGTGATTTCTAAGAAACTTCACATGGGGATTAAAAATCTGTAGTGGTGGATTGGTTGGTAAATAGGTAATACCCTACTTGAGACAGTCAGTGGGCAGTCCTAGGACATGGTCAAGGAATGTGGTACCAGGGCAGGGATAAGTTGCCCGGGAAGATAAAGTGGTCGTGGTGTATGCTGGAGGGATTCATGCTCAATACAAACTTTCCTCTAACATTGTAGCATTGTTCGCATCAACCATAGAAATGTTAACAGTAAGTTGGTTAATATTACTCATTAAGAACTGCTAATACCTTCAGTACACATAAGCCATATTCTCTTATTTCTTGTATTTCTAAAGTGAAATTTTGGCCAGGTAAGCCTTTTGCGATAGCCTTTTTTTGATGGAATCATTTATTTAGCCTAAAGATGTGATATTTGTCAAAAATGAGGTTGATGCTTGAGATACACATATATATATACACATATATAGGCTAACTATATATGTGTATACATTTACCACCATACATCTACAGATCCAAACTATTCATGACTTTTCCACAAATCACTGAATAACATTTGAAAAGTTGACAACTGCGTCTTCTGGATAAAGATCAGCATAAATATTTTGTTTGCTCCATGGAGATTTATGCCAAAAGCTTGCCCAGCTCAAGCTGTGGTGAACAACAAAAAATAAGAAACTTTTATAACTCCAGCTAATACCACTAACAGCATTTCTAGTTTGAAAATGAAGGGCGTCTCCTTGGTTTGCATGCCCCATATTCCCAGTGTCGAAAACCCTCTGTTCAGGAAAGTTCCCACTGCTGCAGTTCTGCTGGTAATGCTCAGCTCTGCGGGAGGGCTTCAGACTCCGCTGCCACCCCTGAAAGTGGCTGTCCTCTTTCATCAGTTTCCTGGGCAGGGGATCAAACCAGCTATTAGGAGTTTATTTGCACCACATGAAAACAAAATTTAATGTAGAAACTTATAGCTTCTCCATGCCAAAAGCTCCAGGAGCCTCATCCTGCCTGACCTGAGGTATCTTTTTGAACTGAGATGGGGGGGGAGTGGATATCTGGAATGTCTATTTGACTAGATCACCTTATCATATTGAAAGTCCCAATGACCACTTCCTGGGGATGGTGGAGGGGGCTTGAATGTATATGTATCGTCCTGCTTTTTCATTATTTGCAATCACGGGATAGAGGGTTAGTTGTCTCTCCCTGTGGTGCGAGAGCTGATAGCATTGCTGTGCTAATTCTTAGATTTCCCAGGCTCTGTAATCTCCTGATAGAGCCCATTCAGAGCCCTAGGTTTCAAAAATCAATAGTGGGCCCAATCATTCCTCCTCTCAGGGATCGTTGACCTTCAGAGACCACAAATAGGCCAAGTCTACAGGCATCGGATTTCTAAACACATATTTAGTGGGAAGAATTCTTCTTTCCTCACTGATGAATGCTAGCTACTGGTCTGGAGAAAAATCTTCTGGAAAATTGGAAGAGGCCTGGGGATTAAATACTATTGAGAACTACTTAGCGCGTGTTCTCCCTATCCACAGTATTATATAGCACAGAACAAAAGAAAACTCTGTTCTTTTGTTTTCTGGGTTCTTTATGGTACTTATTAATTATTCATTAGACCAATAAGATACTATGAGAATTTGGCCCCAAGAAGAAAAAGCATTTGCAAAATAGGGCTAACACATGTACAAATACAGAATTATATTAGAGATGTGTTAGAGTGCAGATCAGGTTTCTGAATGTGTATTTCTGTCTGTCTTAGACTTAAAGCAAAGTGTATATAGATCTCAGGAAGAGACTTCCTCTGGGGACCATGAAGCAAACCAAGGGCTTGTTACTTTGTCCTATTTGTCATATTGTTCAGGCCCTAGGCAGTGGCACCTTAATACCCTGTGTGATGTGTGGACTTCTGGATGTCACTCAGTACTAGGGTCTAGTGGCCTGCCAGCCTCTCAGCTGTAGCCTCTGCCGGCTCTGGGACAATAGAAGCCATGTGACGTGCCTATTACTGACACTGGTTGGGCAGCTCACAGGGCAGGTGGCCCGTGTCTAGAGTCCTAGCTGCTATGGGTGGCTTTCTCTGGGAGGAAATATTGAGTATTTCTTTGCTTTCAAAAGAAGATGCCTCTCTGCTGAAGTTCCTAAAATTTTTGTGGTAATAATACACAGAATATGAGTAAATAGAAATCAATTAGGACTAAACATCACTCTGCACTGGATTATTCTGTATTTCAATTGCTTGCACCAACAGCTAGAGTAATGAAAGTGTACAAGAACAGTCCGTCTTCCCCAGATTATAAACTGCACGGAGGCAGGGGCTGTATTTGCCTGGTTAACTGTCACTCCTCAGTGCCTACCCCATGCCAGGCTCTCAGTACCTCTTTGAGTTGAAGTGAATTACAGTGGCAGGAGCGGAGTTCTACGTCAAATACTGGACAAGCATTCTCGGGGGAATCCTCTGGATCAATATGGGAACAGGTGAGGAAATGTGAGGAGCAGTTAGAGTGACCACTTGACCCCACCCTCTGCGCGAGGCTTGGACTCCGCAGCCTTCCATCCACCACTGCAGTTCCTTCTCCGCTCCCAAAGCTGGATGTTTCAAGAATATTCTTGAAATCAGTTGGGTTCCCAGAGCAATAATGGCCATGGAACCTGGGTCATTATACAATGAAATTAACCCTCCTCAGGGCTGGCTCTCTTGGGGGCTGAGACTCCATTCAAAATAGCCTGTACCTACCTGATGCAGCAGGAACTGACTACAAATGCCAGTCTGGGGCGGGGGGTGTGGTGGTTCAAGATGCCCGCTACAGTAAGCGCACGACGCTTAAAATAGTTTCATGATTACAACTGAAAATAACGTAACGATCATGGCAGGTCCTTGGACCATCACTGTATCCCTTCGCTTGTTTCCTTTCCTCAGTTCTAGGTTTTGGTGCACGAGTGTGTGCGTTAGTTTTTGGAACAGGATTTGGAGTTTGAGTGAGTGCTGCTCTTGTCTGCCTTCATTTCCATTTTTCCATCTTCCATCTTTCTCCTCTGCTGGCACGTGAGTAGTAGCAGAGCCAGCCTGCCAATCCCGTGTCTCTCTGGGATTTCATGGCCTTGTGTTCACATAGGCACTTGGCTCAGCCAGCCAGGTGGGAAAATCTAACAGTTTGGACGTAACCAAATTTCATCAAAACCTCAATCTTTCCTACTGCTCTGTTTTTCGTTATACTTAATGACTGGCCAGGAGACAGGGAAAGGAGTCTTTCCAGAAAAAGCAGGAAAAAATCAAAGGGGAGCAAATTGCTTTCTTATTTTCTGAGATACTTGAACCAGAACCTACTGAGCATTTACTTCTAATTGTCTTTGCCCTAATAAGAGAATGCCATTCTTAGGTGCTTAAGGTAATCTTTTTTGTTTGTTTTTCAAAATAAAGAAGGCATTCATGTAAACAGACAAGAATTGTATTTCCCATCAGTATGGATTAACACAATTCCAATTCATCGTGAATGTCAGTCTTTGTTCCCCAAGTCCAATACTCAGTTCAAAACATAGGACTTTTCCTATAATGCTGCAGGGCTGCCATAAATGCTTGGGAGGGCTGTGCATTGAATGGAGAAACCAGCCAAATGCTGAAATCAGATATTACCCCCTTCATTGAGAGTTGGTCCCATGCATGGGATTGTGTCCACCCTAGAGGATGTGCCTTTTGCACCTCTCATAAAAAGAAGGTCTACAAATAAAGGAATCACCTGACTTTAGAACGTGAATAGACGTGGGCATCATGGATGTCTGCCTCCCATGCACGGGGTTAGGGTGTTTGTTATAATAAAAAACGTTGGAAATAAAGGCAATGAGTCGATGCGTTTTTTGATGCCCTGACTTCCCTACATTTCAGCAAATTTCCTGCAGGCTTTGGAAAGTTGAAACCTAACTTCTGGTCCTCAGGATTCTTTGAGAAGGTGTGTAAATCATAAGCCACCATCCACTCTTTTAGTGACTATCGCTTTTATGAGGGTCAAAGCACAGTTGTCAAGCTTAAATGCAATCTCATGTTGGGTCAGAGGGAGCATAAGCAATTGGACTTTCTAATACATTTTTGGGTGGAGTGTAAGCAGCTGGGAATTTTAAGTACATATTGAGGACACGTAAGAAGCAGGAAATGTATTTGCTCAGTGCCTCTGGGTCAGAGTCCAGAGTCAGAGCTGAATGTTGTTCATCGATGTTTGTGTGTTCGACTAGGGCAAAGTACCTCTATCTGCTGGGAACTTTTTCTCATTGTTTTCTTTAGGTTCATGTCCCTGGTGTCCTCCTTAAAGGACCCCGTGAAAAGTAGCAGTAAAAATGTTTATTAATTGGAACTGAAGCATAACTCCCCTTCCTTATACTGTATTTTCTACCAGCAACGGAGACCTATATGTGGTAAAGAGATTTTTCCTGAAGAAAATTGTCACCAAAGATTTGAAACCTTTAATTAGTCCAGAAATTAATCATTCCCTCACCCTTGATTGTTTGGCGTCACTAGCACAGGGCTGGAGAAAGCCTGTTTAAGCCTCGTGATTTGGTAGAAACAGTCTTCCTTCTTTTTTAAAGAAAGGTTTGTCGTCACTCTTTTCATACATTTGTTTTCTGAAAAAGGTGTCATTTGCCACTTCTTCCACCTGTTGGTTGGATTAAAGCTTTTAAGATGTGCAAAACAACCTAATTTCTCCAAAACGCTGTTCAAGAAAAGAAAAGCACAGTAAAAATATGTGGCAAAAAAAGGACCAGGGAATCGGAGATTGGGAGATTATCGCGAGAATTTAATAAGAGAATGACATGCCTAGCTAGATGTGTAGCGCATATACATGCAGTAAGTATTAATTTCCTCCTCTCCCTCTGTGGTTCGCCTCTGGAGGCCTCCGTTCTTTCTCTGGCGAGCCTTTTCACAGTAGCATAGTGGGTGGGCCAGCCTGATTGGTCGGTCCCCAAAGGAAGGGACTCTGTTCTCATGAGCAACTCAGCCCTGCCGGCTCCAGCCATGCTGTGTCCTCCAGAACAGCCCCTGGTGCTGCCTAAGGGCTTCCGCCTCTGGGCACATTATTTTCTTTGGCAAAAAAGTGTTTGTTTATATGCAGGAAGGGCCAGACTGGGGAGGAGGGTATCAGGAAAGAAAGAGAATTGGGGCCCCGGTGACTTACAGTTATTCCACGTCTTTTGTGCAGAATTTGAATCTGATTCGAGGGAGTGACTAAATGGCATTGAACGTTCTAGAGTGGTTGGCAGGCTGTGTGCTGTATCGTGGGATGTAGATTTTAGATGTAAGGTGCATTCTCCTACCTCACCTTCACGTGGCCGACTCCTCCCACATCGAACCTATCATGTGCCAGCAGCTCCATTTCTCCACGGCTCTAAATGTGACTGATTTATCAAATCACTCTGCACTGCCAAGGGTTTTAATGTGCTTGTTATCAGAACAAGGAATGTTTTGCATTTTAAAAAGAAAATTTTAGACGTGTAGTGTTTTAACCTCAGGGCATAAATTTCTTGATAGAGTTTTCAGTACAAAGACCCAGAAGGAGAGAGACTTTTGATTGGGAAGACTTTCAGAGTTGTCCCTTAATTATTTCTTCTAAACCCTCAGGAATAGGGTAGAAGACCTAAGATTTGCTATCTTTTTATAAACTTTTTGATTGGTTGAAAGATAATGTTTCGAATTATGAATTAAGCAAAGCAAGCATTGTGCCAATGAAAATGGAATTTTCTCTCTGTGTGGTATCACAAAAATTATTTAACCTTTCTGAATCTCTGTCACCTGTTCTATTTTTGAATGGGCATGTTGAAAGGAAAATTTGAAAAGATGTTTAGCACCCCGGGTTGGCAGAGGTAGGCCGCTAGAGGGCGCTCTCTCATTCTGTCGATGTGAGCGCTCCCCGTTGTAGTTTTTACCGAGGACAACTTGACAGTGTGTATCAGAATATATGTCACGATAGCCCTTGTGCATGCAATTTCTCCTAGGAATTTCTCCTAAGATCATTGAATAAGTGTAAAACCAAATATCTATGTAAAGATATTCACTGTAGCTTGGTTGAACACTGAAAAAATTTGAAAACGAATTACATGTTTGTCAACATAGGAATAGTTAACTAAGTTACAAATAAAACCTATTCATGAAAACTGCAATGTAGTCATTAAAGATGATAATTTACAGGTACATTGATTGGCAGGGACAATTAGCATAGTAATGAATACAAACTATCACTTACAGAATGGGAGTGCTCTCTCCTAAATAAATGTCTCACTGTTACCAAACTGACAGGGTTTGTTCATCTGCAGGCACTGCAGCCTGCTCAAATGCAAACAGGAGAGTGTAGCCAATAAAATAAAGGTTTGTTAAATAAGGAAGTGGCACTCTGCTCAGAGTCAAGGGTGAGCTCTAACTCCCCGATGGCTTCGAGAGGGTAGTTCACACAGAGCACCAAGGGAATTGGGTGGTGGTCTCTGCTGATTG
Organism: Artibeus jamaicensis; assembly: GCF_021234435.1. Taxonomy (NCBI): domain Eukaryota; kingdom Metazoa; phylum Chordata; class Mammalia; order Chiroptera; family Phyllostomidae; genus Artibeus; species Artibeus jamaicensis. The sequence goes on along the minus strand of NW_026522056.1, from coordinate 12,777,975 downwards.
GTTGGTGTTTGTGTAGGGTACAGTTGATCATGGTGTCTGGTCCTTTGTCAGCCGTGACATCACCCTGTCTGGTTTCACAAGGATGTAGTTGCCAGGGCCGTTCCAATCTGGGCCTAGAGCTGAAACACAACTGAGGCCTACATGTTATCTCCAGTTCGACTGAAACTCTGTCTCTGCGGTCAACAGACCCAAGGCTGTGTTCCTAAGATTATTTGATGTTGACCAGAACCCTGTTGTCTGAGGACTTAATGATTAATGGAGTGGACGTGAAATGAAGAGAGAGACAGATGAATCAGGGTGCTGGACAAGGCCAGTTTGAATCAAAAGGAGAGAAAGGAGAAAAGGTCATATTTAAGAAATGGAGTTTCTGCACAGTTACACCACCATCCAATCCTGTTAGACATGGCAAAAACTGTAAATTATCTCTGCCTCACAGTCTTTCTCATCTCCCATATCTAATTCATCATAAAGCCTCTTAATACCAAACGTCTTTCAAATCACCTACTTCCTTCCAACTCCAGCAGTACCTGCAGATTCAAGGTTGGCATTTAATTAATGCTTCTTCAATGAACAATGAGTATGATCCCATCTGTAACAGTAACACATTTACCTACGCGTGGGCAAAGAAATGGGATCTGGTAGCGGGTATTCACCACACTGCTGTCTGTGGTGTGCTGTTACCTGATGGTGGGATTCAACATTATTTGTATTTTTATTTGAATTTCTTTGCATTGTTTGAAAGAATTTAAAATAATAACCTACAGTTTACTCTTCTTCAAAAAAAATCCCTATTATGAAATAGGGATAATAATCATTACCCCATGATTCTGTATATAAACAGAAAGTTCAAATGAACTAGTGCATATGAAGGTCTTTTGTAATATGGAAACACTTATTATTTTGGTTAGTATGAGCCAAAATAATACTAATATAATAATAAATAATCATAGCTGCTGAAATTTTTAAAATATATGTGCCTAGTATTTTAAGTGCATTAATGCATTTAAATTTCAGAAGTCTGATACTGTTAATATTCCCATTTTGGAGATGAGGAGACTGAGGCAGAACCAGATTAAATAATTTACTTTAGCGGGCACAGCTAGGAGAGTGGAGCCAGGGTTTGAACGTGACATTTGGGACCTGGGGTCTGAGCACCAACCACTGTGCAATAAGCAGAACATATTGAGAAAGTGTAAGAAGTAGAACTTAGTTCTAAATGTCAGACTCTCCCCACTAAGAAGCCCCCAAAGGAAGTTTTCTGCAGATCATTGTACCATTTCTGTTGATTTATAAAAGCTTTTAGGCAGTAATGAATGATTTGGGGAGTAGTAAGATCACATGTACCATGTGACCATTGTTGGAAGCAGTAAAATATATTATTTAAATAATCAAGGTGGATGATATGGGAAGGAAGGAGGAGCTAACATGCTTGAGAAACATTTATCTGCTAAGCACTATATAGGTATTGCATTCCTTTCTCACAACTCTCCAGGAAACTCAGGTTGTTAGGTGTTATTATTTTCAGTTGTTTTCAACTTATAATCATAGATAAGGAAACTCAACTATGGATTTTTCAAGTAATATGCCCAGTCTTTGCAGCTATTAAGTCTTAGGGTTGGAAACCCATCAAAACTCTCAAAATCAAGGTCTGGACCACTTCTGTTACTCTATGATTGGGCAACTCTTACCTGGGGAGTGATGAATTGTAGCAAAGTAATTAAGAGGAAAGGCTCTGAGAAGATAAGTATTTAGGGGCTGGATTCCTGGTTCCAGAGTTTATTAGTTTTGTGAACTTGGATAAGTGAGCATCTTGAGTCTCAGTATTCTCATTTTCGAAGTGGAAATAATAAACACTTTTCTGCTTCTCAATAGAATTCTAGTGAATCTATCCTTTCAATTACTCTTGCCAGAGCGTTGTATAAGCCTGTACAAGGGATTACCAAAATGAAGATAGGGATTATCCTTTAAGAACCTCAGACTGTATATTTCTCAATGCTGTGCCTCTTATTTTATGCTTACTTTCCAAATTTATAATAAATGCAGTTTCCTCTGCTTGAAATTTCTATTGCATCTCAGTCGGCCTCTTCCCTGTCTTTTACCTGAAGCATGCACACCGTGGTGTCCTGTCTTTGCTCCTGGGGTCTCCTGGCCTGGAATGCCTTCCCTTCTCTCAGGAACTGAAACAGCTTCCTGTGCAACATCCCTGGTCGCTTCAGCCTGCAGGGGTGCCCTTAGGTTATCAATGTCCCTAACTCTGAATAGGTCATTTAACATAAACTTCCTTGGAGGTTCTATATTTTATTATTTTATTATGTATTTATGTGCTTTCTTTAAAAATGGGTTATAAAGCCATGAGACAAAAGCTTTCATGTTTATTATCCCGACAGAGAGTAGTATAGGAGATACTCAGTGTGTAGTTGTTAATTGTTTTGATTTTAGGAAAAAAAGAGGAATAATAAGGTAAAATGACCAGTATGTAGCAGGACATCATATAATTATCTCAAGCCCCCCCCCCCCCAAATTAAAAGTTAGCTTCAGAGAAGAAACTTACTTTCTGTAGCTCTCAGTGCCCCATTGGGCAAATGGAGTTTGATCGTATATTTTGTCCACCAGATTCGACTTAAAAAAATAAACAACCCTGATGAATGTTGGTAAGCTCTTTGGAAACATGAAATGAAAGGGGACTATTAAATAAAAGGATTGATCAATACAGAGTTCAGCTTTGACATTATTTCATCTTCTAAAGTTGGTTTTCTTGGCAATACCAGCAAGACCTGGCATTTTTAAAATCAAACTTATATATGTATTGGGCTTATTAAGATGCTTTATTACCATATCCATTTGCTTATAAGAAGGCATCTGTGTATGTCAATACAAGTCTCAAAAGACAATCCAATAAGTGGAAAGAAATGCAAAGCAACAGAGGCCGCACACCATTTACAAATTGCATTTGTATTCACTTTGATGTCCTCATACAAGAGAAGAGAACAAAGGGTTGAGAACCTTCTAGAGCGATTCAGTGGAGAAAACGCATTGCAATTTGCAGAGTTCTCCTGCTGAGAACGAGCATGGCAGAGGACAAAGAATCCTGGGCTGCGGCCTCCAGTGCACATCCCAGTGCACTTGAAGCCTAGGGGCCTAGCTCTTCAGTTTTAGCTCATGTTCACATTAAAGAAGTGTGAATGACGAAGTACCTCATTCACACATTTATTGCAAATTATCCTCTAATATGTTCCTGGTGGTCACAAAACAAGACCAAAAAAACCAGGTTATAAAATTTTAGTATATTGTTAAGATTCCAGTGTTTGTTAACCTAATGTCAACATTTGCATCACCAAAGAAGATGCATTTAGTTATGTTATTTTGGTCAGCTTTTCATCTGTAAAGCAGAATAGTGGCCAGAAAGGAAAAAGATAAAAAAGATTTGGGGATCTCTTAGGAAGAGATGTAATAACTAAAGGGTGTCTATATGAAATGGAATATATTATAATCAAAAGGTAAAAAACTGGTTAAAAAACCAAAACTATACCTAACAGGTACTGCACAAGAATCCAGATATGTAGAATAAAATGGCAACTTCATAGCCCAGGGAAATTTCTAGAAATTAAAAATCGGGGAGCATTATTTCTATATGTCTGGAGGCTACCTCGATACAAATCATGGAAAGTATGTAAGAGAAAGGCCAAGACAAAGCAAAAAAACACTCAACAGAAAAAAGCTAAGAATCAGGTTCTCATGGGGACAAAAGTAAAACTCATAGACATAAATGAAAGAAAATTTTGTCCCCAGACAAAAGAGCTGGCAACACAGGATTCTGCAAGTCAGAAGAAAGCCTGGGTCAGGAAGGCACGTCTGGGGTGGAGGTGGGATAGTGTCCCGTGTAGATCACAGCGGCACTGAAGTCAGATCAGTAGAAGGCACCAGAACCTGGTAAGTTAGATCATAGGAAGCATGACTTCAAGGGAAAATGTGAGTGGTGGTGGACAGGAAAATCCACAAGGATCAGAAACCTAAGTATTGGTACTTGCTGGAGAAGTAGGCAAGAAATGAAAGGAGGGGGAGCCAGATGAAGCACCTGGAGTCAGGAATCTGGGCAAGACCACCTGGCAGCAGCCAGTACGACCTGGAAGAACAGGAGCAGATTAGCAGCCAAGCTTTTTCTTCAGGCCCCAAATGAATATTCCATCTGTGAGGCCTTTGGGTGATGTTCATAGAGTTTCACTGTCGGAAGTGATTTCAGAGATGTCAGCGAAGACCTTCCCAAGCCCTCTGCAGTGTCTGCAGTGAGGGAAGCAGAAGCACTTACTTGGAGTAGGGAAGGGGGGAGAGAAATGGAGATTTCTAGCCCAGTCTCCAAATGCCTTATCAGTGAGCTAGTCTTTAAAAGCCTCCAATTATGTGTCGTTTAGCTGTTTATTTTGTGCCCAGAGAACTCCACAGCTGTATGCAAGCAACTTTTTGTCCCGTAATAGTCATATTTTTTCATGTAGTGTTCAGCTATCCCATCAGAAAGAAATATTGCTGAATAAGTAAAAAGCAAATGCCATTTTCTCAAAGTCGTGGTCTGCAGGGAGGTAGCCCTTCACTTTAGGGTTGGTGATGAAGAGTTACAATCTTTTTTTTTTTGAAGAGATGTTGACAGATTTATCACACATTCCAAGTTTTTTACTTTTAAAGAAAACTTAATGGTTAAAATAAATGTGTTTCAAAAAAACTCAGAACACTAGTTTTACTCATCTGTAAGTACTCTGTATTAAGGACATCTAATTCACACTCATCATGCAAGTCATGTAGGGTATAATCAATGAATATGAGATAATTTTTCATAAGATTTCTTTAAATAGTAAACTCTTTTGCAGCTTGGAGTCCACACATCAATTTATACAGAAGCATTTTCAGTAATATCGTCAGTCTCCAATTTATGAGAAGATAGTACATTTCACAAGCTGGTTTTAAGGGAGTAGTTTGGAATGCACAAGCATCTGTCCCAAAGAGTGAGTGTCGAACTGAGCAAATCCTCAGGGCAGCTCACAAAAAACCAAAACAAACAAAAAGCAAACAATTATTGCATATAAACTTTTAGATTAAAAAAACATTTAAAAGTTAGAACTTCCTGTGTAAATAAATTTACTTGCTATGGCATATATACACAGGCACACAAAAATTGGCATGCAACCTGAATGGGTGCAGGAACCCATTCTAAAGTGTCCCAGTTAAGAAATCCAAAGTAAGAGAATAACAATAATTATATTTAACAATAGTTCTTTGGGAGGAGGCATACTGTATTTCAGGTGCTTAATTTCATCTCCCGTGTGGCTAAGAGTGAGAGCCAGAGGTTTCTTTTAACTTTAAAACATCAACAGAATGTACCATGTCGCTGGTTGGCTGTTTTTTTTTCCCCAAATGTTAGTCCCAACAAGAACCAGCCTGCTTTCCAATCAGATGCCCCAACTGGTTGCTTTTACATTAGGGTACCCCTTCAGGGTCCACTGGGGAAGAACTTCTTTTATACTCTTCAGAATAAATGAATAAATCTGTTAGCACAATAAGAAAGTAATGAGGTATGAAGAAGCAATTCCGGCACTTTTTCTTTCTTTTTTTTTTTTTCCCCTTAGCATCAGTGGTGAAAGGGGGAAAATACAGAAAATTGCTAGCACTGAATATACAAAGGTCTGAGGTAAGCCTCAAGTGAGGCTGCAAATCTTTGGGATTTCTTCCAGGTGGGTCAGAGGTAAGATAGAAGAAATGTATGAGGCTTAGAAGGGAGTTGGGGCAGGGGGTCGAGGGATGAGTAGGGATAGGGGACAGTGCAGGGGGTAGAGGAAGAAGGGACAACCAGAAGATGTAGGCATCCTTTAAGTTTTTCCTCTCTCCTCATTGTTGACAGCCCTCCCCTTCCTGCTCTGCCACAGACTGAGTCTTTGATAAAGAGAAAGAAGGCAAAATACAGAGAGAAGCAAAAGAAAGAAAAGAAGTAGATAACTAGTTGTGCTATTGAGGAAGGAAATGAAGGAAAAGCAAGTTCCTGTCGCCATGGTCCACCAGCTGAGTTTACTATTCATAATTCAAGATATACAAAGAAAGTGTTAGGTATACACTAACCAGAAACTCTCTGAAAGCCTCTTGTTAATAGCAAAATATTGCATATCATTAATTTTGCCAAGACTTTCAATAATAAGCTACAAAAAATATTCCTTCCTCGGATCTGAATTCCGAGATATTTCTGACATCTCAGAAAGTCTTCAGATTGGAAAACTTTAGAATCCATGGGTATGCTGGGAAAGAAACTATTATCCTCTGTGGGATGTCAAAAGAAATCTAAGCAAGCACAAGAGCCAGGAGACCATTGGTGGTCTGAAAAGAAGGGTGGGTGTTACAGGAATCAAATAACCACTCTGCCTGCAGAGCTTCCTTCCAAGGTACCATGAGAGAAACTATGTGTTCCCATCCAGGTGGTAGGACCAAGTCCTACTGACGGTGTGTGCTCTTGGGCAAACAGCAAGCATATCTTTGGTGAAGTTTTCTTTGCCTGGAACTCTCCTCTTGTTTTCTCTTGGCTGCTTTATCTTTCTCAGGAGGACAATGGAAGTCTGCTTAATTGAGGCAGCCCAATCAGCAAACAGTGAAAGAATCAATACTTTCAAGTAGATCAGCTAGCTCTGAACCAAATGTCCAGGCCAATGCAAATTTGCAATCTCTCTCTCCCCTCCCCTCCCCTCCCCTCCCCTCCCCTCCCCTCCCCTCCCCTCCCTCCCCTCCCCTCCCCTCCCCTCCCCTCCCCTCCCCTCCCCCTCTCCCTCTCCTCCTCTCTCCTCCTCCGTTTTCATCCTCTCCCCTCTCCTTGATCTCTCTTCCTTCTTCCTTTCTCTTCCTCTTGCCTGCTTCCCCCCCCCACGCCACTTCTCCCTGCAGTGATATATTAGTAATACCTGATGGTATTTCCTTCCTTCCTTCCTTCCTTCCTACTTTTTCTTCTTTCCTCCCCCTTTCCCTCCTTTCTTCTTTACTCTGCAAGGGTCGTCTTACCAGTTTCCACCCATTTTCCTCTGTAAAGTAATTTTGAATGCTAGCCATCTGTTAATATAAGGCAGTGAAAAATGTTGAAGTCACATCAAACTCCACTTGCTCTGCCAGTTAAAAATACAGATGCTTCCTGTTTTATGCTTTCCTCTCACTTTCCCTGGAGTTTAAACATGAAAATATGTTCAATGATAAAAACCAGCACATATCCCCTTTCATCAGGAAACATATTCCAAACAATGAAAGGTAGGGTTATTTTCCCAGGTCCAGCTGGGGTATTTATACGTTGGGGGACTCATACACAGGAACATAATTTCATAGAACAAGAACATAATTATTCACAACTATCACATTTTATTGATGAAGAAATTGAGATAAGAAGGGAATTGTCATAATTGTTCTCATATGTGCCGCCCATAGACTTGCCAAAGTTCACATCAGCTTACGTTTTCACCCAACATGGTTGGACCTCAGTTGCTCCGCTGTGCTTTTTTCTGTCCACTGCTGGCAGAAAGGGCTCTTCTGGCTACTGGGAAAGGTCAAATCATTGAGCAATGGAGCATTAGCTTGAAACTCATTTTAGGTGTTGGAGTAAAAAAGACAGAATGCAGGACTTAGTCAAGACACCTGTGTTCTTGTAACAACTCTGTTGCTAACTGCCTGTCAACCTTGACAAAAATTTCTAGTCATGGTCCATGACGGGGTCAGGTCAAATGCTCTCTAAATTTCCTTCCAGCTCTTGGAAGCTTGATAATTCTTTCTTTCACGTTTCTGCTGACTCAGAGTATATAACCTTAGCCAAGGTATTAACTGCCATGAATCTCAGTTTTTCCAAGTATAAAGGAAGGACACATTCCCATATTTTCTTAGCATATAGACACTAAATTGCCCTGTGTTAAATGGGTTATCTTTAAAAGTCGCAATATAAGTCTTTTATATCTAGACATTTAGTAAGTTGCTGAAGCTGGAATACGACAATGGTTGCACCACTGGGCAATGTCTCTGGCTCTGATTGCATTATGAAATGCCGTGGTGACCCCAAGTTCTTAATCCTCTTTGATTCCATTATATCTTCTTATATGAGTTGTTATGAATTTTATATAACTATAGTATGGCTTATTGTATAGCACTGTGTTCTTCCCTCTGATTGGACCTGGTTCTATTCTAATATTTTCTGTATCAATTACTAGCTCCTCGCCCATTTTACTAATGCAAGATAGAAACTTTCTCACTGTCTTTAATTATATCCAATGATTCACCAAGTTCTTGTTGATTCTGTTTCCCTCATACCATTCAAATTCATCTATTTCTCTTTCTTCCATTATATCCCAGTCCAAACCCTATTACTCCTAACATGAGCTACTCTTGAACTCCACAGAGAAGTCAAAAGAACTATTTTATTTGATTTAGAAATTGTTTGGTTGATTGATTCTAGAGAGAGGTGAAGGAGGGAGGAAGAGAGGGAGAGAAACATCGATTGGTTGCCTCTTGCATGCACCCCAACTGAGGACTGAACCCACCACCCAGGCATGTGCCCTGACTCATTATCAAACCCACAGTTTTTTTGGTTTGCAGGATGACATCCAACCAACTGAGCAACACCAGTGAGGGCTGAGAAGAATGATTTTAATTGCAAATCTGGCCATGTCACCCCACTACCTAAAGCCCAAATCCATTTCCATTGCTCTTAAAATAGATTAGAGTCCTTATTAAGCCCTACCCAGCAGGTAGTTCCTGGCACTTGAATGTTCCCAGTCTCCTAATACATCCTAACCTGTTGCCTTCCCTGACTTCTGCCCCTTGCCCTCCTATCTTTGGAGACATAGGCTTTTCAGCTCCCTGATGTTCGCATGCCCCAGCTAGCAGGCCCGTAGTTCACTCCTGCTTCTGTGGGTTCACGTTAAGGATCCTGTCCTCAGACAAGACTTCTCTGACCTCCCTAAGTCAATTCCCTTTGTTGTATGTCCCCACTGTGCCCTGTATCCTTGTTTGCATTGTACTCGTCATAGTTGTCATTTTACATTTGATCATGTGATGCCTTTTGAATTGTTTTTGGATAGCTTCTCCCTGATTAGATTGTAAGTTCTATGACACCATGTTTCTTTTTCTGTCACCATTGTAATCCTAGTGCCTAAAACAATATTCAACAGGTAGTAGGTACACACGAAAATGAGTACATTAGTAAATGAAAAGAAAGAAGCTCCTGAGTTCAGGGGCTGTATTCTTATCTTCTGGCATAGAGGGCTGGAACCACGGAGGGCAACTAATAAATTAACATACAAAATTAGCCAAAGGCACACGCATGGGTTGCAGGCTGGATCCCCAGTTGAGGGTGTGTGAGGCAACTGATCGATTTTTCTCTCCCTTTCTTTCTCCCTCCTTTCTCCTCTCTCTAAAAATAAATAAAATCTTTTTTAAAAAGTTAGCCAATTAACACTAAAGTGTCCGCTGAGCTAGTGGAAAAAAATTAAAGTAGTAACATATGGAGTTAATAATGTTTTTAAGAACAATATTGTTAAATGTAACTACCGGTCAATAGAGCCTCCAAGAAAGCCCCAATATACTGCAAAAAGAAATATTTCAGATATGAAATTATAACTTGGTTCCTTAAATGTATAAAGAGAAATACTAAGGCAAACCGTAAGTGCTATAAATGCAAATAAGAGAGAAATCCTTAAAAACTAGAGTTATGAGGATTTGCTCCTAAGGGGCCACACTTGAACTATGCTTTGAAAGGTAATTATCATTTCAATATGTGGGGCGGGGTGGGGTGGGTGGTATTTATGGCTTATTTCTTAAGAAATCAGCTTATACTGTGATTATTCTCCATTGCCCTTCCTCTCACACTCTCCACTTAGCTCCCCCAGCTCTGTGTTCAAGGGCACAGGTATCTATGGACCACATCAACAGAATTCTCTTGTCTTCTGCCTGCACGTTGGGTTCCCCAAAGAGACACACCAGCAGGAATTTGTATGGTGGAAAAGGGAGTTGCAGGCATTCATTTTCCGTATGAGCCCAAGCGGCCTGGCCATGGTTGGCAAGACCTGATTCCTTTTCTGCAGGCCACGGCTCCTATTGGATGCCTCCTCCTTCTGCAGGGGAGTTTGGCAGGGGTCAGTTCTTCCTCACAGTGGTCCAGTGGAAGCAGTTGCCACTTCTTTTGCCATGAGTCACACCTATGGTGAGGACTAGAGTACCCAGTTGATCTAATTGGTCATCACATGAACCACATCAACAAGAATCCCTTGCCCTCCTTCTTCAAGTTGGTTTTCCCCAAGAGAGGCTCTGGCAGGAATGTGTAGGGTGGGGGGTGAGAGTGACAGGCATTCATTGTCATCAGTAGAAGCAAAACCAGTAGCTTAGCCAGAATTGTGTAGAACTAAACTGTGTTTCACTTCAAAAGTACGCTGATGGTGAAAAAAGAAAAACCTTTATGCACAGTTGGGAATAGAATTATTTCCTCTAAAATTATTCCCAGTACTTTTAAAATAAAGGAACATTTGGTTGATGAAAAATATAGGATATGTGTAATTATTAGAATAATTGAATACATTACCTAATGTCCTTTGCCAAAAAAGCTTGCATGTTTAGGAAGTATATTAATGGTTAGGAAGTATATTAATGAGTAATTTTATTCTAATAGTCCAGTAATCATAGTAGAATGAATCACCCTATATTACAATTATGATTCAAATAATATATATTTTTGGAGATCAACTTTTTCATGATATCTTGGAATGGAATGTGGTAATAGGAGAGCCATGATTTGGCTAACACATTTGATATTCTGAGTCACCCTAGTGCAACATCAGAATTTATTCGATCTCTGGACTTATTACATGTCCAAAGAAGTGTCCTGGGGCAGATAAATACTTATATAAGTCTGCATTAGAAAGAGAGCATGTTTGTTCTCCTGTGAGGCATCTGTGAAAGCCAAGTACAGAGAGTGGGATAATGCAGGTGGCCTGGGAGAATTCTGAAGGCAAAGCAGCTGTTACGCTCATCCCTACTCACCTAAGTGGGCGTGCTGGGTGCATTTAACGGGGCTAAGAATAAAGCGAACCAATTCAAATATGCAGATGAAGGATAGTAAAAATACCTTGCATTTGGTGAATAATTGCTGTGTGACCAGGAACTGAGCTCAGTGCTTCTTCAGAGATAATTCACATTTATTTTCCCAACCACTCAGGAAGTAAATCACCATTGTTATCGTCATTGTTTAGATGAGAAAACTGAAAGGCAGCAAAGTTCAGAGACAGGTTAGAGCAGCAGTCACAGTGGACCTGGGGGTTGATGCAGCCTGACTCCAGAGACCACGTCCTTAACCATTAAGTGAAATGGGACAAGGTCATGTTCAGGATGTCTATGGATGTGCACACGATCAAGTATTTGGAGGAAACCCTAGGTCCGAGTTGGTGCAAATGCCAAAGTACTTACAGACCCCTGCTTTACAAGCAAGAAGTTTTAATGTTGTTGTCAGCTTTGGGTTCTAACTAAATTTTTTATGTTCGTATTATTAAAATGTATTCAAACATGTGTGATATTTTATGGTTTTTATAGAACATCTCCATTTAGAAACACTAGTACAGTTAGATGGATTCTTACCTTTCCTCTGAGTGGTGATTTCTGAAGTTGTGTAGAAAAGCCTTTAAAAAAACCAAAAGTATGGACTTGAACACCTATATTTTAGTATATCAATGCCTCGTGTCTTCAGGATGTCTCTAACTCACCTTTCAAATTGTTATATTTGGTAATGCCCACTCTACAAATGGAGAAAGTTGTGGTTGCAAGTGATGAAACCTAAAATACAGTAATAAATAAATAAATACACATTCTGTTTCCCTTATTAAGACCACAATGATGTCTGTAATCATTATCAGAGGGGAGAATTTAGCCTTCCAGGTCTTTAGTTTCTTAACATTAAGTAAGACTTAAGAAAATAAATGTTCACAGAACCAGAATTTCTGGAGTTCTGAGTTGTAACTGAAGCTCCACTCCTCATTCCCTCATCAAGCATCATTTTCTTAGAAAGGGTTAAGAAATTATTATACTTCTAATCAAATAGTAGATAGGACTTAAAACTAGTAAATCATTAGATGAATTACAATTGCAAATTCTAAATGGAAAAAACAACAGGAAATTGGAAAGTCATTGGTGAAGCTCATTGACTCAAGAAAGGTTGGAGAAGGGGCTATAGTACAAGCTGGCAATATTGCTTAAATGGGCCAGAGCCCGTCCTTATAAAAGGGCTACTCATGAACCTGGAATTATAAAAGTAAGTGTGGGAGATATGTAAAATCAGAGCATCCCCGAATGAAAAATAATTCAGTGTTTATATCAAAAACAGTATGTAACATGACACATTTTATCTATATACATGAATTTTGTTGGTGGGCTAGAATATACAAACTTGAAAAAAAGAATACTATTATTTTTTATAACTTAGGGCATGCTAACTGCTATAAAAAATAATAACCCCAAATCTTGTTTTAATGGAGCAAAAAGGTATATCTTGTTGGTTCAAGTTTCAGCACCATTGTTCCTGGTGGGGTTGCTCCTATAAGAGGTATCTTGGGCATCTGTTCTATGCTGTAACTTGGGACAGTAGCTGCTCTGTGCTCAATACATGGCTTCAAGGGCATTCTGGCACTGTGCAGCCAGCACTCTGTGGGAAGAATTAGAGTGTAAAAAAGGCATGTGTGGGTATATACCCTCCTCTCACACCACCACTGCCCAACACACATTCTTAAGTACCTTGTTTTGGAAGTGACACACAACCTTCTACTCACATTCTATTGGTCAGAATTGGTCGTCTGACCTCCACTCATTACTTTGTACTCAGTACTCTGGGAAATGTAGTTTGGCTTTGTGTTAAGGAAGAAGAAACTACTCATTTACTCAGTTTCTGTGACAGGATTGGTTCAAAAAATGTACCAGTCAAGATAAAAATACTTCTGTTTATTACATTTTACAAGATGAATTGATTGAAGTAAAATGTGCAGTTGACCCGTGAACAACGTGGGTTTGAATTGCGTGATCCACTTACACGCAGATTTTTTTTTTTCAGTAAATACCTGCACTGTTTTCAGTCAGTGCATTGGGAGTCTGCAGATATGGAGAGCCGACTGCATGCATTTATCTGTGCCATTTTATATAGGGAATTTGAGCATCCACAACTTTTGGTATCTGCAGGGGTCCTGTAGCCAACCCCCACCACCATACTGAGAGATAACTAAGTTTTCAGGCAGTCAAAATTATAAGCGAATTTTGAACTACATAGGGGGTTGGTGCCCCCTAAGCTCCCCTTTGTTCAAGGGCCAACGGTATATGCATAGTGAAGCAAAGCATAGAGCATATTACTCAAGCTGGTAATTTCAAGACTTGCCTTTATAAATTGCATGTACTTCTCTCTACATTGATAGAAAGATTGGATCTCAGAAAATATTTCAGCCAACACCATGAAGTTCTGCGAACCTAGTCTGTGGCTGAAATTGCCAAAAATGTCTGGATCAAAGAGAACAAATCAGTCCTCTCAATTTTGTGAGAGTGTATACAAATGTTTTACTTTGGGTTGGATTCAGTTGTATTGGTATTCCATAGATACATACTTGGTTAAAATACAGCACGATAACATAGTAAAACTCATGGCAGAATCATTGTATTTTCAGATTAAAAGTAAAGTGTGAAAAATTTTTTTCTGAGAACGAAATGACCCCAGGTAAATACAATTTAAAAAGTAAATAAATACAACTGAGTAAAGTCGAGAGTATACCAGTTCTATGGTAAATATTTGCCAGTTGCTCTAATCTTCAGCAAAATGAGTTATAATGTAAAATCAAGACACTTGAGTTGTGACTAACCATATATGTTCTGTGAATTGGACAGTGGGTTAGCAAATTCAGGGTTCAAAAAATTGTGGGATCTAGGATTATAAATTTGCAGGAAATATGCTGCCTAGAAATATGAGCTGTGTGTAATTACTCCCACCTGCTGGGTAAAATCTTTATTACATGGGCATTAAACTTCACTCCCGCCAGGGAGTGTGGAGGAATGCAATTGTGACTTAGCCCAATCGCAGGGTTTGTGAACATGATCCTTTCTCCACGGTGGCTCTTGACCCTCTTTTCCAAATTCCAAATGTAGTGTAACTTAAGACTGGAAACTGCAAGGCGATGCTTATCCTCTGAAAAGAAAGATTTAACTTTCCCCCCAAGAGAAAAAGCAAATGGAGAGAGATTGGAGGGACCAATAGATCCACCATATTTTTCTCGTAGGTAGTTCAGCTCTAAGGAAAGTGAGATGGGAAGAGGTGGAATGGTTCTCAGCAGTATTTTTCAGCTAAGGAACCTAAAAGGTAGGAACTTGCCCTTGGTCATTGAAGACCCTGCATGTACTCCTCCTCAGATCTTTCTGGGATATGAGAAAGTACTGACTTCAGGAACAGAGATGAGCTTCCAACTTCCAAAGACACACTGTTTGGTAGAGGATGGTGGAAATCCACAGACTACAAGAGTTGTCTCTTCTACCATTATAGTAATTCCTTTCATCCTCGTCAGGAGGTAAAAATAATTTGGGAAAAAGGCTTAGAAGCAAATGTGATTTGAGATTTTTTATTTTTATTTATTTATTTATTTGCTTTGCTCACCACTTTCATCCCCTACCAGTAGTTTAGGAAAGGGAGTTCCAGAAAGGTCACCTTTTGTTCCCAGGAATAGAGTCTCAGTCCTTCACTGATATCTGAAGTGCACAACTACCTCTTCTTAATGAATCTCCTTAGCCCTGGAAGAAAATAGTCATAGTTAGTAAAGGTGAAGACCCTAGTATGCCAGGAATATAATTCATTTTAGGGTTCTTGACCCTTGAATTTGGCTGTTGCATGATTGACAAAGGTGAACTGCTTCTTTTTATGCTAAGAAGTCTTTTGCTAAATTGTAGGGTTCTTTTTCCAGCAACTAAACTGAACAGAAATCAAGGTGAAAAATAGAGTCCATGAACTATGGGCTCCTGTAACTGGGCAGTGGCAATTGTGATGTGTGTATGTGAGTGTTGGTGTGTGTATTCAATATCTGATTTTTCTTCTTATTTTTTATTTTTTCACTCTGCTCTCCACCTCAACATTTTAAAGCATCCCTCATTCGGTATGTTCTGTCCCCTCCCGTCTTCCTGCTCTTTCTCTATCCTGTGCCCTCTTTACTGTTAGGTGTACCCGTCTTCCTGTCATCAGCTGTAAGCACCGTGGAAGATACTAGCATCATCATCTCTATTTGAAAAAATACATATCAACCAAGGGAGAGGCTGAATAGGTCTGCTTCAGTATCTGTCACTGAAGCTGGAGGGCTTTCTGTCCCCCAAACAATCTTCAGAACCTGCTTGGATCTTGCTGTTTTCCTGAGGAACAATAGCCAATAAGCTGCCTCCTGATATGAGCTCCAGTGTGTCGGTTGACTTTAGCTCCGAGCTGATCCGACCAATACAAGACAATGCCCTAGACCAGTTTTCCCCAGACAGAGTTTATGGAACAGTAAAACCTCCAAAACAAAAATAAAGAGACTGATAGAGATTGCCTTTTATTTACATGTTAACAGATAAGACTTTAAAAGCTACCTCATTGCCACCATTATTTCATTAAAAAGGGACGTTTTAGGGAGAATACTCACAATACATGGTGACTTTTAGCTTATGAAAACCCTACTGCTTTGTTCTTATTTTCTCACTTTATCAAAGTCTGGATATGAATATTAAACAGCATTGATACAACTTTGTGTCCTTAGTCCAATAAAATTGTTCCTTTTCCCTTACAAATGTTTATGCCTTTAGGCCGCCTGTTTACCGCTGGGGTTCTCATCTCCTGTTGCCTTTCTGCTGAGGACTATCATTTTATTCTCAGAGTTACAATGCCCCAAAGGGACTCGTGGCAAATTCTTAGCTCCAATGTATAAATAGAGGCGCTAAGAAAAAATAAAATGCATTTGGCCCACACCAGGTAATTAGTAAATGTCTCGGCTTTATTTCTAGATTTTTTGGACCAGAATTGTAAGGCATTGTGTGGGAACTGCAGACATGGACTAGGCTGTGGGAGGGGGTGTGTGCGAGAGGGGAGGGGGTGGTTAGGAACACAAATATAAGATGTGGCCCTTAGTCTTGAGTAGATTGCAGTCTAATAAGACAGAGACATATACCCAATTCATATTACAGGGTAGACAGTTGTAAAAGCTGACTAAAGGAATTAGAAAGGCACTGTTAGCAGAGAAACAGCAATTCATTTCACTGAAAGAATCAAGGAAGAGATCACAGGACTATTACACATATTTTTGCAATTGTGGGATTTTTGAAAATTGTTCTCCGTCACAGCTACGATCTAAGCTTTATGAGGGCAGTGACTCTGTCAGATGCGTGGACCTGTATATTTCAGCCACTAGCATAGTGCCTGGTGTCTAATACATGACACAACGTATTTCCTGAACAAGCAAATGAGTCTCTACAATGCCAAGAAATTGAAGTTTCATTGATTGCCTATAAAGCAGTGGTCCCCAGCCTTTTTTGGCACCAGGGACCAATTTTTCCAGGGAGTGTGGGGGTAAGGGGTAGGGGAAGACAGGAGGCAGAGCTGGGGGGGATGGGGGTGGTCAGGTGGCAGAGCTCAGGCGAGTTTCGCTTGTAGCCAGTTCCTAACAGACCTGGGTCGGGCACCCCTGCTTTAAAGCATTTGCAAGCAGATAGGTTTTCAACATGGCAGATGTGTTCAGTCAACTCATTGCTTGTGTACGAGATCACAGATGGTCCTAGTGACTTACCTATTTCATTCTGAAATGGAATAATTTCATCCCCACTCAGCTTTTCCTAGGCATGGGTTTTGATGCCAAATTTATCAAGACATCTACTTGGATGTAGATGTCATGCTGTGAAGAACCATTATAAACAAACGCTACAGCCACTTGCCAAGTAATGACTTATGCTGGGCAGTCACTTAAAAGGCTGACTTTATTCATTTTATTTGCTGTATTCATGTACTGGTTAAGGAAGGGGGAGGGCGGCAGGGCAGCAGTCTTTTTCTTTCCTTATTTTGTTTTTAGCCAGTAATTATTTGCAGAGGTCTGTGGGCAAAGTGCTCAGCTCACACCTGGGCACAGAGTCCTGCATTAGGGGCGGCTGTGGTGATAGTCATACAGCCCCAGCCTGTGGTTTTGACAGTTGAAATGGCAAAACATATGCAGACATATGCAGAAATGGCCTCATTGTCATTCCTTGTTTTTGTAATATTATCTTTGGCTCCACAGATTCATTTTTTCCCCTTCGTCTACTGTCAACGCTGTTTCAGCATTGAGTTATATTATCCGGTGACATCAGAGGAAGCAAAGTTACATGTGTCAGCTTGGCAGGAATCATCCACTTACAGCAAATTTGTGACAAGTTGCATTTTTCTACCATTTTCACCTTGAGTGATGAAGTATCCACAGTTTTGGGAGACACCCTGAGGGCCCCCTTGATGGTAAGAGTGCTCTGTAGAATTGAGCTGCCGTTGCTTCAGCACCAGAGGGGAAGGAGCCTGTGATCTTCGAGTGATCCTTCCCACGAGAAGTAGTGACATATCCCAAGAGTGGATTGCCTGCATGTATAGGTAACGGAGGCTTAACTGGCATTAAAGTCATAGGCAGTTTCAAACCCATTAAGTTTAATGGTTTGTGTAATGATAGGCTACAACTGATAAAATAACCAAAGAACAATTCACGAATGGTTTATGGAAGAATATCTTTCCCATGCCAAATGGCCATTAAATTGCGGATGGTTTCATTGCAAAGCAAGAGCTCCCCTCTTTGTTCTCCAGTTAGGATTCTGCGCAGCCGATAGGCCCATGTGAGGGGCCCATGTGAGGAGAAAAGTTGAAGCTTTTAAGTGAATGAGTTTGAACTTTTGAGGGTTTTCTATTATTTTTTTAAATCAATGGTGATATATAATCAGAAGCTAATAAACTCATTTAGATGTAAGTCAAATGAATGTAAGTTAAAGCCAAATTCAACTAGGGAAAGCCAAATTAGCACATTGAAATGACAGCCCCCAGCCCCATTCCTCAATGACCCATGGAAAGTAGAAAATTGTGGTTAGGAGGCCACCCCATGTTATATAAATCAGAATGTTAGTGCTGTGAGATTAAGAATTGTTGTCTGTTCTACTCACTCTTATATCCTTGGGGTCTAGAAAAAATGCCTAACCTATAACAGGCACTCCACAAATATTGACCGTAAGTGGTTCATGAATATATATCCTATCTTGGGTGAGGTAGCTTTGTTTCATTTCTGAGCGGGCAAACCGAGTGGGCAAAGTTCTTGTAGTAAAGAGGGGCAAAAAAAAAGATCTCTACAAAACAATTCACTGGCTGATATTCTTCCCGGACCCAGCTTTCTTTGCAGAGATCTATTCCTGAGAGCAAACCACAGGGACCTGTGGCTGCCACCATCAATAAAAGGTTTGGAATATGATAAAACGTGGAAAAGGGCTAAGCAGGAGAGACCACAGGCTTTATAAAGTAGAATTTAAAATAACAGCCCGCAGCAACAGACCTTTGTAGGAAGCCCATGCTGGGAAAATAGAAACCCCACCCTGATGATGGCACATGGTACACATTGAGAAATGAATTGGAAAACAAAACAGAATGTGTCTTCAGCAGCCCTGAAAAACCACCAGCGTACGATAAGCACGGGTCGTTGGAGCCTCTACTTTCCTCTTTGTGAAACAGCTGAAATCAGTAGGGAAATGAAAAGGAAATGGCTTTATTATCTGTGAGTAGCTTATCCCTCCCTCTGGGTGCCCGGCTCTCCAAACACGCATTTCGACAGGCCTCGGGAGCTCTCTTTATCTGATCATTGCACAGAGAGAAAAATGCACCTCTCCCTGCCCACGCCCCGTGTCCTTACATCACAGATTTCTCATCATTCTGACACATTCAGTAATCTGACACGTGACTCCGCTGGAAGAACAGTCATGGCCAGCGATATGCTGGCAGGATGGAGGGTAAAGAAAAATGGAAACTCTGACAGTCGTGGAAGAAGCAGATCTCCAAGGGGAAAACCAACCCTGGTGATCACTGAGTGCTGCAGGCAGATGGTATGAGTTCAAGAAATTTAATTCAGCAAAAATTCATTGAGCACCTATTATGTGTTTGGTGCTGGGATATGTCACTGACCAACACAGTGCCTTTCGCTCCCTGGTGCTTATGAAGTAACCCCTGCTTTGTGCGTTCTCCGCAATGTTGCCGGTCACATTGGGCAGAACCCAGTGAAGCCTGGAGAGAGGGTTTACATCAGGTTAAATTAACACCGACCCTGTAAAAAATCTGGAGCTGGAGCAAACATGGAAATGAGGCTCCTCTTACCCAGGTGGGGAGAAAAGGGAAGACCCCCAAGTCAAAAAATGAAGTAAGAGGCTATCACTTCTCACCACTTCAAGTGAGATGCGTATCTGATGGCAGAGAAGAGTTTTCATTTTCTGGAAGCCTGCAAGGGTCCCTGTTTTGTGTAGTGAGGACAGGAGTAGCTGGAGTACTTCACGGGGTGAAATGCCAGCAATCAAGACTGGGTGTCTGCGCTGTTGCCGCCTGCCGTGCAGATAAAGAGTCACGGGCGGACTTCATTTATGATGTCAGTTGAGATTAGACCTGGCCCTAGGGAATATAGACATTTAGGCAAACCTGATCCCTAAATTATTTTTAAATGTATCAATGAAAGCAACTCACCTTCTTCTTTTTCAAATACGAGACTGAGGCCTAAAAATCAACCTTGTGTATGCGCCACCTAGTTTTATGTTTATGGGCTCCATTTAATTTAAGGATAGCTTGATGGCCAAACAGACGGTTTCATTAAAGACAGAAATTATTTGGGTTATCTAGGCCCCCAAAATGATCGCCCTGTGGGGCACTTATCTAGGTAACTTGTTTTTACTGCTCCCAGAGGTCCTCCCTGGGAGGACCGCCCCTGTTTTCCTCTCTGTGGTAACCAGAGCAGGCTGGGAATTGTTCACCTGTCTCTGATGTTCTACATTCCTCACACTTACCCCTGTATGGTCTCCTGCAGTATCATTACTCTTGTCAGTCAGTGAATGTTCTTCCTGTCTGTCTGGAGTGCCGGAGGGTGGGGAGGAGAGGAAAGGATGAGTAAATTCCTGTGTGTGTAAAGGTTATCCAAAGTTGTTCTTACTTGCTTTCTGCATTTTAAGAAGAAACGATGGGATGAAATGCCTTATAAAGCAAATTTTTTTAGAAAAGATGTAATTGCTTAGTCAAAAAAGGACTTTGTTGTTTCAGGAACGGTGGTAACATGTTCTACCCACATTACTCATTTAATCAGGAGGTATCAATTTATACTTAGTGGTTATTGCAAATAGAAAAGTTGTGACATTTTAAAGGAAACATAGATGTAGAAATATTGTCTGGGAAACACTATTGCTCTATCAATATTGTTTATTTTAGAGCAGACCTTATTACAAGCCTATCTCATTCATTTCTCCCTTTATACCGAGTGTGTAGCAGCTGCTGGGACAGGAGCTGCAAAAGCGTTTGGAGGACACTGTTGTCTAGCAGGGACACAAACAGGTGGGACAAGAGCACCTTGCTCAGAATCGCTGCAGGAGGACAGCTCTCTGGAATTTTCTCCTGGAGCAAGGGGTATTTGTCATGTAAAATATCGGGGACAGGGGCACAGCTATAGGAAAAGGAACAGCGTGTGAAAAGGACCAGAATTCTGAGAGCCTGTATGTCAGTGACACTAAACGTAATTCGGTGAAACAGTTGCTTAGATCGAGAGGGAAGGAGTAATGGGACATGAAGCTGGAGTCGAAGGTCATAACTCTGATTTCTCTTCAGATTGCATAAATCTAAAGATCTTGTGTTTTAGGTTAAGGAACTTTTATGTCACTCAGATGGCTGTGGAAGGCTAAGAAGCAGAGTGGTGACTAGGAGAGTTCGCTCTGGCTTTTGTGTGAGAATAGCCTGTAGCAGACAAGGCAGAGTCAGGAAGCTTTGCAGGAGGTGGGTGCTGTGCCCTAGGTGAGACCTAGTGTGACTGACACTAGGAATGGAATAAACATAAGTTAAAGGTACATTCAGATGGTAGGGTAGATGGGACTGGGTGATTTAATAAGTTTGGATGTGAAGAATAGGAAGTAGTGACTCGAGGATGGCTTACACATGAAATGTATGGCATTTCTTTCTCTCCTAGAAAAGAAATCACTGTCATAAAACATGGTAGAAATTGCTGGAGATAAGAAAGCCATGAAGATCTCAATTGTCAGTGCCACGTGGAAGAAGTGTACGCTTTCCTAATGTTCCCAGTAGAGGTGTACCCTTCATTTCTGAAGACTTCGTCCATAGCTAAATTATGATTTCAGACCCATTCCTCAGTAGTGAGGGTGTAGGTGCTGGGACACATGGAGGCTGGAGGAATGAGTCTCTCTGGGAGGTGGTGGCTTCCACAGCCTTCGATTCAGTGTGTCCAGGGTCTCATGGTCAAAAAGGGCGGAGGAAGAGCTCACATCCAACACAGTTAGGGAGCAGCCAAAGCAGAAGGAACCTTAGCGCCCGGACAGCTCACCTGTTGAGTTTGTCAGCATATTTCTGTCTGAGTGAATTTACCTCCAGGGAACACTAGAAGGTAAATGTTTCTCATGAAATCATTTGTTTTCACCATTGAAAGTTTTCCTTATGTGTCTATTTATTCGAGAAGAGTGAGAAACTTTCTCAGGCAGTAACTGCCACTACTAATTTATTTACCTAGCAAAGAAACTGAGAACTTTCACCAGGATGCTCTCCTGGAAATTGCCTGCACCCTTGCGGAGCCTTCTCTTACAGCTCCTAACCAGCTGTGCATGTCCCGCCCACCCTCCTCTTACTAGCTCTGTGATCGTGGGCAAATACTAGTGCTGGGAGCATAGTGAGTGCCACAATCACATTAAAATACCATAATATTTACCATTAAGTAAACTTGGCAAAAATTGCAGCTTTAAGCACCTGTTTTCCATACACTCCTGGCTGGCACTCTTCATCATAAAAGGGACTTTCAGTTTTCAACTGTGTTAGAACGTGGAGTTTCTCTGTTACCAGGCTCCAGCTGAATAGACTGCCTTTCGTATTCAGAAAGTGTTTGGTGCCTATTAGCCAAGACAATCTGATCAATGGCATTGACAATGGACCTTGATTTTCCTTCTCTTTAATCACAAATGCCTTGTATTCCTTGGCTTTCCTCTGTTAGTGAACCCTCATGTTTTTATAGTATTTTTGGCTTGCCCTGTTGTATTCAATCCCAGCATCTTTAATAATTCATACTTTTTAAATATTTTTAAAGACTAGATATGAAACTTTAAGACCAGTGTGTAAACTAGAGACGTGTACACTCCATAAAAATTTGCCTCCATTCTAACACCATCCATATTCTGTACTTCTAGCTTTTAAAACCTGATCTCACATTTTTGTTTTGAGCCTCTTTTATCCTGTCTAGCAAGCGTTTGCTGGGTAGATGTGTGTTTGCCTTGCCGAAGCATCAGCCAGCTCCTCCTCAGGTCTTTCTGATGCATCGTTCATCCTTTGGACCGGTTGATTCTGCAGGCCCCTCTAAAAAACTTGTGGGTTCTCTTACAAATCCTCCCCCATGTGCTTTGGCAAACACTTGCAGGTACATTCTATGAGTGCACAAGTTAACCTTGCTGCTCTTCTCATTCTGGTGACAAATGTGTTTGGCACCATAGACCTCTTTGGCATTCTGGGGATGCCCAGGGAGTTTCTCAGCATAGTGTCTTTAAATGAATATGCAAAATATTCTGATATGTAATATCGGATTACAAAGAAACACAATTAAGTTAAAAGATACTTATATATTTTTATACCTGTGATATAATAAAGCAGCTTCTTTATTGGTTCACTAAGTAATCAGATCTAAGTGCAGAGCTGATAACTACTATTCTACCATCTCTATTGGTGAGAAAAATCACAGGTACTGTTAGTATTACTGGGGTTTGCTGTCTCCACTTAAAACCAATGGACTTTTTCACTCAATCCCCCAACCCCCCTCCCCTCTGACAGCTGTCAGTCTGTTCTCTGTATCTGAATCTGTTTCTATTTTGATTGTTAGTTTATTTTTGTTTATTAGATTCCACAGATAAGTGAAATTATATGGTAGTTGTTTTTCTTTGACTGGCTTATTTCACTTAACATAATACCCTCTGGGTCCATCCATGGGGTTGCAAAAGGCAAAATTTCTTTCTTTTTTATGGCCAAATAGTATTCCATTATGTAAATGTACCACAGCTTTTTTAGCCACTCATCTACTGATGGACATTTGGGCTGCTTCCAAATCCTCACTACTGTAGATAAAGCAACAATAAACATAGGGGTGCATATATTCTTTTGAATTAGTGTTTTGGATTTCTTTGGCTATATTCCCAGAAGTGGAATCACTGGGTCATAAGGCAGTTTCATTTTTAATTTTTGGAGGAAACTCTATACTGTTTTCTTACACTATACGGAAGAATAAATTCAAAATGTTTAAAGATTTAAATGTAAAACTAGAAACCATTAAAATACTGGAAGAAAACACAGGCTGTAAAAACTTGAGCATTTCTCGTAGCAGCATTTTTTTCTGATCTAGCTCCTGGAGCAAAGGAAACAAGAGAAAAAAAATAAACAATATCAAACTAAAAACTTTACATAACAAAGCACACCATCAACAAAATGAAAAAATAGCCCACTGAATGGGAGAACATAATCACCAGTGATATATCTGATATGGGACAATATCCAAAATTATAAGAAACTTATTCAACTTAAAACCAACCAAACAAACAACACAATTAAAAATGGGTAAAGGACCTGAATAGACACTTCTCCAAAGAGATCATACAGATGGCCAAAATACATATGAAAAGATGCTCAGGGTCACTAATCATCAGACAAATGCAAATTAACTACAATGAGATATTATCTCACACCTGTCAGAATGGCCATCATTAACAAATCAACAAACAACAAGTGTTAGCCAGGATGTGGAGAAAAGGAACCCTTATGCACTGTTGGTGGGAATCCGGACTAGGGCAGCTACTGAGGAGAATACTTTCTTACAAACCACATTGAGATTGAAGGGGTTTCTGATTCACACAGGCCAAGCTTTTCAACCTTCTTCCCACACGTCAGAAAAGAACTCCCTCCTGCTGCCAAGGATCTGAGTCAAGTCACTTGCTTTCTCTTTCCATCTCTTGTCGTCTTCTCCTTTTTTGATTCTAACCCCAGAAGGTATTTCAGCTTTTATTTTCTTTCTCTGTTCAAGCCCTACAGCTCTGCCCAAGGCAAAATGCTTCAGGGATTAAAAAGACAAAAACAGAACAGTCAAATGGATAATGACAGCCAGTCCACAAGTATAAATTTTAGCAAGGCAAAGGTTCAGCATTATCTCTTGGGCCTCCCACCCACGTTAACAACACTCAATTTCTTGATTCGAGGCTCTCACAAAACAAAAATCAAATAACTAATAAAGTGCCAGCTACTCACAGCCTTCTGGTTAATGAGTTTGGTTTTAATTAATCTCAAATTAGAGTTCTTGAGTGGACTTGCCTTTGGGCTGGATGCTCCCACCTTAAGGGGAGCTTATTTCTCATCAGTCAGGCAAACAGGAAAACACTTCTCCAGCTCTTGTTCCCCACTGCAGATACGCTATCCAGCTCTGTAACATTGGATGGTGTGAGAAGGTGGGCTGGTAATCGAGGCTACGTATGCAGGTAACAACCTAGCTTAGCCCTTCTCTCCTCTCTGGCCATTCACAATGATTTCCTCTACACTTGTATTGGTTGTGTTGATTTGAGTAATAATTTCCTTAGACACATAGGGTGTGTAGTTTAGAATGTGGTGGGATCTTGAAAAAAATTAGTAACTCTAATTATATATTGTATTTACATCTATGGATGTATACATGTATATATTTTATTTTTTAATTTGTTTCAAGAATTTTAGAGTGGTACAGAGATAGCATAGCAAGACTTCACACAACATATATTCTAAAAGTTTATTTTGACCTTTTACTCATAACTCATTGAAAGGAGTCAAATTCTATTTTCCTGAAAGCACATTTAGCCATAACCTTACAGTTTAATATGTACTTTGATGTTTAATTTTTGCTAAGGCCAAATGAAATCAAGCCCACATATACCCCAAATGCATTTTCACTTGTCATAAATCTACTATGAACTGGCATTGTGATGAGAGTTTTATTTAGTCTCTAACATTTCCAGAATTTTAATAAACGTGATTTGTAACTGTGATAACATTTAAACTAAGATAACTACCATTTCCTCAATGAATGTTAAATTTTATGGAAAAAGTAAGAAGAGCATCTGGTAACTGAACTAGTTATCTAGCAGAACAAAAGACATTTTTCTTGAAGGAAATTACTTGTTTTTTACAATAATGGTTAGGGCTATTACATTATAATGCATCATCTACATGCTTTTCATTTTCCTTCCTAATAGGAATAAAATTTAAAGACTAAAATTCCTTCCTAAAATATATGTATTATTTAATTTCCAAGAGGACAGTGAGATTTACTTGCACATTATGTAAGGTATCTAGCAGGTAGGTTTCTAAGGATCCCTCTCTGCAAAGTTTATAGAGGTTGATGTTAGTTAAGGATTTGATAGCATCGAAGCAAGCAGTGAGCAGTGGAATTCCCAGAGGGGCCCTCTATGCTATAGTTCCCTCTTCTTATATTCTAAAGACTTTTTGTGTGTGAACATTAAAAATAAAAATAGTTGACACTTTTCTTAAATCCGTGCTACTCTGGAAGACATATGTTTTCCTTCTACCCTTCTGAATTCTTACTCTATTCAATACATTCCCAGAGTTTGTATGCATTCACACACAACACACACTCTCACAACACACACTCACATGCAACATTTAAGGCAGTAGACTGGAATAATAACACAGCAAAGGAAGCAGCAAAAGCATTTATTTCTGTAAACAGGTAATAGGATATTCGATGTTTCTCTATTACATCTGAATTCCTTCTTCCTTCAGTGGGAGATTGGGGCATCTCATCATGTCAGAGCCATCATTCTGTTCTAGATGATTTAGTAAGTCCTCTTTATGCCTCTGTTCCAGATTACATTCCAGTGATATTTAGGGGTCAAGCCAAGGAAAACCTCTAAGTAAGGTCAGAATAGCATACCTGTTTATGGGTGGTCATTCAAGGTTATAGCTTTCACGGAGTAGTGATGGAGTGCATCTTTACTGGTTTTACCAATGGGGAACACTGTTCATCTTCACTGGTTTTGCATGTAGGAAACACTGAGGCCTACCTGGCCTAAGTGCTCGGCCCACCATCGCAGGATGACAGCGAGTGCAGCTGTAAGTGTAATTCAGGTTTACTTGGACTTTTGTTCCCCTGTCCCTGTGAATCACACGTTTCACACATTGCCTGCTTTCACCAGTCAAAACCCATGAGAACATTTAAGGATTGAATGACCGAGGTTGTTAGAGTCCTATAGCTATGGTTTCTCCAGGGGTAAAATAAAAATCCCTTCACGGATAGATGTATTAGGAAAGTTAGTGAGCTTAATGGTAAGCATTTTGAGTTTCTTGTAGGAAGAAATCATAAGCAAGTTCTTCCTTCGTTTGCTTCTCAGAATGCCCCCATTTCTGCAGTTATTGCTCTGAGGTCAGTTCCTATGGAAGCAACTTCTTAAGAACCCAAAGAATGACAGTCATGATATGAAGAACTAGTTATGCTTTAAGCACAAGGTAGAAGGAAAAAACCTCTGGCTACCACATAGTTTCAGTACCATCCTGCCTAGCAGTTATGTACCTAGGAAATGGAATTTTTTTCTTCTGAGATGAAAAATAAGATGGTTTGCACTGCATATATGTGCTTTGTATGGGGGAGGAGTCACAAATTTTAACATATATTACAATTTAGCTTCTTCTCAGCTGTTGGTGGTGCCACGTAGATGTAGGCTCTCACCATTCAAAGTGTGGTCCTTCCTGAGAGCTTGTTAGAAATGCAGGATTTCAGGCCCTACCTAAGACCTTCTGAATTAGGAAAATAATTTTAGCAAGTTCTCCTGGAGATTCCTATGTACAATAGCATTTAAAAAGCACTGATGGAAACACGTAGAACATGCTGTGATCATCTCAGTCTTGGTAGTTGGCTTTGCACAGCCTTTAACACATACCTGCCCACTCTGCCTTCTGTAGGTTACTTCTGGTAGTTCCATAGTCAGAGGGATGCTCAGCAAAGCCGAATCGTAGACCTTTCTTTGCCGACAAGGCTGGGAGGCTCACTCCCTTTGTCATAGGCTGATGTTCTTTCCACTGTACCATGTTGCCTTGAGTGGTTGTTCAGCCTGCCATGATATTTTGTTTGCTTAAGAGGGCATCTATGGCTGCAATTTTCAGTAAGTCATTGAGTCATTCCAATAGCAATGAAATTGGAGCAGGCTAAATATCAAATGAATTACTAGCATTGAAAAAACCATCATGCTCTTAATGCTTTTATTTAGTTTTCATAAACACTTAACAGGGGTTAAAGGTGGGCACATTAGCGGTCTGATATTTGCCTGCCTACCCACGCTGTTTGCAATTTCAGTGACACAGTTCTTTGGAAACAGACTCCATCATGTGTTAAATATGGAAAGGGACCTCAGGCGTGGGAGAGTCCTTTTCTTATGACAATTTATCGGGAATTATATATCTAAATAAAAAGAGTAAACAGCTTTAACTTTGCAAATCTATCTTTTCCTAATAAAAAGTTATTGAAACTTCTGACCTGAGGATAAATGACAACTGGCGATCCTTGGAGTCAGGTCAGCATCGGAGGCTGCTGATCCATACGCATCACTCACGGTTTGCTTCCTGAACAGAGACGTGTCTGGGATTCGTGGGGCCTTCATCCTGTGTGCTGAGTGCTGCTCTTAGGCCAAGGTCATTACAGAACAATAAATGGTTAATTATTAACAAGGAAAGGGATGGTTTTGCTAAGGATCAGGAGCATGTCCTGGTGGGGAGGGATGATTCAGAAGCAGTCCAGCCATGAGAAAAGGAGTATTTTCACAGCTTTGAATTGCCACCCTGTGTTCACAGTAGAAAGCACATTGACTTTTTGCAGTTTTGTTTTCATTTCAAAATCTCTTAAGACAATTACCCACTCAAGACCTGCGCTTGGGGCAGTATGCTCCCAGCACCCCAACCTCCTTTGGTATGCCCCCGCAGGGAACTGTGTTCCCAAGCCTTAGGATGTTACCCGCCAAGCACACGTTCCATCAGTCTCTGAAGGTCCACACTCTCGGGCCAAATCGAGAGATGACGGGAGCTCCTTAGCTACAAATTAATGTCTTGTTCTGGTGCTTTCACTTTACGGTTATGCGTTTTGATGCTTAAATTAGTTTAACAGGTGTAAGTAGGCAAAGTAATTACCCCCATAACCTCCTGCCAAAGGTTTTGCTCATCCTAATCTCCAGAACCTGTGAATGACACATGGCAAAGGAGACAAGGAAGGCTGTTAATAGAATTAAAGTTGACATCAGAGAGAAAGATTACCCTTGTTTATCTCTACTGTGTTCCCCTGAGAACCACTGGCCATATAGGCATCTGCCAGTCCCCAGGGTCTCCATTAATGCTTGATTACCATTAGTCTCATGGATGCAGAAGGATCTGGCAGGTCCTTGGTTAGTGGGAGACATCGCCGATGCTCCTGTTAAATGAGTAACAAATTTTCATGACTTATCAACTCCCTCTCATACACTGTCATAAAATGCCTTTGTGAATGCCATTCCTCTTCTTTATTCGAAACAGACTGAGTAAATCAGGTAAGAAGGGTAGATTGATTTATTTGAACAGATACTGTCAACAGTGTTCAGAGAAAATAAGGCACCCGTTGACTGTATCATTATGTGCCCTCCTTTAAAAAGTACTGGACATACATCTAAGTTCTTTTATCAAAATTTACTATTATAAATCATTTTCCTTTCCCCTTTAAAAATAGTTTTTCTTCTCTGCAGGCATTTCTCCTAAGACGCTGTATAATAAATAAGAAAATATTTATAACTATACCCAGTATGCTTCGAGATAGTATCATCTGCCTCTGTGGCCAAATTATAATATTTATGTTGATGTTAGCAACAGCTGTTATAACAGCTCTTGGTTCACTCTATTCTGTACTGACATTCAAATTCTGAACACTTTCTTGAGCAAATAAAGGCAGCAACTGTGAGGTCCCAGTTTATCTTTTTGGTTGCACTCTTATAACAGCTGCCCGTGTAAAGTTGAGAACAATTAACACATACAAATTGCTGTAAACCTTATTCTTACTGAGCTCCCTGAAGAGCACCCAGAGTACCCAAGTCCTGTAAAATTTCGTGTCCAAAACAGCTGCGGAGATGATGTTTCTCTTGCAGTGTCTCGTTGGATGCAAACATGTATTGATCCAGGTCTCTTGAGAATCCACTTTAGTGGATGTAAGAACTGTGGTTTTACCCTACTTGCAACCTAACAAGTTAGTCTGTCATGTGAATGTGGGCAGAAGATGTGAGACTCCGGGGTCAGAGATGGGTGCTCGTTTATTCCCACGGAAGCTGCAGGAGTGGAACAACTACAGTGTGTGGTTCCCAAACCTGGATTCCCACAGGCAAGAGAGTTGAATACATGTGGGGTGGGGAAAGCTGGCTGAATTCAAGGAGCCTCAAAATTCTATAATGGTCTGCAGATCCTGTGGTCCAGAGAAAGAGATAGCCTTTTACTGGGCACTAAATAAACTTCCTTTGGCTCCCATGGATTTTTGTTGCACAGCATTCTGGAAACAATAGTCTGGAACAAAGTTATTACATCATCCGTTCACAAGAGGTGCAGAGATGCGAGAGGCCATGAAAAATTGTCTCCCAGCAATGGGTCCCTTGGATGTAAATGAATTCTTTTCCACATGGTGAGAATGCTGCAGTATGAACATTATCATAAATGTATGCACTGTTAAGCCTTTTTCCCATAGAGAAGGATTTACTTGGATTCCCTGGCAAGGCACAGGTTTCAGTTATGTGATCAACTTGTTTGGATAAGGCAGGTTAAAATAAATCAATTTTATTTTTATGAATGCTGCAGATATTTAGTTAGGCAGGTGATGGGCATAGAGAAAGCAGAAGGGAGATCGCATGGCCCATAACAAAGCACCGCTTTCTCTTGCACTTTGCTACCCACTTTGATGTGGTTGGGCAGCAGCCAGGGAAGGTCCAGAGGTTCTCAGACTTGGATGCAGGAGAGAATTAAGGATGCTCTCAGGCTGAAGTTGTTAAAACCACTCAGACCTGGCACCGGAGCACAGCACACCCAGGTCTTCAGCCATCGGGGTCATCGATTTCCACACTGGCCTTGTTGATTTCTGGGTCACTGGACTGATCCCATTTCAGGATCTTTGCCTCTCATAGGTTCTTGTCTCTCCTAGGTGCAGTCTTCCCCAGATAACCCAGGCTCGCTTCCTCACCTCCTCAAGCCTTCCTCCAATGTTCCCTTGTCAGCGAACCACCCTGCACTGCAGGACCTAAGCACACACAGAAGAACATTCAGTCCCCCTTCTCCTGCTCCATTTCTATCATCTTCCAATGCATTATACAATTTATTTAACAAAAAGCTAAGCTCAAAGAGCTGGGTATTTTTTCTTTCATAGGTGCCCAGGTCGGTGCCTGGCATATAAATAAATAAATATTTTCAATAAATAGTTTCTGAATAATGAATGAAGGAATGGTGATGTTGGAGGGTTTTCGTTGTGTTTTTGCCTTATTCCTAGGGACACAGACTGACTCATAAGATGTACCATTTTCAAAATAGCATGGGCCAGGTTGGATCCTCTACGTGTGGGTGGAAAAGAGTAATAAATGAATGAAGCAGAGCCACAGTGACCCTGTTGATGATAATAATGCATCACATTGATAAAGTGCTTTTCTTCTTCTACCTTTTTTTTTGGATGGAATTCCCCGCAGTGTCAGGGTGATGGATTATCACCATTCCTTGTAGGGAAATGGCTATTCCATCTTAATGCGGCTTTTAGAAATGAAAAATAATGCCTGCTGCAATCAACTTTTAATTATCTATACTAACAGTGTGCCGATGCTAAAGAAATAATTCCCAAATCATTTACTTTTGACTTCGGGGTGCAAATAGGGGCTTGTACTCAAAACAAGAGAAAATGCCAGAAGCAGTGTACTGTAGTAGAACAAGCTCTTGTCTGGGAGCTGGGAAACTGGCTTTGGTGGTGACTTGGGCTTTGGGGTTGAATTGTGTTTCCAAAGATGATATGTTGGTGTCCTGCACCCCAGAAGCTTGGAATGTGACCTTCTTTGGAGATAAGCAAAGGTAAATTAAAGTGAGATCATTTGGGTAGTTCCTCATCCAATATGACAGATGTGTTCATATAAAGGGGGACATTGGATGCAGGACATGGAAGCACATGGGAGGATGCCCGGTGAAGATGGGAGTTATGTTGCCATGGACCAAGGCACTGCGGACACCTTCATCTCAGATTTCTAGCCTCCAGATCAGCGAGACAGTACATTTCTGGTGTTTAAGCCATCCAGGTGGACTTTTATGACAGCAGCCCTAGTGAACTAATACACTCAGCAACTCACTTCTTATGCGGTCACTTAGCATGCAATTTCTTCTGATCCCCAAGCCTCCACTTCCTCATCTCTGGATAGAAATCAAAGCCCCTTGCTGCTCTGAGGCTCTATAATGAAAACTTATACATGGAATCCCTGCCAGCCCTGCTTTTCCCAATTTAGCAGTAATCCCCCACCCCATCTTGGTGTCCTCTGAAATAGGGATCCTGGAAGAAAGTTCCATGCATAATCTAAACAGCAGATAAAAATGCACGAGACATGGCCCTATTCAAATTTGAGTGTTTCCATTGGAGCACTCAAAGCTTTCATATTTTCACATTAAAAAATAGCAAGAGTGGCATTGCATAGTGTAATCATCTGCCTCTCATCTCTTTTTCTCTTGGCAGAACCTATTCTGCCACCCAACCCCAACCTTTTTTTCAGGTACTGTTACATTGAGCAAACACAGGTTTTCCTCGGGCGCTGCCATAGTAAAGTCAGCCTGATGCAGATTAACACTAAGAGTGAGGATCTGACTTCCATCCCAGCACCATGGCATTCAAAACCACCACATCCACTGAATTGTCTTCTCTGTGGCCTTGTAATGTTTGGAGTAAATGCAGGTGGGTGGTGCATGTAGCTTTTGATCCAAAATATGTAAAAAGAAAGATCAATGGAAAACCTTGCTCCAAAGTATAGTCTTATTTGGAAAATAGGTTTTAAAGAGCCGCTTGCTTTGCGATGTGCCTCTTCGCTATACTCCTCTGAAAAAAAGGTGATTTTCCACAGATGAGTATTTCAAGTGGGAAAGTTGCTCTCTGAAAGAAAATGATACCCATGACATAAATGTTTAATTTAAATAAAAGTTTTCCAAGTGTTCTGAGAAAGTTATCTACTTCTCAGTAATTGTAGCTCATTCCTAGGAAGTAAGTAGGAGGATCGGTCTACTATGTATAAATAACTTAATACTCTTAAAATGGAAGGCACTTCATCACCTACACTATTATTATCGACAGCATGCTCAATAACGCCTTGGACTTGGAGTGGTTCTCCTCTGGGGCCTGGTATTGTCTGGTATGGAAGCAAGAGGTAGGTTCCAAAATCCCCTGCACAGTTAAAATAGGTCAACATGAGAGAGTTCTCACTCTAGTCCAACACTGTTTATAGCTGGCATAATTATCCTATATTGACTTGTTTGGTTTACCAGTTCACATTAGAAGCCAATAGGATAGGACAGGAAAGCAGGAAAATCTAGTAAAAGGAAATGAAAGAGTAGTAAAAAGACGGCAATGTCAGGTCATCACCCTGGGTTTAAATGGCTTCCAAGCCACGGTGGTCTCTGAGTGTGCCGCTGCCAGGGCTCAGTCATCCATGGTGGTAAGTACGACCTTGCAATAACTCTTAGGACAGACATCAAATGCTATGTGTGATGTTAGAGAAGTGTGTCATATATTTAAAAAGAACTTCCATGCACACTAGTTGAGTTGGTCTTAATGTCGACAGGTAATGGAGTACGGGATCCAAGAAGAACTCGGTCATATGGAAGGCCTCATGCTCTGACGATGCCAGCTAAGTGAAGAGTTGATATGCTGGTGCCTGTACAAGGAACATGCAATACAAGGCATGTCTGGTGTTCTTTAGGCCCCATAAAAGAGAAAATAAATATATATGTGTTTTGTGTGTGCACACAAATGCTTTGGAAAGCCATTGATCTGTATACATCCTTCCAGTTCATTAAACAAATGTCTGGGTGCCTACATACACATTGTCTGTCCTCTGAATATTCATGTGGATGAGATGAAAAGCTGCCACAAGGAGTCACCAGTGCCAGAGAAATCATGCAAGTGTATAGGTGTAGGCTGATGAGAGAGTAGGCACTTCCATCGGGAAGGCTTTCCGGTAAAAGAAAACTTTGCTTGTTTATGCTTAGAACTTCAGACACAGAGTCCTTGATGGTGAATGGAAAAGACTAAATAAAGTGGGATGAGAAAGTAAGATTGCCCAATTCATACAATGAATCCATTCTCTGAGTCAGTCGCGTGTCAGCAAAGGCAGAAATGCACCCAGTGGAGAACCTGGGAACAGCGAAGGAGGCAGTTTTTATTGAAGTCTTAATTTCCAAATGATGAGTGCCAACAAGAAATTAGTTTGAAATTCCAAGAAAAATCTTCACCTTTCATCCCATTACAGACCCATAGCTCTTCAAAGGACATTCGAACAAAGCCAAGGATTTTCATCAGCAGCATGTTTTGGTAAATATTCATAGTCTTCCTCTTGTGTTCTGAAATATTACTAGATTTTGTCTTTTTCCATATGCTGTTGCTTTGAGGTTTTTTGAGATGAGATTGCTAGATTCTATGTTTCTAAAGTTGGTTTTCTATGAGGTATAATGAAAACGCTCTTACTCAAAGGGGGAAAAAAACGAACATTACAGCTCAGCCTTCTGCAGGTTCTCACACACACGGACAAGCTCATCTGCTCTCAGCCTCCTCTCCTAGACTCACCCTGGGAGGCTGCCTAGGCTTTGCCTCCATTGCTTCACTGTCTCTGTTCAAGGCTGACCTGGTGACTGAATTAGTCATGTTGTCTACACAGCCCGGGAGCTAGCCTGGATGTATGAGCCTCCGAGTTTGCGTAACTCTTTACCTTGTGTATAGTTTATCACTTCTGAGGCCTCACTTTCTTGACTCAGAAAGTGAGAGCTTGGATAGGATCATCCCTAAGGTTCCTTCCAGTTTGACCTGTTAGAAGCGTCTGCTTCAGAATGATTTGCCAAAAGTCACACAATCGTAAACATCTGGGATACATATATTATTGGCTTATTGTCTAGCTTGGGGCTGGTCATTTCAGCTAAATAAACTGAAAAATGGGTGTTGGCTCAGAATCAAGTCTTAGAAGACTTTCCCCCTAATATTTGATGCTTCTTAAATTAAATCATTCTTTCTGTTTCCCTTAATT
Source organism: Artibeus jamaicensis (assembly GCF_021234435.1). Taxonomy (NCBI): domain Eukaryota; kingdom Metazoa; phylum Chordata; class Mammalia; order Chiroptera; family Phyllostomidae; genus Artibeus; species Artibeus jamaicensis. The sequence continues at coordinate 12,743,388 of NW_026522056.1, read as the reverse complement.
TCTCCCCCACTCTGCATCTTTTGAACTATCAGAGCCCTTTGACATTTTGAACAGAAGGTTACAAACACTTGTCTCAATGCCTGGCCCTCTCCCAGGAAAAAAGAGCCTCACCTTGCCACATCCTAGAACATTTCCTCTGCACTGTGAGATCACTAAGCACACACGCGCACACGTACAAACACACACACACCGGCCAGTATTCTCCTGAGGATTAATGAATATTCCTGAGCCAAATGTTGCAGGAGGATTTAGGCAATGTTTTGGCAAATTGAACAATGCTCATATTTATGCTCTCTGGCAAGACAATTGCTTGGTCATCCTGTTCTTGGTGAAGGGCATTGTTTTCTAATCAAGATAACTCAGGCACCCTTGGGGAAATATTTAATACTGCAGTTGCCTGAAAATGTCATGTTTTCATAATGGGTCTTTCTCCAGCATCTAGAAATTTAGGTTAAGTTGAAAAAAGGGACAAGAAGAAACAATTACTGCGCATCTGTTTTCTGATGTTATGTTCATTTGATATTTACACAAAATTTCTGAGGCTGACATTGTATCCATTTGGCAAGGAAACCTGTGCTCTAATTAGTTAAAGGATTCGATATCCGTTAATCACAGAGCTCTTACCCTTAAGCCTATGTTCTTTCCCCTAAACTCTGCTGCTTTCCTAAAGAGAGACTAAAAATTTGAAAACAAAGGAAGAGGGTGGTCATTATTGACTATAATCTGGAAGTGTGTATGCATAATCTTTATAAGAATTCAGCTTTCCCTCCCTCCTTCCATTCGATATCATGTCACAACTTACACATAGTATTTACATGGTCGTGTCTACGAAAAGATTGTTCACTGCTGAGCCAGGCCATGTGCTCTAACACTCCTCCTATCTCAAACAACCCTTCATTTTTGGGAGTTATTTATTGATTCAGATTTTCATTTGTCTGGTTTTCTGTAAACCTATAGGTATTTTTTGAGTTCTCTGTCGCATACCTACCTATAAAGTCGACCTACCTCAGATTCATTTTGTTTTTCATGGTGATGTCTCTTTCCTTTACCTCCATAAGGGCCCTCCACTTATGCTTCAATTTTAATAGATGCTTTGTGAGCTCACGAGGAAGCAATGGCCGTGTTCCTGTCTTTATTCATCACCCTGGTGCTTCCCTTCACCACTATCCTGCTTTCCAGGTCTTGTTTACTCTGCTTTCTTGTTTGACTCTCTGTTTAACAGATTCTTCAGTAGCTTCCAAATAAGCATAGGTTAGAAATAAATTTTCAGACCTTGCTTGTCTGGAAATGTCTTTATTGCAACATCTCGCTTAATTGACATTAGGGTAGAATACAGAACAGAGATTAAAAGTCATTTCCTCCCAGAATTTGGAAGGTTTTGCTCTGATGTTCTTTCTACAGTTGTTTTTAAGAAGTTCAATGACATTCTTATCTTAACCCTAACCCTTTGTATTTAATTTGTTTTCTCTCTGGAAATGTTTGAATGTTCTTTTACCCCAAATGTTCTGAAATTTCTTCTATATTCCTGTTCTTTTAAGCATTTAGTGGACTCACTGGGGAATGTCTTATTTCTTAGATAATTTCTTGAACTTCATTTAGTCTCTTAATGTTTTACTTTCTGTGATGTCTATGAGTTCAACATTGGGTACTCTCTTTTCATTTCATCTTGCCCTCCACGCTACCCTTTGCAGTCCTCTGCCTGCTCTATGGAGCATGATGCTTCCCAGACTCAGTTTCTTCAGAGGTAGAAGCTCCAGTCTGCGGTGGAGAAGGTGATTATGTAAGCCAGCTGGCTGTGCAGGAACAGGGCAGGACCAGGTCGTCTAGCAAACAACTTACACAGGCTTTCAACTTATTCTCTTGTTTTCTCCACACAATTTATCCCATACTTCCTTGGGAAATTGCTGTCTTTGAGTTCTGCCTGAATATTTTTTATGCAAACATGCTTGTACCATATTCATATACCTGTCTGCTGGAGCCCAAGTTAAGGCTTCCTGAATTTTAGTGATTTCAACAGTCTTGAGTTGAGTCTCTCCAGTGATGAGGAACTTACCTACACATAAATGGTCCAGTACATTTTCAAGTCCTTTCATTGTCAGAGTCACTGCTTCTAAGGCTCCCTGTTCACTGCTAAAATCTGAGTCCTATGAATAAGAATGATTTAACATGGAGCAATATAGTAGCACTTTAAACAGTGTGCGGTGTATGTTGGGGGATGTGGGGAGAATTCCAGTGTCTCCTCGTTTAAATAGACCATAGAATAATGATGCCTCAGTTTGTCAAATAGATGAAATTCAACTACTTATGTGCACCACTGCTGTGTTTGTCACCCAAGTAGTTCCATCACAATCCGATGACATCAGCTAAAGGGACCTCAAGAAGTCAACCTGAATTTTAAAACAGCAGGGCTGATTGCTTTGGTCTTGCTGAAAATTTTGTTTGTTTAATGAGAAATACTTATGGAATATTTTCAAAGACTTGTTTTCATACAAAAAACTCCCAGATTTGAAAGAGGCTTTGCTGAATAATAATCAACTTGTTGAGTGTTAATTTCCCATGATTGTGGTTGGCTAGAGGACAATACAGCAACTACAATGAAAGCAAAGAAGAAGTTCCTTCCAGACATTTTTAACCTTTAATTTATAATATGGAACACCAAGGTAAAAAGATCTTTGTCCATCTTTCTATTTTGTAATAAAAAGAAAGTTTGAAGGCCATTCTAGGTACTTTTATTAAAGTGAGGTATAATTGACATAAGTTTACATTAGTTCAATATTTGTATGTGTTGCAAAATTATCACCACTCTAAATCTGTCACCACACATACTTACACTTTTTTGTGTGATGAGAACTTTTAGGTACTGCTCTCAGCAAAGTTCATTTCTGCAATGCAGTATAGCTGCTATGTCATACATTACATCCTCATGACTTATAAGCGAAAGTTTGTTCCTCTTAATCTCCTTCACCCATGTTGCCCATCCCCTACACCCAGTGTCTGTCAGCCACCAGTTTGTTCCTTGTATGTATAAGCTTGGGCATGTTTTGTTTTTGTTTTGTTGTAGATTCCACATATCAGTGAGATCATACGGAATTTGCCTACCTCTGTCTGACTCATGGAGAATATTGTCCTCTCAAGGTCCATTCATGTTGTCACATATGGCAAGATTTCCTTCTTTTTGTGACTGACTTATACTCTATTGTATATATATGAGTATATACCACACTTTCTTCATCCATCCATCCAACACTGAGGTTGTTGCCATATCTTGGCTCTTGTAAATAATGCTGCAATAAACACGGAGGGGCATGTTTTTAGAGTTAGTGTTCTTGCTTTCTTCAGATAATCACCCCAAAAGTGGAGTCATTAGATCAATGTTCATTAGATCAATGTTCATTAGGTCAACGGTCATTAGGTCAATGGTAGGTCTATTTTTATTTTTCTGAGGATTCGCCATACTGTTTTCCATGGTGGCTACACCAGGGGCATTTTTCAACAACAGTGCACAAGGGCTCCTTTTTCTTCACACCCTCCCCAACACTTGTTATTTCTTGTCTTTTTTTTGTAATAGCTGTTCTAATAATTGGGAGGTGATATCTCATTGGGCTTTTGATTTGCATTTGTGTGATGTTCAGTGATGTTGAGCACCTTTTTGTATACGTGTTGGCCATTTTTCTGTGGGAGAGTGTTCAGATTTCCTGTTCATTTTTTAAAAGATTTTATTTATTTTTAGATGGGGGGAAAGGGAAGGAGAAAGAGAGGAACAGAAACATCAATGTGTGGTCACCTCTCATGCTCCCCCTACTGGGGACCTGGCCTAAAATGCAGGCATGTGCCCTGGACTGGGAATTGAACTGCTGACCCTTTGGTTAGCAGGCCTGCTCTCAATCCACTGAGCTACACCAGCCAGGGCTTCTGTTCATTTTTTAACGGGATTGTGTATTGAGTTGTATTGAGATACTTTTAAACTTGTTTTACTCAGGAATCTAAAATGCCCTACGAAGGCCACTGATGTAGTTAATCTTTCAAAAGTCCTATATGTCTCTCCAGCTACAAGTGACAATATGGTTCAACATATCAAATACATCAAATTTGGCTTGTACCACAGACTCTATTTCTGGCTGTGTGGCACTGAGTGCAACCCTGATGTCATATGAACTAGTACTCTTGGGAAACTTCCTAATATAAGAATTTTATATAATAAACAAAACCTTTTTTAAAAGAGCTTGGTGGGGGAAGAAAGTGTGAGACAATAAAACAGGCAAACAAAACCATAGAGGAAGAAAGGAAGAGAGAAAGAAAAGTAGGCAGTGTTGAGTTTTTCGGGGTGAATTTTGATATCATTAATATAATTTTAGTACTATTGAAAGTTATTTTCTACTTCATTCATTCATTCAGCAAATATTTATTATGTGCCTACTATGGGCAAGCATGTTTTTATGAACCAGGAAGTCAGCAGGAATGAAACAGTCATCCCTGTCCTCAGAGCTACAGTCATGTACCTGGAATCCTAATCAGAAGCAAGAACTGGAAAGAGAGACTTTCATTCAGACATTCAGTAATCCTACCTGAGAGTTCCGTTGGGGGAACCACAGAGAAAAGAAGGAAAGGGGCACAATGGTATATTAGGGCACAAGAAGTGTTGAAATTTTAAACAGGATGGTCAGGTCATTAAAGATGCGTTATTTCTTAGTTAAGATTTGAAGGAGTTGAATGAATAATCAATGTGGATATGTGGAAGAAGGCCATGCTGGGAGGAGAACAGCAGTGCAAAGGCAGGAATGGGTGTGGTGTGTTCAAAGAAGGTCAGGCAGGTTGGCATGGCTGCAGCCCTCTGAGTGAGGTGGCGGTGAGGTCAGAAAAGGAAGGCTGGGCGGTGCAGATGGCTTTGGCCCTTGCTGGCAATGACTTCAGCTTTTGGTACAAGACAGCAAACCATTTGAAGATTCAGTGCAGATGAGTGACATGATCAGACTTATTAACAAGATTGATTTAATTCCTGCGTCATTAACAGGATGGTTTTATATGTGGTTTAGTTTGTGGGTCAGAACTAATCAATAAAAAACAGAAAAAGGAGCAGCTCTGTGACCGAGATACTGATGGCATTTATGGCCACGAAGGAAGTTCATGTCAGCCATATACCAGTCAAAGGAGCTTTTAGTCCTGATTGCCACAAAAATGAGTGACTCTGAATGTTAACTGGACTGTACGCTTCTCATTTGAAAATTATGGATGATAGTTTTTATATAATAAATCATTATTAACAGCTTAAATGCTTAGAAATATACTGGGTGAAAATACAGGAAGCTGTATATAAGAATGCTATCTCTGGGGCTATTAAATAGTTTTTTTGTGTTTTCTTTATAAATATTCCTGCCTTAATTCTATGTTACATATAGTCACCACATATTATTTAATAAATCTGGATGGAGTGGGATTGCAGGGAAGGTCAGAAAATGTCACTGTATAGAACCTGAATGAGTAACTAGACGTGAAAGCTCAACAGTCATTGTTTTTTCCTCAGTGATTCTCCGACCGCATGTAGTTACCATCTGGGGAGCAGAACTATAATGTGATGAGAGGTGCGTTGTTATAGAAAAAGGTTTTCAAATAAAAATTGGAGATAATGGGATACATTTGAATTTTTAAATGAGAAATAAAATGCAGAAGTATTCACCTAAAACCATTCTTTTCCTCCGTCACTTGGCAAAAAGTAGCGTGACCTCTCCCGCATCATAAGTGGAAAAGAGAACAAACCCAGAGTCATTTAATGCATTGAATGGTCCTTTAGAAAAATCAGGCATTTGCCTATCCTGCAGTTCACACTTTTCACTTTTCCTGAAGTAGGCAAGAGTAGCAGTGACTGGATACTGCTGGAAATGTGGACTGTTGACCGGGCAAGGTGAGCAACACCTGACCAGCTGTATCAAGGTCACTCCCCACTGGAAAGGTTTCAAGAAAGAAACAAAAATGAAGAATGTGCAAGTTAAATCTAATGCAACCATGTTAGCATTGAAGGTGATTTTAAAATAAATAGAACTGGTTTTATTGGAAGGTGATGGAAAAACACTTTCGACCTATCTCCTTCGGTAGCAGAGAACTGGCAGACACCTGTGTACCTCCCACGCCACCTTAGGGAGTCAGCTGTCATTATCCAGTGGATCCTTCAGACTTTAATGGCTCCCCCAAAGCGCTCAGAAGTGAAAGTCATGGGGAACACACAGCTTAATGAGATATTAATTAGGTACCTGTTGAATTGAAAGGAAGGGGTCATAGAAGGGGAAATGGAGATTATTGGGGGTTAAATATCTCTATAAATTAACATTTAAAAAATAAGCTTTATTGTTTTAAAGCTATAGATCTTGACTGTCTAAAGAAGATTGAAGTTTTGTTTTTCTTCTGAATATTGATAACTTCCTTCTCTGTAGCCAGCTGACATTTTTTATTACTATCAAGACCAGAATTATTATTCTAATTATTGTGAAAGAAACCTATGGCTGGCTAACATGAGGGAATCCATATAACCCATCTCTTCTCTGAGTCAATGTACACAAATGCCAAAGGTACAAAAAAACTCCATTTTGTTTGTTAAAATAAAATTTTATAATACTTTTTAAAGCATGAAAGCCACAAAAACAAGATCGTCTTTGGGTTGTGATATTATAGGTAATTTTAAATGTTCTCTTTATAATTTACTGCTTTCCAATTTGTTTTACAACAAAAGTGCAGTGTTACTATCATTACAAAATAATGACAGAAAAAGCAAAACACACACCTCCAGATTTTAGAGGACGTTTGAATACCATTACATAATGCCTCTTTCATTTTTTTCTTCTGGGACTTTTGGTAACTTCAGTTGTACCGGAGCAGGCTGCCAACTCAACCCTGTCAGTCTGTGCCCCAGTCCGAAGCCGAAACTCAGTTCTTGTCAGTTCAGTTGGGAACAATCTATTTTCTTTTCATGTATAGCCAATCCTTATTTTGAATGAAATGTGATTAAATCTAGCAAAATGATGAAAACATCCTAATAGCACTCAAGGAGTGCTTCCTGTATGCGTTTGCCATTTCCGTTCTAAAAATCCAATTAGACAGTCTGACAAAGGAAGCCCAAGTTAAAAATATCTGACTGTTTGACTCAGCACCACGGGGAATGGTTTATCGGCCAATTACGCATGGTGAATAGGATCTTAGGGTGAGAAACTCACTCCTCTAGCCCATTAGAATAACATTTTTTTGCTCCTCATACTGCTCCTAAAGCTTCCTACTTAATTATGCCAGTTAAATAGCAGACATTTTCACTTGCTTTATGGGAAGGAATATCACATTGATTCACCCATATAATACCATCCTCGAGTGTTAAGGGATTGGAGTTGACCTAGTGGGAAGAATAACAGATGGTTTAGGAAATGAAACATGATTTTTCACACAGCGGCTAATGCATGAGAAACGGCATGCCCGGGTCTCATGCGTACATGTGCTCACTGAATCACTCTTAAAAGACCCTATTTGGTTTGATTTCTTAACTACATTAGAAGTAGATGAAACAATCATTTTTCACCCATCGTATTGGCAGATGGAATAAAATTGTTCAGTGTAATCAAGGCTGTAAGAACATGAGTACACTCAACCATTACTGTTGGGAGTATAGAGAGGTTTAATTTTTTTTAACTGTGAAAACAGAGTTATTCCATAAACTGATCTGGGTTAAGTAACATAATCATTGATGCAGTCAACGATTGCTTTTCTAGATGCTCGTTATGGTAGCATTTCTAGCAGGAAAAATCTGGAAGCAGCCTAAATGCACAAGAAGAGAGAATGGCTGTGGCATGAGAAGTATAATAAATACAGGATTACGTGAAAATATATACAACCTTACCCTGAAGAAATTTGAATATGCTATAAACACTTGGAAAACAACTTCAAAGTGACTAATGATCTCTACAACATAGTATTTTTGATAATTTTTGTTTCCTTCCATATACCTTTCAGTATCATTAGACATTTCCATAATAAACATGCATAACCTAGTTTATTATGTAAAATAAACATAGAGGGTAAGTTCATGGACTTTGTAATGAAGGTCTGGGTTTGACTCCTACTTCTGTTGTATAGTAACTGCATAGCTTCAGGAAATTACTTAAGAAATTACTTAAGTTCTCTACTCTTCAATTTCCTCATCTGAAAATCAGGCTACCGATTGGTGTCTGTCTCTCAGGTTGTTGTTTGCATTAATTAAGTTTCTTGTAAACACCAGTTTACAATGAGTGCCAGACATTAAATATGTTTCATAAACCATCACTATTATTACTTTTTGTTATAAAGCAGAAGTGCTACTATTAAATTTTTTTAAATAAATAAGTCAACAAAAGGGTGAAGAAAAGCTTTTTGCACTGTATTTTTTAGCAACTTCTTTGCTATAGTTCTCGTACTATAAAATGCACCCATTTAAAATGTTTAGTTCCATTTGGTGTGTTTTGCTAAGTGATTGTTTATGGAAATCTACTGAAGGGTTATTTTGAGAAATAAAATTTATTTGCTTTTTCTAAGTGAGCAAAATCTCATTTACTAGGAGATCACCCTCTTCACATGAATCTTACTCTTTCTTTCTTGTCAAGTTATCTTAGGGAAGGGCAGAAGCTCAGTGATACATTTCCTGTGTTTCAGGGAATGTTTCGTAGGCAGGAAGATACACATGGACGGCAAGCAAGGAATCCACCTCGTGTTCTGGGTCGAGTGGCTGTTACCTGGGGCAGGAAGTAAACTGGGGTAAACCTGCTTAGGGCAGGAGTGAGTCCTCTCAATCATGAGATTATTCTTTTTGTATTCTTCTGACTCTTCTTTTGTAAGTGAACTTCCTCACAGGCTTCCTACACAATATGATGAACACACATGATTAGGTAGAATTTTGTAAAGATTAGTTGGTAAAGAAATTATGAATGAAGCAAGAATGTATCTTAAGGATGTTGTAAGTGCCAACACTTAAACCTTTTGGTGTCAGAATTCCTTTGTACTTGAAAACTCCAAAGAGGTTTTTTTTGTTTGTTTTTTGTTTTTCTAAATGTAGATTATATCAATAGTTTTTCTTGTGTTAGAAATTAAACCTGAGAAAGGTTTAAAACTGAAGAATATCCAAGTACACATTTTCATTAATCACCAGAGCAACGATATCGTCACATGTCTCGTAGTTGCTGGAAGGTCCCACTGGAGATCTTTTGAAGAATGAGAGCGAAGCAGACATCTACCATCTTAGGCTGTTAGGAAAATAGGATTGACCTCACAGACCTTCTGACAGGGTCTTGGGATCCCCGGGTAACCCCTGCACCACACTTTGAGAACCAGTGTTGTGTCTCTTCCCTTTACCCTCTACCACGCACAACTACCTTTGGAAACTGGGATTGTCTAAGGCCACAGTGAAGCCAGCTCTGAGACTTTTAAGATAAGAAATGACAAACGTCATCACTAAAAAGACACAGTGGTTGCAATGACACCAACTGAATTTTTCTTCTTCCAAATCTGCAGACCACCTCAGTGAGCTACTGTAGGTACAGCTACTCCTGAGATTTAGTAAGAACCAGTGAAGAGACGGATAAGACCATGTTTGTAGAAAGTGTCTCACAGTCAGGAACACCTGTAGACTCAGCTTCATCTCCATCGGTAGCAGCATCCCAGGAGAAATCATTCATGTGATAGTCTCTCTTTCCTCTGATTCATAGATCGATTATCCACCCAAAGAAACGGGGAAGAGGGACTGAATAAGAAAAGGTGGTACCTACTAGACACCAGTTTATTAAGTACATTTGTTGTGTGGTTATTTTTTTCTCTTCTTTTTATTTGGTTGATCACAACATTAATACACCTTCTTTATGAAACATAAAAAATACCTAAGTATGATGAGAAAAAGAATGTAAGTCTCCTTTTCCTGTCACAATCCTACCCCAATGACGTTTGTCAGAGATAACCACATTAGCACTCTGCTGTGCGTTATTACAGCCCTTTTTGTGGTCAAGTTATAAGTACAGACAGACTGAGGGGCTGGAAAAAGAGTGTTGTCATGTTTTGCCTTTTCACATACAGAGTGTATCTTAGCGATAGTGCCACGTGCCCTAATGTACTTTTCCCCACCCTGTGGCTGTCTTTTGACCATGATTATAGTTTCTTTGATCACACAGCAGCTCTTAATTTTTATGTTCCTAAACTTACCAATCGCTTTATTTGAAGTTTCTGAGTGTGCACGCATTTCGTTCTTTTAAAGAAATGCATGAAATGTCATCATGTGGGTGAATCATGATTTATTTGATCACTTGCTGATAGGTATCAAGATTGTTTATAGTTTTTTCACTTTACAAACAATGTTATAGTGCAAAGAATATCTCTTGTGCATAAATCTCTTTGACATTAGAATCTCAAAAGTGAAATCGCTAGGCCAAAGACATCCTTATTTTAAAGTTTGACAGACATTACCCTTTAAAGTACGTATCAATTCATACAATTGCCAGTAACTGATAAGTTCCATGTAACTCCACTTAACACTGCAAGTAATTACCCATTGAATACTGTCCAGTCCAATTGGTGAATTATGGTATCTCATTTTATTTTGCATTTCTCTGATTAGCAGTGGATCTGAACATATTTCCATACTTTTATTGGTCATTGGTTTTTCTTTCCTTTTGAGGGAGGTATTAGCTCCTGTACTTGGCCTGTTTTTGACAAAGCCATTTTGCCTTTTTCTAACAGACTTACATAACCTCTTTATGAGTATTCACACTTTATTTTTGTTTCCAATACTTTTCACCACCCTATGGCTTTCTTTTAACCTTGACTATAGTTTCTTTTATCATACAGCAGCTTTTAATTTTTATGTCCCTAAATTTAGCAATCTCTTTCTTTGGAGTTTCTGAGTTTTCATTTACCTTAGGAGCTACCAACTTCCTGCCAGATTATCCTATGCTTTCTCCCAGTGTTTTTCCATTTATGACTTTGGTATTTTGAAATTATGTATCTGACCTATTTCATAGATTTATGGCTGTATCTTTTACATAATGTAAGTAGCTATTGGATTTTCCCCCAAATGGTCAGCCATTTGCCATAGAACAACTTAGTGGGTATTTTACCCTCTCTGCACTCATTTGAAGTCATAGGGATACTGGGAACCCGCCCAGTCAAACGCGTGCTTCCAGACTCAGACCTCCTGGACTCCAATCCCACATCTGCCCTTTAAAAATTATGCAAGCTTTGCATTATGTAACCCCTTTCCTGTCCCACTGAGTTATGACTACAAAATGAACAAAATGATAATAATGTATTACACCATATGAAGATTAAATAAGATAACACAGAAAACACCTAAAATAGTGCCAGACACTTCGGGAACACTCAGTGAAGTTAGCCGTTAATAAGTTTTTATTTCCATGCACGAACCCTCCTGGGGTCTGCTGTGGATGGTGTGTAGGGTGACATCATACAGAGCTCTGTGTGGGAGGACACACTTCATACTGGCACTGCCTGCTAAGGTAGCCATTAGCCACACTGAGCACTCGGGATGCGGCAGGAGTAACTGAAGAATTAAAACTTCTGTTTTATTTAATTCGTTTTTTAAATTTAATCTTTACTGTATTTTTCCATTGACATTTAATCCCCGTATACTCCCCCCCGCCGCAGCAATCACCACACTGTTGTCCATGTCCATGAATCCTTTTTCCTTGCCTGATTTCTCTATGTCTTCACCTCCCCCTACCCAAGTTGTAAATAGCCACACAGGGCTAGTAGCTACCTACCGTATTGGACAGTGGCGGTATGATGTTTGGTACGGGCTTCCGCTAGTTACAGTTTATTACATGAAACAAGTTGTATTGAATTCCTCATTTAGGATGATTACCAAGACTGGGTTTGAATTTTATCAAATGGTATTCCTGGAGTCATGAGGGGATGCATATGATTTTCCTTTTTTATCTCTTTATGTTGCAAACTATTTGGAACAGCAAAATTATTTCCTAGTTGGAATCAATCTATTATTTTTTCCAGATTTACTGAGATACAATTAATGTGCAACACTCTGTAAGTTTGAGGTATACCGTGTACTGATTTGGCACACTTACCTATAGTGAAGTGATCACCTCCACTGAGGTGTGGCCTTAGTCTACACCTCCATCATGTCACGTGATTGTCATCACCATTTTGTGGTGAAAACACTGAAGATCTACTCTCTTAACAACATTCAAGTATGTAATATAGAATTATTAACTATAATCATCATGTCACACATTGGACCCCTAGAATCCATTCATCTTATAATTGTAAGTTTATTCTCTTTGACCAGCATCTGCCCATGGCCCTCAGCCACCAGCCCCTGGTAACCACCATTCTACTCTCTTTTTCTCTGACTTAGGCTATTTTGGTCTCTACATATATCAGGCAGCATTAGTCTTTGTTCTATTTCAATTAGCATAATGCCCTCAAGATCTATCCATGTTGTCACAAAAGCCAGCTATCCTTCTTTTCATGTCTGAGTAATATTCCGCCGTGTATGTATATGGTCAGCCATTTGCCATAAAACAACTTAGTGGGTATTTTACCCTCTCTGCACTCATTTGAAGTAATAGGGATACTGGGAACTCGCACAGTCAAACGTGTGCTTCCAGACTCAGACCTCCTGGACTCTAATATCATCTTTACCCATTCATCCATTGCCAGTCACTTAGGTTGTTTCCTTGTCTTGGGTATTGTGAATAATGCTGCAGGAATGAACTTTTTCTTGATATAAACTTTACCGGCTTATTTTATTCTTTGACTTCATGGTTCAATTTGATTTGCTAATTTTATTTAGAGCTCTTCTGTATTCATATTTGAGATTAAATTTGTGTCATACAATGAGTGGTATCAGGATTTGTTGACTTGGTAAAGTGCATTGGGAGGTTTGTATTGTAAACTCTGGAACAGTTTGAATACTAAAATTATCATCTGTTTCTGAGAGTTTAGAAGAATTGGTAATAAAAACTTATGGCCTTGATGCCTTGAAGGAGGTGGGGTGAGAGGCGAGATCTTTGTCTTCCTTAACTATTTCTTCTATGGTGATCGTCTCCTTAGGTTTCCTGTCTAGCCATATAGCAATTTTCAGGTCAGTGTAACCCCAAAGAAAATTCATCCTTGGGTCAAATCTTAGTCAGCTGGGGCTGCTGTAATAAATTACTATAGACGGGGTGGCTTAAACAATTTATTTCTCATGGTTCTGGAGGCTGTGAAGTCCAAGATCAAGACACTAGAAGACCCTTTGCCTGGTGAAGGCCTTATTCCTGGTGTGCAGATGGCCATCTTCTTGTATCCATACACAGAGGAGAGAGAAAGGGCCACCTGTCTTCCCCCTTTTATAAAGACACTGATGCCATCATGGTGACTTCACCCTCATGACCTTATTACCTCTCAAAGGCCCCATTTCCCAATACTATCACCTTAAGCTTCAATATATGACTTTGGGAGACACACAGACATTCAGTTCAGATCAGGTAGTACTGTCTCCACTTAATGATACTGTTGGTTTGTAAATACTCCAAATAATGAGTTTGAGACACATTAAAGTTTTATCTTTAAGCATTTTTATCCCATCATTTTCCATACAGTAAAAATGGAAAAGACAATGAGAAATGGTTAAATTGATATTATGTATCCATTAAAATCATGCTGCAGAAAAATTATTTAATTGTCATATTCCTGGTAGATTATGCAAATATTAATAGTGTTTTTCTTTCAATGTTAGCATTAGCTTGACTTCATCTTTCTTGTGTATCTTTTCTTTCTTCAAATATCCTGTAAAGAACATGTTTGTTTTTCACACAAAAGTCAGAAAAGCAGTGGTTGGGTTTAATTCAATTAAAGAAAACGGAATCATACAAACCTGCTGGGTGCTTCCTGTGCTTCAAGCACCGTGTAGAAAATAACGTGAATCAGTTTCCACCACTCCTGTAATCTGCAGCCCATGGAGGGAAACCACTACAATGTCACATGAAAAAGAAGGCAGAATGGCGTAAGTGTTCTGGGAATTATGGCTTTGGGGACATTTAACTTGGCTAAAAGCTCCCCTGCCTTTCTTCATCTTCGGATCTTCCTGCTGGCATTTTAATGAATTTGAGGTTTTCTCTTAGAGTAGGTTTGACAGACAAAATATAGGACACACAGTCAAATAGAAATTTAACATAAATAATGGTTAATTTGAACATAATTATGCCCCATGCTTATTTATACTAAAATATGTTCTTTATTTGAAATTCATATTTTACTGGGTTAAATCTGGCAACCTTACCTTAAGAATAAAGTTTTATATTTTACATTCATACAAGGGAGCATTTCTCAAATCTCTCCTTCAAAACAACAGTTCTAGAACACTCACCAAAAAGAGCTGTGTGGTCACAGAAGATAGTGAGTCGCTGCGTGCTCTGGCTCCTCTTCTGTATAGCCATGGACTTGAGTGATATTCATTGTTTTAATGCCTGGTGTAGAACAGACACCTCTGTGGTCACACTGGAGATCTGCACACTGCAATTTACACCGATAAGTGTTGGCTTTTTGCCAGACACTTCACTAAGTGCTTTACACACCTCACCTTATTAAATCCCCACATATGAGGAAACTGTGGCACAGACAAGTGGAAGGACTTGCCCCAGGTCACACAGTAGTGAGTGATGGAGTTTGAACCCACCACCTGCACACTTAATCAGTAGAGATTTGATATAGGCATTAGCCCATCAGAGGCCTTCAGGAATCCTTCAGTAAAGACGCCTTGACTTGGTTTAAGGGACCATGTTCTAGGTGGCATCATAGAAAATGCTGGCAGAGTGTTTTATGGTTTGCCAAGAACTTTCATAGTCATCTTACCTTCAAGTACCTTTTTAAAAATTTTAAATTATTTTTGGTTTTAGGGTTTAGTTTTACCAATGCATTGACTCAAAAATGAAATATTTGAACTGTATAAAGATTTCTGAATTTTTTCTGAACATTTTAGTCATATTTTCCACGCCCTTTGTATTCTTTTTAATAACACAAATTCTTACCACCATATTCTTATATGAAACTACCTTTGATCATAACACTAGCTCCTCAAAAAATTCTACAGAACTTCACAGTGGCTCAAGCAAGATAATTTGTAGAGCTCTTAGTTCTGTGAAATTATTATTATTATACATAAAACTGGAAAAGTATGGCTCAATTATGACTACCTTTTTGGGTGTTTACATACCTAATATGGTACAGACAGCCAATTATTTTTAATGAGATGAAAGTTATATGGCTGAGCACAGGATATATGAAAAATAACTATATGGATTTAAGTATGCCACTAACTAAATTTATAATCCTGAGTGTATCAAGGCTGTTGAGCTAAATTACCATAAATATCTTGTTTACTGAATTGGCAGGATTAGATCAGGAAAACTAGATTTAGGAAGCTCAGTCATCTTTCTCAAAGTCATAATTATTTAATTAAAAATATAATGGGTATGGAGATAGACAGTTGTAATTTTAGCACGAATCATCAAAACTTTGCATGCAATGTAAAGTATTTTTCAGTAAAATTCTAGGTATATTGGTGTAGATAACAAAAATCACTTCAAATAAATCCAAGAACTCTTTCAAATACACTGACTTCCTTTTGCAATTTATATTCAATGGCTTGATGGTATGTGATATAAAATTAATTACCAAGTAACTAATATAATTAAATTTATTAAACTAGTTTTTAAAAAGATTCTCTGTGCCCAGCACTTATTCTGATAGGTGGATTTTTCATGTCTTCTTTAGTATTTAATGATTATCTGGTTAAATTAAAATTGGATTTAATGATTTTCATTTGTTTCTTTTCCTATAAATACAACTTAGGTGGCCAATATAAAATTCTAGTTTACTGAGCATGATGGGTAATTTCACACCCCTTGTGTAGCATGGGGTGTCCAGATATTTGGTCGAACATTATTCTGGATGTTTTTGTGGGTATTTAGAATGAGATTAACATTAAATCAGGAGACTGAGTAAAGCAGACTACCCTCCATAACGTGAGTGAGCCTCATGCAATCAGTTGGAAAAGTGTATAAAACAGAAGGCTAACCTTCCCCAGAATAAGAATCATCCTGCCTGATGGCCTTTGAACTGTATCATCTTGGCCCTTTCTCGTTCTACTGCAGCTTCCACTTTCGGATTCAGACTAAGACACCAGCTCTGCAAGTTTGGGACTTGCCAGCTTCCGTGATCCTGTGAGCCAGTTTAGGAGACAAGCTCTATTAGTTGGAATCAGCCTAACACAAATAATTACGATGCAAAACCAACTTTATGCTATCTTTTTTCTTTAAGGCAGTGGTTCTCAATCTTCCTTGCTCATTAAAAACATCTGGGACACTTTTTAAAGCTTGGGCCATCCTAGAAATTCTGATTTAATTTGTCTAGGGACTGGCAGAAGCAAAAGTCCTCAGGGTATTCCAGGTCATAGCCAAAGATGAAAGCCTGAAAGGGGGGTTAGTTGCCTTGCCCACCACCTGACAGAGTGCCCACCACTTGGTTGGTGGTGGGCAGAATGCCAGCCACTTTTTTGAGGCCAAGAGCTGGTTATTTCCAAGAGTTTGTTTAATACTATAGAAGTCAACTTTTTCAGATCTACTGTGCAAATTCACTTGGTATTGTAATTTCTATCCTTTTATGAATAAGATGTTCTCATTATAAAACATTTATTTTTAAAAAAATAAATTAAAAGGCCATTTAAAAATCACTAGTAGGAGGAGACCAAGTGGGTAAGGGGAGGAATCATCAATAATTAAGAACGGCTCTGTGTCAAAAAGTTTTCCTTATTCATATGAAATTTATTTGTTCAGGTTTACTTCATCATGCAATTCTAGAAGTAGTCATTCAGTACCTAGACTGTTAGGTGATATTCTAGATGCACGCAGTGCATCATTGGACAAAACAGACAACAGCCCCTGTCCTGGTGAACTTTATCTTCTGAGTCATCTCTAGCGTATGCCAGGCTCTAAACTATGTCCTGCCAGATAAAGTCGCATTAAACACAGTCCCTGACCCTCTGCTCAAAAACCCAACATTTATAATGTGACAGCTTTTTACAAATGATGAAATTGTGACTTAAGTTAAAATCGGTAGCTTTTGAAGTTAGGACTCCAGTCTTTTCCTGCACAGCTTAACCACCTTTGAAAAACTGTTAGCAGTTCTCATCAACAATAAACAGTTAATTCTTGAGGAAGAGTGGTGCTATGAAGATAATGCTTCAGAAACCTAATTCTAGTTTAGTGTTTGGAAACCCAGATGTGTAAGGAACGTGCAAAGGCATAAAAATTGAAGCTGGTCAGGTGGAACGCAAGAGAAAAAAGACGGGGACCTTAGCGTTAAATAATTCAAGGGGCGTGCACTGGACACCAGAAGTTGAAAACTTGGCCTGAAAAGCTTCAAGAATGTGTCTGTCATCCTTGACTTTAGATCAAGCCCTGTTAGGAAGCTACCCTAGGGTGAAACTCTACACAGTGAAGATGACTTTGGTCTCCACTGCAAGTCATAGTCAGGCTGGATGGCTACCAAGAATAACAGGACGCAGTGTACACAGCAGCTGCTCTTGCCTCTGCGCTGTCCGGGAGAAATGACATTTGGTAGTTGTTGTCATCCCCTGGCCTCCTGAGAAGCAGGTGCTTTCTTGCTCTAGCTTTTCATGTCCTCCTCTGTAAAATGAAGGTGCTGAATCAGATGATTGCTATGTTACTCCCACATGCTCACTCCCTGTGAGCCCCTTCTTTATTCTGTGAATGAAACAGCACGGTAATGGAAGCCTGCCTTTGATGGTGCTTAGAGGTTAAAGGATGCAGAACGAGCCTGAATCTCTTTTGGCACAGATTCGATAACCGTCCTTTATTTATTCCAGAGGAGAAGGGCAGGACTTCCCTGGGTGTCCAGCGTTACCCATAATGGTAATGCATATCAGCACTCTTGGTAATGAATGATAGATTCAGAATCAGGAGATATTTATTGAGTGTATATTTTTGGTCAGACCCTGTGCTGGGTGGTATTAAAAATTCGTAATATGAGTAAACAAAGAGGCAGCTTGTGCTGCTTTCAAGTGATTCAGATATATGAGAAAATCTATTAAAATTTGGTAGATCTTGTAGAAGTTATGATTTCTAATTGTATTTAAACTTATAGTTGTTGTGATATATGAATTTACATCTGAGTTAGTTCCATGACTCTATAGTTGGCACATAATATGATTCTTATTTCTGCCATAACAAATGAAGGTCTGAAAATGTTACCCACGTAAGAATAAACACTAGTTCTGGCAGCTAAAACAGCTCTCTTCTTTCCTTATTATGATGGGGTTTTAATGAGCTTTAGTAACAAAATGATGGAATCTGCATTCAGGTTTTAGGAAGAAAGAAGCTCATTGACAAAACCATTGCAAAACCTACTAAAGTGCCCCACCCAGAATGTATGCCCCATCGTCCCAAATGCTGACATTTCTTGCTGTTATGCATCTGTCTGTTCTCACAATCACGTGCCACCCTATTTTTAGTTCCTGTGATTGATAAAAGCCGTTTGTTTATGCATCTGCCTTTTTGTACGGGTTACAGACATCTATTTTCCTGCGCTGTTTATACACATTTGGGAGCCCTTTAAAATGGAGCTGAAACACTGGCAAATACTTAATATGCTTCCTCTGAAAGAATTATGATCCAGCCCCCCCCCTTTTTTTTTTTTAGAAATAAGTGAGTAAAGTGCAGTTTGGCTGCTTGCTTCTTATAGCTCGTTCTTTGGAGTTACATCTGGGTTGTGTTGAATGATCAGATTCTCTAAAGGATCTGACAGAGGCACATCCAAAGTCTTATTTACTTTAATTGTTTAGTAATATCAGAAATCTTCACCTTCACTTAGCCTGAAGGACTTTTCCACTTGCTTTTGGTCTGAGCTTTGCTGAGGACCACCCTTGGTCTGCTGCGTTGTGAACACGCAGAGAGATGGGGAGATGGTTCGGATCACCGAGGAGCAGGGGGGCCACACCCCGGTGTGTCAGAAGTTTAACCTTTGAGATTGTGTGAAGGGGAGAGAAATAGAAGTGGGAATCCCTTATCCCTCCCAGGCTTCAGGTTGGAGAAGTGGGGAATGGTAGGGGTGTTCTTTAAAATATCAGGTCTACACCCAGCTTGGTAGGAATTATTAACACAATATTTTTCTTGCACTTATTCTGCCTTGCAGTGGTATAAGTTGCTCAGTGATGTATCAGGAGACTTTAGAAAAAATCTCTCTTGTTTCAGCTTCAAGGACTTGGCTTGCTTTGAGCCTATTGCTCAGGAGCCTTTAAATGCTAATGAGGGAAACCCCAGGTTATAAAGCATCTGCTTCTGCAGACAGGTTTTCCATCCTGTTACCTTAGCAACATTTGCCCTTGGAGTCCACAGACCACCTTGACAGCCTGCATAATGTAACTGGCAGAGGGAGGGGGAAATCAGAGAGAAAAAACAACCCACCGGAGCACTCCTAGGGTTAATGTTAGTTAGTGGATTGGGATCCTTTGGCTAATGTCCCTGCAGTAAAAATAGAAACCTCATTTCCAGACATAAATGAAGTTGGGGAGAAATAAAAACGTTGATTAAAAGAAAAAAAATGGTATCAGTACGAGCTGGACCCGAGAGAGCAGAGATTTTCCAGAAATACCCTCCCCACCAGCCGCGCTGCAGATGTGTCGCGGCAGCTCAGCCAGGCGGGCCATCTGCCGCAGTGTTTCCCTGGAAGCTCCCAGCGACGCCCCTCCCGCGCGGCCTCCCCAGCCCCGCGCGGAGGAGCTCGCCCGTGACGTCACTGCTGCTGGCTGGGAGGGAATCCCAGGACCTGCGTCGGCTCTGGATGCTGGAGACCTGGGACTTTTTACCATAAAGAATTACAAAGGCGTTATGCAATTCATCATAGTCCACAAAGCACAGTTCCTAACAGATTCTAAATTTGTGATTAAAAAAAAAAAAGATGAGAATTAACTGTAAATATAAAAGAGTGCTAGCCTACGGGGGCAGTACAGCAGCCAATCCTCCCACGGAGTTTTAACCTACGCTCTATGGATACATGAAAACAGAAATGATTTTTTAACCACTTTTAAAATTAAAGGTAATGGCTATTTCCTATTTATATATTGTTGATTGTATTGTTGCTTCTGCAGAAAATGGGGATACAAATCGCAGAAGAGCTGTAGCTACATGGAGACCTACACCAGTGCAATGTTCAGCCAGCATGTACTTTGTCTTTCCGTGGGTGGGAGATGAGATAAGGCTCTACTCAGCTTGGTGCCTGGTGCAGAAATGCGACTTGCTTCCCTTTCCGCCTCAAGGGGAGGGTGAACCTCTGGGTAGGGTTAAAAAGATGGGCAAAGAGCTGCCTTTGGAAGACTCTATTGCCTTTAAAAATGTTTAACTCACAGGTTCAGAATCATAGCAAAAAAACTTTAAAAAATCAAATAAAACCAGAGTTAGCCATGCTGGGGTGGGGCATATAAATAGAAATAGATATTCTGAGAGAAGTTATTTCTTATTCAAGAAAGTAAAGCTTCATTGTCATTGTTTTTAGTTGGTAGATAGTAGTAATAGAGTACATTTTTAGGGTATAACATAGTTTCCTTTTTGTTTTGTTTTTCTCTGGACAAAACTGAGGGTGTGATGAGAGCGTATATTGATTGGTTACTGATTATTGGGTACTCATCATTAATTTTTGTTGTCACTGTAGACTGAATATTGAGTCTGTGAATCTATTGTGTTGCCAATTGCTAGGAGTCATGTTTTTAAAGGAATTGGTCTAAAAAGAAAAAATTGAACATACACTTTAAATTTTTTTCTTTGTTTCTGTGATGTTTCATTTATTTTTAAGAGTTCATAGTCTCACATTCACAATTCTTTACCTTTCTGTCACTCATATCTTTGTCATCAAAACACATTTACCTCTTTTCACCATTCAGCAAGCATTCTTTCAGCATTCTCACAGTGAAGCTAATGTGTCTGTAAGGGACACACACCCATGCACACACACGCACACACACACCCTTCTTTCGGGCCACAAAAAAAAAAAACATGAATAAATGTATATGTCTTTTTAGTAGTATTTATACATAAGAGTTTCCACACAAGATATTTTTGGAAATAAAGGCCACTACTTCCTGACTTAACATCATTGCAAAGTGCAAGCTCTGTGTAAAAACAGATTTTTTTTAAAAGGAGATAAAAATTGGAGATGTATACAGGAGCTCTTACAAAGCATTTTTGAACTCAGTCCCTCTGTTTTAAACTCCTTCTTTCCTGCCTCTTAGGAATGCCATGAGGAAAAGTTATTGTAAAGCAACTGGAATTATAAGATTATGCACAATGATTAGTTCAAATTTTCATTATTTTCAAGGTTTCACTGATGAACGAATCTTTTAAACATTAATTCCTTGAAGCAGAAAGAAAGGATAAAGAAATTTTGACCCACTACAAATCCCATTCTCTGCTGTCCTCCAGCCATAGAGGGCAAGTTCCCCTTCAGAACCATTCAGCCAGCCCACAGCTTGGGCCTTTTCAAGTTTAAAGGTGCCATTAACCTCCTAGCTTGGAAACCTTTGATTGCCTCCCCACCACCCCTTGTGGTCTTTCCTCTTCCTCCACCCTCCCTGAAACCACCACACTTGGCTCCGGAATCTTCTGGATCTCTGGAAACAGGATTCTCATCTGCCATCACCAGGTACCAGGTGCTACCACTTGGAGGGAACTGTCCTGTCAAAAATTAAGAGAGAAAACTCAAAGTGAGGCTTGGCAGACTTGCCTGCTATAAATAGATCCTCTTTTTGTTTTGATGATGCAAGCACCGAGGTTGCTGATCTGAGACCGGCTGCATCCCAGGTATTCCGTCAATCACAATTTTATAATGGAAAACGGTATTTGTTATCTGTTCTCTTTGCTGCACATTCAGATAGGAGAAGATGGGATCAGATGGGATGCATTTGTTTTGCCAAAGAAATCATATGAAAGAAACAACAAGCATAACTAGAGAACACCTGACGATTCCAGAAGTAATCACATTTTTGATTACTGGTCAAGATATTAGTAAAGGGCATTTATTACAATAAATGTTTAAACAAATCTATTCACTTAAAATGAAAAACAACTTCCCTCTGAAGGGGAATCACTGTACAGCTGATACTTTGTATTTTAATAATATGAAATAAAGTCAAGGTTATATTAAAGATACAATACTTTACCACAATTAAGTTTAAATCTTGGAAAAATTAAAAATGCACTTTCAAGTTTTATGGGAGAATTTTCTAGGATATGCCATTCAATAGGAAGATATACTTTGCAGTTTCAGTGACCTTGGTTAATTCACTTAATCTCTCTGAACCTTGCTTTTCTTCTTTTGTTGAAAATCGAGATAATTATGCTTGACCTTCCTTGCCTCTCCATATTTTTAAGATTAAAAGGGCCAATATAAGCGAGCTTGTTTTTGTAAATAGTGATGCACACAACCTAGTCACTGTCACGTCCGTGTGCACTTTTCTGAGCTCTGTTCCAGCTGAGCAAGCTGTCCTTGTCCTGGTCAGCTGTGTGTGAGCATGTTGCCCTCTAGTGACTGCAGCTTGCAGAGGCCCCGGGGTTAGCCTTTAGAGAAAGAAAAAAGAAAATAATGGATTTAAAGGAGGGCAGGCAGGCAGGCCGGTGGTAGTAAATTATGGATACAGACCAACCAAAGGCGTACAACAAATAAGCAACAGCTTACTGTCAGTAAGAGGACCCGATGCACAAACTGAGAGCAAAGAAAAATAGCAGAATGGAGAGAGAAATGACAGGTCGATGAGCCCGAACAGCTCAGTGGCTGGGGAGACAGGGGAAGTGGAATGCCCAGCTTTGTAAATAGGCAACATAGGACCTTCTTAAGTTCTGGCCTCTCTAACTAGCCCATAACTGGGAAATGAGATCATTAAAATAAAGGTTAACCAAAGTTCCTTGCAAGACCAAAATTCTTTGAGTCATGTAAAAAGATGAGAGAAAAGTAGAACCATAAAAACGAGACATGAAAGAGAAAAGATAAAAGATCTGCTGAAAAAAGATTTCCAGAGTAGTTTTTTTTTAATGTGTCTGAAGTCACTTCAGTATTTCAGGATCGTAATAACAATCGAGTGGAGGAATGATGCAAACAAATCTGGGGATTTGGTCTGTCGTGTGACCGTAGTAACCCATGTGTGGTTACCTCCTTCATAGGGATCCAGCTTGCCTGAGACCACGCCTGCTGAGATTGGACACCTAGACACCTCACTGCCTCATTTCTGAAGTGCTCCTTCTTTTGGAAACGAGTCCCTCTTTATTTAGAATCATCTGAGAATCCAATAACCTTACAGTGGGAAGCTTCGTAAGTCTGGCTTCTCATTTCAAATTATAGCTGTTCCAATCCTGTACATCTCAGGCTGCGTGGTGCTTTCCCTAAACCAATGCGATATTACAGAAAGCTAACCAAGTCCACAAGAACTATGCAGTCAAAAGCATAATGGTACAAATAATCATGAGGTTCTATCATTGCTCTCCCTGGAAAGATGATCACTCATGGACGAGCATTGGAAATAATCCTACTAAAAGACGGGATGATGAGGTTCAACAGAAGGAGTACTACATTGCTGTCAGAGGGTGGGTTTTAAATCTTATGTTGACATTTGCTAGTTGCATGATCTGCGATATTCTAAACTTATATAAACTTCAGTTTCCTCATCTGTGAAATGGAATTCATTTATTTATTTCATATGTATCCACTGTTTACAATGTGCCAAGTACTCTTGTAAACTCCCAGATTGCGGTGTTGAATGAACCCTGATATTTCTGTGTCCTGATCAAGATCGGACAGGTATACCTTTTAAACTCTAAGTGTTACAGCGACACACGGAATTGTGCATTCCTAAAGCAATGTGATAAAACAAGAGAGAATTTTTTTCCCACCTGAAGAACAGTGTTTAAAATTGAGTCTTTGGGAGCCTGTGACCCATGGACTTTTGGAAGTGACATTGTCACTAAGCACTTCCTGCCAGTGAAACCCAAAGCCTGTTACTCGCCCCCCCCCCAGAACTATTAGCTCTGCCAGAGGGTTTTCCATTAGAAGGGGACAGTGCAGTCACTACATAGCAGAATGAAATTCTTTATTAAAATATTTTCATCCTACTGAGCTACCTCCCCTGTATCATAACTTCTCAGCCCCTTTTCGCACAAATGGGAAGGGACATGGCCCCTGTCTTCTCAGTGCTGTGTCTCTTGTAATAGGCATATCCTCTGCTACCCCTGTTCTGCCCAGGAATTCTAAAACTACTTTATGGGGCCGCCAGGTGGCAGTTAGGGCAAATGGTTTCGAGTTCTCCTCTCCATGCCCTTGGGGCAGGCCAGGTGGTTCCTGATGGAGAAGGGAGTCCGGAAAACAAGGTTACGGGGCAGGTGGGGCCTTGGGGCCCTGCTCTCTGTGCGTTCACACAGGGTACCTCACACAGTCCGAGCAGCACCAGCTGTTAGGTACAGCCGTTGAACAGGTGAAGAAACATGGGTAATAAGCCGCTTCCCCAACGTGCAAAAACTGGAGAGTGCCACCGAGTGAATTCAACCCTTAATGATGTGAGGTCACAGCAGACTGCCATTCCGCTATGGCACAGGTCTAAACCTGCACAAAGGGGAAGGGGGACTGGGCTCTGAAAATGACTTTCTCAAAGGATTTTAAGAGTTTTTAGGTGACTTTAATAACTGGTCCATTTCCTTTTGGCCATCTCCCACTCTCGGTCTTCCCACCATTTTTCTGTCTTTATGGCTCACCTAGTGGGTGAATTTTCTCCTTGCATAGTTTTGAGTCTCTCCTTAGCTTCCAGATTCTATATATTTTACTTCTCTTGATAAGTAAAAGCAATCTTGGTGTGAAAAGCTATTCAGGAGGAGCCTGTGCCCTGAAGGCTAGAGATGTAGTTCTGGTTTCCTCACGGCTTCAGGTGGAGAAACTACATATAAAAGTCGACTGGACTAACATTCAAAATGATACATTGGCCTTCTTACTAAAGGGTTAGAGCCGCTTTAGCCTATTTTTCTGGTCAATATTTTAGGTTTTTGATGAGAAACAAATTAAAGCTATTTTTCCCTTCAGATAGCATAGTACTATCTTAAACATAGAACATTTATTACTCAAATTTGTCCTAAAAATATGCCAGGAATTCATTATCTATTTTCTGACGACTGCTTCTGGCTTGATGTGTATGTGTGCTCTGCTTGGCAGATACTTTAAGTTACTACTAGACTCAGTTTGCACCTACTTGATATCAACACATGTTTCAAGATGAAAGTTAGAGAATCCTTACTAGAATATTAAATAGAGAATATTTATAGAAATTTATATAAATAGTAAATAGAGAATGCTTTCATAGACTTCTTTTTTTCTGGCATTTGAACTTACCTGGTGGGTAAAGAGGAATTAATGATTTCTGATGGCCACTTCTTTGCAAAAAAAAATTCCAAATCATTACACAAAACTAGTAAGGATAACATTTTTAAAGTTTGCCCCTCTATTGAGTGATAAACAGTGCTTTTCATTTTTGGCCCAGTCCTATTTTCTTGGGACATGCCATTTTACTATAAAGGTTTTCAGATGAAAGTATCATAGAGCAGCAAACATGAAAACTGGGGAAATGATTTTGCATGCAGGGTTTTTTTTGTCATCTGGTTGCATTCTGTGGGAGATAAATTTTCCCTATCAAAATGTCAAGTTGTTTTGCTTTCACAACAAATGAGGAAAGAAGTTCATAAATGCAGGACAGTAACTCAGTAACCAGAGAGTGCTGAGTACCATATCTCCTATTTTTGTATCACGGAAGAGAGATGTGCCTCACAAATTGTCTACACGGCACGTCTAAGGCACTGGCACACTTTTTAAACATTGTTTCAGAAAATAGGATTCTGGGTAAATATTCTGGAATGTGCACAGTGTTACTGTTAGTGCTTCTGGGGATTTCTGTCAAGGGTTAGTACTTCCTTCCTCCTTTTATGCTGGAGTTGTCTTGAACTAAGTCGCTTGGACAAAAGACGCACATTTCATGAATTCCAACTGTGGGAGTGTTTCCCTCAAGCTTGTGCTTCCAAGAGTGAGGTCTGGTGAACATGCTCATGAGCATTGTAACATGTTCCAAGATCCGTCGGAGTGCTTAATTCATTCATTAGTCAAAGACGAACACATTCACGGGCAATGCACTGCATTATAAGCATTCTTTCTTGATGAAGGCATTGGTCCTACTACAAAATGCAAGAACACCAGTTCTATCAAGTAAAAAAATTCATTTAGGGTTGTGAAGGCTTTAAAAACTGCACAGTCTCAGGGATTATTTTAAGGAAAAACTGGGCACCTACCTTTGGAGGGTTCAGACTTAAACTATGCAGGGGAATCAGAGCAAAGCTGATAAAATACTTGAGAATTAGCATCTTAGAACCATGCTTAGTGAAGTCAAACATTTCTGGGACTTTCTTTTCCTTTCTGAATGTCCTTTAGGGAGAAGGAGAGAAGAATATTGGTCTTGCTTTTCACAGGAGTAAAAGTTAGTTGGGACTAGCACCTTGAATCATTAATATCCCATTCCCCAGAAGTGACTAAGCTCAAATCCATCAGTGGAGTGCATGCCAGGACCCTCTCCCTTGTTTCCGGTCCTGTGCTTCTCAGGAATGTGCTCAAACAACCACAGCATTCCTCATCACCACCTCTGGGTGACAAGAAAATGGGTGGCGGTGAACCAGAAGAGGTGAAGCCATCCATTTTACCCTAAAAACTGTCTGGAGAGAAGAAATTTCTGTAGATCACAAGCATGGTGGTAATGCAGATATAGAAGATATGAGCAACATGCAGAAGTATAATTTCTGTAAAACTTTATTCTGGCCCCTCTCCGATATTAAGAATTTTGTCTGGACTCTGACCCCCATCTCTAGTGTCTGGCTTTTCTGCATTAGGGAAGCTGCCTCATTGAAGATACCTCATTTTAAGATATCTCATTGAAGATATCTTAAATGCTTAATTACTTCATGATTGGTGTTACTTATACTCTAATTGCTTAACATCACTTAATTAATATTCATAGTTACTGGCTTTTGCCAAAGTCTGAGTAAAGAATAGAGGCTAGTGACATGTACTTATATCAGTATAAATGGATATTGGGATTTCTGCTCTGCTTCCACAAAAATGATATTCAAATAAAGTTTACACTGAACAATTCTGTATAATTAAGTTAAGTAGTCCCAATGAGGTAGGATTGAAGTTGATAACTTCTAAAGTCTTATAATTCTACTACATGTTGGTTCTAATTTTCAGTCTCATCCTGAGTATCTGGTTAATTTCAGTAAAAAAAAAAAAAGATACCCAATTGTGATGTGACTCTGCTTTCAATCCCATAATGTTAATATTCACCAGGGTTCTTTTTTTCATTTAGTTTTTCACATGAGTGTGACAGAGAACATGTCTGTTTTTTTCTACATTGTATAGTGTGCCAGGTCAATAAATTGACTTTTCTCTACGCCACCATCTATGAATGACTGGGGTGTGTACAAACCAGGAATATTATGCCCTGATTTACCTTCTAGATAATTAAAGTCAATTTCATTGGACCCATTTGAAAGAAATGCTTTCATAATTGAGAAGTATATAAATATATATATGTCTCATATTTAATGTATACGAGGTAGGTGTGTATGTACTCTTCAGCAAGTTAAATTCCCTCTTATCCCTTTAGGAATAAACTTAAATCTTCCCTTTGTGAAACCAAAGAGCATTTCCCACCAAAGAAATACTTAAGAGATGTAGGTAAATAATTCAGATGACTGACTCAGACGTAAGGCAGTTTGATAGCTTTTTCTGCACCAAGGAACACAGAAAATCTCAAAGCAGTCTTGTGCCAACTTGGTAGGAAAAGTCTTCCCTTAACAGCTCATTATCTTCCATAAGAAATGCTGCAGTACACCTTGCATCACCAAGCCAATTAGTGCACCGGAAGGACTCGTGCTATTTCCCATTGGCAACCGTGAAGTGAGAGAATTGGAAGGCTACTACCTCTGTTGTGTGCCAAGGCCCCCAAATCACGCAAGGATGTGAATTAGTCCATGCCAAGAAAATAGGAATTGCAGGAAGAAGCAAATAAAGCAAGGTTTTGTGTTTCTACTGCAAATGTAAATACTCATTTACCAGGAGCAGCTTCAAACTGACAGCTTTTGGATTTGTGAAGGTATTGTTAGTCAGGGTGCTTGTGAGTCGGCAAGATGAATGAGTGAACAATAACGTGAGGAGCCTCGGGGGGTGAGAAACTCCCTATTCCTGCTTTAGCTTCAGCAATGTGGGAATGGGGATGAGGCCAGTGGCTTGGGGGCAGTTTCTGCCTTTCTTCTGGCAAACAATCAGACAAGGCCATGACTGTAACATCAGCCCCTGCCAGGTTCTCACATCTCTTCCTTACAAACTTTCTAATGTATGTAAAGGACCATCCACCCTTGGCCAACAAGAGAGAATAAACACCAGAGCCAGTGAGGAACATGTTGTGAAGACAGCAGCCCTGTAATTCCTACTGTGTTCAGTTTGGGTTTGGTGTAATAGAGGATTCTGTAAACACGTTTTTCCCCTTAATGGAACACAGAGAGTTACTGAGGGAGTGGAAGTAGAGGACAGCCTTTTCTAAACACTAATAAATAGCTAAACTGCTCCAGAATAGTCTTCAGGAGTGAGGTTGCAAGCGTCTCCCCACGCATTTCTCAACCCACACATACTGTCTGAAAGCTTTCCCTCCTTGCTTTTTAGTATTTGAAATAGTCCTATTATCAATTAGGAAACTCTGCTTGGCTTCAGGAGTCGCCTTAGTGAGAACTTAAGTCTGATACCTTTTGTTCTAACGTCACTGAGGCTGGCTATACTGACAGCTCGATCTGGAGCTATGGAACATGGAAGAGAGGGAAGGGTCCTCCTTACTCGATTCTGCAAAGAAAAATGCTGAGGTGGGTTTGGGGGCAACCAGTGGTTCCCGGAAGATAACAGAAAGGAAGAAGTTGCAGAAAGGGAGATGGAGAAAAACAAGCTTCTCGTGTCCTGAAATGTTGCTAGTGTTCGTGGGTCTACAACAGAAAGCAATGCTTTCTCTTTCTTCCTTCCTTCCCCACACCTCTCAGGCTGCTGTTCCCAGGACTCAGAACTCTGGAGTGCTGGGAACAGAGGCTGCCTTTAGGGCAGTGGGGAATTCAGGGAAATTAGTCCTGAGAAAAGTAAAATGTTTTGAGCGAAGAAAAATCAATGAATCAAATGAATACAGGAGCAAAAGAGGGTAAGAGGTTTGACAAAAAGGCTTGATTCATGCCATTGCAATAGAAACAGAAGAGAAAATGTGTGCTGAGGATGTGTTAGAAATGTGTTAGTAAAAGGATTTTGGACTGAATGCAAGAGTCAAAGGAAATCTGGTGTGCCTTGCCTAGGAAACCGGTGAATGAGTAGGTCTGTCCAACAAAATGAGGAAGTTGGGAAAGGAGAGGAAGTTGGGAAACTTGACAATTTCAAAGAGAAAATCACTTATTTTTAGATATATTGAATTTATCAAATTTACATGTTATATCTTAGGACTCAACCACAAATCTTGGTATAAATGTGTATCTTTGATAGAACACTATGAAATTGAAAGAAATACATATATTTTTAAAATAATAAAAAACAAATGAAAATGTCATAATTTGTCAGGATTCTACTCTGTAGAGAAAAATATGTTTTGCATAGATGCCTAGAAAGGAATATGTAACATTATTACTCTGAGGTGTTAATAAGAATCGTTGGGAACAGTATAACTTTCTTTAGTTTACATTGCTTTACCAAACCTTCTAATTATTCTACTATCATTTTCTGGTGTTGTAACAAAGCATTTAAAGTAAGCTATTTTTCAAAAAATTGATTATTCAAATTATTCAAGTTGCTCTCATGGCTAAAGAACACACATTTCCCGGTGGGTCCATGGAACCCCATGAGTACCCTTACAGCTCAGCCGAACTTCAAAGATAAACAGTTTTATTCTTCTCCAAGGGTTCTGTACCTTATAGATACTGTGCTTACATTTTATGAAACCAAAATCAGAACACATGGTTCAAAAATAAGGCAGATTGTTAGAAGTTGTACCTGAAAATTTTATGAATGGAATGGGATGTATAGAATTAATCCTAGTACAGAGGTGCCCCGGGTCTTACTGATGCTTCTTCATAGGAAAGGAAAAAACCTGGCTTCTCACACTGGGAAATAAAAGGAGAAAATGACCCATGCATTATCATATTAGATGCATTATCAAAAATTCTTATTTTTTGGAAAATTTTATCCAGCCCTGGCCACTAAAAACTTCTTAACTAAGTTCTATTTTTATTTCTGATTTTAACCAAGGATCAAGTGAAATTGGCTATTTCCACATTTTTGTAACACCATGTTTGAAAATATGTGATGTCTGATAAGTGGTACTTGCGATTTCTTGTATAACTGTATGATACATGTCTTCTATAAGTTTTTACCAAAAAAAGCTTTGATTCTCCTTCAATGTTGTTGCTTTTATCTGTGAAAATTATGGAACTTATCTGTATTTCCACTTTTCCCTACATGGCCAGGTCACTCAAAGCTAATTACGGCATGTTCATGGAAACTATATTCGCTCCTCTTGCGTATATCATGACTTATAACATGTGCCTCTGTGTGCGCCACTTCATCACCTTCATTTATCAAAATTATGAACTACCCCAAATTCCTTTGGAAAAAACATCAATAATACTGGACCTTCACATGGAAACAGGCTGTAAAAGTACGCAAATATAGTATGGCAACGTCTTGTTAAAGGATAAAGTGATATTCTGTTGCCCATAACTCAAAAGAAGATGATAAACCCCATAGTGCCCCCAACAGCAGTAAACTTACTTATTACAGTAGCATTTTATTATGTATGTGTATCATTAGGGATATTTTGCAAGATGTTTAAATCTTTAATTGCTTAGTTTTGCCGTAAACTTTAGTTTTATATGTATGTGCATTGGCCTAACTGTGAAGGAGTTAAAACTACAGGATTGATTTTTGCTGGCAAAAGAAATTCATAAGCATAGAATTGTCATTGAAATTTATGTGGAAGAGAAAGTGATGGGGACAGTCTGGAAACGTGGAAAGACTGAAGGTTGTGAAAAATCTTTTTCCGTGTAACTTTGCCACGTTTATGTGCCTTTGCAACCTAATAACTGGTATTTATGGGGCTTAATTTTAACCAAGATGAAGTAGAATTAGGAACAATTGTAGATGAATGGAAGTTACTCTAGAGATTTCCCAAACTCCTAAAGATCTCAGTGAGGCTTGCCTTTTTCTCAGTAGCCCCACGTTTGGTCTTCATTAAGTATCTTAATGATGTTGGCCAAATACTCTGTAATTATAAGTCGAATTTCATATATAGTATCAGATTCAAATCAGACAACGATTCTACATATATTGTCATATTCAATCCTCATAATACTTTGTTGTCTTAGTTTTCAGGTTACAAAATGTAGGTGCCAACAAGCTAAGAAGTGACTTGCCCAACTTCACAACTTTCAGTAGTGGTAAAGTCAGATCAAATGCATGTTTGGGGGGGGCTACATTATATATTCCTCCCATTTAATGGAACAAGACTTTGTAATAAAGTTGGCATCTTCAAAAGGAATAGAATGACAACTTCATGATTAAAATGTTAGAAATGGCAGAAAGTGTGTCACAGTGGAATGTAAATACTAAGGACCCTAAAAAGCGTTGATGATTTTTCCCTCTATTAATAGTGAAATAGAATTTACTCTGTATTCATTGTGAAACAAATATGTTAAAGAGTAGAGTTTTGTTCCCAGAGTCAGTGCTGACCAACTCCTATGCTTTGATAATTATTTTGGCTTTCTGACTCTAATTATATTGATTCTTGTTCATGGAAATCTCCCTTTGACCATACTCCACCTTTGTTTAATTCCTAACCTCATACATAAGAGATTTTCATTTAGTGTTTCATTTGCTTTCCTTGATAGGTATGTCGTAAGAATTAATTAATACTCTGGGTACCATTCAAGTAGTTGGATGAGTACTTTACTCCCTGGTTAAGCCCTTGAAGTGAGACAAAGAGAGTCAAAAGGTGTATCCTTTTGGTTCTCAGTAAAGAACTGCCGACTGAAAAACAGTCATGTGGCTTGGAGACCCACTGGGAACTGAAGGTCGTGGCTGACCGAGCCTCTATACCAGTGATTCTCACACTACTGGTTACATAAATAAATAGCACCTATGTGAAAAAAAATTCCTGACCCCTCCATAACCCATTATAATTGGTAAGTGTAGGATGAGACAAAAAAACTCATTTTAAATAGCTTTTCAGATGATTCTAAATTTAGAGTTACCAGCTGTTCTGGTTTTCCCTGGACAGTAGACTTTCCCAGGATGCAGGACTTTCAGTCTTAGACCATGTGGAATGGATGGTGGGTCATTCAGATTCTGAGGCAGGTCATCAAGGCTTGCTTCACTTTCTAAAGTCCTGGAGTAATTTTTTGGTTTAGTTCCAAAGTTTGGTCTAATTCAGGACTAAAGAGGAAAATCTATTTTGTGTGCTTTGGGGATTAGCAAGTCTCCAGGAGTGGTCCTTGGATCACTTACTGAATGACTATCAGTGAAGTACAGATGTCTGCATTTTAACAAGATTCACAAGGCAAACTAAAGTTTGATGATCATTGGCATGGAGTCCCCTAACCAGAGCTGTTTAGCTTGAGGACAAATTAAATGATCAAACTAAGTTCTTTGAATGAGAATGGGAGTTAGAAGTCATCTATGGGGTTTTCTGAGCTGAGATCCATTTATTCTAAAACTTCTAAAGGAGTCTACTATCAGAATTCTGTCTTTCAGCATAAGGATTAAAATGTTGATCACATTTTGTTTTTGAAATAAATGAGGTCCCTTTTCAATTGAAAAGGGAACCTGAAGGTTTATATCTGTTTTTGAGACAGTTTAGTCCTGGAATCAGGCCTCGGGAGAAAAGTGAAATTATGATGGTATTAAAGAAAACCTGACAAATTTCTAAGTTCCTCTCCTTTATTTCCTGCTCCTTCCCATTTCTTTATTTCTATCTATAAATAAGGTATCTTCTCTAGAAAGAGAGGGCAGATATTGTAAATATTGAGCAGAGTGGAAAGGAATTTGAACTTCAGAACTTTTCCAAACTGAGGCACATGAGCCAACCTTAAAACTTAGTGAGTTCTTGTGGTTGATATGCCATGAATTGGAGTGTGGACATTAGCGGTGGAAAGAAGCTATTAGATCTTCAGTTCACTTTCCTCTCCAAAGAGCCATTAAATTTGTTTTCTTTTTCTCAGATCACTTCTTAAAAAAAAAAGAGCACTTCAGCTCCTCCTCAAAGAGAGTAAGACCAAACATAGAACACTTCTTTCTTAACATGTGTGGTGATTGAGAAGATGAGGCAGGAAGGAAATGGAGGAGAGAAGTGGTAATCACAGTTAACCTGAAGGATGACTCTGGCTGCTCCCTTTGGCCAGTGGGAGAAGTTTGGCAGTCAGATGAGGCCCTCTGAGAAACAACCAACATCTATTATAAGTCCTAAGGATGTGTTCCAACTTTTGGTTTTAATGTACAACTTACTGAGAGATGACTGGGCAATTATCACAGTGCAGATCACAGATACACCATGAACACAAGATGGGAATGAGAGAAAACTACAAAAACAAAAATGAAACTATTTAAAAACAAACAAACAAACAAACAAAAATCAAACTATGTTATAACTCTGGACTTCAGGCACCATTTCCTTAAATTGTTTTGTAAAATCTTTCAACACTTCATCTCAGGCACAGGAGATGCACACGCACACATGTGCATTACATAAATGATTCTGTGCCTGTTTTTGATGGGTTTTCTCCTCTTTACTATACTGAATCTTTTCCCTAATCGGAGTATTAACTCCATGTCAAGCTCACCAAATTTTCTGAGTTCCAGAGAGAGGAAAACATTGCAAAATCCCAATGACTTTTCTGTTAAGCCTATTTTATGAAAGCCTTCATCATGTTCACATTCTTCTGAGTTTTTTGTCAGCAGAGTGTGACTAAAAGTTCCGACATCCCCTGGAATATTACAAAAATGATACCATTGCCTTCTTATGGATCCCCTTTATTACACTTTTTCTTTTTACATATCTTACTTAACTGCCTCAGATGTGTTTGCTCTGGCACTTCATTCTTGGGGTTTTTCACTGCATTTTGGTGGGTTACCAAGGACACATGTAACTAGCTTATTTTTCCTAGTTGGAAAGTTTTGAATATAAGGTGGGAGTGTATCCCAGAGATAAGTATGTAAGTCTTTTCTTCTACCAGAGAAGGATTCTATTTTAGTGGTCTAGTAAGTAGACAATTGGCCTTGAGTTATGAATTGATAAGAAGGTCTGCAGTACTACTTAAAATATCATTGAAGCCATAGTTTATGGCCTCCCACTGCCTCTTTTAGGTTATTGTTATTGTTTGGTTTTCGGCTTAGACTTGGACTGTTTAGCAGGGCCTGTTAACTTTTTGGAACAACCGACTTTAGTAGTTTATTACATGTGTTCTTCCCACTGCATTTATTTATATTTAAATAATTCATTAACTAAGAACATCTTTGGAAACTTGAGACATACTTCCAAGTAAATATCTGTGGAAAAAATAAATACTATTCAGATATGCAAACAAATATAGTAATTGCCAAAGCATGGCCATCTTTTGCAGTCAGCATTATAATTTTAATTTGAAAAAATAATATAAAAGCTTTTTGCCAGTTTTTGCTCCAATGGCTATTCGATTCAATGAGTAATAAGTGAGGGAGTAAATATAGGTATAATAATCTGTGCCTACTCAAAAAATTAAAAATCCTTTAGGGGGAAACCCCATTTCTTCTATTATTATAATGCAGTTTATTAGAGAAATGGGAAGGTCAAGTTTTAGTACTGATATCCTGAACTGTAAAGAGAGAGATGATGCTCTTCTTGAACAAACTTAGGGGCACCATTTCCAGTTGGCGTATCTGTACTCACAGTAATCACACATTTGTAAAGATGATAAAGTTGTCCAATGTGGTATGTCCACTTCTGATGTTTCAGCAGCTGACCTCACTTTTTAAAGTTTTTAAAAATTAATTAGTGTTTCAATCCATTATATTAAGAAGGGGTTATTATTAAACCCAGTACAACTCGTAATAGATTTTACAGAAATTACTGAGCTTGGCAGCCAAAAACAGTGACTGGGCTGAAGAGTGACCGAACTGAAGAGGGACATGCCACTCACACCTTAATGGAGGCGCACGTCTTGGCCGTGAGCCTGGCACCAGGGTGAGACACTAAGGTGCAGGAGAAAGATGACTGATTTGGAAGTAAACAGACTTCAATTCTGGTTGTTTTTCAACTGATTAGCTGTGTAGCTAGAAATATCTACACTTCTCTGCTTCTTGATTTCGTTTTTTTTAAAGATTTTATTTATTATTATTTTTTTAGAGAGAGGGAGAGAAACATCAATATGCAAGAGCTGAAACATTGATCAGTTGCCTGTTGCACACACCAACCAGGGACCTGGCCCACAACCCAGACATGTGCCCTTGACCTGGAATTGAACTGGTGACATTTTGCTTTACCGGATAATACCCTATGCACTGAGCCACACCAGTCAGGGCTGCTTCTTGATTTCTTTACCACACTAAGTCTGCTAAAATATACCAGCAAAGATTTTTCAGGATGTAGGTTAATTTGAAATTTTTATGGAAATGCAAGTACCTGGGAACATTGCAGCAATTTCAAAAAAGATAAATACAATGGGAGGAACAAGTCAAACTGCTGAGAAAGCAAACTAGCCAGCTGTAGTTATTCAAGACAGTGTGATACTGGAACAGAGTAGACAACTCAGAAAGAAAGCCACATAAACGCGGATAGCTGAATTTCAACAAAGATGAAAAAGTGATTCAGTGGAGAAAAGGCTGCCGTTACAAAAAATGGTGGAGCTAATGGACATCCATGGGCAAACATACATACATACACACACAGTAAATATCTGCACATCTTTATACAAATCTTAACTCAAAATTAGTCACAGACTTAAATGTAAAACTGTAAAACTTCCAGAAAAAAAAATCAGAGAACCTATCAGGCCCTAGGGCTAGGTGAGTGGTTTCATTCCCATTCAAAGGCTGGTCAACAAGGTGTTTGAAGGGTAATGAAGGACACGTGAGGCTCCAGAAGAGCCTGTAGCCCCATTTTGTTTATAGCAACAGTCGTGAACAGTGAATGGAGGAGGGAGCCCTGGGGTGATTGAGTGGCTCTCAAACTTTAGCATACATTGGATTCACAGGAGGACTTGTTGAAACACAGGTTTCTTCTCCCCGGCCCCAATTTCTGAAGGGTTCGGGAGGATGGCATTCAAGAATTTGCATTTCTAGCAAGTTCCCGTGTGATGACAATGCCCACACTGACGCTGCGGGTCTGGAGACCACACTTTGCAAACTACTGCCACAGAACATTTAAAAGCAGCAGTTTTAATGCTCCCAAGAATCGTCCCAGTAGAGTACATGAAATAAATTATTGAAGAACTTTCGGTATTTACATCTCTTATTTATACATTATTTTTCCTCTCAATATGTTGGCTGATAAAAATGTTATTTTTGGTTCTTCTTTGGTGTGGACTCAAGAGTATGTCATTGAGTTAATTTGCAAAGCCTCTGGTTGCACATCCGTCACATTCTCAGAAAATATTATCCCAGAAAAATCCATCAACAGAACACATAAGCCACTGCATGTACTACTGCACAATTGACATGCAAGAGAGTGAAAGAAACCAATAAAGTGCAAAAAGTGATCTATACCGAGGCCTCACAATGCATTAAAAAGTTAAATCCTATGATAGAATATGGAACTCCATTAGGGGTTCATTTTTATGGGTTTCTTTAATGGGTTTCTAAAATAGAAACGCTGTCCTAGGCAGAACATTGAAATGATAAGTTGCTCATGCTTTGGAGCCAAATGCCCCATTTTTTTCCAGTTTAGCTTTGCTACTTACTAACAGTCTTAATTTGGCTGAGACAACTAACACAAGCTCCACTTTCCCATATATAAAAAGAATTTAATAATGCCTAAATTGCAAAGGTTGTTAGCAGAATTAATACAAGCACATCTAAGGTCATTAGTCCATTGCCTGACACTTAAGGTCTGAATAAATATCTGTGTGGTAATGTTTAGAAAGATGGAGATGATTGTGATTATCAATAATCTTATGTGTTGATTATATTTTGGCATTTCCCTCCAAAACATGTTAAATAACAATTATAATAATTACCACTAGGTACCATTTCACTGAGCATTTATTATGTTCCGGTCTCTCTGAAAAGAACTTCCCTTTTTTCCTCTTTATATTAAGTCTTCACAACCAGTTTATTTTCGCTTGCTATCTGAGAAAAACTAAAGATTTTTTTTGAAGAATCTAACCTCCTCCTTAAGGTTACCTGGTTACTAGCTCCCTAAGGCTTCATAACAAAGTATCACAAGCTGGTTGGCTTGAGCCATACAACTTCCTTCTCTCACGGTTCTGGGCCTGGAATTCTGAAAGCAAGGTGTCAGCAGACTTGGTTAATTCTCAGAGCTGTGAGGGAAGGGTGCCTTCCAGGCTGCTGTCTTTGACTTTTAGATGGCAGCTCTTCCTTTGTCTCCCCAGTCACCTTCCCCCAATACATTTCTGCTTTTGTGTCCATCTTTCCCTTTTGGTGAAGGATGCCAGTCCTGTTGCAATAGAGCTCATCCTGAGGAGTTTATTGTAACTTGATTACCTCTGTAAAGATGCCATCTTCAAATAAGGACACAGTTTGAAGTACTAGGGGTTAGGACTTTACATATTTTGTATCAGGGGACAGAATGCACTCATAACAACCAGGTCATCAAGCTGAGATTTGAAACTCAGTGCTGTGGACTGAGTGTTTGTATCCCCCTAAAATTCCTACATCGAAGCCCTTGGTGGGTAAAGCCTCCATCATGGGGTTAGTGTCCTTCTCAGAAGAGGAAGAGACCAGAGCTCTTTTTCTTTCTGTCACCTGAAGAGTCAGTATAAAAGTGACCATTTGTAAACCAGGTACAGGGCTCTCACCAGACACTGAATCTGCTGGCATCTTGATCTTGGACTTGTCAGCCTCCAGAACTGTGAGAAATAAATGCTTGCTGTTTAAGCCACCTGTCCTGTGGTATTTTGTTATAGCAGCCAGTACCGACTGTGACAGGCAATACGCTGAATTGCCTTCTGCTACAGGACTTTAACGTGATAGGAATCTCACTGGCAGTGCTAGGCAGTCAAGTTTATTTGATGATCCTCACACCCAACAGACATGTTGCCTCTTCATTTACTGCCAACTCTTTTTATAAGATACATAAAACTTATGAGGAAACACAGATTTTGTCTTCATATTCCACTTGCTGGCAGGGTCCCTGCAACAAGTCATGTCCAGATCACTCTGTGGGAACTCCAAGGCTAAGGAGAAGTGGTATCTATGTGTTTATTTTAGAAATTCTTTAGTCCAAAGTCTAAATATTGAGTCTTGGTATAAGACAAAGCCAGTTACAAGTTTTATAAACTAGTTCTGTCTAGGAAATGAACCAAAGTGGAAGCTGAATGTAAGGCATGGAATGGTGCAAAGTCAATATGTGCCAGGCAATTAAAGAGAGTATTTTATGTAAGCAATTGCAGTTAATGAAGATTTACCTAAGGAAGAGGAAGGGCATGCAAAGTCTTATAAATATTGGAGAACAAAGGTTGCAGGCATTTCTGAACCTGCTGCTGTGTTTCCTAGGAGCACAATGCTGAGTCATGTCCAACGTTGACAGTTCTTTCTTTTTTTCAAGATGAACGAATATCATTCAACTCTGAACAACTCAGAGATAATCTTCATAAACCACTTGAGTGAGGCTAAGCAAGGCTTCACAAATAGTCTCTCAAGAATTGTTGTATTGTCCCAATAAAATGGCCTAAATCATCTTTTGAGAGGTGGTAGAAAAAGTCGATTCTTTTCGAGTCCTGAAGATCAGGCTCCTTAAAAGAGAGATACTTGACCTGGCTGGTGTAGCTCAGTGGATTGAGCGCGGGCCTGTGAAGCAAAGGTCGCAGGTTCGATTCCCAGTCAGGGCACATGCCTGGGTTGCAGGTCAGGCCCCCAGTGAGGGACACATGAGAGGCAACCACACATTGATGTTTCTCTCTCTCTCTCTATCTCCTTCCCATTCCCTCTCTCTAAAAATAAATAAAAAAATTTTAAAAAAGAGATACTTGAAAGGGAAATGTTAATATCAAATATTATGTTAAAGTAGGAAAGAAACAGGATTTGGACCCTGAGGGTGCCCGTCCAGTGAATTCCAAGAGATTAGTAGGGGAAATCCCTTGGGTGATGTAGCACCATAAATTGAGTTTCTTGAACACAGGATACCAGTGCTGTTGGTGGTGTTATCTAGTCTTTGTATCCCCATAGGAGAATGAATGCCCTGAGCTTCAGTTAGTGGCCCAAACAGTGACTTGTCTTTGGACAAATTCTACCTATGCATGATCTGCTACAGGGGGGAGTCCTTCAAAGCTCATTTATCAAGTAACTGAACTTCGGTTTGTAAGATTCTCAGACCTTGGAGAAAGGGACCAGCTGCAAGGCCACTGAGAATGCCAATAGTAATCCTGGCAATCGGCTTGTAGTTCTTAGTGATGTGGAGTCATGGAAAGGAAGAAACATTAGAAATGTTAGTTTGGAGGGTTGCAGCCACATATTGAAAGAAACCCGAAGAGTTGAAATTTTGGTAAGAATTGATAATTTAGTCATAGTAACAGAATCCAGTCCAATTTATAGGTAGGTACCCAAACTGGTTTTTCCACAGATGGGAAGTTGTTCAAATCTCTCCAGACAAGTCAGCATTTACATATTCATTAGTTACCTCCAATTTATAAATAGGTGCCAAAGAGTTCAAGGAAAACAAACAGGTCTGCAATCTGATAAACTGGAAGGGTGTGCTGTAGTTTTCTATAGAAACAAAAAATTCCTTTTTATAGTCACCTCTTTTTATCAAAGATATTCTCAAATAAAGGTCATCCTCGATCACAGAATTAGGCTGGTATCATCTGATTGGCTTGGTTGTTTACAAAGGTGCAGCAAGAATGATGATTTACTATATAGGGCTTCTTATGTTTGCTTTTCTGGAAGTTTTCATAAGGAATCTCAGATTGAAGTTCTACATGACTCTTGAATGCAGGAAGCTAAACCAAGAACTGACCAACAGGTATCACCAGTAGTATCTCCTAATTTGGGGAAAATCCTCTCTTCTGGAGTTCCCCCAAATATTTCATATTTCCTGTGCCTCTCGGAAAGTGACCTTCCATACTCACCTGTGAGGCTGGGAACCCAGAAGGCCAGGAATTAAACCAGTTTTCCCCTAAGAACTCTAAAAACATGGCTCAGTACACCAACCTTAGTTCCTTAAACATGTGCTCATATCTGATTGAGTACCATTCTCAAATAAACATGACTGTGGTTGCATACCTAATGTTTTCAACATGCTTGCTAAAAAGGAAGACAGATTCATATCGAAGCAAATGCAAATACCTATGAAAATAAGAGGACTGCAGTTTCTGAATTCTGTAAGCCAGGCAGGAAGAAAAAGATACCATTTACAAATGTTTTATTTCTCTTCATAAAAATCACACACTATTGAATCATTATGAGTCACAGATAGCTTAAGAGAAAGACAAACAGGTTCACTATGCCCAGAAAATAGGCCACAAACGTATCAGCAATATTCCAAAATCCATGGTCCTCCCCGCTTAGTTCATGCAGTTCTATGTGGTTCTTATTCTTCTCCATCGTGGTTTAGCAGTCTCATAAACACATCTCCTTCCCCTCTAGGGATCTGGAAATCCTGTCTCAGTCCACTGGTATGGTTTCCAGGTTGTTTCAGCAATGCCATCAGATGCTCTGCCCCCAGTCAAAAGTACTTGGCATAGCCCTTTTCTATGGGGCTCTGAGACAATTATGTGAGAGAAAATATGCCCTGGCCTGGAGCTGGTTTGCAAGAGCTTTCAGACATGCCCTGAAGTAAAGCAAAATCTGTCTATACATGACAAAAAACTTAAAATGACTGTGGTTAACTTATTACTGATAATTTTCCAAAGTCAAAGATCTGATGAGGGTTATTTATTAAAAGACTTCCCATTTGAAAATCACTGGCTTAGAAGATGTTAGTTTCAAATATAAGAAGTTGTGACCAAGTTAGTATTTGAAAAATATCTGAAACTGTGACTGATAACATTATATTGTTATTGTCTCCCATCAGGGGGATAAACACTGGGACTCAAATATAGAATTATAGGTAGCAGGGGCACTGATTCTCTAGAAATTTCCCATAATTCTCACACAATTTCTACAAAATTTTAAGTAATGACATATTACCCATTACGGATTTATTCTAGGAAAGACTAAGCATCACTTTGGATTTGATGACTCCCCTGGGATAGATGGATAGATCAATAGTAATCCATCAAATAAACCTAATTGGTTTTAGCCTCTCTCTGTTTACAAGGTGAAATAACTAATTCTTTGTGATTTCCGAGAACCCTTTGGGAAATAATCAAAGACAGTTTTAGATGCAAAAGCTAGCACTTCTCAGTCAGTTTTGGGAAGGAAAAATATCTCAAGTTGCCTGAAGGTTTTCACACCTGATTAAGATAAGATCATGAGTTCCCCGAGAAACAATATTTAGCTACCTGTTAACACAAGTAATAGTAAAGTATTTAAAAAGTAAATACAAATAGCAAGCAGCATGATTGTAAAGAACCTGAGCTTTTTCAAAAGTAAGAAGACTTTGTTTTCTTAAATAATCAAGGACATTATAAACTTAACTTAAAATAGGGAAATTTTTCTAAGACACAGAATCTTTGCGTTCCAGGCAGATTACTCAGTAAGTAAAGAAAAACCTTTACACTCTCTTGTTAAGACTAAATCAATAATCCAAGAAAAGTTTGTTTTTTTAATAAAGAGAAAAATTCTCCTTTCCATCAGTATAGTATTTGATACTAAAGCTTTTTTTAAAATTCCTATAAATGGATCAATTAAAACTTAGCCAACTTTCACTAAAGCAAATATAGTTCCTTTTTCACAAGCTTTCTACAACTGTCTGTATCCATTTAAGTTTTGTCCTATAAGTTAACAAATAGCCATTTTGGATAAAGTTACTCTTTTTTTTTTCTTAATGAAAACGCATATTGCAAATCTTATATACAGAGTTATATTACCCAGCCATAGTTAATTATAGCTGAGTCTCATTCCCATCTATTGAATATAATTTTAACTGTGATAACTTTTATTTCACAGAGGAAAAAAGCAGTTGGATAATTATGAACTGTCATACACCAGCACTTCATAGCAGACAGAGCTCATGAATATGCATCTCACAACTTTTAATAGCCATTCATATTCTTCGGAGTACAACTTGACAAAATGGCAAAGAGGAAAACATTTATTAATAGACCCAACTATATGTAGCCTCTGTAAACACATGCAAATAAAAGAGAGAATGTATATAAACTCAAAATTAGGCTTAAAAATTAATTTCAGTATTCTAATTTAGAAATGATCTAAATATACAACGAACATTTACTAATTAGCCCAACTTAGAATCAATCCCATATTAACTGAAGTGATTTAATGTCATTTTCCTTAATTTTTTGAAATTTTAGAAATAATCACTGTATGTAAATAATTATTTCTAAGCCACTTAC
This sequence comes from Artibeus jamaicensis, assembly GCF_021234435.1. NCBI lineage: Eukaryota > Metazoa > Chordata > Mammalia > Chiroptera > Phyllostomidae > Artibeus > Artibeus jamaicensis. The sequence continues at coordinate 12,700,555 of NW_026522056.1, read as the reverse complement.
AATAGTGCTTCTTTAAGAGTTTTTTTATAATATAACTTGGTAATGCTGTCCTGAGATATCGAAGTGTTACATACTGTCACACTGAGAGGTACAATCGTTTTTGAATTACAGACACATAGAAATGCAAGCAGAGACAGAAAGAGTTTAGTTTCAATTCTAAAATTTAAGCCATGGGTGAAGGGTAAACACAGAAAGAGAGAATTAGAATTAGGGAATTAGAAAAACACGGTCACAGGTCCATAGCAACGTGTTGCTCGCTTCCCTGTGAGTATGAATCCTAATTGATCTGCTTACTCAAAACAGACAAACAGAAGAGACCAAATTCTCTATCATTTTTCACCTAAGAGAGACAAGATCTTTATAAATCATCGATTTATTTATAGAGATCACCAAATGGTCAGATCACCAAACCAAAAAAAAGCAGCACCGGAAAGCAAGCAAGTACTCAAAAGTAATACAAATGAAGTCCTTGGCGTGCTACCTGTGGACAAGAGCTCCTATCACAGGACTAGTAATTGGTCTCATCATTAGGTGCTTGGACCAGGGGCAGAGCACTGTGCGCCCCAAGAGGACTAATTACTTTGCTGTAATGAACAAGGATCTGAATGCAAGAGCCAATTTATCCAAGTCGTGGCATCAAACTGTCAAGGAGATTATTTTTTGAAACTATTACAATAGAGAGGATATGGACCAATGATGAATGCCTTGATGAAACAGAAATGGGCCTGGAGTTTTAAAGAATTAAGTAAAAAAAGGAGTCATCTACAAGTCTTAGGGGAGTTACGAGGAAAGGTGGAGAGAGGTCTTATCTCTCTCTGTGAAGGCAGATGGATCCTTTGCAGTTAGTCATTTTTCGGAACACAAATAGCAAGAGAGATTTCTTTCTTTTGAATTTAAATAACCTTATTGATAGGTTATTACCAAAACATAGTACCCTTAGTACCAAAACATAATGTTAGCTGGCTTAGGCAACCTCTGCCAACTCAAAATTAACACCAATGTAATCAAAATACTGAAATACATCAGCTGTTTGGGAACACTGGAAAATTATCTACAAAACGTGGTTCACAAAAGTGTAAGATACATTGTGGTTCTTTGGTTTATTTTCCAGTGAATGTGTATCCATAACATAATGTAAAAATCAGGTACAGAGATGTAGACATTACTGTCACATAGGAATTACATTTAAATTTCAGATCTTTTTATATAAAGTAAAACTAGATACCTAGTGATTGGGGCATATTAATTTATTTTAATGTTTTTCTGGAAAACAAGTGATGTTCCAGAAAAAAAAGTCTTTAATACAAAATCCACTGCTTCAACTTAGTCCCACTGAGAAAAATTAGTTTTATTGTACCAGTGACTCAAATTGACATTATTCTGAAGGCTTGCATATTCGAAACTCCAGAGGTTTTTACTAAGGACTTTTTTTTTAAACTAGCATTGCTTTTCATTTGAAATTTTAAAATGAGGGTATACATCCACTAATAGCCAATACTGTGCTGACAGAAAGTCTTAAGTAAATATGCATCTTCATAATCACGAGGTTACCAAGATAGTGTTCAGGATTTTGTGACTATACGAAGATCCGCTGTGTTAAAAGTTGTAAATGGTTACTCAGGGCAGTGGGGCACCTGAATCCATCTCGGATGGCTGTAGAGCGATTTCATAATCACTGCTATATTCTGGCAGCACAGGGCTCAGGTAACTTTCAACACTTTCAGTGCCTTTTATCTTCTCTTTCTCACCCCTAACAACCCTCTCTGTGGAGGCTATGTGAAATTATGTTTACTATTCTGTTCTGTGGTTGATTCCATACAAAGAGTTGACATGAACTATCTACCTAAGTTCCTCTGCGTTTCAGTCATTTATCATGCAACATAATCCCAAGGAAGGTTTCAGACTCTTGTTCTGAGAAAGCAATGAGGTGAGACCTTTTGGAGACAATATAGCATTTGACTAGCGGCAAGGAAGACATCTCATGTAAGTGGATCACGAACTTTCGCCACTGAGATCCACAGGCCAAGGTGCCTTCTCCGTCACCTATATGTGTGTTTACGGAAGTCCAGGAGCACTCAGGTGATTTCTGTAACACAGAATTTTACCATATGTGACATGGTGATATTTTCTATCTGTTCTCTTTTCTTCTACTTTATTTTTTAAAGTTGGTAGTGACTCAGTAAAGTCAATTCCTGCAAATGCATTGCAAAACACAGTTTGGAGTACACTGGCTAGAATATTTTCCTAAATTACTTATTTTTAATAGTAAAAATAATGTAATGATCTTTAAAATTTTTTTACTACTATTATTTTGTGGGGATTCTAAAATACAAATATGTTGCCTTCCAGTTTTTTCCACATACTATGTGCCACATTCCCAAGCATATTTTTTAATAAATTAGCAGTTATAAGTAGTGTTTTCTTAAGTTTTTGTCTAAATGAATCTTATATTCCAACAGTGAAAAAATTGTCACACTTCTTTTATTGAAAAATACAGACTTTTCCATTATGTTATATTACATTATATTCTATTATAACATATACACACATTCCCAGAGAGATCCTACCAAGAAATGAAATTTTATTATACTTATTGATTATATGTTATAGTGTTAAAGTTTTCTTTTTTATGAGTGGTGAGAATAGCTAATTTAGTTTGTTTTATTTCAAAAACGAATTTGATAACTTGAAGCCAGTCTCCAACTTTTAGAAGGAGAATTTCCCTATCTTACGAAATCTGAAAGGCTAGAATAAGCTGGGCAACTCTGATTTCCACTCCTGCCTGCCCAGGAGGTGATGATTCACAGCTGGCCCCAACCACAGGCAGTGGCCCGGAGACCCTTATCTGGAAGGACCAACATCCGTGACTCGGACACCGGGTCTCTTGTCTCACTTCTGAAAGTGATTTGAAAATTAATAGCAAGCTCTGAAATCTACTATATAAGAAATAGTAATATTTAGGGTCATTTAAAAGAAAGATTAGTTTAATGAATTTTGGCAACCTGCTTCAGGCAGAAAGCCACGACCATGTGTTAAGTATAACCATATTTTGTGCAGTATGTGATTCAAAAGAATGATTTAATAGCGCTAGCACAAGAAGTGTTGAAAACCCTTGTCCAGTGTATGCTTTCCAATACAGGACACATATAAACAGAATGAGAAATTCAAGAATCAAACTGATGACTGTGTCGAGGTCTGAGAAACTTCATTTTAAGACACACGGCCAAGTTTTTAGCTTCATTTACGTACACTTGCCTCCTACGGTTTTCCTTGGACATTTATGCTTGAAGGCAAGGGGAGGATTTGACTTTGTCTGTTTGTCTCTCATCTCTTCTCCATGCCCATTCTGAAATAACATTGGGGGCATTAAACTGTTTTATCCTCCTGCAAGAAATAACAATGATAGTGGCTAATGCTTATATTGTACTTATTCTATCCCAGGGACCATTCTTTACACTTCACATCTATAAACTTCTGTAATCCTCACCATCCCATGAGATAAATGCTATTATCCCCATTTCACAGCTGAGAAAACTGAACACTGGCAGGAAAAAAGCTGAGATCGCACAACCAGCAAGTTGTGGAGCTCACAGTCAAAGCCTGGCCATCGGGTTCTGAAGCCCAGCGTCTGGCCAACTATGTTCTCCTACCTGTTTAGAGAGGGAAGTGTACCGTGGACACTATTAGTGTCCAAGCGCAGGTGTAGTATGAAATGCAAGTTCATACTACTAATGCAGTTTCATACTACTAATAGCTTCGTAGTTCCCCATAAGAGACCTGGGATTATTTGGCTCTGGGTTACAGATTTGCCAGATCCCAGCGGTCCCTCTCCCAAACCCAAATATGGGTAATGCAGACACGCTGACCACCAAATGACCAAAACGAAATAAGTTTGAGTTTTTGCTGCTATAAAAAGAGACACAGAATTATCCCCTTCAAAATGCATGCACACGAACATATAAGACTTAGAAAAAAAATCAGTGTAGGACTACCAATAGGGACATTAGGGAGATGTAAATAAAGAAGGTAAATGAATTGAACTTCTCTTTTCCTCAAACTCTCATTTCTATCAAATGCAAAAGCCTGTGGGTTTTACTTTTTTCCCATTTATATAATAACATTCCAAAGTACTTATGTGGACTTTTATGAGGGTTTTTTTTTTCATGTATCTCTTCTTCCCTCACCAGCTTCTTATAATCAGCTTTATGCACTTCTCTTTCTTTTCCTTCTATTTTTTAGTTCTGGGCCTTGGCTGCCAATTGAATCGTGATCTGGGTAATTAGATGGTTGGTGAGCTGCAAACATGTTGTAACCCATGTCATACTCCTGTGTACGTCTCTGCCCTGACTTGATAAAATGAGTGATACTGGGCCACCATTGTCATCCACACCCCCAGACTTGGGTGTGGAACCTCCAATTGCCTGAACTTGTTCTGATGGAAACAGCGTTGCTGAAACACCTTGCTGTCCTCCCCATGCTCATTTTCTTATGAAAGGTGCATCGGGACAGGGACTCACAATGGAGAAGCATGGGGTGGGAAGGAGGAAATTTCTTTGAGGCAGAATTCCTCGGGGAAAACTGAAGGCAGCAGCCTAATTTTGAAACCATGAGTAGTAACGGAAGTTTATTTCACTAACTTAAATAGTCATGGACAAAATATGCAGCTTGGGAGAAAGTACCTGCCTGTGCCAATAATTCCACGCTTTACCTCCTAACAGAAGCAGCCCAGAAAACAAAGATACCAAGTGTCTTAGTTCTCAGTTCCTTCATTGCTGATGCTCCATTTTTATCTTGTGCCCAGTCCTTCTTTTATAAATGCGCTGTAGATGAGTCCCTCTTAATTTCTGCAGTTAATTTGCCTTGACCTTAAGTGCCTACTTAACTCCAGTGTCTTTCTCAACAATCCTCAGGTCTTAGTCCCAGGTCCTGCCAGAGCCCTGCCCCACACCTTTGGCTAAGTGCCAAAACCATCCAACCATTTGGTACTGCACACTGTAGAACAGTCAGCAAAGGGAAATCTTTTGAAGCATCAGCATAATCTTCTGTGATTCAGGGTAGCTTTCCATGGCCTCCAGCACCTTCCCGGGCTGGGCTCTCCCAGGCACTGCTTACCCTGGGGCTCTCCTTGATCTTTTTGTCCCTCCTGACCTCCCTTTCCTTTCTTCTTTCTGCCTTCTCCATTGTCACTTACAATTCAGGTATGGAGGAAAGAACCGTAATGCTATTGGCCACCTTCATAAGCCAGAAAATGGAAATAACACATCAATAGTTTTTCACTTGGATGTCATTTTAAGAAACTATTTATTTTAGAATGATCTCAGACTTGCATTAAAGTTGCAAAGGAAGTATTGAGTTTGGCATATTCTTCACCCAACTTCCTCTAATGTTAAAAATCTGCATAAGCATGGTACATTTGTTAAACTAGGAAATCAATATTGGCATAATACTAGTAACTGAACCTCAGGCTTTATTTGAATTTCACCAGTTTTTCCACTGTTGTCCTTTTGCTCTTCTGGATTTAGTTCAGGACAGTGTGTTGCATTGCTATGTGGTGGTTTGAAATGGTGATAAAAGCAAGAACTGGACCTGTGCTCCTATTGCGGTGTGTGTATGTGTGGCTTTAGCTATCTAATACTGTGAATGGAAGTGCTATTAATTCAACATGGAGATTTTTCTTCCTAGACTTTTAAGGTAGACACTACTGACAAATTAGTCAGGGGTTGTATTATCACAGAATGTTAAGTGTCTTTAAGCTTTTACTTTTCAACTCTGACTACACACCAGCTTTATCTCAGGAATTTATAAAATACACACATTTGCTTCCCGCCCAAGATTTATTGAACAAGGATCTCTAGTGAGGACCAAAATCTCTGCTTTTATGGATTCGTCAAGGCCAGAAAAGATTACCTTAGACATTTCCATTTCAGAAGCTAAAGCAGACTCCCAATTTTATATTGCCTAATTTGGGACATATGTCTGAGTGTAAATATATACACGTAATAATTCGTGATGACTATTAAATGTTTTTCAATAGCTTTCCCTTGCAGAATATTATTCTTGCACAATAATATTCCCTTGCCATTATCATTAAGCCTGTCTTACAAAATGGGCTTCATGCCCCTTAGTCTGCACTGCCCTCCACCATGCTCACATACAGTGTCTTCCTTGGATCCACATGGCCTTGAGGTCCAGCTCTAGCTCTGCTGCCTACAGACTTGAGAAAGTTACCTAACTTCTCTGTAATTGTTCTCTCTGTATAACAGAGGAGACTTATTATTACTCACATGCAAGATCGCTGTGAGCATAAACCACCTGACACATGGAAGGCTTAGAACACAGTATTGTTTAACAAATACTGGTAACTCTGCAAACCTATAGCCCCTGGGAAACGAGAAGATTTCTCACAATCACAACATGGGTAAGACACCATATTAAATTCTGTGTCTGTCTTTGTTTCTTATATGATGAGGACTGCCTCCTATGAGGAATTTCCAACACAACCTCCAATTAAATAGTCCTTTATGTATAATAAATGCAGAGAAAATCTGATTTATTTGCATTTAGAAAGAAAGGACTCCCCCAAAATGCTGAAGTTGTAAAAATAAGTGTCAAAAGTAGAATTTATCAAGGTTTTCCATGAATTACTAGCAGTTTTGTAGCCGATTGAAGATTTTTCTTGACCTGTAAACACTTCTTTTTTTATCTCTTCTACAAGGCATGTTTCCTTCCGAAAATGCATGTAGGTATTTTTAATTCACTCTGTAAAATGACAATAAATGTTATCAAATATTTATGTACACTTATAAGCCCTTGATTATAAAGCCCATTCTAAAGTATGTTGCCTAAGTATCCCAGAAACAACTTTGAAACATGAAAAAATATATATATTTTTGATGCTAGAGTAGAGGTTCTAAATGAGACTTTCCTACTTGGTAATAAGTTGTTTTGTTTAGGTGTTGTTTTTTCTTCTAATCTGATAAATTTCCTTCTATAAAAAAGTTTAGAATATGCATGAATAGGTTGAAAAAATATCCAAATAATATGCTAGCAAAATCCTTCAGATGCCAAAACATGAGACAGTTTGCCAAGCTAAGAGACCCTTGGCATTTTCAGCAGGCCTCTCTCTAGCCCCTTCTCTTCACCTAGTCCCATATGAAAGAACATCAAGCTGTACCTGACACTGCCTCCCCTGGGCCACTTGTTAATTGGTCCTGTTAATTAGCTACTTAACAAAGGAAACATCACAAGAGTAGAATTACTTAACTGTTTTGTTTATAAATATATTCTAAGTGTCCAGATCAGCACACAGTAGGTTTTCAGTAAATATGTGTTGAATTAATAAAGGAATGTATGAATCTTTCCCACTAAGATCAGGAACAAGACAAGGTTGTCCACTTTCACCACTTCTACTCAACATAGTATTGGAAGTCCTGGCCACAGCAATCAGACAAGAAAAGGAAATAAAAAGCATCCAAATTAGAGAAGAGGAAATAAAACTGTCATTTTTTGCAGATGACATGATAGTATACATAGAAAATCCTATAGACTCCAAAAAAAAAAACAACTGCTCAACCTAATAAATTAATTTGGCGAAATAGCAGGATACAAAGTCAATATTCATAAATCAAAGGCGTTTTTGTATACCAACAATGGAACATCAGAAGCATAAATCAGTAAAAAAATCGCATTTGATATAACAAGAAAAGTAAAATACCTGGGAATAAACCAAACCAAGGAGGTAAAAAACCTGTACTCAGAAAACTACACAACATTGAAGAAAGAAATACAGGAAGACACAAACAAATAGAAACATATACCATGTTCATGGATCAGAAGAATTAACATCATCAAAATATCCATACTACCCAAATTTACAGATTCAACACAATACCTATTAAAGTACCAATGGCATATTTCACAGATATAGAACAAACACTTCAAAAATTTATATGGAGCCATTAATGACCCTGAATAGCTATAGCAATTTTAAGAAAGAAGAGCAAAGTAGGAGGGATCACAGTACCTGATATAAAACTGTATTACAAGGCCACTGTAATCAAAACAGCCTGGTACTGGCATAAGAACAGGCACATAGACCTATGGAACAGAACAGAGAGCCCTGAAATAAACCCAAGTCTCTATGGTCAACTAATATTCAACAAAGTGGGCAGCAGCATAAAATGGAGCAAAAATAGCCTCTTTAACAAATGGTGTTTGGAGATCTAGACAGCTACATGCAAAAAAAATGAAGCTCAATCACCCAGTTACACCATACACAAAAATAAATTCAAGGTGGATATAAGATTTAAATGTAAGTCATGACACCATTAAAGTCCTAGAGGAGAACATAAGCAGGGAAATCTCAGATATTCCACGCAGCAGTATTTTCACCGATATGTCCCCTAGAGCAAGGGACATAAGGGAAAGAATAAACAAATGAGATATCATCAAAATAAAAAGCTTCTGCATGGCTAAAGAAAACAGCATTAAATTAAAAAGACAACCAAACATATGGGAAAACATATTTGCCAATGATACCTCAGGCAAGGGTTTGATCTCCAAAATACATAAAGAACTCACAAGACTCCACTCTAAGCAGACAAGCAACCCAATTTAAAAAATGGGCAGAGGACTTGAACAGACACTACTCTGAGGAGGACATACAGAACATCCAGAGACATATGAAAAGATGGTCAATATCACTAGCTATCAGAGAGATGCAAATTAAAACCACAGTGAGATATCACTTTACACCATTGAGAATGGCCATTATAAACAAAGCAACAAATAAGTGTTGGAGAGGTTGTGGAGAAAAAGGTACCTTTGTGCAGTGTTAATGGGATTGCAGACTGGTGCATCCACAATTGAAAACAGTATGAAATTTCCTCAGAAAACTAAAAATAGATCTGCCTTTTGACTCAGTAATTTCACTGCTAGGATTATATCCCAAGAACCCTGAATCACCAATCCAAGAGAACCTATGTACCCCGATGTTCATAGCAGCACAATTTACAATAGCCAAGTGCTAGAAGCAACCTAAGTGTTCATCAGTAAATGAATGGATCAAAAACCTATGGTACATTTACACAATGGAATTCTATGCAGCAGAAAGAAAGAAAAAGGAAAGAAAGAAAGAAAGAAAGAGAGAGAGAAAGAAAGAGAAAGAGAGAGAGAGAGAAAGAGCTCCTACCTTTTGCATCAGTATGGATGGACCTGGAGAGCATTATGCTAAGTGAAATAAGCCAGGCAGTGAAGGGCAAATACAATATGATCTTACCTTTAACAGGAGCCTAATCAACAAAATGAACAAGGAAGCAAAGTATAACCAAAGACACTGAAATTGAGAACAGCCTGACAGTGACCAGAGGGGAGAGAGGAGGGAATTACAGGGGAAAAGGGTGAAGGGTTTGCAGGAACAAGTATAAAGGACACATGGACAACAAAAAGGTGAGGTGGAAACAGGGGAGGGAGGTGGGGGGGAAGGCAGAAAACTGTACTTGAACAACAATAAAAAATGTTTTTAAAAAGTGAAAAAATATAACAGTTTCATATAAAAAAAGGAATGCATGAGTGACACTGTACTCTATATTGTAAATACATCATTCATTGCTATAATCTTTATGGCATCCCTATCCTGTGGCATGAAGATAGTAAGTATTGTTACTATCTTCATGTCACAGACAATAATCTGAGTTGATGAGAAAACTACCCAAGGTCACACAGCTGGTAAACAGGTGGCAGTTATCTCACAGCTGTGCATCACACATCCCGGAACACAGCCATCCTGTTGGGCATTCTGGGGATGCGCACCCACACCCAGGGTATGTTCAAGAAGGTTTGGGGCACTGAGAGAACATAGGAAAAGAAATGATGGTAGAATTTCATACTCGCCACGGGAGCCCCATGCCCTGCTACCACTGTAGAACTCACATTTCTTACCCTTTTTTCCTCCTTGCCTTACCTTGTCTTCCTCATCAACCATTTTCCTAGGGCTTTCATATCAAATGACTAGTCATTAATGGAAAGATATCCTTGAAATCATTTATCTGTTTATAATTTCTATTTGCTGAATATAGATGAACTTTTTCCCATCTATTTCTTCATTTACCCACCGACACAACCCTGCTGCTTCAGAATCTGCCTGAGATTCTCCTGGGTGGGCTGATGTAAATCCCTGCCCTGTCAAACTCTCCAAGCAACCCTTCCTTGATTCATCATCAGTCTAGAAATCTAAACCAACACTGAAGAGTAGGGGCCTGAAAGATTTATTTCAACTTTCAAACCTCCTCCCTGGTGTTCTAGGGCTGTGTCAACATAGGCAGAGAGAAGTGGAGAGCCAAGGGTATTTAAGAATCTTGTAATATTAGTGTGGAGGAGGACTTAGAGATTTTTTAACCACACCCCCTCATTTTACACATAAGAAAGTGGAATATAAAGCCAATACTGGTCTGCCTGTTACCTGTCATTCAGACAATATGGACTATACCAGAGAAAAGAATTTTGTGGATAATAAAGATTCCTTTTCTATTTTACAAGGTTGGCATCTTTTACTAATTACTATCTTTCCAAAATTAACACAACCACAGAATAACTCCTGTGCTATTTCAAATTTGTCTGATCAATGTTATTCAGTTCCATTCAGTGATCATTATTAGTTTACATTTTTTTAAATACTCCTTCTTAGTTCGCAGTTGACTGAGTGACCAGCTGAATTCATTTAAAGTAACAGAGTGAATGCATTTGATGTAACTAACTGAATTCATTTCATGGAAAGGGAGTTAAAAAAGAAAAAGGAAAAGCACATTACAGCCAGAGGTAAGAAAAGCACACAAAAACCTCTGACCTGAAACCGTGGTGGGAGGCTGACATGCAAGTCAAGCTTTCTAGTAAGCAGAGAAAAGAGAGAAAATCCGATTAACTCCAAAATTCATAGTTGCTGCGAAACATACCTGTTTGTTCTACGCAGTCAAGACTGCACATCCTTCCCTGATGAAAAGATCTAAAGAATGTTTTTATTTGGCTAATCAGAGTCAACAATTTGTAATGCACTGTGGTAAAACTGAAAACATAAGCTGGATGCTCTTGTCACAGGACTTAAATGTACTTGGGAAAGACATAAAAAAACAAGGAGTGATAGGAATGAGGACAAAATGAGTCCTTTAGTAGTGGTTCCAAAACAATATTATAAGATTACAGAAAAAGGGATGGGTTCTCAATGGTGGGTTTGAAAAGACTTGGTGAAGGATGTGGCATATGAATAGGACCTTGAAAGCTGCCTAGACTGCAAAGAAAAAAGTTAGGAAGAATATGGGATAAAAGAATTCATTGATCAGTGGCGCAAACCCTTCTGCTAACAGATTGTTGAAAAAGTGTACTGTCTGTACTACTATGTGACAAAGACATATTTCCTCCCTCTGTCTGTAAGAATTGCCACCAATGAACATGAACTAATCTGTGTGATACTTATCAAAGCCAAGTTTAGTCATTTCAGTGATCTTTTCATATGAAAAGTGAAGTACTGTTAAAATGTCTCAGCATAAAGAAAACACTATCTCCTCTGTATAAGCCTAAACTTTTGGAAGGAAATTCTGAACAATGTGTAAATGATAGTTTCACAAAGACGTGGCATGTACTGCTGTGTGGAAGTAGGAAGGATCCTTGGGTTTTGACTTGAAAACCTTCTTATGAAATATGAAACTATCACCCTAAAGAATTAGTCCCACTCATGAGGCGGGAAAGGGTGTTTACTCTGGGGAAGTGATGTTTCTTCCTTGTCCTGGAGGTACCGTATATTCTTGTAGAAGTCCTTTACTAAGCAAGGTCTGAGAAGAGAGAAGAGTATCAAACAGGTTAGTCCCACTTTGTCTTAGGACAAAGCCCCTGATGATTTATCCTTACTTTTGATTCTCCCAAAATATCTGTGTGTAGTTTGGCTTATTTAAGGAAGATGAATTCCCTAGTTTAGGGAGAGGAGCATTGAAGGAGGGCCATTGAAAGCACTGTCAGCCTGAGTAGTTAAAAATTAGTAAGAATCCTCAAGATTAAGTACTATCTAAGCAGTACAAAAATAGTAGTTTTGTAGCTTAATAATTTGTGTAAAAAACCAAGTATAGCTATAGATCTGAAGACCATCAAAGTGTGACAATCTAGCCCCAAATTAGGGGGAGAATGGTTATTCTGAAAAAGAAATCTTTCCCAACAATATGCAGTGTGATATAAAAGGTGTCCCAGAGGGGGTCTGTGAAACACATTTTGGGATTCCAGTTAAAAGAGGAATGAGGTGTGAGCACGGCTGTGAAAGCCCAAGGTCCACCGCTCTTTGGAGAAGTGGGCCATTTAATTCGACCGAAGGTAACACGGTTGAAACAATAACCCTTCACCCTTGGCTTGGATGTAGTTGTGCCCTTCAAAACGAGCTCTCATTTATCAAATGCAAAGCAGGGACTGATCTTTTCTTAGAGGAACGCAGGATGTGGAACATGATTAAGAATAAAAACGATCCTTCCTTTGAGTGTAGAAAAAAGAGGTAGTCCAAACTTCCTGCGCTAGGTGAAGGCCAAGTGCAACTTTCATGGCATCCAGTGCTGTTGATATAAGGGCTCAAGAAGGCACATTGTGACCCTTTCTGTTTTGTGTTCTGTTTGGCTTTTGTTTATGGATAATTTAGATAACTTTAGTTCTAGGCGTTTTTCCCTAATTCCCTACAATAGGGCTGTTTTTCTCCTCATTGTGTCACAGTTCTCTTTATGCAACAATTTCACAGGAAAACACACAGCATATTCCTGAGGAATTTGTGGGGGACAGTTCAAGGTCATTGCTTACTGTAGTGGACAGACTCTGAAAATGTTCCTGTGATCCCTGACCCCCAGTGTTCACTCTCTCGTGTGATGCCCTCCCCTTGAAGGGGAGGAAGGTCTTTGAGTGGTTTCTTACTAAGAGAACACAGCCAGGTTGAGCAGACATATGTGATTGCCTGATTGTATTACATTGGAGCGCAATGCCTTTCTGGCTGGAGTCTCCTTTCTTTGCTGGATCTGAGGAAACAATTGACGATGTTGGAGAACCCACATGACTGGGAACTACAAATGAACTCATTAACAGAGGGCAACCTCCAGCTGAGATCCAAAAAAGCAGTGAATTCTGTCAACAATATGAATGACCTTGAAAGAACAGCCTCCCCGCAATGAGCCTCAAATGAGACTGCAGACCTAACCAACACCCTGACTGCAGCCTTGTGCGACCCTGAGCTAAGGGCCCAGTTAAATTGTGCCCAGACTCCTAACGGTAAACAGCTACTATTTGTCCTGGAAGATGGATTTGTTTCCCATGGGCAATGTGTGGATAGTGATGATTTATGCTGAGTTGCTTTATTCTTTTATTAGATCAGCTCCATAATTCTCTCCTTTTGTGTGTGTGTATGTATATGTGGGTACATGGGTACATGTATGTGTGCATGTGTATATGTGTGTAGTTAAGTTTAAACATGGTGCAGGGGATGGTTTAAAAGGTTTTTAGGAAACAACCTATAGGTAGTTCCTTACAGGTCTACTTTCAACACTCTTTCAGGGCTTCCCAACGCACTTGCTTCTGCACTGTCTCCTCACATTCTGCCTTGGATTTTAGTTTGTAGTAGTAGGGCTCAGTCATCCATCCAGCAAGTCTCCTGAGGCCTGTGATTTGACCAGCTTTGTACTATGCCTTAAAGTCTTCAAGCCAAGGAGGAGGAAGACACTGCTCGCCCCCTACGCCATGGCAGCTTTAGAATGTCACATCAAGGACAGGTCTAGACTGCCTGTTTGAGGACACTGTCTGCAAGACTTGGACAGACTTAGCCCACAGAACCCCATTCATTATCCAACTTACTTGAGAGACTTAAAAAATTCATGTATTAATTTATCCTTTCTTCCCTTCCTCCCCATTTCCCATCCTCCTTCCCCTTATTCTCTTCTTTCCTTTCTCCCGTATTTATTAAATGTGCCTATATTAGCATAGCATCACAGACACTATCTTTTAAATCCTTTGCCAAATCCTTCTTTTGTCTCATAAATATCTCATCAAAAAGTATAATTGGCTCTGTGCTAGTGATAGAACAGTTATGAGATTTTAGCAATCAGGGCTCAACGCTCCACGTACTATTCCTAAAGTGTGTGTGAACACCTGAGAAACAGGAGCACACTTTGTGACATCCTGCCAGCGCTGCCTCTCAGTGGCTGCTTTCCCAGAGGCGACACTTTGATCTGCTGTAGTCTCACCTGGTGTCTCGCTGCAGCACAGAGCGGCTGGGTCCATGGGGCACAAGGATGGCTTCTCTAAGCTGCCCTGGGCCTGCTCTGTACCTTCTAGAGCCTGGGCCTGCTGGGACTGAGTCCTCTGCCACAGGAATGTCTATGCCAGGTGCCTTGGGAAGGAAGAAGCCAGACTAAGTGTATGAAGTGAACTCTAGTAGCAGAAGCAAGATAGTTCACTTTGTGGGATCACAATGCCATACATACTCAGCCATGCCAGTGGGAAGTGAAAGAAGGCAATTTCCTGTCAAGACATCCAGTCAGACATTGACTCATTAATTCAAGCAGATAAGCAGAAAACAAGTGTTTGTTGAGTTCCTCTTATTATTTCTCTTATTCACAATGAAGTTTTTAAGAACAGAATGAATGTTTTTGCGTGAGGAGCAACATCCTGACCGTTGCTTCAGTAGCGTCTGAATCAAAGGTCATTATGGTGTAATTTATATCCCGAGTGCTTGTTCTTCTATCTTGCACAAATTATTAACATTTGGGGCCTATAAAGAAATATAACATCTGTTTTTCATACATACATATACACACACACAACAATCTGGAAATATTTTATGAATACTCATATTAAACAAAAAATCCATCATTATGTTAAATGCCACTATGGTTCTGAACATTTGAATGTACTATGGAGGCATCACAGTAAAAGAAAGACAAGGGTGTATGTAAATAGGAATGCTAACTGGTCTGCTTCGTGTGCCCAGTGAATTTAAGTTAATTAGATATGTTATTAAATTTATCTATTAATAAATAGATAGTAGTGTAGAGTAGAGTAGTGTAGAGTAGAGTAGTGTAGTGTAGAGTCGGGAAGGACCTGAAGTAAGGAAAACAGCTGTGTAAGCCAATAGGAAGGGCCATCCCAGGCTCTGAGCAGGATGCTATAGGGTTGTGGATTATAGGGGGTACAGCAGTGTCATCGTAGGTTCCTAGTTTAGGTATTTAATTTGCAACTTCTCATTCTTCTATCCCAAGTTTCTTTTACTTCCTTACAGTGAAATAAAAATAAATAAGCTATTTGAAATCAGGATATAACCATATGAGAGGATAATACAAATCTACACAGATACTTGTGAGACAAAAGTAGGAAAATAGAAAATTTCATCTTCAAAAAGTAGGCATTGTTTGAAAACATCTTTTAATAATTGCTACAGAGTGCTGTTTCTACCTGTCACCTTGAAATGCCCACTACTGTTTCTTTTGGATTAACAATTTCAACACCAAGGTCCAAGTTCACTTTGGTCTTTAGCAATGGGCTAGAGCTGACTTGTCCTGCCTCATAAAGCCAATTACGTTTCTCTTCCTAATGCACATTCTGTGGCATCCTGTTGGCAGCTAAAAATTGGTCATGTTGGGAGCAATTACACCACAAAAATTGGAAAATTCTAGAAATCGAGCCACAAATGTGTTTTTTCCCTTTTGCCTTTCCTTTTCAAAATTTGTAATCCCATTGTTAAACATTTATCAAGCCAATCTAGTTTCTTGTCAAAAATATTCTATTTCTCCTTACCGCTTTCTATTTTTTTTCCTTCTATCCTTCTTCTGGTACTTCTAAATTAAAGCTAATCACAGGTCTTTGTGTTTGGGGGCAAGAACAGTCGTGGCAAAGAATAAAATAGATGAAATATGTTCGGGGGCTTCTTTTTTCCTCAATATTTTCCCTTTCACTCTCTCTCACCCCAGAATCTTACTTTATCTCTTTTCCCTGCCACAACCCTGGGTCTTCCTAAGTCAGAGAAATTTCCAGAAACAGTGTGAAAATATTTGCCATAGACTGAAATATTCTTCTCAAAATTTAGTCAGAAAAATAGAGCTAAGGAGAAAGAAGAGATTTCAGTTTTACATAAACTCTGTCTGGTTAGGAGTAGCTTCATGGAGCATTTCCGAACATGATTAACAATTAATTAATTAAGCATGATTTAAGAAATGGAAGTGTGAAAACTGAGGGCGTGACCCAATGATATGCAGATTCATAGATGAGCGGCAGATGTGGAAGGGACTGGACACTAACCACAACTGAAATCCTCAAAATGAGATATATTATTTATCGTAAGGAAACACTCCTTTTGCTCCCATGTAAAATTTTCCATTTTTGTTTATTGCCTGTCTTTCATTCTTTTGTTGCAATGTGGACAGATGGTCCTTAATTGGCTGGGATTTCACACTGGTGGGGATCTGTGGTCCAGTCTGCAAACCCCCAGACCTGTGGTGTGTTGCTCAGGTTCAGATACGTCTACACCATGGATCTTTGAATGGACTTACCTTTGGGTCTGCTCCTGAGAACTCAGGGCCAGTCTGGCTTTAATTGGTCAGCACAAGTCTCTCTACGTGTGCTGTGGTCTACGTTCATGCTTCTGGGGTCAGAGGCATTTCCTGGGACCGACGCAAGTGCTAGGAGTGTGAGACAGGGCCTCACATGCATCCTCCAAACAGGATCTCTGCACACAGCTTGGCCTCCTTCCAGAAAACTAACTGGGCACAGAGGCAGTCCAGGCAATGGCGTTGTTTAAAGCACTGATGAAAAAGGCCTTTTTTATTTTCCCCATCAGCCTTCCTTGGTGAGTAAACATCAGCTGCTCATTTATTCATTCATTCATTTCTTCACTCAGGATAGAGACTTGCCTTTTCAAGCTTCTACTATTAAACTTTAATTTTCCTAGAATAAGTGCCTATAAACTAAATACTAGCCGGTAATGTCTTTGTTAGGATTGGTTACCTCGGCCAGTCCCAGGAAGCGGGATCCCAGGACAGTGGTGAATGACAGGTACAGTTCCATGCCAGGTGGGTGTGAGGAGAGAGCTGAGGGGACACTTCGTCTAGAAGTGGACAGACCGGAGGGGGGCTGGGCTGCCGGAGGCAAGGGGCTCAGAGGAGGGGCCCTGAGAGTTCCCCGAAGGCAGACTCCTACCTCATAAACTAGCCTGTAACTCACTCTGCCTTTGTGCCCCAAGGGGTCATACATGATTGAGCAAATTGTCAGTATACCTTTTGGACTGTGTTTCAAAGGCTAATTCTCTTATCTTAGAGATCTGTACCCAAATATTACTGGTTCCCAATAAAAATAAATCAGCGTTCCCTTCATCCAAACTAGAAACACCTATTGGGATTTTTATCAAATTATTTGATCAGAGAAATGGTTGATAAGCACACTTTCAACCACAAGGAAGCATATTTCTTAAAGTTCAGAGGGCCGGAGAGTCGCATTTGGATTGACAAAATAATGAACCTGTTGAGAGCATCCAGAATTAGTTGGCTGAATTTGCGTTCATTTCTCCATCCATTTGCCAAGGTCAGAAGAGAAGATGCGCAGAGGCAGAACGATGAGCCCTTTGATTAGCGTGTTATCAGCCTGGTCGTGGCTGGGTTCCACCCTCATTTATTCACGCGCACGCCCTTCGCTATGGGCTGCATATGTGCTCTGTGGTCGTGGGCAGGTTTAGGTTTGTTTTTCTTTCTGTCTTTTCTAGTCTAAAAACTCATCATTTCAAGTTTTTGGAAGCAATTTAGAAATGCTATGAGATTCCCAGCCCCCTTCCATCTTTTGGAATACTTGCAGTTATTTTTTCTGGCACAGATACAACTTTAAAAAAAGAATACAAATGCCAGGATATCTTCCGAAGAGAGACAGAAAGGTACCGCTGACTTGACTCGTAAACCAACGTGACTTGTTTATTCTTACCTGCTGTTACCAGAAAAGTTATTTAGTATATTACTTTTTAAAGTGGAAGGCAGAATTTTGGGAGGGAGGACTGCACTGGGGACCAGAACTGAAGAGCAGTGTTGTATAATTGCAAAGAAGGGTTGCTTTTGTTTGGGCGGTGGGTAATTAAAGCAAGGTTTGAGAGACTGAAGGATCAGGTGGTACCTTTGAGTCACTGGCTACATTGTTTGAAAACAGTATCTTGAGATGAAATGTAAATGGATTTTAAATTCCTAATCATTGCAGTTTATTCCTAAAAAAAATTGGTGATTATGAGAACATTGCTTTTTAAAATAGTTTGGGAACCTGAAATGGGAAAATAAGGAACTTCAAAAACATGCTTTTTAGAGTTCCAGAATCATGTTGGATTTCTTGGGTAATAAGCTTATTTACATTGGCGCTTTTGTAGCTCATGAAAAGTAACCCATGGTTTACATCCAAAGTCGTCTCCTGTCCACAGAACACTTCCCAGTGCTCACTGATAGTTCTGTGTGAAAAATTAAGCATTGCTTCTTTGAAACTGAGAAAATTAGTGTATTTGAATTCTTTTTTTTTTATTTTTACAAATATCCCTTACAATTGAACACCAAATGTCTACGATTTGTTTATATAATTAAAAAAATGGGGGAGTCAGGGGAATGAATCCCAAGCAGGACACCTGAATAAAGACCATGACAATGGGTCACGGGAGAGTCCCTCTGTGCTTCAGTAACTAAGACAGGCCCGGGGTTCGACAGCACCGTGCTCAGTGCCACACTATGCTGCACTCTGTGTCTCTGCCCCACTTCCCCTCGGAGTTGCGCGTTCCTCCACACAGCCATGCTTTGCATGAAGTCTTCATTTCCGTTGAGCGTTTAGGGTGAGTGCGGGTGGGTAAGAGAAGGTGTTCTTCACTTTAGTGGTTTTCCAGGCTACTTGCCTTCAGAAGACCCAGGAATGGATTTGAGCAAAATGTTTATGCACGAATTGTTCTTCAACGTTTTGCTCTCACAGTCTGTCCTTGAGCCTTCATGTCCTTTCTCCCATTAACATTTAAACCGAGCTTTGACCAGGCAAGAAAGTGAAAGATCTTTAAGAGTTTGGGCTGCTACATTTCATTCTGCGGCTTTCTCACGTTGCACATCAGTCTTCTCCCAGCCACCTGCGTCCTGAGACCGTTTTACCATCTTCTCCATCTGAACCCCAATTTAAACAGCCACAGGCAGCCAAACAAAACATGCCCATCTGCTCCAGATGTGTCAAATGAAGCTCTCCCATTTTAATTTTTTTCCAGACAAATCCTCCAGCAAATGTATAAACAGGTTGCTTTTTAGGAGGAGTAAAGATTAGTCTCTCTCTGGGGGTAGGGGTGAGGGAACCACCAAAACAAAACAAAACAAAACAAAAACCTTGCATTTTGGAAACATTTTCCCTTACAAAAAAAAAGCAGTATCCACATGACATGCACAGCCTGTCTTCCTGTGTGCTGGGGCAGGGGTGGGGTGAGGGGTAGTTTCCGGCTTGTTCCTGCAGCCTCTGCTTGATCTGGGCTCATCCTCACTGAGAAAGAGCCTGCCCTGCAGCCAGACACTTGCCTTTGGTCACTGTTTGTTTCAGGGCAGCTTTGAAGAGAGCATCACCGATGCCAGATGAGGCAGCCAGGTGAGGTGGGTGACCCGCCGGACCCCAGCTCCGTGTTTGCATGGTGTCTCCCTCCCTCCTGTCCAGGGAGTAGGTCTCATGAGACTGCATAGTTCAGTTACCTGCTTAGTCAACAACGATTTCCTAGCCACCTGCTTTGTGGCAGGAACAGTTTCAGCGTCTGGGGATTCAGCCATGAGCCAGATACATGCCAAGTTCCTGCTGTCATGGACCTGGAGATGGGCAATGCAGATACACTGATATGTAAGCTGGCAGGGCAGGTGGGCACTCTGAATTAAAAGATAGCACGGGTTCTGTGGATGGGAGGGACCTGGGCAGGGCTGGGTTGGAATCTCAGAAAGGCTTTAGCAACAGTGGTCAGGGCAACTCCGAGCCCCCAGAGCAGGGAGGTAACATTAGAGCAGGCACCGAAGGAAGTGAGGGAGTGTCACTTCCAACAGCAAAAGCTTGGGGCTGCAACATAGTTGGCAGTTTGAGTTTCTACTGGAGCCCCAGCTAGCGACAGAAGCATGAGTGAGGGAGAATAGGGGAGAAAAGGTGCAAGAAGGGACCACAAGTCAGGACTTGAGGACCGAGCTTCTCCAACTCCTGTGTCTTCACTCATCCCCAAAGGCCTCCATGAAAATGCAGACCCTGATTCAGCAGGTCTGGGGAGGGTCCAGGGTCTGCTTTTCCAACATGCTCCTAGGTGATGCCCTTGTCACTGCCGGTCCCCAGACCATACTTGGAGTATCAAAGATTTGGGGCTTCTTGGCCACACTGAGAATTCTGCCCTTACTCTGGGAAAATGGGAAGCCTTGGAGGCTTTTGAGCAAAAGGGAAGGGGATCTGACTTGTTTCAGTGGAGCCGCTCTGGCTGCTCTGTGGAAAAGGGAGGCGGGGGGAGGCCTGCTCGGAGGGCCTGGGAGCCGTCCAGGTGAGGCGTAGGCCTCGGGTGGAAGAGCCGCACCCAGAGCCACTTCAAGGTAACCTGGGGAGCAGCTCTGCCGGCCAGGTGAAACACACACAGGGGTGTGCACCTCGGGCTTTTGCAGAATCCTGCAAGTCAAAGGCTCTTTGATGATTTCGTGAAAATCAAGTCTGAGATGCTCGATTCCGGGAATCTCATCTGCCTCATTCGTGAATTTAATTTCGATTCCCGACGCACATGTTACTGTTGAATTAAACGTGAAGTCACTGTGTCTGTCCTGGTAATGTGCGTACACTCTGACGCGGAGGTATTTTTATCCATCTCCAAAACAAGCATGGCTTCTGCTTGCATTATAATATGACACATTAAGCTAAAAAGGGTGTCTATTTAATTGTTTAAACTTTATGTTTGTGTTCTTAAATTTGGGGTCAGACATTGACTCTTAAATTCATCTTAGGACAAGAAACTTCACATGGAACAGAAGTTGACCTCCAGCCGGTGGACCATCACTGTAGTGGGTTAGTCTGGTTCACTTTGAGTTCCCTAGATGAGTTATTTTTCTTAGTAACCATGTATAGTTTGAGACATCTCTTCCCTGGGATGTTATAAGTTTACTGAGAAACCTTCCTGAATTTCTTTAAATTTCCCTGGTCTTAGGTTTCTCAACTACAAGCTATTCCCCCCTCACCAAGGGACAATGGGCAATTCGTGAGGTGTGTTTGATTGTCAGGACTTGGGAGGATACTACTGGTATCTAGTGGGTAGGGGTTGGGGAGGCTACTCATCACCCCACTTGCCCAGGACAGCCCCCACGCCATAGAACTGTCCAGTCCAAAATGTCAGTGGCACTATCTCCCTAGTAACCATGAGACCTCCAACTCCAGAAAATGTAATCGACCAAAGACCCCACTGGCTGTGCTCTGAGGTCCATCCTAGCAACTGCACAGAGGCAGCAATGACTTCACGTGGCAGGGTCCTAAAGCCAGCTCCTCTCTGTGGGACAGAGGATTTCCCCGAGGGCACCCTTGTCCCTGGGGTCCCCCAAACCTTGCTGATACAGCACAGCAGTCTAGGTGCTTACAGTGACCTCCCTTCTGGAGCCTCTGCTAGGACCAGGTTCGCATCTCAGTCTGAAGGCTCTCCCAGCCTTTCCCACTCCCTTCTGATTTTTCTCTCAAGACATTTTCCCTAATAAAATCCTTGCACACCCATTTTGGAGTCTGCCTCTCCGAGGGCTTGGGTTAATATACTTCATTACATAATTGAGAACAATGAGTTTATGAACCTTCTCCATTGTGGTGGTAAGAGAAACAAATGTTCTAATACACAGAAATGGCTCAGAAATGACAACTTGACTACTAAATTGTTAGTAAGAGTATCAGAATAAGTAAGTAAAAGATAGACATCTTTAGGAAGAAACTGAAAAAATCCAACCATTCAAGGAAACAAAAAAAGAATAAATTAGCAATTATTCATGTGTTTAAAACCTAATCAGGTCCTCCTGAAGCAACTGAGATTAGGAACCCAAACTCAGGCCCCCACTCCTGCTCTCTCTGAAAACCTGGAACGGTCGTGAGGTCCTCGTTTCTGAGGGGGAAACAGTTTCCCTTCTTGGGTGTCTGAGACAGTCATCTCAGCATCCTCAGAGGACTGGGCTCTGCCTGCCGCTCTGCCTGCCGCTCTGCCTGCTGCAAGTATACCTTTCTACAGCCTGTGGTCAGGGAGAGTACCGAATGCGGACACATGGCCTCCGACCACTCAGAGCCACCCGTTTACCTTCTGCGGAACAGTCTGCCTCCCTTCCATGGGCTTCCGAGGCACTTACCACTCTGGGTAGATTCTGTTTGGCCCAGACAATGATTGCCCTGTGCGGGCCGCCAAACTCCACCCCGCCTCCTGGGGATATATGAGCCCCTCCTTGGATGGACATGCCCCTCAGCCATGGATGGCTGTCAGTGGTCCTGGCACTCATATCGTAAGTTCTGATCTGGGCTCTGTTATGAACTACAGCCAGAAAAATACTCACGTGTTTCTCCTGAGTCATTCGACAATGTGTTTTCTTTGGATTTAACCTGTTTTCCCAATTTCAAGTTTTATTATGCTGATGGAGTCAAGTGGCAGTTCTCTCCCTGGACTAACACTTGGCCCCCTTTTGAAAGCCGACCCTCCTAATCCCCAGCTGACAATCCTGAAGGAGCCTGGAGGTGGCCCAACTTTGTTCTGCTGCTTTGGGTACAGGGCGGGCCTGTTGCAGACCTCCATTTGTATTGTGAGGACAGGGGGTCTCTGAGGAAGACCCTGCAAGAGGGCCTGTTACCCTCTTAACGTCTTCTATGCATTAAGCCTATGCAAGTCACATTTTGTGCCCTAAGTGATTTCATTCCTACATGATTCCCATTGCCTGGGTATCTATTACCCCCATATTACTGATAAAGAAACTGAGGCTTAGCAAGTTTAAATGATTTGTTTATGATCACAGGGTCAGTATGTGGCAGAGGAATAATTTGGCATTCCTATTCAAATCCTAAAAGTCCTTGATATTTCTAGATTATATTCTAGGTAATAACCCGTTTCCAAGAGGTGCTCTTGGTCCCCAGATCTGCCATTAGAGCCTGTTACATTTTTCTGACTGCTACGTAGAACTGAGAAACCCTCCACCAGGAACAAGTCTCTAGACAGGCACAGAGGTAGCCGACTGTACAAGCCAGTGCCAGCTAATTGACAGCAAATGCAGGACAGCCTGGGTAGTACCCAAGCTCCTGACTCCACTCAAGAAGAGGCTGAAAGCCAAATCAGTGCCATCAGTTGCCACGCTGCATCAACGCTCATCCTTTACATGCAGTAGGTGCTCAGTAAATGCTGACAGATTCCTGCGTGAATAAATGAATGAACAAGTCACAGCATTTGTCTGTAAAAGTCGTGAGGTTTTAGAGCAGAATGAGAGTCTGACTCTCAGACTTTCACAATATCCCCACCAAGTGGCTATCTGAATCCTTCCCGACACTTCCTTTGGCAGGGTCTGTGCTCACTTCGTGAAGGAGTCTGTCCAAATGCACAGGACTCTGGCTGTTCAAAAGGAAGCACTGGTCAAACGAGACTTCTGGAATGAAAATTCAAGAAACTAGATAGAACCCTGGCTGAGTGGGTGGCTCGCTTAGTTGGAGCATCACCTCATGCATCAAAAAGTTGTGCTTTCAATCCCTGGTCAGGGCACATACTAGGTTGTGGGTTCAATACCCAGTCAGGGTACGTATGGGAGGCAAATGATTGATGTTTTTCTCACTCATGTAGATATTGCTCTTTCTCCCCCTCACTCCTTTCCTCTCTCTCTCTCTCAAGTCAATACACATATCCTAGGGTGAGGATTAAGAAAATAAAATAAAAGACTAGATAGAATGAGGAGGGATTATTCCCTATGATGGCCTATCAACTTAGAGGCGTTGTTACTTCAAATTTGTAATCAACTTGACAACATGATGCTAAGTGAAGTAAGCCAGACCCAACAAGGCAGATATGCTGTGATTCCAGTTACAGGAAATATCCAGAACAGTCACCTTCAGAGACAGAAAGTAGAAGGATGGTTCCCAGGGGCTGGAGTGAGAGAATCAGAGTTATTGGTTACTGCATATTAAGATTCAGTTTGGAATGATGAGAAGGTTCTGAGGATAGGTAGTGATAATGGTTGCAAAACAATGTTAATGTACTTAATGCCACTCAGCTGCACACCTAAAACTGGTTAGGATGGTAAACTTTGTTCTGTGTATTTATCACAGTGAAAAAACCTGGTGCAAGACAAGTGCATATAAACCTGACTGAACAATGCCTAGTTCATCCATTTCGGGTACACAGTGGAAGCCTATGTGAATGAGAATAGGCTCCCGGGTGTTCTGAGGCTTTAAGACAGACTTTGAGACAGAAGTTAAGGATCACAGCTTCCCTTTCTGAAAAGTTACACCACTCCCAGAGGCTAATGGACTACAAATTAGGTGATGTAACATTTAACTTGACAGTGTGAGAATCAGGTTGTAGGAACTTTAAGAGTCTTGGGAAGTTGGAGATGGAACGCACCAGTAGCATGATGCACTTGTGCCCCCAGTGGACAAAGCACAATTTGCACAATGCACATGATCTTGGCCTTGGCTGGACAGTACCTATGTCCCCCTTACCCCATCCCCACTTCTCTCTTTCTCTCTCTCTCTCTGTCTCTCTGAATTTCAAAAGAAGCCATTTACTTACAGTTACTCAGGACCTTCCACTCCAAATGTGAAGAACATGCTTCCTTCTTGGATTCAGACAGAACGAGTTGACTGGCTGAGAGCCAACGGAAGGGATGTCTACATTCTTTCTGAGGCCAGATTTGCTGCCCACCTTCAGTAAGTGGTTCAGCATGCCTCCGTGGCATGCTTTCCATTCTGCAACAGTTCCTGCTGGCACAGCATGCAGTTGGCTTCCTTTTGCAGGGGGCTAAGTTTCTCTAATTGCTTCCAATGAGAAGTGAGAGGCAGAAGGGTGCGCACCTTGCTCGGGGTCTCTTCAGCCTCACCAAACCACGGAGGCAGCTGTCATGTTCAAGGCCTTTTTGTTCCAGAGCCTGGCCCTGCAGATATCGTCATGTCATTGCTATATTAACACCTTAGAAGTTGTTGGCTTTCCAGTCACCTGGCTTTCCAATACTTTGTTAAGTACTCTGAGCTCCATGAACACAGTCAGGCCTTGTGTGTGCCATGGCCACCAGGGGTTCACCAAGTCCCTGCTTGGAGAAGCTTCCATCACAGGGTGTCTATGTTCTGTCTTCTTGTAGGCTGGGGAAGAAGTATTTTGTTTTATCTTTTTGGTGGCAGGACGTCTCCAAAACTGCTTTACTCTGTCCCTGTGTGACAAAGACTGTGGGAAGGACACAAAGGCATGACTAGTTCTGGGGCTTCGCTTGGGCCACTTTATGTCCAGGGTCTATGCTGAGCTTCCCAGAACATCTGAGGCTCCACAAAATGTTACACCACTGGCATGATTTAGAAAACACACAGTTTTGGCAGTAGCTGGTGTTTTCCTTGACACCAGAAGCACTTCTACAAATAGGAGCCCACTAGTCCTCCTTGTTAGAAGTCAGAGCTACTGACCCCATGCTTGGTATGACTTACCTCTGGCTCTGTGAATTGGCTGCCCGAGCCTCTTCAGTCTCTCTTGTGTGAGTCTTGGTCAGACTCTGTCTAGAAATCAGTTATGAAATGTAGAACCTTGGAGCATTTTGAAATCAGACATTCTACTCTGGAAAGGATCTGAGAGCTCATTTTGCCCCAATGAAACACCTGTCCTGCAGACGGGCATACTAAGGTGTGGAGACGTGGAACTTGCTCAAGGTCACCTGACACACTGGTGGCAGAGGGAGGACCAAGTCTTCCCAGCACAGAGCTGTCTCCACTACATCAAGCTGAATTCTGTTGTCACTCCCAGTGGTAAACTACAAAGCTCAGTGAGTAACACGAGGACACGATGTGGCAGGACTAGCAGGATTCTCAGCAGTTATTTGGTAGTCCAAGTTTCCGGGGGCCTTGGTCAAGGTTATGCAACTATTGATGGTAGAGCAAGAACAGAAATACACTTCTCTTGACTCCAGATCCAGTCCTTTTACTCCTGCATGACACTGTGCAATGTTGGAAAGCAACAGTATCTCCAGAATTGGCTGAGGCTGGGCAATTCGAATGTTATTTTTAGCTTTATGTCTACTGGGGTAGAGGGTGCTGCTTTTTATTTCATGTGTGTTCTTGAGACTTTGTGATGAGGTTCTGCGTGCCTCACTACAGGTGGTGTTTTTATCATTACTGTATTGCTTCCTTTAAAGAGAATTTTTACAGTGAACCAGAAAGCTCTCTGGTTTATTGCCATAGTTGTAGGCAGGAGGGAACATGGTGTGTGGCTTCTGAACAGACGCTAGTTGCTCTTTAAGTTCAATGAAGTGAACAAAAGGCAAGCTAATTGACTGCAGGCATATGCAGGAGAGCTCTCAGCTGAGCCTTAAGTTCTCTTAGAAGGCGAGTCCCTGCCAGGCGGCCATCTCTCCCTCCTAAGCACGGTGCCTGTGGGCCTGTGCACTGTTACCATAAACAGGCCACCACTACTTGCTTCTCCAGGACACTGTGTCAGGCCATCTGTCATTTTTGGAAATTCTTCTGCGTGTCATGTATAGTAGGACACATGTAGGTAAAATAAGGTTCCTCTCATTAGTCATGGCCCCCTGACTGGTTTGTTGAGTTTTAGCAGTTAGATATTACCGTATAACACACCAGCCCAAACCCAGTGTTGTGAAATAGTGAGCGTTTATTATTGCTCCCAAGTCTAGGGGTCAGCTGGGTGGTTCTGCTGATCTGGGCCAGGCCTGGCTGATCCTGGACAGTGTCTCCCATTCCTAGTCAATGGCAGGTCACTGGCACTGGGTACTCTAAGGTGCCTCCCTCCTATGTGTGGCTATTGGCTGGCATTTGTGTCAAATCCCTGGAACCTGTGAGTGTTACCTTATATGCAAAAGATGTGACTGAGTTGTGGATCTTGAGAGGAGGTGCTTGTCCTGTATTACTCAGGTGGCCCCTGATGCAGTAACATGTGTCTTTACATGAGAGAGACAAAGAGAACTTGAGGCAGACACACAGAGGGCAAGGCAGCAGAAAGGGACAATATGGCCGTAAGTTGAGGAACGCCAGGTGCCACCAGAAAGTGGCAATGGCAAGGAACCGGTTCTCTCCTAGGGCCTTCAGAACCCAGGAGTGTGGCCCTGCCGACACCTTGAATTCATACTTCTGCCCTTTGGAGATGTCGGAGAATTTATTTCTGTGGTTTTAAGCCACCACAAGCTTGTGGTCATTTGTTACAGTGGTACGACACAGGATACTAGTGCAGACAGTGACTTTTATGAAAATGAAAAGTTAAGACATGGTTAAGACTTTGACATCATTGTTTGATTTTAATCAACTATATGAATAGTCTATAAACTCATAATTAAGATTTTTAAAAATGTGTTCTGGCTGGTCATGGTAGTCAGATTGAAAACAGCTGTCAGTCTTATTTAATCAGAAAACTAGAGGATAGTCATAATTTATATGACTGTATAAGTGAAATGTATACAATTTAATTTCATTAAATTATCTCTGAAAGTCCTAAAAGCTTGTCAACATACACCATATTCATTGCTGTTTTAAAAGAGGTCTTTTATTTTAAACATCTAGATTTCAACCTTGTGTGGAATGAAATCTTTTTGTGTCTCAGCCTTATTACTTGGTCTGAATTGGAAGCATTTCCAGTGGCTACCAGTGGCACACATCATTATCCACTCATAATTGGTTGTTTAATCTGAAAAGAGCAAGTTCTGCTCCATCACCTGACATCTGTTCACTTTTCTCCCAGCTCCAGTCAACCAAATCCAATTATTGTCGGGAGAGGCTCTGGGTAAACTTGTACCACTTAAGAATGATTTCCACTTCTTTGTGCATCCTTATTCTTCATTTTCCTCAAAGCTGCTATGTTTTCTAATAATAAAAGGCATTGCACAGATTTTTTTTTTCTGGAACGTGTCCTCATTTCCAAAATATCAATAGGAACTGAAGGTTTATGTTTGAAGTCATATAATGCCTCAAAACATATCTCAAATGCTAAAAATATTAACATTCCCAAACAAAAACCTACTCATAAGAAGCAACTCTAACAATTTGAAGAGTAATAGATTATGTACAATCCTTTCTTTGCTATTAAGGGTAAGCAGCATTTTCATTCCCAGTCATATTGTTACTTTCCTTTGATCTTGGTAGTGAAGAAAATGATCCAGTGTTATTATTTAGGGATTCCATAGTTCCTTATTGAAGACAAAATTTCAGCAAAGATGATTAAAATTTGAAAAGACTTTAAATTATTTGTGAAGTTTCTTCAAATTGTGCAATGATTTCTTTCTTAAACATGCAAAAATGTCCAGAACAAATCATGTTACAGGAAAGGAAAACTTTCCCTTAAAGGATCTGAAGTTTTTTCCATCATAATAAGAAATCTAGGAAGTGTGGGGTGCTGGAAGCATGAGCATGCATCAGCGATGGTGAACGTGGGGTCCGGAGGACGCATCATCACACTGATGTCCCAGCTTGTTCGCAGTGCAGGGGGCTGAGAATAACTCTCTTTCACTGCTATAAACTCCCTGCTTAACCATTGAAAATATCCATCATCTTATAGTAGGATTTTACTTTCTGACACAATCTTCAAAATAGAATTCATTTAAATTGTCTTCTTTGTATGCTTTGATGAAAGACGTGTATCATGATGGCCCTCTGTTCCTTCTATTTCCAGGGAAGTCAAGTGATGGGAAGGGTTTAAAGAGATGGGCTTGTTTTGTGAAAATAACCCCTTCACTCACTGGCACTGCCATGACTACATGTACCTTGAAATTAGCCTCCCAATTTTAGTATTGGCAAGACATGTAAATAAGACTCACCATCAATTTCCATCACATTAAGGAGCCCCTGGACACAATGTGTGCAAATTTTCTGGCTGTGAGGGGCAGTCATTGCAAGTCTGTAAGCAGGAGCGTAACATGTTGGAAGCCTGTGTATCTGTAGACCTGTATGCAGATGTGTGTGCTTCCCTAGCCACTTTGGTTGTGAAGGGGGTGCAACAGGAAAAAGTAGAGTCAAGAGGGAACATTCAGAACTTTTTTTTAATAAAAAGAAATGTCTATGGTACCATTACTGGGCTATTCATTTTTTTCTAATATAGAAGATATATGTGTTTAGCATCAAACCTTGGAAAATACACAAAGAAAAAATAAAACACTGAAAATCCTGCCATACAAAAAGAAACATATTGGAATTGTTGCTTTTAATATTTGTTTTGAAATATTTGCTTTTAGACTTACTTTACACCTATTTTCAAAACTGATTTTAATTATATGTAATCCAGCCTGGTGTTCTGCTCTTTTGTATTTATCCAAAATTTAATTTATTTCTAGTTGCCCTGTAAAATCCTGGGAAAACCAAGGCAAGTTCATAGTGATCTATCGAGTTATCTGTTAAAAGATCTTGGCAGTAAATAAAGGCCGTTCCTTTAGGTCTGAGCAATATCATAAAAGGAATTTGCCTATTGGTATTTCTTTTCATTTAGTTTCATTTCAATAGGTTCATCAATATAGGTTATTCTGAGCAGAGGCAGGCATAGTGTCTGGTGATAACATGTAATCAGCTATCTAAGTCAAAATGCCAAGGAAGTGTAAGAAGAGGCAGCAACAAAGTATTAGGGTACAAAGAAAATATGTGGCTGCTTACTAGATGGCTTGTTCTTCAGTGGTATTTCTCTGGACCCTTCCCAGGGATTCTAAGCATTAAGGACCCATCTTTAAGGCAGAAGTTCTTACCCAGGGCTGCTTATCTTAGCTGAGTGAGCTGGAAACAAACTGGAGTAGTCATTTCTTCATCTCCTTTTGGGTGCCATTGTCTCTGCATTGTCCCATAGCTGAAGAGTCTGCCCAAGATTACAACCATGCTTTATTTTGTAGCATGCATAGTGAAAGGGATAATGCAAATCTCATCAATTCAAAACCATGGCTGCAAAAATATCTGAAAGGGCAAGGCTTAGTTGACCTGTAGAATTCTCTTCACTTAGGATTAATCACATTACATTATTATTTGTACAATAAAAAATTATCATTTCCATCTAATTACATTGCAAAATTATATGCCATGCAATTAGAAAAATAGTTTGCCAACGGTATGCAGAAACTGAACTAATTCACAGTTTATTTTTAAATGATTAGGACACTTAGTTAACTTATAAGGACATCATTTAAATAACAAGTTTCAAAATATGCATTGCTGAGGGATCCAAGATGGTGGAGGAGTAAGTGGAAGCTATGCTAACCTCCTCCCAGAACCAATCTGGAATTACAGCTAAATTGTAGAGAAATCATTTAGAATCACCAACTTAACACTAGCTGGAGTGAAGCCTTATAACCACAGGCAGACAGAAGAAAGCACTTCACCACAACATGACTGGTACGGAGTGCAGAGGAGACATAAAAGGGCTGGCTGGGCTCCCAAGGGCAGTAGCTGAAGTGCCAGAGGGATATTTCAGCAGTGGGGGGGTTCTCCCCAAGAAGTGTGAGGTCTAAACCCCAAGCTTTACTCCCCAACTTACAGCACCAGAGCAAGAAAGGAACCCAGATAATGCCCAGCTGTGAAGAGCAGCAGTGTTTCTGTCTGCCAGGGAGAGATGGCTGGAGACACGGAGCCTCTTAAAGGGCCAAAGCACAAAATTCCTTTTGCAGCCACATACCCTGGACACTGGCAAAGGGAGGGCAGAGTGGACTAGAGATTCTTGAGCAGAGTCTAGGGTTGGTGGCTCTGGGGGGAAAACTGAACTAACAACCGCCTGGATTGCTATGCTGAGTCATTCCCTATACTGAAAGAGCCATCTCTCTTAGGGAGAACACTCATCTCTGAATGGCATCAGCCTGAGGGGAAGCAATACCCCCCACCCACAGGAATTACTCTGCCCCATCCTGTGATGCTTTAATTAACACCATCAAAATGTCCACATTACCCAAAGCAATCTGTAGAGTCAATGCAATTCTTATCAAGATTCCAATGATGTATTTCACAGAACTCTAACAAATATTTCAAAAATTTATATGAAATCACAAAAGGCCCCTCATAGCCATAGCGATCCTGAGAAAGAAGAACAAAGTTGGAAGAATCATGCTACCTAAAAACACCAAACTATACTACAAAACCATTGTAATCAAAACAGCATGGTACTGGCATAAAAACAGACACATCAGTCAATGGAACAGTATGGAAAGCCCAGAAATAAACCCAAAGCTTTAGAATCAATTAATATTTGACAGAGGAAGCAAGCACATGCAATGGCTAAATATAGTTTACTCAAGAAATGGTGTTGGGAAAATTGGACAGATACTGGCAGAAAAATGAAACCAGACCACCTTCTTATACCACACACAAGCATAAATTCAAAGTGGATCAAAAACTTCAATGTTAGACCAGAAACCATAAAAATCCTAGAAGAAAAACATAGGCAGCAAAATCTCAGACATTGCTCATAGAAATTTTTTACTGGGTATATCTTCCCAGGCAAGGGAAACAAAAGAAAAAATAACCAAATGGGACTACATCAAACTAAAAAGTTTTTGCACAACAAAGGAAATCATCAACAAAATAAAAAGGCAACCCACAAAATTGGAGAACATATTTGCCAATACATCTGATAAGGGGTTAATATCCAAAATGTATAAAGTACTTACAAAACTCAACACTAAACGAACAAAGAAACCAATTAAAAAATGGGCAAAGGACCTGAATATACACTTCTCCAAAGAGGACATACAGTTGGCCAATAGACATAGGAAAAGGTATTCAGCATCACTAATCATCAGAGAAATGCAAATTAATCACAGTGGGATACCTCTCACACTTGCCAGAATGGTTGTGATCAATAAATCAACAAACAAGTGTTGATGAGGATTTAAAGAAGGGGAACACTTTTGTGTTGTTGGTGGGAATTCAGATTGGTGCTGCCACCATGGAAGCAATATGGAGGAACCTCAAGAAACTAAAAATGGAACTGTCTTTTGACCCAGCGATTCCACTTCTGGGAATTTATCCAAAAGAACCCAAAACACTAATTCAAAAAAATATAAGCACCCCTGTGTTCACTGCACATTATTGACAATTGCCAAGATACGGAAACAGCCCAAGTGTCCATCAATAGGTGAGTGGATAAAACAACCATGGGACATTTACCCATTGGCATTCTACTCAGCCATAAAAAAGAAATTTTACCTTTTGCAAAAGTATGGATGGACCTGGAAAACATTATACTAAGTGAAATAAGCCAAAGAAAGACAAATACCATATCACTTCATTCATATGTGGAGTCTAATGAACAAACTGAACTAACAAGCAAAAGACTCAGAGAGCAAGTTGATAGTTTTGGGGGAGCAGTTAGGGGATGGAGGGATTGAGCAAAAAGGAAAGAGGACTCAGGGACATGGACAACAGTGTGGTGATTGCTGGGGGAGGGGTGAGTAAGGGGACTAAATGGTAATGGAAAAAATACAATAAAGATTAAACTTAAAGGAAAACAAAATTAAATAAGTATGCATCACTTATGCAGTAACATTCAAATATTGCATAGCATCTTAAAGAGCAAACCAAGTAAGACTAATTAAGTGATTTATTGGCTAATTGGTGTTTTCACATGTAGTTATTTCTGCGATTATTATTCATTTGCTGATTTACATAGTACTGTTCTCTAAAATTATCTTGGCATTAAGTGAAGCTGGGAAACATCTCCAATTTGGAAAATCTAGTAAGCAAAGAATTTTTAACTTTGATACTGAATCCAAGCCTAGCAGGATAGACTTCAGAGTCAAAGGGAGTTTGTTTATTATTTTTAACTTCTTCCTCTGCCATTTAGATCAACCTAGCAAAGCTTTCCTCTCCTAAACCATTCTTATCTAATCTATAGAACAGAAGTGATACCCTTTTAGCTGTGTGGAGCGGATTAGCAAATTCTCATCTACTCAAGCTGCCATAGCCTTAACATTTTAACAACTTGTGTATTTCTTAACCCCTTCACCTTTTCAAAGTATGTGATTATTTAACCACTGTGCTATACACCTGAAACTAATACAAAATAATATTGAGTATAAATTGTAATTGAAAAATAAAAAAATTAAAATTTGAAAAAAAAATGCAATTACCAATGTAAAAAAAGTTACGTGTTTACAATCAGAAAGTACTTCCTTTCTATACAAATTAATCTTTCATATAAATAGGTTATCTGGAGGTCCTTCCATTATCTTTTCTAAATAAATAATCCTTGGAGCTATTGTTTCCTAAGGATTACAAAGAAAACAAAACAAACAAAAACCACGTTTTCTCTGTCTATTAACATAAATAGAGAATGTTGAACACCAAAGATAAATTTGAGAAATAAACTCTGAACATAAGACTTTTTATCTAATTTGCCCATTAAACAAATTTGTGAATAAAGACAACCACTCTTTAAAAAGTAATTGCAAAGTAAATCAGCCCATTTAAAAGGTCAAAGTTGTGAAACAGATACTGGGTAGGAGAGGATGATGCGGCAGAGACATATGAGGAAAGAAAACCATATTTAGCTCCTAAGGCAATTACCTTTCAGTGGTGAGATGAGAGGAAAACAAGGCCCAGACGGAATCATGTCGAAGGAGGAAGAAAATGTAAGTAATTGGAGAAAATGAGCACCAGCTAGTTAGAGAGAATCTAACAAGGACACACCTTGTCTGACTTCATACCCCTGACCCACATTCTCCCCACCAACAGCTTTTATTGAGAGTCCACAAGTTTCACAGGATTTCAGACTAGTATCTATCCTGGGGGGCTATTCAACACCCTAGGGTTTTGAACACTATTTTCAGTAAGGTGATATAACTAAGGTGATAAATAGAAAAGCTAGAAATTACTAGTAAGTAAGAGCCGATTCTCAGAGTTAGCAGACTCAAATGTTCTCCACAGGTTGGTTCTTTATTATGAGGTAGACATAGGATTGCTTTTCGTTTTCTGCTATGACCACCTTCTTTGGGGACACAGGTTTATCTTTAAAATATCACCAGAAACTTAAAGTAAGTTTTCTATCCATGCACCTCCCCAGAGACACTTTCTATTGCAGAGTAAGTAAATACAGGAGGAAATAGAAACCTAGGGGACATGTGAAAAATTAAATTATGAACTATAAACATTAAATATGATTTTAGTATAGACAAAATGGCAGCAGCAGTTGATGATTAAAAAATGTCATCCAGATGTTGGAGTTTTCTGAAAATAGTCATTTTGTTATAGCTTTCTAGTTGAATAGCTAGAGTTATACTCACTAGAGACACATGTAAGGGCTTAGATACAAGTTCCTTGAGAAAAAGTAATTCACTGGTTATTTGGGGGCTGACAAGCAGTGCATGTTATTTTCAAGTCACACACAAAAAAATCGCATAGTTGGAAACTTTGCATTGTAATCCATGTAGGTGGAAGATGAGGTATGTCCAAGCCATTTATACAAAACATAAACCTATTGTACAAAGTGTGACCCTTTCTTAAACTGCATCTGCATTCTTCCTGATGAGAAAATAATATGCAAAAAATATGCAAAGTGACATATTTGAAAGCATTACAAATGCATAATACCTTTGTAGTATAGTTCTGTGTTTAGAGGAATCTAATCATTGTCTCACTATTTATTTGGTGCTAGCTTTTTCCTAAGCATAACCTCAATAGAGAGCATGGAATTTTGTATGACCCGTAACTCCTCTCAGCAAGTTTTAAAAATAGGAAGTTTCTATTTCACCATTTCATTTCTGATTCTGTTTAAAGACGGACATAATGAGTAATGAGAGTCTGCATTTATAAATGCGTGTTGCCGGTGGGAAGTCACTGGAGATGATTCAAATCGCAAATCGCATTCTGCATTTAATTGACAAATGAAAAGATCGGGCCAATTTCTCATGTCAACCCTGGGTAAAATCTCCTTAAGGAGAACATACAAGGATGTGTGGCACAAGGAAAGAGTTTAACTCCTGTTAGCATTCAAATGGACCCTCGGGAAATGTACAGGTTCATTAAATCAGAATTCCCTCCTTCAGTTTGCTCCCAGCTGGGTATCAACTGGCATCCCAAGAAAGCATCGTTGAAACCAGTGGCTTCAGGAGTTGTGGTGAGCCTGAACAACAGAGAACTGAGTGATTGATTCCGTTATTTATTAAAGAGTGGACTGCAAGTCCATGATCGTGCTTCCCTTTTCTCTCTGTTTGATTCCGAGTCTGATTTGGAGGGCCTTGACTCTGTATTTTAACATTGAGGTAAGAAATAGGATAAATATATTTCTGATAGTGACAGGAAATAGAGGAATAAGCTTGATCCTAGTTTGGTGACCTTTTTAATTTTCAGAACAATGTCTTTGCAGGTGCAAATATTCATCAATCAATCAAGCAATTGATCAATCCATTAAAATAGCCAAGAGATGGGTTCACGGAAGGAGCACATCCAAGTGACCCCTGGTCGAGGATTTTATCAATTCTATTCCTAGAGTGTTCTTTCTCTTTTAGGGCTTACCTTTAATTAAAGTTTTAATCCCTACCAGGTTAGTAATAGGAGACAATTTTGGAGACACTAAACATATTATTCTCACTTCCCAGGTGTAGCTTTCCCAGTGCTTTTGTGGAGCATTTACTAATTTTGGGGGGTTTTGTGGGGGTTTTTTGAGCATTCTGCACTCGGGGCATGTTTCTGGTTTCCGTAAAAGTATCTTAACCTGAGCACATGTGGTCCACTTTCCCTGAGGGACCCCATTGATAATAAGGCAAAAAGGAAAGCACTCCATGGAAATAAAGCCTCAAGGGAAAAGAACCTCTTTATCCTAAAGAGGAAAACCAGAGAGGGGGCCCAACCTGGATCATGCGTAAAGGATTACTCCCTGATTGAAGCCAAAAGTGTAATTGTCATCAATTAAAAATGGGAAGAGGGTGGTTCACAAGAAAATGTGGGGCCTGGGGCATTTTCTGGAACGAGTACAGTCAGAATGTGCAAGTTAGTCAGCAAAGAGAAAGCATGAGCCACACCTCTCCCACACACTGAGTAGTCATCCTGCCTTTGTGGTTCAGAAGTGTTTGTCTTGGAGGGCTGCGAGGTAAGCCCAATTGCTTTCAAATTAAAACCCCAGTGTTGTAAAGTGTGAAAACAAACGTTGGAGCAGAAATTACCCTTCCTACCGCGTGAAATGGCCCTGTCATCACCCTCTCTGTGTTTTGGTGTCTTTACTGCTGAAATGAGTATGTCAGACCAGGTAAGTTCAAAAGTACAGTTTGGGTTACTATAGGTGTTAAGTTGCTTGGAGCGCAGCTTGACTGTACACACAGGTGTGCGGAGGAGGAGTGGGGGCAAAGGAGTGAGCATGACCCTTGTGCTTTCTTGGCACTTACACATTTTAATCACCTCTCTGGACCTGTCTCTCTGTCTACAGCCGACGTGCCTCCTTTGATACTGTATCTGTGAACATGAGAAACTACTAGCACGGACTGTGTAACCTTTCTGACATCTATTGTAAACCCTCCCCAAGCCCAGAACTTTTCACAGATAGATGAAGGTTATCAGCGCTGCTCAGCTGGTCCAAACTGACAACACTGGGTGAGGTTGCTCTTGTAATCTGTTCTGGAAAATGGGAACCACACTCCATTTCCAACCTGTGCCCACCCATCCCCTTTTCTCTCCAGGGTTCTCTGTTTTTCTGCTTTTAACTTTGGGCTAGACTTTTCCAGTGGGCATTCTGAAATTGGAAACTTGATTATTTCTGCTTAGAATTTCCTTACTGCCCTCTTTAATCCACATCAGCAAATTGAGACCCCTTTACTTTCCAAGGCTCTACCTTACTGGGCCAGCAATGATTTTTAAAATTCATTAAACTTTTGTCATTTCATTTTCCTGATTATGGCATCCATAGGAGCTGCCGTGTATGACTCTTAGTTACACTATAGTCTTTCACATATCTGAGTTTACTTACCATTGCCTCTGAAGTATGTTCTATCTGAGACACTATCTCATCCTCTCCTCTGCCAGATATTGATTATTCATACATCCTCTGATCCCTTCAGCTTTACTCATTGTTATGTCTTTGTGGCTCTTTTTTTCCCTTAAGTACAAGGACAACCTATTATCCCCACCACTCAGCACTCTTGACTGGGTCTTTTACATTTTTAAAGCCAAGGAGAACAACGAGCATTGTTGTTGTGGGCTTAGTTCTTTTCTTCCATGGGACCCTTCTTTCTCTTCTTAACTCTTTACGTGCACTGTCGCAACTGCCTCATGTTTTCTCTATGTAGTCACCAGGACAAAAATGTGTTCCTGGCTGTTAAAAAATGAGATGTTTCTATATAAGCCATTCTCTGTGGTGTGGCAATAAATAATATATAAAAGAAAAACCATTTTTTATGCTATGGTGTCCCCTTGGAGTAGAATGATGTATGGAGTGAGGGAGTCAGTATCTCACAATGTACTGGTGCTCTGGTTGAATGTACGAGACTTGTTCCTCTCTCTTTGGTCTACGGATAACTCCCTGCATCACACCTCATAGCGACAACTTTGATGCTTTTGACTGTTGGACCCATATCTCACTCAAAGAATTGCAAATCGAGACATGTAGTCTAATGGAGATCATGCAGAAGTCCAGAGAAATGAAGGAGAGGAACCGTTCTTTTAAAAACTTAGGAGAAGCTGTTGTAAACAAATAGTCCATTGGAGGAAACTGAAAGTTCTAAGTATAGTGACTTTTCATTGGCTGAGTTATGCTAGTTTCCCATTGGCCGAGCTTCTACTGGATAAGCTTGACTCTTTTCTTCCTCCTGCTGAAGTAGTATAGTCATGAGCTACCATTTTGGTCAACAATGGACTGCATAAAGTTGGTGGTCCCATTGGTTAAAATAAGGCTGAAAAATTCCTATTGCCTGCTGCTGTGAAGCCCATCATATTGCCCTAGTGCAATTCCTTGCTCA
Organism: Artibeus jamaicensis; assembly: GCF_021234435.1. Lineage (NCBI taxonomy): Eukaryota > Metazoa > Chordata > Mammalia > Chiroptera > Phyllostomidae > Artibeus > Artibeus jamaicensis. Next base: position 12,662,453 of record NW_026522056.1, on the reverse strand, counting down.
CATGTTTGTGGTGATGCTGGTGTAAACAAACCTACTGCACTTCCAGTTGTACAAAAGTGTAGCACATATAATTACATCCAGTATGTAGGTCTTGATGATGATTATAAATGACTATGTTACTGGCTTATGTATTTACTATATTTTTATTATTATTTTGGACTGTACTCTTTCCACTCATAAAAAAGCTTTCTGTAAACCAGTGTGCTGCGTTACAGCAACAGTGGCCTCATACATCTGTTTACTGTGTCCCTTGATTGCATCATTTCCTCTTGTACTTGATTTAATCTCATGTTGTTTTGTATAGTAACCTGCAATTCAGGCTTGTAGCCTAGGAGCAATAGGCTATACAATCCAGGTTTCCATAAGTTCCCTCTATGATGTTCACACAACACAGAAACTGCCTAATATCAAATTTCTCAGGATGTATCACTGATGTTCAATGGCTCATGGCTGTAATGTAGAATCTCTTTCTGTAGGAGATTCAAGGTACATCTCTTCCTGTTGGCATCTAGTGTCCATCGAGTATATGAAAATTTGTTCTTCTTTGCCTGTGGACTACAGTTTAAATGAGGTTTCCAATGATTAATTTTCACAGTAGGCTGCCTCCTGTTATTTAAAAAAAAAACTTTTCCAGCAATTCAAAGCTCATCAGCATGGTGGACTCCTTCCAGTCCTTACACATATAACCGTTATTGGATGATGTCTGTGCTCTGGACCACCAGTGTACAGCTGCTGAGGTTAGAACATGTGATCGGCTTACTTTGTGTCTTTGTTCCAACTGTGATAATACTGATCCTGCGGCTTCAAAATCCCTACTGGGTGGTGCTCTTGTGAAAATATGCAATTTCCTATATACATTTCTGACAAAAAGGAAAAAAATGTGAAGTCCACCCTAGTTTTGTCCAGACAAGCACAGAGAGAGGCGTGTGAGATTGCCAGACACATATTTTCCCCTGGTTTTGCTGAATGAACTCAATTCACTGTAGGACATTTTTCCAAATGAGCAGGGGAGGTGGGCTGCCTCGGAAGCAGCCACTGCCCCGCTGTCCAGAGGGCACTAGTGTGAATCATCGTTTTCATGAATGAGAAGGACAGGGGGAGGAATGAAGAGACAAGGAGCTCGTTGCTAATGCCCTCAAACAAGGCAAACATTTTGTGAATGATTTTTAGATAATGTATGACGGGTTGACTTTGGGGTTTTGTTGTTTTGAATGGAATGCATAGAAAAAAGAACTTGTTTCAACAAAAGTTTTATCTGATACCCTATTCATATGCCAATTTTTTCTGAAATGTTTGGCAACTTTTCGAGGGTGCAGAAAAGGCACGGTGTTGACTCACATCGCCGTCAAGCTCTGTAGCAGCACAGACACAGGCTGCACTTGGAGGTCGATTGTCGATCTCATGTGATAATACAAGGGGAACTCTGGCCAGTGTGTGCCCACCTCCTTTCTGAGGAAAATTAGGGTTGGGATGTACCAATGTACCTTGCCATAGACCTAGTACTTTCAGGAGAGAAGAGGAAGGAAAGAAGGAAGGAGGGAAGTAGGGAAGGAAGGGTGGTAAAGAGGAAGGGAGGAAGAGAGGAAGGGAGGAAGGGAGGGAGGGAGGGAGGGAGGGAGGGAGGGAGGGAGGGAGGGAGGGAGGGAGAAGGAAAGGAAAGAAGGAGATGCTAGACAATTTCTTATAAAGTACATTGAATTTTTTCTTCTTTGATGTATGGTGACTCTGGTTTTGTACAATATACTCAGTGAGGCTCTTCTCTAACCCATGAATAAAAAGCAACATGGTAGAGAGAAGGAGCACTGGAATAAAAGTAAATAATATCATAATGATTAATCCCAATTTCAGGTGCTGTCCCCTTTAGACCATTTATTTAGCCTCAGTGGAAGGTGTAGACTTCTCAGTTGCATGTACTCCATGAGATGTATCCTCTTGAACTCTTGACCTCATGCCCTTATCAACCTTGTACTTCCTTTCACATCTTAGTGGTTTCATGCTGTTCCCTATACCTGAGACATCCTGTTCCCTTAACTGATTCTAGAGAGCAGAATTTAGCATAGACTTCCTCTTTTCTTTATGGTCTTCCTAAGCCCCACTCTGGGCTTCTCCGTGCTGTACATAACTCTGTGTTAGCATCTTCTTCAGTTCTATCTACCAGATTCTGAGGTGCTCAAGGGAAAAGACTGTGCCAGTCATTCATTCACTCATTCATTCATTCATTCAACAGAGATTTATTGGATTCCTATTATGTGCCAGTCGCTGATTTAGACACTAGAGAGAGTGAAACAGACAGATCAGATTCCTGTTCTCTAGGAATAGACATTCTAGCAGAGGGTACAAAAAAGGGAACCACTAAGCTACCAGATTAAATATCAGTACTGCAAAAAAAGTGAAAGTATGTTGATGTGCAGGAGAGTCCCTGCTGATGTCGACTGAGTGGTTAGGCAAGGCTTGGCTAAAGACATGGCTTTGAGCTGAGACTCCGAATGCAAGAAGGAGCCAGCTACATGAAGATCTGGGGATAGTGTCTAAGTCAGGGAAAATGCAAGGGCAAGGCCGTGGAGGAGGAATCAGCGCCTGAGTTAAAAAAACCCAAAAAGGGCTCTGTGGCTAATGAAACAGGAGCATGTCCCTGCAGATAACGTAGGGCCTGGGAGTCCCAGGGAAAGTGAGGGATTATTCTTTGTGTGATGGGAAAGGGGACACATCTAAATAGGGAGTTGTAGGATGTGATCTGGGTTTTGTGGAAGTATGGTGCCTGGATTTTGCTTCACGTCCCTGGAACTTAGCATAACACCTGCTTCTGTTCCGTCATGACACACAGGGCCAGGCTGCTTCTCGGCACATGGAAATCTGCCTTCTCCAAGGTGTGTGGCTCTGCAGTGAGAGGGAAAGCTGGACATTTCAATTCAACACAGTGCAGAGCTGAGTTCCTCCTCTGGCCTCCACTGCCGACTGGCTTATCCCCAAACTGTTTAAAACTTCCTGAAGTTGAAATTGCTCCCAATATATTTTTTCTCCGTTTTATACGTAAGTCATTTTATTTTTGCTCATCCATTTTCATACCAAGGTGGACAGCCTCAGGTGCTGAGGAATTGACTCTAGGCAAGGCCACAAGGTGGGGCAATAATGAGGACTTGAAGGACCTGTGGTACCTTATGAAGTTGAATGTCACTTTCTGGAATATGCTGAAGGCAGTACTGAAGGCTTATATTCACTATGTGACTTTCTCCCAATGGGCCCCTAAGCAGTTCCCCTGTGAGTTAACTTAGGCATACCCACAGCAGCCTGCATTATTAAAAATGAAACCCAAAAGTCAGAGCAAGCCACCGGCATCAAACCACCTGGGAGATGAGGTTGGTGCAGCCCGTTACACATCGCTGGGGAAGGCAGCCCTATGTCACTCCATCAGCAAAAAGAGTGTCATTCTGCTCTTTTAAGTCACCCTCCCATCTGCTCCTGGTGCCTTGAATCCACAGTGGCATGATCAGTGATGATTTGTTTCGGAGACTTACTAACCCCCTGGGAGTGGGATCTTTTTTTGTTGTTTTGTTTTTTTGACTATACTAGATCTCAGCACAAGTAGAATCCACGGCAGAAGTTAGGTGCTTTGTAAGTAATGAGTTCCTGGAAAATACAAGTTGATTTAGTCTTTTGAGGAGGGCATTTCAAATTTACATTCACCAAGAGCCAGACCTTTGGCCACAGACCAAAACTCCGTAAGAACAGTGACAACAAAGCGTGCACCATGGCCCATCTGACCACAAGCAATGAATGCCAGTTCTAGTGGTCACTCCAGATACGCTCATTCTTCCTAAAACAGGGCGGCGTCACAGTCACTCACTTTTAACACACATTTTTTTTTACTATACCATTAAAAGAACTTGGAGATTGTGAAAAGATCGTTTAAAAAGTTCTAAAACCCCAGGGAAAACTGGTATTGTTATAATTCTATCCTGGGTGTTTCCATTTTTTCTCTCCTTCTGAGTCTGTGTGTCATTGTTCGTGTTTCAGTCTGCTTATGTAGACGTATTTATGAATATCTCTATTTTCTTTTACAAAATTGGTATCAATTTTTGTATTTCACATAAGATATAAAAGCCTTCTGTTCTTTCTATGTAAGAATACTCTTTGCCTTAGCCACAAATGCTGGGCAGGTGGTTTTAACTGCCCTTCATCAGCCTTTTCTTGCAATATTTGTAACACGCATCATCTTGATGATGGGCAAGAGATAAATTAGATTATTTAAAGCTTAAATACCTTTCTCCTGGTTGGCTGCCTTTACTCATCCAATTAAATGTGTATCAAATGCTTAGTGTTCACTTCACTGTGTGCCGTGTAGACTAGCTTTGAAGTTAAAAAAATAACGGTCAGTGATTGTGTGTCTCTGGGGACACAGTGGGACCAGAGGTCAGGGGTCTGGTTTCACACACCAGCTGTGCTCACAGTATGCCATGTGCCTGGCAGTTCCCTCACTCCTAAAATGGGAATGAGGATTTCTAAGGTTCATTTACAGCTAGAATAGTGGACCCTTGGTTCACATCCTATTGATATGGTGCTTTTCCAAATAACCTAAAACATGGCTGGCTTGCTGTGAAAATGTAGGTACTAGTTCAATTAACTTCCTGGGCTGGCTGAAGCAGTAAGCCCAGTGACCTCTATAGATCTGTTCAATAATACAGAAGTAAACAGTTACTCTATACAATCTTCCCTTCCAAATGCTTCCCACTGGTCAAACATTAATCATCTTGTTGGTCTTTTCAGACAAACAGATTCATTAGTTCCTTGCTGCTTCTTACTCAGCTTCATTATAAAAAGGCTAAAAGTTTAATACAGAGGGAAGGGAGGATATTTTCTTCCCACATGCCAAGGAATGGGTATATCTTTTCATAAGTATAGGAAGGCAACTCCCAAATGTATTCTTTTCCTTTTAGTTTTGGCCCAACGTGCATTTCCACCTCAACCCTCCATAATTGCTCCTCATTTCTCCAGCCCAGCCATGCTGCTGGCCCAGCCTCTCTGCCCTCTCCCTTCTGAGTTTCTGCCAAGAATCTGTCCTGACTACCACCTGGTTAATTCCGACACTTTGTTTTCATCCCACTTTAAATGTCACTGCTTCTAAGCAGCCCTAGACCAGGGGTATCCCACCTGCAACCTGTGGGCTGCATGAGGCTCAGGATGGCTATAGATGCAGTCCAACACAAAACTGTAAATTTACTTAAAACATTGTGAGGTTTTTCTTGTAATTACATGTCACAATATATTTAATGTGTGACCCAAGACAACTCTTCTTCCTCCAGTGTGTCCCAGAGATGCCAAGAGTTTGGACACCATGGCTAGACTTTTCTCCTCTGGATTGGGTTTGGTGACCCTCCTCTAGCTGTGACAACACCCCGTGATCACCCTCACCTTATTTTGTATCACACTCCATTGCAAATGCCTATCTTCTAGTTGGGTTCCCCTCCTAGAACATAAATGCTTTGAAAAGACCCTCTTGTCGTGTTTACCATTGTCAACAGGAATCCCCAGTTTGGGGTGCAGTGAGGAAAGGCACTGTGTTCCGTGCAGAAAGCTCAGATGTGCTACAGAGTGGCTGCGGAAACAGCTCAGTAGTGAGACAGTGCAGCTGTGGAAATAGCAGGGCTGAGGACAGCTCTAGGGCCATGGCCTCGAGCCAGGCCCCTGTCCATCAACCAGGGGTATTCAGCCTTTTGGTGTCTCTGGGCCACACTGGAAGAAGAGTTGTCTTGACTACACATCAAACACACAAACACTAACTAAAACTGATGAGCAAAAAAAACGATTTTAAGTAAATTTATGATTTTGTGTTGGGCTGCATTTGTAGCCATCTTAGGCCTGATGTGGCCTACAGGCCACGGGTTGGACACGCCTGATTCTAGACAGTTCTGCTCTGCTCTGTGATGGTCTGCTGCTCTCTGCTCCACTCTGTGCTGGTCTGCTTCATGTGAGACCTATGTGGTATTTCAGCTCAGTCACGGAAACACAATCTTGTTCTTTGGTGGAAAGGGAAAGTGCACTCTCCCAGGTGGAGGGGAGCTGGCTTATGTGAACAGTAGTAACTGCCCCTGGTCCCTGGTTGGTCTGTTCTCATACAAATGAGAGTGCCAAATCCTCCCAGTTTGATTAATTCAAGAGGCACTGTCCTGATTGGTCAGAATAGGGCCTCTCTGATTGGTCAGAGCTGCGGAGCTCTGACTGGGTGGGGAAAGCCTCAATCTGATGGCTGAAGTAGGACTCAGGGAAAACTTTATAAGGGCTGGTTCAAGTGTCAGAAACAGTGCAGGCAGGCAGTTCAGCACAAAAGCAGGCCGGTTAGCGCAGAGGCTTCTTGGCAACATGCATTTTGTATGAGAGGTTCCCTGTGCCAAAATGGCTACTAGGCTCTGCCTTTAAAAAAATATTTGAAGCCCAGTTAGCCACCAGAAGCCCTTCTTAGTAGGTGTCTTTTTTCCTCAGAGTTCACACCATTGAATCCCTCTAACTTAGTGTAGTACCTGGCACTTGATAGCCTCCCCCTGCAAATATTTGTTTAATAATGTAATTCTATGTGCTTTTTTGTCTACTTTTCTCTACAAAGTGGATGACCATGTCTAGGACATGAGTAGGGACTCAACAAAAGCATCAAGCAGATAACACACATATGAAACATTTAAAAATGTTTTTGCTATTATGTTGAGTGCTTTGTGTGTTATGTATTTATCGTGTGTTATATCATGTATGTATTTATTGTCTCCTCCATGGATCCTGCATTTTGCTGGACACTATAGTAGAGAGAGAAATAGAAACTATGAATCTTATCCAAACAACTGAAGGGAGCCTGTTAACCTACGTGGAACGGTTACAAGTGTATGATAGGCTGAGTTTGCATTGACTCTGAAAGCTGTTGAATGGGCAGGAGAGTTCAAAGCATTCCGAAGGATTCTGGACCTGGTGCTTGCAGGACCCTGAAGATTCCCAGGTCTTCACAGATGCACGTTGTTGGATGGTGGTGAGGGGGAGGCAAGTCTTCACTCTGTTTCAGACTTGGAAGAGGCAGGAAGCTTTTTCTCCTCCTCTTTCTGTAGACTATTGTTTATAAGAGAAATATGAAGCTGGGACCCTTTGCTAAAATTGCCGTTCTGACATTACACTTTCTTTACCTCACTTTGGTCCTCAGCTGGAAACTTCACTCACCACTGGTTTACCTGAATTAGCAGGCCTCCTCTTTTACAACACATTTGGAATTTTAAATGAATTAGTAGAATCAGCTGATATGTTTGTCCCTGAAAGGGACTATACAGGCTTGAAATGGGATAGAGGCTCTAGCGTACAAGCCTTTAGAAGCGGGGGAATCACTCCAAGAGAGAAATCAGAAGACCTCGAAGACAGGCTCTGCCAATGGCCTGTCCTGGGGGCATTTGCTTTTTTCCATGAATGAATGAATGAATGGTCAGGTTTGAGCCAAGCAGGCCTGGTTTAGGGAAATCATACTTTGTTCATTCAAAGTAGTAAAGTCAGTCTGAAATAAAATACTAGACTAAATATTAATTTTTAATATTATCCATAGATTTTTCTCTCCACTATTCAGCAGACTTTTCTGGGACTGATTAGGAGTCTTCCCTGAACAGAATACCATAAATGTGTTTCTCAGTGGAAAAAGCAGAGAGATCCAGAGTGGAAGATGAAACATCTTGCTTTGGAAACAGCTCTGCTTAAGAGTCCATAGGAAATAAATTACATTTTCCAGGGTTCTGATTTGATTTTTAATGACTTACTGGCTTTGCAAAACAAGACACAACTCAGTAGGAAGTACATGCAAATTTAAAGATATCTACATTTTTTAAAAGTCTGTTCCTTTCTTTTGGGATCAAAATCAGAACACAGGTATAATTTAAATAAAGCTGAGGAAGAAGCATTTTCTTATAGTCTGCAGAAGTTTTCTGTTAAATGTATCAGATGTTTAGAATGCTGAGAGCTATAACCTCCTTGAGTTCTTGATTGAGACTTAAGGCAGATGTGTTTGTTCATATTATCCAGTTACTCCAAAGATTACCTGGAGTTGTTTTGGCTTGAGATATGGAAATCATGAGAACTCTTAGTTCAAAGTCATAGAACATGGAAGGATAAACAGACAAATAAAACAGAACAAATGCAAAGATTAAAAAGATGAAGTCTTTCTCTACCATGACTATGCTCTTTTGTAAAGAATGGATGCCATGGGGGTGACAAATGAGGAAAATTATTACCTGTTGCTGTACTGTTGGGCATAGTGACATCTCTCAGTTATGTCCCAGGATTCAGGAATTGCTAGCCTTTCTTTCCCCCTGAAGCAGTAGAGGGTGCTATACTGACATAATTGAAAAGATGGTAAGTGTCTATAAAAGAATGGGACTGAGGGCTGCCTTTTCTCTGCAAGTCACTCGTCCTTCCCCAAACAGCTGGGAAGATGGGGGAAAATGAGTACAAGGGCTGTGCTAAATGATGTAGAAAAAAAGAAGTTGTAAGAGAATATGGGAAATAATTAGGTTCTTCTAAAACTTCTACAGTTAAACTATTTTAAACCATTTGGCAGTAGCCACGGTAGGGCAAGCTTTAAGTAAAGTTGTAAGGTGACAGAGACTTTGTCTGCAAGCAGAAGGCAACATTTTGAGCAGATTCCTCCAACCAGAGAGGACTTTGGACACGTGGTGAAGCACTTCCTGTATTTTCATTATCGTTTGTTCCAGTTCTTTGAGTAGTCTGTACATTTCATGAGCGTCAGAATTTTACCTGTATAAATTTGAAATAGATTTTGACACGTCTCCCTCATGCTATTTTCGTGTTTAGAATCATACATTTTAGAGGTGTTCAGCCCTGCGGGGGTCCCTGAAAACATTAAGTACAACCTGACTGTTCTGACACACGGAGACATTGGCACCGAGAAGTTAAATGCCTTGTTCACACCTACCAGCCCATTGGTGGCAAGGCCAGGGCCAGAGCCAAGTGTCCTTACCCCTGGCCTAGAGCTCTCTCTTTCTGCTCTGCTGCTTTGCATGTCAGTGTTTTATATGCTGATGATGCACACTCATAATATCATACTATCTATAATCACAGATCTCTTCAGTCTTTGAGGCAGTTTATACTTTTGTCTCATACTCAGGCACCAAAATGTCTTTAAAAAATGTATTATTCTTTGGTTTGCTCAAAGAAAGACCTGCCCAGTTTTGTGAAAGACTAGCAGAGAAATTGAATATCTTTTTGCAGTGCTATTTACAAAGCAATATCCATTTATACCTAGTCAGTCAAGTTTCTTTCTATTCAGCCTGCTTTTCCCCACCTTCTTTAGTGCCCAATTTTGCTATTTTGTGTGAACAGTGGAGCCAAGTTCACCTGACTCAGAGTACGGAGCCTGGGCCAGATTAATGGGGGTGTGTAACGCCTCCTTCATTAAGGCCCAGTAATCACGATGGTGTGGTGAACAAAAGGTTGCCCGACATTACGGATGCTTCAACATGGAGGTAAAAAGTTCAGTGACACAAAAAAGTCACTTAAGTGTTCATCTTAAGCCCCAGACCTGAGAAACACCTTCAGATCACCTGAGAGTTCCAATCATGCCTCTGAGAGTCTCTCTACAGGATCTGGGTACCTTTCTTAATCCGCATGTCCTGACGTGGTTAAATGGTAACACGGAGGCAGCCCCGTCCCTGAGAAAGTCTAACAACTATTTGCAGGAACATGGCCAAACTTGGAAATGGTTCTTGAGATGCACAAAGGGGCTGGGCACCCAAAGCCTCAGAGGGGCCCTGAGGACTGTCTGTCTCAGAAGAAGAGAAAAAGGTCAAGAGAAGTGACCCTACAAGGACCAGGCAGAAAAGAGGGTCATCAATGAGTGAGGAAGAACAAAACACCCAAACATTATAAATACAGACTTCCCCAGAATAAGGGAACTAAACAAGAAGACAATCAATGCCTATGAGATAATGAGTTGATGGGGGGATCTCATCTTGTCCACTACTCAATGACTTTACAAGACACTCATGAAGCTCAAAGACTTTTGTGTTTAAATTGAAGGGAGTAATACTTTATTTAACAGGTAGCAAATATATATAGATTATATAATATAATAAATAAGATATTTTGTATCAAGAAAGGACATAAGCTAATAGGCTTAAGGACATAAATAAACTTTAGGGGGAGTTCATAAATTTTATACCACCAATGGAGTAATGAAGAAAATTAGGATTAATTTTGACATTATCCCTATTTTTTTTACTACAACTTTAACTTACATATATTTTCTGTATGTAATATGCACCTAACATGAACATGAATATAATAATATAAAGTAATATCCGTTCACACATAGCTCATTAATGTACCAGTCAGTTACAGAATGTAATACCCCCACCCCCAGGTCTCTGGAGGGAGCATGGTATACATGAAAGAATTCAAGATTTCAGAGCCAGGCAGCTCTGGACTAACCTCAGCTTCTTAAGAGCTATGCGAACAGTGAGCAAATTACTTGAAAATTGCTAAATCTTGTTTCCATTTATAAAATAGAAGCACTTGTATGTCTACTTCATATTACTGCTATAGTTTTAAAATTAGAAATATATGTGCATGAATTTAGCAAATGATTATCACATTGTAGATACTTCATGGATCATTGCCTCTTGCCTCCATTGCCAAAGGAATTCTGGTGCCACCTTATACTTATTAGTTATATTTCACTGTCTCCAGAATGTGTTCCTAGACTTATCCTCTCCGTTTTTTTGTTTGGGGTTAGTTAGCTTCTGAATATGCCCATGCAGAGGTAGACAACTCACCTAGGCTTCAGAAGGAATGTCATCATGGCACATCTCTGGCACACATGCATGATTTTTCTTAGATTTGGGGGTGATCTGGTTCGTTGATTCTGATAGTGGCTGTCAACAGCATCAATTTAAAAGTAGGTCAGATAGGTAATGTATTGCTGCAGTGCATTAAGGAAAGCAATTTCCTTCCTAAAGATTTGGCAATTATTTTTGGGTAGTGGTGGTAGAGGGGGAATCTTTCACATAGTATTGCTTCTGGGGAGTATGGTTCTTCTCAGGATTGTGCCGTCTTACCTGATAATCTAAGCACCGTGGCTCTTCTTAAATAATCTAATAGCCTACACTCAACGATGCCCATGAAAACTACAGCCCACACGTGACCTACTGTCAATTAAATAATTCGATAGTCAGTTTCAAACTGTCTTCATAAATCACCAAAAAAAATAGAGAAGTCTTACTCTGACTTACCCTTTCCCCCCTAAATTTGGCACTATGATTTTATAACTTATTGACAATGATATTTTTGGGAAACCAAAAGGAGTTCATTAATAAGCTGGGAGATGTGTCAACGTTTATGTAACCCTCTAACAAATCAGTTGATGCTCTCAGTTATTATTACCAGCTTCCTAACCTTGTAAGGTTACCAATATCAGAATCATGTTTACCACCTATTAAAAAAATCTGACAGAGTGCTGTTTCGTGTTTTGGTTTTGTGTTGTCCCCCCCCCCTTTTCTACCGCATCCTCTGATAATGATTTCCATGGGCTGGAAACACTGTGAAGAAAAAAATATTTCGTTAAATTTATTTGAAATCAAACTGATAGCTTCACGAGTGATCTCATAACCTCAAAGCACTTTACAAACTGAGTAATCGTTGAGGATGCTAAATATAGTGAGCACAATGTTTAAAACCTTCACAAATAAATCCATATTAAATCTTATTCTACCACTAAGTAGCTTTGCTTTTGAAGTACCTTTTAAAATCATGGATTTCTTGATGGAAATATTGAGTTTGGCTGTAGCAGTTGCTTTTTGTTTGATTTTTTTCCAATTATGTCAGTTGGGCCTCTCTCCCTAAGACATTTTATCATGTGTGGAAGGAAGATGCTGCCATTGCCAGAACCACGGTCCAGATGCCCAAGGGCCTTCCCTCCATTCCTAGCTCAATTAGAGAGTGAATATCTTATTTCCAGTTTTAATAAGAATGAAAGTATTTCCTTTCCTTATAGTGGTTTGCTGAATATAATATGCACAATATTGTGTATAATATAATAGACTTCAGAAATGTAACATGTACAGTTTTATTGGTACTAACAAAGATAATACTCTTTTAAGTGCTTATATACCCATGTTTGATTTTTTTAATGTAGTCATGGACATAAATTTTAATTTGTAAATGTATTAGGATAGAACAATTGTGGGAAATATTTTAACTTAAATATTCACTGTTTTTTTCACACCCATTTATTTCACACATTGGCTTTAGAAATTACTCCTAAAACTGCACTCTACAAATAATTGGCTTGAGGCATGAGGGATGTGATCCCCTCGTCTTCTCCAGTGGAATTCTGGGTATGGTGTTCACTGCTGGCCCATGCTCTCCTTATAGGCTGTTGTGGTTGTTGTTGAATCTGATGCTGGGGCACCTCAGGAAAAGAAGAATGTCCTGAGTGATACCGTTCCTTTAGTAACCACTTTCTGGTTGTAGAAGACTGAGCCAATAGTCAACGGAGCCCCATTTAATATTTTCAAAGAGTGCATTTCTCTTATATGACTGAGGCGTCTTGCTCTAGAATGGCACTTCTCATTTTTTCTTATTTATAAATATCAAAGCAGATAGCACATTCTCATGTACAGCTGTCAGACACTGAAGCTGCTGCTGGCTTTATAGCCACCACCTCGGTATCAAGGTAAGACTTCAAGATGCCTAGTAATGTGGGCCACACTGAACCCCAATTAAACATTGGCCCTTGAGTACAGCCATTTCACTTAAGAACCTTTCGTGAGAATCAGGTAATTATGAAATGTGTTGGGTTTTGCCAGATGCTTTTTAAAAAGCCACATAAAATAGAAAATGAGGTCACCTATGATTCCTGTGTGCAGAAGCTCTCGCCTCCCTTTTCTAACTCACCGTGCTCCACACCCTGCCCTGAACCTCACCTCCGTGTCACTCTATCTACTTCATCAGCAGCTCCATTTTCCTTTCCAAAAGCAGTGCACCTCAAATTCCTATTCTTTGTCGTGTGTATTTTGGTGTCCTCTTTGATTTTCCTTTTTTCCAGGTTTCCTGTTGATATTAACATGAGTGTCCAGGGTTTCCTTTGAGGAACAAAAAAAGGAGAGGTGGATTGTGTGTGGTGGTGGAAAGGACTAGTCATGAAAAGGCAGCCGTGGCACGCAGTGGTGCAGATGGGCTCACCCACCCTTCTCCTGCAGAGCCTCCTCCCTGGCACAGCATCCCTGTGGAGCAGAGGCAGCATCCATCCCACAGGGATTTGAGAATTGTGAGCTCTGTGTGATAAAAGGCTGAGTCACAGGCTATCAATGTGCAGATTACTCCTTTGCCTCTGCCTTGAGGGCGTACAAGCCTTTTTTTTCTTAATTCAGTTGTTGGAATTTGATTCATTTCCTCTTTTTTCCCCCTTTGGCACTCAGATCTAGAATTCTGAGTTTATCTAGGGAGGAGTCTGAGATCTGTGCTGATCCTGAGGAGCTAAGATGGATGTTGTAGCCACCTGAGCAGATGGGGGGTAGACAGTAGCTTTGCAGAGGCACCTTGAAATGAGCGCATGTGGCTGGGCTTTGAGGGGCCCAGTGCGGGATCCAGAAACAACACCCACCTCGGAATGATGTCATCACTATTTCAGTGGCTGCTGATTCTGAGTGTTCATGGCCAGTCCTGACCACTCAGCTTCTCCATCTGCCCCTCACAGCACCGATGGGAGGGGGAAACTAATCAAAATGTGAATTGGCTAAGTGATTGGAAATGACAGGGTGAGCTCATTGAAACATCAGTCTTCAGGAGGTTTTTGTCAAAGCCCTCTCAAGTATTTTCCCAACTAAGCTGCTCCTATGTTATCCAGCCAGATCTCTGGTATTTTCGGGCACACCATATGCAAGCTCACACATATTTTCCCATGGCATTGTCTTCAGACCTGTGAAATACGGCTGGGGAAGCACAAGCTGCCCCATCTCTGATGGTTCTTAGTGCAGAAAGCAGGCTTATACCCTGTACACAGGGGGAAATCCGAATTGTACAGGAAGCAAGTCGCTGATGGAGGATTAGCTTCCTCCGTTCCTTGAAACCATCCTACTTTAGAGAAATCTAAGTGTTGGGCAGAGAGGTGTCTTGCTGGGGCTTGCTTTTGAGTACCAGGAATTCAGCTTTCCTGCTTTGGAAGCCTGACTTGGGATGTAGGTGTGTAATGGAAGGGATGGGTGGAGGCTTCTAACTAATGGGGAAGGCATCTTTGAAACAAGCTGAGATGTGGGGCTAGGATTCTGGGAAGTGAAGCACCAGACTTTGATGGGAGGAGACTTTGTTACCTGTGGTTGCAGAATAAATATGATTCGCCCTGGGGAGCCTGCAATTAAAGAAGCCCGAAAAGGCTAATAAAAAACCTGAAAAATTACCTAGAAATACATCTCACTAGTTTTAGAAAGGCTCTTGAGGACACTCCTTCCTTTCTAGCTGTATTTATTAAGAGGCGCATAACACGATCTTGGTTTTGGTAGTGTTCATGTAGGAGCTAAGAATGTGGGCCCTTGGTTCAGAGCTACATCTGCGTCTTTTGAGCTATAAGACTTCGAGAAAGCTACGTAAGTCTCTCTTGCCTCACTAATATCAACTGTACAGTGGGGAATAATAGTATTATGTACTTCATACAGTTGTTTTAATGTTTAAATTACATTATAATACTTAATATTAATGGACCGCTTTTGGAGCCATTGTTCTAAATGCTTAATGAGTGTTATTATTGTCATCATCGTCACATCAATCCCAAATATTCTTTGTTATGCTGTGTTCTGTGGAGCCATACACAACTTTGATTCCACAGAAAAGACTTAAAAAAGACTTAAAAAGAAAAAATTCAAGACTTAAGGAGCCAAGCAAGACTGAAATTTTATTGCAAACTTTTGCTATCCTTTTTTACATTTTCAAGGGTTAGGTAAATAAAGTCAGACTTAGCAGCAGAATTAACCTATAGAAAGGGGAGAGATGATGTAGATATTGATTATAGTCCTAAATTACTTATTTACCTATATGTGTATAACTTTGAGTACATCATTTAATTTCACTGGGCTTCAATTTACAGAAAAAAATTCAAAATAGAAAGAAATGAGGAAAGAGGAGGTTGAAGTAAGTGATAGCAAAGGTTCCTTTAACCCCTATGACCCTAAACACTACTCAATATCTACTGGAAAGAGCATCTATTTCTTCCAGACATCACTGGTAGCCCGAGGCTGGGTCAGAGTCCTGTTTTGTACCGGGGCTGCAGAGGACAGAGATGCCGGTCATTTGCACATGATTTGTCCTTCAGTCCAGGAGTGATTTTGTTCAATTGGTAATCCCTCTTTCCTTCAGACATCAAGGTTTCAGACAAAAACAATAACAAGGGACTACTTGTACTGACATACTGCATTTTATTATAGCAAATATATTCAAAGTGGAACCAGAGAGTCCTAAAATTGGGTTTTAAAAAGTGCATTGGAAACACAGAGCTAAAATGAAGATTATACTCTTAACATTCTGCAGAGGGAGGTACTAAGGTGGTATCTCCAAACCATTTCGTTGTAGGCACGATAAAGATTTCTATAAATAAATAAGAAATTATTTAAAATAAATACAATCATTCTTTAGGTATTACAAAGGTAATACCTATTCTAAAGGTATTACAAAGTAATACCTTTGCATATAAGAAAAGTCTGGCAATTAGACAGATATTTGAAATATCAACAATCCTAAAATATCTTGAGATTTCACTTTTGGTAGAACCTCATCAAAGAGGTCTTGGATATTCTACTAGTCAACAGAATAAAATAACGAACCAGGGAGAAGTCCTCCAGAGATGCTTTGCCTGCCTGTTTCAGAGAACTGGCCTCCCCAAAGCAGTGTGGTACTGGGGAAGAGATGAAAGGCAGAGCACTCCTCCCCTGCTCCCCAGTGTCTGCTCCTTTGAACCTGAGTCGGAAGAGAGAGGAAGCATAGAAAAGAGATGCAACCTAGGAAAACTAATGCTAGGATCTGAATTTCCTTCCATATGCTAACAATATTGACTTGTTTGGTATAATTATGCCCAGATGCTAGAGTGATAGGGCAGCAGAAATTTGAGTTATATATCCTAACATTCTTTTATTTTAAAGGACAACAAAGAAAAAAGAAATCAGTCACATTGCTTTAGCATCTTGGGTCTTGCAGTATTTTTGCCAGGGAAAGTTATGCTTTCTGTATGGTTTTTCTCCTGGGCTGTGCCTTAGAGACTGGTTTCAATTGGATAACATGTTTTAAGGGAGACCCTGACATGTAGTATCCCAATCAGTAGGCTAAGTAGGTTATTGAGAGTCTGGAAACCATCCTCGTAAGTTATCGTTGAATTCTCTTAGGAAGTTTCGCTTGGGTAGAGAAGTAGTGAAATGGCAGATGCCTTCAAATATGGAAGGGCTTCCTTGTTCTTTGTTTTTCTAGAAGGTGAGCAAATGAAATTTGAAGGGAAAATTCAAGTCACCCTATTGAAGCTCTTTCTGACGGTCCAAACATCATTGAATCGGGGTAGGTATTCTCATAAGGTGGTGAGCTCCCCATCATTGGTGAGAAGCAGACGGAGTGTCAGTAATGCTGTAAGCAAGGTTTCCATTCTGCCTGGGAATTAGGACAGAAAGAAAAGCCACGGACTCTATCATAACTGGAGAACTGAACTGAGAGTGAAATACTTGGAATTTTTGGAAATCACTTACCTCACTTCAAATCTCTAATGTGAAAAGGATAAAAACATCTTGGGCCTTCTTGAGCACAGAGTGACTTAAAGAAGTCTGCAAAGAGAAGTATTACAGAGAGACAGATTGTCCCAAATTATGACAGTGTCTTTTGAGAACATGGTTAACCCTTTGGGTAGAGTGGGACTGATAACATGGGCTATCTATTTACTTCACAGGGATTTTGTGAAAAAGCATATGATTTGGTATTTTTAAACAACTTGGAATGGCTTCTATGGTGAATGTGTGCCTGCAAATGCTTTTCATAGGCAATTGTTTTGATCAGAATGTCACTCAGAGTCAGTAGACTGTCCTCATGAATCACTGGGGAGAGTTGTATAGTTCAAATCCGTTACAGCTTGTCAAACACTAAAAAATAATAATGATATGCAGTATAATAAACAAAGTATGTGGTTTTGTGCCCTAATTTAAAGTAATTTTGTTTTCTGGAAGAAGAAAACTTGCTTACACTAAGGTCCAAACTACTTTACTGTTTATAATTTCAAATGTCTACATGACATCAAGCCAGGCCACCTACATTTATATAAGGTTATTTTATCTTAAATTCATTTTGTCAAAATCCCCATATCTCTGGGGAGTACAAACAGCAAAAGCTGGACCATCACAAAAGCCGAATGTATGAAAATGACTGGTGCTTTTCAGCATAACCTGATTTCCTGGTGGGCTTCTTCACAGGATTTCCCAAGTCGGTCCTGAGCTGGGTTCTGGAGGAGAGTCAAGACTGGGTCTCCTCAGTGCACTGAATGCAGTGAAGGGCCAAGTGGTGGGGAAAGCCTACTTACTCATCTTGGAAGTACGAACTGTTCTTCGCTATTTGGCTTTGACTTTACCATCTGTAGCTGAACTCTGAGGAAGGACTGAATATGTAGAGTGAGTACTTCACTGCGAGGTAGAAGAAAGCAGCTTCTGACTTGGCAAAACCCCTGAAATCTATATATTGTCACCAGCTATTCTTGTACTTATCAACCACAGAATCCAAATGACTTTGTAATAAAACCCAAACCCCCAGGGACAAACTAGATTCCAAAATATGAATCATATCTAGATAACGTTCTATCCACAGGTCTGCACATTAGTATCCATGCAGAAAAGTTTTGAAAAAGTTTAAAAAACATTCTGAGAAAACATTGAAGCTAGCAGTGTCGGCACTCACAGTAATATTTAAAAAATGGAAAACAAATTGATTGCTGAGTGAGTTATTGACAGGTGAATGCAGTGAAAAGCCATTGATGGTTTTTGGTTCCAACTTGCCGTTGCTGTTATAGAACTTGGCACCAGCCTCTCCTGGGAATTGCAGTCTTAATGATATTTTCCTGCTTAGGCGAACTTTTCTTCCCTCATCCTTCTGTTAAAAACAACAGAAAAAGAACTCTCAGGAAAGTACTAATAAGGACACAAAATTATAACAGGTTTGAGTTGGCACTATATTTTATGGAAGTCAAATATGTGATACAGAACAAAGCCACAGCTTTTAGGAATTATTTTCTGGGTCTGTACTTTCAGGGCCAATATTCCAGGTGGACAGAACAATTAATTGGATGAAGAGTCAAAATCCTAGCCCTACATCCATTATTTAGCAGCTGCAATACCTTGAACAAATCACTGCACCTTTCAGAGACTTGGGTTTTCTCAGGTATAAAATGAAAGAGGATGGGTCTAGGGAGTTACCTTAGATCAAGTTCTTTCAGAAACAGACTCAAAGAAAAAGAAATCCCAGTGCAGAGAGTTTACTGGGGAGTATTCTTCAGAACATCTGTGAAGGATGCAGAGAGAAGTTGAACAAGGATTCTTTGCATCGGTCCCTCAGCTGATTCTACTAGCTCTAGAGCTGGGATGGCCCTTCAGAGTTGTCCTGAACTACATGGGGTCAGCCTTCGGATGTTTGTATGTCACCTTGCCAAGCCTATGGGGCTGCCCCGCAGGAACAGCTGTGGCTTCGGACAGGAGGAGAGCAGTTCCTGGAGAAGGGATAAGCTATGAGTTGCGGTCAGGTAACATTTGCAGCAGCTTGGGAAACTCATGCCTCTAAAGGCTGGATCTGGGTCGGGTCCCATGGCACCCATGGCAACAGTCACAGCCTCCTTTTCATTATTAAATTCTGTGCTGTTGAAGTGTTGTGCAGTCAGCGATATCAGGGCATTTTTTATGTCTTGGTACTCATGAAATGTATTCCCTTCTGTGTATACTATTTCTGTTCCCACCTAGAGTTCTAGAATGATTCTCCTGCATTCTTGGGTCCCTCTAGTTTTATAGTTTCTATGAGTCCTCCTTTTCAGACAGATGTGCACTGCATGACAATTTCTTTTCCATGTTTGTGTGACATAAAATATCCATTAAGTCATTTGAGAAGTCTTGGTGAGTTAATTTTTTCCTTCAGCTTCTCTTACTATTTCCAATCTTGATTTCTCCATTAGAAAGTTTCTTTTTAATACCTCCAATCCATTGTTCATCACCCTTCCAACCAACATATAGCCAATGATTTGTCCCTTCACAACTCAATGTTCATAAACATATTTCTTTACGAAGAGACAGTTACCTTTTATCTATATTCAAAAGCATATGCCCTGGGGACTTTGTCATCAAAATGAGAATAAAATGCTGAGGTGCTGGAAGGAAGTGAGAATGGTGAGTCAGTGAGTGGATTCGGAGGTGGGCAGGGAAGGGGGCACATGATTAAGAGATGGTCATCACAGACTAGCGCATGAGGTTTGATTACTGGAGCATGATGACCTGGCCTTGACTCTCTGACATAGGAAGTTACACAGGTGTCTGGGCTTTTTAAAAAGTTTGCATGCCATTGATCAGAATCTGAGATCAGCTCACGCAATGAATAATGAGTAAGAAATGGCCCTGAAACGTTTAAGGTAGGAGGCTGATGAAGGGAGTAAAAAAATGCAGTAAAGTAACAAGAAGGGGGACACTTCTCCAAACCCCCAATAGGGAAGCTAACATACTGCAATTTTGTTCTATAGATGTGAACAACTTGCTATCTTTGACCCTATTGGAAAGACAAACAAACAAAATCTGGACAAATGGAAATAAAAGTATGTACCATGGGTCCAGTTTTATTCTACTTTGCAAAGGTCCCCTGACCTTTGTCTTGTCAGCCATATACTCAATCAGCCACTTCCCTGTGTGCTCCCATAGTCTTCCTTGGAGATTTTACTTGTGGCACTTAAGACACTAGTATAGTTATTTATTTCATGTAAAAAAATGAGTGCCTGTTTGGTCACTACTGTGTGCCGAGTGATTTACAAATGATAATTTGTTTGGTCCTCATTACAACACTATGAAGGGAGTACTGTTGTTTGGACAAATACAGACAAGGAAATTGAGGCACAGAGTGTTCAACGTGTCCCCTGTGCTCTCGTAGCTAGTAAGAAGAAGGGCTAGGATTCAAGCCCAGGGGTCTGGCACCACAGTCCATGTCACCAGCCACTGTGCCATGCGGCTTCTGCCCTTTGCCAGCTTGTCTGTTATGCTCACTAGACTGATGAGCAGATGCCCTGCTTCTCATGGTAAAAATAGCGTTTTGTTACTTAAATAATACTTGCCCATTGTAAAAATTAAATCAATGCCTATATACTAAAGGAAGGAAAGATTTCCTGGAGTCCCATTACACTGAACTTGTCATAACCATCATGAAAATTTTAGCGTTTATCCTTTCGTTCAAGTATTTAGTGTACCATGCACGCTCATACACGGATAATAAACTGGGTCCCCATCACCTTCTTCTTTTATCACAGATGTTATCTGCCCTCCTCCTCCTCCTTCTCCCAGAGTTTCCTGTCCTGGTGAGACTTGTTTAAAGTCAATGTGTGAAAAAAAACACATTTGTTTTTCTCTCTTACGGCCTCATGTCTCATCTTTTTTCATGGCAATCATTGGTTGTTCAACAGTGGGATCATATTAAATGTATTTTTTATATGTTATGACCTCTCCGAGTTACTTGGCAAATCCTAATTCATTCTTTTCACTGGCCGTGTGACACTCATCACATGGTGTAGATGTCCCACATGCGTTCAACTCTCCTCCAAAGCCATTGGCTCAGTTTTCTGGCATGGCAACCAATGCAAATAATGCAGGAAATATGAGTTTAACCCTTGTATTACTGACATCATGCTGGGCAGAGTAGGAATCCCCCGAATGAATACATGTATACCGAATTAAAAAATAGAACAGAAATCAGATTTTAGAAAGAACAAACTAATTTTTCCTTAAATTATGGGATGGGTGTGATTCTAAATGAATACTGAATCAATGAAATTGTAGTGTAGTGAGGGAATTATAGTTTAAGTGTATGAGAAGAGCTTACTATTAAAAAAGTCTCATGTGTTTTTGAAATTAAATAATTGCTTTCCTTTTTTCTTTTGACTGATGAAACTTCAGTTTTTGATATAGAATGAGGCCCTAAAGGGCCCCGCCTTGGAACTGTGTTAAAACACCTTTATCTACACACAGTTCATTCCTAAGACACCTCTTGCGTTGCGATCTGGTCCTTGTTTTTTCAACCTGTTTTCCCACTACTCCTGTGGACAAAATATATGTTCAGCCCTTACTGAGCTATCTCTAGACACATAAATATCATAGGTTCTTTCAAATAATTATTCTTTTGCATATGTCAGCCCTCAGCTTGGAGTAGTAGCAACATCGCCACACTTCCACTGGTCATTTCCGCTTGTCTTTCCCTTGCAACTTCCTCTGCAAAACGTCCTTGATCTTCCCTCTCGATGCCCCTCCTGCACAGTTAACTTTCATTCATTTGATCCCCTCGAATCTATCCTATACTAAAATGCAGCACTTAAATCTTCCATTTTAACTCACCTCTATCACCTACAAAACTGATTGTTTTTTTTTTAAGGCTGGTTTGGAATGTGTCTTTTGCATCTCTTTCTCTAGTCTAGTTTTGGTATCAGGCATATCAAAGAGGCTCAAATACATTTGTTGAATATATGAGAATTAAAAAAATGTTCTTCATGAGAATCCTGGCAACGGTCCCATTATCTCTAATATTGAAATGCTCGGTGGCATTTTAGAGAAATAATCTGGGAGTCCTGAGACTTTCCAGAAGGTACTGGCTCAGAAGAGGAGTGAGGATACTGGTCAGAAGCTGAGTGAATATAGTCCGGGGCCTCTGATGATCAGACTTTGACAAAAGAAAGGCTCTTCAAGGCCTGCCGGTCTTACTATAGAGAGGTCCTAGCCCCGATGATTCATAGTCAAATATTTGCATGTCCTCTGGCTAAGAAAAATAAAAGCCACACATTCCAGAGCTTTTAGGCATATAAGATCTAGGGACTTTCCCAGTTATTTCTCCTTAGCAACTGGCAAATGCAAAGATTCTGTTTCATAAAAGCAAGACGTGTAAAGTGGGAAGTAAAACAGATATCTGCTCAGAATACAGCAAGTATATAAAGATCCACAAAATCATTGTTAAAATTGAATGTTATTGTTTTGATATTTTGGTATTTCTGGGTTTTGTTTTTGTTTTTGTTTTTTTGTTCTCTAGCATAAGCTAGAAAGATGATGGAGTGTGGTAAACTTTATGAATGAAAAAGGGCAAAATACAAATAAATTATTTTCCTGAATAGTCACAACAGGCTGAGCTCACAGTCTTCCGACACCCACAGAGTCCGCCTGACTGCTTTTGGTGGGCACTTTAAATGTATTTCTTTCACAATAGCCTTGAAAATTCAGTGTTATTATTTCCACTTCACAGACAAGAAAATGGAGGTTAAGAAAAGCAATTATCAACAATTAACATAGACAGTATTTGAACTCAGTCAATAGAGAAGTGGCAATCTGCGGAGAATGTTTCAGAAATGCTATGTAGAAACTTATTTCTATATGACCCGAAAAAGCCCAATTATAGCTTTATTCTTGTGACTTAAGATAATGGAGGCTTTCTATGTGGTTAATGCAAACCTTCCCCAAATCTTATAATCCATTTATAACTCAATGCGAGTCACTTGATCAGATCATTTCCAGAAAATATTTGTGATTAAGAAGTGCAAACAGTTTTTCTGTTATTCTTTCCTGTCTTCAAGCGTTCAGGGACCTTAAAGACTTGGGCAGCAATCTTCCTTCACCAATTCATTGTTAACCCAGGGTCAGATCTTCCTCATTAGGCCAGAAGGATATAATATTCATATTTAATCAAATATGTGTGATGTTTCAGGACCCACCAAGGAGACTTTTCTGAAAGTCCCCAAGTGAAAGGCTTCCCAGTACTGGGAAGTAACCATTTACATTGGTCTTTCCTGCATTTATTCCATAAAGAAGATTATGTAAATTGGACTGGTAGTTAGAGTCCCAGTTTATGGTCCTGACTCCACTATAATTACTGTATAAATTGTTCTAAGATATACCTCTTTGCTATTTGGTACTAACTTATTTCGGACTTTAGCTATAACACTTTGTCTCTGAACCATATCTGAAAAAATGCAGGTCAAGGAGAGTGATCTCTTGACTATGCTGAGGGAACCGCAGTACCCACAAAAGAAACCCAGGCAGCCAGATTATGTCTCTGAGGAGCTGCTACTGAAAGTACATACCCAGGAAGCCTAGGGCAATTCTGACATCTCTTCTTTACCCAACACACACACACATGCACACACACGCACACCCATGGACATGTACACATGTGCATATATGCACACATCATGAAATGACCTACACTTGAAACTGTGGCCATTACTAAACACACAGCAAGTGGCAGCATGGCTTGCCCATGAAGGTCCTCAGTAGCTCACATTTAGAGATGTCTTCTAAGCCAGTGTACTTTCTTCCTTTGATTCAAAATAAAAGCTTTTTTCCCCACTCTTTTTATTCTTCCATTGCATACTCCCTCCCTCTTTCTTCACACATTTACTGAGGCTAACTTGGTACTGGACACTTACCTATGCACTGGAGATAGAGTGATGGTCAAAAGGCGAGGTCTGCGTGCTTCTATTCTAGCTGGGCGGGGCAGACAATGAGCAACAGACAGGGCACCTTAAAGCAGTGGGAAGAAACAAGGCTGTAATGGAACCGAGAGCCACCCCCCAGATGTGGAAAGGTTTCCCAGAAGTCCTCTCAGGTAGACCTGAGGGGCAGAGGGCCAGAGGGGTCTAGGAAGACAGAATAAAAAGGGAAGAGTCCTGGAGGTGGGAGTGAACCAAGTGTGTTTTTTTTAATTAGGATTAAAAGTCTTTGTGGTTCCAGGAACGAAGGGCAGCTATTGAAGAGATGGCAAAATGCCAAAGTTAAATTCTGTAGGAGTTGGCACACCATGGCAGGATCAAGATTTGATTCTAAATGCAATACAATGTCAGAGGGGCTTTGGCAAGGGGCCTACATGACCCGGATGAACATTGTAAAGAACACTAAGGACACTGGGTGACCCAGTGTGGCAGCAGGGACAATACCTGGGAGTCTGTGGTCAGGTAGGGAATGATGGCCATGGAACTAAGGTGGTTACACTGAGAATGGAGATGGTTTGATTTGTGATACATTTTTGAGGTAAAGGCCACAGGGCTTAGGTGGACTTAAGGTTCACACACCTTTGAATAAGGACCACGTGGACTTCGCTACTAACATGTAATTGATTTGTTCTATCCCTTCCCCAGAATCCAATGCTGATTAAGAGAAGGATCTTAATCAGGGTAGCTGAAGAAACAGAGGGGGTTCTAACAAAATAAATAAATAAGACCTTCGTTGAGACTGTAAAAAAAGGGAAGCCTGGGCTATCAAAAATACGCATCAGCTGTTACGAAGCAGTATGAAGAGCCAAGCCTGCATAGCCGAGCAATCTTTGAAGTCTGTTTTCTGTGACAGTGTCAGAGCTGGGAAGATCTATAGGCATCACGTAGGCCATTCATCATCTCAGAAATGAGACGACGTACAGAGCAGATTGAAACGCCTTACCCAGGGTCACAGATCAGGTTATCAGTATGACTGAATTTAGAGCTCTCGTCTCCTGATCCTCAGGACTATGCTTTCTCATTACCTGTTAGTACATACCCTAATTTGCTCCGAATAGGCTTCCAATTCACAGTACCTGAAATTTAAAGATTACTCACCGTTTGCCTTAAGGCATCAAATGCCTCACTTCAAATTTTAGGACAAGCGGAACACATCCTTAGAATTACTCTTAACTTGTTCTATCCGTTCACCACAAGTCACCATGAGGAGAAAGCTATCTTCCAGAGAAGAAGAGAGGAGAGGGAAGAGGGGGAGAAAGGCGGGGTAGGAGCACCGTGTGAAAGGGTTGATAATATCTTTCCCTTTGACCCACTTACGTGGAATCATTACCGTCTACACTGATACCCTTGGACATTCATCATCCTGTCTTTTTCATTTTTGTTGAAAATGTATGGAAATATGGTAGCCTGGTGACCTTCTCCTTTATGTAACTTTGTCTAAATTCTTTATGCATGTTGAGATGGGTAGCTCTACTATCTTAACCTGGTATATACCATCCAATCATACTGTACTCTACAATTATAAATGTCCTGGTTAAGTAATAAATATTCATGCTCATCATGAACGCCAGCCATGGAAGCATCTATGTGGGCACCAAGAGGATGGTGGAAAATCAAGTGGTCAGGTATTTTCACTGTATTCTTTCTCAGACAACCTGGATGCTCTTCTGAAATCTGGTACTGATTTAATGAGAAAAAATTTATTCTCAGCAAGCCCTAAACTTCAGGAAAATAGCAAAAAGACATATTTTGTGAGACGTGTTTTCATCCTTAAACGCAAAGGCACTTTATATAGGTGCTGTCATTCTTCAGGGAAATCTTTATCACCTGGTGAAATTATACTTTGATAAGTACAAACATGCCTTGGTGCCCATTCTCTGCTCTGGAGGTTGTTCATGTTCAAGCTATTAGCATCTCAGGTGCTTTGCATCTCACACCCGTTCCTCCATCTGACTTCAAGTCTCTAGTAAGCCCTTGGGAGCTCAGGCTTGTCAAAGGAGCTTCAGATCAGAGCTCAGATCCACCCAAGAATAGAGAAATGAGACAGGATTAGATCCCTGACAAAGTAGATGAAAAAAATCAGACCCACCTCCAGTTTGATTGGCTGGCATAGAGATGTGGCAGCCAGATAACTGTCATTTTGTAGAGTCCTGTGTTTCAAACAGAAGAATAGAAGCCTTTTTTTACACTTGCAATTATTTCCATGTGCTCTGGTTCTCCTGCCCTAAGCAGTCTACCTGGATTTGTCAAGTTTGAAAGCAAAAAGAAAGGTGAATGTGCATTTTGGATGCATACTCCTAATAAAAAGGACTCAGACAATTCAAACAGTATTTGAATAGTAACCACAAATCCCAATTTGTCACCTTCTCTCCTGCATCCCTAAGCCCCAAGCGCTCACTTTACCTCTCTGACTTCACTTACCTCTCACCATCTTGGTGTAAAAACCCAATGAGAACAAACATCTTCATCAATGAAGTACTTTAAATGTGGTAGTGTAGACTTAAAAAGGCGATGAAATGGGATAGACCACACATAAAAGAAGTCCGTGTGTGGTATGGAAGACCAGGTGCTAGCTCTTGCTAGGCAAACATCCAGCAGTCACAGAACTCTTAGTGTTTTGTTGTTTATGGATGTTAAATGGGATGGTAACAATTGCAGTAACTGGCGCTTAATGAGAATTTTTTTGTGTTAGACACTGTACTAGGAGGTTTAGTCATTTTTCTCTGCTCATAGCCAATACATAGTGGAGGGAGATCTAATCCAGGACTCTGGAGCTCTCCTCCTGTCTTCCTCATCTGGTCATTGGAGGGAGATACCATTTTTCAGCTTGGAAATAAAAAAGTACTGTGGATATGAAAGGTTTTATTTATAATTTCTAGTTATAATCTTAATAAGGACTGAGCTGGGTGAAGTCTGTGGATTTTAGAAGTCAAGCAAGAATGATTTCAGAAAAACTCAAGGTTTCTCCTCTCCCCCTGTGGCTGAGAGGGGAGGAGGGGTTGGTTCTAGGATTTTTGCTGTGGACTCGGCACATGAGTAACCAGAAGTGAGAAAATGCAGACTGCTGCGCAGTGCTACTAGATTAATTGGCATTTTAAAAATATGCATGTTTTTTCATAGTGTGTGGCGTTCAAAACCATAAATACACATGTCTGCAGACATGCATGAGTATACAAGCAAAAACAAACATAAATATACCTTTTGTCCTTCCTTGGACTGTTGTCTGCTTGGGCAGACTTAATGACAGGGGTGCCTCCGTTCCACTTGAACCATTCTGAAATTGAAAAGTATTAGAACAGTATAGCATCCGCCCAGTCCTGGAGAAAGAAGTCTCTTTGTCTCTGCTCCATCTCTTTTTGACTGTCTTATAGAAATGCTATTTCTGCATCCCTTTAATAACCAGGCTTGATTCTGGTGTCTCTAGTGTGCTGTGAACTTGGTGCTAAGACATACTTTCTTCTGGTAAAGAATGTTCTGAGGAAGCAGGAATTATTTAAAGGAATGTATCTAAATCATATTAAGTGACTAGGTTTGCCAGCCAACAAGCTCAGCATTTTGCATCCACTGTCTCATATAATCCTCATCACAAGCCCCTGAGTTGGGTATTGTCATCTCCTTGTCACAAAGAAGGAGAGACTCAGAGAAGTTTAAAAACTTTCTAAGGTCATTCAGAGAACCAATGTCAGAGCTGGGATTCTAACTCAGACACTCAGACTATACACCCTGCACTTCATCCGTGAGAGTAGGGGTAAGCCAGCTATAGCCAATAGGCCAAATTTGACTGCTGCTTGTTTTGTAAATAAGGTCTTATTGGCGCAGAGCCATGCTCAGTCATTTAGTGGTCTGTTGTGACTACTTTTGCTCTATAATATCCTGGGTGAGTAGTTGCAACAGAAACCAGATGGCCAACAAGACCTAAAATATTGACGGTTTGGCCCTTTACAGAAAAAGTTCACCAACCCCTGGCCAATACCAAAACATGATAGATCCAGCTCAAATCATGAATCTCTGCATGTCTACGTTTTTGCATGTACCTCCCGAGTCCGACAGGCCTAGGTGTGTAGACTTCCTGTCTTAAGCCCTGCTTCCTCTGTGTGTGTTTGTTTTGTTCCAGGAGGCATGAAGAAACCTGAATTCTAGACAAATCCCTAAGAATGAGTCATGATGAAGAGGGTTCTACTCCACTTTGTATTTCTAGAACATGTTTCTTTCGTAAAAATTA
This sequence comes from Artibeus jamaicensis, assembly GCF_021234435.1. Taxonomy (NCBI): domain Eukaryota; kingdom Metazoa; phylum Chordata; class Mammalia; order Chiroptera; family Phyllostomidae; genus Artibeus; species Artibeus jamaicensis. The sequence goes on along the minus strand of NW_026522056.1, from coordinate 12,634,482 downwards.
AAGCACTTCCCAAACCTGTTTATTTAGCAGGCAGATGGAAAGCTAGCATCCTTTGGAAAAAAAGAGATGAGTTATTCACTCAGGAAAAGTGAGACACCCGTTGGCGCAGAGGTGAAACCATGCGGGGTCATCTACAGACTCTACGTAAGAGTGTACAGCCAGAGGAATGAGGTCTTTGGCCATCAGGACCTTCGGCCTCTTAGAATTCTGAGGCGGGTAGGAGGTCCTACAAGCCTATGGGTTGCGAGGCTTGAGGATAAAACCAAAAGTGAAGTAATGCAATTAATTAGAGCTGCCTTAATTCCTGCTTAGTTGCCTCAGCCACACAGGCACAGGCAGGGGGAGCTGGCTGGTCTCATTTGCTTATTGTATGTGTCCTTTCTTGGGTGGTGACAGAGGTGCTCTAGCCTCAGATTTTAAACCAAAATGTAAATGATTGCAATGTTAGAAAATAAGTGAAGGAAAGGTAGTGATGTTTTTAAAGGAAACTTGTGGCTTTCAATATATAAATATAGAAGTGTGTCTGAATTAGTGAGTGAATTATAACAACGTGTTTTTGAAAAAGTGCCATTAATAGTAACCCATGCAATTCCAACTAATCATTTATACTGTGTAAAAGTAAGAGTCTATTCGAATGGATGTGTAAAACCCCAGTATATCAGTTTTAAAATATTTACTCTAAAAAATGCTTCAAAGTAATGTATGCTATGTGCCATGCAGTTTTTAATGCCATTTGTTTTATTTATTAATGATATCAAAAATTGTTTCACCCCTGGCCAGGTAGCTCAGCTGGGTAGTGCATTGTTCCAATACACCAAGATGGTGGGTTCAGTCCTTGGTCAAGGCACAGAAGAGAACCGACCCATGAATGCACAAATCGGTGGAACAACAAATCAATGTTTCTCCATCATTCTTGCTCTCTTTCTTTCTCTTTCCTTTCTTCTCTCCAAAAATCAACAATTAAAAAAAAACAGATTGTTTCATTCAAGTCCATCTCTAAGCTACTTGAGTTCATGTCCACATGTGAGGATATTTTGTGGGTTAGATACTCAGAAATTTGCACACTGGAGCAGAGTCAAAAATCTCTACATTAACAGAATGGAAGAAAATAGTTACAGACCATATATCTGATAAGGAGTCAGTATCCAAAATAAGAAAGGAACTCCTACAACTCAGTAGCAAAATAAACAAATGAAAACAACAACAAATAACCATATTTAAAACCGACAAAGGACTTTAATAGAAACTTCACCAAAGAAGACATACAAATAGCCAATGGGTACATGAAAAGATGCTTCACATCGGTGATTATCAGGGAAATATGAATAAAAATCACAATGATTTATCACATATACCTGATAGGATGGCCATTCTAAAAAATATTACTGGTGAGGATGAAGAGAAATTGGAACCCTTGTATACTGTGGTGGGAATGTAAAATGATGTGTAAGAATGTAAACTAGTGCTGCCACTATGGAAAACAGTATGTTTCCACACACACACACACACACACACACACACACACACACACGCTAGAGCTATCAGATGACCTAGTGATTATGCTTCCAAGTATTTACTCAAAAAGATTACAGTCGGGATCTTGAAGAGATACTTCCACTTCCATGTTCATTATTGCATTATTCACAATAGCCAAGATATGGAAACAACCTAAATGTATATCAACAGATGAAAATACAATATATACATATAATAGAATATTATTCTGCCTTGAAAAAGCAGGAAATCCTGTCACATGTGACAAAATGGATAAACCCTAAATACATGCTAAGTGAAACAAGACAATTTATAGGAAGAGAAATACTGTATAATTCCACTTATATGAGGAATCTAAAATAATCAAACTCAATAATCAAAAAGAGAAGCAGAGAGTAGAATGGTCCTTGCAAGGGACTGGGGAGAGGAGGAAATGGGGAGTTGTTACTCAAAGAATAGAAAGCTTTTTTACTGAGTGATTTTAGAGAGACGACAGGGGGGAGAGAGAGAAAGCAATATCCATTTGTCAGTTATGCATCCATTTGTCAGTTATGCGTTCATTGGTTGATTCTTCCCTGTGCTCTGACTGGAGAATGACATGCAGCCTTCACAGATCAAGATGACACTCTAAGCAGCTGAGCTACCCGGCCAGGGCAATGAATAGAAAATTTTAGTTATGCAAGGTAAATGACATCTAGAGATTTGTTGGACAACATTGTGCCCCCAGTTAATAATACCATATTCTACATGTGAAAAATCGATAGGGTACATCTCATGTTAAGTGTTCTTACAATAAAAAATTCACTAAATAAAAACCTGCTTCAAAGCAACCGAAATAACTTTGAGAAAGCTTATGCTCTATTATAGGAAAATTTGATAAACACATCCAGTTTCCCAGAATACAACAGATTGAATATCAGACATTAAAAATGAAGGCAAGACTAATCATCACCAGAGCTAAAAATTTTTTTATTGTTGTTCAATTACAGTTGTCCCAATTTTCCCCCACTTGCTCCCAGTGCACCATTCCCTACTCTCTCCGTCAATCCCGACCTTGTTGTCCATTACTGTGGGTCCTTTATACATGTTCCTTAACTAGACTTTTCCCTCTCTTTCCCCTGTTGGCTCCCTCCTCCCTCCCCTCTGGTTACTGTCAGCTTATTCTTTATTTCAATGTCTCTGATTCTATTTTGCTCATTTTTTTTGTCTTGTTCATTAGGTTCTACTTATAGGTGAGATCATATGGTATTTATCTTTCTCCACCTGGCTTATTTTATGTAGCATAATGCTCTCCAATTCCACAAGAGCTAAGGTTTGTTGATGATTTATACTGTGCTTGGCAATGGTCTAAGTCTTTTGCAAGTGCTTCATTTTTACAACAACCCATTAAGTTTGGTACTGTTGTTAGTCCTTTTCACAAGGAAATGAATATGCAGAGAGTGAAAGTAATGATCAAGTTTGTACGGCCAATCAATTGGCAGCAGATCTGGAAGCAGTCTAGACTCGCGATGCCCATGGCCATTGCCTCCCCAGAAAATGTCACTCCCACCTCCCAGCTTCTTGGCAAGGTTCTAAATTACTGATGTCCCTAATGATGACCTTAGAAGGTTAGCTTTTGTTTCCTATAACGTATTTAAGAACACAAAGGAGTTCCCATTGGACTGTCAGCTGATTTCTCAAAAGAGACCTTACAGGCAAGAAGGGGCTGGAAAGAAGTATTCCAAGTCATGAAATCCAAAGACCTACCTCCAAGATTGATCTATCCAGCAAAGCTTTCATTTAGAATGGAAGGGCAGATAAAGTGCTTCTCAGATAAGGTCAAATTCAAGGAGTTCATCATCACCAAGCCCTTATTATATGAAATGTTAAAGGGACTTACCTAAGAAAAAGAAGATAAAAAAGATGAACAGTGAAAGGACAGCAAACTCACAGTTACTAACAACCACACCTAAAACAAAAGCAAACTTAGAGGACAGCTAGATCAGGAGCAGAACCATAGAAATGGAGATCACATGAAGGGTTAGCAACAGGGGAGTGGAAGGTGGAGAAGGGGGGAGAAGGTACAGAGAATAAGTAGCGTAGATGGTAGGTAGAAAATAGACAGGGGGGAAGGCAAGAATAGTAGGGGAAATATAGAATCTAAAGAACTTGTGACACATGGACATAAATTAAAGGGGGGAATGGTGAGGGAGGGGTGTGCAGGGTGAAGGTGAATGAAGGGGGAAATGGGACAACTGTAATGGCATAACCAATAAATATATATTAAAAATGATAAAAAAAGATCAATGAAAAAAGAATACAGGTAGATCTTGGTGCATGTTAGAAATATTTTACTTAAATACAGTTACATAAAAATAGGTTTATCTTTTGAAAGAAACAAACAAGTATGTGTTTTCTAGGAAACCTACTGACACATATCATGTCATCCCCTAACCATACCTGTGGTGTTAACCACTGTGCACTTCCAGAGTCGATGGGCTTAGATTCCAACAGGAGGCATTTCAGTCCTACAGAGAAGGCTTGGATGATGAATGATTGGTAACTGATGGTGAGGAGATCTGTAAGAATAGGAAAAATTAGTTGTGTTCTGGAAGTGTTTCTGGAACATGCCCCCACCACCATTTTGACATTGTGAATAGACATGATGGTTTTGTATACAACGCCAGAAATATCTGTTCTGAGGAGAAAATGTTCAGTCAACTCTTTCAACTTCCCGATGCTGAAGACCTAGTCACACAGGACTCTCAAATTATTTGACATCTTGTTTTGGTGATCGATAATGTGTCTTCCACATAAAAACTTCAGAAAATGTCTCAAAGAAAAAGTATGCAATTAATAGTTTAATTTATTGTCAGCTTTTATTTTATATCTTTATTCCAACTTGTAAATCTTTGTGGTCATTGATGATTGCTAGAGAATAATATTATATTTAATTTTCTAATTATATATGAAGCTCCGGGTCAGGATTAGTCCACACTTTTAAATCTTCAAATTTAGAAACCTACTATAAAGTCTTACACAGACTAGCAAATGTTTGCCTTTCATAACAGATATTTGAAGAGTATTCTAGTTTTGTTTATGCATTTGCTAATGGTCCTCCCAGCTAGGAACTGCAGAAATGTTCAGTGTACAGGCATCAAACATGGCACACACACAGCTTTACTGATCTGACAGGCAGATTTGTGGAGCAAAAACCCTGCCAGACTATGCCAGCCAGAGCAAGAGGGGAGATGGCAGTGGTGAATCTGTTGTTGTTGCTTGATGCTCAATCATAATGGATCAGAGACTCTCATATGAGACATCTTTAACCATCCCATGAAAGATTTGCTTGCCAAAGAGATATAGTTTCTGCTTTTTTGAAAGTTTGTTTAGGCTCTAATTGTCATATTCATAAGAGGTTGTTGAAAAGTGTAACAGTCATTTTATGTGGTCTCAAATGTCACATGGTTCCAAGTTCACTTTTCTGATGTCATCAGATTCTATAAAAATGTGATTTTAAGAAACTTAGTCCTGGTCAAAAGGAGGCCATTAGAGGAAATCTGCTGTATGTGAAATTATGGCTCAAACAATTCCCAGTCTTTTCAATGTAGGTACTGCTTAGTGGGAGAGACCCTGATTGAAAGGCCACTCTAGTGTCTTGGGATTCCTTCAGTGCTTCATAGCTTAGCATCTAAACTCTGAAAACACATCACAGTTACTATGGGAACTTGAAATATATATGCCAGGGCACCTCCTCAAACTATATGGAGGTGGAACTTATGCAGATGTAATTATTTCCACTTTAACTGCCCCTATCTGAGTTTGAAAGTGCAGATTTTTTGTCTTCCTCCCTCATGTTAGGGCAAACCCATCTCCATGCACTTCGAAATTGCATTAGGAAAGTGCCACATCTTAGCTCTGTAGAAAACTCCACAGATTTCATTTGACAATTCAAAATCTAAAAGCCCCTTAGTTTGTTGTTAGACATTAATTTAGTAGACACTTAAATTTATTGGACAATTAATTCTGCTGCTCCCGAAAGGGTAAGACCTGTTGATCTAGAATAAGGAACTCTCTGAGACCCTATTTCTGCTAGAGGTCTGCCGAGTAACACCTTTCCACCTTGGTTTCATATTTAAGAAAAGATGTCATATTTCACAAAAATGTCAGGATTGCAGTAACCCATTATTTAACTGGCCAGGCATAAGATTGGCCTGTGCATTATTTCATCTGCAGTGACATAGATGCTAACTGTGCTGATGTTCATGCTGATGAAGGTCTGTAGCCATCTGCATCCCAACTGCACTGGAAAGGGAAATGGATGGAGAAGGCAGAAAATCGGCGCTTAGTTGTGAGTGTAAGTGCCTTCCTTGCTCTGGCACTATATGCTTTGAGGGAATGGTTAGATTATATCTTTCCTGTTGGCTGGAAGCACCTGTTGAAGAAAGGCTTGATTCTCATAGTCTGAAAGTTAGCCATGCAAATGGATCCACAGAGGACTCCACCTTTTGGACTTAATATTGAGGGCTTCATCTGTGAGTGGTGGTCCCATGGTTGTCCTGCTTCAGTGGTTTCAAAGTCCCAAAAGCACTGGAAAAATCCAGACTGCCATGGCTACTGCTGCTTCAAGTCTTTGGGATGTGATAGCCTCAACTGCTCCTCCCCAGCAATGTGGAGTCAGGGTCCTATAGGGGGCGCCTCCTCCCCGAGTTTCCAAAAGCAAATGCAGGAGCTTGAAGGTTTCCAACTTTCACTAGTCACCCTATATGAGCATTTCTACATTTACATTAGGATTAAATTAAAAGTGACATTCACATGGCGAACTCAAACCGTATGGAAATATATATTTGACATGAAAAACTAAAACTCTCTCCTCATCTTACCCTCTATTCTTTCCCTTTAATTCTATTGTCCTGAAGAAAACCCTGTTCACATTTGTTGTGTGTGCATTCAGAAAGGTTTTGAGTAGTCACAAGCATGCATATATATATGCAGATTGATAACTATAGCTAGATAAGTCAGCTCACAAGAGCCAGCTCATGAGAGCCCTTGCATGGAAATAGGGCAGGTCTTCAAAAGGCATCTCTTTTTTTCAAGCAAACATTAATGGATGTCTCTGTAAAAAAAATTATATTTAGCTCAATCTCTTCTCAAGTTAATTAACATAAGTGTGACAGACCTTCTTCCCTTTCAAATAAATGAATGATCTATCTGTAATTTAGTGTTATTTTACATGTGTGTCTCTCTTTGGGGGGACCCCTATTTTGATGATAAGTTCATTACTGATAGGAACTCTGCAGGGTCTTGAATATGATCCCCAGGTGCCAATTTTTTTCAAGACGTATAGAAAGAGTTCAATGTCAACTCACATGCACCTCATTTAACAAATTGATTCAGGCAGCCCGGATTCCTGAGCTCTCTTCATGGTAATGAAATTATGGTAGAGTCATATACCTGAAGTCATCTTTAGTTTGATGTACTTGTTACTTGTTCCTTTTCTATGTATTTTGAAAACATAAAGCTCTGCAGGCAAGATGTTTTGAATAGATCAGAAATGGTTTTAATGTGCTGCATTAAATAAATTGAGGAAGTTTAGACAAAACAGCATTGACAAGATTTCATGCTGTGAGGGTGATGAAGGTGATGGATGAAATTAATGAGTCTGAAATGGTTATGACTACAAATCATTGTTAAAATGTCATTTTCTCAAAGAAGACAGAAAATTGAAACACAATAAGCAGAAATATAGGAAGGTCTTTTCAAAAAGAGAGCATGGGGCACATATGGCTCAGTGGATTGAGTGCCAGCCTGGGAACCAAAGGGTCACTGGTTCGATTCCCAGTCAGGGCACATGCCTGGGTTGCAGGCCAGGTCCCCAGTGCGGGCTGTGCAAGAGGCAACCACACATTAATGTTTCTGTCCCTGTCTTTCTCTCTCTCTTCCCATCTATCCAAAAATAAATAGATAAAATCTTTTAAAAAACAGAGTTCATGGGCATTCTCACGAAATACACTAGACTATGTAGGATCACACATAAGCCGTGGGCTGCACTCCTGTGGCCATTCTTTCTGTCATCAGACTGAGCCACCTGGTAACTGAATCTAATTCTGTGGAGCCATCTTTTGCCAATTTACTTCCAGAGGTTGAGTGGCCACACCTACTCTCCTCTTTTTCTTCTAATTATCTCTGCACAGCTAAGCCTAGTTTCAGGACTCAGTTCCCTTTGCATATTTACCTAAACCTTCTCTTTCAGCCCCTCCTGGAGATTTTTCTTTCATCTCACTTCCCTCTATTTTCCAGTTACTTCAGGAAAACCTCTTTCACATCACTTTCTGCTCTATTCCATCTTGTTTCTCCACTCTTGACTGTGAAATAAAATTTGTCACGAACAAAGTCAGGTGTCTGGATGTCCCTAGAAATATTTTTAAGTAGCACAAAGAAATCGATTTCATTAATGTTTTGAACTTGCTTTAAGGTCTACTCAAATATTTACCTCTATATTTTCATTCCTCTAGGGTGAAATTTTCCTCAAATACCTTACATTTATTTTATTCAGTCAAAATACAGATTTTTCTGCATTTTTCATGATGAATGATTTTTTTCTGTTTTTTTAAATATACCTGTCTATTCCAAAGTTACAGTGAGTTGCATTTATACTCAGAAAACAAAAAGTACTTTATAGCTGGCTATGTAAATTTTATAATATGTTATAAAATTATAACTGAAATATCAATATTGTTTTCTGCTTTAACATGGTATATGTATAGATTTCGGTCATACTATAGGTGAAATAGGTTTCTGTGTTACTCTAGACCAAGATACAACCACTATCTACTCATATGCGACCCAACGTAAAGCAACTATTTTAAAAGTCACATTTTAAACAAATCCAGTCTATATGTTGCATTGCTTCCATTTTCCAAAGAAGATTCACTGGGGAAGCTTGGGAAGGAAAAAAACAATGGTTTGCAAAAGGCCTCCAGACTTTTAGAGCAAGGTCCAGATCCTAGGCATCTTTGTATTCTGGTAGAGTACACTTAGTAGGTGTTCAATAACTCTGTGTACAATATATGAGTTAGTGAGCAATGAAGTAAGCATCAAAGATATTGGCTTCCTCGGCTCTGAATGACCCTTCTGAGTGGGACTGCCTTCCACACACCAGTGGAAAATTAGCCATGGGCTCCCTGAGTTCACCTTTTATATTTAAAGGTGTCATTAAGATACCTTAGTACATGTCTCTAGATATTTTAAAGATATATTGTGATTCTGAACCGCACTGATTTACTGCTGAGTTTCACCTTTTAATGGATCTGCATCTCTAGGGAAAGGACATATCTTGGCAGACGACATAAAAATGCAAATTTCTTATCTTCCCCTCATAGTCTGTTTTTAAGGAACATCATTGAACGTATGACTAAATTTTCTTTAAAAAAACCATTCTCCATACTCTAATACCTGAACTTCTCAATTAATAATAGCGAACTGTTCTACAGATTGGAAAGAGAAAAGCGATAGGAGAACTGGTGTGGTGTAAGGACTATGTGAGATATTCCACTAATGGTAAATATGAGACAGAGTGTTTTTAAAACACGTTTTATGTGTCCTTGCAAATATTTTGGAAACTTTACAGGGTATTTCTAGATAACAGGGCTAAAAAAGGGGTAGGACAAGATACTCAAACATAAGAAGAAGAAGAAGAAATCCTAGGTTCTCCAAATGATACATGTGAGGTGTTATAGGAGTAAAATACTCTTCGTATGAGAAGCAGGCAACATTTGGAGGTAGCAGAGGGATAGACAGGTAAGCCCTGGAGGCATCCAGCTGTCAGTCTCACAGGAAGCCTTAATTAGGGGTCTTTCCTGACCCCTGGACTGCTCCATGGGAGGCTGTGGGCACAAGCTCTGGCAGGCCTGCGGGGCCCGTGCTGGCTTTCCTCATTAGCCATCTCTTTCCCGATTCTCTGCCTTCCCGGGATCCGACTGCTTGCAGTGACAGGACTGAGGCTGTCAAGATGAACATTTGATTTCAAAATTGGTGCTATGAGGAGGTACTCTCCTTTTCGTAGGAGTGTACTTGAATGAACAAATCTTCTTCCTCTAGGGTTTAGAGGGAATAGGAGGACGCATTTCAGCAAAGAAGAATGGAAAGTGTGGGCAGTGGCGGCTCTCCTGGGTCTCTTTCCTTCCTCAGGGGAGAGCAGCTTTTAGAGGATTTCAAAGTCGTACCTGCGTACCAGCCTGTCTTTTTCCCAGTCCTGGTGTGTGGCTGCAGAGGACGCAGGAAGTAAACTCTGCCACAAACAAACAGAATAACAAATTGTAAGAATGCAACAGGATATGGTTTTCACTTGAACTTTGAATCATTAGATCCAAACCATTCTTCTTCTGTTTTTCCAAAGCTTCAAAGTGTAGAAGATTTCTGTTTTCTGCAATTATGAATTGTGAAAATTCCTTGTCAATAAGTTCACAATTCCTGTTGGAAAAAATTGTATAGAATTCTTTCCTTCTTACCCAAATAAGTGATGATTTATCTTTGTTAGTTTATAACTAACAGAGCCTGGGCCCTGATTAGAAGACATAATGGTGCATGAACACTTGTTTACATTTAGTTAATGAAGACGTGGACTTTCTCTAACTGACTGAAAGTTTACTCAAACAACATTTAGCACTGGGCTGGCACATACTAGGTGCTCATTAAAAGTCTGGTATGGAGACTTGGGTTCTAATTCTGGGTGTAATACTATTTACCCTTTCTAGGCTACTGTTTTCTCATCTATAAAATAATGAACACGAATAACTATTTAGATTGTGCATTGTGCTATGCATTAGTGAAACTAACATAACAATGTTTTATAATGTATATCTAGTAGAACTTCTGAGATTTTTTGTATTGATTTTTCGACAGCAGTGACCACATCTGTCCAGATAAGCTTTTTGTCCCCACCACTCAGCACCATGCCTTTCTCATAGCAGATGCTCAGTAAATATTTATTGAATCAGTGTTGTTTGTGTTCAAAGAGAACGTTTAACCTTTTACTCTCTCAGTTTCCACCTCCGCCTTTCTTGGTTGTGTGTCCTCTATTAGTATATTGACGTACTTGAGTTCTGTTTCCAGGAATCTAAAAGAAAGTTTTCTTTTAATACATGTAATAGAAAACGTGGCTCAGTTTTTAGAGAAAACATTTCATATTAATTAGCATACCTCAGGTTAGACTCCCCTCCCCACATCACACAAAGACACACATGAGTCATTTCTCTTTTTTCACTTGGTAACGCTGTAGGAGTTGACAGATGACGGACTTCTCCAGGAATTCTGCAGTAGGAGTTCATGAAACCTGGGAGGGATTGTGAAACCCATAGGTGAGTTTCAAAGGATACACGAACTCTGACACTGTAGGAAACGTTGTGCCTTTTATGGAAAAAAGTTGGTTTTTAAAAATCAGATTCTTTTGACCCGTAAAAAGTTAATATCTAGTCATTTAGAAAATCCTGCACTCTCCCCTCTGTGATTGCTTCAATTTCTCTAAACATCTTTTATACAAAAATGAAGAAACCCAGTTTATATCTTTGGATTCTACCCTACAGCAGCACCAGCTAAAGTGTGTACCTTAAACCTTCCATCTCTCCATCTGAGGGGTCCCCAACCCACCCAGCCAGGAAGCCGTAACTCATCAGTCAGGCAATATCCTCTTTACATGCCCACGTGCTGCCACATCTTGCTCCCCTGACTCTGGGTAAGTAAATTTCCCTTATGTGCACCATGACTTGTGAGAAAGTGCTGTTTTTACCCCACTGAATTTGGGGTAGACAGTGAATATCAAGGTCACCAGCCTTACCAAAGCAGAGGCCCATTTGGAGGGATACTAAGAAATAAGGAAAAATAAACAAATATAATAGAAAGCATACTAAAGTAATAGTGAGGGACCACTCCCGAAACTGCTACTACCATTCTGTGGAGATTAAGGAGATGATTCAACTCTTCGACTTTTTTTCTCATGAAGTGGTACAAATATTGAGCAGGGTTATCTACAGTGACTTCCAGCTTCAATCTCCATCACTGTGTGATTTTTATTGGCTGGTGTTGATCAAGTTAATGGAAAGCCCTAAAGCCTTGAAGAACCAACATTTTTTTAGTTTAACAGGAAATGAAACAAATACAAATACTGAATGAATAAAGAAAGGAGCTATTTTCATGAACAGAATTTAATATTTTAAGTATTTAAGTCAATTCTTACTAAACTTATTTATATAAAAATCTTATTTTCCCAAAATTATAAAAAAGTATGACTTCTGATTTATTTTTTTAAAATGAGTCTCTTAAAATTTTATAAATTTCTAAAATAAGCAAATAAAAATACCCTAGGCCTCCTTCCTCTGAATAAAATGATAACTAAAAATAATAAAAGCACTATCTCTGTGGAAATAATATGAAGCTACAAAAAATATCACACAACCCTGACTGGTGTGTCTCAGAGAATTGCGTGTTATCTTGCTACTCAATAGGTAACTGGTTCGATTCCCAGTCAGGGCACATGCCTTGGTTGTGTGTGGGCCAGGTCCTAGGCTGGGGGAGTGTGAGAGGCAACTGATGAATGTTTGTCTTGAATTTTGATATTTCTTTACCTCTCTTTTTCCCTCCCCTTCCCCTCTCTTTAAAAATAATCAATACAATTTAAAAAAACCAGCCATGTAGCGCAAAATAAATCAATGCAATTGATTCAAAAGTATAAACGACCAATTACTAGTAATATTATAAAGATAAGATTATCCTAATTTTTTACTTATAATTAAAATAACAACTGAGAAAATAAACAACTAAATTAAATGATTCTAAGTTTAAAATAATTGCAATAAAACTAACAAATTTATAGTTATAAAGCTATAATAATGTTATGGTTATAATACTATTTTATAATGATAGTAACTTATAAGGATAAAGTAATAACTACACTAATTAATAAGAAAACAAACAGCTCAATAAAAAACTAGGCAAAATATTTGAACATACACATTTCATCACAGATATATGAATAAACAAAACACTTATAAAAATATGTCAAACGGCACTTGTGATTAGGGAAATTAAATGAAGTTTTAAATTAATTTAGTAAACAAAATGTGGCTCTGGTCTGTGTGTCTCAGTTGATTGGGTGTCATCCCAGAAAACCGAAGGTCCCCTGTTTGACTTCCAGTCAAGGCACAATGACTGGGTTGCAGGTTTGGTCCTCGGCCAGGGCACACAGAGAGACATAGAGAGGGTCAATGTTTCTCTCTCTTTCTTTCTCCCTCCCTTGCCCCTCTCTAAAAATAGATAGATAAACAAGTAAACAAATGAATAAATAAATAATGTGACTCTCCTAAATGCCCATAAAGAGCTCTAAAATTTAAAAACCTGATGATATCAAGTGTCAGGATATAAAGGAACTGGAATTCTTATACACGGCTGGCAGCCAACATAAGACGATACAAACATTTTGGAAAACATTTCAGCACCTTTCAGAAGGTGAACATACGTCTCCCAGCCATCCCACTCCTAAGTATTTACTCAAGGGAAATGGAAGCCTATGTCCATACAAAGACTTTTACCCAGATGTATTATTAAAGATTCATTTGGATTCATTTGCAGTCAACAACCCAGGTGTCCACTGACAGGTGAATGGATAAGCAACTGTTGTCGTGTACGTCCAGTAGAACACTCCTCAGTAACGATAAGGAGTGAACTGCTGATGTGTGCTCCAGCATGGATGCGCAAAATCATCGTGCCGAGCGAAAGAAGCCAGTCAAAAACAAATGGTACATACTATATAATTCACTTACATAAAACTCTAGAAAATACAAACTAAGTTAAATAAAAAGCTGACTCAATGGTTGCCTGCACATAGCGGCTATGGAGATTGATTTAATCTAACAATGTAAAGGATAAAAGAACCTATTGTAAACCGTGCAAATATTTTTCTGATCTTAAATAGAAAATGCCTTTCTAAATATAAAGATAACATTTTTAACAGGATGATTGATTTGATTTCATTAAAAAATTTTAAACATTTATACTTAAATAAATGATAAAATTACAAGTCTGATAGGAGAGGGGATAATATTTGCTATAATATAAAAGTTTGTATCCCTGGTATATAAAAAGGTCTTATAAAACAATAATGACTTACTGTTTTCTACAGTGGCTATACCAGTTTACTTTTATCCCAGGAGTGTATAAGGGTTCCTTTTCTCCACAAATACTTGTTATTTCTTGTCTCACTGGTAATAGTCATTCAAACAGGTGTATAGGGTGTTATCTCATTGTGGTTTTAATGTGCATTTCCCATGGAGCTAGTGAAATTCAGCATTTTTTCATATATCTGTTGGTCATTTATATGTCTTCTTGGGAAAATTGTTCAGATCCTCTGCCACTTTTTAATGGATTGTTTATTTTTGTCGTTGTTTAATTGTATGAGTTCTTTCTACATATATTTTGGATACTAGTCCCTTATTGGAGGTTTGCAAATATCTTCTCCCATTTGGTTGTTGCCTTTTATTTTTGTTGATTGTTTCTTATACTGTGAAGAATCTTTTTAGTTTGATGTAGCCCCATTCATTTATTTTTTTCTTTCCGTTCCCTTGCTTTTAGGGTCCAATTCATGAAATCCTCTCTGAGACCAAGGCCCGTAACTTTAGTACCTATGATTTCTTCCATGTACCTTATTGCTTCAGGTCATATATTTAGGTCTTTGTTCCATTTTGAGTTAATTTTTCTGTATAATGTCAAATAACAGTCTAGTTTTATTCTTTTGCATTGGCTTTCCAATTTTCTTAACAATATCAAAAAGGTTTCTTTTCTCCATTGTATGTTTGTTCCTTTGTCAAATATTAGCCATATATATATATATTCCTGGTCTCTCAACTTTGTTTCATTGGTCTGTGTGTCTTTTCCCCCCAATACCGTACTGTTTTGATTATTGTTGCATTTTAGTATAATTTGAGTATAATTTGTGATACCTCAAGCTTTGTCCTTTTTTCTCAGAATTGCTTGAGCTATTCAGGGTCTTTTGTGGTTCCATACAAATTTGATGATCTTTTGTTCTGTTACTTTGAAAAATACAATCTTCCAAAAATTAAGGATAGAGTGATCATATAACCCAGCAATTCCTCTTTTGGGTATCTATCCAAAAAATTTGAAAACATTTATTCATAAAGACTTATGAACCACTATGTTCATTGTAGCATTATGTACGGTAGCCAAGACATGGAAACAATCTAAGTGGCTTTTGAATGGATGAATGAATAAAGAAGATCTGGTACATATATTCAAAGGAATACTACTCAGCCATAAGAAAATGTGAATTATTACCACTTATGATAACATGGATGGATCTTGAGAATATCATGCTAAGTGAAATAAGTACCAGGTAAAACAGAAAGCAACAAACTAACAAACAAAACAAAACAAAAAACCTCACAGACAACAGTATGGTGGTTAACAGAGGGGAAGAGGGTTGGGTGCAGGTTGAAAAAGGTGAAGAGGGTCAAATATATGGTGATGAAAGGAGACAAGACTTTGGGTCGTAAGTACACAATGCGATATACAGATGTATTATAGGATTGTACACTTGCAGCTTATATAATGTTATTAACCAACGTCATCTCAATAAATTTAATTAAAAAATGACTTAATAGAACATCCTTATTTTAAAAGGGCTAACCATATAAACTGGTGTTTCACCAAAAAAGGAGGGAGAAAGAAAGGTGTGGGGAAGGAAGGGGACAGAAGAAGAGGGAAGGGGATGGGGAGGGAAGAGAGGAGAAGAGAAGAAGGAAAGGAGTTAAGGGAGAGGAAGGGAGGAAGGAAGAAATATTTTAAAAGTTCTTAGCAGCCCTGGCTGGTGTAGCTCAGTGGATTGAACGCGGGCCTGGGAACCAAGCAACCACGGTTCTATTCCCAGTCAGGGCACATGCCTGGGTTGCAGGCCAGTTCCCAGCAGGGAACACACAAGAGGCAACCATACATTGATATTTCTCTCCCTCTCTCCTTCCCTTCCCCTGTAAAGATAAATAAATAAAATCTTTTAAAAAAAAGTTCTTAGCAAAAAAGAGATTTCTGCCATCTTGGTGGTGTCTTTATAGGTTGTTTTATTTTAATCTTTGCATTTTTTCATATTTTCATAGTTCCTACAGTAGACTTGAGTGATTAGTACAAAAATAATCTACAGAATAAGGGAATTCTGCAAAATTCAGCAGAATGTTAATGGTCTTTCAGATGAAGGAAACATGAAATATGTGTCTGTTCAAATGGAAGGGGACATAGGGGTGTGTGTGTGTGAAGAAAGAAAGAAACACAGAGGTTATGATTAGAGGTGCAACACAGTTTTATCACTGGACCATGACTCCTAAGAAGTCAGTGCCTCACTGCTGTGGGAACCCAGACTGTCCAAGTACAACAGTGAGAGCTGGCAGGGGTGAGGGAGATCGGGGCTCTTCAGAAATGCTTGACTGAACAATTGGTGAAAGCAACTTAAGGATGATTGCACATCATATTCAAATGTATGAAGAGAAATGTTAAAATGTTCACTGCGATCTACAGTTGTTCATGATTCTCATTCTGCTCTCCCTGGTTCAAAACATAAGCGGTAATTAGACATTGACTATGTAATCAACATCATTATGAGGTTACATAAAATCACGAAACATCACCTGAAACTTCAAGGAATTTGATGTCTATCTGGGAAGATACCTCACAGGGAATAATTAGTAAAGTTGTTCCTTCCAGTTCATCATGGAACAGAGGGCATTCTACAATGAAGAGATTAAAACCTTAATAAGCACACACAGTTTCAACATCTAAGGGAATTTTTTCTTTGAAGAGGGAACTCTATTCAGACCTTAGGAGGCCTTTGAATTGCAGAGGAGTTCTATTGGTGAATGGAGCTAATATCCAATGGTTTAACTCAACAAGTAAATATGTATTTCTGGAGTCTGCAGTAATCTAACAGGATATTAAGTGTTGGTTTTTATGACCATGGTTGAAAATCATGACATGCTTTCTCAGTTTCATGAAGCTGGCTGAGTAAGAGGGAGAACGTGAAGTTGATAGTGCTTGTTAGAGCAACTGAACCTGCTTTGAAGCTACAGGATTGAAGTTTTATTGTTGTATGTCTTTGACCAGAGTATTAGCTACATGTCAGAGAAATAGTGAGAAAGAAAGAGAAAAGAAAGAAAGAAAAGAAAAGAAAGAGAAAGAAAAGAAATTATATCTTACAAATCCTCAGAATTCATAGTCCCAAAATATTAGCACAACAAAGTATTTAAAACTATACAGGATAACAAGAGAGAAGATAACGTTATCTTATGATGAAATGCTAACATTTTAAAACAGGGATAAACGTTCAAGAATGAACATAATATATCTTCCATGTACTCTTTGTCTTCACCATAAATAGACATGAGTTAACGTGTGTTTGAAGATTCATTTCCCTTTTATTGAGCTCGCCCAACAAGTTTTTCGTCCAGCATGTCCTGCTTTTATAAACCAAGATCTAATTTGACCTGATTATGTAATTGTGTGGCCATTTGTGCCCATCCTCCTCTTCCTCCTTTCTACAAAGTAGAAGATTTCTGTCTTCCCAGAGCCTTGTAAAATATAATTCACTTAATAGCAATAATAGTTTTCTCACCACAACTTATTCCTCTATTTACTAAATTGTTATTAACGACCTATTAGTTGGAAGCCGCTGTGCCAGGTGTTGAGAATAGAAAAATGAGCAAGACACATCCCCTTTTCTGGAGCTTTCAGCTTGAAGGGGGATTCAGACAATTAAACAGATCATTTAAAAAAGACAGTGTGATAAGTACACAGAAATGTGTGGCAGACTGTCAGTTGCCTTGCCCGGCATAATATTTCCCTGCTTTGCATTAGAGACAAAACCCTCTAATTGTGCCTAATTAAAAAGCCAACTCTCCAGTCTCCTCTGTAGCTAGATGTGATTAAGTCCCGGCCGATGAGATACAAACCTAAGTGTTTAGTGAGATTCCCAGGAGGTCTCCTTAAAAGAAGAAGACTAACCCAGAAGAAAGGTGCTTTATTTCTTGCCTTTTCTTAGAAGGCTAATAAAAGAGCTGGATCTACAGCAGCAATGCTGGACTATGCAGTAAGCTTGAGAGTACCAGGTGAGAATTCTACTGACTTTGTGTCTGCCACAGATGAAAGTGAAACTACCAAGACACGATCTGCTTGAGAAGGAGAGGTGGCCAATCCCTCAAGGGGGCAGGGCCAAGAGCCCCTTCCTCCAGGGGCTTTTATTGGGTTCATTTGCACAAGAATAGAGGTAAGGATCAAACAATAGATAGCATTCAAAGAACTGTGAGGGCTTATTCTCAGTCAGGGTCAGATAGCTAAAGAGCCATAAAACTTTTCGGAACAAACTTCTTGCTTGGACCCTTATCATTTAAATGAGAGCATTCTAAACAAAGCAGGTTTCACAGGATTTTTACATATTCTTTCTTATGCCTGATCACCCTGAAACCCGCTCTAGCTGGCAAAGGGCTGCACTGCCTTCCCCATCATAGGTTTTTAGGCTTAAGTGGATTAGAGCCAGGAAGCATTTCTCCCAGACAGACATAGAGACTAAGGCTATGTCAGAATAGTTGGGGGGTGAGGGTCCATCACTCCATCTTTGTTGCAGCCCCTTCAAGGAGAGTCCTTCCATGGTGGCCTCCCAAGTGATAGTGTCTTGCTTAGGTTGCCCCCCCTGAGGGGTTGTACCCGTCATAGACTAACTGACCAAGCATTGGGGGCAGGGGACAAGCTTTGTCTCCTTAATGGCTCGCATTCCGGAGCTCACTCACTCAGCCTTAGCCATGGGGGGAGGGGGGCAGTTAAAACTCCTGAAACCAGGCAGAGCTGTTCCCAACAACTTTGTAGAACCATTAGATCAGCCTGGTCTCTTGCTGACTCATTTTATGTGGGAGAAGAAACGTTTGTGCGTGTAAGCCACTGTAGTTGAATCTCCGACCTTTGCGGCCAAAAATAATACCGATGGAATGAGACTTTAAGAAAAAATATAGGAGTGGCTCCCCACTCTGTCTTGGTAGAAAGAGGTCAGAGATAGTGTTCCCATAGAAGTCACATTTTAACTGAGATTTAGGGATAAATGAAAGAGGAGGGTGTGAGGAAGTGTTTAAGGAAGCAAGAATACCGAGTGAAGATCAGAATTGTAATGAAAGGACATAACAAGGAACTAAAGGAGATCAGCATAACAGGAGGAAAGTGGATTAAGAAAAGAACCTGGCAGGAGGCAAGTCTGGAAAATCTCATTGATGCTCTATTTCATAGAGCCTTCTTAAATGTATTAACAGGGAACAGCAGCATAGCGGAGGTCTAGAGCACAGGTATAAATTTGGGAGATACCAACATACGGATGGTTTCTAATGTCTTGGGAAGTAATGAGGTTACCAAGGGGAGTTCTTAAAGTTAGCAGACCAAGGACAGAACCCTGAAATCCAATAATTAAAGATCAAATGTAGAGTCACTACCCTCTGATAAAAATGCATAAAGATACAGTTTTTTAAAAAGAGAGAAAGCGTATCAGCATAGTTCAGTATCAAAAATTTAATGAATCATTGTGGCAGAGGGTGGAAGTGAGGTGGGATTTTTTTTTCCTTTTTGTTTATAAATGGGCAGAATAGGTTATTACTGATGCAAGACTTCAAGGAGAGTAAACAGACCTCTTTGCAGTGAGTGTTGCCCTCCTGGAAAGACTGGTGGGTGGAACATTAACTATAATATTTACAAATGATGAGCCTACGTTTCCTTGGTTTTGTTATTGATAAAATGGAGACAATGACACTTACTTTATAGCTTTGTATGAAGTTTAAGAAAAGAGATGGAAAAGGGTGTATGACTAGATAAGGCAACCCTTTAAAACTCATTGAAACTGACATGGAAAATTATCACATATGCGTATAGATCTTAGTTTGTCAACCTCTTGACAATTACTGGCATATATATTTTATTAAGTTTCAAGAATTTTTGAATTCCCATGCATGGCTAATACTGCCCAACCCAGAGAGCATTTCCTTGAAAGGTCCTTGTGCTCTGAGGATTTGCCCTGAAGCCTGGCCTGCAGAGCCCCTCCACGGGTGGCCTTTTCCAAGGCCCTTGAAAGAGGTCCCAGCCATGTATTCCCATGCTTACACATTTATGTAAAATTTGCAAGGTAAGACAGACTACAATTCAGTAAGACCATGGTCCCTCTCCACTCTGATTTCCCCTCCCAAATATTCCTCTTGTGTAGGTGGAGTCGGAAAGGCCCTGGGCAGTTTAGAATGAGACTGAAGGAAAGTTGAATTAGAAATACATTGAATTAACCTTTAGTGTGATATCTAATAATATTATTGTAAGGTGTCCCAGAATAGGAACAGCTCCCCCAAATATATTACATCCCACTGGGCTGATTCACATAGCATCATGTCCACACAGTGCAGGGCCTGAGATTGTATTGTGAATGATGTGTCCTAGGGCACCCAGCACCAGTGGGGTGTGAGCCATGATGGAACAAGTTTTGAAATATAGGGAATGAGCAGCCAACCTGTGGAAAACCCTACTAGGCATCAGACCTGTGGAACTATGACCAGAGTATTCAGTTTTGTTGATGTCTAGTCAAATGGAAATTCTATTCTGTGAAGAATATTTATAATAATTCAGTGTATGCAACTATAAATTTACCATTTCCTTTCTTTTTCAATAAGGATTGCAGGAAATTAAATTTACCAGAATTGTTATGCTTATAGAGCACAAACTTGTAATAATACCACAAACGGTATGTCTGTCACAACTAACACAGGGGGAAAAAAGAGGTTTTCTGAAATTTGAGAATCCTAAACTGGGCACTAGCAGAGTAAGTTGTGAAGTTGAAAGAAGCTCATTTAATCATTAATAATAAGAGCAAACTTCAATCACGTTAAAGACTGATGGTTTTTTTATTTTCTTTCTAGAAAAAAATATAGAACAAAATTATTGTCAGATGAAAAGGCAATAAATAATATCTAGCAGGTAATAAAAAGATAAGGAGAAAAGTATATGGATGTAGCAGGCACTTAGTTAATAAAAATATTGTGTTGCTTTTCTGAGTTGTTCAGCAAGGCCCGGGACCTCTTCTAACAGTGCCCCCACTTGCCATAGGGTGAGGGTTTATTTCTGGGCATTCTGCTCTTTCCATTGATCTCTATGTCTGTATTTTGTGCCAGTGTCATGCTGTTTTGATTATTTTAGCTTCGTAGTATAGTTTGAAATCAAGGACTATGATACCTCTAATTTTATTCTTCTTTCTTAAGATTACTTTGGCTCTTCAAAGCCTTTTGTAGTTCCATATAAATTTTAGAATTATTTCTTCTAGTTCTGAGAAGAATGTCATTAGTATTTCATTAGGAATTGCATTAAATCTGTGGATCACTTTGAGCAGTGTGGTCATTTTAATGATATTAATCCTTTCAATTCGTGAGCACACTGTATCTGTCCATTTATTTCTGTTCTTTTTGATTTCTTTATGCACTGTCATAGTTTTCAGAGCTCCCTCAAACCATCCCCAAGAATTCAATAGTTAATGATATCATCGTCCTGCTTCTAGTTCCAGATGGTTGGCATAGAGATCAAAGCTGAAATGCAAAAATATGAAGTTTTGATTGTCTGGCCCTTGGCACCTCTGTGATATATGTAAGAACTGAAAGTAGTGAATTGCATTTCATATGGTCTCAAATTTGATCCCAACTCTGCCTTATGTGTATGACCTTAAAAAGTGAATTTGATTCTTTCAGGCTTCAACGTGCTTATGAATATTACAGCCTCTTTCATACCTACTGTGAGGTGCTTATGAATATTACAGCCTCTTTCATATTTACTGTGAGGATGAAAGTAGCTTATACACACAAAACACATCCTATATTGTAAGGGGTTGTTCAAACATAAAATCTGATTACTTTTCTTGTTCTGCATCATTGCCAAGGAGCCAAGGACTTACACTGCACATGTACCCTTATTCTGGAGACACAAGTGCACACCCTGAACAGGCAGTCAGCGTGGTGCCATTTCAGAATGCTATTATTAAAATGTGTGATTGGTGTTTCTTAAGTCGAGAGGTGAGTGTAGTGAGGGAGGAGGTGGAAAAGGATGACCACTGGTGGCAACAGTGTCCTCTGGCTCTGAACTTGCACATTTCATTGAACCAAACAGAAGACCCTCTGGCATCCAGAAGCCATTTACTTAATAGTCTGTGCAGCAGGCAGAACAGCCAGGTGTCATTGTGCTTGCAAATGTTGGAGAGGTATCAAGCCCTCACTCCTTCTGCCCAGAATCAGCATATGTCATGAATGGACTCCCCGTAATATTAGTTCCTCATCCCACTATGAATTCCCAGTGATATTTATGCATCCCTTCTTGATGGACTTCTTCCAAGACTGTCTGAATGTCCCTAACTTTAATCCAGCTATGGCCACAAAGATCATTTGGCTTACTTGGGTGTTTTACCTAAATGACTGAAGACTTCTTAAGTAGCCTTAAGAACCCTGAGATAGTTGCTGAATCCATCTTGTTTCAAGGCTTATGACTTTGGAATGGTTTCTACTGGTCTCAAGGGAGAATCCAAAATCAAAATCTTAGTAGCCTTCAAGGACCTGCATGGTCTCACCCACACCTAATTCTCTAGCTTCATCTCTGGCTGCCTTCCCCTCACTCTGCTCTCCTTTCCTGCTGGTCTGCTCACAGCTCTTCTCTCTCACCAAGCACGTCTCTTACCCTCACTCCACGCAGGCTGTTCTGTACCCCACAGATGCTTCCTACCTCCCTTCATAAAGCTGTCTCTCACTCACCCCCCAGAAATCAATCATACCAAACATCACTATTTTGGAAATGTCTACTTTGGTAACGTCCTCCTCCAGGTTTGGTTGAGTCTCCTCTTCTAGCTCCCTGTAGATTGAACTACATTGAATTGCTTGTATTTAAGTCATTTAAACCTATAAAACCATCGACAGCAACTGTTACTAACAGTCCCCTGTGCCTCATAGCCCTCGTCACAATTGTTATTAGGTAATTACATGAGTATTTGATTAACATCTGACTTCCTGATGGGTTATAAACTCTGTGAGAGTAGACATCATCTCTAGTACATCTATTGCAATTCAATGCATAGTAAGTACCACTTAATAACTATTTACTGAACATTATTTACACTATGGTACTGACATACTTTTTTACATTTTTGACATTTGTGATATTCCCAGAATGTGAAATGTTGTGGAGAAAAGTGCTGTTTAGCCAAATAGGGTTTTGTTGCTTTATTGTTTTTAAAGCTTCAGGCATTAAATGTCCTTATTTAATGTTTTGCAATGCTATTTGTAGTTCTTTTTTGGTTAGAATACTGCATTGTGCCTGAGAAGTACATTCTGGGTGTACCATGACGCTGCTAAGACAGCCACAATTTTTTAAAATTTCCTCTTCTCCTGAGAGAAATCTCAAGCAAAAATTCTCTCTTGAAGAAGAATGGAACTTTTCACAATTTTGTGCCAAGTAAACACTGTCGGATTACAAAGCAAAAGATGTTGCAAAATACTTGAAAATAGTTTATGAAGCAGGAGTTATACAGATGTCATGGAAGGTCTAGTGAAAAGTGAAAAGAAAAAACTGTAGCAAAGTTAACTCCTTTCAAGACAGCAAAGGCAGGTCAGGTGTGACAGAGGCTCTCCAGACGGGGAAGCGCAGCAGGTCTGTGACCGCAGCAGAGGGTCCCGCAGACCAATCAAGGGCCACACATGCCCTGTGCCAGGCCGAGAGCACAGGGGGTGTGCAATTAATTCTGCCCACGCTGCTGATGTTTCAGTCCATTAGTCTGAGTGAATCCTGATCATTCGTATTCCTCTTGGCCCTTCATAAACATATGCCTCACTGCCTGGATCTTCACACTCGTTCCATATTATAAAGTGTCTTCTCAAAGTCTCGTAAGCTGAAAAGCCATGCCCGGTTAGGAGCAACTGAGTTGATAAGGACTTCAACAACTAACTTCTCAGGCTCCTGCTTCCTGCATCTCTCTGTTGGGAAGAATGATGTATGCTTACCTTGTCTCCATGTTGTGAGCATCCCTTGAAATAATGGTTGCGTAAGTGCAGTAAATGTATCCATCAGTACACAAACCCAAGGGTTCCTGTAACCCATCCCCTGAAGAATTTATTTCAGCACTGAAGGGATTGACTGACTTTCATATGGGTATAAAACTTAGACTACTGGTGTAATCTCTCTAATGGGAGTACAATGCTCCAAGTCACTAGCCCCAGAGTCTTTTCACAGATGGCTGGGTTTTTTGATGAATAACTCACCCACGCTGGTAACTCAGCTTTACCCCTAGCCAGGAGTCCTTTACTAGAACAAGATTAGCAAATGATAAAAAAAAAAAAAGATGTCTGTCTGTCCTTGTCTTTCTCTTCTTCCCTCTGCTTGAAAGGTTACTTCTCTGTTTTGTTTTTAAGTAACTATTTCCCCATTAAAAACAACTCAGGAACCCTTTAAATTAGTCTAAAGCTATAGAATTCAAAGATATAAAAATGAGAAAAAATAGCTATAACAAAACACAGACCAACAATTGATAAGGTCTGGATGGGGAAAGGGATTGTCCACAAAAGAGAAAAAATAAATTATGAGGGATTATAGAACTTTTTTACATTTTGATTTTTATTCATCTAGATCACAAGTCAGAAGCCTTTTTCATAAATGGCTAAATAGTGAGCATTTGCACTTTCATGGACAATACAGTCTTGGGGTGACCAAACCCTCCATCACTGTGAAAAACAGCCCTAGATGACTGGTAAACAAGTGGGCATGGGTGTGTCCCAGTAAAACTTTTATGTAAAAGCAGGATGCTGGCCAGGTTTGGTCCACAGGCTGTTTGCTTACTCTGGTGTGGAATGGAAGACTACTTAACTATTTCAACATTTATTAAATGAATAGGTTTTCTCCACTGATATGCCACGGCGCATTTATCATATACTGCATCCTTTTTCATAAGCAGATCTTTTATAAGACTCTTCATTCAATTTCTTTGTTCTTTCCACTCATAAACTATACTGTTTTAGTTACTGCAGCTTTATATATTTTCAACATCTGAAGAAGTCAGCTATTCCTCAACTCTTATTTTTCATAAATCTATACATTCAACTATTACTAAACAGATTAGAATGTCAGAATACAATGATGGGGCTAGCAACCACTTTATGAAAAATATTAGAAGTACTTCCAGTGGGAAAAATGGAAAAGTTCATTTTGATTGTATTAGTTCATAGTCATTTTCACAGGTTAACATTAATAACTTCTGAGTAAGTAAAGAGAGAGACTGGACTTAATTTTCTCTCCACTGAAAGTACCTCTGTTTCTTCATCTACTAGTTTAGGGTGGTGGTATAAGAGCTGGAAGATGCCTCCTATCTGAAATAGAGTTGCTAATTTGTATCTCTTGATTTCTTTGTTCTCTAATCCTTACTGGCTCCATAAACACTAAATCAAGCTTTGTTTCTTTGTATATGACAGGATTCATTTATGCTCTTCCACCTTTGTCAAAAATAACTTTAATTATGAAAAAACACATGAACTTACTTTAAAAACTGCGAAGACTCCAGAAAGTTATGAAAAAGGTCATTCATACTGCCATAGCATTACACTCAGAGATAGCCACTGTTACGATTTTTGTGCATATCTTTCCCTTTGGAATACACTGGTACCAAGCACGTGTGGGTATGATGCATATGCAAACAATGTAGAGTGAAATCTTCTAACCTGCTCTTTCCTTTGTTACCCTGTCCTGTCATTGTGCTATTTTGGGAGGTGGGCACGGTTCCCAGAAACAAATTGATCAAACTGCTTGTCATCACAAAGTCTACTTCAAGAGTTTCTGTGGACACAGGCCTGTGCCCTCGTCACCGCTTGTTTCTTCGGGCTTTACTTTTTTGTTTTCTTTTCTTTTTTTCTTTCTGAGGAGCTACTTTCTCTCTTTCTTCTCCTTGCTGTGGGGCTGCTTTCTGCCTTCAGTCATTCATTGTAAAGCGTGGGGGAGGTGGCATCGGGTTGAAAGAAAGCATCTTGCCAGCACTCGGGGTTTCGTAGGCTTTGCCATGTGTACCCCCGTGGCATTTCTCTCAGCGTCCTCCTGTGCTTTTGCCAAGATTTATAAAGAACAGCCCCACTTCAGAAAGTCACAGTGATACTATTCTCCGAGAATAGGCATTTAGAAGGAAAGGTTCCCTCTTGGAACCTGGTCAAGCATCTGATTGCTGAAGTGCTACAGACTGGATGTCTTAGCTGTTGCTGTCATACTAGGGGGGTGCAAAACCGGGTACCTTGAGGACATCTTAAGGGAGAAGTGCCCACATCTGCTGTTTGGAAAGAGCATGGTATAAGATCGAATTTATTAACTTCACAGGTTGTCTTCATATTTTCAAATTTCAAAATAACTTTTTATTTAACCAGTACTGATACTGTGGCACTGTTAAAACCCACGCTCCCCCCCACTAAAAAAAAAATCATTGTTCTAATTTCAGATTTCCATACAGAAATGGTTTTCTGGCATAAAAAAGCTTGTATTTGCACCATATCAAGATGGAACTATGTAAAAGTTTCTCAGGGTTTAAACCTCAGGAAGGAACTAAAGATTATGAAGTTGCACTTGAACAGAACTGAAATGACAGACTCAGAGACACAGATACCTAGAATGGAAAGCCAGAGGCAGAATGACATGAAGATGGGGAGACTGAAAAGTTTTAATTCAGAGAAAACTGAACGTGGCTGAGGGAGAGGGAGAAAGACTGGGTTGGCCTGCTCTGGTTAATGGGATCATTTTTAAGCGTTTTTGCTGGTGTTAGTAAGATCTTATTTTTTCTTTTCCTAAGTGAGTTTGTAAATCAAGCACTGAATAGAAGAGGAAACCAAAGAGTAAGTAATGTATTTTTAAAACAAGTTCAGAGGAGAGTTTTTCTTAATTTCATATAAGTTTAAACACACATTTTTTGCATAATGGTGCACATTTGAGAATGGATAAAAATTAAGTGGCAGATAATGTGTCTGAGCAACACTGGTGGCAGATGTAGTGTTACATGAGCAAATGGTATTTTGGGGAGCTGAGATCATGATGCTTGTCTTCAATAATCTGAATGGCTGTCCAACAAAAGGCTTGCAGAAGGAAGAACTGGGACTCGTGTATGGGTGCTACATATATTTTGTTCAACAGAAGCAAATATTTTCATCATATTATTGCATTACTCTCATTACTATTATGACTATAAATACTAAACACTGCCCAACAAGGAAATGAGAGGCTTTGTGGAGTAGTGAGATTCCCTGCATTAGACTTGTTCACTCAAAGTCGCTAAACATCAGATAGTGATGTCCTGGGTCCCTTCCAATGCCAGCATTCTGGGATTGGGTGATATTTGGATTGAGTTGTGACATTGAATTCTTACTCTAGCAGGATCATTTTTCAAAAGAAGGACTCAACAAATTATAGTACCAATATCAGTCTTTATTTTGATAAAGACTAATATTTGTCTACCTACTACCTATTCTCCCCAGATTTATTGCTAACCAAAACTCAGTTTTATTGGGCAACATTGTACCCAGGTTAAACATACAGCATTTCTCAAGGTCTTCTGCAGACGGGGATGGTCAAGGGGCTAGCTTCCAGCCAAAGAGATATAAGTGGGAGTTGGAAGGAGCGTCTGGGATTCCTGAAGAAGGGAGATGAGTATGTGGACATGGAACTTGTTCCTCCACCTCCTGCCATTCTCCTTTTTCTCATCTGGACCAGAATCCATGACCAGGCTGCATGCATGAGGCAACTTTAAAGATAAAGCCTCAAGGTAAGATGAGTAATGCAGAATATTGACAGGACTTGGTCTCAGGGTTCACTGTGGAGCTGCCCTGCTACCCGCAGACTGCCTCCAGACTTCTCATTCTGTTAGACAAATTAAAACTATGATTTGTTGCAGCCCCTGTTTTAAGTCTCTGTTACTTGCAGCTGAACACAACACACCGATGAGGTTGAGATATTGTTCACCAAAAATTATGATGCTCCTGGGCTGTAACTTTCAAGCCAGGCTCTGCTGCCTCCCGACTGTTAACACATTGTCTGCTCTTCCTTGTCTGAGTCACTGATGGAAACTAAACAGTCAGAATCTCGATTTCAGAATTTTATGTAAATAGTTTAGAAAACAAAACAGAAAGGAAATGACTATGGGTAGGTTCAACCTTTGGTGCCCAAACACAGCTGTGTTATTGGGTATGTGTAACCTTCACCAAATTCCTATACAAGTCTGTGTGAAGAGCTTGGAGTAGGGGAGGATGATGAAGAGAGGAAGGAAAACTTACAATCTAAAAAGTTTCGAAAGATTGAATGTAAGTGAAAGGTGGCTTATTATTTTCCACCACCATCGTCTACATTTGAATCTGGGGAGGATTCAAATCCTCCCCTTTCTACTCTCACTTCCTATCGGAATGACAAGAAAGACCCTGCCTCAGGACAATATGGAATATCTGCTACCAGAAGTGAAATTTCAGTCACTCAAATCCTGGTGTCATTTACATTGTTTTTACTGGGAAAGGTCAGGTGTCAGCAGGGACCATAAGCAAAGAAAACCCCATCCCCTGGAAGCACAAGTGGAAAGGGGAGAGGAAAGCAAGCGACAGCAGATCCCTGCGCTGTATCACTTTCAGGGGCAGCAGACCACTGCATCCTGAGGCTTTTTTGCCAAAAGGAAGCTGAAGGACAAACATCTGAAGGAGAAATTAATCTCTGCGAGTAGGTGACAAGCCATGATAAGCCCTCAGGGTACATGTCAGGGTAGCGCAGATGTTAGTGTGAGGACTATTCCTTGATTCTAGGGAAGTGGGAAGAAGGGCAGAGGAGGGGGGAGAAGGCAAAGAAAAACAAAGCAACAAAAAGTAGAGTCATCTTTGCTTCGCAGCTGATTTTTAAGGGCCATATTTCCTGCAAAAGCACAAAACATTAAATTATACCCATATGGCAAAGATGGGGTAAAACTGGGATTTTCATCTGTTGATTTTGACCGGGTACATTTGTTCATCCAATTTGAAGAGTAATTTGACAATATGATGTAAGTGCCATTAAACATAGACATCCATTTATCCAGTGATCTTGCTTTTAGAAGTGTACCTAAAAGAAATGACTCAAAAATATATTTATTAAAAGTGGTATGCCCCAGGTGTTTATTTCCATTTTTCTTCATAGAGAAAAGTGAGGGCCGAATGTCTGACACTGAGATAATATTAATTCAATGTATGCAAACTTAATAGGATGCTATGCAACACTGAAAATTAAAATACTTAAGATAAAGAAATATGGAAAATGCTTATAAATAGTGCATAACTAAATCAATTCCATGACTTTAAATATGTCATTATTACAACTGCATTTGGGTAAGTACAAAAAAACATTTGAGGAAAAAGCATTTATCTTATGAAATAACGGTAACATTTTCCCCTTACTTTAAAGTACTGGTATTGTTGCTGTTAACGGGCATACAAATATTTTTATTTTAAGTGAAGTCAAGCAAAGGGCTAAAAGGAATTCTGGAACCTAACAATGTAGAAATCAACCAGTCTAAATGTCTCATTTTATAGATGACATGTTGAATATAAACCGTATGTGAAAATGAACAGGCTCATTCCACTGGAAACAGTAAGAAATACTCATTTTTCCCGAGTCCATATTAGAAGTATTGTAACTTCCCAGGGGCCAATAGTAAACAACATCATACGAAGATTTGCTAGTGTGACCTGAACTGTTGCTCTGAAAAACCCTGGTGTTCCTGCTTTCAGCTGCTTCTTCCCACGACACGATGTTCCTCTACATTAACCACATCACATAATGAATAGAGAATCAAAACGTCTCCTTAAGGAGGTGGAGGGAGAGATTATTTTTAGAGCAACCCAAGCGTTTCAGAAACGTCATTCTCCTCCTCTAGTACCTTTCTGCGACATTTGGGTTCCATTGTTGTTTGAAGAAGAACAATGACGATGAAGTCTTTTGGAAAGCAAAATAAAGCCGAGTAAAATGAGTAATTTTGTTCTTCTGCCTCCCAGCATCCCACCTGGAAGGCCTGCCTTACATGCAGTACTTTTTCTCTAGTTTCTCTAGTACCCTTCCAGGGAGGATGGACATGGTTCCGGGGGGCTAGAAATGATGTGTATCACGCGGCTGAAGTATTACTGTTTTGTCACATACAGGCTGTAAGGCAAAGCGAGGTGACCAGGTGGATCTCTGTAATGTGGGGAGAGCAGAAGCGGGGCATCTTCTGGGAAGAATGAGTGTCCCCAGTGCTCCAGTGGGTCTGGGACCTGGAACCCTTGGTGTGGGGGGAGTTGGCATTCAAGCTTGGAGTTAGGAGAAAGGGCAGAAGGACAGATGTCTCCGGGACTGCATCATTCTTCAATGACAGTATGCCAAATCCTGTTCTTGAAAGACTTGAGTTTGTTGACTACTGGGTAGTAGCCTTAGATTTTTCACTTTGTTGTTATCAGTAAAGCTCTCTGGAAATCAACCCAGGTGCAGCTATGGTAAGGAGAAGAGAGGTTTAGAAGGGGAAACAGTCGGGTGGGGCCTGGGTGATGGGAGCCTCCTGGTCAGGTGTGTTCACCTGCAGGGTCAGGGTGAGGTGAATGGATCGACTGCCTCCGAATTTCTGGAAGTTCTTTTAAAACTCTTTCTAGTTTTTCAACTGGAGTTCACTTAAAAAAAACTCTTCCTTGTAGCCCTTACAGCTTATTTTCTTCTCATATTTTGGTCTCTTGGTGTTGAGAGCTGTGCCTCATACTGCATCAGGGAACAGCTTCTCCTTCGGTCGTGAGGAAGTCCCTGCCACAGGGACAAGACCTGCACAGGCTGGTTGGGCGCGCAGCAGCTGTCAGTCGGTCCTCAAGGACAAGGCTCTACCCATTGTCCCCTTCACTCTTCCACAGACAGGCTACCCTCCTCCTGTGAACTTCACTAAAAGTTTTATTTTCAAGAATAAATTGAAATTATTCTTGAAATTATATTTCTACTTTTCAATCTGTAGTAAATTGGAAATAAATGGCAATAATTTCAATTTACTAAAATTATTCTTGAAATTATATTTCTACTTTCCAATTTGCATCTTAAGCTTTAGCAAACTAACTCTAAAAATTATTTTGTGAGATCGTCTCAATGGTTTGTTCACGTTATTTATCTTTCATTTCTTTTCAAAAGGGACATTTGAAAGCTTACAAGAATGGAGAGAGCAGCAAAGCTATAAAATAAAATAGAAAACCAAAATTAGAGATAAAACTTATTATTCTGAAATATAAACATAACTGTTAGTGTGGGTTTTACCTTTGCCTAAGAGCTTCCTAGTACTTAGAGCAAAAAATAAAACAAAGCGTATGCTGTGTCTCTTTTTGCATGCGGCTCTGCCTGTTGTCTTTTGTCTGCCCTGCGTGTCTTCTCGTGCCCTCCTTCAAATAATAGCACTCTTTCCTTTTGGGGCTGTTCTCCTGGGGCTCTCAGTCAGTGTGCCCCATCACCTACCTTTATGCACCATACCCTGTCTCCTTGACGCTGATTATCCAGACGTAGGTATCTGTCCATCAAGAGTTGCTATCAGTGAGAATCCTCCTGGGGGTTGATACACAGACTTCAGGGGAGTTTATTTTCCACTGAAAATGCTAAGCTGGAAAAGTATAAATCGGGAGCAGCTACTGGCCCTCTTACCTGCCCTGAGGAACAGGCTCGTCTCCAGGGAAAGGAAAGACAACTAACTAAGCAGAGGAAATAGGCCAAAGGAGACAGACCAAGTTCTGTGTGCTGAGTCCTGGCTCCTGTCCTTGAGCCCTGAAGCCTGGTTGCTATAGCTCTTACATTGTGTCCATAACCCAAGAATCCTTCCCAGCAATGAGAGCGAGTAAATCCCCTCTTTCGATTAGTAAGCCCAAGGAGAGCTCTGCCGCTTAAAACAGAATAAAAACCTAATTAATACACCTTTCATTATTGGAAAGGAATCAAAATATCAATTTAACAAGGAGCCCATTTTATTTTCTAAAATTAAGTTTGAAAGAATGTTCTCATATGGGACTTAATAGCACACACTGAGTGATGTAATGGACAATGCCCTCAACCACACTTTTACAGTAAATGCAGCAGTGAACTTCATGCAGTGGTTTCTAGTATATATCTTGACTAAAAGCCAATGGCATAGCATTAAAGCAAAACTGAGTTAAAGCAATTCTGTACGAATTAGCCACTGCACACAACATGTTCAACATCCTGTGGTCCAACTTCACCCAAGGATAGGGCTTCAAGAAGTGGGAGAACACTCTACAATTTTGAAAGTCTTCTTCAGGTCTTCCCTTCCTCCCCCTAACTTACCCAACCCTCTGATAAGGGCTGAATAACAAGTATTTTTAGGTTCTACTTTACAACCAAGACTCATATTCTCTGTTCCTGGGTGAGAAATGGATCTAAATGTTTTGAAGATGGGGTGCAATTAGAAGAACTAAGCAGTACAGTACTTTTCCGTCACGTAAGACCATTGTGCTTCTGCAGGGATGTGTCCCATGAGGCCTTGGGGCACCTAGAAGATGTCCAGATTGGATTGGCAGCAGCCCCAAAGAGAATGATTAACTAGATATACAGTCAGACAGCAAAATGGTTTTGACGTGAAATTTTTTCCAAGTCAGAATTTGTAGTTACCCACTGAGATATAGAAATGCCACAGAGGATTTTGGCTTCCCGTTTTTCTGTTCAAGGTCAAATAGTTCACGGTGTCCATTTCCTCTTCCCGCCTTCTCAGGGTCACCTAGTGTCTCAGCCCAGGTATCTGTAACTAATATCAAGCCATTCTTTCTGAGAGAAGTCCAGTACAAACCCTCTGTTGAAGTTACGTCTCATTGTGTCTGGTTTTGGTTACCATTGCATTCCTACTGCCTGGCATGATGCCTACAACGAACTCTAAATATTTGCTGAGCCAATTAATCTGTTAATGATTCAAGTGATTGAATCTGACTCTTATTTTAAAAGAAGAATTCTGAATATGTTCTGGAAATTGAACTGGACAAAACAAAACTGGAGGTAGGAGTCCAGGTAAAAGTCCTTCGTAGCTGATCCATGCAAGGGGCCCTTGTGGCTTGAACTAAAGCAGTGGCAGTGGAAACAGAGAGAACTGAGCCGATGTGAGAGATATATAGGAGGCTGATGAGAGGGAGAGAGAGAGGAGAAAAAGAGTGGCCAGGGCTGGCTATGTAAGTTGCAGGGCCCAGCGCGAAGTGAAAAAGCCAGGAACCTTGTTTACAAATTAATAAGAATTTCAAGATGGTGCTGGAGCATGAAATGAAGCTCTGTGAGTCCCATGAAGCTGGCTCTGAGAATGGAACAGCCTCTGTTCAGCATGGCAGGAGCACGTTCACATATCCCCGGAGCACCTACTGTGTGTGTGGCAGCCACTGTGGCAGGCATTTCATTTTAGCTAAAAGCAGCAGCAGAGCATTAGGATAAAAGTGCAGATAAAGGAGAAACAAAGCAGAGCTCTATTTTGTACCACCTGTGAGTGTTTTCATAGGATGTATGAGATTGTTCTTGTTTGTCCTGATTCTGGAGGGATTATTTGCATATAGATTCGGAGGAGTTTCAATAGTTGGAACCGTATCCTTACTCCTTTTCAGTTTAGCATGTAGCTGTTTGCCATCCACGGAGTAAAAAAAAAAAGCCAATGAAAGATCAATAAAATTTCCAAACATTCTTGGGTTCTTCTTGTTTGTTTGTTTTTTTTTAAATGTAAAGCAAAAGGGACTATGAGATAACACTGGTCAATAGAAAACAGCAGGAATGTCTTAAGACCACTTGACTCTTACAGAAGCTACTCCTCCGAGATATGCAGATTTGCAAACAGTAAGGATCACCTTGTGGCTTTAGCCCTTGATGGTTCATTCCCTGGATAAAACCGTATTACAGTCATGAATTGGATCCACCCTCCTGCCCCAATGTAAAAGAAAAAAACTATTTGCTGAGCATAAGTGATAAACTAGCGATGCACTGACATTTTGAAGGGGCTATTTTATCAAAATAAAGAAGAGGCTTGCCGAAAAGACAATCCGAAAACTCTTCTAAGAGGAGCGTTTGCACATGATTGACTTAGCAATTTTTGATTCAGCATTTAGTGAGCTCCAAATGGATGTCATCCATTGCGTCAGACGCTTCTGCACAGACAGAGTTCACTCCTCACTGTGGGATTAACACAGCCCGGGGTCACCGTTAGGCACCAATCCACCCTTTCACACGAGGGAAATTGAGGCTATGAGTGGTAAAGTGGTTTGCCCAGGATTGCGTGAATATGTTCCAATACCTCCTGTATTCAAAAACGCAAAGGAGACAAAAGAAAAACCCCTCTTCATTCATTTGGGCTATAATAAAATGCCAAAGACTATGTAGCTTATAAACCACATAAATTTACTTTTCGTAATTTTGGAAGCAGGGAAGTCCTGGATCAGAGTGCCAGCAGATGTGGCATCTGCTAAGAGCCTGCTTTCTCACAGGTGGCGGGTCTCACTGTGGAAGGGCCAAGGGAGCTGCCTGGGGCCTCTTGAGTAAAGGCTCTAATCTCATTCAGAAGAGCTTCACCCTCATGACTTAATCACCTTCTAATAACATCACCTTGGCTATTAGGGGTTTCTTTTATAATTGTTTAAAAATTTTGTATTGTTTTTTTCCATTACCATTTATCCCCCATATATCCTCTTCCATGTCCACCTACCCACTTTCCCTGGCAATCACCGCACTGTTGTCCATGTCTGTAAATTCTTTTCCCTCAATCCCTTCCCT
Source organism: Artibeus jamaicensis (assembly GCF_021234435.1). Classification (NCBI taxonomy): domain Eukaryota; kingdom Metazoa; phylum Chordata; class Mammalia; order Chiroptera; family Phyllostomidae; genus Artibeus; species Artibeus jamaicensis. The sequence continues at coordinate 12,600,144 of NW_026522056.1, read as the reverse complement.
CACTACCCTCTCCACCTCAGAGTTGTCATTCTGCTCTGTCTATAAGTCTGTCTCAATTTTTCTTGTTAGTTCAGTGTGTTCATTAGATTCCACATATAAGTGAAATCATATAGTACTTGTCTTTTGCTGACTGGCTTATTTAATTTAGCATAATGTTCTCCAGGTACATCCATACTGTTACAAAGGGTGAAACTTTCTTCTTTTTTATGACCAAGTAGTATTCCATTGTGTACATGTACCACAGCTGTTTTATCTACTATCTAGTGATGGACATTTGGGCTACTTCCACATGTTGGCTATTGTAAAAAAAATGCTGCAATGGACATAGGGGTGCACATATTCTTTTGAATTCGAGTTTCATATTTCTTCAGGTAAACTCCCAGAAGTGGAAGCACTAGGTCAAAAGGCAGCTCCTTTTTAAATTTTTTGAGGTATCTCCATACTGTTTTCCACAGTGGCTGCACCAGTCTGCATTCCCACCGACAGTGCACGAGGGGTCCCTTTTCTCCACATTCTCACTAGCACTTGTTGTCTGTTTATTTATTGGCTATTAAGTTTTAACAAATGAATTTTAGGAGGGCACCAATGTTCAGACTCTAGCGCCCTCCCTTGATGTACTGCTACTCTCAGTTGCTTCCTTTCACAGTCACACTTTCTTGAAAAAGAAAGTTTGTCACCATTTCCACTTGCTCACCCCAATCCATTCTTGGATGCTTCCTTCCTTCCCTTTTACTTCAGTTTCCACATTGCCAAATTTAAACAGTCATGTCTCTGTTCTTGTTTTATTGTGTCTCTGAGCAGTATTCAACACAGTCGACCATTCTCTTCAGCTTGAAACACTTTCTTATTTTGTGATGGAATACCGTATCTCTTTTTCCTCTTACCATTTATTCTTTTTGATTCTCTTCTTTTCACCTCTTACTTGATCCTGCTTGAGGCGTTCTTTGTTGACTCTTCCTTCTCTACTTGACCAATAAGAGTGGAGTGTTTCCAGAAATCTTTTTTCTACACACTCTCTCCAGGTGACCCCTCCCATTCCTTGGTAATCCATGTAATCCACTTATCTATGATTTTCAACTTCAGCCTCTTCCCTGAAGTTCAAGACTTGACTACCTAACTGCCATGTTGGCTTATTCACATAAATGCCGGAGAGATCTCTCAGATCTCTTTACACTAACAGAGTCCTGATTTCTCTCCTTCAGTCCTGGTCACCTCTCTCAGTCTCCTATATCTTAGTAAAGCAGCACCACCATCCAACCAAGAACCCCCAGCCAAAAATCTGAGGGTCATTTTATTTTATCTCATCTCCATATTAAGCCGACCAGCATGCCCTGTTACCTCTGCCTCTAAAACATCCCAAGTCTGTTCATTTTTATCCACATCCACTTCTCCCTGAGCTAAAACTGCAGTCACATCCTGCCTGGGCTGCATGATGGTCTTCTAACTGCAGTTCATTTCCAGTGCAGAGCATCTACATTAACCATTGTTTTCTACTTGAAATACTCTTTCCTGGTTTAGAAAGACTGGCCCTTTCTTGCAATTCTGTGAGAATCTCTTCTACTTAAAAAGACCTTAGCCAAGCCCCTCACCTAAGGAGCCCCACAGCCACTGTCACATCCAGTCTGTACAATGCCTGTCACCATCTGATTGTGTTGCTTGGTTGGTGTGTGTGTTGGTTTATTGTGTGCAATATGATCTTCTTGAGGTCAGCTGTGCATCTTGTTACTGGGACATCTTTAACCACAGAGACAGGGCCTAGCACAGGATGAGCCTCAATAAATATTTGATAAAAATTAATAACTCATGCTGTCTCTTTGAATAATTCTTGTGTTCTTTGTTGGAGATTAGCTGTATCTAGGAGACTGGTAACAAACACTTGGGAACCAAATTGCCTTCAAAATGGCATTAGTCTCCTAAATAATAATGTCTGAGTTACCGATATAAGACAAATAAAGATGGACATGATTCACTTATAATTATGTCAGTGATGCTTGTATATATCCATAAATAGTCAAAAATAATCAAGAAAATGTTATATATTTGGCCTTCAAATTATGACTTAGTTGTTATACAAAATAGGAATAAAAAGCAACTCCTTATTGAAATGCACTTTTTAATGAAAATTTAGTATAGTAATAGTAATTTAAAAACCCAGTTTGTTTTGTATAACCCGAAACAAATAGATACAAAGCCCTTGAACATATTTTATAAAATACAGACATTTAAAAGTAAGAAGTTGCCTAAAAGTGAAAAATACCCTAGAGAATTCAAACTGTTATTACTTCTAGATTATGAATGGAATAATGGCAATGTTAATAACAATAAATTAATTATGTTATTATAATTCAAAAGACACCACTCTAGAAGCTTTACATGAATTAACTTATTTAATCCTAACACAGCCCTATGAAGTTGGTCTTATTATCATCTCCACTTTTACACATGAAAGTTGAAGTTTAGATAGGACAAGTAACTTGCCAAGGTGAAAGAGTTAGTAGGTGGCAGATTCCACTTCTGCCAGAAAAACAAATAGAAGAGAAAGACAGGTCTCCTGAGGGGTAGATAATTATAATAATCAGCATTTGTAAAACAGTGTATAATGCCCTTTCATAACTGTATAAATTAGATATCAGTCTATGTAAAGCCAAAACACCATTGTGTTTGTTTGAAAATGGGTTCAGAATGTAACGCCTTTGGTAGCAATGGAGCTGGCACTTGATCTGAAGAAAGATGTGAGGCTGAGTCTGTGGATACTTTGAAACTGGGATACATGGCCAGAGAGTCAGTGACCCGTATTCTCCACAATTCTCAGGAGCCCCGCCCTTAAGAGAGCCTGGCTGCTTAGAGATACGATTATTTGCAAATACACTTGAGTGAATGCGTCTCAAGAGTTCAGTCGACTTCTTTATACTAATATTCATATTTACCACCTAAGTTTTATACACCAAATTACCAAGGAATAGATTTAGGTTGCAGAATGTTCACAGTCTGACCTGAAACCTAGATGTGTAAACCAACAGAACTCTCCTTACAATAGTGAGGAAAAGAACTCCAAGTTGTGACGCAAACTGATTCATTCAACAAATACTTTTTGACTCTGTCCCATATACTATCCTAAACACCGGATATCCAGCAATAAAAAATGATCAGATGAAAAACACGCCCCACCCTCATGAAGCTCACGTTGATGGAATAAGAGAGCTTACGCATTTAATAAAAAAAGGATGGGAGAGGGACAAGGAACAGGTGAACACTTTTTTTTCTAGACTAGTCACTGAGGATAGCCAGCAGAGGGCTACCTGTCATACCTGGGATACTATGACTCAAAAATCCCTCCTGTCCTTTTCTTACTGCTACCCATGAACTTAGCACACTGAGACTTAGCATCAAAAATATCTAAATGGAGATGAAATTTATAATTTTTGCCCCTGAGCCCTACAGGGAAGAAGAAGGCTCACGCTTTGAGACTCAGAATTGAGAATATTATTTCTGGAGCCATAAATCAGAGCCAGGCAGATGTGACTGCCAGCTTTTTGTTTTTTTCTTCTTCTAGAGTTCTGCCAAGGAAAATCGTCTTGTTCTAAAGATTATATTTAATGTTCTAAAACAAAAATATCTGATTAAAAGGAAACCTGCCATTGTCGCAGACGTGGTTTCCAGCTTCTCTGCCCACAGGCAGAGCCGTGTTTCTGTTTTTTGGTTGCTGGTGGTGAGTTTTTGTATTTGCTGTATGTGTGGATTTTTATATTGGACATGTCTGCTGCAGGACACAGTGAAGAAGATAGCTGCCAGGGAAAAAGTACACAAAAGGACCCTCTGATTCTAACTCAGTGCACAGTAAATGTTCACTTTATATATCAGTGTCCTTTCCATTCATATTCCAGGCATGTGCTTGGAAAGAACACGTGCTTTAATCAAACCATACTCCTGAATTTTCCCCAGGCTTGCCACGAGGTATCTCTCCTTTCCCTCCTTGTATAGGTGACAAAACTCTATTCTTTAAGTTTAGCTAAAACATTTTTTCCTAACTCCCTCCTCTTCATAGGCTGATGGATTGCTTTCTCATCTGAGACTTACAGTCTTTTTATACTACTACCCGATGGATGCTAAACCCGCAAGAACGTGGTGTTCAAGCTGAAGAGGTCCTAGGGACTCTCAGTTGCCCGACTGGCTTCATCAGAGGCCTTTGAAAACATTTAAGTACATGGATCCCTAGGTCCCAGGCACAGATTCAGTGGGCTGCAGCGGAACCCAGGAATTTGTATTTTATAGGAGTCCTTTGAGGTGATTCTGAGACATAGGCAGGTTAGGAAACCGCTGGGATAGTGTAAGTCTCTCTTTTCATAACTGAGAAAGTAGAAGTTGAGGGGTTTTTGTCGTAGGTGACAGAAAGTAAATCGCCAAGTCAGGACTTGCACTCAGCGCCTTTTTACTAAGCCACCCTTTGTTGTCTTCAGGCGCCATCTGGTAATGGGTGGGTCCATCACCCCACATCAGTAGAGAATCAAGCACGGTACTTGGGGGCATGAGGGGCAGAAGAAAGATTTCTAGGTTAGAAGTCAGCAGTTTACCCACCAGGTGATGTGGGGCTGTGATGTGAGGGCACAGTCGCCCTTTCTTCATCTGGGGAACTGGGGTCATGATTCCTGCTCTGTTTCGGCCCACAGGATGAGATGGATGTAAAGTACATTGTAAACTATGAGGGACATGCAAGTATAAAAAGAGTAATACCAATGAAAAATACTACGTATAATGGATGCACAGATAGCAGCAGTAAGTTTAGGAGGAGTTCCTTAGCTCAGAGGTAATAGGGACAAAGCAGTTCCTGGCCTTGGGGAGGCCTCCCAGGTATCTGTCCCCTGGTGGGGTTAACGCAGGGTCCGAAGTCTGGTCTGTAGCTGAGTCATTTTGGGTTGCTCCTTTGACTAAGCTCTAGGTACTGATTAACATTATTGCCTAGCAGCTGAAATCTCTATGGTAACGTGGGGAGTGGAGATTACAGCAGATAAATTATTGCCGTTTGATGCTCCTTTTCCCAAACCAAAGATTCAAATATAAAGATGTTTTTGAGTGGGGAAGGCAGGGGAACAAAATGACAACTTTCAGTGCTAGAGGGACATTCAGTGTCAGAATCCAAGAACATCACCGTTTTTCTAAGTCAGTTTTACTTTATGCTTCTTAGGAAGCAGATTATTTGGTGCCACTTATCTTTTCATCTTAATGGAATTTGAAACTTACCCAAGTGATTTAATAAAATTTAAAAGACCCTTTATCCCAGGAACTGTTTTATAAAGGCCAGGTAACGCCTGCACTTTCTACTCTGCTCCATTTTAAGGAGGAGTTTATTGATTCCAATGCTAGAGAATCATAGAGTAATAGCCCCTTATCTACAGTTTGCTTCCATAGTTTCAGGTCTGCAGTTCACCCTGGCCCAAGAATATTAAATGGAAAATTCCAGAAATAAACAATTTATAAGTTTTAAATTGTATGCCATTCTGAGCAGCGTGATGAAAACTTGCATCACCCCATTCCAGGCCTCTGTCCACCGTGTCCACAGCATGTGCTTCCCCTTTGTCACTGAGTAGCCATCTGGGCTAGCAGATCAACCATGGCGGTGGCACAGGGCTTGTGCTCAGGTCACCCTTAGTTTACTTAATAATGGCCCAAAGTGCAAGAGTAGTGATGCCGGCAACTCAGATCTGCTGAAGAGAGGCTGTGATGTGCTTCCTCTAAATGAAAATGTGTATGAGTGTATGTTAATGTACACACACACATGTGAAAAACCATAATATATGCACGATTTGGGATTTTCCATGGTTTCAGGCATCCGCTGGCACTTTTGGATGGTATCCGAGGACAAGGAAGGGCCACTGTGGTTTCTGAACGTATCCTCTCACTGTAGGGGAAACTGTTTTGGTGCCTGTGGAGCTCTGTCGCCTCTCCTTTTTGAACAAGCAACCCAGAGCCTTACCACCCTCCCTTGCAGGGAGAGCAAGCAGCCTGTCTGTTTGCAAGTGAAACCAGCTACTCGACACCAATCTTTTCCTCTGTGCTACATGTCAAGGAGAAAAATAATGAAGCAAAATGTCACTAATTGAGAACAACAACACATTGCTGATGCAGATTACTTAATGAGAAGTTTGAATTCTGTCTGCAAAATAACCTCCTTGCTTTCATTCTCTCTGTCCCAGTGCCCAGCACGTGGCTCTAGAGGTTTTCACGGTCAATTCGAGTTGCCACTGGGAGACAATGTACAACAAACCCGTCTCTTTCACCATTAATGTTTTCTAAAAAAGGGAAAAGCTAAGTTAGTGAACTAGGCTAAGAGTTAGGAGATCCAGATTTTCTCTCTTCTGTTTCTGCAGGTTTTGCATTTGTAAAATAAGGGCATTAGACCAGATGATCTTTAAAACTTCCACGTGCTTAGACATCTGATAACGTGAGGTATTGCCTTCAGTGATTCTTTGGGGGTTCAGTGGAAAATTATTTCAGTCTTTTGTGTTTTTTCACCTATGTGTCTGGTGTTATTCTAGGCACTGTGGATGTAACGATGAACAACACAGACAAAACTCCTGCCCTCAGGGAGTTCACATACAAAAGATAATAATAATAAAACACTGAAAACAAGTTCTCCCAGTTTTGACAGAGATAGGACTTGTACAGGATCTGGGAGGAGAAGGGAAGAACGAAGCAAATGAAATCCATGGCACATTCCATTGTGTACTTCTTGTTCTGTCTGTCCTCACTGCCTTCTCTTGACCTAGTCAGTCTTAGCACGATGCAGATCAAAATGTTATGTTTGCTGCTGGAAAAGAGCTATCTCCTGTGTAGTTAATCTGTACTAGGGGCAGAAGATGCAAAGAAGATCAAGACGTAGCACTTAGCTTCAAGAAGCTGCCCATATAATTGTAGAAACAAAATCTACACGTGGAAAAAGGAAATGCTAATTCAAAACACCATATGCTGAGAACCAGAGATGTGGCCCAGACAGCTGTGTGAGTTAGAAAGAGAGGCCTCTCTCAGGGTTGGTCCACGCAGAGATACTTTTTAGTGCATGGAGAGCTTGGATACGAGTAATGAAGGTAGTTTCTAGACTGAAAAAGGCAATTATCACGAAATTCAAGAAAAGATATAGAAACACAAAATAAGAGTAGGCTATAGCAAAAATGGCTTCTTTTTCTGTCAGTAATGTACACAGGGCATAGCTTTATTGACAAGGTTTATTTAGGTCACTATTGCAATGTCATCGATGAGGACTTTGAAGTACAGGCATGAGAAAGAGCTAATGGGGAAGATTGACTCAGGAGACTTGGTGTTGAAGACCGGTGATTGGTTTTCTAATGTATTATTAAACACTGTCCAGCTAACCAAAAAAGTGAACATTTGCAAAGATGTGTGCAACACCTCTATGCCTTGGACCTGCAACATTCTGATTTCAGAAGAGAAGCTGCTTGTATTACCATGGTGGTGGCTGGATGTATTCTGAGCCACAGGTAGGCCCATACTCATGACCATGTCTGATTCCCAGGAATCCTTTTAGGATACACCGCCCAGATTAAGTGGCATTTACCTACTTGGCCTCTTTTGAAGAGTGCCCCTACGGGTTTGTAACCCCGAAGACATTCATGCCCCAGTACACACCCTGTTCCTTCGACAATTAAGTTGGCTTCTTTTTAGCAATGCTTTCAATGGTCACATGATGAAAGAAAGCAGTTTTTAAAAAAAGAAAAGAAAAAAGAAAAGCCGGGTGTCTTGGTTGACTTTGAGAAGTTCCCAGCACAAAAATCCTGGGGGCTTTCTGAGCCTCAACACGTTTCCTCCCAGGTCTGTGTAAACTGAGATAAAAGTGAAGAATGCTAAAGCAGCAGCTGCTGGCATTGGTGATATCCATTGTTCTGAAAGCCACGTTGAGCTGGGATTAGGAAGCCACCTGTCTCCCTGAACTTGTTGCAATTCAGTCACTTGAAAAAAAAAAAAAGACGCTCAAATGAGAGGGTTCATGGCAAATAGACCTGGGAAGAAGGATGCAGCTGAGTCAGTGAGCAATATAAAATGAAATTTCCAGTCTGAATTCTCATTAGCCTTAGTCAGCACTACCCATATCAATGCTCCTTTTGCTGTATTTGCTACCGTGTCTTCAGCTATATAAATATAGAAAATCTTACTTCTTAGAAAAATTTTTAGAACTGTTGAGGGATACAAACATTAGCAATCTAAGTGAATAAAGTACGTGTGAAATAGCTCTCTCTTGTCACGAGTATTAGACAAAGACATAAACTAATCACTGTCACATCCATATAGCCTAGAACTATGCCTGGCCCTTAATAAAGGCTTGCTCGACTAACGGCTGTATGAACAAGCATCTTCTAAGGGAGTGTCTGCAATGACATGAGCAGAGATACGATCAGAGCAGAGTTGTGTCCTCAGGCTCTGGTCCCAGATGGAGGGACCCGGAGACAACCAGACAGAAAAAGGATACATGATTTATTTTTTTAGACTTTCAGCCTATCCATTTGGCTGCTTATTGCAAGGGTGTTTTTCTCCCCCCCCCCAAAAAAAATGCTTCATTTCCCAGAATCCTATTTCAGTATTAGTGGGTTTTTTCCTCACCAGTTCTATTTTTAGCTCTCTGCCTTTTCTCATAATGCCCCAGTGATAAATTAGTAATAATAAAAACCAATAAAGAGAGGTAAAGTTTTCTTTTTTGGAAAATAGAAAGGGATCTTATGTTAAAGAAAAAGGAACCTCGCAGGTGGAATTTCCTCTGACGTTTAAATGACGTCTGGCTTCTGGGAAATAACAAGTGTTCTACAGGCCTCCCCTCACATTAGGGCAACCTAATCCTGCACCCTTGCAAGCTTACATTAGGAAAGACCCACATGTTGCCCCCGCAATGCTCATTTAGCCATTAGAAATAAGAAAGACATTTGTTTATTAGTCATTGTTGAAATCAATAACTTCTTTCTATTGCAAAATTATCTTAAAATACCTGTCCTGCACGTCATTATGACCTTTATTACCTGTGGTGCATTGGAAAGTCACAGGTCCTGGCGGGGAGTTGCCGGGAAACATCAGCCAGATGCTGCGTCAACAACCTCTAATGCCCCCCCCCCATGCCTTTGCAGGGCCCTGTACGCTTGGCTGATAAAATTGTCCTACAAAGAAAACTCATTTAAGACGAGAGATTTTTATTATACAAAAATTAGAGTAATTATTGATATGCGCTGAGCCAGTGGGAGACCTCGTCACAGGTTTTAGAGAATTTATAGCATAATGAGAAGATAGTTAAATTTCTGACTGAAGTATGGCAGGCTCATTTCCGCCTGCCTTTCTGAGAACATGCCAACTGTTTCCTCCTTATTCCCCTTGCCAGCTGAAAGATCAGTCACCTAGTCTTATTGTTTTTTATCTCCTAATGTCTCTTGAATCAGTGTTTCTTTATGTTTCTATTGTGTTACCCTAGTTCAGGCCATTGTCATGAATCACCTGATTTTCAGAAATGTCTGCCTCAGGTCCTTCAACCCTTTCTCTGCAGTCAGAGGGGCACTGTTTCAAATGTCACGTGGGAAATTCTTATGGACTCCTGCCTGATATAGAGGCCGCTTTCCTTTCTGTCTGTGGTTCCCTGCTATTCGTCCTGTCGTTTTTCCACATCCCACCCCACCTTCTGGTCTATATCCTTAATGATGCTGCGCTCCCTTGAGGTCTCTGCTGTCCCTGGTGCCAGAAATACTTTCCTGCCTCTTTTCGCTGACCTACATGCTTCGTATACTTCCCATTCATCCTTGAGATTTCATTTTAGGCGGCAGTCATGTCTCCATAAAACCTTTCCTGACTTCCAAGTTCGGGTTAGGCGCCCTCCTGTCTGCCCCCAGCCCTCCCACTTTGTCATCGTGATACTGACACTACACTGTGGTAACCGGCTGTTTACTTAGCGTGTCCCCTCCCTATGTAAGGAGCTCCTATGGGACAGGGTCTGAATTCATCTTGTTTTCATTTGTACTGTGAGCATCATAGTCACTGGCACTTAGTAGGTGCTAAATAAATATTTTTTGATTTTTTAATGGAGAATTCAGCACTTCTTTAATTGTAAAAAGAAAAAAGAATACTGTATTTTGCCATTTATACTGCATACTTTTTTGCTGAAATTTTTTAGGGAAAAATAAGGATGTGCATTATATGTGGGTAGTCCTAATTCTGTATCTATATAAATATTTTAAATTCTTTTATTTATGCTTTTGCATTAAAAGTATAACTCTGGAAAGCAATAATGATATCCATATGCAAATTAATACCCTGGAATATGATAATCAGTTTTGTTTCTAAATATAAATAAATAAATAATTGAATTTTTAAAATTTTAATATATTTTATTGATTATGCCATTACGGTTGTTCTATTTCTCGCCTTCATTCCCTTCCACCCTGCACACCCCCTCCCCCACCATTCCCCCCCTTTAGTTTATGAACACGTGTCTCAAGTTCTTTAGATTCTATATTTCCCATACTATTCTTGCCCTCCCCCCTATCTATTTTCTACCTACCGTCTATGCTACTTATTCTCTGTACCTTCTCCCCTCTTCCCCTTCTCCCACTCCCCTGTTGCTATCCCTCCATGTGATCTTCATTTCTATGGCTCTGCTCCTGATCTAGCTGTCCTCTTAGTTTGCTTTTGTTTTAGGTGTGGTTCTTAATAACTGTGAGTTTGCTGTCCTTTCACTTGAAAACAAAAGATTTTTTGATGTTTTTGTCTCTCTCTCTCTCACACACATACACACACGTGCATACACACACACGAACTTACTTCCCCCCAGTCACTAAAGCTCTAAAATAAGTCCCTTGTTAAAATAAGTTAATTAGCTTAGTGTGTGTGTACATTCTGATTCATTGACATAGAACACTAGTCCACAGAATGACTAAGGAAAAGAGAGATTCAGCTGCTGATATTTTAGACATAACTTTCTCAAATTCAAAGGATAATTTTGCAATTGAAAATAGTCATTTAAAAATATGGACTGAATTTGTGGAAGTTGAGACCCCGATCAGTTCATTAGGAGATATTAAAACTTGAAAAACAGCCCCCGTCTGCACAAGAAACTAGCAGCTGGGCCCTGACTGCCAAGAGCCAGTTCAACAAAACAGTATGTTAATGACAGAATGAAGGGGTTCATTTGAAAAAATATTGAAATAGTGGTTAGGAATATGGGAGGCCGATGGCCACAGTAGGAAGGTGGGAGCCTACAGCATTGTTAGCTACTGAAAACCAGGGGACCACATATAACTGAATGGTGGCTTTATGGTCATTGTCAACCTGTCCCTTCACAGCAGCTTGGTACTAGAATCACATTCTTACTCTAAATAGTTTTAATGGAGTAAAGCCCTTTCCTGAAATGTTCAGAAGCAAATGTGAACTTTTAAAGATTCTTATAGTTCATAAAAGCAAGAATTGTAGCATTTAGTTCATCAACATGAAATGAGTAAATACATGTCATGGCAGTACTTTCTGAATGTTGTATTTAATTTGGCAAATCTAATATGCTTCTTTCTTTTCTCTCACTTGTTTACTAAAATAAAAGACTTTTTATTAAGGCATATTTATTTCAGTATGTTCAGTTAGATCTTCATTATTGATTTATTTAAGCAGTAGTGCCCTAGGCTTGAAGCCCTACTTTATATGAAAGATTCCTATGCCTTTATTCATTATTTCTTTCCTTTTGAGTATTATGTAGCAGAGGAAATTCTTAGGATCTACTTGGCAGTATAGCTCCAATGATACTTTTTCCATGTCAGTATTTCAGTGTTTAGTCACTAGTTCTTTACTTGATGTTATCAGTGCTTTGAGAATGATAATAGGAGTCTTAAGTAAAAATCTTTTCATTAAAGCAAAGAAAATATTAGCATTTATAGGAAACCAGTTAGTCAGCCAGTACTTTTGATTCAAGTCCAGAAGGATGCTTATGTAGGCAGATGGGGAGAGAGCCCCAAGGGTCCAGAGTTTTTAAGGTAGGTGCCCCCATTATCTTGGCAGAACAGGGTTCTCCCTTCATCTGACTGTACTTGATTACTCACTGTTTCTATGGAGACGCTTTGCCGAGATTTCCGGGAACAGTAATTGGCCCTGACCACACACCTCAAAGCTCAGGAGCTACTCTGTTTAGTTTTTAAGCTAACTTTATACTTATACTTTCCCTCTTCTTTATACTTGCACTAGCATGGTTTTCTTCTCCCTTGGACCACAAAAAATCGTCTCCCTTTTAAGGGCTATAAGGCTGTTTTGTTTAAAGCTAGGATTTCCTGCCCCACCAGGAGAAAACCATTTCCTACTTCTTGTCTCAATTGAGACTTGGTCTCCAATTTCAAATATGTTAGCATCTTCATTTCCTTTACCCAACTCACTACCTTTCCAACCAGCTGCTTTTTTCTAATATTTGCCTTTAGTTTTTAAAATTATTTTATTGTCCTTCAAGTACAGGTGTCTGCATTTACCCTCCCCACTGCCCCTCCTGCCCAGCCATGCCCATCTCCCTCCCCTGATTCCACCCTGCCTTAGTTTTGTCCACGTGTCCTTTAAAGCGCCTCTAGTTTTGATTCTACCTCCCTTGAAGCTTCTAACTCCCTTTTATTACTCCTGGTCCACTCTACCTGCCCTTATTTTCCTACTCCTTTCAATTTACTGAACAAGTAGTGATCAATGAAAAGTATTCTCGAGTGAACTGTGTATGCCTGCTTTTATCTGCATCTGTTGTTTGGCATCGCCTCTAGTGAAAAGAGAACTACAGCATGCCTCCCATCTCCTTGCTGAGTAATTGGTTTGTAAACCAGGGGATAGAATATTCCCCGGATGTTCTTGAGTTTGTTGCAATTCTTTCCTATCATCCATCTCCCCCAACCTCCCTTCCTGGATCCACCTACCCCTTTGTATCGCGTAAGCCCTGTTTTATCTATGTCTTCTCTGCCTCTAACCTTTAGTCACTTGAGACAAGCCCCAGAAAATAGGACTTTGACATAAACCACATTTTGCAGGTCCCAAGAGAGCTTGACTCATCCTTTACAACAGCCTAAAAAGTAGGTCTGGGACTGTGGAAAATTCTCCTCTTTCAGCCTTTTCTACCTTTTGGAATTCAGCGGTGTTTTCCCAGAGTGATTTACCCAGAAAACATTTCAGATCCTCAAGGATCACATGTCCCTTAGCGTGTGGTCAATTCCCAGAGACTAAGCTTAATGGGACATTTTTTAATTTACTTCTTTCCCCTCCTCCCTCCTCCTCCTCTTCCTTCTTCTCCCTTTTCATAAAATTGACTACAGCTTAGTCCGTTTGTGAGATGGAGAGATTTAGACCATTTATTTGGCACACACACACAAAAGAGTGTCGTTTTTACTAGGTGACAACACATTATGAAGGTCGCTTTTTTAATAGTTTTTTTCTGCCCTCTGTGCTTTATTATTGGCGAGCTTTTTATAAAAGAAGTAATATTGTCAGATTAACAACATGGTTTCAGATGGCATGAAATAAGCAATGCATAGAATGGCTGTATCCTGCGGTCTGAATAATTGCTGTCATTTTTAGAAAAAAAAGAGTATAAGAAATATTTATTTCAGTTTATGAGAATGTGGTCCTCCTTTCCACATGTGCTGCTTTCTAAATAATAGTGACCTTCTTCCCTTTTCCTTCCTTTATGTACAAGCTTCTGTACCAAGTTATGCGGATAATACATCTTGGGTGAGCTTATAAAAGAGTGCAGCACAATATTTATTATTCACAATATTAATAGCTAACATATGCCGACATGTGTTGACTTGTCCGAGATCAAACAATTAGTAAGGGCTCGAGCTGAGATTGGGTCATATGGTAGGTGTATGGTTTTAAGATATTGCCAAACTATTTTCCAAGGTGTTGAGTTATTTTGCATTTCCAAGAGCCCTGGACAAGAATTCTAGTAAATTCACATCCTTGACAACTCTTAATATGGTCAGTCTTAATTTTGGACATTCTAATTGATGTCAGTTCTTTCTCATTGTGGTTTTAATTTGTATTTCCCTAGTGACTAATGGTATCGATCATCTTTTCATGTGCTCACTTGCATGTAATATTTTCTTTGGTAAAGTGACTATGCAGCTAGTTTGCCTATTTTTTAATTGACTTGTTTGTTTTCTTATTATTGAATTGCAAAAGTTTCTCTATATTCTTGAGAGAAGTTTTTTGTTTAATCAAAAAATGTGATTGACATAAGTTTTCTGCCAGTCTGTGAATTATTTTTTCACTTCCTTAACAGTATGTCTTGCAAAGAATATGTTAAGTTTTACAAAGTCAAGTTTATGATTTTTTTCTTTGGGTGTGTTTTTTTTTAAAGATTTTATTTATTCATTTTTATAGAGAGGGGAAGAGGAGAAAGAAAGGGAGAGAAATACCAATGTGTGGTTGCCTCTCATGTACCCCATACTGGGGGACCTGGCCCACAACCCAGTCATGTGCCCTGACTGGGAATCGAACTGGTGACCCTTTGGTTTACAGCCTGCGCTCAATCCACCGAGCTACATCGGCCAGGCTGGGTTGTGTTTCTGGTGCTGTATCTAAGAAAACTCTATCTAACCCAGATCAGGATTTTCTCCTACTTTTTCTTCTAGACATGTTATGGTTTTAGATATTTACCTTTGTGTCTGTGATTCATTTTAGGTTAATTTTTATACATATGCTGAATATGGATCAAATTTTTTTCTTGCTTATGTCTCTCTAGTTGTCTCAGCATCTTTTATGGAAAGACAATCGTTTCTCCACTGAATCGCTTTTGAATCTTTGTTGAACATCAATTGACTGTTTATTTATGAGTCTACTTTTAGTATCTCCTTTCTGGTCCTCAGATCTATTTACTTATCTATATTCCAATACCACATTGCCATGATTACCTTAGCTTCAGAATAAATCTTGAAGTCCAGTAAAGTAAATTCTCTAACATGATTCTTTTTAAAAATTGCCTGAGCTATTCTTGGTCCTATGTATTTTCAGAAAATGTTTAGAATCAGCTTGTTAATTTCTATAAAATGTCTGCTGAGATTTTTTTATTAGGATTCTGTGGACTTTAAAGATTGACTTATAAAGAACTTGCAAGTTAATATTGAGTCTTACCCCTCAATTAATGTTTTTTTTAAAAACCTTTTCAACAATATTTAAAGGTTTTTCAAGTACAGGTCTTGCTCATATATTGTTAAAGTTACTCCAAGTATTACATGTTTTGATGCTGTTGTGAATGGTAGAGATTTATTATTGTAAGTTTCTATTATGTAAAAATATAATTTATTTTTATTAATTTTCTTGTATTCTGAAAATGTGCTAAATACATGCAGTAGCTCTAGTAGCTTTTTGTGAAGATCACAATGAGCTTTTGTATATAGATGATTTCACTATAAGCATCAAGGAAGCAGGCTGCTACACCTTCTACACTGTGCTTGGAAATTCCCTCAATTAAATCTCCAAGTTTATGGCTTACAAGTTCTACCTCCCACCAATCTAGAACACAACTCTGCCGAATTATTTGCCAAGAATGCCTGTCCTCCCATGTCCAATAACATCTCCCTTACTGTTGGTGGTATGTTTGAAGCATAAAAGGTTTAATTCTGATAAAGTTTAATTTATTGTTTTGTCCCTTACATGTTTCATGACAGCTGGCATATAAAAATAATGAAGATTTATTGTTATGTTTCATTTAAGAGTTTTACAGCTTTAGCTCTTACATTTAGATCTATGATCCATTTTGAGATAGATTTTGTGTATGTTGTGAGGTCAAGGTCAAGCTCACTGCTTTACATGTAGGTATATTGTTGCCCTGGCACCATTTGTGAAAGACTATTGTTTCCACGCTTCATTGTCTTGGCAACTTTTGGAAAATCAATTGACCAATCTATGACCATGAAATGCCTTTCTATTTATTTAGGCGTTCTTTAATTTCTTTAAACAGTGTTTTATAATATTCAATGTGTGAGGCTTACATTTCTTTTGTGCAAGTTCTTAAATGTTTTATTCTTTTTGATGCTATTGTAAATGGAATTTTTTACTTGATATCAATTTGGGTTGTTTGAACAGAAATAATTTTTGCATATTGACCTTATATTCTCCAACCTAGCTGAACTCAAGTAGTTATTTTGTGGTTTCTATAAGATTTGCTACATACGTATCATGTCATCTGTGAATAGATGTAATTTTAGTTCTTTTCCAACCTGAATGTCTTTTATTTTTTTCATTTTCTAATTTCCCTGGCTAGAACCTCTAACACAATGTTGAATGAAAGTGTTAAGAACAGAGATTCTTGTTTTATTCCTGATTTTAGCGGCATAAATTTTAGTCTTTCAATATTAACTATTAGATGTGGATTTTTATCATAAATGTTCTTTATGTAGTTCTTTATAGTTGTGAAAGTTATTTTCTGTTCTTAGTTTATGGGGTGTTTTTCTTATGGAAGGGCATAGAATTTTGACAAATGCTTTTTCTGCATATGTTGCAGTTACTATAAGGTTAGTGGCCTGACCTTAGTTTTATTAAAATGGTGAATTATGTGTTAATATGGTGATTTTTTAAAAATTCTAGGGACAAATCTCATTTGGTCATGGTGTATAATCATTTTTCTTTTTGCTGGATTTGATTTGCTAGTGTTTTCCTCAAAAAATTTACATCTATTTCCTAGGGGATTTTATTCTGTAGTTTTGTTTTGTTTGTGATGTCTTTGCCTGTCTTTGGTAGCAATGTGATATTGGCCTATACAGGCTGAGTTGGGAAGTGTTTTCTCCTCTTTTATTTTTGGAAAGAATTTATGTCAGTTCTTTTGTAAAGGTTGGGGAGAATTCACCAATTAAGCCATCTGGGACTGGCTTATTCATGGGAAGTTTTCTGAATGCTAACCCACTCTCTTTATTTGTTGTAGGTGGATTCAGATTTTCTTCTTCTTGAGTTAGTTTCATTGCTTTGTTTCTTTCTAGGAACTTATTTATTCTAGGTTGTCTAATTTGTTTGTATACAATTTGTTCAGAGTACTGCCTCCTAATCCTCCCTGTTTTTCTATGTGAAATGAACTTACTACAGACATGAACCTTCCAAATCCCAGCCTTGGGCAGCTCATATCTTACAGAATTAAGGGTTTCACTGCCTCCTACTCCCACCCTCAGAGCAGCCTCGCTGGCTTAGAGCTCCCCTTCTAGCCTTGCCTGCTAGACAAGTGCAGCTCTACTGTGCTTGTAATCTGCAGCTCCACTCGGCCATTTTTCCAATAACATCCACCTTGGCAGCCCCCAGTTCTGCTGAGCTGCTGGCCTGGGCAGTCCAAGTTATCTCCCTAGGTACCAATTATTGTTTTTGTCTATACTCTGGCTATAACCTCCATCGGTTTCAAGTGATCTATCTTTACTGAGATTTTCCCCCTAAGTTCTATTTTTATGGTATATGTTTTTGCAGAAAATGAGGTTTTTCAAAGCTATGTGTATTGCATTATAGTAGAAATACCTTTTCTATGTTACTAGAAGTCTTTTTTATTTCTGTTTTCACTTACTAAAATACTAACGTACGAAAATAACACAAGGTAGTTTTCACTCTCTGTTCCTGTGGATTGGCATGGACACTTCAAGGAGGTAAAGTGAGAAATCTAAAAAAAAAAAAAAAGAAACAGAAACAAATCTTATGTATCTTGCCCTGATTATTTGTCCATTAAAAGACCCATGTATCTGCATGAGGTGCATCACCATGTGAAGAAACATATTGAGAGTGATTAATTAGAATACATAAAGGGATTTAAAACTTTTGATATAAGGTAATTATGAAGGTTAATTAAAATGTGTCTTTTTCAAACCGACACATTCTAGACCTTAAACTTAATAATGTTATATGTGATTTATATTTCAATTAAAAATAAACAAAAATGTCTTTAAAATATAATTAGAACTTCTTATTTGCCATTGCTGAAACATTTAAAATCCCCTCTATTCACCTGATAATCTGTTATTTTAATCTGGGTCCTGAAGTAATTTCCAACAATGTTTTTGGAGCCACTTAAAGTAGAAGAAAAGTCATAAGTTTTTATAGGGACTTTTTCCTCCTGCAGTTCATTTTATTATTGGGTATCAGGAATTATATGACATAAGTCAATGTTGTTATTCATAGCATTTCCAATAGTGTTGAATTTTCCATCTCTTCTGCACTTGAAAATATGATTTAGAAAGAGAAAAGCTATTCATTATTTAAGCACATTGCAGACACAACTTTATAGAGCCTCCTTGCCACCTCCCCATGTGACCTCCCCGCACTCACACTGACACACGTCACTCATGTATGTGGGCCTTTTCTGCAGTGCACCGGTCTATAAACTGCATACAAGTACCAGTACCGACCCCTCTGGGATTTTCTTATTAGATAGCATAAGTACTCAGTTTGCCATTGTGTAAATAAGGAAATCCTGGATAGTCACAATACTACATTACTTTTAGTATATCATTTATAGTATTGTTTCAAATATGTATATAGACAGCATAATGTATTATTAAATAGAGCATCTGTGGCAAGTTAATATCAAGAGAATTGCTTCCAAATTCTAATTTTTTGTGTTTTATGTTGCCTATTTGGGGGGAGTTTTTTTAATGTAAGTGTAATCTTGATAATAATTAGAAAGTTTGAGGACTCGGGAGATATTAATAGCAAAAAAAGAAGACAACTTGGAAAACATCTGATCATTGTTTTCAGTATTTTATAAATAGTCACGTGGAGGAGGAGGCAGCCATAATGTTCCCAATGTCTGCATGAAATGCAGGCTTGTTGGGGCCAGGATCTCAGTCTTCTTTGTATGTAATCACCTGACACTGAACAAAACATGCCTTCAGCCCTCAATGTAGAAGACATTTGATAAATATTACTGTAAGGTGAACCACACTTTAATTAATCCTTTAGCATGAATCAAGGTTTAAAGGTAATTTTTTTCGTTAAAAGGGTTATTTCTTGCACTTAAAATCAGAGAACAGAATGAGGTGCCATCAGAAGCAGCAATCTCTCCATCACTGGGTGTTGAAACCAATGTGGACTAAATCTCACGAGTGTGGGATTGATGACTATAATATCCTCTCCAGAGGCAGAGACTTCTCTTACAAAACTGCAGAGATTGTCTTTCCCCAGTGATCTGATAGTTCTACAACAAAAGAAGTTTCAGGTTAGAACTTCGGAGCTTGGGAGAATTGCAGGAACAGTGATACTGCTTTGGTTAACCCTGAAAAAACTCCTGGCAAACAGACCTGGGAAGAACATACTGAGGCCTTCAGCACTTGTGATTGGGGCCCAGAAACACATTAAATTGGGATTTTTGAGACATCGCGTTCAAATGCCTGTATCTGACTAAAGTACAGCGTGATTCGAAGCCGGGGGTTTGTGGTTGTATCTTTACGTGTGTGTAGTATAAAGATATGCAAAGGATTTCTGATGAGTCATTAAAACTTTGCCTTTTTAATGTCAAATGTAATGACTCACTGTCTTACTTCCTTCAGGTTTTTGCTCAAATGTCTTTTCATCGTGAAGGTCCTGGCTGACTATTGTATTTGAACCTGCAGTGCTCTTCCTACTCTTGGCAATACTGCAGCACCCAATCCCCTTTAACTACCTCAGTGTTCTCTTTGCACACCACATTTGACTTATCTGTTTTATTTCTGTCAGTTTCCTTCCAGTATAAGCTTCATGAAGGCAAGGATTTTCATGTTTTGTCTCCTGTTACGCCTCTAAGTCATCCTCTGCCCCCCATGCCTTTCTATAGCCACCCACTCCCCTTCCAAGGCAAAGGAGATTCTGATACCTCCTTCCAAGAGACCTGGGCCATGCTTTGAAAAAAATTTTTGTACAAATGTTATCCTCTTATATTTATTGCTAGGCACCTGGCCCTTTTCATTCAATAAATATATCTCAGGAGTGGTAATAGGAGATTTTGGACCAGCATGGGGGCTAAAGTAAGTCTCAGACAATTGGATACCTAAAGAAGCAATTGGACAGGCAAGGCCATGAGGAAATGTTTGCCCATCTTGCGCTTAAGGGTGCTTGACGGGTCTTTGAGAACTGTCCGAGTGGTACACAACTCCAGAGCAGCAGTGGTGCCCAAAATGCTGAAACACAGGGGCAAAAATGGGTGAAGGTAGTAAGAAAAATTGGACAGGGAAGAAACAAGTTAATTGTCTAATGAGAGCACTCAAGGGTTTTCTCTACCTTATCATTTTGATGCCCTTTGTCATTAGCCGGTAAGTTCCCTGGACATGGGCGGCACCTGCTTTATTCGTCATGGTGCCCTTAATGCCGAGCACATTGCTTGGTTCCTGTTAGAGTCTAACAGACAGATGCTCTTGCTCAGCCTTCATCCCTCCACTTAGACAGCAGCATCAGCTGCCTGCTCCTCCTTCCTCCTCCAGCTAAAGCAGTTTTCCCCTTCATGTGCAAAGCTTCCTCTGTCCCATCCCTCTGATGCGGTTTTCTTACCCCATTGTTGCTGTGGCTTGGGATCTAGCCGCCCTCTCTTCCTGCCAAGAATGAGCAAAAATACGCTCTTCTCACTTCAGGGGTTTTACTGCTAATCATTAAAAACAAACAGTTGGAATATCAAACACGGAGAAATTGCAACCATTATAAAGGAATTAAGTGCCATACAACACAAGCCTGATTTCTCCAGCTTCTCACTGCCTGGCTGCCCCTGTTTGCTCTGGTTCCTTAGGCGGTGGCATTAGACCCAGCTGGGGAGGAGAGGGAGGAAGCTGCTAGGTTCTCTCCTCGAGAAGGAGGCCAGATGCCGGCGCCAGACTCCCGTTTTCTTATGTCTCTTCATTTTTTGGTTCATTTGGCTTCTCACTCTCCATCCAATTAAAGTACTTTGGATTAGGCTATTTTAGATATTTCTGTAACTTACTCTCCTATTAAATATTCAAATGTTCTGAGCAGTCACTTCCACTCTCCTTTTCTAACAAAAGCCTTCTCAACGGCAGGGTGGAGAAGACCACTAATGGGCAATGATTCTGTTCGTAGTGTATAAGTAGCTGAGTATTTGGCTGCCCGGATGGGTATAGAATAAATGTCCCTTTTAGGAATATTTTAACACAGATGCTTATTTGCTCTCATCTTTTTCTCCAAACAGCTGATTGTTTCCCCAATTTCCACGCTTATATTTTCAAGGAGAGACAAAATCCTTGTCTGTGATTCCACATAGCCTATGTAATTATCATCTGTGATAACCAGGCAATGTTTATGAGGCTATTGCTGTACAATTTTCTAATCTCACTCTACAGATGAGTACTGCATGCTACGGTAATCTGCATAATGCCCTCTTGATTATATTTGCTGGGTATGAGTTTCAATTTACTGGCATTTAGGTTAAACATTTTATAGTTTTCATTTCATTTGTAGGCTTTTAAAATGTACTTTTATGGGAGACTCTGATATCTGAGTGGGAGGAATAGCCTCATTAATTCTTCCTAAAAATGATCCGAAAGGTGGTAGGTATAATATGAATGTCTCATCAAGATTTAGCCCTGGCTGGTGGTCAGTTGATTGGAGTGTTGTCCTGTACACCAAAAGGTGGAGGATTTGATCCCCAGTCGGGGTGAGTATGGGGGGCAACCCCCCAGTGTTTTTCTCTCTCTTTCTCAAATCAATAATTATATATTCTCAGGTGAGGATTACCAAAAAATGATTTAAAGAAGAAACAGGTAGAGAATAAAACATTTTAGAAAATCATATAATGGCTCTTCTATAGCCAAGGTGATTGAGCCTTTAGTCTTTGGGTCAAGTAGGTCTGCACTGAATCACAGGATTTGGTGAAGGAAACTTCAGATTCCAGCTCCTCCACTGACTGGTTCTGGGTTCTTTCTGAGCCAAGTACCCACTTTTTTTCATTGATTTACAAGATAAGAACCTAATGATGCCTGCCTTATAAGGTTTATATCAGGATTAAGTGGGATAATGTCCTTTATATGTTGACGAGCACAGATTCAGGAGGCAAACTTGTGCGGGTTTGAACTGTGCAGCCTGGGAAGGAGACCACACATACCCATGCCTTTGTCGTTCTGTCTGTGAAGTAGGAATAATTATACTACATAATCAAAGGTCATTATAAGGATTAAAAATGTACTACTCTAAGGCACTTTGGTTCCTTGCGTATGATAAGCCCTCCATTAAAATTAGCTATACCATATGGTATGTGCAAGCATTGTATAAATCCTAGTACACTCTCACCTACTCTCTGGGGTCTGTGCACCAGCTTATATGCTTACTTAATAGAGTTATTTTCTATAGATTTAGTCATATTTTATAATGCAATCCAATTGGATATATAGTAGGTACAAGAGAGCTTAATTTGGTGTTTCCCACCATTTTATTTATATTCTACTATAACACACACATCTTACCCTTCTTCTTGGTACTGGTTTTTGTTTTCTTTTTTTGTTTTTTGAAGGCAGGTGTTACCTTTGACTTTAGATAGCATTTAGTGCTCAGAAGAGTGTCCTGTTAGTAATAAGTACTTGTGCTTAATAAATATTTCTCGACTGTTAAACTGGTTACCATTTGGGGGGAGAAATCCTAATGAGCATGCTCAGATCACTAGGGCAGGGAGTCAACATCAGTCTTAAACATAAACTTACAAACATGAATTTGCGGAGAGAAATGGAGTTCAGTGTAAACTCCAATGTGAAATCTGGAGGTGCCATGGCATAATGGAGAGGATGTGGGGTTTGCTGTTAGCCCTGAAGGCCCGCAGTCTGGAACATGATCTCAGGCAAGTAACTCAATGGCATCTCTGTTTCCCCACCTGTGGTGTCAAGGCCATAGGTCCCCTCCACCTGTTTCTCAGTGATGCTTAAAATTGTTACAAGAGATTATATATAGGAAAGACCTTTCTAAGCTATAATGTACGAATATTAGGGTTATTGATATTCCGAGGCAAGCCAATGATTCTGAAAAAGACACTAAATATTTTTCTTGCCAGCTAGATATATCAGTAACTCATTTTTTAACTGAGTTGGTCTTAATCTTGTCTATTAAATTCATTCTGAAAAGTAGAGTAGAATCCGCTAGTCCTTTAGAACAGCAATTTTCAACTGGTGTGCTTCAAAAAAATTTTAAATATGCAATGCCTGACTAATTAGGGGCACTGACCTGTTTTCCATTAGATTGTCAAATATAAATAATGACAACAGCCAATATAACTAAGCCAGGGCAATGAATCAAAATTATACCTATTTTTTGTCAGATTGGCAAAAAAGTGTATTTTTTTTGGTGTGCTGCAGATTTTTAGTTATTAGCTTGTAAGTGCTACGGGATGAAAAAAGTGGAAAATCGCTGCTTTAGAGCAGGATCTATTAGGTGACTGAATACATAATTCCAAATTCTTACCCTTAGAATATGAGTGTCATCAATGGAGTTTGAAGTCTGGAGTAAAGGGAGAGGGGTGAAGCCTGGGACTGCTCCCTCTTCTCACATAGTCCCCCTAATTCTGTTTCAGCCCTCAGAATGGAAGCTGATGCACCCCTCCCCTCCCTCCCTGCCTTCTGTGTGCCTTTTCATTCACATCTCAAACCGTGTCTCCAACTGCAGCCTCATCCAAAGTGTGGGCCTAGGGGAGAAGCGGTGAGCGTTCTCCTCCAGCCTTGACAGCAACCATGAAGTCGGTTGCTCAAAGTTCTGGTTGTAAGGGCATCAGAAACACTGTGCTTATTTTTAAAACTCAGAATATGTCAGGAGCTCCAAAAGGAAGGATCTGACCACAGGAGTCTCAGCTCATTGGTAGCAGAGGTGTATCTGGGAAAACTTGTAGCGTGTCTCGGGATAGAAGGAATCAGAGGGGTCACTGAGCGGCAAACCTAATTTCAGACCGAGGAGTCATCCTGGTGCATTGCATTTGTATGCCTGAAAACAAGATGTTTATTGGAACTCAGCGAGGGTGCCCTAGGCTCTGACCCCAGAGACGTTCCTCCGTAACTCCTCCGAGACTGCAGTCATTTCTGAGACAGTAAGTCACTGCTTAAGTCACTGAAAATACTTGGCGGGAGGTGGGGTGGGAGGAGAAGATGCTGATGTGTTCTCTCACTAATAGAAAAATGAGGCCATCCTGACTCATTCTCAGGGTGAAGGGCATTGCTCATTGAACGGTTCCCCTGATCATGGCCTCTCACGGAGCCATTTGCCATCCTTGCCTGCCTGTCTTCTCTCGGGCCCAGTGACCAGGGAGTGTAAGACAACTGGCTGAGGTGTGGAGCATGGGCCAGGGCTTGGGGAAGAGCTTGCAGCTGTGAACCAGAGCCAGCATGAGTATTTCAGAGTGGGAAGCCGTGACCTGTGGCATCTGTGACTTGTTAGTTAACACTCCTAAGCTCTTGGGACGATTAGGGAAGGGGTGAGAGAAAGCACTTAGATCCCTGCTGAGCTCCTCTCTGCAAAGTAGCTTCCTTATTCTGGGAGCCTGCACAGAGGAGGAGGGGGGAATTCTCAAAAGCCTTGGACATGTGTGCATATGGGTGATAGGCAGGTTCTTCAAGATGGAAGAGATTAAGTTAAACTTCTATGGAAAAGAGAAAGGGTTATTAACACTCAGTTCATTCTAAGAAAGCACCAACTATAAGCAGAAGGGCTGTCTCTTTAGTGCAGTCAGTCCGAGGACATGAGCTCACCACCAGAATGTAAGGGAGAAGTGGACAGAGCAGGTAACAGTTCACACCAGGCCTTCTTTACCTCTTCCCCCAGCTCCTTACTAAGAGACGAGCTTTATGGTTAACTTCTCTGTGTGTCTGTTTTCTTCTCGTGCAAAATGGGTGATGACATCGACTCTCTTCACAGGAAAGCCCTGGGTGAGGATTAACTAAGTAATGAGAGCAAATTGGAAGGGCGATGGAAAGGCTCAATAAAATTGCTGATAGATATCTCCCAGCGGGAGCAGCCCTTCAGTGCTGCTTTCATCCGGGTCTTGCCGGCAGTGCACACCATCACCATCCCCACTGCCTCCTCCGGCCTTCCCCTCTACCCCCTTGCTTCAGAGGAGCTGTGAACAATTTATTGAAATGACTCCCTGGTTCTCGCACTAACGGCAGAAGCAGCAAGATTCTGTTTCCTCTGTACAGACAGAAACTGAGACAGGAATTGGGCCAAGTTGTGGGTGACTCCTCCCTGTTCCCACCCTGAAGAAAGCAGCTTTTCGAAAATATTCCTCCCTGAAGATACAGTTTACAAATTATCTGGAGAATGATTTAGTAGAATATGCATTAAAAATTCTTAGAAATATGCATGACTTTTGTCTGAGGAATTTCAGGTTCCTTATCACCACGCATCTTCTCCTTTCCTTTTCTCCACACCAGCATGTGTTTCCTTCCAGGGAGAATTTAACCAGCTTTGGCCCTGGAATTAACCAGGTGCTTTCCCCATCTGCCCACTTAATTGCTATAGGTCTGACGACCCTTCCACAGGCTGCCTATTCTCTGGTTATGAGCACGGTCAGGAAAGTCTGGATATTTGCACAGAACCATGGAAATGTGGACGTGAACAGGTTTGAGTGATCACAGTCCACACGTTTTGTTTTCAGGTGAGAAATCTGAGGCTCTGAGAAGACAGGTGGCTTGCCCAGGAGTCCACTCCTATTCAAGGCCACAGAAGAAACTAGAATGCAGGGTCTATGCAGCTCCTGTTTGCACTTTTCTGTAGTTATGGAAGCAAGCTTAACAATGTGGGACTTAAAGCAGAAAGAAGTCATGGTAGGGGGACCTTTAAACACTAGAAAGAGAAGTCATGTTTGAACTGTGTATCACGGTATTCCAGAATCCACTATTAAGAATATCTACAGCTTATTCTGCATAATTTAGAGGGTGGGGCCATCTACCTCAATTCATTCCAATTTTGTATCTAAGGAGTGTAAATTCTAAAATAAAAGAAAGGAATGTTTCTAATTGGTTACTCAGCTAAGTCTCAATGTATTGTGGGTCCCTAAATTAGACCTTGATTAGGACTTTGTGGGCAGCTTGTTACTACATGCTAAGTGATTTGCATACTATGTTAATTTTATGTGTCAACTTGACTGGGTCACGGGTTGCCCGGGCATTGGACAAACATTATCCTGCATGCGTTTGTGAAGGTGTGTCTGGATGAGATTAACATTTGTATTGGTATACTGGGTAAAGCCCATTGCCCTCCTGGATAGGGCTGAGCCTCATCCAATCACTCAGAAACCTGCATAAAAACTTTTAAAAAGCTGAGTAAGAGGGCACTCCTCCTGCTTGCATGCTTTTAGCTAGGACATCCATCTCTTCTGGCCTGTGGACACAGACTAAAACATGAGGTCTTCTGGGATGCTAAGACTACCAGCTTCTGAACTGGAACTTACATGTACTAATGCCTATGACTGTCTTTCTCCACCCTCGCTGACAGACTCAGTGACTCCCAAGGGTCAGGATGGTGCATGCTCATCTCGGCACAGGTGGTCGAGGGATAAAGGAAGTTTTCAGCTTTGGGGAGATGCTTCCCCATGGTTTGACCTGAAACAACAAGAACTGCAGTTTGAGTTTCTTTTCCAAAATCATTCTGACACAGACAAGCTTAGGTATGACAACGTGCTCCCCCAATTCACGGGGCTGCACTATGTTGTGGAGAGGCTGCACTTGCAGTAGAAACCCTCGTTCGTAATTCCTGCCTCGAATGTAAGATGTGACCTTCTGATAGAAGCTGCCATCCGTAGGTGCCTCGTGGCTAAAATGAAGGATCTGGCAGAGATCACTGGCTTTCACTGGCATCTTAGTAAGAGGGGGAGTTTCTTAGGAGCCCTGCAAGGGTCAGGTTGGGATTAGATTCTCTGGACTCCCTAACCTGGTCTCAAAGTACCTGAATATTTATTCGTTGTGAGGATAAATTGTGAGGCTTCTGTACACAATTTTGTTTGAGAGCAGGGTTTTTGTTGAACTCTAATATTAAGTCACCCGAAGAGTCTGAAAAATGGCTTAAAGTGACATCAGGGTTCAAACATCAATTTTTCAGGCCCATGATCAATACCTCCTTGTACGAGAAGGAAAAAACTACCACAAAAATCAGATTCAGGTGCTTTCCGAACCAAAAAATCCTGCCAAGGTTGTCTCTGAACCCTTCCTTTGTCTGTCAGAGGTGAGGTGGGAGGGCGTGTTTTTCAGGCTTGATTCCTGTCGTGATTCCCGCTGCACATTAAAATCTTTCACCTGCTATTCCTGCCTCACGAGATGTACTGGCAACCCAAGTCAGTGACCCTCCGAAGCTTTTACAACCTTGTTCCATGAAAGTGGAATTCAGAATAGTAAAAAATGGCAAGAAACAGGAAAATATGCTGGAAAAATTCATTGCCCTAACAAGCAGGAAACAGGTGACTTATTTCCATTGTACTCAGTTGGGTCAGCTTTGAGCTGAACAGATTGGTCTTGTGATTTCCCTGGCAGTTCAGCTCTAACCCTAATGCAGACAAGTGATGGCCAAAGGACTGGTGGACTGATCCAGCCATGCCGACACTTCCAAGGGACCTCGAACTAACTGAGGCCCTCTGAGTCCCTAGAGACAATGATGACCAGGAGCCAGTTAGAGCTGCTGAGGACTTTCACCAATAACAATAAAACACCCCACAGTTCTTCTGTATCCAAAGTGAGCTGAGCTCAAACCTCCTACAACCCCTAGCTTTATAAATAATTCCCCTTTTATCTCTTCCAAACCCTGTGAAAACCTAGGCATCATTTATTATTGGAAAGGACAGCTCTATAATAGGAGAAGGACAAGAAGAACAACCCTTGCAAAAGAGTCTTGGTGGGTTCCTGGAACAGATGAACTAAGATCAATCATATGGTCCTTAGCAAATTAAAGCATTTATTTGAAGAAAGCATTTGAATAAAACTCTATTTTATTGGGTATTTTTAAAATAAATTTTATTGACTATGCCATTACAGTTGTTCTATTTCCCCCCTTCATTCCCCTCCACCCTGCACACCTCCCCCACCATTCCCCCCTTTAGTTTATGACCACTTGTCTCAAGTTCTTTAGATTCTATATTCCCCACACTATTCTTGCCCTCCCCTATCTATCTTCTACCTACCGTCTATGCTACTTATTTTCTATACCTTCTCCCCCCTTCTCCTTCTCCCACTCCCCTGTTGCTAACCCTCCATGTGATCTTCATTTCTATGGTTCTGCTCCTGATCTAGCTGTCCTCTTGTTTGCTTTTGTTTTAGGTGTGGTTCTTAATAACTGAGTTTGCTGTCCTTTCACTGTTCATATTTTTTATCTTCTTTTTCTTAGATAAGTCCCTTTAACATTTCATATAATAAGGGCTTGGTGATGATGAACTCCTTGAATTTGATCTTATCTGAGAAGCACTTTATCTGCCCTTCCATTCTAAATGAAAGCTTTGCTGGATAGATCACTCTTGGATGTAGGTCTTTGGATTTCATGACTTGGAATACTTCTTTCTAGCCCCTTCTTGCCTGTAAGGTCTCTTTTGAGAAATCAGCTGACAGTTTGATGGGAACTCCTTTGTAAGTGACTATCCCCTTATCTCTTGCTGCCTCTAGGATTCTCTCCTTCATTTTAATCTTGGCTAATGTAATGATGATGTGCCTTGGTGTATTTCTTCTTGGGTGCAACTTTTTTGGGACTCTCTGAGCTTCCTGGACTTCCTGGAAGTCTATTTCCTTTGCCAGGTTGGGGAAATTCTCCTTTATTATTTGTTCAAATAAGTTTTCCACTCGTGGCTGTTCCTCTTCCCCTTCTGGTACCCCTATAATTCGAATGTTGGAATGTTTAAAGATGTCTTGAAAGTTCCTAAGCCTCCTCATTTTTTTGAATTCTTGTTTCTTCATTCTTTTTTGTTTGGTCATTTTTTTCCTCCTTCTGGTCCACTCCTTTGATTTGAGTCCCAGTTTCCTTTCTATTACTATTGGTTTCCTGTGCATTTCCCATAATTTCAATTAGTTTAGCCTTCATATGTTCCTCTAATTTGTGAGTAAAATCAACCAGTTCTGTGAGCATCCTGATCACCAGTGTTTTGAACTGTGCATCTGAAAGTTTGGCTATTTCTTCATCACTTAGATTTGTTGGCTCTGGGGCTCTGAGTTGTTCTTGAGCCATGTTTTGATCTGTTCATTCCTGTTACGTATGAGGAGCAGAGCCTTAGATGTTCACCAGAGCGGGGCCACCCAGGTCGCTGGTTTGTGATGCTGCATGTGGGGGCAGGGTCAGAGAGGGACAATAGCAGTCCCCTCTGCTGCTTCCCACCACTGGGGCATGCATGGTCTCTCTCACCACTCCCTCCTTCTCCAGTTTATCTGTGCACAAATGTGTGACCGCAGTCAGCCCTCAGTGGGTCCACCACCTTGCGCCCTCAGTGGATCTGCCCATAGCTGCCGGGGCACCTGGGTCGCGTACCCAGGTAGTCAGGTGGATCTTTCCTGCCAGACCCCACTCTGCTGCTGGCTCTGCCCCTCTTACCCATTTGGCTGAAGGGTTCGTTGTTGTCAGACTTCCATATAGTTCAGTTTTCTGTGGTTTGGCTGCGTTTTGTTGCTAAAACATTATTGTTTTTAAACTTGGTTGTGTGAGAAGGGACAGTGCTTCCACCTATGCCTCCATCTTGGCGGAAGTCCTATTGGGTATTTTTATAGTGTATTTCTATAGAAAATATATATTCTATGAAAGGCGAATTTTACTTTACAAAAGCAGATGTAAAGAAAAGGAAAGTTTTTTCGAAGTGCACAAATTACAATACATTTATGTTTATTCGAATTTTTTGAATTTGACACTCTTTTCAGTGAATCTTTTCTTGCTCCTGCCTTTTATACAAACCACTGTGTTTGTTACATGATGGGAGCACTTTGCCTGATGTTCACTCTCCAGCAGACTTGCTGGTAATTCTAATGCTCAGCAAGTAGGGAAACAGTATATGAGCACGGATATTGTAAACCTCATGAAACTTATAGAAATAGCTGCAAATTCTCTAACCTTGACCCTTACATGCACACCTCTTTCCATATTTACTTCAATCTCCTCTACCTTTTTTTTCTTTTCATTTTTTTCTCATACCCACCCCCAACCTTCATCCTCACTAAGGTTGAATCCTTCCCTGAAATTCTTGGATTTTGCAGCTGATCTATTAAAATAGTTCTCTTTAGTGAAAACTATGGCTGGCCAAGTACAAGTTAACAGGAGAATTTGAGATTGCCTTTTGTACACAAACCTCATTTAGTTTCTGTCTCTGCAGGTTGCTGTGTACTCAGCCTTGCAACAGAGAGACTACACTGTTATCTCTAGCCAGGCAAGGATCAGAATGATGATACATACTCTGGACACTTTGGAGTAAGTTGCTAAAATATGGGCTGAGTGTCATGGTGAGGGCTCCAGAATCAGCCAGCCTGGCATTACATCATCACTATTGCTTACCAACTGTATAACCCTTAGTTATTTATCTACTGTAAGCTTCATATCTGCCCCCCCGGAAAAGCACATAATACCTATCTTTGTGTTGTCATGCATACTACATGGTCTTAGTGACCTAATGTGTTAAGCATGGTGTCAGACCCTAAAAAGACTTTGATAATTTTCTTCTTCCTCCCTCCCTTCCTTTCTCTTTCTTCTTCCTTCCCTCCCTTCCTTCCCTCCCTTCCTTCTTCCCTCCTTTCCTTCCTCCCTCCCTCCCTCCCTCCCTTCCTCCCTCCTTTCCTCCCTTCCTTCCTTCCTTCGTTCCTTCCTTCCTTCCTTCCTCCCTTCCTCCCTCCCTCCCTTCCTTCCTTCCTTCCTTCCACCATTTCATGAGGGCCTATCTAAGAGTACTAACAGAATGGACATTAAGCCAGTGTTTCTCAAGTGTAGTTTTCTAACCACCACCAGTAGCATCATCACCTGAGAACTTGTTAGAAGTACCGACCTCCTAAACCAGAAGTGCTGGGATTGGGACCAGCTATCTGTGTTTTAACAAGCCTTCCAGATGATTCTGAATCTGAATATTCTGGTGTGAGGTTCTAAGTGATGCACGTGAATCTCTGCCTCCAGTTAAGGTGAGAAAGGAAAGGCCTTGGCTTATACTGTCATTGGGCAGTGTAAGAGGATGTAGAAACACATTAAAATTACTAGAAAAGCACTGTCTTGAGCAGCCCAGGCTGTTAGGGGTGTACCTTCTCAAGATGTAAATAAGGGTCAGAAAAACAGCACTAGAAACAGCTGCTTCATAATTATTTAGTCATTCTCAGGTAACAAAACAGCATGATAGTGTTGACCGAATGCCCTGTTGGGTAATTGGCCATAGAAGTGTGAACTCTTCCCAAGTCAACAAATATTGGAATACAACTTGCAAGCATTTTGAGTAGCAAGGAGCAGCTAAATGCATGACCTCTCATTGTCTTCCTTCAGAGATGTATTTCTTGGTTGTTCTGGAGAATATTATAGAATGAAATGTGCATTGTGAATAAGACCTGAGAGGAGACCTGTCTAGTGTCCTAGCAACCATAATAATATTAACATACATTCAAATACCCAGGAGATGTCATGAAATTATCTACATGTTCAGTGGTTACAGAGAGCATTTTGGTGGATACACTGCCTCCCACATCTCCCCATCTAGATATCTCCCCAAAAGATATGGACATTATCTTTTTTAACTGAGCTTCTTTTCTTAGTCTTTTAGAAAAAAAACTATTAGAATATTAGGAAGATTTGTTCTAGCCACAGGGAAAATATGGAAAAAAATTATTCTTTAGTTGAAGAGTTTTTTTTTTTTTTTGCTAAAATGTTTTTTGGAGTTCAGGTGCATTCTTCCTTAGGGTTTCTTGTTTTTGTTTTTGTTTTTTGTCTATCATTGTAATAGTGTTTATCTTTCCTTATTGTGTTTAGGAATATTCACCTAATATATTGCTGAATATATTAGGTATATTCACCACAATATTTGTTATTAGTCATTCATGTGTTTTCTATTCACTTTTTCCAAATGAACTCCATTGTGCTGATCTTGAAGAATCAAAATAGCTGTAAGATGAATCTTAATTTCACATTAAGCAAAGACAGTGTAAGAGTTACAGGAAAGTGAGAAAATGCCTCAGTTTTCAGAGGGAAATTTATCTACTAAGTATTGTAAAGTCTTTATAAAAATAGTAATATTTGTTTGTAATGCTCAACAATATTGCAATTATTGGATCTCAGTGAGACATTTATTCATTTACAGAGTACTTCAAAGCTAATCAAATTTTTCTAGATTAGTATTTTTCAACAAAAATATGAGTCACATATATAATTTAAAATTGTAATAGCCAAATTAAAGTTCAAGAAAAATGGGTGGAATTAATTTTAGTAATATATTCAAACTATTGTCACTTCAACATGTAATCAATACTAAAAAATCAATGAGAAATTTTATACCCTTTTTTTCACATTAAGCCTTTGAAATCATTATGTACTTTATACTTGCAATACATCTCAGTTTGGACTAGCCCAGTGTCAAGTTTTCAACAGCCACCTGTGGCCATTGGACAGGACATTTTTAGACTTAGGGAAAGAATAAGTAAGTCTATAAGATACTTTCTGAAATAAAGTTCCCCCAAATATAACAGATTATCAGATGGAAATATATGTAAATGAGCGAGGATTTTTAAAAATATGTGTTGAATATAAAACTGTTGATTTGTCAGTAATTCTAAATATTGAGGAACAGTGTTTCCTATTACTCTAAAACTTGTCTTAAAAAAACATTGTGGTTATGTTGACAAGTATAAACATTTGAAGATGAAGTGGTTTTGTGCCATTTATGTTTAAATTCAATGAGCTTTATCAAGCACCAAAAATCTTTGATTTGGGGACACACTATTCACATTTCAAAATTTTGAATACAGAACACATCTTGCGATTCATTTATGATTTTATATGGTTGTACTCCTTTTCCTGAAATTTTGTTATATCCTTCTCAATACAGAAAGAGTTGTCAGACATTGCCTGGTTATGTTTTTTGAGAGTGTTTCAGCATTTTCTAGATAAATTTCTTAGAGTTTTTTTTATCAAGGATAAGAGTTTAAAAGTGAGACTGTGCAAATAGCAAACAGTGAAGTTAAAGTGGTTTTTTTCCATAGGCAACAGTGAAGGAGACAAAGGACATCTTTGTGTTCCACCTTCACTTCATCCACAGGGATAAAAAACTGTAACACCTTATGACACTTGACCTTGTTAATATCTATGTACTAGTCTTCAGAGGCTGCTGGAGTTGGGCTTCCCATTCGTGCAGTACAGGAGCTAGTGATCTCTGAATGGTGACTATATTCTCTAAAACAGATCCCCAAACAATGGCTAATACATTGTGTTTTGTATACCACTGCCTTCTTTCAAGAGTTATCAACGATGGCTTGCTACATTCATTTAAAAATAGAATTAGACCTGCAGTCAATGTGTCCTCTTATACCAAACCCTTAAATACCCTCTAGGCAAGGAAGATAAAGAAATCTAGGAAAAATATTATTGGGCAGAGGGCAAAGTTTATAGCTCATTCTAAGTATAGTTGAATTACTTACAACTATTTATCTTTCATGGTAATAGTCAGACTGTTATTTTTATACAAGTCACATTTGTCTTTTGGAAACTTCAAAACATTAAAAAAAAAAACAATTCAATGGTATCACATGCCAAGGTAAATAAGAGGTTAAAATAACGACAGCATAAAGCTTGGCTACACTACCTCATCAGAACACAAGTATTTGTGTTTATTATTTGACATGAGTGTAAACAGACATCGCATCTCTCTCTCCACAGTCTAGGAAATCAGTGGAGTAAATCCTCATGGTCTCTCATACCCTGTTAATACTGAGCTGCTTCTACGTCACTAGTCCTGGTAAACAGATGGAAACATGACAGCACCACAGCGATGGTCCTCAAAGTCAATGCCGCCAGGGAACCTGGGTTGTCTGATTCTGCCGACTTCCCACTGGAAGGTCATCTCTCACAAGGGCCAGGCTCTGGAGCCAGTGCTCCTGTGTTTCTGTCCAGCTCGCAGGAGGCATGCAGAGAGCTTCAGTGCGAACACACCTCTGAAGAGGCAAGGGGCCCGTGGCTACCTGTGGGGTGGGCCTTGCACTCTTGGATTTAATGGAGGTTGTGAATCCACTTCTACTGGGAAGAAAGGGGTTGTTTTGGGTTATTGTTCTCCCTGTTCAACATTTTATTTCAATGTTTCAAGAGAAAGAAAACCTTGAAAACCCTTATTTGTATTTCCTCTGTAAGATCCTGCTCAGTTTCTACTACCAGGCTTTTCCAGGAGGCTTACCCAGAACTGCTGTGAAGGTGCTGGGCATGTTCAGCCATAGCTTCAACATCAAAAAGCCCTCTAGCTGAGCTTTCCATTCTTTAGATCCTGTGCTTGATTGATGGGTATCCCCCAACTGAAAATTGGATTGCTGGCTTGTAGGAATTTGTGCAGTTTTAACCCACATCTTTTGAATAGATTTTGTGAAGTACAATGGTTTTTCCCAAACCAAACCAGACCTGTCTAAATCCTTTATTAGAGACCCCACAATTGAGAGAGGGGGAGAATTACTATTTTGAGGAGTAAGATAGGCAAGGGACCAAATATGAGATGTTCAAAAGTTGACTCCCTGGTCAGTGGATCATCAAGTGAAAAACATTGACCATACAGAAGTGGCCAAAATGCAGAAAAATAAAGCTTTCACTCACCCGCTGCTGGCAGAGCATTTGCAGGTTCTGGCCAAAGTCTGCCCCTGTCTTAGCCTGGAGCTTCTATCTTTACAGTGGAAGGTAATGCCGGCAGGGAGAGCTGATAGGCATACCGCATGATGAGTGAGGTCATGTTAATAAAACCCTTGGAAAGAAAAGCAATGTGAAACAGCAGGGCTATTACCGTTCCAAGATTATTTTGTAAAAGTGAACCTCAAGTTCAGCATGATGATTAACAAGCTATTAGAGCCAAGTGATTGATTCCCCTATCTTTAGAGTAGCTAATGCAGTGAGCAGCAACGGGCCACAGACCCCAAGCTTTCCTCCTTCCTGTGCGCCTGTGCTTGGTGATGGCTCTTTCCGTGGGAAAACGCAGATCATTTAACACAAGCAGTGGGTCATCTTTATCATGCATGTGCTGGGAGAGAGGAAAAACACCTAAATTGACTTTGTGTTTGATTAATGTCTGCTGAGAACAATGGCTAGTACAGATACATAAAAAAAATCAAAATATAAATAATAGAAAGAAACAAGTAAGGCATTATTCCAAAGTCCTTTATTCTGAAGAATCTGGTGTTTGTGTTCTGTGTATTCTACACACAAATGTCTATGATCATATTAAGTATATTTCATAACTGTTTTTTATTTGTTTCTTATCCTACTCTTCACAAATAACAATATCACTAATGGTTTCTCAGGTCAATTAACATAGATTTCACAACTGTTTTTATCTGCAAACTATTTCATGGAAGACATATACTGTTAGTTAAACCATTTAACCATTCTCCTGTTGATGGACAAAGAAGGTGTTTACACATTTTTGTCCTCATAAACAATACTCTGATGAATCTCATGCATACATTTTGATCTTTTGACCAATTTTCTGTCTTTGATAAATCCCTGGAAGTAGTATCGTGGAATCAAAAGGTGTGGAGATTTTGTATCTTTAAACATATTGCTCACCTACACGCCAGAAAAGTCATACCGGATTATTTTCTTCCTGCACTTCACAGAGTGCCTGCTTCCCCCCAACCTTGCCAACGCTGGGTAATGTCAATGTTTTTGATCTCTGACAAACTGATAGGGGAATGAAATGTCTAATGATTTTTATATTACATTCTAGCCATGCCACATCAGACTATAACTGAACGCAGTTGTTACGCGTCAGGGGACCTGGTTTAACTCACAGCACACTGTTTGAATCTGTTTAATAACCAACTATGATATAATGAGACTTTCCTGTAGTTTTGAAAAAGAAGCCAAACATTCACATGGTTTAAATTACTCTCTCATTTACACTCCCAACATGCTGTATTATCTGGGAAGCCCTTTGGAGGTGCCCCAAATAACCCACTACAAGTTGTCAGCTGCACGCTCTATGAAAGACTGTTCTGGCCCCACAGCCATGCTCAAGAAAAGCATCTTGGAAAAAGTACTACTCTACAATGAGAGTGTTCCACTGGGTGGCCTGTGGCATTTGATTCACTAGGAAGTATTAAGCCCTTTACCATCAGTAAAAATATTTCCACAGTTTTGACATGTTTTAAAGGTTATTGTGTCCGCCAGGACAGGCAATTGAGGGGACCTCACACTTCATCAGAAACATTTTATCTTTATTACACAGCCACACACAAGGCAACATATTTCTTTTTTCACTGACAGATTATGCCAGGATTTACAAGTCCTGGTCTATGCAAAGGCAAACACATGTGTGGGCAGAGTTTCAAATAAGTCAAAGCTATAGGGTCAGCATCACCCTAATACAAAATTCAGGACTATCCCTTCTTCTGCCTAGATTCCAACTCTTGAACACACACAAACACATGCACATACACCAGTGTTTTTCATTTTCCCTTTTTAAATGTTGTTTTCAAATATTTGCTTTGGATTCTGGTTTCCATGAAGACACCCATGACTGGTTTGCTGTGAATTACCTCTAGCAAGTTGATCTGCTCAGAGTTTTTGACTGTTGTCAACTAATTAATTTTGAAACCTGCGATAACATATTTTCTTCAAATTCCTCTGATAGTTTGCATTCTATGTATATTACAGATAGAAAAATGAGGAATGAGAAAGTTATTTTGAGCCAGTATTTGGAAACCTGGCAACTGGAATTCTAGAAGTGTATGTTTTCTGCCTGCTTCCTGAGCCCTCTTTCTAGATAACCATCCAGGAGCTGGTGTATGTGGTTGGCTTGGTTCCTTGGGTCTGGGAGGTAACACCCATAGGCTGTATTTTAGATTTCTCAAACTTTTTTCTGTGGCTATGAGTGAGCACTGTGCTCTGCAATCTATTCCATAAGCTTCTGTGTCCTTTGTTTTCCCCTCATTTCCGCACTCGTGACATCCACAGTACGTTACGCTGGCTTTACAG
The DNA here is from genome assembly GCF_021234435.1 of Artibeus jamaicensis. Lineage (NCBI taxonomy): Eukaryota > Metazoa > Chordata > Mammalia > Chiroptera > Phyllostomidae > Artibeus > Artibeus jamaicensis. The sequence continues at coordinate 12,563,091 of NW_026522056.1, read as the reverse complement.
TGAAGGACCATGAGTACAGCACAAGACAGGCACTTGTCCTGGGCTTCCAGAGCGGGAGACAGGTCCCAGGCCAGCCAGGAGGTGTTGGGTCATTGTTAGCACTTCACAGGTGCCACAGTCCTCTCCATGGCTCATGGGTGCACATCTTTCACTGTGGCTCCCCAAAATGTCTTCCTCGCGAATGCTAATTATAGGTGCTCTTTTCAGGGTTTAATTAGAGAAAAACCACTGATCCTCAATTTTGTGGTATAGAATCAGGAAAATCTGGTAAATCAGGAATACCTGGTCAATGAAGAGCAAGAGGAAACCTTATAATTTGGGTACAAAGAATATGTTAGGGTGAGTCAGGAGACTGGGTTTAAGTCCCAGATTTACCAGTTGTGGAATCATGGGTGATTCCATTCAAATATCTGGGCATTAGTTTCCTCATCTATGAGATGCAGTGAAGATGAGGTCATATATAACTATTCTTGGCATAACATTTGGCACATTGTATATACTCATTTAAAAGTGCTATTATCATGGGTTAAGTCCTCTATGGCTTTGTATTTCTATGATTTACTATATATATATGAGTAGCAATTCTCTAGCCCATCTTGGCTAGACAGGTACCACTGAATATGAAGGAAGTTAAATGGAGTGATACTATCTATCTGAGCTACAAAGAAAATGGTTAAAAGGAACAGTTAAGTGCATCTCTTTTGTGGGCATTTGCATCAGTTGCCAATGTCCATAAAGCAAGAGTCTCGGGGCAGGAGAAGTTGGCATATCTGATTTCATAATAGCTTAGCAGGGTCCTTTTCAGAAAGTAGGAATAATACTCTCTCCATATTGATTATTTCAGTTGTACTGAGATACAATTGGCATACATACTGTCGAAGTTTAAAGCGTACAGCATAATGACTTGACTTATATAGAATATTGCAAAATAAGTTTGGCTAACAGTCATCATCTTATATAGAATAAGAAAAAAAGAAGGGAAAAAGAAAAATAATTGGTTTTTCCCCTTGTGCTGAGAACTTTTAGGGTTTACTTTTTAGCAACATTTAAATATGTCATATTGAATTTTTCATTTCCTAAATTTGTCTAGGGGGGAGTGTGAAGGCCATGAGTGAATGTGATTTCACCACGATGAGAAACAGATCTGCAAATTAGTATGCTGTAGGCAGGGTATCTGTTTGTTTGACTTAGATCAGGAGACAATAAATTTCAGCCACAGGTCAATACCACCCCACCCAATCTGCTTTTGTAAATAAATTTTTATTGGAACATAGTCATTTACAATCACGGCTACTTTCACATTACCACCACAGAGTTGTTTAATTGCAACAGAGACCCAGAGACCATATTGTCTTCAAAGCTGAGAATATATACTAATTGCCCTTTTACAGAAAAAAATCTTCAGCCCTTGATTCAAAATATAATAGCATTCTTTCTTACTGAATAGGTAGCAGCTAGGATCAGTACATAAAGTTTATATTGGCTGAAACCACATGATAGAAAGGCTGGAGGCTTAAGGAAAAGTGTATATGAATCCATTTATTTGAAATAGCAGGAAGAATTCCCCAGGTATCATCATTCTTGTGAGGATACATAGGCACAGGGAGGACTGGGAATAGAGAAGATGGAAACAAATTCTTCTCCCTGAGATAGTTTCTCTGGCTGGGTTACACTTCATAAAGTCTAAGAAACATCTCATCACAGGTATAAAGAAACAGAAGTATGATTCTCCGTGACACTCAGAGATACATATAATAAAGGTATTTTTGGCAAGTGTTGTATTTAATAAATATTAACAATAAGAATTTATTCCACATCAAGAGGATCTCTTTTGGAGCCTAGGCCAAATGGACCATGCAGCAAGAAATGAATGGTTAATTTAGGTGACTTCATTTAGAAGCAAAACTTATGAAATAACAACTCGACAGCTACCCATTGAAGAAACAGGAGAGAATGTTTATCAGTCACCATAGGTGCCACTCTACCTGCATGGAGTTTTAGTGTTGGAGTGGTGATGAGTGTATGCTTATGTGCAAACTGTGAAAGAAAAGAAACCTGGATTGATTTTTATCCGAAACAGAGAAGAGAAATCATTCAAATATGTGAAACTCTTCTGACACAAAATACTGTGTAATTCATAGCCAATTTTTTGTGATTGTTGTTTGTAGTATTTCCAGAATATAGGACTCACTAGCTACTCTCATGTACAACAACAACAAAAAATTGTGCTGTGGGTGTGTTTATTCAATGGCTAAGTACTAAACATTACCCTAGAGGATGTTTAAATTTGTGAAAATGATGAATTGATGAGTTACACACACGGAAAATGTGATCATAGGCCCTTCTCTCTCCGATCACCACCCCCAGCTCCACACCCCACACACACACACTGCTTTCTCGCAGTGTGACATTGGCCACACTGTCCCTGCAACACACAAAGCCCATGCCCAGGATAAGCTTTTCTTTCAAGCCCCTATCGGGCTTTCAACATGTGCTTTGAAGAGATAGTGACATTGCTACGCTCTGACATACACCATAATGTCAGCACAGCAGCAGCAAGAGGAAGATTCGACTTTTCTGATAATGATCAGTTGCTGTTTCCTGTCTTGAAGACGAAAGTTGAGCAAATGCGAAGGTCATCTGTGTTTATATGAACAACGCAAGAGTTACACTCCATTTTCGCAACCACCTCGAGTCATTATTTATCCACTTGTCCTTTTTTTTTCAGTCATCCTTTGAACTGCCTACATTTGCTTATGGTGATATTTCTAAGTCTGTAAACAGCCCAAGTGTAGCTGTTCTATTTCTTAAATAGAGTCTTAGGTCATTTTATTATCCACCATTATAAGTCATGAGAATTCACCCATCTGTCGTCCTTTCACATCTGGGGTAACTTTAACTCTTTATTCTTGTAGAAAAACTGGAAAAGCTATTATGACTTAGTTTGTTTCTTTTTTTCTACCACATTGCTTTACAGTATGTCTTTTTCCCTGAAAAATCACAAGGAAATCGTTGAATATTTGTTTCTTTGTAGTATTTGTTTCTTTGTAGTATTCGGAGTAGCATTAAATAGGATGACTTCTCCCCTTCCGCCTGATCATTTTCTCTGGGATCAAAGACACTCCGAACCTCTCCTTACCAACCCCCAAAAAACCTTTAAAGATGGGAAGTCATAGAGCTTTCAAGGCTGCCCTGCAAATGGCCGGTGGGCAGATCTCCATAACAGTGGAAGTGTGAGTGGGACCACAGGCAGTTTTAACACCAACAGTCTCATCAATTTGCAAATCACTACTTGAGCTTTTATAACATACATGATTACATGGTCTTACATGTGCCTTTTAGGAGTAACAACACATTGGTAGACCTGTTTTCAAATAGCTCCTTCAGCAATGAAGAAAAATGAGCAATCAGGTTTGAATCAAGTGTTGGGCAACTCACAATTTATCAACTGATTATAAAACAGTTCTAATATGTGAGACAGAATAAGATCTTTTTCAATCATCAATTGGGGGCAGATGCTCAGCATCAAGGAAATCGACAAATATTTAATTACTGATGTTGAGTAGCTTATAAACACAATATGAACAGAGGCAGTTTCAACCACATAATTAGTTTGTTCCAAGTCGTTGTATGTTTCAGCTGGAATAGACTAGGCTGTTCTGCATTAACTACCCCCAAACCTTGCCAGTTTACAATAATCAAGTTCTATTTTTCAAATACACTGCCTGCCCCATGAATGTTAGCAGAGGGTTCTGCTCCACATCACCCTCTCTATGGGACCCACAGTGATGAAGGAGTCTCTCTTTTAATATTCATGTGCATTATGGTGAAAGCAAAGTTGAACCACAAGCTATGTCTTAAGCTTCCAACTAGATATCACACAAGTCACTTCCCCCCCCCCCACCGTGTCCATTTTAGTACAAGAGCAAGTCAATCCAAGTCTGACTTCAGTGTCTGGGGAAATATAATTCCACCCACCGCTCCCAGGGGGAAAGCTGATACAAGTGCATAGTAATAAAATACACCACTCCGTCAATCCCCAGTACCACTGATTTATTTGAGTGACTTTTTTTTTTACAGATACTGTTTAAAACATCAGATTGAAAATAATGCTTGTGGAAATCAACTTCACTAGTTCTCAAACAGGGGTCTTATCGTTGGGATATTTTGCCTGACCTTGTTAGCAGATTTCAACCATAGGCTTAGATGGAACCATCACCACTGGTAGAACTAACTGACTACAGGTTTTCCTGCTGAAGGGTTTCACACTTACATGGGCCAGAGCTCCCTCCTACTCTGTCACCTGCTGGTGTCTTCTAGCAAGTTACTAAAACTCAGTACGAAGTGCTGAGGTGTCACAATTGAGCAGATCAGCATCTGTGCTCATGACAGCTCCCTGGTAATTCTTGGTGATTGAATTGGATCACTCCCTCATGGAAAGCCAGCTTTTACTTCAGCAAGAGTAATGGGTTGTCCTGGACCCCTGACCTCACCTGAAGAGATCTTTATGTTGGATCTGCCCTTTATCTGGGGTAGTTTGTTCAAGACGTAGAGAAATTTCTCCAGCTCTCTCATACCAGGTAAGTTGTTTGTTTTTGTTTTGCTTTTGGGCTAGGACCTAGTCATATTTCACTCACTATTGCAAAGCACAGATTAGTGTTACACATGGAAGCCTGTTTATTCGTCCTGCCGTGCTGAGGTTTTTGTAATTGAGCATGAGCTGCATCGACACCAGGGAGTGGCCTTATGCAAGTCAACCTAGTAACATTGGACCTTAGTGATTGGAGGGTGGGAGTGGAATGAAATGTGGCTTTCTTAAGGCAACTAAATAACAGGCTGTATGTTTTACAATTTGAATGGTGAGATCTAAGTGATATTTGATTAAGTGATATCTAAGGAGAGTTCCCCAGAGTTTCTCTTCTCTTTGTTTTGCAGAATGATGAGAACCAAACGGGAGAATTGGCCAGAAGAAATAATAGCTTCGGTCTTTGTATAGTGGAGCACAATGTAAAGGTAAGTGTTTTGAGACTCTGGCTTCTTCGGACCAAGTCTTTGCCTCATCCCACACAGTCGCAGCCTCCATTTACCACTTTGGCCCAAACACTAGGAAGCCTTCTGCCCACTGGCAGTGTTTTCCTTGCCATGTGCCGATTACTAATGCCAGTAAAATACCTAGGTACTTTGGCAGTAATTTATGCAAATACGTGTGTTTCTAATTACAGGGAAATTGTTAGAACACGACTTGGACTAGAGATACACAGTTATTAATCCAGAAAGAAATAATGCTTTGTTTTCCAACAGAAGAAAACAAGAACTTCATTTTAATCATCTGCTCCCTTGCTCTCTCCTTTTGTTTGTTTATCAAAACAAAATGTATGGGCAGTGTCATAAACTGGCAATCCCGAAGTTCGTGCAGACACTGTGGCCATTTCTTCTCAGACTGGACATACTACATCTGTTATCTGCTTCACCACCCATGTGTTTCCTCGCTACAACCCCATGTCCAGAACATTGTGTCCTTCACCATACTGTCCTTTTCTGTTATATACCATGTACATTTTTAAAGAATAAATGTAAATGAATTAAAGTTGTTATTTTAAAATATATACCTATATGGTGTATTGCATAGATTTTTTTTTGCTTTATCTAAATGTTTTCTTGCAGGTCAAAGGGTTCCACCTAAGAGTGATATGTGTGTGTGGAAGCTGAATGTGCTAGAGTTTCAAATGAACAAGGAAGTAGTTCAGGAAAATCTCATAGTCCTGTTCTTGAGTGTGCTATCATAATTTGCACGATTAACTCAGTGTGTCTTCAGCCTTAGGTCAGTGCTACTATTATCGTTGGCGGATTTTACAGGTTAATCTTGACTTGTTCAGTGAACCACACAAAATCACCCGAGGCCAGCAAGCATCCCAGTCCATAGGAATTCCCTTTCGAGTGTTGAGAGCCTCACTCTCCTGCAAGATCCCCTTAAGAATTCTCAATTTCTTGCATATAGAATGATTTCTGCTCATCAATGAACCAGGGACTGTGTGTAATATTCCCTTTGTTTCCCAGGGAAGAAGAGAAATCTGGTAACATATCTATGAGCGGCAACAAATGATCTGTTCTGCTTTCTCCTACAACCAATCTGGCAAACTGTCTAAGAACACATGTGCAGAGCCTGGGCAAGTGGTAGGAGCAGAAAGGCACGGGGGGAGGTTAGGGACAAGCGAATAGAGCACCTGCCATAGAAGCGTTTTCACGGAAACTCCAGACTGAGCCACATCCCAATAATCTAAGGCATTTTTTACAGTATCTGATGATTTTCTCTTGTCCTATTATGTTCATCGCTGAACACGGGGACTGAGCTTTTCTTTTTGTGTAAATGGTAAGTGGTGAAACAGCTACAGAGGTGCCGACAAAAGAAGGCATTCTGTTTCCTAGAAAATGCACCGTTTGCTACAGTAAAGATGCCCAGTCCAGTTGGATCTTGTGTTACACTGCAGTATTTTTTTTTTCTTTTTGGAACCTCAGAAACACTTTTCCAAAGTTTGTTGGTTCAAATGTCAGTCAACATTCATTTATTCAGCATTTATTTACCAAACAGACGTCAGGGATATGAAGATCAGTAAGACGTGGCCCCTGCTCTCTAGTAGCTCACAGTTTAGAGGTGTCTGTGTGCTGAAAATGACTAGCATTTACTGGTGTTCCTCAAGTATATCACCTCATTTAATTTTCTTAAAGAATTTATGTATGTATTTTTAGAGAAAGGGTGAGGGAGGGAGAAAGAGAGGAAGAAAAACATCAATGTGTGTTTGCCCCTTGAATACCCCCTACTGGGGACCTAGCCCGCAACCCGGGCATGTGACCTGACTGGGAATAGAACTAGCAACCTTTGGTTCACAGGCCGTTGCTCAATCCACTGAACCACACCAGCCAGGGCTCAAGTATATTACCTCATTTAATTTTCACCATTAGTGAATATTGTAACACACATACACACACAAACACACAGATGCTGAAAGCAAAGCTCACAGAAATTAAATATCTTGCCATGGTCACAGAATGAATTACATGGCCACAGCAGAATTGTGACTTAAATCAAGATTTCTCCAGTTCTGGAACCTATGCTCTTTTGCTTCTATTTTATATCAAGATAACTGTGTAAAGTGACTCAGGAGACATGACTGAATGATTATGATAACCGATGGCACATTGTCTACTTAGCAAATAGACATTAGAGCCTGCAGTAGAGCTCCTGACTTTGACTAGGATCTGTCCTAATTCTCTCTTACCAATAATCAAGAATCTATATGTCTGGCCTGCTATTTATTCTCAAGATTCCCAGAACACCTGTGCCCCAACCCACCCTCACTCAATAGCCCTTTGCATTATTGGTAACTTTGTCCATATTTACCGAAATGGTCATGCTTCTCACTATCCTCAAAAGACCAGACTTCATGAGACAGTTAATATTCTCAGAGTTCCCCAGAAATACCTGTTTCCAAGGTCACAGCCAACCTTGGAATGGGTAGCTCCATATAACCTGAGTCTAGGCTGATTTTGCATTGCCTTAGCCTGTCTATCAACTTCTCGGATTGTTTATATGTGTTATTTCTTTTACTAAAAAAAATACTTGACTAGGTGACTTGTTATCCATTTTTGCTCTGATTATCATCATACACCTAATGTCTCAACTTTGTCCGTGGGCATAGTGTTTTCCTTATAGGATGGTTAAGCAGGTTAAAACGAGATAAGAAATGCCACAAGTACCTGGAAGGTGTTACTTCACAAATGGTAAACGTTCCTATTGATTGGCTTAATGTGTTGCCCTTCCCAGGAACATTTGTGTTTTAATAAAAGATGAGTAACCAAACCCAGGTTAAAACTGTAGATTTCTAATTGCAGAATTGTTCTCTTCTGTTATCTGGTGGAAAATGTAGCTATGTTTTGGTAGGATGTACATGAGGAAGTGAAGCTCCTCATAATACACCTGGTATAAGGTTCATCATTCAGGGGCCCTGGACCTGTCTCTGCTAGATAGTGATAGAAAATTCAAGGATTAAAGAATAGAAATAACAACACATTACATCTGTTGAGAGCTCATTATGCACTAAACAAGTTCAAAGCTTATTTTAACCTATTAACTCAATCCTCTAAACAATCTTATAATGTAGGTATCATTAATTACCCTCACTTTACAAATAAGAGAGAGCCTAAGAAATACTATGTAATACTATGTAATACTAAGTGGTTCAGAACCACTTCGTCAAAAGGGACATGAAAGATTGGGTCAGATATTTCCTGGCACCAAAGTCTGTGTGTTTCACACCGTGTCTCACTGTATTTAACATCACAACAAAGTGGGCTGTCTGCTCTTTCTGGGTGGACCCTGAGTATTCTTCGCAAATTCCATTTAGAGGGAAGAGGTACTTTTAAGTCGTGGTCAATTACAAAATGATTAAATGCAACATCCGGATCTGGGCCAAAGGGAAATGAGACCAGTGGGCTGACTGTACTATGGGGGAACCTATCTGTCATATGCGTGGTCACCGCCTACAGCGTCACCTACACTCCTAAGTGGATGCTAGGAGGGGGAGCCAGAGCAGGATTTGTCACACAGGGCACCCGCTGTGGGCTCCCCGCACAGTATCACCTTGAACAGCCGTGGCGCGGGGGAGTGAAAATGCCTTCCGGTGGGCCGGCCCCGTTCTCCATCAACTTCATCTGAGGTCCCGGGCGCATGGCGTCAATTAAAGGGACCTGTGAGGAGGCATCGGGGAAATGTCAGGATGGAAGAGAAATGAAAGTTCTGAAGCCTGTGTCAGCTCACACCCCACCCCCTGCAATTAGGGAAGAGGTGATAAGGGCCCAAAAGGGCAGAAAAGAGATTATAGATTTAGGCAATTCTTACCAAGCTCATGGTGGAGAATTGAGATATGTCCGGTAGCAGAGCCATGGAAACTATTACAAACGGAGCTAATTGCAGAGTTCTTTAGTGTGCCTCAGGAAATGGGAAGGCACTTTTCCCTTTGGGGCTTGTCTTTTTTCCAGTTTGCCTTGTTCAGGAAAGAATCCGTTCTTTGAGCAATGTAACCTCCTGCTATGATTTCTCAATTCCACAAAGAATAATTATAGATTAATAATGGCCCGAAATAGAAAATGCTAAATGTGGGTAGCAGATAAGTGGAGAATGTTCTGTCTTGTAAATTGTATTGTTTTGGTTCCTGGCAACAAGGAGGAACAGCCCTCACCTAGGCAGCTCTAAACGAATGTTAGTATTTACCCCTCTTTCTAACTGGTGTACATTCGTAGTCTCAGTGGGAACAGAATCGTGAAGCATCCTAAACTCGGTCAAGAGTAAGAAGCGTTTCTTATAGCACAGATACTTTTTCTTCCTTGGGCTGAGAGATTTGTGGGTTTTCACGAACATTTTAACAGGGCACAGTTTTCAGGATATTTCTCAGTAGTAAAACTTAGATGTAAAGTTGTGATTTATTGAGAACCCACTGTGGATCAGACCCTGAGCTAGATATTTTCCACATGTGATTCATTCAAAAGATGGTTCTGCAGCAGCTGCCGTGGGTCAGGCACTACGCTGAGCGCTCACCGCACAGAGCTGGCTCTCAATGCTAGCAATGCCTCTGAAGAATAGGTGGGATTATGCCTACCTATTTTACAAGTGGAAAAAAGGGGGGATTCAGAGAAGTTAATTAATAGGTGACAGATAGGAACCAAAGTGTTAGGGTCCCCTAACTTAATGCCCTGGAAGTCCAGATTGGGAGCCATTTCTGGCACCCACAGGCCCAGAGCAAGCCTTCCCCGGTGCTCAGGCTCATCGGCTTGTTACTTCATTCTTTTCCCTGTTCACCTCTGAAACTCAGCACGGAGCCTCGGTTCCTGATAACTCTGTGCCTTCCAATGTGATGATGGCCTAATCTGACAAAATAATTTAAAAGGATCAGGATGGGAGAGACTGCCAATAATCATCACCTTTTCCCAGGTGCATTTTAACAGTAGCCTGCTGGAGACATTCTGCCTTTGTTTTAGTCTGATAGTTAGGAATTGGGATGGATGAAGAAAGATAGCAGATAAGCAAGGGGCAGGCAGCTATTTTAGTAACTGCCTTTCTAGTTTCACTTACAGCCTCCGTTCTGGGAACCAGCATCGTGGCAACCCCAGGGTCTCCTTAGTTTCCTCATTGGTTGGGTGAGTAGAGATATCCATGCATCACAAAAGTAGGGGAGAGTCTTTCCCCAAACCATGGAGCCTTGCATGTAAAAGCACCTTTATCCAAATTGAAAGAAAAAAAAAGTTTGCAAAGCTCAAATCAATGAGTTGGCAGCTTTGTGCAGTCCCTGTTGGGGTAGCCCCAGCAGACTGACCAAAGCCATTCTGTGTTACCTGCGAGAGTCAAAGAAGAGCATTTCGCATACTATGAGTTCTCCACGTGGGTCTCGTGTCCTCTGGCCCTCAGCTGTTGCACTGTGCGCAATAGCCACGCTGGTGGCTTGGTCAGTAGCTTGTAAATGCACCTGGTTAACCATCTACAAACCTCAGGGGTTCACATTTGCAATGCAGATAAAGAGGTCTGTTTCCACAGCAGAAACACCATGAGATGATACCTTAAATCTAAAGATGTAAAGTAAAATCAAGTGACTTCAATGTTGTAAAGAATTAGAAGTCAACAAAACTCATAGGCATTTCTTTTTTAATGGTTCTGGATGGACTTGAGGATGTTTTGGAATATCTTAGTAGAGTAATATTTGGCCTTCATTTGTTTCCATAGACACATACTATAATCTGCAGCAAAACAATTTTATTGATAACTTGTTTTCATCAGTCCCAACGAAGAGTCCTTTTATAATGTTTGTAATTTCCCATCCTTAGAATTCTAGAATGCGTCCTAGCCTAGCCTATCACTAAGTGTATACACTTTCATTTTATTCCTCAAGCTTCATTTCTGAAGTTTTCTACCAATAATTTGCTTTGTGAAAGCATTAGAAGCTGAAGTTTACATTATAGCTATTGAGTAACTCTCGTTTCTCTAAGCAATGATTTATAAAGGAATCTCTAGATTCCAATTTTATCCTTTTTTTCTTCGCCTCACATTGCTCAAGTAAGCACGAGTCTGATCACTAAGATAATGTTCTTTCTTGGACAGAGTTAAGGCAAGGTCTTTTTGTCTATAAGAACCTCATCAATTAGTCTGTCATCATTTAGTCCAGATGAAGCTGTATGTAATAGATATGCGCAAGTGAGCATAGATCATTATGTAAGTATGAGTATATTTCTTTTTTGCTTGGAGACTTCAGTGACTTAATAGTATTGGTAGTGCCTAATAGTGTTACAGTGCACAAACTGGGTCTCCCGTGACCAAATATTAAACACACACACTCACATACACAAATGCACACACTTAACAAAATTCTGGTGCGTTGCGGCATACTCAGCACCACCTTCCTCATCCCCACTCTTCAACAGCGTTTCATAGCCAGGTGGGCAGCACAGGTGCTTGGGACCTTGTTCATGAAGTTTCTGCGACCGTGTTTACACACAGCTGTGCTCCTACCAGCACAATAGCATGTGCAGGTAAATGGGAGGGATTTTGGGGAGGGATTTTTGGTCCGTGTTCTAGCCATATCAGGGGAACTTCTACTTGTTAAGCGCACTCAAACTTGGAATTTATTCAAAATGAGATTACACGTTCTTTCTGGAAAGTCCTCCTGGGTGTTTTGTGGTTTTTGTGAACCTGGCTAACACCTCATTCATTGCTCAAGACCTAGCTCATCTTGGAAAGCCCTCTATCTCTCTAGCCTGCCCCAAATCCTAATTTGAATTCTGTGTTGCCCCTGTGTGCTTCCTTTATTGATTTCTTTTGTCATCTACACTTAGTACAGTAGATAGGACGTTTCTATCACTAAGGAACAATTCTTCCCTCTTGTACGCCTAGACTTCCTAGACAAGAAAGATCAGGCCCTATTCACCTTTGTCCCTGTGCCCAGCACAGAGCATGACTATCTAATACCCTGGGTAGAAATGTGTGTGGAGTAGACAGATATACTTTTCAGAACCCCACTCAGCCTTCTTTATTTGCACTAGAACTTGCCTTTCATTTTATCTGATTGGTTTTCCCAAAGATGAGCATTAGGAAGAAAGGAAGGAAGAGCATTAGCTTGTACAACACCTTCATGTTGCACGGTGAGTAGGATATAATTTGCAGGTTCTTATTAATGAAGATTGTCCTCAGAACTACATTTCAGAATTTGAACCCCATTCTCATGTTATAATACCATCATTTCTTATTACTATTGTTACAGTTTGGGGTACTATATTTTCAACAGGACACATCTGATTGAAAGACATTTCATCGGCCATTTTTATTAGACATTGTGAGCTATGTTTTCTCTATATGCAGCTCCCACTCATGAAATAGAGAGGCACTCTGGATAGTTAACTGGTTTAAGATATTATGTGCCTTGTGGGAGCTGGAACTTAAATTTTTTAATCTTCCTCAAAAATAACTTCGTAAATTGCCCTGGCTGGTGTAGCTCAGTGGATTGAGCTCGGGTCTGCGAACCACAAGATTGTGGTTCAATTCCCAGTTTAGGGCACATGCCAGGGTTGCAGGCCAGTTCCCAGCAGGGGACTCACGAGAGGCAACCATATGTTGATATTTCTCTCCTTCCCTTCCTCTCTAAAGATAAATAAATAAAATCTTTAAAAAATAAGTTTGTAAATTAATCTTTGTATTTTGAGATAATTGTAGATTCAACTACTATTATAAGAAGCCAGGGGTTGAAAGACAAATACCATATGATCTCACCTTTAACAGGAAGCTAAACAACAAAACAAATAAGCAAGCAAAATAAAAACAAATACACTGAAATAGAGAACAGGGGGACAGCAACCAGAGGGGAAAGGGGAGGGAATTTAAGGGGAAAAATGGGAGGGATTTAGTGGAACAAGTATAAAGGACACAGGGACAATAACTAAGGGGGGTAGAAATGGGAGGGAGGTGCGGTGCATGGAGGAGGGGTGGGCTGGGATGGGAGAAATAAACAGAACTAAATAAAAAAAGTGATTAATTAAAAAAAAAGAAACAATACAGAGAGATCTCATGTACCTTTTACCCACTTTCCACCTGTTGACATCTGGCAAAACTAATGCACAATTGCAAGGGTCCTTCCTGTTGCCCTTTTACAGCACCTAATTTTCCCCTTGGCCCACCTTAAATTCTAGCAACATTAATATTTTCTCATTTAGAAAAATGGCATATAAATGGAATCATAGAATCTGTACGTTTGAGGTATTGGCTATTTCCATTCAGCATAATTTTTTGGAAAGTCTTTATTTAGCATAATTCTCTGGAGATTTATCCAGGTTGTTGTACATATCAAAGTTTCTTCTTTTTTACTGCTGTGTAGTATTTCATGAGGCGGCTGTTTAACCATTCACTCACTGAAGGACACTGAGGTCGTTTCCTGTTTGGGACTATAACAATAAAAAGTTGCTATAAATATTCATGTACAGGTTTTTGTGTGCAGAAACTTTTAATTGTCTGGGATAAATTTCCAGGACTGTAATTGCTAGGTCACAGGGTAGTTGCATGCTTATTTTTTTTTTGAAGAAACTGCCAAAGTGTTTTCCAACATGGCTGTATCACTTTACATCCCCATCGATGATGTCAGAGTCATCCAGCTTTTCTGCATCCTCACCAGAATTTGGTGGTATCATTTCGCCTTTATTTTAGCCATTATGGTAAGTTTGTAGTGATACATCACTGTGGTTTCAATTTGTATTTCCCTAATGGTGACAGATGTTGAACATGTTTTCATTTGCTTATTTGCCATTTGTATATCCTCTTTAGTGAAATGTCTCTTCATGCCCTTTGCTTTTTTCCTATTGGATTTTTTTACAAGGATTTTATTTATTTATCTTTAGAGGGGAAGGGAAGGAGAGAGGGAGAGAAACATCAATGTATGGTTGCCTCTCATGTGTCCCCTGCTTGGACCTGGCCTGCAACCCAGGCATGTGCCCTGACTGGGAATCAAACCGTGATCCTCTGGTTCACGGGCCCGCACTCAATCCACTGAGCTACACCAGCCAGGCATGGATTATTTTTTGACTGTTGAGTTTTGAGAGGTTTTTTATGTGTTCCCAAGAGCATTCCTCTAGCGAATAGGTGGTTTGCAAATGTTTTCCCCCAGTTTGCAGCCTATCCTTTCACTCTCTTTACCTTGTCTTTTACAGGCAAAAGTTTTAATTTTGATAAAATTAATGTTTATACTAAGATGGCCACTGGATACCTAAAGTTTATCCTGATAGAAAGCCTTGTCTAAGACAATGTAAAGTGGTTTCTACGTATTCATAGATCTCCTCTCATGTGATACAAATTTAACCTTCACAATAATAATGAAAACAATTCTAAATTCTATATTGGCTGATTGTTTTTCTTAAGTATTTTGCAACCCATTTACTTTCAATAACATTGGTTGAGCACCTTCTCTGTGTTGAGCAATAAGAACTCAGAATTTGTAAACTTGTGGCAGTTAGATTTGCTTCAGACACTTATATTTTACTGGATTACATCTACGTTTCTCTGTAGTAATTTCCTTTCAGGAAGCCCATGATAGTCTTGTTTTCTAAATCTTCCCTGCCTTACAATGAAAAAGAGAAATAAGATCTTAACTTGGCTTTTCAGTATGAAACCTGAAGAAATAAAGTGAAATAACTTGTATATCCTTCCACAAGACACAGGAAGAAGATTCTCACTATCTTGACTCTTACTTTTTAAGGCCAACTGATAGCAAACCATGGTATTTCTTAGAACGTATCAAAACCTAATAAAAAGTCCTGGTAACAAAATAGCCCAATAACGAACTGCTTATGTTAAAATATAAAAGCTATTTAATGTGCTATGTTTATAAATACATGAAAATTACATGGAAACTCACCCAATAATTAGAATTAACCATTGAAAAATGAGGGAGGATTATGAATGGTTATTTCTATATTTTTAATTTCTCTAATTTCTGATTACTTTGAAAGCAATCATTGTTTTGGTTTGTCATGACCTTTACCATAGAAAACAGTTTTGACTTGTGAAGATGCAACTGACTTTGATTTGCTGAGCATGGAAGAGACAATAGATTGATGACTAAGAGTGCCACAGGGTAATGTCTCATCATAGTTGTTTCCATGGTGACAAGCTATGATGTCACAAACTCATTAAACTGTGATTCAATGAACTATTTAGCCAGAAGATGAAAAGTAGTAGTCCACCAGGATGTATGCCATCTTTGCTTTATATGATATTATTAATTAAGGTGAAGGGCTGGGTATTTTTCTCAGTGAGATTCTACAAAGATATTACATGTATTCAGACTTGCCCGAACACAGCCCTGTTGGTTTTAAACTGAGGTTTTACAAACACCAAAGAACTTATTAATAGAATTTGACTTAGAAGTTTATATTCATAAGAAAAGACCCTTTCTTCTCCTATTCTGAAAAGCCTGGTTATTAATCACAGTGAAACTTAGGCAAATTTTTATCAGTGTACCTCCTCTTTTATCATTGAATGGTCTTGTTTTCAATTTAAAATATTGGCACTGAGTAAAAGTCTTCGTGCTCCCATGCTCAGTGATTAAGAAAATAGTTTTAGATTTAAAATTAGGCACTTTCCCCTGTCGTTGTGGTTGGTACATGCTCAGGGCAAGGTTTCTATGACGCAACCAGATGCAGATGAACTGGCAGTCACCGAGCCTGCCTGCTGTGTGTACCATCTCCCTGGAAGCAAACATCCAAGCTAGAAACACATACTTGGCTCTAGGAGTCAATTTACACACCTGGGAACTCGCAAATCTTTGTCCGACTTTTTGATATCAATATCTAGACAATTTTTCTCTGATTTCAGGGAAGCTGAAGGATTTCACAAAGCAGTTTTTACTTTGGAGTCCTGGGAGAGAACAATCAAAAGGTCAACTTGGCTATTCCACCAGACATTAGAAATTTCATGCCAACAATTGGCACCAAGGTCAGAACACATGACCTGTAATGGAGGCGGCATCAAGGCCCTTGAGTTACAGATTTCATTTTCTCAGTTTATGACCTTCAACTCTCATTCTGGATTTTCTCATAGAAGGTGAGATCTAAAAAGTTTAACTGTATTACAAAACTATTGTGAAAATTCAAAATAAAGCATATTTAAAGCTCTTAGTCTAGTGCTTGGTATAAGGTCAGTGCTTAGTAAACAGTCCTTACTTTTCCCTTCACAATAGATATCAGAAAGGTCTGATTCCATTAACGTTTCACACAAGTAACAATTACTTCTTCTTGCCATGCCTGAAGCATGGAAAAGGCAAATTCTTGAATGTTTTCAGATCACTATCGCCCACAGGACACACAGTTGGCGTTCAGCTGGTGCACAGGGTAGAGAGAGCTGTACAAAGAGGGGACCACGTTCCCCCCCAGCTGCTGAGCCTCCTCTTCCTCATCACAGTTACAGAATCACAGACTGCCTTCCTTCCACAGGTTTACCTGAGCCTACACCCAAAAGAATCGTGTTCATTATGAGCTAAGGGAAGTCAGATCCACCTTCTGCTCCATGGGCCCTCTGGCTCATTGGCACTATCCACGTCCCCCTCATTTGGAAATGCGTTCATCATTTTCTGTCGCACAAAGCAGTCCTATTGTTGCTTATTTCCACTGCAGGGGAAAGGGGAAACATCAGTGCCGCAGAACAATGGCAGTCCTTGGAAGAAAAGGTTTGAAAGTAATAGCCAAGTTGCCTCTGAGATACTCTCAAATGCAGTTGTTTTACTCTTTTTAAAAATTTCAGAAACATTTCAAAGCCTTCTTTGACATCTCTTATAAAGTCTGTGAGTGGGCCAAAAGGCTTATTTTACTATGTACCCAAAATAGTTTACATGGACTGAGAAAACATAAAAAATTGGAAATAGATTTATTGAGGACATGCCTTTAAAAATAGGCTTCATAGACCAGCTCTTTGGAAAGGGTTGCCAATCTAATCAAGATCAGAGGTGGATTCCTGACATTGAAAAGAACGAGCCCTTGTATTTCATTAAGTATAATAACTACTTGGTGGAGAATTGTTCTGCACATAGAATATGAGTATGTCAGAAAGCAGGAAAGCAGAAGTTCGTCTCTACGGTAAATGACCATGGCTTTCCCTTTGTCTTTTAACCTCCTCATAAATCCCTGGCTCACATTTAGCACACCATTCACATATCCATCTTCCAAACACAGGAGTGGTAAAGCTAATAATGGGCTTCCTCTAGTGACAAGGGACAGAGGTCTAGAGGCAGAAGTAAAGGAATAGTGGGATAGAGGGATAAGTCGATTGTTACATGTGAAAAGATGCACCAAGAAATACCTGGTTAACAAATAGATGTAGGGATCTCGAAAAGGAGGGAATTTGGGGAAATGGCAGCTAATACAGAAAAGCAGCAATCGTCACAGATGCCTAGGGCAAGAATGAAAGGGTGGATATTACAAAGTATCCCATTTTGTACCAGAATTTCTCTGTCTGAACACAAATTCTTTTAAGGATTCTAGATTGCTTTGTGGGCTGATATACATTTTCACCCCAACAGTAAGTGTTAGCAACCTACCTATTACTTACCAAGCTTTCTTAGACAAGAATATATATATGCTTATTTATTGTTTATATAAACCATGTCCTGCATTTGGGAGAAAAATCATGCTTTTCCAGAATATATTTCAATATAAATTTTCTTAAATTTAAAATAAGGAAAAACGTATGGTTCTGAAAATTATTGTAGTGGTTTTTGACTTTGTGGACACTCTTAGGAAGAATTCCTGTCTTGAATATCAGCGCCACAGTGCTTTTATGCCGTCTGGAGATTAAATGGGATACCCAATACAATTTCCTTTTGTTTTCCCATATATGAGTTATTTTACTTGCACAGAATTTTGAATAGCTGAAACACATTTTAATCTTCTATTTTTCTTCTTTGTTTAAAAGCCAAGGTAGCATCAGCCAAGTCATTAAACCAGTTGACTTGTTAAGGGATTGGCATAACTCAGGTATTTTCCAAAGGATGAACCAATACTTTGGTAATCCCATGTACTTTCACCATAGTTTTTGTCTGTTCCCCAATGCCTTGATGAGGGACATCATTCTTTCCTTGGAGGCCTGACAATTTTGTCCAAAGAGATGTTGACTCGTGAAAATCCAGCAATTAAAAGGAGCATATCTTACAAATGAGGCCACCTTAAAGAGGTCATTTGGCCTCTTGTGGCTCTATCCACCTTACCTCTAAAGTAAACTTTAGGGACTCCTAGTAGCTTTAAATAAAATCTATGATTGATTTTGAGAGAGAACAAACAGGAAGAGTGCTGCTTAGCTATTTCTCTTCTAATAGTGGTGATTCAAAAATAATTTTTTGGGGGGAGTAGCCATCCCTGGATATTTCTGGAAAGGCCCTAGAGGTTGGATCATCACCAAAGGACCACACAGATATAGCCAAAAACACGGATGGTTGGTGCAGACACACCATTTGTTTGTGTGCCCTGTCAACAAAGAAGCCTCCCCTAGCAGTTCTGCTGGTCCATCCCTTCATTTCTCATCATTACTGAACTACCTGATTGCCGCTCTCTATAGCCTCCATCTGCCTGCTTCACCTTCTGAGTGACATGTGCCTTTTGAATGTGCAATTCATGGCCTAAGTATGAGCACTGATTCAAAATGAAAATAACCCGAAAAGATGGGCAACAATGACACTGCTCAGGTGGTTTCTACTCTCTAATCTCTACTCGCTTTTCTTCACTGATTTATAATAGTTAGAATGGCCCAGCTATGGGTGACCAACCTGTGGCTCGAGGTCACTGTAAATGTAGCCCAACACAACATCATAAATTTACTTAAACTTTATGAGAGGTTTTTGTGATTGTGTCTCGCAATGTATTTAATGTGTGTCCCAAGACAATTCTTCTTCTTCTAGTGTGGCCCAGAGATGCCAAAAGATTGGACACCCAGGCTAGGCTCTTCTTTTTTATTTCCCATGGCATCCAGGGTTATTATCATTAAGACCAATTAGAGAAGGCCTAATTGACCATTGCAAACCATCCCAGGATTCATTAAAAATGAGGCTGTTTCACATGGATTTTTAATTGCTTAAAATTTGGCTCCAAGGGCCTGACATTGCTAAAGACTACAGAGATAAGGCCTTGTTATATATGAAGAAAGGCTCGGTGAGTACATTCATCAGGAAGACTGCCTTGGTACTTGCAGTCCCTCTTGCTAAACGGTTAACAAGGCCAACATGTTATTTTTATTTCCATACCCCAGAATAGGGACTTGAAAGGAAACCAGATCTCAAATAAATAAACTAATATGTTGAATTCTGAATGAACCCTCTGTTTGTTTATTTGCTTATTTCAGTATTAACAGATATTTATTGAGATCGTACCACATACAGGGAACCGATCGTGTCTGGCAAACCTTTACATCAAAATTGCTGCACACTGAACCAGATCTGAAATAACATTATTCAAATGCAGCATCACAAGAACATACTCTTTTTTCATGATGTGTCTTCGAAAGCAGCTGAGTGACTGGCTGCCTTCTTTCATTATGCTTTGGGATTTGCATGGACTGGGAAGGGACGTCACCTGGGAGTGACAGAAGTTTAGAGAAAGACAGTTCTTCCCGTAGGCAAAACAGGCACTATGTTGGCAGCAGCAATGGAAATCAGTCTTGAGCTCACACTCTTGACTATGCACCAGAATCTCTTCTTAGCTTACTAAGGCACTTGAGGATAGAAATGAATGAAAGGCTGGAAGTCTTTTCTTTTCCATGCCCAGCTTCTCCACACTGTCCAGGTGGGGTCAAGAGGGACAGTCAGACATGATGAATCTTAGTTCTGTATTGTAACATAGTCACAGGGCAGATGCGGGTAAGAGTTTCTTTTAACTAATACCCCAAAACAGTCAGTTCTCAATAAACAGAAAAGATCCTGAATAAGTTGATGTTATCTATATCCTTCCCAATAGGAAACACCAAAGTTCAAAAGGCCTTAGAAAATTACAACAGCCAGAACAATGAGACCCTCTCCTGGCTTTTTGCTGGAAGTGGTTTGATCAAACCCTCTGGCACATGCCTTCTGCACTCACAAAATTCACCCAAAGCTAATTAATCACTGTGGGGCAGGTATGTCCTACATAGTTATAAAAAGAGGAAAGTTGATCTTGGAACATCATTGTATATGCATACCAAGAGATACATCTATTTTATACTTGACTCTATTATTTTAGCCCTTGCAATTTTCCCTAAAGAGAAAATAAGAAAAATAAAATTTAAGATAACACTTGATTTACAAAGGATTGCCCAGTAAGACAAAAGGTGTCTTTCTCAGTGTATATCTCTTTGAGGACTTTTTCTGCAGTGTAAATCTCAGGGGTTGAGATTTTTGAAGGTGATTGTTAACTTCAGTAGAACATTATTTTAAAGTGTGGATAATTAATCAGATTATATTATGCAGGCTTTCCAAAGCTTAGTTATGTATGTTCTCTTCAGTTCAACTCTTCACCATATTTTAGCATAAAAAATGATTTCACTTAACACCATAGAAGCAATTATTAAATCATTGCTATATTTAGTCATGGAACTATTACCTGGATCTAAAGTAGGGAAATATATTTATTTTTTATCAGCAACTGATGTTAATGTACCCACCTGAACAAAAAACATCAAACACACAAACCCCCCAGAGAATGTGAAAATTACCTACTTGAGACTTCTTTTGCCATTAATTAATGTTTGGGTCACTTGCTTGAGGTTTTGCTTTTAAGAGTTTCTCACCAGGTTCTTTATTTAATCAATACAAATAAAATCTCTTTCGAGATCCTGAATTTCGCACTTTCTAATTTTTACATAATAATCGCTTCGAGGGACTGGAATTGCTATTTTAGCTGGCCTGAGTTCTAGAGGAGCATCCAAAGTCTGCGCTGTTTTATTTTATTTCTTCTTACCCCCAAAGCACTGGAAATGGTTGGCTCTGAAGTACTCCTAAGGCAACCGCAAGATGAGGCAAAACAGGAATTAGATGAAAACCAGGCTCACCCACATCCTACGTCAATTAGCTATTTTCTTTTTCTTTGTAAACAAGGAGGGGATGTTACAGCTCTTAGGAGAGATGTTCCTCCCTCCCTCCAGGTCTCCCCAGAGTTCTCTTCTGCCCTTCCATCACCCCTCCTCCTCCTACCTCGGCTGACAACAGCCCATGTTTTCTCAAACAGTGTTTATTGTTTACTTTCCTGTGGCTTCATCTTGAAGGTCATCAGCACATTAAATTACCTTGGGAGAATCTTCAGAAAAGTGTTTGTGTGCTTGTGTGTGTGTGTGTGAGGAGGATTGGGAGATGCGTCCCTGAATAACATGATGAAAGAAGAGTAATAAGGAAAGTGGTGTTTAGAATTGTGCAAAGTGCCATTGATCATTGGCTAGAACTAAAATGAAAACAAGCTCAGTGGGAACTCTGGTTGTGTACTTGGCCTAAAAAAGAACAACAACAATGAAACTTAACTCCAAAATTTGCTGACACACATTTTGTTCAGGTATGGGGCTTTTTTAAAGATGTAAAAACAATGTAATCACGATGTTGTGCCCCTGAAACTACTATATTATATGCCAACTGTAATTGATAAACTAAACAATATTGTCATAGTATACTTTGTTGAACTTGAGCACAGGAAAATCCATCCATCCAGTCATTCACTCACTCTTTCATTCAATGAGCACCTGGTATACACCAGCCCATGTGCTGGCACATATGGATTAAAGGTCTGTAAGATACATGCTAGAATTCACAGTCTAACACAAACACACAAAAGCAAAGAGTGAAAATATATTGCAACCGTGCATATTTGGGTATGGTGGCATGAGAGAGTACGGATACTTCAGCTAAATGTTTAACTCTGAGGAGGAATATGCCACACTGGAAACAGGGGAGCTGGTACTTTAAGAGAAAAACAATCCGTGCCCCAGTGTGGAGCTAGGGGAGAGAAGAGAACATTGAAGGACACACAGTTTAAAGTGGTTGGTGCCCAAAGTTTTGGTATAAGACTGGGCCAGCAAAAGAAGATTCATTGGAATCAAAAGTAACTGAGCTGTGATTGAATTTTCTATATAATGTTGTCTATAAGAAACGTGGTGACATGGTGGACAGGTGACTATAAGCAAAAGACAGAACTTTAGGCTTTCAGAGGTCTAAGCAGAAATAGAATAATTTTGCTGAATACCTTATGTGGACACTTGCTAGATTATTTTATGTATTTTATCTCCTTTAATTCTGATACAACTTTGTGAGTTAAGATTGATGAAGAGTTACGTAAAGACAGAATTCTAAGAAGACCAAATGAAAAGCAGAGATGAAAGTCTTAGATCTTCATCTCGGGCTATGTGCCAGGGATGTGAGATGCCTTTAGGAGAGAGATCAAGGTGAGGGTCAGCTGGTTGCAGCGCTTTTGTTCGCTAACCTGAGTTCCGGTGCAAGTTTTCAAAGAGGGAAAAGTTGGTTGGCAAGAAAAGAAGGGAGCAGGCCTCCCAAAATCCTTTTGAGAAAAATTTGGAAAACTTCATCTTTGCAGGTTGCCCCTCAACTACTTTTTAACAAAAATAGCAGATTTTTTTAGAAACCTAAATGAATACACAAATTTTCTTATTCTTAAACTACAATTGTAATTTTTTGTTTTATGTTGTGTTTTGTTCTGTTTTGCTTATTTGGGGAATTTAAATTTTGGGTCATTGCTTATTATACTGACTTATTTCTGGTCAAGTCAATTCTGGAAATAATCATTTAGTTGAGCACCTACTACAGTGATAACAAGACAATATTTGTCTTAAACAGGCTCTGAACCCATTTGGAGATGAGACACTTGTAGAATGGATTGTAGCTGAAAAGTGGGCTATACTTGGTGCTGCAATGGAAATGTAATAAATTATGATGTAAACTGAAGATGGGTGTTTTGGACTTTGAGATGGGGAAGATTTCACAGAAGAGGTGACATTTGAGGTGGATCTTGAATGAGACCTAGTGTCTGATGAAATAGAAAAGGGGGGAGGGCATTCCAAGATGAGAAGACAGTATGAATAAGGGTGTATCTTACCTAAGGGAAAATAAGTAGGCACGGGGTTGCTAAAGTCTGGGGTGCCCAGGTTGGAGGCGAGAGGAAGTGGGAATAGTTATTCCTAGAGAGATAGATTGTGCTTTTATTGTATAAATCTTTGCATGCCACGCTGAGAAGCTTTGAGTTCATTCTTTTGGTGACTATGAACCATCATTGTTTCAAAAGATATATCTGGTGGAAGAACAATAATACAGATGATGATATTCCAATTTGGAAAGTTCTTCTGTGAGCTTTGGAGTATATAGTATGTCTGCCCCATATTCAATATTGTTTTTGCTGTTTGAACCACTTAAGAATAAGAAATAATAAAGTGTTTTCTATGATTCAACATTTAAGTAGCTTCCTCCAATCCCTATAAACTTCCCTTTAATAAGACATTTATCTTATCTATATGGCAAGTGACAATGAGGAGACTGGTTGGGTTCTGTATAGAATATTACCTGCATTTTCATTTTTTAAATTATATTTTATTGATTATACTATTACAGTTGTCTTGATTTTTCCCCCATAACCTCCTCCACCCAGTGCCCCCTACTCCCTCAAGCCATCCCCCTCCATTGTCATGTCCATGGGTCATGTGTATAAGTTCTTTGGCTACCCATTTCCTATACTGTATTTTATATCCCTGTGGCTATTCTGTAACTACCTATTTGTACTTCTTAAACCCCTTATCTCTTCACCCATTCTCCCATTCCCCACCCCCATCTGGCAACCTTCCAGTGACTAACTTCTTTTCTCTTGCTTTTAAGAGACTCTCTTCATCTTTAACCTTTGGCCTTTGAATTACATTGTGTCTTGGGGTGGGCCTCTTTGTGTTTCAGGCAACACATGGCTGTTCCATCACAATTATTTGTCATTTCCAACATTGTCTATTTCCTTCACCAAATTAGGGAAGTTTTCTTTCACTATTTTTTTAGATAGATTTCCAATCTTTTGCTATTTCTCTTCTCCTTCTGGCACCCCTATGAGATGAATGTTGAACCTCTTAAAGTTGTCCTAGAGGCTGCTAATACAATCCTCATTTTTCTGTATTCTTTTTTCTTATTCTGCGTGGTTGTTCTTTGCCTCTTTATGCTCCAAATCATTGATTTGATTCTTGGCTTCATCCACTCTACTGTTGTTCCCCTGTAAATTGTTCTTTATTTCAATTAGTGTATCCTTTGTGTCCAACTGGGTCTTTCTTATGCTGATGAGGTCCTCACTAAGCTCCTTAAGCATCCTTATAAACAGTGTTTTGAATTCTGCATCTGATAGATTGCTTATCTCTATTTTGTTTACTACTTTTTCTGGAATTTTGATCTGTTCTTTCACTTGGGTCATGTTTCTTTGTCTTCTGGTTTTGGCAGCCTCCCTGTGTTTATTTCTGTGTATTAGGCAGAGCTGCTTAACTCTGTGTCTTGGTAGTGTGGCCTAATGTAGTAGGTGTCCTGTAGGGACCAGTGGCATAGCCTTCCCTGTCACGCAAGCTGGGTATTGGAGGTATGCCCTTTGTGTGGCCCAGTACACTCTCCCTGTGTAGTTGAGCCTTGGTTGCTGTTGGCAGATCAATGGAAGGGATTTACCCAGGCCAGTCAGCTGCAAAGATGGGCTATGACCACTGACCACCACCCTCCATCCTCCATGGAGGCTCAGTTGTGCAGGGGCAGGTTGTCTCTGGATGTGGTAGGTAGGGGTCCACTGGGTGTGCTGGCTCTGGGATTTCCCTGTTGGGGCAGCCCAGTGTCAGATCCCGCCTGTATTTTGCCTAGGGCACCCTGCTTGAGCTATAGAACAACCTGAGAGGGCTGCACTTTTGCTGGGCTTAGAGATTCCCAGGTGAAATCAAGCTATGACTCTAATCTGGCTGCTGCTAGCGCTAGCTAAAGCCAGCTGTTGCTTATTTTATAGGATTTAGGAGCCAAACCAGCCATTCTTATGGAAAAGAAGCTTGGGTGGGCCTGTAAATTGGGTAGGGTAGAGCCCCTATAGATCTCCAAGGTGGGTCACACATATTAGCCAGGTTGATGGAGTCTCAGATATGGCACCAACCTAGAGGGACAGCTGTTGGGGGACAGCTCAGCAAAGGGACAATGGCCTCTGCTTGCCCGATGCTAGCCACTTTAGTTTCTCTCTATATACCACTGGTGCCCTTCAAGCTGCCACCCTGGTGCTGGAGCTCAGAGGGAGTAAGTCTGAGTCCATGTGAGGGTTCCCCAAGAAGAACTGCTTAGGGCCCCAGGAGCCTCCTTCACCAACTCAATCCCCACTGGTTTTCACAGTCAGAAGTTGTGGGACTTATCTTCCTCAAACTGGAGTCCTGGCCTGGGGATCCTGGTGTGGGTCTGGGACTCCTCACTGCTAAGATATTCCTCTCCAATTTTTAATCATGTGAGTATGGAGCCAGCCCATTCCACATCCATACCCCTCCTTCCAGTCTGGATGGATGTGGTTTCTTCAATTCCGTAGTTGTCAGACATCCATTCACCTTGATTTCTGATGTTCCTGAGTGATATCTGTTCTACATTTTTATTGTAATTTTGATGTGGTTGTGGAAAGAGGTGAGCCATGTCTGCCTATGCCACGATCTTGACCAGAAGCCCTGCATTCTCATTTCTTGAGAGCCACTTACCATCAATGTCTATCTACTCTTACTAAATTGAAATTTCCAAGTAGTGGTAAAAAATTATGTTGATTTGCTGTGTACCCTAATTTTCATGAGTTAGGAATGAGATGCCCTACCTGTAGCCTAGACAAAACTTGACATAACTGAATTTTCCTGGGGTTCTAGGTCTTTCCTTGAAAATTTGGTATTCTCTGGAAAGATAATTCTCATAATATTTTTTCCATTGAAAAAAATATTCTGTTCAACATTGGTAGGAGAACAATAACTGAGGTGACATATGTCTTTCTCCCTAACAAGTTCTGTTTGGAATTCATGTCTTATTGATGATCTAAGTATTAGGGCTTAGCACACAGGAGCTATTGACGTGTTGTGTCGGTACAGAAAGTTGTGTTCATTATTTCTCATTCTCAACATAAACGAGCAGTAAATACACCTCACCAGGGGGTATATGCATTAGGGCCTCCCACATAAACTTCGCCTCTGCATGGATAAACATTTTCTTACTCTCGCAAATAATCAACAGGAGAGTAGCAAATGCAAGTTTAGCTTTCCTCCAGAATGTTTATCATGGTTACTTTAAACTGTTTATAGGAAAGAGAGAACTATTAATGTCCTTCAGTAGATGGGCAGGACCATATGGCTCAGAAGGCTTTTCTGTGATAAAATGTTTGGTTAAATTTCAGGCAACACATGGCCCTTCCATCGCAATTATTTGTCATTTCAAACATTGTTGTTGATGTTTAACTCCTGAGACAAATAACACCAACCTAAAACATTTACAATAACTTAAGAAACAAGGTGCACTCTGGAGCTGCCGGGATCCAGCTGCACCCTGGCAACCCATCCTCCCATCAGCTGGGGCTGCTCCAGGTTGTGAGCTCCTTCTCTGCACCGCAGGGTGAGCTACAGAGAAACTCCAGTCTGTGGGCCTTCAAAACAAACACTAGATGTAATCCACCTTTGTGTTCTCCTCACAAGGCTTTGCAAATTTCAATTTTCTCTAAGAATGTAGCCTGTGTACTCAGTGGCTTGGGTAAGGGTTTAATTCATGGTGCATAAAATATGCCTTACCTCGGCAAGTATCTTGAATATAGTGAGGGTATAACTAGATGTTAGTGGAAAAGAAAAGCATCATTTCTTTGTCAGTGACCATCAGATTAGCTTAGACACGTGATTTCTTGGTGTGTCTAAATTTAAGAAGTTGTGAATGAGATCAGCAAGAGAAGAGGCAGACTTCACCTTAAGGTTTTTGCCATGTGCTCTGACTCTCCCTTCATTCCCACTGACAAGACTGAAGGTCTTCTTGGTTAAATCCTTAGAAAGTCACAGTGACAAAAACTTCGAGTAGTTCTCTTGAGAATGTTTTGAATATGTATGTATTTATATACATTGTGCTGGTAGGATAAACCCTTAGGTATAGTTCAATTTCAATCCCCCCAACATTTATTGTGTGGAACAATGAAATATAAATCCTTTGTAGTTTCCCTTTAACATGAGGAATTCAGCTATGTGGGTTCCTCCTGATTCATCTCAGTGGAAAAGAACACCACCACCCCTATGTGCACACACACACAAACAGACACGGCACTCTCTCCTCTTTATGTTTCTACATTTACTCAAAGATGTTAGAAAATGGGTCCAGAAACGGATACAACCGTTTTTAAATCCAGATATTTACAATACAAGAGAGAAGACAATTATGTCCACAAAGAACTATAACAGATACTCTCTGTGATCCATTTTATACCACAGGCACTGAAAAAGTACCACAGAGGCACAATGGAGAGAAAGATTAATTCTGTTGTGTGTGATGATCAGAATGAAGAAGACTGCATGAAGGTGTGGCCTCTGAGTAGTCTTTCAGGATGAGTTTGACTTTAAAAGGTAAAAAGAAGGGAAATAATACTTGGTGAACGCATAAAATGAAACAAACAACAGAATACCTTGTTCTTGGACCTCTTCCTTCCTCCCCACTTTCCTTCCTTCCTTCCTTCCTTCCTTCCTTCCTTCCTTCCTTCCTTCCTTCCTTCCTTCCTTCCTTTTCTCTGTCTTTCCTTTCTTCTTTCTGTATACCTTCTGGAGGTCTGCCCAGAAGGTATCCAGCCATGTAATATGAAATAGAGACATTTATTGAAGAAGATACAAGATAGAAGAAGCAACACTGTACATAGGACAATGATGCCTCAGTCCCCTTCAAAGTAGGTACCTTGGGACCTCACACAGTTCTCCCAATTGCCATCAGCTGCCCCATTATATTTCCCTGAATCTCATTAATGGTCTGAAATCTCTTCCCTTTCAAAGGTGACTTTAGTTTAGGGAAAAGCCAGAAGTTGCAGTGTGCTGAATTCGGGCTGTAGGGGGGCTGAGTCACCTGGGTGATTTGATGTCTCACCAACACACTCTGCACGAGACGTGATGCATGAGTGGGCATGCTGTCATGATGAAGCTGCAGATCACCAGTCACCCGTAGCCCCAGCCTTCTGAATCATCTGAATAGTTTCCTTAGAGGAATATTCAAGCTTAACACAAAATCCGATGCATATCTATTGCTCTACTTGCTCAGTAATTTTGAAAACAACAGCCACACAGTACACATGCTCACTCAACACAGTCTACCACTTCCACTGACTACTACAGTGCACTTGTCATTGTTCACATGCACACATTGGAGTCCAGCGTTGGCTGCCAGGTTACACTGATGTCGTGCAAACAGTTCTTGTTATATTAACAATGGTTGGACTTTTTTTGTACAGATCTCATCATATGAAGAAAAACTAGATTATCCAAAGTAGCAGACATTATTTTTCCTTTGGGGTTTCTAAATGTGGTGGATTTCATTTGTAGTTAATTTTGTCAAACAGGAAGAATCACTAAAAAGAATGACAATAAAACAAGCATTACAACTAAGCTTTGGAAATAGCAAAGATAGGGGATAATACAATCTGTATGGTCAAAATTTGCATTTGCATTTTTCTCTCTGGTATTATGGAATTGAAAATTTGAATGCCCCACTAGTAGACTTTAATCGACCCAGGCTTCATAGCTGTAATGCAGAATGGTGTGATCAGCATTAGTACTATAACTGTAACTGGTACTAATAAAAGGGCTTGCTGTTTATAGCAATAGTTCTCACTCAGGTAATATCTTCTGCTTAGGCAGGTTTTAGCAATTTCTGGGTTTATTTTGTTGGCAAGTATTGGAGGACTACTGGCATAGAGGGGCTGAGCCAAGGGTGGGCAGCAACCACTGGCCAGTGAAGGATCACCCTGCTTCCCACGCAATGCTCAGTGTCCAACAGTCACGTAGGCGAAACACCTACTTACGGTCATTTATGTGAAGTTCCTAACTGTTTTACATGTGTTTTTAAAATAATCTAATAGGTACTCAACTTTTTAGGCAAGCAATTACTATGTAAATAAAATTTAAAATTTACTTAGAAATTTGTTTTACTTAGAAATTTGCTGCATTATTTTTACCATTTCAGAGAATCATATCAGACCAATAGTTGACTGTTTAAGTCACCAATACAATGCAAGAATGTATGTCTTCCAAGTAGGGGGATAAGCACACAACTGCTTCTCTGTGGCCTCCACAGTAATTGTGCCTTGACTCGTACCTGTTGAAATACACTATAGTTTGGTGGCAGAATCATGGCTGCGGCCGGCCGCCTGCACTCTCTTGCCATCCACTCTTACCTCACACCAGCTGTGTGACATTGGGCAAGTTCCTGAACTGCTCTGCATCTCACTTTTCTTGTCTGTAACATGTAACTAATGCTAGTACTTATCTCATTGATATTAAAAACGTTTGAGAGCTAAGAAAGATGTCAGGCATATGGTGAGCGTAATACAAGTGTTAGTAATTATAACAGGTTCATATTCCTTCTCTGAAACTCTTGGGTCTAGGTGTACTTGGGAATTCAATATGTGTCCCAGCTGGTGTAGCTCAGTAGATTGAGCATGGGTCTGCAAACCCAGGGGTCACTGGTTCAATTCCCAGTCAGGACACATGCCTGGGTTGCAGACCAGGTCCCTGGTGGAGGGTGAGCAAAAGGCAACCACACACTGATGTTTCCCTTTCTTTCTCCCTCCCCTCCCCTCTCTCTAAAAATAAAATAAATAAAATATTTTTAAAAAAGAATTCAATATGTATTTTTAAAGATAATCTGGTGAATGTATTATATATATAGTGTTATTGGGTGAATACCTATAATCAGAAACATTAATTTTTCTGCAGAAAAACATCTGGCCAGTCACATTAACTGGGAAAAATAAAACCACATCATCTTCACATGTGTTTCTGTCAGGTTTCATTGTCAAATAAGCTACAAAATATTTTTCTTTAAGTTTGAGCTATTTGGATTGAACAGTTGTGAAGGAATGATAGAACTGTGTTTTATTATTTATTACAAGTTATGTGCCTCTATTTCTCTTTTATGTGACAGGCATTATTTTGATTATTTAAAAGGGGATCTTTCTAGATAAAGAACAGTAGCTACTAGTTTCATTTTGAGATATTTAAGATGCTTAATAAACTATTAAAAAAGAGAGCATTGGGTCTAATAGGGCTGAAAACCACTAATATATGGTGTTTTAAAAATATAAATTATTTGATTTGATCTTCATGATACCCCTGTGCAACAGTTTCTTACTTTAGAGAGAGGAAAAGAAAATACAAGGGAAATTGGAACATGTCAAATGCCTCAGTCTCAGTGAGGGAAAGAGTTGCCACTGACCCAGATCTCGGACTTTGAGTCCTGCCCTCTGCCTCCGGTGCCTCTCGTGATGCTACAGAGGAGGCAGACACACCCTGTGTGCTCAACCCGTGATCCCCAAGTAACTGTTCGGGCCTAAAACTCTAGGAGGGAACACGGAGTGAATAGTAATGAGCCACTTCCTGTCGAAAGGTTGATTTTTGTGCTACTATATTATTATTTCACATAGCTTTGTTTTCTAGCTACTTTCATTAACTAAAAATTATTTAGGGCCTAAACCTATTTTTCCCTTCTTTTCTTTAAAAAGAGCTTCACAGAGAAGAAATTTTACCCTTTTAAGATTTTCTTGATCTGGATTTCTTTTTTAAAAAATACTCATACCCTCAAATAGATTTTCGTTTGAGAAAGAATGCAGTTGGCAGTGCTCAGTAGTAAGAAGAAGATTATATTAGAAGGCAGAAAAAATAAATTCAGGCCCTGATTTAGCTTAGCTGGACAGCATGATTAACTTGACCCTGGGCAAATCACTTGCCTTTATGAATCTTGGTTTCTTCATTTGATTTACTGCGAGAATGAAATAAGGTGCCGTACATAATACAACCAAAACAAAGTCTGCCAAATAAGAGCATGTTTAGTACTAAGCCACTATTGCTATACCTATAAAATAAAGGATTTTTACTATATTGAGCTACCATCTCTGAAATTCAATTATAATAGAATAATTCTAAATTATCCCCCAAGGAATCAACACCCTGTTGTGGACCCATTGATCTGAATTCTGCATTTCATCACAGCTCATTTTGACCCATAAATGATAACATGCTGCTAATTTTAATGTTACGAATGTATTTCCAAGTTGAATCAAAGTAGCAGTATGGCAGGCATTGCTGAAAACACAACATAAATTAAAGCTATTGCTTTAACCAGTCAAAATATTTTCTCAAGAATCAAGAAGCAATCACCGAACAGCTTTCTTTGATTGAGATAGCAATTAGGTTAATAATTAAATGAGACTGATAATCACAGTGGAGGAACCTAATCAGCCAGATTACAATGCATTTCTCTAAACCTCCTGAAAGATCACATCAGAGCCGAATAGGGAAATCTACTTATGACTGATGTCCCTTGGTCTTTACTAATTGTTTCATTGGATGCCAGTCAGCAGAGGAAAAATTGTTTCCAACAATCTTTTCTTCATAAAGCTATGTTACTTAATTTTTGAATTATTTCCTAAGTAGGAAAACAAATTCTGTAAGTGGGAAACAGTGGATTTTACACCCTCTGTTTCACCTCAGCCCAGCCATGTGTTCCGACCTATAGTCTTCATTATTGCGGTCTTGTTTGCTCAACTCCTTTTCCCTTCACAGAAGAGAATTGTTTTTATTTTTACAAAACACCTGAGAAAAATACACATCCTTATTGTTACTTGCTGCTGAAAGAAAGTAGATCTCTTCTCAGAAAATTCAGTCCTGCTCCACTACAGTCAGCCAGCCATGGTGCAAAACCTACATAGTGGTAGCATTTCTCCTTTGTTGTGGACCACTCTGCCTGGTTCTAGGAATTGTATCTCTACCCCTTGTGGCTAAGGGCCAGGGACGACCTTTGGAATGCAAGCCACAGGAGATAAAGCTTGTCTCTGGTAGCACACGCTGCCTCAGTTTCCTCTCCCTGCCCCCAAAGCTTGGTGGAAGTCTATGATGGGTAAGACCCCTCATAGTGGGAGGCAACCTAAGCCAGACTCGATCACTTGAGAGGCCTTCATGGAAGGACTCAGGGGGCTGCAACAAAGAGCAGCCCCCCGGCTTTTGACATAACCAGAGTCTGCATGTTCTCTGGAAGAAGTACTTCCTGGCTCTAATCCCCTTAAGCCTGAATACCCGTTGGGGAGAGGTGCAGCTCCCTGCCTTGCTAGAGCAAGTCCAGGGGAAAAATCTCGTATCACAAAGACTTCCTGATAAACCTGTGAAATCTGCTCTACTAAGAGTATTTTCATTCATATGTTAAGGGTTCAAGCAGGAAACCCTAAAACTCTGTTCCTGACAGACTCTGACTCATACTAAGCCCTCAGATTTCCTTGGAATGTTATCTGCTGTTTGATCCTTGCCACCCTGTATTCCTGTGTATTACAACCCAGTAAAAGCCCCTGGAGGAGGGAGCTCAATGCTTTTTTCCCCTGAGAAACTGGCCACTGCTCATGGCCTTTTTCCTCTGGGAAAATGGCCACTTCTCCTCCCCAAGCTGATCACATCATGTCTCAATCATGATTACTCTCATCTGTGGCGGCTGGGGGGACTTCCGAGGGAAGTTGCCCCCACACTCCTTCATCCTGAGCTACTGCTAGAGCAAGTGTTTGTCAGAGACGGGTCCACATTAAGTAGTGCTCGGAAACATGGCCACCGGCCACGGGGGGCACAGTGTCCAGTCATGAACAGTCATGGCCCCGCTCCTTTCTGCAAAGTGAATTTGGATGGTCAGTGGTCCCTTTCCTGGAGTGCTCCAATTTCTGCATTTTTGTAGAAGGCAAATCATTTCAGCCACATTTTACTGACTTTTTGTTTTATCCTCAACAATAGAAACTAGAACAGAGGACCCCCTAGAGATTTAAAGGAAGTAGAAATCCCTATTCAGATTTCCTTCTCACTAACTTTATTTTTTTTTTAATTAATAGGATCCCTCCTAGGTTAAAGAATCAGCAAAGACTCATAAAAAATGTTTCTACTTTAATCTTTTCTTTTGAATTGCAGCATTTCTTTAACACTTGCATGATAATTGGCACAAATCATTCTGTAACCAGGGCCTGGTATACAGATGAAGTAGCTCCATTCAATTCAGGAAGGTTGTTTTTAGTGGTGTTTGTTTCATTGCACTGTGTCTCAACAGCACTAGGCCTAGTAACCAGGAGGGAGGATTTCCTAGTGAAAGCATAGTACGCGTACAGAGGGAATATGTGTGTGTGTGTGCTCATGGTTACTGAATGTGGTGAATGCATATTGTGCAAAAACTATTCTCCATAGCTACTCTGAAGTTTGGCCTTCAGCATGTAGAGAAGTTCCAAGGTGCATTGGCTCTATGTCAGACAATTTCTCTCTGACCTTACGTAGCTCTAACTTTTTATTCTCATAGCACGGATCAAAAGCTAGAAGGAGAATAAACAAACAAGAGGCTTTATTCCAATTGTTTCAGATTTCAAAAGCCAAAGCTCAGATCAGTCATAGGCTGAGAGAAGGGAATTAAAGTCTCCCACTCCCAAGTATTTCTGCCTATTTTTCTGTCATTCCACGTAGGTTTTGCTTTATGAATTTTGCAGGGTTATTTTTATTGTGTTTAATATCCATATCTCATATCTCGCTTGCCAATGAAGTCATTACTTCATGTCACTGCTTCCTGTCCCTTTCCCAGCAAGTCATCCATGAGGAAGGAATAAATAATGGTATTGGTGCAGGTAAGCTAATTCAGATAATTAGCATTACCAAGAAACTTACATTGACTCTGGAGTTCGTGTTTGTCCCCCAACCCCATGCCAATACAAGAAAGGAATCAGATATTTCTCTACCCAAAATTACGATTTTTTAAAAGTAAATCTCTCTCCTGGTTTTCTCTTATTTTACTGACCACTCATTCTCAGTGCACCTCTCTCTTTCTCCTGTTTTAATTCCAAACACCCACGTGTTCCAGAAGCTCATTCTTTTCACTTACTACATATACCCAGTCAAATGTCTTCAAATGCCATCTACAAATTGATGGTATACAGATCTATCTCCTGTTTCCCAGAACTCCAGACTCCTAGTTTCATCAGGCATCTCCAATTTAAGATAATAAAAACACAACTCTAGTCTTTTCCACTAGCCAGCTCCTGCTCTTCTGGCACAGCTCAGTAACTACTGCTGCTATCTTTGCAACTCCTCAAGTCAGATATCTGGGAGTTACTCCTCTCTTCCCTCACTATCTTCCCACCCCTTTGTCTAATCCATCAACATATCCTTTGGCTTCTAATTCCAATTCCCAGAATCCTTCCAGTTGTCTCTATCTTTACTTTTCCTTAGCCCAAGACTTTAGAATCTCTTGCCTACTCTAGCAATGGTTTTCAAACTCATGTTTTTTATCTTACATTTGCCTCTTCTGTTGAAACCCCCATAGAATAGTCAGAATGATGTCTTTAAAATATGAATTTGATTATGTTACTCTCCTATTTAAAGCCTCCAATGGCTTTTCACTCAAGTTAGAATAATGTCTATACTCCTTCTCCTGGCCTCTTTGTCTTATTCCTTATTTTTCACCCACTTGTCTACTTTACTCTTGAATCACTGTCCTTTTATTTATTACTGTTCCCCTATTATAGCAAACTCATCCTGGCCTTAGGGCCTTGGCACTTGCTGTGTTCTTGTTTGTTTGTTTGTTTGATTTTATAACTGCAACACTTTCTCCTAGCTCTGCAGAAGGATGACGTTTGCCGCTGAGATTTCAGATTAAACATCATATCCTCAGAGAGGCCTTCTCTGACCTCAGTCTTGTGTTGCTGCTAGTCATTGAATCTCAGAGAACCTCACGATAGGTTCACTTTTACTGATGTATCTCTTGTTCACCTTTTGCCCCCTCCTACCCTTGAAACAGAAGGTAAGCTCAGTGAGAGCAGGACTTTATCTGCTTGTTCACACAGTGATTCCTGCCCTGGGCAGAGTGCCCAGCACATAGATGGTACTCAATAAACATATTGAGTAAAAATGAAATAAAATAAAATAAAATGAAGTGAAGTAAAATGAAAATCATCAGAAAATACGACCAAAAATGTATCTGGTTTCTTGCACAGGCTAAATAATAACACTCTGGAGACTATTTATCTGTATAGAGTTGTCTCATTTCTTGCAAAGCTGATGAACATACCAGTTGTGTCTTCACAGGTGAAAGTGCCTAAACTTAACTTGAGGTGAGCTGCATCTAGAAGGTCTAGGCTGCGAGCAGGAGGGCTACCTGCCGATGACCTGTTGAAACACTTTCTGGGATAGACATTTTGCACCCGTCAAAGTTTACCATTTGAGAGCAAACATAAGTGAATGAAACCTGAATACCTTTCCCCTTGGAACATCTGATGGTTGGAAATCACCATTATTTCACTTTCTGCTTGCTGGATCTCTTCATCTTTTTTCTTGCAGGGCCTGATTCATCAGTTTCTAGGGATCTGTTTATAAACTCAGTGAGCATTTTGGTCTTCCAGCCTGTGAATAAAAGGAGGTTAACTGCGGACGCAGGAAAAAAAACCCCAAAACAGTTGTCACTGATTCTGTATTCTATTAGTGTCCAAGAGTACAGCACAAAAGAAGTGAGAATTGTCTATGCTCAGTTCTTCATTTAAATACAGAATGTATTCTCCTTTTTTATTTTTGTGTATTTGCCCCCACCTTAGGACTTATCCAAGAGATAAAGAAAAGCCCATCATTTTATTCATGTAGGGAAAGCAAACCCCAGTGTGAAGCTGTGTCTAAATGTTAATAGACAATAGATCCTATCAGACTAATTGTTCATAGGTCTTTAAAAAGGGGAGTAATAACAAGTGATGCAAGAATTGCTGAACTTTTCTGGACAGGGCTCTGTCACTAACCTTTATCAGCTCAAGGACTTGACTCAGCTTGTCTCATGTTTTAATAGTGCTAATTTTTTCTTTAAAAACCCTTTAAAGGAAAATTTAAGTATAAACAAGAAATATCCATATTATAGAAGACTGTTTTGTAAAAGACATCTGTTTAGATCCAGTTCAACCACAGTCTACATAGGAAACAAGTGCCTTCTAAAACTGCCTACCCTACTACAGCCATTGTCTATAAAGTAAGAACTTTTCTGTGAGTTGTATTCAATAGAGGAGCTTAGAAGTTCTATATCTTCCAATGTAAACCATTTACCTTCTCAGTATCTAGCTTCAAGTAGCAACCACCCTAAAAACCTCCTATGTCCTTCTAACAGTTCAGTCAGTAATCTAACGAATTATTTTTTAACTTACCTAATCTCCTAAACTACCAGACAGGTTAAATAAAAGCCAAGGGTAGAATCTTGTCTATCCTCCTGGTTTTTCTTTTTTCTGTCTCTTTTGCTGTTGAAGCTCAGGATAAGCATTTAGAATTGTTTATCAGGTGGCTAGATTCCTGGGTAGAATAGCGTATGTACTTTTTCCTGCAATTCATATACTGATTTTTTTCTGGTTTCATACAATAATATAAAGGCCTCAAGACTAAAATAACTGAGAGGTTTTCAAGTTCTGCCCTCCAGAAAACTTGAAGCTTTGATTCTGGTTGCCACGCCACTAGAAAGATCCCAGCAGCTCCACTGGAGAAGTTGTGTCTTGTTCCTTTTCGTGTTTCTTTTCACTTTGTATTGTTTCGTGTTTTAATAGTGAAGAACTGTTCTTCTCATGAAAGTATTAGTATGGATAAGCGAAGGCTTGGTTTAACATACTGCAAAAATAGTAGACAGCTATACTAAATAATTTTTGGAAGGAAGTTGTAATACGTAATTTATTGACTTGAAGTGCAGTGTGAACACAATATGAGAAATAATGCTTTGTTTCTGCTCATAACCAGAGCTGGATGAGGAGGGGGGAAAAACAATGTGATGGACATTTGAAGGACATGGAAAACTTAAGTTGCATGAAAGACTTTCAGGATAAAAATTCACTCTGAAGTGAGACATTGACGAAGATGGTAGAAGGCCTTTTACAGAAATCTTTACTGGGTTTCTGTTGGCTTGGGTTTTTCTTTTTCTTTCTTTCTTTCTTTTTTTTTTTTTTTTTTTTTTTGCATTTTTTAAAAGTTAGCATCTACATCTGCTTGTGCACCATAGCTCTTAAAGGAATTTTATTGGAAAGTTAAGTGTTTCAGGACCATGGCAGGAAACCCACCCAGCTTTCCCCTTCCTCCTCTCCATCCCCACCCTCCCCCAGTACTGTTCAGTACCTCGAGCTATGGACTTCTTTGAGACATCTCAAGCCAACGTGTTATTGCTAATTCACCATTTGTTCATTTGTTCATCTTGTCTGTATACAATTAGCAAACACCCACACATTTTTGTAACATTTTCATCTTTTGTTCCCTTTCCTCTATTTTCCCATCACAATTTTTTAAAGGATAACATTGTCTAACATAGCACTGTACTTCTTCAATTGTTTCCTGTTACTGTTGTATCAAACC
This sequence comes from Artibeus jamaicensis, assembly GCF_021234435.1. Taxonomy (NCBI): domain Eukaryota; kingdom Metazoa; phylum Chordata; class Mammalia; order Chiroptera; family Phyllostomidae; genus Artibeus; species Artibeus jamaicensis. Next base: position 12,525,446 of record NW_026522056.1, on the reverse strand, counting down.
AAGACTGAAATTCAGAATACTTAAGATCTGATTGGTATAGTGTAGAAGCTGCAGTTCCCACACACGGCCACAAGGTCATACTCAGTAAGGGCGCTGCCTAGCCCCCATGAAGGGACTGATAGGCACCTGTAATGTACCCACCATGATGCTAATGCCACTGCCGGGGCACTAGTGGCATCCCCTGGAGGCTGGACCTGTCCTAGGCTCAGAACATAGAGGCTGCTGTGTACGACTGATCCCAGGCTAGCTGGTAGGCACCCCTGGCAGGCACCTTCCAGGGACTGCAACTATGGGTTTTAAGTGGCTCAGGACTATCAGCTCTGTGTATAGCCACAAATATCTTATCTTGTATAATTACTCCTTTCACAGCAAATCTGTTCCCACTTGATGGTTTTCATAATTCAGGATTTTGTGAGTGCAAGTATGTGAAGAAGGAACAAACTGATAATATCAGCTCGAAGGCAATCTGTTAGAGAATGAATCAATAAAGTGACCAGAACTTGAATGCTACTAGGAAAAAAATAAGCTATACCATTTCACATTTCATTTTAATACATAGACAAAGAAGAGTCAAGTTTGAGAGATAGCGAGCTGGCACTTCATCTGGAAGTGTCAGCACAGGCCTTGTGAATGGTATCATTCCAGTATTAGAACTAGTTTTAGTATTGTGCTAGTAAAGATGGCAAGTACCCAAAAAAGGCAAGAAACCAGGACATTCTTTGTTTTATTCAGAGGAATTTATAAAATATCTTTCACTACTATTAATTGTCCAAGTCTAAATGGCTTATGCAATAAAATGGCAATAGAAACAAAAGACCTCAAATAATATTCTCTTAAAATTTAACATCAGTTTAGAAAGTATTATTGACACTTAGGTGAATTTATGCTTTGTTCACTCATTTGGTTATTTATTTAATAAGTTTTGAGTTCATATTATGTAAAAGTGAATGGCAGTAGGTTGTAGAAAATGTCTGCAAGAGAGCTATGCACACTGTCTGTAAGATGAGAGGAGAGAGAAAGACAAAGGATGCTTCCAATAGAAGTTATCTTATGATCACAACATGAGCTACCTAGGCAAATGAGGAGGAAAAAATATCCCATAGACAGAGAAAGGTTTATGCAAATAGAGGGAGAGAGCGATGTGGCACCTGAGAAGCAAAGCTGGAAGGACCAGATTATGAAGGTCTTTGAAAACCATCCCAAGGAACAGGAGTTAATAGGCGTTTTTGAAGGGCAGCGGGGAGTCTTAAAATCAAAGGTGTGGTTTGGAAAGCTCATTGGAGGAGGGCAGGATGGAAGGATGCAGACTGGTTAGAAGACTGCTCTAATAATGTGGGGACTGATCATGAAGTAAACGGATGAGCTGGCTGAATGCCACTCTGCTTGCATGAGTACCAGTGAGTGTGAGCTCCTTTGGGTAAGTTGGTCAAAATCTGCAAAAATCAAGTAATCGACCAAATGACAACAGGCTTCTAATAACTACATAAAATTGTGTCACCTCTCTAGGTTTCTATTTCTTCTTTACAAAATAAGAGGCTGGTGCTTGAAAAGTTTTCAATGATAAATTCCCCCAAATCTAGTAGAGGGTGTGTTGGCACCCTGGTCCTCGATGTGGATTTTTAACATTTCTTTTACTTGCTTTATTTGGGAGAACCCAGTTTTCAGATGTGTTCCATCATTAAATTCTGAAGTCCTGGAATATATGCATGAAAGTTAAATTCCACTACAACATTTCTAAATAAGAAGCTCCCACCTAACGTTACGTTAACTTTAAATTGATCTGCTCTGATCTCTTATTATGCATGGAGAAAAATAATATTAATACTTAGAATTCTTTACATTCAAATAGTGTTTGGTGTTTTCAGATGATTTTCATGTACATTTCCTAATTTAAACTCATTTCAAGCTCATGATGTAGCCAGAACAGGACGGTTTTACAGATTAGGAAACTGAGAATAGGAGAGTTTAAGTATCTAGCTCATGCACTGGAGCTTCATGGGGTTCCTGAATACCTTTCCACTGTCCCAGTCCCAGAATCACCCCTGCGCTGCATTATTGTCTAGGGAGATGATGATAAAATGGAAATAATGTTCTTGTCAGAAAGCAGAGTTTACGAACACAGAGATGTTATGCTTTAAATAGAATCTGGGAGGTGGTTTTATTTTCATGTAGACCATGTACAAGATGTTCTTTCCGGAGGGCTTCTGCCACCAACTTGTGGCATTATGTATGCAAGTCATTACCTCTGTCTAGGCCTCAGTTTATATTAAATATTGTCATTGACTCAGGTCTTGGTGATATCTATGGCATTTCCAGGTATAAAACTCTAAAATCCTGGCATTCTTCAATGCTCATTGCTTGTTTTATTATTTTTCTTTTAATCAAACCTCCTCATTCCAGGTAAAATTGCAACCTAAACAGGGGGAAAGTCTGCCATAACTTGCAAAGTAAGGAAACTCACCTGGCCTACCACACAGTCTGTCTATAATTAATAGCATAGCCTTACAGGACAGTCTTTGCCATCATTCCTGCCACCATCCCTTAAACGTGTGCCTCTCCTTTCTTGACAGAGAGAAATAAATAATAAAAGTGCACACAGCAACCCATCAGGGTTTTATCTTCATGTTCTCCAAGTCCTACCTATTTTTAACATAGCATGCTTTTAACCTGGCCTCACTCACATGAAGACACAAATCTTTCATATATAAAATGTACAAAGATACGCAATATTTTTTTAAAGATGAATCCAATATGAACATGAAAGAATGTAGAAGAGAAGCCTGGGAAATAACCATATCCATGGAAGTGAATGTTGCCATATGGTACTGTTTGTTTTATTTTTTGTTTTTTTCTTGGAACTTCAATAGCCATTTGACAAAGTGATTAGGAGGAAAATGTGTTCTTTTTCAGAGGCTTCTCCTTAGTCCCACAGCCCAAATGCATCTCTGCTGTGGACCAGGGCTCTTGCCCTGAATCTGCTAGTGTGCATCCCTCACGGGCTTTTCCTTGACTGCATCCTGCAATAGATGCGGAGCAAAATCCAGTGCACACTCAGTCCAACACAAAGCTGCTGCATAAGACAATTTTTTCCCATGAATGAGAAATTTTTCCTAAGAGCTTAATTCAGAGATATGACTTATTCCTTCAAAATGCATTCATTGAGTGCCTCATAGGGGCCATGTATTATGCTAAAGTAGCCACAGAGAAGCCAAATCTGGATCCTTCATTTTAAGAGCATAGAATGAAGGGGAGATCTCTGTGCTCTGTATAATTAATGATAATATAATGGCACAAGTGGGCAAGGGCCAATGAAGAGAAAGAGTTAGTGGGCTATGGAAGCCAGAAAAGATGCTTTGTGAAAGGTCAATGGCATTAGAAAGGGCCTCTGAGATGTTATCATCTGGCTTCCTTCACCCCAGCTCTTCACAGAGTCCAGCCTGTCAGGACTGCTGATTGTCTCCCTTCTCTGCATGAGACTGTCTAGTGCATCATACCTCTTAGGTGCTTTGAAAATCCCAACAATAAATAGCTGGGCCCAATGAAGTCTCCAGGAAGTCACCTTCTCAGCAGCCACTTACAAGCAGGCAATAAACACAAGGCACTAAATAGTATGAAATGCTCTGGGGGATTGCAGTCCTTCTGCTTCCCAATGCCTCAGTTATTTTCCTCTTTATTGGCTGGTCGGGAGCATCACAGTTAGCCAACAATTAGAGCACAAGAAGTGACTTTCCTTCAAGGGGGCTGTCTGGGGTCTGCCGGGGATGCTCACTCTTAGGGTTAGAAAGTTACAGGGACCCAGGATAATCACCGACCCCAGCTTTGTCTGCCTTTAAGGAATAAATCTTCCTTTTGTTCCTAGCTTTTGTGTGTTTGTAACCTGAGGTCAACTGAAGTTAATTCTCTTTTTTGGTTCTTGAGAAAACCTTTTCAGCCTACATTTCCAAGCACTAATCTTGGCTCCAACTTAAAAAAAATGCTCCAAACAGTTAGTTACTTAAACTCCCCTGAATTAGAGCTATATTCTCAGTATTTTCCTAATCCAGAAATCTCTCTCTCTCCAGTTTCGCCCTAAGTTTCTGGTTACCTTAACTTTTCACAGCTGCTGTTAAGCACTTCTCTGAATAACTTGAATGTCTCTATTTCTTTAAAAAAAGAATATATATATTTATCCTTATTTTTTAAATGTACTTTTCCAGTCACACTGAGCCATATCAAGCCACATCAGAAAACAACTTTTCTGTTTTCCACCTATTATTATATTCACCCTGCCCTCTCTGACCTGTCACTAAGTACCATCTACATGCACACAGATTTGAACAGTCTAGAATTATCTTTACAGCAAGAAGTATACTCATCAGACATCGAGGGGCTACTACTCTTACACAATGAAAATTAATTTTATGCACTTCCGTTCTGGAAAGCTTTTTCCCAAAGAATTATGTGGAGGACTAAGTGGAGAAAAAGGATAGGAAGAAGGTGTTGAAGCCACTGGAAAAGTCATTCATTCATTCAACAACTGTCATCTGAGCACTGTTCTTGGACCTAACAACAGTGGGGAAGACACAGTAGATTCCTACCCTCAAAACCAATAAGAAATGAGATTGTAAAAAATGATGAAATGGTACAGAGTCCTTCTGAGATAACTAACTGGGCAAATGGTGGAGTTGTAGAAGTCTGAGTACTGTACAAGAAAAACCCATCGACCTCCCTCCTCTCTGGGAAGCTTAGATAGGTTGAGAAGGGATGTAACAGAAATGTGGTATCATGAGGAGACACCATTCCCCCTGATGGCAGAGACATGGTAACATGGTTAATATACAGAGTGGGGGCGAAGTTAGGTTGATAGCTGTCCATATGGAAAATAATAATACAACAATAAGCTGTTTGGCTTCCTCACAACTGCAGACCGACTTTTGCCCCGCCCTGTGTCTATAGCAAAAAGAATGTATTCACAATGCGATGGAAGGAACAATAGAGAGAAGGGTAGAGCAGACAAGGCAAAGATGAAACTGTAAAAATAAACACTGTTACCATAGTGCTCATCTGTGCCATGGCTGTTAAACTGAGTTTGGGATCAGAGGAAAATGGCTTTTGCTATTCTTGTTGATAATCATGGGCGGGCTTTGAGGAGCAGTATTAGTAACCTTTTGGTACCCAAAGTTTAACAGAAGGTGACCCAATCACTACACCATCACCTACCAGCTGTCGGTGCAAGGCAAACACCTAACATCTCTAAGACACAATTTTATCATGTGTAAAATAGAGGTAATTGATTGTACCAATCTTATTTCATTTCTGTGAGGATTAAATAAGACTGTGCCAGTGAAGTCTAGCAGAATGCCTGGTGCACAGTAAATATTAGTAAAAGTTAACAGAGATTATAAATTGGCAGGGAATGGAATGAGACCCTTGAAATGCTAATCTTCAAGTGATCGAGGAAGCTAAGCAAAGACAGAGGAGGCCCAGGGAGACATAAAGACAAATGAATTAGGGATTAAGATCAAAGCGTACTGAGAAATGTTTACTCCATTCAGAATGGGAAGTAGACTCTTTTTAACCTTGTATCCATAGCTAATCTGAATTTTAGCCTTTTTCTTCTTTCTGTAATAAGTACTTTGTCCCCCCTGCCCCCCAACAGAATGTAAAAACTAGAATTGCTTCAGGATGGGAATCAGACAGAGGGAGAAGGAAGGTTGGGAGGTTACTTCTCATGTTCTCCGGTCCAAGGCCTATCCTAATATTGGGATGTGCACTTCACTGGATAACTCAGCTCTCCCCTGGCAAATAAAATACTCTGAGATTTCATTTAGGAGAACAACAACTGCCAACACTTACCTTTCAAACCGGTTCATTCATATCACATGCCAGGGATCTCTAATGAATGAAATAATTTGCAAATTCATTGGTAAAATTCTCTCTACAACTTACTCTTGGATCCATCAACAGACCACAAAGCAGAGAATTATCTCATTTTGCATATGACTTTTGATACATTTAAATTCTGCTTCCTTCCTTATATCTATACCTCAGAGTCTAATCACCTGCTTTATCATTTTTTGCTTCACAAAGAGTGCTCATCACCCTTTGGAAAGATCTACTAGCTATGGTAACTAGGAATGGGTCCCCTGATTCTTAATAATCAAGATCCTAAAATGATAAAAAAAAATACAGCTTTGATTGTTTTAGTATCCTTGCTCTGTTGGTTGTCATACTGTTTAACTTTTCACCGCATTGCTGCTGATCTTTCAGGAACTTCTGCAACCCAACTGTCTCCCTGCCCCCACGGAGTCTCCTTTACTGAAGTCACCAACTCTCAGAGCCATTTATGCCCTTAAACACACAAATAGTTAATTCTTATTACAACTTGTCCATTTCCACTACAGGCACTAATTCTGTTTCAGTTTGACTTGGATCGATGGACTTATCTTGGCTTCCATTCAGTTATCTTTTCCAGCGACAACAGGATTCTTTATCTACATGGCTTAGTGGCTGGGAGGGCACGGCGACCTGACCTGAGGCTTTTTTTACTTCCGAAAATCCATTTCTAATCACTTTTCTCGGACCCTAGTGGGTCTGTTCTTTTCCCCTATGTTTTGTAATTTGTTACATTTACATTTTTGATGAATTTTTAGGAATTGATTTTTCTGCTAAGAGGGTTGTGGTTATAGATCAATCACCATCCATCATGCTACCAAAGCAGCGTGAAGTACACTGCATTCTAGAGTTCATTTAGGGGAAGTGCTTATTTTACATACAGCAGATGATCCAGGTAGAAGTGACTAGGGTTTAATAAGAAACGATGAACTTTGGAAACAAAGGCTTAATTCTTTTAATGAAAAAAAAATCCTCTAAGACAGAGTCTGTATTTAGAAACAACCACTGTTAGATAGATACTTAATATTTAACTTTTATAATATGCAAATATAAAAAGGGGGGAAATGTTGTTGCTTAAAGTCTTCTTTAGCTTTTTAGCTGCAAAATGCCCCCAAAAGTCTGATTTAAGTTATAATTCTAAGTTCTAGATAATTATTAGACTCAGTTCTAGCCAGCTTTGAGGGTGAATGCTCAAGATCATTTGAGACTACGTATGGAAAGATAGCTAGCAATGAGAATGGAGAAGATTGTGGTAGGTGCCCCTGAGTGCCTGGTGACCACCTGCACTCCCTATGTTTAAACAGAAGAAGGTGCCAGGTACTTCCTTTCATTAGTATAGGACTGAACTTGCCCAGGTGATATCCCATTAGATATCTCCACGGCCTGAGAAAGCCACTGGTAATTTTCACAGGGATTGATTACAAGGGTTAAACTGTGGTGTAGAAAGAGGAATGGGAGCTTACTTCCAAAGACCTGACCTTGAGGCCTTCTTCTTTACCTTTTATTTCCCTGCATATCAAAGCTTAATGGAACATAATTAATACCTATTTATCTTTTTAAAATGCAGAGTTTTTGTTGCTGAAATTGTATAATGGACACCAGAATAGTTGGAAGACCATGTTCATGGAAGTCCTACTTGTGTGACCTTGAGCAAGTCTTAGTTTTTTCTGACCACAGGTTTCTTCTCCTGGGGTCTGGGGTAATAATGCCTACACTGTAGGCTCAAACGGAATATCCAGGAGTGTTTTGTACTTTTGCAATATGCAGCTTAGTAGTGTTTCTGCTTGTTTGTTTTGTTCTTTTTTCCTCCTGTAACCCCGTAAAGAAAGGCTGAGGATTGAGTGGACAGCAGTGGGAGCCGTCTGTTGAGGATGGAAGGCTAAATCCCTATATATTTAATGACTTTCTTTTTACAGTTCTGTTACTGTCCAATTTTTCCTTGGATTTCTTTTCTTTTTTTTTAAAGATTTTCTCTCTTCCCTTCCTTATTTTTAGAGAAGGATGGGGAGGAAGGAAAGAGAGAGAGCACCATCCAAGTGTGGTTGCCTCTAATGCGCCCTCTACTGGGGATCTGGCCCACAACCCAGGCATGTGCCCTGACTGGGAATAGAACCCAGTAGAATTGCTCTCTACTAATAGCTACTCTTAAGGGTAGAGAAAACAAAGATAATAATGTGCCCTCCCCTAGAAATCCATCATTTTTAAGATTACAGCACTATTTCTCCCTACCTGCTTCTTGGACCTTGTTTACCACACCTTGTCAAAAAGTCCCAAGAATCAGCAGCTGCTCCCCCTACCTCCTGCCGTTACTCCAAGGGTACCTGAGTGCCCATTTCGACTCCTTCCTTACAAAGTCCCTCTGATACCCTTCCTCTATTTTTTCACTTTTAGATCATTTCTGTCTTAAGAATAAATGCACTTGTAACTGAAAGAGCATGCGGCAGGGTATGAGATTTAAGTATTAAATAAATCTATATTCAAATCTTGAGAATCCCAGGTGAAATGATCTTAGGCAAGTTATTCGACATTAATAATGATTATTAATATCGTAGAATACTAGTAATCCTTAAGGATCATGCATTGAGTTAGATGCTTTAAGTGAGTTTTCTCAATCAATTCAGCACTCTGATTTTTAATGTCTGTTCTAAAAAAAAATAGGGCAAATATGCCTACTTTGCTGGGAAGAAGTAAACCAGTAGCATGTGGATCCCGCAAAGTGAAAAAAGTATTGTGTCTGTGTGGATGTGAAAGAGACTTAAGTATATGAAAGAGACTGAAATTGATTTTAAAACATACATGATAGAAATTGGGGGAAAAGGAAGGTCTGTTGGAGAAGAAATCTCTCTATGTCTGTGTGGTCAAGAACAAATGGAGGAAAAGAAAGGCCAATCATATAACAAATAAGAGCAAGTCATATACAGAATTCCAGGGATGGAATAGAAAGTTGTATACAGAAGAAACGATTCATTCTACAGGGGTCCTCTGGGCTGATATTATCTCCTTTCAGGAGCTATCAGTTAATTTATTTATTTGCTCCTTTATGTGCTCACAGACGTTGAGAGTACAATTGATCCCATACAACACAGAAAAGTTTCATTTCATCAGGCCAGAAAGGAAGTTCCTTTCTGACTTATAATGAGGCAACCACGATGACTGTGGAGAAAGATGAACATAACATTTAATGGGTGGGCACCACACAATTGTTTTTCCTGGGAGGTCTTATAAGATTTTCCGTGTTCAATTTGATTTGAGAAACATTTTTTATGGAACTGACTCTTTTTGGCAACATATGAGAATTATCAGAGATTTTAGCATTTTTTCCTCTGGGTAGCAACTCCCCTCATTTCCTTCAGTCTTTATATATATGACCTGCTGTAAATATTGACAGTTATGTTGCTGGAAAGAATAACACAGGATGGCCTTTCTTAAGCTCCAAACTGAATTTCGTGGTTAATTGATTGGCCAGCTGGCCCTGTTGTCTCTTGACCTCTACAAGAGCCAGCAAGATTGATGGTTTCAACAGCCTTTCATGGTGCACTGAAGCATTCAGACCTATCTTTTGTTATTTGGAAAACACTAAGTTCTTATGTAGCACATTATTTAGCTGGACTCAGGGGCTGATGAGTGGGGAGGCAGGCAAATGCCCAAGTAGAAGACAATGTTTGCAGATCAAAGGAGCCGAAGAGACAGAGAGTTCATAAAATGTGAATACAATTCCAGAGGAGGATTGATGGTTATGGAAGCAGAAAGCCAATCAAGTTAAATATTCATTCTAGCAACAAGTCCACTCATCTTACTGAGACCCATCCCGCCACGAAATTTCCTCAGCTTTTCAAGGTCTGCACAAGGAAAGAACAAAGCCATCAGGGAAGCTCTCATGCTGGAAAGGCGGCTGCAAGATGGCTTGAATCGGAGGGTCAGCAGCTACCACTGAGAGTTCATCGCATTCGACCCCGGGAAGAATGAGGCTCACACTGTGGTTCTGCAGGAGTGGTTTAGCATCATCGACACCCGTGAGCCCGGATGAATGTGACGATTTAGAATTACTGTGTCATTTCCTCAGAAACTTTTTCTCCTCCAAAATAAAACAGAGCAAAACATCTTAAACGCTTTGTTTAGATGTTCACATGTTATTGTCATAAAGCAGATGATAGAAGAGCATATTAATGAGTGAAATATTGGCATATAGTCTGTTTCAAGAGCATAATTGCAATGCAATTACATAGCATCAAATATATATATATATACATATGTATATACACACACACTATTGACCTAGTTTTACCACCTACGTCTGTCAATCGTCATTTCAAAATCTCCACTGTTAATGACTTCTGGGAGGAGGTGAAGTGGAATGCTGTTAGAAGAAGAAAGGATGAGAAGCAAATTAAATCTAAAAAGTAGGGCTGAATGGTAAGAAAGATTAATTTGGTGTCTCCACACAAAAATAATTACATTTGTTTTTTGGCCTCTCGCAATATGCCGTTTAACAGCCTGTGTCATGTAGTGAATAAGATGCCTCAGTTTGGTTACTGGTTCAAAATTGGGAAAGACTCGAAAACAGGTCATTCTGTTCCTTTTTGCTGGACTTACTGAGTTATCTTCACCACTGACATAGTCCATGTACAACAGACTACATTGGAGATTTGAGAAAATCACAGCATACAATAAATCTGTATCTAATCCTCATTCTCTGGAACAATTGAACGGTTGAAATTATCCGATCTTTTCAAGTCAGTGTTGCCACTTTGACCCAGGCAAATGAGAAATAAAACAACAATGCCAACCAGCAGTTTCAAGCATCCTTCTGCTGCATAATAACTCAGCAGTAGGCTTTGCTAATGGTGTTTATGAGCTGCCAGACTGGGACCGGCCCTTAGGCAAGGAGGCATTTGCCCAGTGGGCTTCTTCTGTGTGGGGGGCCTTTTTGCATTCTGGGGTCCCTTGTAGGTGACTCTCAGCAGGAGCGGTCTCAGCAGGCCAAGGCCTTTTGCAACCAGCTGTGTTCAGTGACTGCTTTAAGGCCCATGCGGCATTCTAAATGTTTTAAGACACCAGTATAATACCATAACAATTATTATATAGAAATCACCTATGCTAGGAGGTCATGGCCACTGTGTTTTAGGTATTATTTATTTATTTGATGTCATTAATGGCAAGCAAATGCTCCAAAACAAGTACTTCCCAAAGCCTAATCAAGATCATTGCGTCCTAAACTCGAACGGCACTCTAAGGTGCAGTGACTCTCAGTGTAACAATCATTAGCCATCAGTCGTGATGTGACCGTGACTGTGGAAGGAGATATATATACAAAGAAGACAGGAGCAGAATCTACATGGCGGTGACTGAGTACAGGCAAAGGGAAAGTAACTGAGAGCCAAGGGTTGGACCACCCAGTGTCCTTTGGCTTTAAAATGATCCAAAATGTCCATGAGTTCAACTTAAAGAGAAAAATCAGTAAAACTCAATGTACTTTAGGTTTCATTTGACACCCACAGCTGAAACTACCTTTTTGGGGTATGTGTATTTATTCCAGGAAACGATATAACTGAATTTGGAAATTATTTCCAGTGCTACCTGTTCAGACCTGTTATTTCAACTCTGTGAAAACTCCTGCATTGTTTTCTACTGGGAAGAGCTCTCACAATGGCATCTGTTTACTAAGAAGGAGCTGTGCCCACCTGCTTTAGGGTACTGAAATGAATGAGAAATGTACACCAAACTCACAGGGGACAGGTCCCAGCAGGATGCCTGGTCTCAGTCAGGTACCCAGTCCCTGTAATTCATGGGAGAAATGAATTCAGTAAACTGAACAAACTGAATCCAATTTATTTGTCAGGTAAAGGAAAGGAGAAAGCAGAGCAAAGGGACTTGAAGCACATGAGTGATAGCACACTCAAAGCTCTAGCGAACCATTGCCATTACAATTTTTATGTATTCTTTCTCATTATTATTTGTTTTTAAAAGAAAATACAACTTTATATAGTATCTTCTTTAAGTTCTGTCAAGGACATGTAAAAATCTAGCCAATATATGCCCAATATCCTGATAAACTTAGAGAGGAGATTCAAAAAGATGAGGCAGAACTCAAAGAGGTCATTTTCTGAGTCTTTGGACAAATGCTCATCGCTCACCTGATATAAGGAGAATACATATGGAGAGTAGAACACAGAGTCCCAGTTTTCAAGGTGACAAAGTGAGGTGGCAGAAACAATGAGAACACAAGGCAATATACCTGCAGCTGCCACTAAGTAGCATATGTCAAATGAGTGATCAAGAAAATAAGTGCGAAGTCAGAAAAGTGAGCCGTTGTTGTGCTGTCTGGAGGTGCACCCTGAGACCTGGCTCTTGGCAAGGCAGTACTGCACTGTGGTTAAGTTTAGGGACCCTGGAGTCAGGCTGCTCTTGGGTTCAAATCTCTGCTTTACCACTAATAGCTACTTGATAGACTTAAGCCAGCTACTTAACCTTTCTCTGTTTTAGTTTCTCATCCCTAATACAGAGCTGAAAGTAGTCTGAAATACTTTCTAGAAGGACTAAATAAATTAATAAAGTGCTTAGAACAATTTCTGAAGGAGCTAGCCCTTCTGATTGCCTTGAAGAATGGGTCAGACTAGGATAAGGAGGGGTTAGATTAGGATGGGGGGTGAAGACACCACTTGTCAAATGAGAGGCATTCGTCTAAGTGGGAATGCAGGGGTGGAGAAGTGCATGGCCTGTCTGGGGTGTAGTAAGAAGACCTCTAACAGAGCTCGAATATTCTAGCAAGAGCAAGATACACTGGGGTCATACTATGAAGTGGCCTGAATACGAAGATAAGTAGTTTATTTTTTTATTCTGTAAGGTAGTGTTCCACCTCTCTATTTTTTTCAAGACAAACGGATACTGATGCTATATGAGGAACAGAGGGTTACTGTGTATAAATGAACAGAATTAAGCCCCTGTAATCACATAAAATTCACAATAGAATGAATTGACCACATTGATGACACGCATAATCAGTGATGTGCTGATAATGAGCTCTCCGGGGAAAAATCCTGATTTATAGAAGTAATTTCATAATGGTAAATCAAAAGTACCAAGGTGATGTCACTGTACAGGGAACTGGGAAGAGGTGTACACAATTGGTCCTGATGAGCAGGTGTGAGCAGGTGTGAGCAGGCTCCAGCACACTACTGCTCTGGATTGTCTCTACACACACGGAATGAGTTCACTGAAAGCAGTAACGGTGCCTTGTCCTCTTTTGTATCCCCCACGTAAAGCAGCTAGTAGTTATATAGTATGTATGTGTGTAGATGATGAATCATATATATGTTTATACAAGAATCTGCCCAGAAAATGCCCAGCCATTGTTAATATAACAAGAATGGTTTGCACCACATCGATGTAACCATGCAGCCAAGAAGAGGGGACTGGAGTGCACATGTGTGAACAATGACAACTGTACTATAGTGGTCAGTGGGGGTGGTAAATGCTATTGAGTGAGCATGTGTACCGTATGGCTGGTGCATTCAGAATGACTTGAGGAGTAGAGCAATGAATCTGCATCAAATTTTGCATTAAGTTTGAACATTCCTCCATGGAAACTATTTGGACGATTCAGAAGGCTGCAGCTATGGGCAGCTGGTGATTGGCAGCTTTATCACAACAACGTGCCCACTTGTGGGTCATGTCTCCTACAGACTTTTTTGATGAAACCTCAAATCAGCTAGGTGACTCAGTCCCCTTACAGCCCAGGTTTGGCACCCTGTGACTTCTGGCTTTTCCCAAAACTAAAATCATCTTTGAAAGGGAGGAGATTTCAGATCATTGATGAGATTCAAGAAAATATGATGGGGCAGCTGATAGTGATTGGGAGAACTGTGTGAGGTCCCAAGGTGCCTACTTTGACAAGGACTGAGGCATCATTGTCCCATGTGAAATGTTTCTGGTATCTTCTTCAATAAATGTCTTTATTTTTCACATTACATGGCTGGATACTTTGGGGATAGACCTCGTGTATTGTGTGTGTGTACAGATTCATATAGGTAAATGTAAATGGAGCTAAAAATGATCATAATTGGCATTGCCGTGATAGACCCAACCCAAATTTTGGGTTTGCTTTCTTTGTCTTTATTTGTCCCCTAGTATCTTCAAATATTATCATTGTTTGAGTATTCCCTGTTTATTTTTTGCACATCACTGATACATGCTAAAAATCAAAAGCCACCATGTCCTTTTTAGCAGACCTTGGCCGAGACCCCTGTGCCCCAAGGATCCAGTGTCCCTGATCCAGCCTGACCTAACCTCCCTCCACTGCTCTGCTACGATTAGGAAGGGGCTGCTTCTGTGCTTTGGGTCCTCTGTGGGATGAGCACAGTCCCTCCCATTTCCTTACCTGAGCGACCAGGGCAGAGACCTGACAAGAAAAAAATGCATAGAGTGGGGAGAAGGAACAGGCAAAATGGGCTCCAGGTCCAAAGCCATTTTGGAGCATTAAGTCAGAAGGTTAGAAGCTGTGGGGATGAGGCAGCGAATAGCTAGTTGGAATGACCTGCCAACAGATGGGCTGAACCAAAGCCCCAAAGACCTTCCCCATCTCAATCGGGATTTCTCTAGAACAGTTTGGCATTAGAGAACAACTTGGCCTTTAACATTCACGTGAACAAAGTGCAAAATGACTAATTTGAGGGAAGGCTTTGATCTATGGGGGGATGGTGTTAGGCAACTTGAATGTTAGGTGGTCCTGGAGTCTTCCCACCATCCCCTACCGCTCAAATGGTATACACTCAACTCACATCTGGATGGTGCTGAGTCAGCACAATCCAAGGGAGTCTGTAACTATATATGAGTATGTGTGTGTGTGTGTTAGGCAGATGAGCCAGAGCATTTCCCGCAGACTGTCCTTCTTGTAGGTCACTGTCTTGTTCCTCTTCCACACCTTTGGCTTAATCTTACATTTTCCAAAGTATGGCCTGGCTAGAGGTACCTTTCATTTGTGGGGGTACAAATCTATTCTCAGAGATATGGAAGCTATTTCAGGAAGACTCCCAGTAATACTCTACCCCTCCTCGCCTCTGAAGAGACACCCATAAAATAAAGCAAAAGAATTCTCGCGCTAGGAAGGATTTTAAGTGATCCGGCCTCTGCCTCTGTCTCCAACCTCTTCTCTCTCCATGAATGTCATGTTGCCAGTCCCCTCCGGTTTATTACTCTGGACGTCTCCAACCTCTTCTCTCTCCATGAATGTCATGTTGCCAGTCCCCTCCGGTTTATTACTCTGGACTTAAAGTGACCATTTCTACTTCTGTGCTCTGTACGCACTGCAGTTGCTTATGACTGAGATCCTGTCTTCTACCATATAGGCTTTTTGTAGAATCTCCATTCTTTTCTCCATCTCTAACCTTATGATGATCATGTATTAAGCTCTTCAAAGGTGGAGGCAAGGACTCTGGTCAGACTTCTTTGTACCCCCCTGCACTTAAGTGTAGGCATGGGGAACCAGGTGTTTGTCCACTTCATGCCCCGCAGGTAGGTGGTACTGCTGTCACGACAATTTCACCGTTGGGAAGGGGAGAGACAGGTAGGCTGTGACCTCCAGAAGCAATCCCATCTCTCTCATAGTTCCAATTACTGCTTCAGATGTCTGCTGACCATCAGAAAGTTTGGGCAGAACCACAGAAATTCAGAAGCCATTTGAGGATTTGATTCAGATGGTACACAGAACTAAAGCAGTGTACCTGAGAGAATATCTGGCTTCTGCACAATACATCATGTAGATGAGGGGGAAATGGAAGTGCTCAGGTGGAAAGTATTAAACACCCATATCACTGATGTCAGTGGGTAAGAGAAGAAATAGACAATGGTGAAATGCATTTTCAATTAGTGTGATTTAGGGACAGACTTATGAGGAGAAAGTGTGAGAAAAGGGAGTCAACTTTGACAGGTTCCCGGAGCAGATCACTGATGCAATGTGATAACACTAATGAAAATAGGGAAATTGGGATGGTTTTGGTAAACCCTTGATGAGTTCAGTTTTAAGCATATCAAAGGCAAGGTGACTATTTGAAGTCCAAGTCTCGATCAGTGCCTTGTACTGTTTTGTCCTTATCCTGCTGGAGACCTAGGAACTGACTTTTGTTTTTTTCGGGTGTGCCGTAGTATGGTGGAAAATAGTCTTAGTTTTCAGAAATTATTCATTTTTACTTTTGCCACATTGACTTTTAGTCCTTAAAAATATTTATAAGCAGTTTTCTAAGGCACCATGATTTCCTGAAGATGCTATAGAACTACCAAAATTCAATGCCAACTCAAGACAGTCTAGATCTAGTAGATAGCAGGTGCCTGATACACATTAACGAAGGGACTATTAAAAACCCAGTTAAATGAAAAGCATATACACTTTTCTGAAGTGAACGTAATTGGAAAAGGAAAGTCTCATCTTTTAAATTTCCGAGTCCCCTCTGTTGCCAATAATTACATGTCAAATAGTATGTGTATGTCCCCTGCCAGTTATTGGATTATCATTTTTTATCTAACTTGAAATAAAGGGGTAAAAATGATTTTTGACCGAAAGTTGTGTTACTACCTCAAATCGGCCCCTGAAAGTGTGAAAGGAGTCAGAGCGAAGGGGCAACTATGACCCAGCCTACGGCTCAGTGCCCACTTTGCCAGGGCAAAGACGCCAGCTGACAAGGGACCGGGAATGCAACTTTTATTTATGTCACTACTTTTGTCTCGCTGAGAAGCTGATCTGAAAAGATATATTTTAGGAGACTGGGTTTATTTTCTTTCTTTTTTTTTGTACTAGCTGTAAGGCAGGGCTTGATGATTTCTTCAGGTCTCTTAAATCCTCTAATTTTCCTTCCCCAGGAAGTGTTGGCTTGCTGGAGGGTTGGTGAACATCTTTACACTCTGCCATTCCAGAGAAAAGAGCCAAATGAGATTTTAGAAATCCCAGAATGAATGAAATGTGCACCATTTTCTGCTTGGATTCCTTGTGGCTGCCTGCCTGGATTCGTGTCCCCGGCATAGAAACTCTCTGGTGCAGCATTTGGTCCCACTGACCCCTGCAGCGCCAGGCATGCGGCATCTGCAGGGGAACACGGTCTGCTTTCTGTGGATCAGAAGGGTTTCTTTAAGCATAGAGTCTAAAGCATTTTTAAAGAGAGCGGGTAACTCGTTCCGGGTCCCTTTCAACCAGAGTCAGAAGTAAGAACACTCAGCAGATTGTTGGGGAGTGAGGTAAATTGCATGCAGCCTTCAGTCATTAGTGACAGATCTATTTTAAGGGCTTGAGGTTGTGTAACAGAGGACAAAGGCAGCTCAGGATTCTAATTGTCGGGCTCCATTAAAAGGGATCTTTCTGGAGACCCACGGCTTCTTACACACCACAGTCCGCCCCCCAAACGAAAAGCATCCTGCTGGCTAATTAACTTGCAGCATTTTCTTCTCGATTGTGTCTTGTGAGATTCCCCCCCCCATTTTTGCTGTTGTTGTTTTAAACCCAGACCCTGTTTTTAATGATACCGATGCAGTCTTCTGTTATTTCACCCAAATATTTTATGATGCTCAGTTTCCATCAACCACTCACTCTGATTTCATTGCTTTCATCTTACTTTTCATTAGTAGAATCTGCAGTAGAGACAAGATTTTTAAATTTCAAGCTCTTTCCCCCTCATTTTTTAGTATTAGAAAGCTGTGTAATCCTTGGAAGATACATTTTACCCCATTTTTTAGAGTCCCATGTAGGAACATACAGTGTGATTCATTCGATTATCATTTATTTCAACACCTCATATGAACATTACTAAATAATAAATAATCCCATTTCACGACAAAACATGCAGCAGTATCTACTGCCTAGAAACTCCACTTGAACAAGTGCATTGCCAAAGCAATATCAGAGGAATTCATGGAAGACTGAGAACGTTAAAATAATCTCTCTCTTGGAGTTGTAACCATAGCATATGAAATGAAATGGAAGAGCAAATGAGGCCATTGGAAAGAGAGGTTATTATGCCTTTGACTGCCTGGGAAGCGCCCCAAGGAAGTGGCTGAAAAGTCTTACGAATTGTTCATTGCTGCTCTCTTTCTTAACTGTGTGATCTGGGGAACAAAGAGGCAGAAATCCGTAGCACTTGGGTGACAATGACACTTCAAAGTGGTGGTAGGTACTTGGCCCAGGGCTGGAATCACAGGCGCGCTTTTTCGAAAGAACCTTCCAGACTTCTCCCCGGTGAAGGACAGGGGCTTTGTGACCCGAGGGCTATAGACAGTCAAAGAAGTTAGTAATGGAAGGTAAATATTTAAATTAATAGCTCATAATTGTTGTCCAAATGTCTGTAAAAGGCTTTCATTGAACAATTATTGGCAACTATTATGTCAGTGGAAAATGCAGCCAACCCTTGGCTTCTCCAAAATGTTGTCATCACCACCACTTTAATATTTAAGCGATTAATCTTCCGAGACTCTTCCAAAAAATTGTATTTGGAGCCTGATTGAAAGACTTCTGTGCCTTTATTACTTCATTACTTCCTTCTGCCTCCCTCTATTACTGTTTGTTAAGTTGTGACTCTGGATGTTCTAAATACATTCAAATTGTATGTGCCCACAAGAAGTAGTCCTTAAAGTGTGGACCTACAGTATCATTGTCATCTGGAAACTTGTTAAAAATGTAAATTCTTGGGTCTCACCTCGGACCTACTGGATCAGCAGCTGGGGGTGTGGACAAGCTTGTGTTTTTAATGCCTGTGATTCTGATGCAGTTCTGTTCCTTGGCAATGAGCAGGTTCTAGGGCATGATGACTTGAAGGATTCTTCTTCGGGCATCTTTGTGATTCATGAAGTAGGTAATAGTTGATCGATGTTCCTTCAGTATTTCTAGGTGGGAAGCCTTCTATTGGTGCCATTCGTTTTACACACAGAATAGAAGTGTATCTCCTGGTCACAGGGAAAAAGATCAGGATGTCTGAGCCCCCCTACAAAGGTCCCAAAGTCTCTGAAGAACTGCCAGACACCAAACCCTTTGTCTTGAGAAATTTTAACACTCATTTTGGTCTCCAGGTTTGTTTCATTTTAGCATTTCTTTATCAAAATGTTTGCCCTCAGCTCCTTGTTTACTTTTCCACATTTAAAAGGAGAAGTCACGTTTGGAAGAGTGGCCACCACCCTGTCTGTCCTCAGGTGGGAGAGCTCGTCCGCCTTGTCTGATCTCTCCCAGCCTTCACCTGGTGGCACATCTGTCGTGACCTCTCCCTGCAGGCTCCAGACTCCCCTTTTATAGTCTCGGTACCTGTACCTGTGCCGAGGTCTTCAGCATCAGGAAAATACACAGCAAACAAAGGTCAACATTTACAACATTCGAGGGGGCTCTTTATTTTCTTCCACATCCTCGGGGACTCTCTGCTCAATCTGCATCCCTATGTCACCTCTATCATGGGGGTAACAGCACTTAACTTAGAGACAGACTGAGGAAATGAGGTGAAAAACTCCCTAAAAGACCTACGATGGTGTCTGAGCCATACAGATGATCAATTATTTGATGCTAACAACATTATTTTGGTCACTATTGAAACTTTTTTTTACTTTCACATTGGTACCTTTGGAACTATGGTAATCCTAAGGAACTAGTGAGCAAGAAAATTATTCTTATGTTATTATAATACAAAGAATATATGATGTACTCAAGTTGATGAGTATTTGAATTGATTATGCTTCATGCTCATAGGAAACTACTATTTAAGTAAATTCCCTAATCACTCATACCATGGAGAAGAAGATGCTCAACTCCTTAGTAATTATAATAAGAGACTATGGAAGAAGCAGATTAAATTGAGGCCAGGAGGATAGGAGCAGAATATTCTCTTGTGCACACAAAATAGAAGCTTCTCTTCCCTTCAGTTCAATCAACCCCGTATTGTTGGATACGAACCATGTGCTAGAGATTTGCTCTCCAGGTGGTCTGGCTTGGAAAGTGTCCTCAGGCTCCAGCCATCTGCACAGCTGCTGGAGGAAAGGGTGGTCTCAGCTGACTCTAAGAATGTCTTGGGAAATCTTATATTCATGGAAATAAGTGCAGAATGCCCACTTGCACAATGGAAGACCCACCATAGCATACCTGGGTCTATGGAACAACTTCCTGAACTTGAGCCACTTCCTCTTTGAGATTACGAGTCCAAAGAGATGCACCTGGGACTGCTTTTTTTTTTGGATTATCTAGGACCTCAGTGGGGTGTCACTCTCCCTTGGATGCCATAAAACTTTTACCACAGTTTGTTCTCTGAAAAGGTAGAAAACTGGACAAATTCTGGATTATAAGTGACAAATCATGTGTTATGTAACCAAGAAATACAAGTATGCAATGTTTATTATGCGTACATCTATGCATAATTAGAGGACTTTATCCAGCTGAGACAAAAAAACCTAAGTTAGGATGTAAAAAAGCAACTTTCTCCCCAAATGGTCATGGGGACCAGATTGTCTCTATGATTCATAGGGGCCCAGCCCAGTGCTGAGACGCACTACAGGTGTCCAGCAAATCCTTACGGAATTGAGTTATATGGAAGTCAACTCCTCAGCCAAGTTTTGGATTAGGAGGTTGAGTCCCTGATAGATTTACTTTCAGTTGATCGACATGACATTTGGTTTTGCAGCCTTGTGTTTAGTTTTAGCCATCCACCAATACTACTAGAATTTTGCTCTTGCCCTTTTACTTCTTCTTCACTTTTTTTTTTTTGAGAAACACACACGCACATAGAAAATCTCAGTCCATATGTTCCAGAGCTGCATTGCAGCATTTAGCCTGTGAAACAGGCTGAAGGGCTTAAGGACCTTAGAACAAATTCTTTATTTTTCAAGAAAAGAAACTCTAAAATATGAGAACTTCCAAGGTGAAAAGAAAGTGCATGAACCCAGAAAATATTTTCAATGAGTCTTGTCCCCTGCCCCATGTTCCAACATCTGTGCTCAGCCTTGTGTTTTCATCAGCAGCATTTGCAGCCTTCAGGATACTTGGGACTTGCACAGTTCTGGTGTTTCAGAAATGCTGGTCCCCCACCTAGGCAGTTGTTGCATTATGCAAAGTTCTATGACATCAGTTTTGGGGGTGCTGAGGAGAAGGGGCGATGGGAGGTTTAAATTCATTGCACTTTTAGCCAACAATATGAACAAGAAATGTTTCTGAAAATATGATAGCAAAAAAATAAAAAAGGAATAATAAAAGTGGAGACAAAGTTCCATTTAAAAGAGAGATTTTCCATCCAAGGCAGACTTTAGAGACCTCTGCTTGCAGTTCTTTTTAAAAATAAACTCTACTACAAGTGACTTTAGTAGCAACTTCACCAATGTGACCGAATGGAGGTAGTTAAGAGTCCTTCTGTGTGTTAAAACAGGTATTTACATGGTGGGGAAGCTTCAGATACTGTCAGCTGGACCCTCCTTTCAGGTTAATCGTGTTCTAAAAATCTCCTAAGACAGCAGACTGGTGACTCTCTCAACCCGCTAGAACAGCTTGACTAGGATATTCAGGGAAATGGTCAGAGACCCACAGAGAAGTGAAAATAGAGTCTGGATTAACAAACCACTCACGGAGCGATGCTCTCTCTCAACTCCCCCTTCCTACCTCAGAAAACAAATTCCAGATGACTGGTAAGAGCAGCTACCTTTCACACACACCTATAGCTGAATTATTGCTTATATGCTTAACGTTAAATAATAGAAGTGATTCTGTGACTTTGGAATGGAGGATTCCATCTTCTCTGACATCAATTGAAAAACCAAGCGGCACAGAAAGGTAATGCATTTCAAAGAGACCGGTGGCACCCTTGTAAACACTTCATTGGAAATTGCAGTCTTCCGTGAGGTAATTGGCATCCTTCAGTAGGTACAGAGGAGTAAACAATGATTAAAAATAACACTAAATCCATTTCAAGCATCCTAATTCTCTGTGTGGAAAAACATGTTTTATCAATACAAGTAGGCCAAACAGTTTTGCTGTGAACTTGGCTGAAGTTGCAAGAGTGAACTGACTTGAAAGGTAACGAATGCCCCACTGTTGGTGGACTTCGGGTTTTTGTTGGATAATTCCAGACAGTGTTGGAATAGATGTTCTTGGAGGTCCCTTCTAATTCTAAAAATCAATAGTTATAAAATCTATAATTTTAACAAAAGAAATTTTAAAAGTGTTTGCAAGGAAATGGTACTATAATGAAAGGGGAAGTGCAGTGATGGTTTTTTGGTTGTTGATAAGCTTTGTAATAATTTTTTTAATTGCTTGTTTGTGGCAAATGCTGTGCTGTAGTCAAGTGGCTTTTACAATAACAGAACACTTCTCCAATTTAATTGCACTGTGGAGGATTCAGAGGTAAGTAGAAGTGATTTCTGCCTTTAAGAAGCTTATTTATGTTTCCCTTGTAAAATTGACTTCTTCTTCTGATGATAAAATAATATATGTTTATTATAAAACATTTGGAAGCCACCAGGGTATACAAATTACCCATAATGTCCTTCTTAGCGAAGATCATTCTTAACATTTTTACTCTTTAGGTATATTTCTTCCATATGTATTAAAATTCACATTCATACTAATTTTCCATATTGTGTCATATTTTAACCTGCTCTTTAAACTTTTGAATATAATTGGGTATCAAAACAGAATCGTGTCCCAAAACAGAGCTAAAATGATTCATTTGGTAATGTTGTAAAAAATTATATCTGGATGAGATGGACCAGAAGGAGCCTATCTGTATAGGGGAGGACAGCAGATCGATTATGTGGCAATCAGCCATGATAAAAAGTCCAAATTATCAAATTGTCAAAAAGAATTTTATTTTTTTGGCTATGTATAAGAGCTAAATGGAGACAAACAACAAAAATTAATATAAAAATTGAAATATATAATTTTTAAAATAAAATAAAAGCTTAAAAATGTTTTTTTCCAGATTTACACAGACAGGTTTTTTGTTTTTTTTTTAATTCTGGGCAATTACTGAGTAATTCTTTAGCCCTTCCTTGTGCCTGTACATCAATCCTTGTCATACTCAGTAGTTAATTTTTTACATTTCTTGTTTGCAAACTTTCAAATACAATACATGTAAAACTACATAGTATCTAATTCTGGTCCTTCATATAATTCTTTGCCAGGGAATGGTTTGCAGAAATGTTAAATAATCCTTAGCAGTGGTAAACATTAAGTTAACTATTAAAAAAAACAAAAAAACCCCCCAAATTTCCCATTGCTTCTGTAGTTCTGATTTGTTTCCCTTTGGTTCTTTGTTTTAATACTGAAACAGAGTCAGGGGTAATACTGATCATTGTCACTGACATTGACAAGTGGTTTCTATTTTCACAGGGGCATGGGGAGAAGGGGCCTTCCCATTCCAGTCTAACCTTGTCTCAGATTACACTCTTTGACTTGCCTGCCAATTAGGACGTTTTTGGTGAATCAGGCCAGTTATATTTGAGCAGAATCACCACTCGGTGGTGGCCCGAACACAATATATTTATAGCAATTTTCAAGGGTTCCTCCAGGAGTTATATAAAGATATCTGATTAAACTGGACAGAAAATACTAAGTAATAGGGGAATTAAATCATTCACTGCAGTTGTTTAGCTTTTACACAAAACCCCTGCAGATTGTAGCAAAACCCCAAATACAATGTCAAATTTCTCAGCAGGTTTCTACTTTAATTCTTTCTCTAAATAGTGGTTAGTGAAGTACTATATATTAGAAAAGCAATTGCTTTGTTATTCTGCCTGGACTGACTTTTATCCAATAAACCCACCATAAAAAGTTAAAAAAAACCCACCAAACCCTGAACACTTTACAAATTGCTCAGATTTGTATATAAAATTAGAAAGAATGAGTGGTAACTAAGGTAGTTAACCAAGGTACATGGACTCAAGCAGAGTTCATCTATCATTAAGTTCTCCATTATACTTACATCTGATTGTGCATATATTGGGACCCACTTTATTATTATTATTATTATTATTATTATTATTATTAAATGCCCAAGTGAAATTTAATAAGTATTGGAAAGAATCAGCAAATCTAGAATCTTTCTTCTCTATATTAAAAACTAAGTTCTATTTAATGCTTGGCTAGTAATATATACATACATCCTACTTAATTCTTACTGAAATTTTGTCCCATCAAAAAGCAGATACAAATTCTTGTTTCTTTTTTACAGATAAGGAGATAAGTTCAGACACTTAGTAAGTTGCCCAGATTCACACAGCTCATGAGTCAGAACTAAGAATGGGTCTTACTTCCATGTCTTCTGGTTCCAATACCAAATTTTCACAACCAGATGCCCACTTATGGCTTCTAATTTTTCTAATAATTGATCTGTGAGCCTTACTGTTAGTAATTTAACAAAAATATGCACATCTCTAAAAAATATATAAAATGTGGAAAATTTAAATTTGGCATAATGATAGTTTCTTAACTTACACATTGCCATCATTCTACTAGTGTTTTCAGGTGCAGAGGCCATAAAGAGCAAGTCCAGGCAGCTTCCAGTCCCAAACAGTTGACCTCCCTCTGGTCCACATCACAAGCTGCACACACAGGTGACCAGCAGACTAACAAATACATGTTAGCAGCCTAGGGATGAAGGATCATGCGAGGGGGTGGTTGGAGAGGAAAAAATTTTCCTCTGTTCTCTTAGGTCCATTTTGTGGGGGCATGTGATTAGAATAACAAAAGATAAACTAATAGGAGAAAAGCTATGCAATTCTTATTACTATTTATGTGCATGGAAGTTCATAAAAAAAACAAACTGAGAGAAAAAGTTAGACTTGCGGGCCTATATACTCGTTTTAACAAAGGAAGGATTTAGACTGCAAGGGGTGATAATGTTGTTGAAGTAACTAGGAAACATACAGGGGAAACGAACAGAAGATAAGGGCAATTTTAATAAGATCAGTTTATGCAAACTCCTCTTGGTATTGAGTCCATCTTTGATGATGAGTCACTTTTTCTTCCTGGTGCGGGGCCGTGGTGGGAAGCACCTGCTGAAAGGGAAATGGATGCCCCACTTTCAGGTAGATGGGGGAGGGCCGGGAACGCCTGCCTCTGCGGATTCTCAAGTGCCTTCGGCTGAAAATAATTTTTATGCCATATTTATATATTTTGACATTTTGGGGTGGCATATTCTGATCCTTCATTTCTCCCACTGCAATGTTCCAAAAAGTTTAACATATCAAAAACCTAGTTGGTAGCTGTGGAGAACAGCTGATTCAGGTTTGTAGCTTCAAGGTAAGAGGTCTGCAAAGGAGAGAAGAACACAGATTAGAATGAGAACGGAATAAGCCGAAAGAACAAATCTAAGCATATTTCTCCATAAAACAGTCTCCCAGTGCTGGAAATAGGTCAGTTTCGTTAAATCATTGAATGTCTCACTTCAGGAGGCGGTGGTGCCGATAGGAATAGGGAACCACCTCACATTCTATGGTGTGAGCAATTGGGCATTTAATATGGTTATTTCTATAGAAACAAAAGGGAAATAAATTTTAATGTTGGAGCGGATTATGAACCCCGTTTCCGGATGCGGAGGACAGTCAAGAAGATTTCTAGGTGTTGGGATCGCAGTGTCTTTAGATGGTGGCGTGAGGATGGTGATGGCAGTCTCACTGTCAGGGTGGTGTCCTGGGTCTCAGAGGACCAGGTGTTGGTAGAAAGGTTCTTGAGTGTCCCAGCCGATGTGGTGATAAATCTCGTGAGGTTATCAAGTAAACCAGCTTCATCTTGCAGGACTTCAGGAAAAGAGCAGTTTTAGTTCTCAGTGATACCAAATCAGGAGGGTGGGAAAAAAATGGAAACATTAATTACGAGGTGGCAGGATCCAGTTTACAAAGGAGGGA
This sequence comes from Artibeus jamaicensis, assembly GCF_021234435.1. Classification (NCBI taxonomy): domain Eukaryota; kingdom Metazoa; phylum Chordata; class Mammalia; order Chiroptera; family Phyllostomidae; genus Artibeus; species Artibeus jamaicensis. The sequence continues at coordinate 12,499,727 of NW_026522056.1, read as the reverse complement.
AAAATAGTTTAATGACAATGAAAACCAGTAAAGGTGGGTCATGGCTTTCCATCAAAAGACAAAATTTCCCTCCACTATCACCTTCATTTTGATCAAAGATGATTACAGTAAGGCAATTTTTGTTTGAAAAATATGGCTAATCTTATTAAAGCTGACCTGATTATTTACATAAGTACAGCAAGAATACTGTTTGACCACATAAGCCTTTTTAAAATTTGCTTTGCTAGAACTTTTGATGAAGAGTCTCAGATTTGACTTTTCAAAAGGTGTCTTGGTGGTAGGAAACCAAGCCAAGAGCTCACCATCAAACTTCGTTTTCAGTACCTGCAGATCTGGGTGAATCCTCTTCTCAAATTTCCCCAAATACCTACGTGTCCTGGGCCGCCGAGAAGGGATCCTCCCTACCTACCCATGAGGCTGAGACCCCCATCACTGAGCCAGTCTTCCCAGGAGGAGAAGAGTGCTCTATAGAGACGATCTTAGATCCTTTGAAACATCTTGTCATATCTGATTTCCATGTACATAATTATCAAAGATGACATTTCCATCAAAGCCTTGGTACTATAATCAATGTTTCTGATTGCGTCCTGTTACAAGGAGAACAGGTTCTTATTGAATTTGTATGAATAACTACATTACTGTAAAAATAAGAATACTCAGTAAGTGCTTTTTAAGTTTTTAGAGATCACATAGGAAGAAAAGATAAATGTTTCATCTTTGTTTATGAAGGTATAATCAGTTAAATTGTTGTGTTATAAGTAGACAAAAAAAGATTCTTATGTCTGTACAATAAAACATTAAAGAATCAGAGTGGTTTCAAACCAAAAGGCTGCACAATTTTTAATCATTTTTTTTCAACAGTTCATTCAGTCCCATGTAATTAATTCTTGTTCTGTTCGCTCTTGGGTTGGTGCTTTTTTGAAGCATCAGCTTCTCCATTAGTTCTAGAAACCCTTACTCAGCCCAGTGGTATAATCCTAAAGTTATTTACGTGATGTCATTGGAAGTGTGTACTCCAGTGGCTGTCATAGTCCTTTCCACCATTTCTAAAGCAGTCATTTGTCAAAGATGATTGCAGACGCTTTCAGGAAATCATCAGGGCAAAACAGGAACTGAGAGTGACAAAAGACTTAAAATGGTGTGCTTCAATATGTGACCAGAGGTCATCATAATGCAGTCGACACAGAAATTGGGTTGTTTCTGTGGCATACATACCACATTTGTAGTTCATTACTGCAATTATTACTGATAACATTGTTCGGAAATACTATGGACAGTAAGAACATGGGCAAATTAGTAGTGATTGTGTACCATATCGGAAACAATATCATTCTTCCCCAGACAAATATAACTAGGGAAGGTTAGGTCTTATTGTTGACACTGTTACAAATGTACCCATTTCCTCCTCCTTTACACACCTCCACTGCCCCCCCAAGTATCACTTGTTTGACAATAGTTCCCATGCAATTAACATGTCAAATAAGCCTAACTAGTTTAACATCATCTTTTTTACAAACTGAGAGAACAAATCTTTGAGATTCTCGAGGTACCCTCTAGGAAATACCAAGGTCACTTCAAGGTCAAGAAGACTTTTAGAATTTTATTTTATGAAGTTATTTAAAATGTCAAAACATTTGAACATTTTATTAAATTGGATCATAAGTCACTATTAAATAATACCTAGTTATCTATTAACAAATTAAAAATAAAAGATTTAAAGATAATATAAAAGATAACATTATAGTAAAAAAACAACTTCTAATATTGAGAAGAGTTTTTCTTCTTAGATAATCAAAAAATAATAAATCCTACACGAAGCATGCAGAATTTTTGTTTTTGAGGCAGGTCACTCAAGAGACACAGAAAACTTTTAACAATCTTTCATTAAGAATAGACCAACAATGCAACTTTGTCATTTTAACAGAAAAGGATGACCAAACTCTAAATTTGCAGTTGTACATGGGTGCAGAATTGAGCTCATTTTCAAAAATAATAAATCCATCAATCTTTGCCAAGTTGATCTCACAAGGTTCTTTCTTTCCCTCTCTCACAGACACACAGACCCTCCACAGATGTCTGTGTCTGTTGGGTTTTTGTCCTTCATTTTTCTTCCTCTTTCTGGAACAACCTGTGCATGACCTCTAACTACTTTAGGACAAAGCTATTCTTTTTCTTTAACAAAAATACATTTTACTTTCCTTGTATATTTTGCATACAGTTTTTTCTTCACTTTTATTGTTCCTAGTAGTTCATTTACATATGTTAATGGTAACTTGTAACGCTTAGTAACCTTAATTTCAGGCAAAGAGTCAGAAGGAGATTATTGGAAACTGTCATATGTCAGCATTCTGTAGTAGATGAGCAAATTTATAAATAGAGCAGTTCATACTTTTTCTCTCATTTTCTTTATTTTTATTATTTTTTATTGTGGTTTGCCTTCAACACTATTTTGTATTAGTTTCAGGTGTATAGCACAGTGGATGGACATTCATATACTTCACAAAGTGTTCCCTTCGATAATTCAAATGCCCACCTGGCACCATAGATGTTGTTACAATATTATTGACTTCATTCCCTGGGCACATCCCCTTGCCTGTTTTGTAACTACTGATTTGTACTTTTTAATCCCTTCATCTTTTTTCATCCCAATCCCAATCCCTGCCCCCTTTGCCATCCATCAGTTCATTCTTTGTATTTATGTCTATTTCTATTTGTTTATTTATCTTGTTTTTGTGTGTGCGAGTATATTACAATTTTTATTGAAATATTTTATTATATGCATATAACACAAATTATTTATACATGAACTTATTGAAGAATATTTTTGTTGTTTTCACTTTCTTGCTATTAAGATTAAAATTGTTATGCACATTCTTGACCAAGTCTTTGCATGGACATACGCTTTCAATTCCTTCATATAAATACTTAGAGATGGAATGGTGGGTCATGGGGTAGGTGTATTCTTATCAGTTAAAGAATAAGTTTCCACACAGTTTATCTTGTTCTTTAGATTTCATATATAAGTGATATCACATGGTATTTGTCTTTCTCTGCTTGGCTCTTTTTACTTAGCATAATACTCTTTAGGTCCATCTATGCTGTCACAAATGGCAAGATTTCATTCTTTTTTATGGCTGAGTAATATTCCATTATATATATGTGACACTATTTTTTTAGCCACTTGTCTACTGATGGGCACTTGGGTTACTTCTATATCTTGGTTATTGTAAATAATGCTGCAATGAACATGGATGTGTATATATTCTTCCAATAGTGTTTTGGGTTTCTTTAGATATATACCCAGAAGTAGAATTTCTGTGTCATTAGGTAGTTTTATTTCTAACTTTTTGAGCAACTTCCACATTGTTTTCCACAGTGACTGCATCAGTCTGCATTCCTACCATCAGTGTAGTAGGGTTCCCTTTTCTCCACATCCTCGCCAACACCTGTTGTTTGTTGATTTATTGATGATGGCCATTCTGGTAATACCAATTAGTAATTTCTAAAGATATATGTTTCCTCATAGTACAATTTTCAATGTGGCAAAATAACATATTTATTAACATACCCAAGTACCTTTATTCTCTCAATAAAATTAAAAAGCTAAAAGTCAATATGCTTAAACTTGTGTTTAATAATTAATGTTTCAGTATTTTTTGATTTAATAATAATCTAGATATTCAGTGAAGATTTATTGTTTAACTTAGTATAACTTTAAGGTTTCAAGTTACCGAACAGATTTAGGAAACTATTTTAAAATTGATATACTATAAAACACACTACTGAGATAAAATTTTTCATAACAATGGCTCAATTACCCTAAAATCAAATATATAAGTTTTATAATCTTAAATATCTACTGGTCATAATATTAGCTTATTTGACTAGTAAACCCAAACAGAATAAAATGTGTATGTGTATTATATTTAATTTTGACAACCATGAAGACATAATTGTTTCATTAAATCAATACAATTAAACTAGTTTTACTTACCAAAGATTATCCTGGATCAAATGAACCTCAAAAGGCTTTGGGTTAGTTCCTATATTTCTGAGAGTTTTAGGCATACTTAAAAGTGGTTTTTTTCAAAGCTAATTTAGAATAGAGCTCCTTTATTAATTTGGTAATATTGTCCAGAGGTAAAAAAATATCACACCTATATACCATGCAAACATACATAAACATATAAGCAGATACAAGTACAGACTTAATGGTTTTTATTTTAAGATTTTAGCCATAGGCAGGTATAAATGTAGAAACACAAAATTCACTAATTTATATACAAATTGGTTTCCATTTTTGTCTCTCTTTTTATCCTAATTATACTTCTGGTAGATGGAACAAGTCAAAGTTACCGGCTCAATGTGAAGGCTAAAGTTTTCTACCACTATGGGGGAGACTTTGATGATGTTTTTCCTGACAGTAGGCTTACAGAGTCTGTGGCTTTGATTCTAGGTTGATGCTTTAGTCTACTAGGAAGTTAAGGCAAGGTGCTTTTGGGGCTGGGAGCCAAAGCAATTTCCATGAAGGTTTCTATTTCCAGGAAATGTCTCTCATGTCCTTGAGAATATAGCAGTGGATGGAGATCTATGTCTAAAGAAAAAGAGAAAGGATACAAGTGTTCAAATAGCTCTTCTAAGGAGTTTCGGAGAATATTTACCTATTTCCAGGTTTGTTTGTTTGTTTGTTTCTAAAACAAGCAGTAAATTCTCCTGACAGTGTTAAGCTTTCCCAAGGAGAAATTTTGAAAAGAGGAGGAGTTGTAGTTTATGGTGGGTATGATCTTAATTTTGTTCTAAACCCAATTTCTGCTCATTGATTTTGAAAAGGAATTTTTTTAGATTAGTCATAATATTGTTTTTTTTCTTCTTTCAGTCTGATCCCTTATAGGTACCAATAGAACATTCATTTACAGTGAGAGAGCTCTAAAAATTCTTTTAAATATAAAACCTTTTCCAAATCCAAGGATGATCATCTGGCCATTGATGATTTTGGATCTCCAAAGGGATACCTGCTCCAAAGGGTGACTCAAAACCAGGAAGCCTTTTTATGGCTTAATGATGGACACAAGACATATCCCCAAAGAGGGTACAGGAGATGCAGCCCCTGTGATCAGAAATCACTCCTAAAGTTTCCAATGAGAGAGAAAGACTCTTGTTGCCACCAGGGGAAAATTGTGTTTGCAAAAGCTTGTGCCTCCAGTGTCCCTCAAAAGTGAGATGTCAGGAACCATGGACTTGCTCACCTTGACACTGGACAGCCATGCTGAGACAGGACTTTCCCAGTACTAACATGGCAAGAAGGAAAGAGACAACATGAGTCCCTTATGAGCGAAGATCCTTTATTTAGACAAACTCCCGAGAGCTGAACCAGGCAAATGAAAGTAGTGAAGGTACACCTTTGTGGCTGTAGGTGCAAGCCCAGCAACCTGCTCTCCTGGTGAAAAACCAGAGAGAGAATGTTCTCATTTGATCTAAGCCAAACTCTAGGACACAAAATCAGAACTTTTTTTTTCACATTGGTAACTTATAGCAGGGTTTGTCCAAATAGATGCTGGTCCAGTAAAAACTATAAACTCACTGGTCTATTCAGCCAGCTCACACAACAGGTTCATAGAACTTATGCCAGTGTTCTATACCAGGATTCTTCTCCTTAGGATAGTCAACACAAAGGGAAAAATGGCTATCTCCAAGGGTTAACTAAAGCGTGCAAACCCCAAATCCAAGAGTAGCAATAACCAAAGTACTAGTTCTTATGCATATTTCCTCCTGCCAGTCTGTATTTGGAAACAAAAAGAAAGGAGAGGCTGTGGTTGCTGTCACTCCACTGGTCTCTGAGCAAACATCTGGGAGAGGCTGGCTTTGTAAGAATTCCTTCCTTTGCTGGCTTGGTCAGAGGTTCAGGAATCTCAGCTGTAGTCTTCTGAGCAAACAGGGAGTCTCCACCCATCCCATCTTTATCTTGGAACTATGGGGAAATGAGGGTTTTCCTCTGCTCTCTTTGGCCTCTGGATTAGATTAACAAAAGATAGGTTAACAGTACAGCCAAACACCAGGCTCACATTGTTGCCCTAAGCATCAAGGGCCACCACACCCTAGGGCCATGCAGGCTCCACGAGGCCTCTCCGTACTCCCTGACAATGAGTGACTCCAGGACCAGTGGCTGGCCTGGCTGGCCCCAGCTCTGCTCCTGTCTCCTCCTTCAGTGTGCCGGGGGAAATAACCCTCTGGGGAGAGGATTCTTAAAAAATGAGGTTAATTTTCTCACAGGTCCCAAAGACTAAGGATTTGAAATTAACTTTGAGAAAATGAGTGTACATTTTTTTTTTTAAATTTGAATTATGGACTGAGATTTTTATCTACTAGACCGGATAAAATGGGAACTGTTCCAATTCACAGAGCAAGCAGACATACATGTTCAAACAATTGTGAAAAACACACAACAGATTTTTATCATCAAATACATCAGTAAGCAAACTTATGTGACCCTGCCATTCTTGTTTTTTATCAGTACGCACAAACATGCACACGTACACACACACACAAATGCATGTAATTCTTTGGAATATAGAGCCTCTTAGAAACATGGATATGACGAGTGGGTAACAAGCCGCTTACTGCCCTGGAGTTCCACAGAAAACCTCCTCTTTCTTGAATATTACAAAAGTGTTACCCTTTTTCTCATACTGTCTCTGATCATCACAGACACTCTTATCAGTTTCATAACCCTGATTATGCAGAGGTGTTTCATACTTATAGTAAAAGAAGCAACCGTATTTAGATTATTTGGAGCATCTTAGATTAGTTGGCTGTGAAGTCCTGATCAAGTACTATGTGTAATAGTTTATTTTAGGTAATTCTTCATAGCAATTGGATTGCTGAGCCTGCTCATATGTATTTATATATAAGATGCCTGTTTAAATCACTTCAGTAGTTCCTTTTTATTTGTGTTTCCCGACGTGTTTAAGCAAGTGATGTCTTTCCATATAAGGGGCAGAAGAATTTGGGACTGTGAGACAGGCTGACAAAGAGGAAATATATCCTGTCTGAGCAAGCAAGTAAAAGGGAAAGGAAAGTAGAAACTCTTGCGACAGTCAGGTCTTCAGAACAAAAAATAGCCATCATTTCTCCAATAGCAGTTGATTTGTTACTTAAAACAAAAAGCCTAGAAATGTAATTCTTATAGAGGTGTCTCCCTGGGACTCAGCCTTTATCTATCAAGTGGGGTAATGGGTGGCTGGAATCGATTAGGTAATCTATAAATTCCCTTCTGGTTCTAACATCCTCCGAATGTCTAGGTCAGGTCTGTGGATACACAGGTCCAGCCAGAAGGAACATGGGATACAAAAAAGTTTCTATCATTTTTCAGACTAAAAGTAAACCATTTTTCACATGTATCGGTGAAAATCTGGGCCGGAAAACACAACTTCGTGGCAGAGGAAATAGTCTAGTCGGTCAGCAGAAAGTGGTATTCTAAATCCCATTATACATTCACAGGGACTAGGGAACGATTGGTCATGCTATTTCACTACTTCAAGTCAATATTTCCACATAGAAATGAGACCATCTGAAAGGGAATGGAAAAGCAAAGCTTTAGAAGTATGTTGCTGTACTGATTAGGAAAACTAATTGAAAAGTTTTCTAACAAATCCATAACCTATGTACATTTTCCAGCTGCATACTACAGCTCTCGGGGATTGGCAAGGCTGAATCAGTATATTTCTCTGCCAAGACTTGTCTGCAAATTCTTAACCTTTTTTTGTTTGCCAAGAACAAAGAAAAATTGTTGTAAACTTAGCTGCTGTTGTAGCATATGAACAGTCTTTTCTGAAAATGCAAATTAGACAAACAAGAATCATTACATCATTTTCAGTGCACACTTCCATTTGGTTTCTGCTGTGGTATGTATATATTGCTTTCATACCTTCCCTGATATATTTTATAGTGCTTCACCATTTTCAAAGCACTCGAACATCTGAATATTATTTGATCCTTTCTGAGATCCAATGTTTCTAATATAGCTCATGTTTAAAAACATTTGATGCTAAAATTTATATGGTGCATGCATCATACAACAAATGTTTTCATTATCATTGTATGGAAAATGTTTATTGTATCCCCAAATGTAGGTTACACATATTTGGCAGTGTAAGCCATTGTCAATTTTTATTGCCACACAAACTGGATTTAAAATCTTACCAAGTGAATCTGGGTATTTTTTAAAGTGTAAAAGCATCAGTTACTGGATGGTTGTTCAAACCAGTATGTGAGGAATAACCTAGTATTTTGGGCCACATGGGTTACTACTAAAGCTTTGATTTGATACACTGAAAAGTTCCTTGTTAACATATAGGTGACTAATAAACTCATTGTTTCACATAGAACTGAATTTTAATTGTTCAGGTTTTATTCTTTTATGAGGTAAGAGCTATCAGTTATCATTACATATTTATCTAGAAAAGCAATCCATGATTTTGTTGAGCAACTACTATACCCCAGTGATAGACAACGTAGTCTCTAGATGATTGAAAAGAGACTTCAGGGAAAGGAGAAGATGATATTAAAGATCTGTGGTAATAAGAATATATTTGAGTAATTCTATAAGTAGAAGTGGGTAATTTTAGGTCAAAATAAGATCACAAAATCCGGCTGAAACCTGAATTCTTTCCCCATTTGCCTGCCTCCACCTATTTGAGGCGAGGCATGGTCTGCCTGTGTGGTTACGCTGAGCAGCAAGGTGTGGTTGGAATCTAACGTAAATCCTTTGTTCTCTGGACACATTGCCTCCTTCTCTTTTCCTTGAATACAATCAAACCCCTTGTAGGTTTCTCTGCCCGCAGGAATTTTCCCCCGCACTTTTTACTTAGCAAGGTACTACCCATCTTTTAGTTCTCCATTGAAGTTCACTTCCTTGAAAAACTCTTCCTTTGTAATAAAGACTAAGTTTATTTCTCTTGCTTAGCACTTTTATAGTATCCAGGATGTAACTTCCAAATGGTGCATTGGGGTGAGGCTAGAAGAGGGGGTGTTTGATTTCGGTGTCATAATTGCAAGAAAGGTGGACTAAGTGTAAGAAGCAGCATCAAAAGACAAAGAAGGATATGTTAATATTTTCTCAAAGGCTTTTATTTTATTTTAACTTTTCGGTCAAATTGCTTTAGCTGGTTTTGTGCTCCTAATGTGTGTATGTTAACATACATAGTCCTGTGAATTATACAACATTAAAGCTATGACCTTTGTAAAGCTGGAAATTTATTCGGGGAGATAACTAGAGAAAGATGTTCTATCTAAACACAAAAAGGTATAATATAATGAAATGTCAGATCATGTGACGTACATAGGTGTGGCCTGCGGGCTCACTGGAGAGCTAAGGTAACATTTCTTTAACTTGTCCTACTTGTTCCCATAGTACTCGTTTGCGTTAATACACTGAGCGTACAAAAGTGTTTGTAAGATAATTAAAGCAGACATATTAACACACTGCCATGTAAACTGAAGTTGGCTTAAATGTTCTCTAGGAAAGATCAAATCCAGGACAGAGAAATAAAAGAAGAAAACAGGAAATCCCTGGAAATGGGACTCAGGGCCGGGGTAGAAAGTGCATAGTAGAAAGAGCCTTGATGGCAAAACACAGGAAAGATGGAAAGGAAATAAAAGGAGACAGCCAGCACCGGATTAAAATATATATTTTCAAATTTTATAATTTTGTCTTGGGTCAGTGTTAGGTGACAAGTTCTCAGATCCATTCTTTTTTTCAGATCTATTCTTCTCATCCTCTTCATGCTCATTATTTTGATCATTTCATCCTTCCTTGCTATTCAAACAGCGCACAGAAGCAGAGCAGAATGACCCTAATGCCACCCATTGCTAGGCTGCTAGACACCTCTGCCCGGAAAACCTGCCAAGGAAGCTTCCTGGAGGGCCAGAGACCCCGAGCGCCACGCCCCTAAATGTGCAGCACCTGGACGAGCTAGAGGAGGAAATTCTGTTCTTAAGTCCGTAAAGAATCTCACAACATCCAGCTCCAATTGTGTAGTGACAAATTGATCTGTGGAAGAATTAAGAGTCTGAATAGAATGCGGGTTCAGAGTTTCCCATTCGTGCGTGTTAACGCCCACAGAAATGTAACTTGCACAAAGAGTGACAACGTTTGAAGCTGTGAGTTTGGAGACCAGAGACGTCCCCTACGGAGCTGCACAAAGAAGAAGGCATTTCATAACCATCAAACTCTGCTAAGGACTGAGATGTCGGTGGCTGTTACAGTAAAGGTGCAGAGAGAAAAAAAAAATGGAGGCACAGAGTTTCCTTGGCAAGCGATAGAGGGCAGGGGGTGGAGAGGGGAAAGTGTCCCTTAGAAAACAGCATCTGATTTGGTGTGTAAGAAAATTTTTGCACAATAAAGAAATATTAAAAAAAAAAACAGAAGAAAAGTAGATTCTAAAAATATGGTTGACTTCACTGAGAGTTTAGTTATTTTCAAGAGTACTAACTAGTAGACTACTGAATGCAATGTTCCTTATTAAGTAAGTCATAAATAAGCTTCTCATATGAGCCATTTTAATAGTATGGCATTGTAACTGGTGAATAGCATCATAAAATGGTTATTATTATTATAGCAATGCATTGTTTTTCCCTTGATGAGATTCTTTTAGACTTTGACATTTTTCCCAGATATGAGACAGACCTACACTTAAAGACACTTGAATGTTGCCAGATAATGTGGCTATTATTTTAGAGTTAATTTAGGTTTGAGAATTACTAAGCTCCTTGAGATAATTGCAGCACGTTGGAATCTTGTAAAGGAAAGCAGGAGCTGATTGTTTTAAGAACTTCATGTAGCTTTGTAATTTGTAGCTTTTAAGAACTTTGTGTAGTTTGCTCAAAAGACACTTTTACCCAAAAACTCACTAACTTTTAAAATGTACATATCTGATGGATAGCTCTTGCCACGAATTAGAAGTTGATACTCTATTAAGCTAAATGCATCATTTATAAATGATTTTTTTTTGCAGAGAGAAGCATTATATTGTAGAAGCAAATGGCTTCAGATAATATCTATGAAAATCATCATAATGGATTTTATGTGAGATTGGAAACATTTTCAGACTTCGATAGAGATTTATACAAACCAGATTTCTGCTGGGGTATCCTAAGATAAATTTACAATAATGTCACACATGAGTTGAGTTATCTTATTTACTAAATTTTAAATTAAAATATCTGATCTGATGATATAAAGGACATCTAGAATATTCTGTCCAGAGCCCAGGAGACTTCGAAGGCTGAATCAAAACCAAGCCAAACAGAGTAGTTCCACTCAAAGAGATGTGAAATCTGTGATGAATAAGCTTGAACTTTTTGTGATCTTATTTGATCAGAGTAACTTTGTTAGAAGTTCCTCCAAACCTGTATCTTTCTCTGTGTGCTACCAGGATTTCTAGTTTGTTGAAGATATCTAAGCAAAACAGAAACAGGGTAGATTATCACCTATATTTCTCACAGTTTCATGAGAATTCTGTTCTTCTTCTTCATCGTTTTGTGCACACCTGTATGCCACATACCGACACACAACCCTTCCATCATCATCAACTCTAGTCTAAAGAATAAAAACAGAAGTGATGCAATAGGGTATATAATAGAGGGAGCTAGAGCCCTGTTTACCACTCAGTGCTATGGTGATCTTGGACAATGTAGCTCCAGTTCTTCACCTGTAAAATGGGGAGGGTTATTGTGAGATGGAAAAGACTAATATACATGTAAAGCTCTGATCAAAGTGCTCACAATATAGTAAATGGCAACAAATAGCATCTATTCTTATTATTGAGTCATATGGAAATACAGTGAAAATATTACAGGCTATACCTGTATGACAATAAATGCATAAGGACATAGGATATGTTTTTGAGTTATTTGTTTTGTGTATATAACCCTATTTTTTTCAAAATGAGAGAATCTGAATTATTGATTTTGCATGTATTTTGGATCAATTAGAGATAGATTTATTGTATTCTGGCTTTTTACTGCTAATTTCCTGATATTTAATTTTGTAGATGCAGAAGTTACAGTATTGAAATGGAAAAGTGTTATTCATGGTCATGGAACAAGCCCATGATGGAACAATACAAGAATGCTAACCAAATCAATGAATATTTCTCTGTTGCCCCCATGGAAAAAATTAAGACAGGTGGTAATATAAAGTATCTACCTAAGATAATAAATTGGGAAATAAAAATTAAAGACAGAAAGATATACTAATATTCATTTTTGCAAGAGAAATAATAAAACGTTATTGTTAAAACAATTTTAATATTATAAATTAATGACCTCAGAATCAGGTTTTAAAGAGAAAGATGAAAACAACAACAATGATAGATTCAGAGATTTAAATTGAGTGGAAGCATTTTAGGAGGAAGAGCATTTTGGCTAGTCTTAAAGAAACAGGAAAATAAGTGGATTCCAGTATTGTTTCTAAAGAAGATGTGCACTGGCTCCTTTAAGCCCCCTCAATTAAAACTGATACTGGATGTGCCTAACTAACTAGGAAAACTTCTATTTTCCTCCTCATTTTACTTGCTCTTCTGTGTAAATATAGAGAGCTGTTAATAAATACATGACAGTTGGAAAGAGATTTCCTGAAATAAGTACCAGATGAGTGTACTGTTTGCTTGAATTACGTTCAGAAGGTTCACTTTTTTAGTGACAGATCCGGAGGTTCATCTCCACTGTGAGTATTTCCCACGCGACAGGAGCCTACTCCATTTCGGAGAAAGAATCAGTCGCTTGACCCAATGCAGCAGAAGTGTGTCCAGCTTTGCCAGACCTCAGCCCCTAATACCAAAGAGCTATGCTATTTTGACCAATGCCCTCCTTTAATGCCCTTTATTTAAAAAGAACGTCTCCTGGGTCCCCATCACTGGGTTAAGCTCTGTGCTGTGAGTCTCCGCAAACGCTGCTCCTTTAATCATTACATTAATTGGTCTCTTTGTAACTCCCCACAGCCCTGTTTCCGCAAGTCTCCTATCTTACTCTCTCCTATCTTGCTCCTATCTTACTCGCTTTGAGCAAATGACTATCTCATTCTCGACTGAAGAGGCCTCACCTTCACGTGCCTCGCCTTCCCGCATCTTGTCCTCACTGCCTCCGATTTTCTCTGCCGAATCAGTGATCCCCATTTATGCTTTTGTGGCAAGAGGAAATGTTAGCACTCTCTCTGCCTGCCCTGCTCTCCACCCTGTCGCTTCGGCCTTCTGTCAGGACCTTGATTCAACTTGTATCTCTTCTGCAGCCCCAATTTTTCCATTTGTTGTTTTCTCACCTTCCACTGGACTCAGACACATCCTTAGGGTTTCCTAATTCTGAAAAGCAAACAAATGAACCCGAGTCCTTTCCCCAAACCTAATATGTCCTTGAATTGCCACCCAACTGGTATATTTTTGTTGTTAAATTACTCAGAGAAGTAACCCCCATCAGAATTTTCAACGCACACATTGAATATTTGGGAAATCTTCAGTCGTGAGACTCTTCAGAAAGTCCCTTTTGCAACTATCCATCTGTTTGATGCCAGATTTTTCTGCATATTCTTCAACCAAAACAACGTTTTCCAACAGATTGAATGCAGAAGCAGATAATGAGAATCTGGCTGTCTTCTATTAAGCTAGACATTAAAAGAGACTTACAAAAATGTAAACCAATGCTCGCTTCTCACTAAAACCATTTTTGTTTGGGAAAATATAGCTGTTTGTCATGAAACTGTGTTATTTATGTTAACAGATCGTGGACTTAGTATTGTTATTTTAAAATGAATTAGTAAATTAAAAAATGTCTTACTTGCTTAGGTTTAATTTCTAGTAGGCAAAATAGTGGTAAAGATGGCCCACAAAATCAAGAGCTTCCTGGGCTTCCTGGGCTTCCTGGGTAATTTTAAGAATGAAAAGGAGTTTTGAGGTTAAAAGGGTTGAGACGAGTTAGGTCTACATTCATGATTCCTTTCCCCCGATTGTAAAATTGGCCCCATCAGCATCCCTACATCAGGTTTCTCAAAGATTTCGATGTTAAATACATTTCCCTGGGTTTTTATTCTACCTGGTTTCTCAGTAATGGTTAGCAGTGTTGAATTCCCTTTTTCTTCATTTTTTTCCCTTCTACAACAGCAAAAAAAACTCCTTATTTTTCTGATTACCTTCTTTCTCCTTCTTCATTCCTATTCCCTGGAATATTTTTCTTCTCAGTTGTTTCTACACGATTATCCTTAAAGATATTTTTTCTATCTCTTTTCCTAATTTTTTCTAGGTCTGGAAATCTTTCTCAGGGTGAAACAAAATGCATTGCAAATGTCAGCTGAATATTTATCTCTGTGCCAATGGGTTCACAACTACATTTCATAGCTTTCCCTCTAATAGTTGTTCTGACTAATTTCATGACTACTCTTATTCTAGAAGCTCGATTCTCTTAGCCAAAGTTAAGTTTTTTGTACTTTTCCCACCACACCACATGCACGTGTCTTATTTTTCTTCTGTGTTTCTCTCACTCATTCCTTGACAGTGAATGCTTAGAAGCTTATGTCACAAATCCAGGGTATTACAATAGCCACTTACTAATTGTCTTCATCTTCCACCCCCATAGACTTTGACTTGCCCGGTTTACCCTACATTGCCCATCAGATTTACCATTGAAGTCATTGGTTCTCAACTTTTATTTTCAACCATGAAAAGCTTTTTTCACCATAAAAATTTAACCCTAATATTTAGCTAGCTGGGCTGTGCAGATGGATTGACCACTGAACACTTGAGTGAAGAAATGGTTGAAGTTTCTTCTAGGCTCTTGTTGTTTCTATACAAAGAAAAGTAGTCACAGAGATGGGCAGGGGAGAGACTCTTTTCCTGGCTGCCTTTTCCTCCCCCCAGGCTTTTGCCATCGGCCAGTCAATTTTTCTAGACAGGACTACCTTTAGCTTAAGCATGGTGTGTGTGTGTGTGTGTGTGTATGTGTGTGTGTGTGTGTAAAAGAGAGAGAGACTGCCAACTTTCTAAGAACTGGGAAGAGATAGGAAGATAGAAGTCACATAGAAGCCATTATCATTCAAATTAGATTTCACTTAATTCTCCTATTTTCAGTCTGAGAACATACATTTACACTCACTCATCTTGCCTCAAAATCGCTCTGCTTTAAATTCTTCAGAGAATAAACCTCCTGTCCCCTGAAGGGAAGGTTTAGTCATCTGCTTTTGATGTGTTGGAGTGATCCTTGTATCCATGTTTTACTCATACTTTCATGTATTTAACCCTTGTTTTCAGCACCGCCTCCTCTTTCTCCATAGCTTTCTGTGTACCTGGAGCTTCCAAATCTTGAGCTTTCTATAGTTCTTTAACCAGAATCAACGTTTTACTTGTCAGTCTCCTTATTTGTAGAAACATAAGTCTCAGCTTTTATGGGTTTACTAAGTTAGTTATTACAAATCCTCACCTCCCCATCTCACAAAAACTTGAATATATCTCATCTACTGTTTATTTTCTGGGGGGAGGGGCAGTTCTTATCTTTTGGGTTAATACCCATTTATTTTCTTTCTTAACCTCATTTTAGTGATATTTGCGAGAGGTGTAATAGTTATCTATTACTGTTACACATTACCACAGGTTCAGCAGATTAAAACAACACATATTAATTATTTGGAGTTCTTGAGGGTCAGGAATGTGGGCATAGCTTAGTGGCGGGTGGCCTTCAGGGCCTCTCACTAGGTTCTTGCCAGGGCTGGGGTCTCATATGAAGGCTCCAAGGAAGAAGCATCCATGTCCATGCCCGTGTAATAATCAGAAGTTTCAGTTTCTTATGAGCTGTTGGACTGAGAGCCTCTGTTCCTTGGTGACTGTTGGCCAGAAGTCACCCTCAGTCCTTTGCCACATGGTCCTCTCCACATGGCAGCATGGTTCTTCAAAGCCAGCAATGGAGAGAGTCAGCTGGGGAGATGGAAGTCACTATTTTATGTAACCTAATCACAGAGGTGACAACACTTTTGCCACATTGTATTGGTTAGAACCAAAACACTCAAGGGCATTATAGAGGTGTAGAGACAAGGAGCTGGATTCCGGGCTGTCTTTGAGTCTTAAAGTCTGCCTGGAACAGAGTGGTAATAAACAAGTGTTCAACTGGAAATTTCCATTCTCTCTTGCTTCCCTCAAGCTTACGTTCCCATCATGCCAAGAAAATTGCTCTTACCAAGGTCAACAGTGACTTCCATCTTGCAAAATCCAATGAACTATTCCAGGAACTTCATTATACTTTAATAATTAGCAGCAATTGACTTACTTTCTTCTTAAAACATTTGCTCCCTTTGGATTTTGGGTATCTCACCTCCCTATTGTCCCCTCCACCCGTCGCCTCTGTGTCTCAGATTCCTTTGCTTATGTGTCTTCTTTTCTCCCTGAACTCTATGTGTTGGAGGGCCGCAGGGCTCCTTCCATTTTAGCCCTCTACTCATTTGTAATTACATATTTTACTTAGTCTTATAACTTTAAATTCCATCCATGTATCTCAAAATTATATCACTAGCTTCAACCTTCCTCCTGAGCTCCAGATAGAACCCAGCTGGCATCTGTACTTGGACTCATAAATCTCAAACATAACAACTTAATGTAAAATCCTTGATTTCCTTATCTTCCCCTGCCACCCACTGTCACTCTGCCCAAAATGCTTCCTATTTCTATAAATGGGAACTAGTTGTTACCCATTTATTGCTCAGGTGAAAATCTAATAGTTTTTCTTTACTTTTCTTCTTTTCTTTACACTACACACACAATTCTCACTCAGCGTATATTGCCAACTCTGCCTTTAGAATATATTCATAATATAATCACATTTACTCAGTTCTGCTATCATTCAGTCTTGGTCACCATTGTCACTCCAATGGATAATTATAATTCACTTTTAACTAGTCTTCCTACTTCACTCTTTCTTCCTACAATCTATTCTCCATATAGTAGAGTAGTCTTTAAAAAAATAAATTCAATCATGTCACTCTCCTTCATAAAATTCTCTGATAACTTCACACACACTCACTTCTTCAATTCAAACTTCTTACCATGGCGTTCAAGATCCGTAAGATCTGACTCTGCTTTTCTCTCTTTTCTGTCCTCTTCTTCTATGATCGTCCCTTTGTTCCTTCCACTCTAGCCTCATTGGCACATGCCCTCTCTCAAAGCAAGCTTGTTCCCGCCTCAGGACATTTAGATCTTCTGCACTTCCTACTTGTGTTGCTTAGCCTTCCAATCGCCATATGACACTCCTTCAGGGAAGCCTTCCTGACCACTCTGTGTAAATTGGCCATCCATCCATTATTCAGCATGTTTTCATTGCTTTATTTTCCACTTATGACCAGTTGGAAGTATTGTCTGTGGTTGTGCTTTTAGATTAGCTTTTATTGCCTGAGTATAAGCTTTATGAGTGTAATGCTTTGTTTCATTTATCAATGTGTCTCTGTAATCCAGAACAAAGCATGGTATACAGGAGGCATGGAGTTAAATGTTGAGTATGTAAACTAATTATTGGAGAGGATTGACGTATGAGATCAGCGTTCTCAAGCAACCTTAAAGGCAGGGGAGGAATCCAGTTTATTATATAGCGCGACTGTACGTATATATATATGTATATTTGTGTGTGTGTGTGTGTATATATGTGATAGAAGTTGATCTTTTCTTTTTTTATTGTTGTTCAAGTACAGTTGTCTCCATTAAAAGTTGATTTTAAAATATATATGTGTATGTATACTATATGTGTCAGAAGGATAAGCATATGTGTGTATATGTATATGTACAATATAGAAGTTGGTTTTTATTAAAAAACAGAATTAGAAACTCTACTCATGGGTTGTCATGTAGTTTGTTTTTATGTTCTTGCTCTTTTTTAGAATAATTCTCCTTCCTCCTGCCAGTGAATAGGTGATAGAGGAGCTGTAATATCTCATAGTTTTAATTCCCCACACAACTGGTCCCTGTATAATATTCACTGAAGTCTTTATTGTGGAGAATTGAGTGGCTCATTCCAATCCTGGCCTCAATTTATAATCTGAATAAAAATATGGAGGCAAACTAGTCCACTAAATAATGGACTGATGCTCAGGTGTGACAGCTATAGCTTTATAGTGTAGTCCAGAGCATATGTTTTCAAACACCATTTTCAATGATAAATTAAGATGTTTAGTTTCTAGACTGAAAATGACTTTGATAATCATGTAGTTGGATTTAAGTATGTTTTCAGGTCTCTACATTAAAATTGATTTACATTCCCATTTTTCTTTTCTCTTTCTCCATAGTTTTATCCTCATTCTTCATATGAAGCCTTTTGGTAACAAGATCCACCAATAGGTCTTTTGTAAAGTCATTTGAGTACAAGTTAAGCAGTTTCTTCTAGTGAGTAATGGTTTTCATATCCCCCCAAAAAACTGTCTATTTAGTAGCAACTGGGTTTTAGAGGCTTAAAAGTTGTGTTTGAGAAATGCTGTCTATGATTTAGTGGAAATGAGAAAACCAGGAAAGTACTGACCATGAAATTCTATTAAAATTTTTGAAAAGCAAATCAAGGAAAAGGGAGAAAAAAAAGAAATAAATGGAGAATGCCCTATAATCTACTGAAAGATTAAGAAGAATTAAATCCCAGTCACTTATAAGTATTTCCAAGGAAACCACTCCCTTCTGACCATTTATATGTTTCTACTTTTTTTCCTAAAAAGGAATTATATATTAATTATTTTTCTCTAAAAGCAGAGATTGTTCTGATAATATAATCAAGAAAAGCAAAGTTCTTTACTGTTTTAGTGGCAAATATTTTCAGTCAAAGTTACAAAAGAGGAATCTATAAGAGGGAAACTATGCAAGTGGAATTAAAAATCCATTTTCAAAGGTTGCTGTGGCAGTATAAAATGATACTGTGTTCTCAAATACCTAAGAACTGCTGAAGCATTCTAATGGTTTTAATACAATTTAGGGTGTTGTATAGAGACAGTCTTGGGTATCATTTTAAGGTACAAAACTTTTAAATTATCATAATAAAGTAAAGAATAACATTGACTTCATGGAGATATTGTGAAGGTCAAATGACAGAACAACACTTAACTAAATGGCTGGTATACAAGTCGATGCTAACTAAGCCAAAAACAAAGAAAATTCCCAAAAGAAAAATATGATCACATTGATAATAATTTATAGACCAATATAAACAAGTTTGAGAGTGAACAAATGTGCCAATAGTAATTATACCTGGACCACAGGTATATATCAGAATGGTCCAGGGCATTCTAAAATGTGTGGTTTCTCTATCAATAATCAATTATCATAGCAAGCAATAAACATTCTCTTTTTGGAGATCACATATGCCCAAGAAAGCAGAACCTTGACTCAACAGTCTACCAGTAACTCACCCAAATATTCAAATTATATTTATTAGGACTATAACATAGGAAGTCTACCCAGAAAGGTATCCAACCATGAAATATGAAAAATAGAGACATTTATTGAAGAAGATACAAGAAACATTGACAATGTTTGTCATATTGTCAAATATTGACAATATGTTTGTCACAATAATGCCTCAGTCCCCTTCAAAATGGGCACCTTGGAACCTCACACAGTTCTCCCAGTCGCCATCAGCTGCCCCCATCACATGTTCCTGAATCTCACCAACAGTCTGAAATCTCTTCCCTTTCAAAGGTGATTTTAGTTTTTGGAAAAGCCACAAGTCGCAGGACACCAAATCTAGGCTGTAGTGGGGCGGAGTCACCTGGCTGATTTGATGTTTCTACAAAAAGCTCTGCAGGAGATGTAATGGAAGAGGGGGCACATTGTTGTGATGAAGCCGCCAATCACCAGTTGTTCATAGCTGTGGCCTTCTGAATCATCTTAATGGTTTCTGCAGAGGAACTTTCAAGCTGAATGCAAAATTTGATGCAGATTCATTGCTCTACTCACTCAGTCACTTTGAATGTGACATCCAAAAAGTACACATGTTCACTCAATGGCGTCTACCACCCCCACTGACAGAGGACAGTGTAATTACCATTGTTCATGCATGTGCATCCCAGTCCACTCTTCTTGGCTGCCAGGTTATACCGATGTTGCGCGAACTGTTCTCGTTATATTAACCATGGCTGTACTTTTTGGGGACAAACTTTGAGTCGGAGCTTACATTTATCAAAGTAAACATAACCAAAGATTCTTCACATTTGTCTACAAACTAACTTGGCTTATATCTACTTTTCTTTTAAATCAGAAAGTTTCCCAAAGTTTTACTCTCATTTGATTGATGCTAAAATGAGTTTCACATTTTTTTAAGTTTGCTCTTTTTTCCTTCAAAAATATCCTTGCAGTTAATGTGCTGTTCTTTCAAAGTGACCATGAATTCTTATCAGAAATGAAAATGATGCTTAATGAAAACAAAAGAGGTTTTCATTTCAAATGCAATTAAACCAACTTGGAGAAATAGGTTTTTCTAACTAAAGTGAAAACAGCTATGTTTGTCAAACTCTTAATTGCATTAGAATTTCTCTTATAAAAACATTTGTTTTAAGATATATTGTTTCTAAATTATAATTGATATTGTAGATAATGCTATTTTTATTACAACTTCTTTCAATCAGTTATTTCTTTAGAGAACCCTTATACTTATAACTTGGTCATTATTAATAGAAATTTTATGGAGAATTATTTTTAAAGACTTGTGTGTGTAAGGTCTTCCCCCAGATTTCATCTCAGAATGAAATACAATTTTTTCATAATCATGCTGAATTTTTAAAATTTCTTAAGAAGAAAATGATTTCTATATAAATTTAATATTTTTACTAAAATGTAATAATTGTAGGTAATTTCCATAGTCTAGAAAAAAATTTATGTAAGTTACTAGTTTTTTTTTTCATTTCATTTGTATGTTTTGGCATAAGATACATATACGTAATGTCTTGGTTTACTACATGTTGACGTGACTGGGTAATGTTTTTCTAAAGCCTTAAAAAACAATGAAAAGACTGTTTCCAGTTCCACACTTAATAGTTTTCTTATCTTCCATAGTTTCAGTTCATAACATTGGGAGCAATAGCAAATGTTTTCTCGTATATTTATAAATGCATATATACAAACATAGGAGAAATGCGCAACCCCCTATGATAATAGCATTTGAAGACGTCATTACCAATGTCAACAACAACAAAACATATTACCACTCTTAAGAGCTTAACCTGGAATGTATAATACTAGACTCTTCAGTTTGGAAACAGCATGTAAACAACATGTAATATGTGAAACTCTAGAAATTTAGTTGGTTATAAAAGTGATTTGGATTAGTTGTGTAGCTATAAAAGACCTCTATATTTTAATTTTAGGCTATGTCTGCCTTGTGAACTGGCTAAACATTTTGACTAGATTAATTGATTTTAGCCGGTTTAACTCAAATAATTAAGTGAACTGTGTTATTTTCCTCCTTTGAAATAATTATAGAACACTATTTTAGAATCATCTAAAAGCTGATACAATTGCTTTTATTAATAATGTTTTATTACTATCGAAATTTTATGTAATTCTATCCTAAAATAACTGTCTTAAAAATCATATAGCAGTTTTAAAGAGAAAATATTAGGATGTTTCAAAATTGAACACTAGTAATTAACTAAATTTCTTAGAAAATAAACACATTTATTATCAAATATTTTCAACATACCTAACAGGTGAAAAGCACTCTATTCAGTACTATGAATATATAATTCCAGTAACACAGAGTCTACCTTCAAATAACTTAGCACCTATTTATGTATAAATAAATGCATTCATCATCAGAAAGACAGAGCTTTGATCAGTGACACAGGAGCAATGTAATCAGGCGTGGTCCTTGTTTTCTAGAATTTGCAATGTTGGGACGAAAGATTAGGCCAAAGAGTAATATTAAAAATATTAATTACTTTTTTTTTACTGTGGACCATTTTAAAGAAATGTATGCAAATAGATCTGCATTTTTGGCAGTGCTAGTCATGGTGTTAATGAGCAAACACATGTGATACTCCTGACCACAGAAAGAAGCAACTGTCTTTCCCAGCCTGTGCTCCTCACCAGAAGCTCTTGGAGGAGCTCTGTAAACCTGTGTGCTCAAAGCATGGCGAGGTGGGCTTGGGCGGGCAGGAAGGGTGGTCAGTCATTCAGGGTTGATCATGTGACCACCATGACTTGAAAAGTTAAAAGAATAACTAACTGCTTACTCAAATGTCAATCTAGCAAACTCTATTCAATGTGACTGCATTTTACTATATTCCTCAAAATATATTTAGTCTCCTTCAAACAGAAGTGATGTTGGTGGTGTTTTATAAAAAACAGAAAAGTGCTAAAGAAAAATTAGTTGCTGGCCTTGGAAGGGACTCCTGCCACTGTGGAGCTCTGAACAGGGCAAATGCGATTGAAGACATACAAATATAATTGACTGTTACCTCCCTCATCACAGCATGCAGGAGCTGAAACATTTAGGGGATCGTTCATGGGGACACTTATTGACAATCTGAGGCTCTGTCTACAGAAACATTGATGTCTGATTGCACAAACAATTTCATCTATATACTTGTACAGACCAAGGTGGGTAGTTCAGACCTCCTGTTCCCATATTTCCTTCAGAACTGGTGCTCAGCTTATCAGATCAGGCTCACTGTATTCTTTTTTTTATTTAGTTATTTTTCAAGTACAGTTTTTTGTCTATTTCTCCCATCCCAGCCTCCCCCACCCCGTGCTCCCCCCCCCCCCTCCCATTTTCTCCCCCCCCCCCCCCAGTCCTCATCCCTGTGTATTTCATACTTGTTCCTCCTAATCCCTCCCCTTTTTTCCCCTTAAATTCCCTTCCCTCTCACCTCTGGTCACTGTCCCCTCGTTCTCTATTTCAGTGTCTTTGTTTTTTTTTCTGCTTGCTTGTTTGTTTTGTTGTTTAGCTTCCTGTTAAAGGTGAGATCATATGGTATTTGTCTTTCAACACCTGGCCTATTTCACTCAGCATAATGCTTTCCAGTTCCATCCATGTTGTTGCAAAGGGTAGTAGCTCCTTCTTTCTCTCCGCTGCATAGAATTCCATTGTGTATATGTACCACAATTTTTTGATCCATTTATTTACTGAAGGACACCTAGGTTGCTTCCAACTCTTGGCTATTGTAAATTGTGCTGCCATGCATCACTGTATTCTTTTATTAGCCATTTGACTTTGCTTATGTAGATAGTCTGTAGGGTGAGTTTAAAGCACATTATATTACTGAACATTCTGAGATTGTTCCAGGATTCAAAAATGTTAGATGATTTTGGTTTCTTGGAATCAATTAATGCCTATCACCACTTTCTTTGAGAAAATATATATTTGAGCCTATGTGACCCTAGGTAAGTGTCTTATGTTTTAATGGGTTTGGGGAAAAGAAATAAATTCATCTGGTCACACAAAGAACTTTTCTAAACAGCACAGCTATAATTTCATTCCAGCTGATGCTGTGGACTTGAAATGTTTTATTCTGCTTTTCTGTTTTCTAAAGAAGTTTCCATTTGGGTGATTTGTACAGATCAGCAGGTAAATACTTAGGTACTAGAGCAAAACAACCCAAACACATCTTTTATCCATGTCAAGGTTTCTGCTGCTTCAGGACCCTGGGCCTTCCTTTGGAACATGTACACAATTCCCGAAGTTTGGATTCCCAAAGGAATCCTTGGACTGATGCACAGGGTGGGGCAAAAGCAGGTTTACAATTTCTTGTATGGAGAATAATACAATAATTAATAAATAATACTATGAGAATAAACTCTGCATTTCATGTATTTACAACTGTAAACCTACTTTAGACACACCCTGTATTTTTCAGTTAACTTGTTATTATCTGTATAAAAAGATTTTTTTTGTCTACCATGAATGTACATCAGAGTTGCTATAGCATTCATCCCCATGGTGGGTACTTTATCTTACTGGTTATTTTGGCAGAAAACATATACCCAAATCTTCTGTGAAGAATAAAAACAAACCTCTATCCTCCAAATATAGAAAAAGTCACAACTGTCCAGGTTCTCACTGGACCTGTGGGCAAGGCTCATAAACTGCCTTGCAGCCCATTTTATGTCTGTGAGTCAGGCTGAAGCTCAGACAAAGGGCTGGAGACAGCTGGTGTACAAATAGAAGAGCCAGGATTCCTGAGCTGGATTTGATCTTCTGCTATCTGTGAAATTTTCTTAATTACCTCTCCGTGGGCCTCATTTTATCCTTTCAAAAAAATTGAGTTTTATAATCTAATGATGTAAGATATAAAGAGGATGTTTAGAGCCTAAAAAGTGCCTTGGAGGCTTCGTGTCCTTTATTTATCTTTTTCATTTAACAGACGAGGAAAGTAAAAGCTAGGAAAGTTCAGTGACGCCCCTCATGCACAGAGCTGGGAAATAGCAGAACTGGGAGTCACTGTAGGTTCCAAAATTTCCATTTGTCATTTCTCTTCTATCTGCTGGAAGTACTGTATCACTTAAAATATCTTTATAAATGCATTAGTTTACCACTGCTGCATAACAGGTTACCCCAATTTTAGCATCCCCAAATAACACTTATTTATTAGCTCTCAGTTCTGTTGGTTGAAGTCTGGGCCTGGCCTAACTGGGTCCTCTGCTTAAGGTCTTATGAGACTGAAATCAAATAGTTGAACAGGTTGTGTTCTAATCCAGAGCACAGGTCTTTTTCCAGGCTTATTCAGGTCTTTGGCAGGATTCATTTCCTCGTGGTTGTAGGACAGATGTCCCTTGTTCTCTTGCTAGAAGATGCCCTTGTCCTTAGACATGTAACTCTCACTAGATGACAGCTGCTTCTTCAAAGCCAACAGGATGATTTTTTACTTTATAAAAAAAACCCAGCCCCCTTAAAAAGGACTCCCCTTTTTTGGTCAGATTTACCCAATATAATCTCCCTCTGAATTACCAAGTCAAATTGATTGATAGCATAATCACAGAAGTGGCATTCCATAATATACATAGTTCCCACCATACTCAAGTGGAAAGGATCATAGTCATGTACCAGAAACAGAAATCTTATGATTAGAATTAGAATTTTGTTTACCAAATTGGTAATATTCTAGCCAGTCAAATACTAGTTTTCTTTTTTTACCTCCTTCGCCCTCTGCTGCTTCCCCACTGGGGCAGTTGACTCATCTGTACCACAGAAAACCCAGAAAGGGTTGAAGAGAGGAGTTGAACTAGGAGCAGTGTGGTGAGAGCTTCAACCCCATAAAAATGTGATATTTATGTTTTTATTTATTCGTTGTATGCTCAGCCAGGAATAATTCAGTATTACCTATTCAGGAATTACTGACTATATTAAAAATTACCCTTTTCTTTTTGCATAAAGCTCCCCTTAGTAAAGTTGGCTTAAAATTAGAGATTTGGGGGAAACCTGGGCTGGGTTGGTTGGGAACAGCAATGACTAGAAGTCTGGGGACAGTGGAAACCAAAAGAGGTGCCATTTTCCTAGTGTATACTGTAAGCTGGACACTTCACTCACATGAGCCCATTTCATCCTCACAACAGTGACATTACAATAGGTATTATAATCTCTACTATTTAATCCTCATCCTTACCTGAAGACATGCTCATTGATTCTAGAGACAGGGTCAGGGAGGGAGAGAGAGGGAAATACCAAAGCAAGAAAGAAACATCAGCCATGGCCTCTTGAATGCTCCCAACCCCCCATGTGCCCTGATCTCCTTCCAACCCCCGCCCCCAGCTCCCCACACTCTCCAGTCAGGAACCTAACCTGCAACCAAGGCATGGGCTCTGACTGGCAATCGAACCCGCAATCTTTTTGGTTTATGAGTTGATGCTGTAACCAATTGAGCCACACCCACAAGGGCAAGGACAGTCTCTCTTTATCAAGCCTTCATCCAGACCCGAGGCAGAGACTGACCTTGGGAGAATCTCGGGGCAGCGTGATGGGGGAGAAGCAGACAGGGCTGCGGAGTGACAAGCACCCTCTGAGAGGAAGGCCATTTTAAGTCATGAAAGAATATCAACTACATAAAGGAACTCTATTTCTCTCTCCCAGAGTTACAATTAAATATTTCAGAAGTCAACTTGAGGGCTATACATAAAGTCATTTCTCTTTTATAGAGGAATTTACAAATAAGGGATTAGTTAAATTTTAAATTACCTCATTATGATGATTAATGAGTAACAAGTGTTGATATTATTTTTTTTAATATGGGGAAATAAGCATAGAGTATGTAAACAAGGGCTAAAGCGGATTTACGTACATAAAAATGTAGTGACAGAAATCGAGGAGCTTTGTTCTTGAATCCTGCGAACTGTAACTTTGGTTGAACAAATCAATTAAGATATAGCTCGCACAGCTGCAGAGCTTGGAAACATTGCAGCCGCTTTGTGGAAGTCCAGTTTGTGTTGGAGTAAAAAGTTAAATTTGGAGAGATTTCAAAACCCTTCAGCGGCTGCTCAATCACTGTGAAGCTGAATTAACTGTAAATTGTGAGTTCTTTGAATACACTTAGAGGCTCTTTGCATATACATAAGCTCAGTATGTACTTTAAAGAGCGACAGGGATGATTCCTGAGGTGACATCCCTGCTTAGCAGAGAGACAGACACCAAAAGAAATAACAAAAATAATGTAGGTGCTAAACTGAAGACACATACAGGGAAGGTGCGTGTGCAGCAGCAATTGGCTCTGTTCAGGAGCATCTGGAAGAACATAAGAGGTGAATTTTGAGATGAGTCTGAAAGGAAGAGTAGACATCGACAAGGTAGAAAATGGGAAGGGTATTCTAGGTACGGGGGAACACAGAGTCAAAGGCACAGAAGTAAGAAAAGATGTACTTGGGTGTGACCAGAACACACTGACCGCACAGAAGATAGAAAAGAGGTTGAATATTTCTGCAGCACTTAGATAGGGAAGGATCTGGCTACCCTCTAGAGAGAAGTTTCAACTTTATAGCAGCAGAAATGCACTGAAGATATTAAGCCAAGAACGAGAAGATAATAGCCATACTATTCAAGATGAACTGCGGTGGCAGGAAGGAGGGTGGCTGGGCGTGAGGAGTGAAAGTGAAGTAGTGAGATAGAACTTACAAAAGGCCAAAGAATGACAGAGGACCCAGATTGGGGAGAAGTGAAGGAGGTGGGAGGTGAGTTTAAAACCTGCTTCAGAGGGGCATGCACTGTACTGGGGACACCTAATGGCTGGAATAAGGGGGGAGAGGAAGGCGTGTGGAGAAAAATACAGGAGGATGCCTACTCCCTGATCTTGAGCTATGGTATTTATTATGGATGGATGCATGCATTATTTTGCAGGGAAGGAAGGATGGGAACTAATAAACTATCTTTCGGAAATGTTCCATTTGAAGTAGTTGGAAACAGAGGCTTATAGTTCAGAAAACTAGTATGCACACACATTACTGAGTTATCAACATTTGAGGTAGGAGCCGTGAATGACATTTTTATAGGATTACCATGTACTTAACAGTTTTAAATATTAGGCCGTGAGCCAGTATTTAAGGAACAGGTAGGAAAAAATAAATTAGGAAAAACAGAGAAAATTCTGCCACTGAGTTATTACTATGAATTCCAGGGGAAGGTTTCAAGATGACGTGTGCATCTGCGTGCTCTAGGCACAAGGGACAAGAGGCACACATGTCCTCTGACAGCTGGGAAGGCATGGGTGCGTTTCGAGTGGTTTCATTAGATTTGTGGTGAGCAGAGGAAGGAGAGAGATTCCTTGAGCTGATGAACAAGAAAAACTGAGAGTGTTTGTTTGCAAAAGGAAAGGAGGGTCAAAAGAAAGGTTTCTGTTATGGTTCCTTTGTTGGAAAGGGGAAAGATCATGTTCACGGAGAAAACTGGGTAACTGGGGTGACCTGCCATTAGGGGCTGGCAGGGCGGATATGGAAGCAGGAGGAGGGAAAGAATCAGTAATACTTTAATGAAAGTTTTTGTAGGTAAGAGGGAAAAAAGCAAATTGTAAGAGAAAAAATGAGCTGAGAACATTGGTGTGAAGTTCTTTACACTCCCCCTTTGAGATAGGACGATATAGCTTCAGTACCCAAAGTAAACACATACTGATACAAATTCTAGGCTATTGCTAGCACTCTGGGGGTTGGTTATTATCATGGGAGTAGAAGGGATAGTGGATTTCTACCTCATTCTGTTATACTCGCTTGTGGAAAGAACAACAGAGAGAGATCCTTCAATTCCGAAGCAAGATAAATGACACCTAAGTATAAATGACTTTGTTTTTGTGCTTACAACATCAGGGCTGGCTTTCGTCTCAAAGACTGGAGTCTCAGTAAAAGTGACTGACTTTTTGGTCCCTGCCTACGTCTACTTCATGGTATCTCACAGATTGCTGTCCACTCAAGGACCAAAAAAGATCACTCGCAATGCCAACCAGGCATCTTTTAGACACTCAGTTACGTATCTGGGCCCAGGATCACCCTCCAGAATTTCTCTAGGCCCCAAAGAATCCTACGTGAACAGGGTCCTAGACAAGCCCAGAGCTCCCTGTACCATTTAAATTAGGTGGTTTCCAAGCTGCACCTATGGGAGAGAGTTGGAACAAATCCAATCTTTATGATTAAGCAGAAAGGACAACATTTTCATAAGGCTGTAATATTCTGCATGGTTGGTCTTCAGTTATTTTTTGGACAGTCATTTGGTTTCTGTCAAGTTAGCTAATTGTTCTGCTAAATTATCTTTAAAGGATGACTTGCCTTCTTGAGTTGTTAATACATGTGAAATTCCCCAAATGAACGAGAACTGAACAACATATATTCAATGTACACATACAAAAAAGTCCCAAACATATCTATAGTGTGTTGAAATTTGGTCTGTTGTGAAGGAACTTAAATTCTAGGCCCAAGTCCAGGGGCGGAGATGGTTGTAACATTCCACTGAGAACTTCACTCTTGGCTCTCAACTTAAAACTAAAAATCCCTCTTCAAGTCAGTTATATGAAGTATTGGGCTCTAACATGAGGAGGAACTGAAAATAAAAGGGGAGTGTATTCATAAAGTTTCAGTAAGGAAGTTCAAAGGAATGATGTGGGAAGGAAGAAAAAAGAATAATTGTGGTGTTATTACATGCCTGGGCCAGATACAGAATGTCATGGGTTAGTGCTTCATTCCATACAGCCCAGTTATCATGATGACATTATGAAGTAATTTCCTATATGCTATAATCTGGAAATGCTTTCTACCAGGTGTCTCTTATGAGACATACAAAAGAAAAGAGTTAATATGTTAAATTACCCTTACTGTTCAAATATTTGAAGTACTAATTCATCACTCATGACATTAAATTTGTATTTTTAACATCACTACACATTTAAGAGGGGTGAATCTTTTCACAATAATGAATAAAGTGCCTCTTGAAAGGGAAGATGTTAACCTTGGAGCAGATCTTGTGGGATGATGCTTAACAGTCATGGAAGCATCTGAATCTCTTGGCTGGATATTCGATGTTCACAGAATCCAAACCCCAACTACGTATGGAGAAGTCCCTTTGTCTTTGCTGTGTGGTTAGGGATGGCGAGAAGGGCTCAGAATGTTAGAGGAATTAAAGCTGAGCTCTAAGCGTGTTCGAGGATGGTTACTAGGTGCAGCTTGCTGAAATGACGTGGACCTACCACTAGTCTGTAAAGAAGTAAATAATTGTATGGGGAGAGGAACCCTGTACTGTGCCCACACGAAAAAGGGGTTTTGAATAGCAGTATGTTTGCAAGTTTCCATCCTTCATAATTTTTTCAGAACACCCATGAAAAACCCAGCTGTTCTATGGATCTTGTCGACATGTCACAGGGACCCAAGAGAAGAAATGCAGCCAGTAAATGTAATCTACAGGCTCAACTTGCAGAGGCAATTTAGGGAAAAAAGTAATTATCCTTCTTGACATTTTACCAATTCATGAAAGTTATCACCTCACCTCTTGAAGTTTTGAAAGATTATCCTGATTAGTCTAGGTTTTTAAAAATTATGCTTCTCTGTAGAAATGCCATTTCCACAGAGGTTAGCCCAAGGTGTCAGTCACCCCTGGTATCATAATCATTCTCATTTTAAAAATTCGACCCAATAAACATAAGCACACACCTATATGTGTGTATATAGTCTTATAGACATCCGAAAGGAATTCTATCCATTCTCATTTATTCTCCAATTAACAAAACGTATGCGACTGGCTACCACAGGATAGGCACAGTGCTAAGATATAACAAAGAACATGAAATAGTCACAGTCTTGGCCCTCAAAGAGATTACTGCCCAGTGGGGACAGATCATTGTATAAAACAAATTATATCATAACAAAACAGCAGAAAATGTTAGGAAGGAGATGCGAAAGTATGATGGGAGATTAAAACAGTTCTCAAAGGTAATGGGAAGCTTTTCTGAGTAACCAGAATCTGGTTGCAGCCTGAGAAATCCATGGAATGAGGCAAGCGTAGCTACACAAAGCATAGCTAGGGAAAGACTCGGGCAGAGGACACAACAAGCACTGGGCCCTGGGGCGGGAAAGCAGGGCAGCTTCAGAGGCACGTTGCAAAGAGGCCTCAGAGATTGGAGCACATAGTGAGGGAGGCTGCAGTTAGACCCAGCCTGACCCTTCAAGAGCGTTAGATAATGGTTCCGGGAAGCAGAGGGTAACTGGGTTGGATTTACACTTCAAAAAAACTCCTCTCACTGCTATGTGGGGCAAAATAATTGGAGGGAGCAAGAGTCCAGGTAGAAAGCTTTACTGCGGTCAAAGCGAAGAAAGGATAATGATGGGGGTTTGGGTGCGAGTTAGTAACTCTGCGGGAAAGGAGGCTGACATCGAACGACAGGACTCAGGTGGGCTGGATGTAGAATCCGTGTCAAAGATTATGCTCAGAATAGGTCATTAGTAATTGACTGATAGAAAATGGTAGCCTTAGAACCAGGCTTTTCATACTTATCCTATTTCATTTGAATTAATTATATGTAAAACTATTTAGCGCTTTCTAGCTGCAGAGTGTGGAGCCGGGAATGCCAATGTCTGGCGGTGTGAACGAGGTGGCCATCAGGATAATCGCTGCCTTTTGGAGGCTCGCATTCAAATGCAATGTTTCCATCTCCAATAGAGGAAAGAGAAACAGTAACTGTATGTCCAACACATATATGTACATTCACATACAAATAAGTATAGTTGTATACACACATGCATGTCTGTATATGTGTATGGACATTACATATGTATATTTAAATTTGAGGTATTTGCATCAAATGCACGTCTCAGATTAAGTACATGTTGCAAGGAGATTGAGGAAGACAAAATTAAATAGTTACTGTGAAGGTGAGGGAGTGAAATGGACCAATTGGATAAGACTATTTTCTTAAAATAAAATGTTTCAAAAACTATTGTCTAATATTTTCACCTTATTACAGAAGAGATTGATGATACCGACTGTGTTTATCAAATAAAATTTCTTTTTATTAATAAAAAGAAATTAGGCACTAGCCTTCAGCTATATAATCTTTTTTTAATCTATGATGAGTAACCTTGAGATTACAATCTTATCAGTAATAATAATGGTAAATCATCATCATCATCATTGGTATATAGTAGTTTTTAAAAATCACACAAACAAGCAGAAAAACAAGCACAGATTTCATTTTAGTGTTCTTTGAACATTACCTTTTTTTAGTATTTATCTTTGGATTCTAAAGTCACAATTTTGTTCTCAAACTGACTCACTATTTTCCAGCCTACAGAATATGGTTAACTAGTAATTCTGTTAAATATTTGCCAAATGTAATGGAAGATACCATTTCCAGTTTTACCAGGGCCTATCACTGGTCAGGAGCTCTTTGTTAAACAAATTCAACTTGCATGTTGGTTCTAAAAGTCTAATCATACAGAATAATTGCTAGTCTGTGAATTCTTAAGGCCCCTTTCATCTCACTTTCCTCATGTGATAGCCTTTCCTTGCTTCAGTTTTGTGAGTATTTCTTCTGATTGTTTGTTAATGTCTCCTATTTACAGTGATTGTATTATCTAATCTCTAAGATAATATACTATTGCCCTTAACGATTACTACAATTATACAGACGGTGGAATGTCCTTGGAAGCACTAGAGGTGAATTTACCAGGAAGCTAATGAAGCTCACTTTTCAGGCCCTCTTACAGTCACTGGTCCCTTTCATGTTCTTGGACTTAAATTTGCAGTTTAATTTTGTGTTCTTTTCCTTTGAAACCATCTCCCAATTTTTCTGAGCTTCAGGCCCTAGAAAACTTATCTGGCCTTGCTTTTCATTTGTATTATAATAATTCACTTGTTTCTATACCTTTCTCACAAAACAGCTTCATGAGAATAGGGATGATTTTTGTTTCTCTGCTATCTAGCATTTATTTCAGTAAATGCTTGGTAAATGAACGAATAAGCCATATGCACATTCAATGTTCATTTGGAACTGGCTCTGGTGAGTGAGACTGTCTCTTGCATTCATGCATTTTTATGAATGCCAACTTTGTTGCAAAGTTTTTAAAAAAGTGACCTTTATGTAAATTATCTTGTTACTTGATTTAAATATCTATTTGCAGAATTGTAGATTAAATTCTCATTTTTTTTGTTAATATGCATAGTAGTTTGCAACAATGCAATTTATCTTCATGTGTAAATGTTTTTTCATTTGGTATATTTTTTTCTTTAAAAGCAATTTTTGGGGATATTTTCAAATGAGAATTAGTGAGAGAAATGGCCAGCTTTGGGTTCTAAGGATCCTTCTAAAAATTAAGCCTTGACCAAAAAAAATGTTATGGCACATGATTGCATTTATTTTAAGCTGCAATTTAATACAAAATATCCATTTTACCTTATTTCTCAAGTTGCGTATTTATAAATCCCCACTCTGTTCCTCAAGAGTTGACATTGTTGACAGCTTGTCATGTTATCCCAGAGCCAATATCCCCTCTACGATACACACTCCGAGAGTTGAACAATACACAACAAATTGATAAATCATTCCATGAAAGCACGCCATCCTTCCTCAATGAGACAATGGAGGTTTATATTTTAATTTTCAAAAAAGCAAAAATATTCTTCCTCCATCTCATTGTAATCATTTACAAATTTTTTAAAATTCATTTGCCACTTCTTGACCACAAAGATGAATCATTTAAAGACAATCTCAAATTCTTGATAAATCACAAATATTTAACAATCAAACCAAGGGACTTTTTTTGGTCAATCTTTTAGCTAGTCACAAAAACGTAATAAGCCTCTGAAAAAGTAACATGAGGTAACAAGAGAGAAAGACTTATAAGCAATGTGTTAGTAGAAAAAAGTTTTGGATTTTGCTGTGAATTCCCTAACACAGTCAGTGGCAATTAACAATTAAAATCCGACTCCAGAATCGGAACAAAGTCCCCAGAAGCAACCTTGTCCTACAACTGCCACTTCATCATCTTTCTTTAATGTCCCGTCAACATTTACCATTGTGCTTTTTGTCCTCTTTTTTGTTCTATCTCATCAAAGCAAGAAACAACAGTTATTGGATGCTTATTAATATCCCCCTTCTCCCTTTCTACCCATCCATCCCAGGCCTGAGCATTTCCAGAGGAGCCCGGACGTCACTTAGAGGCTGCCATGTTTTACGGTAAAGGCACCGCAAACCAGCAAGCTTTTCCCTCCGTCATTCATGCTTGGTTTGGAAGGTCTACTCCTACAGATTTGTTCTAAGGGAAAACAATCACAAAATTGAGGGATCTTCCATTATCCTCACTGCAATAAGGAATTAATAAAATGTTTTGTGAAGTCAAACATCTAGATCCCAAACAAAAGTGATGAATTATACTAGAATTGCAGTATTTCCATAGCTAGGGGTTTTACTACTGGCTTCCTGGTTTGTGTGTGTGTGTGTGTGTGTGTGTGTGTGTGTGTGTGAGAGAGAGATAAGGTCTGAAGTTTTTTTAAATTCCAAAATATGTTTTCCTTTTATGTCCTTCAATTTTAAGATAATGCTATATTTGATGACACGTAGCTATTTTATAGTAAGCCCTTCTAGGGTCTGCTATCCTGGAGATAATATAGCCCCTTTGAAAGGACTTCCCTTTTCTGAATTTGGCTGTTTCCTGCTAATTGAGAGTGTCCCCTCCTGGGAAAGAAGGGTTATTTCAGCCAGTGCTGGGACTCCATTCTACGTTAGACTCTAGGGAATATTATAGTGCTATTCAGATGTACTTATAATTTTCCCTTCATTTTGCTACTTTTATGGCTCAGTAAAATTTGCATTTAAGTTTGTTGAAAGGTTATCAGAAGCTATTTGAGCATCAAACTTTTTCAAAATAATGTCTATACTGCTCAGATGTCTTTTAACAATTAAAGCCACCCAACAGAGTTTGTTTCTTATTACCATGCACATTAAATGAAAATAAAATTATTCTTACTTTAGGACAGTTCCAAAAGGAGTGTTTCTGCCCCTCTCTCTCCCTTCCTACATTCAAGGAGGCGCCCCTCGAATGTAAAGATTTCATCTTTATTCAAATTGTGGCGATTTGAAAATATACCCAAGGGCTGTGTGTAGGTAATGGTTCAATTCACATTAACCCCACACAATGGAAAATCAGGAGCAAGTCACTTTTAAAGTGGAATGCTAATTTCACGTATGGATCCTTCATACTCACCTCTTCCTGACCACGACACAATCTATCACTGTAAATTCACCTTTGAAGCTGGCCACAGCTGTGATGTAACTTCGAGTATGTTTTCTTGACGTGACTGGATCACTCTGCGGTGCGGATTACTCTGGCCTTTTAACTTTTGTCCCTTCGCAGCTGGCTGCTAACATTTTGTGAGTCTCACTGCTCTTTGGAATTCTCCGCCAGAGGGAGGACAAGGGACGGAGAAGCAGGCTTCGCCCGCAGCTCTGAAGAAAGTTTGAATCCCAGAAAGCTAGCATTAACGAATTAACAGACCTCTGGTACTGGCTCTCCGCTCTACCTGCTTGTTTTTTTTTCACTCCGCAGAACTGAGTGACGCCTAGCTATTGCAGTAATTCTGTTGATTCGTTTGAAATTAAGTTGTAGTGAGAGAGTTTAGAACACCCCCTTTGAAGAGATCCGGTTATTATTACTTATTTAAGAAAAAGCTGAAGATGAGGTTTAGTAGGCACGTTGCTAAACCCACGAAGATGGACACACACACACACGCATACACATTCAACAGCAGATCCACGAAGGTGGTACGATCTGACCACCTTCAAGGTTCACTGAGCCCTTGCTGTATACCCAGGACTGTCTTACTTGCAAACTCCCGTCCACCCTTTGCCCTACGTGTGTATAACTCACTAAAATAAGAAAGGAATGAACCCAAATTCTCCTGGGGGAACAGCAAACATCCCTCTCCTTCCCAGGGGTTCCAGAGTTTTAATTTTGGGGGGCAGGTGTCAGAATTCCAAACTTTTGTCTCCAGCATTTCTCTGCGTAACGGGCCAACGCTTTGGGGCGCTGCCTGGCTCAGGAAAGCAAAGAGCAAGAGTCCCTGGGTCCCCAGCTCAGTCCGTGAATCTCCCCGGGGCCGCCCGTTTCGGTTCCTGCAGCAGCCGCGGCTGCAGTCTCCACGCAGGTTCCAGCGACCCCTGTCGGGGGTTCCCTGCAGCCGCAGGACGCACCGCCGCCCCCCGCCCGCCAGACCGGGCTCGGGGAGAGAAAGGGGCTGCGCCCAGGAGCGCAGAGCCCAGGCTCCTCCCGGTGGCGTGTCCGCGCCTCGGGGTGGGGGTGTGGTAGGGAAGAGGGAGGGGGCTAGGGAGGGGAGGGTGAGAAGGAGGCGCCAGCCTCCAACCTGAGGGCGGGAGGTGGGTGGTTGTGGGGCAATTGAAAAAGAGCCGGCGAGGAGTTCCCCAAAACTTGTCCGAACTCCAGGGTAGTGCGGAGGGCAGGAGCGGAGCGGCAGAGGCTTCCTAGGCGATGGGAGCGCGGGCAGGACAGTGAATTCCTCTCCCTCTTCTGGCTGCAAGCGCGCGGAATAGAGGCCAGGACAGGAGCCGATAGCGGCAGGACCCAGTGCGACGGGAACCACAGCGGACTTCCCAGGACGACAGGAGCAGCCCCAGGAGCCAGGGCGACCGTCTGAAGAAGCGACCACTAGTCCCAGGTGGCCTAGACCGCACCCCGCGTCCGCGCCGCTGCCCACAGGCGACAGAAGACGCCCCTTGCGCAGCACGAGCGCCGCAGCCAGGTCGCTCTCCCCATCGAGGGACAAACTTTTTCCAAATCTGTTCCAAGCCTTCTGACCGAACTTGTCGCGCGTCGTCTTCCTCTGTAGCCGTCTGTGTAGAGGGTGCACTTCTCCGGCGAGATGTCCGAGCGCAAAGAAGGCAGAGGCAAGGGAAAGGGCAAGAAGAAGGACCGAGGCTCCGCCAAGAAGCCCGCGCCCCCGTCTGCGGGCGACAGCCAGAGCCCAGGTGAGTGCGCCGCGCGAGGGCTCCGCAGTCCTCCTCCTCCCGTGCGTCGCTTCTCCTCCGGCCGCCCGCGCCCTACCCTCCGGATGCCCGGCTCTGCTCCCTGGCGTCCGCGGGGCCAGAGGTGCTCGCCCTCCGTGGGGCCGCCCTTTACCTGGGAGCCCAGCCTTACCCGGGCGCCCGCACCCCGCGCACGGTGCAAGGGGCAGCAGCCCGGGCCCGCATTCTCCGAGGGTGCGGGACGAGCGGTGCTCCCAAGTACGGTTTTTTACCAGCACCTCTGCCGAGCCCAGCCCCGGAGCAGAACCCCGACTGGTGCGCGGGTGTCCGGAGCCAGGAGGGCTTTGCACGGGCCCCGTCTGCCCTCTAGCGAGAGAAGCGGGAACGGGCCTCCCACCGGTGTGCCGGGCTCGGAAAAACAGGGTGGTCGAGAGAGAGGCCGCTGCAGCGGTTGAGCACGGGGTTTGGGGCAGAGGGGCGGGAGGTGCAGGGTCGCGGCGTGTGCGTACCTTCCCCCGCCCCCGATTCATTCCTGCGGCATTAGAACTTGATCAGCTGAGAGGGATTCCTAGAGGTCAGCGAAACAGATGAAATGTAGTCCAGTGCCAGGAATCAGGTCTGTTCCAAATAAGTTCTCAAAACTTTCGGTTTGGCAGTTCTAGTTTTGAGTTAAACTCCTTGATAAATACATGTTCCCATTTATGTTCCCGAGAGGTGCCCAAAAGCAAGTTTATCTGAATTTTTGAACACAGCTGTTTACTGGTTATATAATAAAATGAAATGGCATTGAGGCTTTTTAGAGACTATTCTTGTATTTGAAAATCAACACGGACATGAATGACAGCTTGACTTTCAGTTTCCCTGAAAAGAGCTGGTGCTCTAGACGTTGCCTTGGACAGAGGAGGCATCCCAAATAAATAGTTGTTTATGAGTGATTGAGTGAAAAAGATGCTGTAAAAAAAGAGAGGAAGGGGAAGTTTTAAGGGCTTTTTTTTTTCTGCCGTCACTCACTGAGCGCATCCCCCGGCACTTGTTACGCAGCACTTCTGAAGAATTCATTGAGTATCGCTGGGTAGTGCTGTGGTTGAAGAAAATAAGCTAGAGTATTAACTGTTCCTCGCAGTAGGAAAACAAATTTTGCCCAGTCTTATTGGCATCGCTGATAGCATTTCAGAACCTGGCTTGCTGGCAAAGACGGTAACCAGGTTTTGAGCAAAACAAAAATTGAACAGAGAGTAATTGTTTGGTCACTGACCATTCCTGTGCATGCTTCTAGAATAAGATACTGCTGATCAGATTCACCTTAATTACCTTCATTAGCCCTAATGAGGGTGTACTGAAATTTTCTTTACTTTTAAAAACCTTGTGTTTTGGAAATACTATATAGCATTTCATTCAACAAGGCATGAAATGTGTGAGCTGGTTAGCAACCTTTCTAAGTGACTTTCTTTACTGTCTTCTCAGAAGTCATCATAGTAAATTAAAGAAACCTTAGACCTAACCAGAACTGCTGTCAAGAGTTCATTGGAGGGTCTTTTAGGTGTTCCCTGTCCTGCCTGGGAATATTCTGCCTTCAGAAGTTTCTGGGATCCTCTGCAGGCAGGTGGCCTGAAGAATTAAGGAAGGGCAATGGTTTAAAGTAGCATCCCCTTCAAGTGTCGATGGTTTGCATTGTGCCTGTGGCTCATGGCTGCATTGCCTCAACACAGACATTGCAGATAAGCAGCGGGCAGTTCCATGGGGGGAGACAAACTTAAGAGCAAGAAGGCATTTCTGTGCCCTGCAGGTCTCATCTGCCCGGTAGGTAACTGCGACATGACTACCTGATGTGCTCTCTTGACACGAGTTCAAGAGCTTTCTTGGTGGCTCCCATTCTGTTTTCCACTCTCACAGCTGTGATTCCGTCTGAACCAGAGGGACAGGCATTCTCTTTCACTGACATTCTATCTTACTGAAAAACTCAGAGTGAACTCCTTTCTAGGTTAGTTGTTAGGACACTGTCTCTCTTCTCCATCAGGTAGTAGGTTTCCCTCCCCTCTTCTATGGGGAGGAAACTTTTACCCCCTCCAGACACCTTGTGTTTGTGAAGCCAGATACACCATAAGAATAAACCATTTATTCTTCATTTGATGGGGAAAGAAATCTCAACTTGAAACTAGCTTTATATAAAAGCACAGGGTATTAAATAGTATTGCTTTGAATCAGTGTTTCTTCCCTTCTTGTCATTTTCCTTATAATGGTAAGTACCAGTGTAGTTTTCCTCATCTTAGGAGAATGGATAACTGATAGCCATAATGGCTTGCAGCAGAAGCCCACACCTCTTTTTCAACCTTTTTTTGCACTTTTTATCTCGGGCATCCTCCAAAGAAGGACCTCTAGGTGCCAAAACTATAGTATTGCCACTTACCAGCCCAAATTAGGACTTGGGAGGACACTCATCTCTTGAATGGCTCCTGTATGTGAGCCCTTCAATCCTGAACTTCACCCCTTTCTTAAGGCAGCCGCTGAAACTTGTGTCTTAGATGATACATGTGCCAACAGCCAGGCCTTTCTGCCAATGTTATAACAGTGCTTCCTGACAGTCGGGGGAGGTGCAGTGGTGGGAGAACTCAGCCTCTCAGCCCTGCTGTGTGCTGTGCAACACGAAGAGGCCTCAACACATCTGTTGGAGGGAAATTTTCAGGGGAAAAGGTTTCTTTAACTTTCATGTGCCATGTGTGACTGATACGTGATACATACATGGCTATGTTTCCCAGCATCTGCATTTTTGTACAATTAACTGAATATTAAATTGCACATTATTAGGGCTGCAGATGTTCAACAGAATTATCTATTCCATAGTAGTGGTTCTTATGGGTCCCAAGCCCTTGGAGTCATTAATTCCTCTTCTTTTCTCAAAATAAGCAATCTCCATATGATTCTGGGCTTTGTAACAGGGATCCGTGTACCCAGGGCCCTGTAATAGCCAGGGCCTCCTGGATGTCAGACCTTCCAAGTTCCACACTCTTCCTGTTGATTTACTTCAGCACACTTTTCCTATGGACGCCTGATTTACAAAACCAGAAGTTTTGTGGTTTTTTTTCTCTTTCTGGTGTGTGGCTCTTAGTTTCCCTTTTGAATCTGTTTGCTGATCCATTTTTTCTTTCATTAAAACACTGCAAAGGATTCTTTTTTGTTCTCTTCAACTACCTGGAATAAACTGATTATCAAGCCTAAGCCCGGTTCTAGAACTCCTGGGTCTCCCTTCATTTCTGGTAGAAGAGGCATCTGTGAGCCCAAGTGGTAGAAAAACCGAGAAACCTGGTATCCTGCATGGGCGGAAGCAGGGCCCTGTGCTCTCCCGATGACATCACTCACCTGTTCCCTTAACGGAGCGGCTCCCCAGGGTGAGGTGCTTGCAAACATTCCTGGATATGAAGTGTCCCGTCAGTAACAAGGCCGCGCGTGTTTACAGAACGGGAGGAATGTCCAGTGAGTGATCTGTTTCAACTTGGTGACTTGCAACCACTTACCTCATGCAGTTATTCAAAACATGTAGTAGTGTTGACACAATGCAGTAGGATTTATTTTGAAGAATTTTTGAAGCAGAAAGTGGGAGAAGCTTGAAATACTACTCTCATACTTGCAGAATGAGAAAATGATATCGATGGGAGAATGGGGAGGAAAATACACCTGTAAAATCAGAAAATACTGAAGCAGCCTAAGAACAGTAACCACCTGTGTGCCAGGCACTGTGCTGCACACTTTTATATTGATGGACAAGGGGGCCACAGATAGCGTAACAGGTGCTTTGTGTGCTGTGTCACCTGCTGAACGGGGAGGAAGGAAAATGCCTCCCCATTCGTTCAGCGGGAGGAGGATGCCTGGTACCTAGCTCTGTGGCCAGATTGCCTGGGTTCAGTGCTAGCTGTGCTGCTCCTTATCTGGATAGTCATGGGAAAGTCGGTCTCTCCATGCCAGAGTCTCCTTATGTGTAAAGGTGGGGATAATATTATTATTATTATCATGAAGTTATTATGAGACTTGAGCAAGATAATCCATAGAAGCATTCTGAACATTGCCCGTCATGGAATGAGTGCCCAATAAATCTTAGCTCTGTTTATAAAACCACTTTAGAAACAAAGTCTGTGTCTTTGCAAAGATATTTGATATAATTTTCAAAATGTACCTTTTATGGTAAAAAATAATCCAAAGCTGGCCTTAGATTAGAGCGAGTGTAAATATTAATATCTACTACCTGTAAATATAGAGAAAAGTGGATAACTATGTCAAATACCATAACTGCCTATGTGTATAATGAAAACAGTCCCAAATTCAGCGTAAATATTGAAAGTAGAGTGAGGTGCAACATAATTTTATCTCTGGCAGAAAAATGTTGAGATTTCAAGCTATGAGAAGCCATGTTTTGAAACATGACACTCTTTCTGGCCACACTGAGGAGTTAACGCTTAAACCTCACTTTATTACTTACAATGCGTACTCTCCTTTGGGACTAGCACAAATTGCAGCAGTTGAAAAGGAAAGTGTGTATTAACATGTTCTCCGTTATCTTTTTATCAAGTGTAACTGTATCTTGCCAGTGAGGTTCATAGAATTGAGTGCAGGTGTTTTTAAATATAAACAAAATAATGAAAATAATAAATCCACATGTCGTAGCATTTTCCCTCCTCCCCCTCCTCACTACAGAAGTTTTTATGTAGTGTTTGAAGTTCTGGGTCTGTGATTCCTACCAAATCAGTGTTTTATTAGCATTCTTTAAGTGTCATGTTAGATTTCGCTTTTCTAACAGTACTGAGAGTTTATCATGTTCTGTTATGATAGAAGAAAACAAACCAAGTGTCAGTATTTTGGGTGAGTGATTTTATTTGCTCCAAGAAGCAAATAAAGGGGTATTCGATTTATCAGAGGGATCACCTCATAAATTATACAAATGTTTAACCACGATGCTTCACAGTGAAATGAGTATAAAGTAATATTGAATGTCAGCTTTAACTGAAAAATAAAAATGCTCATACAAAAAAGAAGCAAGTAATGAACTTCTAACATTTTAGCTAATCCTAGAGCTCTTGTCTTAACAAGCAGAAAATACAAAAAATTAAATTAGATATTATTAGTTTTTTAAAAAGATTTATCTTAACCAGAGAAAATGCTATTAAATATACTATTAGGTACATTAAATAAAACTCCCTCATAGAAATAAGTGATGTTTTGTATCATCCTAATCCTATGCATGTTTTCACCTGCGTGTGTCCTTGAATGAGTTTTAATCAATTAAAAGAAAAAAGCTGCCAAAATGCCAATAGATGTCAGTGTTTGTTGCTTTAGAATAAGGTTTAGAAAAAAAGAGACAGCTTAATTTATTGTCATTTTAATAGACATAAAGCTGGCTACTTAAAAAATTTGACAATAATACCTTATATAACTATGCTTACTTACCTATTGTTAATGAAAATATTACATCTCACACTTTCTTTTAAATACTCAAAAATGCCTCTGCAATGAACTCCCCCCAAAATCCAGAATGTAGGCTTAAGATAACTCTAATCAGTTGACATTTCTTCTTTTTGTTTATATTTAGGAACAAATTTATTGTTTGAGAATTTTGTTACAATTTGGACTGAATTTGCATTTAAAGTATAAATTAATTATTCATGTCTCTCATGTCGCTTCGATTAAGATTGAACAAGGGCATCTTCAAGTCCCACTCAAGTGAGATCTGTGGACTCAGCCTAGAGAAGGCCCAGAGGATCAGATTTCTTTTCCTGTTTTCCCAGCCTCACCGTCCTCTGGCCTCCAGAGGGTGCTCCAAGAGCATCACATTGCTATTCCCCAAAGAACGACTTTTTTTTTTCCCCACTGCCATAATCAAATTTATTATTCCAATGGCACTGATACAGCTGGAGGTGTGCATAGTGACATCACACAAGATTTAGCTTCTGTCCAAGCAGAAATGTCTACCTGCTTGCTCCTTTTTTCTATTCTTCAGTTACTTTGGCATTCTGGGCAACCAACCTTGGGGCAAGAACAGGGTGCGCATTTCTTGAGTTAGCTGCTTCAGCAGGAGTTTGTTTTCCAGCTTGACCAAAGAGCCCAAATTCAGGAAGAATTCTGAATCAGAACATTCTGAAACGTCATCCCGATGGCGACGCCACAGGCGTGAACTCACAAGGGGACGTCTGTGAGATTAATTTTAACCATCACCTTTTCCCCAGAGAACTGAGCGTCTTATAAGCACCTTTCAGTTGCCTCTTATTCCGTTTGAATATGTTCAGGCAGTACCCACAGAGAGAGTGAGTCACATTTAAGGTTGACTATGGCATTGCCAGATTATATGGAAAAGCATGACACTTGAATAAAGGATCTTTCCTGACACGTTTGTGTTCCTTTCTTCTTACTCTGTCCTCAACCCCTGGCTAACACGTTTAAGAACCCTACTTTGATTGAGTTACACATTTCTGAAGATGGGTTTGAATGACTAATTCTTTTGGATC
This sequence comes from Artibeus jamaicensis, assembly GCF_021234435.1. Classification (NCBI taxonomy): domain Eukaryota; kingdom Metazoa; phylum Chordata; class Mammalia; order Chiroptera; family Phyllostomidae; genus Artibeus; species Artibeus jamaicensis. Next base: position 12,456,806 of record NW_026522056.1, on the reverse strand, counting down.
ATGGGCTAAGATGTCACACTGCCATGTAGTCCCTGTTATTTGCTCGTCATTTATTCCCTGTGCCCTTGTCATCTTCGTCATGAATTACCCCCATGATAGCACTCCCCTGCTCTTTTCCAAGTGCAATATGGTTCACCTTGTTTTGGTCCGAGAAAAGTATTATTGATGAGAGGTAGGTAGCCTTGCTCTGCCACAGTGTCCCAAACCCTTCATTTCACAGCTTCAGGGGGCAGGCAGCTGGCTCCTCTGGGCAGCTGCTGAGTGTCAGTTTCAATGATGTGAGACTCAGGGAATGTTTTATTAGGTTGAACCATATGAAATTGTCAAATTTGTAGGTCATACATGGCTGAATATTGTCAGTGTCATAGAGTTTAATCTAATATTTGAACTCTTTACGCTTTACGTGTTATTTTACATAATACAGTCGTGACAACTTTGAAAAAGTTCTTACGAGCTTCGGTAATTAAATGAGGTTAAAGTAATATATAAAGGGAATGGGAGTTAGGAAATCATTGAGCTGGTGGCATTTTCTCCAATAAATAGATCAGGTCATATGATATCCATACAAAATGAATTCAGCATAAAGTTAGGGAGCCAAGGAGCATTCTCCCTTGGAGAGAGTTGTACATTTATACCACAACCTGTTCTTTTCTTTTTATTGGACATGTTAGCAAGCTGTCATCGAGCTTTATCCTACCCACCGTATTTCTGCAGAGATTACAGAGAGTTAAGTAGGAAATATTGGTGATCGGTGAGTAATTCTATCTTTACTTCATGGGATAATATGTAGACATTTTTTCCTTAGTTTCACTGTACTACGTCAATTCAATTTCTCTAGTAGTTTCAGTAAGTGTGAATTTCATTGTCAAGTAAAATTGCATCTCATTTTGAATGGTCTAAATTACTTTATAAATAAGGTTAAATGTAGGTGAAGCCAGTTTTTTAAGTGTGTAGGTTTGTGGTTGTGACTGTAACTCATCTGTTTCTTGCACATAATATCACAATTGTAGGGACAAATGGCACTTCTTCAAAAGCTATGGCAGTCTTCTTCGCTGTTCCATAATGAATCTAAAACAAATCTTTAAAAGGAAATGTCTAAATTCCAATTTGGAATGATTTTCTCCAGAACAAAAACATTTATAAATACAGTGAAATGTTTTGAATACTGAATGTTTTATATTTAAATACTCCAAAATTGAAAGTTGAAATTTCTGCATATTTTATGATTGTTTTCAAAAAATAGTATCCAACCTTTTGCAAGGCAAAATTTGAATTTAATTATAAATTAAAGCATAGAGAACTTTCTCTATTAAAGTCCTAAAGTTTTACAACTTAGAATTTTGGATCTTAACTGCTTAGGATGTCATTTATTAGGAATTCTTATTTGTATATAATAATAAGAAATCATACATGTGAGCTCATATGAAATGCACTCAAAAATCAGAAAAGAAAATAATGAAGAAGGTAGTCAACAGTATTTAAAAGAAAATAATGCTAATGACAAGAGAACTTTTTAAATAGAAATAAATAGATATGTTGCTATTTTATGTTTAGCAATATGTACTCCTCTGTGAATCAAATGTTCTTTTTCATTCTTAAAAGTATATCAGGACTTAGAAAGATTTCTAGTTGTCCTGAATGTGCCTCTTCTCCCTTCTCCCCATCTTATTCCTTGGACACTCTGCATATGAGAAGACAGGTATGGTTGTAACTTGCTCTAAGACTAGTTGAGGTAGAATAAGGGGATTCATTTTGGACACAGCACACGATCGTGCCTATAATGTGCCTACAGTGTGAACATTTACACCTACATGTGAACACTTGAATTATGGTTAACATGAGTTGGTTTAAGAACAAAAATTCTTTTATGAATCTCGTGCTTACAGTGCAAACACTTGAACTGTTAGTATATGAAAAAAAATTAACAGGTTAGTGTAGGAAAAAAAACTTTGGGTGGACCTTCCCTTTGTCTTCTGTCCCTCCCCCTGCCCCAACCTTGGAAAGTTTACTTTCTACTTGTGAGGTTATACTATTTTAAGGGTTACAGGTGTTTAAATAAAAAGATTGTCTTGTGTTTGTTTTATATGTTCATGTAATACATGAGTATATGGTAGGAGGACGTTTTTGAAAGGAGGCCAGCGTCACAGCCATCGGTGACCTCGGCTGAGGTTGGTCTGAGACTGAACATGCACCAGTGTAGTGAGCAGTTCAGTGAAACCCAGTGAGCGTGGGAAATCCTTGTGCTGATGATTCTAAGTTAGAATAATGCTTATTCTAAAGAGCATTATTTTTACTTCTCTCCAAACCCACTGGAGTGAAGGAAGTACGGAGTGTGAGTGGTATTTTGAATCCACGTCTCCCTACTTTACCAGAGACAGGATGCAACAGGATTCTCCAAAAAGGCCACACCTGGGCTCCAAGCTCCCCTGGGTGTGGTTCCAACATGACACCTTTGACCCAGTCTTCCCTGCCAGCCATAATCTGACATTGGCAGCATTCTAGAAGGGAACAGTGTTTTGCCCTCTCCCCAAATCTGGCCTATTCACCTTAAAAATAAAAGTTCCTTTTCTGATTGTTGTCATTAAAAAGAAGAATCAGCTACATTCTCTCTGAACTAGCAGCTAAATCAGCCTTCTCACATTTGACTATAGTGCAGTTCTGCACCTAACAGCATGACAACTTGACTTTGAGCAGCGCCAGGCCACCGGGAGCTTGTGGGGACACATGTGTGGCATCGGCCTCGCTTAGCGAGACTGTGGAGTTTGCTCCCAGATAGGGAGGTGCTGGTTGTTGGTAGATCACAGCGGTGGTTGGGAGGCCAGGGCCTGGCTCTGTCCTCTGATCACACGACCCCCACCTCTGACCGCGACTGCAACTCTTCAGGCCTCAGTTGCCACATGTATACATTGTGGAAAATAACACTAGGTAATTTATGTGGTCGTTGTGAGGATTAGTGTTTTCGTTGTACCTAGCAGAAAGTGAAGAATAAATGACCAATTTTACTGGGCTTAAATATCAATAGTAAATCAGCATTTTTCAGTGTTTGTTCATCTCATGGTATTTTCTTGCTGCATCTGTCTCCATCAGTGACATCTGAATTTTAGTCTTTTGGAAGATAACTTCCTAAATATTGTACCTCTCTCATGGGGTCCTATGCACAGAGGTTGTTTGTAAATAATTATCATGTTGTTGAGAATACATATCAAATATTTATTTGGAATCGATTCTGTAGCTTTGGTGAGGTGAGCATGCCAGATATGTAACACATTCATAAGGAGATCAGCTGGGCATTTTTAATCTGAGGTCTAGCTTGAACTTTGACCTTAAGGTACACTGACTTTTGGAGACCGGAGAAACGTTTGTGATGACGTGTTAACAGGTTGGCACAATAACAGGTTTTGTGCGCTTGTATTTTAAATAATACACATACATACATGCCCTTAATCATTTAAAGTATATGCCAGTTCTTTTTTTTAAGGTTTTATTTACTTATTATCTATTTTTAGAGAGAGGGGAAGGGAGGGAGAAAGAGAGGGAAAGAAACATCAATGTATGGTTGCCTCTCACATGGCTCCCACTGGGGACCTGGCCAACAACCCAGGCATGTGCCCTGACCGGGAATTAAACCAGCGACCCTTTGATTCACAGCCCATGCTCAGTCCACTGAGCTATACCACCCAGGGCCAGTTAGTTCTTTAGATATAACTTTCCCGTCCCTTATCTCTATATCTTAATAGTCAATGGCATATGGCACATAATGTCTTGTAGAGAACTTTGCATATAGATATTTATAGAGTAAATGAATGAGAATCATTTTTGATACACATTTGTGGACTATTTTATTTCCTGAGCTACAAGGACAGGTAACTATAGTTTATGAATTGATTTAGTTGGAGCATACTTCAGTTGTCTTGGGCAATATAATAAATTCATTACCTGACACAATTTTTCATTTATATATTAAGGAGACATTATTTCATGTATATGTATCAAATCTGCTTTTATATTCTTTCTGTATGTGCTCTCTGCCAACAGAGTGAGAGTATAAGCACAATATTTCATTATTTAAAATTTTAATATTCTTTAATTCTGTACTTAAGTTGTTTTCAAATAAATAAATAAGGGGAGATTTCCTTGAAGCCCACAAAATGATAGAGTTTTCTAAACATTTGTAATAGCAGTAATATTGATAATAATTGGCATCTATTTCTGAGAAAAATATTAAATGCTGTTGTATTGCCCAGATGAATTAGTTCAAATACAGAAAGTAGATTGTAATCATAATTTGCTTTAATGAGGTTACTTTGCTATATATTTAGAATCTTCCCTGGGGATGGGGGGTGCTGGGGAAGAAACCGTTCATGTATTATCCATTTTGGGGAAGAATTATACATACAGGAATTACGGAAATGAGCTGGTGGGGTTTTTGAGAGAAAGCCAATTGTTTGAGTACTGAGTTGATTGGAAATAGAAATACATAATTTTCCATATATTAAATTGCATAGAAATGGGGACTTATGTCTTAAGGGTTGTTTTTTGTTTTTTATTTTTCTCATGTTGATTATAGTCTGTGTCCCCAGTTGCCCTTAACCTTACAGGAAAGAAAATTTCAGTGGAATACTTACTTTATATATTTGATATTTGGAAAGCAACATTAGAGTTTTAAATGTTATGTGTATTCACATCTCCTCAAACAGAACTGTGATGCACTTCAGAAAAGCAGGTAGGACAGGCCATTTGTCTTTTCCCAGGAGAACAGAAACTAAAGGGACAGAACAGAGAGTATAGATCCCAAGACCTCTGCAGATTCATTGTCCTGTCAGATCAAATCTACAGGAGACTCTTTCTACCAAGCAGTGCCTCGCAATTGGACCGCGCACAGGGAAAGAACGTCACCACTTACAATATGCTACGTATTACAGCAAAATAGAAAAAGCTTCGTGAAAGCCTCACGTCTGGATTTGGCGACTGGTCACACTCTCCAAGGTCAGGGCATGTTTTGGTGCTTCCCTGGCCTGGCCATTGAAGGGAGCTTATTTCATTCTTCCTCTTGAGATCATGACGAGAAGGCAGGTCACAGTCAGCTCGCTGCTTTGCCCTGAGCACAGAACCAGTACGGGGCTAAAACTCTGGGCAGCCAGAAGCGTGGTAGCAACTGTCTTCTGGGGACGTGCACCAAGTCATGCCCTTTTGGGAAAACTTCAGGGCTTGTACACCTCGGCACCACAGGATTCTGAGAGAGGGACGGCTGGAAAAGATGAGTGGACATTTTGTCCATTTAGACACGTGGTTTTCCGCAGCTGGATGGCGCAGCCCCCCAGTGGTGCTGCTGCCCGAGAGCCAGATAAGTCACTCCTGCTCCTAGAGAGCAATTTATCCATCCGATCTCAGTGGTCTCGCACGTCTCGCATTAACTCGCGGAGAGAAATGACCCTTCAGAAGATCCACAGGGTTTTGCTAGTATTAGTATGTCAACTCACTAGAAAATATAAAAAATGGTCCCTACTTGGGACTTTTAAGAACCTCGTTTTTGATTATGAATATAGCAGTGCTTTGTTGAAAACTCCCCTGACAAATTAAGCAAATAATGGACATCTTTGGAATTGTCATGTTTCATGGTACATTTGTAACTAAAAGCCTCTTCTTTAAGTGATGACGGATGGTTTCATGGAAAAAAGTTATCCTATTTCTGTCCACTCAAGGAAATAAGGAACGGAAAATGATTGCTTATTGATACACATGTGTAGGATTCCAAGTACTAAACTTACGCATTGCCTGAATACGTGGTTATGTTTTCTGTGGGCACAGACTTTCTGTTCAATTACTTTCAGAAATTACTAACCAACAATTATACTTAAAATTGACTAGAGATACCTTTTAACTGGTCAGATAGGTTTACTTTTTATAGATTACTTTTGTAATCGCTAGTTCTATAAATAATATTTCAGGAGTTGGTATAACTGCTGAGACATTCAATTGTAAGGATATCAACACATGCATATAAATAAATAGCTAACTTTCTTCATTCTATCACACAGAAAATGTACTTTGAATATTTTAATTATCTAAGTATTTTATTATTTTGAACGTTTATTTATTTGTTTATAATTTATCTTGTTTTTGTTTTTGTAGGACAAAAGTCAAAAAAATCTCAGTTCTATTCTGAGCATTTTAGTTTTTCATTTCTATATTTTAATTTTATCCTCACCTGGCAGAATTTTTAATTGAGTGGTTATAGGTACACTTTTTAGCATTTCGCATCTTTACACTTTAAGTTCTACAAGCTCTTGATCTGCCTTATGCATTAGAGTATCACCGTGGTCCAGCACAGGCAGGACTTAAGAACTGCTGCTCTTAAGAACTTACTTCAGGATTGAATGAATGAGGGAGTATGGCAATTTCCTCAAAACAGTAAGTTGTGAGAGTTTATGGGTGACCGTTTAGTTATATTACTATCAGTTACTGTTTAGTTAGCATATTGCTATCACAATTGCAATATGCATGCAAATCACCGGTACCAGTGATTCATGGTTTTGTTCCTAAATTGAATTCATTATTTTTCTCGTTTAAATGTGCCCAGTTTATCTTACAGTTCTCAGTAAGTAATAATCTGCTTCATTATTCAGGCTAATGAATAGGAATTAGAGGTTTGCTTACTCTGCAATTCTTGCTAACCATAAATGTTTTTGTTGCATTTTCTCTTAAGTACATAGAGACAGTTAAGAAACTAATCATACTGATGCTATTTAAGAAGTTAATATTTGTAAACAGTTAGAACACTGCCTGGAACATAATGTTTGCCATGTTAAGATTTTATGACATAAATACATAGCAGGTCCTGGCCAGGTAGGTCAACTGGTTGGAGAACCATCCTGATATGCCAAGGTTGCAGGTTCAATTCCCAGTCAGGGCACGTACAAGAATCAAGCAAAGAATGCATAAATAAGTGGAACAACAAATCGACATTTCTTTCTCTTTCTCTCTTCATCTTGCTCTCTAAAATCAATAAATAAAAATTGAAAATAAATTAATAAATAAATAGTAACTATTTCTGATAAGTAATGAAAATAATATTAAACAATATTAATTCTGCCTGCAAAGTTAACTCAGAAATATAACTACATCAGTCTTGGGGAAAATAATAAAATGTTAGAACTGACAAGGTTATCTTTGAGGCCATGTGCTCATAGCACATTTTTTAGATGCAGAGAACCACAAGGTCCAACCAGAGTCTCAGCCCCAGCACAAGAGTCCCGGCACCCGGGTTTCTGGGCAGGGATTTTAACTACGGTGAAGCTACAGATTCCAGGTGTAAGACTGCTGCTGTAGGTGAATTCAACTTTCACGGTGCTTCAGGGGTCACGTGTTTCTGTTCCATCAAGTAGTAGCTTGGTGTACATCCGCGATGATTTTAATAATTTTGAGGGTTGCAGTACATTTAAATCAGCCAACCTTTATATTTATTTGTTTTCTTGTTGCGGTATCTGTACCAAAGTGGGTTCAATAAATATTGACTGACAAGATGACCATTAATGTGAGTACTTCTAATGTCATAAAGTGGAAGAGGAAGGTAGTGTGTGTGTGTGTGTGTGTGTGTGTGTGTGAGAGAGAGAGAGAGAGAGAGAGAGAGAGAGAGGAATTGAGAAAGAGAATTCATGTACCGTGTGGTTAGAGCTGTCTCTGAAATGTTATTAGCGCCAACACCTTATTGCAAGAGGCCCTAACAACAAGAAGAATCTCTGTGGGCTCTGTGGAGGTGCCTTGTAGAAAAATAATGTTCTTGCAAAAGAGTTGTGAACGCTTGTGGCTGACAGCTGCTCTGAGACCACCAAGTCACTCACTCGCATCTGTGAGCCACTGAGCAATCACTGACCACAGTGACATTTTATCACTAACAACCTGAATTATCTTTGACCCAGAGACCTAGGGGTCAGAGGCCCCTCATCCATTATTACATATCCAGACTGGTAGTTCAATTTGCATTAGGAGATTTATATATGTTTAGTTAGTTAGTTTTTTTTTACATCTTATTAGTCAGCGGTCTCCACAAGGCCCTCCTGCAAAATTTTGTGTAAGGCCTTCAAGGCATGTTTTTTACTCAAAGGCTTTTGGCGTGAATGCCTTTTCAGAAATCTTAAGGTCATTGAAAAATAATAGTCATGGAAGGTTCAGGCAAATAACAAATTTGCCTGAAGGAAACAGTTTTCTGTAGGAAACAGTTCTCTTCTAACGAGTTTTTGATGGGTAAACTAATCATGTGACTTATTTATCTTGGCAAACACTTAGATTTGTTTAGGTATGTGAATTATTTAGTGCAAAAGTAGGACAGAATAATAAATATATTTCTAAATCACTAGTATGAAAGTGTTTTTTTGTGAAATTCCCAGCAGAAACGGGGTGCTGGCTGTGAGTTGTGAGCTCTCAGATACCCTGAATTTTGATGTTTCTTAAAAGCATCCGACACGGTTACAGCCATGGGGTTTCACCTCGACTGAGGACCAGAAGGGTGTGAAATGGTAATACAGACACTAGCCTGTGCCTTTGAGAAATTCTTAACATATATGCTTTAAAAATTTTAAAGTGTATCATTTCTCCTCAGCGGTGTGTGTTCTCCAGATTTCATTTTGGTCCTTCTCTATTCTTAATTTCCATACAACATATTTACTTTAAAAAATGCAAGCTCCGTTTATTTTCAAGAGACTCTCTCGTAAACTAAAACGCTCAGGAAGTTTTTTTAACCTTGTGGAGCATCTTCATGGAAAGACCATAATACTAATTTATGATATCCTACTTTTTTCTCTCTAGTAACTGAATTTTCATCCTGCTGTTGATTGAAAGGATTCCGTTACTAAGATTTCCAAATTTATTTATTCTCCTGTTGATAAAGCAGGTATTTTATTGGGAGCACAGCAGGCGGCTTTGTAGGCGGAGTGGATCGAGCGGCTGTGGTTGTTGTGAGTGTGCAGGGTATAAATCACGTGGACTGCTTTTTTAACATCAGAATCACCTAGATCCCACATAGAAACATAAAGCCCTTTTTTGCATTTCACAATTGTGATTAAAGATTTATTGATAAGCTATACTGTCCAAACCAAAGATCTGAGAAGCGTGTGAAAGGAAAACTTTATTTCTCAAAAACTTAACCTGAAAGGGGGGAAAAGAAAAAGCAAGCGTCAGGTGCTTCATCAGTGGCCCTGAGATGTATTCAAGCGTATCAACTAGAGGCCCATTTATTACCAGGAAAGAATCAATTCCACTTCTTCTCCTCTTTCTCTGTGGCACAGCTCCAGGAAGGTATTTTAATTGATTGGTGGGACGATTTTAACTCTGACAAAACTTATAAGCCAAGCACCATTATTTCTAGCACAGTGGCTTTATCACGTTATTGGGTAATAACACTAAAAGCTGCCAAATGTTTCAGAATTATTCTCAGAAATTTACATCCTCTTTGTTCCCATTACCATGGGAAAGAGTTCAGAGAAAGGGCTTAATCAGCATGGCAATTACAGTGTTAGATAAAGTACACCGTTGGGTCTAAAACCAAGATGCTGCTCCTTGCCAGCACGTTTGGACCAGTCCAGAACTGTTGGGAAGTTAGTCGTCATTCTGATGCTCTTTTGAAGGCAACCTGCCTTTCTTCTCTGATGCTTGTAAGATTTTGCCTTATGTTTTGTTTTCATTCTTTCTTTATATTAATCCTATGTAGGGTTCATTGCGCTTCTTGAGCCCACGCATTTGCTTTATTCTGGGCAATTCTCACCCATATCTCTTGTATCCCATTTCCTCTGTCCCATTCTCTGTCCCTCTTCTGGGACTTTAATTAGATGTATGTTGGACCTTCTTGTTCTCGTCACCAGTTCTCTTTGCCCCCCTTTCAGAGTTCCCATCATTTGCCTTGCTCTCCTGCTACCCTTTTTCTGATCTGTCTTCCACTTCACTCATTGTTTCTTCTGCTGTGTACAGCCTGCTGCTAAGATCACCCATTAACTTTTTTCAGGTAATTCTTTTTTTTGTTTGTTTGTTTATAGAAGGCCTGTTTGGTCTCTTTCCAAATCTTGGTTGCATTTTATACTTTCCTGGTCCCTAAATATATCTCTGATTTCACGATTTATTTCTTTAACAGAGTAAGCGCACTTCTTTTACAATTTGTGTATGATGATTTTAGTATGTGCTGTTTCTCACTCAGTGCCTTGTTTCTCTTTATCCTTGGTTGTCTCTAACTCTCTACTAGTTCTTGCTCAGGAAAAATAATCTGTGACATTTTTCAAGGCATAGAATAAAAGTGCACACCTACTTACCAAGGAGACTTGTGTTTGATCCTGCCGGCCAACTTGGACCCTACCAAGTTCATGGCCTGAAGTCCAGAGGCTATACCACTTCTTACCTGGGCTTCAAGAGCCTGTTTTTAGCCTCATCTACCCCTTCCTGGTTCACTCAGGGTCAAGACATTGTCCCTAGTTCTCTAGGGTTGGAAGAGTGTTGGTTTTGTTTTGATTATCTGTGGGTGTAGCTTTTGGGGGGTTCTCTATAAGTATAGCCCTTTGGAGCCCCAACTTCACCTGGAGAGGGTTTACTATGAGTCCCCACTTCAGGCAGCACTGGGTCGGGACTTCTGCTTCCTTCCCCAAGATGTGCAAATACCTTGAAGAAAATGTGGTTATGCTGTTCAGGTATTTGCGTGTATTTCTGGGCTAGTCTCCTGTTTTGCCAGATCCTTTCAAGGTGATGTTTATTTAACTCAGTATTTTTAGATGTTTGCAGCAGAGGGTTTTTAAGAAAAACTTACCCTCCACTACTAAATGAGAAAGTCATTCATTAATAAGAGACAAAAATTTATGGCAATATTAATAATACCTCAGAAGAGATTTGTTGACCTGAAGAGTATTCAAGTTAGGGGTTTCAGAAGGTAAAATTTTGATGGCCAATTGACTGGTTTTATGGACCTTCAGGGTCTAAGCAAGCTTGTATCTGGTCAATTTTGAGGACATCTCTAAATTGAAGAAATGCCTCAAGTAGAAGCAAAGGTAGTTGCTGTAAATTCTGTACCAAAGGACCATTGGGTCAATCTAGAAAACCTCAATGAAATAAGGAGAAAATGTGGCTCAAGGTATAAGCCTCACTGAGGTTACTACCTCACTGTGGTTACTACCAAGATTATAAGAGACAAGGCAGATTTTGCTAATGCATCAATGAATCAGGTTAAAAACAGATCTTTCAGGTGTAGTCCAGCGCTTAGTCTTCAGGAGAAGAACAATGAAAGGTCGGGTGACTTGACCAAGGTCTCGCAGCAGGGCCAAGATATTAGCACTGCCACTGGCCATCTACTTAGGTGGGACTGGAGTGTCACTTTTTTGCCTTACCTGGGACTTAAAGGCATCTTGTATCCTCACTTCTATTTAATGAACTGTTGTGTGTTATTGCTGTAGCACTCTGAAGTCCCTACTGTTTTGCTCCAGCGGGGACTGCTTTGGGCCATCTCCAGTGAAACGCCCTGTAAAGTTCTTGAGCTGCATATATTGTGTAGACAAATAGTCAACAGGAATAAACACAAGCGTCTTTGCTTTTGAGTTTCAGTGGAAGACGTCGTTGCTCCAACTTGAATTGGCCACATGTGCTCTTGAGGTCTGGGCAGAGAAGTAGCTGTGACGTTTGTGACGGGGGAGTGGGGGTGGAGAACAGCAGCTGCGGGATGTGAGGGAGTGACTGGACTCTGGTAATCATGTTTGGCAGGTCAAGGGTGAGATTTAGCCTGACAAGATTTGGACTATACCCTGGGCTCGCAAAGCAGTGTTAAAATCAACTCCAGGTGTTTCCGTTATTCCTAATGCCTGAGTATTATTAAAGCAAAAAATAATGTGCTTTAGGCTCTGAAGGGGAGGGAATAGCTTGCTAACTGCTCAGGAACCACTTAGTATTTGTAATAGAGCCCATTCTCTCCTGACAGGTGCTCCTGCGTGTCCAGAGTACACCATAAATCTCCAAGTGCTTGTTCAATAGTAACGTTTCCTCCAAGTGAGCTGTTATCACTTTTGTCTTCAAGACAGTGCTGTCTCCGTGAACCTCTTTGAGCTTTTTCTGCTTTGGGCTGCAGAATTTGGACATCGCATCAACATATCCACAAGTTCCTACATTAAATTTAAAATGAAGAAATTTTAAATCACTGGGCTTATTTTTGAAGTATCAAGTATTACCAAATGATAGATGATAGAAATATGCTTTGGAAATATTCCCCAGGTCCATGGTAGGAGTCAGAGCACCATAAGACGGTTTCTAAGAGATGCTTCTGGTGGTTGGAATGGTGGTTTGGAACTTTGTAAGTCAGAGTCAGAAAAAATGAAGGGTAATTGGTAGTGGCATTAATACAAGGTTTTCCTTATACCTCTGCTTCTTTTATCTTAATTTAGTGCTGTAGAATTTGCTAGGGTTATTTCTTCTTCTCCTCCCCCTCTCTTTCCTTTTCTTTCTCCTTCTCCTCCTCCCTCTTCTCCTTCCCCTCTTTCTTCTTTTCTTCCTTCTCCTTTTTCTTCTCCTTACCTTCAGCGCTTGTCAGTGTTGATGGAAGCTCAATCTAGGTGTGAATATGGACGCGTAGGAGGAAGCCATTTGTAACCCATATTGTGGCTAAGAAACAGTCTTTCCCTCAGTATGGAGGCTAGGTTGTCACTTTCTTTGACACACAACTTGCATTTCTGAGGGTCCGCAAATGCCCCTGACTATGCCATCAATGTCTGTCCCCTCCTGTCCTCCTTCACCTCTTTTCACCTTACCTGTGCCAAGCACAAAATCAAGGGGTACTCCCTTTGTGGTCGTCTCAGGAGAATGCCATTCTGGGGCAGCCTGCAGTCTTTTAGAGAATTTTTTCTGAAAATAAGTTTCTCTATGGGCAAAAGCGTGGCTACAAGTTAAAGTGAAAGTGGACTATAAACATGACAATGGCAGTATTATAGAGCTATACTTAATTAAAACTGTGCCTTACATATAATTAGAGCTCAGTAAATCTCAAACATAGGACAGGTTGGCAAATTGAATAGATTAAATGAATAAAGTTAGATGTTAAGAGAAGTGAGGTCCCACTCCTGACGGTGGTCCTCTGTCTGCCCAGTACCTCAGTGATGCCTTACAAGGAAGACCTCTTCCCTCTGTCCGCACCGCCTCTGCCTAGCTCTTGGCTTTGCTCGTTAAAAATTGGCTAATTTGCCCGCATTTCCCTGTAGCCGGCTCCCCTTCCTTCTCGTTCTCAGTGCTGCTGAGGCTGTTCCTACAAATCTGAATCGAACAGTGACAGCTCTTTGCATGAAAAGCGTTCTTAACTCCCTTCACCTACAGATTGTGTACATGCCTGGAGTTGGTGGGGCACCAAAGCCCCTCAAATCATGACCCGACCCTGTCAGGTCATGATTTGCAGGTCAAAAAAGCATCGTCAGGCTCTGTTTCTGTCATGCTCTCCAGCCACACACCTGTCATATACAGGCAGCAAGTGTGCTTCAGTCACATGGAGCTCACTGTACCCTGAACAGCCACATGGGTTCACAGTTTTGTGACCGTGATCACAGGGTTGCTGTTCCATGGTTGGTCCCTCTCTCACTCCCTAAGTATCCAGTTCTTAACTGTCCCTTGCAGTTTAACTGATGTCCCTCCTCTGCCGAGCTTTTCCAGACATTTGCACAATTACTTCTTCTCCATGTTTCCATGGTACCAACTCTTCTGTACCTGTATGTGATGTGGGTTTTTTTTTTTTTTTGGCTTCTTATACATTTTTAAGAATCTCTTAAAAATGCTTTGCCCCTCTTCTGACTAGGAGATCTTTCTGTGTTCTAACACAGTATTGGCATGCAGAGGCTCCCCTTAAATGTTGAAAGAATGAAAATATTTAAGCAGTAGTCACTTTGTGGAACTCACAGCCTTTTCCCTCGAAGTTAAGCTTGACAACTAATTATTCACGCAGTCCACTGTATTGCCAGTGAATACTTTTCACATTCCAGTGATATATTCAGGGGTATACCTACATAAAGGTCATCTGAAAAGCCCTTCTCATTCATTCTTCAAAGTAACAAGTGTTCTCCTGGTAAGAAAATATATGTGAAATACAATCTTGGGTTTGGCTGTTTGCGTCCAAGTTTTGGTTAAAGAAATAGCCTTCATGTCTGTCAGCATCAACGCCAACCCTCTGTTCTGTTGTTTTAGGAAATTAAGACAAGACTAGCTGCCATTCTTCCGTTAGTAGTTACACATGTTTTTAGTGCCAGTGATTTTTCATCAGTTCTATGTTACCTGTTTTATTCCTGTTCCTCTGAGTATGTCAAGCCCAGTGTGGCCTCAGGACCAACACAGAAGCAGCACCCAGCACCTTCCTGGCAACACAGGCCCTATGGCCTCTCTGCAAACCTCCTGAATTAGAAACTCTAGGATAAGGCCCAGCAATCTGTGTTTTGACAAGCCGTTAGGGTGATTCAGATACTCACGAAAGTTTGAGGGTCATGCACTGTTCAGTGTAAAGGTCTGCATGTCTGAATAACTCAAAAGCATTTAAAAATATATATCCATGTCTGAGAGACTTCCATGATTGTATAGTTTCAGCAGATGGGTGCAAACAAATTGTCATATACAGGCAGCATCTTGTTAGTAGAGGGAGTTTACAAAGAAAGCAAAAGATGGTAAATATGCACATGAGTAATCCATACAAGAGCCACGTGACATAGAAGTGGGGCTGAGAATCCTTAACAAAGAAAAACAGCTTTTCACTGTCCCCTGTGGAAGTAATACAATCACATTTAAAGACCAAGATGGGCAAGGATGTGCCTTCAGTGTGTATGTGTGTGTGTGTGTGTATACAAATGCATGTGAGTCTGTTCTTTGTGGCTCACTCACTTTACCAATACTCTATAGTTAAAGGAACAGCCAGTGTATCTAGAGCGAGATTGCCTCTGGAGAAAACAATCATCTTATTATTTTTTTATTTCTATTTTGCCCTTTAAAAAATTTTACAGAGGACTCATCATGTTTGGTATCTGTCAGAAAATTTATATGAAAACTGTTACCCTTCCTTTTGTTATTTACTGTTTTTCTTTTTTTTTTCTTTTTTTTTTAATTTTTATTTAGTTACTTTTCAAGTACATTTTTTTTTCTCCCCCCCCCCGCCCGGTCTCCCCCCCCCTCCCATTCCCCCCCCCAGCCCTCATCTCTGTGTCTTTAATACTTGTTCCTCAAAATCCCTCCCCCTTTTTCCCCTTAAGTTCCCTTCCCTCTCCCCTCTGGTCGCTGCCCACTTGTTCTCTATTTCAGCGTCTTTGTTTTTATTCTGTTTGCTTGTTTGTTTTATTCTTTAGCTTCCTGTCAAAAGTGAGATCATATGATATTTGTCCTTCAATGCCTGGCCTATTTCACTCAGCATAATGCTTTCCAGTTCCATCCATGTTGTTGCAAAGGGTAGTAGCTCCTTCTTTCTCTCTGCTGCATAGAATTCCATTGTGTATATGTACCACAATTTTTGGATCCATTCGTTTACTGATGGGCACCTAGGTTGCTTCCAACTCTTGGCTATTGTAAATTGTGCTGCTATGAACATTGTGGTGCATAGGTTCTTTGAAATTGATGTTTTAGGATTCTTGGGGTATAATCCTAGCAGTGGAATTGCTGGGTCAAAAGGCAGGTCAATTTTTATTTTTCTGAGAAAATTCCATACTGTTTTCCATAATGGTTGTACCAGTCTACAATCCCACCAACAGTGAACTAAGGTCCCCTTTTCCCCACACCCTCTCCAACATTTGTTGTTTGTTGCTTTGTCTATTATAGCCATCCTGACTGGTGTAAAGTGGTATCTCATTGTGGTTTTAATTTGCATCTCTCTGATAGCTAACGATATTGAGCATCTCTTCATGTGTCTCTGGATGTTCTGTATGTCCTCTTTAGAGAAGTGTCTGTTCAAGTCCTTTTCCCATTTTTTAATTGGGTTCGATGTCTTCCTAGAGTGGAGTCGTGTAAGTTCTTTGTATATTTTGGAGATTAAACCTTTGTCTGAGTTATCATTGGCAAATATGTTTTCCCATACAGTTGGTTGTCTTTTTAATTTAATACTGTTTTCTTTAGCCATGCAGAAGCTTTTTATTTTGATGAGATCCCATTTGTTTATTCTTTCCTTTATATTCCTTGCTCTAGGGCACATATCCGTAGAAATGTTGCTGCGTGGAATATCTGAGATTTTCTTGCCAATGTTCTCCTCTAGGACTTTAATGGTGTCATGGCTTATATTTAAGTCTTTTATCCACCTTGAATTTATTTTGGTGTATGGAGTAAGTTGGTGCTCAAGTTTCATTTTTTTGCACGTAGCTGTCCAGTTCTCCCAACACCATTTGCTGAAGAGGCTATCTTTATTCCATTTTATGTTACTGCCCCCTTTGTCGAATATTAATTGACTGTAGAGGGTTGGGTTGATTTCTGGGCTCTCTGTTCTGTTCCATTGGTCTATGTGCCTGTTTTTATGTTTTTCTTTTTTTAATAGACTTTATTTATTTATCTTTAGAGGAGAAGGGAAGGAGAGAGGGAGAGAAACATCAATGTGTGGTTGCCTCTCGTGTGTCCCCTGCTGGGAACTGGCCTGCAACCCAGGCATGTGCCCTGATTGGGAATCGAACCGTGATCCTCTGACTCACAGGTCCGCGCTCAATCCACTGAGCTACACCAGCCAGGACATATTTACTGTTTTTCTGCTTTGATATTATAGTTATCAGGTTTATTTTCTTTTCGGTTTCATAATCATCAGGAAGACAAACGTGTCGAATCACTGATTTATGACAGGATGTTTGTGAATTCATTTATTCAGCAAATAATTATTAAGCATCTACTATATTTATATTGTGCTAGGTACTAGAAATAAACAGTGAATATAATGAACATGATTCTTAACTTTGAGAAGTAATTAATTTATATAATGATGTAGAGTAGTTTTAAACTGAACTCTTAGTTATATACATAAACTTCAAGAAAACTAGGTCTTACCTTTAAATATTTTATGTTACCCATTACTCGAACTTCATTCAGCTCATATAAAAATGATGTAAATGGGAATTTCTAAACAAGTACTCTGCTCCACTCCATTATTAAGCTCTTTAAGATGAATAAATTTCAACCAGAGTTTTTTTTTAATATATTATTGCTAATTAAATTTCTCAGTTAATTTAAGAAAGCCTTGCGTGTCAAAACTTGTTTTGAAAGAAACCTTTCTTTAAGAGAAAATATTACATATATAACTGAAGCATTGATGATTTAGATCTTTTGGTAATCAATGATAAGGTACTTATGCTAATATGAATTATTATTATAGGGTATTGGAAAAGTACAGGAGTGTAAGTGATTGATATTAACATTAGCTGAGCTCATCACATTGAAAAAGTTAATCTTAGAACCAAATTGCTAGGAAGTGCTTTTGTTATTGCTCATTGCATGTGTGAAAAGGGTATGGTTTGTAGGTGAGCGTATGAGCGGTACATATACAGATGTCCGTGTGAGCCCTGCCTTGTTAGGTCCTGGGAAAACCGGTGGTGGGAAAGTTGGGTCAAAAGGATTGAAGGTAGGAGTGAACTTGTCATAGCCTTTGTATATATATTTATAAGCAATAAACTGAAACAGTAAAGCCAGTGTTCCTATTGAAAGATAAAACAATGACATCAGCATGTGTAACTAGCAATAACGGATACTGGGCTCTGTTATTAATGTCTGTTTAGCATTCTTAACTCACTAAAAATATTTTAGGATCTTGGCTCCTTTGCATTTTCTAATGCCTATAACTTTATGTTTTGCTCTGTTGTAAAATTAATGTGCACAAGAAGGGATTTTCAGCACCATCCCCCTCACTTAAGATCTGGCCCTACAGTCAAGTAGTCAATACCATTGGGATTTGACAACATGGGAGAGGAGGTGTTGACTTTCAGGTTTAATGACAAGGTTTTGGTTTATGCCTTCTTCCTTTTTGGATCCTGCTTCAGTGTCTCCTGCCCGCTCAGCTGAGCCTTCATGTACAAGTCTTAGATTCCTTCACCTTCACACAAGCCATCGTGGTTCCATAAAAGGAATAGGTAGAAATGAATTCCATGGAAATGCAACTCACAGTTAGTAAACAATTCTATATATGCAATAACTATATAAGTAGATTTTTGAAACTATAAATATACACTTGACCCTGGAAATGAACACTGCGCTGGAATTCATCCTCTGAACCACCTGATTCCAAAATCCATGTAATTTTTACATGCAGTTCATTGCTATCCCTTTTTTCTTTTTTGTTTATCTTTATCTTCTATCTTTTCTATATTCTTATGTTGCCTGCATGTAGAAATTTGTCTCTCTTCCGACTGCTTACATACAGTATTTTATCCCAATCCACTTTTATAATTCTCATTTCCCTGTTCAAAAGAAACAATTGCAACACATTTTAGAAATACTTACGACATGTCACACACTTCCCGAGTCTTTGTAAAATTTTTTCCCTCAACTTCCCAATTTTTGGTTTTTAAGTCACTTACTTTTTTGTGATGATCCCCTTTATATAAGCTGAGCATAATTTTGTAAGCAATGTAATGATTTTAGAACCTTCCAAGAACAAACTGGACAAAAGGCCATCTGTGCAGTGTCAGCAAGGTACAGAATGAAGTCTCTAAGATACAGCTTAGAGAGTCTCCAAAAATTGTTACCATCCACACTCGATTCATTAAGACAAAAATTCAGATTTTTGTAAAATAACAATCCATCATCACAGTTAAATCCTGGAATAGTTCCTGCTGAACTTTAATGTATTATTCTAACTTGCCTTTATATCTTACCTCTGTTATCTTGACTGTAGTTGAAAATCGTTGACAGCCATTAGGGGCATAATGCCCTAAACTTCTCAAATTTAAACGAGATATCGAGTAATATCAGAATCTTCCTCTTGGGTAGATATAGTTCAGATCCCAGTGGGTGAGACAGTTCATCAGGATTGCCCCTCATTCTATATTCCACAGGCTTCATTTCCTTTCTCTGACAGTTCTACTCACTCAGGGTTTTCCAGTTCTACTCACTCAGGGTTTTCCATCAGTCAGGATGTGAGTGAATCAGCCTTTCTCTTTCTCTAGGTAGCAGGTCATCCTCAAATAAAATTTTATACGCCATGTACATATGTATCAAATGAAGTGTTAATTCACACGTTCATAACATTTATTTTCTTGCTTTGAGGTTGATCCCCCCTCCCTCTCTAGTCCACATATCCTACCTGTACTCGCAAGCAATTTTTTTGTCCAAAGTAGATAAGACCAGCATTTACCATAAGTATTATCATAGCCCTCCCTGCTTATCTGGATGAGGAGCTAGTTCCTTTCACATTCATGGAATATTTTGGACATTTCACTCTGTATACTCTGTAAAGAGCCAACTTCGCAGTTCAGCACAAAAGCAGCCATAGTCCATTTATGAACAAATGAATGTGACTGTGCTCCAATACAACTGTATTTATGAAAACAGATGCTGGGCAGGGTTTGGCCTGAGGGCCATATTTTGCCCATGTCTGCCATATAGTATCCTTGAAGGGTTATTATCATCTCAACATTCTGCCATATAACATACGTTCTTGCTGTTGGCTCTAGCAGTTCTTACTCTAACTTCCTTCACCTGGCATTGATTATGTTCTTCAGCCAGGTCTGTCTTTTCCCTAGGATTCTGGCTTCTCATAGCATTTTCACTGGGCCTGAAAAAGGCCTTTGATAAATTTACTCAAATGTGGTTTGAAGAGATCTCAAATTTAGTGATTGACCAGATCGCTGAATATTCTTTATTTGAGGCAGTGTATGCTACATGTCTGCAGTCCATCTCTCCCACATTTGTACACGTAACTCCTGAACCTTTGATTCTGTTCAAATGCCAAGTTGTAAGAAAGCCAGTTATGCCTCAGCCTTAAAGGCATGGAGTTCTATGCAATTAGGAAAAATCAGCTCAGGAACAGAAGTGAACCTACAAATCCAAAGCCGAATGTAGAGTAAAGCTAAATAGCAAATTATACATCCTTTTTCGTATTCCTCATTTGGGACTACTTCTTCTGCCAAGTTCAGCCTCTAATTCTTGTCCAGGTGCCACAGATGACCTTGGTCTTAGTTTCCATATTGGTTGGATCTGCCTCTCTGTTGTGGATATCCATGATGGGCATCGCCATCCTTCACGCGGACAGGTCTTGACTGGTTACTTCTTCCTTCTCTAGGATGCGTGTTTTAGTTCAGTTGATGTTTAATTGCCCTTGCGGTTGGCCCACTTCCTCTTTTCTCATTTCCTACTTTGGCGATTGCTTTAAAGTTGACTAATGTTTAGTTCATTGGCTCTGCTCATTGCCTAATTTCTACTTCAGAATTTCCCTTCCAGGAATGGTTGGGGATGGGGGTGGGGAATGCTCGTAAAATTGACTGAAGTTTGTAGTGGACTGGATAGAAGCTATGAGTAGATGAGAAAATAAGATTTTAAATTTACTCAACTGAGTGGAGGCTGGTGTCATTTTTTTTTTGAGACCAAGAATACTAACAAAGATCTAGATCTCAGAGGAGAGATCTAGGCTGGAGACACTAATATCCACGTAGGAGTTATTGCTCATTTTCGCCTAGGCAAGAATTAGAGAATGAGAAGACTCAGTGGTAGTATTCTGGCAAAGATCGAGTGTCTATACTAAGGTAGGGCTTGGATGTTCTAATGGAGGTTAAACTAGGGTCTAAGAATGAGAACTTCTTACACTGTTTATAGTCCTTCTCTGCCCTTTCTAGATGTAGTCATCAAATCCTAGCAGAGTCATGTACTCATCTTAGAGAAAACACAAGTTTAAAGTTGTTTGTTTCTTTCTTTTACGGTTTTACGTATTAGAAAAAAAGTATTTTTAAGCAGCCTCCATATGATATGACTATCCAAAATGTGTTTCTGTTTAACAAAATATACTTTAAATCATTTTTTTTAATATTATGGAATTACTGTCCCCTTACCTAGTGAATAGTCTGCCTCTTGTAACACAGAAAGATGCAGTCAGGTGTCTGATTCAGGAGAAATTTATTTGAATATTTGTTGTCTTTCTCTCATTTATTTCCTTTCATTAAATTTTTTTTTACAAACCCTGCACCTACTCTTAGTTAACTATTATTTTGAATAGGAAGTGTTAGAATTTGAGTCTTAGAGGGAACTAAGCAGATGATACGCAGTAGAGCACTTCTCATGAGAATGTAAAAATTCTCATAAATTACATTTGACTCTTAAGATTATGAATTTCTCTAGAAGAGAAATTAAGTCTTCTTGCTGTTTAATTTACCTCAAACAATAAACTTGATGCATTCCAAAAATATTGTTACTGGAAAGACTTAATGGAGTGGCCAGTAACTGTTTTGTAAATGCTGAGCAACTTTCGAAGAGAACTGCCCCCCCCAGCACTGTAATAGTTTAAAAAATCTTGTGCCTAAGACCATCTGTATAAGAGTCACCTGGGATGCTTTTTGAAAGAGCCCATTATCAGGCTTTTCTGCAACTCTAGTGAATCAGAGTCTTTGGATGGTGTCTATGCATGTTACATATTCTTTTCGGTAAACATGCCCAAGTGACTTACATATCACAATATTTTTTTTCCTTTTTTTATTTAATTATTTTTCATGTACAGTTTTCTGTCTATTTCTCCCATCCACATGTACACAAGATTTGATAACCTCTGGCCAGAGGAGGGGGTTTGCAGGACCATGGGCAGATCCCTGTCCTATTTACAGATATTTCTGGTGCAAGTTTATGTTCGCATTCCTGGAAAAAATTAATTTTGTAAAACCACACACTAAAACTAACGGTTCTTCTGGGAGAAATAGGGCCAGGTAAAGAGAACTTGAAACTTAGGGAACTGTAACTGGAGCACCAGCAAGAATGATAATGATCTTGATAACAAACTGTAGCACAGCCCTGGCCAGAGTGGCTCTCTTGGTTGGGTGTTCTTCCACAAAGCGAAAGGCGGCACATGCCTGGGATGTGGGTTTGGTCCCCAGCTGGGATGTGTATGAGAGGCAACCTATGGATATTTGTCTTCCTCTCTTTCTCCCTCTTTTACCCTCTTTCAAAAAATAAATAAATGAAATCTAAAAACAAAGAAGGGGAAAAAAGAAACCATAGTGCAGTTACAGCTCCAAAAGTATTTGTTTTTAACAAGTTGACTCTTTATACCCTTAAACCTTGAGACAGGTACCTGTCTTGCAGACCTGAGTCCCTGAGGGCATTGTCTTCTACAAGAGATAGGTATTAACTTTGCTAGCAGTGTTTTAGAAGACTGATACACATCTTCATTATAGTATTTCTTACAAAAATAGGGAAACATCTTTGCAGCTTTTTCATCTGCACCACAGCTTCTCCAAGAGAGCTTAACACAGTGAAACATGTAAGTATTCACAAAGTCACGAACTCAGCCATGACTAGGAATGCACATCTGTAGGACATCAGCTTTTTTTATAAGATCTTCAAGTATTATTAATGGTGTTTCTTTATCAGAAGAAAGTCTGTTCCTTCGTGATTCAACTCATTGATGGGCTGATATCACGCTCTGACTTAGAACCTTCTTATTACATTAACACATGCTGTGGCTGAACCACTATAGAAATTTTGCTTCCTTTTTTTGTCTCTCTCATAGTAAAATTCTCAAAGTTTGGGTCCTCACAGGAACTTTCTAATGGTTAAATCAAAGAGGCCCACTGCATTCATTGCCCATGGATTTTTTCTAGAAAGTGGTGACTCTGCAGTTGTTTACGGTGGCCTCATGACCTGTGTCTCTAAGCTTGAACTAAGCTTAGTTCTTAAGTGTCCTATTTCTATACCTTTTAACTTATTTCAGATGATTTTTCTCCTCTTACAGATAAGTCATTGTTCAACAGATTCACTGCACGCTGTTGGTCCTATTTCACAATGTTCCCTTGTGTTATGTAAGATATTTGAGGTGTACACCGAAGTTATGCAAGGCATAGTTTTCTGTTTATAAAGTTAGATTTATTGGGGTGACATTGGTTAGTAACATTATACAAGTTCCAAGTGTACAGTTCTGTATACATGATCTGTGTATTACACTGTGTGTTCGCCACCCAGTCTGGTCTCCCTCCATCACCATAAGTTTGACTCACTTCACTGTCTTCCTTCAGGACCCCTTGCCGTCTGGAAACTACTCTGCTGTTGTCTGTGTGTGTGAGTGTGTTTCGTTTCTTTTGCAACCACATGGGTGGATCTTAAGAGTATCATGCTAAGCAAAATAAGTCAGACGGAAAAGGACGAGAACCACATGATTTTACTCATATGTGGGATATAAAAAGAAAAGGTAAAGGAGAAAAGAAATACCTTTCTTTAGTAACAGAAACTAGGTCACAGCCGTAGGATTCCCAGGTGGTGTGTTTTATCAGACATTAACCCAGAAGTGAATGTAACGTTAACCTGCAAAGTCTACTTCGGAGGATTTTGTTTAAATTTTTATTTATTAATATTTCTAAATGATTGTATTTTCTAAAAATCAAGAAAAAGTGTTGCTACTTAAATAGTAAAGTCACTAGAAAAAGAATTCATTTTATTTTGTTACCTTACCTGTCACATTTCGGTAAATTTCTACCAATATTGAGGTTGGAAAATTTTGTGAAAGTCCTTTCTTTCTCTTTCTTTCTTTTATATACTATTGCCATTGGGACTCTAGTATTCATAAATTATGTTTAAATATAGAAATTAGGTTGGTGACTCTGTGCTCATAAATTCCTGAAGCACAATGTACAGGAAGGAGAAAAGATCTCTCTGACTCACTTTGGAGCTCACCAGCTCAGGAAGGCGACCCCCACCTCTTCAGTTTATGAACAGGAAATTGAGGCGAGAGAGACAGAATCGTGGTCTCCGTCAGGGCTGGTTGGGGTCAGTCCTTGGGGTTAAACTTCAGTTCCTAATGGTTCCCAACCTCTGTTCCTTTGGAGGGGCAGATCTATAATTCCTTTGGTTGGAGGGGGTTGTTCTTGGACCCAGAATAGGAGGATATGAAGGGTGAAGTGATTTATAGCTTATGGTTCTCCTCCCCTGGTTTATCTATTTCTATACACTGAAGTCCTATAAACCATTCCATGAGATAGAGTTCCACGGTTCTTAATATCAGAAAATCAACACAACTGATCTCTCTTAGGGAATTGTATTAGTTTTCTGTGTCTGCTGTAACTGATTACCATGAACTTAGAGGCTTAAGTCAACACACATTTATCATCTGAGATTTCTATAGGTTAGAATTCTAGATGGGTCTCACTGGAGGCTAAAATCACAGCGTTGGCAGGGCTGGGTTTCCTTCTGGAGGCTCTAGGAGGGAATCCATTTTCCAGGCCTTTCCAGCTTCTGGAGGCTGCCCGCATCCCTTGGCTCCGGGCCCTCTTCCCCTGACTTCAAAGCCAGCAACACTATATCGCTGACCACTCTTTGACTGACTACCAAAAAGCAGATCATCTACCTTTAAGGATTCACAGGATTAGACTAGTACACTGGATAATAAATACAGCACAATCCCTATTTGAAGGTCCTTACCTTAATACCATCTGCAAAGTTTCTTTTGAAGTGAGAGCCAATGTATTTACAGGTTCTAGAGGTTAGGATTTAGACGCTCTCGGGAGTCAGTCATTACTTTGCCCACTGCCAGAAGGAAGGTGCTCTCCCTGGTCTCAGCACTGAGTAGGCACTTTTAAAACTTTATAGTAATTTAGAAAGAAAGCTTTGTAAACTGCTCAAACTTACCAAGCACTTAAATAATGAAGTAATAAGTATAGCCACCAACATGTATTGCTTGCTGGCAATTTGACACATACTCACTGCTAAGTGCTCCAAACACATAATCTCGTTCACTGCCTATGCATTGTCTAGGCAGGTTCGAGTATAATCTCGTTGTACTTGTTAGGAAACTGAGGCCTAGAGAATTTTAATAACTGGCCCAAGGTTGTAACACTACTGTATGGCAGACTACAACTTGAATTTTAGTCTGACTCAGGCTTTTAACCAATCTACTTCCCTACTTACAGTTAGTCCCAAAGTGGCAAAACATAGTATAACGAAGTATTGAGAATATAACTTATGAAGAGAAACCTAACTAATGGGCAGTTGCTTTTAATAATAAAAATAATATGTTACCGTAAGTAAAAGCTTTTAAAATGCTTCTCCAGTTGAGCAATGTTTGACTGATTAGTGTTAGTTGGTTATGCAAAGTTTTGTGATCAATTCTTAGCATCTCAGTTTCAATAGGAAAGAAGACTGTAGTGCATGACTAACTAGAAATGATGTAGCCACCTCAACAATTTTCATGCTCTTAGATTATCAAAATAAAGAATTTATTTCATTAATCATATTATAGTTTAATCAATTAATACATGATTCCTCTACTCTCTGCTTCACCCCAGGATGTGAGCTCCAGGAGAGTAGGGGATCATGTTTGTGTTACTCATGTCTATATCCTGAGTACTGAAAACAGAGGTATTTATTTAATAGACCCAGTAATAATGGTAGGAAGGATGGAAAATCAAGAAAGAGCTAAGAGAATCAAACTGGTTGTCTATACAGATGAGAGAGGATCTAGAACCTCATTGGATTCCAGATGTTTTTATCTGGAATTTAGAATATTATAGTATGTTTGGCAAAGAAAAGACCATATAATAAGTTAATTTTATATGAGTAAGAAGGTAGTGATAACCTTGATGAAGCCAATGTGCGTTTGCATTTTATAGAAATCTTGTGCACTACAGAGAAACTAGTGGCTCATTTGGAGTATTTGAATCACCCATTGACTTCATTTCTTTATTCATTCAGCCAGTACAATTGAGCTCTATGCTACTCACTAAGATAAAAGATGAATTAAAAGAAAAAAGCCCCTGACTTAAAGGAGGCTTCTGTCTCCTCAGTGAAACAAACACCTTTAAAGATAAAATGCATTGTATTAAAGGGAATATTAACGGCATTACGGGAAAACAGAAGAGGGATGCTTAACTTACCATTCAACGAAGGAGTAAGTTGGGCTCTTCATCTTGAGTATTTTGGGGGTGGGGGCAATAAATTAGTTCTACAGAGGAGTTGCAGAGAAGGACTGAGTTCCCATCTGCCCTTCACCCATCTCCCCATTTCCTTAGTATAATGATCAAAACTAAAAATATCATTGGTTCACTACAGACCTTAGTCAGATTTCACTATCTTGACTACACCTTTCAGTGGTGAAATGGCATCAAGTATGAAAGTGCTTTGTGAACAGTAGGCTCAGTCCCAGTGGTCTAAGAAATGCCATTGGAGTTGGCCTAGTGCAGGTCACGAAGGGCAAACGTTGCATTCTCGAATGGTGGCTTTAATAATCTAACTATGAATTTTCTAGAGTTTAGCTTCCTTAAATCACATGTGCAGTCCCCTCCATGAATGTAATTCCTTACGAATCTCCTTTGTTTTTTTTTTTTAATCTCATATTGATGTTGTGTTGTTTATGGTGGGCTCTGACAGTGTCCTGTTCAGAGAACCTGGTAAGAGTACCTTGACGCTCTCGCTGTGTCCTGTGTCATCAGGTAAACCCACCTTGCAGATGACAGGCTGAGGCTCACATGAGACAAGAGGTTGAGTTAAACTGGAGTTGGAAGCTGCACCTGCCTGACTCCAAAGCCTGTCTCTTCCTCCAACGGGCTGCTTACTGAGGCATTTTCCTACACGGCCTCCCAGAATAACCATTTTCCGAATCATTCTTCTTACTGTGCAAAACTTCATTTCCTTTTCTATTCTGAAAACTTGCTTCATGCTCTGAGGGTTTTCCACACATTATATTTAGTATTTTATGAATCTAAAATTTTTATGACTTTAAAGACACATTGCTTTTACTGTCTTGGCCTTCCTAGCACCAGTCTTTATGATTCTATAATGTTTAGTCTATGCCTTTACACCGGCAGCCCTTCCCTTTGAATGTTTTAGCAACCCTTCTTGATAGCTTCCAGCTGCTTTTCTGTGTGTGTGTGTGCATGTGTGTCCTCAGGAATGACCAGAGCTATATGCTGGTGTTAAATTATGTAATTTTGTGTCATCCAGAGTTATACAACTCAGGATTTCCTGACTTTGTAGATGATTTTAGACTGTGGCAGTCAAATCAGCACCAAATAATAATAACTAATTTTTTAAAGATATAAAATATTTTCACGTTCATCTTTAAGTTATATTTTCACAACTGTGTAAAATAGGTAAGGCAGAGGCTACCCCCGCTTTCTTTTACCCACCAGATTATGGGGGTTCTGAGTATTAATGTGACTCCCTAGTCCACTTAGAAACCAGGTTTGCTGACTTCTCATTCTTACTGTTACCAGAAACTGTCAAAAGCTAGAGGCAGAAATGCAGGATGTTACGTGTAGTTTAGTCATTTAAGATCCTGGACTAGAAACTATTAGCAAAGAATCTAATTAAACTTCTTTCTACATAAGAACAAACAAAACAAAGATATTGCTAGGAACATGCCACTGTCTCTGTGGAGGAAGTGAAAACTACATGTTGACATGCTAAGTAAACTTTGTTTAGCTTTCTTTTGTGTGATGTTAGTGAATCTTTGTGCCAAGAAAATTTTATTGCAATTTAGGGACTAGTGGGTTATGTCAGAATGTGTGAGAATCAAGCCCACTTTTATGTTAGAAAGATGCTTTAATGAATTTATTTTGATCTAAAGTAAGGGAAACAATGAATTCTAAGTCTTACTGTGATTTCTTTTTGTGTGTTATCTGAAACTAGACGGCTTTGGCTCTAATCTTACAGTCTGACTTCTGAGGACTGTACAGAAAAGCACCATAGCCTTGTAGCTCTGGCAGGTCTCCAAACTAGATTGCTTGATTTTTTTAAAGTCTTTTCAAATTGAATATATTGGGGCTACATTGGTTAATAGAATTATATAGGTTTCAAGTGTGCAATTCTATAATCCATCATCTATATATTGTATTGTGTGCTCACCACCCCAAGTCGAGTCTCCTTCTATCACCATTTATTCAAACTTAGATTCTTCAGATGAACAATAACGGAGCATCGCCTGTCTCACCATGAACCATCTGTGCAGTTTGACTCTGGTCATTTTCTGCCTCTTCAACAACAAATTCATGACACTGGGAACCTTAACAAGAAACTTGTCTTCCTTGTGGGGGGTTGTGGAGTAGTGGTAAAATAAGGATTCCTTTTTAGGTTGCCTGTGGGCTTGCTTAAAAATGCAAAGAGCTACACGAGCTTTAAAGAGCCTCCGAAAGTCAAACTTGGGCCCTGCATAATAAGAAGGGGTGCAAGGTCTGTGTTTCTCAACTGTAGCAGACAGAGCAGGAGGCAATAGAACTGATGGGGTGGGCCTCAGTGAGTCGGTCATTCCTGGCGTGTGCCCTTCCATGTCCTTTGGTTTAATAACTTACCTGTGAATAGAAAAGAAAAATCAGAAGACTCTGGTATAGGAAAAGTGGACCTGTGTAAATAACAAAGCAACTGATTTTAGAGGGCTGGGCAGGACATGTTTTTTTTATGATTAGCTCTGCTAACATTTTTCGTTCTTCACAGAAGGAATACGTTTTAAATGGCTCTGTGAAAAATAGATCATGGAGAACCAACCAAGCTGGATAGGTTATTCAGAGTTTTTGTTCATTGATATGCAGTGCTTAAAAGTTTTTATGTAGCTGTGGTTGTTTGAAACTAATTATAGCTAAGTGCTAACTCATCTTTCCTGGGTATCTTATCCAATTCAGAACATCTAAATGAAGTCCTTCTCTCAAATGAAAAGAAAGAGAATTTTAGTGACTGTCAGTTCATTAAATGATTGTAATCCAACTTGAACAAAGAAATAATGGGTACGAAGACAAATACTGACAGATGGAGTCCATGCTGATGTCTTAACTCCCCTTAAGCAGTAATGCACTCACTGCAAGAGAAAGATACCTATTGCAATAAGAAAATAAGTAAACATGATATCACGTTTTTAGTAACCAGATAACTCCGTTTCTCTGTTTAAGTGAGACATTGGAGCTGAATAGAGCAGGTGTGTTTAACAACCTTTTTAAAAACCTGATTTTTTACAAAAGAAAAGGCCAAGTGTATACATACTTTTATGCCAAGTGCAATTGGCTGTACTATTAGTTAGGTCAAATTGCAATGGGTCCATTTTAATTCTGGGTGTGGATGACCTTCAGTGGAGCTTACAGGGGTCCGTGAACAAGATGCTCTTCTGACTGCAGCCAGCTGTGGGGACAGCGTTCATCAGGCGGGCCTGGGGAACACTAATCTGAAAGCTCAGGCACCGCTCTGTGATCCATCTGGCGTCTGTGGTCAGGGACTGTTGCCTTTACACCTTGAAAGAACAACGTTAATTTGTTAAGACCCTCTCATTGCTATATATCCCCCTCATGGGGGCTGTCGCATTTTGGTGAGCCCAAGAGTGAGTGAGGTATGGCATGGTTCACCCTTGTGCCATTTTGTAGGTGGCTGACCACCCACCTCACAGTTCCAAATATACATATATTTGTCTAACACCAATTTGTAGGCATTGTGTCTTGTTTTATTTCCCCATAAATCATCAAAGTACCTCAGGAAATTCAGCAATTTTTACATTTACTTTCCCTTCCAGTCTGTCTTTTTGCTCTTGGAATATGTGTAGAAATGATCTATTATTAGGTATAGCCCATGTTTCATCAGGAAAATAGTCACTATTGATGTATCAATATATTAAATCTTATACGTGCATATGAACATATCCAGCATAGCAGAGAAATGAGCTTACTGCCTCATGGTCAAGACTCTGTGGGTCCAGATCCTGGTGCCCCAGTATGCCAGTTGTGTGGCTACAGGTGGTTGCTGTACCTCTCTGTTTCTGTCTCATCATTTGTAAATTGGGAATAATGATAGTAATCCTATCTCCTGGAATTGTTATAAAACTTAAAATAGTTAATGAACATGAAGTTCTCAGAACAACCCCTGGCACAAAACAGCTACTCACCAAGTCCCCACAATTATTATTCTGAAGGAGTTTTTTGTTGAAAGTGCTAAGGAAGAGGACCTCATTTTAACTTGACCTGCTAGGCCTTGGAAACAATGTTATGGTAGTTCTATGATTTTATTTTTAGCCCTCGGTTTATGAAATACTGGGCAAAGAACTACAGAACTATGTAGAAGGGGAGGATTGCTAATTTCAACAAACATAATATCAATTTTCAGGCTGAAAAATTCTCATACCTAATAAATCTGCACTTATTTTCCCTTGTAGAATTTCACAGCATTGTAACTTTCTTACAGACATGTGTGGAGAGGTGATCTGGTTTATATAGCTTATTATAAGAAATGAAAAATGACCGCAGTGGCTAAGAAGTGGAATCATCTTTTCAGATTTTTTAGTCTGCTCTTCTCCCCCCTTTTCTCTGCCTTCAGCCCCCTTTGCCCACAGGTGATTGCCCTCCTGGAGAGAAAGGTCCCGGGGTCAACCCTAGCATGCAGCTTGTTAGCCTTGTGACATTGGGCAAGTTCTGGTATCACTTGTAAAATGGAAATGATAATGATCCACCTTACACGAAATACACATAAGAACTGTCATGGGGAAAGTAGAATTTGACACAGACGGTACATTTGTGGATGTATGTTGACCATAAATGACAGCATACACTTCAGGGAACAAACTTAGCCCTTGCAGTCTGGGGGTCAATCAGTGAAGATGATCAACTTTGATTTGAAGGCAGAGGAGATACTATTAGGTGTGTGAGCCTGTCGCTGAAATGGCAGAAGAGCCTGTGCTCTGCGGGGAATCTGAGGTAAGGTACACTAGGTCAGACAGGAAGGAACATGATCGCAAGGCTTAGACCCTTGGCTCAGGTGGGGTTCAAGTAGGCGACACTCTGGCAGCTATGACCAGATTAGAGAAATACAGATGAACATAAAGATGTCAAAGTACAGACAGTACTACTTATTCCGCAGTTTTCCAGTTAGAGGTACATTTCATTAGTGTCCTATGACAGAATAGATAAGAATTCTAATCCAGTGAACTGTATAAAAACAAAAAATAATGTCACAGGGCCCTCCTATTGCAAATAGAGAAGTCTTTTGAGAAGGTAAGAGTGGCCTCTGCCATAATTTTTGGACCTGAGTCTCCTCTTGTTTTGGTCATTATCTTGGTACTTTGTCTTATTCTTTCAGCAAACACTTGAGGCCCCACTTGGTGCTAGGTCCCTGGGATCCTATACATCTTCCACCTAATACATTTGGCCATTGGATGTTTGAATATAGTGGCAATCAAAATGGACACCCACCACCACCACCACCGCCATCACCACCACCGCCACCACCAGCCTCAGCTTCCAAACCGGGACACGGACTCACAGCTGCTCCCATCCCTCCTTCTGTGTGGTGGGGATAAACTCCTTAAACGGCCCTGTTTTTGCACTGTGCTTTCTCACTGCAGCGTGTTGGGTATGGTGTTCACATGTAGAACGTGACTGGCCCTTTTCCACGGCCTTAGAATTAGCATAGTTTTAAGCATAGTTTTGAGCACAGTTGTACTCGGGGTTGATCGCGCCTCACACCCTGAAACAGAGCAGTTAAGAGAATCACACCGTTGCAGTCAACTCGTAGCAGTTCACTGCGAGAAGCGAGACTTTGAACATGTGTACGTGTAAAAATCCCCGCCAATGGAAACTGATCTGTTTGGGGAATCCAAGTTAACACTAGTTAGAAGCCAGTTTGGGCTGTGGGGGCGCACGCATTATGAATATTAGAA
This sequence comes from Artibeus jamaicensis, assembly GCF_021234435.1. Taxonomy (NCBI): domain Eukaryota; kingdom Metazoa; phylum Chordata; class Mammalia; order Chiroptera; family Phyllostomidae; genus Artibeus; species Artibeus jamaicensis. The sequence goes on along the minus strand of NW_026522056.1, from coordinate 12,425,053 downwards.
GTCAAACGCTGAGCGATTGCTCCCCATTTTATTGTTTTGTGTTCTGTAATGTCGTGTTCGGTGCATGCGTTGTGAGGACTGTGCAGTTTGCTCATAAAGGGATTGCCCAGTAGTGCGCGTATATGTCCTTGCACTGGCCAGGGAGTTGGACCTGAGCTGCTAAAATGGTTTTCTGGAGCCCAGCTGTTTTAACCACACTTTGAAGCACATTCTCAGTGCTTTTACTGGTTGGGCTTAGTTTTCTGCCAATGATATGGAATCAGCTGGAGAATATTTTATAATACCTTAAATTTTACAGTGACTTTCAAATGAAGGCACCCACATGTTTTCTCTCATTCTCCAGATGTCCTTGCTGAATCCGCAGGGACACAGAGCAGGCCCGTTATTGCTCATGAGGACCAATCTGATGATTCAGCTGGGGCGTGGGGCACTGCGAGCACGGTGTCACCACATGTGGCAACAAATGGTGACCTTGTTGGGCAGTATTTAAAGTAACTCAAGATCACTCAGTGCAGCAGTGGTTTTCAAGCTAGGTGCCACTGGAACCTCTGCCTTTTATATAAGCTATACTTAAAAATCTCAATCTGATAAGATAAATTTTCCCTTTTATAGTCAAATTTGTGAGTGCAGCTCAGAAGAGAAGACCAGATGGCAAAGCATAAACTTAATCCACGCTGCGTGTGACCATAATCTTCTCCATAAAATAGAGCAGTGAAGGAGAAGTGGGATCAGTCAAGGAGTTTTACAGACTTTTCCCAGTAATTTATTTACCTCTAACATGACTATAAAAAAAAGGACACCCTTCTGCCTAAAGGACTGATTAATGATATCCGTGTGGCTTTCATTAACTAACATAATTGTCGATCACCAATTTTCACCATGGGAGCCTCATGTGTGATGTCAGGCTTCCGAAAGGCTTTATGCAGGCAAGACTTCGCCGGGATCCCAGCTGACAGCTCACTGTTATTTGATAACATTTTGCAGGTTTCCCAGTTAATTTGTTCAAAGTGTTGAGGCGCTTCAGATTAGCGGCACGGTCAGACATGAAGAGGAATGATAGGAGCTGCCTTTGCCTCCTCAGGTCCCTTAAAGAACAGAAGCCACGACTTATCTAGCGTCGCACGCTGTCAGCCTGTCCTGGCAGCACACATGCGTGCAAAAATTTGTTCCCTGTGCTTAACAGTACGGCACAATATTTGATCTAGCCACCCTGCCTGTATTTAAAAAATAAGTGCACAGAGAATGATTAAATCAGGAGAATTGCTTAGACAGATGATTCTTTTTACAAAAGTATTCCACTTTTGTGACCAATATTTATTTGCTCATGAAAATACTGGAGTGAATGAACATATTGCCTGAAATTTTTATGCGATCAGAATGTAAAATAAATATTTTTGTGTTACAGCCAGTGGTTTTTTTCTACCTTGTGTGACATACCAAATAAGAAAGGTAGAAGTGGAAAAAAGAAACCAGATTTTTGAAGAAAACCTAGTATACTGACTTGCACTGAGTTAGAGTCAGAAGAGTATGTTTGTGATCTTTTAAAAGCCTTTCAGACACTTACAGCCAGCAAAGCATGTGGCATTCCTCTCAGGGCTTTTGAGTTTCTATTTTAAAAGGCTGCTTTTCTTTGCACTTTACTGTCTGTCTCTGTTGATGCATTTCTGAGGGTGTGAATATGTTCATATTAATGTCAAGCAAGTTTGAAATAGATTTAGGCAGTGACTGCTTCTAACTTGCTCCAACATTCCATTTTCTCAGAGTGTGGAGCTACTGTCTCTCCAGAAACACGCTGAAAGCAAAATTGTGAGCTGTGGTAGACCAAATGCAATGAAATCACGCCCGAGATTCTTAGAACACTTACAGCATTTGAGCAGTGACTTTGCATTGTGTGTGCCTTCAGCTGATTTTTAATTAACAAACCACTTAGACAAGAATTGTCTAAGGCAAGTAAAATGTTTTTACAGTTTTAAAATCCAAGTACTCAATTAAACAAAAAGTTTAGGAGCCCAAGTTTAGGCGCTACAGACCTCCTAAAGTTACACCCGGGTATTAGAGAGTACTTGGTAGAGTAGTTAGATTTTTTTTCATGACAGAAATGAGATTATTTTATGTGAGTAAACCATGTAACTGAACACATATACTCTTAAAATATATTAATATGTAGTTATCATTTCATAACCTAATGAAAGAAAATGTACTCTTAAAAATTGTCTCGTAGATAGAGGAGAAAAAACACTGTATAAACCACATATGCTCAATATTGGCTTGCATTTTTGTCAAGAATCTGAAAAATAATTAGCGGTAGTCTCTCAGTGTGGCTCTGTGAGCAGACGAAGAAAAGTTTGTGTTACTGCCAAGCCTCCAGCATCCTGGAATTTGGGCCCCACCAGGACTGTGTGAGCACCTTTGCATGGTACCTCCCTAGAACGCACCCCCCACATCAGAACATGCATGGACTAAGGATACAGTCAGGCGGCCCTGTTGGTGGTGCACAGGTTTGTGTCTGTGTGTATGCCATGGGAGATTTGAGTCAGCTCCTTCACAGCCCTTCTCTGAAAAGCTGGATGTCCTCCTGCAGTAATGGTTTCCCCTGAAGGACATGGCAGGGACACTATTACAAGTGAACTTCTGGCAGTGGAGAGTCAGAGTAGCTGGGAGCTTCTGCATTTTGACAGACTTGAAACTATGCGCAAGAGAGAGAAACTCGGGCTTGTCAGTAGAAGTACACCAGAACCCCAAATATTAAGAAATGTTTATCTATGAGGGTCAGCTTAAAGAGTGGATATTTTAGTTAAGAAGGACCTTATCTGTAAAGGTGTCTGCCTCTACATCACAGACCCTGTCTAAGGACAAAGGATGCACCAGTCTTTCCACATGAACCCGAGAGGAAAGGGTACATGTTGACCTGCCAGATTAGTGATTGTTATCCTCCCACCTAGGAGGGCTGGAGCACCAAAGTCATGGTTAAGAGGTTGAACCAGATGAGGATTTTCTCTGCCATGCCACTCAAGATTTTACATGAAGATACATTCTCAAGAGCTACATTTGTAAATCATCACACATGTATTTCCAAGAATCTTCTTCATGACTGAAAAATTAAACAAGACTTTAAAAGGACTTAATGTGAGATGGAGCCTTTTATTCAAAGGCAAAAAGGTCAAGTATAAAAGGCAGGGGAAAAAAGAGAAACCAAGACTCTTCTATTTTCTTTCTCTCTATGTAGTTTTTTGTTTGCTGAGTCATTTGGTTTAGTTGTAGACATCATGACATCAGAACAGTTCAGCAGATACCATAGCTTAAGAACAGGATCCTCTTCTGCATAACCACAGTGAGTGCGGAGATCACACTGGAGAAACTTAATTTTGATACAATAGCTATATTCGTATTTTCCCAGTGGTCCCAATATTGTCCATATCTACTTTTGTTTTTCCATAAAGCAAGATCCGTTTATTGGTCATGCCCCTTTAATTCCCTCGAAACTGGATGAGTTTCACAGTCTCCTTCTGTTTTAGGACATTGACGTTTTGAAAGCCCAGACCAGTAGTTTTGTAGAATATGCGTCAATTTGAATTTGTCCAACTGTTTCCTCATGGCCGAAATCAAGACCCTTAATAATAAAATTAATGGCCCTGGCTGGTGTAGCTCAGTGGATTGAGCGCAGGTCTGCGAACCAGAGGATTCCGGTTCCATTCCCAGTCAGGGCACATGCCTGGGTTGCAAGCTAGTTCCCTGCAAGCCAGTTCCCAGCAGGGGACGCACTAGAGGCAACCATACATTGATGTTTCTCTCCCTCTCTCCTTCTCCTCTAAAGATAAATAAATAACTATTTTAAAAAATAAATGAAGAGAGGAGGGTGGGGGTGGGGGGTGAGCAAAAGAAAGGAAAAAGAGATGCAAATGGCATGAAAATTATTTATTCGAAGTAAGGAAACCGGCCTAGTCAATGTTTGTTTAGACTATATTGATAAGTACATGTATGTATGGATTGGCAAAGGAATACACCTTGAGAGGTTTGCTCTTGTGTGCCAGTTAAAAAGCCACAAAAGCAACCTCCCCCCCAATTAAGCTAGTTCTTTTACCCACGAATACATAACAAAGGACATTTCTTTTTCTTAATATATGTAAGCCGGTTTACTTGGTGCCATTTAGTTCCCCTAAATTTATTTCTTTAAAACCCTTCACCAGGCTTAAAAAATGGAAAAGTATCTTAAAGAGTTTATAGGAATGGACAGACATTATTCCAGATGGATGCGAATTTAGTTTGTTTTTAAAAACCTCCACGACAGAGATTCATGAACCGCATCTTGAAACGAAGACTCTTGTGAAATCTGTTCAGGAAGTAAATCTTATTTCCAAGCTGTCCGACAAAACCGTCAGGTATCAAAGGCTGAGAACAGCTGAGATACCTTTTCTAACTTGCCGCCGGGTCTCCACACGCAATGCCTGCTTCTCCACATCTCCCAGCCTCCGAATAAATAAAAGGGGAGCGCGTCATTGTAGGAGCACTGACGACAAATCACAACGTTCAGATGGTTTTCGCTCTAATTTATCGGAACCTCTGTATGCTCATTCCTGATGTCTTTTCTGATTTACTCGGTGAGCGCAGAGTTGTAGAAGAACAAGCGTACCCTGCGTAGGAACACCCCCCGTTTCCTGTTCGTGTCCAGAGTGGCTCTGATTGCAGTCCTTGGAGTCTCGGTCCTGTACCCAGTGAGTGATTGGGCGCTGCGTCAGGGAGCTGCAGTCTCATTTGTCTGCGTTTTGGTTTTTCGGGACTTGCTGTTGATTCCTGAACTTGAGCCGAAGTGGATTTGTAGTTGGCTTTTCTAAGACTCAGTGGACACAGAGTTACTGAGAACTCAATTTCTGTGATGGTGATTATTAAATGAAATATTGTGTGCAGAGGGAAGACCGACCATTCATTATTCTTTTATTGTTAAACTGTTTTATTAGGAACAAGTTGGAATGCTGTCTAGAATTGTATAGCAAACCACCACATGTACCTGCTTCTTTGCTTCCACAGTGGTCAGCTTCTTGGGAAATTTGTTTCATTTTTAGGCCTATTCATTCCCTACCACCATTTTATTTTGAAGCAGATCTCAGATACTATAACAGTTTGCCCAATACTGTTTCAGTAGAGAAAAGAGGCTTTTTAAAGCAGTCTTGCTTAAAATACGAATGGTATATAGGTGTTCAGAGGAAAGTATTCTACAAATTAATGCATAATTTGAGCACTCCCGGTCTCTTTGGAGAAGATTTAGAAGGGCTAAATCCAGCCAAATTGGTCATTTGGCATGAGCGTAGTGGTCATCTGGAATAGTCATACAGTGTCGCATGGGACAGCAACTGTAGGTCCAATTAAAGAGTGATGTCACTGAAGAATTACTGTCTGGGGGAGAGGGGGGGTTCTTCAGATTGATGAGTTCTATTTGTTCTTCCCCTTAATGATAGGATCATCTAACCTGACTCTCCAGAAAGTTGGGACCGTGGAGAAGTCAGTTACTTACCTCTCTCTGAAATTACACTTCTCCACTTAAAACACAGATGCAACGCCTGTGGTACCAGTTCACAGGACTGCGATGCAGGCCAGTTGTGGTCTGGGATGCACATGTTCCCACTTACGTATTCTCCTTTTGCACAGATTTTGGTTGTGGGAATAACCACTGTTCAGGTTTTTAATGGTACCAGAGAATGTAAAGACTGAGGAAATAAGTACCTAGAATATTAGTAAAGAATTCTGCAATCTAGGCTCTCTTTTTACCCACTCTCCGAAGTGTATTTTGTTTTGGCATTTTAATCTTTAAGTTGAGATACATTTTGGCTGGCGACCCCCCTACCCCCATTTCTATCTTTTTATCAGGTGATAAAATCTTTGGGAATGGTGCCTTGATCAGACTCACCCAAAATAGATATTTCTCTTCAACAGATTACCAGGTTATCAAAACTTTTTTCCTTTCTCTTTCCAGCCTTGCCTCTTCGATTGAAAGAGATGAGAAGCCAGGAGTCCGCGGCAGGCTCCAAGCTAGTGCTTCGGTGCGAGACCATTTCTGAATATTCCTCTCTCAGATTCAAGTGGTTCAAGAATGGGAGTGAATTAAACCGAAAGAACAAACCACAGAACATCAAGATACAAAAAAGGCCAGGGTAAGTTACCGCATGTAACAGCAGAGGCAGATACAGCTCCATAAACAAACACAAACTTGTCAAAAAACGTGCTATACAATAAATGGAAAGATTTCATGGTATAATGACCAGAAAGTGGGTCATTATACAGGAAGGATTTTGAAGCTTCTGATTCTTAAAACTTCTGGACAAGGATAAGAAAGGATGGATGTGGAAAAACCGCAGGGTGGTGGTGGGTAGAAAGCACCACAGAAGGTGGGGTTAATGGTAGCTGCTGTAATAGTAATGGGTTAGAACCCCAAGTTCAATTTCAGAATAAGACAAATGCTGCTTAGAGCACCAAGGTGTTATGCAAACAAAATCCCAATTTTATTATTTATCAATAGCTCGATAAGTTACTTAGATTTACAGGAATAGTTAGAATGAACTAGTTGAATATGAACTATTTTCAGGTAAGAAAAGGATACCTAAAATGATACGTAATAAGAAACTTTAACTGACAAGTGTATTATACTACATCACTGCTATAGCAGATTTACAAAGCAGGGAATCCTGGGTGGCAAGAATATGAAGTTTTCGTGTCCTCCCTGAGGGCTCCATATTTGGAAAGGGTTCATGTGATTCCCACAGCATCTTGGTAGGTGTGATTTGTACACACTCTGAAATAATGTTCCTTTTTTTATCCCTACACTCTTCGTAAATATTTCATTATTTCAGAAATTTCCCTTCCAATATCAAACTACATTTTGAAATTAGTGAAGAGTATTTGGGGTTTTTGCGTAGAAACATCCTTTAGTCGCTGAGACATGTATAATGGTGGTTCCGAGCTCAAAGATTACTCACACGTTGGAGGATTCCAGGAATTCCCAGGGATGTGAGAGAAGCAACAACAAAAGAATCTCTCCCCTGTACTTTGATTTCATAGGACAGCAACCAAAAGGTTGTCATGTGCTCATGAGCAAGAGAAAGCAGGGTGGTTATCATGGAAATTTTGGTTCATTTTGCCAAAAGGTTTAATTACTATAATAACTATAGTTAGGGATTTCCCTCCCTGGTTTCCATGGTTTTATTAACTATATTGTTCATTCTTGTTACTGATTGTGTAAGTAGCAAGACACAATCAATAACAAGAATTATTCGGAAGTATAATAAAGTGTGGAGAGAAGAATGGGTATCACTCTCTACAGTGAGGCGGTACTTCAGAGATTACAAAAAATATTTAAAGTGTCATGGTGTTATGATGTATAATATTTTTATTATGACATTTCCATAGGTAGTAAGGGCAGTTGAACCCTATAGGGCATGGTATCTAATCTTGCAGACTAAGAAATCTAGGGTTAAAAAGCTTTACACCTTGCCTTGTATCACACAACCAGTAAGACTGAGCTGAAATACAAATCTGTTTCTTTAATTTCTTCATGTTTCCTTCCCTCTTTGGAAGAGCATGCACGGTGTTTACTAGCATGTGCGTGTGGGGAAGGGAAGAGAGAATAAATGGAAAAAATAAGTATGATATTTATGGAGAAGTTAAAAAATACTTTTAGGTAGATTTTGTTATTCATTTTGTTTTTCATCAAATGACAAGTTAGTAGAAAATTAAGTTATCTTCACGGGCAGAGTAATGCCCCTTTCATTTCTGCGTATCTGTCAGATGATACTGAGGACGGTTGAGTGCCGGTGAAAGGGTTTCTGCTGGAACCGTGGAGACATGGAGGCACCGTAGGTTGATATCTTTACACCTGGGGGTCATCACACTGTATAGAGATTACCTAGTCCAGACTTCTGTGAAACACAGGAGTCCCACTGATACTGTGATAAAACACGGTTGGCCTGGGGAGCTTCAGGATTGTTAAGCAGCCCATCAATTTAACAAATAGTGATCTTTTCGAAAATGATGAGTTATATTAAGGTCAGTTCTACTCTATCGTAAGTCAGGATTGAATCAGGGACATGAAATGTCTAGCACATCCTATTAGACAATAAAACTAAGTGCTACGTTAGTTGTAGGTCATTCACATGAAGTACCGGGGGCGCTGAGAAGCAGGGGATGCCCTGAGAGCTTCAATAGTAGCCGGGAGAGGGCAGATTTGACTCTGCTGCAGGGAGAGAGCCTCCCTGGAGGGGTGGGTGAAGGGAGTAGGCAAGGGGGGTGGGCAGTTCCAGAGAAGAGCAGGAATCACCGTCAAGAGCAGGCCCTGTTTGGAGGCCAGGCCGATTGGAGCAGTGGGTGAGTAGATGGGAATTTTACCCTTTATCAGACAAATTGCTGTGTCTCAGACCCTGGGCTAGATGCTGGGTACGCAGAGGTGAGCAAGACCTGCTCTCCATTAAGAGGCTTGGTCTAGAGGGGAGAGAAATGTAAACAGTTGCAGTAGTGGGTTTTAAGTAGCACGATGCTAAAAATGGTGAGATGCTGTAGAAAGAGGCTAATGCAGAAGAGGGAGGGGCCCCAGTCAGGGACAGTGGTGGCTTCCTGGAAATTCTAGAAGAGGAGGGGGCAGGGAGGGAGGAGAGGTTTATCCAGGCTGTAGGAATAGAACAAAGTATCTGCAGACTGGGAGTATCAGTATGGGGAGGCCCAGAGAGAGGTAAATGAAGTTGGGTAGATAATGTGAAAATAAGGAACAAAAAAAAAGTGAGCTGCTTAGAATACAGACAGTTATGAAAGAGTACTTTCTTTTTTTTCTTCATTGAAGAGGCCATTTGCTACATGGCTTGGATGACATATGAAAGTGTCATTAGTATTCCAAGAAGCATGCTCATATTGGCTCCATAGGTCCAGACAGCTAAGAGCACTGGCTACATATTAATAAAATCCCACTATACCAGATAGGCCAATGTTCAGAAATTGCTTCTTTTAAACAATAGCTGTGCTGGAAAGATTTACGTGGAAAAAAAGACATTTTATTCAAGATAAAAATAACTATATATTACTCTGGGAAGAACACTTGACATGTTTGATCTAAAAATAAGATATCTTGTGTAAAGTGGGCAGCTGTTTGATAAGCAGTCAGCTTATCAGATTTCAGAACTGGGCAATCATTTATTTCTGAACCTTTATCTTTTTAAAAAATTAGACTCATCCCTTTTTCTTAAGTTTAGGGAACAAACAATCTAACTTTAATGAACACGTCCAAGGTGCTGTTATTTCAAGGTGTCTTTATGTAAGAAGATGACTATTGTTAATATTACACCCACTTAAAATTAAGATCCTGAGGATGAAGGGCGTTTCTCCTCGGACATCTCTTGTTGATGAATGATAAAACTTAGGTGTGAAATTGGGCTGACTCCCTGTCAGATGTCCTTTAACAAATACTTGTGATTTTGCTGTCTATAATAAAGTCACACCACAGGGCTAGGAACCTGTCTAGAGTGGAGCCTTAAAGAAAAACATTTTTATTTTTCAGTTTTATCTGCATATGTATAATTTTTTTAATACCAAGATCTTCAAACATTAATGGTCTGCAGTGGTTACTTACTTGGTTGCTTGACTTAAGCTTCATCTTCCTATACTCAACCTTAGCAAAAAGGCCAAGAAGCAATGAACTTTACCTTTAGATGGTGATCACCCAGCAGAGGTGAATTTTAGTGTGAGGTTTAGGGTTTCTCTGGCATTCTCTTTATTTAAGTTAAACATTGACTCTTTTCCAGTCCTTAGTCTAAGGTTTCTTTTTCATGTTTTATAATCTAGATTGTTCCTAGCAGCCAAAATTTCCTTTTAATCCCTTAGTGTTATGAAAAGCTTTCAAACCAATATGCAGCTTTTATTATTTTGTAATATAAAGTCTTATCTCCCTTCTGCCCCTGCTCCTTCTAATAAACTGCATTCCTACATGTTCTTCCTATGATTTTGAGCTCAGATCCGAGTCTCTGTTTGTTTTATTTGGCCAAGCAAAGTGTGGGACCAATTAAAAGAAATGGGAACTGCCCCAGTGGTATGTGTCTGCTTGTTCCTTTGTTCCTGCTTCCTTCGCCTGGTGCATGATTTTGATGAAGAAACTGGTTAAAAAGATAAGTGTGTGGAGATTGGGATTGGGGGCTGTCAGATAGGCCTCATTTAAATATCTGCTCTCTGTTAGCCGCATCAAGGGCTGATTTCCTATTGCCTGTGTGTGGTGCACACTTTTGGGTGCCCTTAATTTTGTCCCAGCTCTTCATTTCTGCCCTTACATTTTGAAATTTGCTTAAAATTGGCTCTACTCATTTGATCAAATTTAACATTTAAAAATGTTTATTTCTCCTGTTGGTAATTGTCGCGGGCTTTTTTCTCTGTAACAGAAAAAGTTAATACATAATCCCTTCTCTTTTGCTTAGCAGCTCTGAGAGGCCATTTTAACTTTATATGTAAGAAAATCTCAAATTCTTTCACATAAAATGGGGATAGCAAGTGCCTATTTCGTATGGTTTACGTGAGGCATTTGGTGCAGTGCTGAGTTCTATGTAGTGTAATAATTACTGGCAGTTCTACACTATCTGAAGCTGTGTCGACACGCACACACATACATGTGCACACACAAAGCTCATATATGATTCTTTAGAGATCAGAGCAATAACAATGGATTGTATAAACTGACCCCTCTACACAGTTAAGTTGTCTTGGCATGGAAACTAGAGTGGAAAAATCTAGTTAAATAAGAAAAATGAGATAGTAAATATTGGAACCGTGAACCCATCTTGTTAGTGAGCACTAATTGAAGGAACATCATTTGCATTTCCATACAAAAGAAGAAAAGGAGATTAATATTTAGAACTTATTTACAAATCAGTTTGTATTAATTTATTTTTATGTTGTATTATATTTTCTGATCTCAAGGATGTAGTATATGCTTATTGTAAAAAATCTAAACATTGCAGGAATGTAGAATGTAATTATGATAACAGCTAACATTTATCAGGAGCTTACCACATTTTTGAACACAACTATACTTGAACAAGAATAAAAACTAACTTAAAAATGGTAAAAAAACAGAAATTAAAAATAAGGAGCTTACCATATTTCAAGCATTGTTTTAAACAGGTTACATAAACTAACTCTTTAATACTTCAAGAAAACAAAAACCCACCAAAACACCAAGCCCTCCCAGATTCCCAGATAACTCATCAATTAAAAAGCAAAAAGTTAATTTTATGATTGGAAGGGAATTTCACTAATTTTGTACAAGTTAACATCCTTCCTACAGACTGTGTACGGGGGGCCTGTGGAGAGTAAAGCAGAACCTTTGTATCTGTTCTTATCAAAGCCCCAAATTGTTGCAATGCATGATTTTCAAGAGAGGTCAGTCTATTTCTGCTTTCTTGCTATAGTGCTTCCCATTCCTTCTCTTAAGACACAAGGATCAAAGAATCTCATAGTTACATATACAATGAACATTCAAATGAGCACCTAGATCGGTAATTTTTCCCGTGGTTCAGTGGAGAATCTTAAGTTTCCCTTGGGTGGAAAGAACGGTTGCCAACCACCTTGGCCTGAACACTTTTTCTCTTTAATGCAGTTTTAAATACGAGGCTCTGATTTAAGCTTTCATTCTAAAATATGACATTTTTTTCAGAAGTGGTCAAAACTACTCATCTGATTTAATCTTTCTCTGCATAGAGGGATTCTTGTTCAGAGCATGCCTGACAGGTGCTTATCCAGATTTCGGTCTTTCCGAAGAAGAAAACCGAACTCTTTCACAAGCTCCCCATTTACTTAAAATATGACTTCTTTTTCCTCTAAGATGCAATTCTCCTTCAAGAACTTCTCCAAATAATTTCCTTTTCTAGACGACAGGCACGAAGTGTCTTAAAGGAGCCGCCACTATCTTGTTCGTAACTGCCTGCCAGTGGGACCTGTGTTTCTTTAACAGAATCTTCTCCGTGCCCTATTCAGTCCCGACCACCCTCTTCTAAAACCCTCTAGATATTGATATTTTTCTTCAAATGCCACGTCAAAACATAACTCAATATGCTAGATGAGGCCCAGCCTGTGAGCAGTGTATCGAGACTTTTATCCAATTTGATTTATGTTGTTTTTATATTGATTGGACCAAGCAGTGCTTTCTCTCTTTTTCTTTTTTTCTTTTATTACTTGTTTAAAATGGAGTAATGTTAAACACATGACTAATTTCCTTTTCTCTGTATGTATTGTTGTTAAGGCACGTCTCTTTTAACCTGTATTTCTGCTACCAGTTTTTGAACCTGAATGTATGTGTTAGGCTTACGGTGATTGAATTGAATCTTAGTCTTGGCCCATTGATGTTCAGTGGGAGAATCCCCAAGGGTGATTGCAAAAAAAAAGGATATTTTTGTACACGTCATGCCTGCCTTAAAAATTAATAGCACATATTTGTATAGAGACAACTACGAGGGACTGCTGTAAAGAAATATATTTAATTTTGTTTAATGCAATGTTTAACTGAGCATAGAAAAATTTTCTCTTTTTTTTTCATGTTCTTTCTCTCTTTTTAAAGCCTAACATTTATTTATATTACTTGGAATAGTATTCCAGAAAATAGTGCTCATGTCTATTGGGAGAATGATTTTAAGAAGCATCCCTTCAAGATTATGTTCTGTAAGTTTGATTCCCATGATTCTTATTGTTTGACTCAGGTCAGTAGTTAAAATAATAATGGCACAGGGTCAAGAAAGCATCTTTCCATATCATAAAAGACTCTTCCTAGATTTAGATAGATAAGAATTAGAAGGAGTATTCTTGGAATTGCAATAATTTTGGGGTGTTGTACATTCTTAGAATGTTGGTTTAATTATCTCACTTCAGAGTTTTGGGTTTTAACCAAAAAAAATGCTGTTATCTTATTTTAGGAATTCACTTTTTATTCTGTGTTGAAAACCAGGATATTCCAATTCTCACATTCTTTGTAATTTATCTGTCAGTTATTGTTAGTGCTTCCATAGTTGTAAATGAAAATTCTTTCAGCTAAGTATGCTACTTTGGAATAGGCAAGCTTTTTGTAGCATTTGTTACATTGTTTCTCATTTTCCTTCATAGGTGTCATGAGGAAAACTTGTCATGTATGAACAAAGTACAAATAGCTGATAATATATTTTAAAAGCACTAGATTTGAATTCCCCACACCAGGCTTAAATCTTACAGAACTTGACAGGGAGTAAATATCCTAATATTGTTTATTTTGATCATTTTAAGAGCTGTTACATTTATTATTAAATATTTATTATTAAATATTAATATCTACTTGCCAAGGTGCTTGCCATCAAAATGATCTATTCTGATTTATAAGGATATACTTCAGCGAAATTTTTCCCTGAATAACCTCTCTGATTACTATGTGAATATCCCTGTTTAGATGGCCCCGATGTCTTCTCCTTTTACATAGATAAACAAGGTCCTCGTTAAATCAAACTGGCTTCTTATCAACTTTGTTCTATAGACCATTATTTTCAGAAAACATTAATGGATAAGCTGTGTGAATGACAGGGACTCCATGGTCAAACAAGTCTGAGAGAAACTAAATAATATATTTCACTCTTGGAGAGTAAACATCCATTTGCATATTAAAGTCCTTGAGAAATCACGTAGGATTTAAAAACGAAAACAAAAATAGAAGCCCGCCTTTGTTTAACCTGATGTCTTGTAAACTTATTTGAGCAAACTACACTTTTATGGTTTAGTTCTGTTTTCTCAAGTTTATTTGTTGGCGTTGTTCTGAGTCACAGCTCAAGGGAAGTCAGTTTTCAGCCCACATGCTGGCTTGGCTCTTGCTGCCCATGCCCTGGACTACCTCCTTCTGTCTCCGCCCTCTTCCTGCGCTGCGCTCCTTTCCTACAGCCAATGGGAGGAACAGTGTGTCTGGCCCAGAGCTTAAGTGGGGACATCCAGATATTTTCTTCATGTATTCACACGTATTTCTAATAATGTTTGAAGATGCACCAAGGAAAAAGCAGTGATATTGAGATGGTGCACTGGGGCTACCGAGAAGTTTAAATTATGGACTCCCCCTTTAAAGTGTGCGTGTCCCTACTTGATAGATAGGACACACCACAGGCACCACAGGGTCATGAGAGAGGTACGCAAAGCCGTCGGAATTTAGGCCAAGGAGAGAGCAGCACCGGCTACATGATTGTGGAAGTATTATGAAGAAATTGACACTTGAGATGGTTTTCCTGCCATCATGTCAGCTAATATCTTGATAGGATCAGGAGGTCCTCAGTCGAGGGCAGAGCACCCAGATGGAGGATCACAAGGCGGGACGGGGTGGGTGGTTCAGTTTGACAGAATGGAGGAGAATAGTAGGAATTACATTTGGAATAATCATTCTAATTTAATTAATACTATTATATGGCAGATGAGCAGAACATTCATTAAAAAACTAGGAAGGTGTAATTTGTGGGAAGTTTGCATATAATTCTGAGTCTCTGTCTTTGCTCCCTGTTCTTTTCTTGCTGTTGTTCTCCTCTCAGGATCCCAGGTGGTTGGGACCAGGCTTGAGTACACAAGGAAGCTTTAAAAGGCTTTATGTTGTAACAGTAACTTCATCCTACTAAAAATAGCTACAGAAAAAAATAGAATAAAAGGTTTTAGTAAATGCCGAGCCAATCCCAGTATTTCTGGGGTTTTAAATCATGCAGACTGTGTAAATGATAGGCAATGTGCAACAGTAGACCAGAGACAAATGCAATCACAATGCTGCCCATGTTCACAGAGGGTCCGGGTATTGATTCATTGTGCAGAGTTTTATAAAAGTGTGTGCTCTTGTTGCATGAGTATTTATTCCATCACTAAGAACAGTCTGTAAGGTACTATGCTTCTAGCAATGAGAGTCTTAAAGAAAAAGACAGATTTCCTTTCTTCTGGAAGCGATTAAATCCTTTTCATTCATAATTAACATAGTTCCTGATATTACTCTACTAAGTAAAGGGGTGCAGAGCATTGTAATCTATTCTGGCCTTACGTGTCTGCCCTCACCGGGTTTGGAAGAAATGATTTTATATTTTTTTTCTTTCCAAAATGGCAGGTGTCGTTTAGAAATAGAGAGAAAAGAAAGTTTACCAGTTGAGTTGAGAAAGAAATCTGAGGCATAATGGTGGTGGTAAAGGAATGAAAAATTAAATTTCTTTTAAATTCCTGATCTGGGTGATAAAATGAAGATTATTCCCATGGTTTAACTTCAATGCGACGTGTCTCACTTTTACTCTTGGTAGAATACATCTCTGTACTGGGAAGCTGTGTTTAAAATGGTGCGCATAGTGGGAAAGGGGAGTCTGAGGACTCTGAAACTGCAGAGAAATATATTTTGATGATCATTGTATTTCTGCGAAATACACTTATGCCACTTTGGTTCTGATCTTACAGGAAGTCAGAACTTCGCATTAACAAAGCATCACTGGCTGATTCTGGAGAATATATGTGCCAGGTGATCAGCAAGTTGGGAAATGACAGTGCCTCCGCCAATATCACCATCGTGGATTCAAACGGTAAGAGATGCCCTCTTACATCCTGTTTCTCGGTCCGTCGGAGGAGTAATCGAGATACGTGGTAAGACTTGTAATAAACTGCTGTGTTAAGTTGCATTGTGAAGAAATAAAATCATATACTTTAAGTATCTTGTATGATCTTCAGAAAGCTCTACTCCTTGAGCTTATATAGACCTGAAATATGCACAGATTTTTTTTACAGGATTTGATAAAGCCGTGAATGACAGAGGATAGGACTGGCCACTCCAAGGAAGGATTTGTACCTCCCATTAAATTAGTTGGGGAGGGCAGTCAAGTCTTTGGCTCTATCAGCAACAGAATATGTATGTATGTGTGTGTACTTATTACAGAATGCATATGTATATACAGAATTTATGTATACTATATTTACATACATATATTATGTATAAATGCATGTACCTTGTATGTGTGAACAATACAATCTTCACTTAGTCTTGGCAGTTCTTATGTGCTTAGATGTATTTGTAGTACATCTGATTCAGGGTAGTGAAAAGTTAAACCTGTTAGTTTTTTCTTTTTAGGCCTATTAATTCTGAAATTAGGAGAGTCTAGGCAAAGCCTTTCTTTACTGAGTATAGTCTTGAGCTTCTGCTTCCTGGAGAACAGTGCCCGGCGACATTTGCTCAACAAGTGACTTGGGGGTACCCATTGCCACCTACTCTCTGACAACGTCTCCGCATTATCTGAGGAAAGTGAAAGACCCACTGCTGGTGGCTGTCTGTCCTGGACACCCCGACGCTCCTTCACTGGATGGAGTCATCCACAGAGGCTGGCAGTGTGCTGGCAGTGAGCGTCTAAACCTCTTGAAATAATAGGTGCTGCTTTTCCTTTGTGAAAATGGCACTCCATTGCTGCCTTCACCAGCGCTGTCATCTGTGATCAAACCAAGCCCGTCGTGCTGCTACTGGGTAGTAGATAGATGACAAAGTGTGTCCCCTGCAAAGTCCTGATCTCATAAGGTGATAATGTCAAAATGCTAGTCCCGCAACGCAAGAGTAAAAATCACTTTACGAGACAACTCCAATAGGAGACTGATCTATGTAGTTTGTGGCAGTTGACTTAACAGGATGGATAGAAAGGAGTGAGATAAAAATATGGAAGGGGAAGGGTCGTCCATGAACATGTATAAAGGACCCACGGACAAAGCCAAAAGGGGGTGGGATTGAGGGTGGGAGATGGGGGAGGGTGGGATTGAAGTGGTGGTGGGAAAATGGAGACAACTGTATTCAAATATTAGTAAAAATATTTATAAGAAAACATAATTAAAATATTGGAAAAATATGGAAGGGCTGGGAAAATCTAGGTTAATTCCTAGTCTTCTCAAGATTTCCCAACAAACTGCTCTATTACAGTCTAATCATAGTTCATTACTTTCATTTTAAATACTTCCCTCCACAGAGAGCGAAGAACAACAGTGGAAAGTAGTTTCCACTGCTTTAGAAGCTGTGTTCACAGTTTAGAAATGTCAAAGCCATTTAAAATTTATGTGAGTAAATATAACATCGCTTTACTTCTTAGCACAGGTTAAAAGTAACAGATTTTCGCCACCGTTTTTCACCCATGTAGAATTTTATAGGATGCTACTTGAAGCACAAATTTATAAATTAACATTAGCAGCTTATTTTTCCTATTAAACCGTGTTTAATAGCTTGCTCTCAGTTTGTCCCCACCCTGCTTGTTCAATGTGTCTCCTTGTGGTAAATGTTATTGAATCATGATCTTGACACTTGGAGTGGGTTTGTGAAGCTATGCATACCATAAAGTCCCAGGAAAATACAAGTAGAATAAGTGTCATGGTCTCACTGAGCGCTTTCAGTGGCACTATGTTAATTATTCCATGTTTTCTCTTTTACTGGATTAAGCAGTGAATTATTTAACACAATAGGATTTCTGGGGAAAACTCATAGGCTTCCTTCTCCATTAATGGGGATCCCAAAAGTTGGAAAATACAGCCTTTTACCTTTCTCTCATAGAAGAAACATCATTTTTGCATATTCATTCAAGAATTGATTTCAATATTGTATACTTATTATTGACCAACTATATAGTGTAGAGAAATGAAAGTGGGGAAGGTTTTGGTAATAAATAATAAATACCTGAAAAGAACAAAGAAAACTTCATGGAACATTGTAAGAAGGCCATTCTTGAACAACCACGTAAAATTCTTCAGGGAGTGGGCTTTTATTGGACCAGTTAAAGCTTCTGAGGGAGAATGAAGGATCTCAGTTACAATGTGAAGGGGTCTTGTCTTTATTTTCTTCTTAGAACATTAGAACGAATTCACCCTTATCCAACCCTCTCATTGTATTTAAGAAGAAATGGAGACTTAGACTGTGTCTTAAACAGACACATTCAGCATCAGAAGACATTTGGTAGGGAATGGGGACATGAACCCAGATTCCTTTAATTCCTGGTCCACTGTAGCTCACTCTATACCTGATGGTGAATTTGCCAATGTTTTGGGTTGATTCTTTGGTGTGTAAAAGACAAAAATGGAAGGGATGGTGTGAGACATAAAAAGAAAGAGATTCCATGGGGAAGAAGTACACGTTCATTAGAACGGGGCCTCATGGAGATGGAACTGAACCTGGGGCGTGTCTAAGAATGTAAACAAGGAGAGGCTATGGCTCTTCTCTGTTGCTGCCTTTCATGTGCCTCATATCCTTCTGGACTCTTCTGCTGTTTCTTGTATCTTCTCACCTCCCAGGCTTTCAACTGTGCTTCTTCACAATCCCACACTTTGACTGGATATTACCCCGCTAGGCCATCTTCTTCTTCATGGCTCTTTTTAAATCATTCTGTGGGTTTTAACTCCTCTGCGATTGTTGCCTTAGTTCCCAAGTCAAGTTCCCCTAGCAGGAATTTGATTGGTGGAACTTACTGTACCAGACCACATGGGAAGACCTAGAGAGCTTACAAATCATCTGCCTTCTCATCGGGTGCCCCCATGGGCCCCGCCCAGGAGAAGGAAGCCAGAAACCAGCCTGCCTGGAAACACCCCTGTCCTCGGAGGCACTGGGTGGGCAGTGCAGCGCGTTGGAGCCCACGCATGGCAGGCGCCGTGACCGAGAAGGCCAGCGCACTGCGTGTGCTGTGACTCTTCTCACTGCAACACGGGGGGCTTGGTTATAGTGTGACCGAAAGGAAAACGTAACATTCTGGTCCTTCCCCCCCTTCCACTGCCGTCCATGAATTGGCCACACCCAGATCCAGGCTGATTATCATAGAAGGCAGCTTGGGTCTGAGCGCTGTGGGACTCGGAGGCGCTACTTCGTGCTGTTACATCCCCTATCCCTGGAAATCTGGGCAAAGGTCGTAGGAAACAGTCTCTCGGAGAGAAAAAGGAGACTTGACCGTGGTGATAAACTGCCACATGGCTCGCCTGTGTCTTCCTAACGTGTATTTACTGCTGACTTGGGCTGAGAGAGTGGAATTCTCAAGAATTTTTTTCCTCTGGGGGTGCTACAAAAAAAGGTTTAGAGGTATGAATGTTATCCAAATATTATATAGAACTCTCTCGAGATTTTAATTTATGTTTCTATAAAATATCGGTAATTTTGTTTGTCTTATGTTGTCTTAGGCACCTCTCCCATATTTTTCTAGTAACTACAAAACTCTGGTTTGAGAATTTCTTTATAGGTAGCCTTGATGAAAGATCCTGGTATGTTGCTGGAACTAACTACCCTAATTCCATCCTATGCAAAAGATTCCTTGGGATTTTCTTTTCTTTTTTTAAAAAATATTTTATTTATTTATTTTTTAGAGAGAGGGGAAGGGAAGGAAAAAGAGTGGGAGAGAAACATCAGTGTGTGGTTGCCTCTCATGTGTCCCCTACTGGGGACCTGGCCTGCAACCCAGGCATGTACCCTGACTGGGAATCAAACCGGTGACCCTTTGCTTCACAGGCCAGTGCTCAATCCACTGAGCTACACCAGCCAGGGCTCCTTGTGATTTTCTTAAATTCTCATACAGATGCTTTCTTTGAGATAATATCTTTAGAATATATTTTTGTATAAGATTCTAGGAGGGATGGCAGGGGTCACGAGAAGACATGTAAGGGAGAATATTTTCTTCCCAGAAAAGAGTGGAAAAAATGTAGCAAGGTGACCTTGCTGTGTGACACTATATTTAATCCCTTTAAGACAGCTCTATAACTATTAGAATAAAATTAGCATATCATAAAAGTCTCCTTTTCAATATTCAGAACTTTCTGCCATGCAACTCATTATTTAAATCTACTTCGATTAGCAACAAGATATAAATGAAAGGATTTAAAAAAAACATGAAATTCCCCTTCGATCATTTTATGCTTGAGGGAAACAATGACTATATTTCCATTATTTTCAGTCATTTAGAAAATAATATACGCATAGCCCATCAGCTTGTTAAGCTGTTTTTAGAAATTTATGTTTTCTGCCTTTCCAGTGCCTTTTAATCCCTACCTTATGTGGAAAAAAGAATTTGTCCTGAGGTAGACAGATCTAAATCTGTGCAGGCTGCTAATTGCTTCTGGGATTATGTACACCTAACAAAGTCCAGTTGAGTTTTCATATACAGAAGGGTCCCACGAAGGGAGTCCTCATTACATGGTGGATACCAGTGATCCCTTTTATGAATTCAAATACGGCGGTTTAAAAGGCCACAGACGCTATGCTTCCAAAGCCCGTACACTGTATGTTCATTTTTATTTGGCTGGTTTCTGTGTAGGAAACCTTAATTTAGCAATCAATTCTCATCTAAGCAGCTCCACGAAAACTCCTGGGCACTGGACAAGGGAGGAGAATAGTAGACCTAGCTGGTTTTCAAATTAATTACATACTGCTGCCTTTTGAAAGATACATGCAGGAGAAAATACAATGAATCAGTCATATCTTCTACTAGATTTTCTTTTTTTTTATTTAATTGGGCGGAAAATCATGTGAGTGAGATTTAAGATCCCATAAGAGCAATTGGATTCATAGCCATAAAAATAGCTGTTTGGTTGTGATGTGCAGAAAAATATTATTTTTTGAAATTTGATTAATATATCAATTGGTCCTTTAAAAAAACGGTCTCGTGTGGATAACAGGCTTATCCTTATTCTTTCTCCCAGGTGACAGTGTTGCACGTGTTACGGTGTTGATGCGCAGCCTAGAGTTACACAGAGAAGCATATGAAATCTGCTCAGTAATTTGTGTAGTAGACTCCATGTATGGGGCCATTGTGTGGGAGCCCCAAGAAGGCTAGTATTAGTGGAATAGAATTGTCTTTTTTAAAAAAGCTTTTATTTGTTTTTAGACAGAGGAGACGGGAGGGAGAGAGAGAGAGAGAGAGAGAGAGAGAAAGAGAGATACATCAATATGTGGTTGCCTCTCCCACACCCCCCACTGGATACCTGGCCTGCAACCTAGGCATGTGCCCTGACTGGAAATCGAACCCGTGACCCTTTGGTTCGCAGGCTGGCACTCAATCCACTGAGGCACACGGGTTAGAGTTGTCTTTTTAGTGCATAGTATCTATCCTGTCCCTACACCATTTATTAATTCTAAAATTCCCCAACTGCTTTAAGGTAAACACTCATTACGAGCAAGAATTCAGACACTCAAAGATGTTCCTGAAGTCATCTTTAGCAGTACAGATAAATAAGTGTGCCCATCTTAAATCTTTAAAAAAGATACTTAATTAAATGCTTTGTATACACAATGGCCTGCAATTTTAGAGTAACAGAGTCATATGATCCGATGTGTAAATGCACACAGAAACATCATATGTATGTTTGTACATAGTATGACGTGTATTTTTTCTAAATAGCTGTATATTGTATTATGCTCTTGCTGAAGTCTCAAACAAGTCCTGCATATATAATGATGAGAAAAAGTGCTTTCTAGAAGATGTATTTTCAGACACTGCAACTTTTTTTGGAGACCAGACCCAATTCATTAAAAAAACATTCAAACATTACAAATATACTAATGTTCATTGTGTTTACTTGCCTGCTCAGCAGAAGTGCTCAGCTATCTGCTGTGTTCAATTTCTGAAGATTTTAAGTCATCATTATTTGGCACTAATGAAGGGGATGTCTTTTATAAATTAACAAATTTAACTTTCCAAATTGCTACAGGAAAATACAATTCTTTAACATCAAGGAGATTGCAGGATTTAATAGTTTTTAAATCTATAATTTAAGGTAAAATTATTTTCAATTGCACTTAATAGGTTGTTTTCTAAATCTATGAACTCTAGCAAAAACACACACAAAAATGCTTGCTAAGTGGTTTTAACAAAAAGATTAACTTTTCTTATTATCAAGACTTTGAATATAGAAGTATGTAACTTCTGAACTTATATTTCCACCAAGATAATTCAGAAGGTTTTTTATTAGAACTATAATCATTACAGATATTTTTAAAGGTCTCCAGGATAAATATCTAATTATAGGAATGGAGGCTATTTTAAGTTGTCTCTGTGTAGATACATCTTTGTAGTAACCTCCTGTTCTGGTATTTTAATGTAACATTTGGTTAAAAGAGGAAATGTTATGGTTAACCTTTCTTCTAACATGAGATATTTTATGCAGAAGATGAAACAGCTCTGATTTTTTTTTCTTAGAAGGTCATGGTGACCAACTACTTAGTTTGTCAGAAATAAATGCGAATAGTCTTGATTCACGCTGGGATTGGGATGCTTGCCCAGGTCCTGTGACCCTGAGCTCCCTTCCTCACTGGCTGTCAGTCATCCACGTGTTCTGAAGGACAGATGGGGAGGCATTGCTTCTCCTGTGGGCACTTTACTTGGGAATGTGGACCTTTTTCTAGGTATTCATAAAGATAGAGCAGTGCCATAAATCTTTCCTAAAAATGTTTCTCACAAATTAAATTTTCCCCAAAGAAGAACAATTTCATTTTCTACGGCCCAAATCAAGAAAGCTAGTTGTAGCCACTTCAGAAACAGATATTGTCATATTACCAGCTCAGAATATTCTCAGAAATTCCTGCTGCTTGAGAAAGTCCAAAGGATTTCATACACCCTCACACATGGGTTTCTTTCGCTTTGTCCCATTTGGGGTGGGTATAAGAACCTAGGTAGGCAACTTTAGTGGCTTGATAATAGCCTCACACCTTGAATGGTTTGTCCTCCTGATGTGTGATTAGAGAGGACCATCCGTACTTAATTTGTATGAGAAAGACACATTTGGTCTTACTTAAGGTATATTTCTGATCTTCATATATTCATATTCGACCTGACACTTACTCATCAGCCTTCCTGCTGAATCTCACATGCCATTTTTCCTTCCAGTTTCACAAAACCTTTTATCTCTGGAGAAGCCTCTTAGGTCGAAGAAATATTGCCACTTAGGTCAATTTTTCTAACCTATTACACTAGTCCTGTCATGGAAATCCTAAATGGTCATATCTATGTTTAAAGATGATTATATTGATCATGAACATTTCTAACTCCGTGATTAACAGGCTATGTAATTGATAGAGTAATTGACCTGCTTAGGATTTTAGTAGAATCTGTTAACTTTAGTAATGTATATATAATAAATCATAACAGATTCAACTTATTGTTTTGTCCTGCTTAGTAGATAGTAAAATACTATTCAGTTCATCAGTCACAATAATTATACACACAGTGAACGTTGAGTATATTCATTGCATATCTATACCTTGCCATGAAGGCTTTATAAAACAATACCTTGCTGAAAAAAAATTGCATCTTAACAACAGAATGAGTTGGTGTAATTATTTTCTTTCATCATAAAGGTGATAAGAAGGCAAGTCAGAGTTTGAACAAGACTGTCACAATTCTCACGACGGTAGTGTTCATTTCCTTCTGGAAGGAGATCCCTCCTTATGTCCTGCCCTCGGTAGCTGAAGTGTCTATCATACAATAAGGCACCCAACGTTGATTATTGTTGTCAGTTTTGTGTAGAGGTCAGTGCCAGAATTTGATGTTTTCCACCAATCCCAAGTAGAAACATTGCCTGTTGCTGTTTTTGAACAAAAATGGAATTCTCTGAAGATCTGTAATTTAATCATTCTGACTCCAGCTTTGATTTTCTCAGCTCTGCTGTTGCTGCCTTCCTTTCTGAGGAGGAGTCCTTGACGTCTTTGTCATATACTGTCCTTCCCTGACCCCAGTGGGGGCAGTGAATTCTTCCTAATCTGGCGCCATTCATCTCATGCTGTTTGCTCAAGAAAGGAGAACTGCGTGTCTGGGCGGTCTCTTTTTTGCCTTTTTCACTCTGTATGGATAAACCCTGCTTTCACCACTCCCTTGCAATACTTCCTTCCTTTTTACTCAGTTTTAGGTTGAAGGCAGGCTGTGGAATTGGTTCCCGGCCTCCTGATTATACATCATAATATCCTATCACCTTTTCTTTTTTGCAGAGATCGTCACTGGCATGCCAGCCTCAACTGAAAGGGCATATGTGTCTTCAGGTAAGGCAAATCAGCTCGACCAGTGTTACTAACCAGAATGACAGACACCACTGCTGGCTGCTCCTTCTACTAATCAGAACCCCTTCTGCATCCAGATTTAAGCTGTGCTTGTTTTCTGCCCCCAGTATTTTTTTTTCCTCCAGCTCATTCTGCCTTTTTGGATTTTCCCTAATGGAGCCTGAACTTGGGCCTGAGAGGCATGCATGAGGAAAAGAAATCTATGTCTAGATACAATTTAGTGACATTAGTGCAGTAAAGGAGGCATCTGGTTATCAATTCAGGTTTTATATCTTTAGAGGTGCCCTTCTTAGTCGCTTCTGCTCTCTTTCATCCATCCTAGTTTACTCCTGGATGATGGATCAGCATCTGATATCTGACCTTCGGGCACCTGATGATCAGGTGTGGGTCACTGAACTTGAAAAACAAACCACTGACTTCATCGTTGTTGTTTTTTGTTTGTTCTTCACTGATAGTATTTGCCACGAGCAATTACAGTCTGAGCAGATACTCAAATGTACTAATTCATACATCGTCACAAGTCATCCATGTCTTCACTAGTTGTGTGGAGATTTAGTTAATCTACTCTGATTTCTTTTTACTTTTTTAATCCTCTGTAATTCTGTAGGAAACAGAACTTTAAAATGTTTAAAGATTCATATTCATTTGGAAGCAAGTTTTTGCAGACCTAGATACAAAACTAAAACTAACTTCAAGGGATAATAACTCGCTTTTTTCCTGATACTTTATAGTTTACAAAGATTTTTGCATCTCATTCAGTAATGATAACAGATTCGTGAAATAAGATATTGTTTTTCTTCATTATACAATGAGAAAAAATTTTATGATACAAATGACCATTAGGAATGTTAAGTCATATAGCTCAGTAAGCTCAGAAAAGTGGGTACTTCATGCTCAGTACTCTTTCTATTACCCCATAATTAAAGTTTTGCCTTCATTGAATATATATATATATTTTTTTTTTATATATAATGGCCTGTACCTTGTTGAACCTACAGGAGGCCATATAATCTGACACAGCACAATCTTTTTTTAAAATCTTCCCTTCACCAGTTTTAATCTTCCCTTCAAAGCCACTGTTAAAATCATAACAGCTAAATTTCTCTATATCATAGACCATATCTTAGTTTTGGCCATATTTAGGACATACTCATGGGTAATTGCTTAGGTATAAGTACCTGTATTATAGGGTGGGATGATCCTTACTTTGAAGAGAGAGAGAGGTGGGGGGGTGGAAGGAAGAAGAAAGGAAAGGAAGGAGGGAAAGAAAGATCAAAAGAAAAGAATTGTTGAGTTATTTGAATTTCTTCACATTTCATTCAGGGATTTTTTTAAATGTAGGGACTTAATTGTCCAATGCTAGTAGATGTTGTTATAAACTTGAGCTTTTAAATTTATGTGGTGCTTGTCTTGGGAATGTAGACTGTAACTGTTATTTTTTGACATATTACTTGAACCTTTAGAACTCTCTGGATGCCGAATTTCAATCTTTCTTTGATACTAAGCTGCTCTTATTTTTCACTAATAAAGACTCATAGGTCCCATGCTTTCCTTGCTGCACGTGTTATGTTTTATGCAGGTCTGTACTCACATACCGGTCTCCTGCCCTTATCCTTGTGACCTAAGGGAATCTTTCTACTGCATCTCCCGCAATTGTATTATGTACTCGTTTAGCATGTTTTGTTCGAATCCTAATGTAATTCTTCTAGTGGCTTTCCAGCACCATGTTTGCTCAGGATGTTGATGCAGACCAAGTTGCCTGAAAATATCCTCATTCTTTTTCTTTTATTTTTGATTTTTTCTATGCATGAAACTTGACTTTCATTCTCACTAAATATGGGGGTTATTTTCCTTGGTTTCACATTTCTAGAGGTCAAGACCACACATGTCAGAAAAGGAATGGTCTATCTTACCTGGAATGTGGATCTGTGTAGAGCATTTCCAGGAAATGCATACAGCGTTTGGGGTGGGATATCTTTGCAGATGGACCCACTCCATTTTCTCCTTTTTCAAAAGTCTTTCGATCTGGACTACAGAAATACTCCTTTATGGTCTTCGAATATTGCGTATATTTTTCTTTGACCTTGAAATGCTTCAGCTTTCCAGTTGCACTGTGTTCTAGTCCTCTTCTTCTAGATGATACCCAAGCCAGGCCAATTCCTAACATCAGAATCTAGGAGGCATGACTCAATAAAGCGTCATTCCACTTTTGTGTTTTATAGAGTCTCCCATTAGAATATCAGTAACAACCGAAGGAGCAAACACTTCTTCATGTAAGTATATTTAAACATTCTCTTCACTAGTTTGTAGCCCAAGACAATGTCGGTTTCTGAAGGTTATATTCACTGCTGCCCCTACAGTTACTGAGGAACCATGTGTCAAGCTTGGTTGCAGGACGGTATTTGCTGTTTGGAATAGAAAGGCCCCCTAAGATAAATCTGGATATTAAGAGATACCACACAAGTGGTAGTTTTAGGATAATATACAGCCTTTAAATGTTGTAAAATAACTGAATAGCCTCTAAGGCCTAGTTCTGAGTGAGCAGTAGAGAACATTGTGTGGTTTTTATTTTTTTAAGTGTGTCTTGATGCCTTCAGCAACTGCCTGAGGCATGATATCCAGCTGTATGGGGCCTCTCTTCCAAAGCTCCTCGGTTCTCATATACAGTCTGCTGTGAGGCAGTAAGGAAACTATATATAGATGCCCTTAATTCAAATTTGATAGCAAGTGACTAATTATGAAAATGTTTGAGAGCAAGTCCCTAGGTAAGATCTCAGATTAGTTTTCATCTATTTAATGCTAAATGCGCTTTGTGCTTGTGGAGTTTTACAACTGTTAGACTGATTGGTGCCTCGTGCTATGTCAGGGGAACTGAAGGCGTTATTAGCAAGGACTAGTAAAAATAGTTTTCATACTTATAAATTGTGACTAGCATAGCATGAAATTTTGATACCCAACAGGGGAATTTAGGAGACCTTGAAAAATAAAACTTAAAACTACAGTCTTTCTCTCCCTTATTGTAGCTCTTTCTTTAAAGCTGTTTCTCAGTTTGCTCAGCTCTTCAATAAATAAATGTCCCCAGTTATTCAGCTCCAACCTGGAGAGTGTTTAAGGAACAGTTTCCTTTGGCTGTTGGCATGGTAGGAAGCCCTTGAAAAAGAAGAAGGTCTGTACTTTTGGCAACTTGAGTTGTTTTGTCAGTCTGTTGAAGTAGATCCCGTTTGACCTAGAACCTTTCCCTTTAAGATTGGTGGGACCAGAATTGTAATGATATGATGTAAGCATACTTTGTTAGTGCATGAAGTATAATGTTGTGACTATATCTTAGCTAGATAATGCATCATTTCAACTGGATTGATGATAACAATCCAGTAACATCAAACAGGAAATGCAACGCTTGGAAGGGCTAAATCGGCTTCCTCTGAATTCTAAGAAGGCTCATTACATACTCCAAAATGATAATCCCTCCGGGGAGTTCAGGATATTTGGTATTTAATTCTACTTATAGAAAGATTAGTATAATTTTATAGATTTTAAGTAACTAGCATTAAGGAATCATATGCTTTGCTTTATATATTTGAGTGTTTATTATATAAGACCAAATATAGGCTTTTCTTGTTGGTGGTTTTTTTTCCGGGAATGACTTCTCTCCTGCATGATTCATTGAATAAAGTTATTGAAACTCTTGTAATTGGAACCCTTCGTGCTATCATTAATGGGGTGATGGATGCTATCCGTAAGCATAGCCGAGTAATTATGGAATGGAAGAAATATTTCTTTTGGTTTTCCAGAGATTTAGGGAACTGAAATGAATCTCTCTGTTTACATTTCCATTCATTGCAATACTGTTGAGAGAGAAAATAATTTTGAAATCTGACGCTGATCTCTAAACCCTCGGCAGAATTAGTCCCTGATATTTCTGGTGAGGGTTTAAAACATTGCAGGAAGGCTTCGTGGCCCGTTATGTTAAAGTAGCTCAGTGTGTCGTTTTGTACACCACCCTCAATTTGGAGTGTTGTACGCTCCAGGAAATAGGGTTGAATTGATTCATTAGTACATTTTTTAATATGATGAAAATGTGCTCTATAGTTGGAAAGTATAAACCCGCAGTGGCAGGAAGCTAAGTCCAGGCTTGGTTAGAACGATGAAAGCGCGGTGGTGAGACTCTCATTCATGCAGAGGCAGCATCCTGCAGAAGGCTGCACTGCAGAAGAGCCATGATGCAAACACATCTCTCTTTATCAAAAGCTGGAGGTGAAACTGGAAGAATCAGCAATAAGCTGGACTTAAAGATTCCAAATACATAAGAGTTAAAGGCCTTGGAAGAGTTCGCATGGGTCAGAAGTAATCAGCCCTGAAGAGTAGGGTTTTATTCACTTGATTTCAGCCAGAAAGGAACTGTGCTGTTACAGTGCAATTGTGTCTGTGTGGGCTACATTCTTCGAACTGTTGACATTGGTGTTTTTTTTAAGTAAATTTGAAAAGCCGTGCTGAGGTAGTATGGATTCAGCAAACCTGTGATGTGTTACAATGATCTGGGTTGCTTTTGGGGTCAGTGTGAAAAAGGCGCTGTACTTTTTGACTTTGCAGTTAGGTTCCAATGTGCACACCCTCATGGGGAAACATCCCCCTCCTGCCAGTCATGTTTTGAGAGGCTGTCCCTGCTAGGTCACCTTGGAGAGGGCTCAGCGGTGGGGGTTTAGGTCTGTGG
The DNA here is from genome assembly GCF_021234435.1 of Artibeus jamaicensis. Classification (NCBI taxonomy): domain Eukaryota; kingdom Metazoa; phylum Chordata; class Mammalia; order Chiroptera; family Phyllostomidae; genus Artibeus; species Artibeus jamaicensis. The sequence goes on along the minus strand of NW_026522056.1, from coordinate 12,396,323 downwards.
CCGTGGTCAGTGCCCCGCCTGGGTGCCAGGTCCATCTTCCCTACCAGAACGCTGTTTCTCCCCAAAGCCTTTCCTGCCTGCCCTCCAGTCCCAACGTCCCTCTCTCCTGGTGTTGGAATAGAAAAAGCAAAGAGGAGAAAAAAATTGCCCACCTACCCATTCAAAGTAATATTGCTAATATTTTAGCATATTTTCTTCTAATCAGTGTTCTTCATTCTGGCTTCCTACTTACCTATTCTCCGTCTATTTACTGAATGTATCATAAGCATTTTCCCCATATCATTGAACACTAATCAGAAATTTTAAAATATTTTTAATCTAAAGTCTTTAAATAATTTTTAGTCACTATAATAATAAAAAAATCATTCTTGACTAGAAGTTTTTAAAGGGTTTGTTTTCCACTTTCAAGCACTTTATCATTTCTGTCTCCTTTGTGTCTTTGTATTTATTTGTATTAGGATTTTATATGTATTGACAGAATATCAAAGTTAATAGTCCTTTCTTTTCTGAGGTGAATTTTAACTACTTTTTTGAAATGAGGAACTTGCATTCTACATTCACTATTTTTAGAATTTTTAATTACAATTTTTAAAGTTCCCTATAATAATATCCTGTTAAAGAGCAACATTCTTTTTTCTTCATTTTACTTTATTCTTTTGTAAATGAGGCCATCTGTGATTTAAAATGTGTAAATAATTTGCTAAATGAGTGTCCTATTACATGTAAGTGACAGGTTTTAGAAGGAAAATTTGAGCCTTACCAAACAGTCAGTAGGACCCTGTTGTTCCTGCTTTATATAGGATCAGCAAAAAAGTAAGTGGATTGTTTAGAACAAACCTTAATTATTTCTCTCCGAAGTGCCAGCTGCCGGTGACCCCATTTTGCAGACAGTTTTGTTGAATGCTATGGAAAGTACAATTGTTATACCAACCACTTTACTGAATTAAACACCGTCCATTCCAATTTAATATATAAATGAGGAAAACAAAAATGAAAAGCCTAATAAATAGAAATAGGAAAAAAGAAAGATAAGTGTTTAGAAAACAATCGTTAGTAGTCATATATTAATAGTAATAATAATAATGGCAGACGTTAATTGAAGGCTTATTGTGCACCAGGCACCATGCTGGGTGATTTATACACAAATGATGGCTCACGATTCTTGCAAACCTTATTCCATTTCTCAGATGATGAAACTGATGTATCTTGTCTAAAGTCACACAAGCAGCATTCAAACCTCGTCAGTACAATGATGTGTGAGGTTGAGTCGCCTCAAAGGGGAAAAATACTTTAATATTAAAAGGAATGAGATTCTGTGAATAAACTGAAAAGTAGTCTTCGATTGAAAGTAGATGGGGAGTGTGTTTGGTAGATGAAGGTAAATGCATTTCCTGGAAATGGCTGAGCCATATCATCTTTATGTTACACATCAGAGTGTGCTGGGTGGTAAGGTGAGATGGAAAGAAGGCAGACTTTGGAGGGACTCAGGTGCTCAAGTCTCAGTACTGCTACTGTTAATTGCTGTGGAATCTTAAGCAAGTTATTTAACATCCCTGGGATTCAGTTTCTACATATTACCTGTATAATCTTGTGTACCTCAAACCCGTACTGGGAAGCCTGATGTGGGAAAACTAATGTGATTCATTTAGCATGGCTTTATGGTTAGGTGGCCTCCCCTCTATATGTGGGAGAGAGGGAGCACCTAAAAGCGAGATGTGGCCATGAAGAGAGAAGGAAAATCAAGGAGTCCTTGCATCTTACTTGAACACTATAGGGCAACATCCTCATTGTTGGAGGAGGAAAGAAATTAGTGATGCTGCTCTAAATGATGCTGCTGAAAGTTCTGTGCCAAGAAATCACTGTCTCTGCAAAATATTAAATACTCTCAGCTAAGGCAGTATTTCAAAGGAACTTATCCAGGACGTCCTCTTTGAAATCTCTGAATGAAATGAACAATTCAATCTTTAATTTGGCACCTAAAAAAGCTAGCTGAAGGGGAAAACGTCTTCTGTCTGCAGGGACATTTCAGTTATAATGAGAACAGTAATATATATTGATTTGATTAGATTAGATGATTAGATAGGTCCATTGGTTATATTTGGAACTATGACTCTTAGAGTCCACTCTTACCTGTAACTGACTTACCTGCTTTAATTGTAGAAAAAACTGCTTGGACCTTTGCTAAATGATTTTCAGCTGGAAAAATTGCATTTCAATTTCAGATCTTTATTGGTGGCAAAACATGAACTCTGGCCTGTCTCTATTGGAGAGCTACTTCTAACTGAATGCAAATTGTATTTCCAGATTTTCATAAACATGGCATTTCAAGGGTGTGGTGGCCTAGTCTCTTGTGGACAAATAGATCACCATGCATCATATAATAATAAAAGAATAATTTGAAAAGGAAATTGCCCAACTGGGTCTATTTTTGTGTTTCTGATTGCCTAATTATTTATAGATATTTAGGACAATACAGTGACTTGGAGCAAGAGAAGGCACTTGTGTAATATATCACAGCCATTCATATGGTCTGGCAACTTATTGCCTTCATGTTCAGCTCATTGATTTTTGAGTGAATATATCTTACTTTATTTTCTTAGTACTACTTGTAACTGTAAATTAAGTCCTCAGTTGTGCCTTTGCCCATTCCACTGCTGGACAAGATAATCTCAAAACTTTGGGGATTTAGTTGAAATTAGCCTTCTACAAAATTATTCTTTTGGACCATATGACTATATGTATGTGTACTATGCATATATAAATAAGCAATATTTGTATTACTGTGTGTCTTCTAAGACATACTTTTATTTATTGAATTGTTTATTCACACAATAACTCCGTCACCTAGATTTCACCTCATTTATTATCAGATGAAAGATGTGAGACTCAGAAATTTTGACATGACCAAATTCAAAAACTAAGTAGGTAGTAGAATAGAAATTTAAACCTCAATCTTCTGATTTCAAGTCTCCCATAGTCTTTTACAAAGTTTTATGGGATCTGTACAGCTAGATCATGGTTAGGCTTTCTTTATAAAAAGGGCATCAAAATGAAGTTTTTATAAAGATTCCACGAATAAAATCACATTTATCCTAGTAATCCTAAAGCCAACTGTTACTGAAATAGTACACTCCTCACAATACACAAGGTCAGTGAAATGGACAGGAGGGTCCTTAGTGAAAGACAGCACAATTCAAGGGGTTTGTGCTATTATAGGAGATAGAAACATTGGTCTAGAACCATGATTTTCAACCCCTGTGCTGCATGGCTTTTTAAAACATGCGATACCTGACTGTTGAGTCAGGGGCACTGTCCTCTTTTCCCATAGATTGCCAAGTTAAAAAATGACAACAGCCAACGCAACAGCAGCTCTCTGGTGTGAATGGATCAAAATTGTTCCTATATTGTTTGTCAGATCAGCAAAAGATACACTTCTGGTGTGCCACAGAATTTTAGTATATATATAGTTTACATATGCTCTGAGATAAAAAGGTTAAAAGTTGCTGGTCTAGAATAATTTTAGTTACTTACTCTGGCTTTGTTATTTTGAGAATGATACAGTCTTTTTTTTTTCAAAACATGCTATTTTCAGAGATGGGAATAATCCTAGAGCCATTATTAATGGAAATCTGATTTTCATCAAAGAGGCAAATGTTTCCTCATTGGTAGTTTATGTTTGGGATAGATGTATTGTCTTATTCCAGGCTACCATTTAATTTATTGTATAATATTATAAATAATGGAAATTATTTGTATGATAGCTAAATTTTTTAGAAAACTATTAGACCTGGAGCAATTATTTCTCTATATTTTATTTTTGGGGATTTTTTAAAAACTGGAATAGTCTCTTTACACTTAAAAATATCTTCCATTTTTATGTCATCTATGAGTGGGAAGGATATTTTTATGTTTTCTGTTTTAAGAGAAGTATTAGAACTACAGTGTTTTTAATCATATGGACAGAATAGTGAAATGGATTATGTACAAAATACATTTAATTTTTTAAATGGTGAAGTGGAGGTAAGAGAATGGAGACAAAGGATATATATATATATACACACACATACATACACATATGTATACATACATATATACATATATATTAAGAAGGCATCTGGAAGGGCAGAACTAGTAAGATTTTGATAAATTTTATTTTGCAGAACTTTGTGGCTTTCTTAGTTCTTCATTGTTTCAAGTTATCTAGGGATCTGAGAAATAGGAAAACGAGAATAGAGGCCTTTAATGAAAAGACCCTGAATACTATAAGAAACAGCCCCCCTAAATTCTTTAAAATTTATTTAAAAAATAAATAGGATAGAAAAAGAAGTGAGGAACAACATGATAAAGCAGCAGAAAACCTGAATGGTGATTTAGTTTGGAGGTTTTTGGTTGCAAATGATAGGAATCAGCTCCATGAACTGTAACGTAAAGCTGTCCCACCTTGATGCAGAGGCTCAAATGATTCAGTAGGATCATTTCTTAGTTTTATGCTTTCAATTCTCTGCAAATGTGAGCATCACTCTCGGTGGCTTTTCTCTGCCTGACAGGGAGAGAGCTGCCACCTGGATCTAAGCCTCTATCCCGTCAGCAAATTTTAAGGTAGAACCTGATTGGCTCTGCTTGCATCAAATGCCTACTTCTAAAATAATTACTGTATCCGGGGCGATTAATGACTCTGATTGGGCCAGGGCAGGGTCAGATATCCAGCCCTGCATGTGTTTGGGTTAGTGAAGCAGATGGACTCTGCCCCCCTGGGAACTGCATGCAGTAGGTTTCATTACAGAGAGCAGGGCTTTGGGCTGAGAAAAGGGGGAAATGGCAAAACCAGCGAGGTCCTCTGCAGCTAACTTCAGAAAAATCAGAACATAGACGTCAGTCACAGAGAACGTTAAAGGAAAGTTAAACACAAGTGTTACTGAAAATGAGTTGGGCAGACAAAATTAAAGCAGGGTCACCATTTAAAATAATGAGGTAGAAAACTGAAGACAATTGAAATATCATTTTAAAAAGACCCTTTATTAGTACCAGTGAGCTTACAATAATCATTCTTAGGAATGCCTTCTTTTTTAACCCCCAAACTCATGCTTTTGTGAAGTAGAGAAGAGTAAAAAAATAATGAGTTATAGTTTTCAAATTGGAATGCATAGGAAGCATTTTGAAATGTGTAAAATGTTCTTTCAACTTAAAAGTCAAAACATACCTGATCCATGTTTTTTTAAGTAGATTTTGAAAAACAACGAGTTTCTTTCACCAGAGTAATTGCATGTTGATGAAGGTGTTTATCTTTTTCTTTTCTTTTTTATCTCTTTATAAGAAAAGTAAAAGCATGCTCAACCCACTTCATTTAATTTTGCACAGACAACTCAGCAGGTTTTAAGCGTGAAATGGCACTGACCCAGGCTTTCTCAGCCTCGTCCGGGGCGCCACTGAAACCCCGAGAAAGTAGTGAGTGAGTGAGTCTTGTAGTTTGTCTGTGGTCACCTACCCCCATCCCCATCCTATTCTTATAATGCCTTCAGCATTAATTCATTTCTTTAATACAGGCGCTCTGTGTACATAGCTTAACTAATTATCAAAGGTCAGCTGGAATGGCACTTTTCATTTTATCTTTCATTCTACCAGAGGTTGTCTAAATCTTAATAACACATTCTATGGGCCCATTTGGGTTATAGCCTAAAGCTGTGATCATCTTCATTCAAGTCCTTAACTATCTCTTGCACAAGGGTCCAGCAGAAGTGATGCATGCTTGAGTGTGGTTGCCAGGGTAATAATATGGGTGTAATAATTTGTAGTTTTAATTGGAATACTTCACCTAAAATGGCATATGGTGTGCTCGAGTGTCATATTGTCATGTTACAGATGGACATGCTTATGATTTTGTAATAAAAAAGGGGATGTTATTTATGCCGGCCCCTGTATGTAGATTTTGTATTTAGGTTGACTTGTTCATCATCTTTGCTCAGAAATTTGGAACCTTTTTCTCAGTAAATATCAAGATTTTATAGAAATGTGACAAGGAGAGAGGGGGACAGAGGGGTGGACTGAGAATCTCTTTCTAAATATTGCAAGAACTTTTACTTGTAACAGTAAATTTTACCAATCTTTTAATTTTTAAAAAGAATTTTGGGCTATTAAGTTGTCCATGTCAATAGCAGAAAAGTAAAATATAGATAGGGAGAGGCCAAGGGACAGCTAAGGTCAAACAGAAAATGAGTAGTAAATTTAGGACCGAAGTTGGATTTGAACAAAATAAATAGTTACTAATACAGTGCCTACTGTGTTCCAGCGTGATGCTGGGAACTGTGATGTGTGTTTCTTGGGGGAGTGGTTGGGGAGATATGAATAGAAAATAGGACTGGAGCTGATGAGTCAGCAGTAAAGTAGAAAGGTGCATTGTGGTTAATTGTGCTAATTGTATTAATGACACTTAGTCATAATACAAAGGAGGATATGAGAGGCCATCTTTAACATTACGTTGTTTTTAAAAAAATAATATTACTTAAGGTAGAATGCATTCATTCATTTCCGTGGTATGTAATTTAAAAGGAAATATCATTGGGGTAATTATTTACTTTTACTGTTGTCTTTTTTTAAGTAGTCACTTACTGTTTCTGATTCATAGTTAAAGCTCAATAATTTTAGCAACAAATCATCTCCCTGAGACTCATCCCATTTAAAAAGATGATAAAATTCTCTAATTATGCACTACATGTAAAATACAACCGAAGGTTAAAAGGTATCAAAAATTAATTTACAAGAAGTAGAGTTTTGAAAGTTGAGAAAATTTTTTAAGGATTTAGACATTTAACTGGAAACATTTAGAGGAACATATGCTAAATGGAATTGCTGTTTATCAGGAATTTATCCTTGATACACAGGTGGACTTACCAAAGGTATGGTATGTAACTGAGTAGCTATTTTTGATACGAATGCCTGTAAATATACATAGAAAAGTTGCGTGTGTATTTTATTTTCATTGGGCGAGGTTTTTTTTCCTCTTCTAGAGGCATTCAGTTGACCTGAAAGTGGGAGAGGTGGTGAATTTGACAGTGTGTGTCCAAATGTATTGTACTTGAATGTCATGCAGAGTAAAATAGGACAGCAAATGAATCATTTACATGGTTTTAAATATCAAAAAGCAAAATTTTTCTTTACAAGGACTCTGCTCTTGATTTCTGAAAACATACTTATTGAGAGCAGTGATTAACTGACAAGAAGTATCCATGTCATTTGATCAAGTTTTCAACTACAAATTTCCTATATTGGAAATAAGATATAGTAAGGGAAAAAAATCTGCAAAAGAAACTATTTCCAGTGTTACTATTCTGTATAACACCTTACACTTCAACCCAGAGAACAGAGTATTTAATCAACCTATAAAGATCCGTGTCCTTCCCAAATAACGTAACTTTGAGCACAGATCATGCATTTTTATAATTGTTAGTCTATAAGGCCCTAAGAAGGGAGTTGTTGCATTTCCTCCCAAAAAACAAGCAAACAAAAAAGCCATAAAATTGAACACCTTCCGTCTCTGATGAAATGTACCAGGAGGAACCTACCTTGAAGTGGCCGTAGTAGATTTTTTACACATTTTGTGCATTTCTCTTTAGTTGATCCAGATGGGTTTTTTTCATCTGCTCTCCTCATAGCAGTTTCTTAATTTCATGTGTCTAATGCTCCAAAGCAGAAATGCATCTTTGTTCAGATTTTTGTCAAGTTATCTGTACAAAAATAAACCACACACAGAGTCCTTGGGTATGTTTTAGGATAAATAGATTATGGGGGCAGGAGAATTACCTCATATGTGCAAATGAGACTGTGTGTGAAAGCAAGATAAGCTTTAAGAAGGAAATAGGTGACTTGGGGGCACAGAAGACATTTATTGGAACCTTTAAAACCCTTTTCATAGTGTAGGTAATGGGGACTGAGCTTTAAAACTATTCAGTCTAGTGAAAAAACAAATAAAAATGAAACACTATATGTACACGCACAGAAACAAGTATTAGAGTAAAACTTCCTGCGTATTTTTTTAAAGACTAGAACATTGGCCGCGACCTTTTTAGAAGCTTCAGGTGGAGAGAGTCTTCGTGAATAGGGTCAGCAGTAGTGTGATTAGTTTTCAAAATGTCACAGTTCCCTCCTTCTTAAAGGAAAGTGGAGACCTAGGTGCATTTTATTGAGGATGCACTGAAATTATTTAGAAAAGTATTTTTGCCCAGTGAAGGAGTAAAACAAGCTCCTCATTCATTATTTCGTTGTTACGTTGAGATGTTAGAGTATCTTCCGCTCCCATAGCTCTGGTTCCAACAACACGCTGGCCACTGACTGCGGGTGCAGGTGCGCGTGTCAGTTCCCAAACCGGAGCAGAAGGTCTGGGAGGAAGGAATTTAGGTTTACGTGTGTCTCCAGTCCCCTAACATATCACTACCCTGGTTTCTAGAAGGTATCTATTCAATAGATATCAACAGTGAGGTCATTTTTTAAATTAGATTACCACGATTTTTTAAAAGTTGTACTTGTATGTACTTATAGGAAAATCACCTAAACCTTAAATCATGAAAACATATGAACATATTTTAAAGTTAAAGAATAACCTTGACTTAAATACTTATGAGAGAATTTTTAACATTTTGAGAAGTATTTCACGTACTATATGCTTCTTTGTTAATTTTTCTAGCTTTTCTATCTGGAAGTTGTCTTCATTTTATGATAAATTCTTCTTTTTGTGGTGATTCTAAGACTCTGTTTCTCTTTAGGTGGGATTATTACAAAATATCTGAAAATCTTTATATTTCCTGGTTGGTCGCTGTTCCTCCTTGTGGTGCTGAACAGTGGAAGGGTCAGTCACTTGTTTGGGAATAAATGCCACCACAGCATTCAGCCGGTTGAGTTTTCATTGATTATTATTAAAATAGCAGAGTAAATTTATTGATAAAGTGAATAATATTTTAATGAGCACCTCCCTGGGTCAGGTACTCTCAAATGAAAACAGACGAAATAGAATAGAATGGTCCCATTACACAGATGAGGAAACTGAGGGGCTCGGGCCATTTAACATGTGTCAGGGTTATATAGTGGGTGTTCGCCTAAGCAGGGTTTCACTCCAGCACCTCCAACTCCATGTCCTGGCTTCTCTCCACCCACAGACAGCAGAAGTAGAGGCTGAAAGAAGAACCCTCGGAGGGCTCCTCTTGTGACCTCAGTTAGGCTACTCTCTGTAAAGGGCATGTGGTCATTGCAACTTTTTAAAAAAATGGTGTTTTTCCACCCTGGCCAGATAGCTCAGTTGGTTATAGCATCATCCTGATATGCCTAGGCTGCCGCTTCAGTCCCTGGTTAGGGTGCATATGAGAGTCAAACAATAAATGCACAAATAAGTAGGACATCAAAGCAATGTTTCTCTCTTACCCTCTCTCCCTCTTTTCCTCACTCTTTCTAAAATCAATACATTTTTTAAAAATGGCCTTTTTCCCTAATGAGATTACTTAGACCAAATCAGTTTCATGAATCAATATTCCTGAGCAGGGTAGAACTATATACACACATTTACTATGATAAAAAGCACTAAAGCTAGAAAGTTTATATATTCATTTAAGTAAATTGTTTGCTCCGTACTTGGATAATTTAGAATGAATACCATGAACCTCTCCTCCTTCACCTTCCAATACACACACATTTAGGATGGAAGGAGAATGCTGAGTATGTTCTGGTAGATAAAAGGTGTACTATTAAATATCTGAAACTCGGGTTATTCAAAGAAAAGAATAAACATCATTTGCAATAAGTAGCCCCAACTACTTCCTCCATGTTTTAAATGGTAATCTCGAGATCAAGTTTGAGATGGAGAATAGAAACCATGGCTTTTTGTCCACTGTGTGCCAAACTTATCAATAAAAGTGATGTTTTTATTTTTTACAAAACATAGCTTTTTTATGTACATTCCAGATTGATAGGGCAGTTATTTGGTTTTAACAGTTTCTATGGTAAGTTTCCTTTTTTTGTGTTTGGATGGACTTCTTTTGTCAGTTTTGAGGATATTTTGCCAGTGAAGATGGCATTCTCCCCCCTGCTGCTGTTAGCAGTTCAAGCATGCGGATTTTGTTGCGCTGTGGCGTAAATTCCTACTGACTGACAACCAATAAACACAAGATGAAACTTGAATGGCACTATCTCCAAAATCGACTTAAGCCATACAGCTGTCTGTCTGTAGCAATATATCCATTTTGAACACATGAAGAATAGGAAATTGTGGCTCTGTGTGTGTGCGTGCGTATGTCTTTCTTTTTCTTTGAAATCCAAGGGTAAAACTACCAGCTTGTCGTGAATCACCAAAACAGTGATACAGATTTCTAAACAGAGTAAACAATACAATACACAATTAATTATATCTGAATTCGAAATCCGATAGTTTGCATCATGCCTTTTTTTATACCTGTTGTAATCTTCCCATTTGCATACAGATACTATAGTAACATAAAAAAATGCATAACCGTAATTAAAAAGCAAGCACTCAGGAAGGATAAGACACAAAGAATTAATTGGGATTACACCTCTTCTTTCTGCATTGATGCGAAGCTTGGTGATCTGAATTGTCTTCAGCCGTGAGCTCAGGACTCCCTCCAACCCCCAAGGCGCCTTAACATTTGTTATTACTTAGCTATTTTATTTGGCAGGCATCCCTTCTATCTCATCTTCTAATGCACTGGCAAAGCTCCTATTGCCAATGGCTGAGAGTCTACTACTGCTGGGGTAAGCTGCATAGCCGAACTTTCTAGCCTCTGCATCCTTATAAATAATGCATCTGGTTTCCTGTAACTACATGCGCCCGTAGACTTTGGTAGACATGTCTTTGTTAGTCAGGGTAAAAGAGCTGGTAGATGAATGGCTGGGGAAATAGTTGTAGGCAGTTATTATCACTGATTAGAACCTGACTCCATCATATATGCATTAATCACCGGGTTAATGCTAATGGAATGCTTACGATATTTATAGTAGACATAAACAAGATATATGAAAACAATGTCTTTACTGACTAAACTGTATGCTTAATCCAACATGGAAAATGCTTGTAATGTTAACCTAGGACCTTTAGAAACACTATTGCCCGTAATTAGATCTAATTTATTTGTTTTATTTTAATGTCTCTTAGTTTGCGCAGAATTCATTGACTTTTTGGGTGTGTGTACACTTGTCCTTAGGACAATAACAGGATATTGGTTAAAGATAACACCTAATGCCCCAGGTAGATTGATGGCATAGCACATTATTAGATTTGAAACGAGAAGGAAATTGCCACATTAGCAAGTGAAATCTGTTTTAGCAATGTCCTTTAAAATGGGCCTTCAGACAATGTTAATGTAAAATAAGAGCATTGAACCCCCGTATGCATCCTTTGAACATGCCACTTGGAACCTGCCGTTATTGGACAGTCACAGTGTGACAGTGTTCGACGTCAAAATTATGTTGTAAGGATAAAAAATTCAAATTGATTTAGATGTTGCATGAGAAGCAGGTTAGTCTAGAGCCTCGTGTACTTTCATCAAATTTAATCGAAAGAAGGAAAAATCACGTTTCTAACTAGGTAAATGATGTTAATCCTGATTGTTTCATTATGGATTTCTTTAATCACTGTCAGTTCTAATTTGAACAACTTGCATATTTATGAATATGATGGCATATACCTTTAATTGTAAAACTTTAATGGGTAATCTTTAGCTTTTGCCATGTCAATGATTTTGCAGAACCAAGTAGTTACCAGAACTGCCAAATGGTTAACACTTATTTCTTTGAATCATGTTGAACTCCCTCATTGATTAAACTAGTTTATATTATAAGCAACCAATTTTTGAATCAAATCATCAGATCTCTATCTGTATGTATGTAATATAATTTATTCTCTTTGATTTTGACTACAATATTTCTTCTATTTTAAAAGGTCAGAATTTCTATGAAATTAAAACACTTCCTTAACAATTCAGGAAATTTGGCTGGCTTGACTTTAAAACTGTGCATTGGCATCACTAATAAATAGGTCTTCCATTTACCTAAAAGGTGATACTGAAATGCATCAGTATTTTACTTGATTCACTTATTTTAATCCTCCCATCAAAAACAATCAAACCAATAACTTTTTAAGACAATAAACCCACCACCAAATTACTATTCTAGCCTCATCTGTTTTGGTGAGTTTTGTTTTGATGGTTACTGGGGATAGAAATAGGTGGAATTTGTTTTTATGCCTCTAATTGCCCACTACTTCCAGAGATTCCTTTACTAGGCATGGTCCCTACGGAGCTGAATCTCTGCATTCTTCCCCTACTGCAGTCAAAACAAAACACTATCAGAAGAAAACATTTTCATAAGTGGGTCCTGAGTCAAGGAAAATCTCAGAAACTTAGACATGCTTAGACAATAAACAGTATTTCCTGACAAGCTCATTTTCTTTAAAATCACTCCAAAGTATGTCTACCACACAAATAAAATTCATTATAAGACTGTAGACTCTCACTTCCAAGGAATTTATATTTATGCCAGACTGGCATTAGGAAAACTAAGTCCTCCATCAGAAAGTATAACCACGGAAGCAGGGACTCCTTGTAGTATCTTTCCCTTCTTTTATCTGCCTTATATAAGGCCTGGAACTTACTGAATAATTATTGAATGAATGAGTGAATGAATGAAGTTACCAAAGAAACAGGGATAAGATTAAACTGGAATGTACCTGGACAAATGAGAAAAGCCACAAGTTTTAAAAACTATATGGGAAAACCTGTGGCAGAGAGGCATTAATTAACTAATGGCCAGACCTTTTCACTTTACCATGCATAATTATTACATGCTGTAACTGCACAGTGTTTTCAAATATTGATTTAACTTATTTTTAAAAATTGAAGAAGAGCCCTGGCCAGTGTGACTCCCTCAGTTGATGTGTCATCCCATAGCCAAAGGGTGGCAGGTTTGATTCCTGTCGGGGCACATATGATCCCTGGTCCAGGTGCATGTGGGAGGCAACTGGTTGATGTTTCTCTCTCACATTAACGCTTCTCTCTTTCCCTTCCTCTTTCTCTAAAAGCAACGAAAAGAAATGTCCTCAGGTGAGGAATAAAAATAAATTGGAGAGATTAAATTCTGCCACTCAACTCTAGATTTATGGCATGTCTTCTTCCTTCCTCTTGTTCATATTGCAAGAAATATGCAGCAGAAAGGCATCATACTAGGTAGTAAATTACAGTTTGGTCCATATACTTACTGTCAACATCATTTGGATGGGTTGGTTTTCATCATAGGCAGAGGGAAGCCATGTGGCATGAGGAAGTAAACCACATAATGCTGCAGATTAAATTCTGGTGTTGCAAGAAGGTGCATCGATAGGAGAGGTGCATGTTCCTAAAATGGAAATCGTGTTATGTGTGTGAGCATATGCATGACCATCGTAACTGTTCTTGTGTTCTTCCCCCTCTCTCCCCCTCCTGGTCTTGCTTGAGTCCAAGTACCAGAGAGCTCCAAAGAAATTTTTTTTTTACTTTTTGTTGATTTTATTAGGATGATATTGTTTAATAAAATTATGTAAGTTTCTGTAACACGTCATCTGTGTATTGTGTTTGCCACCCAGAGTCAAGTCTCCTTTCTATCACCATTTATCGCCCCTTACCCTCCTATTCCCTATCTCTTAGGTTACTGATGACCTTTTTTTTTAAAGACTTCCACTGATACACTTTCAAAATATAATTTTCAAGAGAAGAAATGAGGATCCTGACAGTGAGGATTATAAAGAAAGAGAGACCGACAGAGATATTCTACTTGCCACAATGTCTGACCTGCTCAGATTTTCACAGTCAGTCCTCTCTTCTATTTTCCAAGGTGACTCAGACCTTGCCACTCTCAGAACGTGAAGTGTGCCTTAACTCTCAGCAGATCACCTCACTTGCTATGTCAGAGGAAAAAAGACACTATAGGATGGAACTTCTTTTACCTTCCTGCTACCAGATCTGTTAATATGCCCCCCAGCACAATGTCTGGGAGATAAGTGTCTTAGTAAACATGTTTTGGATGCATGGTGGGTGGAGAGCTAGATAAATGAACATATATCTTGGGTGTTTGGAAATGGTAGCTATTTTATTATATACAATACAGTGACCTCAAATGTGAAATCTACCACTTTTGAGAAGCAGGTCATCGTTAGCTTTTCCATTCTTTATCTGCTAGAATGGGAGATGAAGTTAGTTTAAGTGCTGAGCAGCGAATTTCCAAATCAGTTGCTGCATGTTGGCTGAATTTCAGTAATATCATTCCATTTGGAATTGGACAACTTAAGCATTTAGTCTTGATTTTTTGCACAACTTACTTATCACTGAAAATAATCATTTTGTACCTATTTGACAGTCACAGGTCATTTTAAAAGCACCTGAGCCCAGGAGTACAGCTAGCACTGAGCCCAAGATGCCTAAAATTGTGTTACTTTGTCATTGTACTTTTATATCTTTGAAATTATTTATTTATTTTTATATTAAATGTATTGGGGTTACATTGGTTAATAAATTATATAGATTTCAGGTATATAATTCTGTAATACATCATCTGCCTGATATGTGTTCACCACCCCTAGTCAAGTCTCCTTCCACCACCGTTTATTCCCCCTTCACCCTCTTCTCCCTCCCCCACCCCTTTCCCCTCTGGTAATCACCATACTGTTTGTTGTCCATGTTCATGAGATTTTCCCATTGCTTAATCCTGTCACATCTTCACCCAGCCCTCAACCCTCTTCGCCTCTGACAGTTGTCAGTCTGTTCTTTGTAACTATGAGTCTGTTTCATTTTGTTAGTTTATTTTGTTCATTAGTTTCAACATATAACTGAAATCATATGGTACTTATCTTTTTCTGACTGGCTTATTTCACTTAGCATAATAACTGTCCAGGTCCATCCAAGCTGTCACAAAAGGTAGGATTTCCTTTTTTATGGCCAAGTAGTATTCCACAGTGTAAATGTACCACAGCTTTTTTATCCATTCATATGGACACTTGGGCTATTTCCCAATCTTGACTATTATAAATAATGCTATAATGAACATAGGGGTGCATATATTCTTTCCAATTAGTGTTTCAGGGTTCTTTGGATAAATTCCCAGAAGTGGAATCACTGGGTCATCAGGCAGTTCCTTTTTTAAGTTTTTGAGGTAGCTCCATACTGCTTTCCACCGTGGCTGCATCAGTCTACATTCCCACCAATGGTGCACAAGAAAGAGTTCCCTTTTATCCACATTCTCACCAAATTTTAGAGATATCTCTCTGCTACTCTTTTGCATCACCAAATGCTTTGGTACCTTGGAAAACTGCTTAAATAGTAATATTGATCTCAGTAGATTCTTTGGCTTTAAGGGTGTGAACGCTGAACAATAATTTATCTTTTGATATGCCCACTTCAAACTTTTTCCTTGGAATCTCATTGTGGGTGAAAGGGAAGAATGAGAGCATCCTTTTGGATGACTTTGATATCCAGTCAGTACAGACCACAGTCGCGAACATTTGGAAGCTCTAGAAAGAAAGATTGGGTTGAATTCAGGTCTTTAATCTGGGGCAAAGGGCACTTAACATGAAAATGGGGTCTGACCTCTAGTGACAGAGTCACGGCGAAGCCTCAAGGACGGATTTTTGAGAAACACTTTAGAAGATTTACTTTCGTTGCAGAAGCCTGTCTAAAAGCCTTTAGAACCATCTCACTTAAGCCTTTCCTTCTTACGAGAGGTGCGTGGGGGCAGCAAGAAGCATATGGTTGAAACCCTCTGCACTGCAGTGATATGTAAAAGAAGTACTTCTCCTCTAGGTTAAATTGCCTCGTGCTGTCAGTGACATGATTTAGTTAAATACAGATGCTTTTAGAGGGGCTTTGTACTGCCTCATAAATATTTCATAGTTTTATAAGATATCTGCATGCATAGCGGGGTGGGAAAAACAGCAGTGGAGAAGCTTGACCTCCACAGCATCAGAGCCTTCAGCCTCACAGGGTCCACTGACCAGCTGACCCTTGGAAGAGATATGTTCAGAATGGGAGTGTCCTTAACAATAAAAGAATTCTATTTTTTCCCCACAGAATGAAGCTTACTGCTTAACCCTTCTGATTTTGCCAATAGTGTGAACTTTCCAATTTCCCTATTCCCATTATTCTTAGGTGTTCCAGTTCCCGAATGATTAATGTAGAGAATTACAAAAAAAAAAAAAAATCCCTTCTCAATAAATAAATGGTATGGGGGGAAGCTACAGGAAAAGCTCTTAGATTTTCTGTGATAACTAATGGTTTGCCATGTAAAGATACTTCATTGTCACCAGATAATGGTTCAAATAACGTGAATCTTATATCCTTGATGTAATTTTGAAATTCATCTTAAAAGTCAGTTTCTTAAAGTAAGAGTGGTAGAAGACGGCGCACAGGGAGGGGGCATGTAGTGGAAGAAGACAGGTAACCAAGTGCTGGTTACTGAATGTGCAGTTGACAGATGATGATGATGATTTTGGCATTTGCTAAAGAGTTTTTATGATAAAACTTACTACAGTAGATTCAGATGGGTTCTCTGTTCTATAGGGTGGCCAGAAATGGCCATGAAAAAAATCTTTTCAAAAGGTTTTGCAGCATTTATTATGGAATTTTCAAATCTGCAGAAAAGTCACGTGAGTTTTACAGTAAACAACTTAAGCCCACCGTCTAGACTTTATAGTTGACATTTTGCTGTTTGCTTTATGAAATATCTACCCATTTATCTATCCATCTACTCTTTTTATGTTTGACTCAATTTCAAGTCAGTTGCATATGTCAGTGTGCTTTACACCCAAATATCCCAGTATCCATGATATACGTTTTCTTACATTCTTTAAAAATATATATAGGTGATGGATTAAGCCAACAAATAGAATATAGGTTTTTCTGGAATGAGTCATCATATTTGCAACTGGAATTTTCTGCTCATCATATTTCAGAGTAGAACTCAGTCATCCACAGCCTTCCTTTTTCTGTTCCCGAAAATCTCTCCTTCCTCTGTACCCATCTTCTCATTCTTCAAATTAAAAGAAGATACAATCTAGATCACCTGAGATACAATCTCAGGTATTAGCAATTCTGGATATCTGTGTCTGAACCAATAATGTAAGGCTGGTCACCAACTGGAGGTGACTTTCCTGAAGATGAGCTCCTTTCCGTCCACTAGAGCCCCTGTTCTATGCTTCCCCAGGTGAGTATCAAGCCCACAATAATGTTTCAGTTGTTTAATTTCTCATCTCCAGCCTCTTCTAAGGGAAAGTTATTGGGCTTTACAACTCACATTCTGTGAGTCCCCTCAGGGTGGTGAAATACTGTTGAATAAGTAAGTTCAAATATGAATATTGGTGTCTGAATATCTTCCAAAAAGAGGGCTCGAATGCTCAGGAGAGCTATGACCAGATGTAATCATGGCAGCATTGAATAGAGTAAACTCCCAGGTAGGCACAGCCTCAGTGAAAGGTGGAAGTGAGGTGTTCTACAGAGAGAATCCATGGTATTGATGACAAAATCTAAATTGTCTACTTTATTTACAGAGCGTAACCAAAGAGCTTGGGGTGGGGAGCAATAGAACTGAATCATAGTCATGACCCTGAAATTCATTTTGGTGTAACTCCAGGCAGGTTATTTTTACCTTCTGGGACCTTTTTTTTCTTGCATAAATAAATTTTATGGGTAAGGATCGTGCTAGCTCCAGCATTCAGCCAGTGAAAAATTTAAATATAATTATCTTTAAGATTATAGTTTAGCTTTGTGTTAACCCTAAATCCTTCACTCCAAACAATTTCTGAGTAGAAAGGAAAGAAAAGAAACAGTTATTCTTAAACAAACATGATCAGAAGTTTTGAATCGGAGGTCAAATTATAAGATATTTTTATCTTTTGACTTTCCAATTTGTGTTTTTAAAGTAATAAATAGGGTAACAATGTAGAAAACTTTCCCACCCCTTGAACTAAGAAGCAGCAGAAAATTCCAGGGCTGGCATTCTCTGAGCATCATAGGCTGGTTAGGTGGCTCACTCAGAATGTCATCAGTGCTGAAAACTCCAGGTATATTTATTCCTCCATTTTTTTCCTTTGGTGCAACTTTCTACTTTTCTTTTGATCAGCAAAGAGTAGAATTGTGTTGACCTCTAAGGAAATATATATTGTAAGATATTTCCTCTGGCTGAAGTCTTCTCAGATTTACACATTTGGATGATATTTAAAAGTAGAACACTTTAGATAATCTCCCCAAGGTTGCTTTATTCCGGGTAAGTTGTGAGGGCTTATTTTATACGTGACTCTATATCAAGTTTCAGAGTCCTGAGTAGGCGGTACTTTTTTATAAGTAATTCACGACTCTCTTCACATGTCGATCTTATCATGCTCAACAGTTTCTATCAGAATAGAAAAATTTAAAACCTACCAAATTTCTAGAGCATTTGTAAAAGTCATATGCCGTGCTCTTCACTGCATTTTTGGATTGATTTGGGGACCAGTTTATACTCAGCTAGCAAGCAACTGAATTGTAAATAAATAGCTAGTACCCAAGTATATAAATCAAGTTCAATTGTTTCCATTTTTAAAAACTTTACAGAATTTGTATTGTAAACTAGCATTTATCAGAGGCATTTTCCTATGTTTAATTTCTTTTTCTGCATCAAAGCACAGTCTATATTATTTTTTAAATGAGATTATACCTATAGTGCACGTAAAAGTACAGATCACCCTTTGTATTTTTGGTGCATCTGCCCTCAGACTTGAGGGTAAAACAAACAAACAGAAATTCTCTCTAAGCTCTGCTGCCCTGTGCTATGACCTGAACTGAGAGTAATGAATATTAATGAAACAAAGCAAAGGTATTTGTTCAAAGTCACTAAAACAACGTATATTGCTCTAGTAAACATTATGAATGGCCGTCCATTTATCTAACATCAGGACAGTCATGATAAAGGTAATTTTTCTTTTGATTTTTCTCCTTTCTGTTATATATACACACAGAATGACTTCACATTACTTGCATTTATTCACACAAGTAAAACTCTGTCTACAGTACCCATGTCTTTAAGACATTTTCCTGTGGTTTACTCACCCCGCCTATAGTAGTTTCCATATTGGTGCATTCATTCAACAGCACTTACTGAATGACTTTTGTGTGCCAGTCATGTTGTGTGTTGCAGAGGCACAATGATGAAAGCAGACACAAGTTCCTGCCCTTCCGGAACTTGCATTCTGGTGGTGAGTTTATCACACATTTCAGAACAAAGCATACTGTGTAGAAAATATTAATAATTTGGAAATACTGCCACTTTCCTTCATCCTTTGCTCGTATTTCTAGTATATTCTAAATAGCCGATGGGTGGAGTTGAACAATGAGAAATAATGCTTTATGTAAAATGAGATCATTATAAACCTTTCTCATTTTTTAATACAACTTATTTTGGATGTAAACCCTCAAAAACATATCAGTTTATTATATCTTTATTTGTGCATTAAAGCTTTGGGGGATCTAGTACTGCATCATCAACATCAACCACTTCAGAGTTCATAATTAATTAAGACTTGTCAAAGATTTAATGCCACATGACCTACTGAGATTTTGTAGAAGAAAGGGCAACATACACATTAAAAAAAGTCTCATTATTCTAGGGCAGTCCACTAGTAAAACTAGTCATATAGAACATATTCTCCTTTTAAAATTAAAGGTTGGAGAAGCTGAAGTTGTTATGCATGTCCAGTACAACTTTTTATGGAGTTGGAATTCACTTCACATAAAATTAACCATTTTAAGGTGAATAATTTATTGGCACGCGTCAAAATGTGCCATCGCCGTCTCCATCTAGTTCCAAAACATGTCCAGTGTCGTTGTGAAAGGAAAGTGACTTGTAAAATTAAAAATAAAATAAAAAATGGCTGCATATAACCAGTTTTTATCTCTGCTTATGGGAAGTGACAAAGGAATAGTTTCTCTCAAAGTAGACTCATTATTACTATCACATTTGATAAAAATATCTTACTAATATAAAATCCTCAGCCTTTGAGATCATTTACTTGAGTTAGAAGGGATCTGAACTCATAAAGGACAAAATGTGCCAGCATCAATTGATCATCTTAGGACAAAATGAGGACACAGACCCACCGTTAATATCAAACACTTAATGCAGCATCTCACAAAATAATTCTTAAAATTAAGCCAAATTGTCTTCTCTGGATACATTTTCACTGGGTAAGAATAAAGTATGATCAGAGTCTTGGCTAACCCTCCAAGTGGGAGAAAACACCTGCCCAGTCAGGTGAAATGAGCTTCATCTCAGGCGTTTAGCATCATGAATAATGTAGAAGGGCATCAAAGACTATGTGGATTTGGTTTGTCCTCAGAGAACTTTTCCATTTGGCTGATGAGAGAAAAAATTACAGGAAAAACTGTTAAATTTTGGTTTATTTCCAATTTTCCATCCCCTGAAAGGATTTGTGGTGCCTAAGAATTAAGAGTCATAGTTGGGGTAACAGAGTTTCACTAAAACAAGTTAATTTATGAAAAGTGTATTTGGGAACAATAAAAAAAACTTTGATTAGGATGTATCCGAACTGGACATTCAAAGATCTAAAAAAATGAAGGAGATTATACAAGATATTTTGAATAGATAGATGGTATGAAAAGAAGTCTGCCAGTTTATTAGAAGTGGCATAATCTGTGTAAATCAATCTCAGTGAAAACTAAAACCAAACAAAATATGGATTGAAGAAAAGCATAGCTCTAGGTTTGGGACAACTAGATATTTGTAGACCTGACCTTGAAAGAACTGCATTTTTCAGTCTGATATGCAAGACATAGTTAAATAATGACACCAACTGTGAAGATGTGCCCCGATAATGGCGCCCTTAAGGTGTGTTGCGTCTGAGACTTGGAAGCAAAGAAGGGCCCGGGGAGGAGCAGAGACTTGAGCTGGAGGTTCGTTATCAGGTGGGTGGGAAGAGGCTAACGATCCATCTGAATAGTTTGTCCTCTCTCATAGGAAGCAGCAACTTCTTAAGGTTACCTTTAGGCTGTGAAGGTTTCTTGTGAAATCATGATTTCAAAATTCATTAGCAAATAAATCATGATAAGTTATATAGAGTCAGCTCTAAAGATTGGCATCCCAAAATTAAACTGCTGCTGTCATCCTGATATTAGATACCAGAAAGTAAATTCTACTTTTTCAGCCATAAAACTGATGAACAAGGGTAAACTTTTTTTTTTAAAGATTTTATTTATTTATCTTTTTTTTTTCCAATAGAGGGGAAGGGAAGGAGAAAGAGTGGGAGAGAAATATCAATGTATGGTTGCCTCTCATGCATCCCCTGCTGGGAACTGGCCTGCAACCCAGGCATGTCTGGGAATCGAACCATGATACTCTGGTTTGAAGGCCCGCACTCAATCCACTGAGCTATGCCAGCCAGGGCTTAACTTCTTAAAAGATAAAAATTTCTGGGGTGAAATAGCCAAAATACGGGGAGAAAAATAAGAAAGAGAAAATAAGTTTGGGTGACATGGTCAAAAGCAAAATGGCATTTACTGTCCTCTTTCATCTGCTGAAGCTATGCTGAATATTTCTGAAATTGGAATACATAAAATTAATGCAGACCCAAAGAGCCTAGCTTGAATTGAGGTAGCAGAGGAATTTGAAAAATTTTTGTCTGATGGTGTAATAGAATGTTTTCTTCATTGAAGTTGGCTTAGAAGGAAGCTGGAACATCATGACAGTGGATCAGAAACAGTATATTTTGAGAAGGCAAGTCCCTGTCTATATTACTGTGTCTCCGCTTGACCGGGATTGTCTTGCTAATACTTACTTCCTTGCCTTCTGTGGTGGGTTAACTGCGGCTGCGAATTTCTTGTCTCTATGTTCATCAAAATTTGTCCCATGCATCTCAGATAGCATCATGACTGCATAACCAGTAGGATTCGGTAGAGGTAAGTTTTGCTGCTTCCAGATCCAGACTTTAGGAGGCCTGGCAGCTGGCACAGAACCCAGCTGTGATGCTGTGAGAAACCCAAGCCACTTAGAGAGGCCACATGTTGGTGCACCGTCCACCAGTCCTATCTGGGCGCCCCACTGACCTCTGACATCAGCTCCATCAGTCATATGTGAGGGCCATCTTCAGTGTTTCAGCCCAATTGCATCTTCAGCTCTTGCAGCCCCAGTTGTCAACAAATGGAGCAGAAGAACCACTCAGCTGAACCCAGTAAACCTGCAGACTAGTGAAATAATCTGCAATGGTTATTTTTAGTTCTTTCAGGACAGTTTGTTTCATATCAATACACAACTAAAATAGCTTTCCAAAGAAAATCCTTGAACTGAGACAATGGAAGAATTCATTTCACTTAAACTATAAATATTTATTATTTAAATGGCCTGTGTTTAATTCTTATAATGTCTGAAAATCAGTAGGCAAAATTTTAGTGGGCACTTATTTTGGAAACTAGGTGCCTATAAGTTTGTTTACTAATTAAATGAAGATGATGACTGTTTCAGTGTTCTATTTTCTGGTTTGCTTGCTCTCCCGTGGAAGTGATAGGTAAGCAATACACGATCAGTTGTGTTCTTTTGATTAAAAAAGAGAAGCGGTATTTTTCAGCAGAAATAGCATGAGTCAGACGTTTGCTCAGATCTGGGTCCATAGCTTAATAGCTGCGTGTCCATGACCAATCACCTAAGCTGCCTGAATCTGTTTCTTTATTTTAAAGATAATATGTACTGTACAGAATTTGTGAAGATAAAAAATAATGTATGTTTAAAACCTAGCAGAGTCCCTGGCACAAAGGTGGCGCTAAATAAATGTACTTTTTGTTGTCATGAAGGAAGTGGTAATGTGGCTTTGAAAGGTAGTAAAAATTTGTCTCTTGTTCACTTTTTTAAGGAGACATTGAAATATGGGTGTTCCTGAGTTTTAATGGGGTGAAGCTGAAAGAGTAAAGTGATATGCTTTTGCAGTTCTGCCTACAAATAGGGATGTTGTACCTGAAGGAAATTCCGATCCCTAATCCCAGATACACTCCCCTTCCTCACTTCATTATTACTACAAATGATTTGATAAAGGGTTAAAAGCAACTTCTGTCTCCTTGTCTCAAGGATAGAACTCAAGGAGAATTCCTTTCAGTCTTTACCTCCAGTTCTACTTCCTTTCCTCAGTTACAGGCACCTTCCACTTTGGTGGAAAGCAGCTTGTAGGATGCTGGCTCTCTGCAGGCTGACCTTAGCTTCAAGGTGCTGGTCCGTCTCCAGGGAGGACACACACACGTGCCACAGTCTGATTTGTGTAGTCAGGAAAAAGAAAGGCTGTGTCAGCACACAGGTCTGTCTGTTTTGTCCCTAGCCTTTACATAACACGCTGTTTTCCATTGTAAGTGTGGCGTGTCTTTGACAGGACAGCTAGTAGCCAGCAATTTGTCTGATGAATATGTTTGCTCTTAATGATTAAGGTGAGGCGAATGTTTGTTATTAGTGCAAGTTAAGGACCACTTTTCTGAACTGCCGGTTATTGCTCTTGGTATCTCTCTTCCCCACCTGACTTGGGCTACCTGAACCCCATTTTGGTCATTGAGATTTAGATGGCTTTGGCTGTGAACAAAATGCTAATGTTTTATATTCGAGTGTAATATTGGAGGAGTGAAGTGCCATGCATTTAAACTGGGTGTTCTCTAAAAGAATTATAAATTACCCTAATTTAGCATAAGCATTTACTTGCTTATATTGTTTCTGAATATTTACATAATGTTGATAATTAATATCACTCAGTTTGAATACTGTAAATGCTTCAATATAGATTTTCTGTCATATAAAATTTTATGTCTACTGCTAGAATCTTTAAGAAAATTCTCGGTACTTTAAAGTCAAACAGTTCAATTAATTAATTAGTTAATTAGTTAAAGCTAGAAATTGGGCACAGAAGTTATTTTAAAATACTAGTTGCTGGGATATAAGTGCAAGTCTTATAGAGGTGAACTTCAGGATAATTAATTTTGCTCATAAGCCTGTCGTAGTCATGATAATACTTATTCAGATTGATTCAGGCTTTTGTCATTGTTAGCTATAGTACTGCAAACACATTTTAAGATAATATCCTTTTAATTATTTATAATTATGGACTAATTTCATTTCAAAAGAAATGATAATACTCGAATCCCATGTCCACTTAAAGCTTAAAAATAATTCAAAGCAGTGAAGATTGCCCTGTACGAGATAGAGTGTGCTGAAAGATTTTCTCAGGACTTGGGCTCTACATTTTATTGTTTCTGGGACTCATGTGATGGTTATGTAACACAGATTTAGAGAGCGTTTTTAAGACTCCTCTTGACATAGGTGAGCAGAATGGCCCCTTGGAAACGGTCCAGGTGTGCAGTCACAGTGAAGTGCGGATGAAAGATGCAGGTGCACGCAGCGCGCACGGACACACAGCAAATGGGAAGTTCAGCAGAGCCTGTCTCTCCTTGAAGGACAGTGAATTCCTCTTGCTCTTTTAACGACTGCTATTTTAGAAAGGGGGGAAAAATCAGCATTGAAATATCTGTAAGGTAAAACTACCGAAACCTAACCCTAAAAGGCATGCTCTTACAAAAAACTGTTCTTAATTCTTGCAGTGCGGCAATAGTGAGGACATGTGTTAAACATTACAGCACCCAGGGAATGCAAACCTCCGCAGTGTAGAGTCACAGTGAAGGCTAATTTCAAAACGAGTGGTAGCCTTTGCTCCCTGTGTAGCTCAGTTACTTACCAGTGTTTCTTATTAGCTGGACATTAGCCGAGGGCTGCTGTGGGTGGGACAGGGAAATGGAAATTTAAAGGGGGATCAGGGTGAGGATATCTGAACCCCTCGCTCCCCTGCCCAGCAGCCCCCTGCTCGGGCACACACTCAGCACTTCGCACTGGGCATTACAGAGTCTTAACACACTATTTGTCTGCAAAGGGCTGAAGGCAGAGCTGTCCATGGTTAGAAAACATGTCCCGACTGTTGGTTGAGAACCAGGTAATAACAGTCTTGGTGAACAAAACTTATTAGCGGGCTGGGGCAGGAATGCTAGCTCTCAGCAGCAGGCAGGAGAAATTGCTGTTGCAACGCTTACCTCTCTAGGGAGGAATCAGATATCAGACTTTGCCAAGCCTGAGGTCCAACCCCTGAGGTCCCACCTACATCCCCGCCCCATCCCAGCTTTGTTAGATTGCTAGCATCGATCGCTGGCTTCTCTCTGACCCAACAGTGGGTGAAGGAAAGAGCCAGCAAGACTGAAAGCAAACAAGGTGGGGGTGGAAGGACCGGAGCCGCT
This sequence comes from Artibeus jamaicensis, assembly GCF_021234435.1. NCBI lineage: Eukaryota > Metazoa > Chordata > Mammalia > Chiroptera > Phyllostomidae > Artibeus > Artibeus jamaicensis. The sequence continues at coordinate 12,371,010 of NW_026522056.1, read as the reverse complement.
TTTGCAGAGAGCAAAAGAAAAAAGAAAGAAAAGGGGTGGGGGCCATGGGGACTCAGCTAGACTGGTGCCTGCCTGCTTCTCTTTGATTTGATGGCCTTCATTCCTTCTAATTGGATAAAATAGGAAGTCACTGGCTGTCCTGTGTTGCCGAGTATACTGATTTTACTCAGAGCGGCCAGCAGCTCTAGAGTGTGGACAGTGGGTGGGGGCTGGGATAGGAGGGAGGAAAAAGAGACAGAGAGAACGAGAACGTTTTTGAAAGAGGAGGGGAAAGAAAGAGCAAGAGACTGCGAAGAAAGGGAGCGCCTCAGAGGAAGAAAGTGAATGAGCGCTCAGGAGCACAAAGAGGAGTGGTTGGGGGTGGGGGTGGGGGGAAAACAGGGCGGGGAGAGGAGTTACCGCCCCTCCTGGCGCACTCTTCCCCTCGGGTCCCTCCGCGAGGATGCTGCGTGCAGTGATGCTCAGAGGGCAGGCACCTGCTGCTCTGTAATGATTCAGCCTCGTTCCGCCGTCGCGTTAACACAACAGGATGCTGTTGCTACTGTCACTGCTGCCCCTCCTGCCGCCGCCGCTGCTGCCTCCGCCGCCGCCAGCGCTGGTCCTGCTTTTGCTCTTACTTCTCCTGCATGACAGTTGTTTTCTCCATCTAAGCAGACAGCAGCTTCAGATGCCCGAGGTGAGAAACATGCCTTTCAGTTTGGGCTACTGGTTTACTTAATCGACCCACCGTCAGCTCGGTTTCTGTTCCGGCCCCTGTCCTCTGGACCAGCCTGGATGGTTTGGAGAAGCATTTAAAAGAACTGCAAAAGTGGCCCCAAAACAGCGGTAAAGAATTACAATATACTTTTATTCGGTAGTTGCTAGAGGCTTTTGCTTTTTCTTCCTTCCTTCTGAACTCCTCTTGCTTTTGATAATGGCCTTGGACTTGGACGACTTATCGATTTCCCCCTGTAAGATGCTGTCTCATTTGGCTGGGGGGTGCTCTGCATGGTAATGGACCGTGAGAGAGGCCGGGCCTTCTGGAGGTGAGCCGATGGAGATCTATTCCCCAGACATGTCTGAGGAAGCTGCTGAGAGGTCTTCCAGCCCCTCCACTCAGCTGAGTGCAGACCCATCTCTTGATGGGCTTCCAGCAGCAGAAGACATGCCAGAGACCCAGACTGAAGATGGGAGAACCCCCAGACTCGTGGGCCTGGCAGTTCCCTGCTGCGTCTGCCTGGAAGCCGAGCGCCTGAGAGGTTGCCTCAACTCGGAGAAAATCTGCATTGTCCCCATTCTGGCTTGCCTGGTCAGCCTCTGCCTCTGCATTGCCGGCCTCAAGTGGGTGTTCGTGGACAAGATATTTGAGTATGACTCTCCCACTCACCTTGACCCTGGGGGGTTAGGCCAGGACCCTATTATTTCTCTGGATCCAACTGCTGCCTCAGCTGTGTGGGTATCATCTGAGGCATATACTTCACCTGTCTCTAGGGCTCAGTCTGAAACTGAGGTTCAAGTTACAGTACAAGTTGATGACAATACTGTTGTGTCCTCTGAACCTTCAGCAGTACCAACCCCGAAGAATCGTGCTTTTGCTTTTTCTTTCTTGCCACCCACTGCACCATCCTTCCCTTCACCCACTCGGAACCCTGAGGTGAGAACACCCAAGTCAGCAACTCAGCCACAAACAACAGAAACTAATCTCCAAACTGCTCCTAAACTTTGTAAGTAGAGAGAGAGAGATGATGATAAGTAAAAGACAGGGGTGGGCTCGAGGTCCTAAAAAATGTTCTCCAGAGCAATGTGGCTGTTTTCTTCTTGTGTTTCAATTGCATGGTTTTGGTTAACCATATCATGTGACTGGGTTGCTTGGGGTGGCAATGAAGAGATGAGTAAGAAGCTCTTGCAAACTGCTCGTATATTTCAATGTTCTGCAACTCCTTTTGGCCAGATTGCCAAACCTGAGGTGCAGGACCCCAAACTTCAGTGTCTTCCAGTCATGCTTGAATTGAAGTTAAATTCAGTGTATTTCTAACACTTTTTGAAGTTAAAATATCAGATCATCATTATTTTTCATGTTCAGTGTGACTTCCACATAGCAGTGAGCACAATTTTGTCTTTCTGGTGCCTCTCCTCACCTTTCAGTTGGCCCCTGCCTCCCAGGAATCCCCATCTGCCTATGATCTTTCTCCATCTCTTCTTCCTGTTCCCTTAACCACTTCTGCCCACATGTGCATCTGAAATGGTTCTGCCTGGTCCTTCACCAAGTCTTTAGACATTGGCAGTGCTCACGTCTCCACAGCATCAGATGATCAGTGTCCTGCCCAGGTTGTGGTTTCAGTTACTGGCCACTTATTAGAGGCAGCCTTATTTTATTCAAGTCACTGCACGATTCTGCATGAAAGGATTTTCCCAGATCAGTCTTGTCTTCTGTAATCAAATGTTTAAGTAGCTTCCTTGGTGGTGATTAAAAAAGTGCAAGAGGCATTAGTAAGGCACATCAGCCCCTTTTTTTTTTTTTTGTTTTTTTTTTTTTTTAGGCATGGGTCATTGGCCTGATGGATTACAACAGCCCAGCTTCATAACCTGTGAGGGAAGAGCCCATGCTTTTAAACCAATACAGAACAGCGTGCTGCTGTTTGTACTGGGTCATTGCAACACTTTATAATGGAAAGTTGACAACAACGACACCGTGACTAGTCAGAATATTCTAAGCATCAGTGTAGAAGGGAGGCGTTTGTAGCTTTTAAAAAAAAGTGTTTATAAATAACTTTTGTTTCTCTATCTTCTATCACTATCTACCATTGATTTTTTTTCTTAGCATAAAAAATGTGAAAGATCAGAGAAGTTGATTCTCAGTCATGTATGTAAAATCTCTTAGAATTAAAGGTGAGTTGAGGGTAAGGATCCAGTGGTGAAATACTGAGTCCTTTTTCCTCTAGATGGTAATGAAGAATAAAGAACATCTCTTCTAGACTTAATGTTCAGTATGAAGTAGAGCCATATGTTACAGAAACACAGGAAAACTTGATTTCTGCTTGTGATTCAAGATGGTTTCATACACGCCAGTTTCAGTAGCAAAGATTTCAGAAAAAATGAGGCTTGTTTTTCAGGTATAATTAGGGAAGAAACTCCCTTCTTCAGACACTGCTTTGTATCTTTATCAAATCCCTAAAGCATCATTAAAGGTCTGACAGACATCACTGCATTCGCCGCCGCTTCCCACCTGGCAAAGTGACCGGGAAATAATACCCAGATGAAATGACAGGCTATAAAAAGCAAGTACAGATCCTGCAAGGAGAAGCAAAATTTACTATGAAGACAAGGTTACTTCTTTGTCTCTAGCATTTCAAACTTGTTTTTACTGAAAATGTGGCTGAATAGGTTTAGTTGTCCAGAAAAGGAAACAGGACTCTTTGTAAAAACTTGTCAGCTAAATTCTATCATTTTCTCACCTAAGGAAAATAAACAAAGAAACATCCAGCCCATTTTTCTGTTCTAGGACCACATCAAAAAGTACAGGTTGACTTTGTGAGGACTTATTTTTTAAGGTGAATTCTTCTGCTAAGTGTTTCAATAGATTATACATTCCATATAGTTTCTTTAAAATTTTTTTCCCAAGCCAGAGTATTGATCGTGCAGCATTTGCATTGAGTGGGAAAGATTCACTGCTGCCTAAAAGCATTACAGTGGCCAGCTCTGGCCCACTGCAGAGCCGCAGCCTTTGGAAGCGCATTGGAAACAAGCGTGGAAATGCAGTCTGGGAAATAGCTTTCTCCTGAAAAGTTAGGACTGGACAGTTGGTTAACACTGTGCAGCCTGTAGGGTTTTCTGTGTGGGGAAACCGTGTTAATTTTTTTTTTGGAAGAGTGCCTAAAAATAACAAATTACTAGTATCCAAAAAATCCAAAAAAATTGTCTTTTTTTCTTTGAAAAGATGAGTAGTGCTTGGAGCTTTGTAGGCACTCGTAAATGGTTGCTTTTATTGTTTAAAAAGCCTGTAACTGTTAACTAAAGGAAAGAAAAAAGGGCTTGGAACTGAATTTTGTCATTTTGTAATCTCTATCACTTTTTTTCTTTTCAACTAAGAAAGTGTTGCTCAGTCACAGAAAGTACTGGAGCTTTGCTTTCATCATGCATGTTTTTGACACGAACTAAGCATCCTTAAAAGGACATTATCGCATCTGAAACATGCTCTTCATTGGCTTCAGGACTTTAGTCTCCCTTTTCTACCTGTCTCAGCATATTCAGCATTTTATGCACAGAACTGTGACCTTCAAGGTCATCGTCTGTTGAGGGATAATTGATTCTTCTTTATCCTGGAGCCTGAGAGAGTGGAGGAGAGACAATCCTAGTAATTGTGTCTGCCGTGTTATCTCCCAAACCAATCTACCTATTAGTGTTAGGGTTTTATTCTATAAATACTAGAATTACTCCCTTAGTCACTGATGCCCTTAAAATTAAAACATCCTTTGTCTTTGTTATAATAAAAGGCAAAATAGAGCATTTTAAATTGCCTGTAGGTGTAGTGGCTATGCCAGATTTTCTAAAGTGGGTATTTCCTTCAGAGGGTAATATAATTTCATGTTTTCCTTATATTAATCTATGCATAGATATAGATCTTAAGCAATCTAATATAGGGCCAGAATATATATATATACACATATATATACAAACACATACATATATATACTGTATACAAATATATGTATGTATATATATAATTCTGAAGTTTTTCTATGTGTGATTAGTGGTTTTTCACTACTGTACTCATCATCATGAGAATAGTTAAGTTTTCATTTTCTCAACAAGTCACATAACACTTGAACCATTCATTTGTACAATTATTTTTCTGTTTTTTCCTTATTCTCTATTTGTGTGGAAAGAACTGACTCTGGGAGATTGCAGACTTAGAGTCTATAAAAAGAACTGATTAATTAAATTGTAGCCAGGATGCTGCAGTGCCATCTTGAAAAAAAAATGTATTTCTGTATGGTACAGCCTGCTTGACAACAGACTCTTGGGTGCAAGAATGTATTAGTATTTTCATCTTAGGCCAAATTTGTTTGCTTTGTCTTAAATCTTTGCATTGGGTTGCATGGCAAACCATTGTTACCACAGTGACAATGTGAATCGCTACCATTTGCAAAGATCAACATGATGCATTTATGTCGTAATTTACTGAAAGAGTCCTTCCCTTCCATTTAAAATGGCATTCATTTTTAGCACGATAGAGACTTCTAGATCCTTGTAACTGTATGTGTAGGTATTTCAGAACGGTGTTTTCAAACAACTTTTCTCTACTTGGACCATACTTTTTTAAAGCCTAAGGCATTACAAACGGGAAGAAGCTGAACGATCCCCAGTTTCAACTCAATTATTTGATAAATTTCCTGATGAGGCAGCCCAGACTCTGAAAAAGAGTTAGTGAAATTATTTTACTAAAATTCACAAACTCTGAAAGGTTTAGTGAAATCCAAGAAGCAGAACACAGAGTAGCTGCCCCGTCTCCTGTCCTCTGTGCCTTGTTCTGAGGTGGAGCTGCAGCGGAGCCGTGCTGGCTGAGGGGGCGTCTGACCAACCGTTAGAGAAGCACTGCCAAGTGGGGCTGCTGGTCAGGCATGTACAGTGCACGCCATACACCGTTACAGTTAGATTTCCTTTTCACCTCCTTGCTTTGCATGTATAACATTTTCAATAGTGGTGGTCTATTTTTCTTTCTATTTGACCATCTCTACAGTGTGTAGCTTGCTTCAGAAACCAGGCTGGGTTTCCAAGGGTGAGCTGTTTTCTGCCATGCAGCCCATGGCCCCGTGGCTCACCTCTTTCCTGCACGTCCCTCTTTGGTTGGTCTTCCTTGTTCCTTTAGGATCCCGGGTCAGTTTTTTTCCTTCTTCTCCCCTCCCACCCTCTCAGTTCTATCTTGAATCTTTCTTGTTTTTCTAGCCCAGCCATTTTGGCTTTATGAGATCATTCTTTCATTACATTCTAAGATATCAAAGCATCTTCACCTGTCTTTCACATAACTTTATTGCATTTTAAGAATGAGTGATATTTACACATATGGCAATGATACATGCAGAATAAATGTCTCTAGTCAATGAATGGTACACTAGTTAGTTACAGGCACAATAAATTCAAATAAATTTGTTCCTCTTCTTTATCTGGCTCTCTCCTTTCTCTTAGTGGGCTTCATGCTAGTTTCTCATCTGACTTCTTTATATGTTTGTACAAATCAGCATTTCTGCATTTCCAGAAAATCATTATGCCCAAAATCATACATAATTGTTCTTCCTTGCTTCCCATTGTCCTTCTGACAACACCTCATAATATCATTTTAAAGCCTGATGGAAGAGATAATTTATAAATTGAGAAACAGAGGCATAAAAAGTTATGACTTATACAAAGTTAGAAGAACCCTAAGAATTAAGATAACTCTTGTCCACTGAATCTATTGGACTTTTTATTAAACCATAAACTATGCTACATCTACTTTTATGCTCAGTTTCCACTTTCATTATGTTTTTCATATGTCAGTGATTCTCTTCTATTATTTCCCCTTTGTGTTCATTTAATGAATATGTGTTCATTACCTTCTGTGTGCCGCGCACGGGTCGAGATTGGTTTATGACAGTGAAAACAGTGGAAGTCCTTGCCCTCATGGGGCTTATGTTCGGACGGATTTTAAGAACTTAGTTGCACAACTCAATTTGAATTATTTCTTTTTTTTCCTAAACATACACTCTCTGGATCTAATATTTCTTCTTTTTGCCACCATTTTTTTTTCACATTTTGACTGCCACCCCCGTCTCCCCCTGCTCCGATATTTCCTCTTCTAGAATTGTTGAGTACTGAAGACTTGCTGTGATGTCCTATATCTTAAAATGGCATGAATCCCAACTCTGCTCCCAAGAGGCTTGGTAACTTTGGGTGACTCATGTTGGACTGTGTGGCATTACTGAAACCACTGGAGGGGCTGGGAAAGTAGTGTCTGTCTGGTTCTTGAGGCAAACTCTCTTAAGTGGAAAATATATGCATACTTCTATTAGCATGTAAACATTCTAAGATTACTTTCAGATTTCTAGAAAGCCAATAGCTGTCAATATTTTTGTTTTTATTTTTTTGTTCATGTTTTTTATTTATTCTTTTGGCTCACAGAACAAGAATATTAAAATATTCCCAAGGAGTTTTAGTTCACTGTTCAGAGAAAGACTCCATTCTGCCTTTAAGTTATTTAGTTCTGAAACTGAGTAAAAACTTGGATTTACATATCATTCACATGAGAAGTGATTGAGTAGAAATGAAGTTAATCCTCATTATCTTAATTTTGTTGCAGTCTTTTACTGCAGTGAATTTAATGACTTGTGTGTGTGAGTATTCAAAGGCTATTTCTGAGTAATGTAATTGAAATTGTATAATGGTAGAGATTTTCTGAGTGACTTCCAAAGAAAAGAAACTCATATCTGAAAAAGTGAAGTGACCTCCACAAGGTCATTACAGCTAGTTAGTGTCAGTTCTGATACCCAGACGAAAATAATCCTGTCCTTTGCTACACATTTTTCTTTTCCAGACTGTTTCTAGCATTTTTATTCAAATAGTACAGTAGGCCCCCCCTTATCTGCCATTTGGCATTTCATGGTTTCAGTTACTTACGGTTACCTGTGGTCTGAAAATATTAAATGGAAAATTCCAGAAATAATCAATTCATAAGTTTTCAATTTTGTGCCATTCCAAAAAGCATGATCCAGTCCCCCCCGGGACATGAGTCATCCCTTCGTCCATTGTATCCATGTCATATACGCTCTTCTCCCGCGAGTCATTTAGTAGCTGACACAGTTATTGGATTGGCCATCAAAGAGAGAGACCATATTCATGTAACTTGTGGAAGTATATTGTTATAATTGTTCTGCTTTATTATTAGTTATTGGTGTTCATCTTTTCTTGTGCCTACTTTATAAATTAAACTTTATCATAGATATGTATATACAGATATATATACATATATATATATACAGAAAAAAGTGCTTGTGTGTATATATATATATGTGTGTGTGTGTGTGTGTATATATATATATATGCCATTCTTCATGGCCTTGAACAAGTAATATTATTGCTCAGAATATGTTTTCTCACATATATATGAGAATAGTAGTATGCATTTATTGGGGCTGTTCGGATAAATAAATGAGATACTGAAAAACACCAAGTCTAGAACTAAAACATAGCATACATGAAACTTGTACCAATTTTCTCCCTTATTCTGTGACTCCCTTCTTCACTTCATTCTTTCCTTTCTTTGATCTTGACAGAGCAGTTTGCATCAAAATTTGGAAAGTTAAGTTTGGGAGTTTGGGAAAGCTTATGAAAAACCTAGAAATCAGGTCAGAATTGAAGAGATACCACGATGAAGTGGAAATTATAGCGGAAACTTGACATCAAATCCCAACTCTACCATGTATAAGCTATAATGACCTTGAGCAAATCACTTCACCGCTTGAGATTTAGTTTTTAACATCCAAACAAATGGAATGTTAATACCTAAAACTTTCATGAGATTGTATTAAGCACTAAGTAAGTTACTGTAGTGAGAAAGATACTGGATTGTAGGGCAATACTAACTAGTCCTATGAGGGTTCGTATATACCAACCAGTCCTCACAAATGCTGACACTGCTAAGAATCAATTGTAGGCAGTCTAAATGGCTGGATCAACTTGTAATTTCTTAGAATAGTGTAGAACCATACTAATTTCTTAAGCCCTTGTGCCATAAAAGAGTTACTTACCCTATAAAAATTGGCTAGAATACATAGATTATAACTCTTTGACCCAGAAGTCATGGTGCAAGGGTCTTTTGTTACCCGCAGAATGATAAGGAGATAACCTGTGATGTGGGAAAAGACAGGTGATGACTGAAGTTGTATTGGGCGAGGAAGTACATTCTATGGCAAGATTGGGATAATGTAAAGGAATTTATATGGTTTAGATGTAGTCCATGGAAAGAGTTAGGCTGAAAAGATTCTTTATCCTTCTTGACATGAATGGAAATTACGTTCACCCAACACTTGTCATTGTTTCACACTGGGATTTCCAGATCCAAATGATAGGAATTAAGCTCTTTTCAGCATTTTACAGAATCCATGGAAATAGCAGTTTACATAGAATAATTTGTGTGTACCAAATTAAACATAGAAGTTATTTTAACTTTGTTAAAAAATACCATATATATATATATATATCATACAAGTAATATCCTAAATAAAAAGGGAAATGATGATTAATTAATCAATTGAGTACATAAAATTTAAAGCATAAAGGAAAAGGTTATTTATCCGTAAGTTTAAAAATAAAAACAAAACTCTTGCCTCATATCTAATTGTGAGAGGCTTGTAAACAGTGCAAGAGAAAAAATTTTTTATATAAGTAGAGAATAATTATACCTTAATTATATACTGGAGATTCAGTTACAGTGAACTTGAAATATTATAGACTGAATTATTGGTCACAATTCTACAAAAAAAAAAGCTGTGGCCTTCTGAAATAAGCACTTCTCAAGGACCGGATATTTTCGTTGGGCACCTAATGACTTTTCTTGCATAGGGTTGTAATTTGTTAGAGATTGTCATTTTTTCAAAAGTATAGTAATCAGCATAATATATGTTTTTATGTATTCTTTAACATAGAACTAGACGTGTGAAAACTTTTGCTCTGAGTCTCTGGATTCTTACTAATTCAAGTGTAACAGATTTACTACAGAGATTGAACTCAGAGTCATTATTGGAGCAACGAGGCAGCCACTTCTAAGGGGAAATACTTGATGGTGCTGTAGGGCAGATTTTACCTGGTTAGAGACTGTCCTGACTGCACAGTGTGAACGAGCTGCTAGACCCAATAACACTTGATGAACTGTAATAGAAGTCTTCCTCTTAGGAAGCATTTAAAAAAATTTTTCACCAAAAATACAGTATGACAAGATGCGACTTGATTTACTATAATTTTCAGTGCTATTCACTTGAGTGTTGGAACTGCCTTCCTCAAGGTGCTGTCATCCCAGCCAGAGGGGAAATGTATGAACTCTATTTTTAGCAAAAGGCAGTACAGAATTTAACACTCATATAATCCTCTAATAAAAAGTCTCCTCTATAACTCATTTTATCTTAAAGACTGATAATTAAAAATTAAACCAGGTATTTGCATATTTATGTGCCTTTGGAAGGAAGAAGGTTGCAACACCAAAGACAATTAAAATGGAAACTTAATTTATAGGCAAACAAATGACATTACAACTCTCAGGTCTTAACTCTGGTACCTGCATTGGCGTCAGATACTGATGTAATTTTATTTATCTAGTTTTCTTCCCTTCACCTTCCCTATCTTTGTTTCTTACTTTGCAATGCCACAGTTACTCTTCCCCATTAGCCTGCTGTTTCATACCCACTGTGACTTCTCCATTGATGTCACGGTGCGCTCCTTCTCTGTTCTCCCACCCTGGTCTGAAGCCAGTGTCCAGGAGCATCAAAGGTTATGGAGCGGATGGATGGCCCAGACCTGTGGTTTCTCACCAGATGGGTTGGGGGGAGAGTGAGTGAGTGAGACCTTAACCGCAGACTTGACCACGATCAGCCTGATGACTTTCAATGTTGCCTCTTCCTTTGCTAAGTAACAGGAAGTTTTATAAAGTATGTTTGTGTCATGCGATAAAAGCTCCATAAATAAATGGAATGATCTAAGAACAGTGGAACTGAACTCTTGTTAGCATTTGTTTGTAATCCCTTGGTGGAGCTTCCTGGGTCATAATTGCTTGCTCTTCTGGGAGCGAAAGGAATCAGTAGCGATTGATTTTTGCGCGATGCTAAGTATTGCCTACAAAGCAAATCTGAAGAGTGATTAGTGGCAGCATTCAGTGTTACAACTCCGATCTCTTTTTGCTCTAGTCCTTCAAGCAGGCTGGCTTTTTACAATTGTTTCCTCATTCCACAATTTGAAGACAGGAGGAAACAATGAACTTCCCTTAGCTGTTGAAAAACAATTGCAGAAGCTTCGGATTCTGTAAAGCTGTCATTTTTTGCAAAACAAAAATCTGCTTGTTATCTGGATAGAAAATAAAACCACTATATAAAAATAATTATGTTGCTCCTTTTATCTTTCTACTTCAGTGACGACAGGGAGATATTTAAAGTAACCCCTGACCAAGCAGTTCAGTTTCACTTGACTGTGATTTTAGCTGATCTGCCCTCTGGAAACTGAAGTACATGTAGCTAATAACCTGTATACCCTCCACCTATTCAGTAAACTATACATAAATACATTGGTATCAATATAGTAAGTCTTGGGCTTCTCAAAACCCTTGGGAAATTAGTTGTTCTAAATGGTTTCTATGATCTGCAATCACATCTTAAATTTCCGGAATTTTAATTTGGGGGAATTCAATATATAGAGTTCAGCTATTACAAACCTTATCGAGAGAGACCTGAATTTTGGCCTTTTAATATATGATTTGTGAAGCTTGTACACTATAGCATTATCACATAGATAGATAGATATATCTCCATATATATTCCTGAAAATTTTACATCATGGTGTATAAGAGACTTTAGGCTACAAGGACTTTATTTCATGATAGTGTAGTGAAAAGAGCATACACTTTGGAATGAGAGCAAGAGGGTTTGAATCTAATCCGTCTCTGACTATGTGATATTACAAGTTATATAAACTACCTATGCCCCAATTTCCTTGTCTGTGAAATGGTGTCAATAACTACCTCCTCATTAGGTTATAATGGAGTAAATGTATATAAAGCACTGACACATAAGCACTATGTAAGCATGAGCTACTGTTATTATGCAGTTTTAAACTTAAATTGCCTTTCCTTGAATTCCAAATGGATACCTTACTATTGCTATAACAGGCTTGAAGAAGAGGACAGGATTCCAGCGGATATATTGACAAATTATATGGCTATCTAACCATTTGGGTTTGGTTTGTTGGTGTGGTTCATCCCTCTGTATATGATTAGTGTTCCCATCATATCTGCATTGTTGTCAGAAACTAGGAGAGTTGAGAATTACAACCATCAGCCCACCCGCCGACCAGAAACAGAACTCCCTGGTTAGGTGGTTTGGGAGAGAATGCTGTCCTCACCTCCACCAGCCACATTGATATTGATAGTGCTGTGGACAGTTATACGTGTGCATGTTTGAGGTTATGTGACTTTTTATTGTGTCATTAAATGGTGTGCAGGTCCACAAGGAGACAATGAACTTCCCTTAGCTGTTGAAAAACAATTGCAGAAGCTTTGGATTCTGTAATGCCCTCATTTTTTGCAAAACAAAAATCTGCTTGATATCCGGATGTGGTCAATAATTAATTAAATGTGATGGATGATTGGTGCTGCCCATGATGAGATAGCAGTGATTTGGAAGTATCTGTATTTTATTAAACAGGGTCACAGCAGAACCACTGACATTTTAAAGATTTAGGAGTTCTTATAGATACACTGCTCAAAATATTTTTCTTTACTCCTGAGCAAACCAAGATACAGAAATGTAAAATAATTGGGTCTTATATATTTTCATAGTTAATAAGAAACACAGACTAGTTAAAAAATGGGGATGCTACCGCATTTTGTACTTTTTCAGTATACCAACCTACTTTATGTAAATGAGGTAATTTTTTAGACCTGGAAGAAGTTTCTTTTTTCCCTCTTTCTGTATTCCTTATCAACTGCCTGTTCAGTAGGCTTTGTCTAGGAGAAATCAAGGGAGAAAACTGAACGAAAGAATAATAAGTAAGTAAATCATGCACTTTTTTAGAAGGTTGTAAGTTTTATAAAGAAAATAGCTAGTATAAGGTGGTCAAAGTGCTGAGGGAGAGGAGTGTGGTGATTTTACATGGATTGGCCAGTATAGGCTGCATCAAGAAAGTAACAGTTAGTGAAGACTTGAAAGATGGTACTAAGTTCAGTTTAGGGATGAAGAAAACAAGGTGGCCATTGAAAGATACATACGACCCTGATGGGTGTAGGTAGTTCCAATGAAAGGGAAGGCATCACTAGAGCCAAGAGTGAAACAGCGGTGTTAGGCACGAAGGGATTGGACCAGTTTGATTGGTATGAAGGAATTTACTGATAGCATGCATTTATTAAGCCTGTTTTGTGTGCTCAATGTATTAGATGTGTTTGTTATTCAACCTTTAAACATGCACATAAAAAACATGAGCTGGATACTATTACTGTCTCTCACTTAAAGCAAATTGATGGAGCAGAAGAAACTGATGGTTCAGATGTTAAAATAATAATCAGAATGATGATGATGATGGTCATAATCTGAATGGGCAAGAGAGTGGGAAGAAACCCATAGATACGAGAGAGACTATGAAGAAAAAGAATCCACAGAACTAATTGAATGTGGGAAAGGAAGGAAGGAAATGATTTGGCACGCATTAGTCACTTAATGGTTGTTAAGTTAATGAATCTCTGCATGACAAGATCATGCATTTATTCAATGTATATTTACTGTGTCCTACTAAGTCTCTGTATACTTCATAATGTAAAAATCAGTAGATTTATGATAGGAAGTGTCTTGTGCTCCAATTTCCAGGAAGCAGTCATTGCTCATTCTTGATGGACCTGCTTAATTAAATAAGATTAATTGTTGTTACCCTGGTATTATATAAAATTAAAATTGATAGAGTACAGAATATAAAGGCATTTTTACTTTATTTTATATTGACATTATTCATTGTTGTTGATGAATCAAATCCTTTGGTGTATCTTCTTAAATACATACCCATAACTTATGTACTGAGATTTATTTTGATATGGCATTTATATACAAAACTACATATTGAATGTAGTTAGTCCATTTCAGTACCCAGTTTATATACCACTTAGTTTTTCAAATTCTTTGATGTTTGTGATGTTATGTGTGAATTCTCAGCTTGTAATTGTACAATTATTACCAGAAGCATGTAGAAGATACTGTTTTTAAAAAATCATTGTTAACCTTCTGTTTATGGAATATTCAAACAAAGCTATATATTTATTAAATTCCTCAAGTTACTTCATTCAATTGGTTCAAAATATGAACTCCGATATACGGTAGCAGATGTAAGATTTTGGCATACTATTAATAATAACACTCAATTTGTATCTCTTTCATCCATGTAATTTTAGTGATAGATGTGCTATGTTCTAGGGAAAGGAATTTTTCAAGATTAAAGAGGAAATCAATATGTTGGTACATTCAGTTTTTCAGAGCCAGTAAATGGAAACAGTCATTATAATTCCCACTCACCCTGTTCACAAACAAGCCACTGATACTGGAGGAGTATTAAATACAGCATGGTTGCTGGTGTGAGTGATTTATGCTAGAAACATTTCCTTATTTAGTCATTTATTTAAAACAGTGGTTCTTAATACAGTTAAGCAAATTATTATTTTTAGAATCAGAGTAGAAAGGAGTATAATAAAAATACTTTTAGTGACTAGCATTGTGTAAAAAAAAGGGTTGACCAAGAAGTTGAGTATACTATTTTCATGTGATTAGAATATTTAATATTTTCTATTCAGAGATGCATTCCCATTGGAAATTAGAATTTATTCAGTGATGAAAAATTCCCATTTCTACTCATTCTTGCCTGCCGTCTGATCTTGATCTTGTATTTATTGAATGGAAACTTTCTTTGTAAACAGTCTTTTTTTACTTTTGCACCAAAATTTCTTAGTGTCCAAAGCAGTTGTGTAAAGAGGAAGCTGAATTCTAACATTTTAGCTTAAAAATTAGGATTTAACTCTACTTACTTTCCCTTTATGCACATTAAATATGTAAACTTTTGTGAACCTGTGGGTCTTCCTTTCTAGAGAGACTTAAAATCACGGGTGAAATTGGGGCAGAGATCAGAAACCAACGCTTGTCATAAATTTCAATTTAGTCAAATTTGTGAAAAATAGAATTTCCCAAGGGAACATACTGAGAAATAAATTTCCTTATATATTTAAACTGTCCCTCCCTCTAAAGTACCGTGGATCTATGAAGATGCAGTAAGTGCTTGGCTACAAAATGCTTTTAACCAAAACAAGAAAGAATACACTTGCTGCTGCTTCTGTTTTTAAAACCTGTTTGATCATTTATAAGATTTTCTCTCATCCTTAATCATTAAAGCTAGCTGACTGACTTTGAAGACTGACGTGTTAGGCTGTTTCAGACAGGTTATCAGTTCCAAGTGCATTTGCCTCTGAATTATTCTACAAAAAGAGTCTCATGACGTGTTCCCACAGAGGATGATGATGCTGAGAAGGGAGTAGGGACTTCTATGCTGCTTCTTAAAAATATAGGCTCTTGGTTGAGGACCACATTCCCCTTCCTCAACTATTTAATTGCTAGGAAGAGTCCCAACCAGGATTTCCTGTTAAGATTTATTGTGCTTTGTGTTGTCAACAGAGTGTTTTCTCCATCTGAGCTTGTGGAAATAATCCAGTTTATATCTCTAATGGGTCTCAACCAGAAGAATGTGAGTAGAGGCGATGGAAGTGTCAGGGGTGTGTCGACCTCCTTGGCCATGTGCCAGCTGGGACTGAGCTAGTGGACTAAGTCAGCCCTTGGCAGAGAGACTCCAGGATGACCAGCTTTCCCACACAGCTGTCTCACCTGGCATATGGGGACTGTTTCTTGCTTTGTGCATGCCAGAGACACAGTGAAATCCCAGCTCATTATTTGGCATAGTTAATTATACCAAGCATTATCCTTGTGTTTCGCTTTTTTTATTTTTTAGTTTACAGAGCAAAACATTAGTTTTCTGTTTAATTTCTGCACCATAATATGCCTGTTGCTCTGGCCAGATGGCTCAGTTGTTGGGAGTGTAGTGCCATACACCAAAAGGTTGTGGGTTCGACCCCCGGTTGGGGTGCATATTCGAGGCAACCGATGGATGTTTCTCTCTCACATCAATGTTTTATTTTCTCTCTCTCAAAAAAATCAGTAAAACATGTCCTCAGGTAAGGATTTAAAAAAGAAATTCTTATTGTTTTTGAGGAAATAGGAGGTTTCTGCTTGTCTGTCTCTAGCAAACATACAGCTTTAGTTGAGAAATAGGAAAAGGAGAAGCCACCTTATTGGGAACAGCCCCTTTATAATCAGCGTGGCTCCAATGGCTGCTGTCAATGCTGGTGCCCTCTCTTTCCCTTCTCACCGAGTAACAATTGTCTTTGGATTATGCAGAATAGAGTTCTTTCCTTAATATTCCTTGATAAAGAATATTATATAAAGATATATATAAGGAAATAAAGTGTGAAAGGCTTGCAGCGCAAAGCATACCACTGATGGATGCAGAAACTCAAGTGAGATTTTGACAACTGAATCCTTTCTGGGAAATTACTTGCTTAAGCTTCAAAATATCCCTGCCGTCATGCTGCTTAATTCATGTTGTTCTAGATGTCCATTACCCATTTCTCATTCGGGATGAGGATGAGATTGATACGGGGACAACGCGAAAAGTATAAGGAGAAAAGGCAGAAAGCAAAAGATAGGATGAGGCATGTGTTTAGCACGTGAAGTTTTTACTGCTTATCTTGACGTGGACTCATTCATAATGTCTGAGAGGTGTTCAGTCTCTTTGACAAACATCTTTGTGTCCTTCCGTCTTGCTGAAGACCACTTCAACCCTCTCATCCTTTCCCTGGGAAACCCAAAAGGAAACAATAAAATTCCTTTTTCTATAGCTTAGTCAATTCCACATTCTATAAATATAGAATCCACCTTTCATGTGGATCCCAGCAAAAGAAAATAACCAAGAGTGCTGAAAGCTACATTTATTTTGAATCGTTCTGGATGTTTAAAGCCTAGTGGCTCTGTCTAGAAAGAAGTCAATCAGATGAGCAAAGTCAGATTGGAATCTGGCATCCAGACTTAAGCAGCTTTTCTCTGCTGGCATTTGAGTTAATAGAGCAGTTTCCAATAGATTTCTTTAAAATATTGCAGTTCACCTGAAATGTCATTAAAAATATTTAATTACTCTGTAGAAATGATTGAGGTTGGTCTTATTGGGTCAGGGTTTTCAAAATTCAGAGTTTTGCCTCGTGGCATGTGCTGAGGTAGTGATTTTCCTAGCCAAGTTGAACCTGAAGCCAACCATTTACAAATACTGTTTATTGTTTTGGTTATTCTTATATTCATGAGAGAGGGTTGGAAAAGAACACATGATGCAGTCCAGTGTCTCTTATTCCTATCCCATGGAGTTATGTGTAAATATTTACCAAAATGATATCCAGATATATTCAATTTCATAACTTTGAAAATGTATTATTATGAGTATTTTTATTGCAGATTTCAAGCACCTGAACTTTTAATGTTGATTAACCATGGAACCCGGTAGTCCTGTGGGCTTTGAAGGATTTCCCTTTCTAATTAAGCGTGTTCATAGCTCCTTCTTGTCAGCCTTGCTGTACTAATCAAGCCACAGGACTCCAGCACAAACTTGAACTGCTTCGACCATTTGATCAAGTGCAGGTGTACTTAGGGTTTGAGGCCAGGGTATTTTGAGATTGAAATGTGTTCCAGTTTAAGAGCCAAGGAGAGAGGAAGGGTTGGAAGCTGTATAGTAATTTAATTCTGAGCCAACAAAAGGGCCTCCTTCCAAAACACAATCCAGAATTTCCCCTTCGTCTTCTTTAGCGAGCTCTCAGGCTTCTCCTGCCCCTCTCTGTTCCTCTAAGAATGGCTGTAAGGGCAGCGAGGGATATTTTTGGAATTATTTCATTCATACCTACCACCACACCTTTACTTCCTTCCACTCCCATCAAAACTTAGCATCTCTGGAGACAGGAAAACATATCCAGGTTTTAAAAGTTGTAAATGGCATGTACACAGAAAGTGAAAAATCAGTTTCAAAAAGTGGAAATTATTTATGGGTAGCTTCTTAAAAATATTGAAGTCCTTTGACATAAATGTCTTCATAGCACATTGAGAGGGTCTCAGAGCATGTGCTGAAGGAGTGAACCCTGTCCAAAGCTGTTTCACCCTTGAGAGAGTAGAGGCCCAGGGCGGTCTGTGGTTTGTTTACCATCAGAGACCCCTTTGCATGGAGAGGAGGTAGCCCAGTTCCTTGTTAGCCCCCAGAACTGGGGCAGTTATGGGAGACTTGCAATGACAATAGGCATAGAAAGCTTTTGTATTTAATTATCCTTCCTTCTCTCATAACCACTGTATGCATTTGGGTTTGTTTTTATGCTACTTTAAATTTTTTTTAAAAATCATTCTTGAATGGTTCTAGTTAACTTTTTGACTAGAGGATGTTGGAAGGGAGCTCAGTGACAAAGGCCAGGGATTATTTTGCTTCTTGTTACCTTGCTCTTTATTCATCCTCATCATGTTACAATGAATTCTGTTTTAGGGCTCCTTCTGCTTTTTAATGGGACTGACATGTGGGGCCTCACCTGGAAATGCAGAGGATGATTGGATGTTCCAATCCTGGAACAAAGGGGCCCCTAATCCAATCATCCTCTGCATTTCCAGGTAAGGGGGTCAGAGGGCCTTTGTAACAAATAAGAGGGGTAGATTAGGGGCTTCCTGGGGATAATTTTTGGTTTATACTATGGGGAAAATCTTGTCTTAATTAATTAAAGCTCAAGTGGAATATATGGAATCTAGTCATCTTCATAATGAGCCCGTTGATTTTCATCTTCAAATGCTTTGAAAATTTAAGCAGCACATACAGACGTGTACACACATTACCAATTTCTTGATATGTTTTTCTGGTTTTGGTTAATTATAATGTATTTCTAAAGAATGAATATGTTTAAGATGGAGTCCATGAAATCTTTCTATAAATAAGTTCTGAGAATTTTTATTCAAACAATAATTTGGTTAGTTAATGGAGTAAAAAGAACATATTTATGAGATTAGAAAGTTGTTATATATACTTGAAGTGAAAAATATATATTTTCTCCCATATATACATTTCATATATATTTTTCATATATTTTCCCATATATATATGTATGTTAGTTTCCACATTACTTTTCCAAACTCCCTTTTGGCCCCAAATTGTAGTCAACTGAGGTTTCTTGTCATTTTTTCCCCCTGAATTTACTCCTCCTCCTCTTGTCTTGAAACTGGAACCACCATTTCTGACCCCTATTCCAATATCTGACTTTCATCTGGCTTATTTTCAAGCATTTTTTTAAATATTGATCTCTCATCATTCTGCTAGTCTTTCCTTATTCCTTCATTGTGAGAATATCCTACATGACAAAACAGGAGACACCAGAACCCCAAATTCTAGTTTTAAAAAGAAATTATCCACATTTATATTACTGTTTATAACAGTAATACTCTGTAAGTAAATCTTAGTGTCAACCATTTATTAGTTAAATAAGTTGTGATATACTATAGAATGGATATTTATGCAAAAATTTTCATGTATGTCATAGGTATATAATGGATATTAAATTTTTTAATTTAAAAATGTTTCACTTTCAGAGTCTTTTATCATAAGATCAAAAAGATCTCTTACAATATCAACATTCACAGTAGCACTCCTCTGTTATACTCCTTAAAATAATAATCATAACCATAGCAGCTATTATTACAATTTTGATTATTCTGCTCTCTGAGGTTGTCAGCCCATTGAAGCTAGCACAGGGAGCTTGTACAATACCCAAGTACTTCTGATACCCACCTCCCCCTTTTCATAGGTTGTAGACTGAAAAACTCTTTTTCCTTCTTTAACTATCATAGGTTGTAGACTGAAAAAACTCTTTTTCCTTCTTTAACTAGCCACAAGTGGTAAAGCAATTATTTGTTTTATAAAACAAGAATGTGAAAAATTAGTCTCACTGAACTTATAAGTGAAGATTCAGTTGTGTTTAAGAACAAGCTTTCAGTATGAACACAGTATTTATTCATGTAATTAATGCAAACAACCAACCCAAACACAACTTAAATGGTTTGGTGTCAGACCACAAAACAAACTATTTTAAAGCAGCCCGATGATCTCAGCAACTGAACAGAAATGTCTTTTCTATACTGTGTAAAGTCAAGTCTCTTTCAAAGCTTCATAAAGTTTTCAGTTAAATTAATTATTTTAATAATAGCTGTGGCACTACGTGAAGAGGGAATAGATACAGAGTTTATCTATCAGTGTGTCAGGTAAGACATCTCTAAGTTCTGTTATAATAGAATCTGGAGCCTTGTAGTTTATCTGTACTTGAAGAGATTGAATGATATCTGTGTAATGAATGATAGCACATAACAAGTAATTAAACAATGGTTATGCCTTACAAATCACTGTCATCCGTTGTTACACTTCCAGCATTTCCTTTTGAAAGGTTAGAAGAATAAAATAGCAAATTGTTATCTTAAATTATGGCTCTCTGACAATGGATTAAAAAAAAAAACCACTATTCAGTAATAAGAGCCACTATTCCCACGTGGTTCTTTCCTACACAGAGACAGTAAGTCAGCCATCTGCAGGACAAAAAATCTGCTCTCTGTTGACCGCTGCCGTGTCTCTGTGACTGTCCACACTGTGGAAATCCTTTGCCTTGCTCCATGTCTTTTCAAAGAACCCATGAATCATGCAGTGAACTAGAAGCGTCTGTTTCAAAATTATTTGCCACCGCACCAGAATGACACTTGAACTGAATGCTTTTCATCCACTGTCATAAGAATACATATGAAAGCTTTTACTTATAAATGTTAGGTTTTTTATGTGGTTGGAAAATAATGCTGAAACATGCCTTTTAGAGCCCAATAAAAAGTTGTATTACTTGTAACAAAGGGTATTTCTGTGGGAGCATCAGTTCTATGTTTCTCTTTTTAACCCTGTACAAGTATTTTTAAAAAACTAAATATAATTTTTTTAGATTTTTTTATTTAATTATTTTTCAACTACAGTATTCTTTTACTCCCATCCCAACCCACCCCCCGTACCTCCACCTCCTTCCCATTTCCACCCCCCTTAGTTGTTGTCCATGTGTCCTTTATACGAGTTCCTTAAATATAATTTTGTGTGTGTGTTCGTATTATCAGTACAGTTCAGTTTGATGTTTTAAATGAGAAACTACTGTTTTGGCATGTAAGGGGTTACCAGTGCTACCAATTTTTACTTTATGAAACAACCCTGAAATTATTCAAAGTTCAAGACATGTACAGAAAGTAATATTTAATTAATCTAAGAAAACATAATTGAAGCTTATCAGTCATGCTAGAAAATTCATGAAGCCTCTCACCTGAATCTCTCATCTCCATCGGCATAGACTTCCTTTCTGTCTGTACCCATTTTTAGAGAACTTTTAAGGAAATTAACAGGCAAAGAGTGATAGATAGTAGATGTATTGTTTTAAAGACTTCAATAAATTGACAAATGATAACTGAAAAAATTTAGGGACATTTTTACTTAGACAACAGGAAAGTGCTGGAATAAGTTCTCTGATGCTCTTTCTAGAGCAGTTGATACCAAAGCAAAGTATGAAATGTCGGAAAGATCCAGGCAAGGAAAAATTCCTGAATGTAGTACTAGACACTGCCTTCTTTGTATGTATAACAAATATAATTTTCAAAGTCCTAATGATTTTAATTCCATTTTTTAGAATTACAGAAATTACAAATGGTATCATGTAGTACAAGCAGTTCTCTGCCCATTCCCCTTGTGCGGACACTAAGACTCAGAGGTGTGAGGGACTTGCCCTAGATTCCTCTAAGATATGTATTCATTGAGCCCAAATCTGCTTTGCAGTCTAGTGCTGCATCTGCTACACGAAGGCACTTCACAGTCATGTACATGGGCCAAATGTGTAGAACAGCTGGGTTTTGTATTATATGAGAGGTCACTGCAAAAAAGCAAGAAGGACAGTTTCACCTTAGGGGGGCATTCCATGCTTTGCACTCACAAAAAATGCAATGAAGAGAGAACGACTTCATAATACCGAATTGGACGCCGTTCAACAGCATGATGTTATTCCGATTACCAGCTATAAACAGAGCGAGACCACATCCACGCATGTTCTGGTGAAAATGACCCTCTGGTCTTCCACTCACCCACCCAAACCAAGCTATATTTTTTTCTGGAGAATTTTGAATTTTGGCATTTCATGTTTTGTATATACTAACAAAGAACATGTCCTCCATAGTATGTATCTATTTATTTGCACATTAATGTTTTTTTAAATACAAGTGAATGTTAAGACCCCTCACATACTAATTAAGAGAATAACTTTAATGGAACCTCTCAGACCTTTTTTAGTTGTTGTCAATCTGATCTTTCATGAGGATCTTTTTTTTTCTAGGAAATACTAGATTTAAATGAGGGTAGTTTACCTGTCTATAGGCAAAATATTTTAGTTGTATTCAGAAAGTAAAATGCTTACTTCAAATTCAGAATGTCTGAGTATTGTCATTTCTGCTTAGCTATAACATATTCATTTAATATTTTATTGAGCAACAACTATATTCCAGAACTATTTTTAAGTACCTGAGAAGTGAGAATAGAGGGAATGAATGGTCTGCCTGCTTATGTGGACATGTGGTAGAGAAATACTACAATAAAGGCCATCGCAATGAAGCTTTTAATGAAGGCAAATATATGATACCAACATATGGTAGTTTATTTGTGGTTGAAATTAAACAAGTATTCTTTTGTAAAGTTCTCAAGTTACTTTTTTATGTTATTATGGACTTCACTGGTCTTATTAGATGAAAAGAAATGTCTAGTCAGTCTCTACTCATTTGACCAGAATACTAAACAATTGAAAATATTTGCATACTTTGCCAACTTTTTTCATTAACTTGTTTGGGTAATGACAGTTATACCTAAGACTATGGCAATGATAATAATTAACAAATTAATGATAATCATCATCTTAACAATAGCAATTATTATAGTAGTCATAATGGATGTGTGAATGTTTTAACATAGGCAAGCCCATCTGTCTCATTCTGGTCATTTGAATGACTACCCATCTGGTATTACCTTGTGATACAGAAGTTGGTGACTCCTCCTTTTTTTAATGCTTTTTCTATGGGTAAGCGCAAAGGGAAGATACCTGGAAATGTGTTTCCATGTCAGTCATCAGGAGCCACAACACGGGCATGTGTTACCTTCTTCACTTCACTGGGTGGGGTGTGCAACATTTTGCTCCCTGCCTGGCCCCTTCTGTGGCAGACTTATTGCCATGTAGGTTGTCTTTTTTCCTAATAATGCTGTAAATTTATCAATATGAAGAAGCTTGCAAATGTAGTTTTTAGTTCCTCCTCTCCCATTTACTAACTGTGTGGCAATCTATTTAAATGTTAGTATTGTTTGTCACCTATAAATTTGTCACTTCTTTTGGGAGGGTGAAACAAGGTGATGTATGTGAATAGGATTGTGTGAACTTTAACAATGGCTTACATTTAGTCAGTCTTACCTATGGTTTTATTGCATATGCCCCTACTGAGTTGTGCCCTTTCCTTGGCCTGTGCCATGGGCCTGAAGAATGTCTGCCTTCAGTTGTCAGTACAACAGTTCCAGATCCTGGAATATGGTCTTGCCAGGAAGAACAGCATCAGAGAACATTTAAACGTGTTCCAACTGGTTTGCACCCTACCCCCGACTTACTGCTGAAAAGAAACAGACTGTAAATATGGGATTTGGGACTTTGTTGGTGTCGGTCTATCCAAGTAAGGACAGTCAAGTCAGGTACATTATAGTAATGGCACTAATATTGTTCCGGCGACTCTACTGTAGGTTCTGTAAAATACAAGGACTTGATCTTTCTTACACCATCATCATCTGCAAGTACTACATTCTCAGAAAGTACATTTTTAATAAATGGCTTTCACGTTAGCCAGAAGAGTGTCAAGGGAGACTAAACCATATCTGAAATAAATGACAGTCCTTACATTTGCAGCTTATTGATTATGTCATATTCTCACAGGTGAATAATTTAAAAACTTGTTAGCAAACACTTCTGTGACTCCTTTCCAAATATATTCTAGCTTCTTTTTGTTATAAATTAAATTAGATAATTTGAGGAATATGTATAATCCGACTGTCTCTCTGTAGCATGAATATTATAGATGACTATTAAAATAAGTCACGATCCCTTCAGAGTCTTAATATAGTCTAAGAATGTTATTCAATCATTTATATTCTCCGGAATTTCTTCAAGATACTTTAAAAGTACTTCTTCAAGCAGTTTCCACTTGCCTCACAGGCTGTTGAGATAGTATAACTAAAAGTAGAATTTATCCGCTTCTTCCCTCCACTCACACCCCCTCCCCACAGTTACTCTTATGAAATAAGAAGTGAAACACATTCCTCACCCAGACTTTCTTCCAATGTTAAAATGCTTCCCTGTGTTGAGTGTAGCTGGTCACACCTGTCATCAAGAAACAGACTTCACTCTCTTCTACTATGTCACCTCATCTTTTCACTTTACATTCTTTTCGCAAAGATCTTCCAAACTCTTGACCTTTTTCCACATTGGTCATGTTATATTATACACATTAATATGCATGTGTATAAACCCGTAATTGTTTACGGAGATGATACTCATAAAAATTCATTTTATATGTTTAATGATATTTACGTTTTTTTAAGTCAAGGGAAGCATAAATTCATTTTACAACAGTGCATCCCGGACATCTCATTGCAGCATCGTTGAGCTAATGCTCTAGAAGTCACCTGTCTGAAAGGGATGGCTGCACAGGGCAGAGGGCAGGCCATCACCAGGGATGCCCACTGGTCTGAGAGTGCTGTCAGCATCTCGTAGCTCGACCATTGGGTCTATAGCCTACATTCGGTAGACTTTTTTTCTATTAGCTTCAGACCGTCTCACTCCGAGTCCAGTTAAAGGTTCTTTAAAGTGCTCATCCCCAGCATTGTATAGTGGTCAACTTTAATGAGTGCTCAGGAATACCCTCATTATACACAAGGCTTTTGAAATAGGCCTCTGTCTCAATCAATTGCTTAACCTTCTTCAAAGCAATTAACATAAGAACAAAGGACATTAAATTAAACTTCTGGGCCTTGGTAAGATTAATTAATATCACTTCACCAGTAGAATCAAGAAGTAGATAACCATTTTTATTCATTTATTTCAAAGATATTATCACATGTACAGCAAAAAGAATCATGCAAAGCTAACCCCTGCTGCATATGGTAAGTTTAAATGTGTTGCAGGAGATGTTTGCATAATATTAATCGCTCAAAATTAATATTTTTAATTCATTGGAGAATTGAGCTGGGTAAAAACTAGGCTATTAAGTTCAGACAACTGCTTGAGTAGGATGAGAATCAAAAATATTATTTAAAAAACGGCATAGGAAAGGAAAAAGTAAATGTTTATACTGTTAGATAATCAGCTATTAGTCCTAGACAAATGATGATTGATTTATATTTTCATGTTTATTCTTGTAAAAAAAAGTTGAAATGTCTTACAGCATCATAGTTTTCAGAATTCCAGAGCTATAAATGCCAACAGTTTAAATGCATCGATTAGTTTAGTAGATTCTTAACAATATATAATAAAGGTCTATTTTCTAGCAGTTCTGTGCTATAAATAAAATGTAACTTTTCATAATTGAAAATAGGTTATACCTTCCTTTTGGGCTTAGCATGATAACTTTAGTTGTCTTTCTCCAAAGAATTAAACATTTTGCTCTCAAAAACACTGTCACTTAAATTTTTAACCTAATATGCTGCCAAACTGAATGGATTTCCTACCACTATAGTATAATATATCAAAAATATCACACTACTATTTGGGGATTAATTTGACTATTTGAGCACTTGTTACTGAAATGATCTAATATTTATCTATTGTTTTTTAAAGTCGACTAGTTGACTCAGTTAAACTGGTCCTAATTCAACACGTAGTGCGTAATGACTGAGTAGCCGTCCAATCTATTTCTGACCTCACATGTGCATTTCCTTGATTATAAAATCAAAAGTCCAAATGTTCTTGAGTAAATGCATACTCATTTTGATTAGAATGAAGGGAATTTTTACTAATGAATTTTTAAGTATGTTTACTCACGTGAGCTAAGTATCCCTACTCCTGAAAGTTATTACTGTACTTCCATCTAATCACTTAAAGATTAAGAAAATTTGATTGTTTTCAAATAAAATGTCATATTATTTTAGACATTGAGGATGTCTTTTTGTAAATTAACCTGTGACATTTTACCTTTTTGTTAATCCTGCAGTCCCATTTAATGATGAATTAAAGTAATGAGTTGATTACATTTAACTATGAATTAAAATGAGTTGAATTGGATATAGTGTCTAACATAATTACCATATCCTTAGTAAAAAGTTATTGTTAATGGGTCTGAGGGTTTGTCGACTAGAAATGCTCTCCAGTTTCTTGTTTTCAGAACAAATGCACTGTGAGTGGATTGGTACTTCCACCAATTTAAGTCACATGGCGTAGATTCTTAGGATGAAGATAATAGCAATGGGAACCATTTATTGAATTCCTGGACTAAATCTTTTGGAGATTTGGCCAAAGATAACTTTTTCTGAAATTTTTCTTGATACCTTCTCCCCAGGTCAAAACTACTTTTTCCTCCAGTACCAAAGTTTATTATGGTATCGGAAAATTTCACTATTAGTTTGTCTCCCTCTAACAAACTGTAATAATCTTTCTTAGGAAGATAGAAGCCTTCTTATATTTACCTTGTACTCCCAAGTACCTAATGTGTTTAGTGAATGAATGCATGATCTATATATTTTTCTACTCTTCAAAAACAATACAATAAAATACATGACATTTATTATCCCTTTTTTTGCTGATGAGGAACCCAAAGATCCAAGATGTTATGTAACAAGCATAAGTTACATCACTAACAAAGGTAGTAAGTGGTGAAACCAAAGGCAAAAGATCAGATCTGCCCGGTTGCAGAGCCCATTGTCTTTCCATTACTCTGTATTAGATCCCGCTGGCCAGCATTACTGCTGGGAAGGTCCCTCCTCTCAGGGACGGGAATAGAATCACCATACAAATGAAGACCCTGTGTTAATCTTGTCATGGATCCTGACCGGATTTTTTCTGGTAACCCGCATAATACATTTTATAGATAATTTGGAAAATAAGTGACTAAATATATAAATCTAATCCATGCTGGTATGTGTAGACAAAGAAACCAGAAGGCATACTACACCCAGGCAAATGAAGTACAAGTTCTGTATCTGTTCTCTTGTGTCACAAGGACATATTTATTTTAGACACAGTGAGGAAGGTCTCCCTAAGAAATCCCTAATTAACCCTAACTCTGTTTCTCCTTCTGCCTATTACCTGGAAACCAAGGATAATAAAGTGTGTCAATACTACAAAGCATAGTAAGACAGCCTAGATCTACATGAAGGATTTATTTATACTAGCACCTTTTTTTACAGTGATGCACACTAATAATTAAACAGAACAAAAAAGAGTTTCCCAGCTGCTTGAAAAAAATTTGTACATAGTTTCATAATAATGTGCCCTTAGTATATTGTCACCATCGAATGCTGTAATTTAGGCAAATTCAAGATGCAATTAGGACACTAACCACCATGCATAAGACTTCAGTTTATGGGACATGACAGCAGACAGCGATACATTTACTGCGGTTTATTTTGCAGATGTAATAGGACATTAAAGACATCACCAATTATTGGCCAGGAATTAAATGTTTAATATTTCAAATCCTCAGTACAAAATGAGATGAAACATATAGCCATGTACACAGAGTAAACACGTTCTTTGATTACCTAGATAGTCAGGACCTACTATGTGCAAGTCCCTGGTAGAGTAGAAAAACCACCCCACAATTCATAGGTAGAAAGTCTGCAGTCCATTTTTTGTATAGCAGACACACAGGTAATTTCAGGGTAATTTCAAGCAAAGAACACATGTGGGATAGAGAGGAAGGTAAAATTTGAATCATAATGACCACTTGACTGCAAGTTCCTGAAATGCTAGGTTGAAGAATCAGAACTTAGTTGGATAAAAATTGGAGACACTGTGTGGATGTGTTTAGCAGTGGAGACAGGAGCATTTAGGCTATGAAGATTAACTGACATAGTGTAGAAGAATTACATATTAGACAGTATAAATGTAAATATTTTCCCCAAAGGAAACATTTAACCTAACATTTGAGTAGTGTACTTCATTCTCCCATGTAGAAGAACTGCATATTTCACTTAATCTCAATTCAAATGGCCAGTTTTCTGTCCTTTTTATTTTCTAATAACTCTTCATGTGCTTGCAGATAGTTATTCTCCCCACTCACTATCTCTTTTCATGGAAAAATGCATTGCATTTACATGCACAAGAACTTATTTTCTATCTTTTAAATCATTTATTTGCATCTATGTTTTTTTCCCCCTGAATCATCCTAAGTAGAGAACTGTATCCTAAAGATAGGGATACCGTACATTCATGAGAACTGAATTCATTAAGTCCCAGCCAGTGACTGGGAGCATTTGATAACGTGACACAATTAACTTGGGTTTTTCTCTCCTCCATTCACCACCGTTTGAAGTGTAGCGTTGACACAACAAAGGGAAACCCAGGGTGTAAGGCGAGGTATGTATGGTCAGGGGGCTTTTCTGAAGTGGTCAGTAGTAGGCAGACACCCATGTTTGGGAGTGTCCTGCCATTTCTGACCAGTTCACAAATGTGTTCCTTAAAATAGGGAACATCATGTTCACCGGTCATGCGAGTGCAATGACAATACGTGTTTCTCCCAAGTCTGGACAGGCAACGCCCTCGCCGCTGTGCCGGGCCCAGCAGCAGACACGCTGCTCTGACTTTCAGCCACAGCAGCAGCCCCTGTCATAAGCCCACTCACGTGGCACAGGTGTTTCTCAGTGGCAGGACCATCGTTCTCTTGTTTCCACTTTTTTTGTCTTTCCAAGAGTAACCTATTTGGTGTTCAGTTGGTTTTCTCTTCATTTGAACAGACCGCATGCACTCTGTTGTTGAACATTGAATCTTTTGAGTTCCTTGTGGCCTTTGCTTGTTACTCTATCTAGAATGACCCCAGTAAATCAAGTGAATGACCGGCTGGCACATGTATAACAATTCATTGACTTTTTTTCATTTTTCTTTAAATTATTTAAACTTTTCAGGTAGTTATTCTGTACCCTGTAACTAATAGTATCACACCGTGAGTGGTTGTTCTCCCCTACATACAATGATATTTTCAACGCAAGGGTATAGACTGGGACATATTCTAATGTACCTGAGAAAAGAATTAATTTGTTGTGTGAAAATGTACTGCTTTCTTTTATAACACTTGTATGACCCTACTGAGCATTATGCATTTTAGAAACAAAATGTAATCCTGTGCAACTGATATTACTTAGGATTATACTGATAAAATAATCTTGATCTGAGAATAGAAAAGAAATGTAAGTTTTAGTAACTAAGCACTAGTCAAGAATTTGTTATAAAAATACTATCTGTGGAAATTATTTATTCTGGAACTGAATTATTGTATATTGCTTGTTGACACCTATAGGTGGCATTTTTATCACTGGCAGAGAAATCTATCTCTAGCTTTAGATACTTTGGAAATGCGATCAGTATGTACCCACTGATAAATGAACTGCCAGTCATTGACTGGATAAATAAATAGCTTCCTGGGGACATCCATACCCTTTTTGCTAGACAGGGGTCACTTGGGAAGAGCCACAGAGATTTTTAGCCAAACCTCCTTATATTAGATGAGAAAACGGCTGCCTGTAGGAGTTAAAAGACCCCCTCCAAGCCCCAGAGCTTGTTAGTGACAGAACTGTCTCCCAGGCTTAATGTTTTCATTTCAGATCTCACAGTCTCTAGCACTCCTTGAGTCCTGAGTAGTAAATATTTAACGCAAAACACTAATATGAGGAGTCAAATTAAAAATTACAAGCAAATGCAGAATATTCTCATTAGTTAGGCAGCAATTTTGTGATCTAGCAAATTCAAAAAAATGAATTCAGTAGAACACATGCTAATAGGAATACTACAGAAAAACAACATGAGAAAGAGAGATTGTTTCATTGGCAAAGTTTGGAAATTAGTTTCCATTCTTGGAGATGTACACAGCACTTAAGCATATATAAAAGGGAGAAGTCCTGAATTAAAGTAAACTACTTTTTAAGTCCAGTTTCTCAGAAGGTTTCCCCGTGGCGTTATTTTTTTCTTCTGAACACTTAATTTTGGAGATAGAATTCTGATAGAAATATTGAACACTAATGAATAAACCAAAAAGAGAATCCCAAAAAGAAGTATTATAAACTTATTTTTGCTTCCATATTTCTGGTAATATAATTGCAGCAATAATACCTATTATTCCTTGATTGTGTTAAAAAATGACAGTAATTGGATAATTGTTTCCCTTCAGAATAAAATGTTGTGTTTTAAGCAAAGTAGAAGTTGTAGTCATATTAAAATTTTATAGTTTTATGAAACATAATTTCACAAAACATTCAATAGTTTTGTGAAACTTGTGGTTTTTAATACAATATGACTAAAAAGATTTTTATGATATGGAAAAGATGTAGCAGTTTATTAAAAGTTAGCGATGAGTGTCAATAATCTTGTAACTTATCATTAGTTGTATAATACCTGCATCTGATGTCTGATGAGAACCTTTACTTTTCAGAAAAGATTGGTTCCTTTCTAGAAGCCAAATTTCATACACCACAGAACGATATAGAAGGTCGTTTCGCCACTTAGAGTGTATCTAATCATAGGAAAGACGGCAGGTGGTATTTTCCCAGAGTATACTGTTCTTTTTCCATGTACAAAATATTAGAATAAGAAATAATTGTGGTAAGGCTTATGGAAATGAAAACGTTTGTAAATCTGTAATTTATTTAAAATTTTATGTAGGAAAACTTCTTGCTCTCCTTTAAGTAACTGCTTTGTCATAACTTAGTTTAGAATAAAAATATGTACCTTATCTCAAGTGATTTATACAGCACATATTTTGACAGATATTTAAGGGACTCTATAAACTTTGGAAACAAAAAAAAAGCTTAATAGCCATGTCAGCTACACTTTTAGTATAATTTACACTTAACCTTTTATCTTTATGATAGTAAATATCACAGCTAGTTTGAGTAGGCGGCTGTAATTTACTTCTGTTGGTTAAAGGTTTTAGCTATTGTCGATACATCAAGAGTTCTGGCTTTTTAAAAAATTAGCTTTAAATTTTTGGATCAGCTCCATAAAGAAATATATTTTTGTTAGGTGCAGACACACTTAGGAGAAAACCTCACATTTATGACCAGAAGCCAACAGAGTCTTTTCCCGAGATTATTTACTGTGTGTTTTAGTGTGTTTTGTCAGTTGACAGTGTTCAGGGCTTGTGCTGATGTAAATTGTCATAAAGCAAGGAAACACAGACTATAGAACTGTCAGGGAGGCTCAGCTCTGCAGAACAGCACAGTTTAAGAAAAGCGTTTGCAGAAAGGTTGAGTGTCGGTCTTCGGAAATTGACTGTAAATTCAAATGGGCCTCAACTTCACCATCTGAACAAAAGAGATGGAAAGGGAAGGACCATGGGCCAAGCTGAATGCACTTTTTAGGCAAAGCGGCTTTCGTGAAGACAAAAACAGGATCCCATTTGTTCATTCACAATAGATACTCACTCGACATCCGGACATCCGCGTGGTTTATTGGAGCCTGCTGTGCTCCTAGGAGAAAGGGTTGCCTCATTCTGATTTATCTTGATGTTTCCCCTCCTTCCTACACAGGGAAGTCTCCTAACCCTCCCCACTTTGTAGGATTAGAAGGAAAGTCTTACTCTGAAGCCAATCTCTTCTGCGCCCTTTAGACCTTTATGCTGATGAAATGCTCTTGTAGTTTTATATTTATGTTTGGATACTGCTTGTGTCTCCTGATGACTCATCAGGAGCCTGGTCTAAATTCCCATTAAAAAACATGAACTCTTATCATTTGCTTCTTGAATAAAAATGCGTACTAATGTCCCTAGGTCAGAGGGAGAAGAGGAAAAAACCAGGAAGCCCATAACATTTAAAAACATTTTTTGTCATGATTATTATACTCAGACCTCCTTCACATCACTCACATTTAAAGAATGATTTTACTTAAGAGAATATTTGATGGCTGCAATTTTTGCTTTTAATCTGTCTCATCAAAGTAGGATGGTTTTCTTTCTACTGTCTCAGGAGGAATTCCAATTTTAAACAGAATGGCAGGGAAGAAAGTCAGTTTAGCAGAGGTTTACTTTTTCATATGTGCTGATGAGTTATTTATATTGATAAGTGGCTTACATTTTCATGGAACTGGGGTGTCCTCATCTTCTGGGTATATTTTTATCCTTTCTCCATATATTTTTCTGTGAATAAAAAAAATCAATAAGAGCCATTATTTGAGGAAGTAAATCTAAAACACCATTTTCATAATAATAATTTCTACAAATACACAAATACACATAAAAATAATTTCTACAAATACACAGTCAGAAATTTCTACTAATTTCTAATACACAATTAGTAAAGTCAAATACAACTTTACTAATTCTTAGATTTGAACTATAGTCAATGTTTAATATTAATTTTTGACAGCTCTTAACAACTGTCTATTTTATTGTGATGGGAGCAGAGAGGCAATTTAGTGGGTGGTATAAATTTTTGACAGTTTTGACACTACTGACCTTTTAGGGGGGAAGAAACCACATGCATACCCCAGTTCAAGGTAAATCCAGCTGCTAATTAAATATATTTTTTGGTAAAGTTAATTTTTGAATTTGAGATATCTTAGACCCACCTACAGCTGCAATAAGTAACATTGAGAGACAGTGTCTCAGGCAGGTCCTGACGTTGCAGATATGGAAAATTTCCATTGCCACAAGGAATGTGGCCATACAAGAGCAATTTAATAGACTTTAAGGAATTTCTCATCTTAAATTTCTTTACTACTAAATATTCTTTTATTTGGATAAACTAACGACAAGGTTTATAGGAGAAATGATTCTCCTATTGGGGTCGGTAAGCCTGAATTCAGTTCTCAGCTCTGTGACCACTAACTGGTTCAGTCCCATTCTGGGAGTCATGGCCTCGTTGCACTTTCATTTATTCTTTTGTTGGGACCTGTTCTAAATCAGAGACTCTCAACTAGAATGAACGTGAGGCATGTCTCCTACTCTTATGAAGACTTGTGAGAATCTTCGGTTGTAGGGGTTTTTCCACCACAGCCAAATACCTTTCCCTCCATACCTCCGCCTCCACCTACCCCTCCCCTTCATTCCCCCCCCACACCTTCATCACAGTCAGGTCCTGATTTTTTGCCCCTGGACTTCTAGGATTTCAACTCCTTCATTCTCTTTTCAGGGTTGCTTATGAGAACAATTAACTATGTTACTGGTGGGCTATGGATATACTAGTTGAACAACAACTAGTCAGTCTCAAGTATCTGGAAGCTACTGTTCAACTTTAAGAGAATAAGAAAAAAGTATCTCAAGAACACTAAAATTAAACATCTCCCTGCTCCATAACATCAAGCAGATGACTCATCAGAGTGCAAGAAAAAGTGCTCACTCTACCAGCCAGGTTCAGGGTGGTGTATGAGGCAGGTCTCCTACGAGGCGTGTTAGAGAAAGGGGGGCTGAGGCAGTGCAGGACCTGAACCGCCCAGATCGAGAACCCGAAGAACATGAGTCACTCCACGTAAGGACTGACCCTGTTTGTTTTTAGTTTTAGAAACAGGTTGCTTTCTCTGCAACTTTGATGTCCTGTCTCCAAAACAAGTTTATTGTAAATTCTTTTTCATAAAAAGAAAGATACAGTGTATTTTTATCATTATAATCGTTGCCTTAAATATTTCTTTCCATGGTCTAGTCTAGGTTATTAAACCTCCTTATTTTTATTCTTCTGATTAGTACGACCTTCTTGACTGTGGCAGATTCGAGTTATCGATATCACTCCTGTCTATTTCTTTCCTTAATGAGCCGAAACATGTGAGGGGGGAAAAAAAGATTTCAAGCTACATATCTAATTCCTACTGGAATGTTGAAAAACAAGAAATGAGTCTGAACTAAGAACCAAACAAAGAGGCAAGAAAAAGAAAAGGGAATAAAGGTTTTCTATGTCCCATGAGGGGTGATACATGAAAGAAAAAATGAAGAAAGCCAGGAAAAATAATATATTCTCCAAAAATGACAGCTAAATGAGATTTTTGGACCCACACTGGAATGAGCCAATCAGAGAGGTGGAACAGAGAGTGATGAGGAGAAAAAAATATTGGTGCATGTGTCAGCCTCCAGGTTTAGAATAACTCGGAAGCTATCCAGATCCCTTACTCAGTCAGATACAGGATTATTTGTACACTTGATTGCAATTTAAGAGATAGCAAGAGCTAAGGGAAGGAGATGTGAACCTGGATACCTGATTTCAAGCAAGAGCCTCTAATTGTCTAAGGCAAGTGACACAGCTGTCCTAGGAGATGAATTGCCAGCTCTGCAGTAATGCACTGAGCGAGGTCTCCGTGGGACAGCCCCAGAGACTGTGAGGGCAGACCAGCTCTGTGTGTGAGAGCATCTGTAATGACTCACAGGACGTGGGGATGGGGGGAATGTGCTCAATTTATAGGCAGGTTCAGAGTGGTACGTAAGGCAAATTTGGTGTTATTGGTATACTGATACCACAAGGGACAGAAGGTGTAGCCAGCTACCACTGAAGTAAAAAACTGATTTGCGTTAACCCAGGGTCTGAATCTGAATGCAAGAGCCTGGGTCGTGCCAGCTGCTCTAATCTTTATAATCTTGGTTCTGAATAAGTACCAGGTTCAGGAGACTTTGGGATTATTCATACTTCTTGTTAAAAAAAATCCTCATTTCTATAAAGATATACCGACCACATACAACCATCTTCAGCATACTACTCCATATTAATAAAATATCAAAGATAATTTGAATCATTGGCAGAGAAGAGAAGCTACAGAGACTTGGTAAAATATACTATCATCGCCAAGATTTCAGTAAAGGTTGAAACAAGATTGTTTTGGTATCATCTGTGAGAATTTTAGACAAGCTATTTCTGAAGGACAGTGGGCAGATAAATGATGGATGGATGGATGGACAGATGGATGGATGCTAAAGTGGATATGTGCATTGAAAGACAAAACAGAGCACTGTCATCTAAAGTCACTTGAATCTCTTCTGAGTAGAAGAAGAACAAAGGACAACCGGAAACCACAGAGGGATCAGCGAAGCTGAGCATGAGCCTGAGCTCGCTGTGAGGAGGAAGTGCCATTAAGGAGGTTGTCAGCCTAGACAGATGATCCATTACCAGTGGAAAGGAAGAAGCTCCAAACCATTAGCCGAGACTGTAATCCTCTCAGGCAGGCGGGGACCCGGATGAGTGCTGGGAGAGGCGATGGGAATCTGTCTGGGGCTGGTACTGCTTCCTATATGACCAGCCTGAGAACATCACTAGGACCAAACCACCAACTGGGTTGTGCAAGATGGAACAAATTGTTAAATTGAAGATGCTCCTACCCATGGCCGGCCTGCAGCTCTGGGGTACTTACCAGGACATACCCACTTTAGCAGACACATAAGTCCTTTCTACAACAGTGCTGATTGTGCTGGAATTTTATTTTTAAAATGTGTCAAGGAAAGACTTTATTTTTAAAAGAATGCATTATAAGTGTTTGGAGGAGGAAGAGAGTTGGTAATCATTGCTTTTAGAAATGTTGCTTTTGCATGTTTTATGTTGTCACTATCCCCGACTGTCCATCTATCAGGCACAGGGTCGTGAAGGGTTGAAGAGCACAGAGGGGGCACAACTGCCTCAGTTTATTCTTGCCTCCCCTTTCTCATGAGCTAAGCAGCCCTAGACAATTTACTGAACGATGTGGGGCCTCAGCGTGCTCATCCATAAAATGGGGATTGAAAACCGCACTTAAATCAGAGTCATGACATTTAGATGCGATATTAAAGGTAAAGCACTTTGACAAGGCCTGGCGCGTAGTGAACATCACCGGCCGAAGCATTATTTTCCCATCTCCATCACTCCCTTCTATTATCCCCGGAGCTGCGTGTGGGCACCCAGGCGCGGGAGCCCATCCACAGGCTCTTGGGCAAAGAGCGGTGTCGGGCGGACACATAGCTGCCACAGAAGAGGAGGGCTAGTTCTTTCCAAAAATAAAATAGGAATGAGCTTGGGTGGTATATAGGAAGAAAAACCAGGAGAAGCCAGCGCAAGGCAGAAGGCTACAGATATTTTTAATGAAAGAAACAGAGAAAGAACTGTGTCTATAATACTTAGAAAAGTTACAGCCAATAAGAGCTAAGATACCTGGTCCTTAAGTGCTCATTGTAATTGTCTGTCCCACCTCTTCCACTCAGCCCACCTGGAATGCTTTTTGCCCATCACCCGTTATCATTAATCAACAGTATACCCATCTTTCAAAGCATGGAACAAAACGCTGCCTTTATTCCCAGCTGCAAGGATTTGCTGAAAGCTGATTTCCATAAAGATCACTTTTGAACATGCCTTACTTTTCTTGTTATATTGTAGATGCTTGTAAGACAAAAATCCTGTTATTTAGTAATACTTATTATATTTAATCTTCACTTGTCTGTCCCTCCCTCATACCCAATCCTGACCCCTTGTTGTATTATGTGCCCAAAACATATTCATTGAGTTATGATCGAATCCCACATCTGTATAAGCAAGAGGTTTCACTCCTTGGGAAAACCCTTAGAAAATCTCTTTCCAGGCCCCATAGACCCAGTGCAATAATAGTGACAGCTTTTCAACAATTGCTTAAATACTATACAAAGTTATTCAAATAATTGCCACTTTTAGGTGGTTAATAAAAAGAAATAAACAGTGTCTTCTCTGTTGGCTCAGTTCGGTTCTCAGTGCATTCTGTTTCTGTTTTATTGTACTCTGGAAGCCACAGCTTGCCGCTCGTTCATCTGCGAGGCATTTGCAATGTTGAATTACTCTGTGTCGTGTTTGGTCTTGTATTGTCTAGGCTCTAGTCAGCCTCTAAGGGTCGTCACACCATAATCTTAAACACAACATGTGCTTGTGGCCCAGATGTTTTCCAAGAGGGAGTACTGCAGCCAAGAAAAGCAAGATAGTATCTTGAATACCCACAGGGATTGATAGGACTAAAAAAGCAACCATACAGCCAACTGCATAGCTGTCCAAGAAAAAGTGAGCCTATTATTTGTGTAGTTGGAGTTTTTGTGATCAAATAGTAGAATTTGAAAAAATTTTATGATAAGACCTTTTGCCTCACAGAGTCTCGTAATATCTGCTTTTCTAGTGCAGGCTTGGGTGTTTGGCAGTTTGTAGATAAACTAGGATTATAGCAGCAGCAAGGAAAAAAGGAGAGAGTTCACAGACTGTGTATTGTTTCTCCGTAAATGTGATATGCTAAAAAATTACCTTTCTTTCCTCATATTTGCAAGTAACACAAAGAATGAACAAAAATTGCTTCTAGAGCTATACTTAGACTGCAGTAACTATGAATAAACTGCTCTTGTGGTCTCTATTTTTGTACTTTTGCACTGAGCAAAAATACAAAAGTACCTGAATTTTTTTTTCCCCAAAGTAGCTAAATTATATATATATATTTTGCAGTGAGAACTCTTCTTGGCTTACATTCCAATTAACAAAGAAACACTGTGGCAATATTACAGTTATATTTTCATTTCATTATCTTATTAACTGCTTTGTGTCTTTTTTTATAACTAGTAAATATAGGTCATGGCCATGAGTGTCAAACCCTAAAGAACTGTAGAAACTCATTCAAGTTTTTCCTACCACTTGCCCCTGAAAAAATTTTAGCTTCTGTTCCAATCTTAGTAGCTTGAATTGTAACATTGTCCAGCGTGGTCTAGAATAAGGGAACCAGTAGGAAGCTGATATTCTGGCTTCTATCTAAGATGTTAGGTCTGTCTTAGGTCAGGTAGTCTGAGGTGTCCATGACCTTCCTGAGCCAAGCTTTGATACACCCTCAACTTCGAGATCCTGGACATAGCATTACCTTGCATGAGTCAGGCTCCGACATCACCAGCTATCAATGCTGGTTTATATCCCGGCTCTCTTCAATTTTTAAAAAAACATTGGAAATTTTGTTCTCTCAAATTAAATTCTGTTGTTTTGTTTTAGAACAATAAAATAGATTTACTCTTGTTGCGGTGATTATGGGAGCCCAGGAACCCATAATTCCATTGGCCCAGTGTTCTACTTAATGCCCTGCAGCACCCCCTGAGGCAGCTGTAATGACTAGCTGAGTCCTTTCTGCAGTTCTCCGCTCCAACCAGACAGGACCCACTGAAGGGACCAGTGTAACAGGGCTGAACCACGCTGGCCGTGTGTGCAGTGGGACAGCGGGATCCCATCACTGTTTGCCAAGTGCCTCCTACTGCATTACCAGAAGGGTCTGCTGTATTACCGCAGGGCACTTACCCCAGCCTTTTCAGCCCTGTTTGATTTTCTTTAGACTCTACGGCTCCTAGACAGTAATAGCCTGTTAAGACCCAGGGTTCCAAAGGATTAAAATCACCAATGTAGCCCTCCTGCTGAAGATAAACTCTGTGGGCGTGTAAAGAAAGCAACAAAGATACACACAATGACCTTTCTCTTTTTACCTTTTGAATATCAATAATGGCCTTGAGCAGAATGAATCTCCACCCAAACTTGGATACTTAGCTGGGTGGGTAGCCACCACAAAAGAATTAGGTATTTAAAGTGACTTTTATTTTATCTCATTCCCAGTAGGATTGTCTCACAATTTATTATATGATGGAGAGCCTTCTGAAAGTTATAGGGTAAGCTAGTGAATTTGTTTGCTGCCTCTATCTGTGTGTGTGTGTGCGCTGGCCCATTATTGAGCATAAATTCCCGTATGCCTGCAAAAAGGGCGATCTATCCACTTCATTGTCACGCAGGTTGGAAGAAGGGGAAATGCAGGTTCTCTGCAGGATTCCACTGAGCCTCGTGCTCCATGTCACTGTCCCCTATCTTGCCTAGGACTCCATTTCTCCAAGTTGCTCTAGACATGCTGGTAAGAAACACAGACCCTGAAAATAGCCTTTCTAAAAAGAGAATTTCAATTGCCATCACCAATTTTTTAATATGCCAGTAAATAGGTAAAGATAATTTTTGTGACATGGTATGCAATTCTTAAAAGGTGTTTATGTACTCTTCTTTGATTAAAACTATGGAAAAAGGAGGCTTTGTAAGTAGTAAGATTATGCATTAGTTAAGTATAGTAATAATAGCAAAGAAATTGTGGGAATTGTTAGTGTGACTTATTTGCAAATTGGTATTTTTCCCTAGTAACTGGGGAGTTAGTTACATTGTATTAAGGAGACACTTGAGTGACATCCTTCTTTTACCTTTTTACGTAAATGATTGGGCTGCTTTCTGTCTTGAAAATCAAAAGCAGTTTATATGTATCCATTTTTCCATGAAGAATAAAATGATACTGGTTTTATCACATCATCATCATCTTCAGAGCTATCAGCAAAATACCTTTATTGAGGATCACTGTAGGCATAGCATGTGCTGATCTCAGACAAGCAGATAAATAAACATTTGAGATCTATTTCCCATTCTTCCTCCTGTATTTCCATAACTTAATTAGCCTCCCAAACCCAACTCTAATATGCATAATGACTAAGTATATTCCAAATTCAATCAGGTCGTTTTTTTTAAGTGTTCTCAGGGCAGGGTAACACTACCTATCACATACATACATACACTATGAGAATTTAGCACAGTTGGCTGCTGGCAACAGACCCAGAGATTTATTCTGTGTAGTTATTTTCTGGCCCGTTGGATGCCAGCCAGTTGCCTAATGGATCATGAGTGAGTCAGTTTCATTCAGACTCTGAGCAAAGTCAATTTGTCCAGCAGCACATGATTTTCTGTCACGCAGGGTCTTTGCCTGGCACTGCTGCGACAGGCTCAGCCTAACTGCTTCTGCGTCCCTAGATTCCAGCTGGGCTTTGGCCCCCTACGGCTGGTCTAGAGGGAATCAAAGTCCCCTCTTAAGAGGAAAAATGGTGAAATGAAAGATCCTAGAAAAATTAGTTGGACTCCACACTCCCCCTAAATTGAAAAGTAGGCCACAAACATAACCATGTATTAAGTTGGCATATATTTCTGTGTGCAGTGAAAAACAGCATCCGTGTTTTGATTACTCCAGGCCCAATGCCCCTTCTATTTTAAGTTGCATGAGAGCGGGTACACCTGGAAGGAACTGAATAGCACCTGGTAATAAACCTCAGTCCCACCCCAGTGTTGAAAGCCAGTGCGACTAAGGAAATCTGCCTGGTGTATGTGGGGACAGGCGGCCAAGTCTTGGCAGGAGGGGAGACGAACACTCCTACACACCCTCCCCCTCCAAGATTGCCTTGCATGTGATTTCTGTCGGGGTCATCGGATCAACATGTCCAAGTCCAGGTAGGTACTTGGAAGTGAGACATCATGCATGTCCGAGTTTTAAAATGCGAGCAAATTATCACGGTCCTTGTGGAGGAGAGCGCTGTCCCCACATAGCTTTTGCTGGTAGCTATTTCGATTGGTTGTGAACAACTAAGAAGTCATTTATTTTCTGAAAGAAGATGATGAAGTAAGGGCTGCTGTTTGTACATACACATAATCTCGAAAGACACCACATTATGCAAAAAAGACACATGATGCAGGAAGATTATTGTTTTAGCCAAAGGCTTCTGGACAACCTCATTTTTCTTCTCTATAGGTCACTCGTGTTTAAGTGCATTCACTAGTTTTCAGAGAATTCACATTCTCGAAGGCCCTGGAGTTGGGACTAGAAGACAGAGGCAGTGTGCTTCCTTTTTAGCCAGCAGTGTCTATTTTAGAAATCACTGGAAGCAAGGAGCCAAACTGCAAAATTTTGACTTCCCTTGGAGAAACTGAGGTTTAACATATATATCACTTTTGTTCATTTTCTTCTATTTCATACAGCGAAATCAAAATCTTGTGCACCACTGTGGGCTAGGGAGAGATGCTCCCAGATAAGAAAAATATTTGTTTCATTATTCATACATTATATTTGTGAAAAGTATGCAAAAGAAACCTTAGCAGCATAGACTCTCTCCTTTCTCCTAGGATTCGTTTTTGAAAGACTGTGCATAATGATGTGTACGTACCTCATGCGTGTGGAGTTCCTTCCCCCTCACCTTTTATTTCTTCCTGTCTAACCTCAGGAGCCGGTTTTTGGCCTGGGTTCAGCTGTGCTTTCTGAACTGCTATGCAGCCAGTACTTTCCACCAGGTAGAGGCTAGTATATTCTCTTCACTGAGGTTAGAGAGTCGTAACTTAATCTTCTGTTCTGCCTTTCACCCCTAGAATCTGTCTGGTTAAAACTCACATTTTAAATATATGTGTCCTAAATTATACCCAACACTTGCTAGTATCAATTATTATCATAATTTTAAATCCTAGATTGCAGATGTTCATCCGTAGACTTTGCCAATATTCTCGTATCTTTTTTTCCCATAGATGAGTGTTCCAATTTAAGTATTTTCTTTTCAAGAGTTTTCAATATGTAACTGTTCTGACATTTCAGGGGTTGTAGCATTTCTATTATGTTGGTCTCATGAGGTGCTTCACTTTTTAACGTGCTCTTTTCACTGTGTTTTTTCCTTGCCGATCCATCATCCCACTAGATAAGTTTCGTATTTTTCCTTTGAGCACTACTAATAATAATAAAGTCGGAGTTCCGGCCTCATATTCCATATTTTAATTGTATAATGCAACTACGAAGACCCATACCGACAAGATCCTGAGCCTAAATGAAATTAGGTCATGTCTCAAATCATCTGTGAATCAGGCTAAATGCGTGGGTGTGTGCACATGCAAAACAGAGAGACTGTATTTCCTCCGGCAGCTCCCACACAGGGTCCTTGTAGCAAAATGAAAGGGGCTTTGGAGTGTAGCTAGGATTCATGTAACAGATTCGGACCAGACAGCCTAGGAAGAACATGTTATTTGCCTAAAATCCCGCAGACCTCAGCTTAACTGGACTAGGACCCAGGTCTCCCACTGTGCTCCCAGTCCAGCCCTCTTTACTCTAAGCCAGCTCCCAGCGAGACCTGCAACTCCACCTGGCAATCAAGTGCTGATGACACGAAAGGAGAGGGCAGGGGAAATCCGAGCCTACAAATCAGACCTGAGATTCTAAAATTACCAGCAAGACTGTGAATTCAAGGGTTGCTAACATTAGTTGGTGGAGGGGTCAAACAAAAAGGAAAAAAGACTCATGGGCATGGACAACAGGGGGAGGGGAGTATAAGGGGGTTAAATGGTAATGGAAAAAATACAATAAAAATTTTTTTAAATAAAGTA
This sequence comes from Artibeus jamaicensis, assembly GCF_021234435.1. Classification (NCBI taxonomy): domain Eukaryota; kingdom Metazoa; phylum Chordata; class Mammalia; order Chiroptera; family Phyllostomidae; genus Artibeus; species Artibeus jamaicensis. Next base: position 12,328,722 of record NW_026522056.1, on the reverse strand, counting down.
ACTCAAATGAAAAAAAGCACTTTGAAATCTGTTAGGAATTTAAAAAAAGAGTTGCTAAACAAAACAAAAATGGCTGTGTATCATTATCACAGTTTTATGGAGAAGTGCAGAAATTTATAAAAAGCAAGTAACAACACCTTCTATACCTAATAAAGAGAGACATGGCAGACTGGTTGGGGAAGAACTAGTTACCAGTAGAATGTCCCCTATGGGATTCAGAGACAGAATCAAATTGTTTAAGACCAAGTTAAAGTTGGGTGACTGGACATTTCACTGTGGTGTTGGCAGGTAGCCCTCTGCGGGGTGTACTCATGTCTCCAGGTTCATAGAATGCCACACGATCAGGAGAAGTACCACTCTTTTTCTGATCATATTATTAAGTACCATCTACTAAAAATCAGATGCTTAGAAATGAAACTCTTTAAATATCAGAGGAAGCAATGTCCAAATGAGGAGATGATCGAACAAGGCAGACGGTCCAAGAGTGAAGCAAAGGAATGTCCACAGTATTTTAAGCCAGTGTCTGGACGCTGAAAATCAGACTGACTAGTCAATGAAAGTGACCACAAAATTAGATGATTTTGACCCAAAAGAATGCATTAGCTTCCTTTCCAACAGTGTTTGCCAGTTTTCCATTTTGTGTTTCTCCTCTGCACCCCCAGTCCCAGGTGGAAATTAGGATGGTTTTCCATTTGTTTAGTTTTGAAGAGAGAGCTTTATGTCACTGAACTATAATGCGAAGGAGACTGTTCCCATCAGAACCAAGACTCTCAGGAAGACAGAAAAAATGAAAAAAAAAAAATGACTCATGTCTTAGAAAAGCTTTCCCAAGAGTTGGATCACGTTGGATAATGTCATGATCCTCTTCACTTTCAAAGTTCCTTAATTACCTTGGAGAGGGGAAAAAGATACAAGTGGTGGAAATCTGCATTTCTTTTTTTTTCCTAGTGAAAAAAAGAGCATAGCACTTGTCAGTGGGAAGCCCTCTTGAATTTCTCAAGCTGCTTTTCCTTGACATTTAACTCCCCTGTCAACAGAAACCTGCTGTTCCACATGTTGAAGAACGCAAGAGCCTTGACAATTAACACTGTTTCAGAAATTTTGATTATATCAAGCAGCTTCTAAACTTCTCCTGCTTTTATCCATAGCTGACTTTAGGGTTTTTTTCCACAAGTTCATTTACTACCTCATAAAGGCTCATGATTCTTTTCCAAGAATCTTAAAATGCAAGGTAATCAGTCTTTAAAGAATGTTTCAGATGTCTGATTCGTGCATTTGATGTGGGTAAATAGAATCAAAGTTCTGTAAAGTGTAGGATTCAGTGGATGCTGCCTGCAATTCCATTCCTGGTACTGACTTTCTCGTCACATTAAACATGAGAGCTAAAGTTCTCCGCTGAAGTGGATTGAGAAAACTTAAAGCAGAATCATGTGGGCGGAGCCTGAGTCAGCCTCTTCTGTTGAAGAATCAGTGTGGCACAACCAGAAGAGAGAGCCCTGGGCTGGTCCTCTCTCTGAGAGTTGCATGCCTATAGTTTTTACCATGGATAAAATTCAAAAAACTCTAAATTTAATTATTAAATGTTTCCTTCATGTCCAAAGTTAACTGTTCATTTTTGGCTTGAGCCAAAAGCCACAAAGAGGATGGCTTTGTGTCAAATTCTTCTCTCTCTGTTCTGTAGTTTTTAAAAAACTTTCTAATTGATTAATGTGATGATGTTGATCTACCCCCAAGTGCCAACACGCTGTCCTGGGGCTGATGTAGTCCTCCAGACGCACACTGCAGTCAACTTTCAAGTCATGTCTTTCTAAGAAAGACAGCTGGTTAAATTTAGAGCTGAAACGAGACCTACATCCAACCTATATATATGTGTGCTGGAACTGGTTAATACAGAGCATAGAAGACCAATCAAAAGACATGGCAATCAGTTAGAGCAAAACTATATTACAAAAATAAATTACAAATGCAGATATGATTTTCATAAATCATGGAAGTGTGGCTCTGTTACTTTTTATAGCATCTGAATTATGGCTTAGGCTTATTAAGAATTAGAAAAAACAAATCTCAGTGCTGTTGATGATACCCCCGTACAATATGGAACACTCTGTTAGACATCAATGTACTGAAAAGATAACAGAAATTTTCAACAAGCAAACATATAGGTGAGGCATATAGTATAAAATTGCTTTTTTATATAGCATTCAAGGAACAGCTGGGAAAGAGAAGAAGCATAAAGGAGTGAAACATCAAGAAATACATACCAGCGATTCAACTATAGGCAAAGTTCATTACAGGAGAGTTATTAGGGCAGATAGGATCTTTTAGCTCTCAAGTAGCTATATGGTAATGTGCCCCCAATCCAGTTTATAAGACATAAGCACAGCGTTAAGGTGTTACAGTGGCAGCCATACCTGCCTCTGGTTGCACTGGAGAGAAAAACCAGATGGTAGAAGGTCTTAGGAAGTAAGGGGCTTATAAAAGAGCCTGAGTATATGTAACCGAAGATAATGACAAAATAAAGACCTATGAAAAGGTCAGCTAGAGACCTGGGTAAGGAAGCAAAGGCCCCTGCTTCCGTTTAATTCAGGGTGGCTTTTGCAAGGGTAATGGCTCACATCCTCTATGGCGTTCTCTACTTGACAAAGGCTCAGTTCAGAGAATTTCTAGCCTGTCTTTTTAGGACCAAATTTACCAAGGAGGTGAGATGGTAAAACTACTCTGCATACAGCTATTCCTGAGGTTTGACTTTTCATATAATATTAAAATCTTAGGGCTGGGAGTGATGTCCTGAAGGACATCTAACCACTACCTTCAGCTAGGACTTCACCTAGCTATAGACCAAGGAAATACATTACCTGCCCGATCCATTCACAGAGAAGCCATAAAACTTCCTGGACAAAATTCTTCAGTTACTGTTATAAATGCTTCCAGTGATGAAGAGCCTAAAGCTAACCCCTAGTTATTTTCCCAAGTATATTTAAATGTGTTATTATACATTAATGATACCTCTTTTCTCTCTTTCATCTCTGAAAATCTGAGATGAAACTGTGTCCCATTTGCCCCATTGTTAGTGAGAAACTATGTTTGAGTAATTTTCTGTGGATAAAACTGCTGTGCAAGTGTAAGTAACTCTGCCTTTAATTAAGTAATTATTACAAATGGAACTTGTCTATTTCCTCCTATTCCACCCTTGACAGTGATTAAGGGGCTCGGTGTGCCCACGGTGGCACAGAAATAGGATCAGTAAATGAGAGCAGTTGTCAGACGCAGATTCTGATTAGTTAAACAGCTTGCCCGGGTTACTGATGAATGCAGTGGTAAGGAATGAAATCTGCTTTCCTACGGAAGTCACGAGGGAATAGAGGGTATATGGCAGTTGTCCGACCGTGTGAACCATCTTCGAATGTAGTCGGATGTAGATGTAACTTAATATTGGGACTTGAAAAAAGAATGGAAAGATGACTTCAAATGTAAGAGAACAAGATTTTCTGGTTTCTTTATTTTTTGTTTTACGCCGTTACATAAATATGATTCATGTAACAGCTTTTGAGATTATTCTTTTAGAATTTCTTGCCTTCTGCTATCTTTTCTCTGGAAGTGTGTTTATTACTAATGCTCTAATGTCAATAAGTATATTCTTAATTGGTAACCCAGGGGTTTGGGTATTGATAGGACCAACAAAAATGTAGGAAAATATTCCAGTGCATGTGTCTCCTCTTCTAAGGATTTAGTAGATCTTAATAGGTAAGATGTTGAGAAACAATTTTTTACTGACAACTTTTTTGTGATGTAAGTGACATACTATAAGATCTGTCCTTTCAAAGTGTGTAATTCATGCTTTTAGCGTGTTCCAAAATTGCGGAACCCACATCACTGTTTAATCCCAGAACATGTTCATCGTCCCCAAAACAAACCTCGTTCCCGTTAGATGTTACTTCCCACTTCCTCTTCCTCTCCCCCCACTGCAGTTACCTTTGAAGAGAGTGTTCTGATTAGAACTCTACATCTGTGTTCCATGTATATAGCTAGCAAAATTTTTATTTATTCAAAACAATTAATTTCACATATAATCATATGTAATTTACTTGAATGTTTCTGTTTCATTTTAACGAATATTTAAATATGTGTAACTGATGAAATAACTTTAGCGATATTGTGAATGAAATGAAAGAGCTAAAATGAATGCTTTTCTCTAACTCAAAATTGACATAAAGAGAAAATTTAATTATCTAGGTATATTAGATAAATTCTCTTAAAGAAGCAAATTCATTACTTTCCTTTACTGCACAAATATAAATTGTGTAACCGTATAAGTAGAACTCAGATGAGAATTACTTTTTAAAAATCTGCATCCCTTTTTATTCAAAAAACACTTCCTTTCACCACAAACACAGTAAATCCTTATTCTGTTCACCTCTACTAATGGGTGCCTTGGGTTTACCCTGCATGTCAGCTAAAATAATTGAGTTAAAGTTTATCTCTATGGACAGAAGGGCTCGATGAGTTATTTGATGAGGTACAAACTGAACAGGGCAATTTATGTAAGTAAATGTACTGAGCACGTTTTAAAGTAACAGTCACCATTTATTGCAGGATTCTGTAAGCTCTTGCCCTCTCTCCTTCTCAAGCTCAGGCCAGCCCTCCAGACCCTAAACCACACTGACCCTCACTCCCTGGAACTGGCTGTGTCCCTTCCTGCCCTGGGGTCTTCAGACAGGCCCCCTCATGTGCATATCTACAGCTCATCTACCCGCCTCCCACACCACCCTGCCCTTTGCTGATGTAGCTAACCCCTCCTTGGACTCTCACCTCAGCATTCCTTACCCCCAAAGCCTTTCAGCTTCCAGATGAAGCCAGGTCCTTGTCAGGGTTCTCAGAGCCCCATGATTTCTGTAACATTCAGGACCCTACACTAAGCCCCTTTATTTTCCAAGATATAACAAGCTTGAGGAAACACTGGCTTCACTGTGAGACACACGCCTACCCTTGTGTGCTCCCTGTATGTATGCTAACGATCCAGTAGCTTTCTAGAAAAATCTACGTTTTAGACTTCATAATAGGTCAGACCTCACCTCCTTTTGAGAACTCAGATTTTTTTTTCACAGATTAGTACTGTGAGAGTTATTCTCTGCGCTTAAATCAAAAGGCAGAAATGCCAAAAATGGTCACTTCTCAGAATTGGTCAGTTTTCACTGTTAAATAAACCAGCATCTTTCTCTCAAAAGAATGACAATTCAGTGATAGAGGGGCATAACAACCAAAGGGTCAGCATGTGTGCAAATGGTTTTTAAATATTGCTGTGCTCTTTCACTGAAATAATTCTGATTTTTTAAATCTCATTAGACCCCTGATTTGCCAATGTACTAAAACCTATCTTGAAATAGGCAAAACTATAAACTGAAGACAATGTGCTCAACTAAAAGATGATTGCTTTGCAAAATTTGACAATAATCATAGATTATTTATCAGTTGTCACTTTCTGAGTTAGTTATCTGTTTTTACCCTACTTCCTTCCATGAAGGGTTTAAGGTATTCTAACTGTCCAGCATGCATTTGCTTGAACAAAAAGAACATGTGAATGGTACACTTTGGTGGAGGAGGGACCACCTGAATAGACACTCTTCCAGCTGAATTTGAAAGTCCGTCAACTGCCATGTGATACCAAGATCATGGGATTACAAAAATGAAATAGCCTTGAGATTTCATGATAAAGTTGTGATGTATTTCATCATAAAATAAGTCAAGTGCTAGGAATTGGATTTTTCTCTTTTCCCAGAAATGAAGCATACTTCTAAGGATAACTTTTTTCCTAACACTAATAACTTCTCATCATTGAAACTAGGTTTGCACACCTAATATCGATAATGGAAAATCTAAAAAAAAGAAAAGGGTACTTCAGGAAAACATGTCCGAAGTGCTGTCTTTTAGGCATTGGTGAGACACTGCCCACATCTAAAAAACGACTCCACTATGTCACTTCTAGAAAGCTTGTGGGGCTGAGTTCACATGTGCCTCATAGTCATAGATAAAATCAGGTGAACCTGCTGAAACCAACAGCAACCTGGGTTTGGGGTATGTTTGTTGATTTTCAAAGGAAAATAGATGTTATGAATGTTAGTAATATTTTCAGTATTATTGTGAACTTTACTTACAAAATTATCAGTCAGCTCTTGGAACTTGAAGAGAAGCATCAAAGCATGGAGCTGAATTATTTGCTTAGACTATTTTAATATCTTACAGTCTTATTTTTGTCTTTTTATTCTTTCCTTTCTCCAATGGATGGATTTTTCAACAAAAATGCAGGCGAGCATAAAAGTACTAAATGTATGTAAAAGTGAAAATTTGTTTAAGTTTCTACCTGAAATGAATCAATAATTTTACAGGGTAGCATTTCACTATATTTTTATTTGTTTACAGAGATATTTTTATATTTGGATTTCCAAAGTAATGCTGTTTATCTTGGCTAATGGATGAGAGGGGTTCAGAGAAAACACAAGAACACCAGAGGCATTCCCTACCTCTCTGTCCTAATTGTCTGGCCCTGAAACCCTACAGGACTTAGAGCCAATTAGAACCTGAACACAAACAATATTGCCCAGGGTGGACGAGGGGCAGTGGGGGCGGGATGTTGCACCTACCCCTTGGTGTCTTCAGATTTTCTCTTCTCAGTTACAGTTGTCCTGTAGTGGGGTGAATAATCTCATAAATACTATTCGTTTTGAAACATCCTTTTATCTCTTCCGTTTCCCAATTGATATGAGAAATGCTTTGATGATGTTTGTCTCATGACATTGTAGAACTGTCTTGTTAATGATTTTTAAAATACTTAATTTTTCACAAATATTTTACTTCGGCTATAATGCCATATTTATAACCTTCCTACGTGCAAAGCAATACAAATTATTCTTATCCCTAGACTTTTCTAGTGAGACCTAAGACACCCATTTGGAAGTCAAAAAAACAATACTAGGAACAAATACAATTAATCTCCCCACCCCAATAACAATAGGTCATAAAAATGTGCTGCTCCTGAAGGTCCAATGCCAAGTGTACTCCCTGGGTTAGTGGTCTGCACTGTGCATCTGATACCAGGCCCCCCCCAAAATGGGCGGAGCCTGGGCCTGAAGAAAAATAAACTTTTCATCAGCCCTCTATCTGTTGTATATCTTTGAAGTAGTAATATTATCTGGAAGAAGAAAAAGAATTTTCCTAACACGTAAGCACGCGTAAATGAATCTTATGTAGAAATACTGTGTTTTATTACTATCTCTTTAACTTCTACATATTTTTCTGCTAAAATAGTTCCTTTGGGGACTTTAGGAATTGATAGGGACTGCTTTAAAAGGCAGTTCTAATTCATTTTTTAAATAATATTCATGGGTAAAAATTGTCTTTTTGATAAATAGGTGAGTAATGAAACTGTTTTCTTCTGGTCAGTCTAATCATGGGAAGGAAAATGTAGAAATGAAGATCTGTTATATTCTCACTTATAAACAGAGTATTCTTTTAAAAAAATAATAGCAATAAAGCAAGCTGTTTTTAAAATTTGTCATTAATACAGGAAAATTTTGTCAAGTACTTTTTTTGTGTGAAATAAAAATATTCACACAAGTTAAAGTTTATGGTCTACTTTTTCATTTGGGGACTTTTAAAACAATAAGCAGCTAAATACCTATTGTTTTCATTGGGATGGTGTTAGAACACATTCAGTCTTTGAAAAAGCAACATGTTCTATAGGGAAATGCAGATGGCCTTCACTCTAGTGTCTCTCTGACTCCTTTGCACATGGTAACTGCAGATACCATCAGCAAAAATGGGCTGTGCTGAGCAAGCGCTTCTACCTAATGGCTCTGTGTGGTACAGAGCCGTGGCCCTTCCATAACAAGGAATGATACAGAGGAAATGGTTAATTTAACAAATTGCCAGTCGCCCACCAGCCATCTAAGCAGAATAGTGATATATGCGAGGTGTGCTAAAAAGAATTTTTTAAATGTTTTTATTCCCTCTTCTCCATCTTCCCAATATCGTCTGGGGAGGCAGTAAAAGTGGGGGCAGGAGGACACATTAAACCAGTGAATTTTAAACAGTGATTTGTTGAGCCACATTAAACGAATTTAGAGGTAAATCTTGAAAATGATTTCTTTTTTCAAGGGTTTATTTGTAAGTTAGATGTTTTCATTTGAGGAAGGGTGATTCTATCAGGCTGAAGTCTAAAATTTACTAAATTGTAGAAGATGCTTTGCATTACCACACAATGAAAGACCTTTTGTATGATAGACTGGAAGATTAATCTGCATGACATCCAAAGTTAGAAACATATATATATTATGATGTGACAACATCAAAAAAAAACAAATAAAAAATTAAAAGGCAAGATCTGATTCCCAAGGCTCAAACCAATTTGTGATTTGAGAAAAATGCATAGATATTGCCTGCATTTCTGAATGGTAAATTTGATTATTTCATGCTTTTATTTTGCTACCACTGTCATGAAATTAATGGAACATGTGTAAGTATTTCTGCTGGGAAAACTTCACTAAAATACAGTGTTCTTTAAGTCATAGCGCAAACAAGCTCACATTTATCACTTACAGGCAGGTTTTATTGGTCCTGATGCATTTAGTCACTTCCATCCCCATTCATCTGCTGATGGCCAATAAAAGCTATAGGAAGTCTCGTCAATGAAATTAGTGATCTGTGGGGACAGAGATGCAGTTAATGCCTGTCATTCTAGATTTGTGATCATGGGTTATGCTTCTCATAGCCATTGAAAATATTAGCTTCTTCCTATTGTTAAGTATATTGTAAAATTCTGAACACAAAAACATTTTTACATAGCCAAAATAAAATTTTAAAAATATCTAATACATTAGGGCTTTTAGGAATAGCAATCAGCATAGGATTTGTGAGCACATATTTTAACTGGATTCTGCTGTATTTGACAAAACCTGCTAAAGGGGCACAATTTTGCTTTAGACTTTTACAGAAGTAGAAAATTTGTGAGAGGCACTGAGTGTTTTTTTATTTTGAGAGGAATCTCTTCTTTTTTTTTTACATTTTATTTATTTATTTTTAGAAAGAGGGGAAGGGAAGGAGAAAGAGTAGGAGAGAAACATCAATGTGTGGTTGCCTTTCATGTGTCCCCTACTGGGGACCCAGCCTGCAACCCAGGCATGTGCCCTGACTGGGAATCGAACCAGCAACCCTTTGCTTCACAGGCCCGTGCTCAATCCACTGAGCTACACCAGCCAGGGCAGAGAGGAATCTCTTGATCTGCCGCTCCTTATTCTGTCCCAATGTACACCAGATACAGATTGACGAATTAGAATCGAGTGCTTGAAATTAAGATTAAGATGTAGCATTTTTGTGCTCTATAAAAATAATGTCAGATCTTGCTTCAACATGGAAATTGTTGCATTTTTAGTCCAAACCACCAGCATCACTGATAAATTATTTAATCCTCTCGTTAAAATCATAAAACCTCAAATTTGGAAGAACCCTGGAATGGTTCGGAGCCTAACCCTGTCCCTCATTGCCACGAGTCCCACCAAAGAAAAACTGTCAACTGATCTGCGCTTTCTTTTCTTACGAGGAAATGCCCAGCTTACCAACGCTTACCCATTTTATCTTTGTTTATCATACAAATTTGCTCACATACTCAGCTGAAAATTTATGTTCCTGTAGCTTCCATTAATTCAACTCCGTTTCTCCCCCTTATATACAGGTTGGGGCAAAAGAAGGCTTACAGTTGTTTGTATGGAAAATAATATAATAGTTTACAGATAATGATGCAAGATAAACTCTGTGTTTTGTATACTCACAACTATAAACCTCCCTTTGCCCCAGCGTGTAGTTAAATGTTTTATATGTCCAACTGTGATATATTTGAAGACCAGTTCCATTCCTCCAGACCCTCCCATGACAAAGGCCAATTTCATGTACATTCTTTATGTGGTTACACTGGAGCCTTTTATCCCGGCAGATCTCTGTCCTCTCCGTTACATTTTGCCAGTGTCCCTTCTTCTTTTTTCTGAAGTCTGTTTTCTATAATGACAGAGTCAGTGACATGCATGGTAGCCAAGTGAAGTGTGGCTATGATGACCAAACTTTCCCCTTCTTTTTCTGGACCTCCACTTCAGGGAAGCTGCTAGCACTATTAGCAGCACGTAGCCGGAGAAGTTGCCCCTGCACCCTTCACCTTCCTTCAACCAAGGGCACCCGGGAGTTCCTTCTCCTCTGTGGTACTTGTGCTGAAGGCAGAGCAGTTCTACTGCAAATTCAGCCTAACCCGGGGACTGCAAATGTGCTTTTACCTCCATGGTGTGGCGACACCAATAGACTTGCAATACTGATGAAAGCCTGCCTCTGGAATCTGTGCACTCCCTGGCCCTGGGCTGCTTGGAGCCGGAAAGCAGGTCTTCCCACTGACAGACAGGAGTTATTGACTCCTGTTATTATTGCCTTGGACTTGAGTCCTGAGACTATCAAAGCACCAAGAAAGAGGCAGCAGAGTGCGAATGCGCATATGTGTGGGGGGTGCATTTTCTTAGCTTGAAGGGAGTTCTAATTTGAAAGCCTCTCCCACCGTCTTTGGTTCAATCACAACAGAAATGGAGTAGAGATCCCTGAGGGACGGCAGCAATACAGCAGTGTAATTCTAACCTTTTTGATAAAAACCAGTCTCAGGACAGAATGAAAAAAATACAGCCTCATGGTTTGTTTTTATGACTGTGTGTGTGTGTGTGTGTGTGTGTGTGGAATTGTACATTTATTTAGCAAAGGAAACACGTAAGATGCCATATACTGTTAGAGTTGAGTGATAAATTGCAAACTTCTATTGTAAAACCAGTTTTTTATTTCTTTTTATTCCAATATTATCTGAATATTCTAGAAAAATGAAAAGCAATCCATATATAGTGAAAGCAGTACATTTTGAACTAAAGTGCGATCTGTTAAATACCATGTTTGCTCATTACTTGATAAATGATACTTTAATTCAGTTAATTAGAACAATTCATAACCAATTATTAGGCACAGCAAAATTGCTTTTCCTTTTCTATAAAATAAACATGCATTGCTATATTTCTACTGATTAGTAGTGGTAATAAAATGTTGCCTGAAATCAGTAATAATAATGTTCTCGGGTGAAACAGTTGTTCAGAATAAGAGCTGGATTCCCTTCCTAATCTTTTGTCATGCTCTTGAAAAGGACAGGAAGAACAAATGTCACTATAGCACACTCCTTCCTCAAAATTGTTTTCAGAGCAAGAAGCTAGTCAAGAGATTGTTTTAATGAAATTAAACATGAAATAAAGTCTTACTTTGACTGTCCATGCCATTACACACATTTATGTTTTATGGCCAACAATATTACACTATTTAGAATTTTATGCATGGATTTCCATACTAAATGTTAAAATATTTCAACTTTGAATTTTCTGTTAGAAATATTTTTTTATTTATGTAGAACCCTCTGGTTTGAAGATATGCACGTCAAAACACCAAACACATACATAAACAAAAATATGTCTAAAACGTTCATGGTATTTGTGCTTTGTTTCTTTTAGGGGGAAGGTGATTTTTATTAAACAAAGTTGTTGCCACATCTCTCTTTCAGAAAATCAAGTTTCTATCTTAAATAATGCCAGTCCAAGCTTAAAATTAAGAATATCAAGCCCTGGCTGGTGTAGCTCAGTGGATTGAGCGCGGGCCTGCGAACCATACAATCGAGGTTCGATTCCCAGTCAGGGCACATGCCTGGGTTGCAGACCAGTTCCCTGCAGGCCAGTTTCCAGCAGGGGACGCTCGAAAGGCAACCGTACATTGATGTTTCTCTCCCTCTCTCCTGCCCTTCCCCTCTAAAGATAAATAAATAAAATATTTTTTTTAAAAAAAGAATATCTAAGACTCTTAAGTAGCTAGAGACCCTCTTCTTTTCTGCTCCACCCCCAGTAGTTTCTGAAATTCTAAGTGCAAAGGATTTGATGTTTTTAAGGTATGGGAGCCCCTTTTAAATAGAATATTCTTTTATTATCCTGGCTTATCTGTAAACCATAGTGACATTATTTATAACAAACTGCTAAAGGTTAAATCACCCTTATTATACTGACATAAAAAAAACAAACTCCTTGATGAGCTTTCATTTCCTAATTTATGTTGTTTTATCTTATCGTGACCTGCAATAATTTTGCAGATGTTCTTAAATGTTTTTCTATTTGTCCCTAATGTAGTTAACACAGATTATTAAGAAAGGCCTCTGAAGTAAAGCAAGTAGAAAGAATGAATAGAGGGAAATAGCTTTATCTCTTGTCTCATGGAATCACGACAGTGAGGATTCTGAGTTATAGAAGTCAAAGGTCTTTCAGACTCCGACCTCACATGAAGAGTTTTTAACTGTAGATCCATTGACTCACTATGGATTGGCTTCAGAGAAGGGGATGGTCCGTGAAATCCCAAAATTGTAGGCTAGTGTTGTACCTGCCTGTGTAAACGAAAAGCTGTAGCATTCCCTGGATTCCGAAAGAATGTATGGCCCTCGAAAATAATAAAATTACTATTTTATTATTTAAAATTCTTCAGTGGTGCCTTGGAAAGTGCAAAGACTTTGTAATCAGAGTTAGAATCTTAACTGAAATTTTTCATCTGTAGGACTCTGGCAGAGTCTTTAATCTCTTTGAAATATTGTTTACTATCTGCTTATCAGAAAGTCGGAGAAGTAATCCAGAATTCACAGGATATTGTGGGAACTTCATGAGGTCATGTATATTTTTCCCTGGTACATTGAAATCACTCGATAATTATTTCCTTTCCTCACTATCTTTACTCAAAGATGATAGAAATCCTTAAAACCAGTAGGTGCTAACATGAGGCTTTCTTTGTGGCTTATCACACATGGGCATACTCAACACTAGGTAGAGGAGTCAGCACACAGAGGCAGCTTTCGCCAGTGGCTTTTGTCATGGAAAGCAACCACATCAGCAGCATTATGGCCCAGGGTGACACTTGACATTTATATGGTTACTTTTTAATAAAGGGATTTAAATCATCACCTTTTCTTTTTATTGTAGGGGAAAAAAACTAAGGAATGTTAACTGATCACTGTGCAGAAGCTTCCCTTTCTGCCTTTTGAGCTTTTCTCAAGGACATGAAACACTCTTCCTAATTACTTTTTATCGATTTCCTGACATTTCTGCTCAACATTGACTGCTTACTTTTAGGAAACAAAGGATGCTAAACTAAAATGTTAATGGTGCATTTGAAAGTACAAAGTTCAATATTTTAGTCATGTCTCTTACATGCGCTTAAATCATTTGAGAAACTGTATAACCGTTTTTATGTGCCTCAGTTGTCTTATCTTACTGCAAAAATAAATATAAACTTCCAGGATCCTCAGATTTCTTCCATAGCTTTAACTTATTTTGAACAAATCAGTGACTTATACTATAATATTTCAAACTTTAAATAAGTGAAGACTTGGTATAGTCAAGGGAATAAAAAAATTAGTGAAAATCTACTGATAAAGAAGCAGCTGATGAAAATTAAACAATTCAACTCTACAATATAAATTCTTATTCTAATTTTTTAGTCATTTGGCACCAGTACACATTTTAAATATATCTGCCACTCTGTTTAGAGCATTAGTTTTTTTAGGGATGAATATATAAGGCAAATCTGGTTAGATGATCCCTACATGTAACTTAACCCCCCCAAAAAAAAGCCGTCTGACATTAGCTATTTAGAATAGTCCATTTTTGTAAGAGTTGCTCATTTCAATTACTCAGTTGTCAGGATTTAACTTTCAATTAGAGGTGCTACCCCAAGACCCATTTTTAAAAGCTTCTTGTGGATAATGTATATGTTATATATGAAAATGAGGTTAAAGAAAATTACCGGCCAACAACATGAGCCTCGTTTCACATGTTACTGGTATAGTCAAGAAACTTTTATTTTTATATAATATGTGTATGTCACTTACAAATACACATTTTTCTTCCTTTCCCCCTCTTTCTTTGCTGATTACAATTAGTTTCTAAAGGAACTAGTGGTATTCATACTGCACTGAGGTCGATCAGCAATCCGAGGCAAAGATTAAATATTGTGCAGGCATCATGGTAACTGAAGTTAGCATTTCATTTGGAGCAGTTCCTGCTGTCAGCTGACTAACGCTGTCTGCACCTCAGCGCATTTCTGTCTGTATATGCATTTACATGCACATGTATAATTTCTCTTACTTGGGCTTTATAAAGAAATGAGGTTGTTTTAAAAAGACTTTGAGATTATTGATAAAGGAAAATTAAGTTGCTTTCCTAAAAATGATTTTAAAAGAAAAATGAGGCTAATTTGAATGGAAGTTAAACAGCATTTATCACTGCCCCACAGCACTGGGTGGTAATGTCGAATTTCTGACAGGTCTCCTAGTTTCAACTAAACTGCTCAGGGTCAATCAAGTTTTCTCGTTCATAGGAAAGTTAACTGAAATAATAACCATTTTGTTCTGAAACAGACAATAGAAAGCTAAGTAATTTGGACTGAGAGCTTTCCCTGAGTTAAGATAAAAAAAAATACCATCCGTGCGACCAACATCAGCCTCCCGTCTTCTGCTAAGAAAGGAAAATCCAAAAGTAATAGGGTAAGAGTCATTCTCTGAAATACAGTTTACAAACATGGGCACATATTCAGAAAGTAACACTTTCTGGAAGGTGAAAGAATACGGCTTCTCTAATAGCCTGTGGAAATAATTTTAATTTCTATTCCTTGTTTATTTTTAACTTCAAGATAAGATATGTAGTTCTGGAATGAAAGAATCATGAGATAGAATGCTTCAGTGGATATATTGTTGACCTTGCCATCATCCTGCCTTGGAATTCCTCTCCACATTATTTATTACACTGAGAACATATGCGTGCTATATTTAACCTCTTTCAGCCTCAGTTTCTTCGCCTTTGAAAAGGCTAAAATCTTACTTATTTCTTAGGGTTGTGGTGAGGACCACAGGGCTAGAATATAAGGTGCAATGTATTCAGTGAGTATCAGTCTTCTTGTTCTTTGCTAAGAATCGTATTGCCTTCGCCACGTGGATAACTTTTGAGTTTTCTTCAGCATTTATTTCTCATCCAGAAAAAGGGATCAGAAAGAGTAGAAGCAAAAGACATACCTTTACAATTTACAGTGAACACTATTGATGCCAGATACCTACTGTCCTAGGTGAATATGATTTCAACTTCAAAAGATTATTGGAGGAAATGGTACTTTGTATCACATAAAGAGGAAGGTGCTTAAGAAGGAACTATGGTATGCAGAGAACGCCTCCATCTTTGCCATCATGAAATGATGTCTTCTCTCTCTGCTTCTCTTTTTTTGTGTGTTTTTCCCTTGACCCACCCTGAAGACCACCAGAAAGCCAGAACAGTAGATGGTACACTAAGTGGAAATGGCCATTGTGAGAAACTTTTCTCTTATTCTAAACTATACATGGGGAATTGGATATTTGGAATTATAGCAGGTGTACAACAACCTCATTGGAGCGATTACTTTTTATCTAACTTAGAACATATCAGTATTTACCTCATTAAGTCATCCAGTTTAGCTGAGCATGGAGGGCATGCTCTTTTTGTTATTTTGATGAGAAAATGTAAATGTCCCTGATCATTTTTAGGGTAGTTCTGGACAAGACTTCAATGCCCTCCCCTTCCGACCCTCCCCTCGGCCCTGGAGTTCTTCTAATCGATAGTAATAGTGATGGATTCCATCTGTCTCAACTTCTGCCCCTCTGGTTCTGTGATCTAAGGACAGCTGGATGTTTTTCTGACCTAATGCTATGTGTAGCCTCCGAGTTTCTTTTGAAACAGAGCAAAAGTTTCAATATTTTAGGTATGTTTCAGAGATATATCGTTCATGACTTCTTTTGCAGGGTTGCTAAAATAGTCGGCAGTGTCACCCTTAGCCTGAAGCTCTAGTCCCATAAGTCAGGGCACACCTCATTCTCTACTCAGCCATCTTTCTGTGCACCGTTATATAGTTTACGTGTCTCAGCTGCAGACTGTGATTCCAGCAGCACAGATTGGATTTCATGGGACCTTTTCAATTTCTGTGACTTCCCTTTTGCCATGTCACTATTTTCATAGTTCCGCATGAGAAACTCCAACTTCATGTCAGGTTCTGAAGCTAGACTTTACCATAAATCGCAGTTTTTCAGTCCAAGGACTATGGTGCATTCAGCAGGAAGTAGCAAACTTAGGGAAGTAACCACCTTGCAGGTAGGCACCAGAAATCCTTCCAGAGGCTGAAAATCCTCAATGCTTGTCTAAAGATATTCCCTAAAGGATATTACAACCTTATTTACACTAGAAAACTGCCATCCCAGACCTTCCTGAATTGAGCTTCAGATGCAGGGTTGGGGCCCAAGAGGAGCTCAGCGCTCACAGAGTGAAGACACTTTCTATTCTCTCCTTCTCTCCCACACATCCATGGGCACACTCCTTTTTGTTATTTCCTTTTCTCTCTGACCTTCGGAGTAAGTTCTTTATATTTTTAAGTATGTGCGGCCAGCATTTTCTGTAGATATTACTATGGGTTTGCCAATGCCTCGTTCTGACTTCAGAAGAAATATTTTGACACTCTGCATTCATTTATAATTTCCATCTGTTCATCCATGTGTTCTGCTTGTTCACCTTTGAACAACTAAAATGTGCCATTTACAACTAAAATAATTCAAAGATGAAATGGTGTTCACATCTTCAAAGCAAACATAACAAGCAAAAAAATGAAAACAGACAAACAGAATCACCAAGCGTATATTTGGAGGGTTGAATTTGTCAAAGGATAAAATGGAATTTTAAAAAATGTAAAGAATAATCATGCATTCTAGTAGTAGTATTGTTAACTAATGAGTGTGCTTATATTCAGTCCACTTAAAATTATATGAGATTTTATGATGAACTAAAATCAATTGATGAGACTAAAACAAACTAGAAGTGTAGAAAACAAAAATGGAGGTAGGGGCTGGAATCCTAGAATATCATGGTCATTTTTCTGGCTCTAGGGAAAGAGCTAAAAGTGATGAGACTCAGTTAAGGACAATGTAGCCTACATTCCTTATTTACCAGTGAATCCTTCAGTTCCTGTCATGTCATTTACAAAAGAAAAAGAAGAAGAATTTAATGCAGCATTTCAGTCATGGGTGACCGAGTGCAACTTGATTTCCCAGAGTAAGGAATGCCACAGTCTCATGCACACCCAAGCATGTGCACACACACACACGTGCAGAATGCTCCGGTGAGTGTGGGGTAGGCTCCTAGAACATGAACCTCAGGCACTAGCCAATGGCTGTAATGGGTCCATGTAGCCATGACAGATTCCAGTAAACTTTGAATGGAGAACAGTGTAAGGGGCAATGAAGGATTGCTGAATTCTTGCAACACCTGTCTGGTAGTTAAGATCTTTTTTTTATTATCACCATTTAGTTCCAGGGACTTGGTGGTTTCTCTGGAACAGTGACTCAGTTACCTGAGCTCTGCAGACTTTGAGAAAAAATGCAGGCATTAGAGTTTTTAGCTTATAACACTGGACATTGAAGTGCAAGGTGACGGGGGGCCTCTGAACAGGAAGGGTCTTCCACCTGTGACGGATCGATGTGAAGACACAGTTACGTCTCTGTGATTGTGTCCAACTCTCCGAAAGATGTGCAGTCAAGAAAAATCTCTGACTCTTTCCACAAAAGTGTTCTACATTTCAAAATTCTTCAGAAGTGAGGATTTCCTAAGGGGAAAACCATGAAGAGATTACGTCTTTTCAAAGGAGAGCGTTCGAGGTCCTGTTTCTTCTTCTTAATGAGAACTCTTACCGAGGAAGGCCTTGTTTTCTGCTTAGCAACATAACAAGAACGGTCCTGTCACCTGTGAACTCTCCCCTAGTGGGGTGCAGACCCTAACTGACTCTGCACGTGTCTCTCCTCATGCCGGTCACTGGATTCTGTAGTTTCTGAACTGGAAAATGCTTGCTAGATATTGGTAGCGCCTACTTGGGCAGAGCACCAGTGCAAATTTTTGCTAGACGTGCAATTTGGTCCTGAAAAATATTTGACTTCTTGAAAGTTTTTGAATAAATGACGAATCTCAGCTGAAGACAGTTGACTCTTATATGCGAAGTTGAGGAATTAAATTGGTAGAGTGGACATGGCCACTTGGATTGGGTTCTGTGTGACTTGAGTTTTAGGTGGCTTTGTAGGGCCGCCAAGGGTCCCTTTCAGCTGGTGTGCTGAACAGCCATAGCTTCATGCTTTAAGTTGTTTTCTTGATTAGTGTTGGGGTAAGAAGCACCTTAGTGATGGATGGAAAGAATGAGTATTTGTATTAAACACATACTTGCAGTGTCTACAAAACAAATGGTTTATGTTTTAAAAGGGGGAAGACCTCAGCCATGGTGAATTATTATAGCTCCAGGAGATGGTAGTGTTTTATTAGTCCATCTTCACAAATAGATATATCACCCAGGCAAGAAACTAATAAATTATAACTAAGATCTCATGGGTGGACCTTCTTGTTAGTCCCTGTTGTAGGCAGTGCAGGAAGTAGCCAGGCAAGCTTAGATAAGACTCTGGCCTCCACTTTTCTTTAATGATGTGATTCAACATGTCCTTTTTCAGTTTTAACTACAAGCAAGATGATTTCTATTGAATTCCTCCAACAACCGCATGAGGTATAGATAGAAAACAGCCAGGCCAGATGATGAGAGTCAGACACTGAACACATGGCCCCAGTTTTTATAAAATATCATGCACTTTGGCAACAGAATTCAAATTGTGCACCTGTCTGCTTCCACTGAACAGTGAGTTTTAATGCCAACAGTAGTAACACAGGTGCCTGTGAGGTCGGAACATAGAGGCCCAGAAATTCAAAACAATAGCAGCAGCTAAAAACAAAGGCCTGAGGGAAGCTTTATACATAATGTCATCAAGACAAATTTATCATTTTGGCTTGGTTCCTGTAAAGGCCCAGATTTGCCTGGAATATTACCTCCCACAATGTCCCCATCTCTAAGAGTAGATGCTCTTTAGAGAAACAAAACCTGTTATGAACTAAATATTATGAGACCAGCATAGTCCTTTGGGAGCCGGGGAAATGTTTTCTTGAGGTGAAGCATTTAAAATTATGTGTTTCTCCGAAGCCTTGTTCTACCCCTGTTCAGACTGGCCATGTGTAAGTGACAGTAACCATATTGAAAAAAGTTAGATTTCCAAGTGTTCGGTACTAGCATTTGTGTTGGGAACCTAAAAACTGCAGATACACATTTAATAACGCATCACGTTGCAGGAGGAGTGTTTCGCTCTTCTAATCATGAAACTGGGAACAGGGAACTCCTGGGACTTCTGGGAAAATATGTAGACTGAAATTAGCCAAGTGTTTTAGAGCAAGATTCATATGTTCGAACATGCTTTTACTACTTCATTCCTCTGTATGCAGTGAGTGACCTTTCACCTCCTTGAGGAAAATGTGGTACTTATGGAAACAGATCCCAGCTATTTATGTTCACAACCCTAACACACACCCAGAATTGCAGTAATTTGGCTAAATGGTATGTGGCGATGAGCAATCTGGTGTCTTAGAGATGCAAAGGTGACAGTCTGAGAAGTGTCATCCAGGCTCCTGTGTTAGAGAGCCACTGATCAGGGACCCAGCCCGGATGTGAACCACGTGGAAGGTTGTGTTTTATTGCCTAGTCCCTGTTTCTCTACACTTTTGTGAAGGCTCATTTATGAGAAAATCATTGAAAGTTTAATTATTTGTCTGAAATCATTTTCCATCATGGAGATGCTCCCAGCACTTCTAGGGGCATCGCTGCCTTGCTCATCAGTGTGACCTAATACTTTCAGACAACTGTCTATTCTTAGAGGCTTCCTTTAGATCAAGAGACGTGCTGTAGTCACGTGAGAAAACCATCCTGTGACTTGGGGGTAGCTGAGACAGTTTCACTTCATTACAGGAGTATTGAATATTGAGAGTGGGCCTCAGTCTTGTTGTCTACCACGGATGTTTCCTAGATTGTGTGAAGAGTAAGAAGAAGATGTGTGGTGAGCAGTGTGAAGGTCTTAGGAACAGGTGTGGCACAAAGTGTGAATACAGATGAGTCCCAGCACGTGGCTCCTACCTAATTATAATGTATCTGGATGCAAAGTTGTGTTACTTCTTGACCAGGCTCCTATTCCTTTTCCACCACTAGTGTGCTAATTTAAGCAATCTTCCTCTCTCTCCTAGACTTTTGCGATAACTTCTTTATTGGTCTCCACATTTTCAATTCCTCCCCTTTCAAAGGTGATAGAATAGACTCTTAATTCTATTAATTATGGGCCCCCTCCAACGCCTACCTCTTTCCATAGTAAACGATAATTCCAGCATGCATAGTACACATTTATTTGAGCCAGGTTATCAAGGGCTTCTCTGATATGGATACATTATTATGACATAGCTTCATTAACTTTACCTTTCTATTTATAATCCATCTCCCAGTCAGACTGAATTGCTGCCTTTCGCTGAACATGACATTCATTTTTCTACCTCCACAGATTCATTGGCTTTTCCTTTAATGGAATGCTTTCTTCTCCCCCGGGCACAGATCTACTTCCCCTTCTTAATATATTACCCTTTTAAGATATTTCTTATTTTGCATATTTATTGTTAGATTCATACCTGGCTAATCTAATTGATTTATTTTTCCTGTTGCTTTTGTGGCTATGATCCCTGTATCTTATTGGGCTTTCTTGCTAGTTAATACTGGTATCCAATAATGTCATCTTCAAGTAATGATTATTTTATCTTCTCATTTCCTAGAATTTTACTAGTTTTTTTTTATTCCTGCTCTATTGCACTGGTTAAAGCAATGTTAAATAATAGCTTTAGGAGTCAACATCCTTGACTTGTTGACATTAATGGAAATCCCTTCAAGAGTTTCCATGTTAAGAATGATTTAGGTTGTTGGCTAGAAGTGAATATATTTACAGATGATATAGAGTGTTATTCTAATTTTACATTAAAACACATGTTTGAAAAGGCCAAATCTGACAGGTTTTGCATTTTATTTTAAACGTATAAATATATATTTAAACATGTACACTTATAACACACATTTAAACATGCATATCAAATTATGAAAGCACCAAGAATAGTATAGGATGGGCCAAAAACAAGATTACAGTTGTGAGTACAAGAAACAAAAAGTTCATAAAGCTATTGTGATCATCACAACCTGCATGTCTTTACCCATATGAACAACCGTAAAGCCCCTTCTGCCACATCTGGTACAGTGGGTCTCCGCGTAGCCATCATCCAAGTCAGCAATGGTCAGTTTTGTTCATTTGGACCCCCCTCACTTACCTTCCCTGTTACTATTTTGGAGCAAATCCTAGACATCTTGTCATTTAATGTATATATATTTTAGTGCATAGCTCTTAAGAATAAAAACTATTTTCAAACACAATGATATATTTGATGCCAAGCAAATGGATGATAACCCCTTAGTAATACGAATTGCCTATACGGTGATCATATTTTAGTCTCATATGAAAGAGCATGCTTATGTAACTATTTAAATCAGGTTCTAAGTAAGTTTCACAAATTGTTACTCATTTCTATGTCTCGTAATTCTCTTTTAAATGTCTGTATTTTGGATTTTTCCTTCATTTCACCCTCTTGGTAATTCTCTAGTTCTATCTCCCTTTGCCTTTTTATATATAGAGAGAGACAAAGGGAGATAGATACATTTTTGTAACTAAGTTATTGGCCCTGGAGAGTTCTTTGTAGTCTTGGATTTGCCAGTTGCATCCCAAGGTGTCTTTTAATATGCTCCTCTGACCTCGTACTGCCTGTAAATTAGTAGTTTTATCTGGATACTTGATTAAATTCAGGCTTGATTTTAGGGATAAAAATATTTGATAGATGGTTTTATAGAAATTGATTTTTTAATCTCATCAAATGTTGATTCAGTACCTATTGAAATGACATACAGCTGTTATTTTTTGCTGTGCCACAATTTTTAAAAGTTTGTTGAATGTGGATTTGCCTCAGAATGTCTATATTTTGACCTTTCATCTCCTTTCATTCTAAACTTATTTTAGCTGGTGAATAAATTAACCTGTGTCATTAAATGTCACATGGTAGTCTTAGCAGCGCACTGAATAACTGAATCTTTGATAAGTCCTCGTTGATTTGCTTTGTTGGGTCTCAAAACATTTGATGGATTTGGAAAGTGATAGTTGAACATTTTCTATTTTGACACGACCTTCCCCTAGTCACATTGATACTGGTAGAAAATGCAGAGCACAGTAAAGCATGTGTGCCTTCCACTTTTAACCTTAGGAGACCTAGAAATATATCAGCTTAAGCCAGTCAGATGGACTGACTGCTCATGTTCCCTTTGAAGGCTTGGTGGGTTTCAGTCTTTCAGAATAGGTATTGGTGGGAAAAGATTCAAGGGACAGCTTTGAAAATTGGTCAACTCCCAGCTGTGGAAATCTTAGATTCATATAAAACTGTCAGTAATTAGTAGAAAATATACAGCAAGACTGTATTTTTGGAGTTTTCACCTTTTAGATTATTGGCTTTGTCAGGAAGAAAATGTAGCTTTCTTGTAACTTCACCCAGTCAATGACCCACTGTGGGAAGACTCTCCCTGGTCTTCAGAAAAGTCGTGACAGCCTACAAGCATTCAGGTCACCGAGATGTTGCTCTAAGAAGTAGCAGACTATGACGGTTACACTGGGTCGTGAGTGAAATATGCTGTCAGAAAACAAATAGCAACATCTATGTTTGAAAAATCACCTTTCTTGACAGTTTTATTTTTCTAAGGATAATACTATCTAATGACACTATATCGTTTGCTCAGCAGCTGCTGGGGACTTAGACTTTGCTTTGTGTTCAGCTACAAATGAGATCAGTGTTATAACAAAAATTATAACTTTGTTTTATGAGGACAAACACCCAAAGGTCACTTTTCATTCTCCTGAAGAAGGGAGAAATCATGTTAGGGTCTGTCCAGAGAGCCTGTGAGAGAGAGAGGGACCTACAGGCAATCTTGTTAACCTGCTCCAGCCCCAGGATGCATTTCACAAAACAGAAATCAAGCATTTCCTAATTCTCTTGTGTGATCTTGGGCAGCCTTTCCCTGTGCGCTTTTGTGAAATCTTAGCTAGAGGGGTTTTATTAAAGACCACAGAATTATTGTTTTGAGACAATTTGAATCCTCTTTTTAAATATGGGCTAAACCATAAACTATATTAAAATTCTTTCTGGTCCACCAACCTGTGTGTGTTTAAATGATTGCAAACCCCAAGTTTATTGTTTAAGCCACTTAATCTTCATTGGCTGTTGGTGTCAACTTATTCTTTGTACAAACTCCCACCTTGTATGTAGCCTACAAACTTCTAAGAACTTCCACCTTAGTTCCATGAAGTGAGATGTCCTAATTCTACCTAGAAAGTTCTGATTCCAGTTACGGTTTCCTGATGGCTCATCGCTGGCTTCCCTGTTTGTGTCCTTGGCAGAGTGCAATGGAGGGGAGGCAAGGAGATAGTATGCTCATTTAAATCACAATATTTGGCTCTGGGAACCTTCAACTCAGGTTTCTTTTATCTCCTTCCGTGGCTGTTTTCTTTTCAAGTACCTATGTGCTACTCAGTAATTTCCTGAATTACTCCTCAGGAAAAAAAAATGACCACCTCGAATGACCATGCTTCAGTAGTTCTGAGTCTGGCTCTGAACTTCTCCTTGGAAAACCAATGTCATTCCCTTGGCATCTGTGGAAGCATTTCTGCTCAGCTTCTGCTCCGGAACCTCATCTTCAGGAGCCCCATAAGCACTTTTCCCCCAGTAGGCGTTCAAAGCTTCTAGTAAGTCACTGAGGAGGACCTGTATTCTGAGCAAGAATAGTTTCAGGTTTTAAATTTTTTTAAACTAGGAGACCAAAGAGCAAGAAAGCATGCAGGTTTCTAAATGTGTAGCCACGGAAGATATGTAATGTTGTAGAGATTGACAGTTTCATATTGGAACATAAAATTGTTAAAAATTATATATTTGAGAAAACGGTGGTTATTTAGTTTAATTTTCTTCAAGTGAATCATTAAGAGTTGTCTTAAAAACTGCTAGCACAGATTCATTCACTCAGGGAAGACTATATCTAACGATTGCTCCTGGGGTTGAACACCGTACATTCGTGTTAATTCCTGCTAATTCCTGCTAATTGTCAAAGAAGAATAGAGTGACTTCTTATCAGCAATTTGCATTTGTGTAGGGCCCTGGTCTGTTGCTGCTGTCTACTCTGCTGATAAAGAAAACACCACTTAAAACCAGCAGGGAAGTAAGCCATCCTTTCCAGCGAGTTGTTTTGTTTTGTTTTTTTTTAAGCCTTCCCTAAGCAGAAAAAGCCTGGCATTCTACAGGAAATATTGTGTGGTTCCTTGGGAAAATATTTAGCAATAAAACAGAGAACACTTCATTAACTCCTCAAATTTTTATTTCATCTATCTTTAAAGTGTGCAGAGGTGTATGATTTCCACAGTGTAAAAATATTTTGTGGATGTCGCATTTAAAAAATATTTTAAGAGCTTTTAAACTGTTAAAATGACACACAGTGTTATAAGTAACTTAATTCATGTAACTGGGTAGTTTGGTGAGGAATATTAAGGAATTGTGTGGGCTTCGAAAGTTGAAAATAATACACATTTAGGATGGTTTTTTCTTATAACACACATTCTTCTTCAATTTATTTTATAGACAATTTTAGTGGTTATAAATTATCAACAAGCAATTGTGATAAAGTTAAAATAGAGCAGATTATGGATACTTACTTACTGTTGTATAACCATTCAGTGGTTAACCTTCTAAATTAGATGATCTCTCTTCATACTTATAGAATAATAACTTACTAAGAAACAACATTTGAGGCTTGATTATGTACAATTCCAGAGCCTGCACAGAAATGCTTTTGCTTCTCTTTGTTCCATATTTACACCATTAGTAATAGTAACAGCATTATACATCTGTGTGCAGTGTTGATAAAGTATTTTATCACACTTCACAACAACCCTGTGATAGCTCATTCTTACAGCTGAAATCACCGAGGCCGGTTAGTGGGACAGAAGTCACACAAGAAATACTTGCTAATACAGCGCCTTGGCCCTGATTCTCCTCGGCTAACTCTGAGGTTCATTTCACTACATTTTATCTATAAAGGTCTCCTTTTAGAAAGAATTGTTCACAGTCTTACAGTTTTTCACCCCAATAATTCTAGTTGTTATTATGCCTTGCATAGGCAATTACTAAAGGATTGTGGAAGGCGGGGTGGAGGGAGCAGGAAGGAAGGAAAGCAGGCAGGCTGGAAAGAAAGAAGGGGCCCCTTCTGTGTGGTGAGGAATTTTAGGGGTCCAGAAATGGTGATCTTAGTCTCCAGAGCCTTAGTCCTGACCTAAATTGCCAAGAGAGACTAAGTCAAGAATGAAACACCCCGAAGTACATTCTCTGATAACAAGTAATTGCTGTATTTACACTTTCTTCCTTATAACCTATAAACATATAAGTGGCAAACATAAGAGGAACGAAATCATATTTTGCAGTGTTCCTAATTGCTGTTCATTTAGCTCTTACTAGAAGGTGACAGACTCCCAGATTAGGACAAACTAGTCACAAAGTGAGGGAGGCAGGCTTTGTTAAGTACAGGAAGATGAGTGAGATCTACTCCATCTACTTCCAAGAACAGCTATGAGGGTCATCTTTTATATACTGAGGCACATTCTGTCTGCAAAACCCTTTAGCTTCACCTCTAATAAACTCCTCCTAGAGCTCCCAGGAAGAGTGGTGCTTCTGCAGTTAGGTTTAAGAAGCTTTGTCCGTTTCATGAATTTCTGGCAGAATTACCACATGCACGGCGACTTCACAATACAGGGTGTGTAAGCCAAAGAGGAAAGATATCACGGCAAAACCAATAGGCCTGTTCAGGATTAAGTGTGTATTGCGGTCAGCTAAGAAGAATAAAAGAAACCTGGCACAGATCTGACGGGTGCACATTCACCGTCCCCATCCAGGTTCTTCTGACAACTACGGCTGATTTCTGTGTTTGTTGGTTGAGAACAACTGTACCCAGTCAGTCACCCTTTACACCACAAGGGAGTTTGTTGCTGCTTTACTATTCTGTGATCATTTTTTTGTTCTCACTCCTGCTAACAGATAAAAGGACCAAGCACAATAGTCCATGACCATAGGAGATTGTTCCTGTTTCATTGTGTCCAAGAATTATTTTACCATCAAAGAGCCCATTTCTAGTTTCAAGTGATGACCTCAGAATTGTTCAAATGAGTGTGTCATAACTTGGAGCTGCAGGATAATTATTTTAGGGGGAAATATTTTTAAAGAACTAAAAACCAGGAATTACTTCTAGTTTTAACACATTTATTAATCTTGCTTATGTGATAACACAAGATCCGAAAATCCAAGGAATAGGTATGATGCATTTGTCTCTTGCTTATATTACTGCTAATCCTTATTGTTAGCTTACAGTTTATATGGAGTGGCTGCTTTGGGGAGGATGTTGGTTTTGTTATATTAAGCAAAAGCCTTGGGATTTGTTCTGAAAGAGCCTGATGCAGTGTTGGCTGTGCAGCTTGGGTGAGGGGTGATCCTCAGCAGCCTGTCAGGGACTCAGAGACCACTGGGGTGCGCTTGGGGCTCCTAGCTCCTCTGCAGGGACCTGAGTGGTGACAGCACGCCACAGGTGGTCCATTCTGCACTGTCACCTGGGGCGGCAAGGATACCCTGCCCAATTTGTCATCCCACAGAACCCTGTCAGCAGTCGCAAGTCTTAAGCACAAAAACTTTAACACTGAAGGCAAACTCCCTCCTAATATGTTTTAAAAGCAATTGTCATGGACGAAAATACTAACAGCCAGAACCAAAGTTAACAGTTTTGTGACGTATAGAAATGGCATCTTAACTGTTATGTTATATGATATATGGAAATGTTGTCTATAATTTTACAGACGAAATGTTGCTAATTACACTCCCCTCTTCCTGCTAGAGGTGGTAAAATACAGCCAATAATGGGGGTAATATCACCTCTCTCCACACTCTCCCTGGTGCCTTTTGTTTGGTTTCTAGAACAGTGAAGGATACCTTGAAATGCATCTTGAAAAGGACTTTTTGTTACAGTAATAATAAAAATGAGCCATTTATTTTCTTAATTTTAATTTTTATTATTTATTGGGGTGACATTGGTTGATAAAAATTATAGATTTCGGGTGTACAATTCTATCATACATCATCTGTGTATTATCTTGTGTGTTCACCACCTCAAGTCAAGTTGAATGATTTCTTAATTATCCACACTAATAACTCAAGAATAGTATGCATCTTTGAAATCCCCCAATTTCCATGATCGAGCTTTTATTTGATTAGTGAATACTGGCCCTATTTGCCCAGTAATAATACCTGCTCTTATTCACTGAGTGCCAGTTTTGTGCCAATTCTTTTGTATAGATTATTTCTAATCTCTACAAAGACCCTGTAAGTGTGCTATTATCCTAAATGGGAAAATTGAGCACCTGGGTGGGTTAAGTGACTTGCTCAAAGACACAAAGCTAGTAGGAGGCGGGATATGAGCCAGATCTATCTCCACAGCGCAAGTCATTTTGACCGTCCTTTGCTGTTACTCCTGAAAGCCATGCTGAGAACAGTGAAATGGTCCAAAAACATGCCTGATTGGAAGAGGCAAGAAAGGTCTTGAGTGATTCAGAAACTGAATAATTAGATGTTGAGTGTTTCTATCGAGTAAAAATCAAGCAGAGTTAGAGGAGAAATTGGGTTAAAAGTCAAAAGAAAATGTGGACTAGTGAAGGGAATGCACAAGAAAGGCAAAAGAAAATGGGAAAATAATACATGAACGGTTCAAGAAAATGGGCATCTGAATATCATATACAAATACAAAATGGGCATCTGAATATCATATGTAAATACAAAATAAAAATAAGGAAGACAAGGATTAAAAATCATAAGGAATGATCAGTAGACAAGAAAAAAGAACTTGTCTAGAGATGGATATTTTTTTCTAAAAGAGTAGTGCCCATTGGCTTGACATCTGGTTTTGTGTTTTGCCCTGATAATGTAAGTGATGAACATAATGTGAATTAAGCTACTTTTGGCTGAAACTGAGCATCACCTATGATGTTCCCAGTGATAAGAGCAGAAGTTCTGATAGGAAATGCCCTTAGAGCCTCAGGACTGAGAGCTTGGGCTTCATTCAGTCGCTGCACCTCCTGGTGGAGGCTTCATTTTCAGATAACTATGGAGTTGGATGAGTGAGTATCATGCTTATTACATGAAGGAAGCTTTCTTCCTGTTAGGAACCAAAACTAAGATTAATTTCTACTCTTGATTCACAATGAATATCACAATACCCACCCATTTTGTCATTTTCAGCAATATTAGACTGTCTTTCCATTTTCTCAAAAGTACAATGGCAATTGGATATTTCAAAAATGTTCTTCTGAGTAAAATTTAGAATATAATGGACATTTTGGAAAGAATGGCCCCTGAGTTATATGATAACATATATATTCAGTTAATATATAATTTTTCATTAGGTACAAATGAGCCATCTTGTATTTCTTGCAATATATTATGTCTAAAAAATACGGTCAATATACATAGAAGACATACTTTCCAAAATAAATAATTTTATCAATTAGTTGCTATTAAACATTGATATCTAAAGTGAGTTACACCGACATGACTTTATATCATTATCATCGAGCCTTCCTAGAAAATGTGTTTTACTTAATGACAATAGATCTTCTCTTTTTCTCCTTCCACGGAAGATAAAATACTGGTTATAAAAAATGTTGAACCGATATTCCTATTATCGTAATTCAATTAATTGTACTTACCTTTTTATAATTTTATTCTGCTTAATTACACCCAGAAATAACTTTGTTGCTGTTGTTTAGCCTGAAAGTTTAGTGGAGACTGTCATACCTTCTGTGAACTATCTCTCCTAAGAGAATTGAAGATCAACGTCTGCGCAGAAGCAGAAAGATCTAAACCTTTGCCCTTCTTTATCTCCCATCCAGCTACATCGACATCTACAACTGGGACAAGTCATCTTGTAAAATGTGCAGAGAAGGAGAAAACGTTCTGTGTGAATGGAGGCGAGTGCTTCATGGTGAAGGACCTTTCAAACCCCTCAAGATACTTGTGCAAGTAAGAACAGAAACCCTCTGTGTGGCTCATGTCCATAACTGCTTCTTTCAGATGATTCCGTGTCTCATGATGTGGTGTTGCTTTCTTTTCCAATTTCATTGCATCCTGTTGAATAACGCTTTTTATTTGTAGAGTGTTTTTCCATTTGCAAAAAGTTCACACCATGTGTCATCTCGGTTATATTCAGAATTGGGTTTGGTTTTTTTTTGCTTTTTATAATTCTGTTCCTTTTTCGCATTTGTATTTATAAAGTTGCTTTGCTTGTGGTTTTGATCATTGTTATCTAGAAGAGATGTGCAAATAGCATGGAGAGAGGTCTCTATTGATTTCTACTTCTCCACCCAATGTGTGGATAAAGCTCTAAGATAACGTTCCTTTTCACCCCAGTGATCACCTGCAAAACAAATGGGCTAAGAGATAGAAAAGTACAGAAGGTTCTTTACAGACAGCATGGTTGCACTTGACATTAACTTGTTGTTTCATAACTATTTTTTAAAATGAAGTTTAGGTTGATCTCGCAGATTATCAAAAAAGCAAATGGCAGGTGTTTGGAAATGGGTTTAGTGGGTGCGGCATCATTGTGTATAGAAGGCAGAACATCCTCTTATGCACTGCCATTGTTTGTAGATATATTTAGAATGGCACTCTGTCCTATGACCTGAAGGGGTTGATACACCATTCATAAGTATCACACTTATTCTTTCTCAACAGGCAGAATAATATTATCTGTACATTAAATAATTGAACCCTGTAGTTGAAATTAGTAGGTCTCATTAAAAAGCATGTGTTTACTGTCTCATGGATTTTAATTCTACTCTTGATATTTAGGCTGTTTGTGGTATGGGGACTCATATAATTTGATGTGGTAAAAGTTATTTAATGTCTCACTTAAATGATTAAAAATACACATTTATTTTGCAGTCTACCGAGAGCTGTGTCCCACTGTTCTAGAGTAGCACTGCTTGTCCTACATGAGAAAAAATCATGCCATCCTAAAAATCGTCGTCTGCTTTAGAATATTAGCTTGTGACTCAAATGTTGACAAAGAAGGGCAAGTTTGTTAGAGAGCTAATAAAGCAATAAGCAAAATGAAAAAAAGTACAGGAACTAAGAAAGCCATTTCCATTTTGCATCATGTAAATGGTATACAAATATTTCTGTGTCAGTTCCCAAGAAAACAACCAAACCTTAATTGTTTGTGAGTAATAAAGTACACCTTAAAAGACACTTCTAAAAACCATAACACACAAACAAAATGCCATTTTGTAAGAAATGTTTCGCTGCCCCCTGTGTTCAAGACAGGGCCACCTGTAGAGTACTCAGGGACTTCATGAACATGTATCTCCCAAAACTGCTTGTGGCTTCAAAAGCTTTTCTTTTAAAAGAGGAGAAGCAATCCCAAGAGAAGACAAGGATTGGTGGTGGTGTAGCTGATTTTGTCAATCAGACAACACATAAAAGTCAACATAGTCTGTTGGAGTGAATAAAAACCTAGGAATCACAAGAGCGCTTCAATTACTACACATCTCTTTGGTAGAGGGAGGGGAATAATTATAAGCCACAATAAAATTAATAGATAAAAGTGTTTTAAAAAATGTAAAGCAAAATAAAAATGAAAGGGTATGTAGAAGCAAATTATTTCTTTCAGGTTTAAATCATTCCACATGGCTATCAATATTTATTGTTTTAATATCAATCTTGGAGACTCACTTTTTGACCACCTGTGTATTCAAATCTGTATACTTAAAGCAAAGAATTAAAATTGGTCACTTTTATTCTTTGGTTCTGATAATTTGTTGTCACTACAACACATACATGGCATCCCTATATTTATCATGGTGAAGCAACATGAACCAATTTTTATAGTTTTCTGCAAGGTTTTCTCAGATCAAAATAGAACGTACCAGAAGCTGAGACTTATAATCTATAAAATATGAGTTTCATTTATTATTTGGGGAAATCTTGTTATTTTGTCCTAATCTGAGGCATACAGTCCAATTATATTTTAATAAATCTCTTTGAAAAACATGGAAATTATGGTTCCTTATAAATTCTTCTCCTTTTTAAACAAAGTCCCCATACTATCTCTGTCTCATATTTTTACTTCTCTAGAAAAACATCTGAGACCACTATATTTTAATTATAATAATGAAACATGATCATTTTTCATCATAGCCTTCACAAAGATTTACAAGCTGAGCGAGTACATATGATAGTTTCCAAATACCTCTAAGGAACCAGCACAGCC
Organism: Artibeus jamaicensis; assembly: GCF_021234435.1. Taxonomy (NCBI): domain Eukaryota; kingdom Metazoa; phylum Chordata; class Mammalia; order Chiroptera; family Phyllostomidae; genus Artibeus; species Artibeus jamaicensis. Next base: position 12,297,240 of record NW_026522056.1, on the reverse strand, counting down.
ATTTTCCACATATTAATTTCAGCCCTTCTGCAGGCCTCCTACATCCTACACAAAACATGCAATCACAGAAGTGTTGTTCATTTGTTCCATCTTGGTATTGTGCCAACAACTGCGATTTTTTTTCACCCACACAGCTTTTCATTAAATTTGAAGCCCAATCCAGAGAAAAGAATAGTTGCTATAGTTTTTAAAATCTTATCGTTAAATGTTTGTTATTTCTCTAATGACTACTAAAGCAGCAAACTGTAAAGGAATGCTCTGTACTGTCCCCAAGGTCATGGTCTAGTGGGTTCCGTTGCCTTCTAGTTCTTTTGGGCATCTTTTATTTTTGTTTTTTGTACTTAGGATCTTTCAGAAAAGTGTTAAGGCTCATTAAGCTTATTATTGGATCTTATTGGGGAAAAACTTTGATATTTATGATTTTGATAAGCACCCCCCAGATCAAATTTTTAGACCATGTGTTTATTGATGCATCAAAGCAAGCCAGTACCTTAGAGAAAGAATTGGAATATTTTTAACGCCCAAAATATGTCAGACCTTTTTTTGTGAAATAAAAGTGTGCTTAAAAAAATAATTCCTGTATTAAAAGCATTTGTAGCATTCAAAATAATCACAACTCAGAATTGGAACAAAGGCACATCTGAGGATCATGTATTGTTCACTAGACCACTTGAATAGAAGCAGAAAACATGAAAATGTTGCTTTGGCTCCTCACGGCCCTGCACTCGAAGCCAGTTCATAGTTTCCATATGGTCCATCTGTCTAGAGCAAAACATTGCTGAAGCATGAGTTACATCATTCAAAATCAGCTTTATTCCTAACTGAAGACATGACTCAGAGACACCACAAGCATGCACGTTTCCAAGTAGTCTCTTTGGTCGCCTAATCCACGCTGTTCTCATGGGATTTGAAGCTGAAGACGTGACAACAAATCTCTTTTGTCTCTCCATTTAGCACAGGGCGCCCCCAGTGGGTCAACCATGAAACAGTCAAACACTTCTCTAAGGAGAGGTTTACCGGTTATGTGGACTTCCCCCTGGGGACCGAGTGGGAATTTCCGTGGTAGTTACCATCTCTTATATTTCTCTTCCCTCTCTTCTAATTAAACATTTATCCTGAGGAAAAGCATAGTTATTATTCCAGATTACATAAAGATGAGAAAAGAAACATTTCCTCTTTTACCCTCTATGCCCTGTGTAGTCGTCACAGGGCTGAAAGGAATGAGTCAGCAGGAGCGTGACACTGTCCAAATGTCCCTCTGCTTTCCCCCTCATTCTTGTGTGTCTGTTCTTCTGGACAGTTTTAGTGGAATATGTTTATGTGATTTTTAAAATCCAACAATGATTTTATACCAGACTGTATTTATAAATCCATCATGTTGTCCCATGGACAGACGTGGATGTCCCATGAGGGTATTAGAGTTTTTACCACCAATTTTGGTGAATGGTCATGAGCCCTTTTGCATCAACTCTCTCTGGACCGTATCTTAATTTATAACATACAGTTAATATGTTCTCCAAATTCCTTTCCAAGAAGTTAGTGAAATTAAATGAATTCATTTCTGCTAAAGTACTTCTAACTCTGGCAAAGCAAGGTTTTTTTCCTTATAATAAAAAATAAATGGTGGTATTACGTACTCTCTGTAGACATTGGAAAAATACATACACCTGTCTTAACAGACGGTGTTATCATGTTTAATCCCTTGAATTCTCATCTTTCTTAACACCAGCAGCTCTTATTTGGCTTGGTGGGGCCACCAGCTAGCTTTATAACTTTGTGTTTGTTTGACAGATCACTTAATAGGTCTGATCATTATATACCTTATACGCAAAAAAAAACAAAAAATAAATCTTGGGAAGATGCAAGGTGCCTTCAAGCATGAGCTTACAATTTTTATAATTCATATGAAACTATGTAGTGTATATAAGGACCTATATTGTATTCTTATTGGAGACAGTTATGAAAAATGTATAGCTATACATTAGATCACAACAAACATTATAATAAATTAAACACAGTAAACGAAATGCTAATTAACATGTGTTTATGGAACAGCTACGTCTTTGCCAGGCATTTTTGAAAACACAGAGAAAATGTAATACATGGTGTCTGTCCCTGGAAACCTCGTCTGTTTAGGAAAATTAAGTAGTTAAAAGAGTGAATTAATTAGAGTGACTATATTCCAAATGGTGCAACAGCGATTACTATGGTAATGAGAATTTAAAGAAGGAGAAGAGGGGACTACGTCGTAGAAGACTTTATAAACAGTTGCACAGCCGTTTTCCTATAGCAGACAGGCATTGATGTGGCAGCAACCATTTCTGTGAGACACAGTGACATGCGTATCTAAACCAGCAGCTCCATCCTGGGAAGTAAACAAACAAAAAACTAAGTTAGACACTGAGTTTATAAGCTCTGGAGGCCAGGTGGAGGACCTTGGACATTGTGATAGTGCAATAGGGAGTTATAGGAACTTCTGGGGCAGGAGGGGGACACCAAAAACATAGCAGATACTTAGGGAAGAGAGATTTCTGTACAGGCTAGAGAAATTTGGGGACTAAGTAAGATGGAAAGTCAAAGCCACTAGCTAAAATTCAAGTTTTTGACATAATACACAGAATATTGATGTGATGATAATATGTATAACACTTATTGGCAGCTAGATTAACAAAATGAAAAGGAGCATGATGATTCAAGTTCATAGTTGTGCCCCACAGCTGCATCATCTTGGCTACAGGAAGAGAAATTTGGAATAGATAAAAGGCGATATATCGAATTAGAACTTAGGGGCCGTAAAAGCAGAACACTAATTGTACTCCAGCCCTGAAAGAGGACATTCAGCAGAATAAGTATGATACTCACTTAGCACCCTTCTCTGATTTTAAATATTGTAATGTTTAACCAACACAGAAGCATTTGTGAGAGAGAGAGAGAGTGAGTGGGACTTGTGGCTTAGGTCAAGACCATCAGCTCTTCAGGGGACCATGTCCTCCATCCCTTTTGTGAGCCTCATGCAGCTAGAATCCTGATGTGTGCTTCTAGGTATCTATTAACTCATTTTGACTCTCTGTCACTAATTGACTGGAGGGAATCCTTTTGGTTTTTATAGGAACCGATTAAGGTGCAGTTTTGCCTAAAATCAGGAGCACTGACTAAGTAGTCTTCATAGCTTTGCTTTCTTTGTTCTAATATCAGCCACAGAGTCACTGAATTTACTGAGCTCCTTCTCTGACGCAGCCTCCGTACTGGCTTCTGCTCCCATGGAGCCTCCAGGCTATTGCGAATAACAAATGTAGTTCAAGTAATTAATTTAATTATGGTTATAGGTGTGCCAAATACTGTGAGGGTACTTAGGGAGCAAAAAGAATGTGTAAAGAGGGACCTCAACTAGTCACAGATAGACTGAAAAAAATAGTGTCTGCAACCCTCACTTTGAAAGGCATGCAGTCTATTTAAAGATAAAACATAATTTTTAACATTTTGTATTGAATGATATAAGTAAAATGCGAATATTTAGGTGTATCATCAAAAACCGTGGCTGGGGGAGTAGTCCAAACTGTCAAGTTCTGAACTTACAGAATGTTGTTCGATGAGACAGGGAAGGGCATTCTCCTGAGAGGAAGACCCATCCGCCAGTCAGCAGTCGATGCGTCATTGTGTCACACACGCTGCAGAGATGTATGGGATGTGGACTGACCTCACATCCAGCTGAATTGCTTGACCCCCTCACTCACAGATGCATCATGTAGAATAAACAGCGGCAGGGTCTTAGTGTGCGGAGGTGCATTTCAGAGCAAGCTGTGCAAACACAGCTTTGGGAAAGGCACCGAAGCTGAAACAGGAGCGGGTTAGTTCACAAATACAGCCATCCTCATTATGGGGCATCCTCATTCAGTGTCTGTGTCTTAGACACCGAGCCAGGACAGCTGAGATGTTCTCCCCGTCAGTTTTTGCCACTGTGTACATCCCGTTATCTCACAGATTAGGAATCAGTCTCCCAATCATAATTTAAAAAGAAAAGGGATGATACATATTAGCTGAATAGTGATAGGGAGGTATAGAACTGGACCTGAAGGAAATGTCATTGGAACATTTTATAGTTAATATTTTCTTTAATGATGTTGAAGAAGGCGTTCCCTGAGGAAATAAATGTCTTCTGCAGATGTCATAAAAATCACTAAAACACAAATTAGAAAAGCATATCCAAACCTCTAGAAATTTCACTTAAAAAAGTAGATAACAGAATGCGGGTCATCTTGGAAAAATGCAGGCTAATAGTAACAGTACCTTTGGGAAAGAATAATCTACAACCCAGGTACCCAGCCAGCGAGTAGGTGAGGTCTCACCAGAATGCGGAACAGGCAAAGGGGCGAGGCAAGTCCGTGTTGGCAGCGTAACCCTGCAGCCAAACAGACCAGAGCTCTGTGAGCTCACAGGCACAGCCTGAACGTCTAGCGCCCAAACCCACCGATATTCCTCAGTAGCTATTTATCGGCATTTCTGTTATTGGATATTTATAAATAGAGACTCCAAAGAAATTATTTCAGATGTTTTACAATATGAAGGTAATGCCAAAACTAATACTGGGGTTGAGGAAATGTCCAATAAGGACATTTCTCTTTCAGACAAGGTGTTTAAAACTGTTGAAGTATTTTTTTCTGTAGTGTGATGACCAGAGAGAGGAAATATCAGAGGTGAACCTTGTTTCCCTTCTCCTGCCTCATCAAGGGAAGAACCTGATTAAAATTAATAAAACTAAAAAACAAAGAAGAGAAAAAATATCAAGAGATGGCTTATAACTTGACCATACACTTATAAAACTATGAATCATTCATAATGGTCCATAAAATTAGCAAACCTTAAATAACCAGAAATTGTTTGGGGAGGTATGCAACTATCTTTGAATATATTTAGGATCCCCACCAAAAATATGGGAAATAATTTATTCAATTAGAATATAAAAAATACATTGAGCACTAAACTGATGTTCAAAATACATGACTTTATGGTCACTTACATAGCCAACATATCAGGGTATTCACAGTGTATTAGGTTCCTGTAAAGGACAGTTTTTGTTTTCCTGATGCTGGGTAGAAGTCTTGGTTACTAGGTTTTATTGCTTTATTGAATGCTAAGTAAACTGGTTTTCAGTGACAGGATTTAAATTTGAGATAATAGACTTGCAGTTAAAGAGTTACGGTCTTTTCAAGTTCAAACACCATGTTAAAGATTTCTATTTAAGGGAGACAGTCTGTGAAGAGGGTGCTGGAGTTCCTATAAAAAAAGTTATTTAGGAGTCTACAGAGGAGAACTGTCGTAAACTATACAAATAAGAGCCACAAGTTCAGTGTGGACCTGTAGTTGGCAAATGGATGGACTATACAGAAGTCTCTTTGATGCAGTTCTTTATTGGACACTGCAGTCCTAGTCTATCTTAGGCTCGGTTTCAGAGACATTTTATTAGAGACCTTTATGAGTTGGGCACTGTACTAAACATTAGAGATACAAAATGATCAAAATGTCACTGTCCTCACAAAAAGATAATCACAACACAGGTAAATAAGGGGCATCAAAGAGATCGAGACAGGAAGTGAGGAGACAGGAAGGTGCAGGTCAGGGTTAGTTGGAAAAAGTACTACCCAAGTTCAGACAAACTGTCTGTGAACTGTCATCCCATTGAGAACAAATATAGAACAAAGGATGTTTATCACATTATGAGCGGATACTAAAATTTAAAAATTATTTCCATCTTCTAATCTAATCAGTGGAACAAATGGTATATGTGTTTTTGAAGCTACAGCAGGGGCTTGGTGGTTATTCAGCCAGGTTCTTCTAAGAAATAAAATTCTTGGAATTTGCTCAGATTCATGCCAAAGCATATTGTTCATTGTTCGAAATCAGATTAAATTTACCATACTCTTATCTCCAAGCAAAGTGATAGATGGGATGCTTAACGTATAATGCTAATGTAGACATAAGTCAGAGGCCAGGCAGTCTCCCTGTTCTCTTAGAAGGAATTCCATGGAGTTTAATCAGGGCTTGTATAGCAGATGAGTTTGCACTTGCCAGTGCTTTTTCTACACAATCAATGGAGTCTGCGGTCAGCTTGTGCGGAAACTGTCTCAGTTTCCACTTCCTGTCCATTTGACTTGGCAACAATGCCAGACGTCCACAGAAGTTGAGTGATGACCATTGTTGCTGAACACTTGAATTGTTGGGGGATAGGGTTTACAAATTTGTTTTACCTCCATGTTTGTCTTAGAAAGTCATTCTATCAAAAACATTTTTTAGAAGATCTTGAGCCCTTCCTGACTGGTAATGCCTCCAGAAGAATGTAGGGATTTTTCACACAGTGATTCCATGTGTTAGGATGAGCTTCAATTCCCAGAACCTTTGTGGTAAAAGAAACCTTTGATAATCACTTAGTTAAATCCCTTAATATTTTAAAAATTTATTTATTTGTGTTTTTTATTGAATTTATTGGGGTGATACTAGTTAATAAAATTACGTAGGTTTCAGGTGTACAATTCAGTAACACATCATCTGTACACTGTATTGTGTGTTCACCACCCCAAGTCATGTCTCTTCCACCACCCTTTATCCCCCCTTTACCTTCTCCTGCCATTGCCTACCCCTATTTCCCTCTGGTAGTGGCCATACTGTTGTCTGTCAATGAGGTTTTTTTTAACCCTTTAATCTTATCATTGAGAAAATCCAAGGCCCAGGGAAGCCCAGTGGGCCACTCACATCCAAGCAAGACCCTGCAGTGCCAGGATAGGGGGCCTTCATCTTCCAAGGTCAGGACCCCTGACACTTTACACTGTAATGTACATACAGATATCTTGGGATATCTTGTTAAAATGAAGATTCTTATTCAATAGTTCTGGACTGGACTACTGTAGTTCAGTAGTTCAAAGTCCTGGAGCCCAGGATTCTGCAGTTCTACTAACAAAAACCCAGAAGAGGCTGGTGCTCTTGATCCATGGACCACACTTTGGAAAACAACAAGGCTGCACACTAAGAAAATGTATCTGAGTGAAGATCAGCATTTGTGGAAAGAAAGCGCTGGTTTAGACGTAGCTGAAAATTCCAAAACAAATTGGCATACCGAAAGATTAGTGTTACTGCACCAGCTACTCCTTATCATCTTATGATAGCGATACGCCAAACCACCATAATGCTAGTTTCCTAACATCATTTTGGAATTTCATACTAATCAGAAAATTGGACAAGATTTTTCATCCCCTTCATCTAGTTGTTCTGTGCCCTCTGATCTCAAAACTGTTATTTAAGATGCAGAAATGACAGTGTTCTTTTTTTTTAAAGATTTTATGTATTTATTTTTAGACAGAGGGGAAGGGAGAGAGAGAGGGGGAGAAACATCAGTGTGTGGTTGCCTCTTATGCACCCCCTACTGGGGACCTAGCCCACAACCCAGGCATGTGCCCTGACTTGGGAACCAACTGGCGACCCTTTGGTTTGCAGCCCGGCACTAGTTCCGCTGAGCCACACCAGCCGGGCCACTGACAATTTTCTAATAAAATGTATATTACTTCTCTTAATTTGTTAATTTCATGATTCTTAAATAATGCAGTCCTGCATATACTCAAATGCTTCGCTCTCTCTCCCCACCCACACACAGACACATAGACCCACAGCATTTACATATCTTATACCATATTCTTTGCACGAAAACATGGAGTATTGTGTGATCAGTATGAGGATTTTATTTTATTTTTTCAAGGAGGCAAACAGGTAAGATAAAATAATCTTTATGGAATATATCTTTAATTCTGAAATTATCTGGTTAACTATAGGGTATGTCTATATGGATTTATAATCCTGGTTCAGAAACAAATACATAAATAAGACCCCAAATGCTTCAGAAATTATCATATCAAATAACAAAGAAGTTATACAGAGGGCAAGTTTCCATGTATTTTTCTTATGTATCTGTGAAAATGTTCTTATTGAAGCATGTGAAATGTCATTTTTATGAAAAATGACCCAGCCTCAAAGGTTATAGTTCTTATTTCTGTGTCTCTCCGGGTAGATCTTCCTCTTTTTACTTCAGCAAAAGTATTCTAACCAAAATTAACAAGTTCATTTATATAAAGTGTTTTGAAGAGTTCAAAGGCACTATGTCAATCAATATAAGACGTTTGTTGTTAAGCTAATCGATATTACTGTTAATGATCATTTATACATTAAGTTGAAACAAGTATGCACAGGGCGGAAAATCTGAGGCTGCCCATATTTTATCTTCCAGGACTTTCCTCATGAAATAGGAGAAGTATATGTATTAAGTCATGTGATAACATTTTTTGGCATTGAATTTGGCTTTAAGGGAAAATTTTGTAAACCACCCGTAAAAAAAATAGTTTTATTTACACATCTCTTTGATGCCAAATGATAGTATTTTTTCTTATTTAGTCTGGAGAAGAAAAGGTTATATGTAAATCATGAGCTATGTGCTATCAGAACTATTATTATATTAGGCACTTTGCATGATTCTTATGGTGTAAGTGAACTATTAGTAATAATTATGGCTCTGAGTGTTGAGCGTCTGTAAGTATATTTGCCTCCTAGAATCTTAAGATGGTTCCACTTATTAGAGAATGATATGTGGGTAAAATGAATCCAATTTGAAGTGCTTTAGTTACTGGAAAAGCAACACAAAAAGAGTGGTTAGTTGTAAAAGACTTCCACATTTAGGCACAATAGCCCCACTATATAACCTTGGAAACAGTAGTAGATCAATTGTAGAATTTTTAGAATTTTGATACATTCATGTGAGTGAGTGAGTAAAATGTGAGTTTTATACAATTTCCAAATACTTTTACCTTAAAAGCAAAATGAAATCATGTACTACTGTAGAAGTTTTAATGTCCTAAGTGTTAAATGTATTTGTCTTTGATTTGGGATAATTGAATGAAGTGAAATTGTTCTAATAAAAAATATGCTTCTTTCTGTCTTTCTACATTAAAAGTGAGACCTGATTTGTCATATCTTTAAAAAACAGGGAATGTGATTTTTCTTGTCAGTAATCATTAAGGTGTGAATATTTCACTTCTAGTGCAGTTTGATGATTGAACTTATAAAAAATACCTAGGAAATAAGTACCAAATTGAGTGTCTATGAAAGTAAAACTCAGAATGATTTAAATAATGGAAGATTATGGATAGAACCATGCAAGCTCTTTCTCAAACCAGTGTTTTTATTAAAATGACTTCAGTTGACATACAGTATTACATTAATTTCAGGTATAAAAACAGTGATTAGATGTTGATCTGCCTTACAGTGTGATCACTCCATTAACATAGGAAGAGCCAATGATCAGTGGCAAATCAGGAAATGCCCAAGGGAAAATGACTTAGCTACCTACCCCTATGCAACTTTTCAACCTCATTCAGTTAACTAATGAAGACTGAAGCAAATAACCACAACCAAACTGCATACCCCACAGTTTTCGTGGGACATGGTTTTCTAAATGTTTTTTTCTTTTCTTTGTGTTGTTCAGTCACCAGGTCACTTGTAGGAATCTCCATATTCCATAGGAGGAAAATTGCCAGTCTGAAAGTTCAATGTCTTTAGCGTTCTATTGCTTATGACATTTTTACCCTCTAGGTGCCAACCTGGATTCACTGGAGCGAGATGTACTGAGAATGTGCCAATGAAAGTCCAAAACCAAGAAAGTATGTTAAAATAATCTGAAATTTGCTTTCTCCCCAAACTACAGCAACAATCACTACCGCTTGGTGTTTTTACGGCTCAGTTGTAACTGATTCCTTTTGTTCTAATTATGGTTTGACCACTCGGGGCACAAACCATTCGATCTGACCTTGTTCGCCTGTCTCTTAACATGGGCCCCAAAGGTCGTAAATCTAAATGAATGACCCACCAGGAGGGCTCATGATGCTAGCAGTAATGGCAGGCAGGCCAACCAAAAGAAAAATTTTTTCCCAACACTTTTGTCTAAATTTATCAAATGGAAAACTGAGATGAAGAAAACCTCAGATTTAATTTTAAGTGCCTCCTTCTGAAAGGAAGCAGTCACTTAAAATGCTAGGATCTTTCTGTCCTACAAACCCAAGGACTACCTTTGGTCCAAATTTTTAACCCTTTGTGGGAGATGCCAGAGTCTGAAAGCCATGATGAGGACAAAGACTCAGTTCCTGAGGGCGAACTCACCAAGTTCAGTCAAATGACACTGAAGGAGCTTCTTTCTAGCGTGTATTCACCTCTTCTCTTTTTCTCTGTTTTTTCTACCATTGTTTTTTGTTTCTTCTCTCAGGTGCCCAAATGAGTTTACTGGTGATCGCTGCCAAAACTACGTAATGGCCAGCTTCTACAGTACGTCCACTCCCTTTCTGTCTCTGCCTGCGTAGGAGCATGCTCAGTCGGTGCTGCTTTCTTGTTGCTGCATATCTTCCCTCAGATTTCACCTAGAGCTAGATGTGTTTGAGCAGGGCTAACATTGACTGCCTCTGCCTGTCGCATGAGACCATTAACAAAAGCGATTGTATTACTTCCTCTGTTCGTGACTAGTTGGCTCTGAGAATCTAATAGGTGTGTGAGGCTCCCGATGTTTCTGAAATTGATACTGAATAATGTGATCCAAAATGATAGTCAATATCAAGCAGTGCAATTATAATAAAGGCATTTAAAAGTCTCACTTTTATTGGTAAAAATAAAAGCATTCTACTGAACAGTCCACCTTCTTTATAAAGTGACAACATCCTGAGAAAAGATGTTGCTAAGTTGTAACCAATATGCACTTGAAATGATGGTAAGTTCATTTGGGTTTCAGAATGTATTTATTATGAATAAACATAATAAAAAGAGTTCAGATGTTTTTCTTCATTAACCAGCAGTTTACATTTAGGTATTTTTTTTAAAAAAGCACTGAGTAGGAAAATTAAAAACAAACATTTCACAGCAAGTGAGGTAGCCCAGTTTCTGTTTATGATGCTTAGGAAACAAGTGGTTCAGAACCAGCTTAAACAGTTATTTATTTATGTTAGCATTTCTTTATTGTTAGTTTTCATTATAATTTTAGGAGAAAGTAGGTTTTTTTAATATTTCTTATTTACTTTGAAACTTAACAGTTCGCTGCTAGATATATATATAGAGAGAGATATAGATATAGATATAGATATATAGATATATAGATATATAGATATTAAATGGAGAACTGAGAAATTTCAATGGGTTTCTATGGCTTCAGGAAGTTTTGAACATCACTCCCAAACGACCTAATTCACATTGCATATAATTGCATGGATAACTAAACTGTGTATTTATCCTTCTATTGTGAATTGGGATTATAGCTTTTCATTCTGGAGCTTCCAAAGCACTGTATTTAAAATGGATTCCATAAAACTATCCATTTAGACGAAAGGTAGACTTTTTTTTCTGCAAAGAATCAGGTAGTAGTAAATACGTTAGGGTTTGTAAATGATATCATCACTATCAACTAATTAACTGTCATTGTAGCAAAAATAAAAGCAGCCATAGACAGTGCATAAACTGATGAGCATGGCTGTGTGCTATCAAAACTTGATTTACAAGAGCAGGCTGTGGGCTGGGTTTGTCCACCGCTGATTTAGATGGTCTATTTCTCGCCCTCAATAATCTTACACATAGCTCATTGCCATGTGAGTTTATGGAACACAAGGTACAGTGATAACAGATGGTCATTTGGAGTCCCTAAAAGAAGGGATTTACCGTTAATCATATGCATGCAGAGAATAAGATTCTCTTCCTTGAACACAAGGAATGATTATTCTAGTCATAGAATAATGAACTCCATGGAAAAATAAATTCCATGTGTATTAGGGAGAAATTAGACCCATAATATTTAATAACTTATTTAGTGAAGTGGTACTTATTATATATTTACATAGATGTTTTGGCCATTTGGCCATTTCCTATTGTAAAAAATTGGCAAATTGACATTACTAAATTTTCAAATACAGTCTTCATTTTATTGAAAAATCTTTTTTGATTTTTGTTTAGTTATTGATTGAAAGAAAGAGAAGAAAAAAGGGAGGGAGAGAGAGAGAGAAACACATTGAGAGAGAGTGAGAGAGAAACATGGATTTGTTGTTTTATTTGTTTATTCATTCATTAGGTTCTTCTTGTATGTGCCCTGACCAGGAATCAAACCCACAACCTTGGCTTATTAGAACAATGCTCTAACCAACCGAGCTACCTAGCTGGGGCTGACAAATCCTAAAATAATATGAATTTAGCGAACAGAAGTTTTCTCTATAGTTATAGATTGATTTTTTCAGGTACATAATATGGAAAGTAAAAATAGAAGGGAAATAATAGAATTTTACTTAATATATTAAAGCCATTCCTTTTAGAAATACATTTGTATTTAAAAATATAGATTTATCAAATCCCTGACACCATATCAATAAAATGAAATTATATTTTATAATTTAACCAAAATTCTGAACATTCACATTATACTTAAATTTGATGTTATGTAGTTTCATTGTGCAGTGAAGGTGATTTGGGGCCCTATGTAGAGAAAAATCATTAAAAATTAAGCTATTTCTAAAAGTAATAATGCCATTGGATCTGAGAGTTGTAATCAGAGGAAATATTCTCAACTTCTCTTTTAGACCATTTTTCATAAGATATTATTTTTAAAAAGCCACACTATGTATATTTTTAATAATTTTTTAATTGATTTTAGACACAGAGGAAGGGAAGTGGGGGGAGAATGAGAGAGAGAAGCACCAATCGTTTGCTTCCTGTACATGCCCTGACCCGGGATCGAACCTGCAACCTAAGTATGTTCCCAGACCCAGGATCAAACCCCATGACCTTTCAGTTCACAGGATGACACTTTAACTGAGCCACCAGGTCAAGGCTGAGCCATACGGTGTATTTAATCAGAATGTGACTCCTTAAATAAACTCTTTAGTAAGCTTTCAGTGGCACTTCTGGAAGACATCCAGGAAAGCAGCATTCAGTCTCACCTGGTTTAACAAAGATTGATCAGAGTCACGCTTGTGAAAAATCTGGAATTGTGGCGCATAGGCGCTGCCGCCTTCCCGGAAAAGTGAGAAACTTCCGGTCAGAACCTGCTTTCCGAAGCTGTCCTGCCCAGAGTTAATTTGCTCACCTCCGTGTCTTAAATTCTCAATTTTGATTTCTGCAAAGTCCCCCATAGAAAGGAGGAAAATAAATTTTCACTCTTCCAAGAACTTTATGTTCAAGTAGCAATGAGGGCTGTATAAAGAGTAAAAAAACATTCCCCCAGTGGTAATGTTTAAAATTTAATTGTTAGTGTTCCTAAAGTCTGAAACACATAGCATAAATCTTAAAATTAAAGATTTTCTTCAGCTTTAAGAGAAGTATGTTCCAACTTGCAAAACCACACTTGCAGTTGAAAAATAACATTCTAAAGGAATGTACAATTCTTAACAATGCTTATTAGCATATAAATTACATTTTCAGGATTTGATGCAGCCTTTTTGGTCAGTGTCCTATGAGACATTTTATTGACTTAGAAAAACTGATTTAAAATATCAAAGAAAGGAGCAAGTGTTTATTTTATATGTTTTCTTGGAGATAGCCATGTGCCTTGAAATAAAACATTTGTAATACTTTCTAGGACAATATTGCCAAGGCTAGTCAGCTTCAAATTTGACCTGTTGAAAGAGAATTTCTGCCCTGGTTGGGGTGGCTCAGTGGACTGAGTGCCAGGCTGTGAACCAGAGGGTCACCAGTTCTATTCCCAGTCAGGGCACATGCCTGGGTTGCAGGCCAGGTCCCCGGTAGGGGGCACTTGAGAAGCAACCACACGTTGACGTTTCTCTCTCTCCCTCCCTTCTCCTATGTCTAAAAATAAATAAATAAAATCTTTAAGAAAAGAAACAGAATTCCTACTTGAAAGGATGGTGTTCATCAGTGTGTGGGTGTGTGCGTGTGTGTGTGTGTACAGATGATCCATACTCAATATAGACTTCATGAGAGGGGGACATAAGCACTCAAGGTCTCAACAGTTGGAGGAAAGAAGCACGGGGCAAGTGTGTAATACAGAAACTAACATCACAGGCAGTAATTATAGAATAGTCCAAAGTATAGGATATCTTTAAAAAGGGCAATTTTAGAACTTTTAGGCATATTCTCAGAATGAGTAAACTTAGCAGATATCCTTAAAAGTTAGTTTTGAATGATAAGTTGCTACTGCCTAAATTGTTTTGGCTTCTAAATGCTTTAAAAATCTGTGGAAGTTACTAATGTGTTTACCAAACATGTATCTTGCTGACAGTAGAATAAAGGCACACACTCAGTCTCTGACAAAATCATCACGCACGGCAGCTGAGTGCAGTGAGGTTTCACTGTGTGTGTGTTTGTGAGTGCACTCTTGGGCACACAGAAATGGGAGTAAGGAGAAAGTCTTCTCTTACATTTCCAAGGGCTCAGTGACCACATGGATTGGTATATGTGAAAAGCAAGTACCTACATCTGTAAAGGTAAGTTGAAAATGAAAAGTCAGACATTCAATTGGCCCCATTTAGAATGGGCATTGACAGACTCCTTTGGAAATCTCAGAGGTGTAGAAAGTCAAGACCACACACAGTCTTTGAGATGATTTCTATAAGGAGACCCAAGATGTTCAAGAGTAAAATCCTGAGTGCCTCCAAATTATACCAGAAAACATAATTGCATGTACATATAATTTTGGTAAAAGAAAGTTGTCATCTTCTTTTCTCTAACGGAATTGAAAATTTAAATTAACCTAAGGTTAATCAGTTTTCCTCAAACAATTATAAAATCCTAAAGCAAAGGATTAGTGAGTCAATATTTAATAGTGTCTGCAGACTCTTAGATTTAAATTAATTTTTTATATTGCCTACTGCACAGCAGGAAATCACATGTAGAAAAGGAAACTAAATTGTTTACAGTAACCCTTGTGTTTTTGAATTATTAATTTAATTTGAAAAATGTAGTGGCTAGGCAGAAGTTCAATAGGAAGTGTATGATACATAATGAGCCGAAGCCAACATTAGATTAAATAGAATAGATAGACAGTAATAACCTCTTCCTAAAATGGAAAGTGTTTGTGTATTATGCTTTTCTTGACTCACAAAGGAGAAATGTAGCCACCAGTAGTAACAATAAATTAGAGTAGTGTTTGCTCCGGGTCTCGAATGACTGATGCCTGTCTCCTCTGCTTGTTTCCTTGTTAGGGCTCATGGCCAGAAGAGATTCCGATTTTAAGTACCAATTTCCCTTTGAATTGTTTGAAATTGGAGCTGCCTGATATGAAGGACTTCCCATGAAATGAAATTAGAGCTAGGCTCACAGACTTACCTATAAAACTGTAAATGCCGTAATCTGTATGCATGAGCATGCTATTAATTTTATTGAAGACCTAACCAAGCTTTCTATGCAACTAATGTAGGTCATTAGCAGTGTTCACGTAGGCATGGAATAATGATTCTCTGGAAAGAGTCTCTGTAGGTATCTCTTGATTTTAACCCTTAAATTGTTACTGACTGGTAGGAGGAAAAGGCAAGAGATGGAGAAGGGTTCTAGAGAGGAAAACGGAGTCACACCCACATGAAAATGTATAAGGAAATTTATTATTTCCTCTGAACCTGAATTTTCATACCATGGTGTTCCAAAGTTAATATGAAGGACACAAATGGAAAAAAAAAAAAAACAATGGCCATTTGTCAAATCATTGCACAGAGGCAGGAGGAATTTGTTTTCATTTCAGCAAACTGTTTTGCTGCGAACATTGTGTAGCCAAATGAATCCTATATCATCTGGCTTTTAATTTATGAAAAATTCAGGTTATCTGCCTCTTACCCTCGACCCAAGGCAGAGGGGATTTATATTATATATAGTGCCCGCCATTATAATTGTGACTCAATGCACTATCTGATATATATATATATATATATATATATATATATATATATATATATATATAGTCTGTGAAACCTCATTTTCTTCAGAGGTGGCAAGTTTTTAAAGTCTAAATCCTTGACATATCCCAGGAGCTTCCAGAGCTTTCCTGGCCATGAAATTAGTCCAAAGGAAACCTCTATGCAGTAACTGGCCCAAGGTAAATGTCCAGACGTGTCTATTCCCCAAGCTGTTAAACCCTTCAGCTGTTGGCCGACCTATTTCACGGCCTCTTTATTCCACAGGGTTGCCTGTGAGGCATGCGTTAGTATCGTAAGCATTTTGTCAATGAGAAATTAACGTGTCCAAAGTTACTGAACAGGTGAATGGCAGAGGCAGGACCTGAAACCAGGACGGTTGCATCGCTCTTCACCCCTGTTCTTCCCCCTCCTCATGAGGCACTTTGTCCAGGCTCACACTATGGTTTTGTCAGAGAAATACCCCACTACCACCGTTTGCAAACCTCAGAGGCACTCTGACATCTTTTTGGAATGCCCTGGCATCTCCCACTCAGTGGACTCCTAGACCTCTGTTGTCATTCTGCCCCTGCCTCCCCACCAACCACGCTGGCAAAACTTGATTAGCCGTTTTTAATTCCAGAATGGAAAGTGTTATCGCCAGCGTGTTTTTCCTCCTTTGCCCCATTTCCCCCTTTACTCACTTAAGCCTGTGCAGGTCCCACTAGTCCTGCAGTCCTGGTGTCCCCAAGTCAGATCGGCCAGGATTGCCGGCTCATGCCTCTCGGCCCCCTTTGCAGGGCTGCCCTCAGGTGGGTTCTCTGAAGCCCAGGCCTGTGAAGCCCACCCAGGCATCAGCACTCAGCACTGCAGGGTGGCCGTCTAAAGTGGCTCTCTGTGTTTTGAGGAATACATTTAAATTCACTAAAGATCCCTGGAATTGTATCCTGCCCTGTATTCTTACTTTTTTATAATTTGAAAAAAACCATTGAACCTTTCCTGTGCCAAACAGAAATGACACGGAAAAGCTGCAGGCAGGTTCTGATGCCCCGATGCCCTACCGGGCTTCGGGGGCAGAAATGTTCCTTCAATACCACATAAATGGGGGAGAGAGTAGAAGGGTAGGAGATGGAGTTTCAAAAAATGACCAAAGCCACAAGAAATAGGTGAGCATGACTAATGAAAAATATAAATCCGATGTGATACAATTTTCTAATTTTTACCCCCTTGGCTTCAATTCCTGGCTCTGCCACTGTGTGTCTTTGGGGAAACAAAAATTTCAACTGTCTGGAACTTTGCTTCTGCCTTTTAAAAACACAGGAGCGAAACCCTGCCAAATGCCTACTCCAATTATAAATACAATATTTCTATTCCCAAACTACGTAGGAGCAGGACTGTAGAGGGCAGGTCAGCTATACGACTTCTCCCTCAGTAAAGTCTTTTAAGGGTTAATAAAGACACCGTGTGCTGGTGTTCGCACACCTCTTAAAAGAGAAGTTCCCCGTGTGGGCTGTTGGGGGCGTACCTGAGCACTGCTTCATTAACACACACCGTTTGTCCTGTTGAGTGTGCACGCTCAGAGAGCTGTAATAGTCATGTGTAATGTGTTTTGGAGTGCAGTGTATTGCTCTTTTCTGAAACTTTTTTCCCTTTCTTTCTTTTTTTGTCAACTTTCTGCATTGGCAGAGCATCTTGGGATTGAATTTATGGGTATGGACCAATCATCATTCCTTTTGGCCTGCAGAATTTAGAGCCTATGAGCTGAAATCTCTTCCCCTTCCCACTCTTCCCTTTCAGTTCCTAACAAACTTCCTTTTTCTTTAGAAGGGATCATACAGCTATAACAATGATTTCTCTGCTTTCGATCGATGATTAATTTACTGAAATGTTACTGAGTGCAGCAGTTTTTAGAGTCCCGAGCTTCACTTAGACTTTAAAATCATCTCACCTGCTGCAAATTCACGTACATCCCACGTTCCTTGGCCCACTGATTGGAGCTGGCCATGCTGTCATTTGAGAGAGGGGGTAAGTTGGAGCGGTACACATGACTGCCAGAGGAACCAAACCAGGGACCCGAGCACCAAAGAAGTGTTACATATATCACCTTAAAATAACAGCAAATCTCAGGCTGATGGTAGTTTGCCATACACTATAAAAATGATATCTAACATCATCAGGACAGTTCTTACATTGCAACACAACACTACACAAACAGATGCATTACTGTGATTTTCTGGAGCTCTTCAAACATGACTCTGGTCAACTTCATTATCTCATGAGGAAAGAAAGAGATAAGCCATATGCTATTTTAGGTGGAAAGTCTAGTGCTAATGGAATTAAACTTGAGTCACCAAGATTATCCAAATAATCAAACACTCAATGTAAAATATCTCCTATCAGCATATGAAGTTGGGGCATGCTTCTTTTGAAAGTCCTCATCCTAAATAGTTGGTAGAAGAGGCCAGTCTTGGGAGGAGAGGAAGTCACTCTACCTTCCCAGAGGCTCCGCGGCACAGGCCCCAGGCCCCCTGGGTGCTGCATATGGCCCTGGACTGTGGTCATGGGTCCACAGTGTCCTGATGAATGGGACGTCTGCTCCCCATTCAGCTGGTGTCAGTGACATCGTGCAGGGAGGGCACCCTACAGCTGCCATCTTCTCTGGGCTGATATATCACAGTTGACAGCTAATGCACTTCCTGTAATTCGTGGAAAATGAGGCTGTTGCTGTCTCTAGCAGTCACAGGAATAGAAACTCAATCGCCTGCACCTCCAAGAAACCTTCCAAGAGAAAACTTCATCTGATGAAAAACATCCCACATTTGTATGTGGTCCTTTGAATGTCAGAGGACATCTCCCAGGAGTGAGAGGCAAGAGAGGGCCCACAGTGTCACAGGCTATCTGATTCGGGGGAGCCTTCTACATGGACCATGTCTCTCGGCATAAAAAGCGACCCACTTCTACAAAGGCTTATTGGCCTTTCCTGCAGGGAGGAAAAACATTTCACCATCATCTCCCCTCTTCCTAACAGCATCTTTGCTACCTTATGCCTTTAGAGTCTGACTGTAGAGTTATTATTTCCATTCCCAAACAGTGAAGTAAGGTGAAGGATATTTCAGATATACCACTTCCCCTTCAGGAAGGTCTCAAGGGTTGATAAAGACACAGCCTGTTGATATTTGCATGCCTCATCTGGAGGCCCTGCAGTCCCAAGGCTAAGGAAATTTAGACCTTAAAGGTCAATTAAAATTGAGAAAGGCAAGGCCTCTGTCGCTTGGCCTGGCCAGATCATACTGGAAAACGTGCTTGATCGGAATTCGTCCAGCCCAACCTTAAAGCCTCAGCAGCATTTCCACTCATTAAGGCACATCTGCCGACTGGACTGAGGACTTCTTTTTTTCAGCACTGCCTCTAATGTACTGACCCCATCACACTGAGAAAAAAATAAAGGGAAAAAGGGGGTTAAAAGAAGCCAGTGTTTATGTTATTTTTAACCAAGTATTTTTCTTCTAATGCATTCGATATTGTGAGTTGGGGAGGGCACCTGATCTAATAAAGCATCGGAAAATCAAATAGAAACTTAGATGAGAAACATTTAAGGCATTCAATCAATGCTGATGTGAATGCAAAATCTGAACCCCACATCTGTGTCCTATGGGCCTTTGCTTTCATCATTTCACTTAGTACTTTTGCTTTACTCCTTGGCCTTTACTGGGCCTTTTTATTCCCATAACTGATCTCACTGGGAAGTGGGTGCCTTCCTACACAACACAGGCAGGATGGGTGAGGCATTAGACACCAGGTGTTCACAGACCCAGAACAACCTATCCTTTTACCATTAATAACAACTTAAAAACTGGTCAGTAGAACCCCTGAGAGTACCCACGATGCTTTACCCTTCTTTAGTCCTTGGAAAGGTCTTATTTTTGTAGTTTGCAAAAGCAATTTCAGAGGTTTTTTTAAAAACACATGAGGTAAAGAGGTGAACGCTACTAGACCCTTATCATTTTAAAAGAAGAAAAAAATAGAGTGAAAAAAAGTCACAAAAGGCAGGGTCTTTATTTTCTCAGCAATAATACTTTTACACTCCTATTTCTTAATCAATTCTCCATAACCAAAGGCACCTTGCTCTGTGTCCTGGGTTCTGTGCAGAAGGACCGGCAGGTACATGCTAAGGGCTGATCTGGATGCCAGGTCAAGGAGGGTGCTCCACAGGCACCAGCTCACAGTTGAACACCCCATCAAATGTCATTCCCTGTTCTATTTCTATGGGGGAGGTGAGGCAGCAGACACAAGCCATTAACACATAAGCATTCACATTCCACTCCTCACTTGACTTTTGTGGCACCAAAACTAAGCGACAGCACTCCTCATGTCTCCTGGTTGCTTCACGGCAGTACACCAGCTGCTTTGCTTCCTAATTGTGGCTTCCACGTGCCGGCCAGCCTAGGTTAGGAGTTATGCTGTATGGGGCAACCCTTCCAACTTTGCATCCACCTCTTCTTCCTACCTAAGCATTTCCTCCCTCCAGTTTTCTTTTTTTTCTTTCTTTTTCCTCCCTTAGTATCAGGCATGCTGTGCCAGGGACCTCAGATGACTCCTTCACTTTTAACCTTCTTTTCCCTTGTACCTGACTTCCTCCCTCTCTGTCATTCTGTCAGTCTGCCTGTCCTCTTGGTTTGTTTTTCCTTTTCCACTTCCAACCTTTTGGTTTATTTTTGTCTAATCTCTGCGGCACTCTAGTCTTTTACCCACTGACTTCTGTTCTCCTCCTCCTCCCGTTAATAATCAGTACTGTATTAATTGGATTTGACAATGTTCCTGACCTGTTAACTGGAATTTGATTACCATGGGCTTGGCTTGTAGGAAATGTTGTGTTTAATGATAAGGTCGACTGTACCATAGAAATTAAAATGCACTTTTTCATTCTAAGAAAATTTCCTGTGAATTGCCCTCTGTCGTAGAGAAAAAGGGTGTGGTTACTGAGACTGAGAATGTAACCTGAAAATGTTCATAAGGCCCGTGTTGATGTCCAGATAAAAGACATTCATTTGCATAATATTCCCAAGTTCTCGACCAGCTTATTCATCAGAAAGCCAAGTAGAGCTTAACCTGCTTAGTATGCATGGGTTGGGTTCTCTTTCTCAGTAAACTGGAGACTGCCTTCCAATACGTGTAGTTACAATGGTTGGAAGCTCAGCTCCTAGGGAATTGGGTTCACCATTAAGTCAGCCAATCTTGTTAATAACCTGACCTACACTGTAATTAAATTATCCACACAAAAAAAATGATTTGCAAATAGAAAGGCTTCCATGGATAAGAGACTGGTTGCATTTGGGATGCTACAGTACCTTTATTCAATATTCTCAGTATCACACTTCCTTCCAAGTGTGATCTGCATGAACTAATTTGCCCTCTTAGTCAATGCAGGAGGAGAGCATGTCTATTCCAAGTCACACACCGTTTGTGCTGGTAGTTCCTTTATGCAGATAGATGAGCTCTGTAAGTACAGTTGGTGACATAATAATAATTGTCCTTCAAAGAACGAAGGTTCACCGTGGCCCAGGACTGTGCTACCCATCACACTGGGTTTTCTCTGGGACAGGGCCTTGGTGCTCCATATCGTGTGGCTTACATTCGCATTCTACTATGAAAGCGTGGGGATCCTGCCCCAACTTTGTTGCTAACTACAAGCCAAGCTCATGTTTGCAAATGTCTTTGAGTTTATTTTATTAAGTTAGAAATGGTTCTTTGTAAAGACCACTGGAATATAAAATAGCTGGGAAATCCAAAAAGCCTGGGGGGTGGGGAGAGAAAGGAGGATAGGAGGGTCCCGGGGTGCTGATCCCAGCTTCTTGAATGACCTGATTCCTGTTGTCTTTGCAAGAGATTTTTAGAAAATAAAAGCCACGGTTGTAACCAAAGTTATTTTATAATCAGTGTTTATGATTTGCTAATTTAATGCATATGTTTCTATATCTTATACATAAAGTAATATTATAGCATACTACTTTTTATTGTAAATGGCCTCATCTGGCCTTGAAGTTTATGTTCAAAATGTAGTACAGGGTATGCTGTATTTGAAGTATATCTGTAAAAGTAATGAGTTGTCACATATTTACTTTCTTGTGACCATGGGCAATGTCATGCAGCATGCAAACTGTTCAGCTGTAAGTCCCGGCAGCTGTAAGGGACCTTTGGTGACATCCACTCTCATCCCTTTCCAGAAGCGGAGGAGCTCTACCAGAAGAGGGTGCTGACCATCACCGGCATCTGCATCGCCCTGCTCGTGGTCGGCATCATGTGTGTGGTGGCCTACTGCAAAACCAAGTAAACCTTCCTCCTCCGTGCCTCCCCCTGTGCGCACAGGCAGTGCCCCAGACAAGGACCCTGTGGGAACCCACTGCCACAGCCCAGTCTTGATAAAAAGCAGGTGGAGGGGTCCCAGGGGGACCTTTCCCCTTATTTTTCCTTCTGAATAATCCATTTTGAGCACCTTTCCTAGTCACATTGTTAGAAAGCACTGTTTATTCATGTAAAAATGTTCAGCAGACTTCTGATAAGAGACCGCAGCCCCACGACCAGCGAAAGGGTCAGCAAGGCAGGCTTGTCTGGAGCCCTACAGGCATGTGTGTGTGTGTGTGTGTGTGTGTGTGTGTGTGTGTGTGTGTGCACGCACCACCTCCCCAGGAGATGAGAGTGGTAGGTGCCAAATTCTACTGACGTCCAATTTGCACTGACGCTTAGAAGGTAACACTTGGTGGTGGTTGAAATGTCAGTTTCTGATCATTGCACTGATTATTTTCCCCATTCCATCTGAGTTTCCTGCTCAGATGCTCTCAAGTATGAGATGCACCAGAGGAATCTCATGGGAGGAAAATCAAGAAAAACTTGCTTTGAAACAACAAAAGGGGCAACATTAAAACAGATTTGTGTTGATTGTGTTTGCTCCTTTAAACTGAGTCCATGAGTATGAACAAATGTAATGACTTTGTGGTGTGAATTCCCTCCACTTTCTCTCTGACATGTAGCCTCCTCTACTTCAAGTCTAAAATAATATTAGGTTCTATTTTGTTGCTTCATCACTTAAATTTTCTCACCAACACTAATATGGGGATATTATTATGATATAAATGTTACATTGAGGAACAAGATGATACACTTTTATACTATAAAATCAAGGGCATAGATGGTGTTTTCTTAATACCCCAAGATTCAGTGCCAGAATGGACTGGCACTGAAGTGATAGAGAGAAACCTTCATGGAGTCAAGTTTAAGAGTCTTTTTAGATATTTTAATATTTATTACAGAGTCATACACAAAAGCATTACTAGCGTAGGACTGTGTTACAGCTGTGCCAAAATCCACAGGCAAAATATGCACGCATCTTCACTCATGTGCAGTACTATATACATGCAGACACTCTATGTATAATGTGCAGATTCAGAACTAACTGCATTGTCTTAAAGGACACACAGTCAAGTTTATTACTGAAGTCAGCTTTCTCAATTGCATAGCACAAATCATTACCTATGACGTCTGTAGGACACAGGATAGGCACAGATGGATGGATCAGGGAAGCTGGGGTTTTAGCCAAATGGCAACTTGATTTCTCTTTCTGTCTTATCTCTCGGCAGCCCAGTTTAATTTCTGTAAGAATCCCATTTGGCTTCTTAAATCTCTTTGTGGAGAACATTCAGTTCCTTGTCTGCCCTTCATAGGCAGATTCTGAGATAAAATGGTGTATCCTCCTCCCGCTCCCTCACCACCAGCCCACTGCCTGAGTTAGGTGTTGGGAAAATAAAGAATGGACTGTGCTAAGAAATGTAAATAATAGAAAAAACTCAGTGTTCCCTTTTCCATATCCAGGAAGCAGAGGAAAAAGCTCCATGACCGGCTTCGGCAGAGTCTGCGGTCTGAGCGAAACAACATGGTGAACATAGCCAACGGGCCTCACCACCCGAATCCACCCACCGAGAACGTGCAGCTGGTGAATGTATGTTGACTCTGGCCAATGGAAAAGCGGAGCATCTCTGCTCTGTTCAGGCACCTCGAAGTTTATTTTCTAAAGCTCTTAGGCTCCTAGCCACTGCCATTAATCTCCATTGGCTTCCAGGAATCCAAGGTTTTGCCAGGAGAAAATAATGGGAACATTTTTTAAAGTGGATTTGGTTACTGTAAAACCAGCACATTTCCTCCTCTGAAGTGTTCATTAAAGGGGCTGGAATAACAACGTTGGGTTTGTTCTGCAGGGAGGTCGTAACTGGAAGAAAGAAAAGAAAAACACAAAGAAAAAATAAGAACATTAATGTTACAAGACTAAGAAGGAAATGTTTTATTTTTATAATTTGGGAATGAAGGCTACTCCAGGCTATAACTGATTAGTACTGATAACAGAGTTAACGGCTTAAGAGTGATTTTTATGAGAGGTATTGCCCTGTGCTTGATGATTTGCTGATTGATTTACAAAGGAAGAAATTAGGGGCGGAAAGGTCGAGTGACTTATGAAACTTGCTTCTCAGCGAAACTGGAAGAACATAATGCTTTCTTATTCCCCTTCACTTTCTACATGGTGGCACACCCTCCAGATGAAATATAGCCTTTGGTCATTCAGGTATTTTGTTTAAAATGTACCAAGCACTCAGCTTTTAAATATAACTAAGTCATAGAATATTAGGTTGTAGAAAGCCTTTCAATAGTCATCATCCAAAACTCCCTTTTTTGTAGATTAGGGCCAGAGCTGGGCTCAGTTTTCCTGGCTTTTGAAATATTGCTCTTTCGATTCCACTCTCATTTCTTCCTGTTTTCTTCACTTCCTTCTGATGTTTGGTTTTTTATAAATAGCAAAGCTTGAAGATGGTCTTGCACTACGTTTTCTATCCTATAGAAAAAGGTGTATCTTGTCTGGAGCAAATATATCATGGACCCAAGTTCAGAGTTGGAGGTTACTAAACCACCAATAAGTCTCGTAGCGAAGACTTTCAGAACATTGTTAGAGTGAGGTGCTAGTGTGTTAACACACGTTGCTGCTTTCCTCCCCTGACCAATGTTCACTAGAACGTTCTGCACAGCTGATAAACACACCCCATGTAGGCACACCTATAAGCTGTTGCTGAGAATGCTACAATATATAGGAAGCTGAATGATGGCCTGGATCCCAACTATGGCTCAAGCTGCAGTACTTTTAGGCTTTAATCTTTCTAAACCCTATTTGTTCCTTGTGAAAATAGGCCTGAAAATAATATCTACTTCAGAAAGTTCTTGTTAGCATTAAACAAAAGAATCTATATAATCACTTAACTCAGTGGCATTTAATGAGTGTTGAATAATTATTAAATATTATTTTCATTAGACTCACTGAGCTTACATTGCCTTGCAAGGAGCAAGAGTGAAATGGTACACAGACGGGAAATAGCTCATTATGTATGACAGTCATCTTTTCCTTAAAAGAAGCTAGCTGTTTGTATGGCCTGTAGAGATCCACATAGAATAGCCTCTCTAAGAGAACCAGTTAGAATTTCAAGCACAACCCAACTAAATGTTTTTGGAGTTTCCACAAATATATCAGGCTCTTTTAGTGCCCACAGCCCATCAGATTATAAAGTGCCGTATTTCATCTAAGAGTGTTCCTTTCCATGCCTTATCCTCTTATTTAACTCCATTTGCTATAAATATGAATAACATTTAAAAACAACTTTAGAATGTGCCTCTCACCGAGAGAAAGCAGTAATAGCTACTGTGTGATTTGCTGATGAAAGTGAAGTAGATACATTTGCACTGAACATGGGCCCTTTATGTAGCCAAGATACATGACCTTGACAGCCACCGTAAATCCTTCAGCTCTCTCATAGCCTTGTTAGTCTTACCACTGACAGTTAATAATTTCGATGGTATCATTTGGGCGACATAGGCACTATAAAATTATAAGAGAAAGGTAGATTCAAAATACAGAGATTTTAAACAAAATTTTCTTTACTTGTACCAACCATGACAAAAATGAATACTGAGCAATGACCTGTGTTGAATTCCAGTCATGTTATCTATCAATGGAGAACAAAACAGAAAAAAAATAGGTCTGTTTCTGACAATATGCAGTTTGAATTATAGGACCTACACTGAGGGCACTACCAAAGATAATTTATCAACTCTCCTTACCAAATCTAAAGGCCATAGTAGCCAGAATAGGATTAGCTGTCTGGACATTGGAGAAATAAAATTTGTTATGAAGCACATGTACTAGATTTTTTGTGCGTGGCAATGTTAGTGTTTTGACTTACATGAATCTTCAAGTTGTGTCTCTTTGTTTATCCAGCAATATGTATCTAAAAACATCATCTCCAGTGAGCAGATCGTTGAACGAGAAGTGGAGACATCTTTTTCCACCAGTCACTATACCTCGACAGCTCATCATTCCACTACTGTCACCCAGACTCCTAGTCACAGGTATGGGAACAAAACAACTGCATGGCATTCCTCCATGCACAGACCTTTGCACATGTCCTTGTGCTGTCCCTGACTGAGAAGGGACAGGGACACATATGGGGCAGTGAAGTGCAGTTAAAGGTATGGTTTGGGACCAAACAGACTTTAGACATCAATTGGCTCTGCCAGTTGAGTGAGCCCTAACTTTTTGTCAAACAAGGGGAAATAATACCTCCCTCAAGGATTGTTGTTCCCCATTTTAGAGATTGCCTCTATTCTCACCCCACCACTCACTGAATTGCTATGCTGGAGAAAGTCTTAGGTGCTGCCTAAGTCAACTTCTTAAGAGACTTAGAAGTTGACTTCTTGCAGTGACTGAATTGCCCTAGGAAATGCGCCTGAGAAATTGGTTAAATTCGCCAATGCCCTGGTGACCCACGTCTAAGTGTGTGCTACAAGGGCAACACTAGACTTCCGAGTGTAGCTCATTGGGCAAATGTTTCCTTAACCTAAGCCACTTGAGAACACATGATCATAAGAACACTTAGTACATAGTGACATTTGATAAAAGTGTTGAAGGAGTGAATGAACAAATGAAGAACCTATATCCTACAAAACCAGTCTAGATCAAGATCCTTTCTATACCACGTATCTTTGTAACAATTCTATTCTAAGACAAGCAATGTCATAGTAAACTACTGATGCACCGGTATTTGAAATATTTGTCAGGTCATTCTCTTCTATTTACATTGTTGCTTATAATTTTTAAAAAATTACCTCTTTGCCTTTCACCTTTCCCCTCTAGCTGGAGCAATGGACACACCGAAAGCATCATTTCCGAAAGCCACTCTGTAATCATGATGTCATCAGTAGAAAACAGTAGGCACAGCAGCCCAACTGGGGGCCCGAGAGGACGTCTTAATGGCATAGGAGGCCCTCGTGAATGTAACAGCTTCCTCAGGCATGCCAGAGAAACCCCTGACTCCTACCGAGACTCTCCTCATAGTGAAAGGTAAAACCGAAGGGCAAATCTACCGCAGAGGAGAGAGAACCCCAGTAAGAGAATCCCCATGAGCACCTGCGGTCTCACCTAAGGAAATCTACTCTAATGAGAATAAGGGGCAGCAGTTGCCTGTTCTAGGAGTGCTCCTAGTTGATGAAGTCATCTTTTTGTTTGACTGAACTCCTTTCATCTGAGCTTCTCCCGGCGTCCCAATGGCTAACAGGCAACAGACTCTTAAAGAGCTGGAATGATTTGATGTGGAAGGTGCAGCAACTTTGGAATTCCTAGCTCTGACCTTAGGCTCAGCCCCACCTGAGATCTGTCTCCTCTGTTGTAACTTTAGAGAGATGGCACCAGTGATGGATAAGGACCCTTCTATAATTCCAGTTTGCCAGTTATCCAAACTCTGGCTGAACTGACCTCATGTTTGCACGTGCTAACTTTTCTTACCTTCCAGCTAAAATCAAGTCAAGGGCTATGCTGCTGCTGACTGTCATGGGGAACAAGCGCTTGCGTTCCACCATAGAATATCCCTTTTATGAAATTCCAAGAAGGGATGAATAAATAAATCTTTTATATGCTGCATTGGCAGTCTTCACAGGTGGTTTTCAAAGCAGATATTGCCTCCAATATGGCCCTTTATTCCTGAATGGTTTGACTCTTCTGGGGGTGTTGGATTGGGGTTGGGGGGCTACAGCAAAGGTAAAACACAGAACACAGGAAAGTAAACTGAAAGAGATGCTTAATGGGAATACTTAATTCACAGGTTCTCCTTTCCCATTTTCACCTAAACTGGGAGAGAGTTATATCAAGCACCATTGCTAGACTATCAGCAAGCTGTCGCTTGTTTTCAAATCCAGCGGGGCTTGTCTCTTTGTTTACTGTGTCATCTCAGTCTAATCTTTGACCATTTGTCCAAAGCTTTAAAGAATGTCAAATCCATACTTATTTGGTATTTACATGGGTAGAAATTATTTTGATAGGCTTTTTCCACTCATGGACTGGGAAGTACTTAAAATGAAGGAAACCAGTTGTGGGCTTTCAGGTCATATAAAACCTGCTAATCACTTCTTCAAGGGCCTTTCTATGAAATACCCCAAATGGCATTTCAGAGTGTTATGGAATTGAATGTTGTTCTGTTCATGTATGAGAAAGTAGGTATTGATCCAAATCTGATGTAAAACATTTGACTCAGATTCATATAATTATATCTTCATGTATGAAGAAAGTTTATCTGTCCTATTTTAGTCTTTTCTGAAACCTGAAAAAGAGGTTAGTGATAAATGTTTTCTTCATCACAGGTTGACATTTCCCTACTATGGTAGACCTCCTTGAATACCCAGAATATTCCCTAGGACTAAAAAATATACCTGAACCTGGGGTTCAAGGAGAGAAAAGACAACTCACTTTTACGTGCTGGTTGAATTTGGGTTAGCAGTTCTCAGAGAGCTTAATTTAAGTATCCGCAAAGCAAAGAGTCTGAAGACTTGAGCCCCAAATATCTCAACCTCCAGACACGTCCCCGTTTTAGACACAGCTAGATCTCACATCCATGCAACTCTGAATCACGGCCGAGAGCCAGGAAAGTGAATGGGTTCCCGTTTGCTAATGTTCAGATGATGATGTCCTGTGTCATCACAGGTCGTGTCAAATTAGACTCTGAGAATGCCAGTGTGAAGAAGAGAGTCACTCGGTGCTATGCATTGGTAACGTGTTTATAAAAAGCCAAGAAATGTGACTCTGAATAAGCCACATCTTCTGTGTCAAGTCAGGTCTTCTTATTCTGAGAGGACAAAAAAAAAACCATGATATTGTAAAAAAAAAAAACAGTGCACTCCATGTCTTGACAACAAGATTCACTGAGCATCATACATAGCCTGACATAAGGTGACATGGGACATCCAACCTTGAGCAGTCACAGAGATAAGTCAAAGACTGGTACAGCCGTAAGCATTGGAGGAAAGGTAGCCAGACACTGAGCGAGGCTCTGAAGCCAACGTAAGGTCCTTTCAGGCTTATCTGCGGATATCTTGGTCACTGGGGTGGATAGTTGCAAACTGAATGTTAAGAAGTAGCATTTCGTGGAAAAATTTGAAGCACACAAATGTATTACACTGTTATACCAGGAATAAATCTAAGTCACTATGCTCTCTTTTTTTCATAAGACATAACCTTATAGCTGAGCTAAGGAGAAACAAGGCACACAGATCCAAATGCATGCAGATCCAGCTCTCAGCAACTCATCTTAGATCTTCTTCCATTCCCCATTTGGGCTTCATTCTCTAAGACCCCTTGGCCTTTAGGAAGGTATAGTATCTAAGTAATACTTCTTTCCTTTACAAATCCCTGAGCCTTGGTCCTTATAAATTGACAGGTTTCCAGGACCTAGTGCCCTCTTGATCTGACTCATGTTTTTATTTAAAATCACGATGAGATTGAACATCCTAAAAGCATTGATGAGCTAGGCAATGTAGCTGACCTGTGCATGCACTTCCTGTAAGGAGCCTATTGGCTACATACTTTTAGATTCCAAGGGGGCTGAATGTCCTAGTGTAAAAGTCAAGAAGTATACGAGTCTTTGTTCTCTGATTATAATTTCGTGAAGTCTGTCCCCTTACCCTCCCTACTCCATGCCTCTTATTCCACCACACTTATGCGGGGTATTCTGTGCTCACACAGGTATGTGTCAGCCATGACCACCCCGGCTCGTATGTCACCTGTAGATTTCCACACGCCAAGCTCCCCCAAATCGCCCCCTTCGGAAATGTCTCCACCTGTGTGCAGCACGACAGCGTCCGTGCCCTCCATGGCCATCAGCCCCTTTGTGGAAGAAGAGAGACCTCTGCTTCTGGTGACGCCGCCCAGGCTGCGGGAAAAGTGCGACCACCACCCTCAGCAGTTCAACTCCTTCCACCACAACCCCGCGCATGAGAGCAACAGCCTTCCCCCTAGCCCCTTGAGGATAGTGGAGGATGAGGAGTATGAAACGACCCAGGAGTACGAGCCAGCTCAAGAACCTGTTAAGAAACTCACCAACAGCCGGCGGGCCAAAAGAACCAAGCCCAATGGCCACATTGCCAGCAGGTTGGAAATGGACAGCAACACAAGCGCTGAGTGCAGTAACTCAGAGAGTGAAACAGAAGATGAGAGAGTAGGGGAAGCCACACCTTTCCTGGGCATGCAGAACCCCTCGGCAGCCAGTCTCGAGGCGGCGCCTGCCTTCCGCCTGGCTGAGAGCAGGACTAACCCAGCAGGCCGCTTCTCTACACAGGAAGATTTGCAGGCCAGGCTGTCTAGTGTAATCGCTAACCAAGACCCTATCGCTGTATAAAACCTGAATAAACACATAGATTCACCTGTAAAACTTTATTTTATATAATAAAGTATTCCACCTTAAATTAAACAATTTATTTTATTTTAGCAGTTCTGCAAATAGAAAACAGGAAAAAAAAACTTTTATAAATTAAATATATGTATGTAAAAATGTGTTATGTGCCATATGTAGCAATTTTTTACAGTATTTCAAAATGAGAAAGATATCAATGGTGCCTTTATGTTATGTTATGTCAAGAGCAAGTTTTGTACCATTACCGTGATTGCTTTTCCACAGTATTTCCGCAAAACCTCCCATATATTCAGTTTTTGCTGGCTTCTCGTGCATTGCATTATGATGTTGACTGGATGTATGATTTGCAAGACTTGCAACTGTTCCTCTGTTTGCTTCCAGTAGTCCCCAGTCGGTCAGTACGTCTTGTAACGGCACATCCATCCAAATACTCTCCTCTTTTGTACGAAGTTTTGTTTTGCTTTCAGTATATGAGATGAGTTGTGTCTACTCTGCCAGCCAAAGGTTTGCTTCACTGGGCTCTGAGATAATAGTAGATCCAACAGCATGCTACTATTAATTGCAGCAGGAAACTGCATTAAGTAATGTTACATATTAGGAAGAAAGTAATATTCTCATTAAAAAAAACTATATTGTTAATCAGAAGACAGCTTGCTCTCACTCAAAGGAGCTACCATTGACTTGATTTCAATTTATTTTTCTTGATAAGCAAGCCACGGTTTGGGTGGGTAGGAAAGAAATTGTGTTCTGGCTTGCTATTGGGGTAAGTCCAACCCCTTACAAGAGGACTCAATGTCACTTTACTCTGGGGGAATGACACAGCAGCTCATGTAGTTGAAGATCAAACCATGGCTGAGAAAGGGGCAATCATTCCTGACTTGTATTTTTCACCGATTTCAGAGCCAGTGATTGGCTGTGTCTTCTTGGCTCAAAACAGACATACTATGGCACAAAATCCCAGCTTAAACAGCACACTCAGCAGTTTGTCTGAAATACTTCTAGACTGAAATGTGCCTGCTGTTCATAGTGGTGACTTGTCATCGTGGGGAAACAGAGTGTCTAGAAGGAGTGACCGTGTAGAGACACAGGTGGAGAGCAGCTGTGTGACTGGGTTGCAATTTCATACAGTTTTGTTGACCACTCCTTTCTCCTCATTCTTTTCTCTTGTTTTTCAATGTTGCCTTGATTAGGTCATAACTATGCATGAACATTCTTGTCAGGAATGGCCAATGTGCATGAGATTTGTGATTAGTAAGAACCTTCCGCGAGCCGTGCTTTGCCAGGAAGCATCAGTGGTGTTGGAAGATGGCACATTTCCTTGCAGAAATGGCCCCTCTTGTGTACTGACCTCTCAATTCACAGCCTGTATCACCCATTTCCCCCCTTCCTTACTTTTTGCTTTACTGCCACAGAACAGGACTGAGGTGGGCCTAAACGTTGCATGTTCTCTTGTGATTGTAAATGCAAGGCCTATAGGTATTGACATTTGAAATAAGTGCTAATCTAGGAAAATCAGAGATTTTTTAAAAAAATCAGAGGCTCTATTTAATGACCTGCCTGAAATCTGTCAAATTAAGTTGGAGCTTTATTTAGGTTCCAAGGAGACTTCTAGGAACCACGTGACAAAATGGGAAACAGGTTAGCACGGGGATCAAAATACCAGGCATGCAGTCAATGAGAGTAACTGCTTCTTGTTTGAAGGTGAACTGAACCTATTTCTTCCCCAGGCTCCTACGTTAAAGGTAAAGGGAAGAAATATCATGCAAGTAGGTCTTAGAAGAAAGATGCTGACTGAGATGAGTCCTGTCATTGAGCTCCTACATGTCTCTGCCATGCACAGAGATGACTGTCTGCAGGTGCTTGATGTCACTCTGAGTGTTTGGTCTCCCAAGCTGCCTTTCATTGTTCACATGCCACTTTCTCCGTGTCCAGCAGTGCCCGAGTCAGCTTGTTAACCCACAGGGAAGAGCCCCTCACAGGCTGCCTAAGTTGCACTGATTTTCCAGGTCTGTAGAAATGAGTGCACTCATGGCAGGAGCAGGAAGACAAGTCAACATGAAGAAGTTCTATAGATTATTCTAATATTTGAAGGGCTTGAGTCAGCCTTAGACTGTTTCAATAAAAAACTTCCTATCATGAATTAAAACTCTAAAATTTCTGTTTCAAATTCTATAGGCTTTGCAGTATTCAAATGCCTCATTCTGGAGAATTTTGGGAATACATAAAATCTATTGAGATCAATGACCAACATTTTCATCAGTTTGAAAATAGCTGTAAATTTTCATGTTGCAAAAATATGTGAAAATTTAGGTAAAGAGGAAATTTCATTTCCAACTTGATTCTGGCCACTCACAGAAGTGGCATTAGTCAGGACAGCATCACCATCTGTAAAGTAAGAGCTTCCCTCAATGAGAAAGGCCAGCTGACTCCTCAGGGTTATCTGCTGCAGCCGCCAACTTTGTGTTCACAGGGGCATCTCTATGATGTTTAATTGCCACATGGCTCTCAACCAACCCTGTTTATAAACACAGGCAGTGCTATGGCAATTCAAAGGAGTGTGAACCTATGTTCCCAGCCTACGAAAAGCTTTCATGGGTTTTTGGGCAGTGGAAATTGCCCAAAAGTTCAACAGCAACTTTCCTCCCCTGGGTCTGAAATCATATCCCACTGAGGGGTATGCAATGGAACATAGTATATGCAAAACTCCTTTTTCTCACTCAAGATTCCTTTTCTGTCCTACCCTTCCTTTCTGCCTGGTATGACTTTTCTTCAAGAGCACCTGAACAGTCTCATGCTTTCTACAAAATAGCACTCAACCTGGGTGTGTGCGAATGTGTTTCAAACACCAACATGCTGTATCTTCTTCGTTTAAGTGTGACTGTCTTGATATAAGTGGAGTTTATCCAGGGTAACTTGCTCAGTAATTCTTTTTTTGGTCTGGGGTTGAAAGGTGCATGGTTCACACTGGTGAAAATAAGAAAGGCCTGGTTTTTTCATTCAGTGCTGGCTGCATTCCACCAGCCGCAAAGATTTCTATCTACAAAGACCCATGAAAAACACTGCAGAGAAATGCAGACAAAAGGAAATGGCCACATATCACAAGTTCTATTATATATTCTTTTGTAAATACATATTGTACATTACTTGGATGTTTTCCTAAATCATTTACTGTCTTTATGAGTTAATGTCAGATTTTTACTCTCTCAACTTACTGTGTAACATTGTAAATAACATAATGTCTTTTATTATTTATATTTAAGCATCTAACATAGAGTTGTTTTCATATAAGTTTAAGATAAATGTCAAAAATATATGGTTTTTTTTGTTTTCTCTGCTTTAAAATTATGTACCTTTTCTTTTTTTTCTTTTTTTAAATAATTTATTGTTCAGGAGAAAGAATGTATATGTAACTGAAACTATTTGAAGAATGCACATTTGAAGGCGTGGGGTACTGATAAACTAAAGAATTTATTATCCAAAATATTAAGCAATAAGTAATTGTGATTTATTTCCAGTTCTGTTCATTTTCCATGAGAGACATACTGCAATAAAGATGGTCCTCTGGAGGCCTGCAGTGCTGCTCAGCAGACTAACGTTCCAGTCTGTTAGACCAGCACCTCTGCTGTCCCTGCAATGGTTGTGTTCATTGAGGAAGGTGTCTAGTGGACCCCATGATCAGCTTGTCTGTCCATCGCATATGCCGCATGACCTGTTCTTCAGTCATCTTCTGCCTATTGACTCTGCTTGCCACTATAATCTTTGTTGAAGGGGCCACCGCCAAGCTATATGATACCCTCCCGCCACATACACACAATAACATCAGAGGACATTTTAGGATATGATTGCCTAAGTCCTGGTTGTTAACATGTTCTGTAGTAATAGCAAGAAGCTTCTTCAGGCTAATGGAAATGTCAATATGGCAATCTGAAGCAGTTATGAAAGGACAACTTGTCACCGTGACCCAAAGGGTCATGGCCACCGTGTCTGAAGGCACCCATCAGAACTGAGCTGTGCTAAGCTTTCCTACAGCTTCAGTCAATTTGTTTTCCATCAGGCTCTCAGTTTATCAGTTCACAGTTTTAAGAAGAGATAAAGGCTAAATTGGGCTCATTCCCCTCATTTTATTAATAAGTTAAACTAAATGTCCATCTTACCACTCAGGGAAGGGCCTATGCATGAGAAATTTCCCCCATCCTTAGACTTACTCATGGAAATTACGATGTTACTTTTCTTACTGAAACGAGCCTAAACAAAAGCCATATTTTAACAAGTAGCTTTTTGCATGGGTGGTACTTTCTATATATTTCAAGCATTTTACTCATTATTCCAAACAGAGTAAGGGCTTCTGAAGTACGTGAAGGAGAGGCCAGTCATCCTCTGGGGTACACAGTGGCCCCCTTTGAAGTCTGAGGGCACCGTGAGACTTCCCATCCACATCATTCCATACGTGTTTGTGATTCCTATGACCTTCTAACAGCTCCCGTAGTGTCCTCTCCAAAACAGTCTAGGACATTCAAAGAGTAACTTTTGTGCTAGTTTTTATTATTTATATTACTAAGTTTTCAAAACTATTCAGAAACCTCATATTTGTGTCAACTGTGATTCTCACACACACATACACACACACACACACAAATTCTGAACACACAGTAACCTGAAGCCGCCACGTTCTTTCACTTATTTAATTCATAAAATCAAGGATTACACAGAATATTTAAAAAGTAAAGACAAATACATTTTCCCATGTCTTCAAGTTTAAGCTGAGACTTTTTCTATCTCCCCAACTGAAGACTACAAGTAGCTTTCTTAGGAATTCAGATTAAAATTGGGTACCTACAATATTTGAGGCAGGGGCATGTGTGGTGGAGGGTGGTAGAGAGAGAGTAAAGATGCATGTATAACAAAATTAAATATCTGGATGATTATTACTATTCTCCATTTATTTCAACCATATAGACTCTTGAAGGTCAAACCCAGGACAGCTCTCCAAACTAGCAAACAATTTGTCTTTGAAACCTAGTGTCTTTCTCATCATTAGATTCTATGCTCTCTGTCTTGATGATGAATGACAAAAGAACTTAATGTCAGGGATGGGGGGTGAACTGAGGCAATTCTGAAATCTAGAGATTTAGGATGCTGGAAGGAGCGGAATTGTTGATGGTCTCACGCGCATCTCTTTGTGCTCTACCTCTGGCTTGCCCTCTCTTAAATGGATAGCATGAAATGAATTGTGAAAACTATTATTCCAAAGGTTAATTTGGAAGGAAATACAAATGCTTTCAGTTTATGAAAGACAGAATCCCCCTGCTGCTACAAGCAGCAACAATATTCCTAATCTTTCAGGCTGCTGTCGGACAAAGTTGTCAGACCCAATCCCGCATATACCTTTGGGTTCCTGCTGACATTCTGAGATTGCAGTTGTTGGACCTGTCTAGTGAGCTGTTGGTTTTGCACTTCAGCAAGCTGCACAATACCATTCATCAGGAGAGTAAGAAAGGATTTTGTTACCCAGAGGAAAACTGCCATGATCTACCTAATCTTGTTGAAAGCAGAGTAGGAGAAGGAGACCAGCAATTCCTAAAGAGGAGATAAATGGGGTAATGGCTCTACACAGCATCTTTTTCTAACTCTTCCCCTTCAAGCTGAGTTATCCAGGCAGAACCTGATGGAAGAATCAACATCTCTTCCCAGCCTGCAGCCTGCTGACGAGGTTAGAGAATTATTGGTAGATGTCGACATCTTTAATAACTTATGGATAGGTTTGCTTGTGTCCGGAGAAAAAACCTGTTAGATATAAATAACATTTTATAATGCCCTATAGCTTAAAAAATACTTTATCTCTTTTTTATTCTCTTAACCCCATGGAATGTTAATATGATATGTGCTGAGGAAAATTTAGGCTCAGGGAAGTAAAAAATATTTGCTGAAGCTACACATCACCTAGTGAGTTGCAGAGATAATACTAATATCCAGGTTTTCTGACCACAACTCATATTTCTATTGACTACACTCCTCTCATCCTGCTGACCCAAGTACAGACAAGCCTTTCATGTTTGGCCTCTCATTGCATGGACAGTACAAGTTACAACCAAAACCGAGTTTCCGTTTGAAAGACAGTCAGCCCCTCTGGCTTTGGTTTAGAGTTACTCTAAAGCCCAATTTGCTTGGCTTAGATACTCTATGCACCTTTCCCTAAATGTTGCTTTCTAAGAAAATGAAATGTAGCCATGGGAATGGAGCCACAGTTTGAAGAAACAGGTAGCATCCTTTAGTGGAAAGCAGAGACTTCACAGTCAGAGCCCTGTCCCCAGCACTTACCAACTGTATGAAGTTGGATAATTTTCCTCTCCCAGTTTATCTTCTGATCGCTAGCATGGCAATTCAGCTGGCTTTATGAGGCTGTAGTGTGGTGAGGATAAAGTTGAGGCCAGGTAAGAAAGCCAGCACATGTCCACCCTCTTGTGATTTTCAAATACCACCTTCCATATGCTTTTTCCTTTCCAGGTTTTTAACTTGGGTCACCTGAGTTTCTCACTTCCAAATGAAACACTCTACACTGCACAAACAGATCAAAACTGATCAAATAAACAAATTTTATAACTTTTCCAATCTAGTAAGCAAATATTTGCAGCAAGTAAATTCCTTTTTAATGACAACTACACGTTGTGCAGCATAATCACTAAATAACATTAAAGTTGTAGGTCAAATAACTTTGTGTATTTTGTAAGTTTGTTTCTTGTGTAACCACACTATTTTACATAAACTCTCTAGTTATTAGTGTCTTATTCTACTAATGTTTGGTAATAATTACACAAAAATTAGGGAAGCATAACTCTTTGTAGAGTTTTCATAATTACACCTTCGGACTTCATTGCAAATATCTAGTAAAAACAAACAAACAAAAAAGATCCTAAATGACAGGACACCCATGCACACCGTTTGCCTTAGTTTGCACCAGGATGTTCAGATATATTCCATTTTCTTAAAAAATAAAATAAAAGCTATAATCCAAGCATCCAGGCAAAGGTCTGCAGAGCAGCGAAACTGAAGGAGTCAGGTCTCAGATCAACTCCTGAATGTAAGAGACCACGTTCTCTGGGAATGTCCAGCCACTTCTACTCATTCTTCATTCTATGCATAAAACAGTGTTCTTGTCCTGGGTATGAAGCAATTAATGATTTATAGATTTAAGCTTTTTGGATTTCATTCTTTAAAATGTCATCCTCCAGCAAGGGTGCTGGGTGACAGGCTCTTATGATATCCATCACCATGCTTGTGGTATAGATGTTGTTAATAGTAAGTGAATCAGATATAATTGTCCCTGCAGTATCAGTCATTTAAATAAAAATGTATTGGATTTACATAAAGTCTTCTTCACTTTTTAAAAAAATAAGGAAGTTTTCTTATTTCCTAAAAATAATCTACATGTAAACTTTATATTTTTTAAATGATGAATTATTATCATGAGTGAAGCTAACGCTTGTCTTCTGTTCTGTGACTTTCATTATGTGATTCCTTCTCTAACCTTGAGCCCTTTTCTTAAAGTGAAATGCTTAGAGAGACTTCAGGGGAGGGTAGTTTGTAGACCCCTTCTGATTTTGCACAGGTGAGCCTAACCTGAACTTCTCATCTTCATCATTGGTGTGTACTTTAGTAATCAATAAGCTAACAAAACAGATCATTTCCTTTTGGATCCTAGAGTGTCACCATGGAGAATGAGCAAGGCAGGAGATAACCACGTCTGAGAGCCACTGCTCTGAGCTCCTCAATTCCCAGCAGCCAGGTTCCTTCCAATGACGAGACGATTCCATCCTCACTGAAGAACCTCCCCACAAAGATCTCATCCTTCCTTTAGATTTTTTCAAAGCAAAGACTTCCGTTAGTAACTCAATTTAT
The DNA here is from genome assembly GCF_021234435.1 of Artibeus jamaicensis. Taxonomy (NCBI): domain Eukaryota; kingdom Metazoa; phylum Chordata; class Mammalia; order Chiroptera; family Phyllostomidae; genus Artibeus; species Artibeus jamaicensis. The sequence continues at coordinate 12,258,680 of NW_026522056.1, read as the reverse complement.
AGCCCTTCCCTGATCCCCTTAATTTCAAAATATCTGAAGTCACAGCACCATGTAACTTCATACTTTGAACAGAAATTTAGTCAGAAATCATGGAGTCTAGGATTTAAAGTAACTTTATGAAACTAGAAGTCTTCTTTGATTTGTTGTAGACCCTATATAAGATTTGAGGGCAAGTCATGGGGCATTGCATCCTTTCCATTATTTGCTTGACCAAAGACTTCTTTTTCACAATGTGGAAAGATGCTAACTCTACCACACATTCTAAGTTCCACTGTGTTTGAGGAGTTAGATTTCTAGGCAGGAGTTTGAGGGAAGGACCTTGGATCTTTCCTATTAAATTGTTAATAGCAAGCCATTGAGATTTGGAGCTCCACTTAGGGTCAAAATCATGTCAATTATCAAACAAATGATCAAGTCAGAGTAAATACCCCCTCTTCTGGTTAAGAGAGCCACATGTCACCCATTGACCATACCAGGATCTGAGCAATATTTCAGATTTCTCCTGCTGCATCTAATTGGTGACAATGGTGACTGTACTACTGGCATGTCAAACGAGCCCCTCCTTTCCATCAGAGCCCTGCTGCTCTTGTGCCCTTGGTCGTCCTTTCTCATGAGGCCCCAACAGCCTCCTAACTGGTCTGCTTCCTTCAGCTCCTCTAGGATATCCTTTACATTCTGCTAGAAGGTTCTTTCTCACTTGCAAACTTCATTGTGCTGCTCTCCTTGTCATGATCCTTCTATGCCTCCTTATGAAGCTCAGCTTTGTGGCCTGACCTAGGATGCTCATCACAGAATGGCTTCTGCAAACCCTTGAGGTTTTGTCTCTCATTCTCACTCTTTATTCCACCTTATGAGTTCCTGTTCCCCAAACATGCCATACCAGGGTCTATCAACCTTGGCCACCGGCAGGCCACCTTCATAGTTATTACCATGTTCATGTACCACCTGTATTATTTTTTGCATATTGTTTTTTAATTGACCTCATTCTCACCTAAAATAAAGTTATTTCAAATGAAACTTTGTTATTATGCTATGAATGGAAAACTGAAATCAGTCACCACTATAAAAATAAAGCAGTGAAAATTTACATAATAAAGTTGAACAATATAATTTAGTTCTAAGAAGACAATGTTGCCTGCTAAAGTATCTGAGCCAAATCCTGCTCTCTGATGAACAGTGGGGCCAGCCAGTATTAGAGGGGTGGGAAATATACTAGGGAAACAAATAGAGACTTAGGTTATTTACATAGACTGACAAGCATGTGAGGAACATAGGTGATCGTAGGCATTTTTTAAAGCCAAGATCAAGAAAGTAGTAGCCTGTAATCCATCAAATCAAAATGAGAAGCCTATGAGAGTGGAACGAAGTTTACAAAGACATAGTCAAAACCATCAGAGGCCAGAGTCTAAGGGACAGAAGCCCACAGTTTAGACCAGATTTTATAGTGAACACAAGACTACCTCATATTTGGTTTTCACCTCTTCTCTATGGCTTAAAACAAACCCTCATATGTAGTCTCCCTTCTTGCCTCCATGTCTTTGAAAGACCTTAAAAATAAAGCCTTTTAATTAAGTAGTATTCAAGTAGGCCAATTTTATAAGGAGATCTTCCACATTGACCATGGCATTAAACCCAACCTAAGTCTCTAGTCCTTTGAAAAGATACTAAGAAACCCTTGCATATAATAAGCTTTTAAAAAGGTTTTTTTTTAATCCTCACCCAAGGACATGCTTATGACTTTTAGAAAGAAGGGAAGGAAGAAAGAGAGAAGGAGAGAAAGACCAATGTAAGAGAGAAACATCGGTTAGTTGTCTCTCATATGCACCACCAGGGACAGAACCCACAACCAAGGCCTGTGTCCTGATGGGAATCAAACACAAGGGCTTTCAGTTAAAAGCATGACACTACAACCCACTGAGCATACTGGCTAGGACAAAAGTGGGTTTTGTGTGTGTGTGTAGAGTTTGAGTAAAACATTCAATCAGCATGTCATATAAATCAGTGGAATATATAATTTGTCATGGTAAGTGCTCAATAAATATTGCGCCTTTGATGGTGATAAATTTCTTGTGTAGGAGAGCTAGCCTGTGTGGGAGAGAGAAGGGGATAGATGGCCCCCAAGCTTAGCAACCAGGCTAGCTTTGGCTTGTTCTGGCCTGCCTGAGGAAAACCGCCCCCAGGAAAGCTAGTTGAGGATGGGTGTCATTAGAAAGCTGGGTTCCAGGTTCTGTCGCCAAGATAGAGTTCCCTTTTGCTCACCCAGCTACACCAAAACACAGGAAGGCAAACTTAACTCAGAACAGAGTGAGCCCAGCAAGCAGATGTTTCTTTTTCCCTGAGAAGAAAACAATTTAATAAATTCAGAAATGGAAAGGATAGTTCACTCCATCCAATTAGCAGGAGCTAATTTAGATTTCAAGGTCATTGCGTACAGTGTACTCCTCATCACATGCCCAGCGCTTTGGCTCCGCTCCCTGTCTGATTTTGTGGCTCAGCATCCCTGTGCACATGGTAAACAATCACAATTTCCATGTTAGGATTTCATCTCCCGGTGATGTACTGAAGTCCCCATCTTTAGGAAATGGCTGCTTGGCAAACGATGAAAGGTTTCACAGATTAGGAAGGTCATGGCACAGTTTTCTCCTGCTTTATGGCTTAATTTAATTAGATCCCCTGTAATAGCTCAGCAACAAAATTGTGCTACAGAAGGGGCTCCAATTTGCCCATAGGCAACCTCAAAAGGAGAGCTAATATGAGATGTGCTGGATGACTCATCAGCTGATGGAAAAGCAATGAAGTCCCTTTCTTTTTTTTTCAATGGGATCAGGCAAGGTGACTAAGAGAGCGTCCCTAGGAATAGACACCTAGACACCTGGTAGCTCCGCACCTACAAGATCATCTAAAAATATGCTCACAGTGAAATAATTAGCAAAACCACTGTCTGACCTTGAAATTATTCTGGACCTTGAGGACCTTGATGGAGGTAGCAAAATCCAGCCATCTGAGACTTTGATCAGCTATGTCTGCCCCCAAGAGAGCAGCAGAACCTCAGTTAGCAGGAAGCTTCTCCAGGGCATGAGGCCCAAGCAGGCAAGTCAGGGGACCAAGATGGTCTTACTTATTCTGACAGATGCTGAGTTACCTCATACTTCTGCAAGATTTCAGATGTGCACATATTCTGATATTGATTATTCTTGTTGGGGACACTTGCTTCACAGATGTTGTTTTTTAAACATAAAGCAAAACGAGGCCCTGAAGTCACAGGATGTTTTGGCAGCTCTGTTCAGTCTGGATCAAAAGGCATCCCTGTGGGGACAAAGCTTTTCTCCAGTTCCATTCACTTGCTATCTTCAGAGAGAGAAGATGGAGAGATAACCAGTTGGCTGAGGGCCAAGTTATGGAGATTGTTTTTAAGATGAAAATGAGAAAAGCTTTACACAAGTGACAAATGACTTTCAAACTGCATGTCTCTACTACATGTGACCAGTCATTCCATTTATGAATAAGGTTGCAAGCTAAGTCACAGTACCAGAGATGGCCTAGGAGACAAAGCTCAGTGATGTGGTCAGTTGGTCAAGCCACACCTGCCTGGAAGGGCTGGAAAGGGAGCCACGCTGTTCCTGCTCAGAGCCTCAACTCACTGGCTGCCCATTAGATGTTTGAGAATCCATCTCCAACACCGTCCTGCAGCCCCTTCCAGAATCAACCCTCGCAACAGAGGCATTTGAAACCATTTGTGTATACAAAGCTCATTCTTCCATCGACAAACACTGGCTGACTATCTGTAATATACATAGTCCCAGCATAAGAGCTGGCGATGCAAAGAATAAATACCTCTTACTTGACTATACCTAATTCTTCAGGGAGAGCAAATTCTGGTTCTGGAGACTAATACATAAACAACTGCAATGTGACTGCTTGAGAAGGTTCTGCTTCTGTCACAAGAGAGGATTTGGGATCTACCATCATGTGTTTGCTGCCAAATCTGCTACATAGGTGCTGTGTGAACTTTGGCATATTGCAAGCCTCCTGGAGCCTAGTCTATTTATCTATAGGAATTGAATACCCTTAAAAGGATATTGTTTGGGTCACTAATATGTATATAATAGCATCCAAATATTCAGCTGGCACAGAGCAGCAGCTCAGTCATAGCTTTAATGGGAATTCAAAGGTGCCGTGATAATGATGTCACGAAGTGCTATGAGAGAACAGAAAAGAAACCTATTCTCTGGGCGTTATAATTTAGCGAGATTTTATTGGGTTGGCCAAAAATCCAGTTGTTTTTTTTCATACAATGGCTGTAGTCATACTTAGTTGCTTTTAACTCCACTTGGAATAATTTTGTTAGATTGTATTGTGACAGCTGTCATATCAGTGGGCATTTAAAAAAACTTATCAAAATTGGTGATTTGGGAGTAGCCATTTTAATATTGAAGATGAAAGAAAATACACAACCTTTTGACATATTATACTTTATTATTTCCAGAAAGGTAAAAATGCAACTGAAATTCAAAACAAAAAGATTTGTGCAGTGTACGGAGAAGGCACCGCCACTGATTGAATGCTTCAAAAGTGCTTTGTGAAGTTTTGTGCTGGAGATTTTTTGCTGGATGACGTTCCATGGTTGAGTAGACCAGTTGAAGTTGATAGCAATCAAATCAAGACATTAATTGAGAAAAATCAACATTCTACTATGTGGTACATAAATGACATACTCAAAATATCCAAATCAATAAACTTATTGGTGAAAATGGAAGACATGTCTTTTTGTTTACAGAAAAAACATATGAACTTTTTGGCCAACCCAAGAGAGGAGTTGTTGCTCACCCAACAGACAGCTGGGTAAAGATTGCTGCAAATTAGCCACAATAGAAAACAGTATGGAATTTCCTCAGAAGACTAAAAATAGAACTGCCTTTTGACCTGCTAATTCCACTGCTCAGATTGTAGCCTAAGAACCCTGGAATAGCACCTATGCACCCCAATGTTCATAGCAGCACAATTTTCTAGTAGCTAAGTTCTGGAAGCAACCTAAGTGCTCATCAGTAGATGAATGGATCAAAAAGCTATGGTACATTTATATGATGGAATAATACACAGCAGAAAGAAAGAAGGAGCTTTTACTTTTTGTGACAGCATGAATGGAACTGGAGACCATTATGCTAAGTGAAATAAGCTAGGTGGTGAAAGACAAATACCATATGATCTCACCTATAAGTGAGACCTAATCAACAAAACAAATAAGCAACCAATATAACCAGAGACATTGAAATTAAGAACAAACTGACAGTAATCAGAGGGGAGGTGGGAGGGGATAATGAGGGGACAAGGAGGGAGGGTTTTCAGGAACAACTTAAAGGACACATGGACAAAACCAGATGAGGGTAGGATCAAGGGTGGAAAGTAGAGATTGCCTGAGGTCAGGAGAAGTTATGGGGGGATAATAGGAAAATTCTTGAACGACAATTTTTTAAATGTGGGGAAAAAAGATGCTGCAAATTAAATTTCATGAGAAAATGCCCAGGAAAGTGAATGAGCAGGATCTTTTCCAGTTCTTGTGGAGGATGAAAATGATAGGAGTTAGAGGTGGATTCAAATGGATTCAAACTTAGCTGGGACTAAATTTTGGAATAATGTCATTGTGAAAATACTGGAGGCAATTAAGGAGGTGATAAGTTCAGCAATGGGATTTATAAAAATTAATTCTGGAGACCAGGCTCTAGGCACTAGGATAGTGGAGTAGAGTGAGGGACAGAAAGAGAGAAAGCATTTAGGACATGAAGGTCATGCTGCAGGTGAGTGATGATGATGCAGACCTCACCTGATTAGTGGCAGGGCAGACGGAGGAGACCAGGAGATGGAGGAGAGTGGAGGGGAATTTATGAGGTGGAAGGAAAAAGATTTGGTGACCAAACAAATGTGGGGTGGGAGGTGGGAAAGAATCCAAGGATGTTAGTGACCTTGGGCTTTGGAAAAGTTGCCAGCATCTGTTCTGAGAAGTTTGATGAAGCACTCTTCATACACTAATAGGAGTCCAAGAGGCAGGGCCTGAGACAAGTCCAGCACTCCATTCATTATTCTAGTCAGATCTGATTGTAGCTGTGAACTTTGAGTGCTGTGCTCTGCTCCCATTTGTGGGGATATCCTCACTTATTCTTCCCAATAATGCTAGGAGGCAGGTATTATCATTCTCATGCTACAGATGAGAAAACAGAAGCTCAACTATGTTAAGAATTATGTGTAAAGTAATATAACCAGCAAATGCTGGAGCTGGAAGTCAACCAAGATTTGCCTCATGCCAAAGTCCCCCTCTTAACCACTTCCCTCTATCTGCTCCTCTTACGGAGATACCTACATTTAGAATTTATACTCAAAGCCACTTTAGAGTGTCACCCTCCTTTAAAAAAAAAGACAATCTCCACACTAACAAATTACTTTCCTCGGTTTAACATGTAAGAAAAAATTCTAACTAAAGCAAGGTTGTCTTCCTCTTTCAATGTATTTATTATAGTAGCAACATTTGGCTAAGCCATGCATGAAACTACCACCCTCCCCATATCTGTTTACATTTTCATTCATTCATTCCTTCATCACTCACTCACCCACCACCTATTGGTAGCAACCTACCAATACCCTTTGCTCTCCAGTCCTGTGTCAATTGTTTAAAGGTGTCTGGGATACTTTGGGAAACCTCTCCAGCTGCTATTCTTAATCTTAATACCTCCCATGGGAAAAAAAAAAAAAAGTTACCCCTTTGACATTCTGACAGCTCACAGAGGGTTAAATGTCTCTCTCATTTCTGGAATTGCTGAAAATGCTGCAGATCATTTTTAACTTGGTATTTGAGGACCTATGTTGGGATCTGCCTCATCGGTCTTTCAGAAAACTAAGGTTTTAGTATCAAGTTTAGTTGTTTAGTTTAGTTTAGTTGTTTTGTTGTGTTGAGTTGAGTTTAGTTGAGTTGAGTTGAGTTTAGTTTAGTTTAGTTTAGTTTAGTTTAGTTTAGGTAAAGATTCCATATCAGGGAGGGCTCGGCTGACCTACAGTGGGCCCATATGCCTCAGGTGTGACTGTTTCATATGGAACATGGTAGCTCACATAATGAGTGCCACTGGACAGTTCTGGGCACTCAGATATTTATGCCTGCTCTAAAAATGAGACATTCATGCTTGTTCTAAGGATGAGGGGATCTTATCTCAATGAGAGTGTAGTATGGAAAGCATACTGTGGCTTTCAAAATATAGATACTAGTACCAGTTACAGGGTGAGTCTAATGACTGTGAATGAAAATCCCAGACCTCAAGGTTGAGGATGAGAGGGGCAACTTGATATCCCTCCTCCACAAACAGTGCACCTTCTTCTAGGACTGGATCACCGCCTTCGCTCTGGTTTTCAAGGATCAACTACAGCATGAACTACATTATATTAGACTTTTATGGCTAACTTCCAACTAGGTTTGAGCTTTTAGGAATTAAGCTGGATTCACCTTTATCCCATATACTCAGCACCTTGAACTTAGAAGGTCCTTGAAATTGTTCAGAGTTACTGCTTTAGCATAACTGTAGACAGAAAAATTTTCTTAATAGATTAAAGTAATTCACCCAAATTCTTCTCTGCACTAGTCTTGCCCAAGAGGAATGGCAAAAAAAATGTTGATTAGGTGAGGGCAGGAGAATGAATAGTTTTATAAATGAAGATGTATTCTAATATTATAACGCTGTTCTTTTACCTATGTGTTACTTGCCATTGAGTCAGTTCTGACTCCGGAGACCCTATGAATGGATGATGTTCACAATGTCCTGCCTTCACCAGCCCTGCTCAGCTTCTGTAGACTTCTGACTATTGTTCCTTTATTATGTCTCTAATATATCATAGAAGGAAATAAAATTCTCAATGAAGAAAAAAATAAAATGAAGAATCTGTTTCACCTTCAATTTATGTAATGGGTATCTCATTTTAGCTATAAAAGAAAGTCATGCCTGGGCCTGTCTATTGAATTGAGAGGAGCAGCTGCCAGAAGCTTGTTTGCATATGGATTGAGAGCCCTCTTGGGAGAGTTCTCATTCAGAAGAAAGAAGTTGCCTGGCAACAAGAGTTTGACCCATGGAGACAGCATCACCCAACAAAGGAGCAAGGAAGCCTGAGTACAGAGTGGTATCTGTCCTCCAGCTCTTCCTCCCAGCTGAATGACATGAATATATACCTAAGTGCTTGTGGAGAGTGAGGAGTCTAAATGCACAAAAGTGGAGAAAAATGAAACAGCTTTATAAATGTCTTTTTAAAACATTGGAGTAAAATTCAGAGCTTTAGGATCTACCTGATCAACTAAAACTGAAATGGAAGAGAAGCAATTTCCCCTTTCTTATTTGAAATATGGTTTGGTATGGGGATATCACCAACATACTCATTACGGTACAGAGCAGAGCAACAGTACCAGGGGAGAATTGATGTCCAGCGAAGCACTAAGAATCAAAGCCTGGAGGATGTGGTGACATCAGGATGATACTCATGGAGATATGTCTGCAGCCGAAATGTAGCAGCAGAAGCACAAAGTGGTCTTCAACACAAGGCTGGTGGGAAATTGTTGCATCCAATCTACCAGCGGTACCAGGGGGTAAATGGTGGAGCCGTGAGGGCGCTGTCAAAGGATTTGGGAACACCAGTACAAGCACAATTGGAAGAACAACTGCCACTGAACATAACAAGATCATGGATCCCTAACTTAGGTTGTTAGGGAGCCCACATCCCATGGTTGTGCTTAAAAAAAATCATGGGTGGTCAGTTTTTCTTTTCTAAATTGAATTTGAATTCAATGTGATGCTCTCTTTAAATAAATACTTTCACAAACTGAGGAATCCTGAATTCAAATATTTTGTTTATATTTTAAATTCTTCCTTAATTTAGGCCCACAGGAATTAGGTTATAAGAATGCAAACACTGCAGCGGGGGGAAACAAAGTAAGAGTAAGTGAAACAATGAAAACATTTAATCCTCCTCTGTTTAAATTTTAAGTTGGGGTTCCCACTATTCCCATAGTGTAGATTTGTGGGCATTTTTTGTTTCCATTGCTTCCAAGCCCTTTTGTTTTTCAGGATAGTGTTTACCTCCTCACCCCCACTATCCAGAGAGAAAAGCATCAATGACCTGAATTTAGAAGACAGATATGCCAACTCTCAGAGAGGGCAAATGACCTCTCTAAGTTGTCACAGGAATCCTTTCTAATCCTAATCTATGTTTGTTTCTTCATTCTTTTACCTGATCAAACAACACTGAGCACATGGTTCTGTGTAGCAAACTGAAGTGCATCCCTCACACCCAATGTGACCAATAAGTGCACAGCACACCCTACAGAACCAGTAAATCTCTGCCTGGACCAAGAGAGGCACTGACAAATGCTGGAAGCAAGCATCAACAGGTGGCTGCTTTGATGGTAGAAGCTTATCAAGTAAGGGAAAAATAATAATAATCCACAAAACTATTATTTATAGCTATTTTATATTTAATATTTTAAAATATTTTTCAAAATTTATAATGGGAAACATTTTTTAAACAAAACCATTCTAGTTATAAGATGAGTAAATTCTGTAGATTTAATTTACAGTATGGTGATTATAGTTAACAAAACTGCATTAAATACATGAAAGATGCAAAGAAAACAAATCTTAAATGTTCTTGCCACATACACAAAAATGGTAACGTGAGGTGATGGATGTATTAACTAACCTTATTGTGGTAATAATTTCACAACATATATATCAATTCGTCCCATTATATACTTTAAGCTTATACAATCTTTTATGTCAGTTATATTTTAAATAAGGCTGAGGAGAAAAACAAATCTGACCATCAGCTTCAAAATTTTCCTTAGAAAATATGTTGACAATACATATGTGACCATCCTAGAATTTTCCTGTGATACCAACTGAGAAATGGAGGTAGACAAAAGAAAATAATAAGCATCTTTTAGCTAAAGCTTTGACACATGGAAAATTTAACTTGAAGCCCTCCACATCCCTCTTCTTCCTCCTTTCCCAACATGATGCACCCTCCCTGCCTGCAGACTCCTGCTCCTGATGACTCCACATCTATTGAGGCTCTGCTCTGGAGAGTTTAAGCAGGCTTCCTTTCAGGGTTGTCTTTCTTTCTTTCTTTCTTTCTTTCTTTCTTTCTTTCTTTCTTTCTTTCTTTCTTTCTTTCTTTCTTTCTTTCTTCCTTCCTTCTTTCTTTCTTTCTTCTTCTTCTTTCTTTCTTTCTTTCTTTCTTTCTTTCTTTCTTTCTTCCTTTCTTTCTTTCTTTCTTCCTTTTTTTCTTAAGAGGAGAATGTGCTCTATCATGATACTGTTAGCAGCAAGGCCAGGAATTCTTTGCAGCAGCAAGGAATATGTGGGACTGGGAGCCCTACAGAAAGCCCCTGAAGTCACACCAACTCTTTGGTGTCCACCTTACTTATCTTTTTTTTTCAAATATAGTTTATTGATTATGCTATTACACTTGTCCCATTTCCCCCCTTTATTCCCCTCTGCCTTGCACCCCCTCTCCCACCAGCATTCTACCCTCTTTAGTTCATGTCCATGGGTCTTACATACAAATTCTTTGGCTTCTACATTTTTTATATTATTCTTAATCTCCCCCTGTCTATTTTCTACCTACCATTTATGCTACTTATTCCCTGTACCTTTTCCCCTATGCTCCCTTTCTCCCTCCCCACTGAAACCCCTCCATGTGATCTCCATTTCTTTGCTTCTGTTCCTGTTCTGTTTGCTTGCTTATTTTGTTTTTGTTTTTGTTATTTTAGGTTTGGTTGTTGATGGTTGTGAGTTTGTTGTCATTTTACTGCTCATATTTCTGATCTTCTTTTTCTTCGATAAGTCCCTTTAACATTTCATGTGATAAGGGCTTGGCGATGATGAACTCCTTTAACTTGATTTTATCTGGGAAGCACTTTATCTGCTCTTCCTTTCTAAATTATAGCTTTGCTGGATAGAGTAATCTTGGGTGTAGGTCCTTGCCTTTCATGACTTCAAATACTTCTTTCTAGTCCCTTCTTGCCTGTAAGGTTTCTTTTGAGAAATCAGGAGATAGTCTTATGGGAATTCCTTTGTAAGTAACTCTTTCTTTTCTTCTCGCTGCTTTTAAGAGTCTCTCCTTGTATTTAATATTGGACAATGTAATTATAGTGTTCCTTGGTGTGTGCTTCCTTAGGACCAACTTCTTTGGGACTCTCTGAACTACCTGGACTTCCTGGAAGTCTATTTCCTTTGCCAGATTGGGGATGTTCTCCTTCATTATTTTTTCAAATAAGTTTTAAATTTCTTGCTCTTCCTCTTCTTCTCCTGGCACCCCTATGATTTAGATGTTGGAATGTTTAAAGTTGTCCCAGAGGCTCCTAAGCCTCTCCTCATTTTTTTTGAATTCTTGCTTCTTCACTGTGTTTGGTTGGATGTTTATTTCTTCCTTCTGGTCCACACCATTGATTTGAGTCTCATTTCCTTCCCTTCACTGTTGGTTCCTTGTATATTTTTCTTTATTTCACTTCTCATAGTCTTCACTCTTTCCTCTATTTTGCAATCATACTTAACCATTTCTATGAGCATCCTGATTAACAGTGTTTTGAACTCTGCATCTGATAGGTTGGCTATCTCTTAGTCACTTCATTATATTTTTTCTGGAGCTTCGACCTGCTCTTTCATTTGGGCCATTTTTTTCTGTGTTGGCATGCTTGTTACATAGAAAGGGGCAGAGTCTTAGGGGTTTACTAGGGTGGGGCAACCCATGTCACTGCATTGTGATGCTGTATGTGGGGGAGGAGTACAAGAGGGAACAGTCCCACTTGCTCCACTCTCTGCTAGTTTTCAGTCACTTCCCCCCACAAGGCACAAGCAAATTAGGCCCAGATTGGTGCTGATTCCCAGTGGGTGGGTTTGTGTTCACTCTAGGACCCTGTGGGTCTCTCCAACAAACTCTCCTGTGACATTGGGAGTTTCTCCCACCACCGCAACCCCCATAGATTTTTTCATTTGGAGGTTTTGAGGCTTTATTTCTCCACCCTGCAATCCTGGGTCCTGTGGTCTGTCTCACTCCCCAGGTGTTCCTCCCAGTTTATCTGCGTGTGAATGTGGGACTGCCTGGTCTGCCAGGCACTACCTTGCCCACCCTGGTCCTTCAGCCGCTGCCTTGCTGAAAGTGCTCTCTGCCTGGCTGCCCATATCCAACCCTCCTACTAGTCTGGATGAATGTTTCTTCTTTAACTCCTTGGTTGTCAGACTTCCATACAGTTTGGTTGTCTGGAAGTTCTGGTTGTTTTCTGTTTTTAAATTTGTCATTGTCCTTTTTTTTGGTTTTGCGAGGAGGCACAGTGTACCTACCTACACCTCCATCTTCCATCATACTTATCGTTAAAGAAGGTCATGGGAAAAGTTAATCTGACCCACATGACCTTGTGTTAGCCAAGGAATTCAGCTGCAATGTCCCAAGGAACCCTTCAGAATAAACTGCCTTGGGACTCATTTAACTGTGAATGACAGTACAACCAGAGTGCCTCCAGGGTCTTTGGGTGCATCCATTACATAGTGCCCTGGTGGCTTATGGGAATGCACCCAAAGCCATCTGGATGGCTGATATGACAAGTGGAAAGAATGTTCACAGTATGTTCCCTTGCCCCACAGTTACAAAAGTCCTCTCATGGGCTTTCCTTCTTTACTGTGACATCAAGAGCGTTCTGTTTTGCCTCATTTGTTCTGGAATCTTCACAATATACCTGAGGACTATGGGTGAGGGAAGAGCTTGAGTAGCCAGAGAAGCTGGCTGAAGGCAAAGAGCTAATGGGCAAAGAAAGAGAACAGGTAGAGGAAGAGGAGAGGGTGAGAGACAGAAGAGAGCCTTCCACATCTGAGTTTGTAAGACAAGACTTTTTTTTTGAGTTTGGGATGAAGAAGGAGCAAGAATTGGTGTCCCAACTACAAGTATGAAAGGAGGAAAGTGAGCACAATGAAAAAAAAAACAGACTTGTAAGATTTGTGTATACATGCATTCTTAACTATAATAGATTTCTGACATAACACACAATAAAGGTTTTATTTGCTTACCTATTGTTAGTATCAGAGTAATGTTTCTTTGAATGCAATTGAGGTTTTACAGAGTGGTAGCTCAAGTTGATAGGGCCTATCCTGGAAGCTTTAATAGAAGTATTTAATAAAAGTAGTTTAAAGTTGTAATTGGTACAGTTTTTAAAAAGATGTCCTGCAATCCAGCATGCTTGTAATGACATAGATCAACTGTGAGTCAGCAAAGAAGGAGAGAAATCTCCAGAGCACTTGGAGACGAACAGGGATCCCACCAGTTAGCTGTCTATCCTGTAGAAGGAGCCGACTCAGCGGGGAGAGCACAGGCTGATTCAGAGTGAACCTCCTCTGCCAGCAGAGGACAGAACATGGCAGTAGCAGTCTCTGGTTTAGAATGTATGTGAGACACACTAGGTTTTTGCCCAAATCCCCTGAACTCTCTTTTTTCAGCTCTGTACCCTCCTGCGCCAGCTTGAGTTGGTAATGGCCAATGGCTAATGTTTTCCATTCACAAACTTCAGAGGATTGTTCTGTGACTGGGGTGGCGGTGGGGTATTTACAGCTGCCCACCACACACTGAATTGGTCCAAAGCCAATGACTGGATGGCATGGAGTACAAGACCCCAACCTCCTTATTTCAAAGTGGAACAGCAATCTCCAGGGTCATTTACACTGGAGTTCTCTTTGAGAGCCGTTGAGGCTGGGATTTCAAGATCACACTTCATTTGCTTCTTCCTTATTCTTCTTCTCTTGCTTCCTTACTAATTTCTTCTGGGAGCTCTTCCTTAATAAATCACTGCTCCTAAATCTTTGGCTCAGTGTCTGTTTCTGGAACAACACAACTATAACCAAAAGATTGATAACTTGGAGATATTGTGAAGAGGCAGCAGAAAACATTCCCTGCTTGTCGTTGCTATTCCTGTACTGGTGTCTCACAGCCAGAACATGTGTGAGTGAGGCCATCTAGAGGGGTAGCTTTCCAAGGTTTCTGTGGGTGCTCTTCCTAAGAGAAATGCCAAACTACCCCCAATTAGTCTAGCCTTGACATGTAAGCATGGTCTTTATCTAACATAGTGATGACCACTTTTTAAATTTTCGAAAGCAAAAATTGTGCATCAGATGATTTAAGGAAATGGGCTTTGAGACTGAGCTAAAATGAGATAATTTATTCTATCTTATGATTACAAAGAAAAACACAATGTTGAAGATTTTAGAAAACTCTGAATTACTCAATTTTTTTTACTTTTATTTTTTTTAATTTAATTTATTTTTACTATATAGTTTTTTCATTACGTTCATCCCCTTTATACCCTCTTCCTCCTCTATCCACCCTTCTCCCCCTGGCAATCGCCATACTGTTGACCATGTCCATGAGTCCTTTTTCTTTTTTCCTCCATCTGTCCACCACCCCTAAGGATAAAGGCATGTAATCTGTATACTTCCTATATCCTGAAAAATTGAAATCAGTATACTTCTCTCCCTGTCCTAGACAATAGTGGTTAGGATAAGATAACGTGGGGAAAGGTCCCCTCTATCCTTTGTAAAACTAATAAAACTTGTGGTTAGAAAAGGGTCAAAGGAAAAAATAAAAATAATAAATAAGGTGCATTACTGAGCAATATCAGAAAACAGCTTATTATCTTCTATGTCATAATTTAAACAAAACTTGAAGGAATAGTGACTTAATGATGATCTCTCTTTCTTAGGGCAAAATCATACTCAGACTCACAGGTGCACTGATCTATTGACTTTTTCCCCATAGGACTTAAGGGAAAATGACTAGAAGTATATGATTGTTAAGGAGGGCAATCCAGAGCAATAGTTTTACCACTAAAACCCTTTGTTGATATAAGTTCACTAACAATATTTTTACTCCTGATTAAAATAAGACAAATTTGACAGGATCCTTGTTTATATTAATAATTCCAAATTATCTTAATTAGTTTCTGAAAAGCAAATACAGCTTTCCTTTTGGTTCAATCTAGCAAACTTCACCACCTTCCTGACTGTGGTAATGAATTCATCTTTGAGTAGAAATCAATGAAGAGACCATTTCTGCTTGAAAAAAATTAACTGATTCATCATATACTTTGGAAAATACAGGTAGGGAATTTAAGGATGTTTAGTTTAATTTTGATACCCTAACTGCATGCCAAGTAATAAATCAAAAAATGATTTGGTTCTATTGGAATGTAATTTTTCTTCTTAAAATATTTTCTATGTGTTGAGCAACTGAAGAATGATACTAAGAAATATTATAAAGTCATTAACCTATATGACTAAAATTGTCAAGAATTTTAATGAGGTGGGAAAATGTTCAAAATATATTAAGGTTTTAATATCTAATATTTAAATACTAAAAATGTATATGTTACATATTTATATATATTCATATATATATATACATGAATGATACTTCAAAATAAGCATAATGGGTATCCTTAGTAGAATTATAGGTAATATTTCTTTCCTTTATCATGCCTTTATGTATTTTTCAAATTTTCTACAATGAAAGGCACTCATTTATAATTATAAAAATAAATATTGTTGTGGAAAAAAACCCAGTCCCATCAGAACATGTCTGGTTTGGTTTGAGGCTTGAGTGCAATTCGGGCAAGAATCTTTCTCCTCCCATTTTATAGTTTTGTACCTTCTCTCATGGCCTAAGCTCCATAAGGGCAGAGTCTCTCTTGTCATTCTTATTCATCATGGTGCAAAGCACAGAGACTGGCATAGAGCAGGGCATCAGTGTTACAAGAAGAAAAGAACAAGTATGGGTAATGATGAGGAGCAAGGGCAGACTCCCAAGCTAAAGACACAATGCGAACAAATAAATGAGATCAGTGAGGATCAGCATTGAACTGCAGGCCAGCAGGTAACTTTGCAGCTGAGATGCAGGGACTAAAGGGAAGCGGTGGGACCTAGGAGCTGTAGCATCCAGGGAAACCCCATGGGGGGCGAATGCTGCCTGAGCTTCTGTATCTGCAGAATCTCATTCTCCTTAGCACAGCCTGTAGGACACTTATTATTTTCTCTGTTTATTCAGATGAGACTCTGAAGCTCCCTCAGCTTAAGTGAGCTGCTCAAAATTGCTATGTTGTAAGAGGAGTTGAGATCTGAAGACAGGGATATCCTGACTCCAAGGAGCCTTCTTGATCCCATACAACAGAAGCGTCGGCCTTGGAAGCCTGTGTAAGCAGAGGAACAGCCTTGTAAAGGCAGCCGGATGCCACTGGGTTTTGAGAAGAGAATTGATGTGACCTTCAGGGCATCAAGCTGGAGGAAAACAGCAAATAACTCTTCTCATCCCTCCCACTCATCTCTCTTAATGTCACCTTTATAGTACTTGGAACACCCACATACCTCACACCTCTGAGTTAATGACAGAATACCTTTGGCAAAATGCCCATAGCTACCAGGGAGGGATGACCCAAAGCAGGAATAATTTTTTTGGTATAAATTAACAGAAGACAAACTCCTGAAAGAATCAGGTTTTTTTTTTTGGATGCCTACTAAGTACCAGTTGCTTTCTAGGCATTTGATATGCACCGTGAACAAGACGGATACCATCTCTGCCCTCTTAGAATTACAGCCTAGGAGACAGAAGTGGTCATTTCTGTTGCAGGTGGGAAAAAGGTAGAAAAAAGGATGAAAAGCGGACAAAGAGAATGTGATGAAGCAGAGGCCAGACAGTGAAGAACAAGCCACGATCAGAGCCAAGGCATTTAGGGCGTGTCATGGAGCGGCAAGTGGAGGAATGGGGTGGGGGTGGGGGGAGGGGAAAGGTTTGCGGTGAGGTGGCCTCCCATTCCTAAGGCAGCCCGACAACATCATGTTTTCTTCCTACGTGCTTGCCATCTTGGAAAGGAATGAATACAGTAAAACTGTAGCGTGAATCTTGCTTGTGTGAGAAAAATGAATCATTAACAAGGCAAATGCTGCTACATACTAATGATACCATTTCCCGGTCCTGGGCTTTTTACATTAATGCATCCCATGGTGTGGATTGAATGATACAAAAATGATTACATACTTTGGAGATACTTCAGGGTTTGATTGTTTCATGCTATGCACTACTTGTTTAGATTATGAATTCACTAATAAATCTGTGTTAGTTCCTAAGTGTTAGGATTGACAGGCCTACTCCTTTCTCTGATACTAAATTATGGTGGTGATCTCTAATGACAGCAACTGATGACTCAACCATGGTTATTACTGTGACTTACTTCACACACCCCTGGGTCCCAAACCTGCCACTCACCTTCGCTAGAGATTGAGAGGTTATGCCTTTAGTCGTATGAATAATTTCTCCTTGAAACATTGTCATTTATCTTGGCTTATAACACCCGGAATTACAAACTTTAGAGTCAATAAATATTTTAACTTAAACAGTCATTCATATGGTTTCATTTACTTGTAGGATTCTATCCTAACAAAATAATTCTAAATATGACAAAATCCAAAATTATGCCCCAAACTAAAATGATAGAATTCTATATGGTGTATAAGAAATTATTAAAATAAGTATAGGTCCTTTCAGATGATGAATACTGTATACAATAGCAAGTGTTGATGTCAAAGTATTATGTGAGAAACCATCAACACACTGTATAAATATTACAATTATGTAAAATCAATATTAAAAAATCCATGAAAAAAAACACTATAATATAAAAACAGTAATTTTCTTTGGATTATGATGCTGTTAGTGTTACTTTTTCTTTCTTTATTTAAAATGATAGTTTTAACATAGAAAAATGCTTTAAAGAAAGTATTTTCTTGATTTAGCCAATAATCAATCACAGGCTTACATGAAAAAGAATTGCAAAGTCTCTGAAAGGCCCTTGTTGTTTCTGTGAAGCCTGAACACCTGGGAAAATTTCCTGGGATGACAGCTGCCTACTAATTCTTTCCCAGCCTAGAAAATGTCCAAAACGTGGGCCACTCTTTTCCAAGATAAGCAAAAACATATTATTTGAAGTGTTAAGGTCAGATTTTATCAGTAATATACCACTGCAATAAGAGAGAGTCCAGCATGAATTGAACTCAATTTTAATTTTTGCTGGGGTAAAAGGAGAATGAAGGAATAGGGACCAAGGGAGGGAGGGGTTCTGTCCATTCAGTAAAAAAGTACAGAAAGTGGAGAGGGTGGGCTGGGTCTATGTGAAACCCATCTGGGTTTGCTACCTGTACTTCTTGAAGTTAAGCTCTTATCCTTCCCACAGAGGCAGGAAGACAGAGGCCCTATCTTCAAGTGTTGGCTAGATTAGATTCTTTTGTCAGTCTAGTTTCTTGGGCAGGCACTTTAAGTTGGGCAAGGGTCATCTTTGGGAAACATCTTTGAGATGTTAGAAACTGCACTAGTGTTTGTTCAAGTCTTTATAGGCCAAGGTTAAGACCTAGTTAAGAAGAGGGCTTAGGGAGACCTGTTTAGAATTGGGTTAAGGAGAAAACTTTGTCTTTCTCTAGGACACTAAAAATTCCCACACTGCCCCAACAGGCTGATTATTGATCCTTGATGGCACTTCAAATTGGGTTCAGGAGGAAGGGAACTGCTTATGGAGACATTCAATCAAAAGTACCCTATTTCCCTAGAGAAACTCTTAGATTGTATTGAGCATATGATCCTGATATTCTCAGACAAGTGGTTGTTGGTAGAATAAAGCCCCCTTCCCTGACCAAAGTAAGTTCTCTTTCCAAAACATTACATCAAACAATATGAAACTGGCTCTTTTTCTAGGTAAAAAATGGGTCAGTATTATTCATTGCATTGGATTTAAACTAATAATCCTGCCCACCTTGGTGAGACTTTAAAATCTCTTGGAAAAGGCCTCCTATCAAAAGCAATACAAATCTGTATTCTTACTGGTGCCTGAATTCCTTTAAAAGAAAAGCTTTTCTTCATATCAGAGTTCTGATTCAAAATTCAGATCTGTAGTTTCAAAAGAGAATGTCCTAAGTAAAAGTGAAACATCTATTTATACTTTCTAGATCAATTAATGTAGACACTTGCCTAGATGCCAGGTTAGATAGGAGAGCATTACTTGCTGATACTGAGTACATTGTTTTTGGAATTACTATTACTTTTAATTTCCCAGTATCAACATGAACTAGATATCATAATCTTTTTTTCTGGTTTGTACACTAAGATAGAGAGAGATTCAGATAATTGTCCAAAGTGATGCTGAGGTCACCAAGATTTATTTTAAATCCTAAGCAGCCTAAAGCTCACATCAAATTTTTTACATTGTACCTTGATGTAGTGCTGAGAATTATTTCACAGGTTTTTCTTTTTTTCTAATTTAAAGATAAATTTACCCATCTGATTCTTGTAAGCTGGTTGATTCAGCATTTGAGAGTGGTAAAATACATCTTGTTTGAAGGCTTGTCAAATCTTGGGAAATCAGTCACATTCTAACTAGCAATAAGATTGTCTCTGGCTTTCTTATTTCTTGCTTCCAGTTTTAGCCTCTCTAATACTAACCTGACTTTCACATTTTAAAACCATAATCAGGAGCAAGATTCATTTCTAGTATGATGTAGTGAAGGTCGATAAATTCTTTCCCCAAGCAGTATGAAGCCGGATAAAACTGTCAAAAACAGCCATTTGAGTACTCGAGAAATTGACTGAAGACTTACAAAAAACCGAGAAACATTTTTCATGAAAGTTAGTGAATAGCATGAGTCACTGATGTTCTTATCTATGTGGTTTCCATCTCTCCTTCCCCAACCCCCAGATCTACGGGCATAGTAGATAATCCAGCACATGGAAGGCCATAAAAACCAGCAATTTTGCTTCCAGTACCAAAGTAGTTTCACTTTATTTGAGTGTTGAATATAGTGTTCTTAGTGGCAAGAGGATGGGGAGAACAATGGCTACAACAGCCTGAAATCGTGGATCTGTCTGTGGGAAGTAACAAAATAGTAGACTAACTAGTGGTGTGGGGGGAATTCCAGAAGGCGAGAGAGCTGTAAGTGCCTTGATAAAAGCTCTGCACATATCACACACCAACCATGGGCTAGACACACTCACGGCAGAGACAAGAATGGCCCAGGCCTCCATGCATCCCTGGCAGATAAGGCCTGTGCACCCATACAGAAGAGATGCAAGAAGACCCGAGAGGGGTCAGGGGAAAATTAGAAACATGGCAAACCCAAAAATGGCCTGCACTTTGAGTGTAATCTTCAGTCCACACAGAGACCCATCAGTAGAGAGTGGAAACCTTACTGGCACAAGATTGAAAAACCTCAGACCAGTCTTTTGCTGAGGACCAAGCTGTGCAGAACAAGTGGGCAGCCAGGCTTGGAAATAAAAATATATACACTGAGCAGATAGCAGCAGCTATATAATATAGGGGGCGGGGGAGAGACTTCACACGTTTAATCTAGGTATTAAACAAACTAACAATCCAACAATAACAACAAAAACAAACCCAAGGGAGGAAATCATTATCCATGACTAATAACTACAATATGTTATCTAAAATGTCCAGTATTCAACATAATATACACAGCATACAATGAAACAAAAGTGTGACCTATATCAAAGAAAATAATGTCAGTCAATAAAAGTTGTCTCTGAATTTCTCAAGACTTGAAAGCATTTTTTAGAAATATATCCAAACAACAACAGAAAACAATGTTGGAAGAACTAAAGGAAAGTATTGTATAATGACAATGATTTATAGAGAATCTCAATAAAGTAAAAAAAATTGGAAATTCTGGACTTGAAGTGTACAGTAACAGAAATAAATAATTCACAATAGGCTCAACAGTTATTTCAGATGGAATGAAAAAGAATCAATGAACTTGAGGATAAATAATAGAAATCATCCAATCTAATTAGCAAAGAGAAAAAGATTAATAAAAACACATAATTTCAAAGATGTGTGGGAAATCAGATATACCCAGAAACATGTAAGGGGAGTCCCAAAGGAGAGGAAAAAACTGGAAGTTCAGAAAAACTATTTGGAGGAAGGATAATGAACTTACCGATTTGATGAAAACCATTTATTCACTGATCTAAGAAACTCAATCTGAAGTAGTATAAACACAAAGAAAGCCACACTTTAACACATAATAGTCAAACTGTTCAAAGCTGAAGAAAAACTCTTGAAATCAGAAAAAGACAAAAACTCATCGTGAAAAAGTAAATGACAATTAATTAATAGCAGACTTCTTATCTTAAACAATAGAGGTTGGGAGCAGTACAATGGCATACTCAAAGTGCTGAATAAAATACCAAATTTTTAAAAAGTACACCATAAAACATCCCCTCTCTAGGAAATACTGTCAATCAAGAATTCTCTATCCAGAAAAAACTCTTGCAAAAAGGAGGGTAAAATAAAGACAGTCTGAGATAAACAAAATATGAAAGAATCCATTGCCAGTAGACTTATTTCCTAAGTCAGCCTCTCAGGCTAAAAGGAATTAACACTAGACGAAAATGCAAATCCTAAGGAATCTACTCCCTTCCAAAGGCAAATTAGTTTATCATAATACAAGATCAGTAGGAAAAATCAATTGCATTCCTATATGCTGAGCAATTAAAAATCCAAAAATGAAATTAAGGGAATAATTTCAACCAAAATTACATCAAAAACAATAAATACTAATAGTAATCTAAATAAAAGGCAAATACAATATACTAAAAGCTATAAACTAGCTTCCTAAGATCTAAGGTGATCTTAGGAAGATCTAACTTTAAAGAGAGCTACTGCATATTCTTCATGTAGTTCTCAGACCAGTACCAGACCAGACTAGGCCTGTTAGGAGCTGGGCTGCACAGCAGGAGGTGAGCTTAAATGTAATGCCCTGGAATCGTCCCCAAACCACACCCCTCACCCTGGTCTGGGGGAAACTTGTCTTCCATGAAATGGTCCCTGGTGCCAAAAAAGGTTGGGGACAGCTGTATTAGAACACACAATATTGTTAGGAAGACAATCGCTCTCTAAATTGCTCCAAAGATTCAAAGCAATCTCTCTCAAAACTCAGCGGATTTTTTAAAAAGAAATTGACTCAATTCTAAGTACAAAAGATCTATAATATCTAAAACAATTTTGAATAAGAAAATTAAAGTTTGAGGACATACTCTATATAACTTCAAAATCTATGGAGCTATAATAATCAAGACAATATGCTATTTTATAGGGATAGACATAGAGATCGATGGGAAAAAATTTAGAGTCCAAAAATAAATCTTTACATATGTGACCAATTGATTCTTTACAAAGGTATAAAGACAACACAGAAATGGAAGCCTTTTTTAAAATTATGCTATAATTAGATATTCACATGTAAAAAAATTAGTTTAGACCCTTATCTGATAGATACAAAAATTGCCTCAAAATGGATTATATACCTAAATGTAAGTGAAAAAAAGAACTCTATATCACTTCTAGAAAATATATAGAAGAAAATTTTTGTCACCTTGCCAAAACCATGAACCATGAAAGAAATAAGGTGATAAATTGGATCACAAATAAAATTAAAAATGCCTACAGTTCAAAAGGTATCAGTTAGAGGCCTGGCTGGTGTGGCAGTGGATTGAGCACAGGCCTTCAAACCAGAGGGTCGCCAATTAGATTCCCAGTCAGAGCACATGCCTGGGTTGTGGGCCAGGCCCCGGACAGGGGGTGTGTGAAAGGCAACCACACAATGATGTTTCTCTCCCTCTCTTTCTCCTTCCCTTCCCCTCTCTCTAAAAATAAATAGATAAAATATTTTTTAAAAAGATATCAGAAATTGAAAAGACAAGCCACAGACTGGGAGAAGATATTTTCAAATCTTTTATCTGATAAAGGATTTATATTCATGGAACATAAATAACACAAATTAATAACAGTATAATAATGAGAGAACCACCAAATAAAAAATGGACAAAAGACTTGAATAGACATTTCATCAGACATGCAAATTAGTAATAATTCAACTAATTGAATTATTATTCACCATCATCAGTTTGTAGGGAAAGGTGCTCAACATCATCAGTTTGTAGGGAAATACATTAAAACCACAGTGAATAGCACTTTACACTTACTAGAATGACCATAATCAAAACAACAGTCAAAACCAAGCGTTGGCAAAAACGTAGAGAATCTGGTGGGAGTGTAAAATGGAGTAAGACTTTGGAAAAGTCAGATAATATCTTTTAAAAGTTGCATAAAAACGTAGTCAGCAATTCTACTATTAAGAACACAAACTCATATACCAAAGAAAAATAAAGATATATGTCCACTTACAGAATTGCACATGACTCTTTGCAGCAAGATTATTCATAAGCGTCAAAAATTGAAAACGATCCAAATGTCCACAAACTGATGGATGAATAAACAGAATGTGATCTGTCTCTACAATGAAATATGGTTTGGTAATTCAAAAGAATGAAATACTGATATATACTGCAACATGGATGAAACACAAAACCTTTATCATAGGCACAGAAGATTATACTTCCATTTCAATAAGTATTCAGAAAAGGCACATTTATAAAGACAAAAAGTGGACCTGCGGTTGCCTGGGGCTGGGACGGTGCAGAGACTGACCGAACGTGCTGTAGGGAATTTAGGGGGCAGGGTGCTACAGAAATGCTCTAAACTGGGATTGTGGTAACGATTGCATAACTCCATAAATGTAATGAAAATCACTGAATTGTAAAATTGCAATGCTTAAATTATATGGTATATATGTTATATTTCAATTTAAAAAGTCAAAAAAAGTGACGTGAACTTAAAAAAGATGAAGGAAATGGAAAGGAGAAAGTGGTTCTCAGTTCATGTATCCTTTCAGGATGTCAATGGGAAAAGTTGATTAATTACACTGTTTGGGGGGGACATTGTAGCCCTGTCACCTTGGGCTAGCACAGGGAGATTGCTCTACCTTGAAGAATCTGCTGTTTTAGTACTTGAAGCTGCTATAATGGTAATGGATTTTGTTTACTTCATAACTCGGCACTGTGTGGTCTCTTTCAGAGTTGAGATTTTGGCCAGTATCAAATTGGGTGGGACTTCTATACACATACAGTGTGAAACGGCCAATGCAAATGAGGTCCACTGGAGAAATTCAATATCTGGCCCTATCTGGGGCCAACAATGGGACTACACTCAGTAGCTACTCAGATTTTAATGGTGGAGTAACAGGATATTTGTCCCAGCAAATCTTCCGAATGTTGGAAAACTACAGAACCTATGAGAGTTGGTGGCTTGCTTTTGTGCATTAGCACATATGCGTCCAGGAAGAGAATTTAAAATATGTGAATGAAGCAAAAATGGCTTAAGAAATAAGAGAACAAATACGTAACTGAAATAAACAGTATCATATGAAACAGAACAGAATTTCTCAGCAGAACATATGCTACCCAATGGATGTGGGGAAGGCTGTTTTCTCAGCCGTGGGTCTTAATGATATGAACACATAACTACCACAGATTTCAACCAGGCCTTGGTGCCAGATCCCCAGGTCCTCCAGGCCTTAGGAAACAACAAGCTGAAAGATACTCATACAATTTAAGTTTTTGCCTTCCGAAGTTTGACAACTGTGGATTTCCTGGAAAAAAAAAGATGAAAGCATTACTCCTAAAATTTTTCTAACTTTCATTATTTTCAAAATTGCAGACATTCAGAAATTAGCCTTAAAGTATAGTCATTGGATATAGGTAAGAAATTGTCTTGAAAGGAGAAAAAAAAAGAACATATTGATTAAATTACTTCCCTGATTAAATGCTATTTTTCACTGGAAAATTGTTTTTCATTATACTGTTTATTGTACAGTGTCTGTGTGCCAATAAATATGAAAAAGATCATTTCCCCATGACAGAATACCACTACATAATTTTTTTAGATGGAGAGGGAGAAGGAGAGAGAGAAAAACATCAATGTGTGAGAGAAACATCAATCATTTGCCTCTTGTATGCACCCAGTCCAGGGTTGAACCCACAACCCAGGCATGGGCCCTGATTGGGAATCAAACTGGCGACCTTTTGCTTTGCAGGATGATGCCCGACCAACTGAGCCACACCAGTCAGGGCTAAACTTTGATTTTTGACAGCTGATTTCTGGAGGAGAGTGAGGCACTGACAGGCATGAAAAGCAGTGTGGGAATGTTACCATCAGGAGTTGGGCGTGAGGGAAACTGCACAGAGGCAGCACTCGGAGTGTGCATAGGAGCAGAAAGGAAAAGACGAGAGGTGACAGGAAAAGAAGATAGTAGAGGTGGCAAGGACAGGCTGGCAGGTGACGTGCGTCATCGCATGGAGGAAGTTTCAAAGAAGTGGGGAGTGTTTTCCTTCCGCCAGACTGTGAAATGTCATTGCTGCTCGAAAGGCTGCCTGGGATACACTCCAGGTCACTATGGGTATTGTCACCTGCCGTGGAAATGGCTGAGGGTCCTTCCTGCATGCACACAGTTGTCACTTTATGCTCTGGCTGTAGAGAAGAAACATTCATGAGGAAATCCATCTGAGGGCATAGAGATGGGAGAAATTCCTAATCATTTCCAGCAGCAGTTTCCACCAAGATCTTTCCTGAACCACCAAAGGCTCCGTTTTGCCCAATCTCTGCTTGGATAAAGTATATTTTCATAATAGGGGCAATAAATGTTTATTTTGGAAAGTGTATAAAAATAGCAAAGTAGAAGGGAATAGTTATGCATAATCCTACCACTGAGTAGCCATTAACATTTTTATGCCATTTCTTATTTTTTTTATTTATGCACATACCCTGAGTTGTGGAGCTGTGATTATAACCTACACGGGTTTTCCATTGTCCGCTCTTCTTTTATTCATGTGTGTTTTCTATGGTACTGTAAATGCTTGGTAAACATCATTTTTCATAGTTGCCTGATGAAAATATTTGTTCCCAGGTTTCTGGCTATGAAAAATGATACTCTAATGCATATTTTGTGCATAAACATTTTTTCTACACATTTCAGATTATTTACGTAGGATAGATGCCCAGAAGTAGAATTAAAATGTTAAAGTGGCTTAAAGTGGAAAAATATTCATTTTTAAAACTCTTGATACATATTTTTTATTGTTTTCCTAAATAGTTGCATGCCCACCAGCAACACAGGCGCCCCTTTCACCCTGCCCTCATGGACACTGTATATTATCGTTGTAGAAGTTATTTGCTAATTTTGCACTCTCTAATCTAGTTTAAAGATATTAAAGATAAAACAACAACAATAAAAATAATGAAATGGTAAGACCTAACCTCCCTGAGCACTTACTATGGGACTAACTGCTTTATGTGGACTCTTTATTCCTCTCACCTGTAGGTGGGTGTTACGTTATGTGAAGTTAACACGGGAGTCAGTAGAGGCACCTAGGGTCAAGTAACTAGCTCGTTTAAATGGCTGCAATGTGTGCTTCTTGTTTACTAACCGATCGATCTTTACTCATCCTATTTAAAATTAAGGTATTTATACTTCCTCTGCTAACTTCAACCCTTTCCACGTTTTGTCTGTCTCTCTGTGCTGCCCTTTCCACTTTGGTCTGACACGGTGAGCTCCTACTCGTGCTTTAGGCTGAAACCTCACTTCTCCATGAGGCTGTCTCTGACCCTTCATCTTCTTTGAGTAATTCCCTCACCTGGGCAGTTCTATAGCCCTGTTACAGGTAATGTCACTCCTTCAGGTGTGTGTATTTCTCCCACTAAAGTGGGTGCAGACAGAGAGAATAGGCCATTCACGGTCTGACTTAAGCCTGTTCCAATTTTTGTCTAATTTTTTTGTGCCCGCCTTCCCCTCTTTTCCTGCTCTGGCGGAGTCCATTGTAAGGTCCGCTTTCTGCCTGGGTTACCTGGACGGATGTGCACCACCAGCACAAGAATGTGCATTGCTAGTTGTGGCTCTGTTTGGGTCATGACTATGTCTCCCTGAGACCTGCCTTGGCTTCAGGGACAGTGGCCGATGCCATTTCTGCTACTGGAAATACTTGAATTAAAAAATTAAAATGAAAGACTTTTTTCCTGAAATTTTGGGCCAAAAACATGGGTGTGCATTCTACACAGCAAAATATAGTATATGAGCTACAGGAACAGTGGAACTATACATTAAAAAATACTTTCATAGGCACCCAGATAAGTACTAGTTATTTTGAGGGGCAAAGTCTATCTTAAGAGTTTTCTTTTTTAACAAGAAAGATTCAAGTAAATAATCACAACACTTACTATTTCTTTGGAGTAGGTAAATTAAATAAAACAAAGTACCTTTGGGTACATTATTCAGGACTTTCATATGCTTCTAATGGAATGAATAGAAAGGAAGTATTGTGTGGGACAATAGCTAAAATCTAATTATGACACTATAAGATTACATTTTTTCCTTCTTCCTTATTTATTTGACAGGTCATTTCCTTACAGAAGTCACGTAAGTGGGCCTGTCACTTAGAAGACCGGGATTATCTGCCACGTTGTTCTTTGAAGTGATTACAAATTGGCGGATAAATTTTGCTGGTAAATTGCAGGTCTAAAAGGTAAAACAACTAATCCATAATTATTATAATTTTCCTGCAATTTCAATTCTAAAAGCATCCAAAGAGGTTATCCATACACATTTATATTAATGTGTATGTATTTATTTGAATGTATAGCTATACACAAAAGATACTATATCATCCATATTTCATTCACCCTTGGACCAATTCTCTCCCATGAAATTGTATTAACATATAGTACTTCCAATCACAATGCAATGATCTTAAGAACACCAATATAGTGTCAGGTAGAGATAATTTCATTAATTTCAGTCAATGTGCAAAAATAATTAATGTAACATTTATGCACTTGAATACTGAAATAACCCTTTTTTCTATACTCTCCAAAATTGTTTCTGCTACTCTATTTTTTGTCTTATCATTGCTATCAATACTATTCTCTTTTGCTCATCTGTGATGACTCTTTATTAAAATTTTTTCCTGCATTTTTAGTATATTATGTTAATACTTACCTTTCAAGATTCTGGGTTTCATTTCAGTTGAGGGAACATAATTTTCCTGGTTCTTGTCTTGTACTTTACTGGTTACTTGTTCTGAATGTTCATATCTTTTACCTTGTATTGCAGTTGTGTGCGAATACCTCTGTGTGTGAGTTTGTACATAAGTGTGTTTTATCTCTACTCTTAAAGCATAAGCTCCTAAGAGAAGACTCTTAGGAGTTTACCTTATTTGGTATTCTCCTTGGCACATTTAATATAGACTTCTACACATATACTTTTCCATAATTTGCATATATTAGCCGTTAAATAAACATGTTAAATGAAGATATAAATGGTACCTTTTATCTTTTGCAAACAATTTTTCTACTCTCATTTTTACTTTCCTTGGCATGTCTGCAGCTAGCATGCCTAATTAAAGCACCTTGTGGAGGATGTGTTCTTTATAGGGTTTGACCATTGGGTAGCAAACATTATTCCTCAGTGAAAAGTAAGTTGTGTTGTTTTTTTTTTAAGTTAAGCTTTAGACCTTGTAAGATCCACACAGGGATATATAAATAATTACATCTAGTTTCCTAAACAATAAATTTAAACTTATCTTTCCAGCCTCAACTACCACTTCAGTTTAGATTTTGCAAACTCTTCCAATAGTTCAATATTTATCCGTGATTTCTTTAGAAAGGCTTAGCCAGGAGTGTGATTTCTTTAGCCTTATGATATCTTCTTTGCCTGCATGTGTCAAGCGGCATGAGCTGGGGTCAGAAATTCAGCAGCAAATGTGCCCTTCAATAGAAAAAACAGACCAGTCCAGAAAGGACGTAAAATCCGGTTTTGTACCATGATTGTAGCTTCCGCGGGTCCATAGGGGCTGAGCATTTGTGTCCTGTGCATTCACTGGTGTGCGCTGTAATTTGTCACTCTGAAGAATATAACTCTTACCCATGTTAGTCATGTTTGGGCAAGACCTGTCCGAGTTTCCTTCCTATGAATCGATGGCAGTGTGAACTGGTTTTAACTCTTCACATGCTGCTCCGTTTTAAGGCTCTGGGAGATTTAGCACAATCACTGATTAACATATAGTTGTGATTAAATTGAGATTCCAGTGTTCTGATGTTAACTCCAATACTTGATTGCTAGGACATTTTGTTACAACCTTACTCAGCAAGACCAACTATTCTGAGACAGACTTATAACTTCCCTAATCGTGAATCTATAATTTTGTAACTTCACTAATTCTTCCTGCAGTTTTCTGCTCAGATTCTTCTAACATTGGTCGCTCAAATAAACCTAGTCCAGGTCCCTGGGAATTCTCTACTTTTTTTCTATTAAGGCAGCACAGGTAGAGAAGGGATTATGGATTATCTTATTGAATCTGTCAAGATTTATGTGAGATTCATCTGTATCATTCTGTCCCTTTGCCTTTATTCTTGGTCATTCAAACTGATTTCCAGTTCTCTGTTGAACTATACATTATTCAGCTCACTGCACAAAGTGGAATTTATGTACTTCTGTGTACTTTAAGTTTATTCAGTGCATGAGTAAGACTTATCTTGTGCTTACAGAATAGTTTACATGAAGAACATTTAACTACTCACTGGGCTGTTCCAATATTAGAAAAGATCACTTACCCTGAGCTCCTTTGAAAGAGGAAATATTCTCTAACACACATCTCACCCTCTGTGGTAGGTTCTATTACTGTTTAGCAAATACTCTCCCCCTCCTCCTGCTGTGGGAGAAGTGTGCTGTGGACACTGGGCATGGGCACAGGACTGAGCTAATCAAACATGGGCCCATGTGGCAACACACCTTTCCCCTGCCCCACGCACACTCCCGCTGGGCACAATGAAACACAGGACCCTAGGCAGTACCTGCTCTCTCGTCCTGGGGCTTCGAGTAAGAGAAATTTGGGGCAGTTTGAACCTGACTTGTTACCTAGAGAAAGTTAACGTAACTGACCGCAGACCGGGTGAGCTTGTACAGAAACACATTTGTGTGTATGTGGGAAACAAGTGCTTCTGGTTGTAAGCCTCTGAGATTCGCAGTTGTTCTCATGAAGCATTTTCATCCAGGACGTTGGCTAAGCAGGAATTCAGAATTGTTATGGTCCGGTGACTGCAATGTGCTTCCCATTTTTCACATTTCCAAATAAGACTGTTTATTGCTCTGGTCCTGGTCTTGTTCCACCTTTTTGCGGGGTGTGTGTTTGTGTGTATTCGAAAGAGAATACACATAACTTTCCTTTATAGCTCATAGGTGTCTGGATCAAGAGCAGCCATATCAGGACGTGCTGTAGATGCTGGTACAAGATCCTGGACTTCATCAGATCTGCCTTGTGCTGTTCTCCTCAAGGAGGCTATGAGTTTATTCTGAGTGCATAGGGAAGGTGCATTGATAATTGAGACCAAAAGGGTAGACTGTCGTAGATTATATTATTATTCAGCCAGTATTTACTCTTTCTTCCTCCTGCAGTTAAGCCCCATCAATGTCAGTTTCGTCCACATGACTTCCTATGGAGAGTGGAATGTGGGAGGAAGTGCTGGAGAGCAGGGCGCAAAGGAAGGCTATAAGAGGCACTGGAAGTTTCTACCAGGCATCTTGCACTCCAGCTGTCGTCATGGCAATAGCAGCATATCTGGGTAGAAGCCACGCCTTTGGTTTGGTGTTAGTGATAAGAAGGCACGTGAAGCAGACCCCCACCAGCAGAGCAGCCATAGCCAACTCACAGAACTGTGAGTGAAATTAAAAAAAATATCTGTTGTTGCAATCAACTGAGATTTAGGAGGTATTTTCCTATGCGGCACTACTACAGCAAAAGCTGCCTGGCTGAACTTTTGATAAGGGAGAGGATAATGTCTGTGTAGTTGGCATTGGAGCCAAACAAATTTCTGTTCAGTCAGCTACATGTAGAAAATATCAAACTGAGAGAAGGATTATTCTGGAAAACATTAAGTAGAGTAGGAACAGAGAGTCTTGCTCGGAACAAATTCTGCTCTCTGCCGTGCGTGGGGGATGTTTGCCAAAATTCTGACAGAGGTTCACTGGCATATTTTTTGTCTGTACCTGTGTGATGGAACACACTTGGCCTGTCTTGTAGGGCAATGGGCCCTAGTGCAGGAAGAGGTACCCCACATCTCCAGCCTATTTCAGGAAGTAGGTCTAGAGCATTAATAACTTATGGCCTTGTCAATGTAATCCTGTTGGGATAATGCACCACAACATTGTGTGAACAATGACCAAAAATTTCTTCTCTGGGATATTTACCTCTTAGTTCAAACTGTCCCTCCACTCTAATCACCTACATTGCAACACACAAAATCTACCTAATTGTGTGTCTTATTGACATAATTCATTATGAACTAAATACTTACAAAAAGCTCATTGTTTGTCCTAAATCTCACATTATTGTCTTTGGTACTATTATTAAACTATACTATTGATGCCTAGAAAAGTTTAAAAGAAGCAAAACAATGCACAAAAGCTAAATATTATCAATTCAACATATGTATTTACATTAGACTTATAACTGTTTCTTGAAAATCTATAAAGAAGATACAAATTTCACAGATTACAATCATCTGTGTTTAACGTCATATCAAAGATGAAAACTATTGAAAAGAAATTGGGGTGGGGGTAAAGAGAAACAAGCTTATCCCCTTATCTCATATAAGCAAGGAATCAAGTTTTATATTTATCCTTCTGATATTTGGTAACTATATAAACAGAGGCTCAAGAATGAGCAGTGGGGTGCAACAAACTC
Organism: Artibeus jamaicensis; assembly: GCF_021234435.1. NCBI lineage: Eukaryota > Metazoa > Chordata > Mammalia > Chiroptera > Phyllostomidae > Artibeus > Artibeus jamaicensis. The sequence goes on along the minus strand of NW_026522056.1, from coordinate 12,226,934 downwards.
CCCACCCCATCCTAACTCCATGCACAAAAGTCCCTTTGGAGGCAATGTGGTGTAATAGAATAAACACTAGCATTGGACTGAATATTCCTAGTCCTGATCCTATCTTGTGACATTGTCTGGGTGATATTTGAGAAGTCAAAAATCTCTTAGAACATAATTTCTTTTCTCTATAAAGTGGCCATTATAACTTGCTGTGAAGAATCGCTGGGGGAACTGGAAATAATATATGTAAAGTGCAGCTCAGTGCCTGGCGCATACTATGTGCTCAGCAAAAGTGAGAACATTTGTTTGTGATGTTGGCCTCTTGTCAAGGTTTTGATCATTTTTCTCCTCCAAACTCTACTTAAGATAATATCTGTGTCTTCAATATACTTTGGAAGAGAACTCAACACCTGTTCAAGTGCTGGGTGTTCAGTAAGTATGACATTTAAGACATGCACCACAAGGTGGATTACCTTTGCAGAACTGGGAACTACTTCTGCTGTGCCAGTGGTTTTGAGAAAATAAAGCAGGCAGGTTTTTCAACAGGAAGGATAGAGCACTCTTCGAAGATCATTATTATTCTACCACAGTGGTTGGTGTGGCTCATCCTGTTGCATACAAATCTCATATAGACCCAGTGACTCAGTAAAACGTAAATAGGTTAGTATGTAAGACAGGCACAGCAGGAAAGTCTCTATTGAAACAGGCTGTGCCCCTGAGCTCCGATGGAGGGATTGGGAAGTTTGTGGGCAGGCTGAATGGGATAAATGGCAGCAAGTTCATATGTACAGGCTTCTCATCTACCTGGCTGATAATGAGGTAAGGCGTGTGCCGTGGGAGGAACTAAGAGAGGAGGCACTGGGCACCTATGTTCACTCACCTGTGTCTTTGGTCCTCTGCCTCCTTATTGGTTGTTTTGTATTAAAATGCGAACTATGCCAGATTTTCTCCACTCTACAAAATCTAGTCCAACCACACAATTACCTGTTAAGAAAAAACTGTTGAAGTGTCAATAATTTCTGCTCTCCAAAAAAATTACTAATAAGAAGACAAAGAGCAAGTTAGTATCATTAGCTCTTAAGATACTGAAGATAATAAATTATTTTACGAATTCACTCACTAGGAAACATCATGTTTTAACTGATCAGGCAAGGTCACTGTAATATTTTTGTAGACATATATAAGGGACCCTGAGGACATCTTTTCAAATATCTTCTAAGAACATTAAAATATTCCAAATGAACAAAAGAATGATCTGTGAAGTCCGAGCTGGAGACTTATTTATATAACATAATTCCAGAGAGTGACGTGGCTGCCTCAGTCTGGGACAGCATTCAGAATGCCGGTACGAGGAGCGTCCCAAAGCCCCCGCCCTTCCAGACCTGACAGCGCTGTTCATACTGGGGCCCTTGGCAGAGCACGATGATCTAGAAGGCGATCAAGAAAAGTGGCTACTCAAAGCTCACAGGCTTGGGAGAGGGAGAAAAATGACTTTTGCTAAAAGCTAAATTTCTTAAAGCCTCGAAGCTATTTCCCTCTTTATCTGAATGTATGCCCCATGTATGCATATTCACATTTTTCCCCTGATTTTTTTTTTTTGGTAATAATCTTTACACACACTTAAATTTAACACTTTGACGAGCACTTAAAAGGCTGAATTGAACAAGAAGTCACTTGAGCAACTTTGGCTCTTTGCCATTCCTTGGGATTTCATCAGTGGCACAATAACTTGCAGGACAGAAGCCAACCTCTAATTGTTTCATTTAATTAGACCATTTAGGAAGCTGAGCCACCTTGAAGACCCTGCTTCTCTGCTTCCCCTCACCTGAATAGGATGGCTTCTGTTGGCTCCGATTTTTCTAGAACTTCTGTACTTTGGGATTAGTATGGGGTTAGCTAAGGTCTTCACACCATTTAGCTTTTATTTTGGCATTTTGGGGGACATTTATCAAGTAGTTCCTTATTTTCCCTTTGGCTCTGCTCCATGATAGGTGAAAATCGATCTTTTCCTTCCTGCAGCCAAGTAGAAGGTTATAAGTCACTATGAATCTATAAAAAGCTTGTAGCCTTTAATGGTGGTGCATTTGTAGATATTTTCTGAGGGCTAAGGGAAAGAGTGTTATTGATGAATTCTCTTTGGCACCTAAAAGACAGAAGAGTGTTCAGCTGTCAATTTATCGTAAACTTGAAGTGACAATGGAAAACAGCATTTTGGTGGCACATTGAAATCACACAGGGCACTGCTCTGATGGATTGAATCATCCACAAACTGTTGGGGAGTAATGGCCCGTATGCTCAGGGGCAGCGCTGTTTTCCTGGCTTTGATGTCAGGGAGTACTTTACCAGGGCCACGTGAGCCAATGGCTCCTCCAAGCACCAGCAAGAGGTGAACATGAACAGTTGGAATACTTACAACTTGATTTAGCCAAATGGAATGAGTCCCTTTTATCACCACTTAAAAATAGCTTCTTAATATTCAACCAAATGGAGCCTAATTGCATTTAAATTCCGGGAAGGGAGCAATGGGTGAAGGAGCCCAAATGCCTAGGGCAGCTTGCTAGCAGGATTAGAGTCCAAGATCCCCGCTGATAAACTCTCTCCTGACTTCTCTGTGATGGAAACACAGATTTGGATCGAAGGCCAGAGGAGGTTGGGAAGTTGTGTGAGGGAGATTTTCTCTACAAGTCTGCATCACGGTTTCCACAGAAACTGAAATTTTACCTTCTCATTTGAGTGTATATACCTTGAGTGCGCTAGATCGGGGGCCTTGGACCTTGAATCTTGCCTTCATAAAATGTAAAAATATGTTTAGCAAATTCTTACCCCCGTTTCTGCATCTTGGAGAAGTTACAAGACCTGCCCGCAGGCATAGAGCAGAGAGGATGGCAGCAGGCTCCGGGAGGTGGGGCAGGCCTGCCACTTACCAACCTGGTGTCTTGTTGGTTTTATTCTGTTGCCTTCTTTCGCCACCCCCACTATAATCCTAAGTTTGACTATCAGTTACTTGTGTGATTTTGCACAAACCAAGAGTGAAGTGTGGGTGAACATCTGTGGGGGGCAGAAAGCCTCATCTCTGCAGTCACTTGCACACGTTCGGCAAGCAGTGACCCAACATCACAACACGTCCTCCAGAGTAGCCAACTTCAGTGACTGTTTGCTACCCAACCTCATTACTTATTTACATGGGGAGCTGACTTTCCTTGGCTCATATATTATGTCTCTTTCTTTTAATTCTGGATGGTTTACTACTGTGGTGGCCAGGCCTAGGGGATTTCCCCAGAGGGCAGGCAAGAGAGAGAATGCAACTCCTCCTTCATCAGGGAAGATATATGAGGCTTAACTCTCAGCAAAGATGAATAAATGGGACTGTCATCATGGCAGCTAGTCATCATCCCGGTTCCTTTGCTGCCAGAAAACAGGGCATTGCTGGTGTCAGTTGGGGTACAATGCCCTAAAACAAAAAAATGGAAGGACGATAGCTTGTGTTTAAGACATAAAGAACCAGGTGTTGTGCTAAATAGTTTTAATATATACTGTATTTTTAAAATCTGCACTATAGCCAAAGGGGTGGGTATTATTACAGTCATTAATTGACAGTTTGGAAAAATGAGGCTCAAAAGAGTTGATTCTCTTGTTTAAGGTTTCTCAGAAACAGAAGAGCTGGCATTGAACTTGGACTATTTGGCCCCAAATTCTAGGTTTATGCCATCACACTCTGACTTAAGAAACTGTTGATCCAGGCACCTAATTTTACAATTAAAGACATGCAAGATCTTGCAGGAAAGATGGGAGCACAAAAGACAACTCGTACCAACGTGCAGGTGGAGTGACCTGCCTTCCGAAGTCATGTTGCCTCACACTGGCTGTCAGTCCTGGGGGGGTCACCTGTTCCCTGTGGCTTCCTCATGGTCATTCATAAAACAAGGTGTTGGAACATTTAATTTCTATGATCCCTTCCAATTCTAACTTTCTGGAGTTAATGTGTAGTTGATCCAAGAACAGAAGATAGTTCATGAGACTTTGAGTTCGATGTGAATGTCACACCATGAGACTGACATTACACAGAACAACTTACAAAAGACAGATCCTAGATGGTATTATATAAAAAATTTTTTTCAAGAGCATTTGCCTAAATTTTCAAATTATTTCTTCTTGTTATACAGTGCTTATTGAACAAAAAATAAAAATTAAAAAAATAAACATGAATCACCTATAATTTTATCAGATTTCAAGTATATCACACTTAATGGTCTGGTGGATGTACTTCCAGGCCCCACTCCCTCCTTTTTGGTGTTCACATATGCAAGGGTTTTAATAAGAAAGTCATGTCATGCTTTACACTCCCAATATACAGTGCTGGTTAATGTCCTAAAATATAAAATACAGCCATAATAGTTGTACAGTATTTCATTCAGTGAATGCAAAATAATTGATGCAATGTCTGTGTTGTTGCTTCCATTTTATAAAATTGTTTTTATTTCTTTTTTTTACTTTTATGAGTAATTTGACAGATATGCTCAGAGCTAATATTTATACATACATACAGCCTTCATTGAAATAAAAGAACAGGAAATAAATGCTATCCTAAAGACTATGTACTTTTTGCTCTGGCTGGTGTAGCTCAGTGGATTGAGCATGGGCCTGCAACCAAAGGGGGCCTGCAACCAAGGGATCGAGGTTCGATTCCCAGTCAGGGCACATGCTTGGGTTGCAGGCCAGTTCCCAGCAGGGAACCCACAAGGGGCAACCATACATTGATGTTTCTCTCCTTCCCTTCCCCTCTGAAGATAAATAAATAAAAATTTAAAAAGACTATGTACTTTTTTAAAGATTTAAAATACATACTTTAAAAATCTCTGCAGAAAGATTTATTTGCTCCCATGTTTGTCAATAGTACAGTAGAGTGTCTGTTCTCCCAAATGCTTATCAATACTAAGTGTTGTTTGAACAAGTCCTACCAAACCATTGTTGGCTTCTCGGTGTGCGTTCAGGGTAGGCAGGCAGGAGGGTTGGAGCACAGCCAGACCTCCTGGGTGCAACTGGGGTTCTGCCACTTCCTACTTTGTGACCTCTGGCAATTAACTTAACCTCTTTCTGCCAACAGAATAGACCTCCCCAAAAGGATGAACCCTGTAAGGTCCCATATTAAATGAACTGACCATGTAGTGGAAGTAGTACAATGCCTGAACATGGTGAAGAAAAATTTTAATTGTTAGCCATTGTCATTATTCTTTATTACAAATAAATCTGAGCACTTAAAAAACCTGTTAACCATTTGCTTCTTCTTTCCTCAACTACTAGTTCCAATGTTTAGCCCATTTTTATAGTCAATGATTCTTCTTTTCCCTTTTTTTATTTTATAAGAATTTACTACAGGTTCAGAAAATCACTCCTTTGCCTATCACATATTGCAAATAATTATCATGTTTTCACATGAAAACACAGAGGCCCAGACAGACTGAATATTATGTCTTCTTAGGCCCCATCCAGGGCCCTTTCATTCATTTTAACATTTTTCATTCATTCGTTCTAACAAAGTTTTTGTTTTTTTCTTTGTTCTTTCATTTTATTGTTTTGTGCTCTTGGTAAATCTTCTATTTCATTCTTTTTTTTTATGTTCAATCCAAGTCTGACTTAAATGAATCAAGTTTCACCTTGGGAACACAGGCCTTTTATTAAAAAAAATAATTTTAAGAAAATAATAAAATTAATCACAGATGTTCGTCTTTTATGATTCAGTTTACATCCTTTGAAACCGTACCTGTACCACTCTGCTCTCCACTCAAGGGAGGCAGGACTCTGAGAAGGGTCACCAGGTCTTTGTCCCTCTGATACACACACCAGCTGTAACCCTTTCCCCGTGAATGCGGTGAACTTCTGAGCAGGGTGGGATTTTACTCCTGTGATTAGTTGACATAACTGGGCAACCATGAAGAGATTGTGCAGATGTAATTGAGGCCCAAGTCAGGTAATTTGGGGTTAATCAAAAGGGAGATTGTCCAAGGTGGGCCTGGGTGGAAAAGCTCTTTTAAAAAAGGGGACAGGCCATCCTGAAGAGAGTGACTTCCCTGCTGAATCTGAAGAAGGAAATTGCCATTCTGTGAGCGGGCCATGTGGCCAGGAACTGGGCTGGCCTCTGGGAACTCAGACAAGCCCCCAGTGAGTGACAGCCAGCAAGAAAACCAAGACCAATCCTACGACTAGGAAGGAAGGAAGTCTGCCACCAGCCAGGTAAGCTTGGAAGAGAGCACTGAGGTTTGTAAAGGAACGAAGCTTGACCATCATCCCTGTGAGGCCCTGTGCTAAGGACCCCTCAGAGACATGCAGAAACTCCTGACCCACGCAAATAATAAATTCAGGGGCTTTTAAGCCCCTGAATTTGAGGTAATGTGTTGCATAGCAATGGAAATGAATATATTTCCCCACCCTATGGCTTCTTCCATATGAACTCCTTCCACATGAACTCCACGTTTCTCCTCCGTGTTCTTATCCATCTCAAACGTACTTTAATAATGCACTTTCATTGAAATTGTATTATTAAAGTACGTTTGAGATGGATAAAAAATTTAAAAAAAAAAGAAATTGTCTTTTGTATGTTTGTGCCCTCAGAAAACTGTGGGTTCTGTGAGAATTAAAGACCACGTTTCTTTCCTTTCTGACCTTGGAGCCCAGTAGGAATTTGGAGAATATTGAATCAGATACTATATGTCTGGATATAAATTAAGTGAATTGCTTGCCCGTAAGCTGGCTGAAGGACTCTGGCCAGCAGCATCTTCACATAAAGTTATAAAAGCTGTTAAGCATCCACGCAGCTCTAAACTTAGAATCTGAAAATTATATGAACAGTACAGATGTTTTATTTTTTATTTTTTAAGCACACAGAAAGAGCACCTGCCTTTTGTTTTTTTCTAGTAACTCACTGTGCGATCTTGGGCATGTCACTTGACCTCTCTGAGTCGCTCTTTCCTTACCCATAAATGAAATATCTGGACTCACTAGATGAGCACTAAAGCTAGTTAAGATCCAGCATTTCATACTTCTCTGAGGCTTCAAACTGGAGAACATATATATTTGAAAGAGAACAGGAAAAAGCACCAAGAAAAGGAGTTAAAACCATATTCACTAGATATAACAGCCCATGTCATATACTTAAAGTAGTTTCTTATTCAATTAAAAAAATTATGAAAATCATATCAAAATGGCCTTCATCCAGTAGGACTGCAATCTTAAGAGTGTCTTAATTGTTTTGTTAATGGGGTTAAAGCATTCTTTACTCTGATCGCCTAATATCTGGTTGTTCGGATGTAGCAAAAAGAAAACCTGCAGGAATTCTGAGTTTTAAAGGATAAGAAATCAGTAGAGCGGGGCAGGGGTGGGAGGATACAGCGGCAGAAGTGATGGCTCTGTTGTGTTTATTCAGAGCTGGAGTCGGTCCCATTTAGCTCATTTATGTGTGAAAATGAAAGTCATCAGCCTCAGAGCACGAAACCATTAGCTACTGCTCCAAAGTGCTGCATTTCAGAAAGGTCAGAGAGCCAGCCCAGCAGCAGCAAGAATTTTGCAAGTGATGTGTGTCACATTTGCATATGATAATTAGTTTCTCTATAAATACAATTTGTTCTGCAGATTAACATTTTTGTGTCCTCATTAGATAGCAAACATTTCCATATCTAACCCACAAAGCTGCCAGAGTTGGCTCTGCTTGCATTGCATGATAGCATTAATGCCTCTGTTTATACTGATGCCAATTAGTAGTGCTAAGTCTTGGAAGAATAAGGGAGATCACTAATGTTATTGATATAAATAGTAATAATAATGCTGAGAAGCTTTTGCAAACCTTGTTAACTTTGAAGATCATTAGCAGTAAAGTACCCCTGAGTTGTCAAGGGTTGCATTCTTGGGCACGTAAAGTATCTGTGTCTAGAACGCTTTGCTCTCTACAAGAGACTCTGCTCCTGGTTTACAAGTGAATCTTCAAAGATCTGTTGTAAAGAGGAGCATGCAATTAAAACATTGCTTTCCTTTGCTAAATGTCTTTTGTCCAATAAGGAAGTCGAAAGTGCTCTAGCGAGGAGCAATAATTTGCTCAACTTGTTCAGCTCAGTGCAAACAGTTTGCTCTCATTCCTGAGGCCAACTTCTCTAGGGTGGTGAGATGAGGTATTTTATGGTCCCATAAAAGGGCTTTATGAAGCAGGATGCCCCAGAATTACTCATGAGATGATTTAGATTTCACTGGAACAGAGCGAACAGTTCTCTGCTGCAGGAACTGTCGAGGGACATGCAGGATGCTGATGGACACGTGCAATACGGAAGAGTGTGTATCATTTCCCCTGTTATCGTTGACTTGACACTGAGCCAGGGAGGCTGCTTCAGAGACACTGCGCATTGTGAAGGGTTAGCTCTTCAGCTGAAAGGACTGATGTGATGTGAGGACTAATGGCCACTTACCCTTAGCTCAGTGACAGCAGAAGGATGACCCTCTGTTCCCATGATAAGAACAGTTTTTGCAGAAATTAACTGGCTTCACTTCCTGCATGCTTTTTGTTTGATATGCTGTATACACTTAGATTCAACATGAAAAAAAAAGGCACCAAACCTATTTAACTCAAATGTAAATACTGTACTATTTAAGTGTGAGCTATGATATGAGGAAATGATACTAAAATGTAGAATTTTGTATCATTTCAGATGCCAGGCTTAGAAATTGGATAAAAGTAGCCTTGTTTCACAGCTTTGCTATTGACTAGAGGTGAAATTTTGGATGAGAAGGATTCTCTAAGTCTTAATTTTCTCATCCATAAAATAAGACTAAAGATCGTATCAATTTCACAGGATTATTATGAAGATTAAATGGTTTACCCTGTTGTTAGTGCCGGACCTGGGCCATACAAAGACTCAAAAGATAGAAATAATTGTCACCATCGTTACTTGTAATCACATTTCCTGATGCTGGGAAAATAACAGTAACAGAACAGCACCTCCACTCCAGGACCTACGAGAACTCCAGTTCTCCTCCAATCCTGCCCGGGGACACCTCACTCTCTGCCAGACGCAGAACCCACTCCTCAGCGGCCGCCCCAACACATAATTTCTCTTTCAATATTGTCTGCCCCTCTGGTTGTGTTTTCTCCAGCAGGGCTCCGTCCTCATTTCTGCCTTGCTGTAGAGCTGACATTGTCTTGTCTAGTCTAATATGATACGCTACATTCTCCCCCCGCACTTTGCCAACTCATGTGTGCAATACCACCCAAATGTCAAAACAATGTCACCCGGTATTTACTGCTGACCAAAGATTTCTCATGGCCTTGGCTTCTGACTCTCAGTACCCTTTTCTCCAAGTTGGCACGGGTTTCTGGGGGTAGAAAGCTGGAACCAGAAAATCAGCTAAGCCCATGCCCCTAAGCTTTCCTCCTTTCTCAGGCTGACTCATGGCTCTTATAGGATGACTTGTAGCTGGCTACATAATTACTTATTGGTCCCCCTGGGAAGCTCTTTAGTCCTTCCCATAAATAGACACACTGCTAGTCCATTCCTGCTGTTCACATTTTAATTCTCAAGGTGAACACGTGCAAAATTCCTAAGCTGGAATCTCTACTATGTTTGAAGGTGTAGAAAGGAATTGGGGACATTTAAAATACTGAAGAGAATGTTTAGAAGAGATGTGTTAATGTCTCCAAATACCTAAAGGATTACCCAGTAGAGAGAAAGATTCATTTGTTTCTCTCATCCAAGGCAGTGAATGGAGGCTATGGGGAAAAAAGATATCAAGAGTGTTCTAATAATCATAGCTGTCCAAGGCCATGAGCTCTCTGTTTCTAGAGGTATCCAAGCAAAGGCTGAATGGTAAATGACAGGATGGCCAATAAAGGGAATTTGTGCATCAGTTGAACTAAATGACCTTGAGCAATGGGGGCTCTAAACTTCTCTGTGAGATGTTTGGCCCCCAGTCCAATTTGGGAGACATACCGAAGGGTAAGGGAGGCTTTAATAATTGTCTTGAAGGTGTTTGACATAATGCTTTGCATAAAATTAAGAAGTATCAATTATCCTTACTAAAACATGAAGTGATAGGCAGAAGGCGACCATTCACTCAGTCCACAAACACTTCTTGAGCCCTTATTCTGTGGTGTCTTTTAGATGTGGGAATAAACTGATGAGCAAGACAAAGTTTTCTTGAGTTTCTCTTAGATTCTAGAGACAAAGCAGACACCAGAAAAGGTGCATGTATGGTGAGAAACTCCATCAACTTCTGTTTTTATCACTTCTCGTAGGGTCTTTTTTCCCATGAGTGTCTCTGAGACACTATCTCTGTCATCACGAAAACCCAGTGAAAGGGGAAACAGCTGACAGGTGGCAGATCCATCTCAGAATCTAAGAGATGGGGCAAGTGGATTTCTCTTGCTAGTGTTTCCCTCCCTGCGCTCAACATGGAAAGAGCAACGACTCGCATTCACATAGTAGTTTTTTAATAAATAAATACATAAATACACCAGAAAAGAATGTGGACTCTGTTACCAAGGATCATCATAGAAACTCTTCTCCATTTTACTTAAGAGAAAAAGGATATAAAAAGTCTTTCTGGGTCAGATGCGCAGAGAAGGGGCCCCCGTGAATGTCTGTGTCTTCCCAAGGGCCAAACCTCGCGTCTCCCTCAGAGCCTCTCATGGCATCAGATCTTCTAAACCCCCACTGTTTCCATCCTAGAATGGATTTTTGGAAGTAAAACAGGCCTGTTCAGAAACTCTTTTTTTAATGCAATGAAGGATGTAAGGAAACTGGAGGAAGTTCAAAGAAGAGTAACAAGAATGATTAAGGGGCTGAGAGCATGATTTATGTTGAATGATTAAAAGGATTAAACATGCAGAACTTGGCCAGTGCTACATACTCAGCCATAAAAAAATCAAAATTAAGTGCCAAAGCTCTCAGCTCCCATGAAAAATACAAATTTGCATATAATTTGGCACATATTTCCACGGGAAGTTCAGCAGAGCTTTCCTGAGGCATCACTCACACAATGTCGAAACCACTCATCTGGTCAGTTTAAAACGCAGCCTGGTCATGTCAGTTAAAACTTGCCATTTGACCTAATTGAGTAGACAATTGAATCAAAATATGCCAGGGCCACATCCAGCTGTGATGCATCCATAAAGTGTATAGATTCTGTGACACATAAGTATTTACCCAAGGGCCACAGGCTCATGTCCCTACTTTGGGCAAACAGGTGGCAAAACCACAGAACTGGGCTAAGCTTGGATGGCACAGCCCATTGAAAGGGAGCGGCCACTAGGGGCGCCAGCTCATTGTTGCCATGGGGGAATTTTGGCTAAGGGTGATCAGATCACCTTGTCAATCAAATGAAGCCAGGGATATGGGGTGCTTTCAGCAGCAAGTAAGAAAAACCCAGCTCAGAGAGGAGGAGCTGTTGGGTGCAGCACCCCAGTTATATATCCTTAGAGTAGAAGGCAGGAGCTGTGGACAAGAATTTGGAGGAGGAGGAATGGCTGTGGGGAGGAAACCAAGTCACATTTATTTAAGTTTAAAAATCCAGATTATTACATTAAAATATTCACTGACTTTTTTAAAAAGTAAATGTTGCTGGAAAAGTCATTCTGTGGATACCAGTTTGTCACCTCTTCTCTGGCTAATTTCTGTGTTTCAGAGTTAGAAAAACTGAGGTGCAGGGAAAGGGAAAGATGCCCTCCACTGCATAGTAAGTGGATTATCAAAATAAGAACTTAGCAGGAGCCCTGGCCTGCAAGGGGATTTCTGGGTTCTTTTCTGATTTTGTTGTCAGGGAAAGTTACCTCTAGGCTCATAACTTTTCACTTTTCCAGCTCTGTCTGACTGTTAAAGAAAGAGGCTGGAAAACATGAGTTTATGATTTTCTCATGGCTCTCAGCCTGCACTCTATTAGGATCCACATGAGGAAAATACCTAAGAATTTTATAATTATAATCCCAACATGTATAGGCACACATGTACATCAACATACATTCACATGCAAGGTAAATTGGGCATTAATGACTATGAGGGAAGGCTATTTTGTATAGGGCTGTGTGGTTTACTGAGGTCTGCCATGTGCAAGCTCCAATGTGACGTGCACACTCCATATGTGGCACTGAAAGAAGGTATCATCTTGCCACTGTGAACCCTGAACACTGAGAGCAGCTCTGGTGTGATCATTCTGAGACAGCACAGCTCAAATGAGCTAAAACTCCATCAGCCAAATTGCCAAGATTTCTGGTCTATGCTCCCTATCCCATCTGTAGGTAGAATGGCTTGTGGAGAGAGAGAGAGAGAAAGAGAGAGACAATGCATTCAAGTTCTAGTAAAAAATAAAAAAAAAGTTATGGCTTCAAAAGAGTGAAGTGTTCATTCTAGGACGTAGACACAACTTTGAGTAAAGGAGAGCAGTTGTCCTTTTCAGGCAAGGAACACTTGAACTAGACACCCTTAAAAATTGTGATAGCAAGAGCTATGAGATTGGGGGAATATGTGGTAATGGAGCTGGTGGAAAGGCCATCTCTGGAGCCATTTGAAAGCCAACAGGATCAGGAACTAGAAGACCTATTCCAGGAAAGAATCTTCCACTGATTCCTCTGGGCCTGTGGGATGATGTCATGGGTCTCCTCCATCTCTAACTGTCATCATTCTTAGACTTCATGTATTTTCCAGGGCTTTCTAATATTGCCATTAGAGCAGCCCTGCACTTCTCCAAGCAGTGTGGGGGAGGGGACCTTTAAAGAAACCATAAACTAGTTGCTCCAAGGAGCATAAAGATTTGCCCAAATGGAAATTGTGTGTTGTAAAATTCTCCAGTGTGAATTTTATTATTCCCTGAAGGTAGTCTACCAAGCTGAGAGACCTTATCATCGTTTCCCTTTGTTTCTCTGGTTTTCTCTTTCTGGTTCATTTCCATTTCAGGGGAGAAAAAACAATGGGACTGCAAATTCTCATAGCACAGGCTGAAAAGGATTTGCATGTTTTTTCTCCTTCTGTTCACTGATATTCCACCAAGAAGCCTGGCTCTTTCAGTGATAAATCAGTAAAAGGAGTAACTACTCACCCAAGGGGAAACATAGACCTCCACATCCTCCACCTGCATGCGGGAACTATGGATTTCTCCGAGGCTCAAGAACTGAAAAAACTGTTGGGTTCTCTCAGTAGAGTGAGTTTAAGGAAGGGATATGTGAGTGAGTATTGGTTGCATATGTAGGCTTTAGTGATTGTGGTTTTCATCCTCTTCATGTAGATTATTGTGTTACTCGTTTTTGCTTTTGGACTCGGAGAGGGCAGAAATCTGAGCTGGACCCAGGAAATTTGGAAGCTCCTTCTTTATTACACACAAAGTCTGAGAAATACCACAATGGTCAGAAGCTCAGTCTCTGCAACCCAGAGTTCCCTCTGTGTGGCAGCAGCTCCAAGGATCAATCAGTAGCATAATCCAGAACTATGTCTAATATGTGAAGAGCATGCAAGCATCTTTTTGAAAGCTGAATGGGACACTGCCTTCTGGTTAACAAAGGGTGAGGGAAGGGAAGCCTGGTCTAACATTCTTCTCAGTCTTGACTGTGTTGTGGGAAAGGGTCCACAGCGCCAAGACCCTTTTAACTACACAAAAAACAACTATAATTAGAAACCAGTAATTAACCAACTCTTTTCTTAACATTTCTCTATATAAATGGTAATTTATGAATTCTTGAATTTTTTTTCCCTAGCAAAATTCCTTTAGGGATTTCCAACTTTTAGTTCGAAATGAAGGGTGAAAAACCTCATTCACGTTGATGAGGGCCACAGAGCGCCCCTAGTGGTCAGAAATTCCACAATGAAAACATTACTGCTCCTGACTCCAGGGCCAGTGAATCCAGACTAATGGTGGAGGGGAAGGACTCATTGGGATAAAAGCAAATTCAATTTGGTTAAGTATGATGCCATTTTACTGCTACACCTCTCCTTTGTTACTTCCTTCAAAATCTGAGCTAGTGAACATCAGAAACTCTCCTGTTTATCTTGTTATTTAAAATGGAAAAGAAGTTACCACAAAGCACTGGCATTTGACTGGGATTCTTTAAATTGTATGATTGTACCCCAGTGTTCCTAATCTGCAATCCTCCTCGCCCTCCCGGGTCTGCTCCCCTTGGGAAATGTCTGAATCTTGTTTTTCTTCAGTGTAATTTCTCCAGGCGACTTTGGAGCCTTTCCTTTCCAATCTCCAGTCCTTCCTTCACGGCCTCCATCAATAAACATATTCCTTCGCCTGTAGTCTAGGGCCAAAGGCTGTGTGTTAAAGTGAAGGTGTCACAAAATGCCTGGTGATGTCATAAAGCACTGGGAGATCTGGCAAAAGCAGTGATTCTCATTTTTATGTCCTGGGAAGTTACTGGTACCCCAAGGGCCATCATGTTTTCTGTATATGCACTGGTGGTTGTAGGGATAGTGAAGTCCTAGTTCACTTTGGGCATTTACATGTTTGGCCAATTTCTCTAAAGTGCTGTGAAGAATATAGATTTAAGGAGCCGAAGTTATTAAAATGGGGTGGGGTGAGAGAAAACAAGCCAATAAAAACAGACAACTTGATTTTTTAATCCTTTGCACAGGAATTCGGGCAAAAGGGGAATAAAATAATTCTATAGGGTCACTTGTAATTCAGCTTAAACTAAGCTCAGGAAACCGAATAATATTTCTCAGAAGGCTGATTTATGTACTTAAAGTAACTAGGTCCCAGGTGTCATAGGAAGTAATGCAACTTCTAGCAATGGCCTAGCTTGCATGCTCAAACTAACTGCCTAAATCAATTTCTAACTTCTCTTTAAAACATATCAGACTCAGTTCCACTGGGACTGTTCAAGACCTAGATTCTCTGTGAGCAGAGGCTGCTGCAGGAAGCAAAGTCCAGGGACCTAACAAGGCTCTGCATTATAAACAAATTGCGTTCCAAAGTTTGTCTGTGAATCACTTCTTTGGAAACCTAAATGTATTTTCTGTAAAGAAACAGAGATAGACACAGTCAGCCTCCCTGGCTCTCACAACCCTCTGAAGTCCATTTAAACCACATGCAAGTCAAACCTCCTCTCCTGCAGAAAAGCTAGAGAACAGCCACATAATCACACAAAACTCGGGCGGAGGGGAGAGAATCGGATTTAATGCACTTTTTTCTATGTATCCCCCCCCGCCTTAGAAGAAGACAAGAGTAGATGGAAATTTGGTGGACACCCTGGTGAGGTACCTCAACATTTTCTAGGATTGGAGAGGCCAATGGCACAGCTTATTTATTAACTAATTTTGCTTCACTCTGAAAACTTTATCTTTTCTGACAAAGAAAATAGCAAGAAAATGGCTCAGCAGAGAAAGAAAAAAGAAATGTCTAACAATTTCTATGGGAAGGAGGCCCTTTCTGGGTAGCTATTATTGCTGCTTAATCAGGAGATCTTGGAACTAAGTGTTTCAAAGTCGAACATACTTGGAACCATCAAGCTTCATTTTGCTCCTTGGTTCCAAAGACCTCACTCACCCATCTCTTTATTAGGCATGCTAATAAAAAGTAAAAGAAAAACATTTCTGGCAACCTGTGACTCTTTTCTCTCAAAGTGCCCTGAAAATGGGGGTACAAAGTGGAACTAATGCATCCCAAATGTAGGTAGTCAGAGAGAGAGGAAGAGAAACAAAGGGCCTAGAGACTTTGCATACTGGATAAGAAGACCTTGATAACCGAGTTGACTGTATTTGGAATTTTCCTGTTTCTTCTGAAAGGAGACAGAGAGCTGAATGAAGTGCTTATCTAAGAAGTGTCAGAATCCTTTAACAATGTTATTACAAGGATGTTGGTACAGCGAAGTGAAGATTTTGGCAGGTACAGATGGGATTATATTTGCTTGAATGTATTTTCTTGCTTCATGTTAATCTCTACTTTCCTGGTATCAAGCTCTTAAGGAGCTCAGATAAAGGCCTATCAGAAACACTCTGGTCACATTCTCTGTAGTATACATTAGAAGGAATTCAGCATCGCAGCTGGGATATGGATGGAACGAAATGATTACATTTGAATGTTTGGGAGAAATCACTCTAATGCAGGAATCATAGCAGGAGAAGTCTGGCTAAGAAAGAAATCTCTGGAACATCCCGTGTGGGGCTGAGGGAAGGATGATGAATTGTTTCTAACAGGTTACACCCAACTTCAAGTGAAAATCATTTCGAAGAGTCCCAGCTGGGTTTCACAGGCCCCTAATGAGAGAGAATAATGAAGCCAGAGGTATATGCACATTAAAGTTTCATTCAGAGGGAGGGACAAAGAGGGTCTAGATAAAGTAATTTGGAGTTTCAGAGAAACAAATACCATTTCCACGAGGTCTTAAATCTTGGCCCACTCAAAATGTTAAAAATCTCCTATTTCCCCATTGAAGCCAGAGCAATTGTTCATTATATAAATAATTTAAATGCAAAAGATAAAAAGAAAACCCTTACATAAGAGTTACTAAAATGGTAATAAAAGAGAAGCAATTTTCTCCAAGTAATAATGTCTGCGTAGTGGGTCACACCGTACCCGAAAGCATGTCACAGTGCACTTGGCACCCAGGAGGTCTCGGATGAAGTCAGATTTTTATAGGATGCAGATCAAAGGCAGAGGAAGAGCCCATGGTCAAGAACAAATATAAAGAAATGACATAGATCTGGGTAAGAACAGAATGAAAAGGATAACCCAGAAGGAGGAAAAAGTTATTGCAAAAGGTGACAGCTGGGAATTAGTGATGAACAGATAAAGTGAACAAGGGTTGGGTAGGCACAGTAACTGAGAGAGGATAGCAGACTGAGCTGTTCTACTTCCATAGGGTTTACTCTTCCATTATAAAGTTGTCTTCAAGCTAGAAAGCATTCAAAACAAGCATGGTAAAAAAACAAAACCGAAGCCCAAAAGAGGCAAGCTACTTCAAAAGTCATTTGACTTTTAAGGTACATCTAAATCTTTAGATCCAGATACTTTAAATTCTAGGACACAGACACAGTGATGCAGATGGGACTTCCTTAAAAATATTTTTCTTTGAAACAATGGTAGATTCACAGAAAGGCACAAAGAAATGTACTGGGAGTTCCTGGTAACAAGCCAGACACCTCTCCTAATATTTGCAGGTAAGATTTTAAAACCACTGACCACATTTTTAGAGAATTCATGGAAAATAGGAAGAATGGTACCGGAAGACTGACAGACAAAAAAAAATAATTTTAGAATTGTCAAAAGTGGTGGGAAGGCTATTTTTTACATTTACTGTTTGGTGAGCTTGTAAAAGATCTCTTGGTAAATTCTAGGAATGGTCAGTCATGGTCTTTAGTATACATGAAGCAGTGTTACTGGAACAAAACTAAGAACAAGCTGAGACATTTCCTTTTCTTAGAGGGAATTTCTTCACTGATAAACTAAGAGAATGTTTGCCTTCAGTATATCTGTTTTAGCTCCAGCTATTTAAAAAATTCTTTCATTATGTGCCTGTCAGAAAATTGGTTTTGTGTAATATATAGTTGGAGGAGTTCATTGCTAGTACTGAGAGATCAATGAATCAGTATCAAAATAGAAGGTACTTCCAATGTATGTCACAGGGCTTTGGCACTAACTTGGATGACTGAATAACAGCTCAAAAATGACTTTGGCTGTTAGAAGACTAAGTTGAAATTACCAAGATAGATTTTGATATTTTTTAAAGAATCATGCTATAGAGATATAGAACATGACAAATGTGCTTAATAGCAATAAGTGTAAAAAGATTTTGTAGTTTTAGTTGACATCTCAGTATGAATGACAAATGGGAAAAGCGAGAGTAATTTTAAGACATGCGTCCAACACAAGAGACAGAGTTACAGCACACTCTGCACTGTCCAAACTACCTGGAATATTGTGATTCGTTGTGGGTCCTCATTTTCAGAGGGACACTGACAAGTCATTACTCATTCAGAGAAAGACAAGGGTTCTGGGGATACTCATGTTAAGGAGAGAGACTGAAGCAGTTGGGTTTGTCATAGTTGTCTTCATATCTAAGGGAAATGCTATCACATGGCAGAAGAATTAGATTAAATCTCTGTGGCCTCAGGTATAGCAACAGTGTTGAGATATGGAAGATAACATGAATAATTTTAAATTCATAAAGGAAAATCTTTTACTAATGAGAAACCAGGGCCAAACACCATATTTCTGTAGGGCAATTGATTTGAGTGTTTGAAGTACAAGGGCTAGATCTGGAAGAAGACACGGGTTTGGGAATCAACAGCCTATAATTTAAATGAGATAACTAGGAAGGGGGTCAGAGCAAATATGTATTTCCTGGGATGCATTTCATTGTAGACTTTTTTCCCTGACTTCAGAGAAGCTGAATTTGGTTTCTATGTGCAGTTCTCTAGATGGTCTGTAATAGTCCAGAGATTCCCGAAGCTATCACAGCCTTAAAATGTAAACTTTTCTTATACATCAGAAAATAATTGAGACTAATAAGAGGACACTTGAGGAGCAAGAACTTTTTGGCCTATAGGTGGAGGAATGACAAGAAAAGTCACAGAGGGGAAAGGACAACCAGGCCGGTAACGGAAACCACTGGAAGGAAATGCTGGGAGTCAGCTGCAGGTCAAATGCTTTGGGAAGGTTTCATAAGGCAAAAGCTATACCACACCTGGAAGCAGCATGACATACATACAGAACAAGGTAGATGATGTGCAAAGCAGCGATTCGACAGCTGTCAGGATGCCAAGTGGCACACGAATTTCAGATACGTGATGCAGAAAGGGGCTGTGAAATTAAATGAAGAATAGTTTTCATGGACAGAGCTGGAGGTTTACCAAAACCCTGTGGAGAATGGAGGACCTAAGCTAGATCTACGGTGAAGGTATGCTGCCTATAATTCCAACCAAAGATATTCTCAGAGTTATTTAAACTTTCTCCTTATTATGTCTTCTAAGCAAACATATCCTTCACATAAGGAGTATCTCAGGGTTTAAAGATGATGATAAAGTTGCCCCTTAACCTTGTGGCCTCTACCTTCAAGAATTCCCAATCCCTGCGGAGGAGACCATCTCTATTGAGGAGCCTCATAGAACCTGATTAGGACTCGGCATTTGATATTAAGAAATAAAGAACCTCTTCCAGTTTCTGAGTAAGGGTTGTATCATATGAAAAAATAAGTTTAAAGCAGAGCATTTTGAGTCGCAACATTGTATGTGAAGAGATTGGGCAAAGGCCAAGTACAAGTCTTCTATGGCCGGTCTCAGAGCAGAGCACTGGAAACAGAAAAGGTGGGGGTGGAGCAGAGAAACTATGCAAAGGAAGGATTGCAGAGCCCAGTCGTGTGCAGGAGGTGTGATGAATGAGATACCAGAGATTGAACTCTCCCTGACTTCATAAATGCTTAGCAGCCTCAGTCCTCAGACAGATGCAACTTGAAGAAAAGACCAGCATTTAATGGTCACATCTTTCTATTTCATGAAAAGCACAGACGTGTGATAGCCATGGAGGGGAATATGGAAAGCGAGGACGCACTCTTCCTGGAATACAGAGCACAGAAAACCAAAAGAACGTTCCGACTGGATTCTGTGGTCTGTGATGAAAAATGACATGTCTAAAAGGGATGGAAGTCACTGTTACCAAGTTAGATTTAGGGAGTTCTCTGAGCTGGTACTCTGAGCAGAGGAAGCCCAAGGTACAGTAGGGCAATCCCCTGTCCACGCCCTGTATAAGGCGGGGAGGATACAGACGAGGGAGCAAGGCAATGCTCCATCCCTGCAAAAATGGACTATGTACCTGATGCAGGTAACCTAAATAAAATTAACGTTTGCTGAGCCTCTGCAAAGTGTCAGACACTTTATATACATTTATTGTTTAATAAAGAAGGAAGAGAGAGATGAGGGAAGTGCATGAGGATAAAGTGAGCACCCTGAGAGAAATAGGCAGCCTCTTTGTGCAGGAAGCATGTGCCTTCTCTGAGACGAGGAGAGAACTGTGCAAAAACCTTGTTGAGATTAGACTCTACAACCAAAGAGTATTTGATTATGAGTGGGTAAGACCATAAGAATTCCTGTGGTCTCCTTCCTCTATGAAGGTAAAGTACTTTTATCATTAAACCCCCTTTTACCAGGCACCCAGGCCCAGGTAGAAGGAGAGCTTGAACTGAGGTGGTGCCTGGCTCCAGGTCCCTTGATCCTGAGGGTGTCTATCACATCAGTGATCCATGGACCTGTGGGTGTCATTCTCACTCTGATTTCTGCATCTTGCAGGAAGCTGGGTTGATTTCTATTGGAAGCGCACACGTTGCCAATTTGCATGCACTGATTTACCGGGCCTCAGTTTCTTTTACCTTCCCCGTCCCAAGTGAGGAGGCAGGGTAGCCAGAGCCCACACTCCTGCAGAACCCAGGTGGAAGAGGAGATGCTGGCTGGGACTGGCTAAGCCACCTTCTCCTAGGGAAGAAGCAATGGAAAGGGAAGAGATCGCTGGCTTCCAGAGCCTGCTAGAAAATAAATGGAGCTAAATCCTTTTATGCTGAGTAGATTTAGCTGCATTCCCCAGGAAACTAATATCTCTTCCCAGGGTTCTTTCCTTGAAATCTTTGTGAATGTTTGAGGAGAGATCCTTACAGCAGAAACTACCTCAGCCACAGGCACAGCAGCCTCTGAATTATGTTACAACTTCCAGTGTGAATTTGAAGTTAATGCAGTATCTTGGGTGACAATGAAAATGCAACCTAGTCAGGAAGTTCGAATTTATGACTTCAGCAACAGTCTTAACTTCTCCCACTCTGGTGTGCTCTGTGTTTTATGGTATTGTACTCCGGGTGAAATTTATGCCTTCATGTGCATTGCGAGTGAGTTACGATTGCTCTGGGAACCTTAATTTTGCATTTCCTGACTTCTGTGTGTTCAAAGGGACAACCTTTCAAAACTCATCTACAGAAAACACACCAGACTGGCTGATGTGTAATTCCCTGCGCCTGTGGAATGGGAGTGAGGAGTTTCCACGGCTGGGCTTCTTGGAGTCTTCTGAGTCCACGATTTACAGAAACGGAGGGAGATGGTTCAGGTCTGAGTAGGGATTGTGTGGACTCGGGCAGATGCTCAGTCCAGGTAACAAGTACAAGGTAATGGAAAAGAAAATGAATGGGGATTACTCGTGATGTGATAGCTGTCATTTATGGAGCACCTACTACATGCCAGGAATTGTTGTATTTTATTGATGTTTTTCATGTCAGTTTTACCTCAGTCCCTAGAATTTGGTTTTATCATCCCAACTATGCACATCAGGACACTGGGTGAAGAAGAAAATGCATAGATTGGCCAAGGTCACCTGAGGAGCAGAGCCGGGATTCAGATCTAGTTCTGCTGACCTCAGAGTTCATGTTCTAGCCTTGGTCACCTCTTCCATCAATATGTCCTGAGACATCATTCCAGCACAGTCCCACTAGCTGTGTGATCTTCGGAAGGCTTTAACCTTGGTTTCCTCTTTGGTAAAATGGGGGTACAACAGAGGTAACAGACTACTGTTGCCTTAAACAGGGTCAAGTTCATTTACGATCTTGCTATTATCATCAGTATTATCTGTCAAGAACTTCCAGTTCATGGTGTTGGTCAGTCTACATCTATCCTTGGCTATAAGCTACACAAAGGACAGAATGTTTGCCTGTTTTGTTTATTATACATATCAAGTGCTTAGAGGAGTGATTGACACATAGACATCCAGTCCTATTTGTTGATGGAATGAATGATGTGTTTGATGCTACCTTCCACTCCACCTCTCTCTCTCATCTCCTGCTGTCTTGGGCATAGCTGTGTGCTCTGCACTTTGGACATTTTCTGTCTTCTTTCAGAAATTGCCTGTCTTGCCCAATTGCAGCAGCAACTTACTCTCTGTTTAGGAAATGACATACTATTCTGGGAAAAATGTAGTGTGCTCCTACTCTTGGAAATGTACAAAGCCACAGGGGTTTTCTGCATAACCATGTCTAAACCCACAGTGATTCTAATAGTGGACTTTGTGCGGTGGTGGCAGGTTTGGAGGTGGGGAGTGAGATTTTAGAGTCTGACATCTGGTACCCTAAACTCCACTAGGTCTAGATCTACTCTTGACCCCGTCCAACATCAGCTGGGCCAAACCCAATCAATCTGACATTGCTGCCTGCAGGAGCTGAAGTTTGCGTGTCTGAGCACCTTTGCAATTGTTTTACTTACTTCTTTGCCTCATGGAGGATTTTTCTCATGTGTCTTGCCCTCCTAAAGGAGTGTTCTAAGGTTTCTGACATTAGTGTTTGTGTTTCTAAGCCCTGCTGCCCGCAAACAGCCTCAGTGCCCTACTAATTGTGTTTACATTCTGTCATTCACCAAGTTTGGAGCGCTAAGATCCCAATATCATTACCCATATGGGTAGGTTTAAAAGTCACTCTTCCTAAAATGACTCTTTGGCGTTTCCATAAACAACACATTGCCTCTAGCTGGGGAGTTCTCATTACCTGCCATGTTTCCTATTTAGGCTAATCCCCCTCCAGACAGTGTGCGTGCTTCTCAACTCCTCCCCTGCCCAGTTCCCCAAGTAACTGCATTCAACTTTTTTGTCTGAGATCAAAAAGGCAAGGTTATGAAACTGGTGAGGAAGTCACTTGTAATGATGAAAGCAAGACCTTGGGGTCTGAATCACGACCTTGCCCCTGTGTGATAAAGAGCAAGTTATTGTAGTTCCCCTGGACCCAGAGTCTCATCTGTCGCATTAGATAACAATGCCTTCTTTACAGGGGTTGGCCTGTCCTTGGTCAGCACCCACTGAAAGCTGACTATCTCTAAGGAAGAAAAGGCATAGTGTAGGTTTCCTGCAAGAAGTATTTTATTTATGTAAAAGAAAATTTTAAAGCTATTAGCCATGTTTTGGGGGGGGGTGATTGGAGGGGAAGAGACTGCAGAAAGAAGCATTGTCATACTATAAAAACGCTTGTGCTTAGTAAATTGATTTTCTTTATAGCCAATGAAGTAAAATTTTTATTTTGGTTTTGTACCTTGGTGTGTGTGTCTGTGTGTGTGTTTCGCCTAAGCTTAAAGTTCCTTCTTTGAAACAGAAACAGGGAACTCATTCATCTCTTGCAATAACAATTCGGTTGAGAGCACCTATTGTGTGCCCGACAATCCCACGAAGTGCTGACTGGAACAAAGTCTCCTGTAGGCGAAACAGAAAATCACAATCAATGATTATAATGCTTTGTGACAATGCCACTGTAGTGCCTCGTGTCAGAGTTCGCTTTTGTGGCCTCCTGTTCCTGTTTCAGGAAAAGGGAGCATTTGTGGGAGACGCGCTGAAGGGAATTTCCCCTGGCTCTTCTCCACATCAGAAAGGGACATTCCTTTTGAAGTGTTTCTTATTATCGGAAGACAAAGCCATCCAGAAAACAGCTTGCGGAAGCCTTGGGCCATTGTCGGGGAGGGAGGACGGTCAGGATCGTGGTTCTGTTGTAACTAATTAAGAACCCTCAGAAGGTCCCCGAAAGCCACGGAGAGACCCGTGTCATGAATACGAGGCAAGATTGGGGGGTTGTGGTGTCTACTTTCTGCATTATACGTAGAGATGCAGCAGGGGTCACTGAACGTGTGATAGCGTATGATAGTGTATGATATCGGATGAAAGACCTCTGCATAATAGCCATGTTCTGGCCTGTCCAGCAGTTCTCAACAAGTGTTGCTTACTTGTCTGTCACTTTGTTTTAGTAGCTGCAAAGCCCTTTGGGACCTAAGATTCACACCTGCACATGGACACAAATGCCTTTACAAGGTGACCTGGTACCTTAGCTGAATGCAGTCAAATAAATATTTAATAGGTGGCTTGAAAACAGCCTCAGTATCTGTTACGTCAGTGAATTTGGGAGATAGCCACAATTCTATCTGTAAGGATTTAACCCCATTCTTAAACTCACTCAAACCATGTATCCTGATTTGGGACATACAAATATATGATCTCCCTATGAATAGCACCAGATTTTAGTATTCTTCTCTCAGGACTCGAAACACTTTTCAAGTGGTGTTTCTTTGCCCTCCAATAGCGCTGGTTTTCTGTTGGTCCTCAGGGGCCCCTCACCTCCACTTCAGCTCTTGTGTTCAGTAGACCCTCTCTAAGTCTCTCTCCAGGCCCCGGTATTTCCCATCCTGGTGTCACCATTTGACCCTAGGGACTCAGATTGGTGTGAAGGTGGGCAAGGGCAGGGGTGTGGCAAGACAGCGCTCTGGACGCCCCCTAGTTATGCAGCCTATCTTCAATCCCCCCAACACACACTCCTGTGGCTGGAATCGAGTGAGTGGTCTGGAAGACACAGGTTAGATGTTCCTCTGATTCCAAGTTTCCTCCTCCAGCTCTGATCAATCTGACAAAAAATAGTTATACTATTGATTCATCCATGTTGGATGGCTATTGTTATGTTGGCTGTTGTCATTTTTTTTTAAATTTGACAATCTAAAGGAAGAGAAGTCAGTGCCCCTGACTAAATAGGTATGGCATGTTTTAAAAATTCTTGTGGCACACCAGTTGAAAATTGTTGATCTATGTAATTAGAACAGTGGCTAGATAATAGTGGGCACAATAGTGAGTAAATTTCACTATCGGTATTATGACTACTTCTATTAACACTACAGGTCTTTAGTATTGGTATAAGTGCTCACAAATATTCTATGTAACACTCATTTTGACACAGGCATCTGGGGAAGTTCCTAAGAGCCCAGGGAAGGAAAGAAGCCAATGGTAACAAGACCAAAGCCCTCCTTCTCCCTACACCCTGCAGAGCAGGTTAATGACCAGCACTGTCAGGGCTCTGCAGGGCATGGGGCTGTTGCAGCCACTCACATCTGTTCTGGAGTCTGTTCCTCTTTTTCCTTCTTGTTCTGAGCACCCCACACCCATGGAGTCGCTCACTGTCAGTTTCCACTCTGACTCAGCCAGCAGGCATCTCAAAAATCAACACTGGAAAATCCAGAGCCAACCATCACCCCGCTTTATCTGTTGTCTTTGCCCCTCAGTCTCTGTGGCACGAGTTTCCTTCCAGTGAATTAGCGGTTCTTTATTGGCACCTTCACCCTTTCTCCCCTTACCACCTCCGTAACGAATCGTAACAGCATAAAGCAATTGGACTTGGAATTTGAGCTTTGACTTTTACCCAAGAAATTATGCATTTCTAAACATTGACCTTTAGTTCTTCTAGCCGAGTCTAGATGATATGTTCATGTATTTCCTGGCAATTGGGATGACTGGTTCCTCGGGTGATTAAGTGTTTTTCAGGTTGTTTTATTTTACTTAAACTCTAACCTCCTTCTCTAAACTTTGACTTTTTTTTAAGGGATCAGCCAATTTGTGTTTGGTTGTCAAGAAAAAAAAAGTGTCTTATGGCGATTAGATAGAGGCCAACTTGCTTTCAGAAAACGTAATTTTCTTAAGATACTGGAGCATGCTGACTTCCTTTCTTTGACACAAATATTACACTTTATCTAGACCTACTAATGAGATTACAGACCTGCAAAACAGAGAGTTTGTTTTAAACACAGTTAAAAAAATTCTGTGAAATCATTAATTTAAAAAAACAGGTGGTGAAAAAGAACAATTGGATAATAGTCATTTAATTATAATTTCAGGCCAAAAGAAAAAAGAAAGAAAGGAAAATAAGAGAGAGGAATGCTAGCCAATGGGAAGTACGAGCAGTTTGCAGTCAACAGGGACTGCCAGTGAGAAGCGAGGTCTGCAGTGGCTTTTGACAGCGTTTTTCTCGAAGTCCTGGCATCAGGCAAGCCATGGACAACTGTCTGATCACCGTGCCTGTTGCCACAGTCCCTGGCCACAGTAGCTCACAGAGATGTGTCTGCTGAAAATGTTCCCATTGTTAGGAATGTGGGAGTTAGAACAGAGTCCAGAAGCTAAATGGAAGGTTCAGAGAAGAGAAAATTTTGCTCTGGTTCTGCTCCCAGATGCTTAATTTTTGCTTAATCCTTTGCTTTCCATGTATCACACAGAGCCTTCTTTAATTCCAGAGTCATCATGTGTATGCATTTGTCACCTTGTAATGTACTGCACATTGTGTCTCATTTATTTTCTGTCCCCCCGTCACACTCAAGCTCAGTGATGGCAGGCACGTTTTGTCTATTTTGCTCACCACTACATCTCCAGTCCCTAAGACAGCGCCGGGCACATAGTAGGTCAGTAAATACTTGCTGAGCAAGCATGTTACTCCTTCACAGTTCCTCAACCAAAACACCATTCCCTCTAACCTCCAACAGAATACATTGATACCCAACCATTGAGGTATATAGGTATTTGTAGATATAAGAAAGCCTACCTTTCTTAGAATCGTGGGTCTTTTGAGAACCTAAAGAAACTAAATTACTTGATCCAATCCCTTAATTTTACTGATGAAGAAGTGGAGGTCCAAAGCATCAGCATTGCCCAGACACATAACAAGTTAATAAAATAACCAGGAGTAGAAATCAGGACTCCTAGTCCAATGTTCTTTTTCACAAACTAGCCCTTCCCTCTAATTTCAGGATGTATATACATATGTACTGAAAAGGTGTGTACATATACCTTTGCCCACTCCTAGAATAGCAGGGACTTCCTCCATTACCACAGCATAGTCAGGGCTCAGTGATGCTGAACCTGCCCTTACGTGACCTTTCAGTCACAGTCCAGGAGAATGTATTCCGTACTGTTGAGGGCTCTTTCTCAGCCTTCAGGCCTTCAGACACATTCTTCTGTCTGCTCTATCAGGTTCTAGTTCAAGCCCCACCCATTCCATGAAGTTTCCCCTGGTGAATCCAGTTCATAGGGATGTCACATTCCTCTGCTTTGCTGAGATATTGCAAAGGAAGACAATAGACCGCAGGTGGCGAACGCAGGTGGCGATCACAAGGCCCGCAGGCCGAATCTGGCCCTCCACCTTGTTTTATCCGGCTTGGCACCTTGTTTCTACCCAGTGGCAGTGCCAAGCTCTTGCTTAACTGTTAGGAATAGTTACATTTGTACAGCCCTAAAATTACATCCGGCCCTTTGAAGGCAACTACGAAGATGATGTGGCTCCCGGTGAAAATGAGTTTGTACAACAGAACAATGTAAACAAGGGAAACTGCTCAAGGCAGGGAGGGAGGGTCCGGAATTGCTAGCCTTTTCCATTTTTAAAGAAACGGAGGTTTCAGCTGACACTTACCAGAGCTTAGATTCCCATTGTCACTGGTCTCTTTAAATTTTCAAGCCTGCCTTTCAGGAATTAACAGGAAGTGTGATTTCCAGGGGCAGAGAACTCGCATTCTGGGTCTCAGTCACCATCTCTCCTGCTTTGGATGTCCACCCCACTCCAGTTGTCAGGTCACCGCTGACACCACAGCCGAGGGACCCTATCAGAATGCATCACCGAGGAGCACAAGCGCAATCTCCTCTTGCTGTGGGCCTGGTGGGCAGAGGCTCCCCTATCGCTGACCCCTTCAGTCCCACACTGGTGGCTGCCATTCTACTGTTTCCTTCCAGAAAACTGGTTCAGCCTCAATGACGAAGACCTGGAATACCATGTAAAATGCCCTGGAATTTTTCCAAGAGAAAACACATTGATGGAGGTGGGAGTGCTAAGTTTCAGAATGAAGTTATTGAGGTGGGATTTAAGAAGGGAAGCCAGAATTTGGAAGACCAGTTGTAGCCATGGGGACAGAAATATTACCAAGGAGCTGCGAAGTGTTACCAACAGCTGAAGTAAACGCAGATTCCTCTGGATCTGTCCCTGCCATTGCCTCTGAATGTGTCAATGGTACTTCACGTGTCCAGACTCAACTGTGCTTCAAAATTCTGCTCAGTGTCTCACTTCTCTAGGAGATCTTTCCTCCCACATTTCAAGGGGTTTTCTCTGACCACTAGGACAACTTTAGCAATTGATTTATCACCACTGAGTTGGGAATTAACAAATCGATCTATCAATACTGAGTTGGGGCTTAACACTTAAAGCATTGTATTACAGTTATTTGCATACACATATCACATTCCTGCATGTCTTGATAAATTATTTTCCTGTGGGAAGAATTCAACTTCAGCAGTCCATCCATTATACCCACTTGCATAGCACATTGTTGACTCTTGAAAAATACTAACAGAATAAACATTTTACTTCTTTGAGCAATGGTCTAACACTAATTTTTATTGCTAAAAAATGTATCGTTACTAACATAACCATTTACATTTAGTATTTTTCTTATTTACTTTTTAATACTCACAGATATTCATACTTACCAGGGGAAGATTTTAATCTGACCTTGTTCTTAATATGAGCTTATATACTTCAAGAAGACTGAAATAAAAATAATCGAAAGATCTGGAAGCCTACAGGCTCTTAATCATGTGTCTTGGCAGTGAGAGTTGCAATATGTTGCCACCTATTAATTAAATCTGTACTCCGGTGACTTATCCAAGAGAGAGAAATTATTTAAATGAACCAAGAAGGATTAGGAGGATAATAAGTCTGGAAACCCCTTGGGTAATCAGAACCTTTGGTGTGGCAATACCAGGGCCATCCCATTTTCCCAGCAGCTGTTGGGGGGGGGGGGGCTGCAGAGAGACTGGGAAGCCAAGAAAGAGCCTACACAGTTTGGCTGGAACACCACCACTAAAAACATTATTTCGCTTCACAACAAATTAGTGAATTACACTGAACCAAAAGGAAGAGTCAGTTATGAGCTTGATCAGAATGAGAGTGTTCTATATGGATGGAGTTTTAGAGACCGTTAAGATTCTAGAGCGTTACTAGCCAGAACATGACTGCAACAGGATTGCTGAGAATCTATTGTTGGCTATGGACTTTATCTCTGGAAAAATGCACATACACATGACCTTAGCCTTGAGACCTTTTGACTCAGAACACACTCATTCATTATAGCAAGGAAAATCTATCTCAGGAGAGCTGGCAATTTTCTCAAGATGAATGGATAATAAGATGTGGTGTGCAGTTATGTAATGAGATGTTAGCCATAACAACATCACCACAAAAGAATGAAATTTTGCCATTTGCAACAACACAGATGGACTTGGAGGGTATTTATGCTAAGTGAGATAAGTCAGAGAAAGACAAATGTTACGTGATTTCACTTATATGTGGAATTTAAAAGACAAAACAAACACAACAAAACAGAAAAGAGAAAGACTCCTAGATACAGAGAACAAAGTGGTGGTCCCCAGAGGGATGGGGGCAGGTGAAGCAGGAAAGGGGAATCAGGAGCACAAACTTCCCGTGATAGAATAAACAACCCATGAGGAAGCAGCAAATGTTACACAGAATACAGACAATAATACTGTAATAACTTTGGTGACAGAAGATAACTAAGTTATCATGGCGATCACTTCATAACATATATCAATACACACCACTATGTTGTATACCCGAAGGTAATATGGTATAGTAAGTCGATTACCCCTCAATTAATAAAAGAGATCATATAGGAAATTAACAACAGAATGGTAGTATCCCTGAAAAGTGCTTCTGGAACTTAAGCTCCAATCTTGGGTTTTATCCAACAGATTTTCCCTCATGTGTAATGTCCAACAAATAAAGGAATTCATTTGATTTGCACAAAACTCACTCATCCTTTTGCTCTCTAGGAGGGAAACCAAAATAAAAATCGAATGTCTTTTGTTTCAGGTGCTGTCCCAGGTCCCTTCATATACTATTTTACTGCAACTACCACCACAAATGTTATTATTCTCATTTTATATGAAGGAAATGAAGATTAAGAGAGATGAATTATTTTCCAAAATTCACACAGATACAAACTAAGGCTCAGATATGAATCCACAGTTCTTACTTCCATCTTAGTGTTCTTTCGGCTATGCCGCCTGACCTTTTCACTGTGCTTAGTGAACCCTCTGGGAAAGCCTTTTTTAATCTGACAAAGGAAACAGGGCTGACTGATGGTACTGCTGCAACTGTGACCAAGTGCATTTAAAGAAATAACACCTTTATGTCGAAAACCTACCAAAAGAGTTGTTTGGGAACATCCAGATCTGTGCTTGTCTCTTTTGGCACAATTTCTCCAGGTATTCCAATCACATTTACCTACCTCTGTGCTCCTCATTTAAAGCCTCAGTCCCAGAGCTGACCACACAGCTGGGAGAACCATTTCACAGAAGTACATGCGAGTGTGTGTCAAATCTTAAAATTTTGCCTGCGTTTTTGTCTCAGTAATTCTTCTTCTATCAAGTTACCTTAAGAAAATGACTGCACAACAGACATCAGAAAGTCTATTGTGATATACATCTAAAATTACAATATGAAAGTTGTAATATGAGACAAACTAACTATGTAGCCATAGAAAAGTATGGTATGTTCATACAATGCAAGATATGCAGCCACTAGAAATGATGTTATGGACATATATTTATTGGTATGGAAATAGTTTAATGGTAAATTTTTTAGCTGAATATGATTGCATTATATACATACAGTCCTGTGACTTACCTTTCTTATTCTTTTTCAAGTCTACCTATTATTAAATGTTATGAGTATATATTATTAAACTACTCTCTTACTGACGCACATGTCAGGGTTTCTTTTTCCTTTTTATTTTCTTTTTGGCACTCCAGTGGTTCTTATGTCCCTTATGGGAATCCAGACTGCATCTTTTTTTTTCCAATTACAGTTTATATTCAATATTATTCTGTATTAGTTTCAGACATACAGCAAAGTGGTTAGAAAACCATGTACCTTACAGAGCTGCAAATAGTCACAAAGTTGTAGATTACAGCATGGGGAATGGAGTCAATAACAATGGTGATCACTATGTATGCGGTCAGGCAGGTACCTGAAGCATCGGTGTGGGTGGAGCAGATAGCATCCTTGTCTCAGACCTTTTCCTTATAAGCCTCTCTTCTCCTCCCAAGTTTGGGGGGTGGTGTTCTCTTTGTTTTTTCTTTCCATTTTATAGGAACTTCCCTTACATGGCATATTGCATTCTGCCTGCACTAGTGACAATAAGACAACCCTATGACCTCGGTCAGCCATATTTAGCTCTTGAAATATAAAAGAGAGATTGTGAAGCTCAGAAACTGTTTTTCTCACTCAGCAAAGCTTGGCTCTCAAGACAATTTCTCTGCTATGGAATCAAATATTATGTTTTTGAAGTCAAAATATAAATATTGCCTCTTTGCTTTTCTGCATTAAAATACTAATTTTCCTCAAATCAGTGGAGGCTTCTGGATGAGTAGGTCAAAGAGGAAAAAGTGAGAAAACAATAAAGGTATATTATATATATTTTTTAATTATCCTCATTAAATACCAACTTACAGTTTAATTTTTTTAAGAAAGGATCTTAACAATAAGTTCTACCATACCAGAACATGTTATATTGTTTAAAGTAGGTTTTCTTATATTCCTAAAAATGTGCCCTGGCTGGTGTAGCTCAGTGGATTGAGTGTGGGCCTGTGGACCAAGGGATTGCAGTGTGATTCCCAGTCAGGGCACATGACTGGGTTGTAGGCCAGTTCCCAGCAGGGGACGAATAAGAGGCAACCATACATTGATGTTTCTCTCCCTCTCTCCTTCCCTTCCCCTCTAAAGACAAATAAACAAAATCTTCTTAAAAATACATTATTTTCTTCACAGACATCTTATACATTCATTATTATGTTTATTGCTATGTGGTTTATAATGGTGGTTGCTATTTTAGCTGTGATCATTTCTTTTTCACTTTAATTTTAAATTATGGACAGTGTTCAGAAAAGCAATTGATTTGCAAGCTGATCTTGCATATAAACTACCTTGTTGAAACCTTTTATCTTTCTAAATCTTTTCCTCTCTTTTCCTTGTTAGTTCAGTTTGTTCATCAGATTCCACATATGAGTGAATTCATATGGTTCTTGTCTTTCTCTGCCTAGCAGACTCTTATACAGAGAGCAGGGTATCCCCTAAGGGATGGGGTTGTGGGGTTTAGGGGATGGAGGGATTGAGCCCAAAAGATAAATGGACTTGTGGAGCCCTGGCTGGTGTAGCTTAGTGGATTGAGTGTGGGCCTGCGAACCAGAGGATTGCAGTTTGATTCCCAGTCAGAGCACATGCCTGGGTTGCGGGCCAGTCCCAGCGGGGGACCCACAAGAGGCAACCATACATTGATATTCTCTTTCTCTCTCCTTCCCTTCCCCTCTAAAGATAAATAAATAAAATATTTTTTTTAAAAAGGACTGTGGACATGAACAACAGTATGCTGATTGCAGGGGGATGGGGAGTATAAGGGGATTAAACGGTAATAAAAAATACAGTAAGTCTGTTACCCAACACAAAAGGATACTAAATAGATAAATAAAGCAAAAGTGTGTAAAATGTAAAAATAGAAGAACATAAATCTTTTTCTTGGAGGTAGGGATTCTTCTCTTGTATAAACTTATACTGCTATAGCAAATAGTGACAAACTTAACTTCTCTTTTGTATATTTATTATTTTTATTTCATGTGTGCTCTGCACCAGTTAGAGCCTTCAGGAAAATACTGAAGCAGAGCATTAATACAGGACACCCATTCCCTCTCCTCCCCTCTCTCCCTGGTGCTGCCCCCCCACCTCTAACTGTGGTGTTTCTGTTAGACATCTACTCAGCCTATAGGATTTTCTTCCTTTTTCTGGTGACTAGGGATTCTAATTCTTAAAAATATCAAGAATGGTGGCATCTATCATTGTGATGATTATGGCTTTTCTTCCTTTGATATTTTGGTCTAGTAAATTACACAGATTAATTTCCATTATTAGAACCTTTTTATATTCTTCAGTAAGTGTTACATGGTATATTACTATATTTAATTTGTAAGTACTTTAGTATTTTTTGCCGTAGAGTTGGTTAGTGACACTGGCCTACAGTTGGGAACCTGCCCATCAATTTCTGTACTTTGGAACAGCTTATGTAACATGAGAACCATCTCCCCTGGATGTTTAGGCACAACATAATGCCAAGGGAGGAAAGGAATTTATAGATCATCGTGTATAATATAAACTGATTTTGAATATATATATATATATTCAAATGAAATATATATATATATATATAACTGGATGAATATATCAAAGGTTAATAATATTTCCAAAAAGCTACATTATG
Source organism: Artibeus jamaicensis (assembly GCF_021234435.1). Lineage (NCBI taxonomy): Eukaryota > Metazoa > Chordata > Mammalia > Chiroptera > Phyllostomidae > Artibeus > Artibeus jamaicensis. The sequence continues at coordinate 12,193,860 of NW_026522056.1, read as the reverse complement.
GTTGCTTTTTTTCTTATTTTTGCCAAACTATAATTTTTTACTTGTCTACGGTGAATGTGAATTTGGGGGGAGAAAAACAGGGGCCCCTAATGATCTGTAGCTGCAGAAGCGTATAAAAATGCATGTGAATAGGAACCACTTGGCCTGTGACTATGCTCTCAGACTCTTTAAACAAGTACACCTTGCACCGCTCCATGCCAAACCCTCCTGTTCCCAGGTAACACATCCTTATTTCTAGAACTTGCTCTCCACATCCATACCTACTTCCAAATTTGACTTGGCTTATTCTAGTCCCATAGACCTTCTGATACTATGCTATGGATACTGTCCTGTTTTCCCCCCTGATTTGGGGGTATCCTTTGATTGTGCAGTGTCTTCTGTCCCCCTCATTTCCCCAGAGTGACACCAGCACTGTCATCCCCATAATCTGCCTCTGGTTTGGGAACTGACACTCGCTCTGGTAAAGGAACAGGGTTAATAAAGAGATGCTGAGTCTCCGTTCCCTGGGCTTCTCTCAGGCTGTGGTCCGTGCATCTACTTTGCTTCCTCTGGATGTAAGAAACACAAGGATGCCACATTGGCCACTGACTGAAATTTACTTTAATTTCTGACTTGAAAACAACAACAAAAAGGACTCCCCAAAGGATGCATTAGTCACAGAGTTTCTATTTATGCTCTTCCCGAAGTTTCCTTTTATACTCTAGAGTTAGGGTTCTCAGCAGTTTTCATAGCCATTTAGAACAAAGCTAGGGCTGCAAATGTCATCAGCTTCAAAAAATGGCCTGAGTTAGATTAGACTTGAGCATATTGCAGCTTGGGGAATCCTCATCACTTCTATTCCTCTTTTCATGGGCTGTGGATACTGCACCACAAGTGTTCTCAGAATTGCCCAGTTAGCAAACACTCCGCCACTTAAGCAAGCTCCTTGGTCAAAACAGTGTTCTCTGTCACCACTCTCTCATAGGACTGGCTGAGAAAGTACCTGCTTGGGTGTGGGGATAGGTCTTCTTCTCTCTAGCTATTTTTCACAATTCAGTTTTAGTCTCTAGTTATATCTCATGTCAAAGAGCCCTCCTTCAAAATCTAGAAAACTGGTCTTAATCTAGTGGTTAGGCTGTTCTAATTTCTTAGGTTCGTTCTAGAGTCTTCCCACACAAGATCATTAGCCCCACCTAGATTGGGTTCCAAATTGAGTGACAATACATGGCTGAATGGTTAAGAGCATGGAGTCTCTAAATAAATTGTCTGTGTTCAACAGAGACTGCACACATTTATCATTGAGCAGATTAATCTTTCCTCACCCCCTGTCTAATCTGTAAAATTGGGAGAAATTATAGCATTATGTTTTGGGGAATAATAACTGGTAAAATAAATGTACAGCCCTTAGCAGATTGTTTGGCTGGTGGCAGTTTTTTAGTACATGCTATCTATTGTGTTCTGAAGCGTGCCCAAGGCAATGTTCAGAAGCAGGGCTCTGGCTCTGGAGTCCCCTTCCCACTTACTGCTTTCACTGCCAAAGCCCATCTTCCTTCTCCATTGAGTAATTCCACACGAGCTCTATAAATTCAGTTTTACTGTTTGTAGCACCTCCCGGTGCTAACAACTATGTCATTTACGCAGACAAACCACCCTGTCCTCAAAGTTCTTCAGCATCCTCATGGACAATAATTTCTTCCACTGGTGTTTTGTTATCTGTCCTCAGAGCTATACTCGAGCTCTCACTGCCTGTTAAATTATTCATCAATACTTACTTCCTATACAACTTGTGCCCTTCCTCCTAACGTTCTAACGTGCCTTTGCTTGTACAACACTCGGACCTCATTGAATCCTCTCTAATGTCTTGTCCCTATCATTTTCTATCAGTAAGTTTGTTCCTTTTTCCTCCTGTGTCTGTATTCATCCTAAATTTTGTGAGCTTTCATTCTAGTCCTGCCTTTGTCCACCTCTTCTTCCATTGCACCTACTTCTAAAAATGCCAGCTGTTGGATAAATCTAATCTCCAATCTTCAGTGCTCAGCAAACCCTTATAAAAATAAAGAAAGCTGGATAACTTGGTTGAACAAAATAAAACAAAACTCTCTGCCTAAGAGGGAAGGTATTAGAGATAATCTCACTACAGGCTTTTTGGCGATGTATGTGTACAATTTAAACAACCCAAGTTCTAATTTCTTGCTAAAACCTAAGCAAAAGGATGGATTTGTTCTTAGTTATCTATTTATTTATGTTCTAATTTATTTTTTAAATGTGGCTATATAAGGTAAGCCATGAAGAACTGACTTCATTTGGAAAGTTGTATGTTTATGCCTTCTTCTGCATTATTGTTTTTCTTGTTTAGCTCATTATAGTGGATACTTGGGGCCCTGGCATTAGAGCAATATTAATAACAAAATATATATTCCATGACTCTAATGGCAGCCTTAAGGTTACTGACTCACAGCATTATTTGGAAATGAATTTGAATCTTGGAAAATTGCAAAGTTCAGTTTGCAGTTTTTAAAGCCTCTTGGACTAAAAATTGAAAATGTAAATTTTATAAGAGGACACTTCAAAAGACTTCAGTAGAAGACTGCAATATAGTAGTTACCAGTTATTGGGGCAGGGGGACTATGTCATGTTTTCCATAATCACATGTCAGGTCCTCATTCCAAAAGCCATTTTTGAAGTCAAAATATTTCCTATGGGGGAGAAAAAGAACATATATGAATTCGGCAATAAATAATATTGTCTATTGTGTGCCAAGCACCTTTTTCTCACTAAATTTGAAAAATAACTAGATATGGATTTTTTTTTTAAATAAGACTCAAATTCTTTTTTTCTCCATACAAACTTGTTTCCAAAGTCTAGTCCTGTTTTTCTACAGGCCCTCTTCACACACTGGATAAACAGCTCCCTCTGCACTGAGCTGCAGAATGAAAGCAGTCAGGGGGAAATCTGGGTCTGGAGGAAGGCAGACCAACCCACCTGCCTCTGCTGAGAACCTTTATTGTCTGTGAAATTTATCTTCACCACTTTCTCTTCTAAGTATATGCATCATCTCTGCTTACTTACGAAATAAAAAAAGCTAAAACAATATTCTAGGCCAGACTTTTTTCTTTTACAAATAAGGTTAGTACTTTTTTATTAACAATCATTGAATTTAGGTTGGTGTCATCATTGTAAGTCAAGAGAATGGGAAAGATGGGAGATGAAGGGAAAGAGGAGAAGAAATGGGGGGGTACACGAGGGGACAGTTAGCAGGACAGCACCTACTGTGTGCCTAGCATCATACCTGGAAAGGTACTTTCTCTTTCTTAGAGAAAGTAAGATGCTTCCCAGCCTGAGAGGTGGCACATTCATCGTGTGTGGCCACTGTGTACAGGTAAGCGATAAAGCCCTGCCTCTAAGGATTCTCGTTCTTTTTTTCCATCTATGCTTTTCTTGCCTGCTCGGGTTTCTGCAGCTCACCACATTCGGTCAAGCCAGGGACTGTCACAACTGAGACAGCTTTTGTTCACAACTGAGTCCCCAGCATGTCACCTGACAGGTGCTCAAATACTTGTTTAATTATATATTGATAAATGAAACCATCATAAGTATCTGAGCAGAGATGTATAGTACAGAGTCAGATAAACAGATAGAGAAACTAAAAGCAACTAGGTGTAGACATAACTTTTACAATGTATCAGGGTTTTGCAGTTTGAACTAATTTCTTTCCAGGGGGGTTGTTGCACGGATTGGAGGCAATGTTGGTAACTCCCATCTAACGTCAGTCTCTACTGCCCTTCCTGGCGGTCTTCAGTGCTGTTTGACAGATTGTTCAGATTCTTCCCACTTGGGGATAGGCCATGTGACGAGTTCAGACCAATGAGTATAAGTGGATGTGACATGTGTCACCTTCACGCAGAACAGTTAACTGGTAATACCCTCCAGAGCTCTGTGTTTTCTTTAGCCACAGTTACCAACAGTGTTCCCAGGAGTGACTCATCTATCAAACTGGGTCCCTGTTGCGGACATTTGCAAACAGAACAAAGGCCCCGGCTGACCCTCTGTGACATGTAACAGGAGCCAGGAGTAAACTTTGTTGTCCTAAAACTCCAAGCTGTTGGTGTTGTTTTACCACATGATAACATAGCCTATCTTAATTGTTATGCTTCTCCGTGTGAAATAGGTAAGGAGACCTGCCCCATGTTTTCCCAGGTCTTCATCCTTGCTCTTTGTGTTCTCGTTACTTGACTCATTCTTTCCTTCCTCTCTTGTTTGGTCAAGGGACAGCAATTAGCTGAGTGTGGTTGGGGCAAAGAACGGTAGAAGTAACTGAGAGGGGAAGGAATTACCAGATTTTTGGAGCTTAGGTCCCTAGTAATACTATTCTAGGCCTCGGACTTAGTCTTGTCCCTCATATACTCACTACCTTCTTTTTTTCAACCCTGTGCTGAATCAGACTATTGCCTTGAGTATCTCATATCAACGTAACAATAGCACATATTAAATGTACTAATTATAATCCTCTGTACTACATTTTAAAATTTCAAATTTCATCTTAACTTTCCTTTGCAAGTATACCAAAATTCACATGGCCCGTGTAGGTTCAGAGGAAAGAGTTTGAACAGCTTGTCCATCCTTATAAATCAGGCCACAAGTACAACTAAGACGAGACTTTTATTCATGAGGGGAGAAGAACTTAAAACCACCCTACACTTCATACCTCGTAGGATGTTAGTGATTGCTGTCAGCTACCACTGCAAAGGGAGGTCCGCCTGAGCAGTCTCCATATTTTGTTTTGCTCTGGATTTGTTCTAACAATTGTTGTTTCAGGTGAGCTTCAGGTCAAAAAGGTAACTGAATGGCTTTTATTCCATCAACATAATCAAGTCATGAGGCTCACTAGGCATGGTTATTCATATGTCCATTTTCTGTTACCTTAATAGTTGAGTAGCATAAGTTTAAGTAATTTATTTTACTATAGTAAGAAAATGACCTGATCATTAGTAGAAAAATGAATAAGCAGGTATCACAAAGAGAAAGTTTATGAAAGAAACCATTAAAATGCCTAGTAAATATATGGAAAATATTTAATTGGCACACTAATAAAAATTTCCTGGATATGCCATTTTTTTAATTCACTAAGTTGGTTAAATTAAAATAAAATAAATTGTAAAGATCCATTTTGACAAAAATATAGGAAAACCCGCTCAATCGTACACTGGTGGTAGCATGTAAACTAGAAAAATAGGTTAGAGGACAATTTGGTGATAAATACTGGGATTTTTAAAAGTACGTATTCCTTAGTTCTCACAGGAGAAGCCAGAATTGGTGATATCCAGTGGCAACAAGCACACACAGGGCCCGGATCTTGGTTACTAAATACAGTTATCTGGTTAAAGGAATTGAGCTCCCTCAGAGATATGATTGATTATAGGCCTGAGCTTGGAAAATACAAGATAAAAAGCCTGGAGAAGGATAAACAAAAAACACAGGAGCCAGACAGAGACGGACAAATCCTGCGTGGTGTAACTTACATGTGGAATCCAGGAAGGGAGGGAGAGTCAGGAAAGAGCAGCTTGGAGGTTACCAGGGGCTGGAGGGTGGGGGAAATGGGGAGAGGCTGGTAAAAGCGTGCAAACCTTCAGCTGTAAGATTAACAAGGTCTGAGTGTCTAATTTATGGCACAGTGACTAAAGCTGATAACAATGTATGTACAACTAAAATTTGTTAAGAGAGTAAATCTTAAATGTTCTCACTGAAAAAAAAAGATAACTAGGTGAGCTGTGCATATGTTAATTAACTTAATGGTCGGAATAATTTCACAAAATATGGAATCCTCATGTTGAACATTTTAAATGTATTACAATCGTACTGGTCAGGTAGACCTCAGTAAAGTTGGAAAACAACTGGATCCAATTTGAGAGAGAGAGCTGATGCTAGAACAATATGAGGCAAAAATAAATATTATACTGAAGTATAACCCAAATTAAAAAAATAAACTGCTCTGTTTTTTAATTTAAATAAACTGAATTAACACTTCTTTTTAAATAGCTACATTAACATATCCGCGAAATGATCTGCTTGGCTTCTGATTGTACAGTCTTTTTTTGCTCACAGGCATCTATAACAGAGACTCCCATTGGCCAGCCTGTGTTCCCTTTTCTTCTTCCACATTCTATTCAGGGTAGCAAGGTGCCCCATTAAAAGATTACATTTCCCATCCTCCCCCTTGCGGCGAGCTGTGATCACACAACTGAGTTCTGCCCAGTGATGTGCAAAACGGAAGTGAATTATGGGCATTCCAGACAGACTGCCTCAAGGGAGCTTACTCAGCTGAAATAGACTATTTGGGGTCCTTCCTCTCATCCTTTTTCTTCTGCCTCCAGTGGAGCTGTGATGGGTAGAGCTCCAGGAGTCTTCTTGGATCTTGTGGTGACCTTGATATGTTATTATTTGTACACCAGAGCATAAAGATAGAAGGAGCCTGGGTCTTTGATGAATTCCAGGAGCTTATACATCAGTCCTGCTCTGCTGACTTCCTGACTACTTTTATGCAATAAAGTAAATCCTTTAAGCCAGGTTACTTTGGGATTTCAGTTACACACAGCAACAGCTAATCCTAACTGATACTGATCTAATTGGAAATACCTTGTTCTTTATCAAGAGTCTGATGTCTGCAAATATGTAAAAGTGTTGCTCGAATAACTTTTGGATTCACAAAGAACCTAAAAGTTAATATAGTCATTATTAACACTAGGATTTTTCAAAGAAACTTAGAATTGCTGGAAAAGTGAAAACAGACCATTTATGTGATACATTTAATCCATAATCTAGCCATACAAAGCATCCAAGTAATGCTGACTTATAGATTGTCATTACCAGCTAGTTCCACCTGCTGATTTGACATGTGAAGAAATGGAGAATCAGAGAGGGAGGCCACCTGGTCCAAAACATACAGTCACAGAGCAGCGCAGGCCAGACGAGAACTGATGTTGCTTTCACTCTTGATTCATGATCTTTCCCATCTCCTGAGCCCTTTTGCTAGGTAATGGGCTCTACCAAGAAAAATAAAATAATAAAATAAAATAATAAATATTTGTGAATACATATTGATACCAGTCAATAATCCATCACTGGGGGAGAGGAAATCTTTCCTCAGAACAATCCCAAGCAAGTTATGCAGGAAGGACTCCGTGTAGGAGGAGGAGCTTATCGTCCCTCTCCTTGACGGCTGGCTAGGCTGTGTGACCTGCTTCCAAAGAATGTAGTATGGAAAAAGAAAAATAGTGACTTCACAGTGGAGAAAACTGACAGACAGCACTCTGACCAAGTGCTAAGTTAGGAGTAACATCACTAGTCACGACAATATCACTCGCTGTCTGATATGATGTAATGAGAAGGGTACCTCCCCTATATGTGTTAGGTATTTTCTCCATAACACATAACCCCAAGCTAATCACCCAAAAAAAAGAACATGAGACAAACCCAGAATGAGGGATATTCAACAAAATGCTTTACAAATACCCTCCAAAAATATCAAGGTCTTGCAATGCGGAAAGCCTGGGAAACTGTCATAGACCTGTGGAGATAAGGGAGACGTGAGGACAAAAGTAATGTAGGATCCTAGATCGGATTCTGGAGCAGAGGAGGACATTAGTTCAAAAACTGGTGCACTGCAAATAAAGTCTATGGTTTAGAACAATTATTTAACACAACCTTTGACTAAGCACTAGCACTCCGAGGTTCTTATCCTCTGGAAACAGCTATGACATATGCCAGTGGTCCCCAAACTTAGCACCCAACAGAATCACCTGGAGGGACTGTTCCAACCAGCTCGTTGGGCCCGGCTGCCGGCATCCTGTTTAGTACGTGCGGGGGAGGGGAGAAGGGAAAGGAGTAGGACTTTGCCTTTGTAACTGGTTCCCCGCTGCTGTTCCTACCACCGTCTGGAAACCACACATCAAGACACACAGACATAGGCAGACGTTTATTCCGAGGGTCTTTATGGTTATAATTATCTCTTGGATTATGTACTTTTCCTTCATGCTCTTTTTTCTCATGAATGTTTTCTAATTTTTAAAAAGACTTTCAAAAGTTTTCAGTGTTCCTCTAATATGTATGTGTGGCTTTTGAAATGAGCAAAAACGTAATTTTAAGTTAAAGAGGCAGCCCTTTATCACATGGTAGTCTTAACACTGAGGTGAGATTTTGTGATAAGGACAGACCAGGGCATAAGAAACGCTATTGGTGGCTGCTTTTAAAAAGTAAATTAGGGGACTGAAGGCTGAGAGCTTCCTAGCACCCACGCCATGGTGCTCAGCCTTCCCTTCCTGGCCTGTGGGGCAGGCTCTGCCGGTTGGACAGCAGGAACAAGCTGGGTGCCAGGCCATGAGTGCGCTGGCTCCCTCAGGCCCTTCAGTTTTACGTTAATACTTATTTATAGAGGCCAAGCTCTTTTGGGAAGAAAAGGCAACTTCAGTGCCTCTGACCAGCCCTGGGACCCTGGAAACTCTCTCGGAAGCCTTTTAATTTTGTAGAACAGACCCTAGTAGGGACTGCCTAAAAACATAGGGAAAACAGGACTTTGGGGACAATGGGAGGCCAGAGTGAGTCCCTGTGGACAAGACCCCAGCTTGTAGGGGCTGGGAAGAAAGTTCTGTCTCCTGTAGGCTGGGATAGGGGTGGCCACCAACAAAAAGTAAATTAATATTCAATTTATTAAAGTGAAAATTTGAAGAGCCTAGTTTTCCCTTAAAGTCAACCTAAAAATAATATTTTTTATAGTCATATCTAGTAACACTTACCAATCACTCCCAAAGAAACTTTAATATTTTTACATTCCACTAAATATTATGTCCCATTTACAAACCTGACTAAGGCCTTTAACAATATTTTAAGCTTCATTTATAAATGTAAAATAATAGATTCTATTTTTACATATTTTAAATAAATGTTTAGTAAGCAAAACCTTCCCAGATATGTTGACATTGCATATAAATCTATGAAGTTATACTTTAAAATATAGAGAATCTAAAGTTCTTTAAAATACTATAATATTGTTTGCAAACTTAGCCAAAAACTCATAGTTTTCAACTTTAAATTCCAGGTCTAAAATCAGTGACTTAGTTACATGTTTCACATTTCACTCAAAAGGTTAATCTTTCAGAACTTTCAAAATGTCAAATTCTCTTAAATATGACAGCCATTTTTAATGCCAGAGAATGAAGATTATTCCTAACTCTAACATAAATAATCAGTTCTGTGGGTCTAATTTACTTTTTTTTTAATCCTCAACCAAGGACATTTCTTTTTCGTTGCTTTTTTTAGAGAGAAAAGGAGGGGGAAGAGAGAGAGAGAGACATCAACATGAGAGAGAAACACTGATCAGCTGCTCTCTCATATGTCCTATGACTGAGGATCAAAGCCACAACCCAGGCACATGCCCTGACCAGGAATCAAACCTGTGACCTTTTGGTCCACGGGTTGTGGCTCCAACCAACTGAGTCACACCGACTACTTCATATATGTACTTTTATGAGTTGAATTATGCCATCCCAAATTCATGTGTTGATCTAATACCCAGTGTCTCTAAGTGTGACCTTATTTGGAGTTAGGGTCTGTACAGAGGTAATTAAGTTATAATGGGGGCAGAGAGAATGTACTTTGAAGACCATGTTGACTATTTCATAAACTGCGGAGAGCGGATGAGAATTAATAACTGGAGGGAAAGAAGTTTGAGGCGGTGAAAATAGCATCTTGCTGGCAGGAGTAAACTGTGCTCATAGAGCAACACCCTAGAGGAGTTAATCTACTCACCCTCGCCCACCGTTAGAAAAACGTTCCTTTGGGATAAGTGACCGTGTATAGCAGAGTCCGCTGTTAGTGTGTCCAAATCCCTTAGTACCTGGGCGTGAGAATTAGTTTCTCTGGCTGTTAGTTGCCATATTTATAAAATGAGGACAATAATTTTGGCAAACACTATGCACCTCCTCACCCCACACCTTACCACTTTACAATTCACTATTCCCCAGGACCTAAGAATGCCAGCCCTTCAACTCTTTGCTGCAGGGCTTTCTGTGGCTCCGGGAACAGCCTTAAACTAATAACTAATGGGAGTTACTGGTCAGATATCCCAGCCAGCACACCCAGACTCTGAGATGTTCTCCATGCATTTTCCCAGAAATCCCCACAGGTTGAGCCCCCATGATAACCTGCCCATTGATGTGCCCTTTACTGCCTTCTCCTCTGCTTTACTTCCCCGAGGGTCCTGCCTAGAATTACCTCCCAAAGAAACTACATGCATTCAAATCCTTGATTCAAGGTCCGCATCTGGGAGAATCCATTCTAAGACACTAAGGTGCAACTTATAAGACTGTCAGAGGGAGAAACCTAAACTTGGATATTTGTGGAAAGATGGGGGGAAGGTAGTCTTCCACTGGGTAGTGGAAAGAACAGTGAACTTGGAGTCAGAAAACATAAATTGTAATCATGGTTCTATCACATATTTGATGAGTAAACTTACAAAATGGACTTTTTTTGAATTTCAATATCCTAGTTTATAAAATAGAGATAATAATTGATAATTAAATGGATAACCCATGACAAGGTGTCCAGTAAATAGTAGGTACTCAAGAACTACTAATTATCTGCTTTGTTCATGTCTTCATGTTAATAATACATAGTTGGGAAGCCAGTACAATATCAGAGATAAAAGGCTTTCTGTCAGTCTGCCTTAAACTTGACTCCAATCCTGCCCTCAGCATCTAATGTGGAAGCAGATCCTCAATTTAAAAAAATACTAGCTTTTCCAACTCTGCCAAAACTTAGGAGTATAAAGGCCTTTGTATTGAAGAAACAAGAAGATATTACCCTGACAAACAGATGCTTGATATAATCAGAGTTATAATGTGGATTTAATATATTGTGTAACATGACTCCCAGCCATCACTCTAAGATCCCTCTCCAATTAAAAGCTCAATTTAAAATTGTGAGAAGTTTATAGATAAAATATTGGAACATAAATCCATTGCAGTCAGTTAGCGTAAATTTGAATCTTAGCCTCCATAGGTCAGTCTTTTGAAACACACTTGTCTAGTGACTGGTCAATCAAGCGCATGTGATAACATGGAACCAGGCATAGCCATACAGTGCACAGAAGCACGCACACACGAGCACTTTCTACTCATGTAGCATGTATACAATGAGCTCTGAAAGCATTCGGGCATGCACTATGAAAAGTAGAGACCTCTAATGAAGAAGATACGAGACATAGAAGCAGTGTACATAGGACAATGATGCCTCAGTCCCCTTCAAAGTAGACACTTGGGACCTCACACAGTTCTCCTAACTGCCATCTGCTGCCCTGTCATATTTTCCTGAATCTCATCAACAATCTGAAATCTGTTCCATTTCAAAGGTGATCTTAGTTTTGGGAAAATCCAGAAGTCACAGAGCACCAAATTTGGGTTATAGGGGGGCTTGAATCACCTGGGTGATTTGACGTTTCACCAAAAAAACTCGACAGGAGATGTGATGCATGAATGAGCATGTTGCTGTGATGAAGCTGCCAATCACCAGTTGCCCGTAGATGCAGTCTTCTGAATCATCCTAATAGATTCTGCAGAGGAATGTTCAAGCTTAATGCAAAATTGATGCAAATTTGTTGCTCTACTCACTTAGTCGTTTTAAATGCGACAGTCACACAATACACATGCTCACTCAGCAGTGTCTACTTCCCCCACTGACTAGTACAGTGAAGTCGTCATTGTTTGTACACACACATTCCAGTCCACTCTCCTTGGCTGCCAGGTTACATAAATGTCATACAAAGTGCTCTCTTTACATTAATAGTGGCTGGACTTTTTTCTGGACACGCCTCATATGATTGTTTCTCAGTCATTTTAGCTCCAAAGAAGCAAAGAACATGGCCCAATTAACTAAAACTTAATTGTATTGGTTATTTATCCCCATGGGAGACAAAATTATTATTAATCCTGAATTTTAAAAAGGGTCCATTTACTGAGATTAGTGCTTCTTTCCTTACTTCTTTATGGTGAATTCTAGAACTTTAAGGCCTCTCTAATGTAAATCCTTTTGTGAAGACTTCTTTAGCTCTCCCAGGTAGGTGGTTACCATCCTCAGACCTATAGGACTTTCTTATTGTTGGTGTAGCTTTTCTTACACATGAGGTTGCAATTGATTGGTTTCTTGGGTTTTTTTCCTTTTGGAACAATAATGCCTTCAAGGGTTGTAGTCATGTCTTAATTCACTTTTGACTCTCAAGTACTGTTACTGTGTTAGAGCAAACGCTTAGTAACAGTTGTAACTGAGTATGATAAACATTCTCCTGTGCTGTTATGGTCTTCCCAGTTTTCTGGCCAGGGAGAGTTTTACTGACACTATTAATCTTACCCAAAAAATGACACTTTTTTATAAGAATTTTGGTATCAAAGATTTGTTTTTCTTAATAAAATAAAAAGAGATAATATGATATTTACTGGTGAAAATTCCTGATGGCCAGTTTCTAAAATTAGCCCAGTATCGGCTTTGTCCAGTGTCTCCTACTTTTTGGCTAGTGTTTAGGCATTCCACAGGTTGACCAGATGCTTGTGCAACAATCTGAGTACATGCATGCTGTTAACACTTTCTAAAGGTAAGCTAGACAACAGGCATGAAAGTCTGTACATTATTCTTGTTATTTTCCTAAGGCCCAGCACCTCAGTGTATGTGTCCTGCTTGTTACACTTCCACAAACTCATACCAATTGGAATTTGAAGGCAAACTGGATGAACCGCCTCATTGGAGAGGAAGACTGTAATGATAAATATGTAAGAGTCCACTGAGCAGAATCTGTGTGGTGGAAATATGTGGGAAAATGCAATTCTGACACCTACCAGTCCTGCTATAATGCAAGCCATTAACAGTCACAAATGACTTAACCATAACGCAGTCAGCATTCCCAGAGCAGCACATTGGCGTCCCTGTCAAGGTAGTACAAAGGATAAATTAGCTCCTGCAAGGAAGAGAATAGAAATAACGCCTTAAACACTTTTGTTAAAACTCTTAACTTGACTGCTTCCATCACGGGCAGCTGTGTTATTCACTGACTGTAATACTCATGATTTGCATTCGTGCAGTAAGAACTCAGAATCACTTTACAAATATTCTCTTTAAAACTTACACCACTGTTGTGAAATAAAGCATGGTTAATTGCCTTTTGTTCATTTTTCTACACAGAATCATAAGCCACGGAGTTTAATTTACCTGGAAAGTACAATGATTTAACAATATCCAAGACTGATAAAATGACTGAAGAATAATGCAATTAATTTTCTTGACAAACACTCTAGAAATTCTATAACACGATCCAACATAGAAATTAAATATCCTCATTTCAATGCTGCTGCCACATTTAGAACTGGGATTTGGGTAGTCTCCATGGGGGAAAGTGTTTCATTCATCCTTTGGCTTTTTAAAAAAATAGCTAAGACGCATCCAGAGGCAAGTCAGACCAGAGAGTGTAGTGGACAGAGGCTGGGGATTCTATTTTATTTATACTTTCTAATTTGGCTTTCTGAAAATTGCCATGTGTCCCAAAGTATTTTAAAACCTTAACAGTCCCTTGACTTATCTCTGCTCCACCTGCCAAAATCAATAATTTTCTCCCAATTCCTCCTGTACCCATAAAAGAATTGCTGACTTTTTATATCCATCTTAGCACTCCATGCTCTGAGAAAACAGTGTACCTTCTGTCTAGCTTAATTTACTGATTTCTCACATTACACTCTGCATGGCTGTCTGTTATAGGTTTAGAGCCCAACTAAGGGATGGGACAGCTAAGACAGTGTCTAGGACACTAATCTGTATGGGACAACACGCGTTACTGGGGTGACTGAACATTTCTGGAAATAGAAGATCAAGAAAAGTGTAATTGCCCAAAGTCCTCTTCCTAATAATAACAAATGCCCTAACAATAGAAAATACCCATATGCAGCTCAGCATGTGTCAGGCACTATTTTAGATGCATTAACTATATTACCTCTTTTAAATCTAATAGCAACCTTATGGTGTAGGTAGCATTATTATTCCCATTTCACCAATGAGGAAACTGAGGCACAGAGAGGTTAAATAACTGTCCAAAGACACAGAGCTAGGAAGTGGCAAAGGCTTTATTTCACGTGGTAGAGCTTAGGTGTTAGGACAAATATTCAAAAGCCTCTTAGAACCCCCAGGGTTTTGCTCCAGAAACATAAGATGTTCATTTAACTTCTTATTAAGGAGAGTCAGCCTGGGGAATGGCCAAGGGTTTTGCTCGTCTGAAAGTGTGTAAAGTCTGGGGCCAGAGCTGCCCATGCAGAACAAGGAGTGTCTGAGGGTCCTTCTCCATCTTTCCCCCAGGCAGCTCTCGACCTCTCCTCCAAATGATGTGGACAAATGATCCAAGAATTTGGAAGGGGCAAGTGTATTAGCTTGCTCACATTGTTAAATTACTAGTCTGCATGAGGAGCTTATTTATCTCTGTCAGAGGCTGCTCAGATTGAGTGTATTTTAATGGAATGAGGCTCCTGAAGTAACTTTAAAAGAGAAAGAAAAGAAGAAGGGTAGAAGGCTCATATCCAAAATGATGTGGGCGCTAGCATTGTGTTCTGATGATAGGGTGGGGTCTGGCTCCCTAATTCTACGAAGCTTCTGCCACGCGGCTGTGTGGTGGACTTCACTCGTATGTCCTGTCCTGTTGGGTAAGGGCCATGGCTGTCAAATTATTGTGTTATGCCACCAAGGTCGCTTCCTGTCTAAGTAATTATTAGTTCTTCACATCGAGCTTCTCACAGAAGTTTTATGCTTGTAGCTAAGCTGTCATTAGGCAGGAGAACACAGAAATGGAATCAACTGTTTGGAAGAGCCTGCCTTGCCTACGCTAAGGAACATGACTCAATGGAGGATGTATTGACAGATATTTAAAGAAGCACCATTAGAAGCATGCTATCGTAGGTTGTCTTCCATCAACCGCTATTCCCTTCAATTATTCTGCTTTTAGCATAAAGAACTGTTTCTTAAGGTTTTGTTTCTATTTAGGAAACTGCTGTGAACACCAGTTGACTCTTTCATATACCCTATGGTGTGCATTTCCAAGCTTGCATCAAAGGCACTACCCTTTTCTTTTCATTCCCGAGCTGGACTTCAATTCCTGACCAGCCAATTTTTTTTGCTCCCATCAGGGCCAAGTTACAAATAGATGAGGTCACCAACCAGGTAGCATGGTTTCAGGCAGGTCTGTAAGGGTTGCAGTCTCCAGGTGAAGTATCTCCTACGCCTGCAGGGAGCCTGCTATTTCTTTATTAGCATCTCTTTCTTCAATTTCAGATTTTGATGTTGTTAAACAACAACATTAAGGGTTGCTCCTTCCCTAAGAGATATGCCATGCAAAGTGTTAGCAATTTGCACTTCAGTGTGAAGGATTTTTCCAAGAGCTGGTAAAACAGATCAAGAGCCAGTGAACACAAGGGCCTGGAGTTAAAAGGAAGAAACCACCTCTACATACAGGTCAGTGTGTATGTGTGTGTGTGTGTGTGTGTGTGTGTGTGTGCGCGCGCCTGCGCACTCAGGTTTTCTAAAACAAGACAAAACAAAACCAGTTTATTTTCCCATTTACACAAAAATCCAGGGATGATTAATTTTAGGAAAATAATTACTGTAAGCCAGAAGTTCAGGAGATGGTCAGTAAACTAGATTGCTCTTTTATTTATGTTTAGAGGGAGGAGTATTTGTCCAGGGAGCTGTGATCTGTTATCTGCATGTGTCCAGTAATCAGATTTTCCAGGATTATATTGAATTTCAAACATTCTGTCACATTTTCCCTTTAAATACACTTATATCCAGAGAACCACATGTCCAGATATCCAGATTGTTGGTATAGAATACATGAAAAATCCAATTCTACACTTAAGACCACCTTTATAGTTCAATGACCCCCTCAGGAAGGCCCACCATATGTAGAAGTTTTCCTAACGATCCTGGAGTCAGTCAAAGAAATATTTTCTACTAGAATATGGTCCAAATGATCTGTCTTTTCTTCTCTGCTTTCTCTCCTAGAGAGAGAAAAAAAAAGAGTTCTATGAATCTTGTACCATGCTGTTTCTTAAAATCAAATTACTTTGTCCTTGACCTTTATCAAGAATCATGTTCTCTCAGACCCAGGGAGGTCTGAGAGTCATTCTTATTCTGTAACCAATGTTTCAATAAAAAAACATTCTCTCCTTCCTGATACTTTGCAGTTTCACTCTACCTACAATTTACCAGAGGTATAACATTTTACATTCACAAAAGCAGGTGTGCAAAGATGTGATTTTTAAAAACCAGACTTAATATAGCTTGTAAGCACCGATTTCCACCAGGTAGACAAAAACATTAATCATCAATTCAAAGTCATTAGCTCACCTCCAGTTACAAACTGCACCTTTCTGTTCCCACTGAATCAATACCACTGTTTTTCTGCCTTTGTCTCTGGATGGTATATAATTTCAAGATGGCTGACTTATTCTGACTCCTTGTCCTGGGATCAGCCGAGGGTTCTCTGGCCCACCTGCTACACTGTGTCCTCACTGACCATCACTGAAGTATAGCTTACATCACTTGGTCTTCAGCATCCATTTCTGGCCCTGCTACATCTGTTCTGGTTGGTTATCTGAGTCCCTGGCCTGGGGCCCAGAAGACGTTCTGCATCACCTCAGCCCAACAGAAAGGTACTTCTCTGCTTCTTCTTAGGGGCTGAAGAAGTCTAAGCAGCATCACAGGCTTTTCTGCATCACATCAGGGTGCTCACATCATTGCCCTGTCTCCCCAAACCCCCCTCAGCTTCTGTTAGACTTGGCTGTCTTCTCCAAGGCCAGCAGTTGCCCAGGCTATGCCCTGGGAGGCAAGGCAATATGTCTTCTCTTCTAGGACCTAGGATTTCTATCAACATTCCTATAATCGATCTTCAACTGTGGATTCATCCTAAGGCACCAACCAGTAATTCCTGACCCCGTGATCATTCCTTCCTACTTTCCAAGAACCTTTGTATCTTGGTGGCAGGAAACTGCTCCTCTTGGATCATTCCTCATACTTCCCCTCTCTCTGGTTCATGGCATACATGCTCTGGGATGAATCCTCCCTGGCTGTCAGCCCTTTGAAGTTTAATAAGTCTTTTCTCTATCAAAACGTCTACCTTTAGAAAGACTTGCATTGGAGCTATTGCAGCTATTTTCAAAAAAAGTCTGATTTGGCATTGGAAATTCAGTAATAGAATTTACTTTGTTTCTGGCTCATTTTGATTTCCCTTGACGGTGATACATGTGGAAGAGAGTCTGGTTTTCTTGGAGGCTACTAGCTGGCCAAACTTCCCCTTTTGCTCCTCACCTTCATATTTTCCAAAGATTATTTCCATGAAAGTCATCACAAAATAGACTATTTTGTCATATTTTTTTCTTTTACATGCATTACTGCATTGCTGAGTACATTTATCAAATTTCCATCTACTTTAAAGATTATAGCCCTGTGAGAGAAAAAAGAGATGAGGAAGAAACCCAGAGGTAAGTAAACAAGTGGAGTCTTATGAGACTAGAGAAGAAGATGGAGCTGTTCTTATCTTAGAACCTGTGCTTAGCTATTTTCTAGAACATAAACGGTGGTGCATTAAAGTTCAATTTTGTCACTCCCTCTTTTATTCAAGACGAATAACATTCTTCTTCATTCTCTCAGATTACTCAGAAAGTAAATACTTTTTACAGTCTTTTAGTAAAGCAGATAACTGCAAACATAAGCTCTTCTTGGAAATCCTATGAATAAACTCATCAAATCTTGATTAGCTCTGACTGTGGTAAGTAAAATTACCTTTCCATGAGCTTTCTAGATCCATTCAGGTTTTGTCTTGCCAGTCATTTTACCTTAAATCAGAAAGTTTCCCTGTACAAGATGTACAGGATGTGTTTCTGTATATATATATATATATATATATATATATATATATATATATATATAGATACAGAAACACATCCTGTACATCTTGTATACAAAGATTTACCTCCTTGCTACAATTGCTTCTAGGAAAGTCTTGCTCACACATATGATTTAACCTCAGTAACTCCCGTTCCACATAGGAAACTAAGAGGCAGACCATTGCAAACAGTCTTCACATACCAGTGAATATACGCCTCACAACTTCCTAATGCCATACACACCCTGACAGTATAACTTCTCAAAGTGGTAAAAATGAACTGTTCATTGTCTCAAATATATAGTCACCCTGGAACATATACTATCAGAGGCAAAAGTACATGAACTTAAAATTAGACTTATGTATTAATGTTTCAGTATTTCATCTTAGTTTGAAATAATTAATGTAACTAAATTTAATGTAAATCTGGTTTTAAGTTTCCCAACAGTCTTAGAAACTATCTACTTGCTGATATACTATAAAACATAATTATGGTTGAAATAAAGTTTGTTATTATAATGATTTCATTTGGTTAAACACAAATTTATATTTTTCATAATTTTAAACATTAAGTCTTAAACATTATTAATACTAGCTTGGTCAGTCAGTAACCTGTATTAGCTCATGCAGAACATTCCCAAGTAGAATAAATACCTGTGTATATATTATTCTTAACCCTAATAAATCAGAGACACAGTACTCTTTTTATTAAATCAAAAATATTAAACTAGTCTTGCTGCCAAAGCTTTGTCTAAATTATATGAACCTGACTTTCTAAAACATATCCAAGTTGGTTTCTGCAAACATAATTTTTAAATCTAGCACACTGGAAGTATTTAAGGTTTAATTTCCTTAATTTCTGGGAATTATAGAAACATTCAATTTATGTAAGTGCTAATTTATCATTAAGCTATCAGAACAGAGCTCCCTTAAGAAATTTTATAATCTAATTTGGTAATACCGTCTTGAGGAAAAGAAATATTATATACTCATAGAGTGAGAAGCAAAAGCCTTTTCTTAGATTCATAGTCATGTGGGCACAGAGAGACCATAGCTTCAGTTCTAAAATTTCAGCCACAAGTCAAGCATAAACACCTAATTACACAACCCACTGGTCCACTTCAAAGAGTTGTTCTCTTCACAGTGGGTATGAATCTTTCATTTATTTGAGCTCGATATGGACAGGTAGACAAGTAAGCAGAAAGGCCTGAAAAGCCAGATTATCTGTTATCTCACACCCCAGAGAAATATCTCTATAAACCAGTTATCTCTTTATAGAGATCACCAAATTGTCAGACCGTGAAACCGAAAGCCAGAACCAGAGACCAATTGAATACTCAAGAGGAAGCCAAGTCAAATCCTTGCCATGCTGCCTATAGGCAAAGTTGCGGAGCAGGCACGAGTAGCCATACTCACTGCTGGGGCCCCAGACCACAGTCAGCAATGAAGTTTGATGAGCTGCAGAAGGCCTCTTGTCCTGGGTGGCATGAATGAGGATCTGAAGGCAGGGCATGAGCCTGTCCAAGACATGGCACCCAAACTGTGAAAGACGAATGTACTATAAAACCAGGGAGATGGTTGTATTTAGGCTATTGCCATAGGGGTAACATTTATTCATGAAAAACATCTCAAAGATGAGCCAGAAAAGCTGGGCTTTATAGAGACAAGTAAATAAGGGTCATGATGTACAGGAAGTCTTAAGGGATTTATGAGAGAAAGCATTCTTGGCTTGGATGTGTGAGGACAGTGATGATTCCCGATATATAAGGAGTAGGGAGATTTCTGGACTGTCAAAGCCCAGGGCTCACATAATTGAGCACTGCCACCCTCTCACCCTCTGCTGGATTTCAGCTGGTGTGGGGATCGAGGAGTTGGGGTCGCTGTGAGAAGGCAGAGCTCTCTAAGAACTCTATAGCTTGGAAAAAGTTTTCAAGTGATTTTTATTACTTTACCTCTCAAATGAAAATCTCTTATACTGTAATTTCTTTAAGATCAGCAATTATATTGTACATTCCCTTTGTTGGAGGACATTGGAGAAGTTATTTAATTTCTCTCAGCAGCTCTCTCCTACTCAGCAAAATTAGGAGGTTGTAGCCAGATACAGTGATGTTCATTGCATATTTATCTATAAAAAGCATGCCAGTAGGGGAATGAATAAATAAAATGCCTTCTATTCACACAATGGCATATAATAGGGCAGTTTAAATATATTAATTTGATTGATATACATCATCACCAATGGGTCTTAAATTTAAAGTGTTAAAGAAAGGAAAGTAGAGAAAGATACACACAGGACACCACTTACTATAAATTTAAACTCACAATGCAAAAACAATGCAATATATTTTGGATGCATGTATATGTGTGTGTATGTATAAAAATGCATATACATGCCAGCCTCTAGCCTCATGTCGGTGTTGAACACTTGGATTGCAGTTAATCTGAATTGAGGTGTTCTGTAAGCAGAAACTACACAGTGATTTTGAAGACTAGGTTTTTTTTTTTAAAGTAAAAATAGTCTATTAACACTGTTTTCATTTAAGTATTTGTTGAAATTATATTTTAATTTAAAATATATTACTATTAAAATTAATTCACCTGTGTCTTTTTCCTTTTTAAAACGTGGCTACTAGGCATTCAAAATTCCATGTGTGGCTCACACTACATTTCTAGTGGACAGCGTTGGGCTAGAGGTTAACATCTCAGACCCAGCCCACTGTTTACCTGGAGGGAAGGAGAAGAAAGAGTAACTTGAGATGATACTTAGTAGGGTCTCTGCTTCATAAGGTTTATATATATTAAAGAAACTTGGGCTAGAAGCAAATATGAGAACAATGTTGACAGTCGCTAATTCTGAAGTACGAGAGTTGAGATGAGTATATTTTCTGTAAACCTTCTACACCTTTCTGTACCCATGCATGGTTTGTCTCTCACTATCCTTTTTTAGGTTTTAAATTCTGGAATAGCCAGACACTTTAAGAAAAAAATCTTTTTATCTTTATAAAGAAAAACACAGTCAATCATTTTGTCTCTGTCACTATTTTCCCCTGAGTAGCCTCAAAACCCATAGCAATTATAACTTTATCAAAGTAACTAACGTATTTCACAGAGAACACTGGGAGGTAAATAAACAAGAACTATCTGTCATATACAAGCATTTCGGCAGATGAGCAAAGCTCATGCATAAACATAACACAATTTTTCACAGCCAATTACTTCCCTTCTGCACATTCCTACAGAAAAAACCCAAACATATTTGTTAATGTGACCTCAAAATATAGGTATCCCATACCATGTAAACATAGAAGCAGAGGCATGTACACTTATAATTAGGTTTAATTATCTGTAATCATCAAAATGTAGCCATCTTAAAAATTGTTCATTAGTCAACATTATGTAACCTTGGTCCAAGGTTTTATGTTATGTAGGGGTCTTGGATTATGCTTAAGATGATACATTATAAAAAATGACTATTGATGCTATAAAAATTTTCCAGAATAAAAACTGTAATTGAACACAAATTAATATTTTCATAGTCTTAAGCACTATGTAAAAGTATATTAGTTTTTCTCAATAAATAATATAAAAATTTAGAAAGTTTAGATTAACTACTTTATGAGAAAATAAACTTTAATCTGATAACAACAAAATGTCCACATGTATATCATGGGGATTATATTTGGGAAAACACATAGCTGATTTTTTTTCTTTCTTAAACTGGAATTATTAAACCAAGAGCTGTCTTAATTACATGAATTTATATTCTTATATCAAAATATTCTTAAGCTAACTTTATTGTACATTTGTTTTTCTTAAAAGTCCAACACATTTTAAATTTTACAAGCTCAACTTTCTCATTTTCTTTGTATTTTGGAAATATTATCTCTACGAGTCAATATGAGCAGACCTCCTTTAACTTAAGATTTACTATAATCTAATTTATTAAACCTCTTGTCAGTAAGAAAGCATTTGCTACCCAAAAACGGTAATTGGAGGTCTTCCTGAATTATAGACATAGACACACAGAGAACTTACAGTTTTAGCCGCAGGTCAAGGTCAGCCCAGAAACACATAAATTCACTGTCCAGACCTCAAAGAGCTTTTCTTTTCCTCTGGGGACACAAAATTCTTAAATGATTTGAGCTCACTGATAGACAAACAGACACACGAACTACTAATGGACTGGATTTCATGTTTTTCTCATCTAACAGTGAAAAGATCTGTATCATCCATCTAATTTATACCACCAGGGTTTTAACATAGTGCTCTGTCCCCCACATTTTCTGTAGACTAGTAGTTATAGCTAGGTATTTAATTAGATTCAGTTTTGATTTATTGGCAAGAATTCTTCATAAATTAAATTGTGTACTTCCATCAGACTGCTCCTCTCTCTCTCTCTCTCTCTCTCTCTCTCTCTCTCATGCTAAAATTGATCAGTGCGTTCAAGTGTTGTCAGCCTGAAACTTTCATGATTAAACTCCCTTTCAGCTTCTAACCAAATAATTTTAGGTTGGTGATCAATGCCCACATACATCATTTCATTAAGGACTGCAAAGTGGTGACACTCTATCATACCTTAATGATTTATTAGCTGGAATGTTTCTAATAAGAAAAAGGTTTTTTTTAATAAGGAGGTGACATAATCAAAGTTGTACTTTAGGAGAATAAATCTGATATTGATATGAAAAATGGGTAGGAGGGTGAAATACTGGGGACAGAGAACGAATTCAGGATGGCAATGAGTGCTTTGAAAAACAGTAATAATGGAAAAGAGGGAAATAACCAAAAAAATGCACCACGTGAAACCAGAGCTGGCAACTGCTGGCCTGTGAAGAGATCAGAGAACCTGGTGTCTGGGGAAATGCTGGTGGTGCCAGTAGCAGGAACGGAAAGGACTGGTGGTTTGGAGGAGAGAAGAGGAGAGATGATGGATAGTGCTGTGTCTGTTTCCATCTCTCTGTTAACAGACGCAGGCTCTCTCAGCATTTTCTGTTGCTGTGGGCTGCCTGCTGTTTAAGAGCTTCACTGTGGTTGTCAATTCCCTCAGGGACCACCTTCATGATCTAATATTTCTCACCATCTGGACATGGAAAGATTTCCCGGGTGTCTAACTAGAATTTTTATTCTCTCCTTTTTCCTTTCTGAGCTGCAAACACAATCATTTCAAGGGTTTATGGCGAGGCATTTTGATCTTTTTAAGTTTGAAAGACCACTCCGATGACTCAGCTAATCTGGAATTCAGACGATTGTCTCTGAGGGTCTTTTAAATACATAAACAAGGGCATTTTATTCCATTTCATTGCCTCCACTTAACCTTTTTTCTACCCTCTTAAAAGATTCCTCTCCCTCCTGCATTCTTCAATTATTGAGCTGTCACTTCCAAGCCTGGCCTCCTGCTTGAGTAACCTATGTGGACAGTATTTTGTTCTGTGGGTCTTTGCCCATAAATCACTTTCGCACTTTCTCCTCGAATATGTTCCTCTTCTTTTGACTTCCTTGAGTTAGTCTATATGGTGCCCAGGCTTACAGTCAGGATTCCAGAGGAAAGTTATCAGAGACACTTAAAAAGGGATTTTTCTCTTTTTGCTTCATTCAGTCACCATTCCATGGTTCCCTGTTACAATGCCTGTCTGTATACTAATTAATGTTTATCAGTGTTCTCCCCTAATCCTGGGAGAGTGGCATTTCACCTAAGAGCACAGAATTCAGAAATGAAGGCATATTTTATTTCTGCTTTATTAGGATTGTATTATTGCTTGGTTGGGCCATTAAGTTCAGAGAAATGTCATTTTAGTTGTATCACAACATAAATAGAACAGGCCTTTTTAAAACGTTTATTAGAAATTAAATTTTTAAGGGGCACATTTAAAAATTGTAATACGGGATCTGGATTCCTAAAATAATCTTTTGTAGAGACTTTCATGAAAAGAAAAAAACACCTTTTAAACGATGAATAACAACTTCCTAACTAATCTCTCAAATTTTGCATACTGAATTTTTTTTCCATGAGACCAGAGTCTGGAGAAACCCAGCTTTCACTTCTTATGTATTTAAGGAAAAAATCCAAACACAGAGCAGAGTAAGAGTATCAAATTATGCCAATGAATGGAATCTTTAAAAATGAAAGGGCAGAGCATGAGATGAATTGGTCCCCTACCCTCCCTGGGACGTGGTTCTCTGGAGAAGGAATGGTCTCAGTAGCATGGGACAACATGCAGTTCGTGGTCTCGTGCAGGCAGGCAGGGACCCTGTCCTCTGTGCTTCACCACTAGCAGACGAAGACAGTCACTGAGACAGAAGGTCTTTCTACTTAGAGCGGGAACAGGGCACAGAAGTGACTGGGGCTTATGTCACATACTTCATGATTCTTCAAATGCTGAAGAAAGAATTGCTATATCACAGTATCCATCTTTTGAGAAACTAAAATAGCCTGCGTGGCCTCTGAAAATAACGTGGTAACCCCTCTGTCACAGGCTGTCTGAGAGAAGCTAGACCATCTACCGCAATTTACAGATAAAAGCTCAACCCGAGGGACATGGAATGTAGCAGCTACCCCACTTGGCCGCTGGGATGGAGACGGGACACCGTGTTCTCTACTTCCTGTACAGGACAATAAACATGTTAGAATGAGCCAGACCATAAAATGTCAGGTTTTCTGTATCCCAGGCCTAGTGAGGTCACCACACAGGTGGCAGGGCTGTATGCAGGCCGTCATGCTGTGCAACACAGTGGGTGTTAGAAACTGGCAGCCTGGCCGACGTGGGGCTGCGTCTGTTGTAACTGGTGAGTTGTTAACACTTTGCACGTCGTCCCTGAGAAAGCATTCCTTGCCAAGCTCAAAGAAAGCATTCATTCTTGAAGCTTGAGTAACTCCTAAATTCTTTACTTCCAATTATTCGAAAAGTTGTTTAAGCATTATTAAATTGGATCTCAGAACTGCCACCTGACAGTGCATGTATAGGTAGTTCTCAATTAAGCTAAGCCCTTCAGCGTTGACTGACCCAGGTCAAAGAAGCTGTTTTTTGGTTGCTGAAGGACTCATTTATCTGCCTGGTCTGTGTTAGTGAATTACAAACAGAAAGGACAAGGTAATCTTTCTGAAACGTGTGCTGGGTAGCTCATCTTATTCTCATTAAATCCAGAGTCAAACAGGGTCATATCTGGATCGAAGGGCTCCAAGCAAGTCAATTGAGTGATACGTCAACCCCAGTGAAATCTGCTTATTATGAACATCCCGGGCAGCTGAGGTGGAGGAGGAAATACATCTAGTGACGTCTGTATGTGGAAGCAGAAGTAGTATGTAGCGCAATGGATAGTCCTAGCTCCATATTTTTGCTGGGAGTTGGGGAAGTAGAGAGACAGAGTATCTTTTAGGGCCATTTTTTTCCCACCTACTGTATATATATGTCACTTCAAATCTCCACCTGACAGTCCCACAGAAGCCTCGGGTATTCCCGTTTTGCCATTGACAACCCATACTAAAAGTGCAGTCAAACTCTTGTTCTGTGGGTGGGGAAACTTTTATAGCTCTGAATCTCTCTACTTGAAATAAACTGTCCAACTTAATCACTGACTGAGAAGTTGTGATTTCACCTCTTATCCTACTTGCTTTTCCTGAGACGATGCCCTAGGAGACTGAGTCTTAAACTCAGAAAATTCTCTCTTCCTTTATTCAACCACATAAATGAATTGAAAAGATAAGATGATTATGTGCATAATTCTGACTAGGATCTTGTGGTGAGGTTGGGACTGGTGGTGTGAAATATATTCGCTCATAATCCTCAGAAAAGTAGATCAATGATTGGGTGTTAACTTTGTTTTTCAGGGGATGGCTGACAACAAGTCCCATGATTAAATGGAAGGCCACCCAGGACTTGTCATGTCCTGCTCAGCAAGAGCCTGAAAATATACTTTGGCCCCAGCAGGTACTTGTAAAAAGATGGCCTTGAGTCAGAAAATGCCAGATAGGTGCTAAATTTGTGACTCATCATCAGTAATGAACTGTAGGGATAATTAAGTAAATTCATCTAATTTGTTGAAATTCACAGCTTGGATTTTAATTTGCAAGTAGAGTGGCTGCAGCTGTCATGCCTTTCAGCGTATAGAAAACCTCTAGCATGGTATCTTCTCTGTGACAATTTTAATAGCACTGAGTCGAAGCAAAATTGCTACAACTTCAATGGGTCTAAGTGTTTCATGCTCAATACTGTACCAATAAAATAGTAAATGGTCCAGGCCAAAAGAAATCATCTTCTAGAACCTAACCACTGGAAATACCTTCAATCCCCCCCATAGCGATCATGTCAAGCTGTGTTGGATTTGAATGCAGACACCCGCTTAGGTTGTTGGTAAAAGAGGCTGTTGCATTGGGACATACACTGTCCAGGGTATAAAGTGACAAGTTCTCCAAGGTTCGGCCAATGAAACCTAAGAAGAAGCATTCTTTTTTTGAAAATTGGCTCATTTATTTTAGTGGTTGTTTTTGCCTTCCTCCATAATTCCTATGGAAGTTACAGAAATCAAGCAAGTAATCACTGCTTAACGAAAGAGGCAAGACAAATTGTATGTTTTCGTTACATGAAATGTAAGAAGGAGATCCTTTGTGTTATAAGAAATCAAGCCTGGAATTATTGCTAGTGTTTGTTTTGAGTCATCTTAAACAACTCTCAAAAATTTGCTCCAAGGAATTCTTGGTTTTCCCTGCAAATTTTTATAAAGTTAATTAAAGTGTTAAAGTTTGGGAGCTATAACCACAAAATCATAAGGTAGTTCATAGTCAGTATTTGGATATCATCTGCTTACACTCTTTGTTTATGGTGTGATTTCTTTGCATTTGTTTTTATTTGTTTGAGTGTTTAGGTTTATATTTGTGTAACTACACAGATACACAAATAACCAGATCAGTATAACATGAAAAATATGTTTCCCACCCCTCTCCATGTGTCGTATAAGCATGTACGTGAATTTGGCCTCAAAATCATTAGGTTTTTTAAAAAATAGATAGCAGTGCACCAACAGTTAGGAAAAGATCAGTGCTATATGACTTCCCATAGACTTCTTAAGCAGATAATTTGTAAAATTAAAACAAATTTAACTAGCAAGCAAGCACATGACAATTGGTAGACTGTACAGTAAGTAGAGTGACCAACTGTTCTAGTTTGCCTGGGACTGTCCCCGTTTTAGCATTCTGAGTCCTCTGTCCAGAAAACCCCTCAGCCCTGAGCACATCCAGACCTTCGATCATCCTAGGTAGTCTTTTAGCTGCCCTAACCACACTCTAAACAGAAGATTTACATGAGGCTGACGAAAAGTTCTGAAGCCAGGTACAGTCAAGTTTATAGCTGACACTTTGTGGGCACCACCCTCTGGACTCCCAGCTGGACACAGAATGATGGAGGAAGACAGCCCCAGTTGCCATTAGGAAGAGTAAATTTGAAGAATCTTCTACATTCCTGTACCCTTTTCATGTAAAAGTGGAGTATCTCTACAATATTGTAGCCTATCCATAAATCTTGAAGTCACCCACCTCACCACAGAAGACTCCTTTCTGGCACCTAGATGATCAGCCATGACTTTAGCCAAAGAAACCCCATTTTTAATACTCATTGTCCTATTTTGAAAAAGCTTCAACAGTTGATCACTAGAGCAGTTGTAGCAGCCTCTGTGTTTCTGGTTACATGTTTGCTGACGACTGATAACGTGGATAAAACTAACACTACGCATTTATATGGCGCTGTGTATGATCAGATGTTTTAGAGTAATTATCAGTTATCAAAACACCTCATGCCTCAAGAAAATTCAGGGAAACTCATAGACTGAGGAACTTGGGAAGGAGGGCTTTCTAAGGACTGGAAATCTCAAGAACTATTTGCTAACGACTTTTTAAAGAATATCAAGATTGCCTCTGTATCAACATTAACAAAGTGAAAAGTCTTTCCCTGGAAACTGCAAGATTAAAGTGTACCCACACCAGCCCCAATTGGTGTAGCTCAGTGGATTGAGCGCAGGCCTGCGAACCAGAGTATCGTGGTTCGATTCCCAGTCAGGGCACATGCCTGGGTTGCAGGCCAGTTCCCAGCAGGGGACACGCCAGAGGCAACCATACATTGATATTTCTCTCCCTCTCTCCTTCCCTTCCTCTCTAAAAATAAATTTTAAAAATCTTTTTTTTTTAATTTTTTTTTTATTTGGTTACTTTTCAAGTACATTTTTTTTCTCTTCCCCCCCCCCCGCCCGGTCTCCCCCCTTCCTCCCATTCCCCCCCCCAGTCCTCATCTCTGTGTCATTCATACTTGTTCCTCAAAATCCCTCCCCCTTTTTCCCCTTAAGTTCCCTTCCCTCTCCCCCTCTGGTCGCTGCCCACTTGTTCTCTATTTCAGCGTCTTTGTTTTTATTCTGTTTACTTGTTTGTTTTATTCTTTAGCTTCCTGTCAAAGGTGAGATCATATGGTATTTGTCCTTCAATGCCTGGCCTATTTCACTCAGCATAATGCTTTCCAGTTCCATCCATGTTGTTGCAAAAGGTAGTAGCTCCTTCTTTCTCTCTGCTGCATAAAATTCCATGGTGTATATGTACCACAATTTTTGGATCCATTCATTTACTGATGGGCACCTAGGTTGCTTCCAACTCTTGGCTATTGTAAATTGTGCTGCTATGAACATTGTGGTGCATAGGTTCTTTGAAATTGATGTTTTAGGATTCTTGGGGTATAATCCTAGCAGTGGAATTGCTGGGTCAAAAGGCAGGTCCATTTTTATTTTTCTGAGAAAATTCCATACTGTTTTCCATAATGGTTGTACCAGTCTACAATCCCACCAACAGTGAACTAAGGTCCCCTTTTCCCCACACCCTCTCCAACATTTGTTGTTTGTTGCTTTGTCTATTATAGCCATCCTGACTGGTGTAAAGTGGTATCTCATTATGGTTTTAATTTGCATCTCTCTGATAGCTAACGATATTGAGCATCTCTTCATGTGTCTCTAGATGTTCTGTATGTCCTCTTTAGAGAAGTGTCTGTTCAAGTCCTTTTCCCATTTTTTAATTGGGTTCGATGTCTTCCTAGAGTGGAGTCGTGTAAGTTCTTTGTATATTTTGGAGATTAAACCTTTGTCTGAGGTATCATTGGCAAATATGTTTTCCCATACAGTTGGTTGTCATAAAAATCTTTAAAAAAGTATACCCACACCATTCTAGCAAAAAGTCAACCAGCCAGAGAAATAGTTTCTGAGAACAGGGCTCGGATTCTAAGTCTTTCCATACCTCTTGGCAAGATCTTGAAATTGACTTTGGGGCATAGCTTAGTCAAGTAGCCTAAATTTTAAAAAAATTTTTGTCTCCTTTGTTGTAGAGAGTAGTCATCTTAGAAGTATAAGGACTAGATTACAATTCTAAGTAGTTGAATTTTTCACTTTAAGTTTGAAGGAGATAATTAGCTTTTTTCGTGTTTTGCCAACATTCAGTAGAAATGTGCCGAGCCTCAGTGAGTCAGCATCTTGAGGGTGTCTGAGACCTTTGACTCCTAGGAACAGTGAGCATAACTTGGCCATCAAAAGAGTTCCAAACAAACATTCTGAGCGTATGTTTGCTGCATATTCAAAGACAATGCCCCAAATAGTCATTCTCTAGGAATGTAGCTCTTACAGCTTTGGCATTAAATTTCACTAAATGGAATTTGCTATATAGATAAAGCACAAAACAGAGCAAGCTTTGACTCTGAGGACATTTCCTTTGATAAAAGACACTCAAAAACAGGCTATGGGAATAATATTATTTAGCCCCTTGTTTATGTGAGAGCAATGATTTTTACAATGCAAGGTGAAGATATCCAGACCAATCTTCTAGAATGCTTCAGCTGCCTTCGCAAACTGATGTGCTGCTTTGGCCTGACATCTAAATCAAGCGTGACTGTCCTCTGCAGGGCACAAATGAGGGGACTGGCACCAGGCTACAGCAGTTAGACCGCCGGAGAATCGATACAGGCCATTTAGGCAACAGGACTGACTATGTTTCATTTTTGACACTCGAGTTTCTGCTTATTGAGAAGTGGAGCTTTCACTCCACAGCAGCCATAGACTCATTAGGGAAGTGTCAGCTGGAATTGTAGCGCCTGTTAAAAACATATCACCAGTGCTGAGCCACAGTCTTTCCTGACTCTTTAGTACAGTGTCTGGATGGGGAAGCTGTGTAAGCAGTTTGGGGTGTAGTGGGCTCTGAGAACAATTTCTCTCTCCTACAGACATGCCACGGTGCTTGAACTGAGTGTTAGGAAAGAATGTCGTTGAGTCTAGAAGACTTTCCTTTTCTGTACAAACCTCTAACCAAGTGATATGTCAACTTACACCTTTAGGTATGTGGTTTTGCTCAATGTGGCCTGACAGCCAGGTCTTGGAATGAAATCCTCATGAGGCCTCTGGAAACCTACCTCAGACAAACGGGCATACAAGGGAGTTGTAAAGGAGTGTAATCTTTCCCTCGAAGCACATTCTCCAAAAGTGATGCTTTACAACAAAATTTAAAGGCAATAGG
The DNA here is from genome assembly GCF_021234435.1 of Artibeus jamaicensis. NCBI lineage: Eukaryota > Metazoa > Chordata > Mammalia > Chiroptera > Phyllostomidae > Artibeus > Artibeus jamaicensis. The sequence goes on along the minus strand of NW_026522056.1, from coordinate 12,163,396 downwards.
TTGATAGAATTCCTGGTAAGATGATGATCAAGGGAGTCAGCGGAAGCAGAATGCTGGAGAGCAGGACCTGGGCAAATGTCCGCTGATCAGTGACTCAGCCCCACCCCCATGTTAAACACCCCATCTCAGCCCTGGCTTTTCCTGGTGCATCTTTTTGATGCATAAGTGGAACAGGATCACTGTGGAGAAAACTGGTGCCGCAGAGGAGCCTTGTCTGACATATTTTCTTCTTCTAGTGTTGCTTATTTTCCCATCTACTGTGGTCCAGCAGATTCAAGGGAGAATCCAAAGAGCTCGAATTTCAGCTTCTCTTGAGGTCGAAATAAGTAAAATGCCCCTTTCTCTGTAGAATGTTATTAACGATGTTATTGGTTAACTTTCCATTGATAACTCTAAAATGTGACCCAGATTATCTGTGCTCTATCCTTACTGGATAGGACTGTTTACCTGCCCCTTTCTGGCCAGTTGTCCTCTTCTGCCTCTTTTCTCATACTTTCTTGTTTTCCCAGAACGGTGGCTAATTATATCAAAATATAGCTTACAGCAGAGAACAAAAGAATGTACAAATACAGTTGGTCTGGTAGACTTCTTCACGTAGTTTATGTAATGGATCTTAGAGCTCTGGCAGGACCTGCAACGTGGGGCCCACCATGCCTTTCTATGTCATGATTTCCTAAGACAAAATAGCCAGCCGGTTCATTAGGACAAAGGCGGGTAGTTTCTCCACCCATATTGCATCCCTACAACCAGACCATTGTTGAGAATATACAGCTGGTCTGAATGTGCATGCTGAGCTCTGGGCTTTTAGCCTTACAATTAAAGAACAACTTGAAGGACTTTCCTGCTGATGGTGTATCTGAAAACTTCGAAATATTTAACTGTCTCCAGTAATTAATTGACCTGGAACATATCCTTATTCCATAAAGAAGTACTGGATTTTAATGAAAAACAATGAAGCCATTTACTAAAGTGTTAATACACGTACAGCGCTTGGAAGAAGGCCTGGCCCATCCTTGGTGTATGCTGATTACTCTCCATTTGATCCCTCAGCAGCCTCCCTCCTCCCACTATTCATTCTCCCACTGTTTTTTCTCCTGTTCCCTTCCCAGGAAATGGGACCTCTATCTATAAAGAACGACATCACACAGGGTCCCTTCCCAGCCAGCTTCAGTCTGGGGACAGCCAAAGGGAGGAAGAAGTGGTAAAGATCCAGAAAGTAGGAAGAGAGAGAGAGGATAGGGAATTTTCTTCCTGCGGCCTTCTGCTTACTTCTCTGACAGTAACCCAGTCCCTTTGATACCAAAGGGAGTCCCTTTGATACCCTCTGGGTGGCCCTTCCTCCTCTGCTGCAGTGACCTTGTTTGCAGTCTCTGCCCTTCCTGCCCAGGAAGGGTAGCGCCTTCCCTCTGTGGCTAGTCCCTAAGCACTGCAACATCCCATATTTATTTTCTTAGCTCTGCCCAAATCTCTGTAAGTAGTCCCTTCATTCAAATCTACTCACTTAAATCAGGAGTTCTCATCTCTTCTTGCGTGTTATTATCACCAAGGGAGAATTTTAAACTACCAGCGCCTGGGTCGCTGCCTCCGGGGACCGCTGTGTCAGGCTGGGGTGGTGCCTGCTCATGCTTGTTGTTTAAACGTTCTGCAGGTAATGAAGGCAGAGATCAGAAAGATTCATTGAAACCTTCTGATTGAATTCCGTTCCCTGCAAAGGCCCTGTTACCTCCTGTTTTCAGAACTGCTCCCACCACCAGCCTTATTTATACTATGCTAATTTAATAGTTCACCCCAATTTACTGCTGAGGAACCTTTTACATAGAGGCCAAGTGATGTTCTGAAGATAACATGATTGCTAAGTGACAGACATTTTAGAATTCACAGGATTAGGTTCAAAAGCTCATGACCTTTAAACTCTTTCCTCTGTGATGTACTACCAAGATCAGAGCTTCTCAGCCTTTAATGTGCATATGAAACATTTGGGGACCTTGTTAAAATACAGTTTTTAATCCAGTATTTTAGGCCTGAGATGTTGCATTTCTAACGACCTTTCAGGTAATGCCAGTGCTGCTGGTGTGAGGACCTCACTTCGAGTATCAAGGACATAAACAACTATTCCCCATGCTCTCCTTTCTTCAAATCTTCAAAAAATTCCTCCCCTATGCTCATCATTTTCACCTGATGACTTGTTTCTTACCACATTGAGAAAACAGAAGTATTTGCAACACTTACATTATCACATCCAGCCACTTACCCTACCTTGCCCCTACCTACTCTGTCTTCCCACCTGTAACCAAAGACAGAACATGCAAAACCAATCCACCAGAGCAACCCCATCTCTCCTGCTCTTGTTACCATCCAAGGGCATTGTTTCAGGAGTATTCTCCTTTCTACTGCAGCATCATTATTTCTACTCTGTCCTGGATTGTTTTCATCAGTATGAAACACAAACATCATTATTTCTCTTACCTTAAAAAATGACACTTATTTTGATTTTGTTCCCCCCTCAACCCACAGCAGCTTCCACTCCAATTTGTGTACTTATTTGCAAAGAAATTACATGTGTTCCATATCTGTACTTATTTTCAAAGAGAATACATGTGTCATTAACTGTATTATTCTGAATCTTAGCTTTTATCAAGGTCACCAATGAGATTGACATTGCTAAATCCAGTGGTCACCTTCTTACTGTTTATTGGCATTGCGTACATTTATGAACTGTCTCCCTCATGTTACAGGTGAGAACACCATACTCCTCCTGATTTTTTTCAGGGAAGGGGGTTAGCTGTTTCTTACCACTGACCTCCGAACTTTAGCATGCTCCAAGTTCAATCTTTAGTTCTCCACTTATATATACTCTTTTAGTGACATTCTTCCAAAGTATGGCTTTAAATGCCACAGATATTTAGAATTTATATCAAAAAGTTGACCACACGCCAAATTTAGATACCAAAAATGTATCCCAAAATATACCTTTACTCAATATTTCATCGGAAATCTATACTCATAAATCCAGCTGCCTATGTAACATCTCCATTGGGATGTCTAATAGATACTTCAAATATAGCACAAAAGGCTTAATTTACCATATTCTTTCCCAGACTTATTTCACCCGGGTTTCCCATCTCAGTTGACCCATCTCCAACCTTTCAGTTGATCAGGCCATAAGTCTTGAGGTCATCCTTGGCTCTTTCCTTCACACCTCACGTTCAACATACCATGAAATCCTGTTGATCCTTCAAAATATATTGAGTCCCACATTTCTCACCACTTCTACTTCTACTGCCCTTTCCTGAGCCTCTTGCTTGGATTATTACAAATCCTCCTAGAACAACTCTTCATTCCACACTTGCTACCTGATACCCACCACCTCTTTTAATAAAACAGATAAGGAGATCCTTTTAAAATGCAAGTCAGATCATATGGCTTCATTGCTCAATACCCTTTAATATACTTCATTTCCTTGAGTATAGGCCAAAGTTTTCACTACAGTCAAAAGTGTATGTGTAATCCATCCTCCTTCCTGACTTCCCACTGTTCCCTCTCTAACATTATATCCTGATACTCTTCTGTTCAGTCACTTCTCTCCAGGGATATTGACTCTTCTGATGTTGTTCGAAGTTGCCAGGTATGCTTTTCCCTCCTAGTTCTTGCACTGGCTTTTTCTTCTCCCCCAAATATTCTTCCATAAATATCTGTATACATATTGCTCTCCATCAAGCCTTTGCTCAAAAGTCACTTTCTCAGTGAGTCTGAATACTGATCACTCTTCTTAAAATTGCAACTGTTGTCTTCAACGCACTATGGCTCTCTGGCTTTCCTGACTTCCATTACTCAGTTCATTTTTCATTTCCCCGCAATATGCAACCTCCTTATTTACTATGCTTGTTATCTATTTTCTGGAGTATAAGTTTCCAGGAGAAAAGAGATTATTGTCCTTTGTGTTTTGTTTTTTAAATACCCCCCAAAATGTGTCTGGCACATAGAGATCCTCAAAAACGTTTTGTTGAATAAATGAATGAATAAAAATAGTTCTCTGTTATAGTTTTAAGATGGTAGATAATAGAATAAACTTTTGTTAAATGAGTTTAAAGAAGCAAGAGTCTGAATGTGGTAAGTATGGTCTTTAAGACTCAGATATAACATATGCACACACAAAAGACAAGAGTTCCATCTCTTTCTAGACTTATTTGTTTATCTAAATCCAAAGGAACAGCTTCTGTCTATTCAGGAACAGGACCTACCAATATGTGAGAAAGATTCTCTTCCCTAAGCATTGGCCTAATTCAATATCTCAATCAAAGTGAACAGCTATTACCTACTTTCAGCATTAACAGATTTGCCAGCATTTCATAGTATGAAAAAAAATGTCTCCCAACATGGAATTTGGGCTTTTGCCAGACTGGAAGGAATCTAGAAGGTTTGGAGTAGTGTTCAGTATTTCACTGCAGGAGCCCTCAGGCCAATGTTCTCAAGAATCAATAAATGAAAGCCAACTAAATAGTCTTGTTCCCTCAAATAAGAACCTGGTTACTTTATCAAGAAAACAGATGTTTATTGCTTTGGGGCAGAAAATAATAAGTTAGGCAGGTTTATAAGCCCCCTTTCCATCTCAAAAGCATTTCTTTCAGCTTCCTCATCCTCAGAGAAAATTGCCCAGTCAGACCCTGAAAGGTAGATGATAAGTGGGCGTAACCCTCAGCATCTCATTTCTTCTTCCCAGCCAGGGATATAGAGATAGCATCGACCTCCCACTTAGGGGAAAACATTTTGACAGCAGTATTGTCTCAGAATTTTTTCTTGGAGCAAAAAAACCATGTAACTATATTCTAATGTAAAAGACCAAGGGAGCCTGGAATGCAACTCTCAGGACAGCTCTAATCATGGTTCAGAAATAAGGGTTCAGCAGCTAGAGTTTATTATAAGGGAGAGAAGAAACTTACATCCTCCCCCAAAAAATAATTTCAGATAGGCTAAAGGAGTCACCCAAAAAACTTGTTCATCTTGTTTAATAATCAAAGTGTTTTAGGATGATTTTCTAACCCTTTCAGGAAAATTGACAAAAGACAAAAAATGTTTATAAGAAATGGTCAGCATCTCTGAGTGTCTACATCCCAGGTTCAGAGAGCGTTCAGTCCCTGCACACACGGCCTCATTCCTTTGAATGCTCTTAGTTTCAAGCATTTTAATAATAATTTTTAAAAATTCATGAACTGACTGCACGAGAAAGAGAGAATTATAAGGTTGTGTTCACCTTTTGAGATAGAGAACAGCCAGCACCAAAGGAGCCTGAAGAATCTTTATCCACCCTTGGGCGCACATGTCAACAGCAAACAAATGGGGGCCCATGCATCACTGGCAGATTGACTCTCTCCGTGTTTTACAGACATGTAACAGTATTATTCATGTGGATATGCCACTAAGTAAGGTCTGTAAAAACCCTTCAGACTAGCCTCAGAGTTGCCGCAGAGTCAACCGCTAACATTCAGAAGTGCCATCTGGATGCGCCCACTCCTCTGTGTCCACCGAGCAAGGGCGCACAACCAGCGTTCCCTTTAGCTGCCCTGTTTAATTCCCTATTGTTTCACGTGGATGCATCTCAATTTGTGCTGTTTGAAAAGTAGAAAAATGATCAACGTAATACCTCCAATATAAGAAGAATATAAGAATCCAGTGTTCAAGGTGATTTGTAAATTAAATATTATACAAATCATAATTTCCCCAGGGACATGTAACTCTCTGTGGCTCACGGTGTAGGTCATTTTTTTTACAGTTGTTCACATGATTTTCTTGGTCTTTGCTGAACCATCTCACTCCTTTTATCTTCAGAAATTGGGTTAGCCAGGGGGAAGAAGGAGGAAATGAGAAAATTAGATTTGCACCTCTATAGCACAGATATTGTTGTGCTTCTGTAGCCTCTGTATCTAAATATTTTACACTCATGAGAGAGTCCTCCCTTTCATACACTTTCCAAAATAAACTCATAATTCGTGAATGTCATTTAAAGTGGAATGACCCCAGTTTGGGGCATCTGATACGCAGATTCATCCACAAAGTTCTACAGTACCACTAGACTTCCCTCAGTCTCCACACTTTCTCTAGCTATGCAAAATGATGGCTGTGCATAACATGGAGAATGGGCATTTCATTTGGCATCTTTTTCTCCAGAGAAATACACATCTATAGATGTTTAAAGAAGCTTCAGAATATTTTAATGAGCTCAACATATTTGGCTTCAATTAATACTTTTCCCCCTTGGTTTTCAACTTATACTCTTACTGACCGAAACACTATTTGCCACCTACAGAAGTCATTGGATATATAAAAGGAAGTTATAGGACCTTGTGGAATTCCTAAAAAGATGAATTTCAGGAAGTATAAAGTTACACTGCCATCAAAATAGTAGCAAAATTATAGGAGAAATGGTGTTAAAAAATAGATAAATAAATTAAATTTTGCCACTGGGACAAAATAATGAGAAATGCAAAGAAATAGAAAAATGATGTTAAAAATAGATAGAAAAGAAATCAACTATGTTTTACAACAAATATTACCATAGAACAAACCACAAATTGCCTCTGTCATGCTTGGGGGGTCAGATAAAAGGGCACAGAGAGAGAGAGAGGCTAATGAGCAGGAGGTTGGTGGTTGGTTATAGGCCGATATCTTTCTCTCTTGAACAAGTTTCCTTTCAAGGTGTCATATCTTTTATATATCTATTCCTCTTCTCATACTTCGTACTGGTTCTTTTAAGGAAAGCAATAATAGCTACAAAGTTAGAATTCGTGTTACAGTTTTCTTTAAAAATTAGTTTAGAAGATAATTTTGGTGGTTATAACTTCTTAACCAGTAATAATGAATATGTTAACTGATCTAACAAGGCCTTTGGGGATGGAGGCAGTCCTGTGGTCAGCCAGAACCTGCCATCAATAACTTGGGAAGTTTTTGGTCATCTTCCCCAACACAAAATAAAGGACAGAATTAAAAATGAAAATTTACTACAGGAGCATAAGCCAGGATTGAAACATCTAAACTTTGTAAAACTTGACTACTAGCTCATATTTATGTAGGATTTTATTTCAGAGAACTGTAGAATATTTTATCTAATCTTCATACCAAAATTTGTGTATAGTTGAAATAAAATTTTTTATAAGTTAAAAGACTTGGTCGACATTAACCTGACTAAACCTTTGAAAGCCTATTCTTTACTTTGTTTATCTACTGTTATCATTCTTATGTGATAACTCCTGTTTTAAAAAAGAGCTTTGAATTATTTAACTTAACATAGTGTCCTATGCTGCAAATGGAAAAATTCTTTTTATGGCTCAGTAGTATTCCATTTTATATATAAAATAGCTTCTTAATCTATTCATCCATCAGTGGACACTCAGGCTGTTTCCATATCTTGGTTCTGGTAAATAATGCTGCAATGAACAGAGGGGTGCATATATCTTTCAAAGTAGTGTTTACATATTTGTTGGATAAATTCAGAAGAGGAATTGCTGGATTATATGGTATTATGATAAGTGAAATAGTCAAAGGGAAAAGAACAAGAACCGTATGATTTCAAACAAAAAACAAACAAACAAAACAAAACCAACCAAACTCATAGATACAGAGAGCAGATTGGTGGTTACCAAAGGGAAGGGTGGCAGGAGAGGGCTGAGTGAACGATGTCAGTTATATGGAGACTTTGTGATGAGCATGCTATAATGTATACAGAAATAGAATTATAATGCTCTACATCTGAAAATCATATAATGTTATTTAAAATGTTACCTCAGTTTTTTTTAAAAAAATAAGTCTGTAGCAAGCACTAATAAAGCAGCTTTTATACCCTGTTCTCCCTCCATGGGCCTTTTGCAGCCCACACGTGCTTTTACTACTATCATTCTCTTTTTCCTTCCCAGTGTGAGAAAAGGTTACAGAGAAAGTGGTATAGGGTATACTTTATCATAGCCATGAATAATACATATATCTTGAATTTTCTAAATTGAAAAAAATGATACTTTTTAGAAAAATTAACATGCAAATATTGATTAAAGAGAATACAGAAAACCTAAATATACCAACAAACATGGCTGAAGGAGGAAAAGAATCACAAGGTTTTTCAAAATGACTATAGTACAGACTTACAGGTGAGGTCTTTAAATCTTTTGAGAGTAGATAATTAAAATATAGAGACTGTTCCAAAACGTAGAGGGAACATGGGTGTATGATGTCAAAACTTGCCCAAGAACCAAGCAAAAGAGAACATTAAACAAATCTCACAGAAGAACATAGATGCGATTAATCAAAGCCAATGACAGTGTAGAATTTTCAAACATTTTTAAGCTAACTTTTATACAGACACTGTCCCATGTTATGAAACAGAAAAGAGACATATGTTTCTTTACTATTGTGCACGTTTGACTTTATAGCGTTTACTATGTAGTCAGTTTTTTATGGACAACGAGGCCGCTTTGGTGAACCAGACAGTCAGAGGTAGAGGATTGTGGACCACACTGCAGTTAGTCACATAGCAGGGACTTGAAAATTCCGTGGTTCCCCAGGAAAACTAGCTGCAAACGGATCAAAGCTCTACACATTTTGCCTTATCATTCTTAGATTAAACTAATCCAGGAGTCTACAAAAGGAAATGCTAGTACATTTTGTCTCAGTACTCAACAAAACCTAGTGGTCGAAAATCTCCAGCACAACAATTGTTTACTCTGGGAAGCTTTTACTTGTGACTTCAATAATTAGAGGGCTTGGTGTCCATCCTAGAGTGACCACTGGAGATACCGTGGGAAGATTTGCTTTCACACTACTGCTCCAAGAATCAATGATGGTATATCTGCCGACTTGCTTTGGGGTGAGATAAAACTGGTGAAAATACAACACGATTTCTCCTTTGCTGGAATATCAAGGTTTATGTTGGCTTTCTAAGACATTAGGAGTCATTTTCTCTCTTTTTAATCTTTGGAAGACCATGTACGTCCCAGGATGAAGACTGAGCCACAGAAGAGTGGACTACAGAGCTCCGCAGTGTATTTAGTGAGTAGGGAGATGTGCTCTTTGACTCTCTAAGTTGGAAGGGAGTGTGGCAGGTTTCTAAGCTTAGTTTATCATACAATTGCTTCTTCGAGGAGGACAAATGTTCTATAAAATACACTTTGAGAAACACTTAAAATATTCCAGTTACAGTTAAGGACAATAGAAATATGTCAGGTACACTATATTTAACATTATTTCCAGAGTGCTGATAGAATACAAAAAAAAGAAAAACAGGGTTTAATGATTCAAATGTGAAAAAGGAGGAGATAACATTTTCATTCGGAGATTATATGATTTCCTCCTACAAAATACAAAAGAGTTAAATTAACTAAGACTATCGCAGTGGATAAAAGGGATGCTAAGAATACTACTGTAACATGTAACTTCACTTGTAAAATGCTACAAAGCAAAAGTGAAAATTGAAAACTTTTTCTGACCCTCAGATTAGCCATTTATAATATGTTTTAATGTATATACTAATAGAGTTTTCCCACTCATTACCCCTTTATCATTTTTTAAAAGAGTAAAAATGTGAAGAAGAATGAATAAAATTTAGTGAGGAGCCTTGATTGGGCGAAGACCCTTTCTAAAATACTTTCCCGAAGTGATTTTCTGGCTTTCCCATACCCATTTGGTGGATCCCATCCTATTGTGGATTTAAACCTGCCAAGTTCAATATCCTACTCTAATTTCTTAAAAATCCATCTTCTCTAGCTAAGAGTAAGTTCTCCTTAGGTGTCTTCGTTTTCATCACCAGTACTCGCGATGGTTTATTTCTCCCAGGAGAACCATTTTTCATAAATATACTAAGGTTTTATCACTTCAGAACAGCAGCTACTGCATCTGAGAGAACAGGGCCAAGGTGAGCCACAGAGGAGGAGAAGCCAGCTGCTTCCCTCTGTGCTATTGCGACCGGCTGCCAGACAGCAGGCTCCCAGCGCGCACCATTCAAATTCATGCCACCACAGAACTGCAGCTTACGCTGTGACATAAACCTCTGAAGTTGCTTACAAAGACCATAAACCATGATGTTACATCCTTGAATCCCCTGGGTCTGCTGAACTACAAACAAATACAGCAATAGACATCATCCAATATGAGGTTAGCTTCATCATTTTTATAGAGCCTTAAAACATTTCACTCTGGGTTACCTAGATTAACTCACTTTAGCTAAAAATATCCCACAGCATGTAGGTTACTGCCACCTGTTAAAAAGTGTGTGTAGTATCTGAAATTTGTGGGAGACTGAATACTCTAATAATGTGAGATAAGTGCATTCAGCAATGAATAATGTATGGGCATCTTCAAAATAATATTGTGTGGCAGATTATAGATCATCTAACATTAAATAATTCATCTGCTTGGTGCCCTTACATTGTAAGGGTTATGAGTCCCATTTAACACACAAGGAAGCACAGACACTAAGAGGTTAACTGGCCTTTTCAGGGCCTCATGGGAATCGTTGGTAGACAGAGGACAGAGGATCACAAGTCCTTAGCTCTGAGCCATTTTCTCTGCTCCTTGGATTTTGTTTTGCTATGATTCAAACATTTTCTTATTTTAGATGGTGGAATATTTTTGACCCGCTATGAAATACTGAAATGTATTCATAAGCATAAGCATATAGCTAAGCCACACACAGACATACATTCTCAGAATAAGAAGGTAGAAAATCATTTAGAACCAGTTTAAGCAACTTGAAATGATATATATAATTATTACATGTGGAAAGAGATTCCTCCTTAGCCTTAGAAATCTTAACCACATCCCCAAATAGTAAAATTGGTTCTCAAGCCCTAGTGTGCTTAAGACCCCCCTGCCTGGGGTCTTCACTGCTAACAGTTATCACTAGGTAATCCCAAGGGAATTATTCCATGGGCCATATTTTAAGCAACACTGCAGAACAGCATAGTGCTTAAGAGTTCATGATTTGTTTCGGGTGGACTGGGCTTAAAAATCTCTTGTCTTTTCTTTTTTCTTTTTGATAATTGAACAATGAAATTTTTCTTTTAAATCTCTTGTTTTATCTTGGGTTCCCTCAGAAGCAGACCATGAATTGGATCTGAGTGCCAGTTTATCTGGGAGGCCATTCCAGAAGGAAGGGAATGAAGGTAATATAAGACATTAATAATCAGCCAGTCACTGTGAGCCATGAGTTCCCAGGCCCACTGATAACCTCTGGATGACACCCATGTCTCAGAGCTGCCCCACCCAAAAGCAAGAACACCAACATATGTGTCCACTGATTCCTTTTTGTCATTTGTTGAAACTGCTCACAGAGCTTCTATCCCTTGTCCCCCGAGCCTGTCCTATGTGGGCTTAACATGCTCTGATGGCCTGAAATAGCTCTCAAGCAGTCACAACTGCGTGGGAGGAAGACAGAAAGTAGTACCAGGTGAGAACATGGCAGGAAAAAGAGACAAGTGAAGGAAGTAGACATCTAGAACTTCCAAAATAAGGGTGAAGCAACATTTCAGAGCAAACGCCCCAGGCATGAAATTATGCAATGCTTAAGTGGGAGATTTAATCGGTGAAAAACTATGAAGGATTAAGTGTGACAATAAAAAGTTACTAGATAAGATAAAACTTACCTACCCAACTTTATAAAACCACTGGTTTTTTTTTGAAAAGGTAAATACTGATGATTTCATTCAGTGCAAAACCGTAATATTACTATTTGCCTGGGTTTCCTGGGCTGAGAAGCAGATGACAGATACAGAGACTATCAGACACCCCTTTGCCTCCTCTACACCCACTTACTGTATTAACCTCAGCAGACCAGGGTGTAAAGATGGCCAATGGGCCAGCCATTGCACAGGGATCCAGGGCAGGACCACTCGGTGGATGAAGGCCCTGCCCTCAGCTTTGCAGTGGCTGGAACCAACCCAGGCCACAGAGCCCAGTAGCTCTTCCGGTGTTTGTCCTTCTCCACCTAAAATGGGTTCATCCCCTTCCACCACTTTTTCTCATCTGAGGAGGGAGACACTTGGCGATGCCATTTTACTCTTAATCTTTATTTTCTACTTCTGTCTCTTGTTCACTGCTCAGATCACAGCCAACCAGCTACAAAATTCTGAGCGTCCACTACGAAATGAAAATGTGAGTCTTGTTGTTCAACAAGCGGGAAAAACTGCTGTTAAAGGTACTAACTTGGTTTTCCTTTTTTTCTGTTTATTTTTTTCTTGGTGTACCATGTAGCTTTTGGTTTGCTTTTAACATTGTGCTAAGTAAAAAAAAATTTGCATTATTAACATGAATGTTACTATTAATTTTTATATTACACAATACAGATTTAAAATACAAAATAAGAGCATTTAACCTATATGGGGCCTCAAAAAACTTACACGATTTGTATTTTGTGGTTTTCCCTCACATATGTGTGTTGTTCTTACCAGGACAGTGAAAATGCTGCCTTTTCAGAAAATTAACTCAGCTTTTAAATTTTACTTCTTGACACACAGTCTCATTATTTGGTTTACTGAGGAGTAAGAGAAGACTGTAAAGGGAGCTCGGGGTTGACCTTACCGTTCCTTCTATGTCATCATTTTCAATACAGATCGTTGGCTGCTACTGGCAAGTAACACAAATAAGAATGGATATAACAGGGCTCCTTGGTTATTAGAGTTTCTTAGAAGGAATTGCCTTTTCCTGAGTTCAAAGCAAGTTTGAGTTCCAATGGAATGTGGCGCCTGGGGCTGTCGTCTCCCTTGCTTATTCAGTCATGGGCATAAGAAGCTCACCTCACACTCACTTTTAGTAGAAGTGAATTCCCATGCATTCTGGGTCCCCCCCTAAATTGTGTGCTCATGGTGAACACTGTATAAAATAGGGATAGAGGCCACAGGGATGTATCTCTCTTCCCCTTACGCTTGTGCTTCGTTGCCCATCAGACTTCAATTGTAAAACCCAAGCTCAGAGATAAAAGTATTAAAGATTTCAAGGAGGCTATGACAGAGCATTCAGCTGAGCACAGGGCCCTTAGAACAGGGGGCCTTGTGAGAGTGAATGCCCATGATGTGGTCCCTGACCGCAGCCTTACACAGTGTCATTATGGAACATGAGAGGTCAGACAGAAGTTTCCATAAACCCTAACCCACTGTGTTCCTGAAAGCAGCATCATGTTGCTAAAGAACACCTTTTAGGAAATAGAAAATCCTTTAGATACTTCTATATGACTTTCTATGAGTGATCGCTCTGATTTAAATTCATATAAATGAAAGTGTTATACAATGCCAGTTAATTTTGTTTAGAGATATTTTGTTACTAGGAGTTTTACCAAACTTTTGGGTGGCAGCCAGGCAAAAATTATACTTGGGCTGACTCCCAGTTCTGAAGATTGTGGACCCAAGCCCAAAGATCAAGGACTAGAGACTGGCTGCTTGGGACTATTAGAATTGAGAAAGTGACCTCAGCATTGAAGAAAATTTAAAGTTCATTGATTTGTAGCACCTCATTTTCTACCCCTTTGAGCTCTCACAAGGAGAATGCATTAGATTTTAGGATGGAAGGAAATCCATTGCATATTGAAGTTGATGTTTTAAACTGCTGGTTAAATATGAAGAAGGTAATGCTTAGGTAAATGCAAGATTAAGTAGTTTAGATCTACTCAAGGGAATCTTGCCATAAAATCACGGATCCCGGGAGAATAGTGGCTGATCACGCACTTGAGCGTATTACAGATGACCTTAGATCTAACGCCAGGTCCACTACTCTACAAGAACCAGACCAGCTTGTATTTCACTTGTGTTTGTCACAGAGGTAATATCTCCTGAGTCCCTTAGCCAACTTCTGTCATTTGGCCTGGGAATATTAGGACAGGGACCATAATATTCCCAATATCTCTGGAACACAAGAAAACTATCACTCAACTATAAAATTCACGTGATAAGAATGATTTATGCAAAGGGCACAGGTTTGGGCAATGACACAGTCAGAAGTAAATCCCGAGTGTCCTGCCCTCCAAACCCATGCTCTTCATTTAAATAGATTTTGGTCAGTATTTTAGGTGATTTTTCCTGTGGTCTTTTTACAAGGTCTATGGAGTTTACGCATACTGTCACATATGTTTTAGTAATGCTGATGTTAAGTTTTGCATGTGTTTTATTTTATTCCCTTAGTAATCTTAAAAGTAGGACAAGAATTATTTAAAAGGGAAAGGAGATTATTATTTCAGTTTAAGAGTCCCAATAGAATGGGAAAAACTTGGAAAGTGTGAAGAGTTCTATATCCCTATTGAGTGTGACTCAGAAGCCACCCTTGGTTTTACACTGTCTCTAGCTCTAATTTTGCTTTTCTCTAGCATTTTTTTTCAGGCTTGCACAGCAGCTAATCCTCATAAAAGAGAAGCCACACATGAAATCGAAACTCCAACACTTTTGCTAAAATTCCTATAGGAAAACATCTTCTCCCTCCCCATGACTATATTAAATTGACGACATGGAGTACAGTTAAACTTATCCCTTCAACATCCACCTCTGGATAGAATCCAGGCATTAACTAAGAAATGTGTAGAAAATCAGGTGTGACCAGACATAGATTATCTGGAATATACTTTTCTGGTCTCTGCAAGTAACACTTCATGGATGGAAACATACTATTAGGGGGAAAACCCCTAATACACCCATATCTAATATAGCTATCTAATTCTCATAAATATCAAGCTATGTACAATGTATACAACTATACTTGTAAACAATTTCAAACAAACCCCATGAACAAGGCCACATTTTTTGTTTTATGCAAAAAAAAAGGGGTCAGATATTAGAAGGCTCCCCAAATTTTCCTTCAGGGTAGAAATAAAAAGTAAGAATTTATTTATTTTATTTTCTCCCCAAATAGGAATAAAAATAATAATCTTGTTTTCTCACCAAATAAAAAAACAAACAGAAATTTTCTCTCCAAGTTTGTTGTTTAGAGAGAGGTCTGGAAACGCATACAAGTGGAAAATTGTGTGTGTGTGTGTGTGTGTGTGTGTGTGTGAGTGAAAGAGAGAGAAAGAGCACAACATTTAATATAAGAAATGGAGAAGGAACCTGGGAAATAAAATTTAGTATAAAAGATGTAACTCTTACCAATAATATGCTTAATTTTACTAGAAAGCTGAGAAATGGGTGCTCAGACCATAATGAGATATTATTAGATTAGCAAATATTGAAAAGGTTGACAATAGTGGATATTAGTGAAGATGTAAAACAATAGAAACTAATCCAATGCCTGAGTATATATTAGCATAACCACTTTCAAGGACCATTTTGCCATGTCTACTAAAGTTGAAAATATATGTTTTTAACCAAGATAAAAACCACCCATTTATCTGTCAATTAAAAAATGAAAAGAATAAATGAAGTGTTAATTATAAATGAGAATAATAGACTGGAACTATATTTATTAATGTGGCTGAATCTTCATATTATAAAAAAGAAATTACAGAAAATTATACACAAATTACCTTTTATATAATGTTGGTAAGCATTCAAGTGAACACTGTGCACTAATCTTACAAATAAATGCTTGAGAATAAAAGGCATGTGATTCAGGATGGAGATTCCTCTCCAGAGCCTAGGGAAATGAGCTTGGAGATTTCAAATTCATGTGTCATTTTTTAACTTTTTGTGCTGAATAATGAATCATAAGTTTTCATCATATTATCAGTATATCCATGAATCTTAAATAATGTCTTATAAACATGAAAAGCCCTACTCACAAC
This sequence comes from Artibeus jamaicensis, assembly GCF_021234435.1. Classification (NCBI taxonomy): domain Eukaryota; kingdom Metazoa; phylum Chordata; class Mammalia; order Chiroptera; family Phyllostomidae; genus Artibeus; species Artibeus jamaicensis. Next base: position 12,147,657 of record NW_026522056.1, on the reverse strand, counting down.
ATGGCAAGCATATCACAGACCCCCTGCAACAGCATAATAGTGAGGGGCTGGTTGGTAACACACTGGTTTTCAGGAAAGTTCAGCCCTGCATGATAAATCTCCCTATTAGTCAAGAAAAATGGCTTTTTACTGAGCACTCTAACACTTGCAGCGAATTACTAGAGCTATCAAGTACTGCCACTCTGGAAGAGGATGGTGATTTTTTTTTATGTAAGAATGTGTTTGGGAAGTGTTTTAGAAATGGTCTACTTCTTGACCACGTTCATGTAATCAAGGGGACCTAAGCAACAGACTGACTTGGATGATGCAAGCTGACGTTCCACCTATAAAGTAGAAAAGATATCACTAAATCTATTTAAGGACTTAACCTAAGCCCGATTTTCCTGACAAAATAATGATGAGGAATGGCTCGGAGGCTTCCCTAGAGTGCTTCAGACCCTCCAGGGACGGAGCTTTCATATCAAGGAATGCTCTTCCGTGTCCCACTCCAAGATCAACACAAAAATTCAGCCTTGGATTTCACATTAGGTGGCTCCTGGCTGCGTGTTTCGGGCTCCTGTCTCCCCTTTATGTAAACACGGCTGTGTTGTCTTCTGGGTGGCGTCTCTCTCCAAGGGCAGAGTCCTATTTCTCATTAGTTTGCAAAATAGCCTAATGCACTGTTTTCAGCTGGAATTCCCAGCACTGGGTGAGTCACACTGAAGATCCCATTGAAGCCAGTCTCAGCTGCTTCCTTGTGTTTACAGCCACAGAAGAATCAAGAGGTTAATACTCAGAACCTGACCTGCTCTCCAAATACATCCACGGGACCTATGGGTACTTGATCAGCTTAGGGTTTACTGGAGTGCTGTCTTCTTTTAATAACAAACTACTACAATCTGCCCAAGAGTGATGACTGAAAACAAGAGTCTGAAGTTATAATAAAATCAGAGTTCCTGTGTTTGTCTGTAAGGCCAGGCAGGGACATTAGAGCCACTCAGTAAGCATTAAATAAATCATGTTCTCCTCCTCTGGTGAAGAGGGACCCAGCACTTCCTCTGCTGGACCCAGCTGATCAACCTCTATATGAATCTCAGCAGGCACTTCTGTCCCAGCAGGAGCTGGGCTGGATGAAATCATGGAGTGCCTGAGGACAGTACCCCCTCTCCCCATTCCCATAGCAACAGTCGTTCTCACAGGAACAGCAGAGATGTCTTGGATTTGAGATTTTTTTCTTGGAATGTCCTCTGGGATGGAAATGCCTTATCGAATTTCAAAGCTTCAAGTACTGAGACTCAAGGGAGTCTTCCATTGTGCCAGGTAGGGAAGTGAGCCATTTTCTCCTTACTGGGAAACAAGCCTTGGCCAATGGGTGGAATTTCTAGGTTGGCATATTTTGCTCAAAATAATGCAGAATTCTTCACATAAGTTGTTCTGCTTAGTCATGAAGTGGCCCAGTTCAGAAGTTCAACTACAATTCTCTAACATTGTAGTAATTGAAGCAGAGGACAGGGGACTATGATAATAATGCAAGATGAAACAGAAAAAAAATTAATTGAGTGAAATCTCTGACGACACTGAGATTGTATCTGAATTTCTTCCAAAGCTTGAATTGGCTGTATTAGGATTGATGACTTATAGTAGTATTCACTCATGCAAACCAATGCCTAGAAGAAATAAACTGAATATACGGAAAATGTAGCCCTGGCTGGTGTAGCTTATTAAGCGTGGGCCTGCAAACCACACAATCGCGGTTCGATTCCCAGTCAGGGCACATGCCTGGGTTGCAGGCCAGTTCCCAGCAGGGGACGCACGAAAGGCAACCATACATTGATGTTTCTCTCCTTTTCTCCTTCCCTTCCTCTCTAAAAATAAATAAATAAAATCTTTTTTAAAAAGAAAATGTAGAGATCTGAAAGACATAGCACAGGGTGGGCAGAAACACAGGGCACATGGGACTGGGATTGGGTGGAATCTGGCTTATTCTTTGTTCCTAAGTAGCTGAGTAACTTTGGACTAGTTATTTGAACACTCAAGCCTAGGTTTCTTTGTGTTGTAAAAAATAAAAAGACTGGACTAGATTTTTTTTCAAATGCCCCTCCTTACTCTCGAAATTTAGGACTCATGTCCTTGACAAGATGAAGGGGAGAAAGATACAGGGCCATATTATGAAGAGAAATTCAACATTACTAATTTCTCAAGATCAGTCCGAACAAAATAGAGATTTCAGTTAGAGGTAAGTAATAATCAAAGTGGTGAATTTCTCTTCATAAAAGGAGAAATATGTGACAAGTCCAAAACTTGAACTTTTTTGCTTTGGACTTTTCCAAATGAAAATAAATGGTTAAATGCCTGTCAGTTCTTACTTCTTATAGTCTCTCTTTCTTTGTATTCTTGAGAAAATACATGTTTCTGAAGAGGGATGAGGTATAGATATATAAGTGCCCAACTGTCAGTTAGTGAAATTCTTTCCTGATTTTTATTTTAACCCATACAACAGAGAACAGCCTTGGGATTTTTATTTTAACCCATACAACATAGAACATGGGACCCTGAGAATAAGTCACCCTGATGTTGGTCTGATATTCTCTCCTCATGTTTCCACAATTCGTTATAAGAACAAAAGCAGAGAATTCCGACAACAGTTAGGTAGGGTAGTAACACCTGGTGTTGTATGGAGGTGATCAAACTGTCCTTCTGAGGGGAGAGAACAGTATCTTTCTTGCTTTTCTCCAAAGAGCAAGGGACTGCTTCTGAGATCCTACTTTTTAGTTCTAGCCCGGGCCTGTTCACAAGTTCAATAACCTCTCTACAAAAGGGCCTATATTGAAAGACTAAAATGTTTCTGTTAATGCTATAATTTTCAAAGTCACAAAACCCCAGAAGTCCTCAAAGCTCAGAAGGGGTCATATTTCAGTCACGCAGAATAAATATGAAATTGGATTTATTTTACATCATAAAAACCTATGATAAGGAACTTAAACATGACGTGTATGAAGCATATGTGACAAGTGAAAAGTTTTCCATTTCAGTGCCTTCAATATGTGTTGTCTTTATTGAACTTCATACTGTATATGATATCCGGAATGGGAAATTAAGCCAATTCGGCACTGTCATTTGTATTTTATAATTAGGAATAGTGTGTAATATATGGACATTTGTGCATTTTTTAAAAGCCTATAATTTTGAGCCAAACAAAACCCCCAAACAGTACAGATTTGAGATAACTCAGCAGCTTGTGAGTTAAGGAGGAAAAACTCAATGTCAAAAGCTATTTCTTAATTTAACAAACATGAAATGTTTCTCTCCTGCTGTGGTGATTTCTGGGATTTCCCGGTGCTTACATTTCACCTCAGATTATTCCCATTTACCATACAAAAATCAGCATTGGCTTTAGTATTTCCAAAGTTATAAGTCTATTCTCTGGCAAATCTAACAAGCTTTAGAAATATAAATTTCTTCAAGCATAAAAATCTTTAGAGTAATTAGGAAAAACTTATAACTCACTAAACAACAAACACATAACTTTACAAACTTATTTGCATTAAGTTTATAGAGAAAACAATGTAGAAAAGCTCTTTTAAAAATTTATCAATTTAACTCTTAAAAAACAAGTTTGCTGCCATAAGATTTTTAAGTTTATAAAAGACAAGAAGTTCAACATGCTTTTCCCTTTATCTAGTTATGTAACCTCACGGTACGTGTTGGTGTTTAAGACGCCTTTTTTTCCTCTTCCTCTCCTCCGTTTCCTAAACTCTTATTGTGCAAAGCAGTACAGATGTTATCGCTTGCGTCTTCTTTTCCTATTGAGACTCTCACTCTCCTCATCATTAGGAAATAGGAATTTTATTCACTAAAGACTAATCTCTAGCAAAGAGGATATGAAGAGAAAGTCTATTGTACTCTGGAGATTAAACAGTGTATTTTCTTCGAAAATGGAAGATTCTTTGTTTAGGTCATCAGAAAACAAAACAAACACTAAAACATTGCTGAATGAGCCAATGTAAATGCCACAAACTTAGAGAGGTTTCAGGGGGAAGGGGGTAGGTATGAGGGGTGTTTTTTAAAACAGCCACTTCAACCTCCCCACTCACCCTCCAAGTATCCTTTTGGTCTCTCAACTATAAGCATTCATTGCCCTGTATTTTCTCTTAAGTCTCAATAAGAACCTAAAACTATATTTTGGATACATCCTGGGGTGTAAATGCTAACAACATAAGGCATTTACTATCTGAAAAGCCATTCGTATTTAATGAAGGAAAAAATCTTTGTGTTAAAGAAATGACTTTTTTAGAATATCTAGTACAGCTGTGGTGTGATTTGTCAGAGAATTGAGCCTTCTAACCACTTTTTCTCCGCCAGAATTAAAGCTACTTATGCATGAGGCCAGCCCAGAGCTGGACTTCTTTTCACCACAGAGACAAGGTTCAAGGTCTGATGCATTTATAATATATAATGCATTAATTTCATCAAGGTCAGTGGGAGTGAGAAATTGAGAAAGATAGAGATTTTGAGCAGGCAGGACAAGTCCTTCCGGTGTGGCAGGATTCAAAGACCCTTCTAGCCAATACATTAAAGATACCTACTATAAGTTGCAAGCTACTATCCTACTGAATGTCTTCTGACTTCGTGTAGGTAGGTGATCCTCTCGTGGTCTGTAAAAGTTACCCTAAAGCAACTTGTGGAAGAAAGGGGATGACCTCTCTATCTCCTGCTTTTCCCTTTCCTGTTCCATGTGGAGCTAGAAGCCCCTTACTGACCCCTCTGGAACGTGAAAACTTGTATTAACAATTTCATGGGGTTTGCAACCATAACTTTCTGATTTCTTTGTCTTAGTGCTGCATTTCCAATCTTGTAATGTTTCTAGTAATCAAGGAATATATGCATGTGGCCAACAGTAACAAAGGATGGAAACTTGTGTTTTTTGAAAAGGTGAAGAATGAAAATCCTTTGATTCTTTGGTGCTTCCTAAAGAAAATCACTTTCTGTGCCTCAACTTGTTGTCAAGTCCCAAGCCAAAAAAATAAAGGTAAGATATGTTAGCTCTGTCCTGCTCCTAGCTAATCTGATGTGCTCTGTGGTCACTGGCATGTAACTGGTTTAGTGGTAAGGCTGCCCGTAAGTCCTCCTCTCAGAAGCAGATAATGAAGGTGCTGTTCTTTGTGGCTTGATGTCAGGAGGAGACTTGCACTAAAGAGGTCAGACCAGGGGTGGTTTGTCATGTGGAGGGAGAAGTGAAAAGAAAGTGTTCTGAACATTTTATCCCTCATGGAGAAGAGGTCAAGGACATGTACTTTCTCTAAGAGATCCAAGCCTAGCAGAAGACCAGGTTGCTTTGGAGTGGTTGATCTTGGAGAGCAACAGTCCAAGAGAAGGACAGGAAAGCAGCACCATGGAGCTTCCTAACACGACGGAGGTTTTTCTCAATTTCATCAGCACTCCTAGAGTCCCACAGCACCACTTCTTAACACAACCTTTTGTAATTTGAAGCCTTAAAGCCACAAAACCACTATTAAAATCCCTATAATATTTTGGCACAAGAAGGTAGGCTCAGGAGAATTTTTATCCTTAAGTCTATAGTTTTCTGGCTTTTGCTAGCTTAGCATTATCCAGTAAGTATCTGGAACACATTTTTGATCATTCATACTCTAAAGATTTAGGGATAAACCAACAGAAAGTGCCCTTCAGGGGATCATTTCATGTGTGGGAACCTGGAAAATTATGAATCTCTTTTAATTAAAGTTAGTAAAACAAAGTGTCCCAAAGCAGTGACCCTCAGGATCTTCTGTAGTCTTGTCATCTGCCAGCTGGTCCTAAATCCAAATTATTATTGCATGTATAAAGTGCAGTATAAATCTATATGTAAATCTCACCCAAACTTTTCAAAGACATATCAGATATGTCAAAAGACATATCTTTTCTTTAAGATGTCAATTGCAATCCAATCGATAAAACTCTACATTACAATCCTTGTCCTCACTGTTTATCCTCATCTCTAAACTTCTGCAGCATCACCTGTCTACAAATATTTTTCTGTCAGTCAACAAATATTTGATGGTGGACATAGAGATCAGCCTGGTTATTTTGAGTAGAAATGGATTTGATACAGAAATCGCTCACAGAATCGTTGCAAGGGTTAGGAGAATTGGCTTTAGGCTGAACATCTGGGATTCCTCTAATAGGACCTCCTAAAGGGCCCATCGCAGGAGAAACAGCTCCACAACACAGAGAACATGGGGAACTGCTAGGCTCTAACTCCATTTGGGTAGCTAAAATTCAGATTTTTTGAAGGCATTGCTCCTTCCTCTGCAACTGCCTCTCCATACCCAGAAAATTGGTGACTGAATGCTGCAAGGTGGCCACAGAAAAACCTATTTCCACAACCTGGCTTCTAGGAAAACCAAGTGAAACAGCAATCAAAAAGCTCCTGCTCCCCTCTGCCTTCCAAGCTTCTTGTAATGCCTCTAATTGGAAGACTCTAATTTGCATCCAGAACTCTAGTTTTAAAAGACTCCGGGAAATGTACTTTTTAACCTTCTCTACTCTGTAACACAGAAAAGCACGCCAGAAGCAGTGAGCAATGTAGAGTAGATGAGTGTGAACTCATCACAGCAACCATAAACATGTTACTACTAATTACAGTTTTGTTGTCTACTCTCACATTTCCTTTAAAAAAAACTGGGGACTTCTGGCCAAGATGGAGGCATTGGTACATACATTTTTCCTCCTGGCATAACCAAGAGAATGACAACAACCAATTAAAAAAAAAACAACCAGAACTGCCAGAAAATCAAACTGTATGGAAATCCAACAACCAAGGAGTTGAAGAAAAATCATTCACCCAGACTGGTGGGAGGGGAGGAGAGGACTTGCAACTAGAGGTGGGTGAGCGGTCCCACATCTGCATGCAGATAAACTGGGAGGAACAACTGGGGAGTAAAACAGACCACGCAACCCAGGGTTCCAACCTGAGGAAATAAAGCCTCAAAATGTCTGACTAAAAAAACCTGTGGGGGTTGAGGTGGCAAGAGAAATTCCCAGACTCCCAGGAGAGTTTGTTGGAGAGACCCACAGGGTCCTAGAATGTACACAAACTCACCCACCAGGGAACCAGTGCCATAAGGGCTCAATTTGCTTGTAGGTAGTGGAGGAAGTGACTGAAACCCAAGTGGCATTGTTCCCTCCTGGACCCCTCCCCCACATACAGTGCCACAAAGCAGCAACTTGTGGGTTGCCCCCCCCCACAAATACCTAAGGCTCCTCCCCTTATACATAACAGGTACACCAAGACAAATAAACATGGCCCAAATGAAAGAACAGATCAAAGCTCCAGAAAAAATAGTACTAAGCAATGAAGAGATAGCCAACCTATCAGATGCACAGTTCTAAACACGGGTAATCAGGATGCTCATAAAAATGGTTGAGTATGATCACAAAACAGAAGAAAAAGTGAAGGCTATGAAAAGTGAAATAAAGGAAAATGTACAGGGAACCAACAGTGAAGGAAAGGAAAATGGGACACAAATCAATGGTTTGGAGCAGAAGAAAGAAACAAACATTTAACCAGCACAGAATGATGAAACAAGAATTCCAAAAAAATGAGGAGAGGCTTAGGAACGTCTAGGACAACTTTAAATGTTCCAACATCTGAAAAATAGGGATGCCAGAAGAAGAGGAGGGGCAGCAAAAAATTGAAAACTTATTTGAAAACATTATGAAAGAGAATTTCCCTAATATGGCAAAGGAAACAGACTTCCAGGAAGTCCTAGAAGCTCAGAGAGTCCCCAAGAAGTTGAACCCAAGGAAACACATGCCAAGGCACATCATAATTACATTACCCAATGAGAGAATCTTAGAAGCAGCAAGAGAAAACGAGACAGTTACCTACAAAGGACTTCCCATAAGACTATCAGCTGATTTATTAAAAAAAAAAAAAAACCTTGCAGGCAAGAAGAAACTGGAAAAATGTATTTGAAGTCATGAAAGTCAAGGACCTACATCCAAGATTGCTCTACCCAGCAAAGCTATGATTTAGAATGGAAGGGCAGATAAAGTGTTTCTCAGATAAAGTCAAGTTAAAGGAGTTCATCATCACCAAGAATTTATTATATGAAATGTTAAAAGGACTTATCTAAGAAAAAGAAGATCAGAAATACAAACAGTAAACTGACAGAAAACTCACAACTATCAACAACTGTACCTAAAAAACAAAAAAACTAAAACTAAGCAAACAACTAGAAGAGAAACAGAATCACAGAAGTGGATATCACATGGAGGGTTATCTGCAGGGAAGGAGAAAAGGGAGACTAGGGGAAAAGGTACCGGGAATAAGAAGCATAAATGGTAGATACAAAACAGACAGGGGGAGGTTAAGAATAGTATGGGAAATGAAGAAGCCAAAGAACTTGTATGTACGACCCATGGACATGAACTAAAGTGAGAAGGACATGAATGATGGTGGGAGGAGGGATACAGGGCAGAGGGGAGTAAAGGAGATTAAAAATGGGACAATTGTAATAGCATAAGCAATAAAATATATTTTAAAATAAAATAAAATGTTTTTCAATTACAAAAAAACATTTTGAGAATAAGACCATATTTCAAACTTCTGAATGCTCTGTAGTACCTAGAAAAATTCATGCTCAATAAATATTTATGGGCTGATTGCTTCACCAAATAATCTTTATTTTTCTTAGAAACATGACTTTGAATGTGTTTGTTAAAATATTCAGTGACTTCCTTAATAGGTAGGCTTCTTTTGACTTAGTTAGATTGATTTAATTTTTTTATGCCTGAGACCTTGCAGTAACTTGAGGTCATCATTCTGAACATTTGTGATCACTGAGCAGAAGAAATGATGGAGGAGGCAGGGGGAGGCAGATCACATCCAGTCTAAGGTGCGCTGACTCCGCACCATGCACTTTTCCAGGGAAAGTGCATTGATCTGAATAATCTTGCCATGTTTCATCTTTCTAATAAAAGCTTAATGTAGAAAACATCTGGGTAGTTTCTATAAATGAGTATAATTCTAGATAATCTAAACTTAGGCATTGACAGTCTAATACTGACATACTGTGCATCCTAATACTAGCATATTAAATTTCCATTCTGGTATTGATTACCTACACAGCAAAAATTTTCCCCAAATCTTTTCCTGCAGAGATAAGGAGGTTTTCTGCAGTAGGTATTGGAAGAAGTCCATACACCAAAAACTCCGAGGGCTATAGACATGAATCCCAGAGAGGGAGAGTCACTTGTTTTGGATCACACACTTGATAAGTGAAAAAAATAGATCATAAACCTGTTTTCTGATTAGCTTAATGCCCTTTCAGTGCAGAATGGATTATTTGCCTGTTTGGGTTTTTTTTTTAGTAGAATTGAGTTTTCACCCCTGGAAAAAGAAAATGTTTGAATTCTACATTTATATACAAACCTTTGCAGGATTCAAGAATGTCCAAATCCATTGTCATGGATATGAAGATGTCTGACTTTTTTCTTGGGGTGTTTGGTAACACACACGCACATGCAGCCATCCTGCTGAAGTGGTGGTTTCAACGCAGATATTAATGAAGGAAAATTCTCAACCTCCCTTCAGCTGTGCAATTCTTTCCATTCCAACCTATTCATGTAATGATTCACTCGACAAACTAGTACTTGTATCCACATAACAGATTTCTAACATTTGTTTTGATTTAAAAATTTGGGATGTTTTGGTGAATTCACTTCAGGGTAGGGTGACATGAGCCTTTAGAAAGGTTATCAGCTTTGTTCACTCTGATGAGGGAATTGGGAAAATGAGTGTCTTAAATATTATGCATTGGTAGTAAATGTTATGCTGGCATGATGAATTGTTTCCAGGAATTGAAACATCATAGACTCAGTTTTTCTGGGAAGAAAGAATATACAATAGAGTTGGGAGGGGCGGCAGATGGATGAAAAAAGAGAAAAGTCAGTTAGTGGGAAACTTCCCAGGGCCAGCAAAATGAGATCTTCTATTATCATCTTTCTAGTTCTTGGTGAGGCTTTTAATCTTATTTTCATTGAATTCAGTAATTGTTCATATCTGCAGAGATAGAGTCCATACTGATCAATGAAACACAGAACAATAATCAGATGATGCTATGACCCATAGAAAGCAATTCCTCCAAATGCCTTCTCTGCTCTCCGTCAGCATATTATCTAAAATAATGAATGTTAACAGCATAGTAAGGTCCTTTCTTCTCCAGCAGGATAAAATCTGATAGCAAATAAATATACTAAGGTACTGTGCCTTTAAACAGTATAAGTCACTAACAAAGTGCCAATTATTCTGTCTTTATCAATTAAAGCCAATTTCCATGACACAAAATAATAGTCCATAATGAAAGCATACTAACAATCTCTTTAAAGAACTTATTAAGAGCAAGGTCTCTGCTGGCCAGTGTTAACTTTCACAGTTGCATGCAGACAACCTCATTAAAGAACAAATGGTGGCCTATTAGGAGAAAACAAATATTCATGGAGTAGTAGATTAGGGAGAGAAAAAATTGGCCAATAACCATTAACCAGGAAGATTCTTAGGAAGAAGACCTCAGTTAAATCAATGAATAGTGTAAAGTTGGGAAGCATTATAAATTTTCATAAAGGCTACTTTAAATACATACTGTAGACTGAAAGGGGAACAGTATTTTGAACAGCTTTCTGGGGAGGAGAAGTCATTAATCCTGGAAATACAGGAACCAGATTGGCAGCTAACATTAGCTGAGTATTTACTGTGTTAAGAACTTTACACCGATTATTTTATTCAGTACTTGCATAAGATCTATGATAGGTACTTTTAATAATAAAATGCATTACCGATTTAATATTTATAATCTGCTAGGCATTACTCTAATTATATAAATTCACTCTTTGAATGCTCATAATGGTCCCATAAAAGAGATAGTAGTTTATTCCCATTTTATAGAAGAGGAAATAAAACACAGATGTTAAATAACTTATCCAATGTATCACACCATCAAGTAGGTGAGCCAGTATCTGAACCCCAATATAGCTGTGAGGATTTTTCCCTTTTCCAAAAAACCCCAATAATATAACTACATCTTCTTGCATTCATTTGTTTAACTCATATATAGAAGGACAGTTGGGCGAGCACTGCTCTGTGAACTGGGAAAACCTAAGTGACCGAACTGTTCTCTGCACTTACAGGGTTTCATTCTAGCTGGCTGTTACCAGGCCTCATCTGCACAAAGTCTTGAATGCAGTGTGGGGGTCAGTCATGTAGAAATCCAAGGAGAGAGTGGTCAGGTGAAGGGCAATCCATTAACATCCTAAGGTGGAAGCATGAGTTTCAGAAAGAAAATTCCGGGTGAAAGAGACAGCTTGAGCCAAGGCTCTAAGGTACCGTCAGGTATGGTATTCTTGTGTTAAATCAAGGAGGACGAGCTGGAGCAGAGCGGAAGCTCAGGGTGCTCCCATGCGGCGAGACTGTGCGAGGCCCATTAGACCACAGTAAGCACATCCATTTTCAGTGAGTAAGCTGGGGAATAACACAAGGTTGTGAGTGAAAACAACAATGGGTATGACATTTCTTAAAAGAATCTGTCTGACTGCTAAGTTGAGAATAGACTATAGGGAGACAAAGGTAGAAGCAGCAAGTTTTCCTTAAGCTACAAGGGTAAAGGCTGGGGGTGGTGGGCAGGAATGAGAGGGAAGATCAGGAACTCAGGTTTTAACACATACTGAGTTCAAGATGCTTTTTGGACTTCTTTGTGAAATGTCAAGCACACAGTGGATAGGACTTTGGGAGAGAGCTCTAAAGCAAAAGGTTTAAAGTTTAGAGTTCTCAGCACATAGGTGGAATTTGAAACCAAAAGGCTGGATAAAACTAACAAGCTGCTGGATAGAGCTAGAGAGAAGGCCTCCGACTAGCTCCGTCCTCTCCAACATGAAGAGGAGGAACCAGAAAAGGAAACTGAGAAGGAGCAAAGAAGTGAGGAAAGAAAAGTAAATGGGTGTCTGATTTTCTGCAAGACCAATAAGGAACATATATCAAAAAGGTTTCTTTACCAACCTTTGGTAAACAGGTCTCACTTTCACAATTCAGTTGCTTTTCATTTATATCTGACGGCCACTGCTGCCATTACAGCTAAGCTCACTCATGAACCTGCAGGTCAGCTGGAGGCTGGCTCATATAGAATAAGCTAGGCTTGGCTGATTTGGCTCTGCCCCATCTGGTCTCCCGTGATCCATGGGGCAGCCCAGGCTTATTTTCATCACAACAGGCAGGTGTCCAAGAGAGCATGAGAGTAACAGGGGAAGAGGGGAGAAATGCACAGGTGTCTTGGGTCTGGAACACTGTCAAATTGTCACTTTATATTGACCAAAGCAAGTCACAAGGCTAACCTATATTCACAGTGTAGAAAATAGAGTCAACCTTTTGATGAGATGGACTGCAAGTCACATTGCAAAGGGCATGGATATAGATAGGAGGGAAATTTGGAGACATTTTTGCAACTACCTTCTACACCAGTCCTTACCACTCTGAAGCCCCAGATTCTGTCAGGAAGGTCCCATCAACATTTCAGGAACTTCACCTGTGATTGCGGTGCTCCCCTGATCCTGCCCACACTGATCTACCCTGTCTCAGTGCCCACAGACCTTGAGATGGAAACCACATTAAAGGGTGTAAGCAGGGGACTGCCACATGGCAAGCATTCAATAAATGGTAGCAGTCACCATTATTCTTCTTGAGCATATTACAAGTCATCTGAGAGGTTCTCTAATTATTTTTAGGCAGCAGCCTTGCCAAGGCTGGGCGTAACCCCCTTACTGAAAGGGAGATGTTGTCTGTATCTTGTGTGACAGGGGCCAGAACAGTGGGAGGCACATGGCCAGCACCTGGTAAAATCTTGTTAATTGCTAAGGACTGATTGAAAGTCTAAGGAGATTCTTATGGTTTGGAAATCATCCCATAGCTAGAATGTCATCAGGCTCCATTAATTCTGAGCGTGCTAGGAAAGGCATGCATCTTGGAGAAAACTCTACCACTAGCAGAGGGATTATTCTAAGGAAATTATCTAAATATTTTCTCATGTGTTCATGTCAGTGTTACTATTTAACTACTTGGAATTAAAGGTGTGAACTTAGAAGTTCAAGGAGACTGATAATAGCAGGTGATCATCATTGTTAAGCAGATCTTACAATTTCATCAAATACATTGTCATACCCATTTAGTGTGCTACATGGAACTTCAAAATGGATCCTACCCTTTGGCTGGTATAAAGCTTGAACAAGAGAAAAGAAAATGCAGCCTCTCTTGAAATTAAAGTGAGGGGCTATGAAAGAAAACACATATGCAACAGAAGGAAAGCATTAGCAAATGTGTTTAAAATTACAATAGCCTTAGTACCCTACTGATTTTTGTGCACTGTGGCTGTGTTTGAATCACAGGTTATCTTGTTTCAGTATCAGCTATCACAATTTAGGGAAAAAAATTAGTGAAGTAGTGTTTTGAGGGTGGACAGAAGGACATTAGAGGTTAAATGAAGTATTCACTGAACCATTTCTATAGACCCAGAATATCTTATTTAAGACATTAAATTATCCATAAATAACATATCTGTCATGGATTTCAACCCATTTTTTTAGAAATCAAATCAAAGCAGAATCAGATTGTCTCAATTGAATAAAGTCACAGTAAAATGGCTGACTTTTAACCATCCTGTAACTTCTCTTGCTTTACATTAAGCTCAGTCTCACAACTGCAAGTGTATGAGTTATAAACTTTGTTCCTTGTGCAACAGAGTCTGGAATAAAATTAGAACTCAAACTATAGAACCTGGAACATTAGACGTGTCAAGGCATTTTTTTTTGTTTTTAAATATTTCTATCAGTTTCAATTGCTCATTACATTTTAATGGTGTGAACTTCTGGTCACCTCTGTAGACACATTCTACTGCAGAACATGGGAGATTTTGGGTTGAGACTTTAGAAGTGGTTTAGTTGTACAGGACTACTACAGAGGCAGATTTAGACTCTACAATAAAACGAGTGAACGACAGTGGCTTAAAACGGAATATGAATTCTGTGGCCAGGTGATCGGTCCTCCTTGCCCCTGTCCACTTTATTTATTTTCACTGCCATCATTTGAATTCACGAGTTATATCCTGTTGGCCAAGACAGGTTATACTTCAATATTCAGAGTCATTCTCCCCTCCCCATCTCTACTCTTTAATTTTCCAGTTCATTCTGCTTACTGCCAAATTAACCTCCTTCGAGTAACAGATTCATTTTATTAGTTCTTTGCTTAAAAACCTTCAAGAGTTTAATTAGACTTTGAGAATAAAATCTAAAAACCTTAGCTTGGTATACAAGGCTTCTCACTGAGTAACATCAAACCATCTTTCACAGGACTCCCTTGCTCCCTTACAAGACAGCTCTATTCAGACAGTTGGTGAGTCCTTCTCTTCACAATATATACTGTGGTTTCTTCGCTCAATACAAAGTAAGGCTTTCCATCTCTGGACTCATGGAAACTTTAAATTCCTGCCTTCTTGCCATGAGTCTAATTCCAGTGCTATCTTCAAAGCACGGCTCAAATCCTCATAAATAAAACTTTCTCTGACCAATGGGACAGAAACTGGAAGAAACCTGCCCAATATGATTTGTCCTCGTCTTCCTTTTCACAGAAATCTTATTTTTCATAGGGGCACTACATTCAGCAACAAAATTATTAAAACTTACCTTCCCAACCCTTTCTGTTTTAGTTCAGGCCTATGAAAGGTTGAGTGCAGGTTTCTGGGAAGGTCAGCCAGTGAAAACATTTAAAAGGAGACAAATTCAGACATGTTCTATTGTAAACAACATTGTGCTAGGCCTGTGTGTAGCTGAATGTTTGTGAACGTTATTCATTATTTTTTAAGACATACCCATGGAAGGGGAATGTATACTTTAAAGTTTCTGGAATCACGCTGATGTTCAAGTTAAATACCTTTCAAAAGGTTGTGCCAATTTACACCTTCTCTTACAGTATGTGAAACTGTCAATTCCCCATAATTTTGCAAACATTTGTTAATTATTATTCTTTTATGTTTTTCCATTTTTTCCAATTGTACATTTTGAAAGTTCTCACTCTAATAAAATTTGTAACTATAAAAAAGAATCCTCAGGCTTCAAAAAAAGTAATAAACATTTTGCAACAAAATAGTTTCAATCTTCATTCATAACATACATCCCAAATACCTAATTTGTATTCACAAAGAATGTAATTCCCACATTTACCAATTAATACTAACTAAATATCTACTATACTGTGTTTGCTTTTGTTGTGAAAATACATATATCGTGTCTTCATTTAGGAAGGATGTTTTTGTTGGTTATAGAATAATTGCATTCCATTGTTGTCCCATTGTCTTCTGGCTTCTATAGTTTCTGCTGATAATTTAGCTGTAACTCTTATTGCTGTTTCCCTAAAGATAATGCACCTTTATTTTCTGGTTGCTTTTCTGTTTTCTTTTTAACTGTGGTCCTCAGTTACTTGACAATAAAGTGTGGTTTCATTTGCATTTATTTAACCTGAGTTTCAAGTTGAGATTCGGTGAGCTTCATAAATCCATGACTTGATGTTTTCCAACAGTTTTGGGAAAGTCTCGGCCATTATGTCCTCACATATCCTTCTGTACTACTTTCTCTCTCCTCTCCTAGAATTCCTCCCGTCATATGTCTCTTATGCTTTGTTCTGCTGTTATTATTATTATTAGGGTTTTTGCACTCTGCACTTCAATTTACATTATTTCAGTCTTGTCTTCTGGTTTACTGATCTTTGCTTCCACCGGGAGGTGTTATACCAATCCATTATGTTCTTAATTTTGGATATCATGTTCTAAGCTCTGGAGTGTCTACTAAGTTTTTTCAAGATTAAATTTATCTGTTAAAATCCTTCATTTTTTAAAGATTTTATTTATTTTCTTTTTAGAGAGGGGAAGGGAGGGAGAGAAACATCAGTGTGTGGTTGCCTTTTTTGTGCATGCCCCCAACTGAGGAGCTGGCCCACAACCTAGTCATGTGCCCTGACTGGGAATCAAACTGGCGACCCTTTGGTTCACAGGCCAGAGCCGGATCCACTGAGCCAGACCTGCCAGAGCTGAAATTCTTCATATTTTTTGTCTTTTGTTCATTCTACTATTTTCTTGGGCATATTTATACTAGTAAGTACTTCAATGACTTTGTTTATCAATTCTAATATCTGAGTCATCTGTGGGTCTTGGCTAATTACTCTTTTGTGTATCTATCATGTTTTCCTGATTCACATTTTTATTGTATGCTAAAAAATATGTATAATAAAACTCTAGGTCCTGAAAGTGATGTTGTTCCCCCCCCAAAAGTACATGTTCTTTCCTTTGAAAAGTTGATCACTTTGTGCCAGTAGAAAATGGGTAACAGTTTTCATGAATTTTAGTTTACTTCTGTTTCAAGAGAAGGACACCTGTCTTGAAATTATTGCACACCCTTCCCTCAAGCAGGACTTTGACTTCTAAGTATTGTGAGACTGCAGGAGATTTCTCTCTCTCTTTCCAGCTCAGCCCCAAGCCACATCTGATTGCCAATACTCAAAAAAGTCCTATAGGGAAAATCATCATGTGGCTGTCCCAATTCCAATCTGTTATTTCCATCCTGCATAGCTGTTAAAAGTTGCCATGGTTTCTCTCTCCCTTAACAGAACCCATCAACCATGGCAAGCTCCATTTTTCACTTATGCCTAGATATGGAAACTCAGTTCCCCACTGGAGGAAAGCAGACAGTGGGGAATGACTGCCCATCTTCTTGCCTAAGAAGGGCTTTTTCCCTCTGGAATTTGGTTGTTCTTACTCATTTGCATCCACAACGCTCCAAAATATCTAGGTTTTTTCTCATTGTTTTCATGGGAGCAGTGGTTTTTCAGAAACCACTGTTTTTCCACATCCTAACTGGAAGTGGAACTGCTTTCTCCTTCATTTTGGGAGCTTTCAGAAAGTATAGTTGACAAATTAATGCCAGATATTTCTAAAGTAGATATTAAGGGTTGGGCACGTTCTTGTCTATTAACATTAAAAGAAACCCATTCAGGACTGATACACATGGCTGTGCTGTCTGCTAATGTGCCCCTCAGACCCTGCGACATGTAACTGCAGCAACAGAAAACAAATCAGCCTACTTGACAGCTGCTAACAAAGGTTGGCTTTTGTTAGAACTGAAAAGTAGGGGCAGCACAGATCAGCTTCACCTGTTGCAATGGTCTCATATGTCCTCATTTAAGTCTGCGTGAACTTTTCTGCGGCCAGTCTTAAGATATTATTAATATTCACTATTAGTTTCTATTGGTATTAATTTTATTATCTAAATGTTACATTTGGAACAGTAAAACTTGCAGGGCTTTGTATACTAATATTTTATAAAACTCCATGCAAGGCAATTCCTACATATCTGTCCCACTCATTTAATTCAAATTATTTTTAGGAAGCATTTTCAGTGAATGCTCCACAGAGTTCTGATTCTCATCGATGATCTGTGGAAGAGGATTCCTTAGATAAATGCATCTAAAAAGTACTACACAGTGAAACCTTTCATTAAATATTTTCAATGAACATTATTAGTATTTTAAGGGATCTGCAGAGTTATACAATAACACTTTTTTTACGTTGTTTCATTTGGCAGTACCACATACTCCGTTAAAAAATCTCTTTCTTTTTAAGTAACATCTGGGTCCTTTAATCTAATGTTCCATGTGATACACTTTGAAAAAAGTTTTTCTAAGAGGGTAATAACGTTCATAAAGCTAATGTCAAAAAATTCTTCAGTTGAACTGAGGGAAGGCCATTCTGTTGTTCTGTACATAATACAGACTAGAAATTTCTATGTCTCTTGCAGAGACTTATGATGCAACTTCACAGATCTTGAACTCTATGAGCGTTCTTCAGTGAATAGTGCAGTGTTTCTGAACGCTGTGAAACTGTGAACATGGCACAACAAGCAAGCCTAATTAGAACAGGCAGTAATACACTTATTTATTGTCATAAACTCTCTGGCATTAACAATAGATGTTGAGTGGCAGAGTTGTCCTCCTGTGAAGAAGCGTGTCAGTCTGCATGTCTTTCCTTGCATCTGAAATCATCTCTAGGTATTTAATTGCACAAATCCTAGGGTTTTCTGATCCTCCTGGCAAGATCTGTGTGTCTGACAATATAATCTTACATAGAAGCTAATGCTTTAATTTCTGTGAAATTAGGTGGACAAGTCTTGCTAACTATAGTTTATTTTTAGCCATTATGAATGTCAAATTGTATCCAGTCAAGAAAACCACTGGAGTGTTTCATTGTAGATTCAATACACAAGGATAATCCAACTCCCTGATGTCATTCAGGAAATTCCCAATTTTTAGAAACACAATACAGCAATTATTTCACCTCATGGTTGATTCTGTTGGGGAAACCTAAATCTCTGAGCTCTACTGGCTGGTGCTGGTATTTCCTCTGCCCGAAACTCTTCCTTTGAACATCCCTCTCGGTTCACTCCTGCTCATCCTTGAGGTTTCCGCTTAAATGTTTCTAAGAGAGAATTTCTGTTACCACATGACCACCCTCCCCATCCCCCAAGCAACTCAGATAAGAAAACTACAGTTGTTCTCTTTCGCAGCAACCTATTCATTTATAATTATATATTTATTTGGATTTTTAAAATATCTAATGTCTTTCATGCCCATTAGACTTTATGGGGCTGGTGTCTAAAAGGACAGAGACTTTGTCTTTGCTTGTTTGTCTCATCACAGGGTAATCAATGCTAAGAACCATTTTAAAACATAGGCATTACTTAGTAAATATTTGTTGGATGAAAGAATGATGTGTACATCCGAACACCCTTCAGGCTCATCATATATTTTAATCTCAGCAGAAACACATTTGGACTGACAGGCCTACCCAAGAGTGTAGCTCAGTTCTGTTTAGAGTTCTGCTTTGCTTCAAGACAAAATGAAAACTCTTAAAATGAAGGTCTGAAAGTTATTGATTGATTGGCTTATTCTGAATCCCAATAAGCAAGTTTATTGTCATTAAGTTTTATGAAGATTGATTCTAATGGTCAGATGATCACATTCAATTGTATACCCCAAATATTTAATGAATATTTAATAACTGAACTTCTCTTATCTCATTTCCTTCTAACAGGACCCTTCCCGGGCGTTGAGCAGTCATGGTGAGAGAGACACAATTTGTTTTAACTTCTGGGCCATAATTAGATTAAGTATCCTGAGGTGGTCTTTATACATGTAGATAAAATGGTGAGAGCCTTTCCCCATCGGAAGAGATTATGCAGATTTTCAGTCTGGGTCATCGTTCCATCTGCCTTTAAGAGTTGGGCCCTGGCTGGTGGGGCTCAGTGCACTGAGTACCAGCCTGTGAACTGAAAGGTTGCTGGTTCAATTCCCAGTCAGGGCACATGCCCGGGGTGTGAGCCAGGTTGCTAATTGGGGCGCATTCAAGAGGCAATCAATTGATGTATCTCTCATACATAGATATTCCTCTCCCTTTCTTTCTCCCTCCCTTCCCCTCTCTCTAAAAATAAATAAAACCTTAAAAAATAAAGAGTTGGTGAGTGGTACACTGAATGCTCAGGGCTGTTCCGTGGCGCAGCTGCCATGATACCTGATGCCAAACTTGCCTCGGGTGCCGTAAAAAATAGCACTACTGAGCAGAACAAATGGCAACGCTGCAATTTTGTCCTAGAAAGGGAATGAAAATAAGAAAGGTAATAATGGCTGCTGAAGGAACATTTTTCCTAGTGTTTTTTCTCCTATTTCTCTCAGAGGTCCAAGGCGGAATGTAGTTTTTTCTTGGTGCTGAAGATTGAGGAGGTATGTGGGACAAAGCCATGTCTAGCTGCTGCTGAAGAAATGCTGGAAGTGCTGTTAGACTATGGGGAGAGAGACTTCACCTGCTCTTCTTTCTCCTCCCCTTCATGGAGCACATTGGACGGACACACTCAGCACTTGGAAAAATCCGGCCCAAAGACACGTGGCCAATTCTTGCTTGACAAAAAGGGCTGTCCTGAGAGGGGGGAAAAAGTATTACGTTTGTCATTGCCAGCAGAAAGAAGATGGTGCTAAATAATAGTGGAAGAAAATTCTGAGCCTTCTCTCCTATTTTTGTTATTCCCCCTCTCTATACCTCATAACCACAGTTCATACTGGGGAAGCTATTTGCTCTTTAAGTTTTAAAATTCTCTCTGGGTTAATATACCTTTATCAAATGTCATTGTTGTGGTTGTTGTTGTTGTGTTGCCATTGACTATGTGCAAGCCAAGATAATGCAAAACAAACTTTTTTCTTTATGGGTCGAATTGATGTAAATTGATTCATGTGAGATACCCTTTAAGGGTGAGGCTTCTATAAGAAACAATTAGCTTACCATGCAATTTTTACAGCTGAAAGTTATCTCATCAAATGTCTTCATTTTATAGATAAGGATTAAGTCCTTGGCTCTGCTCTGAGAACAGCAATAAAAGTTCTTGGATGCTCTGAGACAACTCAAATGACCTATTATGTCCCACATTAAGTGCAAGCCAATGTCAGTACTGGATAGAGATTTACTAGAAGCCAGAAGTGTCTCTGAAGTGACTTCTTAGACATTGGCATGCTTATTTCAGAGGCCACAGTTCTAACTTCCTGAGTTGGCATTTGCTATTGATTATTTTATCTGATAGTTTTAGTCGAGTGATGTTTGCATTTGAGAACAAAGGTGAATAGTGATGAAAAATGCATTTAGAGCACCCTTATAAATAAGATCTCACTTCAAGTACTAAGATGGCCCTTATTAATTTTCTTCATTTTGAATATTTTATTAGGATTGTTCCTTTCAAAAAACAGAGGGTAAAATAGAAGAATTTTGAATTTTAAAAATCCCTCAATATTTATTTAATCTACATAGTCTATGAAATACTTCTGCAGTGCATGCAGGAGCATGCACTAAATTACCTCATTTAGTTCTTCCAACAACTCTGGGGTACAGGTAATATTCCATTTTACAGATGAAAGAAACTAAGACTAACTGATCAGTAATGAATGAAACTAAGTGATGAAGTAATGTGTGGTGACCACGTGGCTGGTACTCTGATCTGTCTGAGTTTGATGCTCATTTTATTACATCATCTTTTTTTAAGCTTGGACTATCAAAAGAGATGTGAAAATAGAATACATTAAAGGCAGACATAACAATTGTCCTGTGTAACTGCCTGCAAAACAATAAAGATGGAACTTAGGGTGAGATAGTAAGGCTGGGTAGCCTGGACGAGGTGCTTGCTCTCTGTTTATATGCTCGGAAAGTTCCCCATCCGGTTGGAGAAACAATTCTGCTTTTTACTCTGTGTGTTTGTGGGTAGCTAGAGGTTGAGAGTTAATATCTAAGAAGCAGGTCACTAATTAAACCTATTAACTACTGAAGAGCTAATTACAGCTCTGGGAGAGGAGCTGATTCTTCGTTAATTAGTTCTCAAATGTATTTCCTCAGTGACTCTTTCATAGCCTTATAACATCACCAAAAAATACATGATGGGCTATTTTTTTCCTTTCACCCAGAAAAAAATACACATTCAAATGTGTTGGTTTCTGAAACATTATTGTAAAACCATTGGCATCCAACTTAAATCTAGTGGCATATTTAGTTAAGATTCTTTAGTTAAATTCATTATTTGAATTGATTCAAGAGCAGCTATAGAGGGAGATAAATTTATTTCTCTTATTTATCAAGAACACAAGATCTATCTGCTCCTGGCTGAATAATGTACTAGGGAGCAGGTTTACTTTTCTACCTGAAACAACTAAAAAAGTTAAATGCAATATTTGAAACAATGGTTTTCAGACACTGATACCAGGCAACACAGGACAGTCATCCCCAAGACAAGGGAAACAAACAGGACTCCTCAGCCTCAGAGTGTCCCGGCTCAGCGAGGGAGGGGAACCTGGGCGAGGCCCACAGTCAAGCAGGCTTGAGAGTACAGAGAGGCTACGGGGGGGGGGGGGGGGGAACTACAGAGGCAAACCTGAGAGAGGAGAGGGGGGCCCAGAGGCCACGCTCCCTGCAGATCTGCCGCTGAGCGTCACTCGGTGTGGACGTGGGGACACTATCCGAGGGTGCAGAAAGAACCACCTGTGAGGAGAAGAGGGAGCCCTCTCTGGAACTTACACCAGGCCGGGAATACTTTTGTTCCATCCGAGAAAAAGAAAAAAGCTGTGTGTTCATGGGGCATTGAGTAAAGTACTCAGAAGAGTGTTAAAATCTCAGGAGTGGGTAAAACTAGCCCTAGACTATAGATGACTCTGGTCCAGCCTTACAAATATTAAAAGCAAGCTTTCAAAGGATCAAACTATTTCCAAATAACTTAATTACATTCAAGCGGGAAGGAAACTGAACAAATTGTATAGGGTTACAAAAATATCCAGTACTTCGTAAAATTTACAGTGTCTGGCAGCTGATTAAAAAATTGCCAGTCATACAAAAAAGCAGGACAGTATGACCCATAATGAGGAGAAACATCAATAGAAACAGATTCATGTTTATGTTTATGACAGAATTAGTAGATGAAAACATTAGAGCAGTTATTATAACTATATATGTTCAATACAGTGGTAGAATACTTATAAAGTAGGGACATAGGAAATATTTTAAAAGACTACATAAAGCTTCTAGAAATGAAGAAAAACAATGTCTATGATTAAAAAAAATTAATGCTCTGATAGGATTAACAGAAGATTCTACCCTGCAGAAGAAAAGATTAATGAGCAAAAAGTCATGGCACTAAAAACTATTTTAAATGATAGAAAAATGACTGAAAAAAATAAACTGCTTTAATGAGCTATGTTAAAATTTCAAGCAGGCTAATATACATGCTATTCTGAATGAGCTTTCTCTGAATTAATTAAATTTTCCTCTGCTAGGAAGAATGTTAATGCTAGATATAATTAAGTTATAGAAAAATAAATACGCTATCCCACTGTGGGGTGGGGGGGGCCGTAAGCTGACTTGGTCCAGGGCTGACTTGGTATTCCTTAGTCACAGGAACTGAGTCTCCTTTTATCTTATATTTCTACCATGTATCACTGCCATCCCCAAGGTCACCTCAAGGTCCAAGATGCCTGCTGGAACTTGAGCAGTTACTTCCAACTCCAGCAATTAGGAAAGAGGATACTTCCGGGAAGTTGTAAGAGCTTCTATTTATATCCAGTTGATAAGAACCTATGCAAATCAGACATTTGTACCTAGCTACATGTGATGCTACAAAATATGCTATTTAATTTGGTTGGTCATATAGATAGCTACAAAATCAAGGGTTCTCTTACTAATGTTCAAGTAGACCATGGATATTGGAGGAACAATACTTGTACACACTCTCCCCCCTCAGTGGAATTAAAATGTGGTGGGAAAGAAAAATAGCAAAAGCATGTGAGATGGAGATGAGGGAAAAATAAAGCTAAGAGGAACACTTCATTAGAAAAATATATGGTAATAAAAGCATCACAACCCATGGATTAGATTCTTCACAAAAACAGACACTATTGTTTCATTGTAAATGTCAGGAATATTTTATGAGATATTTATATAGCTCCTCAAATTTCAGTGTTTAAAAAGACTGAAAAAAATAAACCATTCCTTCCAACTTTGGTTTGCTGTAATATAGTTAAGGTAATGTCAGTTGCTGTAACAAAACAAAAAAATATATATATATATAATGGTGAAACAAATGAGCTGCTAAGCCATGAAAACACATGGAGGAAACTTAAATGCATATTACTAAATAAAAGGAACTGGTCTTAAAAGGCTATAGACCATATGATTCCAACCATATGACATTTTGGAAAAGGCAAAAACTATGGAGACAGTAAGAAGATCACTGGTTGCCGGCATCGCAGCTGTGGGGGAGAGATGACTAGGTGGAGCAGAGAGGATTTAGGGCTGTGAAATGCACTGGATGGTACTGTAACGATAGTTACTGGTTGCTGTTGGGATGCTTTTCTCATGAGCGCACTGGCGTTGTGTGTTTTGGAGAAGAAATTCATAAAGGTAAGGTGACATCCTCACCAAAAATCTCAAGGGTAAACACTATCAGTATGATTTATCAGTGTTGATGTTGACCTTGATCAGCTGGCTGAGCTAGTGCTACCAGGTTTCTCCTCCACCAAGTTACCCTTTGTTGTCTCCTTTTCATATTATACTCTTGGGAAAAGTCACTATGCACCACCACACTTAAAGAGATGAGTTACATTCTACCTCCTCAAGGGCAGAGAATCTACATAGGTTATTCAAAATTCTTCCACACACATTTCTGTTCTCTATTACTCAGTATATGCTGATAAGTCATTATTCATGTATTCAATCATTTATATATACTCATATGAGCTCGTGGATGTTTATTTTACACTTTGGGTTATAACATGATACTATTTATTTGCCATGTTGCTCCAATTGTTCCCCCTTTAGCCACTGGGAGGTTTGTCAAGCTTTTATGTACCTTTGGCATCCATGTCACCACCACTGTGAGTTTTTTAAACGTTTTATTACTTTCTCATAATATAGTCTTTTTAAATATCAAATACAGACTTTGTGCATTCATTCCTATTAAGTTCTGTTCTATTGGCATTGGTCCATAACTCTAATATGTTGAAACAATTTGGCTTTTTCTTCTTTTGATTTTCATTTTAATTATCTCTCCACATTTTGGCTCATCAGAAAATTTGTTATCTTCTTTGTGTCTATTTAAATATTTTACATAAGACAAGATTAAGGCCAGAGTCATGTGGCCCCCATGAAAGATCTCTTTGTCTACATAAAGAAAAATGGATATATATGTCCATTTTTTCCCCAGCCTGATCATGAAGCCTTAATTAGAATTCTTTTGGTGACTTGTTCATTCAGATGAAAATGGGCTTTGTAATATTATCTTCCAACTCACATTTTATCTTCTTATCCATGAGAATAACTAAAAAAGAACAGGAAGTCTACTAGGAGAACTTCATGTGAAGAATAATAATTAGGAGGTGGTTCACTATGCAGAAGTGAAAGGAGAATGAAGTTCAATGGGAGGAGAGGCTCTGGAATTTTATCTTTCCTAGGAAGGAAACAGTTATCAAGTTTGAGGACAAAAAATGAGGAATGAAAGATGAATCGAAGTTACCTCTAATTCTCCACAAAGGCTGCGTGACGTCGGACCACAAGAGAAATGGCCCAAACCCGTTTCAAAGTCACATTAGTTTCCATGGCAGTAAGAAGGGAAGAAGGAAAGGGTCATGCTAGAAAAGAGGCAGATAAGAAAACCAACCTCAGTCCCTATGATAAGTATGTATGTGCAGTTTAAAAATAAATGAATATTGTAAGCTTGTAGTCTTTTTTAAAATCTCCAGGGGCTTCCATTTCAGCTTCCACTTGCTGCCTGTTTTCTGATATTTCTGAAGTAGTCCCTGCTTAAGAAAAGAGGGACTAAGCACTTGAGAAAAGAAAGAAAATAGCACTTGTGAAAAGGAAACTCAGACTTGTGGCTTAGAGAGTTCAGAGAGAACACTATCAGGGAAAAAATGGGACTGCCCGCACTTCCGAGGTTTCAGAAATGACTCCCAGCAAATACAGTTTATGACCTGAGATGTTCCCCAGTATAATTTCCCAGAATACATGTTCAAGCCAGAGCACTTTTCAAGGGTGCATATTCAATGAGCTCAGGGCATAACAGCCACCATCCACAGAACACCTACTGTGTGCAAGTCTTATGCTTTCCCTAATTCTCATAAAAACCCCGCAGAATGGGTATGAGTCTTTTCATTTATGGATTGGAACTAAGTGTCAGGAAGTTTGAGTGCATGATGTTAAGTACTAGCAGCAGGAATTATACTCTGTAGCTCTGGAAGTAAAGCCCAGTGTGAATTCACCACATTGCACCATGTTGCCACATCCTAGCCACGCACTGGGGACCTCAGACATACTGAACAACTGTTAACACAAGACAGGAGACTGTGCCAGAAACTGAAGAGCTGACCTCCCTCATTGCAGGGGAGTATAAAAATAAGTTTTCAAACCTAACAACTCGGTGTTCGACTTCAAACATTGTAGGTTTTGACAGAGTGGCTTTTTCCTCTTCCTGCGACACTCGAACTTGACTCCATCATACCTGCTCGTGCAGCTGAGAACTTGGCTGGATAAACATGTTACTGAGAATCATAATCTTTTACCTGAACTTCCAAAAGAACATTTAGAGCTGGAACTTTGCTCAAAAGACGTGACCAAAGAGGAGATTGATGCTAACTCATTGAACCTGAGACTTAAAATTAATGTTTTTTGCCAACGGCAAGGAACATCTATTTAATCTTGTAACAGGCCAGAAAACCCTAAGTTCATTTTCAGAACAACATTTTTCTTTTGTTTTGTCCTTGCCTCCTTTCTAAGCTGTACTGATAGCCTCAAAGGTCTAGGTGATATTTCAATTCCTCATCAATAACAAGCTAATGTACAGCTACTGAGAAAAGTTAGCAGCCAGCATATAACCTCGGATCTTATTTCCTCTAAATTTGCTCAGGGGAGATTTTGTTTTCCTCTTTCTTGCACCTGCCAGGGAATAGGTACCTGACCAGTCACACTCTGAAGTCCTGGCTGAGTAACACTCTGGAAGAAACCTTCAGAAAGCTGCTGTTCCTGAAATGTCCATTCGCACATTCTTCTCAGAAGATAGCATTCTTCAGTCTGCCGTCTGATTTCCCTCCAGTCTCGGCAGTCTCCTGGCACGGGGCCACTGTAAACTGGAACGTCTTTTGTTTTCTCAACCTCAGTGAAAGCTGATGGGTTTAATTGTTATTGCTGCACTCAGAGCACGGCCGTATTTACTGACATTTGATGCACGCTGTGTACCCTGCCGCCCAGGTTTCCAAGGCAATGATCTCAGGAAAATCCTTTTAATCTGTGCTGGGCTGTTAGCTACAAGCTCTTCAGTCCTAAGTGATGACATCGAGACCCACCTTGCAAAGCAAGAGCATGAAAGTATGCAAAGGAGACACGGGGGAGTCTTGGAAACTCTGGCACAAACAAAATCAGACTGTCGAAGGGGGAGGACAGGGGCTGTCAATCTCTGGAACCACATGTGTGACATGTATGCCCCACAGTAGAACACTAGTTAGAAAACAGAGGAAAGAGTTGCAATCGTTGAAGCCCCTCCACCAGTAATGCTGAATCTCTGAAGCTGACCACTCGGGAAATCCTCCTCCAGTCTCTGGAAAGACCCAGTCTCTTCTCTCTGCATGAGGGTCTTTGAGCGATTGGTTCTCTAAAGGCCATGACACAGTAGGGTCCTTGAGACTCACCCACCTGGATCTTCAGAGGAGCGGCTGGTGAAAACTGGCATCTGTTCAGGATCCGCGAGCTCAGAGTTGGCATATGGAGCCCCCCAGTGGGGCTTCGTATTACGGAAGCTCTACCATTGGTGCTTGTGTGTCATGCCCTAGAAATCAGATGTAGGGGTGCGTTGTTCAAACTCGAAGAATCCAAAACCAGTTTCTAGAATCTGGCAATGCAAATCCTGGTTTCTTTCTCCTCTCTTTTATCTCTTGGGAGTTATAATAGTCCCCCTTTTAAAGCTCATTCCATAAGCCATAGCCCTAGGAGACTTATATCTCTTCTTTGTTAAGGCCTTTTTTTAGAACTATCTTCTGTTCATCATTGCTCAGAATTTCACTTTGTGATATTTAACTACTGGGAAAAATCTAGGGTACATTGGCCACTTACAAAAGAATTGGGATTATTGTCCTTATGGCAAGGGGCATAGCTGAGCAGGGACCAATTGGCACTTCCACGTGTGGGGCCCAGGGCAGGGCTTCTCTTGCCCAGGTTGTGAGAAGGAAGATGGTATCTCCTCCAGAAGTCAGGCGAAACATCAGCCATCGGCTGAATGCCTTATTAACAATGATGTATCTAACCAGGACTTACATAAAGCTACTCTGGTGTGTCTTCCACAATCCCTGGATATGTTTGTGTTCCAAGCTAGCTAATTACCCTAAACCTAAATATTTCTGTATGCTTTGGTGAGCTCTTACAAGGGGGAAGGAAGGTTTGAGTTCTATTAACCTGCAGGCCTGGGCTTCTGCAGTTGACTGGGTGTGAAATTACCTGGTTAGTAGGTGCCATGTGGAAGTCTGCCCCCCAGTGGCTGTTATCAAGTGAGGCGTGTCTTTAGAATGGAGATGTGGCAAGGGTACAAAGCAGAGAGTAGCATCTTGAGGCTGTGCAGCAATCTATGCCGCTGCCTGGTTTTCTGGAACACTTTTCATTAAGAAAAACAGAGGTTTCACAATTAGAAGAAAGTGAGAGTAAACACACTGAGTCGGGTTATTTAGCTTCCAGAAATATGAAATAGACTGTGCAAACGAACCAATTAGTTCATGTAGGGGAAGAATTCCTATTTTTATAGCCATCACGTATCCACAAGCGGTCACTTTGGCTTTGTTGTCTCCATGAAATAAAGTCGGTCTTATATTTCAGACAGTTTTTCAGAGGGTGGCCCCATTTCCACCATACACTTTATTTTTAAAAACTTTTTATCTTAAAAGGACTGTCGGTTCACAGAAAGTTGCCAAAATATTACAATAGCTTCATGTATTTTTCACCCAATTTTCCTCAGTGATGACACCTCAGATTAACTACAGCACATTCTCAAAGCTGACATTGATATTGTGACTATTTACGTACCTCATTCAGAGCTCAGCTATTGTACCTATGTGCAGAAGAGTGCGCATGCGCACAGGCCTCTGCAACTGTAGCACGTGTTTAGACCCATGTGGCCACCACCACACTCATGACAGGACTGTTCTATCACAACAGAAGTGTCTCCGCTGTGTTACCCATTTTTAACCACACCCACGCTCCCCCACCCCAACCCACCCCATCTCTAACCTGGCAATCACCAAGTTGCTCTCATCCTCTTTCATTCTTTCTTTTTCAGAATGTTATGTAAGTGGAGTCATACTGTATGTGACCTTTTGAGACTGATTTTTGCACTAAGCACAATCCCCTTGAGATCTACCCAAGTTGTGGTGTGTGTTAATGATTTTTTCTTCTTTGTTGCTGAGTAGAATTCCATGGTATAGACATGCTAGTTTGTTCAGCTATTCTTACATTGAAGGACATCTGGTTGTTTCCGTTTTTACCTAGTACCAATAAAACTGCTATGAACATGTGTTTATAGATCTTTGTGTGTATATGTTTTCACTTCTCTGAAAGAAATGCCCAGGAATGTGACTGCTGAATCACATGGTTCCTGTATGTTTA
This sequence comes from Artibeus jamaicensis, assembly GCF_021234435.1. Classification (NCBI taxonomy): domain Eukaryota; kingdom Metazoa; phylum Chordata; class Mammalia; order Chiroptera; family Phyllostomidae; genus Artibeus; species Artibeus jamaicensis. Next base: position 12,118,375 of record NW_026522056.1, on the reverse strand, counting down.
ATTTTTTTAAGGAATTGCCAAACTAACTTCCAGAGTAGTTGTACATTTTACATTCCCACCAGGAATGTATGCAAGATATACAAGGCAGGGGCCAAAACCTCCTAGAATTATAGATGGTGGGCCCTTTGTAGTACAGTCTTGTACTACTAGATGAGTGTTCTAGGAACCCATCTGTATCAGTGTACCAACTGGCGTCATTGTGAGAGGTTGCGTTAGGCTTGGGGGAATTTTTTTTTAAGGCTCTTTACAATGCACCTGCCCATTTCATGATGGGTGATTTACCAGTGCTCCTGCCCACACTGCACTGAGTGTCCAGCAGTTTTTGACCCCAAACTGCATGGCCTCCACCCCCCATCCTCCCTGTTCACCCAATCTCTCCCAGGTGACTTTTGTTTGTTTCATCAGATGAAAAAGCCCTCAAAGGGAAACGTTTCACCAATGTGGAAGAGATGAAACAAAAACCAGCAGAAGCACTAAAAGGCATCAAAATCTATTAGTTCAAAAACTGTTTTGAGCAGTGTAAAAACCAGCTTGATAGGTATATTGCAGCAACTGGAGTACTGTGAAGTCGACTGAAGTTTAAACATGTGAGAATAAATACACAATTTTTTGTAAATAAATTCTGGGGTTTGGGGTGCCCCCCCGTACTTCCTTTGCATCCTTTCCAGTATTTGGAATGGTGACTGTTTTTGGTTTCGCTGCTCTATTGCCCTGTAGTTGTCCCCACTCTTAAATAACGGAGTTGGTCCTCTGGTTCCTGCCATCACCCCTGCTGCACCGGGAGAACTCCATGGACAAGGCGCACAGTGGTGCGGTTCACGTCCCTCCTTCCACATGGCTCAACAACTTGACTAAGTCTTATGAGGATAAAGGTTCAAGGATGAAATCAACATTTGAAAAATAGCAAATTTTGATTGGACTGATTGGGTTCCTTCTTAAAATCAATTTTTCCTCTGGCAAAGCTGAAAAAAGTTGTCAATGACTAGATTGAGTTAGGAGGTGATTACACCAAAAAGTGTTTCTGGCAGTTACTGAGGAATAGAACGAACTATCCTCTTACTTTTGTGCTCGCTTCTTGGGTTTAGTAACATTTGATCAATCCAACCTACCTTTTCTTGGTGTGTTTGACCCACCTGGAGCACAGAAGGGAGAGTTCTGTTCACTTCCCTACAGAGACCTGGTCACACAGATTACACTCCCTGACTTCCTGCCATCACGTGTTACCTCACTGTTGCCTCACCTCCTGCGTCGGGGTGCAGTGAGGCATATTAGCCTGGATCCCAGCCTCGGCCTTCCTCCCAAATGGAGCTCATGGCTCAGCTCCCCTGGGTGCCTAGTACTAGAAGTAAGAAGCATTATTGCTTTCAGATCTGTTTTTCTGGGTTATCAAACCCCTAAGAACAAGAAAGGCTTCACATTCTGTGCTCAAAAATCCTCTTTGAATATATGGGGTCCAACTGAAATTTCTCGAGCTGTACTTTACCTTTTTATGTATTTCAATTACAAGGAGGAGTGCTCAGGGTAGCGTGAGCACAACACAAGCCAGCCAGTTAGCAGAGAGCAACACCATAAATTTACTAGACACCAAGAAAGTGCCTGCCGGGGAAGAAAAAAAGGAATACAAATCTCAATCATTTTAAACTACCACCATTATAAAACTGTTCAAATTAAAGAGAACTCTAAATCATAAATGCCTACATTTATAGTCCTTCATTTGCAAGAAGGGAGAAAAGAATCATGGAGAGAAATGTAGGGCGAAGAAAAGTTAAAAGCAAACCTCTACCACACTCTCTAATTTGTCACCTAATTTACTTTGTAGCCCATTCACAAGGCACCATCCTGTGAGGAAGAACACACAGACGCACGGCCCCTTTCCAGAAGCCGGACTGGTGGACGTGGGCTGATGGAAACCAAGCCCATGAGGTGTTTCCTTCTGTCCCGTCGGCCTGATGGGGAAAGTAAACAGGATTTGCTTCAAAATTCCTCAAGTCTAAAAAAGCTTGCAGTTCATTGATGTCTCTTAGTAAAAATTAATGACTAACCATGGAAATATTTTGCCTCCTGGTCAGTTCGAACAGTTGTCTTCCTTTTTCAGCCCAGAGCAGGAAGTGCCCGGGGAACTATCACGAGTCTCAAATCTCAGGTCCACAGTCATACAGGGCATGTGGTTTTTGCCCAACTTTTATCAGAGAACAAAGGTCAAAGGACACCAGAATCTACAATTCAAACAGTCTCAGAGGAAGACAAAACAGGGCCAGTTTTAATGAGTGAGAACAATGGAAAAGAACTTGCAATGAATAATGCTCAGTGTTTTAAACCCGTCTTTCTTTCTCGTGGGCTGTTATCAAGGCTTCATTCTGTGTTGCTGCGGGGTCTGAGGTCCTGGGCTGCATTCTCTCCATCTTCATGTCACTTCATCTCTTAGGAATAGTTTGAGTTTTTTTAGAATCTTAAAGAAATATAGAGTAAATGGGTTTTGTCCTGAGGTCTATTGGCGTCTTATCATTCATCTCATTCTGGGGCCTCTATTATTTAAAACCTTATAGCCCATGCAGATGACTTAAGATCATTCTAATAGCTTAATAATAATATATCCAGGGTCTCTGAATTCCATTAATCACATTCTTCCTTTAGAGAAAAGCATTTATCATATCTGTTTCCAGAGAAGGAATTATCTCAAAATCTTATGACTCACTAATAGCCACTAAAATTCAAGATTCCAATTACTTTCTCAGTTGCTAAATATTCTCAGTTACTCATAAATTTAGACTGATACATGAGGAGGTAGAGATTACATGTATATATATTTTTAAAAGTGGAAATTTTAAAAAAGCAATGGAAAATTCATTCCCACCATCTATGCTTTCTGCTTCTCTGTATCTTAAGTACTGACCTATAGCTGGTTCTTTAAAAACTCTGTTCTCTATTTCTTTTATAGTTTTGTGCTGAAACGTGCTAAGAATATTCTTAAGGCCATGTTCTTTAAAGATTGTGTTTAGATCATCAGAAAAGCTGAAAGAAATGCTACTTTCTTCACTGTGTCCAGTTCAATCATCCCCTTACTCTCTCTACATGTGTTTACCACTCCCTAGCTACTCCATTTTCTATCTGTCTTTTTATCACCTCATGTCTCCATTTCCTCACCCTGGCTTAGACTCGGTGAACTTTTCCTGCAATATCTTTCCCTTGTCCTTCCTCTGACTGTGCCCAGCAAAGCCCAAGTCCAGTCAATGCAACCATTTGCCCTCTCCAACTTGGACCTGGACTACTGAGCCCTGCTGGTGCAAAACTCACCAAGCCAAAGGGACCAGAGCAGTACTTCTGGGACACATGGGATCACCCAAGGATTCTGTGCATTATTTCAAAATAAAGCTCTGCCCAGAAAAATTAAATCAGTGTTTCTTGGATTGGAAACTGGGGATACATACTTTTTACACTTCCTCAGATGATTCTATTATGAAGGAGATGTTGAGAATCTGATATTACACATCTGACATCGACAGGCTTTGCTAGATCCTCATCTTCATTTTCCTTTTTCTCTGCCCGAGTCTTTTTACCTGTTGACCTTGACTTTCTTTCTTCGCATCATTAAAATATATGACACTAGAAATAGATATCATTGGGAAGAAATTCTAACTACTCCTGCTCCCAATACAGACCCTACCAGCCTACTTGCCTACAATGGTTTTGATCCTTAATTCTTACCCTTCAAATCAAAGCAACAGAGAAACATTTCTCAGTCTTAAATAATCCCACTGTTTTCTGGCTCTCATCCCCACCCAGCCTTCAGACTCCTCACGCCCTCCATTTCCTCATCTATAGTTTCCATTCCGCCTTCTCTTCAAATTCTTTCCCATGAATGTCTAAACATACTCGAATTGTTCGCACCTTTAAAATACTGCCTCATTCGGGCACTGTCCTCTTACTACACTCATTTCCTTTATAGCCAAACTTATTGCATAGCAATTGCTAAGATTTCTCCATTTTATCACATTATATTTACTTTTGAACTGTTGTTCACCTGGGTTCTACCCCTAAATATGATCGTACACTCTCCTTGAGTCAACAATTAATCCAAAAGACATTTTCTCTACTTATCGTTTTTGACTTCTCGGTAGCATTTGTTTCTTCTGCTCATTACTCAGTTTTTGATTCTCTTTTTTTCCCTTGGTATCTTGACATATTTCCTTGTTGGATTTTTCTGTTCTGATCCGAAGGTCTCTCCTTTTCCTTCTCAATACATTTTTCCCTTTACAGGTTGATTAAACCCCTGGCTCCAGTTACTGCTTCCATGCTGATGACTCTGAAGTCACCTGTGTATCCTACAACTCTCTCCTAGACTCCTGAAAAGCTCTATTTGGAGGCTTCGTATGGACTTCAAAAAATATTTTTTGGTGATGAATATTTATAGCAGCTTCATCTTTAGTGTCTCTGTAGTAAACGGAAAATAAACCCAAACATTGATTAACAGGAGAATATAAACATTGTGGTATATCCACATAGTAGAATACTGCTGAACAGTAACAATGAAAGGACAATCAATACATGCAACAACATGGAAAAATTTATTTCTTACTGTGTAGGATTTGAGAATCAAACACTAAGATTAAAAAGCCACTTTAACAGTTAATCAAATAACATCAAATTCACTGATTTATTTGTAATGAGTATACATTTTTAGTATTAAATGTGTAGTTATAAGATTTAAATTTTTTTAAGTTCACATGTAATCTAAGTATAAAACACTTTTACAATCAGTTTATTGTCTGAGGAAGTATTGTCACAAGACACTGTATAAAATTGGAATATTAAAACATCGAGGTTCCTTGAACACTAATAAATATGCAACTCTTCAAAAACTAAAGACACTAGGTGTAGCACTAGATGTGTTGTAATAAGGAAACCAGGGTAAATCGGACGTGGACTCTGCTTTCCCATCACTTACAACCTACTCTGGGAAATAACAGTCTTCTGGTCAACCAAGCCAGACATTAGAGAGTTACAATCTCTAACTGATAAATGGGAGTGTAGAGGAGAAGAGAAAGTTGACTTCTTGTCCAGGAAATTAGAGGTGAAGCTAAATAAGACACTGTGAAGGAGGTGGAATTTGGGGGGGGAAAGAATTTCTTTGCTTTTCAAGCCTATTCTTGAATCCAGACTATCATTGTTTATATGTAAGTAGTAATTAATTTGAAATAGATGATGTGTGTGCTCAGAATCAAGTGATGGTTTGTACATTTACTCTCATTTTTTACACTGAATTCTATCCTTTTTACCAGAGTATACCCTTTCTCGGTTACTGCTCCTGGTGAATAGCTGGCCACTGTCTCCTTGCGAAAGCCAGGCACTCTTATAATTCCACCCTCCGGATGTCCCTAGACACCAACCCTTGTGCTTTATGTCCCACTGCTGTAGTTTAGGCCCTCCTCATTCCTTGCCTAGCATTAGGAGGACTCTCTAATTCTGGTCTGGCTGCCACCTTAATTATTTCCCCATATTCCTCACTTTCTTTCTCTCTTCTGCTAGATTTGAAGATATCCATCTGGATTTTACTGGGCAGAAACTTATACAAGAGGATAAAAAAACCTAAAGGATACGCAAAGACACCATTTGAAGTAGTGAACTATAGGTCTTCTCTACATTGCAAAAGAAATGGAAACAAAAAGTCAGAAAGATTGAAAGAACAGGGAATGGTCTTTCAATGTGCTAGAATGTGCTAGAGATCACAAAGCTGAAGAACTACTGAAGGAATGAATGCAGTGGTCAGGAGAGGAATCCAATGAGTGCTTTCTTTTCCTTTTTTAGCTGCACTAGATTCCTCCTTTCATTAAAGCATCCCTAGATAGAACTTTAAAACATTCCAACACACACCTACAAAGGCAGGAGATCATGAAACCTGTGGACTTAGTAGTACTAAGTAGTAGTCTTGGTACGGGTCTTAGTAGTCCTTGGGTCAGAGCTTACCGTATGGAAACCAGGACCAAATGGAAGAAACCTTCCTACAGACTATGACTAGTTCATTTCAATATAACTTTCACCGCCATTCATTGAGCACTTAATCTGTTCCAGGCTTCATACTTAGCATGTACATACATCATTTCATTGAAAAGCTTTATAAGCATCCATGAGATAAGTTTGTTAGTCTCTTATTTTAATAAATGAGAAACCCTGGGTAAAGGGGTCTTAAGCAATGTTCCTGAGACCAAACATCTAATGAAAGACAGAAGTGAGATTCCAAGTCAAGTCTGCCTAACTTCAGAATCTGCAGGTGTCCCTGCTAAGTGATGCCTTCTCATTCATCTGTATTTATTTATCTAGCCTTATGCATTCCCTACTCCAGGTCTCACTTGAACTACATTTATGTGTCTTCTAATCTAAATATTTCCATTGCACCAAGATTTAAATATTTCATTTCCAAAGTGCTGTATAGCTTCTCCTCCCACATTTTATTTCTTATATTGCTTAGCCCTTAAAAAAGAAACTGTGTCTACACTTTCGTCTTTGCCTTGTGCTATTTTCAAATGAGGTTCAGAACTCCAGCAAATGCTGTGGGAGTTCAGTTGGAAAGCAGAACTCCCACACCACAGTAGATATTCTTTGCAAACCCAGAACTCTCCAGAATTCTCCCGAATGGAAGGTTTTCTTAGGTGTTCTCACAGATGAGACTTCCAAGCTACCTCAGTGAAGAATGAAGCCTTCACACAAGTCTGTTTGAGATATGGTGGCAGGTCCACAGATCTCTCTATAACCTTGAGGAACTTAGCTCCCGTCACATGTTTCTTACTTGCTAGCAAAAGACATTTGGTTGAATTCTTACTTGAGAACACAAATGACCTGGGGACAATCTGTTCAAAAGTTTTCTGGACCGCATACCAACTTGTGTGCAATCCAATGCAAGCGCTGTGTCTACCGCAGATTAATCATTAAGCCTGGAAGGGCCAGCGGGAGATCTCACTACTCTCCTTGGCTGCTCTGACAAACAGCTGCCCCACACTACACACAATTCTCTTAGCGCCCTGTGATTTAGAAATCTGTTTTCTGAAAGTAGATAAATGTTGGCAGTTAAATGATTTTACATCAGAATGCCATCTATAATCTAGCAGATACGAGCATTCTGGCGTGTCAGAGATGGTGACTGTAAACCATGTAACTGCCCCAGTAATGCACTAATTATGATATTTGTCAGTCAAGGAGAAGCTGTTGTGTATGTGGACTTAGACCACCCACTACTCAAGTCACAGGGCAGCTTTTATTTGTTTTCTCGCAGACAAGTTACTGTAGCCGGACTGGACATCAGCCCAGGAGGCACTGTCCAGTGCCTGCTGTGCATAAAAGTCGTGTCTTTTTTATGAGAAGGGAAATATTCTGCATCTTGTTCTCCCCATTGTAGTACTGACACGGGTCGGCAGGATGGACAGCTTGGGGGCTGAGAGCTCTGGAAGGTTGTCCTCCGACACGAGTCCCTTCCCTCTCTCTGCCAAGCAGACTGCTCGCTGTAGGGGTGTTGCTAGGTCATCCAAGGTTCAGCTCTGCTGACATGGGACCAGAAACTCTACAAGAAATGGAAATGCACTGTGACTTCCCCTGTCCTCTTCTGCTCCTTGCGCCAAACAGCAAATCAAGCCTTGGTTGGTTTCAGGGGGGAAAACATGAGACTGAAGGGAAGAGGAGGTGTCGCTGTTCCTTTGTCTCCAGCCCCAGACCCTTGCTCACTGTCCGTCACTGCCTCAGCTACATGGAACATCTGTTTCCAGGTAACCTGACAGATCTTGGGAATAGCACCTTTGCATTCCATGTCTTTGGGGCCTTTGTGAAATGTTCTCACGGAGTCATGTTGGTTTTTTTTTTTTAACAAAATGTTTCTCCTTCCTAATTGAATTCTCCCTTCAGTTTGCTCTTGGAACCAGGGACGATGATAATTTCATTGGAAAAATGAATCAGCTGCAAAGCGCTGGGAATGAGTACGGTTTAAAACCTCAGGTTGGGTTTCTTGGAATTCTGGGCCCAAGTCTCTTTCCCAGTTGCTCACAGGAAGTTTCAGCTGATGTCATTGGAAAGTGTGTGTACATGTGTTTGTAACTGAGGTCACAGTGAGGCCTTAAAGACCCAGAAAAACTCTTGTTTCAGATCATATCAACTGACTACATCAGTTGTCATGCAGCTAATGTCTGGAGCCATGCGCTGCTCTCAGCCAGGCAACCATTCCTATCTCAGCCAGTTTGAGATCACCATTAAAAAGCTGCCACGCTGGGTGGGAAATCAGAGAGATTTTTGTCCAACTCAATGTTTTACAGGCGTGGACCTTTCCAAAGTACTATTAATACTTTTAAGATGCATATTTAGACCAGCAAGACAGTTGATATAATGCAGAAGAAATTGTTTATTTATGCCTTACAGTTTTTCATTTCAAATTTTAAGGGAAATTGATTGGAGGTGTCTTCATTTAAATGGGCAAAAAACCTCTAGCATATAACAAAAACATCTCTTGATGTGTTAAAATACAGCAGGTGGAAGCGAAACCATATTCAGTGGGCACAAATCCACAGATCCTTCTAGTATCTGGTAGAAGAGCATGACATTGGTAATGCACGCAAGTAGTTTGGCAAAACTCCATAGGCAAACTTGCAACCAAATAGCAAGCCATCCTTTATTTCATTTCCTTCCATTTAACCCATTGCACAGTTCAACTTGCTTCATTCTAACCAAATTCCAGTGCATAATGACGGGCGAGTATATGGAGCTCCATATTGTCCTATCTTTCCCTAAGCCCCTTCTCATAACCTGTTCTTTTCCCTGTCTTCTGTCAACACAACTGTGGTGAATTGTCCAAGTAATATCTTTGAGGTTATGATGCGAGAGAGACTCACTTTTCAAGGACTGGAAGTTAATATATTTCATCTCTATCTGATACCCTCGTTCTTTTTTCTTCCTCTGTTTTCTGTCTTCTTGGACAAAACTAATCTGTCTTCTTTTCTTCTAGGCTTCCTTTTGTATTTCCCCAAACACCGTGCAGTAGGCTTCCCAGTGTCTTTTCATTCCCATCCAGACAGGAGTCAGAATAATTCCAAAGCTGTGGTTCTAGTCTCTAGTCCCTGCAATGCAGGACGCAGCGTAGCACCACCCCTTGAACATGAGTGACTGATCTCACTGGATTAAAAAACGTTCTTCAACAGTATTGAATGCTTAGCTGTCCATAGACCTTCCTCAATCTCAGCAGCCTGTTTTTAGTTTCTGAAGTAGACTGGTTCCTAGTGACCCCTCCCACCTCCTCCACCAAACAAATAAATAAATAAAACAAAATTTGAAATTTAAAATTTATAGTTTTAAACCAGCCATACAACACAGCATTCTGGTTTTTACTTCCACTCTGGCATTACCTGGCTTTTGTTCTGATTTAAAACTGGTTCACATCAGATCTTTAGTGAAAACTAATGCTTGTTTTTATCTTTCTTACATGACAGTGTTTTTGTAGAGTATATCCAACTCAGTGTTGCCTTTTTGTGGTTTTTTCCCTAAGTAATTTCCTTGCTCCCTGCGGCCCACAGTCTCCCCCTGCTTCTAACAGGCACACAATCTGCCCCTTGCTCGCTGGTCCCTGCCTCAGTAGACTCTGTTCCATAGCTTCCCCTCTCATTTGAGAAGCTCTCCATGCCTGCTCTGGTATCTCAGTATCTTTGCACCGGACCTAAGCATTGGTCTACCCAGAGGAGGAAGGTGAAGAGTTCCCAGTGTTTGGCCCGGGTCCCTGCTCTAGGAGCAGTGATCTCCCCAGCATTTCCAGATCCATCTCAGGAAGCATCACCAGTCCTGGGCTATGAAAAGTGTATGTTCCATGAATGCAGGAATTTTTATCTTCCTTGTTCACAGTTACGCACAGTGTCTGTAAGGGACTGGTCGCAGGATCCCCATGGACACCAATATCCATGGGGGCTCAAGGCGCTTACACAAAATGGCCTAGTGTTTGCATGTCACCTGTACATATGCTCCCATATACTTTAAAAAACCTTTAGGTTACTTGTAATGCCTAATATAACATATATGTTTCATAAATCATTGTTACACTGTATTGTTCAGATAATAATGACAAGAAAAATAGGCTGCACGTATTCCTAAGTATGTAGTACAGGTCAGTAGCTATGTAACCTTTTTTTTCCAAATATGTTCAATCTGTGGTTGGTTGGATTTGAGGATGATCAAACTGCAGATACAGAGGGCTGACTATCTAGCTAAGCAGACATGTGCTTAATCTTTAGGAAGCTAAGAGAGACGAATGAGATTCAGAATATATGGGCAGTTTAAAAATGCATTTATATTTTAGACCTTCATATTTGAGTGTTTGGACCCTAAATGTCTCTTTCTTAAGTTTCAAATATAAGGTGCTATAGTCACATCACATACAAAGATAAAAAAATCATTAAGTTTGTTCTTGTCTTCTGGAATTGAAACATGCATGGGTGAATAAAATAGCACTAGGAAAAGCTCTAAATATCCAATAGGTTAATACATTAGTAAATCATAATTACTGATTTAATATGTCATAGCACTTAAAATTAATTATTAAAAATTTAAAATAGCAAGAAAAAATGCTTATGTAAGTTAAGTAGAACACAAATAGATTATACATATAGTCACAATTATCGTTCAAAAATAAGGAATAAGAAAGCTTAGTAAGATAGAAACAAGAAAAATAAAGTACCTAGGAACAAACCTAACCAAGGAGGTAAAAGGCCTGTACTCAGAAAACTCTGCAACACTGAAGAAAAAAAAATTAATGAAGACACAAGTAAATAGACGCATATACTATGTTCATGGATTGGAAGAATTAGCATCATCAAAATGTTCATACTACCCAAAGCATTTTATAGAGTCAATGCAATCCCTATTAAAATATCAATGACATATTCCACAGATATAGGACAAACATTTCAAAAATTTATATGGAACCATAAATGACCCCAAATAGCCACAGCAATTTTGAGAAAGAAGAACAAAATAAGAGGGACGACAATACCTAACATCAAAATATATCACAAAGTCACAGTTATCAAAACAGTCTGGTACTGGCATAAGAACAAACACATAGATCAATGGAACAGAAGAGAGAGCCCAGAAATAAACCCAAGTCTGTATGGTCAATTAATAGTCAACAAAGGGAGAAGAAGCATAAAATGGAGTAAAAATAGCTTCTTCAACAAATGTTGGGACATCTGGACAGCTATATGCAAAAACATGAAATTCAATCACCAATGTACACTACACACAAAAATAAACCAAAGCTGGATAAAAGACTTAAATATAAGTCACAACACCATAAAAGTCCTAGAGGAGAACATAGCAACTAAAATTTCAGATATTCCACACCGCAATATTTTCACTGATCTGTCCCCTAGAGTAAGGGACATAAAGGAAAGAATGAACAAATGGGACTTTACCAAAATGAAAAGCTTCTGCATGGTTGAAGAAAACATCAGGAAAATGAAAAGGTAACCAACCATATGGGAAAATATATTTGCCAATGATATCTCAGACAAGACTTTGATCTCCAAAATATATAAAGAACTCACACGACTCCACTCCAGGAAGACAAACAATGTAACTCAAAAATGGGCAAAGGACATGATCAGAAATTTCTCCAAGGAGGACATACAGAGGGCCCATAAACATATGAAAGGATGCTCAGCATCACTAGTCATCAGAGGGATGCAAATTAAAACCACAATGCAATACCACTTCTCATGGGTAAAAATGGCCATCATAAACAAGTCAACAAACAACAAGTGCTGGCAAGCTTTCAGAGAAAAGGGAACCCTAGTGCACTGTTGGTGGGAATGTAGACTGGTGCAGCCACTGTGGAAAATAGTATGAAATTTCCTTAAAGAATTAAAAATGGAATGGCCTTTTGACCTGGTAATTCCACTGTTAATATTATACCCTAAGAACCCTGAAACACCAATTCAAAAGAACCTATGCATCCCAATGTTCATAGCAGCACAATTTATAACAGCCAAGTGCTGGAAACAACCTAAATGCCCATCAGTAAATGAGTGGATCAAAAACTATGGTACATTTACACAATAGAATACTACACAGCAGAAAGAAAGAAGGAGCGCCTATCCTTTGTGACAGCATGGATGGAACTGGAGAGCATTATGCTAAGTGAAGTAAGCCAGGTGGTAAAAGACAAGTACCATATGATCTTACCAGTAAGTGGAACCTAATCAACAGCAAATATAACCATAGACACTGAAATAAAGACAAACTGAGAGTAACCAGAGGGAGGAAGAGGGAGATAACAGGGGAAAGAAGAGGAAGGGTCATCAAGGAACATGTATAAAGGACCCATGGACAAAGCCAAAGAAGGATAGGATTGAGGGTGGGATGGGGGTAGATGGGGCATGGGAAAGTGGTGGGGGAAAAATACAAATACAATATTGTACTTGAACAACAATAAGGAAGGAAGGAAAGAAGGAAGGAAGGAAGAAAAGAAGGAAGGAAGGAAGGAAGGAAGGAAGGAAGGAAGGAAGGAAGGAAGGAAGGAAGGAAGGAAGGAAGGAAAAGAAAGAAAAAGAAAGAAAGCTTAACAGGAAATATATTTTAAAAGTTAACATGGTGAAATTATGGATAGCTTTTTAAATTTCTATATATTTTTAATTTTGATAATAAATACATGTAATTTTGAAGAAAGGAAAATAACTTTCAATTGGCAAAAATGAACCATTATGTGAGTAAAAATGTCTTGGAAAAAACAGTACAAAATAGTGTATCATCATTAGATTACTGGGAAATATTTGCAGATGTAAAAAGTTGATATTTTTTAACTACATTATGAAAAGCAATTAACAATTGTATGACATGCATTGCTTTATGATGATTCTATAGCAAAATGAATTTAAAATATATTTTTCAGTAATCAAATCAACACAATTATGAAAATAAATTAAATCCTATTTTTGCTGGTTTGTTTTTCTCATTTGCGCCAGTTAATTGTGTGGTTTGAGGCCATGGCTGTATAAACTGATTAATAATTTCAGTTGGTCTATTTACTATTCTAACCACACATCCCCCCCAGATATTACCTTGGTCTGAGTTCAGGTAATTATTTTATTGGAAAAATAGTTCCAATATTTGGCTCATTGACCCTGGCCTAATTATAATTATTAACTGAAATCAATGCTGTTGGCCTCATGCTGTCCACATTCCTTGACTCCTCTTTGCATCTATTTTTGCAATGAAAAATAAAATAATAAGTGATTCATCTATGTTTTAAAACTATCAAAATATGAAATTTTCTACAAAATTCTCTTCTTTACACACATATTTAAAATCTCTACCCTTGTTTGCTATTTTGAGTGGTCCTGCCATTCACCCATTTGTCCCACAAGCATGTTTTAAAGTAAACTTTTTGTTTGGAATAGTTTTAGATTTATAGAAAAAAACACAGAGCTAACAGAGAGTTCCCTTATAAACACCACAGCCAATTTCCTCTACTACTGAAGTTTTATTTTAGTATGGTATATTAATTGATGTTATTAACTAATACTGATATATTATTATTAACTAAAAAGCCCATATTTAATTCCTACTTCCTTAGTTTCCACCTTGAAGAAAGGAGGTACTAATAATATTAATAGCTAACACTTATATGGCTCTTGCAAGGCAGATACTCTTATAAATGTTATATTTATCATAAAAGGTTTGCATATTAACACATTTAATTCTATTGTAGATGTAAATGTAAAGGGTCAAGAAACTGGAAGAACTCCAAACAGAATAAACCAAAGAATTCCATCATAACTAAACTTCTGAAAACTGAGGACCAAAATATAAATTTAAAGAAACATCTGGATAGCAACCAGAGAAAATGGACAACTTTCTTACTAAGAAAAACAATTTTATTACAACAGATTTCTCCTCAGGAAGTACTCATATATCCCCACTTTATAGGTGGTGAACAAACAGAGGTACTGAAATATTCGGTAACTTTCTCATGGTCACCCAGCCAAAAATGGAGAAGCCATGTTGTCTGATTCCAGGGTCTGTGCCTTTAACATAAGGTTAATGAAGCCATGATTGGGCAACCATGATTTTAAAGTTCCACATGCATTCGAGCCAATTGACCAGATCACCAAGTTACATAGGGTTGTGGAATCAAAGCCCTGCTTAGTAGTAAAATGTAATTCTTTCTGCAGTGTTTTTCATACTTGTATGTGCTTTTTGGAATTCTCCCTGCAATTTCACAGAAATTCCAGTATTCTAGATCCTACAGAGACTCAACTTAGAAATAGTAACTATATAAATAACTTTAAGCTTAAGAATGAGCATAACAAGAACTATGTGGCATGTACAAAATAAAAAAAAAAGCAAATTAACAGAAAAAAAGAAAAGAAGATTTAAGGATTTCCACTTCAGGGAATATGAAGTAGAGACACTTCTTCATGTTCTTTCCTCAATAACTAAAAATCCTGGACATTATATATAAAACAAACATAGGAAGACTCTGAAAGATAGAAAAAAGAGGCACATAGGCTCAGAATCTCAAGTCCTAAGGAAGAATATGAGTTCTTCCTTATGAGGTTTTTGGTTGGTTTTTATTTCTTTGGTTTTCCTTCTTATATCCCACTCTTGGGGCTAAAGAAGTTGACAACCTGGGAATGCCAATAACCCAGAATATCCATCGCCAACAAAAGGCTGCAGTCTGTAGCCAAGCATCAGGATAGACGAAGCTTGGAAAGTGAAGACTTAGGTAATCTACTCCAGCCAAAGGACAACAAAATAATGGCTCCACCAATGCCAGTACAGACTAAGTGGAAAGGCTAGACTTCCCCTCCAAGAAGTTGCAACAAAGTGCCCCCACACCCCCATAGAAGTCATTATAAAGAAGGAAGCTGCATTTTTATCCCCACAGAAATGTAAAGAGGCCCTATGTTCAGTGTTAGGGGAGACCACGTGGGAAGGCTGGACTTCAGTACCTACCCAGCATTAATGAAGCACTTCTTCCCCCATTTACAGACAGTGGTAGAATAAGCCTAATGGAAAGTCAGGACATTCACCATTACCCTTTAGTAATGAGGCCCCCTCCACCATGGTGCTAGTGGAGACAATGGGTAGAAGTGGACTGGAAGTGTGCCTAGCACTAACAAGGAGCCCACCACCTTGTGTGTAAGCAAGGCTGAATGGGAACCTGGACTTCTGTCTCCACATTGTAGTAACTAGGGGTGCTTCATCATCTGCTGCAAGAGCAATATTAGACAAGCTAGATGAAATAAATGTTTAAATAAAAAACAGAGTCTCATGATACAAAATGTCCATGATTAAATTAAAAATTACTAGGCATACTGTGAATGAGAAAGTTCTCAAGCTGAGTGAAAAATGACAATTGATACTGAAAAGACAAATGGGTTAGAGTTATCTGACAAAGATTTTAAGGTACCATGGTAAAAATGCTACAGCAAGCAATTATAAACATGCTTGAAACAAGTGAAAAAACAGTCTTAAAAGAGAAACAAAAGATATGTAGAATAATCAAATAGAAAATTTAGAACTGAAAACTACAATAACTGAAATGCAACATTCAGTGGATGGACTCAACAGCAGAACAAAAGAGACAGAGGAAAGTGTTAGTGTGCAGGGAGATAGAACAATAATAATTACTTAATCTGAGAAAGAGAGTGAGAATAGACTGGAAAAATGAACAGAGCCTTGTACTTGTAGAATTATACTAAAAGATCTAATACTCATGTCATTGGATTGCTAGAAAGAGATGATAAAAGGGGGAGAAGTTGAAAAATATTCAAAGAAATAATGACTGAAAACTTTTCACATTTTGCAAGAAACTTACCTACAGATTCAAGGAACTAGGAAAACCCCAAACAGGACAAGTCAAAGAAGTTCTTGCCAAGATGCATCATAATTAAACCTCTGAACACTAAATATGGAAAGCAGCCAGAGAGAAACATGCACTACTTATAGGAGGAAACAATTTCAGTGACAGTGAATTTTTCATCAGAAACCAAGGAGAAGACAAGGAAGTGACACAATACTTTTGCAAGCTCTAAAACAAATCAACTGCCAATACAGAATCCTATACCCAGTAAAAGTATCCTTCAAGAATAAAGAGAAAATAAGAACATTTACAGATTAAGGAAAATTAAGAATTTGTCACCAGCATATGTACCCTAAGGGAAGGTTAAATTGAAATTCTCTGAATGCAAAGGAAATGACAATTACGATAGAAGGAATCGTGGAATTTCAGCAAAGAAAGAGAGTGGTAAACAAAATATTGGCTAAATACAAAAGGTTTAACTTCTCTTGAATTTTCTAAGTGATGACTGATACCAAAATAAAAATTATAGCACTATCTGGTATGGTTCTAAGTGTGTGTGGAGGTAAGATTTAAAACAGCTATATTATGAATGAGGGAGGATTAAAGAACATGAAATATCTAGTAATGTGACACACTGGTAGAATATGATAAATTGTGTATGTCAAATGTAATAACTAAAGCAATCACTTAAAGACAAACATTGGCAGAGTGAATGAAAAACCATGACCCATATGCTGTTTAAAAGCAACTCACTTCACAGATAATAATATAGTCAGGTTGAAAGTAAAAGAAAAGAAAAGGATGTATCATGAAACATTAATCAAAATAGAGCAGGAAAGGCTACGTTAATATTGAGGTAAAACTTCAGTACAAAGACAATTACCAGAAACAGAAAGGGACATTGTAGAACAGTAAAACTGTCATTCTGCTCAGAAGACAGGGCAATTATGAAAGGATGTGCAACAACGACAACAACAAAACAGGGTTTAAAACATATGAAGCAAACCTGAGAGATATGAAAGGATAAATAAAAATACACTCATTATAGTCGAAAACTTCGTCACTTCTCACTCAACAATTGATAGAATAACTGGACAGGAAAACCAGGAAGAATGTGGAAGAACTCAACAACATCACATGATCACTTTAATCAATGCAGAAAAAGCATCTGAGGAAATTCAACACTCATTTATGATAAAAACTCTCAGAAAAATAAGAAGAGAGGTACGTACCTAGAGAGTATTACACGAATTGAAATAAGTCACACAAAGAAAGAGAAATACCATATGATTTCACTTATACGTGGAATCTAAAAAATAAATAAATAAATACATAAACAAAACAGAAACAAATTTGTTGGTACTGACTTCAGACCAATGGTTACCAGGAATCAGGATGGGTGGGGGGATAGATAAAAGAAATTAAGTACAAATTGGTAGTTAAAAAAATAATTATAGTGCTGTAAAGTACAGCATAGGGAATACAGTCAACAATATTGTAGTATCTGTGTGTGGTGCCAGATGGGTACAAGATTTATCAAGGTTATCATCATAAGAGGTATATAGATCTCTAATCACTACTCTGTACACCTGAAATTAATAAAATATTATAAACCAGCTATAATTTAAAATAAATTTAAAATAAACAAATAAAACAAAGAATAGAAATAGAGGCAAACTTCCTCAACTTGGTAAGGAATGCTTATAAAAACTTAAAACTAACATTATCCATAATGATGAAGGACTGAATGCTTTCCTGGTTTCAGGAAAAATGCAAAGAAATCTCCTCTTACCACTCTTATTCAACACTGTGCTGGAAGGTCTACCCAGTGAAATAAGACAAGAATAGGAAATAAAAGCAAGAAAGGAAAGAAAAATGCATGATTGTCTATGTAGAAAAAAATTAAAAAATAAACTATTAGTACACAGAGAAACTTGAATAACTCTTCAGAAAAATATATGCTGTGTGAAAAAAGACAAATCAAAAAGGCATAATATAACATTCTTGAAGTGGCAAAATTACAGACATGAACAGCAGGTTTAGTGGTTGTTAGGGGTGAAGGAAATGATCTGACTGGGAGAGAAGGGCTGAGCACCACAGGCAACCCGAGGGATCTTCATGGTGATGGAAATGTTCTGCATCTAGACTATATCAAGGTCAACATCCTGTTTGTGATATTGCATTATAGTTTTGCAAGAACTTGGAAAACCTGGGTAAACCTGGGTTTACCCTTGGAAAACCTGGGTAAATGATGCACACAATCCCTGTGTATTATTTCTTACACTAAATGTGCTTCTACAATTATCTCAAAATAAAAAAGTTCATTTGAAAATGTAGCTACATGGCATATGCCTGAACAATAGATCAAGTTTTGCTAAGGATTATTTTTGTCCTAATTAATGTGCAGACTTTGCACAAGACAAATCACAATCCCTTAAAATTTATCTTACAAATTGATTTAAAAAAACCTCTGCATATTAAAATATATACTAAATATTAAAAGATAAAAATTAGAAAGACAAATACCATATGATCTCACCTATTAGTGGAATTTAATCAACCAAACAAACAAGCAAGCAAAATAGAACCAGAAGCATGGAAATAAAGAACAAACTGACAGTAACCAGATGGGAAGGGTGAGGAGGATAATGGGAAATAAGGGGAAGGGTCATTAAGGAACATGTACAAAGGACCCATGGACAAAGACAACGGGGGAGAAGGATTAAAGGTGGGAGGTGGGGATAAGTAGGGAAGGGGAGAGTAAGGGGGGTGGGGACAACTGTAACTGAACAACAATGAAAAATTAAAAATGTAAAAAGATAAACAAAAATTACAAAATATGTATTCAGATAAATAAAATACACTCCAAACCCCAATATACCAATAGGCAAAAATTTGGACAGAGAGTTTACATAAGGGAAAATATACATGGTCAATAAATAAGCATTATGAGACATTTAATAGCCTTATCCAAGAAACATGCAATAAAATAATACTTCCCGTATCTCAAGACTCTAGCAGAGCACTGACCAAACTGTGAACCTTTCTTCTCCACCTGGAGTCCAATTTGCTGGATCATTTTTCCTCAGTAATCTAAATGAATTTATAGCTATTCTTTCTGAATACATCCATTAGAATAATTTATAAGACACCGTACTTCCCTTGACTTCTTGGCCTAGAACTTCCTAATTTGTCTTCTTGGCTTTCCTTAGAATAACATTGTCAGGAGCCTTGTCGGGCCTGGTACTCTACAGCTACAGACCTGGAAGCACAAAAGCACAGGGCCACCTCTTAGGTTTCTGAATTGTGAACGTGCTTTTTGGTTCGGTCTTGATCCTCTGAGTCCCCGAGGTATTCATTGGAGAAAGGGAGATAGAGCTGGAAATTTTGGTGGGTATTCCTGTCTTTTCTTTTATGTTTGGAAGGAGGTGGTGGGTGACCTACGGGAATTCGAGGCTAGAGGTGGCGTATAGCTAGCTTTTGCTCTCTGCTGCAATATGATGGAGTTCTAAGATGATAACCATGGCATTTCTCTTTTATTTATGCCCCATCTCTGTCCTGAAAGTAGGAGACACCATTATAGTTCAATCAATTACAATCCACTTTGCTCTTTTGGGCAACGTACTTTCACACAAGGCATTTCATTTCATTCCAATATGATAAGCTGCAGTCAAGAATAACTCCACATATTTAGTGAATATATATACATATTGATAATTTTTATGCACTGGTACAGTGTTACAGACTGGGAATATAATAGTAAACAAACAAATATGATTCTGTCCCCATGAAATTTACAATCTAGTGGCAAAAACAGACAAAAGACAAAAATATAATTATCAATTTTATTTTTTTCAATTTTAATAAGTACCTTTAAGAAAAAAAGAACACAAGAGACTGAAATGTGGACTATATGGCTACATGGGACTGTTGGATCTCTGTCAGGTCTTCGCTCAAGTAGAGATCTCTTCCTCCAGGAGGACCTTTTCTGCCCTTTCAGGAACAGCAATGGTTCTATTCCACCACTCCGTATCTCCTTCTCACTTCTGCTTTCTCATATACGCATGCGCACACATCTAATTCGCTTACTTTGTTTTTCTGTCTCTCTACTTACATGTAAGTTCTCTGGTTACAATTCTTCTGGGACTGCAGTAGTACCTGGCACAGAGTAGGTGCTCAATAAATACTTATTGAACACAAATGAATAAATGAGGCAGCCAGGAAAGGACTTTCTGAGAAGGAAATATTTCAACTGAGACCTTCCCATGGATTTAGTCTGGCAAGAAGGGGGTGGGAGGAGCAGAGCTTTTCTAGGAGAGAGAACAGCAGGTACAACAACCCTGAGGCAGAAAGGAGACTGACAGGGAAGGAACGCAAGGTTGCCCGCGTGCTGCAAGCACATCTTAGGCAGTGGCTACAGCTGAAGTTGGAGATGTGGGCAGGGCAGAGTCGTGCTGTGTCTTATACACTAAGGTAGAATTGGGTTTCATTGTAAATACATTGGGAAGACATATAAGCAAGGCTGTAATATAGTGATATGATTTGGGTTTAAACATGATCATCCTTGTTTCTGTCTACAACAACTACTGGGAAAGACAAAGGTAGACCCAGGAGACTAGCTGTGAGACCCCTGCAATGACAGTGACAATATTAGCCAACACTTGCCGAAAACTTACCAGGCACTGGTCTAAGTGTTTTAAATATTATTTCACTCAAGTAAAACTCTACCTTAATGACTGATAACGATTCTACCAATATTTTTCAAATTAGCTTTCTTGGGCTTTACTCTTCCACATGTTGATCTAGTTTAGCATAGAAACATAGAGTGAACAATTATTATTTTAAAGTTACTAGGGTAGCGCTTAATGGAATGCCAATGATCCCTGTGATTTTAATGTATTCTTTATCTTAAAATTTTTGAAACCATAGATAACTAAGAAGTACAATTAATTCTTAAACATTAAAAAATGGCGTCTGGAGGAAAACAGTAATCTAGAAATGTGTGGGATGATCTGGGTTAGGGACATTCCAAAGTGGAGATTCAGCTGGGAAATGGGTATGGTAAGCCAGATACTAGATGATAACACCTAGACTAATATGATTGTAATAGGAAATCCTTAAATAAGATAAAGGCAAGAAAAAGATATCAAAAATGGGAAAAAATTGATTGAATGTGGGAAAGTGTAAAAGAGAGAGGAATTAAAAGAGTCTACAGAATTGAGAACCAGGGAGGTAGTGGACTGATAATGACCTGCCTGGTCCCCTTTTTGAACCTATGGCATCTACCCCCAACTGCCATGGGTGTTGTCAGTTAAGACTCATACATGACACTCCTGTCTGGAGAAATGCCCTGAGGCTTGTCCTCAGCCGAGAGACTGGAGCTTCCCCTCCCTCAACAGGCAGAGAGGTTACGGTCTCCCTTCCATGGGCAGTTGACAGCTAAGCACTGACTGATATGGGATACGTCTCCAGGTGGGGCAACTCAGAGGAGCTATTTATGCTTCAGAACCCCCTGCAGGATCAGGCTGGGGAGAGTTTTCAGCTGGACCACATCTTTGCTTAGCTTCTGCCCCTGCCTTACCTGTTTTCCTCACTTCCTTATGGATTTCCCCTGAGAGCCCTTCCTCAATAAATCACTTATACAGGAATCCCTGTCTCAGGCTCCGCTTTCACCAATATTGACCTAAGACAGAAGAGTAGGAAAAGACTGGAGTAACCTACTGAAAGGGAACGTAAGAGAGGGGTGCTGACTTGAACTTGTTTGATAGATCAGTCTTTTCCCAACCTGGTCTGAGTTCTCTTGGAGCAGACTTCACACAGGACAGACATGATCACAGCCAGAAGAGAAGACTGCAGCATGCTGAAGAAGTGAGGCATAATGCAAGTACATTTGATCTCAAATTGACTTTCTGAAATCAATTCTTGAACTACAGAGCCAAATGCCCATTGAACTAGTCCTAAGTACGTTTTATTGAGCGACCCAAATTTTAACATCTCAGTCCTTTTGAAATAGAGAATGGAGAATGCATGAGCACCTAGGGATCAGCAAAACATCCCCAACCATTTTTCAAATGTTTTATTTTTGGCAAAGCTTGATTTAACTCATTTTGCAAGCACTCTTCCCTTCAGTTTTTAAACCCTTGGGCATTTCAAAGGAAATTTAATCCATATGTTTCTGATTCATTTACATTTTAAGTCATAAAAATGTTATTTTTATAAAAGCTGTTTGATATCCAAAAAACTTTCTGAGCCTTTTTAGAAATCTCTTTAAAGTCGTGTTGGTTGGAGCCAGGGAGCCGCCATGGTGTGGGATGCACCACCCGAAAATGGGATCCAGACAGACTCAGCCACAGACTGATCTCAGAACAACGCTTGACACATCCAGCCGAAAAAATAATGGCAAAGAGTGATCGGGAAAGCTGGGCTGGACACCAGGGAATCCTTTAGAAGCATAAGCAAAACCAATGGCAAATGATAATCAAGATTGGAGTGGGATCTGTTCGTGTTTCACTGATGTGTCGGGACTACACTATCACACGTTACCACAAGCTGACATTCCTGGCAGCTTTTGGGGGGTCTGCAGAATTCTACAGGACACAGTCCCATGCAACCAGCCAAATGCTTTATGTGAAGAAAAGTGTGCCTTTTCTCAGCATCGTAGATAATAATAAAACATGAAAACAACAATATCCAAAGGGCTTTAAGTAATTTATTGCACATTTTTACCATGGAGTACTATATGAAGTGATTAAAAGAATGATGTAGATATGTATTTAGTGATGTAAAACATTGTTCATGGTACATTGCTAACTAGGAAATGTGACAAATCTGTGTATGACTATTAGGAGGAGGAGGAGGAGTTCATGAATATGACAGCCACACTTTTTCATTAATGAAAAAGGAATATCAACATTTTTATATAACTAAAATAAATACTAGAGAATAATTCTGTGCACTCGGTAGGATCAGGGTGTTTTTCTTTCGTTTACTTGCTTATATTTTTAACTTTTCTACAATATCCGTTGTGTAATTTTTTAAAAAGACACTTTTGCCTGTACTTTAAAAACTGGATAGCACAGTATTCCTGTAATAGTGTAAAGGCACAATGTCCTTCTTTCTCCTTATTCCGTTTGCTTGGATACAGCAGTGCATGGGGGCCAAGCCGGAGGGGGTACTACAGCGAATGCTAGATGATCAAATCGTCTGAGAGTTGATGGAATGTAGCGTTCATCTGGAATGGCTGCATCTATGGTGACCATGCTTTCTGAACCCCAAACTGTCACACAATCTAACGTGTGTGTGTGGGGGGGGGGGGTCCAACAGCATAGTTTATTTCAAATCACAACTGTTCTCAAAATTCTAGGACAGATCGTTGTTCTGGCTACAGGGCACATTGTTTCAGAAAGAAAGACAAATTCTGAAAGGCAAGCTTAGGAGATTCTGAAGGAAAAAAATAATGTCTGGTAATTTATAAAACTGTAGCTGCTGGTTCTGAACATGCACCAAACAAGAAGGCTCCTCTGATTCTCCCCCCTGTAAATGGAGACAGCATTTGAAATCCAAAGGACTATGACTTTGACATCTGTTGGCATCTAGTCAGCTGCTGTTTAAAGTGCTCCCTGCACAAAACGGACACGACTGCCAATATTAATTATCTCAGAAATTCTCCCGAAACCTGTGAAATAAATGCTTTCTCCTGGAGAGCCACTCTCTCTAATATCATTAGCACCCCATTTCCTCTCCCCTTTACTGCAATTCACACCAACCTCAGGGCTGGCTCTGAGTCACAAGCCGTTTTCCCTTCTGTTCCACTGGGCTCCTAAGTTCCTTTTCGATCATAAAGATGGGATAAAACACAGCAGAATGAGCCCTTTTCTGAGGCCCCATTAGTAGAGAAAAGTTATATAAATAATCCTTAATGGTTCCATTTTTTTTAATGTGATTTCACAGCATTCTCATCAAAAGGCATAGGATAACTGGGAAATTCAGTTAATTTTCACATAAAATCAAGTTAATGTTCTGTGATGTTAACATTCTGTGATGACTCTGTTTAATATATTGTATTCTCAATTCTGGAATGACTGAGTTTACCTTAAACTGGCATTAACTTGGAAGCTCAGAAATGACGAGAAGTCAAACCCATCGACCTGCCGTGGTCGATCACCCTCCCACCAAACACTCTGGTCAGCTCACAAGAATTCGAGTTCTCAGTTCCAGGTCCCAAGGGACAGCTCTCAAATGCTGGGAGCTCTCTTCTCCAACAGATGGCATGTTCTTTAAAAGTTTACCAGGATCCTGAGTATAGATAGATGTCATAGAGGGACAATGTCCTCTTCAGATCATACCCACATAAATGAACCTCAAAAGTCCTTTATCTCAAAGCTTTGGGATGCTTTACTGATTCCCTGACCTGACCAAAGAGGCGTGTGTGTGTGTGTGTGTGTGTGTGTGTGTGTGTGTGTGAGAGAGAGAGAGAGAGAGAGAAAGAGAGAGAGAGAGGCATTCATTCCCAGTGTTCTATAGTTGTCACTGTGCCATGGATTGAGATTCAAGTATTGCCAAAGCAGCAACCCACCACATTAGACTTGACGTGAAATATTGTTACAGGCTATAGGTGCCTGATAAATAATTATCTCACCATATTAAACTAATGATTCATTTATTCACTCATTCACTTAGCAACTAATTGGAGAACCCCTAAATGGCCCTATTAGGCACTGAGAACAGACATGAGTGAGCCAAAACCTCTGCCCTCAAAGAATTAACACTCTAGCGCTTGGGGAAAAAAGCAAAGGAAAAAAATGCGAGACGACTCATATAAAACAATGAAAATTGTATATGGTAGTATGAGAGGGAAGATGACTTTCTTAGAAGAGTTAGCACTTGAGATGAGTTTTGAAGAATGATTAAGGGGTAGCTAAACTGAGGGTGGCAGGTAAAAGGAAGAGTTTGTGCAAGTGCAGGGAACTGGTCAGTGAGTATCATATCCCTACCAATTAGAGCTGGTCAGCTTATAAATCCACCCCCCAAAAAACATAAATAATAGCTCATCTGTGCTCAGATTGATATTTTAAAACAATCAATTAGAAAAATACATTTCAGTTTATTTAAAGGATAAGTGTCCCCAATTCTAAAAATATAAATCTTTTTTCATCAGAAATTTAATGACATTTTATTCTCTTTTTGCTACTGAATCATCTACAGCCAAGCCCAGATTTTTCTGGAAAGCAAATGGGAAATTGTGCAATGTTTGAGAATATGATTTTTTTAAATTTATTTATGTTTATTGATTATGCCATTACAGTTGTTCTATTCCCCCTTCATTCCCTTCCACTCTACCCCCCATCCCCACCATTACCCCCCCTTTAGTTTATGACCATGTGTCTCAAGTTCTTTAGATTCTATATTTCCCATACTATTCTTGCCCCCCCATCTATTTTCTATCTACTGTCTATGCTACTTATTTTCTGTACCTTCTCTCCCCTTCTCCTCCTCCCACTCCCCTGTTGCTAACCCTCCTTGAGATCTTCATTTCTATGTTTCCACTCCTGATCTAGCTGTCCTTTTAGTTTGCTTTTGTTTTAGGTGTGGTTGTTAATAACTGTGAGTTTGCTGTCCTTTCACTGTTCATGTTTTTTTAACTTCTTTTTCTTAGGTAAGTCCCTTTAACATTTCATATAATAAGGGCTTGGTGATGATGAACTCCTTGAATTTGATCTTATCTGAGAAGCACTTTATCTGTCCAAGTCATGAAATTCAAAGACCTACAACCAAGATTGCTCTATCCAGCAAAACTTTCATTTAGAATGGGAGGACAGAGAATATTATTTTTTAACAGAACAGAATGCATTAGAAAAAGCTTGGACTTGGGTTTGAATTTTAGGTTCCCCGCATAACTTGCTATTTGACTGAGCAAATTGAGGTTTCTGAGACTCACTTTCCTCATCTGGTTTATTAGTGGCAACAATCCCTTTCCTACTTAATAGAGCTGTTGGGAGAATTAGTTTAAACAATGCATGAATATGTAAAGGTCCTATTATAGCACTTTTTAT
Organism: Artibeus jamaicensis; assembly: GCF_021234435.1. NCBI lineage: Eukaryota > Metazoa > Chordata > Mammalia > Chiroptera > Phyllostomidae > Artibeus > Artibeus jamaicensis. The sequence continues at coordinate 12,092,500 of NW_026522056.1, read as the reverse complement.
TGACTGCATGTTAATTCTGTTCTCTTTCCCTTTCCATGAGATTGGGGGGTGGGGTGGAGTCTAAACAAGGGAAATGAGATAGCTCAAGCTCCTCATCTTGAAAGTACTGTCTATGTACTTGCTTTGTTGGCCTCGTGTGAGTCAGCCAAACCCTACTCAGTCTGATCATGTTCTTTTTCACAGCTGGAAAAAGAGTAACATTTAGTTATGGATCTTGGATGCCAGGAGAGAGCTAGTGCTCACCATTTCATTTACACAATGAAGAGACACCTGCAGCGTAGCTTGTAGAAGAGAATTGAATTGTTATTAAAAATATTTCCCATGGCAGCAAAGATACTTACAGTTAATGAGCTAATAAATATTGTCAAGTGACCTTTCTCTTGCCAAGTATTAAATTGTAAAGAGAAGAGGGAAAGAAAGATTTGAACTGTGCATTTGCTATGAAGTTCAGATTCGGGCTTCTTCTGGGTAACTTCCATTACCATTGATGATATTTTAGACATGTCCATCCACTCACGTCTCATAGTGTCTGACACCGTGAGTTGCCTCAGCCGGAGACCTCTGTCTTACAGGCTAGTTTTTGGTGGTGAGCACAGTGTTCCTTCCATCTCAGTAACGGCCTTTGCTTGCTTGCCTCTCCTGCTGCTGCCGGAGTGAGGTTTGGGGACTGGTCTTTTCTGCTGCAAAATGAGCCATTTTCAGTCTCATTTCCAAGTCTCATTTCTTTCCAGGGATTGTTATGGATATTTGTTCTCAACATTTGCTCACAGATACTAGAACTCCCAAGTCTGACACTTTGTACTAAATACCTGGGATATCCCAATTTCTTTGAAATATATTTTTGTAGCACAAGTTTCTGTACCCATAATAAATACAGACACCTACAAAACAATATTAAGTATTGAATATAAGTATTATATTGAATATAAGTATTCTGATTTTACTTAATGAGTAGAGTCAGTAATACTGTTTAATATGGAGCATACCTAGAGATTCCAATGTTTCCATGCAGAACCAATGCTAAAGAATTATGAAGGCAGCCAGTTCCTGGAACATAAAATTAGTGACACAAATGCAGCCCGTCATTTTAAGCGAGACAAATGTGGACCGACTACATTTTCTCACCAATTGCTTTCAGTCTGTCTGTTACAGCTCATCATTTCCTCAACTTCTAATGACAGCTAATGTGGTGGTTTAGGAAAATGTTCACAGAACTGCCTTTTGACCCAGCAATTCCACTGCTGGGATCATACCCTAAGAATCCTGAAACACCAATCCAAAAAAACCTATGCACCCCAATGTGCATAGCAGTACAATTTACAATAGCCAAGTGCTGGAAGCAACCTAAGTGCCCATCAGTAAATGAGCGGATCAAAAACTTAGGGTCCATTTACGCAATGGAATACTATGCAGCAGAGAGAAAGAAGGAGCTCCTACCCTTTGCAACAGCATGGATGGACTGGAAAGCATTATGCTGAGTGAAATAGGCCAGGCAATGAGGGACAAATACCACATGATCTCACCTCTAACTGGAACATAATCAACAAAAGAAAAAATGAAGCAAAATATAACCAGAGACACTTAAAGTAAGAACAATCTGACAGTAACCAGAGGGAAGGTGGGAGGGGATAGTGGGGGGAAGGGTTTTCAGGAACAACTGTAAAGGACACATGGACAAAACCAAGGGAAAGGGTGGAAACAAGGGATGAAAGGGGGTTTGGCCAGGGTGGGGGGTAGGTAGCAGTGGAGGGAAAATGCAGACAAGCATAACTGAACAACGAAAAATCATTTTAAAGTAGTAAAATTTAAAAAAAAGAAAAATGTTCACAGATTCTTAGATACACCAGCCTTCAAAAAATGGAACTGAATCCCCCCCTTAAGTGCAGACTGAATTTAGTGATTTCTGATGAACAGAATGTGGTAGAAATGATGGTATTCGACTTCCACCATTAGGTCACAAAAGGCACCCCTCTGGATGCCTCCGTCTGGTTCTCGCTCTTGGATCAACCACTTCAGGGAGAATCACTGCCACATTGTGAAGATTGTTGAGCAACCTTACGGACAGACCTCCATGACAATGACCTCGGATCTCCTGCCAACAGCCCCATGAGGTGGCCATCCAAAAGGTGGCTCCTCCGGCCCATTGAGCCTTCAGACAGCCATAGGCCTGGCTCACATCTGGCCTGCTACCTCACCAGAGACCCTGATCCAAAATCACCTTACTCAGCAGCTCCTGACTTTCTGACACACAGAAACTGTGAGGTCATAAACACTCATTACACTAAGCCACTAAGTTTCAGAGGTAATACGTATATTATGCAGCAAACAAGAACTAGTAGAAGTTGATGATAAGATGTGCTCCTGTAGCTTTTATAAAGCATAGAAGTCTGTGGCCCTTCAGACATTACTTTGATTCCTCTCATGCTTCCTTATGGGTTGCAGAATCAAAGAGCTTTGAGCATTCATTTTTCCCAAAGAAACTGTGAGTTTCTCTTTATTCTGCCTAGAGTTATTTCAAAGCCTATCTCTAAGAAGTAGCTAAAAGAGAATTTTATTTGGAAAAATGTGTAGTCCCAGTGCAGTGTGTCACCTAGTACCCGTGCAGTGTGTCACCTCCCAAGTGTGCTCACACTTGCTGTGTTAATCCGCACTCTTCTCCTCATCCCTTGAGCACACCCTCTCCAGTGTCACGCCCTTCCCGTGGGACAAGGACAAGCTGGGAGGGAGTGCTCGCTGCAATGAAGGGGCACCTCTGAGACAGGTGGGTTGAGAGCCAGCTACAGGGCAAGAGCAGTCTTGCTGAAGCCAGAAGAAAATGACTATTTCTAGCATGGAAGGATAAAAACTAATCAAAGAGGACCTGGGTCATAAGCAGGTGTGGATAGAAACCTGCCCCCATGTTGAAGTACAAGCCTCAGATTTGGCTGGTGGGGCAATAAGTAGTAAGAACTCCAGTGGCACCAGGATGTCCTCAGTCTCCAATTACCTTTTTCTCAAAAAAATATTTTTTCTCTCATCTTTGGTGAGACCACAGGCCCCTGGCCTCCCTCCTATCAAAGTTTCTGAACATTTACTCTTTCTCCTCCCACTGATGGGTCTCTAAATGTTGGAATGCCCCAAAATTTAAGTCAGACCTTCTTTTTCTATGTGCTCACTAAGTGACATCAACTTGACCCATGGCTTGAAATAGGACTCTATGGCAATGATCTACAACTTCAGGCCCTGTCTGGAGTCTGGATACATCCTTCATGTCTCTATTTGGTTGTCCAAAAAGCAGCTGACCCCATAAAAATGTCCACCTCACAACAATTCAGCTGTCTGCTTGCTTGCTTGCTCGCTTCACCAACCGCCTCAGCCCCAAATCCGGAAGTTATCCTTGATTCCTTTGTTTCTCTTAATGCCTATATCAAACACATCAACCATTGTTATTTAAATTACTTCCAAAACTCACTCATTTTTCTCCTTTTGCCTTACTGCTGCAGCCTAATGTGTCCTCTTGCTCTTGTTCTTCCTCTCGATGGCCTATTTCCTATCTCGTTGCTAATCATAGGCATTCACATCCTATTGATGTGATGCTAATCATTCAACAATGATTCACATCCTATTTTCCAATTATTTTTACTACCCTGAAAACAAAATTTGAGATTTCCACCTTGGCTTTGTAAAGCCCTCTCTAATCTTCCTCTGACTTACCTATTCTCTCTCATGCACTCACCCAAACACACTGTTCTTCAAACATGCCAGGCTCCGTGTTGCCTTTGGACATTTGCACATGCTATGCCCTACACTTGCATTCTCTACTTGGTGATATTTGCATGTCAGGTTAGTTCTTGATATTCAGTCTCCAATTCTAGCTCTTCCACAGATTGGCCATTCCCAACCCATTCTCTAAAGTGTCGATTTAACCCCTCACTCCATCACTTGTTTCAGTCCTTTGCCTAGCTCTATCAAAAATATCTGCATCATTTTTCACTTGTTTTCTCTTTATAATGTTTATCTTATTTGACCGTTAGACCCCCCTCACCAACAATAGCTCCTGGCACAAAGTAAGGTCTCAGTTAACACTTATTAAGTAAATTAATGAATGATGGTCATTTTCCTAACATGAGGCTCAATAATGTTACTCAGTGCTCCGCATTATTCATTGTTTTGGTGAAATTCTTTGATGTCTTGCAGTCAGGCAAGGGTTTCTGTCTACATGTGGGCTCTTTGTGTCCCGAGAACAATACAGTTAGTTCCTGGAGGGCTCCGTGACAGGGCTGTAGCAGGAGGCTGCCATATGGCCCGTTGGAATGCACCTGCCATGAGAGCGCGGTTTATAGCAGTTGTTGGAATAATCAGGAAAATTGTGGAAAGTGTCTGGCTGCAGAGAACTTGACATTTCGTCTCAAAACTCTGAAAGGGGAAAAAAGGCAGAACTGTTTTTAAAAAGTATACATATTAATTGGCATGTCAAACAATTTCCCCAAGTAACACTGATTTGAGAAGATAGAAAACATGTTTCAACATTTTTTAGAGTTGAATACCAAGTACTTCTGCTCCACCATGTACTGCACAGAAAATTCTCACTATGTGTACACATCCCAAATCCATGTCTGCTAGGCAGATATACTGATACCCGGATGTTCGGCTAGGAGTCATAGCTAAAAGGATAAACAAGCATTATCCTCCACCCGCCTTTCTTCAAATTCTCCAAAGAGCGCTGACCTTATTTACAAAAACTACAAGCTATCAAGATGATATGAAAAATGCTGAGTTGCATAGGAAGAAGCACTTTAATAATACAAATATCTAGAAAGATTCAAGTCATTTTCTGAATACTGCCAATACATTAGAGAACTTTAATTGCTTAGTCTACTTTTGTTAAGTTGCAAATGTTCAATAACAGCTGCTTTGACTCAAAGAAAAGAGGAGAGGAGAGAGAGGAAAAGAAAAGGAAAAAGTCAGACAAGATTAAGTAGTCCCCTTTGCGGAACTAGGCCGGCAGGGCCATCTTATGAGAAAGTACTAGATGAATAAAAATGAAGAGAAAAGATCAGCTCTGGAAGCTGAAGTGATGGTGATGTTTGGCTTCCAGAAGCTGGACCTGGATGTGGATCGCTATTGATGGTAACACCAGAATTTCTACATAAAAATGACTTCGGAGCAGCCATCCTGCTGGAAAAAGCAGCTAGGAGCTGTCTTGAAGCGATATTTGCATAGCAAGGGTATTCTTCACCTAAGATTGTTTCTTCATTTGGGTGGCCTTGGGGCACTGATAATAACTGGGAGGAGAGAGCACCTCCCCCCACATATACGGCTCACCCTTTAGATCCGCTACTGCAGTTTATAAATGTGTACCGCCTTATATACTCCTTTCAACGGTGAAACAACAGTTAGTTCAAGAAAGAATGAGATAAAGGAAAACTCTCATTAGAGCCAGAAGGGACCTTAGAAAGTATTAAGTCTGTGACCTGAAGGTCATAGGAGGAGCTGAACAAAAGGTTCATAATTATTAAATCCAGTGACAGGAATATGGGGGTATTATTACAGTGTGGGGGGTATATACACATATATGTGTATATATATATATATATTTTTTTTTTAAAGTTTATGATAAAAGGTAAACAAAAGAAACAAGTGGGCAGAGAGGGAAGGAGGAAGGAAGGCCTCAAGTTCTATGGAAAAGAAACATTGGTAGTTTTCCCCTCAATGAAGGATAAAAACTGGGCACAGCCATGGAGTTTGCACTCAAAGTCCATACTTATACCTACATAAACCATGACCCACATTCTCAGGAATTGCCCCACCAACAGCCTCAGCACTTGGGAACAAACAGCCCCGTTTGAGAGGCTCAGCAAGGCGGATCTGGATGTACCCAAAGACAGAAATTCAGATGCGAAGTCCAAATGCCCCAAGCATCCAGAGCTCTGGGCCACCAGAAAGACCAGCCTAGCACATCTGCCTCCCAGCTGTACAGCATCATCACAGACAACCAGATGGGGTCTTATTGTATGGATTCGATTTGTAACCATTGTATAGACTCTATTATTTCTTGAAAATCCTTCACTACTCAGCAGGCCCAGAAATGCATGTCAGCTCTTCGTATGCCAAATTAATAGCCTGCCTTTTCAGATGCCAAGTTCAGAAAGTGTTCAAAAGGAAAATTAAGGGAATTTGACTTGATAAGTAGGGGGAATTAGCTCTTCGTGGCAAACTGAAATGAATATCCACTTACTCATGCCTACTCTTAATTCTAACCCTGGTGTTTCTTCTCTCTGCTGCTGAGCACTTGCCTGGCCATACACAGGCTGGAAAACCACTGCAAGTATTGGTGTGGTCCCTTGGAAGTAATTTTATATTAAGTCTAATCAATTCACCAAAAGGTTATTAAGCCCTAGCCAGTGTTACTCAGTTGGTTGGAGTATCCACTTGTACACCAAAAGGTCGTGGGTTCGATCCCCAGTCAGGACATATACCTGGACTGTGGGTTCAGCAGTGCCTGGTTAAGGCATGTTTGGGGAGGTAGCCGATCAGCGTTTCTTTTTCACATCAATATTTCCCTCTCTCTCCCTCCCTTCCTGTCTCTCTAAAAACAATGAAAAATGTCCTAGGGTGAGGGTTGAAAAAAGGTTATTAAGAGCCTACTAGGTGCCAAGTACTCTGTTATGTGCTGGAAGTGATACAAATGACCTCAAGAAAGTTGAAGTCAGGTGGGTAGAATTAAGAAAGCAGCAATGATGACATATTGTGGCATCTATTACCAGGCGTTTACACAGGAGGAATCACATGAAGACAGAAAGAAAAAGCTCCCAAAAGGACACCATTTGAGCTGAGACCATTTGAGCTGAGCCTTGAGGGATGACTCACAGGGCCACCACCTACTGATGGTCTGGGAAGGGAGGAAACCGCAGGCAGAAGGAGCCCCACTGACCAAGTCCCTGGAACACACACAGGTGTAAAATGTGCTCACGCCATCCTCCGGGTGAATCGGTCTCTGGGCAAACGTTACTATGTTCCTTCCGTGTTCCGAAGCTGGGTGGGGGTGATGCAGACAGGAATCAGAAGTGGCACTGCATGGGAGGCCTCACGGTAAAGTCCACTCGGGACTGCCGGTGAGGGTCTCCTCTGGACTCAGGCTGGAGGTCAGGAAGCAGAAAGGGCTCTGCTTCTGCCCTGAGCAAGAGCACAGCACAGAGAAGGAACCTAACGCCCCACAGGGCATGGCTTTAGAAACCGGAGGAATAGACCGGCTAGGTAAGCCTTAGAGACATTTTCTGAGATTGGTCTGTTGACCCTTCCTCATTCATCCCTTTCTCCTAGATCCTGTCTTTCCTCAACTCCCCTCTGGGCCACCCGACCCCCACAAACACACACGCTCACCAAAGACCCCACAACCTATTGCGTTCTGATTGCCTTTTCCAGAAAAGGCCTCTACCCCCACCCTGTAAACCTTCCCCAAACATCTTCCACCTCTTCAACTACAGGGACCTCAGCCTGATGCTACAGGAAATGAGCAAAGGGAACAATAAGATGTAAACAATTAAAGTCTTCGTTATCTCCCTGGGGACTAACTTTTTTAAATAGCACTGTTTAAATTATAGGTGGCATATTAGGCAATTTAGAAGGGATGTTTCATGGTGGGGACTTGTTTTAGTGGTCCTTAGACTCTACCATCAGAACACAATTTCTATCTACACCCAGAAAAAAATTTGGCCTTGGAAACAAGGAGGGGACACAGTTCTCCTACCTGGGAGGTAAGACGGCCTCCACTGGTGTATGGTGAGCCCTGGGCTGCCCTGGGCTCGTCTGTTTCTCTCTATGAAGGGCTGGAGAGCCTCTTTGAGAGGAGCCAGGGAGAGCGCTGTCCCAAGAGCAGGGTAAAATGGCTCTGAGACCTGGATCTGCCCGACTCATTCCCAGCCCCTGGAACCCAGCATATTCAGCTAGGGACTCATGCAAACCTAGTCCCCTCAGAGCAGCTTTCTGTACCCGGGCCCCCACTATTTCTCACCTTCAATATCACTAACTCCCCTAGTTCCTTCCTCAGGTGACAGGCATTCCACAGATGTAGAGGAGAATCTGATCCAGACCCTACCTCCTCTCTGCTACCCACCAGGTGCAGATCCTGCCCTTTCTCTGATTCTTACACATTCAGTCAGGACATAGGCCCATAGGTCCCTATGGGTGCCGAAGCCCTTATCTTCTTCTGGGACAATCCTAGCAAAGTGATCTCTGGCTCAAGTACCACCCCAGCTGGGCCTCCCCTGAGTAGAGAGCTTATCAGTTGGGAACTGTAGCGCCAAGAACCTCTTCAAAAGCCTGAGGTTAAGTACCCACCGAGGAGACACGCTCACATCCCAGATGGCTGCTCCTGTGGCTCTGCCACCAGAGTGAGCAGTCACTGAGGCCTGGTGCCCAGCAGCTGGGCGTGGCAGAACCTCGCCACCAGATCAGGCAGCTTCAAAGCAAGCTGCGGCCAACATCCTGCCAAACTGGGAATATCAGGGGTCTGGAATGTTTTCACCTCTTTGTTTCTCCAGTTTCAGGAAAATAGAAAAAGTAATCTCGAGGGGTGAAGGGAATCTTATCGGCTGAGGAGAACTCAAGGAAACCTCAGCTGCTTTGCAGGCTCCTTCGTTTATTTTCTATGCAGTCACCCCGCTCGCCCCGACTGGGCTCACTTCCCTTCCCTGGAAACAACTGCCTCTAATTGAACTTGTTCTGTTGGATAAAGGTATCTAACCTTGGAGAGTCCACAAAAAAAAAAAAAAGAGAGACTTCACTCTTAAGACTTCAAAAAGTGTGTGGTCCCTTTTGTCAGGCCCTAGACAAGGTTAATTTATGTCGTCGCTATCTTTCTCTGAAGGACTCTGGTTACTTCACATCTGCACTCTGTCTAATCTTGGTTCGAACGTGGTGGTGGTCTTGGCAGCTCAAGGCATCCAGTGGTCTCTTAACTGTTTCCTGCCCAAAGTGGCCAGGCCCTCAGATGTGATTTTCTCTTCCTCTTTGCCCCCCTAAAAGCTTTCTATTCGCCCTCAGACAGTGTCCCGGCTGTCCTGGCTCGAAGGAGCTGCGCTGCTCTCCAGCCTGGCTGGCCGAGGGGAGACGCGGCAACCCTACATGAGAAGGCAATGACCATCTTGTTTCCAAAATAGAGAGAAAAGATGATACAAAAGGGGAAACTATGCAAGATAATATGGATGGTTGACAACACTGTTTTTCCGTCTGTGACTGCAAGTAGAAATTTTAAAATTAAATAGAATAAAAATATCAGAGTATCTGACATTAGTAAGAGCATTTTGGAAAATCTCTGCTTTAAGCGTGTGTATATGTGTGTTTTCTGGGCTATAATTTAAAATTCACTTCTGCCCGTCCATTGCAGCCAAAACAGTCTGAAACTGCTCGTGCAGTTATTTGGAGCTGAGTTTCAGATCTAAGGCTTCACCATTTTCCGCCAGTGGGATTGGGAGCAAGCCTGTTATCTCCTCTGAGCCTCTTCTCCTCTGCAAGTTGAAAATGATTATACATGCTCTACTAACCTCACGGGACGGTTGAGAGGCCCTAATGAGGTAAAGAACGTAGGAGCTTTATACCAATGCTCTAGACCAATCAAAATGTACCCTACAGCCCAGAGAGGGCTCCACAGAGGCCCCTCACATTTGGCACCGGATAAAAGAAGAGGAATCACAGGGGCAGCTCCAGGCTCAGGCTGGGCTTCAGACCTGCACATGTCACTACGTCACTCAACAATGTTTATCGGAGACCTGCCATGCATCAGGGACTATTCTAGTGGTCGGGGCTATAAACAAAGTCTTTGCCTTCACAGAACTTACATTCTAAGTGAGGGAGCCAAATTAAAAAATACAAATAAAGAAGATACTGTGGACATGGTGGTAAATGCTACAGGAAAAATGTAAAGGTCTACTAGCAGACCAGTATCTGTTACCTGTTTTATCTAAGATCCCATGCAAGAATTTTTTTAAAAGGTTTTGGTAGTTAAAAATGCTGCAAAAATCCCTGTGGGATGTAATTTTGGAGTAAGGTGCTATGTAAGGTACCCAAAGACCCTTCTTCCAAAAGACACCCTTTCTTGTTGTTATTGTTGTTTTTAATATTTTATTTCTTTTTTAAAATCTTATTTAGTTATTTTTCAAGTACACTTTTCTGTCTATTTTTCCTATCCCAGCCCACCCCACCCCATGCTCCCCACCCCCCTCCCATTTCCACCTCCCTTAGTTCTTGTCCCTGTGTCCTTCATACTTGTTCCTCCAAATCCCTCCCCTTTCTTCCCCTTAAATTCCCTTCCCTTTCCCCTCTGGTCACTGTCCCCCTGTTCTCTATTTCAGTGTCTTTGTTTTTATTCTGCTTGATTGTTTGTTTTGTTGTTTAGCTTCCTGTTAAAGGTGAGATCATATGGTATTTGTCTTTCAACACCTGGCCTATTTCACTCAGCATAATGCTTTCCAGTTCCATCCATGTTGTTGCAAAGGGTAGTAGCTCCTTCTTTCTCTCTGCTGCATAGAATTCCATTGTGTATATGTACCACAATTTTTTTATCCATTCGTTTACTGATGGACACCTAGGTTGCTTCCGACTCTTGGCTATTGTAAATTGTGCTGCTATGAACATTGTGGTGCATAGGTTCTTTGAAATTGATGTTTTAGGATCCTTAGGATATAATCCTAGCAGTGGAATTGCTGGATCAAAAGGCAGGTCTATTTTTATTTTTCTGAGAAAATTCCATACTGTTTTCCATAATGGTTACACCACCCTGCAATCCCACCAACAGTGAACTAAGGTCCCCTTTTCCCCACAACCTCTCCAGCATTTGTTGTTGGTTGCTTTGTTTATGATAGCCATCCTGACTGGTGTGAAGTGGTATCTCATTGTGGTTTTAATTTCCATCTCTCTGATAGCTAACGATATTGAGCATCTCTTCATGTGTCTCTGGATATTCTGTATGTCCTCCTTGGAGAAGTGTCTGTTCAAGTCCTTTTCCCATTTTTTAATTAGGTTAGTTGTCTTCTTAGAGTGGAATCGTGTAAGTTAAGTTCTTTGTATATTTGGGAGATTAAACCTTTGTCTGAGGTATCATTGGCAAATATGTTTTCCCATACAGTTGGTTGTCTTTTTAATTTAATACTGTTTTCTGAAGCCACGCAGAAGCTTTTTATTTTGATGAGATCCCATTTGTTTATTCTTTCCTTTATATTCCTTGCTCTAGGGGACATATCAGTAAAAATGTTGCTGCGTGAAATATCTGAGATTTTCTTGCCAATGTTCTCCTCTAGGACTTTAATGGTGTCACGGCTTATATTTAAGTCTTTTATCCACCTTGAATTTATTTTGGTATATGGTGTAAGTGTGTGCTCAAGTTTCATTTTTTTGCATGTAGCTGTCCAGTTCTCCCGACACCATTTGTTGAAGAGGCTATCTTTACTCCATTTTATGTTACTGCCCCCTTTGTTGAATATTAATTGACTGTAGAGAGTTGGGTTGATTTCTGGGCTCTCTGTTCTGTTCCATTGGTCTATGTGCCTGTTTTTATGCCAGTACCAGGCTGTTTTGATTCCATTGGCCTTGTAGTACAGTTTGGTATCAGGTATTGTGATCTCTCATACTTTGTTCTTCTTTCTCAAAAGTGCAGCTGCTATTTGGGGTAATTTATGGTTCCATATAAATTTTTGAAGTGTTTGTTCTATGTCTGTGAAATATGCCATTGGTACTTTAATAGGTATTGCATTGAATCTGTAAATTGCTTTGGGTAGTATGGACATTTTGATGATGTTAATTCTTCCAATCCATGAACAAGGTATATGTTTCCATTTGTTTGTGTTTTCCCTGATTTCTTTCTTCAGTGCTGTGTAGTTTTCTGCATATAGGTCTTTTATCTCCTTAGTTAGGTTTATTCCCAGATATTTTATTTTTCTTTTTGCTATATCAAATGGGATTTTTTCCTTGATTTCTGCTTCTACTGATTCATTGTTGGTATACAAAAGTGCCTTTGATTTCTGGATATTGACTTTGTAACCCGCCATTTTGCCAAATTCATTAATTAGTTCCAGCAGTTTTTTGGTAGAGTCTATAGGATTTTCCATGTATACTATCATGTCATCTGCAAACAGTGACAGTTTTGTTTCCTCCTTTCCTATTTGGATGCCTTTTATTTCCTTTTCTTTCCTGATTGCTGTGGCTAAAACTTCCAAAACTATATTGAATAGAAGTGGTGAAAGTGGACATCGTTGTCTTGTTCCTGATCTTAGTGGAAAAGCTTTTAGTTTTTTCCCATTGAGTATGATATTGGCTGTAGGTCTCTCATATATGGCCTTTATTATATTGAGGAATGCTCCCTCTATTCCCACTTTGCTGAGTGTTTTTAATCATAAATGGGTGTTGTACCTTATCAAAAGCTTTTTCTGTGTCTATTGATATGATCATGTGGTTTTTGTCTTTGCTTTTGTTTATGTGATGTATTACATTTACTAATTTGTGAATATTGAACCATCCTTGCATCCCTGGGATGAATCCCACTTGGTCATGGTGTATGATCTTTTTGATATATTGTTGGATGCGATTTGCCAATATTTTGTTGAGAATTTTAGCATCTATGTTCATCAGCGATATTGGCCTGAAGTTCTCTTTCATTGTTGTGTCTTTATCTGGTTTTGGAATTAGGATGATGCTGGCTTCATAAAAAGAATTTGGGAGTTTTTCATCCTTCTGGATTTTTTGGAATAGTCTGTGAAGAATAGGTGTTAGCTCTTCCTTAAATGCTTTGTAGAATTCTCCTGTGAAACCATCTGGTCCAGGGCTTTTGTGTGATTGGAGTTTTTTGATTACTGCTTCAATTTCTTTTGCTGTTATTGGTGTGTTCAGATTTTCTGCTTCTTTTTCATTGAGTTTTGGAAGATTATATTTTTCTAGAAACGTGTACATTTCCCCTAGGTTTTCAAATTTCTTGGCATACAGTTCTTCATAGTAATTTCTTACAACCCTTTCTGTTTCTGTGGTATCAGTTGTAATCTCTCCTCTTTCATTTCTGATTGTGTTTATTTGAGTCCTCTCTCTTCTTTTCTTGATGAGCCTACTTAAAGGCTTGTCTATTTTGTTTATCTTTTCAAAGAACCAACTCCTGGATTCACTGATCCTTAGAATTGTGCTTTTAGTTCTGCTCTGATCTCGGTTATTTCCTTCCTTCTGCTTGCTCTGGTATGTCTTTGTTGTTGTTCCTCGAGTTCTTGCAGGCGTAGGGTTAGGTTGTTTGTTTGAAATGCTTCTGTTTTTTTTTAGGTAGGCCTGTATTGCTATAAACTTCCCTCTCAGGACTGCCTTTGCTGTGTCCCATAGGTTGTGGGTTGTTGTGAGATCATTTTCATTTGTTTCCAGAAACGTTTTGATTTCTTCCCCAATTTCATTCTTGACCCACTCATTGTTTAATAGCATACCATTCAGTCTCCACAATTTTGGGTGCTTTGGGTTTTTTCCTTTGGGGTTGGTTTCCAATTTCAGTCCCTTGTGGTCAGAGAAGATGCCAAAAGATACCCTTAGAATGCTCTTCCCTTCAGAGCTTTCTGGAACCATCAAACCAGGGCCTCTCTCAGTTTCATAATCACCAGCTATAATAAAAATAGCCTCTGAATTAACAGGAGGGCTTTTTGTCCAGAAGCAAACATAGCATTCATATCGTGAACTGGCTGTAAAACCAAACATAGACAGGTTCAAGACAGTTCAGCTAGACACATGGATAATAAAGTCTTAATGTCATTATATCTTTTAAAGACATGGTGCAAACCATACTGAGGTCCAAGAACCTGTGAGTGCTCTAGGCTCCTTTGCACCAAGCCCTCTCCTTACTCATCATCATCATCAAAACTATGTAACTGCTGCCTTATGACCAAGGTCTCAGCTTTTGGGATAATGGTCAGCAGCAAAGTTCAAACGTTAGGAAACCAAACCAAGTGCTTCTTGCACTTTCTTCTCGGAGGCAGTGTGCATTGACAAAACTAACCAGCATTTATGTATAAAAGGGAAATTCAAATTTTTACTAAGAATACAAAAACCACTTCTATGGCGCCATGGTCTAGGACGAGGCAAGCGAACGACAGCTGGTGGGCCAGCGCCGCCTGGCGCCCGTTTTTGTCAGTGGAGCCGCGCTGGAGCCTGCCCTCGCTCTTGGTCTGCAGGAGAGTAAGGCTACTACCAGCTGTAGCAACGCTACGGCACCACCCGAAATGTTTGCTGCCTTGCCCTTTATAGAAAAAAGTTTACTGGGTTCTGGATGTGAATATTTTTGTCAATGTTACTAAATGTTCTCTCCTTAAAGCAGTAAATTTAACTACAATGAGAGTCTGGCTTAGCGAGCACAGGAGCAGAATAGGTGGGCTTCCTTGGGTGACATGGAGCATTCGTCATCAGCTCAGAAATCGTAAGACGTGGTTGTCTATCACAGGGAGTGCCTTGCCAGAGGAACTGTACATGAAAATCCACCAGACAAGTCTGTTTTTTCCTCTTCCTGTGGGCTGTGCTTATGTGGACGCTGCCACTGTCTGCTTCTTTCTTTTGTTATGGTGCCTCCATTGCTGAAGAACCCCATCGGATCAACACTTCATGCAGCACGAACAAAATTGGCCATGTCCCCTCCCTCCACAGAGCCACCTCAAGGCAGTGACACAGCCGAATGAAAGACAGACACAACCCCCAAACCATGAAGTTCAATTATAGATGTGAACCCAGGGTGCTCTCCTACCTAAAGAGGGGCTGCTCTTGGCCACATGGCTAATGTCTGAAAGTCATCTTTAGCTCTTTTGGCAGTGTTACTTCAGAATCTTCTTTTTCCTCCTTCAGAAATTCCACCCGTGCAGGCTTCCGTCTTCAGAGGTCTGCCCTGCACAGGCACACTGCCTTTCTCTTTGGGAATTTCATTTCTGAGTATTGCTGTGCCTTTTCATGAGTGCATCAACTTAGCTTCTCCTAGTTACATTCTTATTCCTCACAAAGATTTCATGGTGGAGCAAACGAGAAGGAAAAAAGGAAAGGAGGGAGGGAGGGAGGGAAAAACAAGAAAAAGAAACAAGAGCAGAAAGCCCGTGATTTTAAAATCTTCTCTGCCATATTTCAGTAGGCAAAATGTTACTTGTTGAATTGTGTCCTCCCCCCAAACAGACATGTTGATGCCCTCACCACCTCGGTATGTGACTTCTTTCAAAATAAAGTTGTTGCAGTTATAATTAGTCAAATAAGGTCATGATGGCTGGGCCCCTAATCCAAGGGGACCAGTGTCCTTACAAGAAAACAGCCCTGTGAAGAAACAGCCACACTGGGGCGATGCCCTGTGACAAGGCGGAGGGATGGGTTCTCCGGAGACTGCAGCAGACACCGGGAGCCGCCAGGGCGGGGTTCCCCGAACATCTCAGAGAGAGCATGGCCGTGCTGTCATCTTGATTTCATACTTCTGGCCTCCGCACCACGAGGCAATAAATTTCTATTGTTCTCAGCCATCCAGTCTGCGGTGCATCATTACAGCAGCCACAGCAAACTACTGCAACACATAAGGGTATTGAATCACGTGGCGCGTTGCAGCTCAACGTGAGGCTCCGTGCGCCTCTAATCTATTCCAGGACACTGTTTTTATAGCTGACCCCGTCTCACGTTTTCCCACTTGTTTTGGAGCTCCTTGTGTCTGGCCCCACTTACTCTCTACACTTGGGAGGGCAAACATTAGCAAAGAAAATTGTTTATTTCCTGTCTACCTCAATAAATGCCTTTTAGAAAAGTTTTACACAAACACTGTGACTTTTACAAGAGCACGCTTACTTAAAAAAAATTGTGTGCAAGTGGCTGAGGCATTACTAACACAAGCATAGCTCTCTCTTCCATGAGTGTGCAGTGGGTTAAGAAACACTTGCCCCCGGCACCCCACCCCCAGGGCCCTTCTTTTCTGTGACTGATTTACTGCACTAGCCATTATCTTGAGCGTCTTGGAACCAGCCCTTGCCCCTCCCCCACACCAGACACAACACACGTAGATCAACATAACTTAAGAAACACAGCAACTCATGCAGGTTCTGGCCCCGTCACTGGTCAATAACAGTGTCGATGATGACAGGAGTCTTTGGCTTTTTAAGCCATAAACTTAGCTCAAGAATTGTGATTCATCACTCGACACAAAATACTGTGCAAACGTTGATTAGCAGGTGGTCCCATCAGGTGGATGAATTGCTTACACTTTCTCCGTAGTTAGTCACAGTTCATTTTCCCCTCAGAATTTTTAGGTACGAGCCTGGAGCTCTAACATGTTTGGGTTTTAGATTCTGGAAGGAATGCAGTGGAATTTTTTGGCACTCCCGTTGAGTGATTTATGTACTGTTCCCACAGAATAATTTGTTTTACGCATGTGTGACAGAACCGGTGCTGGTCTTCTACTTTGGAAACGTTTGTTTCCAATTTGCAATTGTTGGCCCTTCTGGGCCCTGCAACTTACATTTGAATTAAAAAAAAACAAAACTTCCTCAAGAGACAGTTACCCTACACCAGAGGGAAAAGATCTTGCGACCCTTTCTCTCCTTTTCTCCATTGGGAAAAATCCTGAAGAAGAAAAAAGGAGGAACACTGATTTTAAGATTGGCAAGGAAAATACCCAGCTAAAATAACTTGGAAATGTGTTGGAAATTTCTTTCAAGAACATGCTGTCTGGAGAAAAGATAATTAAAACAAGAATCGCCGAAGCCTCCAGAAGCAGCGAAGTCTGCTAAGGCATCTGCTCAGAGCAGCTCTTCAGTCACAGTGGATGCCCAGTGGCTCTTCCGTTTCTGAGAATGGGCAGCGCCCTGGTAAAACAGAAAAAGAGCGACAAACAAACCGCCTCCGACTTCTTCAGGTGGTAGCCAGGTGGAATACCTGTCAGAGCCAGAGTATAGGACAGTGACAGATTAGCTAAATTCCTAAAGGACAATATCAGTCACAATGGCCTAGACTTCAGGGTTGGAAGAGAGTAGAAACATTTCACTGGGTTTCAGATAGGCTGCCGACTCTATTCAATGTGTCACTCGGATCAGCAAATACAGTAACACAACATACAACCTTTCCCTGTTAGTTGGAAGCCCCGCAGGGTGAAGGCTCAAGCCCTCGTGCAATAAACAGAACACCAGTGCCAACAGAGGTCACGTTCGGCGGTATGGTTTGTCAATAGGATCCCAGGTTTGCAAAGAAGAGATGGGCCTGGCTCGTGAATATCTTTACTAATCCATGTTCTTGAAAAATAATTAAATAAAAAAATAATATCTTTACTAATCTAGGTAACAAGTGATTTTGTAGTGGTCAGTCACCATGGTTGGTGCCACAGGAGACACAAATGTACCCAGATTCACCCCTGTAATGGCAAAGGTTAATCTGGGTGCTCTCTGAGAAGGCATTGTATCGATTAGGGTCCATGAGGCAGACAGATGGTACATGAAAAAGAGCTTAAGCAAAGAGTTTTTAATGAAGAAACGGGGGTAAGGGAACCATCAAGAGATGTTGAAGTGCTAAGGGACAAGCCACAGCAAAAAACTGTCACCACCGCTAAGCCTGAAAGGACACAGGGAGGGAGGGGCATTACTAGAACCTGGAGAGGTCGAGCAGTGGAAGAGGGCACAAGCCCCTTTTCCATAGACAATGGAGCCGCTACCGGAACTGCTGTGAGGCAGGAAGGAAGTGGGGCGGAGACACCTGGCCCTCTCCCTTCCCGACATGCCGTGTTCTGCAGGTGCCACCTTCACAGAGCATGGGTGCCCCGGAGGTGCCGTCTGCAGCAGGAAGTCTCCTTAGGCACAGACCAAGACAGAGGAGAGTGGAGAACAGGCAAGAGGAGGGGAAGGAAACAGAAAGTGATTTCGCCGCAGGCACCGAAAGATGAAATAAGCCACTCCTTTGTATAAGGTTGACATCTTGTATAAGGGGTCACTTGTGTGATTTGCCATCCTTCCCCCAGCACAAGTGTTCATTCTATTAGCTGTGTAAATGTAAGGTAAATAGGTATTCCTAGCTGGGAGAGAAGAGAACAAGCAAGCTTACAGTTGCCAGAAATACATAATACTTAAAATAACCCTTAGTATGGAAATGTGTTTTCTGGAGAAGAAATGGACTAATTTACAAAATGGAATAAACGTCTCCCAAATGGGAGCTAACCAAGAAGACAGGAGGCACCTGGGATGGTGACAAAGTCTGAAAACTCCTACCAGAGAGCCCATTTCTGCACCATGAGTGGCTAATGTAGGAGGCTCTCCAGAGCTAGCCACTCAGAGCCAGCCATACTCCTGAGGAACAATGGCTGGGTGTGGGAGTGTGAATCAGAAGGAGCCAAGATCTGGGCACCTAACGCAAGTCACTGCTGGCACCTAGACCAGCAAGGATCTCCCTGCACGGTGGACAAACAGTCATCAGACGGGCACAACCTGTCTCTGACCGCTAGAGCATGTGGCAGCAGGGAACAACAGTAACTGCAGGCTCAGTCTGGTTGTTTCTGCACTGCACATGCACCACAAGCTGGAGAGAAGGCCTATTGTCCCAGCTTTACAAGGCCGGCTACTCAGGGAGACTGGGCTTTCATGGAGAAGAACACAGGCAAGTGAACAAAATTGGTATCACGTGCCAGTGGAATTTGGGAGCGAGAGAGACTGCTGTGGACTGTCACAGAAGACTCGGGGAGTCTAGGATTGGAACTGGATCCAAAAGGATGAGCACCATTCGGGGAGGCAGAGAAAGTTCTAGGAGAAAGCCACATTCCAAGTGAAGTTTCCCTAGGTAGAAATACATAAGACATGCTGGGAAGATGTGAGTAACTCATCTGTCTGGAGAAGAGTCCATGTAACATGTTTTGCTGGGAGAGGTGATGAAAGCAGTGTTTAAAGAAAAGCATTCTGGCCGTGGGGTGCCAGATGAGTTGCACTGGGGAGCAACTGGAGGTGTGGAGACAAGTTAGGAAAGTATTCTAGCTAGGAAATAGCTCAGGCATGAAGTGATAAGGGCTCTGACTAGAGTTACAACAGGGGCAAGGAAAGGACAGGACAGACTAAGAGAGATGGGTAAGGAATGACTAACAGACCTTGATGACTAATTGAAAGCCAAGGGAGGGCAAGGAGAAGAGAAACCAATCGTGAACATGAGGTTTGCAGCCTTCGTGCTATAAAGAGATGTGGCAAATTAGTTGGGGGTAGGAGGAGGCTTGTAATGTAGCAAAATAATTATGATGAATGTGTGGTTTTAGTACATTGTTTGGGGTGATGTTCATCGAAGATACTCTTCTGCAGATGGACCCCCAGGGCAAAGAACTCATTAAATCACACTACTGTCTACCATTACCCCAAACCCCAAACCCAAGAATTATCCTCAACAATTCTTTTTCCAACACTCCCCAAAATAACCAGTCTCCAAATTCTATTAAATTTACTTGCATTAACTTTCAAATCTGCACACTTGTCCCACTCCCATAGTTTAGGTCACAGTCATCTCTGACCTAGAACTTAGTAATTATTTCCCAAATGCTGTTCTTCACCTTTCAATTATGTTGCACAAAGAAGCCAGAATGTCTTTCTAAATAAGGAAATTCGATCCTGCCCTCGGCCAGTTATATACCTTCAGTGGCAATAATCTCACAGTTGGCAACTCCTTCACTGTCTGTCATCCCTCAACATTCTATGGCTCATGTTCATGCCCTAACATTTCCTCGAATGCGTCATGCTCGTTTTCACTTCCAGCCTTGCATGTGACTGCCCCTTCTGTCTGGCATATCTTCCTTCTTCACATTGTATCATTCTTGACATTGAATGTCATGATATCCCTGCTTCGGGGAACCTTGCTGACATCATAAGGCCAGTCTAGGTAAGTGTTTTGTATGTATGTCTCCTCAATTGTTATTCTTCCCTGCCACAGATTGCATCACTGGATAAAGTTCATTGCTTATTTGCTTATGTGACTCCCACTCTAGATCCACATGCCTACCTTTAAAAAAGTATGGTTTAATGAATGAGTAGGTACAACCAAACAGAAACATGGTTCTGCTGGTGTTTAAATCAGTTCGACAAGCTAGCACGGAACACCTGCTATCTGCCATGCCCTATGCCGGAGTTTGGGAGTGTAATGGTGAATGCCCTCTTGCAAACAAGAAATGCACAATCTACCATTACAGAGTGAGTGGAAAGTCAGCAACTGTGCTACGCAATGACAGTGTTCAGCAGTACTGAAGAGTCAGAAGAGGGCAATGAAAAGCCCCAGTACTCTAAACTCAGGCGGAGGTTCAATCTATTCTCCAGTTTTGTGTGGCCATGAACAAAAGGCCTCACCTTTCAAACCCCAGTCTTTCAATCCATAACGAGGACATAAATCTTATCTGAGATCTTATTATGATTAAATAACAACTCCAGGGCATCATAGAGAGGTTTGATAAATACTGTTTTATTCCCCATATATGGATTGCTATTGTTATTGTTTCATTTGTTTTAAGACTTAAGCCATCTTCAGACACATGTTAAACCATAACAACGGGCAAGGGGTGGGGACAGAGCATCATTTAATCACAGAAAGGGGTTCAGATCTTTACTGAGAGCATGGTAGGGAAAAAAGAAAAGTTTCTGGGAAGTGAAAATGACACCGTTGGGGAAAAGAGACAGGGAGACCAAGACTGCTTCTCTAGCCCACGATGGTCATGCAGCAGGGAACTGAGATCTAACTGGCATGTTTGCCGGTGGCTGACATTGGCCTACTCGCTTGAAAATCACTAGGAGTTCAAGTCTGCAGTGTAGCTAGCTACAGCTAAGACAGGTCCATTCACAGCTCTAACACATTTTCTTTCTTCAAACCTGCTTAAAAGTACCTCATCAGCAATGGGACTGACCCCATCAGCTACACACCTGCAGAGCAAAGCTGAAATTGCAGCCTTGCTTCTAGCTAAATACATACCTTCATAGTAGCTTTTTTTCTTTAATCCACCAGCTATTTTCCTGCCCTTCAATGATCCACACTTTGAGATATCTACTAAATTTCACCAAGACAGAGTTTTAATGTAGTGTTTAATGTAGTGTTGGGTTATTCCCTGTGAGTAACAGCAAAAAACTGACCATAAAATGATAAAATGGAAATAAGGGGAAAAACAGATGAAACCAAAATCATATCAAAAGCAAATGAAGACAGAAAGGAAGAAAATTGGACTTCATTTGCAGATGACACACGTACTTATATTGAAAATATCAAGAAATCTACACAACTAACTAGAATTAATGTATAAATTTAGCAAGGTTGAATGAGGTATACAAAATTAATACCCCCACATCAACTGTATTTTTATATGCTAGCAATAAACTATTGGAAATTAAATTTTAAGCAATTTTACTTGCAATAGTGTCTAAAAAACTTAGGAATATATTTAACAAAAGGCATGTGAGAATTCTTTATTGAAAACTGCAGAATATTCCTGAAGAAATTGAGGAAGAATCACATGAGTGAAGAAATAAACCATGTTTGTAGTTTTGTTGGAAGATTCTAATTTATAGATCATTGGAATTCATAGGCTCACTGTAAGTTTCAGTTGTTAAGATATCAGCTCTATCCAAATCAATCAATGGATTCAAAGCAACCCCAGCCAAAATTTCATAAAGCATTTTCACTAAAATTGACAAGCTGACTCTAAGTTTTATTGGGAAATTTGATGATTCCAGAAGAGTCAAAACAATTTTGAAGAATAACAAGATGGACCTTGATAGTGTAAGAATTTACACTATCTATAAAAATCAAGATAGTGTAAAACTGACATAAAGATAGACATAAGGAACAATGAAACAGAATAAAGTGAAGAAATAGAGCCACACAGAGACGGCTGATTAACATTCAATAAAGGTGGTAAAAATTCAGGGGACTTCCACCAAGATGGAGGCATAGGTGGAAATACTTTACCTCCTCGCACAACCAAATCTAAAAACAATAAAGTTTTAACAACAGTAAATGTAGCCAAGCCACAGAAAATCGAACAATACGGAGTCTGAAAATATCGAACCACTCAGCTAAACTGGTGAGAGGGGCGGAGCCAGCAGCAGAGCTGGTCAGGCAAAAAAGATCCCCCAACCTGGCAGCACGCAGGCAGCTGAGGGCTCGGATCCCAGGTGTGGGGTAGCTATGGGCGGGCGGACCCAGGGAAGGCGTGGGGTGGCTGGCTAACTGAGGTCGCATATTTGCATGCAGATAAACAGGTGGGGGGCAAGCGGTGAGGCGGACTGGGCAGGAGGGAGCAGAGAGGACCACCAATGCTCCCTCTCTGACCATGCCCCCACATACAGTGTCACAAACCAGCGACCTGGGTAGCCTCACCCTAGTGAACATCTAAGGCACCTCTCCTCAAATGTAACAGGCGTGAACAGATCAAAACATGGCTCAAGAACAACTTAGAGATCCAGAACCAATAAATCTAAGCGATCAAGAAATTGCCAACCTATCAGAGGCACAATTCAAAACACTGGTGATCAGGACACTCACAGAACTGGTTAATTTTAGCCACAAATTAGAGGAACATATGAAAGCTAAACTAATTGAAATGAAGGGAAATGCACAGGAAACCAGTAGTGATGAAAAAGAAACTGGGAATCAAATCAAGGGAGCGGACCAGGAGGAAGAAAAAAATGACCAAACAGAAAAATATGAAGAAACAAGAATTCAAAAAAATGAGGAGAGGCTAAGGAACCCCCAGGACATCTTTAAATGCTGCAAAATCTGAATTATAGGGGTACCAGAAGGGGAAGAGGAACAGCCACCAGTGGAAAACTTATTTGAACAAATAATAAAGGAGAATTTCCCCAAGATGGCAAAGGAAATAGACTTCCAGGAAATCCAGGAAGCTCAGAGAGTCTCAAAAAAGTTGGACCCAAGAAGAAAATACACCAAGGCACATCATAATTACATTAGCCAAGATTAAAATGAAGGAGAGAATCCTAGAAGCAGCAAGAGACAAGGGGACAGTCACCTACAAAGGACTTCCCATCAGACTGTCAGCTGATTTCTCAAAAGACACCTTACAGGCAAGAAGGGGCTAGAAAGAAGTATTCCAAGTCATGAAATCCAAAGACCTACATCCAAGATTGATCTATCCAGCAAGGCTTTCATTTAGAATGGAAGGAAAAATAAAGTGCTTCTCAGATAAGATCAAATTCAAGGAGTTCATCATCACCAAGCCCTTATTATATGAAATGTTAAAGGAACTTACCTAAGAAAAAGAAGATAAAAAAGATGAACAGTGAAAGGACAGCAAACTCACAGTTATTAACAACCACACCTAAAACAAAAGCAAATTAAGAGGACAGCTAGATCAGGAGTGAACCACAGAAATGAAGATCACATGGAGGGTTAGCAAAAGGGGAGTGGGAGGAGAAGTGGGGAGAAGGTACAGAAAATAAGTAGCATAGACCGTAGATAGAAAATAGATAGGGGGGGAGGGTAAGAATAGTAGGGGAAATATAGAATCTAAAGAACTTAAGACATGTGGTCATGAACTAAAGGGAGGGGAATGGTGGGGAAGGGGTGTGCAGGGTGGAGGGGAATGAAGGGGGGGAATAGAACAAATGTAATGGCATAGTCAATAAAATTTAAAAATATTTTTTAAAAAGAATAAAAAAAAATAAAGGTGGTAAAAATTCAATGGTACTAGAACAGTTAGATATTCATACACAAAAACAAGTTTAATTGCAACTCAAACTATATATGAAAATTAACGCAAAATGATTTTACACCTAAGTGTAAACACTAATACTATGAAATTTCTAAGTGAAAACAATGGAGAAATTCAATCAACATTTTGTTTTAAAGATTTCTTAAATAGGACATCAAATTTATGAGCTATATAAAAGAAAACATCAAGGAATCTGAATTTATCAAAAAAAAAGTATTGCTGTTTGAGAGACATAGCTAAGAAAATTAAAAGGCAACCAGAAGAATGGAGGAAATATTTACAAAGCAGATATTCAATGAAAGACTTGGATCCAGAATATGTAAAGGCTCTTACAACTCAATAGTAAAAAGACAAACAATTAAATAAAATTAGACAAAAGATTTGGACACTTAACTAATAACACATACGAATAGCACTTAAAGATGTGAATCACATTAGCCATCAGGGAAATGAAAATTAATACTACAATGAGATACTACCACATGTCCATCAGAATGACTAAAATTAAAAAGATTGGCAACACCGAATGTAGGTGAGGGTGTTGACTAACTCGAATTTTCATGTATCCCTGGTAGAAATGTAATATGGTTCAATAACTTTGAAAAAACTGCCTGGTAATTTCTTAAAAAGTTAAACATATGACCCAGACATTCTACTCCCAAGTATTTACACAAATGAAGTGAAAACATATGTCCACACGAACACTTGTACACAAATATTTATAGCAGCTTTATGTACAATAGCCCCAAATTGGAAATAATCCATAGCAGCTCTATGCACAATAACCCCAAATTGAAACAATCCAGATGTTCCCCAGCAGGTAGGTGATGGATAAACAAAAAGTGATGCATTCATACTGTAAAATATTATTTCACAATAAAAAGAGGCAAACTACTAAATACACTACAAAATCAATGAATGTCAAAATCATTATGTTGAGTGTAAGATGCCAGACGTAAGAGTATGATTCTATTTACATAAAAGTCTAAAAAATGCAACAAAAGCTGTGATTAAAAGAAAAACCCGAGCTCATTGCTGAATGGGTACAACGGTGGAGAGAGAAAAAGGGCAAGAAGAAATTTTGAAGGGTGATTAGAAATATTTCCTATCATGATTGTGACAGTAATTACACAGTGTATACACTGAGTCGTACACTTTAAGTGAGTGCAGCATGTCATACATAAATAATATCTCAATGAGGTTGATGTTAAAATAAACAAAGGAAAGCTAGCCCAGTACTGGGTCTCTGTATATAACTACTAAGCTCAGGAATTTGAACTCAAATTTTCTAAGTAACATCAATTCCCTCACCAGTCTCATAATGAGGACCCATTCCGTGTCAATTTTCCTCTCCTTGTTCTCATGCATACCCCCACATTTGACCCCGTCTGCCACTCCACTCACAAAATAAAGGCATGAAGGTCCCTTTCAACCAATGCAAAATCTCTCCTAATGCAAAGGCTCTCTGCGACAATAATAAAAACAACATGTGTATATGATGTATGCATGCCCTTTCCCCCAAAACATCCTTCACGGGGGGCAGGCTACCTAGAGAGGCAAGTGATGTAGTTTTCTGTGATAACTAAATGGCTGAAAGGGCAGGAATCATAGGACTGTAATTCTTAACCTGTGGTCATATTTAAACTATGCCTCTTTGGTGTGGACTAGTTTGTTTCCTTCAGTCTAGTGAGAATTTTCTTAAAGCTGTAGTTAGTTCATCAGGTCCAATAATTTGCTATTATTCCAAAGCCCATCACAAAAATTCTCCCTGACCCCAAGAAAGTACATCCAGCATCCAGAAAATCTTTCTTGTTATTCTTTCACTCAGTTCTATTGTTCTAA
The DNA here is from genome assembly GCF_021234435.1 of Artibeus jamaicensis. NCBI lineage: Eukaryota > Metazoa > Chordata > Mammalia > Chiroptera > Phyllostomidae > Artibeus > Artibeus jamaicensis. The sequence goes on along the minus strand of NW_026522056.1, from coordinate 12,066,987 downwards.
CCAGCTGATGACTGATACTTGTGCAGGGTCTGAGTTCTGCAGCCCTTAAGTGTCAACAGCATTTGCTGACTCAGAGAAGCATCACTGCAGTTGAAGTGGAAGCCTTGTTAACCTCTGTCTCCTGCTGCAGGCCAGCTGGTATGGCTTCTGAGCTAGGGCATTGGAATCCTGAAATTTTGTTGCATACGATCATAACATATTTAATTCCTGCCAGTTGCCCTCTGGTCAGAAAATGTAATTAGAGGGTGTGCAGATGGTCTGGCAAGGCTTCCAGAAGCAGTAGAAACCGGCAGCTGACTGCACAGCTATATGAAATTAAAAACTGTTTCAAGATATGTACCATATGCACACATACGAATCCATTAGGGAACATGGTGAGATCTTTGCATTATATGGGTATTAGATGCTATGGCAAATGACTAGGGACAATCAGAGGAATACACTGGGAAAAAAGAGAGAAACACAAACAAAATCTTAACCTAGAATAGTTGGTACCCAGAGACAGTAGGATATACTTTAAAAAACAGAGAGAAGCCCTGGCTTGTGTGGCTCAGTGGATTGAGTGCTGGCCTGTGAACCAAGGGGTTGTTGGTTCCATTCCTGGTTGGGGCATATGCCTGCATTGCAGGCCAGGTTCCCAGTAGGGGGCATGTGAGAGGCAACCACACATTGATGTTTCTATCCCTCTTTTTCTCCCTTGCTTCTCTTCTCTCTAAAAATAAATAACATTTAAAAATGATAATAGAGAAAAGAGAGATGCAAGACTTAAAACTTGAAGACTGTTCAGGGAGAATGGATGAGAATGGCAATGTTTCTTTTCTAGAATCCTTAAAATGTATTTGGTGTGTTGTTTTAAATTAGAGGCTAAGTCAGTCTCTTTATGACAAGTAAAAAGTATTATAACAGCAAGTCCAGGAGTATGCTTTTCATTTTATGAGTGTTACATATTTGTACAATATTGTACGTGCAAGGGGATTGATCACTACACCTACTATGATGTGAGGTGAGGTCAGACTAGTGGAGAAATGCCAGATCAAGTGGAATCTTTGACAAGACAATGAGATATCTGAATGCACTCATGGCCTGTGACCCAGCAGTTGGCACAGTGGGTTAAATGGCCTTCCCAAGGCCCTTTACAAAGGATCCCTCAGCATGTTTTCGTTGAGCAAATATAAGTATTTCTATAAAGGCTGTCAGGGAAACCTGTTTACCAGCTGTTTGGCTAGAAGTTCATTTTAAAAAATTCAGAGATGCAGCCTGTACTTACTTGAGACTCACTGTGTCTTTAAGAGACCAAGCCTGGGATTAAGACTGAAAATGTTTTCAACAGTTTTCTGAATATTGGGGCAATATGGTGTTCAGTTTTCATGCATATGGTTAGTATTTTTAGGGTCGGCTTTCCTCCTCATTTCATGAGCCATTAGGAAACCTTTCCTTTGGTTGCACAAGCCGAGGAGCAGAGTTTGAACCTAGTTTTTACACACGTTCAATGGTCCCCATCCCAGGTCAGAGAAGGGTTTCTCTCGTCCAAGCTTAAAGCTTAGCCTGACACTGCTAGTGGCAAGGATGGGCCGGCCTGCCTCATCTGCAATTCTAGGTGATGTCGGGGTTTCCGAGTAAAATCCACCACGCCCTGACTCCTCTGAGTTTAGAAACAAATCAGTAATAGACAAGAAAAGGAAGGGATCACTGGGCGTGGCAAACTGTCCCCGGAAGTTTCCCTTTGCCTCAGGTTAAATTCCGAAAGGCATTTCTCTAAGCGAAAGTTAATATTAAACTAGAGTTCTGAGAGCCAACTAAAAGTTGAAAATACTGTAGTCTGAAGCCACCTGTTTAGGGCAGCAAAGTCGAAATCCATATCCTAGCCTGAGATCTCCGACTTACGGCCTCTTAAAGGACCGACATCACACTTTTTCATACTCCCTGTCATTATTAGTTCTACTCAAAAACACATTTCTCACAATGTTCTTTTGCACACTGTTAAATGTGCAAAAAAATGTAGACATTTCTGGTTTTATGTGAGCAGAATTTTCAAGGGCCCTGTTATGTTTATATACTAAGTGGGTGGGGCAGGAAGAGGATGACCTGCCTGCGGGAGTCGCTCCAAAGAAGGAATGAATGGCTTAGACTTTCCTCTGATCTTCTTTCCTTGACTTCTGGCACTTGCTCTTTTCTGCAGTGACACCTATCTTATATCCATCCCAATTTATGGTTTTATTTCTGCCCCTATATCAATGTCTGACGCATAGATGATACTCAGCAAGGGGTCGTTCATCAATTATTATTGAACAAATGATTGTTGAATAAATAAGTTTTCTACCTTAAAGCAATAAATTAAACTCTCACTGCGTCCAAGTTACTGTGAATCAGAATGAGGAAAACCCACACACCTAGTAAGGGAATTTGGGGCAGTGTTTTCTGTGCTGGACTGAATTTTCACTTTCAAATTCTTTCTTCTCTTTCCAGAGGTACCTGGAGTTCATTGCCTAATTTTATTTAGAGTATTCTCTCCCATAGTCCTCCTCTGAACTCCAACCCTTCTCTCAAATAATCACACAAACTCTTATGCATACCTCTGAGCCTTTTTGAGAATTTAGCACACAGCTCAAGATTCTAAGACTATGCCATTTTGTGCCACAAATCAAATTTACTTAGGATAGGAAACTTCAATAGCTACTTGTTTCCATAGCACAAAAATCCACAGTCTTCCCCTTGTTTACTCTTGGGAAGTAATGAAGCAGTGTAGAATTAGAAAATGTTTATAAAAATGAGATTTGGATCAAATACTGCCATAACCACTAAGGACCTAAGATGTCTTTGTTTTTCGTGTTCTACCATATCACCCAAAAAAGGAAGGGAAGTCAGAACACTCTTCTGGAGAATAATTAATGTTTGATTGCTATGCTTGGAATGTGTAATGGAGTGGATACCAGAGAATGGGCCTATCCTTGTCAGTGGGCAGGAGAAATGCACAAATCTTTCTCAAGAACACATCTCTGATGGATATCCTGCTAACGATCACGAGGGCTGCTTTGGGTTTAAAGCCTGCTCTGAAATTCAACCCTGAACAGAAATTCTATTTTAATAGACAGGCAAAGATTCAAACTGAGAAAAAAAACTACCTTATCAAGCACGTATTCTTAAAATCTCTGCATATCTTCCTCTGCAGGAGCAGTCTTTGGCAATAATTCTCATTCTGACTCTGATGTTTGTTAGATTATAGGATCTTGGATAAATCAATAGCCTATAAAAAACTCAAAAAGTTGCTTTCAAGATTACATAAATTAAAGATGTCAGACATCTAGCATTGTGTCTGAACTAGCAAAGCTATTTGTTAAATGCTAGTTTTCTTTCTCTTCTCTCTTCTCCATATGTAGCATTTTAAACATATTTTGTACACCACTTGAAATTTTATATAAGCTTTGGGAAATACAGTTTAATATTTGTGCCTTAGGAGCACTGTGAAAGAATTTACCCCAGTTACATGCCCCATTTACATGTGAGTGAAAACATGTACATCATATGAAAATGAGGGCCAAAGCTCTTCTGTGGGTCTTGGAGCTGGTTAAGATTGCTCTACACAGAAACCTGTTGCTCTGCCTCTCCTGATCGAAAGGACGACCGGAGGTTAAAACAAGTGGGCAGAGCTCTTTAAGAATCTTGAGCAGTCATGGGTACCAAAAGAAAATTAGTGTCTGTATTACTTTCCTTTTAATAGTGTACTTAAGAATGAAAGTACGTCTGGATGGATTTCAACAGAAAAAAAAAAATCATTTTTGAAATGAGGATTCTGTTAGCTCTTCTGAGATTTTTGTGCATGCACTCAATGATATTTTGTGCCAAATAGTTGGCATGAAAAACTAAGGTGAATCATGAAAAAAAGAAACAAACTTCTTCATATTTTTTTTCTGGCCTGTGTACTTTTCAGGTTCTAAGCATTCTCTCTAAAGGTCTGTGTTTAAAGGGCTATGTTGAGATCAACACAGATGTCTCATTGGTTTCATGCAGGGTTTAATACATAAAGGCCTTCAAAGAAAATGCCTCCAAAAGATGTGAAGTTTCCCCTTTCCTTCAAACTGGTCTGCTACCCATGCATTGATGCCACTTAAAGAGAATGGATTATCCTAGATGTGATGGTTAGGGATGACACTCAGTTGCCTCTATAATATTGATTTCACGTCCTTTATTATTTACAGAACCTGCCTTTCATCAGGAAAAGTGAAAACACATGAAATTTGCATTCTAGCCTCCCTTTGGGGGGAATACATGGACATGTGACCCACTTCTGGCCAGTGATTATGAAGAAAAAGTGTTCTGGGGGTAGAAATTTCAAAGAAAAAATGGTCCCTCCAGTTAAAGAGACATGTACATTACAAAACTGCTATCTAAATATTTTTATATGAAGACATGATACATGGAGATGCATGAGTGATTTCACAACTATAGGGACAAACCTGAAGGTGAAAGTCAACACACTGAAGATGTCCCCACAGAAAGATACTGAAAACACCTGGGTCCTTGATGACTTCCTCTTAACTCCAGACTACTTGTTAAGTAAATTCATGAACTTATCATTTGAGCTATTGTAATTGAGGTATACTTTACTTACAGCCAAAAGCATTCCATTTGCTATAATAGTTCTTGTCAGAGGCTGAAAAGTACTGCAATCAAGGCTAATAACACTTGAAAAAAGAGTAAGAGACTCCCCATGTGGTATGACTAAAAATCTCTTGAAATGCATACTCCCTACCACTTCACATTCTCTATCTAAAATTCCCAGCAGTACGAGCTTGATGATACACATCCATCTCATAAACAGACTTTGACTTTCTATTATGTGTAGGGTTTTCAGATAAATATTTGGGGCATATTAATACTTAAAATGTAATGGGGTGGGGATTGTCTTTGGAAGCCACTGTTGGACAACACAGGGGAGAGTAACGGGGGCAAAATAGGGATAACTGTAACTAAACAACAATAAAAAAATGTATTCATCATTTATCTGAAATCCAAATTTAACTGCAAGTCCTGTTTTTATTTTCTAAATCTGGCAGCCGTACCATGTACTGTAGTAGGCTCTGGGGATAATTCAAGGAACTCATCTCCTTCAAAGCCTCTACATGATTCTCATGTCCAGACTGGGTGGAAACCCACTTCCTTAGAAACTCTCTGTTTCAACCCCATGTTATAGACAAAGAAACTGACCCCAAAGAGATCCTCTGATTTGCCCAAATGCACACAGCTGCTTTAAACCAAAGTTGATATTGGATCCTGTATTTCCGAATTCTTTCTAGAATACATCTTCCCAGTTGCCTCTTCACTCCTGCTCCTGAAGGCTCTTAGTTTTAGGATCAAATGGGGGACTGATTTTGTTTGACTTTGTTTGACTTTGATTTTGCTTGTAATATAAATGGTCTAATTTCCTTTGATGAGAAAAGCAATCATATTTTAGTCACTTTCTTACATAGGGGAGTATTTTGAATAAGAATAGAAAGGCAGCATTGTGGGAAAAGAAAATCTTTTCCAAATGTATAGAAATACTTTCTTGAAAAGAAAAATTTTCACAAATAGTCTTTCATATAGATAATATTCTTTTATATAATTCTTTTATACAATTACATGTGTAATTATATATGTCAGATATTGATGTCTACACTTATTACATATAGCTCGTATAGGTGATACATAGCTCACAGCTACACCATGACTTGCTATAATTTACATGTATCAATGAGGAAGACCTTCCTTTATTTCCCTTCTGGTAGACTTTACTAATATTTTAATCAGCCAAGTCCAAGCCTCTGTAAATAAAAAGCTTTGCTTGAAGTATATAAACAGTGATCATGGTGACTTGCCCAGGGAGAAGTCACTAGTCCATCTGGAAACAGGCTGCACAGAAGCACTGAATGTAAAGCTCTCTGAACAGGCTGCTATCCGCCACATTTCCAACTTACAGATCATCAGGACAGAGGCTCACAGTCTTGCCTAGAGACTTTTCTTTTTTACCTGATCCAGGTCTCTCATATTGCAGTGTTAGTTCAAATAGTGGGATCTTGTTACTGCAGAAGACAGAGACTGAATTAAGTCAACTCTCCATAGACCTTAATCTAGCATGGGTTGGTTACATTTGTCTTTTTTTTCCTGTTTCATAAAAGGAAAAACCAATTATCCTAAGTGAAGATAATAAGGCAAATTTCCCTTTAATTTAAAAAAATCCCCAAATATATTAGTAGAGCATTTTAGATTTTATTTAAAAAAAGAAAGGAAGAAAGCATGAAATTCCAGAATAAACAGCATAAATTCAGGTGTTGGAATTCCTTATAATAAAATGTGACCGAAAACCTCAGTTCCTTAGATCTCGGCACTGTCAACCAGTATGTCTGATTAGGAGGCACTAAGTCTTAACGGTCCACCAAGTTGACTATCAAAGTTGCTGCATTTTTTTCATGAAATGTCCAATTTGGGAGAAAAGCACATATTGTCATATAACAAACAACCATTCTCTATTTCAAGCTTCCTTACCACAGACAGGCAAAGTCTGAGAAAACCAAAAGAAATTCCTATTTGAAAAACAAGATTGAGCACTGCAGCATCAACCTTCCTATTAATTCAGCTTTTCAAGTGATTCGCTCCTGCTCTGGCTCCAAGCTGCCTGCATCTCAGCTATTTCTAAATTCTAATCTATTCTCAAAAGACAAGACTGACTACTTCTGAGAAGAGTCAATATTTATTCTATTGAAAGCATTCTGTTATAATCGTTTGTTTTTTAAATGAATGACATTACCTTCTAGTCTCACCTGTGTAGATGAAAATATTATCCTATGTTACCCATTCTTGTAATTGAAATGTTAAAAGTACACCCTTAGACTTCTACCTACAGGATGGTGGATTCGGTCTCACCTGCCTGGACATGTTGCTGAATTGAGGTCACAGTTATGCAAATGACATTCCAAACATTTTTCTCCCACTGAATTAAAAGGGGCAGTTGAAACTTCTCTCTCTCCCATTGGTTAGAAGATTCTGACCCGGGCACCTAAAGAGCTCTCCAGTTCTAGCAGGAAGCTTTTACTTCTCACATGACTTCTGTGAGGACACGAATCCTCTCTCCCACCTCCCTGAACGATTGCCCCTTAGTCAGCATGACTCAACACTTAGAAGCCAGGCAACCTGACTAAGAATGTTCTACTTGAACTCAGATGGGTTTCAGAAGCGTGGCATGTCTTAAATATTGACCATTTACTGATTAACTAAGAAGACAGAGCTCCCCCGAAATGCAACATAAAATGTAAAGCTAAAATTTTGAAACAGGAAAACTATATAGAGGAATATATTTTTTTAAGATGCCTAACATCTATAAACTTTTCCATCTTTTCTTGGCTTTGATTAATGGCATTAGTACACACTATGACTACGGGGTATCTTCTTTATTCTCAAGACTCTCTGTCTATTGGAAATCAGTCTTTTCCTTAGCAGGCATATCTATCTATAAAAATGATTTAAAAGTGACTGCTGATGAAAGGATTACCATTTTGTCATTGTGAAGAGTTTCCTTTGATAACTTTTAGGGTACAGGTGGCAAACACAAGACCCTCTGGCCAAATTTGGCCCTCTACCTTGTTTTATCTGGCCCGGCACCTTGTTTCTACCTGGTGGCAGTGCCAAGCTCCTTGTTCCTAGTTAAGGAATAGTTACATTTATACAGTCCTAAAATTACATTTGGCCCTTTGAAGGTAACCAACCTCGAGGCTGATGTGGCCCCCAGTGAAAATGGGTTCAACACCCCTGTTTTAAAGAAAGGCTTCAAGCACATGATAATAAAGACATCAAAGTATGACTGAGGACCAGACATACCTGTTATGCTTATAGCTGATGACATAAGTATGTTTACTGGAGACAGTATCTCCACCCATGATTCCAAATTGCACCAATAAACCATTCTATTTTATTCTATTTTACTCTGAACCATTGAGTTCCCCATTTGGGAGTGTTCTTTCTTTCTCAAGAAGTTAAAGAGATGTAAAAGTGTTTCCTTCTTAAATTTACTGTAAGAGTAAGTAAAAGTATACTGGAAGAGGTGAGGATGTGTGGAGGGAATACATGGGATTAAAGGAAAGAGAACAGAATAAAACAGAAAAACCAGTGTTGGTTCAGGATGTCCCCATCAAAAAAGTCCTGGCTCTAACTTTTGTTATTTTTTTTGTCATAAGAAATAATAAGAATTAAACCAAGAATTAATAATCATGATACTATTTGTTGTTATCACTACCTAAATTCCATTCCTCCAAGTGTTCACTTCCCAACAGCAACCCAAAGGAGATGACAGAGTAAGGAGCCCTCCAAGTTCAACCTAAAATTGCTTCCGCATTGTCATCCCACCCCGTTTCCTGTCCAAGCTGTTTTCAAGCCTGTCATTGATATACTTATCTAAGCTCCTTTGGAATCCATTTATCTCACAAAGAGGTAAAGCAATTCAATCGAGAACAAAAACATGTTCAGTTCTTCTTGATAAAATTTCTCACTGGCCTTTTGTTGCTGTGAGCGAATATCCCATCCGCGCTGCAGCTCAATTATCTTTCTCACAGAGGCGATGACTCTCACATGGACTAAATAGTTTCATGTTATCGCTACCTTCAGTTTATAGTCCAGCAAAAGAGATAAACAGCTTTCTCAAAGAAAGCACTACTATCAGTAATTTTCATGTACGAATATCTTTAACTAATTAGTATTTAGCTGGTGAATAAATACCTAATTCCAACAATTCTGATAGGCTCATAATGCCATCTAGTGGACAATCTTCAAAATATTGTCGCGTGGGCCATTTTCTTTCTGCCCATCAAAATAGTTATTCTTAAAAAATACTACTAACCAGGAATTATTGGTTGCTAGCACAGAACCCTCAGACAAAGCCATGACAGTAGGTCTACTATTGGTGAAGGCTTAGGAAAAATTAACTTACCATCCGTGTGCCTTGGGGTCCTCATTTGTTCAATGGATACAGCTAATGCCACTGGAGCTGGGGGGCGGGGAAGGAGAATTGCACTAAGTAGTAATTCAATGCACTCAGTTTATCTCATTAACAGTACACTAGGCAGCTCATGTTTACTACTGGAAGATATAAGACTATTCTTTCAGTTTTCTTGAATACCATAAGTAATAAATAATACATATATAACTTCATTTGACTACATAAGAATTTTATGATATCATCTAATTCTAACAGCTACTTTGTGAATCAGGTAGGATGTACTCATCTTACACTTGAGGGAATTAAAATCAATGAAAACTAAGTGGCATGAGTGGAGTCAGAATACCTTAAAAAAACTCACACTCAGTTATAGGTTTTCAAAATTTTAATAATTCTTTCAGTAAGCTAACAATATATTAAGAATGATACTTTGTGACAAAAGAGACTTCTCAGAAATGCATATAATTGAATATGTTTCTCTATTAATGAGATTCACTACTGTAGCAGATATCAAAGGAAAAATATATGGTTTATCTCAACAGATGACTAAAAAGCATATGATAAAATTCAACTCCCATTCTCAATAATAATAGAAGTCTCAGTAGGTAGTGAAAGAATGCTTCCATAGCTTCATAAAGATAAGAATCTTATTAAAATGCTCACATATAATGGTAAAACATTAAAATTTTTCTAATTACATTTAGTAGTAAAGCTAGTTTTTCTATTATCACTATTAATTGTTCAATTTACTTGAAGTCTGAGATGATGCAATATGACAAGATAAAGATCTAACAGACTGATTGTTCACCAAAAAACTCAAAATCTTAACAAATAAAATCAGAGCTGATAAAATAGATATAAAACAGTACCAAAACACAAAATAAATAAAGAGAAAGCAATAACTTGCCTACACAATTAAGTTATTAGGCAATAGTTTTTAAATATTAAGTTATAAAAGTTCTCTATATTGCAAAGATTAATTCCCCATCAGATCTATGGTTTGCTAATATTCTGTTCCATTCCATAGATTGTTTTCTTTACACTGCAGAAGCTTTTTCATTTGATGTGGTCACACTTGTTTATTTTGTTTTTGTTACCTGTTCTTTTATGTCATATCTATCATATCCATGAAGTTATTTCCAAAATAATGTCATGAAACTTCCCCTCTGTTTTACTCTAGGAGTTTTAGTTTCAGGTTTTATGTCTAAGTCCTTTTAGTTGACTTTTATGTAGGGGGTAAAATTAGGGTCCAATTTTATTCTTGTGCATGTTTTGATTCAGTTTCTTAATGGTATTTGTTGAAGAGACTATCTTGTCCCCATTGTGTTCTTATTGAAGACCAATTGACTCTATATGCATGATTTCTGGGTTCTCTATTCTGTTCCACTGGTCTATATGGGTGTGTTTATGGCAGTATCATACTGTTTTGATTAGTGAAGATTTATGATATACTTTAAAACCAGGATGTATCAGACCCCAGCTCTATTCTTCTTTTAAGACTGATTTGGCTATTTCCCGGACTTTTGTGGTTCCATATAAATTTTATAACTATTTTTTTCTGTTTCTGTCAAAAATGCCATTGAGATTTCGACAATTGTATTGAATCTGTATATTACTTTGGGAAATCTGTATACCTTAGCAATATTAAGGTATACATGAGGTCCCTGAACATGAGGTATCTTTCCGTTTGTTTGTGTCTTAATTTCCTTATTCAAAGTTTTACAGTTTTCAGCACACAAGTCTTTCACTTCCTGAGTTGTTTGTTCCTTCATATTTTTTTCCTTTTGGAGCTATTGTAAATGAGATAGTTTCCCTAATTTCCTTTTCAGATAATGTGTTGTTAGTAAGTAGACACACAAATGATTTTTTTTTGTTTTGAATTGTATCCTTAACTTTACTGAGTTTATTTATTACTTCTTACAGTGTTTTAAATAAAGTCTTTAGTGTTTTTTTATATATAAGATATAGCAACATTACTTTTTCTTTTCTGATTTTGATACCTGTTCCTTCTTTTTTCTAATTGCTTTGGTTAGGATGACTTCCAGTAGTATGTTGAATAGAAATGATAAGAGTGGAAATCCTTCCCTTCTTCCTGATCTGATAAGAAGAGCTTTCTGTTTTGCCCTGTGGAATATAATATTTGCTGTAGGTGTTTTATTATGGTCTTTATTATACTGCAGTAATTTCTTTCTATTTCTGGTTTGTTGAATATTTTTATAATGAAAGGGTGTTGAATTTTGTCAAAGACATTTCTTCTTCTATTGAAAAATAGTGTAATTTTAAACCTTTATTTTCTTAATGTGGTATATCATATTAATTGACTTTCATAGGTTGAATCATCCTTGCATCCCAAGGATAAATCCACTTGGTCATGGTGTATGATCCTTTAATATGCTATTGGATTTGGTTGGTTCACATTTTTTTCTTGAGGATTTTTGCATCTGTATTCATCAGAGATATTGGCCTGCAGGTTTCTTCTCTTGTAATATCTTTGTCTGGCTTTGGTATCAGGGTAACACTAGCCTTATAACTTGAGTTTGGAAATGTTTCGCTTTTACATTTACTTTTAAGGTAATGATTAATTAGAAAGGGTATACAACTGCCAGTTTGTTAGTTGTTTCCTGTTAGCCTTGTAGTTATTTTGTCTCTCTTTTGTTTTCTCCCTTTCTTTGTATTTTATCAATTTTTGGTATTTATATAATTTGATTCTTTTTTCTTTTGATTAAATTTTATAAATGTATTGTACTCTGTGTATTAGTGCCCACCAGCATCGGGCAATCCATTGGATGAAAGGAGAACAGAGAAACCCATGTCTCTCATAAACGAAATTCGCATGTACTGAAAAGTGAGCCATGGAGAAAATGTTGTACTGGCCTCTGGCCTTCATGGACACATTTAATCATGTTATTAAGAGATATTTTTAAATGATCTATGTCTCTATTCCTCCTTCATCCCTTTCTCGTGGCTCTGCAGTACAGCTAAGTGGATACACATAATTTACTGCTAAACCTAATTCACAACTTTAAATACAAAAAGAAAGGCAAAACAGAACATTGAAATGCTAAAAGTTATAGATTCCTATCTAAAATATGAGACTCCAATTAATTTTTGTGTTTGCCACTAGCCACATCAAATTATATACTAGATTGGTGGTAGAGTGAGGAGGGCTTAATGCATCCTTTTTCCCCTGCTGTTGGCGATACAGCCCTGAAAATCTTTTAAGAGACTTCAGGAGCAAAACACACATCATTCTATGACAAATGTTCCATTCTGTGTTTAAGGCATTTCCCACATAGATGCCCAGAAAACGTCCCCTCTTAATGTTTGCTTTCTTTGAAGTTCTCTTTAAGGTTTTCACTTTATTTGCAGTTGAAAGCTTTAGTGATTTCTGGAGGATTTCAGCTGGAGTCATTTCTGTGGAAATAAAAATGTCCTGTAGGAGATCTTCTCTTTCTTTGCCTGTTTTCATAATTCCTAGCATCCTTCCTGTTTTCAGACAAGAAGGCAGCAATTCAAAGAAGTCAATTGACTTGTTCAAGGTCACAGACCCAAATCAGTAGCACAGTTGTGACTAAAAGGCAGGAGTCTGGATATTTAAAGAAAAGAAGTTTGCCATCCTCTTGTTACGGCGCTTCAGTGGCACCCCAGTTCCAGGAGGGTAAGTGACGGACTGGGATGGGCACAACTATTTTAACATGTCCGGGCCTCAGTTTCCTCATATATAAAGAGGAAATAACATGGATTGCATCACTGGTTTTCAAACTGTGGTAGTATCTCAACAACCTTCACTGGGAATGAGAGAACAAGGAGTTCTAGGCTCCTTACTCCCAATTCAACCTCAGGGTTTCTACTTTTAACTGTGGTATGTAGAATTCCTGAAGAGATTTTTATTAAATAATGAATTTCCTATAGGCACACACACAAAATGAGTTTTTGTGCATGTACAGCATGGGGCAAAAATAGGTTTACAGTTGTTCATATGGAAAATAATACAATAATTAATGAATAAAAACCCACAAATAAACTCTGTGTTTTATATACTCACAACTGTACATTTACTTTTCCTCCACCATGTATGTATGATATGATACAGGCATATATATGTATATATACTCGACCATTTACGAGACCTTTTCTGTTCACTTTCAACCCTTTTTGGATAAGATGGCTGTAAGTAGAACATGCAATTGAAATGATTTACTCCCCTTGAGTTCAACTCTGTTGTGATGAAGGAGCATGGTCTATAGGTGTCTTCTTCAACAATCCAACAATCCAACAATCCAACTCGACAATCCAACAATAATTCTGCAGGGTTTTCAGTTTATCTCTTAGGTTGTTTTCTTCTTTTTCTCTTTGCCAGTATTTATCTGGGTTAAAATAAATCACTCGTTTCTCTACTAGACTGTATTCAATTTTAATCTTTGAGACCAACAAGTGTCTCTGTGTATTAAATAAGAAGTTAATCTTCTTAACAAAAGCTTATTCTTCTTTCTATATTTAATTTAGTCCATGACAAATTAAAGCGGGCATCTCTTCCTCTACTGAAATTGTTTTTATCTAATACATAGATTATTTGTAGACCTGTGTCTGGAATCTTCTTGTTCTCTAATGATGTGTATAGTATATCCAGACAATTCACATTAATATAAACAACATGGATGAGTCACTATTCCATCCATTTATTTGTTATTTTGTATTGACTATTTAAATCAATACAGTTTCTTCTAATAGCTGTCAGAAGCAATGTTTTAGATCTTGGGGGAAATCAATGGTTAATATTAGTATGAATATAATCTGTAAATCATGCATACATTTTTTTTAGAAAAAGAGTCACCAAAATATTCTTTGCAAAGATTTAAAAGACAAATACTTTGTTTAGGGTATTCATATTACTAAAAACATCATCATTCTCACAAAACATACCACAGGACAGTGACTGGGACATGATGTAATATCATCAATAATTAAAACTAAAGCACTCTTGCTGAGATACAAAGTTAACTTAGAGACGCCTAGAATCATAGATTTCATATATAGAAATGAACTTAGGTTTCATAGAACCAACCCCATTATTATAGCTGATTTTGCCGTTGAAGACACAAGGACCAGGTAGGCAACTTTCAAGGTTATCCAGAAATTTACTGGTAGATTTGGAGCGAGAAATCAGGAATATGTTTTTGCTCAAAAGGACTCATGAAAGTGAATTAAAATAACTAGGGCTTTGTGTTACTTAATAGCTGTGGGAGAAACAACATGGTACTTAATCTCTGTGAGCTTTACTTTCAAACCAGAATAAAGGACATAATTATCACCACCTCCCAGCGACATGAGGATCATTTAAAGTGACTGTGTGAAAGCACCCCACATATACGGCAGTGTTACTAGTGAAACACTAATGTGTATTTGGGACTCTAAAATGGAGCTATTGTTAATGAGCTCTGCAAGAAACCAGAATGTTATGGTGCCCCTGTCTGGGAGCACTTTACTTCTCACGAAGATTAAAAATGACTGATAACAGATATCCCCTTGGTTCCTCAGATTGCCTTTAAAACAGGAAATTGGTTCTTGCAAATCAATACTTACTCTAGCTCTAACTATAACTTTACCAGCTGTTTCATCTATCCTAAATAGAACTAGCTATACTACTGAAATCTGAGCATATTCTTTGTGACTGACAGTTTTTTTTCCTAAAGCTATAACTGAGCCTGTTGGATAAAGGTTAATTGCTAGCTGTGGAGTGCTAATGATACCATATTGATGAAATTACGGCATCACTGATAGAGAAAAGGCTCCTGAAGCACTGGAAGCTGCAGGGAAGCTTTAAATAATAGTTATTGATTTGTTTCTCTGAAGGCCACTAAGTAATACAAACACTCAAAAGAATAAAAATTATCCACAGAGTAACCATGCTTTTATAAATTCATTTCTTTGCTTCCAGTTTTCTACCTGCCAATAAACAATTATAATTTTAATAATTATATGTCTCAAAATAAGTAGTTTATACCTTAGAGAAAGAAAGGCTACAATTTATTTTATTTCCTCTTACTGAGTTTCCTCTCCTCTAAAAAATGCATATTATGAAGCATAATAATCAGGCAACAGTTCCTAAACATCATGTCTTTAAGAGCAGGAGATTGAAAGTATTTAAAAGCAGTTAACTTTAGAAAATGCCTTGCAATCCTTAATCACCAAGTGAGGCTTCACTCTCACTCAAACTTGTCATTAGACTTTATTTCCATGGTCTGTCCCACCTGCTAGTAAGTAGATTGAACCCTACTTGGCTGTCAGTCAGTGCTTCCCTCCAGTATCATTTCCATCACTTTTAGCATATAGTAACTGTGCACTTCTGTTGGATTTTACATGTGTATTATCATATCCACTCTAGGAGCTTGGCAGTATTGTCTCCATGTGATGGTTGAGAAAACTGGAAATTAGGGAGGTTAATAAGCTCTCTGAAGCTCACAGAGTTGGTGATGTCAGAGCTAGAACTGGACTTCTGGATCCACGCAGGCTACCCAGGACTGCTGTACGGAAAAATTTCTCCTTTTTACTTGCTTAGCTCCTTCCCTGGGACTTCAGATTTTTCTGAGACATTCATTTTTCCATGAAAGTTGTTTGTTCCAACACAGAGATCCCTATCAAGGTCTCTGGTTTCAGTACATGTTTTAATCTACCCAATGATTTCAGTATAAACTTACATCGTATATTACCTAAGATTGCTCACACCAGGAAATACACTAAAGAATAATGGAGAAAAAAAGCAACATTATATAGGATGAAAGAGAAAGAAATAATTAGTTACAACTTAAGGGACTCAAGGCAGTCTTCACAAAGGAGGTGAAGTTTAAGCTTTGTAGACTATATATTCTCCAAATCTACTGTATAAGTCTAACTCCCAAACTCCAGAATTGGAAGATATTAGTAAGTATCATTCTATTAATAAAAGGTTTTTAAAAAACACAAAGTTATGTAAATATTTCAAATAAATGAACCAAAAAAGAGAGTCTGCAATAGATTAATTAAAAGTTCATTGTAAAAAGGAGCCAAGTTCATCCATTTACTTCAGATGTGAGACTTCAATGGTTCAGGAAATCAGAGATGTGGTCTGTGGCAATGATTGCATCAGAAAGAAAAGAAAATAGAAGTCCTCAAGTATAAGGCATTTCAGAACATAAAACTTTGCCACAATGAAATTGAAAAGCAGATAATTAAGTCTATACACAGAACTGCGACAGACGCACCATGTGATGGATTCTTCGGTGAATGTTTATGAGTTCTCCCCCAGCTGTTCTCAGTTGATTGTAGCACTAGTGAGAAAAAAATAATTGCTGCAAGAATGAAAACACAGAACTCACAAGCTCTATGGGACCTTACTTTTAATCTAGTTTCATGCTGTTCAAAGGACGTGTGACAAAGGACACAAAGTGATGGTCCAAGATGCCCCAGCACTTACCTGGTTGGGTTAAGAATGCAACTAATCTTTTGGGTTCTAAGTCACGGCCCTTCCAGCCCCACTTCTTTTTTCTCCATCACCTGGTCCTTTCGTTGTTCAGGGGAGGTAGCTGAAACCATGTCGCTGCCTTCTTCCCCAATGAGTCATCTAAGCAAAGCTAGTAGGAACTGGTGGAGGAATATAACTATTTTCACCACAAGTCAACTTGATCTAAATTTATATTGCTGCATTACAGTCAATTCTTCACCCCCCCCCCAAAACACACATCTCTCAAAGTGACCTATGTCTGTGGATACCCAGAGACTTTTCTAGTAAATTTCCACAAAAGTAGTTTCTGAAACCAAAGAAATGACTCGATTTTGGCTGTGGGGAGACATGCATCCTTTTCTCACCAGGGTGTCTGGCCCTCTAGGGGCTGTTTCTAAATCCCCTTTTCCACTGTCTGTGGTGCCAGTTATTATGACTCGTTTGCTCCTACTCCTGTCACATCTCAGGTTCTTCAGAATAAAATTACAAGGGGTGCAATCAGAGATTTGAGACTCACTTTCTCCCCTTAGCAATGCAGAAGCCCATATAAATACTCCAGTGTTTTTTACTGAATTTATAGGTTGAAACTCTCCCATTGAATTTTATATTGCCCTCCACCTAAAGAAACATCTCAGTAGTTAAGACTTATTGATTCCAAAGACTATGTACTGGCCCAGTTGAGTACTTCCAGGCACCTTGGATCCCGACTGTGCTTCCTTTTTTCTAAAGCAACATTTCTTAGGAATGACCCCTGAGAAGGGCTGAGGCACTTGTCAGAAAAGCAAATTTCAGTACCTTACCCAGGTCTACCAAACCAAACTGCATTTCTTCCCAGTTCCTCGGGGGACACTAATGTGCCCTAAATTTTGAGACCCTCTTCTTCAAAGACAGCCAAGCGGAGAATTAGGGCAGATTCTATTGGTAATGGGCTGCTGGAAAACCTTGCTACCCCATGTATGATCCATGGACTAGCCTATGTATGATCCATGGACTAGGTGCAGCATTTTTGCTACCCTATGTATGATCCATGGACTAGGTGCAGCATCCCCTGGCAGCTTGTTAGAAATGCAGAATCTCCACTCCCCGCCCAAACCTACTGAATTAGAATCTGCATTTTAACAAGCTCCCTAGGTAATTCTCTACTCGATAGAAATGCAGAAGAACTCCTCTAAAAGATTTGTGCCTGAAAAGTTAGGTAATGGAAGACAAATGCATTTCTCTTGCTGAATCACTTAGATAAATGCCACCAACTTCCCTTGCCTTTTACAAAATAGTTAGAGCTTTAGGCAAAAGCTTTGTTTGATAAGAGGATTTCAAGAGATGCCAGGTTCCTTAGGGCTGCCTGGGGGGCTTCTGTTTGAAAGCAAGTTCTCAGAGCTCCAGCGACAAAGTCTCCAGTCATTGCAGACAGCTGCTCAAAAAAAGGCCGTTTGCCTGTGGGCAGGCCAAGCAACCCCTCCTTACCTGAAATTCTTGAATGTAGTTGAAGGTTGTCTAGGTAAAGCTCTACTCTATGTTTACTTTCCTATTGAATTCTATGAAAATCCTGAGTTAGTTATGAGTGTTCCTTCCAATTAGAAGATTCTTAAACGGGTCTACACTAGTCCACAGGGTTGGCAACATAGCTTGTGTACAAGCTTGACCCTCCTCCTAAGTTGCAATTTCACTTTATTCTCCAGTGAAGTCAGTCATTAATAATCTACTTTCTATGGCATAATACAAATAACTGGGCTTCAGGTAAGAAATCCTTTCTTAGCTATTGGTTTTATTGTGAGGCATTAAGCAAATCAATTAACTTCTATAGGTCTCTGTTTCCTTACTTATAAAATGGGGGTGGTAGCACCCCACACAAAGAGTTTGGCATTAGAGTTTTATTTTATGTTCTTTTTTTTAGGATAAAGAAAAATTCTTTTGGAAAGTACATTTCAAAGCTGTAAGGTATTTCACAAAGGCAATCTTTTATGCCAACTTGATAAGCTTCAAGTCTTAGCTCAGAAATTTCTCTATTCCTTATCAAATGCTCCTGGACTTTCTGCTTTTCTTCCTGTGATCTACTGTTGTAGATCTAACACTAATACCTGTGGTGCCCTTCCTGACACCACCCTTGCACACTCAATTTGCCCCCTTTTATCCTTCATCCTCCAACTGGGCTACTGTAACACAACACCACTCGTGCCAGTACAGCCACTGAGAGCGCATTTTGCAAATGAGATCCTTTGGGACACTAAATCAGATATTTCCCTGAAGTCTAGACACATTCCAGGGAGCCTACTCTACTCATTATTTATGCCATTTAGTTAGCCAATGTCTCTAGCATGAGAGCTTGCTTTCCCACCCCATTACATGTGATAGAGTGACAAGTCAGGGAAATTCCTGACGCTGACATAGGGCTTTACATTTTGTACTGGACCGTCACAGCCAAGATTTCATTTTGACTTTTATTTTTAAAAATCCATGAAATCCACAGGGTGGGGATACTTGAGCCCATTATGTAAACCTCGAAACAACTTGTCCCAAAGTCATCAGCTAATAAATGGCAGATATGGGTCAAATTGTCAAGCTCTCACTATGGTCCTTGAATGTCTTCCAGTGTAAATGAGGGCCAGGGTGAATTGCAGAGCAGAATGTGAAGGTAAATAGGAACCCCCACTCCTCAGTCTCAGCTGTTTCCAAGTGTATGCATATACAAACACGCATATTCTCTCTCCCTCTTTTTCATTCTCTTTCTCTCAGCTCTCAGGATGCTATTTTTATATTTCCATTTTTGTACTCATCACGTTTTATGATCTCTTTTTATATATCTTACCTTTCTTGGTTTCTGAACTTCTGGAAGGAGGGGAATAAAGCTGCTTTATAGTTGGAGCTCCTGATTCTAACAAGATACCTGGCCCTTGGCTTCACACAGTACGTGTCTGTTGGATGAGTTTCAAGGGTTCACGTGTATGCACTGAAAACAAAACAGAACAAAACAAAGACACTGTGTTTCATATTTGCGGTGATCTGATACAGAAGGCTCAAATTAGAGAAATCCATCTACACCCATCACAGTCTACCATAAAGTCAAACTAGTAGCTTTAACATCAAACACCACCCCAGTCATTCGGAAGGACATCTGCTTATGTAGACGTTATATTACAGAGGCTAAGTACACAGATGAACCCAGAACACCTGATTGGAACCCTGGCTGTACTAGCTGTGTGTCCTTGAGTAACTTACTTTTTCTCTCTCTGCCTCAGTTTTCTTATGTATAAAATGAGGAAAAATGATATTACTTTTTTCTTGGGATTGGAAGAATAAATGATTTTGTATTTATAGAGCAATTAAGCATGCTAATAAGTGTTCATTAGTATCATTAGAGCCTCCACTTCCCATTGCATTTTGGCACTCAGGCCAACAACTTCCACACTGGTCCATTTTTAATGTTAATATTATGTCGAATAACAGCAGATTTTATCTCTTTCTTATCCCAATGTCATCAAATGATGCCAAGTTATCAGATAATTTCACTTACCTACCCAAACAATATACAACTGTTTTTATTTACTACCTACTATTTCCCTGGCACTATTCTGAGCTCTAGAATTTCACTGTCAAAGGGAGTGTGTGAGTATATAAATTTATATTTAAATTAATTCAAATGAAATAAAATAAGCAACTTAGCTCTTCAGTTGCACTGGCCACATTGCAAGTACTCAATTACTACGTGTGGCTTGTGGACACAACACAGAACAGTGCACATACAGGAAATATCCTTTAGGGCAGAAAAGTCCTGTTTAGGGAAAACAGATAATAAACAAAATTCATAATAAAAAATACATAACTATGAATTGATAATTTTCTATAAACACATTATACTCAGTTACTAAAACATAGTTTTAGAAAAATTTGTTTTGATATGTAATTCCTGAATGAATTGCTATATAATTATATTAAAATATAACTGTTTTTTCAATTACACATATAAAATGTCTATTGTAAAAAAGGTTTAAAATACAGAAAATTATTAAAAATAAGTTTAAACATATATATAATATTACGTTATCAAAGATGAATACACACATATATATTGACTTTATTTCATATCAGTAATTGAAGCATTTTATCATGTCAGTCTTCAAAATGTTATTACCAATGTCTATATAATAGTCTATTTGTGAATGTACTGTTATTTATCACTGACCCATGAGTTTACTTAAAAAATTTTTTATTCTAATACCTAAATGAACATAATTCTTTGCATGTCTTTTTTTTTATCATTTTCTCTTGACAAAGTCTTAAAGTACCATTCTAGAACAAATTATTAAATATTTTTTCATATTTTATTTTTAATTTAATCTTTATTGTATTTCTTTCCATTTCCTAAACATTTTAAAATTTGACTCATACTAAGAATAGACTTTCCAAAAGTCTGAATTTTATTTGTGCATATGTTTTCTCACCCTTGACAATAGTGTGCATATATTTTATTTCCTTAATGGTGAAAGAAATATTTTGATTAATGTTGAGAATGAATGTCACACTTCATATATTTAATAACCATTTATATTTTTCCTCTCTATTATCTATCTTAATTTTATATAAGTTTTTCAGTAAAATTATTGAGCTCTTTGTATTTTAAGAATATTGACCATTTGTCTTTCCTATTTTGGGCAAACATTTTCCTCAGTTTCTTAAATACCTTAGTTGTGTTTCCATTTTTTTATGTGCAAAAATTCTGAAACTGTTATGTGGCCAATATTTTTTCATTGTTTTTAAGCTTTGAAAAGCTCCTGTGTTTAGAAAAATGTCTGACATACAATGAATGCTTAATAAATATACCATAAGTAAATGGGTAAATGAATTAATGAAATATTTGACCCATGCTGACAAACAAAAACAACAGCCTCATTCTTTTTCTTACAGGTGTTGGTCAGTCTCCAGTCATTTGAATACAATCAGGAACTAAAAGAAAGAAGCGGGGATTAGTAGTGATTTTCTGACGGTCGCACACTCAGTGTCTGGGGAATTACCATGGGAGCCGCTCACAAAGCCCACGGTCCTGCACCTTGGGTAGGTTCATCCCTGAAGGGATTTTTTCCATCCCACAAGATCAGTGCTTTTTGGTAGTCTGCTGTATTTGTTTTTAATGGTGACTTTACTCATTATTTAATAAATAACTTAAAATCAACTTTGGTTTCTACCTGGTCTATTCTGTCCTCTTTCTTCTGTTATAATCTTGAGCACACAGAAGGATAGTTCAAGGTCAGCATGTGAGGAATAAAAAAAAGAGAAAAAAAAGTGTCCTACTTCATTTAAACTAGTTAAAATGAATAAAATTAAAAATTCAATTTTCTTTATGAAATCACCATGATACAATTTGTGTCTGGGAGGAAAGGATATAAGTCAGCATGTAGATCGGGCAAGTGAACTGGTTTCCACTGAGTGTCTGTAGAGATGGTGGTGTCCTGTTCGCAATGAACTGCTTGCCATCCTCCAAATGTGCTCTTCCCTCCCATTTTCCCTTTTTTTGGCACATACCAATCTATGAGCCCGAAGTATCCTGGTCAGCTTCTTGCTTTGGCTGATAAATACTCTTTCATTTGGATTGTTTTTCCTCCTGTACATAAGGTGTCATTTTTCTACAGCTGCCTTCAAGAGTTTCCTGGGTCTTTAGTTTTCAGAAGTTAAATTATGATGTGTTTTGGGATGGAATTCTTTGGGTTCATCCTGTATGGCATTTCCTAAGGTCCTGGAATCTGTATGTTTATGTAGTTTGCCAAATGTGGGCAATTTTCAGCCACTAAAAATTTACATATGAATTTTCCTTTGTTTGAATAATTTAGCCCAAAGCTATATTGGAAACATACCAAAAAAATATGGATAAGGCTATTTATTGCCCTCATTCAATATAAACAATAACACAGCTATTCAATAGAGTGCTATGCAGCTAGAAAAAGAATAATGAATATTTCTATATCCTTTTTTTCAATTGTATTTTATTATTCATGCAGTAGTCCCTGCTTTTTCTCCCTTTGCCCACCACCGCCCAGCCTCCTCACTCCCTCAGTCACCTCCCACATTGTTGTCCTTGTCCATGGGTCATGTATGCATGTATACATGTATACATGCATGTATATGTGCATACATGTGTTCATGACCTATGTTCCTTGGCTAACCCCTTCACCTTCTTTCAATCAGCCCCTGCCTCCCCTCCGACAGCTGTCAGTCTGTTCCACAAATCTGTGCTTCTTTTCCAGCTTGTTCATTAGATTCCACATAAGCAAGATGATGTGGTCTTTGTCTCTCACTGGTTGGCTTATTTCACTTAGCAAAATATATCCAATATATGAAGTGAAAACACAAGGTAGAGAAAAATGTATATAGTAGGCAAGTAATAGACTAAAAAGAAGTTATATAAATATATTGAAAATTTACTTATATATTTTCCCAACATATTTTATTGATTATGCCATTACAGTTGTCCTATTCCCCTCCACCCTGCACACCCCCTCCCCCACCATTCCCCCCTTTAGTTTATGTCCATGTGTCACAAGTTCTTTAGTGGCTCTAAAGAACTATTCTTGCCCTCCCCCCCCAGTCTATTTTTTACCTACTGTCTATGCTACTATTCTCTGTACCTTCTCCCTCCTTCGCCTTCTCCCACTCCCCTGTTGTTAACCCTCCATGTGATCTCCATTTCTAGCTGTCCTCTTAGTTTGCTTTTGTTTTAGGTGTGGTTCTTAATAACTGTGAGTTTGCTGTCCTTTCACTGTTCATCTTTTTTATCTTCTTTTTCTTAGGTAAATTCCTTTAACATTTCATATAATAAGGGCTTGGTGATGAACTCCTTGAACTTGGTCTTATCTAAGAAGCACTTTATCTGCCCTTCCATTCTAAATGAAAGCTTTGCTGGATAGATCAATCTTAGATGTAGGTCTTTGCATTTCATGACTTGGAATACTTCTTTCTAGCCCCTTCTTGCCTGTAAAATGTCTTTTGAGAAATCGGCTGACAGTTTGATGGGCACTCCTTGGTAGGTGACTGTCTTCTTATCTCTTGCTGCTTCTAGGATTCTCTCCTTCATTTTAATCTTGGCTAATTTAATTATGATGTGCCTCGGTGTGTTCCTTCTTGGGTCCAACTTCTTTGGGACTCTCTGAACTTCCTGGATTTCCTGGAAGTCTATTTCCTTTGCCAGATTGGGGAAATTCTCCTTTATTATTTCTTCAAATAAGTTTTCCACTGGTGACTGTTCCTCTTCCCCTTCTGGTACCCCTATAATTCGGATGTTGGAACGTTTAAAGATGTTCTGGAGGTTCCTAAGCCTCTCCTCATTTTTTTTAATTCTTGTTTCTTCATATTTTTCTGTTTGGTCATTTTTTTCTTCCTTCTGGTCCACTCCATTGATTTGAGTCCCAGCTTCCTTTCCATCACTATTGGCTTCCTGTGCATTTCCCTTAATTTCAATTAGTTTAGCCTTCATATTTTCCTCTAATTTGTGACTAAAATCAACCAATTCTGTGAGCATCCTGATCAGCAGTATTTTGAACTGTGCATCTGAAAGGTTAGCTATCTCTTTATCACTTAAAAGTATTGGCTCTGGGGCTTTAAGTTTTCTTCTGCTTGAGCCAAAATGTTTTGGTCAGGTCATACCTGTTACGTATGAGGGGCGGAGCCTTAGGTGTTCACTAGGGTGGGGTGACCCAGTCACTAGGTTGTAAAGCTGTATGTGGGGGTGCGGTCAGAGAGGGGCAATGGCATTTGTTCGGCTCTCTCTCAGATTTCTGTCCCCTCTGTGGCTTTCCACAAGCAAATTGGGCCCTTCTGGTGCTGGTTCCCAGGTGCGTTCCCAGGTACCCTCCAGGACCCCGAGGGTCTCTCCAATGAACTCTGTGTGAGCCTGGGAGCTTCTCCCGGCACCTCGACCCCAAGAGTCTTTCCAATTGGTGCTTTCAGGCTCTAATTCCTGTCGCTGGGGCCCTGGCCTGAGCAGTCTGTCTCACTGCTCACTCCTCCACTTGGTTTATCTGCACGCGAATGTGTGACCGGGGTCAGCCAGCCACCTTGCACCCCCACTGGGTCCACCCATTGCCACCCCACACCTGGGATCCGCCAACCACTGCCTGTGCTCCTCCACTCCTGCGCTCCTGTGTTCCCAGGTCGGTCTGGCTGATATTTCCTGCCCGACCTGCTCCAATGCTGACTCTGTTTCTTACAGGTCTGGATGAACAGTTCATTGTTGTCGGACTTCCATACAGTTCAATTTTCTGTGTTTTGGCTGCGTTTTTGTTACTAAAACTTTGTTGTCTTTAAACTTTGTTGTGCGAGGAGGTACGATGTTTCCACCTATGCCTCCATCTTGGCCGGAAGTCCAAAATTTACTTATATTTTTTAAAGTGGAGGATAAGCTTTACCATCATAACCTTAGGGGACCACTGTCACATTCATGGTCTGTCACTGACTGAAACATTGTTATAAACCTGACTGTAAGAGGAAGGTGGCTGCATTTTGCTATTACTGAGACCTAGAGACATTAAGTAACTTGCCCAAGGCCTCCTGTCTTATACGCAGAGAGTCAGCATTGGAAATAGGCACTCTGACTCCAATTAAACTGTGTAAATAGGTAAAATTTCTTAGCATAAAGGAACTACTCAATATATGTTATTCTCCATGAACCTAAATAATTATTACTCTACTTCACAGGATGGTTATAAAGTTTAAATAAGATAAAGTGGGTGGAAGTGCTTCATTACAAAGTACTTTGCTGTATTAATAAATTGTATTATAATTCTCATGATGGTGTCTCCTCCTTCCCTAAATCCCTCCAGACCTTCGGTTAACATCTTGTATGGATTTTCTGTATAGATACTCATTCAGTGTCATTTTTTCCCTTGAGCCTCTCTGTCTCCAGTGACTATAACGTGTCTTTTGTAAACCGCTTCTTGTGTTTAGCCCTGTAGCATCTCCTTCTTAGTTCTCCCCTTCTGCTCATTTGTACTCTTGCTGTCAACCCTTCCCTACGTGGCTCACATTCCCAGACTTTATGATAATGAGCACATCCTGGCTATCTTTGCTCTATTCCATTACTTTCCTAGGATAGTAGATGACCGTTTCAGACCCAAGTTAATATTTCAGTAAACTTCTTTCACTTCTTTTCTTCCAAAATGTGCAATCTTTTCATGCTTCTGCAAGGCTCTAAGCTGTTAGTTTCTTATGCAGGAATGATTTTGCATGGCTCTGTGATTTTCTTTAGCACGGTTATTAAGAAATTAGTTCAGCAAATATTTATTTAATACATGCTATGTGAAAAATGCTATGCAGATGCCGAGGATAAAAGATTATTTTCACATATTTCTAAAACTATCATTAGTGAGAGATGTTTAAGGTTGCTACCAAGCTGCCAGTCCTTGCCCTCCACTTTGTTTTTGCCCTTAAATACTTGAAATGGTGAAGATAAGAGGTGCTATATCACTCCAAATTTTTCTTCCAACTATTCCTACATATAGTAGAGACTAAAAATTTTGACAGTACCTACCTAGATGATCTTAAAAATTGCTTCTATTCCTGCTCACCTCTCAACTAACTGTTCTGTTTTGTAGAACTCCTTGTATTCAAATAAACTGCTCCAGAGGTTAAACAATAATTACCAAGTTTACTCCCTAGCCTAGGTGATATTATAATCATTGATAATCTTAATTCAATCATTTCTTTAAAAAAACTCTTTTGACTCAATTGCCAGCATAAGGAAATAACCTCTAGTGATTGGTCATGTCCAGAGGCTAAAGTAGTTAAAAAAATAGAATGAGGAGAAGCTTTAATATTTTTTAGAATAAGAGTTAAAAACAATGTTATTTTTCCACTATAAAAGCGAATACATCTTTGCTTCAGAAACGGATCTCATTCCCTTTTCTGAAAAATTCTCCAAAGCTGAAAACCCGCTGCTGGCAATGTGGTCATAGAAAGCTAAGTATCTCAGGGTTTTGTTTAGATTTCGCTTTTTAAGGTCTTATGTCTTTTTTCCCCACCTGTGCAGGATCTCAACAGCCAATTTAATATGGGATGCACATTGCTTATGTTAGCTGAGGACTTCCAGTCAATGGCAGGGAGAACTCCTGTGGGAACACAGAGGCCTTGCAAACCTCATGTCTGTTAGAGCCCTACTTTCTGTCACAAACACAACCATTTCTGTTGCCTGGATGTGTCTGTAGAGCCTTCTAAGTAAGGAATTCTTAACATTGCTGCATTCTTTCTGATAAAGTGCTGGAGAACAAGCCTACTGTGGATACTGTCCGCCAACAATGTGTCCTAATTTTCCCTGGTTAGTCGTATCCAGAGACTGAGTTGGCCAAGGAGATCCTGGAGAATGTGCAGCATCTCTTACTTAAAAAAAAAAAAAGGTTTCCCCCATTGTTTGCCAAAGGAATGTCTGAAATTCAAGAGAGAAAAAACAAAAAAGGTGCCCGTGACTCTCCGTGGAAGGCCTGGAGTGAGCGACAACGAATCAACAATGATTTCTGAAACCTAGGTGGTCTCCAAGCACTCAGGGATGGCAAACCCTTTTAATCCCCCATGCCAGCCCCAGTTAAATAGCAGTGCCTCCCTGGAGTGCTCTGTACAAGAATGGTTCTGAAGCTCTATGCCTGCTCTATGAGAGAATGTAATCATCCATAAGCCACATCTGTCCTGAGCAAAGAGAGAGGAATAGTGGCTTGTATGTCATGAAGTTACCACTCCCGTGCCGAAGCTTTGATTTTACCGGTCACCAGTAACGAAACTCACTCTGCTGGAAACTTCAGATCAGGATCTATAAACTTCGGTAGCTTCAAATAAGTATGTACCAATCAAAAGAGAGCAGGAAATAGGCTCATTTCCATACCCACCTGTTTGCAGGGTGACATTCCTGTATTGGTGCTATTTTAAAAATGAATATCTTTGCTTTTTCCCCAAATATTATTGCTCTTAATTAATTCTTGATTAATTAAAGAATGAGCTCAATGAGGCCAAACTAACAATGTCAGAGTGGGTGGGGCGGAGAACCAAATAATCCTTCAAAGCCTGTTTCCCCTACTGTAGTAATAGACTTTCAGCAGAGCATAGCCCGGATCAACTATACTTTTCGTAGCCTCCCTTGTGGCTAGTTGTGGTAATAGGACTAATTCCATTTCTTTCCAGTAGAATGTGAATGAAAATTACATGTGCAAATTCCATATTACTTGCTTCGAAGGGAATTGCTTGCCTTGGCTTCTGCTCTTTCCCTTTTATGTGGGTTAGAATGTCAGCATGGCAATGGCTGCTTTGGCTGTATGATCAAGAGCAACACCCAGGGATGTGTTAATTAATTAATAAGCATAAATGGAACAAGCCTAGGTCCCCGAATGTGTACACAGAGCAGAGATGTCCTGCCAGCCTGGACCATTTCCCTCTACACTGTTATTTTAAAGAGAAATAAAGTTCTATCTTGTTGAAGACTTTCTCTTTTGGGCTCTCTTTCTTTTAGCAGCTTTACCCCAAAGCTAACTCGAGTGGTAATCAACAGGCAGTAGGGTCTATAAGCAAATTATCAGAAGGATAATGACTGGGATGTGTAGCATAATTAGCCAGGTTCCCTTGTGGCTACTGGAGTTCAGGAGAAGGATTTAAAGTCCTGCAAGGTCTTAAAGGATGAAAAGGACTCAAGTCCTGAGTGATACTGAGCGCAAATC
This sequence comes from Artibeus jamaicensis, assembly GCF_021234435.1. Lineage (NCBI taxonomy): Eukaryota > Metazoa > Chordata > Mammalia > Chiroptera > Phyllostomidae > Artibeus > Artibeus jamaicensis. Next base: position 12,038,861 of record NW_026522056.1, on the reverse strand, counting down.
AATTAACTAAGTCAGTAGCTTAGGCAAAGATGACAAGTGGACCAGCTGGTTCACCAGAAAAGAATAAATAGGTAGGCTGACTTGATGCTGTCTAAATTATTTTTTAATAGTATTTCTCTGCTTAAGGTCTGGATTGGTATCAGACAGTGGGTGTGAAAGAAGTTATATGTGAATGTTAACAAATTCCAACTGCAAAGGTTGCAGAATCTCATGTCAGGAAGCCAAGCATGTCACCATCTAAATTCTCCTGGAATTCCCATATTTACCCATATCTTTACATCCTTGTTTATTTCTCTCAGTGACATCATCCATTCCAGATTTTTCCTTCTTTTTCCTCTAACCCACTCATTGCACTTCAGAAACACTTCTCAGACCTGCCATTCTCTCTCCAGAAACCTCACATAACTACAGATGTCTTTCAGAGGGGATACAGTCAAAAGTTTTAAACTGTAAAAAGCCTCTGCAGATCTTTCTAGCCTTGGCTTCCATTATTTACTCACAAGATCAACACAAAGGCCCATTCTTTGGACGTTAGACCCCAGTGAGGAAGCAAGTTAGGTAGCTTCATTTTCTGACCCTCTGGAGAGGTCACTGTAGCCGCTTGCCTAAGCCATCACATTTTACAGGAAGCCTTTCTTTTGCTAGGCACAAAATTATAAGAAATAATGGCAGAGGTTTCTGCACGGGGTTATATGAGAAACTGTGCTCAAAGTCGATGAAAAAGTTTGGTACTTCCAAGAATACTCTCTTTGTATTACTGTATAGAGTTATTTTCCTGAGGTTGTATGGCAGGGAGTTATTCATCTGATATTTTCAGTGTGACAGGGTGTCATGATATTGTTCTGCCATGCCGGCCACATCATACAGTGCTGTTTTCAGGTTATACTTTCTATCAATTTCTCTTATCTTTATGGCTCCTGGTCCTTATAACCAGTCTCCATCAGTAAAACCAAGCTGCAGAAAATAAACTAGAAATAAGACTCACTGACATGGAAATGGGGTTTTCACTACTTCCCTTGACTTTTCTATTTCAATACTTTGGGCTGCCAAAAATTTCTTTTTGATCCTCAAGTCAGACAACCCTTTGATGTGAATGGCAACTGATCACATTAAAATATGAAAACTAGCAACTTGTTAGCACCTCATTTTTCCTTTGGGTGTTACTGCCTCTCACATATCAGTAATATTTTATCTTGAGATTACTGTTTGCACTTATGTAGGTAAAGTATATGATTTGTTCTATTATTTGTCCCTATCAATAACTTACTATTTCACTTAGTTGTCTGATGGCTCATTAAGTTTTTATTCACCCCATATTACTATGAACACATTATATATTAAATTCAAAATGTATGCAGTATATCACTTTTTATCAATACCTTTGACAAATTCATTTTACCTTAAATTTGTCATCTACTCTCACTTCTTATGTAACCTATATGTCCTTAAATGACCAAGGATTGAAATAGCAATGAAATCACTAAGGGTGCACGTTTTCAAAAATCTTATGAGGCTGACCTATTCTACTGAATTATACTGGAGATTGGTTGATGGAAGATACAGCTGAGGGAACTATACCATGCCATGCTCTCTGTCCTCCAGGGTCACCTGCCTAAGTCCTCACCCCCAGAAATCAACAGGAAGGCTCTTGATACACCTTAAACCCAGTGTGTCCCACTTTGAACTTTCCATCCTCTCCCATTGCATATCGGCTCCACCTCCTAACCCCTTTATTCTTATTCATATCACCCTGCATACTGATCTACAGGATACAAGTGCTCCTTAGACTGGTATTCACACTCATTGTCCAACTGCTCACATCTTCATTTCCAACTTTATTTCCCATCCCTCTCTTCATATACCCTGCACTCCAGCCAAACCACACCATTATTTCCCTTGAACATCTTCAGAAAGTAGTGATGTTCTCTCTCCTCAGTTTTCATATGTCTAAATGCTATTCATCCTTAAGGGCTGTGCTGAAATGCCTCATGAAAAATATTGTGGTTTGTAATCCTAGAAGTATTCTCTCTCCTCTAAACTCCAGGTGGCATTTTACCTGTATGTCTCTTGCTTACATGCTGTGGTCTTCTTTCACTTTGGATGACTTATAAACAGAATTCATTTCCCTCACCAGTCTGCAACTTTCTGAGAACCTGATTCATTTCCACATACACAGATGGAAGGCACCTCTATGCATGTTCTTAATCCTGTCATGTAACAACTCTGTAAGCTCATATAATTTGGGACCACTTTGCAAGTAAGGCAATGCATCATCAGAGAAGTAACTTGCCCTTAGATATATCAAAAAATACTTAACTGTACTGAATAAGTGATTGGGCAAATAGGTCACTTTATATGAGGTTTAGAGAGATTTTATACCAAAAGAAGGATATGTCTCATTGGTGAAGAAAGTTCACAAGCACAACTGAGAAAAATATCTATTCTTGTGTGTGTGTGTGTGTGTGAGAGAGAGAGAGAGAGTTGCCTCCATGTGATGGGTAAATGAAATTAATGTGTTTGCCTATGATTTGCTCCTGTGACAAAGTAAGTGTCACAAAACACTTACTGAGTCAGAGGGATAGAGAGAGGCATAAATGTACATATGCAACCAGATTTACAGTAATCGTCAGATAGCATTCCTCTCTGCAATAGTCTTTTAGGTAAGTACATTTAGTCAGCTGCCAGTCTAGAAAGAAGGAAAACACTGATTTTTCTGGAAAAATGGATGAGTCTCTCTACTGTGACTTGGGGTGGTTTCCTGATGATTTTAGATGGATGAACTGACTGATGGTAGAGTTTGAATTCAGCGTGATACGTGGGAAATTGATGTTCACCATCACACCCAGCTTTCTGAGTGTGTAACGCCAAGCAGGAAAATTTCTGCCACATTTATCTTTAAAAAGAGAGTTTCCTACAATGAGGGAAGAAAAGAGAGCCATTCACCAGGCATCCAGAGAGGAGTGTGGCTGAGAGGATGGGACATCCGGAACTGTGGGCCGGAGATCAGTCAAAGCTGAAAGAAATCTGAGAGCACATCTAGTTCAAACTCATCATTTTACCACTGGAAAAAACTAAAGTGAATGACCTTGCCCAAGACTGTGAGAAACACAGTGGCCAGGGCTCCTAGTACCTCCAAGAGCCCAAAGTGGGGGAAGTTGAAGAAGCTGATAGATGATTGTAAGAAGAACACAAAATCTTTCACACTCGAAGTCAATGTCAGGGGTCCTTACGTCTCTTCTAGGGAAAACAGCATGACCTTTGTACTGAGAAATACAATAAATTTTGTGCTTCTGCCATTTACTAAGCAAAGCAGTTTGCTCATTTGTGAAACATAATTTTTACAATCATTTCCTTTATAGGGCTGTATCAAACATTGCAAGAGACACAACATTTAGAACAAGTCTGACACATAGTAAACAACCAGTCAATGTTGGTTCTTCCCTCAATAAATTGAAACTTGAAGCACAAAAAATAAAATTAACTTAGAGAATTAGAAAAGAAGCAAAGCTAAGAAAGGTCTATTCCATTCAGTAGAGGCCTATAAACACAATCTGAAGCATATTTAGTCTCTTGGACAAGTAACAGAAGAGATAAAGGAATTAATATAATTTTTCATTAAGTGTTTAAGACATATGGACAACCCAAGCCTGGCCTTTTTCTCTTTGCCCAGAAAACATTCTAGCCACAATAGAACTTGGAGCATGATCAATGTAATATCTTCAATGGAGTTTCTGGTGTGTGCATACTTTCACATAACTTTGTCTGAAGGGCTCTCGGTGGAGTCTCTCACCACCTTCATCTAATGGGCAGCAGCTGCCTAGAAATGATCATTCCATATTACTCACCTTATCAGGCCACAATAAAGCATCTCCCTTCATTCTGCCCTGGAAGACTCTCTGTTCTTCTTGCTATTTGTAATGTTGACAGTCCCTTTTAGGGCAGTTTTTCTTACACCAGGTGGTTCTGCCTTTTTAGCGGTTTTCACTCTATAGCTAATTCCTCCCTGAGTTTATTTGAATTTTAGTTTGTTTCTTTATGAACAACACATTTGTATTTTCTGCTCTCTTCTGGACTCCTACTTGGCAGAAATAATGAGAAGCAGCTGTCCACCCGGAGAACTGGCATAGAGATACTGGTGTCATCATTTTGGTTGAAAGCTCGTCATACCCACCTACATCAACCTGCTCCTTTTGTTTATTGCAGTCAGATTTCTGATTCAAGGCCAGATCAGTTTTTGTACTGACAGGTATATCATTGTTTTTTCCCTACTGTTCTCCCATTATATATCCTTTGTTGGATATGGGGAAAGGGAGACCACGATGTGGGTTTGGTCTTTGTACTTTTCTCATTTTTAGAAAGTTCAGCCTTCCACCATATGTATTAATCAATTGATCAATCAATCTATCAATAAGTCTATGCCTCTTTTCAACTCCTCAAATGCCAAAATGATTATAACAAATCTGTGAGTCCTTCTGATATAGAAATAGTTAATACCAGAAGAAGAAATTGGAAGAAATGGCAAAGGTTATTATAAAAAAGACCCCATTATTTGATACCCTTGTAGCTTCAAATATATGTTTTCTAGATATTTATACCTACTGCTAGAATTTAAAATAAAGGTGATAATAATTCAAAGTGTTGACTCCTGGAAATTTGTTTTCTCTATAACTTTGAGATTGAAGCATGATAAATTTAATAGTGTGAAAATTATAAATTCTAGTCTCAAGTTCCAGATCTGGTCCTAACTATATGACCTTGAGTTATACACACATGCATACATACTTATGTTTTATATGTATATATACACATGTGTTTATATGTATATATGTATAGATACCCATATACTATATTAATTATCTATCTATCTATCTTGAAAAATATATACTAAAATTTTAATAAAGGTATTTTAGAAACAAAGTGGAATAATTTAAGAAATTCACATGTGAGATATCACTAGTAACACAGCAAGGGTAAAAAGTAATAAAAATGTTTTAAATGCTATCGAAATAGTTGGATAAGTGTGTATGTGGCAGAGACTATTCATCAAACTCTATATCTCTTCTCAGCTTCGAAGACAGGCTATATTTCCCAGACTCCTTTGCAGTTAGATCTTGCCATCTGAGTGAGTTGGGGCCAATAGCATGAATGGAGGCGAGGTGCACCACTTCCAGGCTTGATTCCATGAAAACCTCTACCAAAAATGCATCATCCTCTTACCCGTTCCAGCAAGACAGCCAACTTGGAAACCGCATGTTGCGGATTCATGAAGCCTGAGTCCTAGCATCATGCCTCGGAGATGCTGCCTGCCAATCAGAGCAGCTGTTTAGGATGACATGAGCATGAAATACACTTCTTCCTGGGGTAAACCTGAGATTTGGGGTTTATTTATTAAAGCAGCACAAGGGGCAGATGGTAGAATCAAGGGGTCAAGGGGCAGATGCCAAGCTGCTAGAAATCAAATTTTAATCAGGAAGAGCCTGATGCTGACAGTTAACTATGAAAATAGGTCTACATGAGGTCCAGCAAATGATTGGTTAAAACCTACGCTGGTCACATTTGCGGTGCCAGCCACATTTTGAGGGCCTTAGAAGAGACTTCTAAGGACAGTAAAGGTCCTTAGCCATAGGAGAATGTCTCAAAGAGTCTTGATTCCCTCTTTTTAAAATACGTACTCATGGGTAGTATGTCCATTAGGGGGAAAATATTTTTGTAAATTCTAAGTTAGATGAAATTTGAATGCTCGGAATTATCAAAAATAGTAGATCTCGGACTATCTCCTTTAATTCGGACTCAATTGCTTACATTTCTGTGAAGCCTTAACTGACCACAATCGTGCATGGCTACCAGTCAGCCTTTTTATTGACAGTCTAAAACCACTGAGAATAAATCGGAAAACATCTCAGACAAAAATTTTGAACTTAAACAGTTTCCAAGTTTAAATAGTATTCCCATGCCAGCTAGTGGTCATAAGTCTAAATAGAAACCTAAGATTAGAGAACAGTTCCTCTCCAAAGTAAACTCTTCTAGATTTGGTTCACTGTGTCGCAATACTATTAAATACTACTGCATATTTTCCACATCATTAGTACTGAATGTGAGGCCACAAAACTTGTGTTCATTAAATTCCTAGGAAGTTATTTGTTTTAGAACTAATTCAACAATGAGGGTGTAGCTTTTTCCTTTCTCCTTGTCCAAGGTCTGTGAGTTTTAATAACTCACGCGTCACTCCCCATACCAGATGATTAGAGAGTTGACACTTTGGCAGAGGCAAATCCATTAAAAGTAAAGCTAAGCCCACGGGAAACACCAGGAGCGCAATCTGGTGTGGCTTCTGGCACGGCTGTCTGGTTACTCCACAAACCCTGCTACCTGATGTCACTCAAACATTACATTTTCACATAAACACAAATGAAATGCAGCAATGAAATGCAATTAATAAGATTATGAAAATTGAGTCATACCAAAGGTTCAATTAGTATCATAACTAATAATACTTTTGATTGAATGAATCACTCAAACATTAGTCCATTTGCAGGATTCCAAATGATTCCAAACATAGCTTAGCATTATAACTGCTGTACACGTTCTCCCTGCTAAACCCACAACTCTAGTGAGGATGTTGGCAACGAGGCTTGTCCTTGACATTGGGTGTCTCTCCACCCTCTCCCAGTACACACATAGCCAATACATCTTTTAAGGTTCATTGGGCTTTCTAAGGTTAAAGAAACCTTAGAAAGGGTTTCTAAGGGGCATATATCATTTAATGTTTTTATGGTTTCTAAAAATCACTATACATTTATAGAAAAGAATCATACCGTTTTAGTCTCTAAAAATTATCATAGTTTCCCAGTGTCCGAAACTGGGAAATGCTTTTTTCTTCATCAAGGCACTGAGGCACTCACTTTTGACTCAGATTCCAATAGGTACAGCCTTCACCCTGAACAAATTATGGATTACTAGTAACTTTTACTTTTTGATATAAATCATGCTTATCAAATAGCAGCCTTAAAAGAAAAAAATTCATAGTGTGTGCCAAAGAAAACATACAATTGCCACAAACCAGCAATAAAAAAGAGGCTCTATTGAATCAGAAATATTTATCTAACAGATTCAAGTACTTAGAAAAATAAGTTAAAGTTATATATTTGTTTAATTATGATGTAAAAATCAAAAGAGTACCCCCCAAAAGAAAACATACAAAAAAAAGATTTTCCCTCATCTTTTTAAACTCGAAATATGCTTGCCATAAAATCAGATATCTACATGATGGATGTTATAGACACAATGTGAGTGTCTGAAACAACTCTCTTGTAAATTCAACAGATCATTTTCTCTTGCTAGTGTCTCTATTTGTGATTTAAGGCTTCCAAAAAGAAGCTCAGGCTAGAATAAAAACATCTCAAGAATTACATGGTTCAGTGACAAAAATCTTCTATGTAAATCAAGTAAAGTCTCATATTTACAGAGTTGATCCAGACAGCTGGACACTGAATGTTAGCTCCTCACAGATCTAAAATCCCTGATGCCACCGCAGACACACAGATATGGGCAAGGAATTTCTTCCCTGTAAAACTCTTTTTAGGTGTGAGTTCTTTCATTAGGTACACATCGTTTTGAATTAATGTATGATAAAGAAGATGACTGCATTATTCATTATAATCACCATGCTGGACATTACAGCTTCAGAACTTGTTTGACTTAGAGTTGGAAGTGTGCATCCTTTGACAACTTCTCTATTAACTGGCTGTTATGCTGAATCAATCATAGTGCATGTTATTTTACTATGCACAGTAGCCACTATTCCAGGGAATACCATTCATCCAGCCGGTAGGTCGCACGCTCTCTAAGCCATAGTCTCAGTCTTCGAAAATGTGGTTTGAGTAACAGAAGAAATGAGGTGACCTGAGAGGCGCACAGGCCTCTGTTCTGGAAAGATAGGTGTGGTAGCCAGAAAAATGGCCTCTAAGGATGTTCATAACCAAATCCTTGGAATTTACTCATGTATTTTATGTGACAAAAGAGACTTTACAGGCATTATTAAGTGAAAGATCTTGAAACTCTACTCATGCCTCTAAAATTACTGTTGAATTAGGCATACAAAACCCTGTAACTGTACTTTATGTTAATGGACCCCTGCAGAGATACTCTGTGTGGTGCTGGAATTCTTACTAGATATGTCAAAATATGTTATAAGAAAGAGCCGCACAATGTTCAACAAACAGGTGGGACTCTTTCAATGCAAGTAATACAAATTCTTACTCAATCTGGTTTAAGCAAAAAGAATTTACTGGCTCTTTTGCCAAAATGTCTAAAGTCTGAGTGAGGTAGTAGTCTCCCTGAGTTGAGGAGACAGAGTTAGGACCCCGAGGAGGGTGAGGCAACCAGAGATCACACGGGGCAGTCCCAGAAAGGAGAGCGCTGCACAGACGGGGGTGTGGAGGTGCGCAGAGGGCTTCCCTTGAGTCCTCCGCCGAACACTCACCGGCGCAAGCCTCTGAGGAAACCACTTGGGCCCAAGGGAAAAACCACTCTATGGAGCAGAGGGATAATCTCTGGTGCCTATACAGCACCAGGGGGGAAAATGCACAGTTCATAGAGCACCAAGTAGAACATTCAGAAGAGTATTGTTGCCTCAGTAATGGGACCAGTCAGCCCTGAACTAAAAGCAAGTCTCAAAACAATTGAACCATCTCTGAGTAACGTACCTATGTCTCAGCGTACAGCTTCAGAATATTTGTAGGAATATAAAATACCTGGCTCTAAACATGATAAAATTCAAAATGCCTGGTAACTAAAAATTACTAGACACCCACACCTTGATCAGTGTGGTTCAGTAGGTTGGGCATCACCCCCACAGATCAGAAGGTCACTGGTTCAATTCCTGGTCAGGTAAATGCCAAAGTTCAGGTTCAGTCCCAGGTCGGGGCGCAATCGATCAAGATGTTTCTCTCGCTCTCTCTCTCCCTCCCTTCTCCTCTCCCTAAAAACAAATAAATAAAATATTTTTATGAAAATTACCAGCCATCCGAAGAAGCTGAAAAACACTTCCTCTATTGAGGAGAAAAAGTGATCACTAGAAACAGACTCAGAAGTGATGTACATATGCCTACAGAAGTAGGCAAGAACACTAAAAGAGCCACTTTAACTAGATTGCATACTTCCAAGAAGGAAAAGAGGAAGCATGTTAAGAGATCTAAGACATAAGAAGATGCAAGTCAAAATTCTAGAAATAAAAATACAATATTTTACATGAAAAGTTGTACTGGATGGAATTCACAGTAGAAAAAAGTAATGAACCCAAAGACACTAAAATAGAAACTATTTGAAATGAATCAGAGAGAAAAAGGACTACAAAGCTGAACAGAAAGCATCCATGAAGAACAACTTCAAGCAGCCTCACACTTAAGTAATTGTAACCACTGAACAGGAAACAGGAAAAGAATTTGAAAAACAATGTCTGAGAATTTTCTAAATTAGATAAGAACTATAAATTCACAGAGTAAGATGCTCCATGGACCCACTGCACAGGAGATATGAAAACCACACTTATGTACATCACAACCAAATTGCTTAAGACCAGTGATAAGGACACAATTTTTTAAAGCATTCCAAGAACATAGACATGTTAGATAGCAAAGAAGAAAGGTAAGTGTGAGGGCAGACCGGCTGGAAACAGTGCAAGTGACATGACCCTCAAGGGACATCTTAACAATAGTGGTGGGAAAACACCGCCACCCTAGCACTTCCAGAGCAAGTCTCTCTCAGAAACGAAGGGGAAATGAGGACTTCTTCAGACACACAAGCCTAAAGAGTGGGCCACCAGCAGGTGGGGGGTAGGACAGAGGAAGTCATTCAAAAGGAGGAAAATAATACCGGGTAGAAATCTGAATCTACACTAAGAAATGAAGAACTACAGAAATGGTAAACGTGTGGGTAAGTGTTTAAAATGTTTGGAAATTATAATACCCTTTAATAGATAATTAAATGTTTGGAGCCAACATCATAACAATATATTATGGGGCTTATTAAACATGTAGAAGTAAACAGGGGATACCAAAAGCACAGAGCCTGTGCTACGGTGCAGCTCTTCTGCAGCACGTGCACTGGTAACATATACTGACATATGGTCCGTACCCTGCACGTCTGATGTTCCAGTGTCACTTCAGTGTACACAGTGGGATGTTACAAATGTGCTCATAAACTCTAAAACAGCCACTATGAAAACAAAGGATTAAAGCTAATAAAGTAAGAAAGGACATAACATTGTGTCATAAAACATACACAGTTCAAAAGAAGGCAGAAAAGGAGAAAAGGAACAACTAACAGGCGGGAAAAATAATAAAGAAATAGCCGCATGGTACATTTAAATGCAACCGTATCAGTAATCAAATGTAAAAGATCTAGGCATCCCAGGTGAAGGTCGCTGGATTCAATAAAAAAAGCAAGGCCGAATTCTACGTTGCCTATAAGAAATACACCTTAAATACAAGAACACAAATAACTAAAAAGGACTGAAAAAGACTAGCCTTGCTAACACTTATCAAAACAAACTGAGATTGACTCCTTTAATGTGTGACATTTCAGAGCACAGAATATTATCAGGGATGAAGATGAGCATTTCTTAGTTATAACAAAATCAGTTCATAAACAGGCAGAACAATTCTAATTGTGTAACTAATAACAAAATGTTAAGGTACATGAAACAAAAATTGATAGCATGATGGGAAAATAAACAAATTCACTACTAAAGATGGAGAGTTTAAGCCTGTTTTCCCCAATAATTGATGGAAAAAACAGAAAAACATTATCAACCAATTTAGTCTAATTGATTCTTTTGGAACGCTCCACCCAGTAGCAACAACACAATAGATGTGCTTCTCTGGCACAGGTGGAAACTTGACCAGTGAGGAAACATTTGTGTTCATCGGGTGGGTACAGATTGGTCAAAGACAGAAAATTTCGGGGGGATGACAAAAAGGGTATTTTTCACGTGGCATTTTCATTTAATGAAACTCATCTTGTGCGTTTTACATATATGTATTGTACTTTGTATAAATTTTAATATAATTAAGGTACACAAAAACTATACATGACTATACAGATGGTGTATATGATACATTATCTCTTTTGAACTTAAATTAGTATGAAGTTATTGTGTCAATATTAATCATAAGCTAATCAAACTGGAATACCTCAGTCATTATTGGTACTGTTCTTATGTTTATGGGTTTCACCAAGAAAATGTAATAAGAAAGTGCAATTTACCAATTTCCTTCATTTAGAAAACATTCTTTCAAATAAAGAAAAAATAAAAAATAGAGGAGCAAAACATAAATTTTATAGAGAAAAACAAAATTAAAAATATGAAAAGTTTTTCAGCTTTCACAAAAATCAATGGCATACCAAATAAAACAACATTCTATTTCACCTATAAAATTAATATATATCAGTTTACTGGGTACCATGGAGGTAAGGAGTCCCCCTCATTCACTTTTTTTTTTAAGATTTTATTTATTTATCTTTAGAGGGGAAGGGAAGGAGAGAGGGAGAGAAACATCAATGTATGGTTGCCTTTCGTGCATCCCCTGCTGGGAACTGGCCTGCAGGGAACCGGCCTGCAACCCCTCATTCACTTTTAATAGGAGCATAGTTGTTAAACATTTATTTGTAGGGTAATTTGACAATATCCAAATTAAATATGCAGATACTCTCTGGCCTAGAAATTCTACTTCTAAAAATGTATCCAACAGGTATACTTGGACATTTTCAAAGATACGTATACAGTCCTGGCTGGTGTAGCTCAGTGGATTGTGAACCACTGAGGCCCCTCTGGGCCTGTGAACCAGAGGATTTGCAGTTTGATTCCCAGCCAGGGCACATGCCTGGGTTGCAGGGCAGTCCCTGACGGGACACAGGAGAGGCAACCACGCATTGATGTTTCTCTCCCTCTCTCCTTCCCTTCCCCTCTAAAGATAAATAAACTTTTTAAAAAAGATATGTATACAGGGATCTCCACTGCAGCAAAACTATGGCAAAGATCTCAAAGAACACTAATTGTCTGCCAACAGGAGACTGGTTAAATAAATGACGTGCACCTATAGAAAAGAATAATATTCGGCAATTAATAAGAACAAAGCCGATGTGTATTATAGGCTCATATGACAATATTACTAAGATAGTATATTTCGAAATATATGTTTCATATATCATGGAATATGTATATCCATACAGTAGAGTAGTGAGGAGAACAGGCACTCATTGTGCAAATATACAAGCATGAAAGGTTGGAAACTATTAAAAGAGACACAGAGACACTGTTGATGGTGATTGCCTTCCTGGGTCACGGCTTACAGGGAGATTTGATTATTCCATACCTTTTATAGTAACATTTGAATTTTCACCATATGCTGCAATATTTTAATAATAAAGACACTAATAAGTACCTTCACTAGTAACATTTTTTAAATCCTTAAAATGACCCAAAAAAAGGGAGACATCCAAATGGAGAGTCTCAAAAAGGGGGTCCAGCTGGGAGGAAATTGGTGGGAGTTTTAGTTTCTATTTTTCAGTTTTTTTTTAGCAACAACTCCTCCCAAATATTTCTGCTCAATAGCCCCAAAGTACTAAAATCCTAACGCAGTTATTTTTTTAATCTTAGAAAAAGTCTAATATGGGATGCCGTGTGAGATTTTATGGATGATATAATATGACAGGGTTTAAGAATATTTACAATATTTTATTGCTTAGTTTCCTCTGTAATTTTTTGAAAGACTGACAGCAATTACTAATCATTTGCCAAAAATACCAATGAATTCCAGCTACTTCTGTTGAGTAATCCAAAAGCTTATCTTCCAGCTTTCCTCATATTCTAAACCACGCCAGGTCTTTATCTAATGACAGACCCAAAAGACTAAATTTGCTGCTCTGAGTTGTACTGATATGCTGATAATTCCTAAAACAAATTCTATTTTCTTCATTAACCTTTATAATTGAATTTTTAAAATCACTTTTCCAAAACACACTTTATTGATAGATTGCAACCAATTATCTTTCCTTAAGATACAATACCATCTAAAGTGCTTTTACCTGAATGTGAGAATTGCATGTCTGTTTCTTTGATAAGAAATATTAATCTTTCATCCGAATTATAGGGGTACCAGAAGGGGGAAAGGCACAACCACCAGTTGAAAAATTATTTGAACAAATAATAAAGGAGAATTTCCCCAAGATGGCAAAGGAAATAGACTTCCGAGAAATCCAGGAAGCTCAGAGAGTCCCAAAGAAGTTGGACTCAAGAAGGAACACACCAAGGCACATCATAATTACATTAGCCAAGATTAAAATGAAGGAGAGAATCTTAGAAGCAGCAAGAGCTAAGGGGACAGTCACCTACAAAGGAGTTCCCATCAGACTGTCAGCTGATTTCTCAAAAGAGACCTTACAGGCAAGAAGGGGCTGGAAAGAGGTATTCCAAGTCATGAAAACCAAAGATCTACAACCAAGATTGCTCTACCCAGCAAAACTTTCATTTAGAATGGAAGGACAGATAAAGTGCTTCTCAGATAAGACCAAATTCAAGGAGTTCATCATCACCAAGCCCTTATTATATGAAATGTTAAAGGGACTTACCTAAGAAAAAGAAGATAAAAAAGATGAACAGTGAAAGGACAGCAAACTCACAGTTATTAAGAACCACACCTAAAACAAAAGCAAACTAAGAGGATAGCTAGATCAGGAGCAGAACCATAGAAATGAAGATCTCAGGGAGGGTTAGCAATAGGGGAGTGGGAGGAGGGGAAGGGGGGAGAAGGTACAGAAAATAAGTAGCATAGACAGTAGATAGAAAATACATAGGGGGGAGGGTAAGAATAGTAGGGGAAATACAGAATCTAAAGAAATTGAGACACATGTTCATGAACTAAAGGGGGAAATGGTGGGGGAGGGGTATGCAGGTTGGAGGGGAAGGGAGGGGGGAATAGAGCAAATGTAATGGCATAATCAATAAAAAAAAGAAATAAAAAAAAGAAATATTAATCTTTCTGATAAGAATTCAGTTCTCCTATATAGACTCAAATGCCACTTACAATGAGTTTAATTTAAAATCTATTAGTTAAAACTATGTTTGCTGGCCGCTAACAATTTCTCAAAGAGAAGATAATCTCTTATTTAATTACTTGGAAAAATTGTTCTTCACATCATTCCAATTGGAATTTTAATAGCAGTTAACTGACAACTTGCCCTTAGAAAACAGATCCAATCGTAGTAGTAATAATTATCCAAGAATAAGAAACATTGAAAACAGGTGTGAGTCCAATATACGTTCTGAGTTTCCCCTCTCCCCCTTTTTTTTTGTTAAGGTGGACTATTAACTTTGGTGGAAGAAATATTGATCAATGGAAAGTAACCAGAAAAGGAAGCATACACTAATGTCCAGATAAACTTGAACTTGAGTTTGAATCCCAGCTCTGACTCATACTAACCATTTGACCTTGAGCCATAATCTGTAAAATTGTATCAATAATATTTTTATAAGACTGTTGGGCAGATGATATTAAATGTAAGCTTAGTTCACAGTAAGCACTCAGTAGGCGTAAAAAAGCCATTTGGTTTGTAAAAAAAAAACCACAGAGGTATTACTTTTGGTGATGGGAATCTATTAGGAGACAAGACAGAAAAATCATCTGAGCAACAACAATGTAGTAACTCTGCACTGTGGTATACTTAACATTGGGATATATACCAGGCGTCATGTAAAACCAAACAGCAGCTCAGTCTTTTAAGACACAACCTGAGTTCTTGGCCTTCTCTTTTTTTTGTTGGCAGTGATGCTCTTTCCGAGAGAGATGTGAACTGCTCGATTAATTCCTGTCCAATGTGGAGCACAATTTTGGCACAAAATTCTTGCCAAGCAACACCTTTATTTTTGCCTTAAGCATGAACACTGATCCCTGGCCCAATTCAAAACCAGAGAGGGAGAGATTCACTGATGGGTCGTCACACACGCTACACCACAGCAACTTTAGGCAGGAAGAAGGGAGAGTGCTCCTTTCCCCAAGAAGAATGTGGGCATGGCCAGAACATAAACCTTCATGGAAATACCTCTGGTACACAAGTCCAGCTGGAAATCTTACAGATTAATTACAAAGTAGGCAGGAACTGATGAAGATCAGTTCTCCTGGACTCCCACTTCCTGCACAGTGGCCTAGAACTCTCTAGGAAGTAAGCTGGGACGAACATAAGGCTCAACTTATGAGGCAAAACAATCTGTTTCTAAGTTTTTGTTTAAGCTATCATTTTTGTATCTGAAAATGATAGTAGCATTCCAGAAAGCAGTCAAGGGCTAACTTGAACTTCAGTCAGACCGTGGAAAACAGCAGCCCACCCCCACAGTGGGCTACACATTGCATTTGTCCAGGTTTCTCTCACACGAGGTCCAGGAGAGATGAATTATAGGTGTCGGTTGGTGGCAAGCCTCCTAGAACCTTTCATTTGTCAATAAAAAGATACAACAGAAAGGAGAGAGTACTAATAATCTTAAGAAATTCAATGAAGTCATAGAATTCCTACATGCAAAAGCTTCTATAAATTTTAACTATAATTGACTTCAGAGACACAAATCTAGACTACCTCCACCTCCACAGAAGAGCCTAAGGAATTTCTATTGCCATTCGGTGTCTAGAGGCAAAGTGTAATACTAGGAATCCTCAACCCCCCAGAGCAATGCACACAAGTGTCCACAGGTCACAGAGCCCCTGCTGCATTTGCATCCTGGGCAAACCACTCTGCACAGGAGCCCCAGGCTTCCCTCCACCATTACTACTGCAGTACATAGTCAACAATTTCTCTATCAGACCCTGGGCCGTGAGCTGGAGATACAATTACAACCGAGACATTCCTCACGTTTTTCTCTTCTTCCCAGAGCCATGGGGCTGATGGGCCTGCCAAGCCAGCCTGATAAGACTAAATCCTAGTTTACTGAGAAGAAATTAAGTCCTGTGCTATTCAGGTATTTTTGAGAGTCTTGCTTAAAATAAATCGAAAGCTACCAAGAGCAGAGGTATTCCCCCACAATTTTCCACCGTTCTCCCCATAACCTGTTTGGAGCAGTCAACTTAGAAACATTTAGTGCCTGTCTCTGGACAGTTGCCCAAGACCTGTGCATGTTCCTGAGGACCGTGGTGAGGGTGTTACTCCAGAGGTGGTTTGCTAAGCTCTCTCATGTACTACCACCTTCTTCACTCACACCACATTCCCTCCACCCCCACTGCTACAGAAACCGTGTACAACTGTGCACCTCTATTCCTTTGTCTCTCACCCTAAATCGAAAACTATCAAATTTATCTTTCTCTCTTTTTTTAAAGGTTTTATTTATTTATCTTTAGAGGGGAAGGGAAGGAGAGAGGGAGAGAAATATCAATGTATGGTTGCCTCTCATGCGTCCCCTGCTGGGAACTGGCCTGCAGGGAACTGACCTGCAACTTCTGTGTATGCCCTGATGGTGAATCTAACCACGATTGTCTGGTTCGCAGGCCCGTGCTCAATCCACTGAGCTACACCAGCCTGGGCTTATCTTTCTCTTTAGTTTACATTTGTATTCAAATTGCGACTTTAGTGTTTTTTATTGTTTTGTAGAGCAAATATCATTTCACTTACATTTGGGGTTAAGTAGGTTTAGAGAGCTCCTGTACCCTGAGTCAGCAGGAAAACCTGCCCTAAATTTCAAAACGGTACTTCACCAGTGCACCTTTGGAAGCCAGCCTCTTGCACATCGGGGATGTTCTGGACTTGCAAACTGGGGATGTTATACACAACCCTCCTTACCTATGTCCTGTTCGCTTGCCCCTGTGAGCCTCATGAATATGAGGAAGGATGCAATGTGGTCAGGTCGGAAGAGAATGAATAGGCATACCTGAAAGAAAAACCACTTTGCAAAGGCAACTTGCTCATTTCGATTCTAAAACTTGGAGCAAAATAATTCAGAGAGAGCCTATAAATGATCTCCTTTGATGAAACAAATTACAAAATGGCTAAGGTTTTCCAAGTGAAAACCTCTAGAAAGATCTCTAGGTAAGACGAACTATAATTTAAATAAGCCCTGAGTTTATTTATCTCACTTGTGTTTATTTTTTCCCTCTTGAGCTGTGCTGTTTCATAGTGTAGTCACTAGATACCTGTGGCCATTTAAATTAAAATTAAATAGGCCTGGCTGGTATGACTCAGTGGATTCAGTACTGGCCTGCAAACTGAAGGATCACCAGTTCAATTCCAAGTCAGGGCACCTGTCTGGGTTGTCAGCTGGGTCCCAAGTAGGGGGCGCATAAGCAACAACCACACATTGATGTTTCTCTCCCTCTCTTTCTCCCTCCCTTCCCTTCTCTCTAAAAATAAATAAATATATATTTTTTAAAATGAAGTAAAATTTAGAATTTAGTTCCTCAGTCACACTAGTCACATTTCAAATGTTCAGGCAGCTAGTGGTGAGTGGCTACCATACTGGACAGCACAGCTATAAACCCTTCCACTGTCGGACAGAGTTCTTTGGACAGCCGTGCTCTAGAATCTTGTTTCTTATTTGCCGCCTTTCCTGAGTCCACCAATTGCCTAAACACGGACAGAAATACTTTTACCTAGCAGAGACAAGAAAACAATGTCAAGTGAAGGTCATTTAATACCAAAACAAAACAAGAGATATTATTCTAGACAGTAACAAAGGAATAAAGACAGTTACAGTCAACGTAGAGATTTCTGATATTTCAAGTCAAAAAAGAAAAAGCAAAAGCCAGTACAGCTTCACAGGTTCTGACTTCCTTTCCCACCCGGGAGGGGAAGGCTCCTCTTCCTGGGCCCCTTATAGGTCATTTACACCAGGATTTTTGTTCTGACTCTTGCATAAGCACAAAAGGTTAATTTCTTATGACTCCTGTCTTTTCCCTCAAATATTACAGCAACTGACAAAAAAGCCTTACAAGTCACTCTCCACAGTGATGACCTCATCCCCAGTTTTCTGTGCTTCTTATCATGTGAGGCTGTCAGAGTTCTCCCATGGTGCTTCCCAATCCTATTTCATCTTTACTGCAACCAAGGACCAGCACACGCCTCATAGCAAAAACGAATCTTTGCAAAAATGACTTACAACCTAGAGGGGTGGGATGACAAAAATCTCTATAAATAACGCTGTTGACTGTTTTTAAAATTTATCCAACTAAGTCTGCAATGCCGCTTTAGGAAGGACAATACCCATTGTCATTAAGGGGACCATCACAAAACTTTGTACAATAAACCTCTACCAAGTTCAACCTTTCCCACCGTTCCTAGATTGTCAGTTTTTCTCTGGAGCATTTTTTAAGCATATTCGAATGAAAGTTCTGGACTTGCTTGCAGGAGTAATAAATAGGCCATATAACAAAATTACCATATAATGAATATAACTAGTGGTTTTTTAAAAATAAAAATCATCTCAGTATCACATATAGATAAATGATAAAATATCCTCCATACCTCGTCTTTCTGAATTCTTCGCCTACATTGAATGTGCGACCTCCAGCCCTCTGGCACGGCACTGAACACCAGGTGCACGTCAATGGATGCCAAATGGTCAAATGAGATAAAGAAAAGGTTAAGACTGAGACTTGAAGACCCACTAATGGTAGATGAGTGTGTCTTGGTCAGCCCAAGAAGAGTTACATGAACTTTCAAAATGAAAACAGAGTCAGCTATGGTGAGTATTCCCTTATTAAAGAGGACACATATTGGTACCAGTATGAAGAGGGGGGTGGTACATTATGTCATAAACTAATAACATCAACAATATGCCCTTTGAGTTTTTTATACATGTCGCTGACATAGACATATGTCACACCCTTTGAGGTTTGCTGATGACTAGAAGGTAATAATTCTTGACACCACCTTTTCCCACATATTAATTAATGGAAATAAATGAGAAGAATGCCACACCAAAAAATTTAGTATGTCCCAAAGTGAAAAAAAAAATCCATCTCAAAGCCTCTTGGGCATTGAGTGACCTCACAGTGGCAGCGGGAGGGCGTGGATCTTTGTCTGTAAGATCAATGAAACAGCTCTGAAGGCCCGTATCTTGCCGTCATCTGGAAACTAGAGACTGGGGCCAGACTCACACATGATAATACACAGCACTGCTCCCAAAGTGGAGACAATAGGTAGGGGATCTCTACAGAGTATGGTGTGTTTAGAAAACGGGCCTCTTCCTTATTTTGAAATAAGGCTGAATTGCTTCTAAAAATTATTGTTTTTCTTTGGGAGGTGACTATGATTACATACTGCATGATCCCATTCCCACTGCATTCCCAAGACCAAACTGTGATGGAGAGTGGATCAATGGCAGCCAAGGATTAGTTTGGGGGTGATCATGACTGCAAAGTGGAAGCATAAGGCAGTTCCTTGGGGGTTAGGGAAGTTTGGTATCTCAGTCATGATGGTGGCTGCACAAATCTATACATGAGATAAAATGTTATAGAACTATACATTTAAAAAGTGTATATAAGAACTGGTGAAATCCAAATAAGGCCTTGTAGTTTAGCTAATAGTTTGTATGAATGTCCTGGTTTTGATCATCCTGCAGTGGTTTGTCAGTTTTCATTGAGAGCAGATGGGTGAAAGGTAAATGGGAAGTCTACTTCCTACTTTGGTAATTTGTATGTAAGTCTAAAATTATTTCCAAAAAAACTAAACAGAATATATAAGAATTTCTTGAATATCCTTGTAAATTTTCTGTCAATTTTAAATTACATCAACATTGTAAAGTTAACCAAAAAGATGCTGGATTATTTATAGGATCTTTATAGAATCAAGTGCTGGGGCCATGCAGCCAAGTATAAGGCCCAAATAACGGCACAGGACTAGTCCCAGACATGACTGCTGCTGTCCCCACACTCTACACTGCAGCTTCCAGCACCGGCACCACAGATGCTTGGCAACTAACTTACACAGGTACCACTGCCATGTTCAGCTCCGGGAGCTGCCTCCACACATGCTCAGAAGAGCTCTGAGAAGTCCCTGCATCTTCACATTGTATCTGATGGGCAGTGCCTAGGGTGCGTGAAGTAGCCCTAGCTGCAAAGGATTATAGGAGCGTGATTACTAGCACTTCCAACTTTCATAGTGAGAAGTAGTCTGTGCCTCAAAAGGAGGTTCCAAGAATGACAAAGATGTACAAATAATAAATGGAAGCATGGCCTTTCTCACATTATTCTTCTACTAAGACCAACTAAGCCAAATTCTTAGGCTACTGAGAAGGTGGTCCTGGCATTCAGGGCAACCAAAGATGTCAGGAGCCGAGGATGGAGCAGCAGATGAGGCTCTTTCAACGGGGATGACTCAGGGTGGCATGTAGAATAAATCACA
Organism: Artibeus jamaicensis; assembly: GCF_021234435.1. Lineage (NCBI taxonomy): Eukaryota > Metazoa > Chordata > Mammalia > Chiroptera > Phyllostomidae > Artibeus > Artibeus jamaicensis. The sequence continues at coordinate 12,018,482 of NW_026522056.1, read as the reverse complement.
TTTCCGTCCCAAATATATTTGAGGAGTAGCTGGTTCTTAAGGAGAAGGAAGCAAACAGTTGGGTTGTTTGTGTGTTTGTGAATATGCATCAGATATGCTAAATAGGTAAGTGATTTTCTCACCCTTAAGTTAATACAACTGGAATTTTCAGGTCTCTAGCACAAAAAGTTAGGGTTAGTTAAACCTTTCTTCCCTTTTTTTTTGCTTGCATAATTGGTAACAGATATTCTCAGAAAACCGTAAGACATGAGACGGCCAGAAACTAAGGTGTGAGGGTGAAAGAGAAGAAACAACTTAAGGTCTCAAGGGACAATAATAAATTGTATTAGTAACGGTAGAATTGAAGTAAAATCATTGGAGGCATAGTGTTTAATTTGCAAATACAAATGACCCATATGAAAATTATTCAGGCTTCATAGCACAGAAATGCAAACAGAGAAGTCTAAACCCCACTGAGTTTCATTAGAATCATGTATACTTTCCACCATCAATCCCTAATACAAACATGACCTTGCTCAGTGCAAATCTTCTAAAGCTGGGGTTTTCAGCTCTGAATATATTGTCATTGATCTTTCCCAAATAAATAGAGTTACTGGTCTTCATTACTTTATGCCAATAAGTGAACTTCACCAAAAACCATTACTGACATGGACTGTCAAATAACTAATATTGTGCCACTGTTTGTCTCCTCCTTCTGAGACCAAAGATAGCGCCCCCTTGGGAAACGAAATGAAATTTTGACATTTAGGGCAAATGTGTTTCTCTCCTGAGAAATATTTAAGTAATATACAAGTCAACTTTCAAATTCATGTAATGTTATGGTGATATCTAAATATATTTTGCCTTTTGTTTTAAAGTTTCCCAAAGTATTTGCCATAAGCATTTACTTCAAATTCTTTCAAAACCAAGTTCTGTTACTGCTAGGGAACCCCAAAGAGAAGTCAACAATTATTTCAACTGTAGAGCTACCAGGCAACACATAAATTTTAGAAAGACTTACAAGATACTTTGATTACTTGTTATTTAGTACCCTAACTGAGGATATTTCATCACTCCCTAAAAAGTATATTTAGAGTCACACAACCTTGTGATTATTTAATTTAACTGTTTGGAAAAAGAAATGTTTGCCAATTGTCATAAATATCAAGTTTCTGTGCAGCCTGGGTACAAAATCGGGAGGTTGTAATGAGAAGCTTGAAGTCTTGCTGAGGGAAAGCTCGTGGCTAAATAGAGGACAGATGGACAGAGAAAGACGTTGGAATGGCAGTTCGTGACATACACTCTGCAAGGCACTCTAGGGTCTCCCAACTGGCCAGAGAAGGATGATCCAGGGTGTTGGGTAATGTAATGAAACAACTCATTCAGTGGGGAAGCTGCTTTCCCTGGAGGGGAAGCTGGTACCTAAAACTCCGATCTTCAAGCCTAGAAGCAAGAACTCACTTGACTCTAATGCAGAAGGTGAAAGACCATGACAACAGGTTATTCCAAAGAATCTCTAGATCCCAAGCCCTAGACAGTTTCTCAGGTATTCATCCAGATGTAACAGTTTGAGGTCCTCAGGGACAAGTTCCACTCTCGGACAAAGGTAAGAAGGAAGGCAAGGGCATTAGCCAGTAGAGCTTGGGTTAGATTCAAGGTTAAACTCCTGTCCTAGTGATGAACACAGTAGAAATCAACAGCTTGGGTTAGATTCAAGGTTGAACTCCTGTCCTAGTGATGAACACAGTAGAAATCAACAATAATAATTGGGTCCAAATACCAGCAGATCAGACATTCAAACACTATGAGGAAAGCAGGATCCAGTGAGGAAAAGGTATGGATCTCAGGTGGGTACACAGAGGTTTGCCCAAAGTATGCCAGATGTAACATTCTAGGTTTTAAAATGCCATCAGGCCTGGTTCTTACTGACTGAAGAACGAACTGATTGTTATTGCCAGTGAAAAAGGCAGGAAATTGGGGCTTAGCAGTATTATTCTAGTAATTCATATTAATTATATGAGCATTTTACAAATACAGGGATGGGAAAAAGTAGGTTTACAGTTGTTCATATGGAAGAAGACGTGCAGGTTAGGATTATTGCAATAGCTTTATTAACTGGAAAGAATGTCCCAACGCAACTGTAAACCTACTTTTTCCCACTGCTGTTCAGAGAAACTTAAAACTGGAAATACACATTTATCCCATTATTCTACAATACAAAGATAAGACAAACACCATTAATCTTTGTTATATATTCCTTTAGTATGCTTAATATTTTATATACAGATAAACACATATACCATTACAGCAAAAATGGGGAAATCTATTATATATTCTTTATCCAAAAAATCACATTATTGTAATTGCCCTTTTCATTGTCTCCCCTGCCAGGAAGTCACGGACAATATGTTGCTTACTTTCATATTCCCACTACCTACCATAATTTCTAGCACAGGAAGACAAGCATTATTTGATAATACATGCTTCTATTTTTTTGTAAATGTTGCCAAATTGCCCTTGTGCCAGTTGTACCAATTTACAAACCCCCAAGCAATTATGAGAGGTTCATTTCCCTTTATTCTTAACAAAACTGTAACCTATCACTTTGTAAGAATCTTTGCCATTTTGACAGGATTGATTTCTCTCATTTTTCTATATTTGCATTTCTAAGCTATTAAGCTGGAATAATTTTCATATGCCTCATTTGTACTTGCTACACAAACACTACCCCTGCAATGATTTTGCCTCGGTTCTGCCTTCACTAATATTATTTATTGCCACTTAAAAAAATGAAGTTAACAGTTTTATTTGTCTCTTTGTCAGCCTCCCCCAAGAATGATGATGTTTTTCAAGCAGTACCACTTTTTTTTTTCCTTTCGGTTCAATGCTGCTAGTGTATCATGCATACTGGCCATTTAACCTGAGCCCTGAGCAGGTGACTCCTTCCTGCCTCTGGAGTAAATAACATCAGAGCAAATAATAACAGAGCTGAAAGAAGCATCCCTGATAGGAAAATCAGTGTTTTGGTAACAGCTATGTATTCAAATCCAGACTTCTCGATTTACTCACTGAGTGACTTTAAACAAGATAATCAATCCTATCAGCTTCAAGTTTCTCATTTAGGAGAAACAATGCTAATTTGTCTTGCATAGTTGCTACAAAACTTAAATGATATAAAATGCGTAAAGGCACTATCTAAATGTAGGTTGTTACTCTTTCAACTCCTTTCTTTGAAAATCAATACTACATCCATCATTTGTTTTGAGGCAAACTGGCAAAGAGAGTTTCCTTGTCAGGGTTTAAAATAAAACACAAGAGAGATTTGGTGTTGCACAGGAGAACATACATGGCTCCTGAAATTTGCACTTTCTAGGAAGCTAATGAAGCTAAATAAGAACTTATTCCACTGACACCTTAATGTCATCCTCTGTCATAACCCAATTTGCTCTACTTGTCTTCTTCTAGAAGGAGATTTGTACCGCAAAGTGAAGCACGTTTAACTTCCTCTGGAGGGCTGTTGGAACCTGGGGGCATTGACTGACATGAAAAGGAAGCCCAGAGCTGAGGAAAGAACTGGAAAGGAATTCTAAAGGAGCTATAACAATTGCAAGCCCAGCTATTCCTGTTCAAAATCTCAGAGAGCGAAGGAAAAAAGAAGAAACTTAAAAAATGTATATCTTGTATCCATTCTTCCTCTACAGACTTTACACAATTCATACAAGTGCTGCTAACAATGATTCTTACCCATGGCTTCCTTCCGATTCAGGGAAGTCTCTACTTAACTTCAGACAGGAGCAAAGCGCTCCTCAAAATGTTACCAAGCAGATTATGCCTATTTCATACTCGGTTTAAAATAGTTAAGTATATGCTTTATAATATTTTAAAGAAAATAAAAGAGTATTCTGAAATTCTGTGGTATGAATTCCTCCTTATTCAAGGTGGGAGGAGTCACTGTAAAAATAAATTCCAGACTAGAGTCAGAAGGGACCACCTAGTGCAGGCTCTTCAACTCAGCCTCTGTGAATGTTTCCAAAGGCACGATGGAGGCTTTATCTTTATACACCTTTAGGTCGCCCCCAGTGATGTTAGCAGGGACTTTACATCCACTCAGTGTCAGAGACCCCGCTTTCATCAGAGACTGTGTGGGAGGCACAGTTAGTGTGTGTAGCAATGAATAGTAAACACTGAAATGGGAGAACAAATGACTCAAAATTAGTTCTTGTGGGCTAAAGAGCTGGACAGAAACAATTGACCTAATTTTATACGTGAGGAAGTTCAGACTCAACATTGCACATTGAGTTGGTGGCCAGCCTGGGACTGAGACTTAGATCCCCTGTCTCCCACTCCAACCAAAACACAGTGTTTGCATGGAGTCAGAAAGGCGCTGTCTACAGACTAATAATGAATAGATAAAACCCTCTCTCTTTATTCATGTATGCAACACGCAGCTACTGGGCCCTGGTAGCATGTGTGCTGTGGTGGTGCTTGCCTTCGTTGGGGTTATAAAGAGGGGTGAGGAGAAATCCCTTGACCTCAAAGAATCAATCTAAAGCCCAGCAGAGATAATGCATTTCCATAAATAAGAAATGCAAAGAATAAAACTGTAGGTGCTGTGGAAGAGATTAACATGATGAACTATGGGGGTTAAGAAAGTGTGAGGTGTAGAGTGTTTCAGTTTTAGGCCAAAAACTCTCTCAGCCTATTAACAGGAATGTTCTATGGCAATACCCAGCTATTCCCAATATTGATCACGTTTCCCCCATGAATGCAAATGCTTCTCTTTCCGTCCTTTCCCTTCAATCTCTAACACAAAAATCTTGCATATCCTTAAATTAAGGCTCACATCAAATATCAGTTTCTGTATGTGTTTTTCCTAATCATCTCATACATAAAGCACCTCTAGAAACCCCTAGAAAACTGAGCATATGCACCACATACATGACACCGTATTACATCAATTCTGATAACTGTAGTTAAGTATCTGTGCTTTGGTCCTGCCTATCTTTCTGACTTTCTATCTTAGAATCCTACCAAATTCTCTTTACATTCAGCTCAAAATTAATAAACAACTTGAGAGACTCACGTATCTCCTTTACATCCCATTTTCTTGCTTTTATCTCTACTGGTCTTTCTTTCTTGAATGCCATTCTGCCTCTTTGTTTTCTCGGCATTGTTTCCTCCACCAAACCCTCCCTAAGACCCTACCCAATTCCCCAGTTCCCCTCCCTTGTCAGATGGGGTCTGACAGGAAGCAGAGCTGTCTGGAGGGTTACGTAAGGGCCAGGAGCCCTGGGACATTTTCTCTTACGGTTGTCACCATGAATGAAGTAGAGGACGGGGGTCAGGTCCCACAGGTAAATTTAGGTAATAATTGTAGAGGAGCAGGAAGAGAGGAGGAGCTAAAAACAGAGCTGAAGTGGGTGGAATGAAAAACCTGTAAACCCAAGAGAAGGAATAGCAGAGTGAGCAAAGGGTAAGTCCTGTGAGGTAAGAGCTTCAAGAGCCATGGAAATGGTTCTCCAGTATGCCTGTGATTTTCAAGTAAATGCATCACCAGGCAGATGCTCTGCACTATTTCCATAAACCCGACTGATTTGGTGCAGACATGCAAAACCTCAAATAATTCCCCTAAAACAAAATGAGATAGCACTAATGGAGACAGGGGGCTGGGTCGTCCATGAAGGTAAAAGACCACTTGGATGAGCAGCCGTAGCCACAGGTTTGAGAGATGTTGACCTGGCACTCATGTTTATTCTCTGTACCTTGTGTTGACATAAGTAAGATTTTTATGGAATTACTTATACCATACCTACATCCAAAGGCAGAAATGGGTGGGAATCTAAGAGACTACCTACAAAATTGTGTCTCGTTTCCCAGAGAAAGGAGAGATTGGAGGGTGGCAGAAATGGTGGTTCCCATGGAGGGTATGGCCAAGCACATAGATAGACAGGGCATCCCTTGCTCAAGCACTTTTCTTTCATGGCTGCATATTAGAATCACCTAGAGAGCTTTAAAGAGTTCAATATTTAAACTGAAACAAAGAACAATTAAGTAAAATATCTACAGAGACCCAAGCATTAGTATATTTTAAAAACTCCAGCCCTGGCTGGTATAGCTTAGTGGACTGAATGCTGGCCTGTGAACCAAAGGGTCGCTATTCAATTCCCAGTCAGGGTCCATGCTGAATCGCAGGCCCAATCCCCAGCAGGGGGCATGTGAGAAGCAACCTCACTCTGATGTTTCTCTCCTTTTCTTTCTCCCTTCCCCTCTCTAAAAACAAATACATAAAATACTTTTAAAGAAATTATTTAAAAAATAAAAATAAAACTCCCTAGGTAAATTCTGTTGTGTAACCAGGCTTACAGACTATTGCTTTATCCATTTAGTGCACTGCGACCTGAAGGGGACAAGAAGGTCAACACTAGGAAGCTAAGCCTATGTTTTGTGGTCAGTTCAAGGTGTTTGTTCCAGAGTAGATGCCTAGTATATCTGGGAAGCAGTAAGCCCAGTATGAGGTATAGAAGAGCGGAAAAAAGCAATCTGGCCTGGAGAATCTCCAAAAACAGGCTGCATTTACATGTGCCGTCTTCATGCACAGCTGCCAAGGGGCACGAGCTGGTGTATCAGCAGAGGACACACCAGACAATCAGCCCCTCCTCCCTCCGACTTCCCAAACATCTCATGTTTGCCCCTTTATCCTGAAACCGTATGTCAAGTGTTTACATGCTTGTCCTTTAAATTTCTTCCATGAATCAGAGACTCCTGTCTTGTTTATTTTTTAATATCTCCACCTACCTGCAGTATTTCCCACCTTAATAAATGTTTGCTGAATAAATATACTTAACTGCTGTGTATATTACTCACAGACCTTTTACATGCAGTGTTAGGAACTTTTTTCTGTGCTATTTATAAAATAAGAAATTTGCAACCTTTACATCAAGGACACAAAGGAAACAACAAGCATTTCTTATTGAAAGATTTAGAAAATTAAGTAGAATCATTCGCTTCAAAATAGCTCAGCTCATATAAGGTCAGTCCATGCCCTGTATCAGAAGAAGACATGATGTTTAGACCAGGGATTTTTTGATGCTATGCAAATCCAAAGGTTAAAGACCAAGTAGGAAGATATCTTAATTTCAATCTATAATTTATAATTAATCTGTAAGAAAAATGTTGCATTTAAATAATGCAACATTTAAATGCATTAAAATGCATTATTTAGATGCATCTAAAAATTATCTACTTAAAGTTAGCTATGTGGTATAAATGAGAGTAAGAGGAAAATTATTCTAGGTTCAAATGCTTCAGACATTTTCAAGTTGTATTGGCTTTCCATCAAATAAAGCTAATGTGTGTTCATAAAAAAATGACCTGTTTACTTGGTTACTGTTGTTAAATTCAACTGCTTTAATAAAAAGATCATGCATGTAGAATAAAACTGCTATTTCAATCAGCTAAAATTCAGTCTGTTCATTTCTTACTCAACATTTGTTGAGAATTCACCATAAGCCATATACTTGCACCCACCATACATATATTCAAGTGAGTATACTATGTTTTTTTTCATAAGGTTTGTTACATGGGCTTCAATGGAAAAGACTGGCAAACAGACTAGACCTGGATGGGAACCAATTCCAGACTTAATTCATTCAATCATTCGTTCAACAAATACGTACTGAGAACCTACCACGGGCCATGCGTTGTCTTAGTAGGGGTAAAGCAGTGGACAAAATAGGCCTGAACCCTGCTTGAATAGTGGGGGAAGTAGACAGAAATTAAGTAAACAACACACAAATCAATAGATGCAAACTGTGACAAGTGCGATGAAGGAAACAAACAGGTGTATTTGTGAGGTAATAAGGGAGCAGCTAGTTCAGAATGAGTGGCCAGCACAATGTGCTCTGCAGAAGCACCCCTTAAACTCAGACCGGTGAATGAAACGGGGCATGGAGGGGAGAGGAAGGCAGGGCAAGAACTGTTACTTCTGGCTGTCCAAATGTGGCCAGCCACTTTGTCCCTGGAAAATGAACAGAAAAGAGATCTTTCGATTTATCATGATTGGGAATCAAGACAGGCAGGAGTCTGTCAGATAAAAACCAAGCCACAGAAGCTCTAAGGCAGGATGGGAAGCCAACTCCACCTATAGATCCAATGAACTTTTTACTTGATCAGAAAGTTAAGACAATGACAAATCTTTGGTCCTCCTCCAAAATCACCATCCCAGTCCCTCTTTGAATTAAAGAGACCAAATCTATGAATACTTGGATAGCCCCCATGCCAAGTCCTGTCCTCACCCACTCACAGCCCCTCAGAACCCTGGATGGCCCAGAGTGGTATGTCTTCTCTGCAGATGCAAAGCAAGTTCAGCTGGAGAATTTAAGTTCCCCGTAGTCTGGGAGAAGCTAGTCTTCCAGTTCCATAGACTCTTCCTCATTAGGCTTTCTTTAGAGCCCACAGCTAACTGTATCCTTTGGTCCTCTCGAATCCAACAACAGGGCACTTGATTCAGTCTTGTCAAACTAAAGGGAAAAAAGTGAGTGCTGAAGTTGCAAAACTCTAAAGCAACACAAATATGACAAGCCCACAGAACAGCGTATCAAGTACCTGCATATTTCAATAAGAGTTACTTTAAAGCATTCACTACTAACAAATGGGTGACATTGGATGTATTTGTGTGGGGAGAAGGAGAAATTTAATGTATTTAAATACACAACTTCTGGCTTAACTAAGCACCAGAGCACATTTTCTCATGCTATATTTAGGCAGTGGGTTTCCATGTTTAAGGAATTATGAATTATTGAAAAGCACTTTGCAAAAAGTTGGCAGCGATCCCTGAGCCACAGTCTGAATCAGATTTTCAAACTTCTAATATTTCTTCAGTGTAACCCTCTATGAAAGGAGGGCTCAGGAGAGATCAGAGCAGTAAATGGAGTGAGGATTTTGTAATTAAATAACCAAACTAAATGAAATAGCAAAATCCAGAAGAAGGAATTTCATACTGAAAGTGAGAAGACCTGCATTATTCTAATTTCAGCTTTGACACTTCAAAGCCATGAGGCTTTCCTTGGGCAGCAAGAAATCTCTCTGAGCCTCATTTTTCTTGTGTACAAAGTGGAGAAAACAAGTTGTACTCTTCTCAGATTATTGGCCAGAATAATTATAAGAAATGAATGTGAGTCTGTGTCTGTTTGTGTGTACATAGAAACTGTGAAGCATGAAAAAGGAAAAGGATGTCCCTGGCTGGTGTAGCTCAGTGGACTGAGTGCAGGCTGGGAACCAAAGGGTCACCAGTTCGATTCCCAATCAGGGCACATGCCTCGGTTGCAGGCCAGATTCCCAGTAGGGGGCACATGAGAGGCAACCACACATTGATGTTTGTCTCCCTCTCTTTCTCCTTCCCTCCCCTTCTCTCTAAAAATAAATAAATAAAATCTTTTTTTAAATGCAAAGGATAATAATAACTGGAACACTAAGAGAACACTGATGACATACTTTCTTAAACATTTTTAACTTCAGAGATGAGTAACCTCTACCATACCTGGTCTCTGGGTAATTTTCCAGTGAGCCCTCTGGGCATAACAGACACCTAAGACTAATTATTTCCCTTGTAAACCCTTTCCTGAATTCCAAAAATGTTTGCTTTTCTGGAAACCTCCTGTCATTGTTTCTTTCTTTATCTGAATAAGTTCATTTTAGTTCTAAATTGTGACTTAAAATTTCTCCTGCATCTAAGAATCTCACACTCACCTCTAACTTTGTGGCACAGGAAAATTTGTCCCTGCAGGTGTCCCTCTAGGTGGCTGGACAAATTTTAGGGAGCAGGTAGTCCTTCCCAACATAACAACTTCCTCCTGGTTTTACCATCAAGGAAAAGTGGCTGGTTTTGCCACTTGTCTCTTGTCCTCTATTTCCCCAGTTGGAAGTTAGATCTATGCCACAATGCCTCTCAGCCACTAGGAAGGGTGGGCAGGGAGAGGGTCACACCTAAGCTCTTTACAAATGTCCTCTCTTTCAAGAATTGGCTCTCACCATGTTGTATTCCCAAAGTCAGTGAAGGGGATTTGATTTTTGAAGAACTGGCACTCAACATTCCTTTTGTTAAATTCTGCATATGTGCATTTGTCTTCCATGTGTATTTGTCCCAACTTTATCACATTGGTGTCTCATTCCAGTATCTTATAACAGATGGAAAGGACCATCCAGACTTACCTCTCTTGCATAAGGACATAACACCATGAGCACTAAGGCATTCAAACTATCCTTCTCTTCCAAGTCGCCATTTTGTTTTCTAGACGAGCACACAAATGGTGCTACTGATTTGTCAGTGTCTACCGAGCTTCACACATTCTCACATCCATCACAGAAGTGACCATGTCCTGGATTATGTCTCACTCTCATTTGAATGATGTCAAATATGACTCAATTTTAAGACCATAATTTTAAAGAAAATGGGTTTCCATCCTTTATAAAATTCCCCTTTTCCTCTCTCCTTAAGTCTCTTCACTTACGCCAATTCTGATTTCACCAATGCCACTCTTAACATCAGCCCAAACTGGTACACAAATAACATAACAAATTAAAACTGAATCTAATCAACTTTCTAGATCTAACTTCCAAATAACAGAAAACACGGGGCACTGTAGAACGTGTTAAAGAAATTTACAGAGATTTGAGCAACAGAATCCAAGTGCAGAAAACTTCACGGGATACAGCACCTGGTTTCCTGAACAACAACAGCAACAAAAAATAGCAAAGATAAAAAGGGAGAGATTGACATGAACCTTTAGAGTGAAAGAGATTTTAAGAGATATATCAACCAATTGCAAGATATGGCCTTTACTTACTTCCTGATTCAAATGAAGAGACTAAAAACTTGTGAGAGAATCAGAGAAATTTTAACATTACTTGACATTTGATAATATTAAGAAAATATTTGATACTTGAAGCGTCATAATGCTTTTATGATTATGTTTTTTCAAAGCATTGTGTTCTTTAAAGACTCATAGAGATATCCCTATGGCTGGATAATATTCGATATTTGCTTCATAATAGCACAGTGGTAGGGTAGAATTAGTAGGGGTAAAGGGAAAACAAGATTATCCATGATTTGATAATTGTTGAAGTTGGATGATGAAACAAGAGAGCTTATTATACTACTCCTTATATTTTTGTATATATTTAAAATTATCCCAAATAAAATACCTTTGAAAGACAGCTACATAATTTGCTAACCAGATGATTAAATAACATTCTGCATTTCCACTGACTGTGCTGATGTAATGTAGACCTGGTCTGAGTAGCTATTTGATATATTCTTTCCCTTATTTACCAAGCGCATAAAAAGAAAAAGGCCCAGATGTGTAAAGGTAATGAAAACTCTGCACTACCTACACACCAGGAAGTGACTTGCTTTGGGCTACACTACAAAGGGAGGGAGAAGACGCTTCCCATTGTCCTTTGATTTGAGCAGGCAAGGTGCCTTTTTTCTCTGTAAAAGGGACTAAAAAAAACCGCAGCATAACGATCCACCCTTGCTTTGAAGTGTGATGGCTTTGCTCTCATTATCCAAGGGCCTGAGAGAAAATGTGAGGGATCCTACACCCTACAGAGAGACAGACTACAGCTAGGATTTTTTAGAGCGCAGTCTAAGGAAGTCACTGGGAAGGGGTATGAAGAGGACCCCAATGGTTTCTGTAACATTTTACGTCTCTTTAAAAGTCTGATAGGATGAAATTTTAGTGTTGTTTGTTCTCAGTGTCAGGTGTATAGGTATTTACTACATTTTTCTCCATTTCCCTTTTATGTTTGAATATTTTAGTATAAAAAATATATATTCTCCTGAATTGGCTTTTACATGTAGCTTGAGGAGGAGAAGAGTAAATGTAATCAGTACAGTTTTGCACTCTGGAATCCAGGGACAGACTTGCACATGTATGGTGATTGACAATACCATAGAGATGCCTCTTTGTCTCATGCCCCTCATACTACCCACAGTTATCAGCTATTTTGCCTGAAAAAAAACAAAGGTGTAATCAGATGAATAAATGTCATGTCTTAAAATGCAAACACTGGTGAAGAGTTAAGATAGGAACTGCCACTCAACTGTTTGTGTTATAAGATGTATTCTTTCTATGCTTTAGCTCATTCATTCCAAACACGAGGACTCTTGACTGCTAAGGGGTCACAGAGTTGATTTTTCATAAATTCACATGCTCACTAAATATTTCATTTAGATTGAATAAGTAGTATGTTTTACATACATATGTGCTACCATATTTCAACTATATGTAGATAGTGTTGTGATAAATCAAAATTCAAGTGTGTTTAAAACCTAATAGAATCCAAAATGTTTGGTCATTATATATTCATTTTCTCAATCAATGGATTAATGAAAGTATCGCACCCATAGGGAAGATGTCAAACTTTGGAAATTCCTCTAAAGCATTTGGGAGGACTGGTTACATGCTACTGGAAATCCTTTTGTTGGTCACACACTATTCCATGATGTGGAGATATTACAATTCAGTCATACATTTCCATACTAATAAGCTTTCTCTTTGGCTGCTTAGCCAAAGTGCCTTTTGTGGCTACAAACAATGGCACAATAAACATTCTGTGACGTATAACCTTACAAATGGGCACTTTTGTTTCTATCAGGTAGGTTCCCAGGAGTGAAGTTTTTTAAGTTGAAGTGCCTTTTATGTTTTAATGGATGTTGCTGCGTTGCCTTCTAGAAAGGCTATAGAGCTTTTCAATCCCACAATGTACAAGAGAACCCTCATCCCTTATCCCCGCTAGCAATAGGTCTTACGGCTCTTTTTAATGTTGCTGATTCAATGGCTATGAAGTGATATTTCATTTGAATTTCCCTACTACCCATGAATTTGAGCATCTTTTCATATTTTTGTTGACCACTGGGTTTGTTTTCTGTGATTTAAAAAAATTATTCAAATCCCTTCTAGTGGTTTTCTTGTCACTCTATAAAAAATCTGTATGTTACAGAAAGGTTCCCATATCTGATGTTGCCCAAAACCACCTCCCAAGGCACTATCATATCTTTTTAATTTTCTCCATAGTAATTACCATTATTTTGCTAGCCATTTCATCTCTGCCTCTTTCAATAAAATATACATTCCAGGGAGACAAACTTCTTTTCTCCTCTATACCTCCACTGCCTATGATGGTGCATAACACAGGAGAGACCCTCAACAATATTTGTTCAACAAATAAAGGAATGAATAGTGGATAAGTTGTGATTCATATTGTTAATGTCTGAATCAAGATACTAGTGATAAATATCAAAATTATAGCAAGCATATACCCCTAATATGCTAGGACCATTTTGATTATTCTGTTCCCTGAATTAAACTTGTGCTTGCCAAACCATGTATCTAGGATTTGATTTATACATACATGTATAGATTAAGTGTGGACATAGATGAGAAAATAATGAATAATTTTTGAAGGATGATTAGGAATGGGAATAACACCAATAATGATAGTAGGAGTTTGCCGTAAAACAAGGAGGAGAGGCATGAAGGCAAATAAAACAGCTCCATCAAACACAAAGAAGTAAGAAATGGGGAGGTATTTATGGGTGAGCCATGTGGTATAATTAAAGAATGTAATGTGTATTTGAAATACAGAGAAAAGTGAAATTAACTGTGAACACAAAGACAGGTTTGTAGTTAGGTCATAGAAAACTTACATGTTAAAATGCTGAGGAATTTGTGCATTTTTTTTCTAGAAAATGTGGAGTCATCCAAGTTTTTCAGCAGCAGAGTGACATAATCAAATTTATGAGTTAGGAAGAATACTGGTGGCAATGTCATGAATTAATTAGGAAGGGAAGAGAAGTTTTTATTAATAACTGTCCTTCTTGTAGTTCCAAGATAACTTGTGCCAAACTGGTCCAAGTATATTTTATGGACAGCATTTTTAATAGAAGTAGCAAAGTCAGCACACATTCCCCAAATCAGATGGCAGAAAAGACACTCTAAATTTTATCCATTTGCTTCTGCTGCCCAAATTTTTATGCTAAAGAATAAAAATCATGAGTTACATTAACTGTCTCAATAAAGTGAATGTTTAAATTGATTGAGAGTTATGTTCATTTTCTGCCAAACTATATCAGCCTCCTGTTTGAATGCGGAATTTCTGAAATGCTTCTAAGAAATTTTGTGTGCCAAGTACTGTGTTTGGCTTATAGTCAGAAACACATTTCAGATTAATTGGTTGGATTATTAGAAATACCGTTCCCAAGTCTTAGCCTGTCACCTTCCCTAGTTATGGTGAATGTATCTGCATGGTAAAGTTACGTCTTTATTGGAAAAGAAAAAGGAGATATTTGTCTTCTTCTTTTGTCAGTTTAATAAATCTCAAAGAATACTATTTGGCATGAATTTTCCAATCTGGACTAGATATTGATCAACTAAAGTGGATTACTGGCACATCTCCCTTTGGAGGGATAATAGTGCTGTCTGCAACTATCAATTGATGCTCCTAAAATGATTAAAGAATGGCCCCTCTGACCAGGTGAGCCATACTTTACTGAAAGAGTACAGTACACTTAAAACGACATGACTTTGGAGTTAGGTGTTCCTAAATTCATATGCCTACTGTGCCACTTACTAGTTGAATAACATAGTTGAGAACTATTTTATTTTTTATTGATTATGCTATCACAGTTTTCCCAATTTTTCCCCTCTATCCCCTCTCTGCCCTCAACACTCCAGCATTCACCCCTCTTAGTCTACATCCATGGGTTGTACATATAAGTTCTTTGAGTCCACTGTTTCCCATACTGTTTTTATCTCTCCCTGTATACCTTATGCCTACTAACCATGCTTCTACTTCCCTGTACCTTCCCCCCCCCATTCCTCTCTTCCCCTTCCCCACTGAAATCCCTCCATGCAATGTCCATTTCTCTGATTCTGTTACTGTTCTGGTTGTTTGATTAGTTTTTTTCTGTTGTTTTTCTTTTCTTTTAGGTTCATTTGTTGATAGTTGTGAGTTTCTTGACATTTTACTGTTTATATTTTTTATCTTCTTTTTCTTAGATAAGTCCCTTTAACATTTCATATAATAATAGCTCGTGATGATGAACTCCCTTAACTTGACCTTATCTGGGGAGCACTTTACCTACCCTTCCATTCTAAATGAAAGCTTTGCTGGATAGAGTAATCTTGGGTGTAGGTCCTTGCCTTTCATGACTTGGAATACTTCTTTCCAGCCTCTTCTTGCCTGAAGGTCTCTTTTGAGAAATCAGCTCACAGTCTAATGGGAACTCCTCTGTAGGTAACTTTTCTTTTCTCTTGCAGCTTTTAAGATTCTTTCCTTGCCTTTAATCCTGGGTAACTTAATGATGATGTGACTTGGTGTGTTCCTCTTTGGGTCCAACTTCCTTGGGACTCTCTGGACTTCCTGGGCTTCCTGGAAGTCTATTTCCTTCACTGGGCTGGGGAATTTTTCCTTCATTATTTGTTCAAATAAGTTTTCAATTTCTTGCTGCTGTTCTTCTCCTTCTGGCACCCCTATAATTCAGATATTGGAATGTTTCAGGTTGTCCCAGAGGTTTGTAACAGTCTCTTCACTTTTTCAAATTATTGTTTCTTCATTTTGATCTGGGTAGATGTTCATTTTTTCCTTTTGTTCCAAATCGTTGCTTTGATTCCTGGTTTCCTTCCCATCATTGTTGATCCCTGAACATTCTGCTTTATTTCACTTTGAGTATCCTTCATTTGTTTTTTTTAATTTTTCAACCAAGCTCAATAAGATCTGTGAGCATTTTGTTTACCAGGGCTTTAAATTCTCCATCAGATATGTCGGTGATCTCCTCCTTGCTTAACTCACTTTCTGAGGCTCTACTCTGTTCTTTCACTTGGGCCATATTTCTTTGTCTTGGTACAGCTGATAGGTTGTAAGGGGGCAGGGCCTTAGGTATTTACCCACCCAGGCAGGGCAATCCTCTTCGCTGGGCAGCAGCGCTGCTAATCTGGTGGTTCTGGGTGATTTTTTCTTTAATTCCTTGGTTGTTGGAGTTCCATGAAGTTTGATTTTCTGGCACTTTTGGTTGTCTATTGATTTCAGATTGGTTGTTGTCCTCCTTTTGGTTGTGCAAGGAAGCAAAGTGTCTACCTACACCTCCATCTTGGCCAGAACTTGAGACCTGTTTTATGTGAATTATTGGTCTAGACACTAGGGATGGAAAATTCTACCAGTAAGGAAGCAGCAGTTTAGTAAAACAGATAGATAAGAAAATCAACCTTATATAATTGAGGAATAAACCAGGAACAAGGTATCAGGGAGACAAGAACAAAAAGGTAATCAGAGAAGGTAGCTAAATGAAAAGTCACCCCAGACCAAAGGAACCTAAAGAACCTAAAGAAACCTAAAGGCACTTAAAGGACAAAAGTGTCACACACAGGCATGAATGGTACGTCTGGTCACCCTAAAACTGAATTTTGGCTTATTTACATGCAAACTTTGCAAGAAGAACCTGTCAGATTTCACCACTGTAATTCCCAGCAACTAAGACAGGACCTGATACATAGCTAAAGCACCATCACTATTTGGTGAAGAAATACAAGACGTAAAAGATATGTTGGAAAATAATGAGCTAAAGCTGAAGAAACAGGCAGAGGATAGATTATGGTTGCACACAAACCATTTTCTGACCCCGAGATAAGATTTTCTTATTTTTATTCTGATCTGATTATTTTCCAGCCTTAACTAAGAATTCAATTAATCTGAATTCTGGATCTCCTGTTAAAAATATAGATTCCATTATTCTCATAACTGAATCCAAATCTTTAGAAAAACCACCCTGGAAGTCTTCATTTTATCTAGTATTTATGTGATTCTAATTATTAAGTGTGTGAGAAAATTGGGCGAGGCAAAAAGTCTAAGGGCCTGAACCAAAACAAAAGGATTAATAGAGAACATGAAGTGACGCAGTAAATATGTGCTAATTAGGTTGATCTGTCAGGACCTAGTGATCATTGGAGAATAATACCCAGAGAGGCATCTCCATTTCTGACTTGGGTCTCTAGCTTAAATTATTATTAGGAAATACAGTAAAGGATGTCAGAAGAAAAACTGGTTTGGAAGAGAATAAAATAAATTTCAGACAAGTTAAATTTGAAGTGCTTATTGTGAAACCAAATATAAGATCCAGAGATAAGATAGAAATGGAACTGGATCTTAAAAGAAGAGTCTCAGCTTGAGTTATAACAAGGGGAGATATCAGCATTCAAAAGATGTAATGTCAATCTGTTCAGCTTGTCTTCAAAATTCATGCTATGGAATTTTGTCAGATGGCATGGGTCCCACGGTGCCCTGGCAAATGTTTATCAATTGGCTCCAGTTGTGTGGAGGGGAGGTCATTTGTGGCAACCGCCAAACTTTTGTGTTGGCAAAATCCCCACCATGGCAGATTTCAAGCTACCACACACATCACTGAACTTGAATGGGAAGAGATGTTGGCTCTCAACAGGCACTAAAGCTGTTTCCAGGGCACCACTGCCTGCTCCTTTTTTGCCCCCAGGCATTACTTACTATTTCCTTTGGGCCACTCTCCCTAATAAGTAACAAGTAAAATATTTTCCATTGTAGCAATAAGCACAATGTAATAAAAAAATAGTTAAGTTCAGTCCATTCAAATAAAGTCATTTCTTCCCCAACCTCCCATCTGTTCTTCACAATCCTCGCCAGGTTGCCGCATCTGCTCCATGCCAGCTGGCATTCCCCAACAGCAAGGTAAAATCATTCCTCGTGGTCCAGATGTGCCATAATTCAGTCAGATCTGGCTCCTCTTTAACTCTTTGGCCTTTCCAACTTCCATCAAAGGAATTAGCTTAAGTGGTCAATCTAGATCCACAGATTCAGGGCCCAAGGTCCAGGATGGTTGGATTCGCACGGCTAACATCTAGTTGGACTGACAGTTTCTGGCTCCCGCCTCATACACATTTGCATCTTTAATCTGCTGAGAAAGCTTCACATCATTTATTTTCCTCCTACTATGCTGTCTTCGTAAAGAAGCCTTTTTAATCACTTCCTGAAGGATGGGGGAAGAGATTGGGATGGGATAACAAGGGTTCATAACTGTCTCTGCTTGTGATTAGTTCATACTTATGAGAAGACTGTAAGTGGTGTTAATTGGCAGCACAGTCCCAGTTTAGTCTGATGTCTGCCACAATCTCACACCTCCCCATCTCCACACTCTTTATCTTTAGGACACAGCTGACCAATTACAACTTGCCCTTCCCTATTGTTTCATCCTCACTTGGGTACTTGTGCGAAAGGCTGTAGTTTTCTTTCAGCAGTTTAAAGATGAGATTTCTTCTTTTTAAATCTGATTTGCATCATTTCTTTTGAGTTATCTGCTGACAGGCCACAAAAGATTCTTTTAAAGTATCCTATTTTTTTTCTCTAGCTGCTATAAGTTTTCCTCTTAGTCATAGTTTCATTAGCATTATTATGATGTGCTTTTGTGTGATTGTCTTAGTATTTATCCTGTTTGTGGTTCAAAGTATGTCTTGATTTTCTTCCATTAGTTTTGGATAATTCTCAGCCATGATCACTTCAAACATTGTGTCTGGCCCATTCTTTTCCTCCTCATGTATGACTTTAAATGAACTGAACCTATTCAAGGCTGCATTTCAGTCTTTGAAATTTCTTATGTCAGGCTGTTATATTCTCCCATGTATCGCTTATGACTTTTTGGAATTTTCAAAGTTTCTTTTCTCTGTACTTTAGTCTGGATATTTCTCTTTTGACCTTTCTTACAGTTTATTAACTTAATTTTCAGACATATCTAGTCTGATATTAAACTCGCCTTGCTTCTGTTTGAGTAATTTACAATTTGAAACAATTGGATTATTTTTTATTAATTCCCATTCTCTGCTGAAATTCTCTATTTTGTCATCTATATTCTTCAACATGTTAATCAAGTTGTTTTAACATCCACATCTGATAACTAATAACTGGATCATCTGTGTATCTGATTACATGATGTTTTTGTTTTAGTCATCTCCTGGCTTGCTAAATAATTTTACTTGAATGGATATTAGTGTCTGCATTTTGTTGAATGACATTGAGTCATAAAAAAGAGATATGTAGAGGTTGTGGAGGGTTATTATCTTCTTCCAGAGGGAAGTTATGTTAACTTTCAGCAAAACATTAAAGTGGGAACCACTCATCTTAATCTGATCAGGAACTGAACTTATTCGAGGCTGAATTTCAGTCTTTAAAATTTCTCATCTGTTGTGGGTTCTCCATTACTCCTAGGATTCAGACCTTCAGGGGTTTTAACTGAAAGCTGGATATGTTTTCAAGGGCCCTGAACTCCCTGGCACCATGAGATGGTGAAAAATATCTGCTTAGCCTCATGGTCCCTCAGTCCTTGACCTCTTACAAACACATGAATGCCTCAGTGGGAAAAGGCAGTGTGTAATATCAGACTCACTCTCCTGTGCTTCTCTTTGCTCTGCACTCTTGAGCTATCAAATGCTTTTTAATATATCTTATTAATTATGCTATTACAGTTGTCCAAATTTTCCCCCTTTGCCCCCCTCCACCCAGTACCACCCATTTCCTCCAGCAATCCCTCTTCTTAGTTCATGTCCATGGGTTGTGTATATAAGTTCTTTCTTTGGCTACTCCATTTCCTATACTGTTGTTAACATACTCCTGTCTATTTTGTACCAACCAATTGTACTACTTTTTAAATTTTTTTATAATGAATCTTATTGATTATGCCATTACAGTTGTCCCATTCCCATTTATTCCCCTCCACCCTAATCACCCCCTCCCCCATTCCCCCCTTTAGTTCATGTCCATGTGTCATACGTTCTTTAGTTTCTACATTTCCCACACTACTCTTGTCCTCCCCCTGTCTATTTTCCCCCCACCGTCTATGATACTTATTCTCTGTACCTTCTCCCCCCATCTCCTCCTCCCACTTCCCTGTTGCTAACCCTCCATGTGATCTCCATTTCTGTGGCTCTGCTCCTATTTTAGCTGCCTGTTAGTTTGCTTTTGTTTTAGGCATGGTCGTTAATAACTGTGAGTTTGCTGTCCTTTTACTGCTCATATTTTTTATATTCTTTTTCTTAGATAAGTCTCTTTAACATTTCATATAATAATAGCTTGGTGATGATGAACTCCTTGAACTTGACCTTATCTGAGAAACACTTTATCTGCCCTTCCATTCTAAATGAAAGCTTTGCTGGATAGAGCAATCTTGGAGGTAGATCTTTGGATTTCATGACTTGGAATACTTCTTTCTTCTTGCCTGTAAGGCCTCTTTTAAGAAATCAGCTGACAGCCTGATGAGAACTCCTTTGTAGGTGACTGTCCCCTTATCTCTTGCTGCTTCTAGAATTCTCTCCTTCATTTTAATCTTGGGTAATGTAATTATGATGTGCCTTGGTGTGCTCCTTCTTGGGTCCACCTTCTTTGGGACTCTGAGCTTCCTGGACTTCCTGGAAGTCTATTGCCTTTGCCAGATTGGGGAAGTTCTCCTTTATTATTTGTTCAAATAAGTTTTTCACTTGTTGTTCTTCCTCTTCCCCTTCTGGTACCCCTATAATTCGCATGATGAAATGTTTAAAGATGTCCTGGATGTTCCTAAGCCTCTCCTCATTTTTTTGAATTCTTGTTTCTTCATGCTTTTCTGTTTGGTTGTTTCTTTCTTCCTTCTGGTCCACTCCATTGATTTGAGTCCCAGTTTTCTTTCCATCACTATTGGTTCCCTATGCATTTTCATTCATTTCACTTAGGGTAGCCTTCATTTTTTTTCCATCTAATTTGCAACTAAAATCAACCAATTCTGTGAGCATCCTGATCACCAGTGTTTTGAACTGTGCATCTGATAGGTTGGCTATCTCTTGGTTACTTAGATGTATTGGCTCTGGGGCTTTGATTTGTTCTTCTGTCTGAGCCATAATTTTTGGCCAGGTTGTGCCTGTTACGTATGAGGAGTGGAGCCTAGGTGTTCACCAGGGCTGGGCAACCAGTCACTGGGTTGTGACGCTGTATGTGGGGGCAGGGTCAGAGAGGCAACAGTGGTGCTTGCTCTGCTCTTTCTTGGATTTCAGTTCCCTCTGCCACTTCCCACAAACAAATTGGGCCCTTTTGATGCTGGTTCCATGATGGGTGGGCTTGTGTATGTTCTAGGACCCTGTGGGTCTCTCCAACAAACCCTCCTGTGAGGCTAGGAGTCTCTCCTGGCACCTTTTCAATTGGTGATTTTAGGCTTCAATTCCCAGTGCTGGAGCCCTGGGTTGTTGCACCCATTTTTGCCTGGTTTATCTGCGTGGGAATGTGGGACCACAGTCAGCCCTGTGCCACCTGCACTCCTGGTCTGGCAGCCACCACCTTTTCCTGCTTTGATCCCTCTTCACTGGCTGCCCACTCACCCCTCTCACCAGTCTGGTTGAATGGTTGTCAAACTTCCATACAGTTCCATTTTCTGTCTGTTCTGGTTGTGTTTTTGTTTCTAAATCTTTGTTGTCCTTAATTTTGGTTTTTCGAGGACCTACAGTATTTCCCCCTCACCTCCATCTTGGCTTGTACTTCGTAATCTTTGTATTTGTTCCTTCATTCTTCCCCTTCCCTCTGATAACCCTCCAAATGACCTCCATATCTATGATTCTGTTTTGTTCTGCTTATTTTCTTAGTTTGTTTTTTAGATTCAGTTGTTAATCATTCTGAATTTAGTGCCATTTTATTGTCTATACTTTTGATCTTCTTCTCCTTCTTAAGTAAATCCCTTTAACATTTCATATAATAATGGCTTAGTGATGATGAACTTTGTTAGTTTTACATTGTCTGAGAAGTACTTTATCTGCCCTTCAATTCTAAATGATAGCTTTGCTGGATAGAGCAATCTATACTATAGACCCTTGCTTTTCATCACTTTAAAAACTTCTTGCTAGTTCCTTCTAGCCTGTAGACTATCCTTTGAGAAATCAGCTGACAGTCTTATGGATACTCCTTTGTAGATAACTATCTGATTTTCTCTTGATGCTTTTAAGATTCTCTCTTCATCTTTAACTTCTGGCATTTTAATCAGTATGTGTCTTGGTGTGGTCCTCTTTGTGTCCATCTTGTTTGGGATTCTCTGTGCTGCCTGGACTTATATGTCAATTACCTTCACCAAATTAGGAAAGTTGTCTTTCATTACTCTTTCAAATAAATTTTCGATTTCTTGCTCTTTCTCTTCTCCTTATGACACCCCTATGATTTGAATATTAGTACATTTAAAGTTGTCCCAGAGGCTCCTTAGCCTATCCTCATTTTTTTTGGATTCTTTTTTCTGTTCTGATTGAATATTTTTTCTTACATATGTTCCAAATCATTGATTTGATTCTTAGCTTCATCCACTGCATTACTGATTTCCTGTAAATTTTTTTTTATTTTGCTTAGTGTAAATTTCATTTCTGCCTGGGTCTTTTTTTATGCTGTTGAAGTACCCAATGAGTTCTTTGAGCATCCCGATAACCATTGTTTTGAACCATTGATAGATTGCTTATCTCCATTTTGTTTAGTTCTTTTTCTGGAGTTTTGTTCTCTTCTTTCATTTGGGCCATGTTTTTTTCATTCTCTCCATGTTTTTTTCATGTCTCTTCATTTTGGCAGCCTCCCTGTGTTTGTTTCTATGTATTAGATAGAGCTGCTTTGACTCCCTGTCTTAGTAGTGTGGCCTAATGTAGAAAAGCACACCAGTAAGTTGGCTTGAGCAGAGCCTTAGGTAATCACCAGGGTGGGGCAACCCATGTGCACCAGATTGATGGAGTCTTAGATATGCCTCTCTGTGGCTCTGTGTGGGGGATGCCTCAGATGGAGACAATGGCTGCTGCCTAGCCTCTGGAGTTTTGTCTGGGAGAAAGCTGTCCCCCAGCACTCATCCTGATGCCAGATGCTTTAGCTTTTCCCCATGTTCCACTGGTGCCTTTCCAGCTGCTGCTCCAGAGCTGGAGCCCAGAGGAAGTGAGTCGGCATAAGTCCTAAGTCTGTTGTGGGCTCTTTAAAAGGACATGCCTGAGAATCTCACAGTTTCTTCTGCTGCTCCAACTGGTTTTTAGAGCCAGAAGTTATGGGACATCTTCCTGGCCCTGGAACCATGAGCTACATGGTCTGGTATGGGGCTGGTTTCCCTCTCTCTGGAGGTATCCCTTCTGATTTTTACCAACTGCACGTGGATGTAGGACTGCCCATTCCACATCTCTGCATCTCTAATCCTCATACTTTTCTGGATGAATGTGACTTCTTAAATTTCTTGGTTGTTGCATTTCCATACAGCTCAATTTTCTGATGATTCTGCATGACAGTTGCTTGTAACTCAGTTGTAATTTTTGCTGTGGTTGTATGAGGAAGTGGGTCATGTTTACCTATGCCTCCATCTTGACCAGAAGTCTAATCGAGCCATTAAATCTTCATAATCTATCAATTCCAAATATGTGTCTCCTGGCCTTATGAGAGTGAGGGAAGAAGCTTTGATCAGCTTCTTTGCTTTTTGACTACCACTCCCTTAAATTTTTACACCATACAGTTACAAATCAACAAATAAGACAAATAACGCCATAAAATTTTGAACTTGCTTCAGTAAATTCTTTTCTTCTTGAGATTTCAGCCACCCAAGTCTTGGGTGCATTGATGGCTCTCTGATGCCTCCAAATTGATTTTCTTCTGTTTTATCTGTGTTTTCTAGTTGTTTTTTGAAGAAGGATTCTTTGGCTATAAGCTACCTTATCATATAGAAGCAGAAGTCCAAGAAAACTATAAGTATGAGAGTTCAGGGTTACAGTAAAGCCTTTAGAATGAGCTACCAAAAGAACTGACTTATAATTTATGGATATGGGAAAGGCATATGAAAGGACACCTTGGCAGGGGAATCTCAGGAGTAAATTTTGAGGTGGCTGCTAAAAACTAAAGTGAAGACTTCAGTAGGCATTTTTGTCTGAAATTCAGAGATGAAGTACAGTCTGGAGATATAAATTTGGAAATTGTGAGCACAAAGGATGCTACTTAAAATCAAGAGAGTAGGTGAGATCACCAAACAAAGATTGTAAATAGAAAAGAAAACAAGGTCTGAAGAGTAAGTGGGGGCACTCCAACACTAAGGTAGATGTCAGGAAGATAAGGAGAAGTTAGCAAAGAAAAGTCAGAGCATAAATGAAGAAGATTAAAGAAAACCCAGATGAGTAAGAAGTTCTGAAATCCAAATGGAGCAGTTATTCTCAGTAAAGGTTAGTAAGTTTTGCATCAAGTACTACAGGAGAACAAATAAGATGACTGAAAATAACCACTGGGTTAACAACATAGAGTCATTGGTGACATAAGAGTAATTTCTATGAAGAGATGGGAGTAAAAATCTGATTGCAATGGCTTCAAGATTAAATGGGAGGGGAATTTCTTCTTCTATTACAAGTCAGTTACATTAGGGAATTAATTCTTATTGTCTATTTTACTGAAGCTTCCAGAAAAATATCCCATCTGAAATTCATCTAATTTCTTGAAAAAGACTGATATAATTCATGTATTCTCAAGTCACTAATTCTTTAAACATAGCTCCTTTACTGTTATCTTCAGGATCTGTTCATGGCTGAAGACTTTTGCCCTAAAGTAATTCATAATTATAGGTATGATGTAAAGATATTATAAGGGCTCCACACTCCCCAAACTATTAGCTGAGCCCTTAGGTGATATTGTACAGTCATGAAAACAAAGTCACTTCTAGCATATACAACAAGTGCTTGTCCCATGAGGCTCTTCAATGGTTGCTTCTATTTTCTCAGTGCTGGACTTGCAACACTTCCACAGACTATTCTTGCCAAAATTCAAAGATGTTTTTGCAATAAGACCAGTGCACCCTGAAGAAACACGCACGGATATACACACATACATATATATACACACATGCATTCAATTTCTACTTGTCACTTCTCAAACTATAATATTTACTCTAAACAAACTTCAGATTTCAGACCCTCATCAAAAAAACTCTTATGAACCTTGGAAAGAGAGAGGCATCCTTGATTCTCCATAATTCTGACAGGTGTGTCTTCCCTTCTTCTTCTAGAGAATATTTAATTTCTCAAAAATACAGAAGAGTAGTCCATCGCTAAGATTAAAACTCCCAGAACATGACCAACATTAATCTTCCTTTTAAACATGGAATTCAGTATCTAAACCCATTCAGGATTTGAAGTTATTCTAGTGATCAGAATTAGAAACTGTTCATTTCTTCTCTACAGTGAAAAATGACATTCAGATTGGTTACTCTCTATCACCATACCACATGGTGTGGTGTATTATTCAGGATATGCTAATTAGAACAAGACCCTGCCCTCAATATAACAGTGATTAAACATTACCATAGCATTTTCTTGCTATGTAAATTTCAAGGTGGACATTCCTGGTCAGAGTGTTCTCCTGAGCATCTTTCCTCCAAGAAGCACCTCAGGAACGCAGAATGCTGCCCATTTTGTGGCTTCAAGGTAGCCCTGACATCTTCATCCAGCAGATAAAAGAGAGAGAGAATGGGTGTTACACAAAGGGTTTTGTGGCCAGTCCTGAAAAGAGCATGTAGCACTTCCACAACATATCATGGACCAAATGTCGGCCTTAATATTTTCATCTAACTTCAAGGGAAGTGGAGAAGTGCATTATTCCTATGTTCTCAGGAAGAGGAAATACGATTGCTGAGCATTCGGTCTCTGCCATGGACTTTCTTCTGGCCCCCAAATTCCCAGCTCGCTTGTCCTCCTACATGCAAAGTACACTCATCATCACCAAAAAAGACAAGCCAAAGTCACACCTGATCACTCCACCTAGTTCAGATTTAGGATCTCCAGATGCTGCATAGTTTTTCTGTTAGGACTAGTTATGGTTCTTTGTGTTCTGATAAGCTATGAATTAATTAAAAGGTATTTGTTCACCATAACTACACGCACAGCAAATATGCAATGGTGGAGAAAGATATGATAACAGTAATAGACACTCCAATTTATAAAGGGAACAAATGAAAAAAACCTAAAAGGCAATGGTATACAGCAATACTGAAGTCCCTTTGGGTACAAAGTGTAAAGGATGCTGACATAGTGCTAGGAAAACTTGTTTGATAAGGTTTTTCTAATGTTCTCCAAGAGGAATGAGCCAGTCCATCCTCCTCTGGCGCTGGTTCCGTCCCCTATGAGCTCCACTTTGTCCATCATTCTCTTTGGCCTCATGTGAAGTGGGACAGAGGGAGAATGCCCTCTGGGGGCCTTGGAAGTCAGCCCCTTATGCTGGGAGTCCCGGCAGTCATTTGAAGTCTGAAGTGATCCAAATTGGTTTTTTGTTTGCTTGTGTGTTTGCTCATTTAGTTGTAGTTTATTTAAAAATAAAAATTACTCAAAATAATGAATATATGTTTGATCAATTTCCTCCCTGGACTTTGTATGTGCCAGGAACCACATTCAAAGATCGTTCCTAGACATAATTCTCAGATACATTTTATCTCTCTGCTTCCTCAATACTATGCTAATCTCTTTCAGCTTCCTAACAGCCAACTTGGGGCTCTGACTTTAAATGGGGAGTACCCTATCATGAAACAAATCTTTTTATGAATCACTTTATTCAACTGAAAGGATTTACTGGGTTATCAGTGCGTAATGTTTTGTTTTGTTTTGCGTTGTTATAATTCCATTTATCTCTGTTTAGATTCTACAAACAGCTATTTTTTAACAGCTGACTTTTTCAACTCTGCAAAACTAAATCTCGAAACTCTGTTCCCTTTCCTTTCTGCTTTCAAACTACCCACTTCTTTCTCAAGCTCTTTCTGTCCAACACAACCAATAAAAACCACACACCACTAGAGTTATGTTTCTCATTTCTTTCAGAGTTCAGTTTCAATAGATACATGTTCTACCTTCCAAGTGTTCACAGGAGAAAGTTTACCCAATGTCCTTCTACTGAATAACAAGATTAGCATTTTTCCAACTGCCAATGTCAGTTTCTTTACTGACCATAGCCAATTGCTAAGCCAATAACATATACTTCAAATTTTTGTTATGAAAGAACCCCACTTCAACATATAAACATCTGTATTTGAATAGGCTAACTAGTGTAGCAAACAACCCAAAATCTTACTGGCTTAATGCAATAAAAAATATTTTAAACTCCAATCCAATGCAAATATTCCTGGTTTGGTGATTCTCCTGAGTGGGTCTCCAGCAAGCTGTGATTTCATTAACTAAGTGATCCTGTTTTATGGTTTTGCCATTCTACAAATTCAAGATAATCCTAGAATACTCCAGTCAGCAGACAAGGTAGGAGAGAGGATTATAACTCACATTACTTAGGATCATGCCTGAAATTGATGTATGTAAATTCTGTACACATTTTTTTTTCTACAACTCAATCATAAAGCCTCAGCCTAACGGCAAAGAAAGCTAGAAAATAAAGCCTTCCTATATGCCCAGGAAAAGGAAATAGGATTGGTCAACATCTAGACAGTTTTGGAGTAAATGTAGCCAGAATCATAGATTATTCTAATATTGGCAAGTGAAGATTATCTAGTTCTAAAATATACAACAGATGTATGTGGAAAACCCAGCCTGAGCCCCCAAAATGTACCTCATTCATCTATTAGCTAAAACAACAGGCCCAAACCCTTGGGCCATGGACCACTATGGGCCTGTGGCTGATAGGAACCAGGCCCAAGGATGAAAGCTTTGCTCACATTACTGCCTGAATTCTGCCTCCTATTCCCTTTCCCCGCCCTACCCCCATCTGTGGAAAAATGGTCTTACATGAAACTACTCCCTGGTGCCAAATAGGTTGGGGGACTACTGAGCTAAAGAGCTAAAAACACCCCGAGAATTTATAATTTGCCAGGCATTCTTCCAACTGCTTTAGTCATTAAATCCCTAAAATAATCCTATGAGGTGGTAACTATTATTATGCTCATTGTGTAGATGAGACGACTGAGGCACAAATGGATTTTAAAAGTTATGGAAAGTCTCACAGCTAGTAAATAAGTGGCAGAAGCAGAATTTGATCCCAGGCAGACTGGTTCTCAGGCATGAACTCACCAATAACACTGGTCAGCCCTGTGTGATTTCTTTGAAACTTCTCAGGTAATTGGTTTAATACACTATTACCTAATGACAAATTCCCCTCCTCTCCCTCCCAGGGAGCTGTTGTCAGTCTTCTCTCTCCATTTGTCCCCACTAACTCTCTGAGACCTACTCTTAAGGCTATACTGTTCTACAATGGTGTTAGTGCAGATTTTGGTATAGATATTATCATCCAGTCTACAGAGTGACCAGGGAAGAAGATAACAGCAAATATAAGAAGCACATTGATATAAAAGATGGTAAGAGAATAGAACTGGCAGACACCCAACATTTGCCAGGCTACAAACAGAGTATACAAACAGGCCTACATCCCACATGTCAGGCATTTAAAAGTTAAAAATTGAGCCAACACAATGTTAAATACAATACACTTATTCTCTTGTCTTGGAAAAATATAATATTCTGAAATGCCAGATGGAGTTTAGAATGCTTGGATTCCAAATCCAATGCCAGAATATGGTGTCTTTGATAGGAACTGGTCCCTAATGCTCACCTTCCTTTTTTTCTCACACCTAGATTCATCCTGTATCACAAGGAGCCTCTCACACACACAGGCACATTGGACCTTGTTCACATCAACCCAGCAAAGAGCCCCTCTCTATCCGTCAAGTGGATCATCCCAGGGAAGAGGTACAGACTGGGAGTCAGTTTGTGCTGTTTAAATAGAAAATTCCTGCACCCTGAGTATCCAGAATACAATCTAGGTGGAAGGAGAACATGAATTCTTGCTGAGCACACCATCCTGGCCCCACAGAATCCTCACCTTATAGGCAAGAGCACAGCCATAGGAGAGCCAGAGCAAGACCCTCTGAAGAACAGGACTGAAATCCTTGGTTTTCTATCTGACCATAAAGCAGTAACAGATCAAACTTATTCTGCTGCTTCCAGGAGAAGACTTAAATTATAAATAATGTTAAAGGAAGTTCTTCAGTCACAGGAAAATGATACCAGATGATCATTTTAAACTACACAAAGGAATAAAGAATGCCAGAAATAATAACTAAGTGAGCAAATATAAGATATATCTTTCTCATTTTTAATCTCTTTGAAATATAATTGACTAAGGTATATCGTAAAAACACTAAGCTACAAAAAGCTGGAGTGGCTATATTAATATCAGATAAAGATTTCAAAACAAAAAATACTGTCAGGAAAAAAGAGAAACATTTCATAATAATAAAGGCACTAGTTCACCCAGAGGACATAACAATCCTGAACTTCATGCACCTAATAACAGAGCTTCAAAATACAGGACACAAAATTGGTAGAACCAAAGACGAAACAAATAAATTCATAATAATACAACTGAAACAGGAAATACACAACATCACAATGAGAGCAGTGAATTGTGACACTCCTCTATCAGTAATTGATAGACAATGATGGAAAATCAGCAAGAACATAAAGTACTTGAACAATCATTTTAACCATCTTGACCTAATTGACATTTATAAAACACTCCTCGCCCCAGCAGAATACACATTCTTTTCCAGTGAACATGGAACATTTGCCAAAGCAGGGCAGGGGAACCATATGCTAGGTCATAAAACAAATCTCAGAGACTTTGAAGGGATTAAAATGATACAAAATATGTTCTCTGACCTTAAGAGAATTCAGCTAAAAACCACTCACAAAAAGATATCTGGAAAAATCTCCAAATGATAAAGAAATTAAACACTACATTTCTAAATAACACATGGATCAAGAAATAAATCACAAGATAAATTAGAAAATATGTCAAATTGAATAAAAATGCAAATAAAATATATGAAAATTTGTGAGGTACAGCTAAGGCAACATTTATAGAGGATTATTAGCACTGAATGTTTTCATTAGAAAAGAATACATGTCAAATCAATGATCTAAGATTCCATTTGAAAAACTAGACAAGGGTAGTTCAGTAAAACAGAATTGAGGCCAAAAATGAACCCATATATTTTTTGTCATTGGATTTTTGACAAAAGTGCCAAGGTAATGCAATTCAGAAAAGGTAGGCTTTTAACCAGATGCAGCTGGAGCTATTGGAAAGATATATATATTACTCATATATAATGAATAATACCTTAACCATGATCCACTGACACTGAAATGAATCATAAACCTTAATCTTAGACCTAAAACTACAAAACTTTTAGAAGAAAAGTGGAAAGAAATTTTGTATGTAGAATGTTTGGAATTCTTACAAACCGATAAAATAAACAACACAATTTTTTAATATGGGCAAAAGATTTAAACAGACACACCCTCAAAGAGTGACCAATACACATAAGAAAAGATGCTCAACTTCAGCAGTCACAAAGGAGGTGCTTATTGAAACCAGAAAAAGTTACCATTGCATACCCACTGGAATGGGTAGCCAAGAAGACTTAGTACTAAGTGCTCAAAAGAGTGTGGAGACACAGGAACTACAATCATAGAAGGCTTGGAAATGCAAAATAAGATCCAGATATCCTACTTTTAGATAGTTACTCCAGAAAAATAAAAACATATGTCCACACAAGTACTTGTATTCAAATTTTTATAGCAGTGTTATTCATAACAGCTCAAAACTGTAAATAACACAAAGGCCCACTGCCTGGTGTTTGGATCATAATCGTATACTACTCAGCTGTGAAAAAGAACTAACTACTGAGATGGAACGCCACAGATGAATCTCAGAACTGGTACACTGAGTGATAGAAGACAGACAAAAAAGACTAAATGCTGTATCATTTCCATTTGTACACAGTTTTAGAAAAGGCAAAACCATAATATCAGAAGGAAGGTTCATGGTTGCCAAGGACCAAGAGCAGAGGAGAAGACTGATTCCGAAGTGGCACAAGGACATTTTTAGGGTGATGAAAGTGTCCTCTATTATGATTATGGTAGTGATCACATGACTCTATATAGCTGCAAACATTCTCAAACTGTATGCTGATAACAACTAATATGTGCTATTTATGTACAGTATATATCATTATAACTGATTTTTTTAATGTGAAGGTGAGGCCCAGAGCAAGGATGCTCTTGCATGAGTCTAAGAGCAGGAGTTAAAAACAAGAACTAGTGATACTGAAAAAAGGTATAATGTCTAAGGTTATCCAGGTTAGAAAGAATAGAGACCCTGGCCATGGTGTGAACAGAGGTCTAGGAATCACCCCAGCACACGTCAACAACATGTACAGTCTGACAAGGGTTCCTGCTACGTTCCTTCGTAAGATGGTCCATCGGGTGCAGCCATGAGAAGAGGGAGAGAAGTCTGGAAAACAAGATTTGTTATACTCAAAGGTCCCAGAGACAGGAGACTAGCACACAACCCATGACCCAGGGCCATGTGGGAAAACACCAGGAAAACTTTATATATATAAACTTCTGTGTGTGTGTGTGTGTGTGTGTGTGTGTGTGTGTGTGTGTGTGTGTCTGAGGGGAAACCCAGAAAAATGAATTATCTTCTGGAGGGCAGCCCTTGTGGTACAGGCTTCCCCCACTAGGCAAGTGTTCTAGGAACCCATCTGTATCAGTGCACCAGCTGGCATTGTTGTGAGAGGCTGCGTTCGGCTTCAGTGAATTTTTTTTTGAAGACTCAACACATTTGGCATTTCGTGATGGGTGATTTATGAGTGCACTTGCTCACACCACACTGAGTATTCAGCAGTTTTTCACCAGAATGTCATGACCCATGTGCCCCACCCTCCCACTTCACCTGATCTCACCCCAAGTGACTTTGTTTTGTTTCCCCAGGTGAGAAAAGTCCTCAAATGGAAATTGAGGACTTTTCACCAATGCGGAAGAGGTGAAACAAAAAATAGCAGAAGCACTAAAAGGCATCAAAATCGACGAGTTCACACACTGTTCTGAGCAGTGGAAAAAAGTTTCAATAGGTGTATTGCAGCAAATGGAGAGGACTTTGAAGGTGACTGAAGTTTAAACACGTAAGAATAAATACACCATTTCTCATAAATTCTGGTTTTTGGGGTCCTCCCTCGGATATGTATATGTATCATAAACACACAATTTACTATGTACCACAAACACTTTTGAACTGTTTTTTGATATTTTTAACTACTAAAAACTTACTCAATATTTTGTATACTTTCATCTTTTTGTTTCCTTTCAATTATTTCTTTTTTTAATAATTTTATTTAGTTATTTTTGAACTTTTTGAATTAACTCTTTACTCTGGATTACAACCCTGGTAGTAGTGAGTTAAACTCTTGAACGATCAGCACCAAATGCTGGACGCCAGAGAAGAACCAGACTGGTCTGTGGTTTTGTGCTAATCAGGTATGTAGCTATTAGAAGGGTGCAGCTCCAGCCAGATTGCTATAGGTGAGAAGCAAAAACAACATGTGTATAATACTCCTTTAAGACAGCTGAGAAGCAGCCCAGTGATAGAGAATTAGACTCAGCAGAAGATTTGGGTTTTTTTAGGTTCTGGAGTTTTTAACATGTTTATGGAGTAAGGGAAAGAAGCTGGGAAAGATACAGATATTGAAAACATAAGTGGTTTGGGAGATCCTTGGTTTAAAAAAGGAGAACTTGGATGAATGACTTGACCTCTTGGAGCCTCACCTACTTCTTAGTTTGTAAAAACAGTCATCGTCATCTCAACTGCCAAAATTTTGGTGAGAAATACATGAAACAAAATAAAATATAGCAGAATTGGCACATCTTCTAGCATAAAATATTGCTCAATAAATGATCGTTGTATTTCTTCCACCTTCTTTTTCTTTCAATATCACACCACTGCTTGTTCTCTGAAGTCCGAACCAGCTGCAAAACGTAAACTTGACATACTTCACCTTTTCAGGTTTTCCTTTGAATCCTTTTAAAAGTAGCAGGTGCAGGGAGAGCTGGGGAACTTTCCAATAAATTACTGAGAACGGATAGATGTCAATGGCGACCTCCCCAGGCTGAACAGGAAAGGAAGTATGGAAATAAATATGCTTTTTGGAAATGAAGAGAAAAAAGGGGGGAACTGAAATAGGAGAACACGTTAACCTCAAGGATAAACACTTATTAAGTTTGTTAGTGAAGCAGAATAACTGGTACTTTTATCTCAGATGAGAATAGCATTAAACTAAACAGACCAAGGTGTCATATGCATCCTTGACTGCCTTCCATAAGTGGCATAAGCCATGTAAATTTGTGAGGCAGATGAAGTTTGTAGAATTAACTGAACTATAGAAATGGGGGTGAGAGTGGATATTGGATTTTTATTTTTAAAGTTAAACTACCATAACCACCCCAGGGACATAAAAAGGCAGTCAGGAAATGTCAAAGACAAAAATGTTAATTAGAACATTTGGTTTCTTCTTGAAACAAACTGTAGTAGTACTGTGCCTTTTTTGACAGGTGGAAACCTGAAATTCTTCTCTACCAGCATAGCCTTGACTATGTACTCTTCTGTTTAAAAATACATACATCAGTGATGGCAATATTTTTTTTTAGAATTCAAAAAGTGTGCTCTCACTGGGGGTAGGTATAATGGAACCCAGCTTTTTCATTCAACCAAAGGTAAAAACCTGTAGAAATACTTGCTTCAAATCCCCTGGAAAATATTCTGTAGCCCACAGGATAATAAGCAGAAAGTCACTTTATTGCTGCCTGTATCACCTGTATTAGCATGTCTGTGAGAAAAAGAGGTAGATAGAGTTCCGTGGGTAAAAATGTGCTTAGACATAGCACAACGAGGGCACGTTTCAGAGAGTGGGCGTCTGTGCATGGAGCCCATAGACTTACATGCTCCTTGCACACAGAAAGCACATATTAACCTGTGTGTGTGTCTGTGTATTGGGTGAGTGCAGAAGAATCTTTTGACAATCTATTTCAAAATACAAATTCTCACTCCCCCCAACTTAGTCCCACACTCTCCCAACTTTACTAATAGGTTTTGGGTTGACTCCAAGAGTATGCATTTTCAACTATCACCCCGACTGGTTTTATGCAGGAGGTCTGAAGACTGTATTTGCAAAAACACTGTGATAGGGCGATTTTTAAGTTACTCACAATTAGAAAAAGAACTGTACTGTAATTAATGTTTGCAGCTAAGCTGTTGTTAACTTCAGCAGAGTAAAGAAACCTAAGTGACCTGATTTCTGGGCCTCTTGAGGTGACAAAATCACTCTGTAATCAGAGATCACACTGAATAGGCACGTTCTCTACACAAGCCATGCATTAATTTCAACTCACGTTCAGGTAAAAATACCCATACATGCATCAGTGGGCACTTCTCTGGTGGCTAGAGATGAAAGGTATTGAAGAAAACCCACCAAGGCCCTGGCTTCTGTTTGTTGACATGTTTCTTCTACAGTGACCTTTGCCTCCACTCTATTATTCCACTCCCATGACACATCTTATACAGTTCAGCTTCACCCAGAACTATTAAACTCTGAAATCATTCAGTATTTCCCCATGGCCACAAAATTCTGTTCTTCTACCCTGGGAGTTGCTGAGACCTCTGCTGCCTGACTTGTCTCTCTTAGCTTCATTAGAGCCCACCTGCCTTTTCTTTTCTGGTTCACTTTGGATTTCATCATCTCAACAATTTTCTTGGCACTAAATGCAACTCCTGTCTTCATCGTCTTTCTGTCTTTCATACCTGAAAAGACTCAAACCCTAGAGCAATCTGACTGACCAATTTCTTGGAGCTCACTCTGGGGCATTGGGCTCAGGTAGAGACACTTGAAAAACAATGCAGATGATCACCACTATGATCTCCTGATTTACAAACCTTGACCAGCCTCCTGGACTTCTCAGAAGTCCTTTTCTTACTTTATTAGAGCACAGTCTCCCCATTCTTCATTGTAGCTATTTCCAGTTTTTGCCACTTCCTTTGAACTTACTGAGCCCTCCTGCCCAGGGGAAAATTCACCTCCTATTTCATAGAGAAAAGAGAATATACCACACAAAAAACCCTGAACCCTCTGAAACATCGCAGGTGCCTACACATGCCTTTGTTCTAGTGGAAGAAATGCCCCCTTTTCTGTCCCCAGAGGATCCGGCCATGGTTCCCAGCATCCCTTGTCCTTCTTTCATTTTTCACAGTATCACCAGCACCACATCACTGAAGTGCAGAGGCCTGGCCAGGTACAGAAGCCTCAGTGCAGACCTGCAGGATCAGAATCTGCAGGCCTGCCATCAAAGCATCATGCCTTGTTTAGGTGTTCCAGGTCAGCTTTGCTCTCCCCCATGTGTGACGATGACGGGCCTCTAGCCTCCTCAGAGACCTACAATATTTACTTCCCCTCACCCCCCGGCCTTCAGCATCTCCCGTCTGTATTTAAACTTGCATAATTTTCTCATCGACCTTGACTGTCTGCCCCTCACCCACTTACAATCTTTTTATCTCTTCTGCCTCACGGGCAAAATTCTTCTGCTGTGCTTACTTTCTACACTTTCTAAATGGATGCTCTCTGTTCAATCAGCAGTCCTCGCCATCACCACTCCCATCTACGTGAACTGCTGTGAAAATCACTGATCTCCTCACTGCTGAATCCAGAAGGCCTTATCTTGCTTGACCTATTGGCAGCATTTAACTCAGCTGACCTTCTTTCTTGGACTTGCCTGGTACTTTATACAAGCTGCTCCTCCTCCATCACAGCTCCCTCCTATTCTCTGCCAAGGTCTAGATCACTTTACTCCACTGCGATTTCCAGACTTTTGTTCAAAGTACCTTCATATTTTGCCTTGTACTATTATTACCCCTACCTACCTTCAAATTTCCCCCCTGATCCATAGTTCATGCTGCAGCAGGAGATACTTTAAATATCAAAATAATAGTGTTTTCTTTAGTATTAAACACTTCCGTTGTTCCCCACTGCCTTCATAATGCTATCTTAAATTCTTACTGTGGATCATCAAGACTCAGCAAACTGGTCTCAGCTCTCTCCTCTTAACCCCCCCGAAATCCGGTCCCACTGCCAAATGCCAGCTCAGCTGAGCTGCTGCCGATCCTCAAGCCCACCTTGTTTTCCTCCGCATGGCGCTCCCTCCTCCCTGATCCTTTGCTCAGACAAGACCTGCTCTGCACTGGTGGCACCTTCGGCAACTTTCCTTCTAGGAAGCCATACCAGTTTGGCTCAAAATAAGCCTTGATGACCTTCAAGTTTAGAAACAGAATTCTTTTCAAAAATTTTATTTATTTATTTTTAGAGAGAAGGGAAGGGAAGAAGACAGAGAGGGAGAGAAACATTAATGCGTGGCTGCCTCTCACACACCCCCAACTGGGGACTCAGCCCACAACCCAGGTATGTGCCCTGATCGGGAATATAACCAGCGACTCTCCGGTTCACAGGCCCACACTCAACCCACTGAGCCACAACAGCCAAGGCTAGAAACAGAATTTTATGGTTTTCCAGTGTATACATCTGATAACTCACATTTTTACATTTTAGTAAGAGCCTGATAAATGCATCCCAGTTTTGATTTTGGCTTCAACAGCCAAAATCAAAAGCATTTTAGAAAAAAAATACTCAGCCATACACGTCTGATCGGCTTTCCATGTGCAAATATATCTGGGCTGGATCTCAGCCTGGATCCCAGTGAGGACTCCTAGGATCTGTCTCACATCACGACCAAAATGAAGTTAAAGTGACCTCTGGGATATTTGACAGGTCATCACACTGTTGCAGGGATGCCGGCAGATCACTCTAGGTGATAGTGACTATTACTGCAGGAATAGGTCTGGTGTATTAAACAGGTATTAAAAAGTAGTCCAGCTGCACATGAAGAGTCGCTTGGTCTCGGAAGGGAGAGGTGAAGGGTCAAAGCCAAGGTTAAGTTCTGAATTAAGACCATGCTTGGCCCTCAAAAAATGTAAGACAATAGAAGAGACAAATACTTCACCTGACACCTGAGCCTAAAGTGGAAAGAATAGGTATTCTCCTTTTTTCAAACAAAATTCAATCAAGAGGCGGGCCTCCAGTACAGGTGATAGTAATTGCATCACCTCTAAGCACTGGGCCTGCCTTTGTCAAAAACGCATACATGGTAGATTTTAATTCTTTGAGATACAAGTTGAGAGGTGGAGATTCAGACAAGGGAGAAGAAAGGGGAAAAGGAAAACTGGAGAATGTCGGGCAATACAGGACACACGAGAAAGTGACAATATTCCTGCTATCCTCGGTCTCCCCAAACCCCCAGAGTGGCCTTAAGCTGGGGGTCAAAAAGCACTGAACTACTGAACTCCTTGGACAAGGGATCATAGACACCAGTCACCTCCACAGATGCCTGGACACATAGTCATCTGCTCTCTGTCTTAGACCCTCCAGTACTACTACCATCTGCCTTAGAGTACTGACTCATTCATTTATTCATTCATTCATCCATCAGTCAATCATTCAACAAATACTCATTGGGACCAGGCACCAAAGACACAGTGATAAATAGGATGAACAACATCTTTGATCTCACTGAGGTAACACTCTAGTTGAGAAAACAATAAATAAATAAACACATATACATACAAAATAGTATAGGAGGGTAATAAGTGCTATAAAGAAAAAAAACAAGAAGAAATGAATGCTGTTTTTGATAGAGTGGCTCAGAAAGGCCTGTTGAGAGTAATATGATCATAAGTCAGTTTAATATGGTAATTCTTTGTTTAATTTTTGGAGGAGCCGCCCTACTATTTTCCATAGCAGCTGCACCATTTCACGTTACTAGATTTCTGTTTTTGAAAGGTCACTCTGGCTGCTGAGTGGAAAACAGACTGTAGAGGGACGGGAATGGAATCAGGGGCCTAGTTAAGGGGCTGTTGCGATGTTGCAGGCCGTGAGTGAAACATCGATTACAGTGTTCTGTTGGCTGGGGGCTCAGAAAACTAAAGAAGGTGCCAATGGTGTTCATGCTGGGCTTGGTATAGACCACCAGGCTCACGTCAACAGGAGCACAGCCATCTCTGGGGATAGCTAGATAACTCAGTTTACACTCTGCTCAGTCTAGTTTGTAGGAATGCCGCAGAATTTGGCTGGAGGTTGAAAAGTCGCACAGTATGACAGGTACTACATAAAACATCTCCCACACTCACATATCCAGCTGAAGAAAGTGGGAAGCAAGGCAGGCACCTCCTCTGGAAGCTGATTCCCAGGGGAAGACAGGGATCTAAGAGCCCAGAAAGGCACCGCTATTCACTGATTCAGCTATTCCTTTCGCCATTGAGTGTGACTTTGGGCCAGTCTAAGGAATGCAGTTTGTTCCATTTAAGAGAAAACTGCCACTTCTCATTTGTGTTTAGGCACAGGGACCTGGAAGGATTGGGAGATATAGGGAACTGTGATTTCTCAATCTTGCAGTTGTTTCTAACGATGTTCAGTTATTTTATTTTTGAGAAAAACCAGCACACCTTTTGTTCAGTATATCTAAATGTTCATCAAAATTGTTTTGTTAATAATGACATTTAATAAATGGCTTCTGTTTCACCCTTTTAGAATATGATATACAAATCCTTATGGGAATCTAAAGAGTTCTTGAACTCCTAAAATGACAAGCATTTCATTTAAAATGACCGGGCTAAAACACTTCAGATAAGAAGAGGTGTGTGTTTGTTTTAACGTGATGATCTATTTCAGAATAAGAGTACAATACAGGCAGCTAGAAAAGTTAAGCCTTGGAAAATTAGACTAGTCTCATTCCCTGCTATTCAATTAGCAGTTTTCCAGTTGCAGAGCATATACGCCCTTCCCCTCTAGAAGAGCCTTTGAACTCCAGACCATAAAATCTTATTGCTGATCGTCTGCGGAAATTCACTCTCCAGTTGGATGAGACACAAGCCCAGACGCTCACATGAGAGACAGCGTGGACAGGAAACTCTCACGAAAAAAGCTAACAAAGCGTAGATAAACAGCTAAAGCGATCAGGGGGGAAACTGTGGAAGACCTATACAATTTGGGGGAGCAGTTCCTCACCCAAGTGCTTGTTTTTCTACATAAAATATTTTTTAACACATTCATATATTCTGGGTTTATCCACATAGCAATACCAATAATCATTTGCATTTATTT
The DNA here is from genome assembly GCF_021234435.1 of Artibeus jamaicensis. Lineage (NCBI taxonomy): Eukaryota > Metazoa > Chordata > Mammalia > Chiroptera > Phyllostomidae > Artibeus > Artibeus jamaicensis. Next base: position 11,979,397 of record NW_026522056.1, on the reverse strand, counting down.
AGGAACTGATTTCCTTATACAATATTTTATTTAAATGGAAAAGACTTCCATGAAGTAGGTGACCCCCCTTTCCAGATGTGAAAAATTGAGGGCCTTACTCGAGTCACAGGCCTCTTCATCTCAAACACCTCGGGCAGCAAATGCCTCAGAAGTCACTCCTGTAAATAGTCTTGTTTCATTTTAAAGAGATGGCAAGGGGGCTTTTAAAGTGGGGCAATGTCGATATTAAGAAAAGAAGGAGGGCGTGCCTATTGTAACTTGAGAACGCAGCAGCTGTTCACGCTCCAGGGCCCCAAGGAAGGGCTGCAGAGGATCATGCTTTATGCTCAAGCTGGGGCGGCAGTGGCCCTGGCTCCTTACCCAGGTCTGCCTCTGATTTACCGTGTAACCTCAGGGAAGCTCCACAACCTAACCAAAGTTTTACTAATATGCAATGTGGGAAAAGTAATAGGGGCTCCCCCCTACTCAGGGAGGCTCTGGGAACTGAGTGTAATGCTGAACAGAAGGTTTACCCAGTGCCCAGCACGCTGTACATACCCATTGAGAGGTGGCCGTTATAATGACTCTTGTTCATATTGCCTCCTGAAAAAAACAAACAAACAAACAAAAACCTCCTAAAAATCTGTAGGGTGAGAAGCCACACAGTCCTGATGGAGCTGCTGAGTTCGAGCTTAGGGAATCTATGTGCTGCTTAACAAACATGAGGGGCTTAGAATTCAGAATAGGGCCATGGCGAGGAAACCAGCCAGAACAGACTGAACGAGTACAGAGAGGAGTCTGGACTCCTCCTGGCGCTGGAAAGACTGTTCCTGGCAATCACCCTCTGGGCTCAGAGAGGATGACCCGCCTGACTGTTCTGCTGTGGCCCACCGCTGGTAAAATGGTCTTTAAAAACACAGTATGTTTTTTTAGCCACTTGGCTGCCCAACCTATTTTTAGAACTCAAGCACTCTTTTAGGTCTTTTATCATTGTGTTTTATCAGTTTTGTTAATCCCCTCTTCTATACTAAAAGCATTGTATAGCCCATAATTTACCTTTACCTCTAATACTTTCTAATTCATTTTGAAAATTGATATCCTTTGAGTGTTTTATATCTACTCATTGTACTAAAATAGAAGCTGTTTCATGAACCCAGTAACTGTTGATTGAGTGAATGAATGTGATGTATACAAGGGTATAGGAAATTTTTAGTTTAAAATTGCTAGCTAAAGAATATATGCTGCCCTATCCAATTAAAATCCTGTCTGTGAGCCATCAAGAACGACAGTTGTACCTTTGACTTACAAAAGTTACAACTTTTATATAGACCCCAGTGCACAAAAAAGAGTACTTTTAACCTCTCTTCTGCACAAACTTTCCCCAACCTCTTCCTCCACTGCAAGAAATATTTCTGAGAGAGTATATTCATATAAGTAACTCTGGCTCATTGCAAAATTCATTTTTGTTGGGAATCTTTTCAGGAGTTCTCATGCAGTGCCCTGCTTTGCAAATATTTTGAATCGAATGAGAAATGAGATGAAGGAGAAAGGCAGATAGGAAGCCGAAACATCTCACGTTCCACTGATTGCACACGTGCTCCTACCTTCCCCCGAATCTGCCCTCTCCCTTTGGATCACATTGCCCAGGCTCCCTTGTAGCTAGAGCACATTCTCCAGGTGGCTCTCTGCTCTCTGCAATGGACTGTGAGTGGATGTGGTGTCTCCAACTCAGGCCTTATGACTTCCCACTCACATTTCTTCATTCTAATTTGCCTTCCTGTGGGGCTGAAATGGAGATATTCACAGAGACCCTAGAAGGCGCACATTGGAAAGAACAGAGTAGAATCCTCCGTGCAGGAGTGCTATCCCACTGAGCTGAACACCAGCCTTGCACTGTTGAAGACAAATAAATAAACTACATATCTTTTGGTCAACAAATGTTTGGGGTCTTCTATTACTGTGGCTTAGCCTCCCTTAACTAGTGACAAAGCTGATTTTATAGGCTATGGCTTTTATCTATGCATAGGTGAATTCCAGCATCCCTCGGTCTGGTCCATCTGCACCTCTGGCCGGGGCTTCCCCAAGCTCTTCCTGCTCCTCAGTCCGCATACCAGCAGGAGCCCAGCAGAAAACCTGCCCCAATGACTTTCCCCAGACATATGAATAACCCCTGGGTAGCAGTTTCTGGAAAACACTTTAGAGTGGTTATGTATGGAAGAGTGATGGGAATTGGAGTGGAGAGTAGAGATAAAAGGGGATGAATGAATGAATGAACGAATGAACAAGTAAATAAATGGGGTAGGGCAATAAGCTCCTTCTGTTTTAGTCTCAAACCTAGCCCAGATCTGTTCCCATCTCCACTCCAGCTCCGTGTACGACACTTTGGCATTCTGTCCGCATGCTCTGCAGTATCCAATCTTGGCTTGCCCAGGAATGATCTTTTCTTTTCTATCTCAGCCCACACAGCTGGGAGTTCTGCAGAAGCAGAAGTCTGCCAAAAACAATAGCCTTCCTAAATGTCCAACATCAAGGGAATTGGTATATAAATTATCAACCATCCAGCCAATGGAGTATTATTCAATCATTAAATAAGAAAAACATGAAGCCTTTGTAACAACATGGAAAATGTCCCTGAAATAATGTTACTGAAGTTTTTCTTTCCTAAAAGCAAGTCATAAAATTACATATGCAATATGGCAAAAACATTCTTAAAAATGTACATATGGGAATAAAGCTGTGGATTAAACTTGGAGAAAGAAAACCAATTGTTAGTTTAGAATTGCGGGTTCAACAAATTTCTTGTTTAATTGAAGCTATTCTGTGTCTAAGCGTTGGGGCAGGGGGAAACAGCCCTTGTCATCCCTGCTCAGTGATGCTACAGAGTCCTCCCAGCCCTCCCTGCCTTGAGCGGGAATCACCCCAGTGAGAGCGGAAAGAAACCTGGCAGAACTAAGGGCGGCACCTGACTCCAGATGCCCGTGGTCTGCACTGAGTCAGAGCGCACGTTGCTTCCTTATGTCCCCGCTTTATTTTTAAGTCTCAAGATTCTAAACATTTTGCGTTCTGATGGTAGTGTTGTCTCCCTTGGTAACTCAGACACCCAAAGAGAAATAGTCCTAGATTATCTCCTTTCCATTGATCTCAAATAATGTGACATTATTTTAGAGAGCTAATGGAAAAATCTATGTCCTTAGCTCATTGGAACGTGTTACTATAACTCTGTTGATTAAACTGGTAGATGCGGGATTTGCATTCCTCTCACTGTTAAAGACGGCATTTGTAACAGGGTCAACTTCTAGCTATTCTTGTCATCTTCTTGAAATGTGCGTGGAACATGCACATATAAAAAATATTCAGTAGCAGTAGAATGCAAATGAATGCACGGTGCAGATATTTCTTATTTCATAATACTTCATACCTCCGTAAGTTTACCACTGCGGTCCCCATGTCCATCACTGCCGTTCAGTCTTCCCCAGTAAAGGACAGTGCAATGTGTGGCTGTCCTTGGTGCACCCAGCCCTCGTCTCGGCTTCCTTTGATATGAAATGAAATCGGTGAGGGCAGCTCTCCTCCGGGCTCCAGGCCTTGCAGCAGCCCGTAGAGCTCGTGCCACTTCAGACAGGCCCCAGACAAAGGCGAGAAGCCCCCGCTGGGAGCACGTCAGACAGAGAGTAGAGTGACAGCTGAACAAACTGTAGGGGTTCCTGCTCAGGGGGATAAGGACTGGAAAAATGTAAGCAGCCACTGGATGAGATTAATGACATTTTCCCAGGGAATTTGGTCTTAACACTCATTTCTCAGTTCCGTGGGGACGGAAACCAATCGTGGGCAGCTGAGAGATGCAGCCCCCGGGAGCGAGGCCTGTCTGAGGCAGCGGTCTTCCCCGTGGCCTCATGCCCAGCCCGGGGCAAGGCAGCCAGAGCTGGTCTCGGCCCTGGCAAACCATTTGACCACTTTCCCAACCTTCTTGCCCACTCACAGTGCTCTTCTCTGATCTTGCCCCAAGTCAAACATAATTGTCCAAGTTGCCACTCCCTTCTGTGTCTTCTGCAACATTCACTTCTTCCCCTACATGAACACTTAGCACACTCTCCAGTGATTATCTATGTGAACAGGCTGGTTCTCATCATTATGCTTTAAGTTTTCCTTGAGACTATGATCTGTTAAATACGTACAACAGGTTTTCCAATAACATCTCTCCATTTGTCATTTTGTTATAATGTTGATGAGATGCCATAGAAACTTAATTCCTGTTTGCATCGATTATCCTGCGGTAAGATTGGTTTTGTCATGCATCGTTTCACTTAAAGGTGCAGCACCTACTGTAGAAGACCTTATAAGGATTTAGAGGCTCTCAGCATCAAACAATGACTAGTAAGGTACGGGGCCCCTAGTACGTGTTCAATAATTCTTTGTTGTATTAGGATTGACTTTCTGACATAGAGATAATCAGAGTGCCCTCTCTGTTTAGTGTGGAAAGCCCTTGACAGGAGAGAAGGGCTATATATTCCCCCATTCTGACCCAGTCCCCAGCAAAACAAGCACTCAGTAAGGAAGCATTGAAAATTAAATGCATCTTTAAAATAGCCTTCCCAAAGAAGCCTGATTTCTGCTAGTTCTTCGTGGACATTTCTCTAGCAGCACCAGGAGAAAGAAGGGAAGAGCTGTACAGGTGTTCACCACTAGAAATAATCTTGCTTCTATTTTTGATGTTGGCTATGGTTGGAGATATTATCACTATTATTTAAGCACGTTTGCTTGGCTGCCTTGTCCCCGGGCCCCTTTTTAAAACTTCTCACTCTAGTTCCTCACTGGAGCTACAGCAGTCTCTAAACTCAGGTAGTGACAGGAGTCTTGGCATTTTTTCCAGAATTCCTGAAGTTTCCCTTCTGACTTAGAAAATAGTTGCCAGCATCTCTCACATTGACCCAGAAGTTGCGCTTTGTTTACAGCTCAGACATTCATCTGATAGCACCATTGATGGCCTGTAGTCCTGACTCCTGACCCATCTGTCTTTACATATTGACATCCACCTAGATTTGTCTGTAGTTCACTGTGATCAGAGACGGTGGCTGTTCCTGTGTCAGCCTGCTTCAGGCTTGTTGAAGAGTTCTCAGAATGTGTGGAGTTGCAGAAAGAGGGAAAACTTACTCTCCTTCAGGACTGACACGAAGTCAGATTTCTAACAAAGTGTAAAAGAAATCAATAACTGTATTTGGATTCTGGACATTTGACAGGCTTTATGGTTTTCCACAACCCCACTGCAATGAAAAATATGTTGAAATGTGAAGGAGATACTTGACTTCATGGAAAATGTCCCCTTTGATTGATAAAGATCAAACATAGATTTAGGGTAGATTTTTGGTCTTGCTGCTGAATATTTCTGTCAGTAATACTGATCGGAAAAATAAAACAATTTGAATGTCCCAAGCACTATACTTATATTTTAAAATTTCCCAGTAATTCATTATTTCAGAAGCTTGCGGAAGTCATTGGAATGGGATCCTCCAGCCAGTGACATCCAGAACTGGGGCCAGCTGTCCTGGTTCGCCCAAGATTGTCCTGGATTTAGCACTTAAAGTCCCGCATCCTGAGAAACCCTTCAGTTTCATGCAAACCAGGACAACTGACCATACTACCAGTGAGCCCAAATTGGTAAAATTATGAAGCCCATTTTTCCCCTTTAATTCCCAGTCTTTTTTGGCTCTCCTGAGCTCCTCAACACTCATATAAAACACTTCGGTTGAAGAACTATTAAAATACTGATTAATCATCTGTTGGGAAGAGAAACAGTGACTAGCCTTCTAGCTCTTTCATGGTCTACCAACAAATTTACTTTTGGCATACCAGGCTATTTTTCATAACTCACTACTACTTTCTTCTTTGTTCAACTTCAGCTGGTTCAAAATAGTGAATTCTCCTGAAATGTCCCCTTTAATATTAGTGACCTTATACTGATAAGACTTGCTTTCTTGGTAAGACCTTGTTTGAATGCAACTCATAAACACAGCAAAAGCATTAGCATCCTGAACAGAAGCAAAAATCATGAATTCTCAGTACAAAATTTCTGTGTCCATACTTCTTTGATGGAACAGTTTGATTGGAGAATTTTTTAAGTTATAAAATAAATAAGTCCTGGGGCTGTAATGTGGAACATGGCAACTATAGTTAACGAAACTGCATTGCATATTTGAAAGTTGCTAAGAAAGTAGATCGTAACAGTTATCATCACAAGAAAGAAAAATTTGTAACTATGTACAGTAACTGATGTTAACTAAAGAATTGCCATTCACTTCCTGGTGGGCAAGCAGTTGTTGAAGTGGGGCTATGACTATTTTTGAATCTGGGAAGGACCGCACCGGGAAGGAGCAGCTTATCACTGCCAGCAAGGAAGCAGGGCTGAGCAGGTAGAGACTGATGTCAAAAGCCATGGTTCCTATGCAAATGACATGTTATAGAATTGTACACTTGAAACCTGTATGTATGGCTTTATTAACCAGTGTCACCCCAATAAATTCAATTTTAAAACGAGTAATCTCTGCCCTGGCTGGTGTGGCTTAGTGGATTGAGTGCTGGCCTGCAAACCAAAGGGTTGCCAGTTCAATTCCCAGTTGGGGCACATACCTGGGTTGCGGGCCAGGACCCCAGTTGGGGGGCACAAAGGAGGCTATTGCACATGGACGTTTCTCTCCCACTCTTTCTCCCTCCCTTCCCTTCTCACTGGAAATAAATTAATAAAATATTTTTTAAATGAATAGTTTCTAAAACCTATTTTTTTTCCAGAAATTTTAATGAATTCAAATGACATTAACTACTTTTAATTAATGATTGAATTTTTGGAAGGACTATAGAACCCATTTCTACTAATCTTGCATTTTTTATGTGAAAGGATCACCCTCATTGCCCTCATTCTCCACGGACCTGAGGAAAAGCTGGATGGAGACAAGACGTCTAAGTTCTCCCCTCCCCCTTCAGTCATGCCTGACATGATAGACATGAAGATGAAACATGAGTGCTGGCACATCTCTTAAAAACTGTATCCTGACAACACAATTACGAATGATCCCAGCAAGACACAAAGAGAGGGCAGAGCCAAAGACACTAATGTCCTTGAGCAGTGAAGTCTCTAGAAACCCACATCAGGAGGCACATGCAAAAGAGAAGGCTGGGGAGAGAGCACAAAAAGGAAAAAAGAGAAGAAAGAAGCAAGGAAGGAATTAGCTTACATGTCTAAGAATGACATTAAAATCTCTAAAATTCTCAAGTAAATGAGAAATGCCAAGCATATTAAGGGAACAAACACACGTGTTCTTTGTTCTATGGGAAGTAAACAGAATAGCAAAAAATGCAGTTATCAGTTGCCCAGACTACTGATAGTGTTAACAGATGACAGTAAGATAGAAAGGAACTCAATCTGGATTTTGCATTGGTATGCTTTGTCAACAAGGGTGATTTTTACTCTGAAAAGGGTGGGAAAACATTGGTGGATGGGTAAGGTATAATAAAGTAGCACGTGGCATCTCTAAAGAGGGTAGGGTTCCTGTTTGTAAAAACCCACATCATGGTACAGTGTTCTTCAAGAATGGGGAGGACGTGGTGGAATTATGAGGACTGGACAAATGTGTTCCCACTTATCTAAAAAATGGTGCAGATGCAGCTTGTCATTTATGGACTAGTGAGCTTGACATCAAATCCAGACAAGTTTCTGGGACAGAACATTAATAGGCTGAATTGTGAGCATATATAAGGCAACACGGAAAACACTAGGAGATACCATGGGACCTGTCAACAACAAATTGTGCCCAACTGATTACACACACACGCACACACACACACACACACACACACACACACACAGAGTAGATTAGCTGATGAAATAAATGCTTCAGATAAACCTGAATTGCCGAAGGCTTTGACAAGGCCTCTTGTGACATTGTTATAGAAGAAACAGCAGTGTTTAGTGAGAGAGACAGAGTGTACACTCCCAGTCAGGGAATGAGCTTGCCAAAAGAGGGTAAACGAACGTGTTTTGCCTGCATTGGGGAGGTCTTTTCAACAGTGTGATCGATAACAAATGTTACCATGTTGACCGGATGCGTGAACTATATGAAAGGGGAGGGAAACCTAACACACTGAATGGCAGGTTTGTAAAACTGTTCTAGGGGAAAAGTAACTGGAAGCCATGTTGCTTTTTTTGGAGAAAAAAAACTCATCTAATTTACTTGGTAAGTTGAGCACTATTAGGTAGCATCAGATGTAAATGTGTCAGTTAAAAATGAGTTAAATCTTGGGAAAATTTTCAGGTTAATTTATTCTGTGAATTGATAAGACAGCACATGGATTAATTTTAGGAGGGCAGTCTGGAGAACTCCAGGGTCAACTGGAGCCCTGTCTGAAATGCACTGTATTGCACTGTTAAACACAGGACAACAGACTCAAAATGGAGTCACTTATGCTAAGCCCCACGTAACTAAACTGAGACGTACAAATACAATCACAATATCGTCTCTCCCAGAAACGGAATCTTAAACAGTCCATCGGGAATCACTGATCAACACTAGGCAATCTGCCTGATAGGCCCCGGCCATCCCCTAAAGAAACTAACTTCGTAATAATTTTTGTAGCACATAACTTTCTTGTTCCCACTCTTCTATAAAAGTCTCATTTTTACAACTCCCTGAGACCCCCTTTAACCACCAGGTCGAATGCTGCCAGATTGAAATCAATTTCTGTTCAAATTAACTCTTAAAATTTTTACTATGCCTCCATTTTATCTTTTAAACAGTACTTATCAAGTTGTTTTGTCTTTTTAAAAAATATCAGGCCATTCACTGCTATATGAAGCAATGCAAAGGGGAAAAGTTATGCTGCCTCATTTTAGTCCTTTAAATACAGACAGAATTATCTGTGTCTCCTCTCTCTCTCGGGGTCCTAAAAAACTGGAAATCCCCAAAGACCAAGCACAATAAAAGGTACAAGTGACTCAGCTAGAGTCTGGGAACCGTCTTAGTCTGAAGTCTTCTGGGAAGACCTGCAATGTGTCCCAGCTGTCCATACCCAGGGGATTTCCTCCCGTCCCTGACAAGTTTGCAGAAACTACACTGCAGCTTTGCCCTTTCAGATACTATCGATGTATCCCTTTGAAATGTCCACTCAGGGTCTGACATCACTCATTTACCAAGCTCCTAGGTGACTCTATGAGATCACCAGGTATGCTCAAATGCCATCAGGAGCATCAGGATTACAGGAAGGGATTGATTTTGACTGTGTCTAGCTAGAAGTAAGCACCCCCTTTCCGATCAATACTAGAGGTAATGATTTTTTTCACATTTAATTGTCCCTGAATTCTAGTTGCTCAATTCCACACTGGATCATTCTAAGAAGCTTTATTCCCATAAGCAAAAGTGTGAAATGTCTTATTAGAGAAGTCTCATTATATGCCCTTCCCATGACATATCTCAGAAGACAACAGAATGTATACTAATAAGCCACATGGATTGCAAATCCTTGGAGGGGTAAGTGAGATAGCAGGAAAGCAATAGCAGCCCGTCCCCTCCTGGACAAACCCTGGCAAAGTAACATCATCTAAATTTGCCCAGACTGCTCTCTGTGGATAACTCATAGACCCTAAGACATTGTGGATGGCAAGCTCATATTAATTAATTAACTGGAATTGAGTCTGTTTGAAATGGCCACTTTTATTCATATATTTCTGTCGACATGAAATTTTAAGTTTCATCTTTAGTTTTGCACTTCATATACACTTTTGAGTGTATGTCTCTGTGTGCATTAGTTATATTGTGGACCCAAACGAATTCTCAATCCTCATTATACACTTTGCTGATTTTGATAGTGTAAAGCCAGGTTCATTTCCAGAGGAGGTGCCTCATATCCCCTCGTTACTAGTCACCGACTCAGGAACAATACTGCCACCCTCAGGGAGTCCTGGGAAATGCCTTTCAATGTGAAAAAAATCGTTTACAGTGGCATTAGGCTTGGGGGAACCCACAAGAAATAAATGAACCAATATTTGTTTGAATTGCAAGCTTGGAAAGAAAGGCCTGTGTTGTTGAGATGCCCTGACAATTATGAGAAGGATGTTTTAGTTGTTTTAACAAAAGCCTAATGAAAGCAGGCATTTTAGGAGTGCTTTGGGGGCTTTCCAGGAGAGTGGGATCAATGCATCCTCTTTGAATACTTGAGCAGCTACTCACTGATGAAATGTCAGCCAGTCACAGTTCCCTCATTGTCCAATACCCTCCCGACACACACGGTTCACTGCGGAAGTCCTTCTTGTCCCAAGGCCACTCTGAGACCCCTCACTGCCCGGTTTTCTTTTTTGGGTGAATGTCACCGCTGTTCTGATGGCCACTGATGTTGGTTGTGTGATTAAAAGACATTTTTCACCCACTCTTCTGGGTTGCAAATTAACAGCAGCCCAGAGAAGCCTAAAAGAAAACCCTTCTTTAGAGGAAAATGATATTTAGAGTCTGGAGGAAGAGCTTTTCTCTTTGATCTCTGAGCAACTCAAGGCTCCAACACTCAACACTCAGAAGGCTCAGAATGGGCCCCTGTCTGGTCGGCTTTCAGCGGGACGAGGTGACATCCATTAAAGCCAGTCGGACCGGGTTCCATGTCATCAGAGGCCCAGGCAGTGTCCAGGAAAGCAAGTCACTGACAAGCCCCCTTGCCGCGCTCAGCTCGCTCCTCCTTCTTGTCTCTACTACGAAAAATACGAAATGTTTGGGCAAGGCCAGCACTGCCTACAAACAGCAGTTGGAACCTACCAACCTACCAGGCTCCTGCAACATCCACCCTCAGTTCTGTGCTGGAAATGTAACCAGTAAAGAACTATTATCTTTACCACTTGGTTACATTGTTTTTAAAGATTTTATTTATCACACTGTGCTTGAATGACATTTCCTCCTTGTATACACTGAAGACTAACGGAAATTCCAAGGAAGTCTTTTGTTTTGCTTAGCTCTTTCAAAATTGGCATAGGTAAACATATACTGGTTTTTGTCGTTCGTTTGAAAAACTGCTTTTATTGAGCCCAAGAAGTCCAGGAACCCCAGAGTATTTAAGCTGCCAAGTGTCATTTCCAGCTTCTCATGAACACTTATCAGAACCATTGTTGCAGGCAATGTCACCATAAAGAAGAAGACAGAGGAGTCCTGATGTGATGGGAAGGGCATTTCCAAAAAGCGGGAAAGGAAGGGAGTTATGGGAAGACTGAGAGAATAAAGAGAGAGAAGACTAAAAACAAACTTCACCTTGTTATAGTTTTATTAAAGACCATTTACACACAGACCCTCTTCCTTTTGGTACTTAGAAATTCATGAAAACATCAGTGCCTAGAACAGCGCCTGACACACAGCAAGTACTCAATAACTATTTATTGATGAATGGTGGGAGAAAAAAAGGAGAGTGACTTTTCAGTTCTTATGGTTACTGTTTTATGTTCTTTAAATTTGCCAGAGTAGAAAAATAATAAGCTTTGCTTTAAAAAATAAGAAAAAAAAGGAAACTAAAATGGCATTTAATTAGCAGGAGAACTCCAAATCTGAGCAGCAGAGCATAAAACGACTTCCCCAAAGCAAAGCCCCAGCTCACTACAGCAACAAGCTTGGGTAACCCAGCCAGATAGCTGTAGTCTCCCATCATTTCCCTTATCTTTGAAAATCACTGATGCTTTCATGACAAAGTATGTTGCAAAGCCATTAGAGAACAGAGTATGATCTAATAATGCCAAATAATTAGCTTGAAATATGTCTAATACAGCATTTTAGCTCAAGAATTAAGTGTTATTCTGGAGAATCCAGCACACAGCGTTGCTTTGCAACACTGTGAGTTGCAAAGCAAAGTGGCACAGTGGAGGAAAGAAGCATCTTCATTCTTTTAGTACATTTGACTCAGCATTTCTATTGAACGCCTTATACGTTCACTTATCCAAATGATCACGCTGAGTTCCATCAGAAGGTGTGATCTGCCAAAAATTGTGGTACATATACACCATGGAATTTTATGCAGCAGAGAGAAAGAAGGAGCTACTACCTTTTGCAACAACATGGATGGAACTGGAAAGCATTATGCTGAGTGAAATAGGCCAGGCATTGAAGGACAAATACCATATGATCTCACCTTTGACAGGAAGCTAAAGAATAAAACAAACAAGCAAACAGAACAAAAACAAAGACGCTGAAATAGAGAACAAGTGGGCAGCGACCAGAGGGGAGAGGGAAGGGAACTTAAGGGGAAAAAGGGGGAGGGATTTTGAGGAACAAGTATGAAAGACACAGAGATGAGGACTGGGGGGGGGGGGGGGGGAATGGGAGGGAGGGGGGAGACCGGGCGGGGGGGGGAAGAGAAAAAAAATGTACTTGAAAAGTAACTAAATAAAATTAAAAAAAAAAAAACCAGAAGGTGTGATCTGAAGCCTTGCATTTTAAATGTAACTGACCAACGGAGGTGTCTTACTTCAGTGATATTCAGAATAACAGTGCTTCACCCGCCCGTTGCGTCCTGAGCAGAACACGGGCCACACAGACACTCTACTCACATGAACTCAAAGGTCACAATGACTTGTTAACTGACACCTGAGTCCTCAGGAACAAGTGCAGTGTGCCCAGAAAACTGAGGCTTTCTATTACTTAGAATAAGTTACATATAAGTGCAGCATAGGTGCTAAGGACTTGACACATGACCATTACAGAAGTGGGAGACAGTACCAGGAAAAGATAATCAGTGGACTTGGGGCCGGATGTGGATGTGTTTCTCTTCAACAGCTCTCATCCGTTCATTCAGCCAGTCCCTCCGACAGCCAGGCGGCACATCATTCATTCATGCACGAGTTCGCTGATATTGGCGGCACCGACAGGGAGCTGATGCCACTGCAGTTACAAAGCTTTATCTTCTACACCAGGGTTAGATTCCAATCATTGCTTAAAAACCAGATTTCGGGATGATTTATTTATGTAAATGAATTGGGGCTAGATATTCTTTCATGAACTTCTAATCTGTGACCTATGCCGATTTCTTCTATGGAAAATACTAGAAAGTAAGTTTTATTCCCTAAAGGATACTACATTTAAGGTACTTCTTAAACGACATCTGAGACTGAAAGGTGAAAATAGCCACAAGCCCTGCAGGACTTCCCGAGGAACTAACGCTGCCCACGCCAAGCCCTCCTCCAACTGCTCCATACGAACTCCTGCTGACACTCCAGGACCATAGGACATGGGAAGAAACAAGTTGATGCTGCCTTTCGAGTCAAGTGCCTTGGACTTTCTCCGGATCGGGACAGTTGTCTTTCCTGCCATAGGTCCACGGGTGCCACTGAGAACCCATGGGCCCCTCAGAAGCACAGCCACCACGCGGGCTGCGGCCCCAGTGACTTCGGCCGCATCGTGAATTTGCTCGTGACTGTGCCTGCATCCTCCGACCCCTGCATCCTCCGACCCCACACTCTGTCAGACCAAACCACTTATCAGAACTAGCAGTTCATGTTAACTGGCTTTCTATCTCATCAGCTGTGTTACAGTTTTTACATGTCATTCTGTTCTTATGCTATTCCGAGCTGCCGTTATTTCTTTTGTCCTTTACCATGAAAATATAATGCCTTTTATCCCATCTTCTCTTTTTGGATGTAGCGGAACTATATTTGACCACGGGGAGTGGCCCAATGACCTACTATGTACGACACTGGAGAAAGTGGAAAAGTCCTTCAGAGTTACAGCTGTCAGAGCAGCGTGATGGCAGAACTTCAGAAACAGCCCTTCCACTTATGGGGCTAGAGAAGGAATTAGCTTTCAGAGCTGCGACAGAGATCGACTTTTATGAGAAGATATCCCAGGATTTATAGTCCTGAAGATAAAGTACCAACTGAGGTGAAGACAAGGTCAGTATTCACACCAAAGAAATATGCCTGAGGGTGAGTATCTCTGGTAATTTTTTCATTCAAGAGTGTGGCCATAATACCATAATTGTGGGTTTGGTTTCCTGTGGGCTCTATTGAGCCCAAGGACTGGAGGCCAAGGAGGAAGAGAAGAGGGAGGGGAAGGAAGGGTGAGTTTCCACAGGTTCTCTCTATTGAAGGTGGTGGTTAATAATACACGCCCGTAGTTACCCATGGACTCAGCAAGATTTTATAGCATCCACATTGCGCCAGGCCCTGTGCTAGGTTCCAGAACAAAGAACTGTGAATGAAGTAGACAGAGCTTCTTTTTCTCATGGAGGTCTCAGCATTGTATGAAAACAACGAAACAAATCATTATAAATGATTATATATTGTCATTTAAATTATAATACATAATAATTATATATTATATATTATGAAAAGGGAGGTGCAGGTGGCTGCTGTGGGAATGTATGATGATGGGCGCTGACCTAGTTGGAAGGGGAGGCAGATGAAAGGAAGAGGAGAAACATCCTCATACGTGCCTACGATTGCAGCTGAGGTATGAAACGTAAATAAGAATTTCATGATGCTAAGGGCGGGTTGAGTCTGGAAATGATGGAGAAAGACAGAGAAGTTGAAACTGAACAGCATGCGATGCTACTCCCGTAGTCTAGCACTGGGGGCAGCAGAGCACGATGGACCTCAGGCCCAATGATGTCAGTGTCTGTTTTTGTAAATAAAGTTTTATTGGGACCCAGCCACACCTAACACTTACATGTGATCTAAAGCCATTTTCACACTATAATGCCAGAGTTCAATAATTAAAAATACAGTATATGAAATGTAAAGCCTGAACTATTTACTGCCTGGCCTTTAACCAAAAAAAAACCAGTTTGCCAACCTCTAGCCTATAGCAAATGATTTATTCATGGTTAGTAATACTAGATGCCATAGCAAACCACCCGAAACCTCAGATACTCATACAATAAAAGCTTCTCATAACACAGCTCTCTGAGCTGCTGACCTGGGTAGCTCTTGTCAGAGCAGAAGCAGGAGCTCCATGCTGAGGTTCTGCCGTCCAGCTGAGCAGAGTGGGCAGGGCTCAGTCAGGGACGTGAAATGCTCTGGGCCCCAGGGCTGGGAATGTTGTGAATCACTTTCACCCACCCCATCAGCCACACTGTCCCACCATAATTCAAGTGGAGGCTGAAAAAGGAGGTTCTCTGTGCAACAGTGGAGAGAAACACACTGGGGACACACACAGCAGGACCTCTGCCACTGCAAACGAGGCTATTTAAGGAACTGAGAAAAGTCCTGTGTGGTTGCGTTTAGAAGGCATTCTATGAGGCTGACAGGTAGGCAGAGGCCAGACTGTGGAGGACCTTGAAACCACATCGAAGATTCCAATTTCAACCCAGGTCCAAATGACCACCTGTGTTACTACTCTAAGTTAGGTCGCCCAGCTGATCTGATCCTCCACTTTGCCACCACTTTTTCAGGGGCATATTGGTCTGGAGTACAGGTGCTCTCTACCCAAAGTAACTATTTGTGAGCTAAAATAATTGTTTTCCCCAATTCTTCACCCTTCCTGCATACAGATAAGGTGTCAATTGAAGTCCGGGAAAAAATGTGTGTGCCTATATAAGTATATGTACACACATACACACACACACTACTGAGTAAGGCAAGGCTAATGTGATGAGACCCCAGCTCTTCACACGCGCCTCACACCCTACACCTCCATCCCCATCCTAAGGTTATTAATTTTTATCGGCCTCAGCGTCCATCATGACCTTTGTTTTTCCTGCATCATTGTAGAGGAATGTTCCTGGCTTGAGGTTTCCATACTCTGGAGGAGGAAGAGTTTTTCGCCATCAGGAAAACACATTAAAAACAACAAAAAAAAAGAAAAGATAGAATAATATGGAAAAATAGCAAAAATTTTGAAAAAGAAGAGAAATGAGAAGGCACGAGACACGCAGCTATTAGAAGGCTTTCTGGTGTCATGGCAGAGTTCTGCCACAAGAAGAAATAGACACCAGGGGAATAAAAGCGAAAGTTAGAGTTTAATATCTGCAACATAATTCAATGGAATAACAGGATAAAATAAATTATAATGGCATAAACTATTAGCAATTTGCTGGGAAATGTACCTCACTCACACACAAACTCAAGAAGCAGGAAGTGTAGTTAGTGATTAAGGCAGAAGCATCTACAGCGAGCACATCTGGGATTAAATCCCAGACCTCCCACTGTATTTAGTTGTGGTACTTAACCTTGCAAAATATACGACCTCTTTGTACCTGGTTTTCCTTGTATATATCGTGGGGTGATAGTAATATTTACCTTACAGGTTTGTTATTAGGATTGAGTGAGTTAAAACATGCAAAGTACTTAGAACATCGAGCACTCAATATATGTTCATCATTGCAACAGGGAAAACCATAATGAAAAATCACTTTCATTTCAACATACTCTTCTCTATTGTTTTTTCTTATGCAATCTGACTAGAGTTCTGAGCAATTAAAAAGTGAAAATTACATGGCTTTGTCTTTGGAGAGGAGAGCTTGAAAGCTAGTATCAGTTAGGAATATGTCTGCTCATTCTTATCCATCAAAGGTGAGTTTGGGGGACAGAACTGGTGTGCCCAACACAGCCTGAACATATTGCAGACCTCATTTCTTCTTGTTCAGGTCACTGGAAATGCATCCCTCATAAATTCATTTTGGTATATATATATATGCTGTCATGTATCATTGTAATACTATTCTTACAGGAAAACAGATTGTGGATAGTGTAATAACTATGACTAATAATAAACAAGACTGTTTGCTTCTTGCTCTAAGGGAAATAAATCAGCCAGAAGTTGCATTCCCTGCTCCACCCCCAACCCCCAGAAGAGAGTTATCTACTACTGGAAAGTATCTGCAACTTAAAAAATTTGACTGCCTCCCCCAAAATCAAGACAAATTACATCAACACTACAGGAAATACCCAAATATTTCAGTATCTTTGCAGAGAACATAGGCTATGTCACAATGCCTGTCTACATAATTCATTAGACATGTCTGTAGCAAACACTTTGAGAAGTCCTCCTTCTAGCTTTGAATCACTTTCATCCTGATAGGACCCTTCACACGGCAAGTCGACCAAGCCAATTAATTGTTCCCTTGGCATTAAGGAAACAGCTCTTCCCCATCCTCTCTGGTGGGAAATGAAGCGTCTGAACTCCATCACCTGTCTTCTGTACTTGCTTCTCCTTCAGATTTATGCCCCTTCCCTTGAAGATTCCAAATTGTGATCTAGGATCATAGAAAATTACTGGGCTGGTAAGTAAGAGTTTGTCTCTTGCCCAGTTCATAATTCTATGGACTCTAGCATTCTCATGGTAAAAGAAGAGAGTATATTAGAATGCCTTTTTTTAAGGTTATCAAGATGTTTATCGCCCTGGCTGGTGTAGCTCAGTGGATTGAGCACAAGCCTGAGAACCAGAGGATCACGGTTCAATTCCCAGTCAGGGCACATGCCTGGGTTGCAGGCCGGTTCCCTGCAGGCCAGTTCCTAGCAGGGGACACATGAAGGGCAACCATACATTGATGTTTCTCTCCCTCTCTCCTTCCCCTATAAAAGATAAATAAATAAAATCTTTAAAAAGATGTTTATTGCATGAATGCATTATTATTTTTTATTATTCTATTATCGTTGTCCCATTTTTCCCCCATTGCTCTCCCCTGCCCCACCCATGACCTGCTCCCACAGTCAGTCCCATGTCCATGGGTCCTTTATACATGTTCCTTGACTAGATCCTTCCCCTTCTTTCCCCCCTTATCCCCCTCCCCTCTGGTCACTGTCAGTCTGTTCCTTGTTTCCATGCCTCTGGTTCTATTTTGCTCATTTGTTCTGTTGATTAGGTTCCACTTATAGGTGAGATCATACGGTATTTGTCTTTCGTCACCTGGGTCATTTCACTTAGTATAGTACACTCAAGTTCCATCCATCTGGCATTCTGTGGAATGAGCTTTCTGTACATTTCACCCTGGGCCTGAGCCTGGGTCAGTTATTGGTCCAGCTACTTAATTTAACCTCACCTCAGTCTGCCTGGTCTGCTCTGAATGAAAGTCTACCCAAGAATTCACCTCTCCAGCTTTATTGTGTTCCTAACATGATATTCTTGGGTCTCCATTCTATACATCCTGGTATCTCTTCATTCACTATGGAATGAACCCCTGCAGCCTAGACAGAATAATGGGTAACTTCGAGTTAATCACTTAGCAACAGTTCCATAATCCTGTTTTCCCACTTAGAAATAAAGACATCACCTACTGTTATCTCACAGGATTATTGTGACTTGGGGAAAAACCAAATGAATTGTGAAAGTGCTATACCAGTGAAAATGAAATAGGGACCACTACTGAAATTATTTTTTCCCTAAAAACTTCAAGATACCTATCAGACACATGAGAATACATTTAATATTATTATTATTATCACAGAATTAATAACATTAAGTTCTTCTTGAGCTTAACATTTGCAAACATATTTTATGCTTTGAGCATTAAAAAATCTTGACATTCTATGGCCTGACATGGACAAAATGTGCCCTATTTGTTCCTACACCAACTTCTGAGTGTCTGGCCACACTTAAGGAAAATTGCCTTCTCCTTTTTAAAGTAATTAAAGTGCGATTACAAAGTGCATATAGTTTTGGCCAGCCATGCAAATGAAGCATATCCATTTTCCATAACAGCAGGCTGACTAAACAAAACATACCAAAAACATAGCATGATTCTGATTCAAAAAATGTTCATAGAAATCTCATCTCTCACATTTTTAACCGTGACCTTTCACCACACCATTATCCGCTTATCATTCCCTCTTTGTTTATACACACTTCCTTGTGTTCACAAATTTGTCACACTCTTTGGACATTGTAGGATTTTCCTCCTTTCAAACGAAAGAGGAGTTGGTGCAAACTTATCAGTAAAATAAAATAAAACAAGGTTTTTAAACAAATTTGTATGCTTCACTAAATTGCAATTGATTTAACATTCCCTATACCTCTCTTCTTTGCTGCCATACTCTCCTTTTTTTAAAGTGTATTATATTGATTATGCTACTACAGTTGTCCCATTATTTTTCTACCTTTTATTCCTCTCTGCCTTGCCCCGCTTCTTACCAGCATCGCCCCCCCTCAGTTCATGCCCATGGGTTGTACATATAAGTTCTTTGGCTTCTCCATTTCCCTCACTGTTCTTAACTTCTCCCCATCTATTTTGTACCTACCAATTATGCTGCCACTCTTTCAAAGAGTGTTCCTCAAGGGCTGTCCCAGCATGTCTCAGTGATGTCTCACCCAAAGGTCACTAATGACCACATAGTTGACATTTAATGACCTCTTTATAATACCCACCCTACCTGACCCTCAGATTTTGACATGAATGACCACTCCTTTATTATGAAACTCTCTGCTCCCTTGGCTTTCATAACAGACATCCTAACACCCATCCCACCTCACCTTCATTGGTTAACAGCCTTGCACTTTGTGAGACAAGTGAGGGATCACTGAGTTCCCCACTTCTGGAGGTAATAAGCGCAATCTGTACTTTCCATGCTGGTGTTCAGTTTAGGAACCCAAGTCTAACACAACCGGCCTGTGGAGCTCTGGCCTGAGGGATCTGTCCCAGAATTGCAATGTCAAGCCAATGAAATGCAAGATTGATAGGCACTGGGGGTTAAGACGTTCCCACACAAATAGAACCACTGGAGGAAAGGCCTCGGCTATACACGGTGAGCCGTCCAGAACTGCCACAGCCATTTCCCCAGCAGCCTAGTGATAAATCCAACACCCAAAAGAGGGCATTTCTGGGAGAATCAGAAGGAAATGGAGCTGGATTTGTGACTGAAACACTTGTTCTCTGGTGTACTAATCTCTGGCTTTGTTGTTGCTGCTGTTGTTACATGAGTGGATGAATCCAGTTCATCATTATAGTCATTTTGAGTTTGACCGCTAACTGTAGCTGAAAGCAAAGTAAGTAACATGATTTCCACAATAGTGTTCTCTTCACCCTCCTTCTGCCACACAAACAATTCTTTCTAACCATGTCTTATTCTAGGCCCTCTCTCCCATGCATCCCTTAAAGATGGTATGGCCCAGCATTCTGTTCTTGGGCTTCTTTCTCTATTCCCTTTCCTTAACTTCAACTTTCACCTACTTTCAAGACTCCAAAATCAGTAACACCAGCCAAGACTTTTCTTCTGAGCTTAAGACAAAGATTTTCTGTTATTCCCTGTATGTCTTCATGTTAAGTGTTCCACTGTGGGTAACCTGAAGATCTCTAACACTCCAGGAGAGCTTTTTCCCAACCACTCTTTTCGTGTATTTCATATCCCAGCAGTACGGCATCACCGTGACCTCTACCCAAAACCAGAAGCCTTGTTTCCCTCCTCGCTGCTCCCCATCTCTCATCCCGGTCATCACAAGGTCCTGTGGATTCTAACCTCATAAATATCTCCTCCTTCTTTGTGAGGCACGTCCTCACTGGGCCAGTTTGTTATCTCACGATTTCTCATCTGAACTTTCCTCCCTCCAGTCCATCCTCCACAGTTCTACCAGTTATTCCTCCCAAATACAGATCCACACAAAAGTGTAAAATGTGATTCTCTTGCTTCAATTATGCAATAGCTTCCCATTGCCTGTGGAATGAAGCTTATACAACTTAGTCAGCTCTATAAAGCCTTCCCCAACTATATCAGAGCTTACCTATTCAATCTTAACTTCAATCATGCCCTAAAGATTATGCCTATCCTTCGTATCCCCCAAATAAACACAGACTGGTATGTTTCTGTCCTGTGCCTCTCACTTCCCACTGCCTTGAATACTCTTCCCTTGTTTCTAGAGCTGGTGTCTTCCTGCTTGACTTTCAAGGTCCAGGGACTACATCATCCATGCTAGAAAAGCTTTCTGACCACCCAGGCAAATGTTACTGTTCCCTCAGCTTTTGTAACTCTAGGAGCGTAACTATAATACAATGCAACATTTGCTATGATAAATTTGTGTATATTTATAAATGCTACACCATTGCTAGTTTATTATTTCTTAAGGCTATGAACCAAGGCTTTTGATTTTTAACTAGTTAAGAACTACTGTACCCTCAGACATGTAATGGATGATAAAGAATTGTTTTTCAATTGAAAGAATGAAAACAAAGAAAATCACAGGATTAGTGGTTAGCTATGATGTAACTTCCTTGAATTCAGTGTCTTAAGTTGTAAAAGGA
Source organism: Artibeus jamaicensis (assembly GCF_021234435.1). Lineage (NCBI taxonomy): Eukaryota > Metazoa > Chordata > Mammalia > Chiroptera > Phyllostomidae > Artibeus > Artibeus jamaicensis. Next base: position 11,958,244 of record NW_026522056.1, on the reverse strand, counting down.
GACAAGTTTATATAAACCTATATATTTCTTCCTGCTCTAAAAACATTCCATGATTTTATGAAAATATTACTAGGAGCAACCCAGTGATTCTATCATAACATAATAACCTAATATTAAATTTCACAAACTACATTCTGGTCAACCAAGTATAAATTCAAAGATAAAAGAATTTTTCTTTCTTTTTCTGTAAATGTGTTCTCCAGTTGCTGAATGAAATGTGTTAGTCTGGAAAGAAGCCAATACTAGGCTTAGAGAAGAATTAAAAGCCAATGGAGACATTATTTTTAATTATATTAAAAGCATCTTACAAGTTTCCCATCAGCTGTACCATAATTTCTCTCCATTAATCTTTAAAGGACAAGTATTTTCAGTTTGGTCTATTGTGGCTAAAATCTGGATACAGAATGTGTCTTACTCTCTTTGAGCCTTGTCAATCTCAGACACACAGATACACAAATATGCAGGCATACACATACACTCATCAAAAAACAGACAGGATTTGAAATAAAAAGGTAATTTGATGCAAGGGGAGAATAAAGGTGGGTGAGTGTACATCTGGAGGATGTTTGTGGGGTAAGGAACTCAAGTCAATGATGAATGATGATCATAGGAACTGAAATGAGCTAAATATTTCTTCTTTGGGACCAGACACAGGGGGTGGGTAGCACTGTCAGGCTAAAAAGTCAAGTCATAAGATCTAATTCTGGGTCTACCATTAACATAGTCTGTGACCTTGGTTAAGTCAATTATTCTCTAGGATCTATTCTTGGACCAGGTTAGCCACTCAAAGTCTATCTATTATTACACAGTGGCTCCTCCCAGAGTTAACCTTCACTGACTTCACTATTAATATTATGTCCTTGGTTTTTATGAAAGACCAGTATAAGAAACAATAACACAAATTATTCTAATTATAATTATTCTAATAATGTGAATTACTCTATGTCTAACATAAGTATAAATCTGTACATGACATGAGAAGGCACAAGATATTTATTTCCCTGTTATGAAATTTTACATTAAAAACACTCATTGATTATAAGTGCAGAAAAACTGGCTCCTCTTCATTGAACTTACCACAGCAGTATATGTTCATACATCCCATATTTTCCCTGCTACAGAATACCCAAAGCCTCTTTTTTCTTTTCTTTTTACTTCACTTCTAATTATTAAAAATAAAGCTTTATTATATGTATAATTCTGCAACTCAAAATTAATTATTTAAATGTTTTAATATATGCTCCTCAAGTTTTCCTCTGGGTAATTGTTTTATCCAGTTGAAATCATACTATACAGGCAATTTTGTGTGCCCCCTAATTTTTGCATAACATTATATCAGCATTTACTCCTACCATTAGCGAAATTGCTTCAAATTTGTCATTGTGAATAGAGAGCCCAGATTACTGTATAGTCAAAGCAGTAATATCAGCCTCCACGGAAGCATGATGCTCTTTCCTCTTCCCTATTGCTACCGGAGTCCTATTGCTACTGTAGACATCTTTTATTGTAATGTCAAATCACAATTTAAGTTAAATTAAATTAAATTAAAGCAGCCTTTTCAACCTCCTAGTTGCAACTATTATTCTATTTTTGTTCCTTCTAATATATGCACAAAGATACCTTGAGAGAAAAAATAAAAGGTATTTATTTCCATTATGATTGACTTAAGTACTTTAAGTCTTTATAGTTTTTTTATTTAAGTAATAAACAACCCAAACAAAAAGAAATCACTGTTAGAAATATACAAATAAAAGCACGAAGATTCATTTTACTTGACTTCTTAATGGATCCATAGGGACTTCTCAGGATGATCACTTTCTTTTCTAAGTGTTACAAACCATTTATTTAATATCCTGTTGTAGAGATTTTCTCTCTTGCATATGACTCGTGAAATCTTTCTTTTTCTTCCTTTTGTTTATCTTTACTCTCCTGACAGTCTCCTGATTTTTAACTTCCTCAGAGATCGCTTAGAGTGGTTGTATACTTCCAGAATGAGGCCCTTTGGTTATCTTTAAGAGAATTCAGCCTTCTTGATGAACAAAACAAAGCCTGTTTGAGATCATTTGGCAAAAAACAAAATAATTATTACTAATAGTATTTATTAAAAGGGGCTGTGGAGTCTCCGTGTTAACATGTATGTCATACATATTGTACTTATAAATAATAAATGGAGACGTGTTTTGAGAGGTGAATGATGCCCAATGGCAGCAATGTTAAGTCATTAACTGTCAGTTTAAGGCCAAAGCCAGGCTAGCTAGTCCTTGCCAAGCTAATAAAACAGCCTAGGCAGAAAGCAGGGACCCAGTACTGATGCACTGAGTGGGTTCCAGGCAAGTAGAAAAGCCCGAGAGTAACAGGGAGGCAAGAGGCCAAAAACCAAAGACAGAACACAGCTGTAGGTGGCTTTAATACAGCTAACTGTCACGGAAACTTATGTGAGACCTCCAAAGAAGGCTTCAAGGTCATACTTTTTTTATGCTTAAATAGTGTCAGGAAATTCACCCAAAGCTTGAAATGAAGGCAAAACAGGTGGGTGGCATATCCGTTCAACCTTACAGGAGGCAAAAGACTCCCGAGGCGTGCCTAGGGGAATAGATTTAGTTTGTCTCATTTTTTACTATAGATTAAAATTTTGATATTGATTTGGTTAGAAATAGTTTCTGTCTGGTAGAAGAGATAATATGAAAGACTTATGGCTTCCTTGAGATCAAACAAATTTATATTTAACTCTGCAATCTTACCCTAACATTTGTTTGTTAAATTACACATAAATACCTTTAGTTTTTTAAATGCTCCTCAAAGTGGTCATAATATCTCACCCATTCACTAACAAATGAATTGTTTAATAAAAACAAAAACCTAAGTCCTCCCCACCCAATTCCATTTGTCCCAGTTCTCCCCCAAATACTTCTGGGACTCCCTGTGACATGCTCTTATTTCCACTAGTGGATCCCGTGTATCCAGTCTGCAGAGTCTGCACGTGGACCTGCTTCTTGACGGTACGTTGCCGCAGTTGACCCCCAGCCGTCTCAGAACCGACCATCTCAATGACTGTTTATCTCCGTCCCATGTCACCACAGGTATGCACATGGGTTCAACCTTCAACTTCCAAAACGGAGCTCAGGTCAGGCTGTCATGTCGCATACAAGAGACTTTGGCTGGAAGCCAGAAGAAGGGATAAGGGAGTTATGACTGGTGCACTGGTACACACACACACATCACTTGCAGAACCACTTTTCTCTCGTGCCCCTGCTTCCCAAGATGCCAACATGAGGCAACCAGCACCTCCCCTCGGGAGACCTGGGTCCCTCGGCCTCTCCTTCCAGCTCAGAGGCCCCACAACCAGCCAAGCAGAGGCCCCTCCTCAGAGGCCTGAGTTTCTTCTCCTTGGGGCTCCTCCTTCAAAAATTTAAATGTTAGCTATTCCAACCTCCTCTGATTGTTCCCTGAGTCCTAGAGGCGATAAGTGCTTCTGTGGCTACCTCTGTGCAACCCTTCTAAGTCACCTAGTTAACAGCATTTTGCCCGAGTAATAATAACCTTTCTGTTCAGTTCTCTCGTTCAGGTAACAGGTATGGTCCTGCCTCCCAACTGGCTCCTGACCGACACACAGCAGAGCCCAGATTCACACCCAAGCAGGCTGGCAGCGGGGGCTCTGGGCTCACCACCACCCAGAGGAACGAAAAATACCAACAAGAGCGAGGCTCGCTCCCCCTTCCCGTCATCACAAGCCAGCCTCCCCGCACACATCATCATGGAGATGCTATTTTACCCCTGAGGAGGCCAGCCTTTGACCTAACCACATAGAGCGATTCAGCTTCTTCTTGTCTCCTTTCCAACCTAGGATCTGGACTTTAACTTTACAAAACCTTCAGGGCGTTTTTTCCAAAACAAAAGAACTGTTGGCCCCCAAAGGTGCAATCCAGCCTCCAGCTCCAACAACGCAAGGAACATTCACATTTTGAAAAGAAAGCTGCTGTTTTTCTCAGGTTTCACGTATCTCAGGGCCAATTCTTCAGGGGAACTCAAAGTCAAAGTGTTCTCTTCTCAGGAGCCTCTTCAGGGAAACACACTTTCAAGCACAAGGTGTAAGGTAACTGGGACAACTTGAAGTGAGGCTGCAGAGACCAAGACCCCCACCTCACCGTGCCTCCCCCCAAAGCAAACACCAGTGGTCACGGCGGTTTTACCTGGAATATTTACTCAATTCATTAAAGCAAGTAACAGAAATAAAATTAATAATTCAAGCCAGCTTAGGCAAAAAAATAAATTTGGTTATTTGAATTCAGTGGTGCATCACAGAACTGCAGGGCAGATTTGAACACTGCTGGCCTTATGAAAGGATGAGAACTTGAAACTAGGAAGGCATCCTGACTCCTCTTTCCCTCCTCCCCAGTCTGATTGTTGTTAATTCTCTCTTCTCACCAGCTTCATCTGCTCCTCCAGCACACCTCTGGTATAAGTCAGTCTGCTCCTGGGCAAGTCCCGAGAGACACAAAATCTCTCTGAGTCCTAGCTCAGGGGCCTACTCCTGGTCCAATCTATTTCATAGAAGTCAGGTTCATGTTTTACAAAGAAGGGAACCAAGTTCTTCATCTGGGGAGGCAGCGAGCAGAGAAGGAGCAATCATTGGTTCACTTAGATGGCCCCCTCTCCCCAAAAGGTTTCTACTAGATAGATATTCAGTGGTTATCTATTATTCCATTTTATGGCAGATACTCATTTTCAGAAAAAAATCATTCACTAAACATCATCAGCTATAATCTTCTGAATGATTAAAGAGAATTAAATTTCTTTTTTTCTTTTTGTTTGTTTTAAATATATTTTATTGATTACGCCATTACAGTTATTCTATTCCCCCTCTTCGTTTCCCTCCACCCTGCACACCCCCTCCCCCACCATCTCCCTTCTTTAGTTTTTGACCACGTGTCTCAAGTTCTTTAGATTCTATATTTCCCATACTATTCTTGCCCTCCCCCTATCTATTTTCTACCTACAGAAAATAAGTCTATGCTACTTATTTTCCATACCTTCTTACCCCTTCTCCTCCTCCCACTCCCCTGTTGCTACCCCTCTATGTGATCTCCATTTCCATGGCTCTGCTCCTGATCTAGCTGTCCTCTTAGTTTGCTTTCGTTTTAGGTGTGGTTCTTAATAACTGTGAGTTTGCTGTCCTTTCACTGTTCATATTTTTTATTTTCTTTTTCTTAGATAAGTCCCTTTAACATTTCATATAATAAGGGCTTGGTGATGATGAACTCCTTGAATTTGATCTTATCTGAGAAGCACTTTATCTGTCCTTCCATTCTCAATGAAAGCTTTGCTGGATAGAGCAATCTTGGTTGTAGGTCTTTGCATTTCATGACTTGGAATACTTCTTTCCAGCCCCTTCTTGCCTGTAAGGTGTCTTTTGAGAAATCCGCTGACAGTCCAAGAAGGAACACACCAAGGCACATCATAATTACATTAGCCAAGATTAAAGTGAAGGAGAGAATCCTAGAAGCAGTAAGAGATAAGGGGAGAGTCACCTACAAAGGACTTCCTATCAGAATTAAATTTCTAAATAACACTGGAGTCTTTGATACAGCCACCTTGCTTCAAAAATTAAAGAAGGACAAAGCAGAGAGCATAAAAATCAAGGCGTTAGATACCCTGTGGGCATAATAAATGTTAAGCCAGATTATTATTATTATTATTATTATTATTATTATTATTATTATTATATGTACAATAGCAAGTTCTCAACAAGCAAAAGACAGTTTGATCATAATGTTTATCCCATGCAATAAGGTAAAGAGCTTTGGGTAAGGACAGAGGTAGGGCAATGATGTTTATGTCCTTGCTGAGAAATTCACTCGAGGATCTGAGCAAGCAGAGACCCAGCCCCTGCAGGCTGTTCCCAAGGCCTCGCCCAGGGCACAGACTGACCCCTGACCCGAGAGGCCTTTGTGAGCAGGGAGCATCTTTGGCCTCCACTCCTAAGAGAGTGTGTTCTTCATGCCGACTACATTTACTACCAGCCTATGACTGTCCGCTCTGCCTTTTCTCCCTCTCTGCCTCACACACGGGGGGAGGGGGGGTGCAGCACAGTTGGTCCCCTGGGGGCACTGTCCATCCCAGGGAAGGCCTGAAGTGCCCTCCGCCCCACATACCACGCCCACCTCAGTGAGGAAATCTGCCAGCCCCTTTCTGGGTCCACAGGCGCAGTGTGGAACCACCTGCCCCTCCTGTTGTCCCAGCCTAAGTCGCATCCTCTCAGCTCCTAACTCAGCCTTGTTTCCTGACTCACCTGTCTCACCCTGGGTGAGCCCCTGAACTGGTTCCCTTCCTCTAGGCTTCTCCCATCAGGGGCAGGGGCAGTGAGGGGCAAAGCTGTCAGTAATGAAGGTCCAGAGGCACATCAGATTGGGAGGGCCCGCAAGGGCCTAAACCGGGGTCCTAGCCCAGCGATTCATTTTCATGCCAAGTCAGCATCTCTCCAAGTTAACAGCCAAAGAGACCAGGCCTGCACATTTTACTATAGGGAAAAAATTGATGATAGGTAGAGGTGATATATATTATATACATCACACATATATTTATGTGTATGTGGCTGTGTATACTTTTGAAGAGGTCTGCAAAACTCTGGTGGTATGAACTCTGTTACGCCCCAGAAGAAAAGCCATTTCTATCTATTCTATTTTTAAGTCAACAGCATGGGATTATATTAATGAAAGCCTAGGGTCTCTCACCAAAAGAAGTAAAAAAGACAGAATGGCCAAGTTACATAATAACAATAACTTTCATCTGTACATTTTTACTGAATACCAGGCACTCTGCTTAGGGTCTTATTTAATTGCTTCATTTACTCCTCACACCCTAATTGATGATTCTACTCTGCGTCTTATAGATGAGGAAATGAAAGTTTAAATCAAAGTACTTGCAGGGTCACAGGGCCAGGAGGAGGGGGGCTTCCAATTGCTGTCTGTGCTCTCAGTTTACCCAAGTCTCCCCCACCAAATCGGGGACAGGGGAAATGAGCCCAATGACAGCAGTCTCCTTTGTGAATGTCACCTCCCTGACCTTCCGAAGAGCAGGCAGATGTGGCAGGCCACCCACTGTGCCTCCAGCATTTCATCCACAGGCAACAGACGTGTCCTCACTCCCTGCCTGTGACCCTAACCATCCACCATCTCAAGAGAGACAGAAGGACGTGAGTGAGAGGGTGAGAAGGAGCAAGACCACCTCTGTAACACGCACCCCCAAACTGTGACCTTCTAAGGTAGCCAAAAGTGCTCTACTTGACAAGTCTCCAGTGTCCTCATTTACAAAGGGTTAAACCATTTTATTAAGATTAGCTTTGTCTAAACATTGATTAATCTGGTGCTTGTGCCTAGGTACTTGCACCTGGTATGTGGAAGGCAGCAAGCCCATGAGTGCACAGAGGAAAGGCCAGGGGCAGGTGAGTCACCTGTGAGCAGCCGGCTGGCTGCACACCTTGGGAGGCCGGGAGGCTGGGCTGGGGAGCAGGCAGACCCAGGGCCTGCCTATCAGCAGAAGATGGTGGATTGCTTGGCAAACAGTGAAGCAAATACTAGACATAGAGAAGAAGTATTGATTAAGTTGTGCAGAAAAAGAGCTCAAAGCAAGGCAATTTTTCTTATTTAATGATATTCTTATACATAGAAATATTGCCATCCAGAAGAAGAAGTGTGACAAACGTCACATTATTCTGGTGGAAAATGCCCCTCACAGATGTGGGAGACTAGGAATGGATGACTTACCAAGGCACCAACTAAATCATCTGCAGTCTGCTGCCGCTGTGAAATCTGATTGGGTGAATCCCATAAATAAACGCGTTACTGATTCACTCTCCAAAAGCGGTGAACACCCGGTAGTGAACGAGCTGCCCCTGGGTTCCTGACTCTGAGGTTCCTGCACGCATGTGTTGTCAGAAAGCAAAATTCACCGTCGTCACCTTTGCCACCAACGTGGTTTTGTCGCCTGTGGGCCCTGCTCCGAAAAGAGCTTTCTTCTTCCCAGCCAGTTCTCTAAGCCTGTGTGGATTGGTGACTTCCGCTATGACCTGCTTTTCTCCTGGGGATGTGGCCACAGGCCAGCCTCCTCGACCGGACTCTTACGGCCAGTCATTGACGTCTCCTTTAAATGATGCCTCGGATGATGATGGGGATGATGGCAGCAGTCACTAAAGACATTCTGAAATATTTAGTTAGTTGTGACTATCGGCAAAGTCAGCTTTGAGGGGAATATACAATTCTGAGCTCTCGATTTTGCTCTAGCCATGATATTTGCCTGAGAAACTTTTCAGCTCCAGGCCTTAATATTTTCTATAGAGAATAGGTCTTGTTTTCATTCCCCTCAACCCCACCACTGCCACCTCCACCCACTCTTCTAAAACTCCCCGGTCTTCTACAGGGAAAGCCTGTTGAAAACATAGCAGATGAATTTTTGGTTTCTTTTTGTTTAATTTTAGATTATTTTCTTAGAAGATTGGGGAAAAGTATTTATTTAATGGATCATGTACTACATTGCTGTTTATTTTATGTTTTGTTATATGAAAAAACTGAAAGCAAAGAATGATAGAAAGGGGAGTATAATGTGATTAGTTGATAATATTATTAGCTTTTTAAATCTTTTTTAAAAATCCTCACCCAAAAATATGTTTATTAATTTTACAGACAGAGAGGGAGGGAAAGAAAGAGGAAAAAAACGATGTGAGAGAGAAACATTGATGTGAGAAACATCAATCAGTCGCCTCCCCTACACTCCCCGAGCTGTGGACCGTACCTGTAACCCAGGCAGGTGCCCTGGCTGGGACTCACACCCACAACCTTTGGGTGTATGGGATAACACTCCAACCAACCGACCCACCCGGCCAGGGCTTATTAGCTATTTTCTAACCATTCTGTCTAATGTAATGGTTACGACACCAGTAACAAAAATACATAATTTAGAAATCCTTTGGCTTTTTCACATACCAACCGGTGCCTTATCATGATAGCATTGTTACATGAAATGAACCTCCTACCTTCTCCCTTTTTAGTTTGTTTTAAAAATACTCTGTTGTTCTTTGAGGTGATAAAATGAGTGTTTATGAATAGGTATAATTAGAAAATTCTTGTCATCTGACAATGACAAATAACTAAATTTAGAGCTTTTTCATATAAATATTGTTCCATAAAGTAATTATGATTATCTTTTTATGTTTAATAGGTGCCAGATTATAATTATCAAACATAAATTTTAAATTAATAGTAGGTCATTATTGGAAATTTGGTTTGAAATATATCTAGTATAGAACTGTTATATTTCATTAGTTTCCATTTTTATCATGATATTTATAGATATAAATTCATCTGCTTTGACATTTATTCCTAGAATTAAGAATCTTATCAAATCCTTGAAACACATTAAAATCCTAGGATAGAACACAGATTTCCTTAGGCTAAGAGTTGGAAGAAATGCTACGTAAGAAAGGTCAAGACAGACTGGTTAAGTTTGAGGAGACTTCTATGGAAGTATTATCCATTTCAGCGTGAAACTATCATGAATTTACAAATATGGTGGTATATTTTACAAAGTTGCATAAAGTCCCAAACAATATTTCTATTTTTGTAAAACAATTGTATGTTTAATCTGTTTCTAAAATCATTTTGCAATGGATGGAACTGGAGAAGTGACTTATCTTTCTAAATTGTGAACTTGACTGAGTCAGTCAAGCTTGGTCTTGAGAAGGGTAATTTTTCACTCTGCTCTGAGGCGGCCATCACATTGAAAGTGTATTTATTGTATAAAACTTGATGCATTTTTGCATTACTCTCTCCATTTGTATGCTGCAAATAACTAATCTTTCAAACGTGAAAATCACTCTAAAGATTGTTTCAAATTCTAAATGCTTTTGTTTTTAAATATTGCAATCTGGACACATTGCACATGTCGTGAGAGTCTGATTCAATAACTTGCTGCGGCGGGTCCTTGGTTTGATCAAGGCACTAACTTTCCCATTAAACTGTGAGAGCACCTGGGCTGGGGGCATCTCCCTGCAGGACATGGGAACGAAAGGCTCAACAAGTACGGTTGTTTGAATAGCAGAGGGACTTTGTTTCCAAGCGATACACCAAATAATCGACATGTCTGAACAGAACCCTGAAGCCCTCAGAGACTCGGTTGTACACAGAAGCCCAGCAGATTTCAGGCAGAAAAGGGAAATGTTCTGTGGTAACATTTGCATTGTCAACCTCTTGACCTGTTTTTACAATTGAATACACATCAGTTAATCTAGGTGAACAGGAACACATGATAAAAGTGAATCCATATACACGCTTGAGGACCAGACTCCTATCACTCCATTAAAGAGAGATTTGTGCCAACCCTGACTGTGGCCTGGTGAGAAACTGCCAACTAATAATGCACTTCCATGACCTTGGGGGAGCCTCCACGGTTACACTTTTGAACATATTCCCAGCGTTGCTCTTTCCTGCTCACCTGGCTTCTTACTATGTTCGAATCATTGCAGGAGAGTAAATTCATGACGTACCAGATCTTTGAAAATTCATTTAGAAACTCCTCAGTTTGGCTTTCTTACTAAGTTCAAGTGTATTTGATTTCATTAACACTATTTTATTATTGTTTAACAGTAGCTACATGTGTTCACAGTTAAGTTCTTAGAATACTGTCTAGGAAGTATCCTCATGTTTGTGAAGATAATGCAAAATAAAATTATTAATATCTTCATCATTTTTAAACATGTCACCGCAAGGGAATAATAAAGTAACCTCAATTTCCTAGCCTGGATGAGAAATGGCCCTTCTGTTCATTTCCTATGAGACTCAAATGACACAATATATTACTTTTCCCTGGAAAATCAGGAATGATAAAAGAAGGAAGTGTGCCCATGAGTGTTCCTTCTCAACCTATATTGTCCCGGGAGGTTCTTTTATCAAAAAATTGCACTGACTTGAGACACATTCTCCTGTGAAGGACTCATAAACAGAGCAATTTTCCAGCAATATCGAACCGCCGCCAAAGGGCGAAAACCTGATTATATTCTGATCCCAGAAAACAAGTAATGACTCCTTTTCTGCAAGTGAATGGAGATAAAATGGTTAAAATGTCATCAAACAGCTCTGATCTTTCTTCTTTTATGAAAGCAAAATGAGAGAGATAAGAGTATAACTTAGATTACGCCAGAAAGTAAAGACAGGATGAGGGATTAAGGGAGGAAGAACAATTATAATGATGAGATGGTCAAGAAAATAAGTACATGAACACATACGGAAAATCAAAATATTTTTTAAATCATACAACACTCAACATTTATGCCCACAAAAATGGAGGTAGCTAGAACCTAAATAGATATCATAGAATATTTGTGAAAAAAGAAAATGACAATAAACTGCATTTACATAGCATTTTAACATTTAAAAAACTGCTTTCTCATTATCTCATTTATTTTTCTAAAAAAGTATGAGATCAAAGGCTAATTTTTGCCCTGGCTGGCATAGCTCAGTGGATTGAGCGCGGGCCTGCAAACTAAAGGACCGCCAGTTCGACTCCCAGTCTAGGGCACATGCCTGAGATGCAGGCCAGGTCCCCAGCAGGGGACATGTGAGAGGAAACCACACATTGATGTTTCTCTCCCTCTCTTTCTCCCTCCCTTCCCCTCTCTCTAAAAATAAGTAAATAAAATCTAAACATAAAATAAAAGCTAATTTTTGCACTCACTTTTTGAAAGACTGGATTCCAGGCTTTGGTCAGGACGGCAACGTAGGTCGATGCGGTACTTGCATATTCCTACAACCACATCAATATCCCACCAAACTACAGCATAACCATCATTGAAAATCACCTGAAATCCAGCTCGACAGAAGTTCCATCACTAAGGATATAAAGATGAAACCACATCAAGACGACTGGAAATGGTTTGGGTTGGCCTGCAAGTTGGATGGGCCGTGTCTCAGGGACCCACCAGGGTGGGGCAAATAGTGTTAACTAGGCTGATGGAGGCTCAGATGTGATGTCCACCTGCAAGTCCTTTGTGGGGAGGGCTCAGCATCGGAACAAGAGCCAACACTAGAAGAAAGGTGCGCCTCTAGGAGGAGGGGCTGAGATGCAGAACCAACTGGTCCCACACCCAAGTATGGCAGATAAAATCTGGGAGGGATAACTCAGCTCTGGAAGTCCCCTCTCAAGAGCAAGGGATCCCACCTCACACCAGGCCCCCCAGCCCAGGGTTCCAGTGCCAGGAAGAGCAGTCCCCGTAGCTTCTGGCTATGACCCTAAGTAGGGATTGTGGTTGAATGAGACAGAGGTTCTGGAGTCTCAGGCACTCCTCTAAAGGGCTGGTGCATGGACCTGCATGGCTCACTCCTTCTGAGCTGCTGACTGGGGCAGTAGCTTAAGAGGCACTGGGGACACATGGGGGTAAACTGAATCATCTGGCATCAGGGCAACTGCTGGATCTAAAACACTAAATAAGTGAACACGCATAACACAAACAGATTCATAGATACAGAGAATATTTTGACAGTTGCCAGATGGCAGAGGGGTTGGAAGGATGGGTGAAAAAATTAAGAAGTACAAATCGATAGTTACAGAATACTCGTGGGAATGCAAAATACAGTATAGGGAACATAGTCAATAATATTGTAATAACTGTTAGTGTCAGATGGATACTGTATTTATTGGGGTGATCACTTCAAAAGTTATATAAATGTCTAGTCACTGGTTTACACACCTGAAACTAATTAAAAATGGTATTCAAAATAGGCATGGCCATGTAAAGTAAGGCATAGGAAGTATAGTCAATAATTGTAATAAAAATGTACAGTGCCAGGTGGGTACTGGAAATACTGGGGGGTGCACTTGTGAGGTGTATGGTCATACCACTGTCCTATACATGTGAAACTAATACAAACTAATATTGAATGTAAACTTTAATAAAAGAACAAAAAGAAAAAATTTGTAAAAGAAAAAAAGAATGAATTCCAGTATGGTATGTAAAGTATGACAATGCTAATAAGAAAGAAGAGTGAGACCAAAAAAAAAAAAAGAAAACAAGAACAGATGTTATGTGAAGCCAGGAATAAGGTTATTATTGTTATTGCTCTATGACCTAGGGCAGGGCCAAGTGAGCCCCAGGTCAACTGCAAAAAGTGGGAGATCCTACCTAGATTAGGTCATTTAACTGGTATTCTTTCTCTAACAATAATCAACTATTACTAATGTGGGTAGGCCATAAAAGTAGCAGATAAAGAAAACAGTCTGCATATTCTTTTAAAGAACTCAGAATTTTTGCTTATTTGCTTATGTATGTTTTTTCCACTTAAATTACAGATTATAGCAGGAAAGTTGCTCTAAGTCAACATGAACTTGTGTTATGAAAGAACCTGGTGAAACTAAGTGGGTCTACGGGGCTCGCGGCTCTACTCTCTCCTTCCGTGTGCTTCCACCTAGATCGGAGATTAGTCTTGTTCCCTCTCATGAATACGGATAACGGTGTGGTACTCACTCCAGGGAGCTTTGGTAGCTTTGGGAGATGTTGCTACTGAGCAGTTTGGGGAGTAAGAGGAGGTCAGGGTCTGTGACCACAAGAAGAAGGGGTGCTGAATAATGAGACAGAAGGAGGCAGCCTGAGGGGTGAAGAGTGAGGAGCCTGGAGGCCAGATGCTGTATCCATAGCCCTAATCTTTGATTTAGCAACCGAACCTGGGCAACATACTTTTTCCTCTCAGCCATTCCTCCTCTTCGAATGTAAAACTGAGATCATTGCAACAGCTACCTCTGTCAGCCCATCTGAGGACTAAAGGAGATACTGCATGAAAGCATGTAGAAGAGGGTTGAGTACAAAGTAAATGCTGGAAAAGTGCTCTATTGTTTTGTAAGTGCTAGAAGTGGCTCATGCTAAATAGGGGAACTTTTATTATGATGATTATAATTAAGGAGTTCCTTTTTAATTAAATTTATTGGGGTAACACTGGTTCGTAACATCGCATAAATTTCAGGTGTACAACTTTATAATACAATATCTATGTACTCAATTGTGTGCTCATCACCCAAAGTCCGTCCCCTTTGTGTCACCACATATTTGATCCCTGAAAAAAAGATTTTAAATTCCTTTCCTCCTCACCTCAACCTGCTATCTTATAGTCACAACTCGGACAGTTGGAGGTCCCCATGTTAGAGAAGCATCCACCTTTCCCCAGCCCTTCCCAGTGACTAGAAAAGCAGGCAGCAGCATTTCTCAGAGTATATGGAAGGGGGAAAAAAACCTTCCAAAGAAATCAATTGATTAAACCTTAGCACTTAAGGACTCCACTTTGACTTCGAACCCATGTAAGAGCGAAACCCAAAAAGGACTGAGTCTAAAGCATTGACTACAATAGATAAAGATAGCAAAGAGTGCTTTTAGATAAACTACTTGGTCTGCTCGATCTATTTTCTTTGCAAAGGAGGAGAAAGCACACTCAAGACAGGGCCCGAAGCCCTTCACAGGATGTTATTCCTGTTGTGAGAGAGCTTGAATGCCTGCTAGAGTCTCAAGCACAAAACTCTCCTTCCAGAACAGACCTCAGGGGGTGAACTCCCAGGAGATGGAGGAGAAGCAGGCTGACAATTCCTCTTCTCAGTTATAATATGAGAAGATTATAACTTACAACCCCCTTCCCTTCCCTCCCCTGTGCCTCTTTTCATAGGTCATGCATGAAAGCTAAATTGAAATGTATTGCACAGTATTTATTATTACTGTTTTAAGAACAATTTTATTACTGTTTTAAAGTCTTTGACATTATCCTATCTAGCCTTTCTTTTTAATTTATCTAAATACTTTAGTATACATTAATAACGACTTTAGAAAATACAATTGCCCTCAAGTGAATTTTCAGTCCCTAATCTTTTTTCCATAGATTCAACCATGCATTGCCCTACTACCAGAATTCTCAGAAGACAAACTCTGATGATGGAGAAGGAATTTCTTTCCTTTATATGTAGTAGTTTCGTTGGTCAAGCAGAACGCTTTGAAATACAATTAATGTGGTAAGTGGGCTTTGTCTTACCTTCAAGCTGGAAAATACTTCATTCTGACAGCAAAAGACATGGACCACCCTCCACATTACATTTAACTGAAACTCATAAACACTAGTGGTATCTTCATGGTACTCAGTTCACGTAATTGTCCTTGGCCCACTACTCTCTTCATGCAAGTATCATTCAGAAAGGGGTTTATACAATTCTGAATGTGTTACCTGAAGATTAAAGGAAATAATGTTCATGGGTGACTTTGTTTACCATATATCCTACTCTGGTTTTATTAGGCCAAGTATTGTTTAACTTATGACTTGCACATACTATACTCTGTGTCCCAAAAAACCCTAAAAGATGCCCTCATGGTCATCTTAGTTCTGTCTTCCCAAAGCCAACGCAAAGTGGTCCAGCATGTCAATACACCACGTGGGGCCCTTACAAAGATGACTAATGAATGGCTTACACTGGAGTCAGAGAAGCTGTGTGTCCTTCAAAGATTGATGTGCATGCAGCTCTAAGGCTACTTGGGAAAAGTAGTGATTTACCCAATAAAAATTATACCCTTTGTTGGTACAGCACATTACAGTTTATAAAAAGCTTTCCATACATTATTGCATTTGTCCTGAAAGTAACCCATGAAATGAGCAACAGACAGACCATCAGCATTTCTAGATTTAGACAGTTGCAACTAGACAGTAATACGCAGCACTGAAGATACATGGCACAGATAATTTTGAATTCTGCTGTGTTACAGATTTACACTGTTTGTGCTATGACCATATAATGTGGCAAAGAAGCTTTTAAAACTGGAGTGAATTTAGCCAATTGCTCACCTGCCACATCCTGCAACGGATGCAACTTGTTGGCTACTTGATGCCAAAAATGAGCTAATTCTGGTCTGAAGAGTAACTCAAATGTTAATGCCATGTGGATGGGGTGCAGAAAGAAGGCAAGGTTTGGAGGAAGGGATTAAAAAGAGATACAAGGAACCTTTGAGGGATAATGGATGTGTTCACTATCTTGATTATAGTGGGGACGATTTCACAGGTATATATATGTACATCAAAACTTACCAAGTTATAGTCTGTGTCAATTAAATATTAAAATGTGCCCATTAAAAAGTATACAGTTCCAATGTATTAAAATTTGAGAAATAAATAACACAAGAGAATAGTATTTCAAAACATGAGGATTTATAAAGGCTTCACAAAGCCTCCTACTCCAATGTCAAGGACATGTTGTACCATCCACTTTCACTGATTAGGAGCTGAGGCTGCAAGAGGTTAGTGATTTGCCTAAAGATGGACACTAAAGAGCAAAGTCAGGGCTTGAACTTGACACCTATCCCTGAGTCCCTAAGCCACTGAACTTTACAACACCAAGGTGAACATCACTTTGATAGTGCAACAAATCTGTTAGGAAGAACCAGACTGATTCAGGGTAAGGAATAGCTTAAGTCAAATTGTAGAGTAATCAAAAGTTGATATCCAGGATATAAAATCAGACTACTTACACCTTGCTCTTTCTCAGAACTAAACAACCTTAGAGCAGCCAAGTGGCCTTCCCAAGCCTGTGTTGTGATGCCAGCCCTCGATCAACCCACAGTGCCCTTGAAAAAGACCACTGGGTGTAGTGTTTTAGGTCTTCATGATCTTTGCCTTTGCCTTCCAGAATAATAACTAATTATCTGAGAAACTCACCTATCAACAAAGTTGAAATGGTGAAAATAGAGTTACCTATCCTCCCAAAGACATTTATGCTTTAGAACACAGGTGGCAAACACAAGGCCCTCGGGCCAAATCCAGCCCTCCACCTTGTTTTATCTGGCCTGGCACCTTATTTTTACCCAGTGGCAGCACCAAACTCCTTGCCCCTAGTTAAGGAGTAGTTACATTTACACATTTGGCCTTTTGAAGGTAACCTTGAGGCTCATATGGCCCCCAGTGAAAATGAGTTTGACACCCCTGCTTAAGAAGAGTTTATGAATGAGCAACACACTAGCTCAAGTACACTGATTTTTTTCTTAATGGTGGGAACTTTAGCTACTGGATAAATAATTTTGGAAGATTTGGGTTTTCCTGTCACCAAATGATGACCAATTATTCCATTTACAGGTAAGAGATGCTAACCAATGTATAAATGTCAATCTCTTTCCAGGCCTAGAAGGCAATCCTTTAAAATCAAGTTACACCTAAGTCCATCAAATGGGTGGTCTTCCCACTAGCCCTTATCTAAGAGCCAGGTCAAACTGGAAAAATAGTAAGTACTTGGTATCTAGTGGGTACTCAATTAATATCAGTTGAATTAAAAGGTGGATTCTTGGGGAGGGGTGGTGGGAGGAGATGGTCCAGAAACTATGACTTCCTTGTATCCCCCTCTTTCTAATTTGAGTTCTTGATAAATTCCAGCAGTGTAATGAATGCCTAAAAATTGAATGTTCTTCTTCTGGTTTATCCTTTGTTTCATTCTCCCTTTGATGGGCACAGTGTAACAGGCAGGTCAAATCTGAAGTCACTATTACTATGATACTCAAATCTGAGGTCACTGTGATACTGTAACACAGTTGATTGGCTGGCAATCTCCCTGCTTTTGATTTAAAACAGGTAACAAAGATGAAGTGTCACTCCTACAGAGGTTGGCTTGTATTTTGTTCTAGAATTTAAAAAATCAGATGCTCGCCTAAGCATAAGTACAACCAGCCCTTCCGCAGGTTGTGAGCCAGTCTGTCAGACCTGGGAGATGGGTCTTAGCATCCAGAAGGTTTTTCTACCCAGATCTTGGTTGAACACAGATTATAGGAGCAGGTGCAAAGAATCTAAAGAAATTCTTACCCAAAATACCCATTTTCACCCATTTTAACAGAAAGGGTTTTTTTTTAATCTAGAAGACCAATGCGCGGGATATATAATGATGCTTTCAGCTCTGTTAATGTGCTAAAAGCCTATACATTACAGAAGACTGCTAATATAATTTCAGTAAGTCCCAAATGTAAATAGAATTTGAGAATCACTCAGGAGA
Source organism: Artibeus jamaicensis (assembly GCF_021234435.1). Taxonomy (NCBI): domain Eukaryota; kingdom Metazoa; phylum Chordata; class Mammalia; order Chiroptera; family Phyllostomidae; genus Artibeus; species Artibeus jamaicensis. The sequence continues at coordinate 11,940,205 of NW_026522056.1, read as the reverse complement.
GAATTAGAGTGGGCTTTTCTGATAACATCCACTCCTCTGATATTACTTTATATCTTGTATTCATAATCAAGCCCTCCAGCAATCATAAGGAAGAGTTTCTGGTCTACCATGTTTACTGCCACGAGAGGTAGACAGTGAGCAAATGTCCTGTCCCCATCATTCTGTCATCCTCATTTTTCACCCTGGCTCTCCTTCCTTTTTATTTTTTTCTCTTTTATTTAGAGGCTTTAGAAATTTCAAACTTGGAATAAATGTTGATATGACAGACCTGAAGGCAGAACATTTGGAGAGTATTTTCATTTCACACTGTGATCAGTTAGGAAGCTGTTCATCTATTTTGATGATCCACCAGGCCACAGCCAGGATGCTAAGTTCTGTAGAATGAGATATTTTCAAGTCTCCAAATTCTAATATGGCTGTTGGCTGTGTATCATTCTCTCTCTCCCCCAGCCCCCTGCAGTTAAGCATTTATTAGAAGGGTGATAAAGGAGATAAATTACCCACCTATTCTAATCACTGATGCCCAGCTCTGGCTCAGCTTTTGAAAAACTATAGCCTTCCTTTTCCTTTCTCAATCACCTGACCTGGACAGCATTCAACTAACTCATTTTAAACAAATAGAGGGCACATTTCATCCTATTTTTTAAAAAATCCAACAGCCACTTATTACCCTTAGAGCAGGGGTGTCAAACTCATTTTCACCAGGGGCCACATCAACCTTGCAGTTGCGTTCAAAGGTCTGAAATAATTTTAGGACTGTATAAATGTAACTACTCCTCAACTGTTAAGGAGCTGAAGTTACATTCAGCCCTTCGAAGGCAACCGTGATGCTGATGTGGCCCCCAGTGAAAATGAGTTTGACAACCCCGCGTTAGAGGTTCTAGCTTTGCTGTATGTGGAATCCCATCACTGTCTAGAATCCATTCACCTTCTCATTCTCTTAGAAGATTATTGCCAACTTTGTCTTATCTACTGAAATCTATAACTCCACCTCTGTCCTCACTACCCTCCCTACCAGTCTGTGACATTCTCTCCTACTTCACTCAGAAGTGACCTTCCACACTTCCAGAGCATCTTTTCCTAACTTCCCTCCTATTAATGGATCAGTGTCTCCTGTTCCAGTCTGAACACACACCCTCCGCATGGGTACCAAATCCCAACCTCTCTATCTACCCCAGTAGTTCATTCCTGAATTCTCTTTTCTCTTCTATACCATCCATTTCCACTCTCTACTAGATTACTCCCATCAGCATGCTAACATGCCTCCTCCCTCCTCTCACCTTAGAAAAATTAAAAGTAAAACCTTCTCTTGACTTGACTTCCCCTGCCAACTTATACTGATTCCTTTGCTCCCCTTGAGAGAGTTACCTGTATTCTCCATCTCTCATTCCTTTCTCCTCGCTATCTCTTAAAAACACAGCAATCAGCATCCCCCACATGACCCACCCCACCAAAACTGCTCTTATCTCAGTCACTGACAGCCTCCACATTGCTAATCTAATGGTCAGTCCTTAGTCCCTACGTGACCTATTAGCAAAATTGTATCCAGTTCCTTGCTATTTCCATCTTAAACCACTCTCATCACTTGGCTATCAGGACATGACACTCTTCATATTTTTCTTCTAGATAACCAGTGACCCCTCTGTGTCCTTTGCTGGATTTTGCTCTTCTGTGCAAGCCCTTATGTTGGGCCACCACGAGGTTCAGTCTTAGGCCCTCATTTTTCTTCTGTCTCCCTTGACTATCCTGATGAGCTCATTGAGCCTTATGTCTTTAAACACCATCTACATTTTCAGAGTTCTCAAATGTTTATTTTAAATCCAGAACTTCCTTGCAAACACCAAATTCATACATCCAACTGCCTACTCAGCATGTCCCCTTGAATATTTGTATTCATATCAAACACAATTTAATGAAAACTAAGCTTGATATTCCCCACACCCCAATCCATGTTGCACCTGTAGTCTTTCTCATGATTATCAAAGGTATAACTCCATCCTACCAATTTCTCATGCCCAAAACCTTGGAGTTATCTTTGACTTTACCTTTTCTTTCATTTCATACATCCACTCTATGAACAAATCCTTTTTGGTTCTAGCTTTAAAATGTATCCAGAATTAGCCACTTCTCATCACCTCTCCTCCTATCACCCAGTCACAAATAACCACCATGTTTTGTCCGAATACTGCAGTGGCCTGCTGGCAGGACCCTCTGCTTCCATGCTTGCCCCCTAACAGTCTACTTGCAATCCAACACCCAGAGTATTCTTAGATGGCCAGTCAGATCATGTCACTTCTCTGCTAAAACCCTGTGGTGACTCCTGTTTCTTTTGAATAAAAGCCATAGTCCTTGCAAAGTCCTACAAACTACAACCTGATCTAACCCTTCAATTGCATCCCCTGCTTCTCTCCTTCCCTTCATTCTGCTCTAGCCATTCTACCCTCCTTGTTTCTCAAACATGCCAGGCTTAGAGCCTTTGCTCTAGCTGTTCCATGTGCCTGAATGCTTTTCCTCCAGCTCCTTCTTAGCCTACTCCCTCTCCTCCTTTATGGCTTTAAGCAAATCTCACCTTCTTGACAAGACTCTTCTTCCTAATCACACCATGAAAGACTGTAAATTGTTTTCCCACCCAGAAACATCCTCAATCACTTTACTTTGCTTTCTTCTCTGTAGCCCTTGTCTCCTTCTAACAAACTTTATACTTTACTTATTATGCTTCTTAGTTATTGTCCACCTCCCTTAGCTAGAATGTAAATTCCATGAAAGCAGGGATCTTTGTCTTTTTTTTCCACAAATGAATTCTAAATGCCAAGAACAGTGTCTGGCACATAGCAAATTCCCAGTGAATAGCTGGTGAATGAAGGAATGTAAAGGCACTTAGTGACATACACAGATCTTGCTATCCTATCATTACACCAATCACATGACCTTGTAACACTGTCTGAAACAGCCAACCAATGATGAATTCTGTTCCAAATAAAGCTAAACATAAGGAAGGCAATGACTTATGAGGGAGCCTGGCAGAAAATTCTGCTACTGGACCCAGCCTGTATTGGAGAGTGTCCAATCTAGCCAATCCAGTTGCCTATGGAGTGTAACTCAGAATGCAAATCTTACAGACATCGAAGAAGTGTAGAAGCCAAATACTGAGAGAAAGCAGTTAGTAGAAGTCTTATGTAAACAGAAGCCATGAAGCAATTAGTCAATAACAGATTTGGACAGAAGCAAGTGGAAGCCAAGACCCAAGAACGTTAGTCTGGAAGTTTGGTCTTACACTGGCATCACAGCAGTATCCTAAGTAAGTTTCCAGTTTTCCACAAAACCTGATGTGGACATTGCCAGGACTTTTTTCTTCTTTCTCTATCCTTATAATAAATCCCCATTAACTTGGGCTACCTGACTGTGTCATTGTTTCTTAGGATCTAAAACTGTTCATTAAAGCACAGTTGTACTGACCTCCTTATACCTGCTTTGCTCTGAATAAGATGCAGAAGCAACTTTCAGCTCAACACCAAGAGATAGGGGAATGGGATGGATGAATGTGAACTCTGGAGCCAGCCAGCCTGGGTTTGAATTCCAGCTTGGCCACTATCCAATGGTATGAGCTTAGACAAGTTACTTAGTCCCTCTATGCCTTGTTTTCTTTATTTGTAAAAATGAAACCATATTAGTATGTACCTTGAAATTTGATGTGAAGATTAAAACTAGAAGATGAACATGCTTAGAACAGTGTCTGGAACACATTGGATGCTCAATAAGTTTTAGTTACTATTATTATCTAGAGAAGAGCTATCAATGAAAAATAATGAGCTACATATATAATTTAAATTTTTTAATAGTCTTGGTTATAAGTGGTAGATGGGAATGAGTAAAGTTAATTTTAATACTATAATAATATATTTTATTTACTCCAATATCTAAAATATCATCTCATACAATCAATATAAAAATCATCAGTTTATACTTCTGTTTCTATATGAATTCTCCAGTGTTTTACACTTATAGCACATCTCTGTCCAGACTATCTCTATTATTAGGTGCTCCAAAGCCACATGCGACTAGTGGCTACAACAGAGGAAACCTCACAGGGAAGTACAGCTTTTTGTCTTTCTAGAATCTACATTTTAGGTGATAACAGCTGCTTACAATACATGCCATTTCTTCAAAATGAAGGTAGAGGTCCCAGGATTCACCCACCATCAGTGTCAGAAAGAGGAAATTAACAGGAAATTCACCCACCTAACCGCCCCAAGTAGACCAGATTAATTTCTCCCTTTCCTAAAACATCACCCATTTCTTCTTTCAGTGGCACACTGATGCTGGCATTCTGCCATCATTCATTCTTCCCAAATGTTTCTTTCCTTTCATTTGATTCATGTTCTAATTTATATATTGATTTGTATGTTCAGCTCTCTCTCTTGCTTTCTACATGATCATCATTTTCTGGAAATGAGACATGGAATCAGATGACAGCTGGGTGAGGGGCAGGTCAGGAAGGGCAGCTAAAGGAATCCCATTTTGATGGTGGGAAGATTAAGAGTTGATGTGTGGGGTGGTAGAGGGTGAGAAGAGGATGTAAAATCCTTCCAGTTTTCTCCATTGTCACTGCTACCCCATCAGGTCACCAACACTGTACACTACATTACAGCAGTAGCTTCTTGACAATGATGTCAAAAACACCAGGGCTGAATTTGTATGGTTTTTTTTTTGTTTGTTTGTTTGTGTAGCTCAGCATCTTCAAAGACTAAAATAATACTGGCACATAGTAAATAGTGGTTAAATGATTTAAAAAGGGAGGGAGGTTGGGTGGGAGGAAAGATAGTTTCCTCTTGGTTTTCCTTTAATTTGTTCTCCATTTCCTCTTGGTTAATGCTCAAAGTCAAACTACAGCCAGAAGGACTGTGCTCGATCTTGCCCCCTGCCTATATCTTCAACCTCATTGGACTTATGCTCTCCCTCCCCCACAACTATACTCCAACCAAACTGCCTCTTTTCAATTTCTTGGACTTGCTGAGATGATCACTGCCTTCAAGTCACTGTTTTGCCATTTTCTGTGTCTGGATGCTCTTTAATGAAAGCATCCTTATCTTTGAAGTTGCATCTTAAATGTGAGATCTGTCCAGAAGGTATCCATCCATGGAATATGAAAAACAGAGACGTTTATTGAAGAAGATACACATTAAAGAAATATTGTACATAGGACAATGACACCTCAGTCCCCTTCAAGGTAAGCACCTTGAGAACTCACACAGTTCTCCTAATCATCATCAGCTGCTCCACTGTATTTTCCTGAATCTCATCCATGGTGTGAAATCTGTTCCCTTTCTAAGGTCATTTTAGTTTTGGGAAAAACCAGAGGCTGCAGGGCACCAAATCTGGGCCATAAGGGAACTGAGTCACCTGGGTGATTTGATGTTTCACAGAAAAACTCTACACAAGATGTGATGCATAAGCAGGCATATTGTGGTTATGAAGCTGCCAATCACCAGTTGCCCATAGCTGTGGCCTTCTGAATGATCTGAATAGTTTCAGTGGAGGAATGCTCAAGCTTAATGCAAAATTTGATGCAGATTCATGTCTCTACTCACTCAGTCATTTTCAATGTGAGGACCACAGAGTACACATGCTCACTCAACTGCATCTATTGCCCCCACTGACTGGTACACTGAAGTCTTCATTGTTCACACGTGAGCTTTGCAGTCCACTGTCCTTGGCTGCGAGGTTACATCGATGTTGTGCAAATCAGTCTTGTTATACTAACAATGGCTGGACTTTTTCCAGACAGACCTTGTATTACCGATTAAAATAGGACTTCATTGTTCCTTATGACAGTTGCTTGTTTCCTTCTGTTGGATGCCCTCATTTTAGGATTTTGTGCTTGTGGACTACCTACTTATTAGCCTCCATATCTCTATTCCCCACTCCCACCCAACAGTGAGCTCCATGAAGGGCAGGCACAATGTCTATTTCAGGGCTGTCAAACTCATTTTCACTGGGGACCACATCAGCCTCACGGTTGCCTTCAAAGGGCCAAATGTAATTTTAGAACTGTATCAATGTAACTGCTCCTTAACTAGGGGCAAGGAGCTTGGTGCTGCCACCCAGGTAGAAACAAGGTGGCGGGCCGGATAAAACAGGGTGGAGGGCAGGACTCAGCTCATAGGCCTTGTTTTTGCCACCTGTGGTCTATTTCATTCACTTTTGTATGCACAACACCTAGTATAGGGCTGGTATGTATTAAATTCTCAATCCATAAGAGCTGAATATATGATACAGCTCCACGACATACAAATCATTTCTCTGCACTAACTTTCTTTATCATTTCCTCTAACTTTCAGTCTGAACTACTTTGAAAATAGGGGACATGTTTAAAGAGATGACACCTGGATATTCTATTTGTTCAGTAGGGGCACCGCTGTCAGAATACCTCTGGCAAGAGTCATGGTTCAGCAAGGTATCATCTAACTCTGATGTGATGTCTCACTAGCTACAGAGAAAATGTCCAGCAACATGATTCAGTCCTCCAAACAGGGCACCTTGAAGACCACGGAGACAATCATATCTTTAAGGATAACAAGAAATCTGCTTAAGTAAAAAGACACTGAGTTCTAGATTAAGGCACCACATGGTTATTCTAACAGAGAAATCATGAAGATGAGGGCTTTTCCCACCCTTTTCTTTAATCATTAAATGTTTTGTTTCTTAGGGACATAACAAGAGCAATAATAACTCATTTTTCAAGAGCAATTACAATATGCCAGTCACTCAGCTAAATCCTTTCTTTATATAAATAATTTCATGTAATGCTCACAGCAACCCTATAAAGCTGGAATTATAATTATATTCATTTCACAGACAAGGAAAAATGATGCATAGATTAGTTTGATAATTTGCCCATGAATATTTAGCCTTTTGGGCTAATATCTGAAAATGAGCCTGGTGATTCCAGTGGTGCTGGCTCTATGCCTGTAGTCCAGCATCCTGGGATCTGTAATGACAGTTGGAAGATGGCAGCTTGAATACAGATGGACAGAAAGTCTCCTTCAGCCACAAGACTCATGCTGATCTTGAGAGGGGTGATGTAACTACTTGGGTGGTATACAATGGATGCTGGAAGCATGTTGTTGTCCCTCCCTAGAATGAGATATATTTTCTATCAGAGAGCAGCAGGATTGAAAGCCATGGGAGTGGGAGAGGCTATAGAAGCACAGCCGAAGAGAGACCCCTGAGCAAAATGTCTATGCTGTTGTTTACGGCAGATCTCAGTCTAGCAATTCTGACCCACGTAACCCTGCTCAGGCTCTGCAGCCCTTTTCAGAATGCCCTTGTTCTGTTCAGCTGTCCCTCTTTTCCCAGCCAAGTGACACCTCTATAGAAGGCGTACCGGAAAGCTGAGATGTTACTAACATATCAGAGATCAGTTCTACAATAGAGCATCGGACAGCCCTAAAATTGCCAAAACATAGAAGCAAGCCTTGCTGGTGTGGCTCAGTGGGTTGGGCATCTTCCATAAACTGAAATGTTGCCAGTTCAATTCCTGGGCATGGCACATGCCTAGGTTGCAGCCAACTCCCCAGGTGGGGGCATGAGTGAGGCAACCAGTTGATGTTTCTCACACACATTCATATTTCTCTCCCTTTTTTTCTCCCTCCCTTCCTCTCTCCTTAAAAATAAATAAACAAAATCTTAAAAAAAAAACAACAAAGAAGCAAGAGATTCTGGCTCTGGCCTAAATTATTCTTTAACCTTCTTTTTCTCTACTTTTTAAAATGAGGATGATGATAATGATGATGATAAAAGTAATATTTTCTCATTGTACATGATTAAATAAAACAGAAGATAACAGTGAATGTGATCTCCCCACGCACACATACAATCCCACTTTTCAGAAGCAACCATGTTAACAGATAGAAGAATATTCTCTTTATAACTCTCATTTCTGCCCATTACACCCCCGACAGGACAGCTAGAATTCTCCTTTTCTCAACTGAGGAACAGAGTCCTCAGGAAAAGGCACGGTCCTCTAGGGAGGGTCTCCGTACCGCCGAGAGGAGGGGATTCTCCACGTCCACACACCCGGGTTTGCCCCCAATAGCACAGGCCCAACAGAGCTACAGCACAGATCAAGTTTCATTTCCACGTCTTCACATCGCTAACTTCAAAACTGCAGAAAAGGTAAATATTGAGAAGTCTCATTTCGACTCCTGTCCTCACCTACCTATTCCCGCTAGAGAAAAGAAAGGACTTTTATTAGTTTTTAACATAGTTTAATAGTATTTGTCTGTTATTACAAATAAACATGAATATATATTCTTAGTTTTCTGGTTCATGTCTATTTTGAAGTAAAACACTATTTACAGAAGTCATCGCTGACTGTTGAAAGGGCAGAAAGATGCCACCTGAAGCAAACAAATTTTCAAATTGCCTCTATTTCCTTTTGTTCTCTTGTCATTGTGATGCTGGCCTCTAAACAATTTCATAAGTATAAAGTAACTTGTTTTCTGAAAAGTAAGAAAGTGATAAGTACTCCAAACCAATTTGTCTGAAGGATCATGTATGGTGGGGACATTGCTGAGGAATCTCACACAAACCTGGAAGTGTAACAGGGCTTCTTAAAAACATAAACATTATCTCAATCAACAGACATCCTCCCGGAGATTGGAAATCTGAGGCTGAGAAGCTGAGAATGGTGCTCTATGAAGAAGACACAGAATTAAATCCAGAATGTGATAGCTCTAAAGCTTACGCTCTTTCCAACAACGCAATGCTAAGATGTCCCAACAAGGGATTTGCTTTGGTCATTCCAGATCTTCCTCATGTCCCTTAGCAAGTGAGAGAAGCAAGCACATCCTCCCAAAGTAGAGACTCCTCAGAGACAAGCACGGGTGCTAAACGAGTGCAACACTTCTCACCACGGCTGACCTCGGGCTCTCTTCGTACCTGTGACGGAGAGCCCCTTGGAGGAGAGTGCCGCCTTCTCGTGGAGGAAGACCGATGCTCTCTGACAGCAAACTGACACCAAGAAAATCATGTGACCATCTTAACAGGTGCAAAAATAAAGCACCTGACAAAATTCAACAGGAGTGTTTTTCCACCAGGCATTCACAGGGCAGATCACTCTTTAAATGAATCTTAATAGACAGGCTCTCCTTGACCTCTGTGCCTAATATTGTATCAAATATACGCACACACCTTTCTCTTCTAACATTTTATCCTGCTTCACCCTTCTTTTATCGTATATCTTCCTGAATCTGACATCCCAAACTGTCATCTGTTTGGTTTTTGTCTGCTCCCTCCACTAGAACATAAAGTCCATGAAGAAAGGAACTTTGCTTACGTTGTTCATTTCTATGTGGAGAACACCTAGAGGGTACCAAGTACATAGCGTGTGCTCAGCAGATACTCGTGGAAAGATTGAATGAATGAATGAGCAGAAGTGATGCAGACTTCCCTTCACCAGCCCTTTATTATCTTCTCGGACATAAATGGTGGTCACTATGCCAGCTGTTAGCAGGGAGGTGGTGGTAAAACTGGTCAGTGAATACATCTGGAACAGGGTCAAGAGCAGAAGGGTGAAATCGTGAGGTTTAAAGTTAGGGGTTGACTTTTACTAGAGTAACCCCTGGAACTCACAGAACTAAGATGTTACGTATAGATCACAGTGAGGAATCATATGCACGTGCGTACATGTGATACACACATGTATACACTTAACATCTAACTCTTAGTTAGACTGTGACCCAGACACAGGGCCATGCTGCCCTCGGGGGATGCTGGGAGGGCACATATCTCGGACAGCTGGAATATTTGGTATTGCGTGCTACTTACACAGGTCCGCTTACTAACACAAAGGGTATGGTGTACAAGCCACAATAGAAGCTCCTAGGGAGAAAAAAATCATTTTAAATAATTCACATAATAGGGGAACCGGTGCTAGAAGGGGCCTCTGACTACCACGATGTCCAACTCGTAGGCAGGGCTTTAACTGAGGGGGCCTGAGAATAGGAGACACAGAGAAATCTAGGAGTATGAGCATGTGTCTGATCCTAAAGGAGACTGTCTGAAGGTGGAGGGCCCATTCCCTCTGCCGGAAGGTGGTGGCCGGGTCCTGGGAGAACAGTGATACCAGATCCGTTGTTGATAGAGGGGCCTGCCTGCCACAACTGGGACACACAGTAGGTCAGTGTCTCAGAAGGAAAGCAAAAGCTCGGTTTGTGGACCGGAAGCACAGGGTTAGGGGTGACCTAGGGGCCACTTGGACATTCATCTCATAGTGCCGGCATAAGAAACACAAGTTCTTTCTCTTCAGAGGTTACAGTCGGTTGAAGAGGCCAAAACGGGCCATAGCTATTGAAGAGGATTTCAGGGTCCGAAAGCCAGGCCACACTGAATACATCCAAGTTCCACAATTATGCCGCTATGCATCTTAAAGTCTTTTTTTAAATTTCATTGCTTAAAAATTCTGTGTGGGAACAGTATCGAGGATACACATCAATAATGTATTAAGGTTAGTTTGAGCGGATGCAGCAGGAGAGACTAGAGTCTAAGAAGGGAAAACATCTTCGTGCCGGATGCTAAAAATAACAGCTTTGTGTGCTATCTTGAACGCGATTGTTGAATATAGCCAAGAAATTATACATCCCAACTCTAGCTCACACTCAACATACAAATACAGATTACTAAAATAAAATTTTAGAAAGCTAAGCCTATGTTTCACACACCCTCCCTAAAATATAAAATGTTTAAATAACTATAAATGGAATGCATTTAAAAGGTAAATTTTTCAACAGAATGAAGACTACTGCTTATTACTGTGGCATAGCTGCTTTGGAAAATGTGTTTTTTATCAGGGCATTTCTCCCTGCTCTACCCACGCTTTTCAGGCAAATAATCAGCTTTCCCCACGTTGCCTGAGGGGGAGGATGTGGTAGGCAGAAAGCACAAATGATCTGAGAGACTCTGTGTTCTGTTTTCCCAAGAGCCCTTGGGGGAATTCAAAGGATTCACCTGTAGACAAAGCCCCAACATCCATTCCCATCTGAGATAAGGAAATAGTTTCTCCAAGGCTACTCAGGATGAAAAGGAGGGAGGGAGGGAGATGTATTCAAGAAGTCAGTGTGTTCCTGGGAAAGGAAACCCACCAAAGGGCTGGGGCGATGACAGATCACAGAAAGACAGAGAATAGTTACTTGGGGCTGAGTCTAGGGATCATGGGGCTAAACAGACTCACTGAGATTCCTTATGTCCGGCATAGCCCAGGAGCAGCAAGAGAGCCACCCTGGCTGAAGAGTCATGGGGATGAAGAATGTCCCGGCAATCACCTGCACAGACCCTATTTAAGGACCTGACGGGGTCCTCCCAGTCCACAGGTCAATGCTACATGAGGCACCTGACCCTCGACAAAATCCTACAGCAGTAGAAAACCCTCCAAATTCACCAAGTGGCATTTCTACTCTCCTAGCCCTCTGCATTCAGCCAAGATGGATAGAAGGTGGAAGAACAACAGCAAAATCTGAACAACAGTAACAAAAAACAAACAAGAAGCAAGAAATCATGACAGAAAAGACAAAAAAAAGGAAAGATCTGAAAAAGAATAAATGAACCAATTTTAAAAAGCAGGCCCACCATTACTTTTTGTTGATGCTACAACAACCCCTTTCCAACAACAGATTCTCCGGATGGGAAATGTGTGGGGATTCGCTTCTGTGTACCTTTTGGCAATGGCAAAAATGCCACTGCCAGTTTAAGTTCGTTACTGAAAATTATATGTCAATCTTATTAGGATAAAGAGAAAAGCCGGGGAATGAGGAGATGCTAATGAAAAAGAGAGGAGCCAGAGAGGGTGGCAGAGAAGGGAAAATATTTACAACTAAAAGTTGACAAAACAAGGAAGGAAAGAGAAAGCACATCCCAAACCTGGAAGCACAGGCTGATAATAACTCTCAGGGGTGAGGGGCTGAGAGCATTTTAAAGGGGGCAGATGAAAGGCAGGAAGGGAGGCAGAAGTCGATTTCTGAAGATACAAGTGGCTAAAGGAGGGCCACACACTCCCACTCAAACAACCGCAGAGCTGCCTCTCACACAGGCCACAGAGCCATGCATATTTGCACTCTAAGCAAACTGCTGGAAAGAAAGATCCTGAAAAGCGTCCAGAGGACAAAGGATGATAGGTGCACATTAGTAGGGATGTCCTTATTTTAATAATTTAAGGTGTGTGGAATATAATTAACTCCTTACTTAAATTTTTGGTTAGTATAATGCATATGCCAGTGTTTCTCTAACCTTCCCCAAAATGAATATTCTCTAAGGTATTTGGGGACAGATGGGCTTATTCCCTTTCCACTTCCAAGCTAGTTCTATGCTGCAGCTGTTTCTCTGCGATTCTCTGCCCCCTCATGGGTCTCCATGACTGAATGGCCGTTTACTTCTATTGACCATCAGCCCCTGGTCCCTGGTATGAATTCCTGGACCTCTGGCCTTGCTGACCTGGTGTCTCCTGGTGGGCAGCAGCCAGTGGTGACTGGGATCGGGTCATACTTTCTGCACCCTCCTCTTTCTACTCCTGGCATTCCACCACACAGCTCAAGGCTGCTAAGATATTACTACCTGGAAGGTAACTGAAAAGGGTGACTATAAAAGAAGGGAGATGCGAGCCTGTGAACCAAAGGATCGCAGTTAGATTCCCAGTCAGGGCACATGCCTGGGTTGCAGGCAAGTTCCCAGCAGGGGACACATGAGAGACAACCACACATTGATGTTTCTCTCCCTCGCTCCTTCCCTTCCCCTCTAAAGATAAATAAATAAAATCTTTAAAATAAAAAAAGAAGGGAGATGTTTTTAAATGGTGTGCATTACAGAAAAAGCCCTAAAAAGGTAAGAGTTTGAAATGTGCTCCCCTGGAAGACACAACTCAGTCCCTACAGTTGCTTCCCTGTGACTGAATGTGCTCTTTTCTAACCAAATGTCTCCTTTTTCCAAAACACACCGCTTAAATCTCCTGCAACAACCCACAGCAAAGGCTGAGCATTGTTAAGCCCTGTGGTGCCACACCCTTTTCTTCTCTGAAGCTTTCAGACAGTGCAGAACCCAAGGAAGGCAAAGAAACAGTATCTGCATCAAGAATATATGCTTTAGCAAGCCAGAAACTGAAACTCAGTCCAAACTCAGGTTAGTATTCATTTTCAAAATTTACATTCTCATTGAGCAGAATGTCCTAATATACAGTTTGGTGAGTTCAGTTACTCAACAATGTCATCAGAGACTCGAGTGCTTGCCCTCTTTCTTCTGCAGAAATTTCAAACACCTTGACTGCCTGCCTTTGCTACCTTATCCTCAGCACCTTTTCAGTAGCCACGAAGACCTGTGTGACAGCTGAAATTTACCTGCACATTCTCATCTTCTGGACAAACTTTCATTTTTCTGGATGTTCTTTCAGATATCTTTTTTTAATCACTGTTAACCTTTAAAAGTCAATAACAGAGATCACAATCTTTTGCATAGAGCATTTTAAGCCACAGTTTAGAGGTACCTAACATGTAAGAGAGATTCAGTATTTGTTGAAGGAAGGAATGATGAATAAATAAATAATATAGGTTCAAATTGGCTTGAACCTTTCATATAATAAGGGCTTGGTGATGACGAACTCCTTGAATCTGATCTTATCTGAGAAGCACTATTATATGAAATGTTAAAGGGACTTAACCTAAGAAAAAGAAGATAAAAAATATGAATGGTGAAAGGACAGCAAACTCACAGTTATTAACAACCACACCTAAAACAAAAGCAAACTAAAAGGACAGCTAGACCAGGAGCGGAAACATAGAAATGAAGATCTCATGGAGGGTTAGCAACAGGGGAGTGGGAAGAGAAGGGGGGGAGAAGGTAGAGAAAATAAGTAACATAGGTGGTAGGTAGAAAATAGATGGGGGAGGGCAAGAATAGTATGGGAAATATAGAATCTAAAGAACTTGAGACATGTGGTCATAAACTAAAGGGGGGAATGGTGGGGGCGGGTGGGTGCAGGGTGGAGGGGAATGAAGGGGGGAATAGAACAACTGTAATGGCATAATCAATAAAATCAAATAAAATTTTTTTTAAAAAGAAAAAAAATGGCTTGAACCTGAACCAATCACTTGCAAAGGAGGGAAGTATCATCATTAAAGCTGCAATGACATTAACAGCAGTTCTACTATAGATAAACATGCCCCACGAGAGCCTTTACTTTAGCTATGCAAAGACTCAAGCAACAACTTCAAAATTAAATTGTCTTTATTTTCATTTACGTTTCCTTTTCTTACAAGGTCAAAGTTTGGGAGAATGTGTTGGTAGTTACAAAATAGTCGTGGGGAGGTAAAAAACAGCATAGGAAACAAGGGCAGTACTATTGTAATAACAATGTATGGTGCCAGTTGGATACTGGAAATATCAGGAGGAACACTTTGTAAAGTATCTGACTGTCTAACCATGATGCTGTACACCTGACACTGATACAAAATCATATTGAATGTAAACTGTAAATGAAAAATAAAGTATAAAAAAGGTCTGGGAGAGTGAACTCTCCTGCGATTTCTAAACACTCAAGGAAGCAAGTAGGAAAACCCATATTCCTGATACACACTCTGTCCCCTGAGGTGGGGGGACCCTTGGGGGAAGAGTCAGGACGGGAGGCAGATTTGATTTCCCAGGAAAAAAAATGGTTCATTCAGCCTCATAAACCAATCTTGTGTTTTTGGTATATTTTTACAGTGACTAGAATTGTGCCCCCCCCCAATGAAGAAAAGACATGTATATGCCCTAACTCCCAGAATCTGTGAATATGAACTTATTTCAAAATAGGGTCTTTGCAGATATAATCAAGTTAGGATGAGATCATACAGGGTTAGGCTGGGCCCTGATGTAATGATAGTTGTCCTTTTTTTTTTAAGTTTAGTGTTTTTTTTTTTGGGGGGGGGTGTAAATCTATCTTTATCAGGCATCCTTCTAGCGAGTGAGAGATGTGGGCCCAGAGACAGAAAGCATGTCACCCAGGAGAACGCCATGTGACTTAGAGTAGCAGAGACTGGAGTCATGCGTCTACCGGCCAAAAAATGCCAAGGTTTGCCGGCAACCACCAGAAGCCAGGAAGATGCAAAGAAGGGTTCTCCCCAAGAGCCTTCGGAGAGAACATGAGCCGCATCCTAGTCCATCCCGCCTGCCTTTCTCTGTCTTAGTCTTCAGCCTTGATGGGTTAGTCCTACTGACGGCTACGTGAGTCTTTATATTCCAAGTAAAGTTTCTCAAAATCTCTCCTGGCACCAAAGACTGCCAAAACTAAGAAAGTTTACAATTGTCTAGAGAGCTGCTTTTCCATTCAGATTGTTAGTTCCTATATAATTGAAAACCTTCAAGCATCATTTAGAATTCATTCTGTCCAGAACCAGACCTTATATCAAATTCTCAGAAAGCTATTTCCATCCTTTTCCCCCATCCCCCTGACGGTTCATAAAATTACTAGGTTAGTAATGATCATCCAACTCAACCCCCACCTGATAAGAACATTCACAGTCTCCTATGGTCAGAGTCATCTGTGCTTTCTTGACAACGAAACATACATATTTCCTTGTCTTCTCAGTATCTCACTTCTTCTAATGCTGTCTCATTCATTCATTCATCCATCCTTTCGGTTAACTGCTTATTCTGTGTCAGGTACAATTTTAGGCACTGGAAATACAGCAGGAGGAAAATGTACAATGAATACCCCTGAGAGTATAATTTCTGGTAGGTGAAGATCATAAATAAGTGAATGAATACAGCAATGAATATCAACAGGTATTGATAAAGACTATGGAGGAAAATGCAGTAGGGAGGAGACAAAGCAAAGGGTCAGGTGGGAGTGAAATTCTAAAAGGGTAGTCAGGAAGCACCAACTTCTGGTTATTCTAGCAAAATGCAACTACCAAGAGTACTTGATAGTACAAACTCTATTCGCTGTTCTGAATGGCAATAGGTCTTTCCTTTACATTTTCTAGGAAGTCCCATTCCCCCATGCCCAAGATCCACGCTTTTTCTTTCCCCTCCTTGAAATAGCTTCTTTTCCAATCTTAGCCCCTCTTCATTCATAATGCGTCCTTCTCTTTGGGGCTAATGGTTGCAAGCATCCTGGTGTCCCCTTCCCAAATATGGTTCCCAGAACAGACACTATTCCAGGAGGACTCTGACCAGCACAGAATAAAACAGGACCATCACCTCTGATATTCTTTATTCTGCATATTTTATATCTGATGGTGCAAACACAATTGTGCCCACTTTTTCTTGTAACCATATTGCACTGTTGACTCATACAGAACCTAGAGTCAGTAAGATTGCTAAGAAATTATGTCTCCCAACTCCTCAGCCCCAGGCTCTTTCCACCAGGTTGTATAGTCTCCTCCCTCTTGATTCTCAGCTTTGGGGAAAATCAAACTAGTGAGTACAGCAGCTGAGGCAGCCAGGACACACAGCACGTAACGACCTCTAGGTATCCTCTTCTGCCCCTTCTAACTCGGCCTACTTTATCCTAGAGATTTGATTAACACCATCCCAATCTGCAAAGCTTTAAAGTGCTGACTTATCATCTGCCTATTTTTTCCTCTCTAATGTTTAAAAAGAAATCAATGGATGGCAGCTTATGTTTCTGTCCTTTGCTTTCCTTGCCAGAGGTGAATCCCACTACTTCCGAGTGCGCGCGAGTTGTGTTTCTGCCCTGCGGCCTGTCCAGCTGTGGGGGAGGTGGGGGAAGTCACCAAGAAAATTCACACTCTCTTCTCACAGCACCTCTCCCCCTTGTGAAAATTAAAGTACGTGGTATGGAGGTTAATATGCTCTTACACCCAATCCCAAGGCATTCTTTTTGATTCTCTACCTTCTAAAATAAACAGGGACATATCATCAAAAAAGGCACTAAGACACAGCTTATTATTGCTGCCATGAGGGTTTAAATCCACTGGTCATTGGCTGTGGGATCTGGACAAGTTACTCTGCTGCTCTGTGACTCCCCTTCCCTTCCATAGAACAGAGTTCATCATAGTAGCCATGTCTGAGGCACATAGTAATCATTAAATGAGTTCCTCATGGGAAGCACTTGGGACCATCACTGGCACAGAGTGAACACAGTGTGTTACCGTCCATTGAGGGTTAAAATTAAATACATAAATTCGTAGTTCATTACCAGTTATTTGGAGGCAGATTATCTTCCCCGTGTTTCCCCAGGAGAAACAGTGTGACATGACAGATTTTGAAGTCAGATAAACAAGGAATAGTATCTGAGCTCAGTTGTGTGACCTTGGCCATGTTATTTGTTCTAGGTAAGTCTCCACTTTCTCATCTGCCTAATGAAGATAATAACACCTTCTTCATGGGGCTGTTGTGGCATCCAAGTGACTTGTGTTCATCATGCACCATGGAATACCTACTAAATGCATAGCTTTTAAAAAAGATTCTATTTATTTATCTTTAGAGGGGAGGGAAGGAGAGAGGGAGAGAAACATCAATGTATGGTTGCCTCTTGGGTGTCCCTCGCTGGGAACTGGCCTGCAACCCAGGCATGTGACCTGACTGGGAATCGAACTGCGACTGTTAGGTTTGCAGGCCTGTGCTCAGTCCGCTGAGCTGCACCAGCCAGGGACTAAATGCGTAGCTTTGGATGCACAAAATGCCATGTGCATCCTTGGAGAAGGATGATTTCTTGGAGAAGATTATTTCTTGAAGAAGAGAATTTCATCATCCTAATGCTACAAAGAGACCTTGGCTTCTGACTTGCCCTTTCTAACAAGGGGCCATTTCTCCTGGAAGTCCTGGCTGTCCAGGCTTCACCGGCACAGGTTATCATTCCCTTCCAGCCCTGGAGCTCCATCCTGTGATATCCTCACCCACATTGACTCTTTTCACCAACAGTCCATCTGCTACTCAGAACCCTCTTCCAAATCTGGCATCCATGAAGTAAAACGTTCCCAATGACTACAGGCTTACAGGTTACTCCTTCTGATTTGTTCATAGAAAGGGTTTTGTGTGGACAGGACCAGGGGAAGGGCATCAGGAGACTGGGTACATGCGGCACTAAGACAAGATTAACAAGGGTGAAAAGGGCGATGTTCCGCAGGCGACTCACTCAGTCATGAACGCACGTTGCCAAGTAGCCCACATAACTGGTGTGTGTAGAATTCTTTACTGCCTTAGAAAAAGTAGCATCCCTCAAGTACACCATCATATTTCAGACTTCACCAAATTTTTCTCTTGACACCTGATGACAGTAGTCTGTAGACTGATGGCATTGTAGGATGGCAGAGTTAGCATCGCTTCTTCCACACGCCTCACTTTGTACGTGAATAAACTCAGAAGTGCAGGGACACATCCACGTCACAAAGGTAAGGGGCTGTTCATCCTTCCACTGCATCACACAACTTCATATCCCTGCTGATCCCTGGGGGTTGGTGTCTGTACGACAGCGATGCGGGCATTCACTGGTTTCTTCATTCCAGCCCTTTATGGTACATGGAAGGAAAAGAATTACTTTGGGCAAAATGCTTCTAGCAGTTAATCCAGAAACCTGTCTTGCCCAAGAAATGCTTTTTCTATAGTCTTCCCTGAATCACTCACAATGAAGGCATGCCCTTGTTCATCTAATTTTCCAAGTAAATACCATCAGTCACCTTGGAGCAGGTTATTTCCTGGTGATAAACAGCCCTTGACAAGGCAGTAAGCAGCCAGTTTCAACCACCTGGTCATTAATCCCTAGAAATGCCCTACATCCAAATTCTTAATTGCTGAAACAAATGGTTTCCACGGGTGATTAAACATCCGAGCAAATCCGCAGCATTTGCTAAATAGCAAAAGTAGTTCTTTGTGCACTATTCCCACACTTCTCCCTGAAATCCCAGGGAAGGCTGATGGACGAGTCAAGAGGACAATGATGTTTGCAAAGAGGAGGCCTGAGGATGCGGGGACAGCCTTCTCGTCCCCTCCTCAGATGTCATTCTGAGACAGCAGATGAAACCATGAGGTACATGCATGTAGGAGAGGAAGGTCTGGCAGGGAAACATTTCGGTGAAGTGCCAGTCTTAATTAAATAAGGGTCTGCGTTGGGAAGCTTTAAATAAAGGGATATTTAAACAGAATTTGTGGGCACAGGTCTTAGAGAGATGGTCTCTTAGCCATCACGTTGTACCAGCATCAGCATTTAGGTCTGGCCTTCTCAGCTGGCTACACTGTTTGCCTGCCTAGCTGTTTGGCTTTTGTGGAAGCTCTATACCCCCCTGCCATTCCCTCACTTCTACTCCCACCATCATCATTCATGTAGTTCCCTCCAGAGCAGCCAGTCCACATCCTGTGACTCTAGCCCCAGGCTGATTGGTCCATCCATGAACTCTGATCTGATGTAAGCCAATCAGAGCCCCTTCATACAATTTCTGGACTTGAGGCCAGAGCTTAAAGCCAATATCTTTCCATTGCCTAAAACATATGTGCTGAAGGTCAGAGCACTATGTGACTATGTTTCCTGCCTTGATTTCAGGAGAAAAGGAGGCAGTCAATTTGAAGACAAAATGAGAGATAAACTGAGAAAAACAAATGAAAACGGGAGAGGGAGATGGTTGTGATGAGCTTTATTGCTTGTCCCAGTAGTTCCTGGAGTCTTCCTCCCTGATCTTGGATTCCTGAGAACCCCTAGCACCTGAAGAGTAAGTTTCCTTTTTTTTTGTTAAGCTAATTAGGAACCTGTCACTGCAAACAAAACATTCTAACAAATGTATTTCTTTCTTCCCTTTGATACTGCATTTAGGGTGGATCATTTAAGTCCAGAGACATCTTTACAGTAATATATGTGTTATAGTTAGACAGACATAAGATTATTCATTTTCCTGCAATCTTGGTTTTTCCTGATACTGTCTAGTTGTGCAGAAATGGATCATCTTTGCTGCCCAATGTCAAGAACACCCAGATCTATGCAGAACTACAGCCAGTGCTAATGGGCAGGTGGTGTAAGGAGTGCAGGTTTCTTCATCCTGTCCCCGGTCACCTACCTACAATATTTTGTGTGTGACCTGAGTCATTATGGGAATCAGAAAGTTCTGTGTGAGTGGATGACCCTTTGCCCTGAGCTTGAAAAGTTGCTCTGCCTACTCCTGTGCAGCTGGTGGCAATCTTGAGGTCAGGAGAATTTTCTAAGATTCTCTTTGCGTGACCAGTTTCCACCTTCTCTACTTTGCCTTGTTAAGCACAGAGCAATCATGGTTATGCAAGGGAAGCATCTCCTCTCTAGGCTGACAGCAAGGGTCAGTAAGTGAAAATGATCTTAAAAGGCCTGGTAGGTCTTGAAAACTGTTTTATTAAAGCAAAAACGAGGCATTTTGTGAATACGAGAAAAACTGACACACATTAGAGAATAGCAATGGGTCCCTCCCTTTCTCCCTGTTTTTGCAACATTCTCTGCCCACTGTCCCATGTGCCTCACTCAAGAGATTCACTATAATTATTCTGTCTGACTCTCCAGGTGAAGGCAGCTTCTGAGCCGATGTGTGTTTAGTTATTCGATGCCTTCCTCTTCTTCCCTATCACACTGCCTTCAGCACCCAGAGCCCCGGATGTGAGTTCCCAGCCAGCCTTCAGTTCCCCCAGCGGGGCCCCGGATGCTTCCAGCCTCTGCTCTCCATTCGTGAGCCCCACTTCAACGGCCTCCTATGCACTCACCATCTCGTTGTCTGTTGATTAGCCAGTGGCTAAGTTACTCCTTTTGTGCAGTATGTTTGCAAACAAATGTCGTCTGAACAGAATGCCAGTCCCAAAGAAATGCCTTTAATGGTGGACTTCCAGGCAGAGTATGAGATGAGCTGAGGAGGTAGGTCTTTGAGGCTGTAGGTATAAATAACCTGTTCACGATGTTTGGAGCAGCTCCTATGTCACTATGTCTGAGTTTCTGTATAAGAATTCTGCCCTGGCTTGTGTAGCTCAGTGGATTGAGTGCAGGCCTGCGAACCAAACAACTACGGTTCGATTCCCAGTCAGGACACATGCCTGAGTTGCAGGCCAGTTCCCAGCAAGGGACATGCAAGAGGCAACCATACATTGATGTTTCTCTCCCTCTCTCCTTCCCTTCCCTTCCCTTCCCTTCCCCTCTAAAGATAAATAAGTAAAATCTTTGGGGGAAAAAGAATTCTGTGGTACAGTAAAGTGTGCTCAGTTTTACTTTATTTTCATGCTGTTTTGTTTTTATTGAGGATCTTTCCTTCTGAAGTTTTAACTACTGCACAACATACTATTTCCGTCAATCTTTTAAAGTGTGAGGATTGAGTAACTCAGAATCTTGGGCACTCCGGCTAGGAACAGACATTTATATATAATCCCTATAATGTCTAACATAGTACCTTGCAAAAACTGGAAGGAGAACGAGATGGAAGATTTTATACATACATACACACATGTATACAGACAAATATATATATATATATATATATATATATATATATATATATATATATATATCTCCAATATTCTCAATTCTGGCCTCCCTGATTTTGACATTGATTGAAGAGCCTTCAGACCAGCAGGCAGGCCCTCACGGCATATAGCATTTTTAACAGCTGCAGGAAGTACAGCTGCACCTGGACTTGAGTTAGTATACAACGCTTGGTTCTGAATCCCCACATGATTCATTCAACAATTACTAAGGATCTGTTGTGTTCTAGACACTGTGCTGAACTGCACAGAGCTTTGTGTTTTCCCACCCACTGACTAGAAATACTGTATTAGGAAATGCTTAGGGCGCCTAAGGAAATGGACTATATTTGCCACATATAAAGGATTATTAAACTTTCCATGGTGACTGACCAATGCTTTGATTGCTAACTCATATGGAAAAGAGGCATGTGATAGTCATTTTTGTATCTAATTCTAGAGGTAGAATGATACCCCTCCTTCTACTAAATTCAACAGCTTCAGTCCTCAGAATGGCTTAAGGGGAAAGTATAACCCAAAGAGAAACATATCAAAATAAGACCATGATCAATGATAATGAGATGATATGCAAATGATTTCCTACTAGTCTAAAGTAGTTTATTTGCCTTTTAGTACTTGGCATACTACATTTAAATTTTTCCAATGTTTTTGGGTTGACCTAGTCTAAATTCTTCTAAAACACTAGGTTTTATAATGAATTTTTCCAAATTAAACAGTAGCTGGGATGGTTTCTCTTCCAGGTATCCACTGCTACACAAAACACCACTGCAAAACTTAATGACTTAAAACAACTATTATCCTTCATGGTTCTGGGGTTAATTAAGCCAAGCCGGGTGATTCTCAGTTGGGAGCTCTTATGTGTGTCAGATGAGTAGCCATCTGAACCTTGACCAGGCTGAAGAACAAAATGCTCACGCATGTGGCTGGCAGTTGATGTTGGCTACAGGCTGAGCCTAGGACCTCAAACCAGTGGCTTCCACTGGGTTTAGGCTTCCTATAGCATGGCAGCTGGATTTCAGGAGGCAGAGTCAAACAAGTAAGCATTTTAAGGGGCCCGGGCAAAAGTTCAAGGCTTCTAGGCTCAGAATTGTACAGTATTACTTTTGCTACTTTTTATTGGCCAAGAATAAGTCGCAGCACCAGTTTAGATTCAAGGGGAGGGGGGCTATACAAAGACAGGAACAAGATGCTTTTGTATGTTTGGCATCAGCTGAAGCAGCTGGGGCTGGTGGATCAGGTCCAAGACCACACATGTATGGCCATAGTACTACCTGGTGTCTGTCTCTCTCTCTCTCTCTCTCTCTCTCTCTCTTTCCATGGCATATCTTCAGCTGACTTTGGCTTCTCACAGCAGGGTGGTCTCAGGACAGTGGGACTTCTTTCTTGGTCACTGGATTCCCCCAAAGATGTCCTTAAAAGTTCCAGAACATCACTTCTGCCATATTCCATTATCAAGCCATGCCTGTGAGTGAGGAAAGGAATTGTTGGTGCCATCTGGAGACAAGCTGCAAGTGCCCCTGCCACCTTCCAAAAACAAAGAGCTCTCCTGGACCTCCTCCACTGCTCTGCTGTGTCTCAGCCTAAATGTCACTTCCCCAAAGTGGCTTTCCTTGATTCCCCTATGTGATGTTGTTATTTACAATAAGAAATACATACTTGTTTTTTATACTGTTTCTGGCACAGAGCTCCTAAAGCCCTTGGAATTTGCATATGGGAGAGATCAAGGTGCCTTTTGTTATGTCAATGAGGTCATTTTTGGAACACACAGAAGAATGAGGACTGGTCACCAGGTAGGCAGATTAGGGGGTTGGAATTTTCCCTCCCATCCCCCTGACTTCCAGGGAGAGGAGAGTAGCTGAGGTTGAATGAATGAATCACTAATAGCCAATGAACTTTATCAGTCGTGACTTTGTGGTGAAGCCTCCATAAAAACCCAAAAGGACAGGGTTCAGAGAGCTTCCAGGTTGGTGAACATGTGGACACTT
Organism: Artibeus jamaicensis; assembly: GCF_021234435.1. Taxonomy (NCBI): domain Eukaryota; kingdom Metazoa; phylum Chordata; class Mammalia; order Chiroptera; family Phyllostomidae; genus Artibeus; species Artibeus jamaicensis. The sequence continues at coordinate 11,916,755 of NW_026522056.1, read as the reverse complement.
GGGGATGGTAATGGTGCCCAAAGAGAGCATGGAAGCCCTGTGCTCCGTCCTCAAACCTTGTCCTAAGTATCTCTTTCATCTAGCCACTCCTGAGCTATATATATCCTTTTATAATAAACTGATGATCTAGTAAGTAAAATGTTCTCTGAGTTCCATGAGCAGCTCAACCAAATTAATTGATCCTAAGGAGGGGATATTAGAATCCCTGAATAGCTGATCAGTGAGAAGCAGAGGGGACAACCTGACTGGTAACTGGCAACCGAAGGGAGAAGGGCACAGTCTTATAGAACTGATGCTGCCTCTGAATAGATAGGGTCAGAATTGAGCTGAACTGTTGGACACCCAGCTGGGGTCTGAGAACTGCCCAATGATGTGTGAGAACCTGCTACCGCCACCGCCACATACGCACACGTGGGAACTGGGTTCCGAGCTCCCTTTACCCTGGAATACATTAGAAGCTCCTTCTGAAAGTTCATATAAAAACTGCACATACAGTAGCAAGTGCTACTATACTTCACTAAGAATACTTGTTGAACTACGTGTTTTCTTCAGTAGCTGCTGGTGAGAGCACTTGTCCTGCTCACAACTGCACCCCAAATACCCAGTGTAGTACAGCACATACGAAGGAACCTCAGTAAACGTTAGCCAACCATGGAGGCTGATTGTGTCTTCGGTAAACCTTGATGCAACTATCTTTTTGGCTTCAAGAGTTAGGCTGAACCTTTGGTCTTTTTTTCCCTCTTTTACCTTTCCCCCTTCAACTTTTCCCCAAACATACGTAAGCATATTTTCAGGTTAATAACACCATCAAGACCTGTCCTGAGCCATTTTTTTTAGCAGCAGCTCCTGTGGGCTGGAGTAGTGATTATCAAGCACAAGACAGAGATGGGGTGGGGACATAAGCTGCTCCTGAAAATGAATCTACCATGATGCATCAGGCAGGAGTTTAATAGGGAGCATGATCTTCAATTTGCTGAGTACAGCTCTACAAGGAGCCCTGAGCTGGGCTTGCGACATGCCATATCTCAGAGGATTTCAGCCGCTGCTGCTGCTATGGGAAGGATTGATGACTCCGATAAGAGATTTGAAAACAGTCCTCTTAAAAACCAGAAGGGATGGGGTCACTGGGCTAATTAGGAGTGCAGTCGTGTATGTGCGTGCCATACATAATAATGCATGTATATTATATACGCAATACAGAAGGGTAGAATATGTGAGGATAAAGCAAAAGCCAAAAAGGACAAAGGCAACAGGCGATCTAATCCACTTAATGGGTCAAGGAGCTCAGAGCTGAGCCGCAAATGCATCATTTGATAACGGTAATGAAAAAGACAGCAATCTATATCTACAAATAGCATTAAGTCAGATTTGGTTTAGAGGCCAAACCAAGTTGATGTGAAATTTATGAGGCTGGCTGTCTCTCAGATATGTTTGATGAGGGGTGCATTGAATTCCTTCATTTCTCCTTTAGACCTCAGCGAATTAGATCTTGTTTCCAAGGTGGGACTTTCAGACACGTGGGGCTGTGTTTTGTTTAAATGACAATTAATTATTTTGCCACCCAAGCTTGTCTTAATACTGAGGATGGAAATTTTACAAGTGGGTGAGGCCCATTTAGAGGTCTCTTTGGACATTTTGCTTCCCTGTGCAAACTCTGTGAGTCTCCTGCTCACGGGGGAGTGTGCATGCGCGTGCCACATGCACGCACACACATGCACAGAGTTAGAAGTTGCCAGTGATCTGAGCTGGAATTCGCAGCAAGGTATGTGTCTGCATCATGACTTAGCAGCTGGCCCTAGAAAATGTCTGAAACGCGTGCCCTAATGTTTTGGACAGTGTGCTTTGTGTCTGCGAATCCCATTACAATCTTCCTGTGCAAAATGCTATTGAAAAGGTACCTTATTTTCAACCAAAGTTCTAATACATCCTCTACAGTAATCACAGTACATTGCATTGCAAAATATGCAGGATGCATTACGCTTTTTCCTCCTTATGATGCCTCAGTCAATATCAAGTAGCACTCACAAAGGGTAATGAAGCCAGCTCTCAACACAGCAATGTTCCCACAATTATGTGCTGATTGACCTTCACTTTGTGCTGTGCCTGCAAAGAAAGGGACCCTGATGTATTGCACAGGGCAGAACATGTGCAAGTAAGATACCTTGAAGTGAGCAATGAGCTTACTTCAGCATGCGATAGGAATTTCACTCTAGGCTTGCTCCTAATTCAAGTTACAGCAGACCAAATTGGAAGTTTGAGAAGGGATGCTGGAGAAACAGTTCTTCAAAGGTCACCCCAAAATTTAGATCTTCACCTGTTTCATAAGAAATGTTACAAATGAAGTCACTTTATTGACGTATTCCACAAGTTTAACCTAAGCCTATGTTCCCTCATGAAGGAAATATGAATTCTGCACAGGATGCAACCACATAGATAAATTTTCATCCTTTAATCCCTCTTATCGTCATCTGTAGGTCTCTCTGCTTTGGTAAAGGTAGGTAACAAGTAGACTCAGGAATATGTAATGATTCAAGTACAACTGACATGTGTTTCTTGCTCACCCAACAGCCCAGGGAAATTTGAAGTCACTAGCATTGGTGGTGATGGGAAGCGTGCTGGGCCCTGCACAGCTACTCAGATACCCAGGCTGATAGAAGCTCTGTCAACAACATATGATAGTCTCCTTGGAGGTCTCCATTGCAGCCAGCTGGAGGAACAAGGAGCCTGGAAAATCCATGTGAAACGTTGTAGGGACTATGGCCACATCACTTCTGCTCACACAAGCGGAGCTGGAAATCAGCCAGCTACGCCAGCTGCCAGGAAGCCTGGGAGATGTCACCTCCCCAGGCACCCAGAAGGAAGACAACACAGATTGTGGTGGGTGACTAGCCATCCTGCCACGCTCCTCTCCTCCCTGCTCTCTTAGCAGTGGAGTTCCCAGCTTCACGGAGTCTATCCCGGTGTTACAAGACACTTGCAGGGTGCAAGAACTGCTATCCATGGAATGCCCTCAAGTGCCTGGCCAAAACTCACCTCCTAATTCAAGATGGAGATTTCCAAAACCCTATTGAGCATCTATCTGATCATCAAATGAGCCCCTTAGATTTGACACATGTGAAGAAAATATTGTTGCCCATGCTCATCTGTAAACTGGAAATACTTATGGTGTCTATTCATGAGGCTGTGGTAAGGAGTGAATAACTTAATATGTGTAAGCTACTCAGAAAAATGCTGGTACAAGTAGATGCCTAAAAAATATTGGTTACTATTATTTTCCCTCTTCCCTTCTTCTCTCACAAATCTGTGTTCCTTCTCAGGTTTCATAACACAGCCACCTACTCAATACATCAAACGGGAAGTCGCAGTTGAGTCCTTCTTTCTCAGCCCTTACCACCAGCCAGGCACCTTCAGAGCGGGCCTGCTCTCCATTCTCCTCCTCATGTCCTGTCTCGGACACTCACGATTTCTCAGCTGAGCTGCTGCCAAATTCTTACCCTTTCTGTTGTCTCTTCTTCCTCTAACTCTCCCTCCATGATATCATGAGAATAATACCCTTAAAATATTCTAAAACGTGTTTGCAAACACTTCCAGGGCTGTTTATTGTCAGCTAGGTTAAAGTCCACAATCCTTAAAGCTGAAAAGGTGGATCAAGCCAAACTGCGAAGGTCTCGAAATCCACGCTAGTCCCCACTCTGTTCCAACCACAGCCCTTTACCCTCTCTGTCTCACTGATCTGGTCCTTGTGTCTAGAAAGACCACCCTTTTCCTTCCTCCCGTGTTTCTTGCCCCCAGTTCAAACATCACTTCCTCAGAACGGCGGTCCGCCTCTAACTCATCGGGCCTTCTGCCACTTTCCCCTGGCATTTTACTCATATCTACATCACATACCGATTACAATTTGTCCTAAAGTAAATGGGGCCTGTCCCCTCAGTGGGATTCTGAGTCCTTGAACGTTCCCAGGCAGAGACAGTCTCACCATCATGAAACTTGGGCGTAGTATTTAAAGTTTCTCAGCGTCCTGGGGTATAAATATGAAACTTTTGACTTTTACTCCAGTATTTACCTTCACTTGAGCCATGCCAATTCCCCCTCTCCCCTGGGGCCGTAGCCTCCTAACAACATGGAGCAGATTCAGTACATTTCCAGGACCTGTCAGACACCAAAAAGAGGTGGGATCTGAATCTAAGACACTGGCTCCTTCTTCTTTTCCTGGCTTTACGTTCTTCTAATGTTGAGTATGCGGGAGGGACAGGGGAGGGGAAGTCCCCTTGCTTGCTAAGGCTCTCTCCCTGGATTCACCCAGATTCAGCTTAGTTCCAGCCCATTCTGGTGGCCTCCAGGAAAGTGGTGTGAATGGTATTGGAAAGAGTCCGGCTCTAACCCCGCACCCTCGGTCACTGGGGCCCTCACCGCAGCCGCATCTCCAGGAACAGCAGTGTGTACTGTTCACTGCAGACACTCACCAGTCAAGCCCATCGCTGCTGCTTCTCAGTTAGACCTGGTCCTCTTCGTGCAGAGCCGCCTGGCCTGCCAGGGCCCTCTCCTGCACGCTCTGAGGCCTGGGGAGAACTGGGATAAGGTGCAGCTTGTCCCACCTTGTCCTCAAACACTTGACACTACAATCCTTTCAAGCTTGTTAATGTGGCCTTTCGTCCTCAGAAATCTCTAGATTTAAACTCTCTTGTCCAAGAATATCCCCCAAACCTTGTGAGATTCCGGGACTGAAAGGGAAACGGTAAGCTCTGCCCTGGGATTTCAACACCCCTCCAATGAGCCGCAAAGCATTTGCGTGCACAGGAGCATCAGAGCGTTGCTTCTGGAAGGCTGACCACTCGGCACACGTCCAGGCAGCGAGTGACGTGCCATCTCCATGTCTGGGAGTTACTTCCAGTCTTACAAGAAGTTCTCGTAGACCTCTCCTCAGCTGGCTCTAGGGAGGTGAGGCAACCTGGAAGCTGCACTGCTCACTCAGCCAAGACTCCTCGACTTTCCTGTCCCCCTCTCCTGACGGGGTAGGTGAACATAGAGCCAGCATGGCTCTGGCCCCTCCCAATAAGCCCTGTGAATGTGGTGCTGGCCTCCTTTGCTCAAGAGTTTCTTTGGAATGGCCTCTGCTTTGGGCCTTGGCTACAATTCTGGGGCAAGTAAAAACTCATTATTAAATGCCGAATCTATATGCACACCTCTGCTGGTCTTATTCCTCTTTCTGTAATGTATTTTTCTAAATGTACACCTCCCTGCAGACACTGATAACTCTTTAAAAAGATTTTATCGTCTTCATTTTGTTTCGCCATTTCTCAGCACAGTACTGAGTACTCTGTGGGTATACGATAAATGTCTGATGTATTATTTCATAATCCCCACATACACTAAAGTCCCAGAACCATGCCATGCCAACCTCATTTTTCAGAAAGTGGTCCAGCAAGATGAGGTCACTTATCCAAGGGCACACAGCGAGTTCAGATTCCATTTCCCATACAAATTCATACACTTAATGGTGCAGCAGAAGCAGAAGGAAGCCAAGTATATTTGATGACTGGCCTTTGGAGAAAAGAGAGTGGGTAATGGAAAACACTGTACAAATTCCAAAAGTTAATTTTTGCAGATGAAGCACATTTTTCTTTCCCGGGTCTGGTAGGGTTTGCCAGTATGTGCCGTGACTAATTCCTGTTGGCCCAGCCTAGACTTCCTGTTTTCAGGGCAGCATGACAGATTTGTTGGTATAATTTGGCCTTAATTCATTTCAGGCTGATCCTGGAAACCAGAGGCTCTGTCATGTCTTCATTGCAACATTAACTCCATTTTTCTTTCTTCACTTCTTCTATTAATAAGCAGAGGCCACTCAATAGGGCGATCTTAACTGCCCGCTCAAGGTGACAGCCAGAAGTATAAATAACTCTTCTCATTTAGCCTTTTATTCTCTTCCTGGAAAAGTAGTGGTTTCTTCTCTTATCTCTCTCATGGATCCAAAGCCGATAAACTCATTCAGGACAGCTGAACTGTTTCTTTGGTGAAACAAGATTTCCGGGGGCCAGCTGCCAGAGGAGGAGCGGCACCCCCACCCCAACTGCCGCCCTCTGATGAACGCACCGAGAGTCAGAGTCCAGACAAGATTTCCTCTGACCCTGCCGTGTCCACATTTAGGTCTGTCTGTGAATGCACGGAGTGCTTGGACCCTGAGATACTATGTAGCTCAGTTGTACTTCTGCGTCATCTGTAAGCACAGAAAACGCTGCTCACTTACTCAGAAATCTCAGGATAGGGGCGAGAGGCAGAAAGCAGAAGCCTGCAGCTGTGGCCACTCTTCCCCACTCGGGTGGTCCTGTAGGGGAACTTGCACGAGCTATGATGGAGAGCGGGTTCTGCGCACAGAGTTTTCTTAAAGGGCAGTTGGTGAGTGAACAGCCCCCTGGCACAGGTACCTGTCTGTCTTGTTCACCTTCATGCTTTGGGTGAGGTGTGACCTAAAAATCTACCCCCGTCCCCCGTCCAAAACCTTCCCCAGCAGAGAAACAGAAGCCACAGATTATATGTCCCCTGTGAGTGCTCTGCCTATCAACCCAGTACCGTGGCCAGGGAGACCTGGAGCGCCAGCTGGCTGCTCCATGTCGGGTACCCACAGCCAAGTCTGTGAAATGAAGGAGAACTCAGTGAGTGGCAGAGGGACACTTGAGACTTGGGGAGCAAGGGGGAGGGCATTTCCCTGGGGAAGAGGTGCTGGGCAGACATCTATATATCAGTAGAGACCCCTACATTCTTGTTTATTTGTAGTTCTAAACTCACTCATTAATGTATTACCTAAGATAATTTTGACATTTCACCTAACATTTAAGTATTTTATGTAATGGCTAGAACTTCGATCCCCAACCTTTTTGGCACCAGTGACCGGTTTCATGGAATATGGGGTGGGGTGGTAAGCATCACTCACAGCCGGGTACCAGTCCATGGCCCAGGGGTTGGGGACACCTGGCTTAGAGAATCTACTGGATATAATATTAGAGATTTTATACTTTTCCCAAAGACAGGCTGTGTATATCACACCCAGGAATTACACACATGGGCTGCCTTCTCTGCTTTTCCAACATGGTACCACGTGTCAAATTGTTGTGGCCAGTGCCTTGTATTTCCCAATTCCTTTTCTTTCCCATCTCTAGGAGTCATGTGAAAAATGTTTAGAAATAAAAATTTCAGAATGAAAAAGATGGGGAATAAGTAATATTATCAACCACTCATGCTTACCTATGGGAAATTTGAAATATGGGACATTTAGAGCGTCTAAAAGTAGATTATTATGTTTAAGTATGTTTTCAGAAAGCGAAGCAAGAGCAGAATTAGACAGAATCTAGTCTCAGAATGTCTATCAAAAGAGAGGCTGTTACCTTTGTGTGGGAGCCAGAAAGCTGGGAGTTTCCTTCTCCTCAACACTTCTTATTCTCATTCTGCTGCTGGACCAATAACCATTACTTCTTTGACAGGAATTCTTGCTCCTGCAAAGGGAGCAGCAGACTGACTCTCCCCTCCCTCAATGCTGTGACTTGGAGTCCCTGATGCTGCCAGCAATGTAACAGAAGAGCAGGAGCTGACCCCTCCCCATTTCCATTTCACTCCTAAGTAAATGAGGCCAGCCAAGAATTATGAGTGATCATAATGAGGTGTTCTTCTAAGATTTAATATGTTTCTATCTGCCATCAATACAACATTAGCCTTTTGGTATTTCTTACAAATGGGTCTTTCCTCTTCAAAGAACATTTTAGTTGTTTTCTGTCCAAAGATTCACTTAAGCAAAGCATGAAGGGAGACTGAAAGAATATCAATCCCTTTTACCTTCTAAATCACCTCACCAGCAAATACTTAACAGGAAGAGATGAGAGGAAGATGTTGGGGGTCAGTGATTAGAGGGAGCTCTTATCCTTAAATAGAGGGGCACTGCTTTAAGGGAGACAAGGGTGGAAAAAGGTGAAAAGGAATTACAATTCCTTAAGCAGTTACTTCTTCCCAAGCACTTTCCTAGGTATGGAATTGACACAAATAAGCATAAAAATACTTCCATCCATCAAAAGAACATTATGCACATTAACTAGGAATGTCTCATGCGTAGAAGGTATCTATTAAATGCTTGTTGGCCTGATGATTTACTGATAATAAAATTCAAATTCTCACACCGCACCATACCTGAGTCGAACTCTAGCTTTACCATTAACAAACCGTGTGTGGTGTTGCACAGGTTACTTACCCTCTCTGTGTGATTGCGAACTACTTTATAGTATCTGCTCCATGCCTGGCAAATAAATGCAATAGTAGTTAATATTAACATTGTTGTTGCTGCCTTCCTCTCCCTTCATCCCCCTTCATGCTCCTTCTTCCTCCCTTCTTTGGAAGGCAGCTATGCTAACCACTATACCACCAGTGCTGTCCCCTCCCTTCTTTAAACCCTACGCTCCAGTCAGACCAAATGAGGGGCTGCTTCCCAGACACATTAAGATACTTCAAGTCTGTGATTTTTGTTCTAGCTTGTCCATCTAGAGTGGTCTTCCAAAACCAGTTATGAGCCCTTTGGGGAAAGCAGTGTGGTTTTTCACATTTATAATTCAATCGCATAGCACATTGCCTGGAACAGGGGAGGCACTTAACACTTATGTGTTCAGTTAAATTAACTATGTGTTAAACTAAATAGTGTGAATAAACTCTACACATCAAAGTAGGAAAAGAGTGAGGAATTCTTCATAGGAAATAAATCATGGGAGATTTCCCATAGGAGCAGACCATTTAAATTGCAAACTTTGGAGAATAAATTCATCAGGGGACCAAGGTTTTGGTGTGTTTAAGTGTTGTAGTTAGCTTACGAAAACACAAGACATTGCATAGTGTAGGTGTTCTACAAGCGGGGAACTGAATGACAAAAGAATGAAGACAAACCTTTGCTCCTAAGCAACAACTTTTTTTCATGTTATTAAGAAAAAAACACAACTTCAATCATTTGGCTACATGTTAGCTTCTCCCTTGCCTCAATAATATTATTTTTGTAAACTCATGGGCCATAAGGAAGGAAAGGGCCTTAGCCATTTCTCAGACTTTAATAGATAAACTAAAAAATAACAAATAACTCTCACTACCATTAAATTCCTCTATTTTCTTAGTCTCTTTGGCCCCAGCTCATTATTTCCCATAGACAACAGAGATTTCTTCTCCAATTTGTTCTACTTCATCTTCAAGTCTGAGCTTGTACAGAATCAAACCTTAGCAACCTGCTGTTCAGAAAAAAAAAACTCTTTTGACAATTAAAATGCAGAACAGCCATCATTCAGAACCACCTGAAATCTAGATAAACATAAGTCCCACAGCCACGGAAGTAAAGAAAAAGCCAATCAAGACTGGAAAAAGGGATGGAGACATGTAACAGGCTGGTCCCCTACTCACATGTGACAGATAAAAATCAGGAGCAATGTCTCAGCTGCAAAAGTTTCCCCTGAGGAGCAAGGGGTCCCAGGTTCACACCAGGTCTCCCAGCCTGGGGCTCTAGTGCCAAGAAGAGAAGTCCCCATAACTTCTGGCTATAAAAACCAGTGGGTGTTGTGGCTGAGTTAGACAGAGGGCTTCTGGAGCCCCAGGCACTCCCCTTAAAGGGCTCGCACACAGACTTACTCTGACTCACTTTCTCTGAGCTCCCACAATGGGCAGAAGTTTAAAAGGAAATAGGTCATACAGAAAGGAACTGAATTGTCTGACACCAGAGCAAAAGCTGGAGGGGCAGCTCTCCTAGATAGAAGTGTTGTCAGAGGCTACTGTTCCTTTTCTGAGATTCCCCCTACTGCCGGCAACCCCACAGAGTTGGCTGGTGGCTGCCATATCTGAGTCTCCAGTAACCTGGCTCACAGTGTTCCCCCCCACTCTAGTGATTCCCTGAGATTCCACCCCATCCCTCATGCTAACCCTCCCAAGCCATTTCCAGTGACTTTTTCATATTAATGGCCTGTCTTGGCTCATGCTTCAGACTTCCCTAAAATCTCTCAAACAAGCAGCATCTAGCCTCTGCATACCCCGTACCTCTTGCTAAGTGGCCCCAGGCGTGGCACTGGCAGCAGTCAGCCTTGGTTTGCAGCTTGGCTTCACCTGGGCACCTTCAAGCCCAGCACAGGTAGCAGCCATCTGTAGAGCGCTTTGCAGCTCATGCCAGGTGGCCCCAAGCAGAACATAGACAGTGGCTGACCTTGGTGTGTACCTCTTAGGAGGCCCCAGAACCAGTACACCTGGTGAACAGCTTCAAAGCACACTGAAGCACCATCCAACCACCTCTACAAGTGACACACTCAAGCGGCAGACTTAGCAAGCACCAGAGCCTCAACAAAGTGAGTCCTGCTCTGTGGGGTACGCTCCTGCACAGCTGATCCTCCACAGCTGGTTTGCAGTCACAGCCAGCCCTTACAGTCAATAGGCCTGGGAGGTAAATCCCTCCCAGTGATGTGCCAACAGGAATCAATTTTCAACTACAACAGAAAGGTGTATACAGCTTACAGGGGGTAGGGGAAGCACACCTGGAGTGCCCAGATTAGATGCCCAGGGTGGCTGTGCCACTGGACCCTACAGAACACCTACTGTGTAAGGCCACTCCACCAAGACAGGGAAATGTAGCAGCTCTATCTAATACATAGAAACAAACACAGGGAGGCTGCCAAAATAGGAGACAAAGAAACATGTCCCAGATAAAAAGAACAGAACTCCAGGGAAAAAACTAAATAAAATGGAGACAAGCAATCTCCTAGATGCAGAGTTCAAAACACTGGTTATAAGGAAAAGAAGCTAAATGAACTTAGTGAGAACTTCAACAGCATAAAAAATGACATGTAAACCATTAAAAAGAAACAGTCAGAAATAAAGAATATATTAACTGAAATGAAGAATAATTTATAAGGAATCAACAATAGAGTAGATGAAGCTGAGAATTAAATCAGTAATTTGGAATATAAGGAAGCAAAAACCACCAAAACTGCAAAAAAGATAAAAGAATAAAAAAATAGCATACGGAGACTATAGGACGACTTTAAGTATAACAACATTTGTACCATGGGGGTGCCAGAAGGAGAAGAGAGCAAGAAATTGAAAACTTATTTGGAAAAAAAAAAGAGAGAAACCTTCCCTAACCTGGTAAAGAATATAGACATACAAGTCCAGTAAGTACAGAGAGTCCCAAACCAGATGAACCCAAAGAGGCCCACATGAAGAAACATAATTAATATACCAAATGTTGAAGACAAAGGGAATCTTAAAAGCAGCAAGAAAAAAGCAATTAGTTACCTACAATGGAGCTCCCATAAGACTGTCGGCTGATTTCTCAACAGAAATTCTGCAAACCAGAGAGAATGGTAAGAAATATTCAAAGTGAGAAAAAGCAAAGACCTATAACCAAGATTACTCTACCCAGCAAAGCTATCATTTAGAATCAAAAGACTAATAAAGAGCTTCCCAGGCAAGATAAAACTAAAGGACTTCTTCACCACCAGAGTATTGCATGAAATGTTAAAAGGTCTTATTTAAGAAAAAGAAAAATTAGAAGTATAAACAATAAAATGGTAATAATACATGTCTATCAACAAACAAATGTAAAAAACAAAATAAATGAAGAAGCAGAACAGAAAAAACAAGGAAGGAACATTTGCCCAAAGTTGCATCTTTATAAACTGTGTATGAGAGGATCAGCTATTTTCTACTTATCGGTGAGCAGTAGAGTTATCCACTGAAAGGCAGATACAGTAAAAGACCTAAACCAAGACAAATCACCACACCTCCCATTATGTCTGGCTCTAAAGCTATGGCTAGTGCTGGGCCAGAAGAGTTTAAGTTCTGAAAAAAGTAAAGACGGGGCCCATGCAGAAAGATCAAGTACTGCAAAGACCTGTGGCAAGAGGAACCTGGTATGTTGGGGGACAGCGAGAGGAACAAGGCAAGGGGAGGAAGCAAGAGTGACAAAAAGATGACGAAAGCAGAGACAGCAAGTCAATAAGAGACTGGATCCAGACAATCTAGGATGTTGAAGACCATAGTAGAGTCTCTGAATGAACAAGACAGACATACTCCCTTCTTTCACAGAGAAACAGTCTACCAGGGAAATATGGTATCTAAAACAGAATTATCACAAACATGATAAGCACGATGAAATAAAATGCAAATATTAAGAGTCATATGATGAAGGGCTTAAGAGTATCTAAGGGATTTAGAAAAGGTTTGCCAAGTTCTTCTATGAAAGAAAGTGTCTGTCTGGCAACAGAAGAGTTTGGGCAGGGGTAGAACATTCTGGGAAGAGGCCCACAATCAAGAGAGGGTAGAGTGTGTTTGACACAAAAAGCCCAGTGGAGTTGAGCATTGAGTCTAAGGAGGAGAGAGGTGCAGAGAAGGGAGACCACCAAGTGAGAGAGGGCTGGATCTTCACGACCCCTGCTAAACATGGTAGAGATTTGGGTCCATGTCCTAAGAACAAGAAAAGCCACTTCAAGCAGTGGGGTGATGTCATCGGATTGGAATTTTAAGAAGGTCACCTTAGTCAGTGATTTAGTTTGGCTGAATGCAGTGTGGAAGGGAAGTGGCAAGAGATAACTGGAGAAGTTAGCTGGGATTGGTTATGCAAGAAAAGATCTAGAAAGCTTCTTCTTTCAAGGAGGAAAAAAAGGAAAGGGAAAGGAATGGATAGGCAATGTAACATGCACTGGGGAAAATATCAGACTTCTCAAGAAGTGTCCCTGCCCTTTCCACTAAATTCATTCTCTTGACCAATGAAGCTGAAAGTTATTTTTCCATCTCCTCTTAGCTCCATGGTCACTGGCAACAAATAGGCCACTTATAGTAGTGCTTCTCACATTTGAGTGTGCATAAAGTTCTCCTGCTGACCTAATGAAAATGCAAATTCCTATTCATCAGGCCTGGGGCAGGGCCTGAGGTCCTGCATTTCCAACGTGCTCCCTGCTCATGCCTGTGATGCTGGTCCACGAACCTCCCTCTGAAGAGCAAAGCTATATCCACTTCTCGAGCTAAAGAAAAGGTATTTCAGGCTTTCTGAACACATGTACGAGTTAAAAAATACGAAAGCAGCAAACAAACAGAACCAGCAGATCATGCCTGTTATTGTGCTGCCTGTTTTCAGAGAACCTGGTTGTGACATGTCTTTCCATAAAGACACTTCAGGAGACGTTTAGTGTGTAACTTTACCGAAAGCAATTCAATTCCAACAATTTTTAGAGGAAGCTCAAATGTGGAGTCCTTCTGCCCATGACCCTACACCACAGTGACACCTGCTGGTAAGTTGATGGATTACATTTTAGGCACATGTCTATAAGGAAGTTCTGAGAAAAATAAAGTGAACAAACTTTTTCAGTTATAACTCAGCCTTAAGTGCATCTCCTGGTTGGCAAAGGAAGCTTCTAAAGTCAGGTGTCTGAAATACCTTGATAAGGATTAGGGTCCAAGCAGAGGTATGCTGATAAATGTTTAACAACCAGCTTGCTAGGAAAAAAAGTACATTAGTAAATATATACGTATAATAAGTTTTGCTGATATAAAGGATGTGCAGCAGATGCTTCATAAATAATAAAGTGTGCAACATGCTTTTGCACAAAAATTGATTCTCATAGAATCCTCTTGCTTATTTTTGCCAAACTCTTGTGTCCGCCGCTAACCTGTAATTGCAATTCAACCATATTCTGACAAAACAGCCTATGAATAAATGCTTGATCAGAAGGTGATTTAGCAAAAAGCCATTCCCGTTGTCAACGGCGCTGACGCAGTCCTGCCATAGTTGTCGGCTGCTGTAATTTGCTTATATTAATGAACGAATGAGACCACGGCGAAAGGACACACACGTGTTCGCTGAGTCACCTGGGCATGACTTCTCTGTGGAACTGGACCGTCATTTTGAATCACACTGGGAGACTCTTCAACTTGGGGGCTATGCATAATGTAACAGCTACAGACACAATTTTAAGTTTAATCTGCTTGCATATTTTCCCATCATTTTCTTAAGTCTGGGTGGTCAACAAAACAATAAATCCAGCCCTGGTTGGTGGCATTTTTCCAGCGTCCGTGTTACAATGACCTGTGTTGAGCCACCCACGGGCCGTCACTGGCGGTAAGGTCACGGACACATGCGGCAGCACCCGGCCCTGTAGTTCCACCACACAGACACAGAACGGAGGTCACCCCAGAGCACAGGTAACAGAGAGCTAGAGCAAAGTGATACACTGCCTATGCTTTTATCTTTGCTTTTAAATAATATATTTACTTGTAAATTTATATAGTTCAATTTGTAATAGTGGCTGTTTTTTAACAACCAGCTCACAATATTCCTAAAACAATGTATTGTTTGGCTGAAATGAGCCGGTGAGAGACAGCTGCAGCCCGCACTGGGTCTGGGGGCCTGGGAGGTTTGAGAATTAACACACATAGAAAAGGAGTCAGGGAGCCGGACAAGGCTGCCGAAGGTGGAAGGAGTTGGAAGGAGACTCCTGGTGCAGGGGCTCTCTCCAGACCCCTCATGCCAGCAGGTAGGCCACTCTAATCAGAATGTGGAAAGGGTCAGCAAAGACATCCAGCCTGCAGAGGATGTTCACCAGCAGCGAGAAATAGAAAGAAACAAGAAGGAAGTGAACAAGCCCTGAAGTCCACCCCAGCCATGGAAAGCTTCGGAAAGGCCTGCGTCCTCTAACTGCAGGTGGAGCCTCTGTCTTCCGTCTGATGTGAGTAGCGAGTCATCTGTTTACTCCCTGCCCAAAAGAAAGAGTGGCTAAATTTGCTTAATTAGGATTCTGTCACTTTAAACTCAGAAAATCTGTCTCAAGAACTCTCCAGGGAAGGATTTTAGAGATAAACGAGTCCAGTTCCCCCACATTTCACACAACTATAAAAATTACTTGAGACTTCTATGCCCAAGAAGATGGAATAGAAGTTCTTTTTCCATATTCCTTCTGAAAGGTACAACTAAAAACCCTTCACACTATATTTAAAACATACGTAAAAGACCCTGAAAGAAGGAAGACCTGCTAGAAACCTCGACACCCAAGAAATGATACAATGGAGACCTCCCTGGGGGTCCTATTTTTCTAATGCCTACCGGACTCGGAGGAGAAGAAGCAGCAACCGGAAAATACCAAAGTTCCAGGAAAAGTACAGCCTTGCGAGGCAGCAGGTTGTTAGTCAATCACCCTTCCACTCTGGTCAACTACCACAGAAACTGAAATCAGAAATGCAAGAGGAGAAACTACTACTGATTTTATGAAAACATAAAGCGGATAAGGGAGCACTAGGAAGTTGTATACCAACAAGTCAAATAACGAGATGAAATAAATGAAGTCTCAGAAATATACAACCTACCAACATTGAATCATAACGAAACACAAAATCTGGATAGACCTATGTGTTACTTTACTAGGGCTGCCATAACAAATACCACAGACTGGTGGCTTAACCACCAGACACTTACTTTCTCACAGTTCCAGAGGCTACTAGTCCAAGATCAAGATGTCAGAAGGTTTTATTTAGTCCTGAAGTTTCTTTCCTTGGCTTGCAGACAGCCACCTACTTGCTCTGTCCTCACGTGGTCTTTTCTTGGTGTGTGCACACATGTGGCATCTGTGTGTACCCTCATTGTTTCCTATAGAGAGAACGGTCATACTGGACTAGGACCCCCCAGTACCCCCCTTTTAGCTTAATTACTACTTCAAAGGCCCTACCCCCAAATATAGTCACATTCTCAGGTATTGGGGGAGAGGGTCTCAACATAAGACTTAGGCCATTAATAAATAAATGGGTTGATTAAAACCACCCAAGGAGAAAAATAAAGCTTTAGACCATAGAGATGGCTTCACTGGTGAATTCTACTAAATATTTTTAAGTTAATGCAAATATTTTTTAAACTCTTTCAAAAACTGAAGAGAGGGAAACACTCCAAATTCACTCTATAAAATTCTTTCAGCCTGATACCAAGCCAGGGAAAAATATAACAAGGAAATAAAACTAAAGGCCAATATCCCTGGTAAATACTGAAAAAAAAAAATCCCCAACAGCACACTAGTGAACAGAATTCAAGAACACACTAAAAGGATTATATTCCATGACCAAGAGTAATTTATTCCTGGAAGGCAAAGATGGTTCAACATATGAATACCAATTAAAGTAACAGAATACATTAACAGGATTATGGGGGAGGGAATCTCAGTTGATAGAGAAAAGGCATTTGACAAAACTCAATACCCTTTCACAATAAAAGTTACCCAACAAACTAGGAACAGAAGAACAATCACCTTAACATAATAAAACACATTTATTTAAAACAAACAAACAGAGCTAACATCACACTCAATGGTGAAAGACTAAAAGCTTTTCCTGCAAGATCAGGAACAGGACAAAACTGCCCACTTTCAACACCTCCATTCAACATAATACTGAAAATTCTAGTCTGTTTTTTAGAGCAATTTGGCAACAAGAGGAAATAAATGGTGCAAAAATGAAAGCAGAAGAAATAAAATTATCTGTGTTCAAAGATGACATGATTTTATATGTAGAAAACCCTAAATATATCACCAAGAGAGAAACTGTTAGAATTTAGTAATAAGCAAATTCGGTAAAGCCACAACATACAAATCCATTACCCAAAAGTTAGTGGCACTTACATACAACAAAATGAACAATCTAAAAAAGAAATTATTCCAATTATAATATCAAAACTAATGAAATACTTAGTAGTAAAAAACCTAACCAATGATGTAAAAGATTTATACACTGAAAACTACAAAACACTACTGAAAGAAAGTAAAGACACAAGTAAATAGAAAGACGTTAAATAATATGTGATTGAAATAAGGTCATAAAACAATAAATTAAAAATCAAAGACTTTACTTTGTAAAAGACCCTATTAAAATGCTGAAAAGGCAAGCTACAGGATGAGAGGAAATATTTGTAAACTACTTACCCAACAAAGGACTAGTATCTAGACTATATAAAGAACTCTATAAACACAACAGTAAAAAAGGAACAAATCCAATCAGAATCTGGGCTAAAGACATGAAGAGACATTTCCTAGAAGATGATACACAGCCAGCAAAAAAAATCCCACGAAAAGATGTTCAACGTTGATGCCACTAGGGAAATGCAAATTAAAATTGCCATGCAATTTCACTGCACACCTATCAGGATGGTTAAAATGAAAAATAGTGAGAACACTAAATGCTGGTGAAGATGTAGAAAAACCAGTTCACTCATACATATTTGGTGGGAATGTTCGAACCACTCCGAAAACGTTTGCCAATTTCTTTAAAAACTAAACAGGCAAGCACCATGTAACCCAGCAATTGTACTTCTGGGCATTGATCCCAGATAAATGAAAATTCATTGCCACACACAAACCCGTAACAAATTTAATTTTAAAATATTCACTGACTTCTCCAAGGTTACACAGAAGTGTAGAAGCAGCCACAGGAGCCTGCGTCTTATCACCTCTGCCCATCCTATCTGACATGGCATTTAAGCTTTGTCTTCATCTGATGGCTAAGTGACTTGCTTGAAATTCTGTGTTGAGAAAGATTCTGAGGCTTCAGAATTCCAAGGTCGGCAGAAAGTTTCCCAATTAATTAGCAGTGTCTGCTGTGAATAAACCAGCAAAAGTGGTAATACACAAGCTTAATGCTTTCCAATTCTAAATTGAAACATGCTGCCTCACCAATCATGGAATATTCAAACCAAAAGAGGTATTAGCAGTTAGCAAGTATACAAGCCTTTTACTTTCCTGATGAGGAAAACAAAGAGGTGAAATACGAGAGAGCCAGACCCCGAGATTATTACTGACTTGCCCATTTCACCAGGTCAGTCCTTGCTCTCATCGTAAGTAATTGACCAGATAGTTCAAATCCTTGAGTTTTTTCTTTGTGTAGAAAGTAGTTTATTTGTGCAGCTATTTTTCACAGCTTCTTGATGCTGGTGTCCTAGGGAAAATGGGAGATCATTCTAGAAAAGTAAGTTTCCAACTCCAAAATCTGAAGCAGATTCACTTTCATATTCAGGCCGGTTTTCAGAGAATATCCAGCCTTATTTTAAGACATATGTGTTCTTCACTCATACTGTGGGAAGAGGTAGAAAGTTCCATTATGCTAGGAATTTTCAGGAGTCTTTTCATGCCTCCAGAAGTAAAGGTATAAGAGAGTACTGTGGGAGTTGTAAACCAACAAATCAGATTCTTGCTGGTTACCTCATGGCACACACCTCTAATCAATTGGGAAACTTTCTGCTGACCTTGGAATTCCAAGGGCTTAGACTCTTTCTCAACACAGAATTTCAAACTTTCCCTGTTCATTCTGTCCTGTTACTATCAAAAAAGAGCACTAAACACGAATAAATGGAGTCAAATTAAAGTTTCTAGGTTTGTGATCCTCTTTTAAGAGGGAAAGAAGGCAGCTGTTTAAACCCTTTGCCCAGGAGAAGCGGTGCTAGATCTTTGCTGGCTGCTTTGGTTCCCGGCGCCTGGAGACCTTGCAGACCCTGTCTGAAGCCTGGCTGTGCCCTCCCGGAGTAACCGCATATCATTGGTTAATTAACACCTAAGGCTCTGAGGATAAGGTTGGGGTGAGCAAGCCTGATACTCGATCTTTTGAGTGGAACTCATAATAACAGCCCACAGTGCGCCTTCTGAAAGCTTCCCCCGCCCCCCTTACTGCTGCCAGCCCCTACCTTAGCAGCAGGCACCAAAAGCTTCAAATTACGGCAGCTAATTGGATGAAAACGGAAATGCATCCTTCTAATGGAGTGAAAGATGAATGCCCTGATCTGTTTCCTTCACTCACTGGAGCAAAACAAAAACACAGAGGAACGGTAGTGGTGGTGACACAAAAACGCAAATTAGCTTTTGCTTT
This sequence comes from Artibeus jamaicensis, assembly GCF_021234435.1. Classification (NCBI taxonomy): domain Eukaryota; kingdom Metazoa; phylum Chordata; class Mammalia; order Chiroptera; family Phyllostomidae; genus Artibeus; species Artibeus jamaicensis. The sequence continues at coordinate 11,897,870 of NW_026522056.1, read as the reverse complement.
GGAGCCACAAGAGTGTATGTTCTGGATAAAACCTAAGGTGCCTTCAGAGAGTATAGACACACATCAGAAGGACAGAAAACTACCCAAGATAGCAGTTACCAAATTTTCTCAGAGTTCAATTCAGTAAAGGTTAGCAGTACAACTTAACTTCGTACATGAATAAGTTACTTTGTACCTAAAGGTAACATCATTTATGGGCCGGTTTTATACCATTTTTATAACTGTGACACCCTACATGGACCCCAGGAATAAATAGAGCTGAATAATAAGAGGCATCAAAATAGAGACTTAATGTGAAATTGTCTAAAGCAATTAGGACTCATGATTTAGTCAACAGGGCATATTTTTCATGAGTATTCTGTTGATCCAGTAGATTTCTTAGGGACTGATATACTTGTATTAAAAACACATTTGCAGTTGACTCAGGAAAGAAAGCTCTTTGACATCAACCTATTTAAGTTAAAGAGATGCAATTAAAAATGTACATGAAGTAATTTCATCGTTTTATTAAAGTACCCCGAAGAAAAGAGCAATGTCACCACAGGGTGACTGAGACGCCAAAATTCAAAGAAGCTTCAGAGTGAGATACATTGGATTCACCTCATTTAAAAGAGACTGAGATGCTGGGTGGTCCTCCGACAATTAACCGCCATGCGCGGTACACGTTAATGTTTTTATATTCAGTTTTCGAGGGATGAAATTTGTGAGTGCATGATGGCAGGGGGACCAGCGGGGCATAGAAACAAGAAAGATGATAATAATGAGGCAATTACACAACTCGGTGTTTACTACATTTTAAAACAACAGCCCGCCACTTGGAGCGAAGGAAAGAAAAAAAAAAAGAAAACTCTGTGAGAGACACACAGATATCCTAACTGTGAGCTAAATTTCCTTTCTGGAGTACACACCTTCACTGTCTGGGGTAATGAGATAAATGGATGCCCACCGTCTATAATCCGAGGGCCTGGTTCACACTGGTAGGAAGCAAACCCATCTCTACTAAGTACCAATTAAAAGCAGAACCTGGGAGCTAATGATTGCCAGAGGGGTGCGGGATGGGGACTAGATGGAAAAGATGAAGGAATTAAGAACTATAAATCAGTCACAAAATAGTCACAGGGTATAAAGTACAGCACAGGGATACAGTCAATAATACTGCAGTAACTGTGTCTGGTGCCAGGTGGGTAGTGGAAATATCGGGGGAGCACTTTGTAAAGTATGTGATTGTCTAACCATGATGCTATACCCCTGAAACACAAAATAATACTGGATGTAAACTGTAATTGAGAAACAAAGTATAAAAGAATTTTTTAAAGCTGAACCTTGGATTATACACTTCATGGATGACCAACATGGAATAGACATGATATTCAGATGACATAGAAAATATAGCACTAAATATATATATACATATATATAATAGAGATATCTCTCTATATAGAGAGAGATATATAGATATATATAGAGAGAGAGAAAGACACCACTTCCATGGCAACAAAGTGCTGCTGCCCATGTTCTTTTTCCAGCTAACGGAACATAAGCACGACCTTTGGAATAATCTGTTTCTTTAAGAAGTATATTGTAGAACAAAATATCATGAACCTTCATCTAAATCTGGACTTGCCCTATAAATTCAGTTCATTTACTTAGTACTCGGTACTTGTTTTCCCATTTGCAAAAATCAGAATGATAGTACCTTCCTTTTACAAAGTTACTTTGAGACTCAAATCACATCACAACCATATGTAAAAACGTGGTAGATATATACTGAGCTACAGAGAACGCACAGGCATGAATCCCAGGACAAGATAATCTAGTGTGTGCGATACAGCTTGGGATCGTCCTAAGGCACCACCCAGACGTGCACTATAGAAACAGAGGGGATTTCGACAGCCCACGTGAATGTCAATGGTTACGCAAAGCCAGCAGAGGGTGAGGGCTAACTTCTAAGAGATTTTAGCCCCCGACTAGGGAATATAATCTCTCCATAATACCTGAAATTATAATACACTGTTGGCCTTCCTAAGGCATGGTATTTCCAAAGAATTTCTTGAATGCATTACCTAACTTTAGGACACTTAACAATACAATCTATTCTTCAACAAAGAGTTATCAAAAGCCAGCTGATTTCCAAGTGGTCCTTCCCTTGGGCCTGGCACCGTCTGCACAGAAACGAAAGAACCCATCCAGGCTTCACTGCTCCCTGCAGAAACAAGTATCCCTACCCTGCTTTGCGCAATCAGCACTCTGAACGGACACTTGGCTTCCTCTTCAAACGTTCCAAAGAGAAATGTGTACATCGTTTGATTGCATTTTCTGATTGTTTATTTTCTTCTCTTTTGTTTATTTTCTTCTCTTTTAATGTTTCCTACATTCTCCAAATGTAGGATTGTTCCTGTACATTGTATCTACCACTAGCAATAAAACTTAACAAATTAATTATACAAATTTCTATTTTAAAGGATAATGCATTGAATTACAGGCATCAGGAAAATATTGCCTGTGCTTAGAGCTAATTTTAAATGGAAAATGTTTTAAATTCAGACATTTGTAGATATTCAAACACATTTTTGTTTACGTAGGAGCAGGTTTTTAATTAAGGCAGAACATGCTACTTAAATCATTAACTTTGGTAACAGAAATATGGCCAGGATTCAAATTCATAAATGAGATGCATTCATTGACTGATTTTTCCAGGGACAGTGCCGGGCACTAGGGATAAAAAAAACACAACCTAGCCTTCAAGAAACTCAGTCTGTGGAAGTCAAATGTGTAAAAATTACAGTATAACAAGTCCTTTTATAAATATTGCCAGATAGATTTTTCTCATCTTGCTTTTCTCCTCCTGCTGTCAAGAGCATTCTAGACACAGATAAGAGAAGGAGGCAGGAAACAGATGATGTCTTACCAAGATAATCCACAGAACATGCATGTAAGACTGCAGGTGCTACGCAGTCCAGAACACTCGGGAGGCCTCTCGGCTTCCGCCTCGGGTGGCATCCCACAGAGGCCTTGACAGAGCTCAGGACACACCCCTGCAGAGAAAAAGCAGGACCCTGAGTGGGGAACGAAAGGCAATCAACACACTAAGTCCCAGGCCAGTGGAAGAAGCTGGAGAAGGAGAACCTTGTGAATTGTGGCAGAAGTCTCACTGTCGGAGCTCCAACTCATTAAAACTCTTACGTGAGCCCGAATGTAGAACTTGATCCAAAAGTCAAAGACTGTTAAACGCGTCTTTCCTCCATGTACACACGTGCAAGAATGCACTTACAGACTCAATCTATCAACTGTCAAGACCACAGGGGGAACGGGTTGTTCTCTCCCTTTCCACGCTGGAGTGCAATCTGTGTGAGTGCAAAGGAGAAATACACAATGTGCACTGAAACAAAAGAAGACGGTAATAGCCTTTGAGTGTCAGAGAAGGCTTCATTGAGGAAATAACTTCAGCTGAGTCTTGAAGAATAACAGGGATTTATCAAGTTGATATTCCAGGCAGAGGAAACAAAAGCATATGCAAAGACACAGAGGTATGTAGAAAGCATGGAGTGTTCAGGCAACATAGAAGGATTTTAGTATAGCATAGCACAGGGACATACTAACGATGGAGAAGGGAGAAGCGAGCCTGGAAAACCAGGTAAGGGTTCTATCAGGACATACTACCCCCAAAGGGCATTAGTGGATATTAAATGCTATTAAACTAGGAAGTGTTTAACTTGCCAGAGAAATGTTTTATGAAGAGGTGTGCAGGATATATAGTTCACACCATACAAACATATTGGGAAAAGGCTATGCAGAGGTCACCTGAGCTGGGAGGTGAAAGGATGTGGGCTATGACCTTGGAAGAGACCATGGAGCTCCTGCACCTGGTGGGACTAGACTGTGAAGCCCTCAACTCAAATGGTGGCAGAAGAAAGGGACAGATGTGAATACATTAAGGGAGATTACTAAGCAGGACAGATTAATATGAACAGAGGAGGCAAGGAAGGAATATAGACGAATCTCAGGTGTACAATTTTGGTGATTTGACAGATTTATGGGGAAAGATCTTGATTTCAGTTTCATTGAGGTCAAGGGGCCTGTGATGCATCGGTACCATTTGCCAGTGGGTAGTTTATCATGACCGGAAGCATGGCTTATTTGGAGAAAAAATGTTTGGTGTCAAAAAGCAGATTAGTAATGACTGTCCAGGGCCAGGGATGATGAGTGAATACAAAGGGGAACTAGGGAACTTATTGGGGTGATATAAATGTTCTAGCTATCTACACTGGAAAAAACTCACTGAACGTGACGTAGCTGTTCGGTATTTTATGTAATTACAATGCGGTAAATTTCACAAGTATATGCATGACGGCTGACAATGCAAAGTGGACGAGATAGAGGACAAAGGTGACAGAGTGAGCTAAGATGATGAACAAGGCTACAACTACATATAAGAAATAGGAGAGGAAAACAGGCAAATCATTTGCCAGTGTTTAATGCCCTGGCATAAAACAGAAGAGCACGGTTGTAAAAGGTCTTTGGGGCTTTATGTCATTCTGTTCTACTTCATTTTATATACGAAGGAGCCAGGGTTCATCTTGACCTAAAATGCTTTGATCAAGGTCAGAAAAGTAGTTCACAGCACAGGCAAAACCAGATACAAGCCAGGATGGTTTATTGATAAAAAGGCATCCTAGAGCACAAAAAGAAACATCGACAGCCTCCCACTGGAGTCATTCCACACATTTCTTCCCCTGAATTGCTGCTTTCTGTGTGCAGGGCTCATCAAAGAGCCACGTGGCCTAACGAGCTTGTAAAAAGCCTTAGAAATAGACAAAACCACCTGGGCAGGAAGGGGAGAGGTGCCCCAGCTGCCACTACCTGAGATTCTGTTAATAGAAAGGGATAAGGTCACATCTAGATGGCCACTGATGGTAAAGAGAAGGGCAGGTTTTCATTGCACAAACACACACTTACAAAGCACAGTCGCTTCGTTCGTGCCCCTGGCATGGCACATCTCTGCATGATGCACAGGCACTTTCTGACAAATCAAAGCAATGGGCATGTCACGTGCCCGTGGAAATTAAGAAAAAGTGTATAGAAGGTACTTAACAGTTTATCAAGCCAAGCGCTACCTCTGACTTTTTCTTCACTTTTTTTATTTTAAAAAAAGAACTCACATAAGTATACTTCCACTTACAATGAGAAAAGAAAAAGTTGACTTGACTTCACTAGTAAATATCGAACAGATGGAACCAGAGCATCTAGGGGAGAGGAAATAGAGATGAATATGGTTGTCATGGTTTCCTTGAGATGCAATAAACAAAGGGACCCAAATGGGCAATAAAATCCCCCATTGGGAAAAACCACATGTTGCTCCTTTCTTCCTTAGTCAGATAATTGCCAAGCTCACTCTGAATGTCTGGAGTCAGTGGGAGATGAGAGAACAGTGATGCTGTTGCTCACCCCGGGGCTATTCTCAAATTACATTTACCCCGGGATCATCCTACCCTCCGATAGAACAGACATCAAACAATTAATGACAACCTCAGACTAATCAATTATCCCAGTGGGCAGTGCCCTGCAGAAATACGTGACATGTGGAAACATAAGAGCCGCTGAGCAGAGCCTGCGACCACATTCTCCATTTCATTGGGAAGCAGCAAACACAGCTGAGGAAAACATTTGAAAAGATTTGTAAATCCTGGTGGACACCTTGAGGTTTCCAGTCTCTAGAGTCACTCTCCAGTCATCTCCAAATTAATCTAAATCCAACTCCACTGTATTCTAAGGAATAAGTGAATCAGCTGAGAGCTTGCTGTATTTGCTTTGTCCAGTCTTGCCCCATAATTTGTTTGTTAGTGGGTGTGTTGTGAAAGGCGGGAATGCAGGGGGCCCTTCACAACAGCTTTCTTGAGAGTCACACCAAAGCCCAGCACAGTGAAGACCATCCCCATATGATGTTAAACAGGCAAATGTGGGAAACGTTCAAGTGTCTGGCTCAACTCACATGTTTTGTCTGGAGGTTCCAATCAAGTAGACACAAGGTCTTTTCCAAGGTCATCGCAGAGGCTGCCAGCGCTGAGATCAGACTGTTGAAACCCTGAGTTCTACCACCTCCGGCCAAAACAGATTCTTTCTCTTCCACACAAGATTAGGGGCTATTTCTCCTTGTTTTCCCTGCCCTTTGTGAGTGACCCACCAGATTGCTGACGAGCCGAGCAACAGGGGCACAGGTCCTGCTCAGGGGTGAGGAATGTGGCTGTGTTGCCGAAACACTGCCCCTGGGCTGATGGACAGGAAGACCCAGCACTTGAGCTGGCTGCGGACAGACGGAGGAAGGGCAGGCGGCCTCACCTTGGCTCAGCTACGTGCCCTCAGAAGCCAAGAAGTCACCAAGTAATTTTTAGGTCTTTGAAATTTATCTCAAGTCTGTCCCAGAGCCCAAAGCTTGCAACATCTTATTTCCTGTTTGGGGATTTCCTGAAAGTGAAAGTGAGATGCTGGCCTCTGGGAAGAAGCCCGAAGAAAGGCTTCTTTGGAACTACGAGCATCAGCTTCACCCTACGACTCGCCCAACTGAACGCTATTGTTGTATTTCCTCACAGTGCATGTTTCATTCTTTTATTTTAATGTCCACACCCCTCTGTTCCTTGTCATTGTCAATACCCCTAACCTCCTGAAAATGTGAAAGCCTCTTATGATAAGTTTATCTGGAGGTGTTGCTGTTTCAAAAGATGGGGTACGACATGAATTTTAGGGAGCCACGTTGTCCCCTACAATTGCAAAACCGAGGGAAAGTTCAGATAAGCATCAAAGTAGAAAGAATCACAGACTTGATTAATTGCATCTGGGTTTCTGAGGCCTGGGACTTGTACAAGGGGGATGAGCCTAATGACTATGGCGTAGGAAATGACATCACATGCTATTTTCTTTGAACTTGAAAGCTGGTTTTCCACAGCTGTAATTGTGGTTTACTATAGTGTCATTTCCAAGATCCCAACATTATTTTTTCTGAGTTTTTGTTGTTCACACTAACAGATCATCATTACTTCATAGTGCTTCGTGAGCTTGGCTGTGCCGGCTCACACACTGGGGAAGTGAAGCACTTGTTTATACAGAATTACGTGAGCACCTTACAGACAAATCAAGCAGACAGCACCAAATCTTGGCTTTTCCAAGGATGAGAGGATCTTTTCAGGCCAGCATATGGGCTTTCTTGTGTTTAGTACAGTCAAACCAAATTATTTATAATTCCAATATCACAGAAAGTCTCTGATAAAGAAATTAACTTCCCAGCTCCCTTTCACTGATAAAAAAATTAATGTTTCATTTAAAAGCTGTAAGTATAGAACTGAGGGGGACTTCCATATCAGTGTAGAAAAGGGATGTTTTTCTTTAGGGGTACTGTGAAGAATCACAGCAACCTCCATCTCTTGTCATGGGAGAAAGGACATGAACAAACAAAACAATGCTGCGTTTGAAATTTGGATCTGTCCTTTATTACTTACATAGCACTGGACAAGCTATGCAAGCAACTGATATGTGCTGCTTCACTATCTTATGCAATAATATTACAGTTTTTAAATGTGAGCTTCCATGTTTCCTATCTCAAAAAGATTTTAATCTCCCTTTCTAGTTATTCAGATAAATCTAAGAACTTTAGGGGCCTATTCATTCAAGTTGTTCCTTGCGATAAATGCCTTAGAGAGAAAAATGAAAAAATTAATTGGGGCACTGGAAGGCCCTATTCTCTACTACCATTACTGCTCTCAAACCATGGATATTTCCCTTTATTACTCCTCTTTAGTTTTCTTCCCCTTCCTCTGCTTCCTCTTCCTCATTCTCGCAGTCTCAGACATTCATATCACACACACACACACACACACACACACACACACACACTCCCCACTACCTAAAATGAACCACCCTCTGAATCTGGTATGAAGCCTGAATCACCACTCAGATTTTCCTTCCTTGAATAGTGAGTCCTGCTATTAATGACTTCTGGTGTCTTCTCTGCTAAGTGCCTCAGTTAGGGTCTCTGTAACCCACCAGAGATGTTCTAATAACATTAAACCTCAAAAGGGATCCATGAATTTAATATGAGAAAGCAATCAGATAAAGCCAGATTATGCAATATGGCATAAGACAAAAGGCCTTGACTCTTCAAACACATCAGTGCCACGAAAGACCAAAAACAAAACAAGGTGAAACAAGAGAACTCTTCTAAAATTAGAAGAGATTAAAGATATATAAGAAATAAATGCAATGTGATCCTCAGTTGGATCTTGGATTGGAAAAGAGAAAGCTATAATAACTCATCACTGGTGAAACCGGGAAACCATGAACATGGACTATCTGTTATTACATCATCATTTGACTTCATGGGTGTGACCATGGGATTGTGGGTATTGAGAAGACAACCCTTCATGGAAGATAAAGGGGAGAAAAAACAATTAAAAGAAAAAGAGAAAAAGCAAATGTGGCAAAATGTCACATATTGTTGACTCTAATTGAAGAACAGTTACATGTTAATTATATTAGTCTTACAACTTTTTTTGCAATTCTAAAGCTTTTAAAAAATAAACAGAAAACCTATAGAATAGGAGAACATATTTGCTGATACATCTGATAAGGGGCTAGTTTTCAAAATTTATAAAGACCTTAAAAACTCAACACCAAAAAAACCAAACAACCCAATTAACAAATGGGCAAATTACCTGAATAGACACTTCTCCAAAAAGGACACACGGATGGCCAATAAACATATAAAAAAGATGCTCAATGTTACTGATCATCAGAGAAATGCAAATTTAAAACACAATGAGGTATCATCTCACTGTCATCATATTATCTGTCATCTGTCAGAGTGGCTGTCATCAATAAATTAACAAACAACAAGTGCTGGCGAGGATGTGGAGAAAGGGGAACCCTTTTGCCCTATTGGCAGGAATGCAGACTGGGGCAGCCAGGGTGGAAAGCAGTATAGAGATGCCTCGAAAAATTAAAAATGGATCTGCCTTTTGACCCAAGCATCCCACTTCTGGGAATACATCTGAAGCAACCCAAGACACTAATTGGAATGAATATAAGCGCTCCTATATTCATTACAGCATTATTTATAATCACCAAGATTTGGAAGCAGCCCAAGTGTCCATCAGTAGATGAGTGGATAAAACAACTATGGGATATTTATGCAATAGAATACTACTCAGCCATAAAAAAGAAGAGAAATTTACCCTTTGTGACAATGTGGATGGACCTGGAGAACATTAAGCTAAATGACATAAACCAGTCAGAGAAAGATAAACACCACACAATTTTACTCACATGTGGAATCTAATGAACAAACTGAACAAGGCAAATGGGGACAGACTCACAGATGAAGAGCGGATGACAGCTGTGGTGGTGGGGTGGTTAATGGAGAGATTGAGCAAAAATAAAAGAGGACTCCTCAACATTGTGGCGATTGCTGAGGAGGAGGGGAGTAAAAGGGGACCAAATGGTAATGAAAAAATACAATAAAAATTAAATAGAAAAAGATGTATAGGAAAACAGATTCTATACAGCGAGGAGGAAAGGTCTCTAAATCTCAATAATTTTGCTACCGAGAGAGACAAGCACTCCTATTCTATCAAATTAATACTTCTTCCCATAGTAGGTTTGGACTTTTCTACAAAGAAGGTGTTTGATGAAGATGCTACCCTTTCCAAACACAAAAAAATTCCTCCCCCCATGGAACAAGAAAAATCCGCCTGCCTTGCTGTGCCACCTATAAGGGGACTGATGGAGACCATGCTTCCAGAGCAGGTCATCTCCACCCAGGAGACTTGGCGATCTCAGCCACCAGAAGCAGCAGCTACTAGCAAACCTTCTCTCAATTAAAAAAATAATAAATAAAGTTTACCATTCCACTGCACTGTGGTGAAATGGAGTTCTGTTTTGTGCCATAAAGCAAGGGAAAAAACCTATCTACCTCAAACAGTTATTGCAACAGCTCAGCGCCATCATACAAGGCAGCCTCCAGTACCGGGCTCACCAGAGGCATGAGTCATATCTTTGGCTCTCTTTTAAGAGTACAACAACAAAAACACCTCACTGAATATATCTAATAATCTGGTCTTTAATAAACAAACCCCCTTGCCAATCCTTGCTCCTTTAAATTATCATTTAAAATGGCAGAGAGATACATTTCCTTCCCATCCCCAATACTCCTTGGTAAGTGTGCTTCTTCTTCCAGAGAAGAATGTGCTTCCCTTGGAAAACTCAGTGGCTCTGAAAGGAATCGTTACTTCCTCCATAAAAACACCTACAAAATTAAATTTCTAAATTTTGATAAACAAAGAATGCTACACAGAGAACTTCAAAGACTGGTCCAGTCGCTTCTTGTTAGGTACTAAAGGTTGAGAGGCTTGGACAGTCTTTCTTACTTAATAGCAGGGCTGACACTGAGAAAGAGCCCAGACACAGGGCAGCAACAACGTGACCCTTCTCGCTTCTAAACGTGTGTACTGGTTTCAGTGCGTATTTCCCTGGCTCAGCCAGAGCGAGGACTCCCTAAGAAAAAGGTTGCCCGTGGCAGGCACAGAAAGCCACTAGCCTGTAATAAAAGGGTGTGCAAGAGCTCCCCTAAATTTCCCCCTTATGCCACGTCATGGACACCATATCAGTGGCTCTTCCTGTCCTCTGCACTTACATCTTTCCACAACAAATACTGAAGCCATGGCTCATGGGGCGGAACAGGCTTCAGCATCGCCTAGGAAACTGTGAGCTCCAGCAGAAGCTCTACTAGACAAAGCAGCTGAACTTTGTCTGTGACCGGTCAGGAACAACAGGGAATGTTCACAAACCATGAGGCTGCCCACCACTAGGGGCTGCATATCATCCTAAGAAAAGACAAATCAGCTTCAGCACAACTGGAGCTCCTGGGGGCGTTCACTTCCACTCTCACGGTGATCGAAATGCACAAGCTGATCGGCCAAAATCATATTATTATTATTCTGCTCAGCAGTAGAAGGGACAGTGGGGAACATCTCACTGACCAAAACACAGAAGAGGGAGAAATGTCTTCTCAAGGCATTCTACTCTGGAGGAGCTGGGTGGCTTGCAGAGAAGGCGCAGGGCAAAACGAAAATAAGCGAGGTTGCGGAGGTGACTGAGAGTATGGAAAAGGTAGAGACGTACCTATGCCCCCTCGACTTGAAGAGTAGGTGGATAAACTTCACACAGCTTGTACCACTCACATCCCCATAAACCAACAGATGGAACCTCGAATTGCCAAGTTCTCATGCATTTAACAGTGATGCTAATCAGGACACTGGATTTGCCAAATACCAATAAAGTGCACACAGTGAGGTGAGTATTTAGAATCCGACGCTACACCTTCTGCCTCCCTTCAGCGAGGAAGGCACTCCTTCCGCATTAGGTAAACTTCCGCAAGAGGCAGCAGGGACGTGGGTCCGGCCACGTAAACGGAAGGTAACTGGTGACCATGAGAAAGACAGTCGTCACCCTTGTCCACAGGGGATAGGTTCCAAAGCCCCCAAGGGATTCCTGAAACCCCAGATAGTACCAACCCTTACATATACTGTTTTTCCTATACATACATATGATAAAGTTTAATTTATAAGTTAGGCACTGTAAGAGATTAATAGTAGCTAATAATAAAACAGGATGATTGGAACAATATACTGTAATAAAAGCTATGTGAATGTGGTCTCTCTCTCTCTCGAAATATCTTATTGTGCTGTACTTACTTGCCCTTCTTTGGATGAGATAACAAAAAAGCGTAAATTGACCACTTCCAGCTTTTCACTGCAAGGTAGCACTTTACGGCTTCTCTTTGGGCCTCTGCAGACATTAGTAACTAAAATAAGGGTGACTCGAATGCAAGCACAGTGCACCCCAACCGTCCATTTGATAACTGAGCAGCTTCAGTTACTGAGTACTGAGCAACCAAGCAGAGAGCACCTACTGCGCAGATGCCGAGAAAAGGGGCGATTCACATTCTCGGCAGGACGCGGGACTCGCGAGATTTCATCCTGCTACTCAACACAGTGCGCAACTTAAAACTTACAAACTGTTTATTTCTGGGTTTTCCAGTTAATCTTTTGGACTGTGCTGACCGTGGGTAACTTAAACCATGAAAAGCAAAACTACAGATAAGGGAGGACTTCTGTATTTACCTTTCCCATACAAAAAAATATAGAGGTGACCCCTGCAGGTCCTTCACATCTATTATTTCACAGGGCTCATACTGAGTACTGCAGCGACTCTCATCCTAAAGGACAGTCAACAGAGTAGCTATTACACTAAAATATTAAGGCAACCTAGCAAACAAACTTCAAGAACTCTGCAGTCTATATCATTCTGGAACTTTTCGAAATCAGTCCTTGAACACTAGGCCCCAGAAGTCTTGAGCTGAAAAGTTCTGATTCCTGTCCACCAGCCACCTCAGTGCCTGGGCTTCTTTCTTGGACTGTTCGAAGCTGGGGATCCACATCTCTCGCAAGGAGCTCCAACGTGGAGCCATGGGTGAGAATGCAAACACCGCAGGCTCCGGGCAGCTCAGGTGGGTGACTTCCGCCTTCCATCTTTTGGGTGGTAAGCCCTGTATTGAGAGAAGAGGGAAGGAAGAATTGAAAGCACGTGCTGAGGAAGCCAGACCCTACGATCCTGCCTTGCAATAACAGAACCCAGCATGTACATTCCCTAAAGCACTTATTTCACTCCATGGAGTCTCCGTAGTTATATAATCAAATAGTTGAAGGAGTTAGAAAATATCTAACATTATTGAGAATATTCTGTGCACTAGACACTCTCCGAAGCAGTGACACAGACTGTCTCACATAATTCTCATGGCAAACAAATGAACTAGTCGCTACTACCCCATTTTACAGAGGTGAGACTAAGGCTCCAAAAACTTACATAACTTTATGCCTACGATTGAAGCCAGTTAGCCAGTTCTCTCCAGATTCTAAAGCTGCCCACCCCCCGTTATTTGTTTAGTGATTTATTTCCTTTTCCCTCACATCTCACTCCCACTACCATCCTCCCCAAACATTTTAATGTGTTTAATACAGTTCTTTGTATTTAAATGTTTCTTTTAATGTGGTTTCATTTTCTGGGCATTTATTTTTAATTTACTTGTATGTTATCATATGTCTCATTGTTTGCTACTTTCTCACCAAGTACTGTTTTTACACGTATTCATGTTGCCACATGTACATCTGATCCCTTGTTTTTAATGTATTTCCACTGCGCTCAACTGTCTCCTACACCAAGATGTTGGCACTAAACAACAACACTTGACATTTGCACAACACCGCCCAGCCTTCGAAATGCTTTTACAAAGACCTGTAGCACAGAGAGCTTGGTCCAAGCTCTTGGTTATTTCCATGGTCTCCTAGCTGGTCTTCCTGACTCCACCTTTGATCCAATGCAGGCTAAACTCAGCAGCTATTTGCATTACAAGATAAAGTCCTTACAATGGCCTACAAGACCCTTTCAGGATTTGGTCCTCTGATAACTTTCTAAGAAAGGGGAGAAGGAAGGGAGAAAGGAAAGAAATGAGAGGAAGCAAGAGAGGAAGACAGCCACACTCCAGCAGACTGAACACACACATCAAATTTCATTCCCTCCTGAGACACCATTAAAAGGAGAGTAAAAGAATTATTCTAAGAAAATACTAACCTGTAGGAACTAGGAGAATGGAAGAAGGCAGAAGAGTAACAAAATATCAGAGAATAGAAGGCAGGCGGAAAAATCGTAAATCACTTAACATATTTTAAAAATGAAACATAAGGCAGCAGTAGGATGAGCTGGAACTGGTCTGTTTTATACTGCAGAGCTCTAAAGGCTCCAGAGGCACTGGGCACTCCTGCCAGTGGGGCGGGGGGCAGTAATGTAAGAAGAGTTCGTAGGAAATCTGCTTACAAAGCAGTCGGGTACTCAGATTCCTTCACTTCCCCTGACCAGGTGTCTCCCTTTTCTTTATCTGACAAGACTACAGCCTTATTCCCCAGAGAAATAAAACATAAGATCTCTGACCTGGAGAACAGCAGGCAGAGTTGAGGGCAGCGGTGTGATGCTATAAACAGAAGGATTCAGTGAGCATCTGAGTATCATTGCTCAGAGGGTCTGAGCAATGCTGGTAGCCAGGCCTCACACAACCCAGGCAGGAAAAGTGAGCAGTCCTTCCCTGGGGAACGAGGCAGGTCCAGAAGGACATAACCCAGATATTCTATAGGGAAGCCACCTAGCCAACTCACCCTACAACAAAGCTCACAGCCACTGTGCCCTCCCTAGCACTCAGAACTGCCAATCAGAGGACACTAATATGGGTAGGTTGCCAAGATGACAAATCATCCAAGGAAAGTTACCAAAATGAAAAACAGAGATAAGGCACCAAGAAAATTTTAGAAAACTTCAAAAGAGAGAGAGAGACATAAAAGAAGATCAGTGAAAAAATGAATCAGTACCAGCAAAGGAAATATTAAGAAAACCACAAAAATTAAGCCTTAGAAATTAGATATATGATAGCAGAGTGAAAGAATTCATAGAAGGGTTGGAAGACAAAGTTGAGATACATTCCATCAATTAGAAGAAAAAGATAAAGAAATAGAAAAGGCATTTGCATATTGGACGACCTGGTTGGTTATTTAACATTAGAGGACCAGTCTCAGAGGACCAGTAGACAAATATTAAGAGTTCCAAAAAAGAGAAGGGAAAGAAAATAACTTTTAAAGTTATGAATTTTCCTCAAATTGAAGCACCTAAGCTTCACGGAGAAACTTAAGGCCCACTGAGAACTCAGGATGATCCAAGTAGTCTCTGGCCAAAGTATGGTGCATTTTTATGAAAGTTCAGAACAGAAGCAAGAAGGAAGAGATTCCACAGACTCCCTGAGAGGAAAAGTCCAATTCTTAGGATAGTTCTGGATTTCTTGACAGTAAGACTGGAAGAGAAAAATCAAGGGTGAGATTCAGTGAAGAAGGTTAACATTAGTAAACTTTAAGGAGAAAAAGAATATTTTCTCAACCTCAAAGTATCTCCCCACAAATATTTATTAATTGTTGTGGTAGTTTTAATACATGTTCCCAAATTATTTAATATTCCTCCTTCAAGGAGGTGAAGCTTAGTTCCCTCCTCCCCTCTTTGAGCGTGAGCTGGACTCAGTGACTCACTTAGTGGAAGGGAAATTAGGAACCTGACAGTGGCAAAACCTATCAGATACCACCTTAACCAAGAGATCGAAGTTAGTTAGCATCATCGGTAACTGCATCATGCATCTCCTGATACGATGGGAAGAGAAGAACCCTTTCTCCTCTGTGGTATTATTTCCCCGAATCCAAAACCCAAGCCTTAACATGAGAGAACATCAGACAAACCCTAGGTAGAGGCCAGTACTCTTCAAAAGTGTCAACATTATGAACAATAAGTAAAGAATGAGCAGATTGGAAGAGACCAAGGAGACGTGATGACTAAGTACAACCTGGTATCCTGGAATTGATGCTGGAGGATATCCGTGGGAAAGCTGGTGAAATACCACTGAAGTCTTAGTTCGGTCAATAGTAGTGCACCAATGTTAGTTTCTTAGTGTTGACAAATGTGCTGTGATTATGAAAATGTGTAATTAGGGGAAGCTGGGTGAAGGAAATACAGAAACTCCGTGCAATACGTGTAACACTTTGCCAATCTAAAATCATTTCAAAATTTAAAGTTTTTTAAAAGATAATAAAAAACGCCTTCAAAATTCCTTAGAAAAACTGATGCCCATTTTAGTAGTTTACACTCAGCTAACCTATTGCTTAAATGTGAGAGTAGAATGAAGGCATTTCAGATACCCCCGTTGTACCCCTCCTCAGGAAGCTGTATGGAGGTATGGTCAACCAAAACAAGAGAGAAAACCAAGAAAAAGAGATAAAAGCATGCAAGAAACAAAGGTGTCAAAACAGGAGGAAAAGACAAGAAAGGCAATTCCCAAAGGGTCGGGGGAGGGAGACCTCAGGCCGATGCCCTACACTGCATGCAGAAGGCGGCCAGTACACCTGCGAGCAGGTCAGAACACCGCACGAGACTGCTTCAGCAACTGGAGTGGATGACTGGTACATTTCAACATCTTCAAAGCAGATGTAAACAATCACCATGAATTAAATTAGTAATAAGTCCACAGAGAAGTAATCAAACAAGAAGACAATTATTAACTAGAGGGAAACAAAATGCTATACAGGCAAAGGAAACAAATGATAATATAAAATAAGGTGCATCTCTGAATAACACTCATAATTACATATACATTGAATATTAAAAAATAGTGCATGAACATGTTATTTAGAAACATTGAGTAAGTACCAAAATAATTAGCTAACTATGGATGTGAGTGCTTCCAGGGAGGGGAAAAAGCAGAAAGTGAAAGACTACACTTATGTTTTTTTTTATTATTTAACTATAGCTATATATAATGTTATATTAGTTCCAGGTGTACAGTATAGCAATTCAACATTCATTATGCCTTACAATGTAATCACACTAGTCTAGCAATCATCCTGTCCTTTGAAAAAGAGCAGAATTGGAAGATTGACACTACCTCATTTCAAGACTTACTATGAAGCTACAGTACTCAAATGCAGATGTATTGACCAATTCGGAAATGATCCATATATATACTGGACAATTGATATTTGAGGAAGAAGCCAAGGTAATTCAATCAGAAAAGAAGGATCTTTCCAACAAATGGTGTGGATATAATTGGGTATTCAAGTAAATAAAGCTCAACTCTTACATCATAAAACATTATAATAAAAATTAACTCCAAGTAGACTATAGAATTAAATGAAAAGTTAAAACTATAAAATCTCAGGAAGAAAACAGAAGCAAATCTTAGTGACCTGGAGTTAAACAAAGATTTGAAACAGATCATAAAAAAGCATACACTATAAAAGAAAACAATGACAAACTGGACTCATCAAAATAAAAACCTGACACTTCAAAAGACAGTGTTAATAAAAAAGATAATATTGAATGTAAACTGTAATGTTAAAATAAAATTAAAAAAAGAAAATCCATAGGCTGAAAGAAAACTTCTGTTAATTACAAAATTGACAAATAACTTGTATTCAAAATACATAAAGAATTCTTACAACTCAAGATTATGAGAACAACTCAGTTCTCAAAAAATGAGCAAAAGATTTAAAGAGACACTTCACCAAAGAAGATATTGATAGCAAATAAACCATTAAAAGATACTCAACATCATTAATTACCACAGAAATGTTCATTAAACCACCATGAGATACCACTATACACCCATCAGAACAGCAAAAACTTAAAAACTGGCCACACCCATTGTTATTGAATGCAACTATCAGACAATGCTGGTGGGAAAGTAAGATGGAACTACTTTGGAAAACGGTTCAGTAGTTTCTCAAAATGTTAAACATACATCTATCACAGGATCTATCCATTCCACTTCCAGGTACTTACAGGGAAAAAATGAAAGACTATATCCTTACAGAGACTTACACATAAATGTTCATAGCAGCTTTATTTGTAGTAGCCAAAAACTGGACATAACCCAGACATCCATCAACAGGTGAATGGCTAAGCAAATTTGGGGGTTTCCAAACTTCGGAATAAAGAGAAATGGATTACAAAAGTGTGTGTCAGCATTGGGAATGAATGTCAACATCGCCATGCAGAGTGAGAGAAGCCAGATACGAAAGAGCACACGTTACATGATTCCGTTCATGTAAACTTCTAGAAAACTGCCTAAGCTTTTGTCAAAAGTGACCAAAAGCAGGTGGGTGCCTGAGGAAAGGGGTGGAGAGAGCCGTGGGGAAACTTTTGAAAGATGACAGAAATGTGTCTTCATCGTTGCAACTGTGGTGATGTCACAGGTATATGCATATGTCATAGCTGATAAAAACTGCATTTAAATAAATGCAGTTGGTTGCACATCAATAGCACCGCAATAAAGCTATTTTTTAAAGTTTACCCTAATTCCATATACTTACATTTCTCTTGATTGCACGCTGTCTCCTATCTTACCTTCTGAGAAGACAGGATCAATGAAAGTTCCTTATCTAACTAAAATTGACTCATGGAAGACTTTCTCCTGCATAAATAAAGCAAACAACACCAAGAATAAGCCTGTCACTGCCTTCTGGTCACCACACCCTGTGTTCCCCTCCCCTTGAACGTAGGTGTCACTTGTTACTTGCTTCTAACCAACAGAATATGGCACAGGTGAGAGGGTGTCTGTAATTACAGGTATGTCATCACATATTTAAGATTGTAGCACTGGTCTCGCTGGAATCTCGGTCCCTGGCTGGCTTTGTTATAAGCAGCCATGCTGGGCCAGCCCACAAGACAACAAACTGTGGGTGGCCCCTCTAAGCTGAGGACAGCCTCGGGCCTACAACTTGCTGGAAACTGAAGCCTCCTCCAATCATACAACGTCCAGAAACTGAATCTGCCAACAGGCGTGTGTGTTCAGAAGCAGATCTGTCTCCAGCTGAGCCCCCAGGTGGAAACCAAGCCTGTCTGGCCTTTTGCAGCCTTCCAGGGCACCCAGCGAAGCCACGACCAGCACCCTGACCCACAGAAACTCTGATACAAGCAGTACTTGTCATTTCAAGCCACCACGTCTGTGCAACTATTGTTTACACAGCACGGGTGACATCCTGGGTTTGTATGTGTGTAAGGGGTAGGGTAGGGGAGTGGAAAATAGACAAAGGCGAAATGCATCTAATATTCTTCTAAGGTTCTCTACATCCAAGTAGAAAGATTTAAACTATTATCAACTGGAAGAGAAAAAAGAATCACAAAGGAAATCAAATGATTTCTTTCAGCTTTTCTTTGGCTGAGAGAGAAAAAAGTAAAGAAATATATACTTAAATAGCTTCCTTTAAGGCATGTCTTATAAAAGTTGTAACAAGTCTTGTAAAACAAATGCGAATGAAAGCAACTGGCCTAATACCCTTTCATTTACTTTCATGGTTGAGTTCCGTCTTCTTTGTCAATGATGAGCACATTAGCATTAGAGAGCTGTGCACGAGTTCATTGGGATGCGAGCAAAGCCTTGTAATCGACTTCCCTGACCATCACGCAGGGAAGAGTGTGGAGGAGGGTCTATGCTGAGTGTTTCTTCAAAGACTCGGGAGAGAAGGACGTTCAATCACACCCGCCTCAGGCGCTCTGGAACTCAGCTGTTTCTGTTCGAAACACAAGAATGTATATACTCTGTATCTCTTAAAAGGCTATTTACCACTGTTGTTAAAAAAGCTATTTACCCAGCGGCCAGGATTTGTGTGGTTCTTTCGGTTTCCTGTGAATATAATTTCCAAACCTGGGCAGGACTGGAACTATACAGCAGGCAAGTCATCACCCTCAGAAGTTGTTGCTGCCTTGACATATTTTGAAAATAAATAATTCGTACAGCACGGGCAATTATATGGTCTACTTCCTCATGTGTTTTTGCAGTAGTACGTGTATTTTGGTTTTTGCTGTTATGTGGCCCCATAAATAAGGCCATAAAGGAAATCATTGGAAATCAGGATGCATTTGCTGAAAAGAATGATGTAATATGAAGCGTTCCAGTTGCTGAACAAGCCACTCGGCTTAAAATAAATGATTTTACAAGTATAAATTTGTTTTAGAAAATCAGATAAAATAATTTAAATTTTATAATAATTAATATTAGGAAAATAATGTTTCCTAATTTTACATTTTCCTAAGCATATACATATTTAGTATATAAAAGTCTTATATAGTATATACTACAATACGTAAAAATAATTCCACACACTGTTTTGATTTATGTTTGATCTGAAATTAATATGCCAGTCAAAATAAACATTTAAATCTTTAACAAAATGGTTTGCCTTTGGAAAATTTATATAAAACATTATGCGTATACAGTAGTCAGACAAGGGACTAACTAGTGGGTGAGAGCCAAGTGCTTTGCGGGAGCTGCCCATTTTCAGAAAGAGTTTTGACTTCCAGTCAAGATGGAGGCACAGGTAAACATGGCTCACCTCCTCACACAACCACATCAAAATTACAACTAAACTACAGAACCACCATCACTCAGAACCGTCAGAAATCGAGTTGAATGGAAGTCTGACAACTATGGAATTAAAGAAACCACATCCAGGCACACTGGTAGGAGGGGCGGAGAAGTGCAGACCTAGAGACATGGAGATGTGGAGATAAGGAGATGGGGAGATGCAGAATGGGCTGGTCCCACATCCACATATGATGAATGAAAATCAAGAGGGATATCCGGAGCAAGGGATCTCAGCCCCAAACCAGGCCCCCAGGCCAGGATTACAGTTCCAGGAAGGCAAGTCCCCATAACTTCTAGCTGTAAAAACCAGCAGGGATTGAGTTGGTGGAAGAATTACTTGATTTCCAAGCAATTCCTCTTAAAGGGCCCACACACAGATTTATTCAGACTCACTCCCTTGGAGTATCAGCTCAGGGTTGCAACTTGAAAGGCACTAGTGGCATATGGGGAGGAACTAAAGTGTCTATATCAGGGCAAGAACTGGGGGACAGCATTCTCCCAGGCAGAACTATAGGCAGAGGCCACTGTCCCTTTTCTGAACCCTCCCCCCACCCAGACCCACAGAGCTGGCAGGTGGGTGCTATATCTGAGACTCCATCAACTTGTCTCACACTCTTTGCCTGGTCCTGGTGATTCCCTGAGGCTCTGCCCCACCTAATACAAGCCTACCCAAGACAGTGGCTTTTCCATATGAATGATTTACTTTAGCTCATGCTTCAGACCTTCCTAAATCCTCTCAAACAAGGAGCAACTAGCCTCAGCAAGTCCCCATCCCCCTGTACCTCTTACTAAGTGGCTGTAGGACCAGCACTAGCAGCAGCTGGCGTTGGTTCACAGCCTAGCCTTACTTGGGTGCCTCCAAACTCAGCACAAGTAGCAGCCATCTGCAGATCAATTTATAGCTTATGCCAAGTGGCCCCAGACAGAACACGGGCAGTAGATGACATTGGCCTGTACCACATGGGAAACACCAGAAGGCTCTAGAACCCTGCTGAAGTAAGTTCTGTTCTGTGAAGTGGGCCCCTACAGAGTTTACCCTCCATGGAGGGCGGAGGTTGGTGGTCAGAGCCAGTCCTTGTAGTGACTTGCCTGAGTAAATCTCTCTCATTGACCTACCAACAGCAATCAAGGCTCACCTACAAGAGAAAGGTATACTCAGCCCACACAGAGGATGCATCTTGAGTACCCAGCTTGACTGATAGGGGAGGCTGTGCCACTGGACCCTACAGGACACCTAGTACATTAGGCCATGATACCAATATAGGGAGTCATAGCAGCTCTACCTAATACACAAGAACAAACACCAGGGGGGCTGCCAAAATGAGGAGACAAAGAAACATGGTCCAAATGAAAGAACAGGTCAAAAAATCCAGAAAACTAAACAAAATAGAGATACGCAATCTATCAGATGCAGAGTTCAAAACGCTAATTATAAGGATGCTCAAGGAACTTAGTGAGGACCTCAACAGCATAAAATATACCCAGTCAGAAATGAAAGATACGCTAGTTGAAATAATAATTTACAGAGAATCGACAGGAGAGTGGATGAAGCCACAAATCAAATCAATGATCTGTAACACAAAGAAGAAAAAAACAACCAATCAGAACAACAAGAAAAAAGAATCCAAAAGAAAATGAAGACATTGTAAGCAATCTCTTAGACAACTTCAAGCATTTCAACATTAGCATCATAGAGGTGCCAGAAGAAAAAGAGAAAGAGCAAGAAATTGGGAATCTATTTGAAAAAATAATGAGAGAAAACCTCCCTAATTTGGTGAAAGAAATAGACATGCACGTCCAGGAAGCATAGAGAATCCCAAGCAAGATGGATGCAAAGAGACCCACACCAAGACACATAATAATTAAAATGCCAAAGGTTAAAGATAAGGAGAGAATCTTAAAAGCAGCAAGAGAAAAGCAGTTAGTTACCTATACGGGAGTTTCCATGAGACTGTCAGCTGATTTCTCAAAAGAAACTTTGCAGGCTAGAAGGTATTGACAAGAACTATTCAAAAGATGAAAAGCAGGGACCTACAGGCAAGATTGCTCTATCCAGCAAAGGTATCATTTAGAACTGAAGAGCAGATAAAGAGCTTCCCAGACAAGAGAAAAATAAAGGAGTTCATCATCAGCAAACCATTATTATGTGAAATGTTAAAGGGACTTATTTAAGCAAAAAAAGATCAAAACGATGAAAAATAAAATGGCAAAAAATACAGACCTATCAACAACTGAATCTAAAAAACAAACTAAGCAAACAAGAAAACAGAGACAGAATCATGGATACAGAGAGTGTTTTGATGGTTACCAGATGGGAGTGGGGTTTGGGGGAATGGGCAAAGAGGTGAGAGGATTAAGAAGTACAAATGGTTAGTTACAGAAAAGCCATAGGGATGAAAAGTACAGTATAGGACATGGAGTAGCCAAAGAACTTACATACATGACTCATGGACATGAACAAAGGTGTGGGGACTGCCTGAGAAAGAGGAGAGTGCTGGGTGGAGGGGAGCAAAGGAGGGAAAATTGGGACAACTGTAATAGCATAATCAATAAAAAATAATAATAAATTTCAATGAAAATCAAAACTAATCGTTCTTTTTCTTTCAATAAATGACTTCATAAAAATTTAGTTATATATAAAGTAGAACCATTTCTGGTACAAGTGAATGAAGTAAGTAAATAAACAAATGTTAAAAGCATCTAGAACTTTGAAGACATTACTAAGAATTGTATAATAATTTAAGAAAAAAGAAGTTTTTCAAGGATTTTCCCCCTCATTACTTGAATATTCTCTATACATTAAAGAGCATGCTGAGAAAGAGCAAGAATCAAAGAAAGAGAGCAGTTAACTGATTGTGTACGTGAGATGAGGCACTAGTGTGAGGGCTTTGGTGGAAACCACAGCGTTGATACAAAAGTTAATGGTTAAAGGATGAGATTCAAAACTGCATTTTTTAAAAAAAATTTTGGCCTTCTTCCCTTTCCTGCAGCTTCCTGACTCACTCACCACCCAGCACCTGCACTGTCCTCCGAAAGAGAAAATAAAAGAGTTTAAGGCCTTCAGGAAGGACAGTGAACTTCATGGCAACCTCAAAGGATGTGGAAAGGCAGACCCCATCAAGATGGCCGCCCTAGCACCTTGATTCACTTACCTTTTCCTGACGCCTAATATTGTCCCACACCTTGTTGCACACCATACACTCAAATGCATCGATGTAGTTGTCTTGATTGACGTCTTGCACTCCCCATGTCCGTTCCCTGAGAGCTGTGACAAGTCGCTGGTTAGAGATCTCACCCTTCAGCTTCCATTCCGTGTAGACCTCGTACAGTCGGTCATCACGGTCCAGTCGTCTGATGTAACCCGCCAGTTCTCTGGGGTGGGAGAATTCCGATACGAGAATAGCACTTCTGTTACTAGGAAGCCAGTCCGTGATGCTGGGGGATCCATAGTACACAGGGACTACCCCCAGTTTCAGGGGTCTCCAGAACTTCTCCGTGATGTAGTCATCACACACTGCATTCTCAAAAGCAAGGATGAACTTGTACTGTGCAATGATCCTATAAAAGCCATCGGCCTCCATGGAGGCTGGGTTTTTCAGCTGCTGAGGGAGATCTTTGTTATGTAAACACTCCCCATAGGAGTCGACCTCAATGTAAGTCATCAGCTCCCGAACATAGCTGTCCCTGTCTGATGGAGGGTCACAGTCTGACTGTACATACACCAGCGGAGCGAGTCTCTTTCGAAGGTTGTTTTTGGACTGCAAAGGGACCAGGTATCGGTGTGACTTCAGGACTTCTATGCCCTCCAAGTATTGGGTAGTTAGGGGCAAGTGGGAATGCCGGCTGAATGTGGCAGTGTAGTTGAACAAAGTGATGACGGGCTGATGAAAGAGCTTATAATTGTTTTTCGGAGATTCTTCATGAAAAAGGGCCCAGTCATGATGGGCTTTCCGAGGCAGGGGTAAGCTGTCTATGTTAAAGTCAGTACCTAGAAGAAGAAAAGAAACTATTAGTGCATCCAAAAGAATTGTGGTGTTTAAGTTTGAGTCCATCTGGTCAGATCAGAACTCAGAGCAGCTTGAGACTATAAATAAAAAGCATGGTTCAGTGTCTGCAAAGGGCCCCACAGGTGGTCATGAAGATTTCACCCCAGAAACTGCTCCGGGGAGATTCGCTAAGGACAGGTTCTGCGTTCTCATGTAACGAAGAGGGAAATGGGAGTGGTGTCTAGCCAGGATCTAAAGGGAGAATTTACCCCACAGCCTCCTACAATTGGCTTTTCCTCCTGCGGGTGTTGTCTGAGAGAGGACACAAGAAATAGACCGTTCTTTAAAAAGAAAAGAGAAAGAAAGCCAAAAAGGGAAAAGCAGTCATCTTGGCAGATTGATTAACTGAGAAAAGGTGAAATCATGCAAAAGTAGCCAGAACAAATATACAGGATAGATTTTTTAATCCAGATGATCGATTTCAACAAAGTGCAGTTCATCAATCTTAGTCGAAGTGGTAGACAAGAAGCTTTTAAAGACAAAGAGCTGATAATAGCACTACGTTACAGACCACTGCAGGATGGACATGAATTAACAAGCATATCAAGAAATAAAGAAGGCATAAAAGGATTATAATTATGAGTGACTCTAGCTTCCAAGGGATTAATTGGGAAGCCCCTGAAACGTGATAACGTGCAGACAGAAGTGACGGATGTGGTAAGCAATTGTGTCCTCACTGCATGGGTGGAGACCCAATCAGCAAGAATTTATTTCCATAACTGAGAAAGAAGGATTAAGATAATATCATAATATATAAGACAGAATTTCTAAAGTGTCCCTGACATGGATGATTGTGTGGCCCCTGCTTTATGTTTTTGAAATGTAAGGAAAGGGTAAAAAAAATCCATCTTCCAGGGCCCACTAGGAAGAAAAGCACCAAATAAATGCTTCCAGTGAAATACAACATATTATCCTAGAATTCATAAAAATTATTTGATACCAGTGCACACTCTCAAATAAACGTATACTCTTTGGTGCCAACAGTACATCAGTGAGAAATCAATTAATCAGGACAGGACTGAAACAATTAAAGGTCAAATAATATTGTGTTAGAAGACATATGAGTGTATACTGAGCGCAAAGAAATTGCTGAAGAAAGTACTGCTGTCTTGATAACAGGCTTTTTTTCTCTCAATCATTAAGAATAAAAGATGAATATCTAAAAATGGTTTTTGTTTACTTGGCATTTGCTATATTTGACCTTTAGCATCCAAAAGAGTCCTCATCCTCACCACTGGGATTTAATGACATGTGAGGTTGGATGGTCAGCAAAGGTTAAGAGAGAAACATGAGGACATGAAAGAGAAGAGAATTGTACGCAATTTGTTACATTGAAGTGGTTACTGCTCAAAAAGGTTCTGGCCTGGTCCTGGCCAGTATGGCTTAGTTGGTTGGAGCAACATCTCTTAAACCAACAAGTCATGGGTTCAATTCCTGGCCCAGGAACAGGCCTGGGTTGCGTGTTTGGTCCCCAGTCACAGCGCATGCAAGATGCAACCGATGTTTCTCTCTCACACTGATGTTTCCCTCTCTGTCTCCCTCCATCCCCTCTCTCTGAAATCAATGAGCAGGTCCTCAGGTGAGGACAAAAAAATTTTTTTAAGTTTCTAGGTTGCTCAAATAGCCAGTGATGAGAACTTGGACCCATAAAACCTGAGTTAGAACATAACATTTCCACCGATGGCACAAGTCAGAGTCAAGGCCGTCTGCCTAGGGGAGCAAAACTACAACCCAATCCCCCAACTCAGAGGTAAGGCTCTAACTGTAAGGTTAGAGACCAGAGGGGATTGAAATGAGGCTGGGTCTGGAAACACCTGGGCAATCTGATACAGACGTCCTGAGTGACTGACTCAAACCCCAATGGCCGTCTGTTACTAACAGTTACGTGGCACCCAGGTGTGCCACGGGAAAGATCCAAAGTGCAGAGCTGGGAAACAGACAAAAAGCCTGCCTCCGATGCTTCAGGTAAGGGAGGGGGCCTGAATTTCGTCTCTGCTTGCCTAGGTCGGTAAAGTACAGGAGAAACTACAAGCGGCTCTGTCTAGACCCACTCGGTTTGTGCTGGTAGTAGGAATCTAACCTGAAACAGCCGCCAGTTATAATGAGCCTCATTCATTATAACTAGGAGATGAAGGCTTACAAGCTCATTATACCTTTAACCACGCTGCTAATGAAACCTTGACGTTGGAAGGATGGAAGAAGAACGTTGAGTCCCTCCCATTTGTAATCTGTGATAGCAAAAAAGCCTGCTGAATCTAAACAAGAAACACTGATTTATATTCACGTACTAAAAAGCAACACAGCTTTTCTATGAGCATGCGGTTCTCGTACATCCATCAGAATTTTGTTTAATTTGTAGGAGCGGGGCTTTATGTCTTTGATAGCAGGGGAATGCCTCTTTAATAGAGAGGAAAGTTAACAGGAACTGACTTTCCAGAAACATGTCCCATTATTTGCAGTCTTTAAAAAAACTTCCCAGTTACACAACACATACACACATATACACTCATTAAAATAGGCTTTCTATAGTCTTACAAACTGAAATCCTCTGGGGAAGGATTTTTTAAGTCATTTTGACTGGTGAATTCCTCCCCTTAAACCTAGAGTTTCAGGTGGCAAGTAGCTCAGGAAACAATACTTAGCTCTCTCTGACTCCAGGAAAATGCCCACTACAATAAGAATCGGAACTCAAGTCTTTAAAGAAATGAAAATCAACTAACTTATGATAAGTCCAAAAAAATGTGACTAATTTGCATCCAACTGGTTTACCAGTCACCTTCACTGGCTCTTACCTTTAACAAATTCAGATTCAGACTTTCTTTTCTCTGGGTTATTTGTGTTTATCGACTACTGACAAATTTATTTCTTCCTTTAAATAACAGCTGACAAATAGACCGTAAGCACTAAAGTGCATTGTAAAGGAAAGTGCCACGGCATACAACTGGAATAAAATTCACGCTGGCAAATGATGCTGGACTGCTGAGTGCGGAGACTGAACTTGACACAGCAGGTGAGCGGAAGGGCACCGATGCCCAATGATGTGTGTTCCTGCGCTCCTTCTCTTCCACGGGATTATATACTCTTCTTCTGTGATTTCAAGACAGGCCCGTAAAAACAGAGGGCAACACATGCTATCAACCCCACTGGGCCAATGAAGTTGGAGTCATTTACCTGGAGCTCAGAACCCCTGGTGGGGACCAGGACTTTCAGACGGACTAGTGGTAAAGGACCTGCTACCATGCTGAGTCTGTTGAATAACTTACCCCTTGGCACTCCCAAGAACACCCACAAAAACAACACCCAGCTTAAACCCGGTCCCTGGGGAAGTCAGCATGCCTTAACCGGGGGAAAAGTGCTCCCACCAAATGGCCTTCAAAGGTAATTTCTGTTTTTAAAAAGAATCTCTACAATAAAACCGTGTCCCATAAAATGTGGTACCACCAAGCAATCCCAATGAGAGGGAACTAACATTTTTGAGAGAAGAAAAAAAAACAGTTTAAGGAGAGCGGCTGCCTCCTTGGTTATCAACTAGCATTGCCATAGTTCATTACTATTTTTAAAGCCATTTCACATGAATTTTCTCAGCTTTTCCTCATAGCCACATCAGATCATTTATTTTCTCTAAAGTTCTGAGGGTTAACTAAACATGTGAAAGAATGATGTCGGTAACTCGGAAAGGCTCCTGTCCCCTCAGGCTAAACTCTAGCCAAGGGCACTAGAGGTCCCTGCCACACACAGGCCCAGGAGGGGCTGTCTCTGACCAGCGCAAAGGGACTACTCCGGCAGGTCACCTCACTCAGAGCACTCCTACCAACCTCCAGACCCACGCTCCTCCCTCTCCGCCCTCTTCATGAGTCCTTTTATCTCCCCCCTAATCAATTCTATGTCCCATAGGCCTCTCTCAATTATACATGGTATAGCCCTCTATCCATTATGCATGTTCAATTAGGCATCTGTCTGTCCTAGCCCTGGGCCTGGAAATTTCTCAAGCCCCCTGACTGAGCCTGTGCTATAGGGCAGTCAATAACTCTGCAGCCTGCTGCCACACAAGGCCGGAAGAAAGAGGACAAATAGAGCCCCACGTACCCTGAGCCTAAACATTTAAAAGCTATAAATCAATTTAACAAGCTATAAATCAATTTAACAAGCTGTTAAATGTTTTATCTTTCCACCTTAACATATATACATCATGATTTTATTTAAAAGTGCACATGGCTCACACCAAATAGGGATAACATAGATTCAAGACTAACACTGTTTTGTGCCATAATTCATAATTTTGGGGGGGGACCTAGTATGGGGAGAAAGGGGGAGAAGGAAGAGGATTCTCCTTCACTTGCCCACTGACCCTCACTTAATCTCTCAAACCTCCCTTTCCACTCACTCAGGACGGCTGCAGGTGAAACACCCATTTTCTTCTCCTCTGGGGATGAGGGTGGATGTTGAGCTCAGTTCTATACTGAAGCTTCTGTCCTCTGTTGCAGTAGCTCAAACAAAATCCAGCTGTTTTTAACAAGTTTCCAGTGCAATACTTTTCATTTACTGTCTGCACCTTTGCGGTCACCCCTGGACAACCTTTAAACCCAGCTGCCCTTAGAAAGATAAACCAGGGATTCACTGGTTCTCTGGAGTGGCCTCCAAACTGGCCTTGGGGCAGGGAATTCTGGGGTTCTGGTACTTGGAGGTAGAGGGCATAGGCCCTGTGGCCACGAGTGGCCATGTGACCATGGCCCATAAACTCCTTCCAGCTGAAGGAAGGCCAAAAGAGACAGACCCTCTTGGCCAAGTCTAAGGGCTCCATTGTTCTAATTCAAGTCGCCACTCATCCTCCCCAAGCATGGTTGGTAACCAGAAGTCATGCTCTCCACTAAACAAGGGCCTGATGTACCTTTTGTGATGCCTTAAACAAAGCACACAAATTCAGCTGTTTTTTTGTGTGTTATGTTCTGTATTAGATAAGGCTAAGACCCTGTAAACAGCATTTCTCAGGATCCCTTGCCAACTGGCCTACCATTAGGCCCCACCGATGGGAGCACTACAGGGAAACTGGAAGGTTGGAGGGGAGAAGGAATATCTTCCTAAAGCCTTCTCATGTAGCAGAGAGAGTCGCAGCTCTGGAGGCTGTGATCATGTAGTGGAGACACAGGTCATTTGGACAGTGCTGACAGCCACTGCGGCAGTGGCAGTGATCAGGAATGCTGGCTCATGGGTTCCTGCTCACCTCCAACAGGGGTACCTTAGAGACATCCTGCACTTGGAGACATCCTGCACTTCGAGTAAAGTGATTTCCCTGAGATGTTTCCTGTTATTCATTTTGCATAACCTTCCACCTCCCCCTTCTGCTCCAACTAGCCCTTCAACCCCTTTGTCATCAATTCCCATGATAAATTTCCACTATTTGAAATACCTAAAATAATTTGTTTTCCTATGAGACTGATGAATACAGAAGCCCATTTCAAAACTTTGGGACTGCCATCTGTTTGCAACTTATTATTCCAAGTTGTGTTGCAACTTTTCTCTTGCTCTTTTGCTCCTCGATTTTTCTAAAAATACTGTTTCATCACAATGAAGTGCTGTTTCATCCCCCTTGTTACCACCATCCCAGGTTCCTATCTTCCCCTCAGAGAATCACCTTTCTGTTTATCTCTCCTAGTCCATCTGGTGAAAATGTGGAAGCAGAAATAATGCAAGTGTCTCCTTTAAGAAGGGAAAATATAAGACTGGAAAGTGAGACTCCCTTTAAGAAAGGAACCATCAAATTATTTGAAACCAATAGCACATTCCTCATTCAGGTACTATGTTATAAACTCCTTCTTTGAGCTGCTAATTAAAATATACGGAATAGTGATGACCCAGGCTGCTTCAAAGAATGATGAGGTAGAGGGGAAGGTCTTCAGAAAAACTGTATCTGACCTCATTTGAAGTTTTACCACAAATTACAAATCCTCTCCACTGTGTTTCTTGACATTTAATGTAGAAAGATAAAGACTTTCTCGTTGCTAAAAGATTCACTACAGAGCCTTTTACCCATTGGAAATGAAAACCTCTAATACAAAAAGATGTTAAATCTTATGAAGCAATGGGCAAAACACCATTGTAGGGGACAGCAATAGTTCGTAAATCACATCTCTTGTTAATCACCTTAGCTGGAGCTAAACTCATAGTGACCTCACTGCGTTTGTTTTAATTTCCTGTCTTGGATTAAATCATTTGTTTCATAAAGCTCAAAGAACTTTCAGTGTTCGAGATAACTATTAAAACTGCTACCTCCCTGCTATAAGCATAACAGCACATTCAAGTTCCCTGACAGCGTCTAAATCCAAACCCAAAGGAAATTCAATTGCTTCGCTGGTATTAATTAGAAAAAGCGAGGATTAGGTGTTGTGAAGACCAAGAAGAAAGGAGCAGCAGCAACAGTTTGCAATGCAGCCTAAAGCACTCCCCTCCCCCAAAGGCCCAGGAGCTGATGCCACCAAGGGCCTTGGGCCTTCGCCAAGCCACACTTCAGAGCCCTAGAACACTGAACTCTGGCATAAAACTTTCATGGCCAAGCTCTATAACCCTGGGTTAGGGTTTGTGATCTCTCTCAAGGCACGTGAAGAATTTATTCTTCGTTTTCAAAGGCTGCCTTAGGATGTTTCCCATCTCGAGTTCTGATTCTCTCCATTGCAGCTAACACACCAGGACACAGGAGACACGGCCACGAACACTGAGAAGCACAGCTACTGCTACAAAGCAAGTCTTTAATAGACCTGCTACTGGGAAGCATTAAGCTGGGAACTCTGGGACTTTAAACATGAACAAAATAGCCCCAGGGATCTAATGATTGCGAATGTCAATGTTAAACCATCAGCTGAAGTTCAAAGTGGAATAACACAAATACAATTAGCCATGGCAGGAGAAAAGAAGGAATCATTATTTCTGACTGGTCAAAGAGTATGGGGCTGAATTTCTGATGAGTACATAGAAAAACCAAGCAATTAAAGAAAATAAATATGACCCAATTATTAACTCTAGGCAAACAAAAAAAGTAATCAGTGTACTATCTGTTTCATCTGTGAATGTCATTTGCATAATTATAATAATGTACAGTAAATATTGATCTATCAAATATGGTGATACAAGTGCAAGGTGGAAGTACAGGAGGGTGAGTGTGTGTTCACAAGGATAGGGTAAGAAAGTAAACACTCATCTTCCAAGATTGAGTCGACAGATAACACCTAATAGTGAAAAATCATGAAATATTACCATGTTACTTAGAGATCTGTTGATACCAACCAAAGAGATCAATAAAAGGCCTGCAAGTGCTAACCTCGGGGGGTAACTCTGCTATTTAAACTTAGAATGTGTATAGTTCTGATAAAAATAAAGTGAGCAAAAGGTCATATGGGAAAAGTGTCCCCATGCACCAGAAACCCAGGTCCCTCCCTTCTGACAACAGTCTTTTGTATGTTCTGCATGTTTTTAAAAAATGGAAGGAAGAAGGGAAGAAAGGAAGAAAGAAATCATATTTAATTAAATCTAGAAAAAATAAACTATAAGATGCCCATTATTTTTCATGTCACTAAGAAAAGTATTTCCAACTGAAATATGATATGATGCTTTCGTATACTTAGAATTTTTACTTATACTGATTGAAAGAAGTTTTTGAGACTTGCTTATAGATTTTTATTATTTATCACTCCCATGAATGCTTAGAGAAATATGTTACATTGCTAAAGTTTCTAAAATGTCTTCACAGTCAGAGTCCAGTGTTCTGAATCACTTTTAAATCTTCAATGTCAGTGGTTTTAATACAATATTTTGTTCTGTGCCCTTAAGACTGTGTAGCAACACGGCATTGCTTAGAAGACTGCTCCGCTCTGCCTCTGAGACTTCCCTCCAAACCTCTCACACCCATCTTCAAGCTTTGATGCTCATACTCTCCTGGCATTACCAGGTGTCAAAGAGAGCTTTCAGACACCAACTTGACTCATATTCTTTCCTCAGATGGTCCTTAAATGGTTTGCTGATGGCAACATCAAAGGGCTGCCACTGCCCCATTGTGCCAGATGGAAGGACTGCCCAGCCCGGCCCCTGCAGCGACCTCACTGCTGCCTCCGGCTGGCAGTGACTGAGGGAAGCTCTCAACTGCACCCCACATGCCGACTTCAGAGCTGTTAACATTTGAAAAAGAAAAATGCTTTTCAGAATTAAGGAAATTTTTTCACATCAGTGAAAATACAGGACACATGCTGTTGTGAGCCTGGCATGCTCTGTGAAGGGGCAGGTCCACGGAAAGAGATGCCCACATCAGCACACACAGACCAACCCTCTTCTCTCTACTGATCATGTAACTCCATCAAGTGCACGCAGTCACTTCAACATCCTCCCAGTTTTTCCACTTTGTGGGACAAATCTAGACTCTGACAAGGGGCTCAAGAAAGAGCGTTGTGTCCGAAGGCACTCGATACAGCTGGCACCTTCAGTACCAAGTGAAACTTCAGTGCACACTACTCAGGTGCCTGTCTTAGACTCTCGGCTGGAGGCATGTTTTATAGACGTTAATCCTGAATACAGCAGTCAGGCTCCAAGTTAATTATATCCTCTGAATGATCAATACCAAATGAGTGCTATTTGCAAAGCGAGTCTACCCACCAGGTGGATACAGAACTGCCAAATCATTCATTATATTCCACTTAGCCTCTGGGCCACATTTGGCTTTAGTTGGGAGCTATGACCTGGAAAAATAAAAACTTGTTCCCAAAAATCTCCAGTGTTCTGGTCCATGGAATCATCTTAGCATCTCTCTCCCCAAGAGAGAAACAATGAAGAACAGAGCACTGTCCCCCAAAGCTAACCATGTCTAGGATACTCCCAGCTTGATTTCCTAATGCATATGTGTCTCATCACAGTAATAACAAAACAACACATTTGGTCAAGGGTGTGGGTCCACATGAACAACCCTTAGTAATGCCATGTATAAATTGTATGTTACAGGCCCAGGTGTGACATTATTAAAAAATAAGGTGCATCCACCTCTCCCTTGGCAGTCAAGAAGAGTGAGACAGCAAACGCATGAAGCAAAGGACATAAACAATTTCCTATCCATTTTTACTTCATTTAATGTTTATCAGATGTCTAGTATGATGCATGCTCAATACAAAAACTACTATTGCACTAAAAAACATAAAAGAGGGAGAAGAAGCCAGAGGACAGAAGGAAGAAGAGGCGAAACATCATCTATGGTCCCAAAGAAGCGGTGTTAACATCGGGTGTGTGTCAGTGCATCTGTGTGGGAGAGTGTATGTGTGTAAGGATCAAACAGGAACATGGGACAACTCTTCAGCACAGTCACTGCTGCTGTCTTTACAAAAAGAATTTATAGTGATATTAGTTTATGCTATATTGTTCATACTCAAAGACAGATGATATTTGTCCCAAAACACCTCATCAAGTAGAGACAATGGGTCAAAGAAAGAACAGAATGAGCCCCAAGACTGGAAATGAAAACTGCCTCCTACACTGTGACAAGGGAGGCCTATGGGGCAAGGCAGACACATTGAGGTTCACTGTATTCCTGCCCTCCAGCGCTGCAACCCATGCAAGCAGACAGCCCGCAAGGGAGCAGGCGCCCAGGGACAAAAGCAGAAGGCGAGAGTGAGAAAATGAGGGTGCTCAGAGAGAGATATCATCGCACAAAGTCTGGGAGCTGCCGGGTGTGGTCAGGTGGGTGAGTCACAGAGCTTTCAGACATCACAGCCCCTGGAGGACCACGTGGGGAAATGGCAGAGTCAGAGGATGTCTGCAGTGACCTGTTGAACTGCTGAGCAAAAAAGGTCTGCCCACCCAGACTTCTGGCTGAGTCAGTAAATAAGTACCTGGATTGCTCAGCCACTTTGGGTCTGGTTTTCACGCCTGCAGCCTAACACATCTCAAGTATGACAGCACTGGTCTGGGGCCTTATGTCTGGGAAGTCTGCAGGGGCTGCATTGCAAAGCCGGCCTGTAGGTGAGGCCTTTCCTGCTCTCTTTCTAAAACAGGCTACATTGCCATTGACTCTGAATCTTTAGAAGGTGAATGCTTTTGCAGGAAGAGCTTTCCAGGTTGCCCAACTCCTCATTTTGGTTGTTCCCTATTCAGTGATCTTGTGACTCTTGGTAGAGACCTAACTACAGCATTGATCACACTCAGGTGCAATTATGTGTGGGCCCACCTGGTCCCCCTTCCAGGACCCATGGCTTGTTAATCTTTGCCTATAGAATCTGACCTAGAGCCTGGATTAGGTACTCAAAGATATTTGGAGAAGAAATAAATTCATTTATAGATTTTATTGTGCAGAAGTCAGACCTTAGTTTATTTTGGCAATATGAGGTAGATGACAAGAACTAAAAGCAGAAATTGGGTGCCAACACAAGTATCTGTCAAGGGGACAGAGCTCAAAGGTGGAATAGCTGGGCATTCTAAAAACATCTTAAGATTGAGACAAAGTATTGAAAGCCCTTTATACAATTGTCATCTGCAAATTACAACAGTCCCATCAAAAGCAAACAGGGACTTCAGTTCGCATTGCTAGCTGTTCATTTCAGGACGCACATCTCCACCCACTGAAGCTAATAGGGTTCTGTGGACATAACAGGATATGTGAAGTCAGGGAGAAACAGGTGAAGTACGTTGATGAGAACATCACTACCTCATCTTACGCACTTTCTCCGACCTCATTTACTCTGGCAAGTAATTGTATTTTAAGTACTTATGATAACATTTCTTGGTAGACTACTAAGTAATACTACGACCTCATAACAAATAATGAAATCTTAGCAACACTGTGACACTTATTATGACAGTTAATTATTTGCAAAAAATTTTTCTTTAACAGAACCAATGATTTGAGAAGAAATTAGCGACTCATGAAGATTAAAAAACAGATTATTAAGAAAATGCTAAAGAATCGGACCCTTAACCTGAGCTTTGTTATGGAAGATTTTTAGGTGTAGGTGATTTCTTGAATATTCCATGCAGACCTCATTTTCACTAGTGTTTCTTAGCAGTCAGTCAGGAAAAAGAAAATTAAAATTATGCTAATCCTGAGCTCATGTGAAGTCCAAGAAACTATAGCTAGGAAATAAATCAATAAGCCAAGCATCTTAAACTTTTCTGAGAAGTTTGATACAAATCAAATGTATAAGTAAGCAATAGAAAAGACTTACAGAAAGCAGAGAAAATTATGAACTTGCTGCCTGAGCCTGCAAAATTTAATTATCCATTTTTATTCTGTTTTAAATTTTTCGCATGTTCATAAGAATTCAGAACTTGAAGGGAAGTCAGTACATTCTCTTCAAGGCCAAATTGGCAGCATGTACCCAAAGTTTTATTGAATTTATCCACTGACACAGGGATACCATTCGCGGATATCCAAGGAAATAACAGCACGTGGAAGCAGAAACATACAAGCATATTCATAACAAAACAACAGCCTAAATAATCATTGGCAGGAATGGTTAGATAAATGTAGGTACCTTTCTACCACTGAATCTTCACAGCTTTAAAAATAATGAAGTAAATTGATAGTCTAATCTGAAAAATCTTCAAATTACATGTTTAAATGAAAAAATTATATTTCTTTAATATGATTCGGTTTAAGAAAAAAAGGCAAAACTGTAGGCTGAATTCGATTGTACATAAAACTTCTGAAAAAATAGGCATTAATCTGACTGGAACAAGGATTGAGAAAGAAAAGATGAAATCTCACTGTTGTTGCTCGAAGGCTTCTTCGTTGTTTAAATTTTGCCTTAATAATATACTCATACATCAGTTACCTAATTTTTGAAAATTGAAAAAATTAGAGGAAAAAATAAACACTTCTCTGAAGAGAAGCGTAAAAAAGTCTCACTTTGTATAATACGTGGAGGCTCACGGATATGCTCCAAAATTACCGTATCATCCCCAGTGCCACTTAGGAAACACTGACTTTGCAATACTGCATGCTTATAAATACGGCATTTCAGAAACTATGTGGAAAATTACATGGCATAGTTAACTTCCAGAGATTGCATATGCCCCAAAAGAAACCTGACAGGTTATAGATTGCATGAACATCAATAGGTGAATGTGTTCTGCTAACATCCAGTTAATGAATAATTGTAGATAAATATGAGAGATTAGCACGCATCCTCAGAGAAGCCATGTTAGAACAACGACTTCTAATTCAGTTGAAAAAATTGGTTGGATTTTAAAAAATTAAACACGTCACAATAATCAAGCTGGAGCCCATCAAACCAAACACCTGAAAGAATAATAATGACTAGTTTAATGTGTTAATCATAGCGCTTTCAAATATATCCTTCACAATCCTGATTACATTTCAAAGTATTAAATGTTGGCAATGTCAGAGCTCTTAAAATGGTATTCTGGAAAGCAGAAAAGTAATAAAACAGAATATGTCCTTAATGAAATAGGAAACCAAAGAATACGAAACATTTTTGAAACCTCAGCTGAAATCAGGGAAGTGATGTCTGCAAGCCCAGCTGGAGAACACATCCAGAGGACCCTCCTGGAAGCGGGTCTCTGCTGCTTAAGGCCTCAAGGTGAAGGTCTCTGCTGCTTAAGGCCTCAAGCTGAAGACCCATCAATGCCCCTTTCTTGCCCATCCTCTATAGTTGAGAAGCTCCCACCTTTCGTGCCCTAATGTTCTTTATGGCACCTGTAGAGGGGCTGGGGTGGCTAACGCATCCCAATTTGCTTGAGACTTGTCCAGTTTTACCACCGACCAGTGACAAAACCCTGTATCCCAGGAACTCCCTGAGTTCTGGGCACCTTAGGACAGTTGGTCCCTTCCCAGACCACACTCCCATCAAATGCAAAAAATGACCTGACCCTCAGCAGCCTCAGCCTGGGCAAAGGAGGCGTGAATTACGTTCCATCAAGTCTTATTCCTGGTCGTGTCAGTTTACTGTGTGAGCTAAAAAAGTCAGAGTTTCATCTTCTGATCAGAAAACAAAGGAAACTCAAAAACATACTGTGTAACAAAAGCCAGACCAAAAAAAGAATACACAGTACACAATTCAATTTATATGAAATCTCTAAACTGGCAAGACTAGCCTGTTGTGAAAGAAATCAGATCCGTGGTTTCCTGGGGCGTGGCTGGGGGTGGGGGTGAAGTGGTGCAGGGTGGGAGGTGGGGGAGACTGACTGACCTCCAGGGGGCCACAAGGGTCCTTCTGCTCTCTCAAAATGCTCCATATCTTCATTGGTAAGTTGTCACCAACTGCTGACTGCAAATGTGTGCATCTGTTATACATAAACCTCACCTTTCGAGAGGTTTTTTTTTAAGAAAAATTTTTAAAAGTGAGGTCTTGCATCCCCCTACAGATTCAGGGCAGGTTGGAACACCATCTTTTAGAGATGCTATTGAAGCCTCCCTGAAAGACGCTTTGGTCACTTTCAACTCTACGGCCTCAGCTCCCTAAATACCATCAACTCGAGATTCACTCACAACTTGCATAGTCCTTCCTCACAGGAAATCGTACAGATTCCTTCTCTGGAAATGAAGAAAGAAAAGCCTAGCTAATGTTCTCCCATTGCACATTATTTTGCTGTTATAACTATGAATTCCTCAAAAGACTAGAAGACCAGAGGTACAATAGAAAGGAAGGCAGTGTGGATTTCAGCGCCTCTAAATAATGCAATAGAGCAGCCCAACATAAACGGCTTCTAGTGCAGAGATAATCTGAGCTGCGGAACCTAATCTAATAAAAACGTGTGAAGTGGCCTTGGTTCAGGAGGTGGTCTCCGTTCTGACCTTGATGCTGTATTTACTCACTTCAAAGTAAGTCATGTCTGAGAGTTGGCCAGACACTAGGGAACAGAGGCACAGGCTTCCAAGATGGAAGCGCCTGGAAGGGGACTGGAGGACCCAAACAGATGTCCTTCAATGCACCAGTAAGTGATCCTTCCACCGAGAAACAGTCCTTGCATATTTGATTCTGAGGTGTTTTCTTGCCCTGATCCAAGGAAACCATCCCTTTTCAGTTTCCTGCTTCTTTTGTGATTCTAACACTGCCCAGAGGATTGGTGTGCACTGCAAAGAGTCAACATCTGAGGCTGGAATGGAAGGAATCTGTTTTGTTGCTAAACAGCTCTGAGATCGAGGAAAAGTACCCAGTACCCACAGGAGGGAGGTGCCACCTGCTAGTGGTGACTGGGGGAGGAGAATGCAGTGCAACCTTTGAAAGGCCTGGAGGGAAGCATCCATGAACTTGCACTAGAAATTTCTCAGGTGAAAAGCCAGCCTCCCACTTGATACAGACCTGGCAAGGTCTAAGACTCCTGAGCCTTTGGGTGTGTGTACGCCTGCACACTTCCATGTGCCAAGTGTGTGCTGATTCCTGTCAGCCAGTGAAGTGGCTCTTTGCACTGCACAGGAGAGCCAAACATTGCCGTAGAATTACTTCCCAGTTGGGAAATAGAAAGTTATTGGGTTGACTCTCCCAGCCGATGGTATGTAATGAAGTCTGGCACATCGCTGAGATCCAGGCCCAGTGAAACAGCCGAGCCTGCTCCATCCTCTGCAACCGAAGAGCTGAGATGGCACGCGGGGTCCCCCACGCAGCCCCGTCTGCCCACCCTGCATCCGTCGGGCAAGCCTCCTGTCACTGACGGCCACCTAACAGCCATTTCCCTTCCGTTTCCTACCATGTCGTCAAGTCCCCTGTGTCTAATACTGAGCAGGGGATAGCTGTTGGGTGTTATGGTCCAGGCCATTCAGATGCCAAGCCCTGAAAATAAATCCTCCCCCAGTAACTTGGAGCCACTGCTCAGGAAAAATAATGGCACCTCAGAGATCTTAGGGCTTGCATGAAAGGAATTAGAGGATTAGAACTGGTGAATGACGTTATGAGAAAAGCAGCACGTCCCCTGATCCAAGGTACATAAGAAAATTAAGACACAACACCGACCAATCAGGATGGAGGGAGCAGGACAGGGAAACGCTGAAGGGGCTTTAAGCTCCAGCACAGCTGGCACCTGGCCACGGTGAGCCGGAGAGCAGTTTTCATTTTCTGTTAATCTGTTCACTAGCAGATACACCAAAGAGGATGTGCTGGCTTCGACTTTGCTCCATGGCTCTACCTCCAAATCAGAAACTGCACAGCACCATGAGTTAATTAGAAAAATCTCCGCTTGGGATTTAAAACAAGAGGCCAAACTGAGAGGGAGTAACCCAGAACACCACTGCAGGACACGCTCTAAACGAAGCACAGGAGAGCACCCCTGGGTCCCGCCAGAGCTCTGGAACTCCAACACCCCGCACGGCGCTCGGCAACTGCAGCTCGGAGCAGGCGCGGGAGTGGACTGCGTTCACTACACGCACTTGAAGAGTCCCGTCTCCGCCTGCGCATCACACAGCCAACACACACCATTTTAACAGAGTCCACGCATCAGCAGTGCATTGCATTTAGAACTCACTACCATCTTTGGTCCAAAACCCTGGGAGAGCAAAATCCTCAGCAGTAGGGAAGCTCACAACCTTTGAAATCATTACCAAAATACTTTTTTCAAATAAAGCCTCAAAATGTGTTCAAAGGCATCGCATAGAGGGCCAAGGACAAGAGTTAAGCCCTGGGAATAAATTGTAAGCCTGTGTGGAACCCTAAAACGGCCTCCAAAACTGACCTTGGGCAGTAACTGTACAACTGGAACTGCGGTGGGATGCAGTCAGTTCGCTCCCGAGCGACAGAGCCATGCGCAGAAAGGCTCGGAGAACACGGGGACTGGCGTTCATCTGACTGGACCCCACCGCAGCTCCAGTTGTACAGTTACTGCCCAAGGTCAGTTTTGGAGGCCGTTTTAGGGCTCACCCAATAAACTTTTATTTGCTTATTTTAGAGAGAGAGGAAAGAAGAGAAAAACGCTGATTTTTTTGTTCCATTTATTGGTACATTCACTGGTTGATTCTTGTATATGCCCTGACGGGGGATCGAACCTGCAACCTTGGCATACAGGGACGATGTTCTAACCTATGAGCTACCCAGCCAGGACTTATTTATATATTTTTAAGTGTTGGTCCTCATATCTTGGAAAACATTCAAATTGTCTCTCTTCTCCTCCATCTCTGTTCTTCTCCAGTCAACTCTGGCAAATGTACTAAATGTGTCAAGTAACTCAGAGAGAATTTAAGCGAACCGTGTCACTGCGATACTGTACAAAGGTACTGGTACACTCTGCCACAATAGCCCATCAAAATAAAGCAGGTTATAATGCAGTAATCTAGGTGCACCCTCTAAAATGAGCTAAACAGAATAACCTGACATATTTGTAGGTATCATTCCTTCAAAGGGCAAAAGCTCTATAGTTATTACACTAAAACGAATCTTCCTTAACTCAGCTGGACAGTGCCTTCTTTTATTCCCAAACAATGCATGCCTTATTTCCTTCTCTTTTTATTTTTTACTCCCTAAAAGTTGACTTGGATGATGACAAAGATTCTTTCCCTGACCAAACTCTCACCAGGCTTTTCTCTGAGCTCTTTTTGAAACTAGGCCCTGGCCCTTGATTTTCCGTGTTTGTCTCACATTGTCCAGTGTTAGCAAAAACCCAGAGTCGGTTTAGCCAGAAGCCGTCATCTCCCATGTCTATGACCCTTAATATCTGATTGGGCTTCTCACTGTGCCCTCCACCCCCTGGGTGAGGTCGCAACAGCTTGGCCTGCCTTCAGCAAGAATCCTTTTAAGGTAGGTTTAGCCAGAACCGCGCCTCCCGCCACAGCCTCTGATGTTCCCTGTTGGTGATTCTCCATCCGCCACCCCAACTCTGTTGCTCAGCTCTGACATCCCACTTGCCCCGGCTGCTCTCCATCTCTCCCCCTCACGGCAAGGCCCCACTGCCACCACCCCTGCATCTATCTCGGCAGTCTTCCCTTGAGGGAAGTCTTCCTTACTGTCTGGAGCAAGAGTCACGAATAATATTGGATTTTTCAGGAAGGCTTAGCCTCACAGACCGGCGAAGTAAAGCCTGGAGCTCTGCACCTGGCTCACTACGGGGAGTGAGCACTCCGACCTGCTGGTTCAACACAAGCTCATCTCCGCCCCCTCTTCAAACCCCACTAAAAAAAACACACATTAAAAAAATGAAGCCTACAAGATCATTGTTAAAAAATGATGAAACCGACAAGGACAAAGAACTGCGAAAAGGCTGAGTGACATGCGGGATTCAGAGGCCTTTTTGAAAGATGTGCAGCTGGTGAACTCATGCAGAAAAGTGTTCTGGACGACGGGGATGCAGCTGACTGAGCCCGGGAGGCTCGAAACACAGGACTGGGAAGTGACAGGGACTGTGGAAGGCAGGCCTGAGGGGTGAAAAAAATAGGGTCCATGAAAGACCTAATTACGAAGCAGTGAAATCCCAGGTCCCCATCCTCTTACATGTAGCCTGTGACAGAAGCACTCCTGGCCAGCACACGGGCGGTGTGTCCTCTCGATATTTTTAAATGAGTGTCCACACCTGGTTGCACTGAATAAGTAGAGGGCAGGGTGCCTTTCAGAGCTATAAACAGGAGAATTAGAAGAAAAGAGGAAGAATAGAGCCCCAGGCCTACCCCCCACCAGCTCCCAGAATACTGACTCCTCAAACGCTTCTCTGCAGAAACCGAGCAGCTCCTGAAAACTGACCCCCACTTACTGTCCTCACATTTAGTGATCCCCCAAAGGGGAGAAGCGGGTTCGATCAGCCTCCTTCAAAACTGTCATGTCTTATAAGCATCTCCCAAACTTTCCAATCAGCTCTTTCATGCTTGATTCCAAAATAAAAGCAATCAAAGATCTTCAGACAATGTATAAGAAACCTCTAACATTCTCTTAATGAGAAATGTCTTAAATAAAAGTGAAACCTGAAAAAAATGGGAAATACAGGAAATAATCTTAAAGCATTATTATTTATTTAATCAAAGAGATGTTACATCCTTCCATCCACAAAACAAAAACAGTAAAAGAGAAAATATTTAAAATGTAGAAAATTAATCTAAGAGATCCAATATCCACTGAACAGTTTTAAAAGAGAGATCGGAAAAGATGACGTGATTAATAAATAGTACGAGATTACGTTTTCAGAGCTCAGCGATCCGTCTCCAAACTGAACAGTTCGTCCCGCTGAAGAGAAATGCGCGCATCATGAATCACGAGTGTGCGGGTGTAGATGTGATCAAGACTGACTCCATCTTTTGCCCCTGACTCCTTTTTGATAAAGTTTTTCATGCTGTGAACTCTGACTAACTCTAACTATTCTTAACCAGTACCCACAAGCCTTATAGTTAATGATCATCTGTGTTCCATAAGCTTACACAGTGTAACCATAAAGATTCTTGCCAGTAACAGCTGGAATAGCACGACAACTAAGATAAACATCAATTCTAAGCAATCTCTCTCATAAGAACACCAGGATGTATGTGGTTCCATACCACATGCTCTGTCCCTTGGTCTGGTCAGTCATTAGTACCTTAGCTATACTATATAACATCTATTGTGCCCTGGCTGGTGTAGATCAGTGGAATGAACGCAGGCCTGCAAACCAAAGCATTGCCGGTTTGATTCCCAGTCAGGGCACATGCCTGGGTTGCAGGCCATACCCCCAGTATGGGGTGTGCTCGAGGCAACCACACATTGATGTCTTTCACTCCCTTTCTTTCTCCCTCCCTTCCCCATCTCTCTAAGAAAATAAATAAAAATCTTTAAAAAAAAATCTATTGTAACAACTGTTTGGTAGCAAAGTTTATCTCTACAGCCTAGACTTCTGAATCGCCTTCAGCTCTGACCCTATCTGTGTAGGTAACAGGCCCTACAATAAATTCTGTTTTATTCTATGGAGTTGCCTGCTTCGTTTTTCTGTCTCAAGATATCTCCCTTCCCGTGGCCACTGTATCTTCGTTCTACCACCAGACAATGAAATTTTAGAAAAGTGGTTATTTGTAAAGAAACAGAAAGCAAAATGCCACCAGATACAAAGAGTAATCAACTGATATAAAGATGAACTGAATTCCAGATACCAGTATTCTTGAGCTAGTATTTACGGTATCTTTCCTTCAACGACATAA
Source organism: Artibeus jamaicensis (assembly GCF_021234435.1). NCBI lineage: Eukaryota > Metazoa > Chordata > Mammalia > Chiroptera > Phyllostomidae > Artibeus > Artibeus jamaicensis. The sequence continues at coordinate 11,854,711 of NW_026522056.1, read as the reverse complement.
AGCTTTAGAGTCACTAAGCAAAATGTGCAAGCTGATGCCCCATAATTAAGTTGGCCTGTGGAACTGACTGCTCATCAAGTTCACTTACAAAGGAAAAGGAATCAGACTGACATCAGAATTCAGAAGACTATGGAGCAAACGTTCTAAATTCCGTGGGAAGGCAATGCCCAGCCTCGAATTCCAAACTTCCTTATGCTCTTCTTAGGAAACAGTTAGAAACTGGGCTGCAGCCACTCGAGGGAGTAAATCAAGAAAGTGGAAAACAGACCTAAGAGATAGGAAATCCATCATAGAGCAGAAAAAAGAAACCGCTTAGGATGCGTGAAATTGCAGGGTAGGACTATTCAGCAAGATTAGAAAATGAGTCCAATTTAAAGCAGGAGATGGGGCTGCAGAAAAAATGTTCCCTGAGAAGAAATAATATTGATAGATTATCTGACCACTCATTTAAAAGTTACTTACACACATAAAAATGCTCCACGCATACATAGGTATTTGATATATCTGATGAAACACTGTTAAAATAAACTAATGATAAGTAATTAAAACGAAGCAGACTTTAAAACACAAGTATGAGCTCTAGGTAAATAAAATCTCAAAAAAGGAAATGTAACTCTTGCTCTATGTTGGGCAAAATGTCATAGTCATGAAATTGCTTTGAATAATTAGGAGGGGGAAGAGGAATGTGGAGATAAACACAAATGAGAAAAGCCTGCTAGTTGTTGAAGCTGGATGAAAAGTATTGTAAAGAAAATTTAAAATTATAAGTCATATAGCCAATAGTGGTTTCTGATGTAATAAAATTTGACTATATTAGGTAGATTTTGGGGGAAATTCATTAAAATTAAACCACATAGCCCTGGTAGGTGTGGCTTAGTTGGTTGGAACGCTGTCCCGTAAACTGAAAGATGACCCATTCAATTCCCAGTCAGGGCACAAGCCTGGGTTACACGTTTGGTCCCCAGTCAGGGCACACACGGGAGGCAAGACACTGATATTTCTCTCACACATCCATGTTTCTCTCCCCCTCTTCCTCCCTCCCTTCCCCTCTCTCTAAAGTCAAGAAGCATGTCCTTGGGTGAGGACAAAAAATAAACAAATAGATAAATACCAAATAACCACTTGTCTCAAGAAACATAATTATGCACATATTATTTAGAAATGAACAAAAACTTCACAAGAAGCTACAGGAAAGATAGAACAGAGGAAAGGAGAACTTCTTTTTTAATCAAAAAAATCTTTCAATACTCTATTATTTTTAAGTTAAATTTATTACTTTGCTAAAAATTAAATTAACAATCTTCAATTCTTTAAGGTATTTTTGTTACAATGGTGTATAATTTAAACATATTTTCCCCTTTATTTGTTTAATGTAATAAAAAGAATTAAGTGATATTTGAACCTGAATAAAAAGTGTAACTGGAAACGGTGTAAGAATTCCATAGCCAGTTCCATGATGAGGTTTGGCTGCACATACTGCCCTCTAGTGTCACTTTATGGAAAAGCATCCTAAATTTTATAAACTAGAAATTTACTTAAATCTTCAAACACCCACATTTCTTTCTTTATCTTGGGTCTTCTATCCTCTCCAGGTTCCGTCCCTTATTTCTATGACCCAGAATTCAGGACTGATCTATTTGTTTTTACTATGGTTTCATTATGCACTCAAAAGGTTTTGATGGGAGGGCCTTGGAACTTGGTCATGATTCAAGGGCTCTGAGTCCTAAACAATTGCTTATCCTTGGGGCGAAGAGCCCATCTGGTTGCTGTGTCCTCCATGCATTGAGGGCATATATGCCTGCAGAATCCAATATGGTGCTAAATAGAAGATGGACAGGTAGACAGATGCTCACAAACACTATGAGTCTGCAAGTGCCCGATTCCAGAACTCATTTTGGCATCTGTGGGCAATCGAAAGCACTCTCTTAAGTGATGAAGTGTCGCACAGGAAGGTGACAGCTGTTGTCATTACTAACTGCTGAAACCAGATATGCATCAAATATGGACAAGGGCCACACAGGTGAGGTGACTTAAATCATTGTTGCAGGAGAAATGGGAGCGATTAAATGGCCAATGGTTAAAGAGATTAAATAATTAAAAGTCCACCCTGCTGCTTTCTCCCCTTCTGACAGGAAAAGAAACCTAACAACATCTCTTTTCAACTCAGTCCTTTCTTTGCAATGAGAAGAATGTACTTTTTTCTAAGCATTATTTACTATTTGATAAAATCACACATTTCTCCCTGCCAAAACTTTTGTAATGTTCAGCTCCAAGATATTTTTTCCTCTGCTGTTAGGTAACAGGGAGAGTGCCCTGTGCTCCCCCTGACTTCACAGTTGTCATTTCTCCTGGACCAGGAGGCCCAGTGCCCCTGCCCCACCTTGGCTTTGCTAATGACAAAGAGATGGCCCATGGACTGGGGCATTCAAGTCAAGCTAGAGTCGATACCTAAAACAGCGTGGATTGTGTTCTACTGAGGGTTTCTCCTCTCTCAAAGGGTTTCACAAGAATTTTCCTTCTTGGGTCAGAATTCCTTAACTAAGTGTAAGTTCATTCTGACTTTGGTTCAGGATCCATTAGCAGAGACCCTAGTTCCTATGTTAGCATTCCCTTGATTAGCACCAAGGAAACCTCATGATTAGCTTGCATCCTTCCGTATAGAATCAGGATAGCAATTCTTGCAATTTTTGCCCTCACAAACATGCCACGTAGAACTGGGACACTTCAAATTCTGAGACTGCTGGCAATCAGAGACTATGAACTGTCAACTAAAATGCAATCTTTTATGTTTATGACACAATTTCCCAGGAGCCAACAAGTCCCTAACCAGGGACGACTATTGCTAGTATAAATTCTGAATCTACGAATAAGGCACATAACTGAAATGGGTATATGCTCTTTAGTCACAGCAAGTAACAAGAGCCGTTACCGAAATCTTTAAGAAGTCACCGGAGTATCTGAGAAAGAGTAATGGGTTTTTGAGCCAACAGAGTCAGGGCTAAAAAATTCAGCTTATCCACGTGACTTACAGCATATTGTTGTAACCCTGAGCCACAGCGCCCTCACCTTCTGAATGAGGAAAATATGGACCTTACAGGACTGGCCGTGCCTATAACACAGCAGGTGCTTAGGTTATGCAAGTCTCCTCTTCTTCCCAATGTCTGGGGCCCCACCTGTGAGTCCCGACCCCTTCAAGGGCTTGAACTACCACCGCTAGCCATGCCATAAGCATCCACAACAGTTGTGGCCAACAAGCAGGAGCTGGCTTCTCTCCTTCCTTTACTACCCCACCTGCATACTTACGGCCTTCCCCTCCAGCTCCTGCCAGCACTGAAGAGGCCTCGTGAGAAGCAATACCAGACCCAAGTCACATGGAGATCCCTTTCCAGTCTCCGCTACCTAACTCCAGTGACTCATTCTGGCTCCATTTTCCTTCCGGATTATCTGTTCTTTTGCTTCTCAGTTTCCACTTGGATGTTTCTCTCGCCCTTTCTCCATTCTTGATTAAAGAGCCTGACAAACTGGATTTTTCTAACTTAAAAAACAAGGGCCCAGGCCGCTACTCCGGCAGCTCTCTGCTGCCCCCTCTTGTCATAAAATGGAACAGATTCTTGCTGTGTCCACAAAAATCTCATCTCAGGTTTCAGGAATTCTCAGCAGTTATTGAGGCCCTACTGTGTACCAGGCACTGTGCTGGGTATAGGAGATACAATCGTGAGTAAAAGCAGAAAATTCTCCAGCTCTGATGCAGTTTATAGCACAGGGGGAAAGGCAGGCATTAAGCAATTAATCATATAAGTACATGTAATGCCAGAACTCAAACGTGTTGTGAAATGCAATGGCAGCCTATAAGAAGGGATTTGAGCTTGTCAGAGAGGTCGAGAAAGGCTTCCTGGAGGTGGTGACACAGGCTAAGATTGAAGGATGGTGAATAAAGAGGGAAGAGAAACCCAGGGAAGTGAGTGCCTGCAGACCGGTCTACGCAGCACAGGCTCTGCACAGAGCTCACCACACTCTCCACCCACACTCCCCACCCACAGTCGTGCACGGAGGTCCAGCACGGAGACGCGGCGTTCCACCGCCTCGTCCTGCTCTCTGCGTGGCCAAGAACACGCACGTGAAAATACCTATTACCTATAAATTAGTTTCACTTACATGATAGGGCATTATATGTTTTTTAATTACCTAATGTTCCAAGAAGGGGGCACTTCTTGGAACAAGAAGTTCTGTCTTGGCTGACAGAACTATGAACCACTAGCCCAGAGAGACAAAGAAGGAGAAAAACCAGAAATGCTGGGTGGGAAAAGCAAAGGAAGGAGACTATTTAGGGAAAGAATAATAGTTCACCAGGTCAACTGTTACCGAGAAGTCACACGGAATGAGGACAAGAAAATGCTTTCAATCTTACCGAGCAATTTGGAGGATTTGTTGGCAGGAATGCCACCACCAAAATTTGGGGTTTACAAGGGAAAATATAAAACACTGGTCTCTACCTGCCTCCTCTTCTCTCTCTTAATTATTTTCCCACCAACACCTAGGACAGGAGAGTGTAAGACCTTCTCCCCTTCCTTCTGCCACGGAGCAGCAGGCTGGTGACCAAGCTGTCACAGCCGGAAGCAGGATCTCCTCAGCCGGAGCAATCCGAGAGCTGAGCATTCACCTTAGTCTTTGTTACATTAAAGTGGGAGCTAGAGAAATTCAGAAAATACCCTGGCCAGAACAGTCTGACTCTAGAAGGCTGTTCTTACAGAAAATACCTTATCATGAATGTCAATGTTGAATATGAATGTCAAACTTTTCTTCTGTAATAGTCCTCCAAAATAGATGGGTGCCCTCAACCAGCAAGGAAAAAATCCTTTTCACCCCTCCAAAAATCTGTTAGTTCAGTTTTTAAACCTGTTATAACCCTATTATTGTTGTGCTTTAACTTTATATTAGCTTATCTGAATATAACAATAATAACAGCCCTAACATCTAAAGACTGTCAAACTACTTAAGGCAAAACTGAGAGATTGCCAAGAGGAACAAATGAATCTGCTATTACAGCCGGAGACTTCAGTCCCCCTCTATCGGAAATGGACGGACCCATCAGGCAGAAAATCAGTGAAAACACAGTTGAACTCAACAGCACCATCAATCAACTGGGCATAATTGACATCTACACCCTACTTCATCCAACTACGATAGGATGCACGTTCTTTTCAAGCTCACATGAAACATTCATCAAGACAGACCACATTCTGGTAATAAAACACACCTTAACAAATTTTTAAAAATAGAAAGCATACAATATTTGCTCTTAGACCACAATGGACTTAAACTACAAATCAAGAACAGAGGAGTAACTGCAACATCGCAAAATATGTGGAGATTAAACATCACACTTCTAAATAACATAAGTCAAAGAAGAAACCTCAAGGTCAGTTGTAAAATATTTTGAACTAAATGAAAACCCAACTTGTCAAGAGTTGTGATATAGAGAGAAAGCCATTCTTAGGGGTGTACTTATAGCATTGAATGCCTATGTTAGAAAAGAAGGAAGATCTAAAATCAATAACCCAAGTCTCCACCTTAGGAAACTAGAAAAAGAAGAGCAAGTTAAGTCCAAAGTAAGCAAAAGAAACAAAATAATAAGAATTAGAGCAGAAGTCAGTGACATTGAAAATAGAAAATCAATGAGAAAAATCAATGAACCCAAAGGTTGGTTCTCAGAAAATATCAACAAAATCATTAAGCCTCTAGCGAGGCTAAAAAAAAGAGAGACAGGACACAAATTATTGATATCAGAAATGAAAGTGGGGACCTCACTATAGATCTCATGGACATCAAAATGATAATAAAGGAATACTATCAACATAAAAAATGGTTTGCTAATTCTCTCATTATTTATTGGCAATCTACCATGCTGCAGACATTATGCTGTGCACGTCACACCAGTTCCCTTTAAACATCACAAAAGCCTGACATAAAATGGAATTATTATCTTCACATGACAGATGAGAAAGAAGCTTACAGAGGTTCAGTGCTGGGTACACAGACGTAGTAGGTGGTGGGGATGAATTCAGCCTTTCTCCTACCGACTCTCAAACCCCAAGTCTTTCCATCACGCCGCAGAGTTTCTTAAGTAATCCAGGGTACACAGTTTGGTTACAGCATAGAGTACTCCTCCCTCTCCCCACCAAAAAAATACCACCCTTATCTCTGCAAGGTATAAAACAGAGTGTGATGGGGTGTTACAAGGAAGATACGTTCTTTCTATAACTGATGACAGACACGCACAAAGCAATTGAGGAGAAGGAGGAGATGCTGACCAGTAAGTCAGTCAGAGGAGGCATGAGTATAGGCAACAAGAAGAAGAAACTCTTGATCTTAATGAAAAAGAAAAGAAGTAATACAGTTCCTATTTAAGCCTAGCAAATTTTTCCCATGTGCCAAAACTCACCACCCCCTACACCACCAACACCATTACCAGCCACCACTGCATATACTGAATATGACTGAAAGAGCCAACTGTTGGTAGAAGCAGCTTGGTTGCCATGAAAACCAAAGTGCTCTTTCCATCTTTATGCCTTCAACTCTTCTCCATACATTGGTGACCCAACCTATGAGTGTTTGGAAAATTGGATTTAGGGCTAAAGTAGGAAACATGGTTAATCAGAGTGTGAGTATCTGTGTTCATTTAAAACTATGGGACAATTTAACTAGGGAACTTGCAAACTGCTTACTGTCAGTTTAATGATCATTAAAACTAGAATTTAGTTGCCTTAACAATAAAGAGAATATGGGCCGCTCAAGCCAATGAGTCTCTGAAACTAGGAGCTTTAGAGTCATTGATCAAAGGGGGATTGAAAGGGACTGTTTTAAAGGGACCTGGGAAGGTGTGCACTGCACGGACCCCCGAATCCCCCTTCAGCCGCCATAGTTTACACTTTTATGGCAACACATGGGACTTCCCCAGAAAACGTGCGTTCTGGGCCTGTGTGCTGCTTAGTGGAGGCAGCAGAGAAGACTCTCTGTCCTCCGGGATCCAGGCTTTTCTCAGCCTCAGCTAAGTCATACGACTCTTCTAAGCAGAGGTCCCTGGCTCTGACTCTCTCAGACGTCACCAGATGCTGAATTCATCCAACAACCAGGTGCTCCTGGAACACTAGCTTGCGCCCGGGGGGCTAAAAGAACACTCTAATTGCATAATTCCTGTGAACAAATGATCAAAATTCACATTTTTCAATTACAAACAGTTTTCTGATTTTAACATAAAACATTCTTGGAAACCATCACGAGGCAGATGTCGCAAAGAGGATTCTATTTCCCCAAAGGCATAACGTTATAATGGGATATTCTGTGATCAGAGACTAAGCACCTTATAACTCCTGGCATCCATGAGAAACGACAGGACAAAAAAAAACAGAGACACACCTACGAATTTCCATGATGGAACTTAGAGACTTCGTATTAAGTCATGAAACACTGGTGGTGGAAGCCACCTAAGAGACTGTCTAGGTTGTAGGTGCTATCCCCATAAGCACCTCCCCCGCCCGACACCCACACGCAGACACTGGCCACATCCTTATTTCTTGGGAAGCTTGATAAAGAACCCCGAACCTCATTTCCAGAAATGTTCATTTCTCATGGGGCGGGAAACAAAATGCCGTATTTTTCTTCTAACTTTTCCAGGTGATTCAGATGTCCATTTAGGTTGGAGTACCACTACCAGTGAAAGACATGGAGGGACAGGTAGGAACCGGTAAACAACCTTTTCTCCCTCCTTCCTGCCGCTTCTCAGACGTGTTTCCCCGGCCCCTCCAGGGACGACTCATGGTGGTGTTTCCTGGTGAAACCGCACTACCCGGGCATCGCTACCCTTTCCCCCTCACCCACGTTGACCTGGGACTGGACCCCTAAAAAAGCTCTAGTTCTAGGGAACCCCAGCTCAGACACAGAGTGAACTGAATTATCAGTGACCGTCACACCATAAAGTAAGGAGCTTCCATTTAAAAAAAGAGAGAGAGAGAGAATCTCTTGCTTTCAAAAGACTATTGAGGCCGGGGTGATGGGGAGTGACCAATATAAATGACACTGGATATTTTCTCTCTTAGATTTTCTGATTAAATGTCCATGGCTTCATCAGTAAACGAATGAGTCTTGGGAAATCTGTGTTTCCCTTTTAAGCCATTAACATCTTTGGCAGTGAATTAATGTGACTACCATCTACACACTAAGATTTTCATCACTGCTCCTCACATGCAAATGAACTATACAGAGTTACCAGTGATTTGGGTATCAAATGTAGATGTCTGCACTCAGCAAAGTAAAATATGCGGATGTCAATAACCTGAAGGATTAAATATTTATATTCCCGTGGAAGCGAAATATTTAGTAATCAATAATCTACTGACATATTTTCTTCACCCATCAGGAAGGAAATGAATAGCTGCATTTATGTTCTTTATGCATCACAGTTGTGGTAAGTTGATAACAGGAGGTTGAACAAAGTGTCTGAGAGGCCAAGGAATTAAACGAATGTGCACAGTTAATTTTTCTCTTTGGGCAGCTGCATCTGTGAACATAGATACCGCGAAGACATCAAGACATCAAGTCCACCTTTAAATCGCATCTCAAATCTACCTGTTCCTTTGTTCCTCTGCTGTTTCGCTCCCTAATCCAAGGTTCATTTCTGCTTATTTAATAGAACCTGTTCTTGCTTCCACTTTCACATTCCAATTCATTCTTGAAGGAGAAGCTAGAGGGATCTTTTTAAAACATAAATTAGAACAGAAGGAAACACACCGGATCACAGCACGCTGCGTAAAAACTCCTGTTTTCTCACTGCACTTAGAATAAACCCAAACCTCTTGCCCTGTCCTGTGCCCCTCACCACTGGGCCCCGTCTCCCACGCAAATCTCATCGCATGCTGCCCTCCTTCCCGCCCAGGGTGTTCTGCCACAGTGACCTTCCTTCTGACCCTCCTGCTCATCAAACTCTATCCCACTCTTATTTGTATCCGCGGGTCCTTATATCGGAAATTAATTCCCTCTACCTTCCCAGGACTCTCCTCCCACCACTCTGTCTCAACCTCAAATGTTCTATCCTCAGAGAGGCCTCACTGGTTATGCTGTCTAAAGCTGAAATGCGTCTCCCTATCTGGTAGCACCCTATTGACATATTTCATAGCCTTCATGAGGGCAGAGCCATTGTCGTGTTTACCACTATAGCCCTGGCAACTAGCCCCTGGCTACACAGACGCCTGAACCAATGGGAAAAGAGCGGACAGCCGCCAGGGACACAGCCTGGGCTCAGATTCTCTCAAATCACAAATGCCACAGCACAGGATTTCCTTTTACACGTGGAGCCAGGAGGACCAGTGCACACCGGTCCAAACCATAAGCTCACCCAAGGTGCTACTCTATTTAAATAGCCACCTTCTGCCTGGTAACCACTGTTTCATAAAACACTTCCCTTTGTCTTCATGTCTTGGTCATCACTAGTAGTTGACGTCCTTCAGAGAGGTCTTTTTCACTAAGAAACAAAATGTTTAATATTCCAAGAGATTTCCAGCATATGCAACAAGTCTGTAACACAAAGCCAGTGGAGAGAGGGACGCTGCTCGTTCCTGCGCAGCAGGAACATGACCCTCCTTAGCAGCCCCATCTCTCAAAGGCCAGGAGCCTGCGGAGAGATGCCCCGGAACTACCTAGATGAGATCAATGCAAAGTCTGTGAAAATAAGGGGTCTGCTATGCTTACTCTCCAGTTTAAGTTGTTTTTATTTTATGCTGTTTCAATCTTTAAGAACAAAGAGAAACAAATCAATTAAAGCTACATAGTTTCATTCTGAGTGCCTAGAAGATGTGGTTGCTGTCACTAAATAATGGAGCGGCCAGCTTGTGTCAAAGGATTCCTGGGTGTCGGAGAATCTGCCTAGACCTGGACCAGAGCCAGCACATCCATGGGCCCAAAGAGCTGAAGCTACAGTAATGAAACCTGCCCCGCCTCCTGACGCAGGGCCTGACGTTCCCTAGTCACCTCTGGGCTGCCTTTCACATCTTTTAGGTGTGAACCTGAGAAATGCTTCCAGGTTCCCAGCCACTTTTGCTCTCCCTTTCATCTTTATATTAACAGATGCTATTGAAGAGCAGAGAGTCTTGAAAAGGATGGGAGCAGCTGAGGCAGAACCAAGGCTCAGAGGGTTGAAAGCCCTGACCGGACAGTACTTAAAACCAAACATTATGAGGATTACTAAAGCCTTTGTCCTTAAACCTAACTACATCTAGAACAATTTAGTCCACTTATTTTTTTAACTGGCAAGACTTAAAATCAAGTAATATTAATATGCCATTTTCTCATAGAAGGAAATGAGCACCTTAGCTAAAAGAAATATGTATAATTAACATATATATATAATGCATCACAGTTGTGGTAAGTTGGTAACAGGAGCTTGAACAAAGTGTCTGTATACACTTTGTATACAGAGTAAGTAAGTCTTATACAGAACAAAGTAAGTCTCTGTATAATTAACATTCTTCCCAAAAGGGATCTTGGTAAAGGAAAAAAAAAGTCTGGAAATGGGATAAATTATTAATAACTGTGCTGTGTTTGTACTTAACTCTCTCTTCCAACAAAATGCCTTTGCTAATTAAGTCTTTATTTACATCAGATTAATAATACTGCAGATAGCTGGAAAAGTGAAACTGTTTTATCGGACCAACAGCACAGGATGGCAGTGCCCTGCCCACCCCTCTCCCTACTGTCACCCGCCACAAGTCACTGCTCCATTTCCTTGCGGTGCTTCTTCTGCATATACACTTCAAATAGACCTGAACAAGCTAAACATGTTATTTTCTGATTTTCCAGTATCAGATAATTGCTGTTGTCTTGCTGCTATGGACGACACAGATTTAACTCTCCTCTATCAGCCCTTCCCCACACCTCTGTCTTCTCCCTCATCATACTTGATCATGTGTATAACCAGGGCTCTCATCACTACAAGGATAATTACTATTTACCGCTGTACCAAGCCAGTGCCTTATAGGTACATTTTTTCTGGTTGTTTTTTGTTTTGTTTTCAAACCTCTGTTTGTTCATTTCATCATGTTTGTTGATCATGCAGACCATGAATAAGTGAATAGACAAATGAATGGGTGACTGAATAAACAAATGAGATGTCTAGCCTGGAATGAGTAAACAGAAGAGCACATGCCGGAATGAAACCTGGAAGAGGGAGAGATGAATGGTAACAGGATTCACTGTGTGTCTAGCATTTCCAAAGGAGGAAGATGTGCTTCCTCCTAGCAATGTGTGCTTAGAGCTTCTGGCGCAGACAGGTAAACGTTAACAACACATGTTCAGGCTTGGGTGCGTGCTCAGGCCCTTACCATCTATGTGACCTTGGGCGAATCACTTCCGTTCTCTTGGCCTGTTTCCTCATTTCTAAAACACCTAAGGTAACACACGGTATTGTAACGATTTTAAATAAGGGGATACATGGAGAGTGTCCCTCTGGTGCCTGGCACACCAGAGTGGGTACTGATAACGACAGTGATCATTACTACAGTCTCTTAGTGACGGAGGAGGGTCATCAGGGTACCTCTCCCAACCCTCAAGACCATCAAAGTATTCACTGTAGTTCTAAGCTCACTGAGCAAACTTATGATTCTCACTCCATTCTTTTAGCCAACTTGGTGTCTGGACGGAGGCACCCTGAGTGACGAACAGTAATGCTCCTGTTACTATGAAGGTACTCTAAATAAATTAACTTTTTGGAATAATCACAAATCTCCTATTTAGATAGACGCCATTTAGTTCCTTGGTCTGACCAATGCTTGGTGAACCGAAAAAATGGACTAGACAGTGAAGGATGAGGATTCCACCTGAGGACTGAAGCATGAAAGGCCCTGACCAGACAGCTGGGCTCCCGCTCCAACATCCCTCTCTTTTCAATTACATGTGATCACCCTAAGACACTGAGAAATCCCAGTGTCCTCTGAAACAAAGAAAGTGTCTATGGCATTTGCTATCACTTGTTCTAAGTGTATTGCATTACAAATCTCTAAGAACTGGCAATCCATAGCCAATGCGTCTCCTTGTCTCTCGGGAGACCTTCTGAAAACCAGAACCCCTGGTTCACGAACATGCCGGGCTCCAGAGTTTACTATAGCACTGATTCCGGTTGCTTTGCTCATGATGCTCACGTGTCCACACTGTCCTCTTACATCCATAACCTCTTTTCTAAAAACCTCCCCCATAACTCACGGCCTCCAAGAAGTCTTCCAGAATGATACTGCCCATCGCTGATTCCTTTACTCTAAGTCTTCTCCAAGGCTGGAAATATAATTTGGGCTGTATTATCTCACACATTTTCATAAGAGAAAGTTCTGGTTCCTACCACCCAAATAAGTGTGGCCTATGACAAGCTCTTTAACTCTGTGCTTTCGTTTTCTCTTCGTCGAGATAGACATAATTAGTGCCTGTATAGCTGATTTGAAAAGTAAATGAGATCGCATTCAAGCAAGTGCCTGGAAAACCATGGGGAGGGGGACCGAGGAGGCTGTTCCTAGGGCTGGCGGTCCTGGGACTCCCACCAGTCACACGGGACTCAGTCCTCCAGAGCTGTTTTGTGGTTGTCTCTTGAAAAAGACCCGTGATGTTCTTCTTCATAACCTGCAGACCTTGTCAAGCTATGCCAACATCCGTGTTCCTAAGGAAGTAAAATATTTCAGTAGCTACTTTCTTTCTCTCCACGAGTCTGTATGTGATAAAATTTCTATTCAGAAGCTCACCTAAAACATAAGCAGTTCCCTGACCAGCCATTCTCATCAACAGCACTCCATGAAGGAGGGGTTCTCCTTCGTGATAGGCATGTTTCAAGAGAACTGCTTAAAAACACAGAGTTGTATTTTAAAATCACAACAGTGACGGTGTCCAACACTAACTTCGGTAGCTCTATGGACTTTTGGGTTAAAAAAATAACTTAATTCATCTGTGCCTGCTTAATTTTTGAGAGAATTGGTAATGTAGTTAAAGCCTTGCATTTCACAAATGGCTCAAACAAAACTCAGCATTCATCGTACTTCACTGGTGAGGGTCTTTATCACCTCCAGATGTGCTCCTATTAAGTAAATGAATCATCTCTAGGAAGAAGAAAAATAAAGTAGCCCACAAAGAAAACAAACACACTAAAAATACTCTGGTTTACAAAAGCCTCGAGGTCACATAACCCTTCGAGTTTCCATTTTCCTTAATTAGGTCAGCTTTTGACACCTGGACCATTTCCCCTGCCTCTTCCTTTTCAATCCTGCGGCACCAGAATCCCAAGTGCAGCTTTAAGTGACCTACTTAATTAGAATTTGCAGCCCTGGGACAGAAAAATGTATTGTCTTCATTGTCCTTTGCTCAACAGACCTCATTAATGAGCTAAATTCCTAATTCAGTTTGTTAGAAAAAAATCCATACACCTTAAGCAATTTTGAAACCCAAATGTCCAGGCTTAATTAGACTCATGAGTGTACATTTAAATACGGTGTAGGTAGAATATTGGATGAGGTGTCGGGGAGCCTTGGTTCTCTGTCCTGCGCTGCTGCCCACTCCCCTGTGGTCCCGACACATCCCTAACCTTCCTGAGCCTTGGTCTTCTCACCTTTACACAGAGGGGTTTAGACCCTCGCTCAGGTGCACGGCTCTATGTCTCTATGACTACTTCCCAAGTACCTAGCGTGCACACGGCACTATGCTAGATACAGGAAGCAGAGGAGGCACTAAGGTGAACTGATGCTGCCCATCTTTAAGAACCTGATACACCACAGGGGAAGAGAAGCCAAATACCACAGGTACCTTATTTGTGATTGCTGTTGCGCCTGGAAGTAGGTGCTCAATTTAGTGATATAAAAAGAGATAAAATGCTCTATGGCCATTTAGAGAAGAGAGGCTGCACTAATGGAGGTGGATCAGGGATGGTTCGTAAGTATATTTGAGTTGGGTATTTATTTCTTTTCATGAAGTTTGTTTCATTTTCTTTTAATGGTTCATTTTTCATCGTTTTTCCATTATCATTTCTCCCCCTATACCACAGGTGCCAAACACGAGGCCTGCGGGCCAAATCCGGCCTCCACCCTGTGTTACCCAGCTCGGCGCCTGTTTCTGCCCGGTGGCAGCGCCGAGCTCTCGCTTAACAGTTAAGGAGGAGTTACGTTTCTACAGGCCTAAAGTTACATCAGGCCCCTTGAAGGCTACTGCGAGGCTGACGTGCTCGACACCCCTGCCCTGCACCCTCTTCCACCTCCGCCCACCTCCACTGCACTGCTGTCTGTGACGGTGGGTTCTTTGTCCTTTCCGTTCGACCCTCCACCCCCAACTCCTCCCCGCACTGCAGAGCGGTCATCTGCTCTCCATCTAGGAGTCCGTCTCTGTTTTGCTTGTTAGTTCACTTCGTTCATTAGATTCCACACACGAGTGAAATCATACGGTATTTGTCTTTCTCCGACTGGCTCATTTCACTCAGTATAATGCTCTCCAGGTCCACATCTAAGCTGTCGCCAAGGGTAAAAGTTTCTTCTTGTTTATGGCTAGGCTTTTCAACGTCCATTCAACTTTCAGCAGCTCCCTGATACCATCCCCTAATCTGATACAAAATCTTAAGCCCACGTTTGACATTCTCCACGCTGTGGTCCCCACACATCCTTCAGTCTTTGTCTCTGACACCCAACTGCGCTATAGCCTTACTGCACCTCAGGCAACACCCATACATTTCTACCTCCAAGGCCCACTCATGCAGTTCTTCACACGAAAATCTCCTCCAGTCCCAGCACGATCCAATTCCATTATCCCTCAAGGTTCACGGCAAATTTCTCCCTTTCCCAGAAGGAGGTCTAGGAAGCCTTTCCAGATCCCTCCAATCATATGGGCTCTCTCCCTCCTTTGAAATCCCACGAGATTTGCTCACACTTCTCTCATGGCATTCATGCCACTTAGCCCTGCATTACAGTTGGATAATATCTTCGTCTCAAGATACTCACCTGTGGCATCAGACACTGTATTATTCATCCACACTGGCGAATGTACAGTAGGTATTAATAGATTACTTTGACAGGACGAATCTAAAAAGGACACTGGAGGGCACAGAAATGGAAAAGGCGGTGGTGCTAAGGCAGCAGCACTTGTGGCTTATGCCGAAATTGGTGACTATTCCACGTAGACTTTCGAACATAGGTTTTAGTTGCCAGAATTAACGGGACTCCGTTGAGGAGGTGGCTGAGTCAGACTGCACATGGCCTTGACCGCCAGCGCAATAAAAATGGCACATGTTCAGTCCCCGGTGAGAGTCATTGGTGGGGAAGGAGCAGAGAGTAACGCAATCCGAGCTATGAAAGTAGAACCAGAAGCAATCTGGTTAGCACATTAGTCTTCTGAGGATTTGGTTGGAGGCTAGTCCCTCCCTGGGAGAACTGAATCTTACTGTGCTAATAAAATTAAGTGTGTGAACCTGTAGATCTGTGAGTCCTGGAAAATCCACTAAGCTAAATACTGCTTTGTAGACTTCCTGGCAACCAGATATTCAAGTACTTACCTTAATAAAGGGAAATGGACACACACCAAAGCAATTATTACTAAATCTCCACACTGGTGAAAAAGAGCAAATTCTGTATTTTTCCAGAGAAGGAGAGGAGAACAAAAAGGCACACTGCACAAGGGATGGGAAATAAAAACAGCTTTGGGTTCCTCAGCACTCACACTGGACGCTAGAAGACAGTGGGAAAAATATCTTTAAAAGTTAGAAAAGAATTACCAACCTAGAATTCTACACTGAGCCACACCATCAATGATACTAATAGTAAAATGAACACACTGTCACAAAGTCTCCAGAAACTTGCCTTCCCTGAACCTTTCTCGCAATACACAGAAATAAAGACATAAACCGAGAAAAAGGAAGACAAGGCATCAAAGTAACCGACAATCGCACACAAGAGGGAGGCGCAGGGAAACCCAGAGTGATGGGAAGCCGGCAGCAGCTGTGCACCAGGCAAAAAGGGCAAACGCTCTAGACTAGACCAACCAGGGGTCTTGAGGAGGCATTTCTCTAAGAACATCTTGTGCTACTCCAGGGCGAACGACTTGCGCAGGAGAGTTCACCTGAGGACACTACGGGTCCTCTGGTTTGCTGTGACTACATCACGATGAAAACGTGAATATTAATCCATCTAAAATGCGTGACGTTTTGGAAAGGACATGGAGATGAGAACTGAGCATGACTTGGGGACTGGGGTGAGGAAGGAAACGTAAATACCCATCTAGAAAGTAAGAACCAATATTTAATGTCTAAAACTGAAAAATCAAGAAGTAACAACCTAAGCACATTATTTGTTAATATAGAAACTTTATGTGCATGTTTAAAAGTTTTAAATGTTTAAAAGATAGTGACAGTGATATAACCACTTTGGATATTTGTTTGGCAATAGCTAATAAACACAAATTCCACTACTGGGTATAGAACTCACAACATGCACACATGTACATGGGTGGTTTGTTGCACCACGGTTTGCCATACTCAAGGCTTGTAAAACAACCTGTGTCCAACGAGAAAGTGATTTAATAGGATGTGATATATGAATACAATGGATACTATACAACAGTGAAATGGATGCACCAGAGTCATAAGCAAACAACACTAATAAATCTCAAAAACCATGTAAGAGAAAAAACGAGTGACGGAAAGTCAACATATTACACTGTTGGGTTGGCCAAGAAGTTCATCTGTTTTTTTTCCTAAGACGACTCAAGTAGGGCTTAGTTGTCTTGCACTTCATGCAAAATAATTTTGTTAGATTGTATTGTGACAGCTGTCATATCAGTGTGCATTTTTTTAAAACTTATCAAAATTGGTGAATTTTTGTATAGCTATTTTAATATTAAAGATGGAAGAAAATATACAATATTTTTAGCATATTAGACTTTATTATTTCAAGAAAGGTAAAGGCACAACTGGAACACATTGAAAAAAGATTTCTGCAGTGTATGGAGAAGGTGCTATTTCTGATCGAAGGTGTCAAAAAATGGTTTACAAAGTTCCATGCTGGAGATTTTTCGCTGGTATGGTCGGCAGACCAGTTGAAGTTGATAGCGATCAAATTGAGACATTAACTGAGAACAATCAACGTTATACCATGAGGGAGAGAGTCAGCATACTCAAAATGTCCAAGTCAATAAAGTTATTGGTGAAAATGAAAAATGTATCTTTTATTTTACAGAAAAAAACTAAACAAACATTTTGACCACCCCAATACTTACAAAATTTTTAGAAAAATTATATATAGTTCATTTGATTGGGTATGTCTTCATGCACACGCACACACACACCAACATCAGGATCATGATTCCCTCTGGGATAGTGGGGCAGGAAGTGAGATGCAGTCAGGGAGGGCCTCACGGAGCGTTTCAGTTTTACTTGTACTACTTTATTTCTTAAGCTATGTCATAGGTTACATAAGTACCCATCATATTATCTACACTTTTTTGTGTGTAACTGAAATATTTCTGGGGGCTTCTGGAGAAACATTTAATCTGGCTTCATCTCAAAACACAGCCAGAGAACCATAATCCCTTATGCAAATTCTCAGAGCTTTATGTTCCAGAATTCCTAATTCTTTAGGTTTCAGAAAGGTACCATGATACAATTCCATATATGACATTACACACCTTCCATGGAACCTGTAATCAAATGATGTTCAAAATAAGCATCTGACACGACTCAGGTAGCTGTTCTACCCTCGGGATAAATTAGCCACCAGCCTGGCCCTTTGTAAATAGCCCTCAACTCCTCCAAACTATGCTGATTCCCTTTTAAGGGTAGAGGTGGGAAGGAAGTGGATGCGACATTAGCTGACCTTCAGGGAGGACCTGCACCTGGAATTTCCCTGGCTCCTCACCTATACCCCAGGGCACCGCTGCCCCTTGCTCTGTAACCCTGACCAACTGCAGGGCATACTCATATATCCCACCTTATTTCTGGCTCCTATTGAACCCATTTTCTACTTTATTCAAGTGGTTGTTAAGAAGAACACCAAGAATGACTCAGCTCTACATCCCAGTCTCAGTCCTGCCTCTCCAAGGCCAACACTACACACACACACACACACACACACACATCAGTATAGAGAATATTTCCTTTCAATGATTTCCCGACAAAACTGACTAACTTGCTTATACCTGCTCAAGTTTGCTAATGTGTAGTCATCCCCCTTCTGCCTACCACGCATCACCAAGGAGCCCTGTGTTTTTAATTTTTAAAAGATCTTACTTATTTCTGTTTAGAGAGAGGGGAAGAGAGGAAGAAAGAGGGAGAGAAGCACCAATGTGTGGTTGACTCTCAAGCACCCCCTACTGGGGACCTGGCTCGAAACCCAGCCATGTGCCCTGACTGGGAACCTAACCAGAGACCCTTTGGTTCGCAGGCTGACGCTCAATCCACTGAGCCACACCAGCCAGGGTAGAGCTCTGTATTTTTAACAGCTGCTGGAATTTTACTAACTCCACCGCGCTGGGCTTGGGTGCCCTCGGACCCCAGCACGACACACAATCAGCCTCAAGAAGGGATGGATACCAAGTTACTGCTGAAAGCTGACGCTGGACAATCTTTTTGTTTTTATTTCTGATTAATCTGACTAATGACATTTAAAAATTGTGTTTAGTTTATGTCCAATTAACCATCTGTTATGGTAATCAAAATCTTCTGGCAATCATCACGTGACATTCTGAATTAGTATCAGCAATGTCACCAACCTAATCCCCTGAATATTAAATTTAGTGAGCACAGAACCCAACTGTGAAAGGGTGAGAAGAAACATCTCTTCTCCTCGATAAATACCAGTGGCCCAGCCAACCACCTCTACGTTGGTAAAGGTTATTTATTTTTCATATTTCCTAAATGCTCAGGCCTTCCACTGAGTGAATGCCGAGGAAATCGGGTATGCTGAAGTGTTTTCGAGGGGAGTCCACCATCTCTTCCTTGGTAAGCGAGCAGTAATTCGGCTCTAGAGAAGGAGAGCAAACAAAGGGAGAAAGGCAAAAGCACTACCTACCGTAGAAGAGGAATGCTTTGGTCATGGGATGGTGCAGGTAGGTGCGGTTGATGGTGAAGAAACACACATCTGCCCCACACTGGCCCAGCCTTCCAGCCTCCCCAGTCAGCGGGGACCACCAGAGCATGATGGGGTAGCTATCGGTTTCCAAGGTTTTCTTCCTGTGCAGGGTCAGAGCCTCTTTCTTAGGGAATGAGTAGAGGTGTGTAGGCTCCTCCCCCATTCTTGCGTGCCCATCTCGCAAATTGGAATTTTTAAGCTTCTTCCTTTCAAATTTTCCCAGCTCAACCACTACCTGAAAGAAAAGGCAATTATTGCCAGAGTTAGACCGTTTAATTTCCTTTCACATACCTCGCATATCTTGATGAGTTTCAGGTCTCTTACTAGGTTTCTGTTGCTGCTGTAACATATTACCACAGACTTAGCAATTAAAACAATACACATGAATTATCGTATGGTTCTGGAGGTCAGTCTACTCTCTCAGTCATTTTGAATGTGACAGCCACACAATGCACATGCTCACTCAATGGCGTCTACCGCCCCCACTGACTATATAGTGAAGTCATCACTGTTCACACATGTGCATTCCAGTCCACTCTCCTTGGCTGCCAGGTCACATCGATGTCACACAAACAGTTTTCCTTACATTAACAATGGCTGAACTTCTTCCAGGCAGACCTCAATTATATATTTTCTTTTTTTAAATAATGTGCTGGCTTTCTGAATGCATTTAAAAGGATAAATAGTCCTTTCAATTCAGCAGAAAAGGACAGATGTTTCTCTAGCACAGAATCAAAGCCAAGGGAACTATAAAATACACGGGTATTCATTCACTGTGCCATATTTTCTTTTTTTTAAATTGTTGTTCAAGTACAGTTTTCCGCCTTTTCACTCCAGCCCAACACCTCAGCCTTCCCCACCTCCCTCCTGTTTCCAACACCCCCTGTTAGTGTCTAAGTGTCCTCTATCATTTTTTCTGCAAACCCTCCACTCTTTCCTCCTGAAATTCCCTCCCCTTTCCCCTCGGATCTCATTCACCAACTTACACCATACACAAAAATTAATTCAAGGTGGATAAAAGATTTAAATATAAATTGTGACACCATAAACGTCTGAGAGGAAAACACAAACAGGAAAATCTCAGATATTTCACACAGCAGTATTTTTGCTGATGTGTCCCCTAGAGCAAGGGACATAAAGGAAAGAATAAACTAAAGAAAAAAATAAATAATAAATGGGATCTCATCAAAATAAAAAGCTTCTGCACAGCTAAAGAAAACAATATTAAAATGAAAAGAGAATGCACTGTAGGGGAAAACATATTTGCCAACGATGCCTCAGACAAGAGTTTAATCTCCAAAACACATAAAGAACTCCCACGATCATATATTTTCGTTTTCAGTGTTTAACAAAATAACATTCCTGAATCTCTGAACACTGAAGCAGCCAACGCATCAGTGCAAACCGGGAAATAGCCCAAACCATCCTATTGGTGCCAAACTGAAACCAAGATCCAGATAAAGGGTTATATCTAGTAACCATACCTGTTCTCATATTCCAGAAGCTTAGAAATGATATGCATACCAAATACATGGCAATTTATTCTAACATCAAAAGGAAAGCTCTCAGCTTAGACCCAGGCATTCCTTACAACTGGGAAAAATACTAAAGTTAGTATTTGGTAAGATCGAAGCTCTCCCGTAACTTCCCATAGAAAAAAGCAAAAAACTCCAGCCTCTCCTGCTCAAGCAGGTCCTACCTAGTCCCCCAAGACAGACAAGAAGCGAGTCCAGTGTTTCCTCTGACCTGAACCCTGACCCAGCAGCAGCAGGTGGCGGAAGAAAAGAGTCAGACTGTCTTCTGAGCATTGTCTCACTCAGTCCTAATCAGGAGGGGAGGCAGGCCCTCTAAAAAGCCCAGTGAAAAAGCCCAGAGAGCAACTTCGTTTCCATCAGCCCCACCTGAACTACTCACACCCACACATAATCTTTAAAAGTCCATTAGATCATGAAATGGACATGAATGGGTGCTAAATATGTATGAATCCATAACTATACTTTGAATAACACTGTACAATTTTTACTTTGAATTGAAATCAGCAAATGAAGATGAAAGTATCTGACTAAAAGAAATAAATGGGAGGACTAATGAAATGTTTTAGGTCTTCCTCCTTGATACAGTTCTTGGTCTAATACAGCAATTTTCAACTGGTGTGCTGCAAGAATTTTTAAAACGTGCAATACCTGGCTGTTTTGTCAGGGGCACTAAATCTTTTCCCCTAGATGGTCAAATAAAAAAACCCGACAGCCCTGGCTGGTGCGGCTCCACAGATTGAGTGCTGGCCCGTGAACCAAAGAGCTGCTGTCAGGACACACGCCTGGGTTACAGCCGGGTCCCTGGTTGGTTCGAGAGGCAAACAATCAATGTACCTCTCATTGTTTCTCTTCTTCTCTCTCCCATTTTTCCCCTCTCTCTAAAAGTAAATAAATAAAAACTTAAAAGAAAAAGACAACAACCCACACAACAATAGCCATAGATGTGAATGCCCCCTCTTGAACCATAAATATACAGGCCATATAATAAGGCTGCATCTGATTGGTTAATACTTGGTACCAGAAATCCTTATATACAAGTACAGGCACCTGATTTTTTCAAAAGACACTTTGAAGCAAAAAGAGTAGGTAACTACTATTATTATATTTTTGTAAATCAATCAAAATTATACCTACTTTTTGTCTGATCAGCAAAATATATACATTTTTTTTTGGTGTGCCACGTAACTTTAGTAATTAGTTTATGTGTGCCATGAGATGAATAAGGTTGAAAATCGCTGGTCTAGTAGCACATGTCGACAATGACAAGTTTATTGATGCAGATGTTTGTGTTCCGCAGGACAGACTACCTTGTTCTCAAAACAGGCATTGCGTCCTCCAGAACGACATCTTTCAGAAATGATCACAACAGGGTCTTGGAGCAAGCCACCTGACGCTGCCCCTGCAGGACAGACTGAGCTCGACTTTCCTCTAAAACCAAGACCCTACGAAGAATCACAAACTGGCCCCCTAGTCACTGATTTTGTTTCTACTTGACATATCCACTCCCTAAACCTCGTTTTCAGTGTGTTATAAAAAAATTTCCAGTGCCTTAGACAGGGAATCCCGAGCCTGAGAGATAAAGCAAAAAGGAAAGTACTTGAAGAGAACAGGGTGGTGCAGGAATACTGCAAAAGCCCGGGAATCAACATGCACTACCCAAATGCTCGGTACCTGGAGTGTGACGAGCAGGAAGATGGTAGCCGTGATGCACAGGCAAGGTGCCAAAAGCTTCCTCCTCTGAATCCGCACCATGCTACCCTCCCCTGGGTGACTGAGAGAGAGCGAGCCCAGTTACCAGGTGTTGTCCAGGCGGCCCATAGCCTGAGACAATGTCACGGGGAGGAGCCATCTGGATGCCAATTGCCTCCACTGCCATTCCTGCTGAGACCTGGTCTCCATGAAGGACTGAGCTCCGAGGGACCGAGTGGGCCTGGCCTGGCATTGAGAGGGAGCAGCATGCAGTCTTCTTAGGCTACCATCGGAGCAGCTGGAGATGCTTCAGAGCAGAAGGCATCGAAAAACTCTGCAGTAAATGAAAAATCTTTTAGCCATAGTGCAGATTTAATACATGTCATCTTCCAGGGTTTTCGTGTAGAAATTCACAACTTTAAAACTAAAAGGAGCCTTCGAGATCATGGAGTCCTCACTCATGGGTAGGGAAACCAAGCCCAGAAAGGCGAAGCAACTTGGTCAAGGTCATACAGCCCACTGGAGCAGAGTGGCGGACACACAAGCAGGTCTGGAGTCTAAAATGCTATTTCCCCTCAATTTTCTCTGCCACTGGAAGACTGAATTCCAGGAGTCATCTACGTGTAGTCCTTCCCTTCTATCTAGCTCTCAAAGAAGCAGAGAATGGAGTACAAGCTACCAGGACTAAGGACTATCCCCTTACTCCTGTAAAAATTAGGAAAAAATAAATAAATAAAAGACTTTGATGAAAGATAGCATAGAATAGTTCTGTCAGCTGGTATACCAGGGGAAAAAAGTAATAAAAATCTGTAAAAACTAAAAAGCACCTCTCCTATTCAGTAGGCCCCAGCAGCTATTAACTGCATAAATGTGAGGCTAGTTCTTTGGGTTTCAGTCCTGGCTTTGTTGTTTTACAGAGCATAAATTTGGACAAGTTATTATGTCTTCCTAAGCCTCCATTTCTCCATAGTAAACAATAAATGTTGACTATCATTATTTTGTGCTCGCTTTGGCAGCATATATTGTAAAAGTGAACAAATACGGAGATTAGCATGGCCCCTACGTAGCGTTATTTTCCTTGCATAACAGAAAGATCAGCCCTGGCTGGTGCAACTCAGTGGAATGAGCGTGGGCTGTGAACCAAAGAGTCACCAGTTCAATTCCCAGTCAGGGCACATGCCTGGGTTGTGGGCCAGGTCCCCAGCAGGGGGTGTGTGAGAGGCAACCACACATTGATGTCTCTCTCCCTCTCATTCTATCTCTCTCCCCATCTCTAAAAATAAATAAAACTTCTTTAAAAATCAGAAAGATCAAATTATCATTTTATATGCAAAAGCAATTTATTATAGCTACCATTAATATAACCCAGCTTAGGTAATAAAATACTTTGACCACCTTAGGTGGGTATAAAACTATGATTTTAACAGATTTTTAGGTCTATCACTCCCCTCGAGTTTATTGATAGTCATATTGCAAAGTAGGCAAGGCAGGTATTATCCTCAGTGCCCACAAACAAGGAAACCAAGCCTCAGCAAGTTTAAGTAATTTGTCCAAGATCGGAGTTTTTAAAGGTTGAAGTGGAGCTAGAAATCAGGTCATCTGACTGCAAGATCAGTGGAAAAGAAAGAAGGAAAAACACTGTCAGCTTGGTCGGAGTGTACAAGAGTCAGGAATACAGGAGAACAAAAGATGGGGAGAAAATGTCAGGACACAGGCTGGCATATTTTCACAGCTACCACATTGCTCAGGCCTATCCTAGGGGCTTTTAAAGTCTTTATATGGCTGTACAAACTATGACAGAAGAATTTAAAGTTAGAAATTCCCTTCCATCCAAAGAATCTCAGTTGGGGTCATATTCCTAAAGCCTGGGGTCTCAGGGACCAAGCTGTGGTTCAATACCCACTACCACAGAGCCAGCTATTGTAGATGGTGTTTGATTGACAGCGTGCAGCCACGAACCAGGCCTTGGGGCATCTCAATCTAATATATGGTATTCGTTACCCAGGAGCTTGTCATCAAGTCAGCAGCCCCCCAACTGGTGGCACAGATGGGCTTGCAGAGAACTCCGTGGAGGCCCAAACGAGCTCCAATGCAGCGGGACTCCGAGAGGAAAGCTTCCTTCTGTTTGATCACTGCCTGCAGGGTGAACCTCAGAGTCCTCCAGGAGTCTGCCCAAGAACACTCCTTTCCAGGCTGGAGCAGTGTGTGTGTGTGTGTGTGTGTGTGTGTGTGTGTGTGTGTGTGTGTGTGTCCAACCATGCAGAGGGCATGTGAGATGGATTCTCACTAACCAACCCTCTCGACCCTGGAGCCGACCTCCTGAAATGCACTGTGCAGCCGGTGTGCTCGGCCTGGGGCGAACCATCTGCCGCCCAGACAGGGATCTGGAGCTGAGCGTGACTACCGCACAGTCCTACAAGTGCTATTCCTTCCAAACCAGCAACACTTTCCCCCTCAACTAATCTCAAATTTCTCCACTTCATTTTGAAGTCAAGTGGACAGAAGAGAGACGGAATATTTGAAAGCGAATGAGCAGCCTGTGGCTGGCCAGCTTCAAATGGCAGCCGCGTGGGGCCAGTAGGACTGTGCGGAATCAGAGATGATCATCAGAGATGATTTCTGCCCCGCACCTCCGAGTGTAAATGAGAAACCAGCCCTAGCTGATGCGAGGGGTTTCCTGCTGTGCCAGTTTGTGTGTCAGAAGCCGGCAGGAGGCGCAGAGCTCAGAATAGTCTCCTCTAAGCTCCCTCCTCCAGTAACTGCTGAGTCGATTGGGTGAACAAGCGACTGTCTTAACTGAGCTTAAGGTTGTCCTCCCAGGGAGTCTTCAAAAGAAATGCATCTGACTACGAAACTTAAATTATTCAAACTAAAGTATAATTTCTTAAGTAGGTTTGATCCCCAAAATAGGTTCTCACATTATCAAGTACAAATCCTCAGGACACCATTCAAATGGTGGCTGTCTGGGGAAGACAGATGATGTGCGGCGCTTGACGGAAGAGTCCGTGGACAATTCTGTGGACGCTGGTTGACTACCGCCCTTCCATTCTACCTGCCTCGTCTACACTGCTCCTTGAGTCCCACTTGGTCGCTCCCAAAGCCTGGTAACTTAGGTGCCCACCAGTCTGAGCCCTGGCACTCACCACTTAGCTGTGGAGTTGTTTCTGGAATGTAGACTGGCCAGCTCTCCTCTGATTAAAATCCCTCAAAGATTTCCTGAAGATTTCAAGATACAGACAAATCTCGCTAGTTTAAGAACACTTCCTGGGCAGACCCTACTCCCCCAGCTTCCTTATCTTTCTCCACCACAGAGCCTTTTGCTCCTGCTGTTCTCGGAATGTAGCTACTGGTTTCTGGGCTCTGAAACCTACAACGCCCACACTTCTTTCACTACCCTAGCTGAGCTCCGAGACTTTCAAGGCCACGGTCTTCGGGCAGCCTTACTCCTCCGCAACGCCACGCCAAGGGATCCGGATCGTTTGTCGTGTGCCTGTTTCCACTACAGCAGCGGACAGATACAGCAGCTGCGGGATTTCAGGGCACTTTCTAAAGCTGCTTAATTGGGTGCATAGAAAATAATTGTTGAACATCAGGAAAGTGACCTATTCTGTTCATTTGCAGACTTCTTTGGTGCTGCAACTAACTGTCCCTTGGGTACCTGACAAACATGTGTGATGATTCCAAAGTTTCCATGTTCACCCAATTTTCTTTATTAACACTTATTTGTGTTCATGTGTTCCTCACTCTTTTTTAATGGCCTTCACATTTTGCTGAGCATTTATTTTTATATAAAGAGTGCTTTGGGTTGCAGATTTCTGTCTGGGAAGGTGGTCCTATTCAGCCAGGTACACATTTCGGGCAAAATAAATACAGAATAATGGGAGAGAAAAGAATACCGGGAGACAGGTGATTGATGGGGGGACATAAGTTGTAGCTAAAATACCTTCATATTTCTATTGCAGAATGGAAGGTGGCACCATTTTTAGACACAGACTAAATTTGATATACATAGCTTGTGGGCTATTTAATATAGAAACTAAATAAAAATATATGCCCATACAAAAAAAGGAGACTAATATAAAGCCCCAAATAGAAATATTCAAAAGCAGGTTTTTTTAAAATGAGGTAGGGGCACAAGGCAGAAGATTCTGTATCACAAGAAAACCTGAGCCAGCTGTTCAAGAACAGTGCTTTCTCATCTCTTTCCTTGCAGGTACTTCTTAATCACTCTTCTTTCTCCGATATAGGCTTATTGGTTACCCTGTAACAATTTTCCTACCTGACCGACCTAAATTAAAATCTCTCATCTGCTTTATTTACATGGTCATGAATGAAGAATGGTTAAATACCACTGACAAATGTGGCTGACACCTCACATGCCTGAAGACAATGGGCTGGACGATGCTCTTAGGCTTCATCCCGAATTTAAGCTCTCTGACCCCATAAACTGTGTCCAGGAGCAAAACTCTCCACAGAGGGACTAATCAAGTAGAGACACTAATCAGAACAACTTGTGCACCGCCTGGCGTAGCTCAGTGGATTGAGTGCAGGCCTGCGAACCAAAGGATCGTGGTTCGATTCCCATTCAGGGCACATACCTGGGTTGCAGGCCAGCTCTCAGCAAGAGATGCACAAGAGGCAACCATACATGTTTCTCTCCCTCTTTCCTTCCCTTCCCTTCCCTTCCCCTCTAAAGATAAATAAATAAAATCTTAAAAAAAAACCACACACACATCTTGTGTCAACACAAAGATTTCTGGAAATATAAAACAAGAAATAGTTCTATATAACAAGTTTAGGGTTACTTGATGTTTATTCTCCCTTTTTTAATAATCCAACATTGACTCTCAAAAACTCAAATTTTATTCTCAAAGAATAAATATCTGAAAAACATTGCAAATAAAAAGCTAGGTTTTTTTAATTTTTAAAAACCCATGTTCAGGAATCATACCAAGTGTTTATTTTAGTAACAAACTATAGAAATGATCCCTGAAAGTATACTCTTTTACTTTAGAATGTTGGTAACTGAATTAGGTATTACATTTCTCAGTGAAATCAACCCCTTACATTTCAAATTTAGAAAGCATTGAAATATGTGTTGAAAATGTCTGCATAACGACCAATACTTATACCTATACAATAACATTACTGTTTGTCCAAACTGTTTTTATTATTTCCTAAATTTAACCATAATTTGATTTTTTCGACCAGGTTGTTTGTAAGACAAAACTTGGAAACGTACTTGTTTTAAATTGACGAATAAAAGACCAGCCATAATAAGAGTAACAGCTGAGACGGTGGATTTAATTCTGTATCAGACACCACCATCTAGCAGGAAGCAGCGAATGAAGAGTGACTACAGCGATTTCAAGACGAACCAGACCTTAATGATGCTCTGATGCTATGGCCTGTGGCTTGCAGACAGAAGGGGAAGATTCTGGAGCTGAGACTAGGGTGCTGAACAGGCGGGTGGCTCTGCCACTTTAGTGTGCAAATACCTGGGCTGCTTACTCAGTGCAGAAGCCGGCCCCGGGTGAGAGCCCTCCTTGGAGACCACAGCGCACCATGGAAGAACAATGTGCTTGTTGTATGTAACGTGACATCACCAGCAAGCCCGAGATGGGCCATGAGCTTCAGGGGTGTCTCACCTTGAGAGAAGGAAGGAGGTATAAGGGGAATGAGGTCCTAAAGACGAACGTGTCACACTCAAAACTGTCCCCAGCCAGGGTGTATTTAATGCACGCCACAAATGAAACTCAGAGTCCAAGTCTCAACCTATATCACACTCTACCTAACTGTTTCAGAGCTGTGGCAGTGTGTAGGGAGCAGGCTGTTGGAGCTGCGTTGTTAAGACAGTCGTTTAGTTTGATATTTGCTACATATTGAAGAATCGTTAAAGGATCCCCAGAAAGCGTCTTAAAATCGCACCAAAGTGACTGGCACAAAACGAGGTCTATCCTGAGGCACTGACTGCAAACAAAACACCCGGGACATGGCTCGCATACAGATAACCAAAGCCCGCTGTTCCCCGGGCTCTCGCCGCGCATTTTCTCCATTAAATGCACGGTGCTCTGCAGGGCGGGACGGTCAGAATCACTCCTTCACACAGTTCTAGCAACAAGTGATTCTCAGTGAAGATGTGCGGGGAAGCGGGACGCAATTCACGGCGCACAACAGTGGGGCTGGAGAGATCGAGCGTGCACACCGGAGGTACCAGAAAACCTTCGTTACCCGGAGTCGGGACTGGGCCTCCCTGGCCTCCAGCGGCGGCTCCTGCTCATTACCTGCCTCTCACCCGCGCTTTTTCAGCAGCCAGATACATTTAAGCCTCGGGCAGGGTCTCTGGAAAGCACTGCCCCAGGCTTCCCAAGAACAGACTTGGTTTGTTTTTCAGCACACAACTCCGCCTTTCTCTTACACACAATCCGTCTGGGCACAAGGTTTCCCTTTGCTGTGAGTCCTGTGGGCAGTGTCCCATCTTCCACGAGCACCAGGAAAGTGTCTCTGCTTCTCGGCACCAAGACCCTGTCCCCACCAAGCCAGCACTCCAGCACGACCCAGTGGGCACACACACTCACCTCTTCACGGGGAAGGAGGCCCGCTCTGCCCACTGCAGCCCCGGTTTTCCACTTTCAGTTTGCAACCCCCAGAGCTCAGACGAAGACTCGGAAAGGAGATTTGGGAAAGGCAGGATAACTGTCGGCACATCCAGGCCCAGCGATCCTGGGTCCGGGTTTTCACTGATGCCACTTATTTAAAAGCAAGTGGGACCTTGGTTCCAGGGACTCCCTGGCCTGCCGCTCAGCATAAACCTCCTTGAACGATCCTGGGAGGCTCCTGAGACCTTATTCTAAAGCCAGTCCCAGGGCACTTTCTGTTTCTTAAACTCAAGTCAGACTGGGCACATCAAGTCACCTACTGAGAAGTGAGAAACTCCTAAGCCAAGCAGAGGCCTGGGTGCCTTAGCCTGCTACCAGTGTTTGGTAGACTGAGCTTGATGATCTTTGGTTTTTATTTACTGGCGAAGTTAAACTAACTGACTTCAAACTGAGTTCCATTGCAGGAGACCCAATTAAAATTATTTTGCACTAGTCGAGACAGGAGGTGATAAAGCTAGGGAAATAATTCAAGGCCTTCAAGGCCTTCAAGGCCCTAGGAGGGCTGGGGCGAGACCGGGCGAGTGGAGTGTCTCCCGCTCAACATGTGAGGAGGCCCTGGACTCACGCACGTGCTGGGCGCACCTGCAGAACTGAGAGTGACTGCTGCCTAGGCCTGCCTCGCTCTGGCCCGAGCCTGCAGAGGTCCACTGCCCAGGACCTCAACTATCCTCTCTGTAAAAATGGGCTGATGATAATGGTAACAACTTCTAGAAAATCCCACATACAAAGGAAAACATGGATAAATTGGATATTATTAAAAGTACATTCTGTTCCTCAAAAGTGTGATTAAGAGAATGAAAAGCAGTCCACCAAGTAACAGAAGATACTTGCAATAGATTTATCTAACAAAGAATTCGTATCCAGATTATCTCAAGAAGTCCTACAATGCAATAACAGAAGAATCCAAGAAAAAGCAGGAAGGAAGGGGTCAAAGACTTACACAGCCTTTCACGGAGAAGAAATCTGAAGAGCCAAGGAGTATGTGAAAGGATGTTTAATTTCTTTAGTCACCAGGGAAATGCAAATTAAGAAGACAACAACATACTACTAAGTACCCATCGAAATGGCTACAAACTTTAAAACTTACAATGCAAACTCCTGCTGTTGGTGGGAGTGTAATTGCTACAGCCACTTTGGGAAGCTGTGGATCAGAACCTCCTAGTCCCGAACAGATGCTTTATCACCCACAAGTGCCACTCCTGGGTGTTTGCCTAATAAACATACATGCATATGCACATCCAAAGGCAGGTATACTAGACCATAATACAAATTTAAAAGAATAGACATCATACAAAATATGCTCAGGCCACAATGAAATTAAACTAATTAAATCAATAACAGAACTATTCCAAAATATTTGGAGATTAAAGAACACAGTCTAAATAACACATAGGTCAGAGAGGAATTCTCAAAAGAAATAAAAAATATTTTGAATGAAATAAAAATGAAAATACAACCTGTCAAGATTTGTGGGATGCAGTAAAACAATGCTTAGAGGAAAAATTATAGCATTGAATGTTAGAAAGGAGGACGGATCTAAAATCATTAATCTACGCTTCCACTGCAGGAAACTAGAGAAAAAGGACCAAATTAAATCGAAAGCAAACAAAAGAGAAGAAATAATAAAACTTAGAGGGGCAATCAATAAAATTGAAAGCAGGCAATTATAGAAAATTAATGAAACCAAAAGCTGGTTCTTTGAATAAAATTAATTGATAAATGCTTACCTAGGCTAACCAATAAAAAAGGTCAGAAGACACAAACTACTAACATCAGAAATAAAAGAGGGGGCATCACTACTGATCCCCAGACATTAAAAGAATAATAACAGTCAAGAGAATGAGAGCACAAGCCACAGACAGGGACAAAATACTTGCAAAAGAAACATCTGATAAAGGCCTATGATCCAAAATACACAAAGAACTCTTAAAACTCAACAATAAGAAAGCAAACAACCCAATTTAAAAAAACGAGCAAGAGACCTGAACAGACACTTCACCAAACAAGATACAAAGATGGCAAATAAATACATGAAAAGATGCAAATTAAAATAAGCTTGAAAAAAAAACATAAAACAACCCTGAGACGCCACCAGACCCCTACTAGAGGGGCCAAAATGCGTAACAAGACAACCCCAAGTGTTGATGCGGATGTGGAATGACAGAGGCTCTCATTCACTGCTGGTGGGGATGCAAATTGTACAACACTTTAGAAGGCATTTGACACCTTCTGAGTTTCTCTCACAGGGAATCACTCCATCAGTAGGTGTATATTTGGCTGATTACACGTGGGAAAACAGAAAGCAAGAATAATAGTTTCTTTGACACTAGATTTTTTTTATCAGAAGTTGGATGGCTCATTACTGTGAATGTTGCAAAAATCCTTAATGCACAAGGTCAGATAGGGCTGCAAATTCCTAAGTGCTCCCCAACTGATCATCTATGATTCAACAAAGGGACTTAGTTAAAAACACACGGTTGCTCGAATTATATCCATTGATTACAGCAATGGTGCTAATTTTCCATCCGCCTCTGTCTCCACTCCCTTGGCAATGTGTCTCTGAAGCTCCCATTAAGAAGTAGAGTTTATTTGCCTACCCCTGAATCCAGGCTGGCTTTGTGACTTGCTCTGGCCACAGACTGTGGCCAGAGGGACAGGGTGCAAGTCCTGAGCCTGCGTCTCCAGAGGCCTTGTATGCTTCCACAACTTTTATTGGAATCCTGCCCGGTAATGACAGCGAAGTCCCAAGACGGTAGCGAGCTAAACATCTGAACAGACACTCCTATTGCTCCAGCTAATAGCCACTCAGCTGTAAAATATGTCAAGCAACTCTAGAAAAGTCAGCCACAAGCCAATCCACCAGCCGACGGTAGACAGGTGCGCAAGCCCAGGTCAGATCAGCCTAGTCCAGCCGGGGTCAGCGGAACTCCCCATCTGACTTGTAGAGACGTGAACAATTATAATTGCTTGCTTTTTAACCAATGTTTCATAGAGGTGTGTTATACAGCAATAACTAACTGATGCAGAAATTAATATCTGGAACTAGGCTGCTGCCATAAAAAAAAACTAAAACACATGACATTGGCTTGGGACCAGGTGGTAAGCAAAGACTGCAAAAGCAATGAGAGTCACCACAGCAAACTAGAAAAAAAGGTGACACATTTTATGTAGCAGTAAAATATTTCATAAAAGTGTCACCTATGGTAATTTGGAGGATATAAAACATAACTCATGAACTTGTGTATCTGCATAAAATAATTTCTAGGCAGAATGCCAACGGTGTCAGTTTGCATCTTTAAGCTCATATTAAAAGGTACTGTGAGAAAGAAATCAGTTAAAAGGAGGAAACAAGACCATTTTATAGGCAGGAATTAGGGGGAATATAAAGGAATCAAAATTTACCAGACTGGAAAATAAAACTGGTTCTCACCTCCAGTTTCCCCAACCAGAAAAAGATCCTCAAGATGAGGCTGGATGACCTTTAGGTAAGACCACTCTTTAAGAGAGTTAAGATGTGACCTAGTAAATCCTTTCAGCCAGAGGAAGGAGCCAGGAGAGATCATAAAAATGTTTTTCCATAGCAAGCAGTATGATATACCCAGAGTAGCCATAATCTAGACTGAAGAGATGTTTTTCAGGAAAAAAAAATATGTTTTTGTCCAATGGAGTGAACTTAGATTCCACATAGAGAGATCACAAAGGTTTTTAAATTGTATGTGGTAAAAGTCTTCCCCACTTAAACTAGAAAGGACTAAAATTGTTCTAAATTGCGAAAATGCTTCTTAGCCCCCAGGCTACTTTGAATGAATGAATAAAGCAAATGGAATATCACTCAGCCATAAAAAAAGTAATGACATCTTGCCATCTGTAACAACGTGGATGGAGCTTGGGGCATTATGCTAAGTGAAGTAAGTCACAGCCTAAGACAGAGAGAGACAAATATGATATCAGTTACGTGTGCAACCTAAAAAACAAACAACAACAACAAAAAACAATGACCCAAGATATAGAGAAGAGATTTCGGAGGAGGGGGCAAGCACAAAATGGGTGAAGGGGTCGAAAGGTACAAATTTCTAATTATAGAAAAAATAAATCATGGAAATATAATATCCAGCCTGGGGACTACAGTTAATATTGTATTGCATATTTCAAAGCTGCTAAGGGAGTAAATCTTAAAAGTTCTCATCATAAGAAAATTATAAATATCTATGGCAATGGATGTTGGCTAGACTTATTGCGATAAACCTTTTGTAATAATGCAAATGTCGTCGACTCATGCTGTATACCTGAATCTTATATAAAGTTGTCTCTGGGCCACACATCAAATACATTGCGACATATAATCACAGAAAAACCTCATAATGTTTTAAGTAAATTTATGAATCTGTGTTGGGCCACATTCATGGCCATCCTGGGCCACGCAGCGGGTTGGACACCCCTGCTATATGTCAGTTATGCCTCAATTAAAAATAAAAAAAGAAAGATTACTCACAGGACTCACCTGTTGGTGGTGAGCCGGGAAAGAGGTATCATCCCAAACCAGACTGAAACCATACACCACTTCCCCTCCTTGAAACTGTTCCCCAAATTTGGTTTTTCTAACATAGAAAGGCTTGTGTGTTCATGACTTTAGGTCTCGAAACCAGCTTTGTTTAGGGCCCTGGGCTAGTGAGAACAATCACCATTTTTTATGAATCAATGTAAACTATGCATTTAGCATACCGCTAGTCCTCACATACTCCCATTGTTCAAATGAAAAAGTTTGATAAAGGTTAAGTGACTCGCCCAAAGATATTTAGTAAATAGCAGTTGGTTGTTGTTTTTTTAAATATGTTTGGCTCCAAAAACCAGTGCTAAAACAATGCTTTAATTAGGGTGGTTCTGATTCAGTTTTCTCCTGCATGCATCAAAATTACATTATTTATACAATACAATGACTTATTTTATGTAGTTTGCAAAGGGCTCATTCTTATTCTAAGATTGCGCCTTTCTTACTCTTGGAATTAAATGGCCTTTCTTTTGAAAAACGGTATGAGTTCGTAAAGGGTTTTCTTTTCTCCTGCCAAAGTAAAAAGCTGAAAAAGTTATTCCTTCAAAAGATATATTTTAAATATTATCTGACCCATGAATTGCTAAAGTCAGGACCCAAAGCCGCCCCAAACAGGAGTCTGCAGGGTGGGTGGGGGAGGGAGGGGTGCGCGCGCGATCGAAAGTCTCTAGTTTAACAAGATGGGGTTTGAGATCCTCGTATTGGACGAAGGGGTAAAACAACGCAGCTCTGACCGCGGGCACCACGGCGGCCCGCTCCTCTGCCAAGCGCAGTGTTCAGCAGACTGAAAGCCTGGTGGGCTGCTACCCGAGGTCATAGACTGCGCGCTGGGCAAAGGAGAGTCAGCCGACTCTTCGCGCCGTGCCGAAGAGACAGCCGACGGCTGCGCGGCGTTGCACTAGTTCGTTCCCCTCACTCGCACCTGGGGTTACCAGGTGAGCCAAGGGCGGGACCCGCGCTACGCGAGGGGGAGAGCCCGGGTGCGTGCGGGGTGGGTCCTGCTGCAGTGCGGAGTTCAGGACTAGCGCGGATTAGACCACCAGGCGGCGCTGCGTGCAAGTCTGAGAGCTCGGAGCTCTCGCGGTAGGTGAGACTAAGCGTTCCGGAAGTGATTCCCCGGAAGCTGCATGGCTGCTTCCGGGAGCTACGTTCCCACGCTGAGTTGCCGACAGCATGCAGTGCGATGATGTGAGTCTTCCCCGTTGGTGTGTCGCCCAGGCTTACGCAGGTTGTCTTACCTTCTCGGGCGACTCAGAGCGGCACACTCAGCCGGCCCGTTTGCCTCACGTGGCTCCGGGAGGGAGGTTTCCACAGCCCCGGCTTTCGAGCGTGGGCTGTCACGTGCCTTCCCTGGGCCTCCAGCCCGCTGCCCCACCGGGATTAAGGAGCCTGAAACCCACCTCGTCGGTCTAGAGGGTCATTTTATCTAGTCCCTGGTGACAAGCCCTGACGGATTCTGCGAATTGTCTTGGAGGAGTTAGAGCTGGGCGGGAGCCTGGGGGAGGGAGGGCGATACGGCCGAGCTTAGACAAGTTTAAGGATCTTTTTCATTCACGTGTACTTGACTTCTAATCAGCTCTTCCCGTGTTTCGGTTTTTCTTAAATGTGTCCCACTAAGTGCCCAAGTCATGATTTTGGAAGCATTCTTCCAAATGCTTCCACTAAGCATCCCTTCATTAGTAATCTGTAGGAGAAGCATTTAAGTGCTTACTGCGTACTGGGAATTGTAGATACTAGAGATTTGATAAGCCAGACAAAAGATCTCTGCTTTCCTGAACACTAGTGGGAGAGACAGATAGTGAGCAAGTGAACAGATAGAAACAGTTGCACTGTGTAACAATACTGGAAAAACAGACTAGAGGTGATGGAGTCAGAGAGGCCTGATCAGGAAAGGTTTCTCTGAGTGGAAGATAGTTGAGCTGAGATCTAAAAGATCGGAATGAACTGCCACCGAGGAGAGAAGGGGAAAGCAGTCAGTCCAGGCAGTGGGAACAGTAAGGTACAAAGATCTGGAGGTTAGAGAGGAGGAATATACTCTAGGACACCGAGGTCATGTGAAGTCCGGTAAGGGTTTAGGGCTTTCAGTGGGAAATGACATGATTTCTGTGTGTGAAAAGTTCTGTTGTGTGAAAGGTTTTTGGAGGAGAGCAAGAGCAAGGAGACTAGAATACAATGAAAGTAGCTTCAACTAAGATGGTCATGGTGGATGTGAAAGGAAATGGATAAAGATGAGATGATTTATCAGTTTTAATTGACTTGATAAATATAGAAAAGGGACAGAAGGAGGGTTTGGGGAGTTGAACAGCTAGTTCAGTGGTGGTTGTATTCTGGAGGTGGGGGGACTGGAGAAGGAGCACGGTGCTCTTTTGAGAGGTGTGGAGTTGAGAGCTCCGTTTGGACATGTTGATGTGTGTGATGCCTTTAGACAGCCGAGTGGAGGTGCCCGGTAGGCTGCTGGGTGTATGTACAAGTCTGGTGCTCAGGTGAGAAGTGTGACCAGAAAATAACAATATAGGAGTCATCAATCAGAGGTGATATATAAATCCAGCAGCCACATGGAGTTCCTTTTCCAGTTTCATTTCCTCTGACCTCTTTCCTAACATCCCCTGCCAGACACATCCTATAAAATTGCAAAAATGTCGTTCCATTCTTTTACATTTATGCTTTCCCTTTAACTTTTTCAAGCCTTTCCCAGTTCCTCCAAGCAGCGCATTCAGAGCCTGTCATGCTCGCACACACCTCGTTGTACTTAGACAGCTGCTTTGTGATGCTCTGTGTGTCTTTCTCTCCATCTAGATGGGTAACACTCTGAGGACTCTGGCTTCTGCACTGACAAGTACTTGAGTGCCTTCTGAGTGTCAGTGCCTTCCCTTCATTAAGTGCGCAATGAAGATGAATGAGTAAAGAACACGTTAGTGCAGGATACCGCAGACGATTTCCCTTGCCCTCAATGAGATAGAATTATGGCGCATATATCCAAAAGCCCAGTACTGTGCATCTTTTTACCACGGATAGTGAACATTTTAGGTAGAAAGGGAAGGTTACAAAGTACATAATATGATCTAATTTTGTTGAAAACATAGATGTAGGCATACTAGTTCTTAATGTGTACATACATATAGAAAAGCCTGAAAATATTTACAAATATTAATGAAATTATATTTCTTGGTAATGAGGTTGGGGCTATTGCTAATTTGTATTTACTTTTTATATAAGAGTGTCATTTGTATCATGAAAAGTCAGACCGTTTTACAAAGCACTTTTTCCTCTCACTTGTTAAAGACCCCTTTCCTCAGTAAAGCGGGGAATGCCCCAGGACATTTTCTGGGGTTCATATGCCATCTCTTGGGTCTGCGCAATTGAAATGGGTTTATACTTTGTCCTGCAGGTTATCTGGGACACACTGGGAAACAGGCAATTTTGTTCCTTCAAAATAAGGTGAGTCTAGGTTCGCAACTTGGACAAAGATTCCTTCAGTTGCCCGTTTGGTAACCCATCTGAAAATGCTTGCCATTCCTCCCATTCTAGAACGAAGACACAGGGCTTTTGCAGAAATGAATACAGCCTGACTGGACTGTGTAACCGGTCATCTTGTCCCCTGGCAAACAGTCAGTATGCCACTATCAAAGAAGAGAAAGGTAACTCCCCAGTTTCAGATGCCGTGGGAGCTACTCAGCAGCTCTCAAAGCATGCATTGTCTTGGGTCCCTCTAAACAATATAAAGGCATTTCCTTTATCCTGCAGGACAGTGCTACTTGTACATGAAGGTTATAGAGAGAGCAGCCTTTCCTAGACGTCTCTGGGAACGGGTAAGACTTGGAACATAAAATTACAATACCCATTGGTCTAGAGCAAAAATGCCAAGTTTCCCTTTCTTCCTTGACCGTATCTAGATTAAACCTTTGAAGCCGTCCTCATAGTTCCTGTGAGTGTTGTAACCAGGAAAGACCTAATCTTGTACTCTTGCTCTTTACGCTTTCCTTGTTCTGTTTTAGGTTCGTCTTCATAAAAACTATGAGAAGGCACTGGAGCAGATAGATGAAAACCTGATTTACTGGCCCCGTTTCATCCGACACAAGTGTAAGCAGAGGTTCACCAAGATCACCCAGTACCTAATTAGAATTCGAAAACTCACACTAAAGCGACAGTAAGTGTTCAGGTCCTTTACTTATTTCTAAACCTGTTTTCTCATGAACTGTGTTATGAAACTGAGAGGTGATGACACCCCTAGAAATGCCTCCTATAAAATTCAACTCCGGGTACCCTTTTGTGATATGCTAAGAAGAGACTGTACCTCAGATTAAAGGTGGGCCCTTTGGCTTTGCAGGTTTTAAAAACAGTCCAGAACAACTCAAGTATTTCCTCCCTGTCTGAAAGTCAGCTTCAGAAAATACTATTTATAACCTCCTGAGGGAATCTTGAAATTAATTAGGGATTTAAAAATGACCTAAAAAATGTGAATAACAAGAATGTAAGGAAGGACTTTACTCTGAGTTCAGTGAAAACTAGTTTTTAAAAGGAATATGAAATCCCCACTTAATTGAGCTGTGACTTGCACAGGATTCTACAGAAAATTCCCTTTTTTTAATTCAGTGAAGCGTTGTTAGCATAGAGAACGTCCTCAGAAGTCTCAGAATGCCTGTAGCAAACAAAATCAGCCACATTCAAATATACGTAAAAATGTCCGATTTTTTTATAGCATTACATTTATCTAGAAAATTTGCTGACCTGAGCTGAACCCTACAAATGAATTCCAGTCCTTTTTTCCTTCTCTTTTTTTTTTAGAACATGTAGATGGGTTTTCTGATGATACGCTTTGTTTCCCCTAGGAAGAAGCTTGTTCCTTTGAGTAAAAAAGTGGAGCGGAGGGAAAAAAGAAGAGAGGTAACTTACTGCTCTGGTATTCGTACGTCTTTATTTTCACTGAGGGTAGGGCTGTGGAGGGGGGCCTCACGAAAAAGGTGTAGTCACCACTGCCCACGAACTGTTCAGGCCCTGGAGAGTGGCTCACTAATGTGCGATAGTAGTTGATGAGACAGCTGATGTTCCGTATTTTAGGATCATGACTTTCAGGGCAGGTAAAATGGGAGTGCTTCGAGGGTGTATGTAACAGAACAAGTAGAATACCTCAGATAGACATCCACAATGCCTTGTCTGGAATTCTTGAGGCCAGATGTTTCAGAAATCAGAATTTTGGTATGTTGCTCATCTTACCTCTTACCCTCAGCAGGGTTTGAGCATTCTAATCAAGTAAGCTATTAGTTTTGCAGTGAAATATAAGAATGTTCATTCACACTAGATTGAATTTTTTAAATCTTTTTAAGTAGACTCATATTAGTTCAGGTCATCTTAGGCCACAAAATTGAGGTGGGGGGGTCTGTTTTTTTTTGAAGTTGTTAGTAAGGAATTGATTGGAATTATTTGTTTCTTTGAAGTAAACTAAGCAACTTTATGACCAGAGTAGTCAATAGCGATGTTAATGGTCTGCTATCCGTGGAAAATCTCGTCCAGAAGCTCCAGCCTTAGTTGCAGAGAGCAGCCTGCCTCTCCGCCTACTGGTACTTCACTCAGGCTGAATTTTCTCATGCTTTTTTCAAGACTCGGGAATTAGCTTTTCCCAGCAAATGCAAATATTCATTCATTCTAGGTACTTGGTCGGCTTACCTCCCTTCTAGCAGTAGACATACTTACCTGATCATTTGTGATACCATCAAGAAAAACTTGAATGCTGTAATTTGCCATGTATAATGTGCACCCATATTTTTGTGCGCACTATACATGGGATTACTACACACATGGTATGTACCCTTGTATATAATGTGCATACTTATTTTTCACTCAAAGATTTGGGCAAAAAAGTGTCCATTATACACAGCAAAATATGGTAATCGTGATGCATTTGCCTCCATAAATCACAAGAGTTCTGTATCTCAAATCTATTTTATCACTGGTCTGCAAAGTTTTTGATCACTTACCCATCAATAAGATTTGGAACATATGCTCCCCAGTATATCACATACAGATGTTATGTACAACAGGTACAAGTAATTGTTTGTGCTATCTACAATTTCTTTCTTTTCAAATTACTGGTAAAATACTCCTCTTGTAAGAACAGATGAGTCCAGTTCCTGGCTGAGTATAACTTTGTCTTTAAGGGCTCTCGTAAGCCCTTCACAGATATGTCAGTGGTACTTAGAGAAGTGCAGTGCGGATTGTTTGCATTAAGTGCTTGCTCTTTATTGTTCATTCTCCACCACCAGTTGTTAAACAGGTTAAAAAGTTAAAATTTTCTATTTCTGCCAAATAATTTTAAAGCCCTGTGGAAAAATGTGTATTTGGAAGATACACATTTAGGTGTGTATCTTCCAAAATATGGGTGCACATTATACATGGCAAATTACAGGTACTTGGTACTTGTAATTTTACTTCGGAAAATTATATCTTCAATTTTTGTAAAGATTTATTTATTTTTAGGGAGAGGGGAAGGGAGGAAGAAACAAACATCAGTGTGTGGTTGCCTCTCACGCGTCCTTTACTGGGGACCTGGCCTGCAGCCCAGGCACGTGCCCCGACTGGGAATTTTGGTTTGCAGGTGGGCATTCAGTCCTCTGAGCCACACCAGCCAGGGTTGTAGCTTCAAATTTTTTTCATGTGTGATTGAAATTTTTAGAGAAGACATTTTAAGCACTGTCACATATAGATGCAGTCCTTTTCTTTTTAAGATGTTCCATTCACAGTTATTTTTTTTCTTTTCAAATAACTGGTAAAAATATTCCCTTTCTCGTAAAAACAGATGAGTATATTTATTTTTTTAATTTATTTTAGTAGTGTATTTACTTTTTAAAACTCCTGCTACATTACATATTACTGACAGCCATCTTTAAGTTCTACAACTTATGAGAGAAACATCAATTTGTTCTTCCACTTTATGCATTCGTTGGTTGATTCATGTATGTGCCCTGACCAAGGATTGAACCTGTAACCTTGGTGTATCAGGACAGTGCTACCTGGCCAGGGCTCTACAACTGTTTTTAGGTACCAAACCATTAAACAATCAGCTCCCTGTCTTACTGCAAACAATTCATCTACAAATGCACTTACCCAATCAGAATAAAGGAGTGAGACCACCGCTTTCAAACTCTTTGAGCAGTATTTTCCCCTCGGAATGTCTTGTTCACTGTACTTGACACATGACTATTTGCTTTATGGACAGAGTTCAACGTACCACTGTCAGTACACCTAAAAAGTAACGTGTTCTGAAAGTATTCTCCCTACATCATCTCAGTGAGTCACTCTTGAGGTGTAAGCACCTCTGTAGAGGGTGATGTAGGACGTCACAGTAGACTGAGCTGACCCGTGCGCCCAGCCTTCCTGCATTGTGATGGGTCAGTCTGACACAGCTTCCGTATGTAGCGCTTTGAAATCCTCTGTGACTTACTGTCAAATTAATACAGTCTTAGACTAGAAAGGTTAGATTGAAGTTAGATTTTTGTTTTCATTGGGTGGTACAGGTTGATGCCACGTATTATTTCCTATGAGGGATCATTGAAGAAGAGAGTTCTTAAAATGTTTTTTTTATCATGTGGGATCTAACATGGTTTTAGAAACCGTGAGTGAGGCTCTCTGTTCCCCTTCCTTGAAGTCTGCTTCCGGCTGCTAATTTTCTAAGACACTTAAATGTATGTAGACCTACCTGCTTTTCATATCTATCAAAAACTTTGTTAGAATTTGAGAGTATTACTTATAAAAACTCTAGAAATTTTTATAATTGAAAGGTTCCCAAGATTTGAGAGGTAAAGGAGAAGAAATATGTCTGGTTGGAGAGACAGAAGCCCCCATGATGCCCTGACCGGTGTGACTCAGTGGGTCGGGCGCCCTGTGAACCAGGTCGCAGGTCAGATTCCCGGTCAGTGCACACGCCTGGGTTGTGGGCCAGTCCCCCGCTGGAGGCGTGCTAGAGGCAGCCAGTTAGTGTTTCTCCTTCTCTG
Source organism: Artibeus jamaicensis (assembly GCF_021234435.1). Taxonomy (NCBI): domain Eukaryota; kingdom Metazoa; phylum Chordata; class Mammalia; order Chiroptera; family Phyllostomidae; genus Artibeus; species Artibeus jamaicensis. Next base: position 11,813,164 of record NW_026522056.1, on the reverse strand, counting down.
TCCCTCCCGCCTCTTTCTAAAAATAAAATCTTTTTTTTAAGGAATCCAATTAATAGCAAGTGGGAGAAGTGATTACATCTTCTTTGTGATGAAAGCTTCATAATTTCTTCTACAGGCTGAAAAATGACTATTACAGAAGTAAATGGGATTTGCTCCTTCTCTTACAGGAAAAGGCATTAATAGCTGCTCAGCTGGACAATGCCATTGAGAAGGAACTGCTGGAGAGACTTAAACAAGATACGGTGAGTAAGCTGGAACTTAGGGTACAAATTTTGTTTTTTAGGTGGAATTAGGAAACGTGGGAAATGGGTTTTACTTCTGAACATGCTAGAAGATGTTCACCTTGATTTTACTCCTGGACTAACACAGATCCTGGCTTCCTCACCGAAGTTCACTGATGCAGGCACATAAATGCTTCCGTTGTCCCTGGTACTTTGTGTAGTACGAGGGCCCCTTCCCTGTCGCCGCGATTCCCAGCTCCTGCTCCCAGACACACAGTCCCGGGTCTCTGTAGAAAAGCCTCCTGTCGTTACCCTTTCAGGGTTCTTCTAAGTTAACTTCTGTCCTCTTTTTAAAGTAATGTCATAGAAACAACATGAATAAAAACTCTTCCCTTGCTATTTCCCCCTTTATCATGAGAATCACACTTGTTCTAATCCATAGGCTTTGTAGACTACTGAGTTTTCAGTGATCTGCTTCCATCCTTCATTGAATTTACCAGTTTGGTGATTTGATGTTAAAACGGGCTTTTTAAAGACACTGCCAGGTCTACTAGCCTAAAAAACAATATAGAAATATGACTCCTCGAATTGAGTGTTCGCATTTCACTGAGGAACAAAGTGACCAGCTTGTCGGTCAGTGGACTTTAGATACAGTTAAAGCCGATCCGTTCATGTTCTGCAGTACGGCGACATCTACAACTTCCCCATCCATGCTTTCGACAAGGCCCTGGAACAGCAGGAGGCGGAGAGCGACTCTTCAGATGCGGAGGAAAAGGACGATGAAGAGGATGAGGAAGTAAATAAGCCTTGTTTGTACTTTCCTTTTGTTCAGCGGTAATCTGTAGGACTACATTTATTTTAATGTAATTAAGAGACAGGATGCTTTTTTTAATCCCCTAACCGAGAGTACTCATCAGTCCCATTTTCTGTCATGAGACTAACCCGGGTCCGTGGGTGGCTGTGGGGGTCTCTGGGTTCTCTGTATTGATGAGCACACTGACACTTTCCTGCCAGATGGCAAATGAAGAATCTTTGTCAACTGACAGAATAGAATATCCCTCTAAGGAACCTACAGAAAGTTTTACAAGGATTTAATCTTACTATTAACATAGGAGAGGTACTTCAGTGATAGTATTTTTAGGAAAAGGGCAGACTTAGCAACTAGCTGTTTAGTCACACAGTATACCTCCATAGGTACAGAAGCATACTTTTCCTAAAACTATTTTTGATTATTTGAAATTAATCATTTTAGTTAAATATATATAAAGATTTGTAAATTTTACATACTGATTTCAGAAACACTGAACTTGGAAATAGGTACATTTTAGGTGCCTAGTTAAATATATTCTGATTGTTATTTTATGCATGTGTTTCCCCCCAAAATAAACTAGGGGTCTAAGTTAAGTTTTCCTGATGTATTTTGAACCTCACGGTTATGTTTTGTTTTTAGGATGTGGGAAAGAGAGAATTTGTGGAAGATGATGAGGTGGATGAGAGTGACATAAGTGATTTTGAGGTGAGATTTATGGGTAAGAGAAAGGCTTTCCGAACACACAGGGCTCAACGCTCTAGTTTGTTCTAAGTTGAGATGACAGTGGAATTTGGGGCCTAAATCCAGCATCTTCTCTTAATTTTTTCCCTCCCGGTGTTAGGAAATGGATAAACTGGATGCCAGCAGTGATGAAGAGCAGGATGAGAAGTCCTCCAGTGAGGAAGAAGAAAAGGCCTTTAATGCCAAACACAAAGGCAAAACACCCTTGAAAGGCCCTTTGCGGAGGAAACGAGCATATGTGGAAATAGAGTACGAGCAGGAGACAGAGCCCGTGGCCATGGCCAAGGCCAAGGCCACGTGATTTCCATTCAGACATTTATAACAGGACTGAACATGTTGAACTTTATCCTCATCACATCACACCTCCAGCTTTTACCCCTTATGTTATTCAACACAATATTTGTGTTTTTGATATTTATACCACTTCTGGGGGGGGGGGCTGGTGGAAAAATTGTAAACAGAGTATTTTTATAGCTTTGGCATGTGTTGAAGTAACACTGAGCCCAAGAAGCTTAACAGATGAGTTCGTGGCTGTAAATATTTCTAAATTTTAAATGCACACCCTTGGTTACCATCCCCAACTTTAATTCAGAAATGTCCAGATTTCTGCTCTCACTGGTGTGGCTCAGTGGATTAAGTGCCACCCTGTAAACCCAAAGGTCACCAGTTGAGGGCGTGCAAGAGGCAATGGATTGATGTATCTCTCATACATCCTTGTTCCCTCTTCTCTCTCTCCCTCCCCCTCTCTCTAAAAATAAATAAATAAAATCTTTAAAAAAGAAAGAAATGTCCAGACTTCAGTTTTTTGTGTTCTTTCCATATGTCTATTGGACTAAAAGGAAAGAAAAGGATGGTCTAAATTATAATGCCTAGTATAAAAATACCTTTTTCTTTAAATAATTGCATTTATACAAAGAGAAAATCCTGTCCTCTTTAGGAAAATCATACAAATCTCAAGTCCCGCCGTGGGGGGCGCCCCCGGAAACCTGCTGCACCTTCCGGATACAGCTCACCACCTGGCTGTCCTCGCAGCTTCGGAGACTCGTGGCCAGGAGACCCTGAAACGTGAAACCGAACAGGCTTTGGTTGGTTACTTCTTTCTCTGTCACCTGTGCTCTTCTTTCTTGGCACCATGCTCAGACGGGTGACACTAGGGACAGTTCACAGAACAGTGTAGCTGTAAACACTGTCGGCACACTTGGAAATGACCTGCTGGCTCATGAAGCAGCAGCTTAGGTACCAGCCAAGGCGAATTAGACTGGATCTAGGGCTTGACAACTGCCTGCAATCAAAGAGCCAAGGTGAAGTTTAATCTGAATAGGCTAATAAAACAACAAACTAGACTACTTCTAAATGTTTTCAGGGTATGAATTTTTCATGTTGCCTTACATCATCATATCAATTGATTTCTAAATGGGATACAAATGAGGCAACAGTTTATTAAATATATAAATATGCACATAGCTATTACATGCTATGGCTTTGAGAAGTTAACTTTTGTGCAATATGAAACCAAAGAGAATTCCCACAGGGATAAACAAGAATATGGAAAAGCATAGTTGCCCCTGAACAGCGGGGAACATTTCTGGGATCTGAAATACTGAACATACATTATTATTTCTTGGTGGCTAATAGCCCATTAGTTCACCTTTTTTTTTCCCCCCCGACAGGAACAGAACTTAAATTTTACAAACTTTTGCCCATTCTTTGTCCTAGCCCCACAGACACTTTCTAATCCTCCTGCCTTTCGGACTGAACACTTCTAAATACCTTTGTCCGAACTCTCTTGAAGGCTAGAGGGTTCCAGAGGTGCAGCCCTGATGCCTCCACATTCATTTACAGGCGTGGGCAGGCCCCTGAGTAATGAGTTATAATCAACTGTGAGAATTACTCGAGGGTAACGAGGCCTCACTGGATGCAAGTTGCAGACCGCCCCTTACCTTCACTTGTCCCTGAGAGCAGTGGTCCAGGAGAACCAGGCAGTCCGTGGCCGCCTCTAACAAGGCCCTCTTCACAGGCTCAGGTGTAAGGCTGCGATCCCTTGCCACATCACACACCAGTTTCAGGAGAGCCTTCAGTAAGACCACGAGTCTACAGGAAACCCTGGAATCCAGAGGAAAAACCATGTTCATACTCTAAACCTGGGTGTTAAACTGGAGACTTCAAAGACCCTCTAGTATATAAAGTCCTCATTTCATTTTGTAAGTGAAGAAACTGAAGTCAAATGTGTTAGACCACAGAGCCGGAAGCAGAACTAGAGACCAGACTCCAGATTTCTTAACTTCAAGCCCAACTATTTTCCTCCAGCATCCTGCCCTGTACACACACTGGCCAGCCGAAGAAAAACACGTCCCCTCCAGAAGCCTGCTTCCACTCTGGAAGGAAGGAGCCCTTCCTGAACGGGGAGGCCTGGGGTTTCCCCTGTACTTTTGGCCAGAGAACAGGAGCCAGCCCATAGTCCTTTAACTTTTAAGCAGTCTCAGGCCAGGAAGTCCAAAATAAGATGAGAGAAATTAGCTTGGCTTCTGGGACTTAAGTGTCAATTTGTATTTTCCGTCACTTAATTCCAGATCCTAGCTTACCAACAGTTCAGCCCAATCTATCACTAGCCCTTCTAACAGTCTGGATATAAAAAAATAAGTCCTGAAAATGGATAGTGGTGATGGCTGCACAAAATCTGGAATGTATTTAATGCCAAATGAACTCTTATTTTAAAATAGTAAATTTTTTTTACCCCAATGAAAACAAGCCGTAATGGAAGCTGGAAAGTAATTTTAACTTGTAGTATGAAAATATGCAAAGTAAACCGTATTTCTGGACAGAAATATAACCGGGGGTAAGTTTGCATCCCCTGGAAAATATTAAGTGCTTTCCTATAACCTCCTGTTTAGCCTCCCACGTGTCATCGTTCAGTATTCAGCCCCCAAGCTCCACCCTCCACAGCGAGTCACACTCATTTTCTACCCTTCTAACCCCAACATCTGCTTGCCAGTCTCTCCCTGGAATCTTGGTCTCTTTAAAGGCCTGGCACGTTAATTTCATTCAGCTTCATTGATCCATCCATTCATTCTCTCTTAGCCCACTCATCTACAGAGCTGGAATGCTTTCTAAGCCATCACATCCTGAATCAGTACTCTCCTGATCACTGTTCAGGCACGTGGTATGGCGTGTTCTGGTCTCAACCGGATTTAAAAAACGAGGAGGAGCAAAGTCAGGCATGTCTTTATTACATATAGCACTTCTAAATGGCCTTTTAAAGTTTAATGTGCATTATTAATTTAAAGAAATAGACGCCCAAAACAACAATGGGTGTATTTTATCTTTCGAATGCTATTTTCTCTGTTCAAACTTCAACAGGTGTGTAAAAGTGGGAGTATTCCAGTACTCGGCATGGCCTTACTACCTGGTACTGCTTGTACACCTGAGCAGGTTCTGAAGCAAAAGTCTGGGCTCCACCCCGCTTACCACACTCGTCTGCTGGCTGTTGTACCTTGGCCAAGCGTACTGCATGAGAAGTTTCAGGGTTTCCAGTATCTTCAATCTCGCCTCCTCCTCTGGTCCATCATAAACTTCCAGATAACCGAGGATGACTCGCTCCAGCCTCTTCATGTGCCGAACACTTAGGATCCCCAACCTACAAACGAAAGAGAAAACGTGATGATACCAAAGAGCTGAAGCCGGAGTCGGCCGGGCCAGCAGCCCAGGCACTTGCCTCCTCACAAAAGCTGGCAGGTTCCTGGCGTAGGTCCTGCGTAAGAGGATGCGGTGCTCCGGCTCCATGTGGGTCAGGATCAGCTGCAGCACCTCGTCACAGTGTGTGGTGGGGCGAGCGGCGTCTCCCTTCCAGTGCAGGGCTTTCTCCAGGACCGGAAATAAGTCCAACAGACACAGCAGCACAGCCTGGAGAAAGGAGGGAAAGAACTAGTCATCCGTTCGCACTCGCAAAGCTCACTGAGGTTTCTAAGCAACTTCATGCATCTGTTCTTGGGGTCCACGTCACAGAATTCTAAAACACACTAGTATGTACGCGAGCATTACTTTGTATTTTCTAGCTTTTGTTTTCTTTTTACATTATCTCCCTCTTACAGTCTCTAAGTTAACACCTTCTCCTTGCTGTGCTTTGCTAAGCTGTAAAATGGGAAGCAAGGCCAAGCTGGGACTTAAACCCAGATTTTAGGAGTCTGAGTGTATTGTCACTAGATTACTAAACCCAAGCAATATGTACACATACGTCCAGTAAAAGTGCTCCTAAAGAGAACCTAAGGAGAATTCGTGTCCAGCTGAGCCACCCTCCCTGAACTTTCAGTCTAAGCAACCCCTTCTAGCTCTCCTGGGCCCTTTGGTTTTCTGGGGTTTTTTTTGGTAGGGTTTTTTAAAAATTCTTAAACACCATCTCAAGAGTTCTAACCCTTCTGACTCTTAGTACCTGGATTCTCAATGACTAAAATAATACTTTAAAAAAGGTAGCAAGGTAAAGGGTTAAGGGCAGATAGGCATAAAATAAGAAACCTGGTTATTTCTACCTCTAATTTTATATAACTTGTTTTTACTGTCTTGAGAATATTGTTCCCCCTAAGAAACTCCTATTTTTCCTTCATAAACAAATATCACCTCCTCTGGATTCCCCTAAAACCCCCCAAGACCACCACACCTGGTTAGCTGCCTACTGCTGCACACCCACTGCGCTGTATACAAATCTTTCAATCAGTGCATCGCTCTGTCTGTGGACCTACACGCGTATAAGCATCCATATATTTACATAAATATCTCGAAAGGGTTTCTTAAAGCCAGAGACCTTGTCTGATTCATTTGCTCTTGGAACCTACAACGGTTACTGGCACACAGTAGGTACTCAATGTCCATTGGATGAAAGAATAAATGACACCAACATACCCAACACACAAGATCTTAATGGGTGTTGATAATAAAGCAGCAAAGAAGGAAGGGCACTTAAATTCATAAAAAGAGAACTTTTTTCCAACATAAATCTGTCCCCAAGACAGATACATAACTGACCTGGATGGAGACAAAACACTGGCTTCCTGCGGCTCCCAAGAATGCAGATGCTGCTTAGTGTTTTCACTGGTCACCACTGCCTCCCTTTCCAGCTTGGCAATGGCTCTTAGTTACCACCCTCACTTTCTAAGAGAAGACAATGTCTATTCTTATTCACATAATGCCACCTTCCACTCAGATGTGCAAACTAAGATTCACAGTTACCCACAAACCTCACAATTACCTGAACGAGGCGGTGCTCCGGCGTGTACAGGTGGTTGAAAAGGGCGTGGTACAGGACCTGGGCCCTGTTATACTGGAGCAAATCGGCAGCAGGCTGCAATCAGACAAATACCCAATTAAAGGAAAGTTAGCCAATGTTGGCAAAATGTTGGTAATTTTAAAAACTGAATTATGGGTGTATGAGATCCATTATACCCCTCTCTGCTTCTCTGTATATTTTTAAAGTCCATGATACATAGCTAAGAAAGAAACGAACAAACTTCCTCGAGTAATAGTTTGCACATTTTGGTATAATCACTCTCAGTTTGACTTTTTCTGCTCCTTGGAAGTCAACTGCTGATTACTATTCAGTTTGACAATGGCCTGTATTTTATGTGCATAATAATAGTCCATGTTACATATATATATATATATATATATATACACAACCTATCAGACATAACTTCTACTAGGTTGGCAGATGGAATAACTATAAAGAAAAAAGTACAATAAGTGAATTTAGTCACATAACAGCATCAGCAGAAACCAGCTAATAAAACATGAAACATAGGCAGCAGTACAATAGTGACAGCAAGACAATAAGTGACACAATAGTGACAGTACAATAGGGTACAGCCGTACGACTCCGTCTCTCCCATCACCACCAATGACAGGGCAGGGGCTGCTCACCACGTTAAGCACAAGGTGATGGAGGCAGTGCACACCCAGGACTTTGTTCTCAGTTTGGTAGTCATCTGAGATGAGCAATGATGGCGGGAGGATCCCTTCTAGGTGCTGGTTCAGCCAGGGTCGAGTGACCTGTTGCAGAGTCCACGAGAACACATGTTTGGTGGCCGGGTTCTTCTTCCAGGATTCCCTAAACCGGAATGTGGAACCAAATTAAGTAAAGTGACATGGTAGTAGCTAGCAAGGAAAATTCAGCTAAATACAATATTCCTTCTCTTTGAAAAAAAACAAAAATCCCCCGTAACTCCTGATGTTATAACATACATTTTAAGACTTTGATCAAAATAACTTACAGAACTGACACTAAACACATTTAACATTCCCCCAGAGCTCTGGCTCTAAGGCTTATCCAATGAGAAGTGGTCGTCCATAACCGCAGCAATGCAAAGCATCTGGGGTGATGGTGGAGGTGGTTACAGTGAAGGTACGTTGAGAAGGGAGAGATGAGTAACAGAAATGTCTTCAGATTATTGTTATTACAAAGGAACAAATGAATCAGTATTTGAACAGTATTTGTAGCTTATGAGTTTACACACATCACTCAACTAATCTTCAAACTGTGATAGGTAGTCCTATCTTTATATTACAAATAATAACACTGAGGTTCAGAGAGACGATCTGACCTGGTCCTACTCAGAAGCAATAAAAGGAGGCATCATCCGCCTCACAACTAAGCATTTTAGTTCCAAGTCCCTAATAAAATGAGTTATGTGCACATTTTTTTGTATCACTAATGTTACAGAGACCCTTGCAGGGCATTTGGTCCTGCCAGACAGACCCATGGAGACAATCCATCCCTACCAGAAGGTCCCTGAAATGTGGTCCCGTCTAATACATCAATAAGCACACTTGATCCCAACAAATGGTCCTTGACTTGGGGTCTTGCCGACAATGTCCATGCTTCGGAAATGTTCCTGATTCAAAGAGCCCATAACATTATTTATACTGCTGGTTTACAGGATTAACACATACAATATTATTGCATTTTATTGGTATAATAATTGTGTTGTGACTGTGCGGCCAATAATAACCCCTCTAAACGGGATGGTCTCACTGGTCACAGCGCGTGGAGCTGGGTGGATAGGTTGGCACAGACCAAATGTCTTTGTGTGGGTTTCGAACAGGACCAGATTTCAAGGACATTTTGGCTGGATGAATCAAATGACCCCATGGTAGTGGACAACGAATGTCCCCAATCCCAAATACTAACATACACATACAATGTGAATTATAACTGTATGAAATAGAGGAGGAATCAAATGACCCCATGGTAGTGGACAACGAATGTCCCCAATCCCAAATACTAACATACACATACAAAGAGGTGGAAACTCAAAGAATACTTTATCTAGTAACAGTCTAAAGCTTTTATTTTCATCCCAAATGCTGCTTCCATATCTAATAACTATCCGTATCTACTAGTGATGGGTTCCAAGATCCCTGAATTTAAGTTCAAACCATAAGTTTATATCCTCTCCAAACTCCCACACCCACCTAACTTAAGAAAGTTAAGTCTAAATGAGACAGAACTTCCAATTTCCAGGGCAGTCGTCCTCAGGACTGGAAAAAGCACTAGAAAACGGAATCGGAAGACTTGGGTGCTACTGTCAACTTTACCACTATCTAGTTAAGTCGTTTATAGCAAATCCCAACCTTTCTGGGTCTTAGGCGATCTGCTACAACGCTTTCATCCTACTGATGAAGAACCCAAGGTCCCTTTGAGGTCCTGCACTCTAAGACAGGCTGAAGCTCAATTCGCCGGCCCTTTCTGCAGGGTTACTCACTTATTCAAGTCGGGCTTGAGAAGCCCCAGTACCACAGTAAACCTCCCTCTCTCGTCTTCATTTTCTCCGTGGAGGAATCCTGCCACAGAACCACACTCAGTAACTTGAAGCAACAAGGCGAGCACCTCTCCAGCAACGTCCTGAGATGTCGGCCTGGTCCACGGTTGCTCCAAGCTGTGTGTGACGGCAAAAATATAGACGGGTCCTGCTAAGTGACGCAGGGCTGTCTTCCATGCGAGGCAAACCGAAGAATTCTTGGCGGACTCAACTTTCCTCAAGAGCTTGATAAACAATAACCCAACGGCCGCCGCTCTCTCGGCCACTGCTGAGAAACCATCCTCTCTACCTTCCTGCTCCTCGGTTGGGGCGGCATACTTCTCCAGGGCTTTGGCCACCTTCCCCAGCATCTCGGGCATTCCACCGGGCGATGTCTCACTCCCCTCAAATAACTTATCACACTCTGTGGCTTCTAGGAGAGCATCAAGGTCTTGAAGAGCTGCGTTTCTGGCCTTGCTCCGTCGGGGCTCCTGGCCGGTAAGACGGTGCAAAATCTGGGAGAAGGCCTGTCCGAGAGTGGAGGAAGGGTACTCTCCAGGCAAGGAAGAGCCCTCCTGCGGCAGGGATTCCCGAGAGCTGTCAGGCTCCATTCCTGACTGCTGCAGGTCACGGCGGGAGGGGATCCGCTAAAGACGGCACGAAAGACCACCGGAAGCTGGGCTTCTCCCAAAGAACAGGACTAAAGCCAAATCGAATGGCGACACATCCAAGCCAAAGGCGGGCGAGTCTAACCAGCATAAGAGTAAAGTGTGCATAAAGGAAAAGATGCAGGAAAAGGAAAGGGACTTCTCCGGGAGTAGTAACACAATCTCAGACTCCCAACAGTGCGGTATAGAATTACTCCTGCCTACCTGAAGACTCACAACAAAACAAATTTCAGGAACAAACCCTAAAACTTGATAGGAACGCGACTCCAGGTACCCGCAGCCCTTCCTCCACGTTCTGAGCCTATCAGGACTTGGACCTAGCTAACGTCATTGCCGCAAAGCAAAAGAATAGCTTCCGCCAATACAGCGTCAACTCTTCGCCATTTCACGACTTACTGTCGTAAAGCAATCGAGATTCAGGTCCTATTAGAGGGTGGAACTATGGCAAAAATTTGCATAGAGAATAATCCGCTTGCTAATTTTGATTCTGTTTTCGCTTACTAAGTAGAAGCTAGAGAAAAATTTAAAACTGTCGGCGGTGTTTAAAAAGCATACAGGTTTTGTATGTCCATACTGATACACACGGACTGTGTCACCCTTTCTTTGAAGTTAGTGCGTCATATTCGAGAATCCTTAACTTGTTGCTCCTACCGATCCTTTTGTAGTTCATAAGCGTGATGATTGGGTGTTCATGCTCTTGTGTGTGAGATGTGCCTCCCACAAACCTTGTTACGACATCGGCACATTACCCGTCTGACATGAACTATGAGGATCCACTTAGACTTTGCTGATCAACTTATTCCTTCGTAATTCTTGCGTAATTCTTGCCAATGACGTTGTTTGAAGTTGTCTCTTTCACGAGTTAGCTGTGACCTAGGCTGTTTCTTGTGATGACGTCTGGCTTTACAGAAAGTTATCTGTACTGTGCGATTAGTGTTTTGTGATGAAAGGGTCTTGGCTTTGGGAGGGCGAGCGCCTTGGTCTGACGCCCTCTCTGCCAGGCCGGGAGCTGGGAAGTCTGTCTCCAAGCGGCTTCCCCCAGGGGTGGTTGCCACGTGCTCGCGGGCAGCTGCGCGCGGTGCTGTGTCTGGGCTGCAGGCGGCGCCTGGACCCAGCCAGAGAGCAGGGGAGCTGCTTTGCCGCGCAGCAAGCCTTTGGTTCGTTTTGAATCTGGCTCCGTGCGACTCCTTTGTCCCTGTGGGTCTCATACTGCGTTAGCAAGGCTTGTCCCCCTGCTATGGGTTCTTAGATGTTAGAATTGTGTCTAATTGACCGAAGAGCCGGCCACAGTACCTGGCCAACCTTGGAAGTTCGTCCGTGATTTTATATAGCTTCCTATTTCCTGGGGTAGCAAAGGAGTCGAAGTGTGGGCCGGGGCACTGATAGGCGTCTGACATCGGGCGGAGTCAGAGAGCCGGCTCGGTAGCCTTAGGGGTTGAGAGTGGCGTTCGAAGAAGCAGCCGCTGCTTAGATACGCTGGTGGGCAGGCGGGCAGGCTTAGCCAACGCCACGCTCCCGGCAGGTCTCCGCCTGGCTTTGGGATTCCACCCGTGAGCAAAGTACTTGTCTTGCAGAGGTCTCCCTGCTACTTTCAGAGTTTCCTGGGACCCAAGACTGTGTATTTATCCTCAGTGCCTGGCACAAGTTAAGTCACACAATAAATGTTCCTTGAACCCTACACGTCCACTCACTGAGCATTGACTGAATAATCGACGGTGCGTACTCACAATGCACTTCTGTGGAGTCTCTGAGCCCCCCCAGAATCCAGAGAAAGCCCCGAGGAATGTGTAGGGAAGGAAGCGCCACGAGTAGGTTCTCCCCAGGGAGTGGTTGCGGCGCCGAGACACCCAACTCCAGGCCCACCTTGGAGAGGACGCCACTTGCAAGTCTCCTTACCTGTGATTCCTTCCTTGCTCCCATTCTCCCTCCCTGTGCCACCTCTCTGTGCCCTAATTTCTTTCATTGTAAAATGTGGGTAGTAATAGTTCCTACTTTTTAGGCTTGTTATGACAAATAAAGAAGTTAAATATATATGTAAGTAGCTTAGAGCACTCTGTGCAGTTGTGAGTTCTATACATGTGTGAGCGCTTGTTAAACCACCGCTTCTGTATTTTTAACTTACTTTTCCTCTTTTTGGGGGATTTTTGTAGTTTGGACTCTTCCTCTCTCATTTGCCCGTACCTTTTCTGACCAAGGTACTCATGATTTTCTAAGCAATTTCATACAGATTACAAATCATTTTCTCCCAAGTGGATTCTCCCATGCTAAAGTCTGTGCGCCCAGCAAGACACCAATCCACAGAGAGTTATTGTATTCCTGCCATGTGGGAGCCTGTCTTCCCTGTTCCAGCGGCTCTTGTTCACTCATGAGCAAAGTACTTACTTGTCTTGCAGAGGTCTTCCCCCTAAGCTCAGAATTTCCTAGGGCCTGAGACCATGTATTTATCCTCAGTGCCTGGCACAATTTAAGTCACGCAATGAATGTTCGTTGAACCCCACATGTCCATACACAGAGGATTGGCTGAATAAACCAGGGTGCATTCACACAATGCAGTTCTGTGCAGCTGTACAAAGGAATGAAGACCATCTCTGTGGAAGGCCATGGAACTCTGGTACGTATTAAGTAATAAAAAGCAGGGCGGAGACCATGGATATGTTGCCTTTCCTTTTAGAAAGACCTATGCGTTTGCCTACATTTTTTAAAAAAGCAGTGGAAATATAAATTACAAAGTAATAAAAATGGCTAACTTCATATACTGTGTTTTATTGTTCGTCTTTGGAATCCTGTGAATGTTTTACATAATAGAAAGAAATTTTTATTTTAAAAGAAAATAAGGCATTTTCTAAAAGAAAGCCATTAAAGTATATGTGGAGTTACTCCTTTATCCCATGGAATAGTAAGAATCTGACTTTAACCTGTTATTTTCACTGGGCATCCTTACTGTAACACATCCTAAAGACAAAAAGAAATGGCAAAGAGACCAAACTGCATTTAGGTACAGTATTTGTTAGTAAGAATACTGGTATTGTTATTTAAATGCTATTGTATATTTTATGTTTCACATATATGTATATAAAATAGCAAATAAGTATCTTTTTATTTTGAAAATGTTTTATTTACTTTTAGAGAGGGGAAGGGAAGGAGAAAGAGGAGAGAAATATCAATGTGTGGTTGCTTCTCATAGCCCCCTACTGGGGACCTGGCCTGAAACCCAGGCATGTGCCCTGACTGAGAATCAAACCTGTGACGCTTTGGTTCACAGGCTGGGGCTCAATCCACTGAGCTACGCCAGCCAGGGCAATAAGTATCTTAATATTGTTAGAAATCAATGTCTTCAGTAAAAGACAAAAGCGATAGAAGTATCAAATCAGTAAAGTTAGGTATAACTTCTATAATAGAAAATTTGAAGTGACAAGAAGCAATGTCAATCCAATGGCTGTGTGTTCAAATTCATGACCTGAATGCCATTAACCACTAAGAGGAACCAGGACTTCTTTAGGAGATGACTGATATTAGAACTGGGGTAACTGCATGTAGTGTTGTTATGCCAGAAAGCAAGGTAGTGATCAAATACTACTGAGGTTATGTCAAAAAGACCCAAGATCAAAGACGAAGGGGCACCATTTGGCCAAAGATGGAACAACTTGGGTTTTTAAAAAAAGAATAATGACTAATGGATAGAAATATATCAAATATATACAAATCCATGAAAAAAATTAAAAGCACATATTCACACAAAAACTTGGACACAAAGGTTCACAGCATCATTATTCATAATAGCCCAAAGTGGAAATAACGTAAAAGTCTACCAGCTGATGAATGGATAAACAGAATGGGGTATCTGGGTACAATGGACTACTATTTATCCATAAAAAGGAATGGGGTTCTCCTACTACAAGATGGATGAACTTGGAAGGCATTATGGTAAATGAAATAAGCCAGACACAAAAGATCCCACTTATATGAAATGTCCACAATAGACCCATGAGAGTCAGAAAGGAGATTGGTGGTTGTCAGGGAATGGGGCAAAGGAGATTTGGAAACGGCAGCTAATGGGCCTGGGCTTTCCACTTAGGGTGATGAGAATGTTCTGGTGTTAGCTGGTGGTGATGGTGACCCCACCTTGTAATTATCCTCAAACTTACTGAATTACATACTGTCAAATGATGAATCCCATAGTATGTGAATTAAATCTCAACTTAAAAACTAGCTTAAGAAAGTATTGAGAGCCTCAAAGAGCTTTGCTTCACGTGAGATCGATTTTTTCTTTACATTAGAAATTAAAACTGAAAAACTTTTAAAAGATCCATTTCATCATTTTAAAAATAGGAACAATGAACCACTATGTGTTAAGCAATTATTTTTAGGAAAAATAACTATATTTATTCAAACAAAAAAAAACGGAGAAGAGTAGCATTGTTTTACACTTTTGTAAACAGACTTGCAAAAATTTGCAGTCCCCTTTCACATCCGCTCTCATAGGAGGCAGCTGGGCCCTCGGATGGGCAGCAGCCTTCAGCCTGTGCTGGAAAACTGCACTGTGCATTCATAAGAGAATGAGAGTGGAAAAAGACAAGCAATATATTACTATTGTTATAAAAATAGTTTTGACTTGGCAGACCTCCTAATAGGGTCTTGGAAGCCCTCAGGAGTTTCCAGCTCATACTTTGAGATCTGCTACTAGAAACACACAAATATTGCCCTGGCCGGGGTAGCTCAGTGGACTGAGTGCCAGCCTGTGAACCAAAGGGTCACCAGTTCGATTCCTAGTCAGGGCACGTGCCTGGCTTGTGGTCCAGGTCCCTGGTTGGGGGCATGCAATAGAAAACCAAGATATTTCTCCTGTGCATCAATATTTCTCTACCTCTTCTCCCTTTTTCTCCTCTCTCTCCAAGTAAGTGAAATCTTTGTTTAAAACAATGTTGAATCTGAGTGGTGGACCATGGTTGTTCTTTATGGTGTTACTGTATTTTAGTTTAAGTCCAAAACTTTCAATAATAACAAATTCTTGTTATTGCTCTTATTTTTAATCAGTGTTGGTTTAACTGAGCAAAAGACCCTGAGAAGGCAGGAGGTAAAACCAAATTAGAGTTTGGGTATCTAATGATGCAAAGATAGATTTGATACAGTTCTCGCCCTTGACAGGTTTTCATCTGCTGGGGGACATGGGGACAGGCAGATGTGGGAGAGAGTTAGAATGAAGGCATCTGAGAAACGATCTGTCCCTTGTAAGCGAGTGCCAGGCACTCTGCTCACAGCCACCCTCGCAGGCTGGTGTCCTTATCTCCATACTGCAAATGAGGAAACCGAGGTGTGGAAAGTTGAGTCACCTGCCTAAGGTGCCACAGCAGAAAGTGGTATAGCTGCGACTAAAGCTAGGTCCCTTTGACTCTCACACCCGGTGCTCTTCACAGCCTTACCTTTCCTTTCTAATCTGGCCGGGTGCACAGTCCTGTAACGTCATTCAGTGTTTACCTCCTGAATGCCCCCTCCACAGAGGCCCAGGCAGTGACCCAGGGAGTCTTTAGGAGAACTCATAATAATGTCAGCGGGGTTGGTCTTTACACTGCACTGTTCCCTCATTCAATCTGCACAATTTGAATTCAGGGAGGAAGCCTTTTATTCACATTCATCCTTCTCTTCTTGACTTTATCTTCCTCTATATTTTTTAAAAATCTTCACACAAAGATATGTTTATTGATTTTAAACAGGCAGGAAGGGAGAAGGGGAGAGAGAAACATTGATCTGTTGTCTCCCTATGTGCCCCGACTGGGAATCAAGCCCACGACCTCTTGGCGTGCAGGATAACGCTCCAGCCAGCTGAGCCACCCCCACCGGGCATCTTCCTCTGGTTTGGGGAAAGCACTCCAACACCTGTTAGAACAGTAAATGAATTTAGTGGCAGCTCTACTCCTGAGGAATTTATCAAATATGAATAACCATATGTAAGGCTCTGGGTTTGGGAGCACGAGGATAAACAGGAGGTTCACTGTGTGACTGTTCATCCAGCAAAAATCTAAACAAACCGAGAGCTCACTGACACTGGGGCACATCTGCCCTGGGGGGTTCTCCGGCCATTCACTAAAAGGAGTGGAGCTCAATCAGAGGACGGGAGGGGTTCCCACGAGGTGCTGTTCCCTGATGAATGTGAGATGCAAGAGATGCTATGATGCCCTGTTTATAAGACAACACTTTAAAATAATGAAATAAATACATACACATGTGTAGGTCTCAAAATACTTAAGTAAGGAGAGAATATGGGAGGTTGTCCCAGGCTCTGACCAGAGATGACCCCGGGGACCTGATGTGGGGAAAAGAAAGGAAGATGGAGGAGCCAAGCAAAACAAAAAGAATGGAAAGAAAAAATGGCCACACCTTTTTACAAAGCATATATGTGACTGTATATATGTACCTGTGTAAAATTATGTGTGTGTGGTTATGCGTAATGAGATTACACTGTGAAGTATTTCCTTGAGGAGAAATGGAAGAATGCAATAAATTCCAGAGATTTTGTGGCTAAGCATTTAGCACTGCCTCTCAGTTTTCCAAAGACCGTAGGATTAACGATCGGGGTTGAAAACCTCTTCACAAGGAAAAGTGAAAGTGAGGGAAAGCAATAAAGAAGTGTTTGCTGTCCTTTCTCCTAATGAGAGTAACAACTGGTGGGATTACAGCAGGACAGTTTGCCAGCTAGTCTTTCAAGGTTCATATGGTCTAAATGCGGGTAATAATAGGATTTTGAAACACTCTGTGAGATAATTACTGCTTGCAACAGAGCTACTTTTCTGATTATGGGCCAAATGGAGAAATGATAGTACAATATTTACAACCCTGGAATGCCTGTGGAGAATGAGGCACCACTACATTCCTTTACAGACGAAACAACAACATTTTACACATTTATGATGAAGACTGGCTTGGCTAAGGAGACTACGAACCGTTGTGGAGAATCACGTGTTGATAAGATGTGTAGAATACGCGCCACGTGGTCCTTAATGAGCCAAAATCATTCGACACAATGTAAAGAGAGCTATAAGCAAAAGAATCTCCCAAACATTCACTATCCATCAGTATTTTTTAAGTCACAGCCATGTTGAAAGTTGGACTGAGGCATCTTTCACTATGGCACCAAGGGTACCGCAATGCTGATATACCTTCCTCCCACCTGAAATTCTGTGTTTGCTCAGTTTTCTGTTCACGTCTGCGCCATCGGTTCAATTCACTGCGCGTATTTTTGATCGAGGCGGGTACGATCTGAGCGCATCTTCCCCAGGGGCCTGTTCCTTGCACAAGGGGCGCGGGGCCCGCTGACGTTTCCCCTCCGGGACCTCCTTCCAGCGACACCCCGTCTCGTGCTCTCTGCCCAGGTACTCCCATTAGTGCTCCAAAGTGCTCACTCTGTTCCATCAATAAAACGTCCTTTCTGATTCCATAAGCCTCCTCGGCAACCACTCACTGTCTTTCCCTGCTCAGTAAAACGTCTCAACACAAGCTGCCAAACAACCAACCCGCACATGTTGTCCTCAGTTCCCCTCCTGCCGTTCACCTAGTATCACTTAGTACTTTCTTTATTATGGAAGGTTTGCACTTGGTTATATCTCATAAGATTTCAGAACTTTATAACAGCCCGCCCCACCCCCTTTTTAAATGCCATTGAAGAAACGAGGCCGTTTGTGCTGTCAAAGGACTGCAACTCTGACTTGGGCAGATTGCTTCTTCCTGATGTCGTTTAATTTGTTCCTGTATCTCCCCCGTTTCCCATAAATAGCTAGTTAGATCTGGAGGCAGCATTAAGGTCAGGATCCTTCCGCTTGAGGGTGGGTCTGTGTACTTCTGATGGCATCACAGGAGGAATCGAATGTCCCACTTTTACTGGTGATAAGAGAGATTTATCTGATATAAAGTTTCCTGTCAATTTTTCCCCTGGTGACTTAGCAGCCATAGGTAATCATTGCTTAATTCTTGTAGTTCATTAAGGATTGCTCAATGGCAATGTTGCAATTCTGTTATTTTCCTTTGCATGTTTTACCTGGAACTTTGCTTTAGATAGAACTTTCCTAGTTATTCAATCACCCTGAAATACAGTGTATACAGGAAAAACGAAGTAAGTGCCTGATCCCGCCCCTTTGCCAATTTTTAGAATGACAAATTGAGTGTCCTAGCAGCCTTCAATGAGTACCTATTTGTTGTTCTTAGATCTCAAAGAATATTATATTTTTGATGAGTTTTATTTTGTTGTCATTATTCTATTGTCAAACTGTCCTGTCTTTTGTGGGTTTTTTTTATATTTTATTATTTTTTTTAGAGAGAGGGGAAACAAGGTAGAAAGAGAGGGAGAGAAACACCAATGTGCAAGAGATACATCTGGCGGTTGCCTCTCCCACGCCCCTGACTGGGGACCTGGCCCGCAACCCGGGTGTGTGCCCTGACTGGGAATTGAACCAGTGACCTTTTGGTCTTTCACCCCCCTGTCACTCCTCCTCTTTCCCACATCCTCTGCTCTCACCCGGTCCTGAAAGGTGTTAGTTCTTCAGGACTTGTCAAGGATCCTTTCTTGCGCCCCGACTGGGAATCAAACAGGCAGCCTTTCTGCAAACAGGCCGGCACTCAATCCACTGAGCCACACCAGCCAGGCTGTGACCTATTTTTGGCCAGAGGGAGTCTAAAACAATTTTTTAAAATACATTTTATTTTTTAGAGCAGTGTTAGATGTACAGCAAAATTTAGTGGAAAATACAGAGGTTTCCTACATAGTCTCTGCCCCAACACATGTGTAGCCAATGCAAATCTTTTCATTTTGGTGCCTCTGTCTTTTTTTTTTTTAAAGTTTTTATTTATTTATTTTTAGAAAGAGGAAGGGAAGGAGAAAGAGAGGGAGAGAAACATCAGTGTGTGGTTGCCTCCTGAGAAACCCCTACTGGGGACGTGGCCTGCAACCCAGGCATGTACCCTGACTGGGAATCGAACCAGTGACCCTTTGGTTTGCAAGCTGGCACTTAATCCACTGAGCAACACCAGCCAGGGCTCATTTTGGCTCCTGTGTCTTTTTGACATGACTCAATAGTCTTGGAATTCTTCCTTGCTGCTTTCTAGAATGACAAGATTGAATCATTTCTCCAAAGATGGTTCCTTCTAAGGAAAAATGCTATTTAAAGGCTGAAGCCCAAACAGTGGGATGCTGTTGCTCCTGGGTTTTTATTAATTTTAGGCGCCCAGGCTTAGAAGACACATCTAGGGGAAAAAATGTCCTTTAGAAAGAGAAAATAAATCATAAATTCATATTGATGTTTGCAATTTAAATGGAAGATTTCAGGCTTCTACTTATTAAATATGAGACACGTATCTCTTCTTTTTCACTGAAAATATTATTTCCTAATAACATTAACATTATTATTTATTTGCTTTGTCCTAAATATACACATAAAGATATTAAAATAGCAGCAATTTAAGATTTCTTTCCTCATTTTTTTCTTTTCGGCTTTAGAAATATCTGGTAGTTACAAATTCTATGTATCAAGTCACTCAAAAACATTTTTGTGGCAATGGGAGCAACTTGATATATAGTTAGATGATTCACCTATTTTTCCTTTCAGCCTTTCAGGAATAGCTTCTTCTCATTCACATTTCAGCACAGCTCTGCCTCCACCCCACCATCAGCAAAACTGCTCTTTTTCAGACTACCAATAGCCCCTCAACTGCTAAATTCAGAGGACACGTTTATATCCCTCTTATTTGATTTTCTTCTTTTTTTTTTTTAGATTGTATTTATTTATTTTTTTGAGGGAGGGGAAGGGAGAGAGAAAGAGAGGGAGAGAAACATCAATGTGCAGGAGAAACATCAGTTGGTTGCCTCTTGCACACCCACAGCTGGGGACCTGGCCTGCAACCCAGGCATGTGCCCTGCCTGGGAATTGAATCAGTGACCCTTTGGTTCTCAGGCTGTCGCTCAATCCACTGAGCCACACCAGCCAGAGCTGGACCATCTGACTCCTGGTCTTTCTTTCCCTATAACCTTCTTCTCTTACTTGTGGAGAGCTCATCCTTCCTGGTTGTCCTCCTACCTCCCTGTCACCCCGCCTCCTTTCCCACAGCTTCTGCTTTCACTTGGTCCTGAAAGTTTTCGTTCCTCAGGACTTGTCAAGGATCCTTTCTCATGGTCATCCTCCCTTCCGAGATGATCTCATGCTCCCCATGGCCTCTGCTACCACCTGTATGTTTGACCCTCGAGGTGGGCCTCCCGCCCGTATCCATGGCTGAGTGCCAGACTCAGACCCTCAGATTCCTATCTGGTATCTTCTTATGTTTGCCTTATGAGTAAGCTTTCTATTTCTGAACTGCAATCTGAATCTTCACAAAGCCTCCAAAACTTTTCTTCTATAATTTTCACTGATATCGAATAACTGTTCGTACTGAATCCCATCTACCAAGTCCTTCCCTCCTTCCCCACATGCAACCTATTAACAAGTTCTGCTGCTTTTCTCTCCCCAAAATATCTTGAATTCACCAGTTTTTCTTTGCTGCCACTATTACAATCTCAGTCCAAGTCCTCTTCACCCAAACCAATCCAATAGCCTTCCAATTGGCCTCTTGCTCCCTTCTTGTCCTCCCTCCTATCTCCTTTAAATATTTAACTCACACAATATCACTGCCCTGCTTAAATCCCTTCATCATAAATTAAAACTCCTTACTGTGGCTGCTGGAATCAATGTAGTCTGATCCCTGGGTCCCCTTAACCCCGCCTTGTCCCTCTCTGGCCCTGGTCCAGCCACACTGGATGTACTCTCCAACAATCCAAGCTCTATTTGGACCCAAAGTTCTCACATATACTCTTCTGTCTGGTCTCTCTGCAGCTCTTGTCGTTCTGGTCTCAGCTTCAAGGCCTCTTCTCAGAAAGGCCTATCTTGACTCTATCTTCTTATCCTCCAAATTTAACTTAGGCGAGTACTGCTTGTTTTTTCCTGGTTGGCACACATATAAGTTATGTTTGTATCTCTCTGTCCCATTAGACACTAAATACTTTGGGACTAGGGACCATTCTGGTTTTTGTTCATTGGCACAGTGGCTGGCAGGTAGCAGGCACTCAACACACATTGGCTGTTGAATAGATATGAAAAGTTAGGTCTTTGTATTGATTTTCCTCAATATTTGACTCTAAGTGCAATTATCCGCACCAGACTTGTATACAAATAGCATATTGGGTGGATATCAGCTATGCCCGATGAAGTAAAGCAAATCAAATTCTGCATGCAGCCCCTGTGACTGTGTGTGTTCAATAAAGGGCACTGTACTAATTAGGGCGATTAGGGGAAATACAGAAGCTTTCTTATAGACTTTTCACTTAGCCCTCCTGTTTAGGGGGAGGGACTAAATCTCTGTGACTTTAGAAATAAAAATGGCTTATATTTGAATATCATTTGGAATCCTTTAGAAACATTCTCTCATGTGTTGGTCAGTTTTTTTTTAACCACACTCTGGGGCAGTCCCTGCGTCTCCATTTAAGAGAGGAGGAAAGTGAGGCACAGGGAGATGAAGGAGCAAGGCTCATTTGAGGCAGAGCTGGGCTTCAAACCCGTTCCTGAAATTCCAGTGCTGGTTTTGTTGATGCCACTATACAAATTGACCTCAGGATGAGGGGCAGAAGAGAAAGGAACCACGATTTCCTAAAACACGACCACAGCTCCTCACTGACTCACTAGTCGACCTTTTTCAGATACTGAGCTCTTCCCCTTTTTAAAAGGAGCAAAAACCATTCAAAACTGCTCTTTCTTTGTTGGTACTAACATCACACATTTCTCTTTTTAAGCCAGACTTTAAAGAAATGACTTCAATCATATCCTATAGGAATGTCTTACTTTAAAAAAAAAACTGATTTTTTTAAATGAAAAGTGAAAAAATCCTTAGATCTCATTTAAAGACTCATCGGACAATTCTCTGAAATAATGAAATTCGCCTGGCACACTAGGCGGTTACACCACTCACTGTTCACAATGGCCAGAACACCTGGAGCAGGGACGGCTGTGATGATGGAGTGCCTCAGTCTGAATATAAGTTTTCACTCTGACAAGGTGCGATGGATTTCCCGGGTTACTGGCTTTGCTATGTCCTCAACATCTAATAAAGGAAGAATGTGCTGCTTTGCAGAATAATTAAGTTGAGGACATTGCTTTCTAACCTCAAAGAACTGCAGGTGTCCCTCTGGAGGCATTTTTTCTTTCAAAGGGGTTACTTACAGTGGTTCTTAGAAGATAATTCTAGCTTGCTAAATTTAGGGTGTGAAAGAGGCCGAAATGAGAATATTCTATGGCTAATTGTGCAAGAAATGTTAGTGTGTGCAGCAAAGGTAGGGCGTCCCACACTTGGTGTCTCTTGCTCTCTCTCTCCCTTTCTCTCTTTCTCTGTCTGTCTCTCTCCCCGCCTTGACACACAACATATAATTTATCGAGGTGAAAAATCACTGGAGGCAGTGAAGAACACTTTACCGCCAGCACCACATGTGAAATTAAAATGATTTCATATCTGAGTTATTTCCAAAACCACCCTGAAGTCAGCTACTTTTCAAAATTTATCAGCAAGCCATCAGAAAATGCTTATCTTCATATTCAAGGCAGATTTTTGGTCGGTCTCCATTCACTTGCAAATCAAGATGTTAGCTGTAAAATTCCACACAAGAAGTGAAAGAAGTACTGGTATGTGAACCTTTGAAATGCATGGAAAAATACATTGATTAAAGCTAGATGGGTAGATACAGGATAACATAAATACAGCAACATGTTCATTATAGAACACAGGTGGTTCACTCTACCAACTCTTCAACCTGAAAAGAATAAAGGTGGCAGGTCCCAAGGTTAGTGGGGACCTGCACCGTAGGTCCCAGGTAAGGTTCTGAGATGGTGTCAGTGGAGACAGCTGTGTCGTATCTGATCACCCTGGGCCCTTGTCACCTAGCTGAGCTTCTCGCACACCAAAGTGGGTGGGATGGTAGGCGGGGAGTCTTTGGGGGCTCAGAGAACAGACAGCTCAGTAGTTAAATAGAGTATACAGAGGGATGGGGGCAGAGAGTGGGTCTGTGTGACTTGGAGACTCCTGAATTATTGAGAGAAAAGAAGGCTCTGGGGATGAGGAGAGAGTTGGTGGCTCAAGAAACAAGGGCAATTTAAAGGGAAGAAGACAACACATTTCTGGAATGTTTGAGTTTGTCATGGAGATTCATGTCAACATATGATTACAACATAATATTGAAGACCACCACTAAGTTGCCCCTTGGTCTTGGTCATCCAGATTTAAAATACTCTGGGGACATTTTATAGCTTGTCTTTTTCTCTGCAGGCATGAAATCTGAGTAAAATCATTCGGCGGGGATTTGGTCAATGCTGAAGAAGGCAGAGGATGGCTCTCTGGCTAGACACAGTCACCAATCCAACTATTATATGTTGGATTTGTTTGAATTATTTGCTGACCGAAGCCTAACTTGACGTTCACTCTGCTTCCAGGTCAGTTTTTCCCACGCTCAAGCAAATCTGGTTTTTCTTTCTTTTGGGTTAGGATTTATTGGCCTTGCACACATTGCATTGTGTATTAAATGCATCAAAGTCACTGTGTATTCTATTCCTGTCTTTGAGGACGTGAGCCATCTTCTCACTTAGAAACTCAGAGCTGGTCCTTGGGGGAGTTCACAGTATTGTTTGGATAGAAACCCTTAGTAATTGGCACATCTCTCGAACCATTCATAACAATCACAGCCTATCAGGAAGGTTCTGCAATGGTCTTGGTGCTCTCTGTAATATTAGAGGACAGGCTGGGATAACAAAAAAGAGGGTAAAGAAATTAAGAGGGAGGAAAAAGGAATGAGAAAGAGATGATGGATGAGAACAATGTGCTCCCACACAGCACTGGTGGGGAGGTGGTGAAGACTCTGAAAAAGGCTCAGGAGCCATTGAACTGTGTATGCCTGCCAGTGCCATCAATTTCCCCTTCATCTACATAGCAGTTTGTCATTGAGACTGTCACATAAGAGACAGAATCAGAAGCCATGCCAAGGCACAGGATGGCATTGGTCGTGTCCTGTCTATACAGTATGTTAGTTTATCATAAGGAAAATTAAATGGGCATGATTTTTTTAAAATAGAGGTAAGAATCCAATGCTGTTGATGGTGTGAGGCATGGCAAGCAAGTTTCATTTGTTTTCATGAATGGCATTGGTTGCAGGAGCCTGCACCACTGGTCATCAGTCTCTCCTTGCTTCCAATTTGATGGCATCTTGGGCTCTGAATGTGTGCACGTGGTTTTAACAGAAGATTCACCTTTAAATGAGTAATATGGTCAAGGTTCTCTGAGATATTATGCCACCAAGCCAAAAGAGGGGGGTAGAATGAAGGGCTTAGGGGCTGAATCATGGCAAAACTGGGGAGGCATCCCAGGCCCTAGGGAGAATGGGAAAGGCCCCAGTGAGGGGTGGGTGACTTGGAGTTGGAATGGAAAAACTGATGAGAGGAAGTGGGTGGGAGGGCACAAGTCTTCAAGGCACCCATTGTCCCAACCTGTCAGTGATTTTCAAATTCTGCTTTGAGTTTCACACTTTCACTTCAACTACCAATCTTGTCAATGGTTGATTCACATAAGTGTCTTTAAAAGAAGTAATCCACCACAGAGTTAAAATGTACACACACACACACACAACCATGGCCCTATATAATGGCAAGCATGAAAGTCATTGGACAGTTATCTGGGGTTTTTGTCTTCCATGCCCGCCTCAGCCCAGGAGCTCGATCTACCTCCAAAGGAATTGTGGGTCAGTGAGGCCGACATTGAACCTCGGTCTGCACAATCCAGGTTTGTGCCTTGGGCCTAATGCTTATCAGCATAATTATGAGTAAACCATTTATTTGCTTTTGTCAACACTCTTTTCATAATTTCAGACTCAGGGGGCTATTTACAGAAAGGAAAGCAAATTATATTTTATGAAAGAAGTCGGTGGCTAAGTGCTCATTATCTTTTGATTGATTGGTGTTTGCCATAGGTCACTGGAATCTTGGTGCATACGATTACCCACTACTTTCCTTCAGGTTTTTTGCCCCCTGTGAAACACATTTACAGTGCAAATTCTTTTGCAGTAATGGGAGTAGTACTGGGTATACTGTAGTTGCCCATGAATGGTTTGTGCAGAGAAAGGCATTGGCTTACCTCCCAAATGGCACCCACATCTTTTTAAAAGCCTGATCCAGCCGTGGCTGGTTGTGGCTCACGGACTGAGTGCTACTCTGCAAACCAAATGGTAGCCAGTTTGATTCCCGGTCAGGGCACATGCTTGGGTTGCTGGCCAGACCCCCAGTCAGGGACGTGCGAGAGGCAATTGATCCATGTGTCTCTCTCACACGTTGATGTTTCCCTCCCTCCCTTCCCCTCTCTCTAAAAGTAAATAAATAAACACTTAAAAACAAAAGCCTTATTGAAAGAAATTTCAGGATTCTGTCTCCCAAGTCCCACACCTGGCAGCACACAGGACGGGCTGACCCCAGCTTCTCCCCACAACTTCTCACCGAATCCTTAGCGTTCTCCCACACACAATAGGCCGCTTAATCCTGAAGTCCTTTTGTCTGTCACTCACTCGGTATCATTTCCCTGCAGACACCCCTCCTGTCACTTCC
The DNA here is from genome assembly GCF_021234435.1 of Artibeus jamaicensis. Classification (NCBI taxonomy): domain Eukaryota; kingdom Metazoa; phylum Chordata; class Mammalia; order Chiroptera; family Phyllostomidae; genus Artibeus; species Artibeus jamaicensis. The sequence goes on along the minus strand of NW_026522056.1, from coordinate 11,787,295 downwards.
ACACCAGCTGAGGGAAGGATCCCTCTGCCACCAGGAGCTTTGCTAACCCAAGCCAGTGTGCCCACACCCTTTCCCGGAGGAGGATTAGCCCATCTCCCAGTGCCTGGCCCAGGCGGCTGCCGCTCTGGGGGAGCTGAGGTGAGGAACAAGTCCACAGGAACGACGCAGACCGTGGGACTTCCTTTACCTTGGGATCGGCTACTGGCAGTTGCCATCTGAGCAGTAAAAAGAAAATCCATTTTTCACTGCTTTGTGCTCTAACATCTAGCTGGATCGGAGCGCTGAAAGTGAAACACAAGGCACTTCGCCCTGTTGTTCCTACTCCGGGACAATGCTATTCAAATCTGCAGACCGTCTAGTGCCAACTTTTCAGTGCTGGCATGCCAACGCTGGCAAGGGTCCGCGAGAGGAAGGGGAGGTGGGGGAGGAGCAGGCAGATGCTGGAGCCAACCTGCAGACCACTGCATTCCCGCCCTCAGCAGGAGCTGGAGGGAGGGCTCTTTGTTTAGCTTAGGAAATGCCTTTCCCTCCCCTCGCTAAAGCAAGCTGGCAGGACCAGAGAAAGAAGTGGTGCCCCAAGGAAGAAAAGACCAGACTCTACAGGGTTGGCAGCAGCTGGCAGGGGTACAGAGGCTTTAAGGCAGGTAGGGATTACCTCTGAAAGCATGAAGGAGGCGGTGAAAATAGGCACATCCTCAGGCAAAGGAACCCCAAGGCAGGTGCCCCAGCTGCACCTCAGGTCTGTCCAGCGTGAGCACCAACCATGCAGAGAGCCTCCACGGCACGATGGCCGGTGAGAGCATCGCCCACACCTTGGGTCCGGCTCCTCTGGGGGACATCTCCTGCCTGCCTGTGACCTACCACAAGTGCTCCGCCTGTGCACAGCCCCCTGGAATGACCTCGGCACTGCTCTCTTCCACCACCCACGGCCAGCCGTTCCTGGCACCCTCAGCCCATTTTGCATATCCACAATTGATTCTGCAAGCCCTTGGGACACTGAGAGAGCCAAGATGGAGGACCAGGCTCCAGGATCTGAGCACGCACAGGGTCATGAAATGCTGGTCTCACTTCCACAGGTGGCTTAGGAGGGCGGGGTGGGTCAGTGGTGGTCAGCTAGGAGGTAAGGAAAAGAGATCAAGCCCCTCTTCGAGCAACCTAGATCTTTGTACTTGTATTAAGAGCACAGTTGATTGAATGACAAGTACAATCCTTAGTAGACAGAATGCTGTGGCAGCACTTGTCAACTTTCTTTTAAAATATTCCGGCTCTGGCCAGTGTGGCTTGGTTGGTTGGAGGGTCATCCCATACACTGCAAGGCTGTGGGTTCTATTCCCAGTCAGGGCACATACCTAGGTTGTGGGCTTGGGCCCAGGACAGGGTACATGCAAGAGGCAGCCCCTTGACGCTTCTCACATGGCTATCTCCTCCCTCCCTCCCTCCCTTCCCCTCCTTCTAAAATCAATGATCATGTCCTTCGGTGAGGATTTAAAAAAATTTTCTAGAAATCCAATGAATGAACTTGACTGAGTCAGGTATGAAAGTACATTGACATTAGCCACTAACCTACATCTGTACAGGCAATGCGCTCTCACCAACGCGTTTCAGGGCTAGGAAATTTTGTGCCGGTGTGCTCGATTTGAACGTGGGGAAGCGAGTAGACGCAGGGACAGAACTTTGTTCTGTGCTGGTGGAAAAGAGCCAACAGACGCAGGCCACAACCACAGGCAAAAGGTTAGAGAAACTTGTTATTAAATTTAATTTTCTTTAAATACATACCGTCTCCCACCCTCACCCACTTAGGGGAGGAACGGAAACGCCCACCCCCTCCAGTCCCCATATAAATCCCGAGATGGTGGGAACGAAGTATAAAAATACTATTTACAAAGGGGAAGAAGGTGTCTCTTGCCAACTTGACTTGAAGACACCCTCATCCCCAGGCCCCTTTTGTTCCTTTAGAAAAAGCCCCTGGAAATCCATTTGAGTGTAGAAGACGTCCTTCCTCTGCAGGGGGTGCCCAGACCCCAACAGGGAATAGGAAGCTCTGAGATTGAGGGAGAGAGTGAATAGATAGCACCTCAAATCCTAGCAGGGGGAGGGGATTGGCCCTCCATTACCCTGTAGCCAGAAGGCTGGCCAGCCAGCCTGTTTCCATAGGTCCCACGTAAACACCGACTTTTTATATGTCCCTGCTCTTCCTAATTTCCTACAGAGCCTCCCTTAATTCCACTGGAGGCCCTTGTTTGCTTGATCTTTTCTTCCTTCTTTTCCTTTTAACCGTCCTACGCAAAGAGTGGGGAGGAGGGGAAGACAGAGACCACCTCGTCCCTTCTTCTAGGACTTTGTGGGTCACACAGCCTCTATCTCTGTGTGCTCCCACATTCTTGGCCAGACAGGGGTGGATTTCTTTCCCCAGAGCAGGGACAAGGCAGGTAAATCATTCAGTACCAGGATACACTGGTCGTGACGGGTGATGCTTTCGGTACTTGAGTAGCAGGGAAGTAGACCTCAGGAGGCAGGAATGCGGGGCAAATCTGCTGGTCTCCCTGCTGGTGGGAGACCAGCCCTGTACTTCAGAGAAGCATGACCATGACCACCCAACAGTCTTGTTCATTGAAGCTACGCAGAGGGACCAGGCACCCATGAGGCAAGAGGTCTTCTCCAGGCCTTGACACAGAGGCAGCACTCACACCAGTTCATCCAATAGGATCCCGATGCTCTGCGTGGCCTCTGAGGGACCAGCGATGGGCTTGTTACACATAGGGCAGACACAGCGCACTTCCAGCCACTTCACCAGACACCTGTGGGCAAAAGAAGACCTGAGATATCCCAGCCTGCTCTGGTGGGCATTCATTCATAGATCCCAGCTGCTTCTCAGAGCAAGACCCAATGCCCCCATCTAACTCCTCCAGCTTGCTACTGTCCTGATAGGGTGTAGGACATCACTGACAAGGGGTGGATGGGAGGGGGGAGGATTGCAGGTTCTAGAAATTGCTTTCTGCTTATTGCTTTTAAAAGCCACCTCTGGACACACGTGTGCACTGTGGACACTTACTTCCGATGAAAAGCATGCTGGCACGGGAGCACACCTAACTCATCCTTCCCCTTGAAGTCTTCCAGACAAACGGCACAGGTCTGCTGTGAAGGGAAAGGGGGACGCATGAGAGGAGAAAGGGCCAGAGCCCCCACCACCCACTCTGAACACTTATCATCTTGACCCCATCCAAGAAAGCTAAGTTCTAGCAGTTTCCTTATCATCTGGAAACACGTTAGTCACATTTTATTAAAATATGACAGTATGATAGATAGCCATTAACCACATGTGACTATTTAAGTTTTTAATTTATTTATTTTAAATCTCCTGATTTAAAAGAAAATCTTATTTATTTTTAGAGACAGAGGAAGGGAGGGAGAGAGAAACAATCTGTTGCCTCTCGTGCACCCCCAGCTGGGAACTGGCCCACTACCTAGGCATATGCCCTGAATGGGAACTGAACCAGTGATCGTTTGGCTCCCAGGCCGGCACTCAATACACTGAGCCACACCAGCCAGGGCTTAAATTAATTATAATAAGATGAAATTTAAAATTTCATTCCTCAGTTGTACTGGCCACATTTCAAATGTGCAGTGGCCACAGAATGGCTAGCGGCTCCCACACTGGGCAGAGTAGACATGGAATATTTCTATAATCACAGAAGTTTCCTTTGGGCAGTGCTATCCCAAAAGAAAGGTTTTTCATTGGTTCTAGCCTAGTACATTTGGCAGGGGGACGTGTGCCAATAACTGGAAGTGAGGATGAGGGTACGGTGTTCGTGGTCAGGTACATTGTTTCTTAAGTCTGGTTGTATGTCCCTATATATCAACACCCTCAGTCTCAACCGAGTCACTCTTCCAGAGGAAGGCTTGGGAACTTGCTGTGATGTAGTAACACCTACCAAGTACAGAAATGAAATGCAGCCATTTCTAGGTAGTCTTGTGTACGGATCTATGATCCTGCCTGCTTCAGACAACCACAAACACACCATGCAGGAGAGTGTCTGTGGTCACGGAAGGAAGCCTAAGCAATGCATCAGGTAATCTTAAAGGCACAGGCGGGAAAAACTAGAAATGGCCTATTCCTAAAGAGACAGTGTTGAGAGGAACCCAAGGAACCGGTGGGGGGTGAAATGCTGGTGGGGGACAGAGAACCACAGGAACCCACATCCCAGTCAGACCCCTAGTCTGCTAGGACAGAGTGTGTATGTACAAGGGCAAAAAAAGGACCTTCTTTCCTTTAGTGAAAAACTGAGACATACCCACATGCTGTCCCAGGACACTCACCCCATATAATTGTAACTTCTTGGCATCACCTTTAAGCACCACCTGGGAAGAAAAGAGGAGGCATGGTGTCAGAAGAAACCAACCACAGGGGCCAGGTGGTACCAACCAACGAAGGCAGGCTCCAGCTCTGCACAGGATCACCTCCCTCTCCCTCCCTTCCTCTCATAAAGGGGAGGGGCTCTGGGCACTAGCGGGCCAACCAGACTCAAGGTCAATGAAAGGAGTTATCCCCAGAGAGGGCCAGAGGGGAAGCTGAGGGGGATTCTAGACCCGGGCAGCCTAAGCTTCTTCTCCTTTCCTGTCTCTAGCAGGACAAGTAGGATGTCTTGGGGAAAGATGTGGCGCTTTACCTCCTTATATCCATATCGTTCACTCTGTGCCTGGTTCCGCAGTTTGCTGGAAAAATGAAGGGGGGAGAAGTGATCACTATGCTTTGCACAAACAAAGTCATTCAAAGCAGGAAAGGTGGGTTGGCTGCCTGGCACTCTTCTGGGGGTGGAAAGGGGTGTTCCCCAAGGGGGTAGTTCATCCTATAAAGGCCTAGGGTATGGCCCGGACCTATGCAGGTCACCCAGAGTCCATGAAGGACTCAGGCACGACAGCTGCAAAATTTACTGCCAGGTCCTGCAGACTGGGGGACTGTCTGGCAGACATCCTGACTAAGCCCTTCACTCTCGCTGCCAATTCCCAGGGGGTAAATTCCTATAGGCTCCCAAAGCATATAGATCAACAACTGCTTGCTGAATGTTAGATACTCTTAAAAGGGCTTTTTCCATTAAGCCCTTTTAAGAATACAGGGTAAATAAGTCTCTGACCCGGAGAACACGAGTATTCTGGAACCAAAGCACACTCTTCCCTCCCAGTGCCAAGAAAACACAGGGGAGCCCTTCTTTGTGTTCTCCTTTTCGTCTCTAGCTGGTGGCCTGCGTGCAGCCCAACTCGCAATAGCCAAAGCCTGGCCTGCTTTAACTAAAGGCAACAACAGCACAGTCACTACGGAGGACTTGCTACGCGTCGATCCATGAACTAACAGGTTCATAGATGTGCTCGGAGACTTCAAACAACTTTAGGAGACACTGTCTTTTCTACAAATGAGGAAATAATGAAGTCCAGAGACGTTCACTGACTTGCCCAAACTTCAGAGGTAGTTGGCAACAGCATCTAGGTTTGAACCAAAGTCTCCCTGGTCACACAGCCTGAGTTCTTTTAATACAAAACGGGGGCCTGTTTCACCAACTGGGTGAACACACCCTAGTCGGGGGGCCTGGCCAGGCCGCACGTGCCTGGGGTCTCGTAGGAACTCCAGTCCGAGTGACTCCTGCCATGGGGTGGCGGCCTAGGGCAGAACAAGATGCCCCCTTTCTCATTCCTCTTTGGAGGGTTTCTGGTCAGTGGAGGGTTGGGCTGAAGGCCTAACCAGGGCTCCCACTGCCCCGTGTTTTACTTTGAGCTTTCATATACTCACACACATCACTGTCCTCACTGCCAAGCGAGAGGGGCAGGAAGGATACACCCAAAACTTACGTGAACTATCGCCTCACTGACATTGAGTTAAGCTGGGGACAGAAAAAGTGCTCAGGCAGTGCTTATAGCCACCTTCTGAGGGAGACATGTCACTCTTACCGGGTATGAGCAGAGTAAACAAGGAAGCAGTGAGGAGCACACTTCCTATCTCGGAGAACGAGGGGACGCCGCATGTCCTGTGACCCTCAACTACAACACGGCTGTTATGCAGTGTGTGCAGAGCTGTACTGCAGGACGCCTGGGGTGCCCTCCCTCCCCACCCTCCTCCCTTCTGTCTGCTCTCTCCTCTGAATGGCCTTATCCAAGGAAACTCTGGAAGCCTGACTCTCAGAGCCTAGGATGCTCATCAGAACACTGGAGGGCTTAAGAGCTGCACCTTCTCTCTGCATGTAGATTGATGAGGCTGCACCTTCTCCCTGGATGTAGACTGATGGACCGACCAGGAAGTTGCAGACTGTGATGATATCAGGCCAGAAAGGTTGCAAGGGAAGCAAAGCAAAAAAACAAAGACCATGGGCCATCCCAGCAGGGAATACAGTGCCAACAACTTTGGACAGGTGGCCTCCTCAGCTGTTGGGTGAGGAAAGCCACTAAAAATACCCTGATCTCAGTGACACCGTTTCTAGCCACGGCCTGTGGGCTCTTCCATTGCGTCTTTCCCCTTTTGGAACAAACAATGCAGCCAGGTCCTGAAAATAATTGTTCCTTTCCTGCCCATTTGTACTTCACTGGCCCCTCCATCCTGTGCAGGGCAGAAGCCAGCCCTTTGGGGCTGCGGGGGAGAATGAGCGAGGGGGAGCTGGGAGTGGAGGCTGGCCTTGGCCAATGAGCTCACCAGGTTGGGAGCGGGGGGCACGGGCCTATTTTGGCTAAGGAGGAAACCGAGAAGCGGGGAGAGGAAGTGGCTTCTGTGCTTGTGTGTCTTTCTATATATAGACACCCGCAGGCTGCCACACACCAGTGAGCCTCTGGAACCATGAAACTGCAGGGTCAACTGGCTCCAGGCAGGCTGCAGAGCAGACAGTGCGGGGGTGAAGGGGCCGATTGCTGCAGAAGGGACAGGTGACTGCTTTTCCCTGCAGTGGGAAAAGCTTTTGGTTTCAACGTGGTTTTGATGCTCTGTTCTTTCAGTCCAGCCAAACAAAGAGTAATCACCAAACCCAGCCCCCCAGCCTGTCCTCCTGCAGGAACCCAATCTCTAGCTGTAAGGCGGTGGCCACAGACGCCACAGCTGCCTCTCCACTTCCCATTCGAGGTGTAAGAACCAGACATATAGAAGCCAACATATGGAATCTGAAAGACTGTAGTTAATTGCCACCAGTCTAGCCCATCTCTATATATTCCTCTATAGAGGAATACAGAGGAACAGTTCTTGGACAAGTTCTTAACTGCCTGAGCACGAACCCTCTCACTTATGAAGTGGGCTAATACCTAAACTGGAAATATGTTCTGCAGACTAAGTGAGCTAAATATTTTACCAAATGTCACCCATGATGCCTGACGCACAGATGGCACCTGATGGCAGAATTAGGAAATGAAACCTCGTCACCCACGTACTGGCCCAGAGTAATTTTCTAGGATTTCTTCACATGGCCATGTCTGCAGCTCAGTGTGTGTGAAGGCACCAGATAGAGTTGGCTCTACCAACTCCTCTAAACACTGCACACCAATCTTTGGTATTTCAAATGGCTCCCTCTTCAGTCTCCAGGAACCGCATAAATTACTTGATATGAGGATATGCAGGTGGATGGATAGTCAAGAAGACAAAAGAATTCGAGGAACAGAACTTGGGCTTGGGCAAGGGGAGGTAGCGGGGAAATCACCAGAAACCTACACTCACACCTAATTAGATGCAAATGTCAGACTCAACGGTGCAGGAGGCGAAAATAAGTCTTTACAGAAGCCAGCGGCTTAAGTGGCAAGCTCTAGATCTAGGGACTTTTTAGAGTTCTGAGAAAGAAGAGGTGGGGGCCAGGGTGGCACCGGGGCCCGAGGGCACTTCCTCTTCTTAGAGGGAGCTCGTCCAGCCTTCAGAATAGGAACCGGTGCTCTCGAGCACCCTTCAGGTGAGCCAACCCCTAGGAAATCTAGGGGGGACCAGAGCCCCCGTCCTCCATCTCAACTTCACCTCCTTAAATGATCTGATCAGATACCAGCCTAGACCCCAGCTGATGTCTACTCAGGCACCTGCTAATACGGGCATGGGGGTTCGGGTGGGGGAGAGGGTTTGGTTACCACCTGGCTCTAAGGACCACTAATTATGTTCTGCTGGTCAGCGGTGCTCCACACTCCCCAATACACAGTGAAGAATTGTTAATCCCCAAAGTGTGCTCCGGTCAGGAACGCTACTCTCATTTCCAGTGTACATTCTGGTTCTGCCCCAGATGTTTTGGTGGGAAATAGCCACCGGTTGCCATGTCTTATCACCAGGAGAAGAAACAGTTCCTGGGGATGTTCCAGTCCTTCTGTGGGTCCCTGTGCAGCAAGTGAGGTCTGTAAGTTTTTTTCACTCGCAAAAATAAGAGCTTCCAAGGCAGAATAAACAAGCAGCTCTCCAGACATCAGCCTGCTAATATTAGCATCTGATGGGATGACAACGGGATTTCCCAGGGGCCCCAGAGGTACACGCCAGTGGAGTAACGCAGGCCTACTCATCCCCAGCCACCCAGAGGGTGACAGCGGGGAATAGAGAGACAGATGTGACTTGGTCAGACAGCAATTCCAGGCAACCTTCGCACAAGTGGCCACCAGGCAGGATGCAGCCCAACCCATGGTGACCTTATATGCTCTGGGAGCACAACTTGATAGGGTGATGTAAATAGAAACACCAGGCCTCAGGGGCCCAGTAAAGGACCGGCTAAGCCCTGCCTTCAAAGCAGGGGCACCAGCGGGGGGCTGGTGACTGTCGTGGGAGCGTCACCCCGCCCACCCTACCGCTGGCCTCCTCCCCCCTGCTCCCCCTTCCAGGGAGCCAGTCAGCCAGAGGGCCACCTACCTGATGAAATAACAGCAGAAGATGAGGCTGAGCATGAAGACAAAGATGCCTGTGCCAAAGATGACCATGTAGATGTTGAGAGGCAGGTCTTGAAAACTAATGGGTGGCATTGAGCAGGACTTGTTAGTACTAACCAGTCCCAAGCCGCAGAAACACCCTGCAGGAGAAATGGGAAGAAAAATAATATTAAAGTTGGAAATGTAATACCAGTACACTGTATCGGCAAGGGGGGGCGGTGATCTGGCAGGCTCTGGACTCTAAATCTCTAATTCAGGCACTTAAGTTTATATCCTAGCTCTAATACCTACTAGCTATGTGATTGTGGGTAAATCAACCAATCTGTGAAATGGACTACTGCATATAGAACTAAAAACAGCATCCCCATGTAGGAAATCAAGGCTCCAGCAACAAGCAGAATATGGAAATACTTCCATCAGGTAGAGCCCACAAGGTGCAATAGCAAAATGAAGAACCTGAGCCCTGGCTGGTGTGGCTCGGTTGGTTGGGTGTCTTCCAGAAAAGTGAGGAGCCACCGGTTTAATTCCTGGGCGAAGCACATGCCTGGGCTGTGAACTGGTTCCTGGTTGCAGCAAGTGGGAGAGGAAACCAATTGATGTTTCTCTCACATATGGATGCTTCTTTCTCCCTCCCTTCCTTCCCCTTTCTCAAAAAAAGAAATAAATACAATCTTACAAAAAGAAAGAAGAACCTGTGTATCTGGGTTCCAACTCCATCCCTCCCTGGCCATGTGACCTTTACAAAGTTACTTCTCTAAGCTTATATGAAAACAAGGAAAATACAGAGAGGACTAAAAATGTATTAAGAAACATGTTTTGTAAATTGCAAAGTGGAACTGCAAAGGTCATTTGTCATTATTAAGCCACCTGCTCCAGGACATAAGCTGCAATGGGACCAGAATAGAAATTACCCATTTCAAGGCCAGCGTTCTAGAAAGTGGGGGGTGGAGAGCTACAGTTTAATTCTACTGGCCACCATCCCCCTTCCTACTCAAAGCCTCACCGTGCGGTCTCGCAATAGTGATGATATTCCTAGGAGCTTATGTGCAAAGCTGAATATCAGGCCCGCCCCAGAAGAAATGAATCAGAATCTACACGCTAACAAGGTCCTCAACGATTCTCATGCACTTGGCGTGGGAAGCACTGGCTAGCCACTAGGTGCTTGCCTCTTCCTCACATGACTTTAGGGGTAAATCCTGATTGGTTCACCCATCAGGCAGGGTCTGGTATTGAGGTAGGTGTGTGACAGGGTTCTGGCCATTGAAACAAAGAGAGTATTTGCTGGAAAAGGAAACCTTTTTCTCTTTATTTTGTCATGCCTGCTCAAAACACCTGTAGTGGTGGCAGCCAAGCTGTGGCCAAAAAGAGAGCAGTTCATTGTGAAGCCTGTGGGGAGGGAACAGGGAAAGCGGAAAGATTATATCAGTGAGTTGCTAGATGAACGAGTCCTGGAGCCACTATCTTGGGACGACTGGTTCTGATAGTGAGTAAATTTTCTGTAATGTTTAACCATAAGAAAAAAAAAAGATGGGATGTAAGCAATAAGCTGATCGTTTATTACTGCTTGAAGGGAAAAGTACCAGTGATACAAAAGGTAAGCATAAAAAATTCTTATGTTTCAGAAAGTGGTGAGACAAGAAGACTGGAATTTACCATATACCCGCTACATCCTGAGCACATTCCGTGATACCGGTTTAATCTTAAAGACTCACTCATTAAATTGTCTGTAGTCCAACAGTTAACAGGCCCTGCTCCAAAGGCCTCCATACTCAAGCCTCCAACATGGGCTTTCAAGACTTTTCTGACATCTTGGTGAGAAGCCAGAACCCATTAAAATATGCTTCAAAATTCTACATTATAATTACCTGTCCTACCACAACTCAGCGGAAGTCTGGCTTGAAAGACGAAGTCATCTTTGATGTTGTACTTCTCATAACTCTTCATCCCCTAGTGACCATAAAATGAGCCTCCCTCCAAACCTCTTTTGTGGCCAGTTCTATTGCCAAGTCCCTATTCCCAATAGATTTTTAGGCCCAATTCTATTCCAAGTCCCTATTCCAGGCACCCAATTGATGTCTAGGCCCTCCTCCAATGCAGCCCACACATGTCCGTCAATCCTCCTACCCGGTTTCTAGCATGTATTTCCCAGACTCATGACTGGCTTCATGTCTTCAACATGTATGCACCGGGGCGCCTCTCAACCTCCCCAGCCGATGTCCGCCAGCACCATCCCATGGAGGCCAGTCTCCTCCTTACCTCGTGCCCAGCTTTGTCCGAATGACTCCATATCTTTGCTCGTTCACCTCTCCCTGCCCAAAACCCCCTTCCCTCCTGCTGTGCACCAAGCCTGGTCTTTGTGATATTCCAGTGACCCCTCTCTTCCCACAATCCCATGCGCTCACAGCTCTATTGCATCTTCTGGCTCTTGCATAATCAGTGATTGTCTTCCATTGCCCTGTTGTTCCTCACATCAACTTAGCTCAAACATATATTAAGCACTGATTATATGACAAGTACCATGATAGACCCTGAAGATAAAAATCAAAGAAGAATGACTAGATGGTCTCACCTTCTAGGGAAGAAGACAGATACAGAAGCTTTCACCATGCAAACTGAGGCACCACAATAGAGGTAAAACTATAATCCTAAAATTGGAGATGAGAGTTCTAACAACCTGAATGCTCCTAGGTCTGAGGACAGCGATTTGGATATTCTCCAGTGCCTAGTCTAGTGTTTGGCTTGTTCTCAATAACTAGTTAACAGATAAATGGGCCCAATTTTCTCAAAACCTGGTACCCTTGGCAAAAGCTCACACTCCAAAGGAAGTAGACTGATGTGTGGGAAAATTGCCCAGAAAGTGCCCTCAGCTAATGGATGACCAGTCAATCAACAAGTATTGTTGAGGGCCTGATTTATGCATTGACCTACACAGTGTGGGGAAACAAAAAGTAAAAGAATTCTTGTCCTGAAAGAGGTTTTGATTAAGCTGAAAACAATTAAATAATTAGCTACGAAAGGTTGCTATGCCCTGAAGGAAGCCCTTGCTTCTAGGCTGCAGCAGGGATTAGAAAGTCTCCGACACCCCTCCGCCACCCACTCAAACACTGGCTCTCTGAGGCCCAAAGGAAATCCAGTTCTCATAAATGCATCATGGTGGACTCGGTCCACCCTGGAAAAGGGCCTGGACTTCCCTCCCAGGAAACTGGGTCCTGGATGCCAGCAGAGCCTTCCTCCCCACCAGGAGCACCTCCACAGCCCCCACCAGCAACACTTGATGCTGTAAGACGCTCTAACCCCCATCTGCCTTGGTGCTCCATGCATTTTTGTATGGGGTGGATGGATCCTGGTATCTTTTGGGTCCCAAAGAAACTCATTTGGTTTCCTATTTTTGGAAGCTGCAGAGGGGTGACAGACGCTACTGTAGATGGAGTGTGTATGCACTCTGTAGGCACTTGGGCCTAAGCGGTCTTCCCATCAGTTTACCTTGACCATCTCATCTTTTCTGATTATCCAGGATAGTCACTGAGCTTAGGACTCTGTGATAGAGGCACAGGTGAGAAGAGCTTCAGAGCCAAAGAGATGGTCTGTTTGCTCGTATGACAATGAAAAAGAAATGAAAAATATGACGGCGGGGAAGTTTTTCCTCTAAAAATTAGGACAGAATACCAACCCCAGGGAAGAGGGGCTCCAGATATTTTTCACAAAAGGGTGAGGAGAGGGACTGCTTCCTCACTGGAGTCAAAGAACACAATCTCTCAGCCACTTTCGAGAAGTGAATGGATAAAGCAACTCCTCCTCTGGTCTAAAATTCTCCTATGAAGGAGGGCTGCCCGAGAAAGGCCAGTGTGACTGACAACCCGGGGGCTCTTCTCCTTAAGTCCCTGTGTCATTGCCCCAGCTGACCTATGAAAGCTGTGACGTCAGAACGTTTCTTCTGCATCTGCGGGGCCGGGAGTGGGAATGACGTCAGGAGGAGGGCTGGCCAAGACAGACCAGTGAATCTGGGAAATGCCTCTCCTTCCCAGCCAACGGGAATCTTTCCCAGACGCTGGGATGCACTGTGCCGCCTCACCCCCACCTTCCGCCCCCTCTCCCTCTATGCCATCTTGGTTCACTTTCAGGAAATTACATACTACCAGCAAGAGGAAGAGGGGGGTGGGAGGGACTCGTACACATGCTGTCCAAACCTTGCCTTAAAACCTCTTGAAATAATTAATCCAAGGTCTGGCAGGAGTCCGCTCTGAAGAATGAAGTTATCCTAACTAACCGGCTCCCCGCCCTCAGAGATAAGACTAGCTGTTCCCTAACTCCTACTCTACGGAGAGCGGGAGCTCTGCGGTCAGCACCCGAGGGCCATTGGAGAGGGTTAGTACCCAAGGTTTGGAACTGACAGCCCAGAGGCCCTCAGTTCAGTTGGTCGGGTGAGGAATCAGTCCCCAGCCCAACCTGTTATCACCTGAACCGCAAAAAAGCCTCAGGTGAGATAAATTTAGCATTACCCAAACGGGAGGGGGAAGGGGTGGTGACCGGGGCGGGAGGAGTGGTTGGGTCTGGAGGTGCGGCTGCACCTCGGAGGCCGGGGACCCAGTGTCTCAGTGCGGCCTTGGGACCAGCGAGCACGGCTCCTTCCAAGCTAGCCGGCACCCAAGAGTAGCCGAGCGCCGAGATATCTGCGGGGCTTTGTCAATTCAAGAAGCCCACGCTCTCGAATCCGGCGTCTTCCGTAGGCACAAAGCGCCATAGCAGCCGGTGCGGAGCCAACAAAGACACAGGGGAGGCCACCTCTGGGCCCGTCCCGCACGCTACATTGTATGCATATTTAAAATAGCCTGCAAAGTTTCAGGCCGGGAACTTGAGCTCCCTCTAGGAGCTCCCAGCCCGAGCGCGGATTTAATTCTCCTCGGATAACCACAACAAAGAACAGAGTTAGAAGCGCACAAAGACCGGGGAAGGGGTAGAGGAGCGAAGCCTCCGCACAAAGGCCGCGAACCCCTCGGCTCCCACGCCCCGCTGCCCGCCGCACGTTCAGAGAATCTTCCCGGCCCTCGAGTTAAACCCGGATTTTTTTTTTTTTTTCAAATCCCGCGCTGTGCAGAAGAGTTTGGCTCCAAGACGCCTTCTCGCCCGCCCCGTTTCCAGAGAAACTTAGCGAGAGGGAGAGGGAGAGAGAGAAGGAGAGAGAGAGAGCGCCTCTGCCTGATCTTGAGTCTCGCGCCCCCCTCCTCGTCCCCGGCGAGCCCAGTGCCCTCCCGCCCCGGAGACTCACCGTTACACCACTGGAATGGGTGCATCAATGAACCCGCTGCTGGCTTCCTAGGGCGAACGAACGCAGGCGGCGGGAGAGGCAGGCAGGTGGGCGCACCGGCTCGCGGGTCCGCAGGAGGGGCCGGCGCACTCCGCGGCAGCCGCTGCTCTCGAGCGGTGGAACTCGCTTGGAGGCGAGGGGCTTCGGCGAAGCCGGTCTTGGAGCAAGAAAGAGGAGAAAGCAAACAGCAAGTCCCCCGGATCGAAGCACCACCGAGGAAATGCAGGAAGAGCCCCGAGGTTGGGGGAGATCTGGGGCGCCGCAGAGCGGGCTGGGGAAACTCAGGCGGCAGCTTCTCGGCCTGCAGGGGAGGGAAAAGCCTCAGCCCGAGACGGCTCGGGTCGCAAAGCACAAGAAGGCAGCCGACCCTCCGAAACTGACACAGGTCGTGCACACCCCCTCCCTTAAATACTTCCTGGCAACTCCGCCCCCAGCCCGTCACCGCCTCTGACCAATAGGAGTCTTTCTCTTGGCCCTGGTATTATCTGCAGGCCCGCCCCCACCCCTTCCAGGGCGGAGCGTCTTTCCAAGGTGGGGCGCCCACCCTTTCACCTTCCGAGTCCTGGGAAAACTTTAGTCTTAAGGAGGAGCTCGTCCTACCCTGAGGTGGCCCAAGGCGGAGGAAGCAACCTCCTCCGCCAGGGATCTAGAAGAAGCCGAACAATTAGTGCCACATTGTTTTCCGCCTCCAGATCTAGCTTGGTTTCTGCAGCACTTTGAGAAAACAGTGCTGGGGAGTGGTTACATTTCTGCTCCGTGGGCAAGGATTCCGTCGCGAGTAGTCGCTAGCACGTTCTTTTGTTCACTGTAAAAGTGAGGAACTGAAGCGAGAAGGTAAAGAGGAGTTAACAAAAGTGAGATCTGGAAAGAACTTTAGTTGCCATCTCATTTTTTTTGGCCAGACCCTCATTTTGCCAAGGAAATAAGGCTGGAAAATTAAGCTTAATATTGTCCAGGTAAGAAAAGTTCAAACCTGCAGAGAATTTTTATTAGTTTATTTGAGGCAAAACTAAGGACAGTTGCCAGGAAGCAAGAGCTAAAACGCTCAGAGAATAAGTTTTTGCAGTTTCTTTTGTGCATTTGAAATTAAGCACGGGACGGGAGGAAGATTATCTGGAGGTGGGGGAAAGCAAGGTGGGGATTACATTTCAGGATTACGAACTCTCCGGACGGTACTTATGGTTTAGAAGGAGGAAGGAGCCTGGAAGAGGTATTTCAAATTCCAAAATGCACAGAAACAATGGGCATGGCTTGCTTAAAGCAAAGATAAACCATTTACTAAAAAGTTACATGCCTGGGGCTTGACTACCCACCAGACGTGTTCAGCTAGGAATTTAGGATTTATCACAGCATCCAGTTTTTCATCCACGGGGCAGATGTGTGAGGGCTCCACATCCTAAGAAGCAAGATCAAACCCAGGAATCGACGTTGGCAATACTTTTAGGGCAAGATCTTCAGCATCTAGCACTGTGAAGGTGTTGAATTCATAGTAATTGAATAAAAGACCAAATCTCTTAATTCCCTGTCCAATATGCTCTCTTTCACCTGGTGTTGCAGCATTTCCTTCTTAAAAAAAAAAAAAATCGTGGCTGGTGTGGCTCAGGGGTTGAGCATAGGCCTGCAAACCAAAGGGCTGCCAGTTAGATTCCCAGTCAGGGCACATGCCCGGGTTGTGGGCCAAGTCCTCAGCTGGGGGTGTGCAAGAGGCAACCACACATTGATGTTTCTACTTCTCTTTCTTCCTCCCTTCCCCACTCTCTAAACGTAAATAAATAAAATGTTTTTTAAGATAATAAAAAATCAAAATATTTATTGCTTATTAGTTGTCCCAATTTTCCCCATTTGCCGCCCTGTGTAGCCCACCCCACCATCCCACAGTCAGTCCCTGCACCACTGTCCATGACCCTGGAGCACAATCTATACCTTCTTTGACTAATCCCTCCTTCCACCTTTTTACAACCAGTTCCTACCTGCAGCATTTCCTTTTTTTGGGGGGGGTCTTTTTCTGTCTTTCATTTATTCAAAAGGTATTTACATTTGCTTTGTGCCCACACTGTTGTATCAGAAACCCACAAGGTCAACAAGGTTTCTACTTTCATGGGAGTTACTGGGGAGTGTGCAGAGACAGTAAAGGAGCAAGCAAACAAAGAAGAATGACTTAACCTAATCTTCCTATCCAACTTAATCTGTTAGCGAAGGTGATACATACTTTGCCTATTTCTTGGGAATTTGTGACACTCAAATAAGATCTGCATATCAGTGTTTTGTCAGATAAATGCAAGATGCTTTAAGGTATCAAATAACTTGGCCAAGATGACATAGCTGTCTGCAACAAATGTTTAGCACTTAATCACGGAATTGTTTTAACAATTGTTGTTCTTTATGAACTAGTGTGGAAGGGTATCTGTTGGGAATCGCTATGCCTGGTTTCAGGAGTTGTAACCGCCCCCTGTGGCTAAGACTGAGTGAGCGACCTCCGGAATGCAAGCCACTTAGGAGACAAAGTTTGCCTCTGGCAGCACACGCTGCTTCTGCTTCATCCCCCTGCCCCCAATGCATGGTCAGATAGTCAATGATGGGTAACACCCCTCAGAGGAGGGGCAACCTAAGACAGACATGATCACTTGGGAGGCCATCGTGGAAGGATTTGGGGGGGCTGCAACAAAGAGGGAGTGAGGGACCCTCACCCCCTGGCTATTCTGACGTAGCCTAAGTCCCCTTGTCCTCTGGGAGGAGCTCTTCCTGGCTCTAATCCACTTAAGCCTGAAAACCTGTGATGGGGGAGGCAGTGCAGCCCCTTGCCGGCTAGAGCGGGATCCGGGGTGATCAGGCATAAGAAAGAATTCACAAAGTCCTGTAAGCCTGCTTTGCTAAGAGTGCTTTCATTCATATGATAAGGGTCCAAGCAGGAAATGAGTATGTTTCCCAAAGTTCCTGCAACCCCCTTACCTGACAGACACTGACTCAGATTAAGCCCTCAGATTTCTTTGAAATGTTATCTACTGTTTGATCCCTGCCGCCTGTATTCCTGTGTATTACAACCCAGTAAAAGCCATTGACGAAGGGGCTCCTGGCGCTTCTCCTCTGAGAGACTGGCCACCTCTCCTCCCCAAGCAGATCATGTCTTGGTAGTGTTACTTTCATCCGTGGAGGATGGGGGGACTTGCTGGCAAAGTGACCACAGGTATCATGAACACATCTACCTCAGTTCACCCCTGAAATGGACAGTCGTGAAGGCTTTCTAAGCGGCCTCTCTGACTCTATGTCTTAGGCTTGGAGGCACACAAGAATCAGTTACATGAGAGATGTTACATATGCAGGCTCCCAGGCCTGGAGCTCAGAGATTTTGATTCAGTAAAATGTTCGTACAGTTAGGCTGAGAAAAATAATGCTTCGATCTTACTCTCAAATGCATTCTCTCTGCTGGCCCTAGAGTTACCTTTCTAAAATGTAAATCTAATCATTTATTCCTCGGTGTAATCCCTTTTACTGGTCCCTGGTGTTTACAGGATAAAGTCAGCCTCTAGAGTCTGGCATTTAAATCGTTGTAGTCTGGGTCTGCCTATTTCCTGTCTCCAAATGCACTCCCCATTCCCACACACTTTTCATCAGCTGTGAAGCCTTTGTCGTTGCTCCTTGAACACAGTACATTCTTTCTTGACTAATTTTGGACAAGGGATGGCTTATGTTTGGAATGCCCTTTTTCTTCCTGTGCCTGACATTTCCTAAGATTTGGCTAAAAATTCATCTCTTTTGTGGCCTACCAGCCTCATTTTTTCCCTGTCTGCCTCGCTTTCAACACTTTGCATGTACAACAAACATAGTATGTTATAGGATTTTCAGGATAATCATGTCATTTCCTGAATTTGATTCCTTCATGAGCCTTCCTTATAACAGATTTTTCCAGTGCACGAATCATTTTCGTAGTGGTTTCAGTGTCTGGTTCAATGTATATTTTGGGAATGCTTGTGTGTGTGTGCAGGCGTGAGTATAGATTGCTGTGTTCTAGGCACAGTGTAGAGGATTAAAAAACATAATTGTGCCCTGGCTGGTGTAGCTCAGTGGATTGAGCACGGCCTGTGAACCAGAGGATCGTGGTTCGATTTCCAGTCGGGGCATATGCCTGGGTTGCAGGCCAGTTCCCAGCAGGGGACTCACGAGAGACAACCATACATTGATATTTCTCTCCTTTTCTCCTTCCCTTACCTTCTAAAGATAAATAAATAAAATCTTAAAAAAAACCCCATAATTGTTACTTACCCAATCTTTTTTTTATATTCACTGGCTCAGAGGAAAGGTGTCTATGTAGGTGAGTAATTGCACTAAACAGTCCTGCTAGGTGTCCCCTGGTGGGAGAGCCTTTGAAGGGAAATTGACCTGAAGCGAGGAATGCACGCCCCCCCCAGCCCCCGCTGGACTAAAGAGATGGGGAGGGGAAGGTAGGAACAGGGGGAGTTCTCACGGAGACCGAGGTGGTCACGCAGGACAGTGAATATCTCGGGTGGCACCTGCATGAGTCTGGCCATGAGAATGTTCTGCAACTCATGAAAATGGCATGGAAGCTGACATTTTCAGCTTCCAGTGAGGTCCCCCGAGGCATTTAAGGACTCTAGTTTTGAACACCGGATGCATACCTTTCCAATCTCCCACTCTCACCACTCCTGGCTGTTGTGGTCAAGAGGCGGTGCTCACCTGAAGCCTAGCCTGGGAGAGGCAGGTCGAAGGCAGGACTTTGATCTTGGCATTTTGGAAAAGGTTGGTTTGGTCCCAGCATTTTCCTAGACGGAAGAGCCCTATCAAAAGAGCCCAGACCAGTGTGGCTCGGGAGGGCGTCACCCCAGCAAAACAGCAGGCTGTCTGGTCCGTTCCCGGTCAGGGCACGTGCCTGGGTGGCAGGTTCGGTCCTGCTCGATCCATGTTTCTCTCTCACATCGATGTGTCGCCCCCTCTCTTTCTCCCTCCCTGCCTCTCTCTCTAAAAATAAATAAATAAAACTTCTTAAAAAGTTGATTTCTCTGTTCATGTCAATACAATTTTGACAACTTGCCCCACCCCTGCAACCAGGGGTTGCTTCCTAAACCTAGTTTCTTGTGAATAGGGAAGACAGATCTGGTTATTTTATGGGGAACAAACAGAGACAGTAAAGAAGATGATGATGTATAGATTCAAGGACACGCAGATCACCCGAAGGACCACTACGCTGCTGAATCTTCCATGGAAGAGGGAAAGGTGATACTTGTAAAAAAAACTTCTAGGTCAGGGCTTCTCTTCTTTTCCACTCTCCCCCCCCAGGAACATCCTCTTGCACAGCCCCTGAGCCGCCTCATCTGAAGGCCTGGTGAGTGCTAGAGAGACGCTTCGGGGAGAGAGCTGACTGTGAAGGAGCGTGGGACAGGACAACATAATGCCACCACTTCAGAAACCCTTGACGCGGGTTCTCTCTTCCATGGCCTCCAAATCCAGCCCCAAAACACAGAAGAGCACGCTGACCACCGTCATTTGTAAATCGTGATAAGTAAATGCAAATAAACATGTTACACTCCCAAATGAGACGAATGATCACAACATTTCCCTACGCTTTCATATTTCTTAAGAAAACAGTTTTTATGAGAGGAACACCCAATTCTTTGAAGGGGTTTAGGGTTGTTTATTGTGTATTTGAGCCAAGGAGGCCATTCACTCATTTCATTCTTAAAAGACGTGGTCTTCCTGTGTGCAGACACCTTGGAGATCTCAGTACCAGGATGCTTTGAGGGGCTGACACAACTCTGGGTTAAGGGTATTCATAATCTACCCAGCAGTGCCCACAGATCCTGGTCTGTGGTTCTGCAAGAAAGTGAAGTAGCTATTTCCCCACCCCCTTTCCCAGCTCCCAACCCACGTGAAAAGTCCCACAGAAGAAACACGCCTTGGTGTGATGGAGGAGGCCCCTTTCCCCTCTGCAGAGCCCGAGTCAGTTCTGGAGTGATGCCCGAGGTTTTCCCCAAGTCTCTGAAGCATCCTTGATATTCTTCCAACAGACCAGCAGGAAAACCTGAAAACACAGGGATGGGGCCAGTCTGACTTCCCAGGAATTCCGTACAGACCTGGACGTCTTTGGATTTCTGGAATGAAGTCAGCACGCTAGCCTGGAGCTAAGCCATCTCACCTGTGAGAGTGGAGATTCAAGAATACAGCAGAAGGGCCCTGGCCAGTGTGGCTCAGTTGGGCCCTTTGTGGGACAAAGCAAAAGGTCGCCAGTTCGATTCCCTCAGGGCACACACCTAGGTTGCAGGTAGGTCCCCCATTCGGGTGTGTGAGAGGCAACCAATCAATGTTTCTCTCACACATCAATGTTTGTCTCCCTCTTTCTCCCTCCCTTCCCCTTTCTCTAAGAATAACTAAATAAGATCTTTAAAAAATAAAAGGATAAAGGGGAGGAGGGACGTACACTCTTTCCCTGCCGCCAGTGCGGTGACTGAGAATACAGCCTCTGGATCCGGCACCGGATTGACTGTGCGAAACCCCAGTCCCTTCTCCTGGGAATCAGAACCGTAGCTTCTACCGAACAGGGTCATGTGATGGTCAAAAGGTTTGAAAACGTTCAGTGTGTGCCCGGCAGAGGAAGAGCGCCCCACAGACCTTCATCATTATTCTCATCATCAGACTGCAGAGTGACGCTTCGCGGCTCGCAGGCAGCACTGAACAGGGAGCCAGTACACCCAGTTCAAGTAGGCTTCAGGCCGCAGTGCCGCGGTGGGTTTGAAAACATGCCCAGAAAGGCTCCGATCCTCCCTTTGGGAACCGGAGCCCAGTTTGCATTCCCTTGAGGTTGGGCTGGATGTGTGAAATCTTCAACTCGCAGAATGAGGGACCGGTGACAGTGCTTGACTTTGGAGACTTAGGCCATAAAAATGTCCGGCACTCACCTCCCTTCTTGGCCACTGTCTCTCCCTCCAGTCACTCGCTCTGGGGGAGCCAGCAGCCTTGTCACCAAGACACCTATGGGGGAAAGCCCCATGCTGAGGGGGGGACATCTCTGACAGCAGCCACGTGAGTGAACTTGGAAGTGGATATTCCAGCTTAACTTGAGCCTCCAGTGACCGCAGGCCCTGCCAACGCCCGGACTGCAACCTCTTGAGAGATGCTGACCCGGAACCGCACAGTCGAGCCGCTCCTGAATCCCCGAGCCCCAGAAATGCCGAGACAACCCACGTTTGTTGGTTTAAGCCACTGCATCTTGGGGGCATTTGCTGTTTAGCGATGAATGACACAGCCACTGTAACAGAGACCTAAAGCACCGAAACTCAGGCAATCCGGTTTAGGTCCATGTCCTGAGGATTCCAAAGAAAGGACGGGGTTCCGCTGGACGAAGGCGTCAGAGACCTGGCTTCTTTCCTCTTGCCGCTTGGCCCAGAGCTCCGACGTGTTCCTAGTCTACACAGCAGACGCCGGGTTACCCCGTCACATGCCTTATGTTCCAACACCGAGGGAGGGTATGAAGAAGTGGAAGGACAGCATTTTGTTTGTAAGAATTCCTGCATTACTTTTGTTCCTGCCCCTTTGGTGAGGGCTCAGTCACGTGGTCACATCCATTTGCAGAGGGACCTGGGGGACGGGGTCTCCCGCTGGAGAGTCGTGAGTGCAGCTGAAGCGTGGGGCGGTTTTTATTAATAACAGGAAAAAGTGGAGAATGAAATCTGGCGACCACCGAGCCAGCTCCCCACCTCCGAGTCCGGGTGCGGGCCCCTCCTCTGTGCCTTCCAGTTACTCACCTCTCTGTGGCTCGGTTTTCTTATTTATTCAGTGAAAGATGAGATAAGATGGGTGGTTTTAAACCTTTTTTTTTTTTGTAGAATCTGTTTTATTTAACAATATTTAAAAACAGAAACTGCGTGTATAAAAGACACAAAAATAGCGCTGTTCTCTTTGAATCCCCAGAGGGTTTCGCTCCCTTGTTCCCCTCCACATCAGTGGCCCCACGGAAACCTATTTCGAAAAACCTGAGCCCCATGGAGCACGATCAGAAAACCACTGAGTGAGAAGCCCTCCTGGATCCTTTCCAGTTCTGGCGTTTTTGAGAATTCTGACATTTGTGGTCAATCCCCTGCGCGCCCCAGCCTGGGAAGGGTCGCAGCCTCGTCTTGCTTGGCCGCTGGGAGCCTTGGGTACCTGGCATTCACTGGCATGGAGTGGGCAGGGTGTCCAGCCTCACCTCACTTCCTTGCACCTCTTTCCTGATCTGGTGACATAGCTCTTGTTTCTCCTAACGCAAGTGAGACCCATTCCTGGGCTGGGGCCAAGTTACCACTCTGGAGCCAAGCAGTATTTTGAGTTGTGAGTAAGCTTAGCCTAGTGCCCTGGCCCTCTGGTGGGGCCCTGGGGGTTCTTGGATCACACGCTGTCTGCCTCCCCAGGTTACTGTTTTTGCCACCCTTCTG
Source organism: Artibeus jamaicensis (assembly GCF_021234435.1). Taxonomy (NCBI): domain Eukaryota; kingdom Metazoa; phylum Chordata; class Mammalia; order Chiroptera; family Phyllostomidae; genus Artibeus; species Artibeus jamaicensis. The sequence continues at coordinate 11,764,717 of NW_026522056.1, read as the reverse complement.
GCCTTGTCCTCTTCAGAGCTGTCATTGGCCTTAACTGGGATTAGGAGCTCAGGGTCTGTCAAGGTTAAAGAATGTGGACTAGGCCAGCCCTGGCCCAGTTTGAGAGTGAACTCCAGGGACCAGAAGAGAGAGGCTTCTCCCCTGATTTTTTCCTTACCCCAATTAATCTCGGAGTTCTCAAGAATGCAAACTGCCTCAGGCTGAGTTATCTAGAGGGGAGGGAGATCCTTTCTTTTAGTCCGCAGACCACCAGAAACCAGCTCCCGCATGGGTGCACATTTCCCCCCTCCTTCCTGAGGATGAGACGCGGCCTCCAAGGTCCCTTCCTGAGATGAGCTGGGCCAGCCACCTTCTTCTCCCAGGTTGGCTCCAAATGAAAGGGAATTTGGCAGAAGCCTTCAGCGTCTGCTTAAACGGTGGAACAATTGCTGGCCATTTTGAAGGTCAGTGACCACCCCCCCCAAGCAGCGAGAAGATCTGAGAGCAGGTTGGGTATTAGGAGAAAGTAAGGGAAGGTGGATTTTTCCAGGCTTCATAGGATGAGGAACATTTCAAAGTTCTGGGTAAGACATCAGGACACAGTGGTAAAGGGTGGTTCACCCAGCGGGTGCAGCTAATGATCTTAAGAGGCGAGGCAGGTTCAGCGTAAGACAACACGGAGGGATGAGAAGTGATGCACTGGAGAGCAGGCATTGCCGCCTCTGCGTCGGAAAGTCCCTGCTGAGATTGTCATGTGCAACTGTGGGCCTGCTGTCCCTTTCAACTTTGTAAGAGTATCTGGAAACTCAAATTTTGTGCAACATTTCCTGGCTGGTGGGTTTGGCTCTCAGGCTGCTAGCTTGCTCCCTGATGTAAACCCCCTGCCGAAATACCCTTCCACCCTGTACGTGCATGCAAGACTAGTTCTGACATTTCAACCAGCAGCTAGTTGTTCATGGGGAAAGGTCTCTGGGCAGGTCGAAAAGCTTGTATCCGTCTCCTACTGCTGTTGTAACAAATCATCACAAACTTCGTGGTGCATGCAATGCAAATTGTTTATGTTAGAGCTTTGTAGACCAGAGCCCTGGTGTGGGCAGCTGGGCTCAGACAAGCTGGTACAGCAGGGTCGTGTTCCTTCCTGAAGGGCCCAGAGGAGAATCCATTTTCTGATTTCTCCAGCTTCTAGAGGTTGCCCACGTTCCTCAGTTCGTGGTCCCCTTTCTTCAAAGGCAGTAACAGGCTCCATCCTCACATCAAATCTCTCACCGCAGTTTGAAAAGTTCCTCCGCATCCAAGGATTCCCATGGCTGACCCACCCGACAACCCAGTGTAACTTCTCCACGTAAAGGTTTCATCACACCTGCAAACCCCCTTTGCCATGTGAGGTGACCATTTACAAGTTCCAGGGATTAGGTGGGCGCAGGGCTATTCCCCAAATTTTGGCTCTTCTGCTCCTTCTATCATAGGGCAGAAACCTGTGAGAACAGGGTTCATCCTTCCTTATAACGGGGCCCACTGCTCCTCTGTGCAGGCTTCCTTTTCTTGAAGGGATTGTTTTGAAGGGGTCCCCTGGGTACAGCCTTGCCAAGCACTGTCTTGCCAGCATAATTCTTGGCTGCCTGTCTGGTTCCAGTTCCATCTGCTTGCTACCTTGGGGCTCAGAAGCAGCAGTTTTCTCTTCGCTGCCTCTCCCTATGGAACTTCTCAGCTGGGATTCGTTACAGGGATGACTGATGGATGGCCAACCTTCCCCCTTCCCCCCAGAGGCTGCAAAGGCTCCTGGGAGCGGGCTGTAAGGGTGTGCATCAACCCCTCGGAGGCTGAGGTGGAGGATGGATGCCCGCGGGGCAGAAGCAGGGCAACACTGAGTCGGGCCACGGCTCCCAAAGGTGAGGCTCAGCCGGCTGGAAGCACAGGCTGAATCCAACAAGAGTACATTTATCTCTGTTCATTTCTAAGTCCTTTGCTTGGGTTCAAAGAGGCAACAGCCCCCAAGAACAGGCTGAGGAAGACTGGACATTTAACCTCGCTTTCAGCAGGTGGAGTGAGACCCACCTGTGACAGGGGTCACCCTGAGCCCCCCTTGGAGGATAAGACTGAGTCTGTGGGACTAAGCTGTGGACCCTTCTTCTCCCCTTGAACGTTGTACGTCACACACATACAATAACACACATACAGATACACACACACTCTCTCTTACAACCTTAAATGGTGGAGCTGGAGCCGGGCAGGCTCTGCAGCATGAAACGGTCACACCCTTGATAAGTTTATCCTTCAACAGTAACCAAAGTTTGAGGCCCCAGGGCGTAGGTCTCGCTGGCCTCCCTCCCACAGGTTCAGCTTGAAGCACTGCCACCACTTCCGGTTGCCACAATCAGAAAGCGGTGCCAATGACTGGCAAGCTGGGGAGGAAACTTGAAACTTGACAAATGAAGACTCTTGGAAACAATCAGAGCCATTTAGCTGGAGGTGGGAGGGCACAGGAGAGCAAAGCGAGCTCGCTTCAGGGCGTGGTAAATAAAGGCTGTCCGAGAGTGAGCAAAAGAACGTTAAATACCCACAGCGCTGCTCCGAGCTCGGCGTCTCACACCTATTAAATGCCCATAGTCACCCCGAGGAAGCAGACGGAAGCACCGCAGGTAACCAGGTGGGGAAGAGGTAAAGGGACACCGAATGTCCCCAGGGCCATGCGCCACAGCTGGGAGCTCTGCGATCTTTCAGCTGCAACTCAGTACCATCGGGTGACTGCACAGTGCGTGTGTTACATCAGAGCTCCTAACATCTGACGTGCCTCACCGTCAGAGACGTCCAAACCAATCCTTGGCGCCTTTCACCAAAGACAGTGAAAAGCTGATTCTTTTACGTCTCGTTGGAGACTGAACATGGGACCTCCCCAAGGCACCGCCCAACTTCGACGTTCCGTTCCTATACTTTACGGTAGAATATGCACTTCAGATATATTGAGATTGTTCTCTCTGCATCTTTCCCTTCCTCTCCCACCGCACCCCCTCCTTCCCTTCAGGCAGAGATCTTCTGTCCTGGGAAGGTGACTTTGTTTTTTTTTTAAGGGGTGTGGTAGCTGGCAACTTGGCGCTTGGGATAACAGCAAGAGCTTACTATTCTCTCCGGTTGTGGAGTCTAATGTTTGCATAAGTTTACTACGGAGATTGCGTCGCACTCCTCGGAGGCAGCCTGGAGAGATTAGAAGAGGAAGCATTGTATCACGTTTCCTTCCCTCCTCTCCTGTTCCTTAGCAACGGGAAAATCCAAACCCCTGAAGGTAGGATTTAGATCGGAATTGGTTTCAGATAATATTCTGCTATCCCATCGTTGTGGGGACTTGCTGTAGAAACCAGGTCGACTTTTTGAAAATAAATTTTTATTTCTTACACTGCCCAGCTTGTGAACGGAGGCTTATTTATTTGGTCCTCTGCTGCCCCCGTGTGGACACACCTGAAAACAACAGTTCAAAATTTCACCAAGCCAGAGTGTGAAATTGGACTTCGGGTTCACAGGGGAGGGGTACGGAACTCAAACAAGCTGCCAATGACTTCAAGAGGCTCTCTTCTTGTCCATCATCTTTATTTCCCCCCCAAGACAACTGCACCCAGTCAGCGAGCGAGTCTGTAAAGACTCCCAGTCATGCATCTCTGTCTCTTTGGGCCACAACCAGCGCCCATGGGCGCAGTGCCAACCCTCCCACACCTGCTCTTCCTGTGCTTGGAGTAACAAGTCTGTGGGTTTCTCCCTCGGGTTTCACAGCTTTTCATACCACCTCTTCACCGTCTGTCTCTACACTACCATCTCCACACAGCTCTACACGCTCACATTCGCGCTTGCTGCAGCCCCAACTCCCTGCACAAGCACAGGGCAGAGATGACCCTTTTGTTTTGATGAGTGAGAAAGGGGAACACGTGGGCGCAACGCGGCGAAGGGGCTCTGAATCACGGTGGGAGGCGGCGAGGGGCGCTCTGGCGGGAATCCAACGGTGCCCGGATCCCAGGATGGACTTCTGCCTACAGCCTAGCTGCTTCCTTCCCTGCTCGGCTCCCTCCTGGGTGTCCATCACTCTCCCCAGCCTCACTGGGCATCCCACCCAGACAAAGAGCAACGGGGAGCCACGCCTCAGCCCTCATTCGAGGAGGATGGGTCATCTGGGCCTCTCGTTACCTGCCACCTGGGCCTTCTCTCTCCAGCAGGGAGCAGGGGACCTACCCCACGCCTGGCCCGCCCTCCCTTCCCCGCCCCTCAGGCCTCCAGACCCTGGCGCAGCCTGCGGTCCAGGGCCAGGAGCTGCCTCAAGAAGCCTCGATTGGGGATGATGCCTCGGTGGTCCTTGACTTTCTTGATGGCCTCCACCAGTGTGAGGCGGTGGTACAGCATGAGGTAGGCCAGCACCAGCGTGGCGGATCGGCTCACTCCCACGGCGCAGTGCACCAGGATCTTCCCTGTGAGGAGGGACACAAGGCGGCGGTTGGAGGGAGAGGGCCACGCCATCACTGAGGAGGGCAAGGAGGCGCATGGAGAAAGGCCGGCTCAGAGGAGTGGCGGTGAGAATGCAGACCCCCAGCCAGTTCTCTAGACCGAATAAGGTGGAGGACACGCAGCAGGTCAGTGTCCATGGTCCCAGAGAGGGCCCGAAGGTGGAGACTCATAAGTGACTGGGAGCCCAGCTCTGCACAGAGGAGGGCCTCGGGGATCTTTGCCGAGCGCATCCATGGAAAACACCCCGAGTCTAACCCCGCCCTTCTTCACTCTCCCCTAGCCTTTCACCTTGCTGTTTCTGTCAACTGTTTTGCGGGGAGGCATTTAGTATATTTTTTATTTATATATACTTTTCCCCCCTGATCAACAAAGCAAATACTGCTCAAAGTGGAGATCCTTGGAAAGTATGGGAATGTGTCAGGTAGCAAAAGATCCAAATCTATCACCCATAATCTCACCCCAGGTACAGCTCACCACTCTCAACACTTTGGATTGGTTCCTTCTCGTTTTCTTTGGATGTTTTTATGTTATTGCATGCATTTTAAACACGGTCAAGAGAATGTTTTTCTTTCCTGAACATGATACCTGAGCATTTTGTCCTATCATTAGAATCTGTCTGTCCCCACGCCGGAGCCCTTGGGCTCTTCCCCAACCCGGCAGCCCCTGTCCCTTCCCTCCCTGCTTTCCCCGCCTACCTCCAGGCTGGCTCAGCGCCCGGTGAATGAAGTCGGCAGCCGTCTGGAAGTGGATGCTCATGTCAAAGGCTGGCGAGTCATGGGCCTCCACACCCAGGTAGCGGATGCCCAGCCCCTCGTAGGCCTCGGGCGAGCCGCGCCACCTGCTGTGTGAGGCGTTGAGGACGTGGGTGATGCCCAGGCGCCGCAGCTCCCGGTGGTTGTTAGCTATGTCCCTGCATTGAGTAGAGGTTAGCGGGAGGGTGGGGAAGCAAGGCTGGGGGAGCAAGAGTCCCTGGTCTGGGCCCTGCCCACCGCCAAGCTCATGTCACCGCCCGAGGCCTCCACTCTGCGTACTGATGACCCGGAATGGAGGAAGGAAGATGGGCCCTGTGCAGGAAGTCTGGCCTGGAGGGGGTGGGGAGGGCGGCCTGGAGGTGGATGAACAATAGCCATCATAAAATCTTGGTGAGTGCTCCGGAGGCTGTGGGATTTCACTTGATCTGTAGGAAGGATTTATTGGATGTGTACTTCATGCAAGAAGTCCATACTAACAGCGGAGTGTGGCTGAGGAAAGATGGGAGCACCATGGGAGAGAGTGATTTTCCCATCACCAGGGGTATTCAAGCAGAGTGAGGAGGTCAGAGAGAGGAGGGCGTGGAGCAATGGAGGGGCACGGGACGTCCTATGGGACATCAGGTTGGACCAGCTCACGCTGAACATCCCCACTAACCTTGAGATTGTGTGATTCTGACCCTTGCTCCCACACCTGCCTCCCTTGTTACTTTGTACTCTCTTTGACACCCAGAGTGTTCTTTTGCCAGTTACTTCATGCTCACATTTTCCCTGTTTTATGACATCGCCTTTAGGTGTTCATGTGGCTCATACCCCTTAGTGGTAGATGCCCCTTGGGCAACACGGTCATATCTCAGGGCAGACGCCCTGTCCAGTGCAAACTCCTCAAGTAGAAAGAGCACTGAACTTGAACCTCCAAGTCCTGGCTCTGCTACTTACGACCCGTGTGACCTTGGGCCAGTCACAACTTCTCTGAGCTTCAGTTTCCTCATCTGTAACCTGGGGATAGTGGTACCTACCTCACAAGGCTGTTGTGAAGATTAAGAGAGAAAATGCACGTGAAAAACTGCTTGTATACTATAGAGCCCCTGAGAGACAGAAGCGGGGACGGCGTTTCCTCTGGTGCTTTTCTCTCCATAGCCCCACATTGCAGAACCTCTGCGTACACTGCAGCTTCGCTTGGTCAACCCTTCTCCTTCCTACCCTCTCTTGCTGGCTCCCAGGACTGCCTCCCCCGCCCCGCCCCAGAGCCATAGTACGATAGACGGAAGGTCACATAAATCATCTGTTATGTCTGGTCCGCAGCCTTCAGTAAGAAGTCTTGCTAAATAAGTGACATTATTGAACAAAGTCATTCTGTCCCGAGTTGGGTAGCTCAATCATCCTGCTCAGGCCCCAAACCCTGCAGCCTCCACTCCGCCCATGCCCCCCCCCCCCTTGATCCTCAATCCGGAACCGACAATACCACTCAGTGCCTCTCTGCCACCCCTCCCCTTTCTTCTTCCACACTCATGCTCACGCGCACACACACGCACACACACACTTGGCCCTGGCCCCGGTTTGCTGGGTACGTACTGGTCTCCGAGGTAGAGGCCTGGCCAGACCTCATCGGCGTGGTTACAGGCCGTCTTGCCTGTGTAGAGAAGCCTCTCCAACTCAAAGACATTGAGGAAGGGATGTTGAACGGGTGGCATCTCCTCCAAGGGCCCTCTGGTGCGAACAGGGGACCGTGAGCTACTCCGGGAGAAGCGGGCCATAAAAGTCATGGAGGCCCAGAGCCAGTTACCAGGGCACATCTTAGAGGTGGCAGAAACCGTGACAGCTGCCCGGTGGCTGCAGTGACGATGGCTCAGTCTCCAGGTGGCTGTGGCTGGAAGAGGAAGGGATGTGAGACACACCTGAGTGAGTCCAGACCAGCTGCTTCCCTTCCTGCCAACTGGGCTGGGCCCCGGGGAGAAGGTTCTCCACGGAGGGAAGGTGAGTCTGGCCCTGGCGGGACCTCCAGGATCGTCTTCCCCGGCTGCGGCAACGCCGTTCTCTCCGCTCTTGTCTTTCTTCCCCACAAGGAGGTGGGAGAGTCACATGCCCTTGTTTACAGGGAGAGGGAACTGCCCAGCTGCCGGGTTCTGCTCCAGCAGGCAACCCCCACGCCCAACACACATACGTAAACACGCACACACACAAACAGTTGGTGTTTGGGTGGCAGTGCCCGTGCTGGAACTCTTGCCAGCCTGAATCTGGGTCTCGTCTGCCTGGGGAGAGGCGAGGGAGTTGGGGTGGGAGGTGGAGGGTGACTACCTCCACCCAGGGAGAATCAGCAGGAAGACAGTGGCAGCTGGGGCCATGACATCTGCCAAGCCTGCCCCTTGCTTGGTGCCAGAGGGATGGGCTGCTTTAACCCATTTTCACCCTACCTCTGACTCAGTAATAAGCCTCTATGGGAAGCCTGTGTTGGGGGTATGGGGTGAGCAGGAAGAGCAGTAAAGAGGAAGGGTGAGTTTTTGAAGGGTAACTTGCTGAAGGCATGAGTGGGTGGAAGAAGGCACCAATCTATGTGCACGGCAAGCAAGCCACTCTCCTCTGACCAGCATAAAGGAAAGACTAACCCTCATCTCTCATGTGAGCATTTCCGAGAGGGAGTATTGTGTCTGCGTGTGTGTGTGTGTGTGTGTGTGTGTGTGTGTGTGTGGTGATGGGGGAGAAGGAGGGTGGGGGGCTGGGAAGGGCAGGAGAGGGAAGAATGAGGGGTCCTGCCAGGCCCAGGGGCTCAGGGGCTGGACCTGGCCTGTGCATGTTGCTGGTGTGCCTGCCTCAGACTCCCTCTGGACCACTGGCTTTTCTGCAAACGGGACAGTGTGCTGAGCTGCAGAGCTGGGAAGGGCCAGACTTGCCCTGGGACCTCCAGCAAGAGCCCTCCCCACCGGCTCCCGTCACACTGTGGCCCTGCATGTCTGACAAGGGAGGAGAGCTGGCGGGAAGAATCCCTCTCCCCCTCCCTTCCCTGCCTTCAGCCCCAGAGCCCTCAGCAAAGTCCAGCAGCGAAGGCCATTTTTGTCCTGCCCCACGGCGCACCCTCATCCACGCTCTCACGCGCCCCCACCCCCCTGCCTGCCCCAGAAAGACCACACACTGACAGGGAACAACAAGCAGGGCCCTTAGGAAAGGACTGGTGAGGAGACTGGATTTAGGGGGGTTTGGGAAGAATCTTTTTCTGTGAGAAAGTGGAAAAATACAACCCCAGTGCTATCATCAACAACATCATCATTTACATCTGCCTTGTCTCTTCAGGCCTAAAGACCCCGTTCTTTATTCCAAAACAACCTTTTCTAGAAGCAGAGCCTGCTGCCTGTGGGAGGCTGAACGGGGTGGGGTGGGGGGTAAGGAGCGGGAGGGAGACCGCGTGTCAGAAGCCCCTCCAGGGGAAGTCTTTCCCCTGGGGGTCGCAGAAGCCCCATTTTGCTCCAGGATACACCCCTCCGCATTCTGCAACCCCATCTGCCGGTTTCCAGGGGCCCTCGCCTGCCGCTCCCCACCCTCCGCCTGCTGTCGCGGTTGTAACAGGTTCATGGCTGTCTCCCAGCCCTTGCCAGCCCAGACAGCCTGGCGCTGGGGATGGAGGGAGGGAGCCGGGGAGCGCACAGCTTGCTCGGCTCGCAGGCCCCCTCTCCCGTCCCCTGCCTTCCCCACAGCCCCGGCTGGGAAGGCGACCACCCTCCGAAGACCCTCCTACCTCTCTGTGCCCGCGGGGGTCTCAGTCCCGGAGGCAGATCGCAGGCGCTCGCAGCCCCTTGGCCGTGGCCATGACTCTCCTGCTGTCGCCGCCCCCTTCGTTGCCACTGACAGACCGCTTGAGGGATTAGCATCTATTTTTAAGCCATGACAGGCACGTCGAACGAAGCAGGGTTCACATCCCTGTGCGTTTGTGACACACAGGGACGCAGCCTCACACCCAGTGGTCGGGGTCAGACACGCAGTGCGGGCTCGCCCGCAGCCCCCTCCGCCCGCGCGTGTTTACAGACCAGAGACAGAACACGCAGCTAGAGCGGCGCCTCCCGCATACGGGCGCGTGTGCCTGTGGATTTTCGGGGCTGCGCCAATTACAAGGGATTTTGCTTAAAGATGAGATTAGGGAAATCGTCCCAGAGAGTGTCTTAAACACACATGCTCCGGCCCAGACAGTATTAATTAATTACACAGACACTCGCTTGTACTTTCCTCCTTCTGCACCACGCCACTCGTTAATAGTTGGGAACTCTTATCACTGTTTACTATACGCTACGTGTCTCACGTATCTTGACTCGTTTTTTCCTCACCACAAGTCTATAAGGTAAGTCGTGTTATGGTCCCCATTTTAGGGACGAGGACACAGGGACAGGGAGGCTAAGCCATTGCCCAGGTCACACCCAGCTCATTGCTGCAGCTGAACCTCCAGGCCTGGCAGTCTGGCTCCCAAGCTCATGTCCTCAATGGCTTTCTAAACCAGAGCCCAGGCCCCAATGGAGAAGGCACAATGGATGTCAGTCAGGAAGCCATATCCACCAGCTCCCCTCAATGTGAGCTCTGCTTTCCTGGGGCTTCCGAAGGAATTTATGGGTTACCTTCACCCCCTTTTCTGCTGTAAGCACCTTGTCAGCTCCAAGATTGTCAACACTTCAAGGCAAGGGTGCCACTGCCTTCACAGGGCCCAGCTTGTGAGATGGTGAAGGTGGCCCTGGTGAAGGCCACGGCGTCCTTGATAATGATGACGGAGTCACTGGGTAACAAGTGTTGTTAGGATTTGAGACCCACGCCGACCTGGACTCCAGGAGAGCTGCCTTCTGCAGGAGGAAGGCGGGAAGTAGACAAGGGCAGGCTGGACCAGCTCAGGATGAGAAAATGGCATCCATTGTAGCTGACACCAGGACTGACTGCATTCCCAGCAGGGGTGGTCGATCAGGCTTTGATCTCTGGGTCAGAGAAAGTACAGACCAAAGCGAACAATTCCCAGGGCAGGTCTGTGCCGAACAAGAGGTAATCCTCCTCCACCTCTTAGAGAAGTGAAGGGGACCAAAAGTTTTGCCTTTTGGGATATGAATTTGTACGCTGCTCATTAAGAAACAAAATACTCAGAGAGAACTTTTGACCTTCCCTCCTTTCCTGCCTGAGAGATTCAGAGGGAAAAAACCTGCTTCAGAAAGGGAAACTCCACATAATCACTTTAGCATCAAGCAGGAAGGCTCTAGGCCGGAGCCTCAAATGAGTTAACCCCCCACCCGGGTGCCCCATTGTTTTCTGGGTCGCCTAGCAAAAATGTACCTGCTTGGCATGTTCCACTCTTCCTCATTTCCTGCAAAGTGCCCATTCTCACTTTTAAAATCCAAGATCTAGTCTCCTCCTTTGTCCAAAAGGACATAAAGATCCAACGTTGTTGCTGCAGCGTCTTTGGCACATTCACGCTCATGTGCATTCCCACTGCACACACTTCGAAGCTTGACTTTTCTCCTGTCTTTGGGTCTCTCTGTTAATGGGATTAATTAGCTCAGCTGGAAGAATTTAGTAGGTGGGAGGGAAAGTATAATTTTTTTTTAGCCCCCACAGAAGCAAACTCGATATCCTCCCAATTTCCTTGTGATTTCTTGGTAGAAGGGTTTAAATGGAGAAATAAAATCCTCATCATTTAAAACAGAAAAGTGACCCAAAGAGATCTGAAATTTTACTTTGTAGGTCCAGGGAAAAATGTCACAAATCAGATTGTGAAAGAACACATATTATACTCCCCTCATTTTCACGAGCAGAGTCTTTAGGGTTAGTAGGTTGGGGAGATACAGGAGATGAATTTGATGATCTTTAGCAACACTTCTGTTTCTACCTTGTGCCGCACTTTCTCTCAAAAGGCTGGGGAACTCTGCCGTCACGCATGCTGTGACCCATATGGACAGATGTTTGAGTCACCACAGAAATAGTCTACACATCAATGTCTTCGTGAGGACCATTTCTGGGGCGTCAACTTGCAACTCAACGGGCTTTCTGTTTTTCTTCGTGACTAGTGACCCCAAACCAAACTGAGGGTGGAGAGGAGGATGGATAGTGGGGGAAAGAGCCAGGAGAAGATAAGGAAGAAGGTAGGAGAAGAAGGGCGAGGAAGGGGAGAGAAGTGGGTATATTGCTAATCTGTCAGTGCCTTGGGCTTTCAGGCCCATCAGCTCATTTCATCCCACACACCTTTAAATGGGTATTATTATCTTCATTGATTTCTTCTTTTAAAATATTTTATTTATTTATCTTTAGAGGGGAAGGGAAGGAGAGAGGGAGAGAAATATCAATGTGTGGTTCCCCTGTGGGGAACCCTGGCCTGCAACCCAGGCATGTGCCCTGAATGAGAATTGAACCGCAATCCTTTGGTTTGCAGGCCCGGGCTCAATCCACTGAGCTATACCAGCCAGGGCTTCACTGATTTCTTGAGGAGACTGACACTTGGTCACATTAGTTAACTGACCCATAGCCAGAAAGTGGCAAAACCTGTGTCCAAACCCAGGGCTATCTGGTTTCAAATTTTTACATTTGAAGCCAAGGCTGAAGAGTCACTTCCTCTTTGAAGCCTTTCTGGATTCATTCCATTTGTTCATTTCCTTCTTTGTGCTCATACACACTTCTATCAAAGCACCTATGAGCTCTGCTTTACATCACTTACTTCTATGTTTAAGTCTGTTTCCAATACTAGAAATTATGTATGGATTCACTACAGGGGGGATTAGCAGAGCAGAGATGGAAAAATAAGGCTACTACTGGAAGATAGCAAGAGATTTCCAAATGGTCTCCAAAAAAATGCCCCCCCTGCCCTGCCCAAATGAATAATGAGAGAAAGGCAGAAGTAGTTCGATAAAAGTAGAGTGAGGGGTAAATAAACCAAAGAAGACAAACAAACACATGTTAAATGGTCATTCTAACTGCTACCATTTCACTATGGTAGCTCAGCACTGTATTAAGTGCTTTGCATATTTTAGCTAATTTAATCCCATGAAGTAGGCATTTTTCGTTCTATTTTACAGTTGAGAAAACAGGTTCAGAAAGGTGGTAAATCCACTCTGTAGCTGCCAAATAGCTAACACAAGGGACTTGGTTTTAAACTTAGAACTGTTTTAAACCAAAGTTTGGGCCTCACATCACTGTAGTTAGTACACTTAAAGAAGAATACAAGTAATCGTTGAAATATATCAAGCCCTACGGTGTATAGTGTATCAGCAGAAATGAGCTGAATCTGGAGGAAGGCATTCTCAAGGTCCCCACCCCCATCCCCTTTCCTTAGAGGGCGGTGATGGTGCTGAAGGCCCGGAGACGCAGTGCCCCGGGCTGTCCCTGCTTTCTGATTCCCACGCCCCTGCCCCACCCGCTCCGCTCTTCGGGTGGAGCGCAGCAGGAGGAGGAACCACGCCTGAAGTACCGCCTCGCCCATCTTCCCCGGGCTGGTGCTCTGCTGCGGGTTTAAACCGCTCTCTGACCTAAAGGTTCAAGTAGCAGAACACCCACAGCCAGTGACTTTATTCAGCGATGGGAGTGTGGTGAGGGAAGGAGAGGCGGAGAAAGACACGAGGTCCTTCGAGGTGCCTGGTGCTCATGCTGACTCATTCTTTTGTATCTTCATCCAGCCGGCCCCTGTCTTTCTTTGGCTTCTCTCTCCGGCCCCTATTCAGCACTTCCTCTCGCTCTGGTCCCTGATGGTGGTTTGTGTCCTGTCCTCTCAAGCTGGTGTTAATGGGGATGCCCTCCTTCCCCGCCCCTCACTCCCCCCAGCTCCTGCTTGCTCTGAATTAGTGAGGAAGGCAAGTAGATCCTTTGCTTGGAGTGGGAATCTGGTTTTTGGTCGACTTCTTCATGTCTCCACCAATGCATTCGGTAGCCACTTTGTCCCAGATTTGCCTACGGGCGAACATTAATTGTCTCCCAAGAACCACACATTATCTCGGGCAGCAGATATTCTTTCCATTAGCCTGACTTTGTAATGAAAATAAACGGTAGAGAGACCAGAGCATCTATAGGCAAAATAAGCCAAGATTATTGTCTGCAAATAAAACAGGCTACAAAGGAAATATACTGTAAATCTCAGCATTTAAAAAAAGAAAGAAAAGCACGTATACATACACGTTTTGAAAAGGATTTGAGGAAATATGCCAGATATGAAGGAGGTAAACTTTGGCTGTAGTGGGACTACAGATAAATTTTTTTACAGATAATTGTTATCTTGAGCTTTAAACTGTCTACATTTCCCAAATTTTCTATAATCAATACAAATTAATTATAAATGTCAGCTCTATAAAATTGCCTGAGGCTTCCTTTGAGACTTGTTATATGGCCAATTTTAGTAAATGTCCCACACGAGCTTAAAGAGAATATTCAGTCTCTATTTTGGGATGCAAGTTTCTATATAAGGCTTTAAAATATTCTAAATTATTACTTTTTGGTCTTGTTTTTATCAGCTTTTGAGAGGGGAATGCAAAACTTTCACACGTATGTAGGCTTTTAAATTTCTTCTATGTAATTTGGTAAATTTTTGTGTGGGATACCAGACTATATTATTAGATACACAAAATGCACAGGTTTCTGTTTTTTTTTTTTAAAATTATTAACAGTTAACTTTTTAGTCAATAAGCAGCCTCTCTGAGAAGTCTTTAGTGAAAAATCTATCTTTGGCCCTGGCTGGTGTAGCTCGGGGGATTGAAACCAGGCCTGCGAACCAAAGTGTCAGTGGTTCAATTCCCAGTCAGGGCACATGCCTGGGTTGTGGACTAGGTCTCCAGTAGGGGGCGTGCTACAGCCAACCACACATTGATCTTTCATTCTCTCTCTTTCTCCCTCCCTTCCCCTCTCCCTAAAAATAAATAAATAGGGGAAGGGGGGAAGGCAGAAAACTGTACTTGAATAACAATAAAAAATGTTAAAAAATAAAAATAAATTAAGTCAGACTACATTCCTCCATGGTTCCCAAGGTCCTCATCTGTAAAATAAAAATGATGTGCTTCTCTAAAAAAAAATCTTTAAAAAATTATCTTTAGTATATATATTTCTATATTAAGTGTAACTATAAACTGTCTATAGCTAGATTTTAAAAAATTATTATGCTAATGAGTGAATCTCTTTTTACATTCTGGTTACTGGCATTTTAAAAATAATTTCTGCTATCTTAGTTTGTGTTTACTATTTGTCGTCTTTTCCTGTTCTTTTCTCTTTTCCTTTCTTTGGTTGCATTTATCTAGGGTTCTTTATTCACTTTATTGAGCTCTATTTATTTCAAAGATAAAGTCTGAACTTAATTGCTACTTTTACATTCTCCTTGAATGAGACAATAATTTTTATTTTAAGTTCCCTCAGAAATACTTTAGCTACCACCTTCTTCATTATTGTTATCCAGTCCTTTGAATTCAGCTTAATTTTTTTTGTTTTAGTAGTCATCAGCCATATAACACAAATAAGTTAAAGAATTAATGCATGCGCCCTGGCTGGTGTGGCTCAGTGGCTTGAGTACTGGCTTGCCAACCAAAGAATAGTTAGTTGGCTCAATTCCCAGTCTAGGGCACATGCCTGGGTTCTGCACCAGGTCCCCAGTAGGGGGCACGTGAGAGGCAACCACACATTGATGTTTCCCTTTCTCCCTCTTGGCCCATTTATAAAAATAAATAAATAAAATCTTTAGAAAAAAGAATTAATGCATGCTGCAGTGCTTATTAAAAAACAGCAACCCTCTGCCTACTGTCCTTCATCTGTGACCTAAGCAACTGTATTGAACAATTTCAAGCATTTAAAACATTTTTAATTCCTCAATAATGTTTCTATTGCTATTTGTTGATTTTTCAGTTTTAGGTATTACTTATTAAATTCTCACAATGAACAGTGAGGATTTATTTCTCTTTGATTCTATCTGTACAAGATATGTGCAAACCACTTCTGCTTTTTTATTTTACAGCTATATCATAATTTTATATAAATTTAGTGTTTTAAATATTACAATACTATAATCATTATTCACAGTTGAACCATTGAGCCATGTTTTTTTTTCTATGATTATTTTTTCCTTTCATAGATGACTTTCTGTTTTGCCTTCAGTTAATAATTATTTTTCATTTGTTTGGTGGCTTAATTTTCAATAAGTGTTTCACTAATTCAACCCCTCACTCTTTCTCAATTGCCTAAATTCTTTTTTTTTGAAAGATTTTATTTATTTATTTTTAGAGAGAGGGGGAGGGAGAGAGAAAGAGAGGGAGAGAAACATCCATGTGTGGTTGCCTCTAGCACACCCCCTACTGGGGACATGGCCTGAAACCCAGGCACGTGCCCTGCCTGGGAAGCAAACCAGCGACGCTTTGGATCATAGGGCACACATTCAATCCACTGAGCTACACCAGCCAGGCTATACTCCTTTTTTAAAAAGAGCTTTTATTTATTTTTAGAGAGAGAGGAGGGGTTAGAAACATCGATGTGCAAGAAATACATGTATTTGTTGCCTCATGCATACCTCCAAGCGGGAGTCTGTCTTGCAACCAGGCATGTGCCCTGACTGGGAATCAAACCAGCAACCTTTCAGTTCACAGGCCAGCGCTCAATCCACTTAAGCCACACCAGCCGGGGCTTGTCTAATCACCTTTTGATAAACCTAGTTATTTTCTGAGTATCATTTTTTTTTCCCTGGGAGTCTCTTCTGAAGTCTCCTGCCTTATTCACAACTGGACTGGACTGTGCAGTGACAGGAAGTCTGTGGAGTTTAATGTAAACAGACTTCCAATCAAGTTTATGTTTTCAGTCCATCTTCCAGAGTCACCTACTGTAATTCACATTGATCATCAGTATTTCTCAACGACTGGCCTTCTGCTTTCAACAGCCAATGTTTTGTTGCTATTGAAATATTTCCTGTTATTTCATTCTGATGGGTTTTATGTTTTCTTTAAAAAAATCTTTTGACTGTCATTTTTGTGGGGTTTCAAGAAGAAGTGAAATTAAACGCTTATTTTTAATAGGTTATCTTTAACTGGGATGCCAGCTGGCTTTTGGAAATACAAAAATAATTGATTTTAATTTTTTTAACACTCAGTACTTATTTAGACTTATCAGTACATTTTGACAATTCTTTTGCATACTCTTGATTCTTTATTTTGTTCTTTCCTTCTAGGTTTGTTCCATACCCCCCACTACCCTCATTTAGTAGGTCTTTTTGTAAGGGACTGTTAGTACTAACTTTCTAAGTGCTTACATATCTAGAAATTTCCAATTTGCCTTGACTTGTACATTATATTTTTGTCTGACTTTAGAAATTTAGGTTCCCAATTACGTTTCCTCAGCACATCAGAGATAATAGTTCATTGTCTTCCAGCATTTATTTTTGCTGATGAGATGTGTTTTTTTTTTTTTTTTAGTGCTCTTGCCATTATTTGATTGTAATCTGCCTTTATTTTCTTTGTCATCCTTAGAATTTTCTCTTTGTCCTTGTAGATTGCTGGCTTCCCAAATAGTACCCAAGTAACCTCTTAGTCACACAAAACTGAGTTTATTGCTTATCAGAGTTAAGGGAGGATGTTCACTCGACAGGGAGTATCTCAGCAAACAAACAGTGAGGTCTGAGGTATGGAAGTGGAGTCTTTCAATGCAAGTAATTGATTGAAATTAGGTAAATATCATGATATAAGAGTTTAGGATTTGTGCAAACAGCAAAGTGTAGATTTTGAGATGAGGTGTCTAAAGCACCTTCAAGTATAAGCCGTATGTTGATGCTTTCTTGAGTTGGATCTTTTGACAAGTTCCTATGGTAAACTATAAACTTATTTGCAAATTTTACCTTCTGGAAGAGAT
The DNA here is from genome assembly GCF_021234435.1 of Artibeus jamaicensis. Classification (NCBI taxonomy): domain Eukaryota; kingdom Metazoa; phylum Chordata; class Mammalia; order Chiroptera; family Phyllostomidae; genus Artibeus; species Artibeus jamaicensis. The sequence continues at coordinate 11,747,690 of NW_026522056.1, read as the reverse complement.
TCTCCTGGGATGGCAAAATTATTCAAACGACGACAATGGACTAGTAAAGTTAGGTTAATGAAGACAGCAAACAGTTTTCATTGTCCTCCCTTGTGGCCATTTTTTATCCTGGCCTGAAGATGAGCCCGTAGTATCTGGGTGTGTGATCACTCTCGATCTTCACAACTACTTGGGGTACCATCATCTTGTACCAGGTTTCTGGGAGTGGCTAGTTCCGCCTCCAAGATACTGAGGATGTTTGTTTCAATCTCTAGAAACATCAGGTTTTCATGCTTTTTTGGTGTGATAACTATTTGTTGAATTATTTGAAGGAACCGCTGTTGTGCTTTGGTGTTTAAGGCTCTGGAGATCACCCATCTGAACACTGCAAGACAGACAGATGTACTAAGAGAAGGATCTTGCTCAGAGTTGGTAGTCCGCCTTCTTGGCGACAGCCGGAAGTGCCCACACAAATCAGGACGGTAGCTGAGATCGCTAATGTGAAGATTCCCCCAAGATCAGATTAGACAAATTCTCTAATTTTCTGATTTCTTCATTTGCTTCTTAGATCTTTTTAATACTATTAAAGATTCCAGAGGAGTTTGCAGGGATGTAAGTACAACGTACTTCCCCTAAAAGAGTACCTATTCTCCGTGAGAGATCCATATTGTCTTCATGCTGTACCATTACCAGCCTAATGTCAGGAACCAGAAGTAGTTGATCTCATCATCATTGAGGCTAATGGCAACACCCCAGGTCAGGGAAATTTGAGAGTCTCCAAGAATTTTACTAATTTGGGTCTCAGGTTTCCATTTTTTGTTTCCATCTCTCCTGGATACTGGGTGATATGGATAAATGAGGTATCCCAGTGTGGCAGGGCTTTGCAAAGCTCTTTAATAACAGTCTCACAACGGCCCCAGTAAAATGAATGCGCCTGTCACTAGAGAGATAGGTTAGAATTCTCCAGGTTGTAAACACCTGATATTCAATAAAATCAGGGGTAATTTTTTTCACTCTGAAATTTTGTCTCTATCCTGTCTAGGCTTTCTCAGGTTTTTGACAATGGCTCTTAGTAAGACCAAGATAAGAGCTTAAAATCAACCATAAGAACTTTTCCTTGTTCAAAGAGAAGTTTAATTTCAAGGGGTGATTGAGCTTTGAGGGTTCCTGGCTAGCTAGGAGGAAAGCAGAACAGGTGAGAGGAAGAGCTAGAGGGAAGTTCAGCAGAGATTTGGGAAGAGGAATAGTAGGATAAAGGCCATAAGGTTTGAAGTTAGGATTTCTTGGGATCTAAAAAGAAAGGTTATAAGTTTTTCACATTTTCTTTTTGCTTTGCCTTGGAATCTCTTAAGAAAGCAGTTTTAGGATCTGCATTTCTTTTAGGCTCTTCTATATACCAATGAAAAAGTGGACCACTGGATGCTGGACTCTTTAAATTTTAATGTGCCTATTTAAAAAAAAATCCTCATCTGAGGATGTTTATTGATTTTATGGAGAGAGGAAAGGAAAGAGAGAGAAAGAGAGAGAGACTGATGTGAGAGCGAAGTGTTGCATCCACCAACGCGAGAGACAAATTGTCAGAAACTTTCAGGATTCAGAAATGTTATTTTATTGGCCAAAGTTTTAACCTGCGCAGGGGCGGACCCTCAGAGTGTCCAGAGACACGGTGCTCATATGAGCTGCAAACGAGAGCCATCCTAAGCGCTTACAGCTAAGTCTTTTTATAGACGCGAGCAAGCAAGCATTGTATAGAAGCAAATGTGGCTGTTAGCTATTGGCTACTTGGGTGGTGCGAGCATGACCTAAGCTTTCTGGGTTTTCAGTAATGGAAAAATTTTAACCTAGACACTTGAACAGGTGGTCCTCTACTTGTTCAGCCCCATTGGTTTTGTAGTTCCGCCTTCTCCACTCCCTATGTTCTTTCTTAACTTCCTTGTGGTTTCTGCTCTAAGTTCCTTGTTCCTCCAGGCCAAGTCTCTTTAAGGCAGTCCCTATTTTATTCCCTATTTTTCTGGTTTCAACAAGAAACATTGATTGGTTGCCTCTGGTATGCGCCCTGACAGGAGATTATTGTGGACTGCTCTGCCTGGTTCTAGGAATTGTAACGACCCCCTGTGGCTAAGGATGAAGGAGTGACCTCTGGAATGTGAGCCCCAGGAGACAAAGCTTGTCTCTGGTAGCAAATGCTGCCTCAGTTTCCTCCCTGCCCCCAAAGCACGGTTGGAAGTGCTTGGCCAGACACAATCACTTGGGAGGCCTTCATGGAAGAACTTGGGGAGGCTGTGCAAAGGGGGAGCAAGGGACTCTCGCCCCCTGGCTTTGACAAAGCCCGAGTCCCCGTGTCTTCTGGGATAAGCGCTTCTTGGCTCTAATCCCCTTAAGCCTGAACACCTACTAAAGCAAGTTCTAGGGAAAAAATCTGGCATCATAAAGACTTCCTGATAAACCTGTGAAATCTGCTTTGCTAAGAGTACTTTCATTCATATGTTAGGGGTGCAAGCAGGAAACTCTAAATCTCTGTTCCTGACAGACTCTGACTCAAACTAAGCCCTCAGATCACTTTGAAATGTTATCTACTGTTTGATCCTTGCCACCCTGTATTCCTGTGTATTACAACCCAATAAAAGTCCCTGGAGGAAAGGGCTTAATGCCTTTTTCCCCTGAGAAACTGGCCACCTCTCCTCCCCAAGAAGGTCATATCATGTCTCAGTCATGTTTACTCTCATCCGTGGCACATGGGGGGGACTTGCGAGGAAAGTTGCCCCCACAGGGGATCAAATCCACAAACCAGGTATGTGCCTTGGTCAGGGATCAAACCTGCAACGCTTTGGTGTATGGGATGGTGCTCCAACCAACTAAGCCACCCAACCAGAGCTCTAATGTGCCTCTTAAATAATCACTTTTGTTCATATTAAAGTTCCAGAGAGTGGCCGTTATAATTCTCTTTTATCTCTAATGAGATTATGCCATTTAAAAAGATAAGTATTCACATTTGAGTTATAGCACATATACAAGAAAGTAGCAGAAATCGGGCCCAGAGGGAGTACGGACTTAGTTCTAGACTAAGACAAGCCCAAGAGAGTCCAGGGGCCTTCGGTCCACAGTGTTGCTTTTGCACTTTATATTTTGGGGTGCCAACCTAACTGCTCAGCCATCCAGCTGTAAACCCTGACAAGGTTTGTAGAGCAGAGAAGTTTTGGAGAGGGAATTTCTTCTAGAACTGGACGTTCATGGACAAACAAGACTGAGGCAAGTTCTCAGAAGGGTTTGATGAGTGACTCAGGACAAAGTTGGTCCACAGATTATGGGTCTGAGAAGAAACTTTCTGAACAACTAAGTCTCCAGAGCTAGTTTGATGAATGAATTTATTTGGGGACCTATGCCCGTCCTTTCACTCTGAACTTTCCTCTGATAGATGCACAACAAAATAACGACAGAGATGAATACTCGTGTTGTAAGTAACAGAGAAGATTTTCATCACAGTGGAAGTTCAGATTTAGTTATATGACCAAAGGATTCCTTAAAATGGTTTTTTACTCTCAGGGGACAAAATTAACTAAGTGTTCTGGATGCTCAACACAAAGAAATCAGAATTGTAGCCAATATGAGACCTACTTACCCCACCTTTGCAGCTGGAAGGATGCTCAGGCACGTGCTGTTTCCAAGTCCAAGATCTTGGATGTTACTGGGAGAGACATCTTGGTCTTGACTAGATATAAGTGGAGCCTTCAAACCTCAGATATGAGGTTATAAATATCACCAACCTGTAGGTTGTTCTGTAGGTCAGATGAGGTTGGATTTATTGCTTGCCCATGATAAGGGAGAATGATACCCCACCTGGACAGAGTCTGATGGGTTCTCTCGAGGGAAAGGGGAAGGTCAGATTAATGGTGATTTTGAAGTCTGGTTCAAGGTGGGTTTTCAGTTCGGGGCCTTTGGTTCAGTTTAACCCAGGGCTGGGATGCATGAGAGGAATCCTGGTCTACAGAGACCATGAGGAAGGACATTTCAATTTTTTTCTTACCAAGTCAAACCCTCCTGGTGTTTAATTTAGCATTTAATTCAAGTCAGCCTGGTATTTAATTCAACATTACCTTCAGAACCGAAAGTCTGTTGTGTGCAAGACACAGTCAGTCCTTACCTGTCTCTTCTTTGTTATTACAGACTCCAGAGATTAGAAAATATGGTTCCTGGAAAAAAAGCTTAAAAATAATCTGTAATTTGACTGTGAAGTGAAAATTTTTCTTTTTTAGTTTATCAAAATATTGTTCATCCTGGATGAGGTCAGATGGGCTTTCAAATTAGAGGGCAAGAGGAAAAGACTTCTAATAATGTTATATCAGTTACAAAAGGTTCCTTGCAATAGAGATTTGTAGTGAATGAAAAAGTACTATACATCTAGGCAGGATGAATTTTCTTGGATCTGAAGTGGTTTTAAGTTAACTTCTATATAGTACATTTGGTTGACAACCTCAGTGATGTTTTGGGGGCCTATCTATACTCCCGATTCCAGGTTCAAAATGGATAACAAATATTAATTTGGTCAAAACTTAACTATCTTTGGGATGGAGGTGGGAGGGAAGAACGGTTAGGCGATTGAACGTGTGATAGACTAAATGATACTTTTTTACTGGTGGTCCTGAGAAATTATACCCTATCATCTCACTGGGATACTTACACCTGGAGCTAGTGAAAGGTTGGTGGAAGGTACATGGAACTTTCTTGTTCTATTCTCACAACTTTCTATAAATGTGAAATGATTTCAACATAAAATGTTAAAAATAAAAGCTCTCTGGTGCCCCAGATGAATGAAATAGATATTCAATATATTGACTATATTTCTACCTGGGAAACACTTACACGTTACAAATATATTTTACTTATATGCCCTTATCAAAGCATATTCACCTTTCTCTGGATATTATTCCCATATGATTGGTTTGTCCTTCTAAACCTGTAGGAAATTAAAGGAAGCAAATTGAAAACAAAGAGTGGTGATATTTAGCAACTTAACAGCAATGGGAGGTATAGGAAAAGAGAAAAATCCATGAACTAACGAATGTGGAGGCAAAGAGTCCCCGAATCCTTTAATAGCCCCTTGGGCATGGCTGTTTTGCATCATTGTATAATTTCTGAATAAATGAGCTGATATTGATGAGGGAATTTATACATGTAAAGCAATTAGAACAGTGTCTGGCACATGGTGAACACTAAATACATATTAGCTGTTAGGTTTATCATGATATTCTTGTGTTGACACACAGGGTAAATTCGGCTCTTTTATTTCTAGGGAGATAAGAATCTTTGCAATATGTTGTACCGGATGAACTGTTGGAGGAGGTTAGTGAAACCTGAGGGCCTCCCACGTGCTCTTGAGAACAGGGACCCCATTTTTCCCCTCCCCTCAACCGGTCTGCTGTCACTTACGTAGTGTGTTTTCCTATACAACTTGCTCTGGTGGCTATAGTAACCGTGTGTATAGAGCGGACACTGTAGCTCATATTCAAAAACAGCCATGTATAGACTATCCCAGGTGGTTTAAAAGCATGAGGGAGTCAGAGGAGAGGAAGGAGGATAAAGGAAAGAGGAAGGAGTGGCAATGGGCGATAGGCCGGAGAGCCCTTAGTTATCTAGGAAACTCGGCTGCTCACAATGAGTCATTTCCTTCAAGTTCAGCGAGCAGCTATGACTTCTTCCTAATGAGGGAATGAAAGGTTGTCTGTCTAGTAGGGGAACTAGGAAAACAAGAGTAAATAAAAGAATAGAATACAGTGTTTGAGTCTTGGCTATAGGCCTTTCTTCCTTTTTTAATCCTCACCCAAGGATATGTTTTTATTGATGAGAGAGAGAGAGGAAAACATCAGTTGCCTCCTGTTCATGCCCCCACCTGGGACCAGACTGGTAACCTAGGGAGGCTCACACTGACTGCTGATGGAACCTGTAAGTTTTGGTGTACGAGTCAAAGCTCCAGCAGAGTCAATGGGCCACTGGTAGGCCTTGTTTCACTGCCTGGGGCAAATCACTTAATGTCCTTGGGCCTTAGTTCCTCACCTGTAGACAAGGAATGAATATCTCTACCAGGCCCTGTTGATAGCACAGGGCTGTTGTGTGAGGCTCCTTGACCACACACACACACACACACACACACACACACACCCCACAAAGTGCAATACAGTTGAGGGGGTTATTTTCAAGTTGAACGGTGACACTGAGGAAGCCTTTCCCAGACTCCCGGCTTTCTCCCTGAGTGATCTGGGCAAGTTACTTGAAGTCCCTTGTATTAATTTGCTCACTTACACTGCGATTTAATTTGGTGTGAGGATTGGAGGAGATAAAGCAGGTAAGTCATTTACACAGCACCAGTTCCTGGTAAACACTCAGCAAACAGCCATTATTATTACCCCACGATGTGTGAAGTATTCACTAACCCCTCCTTCATAAAAAAACTATCTGTTCATTTACTCCTTTATTTTTTCATATTTGTGTACGTGTGTGTATGTATAATGCCTTACTTGACATTTAAGTAGGTGCAAAAGAAGCAAGAGCAATATTAGGGATAATTTAAGGAGGTCCTCTATTGCGACCCCATTTTCTGACCCAAGCACCAGAATGCGCAGTGAGACAAAAGCGTGAGTGGATGTAAGGGGGCCAGGGGACAGGGTTTTGGAAACTGCCGACAAGCTGGGACTTGTAGGGGTAGGTGAACTGGGAGCAAAAAGCAAAAAACAGGGGTTGGGAGAGAGAAACAGACACCGAGGAGGAATTCACCTCTCCAGCCACTGGAGGCTGCTCTGTCTTTTCTGATCAGCGGCGCCCGCAGCCAACCTGCTTCACAAGCCGAGGAATCTCACGCTGAACGCTGCAGAGCCAACACACGTGGAAACCGTGATCAACGGGGAGGCCGTGGCCACGGAGCTATTTGTCCCTGGCAGGAGACCACGAATCGCGGAGAGGGGATCTCCTCTGAGAAGAAAAGGATGCTATTTATGAAAGTCAAGTGGGCCAGTAGGTGGGCTAAGCCACAGGACATGTGAACTTTACAGAACTCAGATTTCCTCCTAATTAGAAAGCATAATGGGAACATAAATACCTCTGAGGGCAAGGTGTCGAGTTCACACTGAGGTGCAAATGACTAACAGGAGGTCTCTTCCTAACAGCTAATTTTTAGGAGACAGAGAAAGGAAATAAATCTATTTCCCCTCTAAAATCCTGTTTCTAATTATAGACATTTCCACTATGAAAAAAAATGCAAAAAAAAATCTACTTAAAGAAAAAACCTAGATTACTCTTATTCCCACAATCCAAAGATAACTTCTGCTGATTTGGTGAATTTATTTTTAGAGCTTTAAGATTCGCCACTGTAGGCATCGAATACATTCATAAGACATAACATTTGGAAATGATATTAATTTTTAAACTCTAGTAGATTAAATATTCATTGTTTTCAATTTGGCAAATGCATAAAAGCACAGTAAGGAAATAAAAAGATCATTCCAAAATTTCAACACTCAGGGACAGAAAGATATTTTGCTGTTTTCACTTTCCATTTGTCTTTGCTGTGTAAAAACATATGTTTTTATGAAAATTAGAATCATACTGTACAATACCTGCTATTTTGTAACCTGCTCTTTGTTACTTAGGAGTATTTCATGACTATTTTCTTTTTCATTAAATATTTTTAAAAACAAACCATTTAAAATAGTTGCAAATATTTTACTGTGTGAATGCCTCATTTGGTAACCAATTAGAAAGGAGACATTTGAAAAATATACAGTTAAAGAGGTTTTTTAGTACCTCTAAATATTTGGAAACAGCCATTTCAATCCAAACACTTATAAAATATGTTTACCAAAGAAGGCTCAGTAAGGCAGTTCAAATAAGAGTCACTAGAAATAAAAACAAAACAAAGAAAAATAAAAAATAATAAAGCAAAAGAAACAAAGGTAACAATAATTTTTACATAAAGGTTATATGTTTAGTTTCTATTAACTCAAATTAGTCTCTGCCCAGTTGTTACTGTAGGTAGTTAACTAGTTACTGAGAAAAGTGGGAGCAAAGGGAATTAGACATCGAGTTTAATAAACTGGGGAGCATCGGCCTGTCTGGGCTTCACCAGCAAGGGAGAGCTTTTCCAGGGGGTCATAGCACTGTGTTCCAAAGGAACGAACACCCCTCCCTTTTCCCTTTCAGTACCAGATTGTGGGTGGTTGGGGGGATGTGGGGCTGAGGGGCTAAAGGGAAGAAGGGTGAGGAGGCAGGTGCCCGAGCAATAGAAGCCAAACTGGCGTAAGGGGAGGTGCTGACCATGGAAGCCTGTCAGGTCTGCAGAACGTCGGATTGGCTAGGGGGTCAAAGGCCCATGAAAGCTTTGGGAAGTTGATTAGTTCTTTTGGGTCCATCCAAACCCAAGCTAGTAGAATCCCAGGGAAACAAAGAAACACACACACACAACACTCTCCTGTTGCACTAATGAAGGGCTTTTGTATTAGCAGTTATCCTACAAGCACTCAACTCTGATGTAATCCAAACCAAACTGATTTCTTTCTTATCCCCACTCCCGTTCTAATTTCTGCCTCAGTAGAGATGCTGCTTTCTTTCTTCAAGTTGCTTAATCCTGAAGCCTAAACTCCTTGATGCTCCCTTATTTCTTTTTCCCTCCTGGACCTGATTCAACAGGTCACCAGATTGAATTTGATCACGACAGCCACCAATGAGTTAATCAGTCAGGCCTATACAGTGTAACCTCAACAAACCCTGGATGGTCAGGGTTTAGAGAGTGTCTGGGTTGGTGGACATGTGGCGGTGTAGGGGGTGAAATACCCGGAGAGAGCCTGGGAGCTCTACTCTCCTTCCCCAATGCCTCATCCTGTGTAATCTCTTCAGGCTGTTGCTTCCTATCTTTTAATGCCCTTTGTAATAATAAACCAGGAGTCGGAACCTCTGGTGTATCGCCAGATGGTCAGAAGCACAGGTGACAACCCGGAACTGTGGGTGATAGCTGGAATGGGGGTGGTCTTGTGGGATGGAGCCCTTAACCTGTGGGAGCTGATGTCATCTCCAGGTAGATAGTGTCGGAACTGAGTTGGATTGCAGGACACCCAGCTGGTGTCAGAGAACTGCCTCTTGTGGAAGAAGAACCCAAACATCAGAACTGGTGTCCGAATCACAGTGAAGATGTTCCAGCAACCCCATGGAGACACCCACCTGGCGTGGGGCGGAGGCCTCCTGCTAGCAGCCAGGCGAAGTGAGGGAGCAATCGGAGAAGTGGGTCTCCCTGCCCCAGTTGAGCCTTCAGAGGACGGCAACCCCAGCAAGGTCCTGTCGGAACATCATAAGGGACCTTGTGCCAGAGGTGCCAAGCAAAGTCACTTCTGCGTTCATGACCCACGGAAACTGTGAGAATATAGTTTTTTTTGTTTGTTTTAAGCTTTTAATTTTGTGAATAGTTAAAATGAACTATTCTAATAATAGGATTATTTTAATTTAGAGCTTTTAAACGAATTCCCTGCTGTGACTAACGCTGCAGGGGGCATTGGTGTAACGAGTCCTTGAGTGAGTCCCCACTTTCAGTACTTGGGGTATAAACTTAGGGGTGACACTGCTGGGTCAGATGACAGTTCTGCTGTATCTTTCTGACGGATCCTCAGAGCACTCCCACAGCAGCTGCACGACTAAGCTCCCACCACCCACGTGTAAAGGCTCCAAATGTCCCACATCCTCACCAACATTGCTGTTTATTTTATAAAAGCTGTTCTAATGGGTGTCAAGTGGTGTCACACTGTGATTTCAATTTGCATGTCCCCAATCAGTAGTGACATTGAGTATCTCAGGCCTGATGATTTCACATACGTTTTCTCACTTGGTTACCCAGACAAGTATCAATAATCGAATCATTTTTGTGGTTCTTGAAACAGGCCCTTGCACTCTTATGGGTTATGACTTGACCACAGTTTCACGGTTTTAGGTGTTGGAGTCAAGTAGGAAATTCAGACTCCAATGTCTCTTCTTGGTTTGTGAGTTGTCAGTCACCTTACTGCTACTTTTACATGGTGAGGTACAGGTTCTAGGTGTAAGTCAAGGTTTTGGGCAAGCCCTTCTGTTGCAAGCATGATGGTTTCAGATTCAGAACAGTAGACTTTTACCTCTTAAGAGTTGACAATAGCCCTGGCTGATGTGGCTCCGTGGATCGAGCCCTGGCCTGTGAACCAAAGGGTCACCAGCTTGACTTGATTCCCAGTCAGGGCACATGTCTGGGTTGCACACCAGGTCCCCAGTAGGGGGCGTGTGAGAGGCAACCACACACTGATGTTTTCCTCCCTCCCTTTCTCTCTCCCTTCCCCTCTCTAAAAATGAATAAATAAAATCTTGAAAAAAAATAGGTTGACAATAGTTTCCCCCACCCGCATGTGAAGAAAACAGGTGACTTATCACTGAAAAGCTTAACAGCCAGTTGCTTTTATTTTTAATTTTAATTTTTTTACTTTATTGGGGTGACCTTGGTTGATACAATTATATAGGTTTCAGGTATACAATTATATAATACATCATTCATATATTGTATTATGAGTTCACCATCCAAGTCAGATCTCCTTCCATCACCATTTACCCTTCCCCCACTTTACCCTCTCTTACCTTCCCCTACCCCCAGTCTCACCAGTAATCACCATTAACAACCATTTCTTGATCAAGAGGGGTGTGGGAGCATCTCTGCTCCCATTCAACAGAGAGAGTTCCAGAGAGAAAATAGAAGGCAAAAGTCTGGCCGAAGTAATACTTCCACAGTCTTGAACCTGAATTCGATTTCTTTTTTCCTGGGCTTAGCTTCACATTCCTGGAAAGCAAAGTTTCTACATAACTTGGAAGGAAATGCAAGTCACTGCTGCAAAATCTTTTTTGAAAAAATTTTCCAAAGGCTTGGCGTGCGCCACCTGGTGGAGAGAATCTTAAAACGCAAGGCTGCATTTTTCCAGCCTTTAACTTGACATTTCACAGAATTTGCTCTAAGCCCCTTGATTGCTTATCTTCTTGCCTGTGAAGTACCCTAAGGTGGCAGGAGTACGTGTTTTGTTCTCTGTTTATGTGTTTATTTCTTTCATTTTTATGGTAATGACATTGGGGGGGTGTGGAGAAAGGAGTCAGGTGTATATGGAACTGTGATATCCTGTGATATTCACATGGAATCTTGAGATGGGGGAGATTATCCTGAATTATCTGGGTGGGCCCCAAATGCAGTCACAGGTGTCTTCTTAAGAGGGAGGCCAAGGGAGATTAGACACGGGCAGAAGAGGACAAGTAACATGACCATGCAGGCAGGGACTAAAGCAACCTGCAGAGGCAGAGAACGCTTGCCCCCTAGAACCTGAGGAGGGAGTGAGTCCCCGCAGGCCCCCTGATACTGATTTCAGACTTGTCTCCAGAACTGTGAGAGAATAAATACGTGTTGTTTTAAGTTACCAAGTTTGTGGTAGCTTGTTACAGCAGCGTAGGAAAATCATATAACCCCGAAGCCTATGTCTTTGTTTTCTTTCATGAGCTTCACACTAAATCCAACTATGTTTATGTTTCAGGTCTTAACACAGAAGACAGGTGCAGTGAGAGATGGGAGAGGGCAGGAGCACCCATCTTCACCAAGGTGTTTGGAGCTTCTGTGCATCTGCTGAGAAGGGCAGGTTACGGCTGTGGGGACTCCAGGGGGCTCGTTGGGACGGAGCTGTTTGGCCATTTTCGTCACTGCTCCATTTACATTCTTGCTTAGCAAGAGCAGGAGAAGGGCTGGTGTGTGTTTCTGGTAACTGTGAAGAAGGAGCTGGAAGGGAACAATGAATCTTTCACACAGTAAGTTGAAAGGAGCAGGGAACAGAATCCTATGAAATAAAATCGAACTGACAGTTTGGAGGAGGGATTGGAAACAGAAAAAACATGTGAGTCCCTCTCTGTGTCTATGAGTCTGTTTCTGTTTTGTTAGTTTATTTACTTTGTTCTTTAGATTCCACATACAAATGGAATCATATGGCATTTGTCTTTCTCTTTCTGCCTTCTTTAACTTAGCACAGTACCCTCTAGGTCCATCCATGCCATCACAAACGGTAAGATTTCATTATTTTTTTTATGGCCGAGTAATATTCTACTGTATGCATGTATATACCACAGCTTTTTTATCCACTCATCTGTGTATGGTGCCAGGTGGATACTTGGAATATATCAGGGAAATCAGTTTGTAAAATGTATGATTGTGTAACCACTACGCTGTACACCTGAAGCTAATACAAAATAATATTGAATGCCAACTGTAGTTGAAAAATAAAATAAAAAGAAGATGTAAGCCCTTGGGGCTCAACACACAAATAGTGGGAAAACTGGAGCTACCATTTACCCAGACAAGGGTGTCTTGGGGCTTTGCCTCATCACATGCCACAGCCAAACGTGGGTGTATTTCTATAGCGAAGGTGGGAGAAGAATGCTCTTCACTTGCAGCAGATTCCATGGTTGCTCCCGATTATGTCCTGTCTCCTTCCCTGTGAGAGGAGACGTCTCTACCTGTTGTCCAGAGGTTCTTGGAAAGGGCCCTGTGCCAGTTCCAGTAGGAGCATTAGGATCCATCAGAAGCTTTGTTTCTCCAGCTCTCCTGCTTCTCTCCTTCCACCGAGGGGAAGTCAGTCCTGGTTGGGGACTGTTCCTTTGACCTAGACCGTAGGAGACAAAGATCAAAGCTGTGGCTGACCCCCCTGCCCCCAGTGACAAGCAGGAAGAACAAACTCTGTGGTTCTCAGTCACTGGGATTCTGGGATTGGTTGTTCCTACATAGCTGTGCGTAAGTAGGGGTGAGTGGAAGGAGAGAGAGAGGCATCCTTCCTCTCGTGTCAGCTACCTTAAGTGTTAAGGCAAGAATTAGAGTGGTGTTTTGAATTAATTTTCAGAAAATGAAGCATGCGTTGCGGTGGAGGAAAGAGGAAAGGCAACCCTTTTGGTGAGGAAGATTCCTGGGAAGAAGGAACTTTGAACTTTTAGAAGCATACGATATTGTCACCTCAGCGGAAAAGTAGGGGAGGCATCCCAGCAGGGAGTGGGGGATGCTTCTCAGCAAAGACAGAGAAGTGCACCGAGGATGGTGTCTACTAAACCCATGGCTTGATGCCTGCACGGAGGTTGTGTGGGGTGCTGTGCATTTCTTGCAAAGGGATTTGGATTTCATCTCCAAATCTCTGGAGAGCTGATGAGAGGTTTTAAGCAGGAGCAATAGCATCCCATTTAGATTTTAGAAGGGGTGTAATGGTTGATGTCTTAGGTGATGGGATATACTCAGAACATTTACTGAATGGCTGAAAGGGAACAGTGTGATCCACCACCTACTACGTGCTCCTAGGTGCTTGGTTTGCAAAGGTGTCCAGGGTGAGCTCATCATTAAAGGCAGCAGTAACATGTCAGTGACTATAAACAAATAGACATAATAATACTTAACTATATTTTTGCACCTTAAAGTGGGAACAACATGAGATCCTCTGAGTCTGTTTTAAATGAGTGGCTCTGATGCTCCGCCCACTTGGCAGACGGGTTACCACTTAGCCAAATCCCAGGAGCTACCATGGCAATCTTTATATGCTTTCAACTTTTACTCTATTGATTATTATTTGAAATATTCCTATAATGTGTCCTTGGTTGAAGAAAGAAAGTATAAGGAACACAGATTTTAAACATAACAAATTAAGAGTAGAAATTGAAAATATTTCTGCAAATTCCCTTCAAGAAGATGTTTACCATGAGTTTAAGTCATCTTTTGTTGATCAAATGTTTCAGTGATCCATTGAATGTGTCCGGCCTAAAATAGAGGTTAAACAGAGGAACAGAGAGGCAGTTACATGCTAGCATTTCTCTTCTATGGGAATAAATGCTATCCGTGCCCCAAATGGGTTATTTGCGGAGAAATACTCTCAGATATCTCCTACTCCTACCTTGTCAATTAAAAATAAAACATACAGATGTTAAAGTCCTTCCTATTTTAATGCAAAAATAAATGAATTCAGTTTTAGGTAGTAAAGACATTTTTTGTCTAGAGTTGATGCCTTAATGTGCAGTTGATTTGAATATGCTTTGATATAAATTCAGTCTTCAATGTGATATGATGCCAGTTTAGAATTTTTGACAACAAAAATATTTTTATCATAAATAATTTAAGATAAATCAAACAACATATCACTTGCTAACTGACAATAAGTTAAGATGTGTCTTTTTGAATTCACACAGTCTCTAGCAAACATCATGGCCTCAATTCATATTTGTTGAATAAATGAATACTTATGTGAAAATTATATCAAAATAAACTTTCTAATATAATCTTTCAAGATATATAAACCTAAAATAATATTCTTTGTACATAAAATTACTTAAGTGTTATAGATTAAGCCAAATGCTGACATAATTTCAATAAATCTTAGAATGTTTGAGGTTCCATATTACTGTTTAAGGGGCAAGGCCACAGGGTTGCTGTCCCCAGGGCACGCTATTCATATGAACTATAACGTAAAGGGCACTGGAATGCAATTCAGAAGTAGAAGATGGACAAACATTTCTTTTTTAAAAAATATATTTTATTAATTATGCCATTGCAGTTGTTCTATTTCCCCCCTTCATTCCCTTCCACCCTGCATGTTAAAGGGACTTACCTAAGAAAAAGAAGATAAAAAAGATGAACAGCAAAAGGACTGCAAACTCACAGTTATTAAGAACCACACCTAAAACAAAAGCAAACTAAGAGGACAAACATTTCTTTACAGAGATTGCCTTGTTGAATTCTCCCACCGCCTTGCAAAGGTGGTGTCAGGTCCTGTTTCAGGTGTGGGGAAACAAGCTGATTACCTTGTTCCAATACGCTTGGCAGGTTGGTGGAAGGATTCAGACGTGAGCTCAGGTCTCCCTGCTTCAGATGCCTACCCCGCTGTCTCACGATCTTATTACACGGGCAACGAGGAAGGCCTGAAGAAGGAGGAGAAGGGACACAGTCCAAAGCATTTAGGAGGGGGTGCGCTGGGTGTGAGACCTGAGAGGCAGGAGCAGTGTGATGGTGGGGGCAGGAGAGGTGGTGGGGGATGGAACCTCAGTTCCGGGCACCTGCTGCTTATGGTTCCATAGGCCACCCAAATGGACAGGCCCCGCTGGCAGTTGCTCACATCGGCCTGGAGCTTAGAAGTGTTGTAGGTGCCTAAGATGGCTTTGAGAAAAGGTGTGGGGGAAGTACCAAAGACAATATTTACCTTCTTCCAGAGTCCGTCTGTCAGGGCATAGCACTGGAAAGCCACCTTGATGGCTTGACTCAGGGTTGTCCTGGACATGGATTCGGATGAGGCCCCCAGGAAAACAGCGGGGCCCATCATAGCCTCGCCTTCCCCCTCAGCTCCCTGTATTAGAGTAATGTGGGTTTTAGGCCAGTCCCTCGGCTCTGGGTGTGGGAGGCAGTTCCTAGGCTTTGCTGTCTATACAACCTAGTGTAGTATTTTACCGAAGCTCTCTAATACTGCGCTAGGAAACGCATAGCAGTGAACATCACCAGGCCAGGGGCTTAGCTCTGCTGCAAGGCACTTGAATAAAACCTGCGACCATTCCCTAGACAACCTGCTTTGTGCAGACCCAGCCTGAGATGCTGCCTGTACCCGTGCTTGTGGCTGCGTCGTGGGGCCTCGGGCTGTGAGAAAAGGCTTGGCTGGAGAAGGTACACCAGCTCTGCTCTGAGGCAGGCCTCGGAGTGTCCCGATGGTGTCCGTTACAGCCAGCTTATAACTCTCACTGGGAAGACACAGGCTGTACGAGGCAGCAGCATCCTCTCCTTTCCTGAGCTGCAGAGTTGAGCCTTTGTGGGTGACAGATGTGTAAACCTGTGTATGCGTATGTGTAGGAAGGGGGCAGGGTGGTGGTGTGGAGGGTAGAGAGGGCAAAAGTTTACAAAGAAAATGAAAGGAATTGAAAGGATGAGAGAGAGAGGGAGAGAGAGAGAGAGAGAGAGAGAGAGAGAGCTGGGGAAAAGGTAAATCCTATCAGAGTGAACAATGATTTACTTTAGGAAAGGGCAGCGGGCGTCAGCTGATCGCTAACATTGTCTGTCTATGAAAGAAGTAACCTTTCTAGAGAGCAAGAGATTCACAGAGGGAAGAGGAAGAAGAGGCATTGTTCTTGAGAGTGTCAGATGGAATGTGGCTTTATTACAATAAAAAAGGTCGAAGGGAGACAGGTGTTGAGCACAGGCAGAGTTCCAGTGAGATCAGTCGCGGCGCCGCGAAGCAGAGGTCGTACCTCCTGACTGCTGACTCCTCCTGCAGCTGCCGCGAGCGGGAACAGGCTGCCAGCACTGCCACCCAGGGGCCCTTTGCCACCCGGCCTCTTCAGGACGGATAGCCAGCCCGAGCGCCTGTTTAGTCGCAAACAGGCAGCACAAATTCCCCTTGATCTCTGTGAAGGGGTGTAGGTAAATTTCAAGTATTCAGCTTAGACAATGAGCTCAACTTGACCTAGGATCCCCATAGATCGGGGGTGTCAAACTCATTTTCACTGGGGCCACATCAGCCTCGAGGTTGCCTTTAAAGGGCTGATAGCATCTCTCTAGTTCCTGCTATTTCTTGAAAACAAGACAAAGCTTTAAAAAAAAGACTTTATTTATTTATTTTTAGAGAAAGGGGAATGAAGGGAGGAAGAGAGGGAGAGAAACATCAAAGAGATACATTGATCAGTAGCTCCTTGTGCGCCCCCAGCCGGGGACCTGACCTACAACCTAGGCATGAGCCCTGATTGGGAATTGAACCAGCGGCCTTTCTGTTCACAGGCTGGCACTCAGTCCGCTGAGCCACACCAGCCAGGGCACAAGCCAAGGCTTTAAAGGGTTTTATTGTTTCCTCTTATGAGTTGAACTATGTTCCCCTAAGTTCCTATACTGAAGCCCCACCTCCGGTACCTCAGAATGTGGCCTTACTTGAAAATGGGGTCACTGCAGATATAATTAGTTAAGATGCTGTCATACTGGAGTAGAGTGGTGACTGTTTATCTAGCCCTTAATAAAAAGAAAAATTGGATACAGACATGCACACAGGGAGAATGCCACGTGGAACTGAGGCGGCTGGCCATTTATAAGCCAAAGAGACAGGCCTAGAGCAGGTTCTCCCTTTGGGCTTCAGAAGCAACCAACCCTGCTGCCACCCTGCTTTTGGACTTCGGGCCTCCGGAACTGTGAGATGATGCATCTGTGTTTAAGCCACCCCGCGTGCGGGACTTGGGTAGAGCAGCCATAGCAAACCAATGCATTGATTATTGGAGGAGCCAATCAGAGATAACAAAGCTGCAGAAGCTGCAAAACGTCTCCAGACCTGAAAAAACCTTTACCATCTTGGTGAGGGCCATGTTGCCTTTTGAATGTTCCCTGACTTCTGCCTTCAATTTGAGTTTTATGCCGAACAGTGCAGAGTCTTTATAAGAGATAATAGAATGTATTGTTTGTTCAAATTATTTATTCTTTCCCACTCTGTTCGTTTCCCTGAGCAGAACTCACATGCCCGCTTGACTGGCTTTTGGTTTTGACTTTCTGACTTGAGTTGGCCAGTTGGGTGTGGGTGGGTGAAACACACCAAACAGAAGCTTTTGCTCATGTGTGGAATCTGATGAACAAACTGAACTAATGAGCAAAACAGAGACAGACTCACAGATGGAGAGGAGGGTGGCAGCTAAGGACGGGGAGGTTAGAAGGTAGAGGGACTGAGCAAAAAGAAAAAGGACTCCTGGACACCGACAATAGTGTGGCAGTTGCAGGGAGAAGGGAGTATAAGGGGACTAAATGGTAATGGAAAAAATACAATAAACATATTTTAAAAAATGTGATCACTTAGTACCTTGTCCTCTCCTCTCTGCCATGAGAATATAGGGCATCTCCTGAGCTTCTCCATTGACTTGGGTTCCAAAATGAGCCCACCCTGGAGCCCAGCCTCGCCCAGGAGAACTGAGCAAAGCAACAAGACTGAGAAACAAATGATCTAGAAATGAATGGCAACGTCTGGCCAATGCCTGAATGAACAAGAGCAGGTTTAATTTTTGTGTCAGATTCTGCACTAGGAATTTCCATGTGCTATATTTCATGCGGGTAGGGTCTCCACAACTCCTTTATTTCTATCCCCATGTGGAGGAAATAGACCCAGAGAGATTAAGTAAATGTCATAAACTCCCAGGGCTAGTAGTGGGAGAGCTGGGAAATGAATCCAGTCCCTGAGCCGTGCTCACGCTCGGTACGGCTCCCTTGCGGCCCTTCTGCACAGTGAGTGATCGCCGCAGGGTCTCTCAGATGCAAACGTGACTCTGCTCGGTCCCTGATTAACACCTTCCATGGTTCTCTGTGTCACTCACTCACGGTAAAAGCGAATGCTCTTAGCTCTCACATAATCCAAACCTTCATCCCTCTACAGTTCTCTAAACTCTACTGTGCCTACACTAGACGGCATGCGGACTTTTTTTTTGGCATGCTCAGTATGGTCTCTGAGCTTCAGCACTCACTGTTCCTCCTGCATGGAACACTTTCTCAAACCCCCTGCCCCACCACCCAGACTCGATTCATATATCATTTCTTCCAAGAAATACTTTCTGATTTTCTGCTTCTCCCAGTTTAGGCTAATTTCCCTCTCTGAGCACCCTTGGCAGCCCATATGGCACAGGCGGCAAACTCAAGGCCCCCACAGGAATCCGGCCTGGTACCTTATTTCTACCCAGCAGCGGCACCAAGCTCCTTGCCCCTAGGTAAGGGGTAGTTACATTTATACAGTCCTAAAATGACATTCGGCCTCTTGAAGGCAACCACGAGGCTGATGTGGAGCCCAATGGAGATGAACTTGACACCCTTGCCTTATGGACTCCTAAACCAAAGGGTAGTAAGCACACTATTCTGTAGTTGGCTATCTCTCTGTCTGTTTTCTACAGTAGTCAGTCTCCAAGCTCCCTGAGAGAATGAACCACGTTTTATTTGTCTTTGCATCTGTGGGAACTTACAGAGCTCCTGGCCCTTAGTAAATGTTTGTTGAATTGCTGAATGCGTGTCTGGAATAAAGTAGATCTGAAATAAATATCTGTTCCTCAATGATTCCATCGTACTTGCATCAACTTTTCTAAAATTTAAAAAAATGCAGTAGAGAATGGGCACAATATCAGTTCTTTATGATAAAGCTTGGGTGGGAAGAGAGATGCTCTTACCCGGGACTGATGGGATATGGATTTCGAAATTGGATGGAAATGTTTTAATTCTAGTATTGTCACTTCCAAGTCTTCTCTCCTTGGAAAATTTGTTTAAATTCTTTGAATTTTGGAATCCTTATCAATAAAAAATAGAGTCGATAATAGCTACCTTTTAGATTGTTGTAAGGAGTAAGATACAATATAACATGAGAGGTTTTATGTTTGTCGTATGGAAGAAAATGGACAAATTATCTCATCCTTAATTCTTCCTCCCCACCCCACCTTTCTTTCTATCTTTTGCTTGGTTCCTCTTTTTTTTTTTTATCTCTTTCCCACCTCTGACAGACATCATGTTAATGGAATATAGGACTCTGGCTGTAAAGATGGGAAGTTGAATCTCAGTCCTGCTACTGGCTGCTGGTTATTACTATTTTTTTAACATTGTGTAAGCTGTTTTCACTTTATTCCTTGAGTTACATTTTTTGTTTCCCTCCCAGCCTCTGCCATAGTGCTATGCACAGAATTTACTCGTAACATTTATTTATTCAAGAAACATCAATTGGACCACTATGGTTTTCAGTTAGAGAGAGTGGCTGTTGGAAGGATACTCTGTGGTGGGGAGTGAGGATGGGTTCCGGGGTGAGGCTGCAGCTGCTGACCTGGCCTATCAGGAGTGACTTGGAGCCATCTGCTTGGCCAGCGCTTGATTGGTTGAACATAGAAAGGAATAAAAACCAATCAAGAAAGATGACCTTTCGTGGAATGAAGCAATTTGCAAGCAGCTGCAGAGATCCTGGGACCCCAGTTAGAGCAAGCAGATTTGCCTGGCTTTTAGGTTGGACCGACATCAAACTCGCTAATGTCAGTAAGAAAGAAATCGAGCTTGTCTTTGTTGAGAGCCTAATGAAGGCTTCGCTGGTTGCATGCAATTTCTCCCTTTGATTTCCTTTTTTTTTTTTGCCTTTTTCTGTTTCTTTTATTTAATGTCCTTCTTGGCAGAGGCCTTCACTCTTTATTTTCCAAAAAGGGAGGGGAGCTAGAGAACAGGAAGAGAAATTTAAAAACCAAGAAGAAAACTTTAAAATGAATGTTTAGCTTTTCTCCAAGGTGATGGGGCTCATATGGTCCCGAATCCAAGTCTGGGAAAACTCTGCCCTAGACTGGAGCTTGATGAGGTGGAGGTGGGTAGGATTATGGGATAGGTCAGGACGCACAGTAGGAGAGGGCTCAGTCCCTCCTTCTCGTGGGAAATATCTCATTTGGGAAGATTGCCAAATCACGCCTCTAATTAGCTTCTAAGTGGTAAATCAGGTTGTAGGCAACTCAAAATCCATCTCAGACTGAATTAAACAAAAAGTTTTATCAGCTCACCTGGCTGAAAAATCCCAGGGTAAAGCCATGTTTGGGTAATGTCATCAGAAGTCAGTTCTTCTTGCCCTGGCTGGGCGGCACAGTAGGTTGGAATGTTGTTCTGTACACCAGAAGGTTGCAGGTTTGATTCCTAGTCAGGGCACATGCCTACGTTGTGGGTTTGACTCCCGGTGGGAGTGTATGCAGGAGGCAACTGATCCAAGTTTCTCTGTCACATAGATCTGTCTTTCTCTCTCTCCCCCTTTCTCTTTATAAAACCAATAAAAAGCATATCTTTGGGTGCCAAAGAATACAGTTCTTCTCCATCTCTTAGCATTATATTCATCCCACCAGCAGGCTTCCTGCGGGAGTTTGTACCCACTTCCACAGTGACAATCCAGTTACCTGTCACTCACAATCTGTGGCTGTTATCAATTCATTGCCTGCTCCAGAATAATAAGTACGAACCCTCTTAAAGGGTTTCTTTTCCAGCTGACACAATGTCAAGCTTTGTTAGCAGAGGCAGGTGGAGAAACTTTTCCGTGTGGAGGGGTTTCTTTCCTGGCTCAGTGTGATTTTTCATCAGCCTCTGAGCACAGGAGGCTTCTCAGATGCGGGGTTCCTGCAGGAAGTTTACGGCTGTCTGCAGGGCCCAGAGGCCGGCAGCTTCCCCAGGACCACCCCTGCTACCAGCAGGTAGTTTTACACATCATACGTTTGCTCCTGCGGTGCCGGGCACCCAGAAGTGCCCCCCTTCATGCAGTTTGGTAGTGAAGGGTGCCCAGGGAGACACCTCCTGTGAGCAGCTCTTCCCAGCACACCGAGAGGGAGAATTTCTGGCAAACTCTCCAGGGTGGGTTTCCAGCAAGTCACACAGGCGTGGTCCCAGATTGACTTCTCTGCCATCCAGTGAGCCACAGCCATGCCCCCTCCAACGAGGTCTGGATCCTAACTCTGGATGAGGGCAAGACTATTGTCTCAGGGCTGGGGCCCTGGCCACTCTTTATACCTGCTCTTCCTGTGGACTTCAGAGTTCCCTTGCCTTGTCCCTAACCAATACCACCTTCCTCCAAGGCCCTGTCATGACTGATCCTTCTTCACATTCCATTTGCCTACTGGAATTATTGTGTGGTTTCTCTCTCCTTGTTGGATCTTAATGGATGTGCCACCTCCCCAGCAACAGTGCAAAAAAGCTCCCATGCCTGTCCCCCTAGGGACTTGAAATTTTATCTGGGTGTATATTCCCCCAAAGAGACTTGCTTCGTCATAGGATGAATATTTAAATAATTACCTGCTGACTACTCTTTCAAACTACTCCTGTCTCCACCTTCACGAGCAGGGCCTGCTGGTGACGGCCAGCGTGGGACACCCCAGCTTTCAGGTTTCTGCTGGTGTAACGACGGCAACAGGGTGCATTCCCTTTCTAAATCCCGTGTCTCTGATTATTAATGTCTCTTCACATACTTGTTGGCCTTTCAGAGTTTCTTCTTCCATGAACTGCCTTTTCCTATTTGCGCACGTATTTGTCAGTATTTCTGATATGTTCTCATTGAGATGTAGTTCCTTTTGTGTTCTAGAAAATACTCTCATTCATTTTAGACATTGCAAGTGCCTTCCTCAATCTTTTCTCTACCTGAACATTTTCCCCATGATGTACTTTTTTGAAAATGAATCCTCTTTTTAGGGTAGTAAAAAAGTTTTATTTGGATGTTTTTCTCACCTCAAAATATTCTGCCACATATTTTCTACTGAGATATAGTTTTACTTTCATAGTTAAGTTTTATATACCTCTAGTATACATTTGACTACGATGTTAGAAGTGATTTGGATATTTTTCTTTGAACTCTCAGCCCCAAAATGAATATTTTAAAGGAGAGAAGTATATGATTGTCAGCTTTTGGGAAGGATCAAAAATGAGTGTATGACAAAGTTTAAAGTAAAAATGAATTGTCAAGACTATGAAAACTCATTATGATACAATGTATCGTAACATAATCCAGTCTATATCACTATGATAATTACTAAAATGCTGATTATGATGATTATTGGAATTTTAAAACACAGCATTAACCCCAGAGACCTTATGGTGGCTGTCTAGCTGTGGCTTTGAATGGCATTTTTCAACTTTAGAGAAATTTCATCATTCTACTCAGTACCTAATCTTTGTGGATGATTGTTTGGTTTGGTTTGGGTGCCTTTATTCCCCCCTCCCAGCCTTTAAAAATGACAATGATATCTTAATATTTTTTTCTATTCTCAGGAATACAAACCTTTATTCTCAGGCCACATGGTGAGTTGGATTCACCCCATAATGGGAGTAGAATACATAACCAAGCTGGGCAGTCAGGCATGGTCCCAACAGTCCCTGATCCAGTGATTGGTCTGTGAAACATATGACCCAGGTCTGGCCAATTGGCAAACTTTACTCCCTGGCCACACTGATTGGTTCAATGATCTTAAATTAGTCCAATCATAGTTAATCCCAGGATTTATGCAGGAACTATAGAAAAGAAATGCTCTACTCTCTGCACCCCGTTGAACATCAACTTAGGTAGATTCTATTCTGCAGTTACCAGAAATTGCCACCTGAAACCTGCTGATGGAGCAGGCTATAAAGCTAAGAGGAGGAGAGAAACTAATTTCTGATGACATTAACAACATCTGGCTTCACCCTGGGGTTTTTCAGCCAGATGGGCAGAAGGCTAAACACTCACTCTAACTTTTTTTTAGTTTTAAATACCTGGTATCTATGAGGGATATATATATAGCAACATGGATAGAATTTAAAATCAGGTGCTGAGTGAAGAAAGGAAGAAGCACATCGAGACCTGAAGCACAGGACTGTCTCTAAAAATACCCACACATTCTACCAGGTTGCATTCTGTATATATCAAGTACTTTAGAATGTTTGCTATATGGGGAATGGGAATACAAGTAAATACAAACTAAGAAAGGGGACCTTTTACAGATAATTATGATAGCGTGCCATGAACTGAAGAGTATGATTGAATCAATTCCTGACACATGGAGTGTAAACTTTAAAAATTATTAATTTATAGCATTACAAATTTTTAGACCCTATATTCTCAGTGCTCAACAAGTACTTTTCAATTTACCCAGTCTTTTAGGTTGTCTGGTATTTTTTTCATTAGTTTGGGGACTAACTAACCAGAGCACTAATTCAGACCATGGTGAAAAAAATAATAAAAATTAAAATAAAAAATAGAAATAATTTAAGTTCTATTTTAGAGATAAAACTTTTAGAATACAAAAATATTTGTTCAAAAAGGACTGCAGAGCGAAAAACCTGAAAAAGAAGACGATTTTTTTTTGAGAAACAAGTCATGCCAACTTTTATTATATTAATGAAGTGGAAAAACAGTCAGATCAGAGAAATGGAGTGAATTGTCACATAGTGGGTGGTTTAAAGCAAGCCTCTGACAAAAATAGTTTACAGCCTTAGTGGCCTAATAGTTTATGCCAGCAAGCATTTTAACAAATGTGGTTTCCTTTAACAAATATTCATGGGATCAGAATCGTAAGTCAGCAGTCCTTGGAACTGTTAAAACAAATTCCTCATGTTACAGGAAAGTCCTTTGCCATTCTTAGTAAACACTCTGAGACAGAAATTTAACTTTATGCTGACAAGATACAGACTAATCTACATTTAACTTAAATTTTATATGTTGTGTGTAAATGTTCGCTGAGCTTTTCTTCAACTCCAACAAGATGGGATGTCTACTTGAGTGCGCTGTCTTCTCAAATCGCCCATTCAACAGTCTTCTAATTCTTTCCAAGGTTTCTCATTATACTGCTAATTACGTTTTATAGCCTTTGGCTTCACTTATATTTTGTAGTCAAGAGTGAATTTAAAAATATGGGGCACCCCTGAAGGAGAGATGTTATCAGTGGGTTGTGATTTCTCTGGTGGGTGCCATGAGTCAAACGTTTACCATGACCGTGAGGCATGATTCTGGAATTTTACATTTTAGCCTGATGGGGAATGGAGAAATAGGTTATCACACCAAATCTAAGTGTTTTGAAGTCAAGGGTTTCGTTCTTTCCTTTTTGTGCCCCCTGCATGAAATGCCGGTGTACAATAACTGTCCTACACTGTTGGTATAGACTCTCTGCTCTTGTCGAAGTCAGTGACAAAACAGAAGAGAATGTGAACAGCAAGTAAAGAATGTTAACAGGTTAGTGTCCAGCCCCACCCTTTGGATTTTACATTGTTCTTGTTCTTGCTGCTGTTGTCTGAAGTACATCCGTCTGCAGAGTGATGCTTTCTTCCAGGTATTCCAGGATTAAATCTCAGAGCACACGACTTTATTATAACGGCATTACCGATCCTATGGGAATCTTATCCTTATCTATCCCAAGTTGCTAAGCAAATGGTTACTCACCAGAGGAAAATATTAAGCACGAATATGCCAATAATGTCAATCTCTTAGTTTAGGAAGGCAAATTCTAAAATTAGACACTGTAATATAAGGTTGATAAGAGATACTGTTTAATTGACTTCTTCATAGCTGAAAGAAAAAAATAATTTGACCAGGAGCCCTTCTACACGGGCTTCCCATTAAAGTGTGGATTTCCTTTCTCATAGGGGCTGTTTCAGCTGGATGGGGTGAGTTGTTTAAAAGGGGCATGCTGACGCAATGGGACGACCTCCTGCTTTCAGCATGGAATCTCAGAGAAAAAAGTTATGGGACATTAACCCAAAATGATGAAGACACTCACATGAAGTGTCATGCTAAGAATGATTTATGTGTCCCCTAAAGCCTGCCCATTTCACTCTCTGAGTCACTCACTGTGTAGGTGTAAGGTGGCTGTGGTGTCCTGGTGTTCTGCGTGAACTCTGCACCCAGAACTTCTTCATTTTTCTTGGGTGAATGGTGTCAAAAGACCCTTAGGATGTTTGTGTTTGCAGGTAGATGATGTTTTCTCTCCTTGGTGGGGGAGATAGTTGCAGGCATAGAGGTGTAGGTGTGTAACTATACATGGGCATACAGCAGAAAGAGGGGTGCGTGTGTGCATACTCAGGAACCCCTAGATATATGTAGAACACCTGGCCACTATTACGTGCTATTATTTAAAGGCTGTCACAGAAAGGTTTTCCTTCTCTGGCTCATTTAATATTCCCCCTGCTGACTCTGTCATTATTCATGGTGCCTAAAATTCTGCCAGTTATTCGTGATTTTAATTAGGTTATGGGTTGGCAGAAGCCTATGTCAGCATGCAAACATTTGAAAGTAGTTAATATATTAAATAATTAGTCACAGTAACTTGGCACTCAGTTGATGTGATTTACCAGAAATAATTAACCCCATTACTCAACAGAGGAAACCTGGAATGGTTAAGTTTTGATGGGGTGGTGGTGGGTGGTGGCAAAGAGGGATCAGGAAAGTTTGGGGGTCTGGGAGGCCCCAGATTTTGCAATACGTGTCCTTGAGCGTCTCATAAAGGATAACTGGGACATCTAGGGCTCATTTGGATGGGCATGGAAAACCAGAGAAAAGGGAAAAATGTATCTTCAGAAGGTTAACAGGATGCTAAAAACCAGCTTTGCTTATGCCATACGTTTTAAGTGTCTGGCTTCCTCTCTGTTTTGGTTAATTGCACTAGGCCATTATGTGTGCCCTTTGGGTGCAGGGAGAGTCTGGACATGTTTATATTTAACTGAATATCTTTTTGTGTGTCTGCATTAAAAAATAAATCTCCCAATCAGTTTGCCTGGGTATGTGCACATATCCACATTCTCAGGGGAAAAGGAGACTTGCTCTGCACTTGTTCACTCTCTCCCCTGTACCCAGGCCATCTTGCGACCTGAAGCCATGGGGCTCATCCTTATAAATGCTGACACTACGGACAGTGTTTCAACATTAAGTAATCCATCTTGAGTAAAGAAATGAAAGCGAATAGAAGGCCGATTTGTTGTATGATGGGGCAAGTAAGTGAGTAAAAGGGTAAGTTAGCCAACACCCAGGTGAGATTAGATAAGCAGAAGAGTAACCTGTTTCAATAACGTGCCAGGCCACTGGCATGATAGAGCTATTTACCCAAACCTAGCAGCACCCATTTGTCATGTCATCGAATTTTTAAAAATTTCTTTCTGTCTGCGAAGAGCGATTTTACTTTCATACAGCAGGTGGCATCCTTGCTGGTCGCAATCCCTGCTCAGTTTGGCTTCGGTTGGCTGAGCTTGCGTGATGAATCTGCCAAGGCAGAAATGCTGGTTTGCATTACAGGAGACCGTAGCTCTTTAGAATTTCATTAAGAAGAGAAAGACCACACTTATTGCTATTACAATCATGTTACATCTTTAAAATGTCTCTAGAGCAGGCACATATGGTTGCAGTGTTATAAGTTCCTGGGTACCTATTTCAAAATCATAGGTAAGGGTTTGTGAAATTCATGCACTTAGTGACAATAGAACTACTGCTTTTAATAATGCTTACAAGATAATATTAGTGGCTACATCTTGGTGAGATTACAGTCTGGGAATACTTATTGTGTTAGGTCATAGAAGTTATTCTTTTATATATTTTGTTTTCTTGATTGTTTATCGGATGATGCCTTATTAAACAATAATAATTGGCAAGTTTCTACCAGGTTCTGAGTTTTATGCAGAGCATATAAGTTCTTAGGTTATGAGCTCCTTGAGAGTGGCCATTGTCTTTACTGTGGTGTGTTCACAATGCTGATAGATACATGTAAATCCTCCTCACTAGACTGCCAGGAGCCAGATGAATAAGTGTAAAAATAATGACATTGAATCCTTACTGAGTGCTTACCAGGTGCCAGTCACTGTTTCAGATGCTTTACGGGTATTTACACATGTTATTCTCATCACAGTGCACTAAAAAAGGTATTATTATTACCCCCTTTTTATAAATGAGGAAGTTGAGACACAGAGAAATTAACAACCCCCCAGAAAATTTTCATGATACAATAAGCTTGGTTACTTGCTGACCTCTGAGTGGGCTTTTGGTTTGATATCTCTTAGAAAGCTAAATATGCAACTTCCTTAAAAGTTGAGGCAGAGAAACATTTCACATATTTTAGTAAACTTTTTTTTGTTATTTATACAAATGTTTCGACCCCATTTATATACATTATCTAGAGTAGTTAAATGCATAGAAATAGAAAGTTGAGTGGGGGTAGGCAGTGGCTGGGGCAAGGGAGAAATGAGGAGTTGTTTAATGGGATTTTAGTTTTTCAAGGTAAAATATTTTTGGAGATCTGTTGTATATCAGTGTGAATATACTTAACATTATTAAACTGTACATCAAGTAAAGGTTAAGGTGGTAAATTTTGGTATTTTTTTAAAACCACAGTTAAAACATTTAAAAAGAAACTTGTCCAAGAAAAACAAAAAATCATAATTTGTCATTATGTAATGAATTGAGTTTGTAGTTAATTAAAATTCCACTTGAGGCTTTTAGCACATTAAAATCATATTTGTTAGATGAGTAAGCAAAATAGCATATTTGCTTATATTTTTTAATGTTCCTAACAATTAATTCTAAATATATACATGCTTTTGAAATGTCAAAAGCCCTTGATAAGGAGTTACTGATAAGCACACTTTTAAAAACAGTGGTAAAAAAACACATGACATTAAATTTACCATTTTAATCATTTTTAAGTGTACTTATAGTACTGTTAAGTATATTTACATTGTAGTGCAACAAATACCTAGAACTTTTCATCTTGCAGTACTGAAATTCTCTACTCCCAAATTATAATTCTACTTCTTCCACCCTACCAGCCTTTGGCAACCACCTTTCTGCGATTTTGACTACTTTAGATAGATCAAATGAATGGAAGCACACAGTATTTGTCCTGTTGTGACTGGCATATTTTGCTTAGCAAAATGTCCTTAAAGTTTATTTATTGTGTAACATGTGACAAGATTTCCATTGTTTGAAAGGCTGCATAATATTCCACTGTATGTATATACCATATTTTCTTTAGTCATTCATCTGTTCGTTGACATTTGGGTTGCTTCCACATTTTGGAAATTATGAATAATACTGAGATGAATATGGGTGTGTACATATCTCTTCTAGATCTTGCTTTGAACTTTTAAAAATATATACCCAGAAGTGGAGTTGCTGGATCATATGGTAGTTTTATTTTAATTTCTTGAGGAATATTTATACCATTTTCCATAATGGCTGCACCACCTTATATATTCCCACCAACAGTGCACAAAAGCTCCAGTTTCTCCACACCCTTGTCAACATTTGTTGTTTTTTGTTGATAGTGTCATCCTAATGGGTATGAGGTGATCTCATTGTGGTGTTGAATTGTATGTCTCTCATGATTAGTGACGTTGAACATCTGTTTCTATGTTTGTTGGCCATTTGCACATCTTCTTTGATGAATTGTCTATTAAGTCCTTTGCCCATTAAAATTGTCCTTTTACTAGTGATTGTTTTCTTTGATGTGCAGAAGTTTAAAGTTTAGACCAGGTTTAAGACAAGTGTATTCTCATTTGTCTCTTTTACCTTTTGTTGCCTGTGCTTTTGGTGTCAGACTTAAGAAATCATTGCCAGATACAATGTCCTGAAGCTTCCTTCTTGTATTTAATGATTTTATATTTTTAAGCCTTACACTTAGGCCTTTAATCCATTTTGCATTAATTTTCGTATATGGTGTAAGGTAAGGATCTGACTTCATTCATTTGCATGTGAATATCCACTTTTCTGAGCATCACTTGTTGAAGAGACTGTCCTCTGCCATTGTGTATAGTCTTGGCACCTTTGTCGAAAGGCATTTGGCTATGTATGCAAGGGTTTATTTCTGAGCTCTCTGTTCTATTCTGTAAGTCTATTTGTCCATCTTTATGCCAGCTTCACAAGGTTTTCATTACTTACATATACTTTTTAGCGTATTTTAAAACCAGAAAGTGTGAGACCTACAACTTTGTTCTTCATTTCAGGATTGTTTTGGCTATTTGAGGTCCCTTCAGATTTGTTGTGAATTGTAGGATGGTTCTATTTCTGAAGAACAAAAAAGCCGTTGGGATTTTGATAAGCATTGCATTGAATCTGTAGATTGCTTTATGTAGTATGGACATTTGGTTAACAGTTTTTAAATGGAGAAAAAAAGTGTCAACACAGGCACAACATGCTAAATTGCTAAGCACCTGTAGTTTGTAAAATTTTACCGTCAATATGGTACATTAGGAAGAGTCCTAGACTTTGAAGCTGCAGACTTGGAGTTAAATAATTACTTCACTCTATGACCTTATGCAAATTACTCTACATCTTTGAGTTACAGTTTTTCATCTTTAATTAAGATAATAATCCTTTGAGTCTCCTAGAATTGTTGAATGGATTGAATGAGTTAACAGCAAGAGAGCCCTTTGAAGTATTAATGATTATAACTATAAAATTATGATTAATACTAGCAATCCCTTACACTTATATGGCAAATTATAGAAAGTCTATGTTTTATGTCAAAGTAGACTATCTCATCTTGTAAAACCATGTAAGGAAAGTTCTTATTTATTTTTTTGTTTATGTCATGTAGAAACACAAACAGCAAATTTATGGACACGCTTTTTGGTGGCGCTAACAATGATAGCTGAGACTGTCATAAAGTTCCCAAACAGGGAATGGCAGGTTTTACTAAGGAAATGGATTTACCTGTACTTAGACTCTCTTAGTAAGCCAACCCAAGTGAATATCAAGGATAAACCTTTATTACAGTGTAGACTTTTTAAGAAGTAGACATTCCATCCTGGCCAGTGTGGCTCAGTTAGTTGGAACATTGTCCTGCAACCAAAGGTTTGTGGGTTTGATTTTGCTCAGGGTCTTACCTAGATTGCGGGTTCAGTCACAGTTGATCTCTGGTTCGAAGTGTATAGGAGGCAATCAATTTATGTTTTTTTCTTACATCAGTGTTTTTCTCTCTCCCTTCCTCTCTCTCTAAAAACAATGAAAGAAATGCCCTAGTGTGCGGATTTTAAAAAAGCACATTTTTTTCTTTTTAGCTTTTTGTTATTGTTTTTTCATCCTACCACCTAGAAATCTAGTGCCTACCAGTTAACATTCTGGTACACATTTCTTTCCTGTTCTTTTTATGTAAATACACACACATTTACATAGGTGAGCTTAAACTGTGCATATAATTTCACATCTTTATAAACATTTTTTCTTTTAAAAATTATTTTTTAATATTTTGAGTTAATTTTTATTGTATTTTTCCATGACCATTTAGTCCCCTTATTCTCTCCTCCTCCAACAGTCACCACACGGTCGTCCATGCCCATGAGTCCTTTTTCCTTTTTGCTTGATCCCTCCACCCCGAACCTACCCCCAGCTGTCTCCCTGCTCTACCAGCAGCTTACTTTTTATACTTAAAAACATATTGTAGTCATTTTCTTATATGTTTATCTCTCCATAAAATTTAACCAAAGACAGTATATCATTTGACCTTATACTAATTGATTTTACCAATTGCTTAATGTTGACTCTTTAATATTATTCCGTTTTTGGCATCATACTAAGATCTTGTTGCCTCCACTGTGGAGCTACTGATCCAGACTCTGCTTTGTTCTGTTAGGAGAACAAGCCTGCCTTTCTGGGTCTAAGAACCACGGTTCCTGTGAGAGTTTTCAGTCAACATGGAAATGCCAAGTAGAATGTGCAGGTCTCTCTGAGGTTCAACAGGGTCTTTATGGACTTTCTGAAATATCTATAATTGTGTTGACCCCCGCCCACCCAAGTTTCTTTTTTGGAGATGGGAGCAGCATGTAGTATTTCCATTTTCTCTTTTTAAACCATCACTGGGCTGTCATTTCAGCAACATCTTAACAAATGAAAATCCTCCTCTGAGTCAATAGTAATTATAGGAATTTATCACAATTGCCAATCAAGGTGTTCTGAAGAGGCTCATCCTTCTTGTTAAATTAGCTTTCGCTGCACGCAAACAGTGAGTTATCTTTAGGAAATCAATTGCAGGGAAATTACAGCTTTCATGGAGTGATATAACCTTGCCAATCGTCTTGTTATACATAATTTCTCTACCAAGAAATTCAGCTGGGCTCATGTGACTTATTTTTGGAGATCATATTTCAATGCAGGAAATGTAGAAAAGTCAACTTCTAGAAGCCCAGGAAGTAGGTAGCAGCAAAGACCTTGGGAACATCCCAAAATACTTTCAGCCAATCAAACCACCACTCCAGAAGAGGTCAGTCGGCTGGGGCTTGTCATCTGGAAAGACTTTGATCCAGTGGATTTGGGAGAACAGTCGGTCACTGGTGGTAGATGCTACTAACTACTCCTTACACACCTACTCTGGGAGAAACTAGTTGGAGGATACTTTAGGTAATTACTGAGTTCTTTAAAGAAGCAGTAACATAGGTTTTTCTGAAAAGCTCTGTTGATATGAAGCAATCAGTGATCATTTCCTGCAGCAGGTGAAAAAAAATCATTTTAGTATTCCATCTCTGCTGCAGGTTCCCATATCAAATGTACGGCTCATTGATGCTATAACAAGATGGTAATTAATATACAATTAACCTAGAATTACTAGGAAATTACCATGTGGTTTTTAAATGAACTCAACTTAGCAATTTTTATGTTTATTGGCTGTGCCCAGTGCACGTTTTCCTCCTGGAACGTTTGTGCGTGATCTGTGTCATGCCAGCAATTGTGAGACTCAGGCAAAATCCCAGACTCTGACGTTAGCATGACCCACCTGGGCATGGTGTGCAATAGATATGTCTGGGGAGGTTACTAGTAGAAGGCAAAAGGACTCCTTTTCAGTTAAAAGTCAGTGCTGGGTTAAACATTTCTTTCATAAATTGTCTCATTTAATTCTCACCGCACCATTCTGAGATCAGACTGTTATTGCACCCATTGTACAGAGAGATCTGAAGCACTTGCTCAAGGCCACAGAGCCAGGGAATGGCAGAGGAGGGACTGAAACCTGCCGGTGGACAAGTTTACATCTAATGCCTCTTTTCTTACCAGTTCTGCGTCAGGGTCCCCTGAGGGCTCTGCACTAATAGTCACGTATGAAAGCACAACACCGTCCTTACCAGTGTGTTGGAGCCTTGCCTTTTTTGAGAAGATCAGAGACAATTTCTCTATACAGAAGGTTGGTCTCTTTTTGGTACATGGATAAAGGCAGTTTCTAGGTCTAATTTTTCTATTCCTATTTTTGCAACAAACACTTGTGTGATTTCACTTAGCATTTCTAACCTCCTTTGCTTCATTTTCTTTGTAAAAAATAAAATTGCATCATATCACAGCTATGACCCCTTCCAGAAACTGGATTTTTAATTCTACAGAATTAATCATTTTAGACACGTTCCTGAATTATAAGGTAGTTTCAGGTCTTTGTAACATAGTTCTAAAATTGTGAATTCCGACAGATTTCACAACTGTGGTTAGGAGCCACAACGACGTTATTCTCAAAGGGTCAGTGAGGCTGGGGAAAAGGTGCGAGGCAAGGAAGGTGGGGCTCACAGAGGGGGGCTGATGAAGGAGAATCTAGAAGGGAAGGTCAGGGAGAAAGCGGCTGGACCTGGCATCTGCTCAGGGGTCAAAGACAGTGGAAATTTTCAGGGCAAACTACTGGATATCTTGCAAAACAAAGAACCATTGACTGTGGGTCCTAGAAGGGAAATCTGCTCTGAAAGTTAAATGAAGTCCAGAGTAGTTTGTCAGCAGTGAAAGGACTTTGGTAATAAAGTCAAATCAAATCAAATACAGTGAAATGCTGGACAGGTGAGGTACAGTTTTGGGGCAGATTTCCGAGGCATTCAGACGCAGGACACAGACACGTGTGGGATGGCTTTCTCAGGTAGGACCACCGCTGTTGCATACGGTGCTTTGTGTGAATTAGCAAAAGGCACCTGAGGGGCAGGCACAGCCACTTAACAGTGAGATTGGGAGCTGTGTGTTTGTGAGAAAGATGTTCCTTCCTCCAGGCCGATGATTTGTAATCTGTGTGCTGCGGGAATTTTAAAAGCATGCAATACCTGGCTATTTAGTCAGGGGCCCTGACCTCTTTTCCCTTAGCTTGTCAAATTTAAAACAATGACAACAGCCAACACAATAGCCATTTGGTGTCAATGAATCAAAATTACACCTATTTTTTTCTGTCACATAGGCAAAAAATATACTTTCTGGTGTGCCGCAGAACTTTAGTAATTAGTTTGTGTGTGTCATGAGATGGGGAAGGTTGGAAACCCCTGCTCTAGGCCGATTGTCCCTGTGCCCTGAGTTGCTTGGGTGGGTGTGCACCTACCTGGATGTCAGCCCCACTCTCCTGCTCAGCCAGGGCCCCTTGTTGATAAACAACCCGCACTCAGCACTTCCACCTTGGGAATAGGGACCCTGAGGCTGGAAGAATCAAACCTCTGCACTGAGGGAGCAGGCTCGGTAGCTATAGGGTTAAGTTTTCCCTCTCTGGGAGCAAGGCCTTCTATCTGCAGAGCAAAACTGAGTTGTCTCTCTGATTCTGTTTCTCCTAGTTACAGGCTGAGGCTTCTGATGTATGTCAGGGGTGCTGAAACTTGTTGGTTGTACAGGTTGATAGACTGGAGAGAGAGTGCGAGGGCATAAAATCAACCTGTTGTTCCTAGTTTCTCTCCTTGATCTAGTTATGAGCTTAGCCACTGAAATAGTTTATGGCCTGCTCTTGCCTGGAGAGGCTGTAGAGGGATCCCTGCTCTGAAAAATAATGCCCTTGTACTAATTCAGCAGGCCTCTGAGCAAATCAAAATGAAGGTTGCAAGCATCCCGAATTGGTACCTTTTCTTTGGGAATAGGAATGGCGGGGGCCTTGAAGGCTGCAGTCTTTGAATCAGAGCTCAAGGGCAAACACAATTTGATGCCTCTTCCCCTGCCCTTAGTGTCCCCTGGAGCCCTGAGAAACTAATGTCTAGAAGGCGGCAGCTCTTTACCCTAAAGGAGCCTCGGAGCAGCCTCCAGTTGTTCTCTGCAAACTTCTGTCATTGCTAGAAGCAAATGCTACCCTCTAGGTCCCCAGAGCTTAAAGGGATGGGGCCTCCAAGTATCTTGGAAGCTGGTGGAGGCAGGGATTATGGGTAAGTAGTAAAGAAACCAGCTGATAAATGTTTAAAGAGGGACAGATGGTTACCAGACAGTGTGGTAGTCACATCGTAAGATACATAAATGTCGAATCACTATGTCGCACACCTGAAACTAACATAATATTATATGCCAAGTGTAAAAATGGGTCTAAAATTCTTTTTATCTTGTTTTCATTTGTTCCTGAAAAAAAATGAAACAACATAAAAATGAAATAAAAAGTGAAAATGGGACCCACAGCCCACCCACCCATCTCTGCACACCAACTCTTTCCACTTAGTTCTTTTTCTTGTATCTATATGTTTACCCTCATAAACCAGACTTGCAATCTATAATATATTAGATGAGGGAAGCAGAATACTTAATGTGCCCTCATATTTCTTCTCCCTATCTTCCTTTTCTCAATTTTGATGGCCGGGTGATGTTCATATATTAAAATGAGAACGTACTTTCAAAACTCCGCTCTTTAACCTTCACTTCTCCTCTGCCCGCGCATCTTTCTCAACTTGATCCTGCAGGGGACCGAAGGACTGCCTGTCACATTCGACTTTAGAAGATATCCAAGGGTGGCCGCTACTGGTGTCGTGTAAACAGAAGGGTCTTGCCCGCCATAATTACACTGTATATTATTTGTTGCCAGTGAATTTATATTAGAGAAGCTTCCCGGAGGGTACAGAGCCATTCCAGACACATTATCTCAGCAGATCCTCACCACTTGTGTGTTAGATCTTTTCTCGCTTCTATAGATGAAGAAAAAATAACAGTATAGAATTAAGTGGCCACGTCAGGACTTCAAGTCCGACTTCCTATTTACTGTCCAGTGGACTCTTATTCCCCACTCAGGGCCCGGTTCTCACATCATGACATCTCAGTAACTTCTGTTATCCGTGCCCTCCTCTCTCCCGTTCTTGCAGAGTGAAAATTCTCCTCTGTTGCTTTTCTTTATTGTGGTAAAATACACATAACGTAAAGTGAACCATCTTCACCATTTTGGGCACTAAGTACATTCACCCTGCTGTGTAACCGTCACCACCACCCTCTCCAGAACTTTTCCATCACCCCAAACGGAAACTCTACATCCCCCTTTCTCCAGTCCCTCAGCCCCTGGTAACCTCCCGTATCCTGCCTGTCTCTATGGATTTGCCCATCCCAGTTGCCTCATGGAAGTGGAATCCTACCACACAGGGTTGGGCAAAAGTAGGCTTACAGTTGTTTGTATGGAAAATAATGCAACAATTCATAAATAATAATAATATAAGAATAAACTCTGTGTTTTTGCCTACTCACAACTGCAAACCTGTATTTGTCTTCTTTGTGTCTGGCTCATTTCACTTAGCAGAATGTCTTCAAGGTTCGTCCCTGTATCAGAATTTCCTTTCCTTTTAAGGCTAAATAGTAGTCTAGTGTGTGTTTGTTTTACCCATTCATCTGTTGGTGGAGATTGGGGTCATTTCTACCTTTTGGCTGTTATGAATGATGCTGCTATGGTGTACAAATATTTGAGTCCCTACTTTCAACGTTTTGAATGTGAAATTGCTGGATCCTGGAAGTAGAATTGCTAGATCATGTGATAAATCTCTGACTAAGTTTTTGAGGAACCACTAAACTGTGCTCCATTGTCATTTTGTGTCATTTTATATGTGTATATTCACCAACAATGCACAAGAGTTTCTATTTTTCCTCACCCAACGGGTGTTTTCCACAACAGCCACCCTAATGGGTGTGAGGTGGTACCCTAGTTGCCTTTCGGACATCTAGTAAACATGCCTCTATTGCCCACTCCACCACCTCCTCTCGTACCATCTTGTATAGTGTAAGTACCTGAAGCCTGTGACAGACTGTGAGGTGTCTGAAAATAGGGACCACATATATCCCCAGTCCCTGGTAGAGCATAGGTGCTCAAGAAATACTTGCTGAGTTGAGTTCTGACTGCTCATTACCTTCTCATTTTGATTTACTCGCTACCATTAATTTTTCAAAAGTGCCCTTTTGCTGTTTTGGCATGTGAGGGAGAGACGAAGATAAAAGGCATTTTTGTCCCCTGAGGAGTCAGTCTGGATAATGAACCTCGCTGGACATAATTTGGCCTTTCCCTTTCACTACAACTACCAAGAGCCTCACAACTTAGCAGCACCTTCCCTGCTTTTTTAAGAATGAAATGCTTGAGAGCACCTTCTCCCATCCAAGTACTAACCAGTCCCGACCCTGCTTAGCTTCCGAGATCAGACGAGATCAGGGTGGTATGGCCGTAGGCGAGAGTACCTTCTGTATGATAGACAATGGGTTGGTTCTAAGGATCTGGAACTGAACAAGACACAGTGTCTGCATTTGAAAAGTTCTTCACTTATTGGGGGAAATATAGAGCAACAAAACAGTGTGGAAGGAGCATTGTACACTATACTATGATAAGACCAAGGAAGATGGAACTGATCGAGGAGGGGAGCCGGGGGAGTCCAGCAGAGGAGTTAATGTGTGACTCGTCTCTTGATGAATGAGTAGGAAGAGGAGGAAAGGAGTGTGGTCCTAGAAGGAAGTCCTAGCCTGTGCAAAGTCACGGAGGGAGGTGAGAACAAGCACCTTGGAGTACAGGGATATTGGGAAAGAATGTGAGCCAGAACTCATTTAATAATTCTTTTTTTTTAAAAATATTTTATTTATTTATCTTCAGAGGGGAAGGAGGAGAGGGAAAGATGTTTTTGTGCTCAATCCACTGAGCTACACCAGCCAGGGCTCATTTAATAATTCTAAGCAGGGAAGTGAAGGACTGGTTGGATGGGGCTGATGTAGTGGGTAAGGAGACACATTGGCAAGGTCTTGTCATGTATATCGTCTGGGAGAGAGAAGAGGGAGTCACACCATTGACAGTGGGGATTAGGGGACATAGGGAACGGCTCTACTGGTACTTCTAGCGTTGGAATGGCAAGGTGTCGGTAGTGGCCAATTGTATGTAGAGGAGGAGAAAGAAGAAAGTGATGGAGATGACTCCAATATTTCCATAGGGAGTAATTCCTCTCTTTTCTTCAATTTTTTGAGAGTATTGTATACTGAGCACTGTGTGATGAGTATTTTACCAGATGTCTGGATGTGGCTCAAAATGCCAAAGTACATGTAGCATTGATCTGTCAATTTTTAGTCCTTTAGAGGATAATGTTTGTGTGTTTTTGACCCATCTTCACCGTCACATCATCATATGTCAGTATCAATTCTTATGAGCCTATTTACTATGTGCCCAGAGCTTTTCACATATTCATTCTGCCCGAGTTCGCACATGGTAGTTATTTTTATTGCCATGTAGTGGATAGGCATGTTTGTTACGTCACAGACAAGGGTGTCACAGATGTCATATTATTGTCCCTTACTTACATCAATCTGAATTCATGTACCTCTATCTCAACCTGCCATTATTGGGATTATTTTACCATCCCCTCCCTTCGGACAAAACAAAGGTCTGAAGGGTCTTGCCTCAAACAGAAGCTTGGCAGAAAGCCCTTTGGTTTCCGGTCCATGTTGATCCCAACCCATTTGCTCATTGCTCAAGCCCACATGGGTTTTTAAAGGCATCATAAGTATGAAGGTGCTTAGGGTCCTGCCTTCCCATGAAAGCATCCAACCAGTCATTCCTTCTTATGTACCACATTCTCTTAGGAATCCTGTCAGCTTGATACAGGGTGCAGCCAGGGGGGCCCCCAAAAAAGATTTAGAAAAGTGTCCAGAATTCAAAGTGTATAGAAATATTGGAGAGACATATAAGATGTCCTCACCCCCCCCCCCCCCCCTCAGGGGAAAGGAATGAATAGAGCCAGGCCATTGAGAGCTATTTTGCATAGCAACAGTTTTGGAGCTAACCTCTGGAGGAATAGTTATTTAACATATCTATAACCTTTAACTGGTTTCATAGATATGTTAAATAGCAGTGGCCAAGTTGGGAGCCAGAGAGAAGTTAGTAGCTGGGACTCAAGATGGGAACTAGGAGCTGCGCTCCTGAGTGAGGAGGGCTTGGACTCAGGATGTAACTAAGGGCTGCGCCCCTGAGTGGAAGGGCCGCTGTGTGGGAGCTTGGAAAAAGCTGGCTCCAGGACATGAAGGGTCCCTGCTTGGGCAGATGAGAGAGAGCCATGCGGTTTCAGCAGAGTGAGGACCCCCTGTTGGTGGGGTGGAAGAGGGAGCCACGTGGTTATGGCGGAGTGCGGACCCCCCTCTTTCCCAGGTGAAAGGGAAAAACCACGCAGCTTGGCCAGAATGGAGATCCCTGCAGTCAGGTGAAGAAGAAAGCCACATGCTTTTGGTGGAGTGCGGACTCCTGCAGCTTTGATAGAAGAGGCCCACGCGGCTTTGGGGTGCCCCCTCTGGCCGCGGGGCGGCCCTGAAAAGCAACAGAGACTTTGATTGGAACTGGGTACAAAGGACTCTTGCCAGTGGACCATGAGAGGGTACCACAGTACTTTGGATTAACTCGAGATCCTGCACAGTGACACAGCTGACGGTGCCAGCGGCCTGCAACACAGACGTGTGCTCTTTTCTGATTTACGGTACCCGGAGTTGGGACGGTGGGAGAAGGGAGCGCTGTGTGGGTGTAGGTGTATACCCTAAAGGACTTTGATATTTTAGTGGTGGCATTAGGCCTGAATAGCATTAAATAAACATTTTGTTTCCTTTTCACAAATCTCTGGCATTAAGAGATGTGTTTCCAATTGGCGGCGGACAGAAGGGCCCAGTAGGTTTTAGTATTTTGGTTGTCGGGAGGGGCCCCTGTTGTATAGCAGTTTTGGGCATCCCTAGGTGGGCCAAATATTGTATTGCCCCTCCCTCGGACCTCCTCTTGTTCGGTAACAAGCTTAGGTTTTTGCAAAGAAAAGCCAAGAACAAAAGCTGTCTTTAGTCATCATAAATCCCCCTGGAATGATGGAGGCTGGGTTACCTTCTGGGAACGAGAAGGTTATAATGCAATATTAATAGAAGAAAACA
Organism: Artibeus jamaicensis; assembly: GCF_021234435.1. NCBI lineage: Eukaryota > Metazoa > Chordata > Mammalia > Chiroptera > Phyllostomidae > Artibeus > Artibeus jamaicensis. Next base: position 11,708,130 of record NW_026522056.1, on the reverse strand, counting down.
TAAAGGTAGAAATTCTGTAACACATCCTGCCACACTTCTAGAGTTGAGGATTAGTCAGGTAATTTGCCGAAGTGCTTCTCCGAAGCTATAGTAATAATGGGCTCTCCAGAGTTGTCCACGTTTCAATCCCTGGAGGTTGTAAAGGTGTTATTTCATGTGGCACCAGAGAATTTGCACACATGCTTATAGGGAGAATGATAATGGGTTATGTGGGTGGGCCCCACTGAATCACAGGGATCCTTACAAGTGGGTGAGGGGAGCAAGAGTGGGTCAGGAGTGAGCCCTCGACTCTGTATTGCTGGTTTTGAAGCTGGAGAAAGGCAACCATGATTTAAGAAGTGTAGCTGCCTCCGGAAGCTGTGAACAGCCCTTAGCTACAGCCAACAGGGATCTTGGTCCTACAACCACAAGGAACTAAACTCTGGAAGGAGAAAGAAAGGGATCCACCCCTGACACTTCTGGAAAGGAACTAATCTTGATAACACCTTGACTTTAACTGAGGGAGTCTGTAGGTCTGACCTACAGAACTGTATGATAATAAACATGTGTTTAAACTGATGATCTGTGGTAATTTGTTATGGCAGCAAGAGAAAGCTAATACAGTCCAAGGCTAGCAAAAGCCAAAACTGTACCTCGGGTCATATGATTTTCAAATGTTCCCAGCACTACTCTCCACAAAGTTAAATTGGAAACCAGAAAACGTGTGTTTGTTTTCTTTTGGAAGTAACAATAGGTCTTATTCAATGAGAGTCAAACAATACATAAAAATACACAAAAGAAAGTAAAAGCTCCCCAAAACTTCATAATCTAAAAATCAGCACGATTATCATTTTCACAAACATTCTTCCATACAATTTGCTTTGCATGCATATAGGATCAATTTTTATATTTTATATATGTTTCTAATATTGCTTTTTCAAATGGATAATTTTTCATAGACATCTTTGTGTCAGTAAATATAGATCATTATCATTGTTTCAGGTGGTTGAGTAATGTTCTATTGCATGGATGTTTCATAATTTACTTAAGCAATTCCTATAAATAGACACTTAAATTCTTTACAATATTTAGCTCTTAAAAACAATACTGCGGCTAATATCTCTTATCTTATTCATTTAAATGAATATCCCGTAAAGGTAATTCCCGGGAGTGGAGAGTTCCAAAGAGTATACATAAATTACATTTTTGTCTATTTTGAAAAACTGCCCTCCAGGATTGTTTTATAACTTCGATTCTCAACAATACTGCAGAAGCAACTCAGTGTTTTATACACTCATGAACTCTAGGCTTAGTAAATTTTCTTAATCTTTGTCTACCTGATAAACCCCAAATAAATAAATGATTATTCTTTTGGTTTTGACTGTTTGGTAGTATCACACTTGTTTGAATGTTTACTGGTTACTTGTATTTTTTCCTTTGTGGGCTGCCTGTGAAAAATGGATACAGCGTGGTGTAAAGGTGTAGTGACTTTCAATGGTTCTGAATTGCTAGTTCTTTTTGCTGCAAAAGCTTTATTGCTTCCATTTGCTCCAAGGCATGGGAGAGGCCTCCAGGGTGGTTAAAAGGATGCTTAATGGTTGTAGGAAAAGGCCCAGGCAGAAGCTAAACACCTTGCGGGGGTGGGGTGGGGTGCTCACAGGCCTCAGGGCTCCAACGGCTCCTAATTACCCTTGACGTAGGCCTTTCAAAAAGATGCTTGCCCAGCCCAGCCCAGCCTAGGGGCTGGCCAGCCTGTAGAGGCTGATCAGGCGTCCTCAACCTCTGGCTGGGTTTCAGCTCTTTATCTAGAAGCGTTTCTCCAGGAGGTCACAGAGCTGAGGGTCTGTACAGGCGGAACCCAGGGCATGCAGATCCACAAGGGCCTGGTTTGGGTTCTCCATGACCATGGTGGCTTCCAGGCATCCTGAGTTTTACCCCACTCATAGTGGGAAGGCCTCAGTGTGTCCTGGAAGAGGATGTGGTCACCCTGCTGGTTTTGCACCTTCAAGAAACACTCAACACCTTCACGCTTCTCCTCTGCCAACTTGCAGAAGGAGTGATTCACACCCTTCAGAGCCACAAGATTGAGGCTGAAGTAGAAGACCAGAGACAGGCAGGTGCAGGAGGCCACAGGTGCATGTTCACCAGGTGGTTGACTACGTCTTCCATCTTGGTGGAATAATTCTGACAAATTTTGCAGCTCGTGGTTGCTCAGCAATCGGGAGTTAAGGCCAAAAACTGATGTTGGCTGGTCTTGGGGGCAGAGAATGACTGAGGTGGTTCCAAGGGTGGTCACTGAAAGAGAGGTTGCAGGGTGGTCTGAGGTTGGAAGAAGGGATGCCCCTGGGTCCGTTCCATCCAAACACTGTCGAAGCAAAGACAAATTGCAGGGGCCACTGAAGATACCACCCCAAATCACTGTTTCATTGTCTGCTAATTGTGTGATCTTGAAAAAGTGACTTAAATCATCTAAGCCTCTGTTTTGCCACCTGTCAAACTGGTGTAACATTACTTATTTCCTAAAGTTTCAGGTGAGTTAAAGGTGATAATTTGAAGAAAGCTCTTCAATCATGCCTTTGGATTTGCAAGAGCTTATAAGCTCCTTAATTATTGAGGCTCTTTATCCTTTGACATGCATGTTATGAAATGTTTTGTGGGAGTATATTTTAAATGGGTAGAAATAGAGAGGAAAAACACACCTGTACAGTCACACACCTGCTGGTGGGGCTATGGCATCATCACTTAAGCTGTACCCCAAATGAAACCTATTAGTCCTGCTCAACCCTGTTCCACTTTCATTAACATGTCATCAGCAGCTCTAAAGTCTTAGGGAAGGCGAAGCCCTGCACTTGAAGGCCCTCCTTTTGACTGCGGGACATGTGGGGGCTTTCTGGTTGACACTCACGTGTCTAACTGGTGAGCATCTTCTCTGGGGACTCCTGGTTATGCTGACCTCACCTCTCCTTCCTTAGAAGCTCCACCTGACCCAGCTTAGGAGAGGGGTCACTGCCCCTCCCTGGCCGGGACTTTTCCTGAATCATCAGCTTTGTGCCTCTTCACTGATTGACTCGGCCCAGCCCGACAGCTGCTGACAGACGAGTGATTCGTTGATTCATGTTAACAACTATTAATAGGGCTCATTATTTCCCAGGAAACCGACAGGATGACGCTCCTCCTTGTCTCCTGTTTTCAGGGCACAATTGATTCTTCTTCACCACATTAACTGGCAGCCGTTTAAATCATATTGATGCCTACAGTTCAAAGTGATGCCTCTGATGTCTTGTGCAGTAACAAATTAAATATGGACGGTAGAACCCCGCACATGCCACTTATCTGTTTTCAGGCGCGGAGTGGCGCGCATTGCGCGGAGGGAGGCGCCCACAGGGGCGCACAACATGGAGTTTCCGTAGATAGGTGTTTGTGTGTGACTTCTGTCTGGGTGTGCATTTTCCCTTCTTTGTATTTATCACTAATTTTCATTATATACCCCCATTGCCTCACTGGAATTAGTCAAGAGAATGTTTACAAGATCTAGTAGTTTCTGTTTTCTGCTAGAAGGATGGTGACCTTTGTTCCAAGTACATGTGCTTTGGATGGGTGGAATGGACAGTCAGGTCAGTGGGAAGAGCAAATTAAAGTAGCCTTGTGGGGGGGAACCCTAAGATTAAAGATTAGTTACCTGCATAAAGATATTAAAAACGATTAGGCTAAAATGAAGAAAGTCACCCAGTGGATAACCGTGCAAGAGGGGGACACTGTACTGTTTTGTTTTTTTTTTTTTAAACAAAAGCAAACAAAACCACAGTCCTTTTCTCTACCGTGGCCAGCATGCTTACCAGAGGGGACATTGGTGATCCATCCTGACTTCTGACACGGTATTTCTTCAGGTTCCCTGGTGGGGTCCGAGCTGGGTGGCCTGGCTGGTCCAGTTCCCTGGCCATGTGCATTTTTCTGTGGGTCTGGGGGACGACGTTCTCCTTATGCCTGGCGCACTTCAGAGTGTTTGTGGCTTGTCTGGAGTTACCGATTTACCAAGTGCCATGCAAAGCCACACAGGGAGGATAAACTTTCCTAAGCACCGACAGATAACGGCTTCACCAAGTGAACTGGACTCAAATAAAACTGCAAGGCAAGCCGCTTCTGTGGCGATTGCTTTGCTCGCACGTCCTGAGCCCACAGCTGAGCGTCTGTGAGTGGCACACCTGATTGATCGATTCAACATTACAGCCTGTGAAAAATGTGAAGGAGCTGTAATTGTTGCTGGAGGTATCTGTCAGCTTCATGCTGAGTGAGTGACTGGTACCCGAGAGACTCCTGGGTGGGGCCCCTGCTGGCTCAGGGCAAGAGGGCTCCCTTCTCGCTTCACTGGCACTGCTGTTGCTTAGCAGACCCCTCAGCAACCAGAAAGTGTGAGAACTCTGGAGGTGAATGTGCAGGCAGCACACACGTGCACACTCACAGACCATATCTGCTGGGGTCTCACCATGTGAGAGCGAGGGGAATGAGGCCATTGTGAACTATCTATTTGTGTATCTGAGTAGAGTCACAGAACAAGTCGTTGCCTGTGGGGACAGGTAGGCAGGGAAGGAGGAGGGTATTCCACAAAATAGGAATACCGGATGGGCAAGTGAGAAGTGTGTTTACTTTATTTCTTTCTTTTGAAATGGGTGGGACCAGAGCAGTTGAGGAAGCCACTTTGAATTGTGTCTGTGGCCCTAATACTTTCTGCAGACGTGGCTATAAGAATACGAGTCTGAGGCCACTAGCCCTTATATTCCTTCAACTTGATGCCTGATATTTCATTATTTTGTCCCCTGGTTTGAGGGGTTGGATACTTTATAATTAAAATATTCTTAGGGGAGGGAGTTGTTTCAGGTTTTTTTTTTTTTTGTTTTTACTCACTCACACCTAATTGTGAGCTGGTTAATTAGATCTGCGAACATGTTTTGAGGGGGTGAGGGTGGGAACAAAATTTTTTAGAAGATAACTCACATCGCTCTGTAGGGGGACTGATGAGATAATTCGTAGTCTAATGGAATATGACTCCTGGGGACTCTGCCACCTCTTGGTGCGGAGGTAGAGGTGGTTGCAGTGGGCATGGGCTGGGGGCACACTCCTGTAGAGGGGAGCCCAGTGCCCTCATGCTTCCTTCAGTCTTTGTTCCTTTCGATTTGTTTGTTTCATTGCATTGGGGAAGGTGAGAGTTTAGGAAATGCTTTGGAAGATTGGTGCTGAGCATGGCCCCAAGGCCAATGGCATTGGCAAATGGTTTGCTGCATCTTACACCAAGGCCAAGCTACAGGGAAATCTGGGAGATAGAATTTTAAAAAAATTAACAAACTTTATTTTTGGGAGCAGTTTTGGGTTCACAGCACAATCGAGGGGAAAGTTCAGGGAGACGCTGGTTTCTGCTTTCAGCGTCCCTGCTATGCCCATTTCTTCTCCGGAACTTTCCTCCAAATTCCTGGTCTCCCTCCAAACCTGCTCCAGGGGCAGCCATCCCCACCTCAGCTGACAGCAGCTTCATCCTTCCTGTAGCTCAGGGCCGCATCTTTCTTAAATTCAATATTGTTGTTTATGCTAGTACAGTTGTCCCAGCTTTCCCCTCTTTGCTCCCTTCTCCCCAGTCCCCCGACTCCCTCTGGAAATCCACACCTGTTGTCCATGTCCATGGGTCATGCCTATATGTTGTTTGGCTACTCCATTCCCTATGCTGTACTTTACACCTCCACGACTATTCTGTAACTACCTGGTTGTGCTTCTTAATTCCCTCACTTCTTTTGACTGTCCCCACAACACCTCTTCCCATCTGACAACCATCAAAATGTTCTCTGTGTCTATGATTCTGTTTCTGTTCTGCTTGTTTGTTTATTGTGTTTTCTAGAATCAATTGTTGATAGATATGTATTTATTGTCATTTTACTGTTCATATTTTTGATCTTCTTAAAGAAGACTCTTTAACATTTCACATATATTGTCTTGGTGGTGATGAACACAGTTAGCTTTATCTTATCTGGGAAACTGTTTATTTGCTCTTTGATTCTAAATGAAAGTTTTGCCGGGCAGAGTAATCTTGATTGTAGGTCCTTGCTTTTCATCACTTTGAATATTTTTTGCTAATCTCTTCTAGCCTGCAAAGTTTCTTTAGAGAAACCAGCTGGCAGTCTTCAGGGAGTTCCCTTGCAGGTAACTAACTGCTTTTCTCTTGCTACTTTTAAGATTTTTCTCTTTGTCTTTAATCTTTGGCATTTTAATTATGATGTGTCTTGGTGTAGGCCTCCTTGGATTTATCTTGTTTAGGATTATCTGCACTTCCTGGACATTTATGTATATTCCCTTCACCAAGTTAGGAAAGTTTAATGTTATTTTTTCAAATAGGTTTCCAATTTCTTGCTCTCTCTATTCTCCTTCTGGCACTCCCATGATGAGAATTTTGGTAAGCTTGAAATTGTCCCAGAGGCTTCTTACACTATTTTCATTTTTGTGGATTTTTTTCTTCTTGTTGTTCTAATTGTTGTTTTTTGCTTTCTTATAATCAGATTTGGTTCTCAGCTTCATCCACTGTTCTGTCGATTCTCTGTAAATTGTTCTTTATTTCAATTAGTGTATCCTGCTTTTCTGACTAGATTTTTTATGCTGTTGAAGTCCTCACTAAGTTTCTTGAGCATCTTTATAACCAGTGTTTTGAACTCTGCCTTTAGTAGATTGCCTGCCTCCGTGTTGTTTAGCTCTTTTCCTGGAGTTTTGTTCTGTTCTTTTCATTTGAGCCATGTTTCTTAGTCTTCCCATTTGGGCAGCCTCCCTGTGTTTGTTTCTATGTATTAGGTGGAGCTGCTATGCCTTTAAGGTTTGGTAGACTGGTCTAATATAGCAGGGATCCTGTAGAGTGGCACAGCCTCCTCTATGACCTAAGCTGGGGACTCAAGATATACCCACCATGTGAGTTGTGTACACTCTTCTGTCTTAATTGAGCCTTGTTGGCATGTCCAAGGTCAGCCACTGGTCATGTTCTGTCCAAGGTCACATAGCATAATTGCAATTGGTAAACACAAGGCCCATGGGCTGAATCAGGCCCTCCACTTTGTTTTATCCAGCCTAGCACCTCGTTTCTACCCAGTGGCAGTGCTGAGCTCCTTGCCCTTAGTTAAGGAGAAGTTACATTTATACAGTCCTAAAATTACATTTGGCCCTCTGAAGGCAACCACAAGGCTGATGTAGCCCTCAGTGAAAATGAGTTTGACACCCCTGGAAAGCAATCTGCAGGTGGCTGCTACTTGTGCTGGGCCTAGAGGTGCCCACGTGAGGTCAAGCTGCGAACCAAGGCAGGCTGCTGCCAGTGGTAGGCCTGTGGCAACTTAGCAAAAGGTACAGGGATTGCTGAAGCCAGATACTGCTCATTTGAGAGAATTTAGGGAAATCTGAAGCATGAATCAAGACAAGTCATCAGTATGGAAAAGCCACTGGAAACAGCTTGAGTGGCCCTGAAAGTGGGGGGGGGGGGATCAGGGCCTCAGGAAATTACCAGGGTGGGGAAAACAGTGTGAGCCAGGTTGGTGGAGTCTCACATATGGTGCCTGCCTGCTTCTCTGTGGCTCTGTGGCTCTGTGGCTCTGTGGCAGGGAGGGCCCAGAAAGGGAACAATGGTCTCTACCAGTACTTCTATCTGTGCGAAAGCTGCCCCCCAGCTCTTTACCTGATGCCAGACAATTCAGCTCCTCCCCTTATGTCTCTGATGCCTTTTAATCTTCTGCCTCCATGCTGGAGTATAGTAGGAATGAGTCCATGTAAGTCTGTGCATGGGCCCTTTAAGAGAAACTTCCTGAGACTCCAGCAGTTTCTGCCTTCCACAGCCTCAATCTCTGCTGGTTTTTACAGCCATAACTTATGGGGACTTCTCTTCCTGGCACTGGAACCCTGGGTTGAGGGGCATGGTGTGGGACTGGGGTCTTTTACTCCTCAGACATCCCTCTTGATTTTTATTCACCACATGTGGATGTAAGACCAGCTCATACTGTGTTTCTGCCTCTCCTACCAGTCTCCATATAGTTTCTTCTTTAATTCCATAGCTGTAGGACTTCCATTCAGCTAGATTTCTCATGGTTCTGAATGATGGTTATTCCATAGCTTAGCAGTAATTTTGCTGTGGTTGTGTGACGACGTGAGCCCTGTTTACCCACACTGCCGTCTTGACCAGAAGTAGGGCTGAATCCTTGAGATGGTCCTGGTGGTGCTACTTAAGAACATAGACAGGATGTAGACTCTTCACACCTCCACTACTCTTATCCTTGTTCAATTCTGTCAGCACTTGCCTGACAAGTTCAACTTTATATAAGGGCCACCTAGACATTCACCTATTTCTACCTTTGTCCCATAGACTTGAATCTGTTCTTAGAACAGCAACCAGGGTGATTTGTCTAAGACATAATCCAGATCATGCCATTCCTTTGGCTCACAACCTGGCAATAGCTCCCTATTTCAAGAGTAAAACCAGAGTTGTCGGCCCTAAATGGTTGAAGCCCTTTGCCTTTCTTACTTCCTCTCTTCTATTTTTCTCCTGTTCACTCAGCTCCAGCCATACTGGTCTCATTTTGCCTGGAACAGCCCAGAACGCTCCCACCCTGCTTCTTTGCTCTCTCTATGCCTGATTATTATGATTATTTATTTACTTATGTTTTGTCTGTCCCATTTACTAGAATGTGAGTTCCATCGATTTCCATTTTGGTTGTTGAGGTATTCCAAATCCCTAGAACAATGCCTGGCAGAGCGTGGTACTCAGTGTATTTGTTGCTTGTGCTTTGATTGATTTCCTCTTTTAGTTTGGTGCCCTTGCCTTAAAAACTCTCCTCTGACTGCTTATTCTGACCTTCTAAACTAAATCGACCATCCTAGGCAGTGCCTCAAGCTTCTAGATGTTTTCAGATTTTCTACCAGCCTCCTTGTCAAAACTCACAAAGTTCTGTTCTCTTTGGACTTTGCTTTTAAGTAGATAATGCAACTCATTAATCTATGCTAAGAGGCTATTATTCACTTTTTCCCTTTGAGGTGTTTACAGTACAATATAATTTGGTTCTAAAACCAAATGTGCTACCTACTCCCAGGAGTTGCACTGTTTGGCTTTCAGGTTTCTAGCAAGCCAGTGGGGCAGATGTTTTTTAATGGTAGAGAAAGAAACTTGTATTTCAAATCAGGTAGTAATATAGGTAGCTAGCCCTGTCTAGAATCCTCACCCCAGTCTCTGTCCCAAAATCTGCATATTATTTTCCTATTAGCATTAGCTAAACAAACATTGGCTGTGTGCTCATGCATGTTGTTTTAACCATTGCAGCATTTCTGTCTGGCAGATATTGTCCTTCTCATTTTGTGGATGGTACCAACGAGGCCAAGGGAAGGCAAGTAACTTGCCCCCGTTTGCATAGCCAGTATGATAGAATGAGTCTCTATCTTTCCTAGAGCAATTTAAGGTTCATAGCAAAATTGAGCAACAGGTTCAGAGTGTTCCCGTATACTTCCTGTCCCCTGCTACACACAACCACTGCAGACCACAGTGGCCAAGTGGCACATCGTCATCCCACAAAGTCCATAGATACATGAGGGTTCACTGTTGGTGCTGTGCATTTTAGGGTTTGGAAGAGTATATTAATGACATTTATCCATTGTTATAACATCAGCCCGAACAGTGTTGCCACCTTAAAAATGCTCTGTGCTCCACCTATTCATTCCTCTCTCTCCCCGAACCCCTGAAAACCACGATCTTTTTACTGTCTCCGTAGTTTTTCCCTTTCCAGGATGCCATAGGGTTGGAGTCACACAGTTTACAAGCTTTTCAGATTGGCTTCTTTCACTTAGTGATAGGCATTTAGTACTCTTTTTAATATAGCAGATTCATTTTGGGTCCAAAAATTTACCTCTCTGTTTCCCAGAGTATAAATGCATTTAAACATGTCAGATTTTGTCCTTGTACTGCATTTGTGTAATAGGTATTTATAGGATGCCTAATTATAGCTGATTATACACATGCAATATGATTTCATTTATTCTGACTTCCCTCCTCTCAGCCCTCAATCTACTGTGAAGATGGACTGCCTTTGAAGTCCATAGCAACAGGACTCAGAGTTGGTGATTTCTTCATAACTAACAAGGTATAAATGGTAAGACAAACAAGACAGGGAAGGAGAAGCCAGTAAGAAGAGGAGAACACTGACACAGAAACGTGGTGACCTCCGATTATCCAAAGCTGTTTATTGAACACATTTTTGTGCTAAGACTACCTGCTGTTTTCAGTCTGCACGCTGCCTTCCCTCCTCCTAATTAAAACCAGCGGGCTAGAAGGGAAGAAAACAATTTCAAGGTGAGGGGGTGGGGTAGGGAGCAAGCAGCAGCTTTCTTGTCTCTCTTTTTAGGGAGATTCTGAGCTCTTTCTAGGAGAAAGACATGCCTGGGAAATTAAAACACCAGGGCAGTCAAAGGCATCTTTGAATGGACCACATTCCGCGTCACTGGGGCCTCTGCACCGTGGCTCAGTGTGCCAGAGGAAAGGGAGCCTTTGCTTTGCTGATGTTGTCAATGTGCATGACTCTCTCCTTGTCTTCGTGATTATTGGAGTCTAGATTAGAGCACATAGCGATTTAAAAAATAATGGCATTTGCTATTATTTTCCTTCAGTCTCCTTACTGCACAAGCAGTTCTCAAATTTCGGGGTCCATCAGAATCACTTGGAGGGCTTATTAAGACACAGGTGGCTGGGCATCACCCCAGAGTTTCTGTTTCAGTAGAACCAGGCTGGGGCCCAAGGATATGCATTTCTCAGAAGTTCCCGGGGGAAGCCGATGCTGCTGGTTGGGGGAACACACTTGGAGAGCCACTGCTCTCAACCAGCTGTTTCCAAACTTGTTCATGCATAGAACTTCAAAGTCGTGCACTCCTGGTTTATCCCACAGTATGTGGAACTGCAGTGTACCCGGATGAGAGGTGATGTTTTCAGCTCAGGGTATGCTGGGCTAACTAACATGCTCCCATCATCTGTGGCAGTGATGATTCCATCCATAAGGCCTTGGGGAAAGGAAGTGAAGCTCCTTCTAAACAGTGTTGGGCAAGCAGGGGGTTGGGGGTGAACTTTCTGTCTTCAGGGAAGCCACATTGTGTTGTGAAGAGAGCACGCAGGGCTTTAGCGTTAACCAGGCCTGGGGTGCATTTAATTCTTAGCTCTTCCCTTGTGCTTGCTTAACTTTAAACATGTCATTTACCTTGAGCTTCAACTTTTTACCTGTAAACTATACTTATTTAACATATGCGCATTATGTGACCACCCTTCTAGTGTCTGGGAGTGCAAGCAGGAGAGGACACAGTCTCTCTCACATGTGTCTCAGCATGTGTTCCAATGGGCAAGGGCAGACTAAACAACAGTAAACCAGTAAGTAGGCACTATACGTTTAGCTCATGATACCGACAGTAGAGAAAAGAAAGTGGAAAATGTAGCTTTTTGATAGAACTGCTTTGTGGGTGAATCAGATAAATGGCGCTAAGGCCTGGGAGCAGGAGTGCAATCAGCATGACAGCTTCCTCCTTTGCTCAGAGGCACTGGAGTCTGCGGACACTGTGGATGCTCCACGTGGGAGGAGCGACCCTGTGGGAGGGCAGAGCACCACCTTTCTGGGCCTAGCTTAGTGCTTACCTAGGGAAAGCAAACTCCAGGCACCTGCAGTAGTGGGTGCACATGAACTTGTGTCCTTGCCACCCTGCTCCACGTTCTACAAGGCAACTAACTCTTCCCACTACAAACATGACCTGAGATGGAGCCCCACACTGTCTTCCTTAGAAAACAAAAGTGTTGAAAGATTCTGGAAGGAGGAAATAGTGTGTTAAAACAAATGGGACAAATCAGAATCGACAGAGGGTAGAGAAGGCGTGTTCAATATTGGGCTGTAATTTCTATTTGGAAGACAAAACTATGCCTATTGGTAGGGCTCTGCAAACGCTTCTTGGCTGGTGGGGATCCTCAACAGGAAGGCTCCACTTTCTTCTTCTTAGGGACTGTGAGGTTGTCTTTGTCAGAACAGTTGCAGTGATGGGTTCAGGACACACTACCCCAAAATATGGTGCCTTTGCATATTGACCATTTTAAGCTTCAGAGATTTGAGAAACAAAAGGTACAGGGAGGATTTTCTGACCTTCCCCTGAGGCAGGCTGCAAGATCCTCATGTAAGAGGTGCCCTCTCTATACACAGGGGACTGGAAGGAGCATTCTTATCTCTGAAGTTGGAGGGGTGCCGGCAGGCATCTGAATGAACAGGTCTTGCTAAGTTTCCCCCAGGTTACTGCTCTCAGCTCCCACCCCTTTTGTCTTCAGTTCCTTTGAAGGTTCTTACATCATATGAAGTTTATATTAAAGACATTTATATTCTTTTCTCTTGCTAACCTGTCTTTTGTTTCAGGGGACTCAGCTGAAAACTTAGAAGTGTAGGAGAAAAAAGATATCATTTCTTCCCTAAATGGGGTTAAGAGAGTTGAGAAAGAATGCTAGCTTCCTCTTGGACTCTATATCACTAGTTCTGAGCATGGAAATCTTTTGTTATTCAGACTGGCCACCAAGGCAGGGGCGATTTCTGGTATCCTGGAAGCCTTCTCTGTCCTGTTCGCCCCCTTCGTGTCCCTTCCCCAACACGCTGCAGGCACACACAAGACCTTAAAACTCCCCTTCCTTTCTACTGTCTGGCTCTCTTTTGAAAGAGACTCAATGTTTCACTGTAATTTGTGTGATTTTAAGTTAATGGGTTTTGTCTTTTTTTCCCTGAGCTGTCTGCATCTCATCTCATCTCTAAGGTGTAAATGACACATAATTACCCTCTTCCTGAGAGCAGGTTTTGATGGAGAGAAAGAGGGAAAAGCCTAAGGGCCACTGGTCGAGGCCCTGGAGTGAGATGGATGGGGGAGGGTGAAAAGAGAAAACAATTTTGTACCTGGCACCCGTAGTGTAGGAAAAGGCAGGGATTTTTGCTTCAGGCAGGCCCAAGGTCAAATTCTAGCAACTCCACTTAGACTTGGAGTAAATTAATTAACCTATCTTTGTCATGCATGAAATGAAAATAATAATAATAATAATAATAAAATAATTATACCTGTTTTCCGAGGCTGGGACAGGAGAATGGCTAGTTCTGATGTGCAGTGTCTAGAATGACTAGTTCTGGTCAGAATGCTTCCTCAGCGCTTACTACTTAGCATATCGTTTAGCACCTTCTTCTCACCAGTTCCCTCTGGCTGACCATTTTTCTCCCTGCTCAGGTGAGAAGTGGCTTCTGCTGTCTGGCTGCCCATTTCAGGGCAGAAAGACCGAAGAATCTGCTCCTTTACACTGAGGTTCAGGGCACAATAAGTCAAGTGCCACCTTTGTCATAGCGGCGGCATTTTAAAGGCAGCGTTCTGAGGGAAGGGTGAAGCTCCATACCCACACACATTGGCAAAACTAATTTGGGGTGGTGGTGGGCTGCCACTTTTGCAGTTGCAGCCCATCAGGGGAGGGGCTTCTCTATTGCAGAAGGCAAGTAGGCGAGACAGTTTCTGGACCTGAATGGGGTTCTGTTAGTTTCTGCCCATAATCTGGGGGTGGTGGTGGTTATGTGTGTGTATGTATGCCTATATATATTATATGTTATTTTAAAAAAGATTTTATGTATTTGATTTTAGAGAGAGGGGAAGGGAGTGAGAAAGAGAGGAAGAGAAACATCCATGCATGAGAAATATATTGATCGGTTGTCTCTCGCACACACCCAGCCAGGGATCTGGTCTGCAACCCAGGCATGTGCCCTGACTGGGAATCAAACCAGCAACCTTTTGATTTACAGGCTGGCACTCAATCCACTTAGCGATGTCGGCCAGTGCTTATATATTATATGTTATTTGTATATATATTTATAATACCACTATATATAATAGAAATATGTTTTCATATATATATATATATATGAAATATAGATATATATTTCACACATATGGTCCAGGAGGTATCCAGCATGCAATAAGAAAAATACAGACATTTATTGAAGAAGATTTAAGATACAAGAAACACTGTACATAGGACGATGATTCCTCAGTCTCCTTCAAAATACCTATTTGGGACTTCACACAGTTCTCCCAATTGCCATCAGCTGCCTTATTATATATTTTTTAATCTCAAAATCTGAAATCTCTTCCTTTTCAAAGGTGATTTTAGTTTTGGGAAAAGCCAGCGGTTGCAGGGTGCCAAATCCGGGCTGTAGGGGGGCTGAGTCACCTGGGTGATTTGATGTTTTGCCGGAAATCTCTGCATGAGTTGTGATGCGTGAGTGGGCATGTTGTGATGAAGCTGCCAATCGTCAGTTGCCCATAGCTGTAGCCTTCTGAATCATCTCAATAGTTTCCATGGAGGAATGTTCAATTTCAATGCAAAATTTGATGCAGATTCATTGTTCTACTTGCTATGTCATTTTGAATGTGATGGCCATACAGTACACATGCTCACTCAACAGCATCTGCCCCCACTGACTAGTAGAGTGAAGTCACTATTGTTCACACATGTGCATTCCAGTCCACTTTACTTGGCTGCCAGGTTACATCAATGTTATGCAAACTGTTCTTGTTATATTAAGAATGCCTCAACTTTTTCCAGACTGACATCATATATATAAAAAAATATATAAAATTTACTGTGTTGTTGTTTATTTTGAAGATGAGCTGTGAGAAATGCTTCACTGGTGGTAGAAATAAGGAGCTATGGATCTCAGGTGAGGTGGTTGGCAGTGGAAGGAAGAACAGGCTCTCCAAAGAAAACACCTTGGATATATATGCTTGAAGGATGAATTGGAGTCCAGCAGGCAGGACGGGCATTTTGGACGGAGGGATGAGTCATGCACAGACACTTCCAAGACAGCACGCAACCTGCGTGATGGAGGGTAGTGCTGGAGCATGCATAGAGCCGCTGGCCTTCCGTTCCCATCGCCACCCCATACATTCCAGGGCCTTCTAAACCGCTGAGCCAATTCACTTGTCTTGAAGGACAAACTCAATGCCCTTCCTTTTCTCTAATGCTTCGTTCTCTAGGTGTCGGGTCCCAGACAGCCAAGGGATGGTGAAGCTGTCTGTCCACCCATGCCTTTCTGAGAGGCAAATGTAACCTTTTTGGTCCCGGGGTGGCTAACCTCTGTGATTGTTTTGCGCATTTGCTATAAATGACTATCTCTACCACTAGGTTAATTATGTGATTACAGCACCCAGTGACAAGGAGAAAATTAAAAATCCATGCTGCACTTTCTATAACACTTTATTGCTCTATGCAAAAGAGGGCAAATGCAATTTAGCTGAGCTGTGGTAAACAAGAGCTGCTTCCTTTTCCTGATTTCAGCCCCTCGTCCTCCCCTGGAGAGAAGCTGTGTTAGCAGTTGACTAAAGCAGGGAAGAGAGCAGGTGTGGAAGAAAACATAAATTACCATTATCCAGGACAATTCTGGACAGTGCCACCCACAGAGTAGGTGCTTAGCCAGACATTTTCCCCCTAATTTCAATAAAGGCCAGTACGTTTTGGGCTTTGGGTGAGTGCATTAGTGTAGAACACAGATTCAACCTGAACTCATTTGATTGTTTAGATTTTTTTATGTTCACCTGTTGTGGTTTTGACTCTTTGGAAAAGTCCAAGAAACACACTATTAACATGGAAAGATGATGATTTTTGGCTCCAGGAGATTTGAGTTTGCCTCCTAACTCTGCTACCTGGTGTCTGGTATTGGGCCAATGCTTACTCTAAGCTTTAGTTTCCCACCTACAAAATGCAGATTTTAAGACTGCATACTTTTTTCCCCCCTCACATTTTAGCATCTCTGAAATCAGGATGCTCTTATAATGGATGGTATCTGAGCATGGGTCAGGGTTTCATTGAGCTCGCTTTTGCTTTTTCAGTGTTTCCTAAAATAATATTGCATTTCAAAATGGGCATTTTAGGCTTAATAAAATAAGGTACCATGCAGGCTTGTTTTAGGGACCTGAAGAGGAGATATATGTAATCTAAGCAGCTCTCTACAATACTGTTAGACTCTGAGGACGGGAATTCTAGTGCTGACCCCCTCATGTCACTGAGACAATTTACTAAAATTGTAATAATGCATCTGGAAAGCAGAACAATCCCCCCAAATCTCCTTCAGAATTGTCATAAGGCTGTCTCGGGCTGAGGGACTAAATAAGGATTAGATGAAACATAATCTGCATTGTTTCTACCTTCTTCAACAAATAGTTGTGAATGCAAAGATTCACAGAGGATGCAAAGATGAAGAAAAGCTGGTCCCACACTGGGGCTTCTGGTTTATGGGTGAAAGTGGCATACTTGTGTCACTGGACCAGTTCCGTGTAGGGAGCTGGCCCTGCCCTGGTGTGATCTGGGACTTCCAGGCTCTGGACTCCCACTGAAAAGAACTTAAGAACAAGTTCGAGTGAGAGCGAAAACAAGTTTTATTTAGGTAGAGAAGAGACTAGGTGAGTTCCCGGACACAGGGTCAGGGGCTGAACCACCCACATCCTGCTAGCCAGTCTCACAGGGCGCCGCTGTGAAAGAAGGGAAAGTACACGCCTGAGGGGACGCGGGCGAACTTGCAAATGAGTTGCCCACTGTTGTCAGTCGTTTTGGGGATTTTAGTGTTTCCAAGGGTGGGTTGTTTGTTAACTCTATGGTGTCAAATTCTGTCTCTGCCTTCTGGTTGTGAGGGGACCTTGCTCCTGATGTGGTCTGTTCTGGAAGGGTCACAGGTTTTGTCCCCTTGGCTCCCCTTCTGCTTGTGGTGTCAGTTCTTATGGACAATGATGGAATGCTGAGCTGGTTGGGTTTTCCTCCATCTTGGAAGGATCTGGTTTTAGTTGTTGTTGTTGACTTCTGTGACCACCACAGAAGTTTCCTGCCATTAACTCTGATCTCATCCGCGAGGAGGTGGAGGCTGTGGAGGGAGGGCCTGGCAGCTCACCAGCCTGTGATGTCTGCTCTTTCTTCCTTATTCTGCTTGTTGGGGGCTTTCCCTAATTTCTATTTATCCTGCCTCACATAGACACGATAATATTGGTTGAAATAATATTAGTATATACTATTAATACAATAATAATTATTAGCCATATTAGTACAAGGTAGAATGGGATATATGTAGTCATTGAAATATAACAATGCATTGCGGGTAGAAGAGAGAATTTCAACACACAAGTTCAGGAACTGTAATGTTGGTTTTGCATCTTGAATTATGTCCAGGGTTTTAAAAAAGGCAGTTATGAAGGGAATGGACAATGACACATGTTAGAAAAGAGTATGTTGTGCCCAAGAGGTGACATTTTATGTAGTTTGGCTCTAGAGTGTTTGGGAGTCTAAAGGGCAAGGGAGGGGATAGGATGGACACTAAATAAAGGGCACCACTCTGCCCACTGGCTCGAGCCAAGCACTTTAAAGCCATCTGTGATGTGTTTCATTCATCTTGCTCTGCCCCCAACATATGCTGCAAGGCTACATGTCGTCAATCTGTATCACATGTGTCATGACTCAGTTCATCTCCCTCCACTTTTCTTGCTTCCACTCTGGTCCAAGTCATTGTCATCTTAAACTTGAACTCTGCACATGCTTTCACCTGGGCCCCAGCGTCATCTCTTGCCCCAGTCCAATCCCTTGTGTTCAGAGTAGTCAAACTGGCCTCTTTAAGCAGAATATTATATTGGTTTGCTTCCTTGCTTAAAATCTACTGATGGCTTCTGTTCAGACACGGAGTAAAAGTCCAAATTTCCCACCTTGTCTACAGGACCTGTGTGGTCCAGGGCCTGCCCCTTCCCTGCCTTCATCTCACATCCTATTTCCCACGTACCTGATGGTCTTCCCTTCCTGGTAGTTTTCCTGATTCTGCTGTTCCTTTGTCTTGGCTGGTACCTTTGTTTGACACATTCACCCCTAGAGGGTCATGTGACTCGCCTTTTTTATCAGGTCTCAACCTGTTACTCACTCAGACACCCTCCCTAATCACCCATTCTAAGAAGCTCCTTGGCCTTGTACTATCACTCTATTTCCTTTTTCTTCATAGCACTTATCAACATTTGAATTTTTTGCTTGCTAAAGTTATTTCCCTTTTCTAGTCTGTTATGAAATCAGTGATCTTGACTGTATTGTTGGCCCCAGTGCTCACCCTGGCCGGAACCCTGCCTGACACTTGGTAGATATTGAATAAATAAGCAAGGTTGGGACAGCACATTGAGGCTAGCTTTTGGAGTGTGTAAGTGTGATGTTAAGGAGCATGGACTTCACTTGATAACCGAGGGGAGAGACATTGTCAGCCCACAATTAGAATTAAACTTTAGGATATGAACTACTGGCAGGATGAAAGATGAATTAGAAAAAAGATAGGAAGTAAAGAGGCAGAAAGACAGGAGGTTAGAAAACCAAACCTCAAGTACTAGATTACTTGACTCTTTCCAGAATATTTAGTGATCTTGCTTTTTTCTTTAGCACTGTGCATAAAAAAATAGTATTTGGATGCTCATGTAATATTTTGGACATAAAACCATTCAAACATTTATCACTTTTAAAGGTCCTTATTTGTTAACTCCTTTTTCACCTATTCCCTTCCCTGCATTGCTAGACTGTGGGCGCATCGAGGGTCATAGCCCTGCCTTGTTTTTCTCTTGGTCACAGAGTCTGACACAGTGTAAGGCACATGGCAAGCACTTAACACATGTTTGTGGAGTGAATAGATGTCAGAAGTAAACACTTTTGAGTGTTTTCGGAAGGATATTATTCTGAGTCATTTCAGGTTAGCCCATAGACAAAAGCTTTTCTGTTGTAGAAACCAAGAAATGCAGCTTTTAATAACCTGGTTGGCTGAGGCAGAGAAAAAAGAATGAATGAAAAAGAGGGTGATCTTTTCTTTTGGTCTCTTCTCTAGACTTTGACCTATTATGACAGTGTTTTTCAGGTAATAGATGAAGAAGAGATGTGAGATCATTTCTAGGAGTACTGAGAGGGAACCTGGCCATAATTCAGTATGCCTTATTTGGGAGAATGAGAAATCTTGTTTTCATTTCATGTGCTATTGCTAAGCTCTGAAGATTGCCAATTAACCCTTGCCCTCACTGGATGCTTTAGTAAATTAAAAAAATTTGTGGCCCTTGAAAAAACAAAGCAAACAGCCTATTATTTGCTACAATTTTGAATCTTTATTATAGCACTTATTATAATCTGCCTTATATTACGGTTATTCATTAGTCTATCTTTCTTCTCTGCTAGATTGGAAACGCTTTAAGGCAGGCACTATGCTCATTCACACCTTAGCATGGTACATGGAAGGTGCCAGGTACATGGAATGAGCTTAATTGATGCAGGTGTGTTGCGTTTGTTGTCATTGTGCATTAAGACACAGAGAAGGGACTGTTGAGCTTTTTCTCTGTCCCCATGGCAACTAGGAGTTAATACCATGTTTTTTTCTACCTTTCTATTTGAGCTTAAAACATTTGTACATTTCTTTCAGGTGGTTTATAGAGATTCCCTCTCTTGATCTCCAAGAGCACAGCTGTGTCTCCCACGATAGATCCCTCTTCAGAAAGTGGGCAGTGTCTGTGGGATAAAGGTTGCTCTTGAAAGGCCTCAGTTGGGTTTTTTCTGACATTTTTGCATTATTTTGCTGCTTCAGGGATGTGGGGCAGGAGGTTATTTTCTGGTCTTGGTTAGAGAGGACTTCTGTGGAGTTTTCCTAAGGGGGGACTGACTAGGTGTGGAGTAGAAAGCAGAATCAGAACTTGAAGCAAGTCTTCCTTGAAGAGTGGGTTACTGCAGAGGCTCTCTGTGGCCTTGGGCTGAACTTGAACAGGCACATTTAACCCTGGTGCAGGCACTCAGGACTCCTGAAAGATGTTGGCTATGACTCTCGAGAGGGCCCTGGAAATCCTGAATGGGATTTTTGGAGCTGTCATCATGGGCACACTTATCCCCCGAGGTCTGGTCATCCAGACTTAGTCAAGGCCCACACAGCCCACTTTGTGTTCCTCTTAACTCAAGAGGAACATAGCCAGCTGGCAGGGCTGTAGAAATTTAGGCAGATGCTGGTAGCGCAAGGTGTACTGGACTGTCTGACTGTGATCGTGTTGGAAATCAGGATGTGGTCCCTCCCTCCAGATAGATATCAGATGTACTTTATTCCATGAGTCCCAGTTTCTTTTTGGGATTTGGTCTTAAGTTTATGTTTCATAGAGCTAATTAAAAATTATAGTGTTGATGTACAGATGGTGCCAGGGGATGAGAGAGCTGTGGCCCCAGGGAAATGCATCAGAGTGATGCCAGAAGACAGACTGATGTACTGAAAAGATTCACAGAGGTGGCTGCAGCAGCTAAAGGAAACCCCTGTGAACCAGCCCCAAGATAGGGACCTTCATATGATAGTTTAGGAGGGAGATTTTTCAAACAGCGGTCTGTTGGGCCGCTGATAGCTACTGATATCCAGCAGAAACCATGGCATTAGATATAATTAGCCACAAAGTGGAATGTTGCACAGAATGGTACCTTTAAGCATGAACAAGATTCTGATCCTCTCAAGATAAATCAGTGTAAAAGATTTTTAATCAGCGGTTATGTCAATGATGGAGAAAATGCTTACTGTCAAATGAACTAAGTCGATTCTGGAGATGGAGGAGAGATGACCTCAGTTTGGAATGAGTAGGTACCACATCCACATGTCATGCCAGGTTCTGATTTCTTGTTCCTGGGTTATCTGCTAACCTGAGTCACTTAAGGGGCAGACATTAGCCATGAAGCTCCTACTGCAGAGGTGAGATCTTCTTGCCAATGGAGCCTCCCCTTGTGATGACTTAGTGTGCATTTTGCGTAGCTCCTCCTCCTCTGGCTGGGGTAGGTCAGGCACAGTTTTGCACAGCAACAGCAGCATGGCCATACCACCCTGGGGTGCAGCTCCCTGGAAGAGGATGGGGATCCCTCAGGGAAGACTTGCCAGCAGGCAGGAGGCATCGCCCTGGGAGATGGTCACGGGATGTGGTTGTGGATTTAGACAGTAGACATCCTCAGCCGAGTCTCAGCACTGGCACTCACCACCTGTGTGATTTCGGCAAGTAGTTCATAGTTTGGTCCTCAGATTTTTTACCTGTCATGTGGGATAACAAAGGTACCTCCTCCATAGGTTTTTTTAAGGGGGGGATAACATTAAATGTTATTATAGAGCAGGCGACAACAAATGATAGCTTATGGGCCAAATCTGGCCTGCCAGAATAATTTTCAGAGTGGCTGAACTATTGCTACAGTCCCACAAGCCATGTATGAGTGATCCCATTTCTCTTCATTTTCACCATCATTGGTAGTATCACTGTTTTTCATTTTAACAATTGTGGTAGGTATATATGATGAATCACTGTGGTTTTGATTTGCATTTCCTTAATAGATAATGATGTGACATGCCCTCATGAGTTTATTTGCTGCCTGTATTTCCTTTACAGTGAAATGTTTATTCATATATTATGTGCATTGTCTGATGGGAATGTTTGGTTTTTGTTATTGAGTTTTTAGAGTTCTTTATTTCCCTATGAGTACTTTGTCGAATACGTAGTTTGCAAACATTTCCTCCCACTCTGTAGTTTGTTTTGTCATCCTCTTCACAGGCTTTTTTTTTCAGAATAATAGTTTTAAAAAAATGTGTTTTATTTACTGATAGAGAGAGAGAGAGAGAAAGAGCGGGGAGAGAGAGAGTAAGAAAGAAAGAGAAAGAAACATCGATTTGTTGCTCTACTTACTGATGCATTCCTTGGTTGCTTCTTGTATGTGCTCTGACCAGGGATTGGACCCACAACCTGAGTATATCAGGTCAATGCTCTAACCAACTGAGCTACCTGGCCAGGGCAGTGCTACTTAAAAAAAAATTTATGAGGTTCAATTGATCAACATTTCCTTTTATGGATGGTGCGTTTGGTGCATTTCCAGGAGGGTGGAGCTGGCAGGGAGAAGTAGTGTGGAAAAAACATGGGGTCAACCACAAAATACTAAGAGGCCAGGTGGCCCTTCCATTGTCCGTGTGTGAAAGATGGTCCTCTGCCTTGTTTAGGCATCAAGCTGTCAGGGGAGGGCAAGCTGAGCCATCGGTGTGTCATTAAACTGCAGGAAAGGAGACGGAGGCTGGGTGTCAGCCATGGGAGCAGGATAAAACCCCCAAGAGCCAAGAGCTACCTCTGAGAATTAATGGGCTGCTTTCGTCCAGCCTATTCAAATCATGCAGCTCATTTCATGTGAGATAAATTACAGGACCTTGTCACCCTGGCTCCGAGAGGACACTGGTGTGATTCATGGCTCCTGCCCCTGGGAGCCTCAGGCGGGAGAGGGCCTGCCTTGCTGATGGATGACTTGCGGCCTGCTGACCTCGCCACAAGGCTGCTGCTCAAGGAACTGGGCCAGGGAGGAATTCTAGTGAAACCAGTGCCCACAGGACAGGCCGGGAGCACGGCCCTGTTGGGGGAGGTGGTCTTCATGACTGCCGCCAGTGGAAACCCAGAATATCACTATTTGTGCCATTCTGAGGGGTGTGGTGTGATCGAAGCAAGTGTCCCAAACAGCCAACGTCTAGTTTTGTTGTGTTTAGCCATTATGATTATTGGTGGTTTTGTTTCTTGGCTGTTTTTAGGTGTTGAGTTTGTGGGGTGTTGTGTAAAGGAGAAGAGAATGCTGCATGTAAGCTAGAAATAATGGGGTTTGCCAAAAATGGAGCCTTGTTCGTGGTCTTGTAGGGAGGAGGGATTCTATGAGGTGGTGTGTGCATGTGGCCATTAGAACAGTGGAGATTAATGGGAATTAACCATAAAGCATTGCTCTCTGTCCGCTCCTCACCTTCTTATCTCTGTTTACAGCAGCTGGTTTACCTGTCATTAGATAACCATGCACGCATTTCCGTGGCTTTTCTGG
Organism: Artibeus jamaicensis; assembly: GCF_021234435.1. Classification (NCBI taxonomy): domain Eukaryota; kingdom Metazoa; phylum Chordata; class Mammalia; order Chiroptera; family Phyllostomidae; genus Artibeus; species Artibeus jamaicensis. Next base: position 11,685,221 of record NW_026522056.1, on the reverse strand, counting down.
TCACTCTTAGGTGGTATAAAATCTCGCAATTACTTTAAGTAACAAACACAGTCTAGTTTCAGAAAATAGGATATCTACCGTCTTATCGTAAGCAGTAAGTCAATTCTAACCTACGGCAAAACCTTTCCCCACTGCTGCCAGTTCAAGTCAGATACTGGAAGCCTGCAGCAAAGAAATAAGGGTGTGGTCAGCTTCTCCCCCACTCCCTGCTTCCGTCCGGCTGCTCGTTATTTCTGACCCCTCCAGGTTAGCAATGAGGGGACCGGAGGAGAGACTCAGGGAGCAGAATATTACTTGACAGACACTGTCGGAGGCTAGCTGCAAGCTCTCTAAGCTTGACAGATATCTGAAATAGCATCTTTCTCTCTTACGCCGTGCTGGTTGGGTCCTCAGGGCACTTCCCAGGTGTCAGGGGTTTCTCACCAGCTGTTCCCTTACTACAGCCAGAGGTGTCTGTAGTCTGACCAGCCTCTGGCACCTTTCACAGCCCTTGGGAAGATGACAGTGCCTTCAACTAGCTTCCCTCTGGCTCAGAGGTTTTCAGTGGGGGTGGTTTTGTCTCTCAGGGTAATTTGGCAATACCGGGAGATGTTTTTGTTTTCACAACTGGGAAGTGCTCTTGGCATCTAGTTGGCAGTAGCCAGGGATGATACTACATACCCTACAATCCATAGAGCAGCCCCACGCGGCAAAGAATCTATCCTAAAGTGCCAGTAGTGCTGAGGTTGAACAGCCCAACTCTAGTACCAAGGAAACTCTTGCACATCCTCTGCTCGGAGTTCTGGGCCTGCAGACAGGCGTCCCTGCAGTGTGTCCCCTTCAGCTTCCCTGTCAACACCCAGCAGTGCATCTCTTGCCTACAGGCCCCAGACTGCAGTTTTCTGTGTGGCCCTGTTGGGATGTTTTTTCTTGGCTTGGGGGTAGGGCAACTCTTTTCAGAGAAATCTTCCTCATAAGTCTCTACTCTTCCTCCAGTGGTATTCTGGTGTTATGGGTGATGGGCTTCAGAGTTATCTAACTGACTAATACAAAGTTTATCAGCTAATTCTTGGCATAATAATTCTGTGTCACAAACTACCACCAAACCTCCACGGTTGTCAACAATGTGCATCTTTATCACGTGTGCGCTTGGGGCGGTCGACTTGGGTTCCACTGACCTGAGTTTACCCACAAGTCTGGGGCTCCATGGGCCCTCTCCTGATCTGAGATGGGCTTGGCTGGGATGGCTATTCTGTGCCCTCATCCTCCAGAAGACTTGCTGGGGCACGTTCTCATGGGGACGGGAGAAGAGGGAGGAAGAGTGTGAGCAAGCCCAACCACACGGGTGCTCTTTTCAGCCTGCACCTGGGACAGGATTGTGTTGTGTTTGCTAATATTCCAGTCACTGAAGCCAGCCACGTAGCCAGGTCCAGAAGCGTTGAGTCAGAGTCGGTGGGCACTGCACGGCACAGGGCTGGATACAAGAAGGGGTGAAAAACTGGGGTCACTGATGCAAGAAATCTATCCCACTTTCTTTGACATTTCTACAAGGTATTCACGTGAGAATGTGGCATTTCAGCTTCAAGGTTCAGCTGAAATATAAAAGGGAAAATTCTCATATTCATGTATGATAAAGATATTTATGTATATCTTACACATGGTTGTGCACAGAGTTGACATACAACTCATGCCATTGCCTTTATTGCAAAAAGAATGAAGAAAATACATGAATGGATGAGTAAATGAACAAGATGGGGCAATCTGACAGCCACCATCTCAGGAGGCAACACCTTCTGGCTTTCGGCTGATGTGACCTCTCTAAGTCACTTGTCACTCCTATGCCCCCAAAACACAGGACAAAAGCCTTCACTAAGTTTCACTCCTTAAAATCATAAGACTTCAGGAAAATCAAAAGTAGGGTATCTGCAAGAAAATATAGGAAATTCCTGAAGTACGGGACAAGAGATGTTAGCCATGTTCTTGTTGAATTCAGAAAGGCACCAACGTTGAAAACTCAGCCAGACAGGGTTAGAATTTCCTCGCTCCTATCTTTCTTGCTTTTAATTTTCGTGTTCTATAACAATAACAGATGGACACTGGCATAAGAGTTTTGCTGGCTTTGTTTACTCACAACTCAGAGAGGCATGTGCAATGCTCATTTTACTATTGAGGAAACTGAGGCTTGGAGAAAGGCTAAATAACCTGCCTAATGTCACAGAGAAGGTAACCAACGTTTAAAAAAAAAAGTTGAGTGCAAGTCTGTCTGGCTTTAGTCATGGCATTGTTCTGCCTCATACCTTAAGTTCAGGTTTGTTTTCTTGGGAAGAAAATTCTGAAGCCACGCTCTGTTTTTACCTACTTCTCTATATTTTGGTGAAAAGAATTGGTTGGTTCATTTCAAAAACTGAGAAAGCTTTACTCTGTAAACGTCAGCCCTTCACCCCACACCTCTGTCACCCAGAGACATGTTTTCTTTGCCCCCTTTGGGCCACTTAATTACATTCTCTCTTCTTTAGGAGGAAAGCTGACATGTAATTATTTCCATGATTAACACTCTTGTGCAGCTAATTGTAATTATGCCTTATAATCACAGTTATGATCGTCAATTACTTGTTCCTGCTTCATTTGAATGTTTTTCTTTATTCCAGCTTCACAAAGTTGACGGAGCTAACGTGCCTGCTTCTACACCACCCCCCTCTCCCCAGCTCTAATTCATGATGCATGGTTATCATTTTGGTCTCCTCTGTTTGTTTTCACCTTTGTTCCTGTCCCACGGGTCATTATGGTATTTCACTGGCCACTGCACATTGGCCTCTTGTTTCTGGCCTGGCATGTTGTGATTGCCTCTCGTTGATCCTGTTGGTGAGGGAGGGATTTCTGTCTTAGGGATGTGGGGGTGGCCAGATACATGACACCTGACCCTGGAAAGATGCTGTTGACAGCAGTTTATCTGTCATATGTATTCACTGCTTTGAGGAAGAGAATGTTGGCCACGCAGGGACACAGAGCGGTTGTACTTGGGGCTGTACACACAGCTGGGGGCTGTGGAGGCAGACTTTGTGGTATCAAGAGGTTGTGGTGACCTAGAAGGAAGTGATTGGCTTCTTAAAATAATTCTGTGGGCTGGTGGAGAGCTGAAACCGGATACTCTGGGAGAAGCAGGAACTGTGCCCAGTTCCTGTGATAGGGACAGTTGTTTATCTAGGGGCCGTATCTATGGAATGTAGTGGGGAGTAGAACTTGTGTCAGGTCATCCAAGAGTGTCACCAGATGTGAGGGTGTCACACAGTATTAGGCTTATTTTTCGGCTTTAGATGGTACTGCTCTCATCTTGAAGGAGGAACAAGGGTGCTATAAAATGAAGAGGTTATAAGCACGGGCCCTGGGGGTGGACTGTCCAGTTTTGAGCTCGAGCTCCAAGACTTAGCTCTTTGGTCATGGGAAAGTTACTTAATGGAATTTTGCCTTGATTTCCCCACCTGCGAAAGAAGAGAGTGATTCTGTGTTCATTTCATCAGATTGTTGTGAATGTGAACCCTGTTCTGCCTGGTCTGTGAAGCACAAAGCTCGGTGCTCAGCCCACTGTCTTGCTCAAACCATGTACTATATCTGCTCTTCCAAACACATCTTCTCTAGTTTTGATCTTTGAGCGAGTTCTCTAGGGCTTAGGGGGCAATTACGCCTTCTTGGCTTCTTTCCTTTCTAAGATGCAGGAGTAAAATGATGTGATCTAATACAGTTCTAGTGGCAGAACTCAAATTCTGGTGTTGGGCTACACGGTCCTCCCTGAAGAAGATTCAAGTGCAGTCTTAGGGCCAAGTGCATCTCTTCTTGTCACCACCCTCCCATCCAAGTCTGGGAGCCATTGGATTACTTAAATCATTAGCACCACCCACCAGGTGATTAGCATCACCTTTCCTCGAATATGCTTCGTCATGGGCTGCAGCCTAAACGATGCTGGGGCCTCGTTCTACATTGTGCTCCAGAAGTTTTAAGACATGTGGGGCTGAATAACCAGGCATTCTGGATTTTGTCCTTTCGGGAACACAGCTGTTTGCTTCAGGGGTGCTTCTCCGTCTTCTCTGGCTATCGATAGCTCTAAACCCACCAATGCATTTTGTTCCTCAAGTCCCAGATGGTATCTTCCCATACAACTCCCTTGTCTCTCCAGTAAGAAATGAAATTGTCCTTTTCTAAATGCCCATATTTATGGTCTGTTCTGATCTTGGCCACTCATCCATCATTACCGTGTTTTGTGTTGCTGTTATATTTTTATAAATGCAAACCTCATGTGATCTTCCAAAAACAATGTGCGTAAGGATTTCTGTGCTCCAGAGGCCTGGTGGGAGAGTGTAGAGGAAGCTGAAGGAGGAACAAGCCCCAAGGTTGCTGACTGGCAACACCTCCTGGCTCCTATTTTTGGCCCAGTTGCTGGTGTTCTGCTTGGCTCTTGCCACCAATCAAGATGAGCTGCTTCTGGGCCTGATCCTGATTTCTGGCTTCAAATCAGAGTCACTCAGAAAAAGTGCCTCATCCTGGAGAGTTTAATACAGGTTTGCTGTGGACTTGTGTCTGGAAAGCTGAGAGAAGTAAAAGAAGCAAACATTTATCGCGTGCTTTCTGTACATACCACGTGGCAGTCCTTACCACCCTAAAAAGTGTGTCTCTGTGTTACACACAGAACAATGACATAGCAGGTTGGCTTCTCCAGGAAGCGGGCTCTGAGATGGAGATTGGTGTGTGAAAAACGGGACAGTTCCTGTCTTTAATGCTCCTGGGACAAAGAGACAAGCAGGCATTGGGTAGAGAGAGAAGCTGGGCAGTCTGCAGTCACAACAAAGGCTTCAGCAACCCCATGGGATGTTCCAGAGCTGGGATGGCCTTTCAGAGGGATTCCATATTGGGAGAGGTACCCGGGCCTCTGTAACCCCATCAAGCAGATGTGTGAGGTCTCTGGGAAGGGAGGTTGCCTTGGGCAAAGCAACGTGGCTCTCTTTCTTCAAGGGCAATTCCTGAAGTGGGGTGCCAGCTGAGGGCGGTCTGCAAGCAGCACCCACAGACCCCGAGGAAATGAGTCATTCAGTTCTGGGAGGATGTAAGTGGTGTAGCACAGAATCCACCACAACACACTCTGATCCCCATTAAAACCATGTCCTTTGACTCTGAAAATTGCTTCTTGCTGACGGTGGCAGGCCCCCGTGACTGTGTTTCCCTGTGACATCATTTTCCTGAACTTAGTTAAGCGACCAGAGCTAGAGCCTAACCCCAAGTTGGGCCACTCAGTTGTTTCCCAGGGACTGACACACTAGACAGTGGTGGGCTGGAGGGGTGGCAGCCACTTTCTTCCACATGCGCAAAGATCTTGAGAAAGCTGGTCTGCACAGCATGATGACTGTCGCTAACACCACTGCTTGTGTATCTACAATTTGCTAAGAAATTTGATCTTACAAATTTTCTTTGCAAGAAAAAAATACACGTAACTATGTGTGGTGATGGATGGTAACTCAATTAATTGTGGTGATGATCATTTTGCAATACATACAAATATCGAATCATTATTTTGTACACCTGAAACTAATATGTTATATGTCAATTATATCTCAATACAAATAAAGTAAATAAAAGGAAATAAAGACAAATGGGTAAAAATCCTCAGCCTTATCAGTAATAAGAGAAATGTAAATTAGATTGAAATACCATTTCTTTAATTTGTCAAAGTGATTATTTAAAAGAATAACAGTAGTTGGGATTGGTAATGGTGCTCCAAAACAGTACACTGTGAATTAGAGGGTGGAATGATTACAAGATTCTAGAGAGCAGTTTTATACCAGATTCTGACTTTATAAAGTCAGAAATAAAAACATTCACCACTAGGGATACTGAAAATATAAAGAAAGCCGGTGGTGACACAGACATGGTAACTGAAGGCTCAGGAGGTCAAACAGAGGTGAAGTGACAGACCGCCTGCATTCCCAAGGACTTTGCATTTTCTGGTCCTCTTGGCTTGTGAGGCCTGACTGCATTTCCTGCCTTAGGTTCTGTAAAACAGCCAGGTGTTCTCTTATTTTGCACCTGCTTTCCTTCAAATCAAAGATGGCTACTGTTACTTGTGAAGAAAAGAGCAGTGATTAAGATCATGAGTGATGAAAATGTGGTTCAGAGAGGTCAAGGAACTTACCCAAAACCACAGAGCAAATCAGTGACAGAACAAAATTCGAAGTCAGGTTTTTTGCTTTTTGACAGAGAAGTTTTTTTTTTTTTTAAATATCATGCAGTGTTGCACATTTAAAATTAACCAGAATAAAATCCCAGTTTGATGATTTTTATTATACTCATTTACCTTTTTTCTTGTTTTATCTTTTAAGGTTTTACTTTCATATTCATCATTTCATGAGATTTGACAAATATAAACGCTTGGATGTAGGCAAGAGTAAATATTGTAAGTTTCATTTTTAAGATAAAAAACCTGAAGCCTGGGCCAGGGTCAGATGAGAGAGAGAGAGAGGAAAAATATGAATTGTGGAGGTGAGTCAGCTGAGACTAGAAGTATCTCTCTTTGATGTCAACATCCCCAGTTGGGGCCTTAATATTCTCTTCTTTATGTGAATAGAATGGGCTCAAAGGGGGCAGAAGCCAAACGACTCTGTTCAGTGTTGGGTTCTGGGGAATTAAAGTTAGGTGGAACTTTTAAACTAAAGAATTATTAGATACCAAGAATTGGAAAGGGAGAGAAAACCCAGAATCTCAGCCCTGTAGAGATAAGAGACAACCAAATCCTAGGAGTGGAGGGAGTGTATCGGACTTGTAGATCCAAGAGTTTAAAAAAGAGTTCAGAGCCAAAAAAGAGAGATTCCTAGGTGTGTGTGGCTCACTGTCCGCTGAGCGTATGCACAGTGTTCATACACTGAGGTCAGCTTAGAGAACAAGGGGCAAGGGATGGTTTCCTCACAAGCCTCACATGACCTGAAATTGACTGGTTCTGTGTAAATTTCCTCATTCAGCAGCAAATCCTTCTTTTGGAATGAGGCCAGATATAAATAAATAAAAAATAAAGACAGAAGGAGTGCTTCAGGCTAACACGAAGTTTAATATAATCATTCCCACTTCTTTCATTCTGAGCTATTTTATCTTTGAAGTCTTAAAAGACAGATCTAATATAAACTCTGAATACTTTGGAGTCTGTCCTTTCTAAGGAAGGCATAGGGCTTCAGTTTTTTTCTTCTGGAAAATTTCCACTAGTTATCTCATTTGCTACCTCATCCAGGTACACACTTGGGAGGTGAGTGCCAGAGTTCTGTTGATCATATTACAGCTGGGGCATGTGGGTGATCTTTATCTTGAGCTAACCAGTTCCAACGTGTGTCCTCTTGTTGGAGATGCTGGTGAGCAGAGTAACCATGCTTAACTGGCTAGGCTAGGTCATTTTATTCTAATATTTTCGTGTCCACTGTTTATTCTTCAGACTGACCTGAGGCCAACAGCAGAGAGGGCCTTGGTTGTGTGAAAGTCACATGGGTTTCTCTGGGGTGCACAGTGGAGTCTGAGGCACGGGTCTGCGGGAAGGTAAATAGCCGTCTTCAGGACATAGGAGAGGGGCGGTAGTGTGTGTGCATGTGAGTGTGTGTGTGTCTGCACACGCTGGGCTCTAGCTGGGAAAGGATTCCATTACTTATCCTCAAGAAGTCAGAGTCCTTTACCGATGGGTAAGAGCTGTCCTCCAACCCTAGGTGACTGTTTTACCAATAAAGCCTATGGGAAAATATTTGTTCCGGTGCTAATTTGAACCAAAAATATTAATCTGGGCTCCTCATTTCATTCGGAGGCTTCACATCCCATGTGGTTTCGGGCTGTGGCTTCGGTGACGGGTGAACGCACTGTGGCCTGTAGGACAAGGACACTCAGCAGTGGCAGTCACTGATTTGTTCTCTCTCCGGACCCACTGTCCCAGGGTCCTCACCACGTCTGGCTGCCTCTCTATCAGAAGCATCTTTGTATGCATTCCCGGCCTGGGTTAGTTGGATCAAATTTATTATCAGAGCGAAGCGCATTTATTATCAGGGAAAGTGCATTGAAAATGCAGACTCAGAAACAAGGTGATTTGGCTAGAGGAGCACAGTTGCTGGCGGAAGGGGAGTTAGGACCCCAGGCTGTGTGACTTCTACATCGAAGGCTGTTCCCCTTTGGTGGTTCTGTGGTATTTAATAATTAACTGTCTGGACCCTCGATTTACCAAATACCATAAACCACTCATAGAGCTTTTAAACTTGTACTTAATATTCTTCTGTATCCTGTTCTGGGAGGCCAGGGACAGAGAAAGTCTTGATTTCACATGGGAATATTAAGCGCTTAACACATTTAAGTAGCAATGCTTAAGTCCGTGACTTGGAAGGGTGGTATTCAAACAAACATTTTGAGGCCATGCCCTTCTCTTGGTCCCTATTTTGAAACTCTAACACTTGTTATGCACAGGGGTAGGTTTGGGGATAGTAGTCAAATACCAGATTTGCTCTTGTAGCTACCTAAAAGCTCTTATTCAGTTGACAGATTAGAAAGCGAGCTTGCTAAATATTCACTTATTGGCTGATTCTTCTTCACTATGTTGGATGTTTAAATATATAGAAAATAGAGCTTTTACAAATAGGATTTAAGGCAGGTGTGTCAAACTCATTTTCACTGGGGGGCCACATCAGCCTCGAAGTTGTCTTCAAAGGGCCAAATGTAATTTTAGGACTGTATAAATGCAAATACTCCTTAACTGTTCAGTGAGAGCTCGGTGCCGCCGCTGAGTAGAAACAAGCTGCTGGGCTGGATAAAACACGGTGGAGGGCTCGGTGTGACCTGCGGGCCTCGTGTTTGCCACCTGTGATTTAAAGGAATTGCCGGTATAGAGGAGGAAATTCTGAGAACTCATTTTATAATGTTCTAAGTGTGTGAAAAAAGGCAGAAATGGCTTTCTTGAAACTCAAAACCTAAATTTTGATTGTCTCATCGAAATCCCTGACCATCAGAATTTGAAAAGGTCAGGTATTTATGGAAAGATTTTCTCTTTTGGAGATTTTAGAAAGAGGATAGCCACCTCTTTTGTTAGCTTAAGAACTGAATGTCCTGAAGGTAAAAGGGTAAAACAGTAATAGTCATACTGGGTTCCAGTAACACAATGCATTTTTTCCATGATGCTGATGGATATGATAGACTCATTTATATTGACATTTAAGATATTTTCAAATGTTCTATTACTTTAATAAGCTTTACCTTTTGTGTATCTGTGAGTGCTCCTTTTTTCTTATTCCCATCTTTTAAGTCAATTTCCAGTTCATAACATAATTGCTCATCAACTTCCATGAGGCTGTCCATACCAACAGGCAGTTTTGCAACGTGAAACTAGGTTGGATGAAGGACTGTCGGCCAGACCTTCAGGCAGGCTGATTACTCTGCATCAACTGACTGACATGCAACATATTAGGAAGGAGGCCCAATACTGCAAATTCATTTCAACACAAAGAATGATTCCATAATGATTCCACCACTCAAATCTTCCCTCCTATTGAGGTGATCACTATACAGCAAATACTCTTACTTAATTCGACCTTGACTGAAAGAATCAAATTGATTGCATCTATCCATACTTCTTATTTTGGATGAAGATTTTTATACAATTATAGAAGCATAACAGGAATTCTTGCATCTCAATTCTACCACCCAGATGTTTTCTTGCTTTTATTAAGTGTTCATCAGTCTATTCAGCTACACTGTACATGTAGAAAGGAATCGTTTCATAAAATGAAAGCAAACCATTGTGTGGCTTTCAGCACAACATGTTAACTTTAGCTTTAACTGAAGTCAACAGGAAAAACAAGAAAGAAGTGAATTTAAAAGAATTGCTGAACTTACATGAATGTTTCTTCACCTCAAGAGGTTTCAGTTTTAAAAGATCTGTTTAAGGTTATGAGAAAAGACTAGGAAAAAATTAAGAAACTGAAACCCTCATGTGTTTTTATAGTTCTCTGCTTCCATTTTAGACAGAAGTTGTTGGCCCCTCCTCTCAACTTCCCAATGACTATTTTTACTGTGTCAGTGTTTATAACATTTATATTCTCTTCTGTAACCTCACTTTTCACAGTTCAAGTCCTCATTTTAAAAGTTTTCAAACTGAAGATTGTAACACATTTCTCAGTGACGTTCCCCACCTCATTTCGTATGTCAGTCTTCTGGAGCCAACTCAGGTCGGTCTGTTGCCTTTTTTGTACTCCTGGGTTAAGTTTTGGGTTGTTTGGACTAAAAGACAACTTCTTTCTTGGTTTCTTTCATGTATTTCAGGGAAGATTTACTCAAATACTTCCTGATAATAACTGATTTTATGAGAGTAGAATATTTAAAAATATTTGTGGGTTATTTGGTAGAATTTGAAGATTGATAACAAATATGGTGCTGATTAAAAATACTCTGGCACCATTGTTTGAGTAGTCAAGACATTCTTATATTTAAAAAATCTTTTATATTCTTGAAAATAAAACATGTTCCTTATATATAATTTATAAAATATGGACAAACAAAAACAAAACATTAAGTCTTTTCCAGAGATAAGAATTGTTAGAATCTTAGTAATTAGGTTATTTTGCATTCTTATAATCTCTCTATTCACAGAAAAAACCTACTTATCATTAAAAATAGAGATATGATTATAGTATTGTTTGTAACCTGATTTTTAATCTCAACATTACTGGGAAATATTTTAATTGTGTTTTTATTTATTATTTTAAATAATTGTAGCCCTTTGAAACCAGAAAATAGCAGAATCAGGATGATCTGAAAAAATATTATCATCAAGTAATAGAATACTTTTATTTTAAACAGGCCCAAGGATTTTACATCATTATGTTTATCAAACATAAGCACACACGCATTCATACACACACAGTCCCCTCAGCAGCATGGAGAGAAGGGAGGAGACATCAGTAACCCGTTCATTTTTCTTCTTTGTGTCAGAACACAAGAGTCGAGGCTGATAATGGCATGTACAGAGATGGCGATGGTGATGGTTAATTTTCCATGTCAGCTCGACTGGGACATGGAGGCCCAGATATCACGCTATTCCAGAGTGTGTCAGTGAGGGTGTTCTGGGTGACATTAGCATTTGAATCAGTGAAGTAGACTGTCCTCCTCAGTGTGGGCATCTTCCGCATCATTTAGGGACCAGATAGAGCAAAAAGGAGAGGGAGGGAAAATGTACTCTCTTCACCCAACTGCATGACCTGAGACTTCCACTTCCTGCCTGGTGCTCCTGGTTCTCAGGCCTTTGGACTCAGACTGCCAGGACCAAGTCCTATAAATTTACTCCCTCACAGTTCTAGAGGCTAGAAGTCTAAAATCAAGGTGTCAGCAGTGCCATGCTCTGAATAGTCCTTCCTTGTCTCATCCTAGTGCGGCTGGCGGTTGTCAATCCGGATGTTCACTGGCTTGTGGCTGCGTAGTTCCAATCTCTGCCTCCATCTTCCCATGGTGGTTTTCCTTTACATCTTTACAGCATCTTCTTCTAAGGACACCTGTCATACTGGAATAAGGGCCCACACTATTCCAGCGTAATGTCGTCTTAGTTAATTACATCTGCAAATGACTATTTCCAAACAGGTCATGTTCTGAGGTACTGGGGGTTAGAATTTCAACGTATCTTTTTATGTAGGACACAATCGAACTCATCACAATGGCTTCTAAAGTACAGCCTTTGATATAAAGGTTTATAAAATAGTGGCAAATGTCATGCAGCCAATACTATGCTTTTCTTTCTTTTTCCAAGCCTACAGTTTCTTGATGACAGTGAGGAAAAGGGCAAAGGAAATGATATGACATTTAGTTTTCTGAGAAATTATGACCCATGTAAGGTCTAGTTATCAGAGGTAGTTTAAAAAAATAACCACCATGCCTATCATTAGTGTAGCCTTTTACAGTTTATAAGGGGCTGCCACACAATATTGCTTTGATCCTGACAACGCTCTGCTGAGATGGATGGTGCCTGTATTATCGTGTCTCCTGTTTTACAAAACTGGAAGCAAGCGGGTTACACAGCTAGTGAGTCATGGCTTCCTGACATCAGATCACTTTTTCATACCACCCACGGTACTTCAGGAAGTCAAACCTCTCTCTCTTCTGTGGCTCCCTATATTATGTTTAGTAGGTATTAGCTGGCATTTCCTTAGGACACATCAACTTGGGAGAGTCACTGGGAAGAAAGAGAATAAAAAAAAAAACTATCAATCTTTGGGAATGGCTGACAGATATTCTCCCCAGCTCTTTCAAGTGCCCAAGAGATTCTGCATGGCATTGGAGTTTTCCATCCTATCAGCAGATTTAACAGAAAGCTCATGCTTTTCTTCAAGGCTTTCTCTCCATGTATGGAAAATTCTATGCACACATTAATCTATGCAGACAAAAAGAGGATCTTATGAAGAGAGGGTTCTCTTAAAGGAAAGGGAGATTAACGCTCTTTGTTACCTTGAGAAGGTTGATGATCCTTATCTGATTGCCTATTTAAAAATATTAATAGTAATACATGCAGAATTGCAGCATAAATCAAAACAACAGTAAAAGTACACATTGAAAATCTTGATTCTATGTATGCCTCCATTACCTGATCTCCATCCTCTCCAAATAGAAACATATATTTTTATCCACCCCCACTCCACATTTTACACAAAAGGTAGTGTACCTTTTAAATTCAACAATGTGCTTTGGAAGTCGTTTCACAGCAGTGTGTACAGAGCTCCTTCATTCTATGTTATGCCGCATAGTATTCTATTACACAAATGTAGCATAAATTACTTAAATAGTTCTGTGTAGAGGGACCTCAGGGTTCTTCCAACTTGTTATTATTAGAGACCATGCTGGAAACAAACTTGTGCACACACCATTTAGTGCATATACAAATATCTCTAGAACCATTTTCCAGAAATAATGAGGCTGCTAGGTCAAAGGATGGATGCATATGTTATTTTGATAGTTCATGCTAATTGCCCCTACCAGTGGTTGAAAAAAATGTATAGTTCCTCTGGCATGGTATAAAAGTATGTTTCCTTAGAACTTCTGCTAATAGAGTATATTGTCAAAATTTTGCATATTTTTCAATTTTCTTATGCTGAATAAAGTGAGCATATTTCCACATGTTCAGGTCCATTTGTATTTCTTTCCTGTGAATTATTAAAGTTCTTTGCCATTTTCAGCTGGCAAAGTTGCTTTGATATTTAGGTGCTTACTATGGTTTTAATTATCTTAATTACACAACTAACACATATTCAATGCAAAAATAAAAGCCCCAAATAAAAAATTACCCTGACAGGACTTCTGTCCAAGATGGCGGTGTAGGTAGATACACTTTACCTCCTTGTACAACCAAAAGAAGGACAACAACAAATTTAAAAATGGAAAACAACCAGAACTGCCAGAAATTTGAATTGTATGGAAGTCCAACAACCAAGGAGTTAAAGAAGAAACATTCATCCAGAGTGGTAGGAAGGGCAGAGAGGGTACTCAGTAAGGTGGCAACTGCAGGACTGGGTAGGTGAGGCAGTGGCTGGCAGACAATGTGGTCCCACATTTGCATGCAGATAAACCAGGAGGAACAACTGGGGAGCAAGACAGACCATGCAACCCAGGGTTCCAGCCCAGGGAAGTAAAGCCTCAAAGCCCTTGACTGAAAAAACCTGTGGGGCTTGAGGCAGTGGGAGAAACTCCCAGTCTCATAGGAGAGTTCATTGGAGAGACCCACAGGGTCCTAGAATGTACACAAAACCACCCACCCAAGAATCAGCACCAGGAAGACCCAATTTGCTTGTGGGTAGTGGGGGAAGTGACTGAAAGCCTGCCTCAAGCCGAGTAACTGGCATTGTTCCCTCTCTGACCCCTCCTTCACATACGGTGCCACACAAGTATGTCCTTACAGATGCGCCAAGACAAAGAAATATGACCCCAATGAAAGAACAGATCAAAACTTCAAAAAAAAAAAAAAAGAACTAGGAGACAAGGAGATAGCCAACCTATCAGATGCAGTGTTCAAAGCACTGTTAATCAGGGTGCTCACAAAAATGGTTGAGTATGGTTGCAAAATACAGGAAAAAGTGAAGCTATGCAAAGTAAAATAAAGCAAAATATACATGAAACCAACAGTGAATGGAATGAAACTGGGACTCAAATCAATGATTTGGAGCAGAAGGAAGAAATAAACATTCAACCAGAACAGAATGAAGAAAGAAGAATTTTAAAAAAATGAGGAGAGGCTTAGGAAACTCCAGAACAGCTTTAAATATTCCAACATCTGGATCATAGGGTGCCAGAGAGAGAAGAGGAAGAGCAAGAAATTGAAAATATATTTGAAAACATAATTAAGGAGAACTTCCCCAATTTGGCAAAGAAAATAGACTTCCAGGGAGTCCAGGAAGCTCAGAGAGTTCCAAAGAAGTTGGACCCAAGGAAGCACACACCAAGGCACACCATAATTACATTACTAAAGATTAAAGACAAGGAGAGAATCTTAAAAGCAGCAAGAGAAATGGAGGCAGTTACCTACAAAGGAGTCCCCATAAGACTGTCAGCTGATTTCTCAAAAGAAACTTTGCAAGCAAGAAGGGGCTGGAAAGAAGTATTTAAAGTCATGAAAAGCAAGGACCTACATCCAAGATAACTCTACCCAGTGAAGCTTTCATTTGCAATGAAAGAGCAGATAAAGTGTTTCTCAGATAAGGTCAAGTTAAAGAAGTTCATCATCACCAAGCCCTTACCACATGAAATGTTAAAGAGACTTACCTAAGAAAAAGAAGAAAACCAAAACTATGAACAGGAAAATGACAACAAACTCACAACTATCAACAACTTAACCTAAAAAACAAAAACAAAGACAAAACAAACTAAGCAAACAACTAGAACAAGAAGAGAATCACAGAAATAGAGATCACATGGAGGGTTATCAATGGGGAGGGAGAGGAGGGAGAATGGGGGAAAAGGTACAGGGAATAAGAAGCATAAATGGTAGGTAGAAAATAGACAGGCAGAGGTTAAGAATAGTATAGGGAAATGGAGAAGCCAAAGAACTTATATGTATGATCCATGAACATGAACTAATGGGGGGAATGCTGGTGGAAGGGGGTTGCAGAGCAGAGGAGAATAAAGGGGAGAAAAAATGGGACAACTGTAATAGCATAATCAATAAAATATACTTAAAAATAAAACAAGCAAAATCCCCCAAAATTACCCTGACGATACCTCATATATGTTATATACTTTTTAGACCAGCTTCTATGTATATATACACTTATTTTTATAACACAGCATTGTATTACGCATATTGTTATGCCATCTGCTTTGTAGCAAATCATGAAGATCTTACTATGATGCTCTAAAGTGTTCCATACTGAGGAGGCATGGGATCCTTGGTGCTGGAGGGATGAGGCAAGTCCAAGTCCACAGGAAATTGAAATGTTTCAGACATCGAGGAGACCAGGAACGAATCTCAAGTCTGCAGAGTCAGAAGCTGAAAAAGTGATAGAATCTTAGAGATGAGATAAGAATTTAAAGTTGAGATTGTGGCAAGTATAGGTAGACCAAGTAAGAAGGAGGGGAGGCCCTGGGTTGGATAGATGCCTCAGGGTATGGGTTAATCAGTACTGGGCCCAATGCTGTGCTGACTCTCACCTGTCCAGGATATCAGCTGGGCAGAGACAGGGATGACACTGGTTTGGTCTGGGTCAGGTGTAATTCCGTCTTAGGTATTTAAAGACCAATATTACCAGAACACCATACTTCTACTTATGATGACTAGATATAGATTCATCCGGTCACATATATTATTTAGTGATTTGTGCAGTATGATTTTCATAGTCCATCTCCTGGTGTCTTCCATCAGGGTAGACATAAAACATATGATTAAAATTTACAAGGTGATTTTTTATTAATTCTCCCGTCAGCTTTGTGGTTCATCAAAAAGATTCCTCAAAGTTGTGGGCTTTTGCTATTCACCTACTTCTCGAGTGGTTTCCTCTCCACCACACACGCTCCTTTTATATTCCTAACGATGTTCACAGTGTGGTCCCTGGATGGCCTGCATCAGCATCACTGAGGCATTTGTTACAAATGCACATTATTAAGGCCTACCCTAGATCCTGTGTGGGTGAAGATTCGAAATGTGTGGTAAGAAGTGCGACAGCTCTTTGTGATGTATGGTCAAGTTTGATAAGCACTGCTGTAGAAGAGTAGCCTCGCAAAGCTTCTATGAGGAAGGACTACAGGAACATTTTTGATGGGAAATAGAAAGAGCCTTGACACTTAATCTTCTGGCAAGTCTATGAGACAGGTATGTTTACTCTCTTTTGATAGCTGAGGAAACTGAGGCTCAGAACTGTCTAGAATTTTGCTCAATTTTAAAAAATTAAGGCTGGTATTTCAATTGAAGGCTACTAACTTCAGGGAAGGTAGAGGGGCCATATAAAGATAAAGATGGAGATATAGATAGACAGATTAAATAGATTAGATAGATAGAATATGAATGTGCATGTGTATGTATATTGGCACTATGGGGATGGGGAAAAGATTTTTGCATTAATAGTCCTGTTCTCTATCTCATATACAAAAGTAAGCTCAAAATGAATCTAAAACTATAAAGCTCTTAAAAGAAAATATAGGAGTGACTCATTGTGTCCTTGTGATTAAGCAATGGTTCCTTAGTTATGATACCAAAAGCACAAATTAAAAAAAGAGAAAATAGATAAGTTGGACTTCATCAAAATTGAAAGCTTTTGTGCTGCAAATGATACTATCAGGAAAGGAAAACATCAGCCCACAGTATCAGAGAAAATGTTTGCAAATCATATGTCTGGTAAGGAACTTGTATCTAGAATTTATGAGTAATCCTTACTGCTCAACAATAAAAAAACCAATTAAGAAATGGGCAAAGTATTTTAATAGAGATTTCTCCAAAGAAGTTATAAAAATTACCCATAAGCAATTGAAATGATGCTCAGCATTGTTAGTCATTAGGGAAATGCAAATTAAACTTATGAGATACCACTTCACACCCAGCAGGACTGCTAAAATGTAGATGACAGATCATAATGTGTTGCTAAAGATGTACAGAAACTTGGAACCTTCATATACGGCAGGTGAGACAGTAAAATGGTGCAGCCACCTTTGAAAGCAATTTGTCAGTTCCTAAAATGTTAAATCTAGAGTTACCATATGACCCAACAACTGTACTCCCAGCATGCATCCGAAAGAAATGAAAACGTGGGGGGGGAACCCCCCAAAACTCAGAATTTATTTAAAATAAAACTCTGTATTTATTCTTTTTTTTTTTAAAGATTTTATTTATTTATCTTTAGAAGGGAAGGGAAGGAGAGAGGAGAGAAAAGTAGGTTGCTTTGGAAGGGGGGGGGGTTGAATGGATATGTTTAAACTTTAGTCGCCTTCAAAGTACTCTTCATGTGATGTAATACACTGATTGAGCGATTTCTTCCACTGCTCAACACAATTTTTGAACTCCTCCATTTTGATGCCTTTTGGTGCTTCTGCCAACTTTTGTTTCAGCTCTTCCTCAACAGGAAAACATTTCCCTCTGAGGACTCTTTTCATCCGGGGGAGCAAAAAAAAAAATCACTCAGAATGAGACTAGGTGAGCAGGGAGAGTGGGCTTGGGGCTCACGCTGTCTTTTGGTCAAAAACTGCTGATCACTCAGTGCTGAGTGGGCAGGTGCACTTGTAAATCACCCATCATGTAACAGGCACACATGCTGAAAGAGTCTTCAAAAAAAAATTCACTGAAGCCAAACACAGCCTCTCACAACAACGCCAGCTGGTACACTGATACAGATGGGTTCCTAGAACACTCCCCTAGTGGGGGAAGCCTGTACTACAAGGGGCCCACCCTCCAGAAGATAATGCTATATTTTGGGTGCCCTCTTGTATGCTCATAAAAACATTTACACAACTGTTCATAACACCACTACTCATAATAGCCAAAAAGTGAAAATAACCCAAAAGTCCACCAAATAAATGAATAAATAATATATGATATATCTATGAAATGGAATATTTTTGTCACTTTAAAGAACTGAAATACTGGTATATATTATAACATGAATGAGCCACAAAGACATTATGTTAAGTGAAAGAAACCTGATACCAAAGGCCACATATTGTATGATTTCATTTATGTCAAATGTTCCGAGTGGGTAAGTCCAAAGCAACAGAAAATAGATTGGTGGTTGCCAGGGGCTGGAGGAAGCAGGTAATGAGGAGTAACGGCTATGAGTCTGGCCTTTCCTTTTGGGGTGATGAAATGTCCTAAAATTACGTAGTGACGACAGCTGCATGACTCTGTGAATGTACTAAAGACCATGAAATTGTACATGTTTAAAGGTGAACTTTATGGTATGAATCACATCTCAACAAGCCTGTGACCAAAAAGAAATCGGTAAGCTTTGTGGTGTGTAAGAGGGCAAAACAGTTGTTTATTTATCAGGCTGTGCTCTCCTTCCCAGAGAAATTCCGCAGAAACCAAGTAAATGGGCTAAGTGAGAAAGGCAGCTATGTCACGAGCTCTCCTTATATTGCCTGCAGACCCCTGCCCTAAAATATCCTGAAGACTTTGCTGTACTAAACCCAGAAACTTAATTCAAACCCTGAACTGGGAGAAATCCTCAGGAGGGAAGGGAATCAAGTCCCTGAGTCCTTTGTGGCATGACAGAGAGACAATGAATAACTGATCCAGATGGAATGATTTGGGAGAGATACTCTCACAAAATGGTTTGCGGATTTCATTATCATGGGCATCTTTGCCCATTATTCTGATGAAAGGTGTGGGCCTCTGTCTTTCAGTGCAAATGAAGACAGACGTGGGGTGTCTGCTGGAAGGTAATAGCATTCCAGCTGGCAGTGGTGGCCCTGCAGAATCTGGAGTGAGACTTAATCAGCAGCAAACACTGTCACCCATGCTCTCCTTTCCTCATTCCAGGTCACCATGAAGGAGCCACCAGCTGGCGTTTTGGGGATTGAGCTGATGAGATATTATTATCTGCCAGTCTTCATTTTCAAAAATCAAAAGAGCTTCAGATGAAAGCAGTGATCCTTGTTTTTAGCTCTCAGCCAAAGTGTGAGTGACAGTCAGTAAACGGAGGAGTTTCAAGGGAAGAGGGTTAGAGAGCGGAAGAGCTCTCAGGGACTCTGCTTACACTGTCAGGCAGAAGGAAGGTGTCTCATACACACGCCCTTTTATTGTTTCCATTCCCAGTATCCTGGCTTAGGTTCTCATCAAGATTTTCCCTTGCCAAGTTTCTCTGACTTCCCTTTGTGTTACTCCACTTTAATCACTACTGCCACCTTCCTTCGCCAAATACAGATCTGAAGCTGTTGCTCCTTTGAGGAAAGACTCGTGGTAACTGTTTGGGACCATCAGGATAAAGGACCAAAACTTTACATAGGACTCAAGTTCCTCCTCAGGCCTGGAGTGCAGATTTCATTACCATGGGCATCTTTGCCCATTATTCTGATGAAAGGTGTGGGCCTCTGTCTTTCAGTGCAAATGAAGACAGACATGGGGTGTCTGCTGGAAGGTAATAGCATTCCAGCTGGTAGTGGTGGCCCTGCAGAATCTGGAGTGAGACTTAATCAGCAGCAAACACTGTCACCCATGCTCTCCTTTCCTCGTTCTAGGTCACCATGAAGGGGCCACCAGCTGGTCACACACTCATCTACTTTCATTCCCCCCCATATGTCCTAAGTCCCTGAAACATAAAAGATTTAGGGATCACTTGGTCTTCCTGCCTTCAGCTTGGGTATCATTTATCCTTGAAACTCAGCTCAAATATGTCTCTGCTAAGAAGCCTCTTCTGATTTCTCCAAGCAAGATTAAATGTGCTCCCTCCCCCGCCCCCAGTGTTCCCACAGCACTGTACCCTTTCCCAGCACAGAATACTTCGGGTGTTCAGTCAGTTTTCAACACTGGGCTGAATGCCCTAAGAATAGGCTCTTATCCTTACTCAGTTATGCAGTCTCAGTTCCTAGCACAGCGACTTGTTCATTGCAGGATATCTGTGTGTGTGTGTGTAAATAAAGGGGGTGGACAATATGGACAGTGGGACCAGATATGTGAATAAAATACAGGCTAAGATGAAGTTCAAATTGGGCAAGGATTGTGCTAAAACTAGAACTTGAGCCTTTTATGTTGTTCTTGGAAAATAAAGGGCACCAGAAACGAAGACGCCAAGATGGAAGACAGTGAAAAATGCCAGAATTGTCAGGGGCCTTTGTGACTTGAAAATGGTGTCCTTACCAGGAAATTAAACTGAGCTCATTATCTCATTAACTTTTGACTGGAGAGGGAATAGTCAGCTGAAATTGTATTATCTTTCCAATATGACAAGCTGGTAACAACCTGGGATTTTGAAAGACACTTTTGTTTTCTTAGCAAGAAAATTCCACCCATACATATGAATAGTCATGGAGAGGAATTCCATTTTAGAAAGATCCTTAAAGGCAGGAACCACGAGTGTCTAAATTGCTTTGTGTGCACAGTAAATCCCAGGGTTGACAGAGGTTTCCTTACACTGAGATTAAATCTTACCATCAACATATTGGAGTAGTTAAAAATTTCAGCTGCTCTACAAGATAATTGTGCTACACCGACTTTTTTCCTTCTCTCCAGAGAGCCTTTAAAATGCAGGTAACAATCCCGGGATGCTTATTAGCAGCCGTGATTAGTAACGTCCTTCAACTTCTAAGGGGGTATTACCAATTCTCTTTGATCAGATTGCTCACCTTCCGACCTTGTTTTTCACCGATGGGTGGGGGATATTTTGAGATTTTTAAACTGTTCATTGGTCAGACAAACACGTTTACAAACTAGAGGCCATCGGTGTTCTTGGAAGAAATTATTTTATTTTTAAAGGTAGGAGGAGTGTGAAATAGTGGGAAGAACAGTGGGCTGGAAGCCAGAGACACGGGTTTTGATTCCGAGTCTTCCACTCGTGTACCTTTAGTCTCAGTTCTCTTAACTGAAAACCAGGTAGAGGACACGGGACCCTAGGGGTGTGCGGGCTACTACATGGGACCAGAATGGCAGAAACTTGGTCTGCCTCTCAAAGATGCCCATGTGTTAGTTGGGGCAAAGCAGATCCTGGCATTTGCTAAGCAAATATTCTGAGGAATGATTTTAACTGATTCCTTTAAACATACATCCCTATGTATTGTACCTCTTAAAACTTTCAGTTAATACTGGGAGGCTAGGAGTTTAGTATTTTAAAAATCCCTAATGATACCATCACTGTTTCCAGGGCGAGAACCTACAAACACTCTACTTAAATATGACAACGAAATCCAAGGAGACATCCAGTGAGCTCACCTTGTTGCACAACAGGCCCCTAAGTCTGTGTGAAAGCAAGCCAAGGAAGTGAGTGTGGCTGACTCCAAGTCCCCTTTGCAAAATTATTTGGAATCTGCTTTATCTCTCAAAGTTATGAGCATTTACATGTGGGAAACTAAAACCAAGCACTCTTTACCCAATATGGGCTTTTTTTCTCTTTTCCATAGCAAGACACACATGTAGCCAGCCCAATAAAGAGGTCACAAATAGTGAGTTGAAAGAGTATAGAAACTATACATTCTTTCCAGGATCTCTACACAGAGTTCAAGGTCTTAGTTTGGAAATAAAGGAGCATGGGGCTAAGGAGGTTGCCTGGGAAGGCTGACAGCTTTTCAGAGCCATGGAAGTAAGGGGTAGGGAAAGTGATTTGCTGAGCATTTGCAAATAACTTTGCACTAGATGAAAAGGTAGGAACATATGAAGGAACGTTACAGGTGGCTGAATTAATTAACTCCAAATCCCAACACCCCCAAACATCCGGTGCTGGGGTTAGGGAATCAGAGCTAGTTTACTAGTGAATCCCAAATCTCAGACATTATTTGGATTCAAATTGGAACAATTGCAGATGGCTCCAGGGGGAAAGGATTAGGAAAATAGATGGTTGGATTATTTTATTTCTCTTCTGGGAAAAACAATTATCTCTTTTATTTCTTTTCTCTTTTCTCATAGCTCTCTTCTTTGGTGACATTGGTTAGTTACCTCAATATGTCTCATGCATTGGCCATCCTTCATCCTTCCTTCCTTCCCTCCATCCATCTCTCTGTCTACCATCCCATGGGACGTCCATTTCTCATCTCTTGTTACTCCTGCCCTCTCCACCTCCTGCCAGCCATAGCTCTTCCTCAACTTCTTCTTTCTAGTTCCCTGTTCTATTATTTATGGCTTATCTATTGCTTAAAGGCACAAATGTACTGCTTGATGAGTTTCTTTCCATTCCTGAATATTTGATTTAAGTGAAAAAAAGTGAAGAAAATACGGCCAGTATGAAAACAAGAGTGTGAAGGGTAGAGATGACCACCATTGAGAATGGCTGACTTTAGCCATGGGATGAAAAGGGATGACTTCAATGGCCATGGCATTGTAGCACGGGTCAGCCTCCCATCATCAAATCAGGAAACATGGGGTATCCTTATTTCCCATGGCAATATTTCTGATAGAGAAAGATGAGATTAGGGGGAAAGCAGCTCAGGGGAATCTATTTTGTGCAGGGTTTCAGAACTGGGGGTGTGGTGGGGTTGATGAGAAAAAAAATTTTCTCATCATGGTGTTACTCCCATTTTATCTTCAGGCTAGCCTTTCTGGGGGTAGGCATTCAATCATAAATGCATTTATAATGAACATATTTATGTAAACTGGGTTTGGGAGTCAGAAAGACTGAAGTTTGAATTTTCACTTGGCTATTTATTAGCTGTCTACCTTGAGAATATTATTTATATTTCCTAAGTTTGGTTTTCTTACCTTAAAATGGGGGGCAGAGGTTCATAAAATCTACCTGAGGGATTTCAGATCATCCTAACAAGCTGACATCTATGAAATTCTGGGGACATGGCATGTGTTTAATAAGTAATAGCTGCTTTTATTATTATTTTCATGGAAAGAAGAACTATGTGAATTGGCTCTTGGTCATACGTAAAACACATGCTACTGAAATAATCACCTGGAACTTTCAAATAAATACAAATGAGAAATGTTTTGGTACAGTTTTTAGATTTTAATGGAATAGCTTAGAATGACCAGGGTCAGCACATTTTCTTGTAAACAGCCAGGTAGTAAATATTTTAGGATTTCGTGGGCCATAGTCTTTGCTACCAATATTCAAATCTGCTGTTATATTATGAAAGCAGTTATATGCAATATATGCATGCATAAGCATGGTAGTGTTCCAATACAACTTTATATATGGCTGATGAAATTAGGATTTCATACACTTTTCCTGTAACATGAACATTATTCTGCATTTGATTTCCCCCCAAACAATGAAGAACATAAACATCTTTCTTAGTGGCAACTGGCTGGATTTGCCGTGACGGCTGTAGTTTGCTGAAACCAATCTTAGAGCTACAAGACGTTAAAGCATCAACTTGCTTCCTTCTTTTGGGTCACAGATGAGGCCTCGGAAGCACACAGACAGTCGGTGACTTGGCTGGAGTCTCTCTTAGCTGAGTTGCAGACCTGAGATTAGAACCTTAACTGCTGGGCTGCTGACTGTTAGTCCCTGCTGTCTTTTTGCTGACCTTAGCTTCTGCTTTGCTGTAAAACTTGCCTTAGTCTTGACACTCTCATGTTGTTTGGTTCTTTCAGAATATGCACCCGATCATCTTATGGATTGATTTCTGGAGGGATCCCATTGCTCAGCACTGGAGGCAAACTCTGATGCCTCAGGGACCAAGAAGTTCATGGTCTAGGACAGGCCACATGGAGGGGCAGGAAGGGAGTCAATCGGAGAGCACATGCCACATCTAATGGAGAAAAGTTGAATCAGCTTAGATGTGACCTTTGGAGTGAGCCCAGAGATCCCAGGTCTGTAACTTTTCAGGAGATACTAGGAATCTGGACTTGTATGTGAAATTTTGAGACATCAGTGCTATTTTTAAAAAGCCTGCGATGGCCCCACAAAGCAAGTCTAAGGACTCCAGCCAGCTTTCAGCACATCAGTTGGTGATCTTTGCATTAGATTGTTGTTTCTTCACGGCACGACAAAAATGTGAGCTATAAATATTTTGAAAAGCCTTTCTTGTTTCACTTAGAAATATATGTTTGCTCAAAAGATGGCAAGTAAAAATATTTGTTTGACAGATGATGGTATTGAACACCAGTCTAAGACAAGTGGTTAGTCTTCCTGCTCTCGCCTGTGTGATCATTGTGCCTGAAAGCAGACCTGTGGGCAACTGGAGTTTCGGAGGGGGACCCAGCAGGAATTGCAAAGTGTCTCAGGGATGGGCTACCAATTCTCACATTTCAGACGGCTGACTTCCACGAAGTCTCCTGGCACCCTGTGGGGCTGTGTATCTTTTTCTCTTCCATTCCACAACCAAGAGCCAGTGATCATGGCAGTCGTTTTGTTTATTGAAGAGCTGAGATTCTGTGGTGACTATTTTTCCTCATTTCACTGATACCTACAGTAATACAGCCCATGACTGTGGCGTCTTGGAGCTGCAGAGGAGGGGCTGCTGCTGTGACCAGCGACAGTGCCAGTGGGGAGGGGCTCTTACGATACAGACCAAGTGGCTGGGCAGAAAGCGGCCAAAATTAGTTTGTTTGCTCAAAATCTTACCTTAAAATACAAATACATGTGTCTCTTTCTTAAATATGTATATTCCAAAATCGAACATTCAAGCTCACCACGGGGCAATGGCTCCCCTTGCTGATAGAATAAAATTTCATGTTTTCTTTTCTTTTTTTATTTTTAAAGATTTTATTTATTCATTTTTAGAGAGAGGGGAAGGAGAAAGAAAGGGAGATAAACATCAATGTATGGTTGCCTCTCAGGGGCCCCCAAATGGGGACCTGGCCTGCAACCCAGGCATGTGCCCTGACTGGGAATTGAAGCAGCGACCCTTTGGTTCACAGGCCTGTGCTCAATCCACTGAGCTACAACAGCCTGGGATAAAATTTAACATTTTCTATTCTGTCTCTATCTTCCCTATTAGATGTTATTATTCGTTACTTCCATATCAGAATTCTTCTTGTGTTGTATTCTGCACATGTTATTTTCTTTTTTAACTCTGGATTTTAACTCCAGCTGCTCTTTTGCACTAGACGGCCGCTCCCCTTTGACGGCTCACTCACACCTGCCCTTCCAGCTCCCTCTCTGGTTGGTTTTCCTTCCCTACATGCTTGTGGCAATTACTATTAGTGTTATGTGGATTGTTAATCACATATCGATTTACGTTGTGTTCTAAATTAAAAGTGGCTTTTTTATAGGCAAAAGCAAATGTATCCATTGTAAAATTAATTCAAAGCTACAGCTGTTCAAATTATAAAATTAATCCTTCATTTTACTTTCCACATCCGGCCTCTAATCTTTTGCTATTACATTTTCTGACCCTTTTATACACACATATGCCTGCATTTACATGTGATTATTTTATTGATCACAAGTGAAAGACAACTCATAAGTAATTAAAAAATATGTAATATAACATGTGAAGTTACTGGAATACAAATGTCATTTACTAGAATTACTCTAACAAGTGTTTGAGTTGTTTAATATTTCTAAGTTTGGAGGACAGAGAAACGTTTTAACCATAGTAATTCCTAGGCCACAAATCGACATGTCGCTCCCACATGCTATGACTGAAAATTAAATAAGAGCAATGCGGTGGACTTTTTAGGTCCACGAGTATGCCTATTTTGAATACTTTTTGATATGTATGGGTAAATTACAGAATTTAACCACTTCAACCTTGTTGCTTTATGGTTTATAAAGAGCCTTCACAAATATCGTCTTTGATCTTCATAACAATGTCAAGAGTAGGGAGAGCAGATATTTCTCCTCTCATTTTACAAAAGAGAAAATCAAAACTCAAAAAAGAAAAGTCAAATAGCTCACACAGTCTGCATGGTTAGCAAGAGAGCTCAAGGAAGGACACGGGTCCTCTGGGCCTTCTGCGTTGCTCTGGGGCACCCCCTAAGTATTTACCTCGGCGAGGACTGTGTGGGAGCCCGGCCTGCGGCTGGCCTGCTCTGAGAGCAGGTGCGGTGAGGTGTGGGGGATCCCTGCCTGCTCCGCAGCTGCTGGCCCATCTGATGGGCTGGATTCCGATGCTTTGTAGATGTACCTTGTTAGGACTGCCTGGGAGCCCCCTAATATTTCACTGTCTTGGAAAGGCCACAGATTTTGATTTCCTTCTGCTAATGAAGGGTAGTATCAAGAACACATGGAGGAAAATGATAAAGGTTAGCCACTTCACTCAATAATCACACTGACCTCTGGGACCTCTAGGGAAGGGGGGAAACTGAAGGAGGAGGGATGGTGGGTGTGCACTCAGTTACGGACTGGACAGTGACGACCGCCCTTCCCCAGGCTGCCAGCCAGTGTTCACAGAGCGAGGGTGAGAGTGCGGCACCCCTCCCCCTCCCCCCAGGCACAGCAGCGAACCTTGCTAATGTAATGGAAATGATAATTATCCCCAGCCCTGAGCGTTTCGCTTCCTCCAGACTGCAGGGGTATTAAAGTTGATTAAACACATATGCTTTGGGTAGACGGCAACTCCAGTCACATATGGAGTGATCAGTCTTCTTCCTGCTCAGGAAGAGCGAGACCCAAGACCACAAGAGCCAGGCAGAGGCTGAGCTGGGGCCGGTAGACAGGAAGTGAGGGAGTGCAAGTCCTTTGCTGCAGGCGAGACAGCAGCACAAACACAAAGACTTAAAAAAATCATACCTGTATAGGGGTGAAAAAAGCTAAAAAATGCTATTAAAGTTAAAATTCAATTTTAATAATTTTAATAGAAATTTGTGATTTCCTTCTCATATATATATATATATTTGACAAAGATGAATAAGCTATGCCCATTTATCTAAACTTGCAATTTAGGTACAAATGTGTGTATATGTCATGGTTGATGGGTTAAAAGGACTAGTACATTTTATAGTGTGCGGGAAAATGAAATGACCCACGTGTCCTCAAGACTCAATTATCTTTTAAAAAATGTATCTTTTAAAATGATGTTTCCACTCTGCAGCACTTCTCAAAGCCAAGAAGTGTTTGTCTCATTCAAAACCATATGTTTAATGAATCACACCATTAGCACGAGGAAATGTTAGGAGGCTACTAAAAACGGGCTTTGGAATAATTGATGCTGGGTCCTGACATGAAACTTCTGAACAGCCCATTTCTTATGGGTCAACCGGGACCTGCCTCTCGGCTTCGCTGGCACAGGTGAGAATGCTGCTCCCTAGTCTGGGCGGCCGCTGGGTGTTGGGTGATGGTCGGCCAGGTTATCCTCTGGGGCTCTAGACATGTTTCACTTGGTCCTCCATGTATTAAAATATATGTATTATAGCTACAGGCAGTGAATTTGTATAACTGGATATACAAAAGCTTTGAAAAACATTTTATATTTTAAATTAAAAGTAATACTCATGTTTGCCAATATCGGCACTTCTGTACTTTTTTAAGTCTCTAAATTGCCTCCCCATCTTTTCTTTTTAATTTTTAAACATTTTAGTTTCAAATCTCGTTTCACCCTCCCCCAAAAGACATGAGGCAGCACGGTGATCATAAAAAAGAGACACAGACCTAAGGGTCCAAGGTCTCCCACCCGGACACTTATGACAACCGGGAACAGTGAATGGGTTTCCAAACGGGACCTGCGGCAGCCGTGAGTGCCTTTTTGCACGAGTCAACCATGCCTATTAATACCACACACTCAGACACCCTGCTCTGGAACTAATCTGCAGGGACATCCCAACACCCACCTCGTTAGGCCTCGAAAAAGACCAAAACACACCGAAGTGAATTTCTTTTGTTTATAACAAAACATCTTTCCCCACCCACAGGCCCTTTCACCCCATTTAAGATTGGCCTGCCAGTCTATTTAACCACTTAGTAATTTTTTATCGTTTACAAAAATCAATTATACAGTAATTATTTTAATAAATTAAGCACAGAAAGGGAGGGGAAAGGAGGAAAACTAAATGGGCAGATGAAAACCAGGCCACACTTTGGCTTGGAAGGGGTATTGGTCATGGGGCCTGAAGGACAGAAGTGGTTGCCGAGGGTGTAAAAACCTCATTTTTTTGTTTGTTGTGTTCTAATTCAGCAAAATTTAAGCAAAATGTTAGAATCATCCCAATCCTGTCATTCAGATATAATAAATATTCATATTTTAATGTATTTACTCTTCATTCATAATTTTGGCGAGACTTGTAATCTGAAACTTTTGTCTTCCCTGAGTATAAAAAGGAAAGTTAAATGCATATTAGTATGTGAAATTAGAATTCATCCTAATTTTTAAAATACAGGTGTTTTCCCTGTATTTTAAAATAGAATTTTAGTATTTTCACACATGAAGTAGTTTTTTAAATGATATTCATTTTTTCTTGATTATAAACGTACCAAATGTTCTTATTAGAAAATTAGGAAAATTAGAAACAAAGAATATGTAAGTCACATGAAAGCCCATCATGTGATAAATACTGGTACTTTTGTGTATTTTTCTCATTTAATCTTCTTCCCCTCCTCCGTTGACACACAGGCACATATTATACACACACATGCACACACAATGGTTACCTGTGTGTGTGGATCTGCCAAATTATAAAAAAATGTCATTGAATGATTTTTAATTTTTTTCAGTGGCATTACGAAGTCTTTGAAAGCCTTCATTTAGTGGCTACATTAACTTTAATTGCATGAATGTACGGTGATATGCTTCACCTTATATTTTTGATACTTTGATCGCTATTGTAAGTATCAAGGCTAACTGCAATTATATGTAAACACCCGTGTGCTCACCACCGAGGCTCCACTTAGAACAGCTGCTTAGGAAGGAGTAGAGCCAAGCCGGAGGGAGTATTCCCAGGCCCCTGGCGTGCACTGCAGAGGACTTCCCGAGAGCTGTCCCCCATGACGCACCTTCTTAAGAGGACTCGAGGGGGCTTGTGACTCTGCTCTTGGCCCCACGATCTCTCTTCTATGACTCACTGCTGCTCGTCTAGAGAGCTGTGGGAAGGCCAGCTCCCATTCCCTCTTCTTAATAGATGAAGAAATGGTGGCCCAGGTAACCTCACTGATTTGCATGGACAAACAAGCAGTTCGGAGGTGTAGCTAAGTGACTGGAATCTTAACTCAGTGCTAGATTCCTAAAACAAAACAAAATAAAGCAAACATGGCTTGTGAAGCCCAGTGGCAATGGAACTGATAAACAACAACGACAAAAAGATACACATCAACAGGTCTTCCAGCACTTTCGCCAGCCGGTTGGAGGCTCTACAGGGAGGAGCAGAGATAGCTGTTGCTTTGGAATGTAATTGCCTCAGTCCGTCTAGGGACAAAAGTGTGAGAGCTCCAATTTGTGGAAACACAAACTGAAGTGCTTTGAAATGTACTTAAAAAAGAGAAAGTGCTGAGACAGCTTTGTCGCCCGGTAACCACAATAGGACTTTGGGGTAGTTACAGTTTTAATCAGATGTTTAGGGAATCCATGTGGCTATTCTCTCGATGGCGGTTGTATATTTTTTTGTTTTTAAAAGAAGGAGCCAGACACAAATTCCTTAGAATGAATGTTTCTGACCTAGATTAAACCAACAGAGAGCAAAACTCAAGCTGTTAACCCTTTGAGGGCTCATTGCATTTAAAAGGAAGCCTCGGAGGCGCTCCCACTGGCCACTGATCACTCAGTTTGGCACAGACACTGGTGGATTCTGTTCTGCAGCTGCCCACCGATCCTGCTGCTGAACATCTGGATCGATTTCCTGAGTCTTGGCAACCCGAGCTGGTGTTTCACTGAGGGATATTTACTCCCACGCAGCTGGTAAGCAGTAGGAGCAGAAAATCAACTTGGATACGATTAATACCACGCGGTAATAAAGAGACGTCACCAAGAGAAACAGTTGCTGAATTGATTCTGATGATGCCAGGGAGGGTAACTATAATGGTAATGGTGATTAATACAGCCATTGCTGGGTGCAGACTCATAGAAGGAGCATATTTTTATCCTGCCTTTGTTTGTGCTGCGGCCATCTTTCATGCTGCAGTTGCTGACGCGGAACATGCACAGTTGTGGATAAACTTTGTGTTGGCCTGACTTTGCTCTGTAGTGGATGGAAACACATTCCATACAGTTCAGGTGGATGGTGGGACGACACCCCTCTTCTGATGGAGAGAACCTCTGAAATCGCCAAAGTTTTCTGAAATAGAATTTCTTAACAAGAATGGTAAGACTATGGAAACTGGGTTAGAGAGGGCCCAGGAGACTCTGACTGCTCAGTATTCCTCCCTGGCTTGGGGAATGCTACTAGAGCTTGTTCACCAGGCACAGCATCTCCATTGCTTCTGAAAGTTTCTCCATGGTTACCATCATTGTATGCGGGGAGGCAGGGGTCCCTTCATGTGGACCTGCCTTGAGAGCTGCAGACCATTTGGTGGCTGCATGTTCTGTATGCTATTAGCCCCCAGTCACTGGGGCAGTCTAAAATGTCCCTGCATGCCGTCCCTCCAGTGGCCTAGGCAAGGATTGGAGTTGGCTTACCAAACTTTGTTGCTTAATTGAGTTTTCAGGTTGCAAAGAAAAAATGAGATCTGTGACTTCAACTCGTCCTATTTCACAGATGAACTGTAGGGATTTGTGACCCTTTAAGACTTTCCCTTAGAATGGATGCCTCAAATCCTACACCGGAGATCAAGTTATATGTGGGAATATAAAAGCATTCGCTCTGGCATCTTATTCCCTGGGCCAGATCCTGGCTTCTCTATGTCTCAGCTGGTGATGATGGGCATAGTAACAAACTCGGTGCTCAAGTACTACTGTGTTTGATGTGAGAACAAAGTAGAACCTACCTTGCAGGGTTGATTTGATGGTTAAAAAAGGAATACCTGGGAGAGAATGATGCAAGATGACCACTGCATAAGCCTTTGCTTTGTGTGGGTGGTGTGTGTGCACACGCACACGCATGTATGGTTTGCCTTTATTGAGAGCTGGACTTGAGTTCTGTAGAACAGGGGCTGCCAGAGCTAGCCAGCGTTGTGATCCCGTGTGGCCCTGGCTGGGAGGGCACAGCAGGGGGTACAGAGCTGCACTTGACAACGATGTCTCTGATGTCAACTGTGTTCATTATTTTGCTCACCATTCTATCTACCTGTTCTCAGGCTGCAAGTGGCCTGAGAGGGGAAACGAATCTTGTGTAGAGCCTTCCCTTGAGTGAGTAGCCGAGAGCTAATCTAAACCAGCACTTGTGTGTCTCAGAGATCTTGTGTAGTTGGTGGTTCTCGAACTTGACCGTGAAGGCACTGTGACAAACAGAGATTCCTGGTATCCATCTTCTTGGACTTCCGTGGTCTCAAGGGGGCCTCCCAGTCTGCATTTTCAAACAAGCTCCCCAGGTGACTCTGAAGTAGATGTCTAACCTGAGACATGTTGAGTCAGAGAATGTGTTCATTTTTGAGATGAGAAAACATGAGGTGCACAGCCACCCACCATCTTGGGGACAGCGGGGTCACTGGGAGCTGGGGAGCCTAGTGGTTCCTACAGGGTCCTCTCCAACTGTCAGGGAGGCCTCTGGAAGGCAGGTGTCCCACAACTCAGTGTCATGACTACTTTACCGCTCCAGTTTCCTGCTCTTTGGCCCTTTTGGCTGTTTCGTTTAAGCTTCCAACTCACTGATTCGACCATCAGAAGTAAATCCTGGAGGATCACCTTGTGAGCCAGTTCTTTTGAAGATCTTGAGACATTTGCTTTAATGAGTAGTCACCTTTCTGCCCATGTGGAGAGAAGAAGAGAAGGTGGAAGGCAGTGATCACTGAGCTATGGTACTGTGGGGGCTCCCTCTGCCGCCCACTCCCCTTACCCAAGATGGGTACATGGTTGTCTACAGGGCAACCAGAGAAAGGTTCTGGTTATTGGGATCATACTTACCACCACATCACCAAAGGTGCTTTTGTATCATTTTCCGTGAACTTAACAGTGGGGAACATAAACTTTCCTTCCTAAGCCCTTTCTGGCAAACCCACTCTGAACGGCTGCTTGCACTTGCCCGTCAACATTCCCAGGCTGTGAAAATGCCTGTTTACTGGTATTCTGTGCAGAGAGAGCTGGATACCAGCCTCCCTCCTTAATAAAATAACATTAATGGTAACATAATATTATCTCCCATTTCTTACAATGTGCCAGATGCCATTGCCCAAAGAACTTTCTGTATAATTTCTCATTTGCTCCACATGTAAACCCTATGGAATAAGTAGTGTTATTACCATTTTATGACTAATCCTGAGGCTTAGCGAGATTAAATCATTTGTCCAAGGTCACGCTGCTAGTAAGTGGTCCAGACAGGGCCCAAGCTTAGACTCTATGACTTTCAGGCCCATATTCTTCACTAGTAAGTCCTACTGCATCTTGCAAAAACGCAGTCTGCCCTTTGAAACCTGAACAGCCCACTCCTGCCTAGGACAGGTGTGTCTCACCTGGCGTGAAACGGAAAGGATGAGTCTGGTGCTGCTGGGCCATCGCTACTGCTCTCACTGGAGACATATTTGGAAACCGCAGCTCCTTCAGGGACCCTTTGTTAAAAATGGAGACCACAGGGAAGAGAAGGGAGCACAGTTGGTCATGGAAAGAATGAGAGGTCTGGAAGGCAGGGAGAAAGCCATGTTCTTGGACCCAGTTGACTAGAGAATGGAAATTCCTCAGTTTCCCTCCGACTTTTACTTGACTTTAACTAGTAGGCAAAGGGGCTCAGAGTGTGCTGGAATGTGAAGGAAGATGGAAATGAGAGGATGGAAGTTTTGAACTTTGAAGAATTAGACATTAATTTTTGGTGCTTATCCATGTCTTTTGGTGAAGTTCAGTTCCCACACAGAGATCAAGCTACCGAGTCCCTCCTCTGGTCTGGCGGTCACTTCTCCTGAGCTCGAGTCCCACTGTTTCACTCATCGGGGCCCCTGTTCCCCGGAAGACTGGACCCAGCTCCGTTCTATGATGAATGCCAGTGACGCTGAGCTACCCGTCTTGCTTCGGCAATTGTTCACATGGCGGTGACTCCTTTCCAACCTATCCTTTTCTTGTCACCAACACCAGTCCATCAGCCACCATCCTTCCCATGGGCCACTCAGTAAAGGAAGGAGGCAGGAGCAGAATCTTAAGTGGCTGGCTAGCTGGACTCCCAGACGGACTCGTTCCGCCTGCCCCTTCTGTTCCTCATCCCTGAGTTCTGCAGGTGGGCAGAAGGAAGCTCATGTTTCCCTTTGTAAGCAATGCCTTGAAGGCTTGCCAAATTCAGCCATGCTCCAACACAGGGGATCATAACCAGAAATGAGTGATGTATTTATTAGCTGTGATCTGTGAAGCCTGGGAAGCCACGGCAACCCAAATCACAGCATCACAGTGGGTTTCCTCCCAGAGTGTGTTTTGCACAAAGCACCCAGTGATTCTTTTAAAACTTCGGGCAGGTCATTGCACATCTCTGTTCTCTTTTCCCTCAGAATACAATCTAAACTTCTCATGGCGTACCCTTTTCAGTACAGTTTGGCCCACTAACACTTCTTTCATTTCCTCTCTCTCTCCCCATCTCACTGGTTCCACCACAGGCACAATAACCTCTTGTGTTACTCAAAGAAGCAGTGACGATCCTGCCTCAGGGCTTCCCATTGACTCTTTCCTCTGCCTGGGATGTTCTGCAGCAACCATATGGATTGCTCCCTCACTTTCTTCAAGGATTCCTTCCAGATATTATCAGTGAGCCCATCCACGGCCCTAAGTAAAATAACAGCTCACTCCTGCTACTCTCAGCATCTTTAAAAATCATTTTTACTTTTCTTTATGGTACTTACAGTCAGATCCATTATAGAATTATTTATTTATTGTCTGCCTGTTCCACACTGGCTGGTAAGCTTAAGAAGAGCCGGGACATTGTCTGTTCCTAACTCCAGGGCCTAGACTAGGGATTGGCACTTAGCATATGCTCAATGAATATTTGTGGAATAAATGAATGAGAGCATGAGATGCTGTAACCCAATAGTCTCCTGAGGAGGTCAGGGGTGACTAGATAATTTAAAACCACGAAATCCTCAGTCTTCTCCCCGTAGCACAGCTCCCTTCATGCATATCTCGATGGGAAAATTGCACAAAAATAACCACACAGTTTCTTTTCCTCCCTGTACTCATGCCCTTGCGATGTGATTTTGGAGCTTCTTTCAAAAAGTGAGTCTTTCTCGACTTTTGGGCTACACCGGTGACTTGCTTGGGCCACTGGAAACTAACCAATGGGAAACACTCACAGACTTGAAAAATGCTTGTACCATGAAGCTCCACGGCTCTCACCCCCTGGACCCTCCCTTGAGCAAGACATGCTGAGTCTGCAGCGCAGTAAGAGGTGCGTGTGAGTCTGCAGCACAGTAAGAGGTATGTGGCCCAGTTGCCCCACAGCCCAGCTGCCAGTGAGCCCAGCACTTGGAAGCTGAGTCACTAATTTTTGACACATGAGTGTCCCCAGCTGAGGTCAAAAGAGCTGATCTGAATTGCTGATCTGCAGAATGTTGACCCAAACGGCTATTGTTTTAAGTCACAGATTTGAAGTGGTCTGTTTCAGGGCCAAAGCTACCTGGTACACATGTAAGAAAAGAGAAAGCAGGAGCTGAATAGAGAGAGTTGCCTTTCTTTCTCTCAGGAGCTGAGTAGTGAGAGAAAGAAAGGGATTTTAGTTGGCTTTAGCAGATGCTGGTGTAAAATATCATAGTTCCAACAGCGAAGTCAAGCCTAAGGGGTAAGGTTATCACTGCTGGGCCATGGAACAGATATTCTTGGCCTTTAATGAGGCTTCTTCAATGCAGAGAATGAATGCTTTTTAATTCTCCCGGTACTCTTTCTTTGATGGAAATAGGAATGCATGCCTGCAAAGCAGGTATATCTTTATGGCTTCAGGACCTACGCATGGCAGATCGTATTAGCAAGAGGATTGTTTAATTTTTTTTAAAAGCAAAGATTATAGTTTGATTTTTTGAGATGTTAGAGTAGGAACATCAGCCAGCAGGGCCACTTTTTTCCTTCCCTGGGGCTCATCATCTCCAGGATAATTCCAATACAAATGCAAGAGGACCCCTGGGGGAAAATTCCAAATCAAAGGCTTGCACAGCCTCAAGCTGTGGGGTAACTTATGATACCCAGCAATATAGGAAATGTGATCTGATCTCACTGCCATGAACCGGTTTTGTGACCTTGAGTGAATCGTTTCATATCTGAGAACTTCAGACTATGTATCATAAAACTTGAATATCTGGCTGCCTGCCACATGCTGGACGGATGCTCTAGAACTTGCCTTTGGTCTGAGGCATGCCAGCTGATAGGGTTACCTGAGGGAGGAGTGTTGGATAGGAGCCATTTGGAGCCTGCACTAGTCCATGAGTGTGTTTGCTGCTGGGGTGCGAGCCGTCTCTTGTTTGGGACCAGCTGGGGGTCCTGGACCAAGGGTGGATGTTTGTAGCACCATGAGGGGCCAGACTGCAGGCATCTCGTGATGACTAAACTGTGTAATACATTGAAGGCTATTACATACCTTTGCAATATGAGACTGTGTTTGATCAAACTTCCTTATCATGTTTCCTAAGAGCAGAGATCCTCTGCCTTACTCAGTCTTGGAGAAACATCTGAGCTGAGTTAATGGACGTCTCTGCTGCATGCTGATTGAAGGCTGGCCTGTGAGGGAGAAACCATGGCCAGTGGTTTGCAGAAAGCTGGTCCCACGGTGAGATCGATGAGCTGTAAGACTGCATCCACCAAAACCTTTCATAGCCTTCACTCCCAGGGCATACGTGGCAGAAGTCACCACTTTAATAAGTTCTCAATAATTCCAGAAGATTTTTCTTCAGGACCTAGTAAAGAAGGTAAGTGGAGTCCGGGGAAAACATTGACTTTTCCACTCAACAACTAGTTACTGAGTGTTCACTGTGTGCCGGGCACTGTCCGAGGCCCTCACAGTGCACCAGGGATCAAGATGCATAAAGGAACCTGTCCTGGGGGTGGGATGTGTGTGGAAACTGACAATAACTAATAACCACGATCAAGTCAGTAAGTATAAGGTTTATCAAGAGGAAATATGTGCTATGGGAAAAAGGCTGAAGTAGAGATAAGAGGGGTCAGAAGTCCTGGGGGGGGCAGTTTCGGTATCAAAAAGGTGGCCAGGGTGGACCTCAGGGCGAAGGTGAGGTCTGAGCAGGGAACTGAAGGAGGTAATGCCCAAATGTCGCCATGGAGAAACAGCAAGTTCTCTTGTTCATCTCTGCACCTTTCCTCCCAGCAGTCTAGCCACACACTTTGGGTATAGTAGTGTCTTAATAAACCTTTCTGGATGTAAATTAAAGGTATCTGAACATTGTTTTCAGCATGGGGTGGGGTGGCTTTTCCCAAAAAAGGAGGTCATTCATTTCATCCTCTATACGTCTCCCTTTGCTTTCTCTCCACCTTCCCGCTCTCCTCACTCCTCCGCACATTGCATTCTGGATCTCGTCTTGATCGCTCCAGTGGAACGTCACCATTGCTTTTCTTGGCCAAGCTCTGGCTATGGGCAAAATATCCTAGTTGCGGTGATTTTGCTGTTCAGCAGCCGAAGCCTAGGCAGTGCTGCTGTGGGGGGCACACAGGCCCTTCCTCCCACGGCCAAGGCACCTCCGCCACTGCTGTGGCACGTGATCTCCTCGCTCCTCTTGCCCTAATGTTCCCGACAGAGAGCAACGAGAAACTCACTTTCCTCAGCTGTCAGAGGGGTGAGATGTTCACTTCCTTTAGTGCAAGGGAAATGGAATTGATTGACAGACTAGATGGAGCTGCTCCTCATTTACCCACCAGAAGATATTACATGGCTCTCAGCAGTGTACAGGAGCACGAGAAGGCAATAAACTGTATGTATGAGCTTGGTTCTCAGGGGAAGGAGGGCTGCTGCCCAACCAGTACTCAAATAGTTTCTTTTGGGGGGGCCCTCTGTGCAACTCGTACTTAATAAAGGTAATAAAAAGGTAGCCTTATAAAGAAGAAAGAGGCCTCTCAAGGAGAGAAGGCTCTTTATTTGCTCTCTTGTCATGATATTCTCCCCATTCCACTGACATTTCAGCACATAAGAGGTGACTGGCTGGATGGGAGACAGAGAAGAGAAGAGCAAATGGGGGGAAGATGGCTTAGTAAGTGAACTTGCCATGTTCCCAATGTTGTTGTAATTTTTTTTGGGTGGAAACCGACCTGTCTGCCTCTCGAGAGATTGATACCTAGTTCTCAAAAAGCAGAACTGCTTCTAGGTGTTGGAGGGCTGTGTGGTGTGGCCGCAAACTGGGTCAGAATCTGGGGTTCTGCCTTGCTGTCCTGGGTCACCTTAGACAGCTGGCGAGTGGGTTATGCATGTCCTCTCCTGCTCTGAGAGCACAACTGGGTACATGGTAGGGGTCAAGTGAAAAGGCACTTGTAAGTCAGTCCCCCCTGCCTTTGATGCCTCCATTTTCTCAGCTGTAAAATAGTAAAAGTTACTATTTTAACTACCCTCCCTATATTCCTCCAAAATTCCTCCAGGAAAATACTTCATCGATAAGTGATTCACTAGAATGAGATTAAGTCTGTACAGCTTATTAATGCTTTAATGTGGAGTCTTTGTAAACAAACACTAGAGTATTACCTTGCCTTTGATGGAAACTTCCAGGTGCTGGGACGGCCTAGGAAGAGTCCTGACCGGACAGGATTGTTAGGGGACTGTCGCGTATTGAGTGATAATAACAGACACAGGTTGAACACAATGCACCAGGGCCTCCGTTCGGTGGTTATGTGTATTAATTCATTTATTGTTTACAGTGGGAAGTGGGTAAGTACTACTGTTAACCCCATTTTACGGATGAGGTGACTGAGGTTAAATTGCTACATTTCCTAAGACTTACACCTAACACGCAGCAGAACCAAGATTCGAACCACAGCAGTCCAGCCCCAGGAATTTCTCTTTAGCCATTGAGCTATCATGGCTCTTCAGCAGCACTTGGTACACTATGAGGCTTTCACAGGAATGGTGAGCAAGCTTTGCTGGTAAACAAAGTGTTGTAATTGCTTCCGGGCAAGTGTTACTTATTTAGAGTTTGCCACCTTTCTCTGCTACTGCTCCATTTTTAAAAAAATTAAATTTAAGGAGAGCCCATGAATCACTGGGGTAATTATTCATTTTGACAGACAATATAAACAGCCACAGAAAGCCCATTCCATTCAGGATTCAGCTAACTAATACAGGCCAGTGTATTTGCTGCGGACAATGGGAACGATATGGAAGCCACAATGTCCGCCCTCTGGGAGGTTTTCCATTCACTGGAGGAACAAGAATGCGCCCGTAAGTCCTGAAAGGATATGGTAGCGCAGTATGCGGTATCTGTGCAAGAGGATGACACAGACTGTCTCCCTGATGGAAACCAAGCTGATGATGGCGCTGGGTGGGTCTGGAAGCATCGTGGGGCCGGGGCAGCTCGACCCCCATCCCCTGGGATAGGTAGCATTTTGAGGGAGCACAGCGGTGACAGTGCACTTGCAGCCTAGTGTGTCAGTGAGGCAGCGCGCAGCTCAGGGGACACAGGAGAAGTTTCTGGAGCTAGACTGTTTGGGTTCAAGTCTTGGTTCTACTCCTTACTAGCATCAAGACTTAAGAAACTTAACTGAACCTTGCTGCAGCTCAGTTTTCTTGTCTATAAGGAGGGAGAAGGAGGGAAAGAGAGTTTCAGTCAGGGTCCCAAGAGGAAACAGGTGGAGAGCTCTAAATAGATAAGAGGAGGGTGGTTTTTATTTAGAAGTAATAGTGCGTCAAGCTGGGGCAGTGGGGGCGAGGAGAGGGGAGGGGACATTATCCTTAGGCCTTTAGGACTGAGGGGAAAAGACGAACACTGCAACCAGGAAGCCACCTCTCTGGGAGCAGCGCCTTCAGGTGAGGGGTGCAACTAGCTTAAAGGAACCCAACAAGGAAGGACCCAGGACAATGAACACCTTCTCTCTGCTCCGCTCCTCAGACCCCCTTCCCACCTCCACCTCTCTTTCCCTATTGGCCGAGTCCAACCAGGAAGCCACCACCACCCTTGGGAACAGAATGGCCTTTCACACTTAGGCTCCCAGGATGAGAGTTGGTGGAGGCAGACAGGCAAAGTGTGGACCTGGAGGGGCGGACAGAGGGTTTGTGGCACAGAGTGGGAACTCCGAAGTGCTAAGGCAGGGAAGGGCTGGCTGGTGCCAGTTCCTGAGAACCAGGTCTAGAGAATTGGAGCGGATTCTGGGCAAGAGGGTGACATACTAAGAGAGCTAACCCTCATCCATGCCCGAGGCACACTGTGAGGCAGAAAGACAGATGCATGCTGGCCGGGCAAGGGCTGGGTGGGACCTCAAGCTTCTCCCCGTCATCGGCCTCCCTTGCTGTTATCGCAGGAGGAACCTCCCTCCCAGAGCTGCAGGAAGAAGCTCCTGTTTACCCTACATAGGGGCTTTTCCCAAAGAAACTTATTTCTAGGTTGACTCCCCCTCTCCTTCCTTGCCTGTGGTTTGAAGACCTGCCTGCAGAACTGTAGCCTCGTTGGCAATGGACTCTCTAGAAGGAAAGAGCTGGATCCAAAGTGAAGTGCAGTCTGGGAGCTGTCACAGAGCCAGGCCACAGAGCACGCTGCTGAGCAAAGGGAGTTCACGTGCCTCCTTACAGCCTGATGCAGAGATTGCCTCCGACAGACACAGGCCGTAATGGCTGGGAGTGAACACGCTCCTACGAACAATTGGAAAAGAGGTGCCGCATTGTTCTTGGGGACCATAATTCGTTTGCTGGAGAAATGACTGCGTTGGTTGTCTTACCCATTTCCTCTTTGAACAGTGATTTATTGGATCAGCTTAACTATATGAGGAATGAAGGACTTTGTGACAGAAGCGACCCCGTGCCCATGTGTGTGCTTGAAAAATCAAGATGTCCCTGCAGCCACAGCTTTAGGGGCTGTTTCTCTGTTCCCTGACAGTTGTGTCTCATCTGCTGTATCAGGAAGAACTTGACCCTGTCTTTTTCCATATGGCAGAGGACTGCAGGGCTAAGTGGCCACCCCGAAACCAGCAGCTGCTCCTCCAGGTGGATGTGCTCCTGGCCCTGCACAGGGGGCTTCGGGGGAAGGTGCCCACCCATGGATGTCTCTCAGCCAGGTCAGTGTGGATGAGTCAGTTCTTTTTTATTCCAGGGCCCAGTTCTGAGCCTCCAAACCCCAAACCAGGGGATGGTACTGCTTCCTTAGAAAAACAATTGTATGGCAAAACATTACATTTCTTTCTAGAAAGTCACCCCTTCTCACTCCTCTCGTCCAAATTGCAGGCCACTCAGAAGGCTGGCTGATTGCAAAGAGGCTTGATTTCAGGGTGGGAAGAGTCAGCGGACCTCATTTCTGATGAGCTGAGATGAAGGTGCAATTTGCCCCTTTCAATCAACAGCATTGGGAGACATCAAGCACAGGTCACCCCACTAACCATGTTTTATAAGAGAATCTCAAATCCCTCCATCACACAGTCCTCCAGTGCCGTTATCTGCCTTTTCCCACAGTGCCCCTCACAAATGAAATGATGACAGATGAATTTAGATTGGGCTTCGATTTTGCTTTTGGATGCACATTAAATAATTGCTTTCGAAACAATACCCTTGAGATTAAAAAAACACCGCGGCTAAAAATATTTAAATTAGGAAGCATCTCAAATAAAGGCCTTGGCAACACACACATAGATATGATGAAAATTTTGCTGGCGGAATGTGAAATAAATATCAGAAGGCTAAACCACGTGTGAGGCACCGTGAAGCACTGGAATTCTGCTGGGTACCTTTGGCCCGAGATGTTTATATGTCTCCATGTAGTTGCAGTTGCAGCTAATCATATAAATTCTTTGTTTCAGTTTGAAATCTGTTCAGGTTTACACCTCCACTTCTGTGTTGATGATTTTTCTCTCATCTCCTTCTGCCTTTTTTTTTTTTTAAAAGAATAAATTATTGGCAGAGCATGAGCTTTCAAAGCAGGGATTTGAGTTTAACTCTTGTTTTTCTCTTCCTTGTGTTCTTCTATTTATTTCCAGTGTCTCTTGATCTTCAGACCCAGGTCCACCGTAGATTCTCTCCATAAATCTTTAATTTTTACCTGTCATGCCAATGTCCTCCCTCCCCCCTTTTTCTCCCTTTCTTCCTCTTTGATTACTGCTTCCCTAGAGAGTTGCCCATTGGAAAGGGTAGTTCTCAGCTAGACATGCTCACATATCATGGATAAATTGCCCTGCTCCAGGGGCTAGGGGGTCACAACTAGATATTAGGACCCACTTAGAAGAGAAAGACTTACACCGAAACCAGAACTATTCCTCCTTCTTTTGTCACTGCTTTCCCTGGCCACTTGACCCAATTCACCTCGGGCAAAGGTGAAAGTGAACAATGGTCATAGCTGTTACCCTGTCCCCTCGACGAGGATTGTGAAGTTTGCGGACAGAGGAGATCCAGGAGAACACTGGGAGTTTCTACGTGGCTGTGGTCTGAAGGTTTGTGTCCCTCCCAAATTCATGTGTTGAGAGTGTAACCCCCGAGGTGATGGCATGAGGAGGTGAGGCCTTTGGGAAGACGTGAGGTCATGAGGGTGGCACTCTCTTGATTGGGATTAGTGGCCTTGTAAGAAGAGGCCCAAGAGAGCTAGCTCATGCCTTCTGCCCCATGAGGGTCTGGTTAGAAGATGGCTGTTAATGAGGAAGACACCCCATCTGCTGGTGCCTTGATCTTGGACTCCCCAGGTCTAGACTGTGAGAAATGAATTTGTGCTGCTCATAAGCCACCCATTTTAAGGTATTGTTGCTATAGCCTCCTGAACACACTAAGACGTGTAGGGAGCAGTGTTTTGGTGACATGACGGGTGGGAGTGTGATGACAATTGGGTAGGACAGAGGGTGGGCTCAGCTCTGTGGCACCCCTTTGTCACCTGTGATCCAGAGTGCTGGGAGTCTGGGGCGGCTTCAGGCACTGGGCAGAGCTCTCCGTCCTCTCAGATCCCGTGCCCCACTGGCCACTGCTTGTCTGGAGCTTCTGTAGAGCTTCTAATGGTGTGATCCGAGACCTACAGCTAGATCAAGGGTGAGCTTCCCTCAATCCTGGAAGGGCCGCTGGGATCTGGGAGTAGCATCATTTTAGCATAATTTCCCTTTAGCAACAGTGCAGGTTATTTGACACTCTCCCTCCATTAACATCCTAATGTTGAAACAACAGGCCATCAATTTCCATCTGGAACTCACCAGGTTCCTGCTTCCTGTGATTTCAAGTCATGCTTTTTTCTGACGGCTCAGCCCACAAAGATTTTTCCATTTTAAACTCCCCTTTCCAACACGAGGTCTCCCTGGGGGTGGGCACTGCCTCTTATTCTCTTTGACCCCCCCACACTTAAGAAAGAAGCATGCCACATGTGTGGCACTCAATAAATGCTTTCTGGCACTTACCATGTGTTGATGGTGCAACATTTAAAAAAATATGTTTTTCTTCCTAACCAGATTGTAACTGGCAGAGAGCATACAGCACCACATCCCACCACAGAGGGTGCTGTTCTTTGCATGAAGTGGGTGCTCATTACTGACTTGTTTTGCCAAAGATCATTAAACTCCGCACATCTTTTATTGAATGTCTTCGCTGTGCCAGAAATTGTAGTGGGTGTATAAATTGAAAACCACACAAACAAACAAACAAACAAACAAACAAACAAGAACTCTGCTCTCTAGAAAGTCATAATAGGGCCTGAAAATAATAACATCCTTGGAGTCTGGCAGGAGATGCACTTTATTCCAATAGCTGTTGATTCTGTCACCAATAGGTAGCCCCAATTTCAGGAGGACCTGGAATTCCATCACACAGTGTGTTTAATGCAAGGCTGGAATTAAACTGATAGTCATGAGATGCCCTGAGTTTTTTAGTCAATGAACTGCATGCATTGCTTCCCATATAGTAACTTACCCAAAGTAAATCCAACCGTCAACACAGGCTCTGTGCGGGGCACCACTGGGCAGAGAGATGGGTGTAGGTATTGGATACATTCCCAGGTGTCCAGGACTCACAACTGGGACTCACACCGACACTGCTGACCCCACTACGAGGCAGGTTCTGCAAAGTACAAGAACAGAGACAGAAAGCAAGTGTTGCTGGAATGATTGATTTTGACTGCAGTGGTGCTGGCACGCCTCACAAACAAATTGAATTTGAGTTGGCCCTTGATACTGGATTTGGACAAGCAGAGACTGGAGGAAAGACCAGCTCAGACAGGTGAAGCAGGGTGAACGTGGAAGTGTGAATGTTTCTGCCCTAAATGAGCAGCAGAAGCAGAATAGTTGGGTGTGGTTTGAATACAGATTTTTCGAGAGCTGTGAATGGCCCAAAGCAGGGGTTGTGTTGGCATTTTCCAGGTCAATTCAGGCTTTTGGCC
This sequence comes from Artibeus jamaicensis, assembly GCF_021234435.1. NCBI lineage: Eukaryota > Metazoa > Chordata > Mammalia > Chiroptera > Phyllostomidae > Artibeus > Artibeus jamaicensis. Next base: position 11,641,734 of record NW_026522056.1, on the reverse strand, counting down.
AAGTTTTGTTTGGCTCAGCCCAAGGTTTTAAAATTTTTTGAGCTGCTTCCAACATTTAAAAATCAGGAGATTTCACATACACATTTTAGTTTTGGGCTTCTTTTGAAATTAATCTAGCAATACTATGCCTGCGTTTCTTCAAGGAGACAACTGGCTGGATTCGAGTAATGGTTGCTTCTTTTTGACAGGCAAATAGAGCGCTTCAGCTTGCCACCATCCCCTGCTAACTGGCCACAGTCAAGTGGCATAAGCAGGCATTTGAATTTGCACCCTCTGACCCTCTGCACCCCCAGAAGCTTATAGACTACTGCATGCTGGAACAGCCGGTATCTGGTTCAGCAAGCATTTGTTAGATAGTGGTTGACTTAAATGAACACCTGGATGGCTCTTGGGAATTGGCAGGGTCTTCAAAAGAGGAAAAGTATCAGGAAATCATCCCAAATGCTGCTCATGAGGAATCTTGTTTGTCTGATTAGAGCCTAGGCTGGCACACCTGGTGGATTTTTAGACGCAGGAGATAAAAACCTCTTTCCCTAGCAACCTGCAATGCTTTTGTCAGTTGGAGAGCTTGTTAGCATCCCCTCTCTGGTTTCTCTTTCCCTGATAAGTGAGTTTTCTATTCTTTTGGAATGTGGACTGGCAGCATGCCAACAAGAATTGAAATCCATTTTCAGAACAAAGGAGGAAATGGGTGTGTTTTTTCCCTTTCATTCCCTTTGTTCATCTGTTATGCCAATCAGATGTTCGTACTTGGACCTTTAGGAGCTAACTTTTTATCTCCCTTTTCTCATGGAAAGGTGTACTTTGATCACGCTGATGCCCATGAACCTCTCTGCTGCACCTCAGATGCAAAGGCGTGCAAATGCCTCAAATGCAAACACAGTGTTATACACACAGAAGGTAGTTGTTTATGTACTGTACACACACACAGAGACCTGAACTCTCGCCCATACGAAAACTTGCTGTGTCTGATGCCCAGGAAGAGTGAGAGGTTCCTTACTGACATAACCTTCTTTTTGGAAGAATAAAATAGAAGGCTATAGAGTCAACAAGCTAATCTGTCTAATTAGATGTCTCTGAAGGAAATGCATGTAATTTACATGAATTATCTTAACATTCAAAGAATAGGACGAAGGAAGGAAAAACTCAAGGAAATTGTGTTTTAATGAGGGAGGGGGAAGGCTCTGGGGCTATAATTCCAAAGGTCCTCCTTCCCTGTTTTGGAGGCACAGACTAGAGGACCTGAGGGTGCGGCAGCAAAGACAGCCCTGTATCCCTGGCTTTGCAAACAGCGCCTCCAAGTCTTGTTTGTGCACTGCCGCCGAAGCAGTCCTCAAGCCCGACCAAGGAAGCTTCATTAAGACGATGGCAGGGGACAGGATAAACAGTTTTAGTCTTGGTCTCTCAGGGGCTGGAAGGACAATTGCTTTTTGGCCTCTAGGTGGCATTGTTGTATCTACTGTGAGAGGCTCTGTGCTTTGGCTAGATGCATCACGGCTACTTAAGATGGAGGGGGAAGAAAAAACGAAGTACAACTCCCCCTTTCTGTCCACCCCACCTCCTAACGTCAAAACCTGCTCCACCTAGGTACAGCTCCTCTGTGCTGCCCAATGGACATTGTATGTTGTTTAACCTCATATAATTTAAAACTGGCATTCTCTTAGGTCCCTTTCTCGTATGCACCTACCTATCAAGCACAGGGATGAGTCTTCTGAGAGCTTAACTGTCCATAATAGTACCTGCCTCTGCATGTTCTACTCCCTCTGCCCCAAGCTTCCCAATTCTTTCCTTCGAGGGTGCTGCTGACATGTGTGCAGTGATGGGAGTGGTATGGGAAGAAAGGCTGGGATAGCACCCGCCTCTTGGACCCTGAAGAGGTGCTGGTTAGTAATGGGAGTGGGGCTGAAAACAGCAGCTTGGTGTGTTTAACCCTGACACAACGGGGAAGATCGCACCACAAAGGGAGAGGAGGAAAGCCGATGGCTGCTTCTCCCGTGCTGTTCTTTGTGGCCCTCTGCAATGCTTGTGTCTTCCCTGGCTGGCAGGTTTGGGCCATGTGTGAGAATTACATTCTGACACCTAGTCCAAGGTGGTTTGGTTGAGGTGGGGGAAGACGAGCTCACTTGTTAAGGTTGCCTCATTTCTCCAGTGTTGGAATGGGACACCTACTGACCGGCCAGGCAAAACCTTGAGGGTGATCTTAAAGGTATTTGTAAAAAAAAAAAAGATAGGAACTTTGGGAAGAGTGCACTCAATCTCAAAAGATCATAGCTTATAATGAAGAAGAGGAAAAAGTGCATCGAAAATAGGTCACATTGGGCAGCGTTGTAGAGTTTGCCAAAAATTTTCCTCTGATATCAATAATCTTGCTTCCTTCTCATAGCATGGTTTTCCCTAGTTCACTAGGAGGAAATGGAATCCATTCAGTAACTTGCTCAAGGTCACAGAGTTAGAGACAGAGTCAGTTCCTGAAACCATGTTGTCTAACTCCAAATCCAACTTCTGCCCTGAACAAACTCTTCAGCCGGGAAGCAATATTAGAGTCTAACTGATCAACATTTGGCATCCTTGCCAACCAAGAAGCAGATCAAGACAGTGTGCTCAGGGCAAAGTAATAAAAGAGGAGCCAGTAAACTTTTCTGAAAATGAAAATTCTGTCTTTACATTGACTTGGGAAGCAATAATCTTAGGGAGTATTCTCTGTTCACTTTCAATTTTGCTGCAGTTTTTAAAAAATTTTATCTGTTTGAGCCTCTATGGTACTGTCGGTAAAATAGGTTGAATCAACTTTATTCCGGCCTTGGGCATCTATGGAAAATTAATGAATGTTTTATGAGTCACTCAGGGGTCTTTGAAGGAAAGATTAAAGACAAGCATCAGTTTTTATTATTGTTTTAATAGCAATTTATTATGCCTCAACCTTAGGGAATCATATAAGAATATATAATTTCCTCTGCCTGATTAAATCTTTGAGTTTTGTAAAAGTTTATAATGGATGAAATAGTACTTAACAGGTTCATAAACCAAACTGTTATGCACGTTCAAACGGTCTTCACTCTTATCTTAACTAATGAAATTTGCCAGCATCTTTGTTATAGCTGTATGATTTATAAAGATGATATTTACTTTTTCTCCTTATAAGAACCTAATGAGATCAAATTGGTTGCACGTAATCAGACACTGGCCTTTTTCATCTCTTCGGGGTTTATTTACGAAAGCTTATTAGAGCAAACGTACTGAGTAATGTGCCTTGATAGTGAGGTTTTGCCTAATGATCCTAAGCAGCCAACACAGAATGCAGATAAGGAAATGACAGGCTGCTTACAGATGCAAGGAGAAAAGTAAATGCACTCAGGGCCCGTTTCAACAATCCTTACCTGGGCACAACATACCATTAGCATGTTTTCAACCGAAGAGCAACTCCTTGCGCAGACACTCACGTGTCTCAGAAAATGAGGGTGGAATTTGCTGTTCTCCTACCACGTGGAACTGTGTCCAGGGCTTGTGCTTAAGAGGTTGTGCAGGATGACAGCCGCTGTGGCCCCACAGATCTGATGACCCCAATTCCGGAAGAGCAAGCCTAGGGCACAGGTGGCAAACACAAGGCCTGGGGGCCGAATCCGGCTTTCCATCTCGTTTCTACTCGGTGGCAGTGCTGAGCTCCTTGCCCCTAGTTAAGGAGTAGTTACATTTATACAGTCCTGAAATTATATTCGGCCCTTTGAAGGTAACTGCGAGCATGATGTGGCCCCCGGTGAAAATGAGTTTGACTCCCCTGCTCTAGGGGGTTGTTCACAGGGTTTAAACTCAATGACTAAGCTATGTAACCATTTAACTAACACGGGCCTTTTTCTGTCAGAATCTCTTCATTAGAGCCAACACCTAGGCTGACCTGGACTGACACCGCCCAAGTCAGAATTTAGCATGTCATTCCTCCCTTAGAGACATAAGCCGGGCACATGATGACATTGCTGGACCAAGTGTCTAACATCAGTGCTGTTCCAAGACCCTGCCCTGTCTTTGCTTTTCCTTAATCCAGAGCATTTTCTTCCCTCCCTTGTTACGATATTTTTTTTCCATTTGTGTTACTTTCAGCAGTGCAACACTGAACTGATTTTTTTTCTAAAATGACTTAGAAGGCCCTTTAGGGATCAGGGACAGCTTTATTGTATTCCAGATGTCAACCTTCAATGTTGCCAGTCTGTAATGTTCTAGTTTCTAATGACTCGGTCATTTATAAAACTTCCCCAAACCACGTTTGAAGCCATTTATACACTTATTCCCTCCCTCTGCCACCTGCTGGTGTGATGCATTTGGTAACTTTGTAACTCTTTGGGTAAACAGCTTCCTCTGTGAAGTTTCAAAAGGTGTCCTCTCACCCTTTGAGAGGTATTTCGAGATTGAGCAAATATATCTGTTTTCACATTATTTATGCTATTGAGGTTTTCATAGTTTAGGACATCGTTCTCTTTCTGTTCTTCACCTTTCCAGGAAAATTATACCCCAAGACCTCGGACCTCCAGTTGGTTGGTGAAACATTCTCTTCAGGCTAGCCCACTGTAGAGCACTGTCTGGGTTAATTATGTATTCAATCAGGTTTTCGCTCTGTAAGTGTTTCTTTACCTAGACTAGACTCAGCTGACCTAGAATAAACTAAAGGATGAAAACAGTTGTGGAATCAGAGAATGCTAGAGGTTACTCATACTGCATAATGAAGAAAGTCTGGCCTAGAGAAGTAAGGTGACTCGGCCAAGGTCACGTTATTAGTTAAAGAGAGACCTGGATTAGAATCTCAGATTGATATTCTTTCCAGGGTCTTGTTTAAGGTCAAATGGACAACTATTTGGGGTTTTTTTGATTGTTGCTATTGTCCACATGTGGTCAAGAGTTCATGGTCAAAAAGCATCAAGGATAAAATTACAAAGCAGGCTGTTTTTGTCCTTAGTGCTTCTCCATTCTCTATCGTGTCTCCCATCCTGATGAAGGTGTTCCTAGTCACGTTCGACAAATGTCCAGTGTCTTGATACTACTTTCTATGTATCTTGGGCCACCACACACACTCATGTGACCTTATGCATTGCTTACGGCCCCCATCCGACCTTTTCTGCCGCTTACTCCTTTCCTCAGTTTGCTATGTGGGCCCTGCATCAAGGCTTCTCGGTCTGGTACCATTGTATGGCCTTGGGACCTGAGACTAGCATTGTACTTGGATACACCGTTTCTAGCTGAGATACTCGGGCCCCTGAATTTGTGTTTCTTTAATGATTCCCTTTCTCTTATTGCAGTTACACAAAGAGTGAATATTGTGGAGCTTCAGCAAGCATGACCACCCAACGGGGAGGATGATTTGGGGCAGAGGGGTCTTCTGCTATCTTTTTGTTTTAGGTGCTGGCCTGGGCTGCAGCTGACCCTTCACATATGACTCTGAACTTACCTCCTGCATATCGGCTATAGCTCTGTCATTTTGATCTCCCTCCTTCCTTAAGTCCTTTCTTCCCAGAGGGAAGCATGGTGCTTGAAAATGACTACTGATGTGACTAGGCAGGGAACTCAACCAAGCACAGCATGAGGGCCCTGGGAGGGGCATTTAAAGGCAAGGGCACTGAAGGGAAGGGCGTGCGGAGGCTCAAGAGGGGAAGAGGGCCACTGGAGGCAGGATTTCCTATTACTGCAGTGTAGTCTACTGTTCCGTCTTTATTACATCTCTCCTCCCACAGTTTCCGGTTCAATTCTTTTTCATTTTGTTTTGTTCTGTAATTTTTAATGTGTGTTTCTTCCTTTCTACTTGCAGCAATGTCTTTTTAGGCACATTTCTTCTTGACCTGAGCAATTTTTCTGGGTTACATTTGCTCTCCCCAAACCTCCAGTTGCTTCTGCTGGCTTTAGATGTTCTTCTCATTGGCCTGTGCTGTTCGGGATTCTGCATTTGAAGGCTACACTTAGTCCTTCTGCATTTACCATCTATGTTACAGTGGTATTGGTGTTTCCACTTTTTCCATCAGGAGCATTTGAGCCTGCACGAGTTCATTCCCCCAACTTCGTATCTCCACATTTAAGGGTACCCTGTGAGAACAGTGGTAGATGGTTTCCTCTGTACTGCTTTGAAGATTGCAAAGTGTGTCTGCAGGGCTTGCCTCATGGAGCTGCTCGACTTGCCTGCCCGGGCACAAGTTCCCGGTACCTGGCAGTTTTGTCCTTTTTGTGATCGGAAACTCATGAGTGGAGATGCCATTGACTCCTCCTTTCCAGAGGACACCCCCTTGTAGAAAAATGCTCTGCATGCAATGGACTGTTAAGTTTCTGGGTGGGTTTACAAATCTCAGTCCTTAACTCAAATGTCTCTAGTACAGATTTACTATTATGTAAGAAAATGCAACACATAAAACCAGAATCTACAGAAACATATCATTTGTATTACAAAAGGATTTATCACAGGACTTCCTCAAATAGCAAACTCCTTTAGTGTATTCAAGTTGTTCTGCTCTTATAAGGCAATTTAATTTACACAGAAAAAATGGATGTATTTGACCAAGGGTCATATTGATTGCATAGGTAGCAGCATTTGATCTTAGTCAGTGACTAATGGCCTGATGGCATCTCTTTGATCGTAGAGTTGTGCCATATATGAAGGTGACTCGATTTGTCATCATTATGAACCACAAGCTCTCAGTGTGTGGAAATGGGAAGCAAGTAAGGGCAGGCAGCACAGAGGGGAGGGGTGTGGTTTCAGTCCGGAGCCGATACTCTCTCCCGCGGTAGATAACTTCAAAGGGAATTGGAGGCACAGGCTCGCACACACGCACACACAGAATCCCCGCTTTTTCAGGTATGAAAAGGACATGACATTGACCCTGCAGCTTCAGAATGATCCCGAGTCCACTTGTGAACTTTCCTCAACACTCCACTGGCTTCTCCTGAGCCCCATGAGACTTTATCTTTTCCCCAGTGGGCGGCTTTCCCTGTGACCAACTTGTCCCCATTCTCCAGGGCAGGACAAGGAAGCAGACGCAAATGTCTCTGAGTTGGCCCAGCTCCTGGCGGAGTTCAGCCATCGTGAGAACACTCGGATGGAAACAGCCAACCTCTCAGCCCTTTCTCTCTCTCCTACTCTTGAAAGCCAATTTCCTGCCTCAATCTTATTCTTATGAATAGAAACACGTTGCTTGCATGGAGAATGAGGAACTACTGTATCATAGGAAGCAATCACACAGAACACAAAAAGCCATTCAAAGTAATTAAACTACTCCCATCCCCTTTTCTATATTTCTTTTCAGCTCCGCGCTGATGGGCTGTTTATCTTTGCCACCACAACAGCCGCAGAGGCAGCCGAGGCAACCAGCAAGCCATTTTCTGCAAGGGCTCATGCCGAGAGGGCAGAATTAAGACAAACACTTTCATTTTTGGCTGCCAATGCATTTTACCTTCTGAAAATCAAGGGAAGCAATGCCATCGCCTCCACTAGGGAATAAATACCTAAATGTCCCTGTGGGGAAAGAAGGATCCGGGTGATTTTCCACTTGTCAGAGGAAAGGGGATGGGATGGGTAAAGATGGGGGTGGGAGGGCTGGGGCTCTCATTAGCTTCCAGCCCCTGGAAGCTTTGGTTCTTTTCAGCAGCGCTGAGGAAGCTGCAGTTCTGCTCTCTGCTGTGCAGATGCTAGCAGGCACCTGAGAGGAGTGGCTGACACCACAGTGACATGACTCTAGCAGGCACTGCACCAGGGGGACAGCAGCTGGACAGGGAAGTGGAACCCCTGCCTCTGACTGAGCCAGACTGAGTGAGCACGGCCCCCAGAGCTAATCCCAGCTTAGATGCGCTTTTCCAGGGCGGCTGCAGAGAGCGCTGAGAAGTTTGCCTGAGGACTTGACATCTCTTTCCTTTGAGCCTGGCCCCAGTCTGTCTATGGCAGCTGAGTGACAGAGTGGGCACCTTGGACAGCACCACAGGGGCTTCAAGTTGGAGGACAAAGGGAAGAACCCAGGGCATCTCAACAGCCTTTACTCTTCCATTAGCCCATCATCATAAGTGCATCTGGAATGTATTTGTTCTTTTGTGAAAATCAGTGTTTCTTCAGAGTAGGTGGTGCTGGGATGTCAGAAGTCACTCAGGCAACAGCACGTCCCGGGTGGGAACCGAGAGGTGTCATGAGGTCAAGATGCAGCCCGTCAGGGAGCAGGCTGGGCTGCTTGGAACACAAACCCGTTGGTGGGCCCTCACGGATCCCTACACCTCAATACCAGCCCTGCTTCTCCCCTTTTTGGGTTTCAAGTAACTTTGCATCTGACAGACACCCTGGCCTAGATTTTGCAGAAAATGTTCTATAACATGCCAAATTAAGCTACATGGATGATCTCAAGCCTATTTTAGGAATAAGGGCTTGCACTCCATCCCTGGGGGCTGCCTCACTCTCCACTGCAGCCATAGATTTGTGGTAGTAGATTCAATTTTCTGGTCTAGGAAAATGCCAATTCCAGGGCAGCCCCAGAGGTCCAGGATCAGTCCCTCCCCAGTCCCACTGACCCTGCCTGCAGGTGCCCGCTCAGTTTCACCTGGGGAGGGGCACCCCACACATGCCCCATCACAGACAGGCAGCTTATCAGCATGCGTTTTGCATCTGTCATTCTCTCCTGTTTGCAAGGAAGTTGAATGTGTAACACACATAAATGGGCTATGTATATTCTTTGTTGTATCAACTTTCATTTGAGCCTGTTGTTACCAGACAGAAAAACCCTCAGTCCTTGGTTCTTTCTGCCTGCACCATCTTGTTTCTGAAAGTTGCTTTATTCAAAGTCTGCCTCGCAGAGACCGCTAAGCCTTCCCCTGGCTCTCGGAGTGATGCGTGCACCCCTGCATCAGATAGCAGACTTTCTGGCATGGTTTACTTCAACCCTTACCCAGGTCTGGGGGCAGGGGAGGGTGCAGAAAAAGGCTTCTTGTGAATATATCATCTACCTTACGTATAAATATGAGGGGGCCCCCAAACCAGAATTTATTTATTAAAAATTGTCTATTTATTGTTATATATTTAAATTTCAATTACCTTCCACATATTGTCCATTTGACTCAATACACCTATTGAGACATTTTTCCACCACTCAAAACAGTTGTTGAACTCCTCAATTTTGATGCCTTTTAGTGCTACTGCCATTTTTTGTTTCAGCTCTTCCACATTGGGAAAACTTTTCCCTTTGAGAACTTTTTCATCCAGGGAAACAAATAGAGTCACTTGTGGTGAGATTAGGTGAATAGGGAGGGTGGGGCACAAGGGTCGTGCCATTTTTGGTCAAAATTGCTGAACACTCAGTGAGATGTGGGCAGGTGTGTTTGTAAATCACCCATCATGAAATGGGCAAATGCGTTGAGTCTTCAAAAAAGAAGTCATTGAGGCCAAACGCAGCCTCTCACAGCGACACCAGCTGGTGCACTGATACAGATGGGTTCCTAGAATACTGACTTAGTGGAGGAAGTCTGTACTACAAGGGGCCTGCTCTCCAGAAGATAATTCCATTTTTTGGGGGGTCCCCCTTTGTATTTCAGCAGAGAGGGAACTATGAAAATATTTTCTGAAAATCAAATGTTGCTGCTTAGATAGGAACATTAAATCCTCTCCCACCCCCATTGAAACATTTTAAAATGGGGCTTGTCTCACAATCATTTTACTCACATTGCAAGAAAGTTCAACATGCTAAACTAAGATGCTAAGCCAATTTATTTTCTCAGTAGGCATTCCTTGTAGAGTACAATGTGGTTGGGGCAATGCCTACTGAAAACTAAACCGAGTCTGCGGGGCAACTGGGAAGGACCTGAAGTCCTTGATCCTCAGGGAAAGTGCGTTGACATTTGAAGGTCACTGGGGTTAACGCACGTTTTTAAATACTCACTGTACAACTTAGAGTGGCTTCAAGTGATGGGGACAAATTTGAATTCTGACTTTTGGGCGAGAACTGGAAGCAGTAAATCAGTGGAAAAGCCACTCTTGTAATATTTTCTCAGAGACTTAGCCGGTGAACATTTCTGGTTTGAGGAGGAGAAAGTATATCAGCAGTTGCTTGTCAGACACCAGGGATGAAGCTTCATGCTCAGAGGGCTCGTTTGTCAAAATCAAGGAACTCTCAGGTGGCTTCACAGCTCCAAAGCTGGGGGTGGATTCCAGGTGGCACTCAGAGACTTCACAGCCATTAGTACAAAGGTCTTTCTTCCTAGGTCTGGCTCCATCTTCAATTACAGAACTTCAGGTACTTCCAGGCAGCCTCCTCCATCTGCTGTTGTATAAGTGAGTCTAAAATGTTCTGAGTGGCGAGGAAGAGAGGTTGCTCAGAGCTATGAAGAGACGTTAGAAGGGTTCTCTTCCAAATTTCCACAAATGCTGAATCAAGACACTCCCTCTTTACCTTGCAGCATTTCCCGAAACACCCTTCAAACGAGGACCCACAGAGTAATGGAGCTTTTGCTGCTGAGCTGACTTAAAAAAAACAACACAGTTTTATTCAGCTATAATTCACATCCTATACGATTCACTTAGTAAAGTGCACATTCAGTGGTTTTGAATATATTCTCAGAGTTGAGCAACAAATGCAACATCACTTTAAGAACATATCATCACTCCAAAAAGAAACCCCGTATCCATTAGCAGTTCCTCCTCAGTTCCTGCCAATTGGTAATTTACTTTGTGTCTCTGAATTTGTCTATTCTGAACATTTCATGTACATGGAATCAAATAGCATACAGTCTTTTGTGACTGACTTCTGTCAATGTGCATAATGTCTTCCAGGTTTCACCGTGTTTTGGTAAGGGGTCAGTACTTCATTCCTTTCAGTGCCATAATCTCCCATGTGAAGGACATACCACATTTTATTTATTTGATCATCAGCGGGTAGACACTGGAGTTGTTTCTGCTTTTGGGCTATTAGGACAATTTTGTTACAAACATTTGTGTGCTTGTTTTTGTGTGGGTGTATATTTTTACTTTCCTTGGGTACACCCAGGAGTGGAGTTGCTGGGTCATATGGTAACTCTGTGCTTAACAGTTTGAGGAACTGCCGAACTTTTCCGAAGGGGCTGCCCACCTTATATTCTTACCAGCAATGCATGAGCATTCCAATTTTTCCATATCCTCACCAATGCTTGTTATCATCTGTCTTTTACAGTGTAGCCATTCTAGCAGCCATGAGGTGATATTTAATGTGATTTTGATGTACATTTCTCTAGTGACCAAAGATGTTGACTATCTTTGCATGTTGTTATTTACTATTTGTATATCTTCTCTGGAGATATGTCTGTTCTGCTTCCTTACCCAGGGTAACATTGAGTTATTTATCTTGTTTTCTGAAAAACTATACTTGCATTTTATTTCATTTATTTTTTATTGACTTTATTGGGGTGACATTGGTTAATAATGTTATATAAGGTTCAAGTGTATAATTCTATAATACATTATTTGTACATTGTATTATTGTGTTCACCACCGCAAATCAAGTCTCTTTCCATCACTATTTATCCCCCCATTGCCCGCTCCTACCCTCCCAACCCTGTTTCCCTCTGGTAATCACCATACTGCTGTCTGTGTCTATGAGTTATTTCTTCCCTTAATCCTTTCACCTATTTTTACCCAGTCCCCCAGCCTCTCCCCTCTGGCAGCTCTTAGTTTGTTCTCTGTATCTATGAGTATGTTTCTATTTTAATAAAGAGTTTATTTGTTTATTTTTAGAAAGAAGAGCAGGGAGGGAGAAAGAGAGGGAGAGAAACACTGATGTGAGAAACATCTATTGGTTGCCTCTCATATGTGCCCTGATTGGGGACTGAACCCAAAACCCAGGCATTTGCCTTGACAAGGAATCTAACTGGTGACCTTTTGTTTTGTGGGATATGCCCACCCAGCTGAGTCATACTGGGCAGGGCTTCTGTTCCTATGTTTTTGTTAGTTTATTTTGTTCATTAGAGTCCACATGTAAGTGAAATCGTAAGGTATCTGTCTTTCCTTGACTGGTTTATTTCACTTAGCATAATACTCTCCAGGTCCATGCATGCTGTCAGAAAAGGTAAGATTTCCCTTTTTAATGCCTGAGTAGTACTCCACTGTGTAACGTACCACAGCTCTTTTCATCCACTCATCCACTGGTGGACACTTGGGCTGCTCCATGCCTTCGCTATTGTTAATAACACCACAGTGGACATAGGGGTGGGTATATTCTTTTGAATCAGTGTTTCAGGTTTCTTTGGATATATTCCCAGAGGTGGAATTGCTGGGTCATAAGGCAGTTCCATTTTTTTAATTTTTTGAAGAAACTCCACGCTGCTTTCCACAGTAGCCGCACCAATCTTGATTAGTATTCTTATCCCATAATAATCGAAACAGCTTGGTACTAGCATAAAAACAGACATAGAGATCGGTGGAACAGAATAGAGAGCCCAAAATAAACTCACATCTTCATAGTCAATTAATATTTAACAGAGGAAGGCATGAACATACAATGGGGTAAAGATAGTTTATTCAACACATGGTGCTGGAAAAATTGGTAAAATATGTGAGGAAAATGAAACTAGACCACCAACTTACATTCCACAAGAAAATAATCCCAAATGAATGAAAGACTTAAGTTAGACTCAAAACCATAAAATCCTAGAAGAAAATGTAAGCAATAAATTTTGGACATTTTCATAGCAATATTTTTTTTCTGCTGTATCTCCTCAGGCAAGGGAAACAAAAATAAACAAATGTGACTACATCAAACTAAAAAGTTTTTGCACAGCAAAGAATACTATCAGCAAAATGAAACTACAACCGACTGAATGGGAGACCATATTCACCAATGATAATCTGATAAGGGGTGGGTTAATGTCCAAAATTTATAAAGAATTTAAAACCTCAACTTCAAAATAACAATCAATCCAATTAAAAAACGGCCAAAGGACCTGAATAGACACTTCTCCGCACTGGGCCTACAGATGATCAATAGGCATATGAAAAGATACTCAACATCACTGCTCTTCAGGGTTATTTCTTGGTTTACACTTGAGTTCTAAGAGTTCTTTGTATATTCTGGACACCAACCCCGTACGTATAACATTTGCAAATATTTTCTCCCATGATAAAATGCAATTTTTTCAAATACTATCATTTGCAGCACAAGAATTTTTAATGTTGCTGGAGTCTAACTTATCGGTACTTCTCCTTTGTTGCTTGTGATTTTGGTCATGAGTCCAGAGATGACAGCTGAGGGTGACAAACACCTCTCGGGTTCAACAAGAAGAACTGGAGGCAGGAAGAGCAAGGCCAGGTGGAGAATGAATGAAGCTTCTCCACTTCCCAAAGCAGATCAGTTTAGAAAGGTTTTATATTCTTTATTTGTTTACATAAAATTTAATTTGTTCTTTAGATTCAGTGGAGAGCCAACAGTAGGTGAGTTTCAGGTGTGTGGCATCATGGTGAGATACCTTACAAAGTGATGTCCTGGTAAGTCCAGTCGCCCTCGACACTATACATGGTTATTACAGTATTATTGACTGTATTCCTATGCTGGAAGAAGACTTTATTTTTAAAAGGCTTCTATGGTCAAACATATTTTAAATTTATACAAGTATCTTGTTTGCACATATATCTTCATTTGAGGAGAAAGGGAAGTGTTAGCAATACCACTTTATGTACTTAAAGTCAGACTCTATCAAGTCAGCTTTGATTTAAACAGGACTTCTCTGTATAGAATTTAAAGATCCTCTTTTTTTTTTTTAGTTTCATAATAATCTTATCTATCAGGATGTTGATTTACCGCTGTTCAAACTATCCTTGGTGTAAGCTCAGTGATAAGGCTTAGCCCCTGTTTCTTGGCAACTGTAAGTTTCATTTGCTTCATGATTTGTGGACGTGTATTGAACCAGGCAAGGTCAAGCCTTGTGCAAATTAAATAGGAAAGTTAAAAGTGAAAAATGGAAAGAATCAAATAAACATCAGAGGGGTTTGATTTCATAAATTTGAGGGCTATGAAATTCAGGCAGAGCAACTGAATGCTTATATTTTAGGTCCTTTGTACTTGAGTGACATATGCTATTCAGCAACAGTTTTTAAAGCAAAAATATTATTTCTTCTTAATGTAAAAGAAATCAGTGGTTGTATAGAGTGGCTATGATCTCCAGTTGCGGAATGGATATGCGGAGGTCTCAGCTATTGGAGATGAAACATTCAGAAACTGTATGGTTGTGGCTCTTCAGAGAAATAGAACCGGTTTGGGGGTGAAGAAAGGGGAGGGGGGTTGATAAAGAAATGGCTCCTGTAATTATGAAGGCTGAGAAGTCTCAAAATCTGTATTCAGCAAGCCTGAAGCTCGAAAGAATGGATAATATAGTTTTCCAGCCTATGTCTGAGGGCCTGAGAACCAGGAGAGTGGAGGTGTGAGTTCCGTTATGATTCTGAGGCCAAAGGTCGGAGAGGACCACTGCTCCAGCTTGGAGATAGATAAGGTGAGAGATTTCTCTCCTCCTCTGCCTCTTTGTTCTATTCAGGCCACTACCAGACTGGATGAGACCCACCCACATTATGGAGGGCAATATGCACTATTTCTCATCCAGAAACAACCTCACAGATGCCCAGAATAATGTTTCACCAAATATCTGGGAACTCTGTGGCTCAGTCAAGTTGACATGTGAAATTAACCATCACCAGGGCTTTGTAGAGGCATAGCTCTATGTATCTAATTGATAGTCCACATTTAAATCCCTACAAAATAATTTTCTTAAAGCTGTATTTGGTGTACAGTGAGGTGATGTGATCCCGTAAAAATATCCTAAAGAAAGCATTGTTTCAAAGAGGCAGGATAAATTTCCATCTGCTCTGGCTTTCCCAGCTCGTACCTACTTTGCCAACATCTCAGACCATTCCTTATTATAGATTCACATAATTCGGGGAAGGCTGAAACAGTGCCCAGGATTCAGGATAGTATATGACTCTACTAATCCTTTCAATGGGCAATTTGACTCTCCCTTTGTACACATTTGGGAGACAAGTTTCTCAGGACAGCAGTTGCTACTGATCACGAATTTAATTACTACAAACTCTTGTATTAATAAGTGAAAATGAAGCTCCACCAGGACAAGAATAGTCTTCAATCTCTGCGCAGGGTAAAAAATCGACAGCACTTTCAGAAGGGAAGGACTCTTCATATCACTAGTGTTGCCACTTTGGAAATGTCAGTGGTTGCTGAGTGCATCCCATGGAAGGCTTTGGCTCTGGGGTACGAAGTAAGAAAAATGACATTAGTTTTGTAGGCCCCCTTATGTGGCATGCATGCTTTTTCTGCCATCATGTCTGTCTCAGAAATATTTTAAACTCCCTTGGCAATTAAACACACTCTCTACTGGCTATAGATATTAATGGGTTTTGTAAATAGAGAACCAGTGAAACTGATTGAGAACAGAAAAATTTAGTTAACCATTTAGAAGAGTCCAGGCGCAGGAGGCAGTGGGCAGCAGGGAATAGGCAACACAGTATCAGATCACCAGTTTTTTCATTTGTTCCCCCAGTGAACATATTGAATGTGTGAGCAGGTTTCTATGAAACCAAAGCAGCCAGCTGACATGGTCAATTCAGTCAATTAGCACTGGCTTCGTTTCAGGCTTCTCAGAGGTACATATAAATTATGCAGAGTTGGCTACAGGCTTTTGGGCAGGTAAAACCTTCTCAAAAAAGCAGTCTCTTGGCCCTCTCAAAATGTGCTACATTTGCAATTTCTACGGATGTGGTTTTCTGTATGGTAGGGTTGGAAGGGAGATGAAATTCCTTCTCATTTGAAAACCTCGACCCAACCAATTTGGAGCCAGAAGAGAATGAATGGGCCTAGTGATCACAAACCCACATGTTGGTTGACCTTTAACAAGACATAAAACTGGAATAGCAGTAAAAAAGCTGAAACATATGCACACTTTTGCAGGTTTTTAAACCAAGAATTAATGATTTGTGACTATTTCCCAGCCTTATTGCCTTCAATCAGATAGCTGTCAATTCGCCCTTCTTTGAAATCTTGCAATTTTGTGCTTATTATTATCACTTCTTCAATCAGACGCTACAGTTATTCGAGCACTTGTCTTATTTCATTTTACTTCATTTATTCTTTCTGTGTGCAAAAGTATTAGTATATATATATTTATGTTTCCAGCCTTCTAGCACAATGAATTATGCATAAATTTTGCAAATGAATGAATGAATGAGTAAATGCATACCGACTCAATTTGAACTGTACTAGATTGTGTGTATAACAAGGGGAGTGACTCAAATTCATCAAGACATAGTAGACTCTAAAATTCTGGTAGTTAAATTTGCATGTCAGAAACATAAAAAAAATGATGTCAAAAATAATTTTATAAAAACAGCGATGCCTATGGTACATAGAGGGGCATGGCTATCCTCAGAAATGTTGGACTTACAATTCATGACATGTAGGCTTATATAAAGTGAAGAAAAAATCAAAATTTTAATACTTTTGCCCTAAATCGATTGGTTTGGCAAACATGCAAACATCTCCTTTATTGTGAAACATGCCATGTATACAAAAAGGTCTGTAAAATGTATATGTCCCATTTAAAAAGTTATAGTAGAATAAACACCCATAAACCCATCATCAAGGTTACAAAATAAACTATCACCTTAGAGGTCTCCTAGTTCTTTCCCCATAGAAACGTCTACATCCCTTCCTTCCCCCCAACAGGTAACGCTGGTTGGTGATTGAATCATCCCTGGCTATTCTTTCTACTTTCAATTACTTTTCTTTATACTTTTAATTAGTACATATTATGACTATGTAGTAAACAAGGTATTATTTAGTGTTTTCTGAATTGTATGAAATAATATTCTTGAATGGGAATATCAAGTATTATAAAGATATTAGTTATTCCCAGGTTGAATTAAATTCGATTTCCAGATTGTACTAAATTTATATAGATTTAATGAATAAAACTCTCAGTAAGTATTTTCATGGAATTTGAAAATACAACTGTCAAATTTATACAGAATAGCAAAGGGCCAAAAATAGGCAAGACTTCTGAAAAAGTGGAGAAAATGATGTGTGTAGGGGATGGGAGCCTCTCCATAACAGACATCAAAATTTGTTATAAAGCCAGATCAATCAGACAATGTGGTTGTGGTGCAGAAATTGACAGGTAGACCGGAAGAACAGACAGGCCAGAGAGAACAGACAGGCCAGACAGGCAGTGGTTACGTGGGAACTAGGTACGTGGCAGAAACAGCACTGAAGACCACGAGGAAGAAAACTGAACTGTTGCAAACTATCGTCCATATGGACAAAAATAAAATTGGATCTCTACTTCAAGCTTATGCACAATAATACATATCTATTGAATTAAACACAGGTATGAAAATTAAGAAAGTCAAAACTATAAAACATTCGAGAAGAAATTATAAAAGAATATATCAGCCGTGGCTGTGAATTCTTTCTTTCTTATTTTTTAAATTTATTTTATTTAGTTATTTTTCAAGTACAGTTTTCTGTCTATTTCTCCCATTCCATCGCACCCCACCTCGATTAATAAAAAAGACAAACATATCAGGTGGGGAGAGCATTGTCCCTACACATCAAGGTTCGGTCTCAGGAGAGGGCTCATACAAGGATCAGGCAATGAATACATAAATAAGTAGGATAACGAGTCTCTCTCTCTCTCCCCCTACCCGTGTAAAAATCAATAAAAAACTTTAAAAAGCACAAATATAAAGAAAAATTGATAAATTTAACTACATTAAAAATAAGAATTCTGTTCATCAAAAGATGCCAAAAAGAGACAAAACATAAACTGAGAAGAGATATTTAGATATTTGTAACAAATGTAACTGACAAAGATTCAGTATCTTGATCTTATAAAGACCCTCTATGAATCATTAAGCAAAAGAAAAAATAGGGATCCCAATTTAAAAAATGGGCAAAGGACGTAAATATAAATCAGAGTAGAGGGAACCTATGTATAATCCATAAACACAAGAAAAGATGCTGAACCTCATTAGCGTTCAGTGAAATGCAGACTGAAATCACAGTGAGACTTCATTGCATAGCTACCACGTTGGCAAAAGGAGGACCATCTCTCTCTACCAAGCATCCTTGAGAATGCTGAGCAACAGGACGGGATCTCCCACCTACTTCTGCGGGAGTGCCAGAGTGGTTCCAAACAGCGAGACACTACTTAATAAATTAAAAAACATGCTGCTTTACTCTGTTAACAGAATAAAGAGATGAGAGGGAAGGCATGAGGTCCTGGTAACTATTAGATGCGTTTAGAAGTCAAACTGCATTGAGAAAGAAGAGAGGAGGACTGGGGCTCATTCTTTGTTTGGGAGAAGTCTCAACAGCTTTTCCGAATGTCATCATTTTTGCACGGGTTGATTTTTTTTTTAAGGAAAGCAGGTGAAATTTCACCAGTCTTAGGAAGTTTTGGCGCTGAGAACTGATTTATATAATTAAAGTAATGTAATTAAAGTAGACCTGCCATCCACAACACTGTGGAGACGTAATTAGCAGGATTCAGATGATTGGAAGTTGTAAAAGACAAATGATCTCCTTTCCTAAACAAAGAAATTACAAGGAAAAAAATAGAAAGAAAGATGGGCACTTATAAATTAAAAAAGACTGAGGAGCCAAGAGACATATTAACCAATTTGAAAAGACGAGACTCATTTAGAACCTGATTCAAACAAGCAGACTGTAAAAGCCAAACAAAAGCACTGGTTTTGTTATTGGCAATTAGCAGTATATTTCAAAAGTACACGAAGCCTTATTTTCTCTAAGCCTTAGTTTTCTTGTCGATGGAATGGGGACACTAACATGCTTCCCCCTCAGAGCTTTATTTGGAATTAAATGAAATTATGTTTGTAAAGCATTTAACTCAATGCTTCCTGCATTGTAGAGAACTCAATAAATGTTTGTTGCTATTGTTACCTTGAAAGATGGTGTTAAAAGCTTTAGTAAGTAGTCTAGTATCAGACTATCATATTCAAAATCACATAGTTAAAAAAAATAAAGGGAAGCTGAGATGGAAAGGCCTCCAGGCTGGTGCTGGGCGCAACTGGTGTATGAGGAAGACAGGCATAGGCTGCAAGAAAACTGAGGCTGAGGAACACTTTCATCTGGAGTCCTGGGATGAGCTTCGGCCTGTCCCGTGCTCTCCTAAGTCAGAGAAAGCAGCTACCAAGGAATGAACACAACCTGCAGCATCCTATGGGTGAAAGTGGAAATGAACTCAGTTGTGGCACTTGGAGACTTGGGGAGCTGGGACTCAAGCCCAGGTTTCTAGCTGCTGAGTTCAGGACCTGATCTCCTCCACCACATGCCATCATATATATACACACACACACACACACACACACATATATATATGATATATATATATATCACATTCAAGTAAAAATGACAAAGAAAGGAGAGACTTAGGTACAAATTCTGGTCTTTGCCAGGAATACTCTTGGAACAGGAAAACTGACAGCAGTGAAAAGACCAAAATAATCTGGAATATTTTCCTGTCCTACCTTCATATCATTGATTATTTCCTGAATATAAGATCAGTTGAGTGTTGCCAGAGGAAATGTTATAAATCTAATGGATGCAATTAGGAGAGAATACATACTCTTTAATTCTCAAAATAGCCTTGTGAATCGATGTTAATATTAATAATAATGTCATTATTTCTCAATGTAAGACCCCACCACTACCAGGGGTTTCATCAGGCCTGTATGATGTGGCTCTCGCACCCCGCGTTGATGTTTCCATTCAATTCCCTCATGGTCATTATGCATTAGGGGAAGAAGAGAAATCACACTGAACTCACTGCCAGTATTAAAGTCATTTTTTCTCTTACTCTCATAATTTACTGTTATGATGGAAATCATACCTTCTAAAAATTGCAGAATTTTCTTTCTTAAAAACAGTTCATGCTTAGAGAAGCCAGTTTGTATTTAAACTTGATGTTGAGCTACTTTTGAGTTGGGAAGTAAGAAGAGATGAAGTTAAGGCTGACCAGTGTTCTGAGACAAAGAAATAACCCTTTTGTGACTACTAAGCCTTGGTCTTCAGACAAGTCATTTTACTTCCACCTGTCTCAGAGAGAGCTTTACTGAGAATAACTGCAGGGCCGCTGTAGGTATTATGTTTCTTTTTATTGTCTTTCTTAGAAGGCTGCCTCAAAACCTTAAGAGATTTGTTTGGCTTTGCTTTGGGCTGCTTATATTATTGAATTCCCAGCATGTGAGAGAAAAAAAATCTTTGAAATCACAAAATGAGAATTAGGAAATATTGTTTAAATGGAAGAAAAGCTCTCTCAATGTGTTTTTGATAACTTATGCCTCGCTTCTTTTAATCCACTTTTGTTAGTTTTGTGTGTCTTAGTGCTTGCTATTCAATAAGCCGCAATCAGCCATGTTTATACTGAAAATTCCTAAGAATTGACCAAGACTAGATTCTCAACTTATGGCACCTCTGCATGTTGAAGATTTTAAACTCTTTAACTATGTCCTATGGTGATCGAGTTTAAAAAGGACTTTCTGATGTGGATGAAACAAACTGTAGTTCCATCGTCATGATGACATATGTTTAACTCCCAAACAGATACTAATATCATTTCAACTTAAAATTCATTGCAGAACTTTTCATGAATCACGATCAATCACAGAATTCCAATTTGCCATAGGCACTACTGTGTCATTGACTCCTCAGGCCAAAAGGACCCACTGCTGGTGCTGTAGCATAGACCTGCTAGGAACTTCTCTGGATCAGCACTGTAGTAAAATATTTCTCCCTTGGCAAGTGAGGCAGAGCAACACACACAGGTACCATGTGTTGATTTCAAAAGGCTCACCCAAATACAGGGCCTCTGTTTTAGTAGTGGGGCGTGTAAGGTTGAGAAAGTTGTCTTTTACTTTGGAGTATGTTCCGTCTAGACTACTAGACTTTCAGAAAGTTCACTGAGTTGAATCATCTTGGGGTTTATTGCGCTGCCCCACCTAAGTCTTACCAAGGCATTTAGGGTTCCAGTTAATTTTTTCAATCTTCACCCCAGGATATGCTTATTGATTTTAGAGATAGAGAGAGAGAGAGAGAAAGAGAAATATCAATGTGAGAGAAACATTAATTGTTTGGCTCGCACATGTGCCTCAACTGGAGATTGAACCCACAGCCTAGGTATGTGCCCTGATTGGGAGTTAAACTGGCACCACTTTGGTGTATGAGATGATATTCCCACAAACTGAGCCATCTGGTCAGAGCCAGTTACTTCTTGTTCACCAGGTTCTACTCATATAATGTCATCGATAAACTGGACCAGCATGGTGGTCTGTGAAATGGTGACAGAATGAAAATCCCTGTGGACAAAAATTATGGTAAAGGTTTGAATAGTGAGGTGGTCCTGAAGTAAGAGAGTGAAATTATAAAATTATACTCCTGACCCAAAGGTGAAAGTAAACTACTTCTGGTGATTTTTGCTGCATGCTTTAGAAAATAAGCCCTTTCCAGATCCTGTTGCACACCAGGTGCTTCAGTATATGTTAATTTGTTCCAGTAAAGAGACCACATCTGGAACAGCAGATTAATTTTGTAATTAAGTTTATGATAATTTACTGTCCCTCTCCAAGTCCCATCTGCCTTTTGCAAAAGTCAAACAGAGAGTTAAACAGAGATGCTAAGAATCATCACCCCTGAAGCTTCTGAATTTGTGACAGTGGCACTAATCTCTGAAGCTTCCCAGAAGTATGGTATTGGTCCTGGTTTACTATTGTGGAAGGGAGGTGGTGCTTGTCTGGCCTCCTTTAAGTGCTTCCTACACACTAACTGGTCTTCACACCATGGGCCAAGGAACCAAAGTATGTGCTTTGCCAGTCCTGAGCATACCTATTCCAACTATGTATTTAACCATTCTGGGGAAAATAACCATAGGCTGGGTTATCAGAATGACTGAACTTACTATGTAATAGACTGTGGCCAAAGTTTATTATCAAACCCATATAAACTTTAGTAAGTCTCAGGATAGTTTTAGATGATTATAATGAGCTCGGAGCCATTGTCTGATAATTCTCGAAAGGTCTGATTGTGTCTGTTATCCTTGGGCACAGTCCTTCTAGAAACCTGTGGCAGGTGTCTTTGAGGAAGACCAGGCAGATTATTTATGAAACATAAATGTCACAACATTGGATGAGCCTTCCTCAATGGTACAGATTCCCTTCTTCATTCATGGGCCTCTATGAGATGATCAGCTCTGGAATTAGATGAGGCACCAAATCGGGCCTCTATTTGCTTACTATAGAGATTTTCTTCAGTTATAGAAATCAACTAGAACCTTAGCATGTAGGCTATTAATTTAGTCTCTAGAGACCTCATTAGCAATTATCTACTGTCAAAAATACCTTGTGTCAAACTATTCTGATTATCCTCAAAGCTAGCTCCGTATATGTGGAGAATTATTATGAGAAATTGGCTCATGTGACTATGAATGCCAAGAAGTTCCATGATCTGCAATATACAAACAAGCTGGAGATGCAGAAAAAATGGTGGTATAACTTCAGTCCACGTTCAAGTCCCTGAGAACCAAGGGAGCTGATGGTGTAAATCCTAGCTCATGGGTAGGAGATGACATGTCCAAGATCTGACAGGCAGGCAGAAAGGGACAAATCCTCCTTTCCACTGTTTATTATTCTATTCAGGTCCCAAATGGATTGGAGGATGGAGACCCACACTGGGGAGGATAGTTTACTTTGCTGAGTCCATTGATTCAAATGGTAATTTCATCTGAAACACTCTCACAAGACAGCCCAGAAATAATGTTTAGTGTGGGCACCTTTTGACCCTGTTACACTGACTCACAAAATTAACCATCATATCACCTGTGATAAGTCTATTCCCATACTATCTCCATCCTCTCTATTGTATTCAGGAATTTCTAGCATCTCAATGTTATTTCATGTAGTCCCTACTGAATCTATATTTCAGTCAACTGAAACATTTTAATGATAAAAGTTGAGGATAAGGAAGATTGTCGCCTGTTTTTTAGGTCACTTGCATAGGTGATGTTGTGTCAAGGTATTTGAGCAAGGCATAACCAACCTCATCTGAGAATAAGAGATCACCAGTTCTGCTGGTAACAGGGCTCATCAACCTTTGCAACTTAGGGAAAATAGAGTTGTTCAATCCTGCCAAACATATTCATTCACATTCTCAGTGTTTTAGCTTCCAGGTCTTTATAAGAGATGTGTTCATACTGAAATTTAACCCATGAAACATCTGGCATATACACACAAAATCAGAATGTGAATTTGATTTTAGGTGATGCAAGAAGACATGATACACATTTAGGCTAGGTTTTAAAAATATATACTTTGATTGAGAATTAAAAATTTATTTGTGTAACTTTCTCCCTCCTTCCTTCCTTCCTTCCTTCCTTCCTTCCTTCCTTCCTTCCTTCCTTCCTTCCTTCCTTCCTCTGGTTCCATCTCTGTATTTCCTATACTATTCACTAAGGTCTATAGGAGCTAATCCTTAGTCCTTTAAAGTCTTGGCTTCACTAGGCTCTTAATTCAGGTGAATGCAGGTAATAATTTAAGTAATTGCTTTTGTCATTATGTGCCATAGAATGCCAATATCTCATCCTCTGAGACCAAACAGATATTTACTAGCTTCAGAACTCTACCAGTTTAGGTAACTGATTCCAGATTTTCATTTCCTCAAGGCCTTGTTGCCGGCAACCTTTTCTGTTATAAATTACTTTATAAATTGGGCCTCTTAAGTACAGAAAACAGAATCCATCCTACCTAGTTTAAGCACAAAGTGACTTAATCAATATATTAGCTTGCAGAATTTCCTGGATTGGTAGAAAATGAGCCTTGAATATTGCATGATTAGGAGATGTTTGGGGTAACTGAATGAGTCTGGATGGCCTAACTTTCAACTTTTTGTCCCAGTATTCTCCATTCTTGATTTCTGCTTTATTCTTGTTGTCCTTTATCATAGTAAAGATACTTTATGTGTATATATGTATATGCAATATAAAATTATATTATTATTTTGTTTATTGCCCAATTCTACCCACTAAAGTGAGAGTGGGATATTTTGTATGTTTTCTCCATTGTTGTATATTCAGCTTCTAGAAATGTGCTTGGCTCACAGGAGGTGCTCAATAAATGTTTGTTGAAATAATGAACAAAGGATCATCTTTTTATCAAGTGGGAGAGAGAAATATTAAACATATACAATCTTCCAAATAAAATGAAATTTCAATCTGCTGTAAGTTGTGCTGAAGTGCTCTATTGTCAACTTGGTTAAACTGGAAATTTCTTTGCCTAGAACTCCTTTCTCTCTGGGCTGTGAGCCCACAAAGGTAGAAACTACAGAGAAGCAATGGCCACAGACCTCGCCACAAGCTCCACCTGAAGCTTCACTTTGGCAGGTTCACTTACTGAGTTTCCTGGATTACCTGGGCACCTCTGACTTTCTCACCTATGCCTGTGCTTTAGGAGAACTTGATTATAACTCTTCTGATCCTCCAACTCCCCACTTCCAGGTCTCCACTTTCCCTGCTTCTCCTACAGTTTTTGTCAAGTCCAATAGTTATTCTACTTTCCATTATCTAATAACACTCACAGTGACCCTGTTTCTATGAGTGAACCCCAACTAATGTTTGAATGCTATAAAAGTATTGTATGGGAATCAATTATGAGGAGATATGTCCAAGTGAAGAATAAGGAACAAATGATGATTGGACTGAGAACTGAAGAAGGAGTAAGATGGTAAGTAGGCGAGAAGGCAGGAGAAATATCCAAGGCAGAGAAAACAGGATATCAATAGTGGGAAGGAAAAATGATCAATGAGAGGGACTAAAGATGCTTGATGTGACTGAAGCAAAGAGTTGGAATGAAATCATGGGGTGGAAAAGAGCTAGAAAGCCCAATAAAGATCAGAGTATGTAAGAGTTTGAAGACAGTGACAATTGTACATATAGATGTGGCACACGATTATATTTGTAGTTTGAAAATATGACTACAGCTTTAGTGCCAGTGATCAATTGTAGGGGGTACAAATCCATGCATGTAGACCAGTTAGACAGCTAGTGTATTGCTCTAGGGAATAAATGATGATAACTTAATTTGGAGTGGTAGAGATCACAGGATATACAAGTGGGAATTATGAGTTCAATTATGGATGTATTAAGTTGGGGGTATTTTTAAGACACCCGATAGGAGATGATCTTCAAGAAACTGGGGGTTTAGAACATAACCCTCAATTCTGAGCTAGAAATATAACTTTTGGAGGCAACGCATATGTGTAGTTCAGTGGAAATGACCACACTTTGTGGAAATTCAGATGTAGCCATTAAGTCAGAAAACAAAAAATAGAAATAAAAAAGGAGTGCAGTGTTGCCAATAGTCGAATTTTCTTGCTGCCATTTCTTTCAATGAAGATACATCATGTGTTGAGTGAGATTTGGGAGACACGAATCAGTCCAAGTCTGGTGTGAGTATGTCACTGAGTTGAATGGAATTCTAATATTGAAAAATACTACACTTAGTTTTCACATAATATAACACTTAAATACAAGCCATCTCCTAGAGATTAAAGAATCAGTAATTGTTCACACCATGGATTTAAAAAAAACACTGAATTTATTAAGAGATGGCATGTCAATCTCAAATATGGAAATTCGAGGGGTTTTCTTGGGTAATTTTGACTACTTGCCTTTTTCCGGCCTGACAGGGTGATATGAGATACTAATCTCATGTAAAAGGGAAATTCCACTGTAATTGAGTGGATGAAATCATTTAGGGAATGAGAATATTAAGAGGGAGAAAAAAAGCCTCTATGACAAACCCCAGAGAAACTCCAAAACATCTTGGCCAAACAGAGGAAAATAAATCTAAAAAGTAGGCAGAGCAAAAATGGCCACAGGGGTGGAAAAAGAACCAGGAGAGCGCTGTGCCTAGGAAGTGAAAAATATGTTATGAGGGATGGAGTAGAAGCTTATGCTTCAGTAAGTTTGACATATTAGATGTTCTGGGGAAGCAGTTTCTTTAAATTAAAAAAAAATGGGAGCCTTCATGTGAGAGGATTTCATTGGATAGCTGGGCAAGGAAAGAATTTATTGCATAGTTGGGCAAAGAAAAAAAAGAAGGATATACTACTATAAACTGAAATTAAAATGATGCCCAGTGAGCACATTTGAAGGAATTCCGTGAAGAGCTTTTTACGCTATTTGCATAAGTGTTCTCTCTGGGCCTGTTCTCCGTGGGTAGGTGAGTGTACCTTTCCTGCTGTAGAAAAGGGTTTTAGGAAGATGGCCAAATGAGGAAGTTGAACTCAAGACTCTGAGACTTAACATGTGATATTGGAAATGATCTGGAGCCACTCCAGATAGCTAGCACCTCTGGCTTCTAAGAGAAGCAAACCCAGATAATTTCTGGAAGGAATGTATTTTCAGTTTAGATTCCCAGGTTCTCCACAGGTTCAAAACAATCAATATGAGCTCACAAATTGTCCTGAGGGAGAAAACAACAGATTTAGTGCCTCAAGAATTTCAGGTGATGGAACTATTGTCTATGGATATAGGGTAACTATCTGTATTAGTTTTCTATTGCTGCTGTAACATATAACCACAAACTTGGTTAAGAAAACACAAATTTATTTCCTAACAGTTGACTTCAGAAACCTAAACTCGAAGTGTTGGGTAGAATGTGTTCCTTCTGAAGGCTTCAGAAGAGAGTATCTTTCTTTGCCCTTTTCAGCTTCTACAGGCTGTCTGCATTCCTTGGCTCATAGTCCCTACCTTCATCTTCAAAATGCATCACTCCAGTGTTTGGTTTCATTGCCCCATCTCCTTAATCTGACACTTTGTCTGGATTTTCTCCTATAAATACCCCTGTGATTTTATAGACCCACCCAGGTAATCTAGGATAATTTCTCCTGGATTATCAAGGATAATTTCTCCTGGATTATCCAGGTAATCCGGGATAATTTCTCCTGGATCTCAAGATCCTTACTCCCACCTGGAAGTCCCTTTTACCATATAAGGTAATGTAGTGATAGGTTTAGGGGGATTAGAATGAAGACTCACAAGGGGAAGGTACATTATTCTATCACACTATGCATAAATGTTTAAATAATTTCTAAAGAATGGAGTCACAAAAATGACGAGCACCATGACAAATAGGAGAGTAACTGTAGATTTAAAAAGGAAAAAAATTGAAAAGAAAAAATGCAGATTATAGAACCTAGAGAGTGGGGCGGGGGGAAGAGAGTGACACAGAGAGAGAGAGAGAGATTAGCAGAGAAGTCAAATAGGATGAAAACTACATATAATCTGTTCGAGGTGTAATCACTTTTACATTTAGAGAGAACTACGGAGGGGAAATGATAGGGATGGTTTTACAAGACAGTGGAAAGTAAGAATGGAAACCTGTGGCGTGGGCTAGTGCCCACTGTGCCTGGACCCAGATGGTACCGCGACAATGAACCTCAGGGCTTTTGCAGCTGTATTTTGGCATGGCTGGTGCAGACACAAACTGACAGCATGGACTCTAACATCTAAATATCATGAGGCTTACATGTAGATTAGATTTTAATTTGGGGCTTTATCTAGAGTTGGCTCCATAAACCATATATTAGTTTTGCAGGGCTAAAATATCTGGCTTGATTGATTCACCGTAGCTCCATAAATGTCAGACCTCATAGTCCAATCAAATTATCCTTGGTGAACCAGACCACCTGAGGATTTTCCATTCAGTTCTGCTTTTCTATTAATACAGAGATTTAGTTTTGTACCACAGCAGATGTTTCTGCCTCTAAGGGAGTCTAACTTTATTTAACACTTAATTAATAGTGAATAGTATCTGGGTATAAGATTAGATGGCCCACTCCATTCAAATAGGATTTGAGCCCAAGTTCTGGGCTCTAGTGGCTTGTGTTTGGGATCTGACATTTGTCAGGAAGGAAAGTTTCGCTTTTGCAGGCAGCTTCCGGGAAGTGACTTTCATCTGAAACACATTCATGACAGTTCTTGGTGTCACATCTTGTGTTGTGTTGAACAATCTCAGTTTTACAGAACAGCTGCAGAGCCACGGCCGCGTTTCCAAGGAGATGGCAAAGAAGGTCATGGCAGGGAGTCTGTTAATGAGGTAACCTCAGAAACTCAGCCAAGGAAAACCTCTCTTCCTGGGGTTAGCATGAAACTTTTTATCAATAATGTACACATGCACTTCAAAATGAAGGTGTTTGGTTCAGTTTATGAAGTTTAATCCTTTGGATGAAATTCAAGCAACTTGTTAGACAATGAAACATCTTGATCCTTAGGGAACAACCAAGAAGGGAGAGAGGCACAAAGCAGTTGGTGGGCATCTCTTGAGGCATAACTCCGGCAGAGTCACCCTGTAAGAAGCCTCCCCCTTCCTCCGTGAGCTCCCCCCACGCTGATGGCTAGAGTCTTTCAGACTTAGTTTCCTCTTTCCTGGAAAGCTGGAGCCTCATTAGCCTGTTTTCCTTATCCTCAGAGGCTCTTGTTCTCCGTAACAACTCGTTCCACACTCTGGGAGAAGGACGCTGGACAGAGAGAAGAAACTGGAGCAAGACACTCACCAATCTCACACTGGTCTAATCAGAGTCACGGTCATTGGCACAGGGTAACGGGCAGAACATAGAAACAGGAAATGTGGGCGGACAAGGAACACGAATCCATTCTGAAGTGTCTTCTTCATGTTTCTTGTGTTCATTCTCTTTCTCATTTTCATTCACGGCAGGAAGTAGAGGTGTTTTCTGTTAAAGAAGCTATCAATTGCTTTTTATAATCCAGGCATGTAGTTCATTTATTAAGCTTGTGTTCAAGGTAGAATATGCCCTACCGAATACACAATTAAAAGGTTTCTGATTGCCTATATTCGGACATCTCAGCCTTTATATGAAGGGACAAGATCCATTCTGTTTGGGCAAGTATCTGACATGGGGCCATGTAGTGATTGTTAGAATAATGATTTCCAATGAGTCATACCTTCCAGAATCCAAGGAATCCTTAAGTATTTCTCTCCTACGTGGACTCTGAACTCAGCCACTGGCTCCTTTTTGGCCAATAGGACACCCCAGCTGTGACCCAAGAAGGGTCTTGTCAAGCATTTGCACGTTGGGACTTTCCTCTGGGAACGTTTCCCTGAGCTGTTGCCATGTCAATGTCCCGAATGAAAGGCCACGAAGGGAGAGTCTGCACTGTCCCAGCTGTCTCAGAAGAGCCCAGTCGCTGGCCCTCCTGCCAGCTGCCTGAGTTGTCCCTAGAGAGACCACTAGGAGGACCCCCTAGTGAGTCTGCAGGATCATGAAAACTAAGGTCACTTTTATTTTGAAAGCAGTAGATTTTGAGGTGCTCTGTTGCATGACCATACATTACGGTAACAGGCCTGGGGCATGTAGATTTCATATCACATTCATTTTCTTGCCTATGTTGGAGGGTAATTATGATATTTCACAGGAATTTTCTATGTGTGGACCTATAAATATCCCTGTGTCTATGCATCAAAATGTGACTCTGTAGGGGAGAGGAGAATGGTGGTTGCCAGGAGCTGGGGTTTGGGGAAATAAGTAAATGTCGGTCAAAGTATCCATGCTTCCAGTTGTAAGGTAAGTTCTGGGATCTCACCATGTAGAGCATGGTGACTATAGTGAACAGTATTGTATTATGTACTCGAAAGTCTCTAAGCGTTTCTTGAGTGTGTTTACTAAAGAATATGTCAATTATATTTACTTTAAGAGTTTCTCTTAAGTGTATTCACCACACACACACAAAGGAAATTATGTGAGTGATGGTGTTAAGCAACCTCATTATAGCAATCATTTTGTAATATATATATGTATATGAAGTCATCACGTTGTAGCTTAAACATGCACAATGTTGTATCTTATGCAATGTGGAAAAAATTTTAAACACTGACTATGTAGACTTGAGTCTGTATTCCACAAGGCACACCCCAAATCTGGCCCGTCTCTCAGCACCCCATGTGTGTATATTGTATAATGAAAGGTGGCAAGAGATGATAAGGATTGGGTGGAAGAATGCGTGGGTGTGGTTGCACGCGTGTGTGTCTGCTGCGTACACATTCAGTGAGAAGGAGAGACACAGCTGTCAGGGAAACGGTTAGAAGAAGCTAGTGAAATAGAAACGATTCTTGGTGGGCGGTGACACACTAGACAGTCAGGTGGCAGAAATACGTTAACTTCTCAGTTCAAGACCTAATGATGAACATACTCTAAGTATGGCATTGGCTCATAATTAAAAGTCAAGTTAATAAAACATTGGTATTCCAGGGGATTCATTTCTAGGATTCCCTTTATGTTGTCTTTATATTACTTGAACTTCTTTGCAAATTAAATGTGTAATGCTCGAGCTACAAAGAAAAAAAGAACATTGAAAATGCAAATTATCTTATTTTGATACCAGATTGCCTACATACAGACTGTCCTGTGATCTTGTGGATTTTTTTGAACTACACTGAATAGAGAAGCAACAAAATTTTAAAAAATAAGAAAAAATAATACATTAAAGGATATTCACAATCAGAGTTGTATTTGTAAAGTAATCCTCAGCTTTATTTCAAACGTTCCTTCTAATGTGTATGTGTGCAAGTACATGTATTCATGTTTTGCAAAACATATTTTCAGTAGTTAAAACGTTCTCCAAGTCACCAAGGCTTTAGTTATAGTCTATGAGTTAGCCAACTCCTTGTCTGAGCAGTTTCTTTCCATGTACGCACATGA
This sequence comes from Artibeus jamaicensis, assembly GCF_021234435.1. NCBI lineage: Eukaryota > Metazoa > Chordata > Mammalia > Chiroptera > Phyllostomidae > Artibeus > Artibeus jamaicensis. The sequence goes on along the minus strand of NW_026522056.1, from coordinate 11,610,979 downwards.
TACCTACCCATTTGCAATGAAACAAAATGAGTCCTTTTGCAATAACCACTTCTCACAGATCCACAAAGTAGTGAGGACACTATGCATCAACACGCACCCAATTTTTACTTTTGATTTGTAACAAGCAGTGTAAGTGTGCACACACATATACACAGAGATACACCACACATATTGAAAAGACACCTCCTATTTGGGATATCAACCTCTGGACTGTTCTGGAATAGAACCCCACATCTCTTGTTTGATGGGAGAAATTGGAAGCAGGATCAATCAAATCTTTCTCACCGTTTCCCTAATTGTCTTGCTATTATAACAGTGATAATTTCTTAGGAAGAAATCACTTGATGTGAAGCAAAACACTATTTGCTGAATGCCCCATCCAGAGTCACCAGGTGAGACAGCTTTCACCCCAGAAAGTGATGAAAACAAATGGAAAGGAAGCAGGTGTGGCTGCTGGGCGTGCTGTGCCAGATGCTGCTTGGGGTGTAATGATACCTGGCATTCAGGAAGGGGGTGTGAAGGAGAACCCAATTTCTAAACAATTAGCTTAAGGGCTCTTCCTTGTACTCATAAATAACTTCTAAATCACAATCTTACCTCTTCCTTTTCTTGTCACTTTACACCCTCCCCCTCCACCACTCACAACACATTCTCTGCAAAAATTAAGAAATCAGTAAGCCAGCGTCAGTGGTGAGATTGTTCATAGCAAGTTTTCAGTAAGGTCAGGCTAAATGATGGTACTGCAGTTGGTTTTAAAGGAGTATTTCTTCAAGTGTGGCCTGGAGACCTGTGCTTCAGCAGAGGGTGAATGACACTCCAGGGGCTGTGTAATGTGTTTGCACTTGCTCTCCCAAGGCTATGCTAGAGTTTTTCCAGGAAATAAATAAACACACAGCAACAATGGATGGAACTGGAAAGCATTATGCTAAGCAAAATAAGCCAGGCAGTGGAAGACAAATACCATGTGATCTCTCCTTTAACAGGAACCTAAACAACAAAACAAGCAAAATATAACCAAAGACACTGAAATAGAGAACAGGCTGACAGTGACCAGAGGGGAGAGGGGAGGGACTTTCAGGGGAAAAGGGGAAGGGTTTACTGGAACAAGTATAAAGCACGGACAAAAACTAGGGGGGTTAGAAATGGGAGGGAGGTGGGGAGGGCTGCGGGGTGGGCTGGGATGGGAGTAAAAGACAGAAAACTGTGCTTGAACAACAATTAAAATTTAAAAAAAACTAAAAAAAAGTTTGCATTGTACATTTGGAATACAAGTCTGAAGATCAATGAATCTAATTCTCCTACTAGGGTCTTTGTAGTATCCAGGGACACATACATGCTACTTCTTGTTAAAGTTACTTGTGAAAATACAGATTCCTGGTGTAGAAAAATTATGGCTTAGTAGGTTGGGGTGGAAGCAAGGAATCTATTTGTTGTATAAGCACCTAAAAGATTCTTCTGCACATAATTTTCGAGAATGACTGCCAACAATAAAGAGAAAAGTTCAATGATGATTGACAACTTGATACACAGGATTGCTCTTGGATAAAGGTTTCTAACTCACTGAGGAAAGTACTGCTTTACATTTGTGAAGTAGCCTGTATTTTCAAAATGCTGGTGGTGTATCCTTACATATAACATATTTGGTCTTCAAAATCAGCAGGGAAAGGAAGTTGACATATAACAAGTGTCGTCTACCAGCAAGGTACTTCTACCAGCCCTTACATGGAACTCCCTCTAGAGCTACCTGGCAAGGTAGGCAGACAACATGAAGATGAAGCAGATTGATGGAGACAAAGAGGCTTAAAGATGCTAGCTCTAGCTTTGAAGTTAGAGGAAAGGACCCACAAGCCAAAGAAGTAGGTGGTTTCTGGAAGCTGGGATGGGCAGGGAAGTGGATTTTCCACTGGAACTATTCAGAGGAAAGTGGTTCTGTTTTATATTGCTGACCTCAAAAACTGTAAGATAATAAATTTGTGTTTTAAGCCACCAAGTTTGTGGTAATTTTGTTACTGCAGCAAGAGGAAATCCATAGGCTGGCCAAATTATTAACAGCGTGTGCAGACAAAGTAAAGACACTTTAGATGTTTGCACCTTAAAATGTTTACCTCCCTTTTCCTTTTATCAGGAATTTGCTAGAAAATGCATTCTCCTAAATGAAGGCCCAGAATGAGAAAGAGCAGGACATAAGGTCCGGGAAAGAAGAGACGGACAGGAGAGGTAAGAGGCATTCCCGTGATGTGAGGGGAAGTCCCAGGCAATAACTGTGCAGAATTTGAAAAGCGACCCATCTACACTGGAGGACTGCCAGGGAAGGATATCAAAGGCTTGATGGTTGGCTGTTTATTTGCCTGCATCATGTGAGGGTTAAGAACTCAGCCCTAAGATGCCAGAATGCCTGGGTTTCAACTCAGTTTCATCCCTTACTAACCATGTAGCCAGATTATTTAACTCTTAAAAAAAGATTTATTTGTTTATTTTTAGACACAAGGGAAGGGAGGGAGAAAGAGAAACATCAGTGTGTGGTTACCTCTTGTGCACACCCCACTGATGACCTGGCCCACAACCCAGGCATGTGTCCTGATCTGGGAATCAAACCTGCAACCCTCTGGTTCACAGGTTGGTGCTCAATTCACTGAGTAACACCAGCAAGGGCTATTTAACTCTTCTCTGTTTTGCAGAATGAAAATAATAGTGCTATCTTATAGAGTTGAGGTGAGCATTAAATTAACACATGTAGAGTGCTCAAGACAGCTTCTGGTATGTAAGTGCTCAATCATCATTACCTTTTCATTATTTTTTAAATTAAAAGAATTATTTATCTTTAGAGGGGAAGAAAAGGAGAGAGGGAGAGAAATCAATGTATGGTTGCCTCTTGTGCGTCCCCTGCTGGGGACTGGCCCACAACCCAGGCATGTGCCCTGAATGGGAATCGAATCATGATTCTTTGGTTTGTAGGCCCACACTCAATCCACTGAACTACACCAGCCAGGGCTGCCTTTTTATTTTTAAAAAATGTTTTAGAGTTCTGTTGGATATTTTAGGGGAGGAATTACTCATAGGCACATGGAATACTGAACAAATGTACCTCTCCATAAAACAATTGCTAAAGGTATTGTAGTACAAGTTTCAGTGGTCAGGGCTACTTAACACCATAAATAGGCATTATAAGCATTAACCACTGACTTAGGGAACATTGTGGCTTAAGTGTTTTGGAAGGTTGGTAGAGGGTGTGTGTTGTGTGTGTTTATGTGTGATGTGGATGACTTGGGTGACTAGGACATCAAATGATAAAGTATCAAATTATAAAACCAAGATATAATATTAACATTTGGGTGCAGATAAAAATGGTGCATGTTTTCTTTAGGGATTATGATCCCTAGAAGTGGTAAAATAAGACAAGGAACTATTGATTTCCCATATAAACCCCATGCCATTATCTAACTTTTTAAAAAAGATTTTATTTATTTATCTTTAGAGGGGAAGGGAAGGAGAGAGGGAGAAACTGTCAATGTATGGTTGTCTCTCATGAGTCCCCTGCTGGGAACTGGCCTGGAACCCAGGCATGTGCCCTGACTGGGAATTGAACCTCGATCATGTGGTTCACAGGTCCGTGCTCAATCCACTGAGCTACACCAGCCAGGGCCATTATCTGACTTTTTATACTATGTACATGTATACATTGCTAGCACTTTCTAGCAAATAATTAAATTAACATGTTATGGAATACATTAGGCAAGTTAGTCAAGCCAAATGAGCTTTATTACCAATGGTATTATAATTAAAGTTCTTTGACTTTACCTTCCCAAAATGCTGCGAGCTATAGAACAAAACTTAGCTTCAGAGTTCTGGAAATTGAAAATATTCAGTAACCTTTAGGTCTTTCTCCAGTTGTATTTCAAAGCCAATGGCTCTCACCCTGGGCTGCGAATAAAAATCATCTGGGTTATATGCCGTGGTCACCTAAGGAGACCTGGAAATCCTAATGCCCCAGCTCTATCCCAGACCAAGTAAATCAGATCCTCCGGGGTGGGTCCAGATAGTAGTATTTTGAAGCTCCTAGGTGATTATGACAAATGATCAAAGTTGAAGACGACTGTATAAAAACATTTTGAGTAGTATTTGATAGGATTTTTTTACTCAGTGGTTGTGCGGTAAGCAATCCTTCACATTCATCAGCTTGGTAGGAACAGATGTGGAACTGGTGGTGGTTTACAGAAATAAATAAATACTAACTATAAATATGTATATGTGTGTGTGTGGGGTGGGTGTGGACGTGTATTTTTTAAACATTGTCATTTGATGAAGATCATGTTTGAACACTTCTTTGGTTAATTTTATCAAACCATATATAGCTGTATACTAGTTTTTGGAGTTATTTAATGCATAAGTTATATACTGAATCTTTGAGGTTTAAACATTGATTGCTATTTTAAAACACACTGATCTGTGTGAATAGAAGATTTACTAACAAACTAATGAATAATAGCTAATTTACAGCAGGAAAACCTAGTATTAATTACCATGTAGTTCATATTGCAGTTTATAAATCAGATACAAAATCCAATAATTACAGGACAATTGCTATGTAATTACCTTGACTTCACATAGCAATTACAGGGTAATTTTGTCAATAGTATACATTACACACCCATAAAGATAACTGCTATTACTTTGCCCCCTGGAGTTGAAAATAGCTGTCTAGATTATTCTAGCATTGATTTGGGGAGGAAACAATAAAGAGTCTTTAGTTTAGGATACAGAAGTCATCTCAAATTTACTTTGCAACTTGATCAGTATTTGGTATGGTATTAATTGATACTAGAGATATTTAGCATGTAATGCAGTTGGTACAGGACAGAGTTAAGCATTCTACCCATTATTATGTAATATCCAACATTTAAATTAAATTGTACAAAACTAAGCAGATGAGACTAGATATCTGTGTGGAGTGGACTTTTATTAAGAACAATTAGAACATGGTAGAAAATGCTGCTCTTTCTTTGAAAATGTAGCTTAAATAGTTGTATTCTACCTGAATTTGATGGTCCAAAGGCTTCTTTAGCAATGGGTAGACTATGATTTGCTCAGCTTTCCCAGGGAGGCTTTTTACCTTTGTTTTTCCAGAAGTTTCGGCTCTATCAGAAGCCTAATATGCTGGCGAGCTGAGGAAGACAGATGTAGGAGGAAGAGGCATGAACAGAATTGCCATGAAATGCTTAATAAAGGGGCTTACAGTCTAGCACCAATTCTAAAGAAGGACAAAGAAGTTTTTGTCCATGTTCAAGTGAGTTCAGACAGATGGGTGGCTGAATGTGAAAGAATGAGAGAACGTGGTTTAGTGTGGAGATAACGTGTGCCAATAATTGAGTCATCTGAGGAATTTTCACCAGAGAGGCAAAAGAAATGGTGACATGTCACAGACGGATTGGCCTGTCCTCTACCACCCTGGAGAAAAGATAAACCCTAGAGAGGATGGGATCCAGGAAAACGTTCAGAAAAGCCTACTTGCCCCTTAGGGTCATAGCAGTCCTCAGGCTCTGAGTTGAATGGGTGGTTTATTCTGAGACTCTAGGCTGAGGTTCTAGATATCCTGGACTTAGAACATCTTATTGTCATTGTTTAAAGTGGTGACAGTGACAACCACAAATACGTTTGGAAGGTTACATAAAAAGGAGGCTCAGTTAAATGATGAAACCTAATCTATTAACTCTGAAAGCTTCTTGGCCAGGTAAGAATGACCAAACCTACCTTTTAACTAAGGTCCTGGATATTTATAATAGGGGACAAGTTTTTGGACCAGCTTACAAGTACACCAAAACAGAACGCAGACTCCTTGATTCCTGTCTACCCAAACCTAATGAGGTAATTGTTAGCTAATCAATAAAGCAATGAAACTACAAACAGGAGGCAAACTCCATTGGGGCAAAGCTTTGTAAATAGAACAAATGTTCTGTAAATTTATCCTGACCTTCCCGAGGCCTGAAATACCCACCTAATTGAGAAACAAAATGAAACAAAACAAAACAAAAAACTCCAAAGTTTGATTCTTAATACCCCCCAAAAGTGTCTTTATATTAACTCTCCTTTTTCCCACTGTGCACATTTGAGCATCAACAATGGTGTCATCAAGAAAACTCATCTGTTGGTAAGTAAGCCCTACAGTTTCCTGTTACCAGGCCCTTTCTTTTATCTGAAATGATGCATCCATCAGTCTCTTGGCCAAATCTTGTTCTTCAAGGCCCAGCCTAAATGCTACCTCTGCCAGAAAGTATTTTCTTATCACCTCAGTAGAGAGACCCCTCTTTCCTCCTGGAAATCCTACCAACGGTGTCCAACCAGGGACCCAGGGGCTATATGCGACCCGGGACGGCTGTGAATGCAGCCCAACACAAAATCGTAAATTTACTTAAAACCTTTTTATTTTTGCTTCTCCATTTCTGTTAGTATTGGTGTATTTAGTGTGTGGCCCAAGATGACTCTTCTTCTTTCAGGGTGGCCCAGAGATGCCAAAAGGTTGGACACCCCCATTAGACCTATTTGCTGTATATTATACTCATCTTCTATATTGGCTTGTAAATTTGTGGGGGCAGGTACCATGATTTACACTGTTTGGATTATTTGATACACAAGATATGTATTAAATTTCACAATATGATTAAAAGTAGGATAAATGTATCTCTAGCTGCTTCTTTTTTAAAGTTCAAGCTTTTTCAGGTTATGTAAATGGCCAGTCTCCAGAAGTGCCAACACAGGGAGTAAACATATTTAGTGGGAGATTTTCACCCCCAAAAGTTCCATGTTATCCTAAAAGTATTTTCTTGTTATTATATTGATGACCATTGACAGCTTTGTTTTGCTTGAAATGGAAGATTCAGTGTAGGAATTTGAAGGTGATCTCATTTAGGGAATGTTAACAGGAGATGTAAGATTATATAATTAGACAGAAAGCATTTTTTTCCAGAGTCATTTTCTTTGCTTATGAGCCTGACCTTCCCACTTTTCCATATTCACAAAGTTTGTCAATTTTTTTTTCACTTTCAAAACACAGTTGAGAAGTTCTGGGGGACTCTCAGCAGTATCTTTGGAGGAGCAAACGTATCCTTCCCTTAACATCAGACTTGAAAAGCTGGAACAGCAAAAAAGAGGTCATGTGTGCTGTTGGAAGGGCCTAGGTGGGGGTTCGGGAGACAGAGGGCTGCCCATTTGGCTCCATGACTCATCCTTAGTCCCGCAGGCCCTTGGAACACCCTGTAAAATGAAGGGTTTTGTTTACGTGAATGCCAAGACACCTTTCAGCTCTAAGACCTCATGAGTCTGGAGACAAACATGCTGTGAATAAATATCTAAGAAAGATGTATTATAACAGAAAGAACACAGAAGGCTGAGATGAAACACGGAAATATTGGAAAAGGTAATTATGAAGCAATGATATTTTTTCCTGCATATTTGGTTCTAGGAAATTAATGGCCAGGCACCCCTCTCTCATTTTCTCCACGGCCCCAGTCATTTATTCTTACTTCAATTCCAAGTGCATTGCTCTCAGAGTTCCCAACTGATTCCAACAGAGGTAGAGCTGAAGGCAGTTTAAGATATTGCTTCTCTTATGGGAGGCACAAGAATCATGGGAAGTTTCCAAGGCCTGAAAAAGATTTCAGCATTGGAATTTTTAGGTTCTTTCACAGATGATTGGCTCCTCAAATGCCATCCATCCCTCAGTCATCTAAGGAGAAAGTTGAACAATTAGGAGACATCACTCTTTCTAATTATTTGAGTTATGTCTACCATTATGAGTCACTCATATGGGCACCATCACTTTCTAAACAGCTGATGTATTTAAGTTCATGTCAATTTCTCAGAGTAAATGGAGTTAAGATGTTTCAATGATCAAGGTACAATGATACTACGATAGGGCCAAGGGATCAGCCAGGAGAGACAGGTACTCATTCTGTTCAGTCTAGTCTTTGTTCTGTCACAAGCTAGCATGAGGTCCCTCTGTCGCAAAGGCACTGTACCTCACCCTTCCATGACAATGGCAACTTATTACAGGAGGATATAGGTTTCTCCATCATCTAACAGTCATGCCTGATACATATTTGGATGTTAATGTGCATGGATTGAGAAACCAGATTGTGTTATGTAATTAATGAATGCATTGTACACATATTCTTATCAGGTTATTATTTCTAGCTCAGTGTAGTAATTAACAAATAAATCTTCTTAGTTATATTAATGTCAGATGAATTAAAATCCAATTATTTAGAGTGTTCAGGTTTTAAGAAAAACAATTCAAGATCCTCCAAGTAATATATTCTTAGAAAATTGCAGGCTATAGCAGTTGCACAGGCCATTTTCCTGAAGTGACCCAGTATCCCAGTCTGAGCTAAGTATATTTCTGATTTTTATGTCTGTTGAAAATTCAACTGACGTTCTCTTCTCTTGACCAATTGTTACTTGAAACAAGTCCAGAGGTGACTTGCAAAACCATGTCTGGGTTTAATAAGGGATTGGAGTGTGGAAATGAAATAAGTGTTTTACAAAGTAAAGAATAATCTTTTGTGCAGAATGAAATCCAGATTTTAGTTTGTTTATAGCTTCAGGAAAACTGTAATGTGTGGTGTTTTTTCACTGGTTTCCAAAAATATTTGATTTAAACACACAAAAGAAAGGTGGACACTATACATTTTTGTTCCTTGGAGGAAAGTAGTTTTTCAGTGATTTAAGGTCCTGTCCCAAAGTCAAAGACCGCTGTGATGAGTGACTCAAGACCATTTATAAATGTGCTAACCAGTAAAACTAGACTGGAAAGTGTCGTGGTTGGTTGTCTTAGAGACACTCATAATAGAACACTACCATTTTTCTAGGGAGTGTCCTTATCTGCAAAATGAAGCCTCTCTTCCCTGAACTATATGGTAAAGGTAGCCAGCAGTAGTGTAGGTGATAACTTTAAATAACCCAAAAGTAACTTTTGAGGTTCAGATGATTTACCTCCTTAGTTATGTTTTTCGTCATTTGACACCCTGTAAAAATTTAGCACATTTTCATGGTGTTTAAGGTTGGCTTAATAATCTGTTTTTAAATTTAATTTTTAATTTTAATTTTTATTGTTGTTCAAATACAGTTGTCATTCATTCTCCTGCCACCACTTTCCCCAGGGCTTAATAATCTTTTAATTAAAAAAATGAGTATTTATCATCTATGAAGTGGTTCAGAAAAAGAATCTGTCAGATCTAAAGAAAAAGGACCACTGAAACACAGCCCCAGTTATTATGCACAGTTGCTGTAGGTAATTTATATAATCTTCTAAAGAACAATTTGGCAATATGAATGAAAAATCACATAACATACATTTTAAAATATAGTAATTCTAGGAATTTACAATGAAGAAATAATGTTGTGTGCACAAAGATGCATTGAATATACCAAGGATGTTCCACACAGTTTGGCTGATGCTGCCATAAGTTAGAATCAAATTAAACGTTCAACAACAGGGACTTGGGTGGTATCAGTCAACAATCATTAAAAGTGATGGTCCAGATTTATGCTTTTGCAGCATATATTGGTAAGAAGTAATTTAAAAAGAGAATGTATGGTATGAAGTTATTTTCTAATTTAAGGTATTTCCTAATTTATTTTCTGTTAAAGTGATTCTTTTTTCATTTCTAACAAAAAGTCTTGCAGGCTGCGAGTTTTCAATTGTGGCTATGTTTAAATGCTGGATTTCGGGGTGATTGTTTTTTTCTTTTACTTGTGTGCATTTTAAAATGCCCCCCATCACCTGCCCCCATATGAACATGAATTACTTATGTAATGTTCTACCCCAGTTATTATCCCTGTAAGGACTACAAAGATAAGAACGCTACCAACGTTTTTTCAGAGAGCTGTATCTTTATACAAAACATGTCAAAAAAAGGAAGATTAATTTTTTTATTTAACAAACATTTCTATTACACTAACTGTATTACTACTATAAGTCAGACACAAGGTTTTTCTTTTTTTTCTGTTTCCTAGACTATCTGTCTCCCTGTATTTTATATATATATCTATATATAAAGTCAGATATAATTTTATTACACAGAGTAATTTTTTTATTTTTTAAAGACTTTTTATTTGTTTATTTTTAGAGAGGGTAAGGGAGGGAGAAAGAGAGAGAAACATCACTGCATGATTGCCTGTACCCCCCACTGGGGACCTGGCCTGCAACCCAGGCATGTGTCCTGGCTGGGAATCCAACCAGCGACACTTTGGTCTGCAGGCCAGCACTCAGTCCACTGAGCCATACCACCTAGGGCCTGTCTTTTATGTATATTTTTATTGAGTCAAAATGTACTATTTTCGGTATACGGGTCTATGAGTTTTCTTTTAACACATACAGTGGTCATAAACAGCACCATCAAGAACAGTTTCATCTCTCCTTTCCTCATAAATTTCCTTGTAGTCCTCTGTAGTAAATGCACACCCAGCCTCTAGTCTCTGGAAGCCACGGGGCTGTTTTCTGCTCTTGCAGCTTTGCCTTCTCCATGATGTCACATGACTGCAATCAGGCAGTACATGTACTTGGAGTTTGGCTTCTCTTACTTAGCATAATGCACTTGTGATTTATGTTGTTGTGGGGACCAGTAGGTTTTTTTTTTTATTGCTGACTAGTATTCAATTACATGGATATACTACAGTGTGTTTATCCATTCACCAGCTGAGAACATTTGAGTTGTTTCCAGTTTGTAGCAATTTTGAATAAAGTAGCTACAAATATTTGCATACAGATTCTTAGATGAACCTATGTTTATTTCTCTTGCGTAAATACTAGGAATGAGATTGCGGGGTCATCGAGTTAATTTTAAACTTATAAGAAGCTGCCAAAGTGTTTTCCAAAGTTGCTCTACTATTTTGCATTTCCACCTGTCATCTGTGAGGGTTCCAGTTGCTCCGTCTCCTTGTTACCACTTAGTATGGGCAGTTTTTTAAAATTTGGGCAGCTGCTATCTGAAATATTTACAAATACTAACTCATTGAACTCTACAAAATAAATATGATTATTTACCTCACAAAAATAACAGTGATAGAGATTTAATAACAATAATTTAGTAACTTAAGTTGTTTATACTATTTAAATACCTTGTCGGTTTCACCGTAACTGAAGGAGATGTGAAGTCACTGTTTCAAGGTCATGCCCCCAGTGAACAGCAGAGCTGAGTGGGAAGCCAAGCAGTTGACCTCCAGGACACATGCTCTTTACACTGAGCTGCCAATGACTGTCTTTCAGTCAATACAGGAAAGCAAGGTTTTTAATACTTTACCTGCCAGTTTGAAAGTTCATTTATTTCTCATCTTGGAAAGTTAGCTAAAATTTATTAAATTTCAATGTAATTTTTGAAAAATGTGTAGTGTGGTTTAGCACAGGACATGTGGATCACCTGATTAAAGGATGTCACCTGCCTGGCTCCTGAGAGCTCTTTCAGACTGCTGTGAACTTGCTGGATCCTTATGGGCCAGCCTCTGGCTTTCAACCCTGCAAACCCAGGGTTTGATTATTTATATATTATATATATATATATATACTGTTCCAGAAGTAGGATATATAGCTCATTTTAGGAATCATTCTGTCTTTTTAAGATTTTGAAGTATCTCTTCTTGGATTGGTTGCATGTCATTATATGGTACGGTCTCCTTCAGGGAAGCCTCATTCATAAGCTCTTTTTAAAAAAAAATAATTTATTTAATTGTTGTTCAAGTACAGTTTTCTGTCTTTTACTCCCATTTTAGCTTTTTTTTTAGTGGTTCCCACCTCCCTCCCATTTCCACCCCCCTTAGTTGTTGTCCATGTGTCCTTTATACTAGGTTCCTGTAAATCCTTTCCCTTTTCCTCTGAAATTCCCTCCCCGCTCCCCTCTGGTCCCTGTCAGCCTGTTCTCTATTTCAGTGTCTTTGGTTATATTTTGCTTGCTTGTTTGTTTTGTTGTTTAGGTTCCCGTTAAAGGTGAGATCATATGGTATTTGTCTTTTGGTCACTTCACTGTGGTTCCCGTGTACTGACTTTATAAGGCATGGGAATAAGGCAGATGTCACCGTCTGAACATTGTGCTAGCCTCTCAAACTCAGTATGACTCAGACTGAATTTGTCATTTTCCTCTTACACATTAGCTTTTATTGTTGATTTGCTTATTGTTTTAAATCAATGTCATCAGCATCATCTCATCTGTTGTGGACTGTAATCTCCCTGCTCCCATTTTTCCTGTGCCCAGGGAGTTGACAAGTTGCATGAACTCCTTTTTTGTACTTGGCTGTTTATTTTCCATTACCATTGCTGTTGACTGGTTTAAATTTTCATATCTTCCATCCTGGATACTAAAAGAGTTGGTAAATTGAGCTCACTAAATTTATTCTCCTTTTCTATTTTTTCTCCTCTTTTTTTTTAATGGGTCCAACCAATGATTGTGATGTCATCAGACACTGGAGTCTGTATACCATGATGGCGATCCTTCTTCCCTCTTTGTTGACTCAGAGTACCTCTCTTGGCCTTTTCTTCTATCTTCCAGTTCAAGCCCCAACTATTTTACCCTGCCTGATGGCCACTCTAGAACTTTGGTGTCAGAGCCATTTCTATCTTTGGCGATTTCCTTTGGACTTAAATGCTTTGCAGCACCCCTCGATTCTTGAGCCTGCTGTTTTCTGAGATGACTTTCATCTATGCTTTTATGCATCTATCTTCCTGTTGTCTCTAGTTAGCTTGACATCATTATCGCCTTTTATGCCTCTCTCCTCTCTTTTCCCCCTTTTCCCCCATGAATCCCACCCTACTCCATCTCCTTTTTCCTTTATCTACTTCTCCTTCATCTTCTTCTTCCCTCCTGTCTTGTTCTTTCCTTTCTACTCTGCTAGTCTTGGTGGAAATTTAGACAATGCCATCACTCTTTCATTCAAAACCATCAGTATCTCCCAATGAAAGAAAATGCTTCTCATTTAAATACATGAGGCACTTCACATCTTGGCCAAGCCTCTGCTTTCAGACTGAGCTTTATGACTCTACTACAAGCAGCCTTGTTCCAGTTAGAGTAAGATCCTCTTTCTCTCCTGGTACTCCATGGCATGTGCTCCTCTTTGGTTAATTCTGGTCGCTAAATTTAGAAAATGCTTTTATTTCCCCTGACCTATAGGAATTCTACTCCTTAAGCAAACTCACGTTTTTTCTTTAAGTCTTTCCTATCACCCCAAATCAGAAAAAATACCCTCTGCTGCCTTTAAATTAGAAAAGGACTTTGTTTTTAGGTCATATTTTATTGCGCTTAGAAGTTGTTTGTATGTATCTTTCCTACTCTGCCAGGTTTTAAATTTACTGAAAATAGAACCTAAGGTGTATTAGCTTTTATTTTCTCACCTACTTCCTAGCAGATACTTTGCCCTTTGAAGGAGCTTAATGATACAAATCTATTGAATGAAGGAATGACAAAGCGAGAGTCACTACAGCTTTAAACACGATTCCATTGCTTCTCTATTCATCCCATCACCCTACAGAGAGATTTTCTTTTTTAATGCCGTACATACAGAAGGGCCATACTTTGGTCTCTCTTGCCACTGTACAGGCTTTATCATTGGGCCACAACCTCCAAATTGCTTCCTGCCTTTAGATTCCTTCTTTTTGAATCTGGTTACAAGAATGCAGGATGCAGCCCACCCTCCCTGCACAGGCTGTGTGGGGAAGTTGTGACATAACGCCTGACCTGAAATGCCACTGAGGCAAGTTTGTGCTGGCTGCCCCCTGCCCCCACCCAATGCAAACAGCAGGAAGAAGTGCCAGATCTCTGCTCGGCACTTCCCAGTGAAGCTGTCGTTGAAAGGGAACCGCCTGCTACCCAGAGAGTCTTTGCATTTAACTTGACCACAGGGGTCTATTCTGGACTTGTCGACAAATTGCTTTGGGGCTAAGGTGGAAAAGAATACATGATCTCCCCTTGTAACTATCAAGAAAAGAAGGAAGCTTCCTCTGTGTATTGGACCCATCCACCAAACAGGCACATGGAGGGTAGAGAAGCATGTGCTATACTCTAGACAAGGAGGAAGACACTATGTCTAGCTGTTCTACGGAAGAATAGAACAGGGGCAGGCAATGTCATGGTGCACTCAGGGTTCTGCTGTCAGTGGGAATCTCTGTTCTATAGCAGCCATCTGTTTTTCCAGAGTTACTGTTACAGATTAAAAGACAGCAGCATAAAGCCCAGAACTGTGGTCTTCTAAACAGTAGTTCAGGGTGGTGGCAGGCACAAGGGTTCAAGTCCCAACTCTACAATTTATTGTTTGTTTGACTTTCGACAAACTATCTGAGTTCTGTGAGATGACTTCCTCAGTACCATTGGGGGTCAGAGCAGGTGATCAGAGTTTGCTCATCTGGCTCCAATGGTCTAAAACTCTGGGGCTGATGGGCACTTCCCAACTCTCATACTTAACAGGACGTGAACCACCAGTCATGAGCACTTTCTAAGACAGAGAATTTCCTCAAGATTTACAGTGAAATCTCCCTGGTTTGTACTCACAGAGGGACAGTGAATAGTTCGAATTATGGGACACTTTTTCAGAAATGACATTTTTTATTACTTTCAAATGAGCACAGTAAATATGCTAGGCTAACAAAATGTTGCCAAGATGTTTTGCCAAATATAGAACTTTGTGTGAATGCATCAGAATGATATGTAATTAGCTTTTATTATTTATACATCAGCATGAGCTTCTAAAGTCTTAAAACCAGTTTGTTTCCTTGAACAGTTTCACCAGTACCTTTGTCACCAGCGTCTTAGTTCCACGATACTCTGTGTAGTTTGGTTGGTGCAAAGGTAAAACTGAACTTTTATTTTCCTCTGGTCTCAATGCTTACAGGTATGTGAGATGAATGATATTTTGAATGGTGATGAGTTGGTATTTACAAGATTTTCCTGGAGGCATGGTTCCCCTCTATAAGCATCATTACTCAGCCCTGGAATCCTGGACTCTGCAGGCTATGGTTTCATGTTCACATCATTGATTCAGAAGTTTTGCTTCTTTCTGAATCAATGACACGATTCAGACATGCTTGTTAATGGTTCAGTGTGAAGTTGGAGCTTAAGTTAAAAGCTCTAAAAGATTCTTTGGAGTTGAACCTCTTTTACTCCGTGAGTCACTGGCCATTCCTTCTGCTCCTGTGCTCTTACCCTCCTTCCTATCTTAGTACCTACTGGGACCTGGGACCCCTTCTTATCTTGTCTCGTAGGACTTTTCCACTGCAGAGCTCCTCAGTACAACTCAGCAAACACCAGTCTCTATAGGGCACAGCACTGCAGCTTAGGAGATAACTAATGCCCACTGACAACCATGCTTTTGAATTCTTCATTAAGTCATTAACTATATACTGAATCCCTACCATGAATAAACTATAGGGGAGTGAACAAAGATGAATGAGAAACAGCCATAATCTGAGCAGCTTGCTTGCCACCTAGTAGAGGAGACTAATTCCTTCGTAATTATATTTCTATTGTCTAGGGGAACCGACTTTTCCTTTGTCCTTCGGCTTCAATCTCCCACGCGCACTGCAGAAGCTGTCACCTTCTCAGCACCGATGACAGCAAAAGGCGTGGACTTTTCATTAGGCTTAAATTATTCCAGAGGAGAAATGACCTCAAGACAATATTACTTGGCTTAATTGTAGCTTCCACGAAAGAAACAATTTACAGAATTATTACAAGGCACAAAATTGCCTAATAATACATCGAGAATCCTACAATAAGAGACTAGGGAGAAAGAATAATGGAATTCTTTACAAACAAAAATTAAACCGAGCTGTTGGGAGTGGGTTGGGGAGGGGGAGGATCTGGCCAGGGTAGCATCAGCACCAAGGAAAAAAGCCCAGTGGACTTTTTTTCCACTGGGCTTTTTTTCCAGTGTGTTGTCCACCCTCATGAAGATGGAGTCCGTGCTGCTCGCTCCATAAAACTGCGTTGCTCCCAATGCTGTTAGAATGAGGCAGCAGACAAGTGTCTGACCTGCTGTTCTACCTGTTGGCAGAGAAGAGAAGCCAAACCTGCTGCCTGTGAGGTGTGCCCCAAGGCATCTCAAGGCCAGGATGACTTTCAGTGTTTTTTTTTTTCCTAGCCTGCAGCACCAACATCTCCATCATTTGAGTTTATAGGTACGTGCTTTCTGGAGACATTTACTTTGTGATAGATTCAGCCCTTTTTACCCAGAAGGTTAATGTTTGGGGTAGTTTATGTAGCAGGGTTTTGCTTATCTGGAGAGTCCATTGGCGTTCAGTTGCACCTAAGGGAGAGCAGTGATCTGGGGAAAATTTATGAGAAATTATTGAGGTTTAATGAATTGCGAATGGGAGTGAGAGAAGAGACAGATGATCTGAATTCTCAGTCAAAACTGTGTTGAAGGCTTTGGTCATCGAGGGCTGAAGGAGCCATGGTTCCTGCCTTCTCTGTTCTTTCCGCTCCTGATCTAGAGAGAGGGGTGAGGTCACTGAAGGTCCCACAGAGACATCCGTATGCACACCTGCCTGTGGGGTGGGGCTGAGGGCTCTGCTGTGAACTAAACGAGGCACCAAGAGACTCTTCTCTTCACTGGGACTAGAGAGTGTTTCCAAGGGGAGGACAGAGCATTTGACTGGAACAGGGTCTTCAGCCTGGCTCTGCTGGGAATTGCTGTGGGGCCTTAGGGAAATCCACTCCTCTCTCTGAAGACCCAGTTTTTTGAACAATTCATAACAGGGCTAGTTACGGAAAGAGGGACCGTATAGAAGCAGCTGCCTTGCTCCTAGTTGGAATTGCGCCTGGATTTGAGAAATGCAGAGAAGGCTGTGGTGTTGGAGAACTGGATCTCACCCATCATCATTTCAAAAATAAACAGACTTCAATTTCATAGCTAGATGTGGTCCTGAACTCCCACAAACTACTTGGGGAGAATCTAATGCATTTGCAAAGGCTGAGTAGCAGGCTGCATATCCAAAACCCTGTGCAAGCCTTTTTGCCTGCTGAGGCATCTTCTCAAGTCTGGATGCCTGGCTCCGGGGATGTGCTGAACCATGGCCCCGCTAGGCAGCAGACATCTACTGAGGGCAGAAGCTTGGATTTTAATATAACAACTGGAGCCAATTTACAGAAGTAATATGATTTTCTAAATCATTGGAATTAGCTAGTCAAGCCTGAGAGTTACAATTACTCAGAGGCTCACAAGCCTTAATAACATCTGGAAACTCCAACTGGGGCAGAAGAAAAAAAAACCCAAAATCAAAATCCACATCATATGCAACAGCGAGAGAATGAACAGAAAACTAACCCAAGGCAACATCATCCATTTTTATTATGACATCCTTAAGGTCACCGTGTCAAGGGATGGAAGGAAATTAAAAGGAAGCTTCTTAGAGGACACAGCTCACACGAATTCCTGTACTTACAGCTTGTTAATTTTCACAGTGCAGTTGCCCTGGGTTGTGAATTAAAGAAACAGTTGAAAAAAAATGTTGTGCCTTTAACTCTACCGAAGCCCCTTGCATACTCCTGTGCCT
Organism: Artibeus jamaicensis; assembly: GCF_021234435.1. Classification (NCBI taxonomy): domain Eukaryota; kingdom Metazoa; phylum Chordata; class Mammalia; order Chiroptera; family Phyllostomidae; genus Artibeus; species Artibeus jamaicensis. The sequence goes on along the minus strand of NW_026522056.1, from coordinate 11,593,452 downwards.
TTTGATGAGAAACATTAAACATTTTTAATTTAGCACATCAATTTGAAAATCTAATTTTTTTAATGCTTTGTAGCACCAGACACGTTCATGGTGCTGTCACGACCATAGAAGAATTATGAGAAACTTGAACCGCAAAAAGTAAATTAGAAAAATCTCATTTCAGTTACTCTAAAAAGAGGGGAAATTAGATTTTGATTAAAATCACTCACACATACAATTTTAGATAAACTAATTTAGCAAGACTGACTATATAATTTTTTTTCCTGCCAGTATGTCCTTTTAATACTGGCTGTGAGGTATTTGTACCCATAACCTTTCTTACAACCAATGGATGGAAAAAAAAAAAAGAAACTCTAATAAATAGCCTCTTGGCCACTGTGTGTGAGGTCTGGTAGGGAGAGATTAAAGAAGTATATTTGTCTGTATAATAGGCAGCAGCTGGGAATGAATGAACACTCCTCATCCGGTTCTTATTCATGGACCCTCAGCTTTGCCTTTTCAACTTTTTTTCCTTATGGTTTCAACTCTGAAATTTTTGCTTTAAGGAATGATGTGTCAGCTAATGTAGGAATTAATTGCATCATTAGTGCTGCATAATGTACATCCATGGCTGGAGGCCCCAGTATGGGTTAGACTGAGGCTGCTACCTCTGCAGTGAGATGGTGGGATGGGAGAACAGCAAGCCAGGACTCGCCTTCAGTACAGGGAAAGCCAGGCCCTCTCCCAAGGTGTTGCCAGGTGAAGCGGTACGAAGCCTGTGGATGTATTTCATGAACTGCTGAACACTGTAGTGTCAGTACATTTCTGATGTCTGAGCTCAGATGACCGCCCTGTGGTGTCTGAGCCTGGCTCTCTCAAGTCCCAGTGTAGAATCTGGGTTCTAAGCGGGGAAAGATGGATGGGGCATTTTAGTTACTGGGCATGTCATGGCAAACCTCATTTTGAAAATTGCATTGGTAATGAATTAGAAACACTTAAATGAAGGCCGATGGGTGAATGACCAACTCTCTGTAAGAACAGGAATGGCCGGCCTGCAGAGGCTAGTGTCCAAAATTGATGTTCTTCACCACTGAGCACAAGGCTTTGGAAACAGGCTTCCTTGAACTTGCCAGTGAGGTGTTAAGGGACCTGCATGACACACTGGGTGTTAAAGCCTTTGAGAACACTAACATCATGTCTAGGCAAGATACTATTTAAAAAGAAAAGCAAACTACAAAAGTAACAGTTCGATAGAAGGTATATAGTTAGCAGAAGGACAACAAAGGTAGAGGGAGAGAAATCTTTTATAGATGAACTCCTTTGCCACTCTTGTCTCTCAATCTGGGTGTTCAACAGGAGGGTCGATAAAGAAATAGAATAAGTTGGTAAATGGAAGAATAGGGAAAAGGAGAGAATTAGAAAAAACTCATGTAAACTATGTGCTTCTGGTGCTTCTGGTGATAAGGATGCGTTAATGTAGGCTCAGCAACTGTGACAAATGTACTGCTTGGCACAAGGTGCTGATAGTGAGTAAGACTGTAAATTTGTGGGGGAAGGACATATATGGGAAATCTCTGCCACTCAATTTTTCTATTTTTTAAAATTTTAATTGTTGTTCAAGTACAGTTTTCTGTCTTTTACTCCCATCCCAGCCCTTCCCTATCCCTCCCATTTCATCCCCCCTAGTTTTTGTCCATGTCTTTTTAAAAAATATATTTTATTTATTTATTTTTAGACAGAGGGGGAGGGAGGGAGAAAGAGAGAGAGAAAGAGAAACATCAGTGTTTGGTTGCCTCTCTCATGCCCCACATGGGGGAGACTGGCCTGCAACCGAGTCATGTGCCCTGACTGGGAATTGAACCAGTGACTCTTTGATTCACAGGTCAGCGTTCAATCACTGAGCCACACCAGCCTGGGCTGTCCATGTGTTTTTTATACTTGTTCCTGTAAACCCTCCCTCTTTCCCCCTGAAATTACCTCCCCTCTACCCTTCTGTGAACCTAAAACTGGTCTAAAAATAGTCTTTGAAAAACCACCCTAATATATATATGAATAAATGCCGATGAGTAAATAATATTGAGGTTACTAGAGCGGTTTTCTATGGACATGGAAATTTTTTTAATTTATTTTTTTGTTTGCTTCTCTTTATGTGTGCTTTGACTGAAGTAAAGAGCATGAACTTGATATCAGACACACTCATTTGGATCCCATCTCTGTTGTTTACAAACTCTGTGACTTTGGGCAAATTACTTACATTCTCTAAGTCTCAGTAATCCCATCTATAAAACGTATACTGTATATATTCCAATACTGATTTCACTGTATTATCAATAGGATTATATGGCCTAACCTGTATAATAAATATGGTGTTTAGCACATTATAAGTTCTTAGTAATGATGACCTATAGTGGCTGTATTTCTAATAGTAACTTCTATAGTGGTTACAAACAAATGTACTGCTTTGCGTTGTGATATGCCACTTTTGGATAATAGATTATGCTTGTAGGGTAATGTATAGCTTAGAAAATATTTTTGTAAAGAAATAATTTTTAACATTCACAACAATCTGTGACTTAGGTAGAGAAATGGGGAGATATTACTGACTTTTGTTATGGAAATGAGAAAAGTGTTTTCCTATGCATGGGCTTGCTTAAGATTGTATAGCTATTATTTATTCTAGAGATAAAATAAAAATAAAAAGAATCTTCTGAATTTTGAAAACACCTACTAAAATAAAAAGAAATAAAAAAATCAAAGGTAACATAAAGTAGCATAAAAAGTGGATGGCAGAGTTCAGAAAAGGAGTGAAAATACCCATAAACATTTCACCAGAATAAAGGGCCATGTTAGAAGCTGTAAGTAGGGTAGGTGGAATCAGGGATATAGAGAAGATGCTTGGGAAAATCACATAAACCAAATGGAGAAGAACCAAGAGATAAAGATGATTCCTAGAAGGAAAACAGATAATGCAAAGCAAAGTAGAATTCATTATGTGCATAATCATTTTTTAATGAGAGAAAATAAACACATTTAATAAAACTTTCAAGAATACATTGTCTTCAAAAGCACACTGTTTCAAGAGAAGGAAAATAAAACAGAATGATAAATATTGAGATGTAGTCTAATTAATTTGCTAATCTTCAAAAGACTAGTATAAAGGACACATGGACAACAACTAAGGGGGGTGGAAATGGGAGGGAGGTGGGGAGACTGGGGGGATGGGCTGGGATGGGAGTAAAAAACAGAAAACTGTACTTGAACAATTAAATTAAAAAAAGAAAACCTAAAAAAAAAAAGAAAGAAAGTTTGCTGCTTATAAGAACATTATAAAAAAGCAAAAGTTATCCAATACACTCAAACAAGAAGATTCATGATTTCATTGCTTGCATCTTTGTGTTATAAAAATGCCCAGTAGCTGTTCTTTAATCTTTAAATAAAATTCTGTAAATAAATAAATTCTGTAAATAAGTAAAAATTCTGTAGCTGTTCTTTAATCTTTAAATAAAGTATGAGTCATTAAAAAAAGGGAAGGAGAAATTCTATAGAACAGGGTTCCCCAACTACCAAGGCCACGGGCCAGTACCGGTCCATTGCCTGTTAGGACCTGGGCTGCACAGCAGGAGGTGAGCGGCAGGCAAGTGAAGCTTCATCCTGCTCCCCATCACTCTCATTACTGCCTAAGCTCCATTCTCCACCACTCCCCACAACCCCATCTGTGGAAAAACTGTCTTCCATGGAGCCAGTCGCTGGTGCCAAAAAGGTTGGGGGCCACTTCTAAGAAAACAGGTAGGAAAAGCAAGGGGAAAGCGGTGAGGCTGACTTCAGCTTACTCCACTCTATCATTTACTTTTAAAGTAGAATGGATAAACGTTTACGGATTTCTCTAGGGGTAAAAAGGAGAATTTTATTCCATACCAATTTGCCTTTGAGTGAAAAGAAAGATGTTCTTAAACATACATGCAATTGAGGAAGGTAAAACTCATAAACACTCTTGAAACAGTTACTTCAGGATGGAATCCAGCAGCCCACTCAATGAAATGAAATAAAGGATCCAGGGATGGAAAGCAGCATTACGAAAGATCTGAGTAGGCATGCACCCATTTCAATATGTAAAGTTTTTTTTTTAAGCTACAGAGGTTTAGGTAACAGGAGTGCATGTAACTGATGTAAATCTTGACAGTGGAAAAGGATAGTGATGAAACCAGAGGGTGCTGCTTTCCTCATCTCTAATAGTTGGAGGTCAAAAGACACTGTACAAAGTTGAAAAGTCAATAAATTAAGATTAAGCATGTAACTTAAAGTTCAAAATAACTTGACAAGAGACTGACAATGAATCTTTTAAATAATCAGAATGGAACAAAAAATTAACACTGAAAATACAGATTACAAGAAAAAGATAATAAATAACAGTATAGAAACAGAAATAGTAACATAAAATATGATGAAAAATTGACTTAACACATTTGTTATAAGAGTGACTGTGAGTGGAATAAATGAACTTAAAACAGAATGTCTCAGATCATATAATAAATTAACTTAAAATAGTGTCTAAGATCATATAGTGAAATAACATAAGTCCAACACATTAAATATAAATCAATGGGCAAAGCTTTATCAGGCCGATGAACACATCTGTTTGACCTCCAACTATTAGAGATGAGGAAACCAGTATCACCTCTTGTACTTCTGGGTATGTTACTATCCTTTTACACTGTCAAGATTTACCTCAGTTACATGAACACATCTGCCTGATAAAAGTATGTAAAAGACAGACAATAAACCCCCAAGCCAAAAGCAAACAATAATGACAAAAACCAGTAGGCATAACTATTAATATTAGAAAAGAAGGAATTCAAAATAAAACATTATGTGAAGCCACAATAAGTGATTTAATATTAGTAAAAGAAGTATATAACATTGGGAATTAAGTTTATTCATCTTTCTGCACCACCAAACAGTAAAAATAGTCAAGGCTAAAACTGCAGTATGATGAGCAGTTGATAGGTATTCTAACAGTAGGAATCTCTTGTGTACTGCTCTTATCCATGGCAGGTGATGCAAAAAAATCACTGAAACTACACTGAATTTTTACAATATAAATAAGATTACTTCCACACACAAGCACAAATCTTTCAAATCTATAGAGTATTTTATGATATATGTTCACGGAAATTTGTTATGTGAAAAACACCAGCCATTTCTAGAAGCTGTTATACTATAATTTTGGCAAGTTTCTCTGAAACCATAGAGTTTCATGAACTGGTATTTGAAAAACTCTGGATTCAGAACCTGGAGCTGTATTATTAGGCTGGCAGTATGGATGGGGTGTCTTTCAATATCAAATGACTGTTCCCATTGCTATTTCAGAGAAAACATTGTTCTGATTGTAGTTGTCTGGACAGGGTTTATTATAACCCATTGTACCATTTTCTAGCAAAAGGACAAAAGAAAACTTGGTTTTAGTTATAAATCACTTCTCAAAGATAGTATCAGTAATAATACTTAAGGTTGCAATGTACTTAGCTTGTAAGGGACCAGCTGGTGTACTCATCAACGCCCTCTGATCTTCCCTGTAACTCCCAATCATTTCTAATTAGACAGAAATTTTGGGCTTGTAGTAACTCTGATCTCTGCACTTGGGGTCTGTGTGGTTGTGCAGTTGTAAACACAGGCCAGAAAACAGCAGTTACCTCTTCCAAAGCCCATGGACCACTGAGCATGTGGTCAAGTCACTCAGGCCTTGAGACCCATCTACCCCTCAGAGGCCCTGGCTGGAACACTTCTCCTGGTGCCCTGCTCCTGCCAGCTGTCCATCCCCTTGGACGAGACCTTCCTTTGTTGAATGTGTGTAACACAAGTACTGCGTTACATACAGTGTTATTGGTTCTGGATTATATGACAGTACCATGATATAACAAAGAAATTGGAGTTTTGTGGTAGTTCTGTTATTTGCTGTGATTTAAGCAAAGCCCATTTACACCTCTGGGTCTCAGTGTCTCTACTTGGAAAATGGGAATATTATCACTGGATTGTTCCTTCCATTGTAGTCCTTGAGAGAATAAATGAGTTGCAAGGTACTGCTCGGACTTTGTTGTTTTACACTAAAACAGATGTACATGCATCTCATTTTCTGGACAAGTTCTATAAATTTAGCCTATGGGATATTTTCAGCAAATTAACAATTACTTTTTTCTAACAATTTTCTTTATAAAAGCAAAAATTCTCTGGTGCTTTTCTGTGAGGCTGGTAGGCCTGTAAATTTTAACAAGCTTCATGGAAGTAATTTGGCGATCTGTACCAAAGGCCTTAAACACATTCCTACCCTCTGATCCAGTAATCCCATGCTTGGGAATTTATCTTACCGCAATAATCAGAGCTGTGCCCAAAGATTTATGCACGATGACATTTATCATGATATATTTTTACAATAGCAAGTAGTAGAAACAGCCTAAATGTCAAACAATGGGGGGTTGGTTAAATAAATTATAGTACATCTATATCTAGAATACTGTGCAATTATTAAAATAATGATCTCAAAGAATTTTTAATGCTATGGGAAGATGCTTATAATATTTTATTAAGAAAAAATGTAGAGCCGATCCCTATGTGTTTTTTAAAAAGCATATGTATATGTGCATATATATATCTACATAACAAAAAATTATGGATATATATATATATATAGAGAGAGAGAGAGAGAGAGAGAGAAATGTTAATAGTGATTCTGGTTGAAACAAATTATTTTCTTTTCTTATAGTTTTTCTTAATTTTTAGATCCTATCCAGATTACTATTATGTTCAAAAAAGGTTATATATATGGTATATTATATGTCTTAGTCTGTTTGATCTGCTATTACAGACTGGGTAGCTTATAAGCAACAATCATTTGTTTTTCATATTTGTGGAGGCTGGGAAGTCCAAGATCAAGTGTCAGTATGGTCATGTGGTGAGAACTCTCTGCCTGGATCATAACTGGCTATTTCTTGCTGTGCTCTCATACGGTAGAAGGGACTGGGGAGCTCTCGGGAGCCTGTTACAAGACGCTAATTCCATTTATGAAGCTCCACCCTCATGATCTAAGTAAGCATCTTTGCAGAGTCCCAGTTACTTACACTATCATTTTGGGGCATTAGGATTTTAACACAGGAAATTTTGAGGGAACACAAACACTCAGACCGTATGTACTATTGTATATACGTCTTATAATATACAGCTTGTGTTAAACATCTATATTTTCCCGCTTAATTCAGGAGGTTCCACAAGGCTTTCAAATAGAGTTGCTCTCTATTTGTTCCTGCTGGGGTTTCTAGTGAACTCCTTCAGCTTGACTTTGGGGGCTGAATAGTGATCCACCATTGGTTTCAAAAGCTTGATTTAATCTGTGCATTCAGAAGGTGAGATGACTGTGGGAGACAGGCTGTCAGTAATCAAACTTTAAAAAAGACTGTTTTAAATTAAAATAAAAGTAATTTGGAAAACTGATTATAGCTACACACAAGAATAAATTCAAAGTGGATGAAAGACTTAACTGTTAAACCTGAAATCATAAAATTTCTAGGAGAAAACATAGGCAGTAAAATCTTGGATATTGTTCATAGCAATATATTTTCTGATATATCTCCTTAGGTAAGGGAAACAAAAGAAAAAAATTAAAAAATGGGACTACATCATACTAAAAAGCTTTTGCACAGGAAAGGAAGCCATTGACAAAATGAAAAGACAACCCACTGAATGGGAGAACATATTCGCCAGTATATCTGATAGAAGGTTAATATCCAAAATTTATAAAAAAAACTTACAAAACTTAACACCAAAAAAGCAAACAATCCAATTAAAAAATGGGCAAAGGACCTGAATGGCCACTTCTACAAAGAAGATATAGAAATGGCCAATAGACATATGAAAGGATGCTCAACGTCACTGATAAACAGAAATGAAAATAAGAACCACAATAAGATATCTTCTCACCTTGGTTGGAATGGCTCTCATCAATACATCAACAAACAAATGCTGGAAAGGATTGGTGAAAAGGAAACCCTTGTGCACTGTTGGTGGGAATGTGGGCTGGTGTAGCCACTGTGGAAAGCAATATGGAGAAACCTTAAAAAAATTAAGAACAGAACTGCCTCATGACCCAACGATTCCACATCTGGAAATATATTTCCTTCCCTTCCCTTCCCTTCCCTTCCCTTCCCTTCCCTTCCCTTCCCTTCCCTTCCCTTCCCCTTCCCCTTCCCCTTCCCCTTCCCCTCCCCTCCCTTCCCTTCCCTTCCCTTCCCTTCCCTTCCCTTCCCTTCCCTTCCCTTCCCTTCCCTTCCCTTCCCTTCCCTTCCCTTCCTTTTCTTTCCTTCCTTCCTTACATTTTTTCCCTTGTGTTTTCTTTAAGTAGTATTTTTATGTATTTGAATTCCATCATTACTGCAACTAATCTTTAGATAACTTTGTGGGAAAACTGGAAAGAGGATGATATGAATGTTGTAAAATAAGAAAATGAAGCAAACATCTATGCCTTTTCTTTTTCCTATATATTTCACTATATAGAGTGAAAAAGAGGTGAAAAATTATTTCACCTCTAGTATGGAATACAGAGAATGTTGTTGGTATTGGGGAAAGTATGAATGGGGAATTCAGCATTCCCCATTATCTATTATTACAGATAATATCAGTGCAACTGCAATCCTTTTTCTTATTAGGTTCCAAACACCCCTGAACATAATTTGGAAGGTGTAGCAGCAGAAAATTAAATTCTGTAAATGCTGTCTGGCAAATGAAAAGACATAATTGATTATATTAGCTTACTTAAGTGCTTCTGATGGCCACAGGTAGGGTTGGTTTAGTATAGCTTTTCAACTTGCTATGCCAAGTTTACACTGTCAACAAGCAAGTAATAAAAGTTGCCAAGTGGCTCTTTTAGAAATTTTGACTCTCAGGTGTTCAATTTTATTTCAAACTTTGCTTTTGGTGCCAGACTCTCTTCTATAGTCCACGGTAAGTGGAAAAGTAATAAAATTGTCATGTTGGACTCAGAAGAGGTCCCCAGTGCTTACTCATTCTTTCACACTGAGCCAGCTCTCCTAGTAGACCCACATTCAGGCAAAGAGATTCTCCTTTCTTTTGAGTTACTGATTATAACATTTACATCTCGTACTGAGACACCTGGAACTGGGTTTCTGGTAAGCACTTAAGGTTGCCATTCTCTTTCCTTGGCCATGATGGTGATTTCTCTGAGGTACAGAGAAATAACTACCTGGGAATCAGGACCTTAGTGTTGCAGGCCTGTAGGGTAGAGTGCCATGCTGGCCAGGCATCCTTTGTACATCACTCTCTAGTACAATTGGGCTAAGCATTGGGAAAGCTTCCCAACTATTTTTCCTTATTCCCAGAAGGTTCTTAATCACACATCCAAATTTCTTGACACTCTTAGGAATGGGTTAAACAAAGGGTTCACAAGTCTCCGTCCACCTTGACAAAATTACATCTTTTCTAAATATTGAGTCCCTCTACTAATGAATCAATACATATTTATTGGTTACACATTTATGTATACAACACTCTTCTAGATGTTCTAGGGAAAGTGAAGAGAGTATAAGTCGAAGTTTTAGCCCTCAAGGAATTTACAGTATATTAGGGAGATTGTTTGTGTTTACTTTAAAATAGTGATGGCATGAGTCAGTTATTTGTAAGTGTCAACTGACACACCTAAGGGAGTGATTCTGCTAAGTTGTAAGTACCGAGAAGGCGAGGACCCAGAATTTCTGAAAGCCAACTTGGGTTTTCTCTCTTGAGTTTACTCAGCATCTATGCCAAGATACAATTCAGAACATAAAGTTATTGTGCTTACTTATTGAAAAATTTCAAAGGTCTGTGAATGATGTCCTTATTGCTGTCCTTTTCTACTCAGGCAGCGTAAACAGTAGATGGTCACTGACAAGGTCTTTGCTGGCCTGCCAACTCTGTTTGGAAATATCATTTATTAGAGGAACAGAACAGAAACAGAGACAAGACAATTTTGATAGATTATACATGCCCTCATATTTATATGCTGACCCTGATGCCAGATTTTCACAATTCAGATGAAACTGTAAATGTTAAAGAGTTTTAAAAAGCATTAATAATAGTAATAGCTAACATTTATGAGCATTGTGTACCAAGCACTTGGCTAAGCATTTTGTATAGATGATTTATTTCAATCCTTATGACAACTTTATGAAGTCAAGTACTATTTTAGCACTGTTTTATAGATGGAAGAACAGAGCTTGCTTCAACTGTGGAATCTTGGTCTGTCCTCATGCAGACACAGAGTCCTGCCTTGAGGCAAATGATGCTTTGTCAGACTAGATCAAACCTTTGACTTTGGGTAATCAATGACTTGTCACTTAAGATTTCCTGACGTGGTTGTCTAAGGGTGTTGTGGACCACTCTGCCTGGTTCTAGGAATTGTAACTCTACCCTCTGTGGCTAATGACCTCTGGAATGCGAGCCATGGGAGACAAAGCTTGTCTCTGGTAGCAAACGCTGTCTGAGTTTCCTCTCCCTGCCCCCAAAGCATGGTTGGAAGTCTTTGATGAGTAAGACCCCTGGGGGGGGGCAACCTAAGCCATACACGGTCACTTGGGAGGCCATCATGAAAGGACTCAGGAAGCTGCAACAAAGAGGGAGCAATGGACTCTTGCTCTGTGGCTTTGACAAAGCTCAAGTCCCCATGTTCTCTGGGAGAAGTGCTTCCTGGCTCTAATTCCCTTAAACCTGAATACCTGTTGGGGAGGGGTACAGCTCCTTGCCTTGCTAGAGCTTGTACTGGGGAACAAATATGGCATCACAAAGACTTCCTGATAAACCTGTGAAATCTGCTCTGCTAAGAGTGCTTTCATTCATATGTTAAGGGTTTGAGCAGGAAACCCTAAAACTCTGTTCCTGACGGACTCTGACTCAAACTAAGCCCTCAGATTTCTTTGAAATGTTATCTACTGTTTGATCCTTGCTGCCCTGTATTCCTGTGTATTACAACCCAATAAAAGCCCTTGGAGGAAAAGACTCGAGGCCTTTTTTTCCTTGGAAAAACTGGCCCCTGCTGGCCTTTGTTTCCCCTGAGAAACTGGCCACCTCTCCTCCTCAAGTAGATCACATCTTGTCTTGCTTACTTTCATCTGTGATGGTTGGGGGGGATGTGCGGGAAAAGTCATCCCCACATAAGAGCAGCAGCACAGTTTTCCCTCAATGCCCTAGATTCCTGAAGTCTGCTGTGTCTGCTCATAGTTACTGGCTGCTTAACTGTAGTTGAGGGCCTTGACTTGTAGACTCCTCATCTCTCCCCAACAGCATATCACTGCATGTTTCACTGTGGGCTCTGGCACCAGCTTCCAAGTCAGATCTACTTTAGCTTTGCCACTTACTGGTAGTGTGACAGTTATTAGAAATTTCTAATCTTCAGCTTCTTCATATCTAATATGGTCTAGTAGTACTTATGGGGCTAGGCATTGGGAAATCACTTTAATTATGTCTGCTTACTCCATAAAGTTCTTAATTACTAATTTATATCACTCAGAACTTTTAGGAATGGTAAACAAAAGGTTCACAAATTGACTAAATTGCATGTTTTCTGAATATACTGGTTTTGAGGATTAATTTATGCTTGTAAAATACTTAGCACACTGCAGGCACAAAGAAAACAGCTAATGAATAGTTAACTAGCATTAATGTCTGTCATTTTATGTAGCTTTTTACTTCTCTAAGTAACTGAACTCTTGCTACCATGTCTTGGGCCAATGGTCTCACTCAGTCCTTTGACAGTTTCCTAGAGGTGAAAAGTGGGTGGCTAAGGTCTTGGGTGTCCAGGTCATTTGGATCTGCTCCAGGTGCCTCATAAGGTCCTCTAGAAGGTGGTCATGCCTGAGTGGGGTTGATAGCTCAGAACCCCTGGAGCCCCCAGTTGGCTGGTCTTGGGAGCTGCTGCAGCTGGGCTGCCCCAGGAAGCTTCATATGTCCACCTCTCTTCTATGGTCCTGCTGAGAACTTCACTGACTCCAACTAGCATCTAAATGACTTTATTGTTTGCCTTGCTCCTTGGCTTCTGATCACCTGCTGATCTGACCTGCCACATTTTGCTTTAACTTGAGTGCTTAACACGGTAGCCAGAACTACTGGCCAGAACTACTGTCTCCCGGCTGTGTTCCTCTTCCTGTGGCCCTGACCCAGACATAGCAGTGCTCCTAGCGCTGTTTGCTTCTAACCCTTTATTCTCAAAGGGCTTCTCTTACTCCTTATTTCCTTTAATTGCTGTCTCCTGCATTTTTTACTTCTAACTGGGCCCTTATGTGACAATAAGGCAGCAAGTTCAGTTAAACTGAGTAGACGCGGGAGGAAAGTAATTCCTTGTTCATTGACCAAAGGAAGACCATCTTTGTTAGCCAGACATAGTGCAATTGTTTGCACTATGACTATTTTAACATAATAAATCTCAGTGCCTCACTAGTGACATAGAGTGAAGCCCCATTAATTAAAGCCCCACTGATTCAGAATTTAAGATAATTTGTTCACGGGCCAAACTGAAATTTACGTTTGTACTATCTATGAAAAAAAGCTTCATTAAGTAAATCAATAAAGTAAGGAAGATTGCAGGAAGCCTGTTTAATCTAATTAAGAAAACAAACTATTTTCAAGCACTGCATAATACCATTGGCATATAAACAATGTGCTCATTACATATGACTTTTGTGTGTTCCTTAAAGCATATCGAGGTAGATTCCTGTTTGACAAGTTTTTAAAAAGAATGATTAGTTCAAGTACATGTATAAAATTGATGACAATGAAACTGCTTTTAAAAATAGTCTGCAGTTATGGCCTTTGCTGTAATAGAACATATCAGTAAAGTGTTTGTTGAGGGGATAGCAGACCCAGGAATGAAACAGGCTTGAGATCTCATCTTGGCTCTGCTTATGGACTTGTGCAACATACACTCCCCACCCCCGACATAGGCTGTGATGTCCTTTCTCATGGGGGCTTCAACAGGATCAAAAGAAATAATATAAAGAAAGTGCTTTTCATTGTCCTAGACATGTAGTAATTAACAAAAAGTAGCTCTTTTGTCTCATTTAACATATACAGCAGAATCTGAGAAAATGCTTATTATTCTCATTTTACACAAGAGGAAACATAGGCTCAAAAATATGGAGTAATTTCTGCTGGCGTAGGTGGGCAAGCTGAGGTGCAGACTGGGCTGCCTGTCCGGTTTGGTGGCTGCCATGGGGTAGCCTGCGTCTTGGGCACCCTGTGAGGGGACAGTGTATTTGCTGCTGAGTACAGTAGCCTCTCTTGTGTTAATAATCAGCCATAATTTACAGCTGTTTGTCTCCACTTTAGGATAGGAGAAAGAGTGAAACGCTTTCTCAGCTACATTAATATTCTGTTATTTTTAATTTTTGCACCTATTTTATTTTTACTTTTTATTTTTCACATTTATTTTACTTTTAAATTTTGGAGGAGGATTAACTAGGCAGTGAGGAAAAAAAAACCGAAGATTAAATGTATCTGACAAGGGACATTTGAGAGGAGCAGAAAAGTTCTGGTCTCACGGGGAAGGCAGTGGGCAGGAAACGAGCCATGCTGCAATGGAGGCCTCAGGCCGATCTCAACCATGCACAAATGGCTCCGAGGAGACTGAGAGCCCTTGCTTTTCACACTGAAACCTGAGCTTCCGAAATGATGGAAATCTGTTGTTGACAAGAAGGAAGAAATATAGATTAAGCCTCTAACTATGTTTAGAGCATCAGGGGATGAATTAGCCTAATTGGAATATTAGTCTCCGTTACAGAGAGTAATCACTACAGGCTGCCTCTGTTTTCATTAGAAATTTAATTAAGTTTATCAAAGTTTGGCTTCTCTAGCCTTCATTTTCCAAACTCTCCCCCAACAACACTACTGTTTAAGAGGAATTTTCTTTCATTTTATTTTGTTTCCCAGGAAAGGGGTTGGGCCACAGCCAGGACAAGCTCAGGGGTGGTCTGTGGGGGACCTTTCCTGCAGTGAACCTGGCCATTACCCCCGCACCAGGCAGGGGCTGGTGATACCAGTGGTGAGGCTGTTGCATGAAGCTCTGGGGGCTTCCCAGGACTTGAGGAGGGACCAGAAAAGGGTGCACTTTTCCAACTCATTTCTAACTCAACGTGGGAAAACACCAAAGCATTTTTCTTTAGTTACCTCCAATAGCAGCACAGAGATGTCCCTCGATGATTCTGCAATTTGAGTGTTGACAGGCCCATCTCCTCTGGTTAAAGAGGTAATCACATGGTGTCTGTGGCCACTATTTGTAGGAAGAATTGTGGGCACAATGCAAATGCTCTTAAGAAGAATGAGAGCTTTCATTCTGCTGGGAGTATGCCTGCCTCCCTCCGCTGTTCTTCCTATCCTGCTGCTCCTCCTCCTCTCCCCCATCTTCCCCTTATACTCTGTTCCCCCTTCTCCTTTTGCAATGAGCTTATGTCTCTAATGAATAAATGACCTTCTGTGAGGTCTTTTTGTTCTTCTGGGGACCTCAGCCACGTCCAGTATTTTATTCAAAACAATTTTCAAATCTAGAGATTGTTACTGTTTTGCCATTTTTATCCATCCCTCTTTGTCTCCACATATGTGTAGATATGTGCATAAGTATATGTATATTTGTTTTTGATGAATCGTTTTAAAGTAAATTGAAAACATTATTATGCCATACTCAAATCTTCTATTTAGCACACAAGAAGGCTTCTCTTGAAATTTATTTCAAAAGAAGAAATAAATGACCTTGAACATGAAGTGTGCGAACTCTGTGTAGGAAGAATAGCTTCAATGGCGTTAATTTGGACCTTAGGGAGGAAGAGGCAAAACGGGGAATGAATCCGTGGAGACAGTTTGTACCAAAGCGGCCTAACAACCCTCCCCACCCCTGCACCAAAACAATAACAGAACCCTTTCCTGCCCCCCTAAAAATAGAACCCAAGGCCTTGTCAACATTTCTGTTTTTCTTTGTGAATCAATTCGTTTTTCAGGACATTTGACCGTTTTAGCCTTGTCCTCTTGTTCCATGCCTGGTTATAAAAAGCAATATGCTTTATATTAAGGTTCTAAGCCCCACTGTCAGCGGTGCTCAACGGGCTGTGTGATGTTTGCTCAGTCACTCAGTCTCCGCTCATTAGCTTCCCCTACTGAGACATGGAGGTACGAGGGCCATAAGGATCTTCCGGGAACTTTAAAAAGCCCCAAATTATTGAGCTATTTATATACGAGAAATTGAACTCATGTTAAGTGTACAGTTCAATGAATTTTGCTAAATGTATGCATTTATGTAACTACCACTCACATCAATACGTAACATTTTCACTCCCTGCAACATGCTCCCTGGGGCTACTCTGCAGTTAATCCCCATGCCAGTGTCAACCCTAGATGACCCCTGATTTGCTTTCTGCCACTATAAATTAGTGTATTTTCAGATTTTAGTACAATGCATACTCGTTCTGTTGGCTTTCTTTCCTCAGCATAATGCTTTTGAAATTTTACATGTTGTGTGTAGCAACAGCTCCTTCTTTTTATTTTTAATACTCCACGGCCTAGAATTTGCATGGAATCTTTGTGAATAGGGCTTTTGTTGCAGAAAATCTTGTTGTACGTTTTTCTTCTACGTGTATTGCAGACTGTGCCCTGTAATGTAAAATTTTTGCTTTTCCATTATGGTTTGAAGATATTTTTAAATGAGAATTCGAATGGTTTATGTCTACTCTCACAGTTAGCATTTCAGTGTTACTCCTTTGTGCGGATCCGCGCTCCCCTTTGGTGCTGTTTCCTGTCTTCCACGTTTCCAGTAGTGCAGGGTTGCAGACGGCAGTTCTCAGCTTTCAGTTGTCTGAAAAGTCATTGTTTCTTCTGGCAGTATGTTTTGTTGGATATGCTCAGTTGATAATATATTTTTCCTGTTTTTCTTTCAGCATTTTAAAGGTACTCCACTTTCTTTTTACTTCCATTTTTTTCCCCAACAGGAACTTAGTGGTAATTCCTATTTTCCTCCCTTCTTTAATGTTTTTCTCTCTGATTTTAAGATGTTTCTTTATTATTGTTTTCAGTCACTTGGTTCTATGTGCCTTTGTATGGGGTTGTGTTGGTCTTGCTGGAGGTTTGTTTATGATCTTGGAAAGTTTCATCACAAATAGCTTTCCTTAAATTTGTAAAATGTTTGGACCTTTCATTTATTTTCTGTCCCACTCTCTCTCTCTCTCTTTTCTGTCTTCCTAGGGGACAGTTACATACATGTTACACACTAAATGTCATCCTAGAGTTCACTGAGTTTTTGTTTTGTGTGTGTGGTTGTTCATTTTGTTCTTTTGTCTCCTGTCAGTTTGATCATTTTTGCTGTTATGTGTTTAGGTTTCCCGATGATGTCTTCTGCAGCGTCTACTCTGTTGTAAATCTCATCCAAAGATATTTATCATTTCCAACATTGCATTTTTCAACTGTAGAAGTTTCATTTAAAAAATATAAGCCTGGTTGGTGTAGCTCAGTGGATTGAGTGTGGGCTGAGAACCAAATTGTCACTGTTGTTCAGGTTGAGAACTGAAATTCTGTTTGTCAGCCAAGACATTTTTCCATGAACAACTTGGCTGAAAATGGAATTGTTCGAAATGGGAGACATTTGAGAACCGAGGTTCGACAAACATAAAATACAATATAGATTATACTGTATTGATATAATTTATAGACGTATGGATATAATCTCCATATTTTAATTTTTCTTATACATATATATTTGTTTGAATCTGTATTTTTACCTATTTCCCTTTCTATCCATGTTATTGTAGATATTGAAAGGCAGATTAGTCTAGTATTATAAGCACAGACTTGGGAGTCAAACTCCTTAGATTTGAATCCCATTCTGCTAAACATAGTTTATTTGGGGGCAAGTTATCTAATCTTTACATACTGGGCCTTCTCCACCTGTAAAAGGAGATAACATCAATATGTACCTCATGATTTTTTGGTGAAGAATAAATGAGTTAATGTATGCAAAGCATGTAGAATATTGAATGGTACATGGTAAGGGCTATTTAATTTACATGTGTTAGGAGCTATATCTCTTAATTTATATGTGTTAGGAGCTATAGCTTCAGAGAAAAGCCTGAGTCCCTGGAACTAAGTATCGCTGTTTTGGAGCCCACAAATATTTGGAAGTGAATTTCCTGCTTCCTGAGGTAAAGATAAATGAGTAAAAAAATAAAGGAAATTTCTATTCATATCAAGCCATCTTCCCAGGAAAAATCGCTTTTCTCTGTGAGGAGTCTGGCCCCTGAGCAGCATTCTGCCAGAGGGCCTGTGCAATAGCTGACAGCTGCTCCGTACGGCTTCGCGTTCCTGGGGCCCTTTGATGTACAGCCCTGAGCAATGGTACTCACTCACACTGCAACTCAGCCACCAGTTGCCTCTTCCTAAACTCTCCTTTCTCCTTCCACACCAGCCTTAACACTCAGCCGCTGAAGTTCCAAGGTGTGTTTTACACCATCTTTCCCAAGGCCTCTCTAATCTATCACAGTTTGCTTATGCAAAGCAATAGCCATTGATTTCTTTTCCCACTTATAGTCCTTGTTTGCACATCTTCACCTACCACATTTCTCCCCAAAAAGGCTTTCTTAGTCCAAGCTGGCTTAAACACTGGTTTAAGCCAAACACTGGCTTAAAGCTCACGGAGGGATTATTACTATAAATAAAAGTGTCTTTTTTGTTACATGAGTGTAAGTCTTTCAGAAAGGATGACATTGTTAGGAAAAATAATTCTGTAAAGAACCGAGAACACAATTAGGGTCACATAGATCATATGTTTTAGAATAGAACTCCAACTTCAGCTCATTTGTCCCTGGATCTAAGTTGTTTATAGTCCCCACATCACACGGGTCAGGTGGTTGCACTGGGCGTGGAGGTATCCGATAATCTAGGGCAATCCAAAAGTAGAAGCTGAAATCTACTCTTAGCCCCCTTGTTTTGGTGTGTGTGACATTTTTATTTTACCACCGGACTCATGCAGAAGTCACATTTTCTTTCCTCCTTCCAGTTATTATAAAGAGAGGACCTTGGAGTTGGTCCTTGAGTCATCAGAATGGATGCCCAAGGCAATGGAAATTCTACCTCTCCTGATGAAGGCTGCTAGACCCTAAGTAAGTAGGTATTCTCTTAGAGTTATTTAATTCTGGGGCTGGGACTCCTGAGATACTTTTCTCTTAGAAGAAAATAACGGGGAGGAAAAAATGTTAATATGTTTCCTCTATTACCAGTAGACTCATGGAGTGTTGAATGTTTTTTCCATGTGGCACTGAGGGCCTAATACAGACCATTTGTGTAGATGACATAGGTTGAGCATGCTTGTGTATCCCAAGAGTATTGTGTTGAAATCATGCTATTTTTAATGCTGAATAGAACTCTCTCTAATTGAAAGTTCCAGGATTTTGCTTTATGCAGTCATAATGGACGGGAACAACTGGAAACTGGGCTTGTTCCAAACTTTAGAAAGGCAATCGCTGGGCCCTGACAGGTTCACTGTTGCTTCCAAATCTTGTAAATGACATTGCTTCTTGTACGGGGTATGTAAATGTAGACAATGAAATAATAACTAGCATTCCCCTATTTAAAAACCAGAACCTGTGATCGATCATCCTGTGTCGGACTTGGGCCCTGCTGAAGACCAGAGAGAGGATAAACATAGGTTGCATGTGGTGTTTGTCAGCTACAGTAAGCCAGTCTTAGGTGAAAAGGTAAAAGAGTGTGTCTATTTTTTAGTAAATGCTTTACTATAAGCAGATATTAAAAGATGACATTGTTGATAGATCATCATAGTTCTCTGTCAGTAGGACGCCTGCATCTTTGGGATTCATCTTGTTAATGTAGAGGTCTGAGGGTGACACCTTACTTTATCATCACAGCTTAAAAATGCAATATACACATGCACAAATATGCAGCATTGCTTAGCATTTGTCATTAGAGCAAAAGGGTCTGGCACTGGCTACATACCCCACTGCACTGTCTAAATTAATCCATTGAGGGATATTGACTCACTTAATCATAGCGCAGACTTGCTGACTTCGTAGGCACGCTCTCCCTTCATTAGATTTAATATATTTCTCATTATACAAATCTGCCACTGTGACAATAAGTCTTGTTCATAAATCAGTTTGCCCTTTTGCTTTGCAGATGCGGAGGACTTTCATCGAAGAAGACATAAATGGAGCCTGTTAGGCAGTGGGTCTGAGCAGTCACTACCAGACAGTTCAATAATGCCAATTCATTAAGATGATTTTTAATAGCATATTGTAATGGACAGAGGTAAAACAATTATGATTTAAACTTCCAGTTAGCATTATAAACAAGAAAAATGAACTGCAGTAACAAAGGATATTTGAAACTCCTCTGATAAATTCCCAAACTTCTTTCTCTCATTCCCTCGGAGAGCAAATCAAATGCCTGCGGACTCAGAATTGATACATGGTCTTCCATGTTACCATACAGGCTATTGAAAAAGCAAGGCATAAAGAACAATATATTTATAAAGATAGACACAACATCTGGTAACCACTTAAAAATGGCTAGTAAACTATAGAGCTAGAATTGGTGATTTTTGATTCCAGAAAAATATCTTCTTTTTTGAGGACTTTCTCTATCATAGCATTTAGTAGACCAGAAAGTGTGAATAGTATTTTTGTAAGACAAATCCTGATTTATTGCATATTTAAAAAATAACATTTTATTGATTATGCTATTACCGTTGTCCTGGTTTCTCCCCCTTTAACCCCTCCACCCAGCATCCCCCACTCCCTTGGTGAGCCCTGCGCCATTGTTCATGTCCGTAGGCCATGCCTATAAGAGGTGAGGGGATTAAAAAGTACAAACAGGTAATTACAGAATAGCCATGGGGATGTAAAGTACAGTATAAGAAACTGAGTAGCCAAAGAACTGATACACATGACTCATGGACATTTGCTGCATATTTAATATATATCAGGGCACATTATTGACTTTCTTTCTTATTTTCTTGCTTATATTCTCCAAAGGATTTTTTCCTGCTATTGATTTTTTTCCAAGAACAAGGTTTTCTTTCCCATTGATTGTTTCTACTGTTTTCATTTTGTTATTATTTTATTTCATTAACACCTATTTTTATCTTTATTAATCTCTTTTATTTTTGGGGGGTGTTGTTCTTTATTAGCTTTCACATTGAAAGCTAGTTTCTTCTGTTTATGTTCTCTAGATCTCAGATGCATAAAGGTGGATTAATCATTGTATTTGGTTCATGACATACCATTGACTCATGTTTGTTTGTTTGATTACTTATTTAACGTAAAGAGTATTTATAAAACCACCATCAAAATAAAAGCTAAGATGTTGACTCTCTTCATTTAACCATATGTCTTCTTTATCCTTCTCCCTTTTCCCCTGGACTTAAAGTAACCATTATCTCGAATCCCATGTTCTTTTCTTCCCTTTCATATAGTATTATTGCATATATATACATAAACTAATTTTATATCTTTTAGTTATTTTACATCCTATGAGAGTATCATGTGGTGTATATAATCCTTTAGGAGTTTCTCACCATTTAATATGAAAATGTGTGTTCTATAAAGGTAATGCAATGTTTTATATCTGTCCATCAGATCATGTTTAGTAGTAATGGCATTTACACCTTTTACATTTCCAGTGACTTTTTTTCTTTATCACTTACAGAGAAAAGTGTGTTAAAATCTCTCACTTATATTGTTTTTGTGACTACTTCAGCCAATTTTTTTACTTTATTTATTTTTAGGTTATATTATTATGTGAATGTAGATTCAGAATGGTCATATTCTCCAAGGTAAAATGGACTGACCACTGTTAAAAAAACACCCTTTTTTCCTTTTTGATATCTTTTTGCCTTAGAATCTACCTTGTCTGCCATCCATATAGCAATAGTAACTAGAAGGGAAAAAAACAACTTCATGATAGAAAAAAAAGCACAAAAGATATAAATGGACATTTTATAGATAAAACAATGATGAATTTCTCTTAACCATACAAAAAGATCTTAAGTTTATTAATAAGAGTAAAAGAAGTAAAAATTCATTGAGATACCATTCCTCATCTACCATACTTTACGATCTTCAAACGTTTGCACCCCAGGGTGTTGACGAGACAGTAGAGAAATAGACACTGGTTCAAGGCCAGTGGTAATCAAAGGAGGTGCAGCTTCTGTAGTGAGGGATTTGGCCATATCCGATAAAACTGCTGTGCGGTTATTCTTTTACCCTATTCTGTGAATCTATCCTGATGATACTTCTCAACTAATATAAAGAACTATGTAGAAAGTTATTCACTGCAGTGAAAATTGTAAATAACCCAAATGTCTTTCCAGAGAGATCAGTTGGAATATATTCTGGTGTATCATGAAAATGGAACGGTATGCAGCTGTTAGAATAGAGTGAAAAGGATCTTTATGAAATGAGGTCTAGGGATTTCTATGATATCTTATTAAGGGGAAGAAAGCAAGTCATAGAGCAGACTATATAGTATGTAACCTTTGTGTAATAAAGTAGGGGACATAAGGATAAATACATAAATTTCCTTTTTTTGCTAAAAATAAATAAAAGTAGAAACTAATTAAAATGGTTACCAATAGGAGGCGGGGTTTGGGGTACAGGGGATGGAAATGGGCTGAGACTTCTCTGAGACTCATTTGACTTTTAAACCTCATAATTTACATATGCAAAGGCTTAACTAAAGTTGAATGTATATAAGAAAATATGAGTCTATGTCAAACTGATAGGGAAAATAATTATTTCAAGGAACTTTTGTACATTACTTTGCAAACTCTTAGTAGCACATATTTTAAGATTTAAAAAAGAAAATACTTCAAAGAAATTTATTAAACTTTACATAATAGTTATTGTTAGCAGTTAACAATTGTAATTTTGACATTTTTATATACTGTAAGGTAAAGCAAGTGAATAAATATATTAAGGTTTTATAAGGGAATAACATATAAAGTTAAAAGTCTGTAATTTAGATTAAAATGATAAATATCAATGAGAACTTTCAATTAGAAAAACACATTTCCAACCTCTGTCATGGAACATACCTGGAAACAATGACACATGAAGAGCAACGAACAGCTAGCTGCTAGATCATAATTATAAATGTCATTCTCTAGCAGAGGCAACCAAGGCTCCTTGGAGACATGGCAGGCCTATAACATCTCACACCAGAAAATAGGGAAACACTCCAAGGTGAATGAGATTATGTCTCATAGGGGAAATGTGGGTCACTTTGATCATCAAAAAATAATAACTATGATGGACTGTAATTCATTAAATAAACAATGTGTCATGAGTTTGTTATGAGGGGGCTGTGGAATGGGGAAGAGAGGAGGGGTAGGGAAAGCTAGTTACTAAATGTTGAAGGAATGACAGAATTAGGAGATCACATTTTCATCCTCAATGAGATAATTGATATTCTGATTCAAAAATAAGCCTGAGCAATCAAAGCTAGAGTCCTGAGATGAAATGTTGTTTGGAAGCAGGATATCTACAAATGGCTGATCTATCACACCACAAACTATTATTTTGGTTACTACTGACTGCCAAGTTGCTAAGGAAAAATGGTACTTTTATAATAGAGAGATCTGGGTTATTATTGCAACCAAATGAGCAAAGTCGACATCACTAACAGCAGGATGATGTGACTCTATGAACTTGATGTGATACCATGTGATTATGCAACACCTATCAGGTATACTGGCCCCAAATGTTTCACTTGTTGAAAATATCTAACTTGAATGAATTCTTCAAGTGTCTTGGCATGCTTTTTAGTTGAAGGCAAAATTCAAATACTCCATGAGACAACAATGAGACAAATATAGCCTCTGAGTCATCCTCAAGGACAACTTTTTGCACTTCTCACAAAAGTCAATGTCATGGGAAAGTTTAAAAAGAAAACATTTAGGGACTGTTCTGCAGCAATCAAGCAATGCCTTAACCTTGAGTGAATTTTTCTAAAGTAGTTATAAAAGGCATTTCGGGAACAACTGGGTACATTTGATAATGTCCTGGTTATTAGTCAATGTTACAGAATTAGAATTATTGTTCACTCTTTGAACAAAAATAACTGCACGAAAATTATTCTCTTAGGTGACGCATGATGAAGTATTTACATGTGAATTAGCATGATATGTGCACCTTTACATGGTTGGAGATCATATATGTACATATATGCAAGGGTGAGAAAGAGAGAAGCAGAATGGCAAAATGTTAACAATTCTTAACTCCAGTTGGTGGGTATATAGGTTCATGGTATTATTATCCCAACTTTTGTGTATGTTTCATGTTCATAATAAAGTTGGGAAAACAATTGCTTGAGAAGAAAAAGAGACTCACACAGCTCTCTTGTAAACAGTGACTGTGTAATTGAATTTTATCCCAGCTACTGTGCACGGGAACCTTGACATACAAAATGTGGTCTGAGATCAGCAGCATCATTGACTGCAGCACTATTCACTGTCGACAAGATACGGGAAGCCCCAAATGTCTGCCAGGGGATGAATGGATACGGACGAAGTGGTGTATATATACCACTGGAGCCAGGAACTGTTAACATTTTGCTTTGTTTGCATCCCTCTCTCTCCTCTCTGTCTTTCTCATCCCTCACTCCCTCTGTCTACACCCCACACACATATCATTCAGCCTTAAAAAAAGGAAACCCTGCCATTTAAGGAATAAATAGCATTGCTTAAGGGAATAATTTCAGTGCAAAATGGCAACTCTGTGGAGGAAATGGATACATTAATTAGCTTGATTGTGGTGATCATTTCACAAGATATATGTGTCAAAACACCAAGTTGCAAGAAAAATAAATTTTGTGACTATATATGGTAACAGATGTTAATTAGACTTATTTTGGTGACCATTTCAAAACACACAAAATACAATATATTTGATGACCATATATTTGTGACTATATGTGGTAACAGATGTTAATTAGACTTATTTTGGTGACCATTTCAAAATGGTGACCATTTGGTGAATCATTATGTTGTACACCTGAAACTAATATGATGTTATATATCAATTATACATCAATAACAATATTAATAGCAATTTTACTCATAATTGCCAAACATTAAAACAACTCAAATGTCTACAAAGAGGAAGACTAAATTTTGGTATATTCATACAATAAAATAATACTGAGTAGTAAAAAAGGAGAAGACTATGGACACACACAGCAAAACGGAGGGAGCGATGAAAACGTTACACTCAGTGCAAGAAGCCACCCACAGAAGAACATGCTCTGTGATTCCCTTTATGACCTTTTAGAGCAGGCGAAAGTAGCCTAAGGTCATAGAAATCATACCGGGGTGGTCTCTGGTAGGAGGTATGGACTGAAAAGGGGCCGATGGGAATTTTCTGATGTGAGGGAAATGTTCTAGATTTTGTGCTTGCACAGTTGTACTCATTTTTCAAAACTCCTTAACTGTGTAATTGAAGTCCATCCATTTCATTGACTGGAAATTCTATGTCAATAATAAGAAACATTAAAAGCAAAAACAAACAAACAGACAAACCAACCCAACATCAAGCTGTACATATTAAACATACATTTTTATATGTTAGTTGTACCTCAATACATGTGTTTAAAAACAAAAATAGAACTTAAATGATAAGAAAAGAAGAAATGCAGAAACTTAGGCGCTAACCATACCTGAATCAGAATTTGGACTTCAGCAAGATCTCCAGTTGATGCACTTGTCCACTAGATTCTGGGAAATACCAATGCAGGGCAAAATGACAATTGAGTCCTCAGTGAAACGCATATAATTGTCCCACTTCTTAATGCTGCAGCTATGACTGAATTTACAGTCTTCGTAAACTTAAACAGCAGGACATAACATGTCCCTGGACCTTTTTTTCTTTCCCTGAGGAACATAGGATAATTGCTCCATCATTACACATGTCTCAGGGCAGGTAGCCTAGGAGCCAATAAACAATAAGCCTGCAAGCCAAGATTCAGATTGGCTTCTGTGCCATTTACTGTATTTCCCCTCATGGGATAAAATCATAGGAAAATAGAGGGGCTTCCTCGAAGAGAGAAAACACACGCCTGCAGGAATCTGTTCTGGATCCCCCCTGTATTAGCTTGGGGTTCACAGACTGCCAGTGAACGGCTTCTCTGTTCTGCCTGGAGTAGAGAGCTGAGGGGCAGAACTGAATTGTCATCCAATGAAACTCCTTTCAGAAAGGATGGTTAGATGATGGCTACGGAAACCCAAGGGGCCAAAAAGGTTTTCTCACTCTCTGGTTTATGCGGATTTGTAATACTGTTGTTCCTCTGTGTCTTAAGAGAAATGTTTTAGCCTCTTCCTCTTCATGATCCCTTTGCTCTAAGATATCTATCTACTCTGGGCTTTCCAAATCCATCAAACTTCTTGGGGAGAAAAAGATCTATGTTAATTCCAGATAACCAGCGTCGTTGTCGTTGTAGCCTTTTTTTCTATTACTTCTAATGTACACATAAATTGAAACATAATTTGTTGTGTTCTTGTTTTCCCGTTAAACTCAAGCAAGGAGTGCATTGAGTCATTTATCTCCAGAATTACAGTCAGCTGCTGATGTTTTCTGTGTCTTCCACACTCCAGATAAACGGCTCAGGCTCCCCGTGTGGCTTGCACAATAGCTGCCCAGCACAGGTAATAAGGCTGACAGATGGTTCCCTGTGCTTGACACTTCCGAATGCAATTAAGAAGTGATAGCTTGCGTGAACATTGCTAGTGTTACGGGGCTTTGTGATGAACAAACTCTAGATGCCTTGATTCATATCTCTTCTTCTCCTTCTCCTCCTTCTTTTTTAACAGCTTCCTGTCATAACCTGGCTGGATTTTCTGAGGGGTCTTGGCAGTCAACTCTTCCCTCGGTTCCACTGTAAGAGGAAACTGACCAGGTGGGGTACAAGGCCCCTTCTCAATGACCAGCTTTGGAGTCAGTTTTCTCCTCAGCATCCGTTCTTTGTAGCATGTACAAAATAATATCAGATTTCCTTTCCCTGGGGGAAAAAGTCAGGGTGCTCTCCACTTCTTCCCCCAAATTCTTCTCTCTTGTCTTTTCTACAATTAATATTGGTCCTGCGACCCTGTGATATCCCCCCCCATTTGAAATCTCCTGAGTTAATTTAAATGATTGAATGATGCCTGTGAAAATCACAGCATAACAAAGCAAGATGGACTAGTACTTGTGAGCTGTAGATTCAAAACTGAATTCCTTGGTATCCTATGGATTTTGGGAATTTGTTTAATTTCTCTGAGCCCCAATTTTCTCACTTTTAAAACTGGGGTTGATTTAGCTTCCTGGCCTACCTCCTGAGGACATACAGAGGAGACAGGCACATTTTATTCTTTTATTTTGAGACAATTGTAGATTTACAATGATAGGAAATAATATAGAGAGATCCTGTATATCTGATCACTTTCCCTCAAGAGTACATCTTGCACAATTATAGTACAATATCACATCTAGAAAGTTGGCATTGACACAATCCTCTGACCTTATCAGATTTCACCAGTTTTAAATACATTTATCTGTGTATGTGCATTTAAATACATTTATCTGTGTATGTTTAGTTGTGTTTCAGTGTCTTAGGACTGTTGTAAAACAGTGCCACAAACTTGGTGGCTTAAAACAACAGAAATTTGTTGTCTCGTAGCTCCCCAGACTAGCTTTCCAAAATGAAGGCGCTGGTGAGGCCATGCTGCTTCCGGTGCAGCAAGGAGAGGGTCCTACCTTGCCCCTTTTCTGCTTCTGGCAACCCGGGCATTCGCTTGGTCTGTGGCAGCAAAACTCCAAAGTCTGCCTCTGTCATCATGCACCGCTCCTCTCCCTGTGTCTTCACATCATCTTCCTTCTGTGAGTGCGTGTACAAATTTCTTCTTAGAAGAATACCAGTGATATTTCCCCGCTCCACTGTGACCTCTCTTACCTAATGACATCTGCAGAGACCCTGTTTCTGGATAAGGTCACATTCTGAGATGTTAGGGATTAGGGTTTCAACATATGTTTTTTGGGGATGCAATTCAAACCATAAGAAGTTCTGTGCAATGATCACATATGTACATTTGTGTGACTACCACTACACTCAAGATAAAAATAATTTCTTCACCACAAAGGTCCTTTTATAGGCATACACGCCTTCCTCCTCCTTCCCCTTACCCCCACACATCCTTGGAATACCACACATCTGTCCTCTATCTCCATGCTTTTGTTGCCTGCAGAATATTATGTAAATGGAGTCATACAGACCACTTTGAAAGCTAAAGCCCTGCACTTACACATAAATATATGGAAATGCAGTTGGGTGCTCTTGAATTTTCTGGACTGTCAGATGTCAGAAGTTGTATAGCTTGATCTCCCCCAGTTATTTTCTTTGGTGGTCTTTGCTGGTCTGCATAGGATGTCAGTTAGCACTTTCTTTTTCCTCTTTGTCTTTACCCAGGGAGGCTGGGAGACCTCGAGAAGTAGCTGTTCTCTGGTCTGCACACCGAGACTCTGCTGCCACCATACTCCTCATGGTAAATCTGTGCTCACTGCAGCAGAAACTCAACTGGGATCTTCAGAAATGAAGGAGCATCCAATTTCCCAGGGCTTTAGATAGAAAAATGCATTATGTACCAGTTATGGCATTGCACAATCTTAAAGTTAGATGGAGTTGTGAAGGCCACCTGTCCCTCCTCTCACCTTTACGGGGGATGCATTCCTGCTGAGACAGGTAAGACACATCCTGCTCAAGTGTACTCAGCAGTGTACCCAGGATGGGCTTGGGAGCTTAGCATGTTCTGATAAGGTCACTGCCTTTCACATATACATATATAGTTTTACAAACGTATATACATTTGCCCTGGCTGTTGTGGCTCAGTGGATTGAGCTTGGACCTGTAAACCAGAAGATTGTGGCTTGATTCCCAGTCAAGGCACATGCCTGGGTTGCAGGCCAGTTCCCAGCAGGGGATGCACGGGAGGCAACCATACATTGATGTTTCTCTCCTTCCCTTCCCCTCTAAAGATAAATAAATTTAAAAAATCTTTATATATATATATATGCATGTATATATGCACATACATACATACATTTAACTAATGCTGTCCTTTCATCTGCTTTGCCTGTCTTTGATGGCCTGTGATCATATTTCTCCTGGATTTAGACCACTCATAGATTTGCCTTATTTTTAGGAATTAAAATAAAATTGTTGGAAGTCATACAATGTACTTCTCCAAGCATCAGGCATTCAATTATATTTCTAAAGAGAAAGCACTAAAGCAAATTTTGGGTGCTTCTGAATGAAATCAGAGGTTGATCGCTCACTGTGGTCCAGAATTGCCAAACCATTTTCTTACTGGAGAGTAAGTGGGACCTCTCTGAAAGCTTCTTCATTGTCCCTTACAAATGTTGTAGCAATTTAGCAATCTATCGACTTGACTTTTTTCCATAAACATGCTGCCTGCTAGATGCGTAATTCAAATTCACACACAAACCACGAGATGTTTGCTTAGCAAGAGCTATAATTTAAACGTAACCTCTGTAGAAAGCCATTCAACAGCGCCTGTGTGTGAAGTGTAATTTAGTCGGTAGAAGCAATCTTCCCTCTGCCGTTCTAATATGTGAGCTTGTTTGCTAAATAATCATTGTAGCATTTTGCTCAAAGCGGTGGTTTTATGCATTTTCCCCCCACCACTCGTAAATGTTGCCAAGGTGAATGAGAGTTCTTTGGAAACTGTTACTGTCATGTAGTTTTCATTTGAAAATGTCACAATAAAGCAGTGTTCTTTGCTGCCAAGAGGCATGGAACATTAGAACATGATAAACATAGTACCTAAATACAGTGAAATAACATAGCATAATGGCTCGATTCTCTCTTTAAAATGAGAGGCTTTTTTGTTGTTTTTATTCTCCAGGGTCTGGTTGAGAGACATAGCTGGGAGTAAAATGGAGTACATAAGGAGCGGCCAAGGTGGGTGTTTAGAGGAAATTATTATTATTTGCAACTCGGGCTCGATGGAAAGGAAGAAAAATTTGGGAGAAAAATGTACTCCAAACAAGTGAAATGGAGATTACAGTCCAAAATATGCCATTAACACCAAATTACAAAAGTCTTTCCAAGAGCCAGGTGGAGGCGCAAAGTAAAAGCAAAGTTTCAGAGATATAATTTGAAGAGTCAGGAGAATATCCAAATAGAAAAAAAAAAGGCGGAGGTTTACAGTGGCAGCTAGATAGGAAAGGACACGATTTTCTAAGTACACTTTTGGTGTCTTTTCTTTATCCTGCTGACTACAGCATTAGTGAATATCAACTATCATTTTTCTGTGTGTGTTTCAGTCCTAAAAAATGACTGGACAATAACATTTATTAGATCTGGCTGATGAGGACATTGTTTCTAGTGATCCTTGTATCTTTTGTATTTGAAAATTATGAGAATTGCAAAACTGAAACATGGGGTTGAGAATTTGAGTCCATTAAAGAGACTGTAGGACTGACAAACACATGGCATCATGGGATAGTAATATGTGAAGTGCAGTCTGCATTGCTTTCACGTACATGTGCAGTCCAAATGATTTTCTTCCAACAAGATAACGGAACCAACTTGTTACAGTTGTATCCTGTAAACATCTGTTGGGTGATTTCTTTATGCCGTTCACTATGCTGGGCATTAGGCATTCAGAAACAAAAGATTTATGCTTTCTTTTCCATTGTACTTTACAGAGCACTTTTCCAGAATATTCTACCACTTCTTAATGCTAAGTTCCAGGTGAGCCCATGGTGGCTTATTTTCTATTCTGAATAGTTTTGCATGTTTCAACCCATGAAGATACCACTTATTCCTAACACTTGTCATCATTTCCTGAAATATAAAAAAGTAATCTTTTTCTATAAGAGCCATTCTTTGATTGTCATGACTCAATTTAGATAAAAGTTATTCATTATCATGCCTTATGACTGCTCCCCAAAACACAATCCCAGCTGGATGAAGTTTTTGCTTCCAAGAAACAATCCCAAGTATATGTGGTTTTCAACCGTTGAAGGTTTTTGAGTGAAGGTGCTGGTAAAGCCACATTGAAAGCAAGATTTCAAAAATGTTTTGAGCAATGACAACATTACTAGAATAAGAAGACCACTTATAATAATCACTTCAAAGGGGAAAATGCTCATTAGATGCTGATGTTCTGATGTTTCTTTAGAAGCTGCATTATTTTAATCAGCATTTCATACATGGGTTTACATGTTGAAAATGCAGTAATGGGGCAACATTTACTATTAACATGCTTTAGCTTAAGCGTATCTCTTATTGTTGTGGTAGTTAGTGAGAAAACCGAAACATAGGAATAAACATGAGCTGTCCTGGTAGACTATTTGACACGCTGGGTAACCCCGAATCATGATTAAGGAATCTGCGTGAGGAACAGATTACCATTCAAGTTAATGTAGCATTCTAGTTACTGTTATATTTCCCTTCTTTTAGATGGTAGGTTTCTCGAGGACTGAGATTCCAGCCCTTGGCCCAGTCAGGTCGTTAATAAGTGTGGATTAAATGTGTTATTGTTGACGTGATGCCTTCACGTGGGTGCTCCCGTGACCTGACACACACTTTAAATCAACAACAGCCTTTTCTTCCAACTGACTGCAGGAACTGAACTGTGTTCAACATTCTGTAATTACTAGAATTATTCTAATTAAATGTCACAGTGGTGGGGGTTTATTTTATGACATTAGGCAACCCGGGAAGGTGACAGTACCAAAGGCAGTTTAATAACAAGTATAGAGTATTGGGCTGCAACAAGAGATAGACTCAGTGACCCAGCTGAGGGCTCTGCCTTTCAGACAGCAAGCAGCTAGTTTGAGAGGGAATTAAATGTAATATAAGCAAGAGAAGCCTATCAAGGACACAGATTGCTTTTCAGATGAGTCTCATTTCTTTTTATTCAACTGTCTTAGGAGAAATTCTTCTACCAGACTGATGTCAGCTGTCCCTGTGCAAACACGTGGCTTTCTATGCCTCTTTGAAATCAAGTTATGACAATCAAGAGTATCACAAGGCTATGTGCTCTCGGGTGCATTAGGAGTTTTCAAAGCACAGTAAGTTGGTGGCACTGAAGCTGCTTTTTGGCATAAGAGGCTACACCATCTTTTATTGGCCACTGGCTTGCCTCCTGAGGCTTCTTGATATGGCCAGAAATGTCTTGAGTGGCTCTTAGTATGTACAGTGCTTCCAGCCTTTCTAGAAGAGCCCACAGCTCTAGCAAATCAAAGGTTGTTTTTCCAGAGACACTTTTGGATGTGAAAAGGGGTCCCACTGGGACACCAATTATAAACTAAGACAGCCCCAGGCAAAGGAGGATGAAGGCTCACTCTACACAAGGAGACTGTGCCTGGTTGGCATGTAGCTGTTCCTGAACCCACAGAACTTCACTGGGGTGTTACTATAAGGTACGATTAGCACATTTATTTGGTGGCACTACTTTTTGGGGTTTCCCAGAGTAGTCTTGCTCATCACTGTCCATTTCAGTCCTCCTCCCTTGGTCCCCAGCCAGTTCTTTTTTCACAGCAGTCCTCCAGCTGCTCATCTTCCTCGGGTGCAGCCTGGCCCATTTCCTTGGCAAAGGACTCCAGCTGGACTAATGTTGCTGCCTTGAGTCCCCAAAGCTGCCCCTCTGACACGAATGTGTTCCTAGAAATGGTTGTGTCATTGGTGCTTCTCAGGAAAGGGAAGGGAATTTCGCTACAGAATTTGGGGAAAGGTTTCATGCAGACAGTCCATGGTTCTCTCTTGTGGGTGGAGGTGCCAGGTCCTGGCTCTGCTCTTGGCCCAGGTCCATTTGGTCTCCTCTGTGGCTATCTCCTCCGAAGTCTCGGGCCGTCCAGGGACAGCATTTTGTTGCAGTATATAATTATCTTCTCTGGAGATGGTTGAGTCAGAAAAGGGTTACTTTGGATTACAAAGTATACAGGATAAGTCTAGATAAAATAGTCTTGGAATGAGGCTTTCTCATTAGAAATTACTAGTTAAGTGGGCTAAAACAAATTTATGCCTTTTATTATCAAAGGTAAAGCAGTCTTTAGTAGTGATGTAGTTAACAAGAGCGAACATTTGCCAGGTGCCTACTATATGTCAGGTACTCCTATTATATTCATTACTAATCTCAGATAAGCCTAACAACAGCCTTGTGTTGTAAGGTGGTAATCACTCATCCTATGTAGATGAGGAAAGCACGTCTTGGAGACGTTGAGTAACTTATCCAGTGTTACATAGATAAGAAGAGGCGAAGCAGAAATTTGAACTCAGGGGCTTGTGTATAAGATTCAGGCTTGAGCTTCTATCCTATTGCCTTTACACAAGCAATAGGTAATCCTGACATCTTCTGAGATGACTTTATTTTTTAATTTTTTTGTAAGAAAATACAATTCGATGATATCTCCCTTCTTCCCTATTGACACTCCCAAGCCCGCTGCTTCTACACCTTCTGGCACAATCTCTACTCTTTTACGGTTCTTTCTATTTAGCTAAACTGTCATTCTCCCATATCAACTGTCCAGGCCCTCTATTCCACCATCTTGTGTTGAATGAAGGAGTCGTTTTCTCTCAGTTCCTCTGTGTTCTCATTTCCATCAAGAGCTCGAGTAAATTTGGCAGTCTCCTTTTCCCACTGATGCCAATTCTGATGTGCGGGTTCTTTCCCCACATCAAGGAATTCTTTGCAACCAGCTGGGTGCCCTGTGCTGTCTACATGGAGAAAATGTCGGATCACCAAGGTTAAGTGCTCAGTCCTACAAGACTGCCCTCCTCAACTTCATTTTAAATGCTAAATGAAAATCCATATTGTTACCCACACCTCTGATCAACCAGTTATGAATTAGAGGTTCAAATGACTCCCTCTTGGGGTTTAATTAAGTTACTAGAGCACCTCTTTTACAGAACTCAGAGAAACATTCTACTTACTAGATTACTGGTTTATCATAAAAGGATATAACTCAGGAACATCTTAATGAAAGACATGCTCAGGGCAAGTATGGGGTAAGGGATGAGGAGTTCCGTGCGCTCTGGACCCACAACTCTCCTTGTCCCTCTACTTGGGGGAAGCTCCTTAAACTCTTTGGGTTTTTGTTAAGGCTTCATTACATAGGAATGACTGATTAAATCATTAGACCTTGCTGGTTGAACTCCATATTTAGCCCCTCTTCCCACCTTAGAAGTCAGAGATGGGATTGGAAGTTCCAACCCTTCTAACCAAGAGGTTGTTTCCACTGAGCTCCTATCCTCAGGTGTTTTCCAAGCCATCTCATTAACATATCAAAAGACACCTTTATCACTCTCATCCTAGTCAATTCCAATGGTTTTGGGAGCTTCCTGCCAGGAATAGGACAAAGGCCAAAAATATACCACACCTTTGTAGTTGGATGAGACCAGATTGTTCAGTTATTTTCATTGCAGTGGGCTAAAATGATGTAATGTCACTTCCAGGTTTGAAATGTAAGCCCCACCCCTCCATCCTCCCTTTCCCCTTGCAGTAACTCTCCCCAAGCACTCCTCCACGATCTGTCTCCTTTCACGGGCTGGACCCCTCTGTCGGAGGGCGCTGGTCCCTGGGGAAGGGATGGCACACTGAAGCCCTGTGCTCACCACCTGCCTGCTCTGCTCTCAAGGTGTCTGGATGCCTCAGCCTCACACACATTTTTCCCCCGTGAGTTAAAAATATGGAAAAGAATTTTTAATGTGGCTTTTTTGGACTCTTAGCCTTCTATAAATTATTTTGATTTTTCCAAAGTTTTCCTCTGAACTAGAATGTAGTTAGAAGTTTGGTCTCCCAGGAATTTCAAACATAGCAGAGTTGCATTTTGGAAACTGCAGGCAGATCCATGAATTCCCTGATCATATGCTCTAATTTGTTTTTTGGTCGCTGCTACCTCCTTTTGTGTACCTTAGTTCGTTCCCTAGAGTCCCTAAAATGGTAGAGAAAAGGGCAGTTATTTCCATTGGTTTATTGCAAATTGTTTTCTTACTTTTCCAATGGAATAAACATTAGATTCTATGGTGCTCCCTACCTGGAACTAGTCTGACAAAGTGTGAAATTTCATGCTTTATGGACCTTGCTGATGGTAATTAACATGCACGAATTCTTTCAGAACCACTGTTGTAATTTGCATGTTTTTTTTTTTGTCTGAGATTTCAGGGGGTTTTTTTTGTTACAGAGTTTTGAATTCTTTAAGAATTACTAATTTCTGATTTTGATGTCAATTTATAAAAAAAAATGGCTGTTTCTTTGGGACTGGTCATTTGATTAACATTTATCCAAGGTTTTACTGAGTTATTTAAAAAATACATCTACCATTTTTAGATCAAGCCTTAGGGAAATTATTATGCTTAAGAGTATAAATCATGATACTTTAATATACTAAACTGGGATGGAATCATTGAAGGCATCATCATGTGAGGAGAACCCCAGGGAGACTATTAGCAATTTAGCATTTACAGTTTATGAGAGAATGCTAATTTCACTTACGAGAGAAAAGTACCAAGATCGTAATCATTATGAATAAAACCCAATGATTGTATAAGCCTGAAAATGTGAAGCTGATGATTATACAGATATACTTAGAATAAAGGCAACAGATAGTCTAGAGGGAGTTGAGCATCCCTGATATAATTACATTTTATTTCAGATCCCTTTTTCTGGAAACCTGAGTTTCAGTGACCTGTCTGCCTTGATGGTACCTCCTTGCTCTGTGATGTTAGCCTACACGGGTGAGCATCAGCTACACATTAGGACATACAAGTGTTACCTAGTGACTCTAAAAGTCTCATTGTGTTTCGTGTCACCTACACTTTTTCTAGCCCTATTATCAGGAATCACGTGAGAACCTCATTCCTCTGAGTCTCATCTTTTCCTCCCACATCTTTCTCCCTACCCACTAGCTCTTCAGGCTCTTAGCTTGATTGCACAACATTAGGAAAATGTTTTTCAAAAATGCTCTTTTTCAAGAAAAAGTTCACTGTGCCATTTACAGGTAAGGAAATGGAAGCTTAAACAGGTAACTGATTATTCAGTTATGGAATCAGTTAGTGAAAGATCCAGGTATATATGACAGGCTCTTAACTCTTAGCTTGATATTTTTTTCTAGTATGTTGTCTTAATTATTTCCATTGTACTGACAGTGGTTCCATCCTCATAAGTAATCAGAACTGAATCAGTCTCGGGCAACTGAATCACAAAACTGCTTTAGAATGATAATATCTTATTCAAATTGTAGTAAATCACTAGTAAGTTATCTTTCTTGCATAGATAAAAAGGACAAAAATTGGGAAATTGTCAGACTGATTCACAGTATTTGGAGGAACGAAAAGGAGCAGGAGCAGGGAACATAGAAGTGGCCCAGTCTTTCAGGTAAGAAGTTGTATAAGATACCTTGGGCTTTAGGTGAATTATTTTCTTCTATAAGGAACTTTTCCATTGATAATGAGCTCTCAGTAAATATTAGTTATGTGTGAGTAATAATACTAAGTCATTGACAAAGTTATCTGGCTTAGTCTTCCTTACACTCACCTGAAAAGTAGGTGCTGTTTAATCCCCATGTTCCTGATGAGGAGACTGTGGCTAGAAACATTTTAGAAATGTATTCTAGGTCATGTGACAAATAAGTAGCCAAGTGGAGATTTAGAGCTGGGTCACCTGAATTCCCTGGCAGTCTTTATGTATGGTCAAAGACAGGCAGACATTGCACTGAGCTCTCAATCTCAAAGACATTTTTCAGCTCTATAAATTTTACTATCAGAGATGGTTAAATTATGAAGCCTTACTTACTTGGAGTAATTCTCCAAGCCACTATTGTTACCGAACAAAACTGGAGGAGGTCCGAGGGAGGGGCAATACAATATTTGGCCCACCCAGGGATGCCCAAAACTGCTATACAACAGGGGCCCCTCCCAAAAACAAAATACTAAAATCTACTGGGCCCTTCTGTCCGCCGCCAATTGGAAAGACATCTCTTAATGCCAGAGATTTGTGAAAAGGAAACAAAATGTTTATTTAATGCTATACAGGCCTAATGCCACCACTAAAATATCAAAGTCCTTTAGGGTATACACCTACACCCACATAGCGCTCCCTTCTCCCACTGTCCCAACTCCGGGTACCGTAAATCAGGAAAAGAGCACACGTCTGTGTTGCAGGCCGCTGGCACCGTCAGCTGTGTCACTGTGCAGGATCTCGAGTTAATCCAAAGTACTGTGGTACCCTCTCATGGTCCACTGGCAAGAGTTCTTTGTACCCAGTTCCAGTCAAAGTCTCTCTTGCTTTTTCAGGCCCCGCGGCCAAAGGGGGCACCCCAAAGCCGCGTGGGCCTCTTCTACCAAAGCTGCAGGAGTCCGCACTCCACCAAAAGCATGTGGCTTTCTTCTTCACCTGGCTGCAGGGATCTCCATTCTGGCAAAGCTGCGTGGTTTTTCCCTTTCACCTGGGAAAGAGGGGGGTCTGCACCCTGCCAAAACCACGTGGCTCCCTCTTTCACCTCACCAAGAGGGGGTCCTCACTCTGCTGAAACCGCGTGGCTCTCTCTCATCTGGCCAAGCTGGGACCCTTCATGTCTCGGAGCCAGTCTTTTCAAAGCTCCCACACAGGCACTCTCACTCAGGGGCACAGCCCCTAGTTCCATCTTGAGTCCCTGCCACCACCTTCTCCCTTCTCAGGAGCGCCGACCCTAGTTACATCCTCCTGAGTCCCAGTCCACTCACTCAGGAGAGCAGCCCTTAGTTACATTCTGAGTCTCTGCTAGTTCCTTCTCTCTGGCCCCAAACTTGGCCACTGCTATTTAACATACCTATGAAACCAGTTAAAGGTTATAGATATGTTAAATAATCATTCCAGAGGTTAGCTGCAAAACTGTTGCTATGCAAAACAGCTCTCAGTGGCCTGGCTCTATTCGTTTCTTCCCCCTGGGGGGAGGGATGAGGACATCTTATATGTCTCTCCAATATTTCTATACACTTTGAATTCTGGACACCATCCTAAATCTTTTTTTTTTGGGGGGGGGCCCTGGCTGCACCCTGTATCACTATTATTTATTCTTATATTAACTGAATGGTTTCTCTGAGTTGTGCATGCACTATGCATTGGGGAATCAAAGATAAAGACAGTCTTGTAGGCAACAGAGAATGGAACTGAAGTTATTGTCACACCGCATACTAAGCTCAGTGATAGCAAACCTCAGAGAAGCCCGTGCGAGCGCTGGGAGGAGAGGCCTGCTAAGCGGGGAGATACTAAGAGAAGAGGTTGTACTACTTTGTCTGCCTACCAAGCAAAATTCCACAGACTGAGTGGTTTCAACAACCAAAATTTATTTTCTCACTGTTCTAGAGGCTGGGAGTTCAAGATCAAGGTTTTGGCAGGTTTGGCTTTTCCTGAGACCACTTTTCTTGGCTTCTAGATCACTGCATGCTTGATGTTTCTCTTGTGTTCCGATCTGTTCTTTGTGTAAGGAAACCAGTCATATTGATTGAAGGCCCACTCTAATGACCTCATTGTATTGTAATTACCTTGTTAAAGAACCTGTCTCCAAATACAGTCCTATTTTGAGGTCCTGGGGGTTAGACCCCAATGGGTGAATTTTGAAAGACACACTTCAATCTATAGCAAGGGTGATCTGAAGTTTGGAGGGGCTGACATGGCCCTTGGAGTAATGTACCGGGAGAACCAGTCTTCCTGACCGCCCCCCCCCCCCCCCCCCCCGGGGCTCAGAGCAGGGCTTCCACCTGAGCACACATGAACAAAATCACTTGTAGGGCTTGTTGAAATAAACTGCTGATTAGAGTTTCTTATTCGATGAGTCTAGGGCAGGGGCTGAGAATTTGCATTTTAAATAGCTTCCCTGGTGATGCCTTTCCTGCTGCTGATCTGGAGACCACACTTCCAGGGGAACTTCTTGGTGACAGCTGAGGGACTGTGCCCAGTCCAGGCTAACACCGAAACCTTGCTGCTCCCAGATGGTGTTGAGTAAGGCTTCAGGGGCTTTGCAGAGATTGGCCTGGAGAATGCTGTGTGCTTTCTCTTTTCCAGGCGAATGGTAGAAACTCTTCTTATTGCCATCTTTAAAAAGCTCATTGTGTTCATAGGAGATAAAGCTTGCCAGTGTTCGCTGTTCTCCACCCCCACCTTTCCTCTCTATTTTTTTCTGGGCTGTTTGCCTTAGATAGGCTCTTCATCTGTGTTTGCAATACAGCTGTTTATTCCCACACAGCATGGTGATTTCTAGCTGTGCAGAAGACGGTAACCCTGACATTTGTCATTGTTAGGCATGGCTTTATATTTCCTTAACACGCTTAGGAAAGAGACATCTTTCCTGAACTGTGTGTGTGTACATGGGAAGGGCTGAGAAAAACAGGTTTGTCTTATTTAGTGGGTTTTTCATCATGGAAGTCTAGCATGTATTTACCCCGAGGATAACTCTCGTTGAGGGCTGGTGCTTTTCAGTGCTGTCTTGGAGCTAGATAGTTACGATTTAATAGCAACTGCTACCAATTATCATAAAACAAAACCAAGAAATTATGCATATAACATTCTGTTCTCCAGGCACTAAGTCGGCTACAAAGACGTTCATTATTATTATGGACATTAGTGTTAAGTGCATGCATTAATATTTTACTTCTGTATTCTCAGGGTTGAATGATAATAAACACTAATAAGCAGAGCACTGAGAACTTAAAGAAGGGTTTTTTTTCACTCCCATTTGTTTTGTATGCTCACTTATGGGATGTGCACATGGACCAAATCAGTCACTGCAGCCAACTCTGTGGTCTACTCAAGTTGCTCCATGAAGAACCTGGCCCAGGCCATCAGGAGCAGGGAGGAAGACAAAGGAAGTCAAGGATCAGCTGTGGTCCCATTCAACTGCCCACTGCACAAGCCACAGCCTCTGCCTGCCTTGTAAGTGTTGTTCCAGAGTGTTACCTATCACAGCAGACATTGACTTCTCTGTCTGTATGTATGCTTGTCTATGGCATGAACA
Source organism: Artibeus jamaicensis (assembly GCF_021234435.1). NCBI lineage: Eukaryota > Metazoa > Chordata > Mammalia > Chiroptera > Phyllostomidae > Artibeus > Artibeus jamaicensis. Next base: position 11,554,408 of record NW_026522056.1, on the reverse strand, counting down.
TCACAAATTCAGATTATATAAATATTTAATGTAGGTACAGTAGCAAAAGGAAGGGTGTAAAGGGAGTTATTTCTTTTGCCCATTAATGACCATTTGATTTGGGTTATTAAAGAGCCGCTCTTCCAAGAATATAAATCCTTCTTGAGATAGGTCTTCCAATCATCCATTCACTTAGCACATATTTAGTAAGTGCCTTCTGTGTGCCAGGTATTCACATTATCAGCTGTGAACATAGCAGTACATTGCACATAGTTCCTCTCCTCGTGGAGCTTATAAAGCTGATCTTGACAGACATAAACAGTAAACAAGTAGATAAACAATTGAGCAGTGAGAGAAGTGCTATGAAGGAAAATAGGGTGATATGATAGAGGCTGGGGGGAGGGTGCAACCTCCTTAGATGGAGTGGTCAGGGAAGGCTCATTGAGAAATTGACGTTTAAGATGAGAGAGGAGGGATGAGAGGGATGTATTCATGCAAGAGGAGAGAGAGAAAGCAGTGTGGATATGAAGGACTTACCTGTGGGAAAGCCTTAAGTTCCATTATCCTAATCACATTGTCTCGTAAGATCTACGTGTGTGAAACAATACGGTATTTTTCAATTATTGGTAAAAGTCAAGAGTAATTTTGGATATCAGATAGTGTTATGTGAAAGTAGAGTGTGGTGGGCAGTCTGCGGTCATTGTGAAAGTCACGGCCAGAGGGACACGTAAGGGAAGTGTGACAAAGACACATTTTTTGTGTGTTTTGCAATTATGTCTAAAAGACTGTGATGCCAGAAGCAGCCAGTGTGTTATAGAAAATTTGCCCTAAGACAGCATCCTCCCAAAAAGAGTAGAGTTCCTCCACTCTTGGCCTCCCCACATTTGGCTGGTTCAAGGCTGTGATACGACCATGGAGACAGGTGCAAGCGGTGTTTTCCTGGTAGCCTAACCTGCTACCAGGATGGGCTGTGCGCATGATGGACTGGATTCCACCTGCATAAATAATTCATGCCCATTTGCAATTGCCCATTGGTGTGAACTGCACCTGCACTGGCTGCACAGTGAAGACAGAAGGCCAGTGTTGTATTCTATACCAGGCCAAGGCTCAATGCAGCAAAGCTACACAGTTGAAGAGTGAAAAATCTATTCAATCAACCCATTGTTTAGTATTCCAACATTTAAGTGACTGGCTTTTAACGGAATTGGCCATAATTTGAACAGGCATAAAAACTGTTTAAATCAACCAGAATGAAATGAGGGGTTGATACAATTATTCTAGTCTAATCACTCATTCAAATATTTCTGAAAACCGATCTTGCACCATTGAGCCCATCTCACTCCATAGAAGAGTGGTTTTCAGAGTGATGAGTGCCGTCATGTTGGGGGATCCGCTTGGCTCTAGGAAACCCAGGGCTGACTCGGCAACATGCCCTTCTCACGCCGTGGACATGGAGTTTATCACAAACAGCAAAGATCTAGTTAAAGCTTCATGTACTGATTCTAAATCTTTTTCAAAAGGTTATATAGTAGCTATAATTTATTGAGATGAATGGAATTTTGGGAAATGGTCAGGGAGGAAGTTTTCTAGACGATGTGAATAATATATGTTGGGTTTTGAGGTTGGAGGGAAGGCTAGTATGTTCAGAAATGGTTATTCATTCTGTATGCTAGAATATAGGACCAGTGGGAAAGAATGAGGAGAGATAAAATATGGTTGGGGCAAATTTACAAGGGCATTTTAACCACCGTGCTAAGAGACATGAATTTATTTTTAGGGTACTGGTACGCAAACGTCAGTGTGATAAAGGATCGCATGATAGGAGTGAGGGAGATGATGTTTAAAATTCAAATTCCTAAATCTTATCGACTTAGATTATAATTAAGTAGGTCACTAGTGATACTTAAGTGAACGAGAATATGACCTTCCAGTGTTTTGAGTGATTTAGACAGGGGGTCTAAGAATCACCATCTGAGAAATTGCTGTAGGTGATAAGAAGCTCTGGGAATATCTTATAGGGAGTATCTTAAAGGATTGCATTACCCTGATCTAGCTAATTTTTTCCATTAATTTGTCCCATTCTTAGCATTACTGATGCCACGGTAGATTACCTGGTCTTGCATACTGCCTCATCGGTCACTGTCAGCTGGTAACCACAGGAGATTAATATTAATAATAACGGGAAGTCAAATTTTCTCTGGTGTGCACTGCACAGGGCTACCCATGAAAATCCCTCATGATAAATGGGAATCCATAGTCATGATTCAGAATTAAAATTCTTCTAATCACAGCTAAGCTTTGTCTATATCTGCATGGTGGTTTTTATTTGGCCTGGCACTCTGTGGCGATTCTTGGCTAATCCAAATGTCTTTGTTAATCTAATTTCCTATCATCGTTGCCACTCAGAGTCCCAGAGCCTCTGGCAGGACACTTTACCATTCGTTATTATAATACCCTTTTAGCAGGTGCTAATGCCAATCTTGTGCTTGTCAAATTCATTTTTCATAGTATTGTCAGAGTTGGTTTTCTAAAACTCTGGTAAAGAGAATGCCACTTCTTTAGAAATCATTTATTCCTCCTGCTCACCAGTTACCATTCTTAGAATAGCCACAGAATTTAAGAGGGTTTTGCTTAAACTGAGACAGAGTCATAGATGCAGAGCAGATGACAACTAGTGGAGGGCCTTAGGGGGTGGACGGATTAAACAAAAAGGAAAAAGGACTCACAAACACAGACAACAGTGTGATAATGGTGGGGGGTGGGAAATATAAGGGGACTAAGTGGTAATGGAAAAAATATTTAAAAGATTAAATTAAAAATGTTTTTTCTTAAGTAGCAGAGTTCCCTTTCCCCTTCTCTAATGGTGAAAATCTACTTATCTTTCCCTTTCCTCCATGAAGGCCTCCAGATGCTCCCAGTCATAAGTAATTGTTCTCTGCTCTCTTTTTTTCACTGCACACTTTACTTTGACTGTAGAGCTAATTTAATTTTGCACAAGGCATATAATAACATATCTTAACATATTTTGTGGATGTTTCCCTGTTCCCCTGCCCCCCTCTCATCCTCTCCAGTTGTTTGGGATGCTTTCTGTCAGAGGCTGGGGCAATAAAAGTGACTTAAGGTTTGGCCTCCTTCAAGCTAATCACAGTGCAATAGAGCTAACGTAGAGATTTCTCCTCTCGGTTTGTACAGGGTGGGGCAAAAGTAGGCTGATAGTCACTTGCATGGAAAATAAGACAAATAATGAATAAATAGTAATATAAGAGCAAACTCTGTGTTTCATGTCCTCACAACTGTAAACCTGCTTTGCCCCACCCTGTATTCAGAGGGTAGACTAAGTGTGTAACAAACAACTGTCACATCTCAGTGAGTTAAGGGGAAAAAGGTTTGTGGTTTGCTCCTGTCCTGGTCCAGTGCAGGCTGGTGGGGAAGCTCTGCGCCGCACCAGTCACATTCATGGACTCAAGTTTCCTGCTATGGATGCAAATGTCCCCTGAGGCCTTGACGTCCTTGCTGGGATTTTCGTATCAGGTGAGCAGTCAAGAGAAGAGAGAAACGAGCATTGTGTGGGATCGTTTATGAGCCAGGGCTGGACGGGGGAGCACTTGTGCCCATATATCTTTGGTCAGAATTCTGTCACATGGCTCCTCCTAACTGTGAGGGCGGTCTGAAAACGCAGTTTAACCACGAGCCTGGAAAGAACAAGAAACAAGTTTGATGAGCATTTAACTCAGTTGTCTCACTCAGACTGAAAAATCTTGAAATCTCCGTAAGAGCTCTGTCGTGGCACACAGTCCAAGGGGGATAGACTTGCAAACAAGAACAACAGCCATACAGTCTAAGTCTCTGGATTGTAGGAGTGTGTCACGTGTCGAGCTGTACTCGGTGGTAAAGCATACATCAGTCACCTTCTTGGCACCCCATGGAGCTAAGACCCCATTGTTAGCAGGTCCCACTCAGAGGGGAAGCACGGATCTGGGATTTATATATATATATATATATATATAATTTTTTTAATAGGCTCTGGAAGCAGAGGACATTCAGTTTGGAAATGAATGGCAATGTTCCTCCTTGAAGTCAAACGGACCAGGCTCCTGAGTTTCCCTGGATGAGAGCCAGCAGCTTTTGCACTCTGGGTGGAAGAATGCAGGAGACAGGCTCTGCCCTGTTTGGTTAGAGGTGGAGAGGGCACCGTTTATGTCTCGCGGTTGATTGATCAAACCGGGTTTCTTTAAAGGCTCGTCTGCCACACCAGTCTCTTGTTCCTCACTCAGTCCTCCACTTTCCCTAAATCCTTTACACCGATGGGCGTTTTTGAGTTTGACAAATTGCACTATCTAAGTGGAGATAAACGAGAGCAGCCTGATTCTTATTTAAGCCCAGAAAATCTGTGGCAACCAGACTTGTGCTTGAGCAGACAGCAGCGCCTGGAGCCGCCAGAACACAGATAGGAACTGAGAAGGCAAAGAATGCTGGAGAGCCAGGGACGGCTAGGCAGCTTGCAGAAGCCATTCCCTTAGCTCGATGAGGGAAGGGACCTGATTAGCTCTGATATGCCAGTTACCCAGGCTTCCCAATAATGAGGGCGGTTCCTCTGGGCCAAGTTCAGTCCGACATTGCTGTGGAAATGAATCTTCTGGTTTTTTCTCTTACAAAACACAGAGGCCTCTTGAATGTTCTCATTTCTCACATTTATTTGTTTAAAAGAAGGAGTTTGCTGACAGCACCCCCATTAAGATGTCTCCCCTTATTTATCAATCCTGCCAAGCTTCCTGACAGGAAGGGGGTTTGGTGCTTTTAAAAATAGGTTTTCTTCCCAAATGAAGCAAAGCGCGGAGAAAGGGGAAAGGAAAGTGAACTGTGAAGCCTGTAATACGAAAGGCAGTTTCATTATTTGTCCTTTAGCGGCTTTTGTTCCCACTGAGGGAGTGTTCGGGTCTCTCCCCAATTTGCTGGAGATGAAAGCCCAGTTGCCCAACCATAAAGGACAGAAAAGGAGAGAGGGAGGAAAGGATTTTTCCGGTACTAATCCTTGCTCTTCAGCTTGAAGGAGGATCAGGGGACCAGTTATAGTTGTGAGGATGTGTGACGATGTTCCGAACTTGAGTTTTCAAGGCTGAGTGTCTAGGAAAGTTCTGTTGGACACTTGAAGCTTCCCTGGGTGAAAATGAACATCATTTGTACAGATATTGTTTTCAAAGCTCAGTCTCATCTCTCTGAACTCAAACCTTTTTACTCCTTTTTACCACCCATCGGAAGAATGAAGGGCAGCTCCCTGCCACTCCACCGTCATCCCAGCTGCACTCATTTCAGTGACTTTAGGAACATGGTCACCACAAGGGAATGGATGAGGGCTAAAGATTTAAAAGAATGAGCCAGTGTCTACAATAGATGGACAGCATGGCATTGTCGAAACAGCGCTGGGACAGATGGTGGCCGGAAACCCGTCCTGCCTTAGGTCTTTCTAGCTCTCTGGCCACTTGGAAAACATTCCAACAATTTGGACCTCGTTTCTACACTGTAAAATGAGGCTAGGGTGGTGTTGGTTACTTAACTCCCACAGTTCCTTTTGGCTCCATGAATAAGGGCCTGAGCATTTTTTGATTCTGATACACCTACTCTTTATGGAGATTAAAATAAATACATTGGGACAACTTGTCAGCCTTTGGGTAAATATAGACTGCTTTCTCTTTTTAAAATAATATGCCTTTTTTCAGTACATAAAAGAGTACTTACCTCATCGGAAAGTTGTGAGCATCAAATGATAAAAAATTTGAAAGATACTTAGAATGACAGCCATATTGTCAATGAGCAATATGGATCACTTATAATTATCATTCTACGTCACAGAGAGAGAAGACAAAAGACAGTGTTGGGGTATGGTGTCAGACTTATTTTTTGTAAATGGAGTCTTTGCAAATGGAGTCTGTCCTAGACTACGGGGCAGAAGTTAGGCTGCATGAGAGAGAACACAGAAGATACTGCTCCTGGGTAAACCTCTGCCATTCAGTGGTAGCTGGTGACAAACTTCTGGGGCCAAGGCTGTGACATTCGATTTGGTGTATTACTGCTCTTAAAGCAGAGCCCAGAAGTCTATCTGTGATAACCAGAAACGTAAGAAAGGAAATAACGAGGCTGAAGAGCTGGGGGACCCCTAACGGAGCACAGTTGCGAGTAGTTTTACGTTAAAAACCAAGTGCCAGATCCTCTGATGGGATAATCAAAGGATATTGGTAATGCCATGAAGAAACCTGCTCCATCTCAGACTCAGGCATTACCTTTCCAGTTGGCTCTATTTAGGAAAATGCAATAGGGAGCAAATAAATGATCATTAAGCATCACTGGGTGCCAGATTTTAACTACTTAGAGTCACAGATGTCTCCAAACACCAGCTCAGCCCAGTTGAACCAGTAGGGACTTGCCTAATGCCACAAGGCAGGTGAGCCGGGAGTGCTAAATCAAGCAGGAACCCTGTCCCCACGGCATGTGGTGCTGCCCCTCCCCAGGGATCAGGCGAGGGAAATGGAATAGGATACAGCATCCCATTTTCCTGGAAGCATAGATCAAAATTTGATTAGCTTATTGATTAATCTTTTAGTCGATCTGCATATTTTCAGGGGACTAAAGCAGACTATTCAAAGTGCTTAATGTTTAATATTTTGAGAAAACTTAGTCGTCTCACAATCCCTGTGTTCTTTAAATGTGCTTTCAAAATGATCTAAAACCTGAGATAAAAGGTTCCAATGAAAAAAATTAGCCCGTTTTCCTTCACGTGTAGGTGGGTGCCTGTGTAAATTTGTATTTTGCTGATGTCAATGTGTTATCACAGGAGTATGTGAGTGAGTGATGTATGAGAAAGAAACAGTGACAGCAACTTAATTAATTCTACGACAGTGCTATACCTTTAAGGACAAGAAAGAATTGAGGGTGGAGCAATCTAGAAATTTCTAGGACGGCTATTGATGTTACCTTTCTATTCAATAAAAATGGAACTGCAAATTAACAAAACCAACGAACCCCTGGCCACTGATGGGTTAGTGGTGCTGAAATCTCTGAGGATGTTCAAGGAGTGACCTTCTTGCCTAGAAAAGAAGGGCTTCTTAGCCCCTGTCCCTGTGCCCAGAGAATCGTAAGGCACTTCGGCCCAAGAAATCAGAGGAAGATTTCTATTGTTGGAATCACTGATGTTGCTGCTGGTATGTCTGTTATGTCTCTGCTGGTAATTAGCAGAAATGCTTTCCTGACAACTACTATTAGAGGCGATGTTATTCACAAAAGTTCTGAAGAATGAAACCTTATGATAAACAGAAGGATACAAAAACTGGGTCAATGCGCATTGCTTTATTTGAGTTGTCTGCATATGTGAGTGAAAAGCTCCCGAGACTAATTAATACTCTAAGCAGTGCTGAGTTTTCATATGGTCTGTTCTAGTGGTCCAGGGAGATGATAGATTTGTATGCAGGCATGGACCGTGCCCTTAACTAGTTGAATTTGGGCAAGCCACCTACTCCCCTTTATTGAAGCTAGATCACAGGGTTGAATCATTTCTAATGCCCTTGTCAGTTCTATACTCACTCTATAATCCTCTCTCTATAAGATAGGGCATCACCAGAAAGGGAGAGAAGTAACTTGTCCCCCTAGGGGCCACTGACAACACCTGGAAACATTTTTAATTGCTGTGACTAGCGACACGAATGAACTCTTAAAGGTCAGAATCCCTATCTACCCAATTAGCATAGTGCCGGTAACTTAGTTTTGTTAACTTAATGAACCCCCCAATAAGTCCCACTAATTTTATTTAACTTCCCAGGGTTGGACAGTATGTTTGTGGCAATGCAAAATAGAGACTAGTTTCAGAGTGCTAACTTTTTAAATACTTTTCCTTTACAGTAACTATCCTTTAGTTCACTGGGTGAACAGCCATAAAATGTAAATATCCTTGAGAGGAGGATTGTATATTCACACTATTCAGATGGAAATAGGTCTATTTTTGCTCAGGGCTAATGGAATTCCATGAGGCAAATGGATGATTAGGAACTTTTGAGTGAATGCAGGAGGGTCTTTCAGGTACCCCCCTCACTGATTGTATCTTCATCTGGTTTACTTCTGAAATTAGCTGTGCATTTTGGTGGTGCTGGTGGCCTTGAGGGAACAGCCAGGGAAAAAAGGTGAAAATATGCCACACAGATCTTTTGTCATGGGTGGCACAATGATGACCCCAGGTACTGCCCCTCTGCATCCATGTCCACAATCATGTCAAAATGACATGTGTGTGGGTTGTTTCCAGCTACTGAGTGAATATAGCAGGTATTTGGAGGCAAGTTCATTGCGGAAATATTGTAGGACTTTCCAGGAGAGGACTTTGGCTTTGAACATCCCAATAGGCTGCCTGAACCTTTCTCAGAATCAAGCTGCCCAACCCTCCCTCTTTCTCTTCCTCTTTCCATAGCTTCAGATTTGCATCCTAATCTGTTCTCCTGCCTAAGTTCTCCCTAAATTCATCCTAAGTTCTTCCGCCCTATCCTGTTTCTTCCCTAATACATTTCTTGCACTTCTGTTTTTGTCCTGATACCTGTTCCTCAGAAGACGCACGCTAAAGTGAGTGGTACTGATGGTGATCTGAGAAAGCAGGCAGGAAGAGGAAGCTTTGAGACTGGCTAACTCACTTCCTGGTTGGCAGAGCAAATACCATCCTGAGTGACAGGTTAGGCATGGATTCTCCTAGGACGAAATGGTGGTCCAGTTGCAATGATTTTACTGGCAAGATGTTAGAAAATGTCCTCGTGGAGAGGAATGTCATTGGATGTGATGGGGGAAAATGATAGCTACAGAGACAGTGGGGTTATCTGATTAGCACTCAATTCTACTGATGCTCTTTTGAAGCATAATGAGAAATTGAGGGCTATGGGAAAATTGCAGTCAAAATGAGAGAGGACTTGATTTAGCGAATAGGTGTGAAACATAGAAATAAAAACAAACACAGGTATATAAACCATACCGTCTACTTTGGGCCTAGTAAAAATAACTGTTCATTTAATAACTGAATTTTTGGGTGTGTGCATATATATACTCAGCCAACTCTTAGACCTGGATTAAAGCTAATGCATAGAAGGAAAGGAGGAATAAATAATATATATTTTTTATTGTAATTACCCCAGTGTCTTCTAGAGAGGAAGGTTAGCTCACTTGGTGGATAGTAACATGTGTTTGTAATCTTAACATTCACAAAAGGCATCACTGATTATATTCACTTATATCTTGGATTTTTAATAGCGTTTTCTTCTAAAAAATCTGGAACCTGAACAGACAACTTTAGAAGCATAATTCATTTTGTTTGAAAGTTTCATTACAAAAACCCACCAATAATTAAGGTTTGGTTATGGTACAATGGATGATGCAGACATGGTGAGTTTGGTGTGCACAGAGCTGGACTAAAGATCCTTTATGATGTATTTTTCTCCCTTATTTTGATGACATTTTGTTTTGATTGAATGATTTCTACCTTTTCTTCTTTCTTTCTCACCAAAGCCCAGATGGAGCAAAGGATGTTCCCCCCAATGCTGATTGCTTATGTTACCGAATTACTTTCTCAAGTAACTGAAAACTGACTTTGTTTTGGGAACACTTCTCTTTTTTGTCACGTCTGCAGTTCCGAGATCACTGGTGTGGAACTTTTACTCAGTTCTGACTCACAGGTTTGCTTTTCTGTAACATCTTTGGACATTCTTTATATGCTGCTCTGAATAATTGAAAAAAAATGAAATCCCCTTATTTTTCATATAGGGATATTCCATGAAAATCTTAGTATAAATAGTGTACTTTGAAGTTATTGCTGAAAGAGTGAGCTTTTATTATAATTATGGAAAGTTAAAGACTTTTTAGTCCATGTAAGAATGTTGGAAGTAGTTGCAAAAGATATAATGTGGCCCACAAAGCCTAAAATACTACTATCTGGATTTTTTCAGACAAAGTTTGCTGAATCCTGTTAAAAAAAGTCCCCTCCACTCCCTCTTGACCCCATACGGATTTATTAAAGACTCAAGGCAGTTTTTCTGTAAAGAGACCCACATTCTGAACTTGTCTCATTGCTTTCTGTGGTGTTGTTGAACTTGTTTATCTTTCTCTTCCTTTTTTTATTATGCTTCAGCTAAATTTTTACCTGATCAACCAGATATGTATTTGTTTTAACCTATAAATATCCTTGTTATCTCAGAAGCCTTCCCTTATTTAATCAGATGTGCAAGGATAATAAAATTGGCTAATGTTTATTGCATACTTACTGTTCGCCAAAGATTACTCGACAGTGTTGGATAGGCAGTGAGAGATGTGAAGGGGAATCTATTATATAGGTGAAGGCAGACATCATTTATGTAGCAGAAATAAAAGGACTTAAGAAATCCAGGAGAAAATAGCCATTCAATAAGACCTTGAAGAAAAACAGGAAAAAAAGGAGGGGGCAATTGCAGAATGTTTATGTTCTTGTCATTTCAAAGAAAAATGCACCCCAAACACAACAGGAATTTAACCGATGAGTTAGGGTTTCAATAAAAACCAAAAGTGGAAATTTATGACTCCTGGTTGTCCTGACAAAGTAACCCTGTGCAAGCTATTCTGTATCTAATTTCTACCTTTTTTGGATCCATTTATTACTTTTTTGTTCTGCTCTTTGCTATGGGAGGCTGACTTCCATGGCCTGAATCACCAACTTTCTTGCCTCCTGGCTGCTGTCTGCTTGAGGCTGAAGGAAGTTGTCCATGGGAAATCTATGGGTGCATGCAGAGGGGGAGTAATAGGGAATGGGCTAATTACTTATTAAACTAATTCTGTGAGTATAAACTAGAGGATTTATCAGTCAGGTGCCTGGTATATTTTACCAAAAAAGGGGCGGGTGATACTTACAAAAGTGAGCATTGATACGAGGAACTGAGAGAGGACTCCTGAACTAGCAATGATGCGAAACTATCCAGCCCTCACCAGTGAGGTGTAGGGTGAGGGCCAGTGCTGTAGGAGGTGGGAGGACCATGGAGGGGAAGGGAGAAGGAAGGTATGTACTGCAGAACAATGTCACGAGATGCATGGTTTTCTAATGATCAGGAGTATTCTAAGAATTTTTTTTTTGCTGTAAAAGATCGTAGGCATTATCTAGTACAATATGCCACCCCATGAAGAAATTTCTCCCTTAAAATTAAATTTAATCATTCTGTTTGGGTTATCAGATTCTTCTTTCTCTGATAAATAGCTATCTTGGGTAATCAGTTCTCCTTGCTTAACAGTTCCCTCTTTTCTCCGGGGAAGCTAAGAAAATAATCTAATACAACCAGGCCTGCCTAGCTCCCTTCCATGCCCTGTGGCAAAAGCATCTGATCCCAGCTTTCTAGTGAAAATTGTCACGCCAGTGAGTGACTATTGGAGTCTGCAGAAACACTTCAAGGGCTTCTGATAAAAGAAAAAGGGAAAACCTGATTACCTTGAGTGAAGAGTGGCGGAGAAGTTTGCTTTAGAAAGAAATCCAATAGAACTACTGGTCAACAATTAGTCTGTTAGTCCTGGCCTTCTAGATTGTATTTAATAATTATCAATTATGCAATCCCATGTGCAGAGCTGGCTTTTGGCCCCGGGAGAGAGATGGCGGCAAATAAATGTTTCCATGGCACCAAGTTCTCGTATCTACAAGATAGTTAATTGTCTTGGATAAGCAAATCACTGGGAGGAGGATGTGAGACAATAATTTAAAATAATGAAAAGGTTTTTCCTTTGGATAAAATTTCAAATTTTCCTTTGGCAAACACCTCTGTCAGTGTTGTGCTCTCTCCATAAACAATTGAACATTTGGTGATGGTTATGACTCATAAATGTAATAAATTGACTCATCTCTTTTAAGAAAAGAGAAAGAATCATTTTACCTGTATTAGTTTTCTGTGGCTGCTGTAACAAATTATCACAGACTTAGTGGCTTAAAGCAACACCGATTTATGGTCCTACAAACCCATAGCTTAGAAGACCGACCTGGGTCATAACTGGGCTAAAATTAGCGTTGGGAGATGTTGGAGCCCAAGAGGCCTGTGAGGGGTCGAGGATAGGGTCTAGCACTGCGGGTGTGGTGACTGGGCCTGGTTTCCGGCCTCGGGGCTATCTTGGGTTGTAACAGTTCTCTGACCCCTTGAGAAACTAGCCGCCTCTCCCATCAACTCATATCTTTGGCCTGTGCATCATGTACCCAGAAAGTATGTTAGCTTGGGAATGTCCGGACTCTAAGGGAAGAGATAAACTTTGTAGGTCAAGGAAGTGAGCTACGTGCCAGAAGCCTTCTCCTTTGTTCTCCTTTGTATCCAAGATTGTATATAAGCCAGAAGACTGCGCAATAAACTTGCCTTATGCCAGCAGAGCATTTGGTCCTCTCCTTTATTTCAGTCCCTCGCTCAGCCTCACGACCACCCTTGCCGCAGCGGGCTGCGGCAGGGAGAGATCGGTTTCTCTCTGCAGATTCTAGGAGAGAATGTACTCTCCGGCCATTTCCGGTTTCTAGAGGACATCTTCACTGCTTGGCCTGTGGTTCCTTTACTCCATCTTCAGAGCCAGTAACAGCGGGTCAAGAGTTTCTCACGTCTCTTCACTCACACCCCTGCTTCTATCTTTATACCTCTTTCTCTGACTGCTTCCCTCCCCTTTCCCTTTAAAGACCTTTGGGATTACACTGGCCGCAAGGTGATAATCCAGGCCAATCTACCTATTGTAAAGTTAACTGATAAGCTGTCTTCATGCCATTTCTGAATTTAATTCCTCTTTGCCATGTATATAACGTAGTGACAGATTCTGGGGTTTACGTTGTGGACATCTGTGGGCATTACTCTCCCTACAACATCACCGGCAGTTAGCAGTCCTCTATGTGAGTGCTTGCTGTTCCAGCTCTGTGCTAGACACTATGAAGGATACAAGAGATGGGTGAGATATGATCCTTCTTCTCAAGTAATGACAACAGTTAATTGCAGAAAAAAAAAGCTAAGACCTACAGAACAATGAATGGGGCTGGGTGAAAACAGTGAGAGGATTAAGCAAAAACAAAACAAAACAAAACAACAAAACAAAATGAAAGCCACATAGAGACAGAAAACAGTATGGAGACACCCAGCCCCTTAGCCCATGAGGTTATGTTTTAATGGGCCATCAACTGTTTTTGTTTATATTTTACTTATATTCTTTCTAAATAAAGAATAGACTGTTTACTCCAAGTTCATTTCTAAGAAATAGATTAAAAACCAAGCCTGGAACTTGATCATTCTAGAATTACCTGGAAACATAACCTCTTCTCTTTTATTAGCCGTTTACTTTCCTGCTAAGAAATGCTAAGGCCTGGGAACATTTTCTCAGGATCAGTTCCTGGAAGGACGTGTAGGTGGCAGAGTTTCTAAGGATCGCACAGTAGGCAGTGCTCATGGATAATGAAGGAGAGCATTCCCTACGCGTCAATAAAAACCTTTCAAACAAGCTCTTGAAGTTGTCTCCTGTGCTAAAGGATTAAGCCATTAACTTTAACAGTGCCGATGTGTTCTCACTTCCAAATCCCACTTAATTAGTATCCAAGGTAATATTAAGAACAAACTTCATACAGAGGAAAGTGTAAAAGCATTAGCTGCTCATAAACACGATGGTCTCTTGAGACACAATGCAGGAAAATGATGCCACGCAGAATATAAACTGTTATCTATCTCAATGATAAAAAAATGAGCCAGGAGGATAGATTACCCAAAGGATTAGTAACATACTCTAGTGTAGTGCTGTCTAAAAGAACTTTCAATAATAATAGTGGTGTTTGATGTCTATGCTGTCCAACATGACAGCCACAAGCCACATGTGGCTGTTGAGGACCAGAAATGGGGCTAGTGCAACAGAAGAACTGAATTTTTTATTTTACTTCATTTTAAGTTATGTCGAAGTTAAATAGTAGCAATACGGTTAGGAGCTACTGTATTGGACAGGGCAGCTATAATGATGAACTTTTCTTGCTTTGTCTCACCCATTACACTGATCCTCATTCCTCCTACTCCAAACAACATCAACGAACAAGACAAAATGAACAACAAGAAAAGCCTCCCAGTGCACATGATAAACATGCACCTTTGCCCAGAACGGGCAGCAAGAGCCTGAGCCTGAGCCTGCGTCAGGAGGCCCTGCGGATCCTGGATGAGACTGACCAGGGTGGGGGAATGTAAGGCTGAATGATCCTAAATTGTCAGGGCGGGCAGTCGGGGAGGCTGCCTGTCTGGAACTTGTTTCCAGGGTTAGTCTATAGGTGCCAGTGTCATGGTTCTGGTGCCAAGAGCAGAGATGGAATTTCTACTCCTGGTTTGTCAACTTTTTTGTGTGAAATGAGTCATCGAATCAGAATTTCTTTAGGGCTTCCTGTCTGTTAACTCTTCCATTCCCAACATTTAAACCATTGCCTCTTACTAAGTGGGATCCAATTTGTATTTGTATTTTTATTCATTTATTTTTTTTATTACTGTTCTCTTACAGTTGTCCCCATTCCCCTCCCCCATTACTCTCCTTCCTACCTCCCACTTTCAATACTCACTTCGACCCATTGTCCTTGTCCTTGGGTCCCTTTTCCATGTTCCTTAATGACCACTTCCCTTCTTCTCCCTGTTATTCCCCTCCTGCCTCCCCTTTTGTTACTGTCGGTTTGTTCTTTATTTCCATTTGTATTTTTAAATTGTGGAGACTGGTGTGTATGGGTCCCATTCAAGTTGCTTGGACCTTCTGTTATTGTGATAAGTACGTCTGACAAAAGTGTTTGCTTTCTGATTTACAGTTTCTTTCCATAAAGTCTTACCAAGATGAATGAATAGAAGGGCATTTAGTTGTGCGATTAATTTATCAAACATATTGCAATGAATACAGTTGCATGAAATATGGATTGTCTCAGAGAATACTGGCTAAATGATCCCCACATAAATAGCTCTTTGCCACCCTGCTTGAAAACTTTTGTTTTCACATGTAGCTTGCTTGAAATCATTTTGGCTGTTTTGACAAATCTTGTGCCTAAGGAAAAGCAAGCTCTCGGCAGTGCTGTTCAATTCAGAGATTGTGTTGTAAGGGCCAAAAAGAAATAGAGAGACGAAGCTATGTCTTAATAAAATAATGCAATTTAATAGATTTCATAATTATAAATAAAATAAAGTTAATAATAAAGTGGTAAAAATTTAAATACTTTAAAATACTTTCCTTAAGAAATTCTTTCCTAAATGTTTCAGATTATTAGTGTTCTGTTGATTCATTTAAATCTAACAACATTCTCCTCCTGTGTTTGCAAAGACAACAGTGGATGCACCTGCCATTAGCTTTGTATTCTGAGGCTGTGGCTAATGGTCAGGAATTTATTGCACAGGGTCTAGAAGGTGTTTATAGATGTATTTGATATCTTTTTATGACTCCTAGGACACACATATCTGAATGGCATCACCCATATCAAGTTGGCTTATACATAAAGATGCACACCCAGAGGCCAATTACCTTCATAGCATCTAGACCACACTGTATGTTTTAGGTTATGGATCAAGTTATTTTCCAGTGTCTTGCAGCTGCCCATGTGCCTAAAGCAGCGAGCATCTTTACACACAAAGAACACATCGGCCGTCCCTCTTCTCTCCCTCCCTTCCTCTTCCTTCCTTCCTTCTTGTGATCTTTGAGAGTAATTACTACTCTGTAGGAGGGCTGTTTATGTGCTTCACTCTGTGGCAGATTTGAGATAGAGCAAACTTAGTTTTTACTAGCAAGTTGTCTACAGTTTGTCAGAGCTCTAGGTGCATAGAAAATGTCCTGTAAATGCTGGTTGCTAGAACTTGCAAATTTCTGGGGAATGAAGCAACAGAGAAAGACTAATTGAGACACTAATAAATATCTGAAAAATATCATACATGTCTTCTACCTTTGAGGAGCTTGTAGTTTAGGTAGGGAGAAAAGAAGTAGCACACACCAAATAACTTCTGAGCAATTAAATCTGGACTGCGTGAGGCTGATTGTTTTCGTGCAAAATGAAACCAGTGAGAGCAGGAGCAGTTGGAAAATATACCGAGTAGAAGTAGAGATGAATTAGAAAAAGAGGTTTCTGTCCATATGTGGTTTATGTTATAGAGACAATGGCTTTGAACTATGATTAGGGAGTAAACTAAGCTGATCAACCCTGTAACCACCGGTAAGCCCCACAGCCATTTCAATGTTAGCATTATTCACTAAAATTGTTGAGGTCTTAAGAATGATTCTTAGATATAAGCCAGCTATTGCTAATTATGAACATTTCCACAGAGGTTGGGAAATAGTGCTGGGCATGGGATAATTATGATGTCTCTAAGAGAATCTCTGGAGCCCAAGGCCTAGAAATACTGAAATATGCAATAGAGTGTATGATTGTTACAGAATCCTTGGCTCTGGGAAACCTGTGAAAGATATCTTTGGTTCGTGCCACTGTATCTATTTGAAGCCCTGCCCTGTGCTTGGAGGCTGGCCAGTATAGATGGAATCAAGAGATACCTTGACCTTCAGCCTTCCAGCTGGTGTTTGTCAATGAAGGGTGCTGGCAAGACACTAGAGAGAGAGAAAAGAATGAAGTCAGAGTATTGATCCTTCTGAACTTCTCTTGACTTTCTCCCTGGGGGTCATGATGGGTCGGTTGCCTTTATCAATTAAAAGAAAACTACCGTTCGGGAGTCTCCTTTTTAGAGCTCTCTCTCCAGGTTCTATTAACTCACCTATTCCCACGCCCCTTCGTGACTAGAGAGCGCAACCCCTTACTAGCCCTGAGGTACTGTACAAACCCTGTTGCTTTTCCTAATCCCTGCCCACTTCTTTGTAAACAGTGCCTTTATTACACTTCTCAAGTACTTGACTTCAGTGTGCTGCTGATTGCCAGTTAAATGCAGATTCTAGGATGACAGAGGGACATAGAGCAGTTACACCTGCCCAACGAAACAGCCCATAGGACCATTTCTTCCATCAAGGTACTAACCTGGGTGGCATATGTGAGTTTGAGCCAGGAATAAACCTAGTCTGAGCAGAGGAAAGTTGACTGTAGTCAATTATCGAATAACTTGCTTGAAATGAGGCAGATAGTAAAAAGCTAGGAAAATTCCTTGGCAAGTGGAATGGGGAAACTGAGGCAGATGGTTAAACAAACTGGCTGAGCAATTTACAGCCAGATAATAAATCACCAAGCTCTTATCATACGCCTGCCAGATCCTGCTGGGGCAGACCCATTTTGGTCTCAGTTCCTCTTCCGTAACATTCTTCGAAGGTGAAACTGGCCAGAGAATGACCTTTATGCTCATTTTGATGCAGCAGCATATTAAAGGGTGCACCTGGAAAGCTGATGAAATTCTGTTGAGATCCCCTTCTGAGAACTCCCCTAAAGTTCTAGCCTTTAGAAAACAGATACAAAGTCTTAAGATAGATGATCCAGTGTATGTTCTCTCACTAGAGCTTGTGACTTCTTTCTTCAGGTGTGTATCTTTGATTTCTTTCTCCTAAGGGTCCCCATGAGACTTGCAACCAGGGCAGCAGCAGGCAGTAGCACCTCGTCCCAGGCTAACCCCCTGAACCAGTCTCCGAGGGCCCTTCTATTGCCTCTGTCACTTGTTTCCTGAGTCCACGCAACCCAGCTGGCTCACCTCTTCTGCCTCCGTGACTTTCTTTCTAGAAGGCCAAGACAGCCCACTTGAATCTTCTCTTTTGAGTATTCTTTTGCTTTGCATGACAAACTTACTCTTGCACTAGAGTTCTTGAGTCTGAATTCTTTCTTTGCCAAACTCAAGAACCAAGAGCCAATGCCACTGGTAACAAAAATATATTCACTCGAGACTGTTTGTTCACTTTACCTCTCAAGAGAGCTATAGCATTTCCAGGAGACAGAGCCCCCTAGCAGTAGGCAGACAACTCTGCTGACTGACAGCTACTCTCTTCAATGTACTTTGTAGCCACACCAGTATCACTTCTCATTTATGCTTACAGAAAGCACTGAATTACACGCTGCTAAATTAGCTATAGCTCCAACAGCCCAATTTGCATGTGAAAATGTTGTTTGTGTGAGAAAATAGAGTTTTGGGCACACAAATAATTTGCTTACACAAAATTGTATCTAAAATTTTTGGTTTTCAAAAACTTGTTACTTAAAGCTGATTGTCGTAGAGCAGTTGTTAGAGATAGGAAAACAACTTAAAGTCAGTCTTTTTTCCCCCGTGGATTCTTTTCCCAGGCCTTCCAATCCTATCTGATTATTTCCACTGCTTTGCCCCAGAATCTGCCTGCCTAGGAGATTCAGTACAGGCTGAGGCTGGGGGGGTGGACAGGCAAGGAGGAGCAGGCTGACATCCTGTTTCACTTTCTATTGACAGCTAAGCTCTCATCACAGAGTCTTGCATCCAACAATAATGTGCAAATCAAGATCTCAAATGGATTTGCAAGTCCCAGGTGGAACTCAAAGCAAAGGCATTTAAAAAACAAAACTGTCGTTTGACGTGCAAACTGATTGAGTGTGATATGCCCTTCCCTTTGGGGATAAGTCCGGAACTCTGAGGTAAGATCCTCAGGATGGCTGCTCAGACGCTAGTCACTCATTCCAAAGTGAAATTTGAAAATCCCAGAAGCAAAACCTGGGGCTTTCCCCTGAAGTTAGGAAAATTATGGCATTGAATAGCGCTGGGGTTGTCCATAGTCTGCACAATTTTGTTCCAGCCACAAAGTGGCATTTCCTATTCAGGTGACAGAATGTCTTACACTGAAACTGGTCACTTGTTTTGAAAAGCTTTAAATTTCTTTTAGTTAATCAACAAACTCTATCAAGTAAATATTTATTTCCTACTGTGGGCTTGGTATCACTTAGACTGCCAAAGAAATATAATAATTCATAATCTTTGGAGTTAAAAATAGATAAGAAATGAAATAGGTAATTAAGAATTCCACAAAATGCCATATACGTTTCAATAATTGAGACCTACTAAATGTTAGCCATTGTGGTAGGGATAAAGTGACAGGTTTTTGCTTTGAATGTGAGGTGCCTATAATCTAGCTGGTGAATGATGTGGGTATAGGTTGTATTGTATTTCCTATAGATTAGATAAAGAAGAGGGCACAGTAGATTGGGATAGCTGAAACATGGCACAGAATGCAGGGTGGTTCTTAAGAGATGGGTAGGATTTAGGCTGGTAGAAATGAGGAGTCCATTGTAATTTAGGAGGGAGAATATAGGCCTGGAAGCTGCATGGTAGGATTGGTTAGAAAGGGAGACAACAAGCTTCTTTCTTTAAGACTGGGGAGTTTACTTGGAGAGTGGTAGGGTACGTGTCATTATGTCTTTGATTCTTGCCCTGGAAAGTTTCAAGACAAGGGACCATCCCGGTGAAATGTGATAGGGAATAGCCATTAGGTGGCATGTCGTCCTGCCAGGAGCTGTGTTCCCTTCCACTCCTTTCTCTTTAATTGCCACGGTTCTGTCTTTTACAATGGCTTGCTTTTTCTTCTGCAGATAAGTGCTCTGCGAGCTTTCCTTTTATATATGGAAACATTTCAGCAGTGTCCTTAGCAGAAGCCGTGTCATCAATCATGCTTGACAAACTCAGACATGAGGGAGGAGGAGGAGAATTGTGCTTTTCATTTGGGGGAGGACAAAGGTCAGAGCCAGCTTTACTCTCAGTAGGCTTTTCAGTCTCAGTATTTTGGTGTACACTTTTTTCCTTTTCTTCTTGTCATTTTTTTTGCCCTTTTCAACTTCTTTCTTGTATGAAATGTATTCTACAAGCCTTTTTCAAGTTCCCTATGAAATATCCTTGATGCACAAAGTCCAGAGGGCCTTAAAAAATCTTCTCATTTTGTAGCATTTGAGGAACACTAATCGATCCTTTATTAAGTCCCCTCTCTGGACCCAGCCGTGAGGACAGAACTAGGAGAGCCAATCAGATGGGGGAGGGGAGCAGGAGAAAGGAGACTAGAAGAAAAGTAGCTCTGTATCAGCCAGCCACTCAGTCCATAGTGATGATACAGGGTGCAGCTGGGCGGGGGCCCAAAAAAAGATTTGGAATGGTGTCCAGAATTCACCGTATAGGAATATTGGAGAGACATATAAGATGTCCTCACCCCCCGCCCCCCAGGGGGAAGGGACCAATACAGCCAGGGCCATTGAGAGCTGTTTTGCATAGCAATAGTTTTGCAGCTAACCTCTGGAATGGTTATTTAACATATCTATAACCTTTAACTGGTTTCATAGATATGTTAAATAGCTGTGGCCAAGTTTTGAGCCAAGGAGAAGGGAGTGGCTGGGACTCAGGATGGAACTAGGGGCTGGGCCCCTGAGTGAGAGGGCCTGTGTGAGAGCTTGGAAAAGGTGGGCTCCAGGACATGAGGAGATAACTGCCCAGGTGAGGAGAGGACCACGCCGTTTGGGGCAGAATGGAGATCCCTGCAGCCAGGTGAAGAAGAAAGCCACATGCTTTTGGTGGAGTGAGAAACCCCTGCAGCTTTGGTAGAAGAGGCCCACGCGGCTTTGGGGTGCCCCCTTTGGCCACGTGGCCTGGAAAGCAAGAGAGACTTTGACTGGAACAGGGTACAAAGAACTCTTGCCAGTGGACCATGAGAAGGTGCCACATGACTGGATTAACTTGAGAGATCCTGCCTACATGGTGATATAGCTGACACTGCCAGAGGCCTGAAACACAGACGTGTGTTCCTTTCCTGATTTACGGTACCCGGAGTTGGGACAGTGGGAGAAGGGAGCGCTGTGTGGGTGTAGGTGTATACCCTAAAGGACTTTGCTATTTTAGTGGTGGCGTTAGGCCTGAATAGCATTAAATAAACATTTTTGTTTCCTTTTCACAAATCTCTGGCATTGAGAGATGTCTTTCCAATTGGCGGCAGACAGAAGAGCCCAGTAGATATTAGTATTTTGTCCTTGGGAGGGGCCCCTGTTGTGTAGCAGTTTTGGGCATCCCTAGGTGGGCCGAATATTGTATTGCCACTCCCTCGGACCTCTTGTTCGCTAACAGTGAGGGGTGGGTGGGAAGGAGCAGGCTGGGGTTACTGAGAAGTCTTGGCCAGGTTTGGCAGAATGGGAGTAAAGTTGGATGAGAGAGAGAACCTAGTGAGTAGTTCATGTTGGACCTCAGTCTATCATGGATGATCAGAGCAAATTAGAGTTAGAGCCTGACTGCAGGCAAATGAGAGGCTTAGCATGTCACAGTGATGATGCGTTAGGACCAGGCGTGGGTCAGAAGTCAGGTCAGAGACAAAACCAGGCAGATATCACAGCAGAAGGAAGAGGGGTGGGCGAGGTACAAGGGCAGAAACCTGCTGCCTCCTGAGACCCACCCAGAGAAGACCTGCTCTTCTCTAGGAACAGGAACTAACACAGGGGCAAAGTCCCATGCCTCCGGGGCTGGGCAGGCAGCTAAGGAGTGAGGGGAGAGTGTGGAAGGCACACTTCCTGTCTGTTTGAAGGGATGGCTGCCCCTCAGTTCCAGCAGAGAGCTGCTCGGAGGGAAAGAAACCCAGTGTTGCCAATTCTTCTCATTGTTTTGAAGAAAAAGTAAAAAAAAAATTGGATTGTTTACAGGATTGTGCAGGCTCAACAAATTGCATCTATGCGTGGGCTTCCAGCATGCAGAAGACTTGCAGCTTGGCATGCTGCAAGTGCTTTCCTTGATATTGTAGAAATTATGAGAATAGAACAATATTTTAAAATGGTAATAACAAAAACTGCAATTGCAATCAGAAAAAAAGAGAAATTTAGTTTTACACATCTGCTTGGCTCAAGCAGAGGCATCTAGGGACCAAAGAGAGACCGTTTGGACTGAGAATTTATAGAAGTGGGAGGAGGGGGAGTCTCAGAGGGAAGGGTAGTCACCCAAGAAATCAATTAAATAAGTTATTATTTGAGCGCCTGGTAGAAACTGTGCCCCTTTCTCTAGGGGGACACAACAAAGCACTGGACAGAGTCCCTGGCAATGACACTTACAGGAGTTTACTTTATATGTGGGAGGAAATAAAAAGTTAATAACCATATAACACAAAGGTGCAAATGATATCAACAGGTAGCACATGATTAGTTCCTCAATCCTCATTGCCACCCATATCTCCTGTGCCAGCAGCAAATATTTCTCGGGCTAGAGGTGGGCGTGGCACACATTACTTACGGAGACAAAGACCGCAGTGATTCTTTTTTCCTCAGGCTGACAGTGGAGAAGGTTCTGCCTTGGTCTCTCTCCCTTTGTGCGTCCTCTCACCCCTCAAGCCCCATTGCCACACTAATGGTCATTATCTTCCCTTCTCTCTTAAATCTGTTCCCATTTCTCTTTCTGTCTCCTCTCTGCTGTTTTGGTCTCCTTTCCTCCATCATTACGAGGCCCTTGGGTCCCGTTGATTCTTCCTCCTGAATATCTCCTTCAATCTGCTCCCTCCTCTATATTTTTAGTGCCTCTAAAATTTCTCTTTTTTTCCAATTCCCCTTACTTCATCAAGAGTTATGTCACCTTGGTGTCATTCTTTCCCCCAAAAAGCTGATGTGACACTTTGCTGCCTGTTGGATGAAGGCCAGACTTCTTGACATGTTACTATTCAAGGTCCTTCATACATTTTTTTGCCTAGCTGTGAACCCATTTTTTTGTTCAGAAACTCTTTGTTGGGAGAAACCCCAATAGATTAAATTTATTATTGAAAAAATATCTTTATTCTTTGATTTTTTTGGGGGATCCTACATTAAACCTGACTTGGAACACATATTACCTTCTGATTAGGAATAGACTTTCTTCCTTGAAACATTCCTCCCATCCCCCATAATGCTAATAACCTTAAAACATCCCAATAACTTAATCCATCATTAGCTGAGGCCTGTTTGGTCGTTCTTCCAAGAGCCATGCCTGTTTGATGTATTGTTCCATACTTAGTCATGACAGTCCTGTGATGCATTATGTCACTCAATATTTTCACCCCAGAATAATAAATTGGAGAAATGAGACATCTGCCTACAATTTATTCCCGTTATGTCTTTTCCTGCCTGAAAAGGATATGGCAATGCTTCTAAAATGAGAAAGCTCAGTCAGCTTAACCCTTTGAAAAGCCACCCATAGATCCATGTGACGGCCCCATCATTTCTGTGTGCCTTAATATATTTGGTCAAAACAAAAATATTTATGCCGCTCATTGGAGAGGTGTTACATTAATGATTTACTCTAACCAAAGAGTGAATGTAAACGTATGCATCTGGCCCTGCACTAGCCACAGGAAGACACAGAGACGGTAGACTGGGAACTCCAGGGAGGAGGTCAAGTGCAATGGCTAGTGGACAGCGCGGGCTTTTGGCTGAAGTCCTTCTTCCCTCGTTTATGAAGTGTGTGCCCTTGGGCATAGGACTCCACCTAAGTCTTACTTTTTTCAGCTGAAAAATAATTGATTATATACATTACATAGGGTTGGGCAGGATGAAATGAGTTAATATAAGCAAAGTATGCTGTATATAGAGCAAATTTTTAAGAAATAGTAAGCATTTTATTTAATTTGGTAGACATGTGTACAGACTATTACAGTAGAGTAAGTATGGCTATATTAGAGATAAACGCAGTAAGTGATCACTGGAGAGAAGGGGCATCTACTAGAGTTTGGGGGTAGATTCCTTGATATTATAAGAGTACCTAATGCGTCTTGAGTGTTTTAATGTGCTGGAAAATGCTTACTTATCACAGCAAGTTCTTCTGGTATGGCCATTTCTGTTTCATAAAGAATCTAAGGGCACAGAGAGGTTAACCCAGCTTCTTGCAAGGCTCAGCAGACTTCCAGGAAAAAGGACGCCCACTGGGGACACCAGCAAACCCCTATACATGTGAAAATTGGTAACTGGGTAAATTTGGGAGAGGAGGCAAGTTGTCTCCTGTCATGGAATCGAAGTGATGTGTTTCAGGAGTTTTGAGGGTCATGAAGATACTGTTCTATTCTTAGAGAGAAAGAAATTTATATGGGGTCTATCGGGGAGAAATAAAGGACCCAGTTTATGTTTCTTTCTTATGGTTTTTAGGGGGGGCTCTCAGAGCTTTTTATATAAAGTTGTTAACGATAAATTCATTAATTTAGAAAAACAAGTGAAATATCTGTAGAATCAGAGGAAATGAAGAAAGCGCCCACATAAACACTCTATGAGCTAGGATTTTACAATTACTAGTATTTTCCCTGAGAGATGGTTACTGTCTCAGGGACAACTGTTGCAGTGGAGAGGCTAAGAAGGACCAACCCAGAATTATCCACAAGTAATTTTTTTAAATAATGGAAGGAGAAAATAATACAGGGAGAGAGTAAAACATCCAAAGCTTAAAAGATTGAAAGCAGACGAGAGGGAAAGATGAATTGTGCAGGCTCTCTGGAGCTGGCCTTTGAAACAAATTCACTGTTGCCCTGGAAGGGAACAAGCAAGCTTGTCGAAGGGTGTAAAAACAGCCGACAGAATCCGGAGGACTCCTCAAAAGCTGTCCAACTCAATGAAGGTTTAATCTCACCAGTTGTCTGACACTGTATTTCTGAACTGTTGAGCTGGTTTTGTTTGGCTGCACCAGGACGTCTTGCTCCCTGGCTGCCGACCCAAAGCAGCTGGTAAGTCAGCCCCGCCCACGACTGGACTGGGATCGCAGACCTGCTCTGGGCTCTGTCCCTGCAGGAAGGGGCGACGAAAGCTTCCAACTCAGGTCAATAGCACCAACCTTGGAGGGAACACCGTGTGGTCTGCAAAGCACTTCACATCCTTTATTCCCTGAAATCCTCATAGAAACCCGATGGACATTATTCCCCAATTCCATTCATTAGCTTTGAAGGGACTGAGTCCTGGCACGGTTAACTGAAGTCCCCTGGGCCATGCAGTAACGTGAAGCCAAGATGCAAAGTCCATCATCATACCGAAGTTTCTGTGACTCTCCCTTTCTGTCAAGGAGGTTTCTGCAGCATGATCCTGGGGGGTCATTTCAAGAACTGAGGTCTAGTCCTCGTCAGTGTCCAGAGAACCCACAGAAATGAGAATGATACGCACTGTATGATGGTTAAATGGGCTTCGTTACTTAGGATTCTATAATTATTACTAATTAATTAACTCAATAGAGTTCATCCCGTTGAAGCATCTACATATACGAACTGCAGAGCATTAAAAAAAATCTTTGCCTGCCTGCACCTGTTGTAATAGTGATGACTGTATATGGTTTCCTACATACATATATTATAAGCTACAAACTCTACAGAGTGTTTTTAAAATCAGCCTTTGGTTCCTCTTCACTAAGTAAATTCTAAAAAGTACTAATAAGTTCGTGCACCAAGGGGGATGGTTAAGGTCCCCCTAGAGCAGTGCCATCCGTGCAAGCACGAGGTGACTCATAAATGTAACTAACTTTTCCAGTAGCCACACTAAAAATAAATAGGTAAAAATTAATCTTAATATTATGTTTAGCCCAATATGCTCAAACATTATCATTTCAGTGAGTGATCAGTATAAAGAGTATGACTATGATATTTTACATTTCTTTGTACTAAATCTTCAAAACTGGTATCTCCACTTTGTCAAATCACATTTCAACTGCTCCGTTGTCACTCGTGGCAAGTGGCTGCTGTTTGGAGGCCTAGACTCTCATTTGTAGATGTCTCCTGACTTCTTGCTTCAAGCTTTGGTGATTCATTCTTAATGTTTAATCATGTACTTGCTGCAAAATACCTTTAATCCTAATACTTTCATCATTGACTTTCAGTGGAAAGTATAGCTTTTCTCAAATATGCTCTAAAAAGTACCCAATGTAGTCTGTCTCTCAAACTCAGGGTCTCGAATTCTTCTTTTTTTAATTGAGTTTCTTGGGGTGACATTGGTTAGCAAAACCATACAGGTTTCAAGTGTAAAAGTCAACAAAACATAATTTGCATCCTGCACTATGTACCCATTGCCCAGGGTCTCAAATTCATAGAAAAGGTAGAAAACAGAAATGCATGAATCTGGCCAGGTGTACTGCAAAAGAAATGGTTGGATCTCCAAGCAGTTTGGAGAATGTGGGCTCTGACTAATTTCAAAATTGAAAACAAAACCAAAAATAAGAACTCTATGCCAGTCCAAAATATTTAGTGGGCAGTGTTTACCTCTGAAATAACCTGCGTAATTGTGCTTGTGTTCTGTTTGGTTCCTAAGAGTGTCTTCATGTTCTTGTGCCATGTCATTATGTCATTCCTACCTTCAGGGGCGTTATTGTTGAAGGTTATGGTGAAAGCGTTACTCTTATACCCTATGCTATAATGTACTGTCTGGCAATGGTCCTGTGGCATTTCTTTCTAGGTTACATTCTTCCTTGGTTATGTTGAGGGTTTTCAGCATGGTGACAGTAGGAGTGGTAAAGGTCTTTCTTCCTGGCTGAAGAAGCTTTATCCACATGGCCTTGTGGAGGAGGGCTTTCCTAGTCATTTAGGAAAATGTGCTGGGTGGAAGGGCTGGGTTATGGCCCATATCTGTCTGTCCCAGCCACGCACTGCCATTCAGGCTGTTGTGACTGTCTACCAGCGTGACAATCAACTGGTGAGAAAAATCTGTGTTTGGTCACAGCCAGAAGTATGTGGCTGGTTATTCTATTTTCTCATCCGGGAAATAATTTGTTATAACTCTGGAGACAGAGATGTATTTTTATCTTTCTCCTTCTTTCAAGCTTGCTTTTTCTGCAGTAACCAGCATACAATTCCTTAAGCTAGTTTAGGTTTAAAATGGCACATTGTCAGGGAATGCATCTAGAGAATTAAGAGGTTAAAAAAATGTGCCTCTCCTTTCTCGTGTATTACATAAAACCTGTCTAGGCCAAATTTGCTTTTCCTGTGTCCTGTTAATAGTCTCCTCATTATCCAAAGCACACTTTCAATGACTAATCAATAGTTCCACAGGGAACATTTCTACAATGTACAGAAGGGGAAAATTACACTCAATTTAGCTTCTTTATGCAAACACTTACATGAAATTTTGAGAGAGAGAGAAAGAGAGAGAGAGAGAATGATGGATGGATGGGTGGCATGGGAGGTTTGGTCAAATAAGAACTTTGACTGCTAATTCTATTTTTTTTCAGTCCAAGCTTGGACCATATACTTATTGGCATAGATCACAAAAATGGTGGTGGGGGGTAGTGGGGAGAAGTGAAAACAAAAAAGCTTCACATTATAAATCTGTTATTTATTGCGTACAGCTTCAGGCAGGTTTAGGAATCAACTTTCATTAGCTCCCCATTAGAAGACCATTTCCCTTATAATTTGATTATTAGAATGGATATATTTGAATTCTACATTTCCATATAGATAGAATCACTCTGTTTTTTTATGACCCTGATGCACTTTTAAAAACTCACAGTGAGACTCCATCTGAATTTCCTCAGTTGATCGTTTTCAAGAATAAAATATGTATAAAGTCCACTGAGCTGAGAGAGAAAGAGTTGAGGCTAGTGAGTAGGGAATGGCATAAGTTGGTTACCTTGATCCTTATTAAATATAGGAAGTGTTTTATTTTCTTCGTCCTTGGCCAAGCACATTATTAAAAGCAACTTATGTTTAGATTTTTCCCTCTTTGCCCTAGCCAGGGAAATGTTTATTTTCCTCTTTCTTCTCTCTTTTTCTCTCCCTTTGGCTACTTAATATACATACTAAGGATGTGCAAACACCTGCAGAAATCCTGCTGACCCATCAAGTCCTAACTGCTTATTTCTCCATTCCGTGCTGGCATTCATAATAGCTACATTACTGACTTTTCACTGTATACTAGGCACTGACAGCATTATGTTCTTTAGACTTCCCAACTTCCTATGTGATAGGTGCAATTATCATTTCTTAGTCTTCAAATAGGTAAGGGATCTGTGGGCTAGAGAGTTAGAGCAAATTGCCTAAGGTTGTATACATATTTTATAAAGAGTGACTTGGGTGTCAAACAGCACAGTTAAGAGTCTGGGTTCTTGACCATTGTTCCTTACTGCCTGCAAAGAATGTTCATAACCATGATCTTGTTTAATTCCCATATTAGCCCCGTGAGACAGTTATTGTCATTACTCTCATTCTAAAGACACACATGTAAGTTCAGAGACATGGTATCACTGGTCAAGTTCACAGAGCTGGAAAGCAATAAAGCCAGGGTCTTTCAAGTCACTGCTTTTCTGCTACTCAAGTTCAAAGATGTTCTGGAGGAGTAGGGGTTGGTCCCATCTGCAGTAAGCTGTGAGGAAGTTCACAGGAGGTTTTAGATTTCTCAGTTACCTTTTGTAGATAGGAGACTCCAGAGTGCACTCCAAGGTTAGAATAACGTGTAAGGTGGAACTCTGTGGAGAGAGCGGATGTTGTGTACTGTGCTCTCTCCCCATACCAAAATCAATTCTACTGCAACTTGATTGTGGTTGGAAAATGTTACCACTCTTGAGACATTCAGAATGACAAGTGGAAAATTGTTCCATTAGCAGAACAAGGGGAAATTAATGCCTCCTAGCATTTCCCCCCCTTTGGCCATGAAAACTTTGAATTGAATGTGTAATAATGACTCCAAAAATTGATTAAATGCAATCATATAAAAACAGAATTGCTCCAAATTGATTTCCAGCTCCTCATTATTTTTAAATTTTTTTTAAGTTCCTAGGGAGAATTTATTTGGGGTGGAAGTCCTCCTCTTAAAATATAACAGTAGGGTTTGTTTTTAAAATTTGGGCGAGAAAAGATCCTGGCGGGTTAAAATGTAAGTCCTTCTTTCTTTTGAACTTCATGTTTACCGTGCACTTCACAGCTGGGGAGGCTTTCAGCAAGTCAGACCTGGGAGTGAGGGCAGAACTATGTGGTGCTTCCCCAGGAAGGATGGTAGTGATCATTTTATTCATGATAACGTTCGAGAGCCCAAAATGCAGCAGAGGTCATCTAGCCCCAAACCCTTTCTTATTCAGTAGATGAGTTAACTGATACTTAGAGGAATTGGCTTGTCTCATCTTTTTTCAGGATAAGTTTGAGATACAAAGGAAATTAGGACTGGTTGGGAGTAAGAATAAAGGGTAAGAGAAACATGTACAAATGGTTCTTTAAACAGAGGAAGCCTAAGAGAATAGTCAGGACCTAAATGTGGGGCAGGAGGAGATGAGATCAGAGACATGGAGACTGAAAGTGATCAGCGTGAATGCCAAGAGCAGTGGGGTCCTCATGTGTTTCTGCAGTGGAATCCATCTGCAGCACCTAGGACTGAAGGAACAAGGCGTTTCCAGCCTCAAAGGAAAGTCTGACACGGAACAAGGTCCTATATCTCCTTGCTTCCTGCTACGCTGTGGTACTAACACTGTAAAAGTTGTGCTGTGGGTGAATCACAAGGGCTTTGGAGTCTCAAGTCAAATGTGGGGTCGACTCAGCTTTGCCATTTGACCCTGGATGAATTACGTCTTGGTTTTCTTGAAGTTAACTTGGAGTAATAACTCATAGGGTTGGGAAGGTAATATGAAATGATACGTGAAAAGCATTCAGCACACTGTCCAGTACAAAGAGAGCTACCAGTAAGGGGCGGCTATTATTAAATTATTGCTGACTAAGGGCACCGCCAGTGCTTTCAGTTGTTTATGGGCATGCGCTTCACCCTGATCCTGGTCTCCTTCCTCAGAGCAGGGGCAAGCATTTGTGAGAGCGCCGGCTGGGGGAAGTATGTCATCTGATGGTGCAAAGGGATGTCCCTGGTTAAAACTGGTTGTACAGACATTGGTTTTCTTTCATCATCAGCATGTTCTAATAGACTGAACACGTGGCCCAGATAAAATCTGATTGTCAGCTCAGGATTTGGAACCTTAGTCCAAAGTAGACACTACTGGTTTGGTAGGAAAAAAATCCCAATTTTAAACGAGGATTAGGGATAAAGCGAAACTAATGATGGGAAACAACTTTTGTTTTGAACATAGCCTTTGGTTTGCCTCTCTTACTATAGCAGTAAAAAGTAACTGCATGGGCCAAAGGCAAATAATTTATGTGGAAGAGAGTTGATAATCCCTGCTTAGAAGTAGACTAAAGAAGAGAAAATTGACATCAAAATGTTGTTGATTTAACAACTCCAGGGACATTTATGAAGAAATCAATCATAGAGTAATAGAATTTTCTACTGTGTGGTTTATTTGGAGAGAAAATTTGCCTTCTTCTTTCTCCTTTGCAAGATTTACTGAAGTATCATTGGCAAATAAAACTGTAATGTATTTAAAGTGTGCACATGATGACTGGATATACCTTGTGAAAGGATTCCCACCATTGAGTTAATTAAAACATCCATCACCTCACACAGTTACCTGTGCATGTATTTTGGAGATAACACTTAAGGTCTACCTTATTAACAAATTTAAATGATACAATAGTATTATCAACTATCGTCCCCATGTTATATATTAGATGTCCAGACATTATTCATCTTCTACTTGGAAGTTTGTACCCTTTTAACAACCTTTCTCTATTCCCCCATCCCTCAGTCCCTGGTATCCACCATTCTACTCTGTATTACTATGAGTTTGAATGACTTTTTAAAAATAGATCAGACATATTAGTGTTACCATGCCGTATTTGCCTTTCCTGTTTGGTTCTTTTCACTTAGCACAATGCCCTACAGGTTCCTCTATGTTATATCAAATGGTAGGATTACCTTCTTTTTAAAGACTGAATAAAATTCCCATATATCACACCTTTCTTCATCTAGTCATCCTCTGATGGACACTTAAGTTTCCATGGCTTGGCTATTGTAAATAATGGTGCAATGAACATATATCTCTTTGAGATCATGATTCTTTGGATACATTCCCAGAGTAGGCCTGCTGGACCATATAGTAGTTCTAATTTTAAGTCCTTGAGAAATCTCTATACTTTTTTCCATAATGACTGTACCATTTTGCATTCTTACTAACAGTGCACAAATTTTCCTTTTTCTCCATATCTTCACCAGTACTTGTGATCTCTTCTCTTTTTGATAACAGACATCCTAACATGTCTAAGGTCTCTTTGTGGCTCTGATTTTCATTTATCTGATGATTAATGTTGATAACCTTTTCATCTATCTTTTGGACATTTGTATATCTTCTTTGGGAAAACAACTATTCAGATTCTGTGTACATCTTGTAACTGGGTTATTTATGTTGTGTGTGTCTTTTCTTGATATCGAGGTTTGTGAGTTCCTTGTCATATTTTGAATATTAATTCCTTATTGGACATAAGGCTTGTAAATATTTTCTCCCATTCTGTAAGTCGTCGTTTCATTTTGTTGATGATTTATTTCCCTAGCTGTGCAGAAGCGTTTTAGTTTTATGTAGCCCCGCTTATTTAGTTTTGCTCCTGGTGTCAAATTCAAAAAATCATTGCCAAGACTGATGTCAAGTGGTGTACTGCCTATTCTTTCTCCTTGGAGTTTTATGGTTTTAGGTCTTACATGCAAATCTTTAATCCATTTTAAATTGATTTTTGTGTATGATGTAAGACAGGAGGCCAGTTTCATTCTTTTACATGTATATATCCAGTTTTCCTAACACTATTTATTGAAAAGACTGTCCTCTCCCAGTTGTATGTTCTTGGCTCCTTCGTTACAAATTAATTGGCCTTATATGCATGGGCTTATTTCTTGGCTCTTTATCCTATTCCATTGATCTGTGTCAGTTTCTATGCCAATACAATACCATTGATTACTATAATGGTAATTATAAGCTTTATAATACAGTTTGAGATCAGTAACTGTAATGCCTCCAGCTTTGTTCTTTTTTTATTCTCAAGTTTGCTTTAGTTAGTTGGGGTCTTCTGTGGTTTCATACAGATATTGGAATTGTCTCTTTTCTATTTCAGTGGAAAAAGCTTTGAAAATTTGATAGAATATTGAACTTATAGATCATTTTGGGTAGTATGTACATTTCAACAATATTAATTCTTTCAAACCATGAACATGGAATATCTTCTAACTTATGCGTGTCTTCTTTAATTTCTTTCATCAGTGTTTTATAGTTTTTAGGGTACAGATTTCCTCCCTCATCTATTAAATTTATGTCAAAGTATTTTATTCTCTTTGATGCTACTGTAAATTGGATTGTTTTCTTAATTTCTCTTTCTAATAGTTTGCTGTTAGTGTAAAGAAATGCAGCTGATTTTTGTGTATTGATTTTGTATCCTGTAGTTTACTGAATTTATTTATTGGCTTTAACAGGCTTTTTTTGTGTGGAGTCTTTCAATTTTCTCCATGTAAAATTATATAATTTTCAAACAAAAACAATTTTACATCTTTCTTTCTGATTTGGATATCTGTTATGTATTATTTATTGCCTCATTGCTCAGGCTGTGAATTCTAGTCCTGTGTTGAACAGGAGTAGTGAGAGTGGGCATCCTTGTGTTGTTCCTGACCTTAAGGTTTTCAGCTTTTCATCATTGAGTATTATGTTAGCTGTGGGTTTGTGATATTGCTATTTATTATGCTGAGATACACTGTACCTGTACCTTATTTGTTGAGATTTTAAAAATCATGAATAGATGAATTTTGTCAAATGCTTTATCTGCATGTATAGATGATTATATGATTTTTACCCTTCATTTTGTTAATGTGGTGTACCATATTGATTGAACTGTGGATGTGAATCATCCTTGCAGCCTTTGAATAAATCCCATTTGATCATGGTGTATGAATGATGTATTATTGAATTTGGTATATACATACCATATATATATATTCACTTGAGGATGTGTTTATTGATTTTAGAGAGAGAGGAAGTGGGGAGAGAGAGAGAGAGAGAGAGAGAGAGACATTAATATGAGACAGAAACTGATCTGTTGCCTTTCATATAAGCCCCAACCAGGGATTGAATCTGCATTCTTTCGGTGTATGGGACAATGCTCCAACCAACTGATCCACTCAGCCAGGGCTGGTTTGACAATATTTTGTTAAGAATTTTTGTATCTGTTTATCAGGGATGTTTATCTATAATATTTTCTTTTTGTAGTGTCCTTGTCTGGCTTTGGTATTAGGCTAATATTAGCTGAAGAAATGAATTTGGAAGTTTTTTCTCTTCTATTTTTTAGAAAAGTTTGGAAAGAATTTGTATTAATTCTTTAAGTGTTTAGTAGAAGACACCAGTGAAACCATCTACTCCTGAACTTCTGTTTGTTGGGAGGTAATTGATTATGCATTTAATCTCTTTAGGAGTAATTTATCTGTTAAGATTATCTATTTCTTCATGATTCAGTTGTAGAGCAGGTTGTATATATCTAGGAATTTATCTGTGTCTTCTGGGTTGTTCAATTTTTTGATGTATCAGTGTTTATACTAAGTTTCTGATCCTTACTATTTGTGTTATTGTAATGTCCTCTCTTTCACTTCTGATTTCATTTGGGTTTTCTCTTTTAATCTAGATAATAGCTTTGCCTTTTAGCTTAAGAAATGAGTCCATTTACATCTAAAGTAATTATTGATAGGTATAGATTACTGTTGTCATTTTGTGTACTATTTTCTGGCTGTTTTGTAGTTCTTCTCTTTCTCTTTTGCTCTCTTCATTTGTCTTTTGATGATTTTCTACGCTAGTACATTTGATTGCTTTCTCCTCTTTTGTGTATTTACTGTATGTTTTTGCTTACTAGTTACAATGGGGCTTTACATAAAACATGTTTAGTTCTAATAGTCTATATTAAGGCAACAATTCTGAATACATACAAAAGCTTTACATTTTTACATTACCTCATGTTTTATGTTTGTGATATCACAAAATACATCTTTTATATTGTGTATCTATTAACAAATTGTTGTAGTGATAGTTAATTTTAATACTTTGTCTTTTAACCTTTATGCTGGACTTATAAGTGATTTACCAATTACCATTACAGTATTATAAAATTCTGTATTTAACTATATATTTACCTTTACTAATGAATTTTATACTTTCATATGTTTTATGTTAGTAATTAGCATCCTTTAATTTTAGCTTGAATAACTCCCTTTATCATTTCTTATAAAACCAGGCTAGTGATAATGCACTCCCAATTTTTGTTTGTCTGGGAAGCTTTTTATGTCTCTTTTAATTCTGAAGGACTGCTTTTCTGGCTAGAGTATTCTTAGCTGGCAGGTTTTTTTCTTTAAGCACTAGAATACATTATCCCCCTCCCTTTTCTACTGCAAGTTTCTGCTGAAAATTTCATTGCTAGTCTTATGAGAGTTCCCCTGTACTCAACAAGTTGTTTTTTTCTTGCTACTTTTAATGTTCTCTTATTTTTTTCAAATTTTGACAATTTAATTATAATATGTATCAGTGTAGTTTTCCTTGAGTTTATACCTATTGATCCTTTTTGGGCTTTTTGGATCTGGATATCTGTTTCTTCACCCAGGTTAAGGACATTTTCTACCATAATTTCTTTAGATAAGCTTTTTGCTCTTTCTATTTTTTCCCTCTGGATTCCCTATAATACATATATTGGACCTCTTGGGGAACCCATAGATCCCTTAAGCTATTTTCTTTCTTTCTTTCTTTCTTTCTTTCTTTCTTTCTTTCTTTCTTTCTTTCTTTCTTTCTTTCTTTCTTTCTTTCTTTCTTTCTTTCTTTCTCTCTCTCTCTCTCTTTCTTTCCTCTTTCTTTCTCTTTCTCTCTCTCCCTCCCTCTCTCCCTCCCTCCCTCCCTCCCTCCCTCCCTCCCTCCCTCCCTCCCTCCCTTCCTTCCTTCCTTTTTTCTTTCCTTCCCTCTGATTGGATAAATTCTACTTTTCTGTCTTTGTGTTTGATAGTCTTTTCTTCTACTTGATGTGGTCTGCTTTTGAACCCTCTATGGATTTTACTTTTTAGTTCACTTATTGTATTCTTGAACTATACAATTTATGTTTGGTATTTTAAAATATTTTTTATCTCTTCATTGAAATTCTCAGTTTGTTCATGCATTACTCTTTCAACCTTAGTATGAATCTTTATGACTGTTGTTTTGAACTCTTTATTGGGTAAGTCACATATCTGCTTCATTAAGAATGGTTTCATGGTTTCAGAGCTTTATTTTGTTTGGAATATGTTTGTTTTTCCTAACTCTCTGTGTTGGTTTCTACACATTAGATAAAAGAGTCCCCTCTCTCAGTATTGAGGGACCGGTCTTGTGTAGGAGATAAACTTTCTTAATCAGCCAGACCCAAGCTCTGGGTAGTCTCTCAAACCTTTGTGGTTGTCCAGGCTGCCATCTTTGTTCTTGGTGGCTCCCAGTAGTTGGTGGTGTCCCAAGATCCTTCACTGTCCTAACGCCCATGGGAAATACTCATATATCTCTCTTCTGACTCCTAAACGACTACTACTAATTATATGACTCTTCACCTCCCTGACACAAACTAATTGGAAATCCAGCTTCCAGACTGAAGCTGGAAAAGTGAGAATACTAGATTTTTTAGCCTAGCCTTTACCAGGAACAAACTGGGAGCTAGGCACTTATTTGTTTCCCTTCAATCTGTGCTGAGCCAGATTAAATAGTCACTGGTAGTGTTTATACACCCAAATTGAACTGTCTCTCTGTTTTGTGTGGTCCTGGGAGACTCATGATTGTCAAGCCCTGTCAGCTTCCAGAGCTAGGTAATTTGGGAGCCAGTCCTTTGGGTGACAGCCATAGCAGTTGGGGTGCTAGATGTGTTGACAAGTACCCTCCAGGAAGAAACTAGAAGCTTGGTTTAACTGTTGGAGTAAGCCCAGGAGGAGACAGTGGTGGATGTGACCACAGCTCTATCAAGTTCCCAGGAGGACCTTGTCAGTTTCCGCACGCAGGCTTATTAGGAAAGAGAACCTCAGGCAGCAGATGAGAAAATGTGCAGTTGAATCCCTTCTAAAGAGAAATTGGGAGATGGGTGTTGCTGCCTGCCTCATCAGTGCTGAGCCTGTGGATGATAGCTGCAGGAAGTTCTCACACACCTGTTTGAACACTGCTTGTTATTTGTTTGTTTAATGTGACCTTTTGGGACTCATGGGTGCTGAGCCCCGCTGGCTATCAGAAGTATGTGATACGATGGACCACTCCTCTAGTGGCAGCACACTTGGCAATAGACCGATGGGTAAGTTCTTTCCAGGGACATATGGGCAATTGGTTTTACTGTTGGAGCCATCGAGAAGAAGAATGTGAGGGGATTGCCCACAGACCCTTTTGGGCCCCACAGAAGAAGGAGGACTGCTGTCTGGACCTAGATTAGAAGATGACTAGAAACAATTAAAAAGTATGCAGTCGAGCCTGTTCCAGGGAGAACCTGGGAGATGGGCATTTTTTTGTTTGCTCCCTCTGTGCTAACCCCAGGTGTATCACTACAAGGGTTGCTCCTGCACCCATTTAAAAACTGGTTTTTGTTTGCTACAGTTCTGTGGGGCCCATGAATGCAAGCCCTTCTGGCTGTCAAAACTAAGTGATTTAGGAGCCCATCCTTCAGCTGTAGCCTTAAAAGTTGGGACACTAGTTGTGTGGCTCAAAGTCTTCACTCCTCAGGGAGAAGCTGGGAGTTGGGGGTTTCCTTCTAGTTGTGCATCATTGTGTGGGAGATGGGGTTGATGGCAACAGTGTTTTTCTGCCTTTTCTACATTTTCCCCAGTCACTCAGTGTGTAGAAGTCACTCAGTTAGTTTCTGGATTTCTCACAGAGGAAATTATAGCTTTATATTTGGTGCATCCATGAGAGGAGAAAAATATAGAAAACCTCTTGTGAAATTCTTTTCTACTAATTTGTTTTTTTAATGCTAAGGTTATGTTGACTGAATAATGGAATGTGTTTTAAAGGCCACTGGGTATGTGGAAAATAACTTTTGGGAGCTTCATTGGATATTCAAATGGCTGTTTGAACTCAAACGTGTAATTACAGTCTGTTTGAGTTCAGAGTTCATGTTAATATTCTCTCTTAATCTCCCTAATTAAAAAATGATTTTTTAGACAAGATCAGTCATGCTGAGGATGGCATGATTTTCATGCTCATTAAAGTGCCTGGTATATAATATGTGCTCAATAATTATTTACTGAGTAAATGGATATAAATACTATAAAAAGCCCTTGTACTAATCATATTGCCAGCACCTACTGAGCAACTACTATCTGTCAGGCAATGTTTTGAGTACTTTACCTGTATTACCTCATTTATTACTCTTTGAATATCAACACTACTATCTCCATTTCTTTTAGATGAAATGTGGGAAAATTAAATATGTTGTCCTAAGTAACTAGGATGGAGGAGAGTCATGATTCAAACTTGAACACCCTGGCTCCAGAACTTGCTGCCTTTACTGTGAAGTTGGCTGGTGGTGAGTAAAAACATGTCCCTGTTTTTAAGATATTCCCATCTAGGGAAGGAAAAGACAAATGCATTAGTATTGTGAAAGGCAGTGTAATGTATCAGCTAAGAACTTGGAAACTGGAGCCAATATTTCACAAAATGAGGAGAGGATTAATTTAGTTAAAATTTTACCAC
The DNA here is from genome assembly GCF_021234435.1 of Artibeus jamaicensis. Taxonomy (NCBI): domain Eukaryota; kingdom Metazoa; phylum Chordata; class Mammalia; order Chiroptera; family Phyllostomidae; genus Artibeus; species Artibeus jamaicensis. The sequence continues at coordinate 11,516,999 of NW_026522056.1, read as the reverse complement.
AGAGTGAGAGGATAACATAGACTTATGAACTGAAATGACTGTAGGGGCCAGGAATATAACCTCAAACAAGTGAAGTGGGCTGGGTATATGAGCACTCGTCTTATTGACAAGAGAGTGTGGTACATTCTCTTGGGACTGTGTACAGCTGAGTATAAAGCCATGGTTAGGAGAGGAGTTGTGTTCCCCTGAGTTCATATGTTGAAGTTGTGACTCCTAGGACCTCCACATGACTGTATTTGGAGATTGGGCATTTGAATTTGTGAGGCCTTTCAGGTAGGCTTTAATCCAACCTGATGGTGGAGGAATTTTGGATAGACAGGGAGATACCAGGCCAGCATGTGTACAGAGAAAAGGCCATATGAAGACACGACAGGAAGGTGGCTGTCTGCAGGCCAAGGGGAGCGGTGTCAGAAGAAACCACAGCTGGCAACATCTTGATCTTGGATTTTTAGTCCCAAGATTGTGAGAAAAATATTTTTGTTACTTAAGTGTCCCCAGTCTTTGATACTTAGTTATGGCAGCCCTACCAGACTAATAACCGCCATTATAGAGCATAACCATAATTCAAGTATGGTTTAGTGTTGCCTTGTTCAGAAATGTGAATCCAGTTTTGCCAGATCTACTAATTATTTAAATGAAGCTATACATTTAGATGTTTTATTTAAAATATCTTGATTTTAAATACTATTCACCTTTAATTAATAAAATATTAAGCCCTATGAGGTCAAACAGAATACATATATGTTAAATTTTCATCCATAAGCCCTTAGGCTAGAATTTCTAATAGAACTCACGTAAGCGTTTAGCACCATGTCCAGCCCATGGTGAGATCTCCACAAGTTATTAGGAAGTGAAATAATGATAAGATGGAGCAGGCCACATTGCAGAGCCAGGCAATCCAACTTTGGAGGTGAGGGAGCCAGGGACAATCCGTGGTTCCCAGGAATGCCTTTTTAAAAAGAAGTGATGCTTCAGCTGACACCTGAAGGATGTCCTTGAATTATCCAGGTACGGGAAAGTGTGGCGAGTGAATACTTTGAAGGTAAAGGCATCAGCTGTCCATAGACCCTAAGAAGGAGAAGTATGGCCTTTTGGTGAACTACAGGCAGCACAGTGTATTTAAGGCATAGAGTCAAAGGTGGAGAGGGGTGCTGCTTGGGGCGAGGAGCCAAAGCAGAGGCTGTGAGGTTAAGGATTTTATTCAGAGAGCAATACAATAGGAGAGTTTGAAGCAGAATGGGCAATTTAGATTTGCTTTTTAAGGAGGTTGCCCAAGGTTGTAGTGTAAAGGCTGATTGATGTGATGAGGGTGAAGGTAGCAAAACCAATGAGCAGACAGTGCAGGAGATGGAGGTCATATGAACTTAATGGCAGCGTAAATATAGAGGATAAATATGAGATATTTCAAAGAGGAAGAATTGACAAGTCTTGTGATTAGTTGGGTGTGGGATTAGGGAGAAGAATGAGTCAAAGATGACCCCTAATTTTCTGCTTTGGGCAACTAGATGGATTAATATGCCATCCACTGAGCTACAGAGCATAGGAAGTTTAGAAACCAAAGGAGAGAAGGATTTAGTTTTACATGTGTTGAGATTGAGGGGCCTATTGGTTATCCAAGTGGGATGGAGAAGCATGTACATAAAAACAAGGGATTTGGGCTCGAGATGTACATCTGGCATTTACTGGTGTAGAGGCAGTAACTGAGGTCCTGGAGAACGCGTGGCATTGGACAAAAAGGGGCCTGAATAAGAAAGTGAAGTTCGAGGAAGGAGGCACTTAATGTGTTAAACTGAACTCCTGACCTTACTCTTCCTCCGTGCTTTATTCCTTCTGCCCACACCTGTAGCTAAGATTTTTCAAAACTATAATAAAGCAAAGAGCCGTGTCCTATAATGGGGCTTTCTGAAAGATGAGGAGCCCATTACCTTAGGTACAAAATAAATTTTTAAGGTGTTGAATATACATGATAAGTTAATACCATAAATATTATTTAGAGATGTTGATAATACAAACTTTAATCTACTGAAATAATGTTTAGGATCACCTTGGAAAACATGAAATAATGTTGCTAAATATAACAGAAAAATGATAATTACAGCTATATATAATATTAGGACATAAATAATAAAAATCTCACAAGCATGCAGATAAATAATCACTGCTCTTTAGATCTCACCATGGAACCAGGTTAGTAACTCCTGTCTCATAGGTATTTTAAGATGTGATTACCTGAGCTTTGTAATCACTTAAAGTCTGAGCTTAAGTCAACCATGCCACTGAAGAATCTTATATAATCTATCATACAACAGCATATATCTCAATTTATTTGCCCTTTTCTGAGCAGGAATAACTGAGTATCAGGGAAAGCCCATGAAGAAAACAAAAAAAAAGGTTAAAAATATAATGATGAATGCATGACGAATCCAAAAAGCCCGCAGACTTCTAACAGGTATATCTATCCTCTCTCTCTCTCTCTCTCTCTCTCATCTACCTATCAATCAGGAGATGGGCGTATTTCAGTTTGCACCTTGATAAGGTGTTAATTTCTTGCCTCAGTAAGATTGGCTGTAATGCCTGGTGATTCCAAGGTTTTCAAATGCAAGATTATGAAAATGCATCATGTACCAATACATCAGAGGTGGGACTCTTCTTTTAACTAGAATCATCTTTAGGACCACAAAGACTAATGTTAGAAAGATAGCAATTTATTTGAAAGAGGAGATTCAGAAACACTGACATCACAGACGTTTTCAAGGTCAATTTTACTCTCTATTTTTTATTGCACTGGCAATTAGTGAATATTTTTTCAGTCATTTCCTGGAGTTCTGACTGAGGTGCTGTTGTCTCAGGTGAGCCACGGAACCCATTTCCGGACTTGGACAAACCCCAACAATGGGAAGTGCTCTGTCTCCCCCGCTTTCCTCATATCAGTCACTAAACTACGAAGAGCCTGGAAGTCTCCTTTGGTTCGACATTTCTTTATGTTATCTTCTTTCAGAAAGCACTCAGGATTCTGTAGACATAATCTTCTAACTTTTTTCTCTCTCCCACAGGAAAGAGGAAATATATTACCTCATTCAGTCAAGCCCTCTAGGTAACAAAAAAAAAACTCTTCTCCCATTTCAAGGAGCTTGTATAAGCAAAAATGAAAGATGATCTCTGCCTTTTTTTGGGAGCAGACACTAGAGGGAAGCTCTTATACTGGAGGAGATGAAATAAAAGAGTTCACCGTTCAGTGGGTCAATGTCTTCGTTAAACAGCTCTGTTCTCAGCATTTTATGAATGCTCAGGTTACCCCATCCCCATGTCTACCAGAATATAACTTGTATGGCCTTGAAAATACCTAATAGTGCTACCTGTTCATTTTAAGTTTAAATGTATATCACTCCTACAACTTGGCTTTGGTCTTTGGTGTTGGGTACTGGAAGGGTGGAAACTGAGCTGCTCCCAGAACTTACGGGAAGGAGTGAGTTGCTCATTATTGCAATGGATTTGGTTGGGGTGGATACCTTTATTCTAATGGGCATTTTACAGCTTTGTTTCAATTGGTTTATTTTCCTCCAGCCGAGAATTAACTAGTGTCTTGAGGACTGCCACATTCAGCTCTTGCCTCTCATCTTCAGTATCCTGGAGTTATTGCGTTTAAACTAGTGATATTGGGGTGAAGAACTCAGAACAATGTGTTTTGAAATGGGAATACCAGGAATGGTTTATATGGTTACCAATACAAAGGGATAAGCCCAATGTGGCTAAAGTTTTATATAAGGCATTAAAAACATCTCATAATTGTCAGAGAAAGAGAAATTTCAGATACACTGTCAGGATAGGTTCAAAGAGACCTACTAAAGTAGGGTTTGTATATATTGGCAAGATGAAGTTTGTATGAAAAGTTCTTCCATTTGTGTGTACAGAAAAGCAAGTAGCTTTGCCAAGGTCAGCGAGAGACTCGGGATAGATTTCTGTTGCACATGGCATATATAGAGCTACCTTATCTGTTTGTGCATCTGTTTTCTCAAATTCAAGAAATTGGCGGTGGAGCTATTTGACTCCTAAAAATTCCTCTTCATTCCATCTATGATTCCAAGAATTCTGAATTTGCAGTGACAGAACTGTTTTCTTGGCCCATGACTGTATGCTTTACGTGTTGAAATTTCTGGGAGGCATATCCTACAATGTGGAACAGTAATAGCTGATGATTTTTAACATTTGCTTATTCATTTATTTTCATTCATTCAACAAATATTTACCAAGTACCTACTATGTGGTAGACACTGTTGTAGGCACTGGTATTACACTGATCAGAAAAATACAGTTTTTGCCAACAAGGAGAGTTTTCTCAGTAGGGAAAATGGTCAAATGAGCCACACTTCCAATAGAGCAATGAAATGATGCCTACATAATATATTATAGCTGTGTTTCTCAATGGAAATGATTTGGCAACATATGGAGACATTTAGCCATGACTGGAGACATTTTTGGTGGTTATAAGTTTCAGGGAGGGTGCTACTGGTATCTAGAAGGTAGATGCCAGAGATGCAGCTAAATATCCTATAATGTTTAAGTCAGTCCACTCAGAAAAACATCATTTAACCCAAAATGTCAATAGTGTTGAAGATGAGGAACAAAAATATACAAAGCCAGCTGAATTAAAACCACAAGTCCCTGGAAGCTCATCAGTTTCAAACTAATTCTACATGAGTGTAGAGGGGTGATTGGATGTTTCAGTTGAGTCATGAAGGATGAACAGAAGCTATCCAGAGGGGCTAGTGGAGAAGAGTAGGAAGGTTATGTAGAAAAGCTTTCCAGGGAGAGGAACCATGAAGACTTGGGGGAAGAGGTGATTGTTTCTGGCATCATGATGGATTGACAAGTAGTTCTACAGTCGGGACACAGGTAAGATTGTGGGCAGAGGGGGTACAAAGACAAAATGATGCCATGAAAGGTCTCATGTACAATAGGAAAGGGCTTGGATTTCTTCTTGAAGATGGTGGAATCCAGTGGATGCCTTTAAATAAGACAGTGACTTGGCCAAATCTCTGGTACCTAATGATCAGTCTCTGGGAGAAGGTCTTTCCAAAAGGTTAACACTAAAGATCAGGACTCCAGTGAGGAGACTTTTGTATATTAGCCTATGTGAGATGTATTGAGGGCCTGAAAGGGCTGTGGTTGTGCAAGAGGAGCTGCAGTCAGAGCTTAGAGATCTTTGAAATCTAGTGTTAGAAGTAGCCAGTTAGCTGTCTGTATTTCAGAAGAGGAAATATTAGAGGGTGACTAATAATTCCAGCTGTACCAGATAAGGAGTTTTATCAAGATACATCAGTCAGAGAAATAAAAATACTCTATGATTTCATGTATATGTGGAATTTAAAGATAATATAAACAAACAAACAAAATAGAAAGAGACTCATATAGACATAGAGAGTGGATTGGTTGCCAGAGGGCAGGGGGGTGAGGAACTGGGTAAAATCAGTGAAGAGATTGAGAAGTACAGATTGGTAGTTACAAAATAGTCGTGGGATGTAAAGTACAATATAGGAAATATAGTCAATAATATTGTAATAACTACATATGGTGCCAGTTGGGTACTGGAAATATCGGGGGGAACACTTTGTAAGGAACATGATTATTTAACTACTATGTTGTGCTCCTGAAACTAATACAAATTAACATTGAATGTCAATTGTAACTGAACAAAAATGATAAAAACTGAAAAAGTAGGGAGTATAAAAAGAGTAGCATGTTTGGATGCTAGAGAGTGGTGGAAGACACTGAATTCTTACTCTATTGGAGGCAAATATGAAGTGTGGTTAATTAAAACCACAGGTCCCGGGGGGCTCCTCAAGCTTTTAAACTTGGCTTTGAATGAAACACATGGAATGATTTCCTGAAACATAACCTGACTTGTTAGCTTGGTTTACAGATGGAAATACAAAGAGGCATCTATTCTGACAGGTTTACAAGCAGCACAAACTCATAAGGACATCCCTGTCAGAACTGTATGTTTGCCCTTTATCGGAAGCAATCATTCTGGACAATTGAAGCATATTTATAAAGGCAGCAGCTAGGAATGGCTCAGGCTGAGTTATCTTGATGGCTGCTCACCTTTCTCCTCCCGCAGACAGTGATGGTGATCACAGGTGGAGGGAGCCTGCGATCTTGGTGGCTCTGCACTCACCTGACTGGTCCCTGCAGTTGGGAGGAAGGGCTGGCCTCCAGCGGAACTGAAGCCTCTGGGCTAATCCATTGAGTTTCCTCTTCTCCAGTTTCAGATGTTTCCTGACCACTTAAAGTCACCAGAGACTTCTGTCTTTCTGGGATTGCTTCTCATTGTCCTCATTACAGGCATTTTCTTTGAGTGTAGAGATATTTAGCAGAAAATTGGTTTGTAGTTTCTGAAATTTGAATATATGAACTTGAATGTATTCTTCAGTGGTTTCTTCAAGCTACCAAGCTTGAATAAAATTCTTCAAGAAAATTCTTCAAATTCTTGTATTCTTCAAGCTACCAAGTCACCAAGAATAACTTGGTATCTTGAGTTTTCCTTTTTTAGATTCCAGGAGTTGGGTGGGATTTTATGGTTGGAGTAGGAAGATTTATTTCCACCCACTTTCTAAAACAACACTCTATATCATAGCAGTAAGATCTGTCATTTTACTCTTGCCTAAATATTTGATAAAAGCAGCCAAAATTATTAATTTTATACAAGACAGCTCATTTAACTTTTAAAATTCTTTTTGAAATAGTCACTGTCCCTTTTACAGATGAGGAGACCGAGGCTCAGAAACATCACCAGCACTAGCACATGGCAGGTATAAGCTTTCCTCTGGGCTCCACCCAGCTCCATGCTCTTTTTTCCCCCCTCCATTGTCACTTGATTCCATAGCATCCTCTGTTCTGGATGGTAGGGCTGTGATTTTGATGCGGAGCCTCACTGCATGGAAGACCAGGGCTCTATTCTCATGGGAGAAGGCAATATTCTCCCATCCTGAGTGACATTCTGTACTGCTCTCAATTTGAAAGTTGCCCTATTTTGAGTTTTAGTTATGCACAATCACGTCCTCCTCCACTAGACTGATGGTTCAAATAGACAGAACTGTTTCTTCTGTCTGTGGTTTTGTTCATGCTTCTGTGGTCTTGTTTTCTTATACGGATAATGATATATGACTGCTTGCTGCTTATTCTTCTTAAAAAATTATTTGTGGGACTTGAGAGTTTTTGCGTTTTTCTAAGTAGGCACCTTTCAGATGAACTGCAAAGGCACAATTTCAGGGTTGGGGAATGTCTGCCTTCCCTTTGCCAGCTCACGTGCATGCATGATACCCGAGATCTTCCTTTGCTTCCCAAGGGTCAGTGGCAGCTACTAGGGACAGCTTTGTTTTCTTTTGCCTTTCACTTTTCCTCTCCTCTTCGGGCCTGCGACCTAGGCTGCTCTCACTGTTTTCCATTGGTTGGGGGAAGAAATATTTAGATCTAGTTTACCCTTAACACGGTAGAGTGCCACCTGGGGTCCCAGCTGTGTATGACCATTATCTCCCAGAAGCCTTTCTGAGCTCTGAATCTCAAGTTCTCTGTGGCCAACTTTATCTACTCGGGAACAAAGTGCGTGGTATCAGCAACTTCCCTCCAGGCAAAGGCGGCACCTTATCTCTCTGCTTACTGGCCCTCTCCCCCAAACTGGCCGGAGGTATCTCCCTTGTGTTTTTATCTATCTGATTATTGGAATAATTTTTGTCCAGCACTTAATCTTGGGTACCTGAGAATAAGTTAAAGAGATTTGAGTATTATTAACAAAACTAAAAATTATGTGGACAAAGGCGGAATCAAAAAGAGGGGAGATTTGCATTTTGTTATGCTAGAAGCTTATGAAGAATGAATTTGAGTAGATATGTAGGTCACTAGTGGAAGGCACAGTGGGTCTAGGTTACTGGAAACCTGCTGAGACCAGCAGTTAGGTCCACACCCTGGGATGTTATAAACTGAACAACTCAGTATGACCCTTCAAAGACCACATTAATAAAATAAAGGGGCCAAGACTTGGACTAAAATTATAAGAAATTAACAGTATTCTTGGGGAGAACAGAAGGCAAAGAACTCCTCTAGGAAAGAACTGAAATCTGACCAACCCAATGTTTATATTAATAATATAATAATTTTTATTTGCATTACATTGCAGTGTTTGCAACGTAGTTTTAAAGATTACACTATTTGTTTTATTTAATTTTAACAAAGGCCTTATGAAGAAGATTATTTTCAACAACATTGTATGGGAAATACCACAAAAGGTCAACTACTTGCTCAAGAGCACACAGTAAGTGGCGGAGATTTGATAAGAGAGCCCTGGTCTTCTGACAGGAAGTTCAATATCCTTCCCACTATGTCCATATACCATCCGTACCCTGGAGGAAAGTGGTTTCTTGGTGTTCTAAACTGTCGGTTGAATGTGGTGTTATTGATGAGTTCGTACTGGAGAAGGGACAGAGAATACAATTAAAAACAAGGATTCTGCTGTTTGGGGATAGTTGTCACAGTAACTCAAGGGACTCTTATAGGTTATTACAGTCTAATAGGAAAGTTATCCAAAAGAACAGTTCTGCACATAGATTTTCTACTCTGAAATTTAAGTTATCAAACTGTGACTGAGTTATCCCACATCCTGGGTGATGTCTCCCCTCCCAGTTTTTTTTAATCTCCCATCATATATATGGGTCATGCATTCATACCAAACTAGCAGACATATCCTTTGCTCTTCCCTACCTTTGCTGTGTGACCTAGTGGTCCATCCCCCAAGAACGTCCTTTTCCTCCACTTCCACCTGCAAAATCCTGGGGCTCTGTCAACATCTGACTCACATGCTGCCTCTTCCCATATGGCCCCTGTTTCCTTCTGCTCACCAAATGCCTGTCTATTCTGTGTATTCCCACTGCATTTTGTTTGCTTCATTGTAACACAGGTTGCACACTCAAATATGTGCATGAGCCAGCCTGATATCTTAAATAGAAAGCTTATTGAGTGTTCAAAAATGGGAACTATGAAGACTATCATGAGCTCCTCATCTAACAGGCAGACAGTCATTACTCAGTTGTGGGCATATTGCAGGACAGAATCTGGCCCAATCTAGTTGTGTGTGTGTGTGCACCTATGTACAAGCACTTGGTTTTAATATCATTGGCAAATAATTCAAATATTTTTGAAAAATCTGGTGGGCTAAGCAAAAATCTGGGTGAAGGCTGTATTTGGCCAATTTCCCTAGATTATGATTCTACCCTATAGAAGTTAGGGAGAAATAAATGACATGAGTCAGAACATAACATCTTGATCATTAATTATAAACACACTGAGAGTGAGAACTAGATTTTTACAGCCATAGACTGCCTTTTCCAAAACAGGGGCTTAATATGTTTTTGTTGAATTGCAAGAAACTTTTGGAGGGAGAGTATTGAAAGGGCTTGAGAAAAATAACCTGCATGGATTGAGCATGCTATTTTAGACTAGAGAAGTTGAGACTAGTCTTTGTAAACTGTTTCATTGGGATGTTTTATTAATCACTGCTGCTGTTGAATTTAAATATTTTAATGACTGGTATATTTTACTCTTTGCATGCCCTGGGGCTTTTAAAAAACATCAGTTTTAAAAAATTAAAATAGAATCCCTTCTCAATCTGCATTCAAACTGCCTAGTGACACTTCGGTGCTCATTTGGCTCTGAATCTGGGACAGCATGGCATTTGGTGACTGGAAAACCTGAACTGCCTTCCCAAGCAGGTTCTAACTATGCTGAAATCATACTCCTAAGTAATTTCATCTGTCAAGTTAGAACCCTGAAAACCATCCCATGAAACAATTTTCTCTTTAGAATGTGAATCTCTGTGCTTCCAACAAAACTTGTAGGGAAGAAAAAAATTATTGCCATCACTTTTAAATCTTGCTTTTCTAACTATGAAAATATATTTTCTAAATTACAGATTGTTTATCTATGGGGAGCTTCTACTGATTGTATGTTCAGACCTCCTTAAGGCTATAAAGCCTTTATTAAAACAGAGGCAGGGGAAGGGGAGTTTATTTATCAAATCTTAGAGGAATGTAATAGTGAAAGGATGGACTTTTTGGGGGGTGGTTGATTTTAGTGATGGTTTTTGTTTGTTTTAGTAACAACGGTGTTTGTTCTTGTGCCAGGATGCTAATGTCAGTCTTGAAAAGAGATTGCTTTCTTGCTTTGCTGCCTTCCTTTTCCCACTAAAGTCTCATTCTCACATGGAATTTAGGGCATAGTCTGTCTGTTCTTGTGCCAGGAGTTTCTGCCAATGATTGACAGCATGGAAGATTCCAACTTGGTCTATTTCTTCCCCCTTCTCTTCAGTAGTTCATCCAGAATCTGCTCAGGGAGTACATTTGGGGAGCCATGATCTGTTCCTGTCCCTGCAAATTATTTCACCCTGCTGGTCCTGTTTTTGCAATTTTTGTGCAAATTTGTGCAATTTCCCGCCACTAGTGCAATCTTGCCTTTTCCCAGTGCAGGGCTTGCTAGTATCTCCCTTTCCCAGTTGCTATCAGATTTTGTAAATCATTGGCAGGCAGGGTGTGGAGGCCCAGTCATGCCACAGAACTGTGACTTTCCATTCTCTGTACCAGTCATTCTGAATTGTCATCGCTTTCCTGCCACCTCTTAGACATGAAGTTAAACAAATATTAGTAGCTTTGTGACACACCTGAGGGATTTTTTGACCTTTCATTTCCATTGTTTTCACTTTTTTCTCCCCTCAGTTAGAAGCCAACAGTCTGCATTTTAAAACAAAACTCATTTCATTAAAGGTGTAACAGAATAAGGAAGGATTTATTAAGGATTAATAAGGAACTCCTCACTGGGAGGAGTTTGAGAAGGATTATGATTAGGGAGAGAAAAAGTTAGACCTGGTTATTTTAAAGGATATAAAGTTATTTCTTTGCCAGCAGATCAAGAGTAAAGATGTCCCTGAGCCCACCTTCACTCCCTTGATCACACAGAAGCACACACCCACATCATTCTGTTGCCATGAAAATGGCATTAGCCTGAATTCTGACCTAGAACATGGCACATCATGAAGCTAATAAAGCCTATCCAAGGTGCCAGAAATGTGTCCACAATGCTCTACGCTCTGTAAAATTGGCAAAAATGGCAAAAAGTAGGAATTCAACTTTCAGTCAAGATGGAGGTGTAGGTAGATACACTGCGACTCCTTGCACAACCAAAGGAGGACAACAAGTTTAAAAATAACAACAACAACAAACCCCCAGAACTGACAGAAAATTGAACTGTATGGAAGTCCAATAACTGAGTTAAAGGAGAAATGTTGATCTAGACTTGTAGGAAGGGCAGAGATGGGCAGCCAGGCAGAGAGGACTCATGGCTAGGCAGTGGCTGGTGGACTGGGCAGTCCCATGTTCATGTGCAGATAAACTGGGAGGAACAACTGGGGAGTGAGACAGACCATGCAACCCAGGGTTCCAGTGTGGGAAAAGAAAACCTCCAAACCTCTGATTGAAAACACCTGTGGGGGTTGAGATGGCAGGAGAAACCCCCAGCCTCACAGGAGAGTTCATTGGAGAGACCCACAGGGTCCTAGAATGTACACAAACTCACCCACTGGGGAATAAGCACCAGAAGGGCCCAATTTGCTTGTAGGTAGTGGGGGAAGTGACTGAAAGCTGATAGAGAGTTGCTCAAGTGACATTGTTCCCTCTCAGACCCCTCCACCACATATAGTGCCATGATGCAGGGACAGGGGTTGCCCCTTAGGTGAATACCTAAGGCTCTGCCCCTTACTATGCAACAGGCAAGCTGAGACAACAACAACAAAGAAATGGCCCAAAAGAAAGAACATATCTAAGCTCCAGGAAAAATACAACCAAGCAAGGAAGTGATAGCGAACTTATCAGATGCACAGTTCAAAACACTGGTAATCAGGATGCTCACAGAATTGGTTGAGTATGGTTAAAAAATAGATGAAAAAGTGAAGGTTGTGAAAAGTGAAATAAAGGAAAATGTACAGGGAACTAACAGTAAAGGGAAGGAAACCGGGACTCAAATCAACGGGTTGGACCAGAAGGAAGAAATAAACATTCAACCAGAGCAGAATGAAGAAACAAGAATTCAAAAAAGTGAGGAGAGGCTTAGGAACTTCTGGGATAGCTTTAAATATTCCAACATCTAAATCATAGGGGTGCCAGAAGGAGAAGAGGAAGATCAAGAAATCAAAAACATATATGAAAAAATAATAAAGAATTTTCCTAATCTGGCAAAAAAAAAAAAAAAAAAACAACTTCCAGGAAGTACAGGAAGCTCAGGAGTCTGAAGAAATTGGACCCAAGGAAGCACACATCAAGGCACATCATAATCACATTACCCAAGATTAAAAATAAGGAGAGAATCTTACAAACAGCAAGGAAAAAAGAGACAGTTACCTACAAAGGAGTTGCCATAAGACTATCAGCTGATTTCTCAGAAGAAACCTTGCAGGCAAGAAGGGGCTGGAAAAAGTATTTGAAGTCATGAAAGGCAAGGACCTATATCCAAGATTATTCTATCCAGCAAAGCTATCATTAAGAGTGGAAAGGCAGCTAAAGTGCTTCCCAGATAACGTCAAATTAAATGAGTTCATCATCACCAAGCCCTTATTATATGAAATGTTAAAGGGACATATCTAAGAAAAATAAGATAAAAAATGTGAACAGGAAAATGACAACAAACTCACAACTATTGACAACCAAACCTAAAAACAAAAACAAACTAAGCAAAAAACTAGAAGAGGAACAGAATCACAGAAATGGAGATCACATGGAGGGTTATCAGTGGGGGAGGGAGAATGGGGAAAAAGATACAGGGAATAAGTAGCATAAATGGTAGGTAGCAAATAGATACGGAGAGGTTAAGAATAGTATAGGAAGTGTAGAAGCCAAAGAACTTATATGTATGACCCATGGACATGAACTAAGGTAGAGGAATGCAGGTGGGATGGGGTATACAGGGCAGAGTGGAATAAAGGAGGGGAAATGGGACAATTGTAATAGCACAATCAATAAAATATATTTAAATATTGGCAAAAGCAAGATATTTTAAAGTACAGTTGGACTTATTCCATTCCAACTTTCCCAATGACCCACTTTTCCTAATGACCCTTGGGCATTTTAAGGATCTTCCTGAGGGAAGTTCAGGTGAGGACATATTTAGTTTGGGTTTGATGAGCTACATTTATGTGATTATCTTATCCTTCCATGCAGTTTATCACCGTCAGCCATTCTGGTGGATGTGTGGCTTCTAGGAGAACTACCACCAGCAGAGCTGCCTTCGGGCAGACTGGCTAATTAATGAGTTGTCACTTAAAAGAGGATTTAAATTATTCACTATCTAAGGAAACTTAAAGTGCCCTGAAATCTTACAATAAATGCAATATAAAAGAAGCTTGCAAGTGATTTTTTCATACTTAGCAATTCTGAAAATATTCATGACATCACTAATATCGAGTTGTGGCACTAAAACTTTTCCAGACTTGATAATGAAAGGAAATTTTGAGCAACCAATGCTATATAAGTAATTAAAATGTTTTTCTATTCTCTTAATAAAAAATTATTTTTAGAACATTATTATGAGATGAAGAGGTTATCAAAGAGTAAGCAGTTAAAATTGTGTGGAAAAAGCACAGATGTGTGTCACAAGATTAATTAATGAAAATATGATGTTATTTTCTGGCTTTTTGTGATGCTTGTGGCATCTGCCAGCTTTAGAAAATTTGTAATTTGTTATGATTTTTAAAGTGATTTTTTAAATGTATTTTATTGATTATATGATTACAGTTGTCCCATTTTTCTCTCCCCTTTATGCCTCTCTGCCCTACGCCTTTCCTCCCATTAGCATTCCCCACCTTAGTTCATGTCCATGGGTTGTACATGTCCATGGGTTTGGCATCTCCATTTCCCATACTATTCTTAACCTCCTCCTGTCTATTTTGAACCTACCATTTATGCTTCTTATTTCTCATTTACTTGTGTACCTCAATTTTATATTCTCAATTTTGTATATGTTCTCTTAAAGGGGGCCTTCAAAGTTATGTAAGATTCAGGCCTCACAAAATCTGGATTTGTTCTTGATTTGACTTCGCTCTCAGTGTTCAGATCCAGCTGTCTTGTCCATCAGCTGGATGCAGCTGATTGAGGTGCCTGGTGGTTCTGTGAGGTTAAATCTTCTGAGCAGACGTCAGATTCTGGGGAAGGGGATTCTGGGCCGGTGTGAGCCACAGCCTGGTGGAAGCATGCTCTGCACTCCTTCTTGTTGATTCTGGATTAGCTACTACCAGGTAGGAGAAGAAGGAAAATGTTTTGGAAAATGTCTAGAAATCATAATCCTCATAGGTTTGAAGTTTGGATTCCGATATAGGTACTGGGGAATCAATACGGATTATCCAGCACCTACCTTGGTCTTGGCACTTTGAATATAAAAAGTACTACTTTTATGTGAGGAGGAAAAAATATCATCAGGACAAGGTGGAGTCAAGAGAACAATTTTAATATAAAATCCACCAGCTTTTTTTTTATGATTGCAATTCTAAATATTTTGCCATCTAAGTAGGTCTATAACATAATACAATGGGAGCTAGTAAAGGCCTTTCTCATATTACTTTGCTTAGTGTGAAATTAATATACTTATTCCAGCTTTCTTTTGATTAGTGTGAGAGTGACTTATCTTTCTTCACCCCTTTACTTTTAATCTATTTGTATCTTTATAATTCAAGTGGGTTTCTGATAGACAACATATAGCTGGGTTGTGTGTGTGTGTTTATGTGCTCTGGCAGTCTCTGTCTTCTAACTGATATACTTGATCCATTTGTATTTAAAGTGACTATTGATATAGTTGGCTCACTATCTACCATATTTGTATCTGTAATCTGTTTGTTGCCCTTGATCCTTTTTCCCTTTTCCCTTTTTTTGCTTTGATTTTAAGCAAGCACTTTATGTGATTTCATTTTCTCTCCTTCCTTAAGATATTCCTCCTGTCACTTATAACATGCCTGTCATTTATTTCACTTACACATACTCTATAATCACTGAATACATAGTAGGGCTAACATGGAGGTAAAACTCACAGAAGTGCGACGGCCCTCCTCTGACAGGGCTCCACCCACTCTCAAACTATAAACACTTCCTGACTTATGATAAACCCATTGTGATTTGAAAGTATCATAAGCTGAAAATAGACTTAATACACTTAACCTACCAAACGTCATCGCTTAGTGGAGCCTACCTTAAATGTGCTCAGAACACTTACTTACATGAGCCTACAGTTGGGTAATTACCTTGAGCTTCACCTGAAGAGTAATTGCCTTCCTCTTCTCGCCAGAACAAGGTGACACTGAGGGGCACTTGGTAGACGTGATGGGACGTGAAAACACAAATCACAGTATCCACAAAATGCCTGCAACACAGTAGAGTATCAGCAGTTTATCCTCAAGATTGCTTGGCTGAGTGAGTGAGAGCTACGGTTCACTACCACTGCCCAGAGTCATGAGAGAGTGTTGTACGACCAAGCATTAGCTCGGCAAAAGATTACAGTTAGAAGCACAATTTCTAATGTATGTGTATAGATTTTACGATTTCTCATAAAGGTGAGAAATTGTAAGTCAGTGACCATCTGTAGTCTATCCCAAGCCTCCAGTAATTTGTCAGTTATACTTGAAAGTGCTCCTACCAATAGAAATTTCTACTGTGGCTTCTGCTGTTGGGCTTCTGATCTGGTGAGCTGTGATTCTCAGTATTTGCCCCCCTGTCGCCCATGTTGGGGGGTAGAAGTTTGCCCTGAGACCTCAATTTTCTGATGACTTGAGGAAGAGGTGTTTGTTTACAACCTTCCTTGTTGTGAGAATGGGAATATGACTTCCAAGCTCTTTACAGGTTGGACCAGAAACTTAACTTTACTTAACAGTCTTACTTTACTTTGTGATATGACTCCAATTTGATGGGAAAAAAACTTACTTAAAAAATTAGTAGTTTCTTCAGTAAAAGAACCTTGTCATCTATGGCAAGCCAGATGAGGGACCCAGGGTTGACAGTTTTGTGCCTCGTTTGATTTCACCTTAGGTATTAACTGTCTAAAATAAAAATATCTCTGTCTTTCTCTCTGTCTCCCTCCTACCCCTCTTTCTCCCTTCCTCTTTCCTTTAAAAAAATTTTTAAACGTATTTTCAGTCTGTGGTAGACACTGGGCACAATGCTAAAGAAGATAGGAGGATACTTGGTTTTTTCCTTTTTTCATTATAAAGTAATTATAATTGGAGATGGGCTCTTGTTTTTGTCTGTATTCTGCAAAACACCTCTCTACTGGGGTGAGTGATACACAGAATGAACCTCTCCTCCCTCTTTTTCCTGTGTTTAAAATCATCATCTTAGTGGAAATTAATCTGGAGGGGATTGTTTTAGAGTTGTCATGATGCAGTCCATCAAGTATTAGGATGGAAGTGATCCCAGGAGGATTGTTCCTCGACCATTTCTGGGTGAGGTGGGAAAGATGATGAGGGAAACTCACACTTTCTCAATCTGCACAGTGGCTCTGTCAAATAAATAGCCTTGATGTTCCTATTAAAAGGTAAAAACTGAGACCGAGAGACATTAAGTGATTAGTTACATTTATGCAGCTAATGAATGGTAGACTGCAACGTGAAGATAATGTCTGTGTTCAGAGATTACCTACTTTCTCTTGAGGTCACACAGTCTTCCAACGAAAGCTACTTGGGTCAAAGAGATTTTAGTGGAGAGGACTCTTTTCTCCTATTTCACTTTAGTAAAACTGGTAGAAGGGAACTGATGTGTTACAGAATTCTAGTGAGCTTATCTGCACAGCTTGAGGCTTCTTTCTCATATCTGAAAACAGAACCCCCTGATCAGCTTCTCTTCTGAATATCAGCTTGGGTGTTTGGAACATTTGCTTGGATTTACTATATTCTGGGATATAGTAAATATATCCAGCTCTGTCCTGTGGATCAGTTTCTACCTGTTATGAACTGAATTGTTTTCCTGCTCTCTCTCTATAGTATTGAAACCCTAATTTCTTAAATGACTGTATTTGGAGATAGGGCTTATGAAAATGTAGTAAAGGTTAAATGAGGTCATATGCATGGGGCCTAATTTGATAGGACTGGTGTCTCTCTCTCTCTCTGTTGCTCTCTCTTTCTCTCTCTCTCTCTCTGCATGTGTGCAGAAGAAAAGCCATGTAAGGACACAGGCAGCAGGTGGATATCTACATGCCAGGAAAAGAGTCCTCACCGAAATCCATCTCTGAGAGTAACACCTTGATCTTGGACTTCTAGCCTTCAAAAGTGTGAGAGAATAAATTTCTATTCTTTAAGCCATCTAGTCTATGATATTCTGTCATGGCAGCCCAAGAATATTGATACCTCATCTATTTCAGATTATATTCTGGGAAATGCAGGCTTGAAGAGTTTACTGGCTCAAAAGCAACTGACATATCCTGTCATTGAAATGGGCAATTCCTAAGAATTTGCATTGTGTTAGATGCCTAACTCTTTTTAAAGGAGTTCTTTAAAATAATGAATATTTAGCTATGGGTTAGAAAAACACCCAAAAGAAATACATAGCCAAACGAAGAAAAAAATATATTGTCTTCATACTTTTCTTTTTATCACAATTACTTTGCAGGTGAGAGTGAAAGCTTCTGCACTAATGTTAATCTAAGAGCCCCCGCAACTACTCCCCTTCCCCCTCAAAAAAGAGAAAGAGAATGGGATGTGAAATTTATAAAGGGAGATTTATCAAGGTAGTCATTATAAATGTGTATTACACAGACTATTTGCAAGAAGCATGTGAAGTGGCAGATGACAAGCTGGGTCTGCTTGTATTGGACACAGCCCAGGTGCCTTGATGAGCAGGAGCAGCTCCAAAATTCACTAGCACTGTGATCTTTGGTTAGTTGTCTAAATCCCCCAGCTTTATCTTCCTTGGAGAAAGGTGGAGATAACAACCCTGCTCTGACTACGTCACAGTGTATTTGAGGGGATTAAGTGACATTGAGTATGTGAAAGGGCCTTAGTGTCTTACATGATGAGAAAGTGTGTATTGCCATCAGGGAAAAGGACATAATGTAGATGACAGCTTCTAATACAGTGCTCAGCTCAAAGTAGGCACTCTAAAAATGGTTATTGAGTAAATGATGACTATTGAATGGCCTCAGTTGAAACTCTGATATTCTGGATTCTAATCTTCCAGGGGCTTCAAAAAGATATTCAAGGACTTTTGCAAATGTAGCAGATATGGTGAATGTGAAGCTCTCAGGATGTAATAAAAATGCAATTCTGTTTTTTACCAATCTTGACTCATTAACATTTTTTTCCATGGGTGAATTATTTTCCTTTGTCCCTAGATGCAAATCTGGTATACTCCATAATTTTTCTGTTCATCCTTAAGTAATGGATGATTAAATGATTATGAGTCAAAAAGCATGAACATTGCTTTTTCTTGGTAACTAGAATGCAAGATATTAATCAATTTTCTTTAGTAATCTACTCAAAGTCTTCCTTTCCTTCCCTTGGGTGGGTAATTGATTGCAACCTATATTTAGGATAGTTTTTTTTTTACCTTTAACTCACCTCCTTCACACACGAGAGACTTATGCTGTTTGGAGCTGCTGGCTGGGGGACTAGGAGACTGAGAGTTGAGAGGATGAGGTAGGCTTCAGTTAGCTAGGCTACTTTAAGGTCTCTGGCCCTGGCCAATGGTTAGAGATGACTCTCTCTTAGCATTTTAGTGAATTCTTCAGAGCTGCTAGTTATTGGCAACTCCCGGAACATAGGTGGTGTATTTTATTTCTCAAGCTGCCACATACCCCTCAGCACCTGATCCTTTGATGGTTTTCCCTTGTCATTTTTTTGTGTGTGTTCCCATGAAGACTTTTGAGACAGGATTGCAAAGAGCTATGACCCAAATTTATTTTTCATCAACAGTCCATGTTTGGTTCTAGGACACAATTTTCTAACCCTTTTTCTTGAAAGACCATGAAGGCATAACAGGGATCCCAATGCGGTCACATTTCTTCTGTTGCCATAGGATAGTTACTTTGCTTTTATGAAGATTATATGGAACACACAGAAAGCTCTTTCAAAGCTCCATCTTACTACTTGAGTTAAATGTTAGCATCTTTCTCACCAGCAACTGTCCTCCCTCTTTGTAGGAGAGGACTCAACAGTTCAACAACTCTCTCTAAAGAAAACGTCAAATCCTTTTTCAATCTCTACTTTCTGTCCCTGTTTATATTGTTGATCCTTTTGAAGGGTCCAAGATTTATGGAACCTGGTCTCCATCATTTCTTATAAATTTTGTCCATGGCAATTGTGCCATTTTCTAACTGAAATCTGATATCTCTCACAGTGATGCTTTAGCTGAAACTTCAGTATTTACATTCTACTACAAAACCAATAAATTGATACCCATCACACGATAAAGATTTAATTCCTCTGAGGGAGCTGTTCATTATTTGTAACTTTTTATATAGTGGGGATCAGCAGAGATTTTATTTGTAAAGAGTTTCACTGCTAAGGAAATTAAAAAATGACTGTGTTAGTGAAACCATTTTGTTCAGGAATGTCTTCATATTTCCAGTTGATAACAATTCCATATTTAATAAAATATGAATATTTTACATGAATAACACTGAGCTAGTTTCTGGGCAGTTCCTACTATAATTATGATGGCTATTAAGGCTAACAATAAAGTAACCAAAGGCCCCTGTAGGGGTGCCCTTGGCCTTCAGATCTGGACAAGATATTCCATGACTTTGGATTTGATAGCCCCAGTCACCATCATCTCACTTCCAATCATTAGGCCTTTGAAGATATGGAAGCTGATGGCAGAGAAGGTCACGAGGAAGGATCACAAGAAGAAAATTACAAAATCTACTCCCTCCTCTATTCTTCATCCCTCCTTCTGTGCAGTAACTAGGAATTTCTCCCCCCCAGTTATCTCAGATCAGTTCTCACCTCTGAGGGCTTACGGTCAAGCTGTCTCGCATGGTCAGCACTTTCCCAGCAAATACAGTTTATTTCATAAGGGAAATTTCCATACATCTAATCTATTCTCCAAGCTATATTAATAATAGCATAAGCCATATTTTTAGAACACTTTACAACTTCTAAAATATACTTAAATTTATGTGGCCTCTTGCTCCTGATCGCTTTCCTAGGTGCAGATGATATAGGCATTACTATCTGTGCTTTATGTAGGCATCAGGACAGTTAAAGTCTAACTGCATTCCTGAACCTCATGAACTAGAGAGGAAGACAGAAATTATAAAACATGAGAAAGAGACATGTTTTAAAAGTATACATAAATAGTGTTATGCTGTATAGATGAGATTTACTGCATTTACTGAGAAGGGAGTTTTGTGGCCAGTGGGAAGGAAAGGTAAGAGTACTGTGGAGTAGGGAAAAGTGGGAAAATGGAGACAGCTGTACTTGAACAACAGTTAGAAAAAGAGTATGATGGAAATTTTCCTTTTGTTTTATATTCTGTGCTTAGTTGGATAAAACTGCTATTGAATGTGTATGACCAGATTCATGTGTGGATTTGAGTTGGTACAATTGGCAAATGCAGTCAGTCTGTCCAAAGATCGAATCTGTAATACCCAACAGAGCTGGTTGGCATTGTTTGTATGAAATTTTGATTCCTTTGGGGATCAAATAATTATGTTGATTACGTACTATACTATGCTTATGCTACTGACAGCACTTAATACAAAAAGTCTACATAGGTAACTGCTTTTTGGAATTCTCTTACTGCAGGTGGTCATTTTCTACCCCTTTAAATAAACATCCTCCTGAAAGATATCGACAAATCTGAGTGCAGTCTCATTCCTGTTACAGAAAGTAGGTACAGGGTGTATTGTATTAAAAGAGATGTTAAGGAATTTGTACTTTACCTTCTTGTCTGAGGGACACATTACAGAGTCCCTTTGTACAGAGAAGGACATTGTTTACCACTTCTAGATATGAGATAGTAGGTGTCTTACTTTTATAGATAAGAAAATAGAACTGTTAAATCTGATTATAATTTACTGATGGGTAACAAGATGTCCACAGAAAATTATTTTTTAACAAATATTAGAGTACCTACTATGTGGCAGACACTCTTCTATGGACTGACCAAAGGAATGTGAGTACGCCTCTCCCAGTGGTGGGGTGCAGGGGTGTTTATTATTCTTACGAAGAGTAAACAAATCCCCAGCCACTTCCTCTGCCTCACTGGCAGTGATGTGAAGGATTACAGAAGCTGTCCTGGACCACATTTGCAGCTAGTTCTAGAAAACTTACTAGCAGAGCTGTGTTGTCCAAATGGTATCCACTAACCACGGGTGACGACAAATACCTGAAATGTGGCAAGTACATCTAAGGAAATAAATTTCAAATATTATTTCATTTTAATAAATTTAAACATTGATATTTGATTTAGGACTTGAAAACTTAAAAAAATGCTTGGAACAATTTGAGCATGTGAATCTACTTTTTTGGCAGTAAATTTTGTAAAATCAAATACAGATCAAGTATTTCCCATAAAAATACAGTCTATCAGTTGCAATATGCTATAAATATAAAAATTAAAGATTTTTATCTTTAGTAAAAAGATAAAAAGTAAAAAATTCCAATCACCTAATAATTTTATGTTGATGGCATATTGAAATATTTAAATATATTTCCTTAACTAAAGTAAAATATTAAAGTTAACATATTTTTTCTACTTTTGAAATGTGGTTATTAGACTAAAATTACACATGGGGCATGCATTTTACTTCATTTGGACAAGGTGCTCTAAAGTTTAGACTACTACGCGAGAAAAGACAATGAATTAAATCTTTGTGGAGCCATTGCATTTTTAAAAACTTTGCAGCTCAGCCTACACTAAAACAAAGGCAGCTGCTTTTATATTCTTTTCTTGGTGTTTCATGTTCTACAGTGTAACTATAATATGGCTAGGTATAGATTTATTTTTATTTATTCTGCAGAGGATTTGGTGTGCTTCTTGTAATGTGTTTCTGAAATTCTAGAAAATTCTTTTTCATTAGCCCTTTGAGTAATGGTTCTCTGTCTTTTTTATTAGGAAAGCCTATTTGATGTGTTTTGCACCTTTTCCCCCCTCTAGCCTACATGTCTTTTAATTATCTTTCCCACTTTCTATCTCTTCTTCTATGTGCTGAATTATGGATGATTGTCTCAATTTTTTTTAGTTCATTAGTTTTATTTTTGTACTGTAAAACCAACCCCTCCATGATATTTTAATTTTACTGACTGCATTGTTTACTCATGAAATTCCCTTTGATTCTTAAAGCTCTGCCAATTTTTTATGCTGTCTCATATTTGTCTTAGGTTTTTATTTCTTCTTTATCTCTTTAATCATTTTAAACTTAGCACTTTCAAAGCTTCTTTCATATTGGCTTACTGTTTTTAATTTTTCAGCTGCACTTTCTTCTATCTACTTGTGCTTCCTAATGGTTTGTAATTGTACTTCATCTCCTCATCTATTTATAACATTTGGTTATGAACCCAGATTTAGTGATGATCATTTTCCATGGAAATGTAGCCAGAAATCTTGACTGTAGAAACATCCTTACAGTATGGTTTTGTTCTCGTCTCTGATACAATCTGGATCAGTCTTTAATGTGAATTCCTTGGCTCAGAATGTACATATCCTTTAAGTGCATGAATTCAGATTCCACTCCTACAAATGGCATTTGTGTAAATTCAGACTCTTTCTGTAAACATGGTCCTGAATGGATGGAAGTCTTCCACATCACATCTTTCAGCGTCCAGTGGGGTTCTCCTAGTGTATGTTTTACAGATAGACCAAGTCTCTGTGACTCTTAAGTTTATGCAAGCAGCTCAGCTCTGAGTCCGTATGGCCAAGACTCTCCTCTTTGCAGTCGTTAGATACTAGCCCATTCCCTGAATTTTAAGGCACATTTTAGTTTCCACAGTACTGGGAGGTGTTTTAGTTTCAATTCATACTCACTGTTGTGACTTTCAGCTCCTTGGGTCTCTAGAACCTGGAGATTTTCCTTTCTTGGTGCCAAACTTGGTTATGTTTTCAAAATTTTAAGTTGTTATATTTTATTCAACTTTCTCCATTTGTTTGAAGTGATGGCATATATCACTATATACATAATCTTAATACTGCATTCCAGAAGTATCTTGGTTGATGACATTTATTGTATTTTTAGTAGTCACAATGAAGTCTTCCATGAGTTCCTTATGAGTTAATCAGAAAAATTAAACAAATAGACATAATTTATTCTATTACAATTATGCAAATATTATTTACTTTAGAGTCATCTAGTGAGCTAATATAGCATTTATTTCTTTTTGGATTTATGTCATTGCCCCTCTGTCATCAAAGATAATTATTCTATCATCAAAGTGAAATATAGACAGGTACAGTTACAGGTCCAAGTCTTGGTTCATGAGATTTTGTTGAGAGAGAATTCTTCATGGGTTTCTCATGGTTCTACATATCTTAGGAAGAGAGGTACCACTTGCCCAATACTGGATTATTTTTTCCAGAATGGATAGTGACCAGCCTAGGAAGATAGTTGCTTGGAGCAAATGCAAGCATGCCTACTGCCCATTATACGAGATCAGTGATTCCTAAGCTCAGAGTTCCTCTCTGATAATGCAACACACTCCTTGTGCCAGCATCCGTCTGGGCCCATTGATGTCACCCTCGTGGGAGCTGGGAGCAAAAGGGTTTGACACAAATACGCTGATGCTCATGCTGCTTGTTTTGTTATGGGTAATAGAGTCCTTTATCTCTGAACAAGGAGTCTCATGTTTTCTGTCAACATTCATGAACCTGTGATAGGCTAATGTGTTAGTCTGTAAGTAGAGTACAGTCTCAGATTATTCACAGTTCTTCACAGAGGTTACC
This sequence comes from Artibeus jamaicensis, assembly GCF_021234435.1. Lineage (NCBI taxonomy): Eukaryota > Metazoa > Chordata > Mammalia > Chiroptera > Phyllostomidae > Artibeus > Artibeus jamaicensis. Next base: position 11,493,054 of record NW_026522056.1, on the reverse strand, counting down.
CAGTAGTTGTTCTAGGAGACTTCTGGAAAAAAAAAATTTTTGTAAAAGATCAGTTTTTGGCACAACATCTCACTTTTATCTGCCTACACTCCATTATAAGCCTAGATATGAGGTTGGGAGCAGTGATAGCTACTTTGAGATCATTAGGTAAAAATGAATTCTGACCTTATTTGACAAATGTCAGCAATTTAGTGTGTGACTACTTCTTGGTAATGTTAAAAACAAATAACCCAAAACAAAGCCCAAACCAACAAAAATCAAAAATCACATTGTTTAAGCTATGGTTAGCTAGAGCTAACATTTCTTCGACTAAAGCCTTCTATACAATTGCTATTGATCATTTTCCCAAGAAAATGTTTAGTCTGTATAAATATTGTGCTAGGCACTAAAAAGGATACGGAGTGTTTGTTATCATCCTGCCCTTGAGGAAGATACAGCTTTTTTGAGAAAATGGTGTGTGGCAAAATAAGGCAGTGCTGTAAATTTCTAAGAGTGGAAGAAGTAATAAAAGTTGTGGGAAGGAGGGAAAGGGGCCTGGCTGAACTTCACATTTCTGGAGAGCTGCCAAAACTACGCAGTGTGGGGAAGCCATTTCCTCTACAATCAGATATTTTGAACTGCAGTTTAATAGCAGAACTATTTTTATTAATGAAATTCTACAAAGACTTTCAATCTATAAAACAGGAAAAAGCATGGGTTCATTGAAGCATAAATCCAGAGACAGATCACTGAACAATTCTCCCCAGCCCGTCTCCACACCCCTCCAAAGTCCACAATGCACCTCTCTGAAACCCTCAACGTCACAGCATACCGTTTGACAATTATTGGGCACGCTGATTGCCAGGAATTACAGAGCTAAAGGACATGCACGCTGTCACGATCAAGCATATCTGTTTGAGCTTCAGTCCGGCAGCTGTGCCGGCCTCATTATCACAGGGCAGAGCCCAGCCAAGCCTCCCATTCCTGGTTAACTTGTCTGACTGCTTAGCCAGACAGCAGTCCAAGCAGAACTAGCCTCCTCACCAGGTAGGGGGAGTGAAGGGAGGTCAGATGTGAATGGATCCGTTTAAAATCCATCATCATTAACTGGAAAAACAGCTCCCAGCTCATTCCTCACTGACTGTGGGTTCTTGAGTGTGTCTCCATTTAGTCAGGGAGGCGAGCTCTTACTTAGAAATCAGCATTTTGACCATCATGAAAGGAAAAAATGCTTTTTAGATTAGCTTTTCCTCCACTGTACCCAGAGGGGGAGGCTGTTGTGGTCATTAGCTTTTTCTGCCTTAAATCTGCTTGGTCTGACCAGGCCATTTGATTTCAGGTTTATCCTAAAGCCACAGAAATTGAGTTGCTGGGTATTTACTTGGGATTAATGACCAGTTAGGAGAAGCTGTGCTTTGTACCATTAACCCGGGCTGGGTGCTAATTCCTGGAACATGCCCTGAAAGCAAGGGTCATTATTGCTATTTGGAACTGTGAATGCTGCCTTGGAGACTGCCGGCTTTATTTAAAGATGAAGCCATTTTGATTGGTTGACATGGCATATTTCTGGAGAATTAATGCCCTATGTATAAGCCAATTGGATTGCCTGGAAACATCTCCCCTTCTTGTGCAGTTCAGCTGATAATCCATTACTAGACATGGGACACCGGACTGGACACTATAGTAGGTTCTATTTTTGGCACCTAAAATCAATGCTGGACTCTGACAGCCTGGCCTGCTGCCTTATTATCCACCCCTCCCCTCTCCTCCCCCCACCCAGTGCTGAGCACAGCTTCCCTTTGTGGGAAATTAAAACGAGTCAGGGAGTGTGATAAATGCTTTCAGTCATATCTGCTGTCATTTGAATAATACTAGGTGTCAGGAAGAAATACATCCTTAACCGGTTTTAACCAACCAGGCTCTTTTGATACTCTCTCCTCAGTGCTGTAAGAAGAAGCAACTTGGAAAATACAAAGCTCTCCTTCCCCAAGTCCTGTTTATATATCAGTCTGGGTTGGAGTGTTTCTGGAAAGATTCTTTTTTAATTTATCTAGCAAAAGCCAGGAAGTTCATATCGGGTTGGGGAGGGGCATCTCCTCAGCTTACCAGAAGAGAAAGGGGCTTTATTTTGTCAGAATCTTGTAACCTTTTGGAATACCGCATCACATTTTCTGACAAATCTCCATCGGTATGTGTTTCAATTGGCCTCAGTGAATATGCCTGCCTACTCACGCTTCAGTGTTTCTACGGATAAAACGAAAAAACAAATGAAGGTATGTTTAAAAAGCATAATTGGATGAAGGCGCAGTATATGAAGTCCGTCTGGAAAAGTCCGAGCCATTGTTAACATAACAAGAATGGTTTGCATGACGTTGATGTAATCAGACAGCCAAGGAGAGTGGACTGGAATGTGTATGCACAAAACAAGGAGAACTTCACTGTACTAGTACATGGGGGCAGTATATGCCATTGAGTGAGTGTGTGTACTGGGAGCACTGCATTCAAAATTACTGAGCAAGTAAAGCAACAACTCTGCATCAAATTTTGTCTTAAACTTGAACATTCCTCCATGGAAATTATTTGGATAATTCAGAAATTTGTAGCTATGGGCAACAAGTGATTGGCAGCTTTATCACAACAACACACATGTTCACACATCATGTGTCATGCAGAGTTTTTTGAAAAACATTAAATCACCAGGTGACTCAGCCCCCTTACAGCCCAGAGGTGGCACCCTGTGACTTCTGGCTTTTCCCCAAATTAAAATCACCTTTGAAAGGGAACAGATTTCAGACTGTCGATGAGATTCAGGAAAGTACAACAGGACAGCTGATGGTGATTGGGAGAACTCTGTGAGGTCCCAAGGTGCCTGCTTTGAAGGGGACTGAGGCATCGTTGTCCTATGTGCAATGTTTCTTGTCTTGTATCTTATTCAGTAATGCCTCCATGTTTCATATTACATGGCTGGATGCCTCTGGACAGACCTTGTGTGAGGCATGAGTCCTGGTGCTCCATCAAAGTCGCACCAGACTGTGACGACCTTTATGGCTTCTTGTGTGGCTAGAGCCAGCCATAGGCAGCATTGAGGCTGATAGGAAAAATACAGTGGAGAAGAAAAATGAATGAAGTAAGAGAGAGGCCATTTATATATCCTTGTAGGAGCAGGGAAATAAGATCTTGTGCAAATGTGGAGGGGTCGGCTCTGGGTAGAAGCATGAGCACATGATTCATAGTAACAGGAGGGAAGTCAAACTATGCATGTGCCAATTCTCCTAGGCTACTTTGGTCAAAGATTGCTCAAAGATTGTTTATTTTGAGTAATATATGTACATAGTGCTCAAAATTTTGAGTAATTATATGTATGGTTTTTCCTGTGAGGTTTGTACATTACAAATACATGTCCATGTCTATAAAATATAATGCAAAACTGTTCATTTGGAGGTATATATTATATACATATATGCATATATATACATATACACATGTGGTGATATTCTGTACAAGGCGAAAAACAATAACAAACAAATGAATCTTCATTTAGTAAGATTTTCTAACCCTTCACCAATAAAAAGCCACTTAAAAAATTCCAACCTTTCAAAGGCATATTGTTAAAGCTCAATTAGTTCTTTTTGTCCTGTACCTCCCTGTATTAAATTAAAATCAAAGAGCAGTTAAATATATTTAGGACACTTTATTTAAAGTGTTTTCCAATCAGGAAACAATGACTTTTTTTTAAAGAGTGAATCTTGAAGTGAGTCAGCTGCTGTTTCTTTCTCCCATGATTGAAGCGAGAGAGAATTGTATAGAAAGTGTTCAGGGTAGTCTTTAGTCCAGACAAAGCTGCTATGATTAGGAGAATGAATTGCAAATGAGGAAGACAATAGGGGAGAAGGTTCTTTTATGGAGGGACAGAGAATGGGTATTGCAGAAAAGACTCTTAATAATTTCAGCCCATGCTCAGAGAGCACTTGCGGATGTGAGTAATTTAGCAGCCATTAGAGACAAGGAAGCCTTTGGGGAAGTGAGTCTGTGAACACCAAATTGTACAGTGTGGGTACGACATCTGTGCCCTCCCAGAGTGGCTCTTGCTGATAATGGGTAGAAAGCAACAAATGTAACACCAGTTTATTAAGCACTTTCAATTAAGAAAAGTACAAACATGAAACAATTTTATTTTTCAATGATTGTCCCCTACCATTCTATGCCAAGTTTTCCACCCCCCAACACTAGCCCCAGGGAAACAGATGTCTTATTCACTTTGGTCTGAGTCCATAATTTCCCCAATACTTTTATTTATTAAAAAGATGACTCATTTTAAAGTGTTCTCTCATATCTCACTCAAAATTTTCCTTGCTATCATTGCATACCAGGCTTGTAACCAGGGAGAGAAGAAATTGTGTGTGTGGGGGGCAAACATTGCAGAGCTATACCAAGCCAGCTGCTTGTGGATGGTTCAATATATGACACAACCAATGGATCCCATGGCCACGGGCACACCCCTGCACCCCCTTCATAGGAAAATGTGTCCTTTAGTTCAATGCTGCATCATGTGCAACTCTATGACTATGAGTCAGGTACTCCATTGGCCCTGAATGGCGGTGCCGGCTGAAACTGTCATCAGGAAAGGCAAACCCTTATCGGAAGAAGTATGTTTTAGTGAGAACATACCCTGGACTCACAGTTAAGGAGGCCTCTTGTAGCCAATTTGCCATGGTGTGGCTAATTTGTCTCCTCAAGGAATCCCAGCTTTAGTGTCCATTGCTTTCAGGTTGGACATTTGGAGGTGACAGTGACTTGGTCAACAGTGGGAGTGTCTGCTGTTGGTCCCATGCATAACTCTATCCCTGCCACTTGGTTCACGTGTCTGTGGTTTTCTTATTTTTTGGCACGTGGGATGGCAGCTGACATGGGCTGGCTAGTATCAACTGACTGATTCAGTTTATCTAATTGGTAATTTACCATCTCTTCCGTGGTGCATGCTTTCTGATGGGTGTTAAAGGGTAATGCAAATATTATTACAGTTTAAACTTATGCCTATATTCCATCTACATGCTTCTATGCTGGAGCTCCTTGTCTTGTCTCACTACTCTTTTTTTTTTAATCCTCACCTGAAGATACGTTTATTGGTTTTAGAGGAAGAGGCAGGGTTGGAGAGAGGAGAGAGAGAGAGAGAGAGAGAGAGAGAGAGAGAGAGAGAGAGAGAGAGAAGAGAGAGAGAGAGAGATTGGTTGCCTACTGTATGTGCTCCAACAAAAGATTGAACCTGCAGTCTAGATATGCGCCCTGACCAGGGATTGAACCTGCAGTCTTTTGGTGTACATGATGATGCTCCAACCAACTGAGCCACCCTGCCAGGGCTTGTCTCACTATTCCTTTACTTCTAGGCCCTGATCAACATCTAAGACATTTGCCTTTGCTTGTGAGTTCGCATATACATTGACCTCTGTCCTGATTTTTTTTTTTGCATGTGAGGTAGATGACCAATGCACTGGCCAAACTCTCCACTGGGAGAATATTTTCTCTTCTCTGTCTTTCAGGGCTGCCCTCTAGTGAAACTGTAATGCAGCTCTCATCCACCTCGTCCGTTGTTGACCTTCACCTTCCTGCTAAGCTTACCCAGTATAAACTAGTGTTGGGATTTTTCGTCCGTCTTCAGTTCATCTTACAGGACTTCCCACCTGGCATCATGTGAGCTGAGAGAGATGTGGTGGGGTAACTGTGAGGGGTGACAAGCTAACCTATAGCTTGTCTGTGCTTTCTGTTCTTTCTAGTGCTCAGTTTCCTTGGCCTGTGGGCCAGCTTGACTTTGTTACTTAGTGTGTCAGAGGCCCACTGATGGGCAGTGTTGGGTGTTCATCTCACTTGGTGTTTCATGGCTAAGTAGTCCATCTCTACCAGCGCCCCGGAGCATGCCAAGAGGTGTTTTTCCAAAAGGCATGTTATCGTCCACCCTACGTACTTACTGTCTGACGTTAGAAAAGTCACTTATCCTTCGAGGGCTGTTTTCCTCATTGTCGAAATGGGTGAATCCCATTTTTCTGTATATATCATAAAAGACTGTTCTGAAGATTCTGTTGAGTTGTACATATGCAGGCACATTGTGAAATAACAATGTTTCCCAAAGGTAAAGTGGTATTCTTGTGCAAGCAGGTGACTCCCAAAGTCACTTTTGAGGGTGTTGGTTCTGATGGCAAAAGTTGACTGAAAAATTAGTCTTCTCATCTGCCCTTTCCACCTACTCATCCATCTGTCCATCCATCTATTGATCTGTCTATTGGTTCATCCATTTATTCACTCATTTTTTCATTGATAACCAAGGAACTCTCATGTGCTGAGTGCTGGAGATAGAAAGATAAATAAAACATACCTCCTTTCCTCAAAGAACTGACAATCCAGTTAGAGGAATGCATATAAACAAACAAACAAACAAACAAAACACAGTGGGGCAGAGGTTTTGACGGGCGTAAGTCATGCGGTATTGGGAGCACACAGGGAATCTGACTCCTGCAGGAGTCAGATGAAGCGAAGGTCCTACCACATGTGAAGGCTGGGAGAGTAAACACGGTTTGAATGAGACTGGCCATCTTCTGAGAATCATCGCACGAGGAAAATTACCTCCTGGTTCGCGATCTCAGATTCTGCCAATTTTCCTGCCAGGCAACATCTGCTGTAGCACCTGTAAGCCTTGAGCTAATGATTATTAATGACACGCTCTCTCTGCATTCTGGTCGATTTGCAGGGGAAACAACAGCAGCAGCCTCTCCACATACTTTGTGCCTGGGCCACTAGGAAGGGACCCATGTGTCTTACCCTGGTGCTGCTGGGGATCAGCCTATTGATTTCAGATCATTCCTGCCTGAAGCAAGCAGGGCCTGAGCTTTTCTTTGCATGTGACTTCTCTTCCTTGAATATTTGTTTGGTATCTTTGGATTTTAAGCTCTTTAGCAAAGGGGCTTGTTTTTCCTGTTTATGATTGTTATCTTCATCTTATCCATTAAGAACAACACTGGCAATAACAAAACCAATTCCCATGTGTACTCACTATCCAAAATATTTGGGTATGAACAGTGGGCATGAGGCAGATGTTATTGATTCACTGACCAGAACAGTTTATACATTAGCCTCTCTTGTGTGAGAAATCAGCACTCACCTAACACTGACATACAGAGAGTTAAATGGTGTCTACACACACACATACACACACATATATGAATAGGGATATGTGTGTATATATATGTGTGTGTTTACATATATGTATATATGTATAGGGATGAAAGGTACTTTTTCTAGAGTCAGGTAGAACTGGACTTAGATGCCAAATTTAATATTTTCCAGCTGCATGAACTTGCACGAGTTGTTTATTTCTGCAAGCCTTAGTTTCCTTCTGTAATCCTTCTTCCACAGGATATTTAGGAGGATTAAATGAGATTATGCACATAGAAAACACTTAATCAGGGTGCAGGCAATGGTAGGAGCAAGGTAAATGAAAATACTTCAACTACTGTTGTTTTTGCTATTGTCCTGATCCCCCACCAGCTGTTCTCTTCCTTTGGGGTTATGACTACTTTTAAATGGAAGATTACAAAAGACAGAAAAGGGGTTGCTGGGGAAATTATACCCTTGGCACTATTTTCATTATGGGAGAAGGTTAAACTCTTCTTCTCTAGGACAAACACTGTGACCCATTTATAGGTTTGAAGTGTACTGAATAAATACTCTGGGACCATTTGTATATATGTTGTTTTCACCCTTTTGAATAGTGTTTTGTTCCTTTGTCAGCACTAATTCTTGAATGAAGCATAAACCCTTCCATCTCTTGCTGAGTACTATTACTCACCTTTACCTGGCCATTAAGTAGATTACTCAGCCCAACTTGAGTGTCATATGGTCCTTCCTCCCCTGGTGACAAAAGACAATTCTTAAAGTCAGTATGGAGATGTATTCATGAGAAGAAGATGCTGAACTCTTGGTGTGTGAAGACACTAGACTGTGCTCTAACTGGGGAACATTCCTTTCTTCCTTCTTAAAAAGCAGTTCTTATACATAATTGGGCCTGACTTTTGAATTTTGAATATACAGGATGGTTAACATACACTATTTTATTTCCTTTCTTAAGACAGACTTTATTTTAGGTAGTGCCATCATTTTCTTTCTATTGTGTATCTCTTTTTCCTCTATTCACATTGCTTTTATTATTATCACTCAACAAAAATGTCAATAGCAGTTACATAGTAATAGTACCTTACAGTTAAGTTTTGCTTGCACTCTTCCAGCACCTAGTCTAAATGCTTGGTGGAGCCTAATAGTATCATGGCATCTGCATTTTACAGAAGGAAAATGGAAGCTTCAAGGGGTCGAGAATCCCTAAATCACATGACTAGGCAGTAGTAGAGGCACATGTCTCACCGGGCAGCCCAGCTCTGGAGTCCCTAGTCTTTGTCACAGGGCACTGTTGTTTTTCATCCTAGTGTTTTATAGTTAATAAAGAAGTTTCATACATATGACTTCATTTAATCCTCATAGCCAGCTTGTGATACTGGTATTAATATTTTTCCATTTTATAGGCGAGGAAACAAGGTTTTAGAAAATTTTGCAGTGGACCTAAAATTTCACATCTAGTAAGTAGCCACCCACCTGGAACTTGGAACTAAGGTTTCTAACCAGAGACTAGGCTGTGTTCTAATTCTAAGTGTTTCTGGAGCCCTTCTGAGTAACTGCAAATAGTCTTTCCATGTAGCACATTTATGTGGTTTGGCAGAAGATGTCTAACAGGGAATTAATATAGCAACTGCTCATTTAAGGAGCATTTGAATCTTGGGCCCATTTGCTTTCTTATTGTAGTTTTGCCCTAGTGAAAAAGAAGGCAGCACGCAGGCATTGAAAATGCTTCCTGACAACTCTGTTCTCCAAGGCCTGGGTTTTCTTTTCTTTCTTTTCTGTTTTTCCCTTTGCAGAGGAAGAACAGCTAATTGAAATTCTTGCTCTAGTCTTATGAACTATGAGTCAGAAGAAAGGAAGCACTTAATCACTTAAGGCAATGATTGTCTTTTCAAAGCAAGCAGAAGGGAATAGGATGGAGGTGGGGGCACAGACAAGAGAAGCAATGGCAAGAGATCTTATTGGAAACTCTTTGAAAACATCACTCCTTGATCTTTGCAGTGTTTTTGGAACCCCCCTGTGTAGTTCAATATGTTCCTTTCCCATACCCTAGCCGATAAACAGGAAGCCAGCTGACTATCATGTTGCATCAGCTTCAGTGTCAGAAGACACAGCCATGGGAGACTGTGTTGATTAGTGAGGGCCAGGTCTTTCATCTGGGACGATGGACACAGTGACCTGCCTGGGGTACCTAGGTTCCCTTAATGCTGTTTAAGAGGCCAGGTTACTCTCCACCTATTCTTGTCCTTTGTAGTAAGGCTCCAAAGTCATAATTTATGACAAAACTTGCATGTACACATAAATTACTCTAGAAGAACCTTTAAAATTTCCCATGAAGAATACAGTCATGCTGCACAGCTAGTTTTTCCCTTCAGTGCTGAAAGAAGTTTCTGTTTTGTTGGCTATTCTACCAGGTGAAATACCTGGCTTGTGTTTAGAACCATGTGGTCTAAACCTGCTTATTTTTTAAAAAATATTATTTGTATATGACCTTGCATATTTGAATTTGTGAAAGTTGAATGTCATTGTATTATATCTATGCCATATGGCACCTGTGTGTGTGCCATATGCTGAAGATAACGGATACTAGTTTCTTGAGTTGGTCTCTGATGAAGGCTCTGGGTGCTACCAAGGACATCACGCAGTGGGGAGGGATTTGAACCTAGGAACCTTTCACAACTTCAACAGCTCTTATGTTAGAATCCTCTGAACATCTTTTTTTGTGTGTATATTAGGTAAAGAATATGCCATTTTCTATCATTAACAGTTGAGTCATGTTACTCTGCCTAGTAACAGTTCTCTCAAAGTTGTTTGTTCTTTGTCCGTTGTGAGAGAACGATATTTCTCTCTTTTTTGGTGTTTGTGTATGAGATGGTATTTATTGATATCTATATATGCAAAGTTTTAAAATACATGGTAAATATTAAAGCAAACAAGTCATTGCATTTTTAGAGAAAATATCTGAAAGGAAAAAAAGACCCAACTAACTGTATTAGGCAATATTAAATTAATTTTATAAACACAAAGGGGAAGACAAATAAATAGGGAGGAAGAAATTTAATTAATCTTTATGGTTGTGAGTGCTTACTGGTAAGTAAAGATTGTGATTCTCTTGAACGATGTGTGGGGATTCGATCAAGGACTTGAGTTAATAAGTCTGACAAGGACATACCACTTTGTAACATATGGCATGGACAATGGATAACAAACATAGGGCACTGCCCATTCCATGCTTTTCTGTCGCCTCCAGAATTTGGAGAGCCAAGCTGTTTCTAGCATATGTGAAAGCAACACACTCCTTAGGAAACTTTTGTTTTCAAAGGTGGTCTGCTTTTTTTTTAGGTGATATGTTTGTAAAGCCACATGTTTTGCTGGCATGTTACTCATCCAGGTCATCAGGTTTTGTATTATATTATCTCTCAGATACTACTAAATTACTTTTCAATAGTGATTGGAGTATCCTGCCAGCTCATCAGTGGGATGGACCAGTCCACCAGAATATGCTCTACTCTTCCAGATTCAGTGAGATTCAAGGAAATGGGCTTGGTCCATTCTTTCTAGAGATTTAGCAAATTTCCTAGTGATTCAGACAATCTTAAAAAAAAGTATCTTGAAGAACTTTTAGACAAATTTCTTCATTTTATATGTATATAAAATAGTCAGGAAAAGCACTTGCCTATGACCTCATAGAAAATTTGTTAAAGTCTGGCTTCCAGGCTCTGCTTAGCTAGTAATTCAATAGAAAAATAAAATGAAAAAAAAATTGGCAGCAATTTTCTGAAATTTTTGACTGAACATATTGGTCTGGTTAATTATGAACTTGCCACGTTTCCACCTTACCTATAGCTATAAAGGAAACCTACTGGCATTTACCTTAGAAATGTGAGCTGTCTTTGAGTAAAATAGCATTAATGTTTATTCTTTTTTATTAAAACAACAAGAACATAATTGCCAAGGGCCAGAGAGGTCAGCTCTAGTGCAGCTACCAAAAGGGAAGAGATTATTTTATTCTAACTCAAATTCTTTCCATGTTAGTTAGTGGACATGAATAGCTACTAAATCATCTTCTGGAAAGGTTTTGAATTCTAAGAAAACATGGGAAGCTGTGGAACTTTAAAATACATCCACAAATTTTTTGACATTTTTCCCTTCAAGATGGGAAGCCTAATTATACTACCTAATTGGGCTGAAATGAGTGACTATTTTCTAATAAATAAAAGAAAGCAGAAATAGTGATGTGTGACTTTGGAGACTGGATTAGAAAAAGCACTGCATCTTTCTCCTGGATCCCTCTCTTGTATTGTTCAGTCTGGGTGAAGTTAGCTCCTATACAGTGTGGAAACACTGGTGTCCACTCATGGACAAAACCATGCAGGGAGAAACTGAAGTCCCCTGCTGATGGCCAGCAAGAAATGAAGGCATCTGGCCAATGGCCATAGTAAGTCTGCCATCTTGGAAAAGGATCCTTCAGCCACAGTCAAGCCATCAGGTGACAGTAGACTATACTGATATTCAACCACCTGAGATACCTTGTGCCAGAACCTCCCAGCTAAGTCCAAGATAGTCAAGTTGTCTGGTTTTCCAGAACTTTTTTGGTTTAAGCACCAAAAGTCCCATGTCCCAGGAATACCCTGAGTCCCGGGCAAACCGGAATGGTTTGTCATTCTTATCTTTCTTGAATTCCAGATCCATAGAAACTATGAAATAATGACTTATTTTTATCCTCAAAATGTTGGGTTAATTGGTTACTCAGCAACTGATTCTTATATTGGAGCCATTGTTTATTAGTGGTTGTGGCAGGAGCATCAAAATGCAGACCCCAAGGTTTGTCTCAGACATTCACCAATCTTGAATTTATTCTGACTCTAGTCTTCACAATTTAACAATTTTACCCACTTTCTTATCCCATAATGACCATTTGAATGAACTTCCTTTTTCCCCTCTAAATTTTATGGTTGTTTAGACATCGGTGTTAATGCATCATACTTCTAAATATACTCAACATGTTGAATTTAGACTACCTGCCTTAGGATCATCTGGGGAATTTGTTTAAAATTGAATATTCTTAGCTCCATTTCAGACCCACTGAATCTGAATTTGTGGGAGCTGAGATCAGAACTGTGTATGCTTGTTAGACCTTGCAAATAGTTCTTAGACACTGATTCAAGAGAAGGGATTAGGCAAAGATGCTGCTATTAACCACCAACTTTCAAGCTGATAGAAACAATACTTTGAGTCTAATGTGTTATGAAAGTGCTGTTATTGATAGCAAAATTACAATTACCCTTGGCTTCAATCTTAATTTCACTGGGGGAAAGAGAGGAATGTGTGCTGCCAGAGCAGATGGATGAGTTCAATGATCGCTTTCAGAAGATGGGTAATAGGTCAGCAAACATGCTGTGGACTCATTTTGGGAAATGCCTGGTGTTGTCTGGTGATGAGAACAGAGGAAAACAATCCAGGGTCCGCTGGCTGAGAGGCCTCGGTGCATCTTTTTCCTATCTCGTGAAGTCACACAAAAAGACATCAGAAGGCCCCACTAATCTGCTACAGATCCAAGCAATTATCACTGGAGTCAGGCTGCTTTTGAAGGAAGATGAGCGAAAGAAAGACAAATTGAGGAGGCTCAGAAGAGCCGAAATGAGAAGCGATTGCAGCTCCAGAATAATGACAAATTTGAATAATAAACACGCCCTCTTCCTAGTGTACACATCTCTGCTAATGAAACACTCTACAGAATGTACAAATAACATGTCCATCATGAAAGGGAAGATTAAACCAAAGCGAAATAATTAGAGAAAGCAACTTCCCAGGAAGGATGTAATACAGCTGAAGCAACAGATGGAAGCTAATAGAAGAAAAGGGAGGTTGTGAGATGCTTCACGTGCTGATATAAACAGAGAACAGCAGGTCAAGGTGGTAGAACAGAGCAGCAAGAAAATGAATATCGAATAGCATATTTCTCTTTCTTTTTGAGGCACGCATTTAGTTAGCATAGATTTGATTAGCGTCAGTGTAGTTGAGTTTAATTCAACTCTGTTCAACATTATCAATGCTGATACACTCCACTGAGGCACTAAGATTATCCAGGAATGAGTATGAGAAGGTTCATATCCCCAAGGAGCTTACCACCTACAGGGCAGCAGTGGGGATGAGTGAACAGACAGATGAACAGCTACTGTGATCATTACAAGGGTCTCAGCTAGAAGATATACTGCATATCCTCCTTTGTATCCTGAGGGTATTTCCTGTGTCCTCCTGGGTATATGACAGATAAGACAATGTGTGGGACTATACAATTCATCCACAAAATTCAGACAATTGTATTGTTGTTATCTCAGATTTTCTAAGTGCTGCCTTTTATTTCTCTGGAGAGAATATATCACAGGAGTTTACTAGTGAAAGCCATCTAGAGAAAATATTTCTTTCTGGTACCTGTTATTCAAATTTTAGCAGATACTTATAAGTATTTGGATTTCTTTAATCCTCACAATAGTTACATGTAGTAGCTATTATTATCCACATTTTTGAGATGATAAAAAGAGGTGAGATAATTTAAACTAAGTATGTTGCCCAAGGTCACCCAGCCAGTAAGGTGTAAAGTTGTCATTGTAAACCAGGTTTTCCTAATGTGATTAACATGTTCTCAAAATCCTTTATGTTGACTCTTAGGATAGCAGGGGAGGAAAATGCAGTAAGTGCTAAGTAAATGTACAAATAAACTATAGGCATCCAAACGAAGGAGCATTTGTTTCTGACATGGGGTTAGATAATCCAAAGGAATAGTGGCAACTGAATTGGATCTGAAAGATGAGAAGGATTTCAATAAAGACTTGAGAATTGAGGGAGCAGCAGGAGCCAAAACATCAAGACACACAGTTCAGGGTGCACTTTGAAGTTGATTAGGACTTCAGACAGCCAGGATTATGCAGAGAGGCATGACTAGAATGATCATTTGCAACTAGATATTTAAAAATCCATAAAAATGTGAGGTTTCATTCGGGAGGCAATGAGGAAGCCATACATTTTTTTTAGGAGGTAAATGAGCTAAGTTGATTTATATGTTTGGCTGATACAGGATGGGAATGTGGTGCACAGAGAGGCAAATGTTTAGAATTTGCGAGGCTAATTGGGAAGCTATTGAATTAGTCTAGGCTGAAACAAAAACAAACAAACAAAATACAGTGAAGACCATAAGTGTTGCAGAGAATAGAATTATCGGGATCTGTTGAGTACCTATATGCAGAAAATGAGGAAGGAAAAGATGATGATGATAACTCCAAAATTTGCAGATGTGATTAGGATATAATGGCATTATCAACAAAGCCAGAGAAACTCAGCAGAGAAGCCTGTAATGAACACCTGAGGTTTACTAAAACAGAATTTTAGAAGCACATGAAAAACTTGGCCTGGAGCTCACGGGAAAGACTAAGGCTTGTGATGTGGGTGGGAGTATTTAAGGTTATTGGGTGATTTGGAAGATCATCTTCATTTCATCCATAGGAAACTGGAGGACAAAATGGGAACATTCACTTTCCCATGATTATATTTCATCTAAGTTAAAACGATTAATTTCCACCAACATTTAATTAGGAAAGGACTTAGTGTGAGACCATACAAACCTTCAGTCCAAGGAGGAGAAAATCAATAATTCAAATTTTGTAAGTATTCCGTAACTTCCTATAGATGTTTCATGAAATAGAGACTGTTAACTCCCAAGGTGTTCTAACAAAAATGTGACATCAAACAGAATGGGAATGTGAGAGTCCCATGGTGGCTCTAATTTTAGTCAGCACCAAGCAGAAACAGCATGTATGACAATTGAACAATATGTCTTTTTTCTCTGATATTAAAAGGAGATTTTTGCAGCTCTCATTTTGAAAATCAATTATGTTTTATGTCACATTGTATGGCATATTATTACATTATTTTAGAAACACTGGGAATAATGTATTAGCTAGTATGCTATAATGCTATGAATATAATTATTATAATTATTTAAAATCTTCTTCCATAGAGTTTAAATTGACATATGTTATTTTATAGTGAAATCAATAGCTTTTACAAAGTGTTGCAGTATGCCTTCAGATTTTAGTTTCTGAAGTTTAGGAACACGTATCTATGATTTCTGTGCCTTGACCATTCATTTGCCACAGGAAATTTTAGGGATTAGGAAAGAAGTCGAGAGGTAGAGATATTCATGCATGACCCAGTATTTGTGCAAGCTCCGGTAGGAAAGTGGGATTGGCTGTGAGTAGAGTGGTGAGCTAGGGCAGGGGAGCTCTGTTTGTATCCACTGACTTTAGGAAAGATCGTACCTGCCATAGAAAGAACACTATGGAAAGAGGAAGCCAAGATACTTACTTAGAAACAATATAGGGGGTGATGGATGGGGTTTCATAAATAAGCACATACGACTTCAACCAGCAGGGAAAGGAGTTTTAAAAATGTTTTTATCCAGTTACTACTATGTATAGTTTGCTATATTTTGTATATCACTGCATTTTCATAATTTTGGAATGTAATTGTCATTACTTTAGCACTGGAGCTTACTTTCTTAAAGCTTACAAAATTTACTTCCTCAAAGCTGTATATCTAGAAAGTTGCAAAGCTATGACTTAATTTCTAGGCTATAATTGTAAAGTCCACAAACTTTCTGCTCTGTAATACTGACTCCTTTACCTGCTTGCATGCTTGGGACACAAGACTGAAAGAAATTGATCAGGAAAGATCATATCATGGACGACTTGGCCAAGAAGGGCCTATGACAAGAGCCAAGATGGCTTTTCCAATATTTGCAGATAGGGTCCCTCCCAGTCTGCAAAGGCCATAACAATAATGCTCAAAAGTGCACCAAACAAGGTTGCCCAGGGCAGGCATGGACTCATCTGGACACCACATGCAGACTGAAGTCTGGGCATGGGTTTGGGGAGGGAGAGAAAGTTCTTTCATTTCTGAAGGGTTGGAAACACAAATATACCTGAGATAAGACAGACCGTGGGCAGACCAATTCTGAATGCTCTTCATTCAGTTTTTAAATTATGAATTATATTTTATGAAATTCGTAACGGAAAACATTTCCCTTGTTTGTAAATCCACCCATTTCTGCTACTTTCGGGGGTACAATGCTGTTTTCTTTCTTAGCCAGGTTTCTAAGCAAAATTATACAATGAGATGTACAAGCAATTTGTGGATTTGTCAAAAGTTAAAGAAATAGTCTTGCCAAGCCTCATTCAGTATAACCGGACATTACAAACACACAACTTCACTGTCCTCCTGCTAGGGGCTGGCATGGTGATGGCAGCTTATGGTGATGGGCTTCTTAGTCCAGGGAGATTATTGACTCAGGGAAACAGGAAAGAACTGGAGAAAGCCCTACCTGTGGCTCCTTCCCTCTGTAGCCACTGCCTTATATATTTATTCATCTATTGGCTCAACAAATATTTATGGAGCATAATCTATGTCCTAGAAACTATTATAGATACCAGGAAAACATCAATGAACAATTGGGAAAATGTCCTTGTGTCCATGGCCATCTTTGTGGCTGGGTGGGCAGGGGATAGACAGCAAACAGACGTAAGAAGATGTGATGAATTTTAGTTAGAATAAAAACTTTGAAGAGAAATAAAGAAGGGTAAAGATGGAGTCAGAGGACAACTGGCTGGAAGTGGCTGAGAGAACAAAGTGAGGGTCAAAATTAAGCTAGGATGAGTAGGGAAGATTTCCTTGAGGATGTGGAAATGGCCATTGGAGCAGATACTCTGCGCAGAAAAGGAAGAAGGGGCAGAAGGGACCCAGTAACCTGATTTAGGAAGAGAAGAGGGTGACGTCACAGGGCCACGCTATTGCAACAGTTTATGCAGAAAACACAGCGAGGAACTTGGATTCTCAGATATGTGCCTGTGCATTTTTATCTCAGTGTTTTTTCCCCTTAACTCATAACAAAGCCAGATAAATTTAGTAGCATTTTTTTACCTAAATATATCTTTTTCTCAAGCCTTCCTTCATTTCCTCTCAGAAGCACATATTATCAGGAAGAAATTAATTTAACTAGAAAAGCTGAAACTGACAATGTGGAACCTTGATTTTCTTGCAGATGTAGCCCTGATTATTACAAAATCTGCCTATGACAGGTCTAATATGTCTCTCTTTATCGGGAAATTATCATTAATCCCAAAAGGTCTGAGGACTTGATCCTTTGCATTTAAGGAGCTCAGTGCCTGAACACCATGATTATAAACCCATTTCTTTTTGTGGAGAGGCTCCAGATATTGTTTCAAATCTTTCAAGTGTGCTTGCCCTCAGTGTCACTGTAGGTTCCTCTCTGCTGACTGAAGTTTAAGCTGTTTGTGGTATGTTTTCTCTCTAGTCCTCTCAATGTGGCTTATGTTTTAGGTAGAGCATCACTTGCTTAGTACCTCAATAAAGCAAACAAAATATTTCATCTGGTACTATTTACACAAGTACCAATGCTTTAGAAGGTGGCATGAGATAATGGCGAGAGTGGGGATGTTGGAGGCACATCAATTTATACAGCTCCATTACTTACTGGATGTTCGACCTTGAAGAGGTCAATTTACCTCCCGAATCTCCATTTCTTCTTGAACAAAATAGAGGTAATAAGGCTTACCTTGTCTGCTTGCTTAAAGAAGATGTGGGATATGGTACCTGGGTATTAGGCACTGGGATATGGCTAAGTCATTCAGTTGGTATTAAGTCATCCTTTAAAATTTAGCATCAAATACTACAATGGTGGATACATGTTGTTCTACATGTTCAAAACCTATAGAATGTCAACATCAGGAATGAACCCTAATGTACCTGATGGCTTTGGGTGATAGTGGTGTGTCAATTTAGGTCACTGATTGTAACAGCTGTGCTTCTCGGCTGCAAGATGTCCATGGTGGGGGAGGTTGAGAAGGGGGCAAGGGGTACATGGGAACTCATGTACCCTCTGCCCAATTTTTCTGTGAGCCAAAGGTTTCTCTAAAAAATAAATTTTATTAATTAAAAATTTTAATAAATATTAGTTGGATCACCCATTCATTGGAGAGTCTTGCATCCCTCCAGATATCTGGTGCGATTTGGAACATTCGCTTGTCTGGCTCTTCTGACTTTAACCTCTGCATTGCCAACCTCTCCACCTGCTTGCTCGATTCCTTATGCTAGTGCTAGTGCACTGACCAGTACACACGCTGTGATAGTAGGCACATGCGTTAAGGCTTGGGGGTCATAAGTGTGTAGCGTGGGGGGGAAGCATAGCCAACGAAAAATGTTAGCTCTCCCATTCTGAAAGTTCATAGGCTACTCCTGCCAGTGGGTCAGTTCACTGCTCCCTCCTCCACATCAGCTCTACCCTTTTCTCATGATTTACTGACCCTAACCTACCACCCTGTCTTCCTTTTTGCTATTATTATTATTATTATTATTATTATTATTATTATTATTTCTCTGTACCTGGAGACACTAAAAAATACTTTTTTATTCAGATCAATTTTATTTCTTTTGTTTTGTTAAAGATTTAAAAATAAATTCATGACTACAAATAAATATTAACATGTGACAAATACTTTATTTAACCCATTATTTAATGAAAGCACTAGTAAGATACTACAAATGGTTCACAAGAAAATTGAAAAGATAACATAAATGTATTGTGGCTAAATTGGTTAATATTTAGAGGGCAATAAGACACCGTATCTCCTCTGGACAGAATTCGCATGTCTATGGATGTGAATCATTTGCATTACTACCAATATTCTGTAATGCACTGGGTGTTAAAAGAACTCAGAGGCAATAAAAGGAGGGGGTAATCTGGAAGGGTAAACTAGATAAAACTCCCTGACTTTTTTCTTTTCTTTTTTTAAATTTAATTTTTATTTTTTGATTTTACAGAGAGAGAGAGAAACATCTGTTTTTCGTTCCACTTAGTTATACGTTCATTGGTTGATTCTTGTATGTGTCCCAAACTGGGTTTGAACCCACAACCTTGACTTAACAGGACAATGCTCTAACCAATGGAGCTACCCAGCCAGGTTTTTTTCCCATTTCAAAGTCTTTTAAAGTTTCCCTGACAGTTCACTTTTAGTTTATGTTGACCCTACACAAATGGACTATTTTCATTGTGTCTAAATTATCTATTGGTTACACAGTATTGCTAAATAAAAATCTATTTTTTCTTCCCAGAGGAATGGGGCTGCCATCTTTTTCTTTCTCTACTGCGTCGATAAAATACGTGGTGCATTGTACACATTCCATAAACGTGTACATTTGCCCGTTGCCTTTCCTGACTTGTTCTTAGCTCAGACGCTCTGCCTGTTATATGCTTTGCAGTGTTTCTTGAGGTGAAAGTATTCTTCTCTCTCTGAATTTCCACATGTTTGTGCTATTGCTGCTGCCCCACCACAAAGTTTAGTGGTAAGTGTTATAAGAGACCCAGGTATCTTCCAACCTACACACATGACTGGTTTTAAAAAAATATATGTTTTATTCATTACGCCATTACAGTTGTCCCATTTCCCCCCTCTCCCCTGCACACCCCTCCTCCCCCATTCCCCCCCTTTAGTTTGTGTCCATGTACCACAAGTTCTTCAGATTCTATATTTCCCCTACTATTCTTGCCCTCCCCCTATCTATTTTCTACCTACTGTCTATGCTACTTATTTTCTGTACCTTTTCCCCTGCCCCTTCCTCCCACTCCCCTGTTCATAACCCTCCATGTGATCTCCATTTCTATGGTTCTGCTCCTGATCTAGCTGTCCTCTTAGTTTGCTTTTGTTTTAGGTGTGGTTGTTACTAACTGTGAGTTTGCTGTCCGTTCACTGTTCATATTTTTATCTTCTTTTTCTTAGGTAAGTCCCTTTAACATTTCATATAATAAGGGCTTGGTGATGATGAACTCCTTGAACTTGACCTTATCTCAGAAACACTTTATCTGCCCTTCCATTCTAAATGAAAGCTTTGCTGGATACAGCAATCTTGGATGTAGGTCTTTGAATTTCGTGACTTGGAATACCTCTTTCCAGCCTCTTCTTGCCTGTAAGGTCTCTTTTGAGAAATCAGCTGACAGTCTGATGGGCACTCCTTTGTAGGTTACTGTCCCCTTATCTCTTGCTGCTTCTAGGATTCTCTCCTTCATTTGAATCTTGGCTAATGTAATTATGATGTGCCTTGGTGTGTTCCTTCTTGGGTCCAACTTCTCTGGGACACTCTGAGCTTCCTGGATTTCCTGAAAGTCTATTTCCTTTGCCAGATTGGGAAAGTTCTCCTTTATTATTTGTTCAAATAAGTTTTCCACTCATGGCTGTTCCTCTATGTGACTACTTCTTATGTCTCCAAATGCCGATCCTCAGTGAATCTGCCACAGAACCATGAACGTACTGTTTGTATGCAAAGTTGAATTAACTTAAGGAAGTGAAATAGAGAGTGATACTGTAAAATTGTAGCTTCAGGTGAGATTATATTTTGATAATTCCTAAATCTTTTAGCTCCAGGAGATGATCTTGAAAAAAATTAGGCTGGACTCATTGGCATAGAATCTGGAAGAAAGTGGATGAGGTAGAGAACTGCAAGTCCTTTGAAATCTAATTATAGTTTTCATTGAGAAGATTAAAAATGATTTCTATTTAGATAGGGAGGTGAAAGCAGGGAGAAGCTATTTAATTGCCTTTCATAAAATAAAAATAGAACTTTCAAGACATCCATCAGTACTATAATCAATGCTACCTTGAGCACAGCTTCTCAAAGTGAGTTCCGTGGTCTAATTGCGTTAGTATTATCCATGGGCTTGTTAAAAATAGATTTTTAAGATATATTATTTTTGACACTGTTTGCTACAGCACAATATCTGGGGATAAGCCTCTATAATATTGTAAAATATTTTAATACAATATTGGGGTGATATGGGTTAATAAAATTATATAGGTTTCTGGTGTACAATTTTATAGTATGCCATCTGTATACTGTATAACATCTGTATTGTGTGTTCACCACCCAAAATCAAGTCTCTTTTCATTGGCATTAGAATCTTTTTTTAAATGTGGAATTTATATTAAAGATCTTAGATGTTTCTTATGGCTACTGAAATATGGAAACTAAGGTTATGGAAAATACAGGGAAAGCTGACATGCAAGGTCCACTTATATCATTTCATGAACATCAGTTATCTTGGTTCCATTCATGTGATCGATTTTGTGTGTGCATGTGTGTGTTTTATTTCCTTTGGGTGTATAACTCTCTTTTCTCTCAAAGGAAATGAAGCAGAGACACACTTCTGAACTCCCTCCCCTGGTGTTACAGTGCATATGAAGCCTAAGAAAGAATGAAATACCAATACAGGTACTCAGCATTATGGGCAATAATAAAAGTCTCATTGTTCTTTCAGAAGTAGACAGAATGGCAATGTTCACCCTCCCTTCCACTAGAGCTCAATTAATCTGGTTAGACTAATTTTTCTTCCTTTATTAACTGTCCTCTGTGCTTAATAAAAGCAAACGTGAGATGGGAAGATAAAGTACTCAGGCATCTATAGAACTAATTTTAGCATCAGGGATAGTTGTGTGGGGCTTGAATCCAGGTGTATTTCTGTCTCAGTGAGGTGACACCTCCTCAATGCTTTTGACCTTGTCCACTGTAGGTGGGAATTTGCAGAAACCATGCAGACAGCCTAAAGTACAGTTGACAGAACTGTCTGCACTGTTCATCCTTTTCCATTTTAGTACCACGAGAGCAGCACAAGTGCCACTTTCCATAAATAGAAAGCAACATATATTTATCCAGTCATGGAACGGACACAAACCTGAACTAACACCTCCTCTTGGCTCTCTCTCACCCAACATGAAATCAGCATTAATAGGTCCCACGTGGTTCTTATTTTGTTTACACTCAAACACCAAATGGACAACAGCACCACCTAACCCATGGCCAACACAGAAATGAGAACAATAGAAATTCTAAAGTAAAAGAACTACAAAAGAACTACAGAACTACAAAAGAACTATAAAAGAACTACATGTCCGAGGTGGTTTCTTCCAGTGTGCGGCTCTGGCCACCTGTATGAGAGCAGCCTGCTGGCCTGAACCTCATCCCAAGTCTGAAGAATCAGAAATACCGATGGTGTCGTTCGTGTCCTTAGATCCCCGTTCACTGACTTTTTTGACATGCTGCAAGGATTATTTTTAAAGTGTTCCCTGAGGGGAAAGATGATGGCTATCTTTGATCTTTGCTAATACTTGATCAGTCGTCCTCTGGAGTGCTCCTGAGAAGCATTTTAATGAAGATGACTGAAGTTTCGAACAGCCTTATGTAAGTTTTTAATTTATTTTATTTGCCCCCAGTCTATATACACCTCTCACAGCTCGTCAGTGATAGCTATCATTTAAACAACAACAACCACAACAAATAACACCTTTCCCTACCGCCATTCTTTTTCTCTTACTAAGAAGTTGCCGTGAAAGAGAAAAACAGAACATTGGTACAACTCACTGCAACAGAAAAAGTCTTTAAAATCATAGGCTTTGCACATGCTAAGGTCTCTTGAGATGAACACATGACAAGTTGAATAATTTTATGATTTCATGGCTGCTGGGATTAGTTGTAATTCATTGATGTAACGGTGATGTTTAAGCCATGCTACCCTTGCTCAAAACATTTTGTTAATGTCTAAATTTCCTGAAAGGAAAAAAATACCTTTCCTTTCTTTTGTTATAAATAGAAAACCTTACAATGGGGAGATGTATCTAGTGAGAGAATAAGGATTAGAATCCAGGAATGCTGGGCACTATTTTTTTCTCATTAGTACATTTAAGCTCCATCAGTTCTTGAGACAGCAAGAAGTTTTTACCTGTGAAATGCTTATGCCATTGGAATAAGTGTGTATAACCTATGTATTTGAGAGCAAATAGTAATATTATTCTTTTTCTTTTTGAAGCTTTAAAACCACTTCTCTAATTCTAAGTCCCTGCTAGAGTTTTTGGACCATTATCTTTCCGTTTGCTTCTCTTATCTTTTTAAAATATTTTATTTGTTTTTAGAGAAAGGGGAAGGGAAGGAGAAAGCATGAGAGAGAAACATCAATGTGTGGTTGCCTCTCATGTGTCCCCTACTGGGGACGTGGCCTGCAACCCAGGCATGTGTCCTGACTGGGAATTGAACCAGCGACCCTTTGCTTCACAGGCCCATGCTCAATCCACTAAGCCACACCAGCCAGGGCTGCTTCTCTTATCTTTTTATTGATACTTCAGTATTTGCCCTTGACAATTATTTCTAACCCACATGTACCCAACCATATCCCCAAAGCTTAAGAAATGCATGGGCATGTGAAGAAATACATAGAAGAGCAATGATAATGAAATCATTTTATTTTTACCACCAGTGATTACAGAATATAATGTCAAAAAGACACTGGGCTCAGAATCAGAAAGAGGGAGTTGCATTTTCTCAGTTCTACTGACTAGCTGAGTGACCATGAGGATTTTAGATATCCTGAGTTTGATATCCTCCCCTTTACCCCCAAAAGAACAGCACTTGCCCTGCGTAATACACAGGATGGGAATAAATGCAAAAAAATGTTAACCCAGTTGAAAATGTAATGATCACTTTAGAAAAGTATAAAAATGAAAAGAAAAATAATTTTAAAGACTTTTTCTTCTTTGAAAGCAGCAATATGAACACAATCCAGAGTTTTTTCATACTGATAGAAGGTATGTAAACCATACACAAAAGAGTCATTTAAAAAATTGACGATATAGTAGCCTTCCCAATGTGCCTTTCCCATGAATGTTCCTTCCTACTGTAAACCAAATCAAGAATCATCCAAACTAGAGTGATCATCAAAACCTAAGACTATGTATAGACCATGACAATGTGAAGCCAGGACAGACAGTACCACTCTACCTCCTGGCTGATCAGCCATGTTGGCCAATAAGACTGCAGAGAATCTTTTGCTTCTTAAGGCTGTAATGAGCACTTTGAAGGAAGCACAGGTTGGTATAGCTCTGCAGTTACTGCAGTGCCAGAAAACTGAGCCCAGCACAGAATAATGCGGGATACCAAGTGCACACAGCCCATCAGATAAAAATGAGTGTGGTGGTTTTCCAGATTGGGCAGACTACTACTCTGCAACGGTGCCGTACAATGCATGGATGTGCAAGAGCAAAAAGACAGAGATGGATGAAAGTGAAAAGAGTAGTAGTAACAGCAAGAGCAGCAGCAAAGTAGACAGCCTCAAATATTGTGAAGTGGACTTAAATGCAGGGGTAGTCTGCATAGACTTTTAGATAGGGTTCTAGAAGTATTAGAGTTGAATAAAAAAGAAAATTAGGTGTAGGTATTTGTAAAATTTTTGTCTATGTAGATGCCATATAGGACTGTGACCAAGGCTAAGATTCACCAGTCCTTCAGTGAGATGAGAATGGGAGTCACAGCAGAATCGAACCTGTGTTTTGTTAGTGTACTAAGTCACGCACATGTCTATTTTCACTTCTTTTTATTAAAGTGTTTGTTGTCATCATTTCAAAGTTTAAATTAAAAAAAATTTATTTATTTATCTTTAGAGGAGGAAGGCAAGGAGAGAGGGAGAGAAATGTCAATGTATGGTTGCCTCTTGTGCATTCCCTTCTGGGAACTGGCCCGAAACCCAGGCATGTGCCCTGACTGGGAATCAAACCATGATCCCCTGGTTCTCAGGCCCATGCTCAATCCACTGAACTACACCAGCCAAGGCTCAAAGTTTAAATTTTTAAGTATTCATGGAACAGAAATAACTAAATTTGAGTGATCCAACTAACAGGCAGGCAAGAGTTTGGGGCCTAATACATTTTTTATTGTTGTCCAAGTACAGTTTTCTGCCTCCCCCCCTCCCCACCACCCCAGGCCTCTCCAACTCCTAATGGATTTTTAACCTTGGAAAAGTCTGCAGAACTTATTGCTAAAACATTGAAAATCCAGCTCCAACCAAAACAAGACCTGTCTCTGGTGTGAGCATGCCAGGAAAGGTCATAGAGAAGCAAGTTGGAAAGCTTGAGATGTGACAAAAATGCAAGGTTTCATTGCTAAAAATAACTCCCTAGCACAAATATAACAAGCATCTCTAAACCCAGGTCAATGGGAAGCCATTTGCCTCTCATGCATTCATCTGCTCTGCTTCTCTGCTTACAGGGAGCCCTTATGAAAAAAAGGAGGTTAAAGTTGTTGAGAAGTATAAAAGAATAAACACACAATGAAGATTATTATTATAATTATCACCTAAAATAACCTTTGCCTACTCACTCTTTCTCTCCAGAATCATTTTCTTTGTTGCTTTACTAGTTTGTTTGTTCCTTGCCTGAATGTTCATCTTTTTTCATTTAATGGCCATGACTCCCAGTAACGTGTGCCAAGCACTGTGCTTTTACAGAGCTTGAGTCATTAGCAAAACAAACTCCTGCCATTTCATAAAGCTGAGAGTGTGGTGAGGAGGTAGAAATTGCCTGCATAATTGTGAGGTTGTAGGTGAAGGATACATATTTCAATAAATGCTGTGACAAGGGCGAAAATGTGCAGGGCCCATGAGAAGGTCTGAGTAGGGGATCTAGTCCAGATTGGAGATTGGGGAGGGCCTCTCAAATGAAGTGGCTTTTAATTTGGGACTTGACAGATGGGAGGAAACAAGGTAAGTGTAGGGACAAGAACATTTGAAGCACAGAGAACATTATGTGCAAAGACACTGAGGGGAAATAGGGTTGCCATGTCTTGTAAAACCAAGAGAAATCCAATATGGCCCCAGTCCGGTAGATAGGAGGGTTGGCTTGACTGGAGGAGAAGTTGGGAATGGGTGGCTGGGCTTCTTGGGTTGCAGCAGGAACATGCTCAACACTTGGGTTTTATCTTTTGTAGGATTCCCAAGCTCCTTGACAGTCACTCTTCTCTCCATGGTGTCTCTTACCTGTGCTCCACTCTTTTTCTGATTAGTTCTAAGTGCCTCATGCCCAGATTTTCTGAACAGCTCTATTTTCTGTCCACTGCTAGTTCCCACTTATCTCTTCTTGGTGTTTCATCCCAAGATATACAAGAGAGGACAACTTGGGCTGAAACATCATGATAAAAATGACACCGAAGTAGCGACTGGAGCCAATGCCTCCCACAACATGGCACTTGTGTGTTCAAACAGAACCTACTTATGGGAAGAGAGGACTTCTCTTTCCATGTTTGAAATCTATGCCTTTGACAGTATTCACTCTGAAAAAAAATTATGTATATGATTCCCATTGCTACCGATTTTGCAAATTTTTAAATGGTTAAATAAGTATTCAAATATTACATTTTGGGATGTATGCATGAAAAAGCTATTCTAAAACATTTGAGTGTATTTAAATCTTTGGAGAATTTTTCTTAAAATAGTAATTGACTGCTCGTTTGTTTTATGATTACCTTATTTTTTCCCCTTTGGAAACTATAATCTGAACACTCAGTAATTCTTAGTTTTTTTTCATGTTGAATAAATAACATTTAATATAAAAAGTATAGTTTTTAATTTTGTAAGAGACAGAAAAACATTTTCAAATTTAGGTTTGAATTTCAAAATTGTTTATAATGAACCCATTTTTTTCATTGCTGTTCAAGTACAGTTGTCTTCATTTTCCATCCTCCATTCTCCTCTGCCCCACCCACCCCCACCTCCCATCCTCAATCCTACCCCCCTTTGGCTTTGTCCATGGGTTCTTTATACATGTACCTTAATGACTCTTCCTCCTTCTTTCCTCCATTACCTCCCTCCACACTCCCCTCTGATTACTGTCAGTTTGTTCTTTATTTCAATGTCTCTGGTTATATTTTTGCTTGCTCGTTTTGCTGATTAGTTTCCACTTAGAGGTGAGATCATATGGTATTTGTCTTTCACCACCTGACTTACTTCACTTAGCATGATGCTCTCCAGATCCATCCAGGCTATCACAAAAGGTAAGAGCTCCTTCTTTCTTCCTGCTGCATAGTACTCCCATTGTATAAATGTACCACAGTTTTTTGACCCACTCATTTGCTAATGGCACTTAAATTGCTTCCAGCATTTGGCTATTATAAATTGTGCTGCTATGAACTTTGGGGTGCATAGGTTCTTTTGAATTGGTATTTCAGGATTCTTAGGGTATAATCCCAGCAGTGAAATTGCCAGGTCAAAAGGCAGTTCCATTTTTAGTTTTTTAAGGAAATTCCATATTGTTTTCCACAGTGGCTTCACAAGTCTGCATTCCCACCAACAGTGTACTAGGGTTCCCTTTTCTCCACAGCCTTGCCAGCATTTGTTATTTGTTGATTTGTTTATTATGTCCATTCTGACTGCTGTGAAGTGGTATCTTATTATGGTTTTATTTTGTGTCTCTGAGATGGTTAATGATGCTGATCATACTTTCATGTGTCTCTTACTCCTCTGTATGTCCACTCTTGGAGAAGTGTCTGTTCAGGTCCTTTGCTCATTTTTAATTTGATTATTTGTCTTCTTGTAGTGGAGTCGTGTGAGTTCTTTATATATTTTGGAAATCAAACCCTTGCCCGAGGTATCATTGGCAAATATATTTTACTATACAGTTGGTTTCTTTTTCATCTTGTGGATGTTTTCTTTTACTGTGAACAAGCTTTTTATTATGAAGTCATATTTGTTTATTCTTTCTTTTATGTCCCTTGTTTTAGGGAACATATCAGTGAAAATATTACAGCATGAATATCTGAAATTTTCCTGCTTATGTTCCTCTCTAGAACTTCAATGGTGTCACTACTTATATTTAAGTCTTTTATCTATCTTGAGTTTATTTTTGTGTATGATGTAAGTTGATCAAATTTCATTTTTTAAAAAAATGTAGCTGTTCAGATTTCCTAACACCATTTGCTGAATAGGCTATTTTTACTCCATTTTATGCTTCTGCCCTCTTTGTTGAATATTAATTGACCATAGAGACATGGGTTTATTTCTGGGCTCTCTATTCTATTCCACTGATCTATGTGTCTATTCTTATTCCAGTACCAGACTGTTTTGATTACAGTGGCCTTGTAATATAATTTGATATCAGGTATTGTGATCTCTCCTACTTTGTTCTTATTTCTCAAAATTGTTGTGGCTGTTTGGGGATCATTTATGGTTCCATATAAATTTTGAAATGTTTGTCCTATTTGTGAAATATGTCATTGATATTTTAGTAGAGATTGCATTGAATCTATAAATTGCTTTGGATATTATGGACATTTTGATAATGTTAATTCTGTCAATTTATGAACATGGTACATGCTTCCACTTATTTGCATCTCCCTTAATTTCTTTCTTCAGTATTGTGTAGTTATTCTGAGTACAGGTCTTTTACCTCCTTAGTTAGGTTTATTTTTAGGTACATTATTTTTCTTGTTGTTATAGCAAATGGGATTTCTTCCCCCGATTTCTGTTTCTAATATTTTGTCGTTTGTGTACATAAACGGTTTTGATTTCTGAATATTGACTTCTATATGCCACTGCTTTGCCAAATTCACTTATTAGGTGGAGTAGTTTTTTTATGGAGTCTATAGGGTTTTCTATGTATATTATAATGTCATCTGAAAACAATGACAGTTTTACTTCCTTCTTTTCAACTTGGATGCCTTTTATTTTTTTTCTTGTCTGATCACTGTGGCTAGGATTTCCAATACTATGTAGAATAGAAGTGGTGAGAGCAGACATCCTTGTCTTGTTCCTGATATTAGTGGGAAAGATTTACTTTTTGCTTGTTGAGTATGATATCAGCTGTAGGTTTCTTTTATGTGGCCTTTAGTTTTTTGAGGAATGCTCCCTCTATTCCCACTTTGCTGAGTGCTTTTATCACAAATGGGTGCTGTACCTTATCAAATGCTTTTTGTCATCTATTGGTATGATCATGTGATTTTTGTTTTTACTTTTGTTTATGGGATGTATTACGTTTATTGTTTTGTGAATATTGTACCATTCTTGCATTGCTGGGATGAATCCCACTTGATCATGGTGTATGATCTTTTTAATGTGTTGCTGATTGTGGTTTGCCAATATTTTGTTGAGGATTTTAGCATCTGTGGTCATCAGTGATATTGCCCTGTAGTTTTCTTTTTTTGTGTCTTTGTCTAGTTTTGGGATTAGGACATTGCTGGCCTCAGAAAAGAATTTGGGAGTCCTCCCTCTTCTTGGATTTTTTGGAATAGTCTGAGAAAGATAAGGGTTAGCTCTACCTCAAATTTTTAATAAAATTCTTCTGTGAAACCATCCAGTCCAGGGCTTTTGTGTGTCAGGAGATTTTTTGATTACTGCTTCAACTTCACCAGCTGTTATCAGTCTGTTTAGGCTTTCTGCTTCATTTTCATTCAGCTTTGGAAGATTATATTTTTCTAGAAAGTAATTTTTAGTTTTCATAGAGGCTTTATCAGCACTAATTTTCCTTCTTTTGCCTGTCACTTGGTTATTTATATCTAAGGTAGAAATAATAGATGTAGGTCTCAGAAGACGCTGAACATTAGAAATTATCCTCTAGGTTTAAATATATGAGTTTAAATACAGCTTCAGGTGAGACCCTGGAGGCTTTGCAGCTAAGAGAATGTATAGCCACCATTCACATTGCTTTTTTGCATATTCTACATTACTGTCTTCCAAATATATAACATGGGCCTCCAAAGAGAAACCCTCATGGAAATAAAAGGAGAACTAATAAAAATTATGCTTAGTGATATTATTGCTTGCAGTACTTTTCTCTAAACTCACAGGTCCATACCACAAATGAATGACAAGAAGCAGGAGTCAGTCCTGTGTGAGGAGAAATTAGCTGCTAACCAGAATCCCTGGGAAGCAACCTTGCTGAGCTACAAATGTGCAGAATTGGTCTGGTTAAATGGTCATTCTCTGTCTCATTTTTAAAAACCCTTTTCTTTTTTCCCCCTCAAAATCAGGGACAATAGCATTGGCTTGCTGCTTTCACAGTGAGTGGTTAACTACAAGGGTGGAAGAGTGATGAGAAAAATAGAGTGAGTGAACATATAGTTGGGTTGAGGGATTAGTTTTTAGACTTACACTGGAAAGTAGGATTGTCGTAAATTGTAGACACTGAAAGAGCTGGGAAGTCATGTAGCTTTCTGTTCTGTTGTTCTCTGACCATGTTTTCCTTTTTGCTTCTCCTTCCACACCCGTCTCTCTCTTGACAGAGTTGATACTAGAGTTGGATGGTTCAACCTCACAAAGTATTGTTAGGGGAAGAGTTACTTTCCTTCTGAAATGAAGTTTCTTGTCTTTTAGATCTACTTTTAGATGTTCAATTTCTAAAATCATGTCTTGTTCACAAAATAATGCCAATATTTCAAAGTCTTACTCCTTAAAATTAGTTGGCTATATTAAAAAGAACCCTAAGTAAAGATTTTCTAGGAATTCATAAAAAGTTAAAAAATCAGATTTTTATTTTGAAATATTACAGAAGATTCAAAAAATATTTGTGTATAGGTGGAGCTGGGTGACTCAGGAAACCCATTTAGGAAGTTTGTAAAAATGTAATTACAAAAGAAATAGTGGCAGTTTGGATGGAAAGAAAAAATAACTGATTTAAGAGATATTTAAAGGGAGAACTATCAGGGCTATTGACCATCTGGCTACAGAAAATCAAGGAAAGGAAAGAATTAGTGATGCTTGATTACTTAGCTGAGTGGATCCCATGAACCAGCAAAGGTGTACCAGTCAGAGAAGGCTAGGTCATGATATGCTAACAAACAAGCCTCAAATCACAGAAGCCTAAAACAGCAAATGTCTGTTTCTTATTCAGGGAGTTTAGCTGGGGGATTTGTGCCCCATTATCACTCAGACTGAGTGAGGTTACTACGATGTCACTATTTCAACATTTCCCTCAGAGGGACAAACCATGGAGAATTATGCACCAGTTCTTGAATGTGTTTGCATGGCAGTGACAGACACATATTAATCTGCCTGGAAGTCATTGCTGAGCAGACTAATAACACAACCATATATGTATCCTTAATGGGTAGAAAAGTATGACCTTTCATATATATGGAGCTACAGAACAAGTAGATACTGGTGGCCATGAGCGATGTCTACCACCATAGGAGGAACAGGAGAAGCAGGTTGATGTAGTGGTGATGGCAGTGATGGGTGTGGTCTTACGGGGTTGTGTGCACAGTGGTGGGGCAGCACACAAAAGAGGTAAGTATACTGCACTTGGCAAGTTAGGGACTTAGTTGGGAGACAAGCATCCAGGTACAAAGGGAGGTACTGCCATATAGCTCAGGAGAGAGACCTAGTAAGAGATCATGATTTTGAGTCGTCAGATATTGTGGTCCTTAAAGAAGTTGGGGGTACATGAAAATTTACAGAGAGTGTGTCAAGGGAGAAAGAAATTCGAACAGGAATATAACTTCAGAAAGCTCCAACATATGAGGAACATGTATAAAGGACCCATGGACAAAGCCAAAGTGGGGAGGGACTGAGAGTAGGGGGTGGTGGGGGGAGTTGTGGTGGGAAAATGGAGACAACTATGCATGGACAGCAATAAAAAAATAAGGTACAACTAGAGAACAAGAACCAGAAAATGTTAGAGGTAAATAACTAATAGCAACATGGAATATACAAAACATCTGATGCCAAATTAAAAAGACCTTTAAGTATGAATGTGTACTTTTCATATTTGCTTGGGTAAATATGAAGACCTAAGCCATATTCTGGCCACATGTGATTTCCAGCAAACATGTTGCACATGGGTACATACAGCACTTTGATAATAACCTTGAAACAATTGTGTCTGCCAATCAATCAGCTGCAGAACAGGGCCAAAAGCAGAATTAAATAGCTCACATAGTGAGGGAAGCAATCTTGTTAAGACGGATTTCTAAGTGGCCCCTGACTGACACACCTCAAAGTTGGGAAGTCTTTGGCTTTCATGGCATGGAGAGTGAAATCTAAAGAGCAGCTTTGTCTTGTTTAATGACTGCAGCAACACAAGAAAAGTGACCTTTCAAAGTTATGCTTGAGAGAACCTCCAGAAGTGATCCTTCCTGCTATCAAAAGGCAGTTACTCTGATGGACTGAGGTTTAGGCACTGGAAGAGGTCAGATGATCTAGCAGGCAAAGCCATGAGGTCTGCGACTTAAGTGAAGATGGAAGTTCTCAGAGCTGGGAAGACTAGAAAAAGTGAGTAATAAGATAAACCCATTGTGGTTGTGATTCCTGGACTGAGACTGTCATTTTGAAGAGTTCATTAATTGTACACCAGAAAAAGCAAAAGGATTCTTGGAGGGCCAATTGAAGAAAAGATACTTTGGTGCCCCCATCCTTCACTCCTTTTCTTGAGCCTGGAGGAGAACGCCCTTCCATTTCATTTTCTGGGAATGGCTGTTGTTTTCGTATGGGTAATTCTAATATTACACAAGTGAGGTAATATGATGCAGAAGGAAAATAGTAGTAAGAAGGAAGGAGAGAGATGCCTGTGAATAGTGCATTTTCACAAAGAGCCTGGGAAGTGGGTGGTAAACAGAGCTGGGGTGAAACCTTTGATTCTTCCATGCCATCATTGATTATCAGTCATCTGTGTTCTATGAACATCATTCTCACACAGGGAATGGGAAATCAGCCGGCAGGCAAAAAAGATGGGCGATTTTGAAACAAGAGAGCACGGGGCGGGAGGTGGTTCCTTCTAGTCTTTGGAAAGTGTTGTCCTGAGAAAGACAACAGATGGGCAACAAGGCCTCATGGGCAGACGGAAAATTGAAACCAAAGGTGAAGAAGGCAAACTTCTGAGTCAGAACAAACCTTAAGAACAGACAGGTGACTGAGCTCAGTGAAGGAAATGTATAAGCCATGCTCTGATTGTCTGACTGCTTTCCCCAGGTCCTTGCGGGTGAGCCTGTGATTTTTCCATATCTCTGGATTAAACCTCTGCCCTGGTTTCATACCCCAGTTATCCAGAGATAGGGAATGTGGCAGTAAGCTGGGGCACTGGTCCGACACATCCCTGCTCAGTACAGGCACAGGACCATAGAAGAAGGCCTGGGCCCAGCGAGCTGGTTATGATTTGTTGCTGCCAAGAAAATGAGCCTTCAGGAGTCCCCAGGAATAAATTTTGAGGCACAGGGCTTCCCCTAACTCACTGTCCTTCCCTTTTCTGAATGGGATGGGCCTATATTCTGACTTTATCTCTCAGGATGGACTAGGTTATGTTTAACTAACAACTCACAAATCTTAGAAGTTTAATAAATGTGTATGTTTTTGTCTCATTAGAACCCATTTCAGGTTTCTGGGAGCTTTGCTCCATATCTTTCTCATTCAGACATGAATATCACAGAGGGCTGTACCATCTGGAACATCACCAGTCACCACTGCAAAGGGAAGAAATATGTTGAATGAGGCACTGGCATTTGTAGGCTTCTCCCTGGAGGCCATGCATGTGTCTTCTGTTCACATTGCTTTCATTGACCAAATCAAGGCTGCTGGCCAGCATGACTGCAAGTCTGGTGGGAAGGCAGAACCCTAGCATGCACCCAGGAGGAGCAGAACAGGGGAGGTTGGTGACCACCACCACTTCAGCCTTAGCCACTGCTCCATATTTTAACCAAACCTTTCCCACAGGACAGGAGCTGTCCTTGACACCTGTTGGGGATTAGGGTTTTGCTCAGGGTTCTAAAATGTTTGTCCCAAACTCTGTAAATTTTTCTTTCTTTGCTTTCAGCCCTCTACAGATTCCCATGAGATTCCCAATTGGAAGTCAGGTACTATGTGACAAGATCTGGGGAACAGAAGTCATTGATCTTAATGTCCTTGTGAGGTCCTGGCATGATGAAGAAATCCGTGTAATACTGCATTTGTATATGCATGTGTGTTTGTGAACTTGCCCGTGTGTGCTGAGAATTTGGTGAGGGTGATGAGGAATAAAAGAATAGATTAAACACGGCTCTCAGGTCTTCTCCCATCTGATCTTGGGTTTATATGAAAGGGCCAGGTATGATCATAGGGCAGCTGTGTAACGGTAAGAATTACTTGGCTGTTGCTAAATTGCTCTCACTAGAGAGATTGAACCACTGACACACATAGGATTGGAGTATTCACTTAACTCTGATGAGACACCTGAGCCTTAACAACTCTCCCTGCCTTGCAAGCAGGTTCCCTGCAATCCACTGTCTTTGCCTAGATCACTTAGGCTCATTATCCTCCAAATGTGAGCATGATGCACAATCATCAGATGCTTTGAAATAAACTAACAAGGAAATTACTCTTATACCTCCCTGTATTTTTCAGAGTCAGCAACTGACTTATAATCAATCAGCAGCATTAAGAACTAGGGTCTGGAGCACTTACATTTACCAACTGGGAAGAATCATGTGATCAATTGAAGGCATTTTCCCATGGTACTGCTCACTAGCAGGATTATTATGTGTTTATGAATGACACATAATAGATGTTAATAAATGATGTTTTAATTTTATTTTTAACAAGATTTTATTTATTTTTAGAAAGAGGGAAAGGGAGGGAAAAAGAGAAAGAGAAAAACATCAATGTGTAGTTGCCTCTTGCACATCCCCTATTGAGGACCTGGCCTGCAACTCAGGCATGTGCCCTGACTGGGAATCAAACAGGTCACCCTTTGGTTCACAGGCTGGTGCTCAATTCACTTAACTGCACCAGCCAGCACAAATAAATCATAATAAAAACACTGAATTAAAATGTAATTTGTATGTTCTGTAATCTTATAAAAAGACAGGGGTAGGGAGAAAGATGGGGTCTTGAGAGAAAGAGATAAAGTAAACCTGCAGAAGATGAAACATTCCTAAAGAAATCACAGGTCCAGGCGAGAAACCTACCCAGGACTGGAAGCCAGAATCCTGATTTGTTTCTTTTTTCCTTTTTTGCACTATTTCAATTGTCAACATCTTTTGCATATTTTCAGGGTTTCAAATTTTCCTGAAAATGCAAAAACTGTCTCTACCTTCTGTTTTCTTTTTCTCCTTTTCCTATCTTTCAGTGGTCTGATTCCCCAAATCCCACTTTTCTTAAAGGGCTGGTACAAATATCTGTCCCTACCTCTAGCCCTCAAGGTCACCCCCCTTGGACCTCCTGTAGAATCTCTGACTTGCATTGCCATCTAGGCGGCCCTCATCTAGTGCACTTAGTCTCATTAATGAAGAAGGTGGACTGTGAGCTGGGCTGTGAGCCTGTAGAGGGCTAGATCTTACTCATCATTGCCTTTCCTACACCGAGCTTACTGTTTCCTGTATAATAGGGACTCCCCAAATAGGATATTTTGCTAATGATTATGATAATATATCTCCAAGGACATTTCACTGTTCATAATCCTCTTTGAAACCCTCTCAGTGAACATCTCCATGGAGATGAGTGGAGGGCAAATGCCTGCATTATTGCTTGCAATTGATGTAATAAAATTTCTGACTATTGTATGGTATTTAAGATGATTTTTTCCATCTTGCATATTATCTCTAACAAATATATTAATAGTAGGATCCTCAAATATCTCTGTGAGGTAGGGAAAAGTTACATTTTTCTATCGAACATACAGATAATAATGAGTAGTATTTAATGAAGTCTTCTTATTCCTATATACTGTTTTAGATGCTTTTCACATGAAAACTCATTTAATCTTTCTAACATCCTCACAAAGTGAGCACTATTATGACCAGTGTTATTGTACAGATGAAGAAAGTGAGAGGCAGAAGGCAGATGATGTTTTTTAAACAATTATTTAACCCCTTTTATGGAAGGGGAAGGTGGACCCCTGCCTTTTGCTATTTGACTTGCTTATCCTTCCTATGGTAGAAATATACTTCTTTGCATGTTGATAACATTCTTTAGACCAATGATGTGTGAATGGAAGAGACAGAGAGCCTGTTTCAATCATTTAAGTGTCATTGCATGGCTGGCCATTGCTTTTTTAGAATCAGCTATGAATCCAAGAATAGCTTCTGTCCCGGACTATATTCCTTACTGAGGAAGAGGAAGACATTCAGTGCGGCCACAGACCCTCAGGGCTACAGTTGATTCACAGCCAAAATGCAACATGAGTGAGGAAAAAGTCTTTATTGTGGTAAGACACCAAGTGTTTTTGTGGGGAAAGGGTGGGTGTATTTGCTATACAGCTTAAGCAAGTCTAAGCTGCCCAAGGTTACATGGTTACAAAGAGGCAAAGCTCAGATTCAAAACTAAATGATCGGGCTTGCAAAGCCACATGTTGAACCACTACACAATTGTGATTCATAACAGACCAAGATTCTGAGGCCTAGAGAGATAATTGCCTTATCTTGTCTAAACCATACGTGAAGTCCTTTAGCAAGTTTGGACTAGGACTTTAAGCCCTGAGCTCTTCCCCCGACCTAGTTGGGATTTTGACTCGAAGAGAGATCACTGCCGTGCCTGGCAGGCAGTACCCAGTTCCCACCACACTAGAAAAGTGTGGAATTCGTTTCTAGCCTTTGTGGCCCAATTGCAAAATGATTGTCTCAGGTGGAGCCGAAGTCGGCGGCACCGGTCTCTTCAGCATTCAGGCTCTGTCTCCACAGCTGTCCTCCTTCTTGGCGATTATTTATGAGGGATGAAGGGAGGTGGGGGTGCTGTGCAGAGTTATTTGTTTTCTGTGAAGCGAGGGGATTGGAAATGTTTTAGAAACATAACTGGTTGACACAAAGGATAAAAAGTTAAACATACAGAACCCAACATGTCCTCTCTCGGGACCCCTGTCTAGCTAACAGCAGGATTCACTCTGACAGTGTACTGCAGACTGAATGAGGAAAAAAGACAACCCTGTTCAAACAAAGGCACGACTACAATGGTTCTGAAGGCCTCACACTGAGTTCTGCTGGTATGTTCAAGAGAAAAATGTGGTTTGAGTGCTAGTTTGGGCCAATGGGACGATGTATCTGCTGGGGTGGGGTCAGAATATTTGAGGGCTGGATTCAGGGGCTTCTTGCTTGGTTGCCTGCATATATGAGTATCACTAGGACTTAGAGAGGAATGTTCACTGAGAAATACTTGCCTTCCTCTAAGGCATATGCACACATTTCAGAACAATAAAATATAGAAATTACAATGGCAACCATTGGTTTTAAGACATTTTTCCATTTTAACCCCTTTGGGATGCTGTACAGAATGACAGGGTCTTCATAGTATCAGGTGATTAACTTACTAGGAACCAGTAGGTTGCAAAATCAGGAACGTGGAAAGGTCATTTGATACCTCATCCCTAACAGTAAGAATTTTGATTGGATAACATCTGTGGCCAAGTGGACTAGACGGCGTTATTGAATAAAGGGCAAGTTGGGACCAGAATGCAGATTTCCAGGCCAACAATCTTTTTGTCTATAATTTCTGTGAAAGCAAAACTGATGCCTTGTCTATGGGAACAAAAGGATTATCACATGCCACAGAAGGAATGAAAAACCGCTTTGTGTTCTAAACTCAGAAAGCAAGAAAACCCCATTAGGAACTAGTCTTTTTGATAAATGAAGGCTTGAGCTCTAATTAGTTGCTAACTCTCTAATCCGAGCAATCCTGTTGCTGACTTTAACAGTGTTGACATCTAAAATCACGTCATGAGCCTTCAGTTGAGGACAGCCCTGTGAAGGAAGTGATGCTTTCCCACCACAGATGGTCTTCTGGTACCTTTGTGGGTTAGTTCATGGTTTCCAAGAAGCAGATGTGGAAACTGGTTTGAAGGAGCTTTCTTCTGGGACATGTCCGTGAAGGGTTAAGGATGGGCGAACAGAAGGAGTTGAGGGCCCTCAGACCACCATACAGGTGAGACATCTGGGAAAACAGAAGGGAAAGGAGTGGGTAGAAAGCCCTGCACTGTAATGTTTCCCCCCAGATGGATGGGGAGTTGCTGAACCAAGTTTGCCCATCAGAGGAGTCTCACACTGGGCGGGAATTGCCCACCTATCACCTGCTGTTATGCTCATTGGTTGGCAAGGAGCAACCCAGGGGAAGTATGGACTGGTATAAACACTACAGGGGATGGAAAGATGTGGTGGCCAGCTGCTGTCAATGTATTTTCCCTCTACTTTGTCTGGAAGGGAGGTAGGACTTCCACACCATGGTGACCTGGTGATTGTTTTCTCTAAAAACCTGTCGTAACCTTGGAGATCCACTTCTTCAGAACACTGGAAATCCTTATAAAATATTGCAAAGAAGAGTAATGCCCTTAATACTACGGTTTCTGAGTCCAATTTAAAAATCATTCATGAAGTGTGCATTAGGAGTCAGCAGTTCTGGATGCTGGGTGCACACGAATAAAACGAAATCCCTGCCCTCATGGAATGCACATTCTCTCCGGGGGAGGAGGCAGACCATAAACCCGGGTCTGTTCGGAAATAGCTGGTAAGTGCTCTGGAGTGAAATGACACAGAAGAAATGGAGGGTGCCAAGCGGGTATTACGAGAGTAAATACAATGTTTGAGGTAGGTGTCATTGGGAAGTTGGCATTTAGCTAAAGACGCAAAGGAAAAGGAAAAGGGAGCCATGTGCCAAGAGAGAAGTCTGTTTCTACAAAACTTGGACAGTCTTTGCAAGGATGTTAGAATTGCAAACAACCTTGGAAACAGAAATATTTTGCCTGCCTGCCTGGGTCAGGTTGATTCATTTCCTTATCTGTATGATAAAGATGATGTCTTCTTCCCCAGGGATATTCTAGAATAGTAAATTCTCCTTGTCTCTCCAGAGAGGACTTGCTTACATTCCAGGGTAATAAGGGAATATCTCTCTCTGGGGAGGAGCGAGGGCAGGTTTTATAGCAGTCCCCTTATAAGACTAGGAGTCTCCTGAGTGTTAACTGTGACAGACACGTCGGCATGGCACCAACCTGAGGCTGTTCTTTTTGCCTTCACTGGACTTGGATGAGCAAGAGCACTATTGTCAATGTCACATGTATGCTGTCTGCTGTGCTATGAGTGACAAACTGTCTATTTGGGTTTGCTTCCTTACTGACCAAATTTATAGGAGTGTGGCGAGTCAGCCTAGTATCTCTGCTGCCACTTAGGGGATGTCTGAAAACTTGGCGCCATGTGAATATGTAAGGGAAAAACATTCTAAGCAGAGCAAATTGCTAGTGCCAAGCCCTTAAAGTAAAAGCATGACTGGATTATTTGATGGCAAGAAGGCCAGTGTGGTTGCAATAAAATGACTTGGAGATGAATAAAGAGATGAGAGGACTGAAGACTGGACAGATCCCTCAGAACCTCATGGATATTGTAAAGGCTTTGACTTTCCAGTCTTGGTAAAAGGGAAATGGGAAAGTGTCATCCTATATAAAGTTCACTTCTATGATGAAAACAAAGGCTAGGAAGGCAAGGGCAGGGACGAGGACACCAGTTAGGTAGTAATGGCAATATCGACGGCAGCTTTGACCAGAATGATCTCAGTGGTTAATAAGTGGGCAGACCTGGGGTGGAGTTTTGTAGATGGAGTAAGCAGATTTGCTGATGGATTGGATATGGATTTTCGATAAGGGAAAGATAAGGGAAAAGATGATTTGGCCAAAACTAGTTGAATATTGAACTTGCCAGTCACTAAAGTGGGAAAATTATGAATGAAATGCATTTAAGGAAGGAGCAGGGAGATTAGTAGTTCAGTTTGAAAAGTTTAAATTTGAGTCGTCAGTTAGACATCCATATGCAATGTAGATGGTATGTGGCCCTTGAGTTCAAGCAACAGATTTGAGTTAGAGTTAGAAATTTGTAGAGTTAGAAAAGGAATCATCATAATGTTATTATACAGAGAGAAAGTAACATCATTTTTATTAACAACTTTCTTGAGGCATTGTTGATACCTAATAAGCCACACATATTTACATGTACAATTTAATAAGTTTGACATATGTATACCTTCATGAAACCATCACCACAATCAATATAATGAACATATCTATCACTCCCAAAGTCTCTTCATTACCTTTTGTATTTCCTTCCTCCACCCTATCCCAATTCCCATGCAGCCTCTGAACTTGTTTGTTTCATTATAGACATATAAATGGAATTATGCGGTGTGTTCTCTGTGTGTCTGGCTTATTTAACTCAGCATAATTATTCTGGGATTCATCCTTGTCATCTCATGTATCAATCGTTCATTCCCTTTATTGCTGAGGAATATTCCTTTGCATGGATATAACACAGTTCATCCATTCATCTCTTGATGGGTATTTGGGTTGTTTTCAGTTTGGGAGAATCACAGATAGAGAGCTGCTGTGAAAATTTATGTACAAGTTTTATGACTCTCTTAGAATTGGATTTTTAAAATTGTATATCAAGAAATAAAATCTTTGTCAGATATATGGTTTGTGAATACATTCTCTCAATCTTTAGCTTGCCTTTTCATCCTCTTAATTGGATTTTCCATGGCATTAAAATATTGAATTTTGATAAAGTCCAGTTTATTAATTTTTTCCTAGTTGATTATGCCTTTGATGCCATGTCTAACAATTCTTTTCCTAGTCCTGTGTTCCAAAATTTTCCTTCTACATTTTCTTCTAAAAGTTTTACAGTTTTACATTTTCTATTTAAATCCATAACTTATTTCAAGAAAATGTTATGTATGTGATGTGAGGTCAGATTTGGATTCATCTTTTTGTCAATGGATGCCAGTTGTTCCAGCATAATTTATTGAAAAGACCGTTTTTCTTTATTGAATTGCTTTTGTGGTGTGTGTCAGAAGTAAGGTGGGAGAATTTGTGCTATTCTTGATTATTATAACTCTCTAGTAAGTATTGGCATTGGGTAGAGTGATCTGTCCCACTTTATGCTCTTTTACAAAATTGTTTTAGCTATTGTAATTCCTTTGCTATCCACACTAACTCCGAAATAACTTGCCTATATTTATTAAAATTTTGCTGGAATTTTGATAAGGGTTTTCTCTTTATTACTGGGTTTTGGCAATTTGATTATGAGGATTAGGGTTAGTCCATGGTTCTTGTTCTTGAGTTTCATCTAACTTCTTAGAACTGTGAGTTTATAGTTTTCATCAAATCAGGAAAATTACTAATCATTATTTCTTTAAATACCATTTGCTTCTTTCCTTTTAAGAACTCACTGACACTTTTTAAAATTATTTTTGAATTTCTTTCTCCATGTCACATTTTGGTTAGATTCTACTTCTGTGTTTTCAAACGCCATAGTCTTTTCTTCTGTTATATCTAATCTGCTATTAACCCCATTTAGGATAGTTTTCATCTCACATATTGTAATATTCACCTTGTAAGTTCTATTTGAGTGTTTTTTATGTTTTCCATGTCTTTATTTAACATTCAAACATATGGATCACAGTTATAGTAGCTCTTTTAATATCCTTGCTTACTAATTCTAGCATCTGTGTCCATTCTGGATTGGTTTGTTTGATTAACATTGCTCCTCATTTGGGATCACATTTTCTTGTTTCTTTGCATGCCCAGTGTTGTGGATTTTATATTTTTGGGTGCTGGGTATTTTGGTATTTTTACATGTATTTTTGAGCTTTATTCTAGTATTCAGTTAAATTACTAGAAATGGTGTGATCTTTTCAGTTCTCACCTTTAAGATTTGTTAGCTGGAACCTGAGCAGTGGGTGGCCTAGGAATATTTAGTGCCCACTGCCTGGGAAAGACTTCTCTGAATATTACACTCAATGCCCTGGGAATCAGGATGTTTTCTAGTTTGGGTGGTGGGAGCAGGCCTTATTCCTGAATCCAGCTGGAGCCCAGGTTCTATTTCCTGAAATCTTTCTGTGTGGTTCTTTTCTCAGCCCCGGGTTGTTGACTTATACACATGCACTGGTCAGGGTTAACTCTGCAGGTCTCTGACATTCTCTCTGTTGGGGCACAGTCTTCTCTCCTGGCTCCTCTAATTGCGTGTTCAACAATACCTTCAGCACATCCCCAAATGAGTTCCCATTGTCCACAGATTGTCTTCAGGGTGTTCCCTCACAGCCACCTTTCTTCAGTCTTGAAACACAGACTCTAAGTTTTTGCTTATACTTGGATATACTAACCTTGTCTTGTTTTTCTTTCCTTACAATACACTATGATGTCTCTCATTATCATGTTTTTATTATTCCAGACTGATGTGCTTTTCTCCAATTCTTAACAACGACTCCTGGTTAATCTTTTCACTTCCTAACTCCTCAGCCATAATCCATTGTAGGCAGCGTTGATATAGCAGACTCTGCTACTTTCCACTTTAATCATTCCACTGACTCTTTTAGCATTCAGCTCCCATGAAAATATGACTTTTATTAATTTTTGTGCCAGCTCCTGCTTTTCTGTTTTATTAATGCAGTCCTTTATATGTATTTATCAATTCAACAAGTATTTACCTCTTGCTTACTCTGAGAATAGCACTAGGCTTATGAACACAAATGGTATTCCCTAAACTCATGGGTTTTATATTTTAATTGGGAAGTTAGTATAAGGGCATTTATTTAATATGAGTAAAAAAAGGGATATGTAACAAGTCTGCATGCGTTTACATTTAAAGGGTAGTATAGAAAACAAATATCAGATGATCCAAAGTGGGAAGGCTCACTTTGTACTGGGGTGGCTATAGAAATAGAAACTTTACTGATGCTTTTAGAATATCATTGACAAGAATAGCATCTTGAAAAATAAATAACATTTGTTCTTGTGGGAAGAAGTAAGGGGAAAAGATCTCATTCATGGCAAATAGAAACAGAAATATGAAGGTTAACATGCTTGGTTTCTGTATTAAAGTAGTTCAAAACTGTAAATTGGAGCTAGTTCATGAAGACTTTTGAATATTCTACTTCATCTAGTAGTAGTAATTTTTCTTATAAAAGTTGCTAGTTATGAATTCTTTGTGCTGAGACTTTTATACATTATCTCACTTAAAGCTTTCCAATATTTCTAGATAAGTAGTATTATTCCCAGATTAGAGGGAAAAACAGAGAATCTCAGATTTTGGAAGACATGTAATAATGTTGGGGCTGAGATTCAAACCTAGTTCTATCTTATTTTGAAGCCAAGACACGTGCTCTTTCTGTTTTAGCAGACTGCCTCCCTCTGTGCACATCATAGGCAACGACTTTCTGGTGAAAGCTAAAGGACTGGAGAAAAGTATGGGTGGGAGAGAATGAAAATCTGGAGAAAGTAAAGAGACCATTTAGGAGATATTTCTGAGTTAATAAGGACTATTTTCTGAGTTAATAAGGACTATCATGGCCAAAACAATAGGAGGGAGATGAAATATATGAGAACTATAGCTAGAGATTGTATGAATGGGACTAAAAGTACCTTAGATTACCTGGCTGATAGAAACATCAAGGTGAGGAAAGAGAAATTCTTGTAGGGAGTAAGATATTAAGGTTGAGTTTCTTCTATTAATTTAGAAATAACTCCTGACAATATGAATGAAAATGCTCAAAACATACCTCGGAAGATGTGAATGGAACTTGAGGAAGAGGTTAGATTGTCAGTGTGCAGCCAATGATCTGGCACAAAATTCATGTACCTGTGACTGAAATGGTTTCCTAAAGAAAGCAGGATAAAAGGAAATGATGTTCTGGTAGCTAAGCCTTGGGAATTACTTCATTTTGGAGATATAAGGAGAAAGAAGTATCTTTGAAAAACAAAACCCAATAATAACAGTAGCAGATGCTCTGCCTGGGGATTCAGAACAGTTCACCATCAAAGAGGCCTTGACTAGGAAGCTTTAGCTTAAAATTACTTTATTGCTTTCTTATGTGTTCATGGACTTTAATAACAACAATATAATTTCTCATTTGAAGTGCTACAGAATAATTATCTGTTCTAAACAAGTAAGTGCTTGGTTATATTCTGCCTTGCATTCTTCCTGAGTTACTTGTTTTTCTGTATACCTCTAATTTCTCTAGTTTCAAGATCAGAGCCCCTGTCTTCTGTGTTTTGTATGTACTACAGGATTTGGCAGGGCTGAGCCACAGAATGCATTTAGTAAACACTCGGGTTTAAACGTGGGGTGAAACTGAATAAAAAGGTCTTTGTTGATGTAGCCCTTTCAAGTTTTCTCACGTAGGCACTGAAAGTATTGCATAGATACAAATCACATTATTCTTTGTTATAAGTGATGTAATTAAGCTGAACTGTCCGTGGAAGAATAGTTCTATTATTTGTTGTTATTTAACCAAACCAGATATTTGTTAAACTCCTCTATCTAAGCACATGGAAGCATAAAAGACATCTTTCCAAACCACTCTTGTAGAAAGATGTTAAGATTTACTTTAACCTATAAATTTAGAAATAATTCTTGGGTGATTGAATAAAAATCTCTGAGAGACACTTGAAAAAATATGACCAGAGTTTGAGAAAGAGGTTAGGTCGGCAATTAAGCAATTTGAAGGTGGGGATGATAAGATCCATGACAAGTATAAAGTGATTCTTTGTACTGCAGTTAGTTTTTATGTGCATAGGATATTATGGTGATGCATATAATTATTTGAAGACATTGCTTTATAACCAGGAGCTTGTGGTAATTTTGAGACTTTAAATGATTTATTTTGAAACATTTTAGAATGCTTTTAGAATATCTGCAGCCTTTAAGAAACTCCATTCTACTTAACTCATAGACCTAAGGAATTGAGTTAAAAATGACA
Organism: Artibeus jamaicensis; assembly: GCF_021234435.1. NCBI lineage: Eukaryota > Metazoa > Chordata > Mammalia > Chiroptera > Phyllostomidae > Artibeus > Artibeus jamaicensis. Next base: position 11,448,356 of record NW_026522056.1, on the reverse strand, counting down.
CTCTAAAATGGTGCATTATTGTAGAGAATCATAATATTGCATATTAAATTTAATACTTGGGAGAAGTGGCCATGTGCCTGGTATATTATATTCAATCAAGAAATATTTACTTGGCATTCTCTGTGCTACAGGTATTATGCTATGTACTAGGAACATGTAAAAAAAAATCTCAGCTACCAAGGGTTGACAATCTAGAAGAGAGACAAACAAATACATTTTTACAGTACAAACATTTCTGGTATCGCAGAGGTCAACAGGCTGTATGACCTAAAGCAAAATAATGACTTTGCATTTGGGCAGATGTGTGACAGCCAGTTTCATCTCTTTCTGAGTTGTGTAAATTTGGACAACGTATTTAACCTCTCTGGGGCTCAATTTTTTAACCTGTGAAATTAAGAGTACCATGTAGAGTTCTTGGGGCATCTTACAGAAACTGCATTTGTTTCTATAACATGTTGCCTAGTGTAGCATAATGATTACTATTGTGCAAATGATGCAATGCTGATGTTGGGCCAAAGAGCTATAGCAACATGGAGGAAGGGGCCCTGAGCCAGGATTAGGAAGCTTAGGGAAGACTGGACAGAGGAGGTGAGCAGTAATTGCTGCAGGCCAGTCAGACCCAAATCCAGACCCAGTCTGGGTGCCTGCAAAGAGATTCAAAGTGGCTGGAATGTAGTTAACTCTAAGATAAAGATTATCGTAACTCTAAGATAAAGATTCATTATTGTTGTAAAGACAAGTTTCTAAAAAGGGCCTTCCATATGTATACATTTTTTCTTTCTCAAATAATTGAAAAATTGTGTTTGCAAAAGTGTCACCGAGAAATGTTATTGACAGCTTAAAATTGTCTTAGAAATGCTCTAGACCCACCTCCTTACTATACTAATGAGAATAGCAAGGTCTACTGTGGGTGAGGGCCTTGCCTAGGGTCACTGCAGTTAGGAAGTGACATAGCAGGAATTTGAACATTAGAACCCTCACTCAATGTAGTGCTATTTCTCCCATACCGGTCTGCCTCCAATAATGAGAAGACAATGCCTCTTAGCACATTTAGGTTATTATTATTGTAACAGCGTGTCCAATAACTTCACATTTCTTTCACATTTCGAACTATTAAAAAATTCACATCTTCTATACAATTTAATTCTCACAATAGCCTGTGAAGTATTTGTGAAGTAATTTCATTCAAAAAATAAAACAGTGATAACACCACAAATGAGGAGAGGCCCAAAGTTTAGAGAGAATATGTCCAATCAGACAGATGGAGTAAATGTTTTTTCTTCATTCTCTAATATTGCCTTCTAGGCCTGAGATGAAGGGGAGTGGGGAATATGATAAAAAGCCTTGTGGGAAAGGTCTTCAAACATTTTAGATCCCTTGAAAAAAGTCACAATTTTTAGTGTTGACTATGTCAACAAAAGCTTCACAAATTTACACATAGTGTATAAATGCAATGTGCAGAGAAAATGTATTTTATTATGCCTAGTCAGGTCTGATCCTAATATCACACTCCTGATGAATGAGGACAAAAATTAAATTTGGTCCCGTCCTGTAGAACACTTATTCCACACTAATCATTTCACTCTTCCCCTTAGGTAATAACTTGTTCTCTCTAGAAAATAAACATTTGTTTCTCAGTTCACTGTACCCTCATAATGAGAAAGTACCTAAAAATACGGTGGGGAATATGGTTTACACAAACGTGGGGTAACTAAAAGGCTTGGGTCCTCAGAGAAGCATGTACCATGTCTGCGGGATGCTGTTTGCCCTGCCAGGATTCACGATCAGAGTCCACAACTGGTGTAAACCATAACTTGGTTGGTCACTTGTGGCTTGGTTAGATCAGGGTGCAGGGGAAGGGGAGCTGTCTAGGCCTCAGCCTGGCTCTCACTGGAATTACAGGTCCCTTGAAGTGTGTCTGTGTTGTTCAGCTCTACCGAGTGTTAGGTTGCAAAAATTATTCCAGCCTCTCACTCCTCTGCTTGCCTATGTCCTTTGCCACTGACTTTGCTGTTGCTCTCACTAAAGAGGTTGAGTCTATTCCCTAAGCTCTCCCTTTTCTGCTCTGAATCTGCTCTGGTTTTATGACTTGGGTTGAATACTTACAAATGCAGCTTCATTCCTTCATTTCAAAAACAGACAGAAGTAATGTTGGGATGGTTCTCAACCTGGGTTCACAAGAGGCTGTGCATGTTTTCTCTTGCTTTAGTGTGTCTCTGTTACCTCCTTGAAAACATATCTGCTGGAAGATGAAAGACTCGTGGAGTGGAGTTGAGGCAATTAAGTAGCCCAGCCCAGGGTGGGACAGCCAGAAGTCATCTTACTCCAGAAATCTTAGTGAATTCAGCCCAAATCAGAGCCTGACTGCCCACCATGTTCAGGAGTTTTCCTGAGTTTTGTGAGCCCTTCTAGCAAATTAATCACACCCACAGAAGGGGTTGTGGAAACCTGATTTGCAGTCAATCAATCATAAGTACAGGTAATAACTTGGACTTGTTATTTGCATCCTGCATTGGAGAGGGTCATCAGAATCTTCAATTTGTCACCATTTGGGCTTGTAACTAGCATCCAAAGTTGAGAGCAATCTCGTGGAATCTTAGTCTATCTCCTGGTAGAGCATCAGAGTTGAGTTGAATTCAAACACCCTACTGGTATCCAAGCATTGTTTGTTGGTATGGGGAAGAATATACAAACTCACACACACACACACACACACACACACACACACACACACACACAGAGGAACCGGATCCAGGAAATCCCACATAATACCTGGATCTTGGACAGAAAGACAAATAAGTTTTCCAAATATTACACTCATTACAAATGTCAGTGATTTTTCTCCTCCTCATAGTGACTGTTTCTACTCATTCTTCCAGCTCATTCTATCTGTCGGCTGTTTCCTTGAGGTGGACAAGGGGGGAGAATAAAGATGGAGGCTTGCCTCTGGTTTTGTGAATGCAGTGGAGGGTGGAGAACCACAAGTGTCCATTTTTCTCAGCTGTTGACAGTTTTTCACCAGACTTTAAAACCGCCACATCTCTCAACTAGGAGGATTTGGAGGATTGATTTCCTCCTGAAATTTCCAGTTTGCAATAAATAAAAATAGTTCTTCTGTTACCATATTTTTGACTCTATTTAGGTCAACTAGACCTAGAATGGGGGCCGTGTGTTGTCACAGTTAGAAGGGAGAGTGAAAGCTCTGGAATCCCGTCTCCTGGCCTCCATTCATGACGTCACCTAAAAAGGTGATCCTGGGCGATTTACTGACACTTCCCCATCTCTGTCTTGCATATAACGTGTGTGTGATAGCAAAACCTTCCTTGTACACTTATTGTGATGATCACATGAGTGATCCATCAAATGCATTTAAAACTAAGAGTGAGAGCTAGTGAATAAAAATAATATAGTTTTTGAAAGTAGTGCCTATTATGGACCTATGCAATATAGATATTTACTGTGGCTATTAATATATTTAAGTACAAACTCAGACACTGGTTTTATTAAGCCAAGCAAATAGTTCCTGCTCGTGATTTGAGCTACAGCAAAAATATTCCTTGCCCAAAAGCCTTTGTCCTAGAGGAGAGAATGGATGATTAGTGGGCCCTCTTTTCCACTTTCTAGAGCTTTGTTCTCTTGAGTGAGCAGCTCCTATAATGTAGTTGTATGTGATTAATGTTCAATAAATGTTGAATGAATGAACAAATAGTCTGTTCCATAGTTTTTGACTGCTTCCTTTATTCAAGGGCTTAGAACTATCTGGTTCATAAAATATTGCATGAAACTCCTTTTCAACACTTAGAATACCATTGTAGACTGATTTCCAAACTCCTGAGAGGCAGTGGCAGGAAGGTGGCTGATAGTTTATTACACAAACTCTGTCTTCTGCAGAGCATATGAGAAATGTCAAGTAGATTTGAATTCACTTAAACTGCAAAGTTTATTTGTCCATTTTGTCCATTTCTTTCTCCTTTCTCCCTCCCTGAAAATAGGAAGTATTTCTTCATATTTACACATAACAGAGAGACTCACCGATGGATGCTGCTTTTATATCTGGGTGAGAATTGATCTAATTTCTCATCATTTCATGAAAAGTCAATGTGGAAAGTGTCAGGATGATATAATTATGCTAGGACGCCAGAAACGAGAGGGAGAAGGGACGCTGCACAGCCCCAGAGCTGTCTCGGTGTGCTTGGAGGGGGAGAGCTCAAGGGGACATCAATTCCCCCTTTGTCTCCCAGCGACTGTTCTATCTCTGTTGCCATAGCACACATCACATTTAGGGGACTATTCTAATGTTCTTGGCTGAACCACAATATTGGAAGAATAACAACAGATTTTTAAAAAGGGCATGTCTAGTTTGATTTAGAAGACAGAGCATTCTAAGTTTTCCTCTTAATTATACCATTCAAATCCAAGAGGACATCATCCTGGACTCAAACAAGATATAGGTACAATAGTCTGTCCACAGCTCACCAGCCTCTGCAGCCCCAGTCTCTCCAGAGCAGCATGGGCATATTCTGATATATTTTAAGTGGAGTCGAAGCTCAGCAGTCTCTGGCACTGCAGTGGTGGTGGGGGTGGTAAGGAACACCTGGTAATGGCAAAGGTGCTCTAAGGACCTGTACAGTCCCCAGCTTGCACATCTGGTGGGAGTAATGAAAGAGAGTGACAGCCATGCCTATCCTGCTGGGACTCTTGCACCACCTGTGGAAACACAACCTAGGGCAGTGGTCGCTATAGCAGATGCTAATATTCATTGGCCCACAGGGAGAATCCACGTTTATAGTTAATTTTCAAACTCATTAAAAAATGTATAAAGATATAAACATATACATATTGGTGGTGATCACTCAAAAAAGGTGATATATCCTCAGATTTTATAAACACTATTTACTCTCATGCTAGGAAAGGACTTTTAGAGTTATCTTTTTTAATGCCGCCTAGCTCAGTGGCTGGTTGTGCAGCTACTGCTATATATCAAAACTCTCTCAAACTCAGTGGCTTAAAACACTGAGCATTTATTACTGTACATGAGCCTATGGTTCTGTTGGTTCTGCTGATCTAGGAAAGGATCTGCTGATCTCAGTGAGTCTTGTTCACATGTCACATGTCGGCTACAGTCAGAAGGTGACTGGCTGGCTGGTCTAGAGCAGACTCACTTTCATAGCATGTATTGGATGACGGTCAGCTAGCGTGTTGGGGGGTTATTACTCATCATCCAGCAGGTTGGTCTAGGCTTTTTCTCAAGGTAGCTGGTCAAGGCTGCAGGAGAGCAAAGCTTCTTGAACCTTAAGCTCAGAACTACTGCGTGAAGTTGCATCCAACGTACCCTATTGGCCAGATTAAGTCCCAAGGTCAGTCAAATTTAAGAAGGTGGGGAGAAGGAAGAACTTTACTCTTTCAAGAGAAGAAATGCAAAGTCCCAGGTCCAGGCATGTGAATAGAAGATGGGGTGTAGTTAGAGCTATCTTTCTAATTGGCATAAGGTGGATGATGCTAAATACAGTGACGCGAAAGGGCATTTAGTTCCTCTCGATTTTATGCTTCAATGCATTTTATTCAAGTTCCCTAACTAATTGCTTACCCTTTGCTTGAGCCCATCTGCAATAGAAAACTCTATAAAAAATCACTTAACATCTTTGAAACTCTATTTTTCTGTGGAATATTGAAAAGGTATATAAAATCCATAATAAATTTAACAATATATATTTTTATGAGAATCTGTCTCTTCACCTATTCCCACTCTGCTTATTATAAAGGAAGCATGTATTTTTGAGGATAGGTGCACTATGACAACACCTACCAAGATTTTGTCAAAGACCCAGAGCTCAGAAATTAATGAGCTCCACACAATGTACATTCTGTATAATTTTTATAATAGTATTTGCTATAGAACATTTCCTGCGCATTAGAAAGAGATAATTCCAGAGGGTCATCTGGCTTTTCCAAAGGCCTTTGCAGAAAATCTGAGTTTTCCCTGGGGCAATTCTGTGAGGTCCCTGAGGGTTTTCATTCTTCTCCATTTATAGATAAGGGTTTAGATACCGGTGGTATGCCCTGCTTCACAGGGATGTGGCAGTGGTTGAACTCACATAAAAGCTCACAGCCCAAGGCCCTGACAGTTAGCTGACCTGTATTTTTATTGGTGGTTGAAAGAAGACCAAGTCCATGAGCCCTGGAGCTCTTACCCAGCGGAGAGTCAGAGCCTAGACTGTAGAGAAAAAAGGGTCTCAGGGGTCTGCTATCCAGGGTCAAGCTCTGGCCTGGTTGTGAAATTAATTTAGTGGATTGTAGCTAATCATTTAAAAGAGTAAAATGAAACAATAAAAATATTAGGGTAGAACATATGTTGTAGTCATATAGTATATTTTAATAAAATATCTAGTTTCTGCATAGAAATATTTATTTGTGTACATGCATGCATATGTATAGGTATATTTAGGGTTGCAATTTAATGTATTGTGCCTTGATCCAGGTCACCCAGGAGACTGGTGGGCAGGGGTAGGTTTGAAATGCAGGTTTCTTAATACCCAAAGGCAACAGTGTGGCACAGTGGAAAAAGAAGGGACTTTGGTTCAAATGAAAATTGCTTCATTTCTTTACCCCGTCAAATGCTGGTTTTATAATGATAGGCAAATTACTTATCTTTATTTCAAAGATGAAGAAACTGAAGCTTGGAGAGGTTAATACTTATATCTTGGAGTAGGGTGGGGGTTAAACTAGATATGGTATAGATGATACAATAAAGACCTTGTTCATCTGGTAAATAATTTTTCAGACCAATACTTTTAAGGCCAGCTATTATTTTATTGTTTTTCCTCTCATTCCCAATGACTAGCAGTATTATATTCTTAATATAATACTGCTGAATAATATAAATCACATATATATAATTGAACTGTGATATAACAACTAATAAACACCTGAGTAATTCTAAACTTTCTAGGTTTTCTAGAGATTATAAAAAATATATAATTAACCTAGTGGACAAAAATGAAATATACATAAAAAGTTACTCTGCAAACAAAAAAATAATTCCATAATTATAATATATGAATCGCCCACAACATCATAACATCTGTGTAATCACTATGAGGTAAAGGAATCATGGAGGGCTACCTGGAGGAATTTTGGCTCAGTGATACTCAGTGGATTGATAAAATTTAGAAAGTCATGGGAAGAAGACAGCATTATGGGAAAAAAGAAAGGCACAAATGGGAGGCACAAAGGTAGGTTTGTAGGACAGATTCAGTTGTGGAAGTGACAGATAAAGTAGCAGAATTAAGGAAGCCTGAGATTAAATAATGGAGAGCTTGGATTGCCAGATTCAGGATTGAGTATGCTATTCTGCAGCAAATGCAGTCCCATAAGAGGTTTTTCTTTGCATGAGGTATGAAAATATTTTAATCATGTTATGTTGAATGACATTCAGTAGTCGTTGTAACCATATGGCAGTAAAAGGGGAAGAGGAAGAGAAGGAGAAAAAGAAAAAAAGGAGAAGAAGAAGAGGAGGAGGAGCAGGAGAAGAGAAGGTCATTGGTTAGGCTGGTTAATATCATATCTCATGGATCTGGGGTAAAGTGGATTTGGAGAAATTGCTCCCAAAGCAATAGGAAAGGGAGGATAAGATGCTAAGCTCTACAGATCAGTCAAGGAAAGTGAAGCAACTCAACCCTGATAAGGCCATAAAAATGGTCGATGTGCAAGGATGACCTGCACCTGAGCTGAGGGATATGAAGTGCCATGACCCAGGTCACCCAAAAGATGACCTGGCCAGAGGTAGGTTTAGAATTTACATTTCCTAAGTCCCATGGGTGACAGCATGTCATCATGGAAAGAGAAGAAACTTGTGGTTCAAAAGTTAAAGGAGGTTTGTCAAAATTGCCACATCAGAAATGCCTGGTGTCCTTTAGAAGCAAAAGACTAGTTGGAGTTCAACGCAGGCAGATAGTCCAAAGCTGAGAGAACAAGCAAGAAATAGATGATCTGAGGTTTTCCCATTTGACCCAAGAATGAAGATAGCACTGCCTGCAAGATCAACACAAAGCACGTGATGACTGTAGTTTTCTCATTCTTGAGACTGCAGTCTTTTTGTGACCCCCATCTTCCTCTTTTTATGTCACCCCAAATTTTATCTCATAGGCTTAAGACAGAACTGCTGTGTTCATAGTTCCATAGCTCTCAGTTGAATGTCTGAATAACTTCATAGTACAATGGCTAATAGAGAATATAGAGATAATTAATTCTCCTTCTCCTTTTCCTCTTCTTCCTTTTCTTTCTCCTCCTCCTTCTCTTCATCTTTGGCTCATAATCACAGTGCTTTCAACAGTTCTCAAGTCGTATGTTTTCCAGATTCTTCCCCATATGGCTACCTTTTTTTATGTTCTTGTCTTCTGCTCATTGTTCCCCTTATATCAACACAGTTAAAACTGAGCACAAGGCTCCATCTATGGTTTGACTTAAGTGAATCACAGAGAAATGATTATGTAATTTGTCTGGAACATAGAATTTCTACTAGTGCAGTTAAACATATCAGGTTTGTAATATCAAAATATATCATACAAAGTATATCATACCCAAGTTATATACCTTTTCAATTTTTCTTGGCATCACCTGCTTCTGGTCCACTGGCAGTTGCTCTATTGAGTCTTGATGTAATTGACTCATCTCATGACATTTCTAGCCATCTCTGCCTCCCTGAGGTTAGGCTAGTCTCCAGCACTGCCTCCATTGTTTCCACTTGGGCAAAAGGCCCAGCCTATCCAGTACACAGAGTGGGCTCAACTGGAGCAATAGAAACCTCCATAGGACTCAAGAACAGCGCCATGGGGTATGAGATCTGACTTCTCCAGTAGCTGCTCAAATGGCCAAGTGACACAGATAGATATGTGAGGCTGTTAACGCATAATGAGACAGAGTTTGGCCAATGACAGACAAAAGTAAAAAGAAGTCAGTAATTTCACCCCCCACTTCTTCCAATGAATTGTTCTAAGATGCGTTCAGGCCAAACTGCATAGAGAATTCTGTGAATGAATAACCAGCAAGGTTTTCTTGTAAAGTTATGGACAGCATGCTATGTCCAATCTCTTTTTTGCTTTCCCTCCTTTCCTGTCTCACATTCCACTCTCTTCAATCTTGCTGGTCTGGTATCACCACAAAAGCATCAGCACATCATTTTAGTCTTGAGTTATGTCTTCAGGGAACTTGTTCTAAGCTGCATACTAATTCTGTAATCATTTATTTCTCAAAAATGTACTAATGCTTTCCATGTTTTCTGTATAATGTGCTAAAAAGTTGCCATCCTTACTTGGAAAGTTACTCAGTATAGTAAAGGGAATAAATTATTTATGGGGTATTTATAAATCTTTGTTAAATCACAATTTTTCTGATATTAGTGGAGTTGGTATTTAATATAGATTAATGTGAAATTTGGGACTAGGATTTAGATAACACTTTGACAAAGTGTTTTTTTTTCATGTCATTTAACATATTTTGAAGCATTGGATTTGTGGTCATATGTAAAGTTCTATTTAATGAAGATCTAATACATAGTAAACAATCTACTTAAATTTGAGTATGGTGTTTTCTTCTTGCTTTCACTCTCCCCTCTGTCTCTCTTCCTTCTATATTTTTCCTCATCCACACCCTCTTCTTTTTCCTCTCTCTATCCACTTCCATCTCTTTGCCTCCCCCCGCCTCTCCTGCCTTCTCCTCTTTGCTTACACATTTAATTCTGAGATAAACACCTTGGCAGGTGAATCTTGGCCTGAAGTTTTACATTTTTAGGGAAGAGTCATAGAAGTGAAAAAATGTGTCAAAGGATAAGAATGAAGTGCCTCAAGACTATTGATAGGGCTTACCAAGTATCTTTATAAGTTTATCCCTAAAATTATACATCAAAATTCCTTTGAGATTAGGTATTTTAACAGGCAAAAATAATACGTTTTTGTTTTCATTTTTGGGGGGCATAGCTAAACATATTTCTTTTAAAAGTTTAATAACCTCTTTCTTTGTGAATTATATATTTATGTCTCTTGGAGTTTTAATATTTTTCTAATTATCATATGGGAAACCTTTATGTATTAATAATATCACTTGTTTTCTTGTAGTTTTGCTCATAAATATTTTCTTAGCTTTTGTTTGTTTTTTAATTCAGGATTTTACTTTACAAACATGTTAGATTTGTTTAAATCCTGTTTTTCAATACTTTATGTATTAGTTTGACTTTCAACTTTGTGTCATTTACAAATTAGACAAAAGGTTTCTTTTTCAAAAGTATTGACTTTTTTCTTAAAGAATACAAATCAAAAAACATTGAACCCAATAAGGCAAAGGTCAGAATCTTGGCAGTTCAGGGACCCACCTCCAGTCTGACATTTGTCTGCTAATAAATTTAACTTAGTGATTTATCATTGACAAATATCTTTCTCTCTTTTACACAAAAACATTTCGAAAGCCTTTGTGCCTTTTGATCTCAGGGAGTGATCTGACCACATCAAAGAACAGCATTCCTACCACCATTTGCTGTTCTTAGATCTGGTCCATCAGAGCCATGCAAAACAGGGAAGACTGGGCTTGGATAGGTTGTGTTTATAAAAAAGGGCGACAATTCCTGGAAAACAACATAGGCATCCTCTGCTCTCACATTTAACTCGTTCATTAATATATGACATATCATTTCCAAAAATGGGGGTAATAAAGTAACATTTCTAGGTTCCATATTCTTCAAAGGCTAGGTGAGTAGTGATGGAACAGAGGAGAGACACCATAGTTCACTGCCAACAAGTTTATTGAACAATGTTTTTCTGATCTCATCTAAATCCCAGGAAGTTCCTTTAGGGTAGGAAATCTACTTACATCATATTATGAGACCTTATTTTAGCTTGGGGTGTAATTTCTTCCCAATCTCTCTTTTTTCACTCCTCACCTTTTAGTGTTTTTAAACAACCTTGAGAGAAAAGATAGAAGTCAATTAGGGGTAGTTCTGTCTTCCTTTTACAACACATAATAGTATGTTGAATGCCCTAAGAATTTCAATGGTGATTGTTGTTATGGTTTCTTCTTCATTCTCGCCCTCCCTTTGGATCAGCAAGGATACTGTCAACCAGCGCAAAATCAGTATTTACAGCATGAGGGGACAACTGTGGGCCAGAGCTCTCTGAGGTTTATGGGCTGACCATCACCTGTGCTGAGCAAACACATAGAACTTCAAAACTGTAACTCACTCTTGACCACACCCAAGGCCTCTTCCAATGTATGCTATCCATCACGTCCCACTTTTTCCTGTGGGCAAACACTCCCATTCTGCTGGGGTGAGTGGGTATTCCAGACCTACATTCATTTAGGCAACATAAATCTGGTTGTCTGGTGTCTATCAACACATGAGTTTCAGCTTGTTTCTCATTTTCTTCAGAAAGGGACAGAGACTACCAAAGTTTGTTTCTCAGTTTCTTCAGAAAGGGAAAGGGGATACCAAAGCTGTAAGATCATGCTCCTTTTTGGGACCCTGTTCTCCCTTCCTGGAGAGGATCTCTGGAAAGATACCTTCACCTCGCCTGGTACACCATTTCTCTGCATGTCACCATGAGTCTGACAAAAGGAGACAAAAGAGTCCAGCTTGGACAAGAATGTCTCCTGAGCCATTGAACTTTTCAGCCACGAACTGTTTCTGGAGCCCAGTGCAGAGATGGATAGCACATACGTTTAGCTTTAACCTGCAAGCTGTCTGGGGCAGAGAGCACAGGAAATTCAATTCCAAGCTTTAGTTGCTCCTAATCAGACTTGACGTGTGCACCTGGACAATGAAATTTGTGACCTCAGCAGAATAAATGTAAACCTAATCCCAATTAGCATGTATAAACAGTTGTGCTCCAAGCACCGGGTCTCAACTTCAGACCCTCCAAACATGGGGAGGGATAGAGTGCAGGTTGTGGAACCTGGGGGATCGGGGCTTGAATTTCGTCTCTCTCCTCCACTAGTAGTTTCCTCTGGACACCTTACTTCCCCTTGCTAAACTTCAGTTTCTTTACCTTAAAAATGAGGATATAAGTAGCGGCTATCTCACAACCTTGTTGTGTGTATTAAATACAAGCATGGCATGCAATATGTTTAGTATAGGGCCTGGTATGTCATTTTTAATAACAAAATAATAAAATAATTTTATGACTAATAATAAATGTCATGTAACAATACGTTTTATCTATATGCCTGGCCTTTCTTAATAGGAATATTAGGAATAAACACTTTTATCATTGTCATCATTATCAAGAGCCAAGACGACAGATGAAATACATCATTATACATTTGACTTTTTCAAGGACTTAAAAGCAAATCACAGACATGAAGTTTTTTTGACTCTTAGGGTGATATATTTTTCATTTTGTCTTTTCTCAGGACAAAGGCATATAGTACATGTCATAGCTTGCTTGTATGATAACATGAAATTTATTTTGTTTGTTACCCATCTATACCCCACCACTAGATTATGAGCTGCTGTAGGCCAGAACGTGCCTAATAGACAGTTATGCATGAAGTATGAATGAAAGGACACAAACTAGTTTGAGCTCATTTTCAGAAATCAGAGTCAGTTATTGACCTTTTGCAAAGAGGCTCAGAGACTTCCAGGGGAGGAGACCCTGTGAAGGATGACTCAGATTCTTTTCAGACTTAGAACTAACACCAGATTTCAATGTGCAACTTGCATTTTTCAATTCTCTACTTCAACACTGAAACAATCAAAAGAAGCAAGCAAAGAAACAAATGAACAACAAAACAGAAAAGCACATTTCTCTGAAAGAGAAGTAGGTAGGAAATCACTTATTCTAATAGAAGAATGAGCTATATTTTCTTCCCAAACATAGGGACCTGTTTGCATTAGGAGTTAAACACAGGTTACAAATCTTCCAGTTCAGTTTGAATTGAGTATAAAATTGATAGTTACTTGTGAACAATAGGTAACAGAAATGGTAATTAATGATAGAAGTAAGAAGAGTAATGAAAATGTAACTAGTGTTAACAAAATTTCTTAAATATTTTTTATGCTAAGCACTGTGCAAAACACTTTCTTTTTTCTTGTTAATTTTTATTTTTAAATATTTTATTTTTCCAAAATTAAAATTTTCTCTTTAATAAAGAATGCTTTCTTTTTTCCAAAATTTTTATTATTGTTCAAGTACAATTGTCTCCGCTTTCCCCCTAGAACTGCTCCCACCCTGGCCATCCCCACTTCCCACCCTTGATCCTGCCTCCCTTTGGTTTTGCCCATGAGTCCTTTATTCATGCTCCTGAAAACTCTTCTCCCCTTTCCCTCTATTATCCCCTCCCAACTCCCCTCTGGTTATTGTTAGTTTGTTCTTAATTTTACCATTTCTGGTTATATTTTGCTTGCTGGTTTGCTTTCTTAATTAGATTTCATTTATAGGTGAGATTTCACTCATATGGTATTTGCTAGGGGCTCCTTCTTTCTTTTTGCTGCATAGTATTTCATAGTAAATGTACCATAGTTTTTTGATTTATTCATTTTCTGATGGGCACTTAGGTTGCTTCCAGCACTTGGCTATTGTAAATTGTGCTGCTATAAACATTGGGGTGCCTAGGTTCTTTTGGATTGGTGTTTCAGGATCCTTAGGGTGTAATTCCAGCAAAAACACTTTCATTCTTTATCATATTTAAGCTTCATAAGAAACCTAGGTAACTATTATCTTAGTATCTTCATTTTACATATGTGAAAACAGCTTCAGAGATTAAGAAGATATTTCAAGTCACCTTAATTTTTAGAACAATATTTATTGAGTACCAGTGCTGCCCTAGGAATTAGGCACACAGTAGTGAACATAGTCATCTGAAATATCAGCCCCGTGGAGCTCACGTTCTAGTGGGAGAGAAAAATGATAAGCAAAATAAATAAAACTAAGAGGAGGATAGTAAGAAATGTTAAGGAGAAAAATTATGCAGGTATGAGTATTAGAAAGTGCCAGAGACAGATAGTAATTTTAGGTGGGTGATCAGGGAAGGCCCAGCTAAGAAGGTGACATTTGAATAGAGACCTAAAGAAACCAGGGGAACCAACCATGCAAACATCAGGAGGAAGAACATTCAGAAAGTGGATAAAGCAAATGCAAAGTCCCTAAGCTGGGAGTGTGCCAGGCATGTTTGAGGAACATCTGGGGCTGTGAAATGGGAATGAATGAACTCAGGAGACCAGATAGATAACTGAGGAAAGATCATACATTTAGATATAAAGCTTTTCAAGACTTTTGAGTAGAGAAATGACATAATCTAGTTTACCTTTTAAAAATATTTTTTAAATTTTTCGAATAAATTTAAATTTAGAGAAAAATTGTAAAGATAGGACACAGTGTTCCCATATACCACTCACCTAATTTCCCCTAATGTTTACATCTTACCTTAACCTTAGTCAAGACTAAACCATGAACACTGATACATTGCTATTACCTAAACTACAGGCTTTAACTGCATTTTATCATTTTTCCACTCATGTTATTTTTCTGTCCCAGGATCCATTCCAGGCTACCATGTTGCGTTCAATCATCATGTCTCTTTGGCCTTCACTAATCTGTGACAGTTTCTACGTCTTGTGTTATTTCTCCTGACCTTGAGAAGTACTGGTCATGTACTTTGTAGCCTGTCTCACAGTTTGGGATGTTCAATGTTTTTTTTTTCATGTCTTTGGGAAGAGGTGAAGGACCTCTTTTCATCACAACATATCAGAGGGCAGGTGGCATCCTCCTGACTCACCGCTGGTGATTAGAGGCTTGATCCCTTGGTTAAGACCATGTCTGCTTAGTTTCCTCACTGTAAAGTTATGATTTATCCCTTTCACTACTTTGTTCTTTGGAAGTAGGTCACTAAGTCCAGCCCACACTTGAAGGGGGTAGGGTGAGTTAATTTACAGCCCCCTGATCTCCTTTGTAACAGGTTGTTCTGGCAGTGGTGCTGAGAAAAGCCTGGGAGGGAGATCAGTTAAGAAACTTGTACAAATCTACCAAGACATGCTGGTGTCTTGGATTAGGATAGCTGCGGTGGAGGTGGTGAGATGTAGTTGGATTATGGATGTATTTTGAATATACAACCTAATAGGATTGACCGACAGATTGATCATGAGATGTAAAAGCAGGAGTCAAGGATAACTTCGGTCACGTGGTGATATGGAGGTACAATTTTCTGAGATGAGGAACAGTGCTAGGCAAGAAGTTCACATTGCTGGCAAGTGTCAGCGTAGTGAGGGTACAAACCTGGTTCTGTCTGACACCGAAGCCCAAACACACCTTCTGTGCTACTTCATTTCTGTAGCTCAACTTCATTATCTAGGACATATCTGATAGTAGAAATTATAATAAAAGTTTGAAATATTCTTGTGAGTTTTCCTAATGTTCATCAGAGGTGTGTTTGTTCTTGTTCAGCAGATACTTCGCAGCCTTCGCATGGTAGAATAGAAAGCACTCAGGGCCAGTCATCTCTTATTTATTATGGTTGCTAGGGACTTTTATTGGCTTCCTTTATTATCTCACCAAAAATGTGAGTTTCTTTCTACTGATTGAAAAAGCTTTTTTATTATCATTGACAAAATTATTCAAGAACACAGACCCTAAAGCCATCCAAATCAGTCACGGTTAAGGGATGTCCTAATATTCAACACTAAAAAATGTTGGTTTAGAGATGTTTGGCCATGTTGGATAAGCTGATGGAATAGTCTAAAGGGAAAACAATGCAAATACAGAGGTTCATTCATACATCTCACAACCCCTCTAATTTCTATGCCTTTTTTGGTCAATCGTGGTAGAAGCTCTGCAGGTGGATATGAAGCCAGAGTTGATGGGAGCCCCTCCAGGTTATAGAAACATATATTTGAGGTACTGTTTTCAGCTAACCATGGACATGTGCTGATGGGTATCTACCTGCTAAAACATTTTCTTATTATGTTTAGAATAACATCTGAACTCTTTTTCTATGTCAAAACAACAACGTTCTATCAGTTCCGTCTTCCACCTACCTCTCCATTTTCATGGCTCACAGGGTTCCAGCCAGAGAACTTCCTTTCTGCCCTAATACTCTTAATTTTTCTTACCTCAACCCACATGCCCTCTGCACTTGATGTTCCATTTGCCAAAAGCCCTCTTTCCCTAGCTTTTTTGGTATAACTCATTGATTTATATTTTTGTATCTCAGTTAGAAACTTCCCTTTCAAAAAGTACTTTCACTACCAGATCTAAAAGTGGAGCATTCTGTTGTTTTTCCCTCTCAACACAAATGCTTCCCCTCGCCAGTTACTTTCTAGCATGGATCCTTTAGTTCTAGCACTTTGAGTGATCTGAAATTTTATTGCTTGTTTCCTTGATTACTTTCCGACTTCCTCTGCTATCACACAGCCTTTTCCATGGCGAGGATGTGTGCTTTTTCACTGCTCTCTCCTCAGCAGTGAGTGACTAACAAATTTTTTAAGTGAATGAGTTAAGTGTCCTAAGGTTTGATTGTGAAGAATTCCCTTCACCCCTTTCAGTAGAAACATGTGGGAAAATATGTCCCTGGGTAAATAAGCCACAAGAGGACCTTTTGGTTTGAGGATTCAAAATACAGGTTTTGAATGGTGCAAGCTTGAGTAGTTACAGAGGAGAGCAGCAGAACATGGATGAGGAGAAGCCAGTAGAATAAGGTCAGAAGCAGGCCTTTGAGGAGAACTAGCAAATTTCTCCAAATAGGCAGCATTTAAGTGGTAGGATACCCCCATTCCTGAGAGATGCGTTTTGGTGGACTGGCTCACTGACACACATCAGGCACCCAAAGAACCCCTAGCTGTTTTACTGTGCGATTCCCAGAGGGCTTGTCCAGAAATAAAGAAGAGGAGACAGGAGGGCATTTGGGAAGCTAATGAATTTTAAAAGGTCATTTGTTCATTTCCATTCCAGTCTCATGGGATCAATGGCAGAGTTCTCTAATGGGTACTTGCTTTTTAAAGATGGAAAGTGAATAGGAATCTGGACATCCCAAATTAAGTTACAGAAGAATCTGATGTCTAAAAGAGTGGGAAAGTATATAAAAAGGTTTGTGTCTTCTGGGAAAGTGTGCTCACTTTACAACAAAGAAAATTAAACCAGTATAACTTTGCCCATTTACAGACTATGGGAGTTGGTAATAAAGGCTCTTCTGGATAGTGTCTTCTCTTTGGTTCTGAGCCTTTGGATCTGCATGAAATCAGATAAATGTGGGCCCTTGAGTTGGTGTTCAGGTGTAATTCTCATATACAGCATCCGGACCCAAAATCTACTTAACCTTGGCAGGAGGCAAAACTACTCCCAATTCAGAGGCAGGAGTGGGCATTGAAGGGGCTGTCTGTGAGCCAGGCTCCACCTCCAGCTGGAAAGAGCAGGGAGCCCCTGAGCCCAATTCAACTTTTCTAAAAAGCTAAGGTGCTATAAAAGTTGAGGGTAAACAAGCCAAAATATGAGATGATCTTAGCAAAAACCCTCCTATCAGGAAGCAGAAGCAAATAAAAGGAGACCTTATACTACATCCATAAAGCACAGACTACCTCAGGTTTATTTTACTTCTGTTGCTTTTTTTTAATTTTTTCTTTTCTTTTTTCTGTTCTACATTTAATCTGTCCTTGAGGAAAGGCCTTTTTTAAAATTTATTTTGTAATGTGCCACCTTCAGCACCTCCCCCCACTGCAGTGCTGACACAGGGCAAACAGCAATGCAGAGGGTTCTCACCCGTTTTCTCTACCTTCCTTGGCACAAAAGGTGCCCTCGCTTCCCTGAGTCACATATTTTGTTCTCCTTCCAACACCAAAGAAACTTTTGATGCATCTCATGCCAAGGTGCAAATGATTGCCGGAAACATAATTACTGTCAAAGAGCAAGGTGGCAAGAATGGAGATGGGGGGGAGGGTGCATTTAGAGAGCTGCACTGAGCAGGGTAACTGTTTTCATCACACTTAGAACTGCTGGGCCTATGGAATCGGGGATGATGGAGTCAGGAGTTAGAGAACAAGAATGGAGCACTTAGTTGTAGTCCTTACGTGCGCCCACCCAGCGCATTCTGTCTCCTGGAGATATCCTCCTGCTGCCTTCTTCTTAGTGTTTTCTTCAGGCACATCTGGGACTTGTCCTGAGAGATGCTGGAAAAGCTGCCAAGCCAACAGGGATGCAGCTGCTCCGACTCTGAGAAATTCTGTCTCTCCGCCCCGGGGGCCAATGCAACCCACCAGGTCTGCTGCAGACAGTGAGTGGGTTGGCTTCGGACAGGGTCAAGGGGTGGAACACTTGGAGAAAAACAAATCTAATCTTCAGCCGTGTTGTTCTTTCTTTAATCTGCCACATCTACCAGGAAAATCAGATCTGGCAGCTCAAGTACCTGAGACTGGTACAATGTGTACTTTCTGCCTTTTCACAAATTACAGTCTTGGAGATGCAGACAGGAGAAAAGAAGGAGAAGGGAAAAAATAGGAGAGGAGAAAGTGAAGGAGGAGTGATCTAGAATAAGGAACCAGAACCTCAGTTTTCATCCCTTGTACCCATTTCCTTCCTGCCATGTGTCCAACAAGAGATTACATAGTTTAGATACATTAACAATATGGTATCAATAGCTGAATGGGGCTTGGAGTCTCCTTTAGAGGAAACCTGAATTGCTGAAGCTTCCTCCTTGCTGCTGAAAAGATGGAATTTACACAGCAAGAGAGGTGGCTGTGCATGTGTTATTGGATCCTTTCCTCCTGGCAAGGGTTAGAAGATGTTAGAGCTTGTTAACATGCACAGTTTTTCAAATGAGGTGTACTTTGAGGGGTTACTTTTAATTCTCAGTTTGCTGCCTCTGTGTGGTTTGAAGAGAGGGACCACAATATGGTGTGCTGATTCCTATCACAAAGTATGCCCCAGAACTGGGCTTCCACTCTGGGGCAGGGACAAGTAACCAGCTGCAGTGAGAGAAACTGAGGCCCAGACTTCTCAGCTGGCCCTGTGTTGGGCTGGGACACTACCTGAGTTTGACCCATCGTCCTGGCCCTCCCTGAGAGACGGCACCATTCTTACCAGAGGGAGGCAGACCCCCTATTCTAACCTGGCTTGGCTTTTTGAAGAACTGTCCCTGTCACCCCCAGAAAAACAGAATATCTCTCCTATTGAGGAGAGATAAAGGGTCCAGCCCAAATAACACCCCTATTTATTACAAATGCTTTTATTACAAAATCATAAGCATGTAATTCTGTAATACAACAATATCACAGTCAAGCACAGTATATGATATTTTAGGTGAAATGTTCAAATGAAAACTATACATTATTATACCTACCCACCACACTCAAGCAGGCCTTACTTCTGATGGATTATTCCTATATCTATATCTACACCTATATCTATATCTATCTGTATCTCTATCTGCACCTGTATCTATATCTGTATCTATACCTGTCTCTGTATCTATATCTGCACTATATCCACGTTACACACACAGTGGCTACACACAATTTTATATGTATACAGACATGCATAAATATGTATATACATATATAATTATATACAAATAATATGTAGATAATATAAGATCATATGTAGTATATATGCACATATTTTACATATAATATATATAAAAGGAGATTTATGATGAGGAATTCATTTATTCAGTTGTGGAGGATGAGAAGCCCCCGCTGTGCACCAGCGGGAGACGAAGGAAGGCCAGTGTTGTCATTTCAGTCCAAGTCCGGGGGCCTGAGAACCCAAGGACTCGGTGGGGTTAATCCCAGTTCAAGGCAGGAAAGGAGAGATTCTCCTGTCTGAGCAACTGGGAATAAAAAGGTGTGAACCTCTCCTTCGGCGTTGGTTCTAACTCAGGCAGTCAATAGGACTGGATGATGCCCACACACACTGGGAAGGTGACCTGCTTTACTGAGTCCACCAATTCAAATGCTAATCCTCCCCAGACACGCCCTTTCAGACCTTACAGAAACACCCAGAAAGCATGCTTCCTCTGGCAGCTGTGGCACAGTCAAGCTGACACATGAAATTAACCATCACAGTGACTGAGTTGCGGTGGCAGGTACCCTGCCTGCATTTTGTCCCCGGATTTCTCCTCCAAGGACAGAGATCCTGAGGCAGCAGTGGGACCTGGGCTCACCCTGGTCCCGAGCAAGACGGTTACAGGGGGCTGCCAAAAAATTCAGTCAAGACAAGTAATACTTTAATGCAATACTTTTAAAAATCAAAATCAATGCAAAAACCCACAGTGAACTAAGTATCAAAATTTTCAACAGACAGGCTCAGTGCTACTGCTTTTTCTTTTGTCTTCTGTGTCAGTACAACTCAGCTCAGTGCTGACCTTGACACGCTGTTGAGGGCAGAGACTTCCTCCCACTGCCACTCCTCTTCCTTACTGAAGAAGAAAAGGACATCATCATGTAGCAGCTGGGCCAAGGCTGGAGGCGACAGTTTAGGGCCCAAAAGATCAGTTGTGCTAACTAAGCCTGTTGCTGAGATAGCCTTGCAACTAACTGAGTATTCCATACTCTAGAGCCTCACACCTGCACAGTTCCTGGCTGTGTGTGAAAAGAACTAGCCAGTCAGGAATGTCCTGATTCTATTAGGACAAACAAAGTAAGGTCATCATTTGAGAAGCTTTCCCAGATGTCTTAGATGGAAGGGTCACCTCCTTTGGTAGGACTTGCAGGTGACCATGAACAAGATCCCCTGTATCCTGAAGGTTTTCATTGCTCAGGTCATCATCCCCTGGGACAAGAGTTTGGGTGTCTGAGGAAGATACTTCATTGAGCCTAGTGGATACTTTCTTTTCACTACACTTCAGGTCAGACTCTTCTCCTTAACACCCAATTGCACTTCCGTCAGCCACACTTCCTTCTGGTACAGGATCTGAAAACTCTCAAGATAAAGTGTAAATGATTACTAGTCTGCAAGCACCCCTGGGTGACAGCATCAACCTAAGGCTTTGATCTTTGCTAAAACTAATAGTGAAACTACAGGTATCAAGTAAAGCATATGGAAGACAAAAAATGGTATTCTTTCTGCTGGTATAAAAACAAGCCATGGTATTCTGATTAATTTTATTATTATTATGAGACAGGCCACAGTGTCATCTGGGTATTTGTTGCTCTTCTTAATGCTCTTAATGGAGAAATATTTGGCAGGGACTCTATGGTAGTTTTTTCTCAAATGTTGTAGGTAGCAATAAGGAAGTGAAAGTGCTTTTCAAATTGTGAATTATTTCACAGGCTCATCTCAGCCTTTGAAATAACTCTCTGAGGTAGGAAACATCATTCCTATTGAATGGACAAGAAAACTGAGGTCCAGGAAAATAACTTATTTGCTCACGGTCCATCCGGTTAATATCCAAGCAGTAGGACTGTGACTCAAACTGAGATCGGCCAACTCCACATTCCTGGCTCTTTTAAAAACTCAGGCTTCTTCAAAATCACTGTAATATATTCGGAGTTCACTTCCCCCCTTCCGTGCCCCAGATCAATCTGGAAAGCTATTAGACATGACTCCTTTTCTAAATTGTGGCCCATTGAGACAGGGATGGTTAAAGAACATCCTGCTTCAAATGGGACTTGCTCATAGGAACTGTCAGCTCTATTCAGCATATTGGAACTATTTGCATAGATTTCTTCCCTCTGGCAGTACTGGAGAGGGATATCTGTAGGGAAGCTGCCATGTCAGACTCAGGAGGAAGAGTCTGATGAGAATCTGCCCTTGAGGGACTTTTCTATATTTGAGTTCCAAGCTTGGTGACGCTGACTCCTGGGATCCTTATAAATTCCCACATACTACAGTACATTCTTGCCTGGACAGCAGCAAGTGCATTGTGTATGCTCAGCAAAAGGTAGAGCTAAAAAGAAAAAGTCATGCGGACTGTGGTTACTATATAAATGAGCTTTCGTATTTTGGGAGTCAGGACTTGCCCTGCAGTGGCAATGTAACTGTGTGCATCAACAATCGGTCATTGGGGGACTCCGTGACGGTACCAATGTGTCTAGACGACTTCGAGTTGGCCAAATATGCTTTCTTGGATTCATTGTTTTCTAAGTCTAGTTTTCCTATGATCTAAATGAAACATATCACTTGTATGTCCTCTTCAAAGAGATCGTGTGCTAAATCCAGAGTCAAGCAGCAAAACAAGGATTCTTTGTTCTCACGCAGTTCTGATACTTGTTAGAATAGTAAAGCTGGGGCCAAATGACAAGTTTCTGAAAAGCAAAGAGGAGGATTTAAGGGGAACACGTATAAGAAACAGAGGGGAAGTTTTCTTAGTAATACCCAGCTGGTGGTGGTAGTGGTGGTGGTGTGTGTGCATGTGTGTATGTGTTTGTGTGTGTGTGTGTGTGTGGCAGGGGAGGGCAGTGAAAATAATCTCATTCTCGTTTCACTGATGATGTCTGTTCCCAAACAAAAGAAAAACAAGTGGCCCACCAGCACTATAAACAAGTACATCTTCTTCTGAGATGATACTTTGGAGAGGGGAGGAAAAGGAAGATCAGAGAAAACAGAAAAACACTGAGACAATGAGGGTCTGCATCTCCTGCTCTACAGTAGGTGGAGACACTGTACCTTTAACACGCTTGTTGAATGATTTCTTCATTGTTTATTATCACATGCATTTCCCCCTCATAACATAGTTCTTTCGCAGTTACAGATTTTTCCATCATTCTCAGCACGTATACGGGGTTAGTTATTGAATGAATTGTTTTTTTAATATATCAAGAGAAAACTGATTATAAAAAGCAGGGTATTTCTAGAGCTGCATCTTAGAAGAATTAATAATAGCAGCAAACTGCTTCTACCACATTTTTCATATGTATTAGTTGTGCTGAGCTCATCTCCTTAAATTCCAGTGACATAGGAGAAACTTGGCATGCTTTCTTTTTCTTTATTTAAAGAAATGAAGAAATCCTTCTGTTTTTATTACCTGAAAGAAAAAATAGTCTACTCCTCACTGATGACATGAACCCTGATGTTTTGAATGTGTGCCTGTGGGCAGACACCCCCCCCCCCCCCCCCGCAACCTAACATTACTCACCCTGGCCCAATTCTAGAGCATTTAGAATGCTCTAATTCTAAAACTTTTTTTCTATTTCTAAACCTTTCACTTCTGGGCATCCCATTTTTCTCTTTTTCCTATTCTTACCTATCTTTCCGATGTGTCTAGACCCTTAGATTTGCTTATACACATTTTCTGCCTAGAAAGAAGTGAACTCTCTGACTGAGCTTTAAAATCTCCATCTGCCTTCCCCTTGTCTGAATAAAGCAGCCCTCTGTCAGGTTAAATTAGTTGGGGATATTTCAATCCCCATTACCTTGTGGACTTTGTTTCTTCAAGACTCAGGAAAATCTGGATAGCAATGAAAAGAAGTAAATTGACATTAACAATGCATACTCTTTATGCATGGTTCCAACATTTGTTGTTGCCTTTGACTTTTGTTTTTAAAAGCTCAATATATTTATTAACAAATAAAAATTTAAAGTATTAACATGCTGCCCAAGGAAATATCGTCTCTATTAGTTTTAATAGTAGGATGAAAGGAATCTCTTACATTTACTAATGATCTTTCCTGTTTCTCATCTTTGGATATTTGTTACTGTTTTTTTTAATTCAGACAGAAAGATGTTGCTTATGTAAAATACAGTTTAACTCTCAAGAATTTTCCTGAAAACTTGATTCCTATAAAAGATTCCTTCGATTAAATAAACTTGACCAGATTTTAGCCTTAGTACAGGAGCTAAATGAATCTCCTCTCTCTCTTTTTCTATCCCCCGAAATCTCCTTATCAAATTATTTCTCTGATTCATTTCTTATCATACTCCTTTTCATTGGATAATAGGTGCATTTAACCCATCTCCCAGATAGAATTCCGGCATCCTATCCAATCACAAAAATGAGTCACAATGATTTCATGGCTCTCTTTCTCCATTCCCATCACCAGGTCAGCCAGCTCTTTCTCCTCCTCTTCTGGTCCCCCATCAGGACCAAAGATCTACAGATGTCAGCAGAAGGAATTTAAATGTAGACCATCCTGATTTATTCTCCTCTATACTCTTGCGGCTTTTGAAATCCTCTATACTGTTGCTGCTTTTGATGCCTTAACTGTCACACTTACCAATCACCTCCACAGTTGTTAAAATTTCTACCATTATCTCTGATAAGACAGAGGCATCTAGACTGAACTACAGGAACAATGCAATTAACATCTATCTAAGTGGCATCAATTTCTTCCACATCTAGAGTTGGTGATAAGGTTATTTGGGATTGTTAAATTTGAAAGATATAAAGTAATAGCTTTAAATATGGTTTCTTTAAGATTGAAGTAAAAATGTGGCATGGTAATTCACAAAAGAGCTTTTTAAGCAAATATAATGAGTGGTGCACTGAAGCTGGCCCAGACCAGCCAGTGAGCTGATTGCTATGTTTTCAAGAATTTTGAGAGCAACTTGTAAAATACAGACATTGTTAAAGTTAAATTATAGAAACCTAACTTGAGATAAATTATGTGGAAAACAATAGTAATGAAAACTCACACTTGTTTCTAATTATTTTACTACATTTTACGGTAATCTATGCTTTCCAGGTTGTTACGTGTAATGGAAATGCTATATAACTTTGTTCTATGGCTCATATCTTTCTAGTTCTGCCTTCAGTAAGGCCACATGGTAATTTGAAATTGGCTGTTGGAAGTCTATTTATACCACAGAAATTGTTAAATACTAATAA
Source organism: Artibeus jamaicensis (assembly GCF_021234435.1). Classification (NCBI taxonomy): domain Eukaryota; kingdom Metazoa; phylum Chordata; class Mammalia; order Chiroptera; family Phyllostomidae; genus Artibeus; species Artibeus jamaicensis. The sequence goes on along the minus strand of NW_026522056.1, from coordinate 11,423,624 downwards.
ATCAGGGCTTTTCTTCAAAAAGTTGATTGTTAAACATTTACTAGCACACTACTGTGCATAGTTATTTCTATTGTGTAGATCAGAAAGTATGGGCTCAGAAGGTGAAATAGTGTTAGAAAAGGTTCAAGGTTCTGCCATCACCAGATGCAGGACCCTAAAGCAAGATAGGCATTTGGGCTGCTTTGTTAGTGGTCAGGCATTAGCAGAAAGCAGAAATCCCTTCAGTTGCTCTCCAATCTCTCCCTTCTCCTCCTCACCTCTCAAAATGTCATCTCTACTTCCTATACTTCCCCTCTATTTCATTCCCCAGCCAATGAGTAGATTTCTGCATCTTCTGCTCATGAATTTCACACTCCACCAAAGTATCTCAGTGTCTGAGGTTATATCACACTTAGAATTTCAAAAATTAACTTCCACTCAAGTGTGACTCAGATAATGAGCCTCACAACATGAGAAATTTCAGTACATGAGAGCTTGTGTGGGTACAGAAAGGGCCTGGTAAAAAAGGGAAAGTTAGAGCGAAACAGAAAATGTGTTTGTTAAGCCCAGGTGTCTGCGAGTCTGTGTGTTGAAGGCATGTTTATAATGCAAACTTTTCCCCTTTATGCTTGTTTAGAGTGGATCTTGGCTTTGATATTTCATTTACTAACAATAAACTCTAAGGGTATCTTTCAAAAAGACATTTAAGAGGCTTGCTGGGAATCTTATGGAACATTCTCAAATATTATTATTTTCATTAATTTTCACAATTACAGTCAAAATCATCATTATCCTCCTTTCCATTTGAAGAGTTCCTTATATTTAAAAAAAGATTTTACATAATATAGCATTTGAATTCAATAATGTCATTTTAATTTTAAGTTTTTAATTCTTTAAAATTAAAGTATAGTTGGCATACAATAGCATATTAGTTTCAGGTAAATCTTGTCTTATCGTTGCATACGTATGGCATGGGGATAATTCATCCAATATTGAACAGGTAACTAGTCCATGTGAAATTTGGGATTGATTTTAAGTGTAAGCTCTGGTGATAGGATTTAGTGAACAGTCACTCTTTATGTCAAACACTGTGTGAGGTGCTTTTCATAAACGCTCTCTAATTTGGTCTCTCAAGATAAGTATCATTGCTCATATTTTATAGATGAGGAAACTGGACCATAAAATAATTAGTTGATTTGTCCAAAATCATGTAGTGACTAGATATTAGGGTCAATGATAAAGCCCAGATCTATCTGGCCTTGGAATAGATGCTTTGAACTACATACTTCATATTAATAGGTCCACACCTAAATGACAAGTTCTATTCACAAGTTACCTCCATTAATGAGAAAACATGCAAACAAAGTCTGCCATAAAGAATGTTTAGAATGTACCTGTCATTTAAGTACAGTGCTTTTAGACATTTGTCTCTTAGGGAGGGATTTATGAACTTACCACCCCAAGCAAAAGTATAAGGGTAAATATCGAATGACCCTAATTCTTTGCTGTCAAGCTCTGAAGTTCGGTCATCCATAGTTCTGGGTCATGGGTAATTGACCTCAAAACATAAAGTCTCAGAACTTCATTCATTTGGGTGAAGTTTAAAATGCGAACACCAATCTACCTCTGCATGGCAGTATTTCCTTTCGAACTGTATGGATCTTTGTATCCCAAGAGAATTCTTCTGGCAAGTTTCCATGACAATACAAAACAAATACTTTGAGTGTGAATTAGAAAATCGTTCCAGTTTAACTCATGGGGCCCAAATGTGTTGGTTGCTATAACAGAACATTAAAGATGAGCAAAATCGAGGGTGACTATAGCCCTAGATTCTATATTTACCAGAGGGTCTTCGGCTCCAACTTATTTTGAAGAAGAGCCTTTTAAACTACATACAAGTCTTGGCTATCTTCCCCCAAAAGTTTCATTATGAGCTATTCAAAGTAGCTCACTTAGAATTGAGGAGGACTGCCACTGGGGAATGGTCCAATTGTGGGATTAAGGGGCCAGGCAATTTTTCACATGCATATAAAGTTCATAACCCTGCCTCAGTTCCTATGCATTTTAAGGTGTTATTTTCATTTTGGAATCTTCTAACCAGCAGTCAGACCCTTCATCCCCTGCAAATACTACTTATTTTTTTCTAGTATGAATTAATGACACATAGTGGTGTTCTTCTGTGTATTATTGCAGTGTAACTACTTACTCAAAAGTCTGCAGATTAGAGCAATTATTTAATTTAATTATTTAATTTTGTTCCAGACACTATGCTTATAACTAATATGTTATACTGTTAACAAATTTTATTTTATAAAGGGTGGCATTGTTGCTAATTATGGAGAGTTTAATTTCATATACAAACAGGAGAGCCAAGTACAACCAACATATGAGGTTTTGGTTGGCACTGGTCACCTTCTAAACTATTTTGTGTCTTATTAATTTTAGCTCTTATTATTTTTATTCCTTATACTATATTTTTATTTAGTAATTTTCTTACTAACTTTTCGAATGTTCACATTTAAGTTTTAAGTCTTTCTTCTCTTCTAGTATATGTATTTAAGAATAAAAACTTATTTTTAATTTATGCTTCCTGAATTTCAACAGATTATGTATATATTTTTATTTTCACTGTCACGTAGCACTAAACATTTTATAATTTATACTATGATTTTTTTTCATACATGACTTTTTCGGAATGTTTTTTTCTTCATTTTCAAATTTGAGAAAAGTGTTAAGTTGGGCTATGTTTAATTATTGATTTATAACTTTTATAGAAAACATGATCTGAGCACATAATTCTGTTCTTGATATTTGTTGAGACTTGCATTGTTTGTAGATATTAGAAAGTCAACTGCTGGAAGGTGCTTTACTCTTATAACTGAAGTCATGACTGTTTCTAATGGAATATTGATGAAATTTAATATATCTATTTTTCATTTTATGTTTTTGGTGTCAGGTCTAAGAATTTCTGCCTATCCTAAATCCCAATAATTTTCTCTCATATTTTTATGAATTTTATAATTTTTCACTTGACATTTGAGTTTGTGATAGAATTTAAGTTTTTTGCATAAATTTTTGTATAATACAGAGACTTAGGCTGAGGTGTTTTTTTTCTTTTTTAAAAGATTTTATTTATTTTTTAGAGAGAGTGGAAGGAGAAAGAGAGGGAGAGAAGCATCAATGTGTGGTTGCCTCTAGTGCGCCCCATACTGGGGACTTGGCCCACAACCCAGGCATATGCCCTGATTGGGAGTTGAACCAGTGACCCTTTAGTTTGCAGGCCAACACTCAATCCACTGAGTCACACAACAGCCAGGATCATCTTTTTAAATTTAATCTAATAGATGTCCAGTGCTCCAGCACAATTTGTTAAAATGTTATCTTTTCTCCATTGAATTACTTTTGCATATTTTTCAAAAATTCAGTTTGGTTTGTTTGCATTGGGTTTATTACTGGGATTAATTAATCTATGTGTCTATCTCCCTTGACCACTGCAGCTAGGTACCATCTTGGTCACTGCTAGTGACATACGGTCTTGATCACTGTAGCTATGCTATATAATGTTTTTAAACTGAGTAGGCTCATTCCTCAGATATCATTATTTTTATTTTTTGCTTTTTTGTCAATGGGATGTGACATCTCTCGTATCAGAGCAGAAGATTTGATTGTCTTTGGTGACTTGACTACTTCTCTCTCACTGCTACCCTGTGCTAAAAGAACCCATTCCAAGTTTATTCATTCTTCTTTATTTTGGGTCCTGGGGACCCAGAGTAGATTCATGGGGTCTAGTTAGGCATAGTGAAGCTTAGTAAGGGTCAGCAGGGCTGAGGTCAAACACAAACTTCATTGCAAGCTTAGTGAGCAAGAAATAAATGCCTTTCTCTGTTAAGTTACTTCTATATTAGGGTTATTATAATAGGTAAGGCTCATGAGTCAACCAATAATCTGATCTTGGGCCATTTCCCTTCTCATTCTACACAGTGATATTGAGCAATTTTATGCATACACTTAGAACTAAAACATTGAGGACTTTAAATGTATGTTTCAAACTTCTATCTTTCTTCTGAGCTTCGGACCCATGTTTTTCTATTTTCCAGTCCTGGCTCAAAGGCATTCCATCTAAGGAAGTCTTTACTCAGTTGTCCAAAGTTATAACCTTTTACTCTGTGCTTCAACATTGCCTGTTCCATACCTTTATTTATAATATTTACCATTATTGATTTATGTACATTTCTCACTGCTAGACCAGGATCTCCTTGAGAGTAGGGACCTTATCACTTATAGCCCATGGTACAGCTTGGGACACAGTTATATTCTTTAAATATCTGTCTAAATAATGTGGTGGTAAAGTAATACTGGGTTCAGAAATAAATATTATCACACTTTTAGAAAGATCTACATTTTTCACACTTTAGAAACCTACTATAAGAGAAAAATATGGCTGAAAATAAAAATTAACAATTTTAAGGCAAATTTATTTGCTACTTAGATGCAAGCAGTTAATTTTCAATTATAGGAAGTGCAGCCCCAACTATTCAATACCACTTTATGAAATGCTACTGATTTTTCCAGTTATTGCTTCAAAACCCCAAATTTTACATTAACTACACAGAATCAATTTTGTCTTGAAGAAGGACTAGAAAATGAAGGAGAACAAAGAGGAAAGGGACCTTTTATTGACAATCTAGTTCCTTGACAGCATGTTAGGTATTTTCCCATTGCCTTGTTTTGTTCTCTTCAAACCTTTATGATATGTAACTATAGAGACAGACTGGTGTTCAAACAAGTTAAATTACTTGCCCTAGGCCTAATAATGTAGAGAGCCAGGACTGGGAACTGTGGTGCCTGAGTTCATATCTAGGAGTCTTCGGGTGATTTGCTCAGTCACCTCTTTTTTTTTCCATATTTTTTTTATTTATTTACTTTTCAAGTACAGTTTTTTGTCTATTTCTCCCATCCCAGCCCCCCCCTGCCCTGTGCTCCCCACCTCCCTCCCATTTCCACCCCCCTTAGTTCTCGTCCTTGTGTCCTTCATATTTGTTCCTCTAAATCACTCCCCTTTCCCCCTTACATTCCCTTCCCTCTCCCCTCTGGTCACTGTCCCCTTGTTCTCTATTTCAGTGTTTTTGTTTTTATTCTGCTTGCTTGTTTGTTTTGTTGTTTAGCTTCCTGTTGAAGGTGAGATTAGATGGTATTTGTCTTTCAACGCCTGGCCTATTTCACTCAGCATAATGCTTTCCAGTTCCATCCATGTTGTTACAAAGGGTAGTAGCTCCTTCTTTCTCTCTGCAGCATAGAATTCCATTGTGTATATGTATCACAATTTTTGATCCGTTCATTTACTGACGTGCACCTTGGTTGCTTCCAACTCTTGGCTATTGTAAATTGTGTTGCTATGAACATTGTGGTGCATAGGTTCTTTGAAATTGATGTTTTAGGATTCTTAGGATATAATCCTAGCAGTGGAATTGCTGGGTCGAAAGGCAGGTCCATTTTAATTTTTCTGAGAAAATTCCATACTGTTTTCCATAATGGTTGTACCAGTCTGCAATCCCACCAACAGTGAACTAAGGACCCCTTTTCTCCACAACCTCTCCAACATTTGTTGTTTGTTGCTTTGTTTATGATAGCCATCCTGACTGGTGTAAAGTGGTATCTCATTGTGGTTTTAATTTCCATCTCTCTGATAGCTAACGATATTGAGCATCTCTTCATGTGTCTCTGGATATTCTGTATGTCCTCCTTGGAGAAGTGTCTGTTCAAGTCCTTTTCCCATTTTTTAATTGGGTTAGATGTCTTCTTAGAGTGGAGTCTTGTAAGTTCTTCGTATATACAAAGAGCTCTGTCACCTCTTTAAGAGTCCCTGATTGTGTGTGTACCAAAAGGTCATCATCCTCACTTATACACCAATGTAAGAGAAAGGAAGACAGAATGTTGTGCCATATAAAACCACCAACATTCTGGAGAGAAGTCAATGGGAACTCAATGAGGATACTGTGGCTCCTTCTTCCTCAATGAACTGCTTGCTAATATGATGCTTCCTCATGTTTTCAGTGATCAATCTGTGATTTATAATCCTGATATGAACATAGGTTTCATTGTTTGAAATGGGAGAAGTGTTTTCCCAGACAGAAAAAGTGACTAACTTCTAGCCGTATATAACACGTCCATTCTTATTTTCATTCTGGCATCTAAAGACTATATTATAGGTTCACTGACCTACTATAATAAGTTTCCAAACAAAATCTATTTTGAAATCATGGAGACCAAAACCAGAAAAAGCAGAACTCTGTTTTCATCTTGTGGTTATGCTTTTAAATGCTTTACAATGAAAACACATGTTAAAATAAAAATATGTCCAGATTTTGGAAATACATGTTGCTTCATGTATATTTTTTAGAGTAATGACCTTCTGAACTACTAGAATATTTTGAGATTAAGTTTTATAATCTAATTATTGCATGTTGTTTCTTACCAGCTTCCTTTGGTGATGAGCTTCCCAAAAAAGAAAAGCTGAAAAAGTGAAAGTGGAAAAAGCCTGTTTGACACATGGATGCAGTGGTCACCTCACCTCTGACTACTGGGCTCCCTTTTCTTTAACAGAAGCCTCCATCTCCTTCCAAACACATCATGACCCTGTGCTTACCCCCTCATTTTTGGAAATATGTTTGTCTAAGAAGAAGAGTAAAAATATTTGTTGATGATATATTAACTTAATTGATCTAATGAGTTCCCCTTTATGTGTGTGTATGGTGTGTGTATGTGTGTGTATGGTGTGTGGTGTGTGTGTGACAAGTGCCATTAGGGGCATGGAACATAGAAAATGGTACAGACAGCAACTAAGGAGGTGACAAACAGGACCATTTTAGACAGGGTAATCCAAGAAAGTGCAAATCAAATTTGAGTTGTGAGAGAAAGTTACGGGAAGTTCAAGGAACAAGTTCTGGAAGCAGAGGGAACAGCAAATGCTCTCAGAATATTTGAACACAGGAAGGAAGAACATTGGTGCTGAAGTACAGAAAATGGGGGAAAAGAGGCAACTATGGAGGGAAATATAGTCATGTTGAAAATTTTGCTTTTTATTTTAATTGTAATGGAAAATCACTGATGAGTTTTAATCAGGGGAGTAATAAAATCTGATAAAACTGAAAAGCTAAGGCCTAACAACCAAAGATTTAATCTTTGTATTTTACTATTATTTTAAAGTAAAGGATCAGCAGTGATTACCAAGAAGGTAGAAAACTAATTTTTGTTTCTCTTCTTCTTTTCCCTCTTCTCCCTCTAGAGAGCCCATAATTTGGCTTCATATTTCTGTTATGGCAAGAATCAAGCCTTTATGGAACCCTCCAGGCCGGGTGGTTTCCCTGCATGTCAGTCGAATGTGGTGCCAGGTGGCAATTGAAATAAACACAGCGTACTAGTTCAATCTTTGCAGCATTTCTGTCTGACAGGGGCGGGGGCTGGTTATCAAGGGAATTGGATGAATTGTGGAGTTATTCACTAACTGGCAGCTGTGACTAGAATGGGAACCCAGACACAGACCGAAAAGGTGACAGCCTTTTGAGCAGGAGGGCCAGGCACTTCCCCTGCAGCCCATGTTCCTTGGCAACAACATGTGCTGGCAGGGACCGTGGGGCCATCTGTCCTGGAGCAACGGGTTTCTGTGGTACTCTGTCACTCACTTAAAGATGCTCGCAGTTCATACAAAAGGATACCCTGCTTCAGCATTTTTATCTCTTTATCTAAAGAAGAAACAATACCTGGGTGACTTGTGAACAGAATACAAGGTACCATCCTTTGGAGAGTGCCTGGAAGCAGTAATCTGGAAAGTTAATGCCCATTTCAAGTTTGGAAAGTCTGATTTGTAATTGCTACATTTCCTTGGTTATTCTCTATCCCATGAGGTTACTGGTAATGTCTATTTGAGGATATTTGCATAGTCTTCTTATCTGAAATGTGATTATTTTTGTCGGTGTTAAGCAGCACTAGGAGACTAAGAAATATTATTACTCTATATGTATGAGATATTGAAAATTTAAATCGAAGGGACCCATTTTCCTTTTTAATCTTTATGTATGAGCCTGGAATTTCTTACAGCTGCCTTAACACTGCAAGGCTGTACATAAATATGTTAGCCAATATTCTTCCTTGTAAGATAGGTGGAGGCAGTCATAATTACCCAGTCCAGTCACACGGACGTGGAAGCTGATGCTCAGAGGCTGAGAGTGGCACAGAAGGGCATTCGATGTGTTGTTAACATGTGAACTAACTTCAGTTCAGTAACATATACTTTAATACCTACCATACATTCAAATGTAGTAGATGAGGCCCTTGTCTGTCTCCTCATAGAAGCTATAGTCTTCTTGGAGAGATGTGCTACATAATTAAATTTGCTAAAATTTAAACTGAAAATGCAATGTCAGAAAGGGAATCTAAGAGGTAGCTTAACATTTGTACAATAATACCTCATTAAAAACTGAGACTTTATCCCGTAATGTGGACCTGTTGACAGATTTTAAGTAGGAAAATAACTATATCTGTCTTTTAAAAAGATCAATCTGGTAGCAGTATAAAATATGTACATATATTGGAAGAGGGCGATACTGGAAGGAGAGAAAAGATGGCTTGATTAATCACCTAAGTCAGAGAGAAAACCAAGCCTGGCTTCTGGGGGTTAGGGCTGTGGTTATTTGTTTTTTCCACACTTGTATGTCCTTCATCTATTCTGTGTACACTTTCAGATTCAGCTATGTGTGTTAGAGTTGAATGGGTGATGACCCTTAGAATAAACGAGGATTCAGTCACTTAATTGTACTACGTTAGCTGAATGGCTGCTTGAAAAAATAAAATGACATTGAATCCCAACCTCACAACTTACTACAAAAAGTTGCAAATGATCATATTTAATGTAAAAAACCAAAACCTAACTTTAGATGATATCACAAAATAATTACATATGTAAAATTTTATATATGAAAAATCCACAATTCCCAAAAAATTGATAGATCATCATCATCATCATCATCATCATCATCACTGTCATCATCAACTACCTGCACAACCCACAGTCAGCAAAAGTCAAAAGACCAATGACAAATCAAGAAAACATACTCGCAAGGACTGATTTTTCTAATGTTGATTTTCTAATAACAAATTCCGATAGCCCAATAGAAAAATGAGTAAAATACAGTTCACAGAAAAGAAATATAAATGGCTCAAATATATGAAAAAATGCCTAACCTCATTCATAATATGAACAATACAAATCAAAACTATACAAGATGCCAATTTCGCATACCAGTTTGTCACGTGTTTCACCATTGACAAGAGATCAGGGGAACTGAAACTGGGTGTTTTGGATAGGAAGGTAAATCATTATAATCTCTAGGGGGAGCAAATTTTAAAACACTACCAAAATAACAAATGCAAAATAACAAAATATCCTTGGAACAAGCAATTCTGCCTCTAAGAATTTATGTCTAAAAATACACTTTGCATAGGTAGAATGATATATCTAAATTTATACAGTCCATTTTTAAGCAAAATATTAGAAACAACCTGAATACATATCAATGAGGAGTAATTCAATTATGTAGCATTTAAAAAATGAAATACCACGCAATTATATGCAACTATATAAAGGAATAAGAAGAGTTTTTTGTGTTCTGATATAGAAAAACTTCCATGTGAACTGTGAAAAAAAACCAAGGTGCAAACAGGTGCATGGGTATCCTAATATTTATATAATATGGGGGCAAAAGGTTCAGTGTACATGGGCATGTATATCAGAAAGTTAATTTCATACATATTTATAAAATACTTGTGTAATGTTTTTAAAAAGTGGTAAAATTCATTGACCCAGATGAGGGAAACTGGTGTCTGAGTTTAGGACTAGAGAGAGAATTTTCGCTGTGTGCTCTTCCTTTTGTACCTTTTGCATTTTGTATTGGGTGAATGTATAATCTCTGGAAAAATAATATTAAAGAGGAAACAGAGTCAACCATCAGAAGCCAAAATAAGTTCAGCACAAGTGAATATAGAATGTCATAAATCACTCAGCCCTCCCCAACATCTAGTCTCTCATTTAATCTTTATCTATTTGTTATCATTTCAAAAAGAGGAATTGTAAAGTTATCTTTACCTTGTAAAGATAAGAGACTTTTCCAAAATCACACAGGTCAGAAGTTACAGCGGAAGAAAATAAGAAGGAATTCCTGCCCTTTGTGACGGCATGGATGGAACTGGAGACTATTATGCTAAGTGAAGTAACCCAGGCGGTGAAAGACAAATACCATATGATCTTACCATAAGAGTAATTTAGTGAACAAAATAAACTAATGAGCAAAGTAGAACCAGAGACACAGAAACAGGGAACAAACTTACAACTGCCAGGAAGGGTGGAAAGAAGGGGAAGGGATTAGTCAAAGAACATGTATGAATGACCCATGGACATGAACAATGGGGTGGGGATGGACTGTGGGAGCGGGGGATGAGGCAGGATGGAGGAGGGCAAATGGGGGAAAACTGGGGTAACTGTAGAATAAATTAAGCAAGAATAAAAATAAAATTAAAAATATGTAAAGAAATGGAACTTAGATCTGGCTTTATAAATTATTAGTATTATTTGCCTTTCAATTGCCAGTTTTTACTTGTTTCAATCATTTTTTTCATAATGGACACTGCTGGGATGTGTGGGTGTCCTTTCTATCCTCACAGAACATTTCCATGGTTGTTTTCCTTTTTGTGTGTTTTAAGAAGTGAGGATAGTGAGGATGATTTTGAACCCAGAGAAAGCCTGAAGCGCAAGGAAGAGAAACAAAACCTGAGGACACAGTTAGTTTCCCTGAAGTTAGCCTTCAGTTTGCCACTCAGCAGTGGGAACAGCAGGCCACTCTGCCATGGACGTTGTAATAAATCATTCATCCTTGTTTGAGAGGTCACTTTATTACAGAATGCATGGGTGACAAGTGGCAGTGAAATACTCAGAAGGGCACAAGGAGAGCAGCTTTTTCGTCTGTGTGCCCTGTGGACATTATGTTTATTAATTTCTATTTTACTTTCAAGGAGAAAATTGTGTCTGGTAACTATGTGTCTCTTACTTGTCAGTTCTTGAGAGATGCTCTGACTGATAGGGTGCCAATTATATTGACAGATTCTGTTCCATGAATTCCGCAGTGGCATGGCTTGTCCTTGCCCTCTTCCACCTGCTAAGAGCAGATCATTAAAGCAAGTGGAGAGACATCATCAGAAAAGGGACATAGTCAACAAGATGGAGGGGGTACATTTTCTTTTAATCATAACCCTCCTTCCAACTGAGCAAGTTCCAAGGATGAGACTCATGTAAACCATGACTTCTCAGAAGCACAATGGTGTAAGAGTGCAGAGAAAGTCTGAGAAAGGTCCATGCTGGTCTCATTAAAACGAGGTTGACTGTGAGGAAAGCCTCCAATTCTGGTGTGGCTTTGTTGTCATTATTGGATTTTTTAAAAAATAAGGCACTTTTTCCTAGTACAGTTAATTAAAGTCTGGGTTGAAGTATGAGACCACCGCTTGGCAATAGTTTCTACTACTTGGGAGCTGGAGGGTTAGATTCAGGTCTTGTCCCTCATCATTAAAGGCACTCATGATATTAACTTGGCTGGGCAACTGTGCCAAAATGAAAATAGGTATGAGCTATTATTTTCTTCTTCAATAGCACATATTAAATTTAGAGTTAATATGCTCTATCAATTTGTAACTGGTAGAAGGTGTTAAATTTGTGCGATCTTTCCACAGGGCCCTAACATTGTTTCAAACATCGTTAAAATGTTCATAAATATTCAACAATTTCATGTCAGGTTATTTTTTAAGGACATATTTGAACAAATGAGCTAACATGCATGTAAAGGATGTTCATTACAGTATTATTTATAATTGTTAAACACTGTGAGCCTCTTCAGTGTATAAAAAGTATTGAATATGTAAATATTCAGCTATTAAATTTTATCAACTTATATTTATTAATGATAAAATGTGTATGTGTTTCGTGAAGTAAAACATTTACAAAATCATATCTGTAGTGTGAACTTAGCTTTTGCATACATGACATACATAATATATATTTAAGAATATAGAATAGATGTGCCCAAGATACTGTCTGTGTAATAAGCTTAATAATGCCTTTTTCTCTTGAACAATTTTTTTGTTCACATTTTTTCATTTTTCCACTCTTGGCATGGATTACTTATAAGATGGAAAAAATCTGCCAAGGAATTTACCACTCAAAGTACTCTATTGGAATTTTAAATTGAAATGGCAATAAAAATAGATAATGTCATGTGCTTTAAATATAACCAGTGCTTGCAATACACTGGCTGAGCACCTCTCGCATTAATGTGTGGCATGAGAACTGCCTCGGGTAAGAACCCACCACAAACTTTAGACTACATTATTTATCCCTTGCTAATATGTTTGCCTTGAATTGCATTTTACCTTTTATTTATGTGATGACTTATTTATCAATTTATATTTACATATTTTCTTATTTCCACATTGTGAATGAATGACATTGACAACAATGAGTAATATTAATAATTGATTTAAGATTTATATTCTTTTAATCAAAAGAGATGATTACTGATATATAAGGGCATATGAAAAGATTAAACAATGTATTTTTTCTGTATGCTTCATTCTCTTCTCCTAGCCTCTAATATAGTATTATTCATCAAATAGAGATGACAATGGTAGTGCACTCAACTACATATATATTATTCATTTCCTCATAGATATTTTTAGAGCAACTACAGTGAATAAGGTAGTGAGTGAACTTAGGGCTACAGGGTATAGAAAGTCACAGTTCATTACTCTGAAGAGCTTAACTCTAAATGGGGGATTTTTACATATCATCCTAGTCTGTGTATCATGGAAATAGCATAAAGTATGAACATGAGTCTATGAGACTTAGGAGAAGGGAGAAATTCAGACACCTAATTAGACTCCATAAAATTTGGACATTGAAGGGCTGAAGGTGCTCCTCCAAGTGGAAATTGGGAGAAGATACTTTGTGTAGAGGCTCTGTCCCAAGCTATGAAGTAGAAGGGGAGGGATTGAAAGTATATTTGGAGAGCCACTCTCAGTTTGGATTGCCAATAACATGATTTACAAGTAAGTGATTATTGGAGAGGCAGATTTGGGTCAATATATGGAGGCTTTGAATCCTAAGCAAAGAAGTCTACACTTGTTCAATAATCCTTCAAAAAGGTGAGAAGGCCATAGCATTTGCATAGGGTATTGGTATAATTAACTTGTGCCACGAGACAATCTGTCCAGTAATACCTCACTGGATGGCTGGAGGAAGGTGATGTCTATTTTTAAATGTCCTGATCATCATCAGAAATTTGTCAATAGCAAATTATCATTTTTTCTAGTTTGTAATACTCATTGCTATCTTTTTCATCAACTTAGTGTATATTCAGGGTTGCATTGATAAGAGACATATTTACTTGAGGAAGGGAAAATGTGGAAGATCATGAAGTTAAGCTTCAATGAGACACTTTATTTTTGTTCGATGTAGTTTCCCCATCATTACAGTTGTATTAGGACCAAAGAAGTTTTTCATTTACTAAGTAAGCACTTACTCTCTAGAATCAGAGTGTCTGGTTCTAAATGGTGTCACTTACTAGATGTGTGAATTGGAACGTTACTTATACTTCCTGTTTCTTAATTTACTTCCTTTCAAATCAGAATAATTATTGACCTTACCTGATAGGGTTGCCATGTAGATTAAAATTTAAAATACATATGAAATGCTTAGCAGAGTCGTTGGCTCATAGCAAGCTTTCAGTGAATGGTGGAGATATTCTTTCTCCTTTGTGGAAAAAAAAAACACCCAAATATCAGGGCTCTGTGTTGTGTCTGGATTTGAATTGGCTGTACTTTGCATTTTGGGAAGAAGAAAACCAGATCCAGTGGTTCCTTTGTCTGTCTGTCTGCTTGTTTGTTTGGCTAGCAAGAGAATCCACATAATATATAGGGTAGAAGGTAAGTTAATTCAAGCCTAGGGGATCCACTTACACTCATTTGTCTCCAACTTTAATCCATTATCATGGAGCTCTTTCAAAACTCTATCCCTTTGAGCATCTGAAAACTCTAACTACAACAGTGAGAAACCTAAATCCCCATCCTGTGTCCATTGACTTAATTGTTCAGTTACAGTATACATACATAAGAATTGCAGATTTCTTAACCTATATTTTGATGGAAAACAATTGTATTAACTAGAGCAGTGATTTTCAACCTGTGTGCCACGGCACCCTGATGTGCCACAAGAATTTTTAAAACATACTATTTCTGAATCTTCAGTAGGTGCACTGACTTTTTATCCCTTAGATTGTCAAATTAAAAAAAAAGAAAGCAACAGCCAACACAAGAGCCATCTGGTGTTAATGAATCAAAATTATTCCTATTTTTCTGTCAAATTGGCAAGAAATGTATTATTTGGTGTGTCACAGAATTTTAGTAAATACATTATATGTGCCATGGGATAAAAAAGGTTGGAAATTGCTGAACTAGAGTAGAGTGTTATATCAAATGGTTTTGTCTTATTACTGTGAGTTTATTAAAACTAGTTTGATTTTCTGGGTTTTTTCAGGATTTTTTCTCAAATTTCAGAAGGATAATTCTATATACCACCTTATACTGCTTAGAGAGCAAGGGGATTAGGAGGGCTCTTTGTCATCCAATCTTTTTGGTGGGGTGTGTATGAAAAATAGAATATGAGTATTTTGTGGGTGAAACTAGGACATGAAAAAGTATGTAAACTGTTCTTTTTATTGAAGGAAAGAGGGGAAAAGTTTTTCTCATCCTTTATTATGTGGATAGGCTACAAATTTTCTGAATTCTTAACTTCTGCTTCCCTTTTAATAAATAATTCTGTCTTTTGACTCTCTTTTCCCATTTCACTATGAAGAGACAGGAGAAGCCAAGCCATACTTTCAATACTTGGTTTAGAAATAGCTTCAGCGGCATACATTATACTATTACTAGCAAATTCTACCTTCCATAATACACAAGTACAATTCACTCAAGTACTTTGCCACTTTGTAACAAGAGTGGCTTTTCCTTCATTGTCCAATAACATGGTCTTTATTTCCACTGGGGGCCTCATCAGCATGGTCTTTGTGTGTTTGAGATTACTTTTCTACCAACAGTGTGTTTGAGATTACTTAGGTGCTCTCAGGGAGGAGTGAGGCTTTCTCCAAAGTTTCTCATTTTCTTTCTGAGCTCTCCCCAGAATCACTCTTAACAGTCTATTCACATCAATAAAGCCTTTTCAAAAATGAGACTTAGTACTCCTTCAGCCTTTATCCATTACCCAGTTCCAAAGCTGCTTCGACATTTTTAGGTATTTACTACAGTAGCACTCCACTCCCATTACCAGTTTCTGTCTTGGTCCATTTGGGTCCTATAACAAAAACAGCATAAACGAGAGGAAAAAAATCCTTTTACTTCTGGAAACTGGAAAGTTCAAGATCAGGCAGCCATTAGATTCAGGGTCTGGTGGCATCCTCCTTTTCAGTTCATGAACACCAGCCTTCTTACATGACTGAACCAGTGAGGGAACACTGGTTCCCGCAATTATAAAAGAGCCCCCAGCCCTTTTATAAGGGCACTAATTCCTTTCAGGAGAGCTCCACCCTCATGACTTAATTACTTCTCAACGAAACTCCATCCAAATATCAACATACTGGGAATTAGGTTTCAATATATGAATTTTGGGAGTACACAAATATGCTGTCTATAGCAGATACACTTAAAATTCTTTGCATCCATTCTGGGGTGTTCATTCATTTATTCATCAATGAGATGGTGTATAGTAAGTGTATGGAAGTTTGTGGCAGATGTAGGGTGTAAAGAAGAGATTATTGAAGGACAGCAAGCCAAGGAATTTTATTGCTATGCTGGCATTGCATAGAAAAGATCATTTGTGTTCTTCTATTTGTAACCATTAAGAATTATCCCTGGGACAGTGTTGACAGGGTTGGAGAGAATGAGAGTGAACCAGTAGCTAAAATCTTAAAGGCAGGTGTGTCCAACCTCTTGGCATGTCAGTGCCACACTGGATGAAGAAGAATTGTCTTGGGCCATGTATTAAATACACAAACACTAACCAAAACTGATGAGCAAAAAAAAAAAGTTCTGTGCGTAATTTTCGTGATATCTGCCACCACAAATAAGCAAAAAATCCTCACATAATGTCCCTAATAATGCAGCAGACCTTTTGTTAATCTTTTAGAATCGCCAAGCAGGTTCCAAATTTGTGATCACTAAATATAGAAAATGTACATATCTAAATAATAAAATGTTATTGATTTTTAAAGTATTTTTATTATAAAATTAAGAGAAAAGAGGACA
Organism: Artibeus jamaicensis; assembly: GCF_021234435.1. Lineage (NCBI taxonomy): Eukaryota > Metazoa > Chordata > Mammalia > Chiroptera > Phyllostomidae > Artibeus > Artibeus jamaicensis. Next base: position 11,407,250 of record NW_026522056.1, on the reverse strand, counting down.
ATAGAAAACTAGCGGGATGTCTGCCCTTGTATTTGAGAGCCTGGTGCACTGGTTTGATCGAAGTAGTTGCAGTTCTCAGTGAGTCCTCAAGGTGCTCATTAGATATTCTGTTTCTAATTTTACTCTTACTATATTTCCTTCTTGAAAATAGTTTCTTGCAACTGTAGGTGCTGCCAAATAGTGACATGAATAAGGCATGATTGTGAAGGAAGGGATATTTGTCTCTGGGAAGACAGGACCTATACAAGCCCAGTGAAGAAATGTGATCACATTTTTCTTTAAGTTGAATGTCAGATTGCAGCTCTATGCATTCCATTTGAAAATTGGCAGGTAACATATTTATGTGGAATGAAAATGGAGTAGCAAATATTGCAAAATATTGATTATTTCCCCAGAAATCTTGAAATCTGTTTTCAAATTCTTATATCAAATTGAAAGGCAAGGCTGTATATGTGTCACTGTTCACAGGAATGTGTTTAGCCAACATGTTGAAATGCATAAAATTGTTTGCCTTAATTTGAGCTTGCCATAATTTCAGTTTAATTTGGGATGCTGTTCTGGTTTGAAACATGGTATGGATAAGTTGGTTTTCACCTTGAAGATTCATGTTTAACTCATTTAAATGAGTGGTTAAATCCACTAAAAATGCTAAATCTGTAAGCCAGTTTTCATCATCACAAATGTGTTTCCTCATACCATAATCAACTTGATAACATGTCACAAATCATAAAATCTTTTCAGCATTTGGCCTCGACTTAGCCATCTTATTTCCAAAAAGTAAGTGATGTCACCATCAATAGCTTTAAGGAATTCCTGGAATTGGTGATGATTCAATCCCTTGGCTCTTAAGAAATTCAGTCTTGATGATCTTCATGATGTTACTCATTTTTAAAGCTTTTGTGCATAAATTTTCTTGATATACTATGCAATGGTACTTCATCAAACATGAATTTTGGGCATCAATTGCATCATCTATTAATTTTACAAATCCCTCTCTTTTACCTACCATTGCTGGGGCATCACCAGTAACTCTACCAGATATGTTGACAACAAACAAAATTGCTTTAACATATATTTTACTGCTTCATATAAATCTCTTGATTTAGTTGTGTCTTTTAATGGCACTAAAGAAGCCATTTCTTCAGTGACACTGTATTCATCATCAATACCTTCAATACAAATGGCAAGTTGAGCCGTATCTGTAACATTAGTGCTATCATCCATCGCCAAAGCATAAAATTTAAAATTAGCAGCTTTACTCTCTAAACTTCTTTTGATAGACTTTCCAGTTTCTTCCATTCATCTGGCTATCATCTGGTGAGATAAAATGATCTTAGAAATATCCCCTTTTTTTTCAGGGCAAACTATATCTGCCATACATTCTATACATTGCTCAATAAACTCACCATCAGTAAATGGTTTTGATTTTTTTGCTATTAAATATGCTACCATGTAACCAGCTTTTATAATGGAGTCCATCTGAGCTGTAACTTTTTGAGAACATTTCTGTTGAGAAGACAGACTTTTTTCAGTTCCTCTATTTTGTCCTAATGACACAATCTTTCACACACATTGAACTTGGCAGCATGTTTTTGTGTATAATGCTTTTTCAAGTTGTAGTCTTTGGAAACTCACACAAATTCCCTACAAATTAAGCAGAGTACCTTACTATTTGATGGGACAAAAAAGTAATCATGTGTTCTCTTTTCATTGAACAATCTTCCTTCATCTGCAACTTTTTTTCTTGGGTTCTTTTTTTCTGAGACATTGTAGAAGCCAGGCTGGGACTAAAATAATAATAGATAAGGGACTTTATTTACTTTTATTATGAAAATTAATTGACGGGAAAATAGAAAGCAATGTTTGGGTCCTTCCACAGTCCTCTTAGCTACCGATGCAGGGCAAGATGGAGGGCGGATAGTGGAGCATGGCGGGTGATGTGTGAGGTGCTGCTGAGGTGTGGAAGTACCTTGAAGAATCAAATAAGAATGTTTACCTGACTTCTAAATAACATTGAACACCCAATATTGCAATGGTATGTTTTAAAGATTATTGATAATTGCTGTCTCACCTAGTCACCAGGAGCACATGTAACTTCTGATGGTGTCAGTTTTGCTGTCCCCACTTGAAAGCCACACACCACCTTAAAACTGAAGCCATGTGTGTGTACAAATAGCAAGAGGATACATACACTTACTTTATATGACACTGTGACACTTGATCACAAAATAAATTTGATAATGTTTTAAGTAAATTTGCAATTTTATGTTGGGCCACATTCATAGCCATCCCGGGCTGCATGTGGCTTGTGGGACACAGGTTGGACATGCCTGCTTGAAGGCATCTTTGGAAAATCCAGGTTGTATATGTGACCGAAGAAGAAATGAGTACATGTGTCTAAGGACTGAAGATTCAGAATTGGGGGGCTTTAAGGGAGAGTGGTTTGGAAGGAGCAATGACGATCATTTAAACCCTTTGTCACAGACCAGATCTGTCATTATAGATACTTAGGAGAATTATAGTTTTGTTTTTATAACCTGAGGCCAGGCCAAGACAGGAAAGCTTGTTTATAGTTTTATATGATGATGACTATATGTATATTTTTTATAAGTTCACCTTTTCATTGAGAATATATCTCTTCAGTCCTGGTTTTATAGGGAGAAGAATTTCAGAGTCTCACTTTGCCTTGGTCAATCTCAAGAAAGTTTCTCTTGACCTTGTTGGCCACTAAATCCCAAGGCCCTTTGATCTTGAACTTCCAATGCCCTCTCCCTGAACTCAGCGGAACCATCAGGTTCCTGCTTGCAGTCTCATTGGCAGTATCTCTTTTATACGGCTTCTGAGCTGTTCTTATTTTTGAAATGTATTTTAAAAGATACTGACCATAATTTTCCCAGCATTTTACATACTTTATATTAGTTGGTGATAGTGCTAACTGGAAGTTCTTCACACTTTGCTGTCTCTTCTTGAAAATAGACAAGCAAAGAATTTTATAGGAAGACCAAAACTCATCACGTAATATTATAAAACAATTTTGAAATGGTAGCAACACAAACAATCATCGCAACATTTTTGAACTTGTGTAAAAATAGCCCATTTCCCAACAGCACTTTGTACATCAGCATATGTTGTTCCCATATTTGTTATCATTCAGACATTTCATTTGTACTTCTTGAAACACATTGCAAAAAGTCTAATTGTATATGGTTATTTATGAAAGTGTTTTTTCTCAAATGATAGAACAGCATATGGGTGTATATAAATGTATGGCTGTTTAAATATTTAAGAAACACTCAGATAATGTATTTTAATCAAATAGAAGTGATTTTCCCCTTTTCATTGTTAAATGATGTTGACTAAATATTGATAGTAATTTAATTGTGTAAAATTCTCTTTTGGGCATCACCCATTTGTATCAAATCACCTTGATCAGCCCAAAGAGCACCCTTGTTAGATGGGGACCAGTAGGCCAGATATCAGCTCGTACACCGAGTCTTCCATTTGCTTCCATTCCTGAAGCATTTACCTGGAAAAATGTCTAGGATCCCCTGCCAAGCCTCCAATTGTCAGGGAAGCAGTACCTTCCAGGCAAGGTACCATAAGCCCTAACTCCTGCTGGGAGTGAATGTGTCCTTCTTTAATCTTCTACCTACTTGTGAGGTCAACCAGATGCCCAGAGAGCCCTGGGAATCATGCATCCACACACAGGCCGCTTCCTGGAAGGACACCGGGACAATTCATTATCTTGTTGCAACTGTCTAATTTCTTTCTTGGAAATTTGGTCCAACAGAAATGTGCTGACATGATGATTTACGGTAACTCAAAATGTTTATATAGACAGAGGTCTGTCAAAAATGTTTATTTAATTACCACAGAGGGGGCTTTCTCTCAAAGATATGTAATGAAAACATCACCCCCCCCACATCCTATCTCCATAGTCTCTTTCTTTGAAAGTAAATACTAGTGGGTAAAACACATTTGACACTTATTCTTTACAGAAAAGTGATTCCAGTGACTTTCCTAAGAATTAAAAAGTGTTAGAAGAAGCACAATAACCTTCATATCTAGGTTTTCTCCTTAAGTCAACTTTACAGTTATTTCCAGAGGAGATAAATGGGCCTTACTTTCCTAGGAAGTGAGTTAAGGCCACACGTTCCATGCTCACGATTGTTAAGAGACCCCTAGAAGTAGAGCCCAGCTCCCGAAGCTCACTGGTGGTTCACAAGCAATAAGGCCACATCTTTGAATCACCATGGAATTAGGTGCTGAAGCCCAGTGCAGCCTGATGAAAAATGATAGTAAAAGCTACATGTATATTGATGCCCTTTTCTCTTTTTGGTGCCCAAATGCCAAACTACAGCAAGAGAGAGGCCATTTGTGCTGATTTCTGGCCCATTCAGAAATGCTGGAAATTTCCCAGGAAGCAGTTATAGGGAAATTTACAGTTCAGTTTTGCTGATGAAGTAGGTTTAGATGAGAATCAAAATATTTTATTAGTTTTGGGGATTTTTCTTTCTTTGGGTGGGCAGTAAACAGACTATGAAGGAGGCTCTGAAAAGCCATCAAAATCTGTCCATAATGGTGTATCAATGTCCTGGAGGCAAAAACATTGGAGGAGAAAGCCTCTTATTTTCAAACATTTTATTTGCTTTTCCTGGACTACTCCTCTCTGAGACTGAAAAGCAAATAGAAAAACATAGTTACTTAAGCATAACAGCAGTAGATACAAATCAATTCTTATCCAGTTGTTTATTATGAGTGGGATCTTTGGAGATATTAATTCACTATTTACAATCCCATATAAACAGAGAATAATGATAGAAACATGCATTTAATTATCTATTTTCTATCTGGGAAATAAAGTAGTGTCTGCAATGGTATTATTACTAAATGGCCCATCAGGTCTCTGAGGAAATGATAGAGAACAAAATGCAGGTTACCTGGAGGTGTGTTATCCTATCCTCTGTGAAATAGGAAGAAGTCTGGAGAACCAAGGGGTTCAGGAAGCCCATCCTCCATATTTCGAAAGGCTTAAATAAAGAACTGAATCCAATTTACAGCTTTTTTATACTCTTCTGCTCAACCCATCCTGTGTGCTTCACACATGGCCTAGAGATAGAGGCAGCAAGTCTGAGAAACTGACCAGCAGCCTAGCACACACTGGGACCAATTTCTTCTGGAGCAAACTGCCAAAGTCTTGTTAGTGTAGAAAGAAACTTGAAGGGTAAACTGCCAAAAGGAAAGAAAGTGGAGAGAGGGGAAAACAGGGAAAGGAAAATGGGTTGGGAGTGATGCATTTATTCTCTAATTGGCAGTTAATTGGAATGTTTTGATTCGAGTCTGTGGACACAATTCTATTGACGCAATTGATAGGTTGCCCCTAAAGCAAGAAGAACAACAGCAGAAGCCATAGACCACAAAGGAGACATCCATCCATTTCAGCGGAAGTGCAGCCACTTAGCAGTCAGTTTCTCCAAGCCTGTGCCTCATTTTGAGCATTTGAAGCTTTCTCTTGTTCGAGTATAAAACAAACATACAAATATTAACACAGTCATTGTATTAGTTTCCTGAGGCTGCTCTACTGTAAACAATGTACTACAAACCAGGTGGCTTAAACAACAGAAATGTATTATCTCACAGTGAAGGTAGCTAGAAAGCAAGGCATCAGAAGGATCTGCCCCAGGCTGCCTCCTGGCTTCTGGTGGTTTGCTGGTCATCTTCGGTGTTCTTTGGTTTGTAGATGCGTCTCTCCACCTCTCCGTTTATCCTCTCACAGAGCTCTCCTGTGTATAGCTATCTCTATGTCCACATTTTTCCTTTGGTAAGGACACAGTCATATTGGATTAGGGTCACCCTAAGGACTTCATCTTAATTTTACCATTTGCAAAGACCCTATTTCCAAATAAGGTTGCCTTCACAGGTACTGTCATTAGAACTTCAACATAAACATTTTTGAGGAGGCACAGTTTAACCCCTAATAGATTGTGAATATAATAATTAATTTAAGTACAAGCTTTATTTTAAAAGGCGAAGGACAAAATTGAAAGACTGTGTAAATGTAGAAAAATAAATTCTAATGTAGCTCCTGAGCTGTAATTGAAGAAAGCCACAGTCATTTTGAAACTGACCATCTTATTTGCATTTGCAATATCTGGAGCATCGTAGGTGGGGGGTTTTGAGGATGTTATTTGTGAAGAGTGCTGCAGGCAGAGAAGTGTTGATAGATATTATAGGACATAATTTTACCACTGAAATATCTCCTGCACATAAAGCATCAATGGTATGGCTTCAACTAAGAATAAATGATGAATTTTTATGTTAAACTATTTGTGTTCTTTTTCTGCTCTTATAAAATCAAGTTTGACTCGGCCCCTCCCACTGCACCACTTCTTCCGGATGTTATTTTTAACTGCCTTACACCTGACGTTTTAGTCTGAGGCAGAAATGGGCATATTTTCTATATAAAGTGTTAGTCAGGAACAAGAAATAAACATTTCCCATTGAGCATAATTTGGTTAGGAAACAGGTGAGTGTACTTTCAGCATGATGCAAAATTACAAACAGATCTCTGATCTTGAAAATTATCTCTTGATTTCACCCATATTTATCACACATTGAATGTCTTAGGAAACAAATCACCATCACATGATTAAAATGATCTCTATATTTTAATTCTCAGAATTTCTATGGGAATGAAACCAAGCTCTTGTATATATAAAAAGGATTGCAAAAGGGTTTGAGAATTTTACAAAAAAGAGGTAATGAAAATGGTCTTAGAACATTAAAACACTAGTAACATACTATGACTAAAGAGGATTGGTTTAAAACATTGGTAAGCATTGTTGGTAAGAGGTTAGAGGATGCTGGAAATATAACTTAAGGAAATTCTCTCTCTCTTGACCCCAGTATTCTAAGGTTAGGTAATGTAAATATGCCCTATGTTGTATTATTTGGAATGAATGGGCTAAATATTGAGAGTTTATCCGGTACTATGTCAACTCATGGAAGAAAACCACAGCAAGAATTGTACTGCTGAGTTGAACCTAGCCTATCAGGGGCCATCATGTATTACTCTTGTCACAACATAAATTTATACAAAGTTAGAGAGAGCAGGGGTCCCTTAGTCCTCCCCTTTGTAGATTAGGACGCAGGTGGAGTGATTTGTCCAAGGTTATTTGCACTTTAGAAAGATCCTGGGCTAGGATCCAGCTCACTGGAGTGCCACACTAATGCCCATAGTTGGCTCAGTAATATTTAGGTCCGTGTTTGGAAGAATTCCTTCATTTCATTCCAGGTGCTTCAAATTCATAGTCAGAGTTAGTTCTGTGATGTCTAGTATGAGAGGATATTATTGGCTGTCCCCACATTATTTGCATAGGGTGTGCATATGTTTGGGAGCCTGGAAAGGGAGAGAATGAGAAAGAGAGGGAGACAAAGACTGATCTCGGCAGTGAAGTACATCATCAGGCATTTAGCTATGAGAAGAAATAAGGACCTTCAGAGAGATCATCTGTTCATAACATGTGCTTATATGATCTGACAGTCTCACTTTCCAAATTGAATTAATAAATCATTCACAGTACTGGCTGGAATAGTTAATACCCTTTTTTTGTGCCCCAGCAGAGAGGAAAATGGCCCTTCTTTCCTTAGCTTTATGACACATTAAGCCTAAATAGAATTAATGATTGAGCTTTTGAATCATATGTACTATGGAGTGCTCTACTTGAGGGCTGGTGAACTATAGAAATACATAGGAGACTTCTTAAGTTATTAAAAATAACTTTGAATAAGCTCAGAGAACTTTTTATAGTTGAGTTAGCATTACTTGATGACATAAACTCTGTCTGTACATATGAACTTTTCAAGTTTTAATGTATATAAAAACTATTAGGAAAACATACACATTTTATTATGAGTGTTTTATATTATAATTTAATCAATCTTGAAACTTCCAAAAACCTATGGGTTTGGAGAGGGAGGGAGAGAGAGAGATACAGACACAGAGAGAGATTGAATGGAAATATAATTCTTGGGCTTTGATGGGCAATTTAAAGAAAAGAAAAGGAAATCTTCACCTTGGGATTCAGTTCCTAAATAATTTCTGATGTTTTCTAGTCACTGAAGTAGATGAAGGTGATGGCAGAAACAATTAGGTATTTTAAAGGATGGAAATAAACACATAAATCAGATTTTCTCTCCTTTTGCTTGAACACTTAATTATTGAAAATGTTAAGTGTATTATAGCTAATGAATAATTAAATCATAATTCTAATGAAATATCCATTAGGATCTTAAAGCTAGAGCAAAACATGTTAATTTTACTGCAACAACATCAGAACACGTCTCTTTTCCCTTTGGCAAGTGCTCTACTAAAAAATGCCATTTCTGTGATCAGAATATATTTTCTTCTGTCTTACAATTCTAGAACAAGAAGAGTAAATTAAAGGTTAGTTCATCCATTCTTCTGGCTTTAGAATAAACCACATCTAAATCATACCAAGTAGATTTTTAAAGATCCTTACAACAAATTTACTTGTTCTGTTTCCTTTAACAGTGCATATTATTTCCAAAGATATTATGCATTTGCCAAGATATAATGCATATTGTGTATTTTTATGTTAGAGTAATACATCTTCAGTAAATATAAGTGAGCCTTTTGTCTAAAACAAGTCTCTGTGGCCATTTGTGCAATATAGAAATGAACATTTTACTTAATCATTAGATTTTTCAGAATTCTTGAGGCTTTATTTTGTTCTTATATTTTTGCGTAGCTATTCTGCAGATTGTCAAAATAAAGACATTATTCCAGGAGGGAAACAGGCAGCATGTAAACTAAAATAAATATTTATCATTTATCAAATAACAAGTGACTAAAGAAAACTTAAAAATAACACACATCGCTAAACGGGAAAGAAGAGGTAGCCTCTGTGGAGAACAAGTTTGTATTCTTCTCCCTAGACATATGGGGGATAAACATTATTTACATTTTTACATGAAAATTTGTTCTACTCCTCACTGAATATTACTTTCTACAATCTAGATATTCAGAAGACCAGGGCTTGAAATATAGGAAAGAGTTTAAGACTCTTAAGATAGGTTGCTGGAATAAATATTCATACAGACTTGTCCGAGGCAGAAGACTGACTAATGTAGGAAAACATTGTAGTTCCCAGGAAGCAGAAACTGCAAGTCCAAAGCATATGTGTTTACTAACTGTTCTGGCAGTTCAGCAAATGTGAATAGAATCACTGGATATCATCTCAAGGCACCAAACTTAACAGGAACACAACCCACTCCTTGTAAAGCACTTCTTAGATCTGACCTTTTCCAGATGGAACAAGAGAAGATGTAATTTTGGTTGCAAGGTAAAAACAGATAAACAAACATTTCTGTCTTCTTTTTACATCACAGGTATTTATTTAATATACTAGATCGATTACATTTTTTAGCCAGCAGCTCATAGGGAATAGACTTAACCCTCAGTCCATTATCCAACCTTTACTAAGTGCTCTAAATGTCTTTTCTGAATTAATTAATTCTTCAGAGATTTCTTTCCAGATCAGATTTTTGTCCCTTGTTTCTGAGAAGCTGAGTTGCTGGCAACATGCAAAGCTTTTCCAATTCTCAACATATAACTTCAGATCAATGATCGGTGGCAAATCAATCAATTTAGAACATAATCGAGTAGAAGTATGAGAGGGGAAAATGACAGGGAGTTGTGATCTATTAATTTTGAAGTTTTCCCACCACCTGGATCTCAAGGTAGCAATTGAGTTTGATTTCCTGTCTGAGGAGTCCAAGATACTTGAATTGCAGATCTTTGCCAACCACTAGGGTTAGTGAGATGTTTGATGATTGTTTATGGGCCAAGTAGCAGAGTGATGGGGTAGTGCAATGGGACAAAGACAACAGGAAAGATGCTTTTACCCCCAAAGACTGAAGACTTCTTATACACATGATTTAACCTATTCTCAGACACCAGTTATCTAAAGAGAGCAGGTTACCAGTTGCATACAGGACATCCATCTGTGCAAAAACAGATAACACAGATGTGCGAAAGGAAAGTTAAGTAGGCAGAGTGCTAAATATGTTTCTAATGATAGAAGAAAAACGTATAAGGTATGCATTAGTCAGGGTTCCCCAGAGAAACAGAACCAGTAGGAAAAAGATGGGGAAAACAAGTAATTGATTCAGGAAACTGGCTCACAGGATTGTCAGGGCTGGAGAGTTGGAAGTTTTTAGAGCTGGAGCTCAAGCTTGAGATGCAGAGAAGAGTGGATGTTGCAGCTCGAGCCTGAATGCAGTGTGGAGGCAGAATTCCCTTTTCCCTGGGGAATCTCAGTGATTTCTCTCCAGGAGGGTAATTTGTTTTACTCAAAACTGTAACCAGAAAAGACACCGGTTTTCAGGCTACCTGTCACTGCCAAACCCAATAAGCAGGGACAGCGATTGAATCTTTATGGGTGCTTTATTCAGATGGCGGGCGATCTGAGAAGATGGTGGGTTCATACCCTAACAAACCATCTTCCCTTCTCTTTCCAGGCCAGACCTTTTGTAAAGCGGGCATGGGTGGATAAACAAGGTGTGGCGAAGGCTTTGAAATTCAGGGGGGATTAGGTGAGCAAAGCTGCAGCATTGCTGTTCTGGGCAGTGAGCTGTTCCCAGGAATGGTGGTCATCTGTATCTTCCTGAAGCACAAAAGGTCCGGATGTCCCCAGGCAGTAATTTATCAGTGCCCCAGGAGGCCAGATGTTTTCCCAGGAGCCAGGATGGGCCTTATCTGTAGTATCTGAAACAAGATCTTTAACATACCCATTACTTGCTAGACTTACAACTTTTTACTTTAAGCTAAAATTTTCTAGTCTTGAGTCCCCTATCAAAACTACTGATATAAATGTTAACCACATCTTAAAAATTACCTGCACAGCAATATCGGGACCGGTGTTTAACTAAAAGCTGGGTTCATCATCTATCTAGCCAATTTGACACGTAAGATTAACCATTTTAGGGTAATAACATCAAGCTGTTACTAATGTGTTTAAAGAATGTGCTGTAAACTGCTAACAAGGGCACTTGGAGTCAAAGAGAGCTGGGTATGGCCGCAAGATCTTCAGGATTTTTTTCCTGGATCTGCTGAGTAAGTAGCCTAAGATTTCGCCAATATTTTTTTTCTCAGGACATCAAGCAGATCTGGGTAACATAAAATGAAGTAGGAAAATCAAAGGAAGAGGGTTTTCTCATTGTTGACATTGAAAAAAACCCTGTAAGCAATTGAATACATGTATATATATCTAGAGTCCATGGGGCAAGAATCAGTGGATAGTTAGTTGAGAGTCATTTACATATGAATGGCAACTGAGGTCATGTGAATGACCAGAAGGGAGGGCTAAAATAAAAAGAGTGTTTCCAGGGAACAAGAGGAAGTAAAGGAAGAAGAAACAGCACAGCATATCAAGAAGAAATAGTAATGGGGTGAGAATTACAATGAGATAGAGCGAATGAGAACCAGGATAAAGTGATGTTATGGAGGTCAAGGCAGTAGAGAAATTTAAGATGAGAGAAGTGTTCAATAATGTCAAACATCAAAAGGAAAAAGACAAGGTCTGAAGACATCCCATTGGATTTGGCATTCAGTTGGTTAACAGTACCTTTGGCTAGTAGAATTTGAATAATGATTTAGCACTGGTCCTCTTATCTCACATGAGGTTTTGTTCTGTGCTTTGTGTGTGTTGCTATACCTAGGAGACAGGTATTGTTGTCTTTGTCCCTATTTTATAGATGCATAATTGTTTTCAAAGACAGTAGCTGGAGGGGAGATGCTTGTTGGAGAGCTATTTTCAGGTGTGAGTGAATGTGAATGTGTGTATGCTCCAAGAAAGGAGTCAAGAGGAAAAGAGAGGACAGAGTTGGAAATGACAAAAAAGCAGTCAAAGGAACAAGGCCCCAGGGCAGTCACAAGGGTGCCAGCCTAAGCGGACCCCTGAGGAGACAAGCTGGAAACTGCAAATGACACTTCTTCCTCTTAGATGAGAGAGAAGTGAATATGGGTAGAAGAAGACTTTACATGTTTAAATGTGAAGTGGGAGTGGGTGGGGGGTTAGTTAGAATGAGTTGGAAAAAAATGAATGCCTCCAACTATTCTGGAGAAGTCCAAGAGTAGGTGCGGTGGTGTAGTTGCAGGAATAATACACTGATCAGGAACATGGGGTCAGCGCACACCCTCCCTTGAGATCCAAGTTCTGGTTCTATCTCAGCCTCTCCCCCACTCCCAGGGGGCTGTCCTTCAGGACTCAGGTATATGTCACCTCTGTCAAAAAGCCTTTCCTGACCCCATTCTCTGGAACTGGACTTCCTCATATTCTTAGTCTCAGGGCATCATGATTTGTTAATTATTTTTGTTTACGTTTTCCCTATGTCCTTCTCCCTTGCGATAACAAAAGTCTTCCTGAGGTTACCTCCTTATGTTTCTCACTTCTGTATTTCTTACTCCTGATACAGTAGGAGATAGGACCTTCTATCTACTACTATGCACCTACTTCCAGGTGCATAGTAGGTCCTGAACAAATATGTGTTCAATGATAGAACTGAATGCCCCCTCTATTATTCAATAGCTGCTTGACCTTGGGCAAGATAATTTAACTTCACAGGCCTCTGTTTTATTATTTGGATAATAGAAATACTTATCATCCTGTCAGAGGGGTCTCATGAGCATAAAAGAAAATGATGAGCATAAAAAGCTTATTTTTTTCTGACACATAATATGTTCAATTACTATTAGCTATTATTTTGTTGGGTGGGGGAGTGCTAAGGCTTAGGGGTTTTGTTGAAAAGAAAAAGTAGGTTAAGATTTCAGAGGGAGCTCTTCAAAATGATAATAGAATCCAGACGGAGCTCGTCCTCTCTTCTAGGACTGATGGATTGGTGGCCCTTAGTATGGTGATTGACAGTGAGGACAATAGAAGGTACACGCAAAATGGGAGTAGATCTTAAAAATATAAGCAGCCGGTTCCAAGAAAAAAGATTGGGAGGGAATTCAAACCAAGTAAAATTTCCTTTCCGACAAGTGCTGTCCTATAAACTGGCCCGTGGAAATAGAAAAGTCCCTGTCAATCCCACATCTCATTACATCCCAGCTTGATGGAGCTTAACACCAGGCAATATGCCCCATTAATCAAATTTAAGGCAGTAACACGAGAATCTGGGAGTTGTAACCTGAGTCACTTCTCCCCAGGTAAATAGGAATGTGTTTTTCTATAAATTGCTTTGAGGTGCCTGGAGATTTCTTTAATCTAATCACAAGAAATGATGGCCAATATCTTATTTGATGGGGCCACGTTGGCATATCTTTTATCTTCTTCCATTACATTTTTCCCCAGATAATAAGGCTCCACAGGCTTTGGATTAAAACACTTATTACTGCTATCACAAAGGGAAGAGGTGAAGAAAAGTTTGCTCTCTGTTTGCTTTCCATAGCTTAGAGAGTGCTAGAAGTTCTCTGTTGGCTGAATATGGGACTGGAATTCAACTATGATCCAGGTTCTGGCAGATTCAATCCATCTGGATGTATCCAGAGTCTTTCACTTGGCAGCTAGTCTGTAGGACACAAACTTCTAAACTACAAACGGTGCTCAGAGGCATCCTGAACCCCCCCTGGAACTGTTTACTAACATTTCAGCTAGACTCCATTTAGACCTAGAAGTAGCAAAAATGCCTTGCATAGTGTGATTTTATCCCGTGTTACCTATGCCTTTGTATATAGAAGATATATTCTTCATTTATCTTTGACTAGCACAGAAGCATCAAAGTCATCGTCATTTAATTTGTCGAGATGGGTTATTTTTTCTTCCTCTTTCATTATTAATAATGCATAAGCAGAGAGATCTTTGAGCTTTTTCTAGATGGTTTATCTCTTTATTCTTCTTGTTTCCTCAGCACGAAAATTTATCAAAGCTTTCTCTCTAATCTATTGTTCTTAGCCTTGAATGCTCTTTATCAGATGCTTGTCTTTGAGGTTTTAAGCTTTAAAAACACTCTTTTAATCTCCCTTTATCTCAATGCACTGTATTTGGCTACAGGATCTCCTAGAATCAGCTTCTTCTTTTTGTTTACAACTAGGTCCCAGTGCACAGACAAGAGGGGGATGGGACACAGTGAGCACTTCCCCAGCAGCCCCAGGGAAAGATGTCACTGGATGTCCATTGGCTTCCAAAGCCAGTTTTAGAGCAATGGTTTTTCAGTTATAACCTCAAAGTGGCAAAATCAGATATTCTGATGTCGCATTTATTCTACACCCCTCCTTATATTTCACAGACAGGAGGGCACGTCTACTTTTTCACTAAATTCAGCCAATGTCCCTCACATACCTCAGCAGCTGGGTGTCAAACTAAGGGACAAGTAGGGGAAGCATGTTGAGCTTTCCTGTACCACCACATCCTCTCGAAGACCCATGTAAAAGCCAAACCAAAATTTTACACCTACGTTTCTGTGTTGTATACTCATTTGCTGTTCAACTTTTCCATATTCATGATTTTTGTGTTTATACTAAGTCTTAGGCATTTCTGTGTGTTCCATCCTTTCTCTCTTAAATTTATTCACATATACTTGAACACTCCACAACCTGTGCTTAAAATTGGCTGCACATTGGAATCACTTAGGGAACTTAAAAAGAACTTCCATTGCTTGGTTCCCCATCCCAGGTCAATTAGATTATAATCTCCAGATGGGGCTCAGACATCAGTATCTTATATAAAATCTCCTCCATGAGAGTTATAATATGAAGCACAAGTTTGAAAAACCATTGTTAGCCCATCATTACCTGGATGTTGTGAGATATCTACCTAACTTACTATTAGGCAGTGTTTGTAAGAGCTCCTTCGCTTTCTCTGAGGTTCAGCTCAGTTCTCTCAGATGCTTTCTTGAAAGGCTGGCGCTGGCAGTCTGATTATCTGAGTTAATGCACCCTCACATCCAATTCTCCCAGGGATCACACCACACAGTTGCAATCCTCTAGTATTCACTAGCAGAAACTCAGGGATTGGGCTAAGTAACTTAATAACTTCTCTCTAATTTTATTAAAGAAGGAAAATTGCTAGAGAGGTATGGAAAGCAAAAGAGGAGGGAGGCAGTTCACTTACCCAAAGCTAGGGACACAGAAGGGCAATACTCTCTTTCTGTCATCCATTAAGTGATTGACTAGCCCGGGTTTTGCATGTTCAGAAGAAAAGTTTCTCTTTGGTTAATGATTGTGCCACAGTCACATGCTGTCCTGCACAAGTGGTGCTGGGTTCAATCTCTGCCTGCTACAGCTGGGACACGTTCAGAATTCTTTAGAGAAGATGCTTAGCACAGCTATTGTCACGTTCTGGAACCAGATGGCTGCAGGATGCAGTCTTCCCTACGCAAATGGTTTTCACCTAGAGCCTTGCTCAGAGTATAAATTAAAGCATCACTTCACAATAAACTATACGTGTTTGGTGATCAATACAGAACTCTAATTTTCTCAAGTTAATGCCTTTTAATGACAGGTTCCCAATGCTAGCTGTAGACAGTTACATGCAAGATTATAAATCATGGTGATGTCTTAGCTCTGAATTATTAATCTTTGCTCCCCCTGCATTACATAATTGATAATGACTATATTGACAGGTCCAAGAGGGCTCTGGAGATGGATCTGTTCGGTGGAAGAAAAAGCATCACTACCGAGGAGTGCAGCACACGGGGCTGAAATGACATGCTGTGTGTTCTAATGAGTGAGTTCCATAACCTTTAGTTGTATCCTTGAGTTCTCCAGGACTTTCCTTCTCCTCAGAAGCTTACCTGTGGTCAGAAAGTGACCAAATAAACATTTCCCTCCCTCGAATATTTATTCCCTGTGCATCTTCAAGTCATTTTTGATGACTTTTATTGACAGAAAAATATGTAATATCTCCCATTAGGGTCCGCAGACCCAATAAAACTACAGGAGAGAGCTGTTAGTGTATTCTGCCAGCTGAGTCACATTTTTAAATGAATTTATCCTTTTTGGTAGCAAATAGAAAGTAGAAGAAAGGGTAAACAAGACAATTGAGAGTAGAGGAGTTGCCCAGGGGCCCACCACGCTGACTAAATTTTTAAAATGCCTGTCTCTCTTGGAATGGGAATTTTATTCATTTGCAAAGGAACATTTTTCCCTATGAGCTTAGCTGGCTTCTTCCAACAGAGAAGATAAATGCAAATTATTTTACAGTTTTACTTAGGACAAAAGTCTGGTCTAGAGGGAGCAATATCCTTGCATGTGACTACTCGGTGAAGTATGTCCACAATACATTTTTCTCTGTACAGCTGGAGCATTCCCTAAGAGGCAACTGGCTTTTCATATTTTCACTATAAATACAAACGCATTGTTAACACCTCAAATGACCACTTTGGTTTACAGCTTTTCACTTTGCACACAGAGCAGGGGCGGGGGACTCCCTGTCCACTCTGCACACAGGAGGGCTCCTGCCTAGGAACAAGTGTGCCATTTGAAGCAGGTCACTTTCAGTAAACCAGAAGGGAAACCCTCTCATTATAATTGACCACATGGGCCTTTCCCCTCCTCTCTTCCTTGTAATTCAGAAGGACAAGTGATGGATAATTTCTTCAAAATGATTTCCACCATCATCTCCAGAGCCAGTGTGACACTTAGATGTTGTAAAATCATTCTCGGTTGTCTTCTTCACTTCTCTGTTGCTTACACGTCCTCTTATTAAGTGGTGCCACATGTTGATGTAGTAGGTCAAGGTCATGGGTAAACTTAGGAGGTCTTACACTTTGCTCTTGTCTAGGGTTAAGGTCACCTTATGTTATTAAGTCTTGTTCTGATATATATGTGGTAGTAAAAATAATACATGCCCAAATGTATCAGTTAGAGATGAAGGTTCTTCGATAGATGTAAAAAGAACTGTAAATCTATGCCATTAGTGACATTGTTGAAGGCAACATGGTCTCAGGTAAATATGTAGAAAATGGGAAGCAGGTAATATTCTTTAGTTTTCTTAACAACATTCGGTAAACTTTGAACACTAAACCTTGCATTCCTTTGTCTCTCCATTCTATAACTCATTATAAATGTTTTGTTTTTATTGTACAGTTAGTACTTAGTGTTTCTTTGTTTTCTAATGGTCAACATAGATGACACAAAATGGCATTTTGTCATCATCTGTTATCTTACCCTTCAATTGTTTTTTTTTTCTTTCCTCAACAACATGGCACCTCCCTACATGGTCTAGAATGGTGCAATGTAACAGATTCTGTTCTTGATAGATAAATACTGATAGAACTAACAGTCCCATGTGTTATCTCCACTTCCTGTAGGGATAGAAATAAGATTTATTATATTCTTTTTTAGGTAAGTCTCAGACATAGAATAGCTGTGCTGATGTAGGAAGAATTAACCACATTCCAGATGAGAGTAGTTAATATGAATCCCATTGGTATAATTAGTATCTGTTAAAAGATGCACAATTTATAACTTCTGACAGAGAAAATAAGTTATGTTTTAGTCTAATCCTTGGTTTGATATCCATGGCAAGAATGTGTATTGCATTTTGAGACATACTATCCTAATTCAACTAATCTACATTTGTGCCACTAAGGTTTTTTTTCCTATTTAAATAAATATTACAGAATTAATGCTCTGCATTTTAATGACTATATCAATCTTCTAATGCTCATGAATGCCATATATTGGAATAGATTTAAACTATGGTGAGATCACTGCTAAATCATTTCCAGTGGTATAATCAATTTATGGAAAGAAGTTGACCTGAGGTTACTCAGGGGAAAATATCCTTTCATTCTGCAGATGAATTGGAACACTTAGGCTAATAACATAATGGCAGAAACTAATTTGACACCAACTATCAGAGAATGACTTTGGTTCCATATCTTTTAAATGCTCCTGTTACACATACATGGGGTACTTGACTTTTCTCTAATGTGCTGATTTTCTTTATACATATATTTTGGTTAATATTATATGTTCCTCGATTTGATGCATACTATGGTCTTTCCTTATTTCAACATTTCTCTAAGAGAGGAAGTTTTAAAAAGGCTTTCCTGCAAAATAAAATGCAATTTAGATGCTGGTTTCTAAAAACAAGTTGAAGGTTAGCAACCATACCTGGTGATGATAAATCCCACCTATTTACCAGCTTCTGCTGATCACCTTGCTCTATTGCTAGACCTCCTTCCCACTTTTTAGGAGAACCTTCTGTACTCAGTATTGGGCGATTCTCATGATGCTAGTCTAATGCTGACTAGCACCTCATTTTGAATTATTAGATATTTTCTTCATTGCCAAGATTTCTTTTTTTCTACCCTCCCTCCCTTTCTTCTTTCCTGCATTAAGACAAGTGTCTCCTCTTTTATTATTCATCTAGCTACTTCATTCTGCAGCCACAAGCAAGCATCTTCAACTCAGAAATACTTTCCCAGAGCATCCCCACCTCCACCATCCTCTGTGTGATGAGCAGCCTACTCTAGGAATTCTCAGTTCACCAGGAGAGTAATCTGAATAGCACTAGCTATTCTGTTTGATGTGGGCACCATTATTGTTTTAGGGATATGATTAATGAGCAAGCACAGGTGAATCTAGCTATTTTATATCCTGTTGAAAATTGATTAACATACTTTTACTACCATTTGTGATTATTGGCCAAAAGCACTTCTGATTTGCTAGGGAAGTGATCTGAAAAGGAACATTAAAACAGCAAAGGATGGAAAATTGATTTAGCTTGGTAAAGGTTGTATGGTTTGCTGTCTTAGTCTATTTGGGCTGCTATAACAAAATACCATAGATTGGGTAGCTTCTAAACAGCAAACATTTGTTTCTCAAAGTTTTGAAGGCTGGAAGTCCAAGATCAAGGTACCAGGAATTATAGACCAGATGGTGAGAGTAGACCAGGTCCATAGGCCAGGTTTATAGGCCATCTTTGTGCTGTGTCCTCATCTGTTGGAGTCTGGAGTCTCTTTTATAAGGGCACTAATTCTGCTTCCAAATACCACCCCATTGGGGATTAGGTTTCAACATATAATTTTGTTAGGGGTTGGGGCAGAAACATTCAGTCTGTAGCATCAGGTTATGTACATAATTGCTAAATAAACTCAATGATTTCTTCCCTCTCCCTTCTGATTAAGTCATTCACATAGCCAATATTTATTGACTATATTCAATTTGTAATAAATAGTTATTTAGTACAATTGGGTGCTAAGTACTTTGAGAACTATTTAAATAATTATATGCTTTAGTTCCCGAAGGTTTTCCTGAGTGTCATTTAATTCGAAGCAAGGGATAGTTGTACATGCAGAGCGCAGTGAGATCCTCGTGAATGAGACACAGAACGTGCGCTTGAAGACCTTGTGACCTAATAGTAAAGCTAAAGTGTTTATGCAGAGAGCAATCTGCCCCTCTTTTACGGACGTGCTCTTTTAAAGTGTTACAAAGTTTTGGTCAACATATCTATTTAATAATCAAACATTGTTGCAAGAAAAATTGAAAAATAACAACATTCTTCTGACCCACTCCTCTCACTCATGATGTTCTTCCACAAGCGATTTCTTCCCCAAATCTTCGCATCTGTTTCCCCACCATAATTACATGACAGGGTTGATTCAATTGATATTTGGGTTTGACCATATCAAAACTTGATGTTATTCCATTTCCTTTTTATATCTCCCTCTTAAGTGGAATTATTACCCCTCTTTTACAGACTATGTCCCCCTAAAATTAAAATGTTGAAATTCCAACCTTCAGACACCTCAGAATGTAACAATATTTGGAGAACAGGTCTTTAAAAAGGCAACTGGGTTAAAATGAGGCCATTAGGCTAGGATGGGGCCCCAACTTAACAGGACTGGAGCACAGAGGGATGGCCATGTGGACAGGGAGCAAGAAGAGAAGCCATCTACAAGCCAAGGCTTTAGGATACAACAGTCCTAGCCTTCAAAACTGGAAGAAAATGAGTGTCTTTGTTTAAGTCACTCTCTCTGTGGTACGTTGTCATGGCAGCCTTGGTAATCGAATACACACTCTCTGAACACTAACCCACTCCAGATATTGTGATAGCTCTACCATTTGCCAAGAAATCTCTCTCAAAAAATTCCTTCCCGGGCTCCCTGTTGGACTTTCGCTAGAGTCAGAGGCTCACCTCTGTCCTGGGACTTCACTCCCTTTTTGCTGAATTCCCTATTTGCTAGATCCAGCTTCTTTTTGCCTTTTGCTTCCTCTCTTGTTTTGGCAGCACACACCCACCAGTAGCTTCTCGAAAAGAGTAGGAATGGAGTCATTTTTTCTCAAACGTGTATGTATGAGAAATGTTTTATTCTGCCTTCATGCTTAATTGACAATTTGGCAGCATTTACAATGATAGTTTCAAAACCATTTATTTATCCTTAGAATTTTGAGGGAATTGCACTATCGTTTTCTAGATCTGAATGTTGTTGCTAAGAAGTCCAATGCCTTTATATTTCTTAATGCTTTTTATGTTACTTGATTTATTTCTTTTTTGGAAGGTTTTTAAGGAACTTTTTCCTTTCCCCAGCTTTCTGAATTTGCATGTCCATGTGCCTTAGGTGATTTATCATTCATTATACTGAGACCTTAGCAAGCCCTTTTGATTTGGAAAATAATATTGCATTCTTTTAGAAAATGTTCATGCATCATTGTACCCCAGATTTAGTTGCTTGGAAAGTGAACTATAAGATGGATATTAACATGCAGAAGGCATGGATCTCTTGGGTCGATCCTCTAATTTTCTGCATTTGTGGGTAAGTCTTAAGGACCAGTGGACTTCACTCTAGGAATATTGGGAGGACCCAGTTGGTTCCATAAGGGACTGAAAGTCAGTATTTGTAAGTCTTTCATGAGTGCTGCAGAGGTTTTCCTGGGAAAGAATGACTCCAAACTCACATGTAGGAATATTGGCCAAACAAAGGACATCCGTGGAGAGGAATTAAGATGGTTTGGGACTGTCGTCAAGCACTCACCTTCCAGAATGGTGCCTCAGGCTTCCTCTGTGCCAGGGGTGCTAAAATCTCGGCACCCTCTAATTCTTTTTGTACACAAATTGAAATACCAGTTTCTGTTTACACACTTGCCATGAAGACTTTTAGGTTAATTTTGGTTTTCAGCCCTATGCCTTGCCCTAGCTTTCCTTGCTATCTAGAATCTCAGTACATGAGCCCTTGGAAGCTCTTGCTGTATGAAACAGCTAGCTTTTCATTGGTTTCACCCATCTTCCAATCACTTGCTGACATCTCTTTATTGCTAGATATCTTCCTTTCGGTCCTTATCTTCCTCTCTCTGCGCTGGGTTGATCTTTACCCTCATTTGAGAGAGATTTCTGGAAGAAGCAGAGAAAATCTTTCGTGTATTCAATCTTCTATGATTCACCAGAAGTTTCCACATTCTATTTGAATTGTAAAATTCTAAAGACGTCAGAGGAGAAAGAGATTATTTTTGGCTGTCATGAGAAGGTCAAGAGGCTTCATGCAATAATAATGGTTCTTCCTTTCAGAGTATATGAAAGACTAGGCATAGAGCTTTTTGTTATCAGTATAGTCTGTCTCATCTGTAATAGTAGTTAAAATTTTGTTGAATTTCACCTGGCAAAATTGATTATTGATTTTTTGGTACTGTCTAGGAAAGACTATTTCTTGCTGTTGATTCTGTCTCACTGAAGTGAAAAGAAATTAAAAAAGAAAAAAAAGAAAATATATAGTGACTAAGGTTAGATTAGCCTTTCTTTTTATCTCCATTTCTCTATCCCAAGCCCAATTGGAGTATCGAAGAGGCAAGGTGCTTAACAAATAGTGCTTGTTTTTGCCACTGATGTGATCATTAATCTAATAGGGTTGTTCAAAGTTCTGTGGCTGTTCCATTTAGTAATGTCAAAATAAGCTTTTTAAAGAAAGATGCTTAGTTGACCTTCAAAGCCCTTGTCCTTTTCTTTCTTATTTATTATTAAATTTGCCTTCTAAGATGGAGTAGATGAAAATTATTTTTAAAAAACTTTACTGTGTTTATTTACTCATTCTAATTTTTTAGAGCTTTCTGGCACAGCATATTAGAAAATGTAATTGTCTTATGTCTTTAATTATGCATTATGATACACATTTAAAAGTTTTATTTGGTGACATCATTTTATTTTGGGAAGGTGACACTTTAACTGTCTGATTATCTCCTAGATGCTTTTGTATATCTTGTAGCTGACCTCCTAACTTATTTCCTGCATTTATGGGAAGTATTAACATCATGACTTTTTGATTACTTACAGACTTTTCTTGAAAACTCAAGAGTTTTCAAGGGAAGGAGAAGGAAGCAAAAGATGCACCTTGGCTTCCATTCCCAGAATTCTACTGACTCTGCCCCTTCAAAGATCGATGACAACCTCCTAATTGGCAAATCTAAAGGCAGTTTCTTAGCTTTTATTCTCAATAGAATCTATATTGCTAAATGATTAAGAGAACTCTGCTTGAAAATTTCTGGCCAGTGTGGCTCAGTTGGTAAGAGCATCACCCTGTAACCAAGGAGTTGTGGGTTTGATTCCCAAACAGGGCACATACTTAGGTTTCAGGCTCGAAACCCAGTCTGGGTGCATATGGGAGGCATACAACTGATATGTATTTCAGTCTTATAGTCCAAACAATACTGCATGTTTTATCTGTCTTAGCCTAGTGTATACTGGTGGTTCGATCAATATTTGTGAAATTCAGCTGAGTTTAGTCATTTTTAAAAAATCATGACTGTGGATAACACATCTAAAAGGATGAAAGAAATGAAGGGGGATAAATAGTCACTACTTTGATTCAACAAAACTATATATTTTGGCTCTACTGCTCACCTTAGCTCTGTGTTTCTGCTATTTTTGAAGGTAATTTTGGTTGCCTATCACAATGTTTCTATCTATCACAGTGTGTATCATAAAATATATGCATATTTTTAATGTGCATTGGTCTAAAATGGATTACCTTGTGTTTCCCCCTTCAAACCAAGGTCCCTTGGTGTTTTCTTATTATCATGTAATTGTCATTCAGGTTTGATGTGTCTCTCTTGAATGCCTCTCACGTTAACATAGTACTGTTGATTTCTCCATTTTTTCACCTCCAAATTTTACATTGTTATTTTCATGACTATTGTCCTTTACCCCTTTGTTCTTTTCTTCCCTAAAAGTTTATTCAGTATTTAGCCTACCTGGCCTTGTGTAATGAATGAACTAAACAACCAACTAAGCCATTGATTACTTAATCAAGAAATATTTACCAAGTGCACCATCCCCCACACCCCTGGGATAGTCATTGAGACAGGAACCAGTTTAACCATAATCAAATGATTTGCTTCTTCATCTTATAAACCATGAGTAACTTCATTTTTGTATGAGAATTCCATGTCATATTTTAAGAAGTTTCTGAGAAAGAATGCAGAGGAAAGAAGTCTCCTGCCTCGTGAAGCCTCATGAGATCACGCCTGGCTCAGTGGTTCCCCTTCCTCTGAGGTGTCCTACCTGACCTGTGGCACATGGCTGGCTGGTCCTCTGTCTGCCAGGTGTCAGTACGGATAATTCCTCCTGAGGGAGGCTTCCCCTGACTGAGCAAAGGCCAGTCCTCCTCCAACCTATTTTCTGTTGTCATAGTACTCCCCACTCTGACACTTTGTTTATACATATTTACCACGTCTATAGGCACCTTTCTCATCACTTTATGCATATTTACTAATTTAATACTCAGAAACTCCCTATGATGTGTATTGTACTATTAACACCATTCATAGTTCTAGCAACTAAGGCACAAGGCCATGGTCACTCAGGTACTAGATAACAGAGTGTGGACTGTGGCTCCTGAACGCATAAGCTGAGTTTATATTTAGTTATCTATTTTACTCCAAATCCCCCAAATAGGTTGTAAAATAATGATGTATGCTTTCTTCTCTTCAACTCTAGAGTTGTTTGAAGACAAGCAATTGAGTATGATGACTATTTTTGTTGTCCTGTAGTGACTAGAATTGGTTCTAGTGGATAAGATTCAGCAGTAAGTGTGATGTCACATATTAAATCCAGCAACACCACTCACAGCTTCCAAATGGGCTATAACTGCATTAAGAAAGGTTAAAAAATCTCCCTTCAAATCAGAGGAAGACTATCCAGCACAGAAATGGAACCAGACACTTCCTTTTCTTCTAATGGGCCTGTTCCTCTCTCCACACACACAGAAGCATCACCAGAAATGAGAACAAAAGACACGTTAATGTTTTACATCTTTTCATAAAGGTGAACCTGTTTATACATCACCAACCTTGAAGTGCTTAGGTCCTGGAAAGTAGAGAGTAAATGATGGTTTATGCTAGTATTATGACAGCTTTTCCAGGGATATCATAAGATCAGCTTTCTTAACCTATTTAGATGTTTCTGTTTATATCCCTAACCAGGAATAACTGTAACTCTGATGAATGACTTTCTTTACCAGACCAGACACCTCATTTCCTGGTTTGGAAAATTTGGATTAGCATTCAAAATGTCCCTAAGGCACAAAAATTACAGTAGTGCACCAAATCAAGCAATACTGAACGGTGATTATGACAATGCTAGAAAGATATCCTGCATTGATTTCTGTAGTTAGACTTGGTAGCTCTGTAAAGTTTCTCCATTTTAAAACAATCAAATCAGTGTTTCAGGATCTGTGAACTCAAGCCTTAAAATAAATAAAGCCACTGAAATGAAAATTGGCCCATGTACTAAAAAATCACAAGTCATTGCATTTTTTTTACTGTAATTCTGACATTGATTTTTTTAAGTTAATATTATTATAAGCTTATAGGGAACATGACTCTAAGTACAGTGTTTGTTTCTATGAATTCCACCTATGCAATCAAATGCATTTCATCTCACTTTAACCTGTTATCATCACATCATCTCTGTAAAGTCACTCTGGTGTTTGCCATTTATTGGTGCTTCCAACGGGAGATAGGAAGTCTATGCTATTGTGTTGCTAAAAATGGAGTTGAGAGGCAACACTCCAAGGTGTGGTGTTTGCCCCGTGACCCTTCCTTTTTTGCAGCAGCGTGTCCATTCTTCCTCTTGTCTTCATTGGTAGCCCGGTTTGTTCCATCAAAGCCCCTAACTTATGCTGTGAACGCTTTCTGCCAGGTATCCATTCCCAGGAAGCCCATGTCAATAAGAGGTTGTTAGTATAGCTGTCATGTCTGCCCTACAACAAATCTTACTGTAGCAGTGTGTCCTGTGGCTATGGATGCTATCAATGCTTTTTCAGCTCTGACAATTGATTTCAAGGCTGCCTCCCTATCAAACTATGGGCTGCTACGAAAGGTACATACGCCAGACTGAAGGAAAAAGATCATAAAAGTGTCTGACAATCTCACATCATCTTCACACAACCTGTCATTGCTGGACAAATCCTTCCCATACGGATTTTTTGGTAACAGTTTCCCCAACTCTTCAGTTATCTTTCCTCTTTCTTATGATTTGAAGGCTTTTAACAGGCCCTGGGGAAACTGGCTGAAGAGTTTGCAGCCACGAGGGGTATCATGCTCATTTTTGAAACAAAAATAATATGATACGTTCAGTGTTACCTGTCTTTTAACTCTTAAAACGAGTTGTCACCAATATAGAAATTAATCCCATGAAAGGTTCACATTTAAATTGAAAGAAAGCTGCCCATAACTTCCATCACTAATGAGCAATTCTCCACGTGCTGGGTTCTTTGCTCTTCACCCAGCATTCAAGCACTGAGTCTGCTGCTACCTCCTGTGTATAATACCTGCCCACTGCTCCGGCTCACAGGGTGGCTGTGCAGCAGTGATTACACAGAAGCCATAGCAATGGATGATGTTACCTCAAAGAGGTGAGCTGGATGATAGTAAAATAAGGAGAATAGCAACATTTGAGAGGGAGAGGGCCAAGGCACCCATGCTCCCTTCCTTCCCAAACCACTTTGATTTTCTGAAATGGGATGCATTTCTTTCTTTTGGAAGCTGATACTTTCTCACCTTCTAAGTCTTCTCTCTTTCTCCCTCTCAGACAGTTTTCAGATACTGAACCTTGCTCATCAGCTCAGTCCTGGGTCTTCTGTGACATTCAAGAAGGTGGAGAATGACTCTGCCTGTGTTCTTTCCACTGGAACACAAGTGCTTCCATTGAGAGTTCAAACAAACCATGCTTATGACTTGGTATCTTCCAGGACACACACAGCATCTTTACCTCCAATGGTCTTCTTGGGTCTCTAAGATGTGGCCTCAATCCATGTTTCACACTTGCCACCTACACCTCAGTGTCCATCTATTCCTGCCATGTTTGATTTGGCCCCTGCTTTTCCTAGACACATCACATCCTTCCCTATCTCTGAATTTTAATTCACACTGTTCCCCTGCCTTGGATAGCATCCATATTTAATATAATGAGCTATTCATTTTCCATTTTTCACCCCAACTATCCCAATGCAATCTGACTAGACCTAGTAATTGCACACTGCATTGAGTTTTACATGTTTCTCCTCTGCTAGACTGTGGAACCCCTCTAAGTCAAGGACAAACTTTGTACCTACAAGCATACCAGCTTGGTAGTCTATGTGTCAGGTAAAAAGTCTATCTAAATCCAAAAACTAGAAGGAGAAAGTAAAGTACTTCTGATTTGAAGTGTTTCATCCTAGGTGGCATCTGCGTGCCCCTTTTATAGCTCTTATGTTTATTCTTAGCAACCTTACACCAGATAGACTTTGTAGTTTCCTTATTTATATAAAAATGGCTATCCTTTTTGAGAAAAGAACAGAGCATGAAGGAAAATAAAAGTGGAAGCCACAATCTAAGATCAGAGCTGATGTGTGGAAATCAAGGGGGAACATTGACCCTTTAAAATTGAAGCAAATTCATCATCTAGGTTAGTTCTAGTGTATATACGCAGGTGGCCAATGTTCCTCTTCCCCTAGGGACAAATGTACCACATATTTTATTACAACAAACATTTCTGGTTTTATCTTGAATTTCTCATTAAAAAAATGAGAAGTTTTTGGCAGGCACTAATCCAAAAAGGTTTTGGAGGAAAATAAAATTTTACAAGTGATGCTGGGTGGTGCTAGATGTCACTGACCAGGCTGTTGGCTTTATTCTTAGAGAGTTGACCCAACCGTTCTCTGAACATGCTTGGGCACAGTGTAGCTGCGTGGAGCAGGGCCGGGGGTGGGGGGGGGAAGGTGATGTGGAAAGCAGAGCCAGAGTCCACAAGTAGGAGGGAAGTGGGCGTGGCAGCCCACGTGTGATAGTGGCCATTGGGTGGAAGCCTGAACATCTCCCCGTCCTCCTATTGCCATCCAGGCGGCTCTACAGTCCAGGCAGATACTGCTCTCAAGTGACAGCACAGAGCAAAAGGAAAAATGGTTTGCCAATGGTCTCCAATATAAGTGAATTGGGGCACCTAAACTATATGGTGAGTTGGGGTAGTTATGAACCTCAAAATGAGAGGATTACTGTCTCATTAGCAGTCATCCAAAATACCAAAGCTCAGGGAGCCCTTGGGAGCTAAACGAATAAGCTCTTGTGAAGGGCATGGAGAGATACGGGGATTAGAATAAACCCATCTATGTAGCAACAGGTGGGAAATGCATTTCTCTTATCTTTCCCTTTCCTTTATGCTTGTAAGATAATAGAACATGTGCTCATTCAAACTCAACTATTGACTAGGACTTAGTGCAGCCACTGTGCCCCTTTCTACCAGTTCCATTGGGAATCGTAACGTTATCTCCTTGCTGCTTGACCCTGCTGAACCTGTCAAATATGTCCCCTCACAATGCATATTAATCTGAAACATGTGGTTGAAAGAGAAAGCAGATAAGCCCATCTTCAAGATGTGAAAAGTACAAAGCCTTTCTCATAAATGGGCACTGTGTTAAAACATCTGCAGCATCACCAGGACCAGGGGATATTTAATTAAAAACACAGTCACACAAAAGATAATGAGAGGGGAAGGGAGACTCCGCCTGCATGTGAGTTTCTAGTTTTTAAAAGTCAGCTATCTTCTGCTGTATTATTGATAATTAATATTGCATCAAAAGCCATGTGCTGATCTTGAAAGACAAGGTGTGATTAAACACATTCTTTCATTTATATATGACTGCATTTGTGTGTGTGTGTGTGTGTGTGTGTGTGTGTGTGATGAACAATTTAGGCATTAAGGCAGTCACAAATATGATACTGAATGTAGTTCCATTTCTTGGAAATGATGTTGTATTGGGGAGAAAAATTTGTTTAGGGATAAGAGGAAAGAACATGGAAAATAAAAACTTTCCTGAAAACTACGCTGTGAGGCTAGCCTGGGAAGCTTAAACAATCACCCGTGAACAAAGGGTGGTGCATTGCCAGAAGCGAGCTCTCCTGTGAAGGGAATTCTTCAAGGCTGCTCTGCCAAGGAAGGTTAGGTTGGAAGACCACAGATTTTCCTTCCCCCTCAGTGGGTTGTAATGTACCCTTTGGAAACTATTTTCCTTTTCTTTCCCTCTGCAGCAGTCACTAGCTCCAGTTGCCTGAGAAACACAGTCATTCGCAACTAGGAGAGGGGATGTTCTTGAGAAGTTTTAGTGTCCCTGGGTACCCTGGGGAATGTCCAGCCTTTCATCTCCTCCTTTCCGTGCCGATAAACCCTGGCTCTGCTCTTTTCAAAGGTCAGGTTCAGCCGATATTATGAAAGGGGTACCTGTGGACTAAAGAGTTGAGCAAGTGTGCTGGCACAAGAAGCTTCAGAGGAGATGGGACAATGAAATAGGTGACTTTGGCATTGGGTCCCTTCACTTAGCCAAGGGAGGAGGAATATGATAAAAGAAATGCCCATGGGGAACAGTGCCTTCTCTTTCCCTTTTCAGGGGTAGTTCGATTTTTCTCTTGCTCCTCAGGGATCCGAATGCTGCAAACAAGGATGAGATTAAGTGTGTGACGCTCCAGGTTCAGTCAAGAAACAGGAAAATGTTGAAACAGTATCAAAAATAGTCCTGATGCAGTGTGTGGCCTTAACTTCTGTAAAGACACCCTTTCAATCTCAAACCTATCCATCCTAGCCTTGGTCACCATCCCTCTTGGTGACCAAGTGTGACACAAAGAAGCAAAGTAAGGTCGACAGTTTCTCAGGTTTCGTCTTCGGGACACTCCGGCCTTCCAAGGACAGTGTTCAGAAAATCAAAAAGACCACACACACTTTTCCACTTCCATTTGTTTTTAAATTAAAAGATGAAAATCACACAGGTATTGCAAATCCTGAGAAAATGTATAAAACAAGTACATAAATTAAAAATACCACCTTTTAAAAAAAGCATAAAAATACACTGTATGTACCGTCTTAGTAGATGTGACTTAGAAATATGCTGACCTTAGAATAGCGGTACCTCCCTGTTGGTATGTTTGGAAATACAGTTTCACTATTTCCTTCTTAAATCCCTATCATTTCTAATTTGCTTTCAGCCTGTGCATGCATTTCAAGATCACCCTGCCATTCAAATCTATTGTTTTTCTTCCTTGATAGGATTTTTGTTTTTGTTTTTGTTTTACTTAATGTTAACTCTAACAAGACAGGCCTGGCTTGTTTTAAAGTGGAAAGGAATCCACTGACTTTTCACATTCTTGTTCTTTAGCATCTTTTATACAACATGGAAAAAAAACAGCGGAGGAAATAAAGTAACAAAATTGTGATTAGAAGAGAAACTGTTTAGGGATTTTGATTTGGGTTGTTTTACTCTTCCCCCTCCGCACCCCGCCCCGATTCAGTACATTCCAGATATTCTCTTCCCCAAAGACGCTCAGTGCTTGTTCTGTGTCTGTATATAATTTATCTTTGCATTAAAAGCTGCACTTACCCCTCAGGATTTATAGCCTGGAACCAATTTTTTAGTCTACAACAAAATTATTTTTTTGAGCCTATATTAATTTTAGGTCTCTTAGAAAGTCTATGTTTTGTTTGCATATGTCAGTTTGTCAAACCAGAAACACAGAGGTGCTTTCTCAGAGAGTCTAACAGTAAGTCCTAGAGGTCATAAATAGAACGCAGTGAAATTAAAATGAAAAGTGAGATGTCGACATATCTTAACAATTGCTGATGAAACCAAGAGGGCTTCAGTGAAGGGCTGCTATCGACTCATAACAATTTCATGTAGATATAGATCAGCTTGTTAATTTTAAGGATCAGATCGCTCATTTGTAGGAAACCTGGGGAAGAAGTGTATGTTAAGTCTTCATGTGTTTCTTTAATATTTTTCTTTCATATAAAACAGATTAATTTAGTTATTCCTTCTTCTGTGTTTTGTGGTTACAGTAATTTCATTTTTTGTGTCAGATAAACAAATGATTCATAAAAGATTCCGGTCTCTTTTGTCTTTCTTTTACTGATGTTTCATTTGATGGGGTTTTATTTTTATAAATTACCTTCTCTCTTCAAGTAAACAAAATTGTGTCCCCTGCTAGCTGGGCTGGGGGTGGGCAGGTGGGGAAAGCAATACACAAAATAAAATAGTAACCACAAAAACCCAAAAATATGTTGTTGATGTTTTGCTTTCCTAAGCTCCAGAACATTTGTTTCTAGAAAGTGAGTAATTTATTAAAGAAAATAAGTCTCTATAAGGAAGTTTATTTTTATAGCACTCTTAATCCAACTCTTAAGTACATTTTATTCCATCTACTTCTTGCTCACAAGAAAATTTGTTAATCAGACTTTTATCTACTGTTATATTGGTAAACATTTAGTTGACATGGAGGAAGTCTGTAGTTGAAAGTTTACAATTTCTAGGTTTGCATTTTAAGTGGGTCTATGAACATTGATTTATATTTTCTATAAATCCTTTCTTCTTAACTACATCCTGTTAGCCATACAGGGGTAATCAATTTCTCTCACACTAAACCCTGAATCCAGATCCCTAAATTACCATGTTACTTCAGTTCTGATGAAGTTCACTTGTTTCCCTTCCATTTAAATATCAAGATAATAAAGTGTACTTATCAGCATTGAATCCAAGAATGAATGATATTAGGTAAATGCATAGAATCATTACTTTATCCCAAAACAAGGACCATTCAAGATCAATGCTATGATGCATTGGTGAATTATTGTTCTAGTCCTAATGACACACACATTGTATTGTCAATTGCAAGTTACTGGGCAACTTGTTCCAAATGCTTCCATTTATCATATTGATGGTGATGTTAATCAAATTGACTACCCTTAACAAAAAGCTGTGCTTCATTTGACTTATATTGCTTTTCTGCCTACGGGGAACATTTACACAATTAACAGAAGCCAATCGAATACTAATAAAGAAAACAAATGAAGATTTATTCATAATCCTCAAAAGAATTGTCATAATTTAATTAAGGTATATGGTACCTTTGGACTCGTAGTGAGTAGATGGAAAGAAGAAAATCTTTGTGAGAAGGTGAAGGGAGGGGAAAAAGAACTTGTTAAAGAATTTGTTAGCTTTTGTAATACTCATTGATTTAATTTCAAAGAACAATAGACAGGAATTCATTGAAGACAGAAGTTAGCAGCGAGGAGGTGGGGGGTGGGGGAAGATCAATCAAAAGCTGAAGCTTGCCAAATATTTGAAAGATACAGAGAAAGCCAGGAGGAAGAACAACAGTCTGGGGTGGTCCGAGGGAATAAAGGAAATGCTTAATGGGATGAAACGAAGGAGCAAAAGAAAATTCAAACTGATTATCTAGTAATGTTTTCTGGCAGCCACAGATTACTCATTCCTGAGCACTGTTAGACTTCCTGCTGAGATGTTTTCTTTTAAAGTTTTATTCTCAGTCGTTAAGAGAGAAACAAAGCTTCTTAAACTATGATGTGCATGAAACATCAATGTTCCGGAAGACTGTTGGCTCAGCTAAATCTGTCAAGGTCTTTTGGAAGCAAGAATACTAATGAGGTAATAGCATTGAAACCAAGCATGGGCTTTGAGGTGCATCTGCCATGTACTGAATTAGCAAACCAGGTACAAGGAGTATTTCAGAGTAATTTGGGAAGTCACAGACACTCTTTAAAGTCATCAAAGTACTAATTTAGTTCTTCAAATGCACATACAATTGAGAAGTTAGGCCTCACATGGCACTAGAAGAAGCTATGTGTCATGTACTCATCTCCTTTCTAGGTGGATGTTAAATGAATGAATGAATGAATGAATTGAATACAATAAGCAAATTAAAAAAAATTTCAACCACTTCAATTCTCTTTTTTTAGTCTACATTTCTAAAATTCTCTTTGAGTAGAAAAAAGGGTAGATCTATACACATTGTCATATTTTGAATGATCAAAAGTTTATTGCAGCTTCAGGTTACTTTGGGAACATATTAAAGATGTTGACTTCCAAGGAATATGCAACAAGCTCTTAAGAAAATAAGAAATTGATATTCTGGTGTTACTTCTTCTTTCACTTGTTAATGCTGCTCCCTGTCAAGGGTTAACCTTAAATACCATGAAGAGATAGTAAACTAACATCAGGCATATGCAGGAACATTTACCTATATCCTATTTGGTTACAAGAAAGAAATGTGATGAAGGAATTTTGGTGTTAGGTTTGGAAAGAGAAGGGTAATCGAGTCGGTTTCATGCTGAGCAAGGCAGCACTCCCTTCTGCCTATGACGTCATCATTTCTGTAGAACAGATGTAAGTAATTCAAAGACTCCAGTGAGTTCCTGTTCACACACATCCAGAGGGAAGCGCCCTACAAAGGTGAGTTGCGGTTGAAGAATCCTATTTGACAAGTGAGATTTTTTAAATGGGTAGGATGAGGGCACAGAGTAAGTCAAACACAAAAACTTTCTGCTTTTCAAAACTCATGCAACTCTCCACAGTGTTTTGTAAGTTCTGCTTTGATTTAACAAAATAAAACATGCGCTTACATGTACCTATGTTGTTTTATTACTCTATTGTTTGAAAACATAAAAGTCCATTGTGTGACTCAGTACCTGAGTTTATGAGTGGTAGGGAGCAAGGTGGCTTTAGAGATGAAATGAAACTCCTTATATTTTAAGCAATTCGTTGCTTCACTTTGAAAACACAAATGAAACATAAGCTGTTAGAAAGGACAATGGCTTAGCACAAATCCACGTCAAGGAAGGCTTAAACTATAAAGCCTGGGCATTAGTCTGTTTGACTTGTTTTATATAATGCTTTTAAGTATCAGGATTCTTTGCTGTAGACTGTGGCACTTAATGATTATACAGATGGTGATATCTTGTAAAAGTTATTTAAGTAATGAGTGAAAGCTGGACAGATTTCATGTCAAAACAATAAATCCGAGTAGTAAACATAGGAGATTGGTTGGATAAAACCCCATTAGTCTGAATATTTCTTACCCACTGAAATGAGGCAGTCCAGAGCTGATACTCCAATATTTTAATAATTTGTCTTAACGAGGCGTTTATTTCAGGGTGTGGAAAAGGCACTAGGATAGGTATAAAAAGTGCTGAGCCTTCTGAACTTGATTCTACCATTTATGTCTTACGTGGTGTTGGGTGAGATACCTTGACTTGTCATACATGTGAGTCTCCTATACAAATAGAAATGATAATGCCTATGCTTCATAACACAGAGAATTGTGAGAATTGATTGAACTGATATTTATGACAAAAATAATTAAATAATAATTTAGAAATTGAATCCTATGTTCTTAACATTATCCTTAGCACTATAATTGAATCATGTTTGGTTTTTACAAATGACCTAGAGACCTTTTCCATTTTAAAGGTAAGAAAATGGCTGCTCAGGATGATAAATAGACGTCTAAAGTCACATGGTAAGTAAGATAAAGAGCAAAGCTTTAAATCAGCTCTCCCTAGTCTTAAGGCCTGTGCTATATTGTACCACAGTAATCTTGGAAAATAGTAAAGTGACTAACAAGTGGCTCTAACTCAGTATAAAACACTTTTTAATTATAAAGTTCTGTTGCTAAAGACAGGGTTACATTATAAAGGGTCCCTATTGCAGTTTTGGTTATTCTGTTTTGTTTTTGCAAACAAGGTTAGAAGGGTTGCCACAGGCTCCTCATTTCTCAAGATGCATTTCAAATGCCACTTCATTCATGAAACCTTCAATTAAACTCCTGGTTGTACTGCTTACTGTTTGCTTGCATCAATAGGACTCTTGTCATTTTTAATATAGTCTGTATTTTCCTAAGCCAATCTTTTCCTTTAGACCAGAGCTGTTCAGTGGAATGTACACTAATGTGTGCAGCTATTTAAATTAAAATTAATTTAAATAAAACTTTAAATGTAGATTCTTAGTCAACTGGTCACACTCCACGAGGTCAATAGCCAATGTGATTGTTGGCTGCGGTATTACATAATGCAGATACAGAATGCTTCCCTCATCACGGAATGATGCTGTTGATCAGGGGTGGAAAACTACAGTTAATGGGTGAAATCTGGCCTGCTTCCTGTTTTTGTATATCAAGTTTTATAAGAAGACAGTCATACTCATTAACTTGATATCATTTTTGTCTGCCTTTTTGCCATAATGGTAGAGTTGAGAAGTTCCAACAGAGACCAAATGCAAACAAAGTCTAAAATATTTCCTATATGATC
The DNA here is from genome assembly GCF_021234435.1 of Artibeus jamaicensis. Lineage (NCBI taxonomy): Eukaryota > Metazoa > Chordata > Mammalia > Chiroptera > Phyllostomidae > Artibeus > Artibeus jamaicensis. The sequence continues at coordinate 11,372,667 of NW_026522056.1, read as the reverse complement.
CTTTATAAAAAACGTTTGCTAATTTTTTATCTAACCACAATCTGCTTGAGGCTCAAAGCGCTAAGTATTTTCTTTCTTTTTGGGTTCAGTTATATTAGGTTATATGGTGAGACCCAATGGGCTAACTGAATTGAGTTGACATCGTATTAATGAATACATCTGTGGTTCTGCATCTAGTAAGTGATGGGCTCAAAATTCAAAACAGTTCCTCTGATTCAAAACTATGTGCTCATTTCACACCCTCAAGCTGCCTTCTGATCTTCTGTGATTGTGAATGTATTAGTTAGAAACTGATTATGGCCACGAGCCAGGGCCCACTGGCGAGATCCCATCTGGATAAGCTTCGTTCTCAAACATGCCTTCCACCTGAGGGTCCCTCACCTAAGACCAGTCACAAACCTGTGAGTTATGCTTTCACCCCATCCCCTTGCAGCTGTTTCTCTTTCTTCCTGGGAAGAACACTGTGTAGAGGTGTTTAGGTTGTGATTCACAGCATGCACGACTGACCGTGGCAGCCATGCCGTCTGCAGTTCTCTTCCCCCCAGTACCCAATGGCTCCCTCTCTGGCTCTGTTCAAAATGCCTCACTTTCATTTTTTCATGAGCCAACCCTTGGTACTCCCCCAATCAACTTTACTTCATTCCTTTTTCCTAACATTTAGATTCCAAAATAATATAATCTTTAACTTATTTTGTTCATTTTGTGTCTTCCCACACTAGAAAATAAATTCCACAAGGATAAACCTTTTGGTTGTTGTGGGCATTCTCCAGAGCTGAATAAAGGATCTGGACTGGAACCCTCCAGTCTCTACCTTTGCGTTCCTGCACCAGCTGGCAGTGCTGACTAATGGCAGCTCTAGCCAAGGCACTTGGCTGTTCACTTAATTCAGAATGAAGTGAACAGCACCTATGACAAGCACCTTTGCCTGTGTCCCTTGGCAAGTTCTCCTTTCTTCTCTAATCATAACTGGGTTTAGCTCTATGCTATATTTAAATTCACATTTCAGTAGTTTGAGGAGTGAGGGTTGTGGCTGAATGTGAAGCAACATGAAATGCACGTGTGAATGTGTGAGTGCGTGTAAGAGACAGGGGAGATAAACTGAGAGGTGTGAGGGGTGTGAGACGTGTGAGAGGCTGGATTTGGTCAAGTGATAATAAAACATATAGGGTATTTTTACTGGGCAAGCTTAATATGTAGTGGCGAACATGATGTGAGTAAATGAATTGTGCAACGCAGTTGCCAACTGTTGTTCTCACTATTGGTGCTGTATTATGTTGAGGGTCTTCTTAGAAACTAAAAGAAATTCCGGTTGTTCCTTCATGTGAAAGTTTTTTTCTCCCTCACTGGGAAAACCTAGGGATTATCCATAAAGCAAGTAGACAGGTAGCGAGAAGTAGATAGGGGCTTCTGCTCTCCCTCTGAATTGTCCCTACATTTTCACTCTATTAATATGCTGAAACATCAGTGCTATCCCTTTGACTCATTCTTCTTAACAGAAGGAAAAAATTATCTTACTGCCATTACAAAGAATTGATTAATTTTTCATAATCCGGGCAGATAAGAAAATTGGGTTCAGTGCAAAGGAGCATAAAGAGGGTTTAATGTGAAGTGTCCTTGCTGTACAATTTAGTGTTGATTCTAATATTTTAACTGCCTTTGAAGTGGGACTGAGAGCTTTATAATAAAGATAATAAAGCTGTGAAATGTAGACCCTCTATTTGGCTGAAATTAAGTAATTAGTTCAGGATTTCTTCAATTATATCGTGGGGGTGGAAAAAATGAGGACTTGATTTTGATAACACAAGCTAATAATTTAATTTGTATAAATCTATACAAATAATTTAAACTATACTAATTGATGACTATTCCCTGGATGCCCAGGTAATAATACTAACTGCTATTGTTCAGAGATGGACTGAGTCTGGATTAGTGCTGAAAGAATGGGGTAAAACACAGAAGCTTGTGCAATGGAAAACAATCTACCTTTGGGAGACAGAAGAACAATAATAAGTCAGAAGAAGGTATATAATCTTATATTCATTTACTATTGTTAACTTTTTTAATGTATTCATCCATCTTTGCCCTTGTTTTATTTTATAAATAATTTTATATGTTTATGTTTGAAGGAGATTTGACATATTAAAAACAAAAAGAAAACAACAGCACAAAATGTACCCAGCTATGTCAGAGCTTCCTTTTTTGTTCTTTCCCTTTGCTCTAGGGGCTGTTGTACAGTTTTTCAAATAACTCACCATAATAACATTGATCATTTCAGGTGGAAATATTTGGTGAAAAAATTATAAAACTCTATTTGCTGCCGTGACCTCCCCCGGCCCCCACGGTCTCATCACCCCATTCATCTCTCCCAGAGTCAACTCAGCTTCCCAGCCTTCCTTTGGGTGCATTACAGAGGTAGACCTTTTAGTGGAGAAAGGTCTTCTGGGGGGGGGGCATTGCTAATTTTCAAGGATGTAGAGAACACCCTGGGACTCAAAACAAACCTCCCCTAATCTATTTTTTAAAATAAGAAACTCAGATAAAATGGAGTTTTCTTTTCAATGCAGTGAACTTACTGAGCTAGTGTTGATTTTAGAGCTCCAGATGAAAGGCGATGGGACGAGGCTCCACTTCCGCCGAGCGGCACGGGCGTGGTCAAGACGAGATTTGTGGTGAGTGATCCTTCCCTCGGCCTGCAGCTCTGTGTACGGATCCAGGTTATGAGACCAGCCTGACAGCTCCGAAGCGGAACAGGTGAATAATGGGAAAGATGTGCCAACTGCAGGGTATCAGCCAGAGAGGTAATTTATGTGACTTTTCTTGAGAGAAGGTAGTGTGATTAGAATAAGTGATTATATTTTTAAAAATCTGCCCAAATGATACAGATTCCTTTTAAATAAAATTACCAAAATATAAGCATACCTAAATAAATCTATATCATTTCAATTTTGAAACCCTCTTTTGGAATTGTTCTCAGAGCACTGAGCACATTTTTCTTTTAATTATTTTGATTTGATTATAGTCGACCTTTACCTTCTGAGCAAGAAAGGTGATTTTCAGAGATAGCCCAAACCTATTTCACGCAGTGTAAATAAGAGGAGAGAAGGTCAGGCTAGCTGATATTATTTTTTAATAAAAAATAATTGGTAAATATTTAGCCATACTGCCTGCAAAGGCAGTTCTAAACTTTGTTCAACTTGTTATTGGATTAAAGAATATTTGTTACATGTATCGTAAACCTACTCTACTCTCTTGTCTTGGAAAGATTCTAGAGTGAAGAGAAGAGATGCCTGGGTTCCCTTTTGTCCTCATACCGTTTCAGTGAGTCACCTTGAGGAATTTCCGTGACACTGGGGTAGCTCAGCAACAGAAGGTTTGCAAAATGGTTATAAAAATCCATACATCATTTCTTCTCTAAGACTTTATTGTGTTTAGAATGAAGCTCCTCCAAATGTAAAGATTATTTTATTTCAAACCTTTAAGTCACGTACAAATAAAAACAATGAATGATTAAGAAAATTAATTTTACTTTTGACAATAGAAAGTCCTTTTCTTTGCAGAAAAATAATTACTGCTCTGAGTTTATTTTTCTCCTATGGGTGATAGAAGGAAGAGATTGTCTTCATTGATAATAACCACTGATGTTAGCATTAATTTATTGTAGTCAAGTTATTGTAATCAAATTAAAGTAAATCAACTTATTTTTTTCTTCAAAATGATGCCTTCATTTATAAGTTTGGGTGGATACTAACACAACATTATTCATCATAACTTCTGTTCCAGGCATGGTCTTTTGAGTTGGTGGGAAGATTTTTATTTGGCAAATTAAGTCAGTTGTGTGTATGTGGGTAGGGGGTGTGCGTATGTAAGAAAAGATAGAAATATCAGAAAAAAATTTAACCTCTTCTTTTAGAGGTTACACAAAATCCAATTGACCTTTTCAAAAACATCTAATTGTCATGCACTCAGGTACTTTCCGGTGCAAACTGGCAGTCAAATAACACAAGAAAGGTTATTCTTGTTATTTCACAACCTGTATGAACCAAGAAGTATTGAGGGCCCTTGGGAATATTCTAATTAAGCTCATCATAGCCTTTTTAAAAATTAATTAATTACTTGATGTTTGTCAAGTGTTTTGAAGATGCTAACTGAAATGTATGTGCTAATGAGTATTATTTATGAAAAGCAAATAAGACACAAATGGTTTCTATTTTCTCATAGGTATATCCCTTAAGCTGTCTAAGAGGCTTCATGAACCTGAAGAATAGTTGCATTTGTATAGGTTTGTAAAATGCACAGCATGGAGAAACATTTGCACTCAGAGACACCACGGATAAGATCTAGATGATATTTTTCTCTTTCTATCCAGGCTATGTTTTCTAGTTTTCAGTGTTAAGTTGTCTTTGTAGAATAAAATAGAAGTGGTGTGTAAATGTCTAGTGTTCTTTGCATTATTTAAGAACATTTTAGAGTGTACAAGAACCTTGAGTTTCTACATTAATGCAAAAGGGGGATTTAAGAAAGATAGAAATGGAGGATTGTTTTCCCACGATACTCTTTACTGAAAATTTTTAATAGAGTAGCTCTTTCACTGTATCTTCTGTGTTACACTGTCACTGATAAAAGGATCATGAAAAGGCAAGGTCAGTCCATTCGAGCTCAGCTAAATTATGACCACACTGTTATAGTGCTCATGGATACGTAACTACAAGAAAATACTGGGTAGGACTTGAAAAACACACATGGATAATAGACAAATGAAGGGTAACTGTAACAACTAACAACTTGGGTTCTCCCCATTTGCGTCTCCATTCATAACTGAGATATTTCAGAGCCAAGAGACACAGGACGCCAACACCAGAAAAATTTTTGAGACTTTGAAACATGTAATCTTTGTTAGTGAACTGAGTATAGCTGCAAATCATGTTTTTAAATATAAAATTGCAGTAGGTTTTGCAACCTTTAAATCTTTTCTTGTCATTTTGTATTTCTGATGTTACATTATGCAGTTTTAATGTCATCTTCACTTGGTAATATTTACAGCACCTAAATCAATGTTGAGGACATGCAGAATATTGAAGGATCAACTCTACTTAGTCCAAGTATACTTTAATATTTTGACTGCCAAGCCAAAATTTGAGAAATAACTGCAGTAGAATGATAATGAAAAGTTTAACAGTTTTATGATGGTTGAAGCTGACTTTATGAAAGTTGATAAATTTCATCTTGTGGGTTTCAATTTCTCATTCCCTACTGAGAGATGGGGAGAATACATTGGTACTGCATTTCAAATTGGCTAGATCAGAAGGAACAGCAGCTAAAATCCATTACAACCCAATTACATCCATCAGCTGAAGCTGTGTGCATTCACTCGTGAACATCAGCATTTAATCCATAAAGAGGAACTAATGAGAAATTTGAAAATGGAATCCATGCGTCAGTACATTTGGAGAGATTTTTCTGGGATTAATGATCTGCTAGAACATCTTCAACATGCTGGAAAGACATTCTCTTTGGGTTTGTTTACTGACCAAGAGATAAAAAGGGGGGTTTCCTTTTGTCTACTTATCAAATATTTGAAAGAGTTTACTCATCTTACTTCTTGAAAACAGGATGTTATGTGCTTTCGAAGTGAGGTGTTTGTGAACACTCTCATCTTCGAACAGGAAAAATTAAATTATTAGGTGGGGAATTCCCACCTAGGTATAGTTACAAGTATTCACAAATTCTTCCACTTCCGTAGATAGTCAGAAAGCAGAGTCCTTTTTTTTCAACTTGAGTCCTGGGAATAATGTTTAGAGCTATGCCTAATAGCAACAATTCTATGCTATGGAAATACAAGAATGCTTTTCTTTTTTGTTTTATTTTTTGGTAATTACATAGGTAGAAATATCCTACTTGTTAAGTTGCAATACTTAAAGAGGAACAAGGCAGCTTATAAATGGTGTGGCATGAACTTGTTTACAATTGCGTAACTTTCTATGTATAATTTCTGACTGTAGTAAACAAATAGTCTGTGAAAACTAAACACTGGATAAAGCTTGAGAATTTAGAGAGATTTCTTCTGATGTGGGGAAAATGGTTTCTGACACCCTGCAATTCAACGATGTTATTATATTTAAGGTCTGGGTAGTGCTGTCATTCACATGATAGAAATGTGTACGTAGAATGTTGAGGTTCTGACTCCTGATAATATTTGAAAGAGAATTTAGTTTATATTTTTAAGTCACATTGGAGAGTGTAATGTATTTCTTTGTTTTCTGCAGTTCCTGGAGTGTGTTTTTCTAAGTTACTGTGAATATAACACCTCATGATTTCAGTGATTTTACTGGAGGTTAAAAATGATATGAAATTACAGAGCCCTTATTTTTCTCCTGATGCAAAGTTTCAGAGAGAAGTTCATCTTCTTTTTATCTTCAGAAAAATAAATTTCAAAAGGCACACAAAAGAGTTAGGACTTTGTATTTTTGACAAAGGCCAGCCATGGCGGGTTTCCAGTGAAAGCACAAAATACACCTTCCTGAAGGTTGTTATGGTTGCCGTGACGAGTGCGTTGGGTTGAGGTCATGAAGGGAGGATGTGAACATCATAGACGATTAAAAAAAATAATTTTTATTGCATTTTTTCATTACCATTTTAATCCAGACTGTATTTTATGTAAGAAAATATTGGCAGTGGACACAGTATTGGGAGAAGAAGCATACTGGAAAATCTGTCAGGAGTAGAATCAATAGAAGTTGGTTACTGAAAAACCAGAATTTCTGCGATTTCAAAGATTATTATGATTAATCTATAAATCAATTTTGGAAGAATGAACAGAATAATATTACTTTATAATTTATGAAATGATATTCTCCTTCACCTACTTAATATTCTGTAATTTCCCAGTGGTATTTATAGTTTTCAGTGTAGGGATGGTGCACAATTATAAAATTTATTCATGAGCGCTTTAGCTTTTTGTTTGCTCTAAAAAATTCCATTGTAAACTTTTATTTTCTGTTATGTTTTGCTAATATAGAAATATAATTGGTATTTTGATGTTGCTAAATTCACTTTTTTCTTGTGTTAGACTTTTTTTTTAATCCTTAGATTTTCCACATAGACAGTCATGTCACATGCAAGTAAAAATGTTTTCTTTTCTTTCTTTCTCCTTCTTTTCTTCCTTCTTTCTTTCCTTCCTTCCACTCTTCCTTCCTTTCTCTTCAAACTTTGTGACTTTATTTGCTTTACTTGCCTTCCTGCACTAAAGATGAGCCTTAATTCAATATTGAGTAACGCAGCAAAAGTAAATCCTTACCTTGCTCCCAGTATTGGGAACACACAATATTTCAGCATTAAGTATGGTTTTAAGCTGTAGACTTTTACACATGTTAATGGTCATGTTGAAATTTCCTTCTCTTCCTAGTTGCTATGTTTGCTTGCTTTGAAAAGTGTTGAGGTTCGCCATATAAACCTATTACAATTTATTAAGCTCTTGTTTTGTTAAGAATTAAGAAATACGTTACAGTCTCCTAATTCAATTGTACCTTCATTAACATTTCCTTAGATTGACAACATTTTGACATATGTTTAAATAATATATTATGTGGTGCACAGATATTTCTAAAATTTATATCTTATTATGGCATACATTTCTTACAATAAAATTGTACAGTTTTAAACTTACTTATTTTTTAAGCTTAATCCTAACATGTTAGGTATTTATACTATATATTCTATTCTCTCTCTCATATCTTTTCCACTTCCCTTTAATTCAACATTTTTTGTAGAAAATATACATTTCTATTCTACATCAGAGTTTTTTCTTTTTAATAAATACTTTAGATTTACAGTTAGAATTTATTAATCACACAATTAATATAAATGATATAATAGATACAATGAAATAATGAAAGAAAATTGGCACCAAAGAAATAGTGACCACAAAGTCTTTTTATGAACAAAGAGAACAAATAAAAATAGGTGAAGAATTTTGCCTTAGGAGAAATTCCAATAAAATTCCTAAAGCAAAATTAATACAGCCCATATTCTTTGAATATAATGCAATAAAATCAGGAGCTTAAAATGTCTATGCAGGTACAACTTTAAAATATTCTTCTAAATAAATTTTAAAATAAAGACAAAATCTACACAGAAATTAACAACCACTTTTATGCTGAAAGACATGAATGGCAGATGCATTAAAGGCTACAGGATCAGTCCAAAGTCATACCGAGCTGAAAAATAAAAGAATAGAAATGTATATATTTTAAAATAAAATTTAATATTAAAAATTACTAAAGTAGGAAGCGATGTAAAGAAAGCAAATCTAATGAAAATAAACAGAATTAATAGAGGTAAAACTAGAAATTAACTAAATGAAACACAGGAATAAAGAGTCGAAGTTAGCAACAAAACTAAAAACAAAGTCTTTGAAATTGTCAGGAAAATATACAAAGTTGGGTAACTTTCAGCAATAGAAATAGAAATAAAAACAGTAGAAACGACAAATATAGTGTCAATTTAAATGTTATGTTAAAAATTGAGGACCTTAAAAAAGGTTTCATTTTTTATGATATGAATTATCAAAGTCCACTTAAAGAATGCTAGAAAATGTCAAGAGTACATATGGAAAATATTGGAAGCTTATTTTCCATGACAAGATGAGAACAAGGTCAGAGTATTTTATGAGCGCGACTAATTGCAGCTTTAAAAAATAATTTTCTTGTAATACATGTTTTTAACTGACAAAAAAGAATAGAGTCTTTCTCAAAGCATTCTATGGGCATAATGTAACAGTGATATCAAAACTGAATAAAATCAAAGAAAACTCATGAACCCAGATTTGAAAATCATAAACTATTACCAAATTAATTTCAGGAATGTTTAGCAGACTACTAACACATCATGCTCAAAAGCTGCATGCTGAGGATGCAAAGGTTTTCAGAGGATGAAACATGTCGCATTAATGTAATTAGTACATTAACAAATTAAAAGAGAAAAATCAATAAACATCTCAATATGGGTGACTAAATCATTTGATTTATCATATTTTTCTCAATTCATAAAAGGAAGCTGTTAGTAAATTAGTTATAGATATAAACTTTCAAAATTTGGTTTTAAAAGTCTATCAGAAACCTTCAAAAAATAACAGTGAAATATTTTAAGTGTGGTAGGTTGACTAATCTACCTCCCTCCAAAAAAAGATCCTAACCCCCACAACCTGTGAATATATTACCTTACGTGGTAAAAGTGAGTTGGCTGATGTGATTCCATCAATCATCTTGAGATGAGGAGATGGTCTCAGATTTTCTAGACAACAGAAATTTAGAGAGAAAAGGCATCATGATGAGGAAAACAAGAGGCTGGAGTGAGCTGAAGAAGTGGCCTGAGCCAAGGAATGGCTGATACAGACAAGGGACAGGTTCTCTCCTGGAGCCTCTAGGGGAACCAGCACTTCCAATACCTTGAATGTAGCCCCATAAGACCCATTTGGAATCGGACCTCCAGGACTGTAAGAGAATATATTTATGTTTTAAGTCACAAAGTTTGTGGTAATTTGTTACAGTAGCATCAAGAAAAAAAAACAAAACCCTAATACGAAGGGAAGCTGCAATAAATCAGAAATAAGATGAGAATCCCTCTAATATGTTACTATTGATATTGACTGGAGATTCTAGACCATGCCATACACTGAAATTAAAAGAATGAGTGTCTGCATGCATGCATAAAAATGTACAAACAATATTTGACAAAGATAAAGTGATTGTCTACCAAAAAAAAAATCAGTGAGAATCAATAAACTATCAGAATTAGAAAAAGCCCAGAAAAGTAGCCAGATTAAAAAGATCAATATTAAAAAAATCAATAACATTATTATACACTAGCAATAAATAATTTTAAATGTAATAGAAAAATGGGCCCCATTTAGAATAGCCACGAAGCTCATTAAATACTTATGATTAGGGGTGACCAGAAGCTTATAAAACCTACTGAAAAAAACTGTAGAAGTTTACTGAAGGTGACAAATCAAGGCTTGGAAAAAAGAGAAAATTTACTTTATGTTCCTGGTTCAACAGTTTTCGGTGTGGAATGAGGCACACTCTCTCAAAATTATTTTTCTTATTAGGATTAATTTGACAATTAAAATCTATGATGCTTCAAAATTTATTATGGAGAAAAATATACACAAGTGAAGAATATTTCAAAGAAAGACCAACTAGAGACCAGTCCTACCAAATATAAAAACATATAGAATTAGAGCAAGTTAAAGAGTTTGTCGTTGTTTTACCTTTGCAATTGAAATTTTAAATTCACCTGGAATTGATTTTGTGGATGGACTGAGGTAAGGATTAAGATTTGTTTTTTTCCACGTGGATAACAAATTGATTCAGCACCATTTGCTGAGAATACTGTCTTTTTCTCACTGTGGCACAGTGCCACCTTTATCCCTAGTCAACTACACCTGTGCAATGTTTTTTTCTGGACTCTCGATTGCTTTTCAAATGCTCTATTTGTTCTAATTTGTACTGAGGTTATACTGATATTATACTGTCTTAAATATATTTCACACCATTTTTGTATAAACATTTGTAAGTATTCCAACTTTGTACTTACTGTCTTTGTTATGTATAGATTGTCCCATACATGAATATATGAATTTTATAATCATTTGGTCAATTTCTTTAAATAATTGTTTGTTAGTTTCTACAAAAAATGTGTTTGTCAGTCATATCATTCAAATATTTTTCTATTTTTACTGTGTGACCATCAGTTTGCACTATCGATTATTGAGAGACATGTAGTAAATCTTCCACGATGATCATATATCTGTCTATTTTCCCTTCTGCCAGTTTTTGCTTTTTATATTTTGAGGCTATATTTTCAGGGACACATAAACTTAAACCACTGTGTCCTTATACATAGGATAAGTTTCTTGTAAGTTGCCTTTAGTTGTTCTTTTTTTATTCTACTCTCACAATCATTGTCTTTTATTATATGCCAGTACTAGACTGTTTTGATTACAGTGGCCTTGAATAGTTTTATATCAGGTATTGTGATCCCTGCTACTTTGTTCTTCTTTCTCAGGATTATTGAGGATATTTGGTGTCTCTTTTGGTTCCATATAAATTTTTGGAATATTTGTTCCTGATCTCTGAAATATGCCATTGGTATTTTAATGGGAATTGCGTTGAATCTATAGATCACTTTGGGTGGTATGGACATTTCAATGATATTAATTCCTCTGATCCATGAACACAGTAAATGCTTCCCATTAGTTGTATCTTCCTCAATTTCTTTCTTCAGTGTTCTATAGTTTTCCAAGCACAGGTATTTTACCTCCTTCGTTAAATTTATTTCTAGGTATCTTATTTTTTTGGTTGCAAGAGTAAATGGGATTGTTGTATTAATTTTTCTTTCTGATAGTTTTTTATTGATGTATAAAAATGCCATCCATTTCTGAGTATTGATTTTGTATTGATCCCACTACTTTGACAAAATTATTTATTAGGTCTAGTAGTTTTTGGGTGGAGCCTATATGATTTTCTATGTACATTATCATGTCATTTATGAATAATGATAGTTTTACTTTATCTTTTCCAGTTTGGATGTCTTTTATTTTTTCTTCTTGTCTGATCACTGTGGCTAGGACTTCCAGTACTATGTTGAATAAGAGTAGTGTAAGCAGACATCCCTGTCTGCTTAAGAGCATTCATGGTCTTAAGGGAAACGCTTTACTTTTTGCCCACCGAGTATGTAAACTGGTATATTTAATAAACTTATTAGTTCCACAGTGATAATGAGATAGGAGAATTCAGGACATTTAGGAGGCCAAGGTTAGAAGGTTAGTATTTGCAACGTTCAAGGACAATCTTGTACTGAAGCCAATATTCTGATTGTATGTGCTCATCCTCTTGTAACAAATTTTGCACAGGACACGTCTAACATTAAGAGATGCTCATTTTTGTTTTCTACTATATATTTGAACCTGCTCAGTAGGGCTGGGTAATTCCTAGCCTTACTCTCAGAAATAATATAGATAAGGTCCCCATGGCTTTTCTGGTCCCTCTGTTAAAATCTTGTGGCCAAAATTTACAAATAGATTAACTAGTAACTTTATTATTACAGCTTTAAATAAAACACAAAACTTAAACTTGATTTTTTATTTTGTTTTCTTCCTTCTTCGTTTAGGTCCTGCTGTGGGTAGTATCATTGCCTTGTGTGTGTATGTGTTTTCCCTGTCTCGGTCTGCACAATGTCTTTCCTCTTCTTCACCTTGCTGACTGTTGTTCAGAATCTGGCAGGATCATTGTCAGGGAAAGGAGAGAGAAACTTGGGATAATATTTTTCTTGACCTGTGTTATGTCCGGGGCTTCTGCAATCTGGGTCTGTCAGGTATTTAGCACTGACTCTGCCAGGCGAGCTTGCATAGGTTAAGAAGCTCCTGCTGAAAACATTAAACTTACTGTCTTTAGACTTGGCACTGTGCTCCGTCCCAGTCCTGCTTATTTCCTGGCAATTCTGTCCACACAGATACTCTTAGAGTATTATTCCTTAGATAAATAGATACAATCTTTTGCCTTTACATTGGTGAGTAAAGATTTGTTCACTGTAACCTACTTCCAAACTTAGAGGATATACAGCAAATACTATGAATGATTCCGGTGTAACTTTTCTGTTTTGATTTCAGGTAAAAGTGGAAGCACTATTCCTTCCTCCCTGTATTGAGGAGACAGTATTCTCAAATCCTCCAAAAATTCTTCTTATGACTTTCTAACATCTTCAACAACTTTTATTTATTTGATGTTTAAGTTACCCTATTGATTCTGGGAATCTACTTTGAGATATTTGCTTTATAGGCTCTCTCACAATATGCTTTGGTATCAATCATCATTTACACTGTAGCTGCTGAGTTAAAACCACCAAATAACATTATTTCATTTATTTGTTCATTTATTCATTCATGTATGCATGTACATTGAACAAATTTTGATTATTTACTCTATGCTAACCACTACTTTTGACACTGTAGTAGAAGAAAAGAGAATGACCAAATTTCTGCCTTCTTTCTGAAGAGAGGAGATAATAAGATTATGCAATGTTATATTGTATATTAGAATGTGGCAATTAATGCAGAACAATAGGTCAGGGAAGAAAATAAGAGGTGGGGTGGGTTGTGGAGACAATTTTAAATAGAGTGGTCAAGGAAGGTCTCACTAAGGTCATGATCAGACAGAAGACTTCTATGCAAAGAGTGTACTAGAAAGATGTAACTGAAGTGGGAGCAAGCTTGACCTGGTTGAAGAACATAAGGAAACCAATGGCTGGAATAGCATGACAGATGGGCAGAGTGGTAGAAAATGAAGGCACAAGATAAAGTGGAGAGCTCGTGCATCGAGAGAGTTGAGCACTGTACTTGTACTACCTGAGTGACAAAGGAAAGCATTGGGAGGATTAGAATAGAGGAATGACTGTTGACTCAAAGTTTATAAGTGATCGTTCTGCCTTTGTACAAAAATAAACTCTAAGGAAGATAAATAGAGAAGTGAGGAGACTAATTAGAAAGTTATTGCAACAATCAAGGCAAGATATGAGATGGATTGGGTCTGGGGAGTAGCAGCTGAAGCGGTAAAATACAAAGGTCAGGTTAGGGATATATTTTGAAATAGATGCAAGATAATTTGTTGACAAATTTGATGTGGGGTATGAGAGAAAGAGAAGAGGTAAAAGTAATGCCAAGATTTTTGATCCAAGCAACTGAAAGAATTAATTACAATTAATAAACAAGAAGAGAGAAGTAAATTGATGGGGGCTACAAAAAGCTAGTGAATAAGGCCAGGGGTTCATTTTCATTTTTGCACATGTTTAAGTTAATTTACTTAATAAGTATCTCATTGGAGGTGTTGAGTAGGCTGTTAGAATCTGGAGTTCAGAAGTTTAGTCAAGAGGTCTCAACTCAAAACATTAATTAAAGAGTCATCAGAGTGTTCATGACAGAATTGGATCACCAAGGGAGGGAGTAAAAACAAAAAGACACAGAGAAGAGAAGAGGTTTAAGGGTTGAACCAAAGTCACAGAAAAGGCCAAAACTATGAGGAGGCACCCACACACTGACTGGAGGCATGAGCACTGAGATGAGAGGAAAACAAAACGACGGATGTCCAGGAAGCCAATGAGAAAGTGTTCAAGGGTAAGAGAATGATCACTTGGGTCAAATATTCTAGTAGGTGGAATGAGATTCAATTTAATCATTGAATTTAACAACATGGAGGTTACTGATGACAAGAGCACTTTCAGTGGAGCCACGGAAGCCTGTTTGGACAAAATAAAAAAGCAAATGGGGGAAATTTTTAAAAAATTCAGGTATAGACCACTTGATAAACCTTTTGATGTAAATTAGAAGAATGGGGTAGCAGATGGGAAGGGAATTTGAGTCAACAGTGGATTTTTATAAAGTTTGATATGTGTATGCTAATTGTCATCTTGTCACTAAGAGGGAAATGCTGAACCAGGTAAGAAAGAAGGCATTTTTTTCTGGAACCCTGCCTTTTTGCAGAAAACACAGGGTGTAATTTCTCATCTAAAAGAAACTGCCCAATGGTAAACTATGGGAGGGGGCTGTTCAAGAAACTCTGAGGCTATTATATGGGAAGAATCATATAAATGTACATTGAACTTCCTTTGACACCAGAGAGGAGTGATGTTGGAAAGTGTTATGTCTAGACTGGACTGAAACAATGAGGGTGAGTGACCCAAGGATTGACAAAGGGCTGAAATGAGAGAGAGCGTAATGGATGGTAAAGCAATGGACTTGGGGTTCTACCAGTTCAGGGGACTTAGGGAAGCAGTGTTCTCAAGAGATAATCAGTTTTCTTTTAGGGCAAGAGGAAAGGAAATTTCAGAGAAGAATTTGAGAATGTAGTTTTTCTTACTGAGTGATTATGGATCCTAGAGGGCCCAGTGAAAGTATTTTGGGAGTGAGGAGGGACTGGAGATGGGGACAGAGGTAGGAGGTGTGAGGTCATAGGAGAATAAGAGTAGAGAAATGAGTGGGGACCCGATTCCCAGGCTTGTGTTGTCCCTGGCCTAAGCTGTAATAAAGGGCATAGTGAGATTAATCCTAGTGACTCAAGGCAGAGAGCTACTGAGATTCTGAGTGGGGGGGTGGAAAGTGAGAGATTTGTGGCTTTCTCCTCCTTCTTCCTAAAGTAGGCTTAGTGTCCATGAGTAGGTCTCACTCAGGACTTCTCGTGACCCTTGCTGAAAGAGAGTAGGAGTCTCATTTTCATTCTTTTTCTCATGCAGAGATACCTAAGACTTTAAAAATATTTATATCATGTTGAGCAATTTTTGGAGTATATGTGCTAAAAAACGTATGCACTTTTTGACTTTTGTTCAACTTCATTTTTGGGTAATGTGATTTATTTAATAATCATAGTCATAAATCTACTTTTGTTTTTTTTTAAATCCAGAATGCAGAATGAATAGATGAATTTTATCATAACAAAGACTTAACTCATATTTTGAGTACTGTGTAGTATGGGGAAAAGATGCTTCTTATCTATGGTGCTATTTATTCTAGCTATAATTACTGATTAATGTAGGATTTAATAAAGGAAAAGATATGATTTTTGACCAAAAAGAACAGTGCAAGTGAGGGGTGATCTAGGAGTTATCTAAATTCCAGAAGCCCTGGCTGGTGTAGCTCAGTGGATTGAGCGCGGGCCTGAGATCCACACGATGGTGGTTCGATTCCCAGTCAGGGCACGTGCCTGGGTTGCAGGCCAGTTCCCAGCAGGGGACACACAAGGGGCAACCCTACATTGATATTTCTCTACCTCTCTCCTTCCCTTCCCCTCTAAATATAAAGAAATAAAATCTTTAAATAAATTAATTAATAAATAAATTCCAGAAACTTTTCTGAAAATATTTCTTAAGGTCTTAATTGGAGTCCAGCATTTGATTGTAAAGATAATTTATACAGCAATTGATTATACAACAATTCCACAGCATTGATTTAGAATTGAAATCGAGACAACGGAACCTTATTGTTTCACACGGTGTTAGCACTTTCCTTCTGCATTTGTTTTCCAACCTTAGAACCAATGTCCAAGTGCACAGTTCTGACAAGTACCTCCTCCGAGTCCTCTTCCCTATGCTTCTCATTCAGTAGAAGTGACAGCCAGAGATGAGGTAGAAGAACCTGGCAAAACAAGAGACAGATAAAACTCACTCACTATCAATAATGGATTATGTCATCATCAACAAGGGGGTTAGGAGACATCATTTGAAAAGATGTGTGTGAGCAATCAGTTTTATTGGTCTCTTTAGTGTGAAATTCAACAAAATCAAAGGTCAGAGAAACAATGTTCTTAGACATATTAGTAATCCTTAGTTAATAAAGAATTAAATTCTGGCAGGGAATAAGGTCCGGTTGGTATCTGTTTCCTTTGATCCCTTCCTCAGCTTGCACAGGCCACACGCAGATGTGTTTTGTTGTTCTTTATTTCCCAGATTTCAGTCATTGCCACCAGCTGTACAACCGGATTTATAGGTGCCCTAACTTCCAGGGCCTTATTAATGTATTCGAGAAATATTTATGGAGTATTTTGTGTGCCCAGATACTGTTCTAGGCACTGGTGATTTAGCAGTTAAACAGGATGGTTAAAGGCCCTGGTTTTATAGATGTTTCCATTGTAGTGCGTGTATGGATGGGAGGGGAGGAAAAACATGAAGTATGTAAGTAAATAATATGCTGACTTGACATATTAACAACAGGGAATCCAAATTTTAATATTTCTATGCATGAATCACACAGAATCATGTACCTGTGCTCGAAATATATGTGATTGCACAGCTGGGAGGAACCTTAAAAACATGTGACATCAATTTTTACTCTCACTTCATTAGGCGAAAATTTGAGACAGAGATAATGATCATAAATTGTATGAAGTCCAAATGAAATAGAGAACTTAGCAATTACCACTAAGCTAAATCAATATATATTTTCAATTTAAAGGCCATTTTAATTCTCACTAGCAGTCAAAACTTGGCCAAATCCTTTTAATTATTCAACTACCTAAACTATGTAAAATCCCTCATCATACATATCAACATTATTGCTTTTAAGCCTAATTGTTGGTAATCCTTTGAGTACCATATTCCTGCTTTCATGTTTTAAGGACTTCATTTTTTGTTCCACTTTTTGATTATACATAGGTCAAATCTGAATTCCATGACTAGCTTCCTTTCTTTTACAGATGAAAGAGTGACAGAGATGTGAAAGTTCCCAAGATGAGAAATAGATCGGGGGGCATCAGTGACTTCTGATAGGAGTCTATCTTGAGGTGGAAGGAAGTTTTAAGAACAGATCCCTGAGTCTGAAACAAGAGCCCCCTGTTTACAGTACTTCTTTACAAGCACAGAGCCTTTAATAAAGCTACCTCTAAACTGTTCACATAGGAGATTATACTCACTGGACAGTAGGTTTGTTTTCAAATCACTTTGGTCAACTCATTCTGTCCTCGTGTTACCGGAGAAAATAGGTTCTCACAGTTTGTGGGAAAGAAATTTCAGGGACACTGGCAAAGGAGGATCTGAGCAATATTGGCAAGATTCATTAGAGTGAAAACAAAGGAAGGATTTAGAATAGAAGGGGCCAGATCACAGCAAAGGGAGAAAACCTAGAGTGGGCTGCCTAGACTTAGGAAAGGAAGTCACAGCAGGAAAAGGAGAGTGTTTAAAGGGCACTGCTCCCCTGGTTGCCAGTCTCGTGGGGATCCTTAGTGTTTAGGAAAAAAGAAAGCAGAAGTACAACCGGAGAGAAGGAAGAGCATGCAGGGCACAGATGTGCTTGGAAAGGCTGCCTTACTCGATGAGGTGCTTCATGACGGAGTCCAGCAGCAGAAGCTGATTGACCTCGTAGGTGTGTTCCCAGGTCATTGTTTGATGACCAGGTGATTCAGTCCATCTCACTGCAGAAGAAGTCCAGCTTCTCAGGTTGCAGGCCCACACTTGTGTCCACCAGGGTGGGTAGGGCCAGGACCCAGAACTGCAGGCCCATGGCTCCCAGCATCCGAGGCTCCAATAGGGCATCTCAGTCTTTATTCCCAGCTGGCATTAAAATTCTTAGCTGTGTGACCTTGGGCAAATTACTTAACTTCTCTGTGCCTCATTTTTCCATGTGCATGTCTGCAGCCTAAGCTCCATGGCACCCAGGCCACATGGTTCCCTCTTTGCCCCACACTCTCCACCCGCCACCCCCCCAAAAAATGGGCCTTCTCTGGGCCTTTTGTTAAGATTTAGTTATATATTTTTGGGTTTGGGAAGGGGCAGACTTTCTTTCAAACTATCCAATCTTTTTCCTAACTTTTCCTGTGTCTGTGCTAGTGCCCTCCCCCTATCCAACCCATTTTCTGTTTTGTGCCCTTAACTTATGAGATCTTTTCCCCCTATTTTCCCAGGCTACTTTTCTCCCCATTTATGGTTGCCATTTTAGCTCCTACCATGCATGCCTCATAGTTTTGCTTTGTCACTGGCTTCTGTTGTGCATGTTTGGTAAAAGGACTCCTCCTTGTATCATTTTCTCCCCCCCTCCACAACAGGGTAGACTCCTGGGGTGACTGTAAGTAAAGCTGCCTCTCCCTAGTTTATCAGGCTGGTTCCATTAGCTCCCTCCCTTTCGTTACTAACTAACTGCCCATTGTAACACTCACACTGGAAGCCGCCCCAGGGGCATGCACCCTGGTTGTCCCACTTCTTTCTTCTACAAACTCGACTCTTACATCCTCTTGGCTACTTAAACTTATTTATTTAAATGGTTTCCAGACAAAAGGGTTTCCTTCTTGGAATGTTATCTCTTCTATGATCAAAGTGCGAAGGCAAGTTTAAGAGGATAGCCCATTCTCTGTAGTCCTGGTCCTTCACTCATTGTGGAAATATAATTTCTCAAATCAGTTTCTTTGGTTTAAGGCTGCTGTTAATTTGGCAACAACTGTTATGTTTTTCTCACTGTATCTTATGTGCATATTCAGATGGGCAAACATTGAAAAAGGAGGGCAAGATTGGAGATCTCACACGAGTTGTGGGCAGACACACACTATATTTTCAGAAAAATTTATTATTCCTTTACCACTTTTAAGAATTAGTTTACTTCTCTGGCTGTAGAATTTCTCTATAGTTGCAACTCTTTTTTTTAATTCCCAAAGTAAAGATATAGGGTATAGACAGACAATTAGAGCATATTAACCATCTTTAAAAAAAAAAAGCACACACACAAACACCTTGTTTGGTCAAGATCTCAGATCATTTTTAGTATCCTCTATCGTTTCTATGCATGGTTTTGAAATAAATCATGAGAAACATTGCAATAGATGATACTGAATTAATGCTAGATGGATATTTTCCCCAAATTCCTAAACAGACAACATTTTTGCTTTCAGATTAAGTTCCAAATCTCCTTTGTTTTCTTAAGAGAAACATGCCATTTACCAAATTCCAATATAAAATATTCATATGGGCTTATATATTCACCAGATATCTAAGACTGCATATAAAAGATATATAAAATAAAAATATAAAGTAAAAGATGAAAGAGGGAACAAAAGCTAACTCAAGAGACATGAAGTACGGGTAGAAATGAACCTCCTACAGAAACATCCACTGGAGGCCTCTTCACTCAGGGTGAAGCACAAGACTGGCTTTCTTACATCCCCCCATAAAGAAAGCCCTTCTTGCAATATGATTTAAAATGGTTAACCAAAAGCAAAACAAGAATATAACAATTATGACTACTTAGACTTTTTCTGAGAGTCACCATAAGTGAGCTGATGTGTATGCAACAAAGAACTGCCTGTTAGCATCTGCAGAGTAGATGTAAAGGTAGATCAAGCAGGTATTTCTTTTGAAAGCCTGCAAGGTGGGCCCAGAACGTGCATCTCTGTAGGGGCCCAGAGTTGGGGGTCCGGGAAACATGTTCCCAGACTTTAATGAACACTAGAAGCAACTCTGTGGCTCCTAATATGCAGATACCCAGGCCCCACATAGCTAAGAGATTTCTATTCAGCAAGCCTGGAATGAAACCCTAAAATATACATTTTAACAAGAATTCCAGGGGATTTGGGTGAGGAACATATTTAAGAGCATGTAAATGACAGTTGCAATTTTTCAAAAATACTCGTCAAATGATGCTTCCATGACTGATATTACACACACACACATATAAGATAAGCTTCAGAAATCCCCTGACTTTTCCTCCCACTTGAAAAACATTTCAGAATTCAAATTAGCCAGAATGATATTGGAGGGATAACCCTGCATCTGCTTCCATCGTTTGTTTTAAATAAATCATCTGCAAATTTTACTGTTTTAACTCTCAATACTAATAAGTACCTTCCATCATGTTTCGTAATGGACAGCAACAAGCCACCATGTCACTGTGTGTATGAATTACCTGCAAAGAAGCATGTGGACTGCATATATCCTGCAGACAATGCTTGACAAATATAACTTCTTTCGGCATTCAAAAAAGAGATATTGGGTGAAGTTAAGACTGTGCTACCTAGCAGATGCCTAGAATGTAGCTGCACTACACTGCCAATTAAATCTAAACAACATATTTTGAGAGCAGCCAAGCCGGGTGCAAGATTTTTCTGTTGTGAAGATGGAGAGACTTAATAAGGATGAGCACTGAGAGAGAGGGCTTTCCACTTCCATTTGCCAATTCCAAGGCTCTCCTTAGAATGCATTTTCAATTATGCATATATAAGTAGAACCAAAGTCTTATCACACCCCTGAAAGAACACCATCTATAAGTCGTCCAAGGAACACTTAGGTTTAAGAAATGTTATTTGCTGATGTCCCTTTCATGGCAAATTATGGCTGGGTGATGTGGCTTGTTCTAAAGCATTGCTTCTCAAAGTGTAATCTCCAGACCAGAAGCATCAGCATCAGTTGGAAACTGACAAACCCAAATTCTCAAGCCCCTTCCTAGATCCACTGAATCAGAAGCTCTGGGGTTGGCTTTGAGCATTCTATCCCTTCAATAGGCTGTCCTGGTGATTCTGGTGCGTGGTGCAGTTTGAAAGCCACTGCGCTCTAGCCTACTAAGATTTAGAGAAACTAGGGCCATCTACCTAAAGTAACTTCAGTTTTATAAATTAATTAAATTATAAAATTAATTTATAATTTTTTATCTGGTAACTGAGAGGCCTTAAGTTTATATGTATAAATATGTGCATATTATCTCTCATTATAATGAACATTTTTACTTGATGAATTTTACATTGTGCTCATTTTCATTTACTGTGTTTATCATTTAGTATAGATTGTCAGATGGTGGCTGTTAGGAAGACCTCTTTTTTGGGAGGGAGGGGTTGATTTAGCACTTTAAAAATACATGTTTCAACACTGTACATTCAAAATGCCCTATCCAATTCCTGGCAGGTTGCCACACTCTGGTTTTTTCCCAATTCTGAGGTTTGTGTCCCTACCTGGGACCCTGGAAGCCTTCTGCTATGGTGCTTCAAGTCAAAGGACGTTAATTTAAATGGTACCATTCTTTCAGCCTTAACTCCTGTGATGCTTTTTTTAAAAAAAATATTTTACTTATTTATTTTTAGAGAGTGGGGAAGGGAAGGAGAAAGAGTGGGAGAGAAACATCAATGTGTGGTTGCCTCTCGTGTGTCCCCTACTGGGGACCTGGCCTGCAACCCAGGCATGTGCCCTGCCTGGGAATTGAACCAGCGACCCTTTGCTTCACAGGCCCATGCTCAGTGCACTGAGCTACACCACCCAGGGCGCTTTCTTATGCTCCCTTATTCCAGTGGTCTTATATTTTTACCAGATGCATCTTGTTCTTTTCCACTTTTTTTTGTCATTCCTTATCGTAGTCTCCTCTTTGAGAATGGACTTTCCATTCCCCTTTCACACTCCTCAGGGGCAGCTGAAATCCCGCTTCTACCCTGAAACCCTGCCTGACAAACTGAGCCCCATATAACCTCTACTGCCTTTTTTGGTGCTCTCTGTTGTCCTGAAATGCCATCTGCAGAGACGCCATCTGTCCAATGAGAGTTTTAGCCCCTTCACATGTAGGGACTGTATCTTCCAGTTGGATACACAGGGCTCAGTAAAGGGTCTTGTACCTCAGAGTTTTATAATTAATGTTCTTATGGATACAATCTATAAAATAGATTTAATATTTTAGTGCATATTAGATACCAGCTGCCTTTGTGAGTGTGTGTGTGGTTGTGACATTTATTTTTTTCCAAACCTTTTTTAATTGTTGCTCCATTACTGTTGTCCCCATTTCCCCCCATGACTCTCCCCTGCCCTACCCATGAACAAGTGAGCAAAATAGAACCAGAGACATAGATATAAAGAACAAACTGACAGTGACCACAGGGGAAGAGAAAGGAGAATAACAAGGGAAAGAAAGGGAAGGGTCAAGTCAAGAAACATGTATAAAGGACCCATGGACAAGAACAACGGGGTGGAGGAGAATCGAATGTGGGAGGTGAGGTACCTTTTAAATAAAGTTTGCTCAGCCACGTTTGCCTGCCGTGTGGAAATAGTTTTGTTCTTGTTCAGCAGCTTGGCCAGAGAAGTAGAGTCTGTGATCAGTGCACTGCAATAGAACTGACAGGGGGTGTCTGGAGCAGAGATGTAAACTATATGAGGGGGGAATACCCCGAAATGGAATTATCTTGCGGAGGGAAGATTCTCTGTAGTACAGGCTTCCCCCACCAGGTCAGTGTTCCAGGAACCCATCTGCATCAGTGTACCAGCCGGCATTGTTGTGAGAGGCTGAGTTCTGCTTCAGTGAATATTCTTTGAAGACCTTTTAAAACACGTTTGCCCATTTCATGATGGGCTCAGACTGTGCTAGTGTTTGGTAACTGTTGAGCAAAAACAGCATGACCCCTGTGCCCCACCCTCCCTGTTCACCTGATCTCACCACAAGCAATTCTTCTTTTTGTTTCTCTGGGTGAAAAAGGTCCTCGAAGGGAACATTTTGCTGGCGTGAAAGAGGTAAAACAACAACAAAAAAAACAGCAGAGGCACTAAAAGTCATCAAAATCAGTGAGTTCATAAACTGTTTTGAGCAGTGAAAAGAAATGTTTTGATAGGTGTATTGCATCAAACAGAGAGTACTTTGGAGGTGATTGAAAGTTTAAATATGTAAGAATAAAACACAATTTTTTATAAATAAATTCCAGGTCTTTTTGGGAACCCCTTGTATATGTGCCACCTCTGAGGGGACTGGCTAGAGCCACACACAGAATGGGAGCTCTTCTGCCATGGCCTCAGCTAATCCAGTCGTGGAAAGCCTGAAATCATTGTGGATGCCCAGCTCTGGTGACACTTTGAAGCACCACTGAACTGGCTTCTTGAAGTCTGCTGTGCCTCTGAGGATCTAGAGACTTGAGGTTCAATCCTGAGACTTGACATATGGGATAATTTTAGTCTACTTTTCTATATTCTCACAACGATCGTATATGTATTCAGTCAATACTACGTGTAAAAAATTGTCTAAACCATGGGGGTAGATAGTGAACAAAATAGACAAAGATCTTTGTCTTCATGAAACATATAGTTTGGTTCACCTGTGTGTCCATACGCACACCAACCCTGTAAGTGCATTTCTCTTATTTTGAAAACTGAATCATCTGGCCAGCTGGACTGCAGTATCACACCTATGCTGAGTAGACCACACTCCTTTTACCAGGAGGGTCTTCGGCAGAGCAACAGCTGTCGTTTCCTGGTGAGTAGTGGCATGCATGCATTCGGATGGGTAATGACACACATTACATTTTAACCTGGGTGGCCATTTTTAAGTGTTCTCTTTCTGTCTATACTTGACCCAGTTGTAATAAAATTTATAATCCCACTAGCCAATACTTCAGTGAATTGTTTAATTGCTAGTAATCCATGTACTGTCCAGAGGGGAATTTTTATGGATCTGCATCCAGGAAAACAGCCTCTCTTTGTGAAATGCTCTTAGATGAAATGCTCTCTTATGAGGTCCATATGCTCCAGTATGAGGTACATATTATTGTTCCCACTGTAAGTGGAGAAAATGCTCGGAGATGTTGAGTGGCTTGCTCTCCCGTGGTTCCCCAGGTCTTCCCTCTTCAGCCTCATGTGCTGCCTCCCATTTTGCTGAGCTCGTAATGGGTTGCCCTGAGTTCACTATCAGAGTCTGCTAGCAAGCAAAGCTTTGGTTCATGAAGGTCAAACATCATTTTATTTAATTGTTAAAAAGTTTGCTCTTTAATTCTTTGGGATGATTGATTTAAAAAACATAAATCAGACTTTTTATCTGGCAGAAAAGTTAAAAAAAACTTAGGAAATGTGCAAACTTTGTCAGTAACTCTGTCATAAAGTCAATGAAAACCCCAAGACATCTTTAATTTTTTCACTGTAGAAAAGGTCATCTGATTAAAATGAGTCTGTGATGATAACTCAGTTGTACAGAGGGCAGAAAAGTAGTGATTTATAGAGTTCACCAAGAACGCTCTGGGTGGTGTGAACCATCAGGACGTTCAGAAACCAGCCACCCTGAAACCTCTGCACAAGGGATCACTAAACTCATTTTCACACGCTGGTAACCTAATTAGGTCTTCAGAGGTAGTCAGTCCCCCGAGGCCAAAGACTAACAATATGCCAACCCCCAGCACTGCCTTACTCACAACTCTAAAAAGGCTCTCAGTCCTTCAGGAATAACAGTTTCATTAAAGCCAGCATATTCCGGGGGAAAACCAATCAGGTTGTAAAGAATTTACATCCTTCCTTTTATAAATGATCCTCCTGGCTCTCTCTTTTTTAATCTTCCCGAAAGTTGGCTGGTTTTTTAATCTTCTTTAAACTGTCACTTCCATTCCTTTTTCCCATTTTGCCCAAGTAGAGTCATTGTGATATATTTTCCGCAGCCAAGAACCCATTGCTGAAGACGTATGTTCTAAATATTTTCATCAGATTCCATGTGGCTACATGATGTGTAGAGACATTTTTCAGTGGCGCTGGGTACTGTCTCGAGGATTCAAAAGTACCCCTCGAGGCACAAAATCCTCTGTGTTAAACCTAAAATAGTAATGTTCATTTCAATCATCTAGATTATAGCTGTAGAAATGTCCTACGGGTTAGATTTTTATCACCAACGACACTTCTATATCCATGCTTGCTTGAGGTTTAAGCCTTTTTAATGTGTTTTTCTTTAGCAAGCAACCAGTCGAACTCACCTGCTGGTTCAATGAAATAGAGCAAAAATGTGCCTTGATGAAACTTAATAGCTGATCCTTGTTTAGATATAATCTTCTCAATCAAGTTAGTCCAGCAGGCACACCTGCTTTATGCTGTAACTGCTTCTTTGGAATGGAAGGCGGCAGATGAATACTATGGCCAAACCAGAGGACAAGTGAAGCCTTCAGCTACAGTAAGGGAGTTTCCTGGGGCTAGGGAGTGCCATGTGGTGGAGTGGACTGATGGGTAAACCCCTTGCCACAATACCCCATCTGGAAATTGGTTCAAGTTGGCTAATTACCCAAAAATGCTCTCAGAACAACAAAAACAAGAGCAAAAACAAAAACCTAGAGCTCACTGAACTGGATTTGAAAATGAAAGAGTGAAGTAGTTGCAAACAATTGCCACCAGAATCAAATAACCATGCTAATTGCATTCTTGTGTGTCTATTCTAACTTATGGCATCACCAGTTCATTGTCATATAAAAATTTTTTTTCTAGCGAGAATCCTGTGGGACTAAGCCTTTTTAATGAATGAATAATCTTATGACCATTGCAGTGAACTACAACTCTAAACCCTTTCTTTTTCTTGTGCCTTCATATATCACAGTTTTATGAGTCTTTTTAATCTTTAATATATCAATTATTTTACAGCTACACAATAAAATAACTGAGTACTTTCTACAAGGCATGGCTTGATGTTGATGAATTGATTCCTCTGTAAAATATATATGAAGGGTCACCTGTGGTTCAGATGACATATAAAATGGGGGACACAAAAACTTTATTCTCTTAGAGTAGACCTCAGGGGGTGCTTCTATATCACTCTGGTATATCCCTTTGATTGTTTTCTCAAGGATGTTTTAAGTCTATGAATAGTGTACACTGGTCAAAAGTACCTTGTTTATCAAAACACCCATGTAGTTGGCTTTCATGAAATGTGTACAGTTTTCTCATCAAAACCATGGTCTTGTCATGAAAGCCTTGATAAATCATCCTCCAAGAACAGCTCCTTAACTGCTTACTGTTTTCTTTTCAAATACCTGTTGTTAATCTTCTTGACAATTCTGACAGTCTTGTGCCTGAAGCTTTGAATTTCACATGTTGTAAGCAACTTACCACTTCAATCCAAAGAAAGAGAATATACATCCATGGTAGAGACTGAAGATTATGAAGAGCTGTGTCATAGCCAGGCAGTGCTCAAAGAGAAGATTTTTCTAAAGACCTAGAATTTCTTTTTATCCATAAGAAGAGACAGTATTCCTTCCATTATTGATGATGATAGTAGCAGATACACATTTTTTAGGGGCTGGCATGTCACACGCATTTATCATAATACTTAGTTATATAAATGAATATTATTACCCAAAGTGTACAGATGATGGACCTGATACCCAAGATCTTGTAATACCTTCCAGGTGTAGCCAAGTTGTGGAAGAACCAGGAACCAAGCTTAGATGTTATCCAAAGTTTGCCTTACTTCTATTTTGCAAAGCTAACCTTGATTTAGTTTGCCCATCCTGATTTGGTAGGAAGCATAATCCTTACCTTGCTCTCGATATTTAAAGGGGTCAGTCAGCATTGCAATATCACTGACCAAATTCCCAGAAAGGCTCTGCCATGGGTCGCCATTGTACACGGGCTTGCTCACCAGGTTGGCTGCCACGAGTCTCTATTATAGTTTCTGCTCTCACTCATTTAAGGAAGAGTCAGAGGTGGGTTCCAAGCTCTGTGCAGTAGGTGGAACTTGCTTTTTCAAACCCAGGGCTCGGGGTGCATCCATTAACTGCTCTCTCTGTCCTTACTTACCTGCAACTAGATATGTAAAAGGAGGAGAGAGGGTGTGAGCCAGCACATGGAGCCACAGTGGACAGGTCACCGAGGAGCACCATGTGCTAGACTCACTGAAAAAAGTACATTATGTCTCTAGGCTTTAGTTCTCTCATGTGAAAAAATGGGGCTATATTAGTGCCTAATTTGTAGGAGACAATCAGTGCAGCATTCACAGTGCTTGGCAATTAGAATGAGATAAGTAAATGTTAATTACATTAAAGATAGTAAGCAATAACCACGTTAGCTCCCTCTACTTGCCAAACAGTGAGAACGCTGTGACTTTTGGCACGATGCTGGATGTGAGTAGGATTCCCAACCGTCAGTTCATTGCCTTTCTACCAGTCCGCATTTCCTGTCACACAGCTGAGGCAACTTTGCCCCAGTTCCTGGAGTGTTAAAGTGAATGCATCTATTCCCAGGGTCTCATGCATATAACAGAGTTTCTGTGCAGAGACGATCAGGACATTTCTGTTGGAGGCAGTGGACTAACCACAAAGCTTATGCCTTGTCTTTTCTCAGAGCCCCCTAAAATTATACTGGTTTACACAAAAATATAAATCCATAACAATAAGGAGAGTGAGAAGTTTATCAATAGATAAGAAGTTGCAACTCATTTGCAAGAATAGTCAAAGAGGTATGATTTTTTAAAAAACACTTCTTAATGTAAGTTTCTAGAAAAAGGGCTGGCACATGGACAGCATTTATTTCTATAAAGCATGAGTGAGTGAATGAACAGAGCAAATGGCACATTATTTTGGCGCATGCAGGTAATCGCCAGGAAATGATGAAAATGAGAAACAAAAATGGTTCTCTCTGGGGAGCAGGACTCAGAATGGGGAAAGCTAGTAGCAACGGATTGCTGATTTTCATTAAGTTTGCCTTCATTATTATTTCATTTTTCAAACTGTATTCCTATATTACTTTGAACAAAACAGAAAATTATTTTTAAAAAGTTAAAAAGAAATCTGAGGGGTGACACGGCCATAAGTTCCTTTCATCTCTGCAGAGGGAACTTTGTTGTGTATACTGACCCAGCGGCAATGGTTACCTGGCAGAATCGCAGCGTGTCTGGTGACCATCAGTACAAGCAGTGGTGGGGAGATTATCTGCGAATAAGACCACAGAAGTTCTGGTTAAATTGTTTTTGGGAAATGGACCATTTTCAAGCAGCTGTGAATAATTATAATGACCTTGGGAGGGGGAGCGATTGCCCACCTGGGTAGAGCTATACATTTCATAAATATTTGGAGAATTAAGAAATCAATGAACCAAACCAGTTTTTATAAATATTTTTATTTTGTTAAGTCCAAAAAAATCTCATGTTATCTATAGCAAAGAATTTTTTTAGAAGTGCCTAAATGTCTTTTTGATCAAATTAGATCAACAGATTGACTGGGATGAGAGATTGATGAGCTGAAATTGGTATAGAGTACTTATTATATCTATACCACACTTGAAGTTAGCTGAGGTTTGTTGACTAATAAAGCCCGTTGTTTGACTTGGTGGTGGGAGCTGGGCAGAAGAAGGTGTAACAGCGTAGTTCACACGTGTCCAAGCTGTGTCAGGCAGGTAGAGTGAGAGAGCTCAAGAACGCAGGGAGGGAAAGCGATGTTCACAAAGGGCAGTAGAGATCTCTGCTCTATTTTCCAACCAGGAACCCTGCCAGCAACAGGCTGGGACCCTGGCCATTCCCTACACAGAGTTTACAAATCCAAAAACTCTGGGAGCCTCTGCTTGTGAGGGTGGGGGAGGGTCAAAACATACATATTCAAAATTTTCTGTTTTTATTGAATCTTCCCTGATTTATATCTCTCAGAAACCTATTATTATCATCATTCACTTACAAAATGCAAATGCACTCTGTTTTCCCAGTGAACATTTTGAGATAAACACAACCAAACCGCCAGAAGGCTTTATTCCCCAAAGCATCTCTTGCGTGCAAAATCTGGCCCTCTTCCAGTCCCATTTGTTGAGGTCTCCTTCCGTGTGTCGCTTTTCTTTCTAACCTATAATCTGCCTTCACCGGAAGCAGGAACCTGATGGGTTTGATGACTTAGACAATTGCAATAGCATCTCTTCATTTTTCTCCTCCCCTGTCCCAGCTTGTGAAATGCTCACTGACATAGCTGGCAGTCAAATAAAAATAAAAATCCTATTCAATATTCCATTCATTGTTGCACATATGCAGTGTTGGCATTTTGCATGTTAATACCTGACACTGTTTTTTAATATGTTCTAAACTGCCAGCTCATTTCCATCATCCCTCTGTGATCTCCCACCTGTGCAGCAATTTGGGGGGAAAACATAACCATTTACATGTCACCTAAAACTTGACTCGGTAATAGAGCTTGATCCAAGGAGAGCTCATTTATTTTCTAAACATTCTTCACTTAGGCTTTCAATTTGGTTCTTAATGCACGAATCCAGAGCCCTGTCCATGGTCTCTAGAAACCAACTGAGGCATTGAAATGCTCACACCCATGGCCTGCATTGAGCAGTGTGATGGTGCCCATGTGTGGTTTGTGGGTTTGTGCACCATCGGGGCCACACCACCTCAGCGCCCATGCCACACCACTATTTGTGGGAAGACAGCTGATTGAACTGTGGGATCAAAGGACGAGGCTCTAAGTGTGGGCTAAGCTTACCATAGTCAAGAGTAAAAAGAAAATGTGGATGCTGTAAGTGTGGAGTCTGCTGAACAAGCACATTTCAACAGTTTTAACAACTAGGGTACAACTCTGTGATGGGACTTTCAGAATTAAAAGAAAATTTGTTTATTAGTTATTATAGTTTAAGTGGTTATAACCTAAGAAGGAAAATAGCGTCCCATTTCACCTTCTGTTTTATAAAATAAACATCTTGAATAATTGAGCTTTGCTTTATTTACCTCTAAATTAATTAAGACTAGAATGCAGAGTCTGGCATAGGAACATGCTGACTTTAAAATGAGTTGAAATAAGGTACAATAGCATTTTGTTTAAGACCTTTTTACCTATACTCTACAACCTAATTACTTATGTATTATGTTTGTTATTTATTGTCTCTTCCCACTAAGAAGACAATCTCCACGACAACAGGCATTTTTATCTGATATTTTGGTAACTGACGGATCTCAAATGTCTAGAAAAATGTCTGGCATATAGCAAATGCTCAGTAAATATTTGTTGAATAGATGTATGATTAAAAATCTCTGTTCCCTTTGAGTCTGAGTAACCAAAGAAATGTGCTTGTAAAGTGGCTCCTATTCTTTGAAATTTCACAGACCAAATGCATTAAAAAAGAGAAGATAGCAGGGTGTGAATGGTACTGCCATTTTGTAATTGTTAAATATGGACTTTTGAAAAATAATGATAAATATCTTAGGATATTCTATAAAAATATTTTTAAAATAATTTTTAAGAAAGGACTCTTTCGTGCAAAATATAAAGGAAGAAAATAATATAAAACAATGATTAGCTTCTCAGAAAAGAGCAATGCTAACTTAGTTCACGGACCAGCATCCATTTGCCTGCAAACTTTCAAGAGCCCCCAGCTCAGAGAACAACTGCTATAAACCCTGAAAAGACACGGCGTCTACAAAGCTGAGCCAGGCCTAAGGCCATGCTGGATTCCAAATGAGACCAGATGATGTTGGTGACCGTAGAAGCAAATCCTTAATGGGAATTTGAAAGATCTGGTCCAGTAACTTAAGGCAAGTGAAATTCTAAACCATGCATTGTTGGGTGGCTTCCAGTTGATCTGATCCCTCTTGAGTGGCCTGATGTTTCCAGTGCTTAGAGGAAGCACTCGCCAGCCAGCTGGCCCTGCAAAAACTTGTCATCTCCATCCCATTTACCGATGGAAGCCTGACAAAGCAAGAACAGAATTCTTTCTGAACAGAACTCAGAAAATAGCTCCTGACTGTCTCTTTCTCTCTCACTGTTTACGTCTATTCAGTAAATATTAGTTTCTTCCACTTGTGTAGGTAACAGTGGGAACAATCCAGTAGTAGTTTATGATATATATTATTCCCTCTTTCAGCCAAATAAGGGGGTTCGAATCTGTAAATATATTGTATATATGTATGTGTGTGTGTGAAAAAAGAGAAACTGCCCAAAAGGCATGGGGCAATTTCAGGCTGTGCCAGAGATCTTTTCCTGCCTTGTGGATTCCTAACCTCTGCACCCTTTCTCCTCCTCTTCACAGCTGGGATTTCTGAATACCTACCAGTAGCTGACTTCGTTCTTCTGCTCACAACAAAGTCTGAATGTGAATTTCTTCAGGAGTCATGACTCCTGTCTTGCTCTTGAACTCCAGCTTCCCTTCCTGCTAGCCTCATCCCTACAATGTGCTTCAGAAGTAGGTTAAAAGGTGCAGGTCATTTGACTAATGGAGTTCTCTTTTGGTAACTTAACTAGTTCCTCAGTAGTTTTATCATACTCAAGTCCTGCGTTTCTCTTGTGAGTGCCGTTACGTGGACTGTGAGCCTTTTCTCATCTTGGGCCTGGTTAGTGGATGAGAAAGGTAGCAATAGGAAGGTCAAAGATTTCCTTCCACAGTGATGATGAGACTTGATTTGGTCATTCTGGAGACAGAAAACAAAAAAGCAAAATCATCATTGTTATCACCATATCACTTCTTAGGCCTGGTTTCTTTTTCTGTATTCTCCATAAGAGCAGGTGGTACAGATCAATGAGAAGTGAGGGTGGAGAATCTTTCTGAGCAGGGAAAAGAACTCTTGTAAGTGGTAGGTTGTTAAGAATGAGAATGTAATTTTTAAAGATTTTGTTCTTTGTCCCTGCAGTTTTTCCTCTAGTGATTTTACAAAAGAAAAAAAAAAGTATCCATTGTATAATCCATCATCTTATTTCCCCTTCCAAATAAAAGACTT
Organism: Artibeus jamaicensis; assembly: GCF_021234435.1. Classification (NCBI taxonomy): domain Eukaryota; kingdom Metazoa; phylum Chordata; class Mammalia; order Chiroptera; family Phyllostomidae; genus Artibeus; species Artibeus jamaicensis. Next base: position 11,340,749 of record NW_026522056.1, on the reverse strand, counting down.
TTTCTTTTTAAACTTTTTTTGTGGGTGCTTTCAAAATAATATATATTTTTAGTAAGGGATATAAAGGTCAGAGGGGCAAGTTTCCTTCCCACAGGGGGTCACCTGTGGAAAGAACCATCGGCTTTGCCTGGCAGCCTTCTAATATCGTCAGGATAGAACATAACCAAGTCCAAGATCAACAGCACTTCTGTGTATAAAGAATTATTTCCTCCAACCAAATCATCAAACATTTTCTTCATTAATGTAGGTGAATACTAAGGCCTGGAAATAGCTTCATTGAAACAGATAAGACAGTTATAATTTCACCATGGAAAATGCTATTTTATAAATTTTCATCTCTATTTAAATCTTATTTTTCCTTAAGTCTATGAAGTGATTTGAAGTTGCTAAAGACAGTTGTTTTAAGATATACTAATAAAAGTATTACTTTTCATTTGGATCTACCGTTGGTAGATCCACTCACAATGGCAGATGAGAAAGTGAAAGATCACTTAGTCATTGTATAACTGTTACAGGAAAATGAAGCAACCAGACACTGAGGGATTCTGGAATACTAAGTTTATTAACGTGCATGGCCCCAAAAGAGTCAGTCTCCAAATTCTGAACCCCGAACAAAGGATTCTTGGGGTTTATATAGTCTATGGGGTCTTCCTGTCTACGTAGCAAAGCGGGATACAGAAGCGGAATGCGGAAATTAGTTCTAACTGCGGGGGTGCTAGTCCTAGCCCTTGTGAATATCCTGCTGTTTACTTTCCAAAACAGCCCTATCTCTCTTCCTAGGGTGCTTGGGGTTTGGGTAAACAGAGGTTCTTCAAAGCTTCCCATATCATTACCTCAAAATGCAGCAAAAATAAGTTCAGGCCACAGCATTTTGGCCCATCTGATCTTACATGAAATGTACAAACATTCAAATACTCTAAAGGATTAATGCAGCTTATAGATACCTCCTGGTATTTGACTGAGATTTCTTCAGAGAAATTTCATTATCAACATTTTATAATGAAGAAACATGTAGAAAGTTCACTCTCTTTCTGCCACTTCTTTTTTCTCCCCGTCATACAGTATTCACAGTGTATGTAAAGCATCACTGAGTTCTAAAAAGAAAACACGCAAACATATTTTTTTGCTTTCCCACAGTCATTTAATTGTCTTCCTAATTAATTCCACAGCCTGAAATAAATTATTGACTTACCAGACTCTCTTGTTTTCTGTGACAGCTTCAGCAGTAAACAGGCCATTAACAATTCATAATGAGCAGGACATGTTTGTTTCTCCCATGTGCTAATTTGGTACCCCATTAGAGACTTCCTCTGACTCTCCTCTTTCCTGTCAACTCATTTTTGGGAAAGGCTGACAGACTGCTGGGCCCTATATGTTTGAATAAGGAGACATTTCAAAGAAAAATGTAAAACTCTGCTTTGCCAAATCCAATTACTTATGTAGAGATGATTCATGGCAATTTTCTTGTGTTCTTTTTCACTCCTCTGTTTGTAGAGGAATAGCAGTGTTCTGTACATGAACGGAAACATTCTTTACCTGGGCTGTTTATCAATACTCAGTGAGTGCTTCTAGCCAACGATGAGATTGATTTTCTATGAGAGAAGGCAAGTCTATGCCATAAAAAAGGTTCAGAATATTTCTTGTAAAATGTGCCTCGAAAGATGGCTAACACTTTGCAAATCAACACATCTCTTGCAAGAGAAAGAATATGGGCAAAGAGAAAGTCAAGGAAAACCTTGCTGGATGGTGGGTGGTATGGAGTAAAAATAAGATCCTAATGAATAATGTTCAATTTGGAGCATTGGGACAGAAAAGATGAGTAGATAAGATACCTTATTTTCAGAGGGAACCAAAATGCCTTCTGAAGTTTGGAACAGAATCATAGGGGAACCATTCTTGGATTCGATGCAGGACAGCAATAATCAGAAACAGCACTTGTCTTGTGTCAATTTGGGAGTTGTTATGTGGGTTGAATTAAAAGAAAACAAGGTAAAGTTTAAAAAAAAACAACAGAATGATATTGTGCACATCTTAATGTGAGAAAATTTGTTGGAAGCAAGAGTAAAAAGAAAGTACACTGACCTGAGGAAGTATTTTAGAATTAGGCAGACCTGAGTTCAAACGTAGCTTTAGGTTTCAGTTTTTTAATCCATAAAATGAGAGTCATAACGTATATCTCACTAATAAGAAAATGTAGCAATATAGCCCTGGCTGGTGTAGCTCAGTGGATTGAGCGCGGGCCTGCGAACCAGATAATCTCAGTTGGATTCCCAGTCAGGGCACATGCCTGGGTTGCAGGCCGGTTCCCTGCAGGCCAGTTCCCAGCAGGGGACACACGACCATACATTGATGTTTCTCTCCCTCTCTCCTCCCCTTGCACTCTAAAGATAAACAAATAAAATCTTAAAAAAAAAAAGAAAATGTGGCAATATAGAGGTTGGCATATAGTAATGATTCAATAAATTATAATTGTTTTATAAATCATTTTGATGTTTTTAAATGAGTAATCCCAATAGTAACATTTAATTATATTGATCTATATTACCATTTATTTCTAAAATGTATTCCAAAAAAACATTGCAGTTAAAGTATTTCAAAAGTCTGGTCACTGAGCCATGGGTTTAAGTTCCGGGGTAAGAGAATGATGATTCCATGATAATGATTTGAAACTTCTGTCGGGAATTTTAGGAAGCCAATCAGTAGAATGACAGAGTGCACTGAGTACCCTGCTCTGTTAGAGCTCAGAGAAAGAATATTTGCTCAGTGAAACCGGTGCATGAAACCTAGGAAAGCGGCACTCTTCTAGTCAGAAGTGCACTTGGTTAGTACTAAGGGTGCATGGATTGTTTTAGTGACTCCAGTTCTCTTCTCTTTTCATCCATTCCGTCTGCAGTGTGACTTACATAGTTCTTTCTACTAAGAGGCAAAGATTTTCCCTCACCTTTTGAGTCTGAGTTTGGCCATGTGACTTGCTTTGACCAATAGGATGTTAACAATTGCAGTGCAGAAAGGACCACATAAAAGGGCTTGCACGTTTCCCATCAGCTTTGCTCCTCTGCCTTAGCCAGAAGAATGTTTTGGGTCACCTGTCAGAGGGTTAGTCACAAGGAGCCAAGCCAAGTATCCTCGATATCCTAGATGAGGTCTTCCTTTGCCAGCTGACCCTCTGCAAGGGTTTGAGCATGTGGGAGGGCCCAGCTGAGCCCAGCTTAAATTACTGACACGAAAAGGTTTGACTTAAGTAACTGCTAATTATTTCAAGCCTCCAAATTGTGAAGAGGTTTGTGGTACTGTACAGCTGACATAGTTCCGTAACAGCATAAGTGCGATGGATGAGTGAGTACAGCACTGAAGAAGACGTGTAAAGGTAAGAATTTTTTTTTCATTGTGATACAAGTGATTTGGAATTAGTGAAAAATAAACACCAAAACTCAGGGTTAGTTTTAGGTCTATACCTCATTATTCAAGGTTTATTCTCCTCACTTTTGACCCCACCCCCTAGCCTAATTAGAATCAATTTAACTAGAGAGCTTCAACAAGTAACCAGAAAGGTATGCTGGTAAGTCAGGGAAAAAAGGATGGAGAAGAGTAATCATGTGCCATTGAACTGGGGGATGGCACACAATCATGGGAATGCAATGGTGTTAGGGTAATATATTTTCATATTTGATCCCATTTCTGGCATTTATTAGATGTGCAAGGTTAAAAATTTTACTTTGGTTTTCATGTATAATATGGAGAGGATATCTACTTTATATGTGATTAATATGTATGATTAATAATGCAGGAAGAATAATTGGATGGAATAGAATAGGCTGAATTCCATAATGATAGCTACCTTTGCTCTGAAGCCAGCTGGCTGTGCCTGGTCTTGTGCGCTTCTATCCCACTCTTGATTGTAGATCCTATCTCCTTTATGTCACACCTTCATTGGGGAGGACACAGTGTTTATCTCCTCATCCCCAGGAGTTAGCATAGAACCTAGTAAATTCTGAATGTCTATTCAGTGAATAAATAAGTTCATGCACCAAATCTCAACTGTAAGCAGCAAACTAGATGTTTACCGCTGATGCATTGGCTCCTGGGTTTCCATTGACATTTCAAAAAGAAAAGCCTGAAAAAGTTTCCTGATTTAGAATCCACCAGTATTAGTCATGGCATCTCCTGCCTGTATGACAGGCTGGGCAGAGGTTTGTGCAGGAAGTGTCAATTATGTGGAGAACCTGGAGGTCAACGTTAAGTGGGAAGAAAAGACTGGCTTTGTTTCCATCCATGTCTTAGGCCCACTCTGAGGTGAAGACTCTCAGCCAGAGACTCTTGACTGTAGCCAGAGAATGGTTAAGCATTAGACTCCATACAATGTCTCGATATCTGTCCACAGGAAAGAGGAGCTCTGAGACGATGACAAGTTTTCACTGGAAAGGCCCATGTGCTACTGCAGTCAAGTGGAGGAGCAAATGAGGAGCTGCATAAATTAAGTGGAATATCATGTAAATTGATCTGAAAATTACTGCTAGTTACACTATCTCCAAAGAAACGATTCACACTAATTCAAGGAAATATTTCTTTCCTCTGTTAACAGCCTTACTGCTCTGAGTGGCAGGGACATTATGGAAAATTGGGAAGCAGGCTTTGCTCACTCACGGGCTCCTGGCAGGGGCACACCTGCCATACAGCTCTTTAAAAGCTTTAGTTTGTCACAGGGAAGGGAAGGGAAGGAATCCTGCAGAACTGTAGCGAGGTCTTCTGTCTTTGCTCTCACTCTTGGTGTCTGTCTAATGTAGCACTTAACATCTGGAATGCAGTGCTCGTGTCCAAGAGATAAATGCATGTTTTACATACATGTGTTGTCATAAATGAAGCCAGTAGCTAGTAGGAAGGCTGTTTTGATTGGCCAATAAATATTAACCAATCTGCTTTTGTTTTAATGAGTTTGGGTGCAAGTACATCTTGTGTGTGTATGCAGGTATGGTGATACATGCAATGAAGGTTTATTTTTCACTTCTTTGCAGTAGTTATTGTCCATTCAATGCATTGTATTACTCTTGAAACTGGCTCAGTTGAGGCCACTGGGCTAGGAGAAAAATCTAGAACCCAGATATATAACACTATCATTCCTGTTCATTTAAAAATTTTGCTTAAGATTTACTAAAGACTGAATTACAGTGCTTCTGCCTTGAACAAATCACTTCTCTCTAACTCTTAGTTTTGCTGACTCTATATAAAGAATCTCATTTACAGATACATGGAAGTTGGCAGAAGTCTCCAAGTAGGAAGCTGCTACATGAAAATAGCAAGCAGGATTTGCAGTCTTATTTTTATTCTTATCACTCCTGTTGATTTATTCTAGGAATTTTCATAATTATACTCTCAGATTATTTACAAAACTCTCAGTAATTTACATCGTGGTTGGGCCAGGAGATCGCAAAATTGAATATTCATACAGGTGCAAATCATTTCCTTTCTGTTTCACTACAGACCTGGAGAAAATGAACCTTACATTTTTATCAGCACAGACATTAGGTAGCTGCCCTTGATCATTTGCAGAGCAGGCACCTACTACCCTGAATTCCAATTATAGTCTGAAATACATCTTACATCTATTGCAAAATAGCTCTTAATGTCTTCCTAAAGATCCTTTTATCTGACTTACAGTAGTTTTCCTAGAAAATCATATGATCAGTTCACGTGCATTTATTAAATTCCTGTTCTGTGCTCAATTCTGGGCTTGGTGCTTGAGATGCTAATAAAGAAACCTAAGAAAATCTCTGTGGACCAAGAGCTCAGAATTCACTGATGTTAGCTTTGAGATCTCAACCACACTGCAATATATTGTATCTGTGAAAACTGATCTCCTGGAAGAAAAACATCACGTGCACTGGAGTAGTTGGAGAAAAGTTTTTGAAAGTGGTGAGCAATGATAGAGAGAAGCATCCAGAGAGATTTTGAGGGTACCACATAAAACTGGGCAGGCTGTGTGCTATCCAATTATTTGGAGCATCCGCTATCCAATTATTTGGAGCATCATTCTCCTAGATTAAAAAGTATGCAGTGCTCCCTAGAGTTGTGCAGTGTATAATCATCCCAACTATATACTGAGTTGCTGGTAAAGGGCTGAACTTAATGAGAGTGGAAGGCAAGCCAGTGGTCAAGATTCTGAGCTGCGGGTTCATACAAATCACACAAATGCCATTCAACAGCCATGGGACCTTGAAGAAATTATCTTCTCTAAATCTCAATTTTTTCATCAGTGAAGTCAGGTTTACAAATATTTCCTCACTCATATAATTGATGCGAGAATCAGAGAATATAAGGTCAGTGAAATATTTAGCACAATGTGGTCACAGTAGTAAATTTTTCATTTTTAGTTGTTGTTACTGCTTTTAATTTTAACTAAAAGTTTGGGAGAGTCTCTAAGCCTGTCTTTGTCATTCAGCTAGTCAAGTTATTCAGAAAACTTTGAATGGAGTGTGTGTGTGTGTGTGTGTGTGTGTGTGTGTGTGTGTGGTTGGCATAGCATCTTCCCCACAAAAGATTCAAAAGGGCATATGATCGATCACCTTTTAGAAGAATTTGATAAACCTTGGAAATAATGGATTAATCTTTATAACTTTATCATCAATCTCCTGCTTTTGGATCAATTATTCAATATCTGCTGGTAAGAAAATGCCTGGCCTGGCACTATTTCACTATTTGTTTGGAGTGCAAATGTATGATGGTAGTGATGCCTCAGATGGTTATGATGCTGGGTTTGTTCTGTGAGAGTGATGCTGTGGGGGTGATGGTTTATGAAGAAGGGGGTATGGAAGAGGGAGATCTCCCATCCCCATGCCCACCGGCCACAAAGGTGCCCATTGACTAGAAGGAGATGCGCATGCCTTGAAGCACCTATCTTCTTGTTTGAGGAAGAAGGTGTGTGTGTGTGTGTGTGTGTGTGTGTGTTGGGAATAAAAGTAGACAAACCTGTCTTCTTGGTTGAGGAAGAGTGTGTATGTATGTATGTTGGAAATAAAAGTAAGGAGAAGGTAATATGGAGATATAAACAGAGGATTTTATGGTTTTGATATAAGGATATATGACCCTTACTCAGCTTCCTGCTTGCTTAAAAGGAACTAAACATTTTTCAAATATACCTTATTAGTTTATAAATTTTTTGATAAAAAATTATGGGCATAATATAAAAATTGGAAAAATAGGATTACAGTTTTCTTTTTCTTTTTCCTCTTAGCGCACTATTTCATTTCCTCCTGGTCTACTTCCCATGCACTTTTTACAGTGCTTTAACCACAGTGTGTATGTACTAGTTTGCATTTTCCTTTCTCAGTAACGATATGAGTATTTTTCATGTTGCTAAATCTCTTTCATTACCACTTATGCTAATTTCTCTATAGCACTGTAAACTGAATATAAACATTTCATGAAACCATCATCCTGCTCTTGGGGAGTTCAGTGGTTTTCAGTTTTTTAATGATAAACACTGCCTGATGGTCATCAGAGTGCATAATGCCTTTCCACATTGCGTATTCTTTCCTTTTGAGGGGATTTACAGAATGAAAATTCTGGCTAAGAAGTATGAATGTTTACATGGTTAAACACATTTTTGTGGGGGTTATTTCTTAAAAAGACATAGGTGTTTATGTTTTACCAATGCACCCTTCTTAATTCCCACTTTCCAGTACCCGGGTCTCATCATCAACACTCCTTTCAAAGATACAGAACATCCCAGCTGATGCTGAAGTTGACATAATCTCTGTCCTCCTACAACCTTTGTAATTCCTATAGAGCTCGGAATCATCTCACCTCTTAAATAGAAGCAAAGGCTAAGCTACAGCTAAGACCAAATATGTGCTGAACTTTATTTCCCTCGTTTCGGATGTAGAGAGTAAGATTTACCTGCTGGATGAGACTGGCAGTAGCTTAGCAGCTCACCTTGGACTTGGTGTTGGGGAGGGAGTAGGGATAGCAAGCAAGCAGCTCACCTTTTCTAGAGCAGCTCAGGAGAGGCCACAAATTGAGCCCAAGGGATCCATGAAAAATAGCTTAAATATTAAGCAGCTACCTCCTGTCATTCCAGTCTGAAGTGGTGAAGAAAATACATAAATAAAAATTAAATAAAAGAAAAGAGCTAAAAATAAAATCATACAAAGCGAATGAAGCTGAAATTTTGAATACAAATGCAATTATATGTCTTTGGGTGAAATCCATAACCAGTTTTCGGCAATACCCACCTGACTCGCTCATTGAATTGCAAAATGAGAGAATATAAATCAGAGTTGACAACGAGGTCTTATTTCGCTCTGTAGAGGTTTTAACTGAATAATAAATCATACAGATCCAGCCTCATGCACCTCTTAGGATTCAGTTCCATTCTCTTTGTTGGTGCCTACAAACCATAATTCCTACTCTGTGGTACCTGTAGAGAGCAAACCTGCCCTCCTCTTGCTGCCGCTGCCTGTTCTAGTTGCTCAGATCAGGAAAGGGGGAGAAGCTTTACTCCCTCTAGGCGGAGAGTATGGAGTTGACTAATCATCTGACCAGTGTCCATGTTTCAATTCTCTCTGCACGTTGCTATCAAATTATTTTTAATGTACACTTTAAAAAGTATTATATGCAATAATACGTGGGTATCTGCCCCTTCAAAATTCAAGCACTGTGATATACACAGAGCAATAAATCATGATTTCAGCTCATCCTCCCCTCCAGCTACCCCAACTGTCCCAGAATTAACTTATTAGTATAATAAGCCATGTAAGTATCCGATGTCTCTCCCTACTTTTCCTATACATTTACATATATTTATTTAATATGTATTATATGCAAATACCATACATATACAGTTTCTTTTTTAAATAAATACTAGTTTTTAAAAATTTGGGTTTTAAATTGTCTTTAACAATTTAGTTTTTAAAAATAAATAGTATTTTACCATACACATTGTACATATTATTATGTGACTTCTTTTACTGTCTTTTTGGACACATTATATATATATATATGTATATATATATATGATATCTCTATCAAATATATAGAGAGAGGAACTTCAATTTATTGAAATGCTACATTGCATTCCATTTGAAACTGTACAATAACTTATATAATGTTGTATTATTGGAGAACACTTGAGTGGTTTCCAGATTTTCACTTTAAGAAGCAATGCTACTGTAAAATGTGTGTGCATGTATTTTTATTTGAAAATGTATCAAGATAGATTTCAAGAAGTAAAATAACCGTGTTATTTGGGCTTGCATAGTTAAAATACTGGTAAACCTTGACAAATTGCTCTTTAACACAACAGAAGATTACCATTCCTTTCACATATTTGCTAAACTGGATATGATTAATATATTTGCTAAATTATAGTTGGAAAGTGTTGCCTCTTGTTATTTATGTTATATCACTAATTACTATTGAGATTGAGTATTTTTGAGTGTTTTTTGCCTGAAATGTATTTCTTTTTCTGGTGAATTCTCTATTCATGACCTTCCTAGTTGTTTCTCTTTCTTATTTACTTTATTTACATATATATATATATATATATATATATATATATATATATATATATATATATATATATATCTGTCCTGGAAAAGTCCAGCCATTGTTAATATAATGAGAATGGTTTGTGTTACATTGATGTAACCTGGAAGCCAAGGAGAATGAACTGGGATGTGCATGCATGAACGATGATGACTTCACTGTACTAGTCAATGGGGGCAGTAAACAATATTGAGTGAGCATGTGTACTGTGTAGCCATTGCATTCAAAGTGACTGAGTGAGTAGAGCCATGAATCTGCATCAGATTCTGTGTTAAGCTTGAACAGTCCTTCATGGAAACTACTTGGATGATTCAGAAGGCCACAGCTATGGGCAACTCGTGATTGGGAGCTTCATCACAATAACACACCTGCTCGTGCATTGTGTCTCATGCAGTTTTTTGGTGAAACATCAAATCACCCTGGTGACTCAGCCCTCCTACAGCCCAGATTTGGTGCCCTTCGACTTCTGTCTTTTCCAAAAACTCAAATCACTTTTGAAAAGGATGAGATTTCAGACCATTGATGAGATTCAGGAAAATATAACAGGACAGCAGATGCTGATTGGGAGAACTGTGTGAGGTCCCAAGGTGCCTGCTTTGAAGGTAACTGAGGTGTTATTGTCCTGTGTACAATGTTTCTTGTATTGTCTTCAGTGAATGTCTCTATTTTTCATATTACACAGCTGGATACCAGCTGGACAGACCATATGTACATACACACACACACACACACACACACACACACACACACTGAATTATTTTTCTCTTTGGCCCAAAGTATTTACCTAAACACTTCTGTTGAGTGTGATATACTAGGAAGAAGGTAGTAGGAATGAGGGTTGAGGAGAGAAATATAATTTATATTGCTTTCTTATAGTATTGGTCTATAGAAATAGCTTTCCTTGTAGTTTAGAAAAATAGGTAGCATTGTGTAAGGTCTAAGGAGGATATTAGGTCTAAGGAAGATTCTATGCTAGACAAGTGTTAAGATGTTACATTTTAGGGTTTGATTCTTGGTATAATTACCCATCATCAAATTTCTTCTCCTTAAAGAACAGATACCTATTTCTTATGAAGGTATAAATGATAAAACATAATTTCCTAACTTTGAACTACTATTGTAAACCGATGTCCAGTTCCAGAATATGGCTTGTTGATTAAATTTCTGTCAATATACAAAAATTTAATATAAAATTGATTGCTTCCCTTATGTGCACTTTCAACTCACTTTGGTTTTCCATGGATGTGGAAAGTATTAATTCACAATTCCAATGCCCATATTACTCTAATTTCTTTTCTTTATGCTTCTTCAGCTCACTTTGCTGCCACATAGAGAATGAAACCCCTTTAAGACAGAGGAGCTGAGATGGAGATATTGTAAGATGGCCCTAATTACCTCTTCCCCTTGGAGGTCATGCCTTTGTGTAATCTCTGGTATCCCGTGGGCAACAGCCATGGCTTGCACCGATCAACACAATACAGCAGAAGTGGTGGGATGCCATTTATGTGGCTGTGTTGTTTAAGAGTTTAACTTCCATCTTGTTAGCAGACTCTATTGACTCTTTCCCTTGCTGGCTTTGGTGACGTAAACTGCCATATGCAGGACCTCATACTGAAAGGAACTGAAGGCTAACAGCTGTCAAGCAGCTGAGGCCCTCAGTCCAACAACCTGCCAGGAACTGAATCCTTCCCCAGACCATGTGACCTGGGAAGCAGACCCTTCCCAGCTGAATGCCAGATGAAATCTCAGCCATGACTGAAAGTGTGGTTGTAGCCTTGAGAAAACACTTGCAAGCAGACTACCAGTGAAGCTGGGTCTAAATTTGTAACCCACAGAAATTGTGAGATGATAAATGTCTTGTTTTAAGCTGTTAAATTTGTGGTAACTTGTTAGAAAGCAATAAAAACTGCAAGAAGTTTGACAAAAATGCTAATACCATTGCCTGTCTGAGTCTTAGAGGAACATAAACATTTGCAATACAGATTTAAGAGTGTTCTGCTGAATTATTTTGCACTGGAAATCTGGCGTGAGCTTTAGAAGAATAGAACCCTGAAAATCCTGAGAGGAAAACACGCCAAATTACACAAATCACAAATTTCTTAGGATTCAAGATGTGGTACAGCAGTTCTTTATCTCTTTTCCTTTACTCGAAAAGAACAGTCCAAGCCTTAACTCAATCCTCTTCTTTTTTTTTTAATTAAAAAAATTAAATTTAATTATTGTTTAAGTGTAGTTTTCTGTCTTCTTCTAAGGGCCCTCAGTGTCATGCCCTTCCCACCTTTGGGACTGATTTCATCCCTTCTGAGGACCGCATGCTCTGCTCCTCATTCTTGGTCACTTGGCAGTCAGTCTTGACTCTTATGTGACTAAAATGCAAAGTTTGGTGTGTTCCTTCATCTTTTTTTTTTTGCTCTGCAGCAGAATCATTCAGTATCTTCACAACATATTTTTTTCCTACTTTCTCTCTTCAAAGTTAGACACATTTCCCCAGGCATTTTATTTCATTCCCTCTGGCTTGCTCTCCTGCTGGCCCCTACACACCAATTACCCACTCTTTAATACCGAGCAGTCCATTTTTCAAAGACTTCCCGCCAATAATGATGACTTCCTCTTTTCTTCAAAAAGAATATCCCTTCCCACCAACAATGATCACTTCCTCCTATCCTTCAAAAAGAGACATTCTCCTCTCAAACAACAACCAAACAAATGAAAAACAAGCAACAATAGAACAAGACACTTTTTGCTAATTTGCTACTTATTTGAACTACTCAGAGAAAAATCTGGTGTCAGGCCATCAGAGCTATTCACTGGGAAACCAAAAGTTGGAGGCACAAAAATTTAGGAATAAATTTTTAAAAAGAAAATGCAAATAGAAAATATATCTTCTTTAGCAAAATTCCTCTACTACTCCACTAGGAATGCCTAGTGACCATCTAGCTCGAGCCTCAGCCCGTTGTCAGTGGACTCAAGTGGAATAAAAACCCGGTCATAGATGGGCAACCTTCTTGTTTGGGTCCTTTTCTTTCACTGATATCCAGGAATATGAGAATAAATCTGCTGCCCTGGGTGGTGTGGTTCAGTGGATTGAGTCCCTGACAGCAAACCCAAGGGTCACTGGTTTGATTCCCAGTGTAGGGCACATTGCTGGGTTGCAGGCCAGGTCCCCACTGTGGGGCACATGAAAGGCAACTACACATTGATGTTTCCCTGCCACTCTTTCTCCCTCCCTTCCCCTCTCTAGAAATAAATTACTGTACTTCTCAGACCATAAGGCACACTCACCCCCCAAATTGGGGAGGAAAATGGGATTGTGTGTTATAGTCCAAGTGTAGTTTTACATTTACATTGGTAAAATATTATGTTATTTATGTTATCAAATATTTAACACATTTTTTGTTTCAAAAATTTTTTTTATTTTCCTCCTCTAAAACCTAGGTGCATCGTATGGTCCGAAAAGTAATGAAATAATTAAAAAAAGAAAACTAATCTTTTTTTTTTCTACATGTCTTAAAAAAGATACTCAGTATGGCTAGTTTAGGACTCTTTTTCTGTCTGTGTTCTATTTTGCTAAGGAGCAGTTGGTTTTTCAGCCAACCCCTGCCTCTTTAATCCCTCGTAATCTGGCTCCTGTGGTTTTAATGAATCTGCCTCCCCATAGGTAGGTCCTTTAGGGCCCTGTAGTCACTAAATTAAAATTAGTTTTTTACTCAAGTCTCATATATCTGACTTCTTCACAATAGCTGAAAGAGTTGGTCATTTCTTGCCTAAAAAAATAACTGCTTTCTCTTTGAAAACACTGAACTTTCATGGTTTTCATTTCTATTGCTGGCATCTGTTTTTACTTTGGTTTCTATTCTCAGCTTCTACTCGCTGCAAGATCTCCCTTGATGATAACATTGCAGTTTTCATAGCTTTAACTGTTATACCCAAATGGATATCTCCATTTTTAGCTTCCCTCCTAAACCCAACATCAGCATTTTCAAACGTCCCATGGAAGACCCAGCAAGAAAGTCTTACCTCAAGCTCAACAATGTTCAGAAACAAACTCTTCACTTCTACCACTCTATCTGCCTTTTTCTGAGATTTCATTCCCCTCCTCACTACTACCCCAACTCTCTAATTTTACCCATTTCTCCACATTCACATATGGATTCAAATACTTTAGGTTTTCCCTAAAGAATCTCAGATCTATTTCCTCTTTCCAATTCCCACTTCCACCCCCCTCCCCAACTCTCCTAGGCCCTCCTTGAATCTTACCTGTGCAATGTGATCAATGAAACCCTCATATCTAGGCTGCCAGTCTTTGCTCTGTGTTATCTATCCCACTGTGGCCAGGTTAGTATTCCCTTGTTCAAAACTTCAACATTTCCAGATAGCTTTAGCAGATCATTTCCCTATGCTCCTATTACACCTTGTGCTTATGCTCATTATGGGAATTTTTCCAATGGACTATAAATATTTTTAGATTTGTCTCTTGGCTCTTTTATTAGCATCTTGATGGCAAGAATTAACTTATTTTTTCTCCATGTCTTAAATGCCTAAAATAATTTATGAGATACACTAGGTTATCCAACAAACATTGGTTTTGTGTATTTGGGGCTGGAATAACCCTCCTTTGCTCATGAAATGAGTGAAATTCCCACCTGTGCCTCCTGGATGTCATCCTGCAGGGTCATAGGTCCTAGTTTCTCACTTGATGGCTGAATCACTCCAAAAATCATGTCCTGTGCTTTCTCAACAGTCAGTCCTCTGCATCAAACAATAACTGGCACATCTCAGATAACTGGACAGCTAGCTGTTTATCTCACCATTCTTAAGTCTTCTTGAGGTCTTTCTAAGACTCCACTTTACTCTTTAATTTACTTACAAAATAAATAGCCCTATCACCATGTAACATGTAGTCATAGGAATCTAATTGTGAAAAATGTACTTCCAAAAGTGTGCAATTAAAAGATAAAATCTGAATTTTATGAACATAATACAAGATTATGAAATGCCCTAAACTGAAGGATTTTTTCAAGAATCCCAAAGTTGGTGGGAGGAATGAGCTCTGTTGACATTGTGACTGCTACATGGCAGTGCCACTTTAGCTGGTAAACAGATATCTGCCATCATTTGCCAGCATTAGTTTTATAAATGTATATTTCAAATTAAGTGTAGTGTTCAGGATTCCATCTCTCAAATACAATACAACCATTTGGCATACAAATGATAAAAAATTGCTACACGGAAGTTCTGCATAATTGATTATCTGTAGAAAGCCAAAAATATATATAGAGGGATAAGAAGAAAGGGAGGAAAAAAGTCAGAATCCAGGCATGATGGTGATGTGGGAAGGCAAAAAGCCAGAATGAAGGCACTCAGAACAGAATGAGCAAGGGATAGACAATGGAATGCAGGTCACTAGTGGATGCAGCAGAAGCATGTGGGAGCACATGGCACTCCAGATGGCCCAAGAGGGACCAAAACTCAGAGTAACACTGTCAAACCATTCTGTGTGGTCCACTTGGCTTCCAAATGGACCCTGGAAAGACACATGGGGAAAGAAGAGAGACTATGCTCTGATTTTCAGCTCAGATGCTACCCCCTCATCACTTACCAGCGCAGCTTGGGGACCAGGACATTAAACTGACTTCTGTCCATACTCAGGTCTTTCTCCTACATTGACTAGGTCTTTCCTTGGCTCTGGTCTTGGCTTCTATTTCCTCTTTTGTTGTTTCTTGGATCTCTTTCATTCCCTCTTGGATAGATGAGTGGGTTTATTTATTCTACAAACAGTGATGCTAGCTACCACGTAGTGAGTACAGATTTGTGTCAGGTTTTGCCTCATACCCTTTATCCAATGATCCAAGATACCCATCATCTCCCCCAAGGGAGCACTATCCTTATAAGTTTCACTTTTACATAACATGTAACATTGAACCGAGTTTTGCTGTGTAAACATATTTTGGGTACATATTAGTAGCACGTATTAACTAAGAGCTAATGAGCAGGCTACTATCAGGCAATGACTTCAGCCCTTCCACTATGCCTCAGACTAAACGTTGGTGTGCCGAATAGATCTCTGCTTGTTGTGTTCTTGTATCCCAAGTTCTTGCATGGGAATTTAGTGTTCGATCTAAAAATATACTGTGATTTTATGCAAAAACAGCACTTTGTGTTATTACTCCTACACATTAATTTATACAATCTCTAAACAACTGTGAAATGCCAACTGCTGTTGCAGCTGCCCCTCTTTCCTGGTCGGTTCAGAAGTTTTATATTCTACCAGAGTCATAAAAGATTTTACAGTTAACTGAAATATGTAACTATACGTGCATATTATCACTATTACCAGCTTGATGCTCAGACTTAGACTTGTGTTGATTGAAATAGTGTGGCTTTACCATTAATTATGAAGGCAGTTAGTGGTCATTTCAGTTTTCCCACATGAGCGAATGCATTAAGATACAGTGTACTTGGGTGGTGAGTGATAATGCAGAATAGAATGTGAATTTTTTGAGAGGTGTGACAGGGATGGGATTGATTCACATGATCCTTGGAAGTTTCCTGTTTGCAGTAGAAACCTAAACACACATCCAAAAGTCTGCAAGATGGAAAAAATATGGTAGAAAAAGAGAAGGAATCATGTGGTTTGGGAATTGTGTGTTTTTTTTTTAATTGGGGATTTGAATGAGTTGGTCCTGTACCAGCTTGGGGAATGAGAGGTTAAGCTGGCTCAGGATCGAGACTTTGGAGAATTGTGGATTATTAATTGGATCTGCTTTTGTGCTCTTCAGAAGTCACAAATAAAAAATGGAGTTAGTTTTTAATTACTTTTGGTTGCTGAGCTGTGTTTTGTTAAAAAATGATACTCCATGCAGAGACTGAACAACCTGGGGCTCTGGGAAGCATTGCAGGTTGCACAGACATCCAGTGCAGTGGGGGGAACGTGTGTGCCAGGTACCAGACTCAGACTGAAAGTGGCAGGAGGGGAGATGAGGGGTTTGGACTGAAAAGAAATATTTGAGTGAAGAAACTACTGAGCTGAGTACTGAAGGATGAGCAGGGTGTTTCCTGTGATGGTCTCTCCCTCAAACTTCTGCCCATATAATGAAGTTTGGAGAACAAGCTTCCAGTCTCAGATTGCCTGGGTTTTCTTCCTGGCTCCCCTACCCCCTATCCCCGTGGTCTTTGGTAACTTGCTTGATTTCTCTGGGTTTACTTTCTTCCTCTGAAAAATGGGAGTACGTGGAATTAATTACCTTACAGTGTTGTTGTAAAAATTATTATATGAACACATACCTGTCACATAGTAGTGCAGTATAAATGACAATTTTTAGCAGTACAGCATGTGGCAAAGCACATGTGGCAAAGAGAGAATATACATATGCAGTGAAACAATGGGCAGTTTTGTGTCACTGGAATTTAGGATGTGTGTGAGTTGAGTCTGGAGAGGAACAAGTGAACTTGGATTTTATCCAAAAAGAAGTAAGAGCCATTGAAGGGTTTTGGTTGGGAAAAAAAAAGATGCTTTAGAGATGTAGTGAAGTCCTAACTTCCAGTATCTCAGAAGGTGACCTTATTTAGAAATAGGGTTAGGTTGTTGCAGATGTAATATTTTTGATGAGGTCATGATACTGGAGTTGGGTGGTTCTCTAACCTAGTCTGACTTCTTTCTAAGAAGATAGCCCTGGGAAGGCACAGAGACATAGAGAGAACACCATGTAAAAATGGAGACAGGAATTGAAGCGATGTGGTTCCAAGCCAGGAATGCCAATGATTTCTAGCATCTTGATTTCAGACTTTGGTCTCCAGAATGGTGAGAGAGCCAATTTCGGTTGTTTTAAGCCAGTCAGTTTATGGTACTCACAGCAATGTGACAAATCTGGGGATTTGGGACATCCTGATTTAGCTTAAAAAAGAAGTAAAAAATATTATCAACAGAAGTAATTGGGGAGTAATTTTTATGTTCCTGGACATTTTCCAGAGAGATAATTATGCATTTATAAGTAAAGGTATAGTACCAGAAAGAAAGAAAAGGAAGGAAGGTAGGTAATGGGTTTTCATGTGGGAATGGAGTAGAAAGAAAAAGAGTGAAATCTGGGAGGCCAGTTAGGAGCACATTAGAGCCTCATCTACTGTTCTGACTTCTCCTTTGTCTCGGTTCCTCACAATGGGACCAGCTCTGGCTTTCTGTTCCCCAGTGGGGTTCCATCCATATCAAGTATGGCTCTTGTGGGCAATTCCTTGCTGCCTTTCCTGATTCCTGGAGGTCGTCCCAACACATCCAGCAACAAAATGCTGCTGGGTGTAACTCCCTGGAGCCCAGAGCCTCCTCAGTGTAGACAAACTGCGACAAACCTCAATTTTATGACTGGGAGACCATACACACAAAACACATTCTGAAGCTTTTGGATCCATTAGGCTTGAGGAAGCAAAGAGCTCAAGCTGGTCTATGGAAACGATTGAGATGAATTTAAACAATTAAGGCAGAAGAAAGAACTATTGCTTTGCAGGGCTGTTTTCAAGGACATGTGGAGGCAAACACTGATAAGAGTTTAGCCTTGTTCTATTGAGCCTTTTTCTTAGTGCTGGGCCTATGCTGTACACCTGTATGGTCAGGTGAAAACCCCTGAACAAATGTGTGTGAGTGCTGACTACTGATGCTTTACTTCTGTAGCGGTGGTATTACCAGGTAAGAAAAGATGCTGAAGGAGGCTACCTGGAGGCTCACCTTGCCAGGGAACCAGGCGGACGGGCCTGTGTCACTACACGCAGGACAGGCATAGAGCTGCTTTTTGGGTTAAAAGACTTAGGGCTGGTGACTAGTTTTGAGAGAAGTTAAGATTTGGGCTGTTCAGTTGCCCCTTTTTGTGGACAGTCAATATGATTCCCCAGCAAGAGAGTGGATAAAACTTTGCCCCAAACTATGAATTAAATCAGAATTATCCCAACTGTGCTCTGTGGAACAATGGAATTCTTTGGGAAATTAATGCTGTTGGGATGAGATGTGGTTTTTCTTATAAATTTCACTGGGTTACACACTATTAATTATACTATTTCAAGGATATAATTACACTATTTCAAGAATAGCACACATAGACACAATTTCCTAAAATTTAATTGATTATGAAGAATACATGGAATCATCTCCCTGGACACCAGTGGACACTATTGAATATAACTTGGAATATATGGTATGAAATCATAATTTTAGAAGGTAAGTTTTGCTCATTCTTCTCTCCATAATGAGTATATGTATATTAAACAATTTCAGAATTTGAGAACTGTTCAATGACCTAAACTGTCCTTAGAGAAGAAAACTTCTTACAGATCATCATATTATCCTGGGTTCCTCACAGTCAGGATGCCTTCTGTCAAGGGGACTCCCCTGTGCGAAGGCAATTAACAGAAGCCAAATGCCTACCTGCATTAGAATGTCTTTTCCAAAGGCTGGCCACAGGGCCCAGACTTCAAAACATTTATTTTATAATTTTCTCTGTGAACACTACTTCTCCTAACAAGATCCGTCCAGACTTCCCAAACCTTGGAGGATCACCATCATCTACGATGGTACCGTTGGCCGCACAGAATAAACTACAACTCTCCAGGCACATTTAGGTGGAAAAGTAGGCGGTAAAACAAGGTGTCCTTGTGGAGTGCATCCTTCTTGATGCTCAGCCAAATTTGCGGCTCCACGTAATTTACACTCCTGGTGTCTTGCAGCATCTTTCAACACTACAATGTTTGACAGGTCTTCTCTTGTCATTTATTCCCCTTCACGTTTCTCTTTGTATGTTCAGCTCCAACAGGTGCAGGTTTGCCAAAACAAATGTTAATTGCCTATTTACTGTCTCTCAGCTTGTTCAGTTTACTCACAGATCATTTCCTATTCAGAGCCCTGAAGCACTTTGTCTCTCATTCACTCCCTTAATCGGTTCAGGTTCTAAGGAAACCACATTTTAAAATATCCAGTCTTCCAAAACCTCACCTTTATCCGTGAAAAGCTTCTCAGAGCTGAGCTATTCCTGTTGGAAGAAGGCAGGCAGCAAAAAGCCGAGGGAAGAAAAAGACCCCTGGGCTGAATTTTCATTAGAACAAGCCATTTGGAAACGAGGAAGCAAGAGTGCTGCAGACACGTCTTTCACTGAGCTTAATCTGACCTCCTTAATTTCTCATCCATTCAGAGGTTTTCCTAAAGTTCATCCCTTCTACTTAGCAGCTCAGTAGGACATTTTAGTTTCATCCCACTGATTTCATCACCCTGAATCTTTCATTCCATTTGCTCTCATGGCTAAGCAAAGGAAGAAAGACAAGCACCAAGCAAATGCTGTGGCTCATCATGAGAGGCTGCTTAAACGTCTGATCAGCTACAGCTAAGAGATGAGGAGAAAACGTGGTCTTGGGGATAAGGATATACTTAGAATATTTGTTCCCAAGTTACCTATTTGTTTGCAGTTAATAACTCAGACTGGATTGAAACCTTCAATTTCCCTTTTCATAGATAAAATTCATTTATGATATGTATTTATTTTTCTCTCATTAGCTATAGCGAACAATGAAAGTCAGAGACCAGTTTGCTAACATCACTGGTGAACATACCAAATCTAGGAAAGGGGGAGACTGGGGAAAGATACCATAGTTCTGGGAATTTTATTTTCAGAGGTAAAAGCTCTTTGCACTGAGTGGTTGCGTGTTGGCGTTTTGCATCAGGACGCCTACTTATGTCAGGCGCAATCAGCATGCTCTTCACGTGTGTAAGCCTCATCAGGGGCAGCAGCGGGTAACACTGGGTAAAGGCCATTCTCATGGAATTTGCTTTGATTGAAGCAGTATATCCAGAACACTTTGATTTCGATCAGGGAAAGCCACTGCTTGAGTGGTAAACACAGGTACTGTGTCCCGAGAGGCCGTCCACTCTGGTAGCTGCTCACCACATGTGGCTATTTGGATTTAATTTTCAACGGATTAAATTTAAATAAAATTTAAAATTCAGTTTCCGAATCACACTAGCTTCATGGAAAGTCCTCAATAGCAGCAAGTGCCAGTGGCTATTGTATTGGGCAGTGCAGGTATAGGCTAATCTCACTGCAGAAAATCTATTGAGCAGCACCAGTGGAGTGCTATTATCTGTGGGCATTCAGAGAGCCTAAGGTAGCACTGATAGGATATTTTGGTCTTTATGTCCTGAAAGCAGCCACATCAAGAGAAATAACTGGCATCATCCAGATGGAAAGTTCCCTTGTACCATCTGAAGGATCACCAGGTCCTCTTGTTGAATCGAGGTCTTTATGAACCACATAAATAGTCTGACCCACAGTCTGTAGTACCTCAAGGAAGAAAGCAAGGGGAATCAAAGCTCTCAGGCCTTGCTGAGAAATAAGGTGAAGATAAGGAACATACTTACTTCTTTAAATCACAAGTGCGAACTCCTCTATAGCAAGATCAGATGAACCTGGACAGCATTATAAATAAGCACCACGGTTTGTTCCACCACTTCTCTTTCCAAGAGTGGTCTTTCAAGAATCCTTTCAAAAGTTTCTTATTTCCTGCCCAGCTATTTGTTCTTAATCATTCTATCTACACACGTGTTTCTGAGCTTTGATTTGCCTCTCTCTTCCTCGAGGTGCTACAGATCACTTAGATCAGACTATTTATGTGGATTTAGCCATAAATTGTGAAAAAATAACATTAATGTAAAAATGTGGGGGAAATAGAGTAAAACTTTTATAGGTGTAACAATCACAATAATGTACATAAAAAGGCATAGAAAAGTTTTTTTTTTTAAATTCCACAATATTACCAATAGTGATTTATGGGTGAAAAAAATATGGATCATATAAATTTTCTTCTTCTTGCCATTTTGCATTAAAAAACTCAGTGTCATTAAAATTTATTAGAAACAAAACCTAAAAGAGCCCCATTTGTGCTCTGAGAATTATTTTCATTTCTCTGTTCCTTCCTCACCTACATTAACATTCTCATATAATTTTACATAACTATATTTGTGGTCTGCATGCAATTTTGTTTTCTATTTTTCTTGAAGAAATAGGTAAATACATTTTTAAGTAAGAAAACATAAATTATATGTCAAAAATAAAACATATATGATAAATGTAGCTCTGGAGACCTCAAAGTCTAGAGAAGGAGACAACAAACAGTGTACTAATTGATAAATGTTAGACTAGAGGGACAAGTTCTATAAACACAAAGGAGAAAAAATTGAACAAGACAATACAGACTTTATTAAAAAATGACATTCAGATTGTCTCAGGATTCCACATCACTATTTGGATACATTTTGAACAGCTTCATTATATTCCAGTCCATTGATATGTTGGAGTTTTCTTAACCTAATTGTCTACTTATAGATGTAATAATGTCTTTGTCTTATGTTCATGCTTTCACTAGCTTCAGTAGTGCTACTATGATCAACCTTAATTCAAAAATCCTACCCCTAGGCCTATAGCTGAAAGAACAGTTTCGATGGAGAAAATACTGAAGTATGTACACTGGGTATAAGCTTTCTCATGACTGTTGATATATCTATTATCTAGGAACAATAACAATAATGATAATTATTACCTTTATTATTACATAAATTTTTAGCCTCTGCATTTATTTTGATCCTTACTTCATGCTTTAATGTTTTTATCCTTTACTCTCTTTTGGCCTTGGTCTTTTCTTCTTTCCATTTTTCTAATGCTTTGCATGTCTTTTGTAGACATTCTTGGTGAATGCTTTCATGCAGAGTCAGATATCGAATCAGTAGTTCTCATCTGGACTCTTAAGTGAACCATTCGGAAGAACTCGTGATCACTGTAGTGACTAATTAGACTTGACTTATATTTCAATTCAAAGGAAACTAGTTTATAATATATCAGTACTTCTGTGAAATGAAAGTCATCATAAAGAATCAAATAAATCATTAGAATATGGACAAAGCAAACAGTCACAGTCACACTATATAAGCTCCCTAGAAAATTTATATGAAAATGGCAAATAACTTTAGTTAAAAATGGACAATGGCCATGTAAACATTCTATGAAAAATAAATACAATTAAGCCCTGGCTGGTGTAGCTCAGTGGATTGAGCATGGGCTGTGAACCACAAGGTAGGGGTTCAATTCCCAGTCAGGGCACATGCCTGGGTTTCGGGCCGGGTCCCCAGTGGGGGCCATGTGAGAGGCAACCACACATTGATGTTTCTCTCCCTTTCTCCTTCCATTCTTCTTTCTCTAAAAATAAAACAAAGAAGTGCAATATTAAAAATAAATACAATTGAATAATAAGCATATGAAGAAAAATTGTATGAAATCAGAAAAATACAAGTTAAAATGGTAAGATACCATTTTTGTATTTCCCATGAGAAAAACAAAACTTGGAAATGATTACTATGGACTTTGGGTAAGAATGTGGGGAAAAGGCACTTAAACAATGTTGGAGTGCATGTTCTGATCTTCGGAAGGCAATTTGCTAGTAATTAACCACATTTTAGGTACGCACACTGTATCAGGCACTTTGGTCTAAGTTATTCTTTTGTGTCTACAAACTTCCAAAGAATAGTCACTTTCCAACCAAAAAGGCTTATGTTTTCATCTTCCTACAAATCCACTGTAGTTCATCTATCACCCAGATGGATGAAGCAGCTTCTATATGGGACATTTTATGGCAGGAGGGAAACAAGCCAATGCACCCTAGCTTTTAAAGTGCCAACATTTTATTGGCCAGAGCAAGTTACATGGCTGAGCCCATCGCTCCTGGAGCAGGAAGCATAATCTCCCGAGTGAGACACTCTGCAGTGAAGGGGCAAATGTTCTGAGTAACAACATATTCACCACATGTACCTTTCCTTTTCCACCATAAAACCATCTGGACAAACGGTCAAAGGTGTATGTACAAGGATGTGCATTGAAATTATATGTATAATAGTATGCAAAGGGGCCAAAGTGATGTTTCCAGGCAACCATTATAAAGAAAGCAGTAACACTGCATAGACCAATGTACTTACATGGAAGAATGTATGGGTTATACTGTTAGATTAAAAAAAATCTGTTAAAGAATAATATACTAGTTTACTGTTGCTGCTGAAGCAAATGACTGCAAACTTTGTGGCTTAAAATGACACATTTACTTTCTTCTGATTCTGGAACTCAGAGGTCTGAAACCAAGGTGTCAGTAGACACCTTGGTGTTAGATGTGTTCCAGGTGGAGGCTTCAGGACCAGGTTCAGAACAAGTCTCCCGACTTTCTGCCCTTTCTGGAGGCTGCCTGAGTTCCTTGGCTTGTGGTCCCTTCCTGGAAGGACTCCAGCCTCTCACTTCCATCACGACATTGCCTACTACTAATGCTGTTCCCCTTGTGTCCCCCTCCCTGGAACCCTTGTCCTGATATTGTGCCCACCCTGGTCATCCAGGAAAATCTCCTCATCTCAAGATCTTTAACTAAACCACACCTGCAAAGATATTTTTGGCATGTAAGATAAAACATTCATGGGTTCAGTGATTAGGATGTCATTTGGGGTCATTTTTCAGCCTACCACAAATGGTGTAACAGAAGTCAGTATTTAAACACACAGAAATACACATGGCCTATGTAAATAAAACATTTGTATGGGTACATGAGAAAAGGCCATATATTATTGACATAGTTATCCCCTGGGAACAGGGGTAGAAGAAGCCAGGTAGGAGATGAGAGAAAACACACTTTTCAGTATGTGAATTTCTGTATTACTTAATACTTAGAGGAAATTAATGAAGTTAAACCTGTACTCAAAAGGTAATTGAATATGTTAAAATGTGTTTACTAGTTTTCATCAAAATAAAACAATTGAACGCTTCTGTGAATTCATTATTTTATATATTTTTTACTGAAAACTCTGCTTATATTTTAATGTTCATGGAAACAATTATAGTTATTTGAGATGATGCAATAGCTTGAGGTAATGCAATGATCTTTCTACACATCTCTGTCTTCTGAACAATAGTTTGGGCATTTTAAACTTTGAGAAGGTTTAAGAAATTGGGATGTATTGCTTTTTCAAAAACTTTTCTTTTGTTATTTTGTGAAATGTTATTCTCTTTCTTAATCCAATAGTGTGTATCTTCTTGCTAGAAAAAGAGACATTTAAAATAAAGAACAAATTGACAGTAACTAGAGGGGAAGGTGGAGCAGGGATAATGGGAAAAGAAGAGAAAGGGTTGTCAAGGAACATGTAGGAAGGACCCATGGACAAAGCCAAAGGAGGGGAGGAAGTGGTGGCAGGAAAATGAAGACAACTGTACATGAATAATTAAAAAAAAAAGAAAAATACACTTCAAACTTAACGTGATTATCATAAAATCTTACGCATTTATGTAGCCCATTTGATTCCAGTTTAAGAATCTCCTGCCTTACAAATGTTTTCAGAAAAGGATGTTGTCTTTCTTAGAAACTAATTGCTGAAAAAATACTTATGTATAACGAGGCTGTCCCATTGGGCTCAAATTCTCTTCTGGAGCTGCACAGTCACTCACAGTAGCTCCTGACTACATGTGTCTATCTGAATTTCAATTTCGATTAATTAAAGTCATTAAGACATCCAGTTCCTCAGCCACACCAAACTCATTTTGAACGCTCAGTAGCCAAAGCAGCTAGCGCCTGCCATAAGGGATAGCAGAAAGCTCTGGATTAGGTGCTCCAGGCTCCAAAGTGAATGAAGGTGGAATTTAGATTAAAGTATTCTAAATAATACATTATTTAGAACAAGGTAATGTTTCTTCCACTGTAGGTACTATCATATAGGTTATTTATTCTCTGTAACAGTTGTATGAGCAAGGTATTATCTTCATTTTAAAAATAAAGATACAAAGGCCCAAACAGCTGGAATTCTGATGGTAAACTTTGGTGTAGATTGTGTTTTCCAATCCCGATCTTGACCATGCCTGATGAGTGTTCTTAACTACTCTAAGTTGCCTTTCCTTTCTAGTGCTTCAGCTCATGCACTTCTGGAAGATATAATTTTAAGGCTCTCCACTATCAAACATTTCATATTCACTTGTAACATGTAGACGAACTATTTCCTGACTGTTTTCCCATATGTGTATACCTACAGTAATGGGATATCTCGCCTGAAGGCTTGCCGGAAGATAGCCGCCTTCAACAACTGTAAAACTTATTTCTATAAAGTAGAATTAGTACCAGAAAATGTAAATCTCTCCTTCTGCCTGCCAGTGGTGCCTCATCACTTCAGCTTTTGGATCAAGCCATTATTTGGAATTCTAAATGATACCATTTGGAAGGAAAATTGGATATACAAGAAGGGCTCTATTGTAATCACCAATGCACAAAATTAGCTTTCAAATATTGCCTATTCTTGGAGTTCTCTAAAAAGTGGACTTTACACCAGACCTAGAATGAATTTGAACCCATTTTTGTCTCCAAAACATCTCTTGGGAACTGAATAGGGCTTTCCTGGGGGGGAGTCATCATGTGAGGAGTACTCCCCATTGCTCTGCCCACCAAGACACGGATAGCTCAAGTCTGGGTTTGTCAAAGGAAGGGCTGGCTTTTTTTTATCTATGTAAAGATGCCATTGGCTTGCCGAGCCATAAAGTCATGGGGGCTTTTCCACCCAGAGGAAGTCCACACATAGCAGAGGGCTTTTCTTTTCTTCCTTTTTCCTTTAAAATTATTTTTATTGTTGTTTAATTACAGTTGTTCCCGTTCTTCCAAAGCATTGTGCCTATACATGGAGTCCAAACCTTTTGAGTGATATTCTATCACAATTACCGACTTAGGAAACATAAAGTAGGAGAAGTTGAAACTCAACGTAGGATTTAAACAGTGCACTATTCATATATTAAAGAAAGAAGAGTTTTTTTGAATGTTGATGCCCAAAAGAACCATTAAAAGGTGAACTTCTAGAGAGGAGAGCTCTGGGTGAAGATCAATTCATCTGTTTATTCAATAATTCATTTTGAAGAAGGGCGTCTGTGTAATAATACAGTGCTTTTCCAGTTGTGATCTGCAGAGTTCTTCAGGGGTTACCTGGGTGGGCGTGAATTTGGGAGCAAAAGGGCAGCCAGGCTTTGGGGGGGGGGGGGGCCCACTTCTGCTTCAGCCAGAGCAGCTCAGAGTTAATCCATTTTACATAAAGGGGCTTCTAACATTTGGAAAATCCTTTATGGCTAAACTACATTTGAAAATGACTACCCCAGCAATTTTATTATGGCTTTACTCATTGAGTATTCACCAGCTGACAGGGACTCACAGGTATATCAATTTAATCGTTAGGACAGCCTTATGTAGTCTTATTACCATCTCAAATAGCAGGCTGAATGAAACTTCAGTGAGATCTAATTTCCTTCAAAAATGTTACCATCCGCTTATCCTCCATACTACTTTAACTCAATTACAACAAAATATTTATTTTTAGGAAAAAAACCCCTCATACTAGAAATACAGTTATCAAGGCACGTTTTGAGATAAAGACAATGTCCATTAATTTGCCTGTAGGAGTTTTATTTGGAGTATTAGGCAGTGATTATTGAGCACTTGTCTTCTGCCCCATCACCCACATACCTGGTCCTGCCGGAAAGCTCGGCAATCTTGAGACAACTGTTTCTTTCACAAGCGTGTGCTTTTGCAGTCTGCTCCCTCTTTTTACAATACGCCTTCCACTGTCTCTCATCTGGAGTATTCTTCTTTGTGTTTGAAGGTCTGACTTCCTTACTTTGCCTGACACCCTCACCCAGATTATCCGGTTTCCTTCTTTGAGTTGCTGTACAATTTTGAATTAAAAACTTCATTATTTTGCTATACATAAATATAGACTAAAATGAGCTGCAATGATCTCTTTATACATCTTGTAAGGCAAGGATTACATATGATTTTACCCTTATACATATATTAGGTCTGTAATGTAACTTGGTTGAATGATATAAATGAATGGCAACCACTGAAAATTTTGATATCTTACACATGTGAATGGTTTCCTGTAGTTTAAAACTTGTCTTTCCACTTCTCCTTTCTTCTGTAAAGTGGAGACCACTTTACTAATAGGCAAAGCCCTAGGAGGTGTCTGAAGGCTGGCCTACTGCCCTTTGCCAGTCCATTTGGCAGCAAACTCACTCGTTAGACCTCAGCATTGGGAAGCTTTTTCCCCTTGCCGCTGGGAACGGCCTCAACTGCAGAGTGGCACTGACAACCTCCACTTTCTCCCCAGTGGCTTTAATTGGAACATGAGCACAATGAAAGCTTTGGAAGTTGTCAGAGGGCATTCATACTTCTTTTCTATCCCCAGGCGAATTACTTCCTTGCAGTATCTATATTTACATAACCGTTGTGTCTAGTCTATTATGTAATGTGATTCTTTGGGGATGAGGACAAATATCATGACTTATTCTTTAGTTTTTACATCACCCTTCTCACCACCACCTTTTGTGCAGGACTCAGCACAGTGTTCTTCATAGACCATCCCTGAGATTATGAAATAAAATGAGTGTATCTGTTAAATCTCTATACGAAAAGCAGTGTCGTGTACCAACACATTGAAAGTATACCGATGCATGATATTCCTCATGGTATATCACACAGGACTATGTAAATGATTTTTAGTCACTTTTCTTAGACAATTTTTATTTAAGGTGGTGAGGAGTTTTTTTGCGTTTGCCAGGCACTTGGTGGCGTGAAGTGCTTTGTCATGTTCCCATCCTCATTTGAGACCAGGGGTTATGGTCACTTTTGTGCACTTAAGGTGTCATGTCTGTTATGTGATTCTGTTAGTCTAACTACGTTTTTTCCAATGAGCGGTCTGGAACATATTGAAAGGCTGGACCAATTATCCGAGAGGTGATGTGGCATGAGAATCTTGACCTACATCGTGCCTCCTTACTGAATGGTGACTACTGGTTCAAACAGATACTCTTCTTTATGGAATTTTTAATATAAGAGCCAGAGAAGCCCTAACTAGTAAGGCTCAGTTGCTTTGGCATCATCTTGCAAAGTGGAAGGTCATCGGTTTGATTCCAGGTCAGGGCACATGCTTGGGTTGTACATTCCGTCCCCAGTGTAGCTGGGTGTGAAAGGCAACAAATTGATGTTTCTGTCTCGCACCAGTGTTTCCCTCCCTCTCTTTGTCCCTCCCTTTCCCTCTGTCTAAAAGTAAATAAATAAAATCTTTAAAAAATATTTAAGAGCCAGAGAAAAGCAGAAGTGTTGAAAGCAGTAATGCCAGGGAAGCAGAGAGAAAATTAGAATAAAGAGAGAACAAGAGCTAAAGGACACTGAGTGCCGTGTGAGGAAAGGCCTCTTGGATGAGAATGATGTGGCCAGTGTTTGAATGGACTAGAACCTCAAGCAGAGCTCCTCCAAGTCCTTAGTGTCACTCTTGCTTCTGGACAATGATGAGCATTCCGGTTCTCTACCAGGTTTGACCAGGTCACTTTTTACTCTTTTTCCTTTTTGAATATCTTTAGTTCATGTGTTTGTTTCTGTATATAATTTACATTAACTCAATTTATAGCAAACCTCCATGAACAAATGCTGATCAAGTACCAAAACAGTCTGTATAAGGTGTTGCGGAGACTTTTTAATGGGAATTACAACCATATGTATTTCATGGTTAGGTTATTTAACTATTGAAGGCAGTGGGCTGGATAAAATTACTTTCTAAAAATTCTCTTCAAGGGTATGATCCTGTGTTCATTTATACATTTTGTATAGCCAGTTTTAAAATGTGGGTAAGTGCAGTTTGAACAACAAAAATATTAACAATGTTTTACCAATGGCTTTGTAGATCTGGGTTTTAGTAGCTCCATAACATAGTAAGCACTGTGGAGTATTCGAGTGCAGATGATACAGTATCATTAGGAGCTACAGCAATTACAGATGTGATTAAGAAAGCCCCATGTCAGGCTTTATAATGATTATCTTAATAAATTGTTATTGCTATAAATGCTCTGTTCTGTTTAGTTTTCCTGATGCTTTCATTGGCTCTGCCGCTGGTTCAAATCGTCTAAAACAAGAATCAGGACAAAGAGTATTGAATGAAGGGCACTACAAGTACAAAAACTTTACAGAAAAACACAGAATCACATTGCCTAAGTCATTATGTTATTTCCCACATGTAACAATTGTTCTCCCAAACCCGTTGGGGTGTCAACACATTTTGAAGAAGCAATTAGCAGTGCAAACACTTTATTACCTTTGAGTTTTAGGGAACAGAACAATCCCAAGGAGTTTTTTTTTTTTTTAATTTCCTTCTTCAGTTTTCTCTTATAAGGCACAAAGGGCACATATACAAATGGCCAAGATGGTCTGGTAACTTTTGGACCACTGGGTCTCCTGGGAATGTATATGCCCCCTGACCTACTTCTCCTCCAACTGGGGAAAGGGCTCTCTTTCCATAAATGAGTTGTTGTAACCACAACACTGCCCCACATTCATAGTTCATCTGAGTTCACTCCTTCAGTGGATCCAGGTTAATCGCATGTTCCCACGTGTCAGAATTGTAATGGACACTGGATAACCCCAGTCTGGAGAGACCCTCCAGAAGAAGTGTAAATGATTTCTATAGGCAGTCAGCAAGAATTATCTTTGAAAATAGCCATTTGAAAATAAAAAGTTAATAGAAACATTTTGAAAAATTTGGAAAAATATCCTAATGGTAAAAAAATGCGGATTCAAAGAGAATTTTTCCAAGAAAAATTTTGAAGAAGTTTGTGAAGCTTTTAGACCAACAGAATATGTTTACAGAATGAAAGAAATGATATTTTGCAAAAAGTCAGTCAGGGGTGCCATGATTAGGAACCAGAGGGCCAACAGAATCTAGATTCTGGCAGAAATGCCCCTTTTCTAGGTTCCTATAATATAAGGCCCAAGTTTAATTGAAAAGGATATTTTTAGAGAACTTTTTTTCTAGTTCCTCTGTGATGTGATCCCCTGGGATAAATCTGTATTATTAATAGTACATCTTTGTCACCGACCGGATTCATGTTATAGATCACTGGTACTCCCACCACTAAAAGCCACTTCCTCCACACTTGCACTCAGTTAATAGTTCCCTAGTTTGTAGTTGTAATTCTGTGCCACAGGCACTAACCACCATCCCTGAATCAGGAGCTGACAAATATGAAAAAGTAGGAACAAAACCTAAAACCTCATCTAGAGAAAAAACAGGCTTCCCAGAGTCATTATAACAAAGTAATAGTCCTCACCCACAATAAATAACATTTATTAAAAACAAAATCTATACAAGGCTCCTTGTTGGACATTTTTCATACGTTATTTCACTGAAGGCTTTCTCTCACTTTACAAGGTAGAAATAATTTCTTGTGTTTTGTAAATGAGGAAACAGGCTCAAACTGAATCATTTGTTTTTGGCCACACAGCTGGTAATTGCATTCAAATGAAGATTTGTCTGGCCCCAAACATATATTTGTACTGACTCAGCATCTGCTGGTGGCCAGCCCCTGAGCCTGGTGCACTGCGGGTATAGGTTAGAGAACACAGTGGTGGACAGAAGCCCAAGTTCTGGGTTCCCATGGAACTAATAATTCAAGCCCTGGCCACAGGACTTAAACCACCTGTGTTACCTTAAACAGGCCCGCTGAGCTGTGGTTTTCCCATTTGTAAACTGGGACCCACAATTTTATATATATATTTATATTCCAGGGCTCCTGTAAATTTTGAATGAGATAATGCATATTGCATAAGTTCCCTATTGGTGTTATAACAAATCACCACCAAGTTAGTGGCTTAGAAACAGCACAAATTGATTTTCTTCTGGTTTTGTGGTTCAAACGTCTGAAATGGGTCTTGCTGGCTAAAATGAAGGTGTCAGGAGGGCTGTTTTTTCTAGCATCTCCAGGGGATGTTTTTTTGACTTTTTTCCAGCTTGCACAGGAGATCCATATTTCCTAGCCCACGGCCTCTTCCTCCATCTTGAAAGCCAACAGTGAATGGCCAGCTGAGTCTTTTTTATATTACAGCAACCTGACATTGACTCTCAGTCTCCTGCTTCCTCTTTTAAAGACTCTTGATTACATTGGGCCCGCCCAGATAATCCACACAAATCTCCCTATTTTATAGTCGGTTTATTAGCAACCTAATTTCCCTATGCCAGTTCTAGGGGACTTCATTCTGCCTACCACAAATATAAAATAAAATGTCTTGTGCTTTAAAATTCAATATTTAATTTCTGATGCAATGATTAGTATTATTTTAATCTACAGATAATTCAATATATGAATCTATTCTCCTAATGAAAAGCTCAACTCAGACACACATATTAGTATTTATATATTTATATATATTCATGTATAATATTTATACAGGTGTGCATGTATACATACATACATATATAATATACAAATATATTTATGTAGAATGGGATCATACCATACTTTTTTATAACTTGGATGTTTCAAATAGTTTTTATCCCTCAATATGTGTGTTTCTACCTTTCTACCTTACTCCTCACTTTATGGTGTTCTATTGTGGGAATAACACACTATGATTTATAAATCCATTACCTTTGTGGTGAGTTTTAAGGTTTATATCACCTGTTATTATAAACAATGCTACAATAAGCACCTTTGTACATCATTGTAAATGTTTTTCTACAGTAATTTTTGGAGTACAAATCAATGCACTAGCTTAAAACATTATATATTTTTTGAAAAATAGGTAGACATACATACATTTTTCATAAATGCATAGGTACAACCAAATCATATGTTCTCTATCCTTTCTTTTGTTCTTATATTCACACACCACCCAGCAATCTACCTTTCCAGGTACCTGGTAATAGTGATATTTGTAACTGATTTCATCTCCTGCCTACTGACAAGCTACAGGTATAGAAAATAATATAATTCCCTGTTACTTTAACTTATGTTTCTTTGCTTTTTGGAGATATTAAACAACTTTCCACATATTTATTGGCCATTTAAATTTGCTTTTTGGTAAATTATGTTAGTTTCTCATTATTCCATTGAATTGGCTGTTTTTTCATTATCAATATATATATATTTTTATCATAGAGACTAATTCTGTGTAGCCTGTGTTACAAACATACTTTTCAATCTATCATTTTTTTTTAAAGATTTTATTTACTCATTTTTAGACAGAGGGGAAGAGAAGGAGAGAGAGGGAGAGAAACGTCAATGTGTGGTTGCCTCTCATGCATCCCCTGATGGGAACTGGCCTGCAACCCAGGCATGTGCCCCAACTGGGAATTGAACTACAGTTGTTTGGTTCACAGGCCTGTGCTCAATCCACTGAGCTACACCAGCTAGGGCATCAATCTATCAATTTTTTTATTCACTTGATTTATGATGAATACTGAAGTTTTTTTCACTTTGTATGGCTGAGCATGTCTTCTCTTTCTTATTGAGATTCTGGATTTCTAATCTTCATTGAGGAGGTCTCTTATGAAGACCTTGTGCTTAGATTGCTCAGGTAGCTTTCTAATTGCTCATAAGATTTTAAGTTATTATTTCATAATCAATTCTGGAGTTTGTTTTTACATTTGATCTAAAATAAAGATTCAAATACATCTGCTATCATTGTGTAGCCAGCTTTAAAACTACCATTTATTAAATACTATGCCCTTAAATCTCCAAATTAAACTACAACCATTGTTATATGAATTAAAAAACATAGTGGAGTCTACTTCTGAATTTTCTGTTCTGTTCTAGTGATATATTTGTCTGTCTCTATGAATATACCATAGTTATACTATTTTAATGGGTTTATACTGCATTTTTATAACTGATGAGATGACTTTCCCCTCACTTGTCTTCCTTTTCAGTAGCTTACTTCACTTATCTTGAGCATGCATCCTTCCATAAAATCTTTAGGATTTATTTTTTCCAATTTAAAGCAAATAACATAGGCAAAACCAAATAAATAGTGTATGTACCAATATCCTGTAATTGCATTAAATTCATGTTTACTTTAGGAAAGATATGCATTTTCTTCTTCTTTCTTAGCAACACTACCCTCAGATTCTAGCTAGGCACATGGCTACTGAGAATTGTTGGGAACCGCCCTGCCTGGTTTCAGGAACTGTAACTGCCTCCCATGGCTAAGTGAGTGACCTCCGGAATGCAGGCCACTGGAGACAAAGCTTGTCTCTGGCAGCAAGCGCTGCTTCTGCTTCTTCCCCTGCCCCCAAAGCGTGGTCGATGTCCATGGCAGGTACGACCCCTCAGAGGGGGGCAACCTAGGCCAGACACAATCACCTGGGAGGCCATCATGAAAGGACTCAGGGGACTGTGACAAAGAGGGAGTGATGGACCCTCACGCCCACCCTCCCCCCACACCCGCTATTGTGACAGAGCCCAAGTCCCAATTTCCATCTGGGAGAAGTGCTGCCTAGCTCTAATCCACTTAAGCCTAAAAACCTATGATGGGGAAGGCTGTGTAGCCCTGTGCTGAAAAGGGCGAGTACCCAGGGTAAATCAGGCATAAGAAAGAATATGTAAAAATTCTGTGAAACCTGCTTTGTTTAGAATGCTCTCATTTAAATGATAAGGGTCCAAGCAAGAAGTTTGTTCCTCAGAGTTTTATGGCTGGTTAGCTATCTGACCCTGACTGAGAATAAGCCCTCATAGTTCTTTGAATGCTATCTATTGTTTGATCCTTACCTGTATTCTTGCGCAAACAAACCCAATAAAAGCCCCTTGAGCAGGGGGCTCTGGGCCCTTCCCCTTTGAGGGATCAGCTACCTTTCCTCCCTAAGCAGATCCTGTCTTGGTAGTGTTTACTTTCATCCGTGGCACAACGGGGGGACTTGCGAGGAAAGTCGCCCCCACAGAGAATACTGTATTTTGTAGCCTTCTTTGCAAATGGGTGGACTGTGTACCTAAGTTCCTATTAGCCTCTGCCAGTTTCTTGCCTAGACGGGGTGAAATAGGGAGTAAAAAATGTAGCCATGATTATGAACTTAGACTTTATGACTAGCTTTAGAAAGGAAATTTTACAGCTATATTTCATGTTTATTCACCCTTGATGTTTTATTTTTTTCACCTTTTTTTCTTTCACTAATTTATTTAAGAACACAATTGAAGGACTGTCTAAATGTATAGCACCCTTTGGTGACACCAAAGGTATTGGCACTTTGTCTCCCTATGAGGAGGACATCCCCATCATTTGAAAATCAGACGAAGATGCTAAGGAGCACATGTTGTGGATTTTGTTGGCTATGTTCTGTCTGTCTCTACTTATCCCATTCTACCTTTTTCTTTCTTTACAGGGAGCATAGCATGTATGTATTACACCAGTAAACATTGTTACTTTCTGGCTTCTTTTCTGGTTCACTCTGTAGCAGACATTATAAGGAGATTAGAAATAGAAAGTTTTTGCTCTGTCTCTTATGACTGTTGTTTAAGGGTTAATGGCTCTCCAGTAGAAAAGGGTTCACATATGTTTTTATTCCACCATGAAAGCCAAAGTCAATATTATGATAATAAAGATTACTGTCATTGTTTTAGCATAAAGTTTAGAGGGCATGGTATCTACTAAGGGAGTTAGGATCCTTTTTATGGAAGGAAGGCTTAGACGCATTGTCACTGAAGGGAGAAGAGAGGTCACTGTGGCCCATAAGCTCAAGTGAAACTGTGAATGTATGTGGATTACCCATGTGTTGGTTTTATGGTCTACCTGCTCTTTGCATTGAATAAAATCATCTTTCTATGTCACTGAAGGCCCTTGAAGTTGATGGAGTGAAGATGAGATGGGTTTCTGTTCCCAGACAATTCATGTTAGCAACAGATCTGCTGGTACCCTTTGTGTTCTCTAAAGCCAATCTGAAAAAGATTCAAGTGGTGATTGCAATGGTCAATGGTTTGAATCAAAAGTATAAACAATACAGTACATGTGAGAAAGAATTACCACGAAACTATTTAAATAGAGCTATGCTTTTTTGTCTAATATAACGTTCATTAGTAAAGAGTTACATTGTCTATTGAAAGAATGATAAAACACTTCTTCATTGAAAAGATTTTTAGGTCTCTGGCTAAGATATAGTGGGAGATAGTTTGCTGGAAAAGATGCCATATACTTCAAGGAACTCACACATGGTAACATTAACCAAGACACAAGTTATCTATTATTCTTAGTGTATAGGCTTAGTAAAGACTGAAGTAAGCACAACAGATCTCGAATTTGCCTGCACATTTTTTTAAATGGGGATCCTATACACACCCAGGTGTTTGTGTACCTGTACAAACACACATACATATATACAGAGGCCTCTTATCTCCCCAGACAATTAAAAGAGAACCTCTGGGTGAGAAGTTTGGGCTGTGGAATTTTAAAATGCTTCTCAGTTCCAATGTGTAGCCAGAGTTGGAACTCATTGGACTGAGGTCACAGGTCATGATGGTGGAAGATGTAGATGAGAGGAGAGGTAGTTTTCCAACAAAACTGTTGCGGGAAACCTTAAGCCCTTTCTTCTCTCTTTACCCTTTCTTTATGTATGAAAGAGGCAGGTGACTGGCTCTGTCACCAAATTTCAGTCTTTTCATTAAGAGAACAAAGTGCTCAATTAGCATGAGAGAATTTTTCTGTTTCTAAAAGTAGAGTATTTTCCCCCTGCTCTCCCACTTCAATCAAACTACCAATTGCCATTCTATCCATTTAATCACAGGTTTCCTTGTGATAGGTTTGCTGCTTTGGAATTAGTTTCCGGGGTCACTGAACCCCACCTATGAGTCCCCCCACCGCACAGAGTGATCAGTCTGAATTCAAAGTCTTCCCTCGATAGATCCTGGGTAAACCCGAAGATATACTCAACCCATGTAAAATTGCTAAGAAATAAAGTTATAAGTGCTCAGCTGGCCCCTATGGAGGTATTCAATTCAGCTTCTATTTTTAATCTTGTTAAAAAATGAGATCTCTTTTTTTTATTCCTTGTAATGAAACTTGTCTTTCCTTCTTAATGGCAAACCAAAACAAGAAGAAAACAGGGTCATCAATTCTTTCTGCAATGTCTGTGTAATATGGGTATTTCAGAATTATGGATATAAAATAAGATTCTTTTTATTAGTGTGGATTGATTCCAAGGAAAACTTCCCCTTTCCATTGTGAAGGAGAAGAAATTTAGTCAAAATGATTCTATCTCACTCAGAGGTAACTTCTGTCTGTATATCATTGTTTCATAAACCAGCATAAGCAGGTTTTAATATTTGTTACCGCCTCTGAAGATCCAAGTAGCTGGCCATAAACTGATCTGGATTCCATTCTATTTCACAAATCAGTGAACAAAGTTGTCATCTTCAAAAAAATATTGAAAAGTCTTCATTACCAATGACAATAAAGAAAACTAGAAGAACACAGATGGAGTTTTGAATCCCAAGAGGATTTTTCAACTATGTTTGACTTGCAAATTTGTTATGGAATAAATATGGAGTGCTTCAATGCCAGTCTTACCAGTCCCTCGTCTCCAAAATAATATTGCAAATTTATTTAGCTTCTTTCCTCCTGAAAGATTCTCAAACATTCTATAACTTATGGATAAAGGTGTTCCCCAGAGAAATGGGCGGGGGGAACATAGCAGAGAGGAGCACTGAACATTACCCATTCTTCAGTGATGATGGAAATCATTTGCACCCCAGATGGCAATGACATCTATTCCTGCAACATACCTATCAGGCAATTTCCCAGGTTTAAAGTCGAATATTTGACATTGTAATAGTGAGGAGCTACCATATAATAAAGTCTATTTTATAAAATGTCTTTATAAAAAATGGAAAGAAAGCCTTAAACACACTTATTTATCACAGAAAACAATTTATTTAAAAATGACTAGTCACAAGTATGTTCTAATTTGAAAAAGAGTTCTAAAACATTTTGGTGCACCAATAATAGAATTAGGGAAGACAGCCTTCAATGAGTAAGTGC
Source organism: Artibeus jamaicensis (assembly GCF_021234435.1). Classification (NCBI taxonomy): domain Eukaryota; kingdom Metazoa; phylum Chordata; class Mammalia; order Chiroptera; family Phyllostomidae; genus Artibeus; species Artibeus jamaicensis. Next base: position 11,303,339 of record NW_026522056.1, on the reverse strand, counting down.
ACTGATTTTAGATTCTCTCCCAAGAGAAATAGTTGTTACTTTGCTCTTGTGTTCTTTAAAAATATTAGGGAACAATATATCTTTGTTCCTTATATTCTCATTTGATCCAAATTCACAAACACTCAGTCTGTGGAATGCAGGACTGTGTTTTCAGCTTTGCTCCAGTTGGATTGCTGTGAGTTTTCCTAAAATAAATTAGACCTCTTTCTCTTCCCCTCCTGGACCTAAAGCCATTGTTCTGGGCTCTTAGATCATTCTTATCTGTTGCTGATCTGGGACACTCTACAAACATCTTGGCAACTCTATCAACTACACAGTGCTCTGTGGCAACATGGAGTTAATTCGGTTTTGGTATGTGTTCATTTAATAATTTATCAACTTTTACAAATTGAGGACATAATAAGGAAAAGACATTCTCTGACCCATTGTATTTACATATAACCAAAAAACAACTTAGAAAGTGATTTCAACAAAAGTATTTAAAAAAATCCACTGGGTGGCCATAAGCAAAGCAACATGAGGAATTCTAGGGAAACCATTCTGATCAAGGGGTTAAGAGTTACCATTTCAGATAGATGTTATTTCTGGTTTTGCTGTCTAATTACAATGCTACATTTAGATGTAATTGGCAAGGTGTTTCTGGACATCTGTAGCTGTGACGAGTTTGTGTATTCATCAAGATTAAATAGTTCCCATATCTAAATTTTCTTCCATGAATTCATGGGAGAGTACCACAAAGAGATTGCTATACATGACATCTCAGTTTTTCATTTTGAGTTTTAATAATCACAATCAGCCAATAATCAAGTATAAAGAAATTAGCAACTGAAAAACCCTGGAAGATGAAACCAGGCTGCCACAAGATTCAACGCTAAATGAGCAAGGTGGCTCTGGACGTGCCTCCTTTCTCTTCAACCCAAGACTCCATTTCTAGAAGAGGCTTTGCAGCCGGACAGGCCAAGTAATGCAGCTTCTGCCTTTCATCCCTGCTGACCTGCAAAACAAAAACAATGTACACTCCTCAGAGCAGCCCCAGAGTTTGTTGCCTCTTCAGCATAAATATTCCAAAACATCTTTGATTCTGTAGAAAACGTAGATAGATGAAATTTTTATTTATAAGATATAATTTGTGAAACATATGAACCTTTCTAAGCCAAATTGCCCCTTGCTCACCAACTCCCTTATGGTTGAAATTAGATGCCTATAGAAATAACCACTTCATTTAGAGAAATTCATTATAGGTTGAGATGCATATGGGGGACCCAAATAACCCTGTAATTTTGCTTATAAAATTGTGTATTTATATGTTTAAACTTCAGTCACCTCCTAAGTATTCTCTATTTGATGCAATGCACCTATTGAGATATTTTTCTGCTGCTCAAAGCAGTTTTGAACTCACCGATGCTCATGCCTTTTTGTGCTTTCGCCATCTTTTATTTCAGCTTTTGCGCATCGGCAAAATGTTTCCCTTTGAGGACTGTTTTCATCTGGGGAAATAAAAAAGTTTCTTGGGGCAAGATTGGCTGAATAGGGAGGGTACGGCATGAGGGTCATGCTGTTTTTGGTCAAAAACTGCTGAACACTAAGCACTAAGCATGGTGTGAGCAGGTTTGCTTGTAAGTCATTATGAAATGGGCAAATGCACTGAAAGAGCCTTTAAAGAATATTTACTGAAGCCTCTCATAGCCTCTCGCAACAATGCCAGCTGCTTATAGATGGGTTCCTAGCATGCTCACCTAGTGAGGAAGCCTGTATAGTACAAGGGGCCTGCCCTCAAGAAGATAATCTGTTTTTTAAGCGTCCCCCCTCATACATTTAAAAACAGATACCCTATTGTTTTATCAGTCATTTACACCTTAGTGTAAATTAGTTTAATAAGATATTTTGTTCTGAGAAATATTTAACAAGAAGGAGAATAGGGAAGAAATAACCTTTGTTGTGACAAGGCAATTACACATACCATTTCAAGTAATCTAACAACATAGTGAAATATGCATTATTCTTAAAAAGGACATTAGAGTTCAAACAGGGTATTACTGGTATAAGTTAGCTCTGGTAGTAAGACTAGTAATGTATATTTAGTTCTCTATGAATGCAAATTAAATACAGTTGAAGAAGAGACAAGAGGAAGAAGAAGGGGAAGAGAAATATGAAAAGAAATAGGAAGAGCAGGGAATCAGTAACTGGAAGTGCTGAATTGTCTTTATATTCTGTATGCATGCAAAACACCTTGTTGTGGCCTTTGACAAAATGACCCAGGTGAAATTTACTTCTTTGCAACAGAATGGAAGAGAAGTGATGATGGGTTCTATGCTGATGATATGTGATATGTTATGCATATTTGTATTGCATCTGTATGAGGGAGTAAACATGAATGTCAAAGGCAAAACTGAGTATAAAATAGCAAAGAGCAATAACAAATACTTTTTGACCTTGCTATCTTAAACTCTTCTTGCTGATATATGAATAGAAGGAAGATTCATAGGTTTGTACTTCAGGAACAAAGATGAGACCCAGTACTAGTTGAAGTCCATCATTTTAGAGTGTTTGGAGTAGACATCAGTAGGCAGTGGACTTGAGTTTACTGTACATCTGCACTTAGAAGCTATGCAACAATTCAAATAAAACTGCCCAGAAATAGTTCTTTAGGATAAACTTTGGGGAATACATTTACAAATGTTATTTTATGAGCTTATGGTCATGTAGTAGAAGGGCCTCCAAAATAAGGCAGTATTTCCCTGTGCTTTATAAATACAGTATGTGCCATTTGAGACCTGGGTAATAATACCTTATTAATAACATTACAACTACTAGACTTTTTTTTAGGCTGTTGTAGATTGGGTTCTAATGTTATGGGAGATTATCATTATATTTTGATGGTATAGATGTAGATATATTTAAATTAGGAAGTTTTTAATTTTAATATGTGACACAATATTGACTTTGATTTAAAAGGAGGATTATGTAAGGTGAGGCCAAACTCGTTTACATATTGGAAGTCTGTGAACATTACAAAATATCAAGTTAATAGTGTAAGTGGTACCCAGATGTGACAAAAATTGTGACAGCTGTTCATTAATGGCATTTGAAAAACACAGAGACACACAGACATGACAATAAGCTATAGGAGGGAGGGAATTTATTGTACTTAGTCTTAGGCCATGTTTCCATCCTCTTGTATAGAGTGTGACACAGAGTAGGTGTTCAGTAAATATGAACAAATCAATACTAAATAAGATCTTAAAACTCAACTTTACTTCTACTGCAAGTATGGGGAACATATTCTTTTTAAACAGTCAAACATTAATATATAAAACAAAAATAATAATACTAATCACAGTCCTCTAATCCCATAAAGCTATTGGAAAATGCAAATCAATAATACAAATTCAGTGCTTTATAGACTGCTGAATATCATACAAGTTCAAGGTAATTTTACATTAAGCTCCTAATTTCCATGTCATAGATCATTGACCTAGTTAAATGAATTACCATTTTCCTTTGTTTAGGAAACCATATCTGTGTCATGAAAAAATTCAGCATTTCTACAGAATGTTGAATATTTTTTCTATGTACTACAAAAAAGAAAATATGTAATACAACTTTGTTTCTCATACTGTGGTTTGATGACCAATGATGGTCCCTGGTGTTTTATGAAACAATAAGTTGTTCAACACTTTCAAAGGAAAAAGAACTTTAACTTTACTACATGCATTGTACCAATATAAACTACATGATTAGCTATGAGCATTAGACAGAAGTTTTTCCATGCTCATAATAATTATCATTATAAAAAGTTGCCCATGTCTCAGTAGAATTGATCAGTTAGCCTTGATGTGATGAGAGGTGGTGGGAAATTCTTGTCACTCTGCTCATTTGAGAAGCAGATGGTTGTCTCCTTGCCCTGAAACCATATCCTGTTCTCCTAAGAACACTTTCTCTGGGAGCCCTGAGGCACCTACCATGCAAGAACCTCGATTTCCATGAAACCATCATTCTAGAGGCCACTTGTAAATGCTCTGATGATAAGTAATACCAGGTGATCCCAGTCCTTCAGGCATCGCTGACAAGGCCCTGTATGTAAGAGTGAACTGCCTCGACCTTCCAGACCAGGCCATCTGCTAGCTCAACACTGAGTCCTTTTGTCACCTCCACATGGAACTGAAGAGTTATCTAGCCTTTCTTGATTCTTGAGCTTGTTTTTGAAATATTGAGAGTAGTTTGTTGTACAATAATAGATAACTAGAGCACTTAACTCACAGTAAGATTTCATTCATTTCAATCATAGTGATTTCAACCAAAAGAATTTGTATGTTATGTATATATTTGCTCAAGTTTGAATATTTTTGTGTTTCTTATACCCTCATTCATAATAATAAATCAATGGATCTTTGGAAAATGAAAGTAGTGAAATAGTAATTTTAATGAAAATACTACAACTTCAAAAATATCATCAATATGAATATTGAAGGAAATTCTAGTGAAAACATGGGATATAATTTTTATGTACTAAAACAAATGAGTCTGTGAGTATAATGTGTAACCAAAAAAAGAAGTAAAATTGAAAGTATAAACACAAATATTTAACAATTCAAACAGGTATATTTAATTGTTAAAAAGTTTTGTTAAATGGTAGCATAAAATTTATTGTCTTTTACATAATTAAAAACAAAGTCATTACTTCTTTAGTAACACAAATGAATTTTTTTAACAAGTGCAAAACAACACTTTCAGGTAAAATGTGATGTCATTTTGGCCTCAATAAAAGTTGCTCTTTTCCTGATAAAAATGAGACTTAACTCACATTATAATCAGCTGAGAAGTTCCTAACATATTTCATATTCTGAACTATGTCACTAAAATTTCTTTACAAGAGACACAAGTGAGCATTAAATAATAGCAGTGTTATGTGGTGTAGAAATCTGCTTGTTAGCATATGTATTTCTGCCAACAGAGTAGAAATTTGGCCTTATATCTGGATACAATCTAAAGTCCAAAGATGAATCAGCTATAATATCTTATAGATATAAAGATGCATATATAAGAGGTAACTGTTCAGAAACGTTTTTGTTCATGTTATCATCGGAAGCACAACCTGTAGGGAGAAAACACTTTTTGTTTACTTGATGATTATTCTGTGAACCACAATGTATACTACCATAGGCCCATTGTGCTTGGTGTGATCATTTGTGTAGGTTGTATAGCTGTTGTGTGTGTGGTTGGGAAGGCCCTGTGACAAGAACATAAACACTGCCATTGTCATAAAGAGAGGTGGTTGTCAGGGACGCTTTTCCAGTGTGGACACAAACACTAACCATTGTGCACAGGGTCGGTTCTTAGCTGTTGAAAGTCCAAGTTGCTGTCACATGTAAAGAAGCTTATCACAGTTTTGCCATATTGACCATACTGTGTTTAAAAATTAAATGACTCAAAAGATCTGTTATTGAGTCTGAAAGTCCAATAGAAACAGTTTTACTATTTCAGGTGGCTTAGTCAAGGGGCAGTTTATTCAGATATTGGGTCACCCGAATCACACTTTGAAGACACAGCAAAACAAACTTTCAACTTTGAGGCAACGTGTAAAGATTTAAGAAGATTGAATCCTTGTGAAAATTACTAAGAGTTGAGACTTTCCACCAAAATTCATGATTTTATTTAGTCATTAGAGAAAAAAAGAATTATATCAGTGATATAATAGATATCTCTTTAGTTTCCTCCCAACTTAAAATATTCAAGATTCTTTGTCTTGCATAAAAACGCTTGTTGTTTTACCATTCAATAAGGAAATGAAAATCAGCTTCATATAGAAATTATTTGAAAATTCCAGGCCCATTTAAAACCACATATTCAGAAATACCTGTCAAAGTCTATATAAGATCATTTTCACTTTAATGTTCTATAATTATGGAGTTTTATTTTAATATAAAAAAGAAAGAAACTAGGTTTTGCACATGACCATAGTATTACTTGTTCATTATTGAACCAGGTATATGATAGATCTTTGGTGACAATTTATAAACAACATTACCCTTTTAGTGGAAAAAAATTAACTTTTACTAAGTTGACATATTATATTCTTTTTACTAAATATAAGTGTACTTATATTTGGGAAAAACAAAATAATGGAAGAAAGAGCAAATCAGTGTTTGCCAAGGGTTAAGAGTCGGGGAAGGCAAAAGGGCAGTGCAAGTCGTCTTTGGGGAGTTATGACATGCTCCTCCCCCTGTCTGCGGCGGTGGGTACCAAAGTCTATACATGTGTAAATATTCATGTAAGATATGGCAACACGGGTGCATTTCAGTATTCATAAGTTAAAAAAAATAAAAGTCCACTTTAGAGTGCATCAGAATTAGGCGTTCGTATTATCTTTAAACTCTTATTAATTTGTCTGAAATATTGAGAAATGCTTTTCCATTTTTCGAGGAAAAAATGAATCAATTTTATTCAGACTACCACAAGGTCCTAGAGTGAGGTGGGAGGCAATGAGAAAAGACATTAGAACTAAAAACAAAAATAACTCACGAGACGCATGAATTATTTGGACCACATGCCTGTCCTGCAATGCTAAATATAACAAAGTTCTTCTCAGCATCAATGCATCAGGTATAAAGGAGCATATCTGGATTTAAATGGTACTATGCTCACCAAGTAGCAATCGGTAAAATACTCTGTTACTATACGTGTGCATTTATATTAAACTTGCCTGGTACTTCTTCCTGGAATTACAGTTTACCTAGTAGTCTCCATTCAAATGTATTTGCCTTTTTAAATAAAACCAGGAGACTAACTGATTAAGTTGCCTTTTGTTTCACCTTTCTTTCTCAATACTCTTCTCATAAAAGAATAGCTATTTAAAATTGGTTTGGGTACTAAAGCAATTGGTCAGATCTTTGAATTACTTCTCTCACAGTTGAATAGGAAGCAGCTGTTACAAGCCTCAGGGCAGGACTGCGGTGGTGAGGCCAGGGAACTAAAGAACACAAGGACTGGATTCTACACCCAGCTCTGTCACTTATGGGATGACTTGGGATGACAATAATTATGATGATGATCATAATGCTGACAATTTTCTTTGCCTCAAATCCAAGAATGCTGAGTTTGAAGACATTGGACCTCCAAATCAGAAGATCAGCTTAGTTCAATGTGCAAGGATTATCAAGCATCAAAAAAGATACAAGTTCTAGAAATGGATAGTGGTGATGGTCACACAACATTGGGAGTGTAATTAGCACCACTCAGCTGTCCATTTAAAAAGATTAAAATGGTAAGTTTGGTGTTACGTATACATTACCACAAGAAAACGAAGACATGAGAACAGCATAGGGAAAAAAATACCCCTAAACAGGTCTCTCTCTAGGGCTTTATGAAGATTTCTACTCTTTGTGAGAATCTGTTCAGAGTGAGCCCATGGTCACGTTCAGCAACCTGTTTGGCATAAAAAATCTGCCACACCTGAGAAGTCCTCCAAAAAAAGCTTCTGGATGTTTATCCTCCCCTCTGTGGAAGAGCCACAGCAGTGCCCAGAACAGTTTCTACCAGGTAAGCCAGCCGCGTCCCCCAGGTCTGATGTCCTGGCAGTGGGGTCTGAAATTTCTTGCTGTGCAAATGTTGTATAGTCGTCTCTTCCATATGTTTACTGCACATTAAGAAACCTCATTTTGTCTGTCTATGTTGTACAACCTGGGGAATTTTTTTAATTAACTTAAATTAAATTATTTATTGCTGTTTGTATTGCATCCTGTATTTCAAACCCTTCCGTCTAAGCTAAATGATTAATGCATTTATGGTCCATCCAAGTTATCCGAGAGCTTTGTGTTGTTAAGTGAAATACAATTACACTGCCGTAGGAAAAATGATGCTTGAATTAGATCAAATAATTTATTTGCTCATAGTTAGGCATGGTTGATGCCTACTATAGAATGAAACAACCAAACAAAACAAACTGACAAACTATAGAAACAGTGATGTGGGTACGTGGAACAGACTGACAGGTGTCAGAGGGGAGGGGAGTTGGGGGGCTGGGTGGAAGAAGGTGAAGGAACCAAGGTGAGCGTGTGACAACAGTGGGGTGAGAGCCAGAGGGCAAGGCAGGGGTGGGGGAGAGACAGTGGGGGAGGCGGTCAAAAAAGGGGTAAATGGGAATGAAAAGAGACTTTGCTTTGGACTCCAGGTGTACAGAGCAGTGTTCAGGTGATGTTTTGTGGCGATGTACACTTGAAACCTTGGTTTTGTGAAATGTCACCCCAATAAATTCAAAAAAAGAAAAGGAAAGGAAATGAACACAAGAGAATTCATTCTTTCTCAGAATATCAGTAGCCATGAGGTCATCAGAGCTGCTTCCTGCTGTCAGACACAGGAGAGGGTTACATTTGTCTCCATGGAACGGCTTAGGCTGGTTATTCTTTCTCGTGCCTTTAGGACTGGACAGAACCTGCTCTAGCAGCCTGGACAATAAAGCAGAATAGTGTTGAGCATAGTCATCAGACAGCACTGAATGGACATTTAGTACAAGTCTTGTGATTGGAAAGATTTGCTACCAAACTATAAAGTAATCTATCTTAACTGATACAAAAGCTAGTTCCAGAAAGTTTATATCAAAATATCTAAACTATGCTACCATTTCCTTATAGGCTAGGTCATGGGGAGTGAGGAAGCTAACACCCAAGTCCGAAAATATTGTGAAGCATGTTATTCAGTGGCATGATATTTGGTAAAATCATCACTTGCAATAACTGAAAGGACACATAATGTATCCGATGAGCTTACAGGTCTTCAGGAGGTTAGAAAAAGAATATCAGTAGCATGTTTTGCTCACTGTTAATTGCATTGAAAAGGTAATGCAGTGTCAGAAGAGATGAACTAATTTGCAGGAAGGAATGAAAACTAGAGAAGGGACTTGTAGAATAAGTGGCGATTGCTTCTGTCTCCAGCAGGCAAAATGTAAGTCTGAGAAGCTCCTTGAGTGACCAAACTAAAAGGCTAATAAAACTCTGCATTGCTAGTAAGGATAAAATGAAGACTTAGTTATTACAAACATGCCAAAACCTGAAAAACATAGGTTAATGCAGTACCCAGGAAATCATTTATTTAGACATTGTGGCTCAGGGAACCAAGGCTAAGGGTGTGGTTTTCACCACAAAGTTTGGTAAGTTCAAGGGGCTTACTAGTGAGTCCAGAGAAAGAGTATGCCTTTTATTTATTTATTTATTTATTTATTTATTTATTTATTTATACATTTTCAAGCTTTTTTATTTTCTGTGAAAACTGAATATAAATGTTTACTGTTAAAATGCTTAGTTGACTTAAATTTGGTCAAAACGAAGTACAGTATTTTCATATTACAAAACCCTATTTCTTTAAATCACACCATCATTAGCATTCAGCTACCTAGTCTTCTGAGAAATATCCCTCAGCATTGTCTGGGCGGAATTCTAAGGTCTAACCAATGGACATCCTCTGAAATTGACAGGAAGAATCTGACTAATTCCAGAATGTCTCCCTTGTTTATTCATGTTATGAATTATAATGAAAGATAAATGTCTACTTAAGCCTTTAAGCCTTCAATGCTCTCAACCTCTGTCCTTTTCTCTCTCCCAGAAGGGAAGGTGGCCAGGCAGGTGGAAGAAAGAAATACCTTTGCTTTTCCTCCATCATGTCTAGTCTCTGCCACTTACTATTTTGCCTCTAAAAACTCATCTGTTCTCTGGCGAGGGAACCTGCCAGAGACATAAGAAAATCAAAGAGGGATGCAAACATAAATAATGGAACTGAGTAACCTACAACTTATTGTATATCACATCTGTCTCCGTTTTATAGTTGGCTACATTAATGAGCCATTTTCTCATATGAAGAAGTCGATTCTTGTAGTTACTGGCAAGGCAGCAGAGCCTGGTGGATAAAAGTCCATTTCTTGGAGTTAGCTTTCTGACACTCAAGTCCCAGCTCTGTTGTTGACTAGCTCTGTGACTGTGGTGCAATTACAGATCATTCTGTGTACCAGTTTTCTCATCTCTGTTTTAGGGATAACATCAGTACCTACCTGATAAAGTTCTGCAAATCAAAAGTTAACATGTGCAAAATGCTTAGGACTAGATCTGGCAGAAAATGCTCTCTCAGATGGTATTGGCTGTTATCATTGTAATTATTGATAATTTTAGTAGAGCCCACCACATTCTGTCAGAGGTTTTGGGGTTGGGTTTATTTTTGTAGTACTACAGCCAAGATGGTCTTTGCCAATGAGTCACAGGCCAGGTCGGGCCCATGAGTCAAATCGGGGCCTTCACTGATTTGGCATGCGTGGCCCTGTTAGGTTCACACCAAGACCTTATCTTACCGAATAAATGGGTCCAGCCTGGCCTCCTCCCTTCCTCCCCCCACCCCTCTCCACTCTACCTCTTCCCTCTTTGCCTACTACCTCTCTCTGTCCTTTTTTGGCTCCCTTGGAGGGGGTTGATGGAGCTAGTGTTTGCAGGAGTATTTATCAGACTAGGCTGGATTTTACTAGAGTAACAAAATATCTCCAAAATCTCAGTGTCTTCGTACAAAAAAAGATTAATTAATCACTAACCCTGCTTCTCCGAACTGTCATTGAGGGCGCTGCCATCTCAACAAAGTGGCATCAGTGTCAGAGCAGAAGCAGAGGCCACCGGGGATGTTCCTCTTTTGTTTTTCATATCTATCTGGTAAAGTACAGCTGACACCATCTGGTGAAGTATGAAATAATACTGAAAAATCTTCTGATTCTTTGAGACTTAAGAAAAATTGATCCTTGGGACCCTAGACTTTCATGAGCGAGATGAAAAAGCTGCTAAGTATCCCAAGACAGTATATTCTCCAATATCCTCTACAGATGTGGTCAAAGAGAATAAAGAAAAAAAGAGCTTTCCAAAAGGCGGTGCTAATTGCCACAGAAATTGATGGGTTCTGGAGTCTTTTGCGGGGATCAGAATTGAGTTATAATCGAGGAATATCACGTTTTTCAGGAAGGGGTCCATCTAACATCTGCTCAGTGGGTTTACGATTGCTATTGACTAGTGATGACAGATTGTCTTCTGTCCTCCATTGTACCCTTTTCGAAGCAGAATGCTAAGGCTGTTCTGTTTATGTCCACACTTTGATGCTGTGTATGCAGCAGTAGAGAGGAGGAGGACATGGGAAGGTAACTTGTCTTTGTACTTCAACGGTGTCTGGATGAAGAAGGGTCATATCTGGGCCTGTTAGAAAGGTTTCCAACACTATCTTTTGATGCAGAGACTACCATTTACACAGAGATCCTAGTCTTCAACTTCATTCTTTGTCTAAATAGGACTGTGGGCTTGCCTGCCTTTGGAAAGAAGGGTCTGTTTGGTGTATAAAGATGGAGAATAAATGACATATTTAGAGGTGAGGATGGAGAACTGCGAGAGTTTGTAGGGCTATTCACAATTAGGCAGCATCTTTTCATTTCTTTTTATAGTAGGATCAAACTTCTCTGACTCCTTAAGTTTATGTTTGACCATCTGGTTTGTTCTCAATATAATGTGAGAAGAACTGATATATGTTGTTTCTGGGAAGGAGTTTTGTAGCCAGGGTGTTTCACCAAGCTCCCTTCACCATTGCCTTAGCCAACCACCATGTTCCAGATACCAGCTACTCTGTCAGCTTGAACCGAAGTGAGATGCATGCAGGGCACATCCCTCAGACTGATCAGACCAGAAGTGTCTAGGCCAGAAACAAACCTATTTTAGCCTGCATGATACAATAGGCTGGCCATTTCCCTTTCCTACTTCTTGAGAGCAATTCTGCCCATAGAGAGAATGTGTTTACTTCTCCTCTTGTGTACTCTAAGTCCTAAATGTTCAACGATGCCTTGGGAGATGGGTATAGAAAGCTCACTTCTTTCTAGGTGTTAGTTAAATCTCTCAGTTTTGCCTTTTTAAGTAATAAAGGTGATTTTGGCCATTGTCGGTGAATTCTTTGTCTTATTTTCTATGGCTTAAAAATCCAGCTATGGAAGAGGACAGTTGATCTGAGACACATCAAGTTGAATGTTTCTTAAGCATTTTCCAGGCACTGTTCTAAGTGCTTTATGTGTAAGAAAAAACTCACTCTTCACAGCTACATTATGAGAGAGTTTTTGTGATTGCACTCATACTCTTACAACTCTTACAGGTATTCTTAATATTATTCAACTTTGCAGAAGGGGAATTGGACATACAGAACAATTAATAATCTTGCCCAACAAATTTGCTTCATTTCTTTTAGCTCATGGTTACTCATTCTATTAAATAGAAATACTATCAAAAGTGAAAAACATCATTCTTTTCATTTGTAGAAACCTCTGGAACTTTTGGTTTCATATTAAAAATTCAGTATTATGTTTTCAGTAGGGAAGGATTTAGGCTTTTTTGGAACAGGTAATCATTGTTCTCCAAATAAATAATTCACTAAAAAAGAATTCCATGAAAGTAAAGGAATCTGAGAATTTATTTTAAAATGTACTTATGAAGAGCCCATCAAAACAAAAAAATGAGAAACTCCGCAATGCCTCATATTGTCTATTATGAGCAACATATGGTAGAAATTTTAATTTCATATTGTATATAAGATAGTGAGTCATTAGATGGAGTATATATTTTTTACATTGTTGAATTGCCTTGCTGATATGCAGAGAGATATGCAGAGAGATAGAAACAGAGATATAGTGATAGAGATTGAGAAAGAGATAGAGAATGGTTTCACAATAAAATATTTTTTAAATGCACCCAAGTCTGGGCTGGGGGTAGGAGGGGCAGGGGCTGACTTTTTTAGCACCACGGACAATGACACACACGGTGTGTCCCAGGTGACCCCAAGGTCCTGGCCTATGCCTGTTGCCCTTGTGCTCCAAATGGTGCCTTGGCCCGAGCAATAGTTTAGTGATCCTCCTGATTATATACCATCTCTTTATTTGCATGCATAAAGTTCATATGTTTTTGTATTCAAAATAATGTTCTGTAGAAAAATGAGATAATTATCAGCTAAGAAAAATAGAATTTCAATTCACAATAAAATTTCCATCCAGACAAAATTTAAGTGCATGATGTAGATATGGTTCTTGTAGCAAAATATAGGCAGTATTAGAACTGTCTTTTGTGTAGTCTCCAAGGTGAATATCATAATGTAGTTGATTAACTGAGTGAATGTTGGTAGAGAGATAGTGTGTTGTGGATGCATTAAGAGGTTTTCTATGCCTGCTGTCTTCTGTATTTTTGGTAAGGAGAAGAAAAGCTTAATCACCGTATCTCCCAAAGCAATCTCCAATCTAGTTTGGAGATATATAGTTGATTAAGAATTTTATGAGCACATAAGCCCTCAAAACAATCACGTATTATCACATTTTCATAAAAAAAGTTTTAGCCACCAGTCTCTTCTCCAAATTTGTAACATTATTTCCCAGTCTAAATTTACCTTGAATTGGTCCGGAGCCAGAACTCCTGACAGGTAGAGTCAAGCAAGTAATGAAGTTAGTGCTTCCGCTGCACTTGCTCCTCAGGATATAACCCCATTAAGTTACGTTAGATGGAGAAAGAATCTTCAACCTAAAAGGATTATGAAAAGAAATTCAATTAAGGAGGTTGATAGAAGCTTACTATATGGTACCAGTTCTCAGTGTTGGAAATTTCCATTGTTTATAAAATTGTGTCCTAGCGCTTTCTAAATACTAAATATGTAAGTACCCTTTTATTGTTAATCATTTTAATATCTCTTGATCCTGACCCCTTTTGAATCAACATTGTTTTGATGAATCAAACATGAAGATATTCCCAGTAATTTTATGTACATTTCATGTAGTCTCACTAGCATTCATATAAATCTTTTAAAGGTCAAGAGGCATCATTTGTATTTCAGCTCTAAAATATTACGTGGTATATATTGGTAATTTAGTCTTTTAAGAATGAAGATATACATATTAAAGGATCTCACCATTAAAAAGCATATTCAAGACAAATTTTTTTCTGATAATTCAGAAACAGTATATTTATAATTCTATTTCATGATATTTCCAACATTTAAGGTCATATAAAGAGTGACCTGAGGTTAGGTAAACAAATATGTCTCTAGTCATGCCATTGCTAATCTCATATTTATATGATAGCTTAATTTTTTCTAACATCTCTTCTATATCTTAATTCATTTGATTCTTGATATAATAACCTGAGTTAGGTATTTCTGTCATTGAGAATATTCAGGCCCCAAATTGTAGTCCAAATCACATAGTTATGAAATGACAGGTCTCAGACTCAAAATTAAATCTTCTGCTTCCAAGTCCAATTTGTTTTTTTATAGAACAGCAATGTTCTGGTTTTGTTGTAATTAGAAAACTCAATGTGTGGTTCTGTTTGTTTGATTTTCACCAGAGATTTGAAGTTTTCTCTACATTCACAGAAGAGGCTAGAATAACTGCTACAAATTGATTTAAAAGTAATCTATTCATAGTTCCTATGGACTGATTACCAGAACACATTGAAATCAATATGCTTTCACCACATAAAACAAAGGAGATTTCATGCTGAGATTAAAAAATAATCATTGACTTACCCGATATATCCATCCAGGTGAATGACCTTGCTATCCATGCTTGCAGGTCACAGGGTAGGTACTGGTGTCCTTGAGCACCCAGTGTGAGCACTGACAGAGTCCCCCATGCTCACACTTTGTCGTTCGTGGCTGGCATCCCATACTCTTTGATCTGACCTACTGTACCTCAAAGTTTTAGATCTGTTTCTCCTCCTGGCTTGACCTTTGCCTGCTCTGTCCTTCTTATGGAGGGTACTATTTTATAGTTTAAATTTCTTGCTTTGCTTCTCAACTTTCACTCTCTTGTAACTCTTTGATGACATTGCTTCTGGGTGCTCTGGATACAAATTCTTGCTGTCTGATTCAGCTTTCTCCAAGTGTCACTCCAGGTCTAAGAAAAGAACCAGAAAAAAAGGGAAATACCAGGCTCAGTGGCATCAGCTTCATATATAAAGAAATATTGGTCACAGTGACCTGTTTTAATCTTCACTTATGAGTGAGAGCAGATTTCAGAAGCCTAGTTCAGCTCAGATTAAATACAATGTGCAGGTCTCGCTTGCAACTTTAAGATTAAGATGAAAATGTTCTGTGTAAAGGTAAGTTATTAACAACCATTTGTGGGATTAAAGACTTCCAAATTATAGGCTGATGCTAGATGCATTAATAGTTCTGAAGAAGCAGTTGCAGTTTATGGTGTCAGTGATCTGATGAGGGGGTATAACAGGGACATCATCTCTGTGAGCCAATAAAATACCGCTTACACCTTGAAATAAAAGACATTAAACTTACGGGATTCCTTAGTGAACAAAGAAGGATAGGATAATGTTAGATGACCTTGTGAATCAAGTCTCACTCTTCCCAGGGATAGTAATATAGTCTAACTGGCAAATATACTAACTCATTTATGAAGCCTTTCCAAAATATCTGGAAAGCTACATCGATAATTAAAATAAAGTAACCATAAACTGTAGTATGATAGAAACCAACCACAGCATTAAATAACTACAAAATGGAATTGCTTCAAATCCCTAAGCTACCTATTCAGCCATGCTACTTTTTTTTGCTGTTTAGAGTCATACTGCAGAAGAGTCCTCTACTTCTGCAGCTCCCAGTCTCAGCAGAGACTGTTAGATGCACAAACAACCATTTTGTAAAATGTACCTTTCAAGTTTACTTTTAGATGAGTTTACTGTATTATTGTTAAACACCATTTACATATTTATTTTTCCATGGATCCATCAATTCATTGAACAGAATTCATGAGGAGAGAGCAGATGAGAGACAGGTCATCGCTTCTTTACCTCGAATGATGTTTATTTTAGTTATTTTTCTCCCACCAGCTTTCTTTTTTACTGTTGTGAATGTTTCGCTGATTTCACTTTTGGGAATCATTTTTGCATTTCTCTTGATCTATTTGAGCTATATATCTCAGTAGACACCAGAGGAGAGTCAAAATCAATATGCTTAAGCAGCAATACTGGTAGGAAAATTAGGTCTTAGCGTAAGTGAGAAACAATTTAAACAAAAATAAAAGACAATAAGAATTTTAGGGGGAAAATCTCTCCCATAGCTATGTGTTTTCTACTTCATTTATATTTATTTCAACAGGAGCAGGAAATGCAGCATGAAATTTCCTGTCAGCAACTATGCTGTCTAAACTGGGCAGGTTCAGATATATTCCAAATAGTGAGCAGGGATGAGAATCTAAAATCTGTCAAATGACAATGGCAATGCTATGCCCAACCATGTGGCATATTTGTTATCATCATAGAATCTGTGATCCTTGCTCTTTCAAAACCATAGACAAATATTTATGTAGAAGATTATGAATGCATTCTTGCATATAAACTCTTTAGAATCTGAAAATATCTGTGTCAGATGAAACAGAGGTTGTTGTTTATGTCTTACAAATAAAAATATTAGGACCCAAAGATATTATGTAACTTGCCTATTGTCACATAGCTTATAGGTGGAAGAAAAGAGATTTGAAATCTACTTTTTTCTAGAGCCCAAACTTTTCACTATTCTTCTACACTGCCTCCAAAGATGACAGAGGATTAGGAGCTGGAAAAGGAGTCAAATGTTGTTTGAAAAAGCTGCCTCTTACCTAAGGCCCCTGAATGAGTCATTCTGGACTTTCCCCAAAATTGCTGAGTGCTACCGAAGCTAACACCTTGACTATTAGGAATATTCTGGAATTAGAAAGTTATGATTATTTTATAGATAAGATGCAAAAGGGTAAAACCAAGGAGTAGTTCATAAAAAAAAGTTTTGGTGCTCATGACATGATCATATTCTACTGTTTTCATGTAGTTTATATCAACCCCAATAGCCTCCGTGGATGCTAGGGAAAGGAATAAATTGCTTAGTTTCTAAGGTTATTTTCCTATTAGGGAATGTTGGTGGGGTTAGGGTGAGAATCGTGGTAGCTGGGAAAATAATAGCTATTCTGATACATCAGTGCTATAGAATGTTTCTCCACTGGTACACATGCTGTACCGATTGTGTGTTTGTACATGAATGTATACGCATATATGTGGGCATTAGCACAGAGATCCTATAGGATCCCCCAGGATATTTCTTTCAGCAACAACACTGGAAAACTCAGTGCTGCTTCCATGGAGGGGCAGGACTGGCCAATAACAGATATTACCTTCTGATAGGCAGAGAGGAAGCTGGGAAGTGGCTGAAGGTGGCAGCCTATCAGAACGCGAGATTTCTCTGCCAGCTGATATAGAAGAAACCAAATTCTAAACCCAGGTGCTTCTTAAGTCCCATCTTACTCCTACTCTCTTTGTCGCTAGGCAAAGGTGGGGAGCTCTTCTCTTATCCCCATTTCCTACAGTGATTATCACAGCAAGACTTAGGCTCTTATAACTTCACAGAAAAAGTGTAAAGATAGTTCAGAGGGCTTTTGTGTTCTCATCACCTAGTTTCCTCTATTGATAACCTCTTATCTTAAT
Organism: Artibeus jamaicensis; assembly: GCF_021234435.1. NCBI lineage: Eukaryota > Metazoa > Chordata > Mammalia > Chiroptera > Phyllostomidae > Artibeus > Artibeus jamaicensis. Next base: position 11,285,838 of record NW_026522056.1, on the reverse strand, counting down.
ATGATGAATTTGTCACTAATAAAAAAACAACACTGACCTTGGCCAGGTAGCTCAGTTGATTAGAATGTTACCCCAATATGTCAAGGTTGTAGGTTTGATCCCCATTCGGGGCACATAAAAGAATCAACCAATGCATGCATAAATAAGTGGAACAACAAATTGATCTTTCTCTCTCTCCCTTCCTCTCTCTCAAAATCAATAAAAAGAAAGAAACCACCATTCATACTGTACTGTTAGTTAACTTCCATCATCTGGCTCAGGTAGTGTTTACCAGGTTTTTCCACTATAGAGATATTTTCTTATCTTTTTTCCATGGTTTACTCTTTAGTGAAAAGTCACTTAGCACAGCCCACACTCAAACTTGGGAGGGAGTATTAAGCTCCAGTTACTGGATATTAGAGTATCTTCCTAATTTATTTCAAATTCCTTCAGTCTGAAGAAGTTCTTTTAATTTTTCCTGTAGTGCAAGTTACGGGTGACAAATCATCTCAATTTTTGTTCATCAGAAACTGTTTTTATTTTGCTTTCATTTTTAAAGACTAACTTGTTGAATAAAGTATTCTAGGTTGACAAGTTTTTATTATTTTAATATTTTATTTTACTTTATTCCAGGTTGCATTATTTTTAATGAGAAGTTAACAGTTATTTTTTTCCTGCATGTAATAGATGCTTTCAATTTTTTTCTTTAAATTTGGATTTTAGCAATCTGACAATGATGGGCATGAGTGGTTCTCTTTGTATTTATCTGGACTGCTTTTCCTTCAGCTTTTTGAATTTATACATTAAAAATTTTCATAAAATTTGGGAAATTTTTGGCTATTATTTCTTCAAATGCTTTTTATTAAAAAAACCTTTGTTTTCTATTTTATTTTCTCCTGGATTTGAATTACAAATATCATCAAACCACTTGTTACGGTTTCATTGGTGAGTTGGATATTGCTTTGTTGTTTTTGTGTGTGTTGTATGTTTTATCTTTATGTGTTTCAGTTTGAATAGTTTTGACTTGTCTTTTAAGTTTATTGACTTTTTTCTCTTGCAATATCCAATTTACTGTGATGCTGAGTTCACTACAGATTTTTGACTTTTACCTTTAACATTTTTTCCATTTCCCACTTGTCATTACTTATCTGTTTATTTATTAAGTTTACCTTTTCCTTTGAGACATTCTAGATATTTACGATAGCTCTTAGTCTAGATCTGCTCATTTCAACATTTGTGTAATCTCTGTGTAATTGTCTGTTTATATTAACTTGCCTTTCTCCTGATTAAGAGTCACTTTTTTGCTTCTTCTTATACATAATAGTTCTTTTTATTAGGGATTGAATATTAAGAACATTACATTATGAGAGTCTGATCATCAGCTTCACCTTGTTCCAGTCAAAGCTTGGTTTTAGATTTTGCTGGAACAGAACCAGAGCAGCCTTAATCTTCCAATAAGTCCTTTCTAGGGTCTCATCCAAACACTGATGATGTTCAGGGAGGCCTTCCTCTCTGGTTAGTCAAAACTCCCCTGTCTCCCAGTGTTGTGAACCTACCAGAATCTCCATTTGACTCACAGCCCACCAGTAGTTGTCCTCTAAAGACCGTGCACAGTATTTTCCTGCCTGTGTGCGGCTTTGTGTTCAGCCAAAAGCGTGAGAGGGGTTCTCTCCAGACTTCTGGGACTCCTTATCTATGCACTTTTCTTGCTTCTGGTGCCCTGAGCCACAACTAACTATCTCCTCAGAAACCCAGGACTTTTATGTTTTTCTCCTAACAGAATGCTGCTTTCTGTTGTAGTCCAATTCCCTGTGCTGCGATTTGCATATTGGCTCCAGGCAAAACGTCTGGTGAATAGGAAGCTCCCATTATATATTTCCCTTATTTCAAGGATTGTATTCCTGTACTGGAATGTATGAGAATTAGTCTAAGTAGCTGGCTTTGTTCTCTAAACTTTGAACTGAGGAGAAAGAAAAGGAGAAAAGTTAAGCTTTTAAGAAGGGGTTGAGAAGTTTTGACAAGTGGTGTACCACTGGCCTGAGCACTCCTAGTGTTGAAACAGGCCAAAAAGTAAGGAAAAGCATCAAAGGAAGCGGGGCTCTGAGGGAAGGAAAGAACGTGGAAGCAAGAGTCAATGGTTGTACAAAAGACAGGGTGTCAGAAAGTATTAGAGATAAACTAATTTTAGTTTGAAGATTAGTATAATACAGTAGTCACCCTTTATCAGTCATTTTGCTTTCCTTGGTTTTAACTATCTGAGGTCAAGCATGGTCTGAAATCTTAAATTAAAATTTTCAGAAATGATAGAGGGAATAAGAAGCATACATAGCAGGTACAAAATAGACAGGAAGAGGTTAAGAATAGTATGGGAAACAGAGAAGCCACAGAACTTATATGTACATCCAATAGTCATGAACAATGGGGTGGAGAATGCTAGTGGGAGGGGGTGCGCAGAGTGGAGGGGAATAAAGGAGAGAAAAAAATGGGGCAACTGTAAGAGCATAATCAATAAAATATATTTAAAATAATAAAAGTTACAGAAATAAATAATTCATAAGTTTTAAATCCATGCCACTCTGAGTAATTCGATGAAATCTCTCACAGTCCCACTTAGTTTGAGGGACACGAATCATCCCTTTGTCCAGCGTATCCACCATGTAAATGCGCCCCACCCGTTAGCCACTTAGTAGCCATCTTGGTTAGCAGATTGATGGTCATGATATTACAGTGTTGTATTCCAGTTGTCCTTATTTTACTTAGTAACAGCCCCAAAGCCATTCACATAACTTTTATTTTAGTATATTATTAAAATTGATCTCTTTATTAGTTATTACTGTTAATGTCTTATTGTGTCTAATGTATAATTTAAAATGATTTGATCTTCACACAGAGCTTGTTTAAAATGATTCGATTGATCTTCACATAGATCTGCATCTAGAGCTCAATGCCTCTGGCTCTTGGCCCTGGGTCCTTTCTGCCCCCCAACCCCCAGGCACTTTTATTTGTCTGGTTACGGACACTCTAGGTGAGGATGTAGCCTGCCTGCAGGCACAGCACAATTCAAATTGGCAAGATGAATGGCTGTCAAGATCTTTGAATGCATGCTGATACTCTCAGGTAGTCCCAAAACTCTTTACCCATGCCCTAGTAAAGTTTGGACAAAAATATAAATGCGTGTTTCTATCTGCAGACTATGGTCTATCCTAGTCATTGTTTTCCATAAACTTTTGTTGGCATTATTACTACTCAAGAGGTTGAAAAGATTGATGTACAATCTGGAGCTCTTTCCATTTTAATAATAAATACGTGTTGCAAACATGTCTTCTGATTTTAGTCATTGCCAAAGCCTGTGACTCCTGAGATTACATAGATGCACCAGGAAGAAGCCTTAGTTTTACATTCAGAATCCTGTGGAGTGAGCACTCACATGCGATAATAATACACCTGGCACACGAGGTGAGTACCAACAATTTGGACTCATCTTCTCCATGTCTAAAAGGAAGGCTATTCAAGAACAGCTCTATTCACAAACAGTAAAATGTGATTTTGAAAGTCCGCCTTCCTCTGTGTAGCAAAGTTACACTGGAATCTGGGCCCAGGGACTAAATTCAATGGTCTGAGCCCCTATGAAGATTTCTACTATTCCAAAGGAAAAAAAAACCTAACTCAGGAAAATATCTTAAAGAACTGAGTTTTTTACATTTCAAAAAGAATAAAAGAATAGAATATTTCATGATAGGCTGTCAAAACATGTGTCTTCCATTGGATCTGACACTCACAATCAGACATACAAACACAGACACATACACACATTCAGAAACCTATTCTGTGTCACAACTAGGTGAAATTCCCCAAGTTGCTGCTGTGTCGACCACTGGTATCAGCAAATATTTTTAATCTCTTTTCCGGGTACAACTCAGATGTTCAAGATCTGGGAATAAATAAGCAATATAAATCTTTATTTCTTGAAAACAGAAATGAAGTCTATACATTTCAGATAACTTAATAACCCCTAGCATCAGTAATAAATATCCAGCTTTCTGTATAAATTACACTGGGTTTGGAATATTGTACTCAGCCCTGAGTTATTTGTTTCATATGTTGCATCTCTAGGTATACAAATGAAAAAGAAATGCTTTGGAATGTGATTAAATTATGGTTGGAGGGAGGTGTGTACTGTCAATATAACTTGAAAAGTGTTCCTTTCTATGAGTTCCCTGGTTCTTTGTTATAATTGCATTTAATTAAATAATTGCTCTAGAATTTCATAATATATCATGAGTTCTCAGTGTTGAGGGAAACCACCAAGTCACTCTGATGTCAGAACAGCTTCATCTTGCCCTGGATAGTGAGAATTCAACATCTGATGGTCGTAAGCTTTTATCAGCTCCTCCAGGATTTGCAGATAGCCAGGGTTGGGGACAAGCATGGCCAAGTTTTACCAGTTTCATGGTTTAAGTTGAGCTGTGGTACTTATGGTTAAATAAGTACCATAAGCAGCCAAGGCCTCCGTATGGCCAGTCTGATCTTTGCATCTGTCGTCAAGGCTTAGTACTGACCAGCACAGTCATGCTGATTCGAGATGGATCTTAATCAGTGTCCATTCATCCATGGCTCTCTATCAGCAGGGAGCAACATGCTGTTCCAGAGCCAGAGGTGATGGGCGGGCCTCCTTCCCAGAATGGCTTTGAAAAATTGAAATGGATCTTTATTATGAAGTCAGAAAGGTCAGGCACTGACTAAACAGAAACCCTTTGTTCCAGGAGAAACCGGTGAAGATGATTCGGACAGCTTATTCATTGTCAGTTCAACACTTCACTTTAATCAAAAGGCATTCTCCGAGAAGCTCATATCGGATATGCAGAACAATGCATTTGTTATCTGCCTGTGTATAGAGGCCTGAGCATAAAAGGAAAATGCCCACAGGACAAGGTGCATCACACCCTGTATCTGCAAATCAGTCTCCTGAAGTCACAGATTTCATTATGTAAAATCTCATTTTACATTTTGCTTGGATCACTGAGTTCTTGACCTTTCTTGATGTTTTTTTTAAACAAAAACAATATTAAATTCAGCATATTAATATTTTAGACAACAAATGAAAAGTACTTGAAAAAACTAAATATATGTCATATATGTATATCCATATATAAAAAAATTGAATATGCTTCTCTTGTTTTTTTTTTCTGTAGATTTTTATAAGGCTCATAATAATTCAGAAGATAATAAGTATAAAAATGTCAGAACTTTCAGTTTTGTAGATAGATGGCCAGACAGACAATAACCTCTATGTAGTGCACTGCATCTGTTACCTTCCAGGTTTGCAACAGTAACAGGACAATAACATTGTGTAGCTGTAATCAGCGCTGTCCAGGCAGGCCGGGCACACTGAAGCAGGAGGCCTGGCAGAGGCTCATTTGCATGAGGCACTAAAAACCTCTTGGGCAAACTCATCTGAGGGGAGGAAGAAGGGACCCACTGCTTGCCCTGTCCCCTAGATACATCGTGGCATTAGGAAGAGACACCATTTGTAGGATCTTTTCTTAATCTTGTATCATATCAGGACACAAGTGCACCATCCTGGGACAGCTCAAATATAGTATCGTAAAAAGGAACTCTCCTCTTCCCCAGAGCAATCCTAGATGGCCTTTCAGCCTAGGTGCCTACTGCGGCTTTAAGGCACAAGCTGGGGTGTCCTGTGGCTGATGTCATAACAGTAGTCATTGCACATTACACTGTATCCCATTTCTTTTCCTGAGAGAGGACTATTGGGTGAGCAGAAGCAGTTTAGGAACAGAGAAGACCCGTAGTGAGGTCCAGTTTAGCTACCAATTTCCCAAACCAGTAACCAGTTGGGGGTTGGATTCTACACTTCCATTAACTTATACAACCAATGCCAAAACTACAGTTCATTTTATTCCTTTATTTTCAGGTCTTCGTATCCCTTATTAGTGTGGCTGTGATTTAAGATGACTAACATACAAGCATCAGGGAGATGAGTAATATTGCTATAACAGCTTATATGATTTTACAAGATTCTTATGGTCCCTATAAATACATCAAAGAGCCTATATTACATTGTGATTTAATAAATATTATGTGTTATTAATGGTTAATAGTGTTCTCTTTGAAACCAGGCAGCCTTGGATTATAATTAAGCTTTTAAATTTATTAGCTATATGGTCTTAAGCAAGTAAAGAAAGCCCTATGGCAGTTTCGTTAACTGTAAAAACGTTTGTAAAAACAATTCCATCTTTAGAGTTGCTGTGGAGTCGAGTAATTAACACATATAAAACAATTAATAGTACTTGACAGACAGAAATATCTCAATAAATATAAACTCAATATCATTACACTTTTATAAAAAGAGAAAATAAGAAAATAAAATTCTCGACACTATGCTAGCCTAGAAAATTCCATCAATTCCAGGTAGGTTTTGAAGGAATCTTTGCGATTCTTTTTTTAAAATATATTTTATTAATTATGCCATTACAATTGTTTTATTTCCCCCCTTCATTCCCCTCCACCCTGCACACCCCTCCCCCACCATTCCCCCCCTTTAGTTTATGACCACGTGTCTCAAGTTCTTTAGATTCCCTATTTCCCATACTATTCTTGCCCTCCCCCCATCTATCTTCTACCAACCATCTATGCTACTTATTTTCTGTACCTTCTCCCTCTTTCTCCTCCTCCCACTCCCCTGTTCCTAACTCTCCATGTGATCTTATTCTTTTTTTCCCAAGGTCACGGAACCAAGTTAAGTTCTGTAATTATAACATAAACTCAGTAATCATCGTTGTGGCAATCTGTTAGTCCTTGGAGGGAAAGGGTATATATTCCCACTACAAAAACACGACTGTGGCCTGAGTAACTTTGTGTTTTCTGGTGTGAGTAGTGTTAACTATTTCTTATAGTCCCCCAAGAACCACTGAACATGAAGACAGTTCATCCCAGGTTGTCTGCCGATACAAAGAAAAATGCAAAAAACACTACAGAAGATTTTTGTATCTTTATAAGTTCTAAAACATGATGCAAATGAGTCATAAATTTAAAATTTAATTATTTCAACATTAAGCTTAAATTTAAGAAGGGATTATATTATTCAATTAAAGTGTTTAATTTGAATTATTGTGGGTTCAGGTGCAATTGTATGAAATAATACAGAGATGTATCATATAGCCTTTAAGAGGGTCTCCCAATGGTCACATCTTACAAAACTGTAGTACAATTGCACAACCAGAATATTGATATCAATACAGTCAGGATTCAGAATCTTACCACAGGGATCCACCCTGTTGCTTTTTAAAGCCACATCTGCTTTGCTCCCACCCACATCACCTTTTTACTCTGGCAAACACTAATCTGCTCTTCATTTCTACAATTAAGCATTTTGTGGAATAGTACCTAATGAAGTCATACAGTACACAAACTTTTAAGACTTTTTTCACTCAGTGTTATTCCCTGGAGTTTTATCCAGATTGTGTGTATCAATAGATTTATTCTTTTTCTTTTTAATGGAGTACCATTTCATAGTATGAATGCAATACAGTCTGCCTAACCATTCATCCTTTTAAAGGGTAGCTGGGTCGTTTCCAGTTTGAGAGGATTACAAATACAGCTGCTATAAACATTACTGCTCCCTACCTGGCCTTCTCCGCTGAGATCATGGGGAGGTGTAGTCTTGTTACCCCTGGGTGGTAGGGAGGTCTTATCTCAAATGGGCTCGCTCTGACAACAACTGAGCAAAAAGGTGATGGTCATCTTGTTATTGCCATGTGAGGGTAGATATCCATGATCTGCACATGGTTTCCACTGACACTGCAGTCAGGGCAGCTTGTCATAATCTAATGGAGATCAGCATCCCATTTTCCGAAGTAGCCTTACTGATAGCATATGGTAGGGAATGGTCATGTTGCTTCATTACTGTCTGGCAAGGGTGGGTGTTCGGACTCTTCACGTGGTCTTTCTTGGTGGGGTGGGGAGTGGGGTCGCGGTTTTGTTTCCTGTGGTATTTGACTAGAGCAGAGAAGTTATTGTTTTCAAGTGTCCTGTGTTGCTTGGCTGTCTACTTCCTGATCCTCTGGCTTAGGAGTTAGCCTTTGTTTTATCTCTTTGGTCTGCCTGTTGACATTTCCAGCTTCTGGCTTATTTAGCTCCAAACTGCAATACATGAAGCAAAAATAAACACAGGGAATTCACCATTGTGTTATTTTTTCAGGTCCTGAGTCCTCTCACTGGTCTTCCTTATCTTCTTTTATTTTTTAAAAAAATTTAAATCCTTTTTTATTGTTATTTTATTATAGTTGTCCCAATCCCCGCCCCCCGCCTCTGGTCATCCCAACCTCTGCTCCTGCTCTCAATCTCCACACTATTGTCCATGTCCATGAGTCATTCATATGTGTCCTTTGACTCATCCTTTCCCCTTCCTTCCACCATTATTCCCTTCCCCTCTTCCACTGATCACTGTCAGTCTGCTCCATGTTTCCATGCTTGTGGTTCTATTTTGTTTGTTAGTTTATTTTGTTCACTAGATTCCTCTTATAGGTGAAATCATGTGGTACTTGTCTTTCACTGACTGGCTTATTTCACTTAGCATAATATTCTCCAGTTCCATCCTTGTAGTCTCAAAAGGTGTAAGTTCCTCCTTTCTTTCTGCTGCATACTTCTTTATCTTCTTTACCTTACAGAGTCTTCTCTGTTTGTTGTACATATGAACAAAGATTCTGGTTGTACTTAGTGGGAAGAAAAAGTATATATCTATTTCGTATTACAAAAAAATGGACTTTGGATATGTTTTTAAGTGTTGTACACTTCTTTCATTGTTGATGCAATTAACTAAGAAATGTCAAACTCAAATTTAGTACCAGGACTTGGCCACTAAAATTTCTATTACCCTCTACATTAACATATATATATCTCATTTGTGTGTGTCAGAATAAGAAGCAATGTTGACTCTTGATCACTTAAAGGTAATTTAATTATTGTACTGTATTAAGAATTATTGTATATGAAATTACTGTAAGGGTAATCAAAGGCTTGATTTATTAAACTCCAACTAGTCAGCAGTCTTCTGAGACCATGATTGGTCAACGAAAGGAAACACCCTTTGTCAGGGGTGTTTTGTCTGGAAGTATCTGTCAGAGGCCAGAGATTGGCTCAGAGACATAAATGATAGCCAAACTTACATGAAATACTTTAAAAGAAATGGAGTGTGACTGTTAATACAAACAGAATTAGGCATTAGAGGACCTGGGAATCTAGCTGATGGTAACAGAGTGGAAACAGAACTAATTCAAAATCCCGAAGAGTCCCAGCTCGACTGCTAATCAACTATGGAATCTTGCTCATACCAGTTAATCTTCCTAAACCAGGGGCACTGTTGTTATTTGGACAGTTGAGTGAATTATTCACTATACCAGTGAAAACTGATGTTATTATTATTATTAGGGTGCATACTGATAAATATAGTTATCCATAGGATAATTATCATTTTGGAGATTTGCATTCGTTTGATTTTAAAATTCTGCAAGTCACCGATTTATGGATTTAAAGGGAGCATTTAAGGTCGTCTGGATAAGGCTCTGTAGATCAGTGGTTCTTGAGTGTGGCTGCACATCAGAAATACCTGGGGACCTTTTTAGGAGCTGCAGTGCCCTGGCCCGTCTCCCAGAAATTTTGATTTAACTGATCTGGGGTGAGGCCTAGTCATTACTACTTTTGAAAGGCTCCCCAGGTGACTTTAACGTGTACAAAATTGAGGCTCACCAATCTCGATAAACGTCTCCTGTCCTGACGCAAGATGTCACTCAGCCTGAATCATTCAACTTGATCATTGGTCTAGCAATTTTCAAAACAGGGTTGGAAAAGAGGGCCAGTTTGTCTTCCGACTCCTTCTCCCTACTCCCCCAAAGGAGGCCACAATGTGTTCCTTTTCAAAATGTCCCACAGCAGTTCTGACACCGGCCTTGCATTTTCAAACTGCGCACCCCAGTTCAATTTTTCTTATGTCCTTCTACCCTTCCAGCTGGGAGTGGACCTGTTTGGAAACCCTCCAGGATGGGAGCCTCGCCATTCCCTGGGCATCTAGTTTTGTTTCATTGAGAAAAGTGCCCAATAAAGTTAAGTGGGAAGATGAAGATCTCAGCTCAATATAAAAAGCATTGTGTGAGGTAGTTTAAAAACAAATCACAACATGTTATCCTATCTCCTGAAAACAACAAGGTTTTTTGATACTTTTTATATTTTATTTGCTAAGCTTTTGCCTGAGACCATCTTGTGCAGAAGTTACGATCATCACAGCTTTTTCAAAGAAAGGGCTGGTTTCCTACTTTCCACAGAGGAGAGGGCTGAGGCACGTGGGAGGGAACTGACAGAGTCAGCCAGCAAGTGGTGACATTTGACCCATAGCAATCACTCCCACAGGTATCTTCTGATGGGAGACTTTCATCCATAGCCAGGTTCATTTTTTTCAATATATGAAGGGGAACCCTTCCAAAACAGAATTATCTTCTTATACTACAGGCTTCCCCCACTAAGAGGGTGTTCTAGGAACCCATCTGCACCAGTGTACCAGCTGGAGTTGTTGTGAGAAGCTATGTTCGGCTTTGGTGAATTTTTTTTTCCAAAGGCTCTTTCAATGCTTTTTTCCATTTCATGATGGCTAATTTATAATCACATCTGCCTACACCATGCTGAGTATTTAGCAGTTTTTGACCACAAACAGCATGACCCCTGCACCCCACCCTCGCTATTCACCCAATCTTTCCCCGAATGACTTTTTTTTGTTGACATCTCCCCAGATGAAAACAGTCCTCAAAGGGAAATGCTTGCCAATGTGGAGGAGTGAAACAAGAAATGGCAGAAGCACTGAAAGGCACCAAAACCGCCGACTTCATGAACTGTTTGAGCAGTGAAAAAAACATCTCAACAGGTGCATTGCATCAAATGAAGAGCACTTTGAAGGTGACTGAAGTTTCAACATGTAAAAATAAATACACATTTTTTCGGTCAGTACATTCCATTTTTTTGGTCTCCCCCACTTGTAAAGTGCTATTCTTTCAATACATTCACAATATATTTTCAAAACCAGTACCTGTCTATGAAGAAAAGTTTGTCACACAAAGGAGGCAGAGGGCCCAGTCAGTGGCCATTGGAAGGACAGTTTATACATGAAAATGTCAGCGAGGGCAAGGTGTGGCTTAGCTGACTCTTCCCCTGGATGCTGGTTCCAGCTAAGTGTTAACTCAGGTCATTCCTTATGTTTAAAGGTAAACCTGTCACTCTCAGAAGGAGCTCTCTGTACTGGCTAGCTAGTTCACTAATTCGCTGCTGATTGGGCTTGTGTAAGAAAACATATTAAATATTTAAACCTTGTCCTTTCTCAGATGCAGAGCAGCGAAGATTATTTTCCACGGAATTTAGCATTAAACTCAGGCAATTTGTACAGCTGTGCATATAAATGGCTTTTCACACAATCTCCGGAGGCCAGGGTCAATGTTCTTGTACATTTTAATACTGTAGATGACATAGCAACATCCTTCCAATTTACGTTTCCTCATAATTGAAAGGGGCTTTAATAAAATTGAGGAAGAGACAGTATGTACACAGCAACATCGATTTCTGCTGACAGTTGAGCGGAAGTTAATTGTAATTTTAATGTAATTTGTTCCATGGGTGATGTTGAGCCCTGGAACATAACTAAATCCATTAAAAAACAGTTGTCCATGGGAATATATGTATATATCTGTGTTGGTGTTATAATATTAAAATGACCCAATTATACAGTTGTCATGAAGACACCAAATATAACTTCCCCGGTTGACTACGTTCATTATTTTTTCCCACAGATATATTTGTTTAGATGAATAGAAGCCTGACCTTCGTTATCAACACAGAATTCTACCCAATCAGGTTTTGGGGTGACAAGGATGTTGTGTTGCTTGAAATAAATGCACACACTACTGATATTTATCAAAGTACAAATGTAACACAGTCCTAATTGATAACATTAAGCTTATCTGCATGAACTGTAGTTAATATTTATTCTGGGTGAAGCAGATTTTTATTAAGATATTTTTTCACTTAGTCATGCTAATAGTTGTGTTGGTAATTCAAACATTCCCTGCTGTGGGTAGAAACAAATGTAAAACTGAAGGATGATGGTGTTCTCTGCCTCTGAAATTTGCTAATTGCAGAGCTATTCAATTATAGGTAATATCCTTTTATTGCTAATAAGATTACTGTGTATCAACACAACTGCAATTCTGAAATGGAATTTGCCCAATTTGCCTCATGTGGAATTTGAAACTGTTTTGTGCAAAAGACTTAAGAAAATTAGCACTGAAATATGAATGACAAGGACAGGAAATCTGCAAAATGCCTAATCTAAAGTCTCTTCCTATCCAGATGCTTTTCTTTTGGGACAGTTTCAAAATGGATTTTGCCACCAAAACAACAACAACAACAACAAAATAGAGGTGTATGTTGGAATCTACTGTTATCTAGGCTGAAAATTTCTTTAACTAATTTACAATCTGCCTTTATGAAATTTGGTATTATTCAAAGCCTCCACTTTTGTTAGTGTCTGGTATCATGTTATGTGCAAAATAAGCAGAAAATAAATGCAAGGTTATAGTTTAGTTAGATCAGGCAATCAACAAAGGATCAGAATCAACTAGTTGGGGGGAAGGAACAGGCAAAATGTATATTCCTGAATGTACTTTTTAATCAAGATTCTCTGGTGAAGCAGAACCAATAAGATTATATACATATAATTAAATAAAATATTTATATTTTATATGTAATATAATTTACATAGAGAGAATGAGATTTATTATAATGGATTGCTTCATGTTGTTATGAAGGCTGAGAAATCCTATCTGCCATCTTCATGCTGGAGACCCAAGAAAGCCAATGGTGTAAATTTCAGCCCATGTCCCAGGAGCACGGATAGTGTGAGTTCCAGTTCAAGGGCAGAAGACTGATGTCTCAAGTCATGTAGTCCAGCAGAGAGAGTAAAGCTGCCTGCCTCTGCCTTTTAGTTCTGTTCAGGTCCTCCATGAATTCCATGATGCTATCCCACATTGGCGAGGGCCGTAAACTTTACTGAATCTACAGATGTAAATACTAATCTCATTCAGAAACACTCTGGCAGAGACACCCATTGCCTTCAGGCCCAGCCAGTGGGCGCATGAAATGAACCATCCCACTGGGCCTTATTTCATATCAGACCCTTAAAGTGTAGAGCACAAGAATATGCATGCTGTGTTTGATCCCCATTGTACTTCTTATATACATCGAGTTTGAAACTACTGGTACAAAGTAATCCTTCTGATGCCTGACAATTGGCTTTTGTGTTTATCTGTCGTCCCTCAATCTTGGCTGCAAAGACCGTAGAATGACTTTTCAGCTTTTCCCAAGAAGACTGTATTATTCACTTATTACCAAACACAGATAAGACAGAGGCTTCCATAATGATGAAGATCTTTAAACCAAGTGTTACTAATGATCCCAGCAAGTACAGGTGTCTGGCTCCTCTGGACTTAGGAGGGTCCTTTAAGAGTAAGTACAAAGGGGAAGTTGCTTGGGAAGTCTGATTTTCCCATATAAAAAGATATTTCTAAAAATGTGGTCTATGGAGCTGTGTGTCAGAATGGTTTAGGATTCCAAACCTCTTCCATCAAAATCACAGAGAATGTGTTCAGAAGTATGTATGCCTTAACATGCTACATTGCAACACCATTCCCCTTACCTTGCATTTGGTGAAATTGGGGAAGAACATTTCTTTTCTTTCCCATGGTTTTTGACTAACTTGGGTTTTGACTAACCATCTCAGTTTGCAAGGAACGTTCCCAGCTTTAACTCTGAAAGTCCCATGTCCTGGGGAATTCCCCAGTCCTGAGCAAATTGGAACAGTTGGTATCCCTAACTAAAACCTCATTTCAATTTTTTTCCTACCATATATTTCTCATAGAGGGCTTTTAACATGGCACCAAACCACTTTGAGATATAGTTTCCTCATCTGTAAAATGGCTATAATAGTCATTTCACAGAGATATTGCAAGGATTAAATAAAATTAAATGTGATTACAGGTATGAAGCACCTACCAAGCAGACGTTCTGTAAATGTTATTTTCTTTCCGTGCCATTGACAAAATCATATTCTCACGTCCAAGGGGAGGACACTGTTATATAGAACAAGAGGGTGGATGACATTTAATTAGTTTCACCTGCCAATAATAGAGAGCTACTTCTTCGTCAGTGAAAACGGGGTGTCATAAACGGTTTTCAGGCAGATTTGTTTTGTATTTTTTCCCAACTTGCACATATGCAAATTGAGTCATGATTCACTTCATTTCCATCTAAACTTAATTAACTATAAAATTCTGAATATAAACAAAAATAGAAAAAAGATGAGCTCAAAATATGGAGTTACTAGTTTTGGAATTGAGACATTTGAACTCATATAAGCCAAAGCACGTATTGTGTCTCTAATTTGAAGAGATATTTAAGAGACAACCCTAGACCAGGTTATGTTCCTACTGCAGGCTTTAATAACCTATATAGATTTAGGCAGATATCAATATTTCTAGACTTCAGATTCCACACTAATAAAAAATGAGGTTGGAATAGTATATTAAATCGATCTCTAAAGTTCCTTCAAGGTTTATGATTCTATTCTAGATAAATTATTATTTTTCTTTTACTTGAATTATCTTAGTAAGAGAGTGCTGGCTACTTTAAGATGGTTAAATTTTGATGCTATAATAGAAAGATTAATTTTAGATTCCTTTCTTTGATTTTGAATAAAAAATTTTTTTCTATAATGTATTATCACTAGCCTTAAATCTGTCTTTAGAAAAACTCAGAATAACTCCATCTTCTTCCCGATGAGTCCACTCTTCAACCATTTGAAGTAAAAGATGCCCATGAAGCTTTAGCAAATTTTATTTCTACTTCTGCTAGATGTGGACATAACATGGCTCTGTGTAACCATGGTAGGTTTGGTAAAGTCTCGAGAATTCCTTAGGCAGGTGAGACTGTACTGACCAATTTATGACTGAATAGCTAAAATCCAGCTATGTGGTTTGGATAGGCATGAACTGGGGATAATTGAATGAAAAGAGCTGACCCTTTCTTAGTTAGTTAGCTTAGAATAAGAGGTTTAACAATAAAAGATAAGAGGGGACTGAGGGAAGGTTAACATGGCAGACACTCAATCACAGAGTGACTCCTTTCCAGAACGGGTGCATTTGACTGAAAGAAGTCTCTGTGTGGAGACTGAGAAACAGGTTTTAATCAATAGTTACATTCCAAGTTGGAGTTGAGAGGACAGGGGCCTTAAATGTAGGTTAGAGACAATAGTCATTCCTTTTGTTATTAATTCACTAAACATTTATTGAGTACCCACTCTGTGCCAGGTACTATTTGAGATGTGGAAAGTATTAGTGAGCCAAGATAAGCCCAGCTCTTACCCAACGTAGCATAGGTTTCAGACCTACCAACTGTCAAGTATCTCCTCCTAGTATATTGATGATCTAATTGAGTCTTTCTGTGATTACATTAGGGGGTGGTTGTGATATATGGCATGTTAAAACGGAGATCTGGATTTATTCTCATTTTTGATTAAAATGGTGGCATGACACTCAGGAACATACACTTTTAATAACCCTCCTAGCTTATTCTGAAATGCATAGGTTATATTTTTAGAACTATCATTTTAGGAGGAGAGATCATATTTTCCAAGAAATCTATCCTTTATACTCTTAAAGGATCTTACTACATCCAGAGGAGCCTAGATACCTGTATCTCTGCTTGAAATAGTGTGTTCTATTTATTGACACATTGCCTTGGCCCGGAGGGGGGGGGGACTGTAGTGAAATTTGGGGGAGTTATATAGAGGAGGGATGGGGGTGAGGGCGGGGTATGTGTCAGGGGGGGGTTGTTGTTGGGTGTTGAGGTTGCCCCAGGCTTGTTCAAGGCTCTGACAATTTCTGCAACATTCATCTTCATGACCACTTCCTACTTTCCTTCACACCTTAGGGATCTGGGGATACACTTTCAGCCGCCAATGCTCTTCTTTAAGGAAAGGGCCAGGAATTGGGTGTGGTGCTCTGGGTATATTTTACTTCTAGTGGCTATATTCACTTTTTCTGGGCAGTAAATTTTTAGTGATGCCTTCAGATAATACATTTTTTCTCTCTTTAGTGAAGTCATGTTTTCAGCTCTTGTTAACCTGGTAGTCACTTAAAACCTTTACATCTTTGCATACTCCTCAAATAAAATTGTGTTACTCAATCTCTCCTGTGCATCTGTGAGTCAACTCCCTTACTTAGGGGCAAAGCCAAATTCTCAGTGTGTAGTTATCCCATATCCTACTGAGTTGATCTCCCTCCCTCCCCACTGACTGAGGACCATGAACAGCTGCTTCACAGTGTTAAACCCCTGCCTTGATTTCCAGAATTAATCCATGCCTATAATCTTGGATGTCAACAGAAACCCAAGTTCCTATACCACACATCATAATACTCATGGGTAAATCACAATGACACACATAACCATTGTATTCTCAACCCTTTTTGAGCAGTCTTTTTTATCCTCTTGCTTAACTGAAATGTGGTTGCACTGAAGATACCATATCTCTGTAACCCTTGAATGGAGACTTTTTTCTTCTACAATCCATGTAACTCAAGTGTCTTTCTATCCCTTATCACTACTTGAAAACCATTTCTTTCTATTAAAAAGACTATTCTTTTTCAGGTTCAGTGCGTCAGACTTTTTAGCTGTCACTTCTAGGACTGTCACGTATTGACAACTTGTTTACTCCCCCCAATCATAGAACATTAGGTCTTGTCTCCTCCATAGCTATAATTTTTTGAGTTTTCTTCATGAGAATGGATGAGACATCCAACCACTAGATTCTTAGAACCTTCGTCAACTCGTTTCCCACATTTCCCTCAATCCCACTTGGGCAAATATCATTACTTCTAACTACACTATACCCAAAAATGTTAGTGACAAATATTTCCAAAATATCTGTTTATAAACTTCTTTTCTTCCAACTCACTCTAATATTTTATTCCAAAAATTCCTCAAACTTATAAAAAATTGTAACCTATTTATCTAAATGTCCTTTCATTACCCATCAATCACTTCAGGCCCTCGCTTGCCCTAGTGACCTGGATTTTTTATAAATTACCCTCTTGTTTGTTTGTTTGTTTGTTTGTTTGTTTCACAAACCTGAAAGTTTTCTATCTTCTCCTGTCTGATACTTTACCTACCTGAAATATCCCTAACCCTGATTAGTTCACCTATCCTTTTATTTTGAACCTATGAACAAATAACTCAATAATCAGACAGAATTCACTAATTAAACTTCTTCTAAGTTTATGGCCACAACATCAAAAGTAATCTCCGCACTGACAGAAAGCCCCCTAAAGTTTCCTGTTCAGTTTACATGGTACTTTCTGAAGTGGCAGGTTATGCTTTCTTCTCAAATCTTTAATACCCACTTCCCACCTACTGTCTGAGCTGATGATCTTCCACACAACTAATGGAATTAGATGAAGATTAATTCATTCTGACTGAAAATTCCATTGCTTTACTGTATCCTCTTCTCTTATAATTTTCCTTATTGTAGTGTCTCCAGTTATGGTGAAACATGATATCCTTACTTAAGGCCAAGTTAATATGTGTGCAAATACCATTTACCATCTTCAGGTTTTAATTTCTGCAATTAAACCTTTTTTCCCCCTGAATCATCTAACTTCCACTCTTTACTGGTTCTTTCAGCATCTCTCCATTTACTCCCCTCACATTTTGTTTCCCTCCCATTCCAATTGGACTTTGGACTTTGGCATTCTATGTCTAGAGTTCTTAGCGAGGTCATAATTATTCTGTATCTTCCCCTGGCTAATGGTTGGTTTTCCCTCATATTACTGGTGCTCTTCAGTAATTCCACATGATTGATTATTCCGCCTACACTGAAAAACATTGTTCTTTTGTTTCCAGGGCACCATGTTCCCCTAGTTATTCTCTCACTTTACTAATCATACTTTTTTTTCAGTTTTCCTTCATAGCTCCATGTTATCTATGAAATCTCTAATTGTAGAATGACCTAGGACTCCAGCCTCAGCCCTTAGCCATCTGACCCTCTTTTCCATATTTACTCATTATGTGATGGCAACCTATCCTATATACAGTCTCAAATGCTATTTGTATTCTGCTGAACTTTTAAAATATCTCCATTTTAAACATGTCATCAGGCCTCAAGTCTAATATAGACAAGTAAGATAGTTAAATAATCACAGCTAGAATATTTAATTGGCTAACTAGAATATTGAATGTGGCTAAAGCAGACTATCAAATGTAACTCCCCACTTTAATGCATGATATCCTAGGCTGTTAGCTGAGCTCTGCTACCTATCCTGCCAAAATATAACTAAAAATCAACAACTCATCTCTGATGCTCTATGCAGTCCCAGAAACCATTATCCTTATGGGTCCCTGACAGAAGCCTCCTTGCGTACGTCCCTGCTTCCACTGTCATCTCTCTATAGAGCATTCTCCACAACCACAAAAATATTTTTTACAGTAGATCAATGCATGTCCTTACTCAGCATAAAACCCTGCAATAGCTTTTCATTATGTTTAGAATAAAATCTTATTGTGACCTACAAGGCCCTATAGATCTGCCCTTTGTTTATGTCTCCAAATTCATTCTTGCAGTTGTTTATGATACAACATCCACACTGACATACTTTCTTTTTCTTGTGCATTCCATCTTAGAGTCTTTATGCTTCCTGTTTCTTCTGATTTGATCATTGTTTCTCTTGCATATTTTTGTGTAGCTGACTGCATCTTATTCAGGACTCAGTACAAATACTACGTCCTCATCAAAGGTCTTCCCTGATCACTGTAGCTACAGGGATCCTCTCAATCACTTGTTACTACATTATCCTATTTCATCTATCTATTGACCTAATCAGTTCCTGAAAGTAGTTTGTTTTGTGTTCTTGGTATTAATCACACTTCCCCCCCCACCCCCCCACCCCGCACTCCCAACTGACAGGTGAGATTCTGTAAATATTAGGTGCTGTATTTGCAGGGCCTGTAAATGCACCCAGTAAGTTATAAGTACTCAAGACTTTTTGAATGACATGTAGTCATGCTAGCATTTCTAGCATTTTGCATCTATTTGTTGTGCAACTACCTAAATGTAGACTCCTTCCAGTAGTAGGTCAACATTTCACTCTGTGGATTCTGGTCATCGTTCTGGCCCATTGAGCTGTCTTTAATATGAATCTCTCACCTTTTATCAATGACCTTTCCTATCAGTTCTTCTAAGCTTTGTACACAAATGTATTCTGTCTTCTAGCGTATGTTTGTTTCAAATATTTTTTAAAGCATTCATACAAGTGGAACTGTAATTCTACAACTACTTGAGATGTGGCTTAGGGGTATATGCTGAAATTTTAAAAAATCTAAATGTGATTTTTTTCTCCAGCCTATTCTTATTTTTGCAAAATGTTACAGGCTTTTAACCTGTGAGTGAGTTTCCTCATAAATCAATTCAAGATTGCAATATTTATTTTGAAAAGTTGTTTTGAGGTTCAGAAAATATAATTTATATAAAATGCTCAGGGCAAACCTTGGCATGGAGAAGTTGTACAAATAAAAGAATGCGTTACTTCCTGGTCTCCGTGGGCCAGGAGGAGAGTCCAGCTTGGGCAAGGGAAAAAGAAGGTCATTATATCCTCAAACATATGACTTCACACATTTTAGCTTCACAGTTTTGGTTTAATGACAGCATTACCTTTTAGCATTTCAGTTTTCTTTCTCCTGAAATAAGAGGCTTGAGCAGATTGTCTCCGTTCTTCTAGCTCTAGCCCATAATTTACATGAGACACCCAATTACATGAGATATTTTGCCTCAGGCCACCACGAATCCAGGTTCCTAGAACTATGGGTGAGGCAAAAGTAGGTTTATAGTTGTGAGAATGCAAAACACAGTTTATTCTTGTATTATTATTTATTAACTATAGTATTATCTTCCATATTTTACATAAAATGGTACCCTATGGTTCCATTAAATATTCATGGATTTTTATGTTTTGTATTTTAGCCTTGAGTTAAGTAGCTTGCTGCTCATCAGAAGACACTGAACATAGTTCCGGGAGAAACGGGCCGTAGTGAGAGAGAAGGCTGGGCAAGTAAGGGTAGTATTTAAGCCTGGATAATTCAAGAAGAAGGCAAGGTAGTTACAGGTAGAGATCATGATGGAAGGCTTCAAAGAGTGAGAGATCTGAAGAAATTGAGAATTGAGGTCCCAGGAAGCCGCAGAGTGAGTTATGACGAAGTCATTTTTTTACTTTTCAATTTTATCTAGAGCCTTCATCTTGACTAGCAATCCTGTGGCCAGAAGTGTTGTAAACAAATGAACACTCGGTGAAGTATTTAAAGAAAAAATAGAATTGGAATACATGGGTTTAAGGACTAGCCCTGCCACTTTTTAGCTATGCTAACTTCACCAAGTCGTTTAAAGTCTCTGAGTGTCAGTTTCTATCTTTTGTAATAACTGGGATGTTTTCAAGCTCATAACTCCTACTTTAGGTCGTTTCTTAGAAAAATTTTAAATAAAATGGTCAACATTTTCTAGTCTTGAATGATAATAAGAATCACCTGGGGTTTCTGTCAAACATACAGGTTACAAAGATTTACCCTGAGAAACTACCTAATTTTGTAGATTCTGTTTGGTATGTTTTTTAACAAGTAACAAAGATTTGTTTGAGCTTTAGGCAAATTGGGAAGATACTGAAGTGATGGTGTTATGTAAGGGTAACTTACATAACTTAGTCAATATCATGAGACCCAGGGGCTTCGACATTAAACAAGCCAGTCCAGGAGAAAGGGCTGCAGAGACGTTCTCTCTCCATTTGATTCTCATTTGTCAAGGTGTCAGTTCTTCCCAACTTAATCAATAGACTCAATTCAATCCCAATAAAAAATCCCAACAAGATATTTTGACATACTGAGTGTAAAGTTGATATGGAAAGGCAAAAGGCCCAGAATAGCTAATGCATTGAAGGGAACGAAGGGGAAAAAAGCTACAGTAATCAGGGTAGTATGGTATTGGCAAAAGAACTGACAAATAGATCAATGGAACAGAACACAGAGCCAAGAAGCAGATCCACATAAATATAGCCAATGGATATTTGATGAAGGAGCATGGCCAGTACAATAGAGCAACTGGAAATTCATGTGCCAAAAGGAAAAAAAAGAATTTAGACACAGACCTTATACCCATGAAAAAAATAACTCCAAGTGGATCGTGGATCTAAACATAAAATGCAAAAGTATAAATCTCTTAGAAAATAATGTAAGAGAAAACCTAGATGAACTTGGGTATGACGATGATTTTTAGATACAACATCAAAGATACAACCTATTAAATAAGTATAAATTGGTCTTCATTTAGATGAAAAACTTCATCTTTGCACAAGACAATGCTAAGAAGATGAAAAGACAAGCCAGAGCCTCACAGAAAATATTTGCCCAAAACACAACTGATGAAGGACTGTCACTGAAACTGATACAGGGTGCAGCCAAAGCGGGGCGGGGGGCAAAAAAAAAAGATTTGGAATGGTGTCCAGAATTCAAAGTGTATAGGAATATTGGAGAGACATATAAGATGTCCTCACTGCCCCCCCCCCCCAGGGGGAAGGGACAATGGAGCAGGGCCATTGAGAGCTGTTTTGCATAGCAACAGTTTTGAGGCTAACCTCTGGAATGATTATTTAACATATCTATAACCCTTAACTGGTTTCATAGATATGTTAAATAGCGGTGGCCAAGTTTGGAGCCAGGGAGAAGGGAGTGGACTGGGACTCAGGATGGAACTAGGGTCTGCACTCCTAAGTGAAAAGGGCTGGGACTCAAGATGGAAACTAGGGGCTGTGCTCCAGAGTGAAGGGCCTGTGAGAGAGCTTGGAAAAGATGGGCTCCAGGACATGAGGGGATAGCTGCCCAGGTGAGGAGAGACCCACGCGGTTTCAGCAGAGTGAGGACCCCCTCTTGGTGAGGTGAAAGAGGGAGCCACGTGGTTTTGGCAGGGCGCGGACCCCTTCTTTCCCAGGTGAAAGGGAAAAACCACGCAGCTTTGCCAGAATGGAGATCCCTGCAGCCAGGTGAAGAAGAAAACCACATGCTTTTGGTGGAGTGCGGACTCCTGCAGCTTTGGTAGAAGAGGCCCACGTGGCTTTGGGGTGCCCCCTTTGGCCGCGTGCCCTGGAAAGCAAGAGAGACTTTGACTGGAACTGGGTACAAAGGACTCTTGCCAGTGGACTATGAGAGGGTACCACAGTACTTTGGATTAACTCGAGATCCTGCACAGTGACACAGCTGACACTGCCAGAGGCCTGAAACACAGATGTGTGCTCTTTTCCTGATTTACGGTACCCGGAGTTGGGACACTGGGAGAAGGGAGCGCTGTGTGGGTGTAGATGTACAACCTAAAGGACTTTGATATTTTAGTGGAGGCATTAGGCCTGAATAGCATTAAATAAACATTTTGTTTCCTTTTCACAAATCTCTGGCATTAAGAGATGTCTTTCCAATTGGCGGCGGACAGAAGAGCCCAGTAGATTTTAGTATTTTGTTTTTGGGAGGGGCCCCTGCTGTGTAGCAGTTTTCGGCATCCCTGGGTGGGCCGAATATTGTATTGCCACTCCCCTGGACCGCTTGTTCAGTAACAAAACTACACGGAAACTGATATAAATCAACAATAACTAAACAAACAACCCTATCGAAAAAGAGCCTACCAGTCACCTCACCAAGGAATATATACAGATGGCAAATAAGCACACGAAAAATGCTTGAAATCATCTGTCATCAGGGATATGCACATTAAAACAACAGTGAGATACCACTATACACCTGTTCAAATGGCCAGAATAAAGAACAATGATACCAGCAAATGCCGTGCCACTCCAGTGGGATGTTGATAATAGGGAGAGGCTACGTATGTGTGGAGGCAGAAGATGTATGAGAATCTGCACTTTCCTCTCAACTTGGCTGTGAACCTAAAGCTACTCTGAAAGATAAGGTCTGAATAATTCTTTTTAGGAAGTCATGCAACTAACTGGTATCTATTCCACTTAAATTCGTGTAATTCTTTAGATTTTTTGACTCAGGGGTGAAGAAGGAGTATCCCACCTGGTCCTTCACCTGGCAGACTAATGAGACATGAAAGTGATCCCAGCGAATGCATGGGCTGCATTTACTCAGCGTCAGGGGTGGGCTGAGCCCACTACTACATCTGGAGCCCAGGTAGAGTTCAGGACCCACTGAACAAGTTCCAAAGAAATCAACAGGCAAAGAGGACTTGTCACATCACTAAGCCACATACAAACCCTGCATTATTCTTCGGGAAACACTATTTCATAAAATTTTCCTAAAAAGAAAAAGAAATCTGTTAGAATTCCTACTTATAAGTTGTTTTCCAGATTCTTTTCTGTATTACCATTGCAGCTTCAACTGTTTTCAATACATCTCCTCTTGTAATTCTCAAACATCCTACTTCTTATAATAGTCTTTAAATTATATAGTTTATTTCTGAAAGGGATTTGCCATATGTGAGGGGAAACCTAAAAATGGAATTTTTAAAATAAAAATTTGAGTATTTATCCTTATATGTTTCAACTTCAGTCACCTTTAAGTAGTCTCTCCATTTGATGCAATACACCTGTCAAGATGTTTTTTCCTGCTGCTCAAAACAGTTTTTGAACTTGTTGATTTTGATGCCATTTAGTCTTGCTCGTTTTTTGTTTCACTTCTTGTTCCACATCAGCAAAACATTTCCCTTTAAACTTTTTTCATCCAGGAAAACAAAAAAAAGTAATTCAGGGTGAGATTTGGTGAATAGGGAGGTTAGGGCATGGGGGTCATGCTATTTTTGGTCAAAAAGTGCTAAACAGTCAGCATGGTGTGGACAGGTGCGCTTGTAAATCACCCATCATCAAAGGTGTTCAAAGAGTCTTCAAAAAAAATTCACTGAAGCCTGACAGCCTCTCACAACAATGCCAGTAAGTGCACTGATACAGATGGTTCCTAGAACACTCACCTGGGGGGAGGGGAGCTTGTACTACAAGGGGCCCGCCATCTAGAAGATAATTCTGTTTTTTTAAATACCTAGTGGTTTTAGAGGTTGGCATCAGTCATGGAAATGGCCACACAAGTCTATGAACACTAGGAGGTAGAAATCACAGGGTCCTCTTGGATGCTGGCTGCTAACACAAGGCATTCAGATGTATTTGTTATAGTGACAAACTATCAAACTGACATCCTCACCCCCCAAATGAAATCACATGGATAAGAGCTGAGACCTTTTCTTACATTTACTTAACCCTCATGATTATTTTTTCATATATTCCTCATTTAAAGAAGAAGTTGAGATTTAAAAATTTTAGAAACTTATTCAATATTACACAGCTAGTCAGCTGCAAAACTAAGTTTTGAACACAGGGTAATGCTGATCCTCTTTGAATTTCTATAGGATAATATTCAACCCTCTTTTTCATCTTGATTTTGCTGATGGAACTACGGTCATGAGAGCTTGCATCTCTATTACAGTGGTTCTTCATTTCTTTTAGCTTCTGCAGGAAGTCAGGTTGCAGGTTGGGCTCAATACTTTGCCATCCAGATATTTTCCCCACTCCTCCTGCAATTTCTTTTCCACTGATCCTGGGCAGAAGGTACCTCTGTGGTTGATAATTACTTCTGTGGAGTACTTAGTCAAAGGGAAAAAGTGTCTCCTATTTGCCATCAGTAAAATACAGACTTGAATTTCACCATTGCAAATGCTTGTAGTTCTATAGTTACTGTGATCAGAATGCTTCTGGGAAATCTTCAGTCTGAGCATCAGCTCTCGTTTTGGATATGAAAGAGGAGATTTTATATTCTCCTCCTGAGTCTTGGCAGCAGCTTTTGCTCTTCCAGATACAAATCCCCTTCAGCAATAAATGTGTATAATAATTGCAATGTTCATTCTTGCCACTTTTCTTGGGAAAAGGGCCCTGAAGATAGTGTTCTGTCTTCACCTTGGTCCATGGCTGCTGTGACCATTTAAAGTACTGTAAAAAAAATTAAGTTAAAGTACTTAATTAAAGTACCAGTTAAAGTACTGTAACTACTGTCAGAGAAGTAGAAGGGTAGAGTTAGCTGCTTCAACAGGAAAGGCTGCTGGACTCATTTTGACCAAAAAAAAAAATCTAACATTTGTATGTGCTTCATTTACCTGAATTATAAAGCTGAGGCTTTGACATGCAAGTATTAGATTCACAGATGTCTGAGGTTTTAGCTTTTTTCCTGCTTCACAAGCTCGATCACAACATACAGCTTTGTGCCTGCATCATTTCTTAGTGTTTGAAACTACAACATGATGATGAATTTTGATGATTTCTCCTCTCAAAACAAAATTAGAGTATCTCCTTTAAAGACTTTAAGATCTTCAATAATAACAACAACAAAAAAGACTGCTCAAAGGTCACAATTACACTATGAGGGAGTCACCCCCCCAAAAAAACCAGAATAATCATCTAAAGGGCAGGCCCCTTGTGATGCAGGCTTCCCCCACAAGGTGAATGTTCTAGGAGCACATCTGTATCAGTGAACCTGCTGGCATTGTTGTGAGAGGCTGCGTTTGGCTTCCGTGAATTTTTTTTTAAGACTCTTTTAACACCTTTGCCCATTTCATGATGGGTGATTGTCAAGCATACCTGCCCACACTGTGCTGAGGGTTCAGCAGTTTTTTACCAAAAAGAGCCTGATTTCTGTGCCCCACCCTCCCTGTTCACCTAATGTCATCCTGAGTGACTTTCTGTTTGTTTATCTGGATACAAAAGTCCTCAAAGGGAAACATTTTGCAGATGTGGAAGAAGTGAAACAACAACAAAAAAAATGGCAGAAGCACTAAAAGGCATCAAAATCAGCTAGTTCAAAAACTGTTTTAAGCCCTGGAAAAAATGTCTTGTAGGTGTATTATACCAAATGGAGAGTACTTTGAAGGTTAGTGAAGCTTAAACATGTAAGAATAAATACACAAGTTTTATAAATAAATTGTTTTGGGCATTCCCCCTTGTAAACTATTACTGGGAATGCAGCATAACATAACATGATCAGAAATATTCACAGAAAGAGCACTCGCTGTGGCCAAGGGGACAACTTCGAGGTGTTTGAGTTGACATCACAGAGTAACATCCAAAATGCAGGTTTGACTGACAACAAATGATTCCTCTCTGAGCCACTGTTTGAAAAGCTGCTTCAGTGTAGGCTGTTAGATAACAATTTAAAAATATTTGTAGTATCTTAGGTGTAATAATGATGCTGTGTTCACATAAAACATTTTTCCTACTTTACAAAGACACCCTGACATACATAGGGCTGAAATGACCTATTGTCTGTAATTGACTTTAAAATATATCAGCAAACAAAATAACTGATGCACGTATGGCAAACTATCGGCAATTATTCAACGTAAATAATTGATATCTGGACATTTAATTCACCCAGCTTTTCTATGATAAAAAAGTAAAAGGAAAAAGTTGCTGAGCGAGGTACAAAAATGAGGGAACAAACAGAGTAGGTCAGGACAACAGACGAAAGGGCATCCTCCGCTGGCAGGCTTGCTCTTTCTCTTTCCTTCCCTACAGCATCCTTCAGGCTGCTCTCTAGGTAAATATTGAACAAATATTTAAGGAACATGCAGTGAGACATATTAAATTACGTGCCTGCCTGGGAACTTGGTCTAAATGTAATTCTTCACATGTCTGTAGGTCAGAGACTCAAACACTGGCAGGACACCAAGACTCATGAAGCATAGAAGATGGGAGAGAATCCCACAGGGGACAAAAGAACATCCCTTCCAGTGAGTTTAAATAGAAAGATGGTGTCTCTAGATATTTAAAGTATGAGGAACTCAAGATACAGCAGTGTGGAACCATTTGTAAATTGTCCCAAAATGTCCTGTTGTCTCACTGAATGTTCACAGTAATCTCTTAATTTTTTAAAAATAATTTTATTTAGTTATTTTTCAAGTACAGTTTTTTGTCTATTTCTCCCATCCGAACCCCCCTCGGTGCTCTCCACCTCCCTCCCATTTCCACCCCCCTTAGTTCTCATCCCTGTGTCCTTCATATTTCTTCCTCCAAATCCCTCCCCTTTTCTCCCCTTAAATTCCCTTCCCTCTCCCCTCTGGATCTCTTAATTTTTTAAAAGTTGTCATTCATAGAATAATTTGTTTAAAGGACAGGAGAGGAAGAGTACATTTTTGTAAGGGTTTTAGGCAAAGTGATTGGTTTTTCTAAGTGTGGTAATCAAGGAATATTCATCAGTCTTCTGAAAAATGTTTGTTATCCTATTGCATCACAATACAAAAGAAATTATATGAAGTGATTCCATAAACCAAAAAGGTCCTGCTTGGGGGGCATTGTCGAGGAGTTGGTCGACTATTATAAACTTCTACATTCCTTTTCAGGGATGCGGAACGTGGGTGTATCCTTGGGGATTTCACATTCATTTCTCCTACTGCTCTTTTCCTTCTTCCTCTTCCTTCTCCTCTTTCACCTTCTCCTCTTTTTTTGCTGTGGTCTGTAGCTTCATTGTTAGGTAGTTTAGCATAACATTCTAAAAAGGGTTACCAGTAACATATGGTGTTTTCCTGCAGATTAATCGGTATGTGCTAAGGAGAGCACAAAGCTGAAAAACACATTTTTCTTTTTCTTTACACAGTTTCAAGGGAGCTGGTGGTTGGTGACAAGGACCACAGTAGAAAATGAGTTAATCAACTATGCAACTGAGAGTCAGAAGAAAATCCAAAGAAGAGTTGGAAACATTTAAGCTGCTGGATAATTTGATATTATCATTAGGGATAATAAATGCTTCCTATTTATCAAAATTGTCTTAAATGGGATCAAGAAGAACGTTTATAATTTTGATTACCATAACAATTATAATGCTATTCTTTATGCATCCTTATGCATACACAACAGTTTTAAAACTCTTGAGTTTTAAAATAATTAATAAACAAGTTCTATATGAAACGCATTAAATGTTAGTTATACATTCCTTTTGCCATAAAACAAGGTGGGACAAAAGTATGTTTATAGTTGTTTGTATAGAAAATAGTACAATAATTAGTATATGATAATATAAGAATAGACTTTGTGTTTTCTGTACTCACAAGAGTAAGCCTACTTTTGCCCCTCCCTATATTGGTTCAGACTAGTATGAGGCTTTCCCCCCAAAACAAGAATTCATTTATTAAAAATTTTTGTATTTATTATTGCATGTTTAAACTTTAGTCACCTTCAAAGTACTCTCCATCTGATGCAATACACCTAAGAGTCATTTTTTCCCCTGCTCAAAACATTTTTCGAACTTGTCGATTTTGATGCCTTTTAGTGCTCCCATTGTATTTTGTTTCGCCTCTTTTGCACTGGCAGAATGTTTCCCTTTGAGGACTTTTTTCATCCAGGGAAACAAACAAAAAAGTCATTTGGAAGAGTTTAGGCGAATAGGAAGGGTGGGGCACAGAGGTCATGACATTTTTGCTCAAAAACTCCTGAGCACTCAGTGCAGTGCGGGCAGGTGCGCTTGTAAATCATCCATCATGAAATGCGCAAAGGCATTGAGAGAGTCTTCCAGAAAAATTCACGGAAGCCAAACACAGCCTCTCACAACAATGCCAGTGAGTACACTGATACAGATGGGTTCCTAGAATGCTCACCTAGGTAGGGAACCTGTACTGCAAGGGGCCTGCTCTTCAGAAGGTAATTCCATTTTGGGGGGGGTCCTTTCTCATATTTCCTTGAGTACCTTTGAAGTTAATACAATTTAAAAATTAAAAGGTGAAACTAGGCATATTCCTTTAATTATTAATTATTTAAAATAGAATATTAAATATTAAATTGAATCACGGTAAGAAAAGATTAATAAATATTCTTTTATTAATTGTAATTTTCAGTTTCTTTCCCCAGCTCTTCTTTACTATTTCAATTTGAATTTGAATTGTGAACATTTGATTGTATAAAGAAAAATGATAATAAAACCAAGTGTATTTCTTTTCATTAATAAAAAATATTTTTTATTGTGTTATGAGAAAGAAAACAAAAGAGCTAGATATTGAGATCTCTTGAGACAATATGAATTTCAGCATGGACCTTACAGCAAGTTTGGTTTTGAATTAATCTTATAACATCTAATTGAAAAATAACTTTACTTTTAACCATTGTAAAACTTGATCAACAACATTTGACATCATCTTCTGGTTGAAGTACTCCTAGATTAAACAAACAAACAAACAAACAAACAAAACCCCCAAACCTCGGATATTTCAGTTTGTACAAGATTAGGAAATAAATAAATAAAAGCAACACTATTCTTGAGCTAGTATTCTTATAGCATTGTACCAGAGTATCATTGGTGAAATTGAGTTTAAACCATTTTTTTATCATAGATAACAAGCAAAGAAAAGAAATGAGTGGCAATAGCATCATCTACCACTTAACTACCTGTCTGTCTCTTTATATCTATCTTCAGACACACATAAATGCACATTTTTAAGAGTAAGATGAGATTAGAAAAATGTAGGACACTATAGGTAGTACTTTACCAGATGGCAAGAGCTATAGAGAAGACAAGTTCTCTCATTTTCAGTGGTGAGATTGTATGTGTCAACAAATCCCCAACACATGTGCTTTTTTAAAAAAAATTACATAAATAGACTTTTGCATTTAGGAAATAACATTTCACTGTAATTAAGATGAGAAATAGTCATTACCCATTTGGATTCATTCCAGTTCTCACAAGGGCGAATTCCTAAACTGCCATTTTCTTTTCCCATTATAGATTCTGGCACCAGGGCAACATATTAGGATTTTAATGCCTTAATATATTCTATGAAATATACTAGTGTACTTTACTATTTTGACCTTTTGGCACATCATATTTTGATTCGAATGGCCATTTCACTCTTTGCTCTCGTGCTCAGGGAGGCCATAAAAGTGCAAAATGAATGGATTGACTATAGCTAGTCACAATACAGAATACTGAAAAGGTCATTGTATCTCATCGACTGTGCTATTAATCATGGAACATACAGGACCTTAAATATTTGATACCGTAGTCTTGTGACAAAGAAATCCAAGGAAAAAATTGAACCAAGAATCACTTCCAATGGCAAAATCACACTATAAATCAAGAATGAGAAATAGCAGAAGCCTAGTAGAAGAAAAAAAATAATTTTCACTTTGCTCATTTCTCCTTTTTTGGTAAAAAATGAAGTCCGTCCAGAAGATATCCAGTCATATAATATGAAAAATAGAGACATTCATTGAAGAAGGTACAAGATACAAGAAACATTGTACATAGGACAATGACAGCTCAGCACCCTTCAAAGTAGGTTTCTTGGGGCCTCACACTGTTCTCCCAATTGCCACCAGCTGCCCTGTTGTATTTTCCTGAATCTCATCAATGGTCTGAAATCTCTTTTCTTTCAGAGGTGATTTTAGTTTTGAGAAAAGCCAGGAGTTGCAGGGTACCAAATCTGGGCTATAAGGGAACTGACTCACCTGGGTGATTTGATGTTTCTCCAACAAACTCCCCATGAGACGTGATATATGAGCAGGCACATTGTCCTGATGAAGCTGCCTATCCCCAGTTGCACATAGCTGTAGCCTTCTGAATCATCTGAATAGTTTCCATGGAGGAATGTTGAAGCTTAATGCCACATTTGATGCAGATTCATTGCTCTGCTCCCACAGTCATTATGAATGTGATGGCCATACAGTTGTCTACTGCCCCTACTGACTAATACAGCGAAGTCGTCATTGTTCATACATGAATGTTCCAGTCCTCTCTCCTTGGCTGCCAGGGCACATTGATGTCACACAAACTTTCCTCATTATATTAACAATAGATGCACTTTTTTTCTGGACAGACCTCATACATCTGTGAGCACACGTGCTCAAAAGGAGAAGAAGTTGTAGGGGCAATTAAAAAATATTAAGGGAATAGCTTGAAACTAACAGAAGTCAGGAATTAAGATTTCTGGTAGTATTTCCCAAGAGTTTCTAGGTTATGTTTGCTTATTTTCTGGAAAAGAGATTAGCAGGCTACACTCTAACAGAAACATAAGAAAATTTGCTCAACTTGAGGTAATATAATAAACTCCCCAAGGGGTATTTTTTCCA
The DNA here is from genome assembly GCF_021234435.1 of Artibeus jamaicensis. Classification (NCBI taxonomy): domain Eukaryota; kingdom Metazoa; phylum Chordata; class Mammalia; order Chiroptera; family Phyllostomidae; genus Artibeus; species Artibeus jamaicensis. Next base: position 11,254,615 of record NW_026522056.1, on the reverse strand, counting down.
ACAGAAACTTTAAAACAGGTTTGTTTGTTTGTTTTCCCACCTGTGCATGATAGTAAGTAGCTGGAGGAGCTCCAAGTCCTTCATTCACAGGTAGAAAGGAAGTTCTTGGGTGACCCACTAACCATCGTCTTACAGAGTAATTCTTATTGCTGCCAATGTTTTGTTAGTTTACTTAAACACATCATAAAAACAAAGGAAATATGCATTGAATTGAAGATATGAAATTGAAGGCATGAAAAAGCAATTTATCAGAAAAGAAATACAGATCAACAATGAAAATTTTTGATGAACAGCTCAATCTCAGGAGCAATTCTTCAAATGCATTTTAAACAGCAATTATATCCACTTTCAACCACCAATTATTTAAGAATAAAAGGAGAAGAAAAAAGTTGTGTTTGTTCGAGTGAAAAAAATGGCATTCTAATTTTTGTTAAGAACATCTATTGATTGATAAATCTAAATCAAAATGCATTTTTGGTCGAAGACATTTAAAATGTGCATAGCTTTAATCAGCAATTCAATTTCTTGGATTTCATCCTAAGGAATTAGATGCTTGCAATTACTTAAATTTAATAATGTTTATCTCAGTGTTATTAATAGCAGAGAAAAACTGTAGATAACAGGAGATTAAATAAATTGCATTCTGTTTACATAATTTAATTTAAGGAAATTCTTAAGGGCTTTAGAACCTGTTTATGTGTTATTTTGGGGAAAAAATAAGGAGCAACTTAATATCTTGAGTAGATTTCCAATTTTGTAAAATGTATATACATACACCCAGAGTATTATTGTATTACAAATCTGTTTATAATTTTAACAGTGGTTATGTAGATAATTACATAGTGATATAATGGGTGATTTTGGGGGCATGTGTTCATATATAGGAAAGTCTGGTAAAATAAACACCAAAATGTGAGCAGTGGTTAATTTTGAGAAATAAAATTATAATTACGGATAATTTGTGTGTGTGTGAGTGCCTGCTTTTCTGAATTTTTTAATACTCTATAATTAATATGAATTACTTTTTGAAAACGGAAGAAAATACCTTTTTTAAAAAACAGCCAACAGCAACCAGAAAACATTTATTCAAGCAGCAGTAAAAATATGAAAAAGGAAGATCAGAATTAGTGATTCTTTTTTATTTTAGTTTCTATCATTGCCACTATTACAGATGTCCCCTATTTCCCCCACTTTTACCCCTCCACCCGGGCCCCGCCCCCCCTTGACTTTCACCACACTGCTGTTTGTGTCCTGGGGCTATGCATATAAGCATATATGTTCTTTGGCTAATTTATTCCAGTCTCCCACACCCCCTCCCCTCTGAGATCTGTCAGTCTGTTCTTATCCATGCCTCTGGTTTTATTTTGTTCATCAGGTTATTGTGTTCATTAGATTTTACATATGAGTGAAGTCAAATGGTACTTGTCTTTCTCTGGTTGTCTTATTTTGCTTAGCATAATAATCTCCAGGTCCACTATGCTATTGCAAAGGGTAAGGTGTCCTTCTTTTTACAGCTGCTTAGTGTTCCATTGTGTAAATGTACCACAGCTTTTTTCTGCACTCATCTACTCATGGGTATGTTGGCTGTTTCCAGATCTTGGCTATTGTAAATATGCTGCTGTGGACGTAGAGGTGCATATATTTTTTCCAATTGGTGTTTCAGGACTTTTAAGTCGTATTCCCAGAAGTGGGGTCACTGGATCAAATGGCAGCTCCATTTTTAATTTTTTGAAGAAACTCCACACCGTTTTCCACTTTAAAGAAACACCGGAAGATTTCTGGCTGAGTGTGCCATTTCCTTTCCTGAATTGTCATGTCTCCATCCAGGAAAAATTTCCCAGGGTGTGTGGGAATATGATGGAGAGATACAAAGAGAAAAAATAATTTTTTTAAGTTAAGAGAGAAAACCTGTTGCTTGTTGCAAAACGAAGGTTAATAAAAATATTTATGCCTTTTACATTTTCTAAAGAGGACTAGGAAATATGAGGCAGGCTTCCGGCAAAGGGTTGGTGCTTAGTAAGCCGCACAATCCACGTCTAATAGCACGAATGTTCCTTTCACGAAACGGCATAAACAAAACACATGGCAGGCTTTTCTCCCAAAACCAGCCCGTCTGTATCTTGCCCAGAGTTTCTCCATACATCAGGAGAGAACTTAGTTCCTCATTTCCTCTGATATTTTAGTTTGTAGTGCCTTAAAGAAGGTTTGAGTTGGGTTTGGTTTATTCAATTGTGGGACTCTTGCTAGTGCAATATGTTCATTTATTACGGAACCATGAACTGAGAGAGGAAACTATCTCATAGATTCCTCTTTGTTTTTTGTTTTGGTTTAAATTTTATTTATTTATTTTTAGAGAGAGAGGAAGAGAAAGAGAAAGAGAAAGAGAGGGAGAGAAACAACAGTGTGTGATTGTCTCTCGCGGGACCTGCACTGGGGACCTGGCCCACCACCCAGGCATGTGCCCTGACTGGGAATTGGTTCACAGGCCCATGTTCAACCCATTGAGCTGCACCAGCCAGGGCTCATAGATTCCTCTTTGAATGATGAATATAACGGTCCTTCGGGATATGTGGCCCTGTCTTGACTTCATTTTCTGAAATTCCACAACCCTCTTCAAATATCAAGCACTCAGTCCCACTGATTTGGGTTTACAAACATGACTGCATCCATTTGTATTTTGCTCTTTTTAGTTATGTTTTCCTCTCATCTTTTTCTAAAGTTGGCCATCACAGAGGCTGCTCACAGTTCCCCTGTCATCTGTATTTTAGGGCGATCCAGAGAGGAGTAGGTATTTTGAAAGGCTACGAGAGAGAGAGGACATATTTCTTCGGATCTTCACGAGGCAGAGGTTTACACACCCCTAGGGCAGAAGGAACATACACCCTACTTTCTGGGAATCGCCTGGTCTCCAAGGGAGACTGATGCTATGGCACTGGGGTCCCCAGTTCTGGGAAAGATTTTTTTGCTCTGCGGGGCATAGTAACCAGAAAACCATCAGACTTCAAAGAAAGAAACTGGGCTTTTTTTTTCTAAGAATCCTCAGTGTGTTCCAATAGTTCTTGAATTTCTGCCCATCCTTGGGAGGAGGCAGGCACATACAGGAGCAAGTTTACTGAGTCTCTTGCCAGTCTACCAGAGTGGAAACTTGGAATCATGTATGACTTGCTTTAACAGGGAAAAAAATGTGATATTTTCCATGTATCCAAATGTGCTGTTACAAATTTATACTGACTACAGAAGTCTGGGAAACATGCATAATCTTCCTTAACAAAATTCTGAGTAGCCATCATTGCTTTTTTTTGCCTTACTGCATGCTCTTTTCCATAGCCCCAAACAAAATGCTTTTCCATACCCAGTTTCTCTGTGTTTTCTGTATTCTTTAGCATTTTACCACTCTCCAATGATCATAATCGTTTTTTTATTTTTAAAAGGTTTTATTTGTTTATTTTTGGAGAGAAGGGAAGGGAGGGAGGAAGAAAGAAAGGGAGAGAAACATCAATGTGTGGTTGCTTCTGGTGCGCCCCTAACTGGGGACCTGGCCCACAACGCAGGCATGTGCCCTGACTGGGGATTGAGCTGCTGACTCTTTGATTTGCAGGCCAGCGCTCCATGCACTGAGCCTCAGCAGCCAGAGCAACAATGAACATACTCTTAAGAGCCACGTGCAATGTATTTTTCCTGTGACACTTTCCTGGTCCTCTGGAGCAAAGTGACTTACTTTTGCCTAAATAGAATTCTACTTGGTAGATCCAATTCATATAAACACAGGATTTCAGGGTGTTCAAATACGCCGACTTATTCTCTTATTAAGCTATAAGGTTTTTTTTTTTTTAAATCAGGGCTGAGTTTATCTCATACACTATTTTATTTCATGAGCACCTACTGTGTGTTGGGCACTATGCTGCTCAGAGATACAGGCCAATAAAGATACTTTTTCTGGTTTAAAATGTCGCAAATATAGTGCGTAGTATACTAGAGTGAGATACACCTAAATATGATTTAGATCAATTGTCATTTGTGTATGTAGGTGGGGAACCCCAGTCACAGAACACTTCCATTGTTTAAAGCAGTGGTTGCTGCACTTGGCTTTCAGCAGAGTACCCAGAGCATGAATTTTGCAACACATACTGTTGAACCCACCTGGTGGGCTTCTGCTGACTGGGGACCACGTGGTGGGAAACACCAGCCCGCGTCCCACTGAGGGTCGTCTAGTGGTGCAGGGAAACTAGGACCCCAGTCTCCTGATGGCCCCACACAGAGGCCACTTTCCATAGTTATTTTTGTGGCATATCCGTGACAACAGTAACATGAACACATATAAATAATGAAAATACCATGCAAATTAATGGGTAGGTTTTAGAATTGCATTTCAGAAATGACAAGTCCAGGGGGAAAATGAAGGCAAAAAAGTACCCTTACCACTTTTAAGGGTTTCCTTCGGAGTCTGGGAAGCTAACCAGATTGCTTTTCTGAAGGTTGTGGATAGACCTCTTCCTCTTCTCTGCAGCCGTGCACCGCTGGCATTAATACAGCATCTTTTTTCTTAGATTTTCCCCCAATGCCTTTGTAAAGCCTCCAGGTTTCTGTCTCTTAACCTGCTGTCTCAGGTTACATTTCTGACAGCTTCCTGTCTACCTTCCTCCCCGCATGCAGGATTAGGAGCTGGTCTTCTGGGCGAGAACAGCCACCAGAAGGGAGCACGTTTCGAACATTTAAAGACAACTAATACTAGTTTCATTTTCCGTGTACATCAGGGCTGAATGTTAACATACTCCCTGCCAGGCCATACCGCGCAAGCTGGTATTTGATGGATCCAGGGAGTCAAAAAATAATAATGTCTTAACACTTACATAAAACCACCTTTTGTTTAATAGGAATAAATAATGTCGCAATCATAATAATGCCAACTCTCTACACACTGAGCTGTAGCATCTAATGAGATGGGGCCTCTGGACGTGAGGCGGGTACCGTAGTATAAAGAATGCAACAGAGCAGCAGGAAAAAACAGTTCTCATTCCATGTACTGCTAAGGAAAATTACTGAAAAAAAAAATGCCGTATAATTAAACTAATTTTCTTATGATTCTTAAGAAAAACAGACTGACAGTGCTCTGAAATTAGGGACAGGTGACATGGATTTTCAACGTGGAATTTAAATACAGTCGTTCAGAGCTGCTGGAATTAAAACAAATCCATACTGCTCCCCCCACCCCCCCAAAAAAAGCCAGAACAGAGGAAAGAAAAAAAGAAAGAAAATTGTCTCTGTCTCCATGTTTCTACATTTTCTCCACACTCCCAATATGATCATTTAGCACTCAAATTATGCATTCAAATGTGATAATTTATAGCTCATGTTTGTCTCCTTTATAATTATTTCCCTAACACTGAGCACGGCGTCTGGCAAATGGTATATTCTTAATAGGTGTTTGTAGAATTCCCGTGCTAAACATTTGTTCTTTACCTGGAATTATCTTCCTCGGCGGCCCAGCTCCCCGCTTTCTGCGGGTTTTCCATTCAGTGTTGTCCCGCAGGTGCACACCCCTTTGTGTTGGCTCTGGGCTGCTCACAGTCCCCCTGGATGCTGACCCTGATATACCCTCTCGGAATGGCTTTGTGCTCTCTATGTTAACCGTGCAGGACTATTTTGTTAAAATAATTTATTTTTTATTTTTTAATAAATGCTTTTTGTTGTTCTATTGCAGCTGTCCCAGTTTTTCCCCCTTTGCTCTCCTCTGCCCATCCCACCGCCACAGACAATCTCCACCCCGTTGCCCACATCCATGGGTCATTCATACATGTTCCTCGACTAGTCCCTTTCCTTCTTCTCCACACTCATCCCCGCTCCCCTCCCCCAACCCTCTGGTTGTTGTCTGTCTCTTCCTTGTTTCCGGGCCTCTGGCTCTATTTTGCTCATTTGTTTGTTTTGTTCATTAGGTTCCTCTTACAGGTGAGATCATATGGTATTTGTCTTTCCCCACCTGGCTTATTTCACTCAGCATAATGCTCTCTAGTTCCATTCATGCTGTTGTGATAAAATTAGAAGGAGTTTTCAAGTCATAGAAATCCAAAATAAATAAAGAACGACAGGGCTTGAGATGTCAGGTGCAGGCAGAAGAGAATGAGAGAAAACAATGTTGGGGTCCAACTGAGCCGGAGATTACACCTGGCTGCTCATACCATCTAGACAGTGACAAGGTCCTTTTGAATCGATGTCTTTACTAGCACTGATGCTAAGAGTTTATCTTGCACCCAACCCTTGGAGCCAGGGTGCTACAAAAAATCAGGAAACAGATGAGAGTGGGATGAGACCAATCACAGAGATACAGTGTTTGGAAGTTGAACAGTTTAGAGCTTCACAGGTTACTATGTGAGCTAGGCTAGACATTTACTTCCATTCATGGTGAGAAAACCAAAGCCAGGAAGCTTACCATTCTCTTTGTACTCCTCAGAGATTTGGAGTAAGAAAAACTGAGATAATATATATAAACACTTAAAGAATTTTAAATTAGTATAATTGATTATTGGCTGAAGTATTCAATGTCCTCTGTTTCCATAAAACGTAGAGGAAGGGTCCGCTGTTAGCTTTCTAAATCCTTAATTTTGTTTTGTTTGACAGCAAATTTCTTCAAAGCAACTTGGCTGCAGCTCACTTATTACTGGATATGTTTAGATTTGCACAAATGCTCGAATCTCAGTTGTTCCCCAAATTGCTTATTGGTCTAGCTAGTAACTGCAAGAGTATACCACTTACACTGATGTAATGCAAATAGCAGTGATGTAAAGGACATTTTTCTTCATGTTATAGTTGGCTCTCAGTTGAGAACGCCATAAAGGGGGTTGGATCGATAAGTCTCAGGGAGGCTTTTCTCCACGTAGTAGATTAAATTTAGCCCAAGTGTTGTTTAAGCTTATTGGGAAAATGATGCTTGAGTCTGAGGCTTGTGCAAACCGCTCTGTTCACAAAAGACCATCCAACTCCTATCCTCTGATAAGCTCAGCCACTTGAGGAAACACTCAGACTGCTCTTTTCCGAAGCCCGCGCCACTTGCTTTCTCGCACACACCTCACAGATCCTCTCACAGTAATTTCCTTCATCTCAAATTCACAGCCTGTTTTTGTCTCATTGTCTTAAACCGAAAATAAACACAGCCGCTTGCAAGGCTGTCTATACAATATGCTCTCCTACTGTAAGCCTCCCACAGAGCAGATGACTGTTTGTGTGTGAGAGCTCACTTTTGCACAGGGTGGTGAGAATAATATTATCTGCTGTTATCTAGCAGTGGATCTCACAACTGCCGAGTGGCTTCCATTTGATCGCTAATTCTTATTTCCTTCATGTTTACTTATTGATATGTATTTGTTGAGAGGTACTTTCCCTACAACAACAAAAAACCCCACAGAGATTAAACATTCAGTTCCATGATTTGACAGCTCTCTGTGCTATCAAATTATATAGCCATGAAATGACTACACCAAATGACTATAGAATGTTTCCATCAGCCCAGAAAGACTCTTTGTGGCCCTTTCGCTTAATTTACCGGACTTTTGTCCCTCTCCTTACCCTTTTCTAGCCCTGACTTCCTGATTTGGCTGCAAATTGTTTTGACTGCTTTTGGTCATTTACTAAACAGATTCATGGATGTATCTGCTCTTTTGTGTTTGGGTTTTGTTGCTCAGCATAACATTTTCAGATCCATCCACATTGTCCACGTAAGTAGTTATGTTCCATGTTTGGACCAGCAGTACTTCACTTGGATTATACAGCAATTGTTCGATCCATCTATTTACATCAATAAACATTTATACTGTTTGGAACTATTATGAACAAAGTTTATATACAAGAGGTTTGTATACAAAACCAATGTTTTCATTTCTCTTATATTTATGTAGAAGTTGAATTGTTGGATCATATGTTGACTGTTTATGAGACGCTGCTGAAAAATTTTCAAGTGTTTGAATAATTTTGCACTCTCACTGGCAAGACAGTTGAGATTTTCTGGGTTTTGTTCACTGTTGGAGGTCATTAGAAGAACGTTACTGCCGGTTGACCCAACAGCTGGACACAGGCGACTGGCCTCTCCTCACCTCCTCCCTTACCCTTGGAATGTGTGTTATGCCCACTGTTCCCACCATGCAGGCCATTTTCAAGGACCCAGCCTTGAGAGACCAACGTGTTATTAAGACCACCTGAACCCCATTAAGGCCTCTATAGAAACTTTAAGAATTCTGGTGGGCAGGTACGGAGATCTGTTCATCTTGTAGTTTTCCCGAGACAAGGCTGAGAGGGAAAATCCCTTGCTTATTAAAACTGCCACCTCCCATTCTGGAGTGGCTTCATTTTTTGTTCTCTCCTTGCTGTCCTGTGTGAAAACCAGTCTGTGAACCCACATTTGTATTTTAGCCAAGGTATGGTATTGTCATTATTATTTGATTTTAGACATTTGAAGAGTGTGAACATGTATCCTTTTGTGGTTTTAGTTTTCATTCCCCTAGTGACTAATGATGTTGAGTAGCTTTTCATGTTTCTATTTGTTTATTAGCCACTCCGATATCTTCTTATGTGAAATGTCTGTTTAATTTGTTGCTCATTTTTAATCATGTCTTTTTTGTTGTTGATTTGTGAAGTTCTTTACATATGAGCATTCAGGATACATGTTCTTTGTCAGATACATGCATTGTCAATAAACTCTTCAATTCTATGGCTTGTTTATCTTCTCAACAATGTCTTATGAGCAGAGATTTTTTACTTTGGAGAAGCTCAAATTATTATTTTTTTTGTGTGTGTGTTGTTAGTATCTTGTCATTTACCTATATAATATTTTCCCAGATAAGAGTCACAGAGGTATTCCATGTTTTTCTTCTGGAAGATTTGTGGTTCTAGCTTTTGTGTTTAGGTCTACAATCCATTAAAAATTAATTGTACTTAATGAGTTAAAGTACCTTTCAAGTCTATCATTTTCATATGAATGTTCCATTGTTATAACACTAATTGCTGAAAAGACTTCTGTTCCCACTAACTGACTTGGTACTTTGGTTGGAATCAAGTAATCATATTACTGGGCTTATCTGGACTCTGTTGCTTTTCTTGGGTTAATTTGTTTAAAGCATGCTGATACACACTGTTTTTGATTACTATAGCTTAATAGTTAGTCATGATATTGAGTATCAAAATTCTTCTGACTCTGTTGTTTTTTGACATTGTATTGGTTAATAATAGAATTTTGATTGGAATTGCACTGAATCTAAAGATCATTTTGAGGAGAGTGAAAATTTTGATAATACTGAGTCCTCTAATACATAAAATAACATATCTCTTTATTCATGTAAGATTTCTTTATTGTCTGGTAACAGTGTTTAATGGCTCTCAGTGTAGAGGTTATAAACATTTTTATTATATTTATTCAAAGGCATTTAATGTTCTTTAATGATATTACAAGCAGTATTATTTTTAAATCTTACTTTTAGTGGTGTTTCGCCAATATATGGAAGTATTAATTTTATTTAACATGGCCTTTGTATCTTGTTTACTTGATCAATTTTTGTGCAGTGCAAGGAAATGTTTCAGTACTTATATTCCATAATATTTTATATGTGTGCAACAATTTCATCTGAAGTTAAAGGTAATTTCACTTTCAATCTTTATGACATTTATTTCTTAACTTGTCTTATTATAAATGCTGGCTAGAACCAAGAAGCAGAGTAGAAATTCTTGTTTTAATCTCAAGCTTAAAGAAAAAGTGTTGATTGTTTGACTATTAACAATGGCATTAACTGTAAATTTCTCATCATTATACTATGTGAGGTTAGAGAAATTCTCTCTTTAGTTGGCTGGGTTTTACCATGAATGGTAATTGAATTGAGCCAAATGTTTTTTGCTTCATCACTTCTGAAAACCACAATCTCCTTTATTCTTGTAGTGTGGTGATTTACATTGATTAATTTTTGAATGTTAAGCAAAATAAACATTTCAGTGATACAGCTCATTGATTATGATATATTAGCTTTTCAATAATTATTGGAATTTATTTTTTATTATTTGATTAGGCATATGTATCAGCAATTTTCTTTCCTTTTAATGGTGTTAGTTATTCCTGGCTTGTTAAATAAGTCAGAAACTGTGTCTTCAATCTGTCTTTTCAAAGTTTTCTAAGTGTCTAATATCAGTATTATTTCTCACTTCAATATTTTCTAGGGTTTATAAATTTCCATATCATAAATTTAAACATCTGTAGTGTTTTGCATGATGAACACTCATTCCTAATAAATTCAAATTTTATTTTCTCTCATTTTTATTGATCAGTGTTGTTAGGGCTATGCCAATGTTGTTAATGTATTTAAAAAGTCAAATTTTATTTTGTTGATTTTCTCTATCACTTATATATTTTCAATTTTAATTTTTTCCATTCACATTAAAAATTTTTTTCTATTGTGGTTTAATTTGTTGTTTATTTGTAGGTGCCTGGTTGTTTTCTTTTTCTTTTTAAAAAAGATTTTATTTATTTATTTTTAAAGAGAAGGAGAAAGTGAGAGAAACATAAATCTGTGGTTTCCACTTGTGTGCCTCCTACTGGTGACTTGGCCCACAACCCAGGCATGTGCCCTAGCCGTGGAATTGAACCAGTGACCCTTCAGTTCGCAGGCTGGCACTCAATCCACTGAACCACACCTGCCAGGGATTCTTTTCTTTTTTTAATAAAGGCACATTTCAGTGATTTTCTACTGTTCTTCCTTTATAATATATGTCCTTAAAGGTAAAAAATTTCTTCTAGGAGCTACTTTAGCCACTCTGTAAAACCTTGATATGCTGTCCTTTCATTTTTATTCAGTTCAAAATACATTTTAATTTTTGTTGTGACTGTTTGATTAATGAAATATTTAGGTTTCTGGTTAATTTGCAAATATTTTGGAATTATCTGATAATTTTCTGTTATTAACTTTAAATTTATTGTTGTTGTCACCTTAGAACATTCTTTGTATACATGTGATTCTTTGAAAAATACTGAGATTCTTTAAGGTCTATAACATATGGTAAATGTTTCACATGCAATAAATAATTATTCTGAAGTTAATAGGTGTGGTCTTCTATGATTATCAACTAGATTGAGTTAGTTGACAGTGCCGTTCAAATTCTATTTATTTTTAGTTTTGTTTTGTGTCTAATGGGTATATCAATTATTTAAAGAGTAATGTTAAAAATCTCTGAATAAAATTGTGGATCTACCTATCTCTTAGTTTTAGCTTTGTCAGTTTTGCTTTATTGATTTTAATGCTCTACTATTTGGTGCATCAAAAAGTATGATGTCTATGTCTTCTTGATGAATACTCCCCTTTACCATTACAGAAAATTGCTTTTTATGTCTGTTGTATTTTCTGTCTTGACCATTGATTTTGCTTTGTACCTGCATTGTACATACTTTTCCACTTTTTTATTTTCATTGTATGTCTTCATATGTAAAGAGTGCTTACCATAAAATAGCATATAATTGATTATTAATTTTTATTTTCTCTCGATCTCTGACTTTTAATAGCAGTGGTTAATGCCTTAATAGTAATATAATTTTTGACACAGTTAAATTTCAGTCTACCATGTTAATATGTATTTTATATTTGTCTTATCTGTTTTTTTGTTTCTCTGTAACACCTTTCTTTTCACCTTTTTTTGGTGAAATAAATTTTCTTATTCTATTTACCCTTTCTATACTACAAATTTCATAGTCATTTATACTTTTGTTGCTTTAGGTGTTTTTTCTACATATCTACAAAAACATTTTATGTTGTTATTTTGTTTAAACAACTAATGGCTTTTTAAATACATTGAAGAGTCTTAAGTATTTCTGTGACTATCAATGTGTCTAGGTTTCTATCAGTCTATGAATCTGCCTGTATATACATGCATGTATTAATGTATCTCTGTACATACGCAGAGAGGATGAGAAAAGTGTTCTCTGTTTACAGTGATTGTACTAAGCCTCTTTATTACTCTCCACAGATTGAGACATCCTTTGGTCTTGGAGATTCTCAGCATTTCTTGTACCATGGGTCTGCCAGAGACCAATTTGTCCACTAATGTCCATCCAAATATGTTTTTATTTAGTTTCAATTTTTGAAATATATTTTTATTGCTCATAGAATTTTGGATTCAAAACATTATCCAGTACCTGAGAGATGTAATTTATTTTTCTTCTGTCTCCCATTATGTTTGAAAAAGAGTCAGCAATCATACATATCTTTGTTCACTGTGAGTAATGTTTCCTTTTGTCTTACTGATTTTTTTTCCAAATTTCCTTTTACTTTTTTTTTCAATTTGACGATGATGTTCCTAAGTGTCTTTTTCTCTATATCTGTCCTGCATGATTTCCATATTGCACTTTGTGGACTGATGTCTTTCAGCAATGTTGAAAAATTCTCAGCCATTGTCTCTTCAATTATTGCTAGTGCCCCATTCTCTCTTCTCTCCCTGATATACACCAGTTATACATATATTAGACCATCTGTTACTGTCCCACCAATTTGTGTTGCATTCTTCTGATTGTTTCATTCTTCTTTTTGTGTTATTTTGATGATTTAACATTGATCTTTCTTTAAGTTCATTAATACTTTCCCCAGCTATTTCAAGTGTACTTTAAACACATTGAAAGAAATTTTAATATCTCATGTATTTCTTTCATTCTTAATAGTTTAAATTTCCCCCAGCCTTATTGAGATATAATTGGCCTATAACATATATAAGTTTAAGATGTACAAAATGATGATTTTATACACATACATATCACAAGATGATTATTACCACAATAAGGTTAGTTAACACAGTCATCACCTCATTAAATTATAGTGTTTGGGGAGGGTTTTTTTGTTTCTTATTTTTGTTCTTGATGGTAGAACATTTAAGATTTACTCTCTCAACAACTTTCAAGTATGTAACACTGTATTGTTAACTAAAGTAATTATGCTTTACAGTAAAGACCTAGCAATTGCTCATTTTGTAATAGAAAGTTTGTATCCTTTCACCAACATTTCCCATTTCACTCATTTCCAGGTCCTGACAACCACCACCTTACTCTATTTCTATAAGTTTTGCTTTTTAAGCTTCTATACATAGGTGAAATCATACAGTATTTGTCTTTCTGTATTTGGCTTATTTCACTTAGCAAATGTCCTCAAGGTTCATCCATGTTGTCACAAATGCCAAGATTTCCCCTTTCTAATGGCTGAATATTATTTCATTGTACACCTATATACTACATTTTCTTTATCCATTCACCCATCGATGGATATGTAGGTTGTTTCCATGTCTTGGCTATTTTGAATAATGCTGCAATGAAAATGGAGGTGCAGGTAGCTCTTTGAGATTCTGGTTTCATTTCCTTTGACTATATCTCCAAAAGTGGATTATGAGGTAGTTTTCTACAGTGACTACACCGATTTACATTCCCACCAATAGTGCACAGGATTCTTTTTTCTCCACATCCTAGCCTACACTTATTATCTCTTGTCTTTTTAAATAGTCATTTTAACAAGTGTAAAGTGATAGCTCAGTGGTTTAGATTTGCTTTCCCATGATGATTACACGCTCAACTTCTAATGGGGTTCAAAAACCTATGGCTGTTGTAGCTTATCTTGTTCATGTACATTTTCTCGCGATATTTTTTTCATTCTGTAGAGAAGTGGAAGCCTGACATGAAGTTATTATTTAAGACATAGTAAGCAAGTTTTTTCTCTTCTCAGCTGATTTTTGTTATATTTAGTTAGATAAGTAAGCACATCTGCCTTATAAAAATATTTTACAAAACCACAAATATATTTTATGACCCTGAATGTATACACATTGCTTAATCAACACAGTCAAGACAACACATACATATGTAAATTAAACAATTTCCTGTGATATTTGTGATTTTTAATTTTTAAAAATTAAGAGAAGAGCTTTTACATGTATGGACTACATGGTGGTTTTAGTGACACAGACTAAGTTTTAAATAACAGCAGCCAGAATTCTGTGATTCCATGCCAACATTTTAAAATCATTTAAAAATTGTTATTCTATTACAGCTGTCCCAATTCTTCCCCCTTTGCCCTCTTCCACCCAATCCACCCTCCACACCCACATTCAATTCCCACACTGTTGCCCATGTCCGTGGGTCATTCATATGTGTTCTTTGTCTAGTCGATGCCAACATTTCATTTGTATTGAATGTCAAGGTTGTTGTCAAGGTACCCATCTCCAAAGTGCTCTAGCATTTCATGAAGTGATTTCATGTTCACGTCTTCACTGCTGAGAAGCAAGATGAAGTCACAGAAGTGTTAGGTGCTTTTCTCCAAGATTGTATAGTAAGTAGTCAGTCAAAATCAGCAGAAGATAGAAATCCCAGGAAAGCAACCAAGATCTGTCCTTGTCAGTCAACACCTAATTCCTTCTAGACAAAATTATCTGTTAAATTTGTAAAGGTCTCTGGAAACAGTGATGACCTGCCATGGTATTTAATGACCTTTAGATTGATGATATTTGTTATGTTTGACTAAACTCTGACAATCCAGGGCCTCAAAACCAAGCTCAGTGAACGGACTTAAGTTGAAGAATTCAATAAATTGTCAGTTTCATACACATTTCAGTATCTGAAAAAGGTAATGCTACATCTGTTATCCTTTCTCGTATGCTTAGAGCTCTCTAAAATTGAAAGTCATTAATGTTTATATGAGATATTCCTTATACAAACCAGATAATTTTTTCATTTATTAGTAATATCTACCTTTAATCAAGCATTTCTTTAAAAGCTTCAGTATCTTATCTCACTTAAGTTTCACTAAAACTGTATAAAATATTATTGGATTTAACTTTCACAAAGATTATATGAGGTGGAAGCAGAGATACAGGTGGTCTTGTCCCCAAAGTTTGTGTCCGGCAAAACAAATATGCAGCACATGGCTGTACGATTCCATTGCCTTTGTCTTCATCTTTCTACAATCACTTTCTTTCTGTTCTTTCTGTAGTAATTTATCAAATCAAATTTGGAAATAATTTGTCATAAGTCAAAAAGGATTTATTATGGAGTTTCATTAAATCTTAAATTTCTTTGATGTTCTTAAACTTTGATTCTATAAACATATTTATATACATGTGTGTATAGATATATAACTATATGCTTGATTTGCATACTCTTTTTTTTGGCAAACATTCATTGTGCAAAGTGCAACTGTACCTTAAATTGTCATTTCTGGTTTTAGTCTTTATTTTAAATATGTAAACTTTGAAACAGAGGTCAGTTTTTTTTTCCATAAAAGTTAAAGAAAAAGTAATTGCCATGTTTTCAAATGGGTGTATTTCACCCAAAATGAGAAATTTCTGGTTCATCTTGGGAAATCAGAAGAATGGACACTTGGCTCTCATTGTCATAAAGCACAAAGCAACAATAGCCTTTAGAAAGGACATAAATTCTTTCTGCTTTACTTGCTTTGTCCTTGAATGCATTCAGTTTTTGATCCTTTTAACATAAGGACACATTGCTTTAATCAAAGAACTGACATGCTAGTTGCAAGCTAAGAAACAGGAAAATCAGAGGCTGCACTGGTGGAGTGTGCACACCCCTTATTTTTAAAGGATATTATCAACGAGCCTCTATTGAAACACTGCATATTTTTGCATTAGGCATTTTGTTGTTCTTAGAGTTCAGGCTACTTGGTCTTCCTGCAAAGCAGCTTTCTGACTCAGGCTAGAAAAGTGGAGATTGTGTAGTTTATCTGTCTTTTTTTGAAGTCTAATTTTGTCTTTCTGAATATTAAATAAAATTACTCAGACTTTTTTAACATATAGAAATTTTAATAAACATTATTAACCCCATTATATCAAATAAAGACAAAAGCAGTGATGATGTCCAAAAGCATAGTAAGAAAAAGCATTAGAGTACAACTATATAAGGATATTATTTAAAATCCACTATATATATACACATATTTATTTATATCTGTCTTCCAGTATAATTGTATATTGTCATATTCCACACAAGTGTACAATTTAAAAAATTTTAAATTCCATATTACATATATTTTGATGTTGGAGATCTATCTATATTGTATAATTTCAGTTTGGATGTGCAAAGAAACATACTTGAGAAGCACCGGCCAAATCCTAGCCTACTTGTTAGGAGAGGCACTGCTTTAGTTTATTGTCAGTGAAGTTCAGAAAGAAGGCAGGGAGTGAAGATTTGGGTATAGAGGCAGCAAAAAATTGTGTTAGATAAAACTTAGCTATCAAGCATTACTTTTATTTTATCCTTCAGATGATGAGGGGTCATTCACAGCTATAAGCAGGGAATTGACCTTCCCCGCTGTTTGTATTTGGAAATAAGTTATGTGATGAGTCATTGAAGAAAAATTTTACAGGGAAAACGAATAAAAGAGCAACAACCTAGAGGCCATTGTGCACCTTACCTATGCCTGGGTGACAAAAGGAGGGTGTCAAGTCAAGACACAGTTGAGAGGCATGATCAACTGGATTGTATAACACAGTAGAAGAAAGGGTGAGGGAAAGGGAGAGACTGTGGGGAATCCCAATCTGAACATCTGAGTGAAGTATTCATATTTTAATAGACAAGGTAAATCCAGGAGGAGGAGGACGCAGAATGGGTTTTCTTACATATTTACCCATCTAAGAAATTATTTGAAAATCAAAAATAACACATTTGCTCAATCGAAAATAGTTTTTTCCTAGATTGTTTGAAAAAGCATGCCTTTCCTTCCTTTGTGTGCACTTCTTTGCCCCCCCTGCCTGGTATTCAACCACACAACGGTCACTCAAGGAACTTTTGTTAATCACATTCTTCCTTCTTTATTCTTCAGCTGCCAGTGCTGAGGTTAAGCTTCATTATGGAAAGAATAATCAATATTTCATAGTACCTTTCACCAGAGGCTATCAAATGTAATGGCAATCAAATATTTTTGTTCTTTTTAAAATTGGGAGTCAATCAATATCCCCCACTTTCCCCATTGCCATTTATGTGTGGTGCATCAACTATTTATGCGATGATTTAATCACAGCAAGGAACGTTTCAATGCCATTGACCTTCTCCTCTTGGGTGCTTAGTTTCCTAGCAGGCTAAATTGACAAGCATGATAGATGAAGTTCATAATAAAATAGAGCCCTTTTCACCAGATCTTTACTAAATAGTTGAACTATTTTATAACATCTCAGTGGATGTATTTTAAGTGAAAAATAATTCCATAGAGTTGATTTTAGATAGTACAGCCATACCTATTTGCATGTAAGTACACACCTGCCTAGGTTTACTTGCTAGTTAGCAGTCAACTTTTTTCCATTGAGAAGCCTAGATCTTCTGTCTCATTCCAACTTTTTACTCTACATTTTTCCCTTACATTCACAGATGATGCTATCACCTCAGTGTGAACCTGGGCGTCCACTGGGGAGGTCTTTGCTTGTAACGACAACTGACAGATGTGTAAAGATTTCATTTAGCTACTGAGACCCCACCCAAGCTCTCCAGCTATTCATAGGTGGTTGGGCTTATGAGCTCTTTTTATTAAATATTCTAATGTCATGACAAGCTGTCCAGGTAATCTAAATCACAGACTTCCTATTGTAACTGAAACAATTATATCAATTTTATTTTATTCAGATTCCTTTGGCACATTTATCTTTCCGATACTTAAAATATGGTGAGTCAATGTATTTAACAAATCCATTTTTCCCTATAAATGGAAATCTTTCATACTATGGAATCTATAACATAGATACAGATAATAGACTGATGGCTGCCAGAGGGAGAGGCTAGAGGGCCAGAGGTTAAAAGTGAAGGGATTGAGAAGTATGAATTGGTAGTTGCAAAATTGTCATGGGGATGTCAAAGTAAACAGGGTCCAGCAGAAGTGACACCTGCTTGAATGTGGTTGGTAGGGTAATAATATGGATGTAATAATTTAGAGTTTTAATTTGAGCATTTCACCAAAAATGTCATATGGTCTGCTTGAGTGTGATATTGTTATATTACTGAATTACATGTTTAGGATTTTGTAATAAAAAGGGGCCGTTATCTATGTCAGACCCTGTATTATGATAATTAAATATAGTGCCATGTGGGTACTTAAAATATTGGGGGGAACACTTTGTAAAGTATATGATTCTCTAACTACTATGCTCTACACCCAAAACTAAAACAAAATGATATTGAATGTAAACGGTAATTGGGGAAAAAATTAAAAATAATATGGTCTATGATATAGGTTGAGTGAAATAAAAATGTTCAGATTTGTCTTTTCATCTGATACCAAACTGGTTAACTTTGCTAAAATTGAGTTTCTCTATCAGGGAGTAAAAAATCATTTCATATTCACTCGATGAATATTTATTGGGCTCTTTCTATGTGCCAGGGACTATGTGAGCACTACAAGGTGGATATGAAGAGAGCTGTTTTGTATGAATATTATGATTTCAAAAACAATGTGTGTAAAGTCTGTGACCCTCTGCCATATCTTGTTGGCCAACTAATTCAAAGAGAAGGCCCTGGACCTGCCCTTTACAAGCCCTTGTCTGAACAACTCAGCTCACAGCTGTGGCCACAGCAGAATCTGGGACCTTGCAGAAAGGGTTCGTGGTCCTAGTGCACCTCACTGAATCACCAGAGGGCATGGGGCAGGCTGGTTAGAACCCAGAGAGCTTCTGTTTACATAGAAATATCCTGCTAATCAGTGACGGTGGCAGGAAATAGAGGCAAACACCAGTTAAAATGATGTTAAACATTTGTTTTTTAAAGTACATTTGGTAAAGCTTGCCAGAGTGTGGCAGTGGTTCTTTAATTATACAGAAAGAAATCTTAAGAAATGAAATGGCCTCAGGCTACGTTAAAGGGAATAGTTTTGTAACAGGTTGTCAGAAGAAGTCTCAAAAAGTAAACCTTACCTTTCATTGCTCCTAAAAAAGATAGCTTTTATATAAGTATATATTTTCTACATGTGTGTATGTGTGTGAGAAAGAGAGAAAGAGAGAGAGGAAGGAAGGAAGGGAGGAAGGGAGGGAGGTAAAGAAAAAAGAAAAGAAAAGGGAGAGAGAAAGGAAGGAAGAGAGAGAAAGGGAACATGCAGGGGAGAGCCACGTATGATTAACTGCAAAGGAGAGACCTTTATTTATGGATTAATTAAGGCTCAGTCTCAGGTATGCTCTTTTCGTGCCATTTCAGGAAGCTGTTCCTTTTAACATGTCTTCTCATTATGTGTGCCACTTTAGACCCTGGCATTTATAAGGTATACTCACCATTTATGAAGTTTGTGGTCCGCCTTTCTCCCTTTCAAATGGACTGTTGAGTCCATCATAGGAAACCCCTCAAGGACAATGACTATGAGGCAGTTTATCTTTCAGAATCTGGGTTTGTTAATATTTTACGATAAAACTACCAGATTCTACATGGGGAAACTCTGTAGTGCCTGCTAGGTGAAAGGGATGGGATATAACACCTGTTTATTGATCAGTTTCGAAGGGTGTGGATGATTAAGATTTAAGAAAATTTCACAAAGCCTAAGAGAGGTGTTTCTTTAACTCATAAATTATTTTTTTGCTAGGGTCCCAAGATTGGCTATATATACACACACACACACACACACACACACACACACACACACACACACACAAGTAAAGAGGACAGAGCCATATTTGGGGTCTGTATGCTTTCCTTTCCATGTCCACCTTTTTGAAGATCACTAGCCAGGCCTACCCACTGAATTCTGCCTTTCCTATGCTGCTTAGATCTCTGCCCTGGTAATTCTTATGCCCAATTGCATGTGCATTGAATGTCCCTGAATATTTGCCTTGCAATCCACTGTCTCATGCTTTAGATAGATCTTCATCCAGGAAGCCAGCCCCACTTCTAGTTGGGAATTTGATCACTGGCAGGCAGTGTCTAGCCTTGAGCTCAGAAGGCAGCAGGGCAGGGAGTGATGGCTGCAGAAAGGCCACTCTGAGCTCTGCTCCCCTCCCTGCTCTTGCTGTCACAACAGATGCTGTGTGTTTGGCCCACAGACAGGGACCAGTCTTCCATGCTGCCACCCCCACCACCTCTGTGGGAGCTCCTGAAGCTGAGCCCCAACTCGCTCCAGAGAGACTGAACAAAGTTCAGGCTTAATTGTGCTTCTTGTTTGTTGGGCCCTTACTTCCCAAACATGTACCATTTCCACTTGATGTCATCACATGGAAGTGGGTGCAAAGGACTTGGTGAGAAAGTCAGACAGAACATGAGGAATGCTCTTTATGGAACTCTGCCTGAAATATTGGGTATCTGGTGGGAAGATGCTCTGCTCATTTGATCTGGCTGCTAACTCATTGGTTCTGAGACATCACATGGGCTAGCCTGCCTTCCCCTTCTTGCCTCCTTTAGGATGTCTGGCTTCTTTTTCTTCCTCTGTTCTTCTATTCAAATACTAACCATTCCTTTAATGTCCCATTCAACTACTCTTCCTGAATCCCAGATGACTGCAGCTGACAAGGACCTTGTCTGCCTCCTACATCTCCAAGATAATTGGTGTATGTGCTTGGGAAGGCTAGCTATTGACCCAAGATAGTTGTGGGTCCTTTGAAGGTTGTATCCTTATGCATCTTTGCATCCAACAAGTAGTTATAGTAGAATAAAAAGGACAAGGAGAAGAGGAGGAGGAGGAAGAAGAAGAAGAAAAAGAAGAAGAAGAAGAAGCTATCAGAAACAAAATCTATTCATACTAATGATAAATGTCTTTATAATAATTAATTTATGGATATAGGAAGGAACAATCATATTAAAATTAAAATACCAACAAAAGAGAATTTGATTGTGCCCTAACAACAGATTACTATACAGAGCTTAACCACCACAAGCCAAATTGTCTATATTTGTGGGAGCCTTCATCATAGCACGTGACTCAACTCATTCATAGGGAGTAAGACCAATACTTCAACTTGTAGGCACTTTAACAGTCCTTGTAAAAAATACTTTATGTTAAATAGGACTTTTGGGTGGTGTTCCTCAGACCACTACACAGACAAGAATGTCTTTTCTATCAATGTTCAGGCTACTCTTTCCTTAAACCCTTGTTTTCAAGTTAGACACATAAAACCATACTCTGACCATTCCTTTCAAGTTGACCATGAATTTTCATGAAATTCTGAGCAAAACAACAACAACAAAACATACACACAACAACAACAAGCCCCACCTTTCCAGAAGCTACAGCTCTGAGGAGGATGTCATGAAAATCTGTCCTTTGTGTTACCACTTATAAAGGACTGTCACATAGATGAACTCAACTGGGCCTCACAGCAGACTTGCAAGATGGCAGGACATGCATAAGGATTCCTTCCCATTTTGCAGATGTGGGAATGCAAGTCCAACACTGTTAAGCCACTTTCTCATGACCTCGTGAATCCTAAGTGGTAGGGCTATTATTTAAGCGCAAATGTGTGGGCTCTAGAATATCTGAGATTTCCATGAACCATATCACCTCTCCTGAGGCACTGAAATCCTTATCCAAGACATGCTTTCCTCGTCATGATGTCAAATCATGAAACCTCAGAGAAGGTCGTTTTTCTGCCAAGTATTTCATTTTCTTCATTGTTATCCTCTCACCATCCCTAGATTTACCTTTTTTTGTTTTTGCTGTAGACAAATCATCTTTTAATATCTTGTTCATGACATTAATGGTGTGTTTTCACTCTCCCACATTTCTTAAGGACAGGGCTATTTTCTGCTGTTTTTATTTTGGTCATGGAGATTTGGACAGGTGCCTACGCTAAGGATGGACAAAGTATTGTTTACAGTCAGCTTTTGCATGACTTTCCAAACTAGAAATTATTTTTACATTTTTAAAGACTTGTTAAAATGTAAAGGAGTTGTTAAAAACACTAAAGAAGAATGTGTGACAGAGAGGTATGTGGCTTACAAAGCCTAACATTTTTACTGCCTAGGCCCTTATAGAAAAAGTTTGCTGGTTCCCAGACAAGAAACTTGTCTGCACACAGTGGTAGCAGCTCACATAGGCCCTGAATGAATATGCACATGCACATGTGTGTTGAAGTGGGTCTGTGTCCTTGGAGTTAATTGCTGGCAATAAGACCCATCCAAACGAGAGAGCCTGGGCTCCTTGTCCTCCCACTGTGAGCCACTGGCATCTGGCAAATGCGGTGGAGTTTTCTGTCCCGTTGTTATTTCCATCTCCATAGCACAGATGTAGGTTAGGCATCTCAAAATCAGGAGCTATTCATCAGCTAATGGAGAATATTCATTGTTATTTGGGCTGTCAGTGTAATTAGCTCATCTTTTAGAAGCCTTTGCACTAAGGCTTGTTTGTTATTGGAGACTGCCTCATCATCACCATTCACATGCATATTAGTGTTTCAAAGAGCATGGTGCTATTTTGATTTTTCTTAGGAGTTAAGATAAAATATCAAGTATCTCTCTCACCCCCTCTTGTAGCCCTTGAAGACAAAGCCCTTTGGTCTGCATGTAGCTAATGGCCAGAATTCCACCGAGCCTTTGATAATGGCCCAGATAAGAGTGAAGAGCAGCCAAGCACAAAGTACAATGTAATAAGGTCACTAAGGCTGTAAATGATCGGTTTCCATCCGAGCTATGTCTTGCAGTGGCCTGCCAGAGTTTCGCTTCATTAAATGTAAGAAGTCACAACTCGAGCTAAACCTCTCTAGAGATATTAAATGCCGAACATATGCAATTACACCAAATGATGCTCCCAACGTGAACAGCCCAAGCTTGTTGCTAATACTGCTATCTCAATTTCTTACTCATGTTTCCTCTGTCCTCACCGTCCTCTTCCCCGAGCCTGCCGTGCCCTCGTTCACAAATAGCATAGGAAACACCAGACAGGCCTCCAGTGCGGGGCTGCTGGCTCCTTCCTGCATCTCACTGTGGATTCCCACAGGTTTTTAGAATCCAACTCTGCCTCTGCCGTTTACAGCAGCCTTTCCTGGCTACGTTTTAATTAATTCCATATGCTACGATGATAATTTGGCCCAAAATGAAAGTGAGGCTGAGTTAATGCTGTTATCATTGGAAAGATTTAATGCATAGAGGCAATTAGGAAGTTCTTCTGGAAATATTGTGGAGCGTGAAGGGAAAAAGAAGGAACCGGCACCCAAATCTCATTTTTCATATTAACAAATGTGGGAATATACGACCCTAGGTGGGTTGTCCGCTGCATGCCTTCCTTGATTGCGTCTTCCAGTAACTTCTATTGCACATCAGTATAACCTAGGTTCTTAGTATTATGTGGTTGGTACTGACCCCAGACTCACAAAATCCAAGTGGGCAGAGATGGAAAACTATTTTCACGTCACTTTCGTGATTGGCCTTGATTGAAGTGGATGCCTTTTCCTTGCGATGCTCTCTTTCATTGCAGTGTATTTTTCTTATACTTTTTCTTTAAAGTGGGATGATGAAAAGGCAAAGTTGTGGTGCCATTGATGTTTAGGGGTATTCTGCTTATTTTTTGTTATTGTTCCATTTCTTGTTGCTAGGCAACACATCCTTCCTGTTGACTCTGGGCAGGATTCTCTCTCCAAACTGTTCTCAGGGCTGCTTCCCCCATTAAAACTTATATACCGTGTTACCAACTAGTTGTTCTGGACAATGGTTCAAATGTGACCAAGCATTTATGACCTATAACAATTGTTGTAGTGCCCTTTCCAGTGATATTTGCACCAAAACCTTGAAAATGACAGCGAATCACATCCTTGTATATCAGATAAAATTTTGGTTTGATATACACCATTTTGGAATTCCTGATGCCTTTCAACTGATTTTGATAGATATTACCAAATTGCTCTCAGGAACATTTAATTTGGTTATGTTAATCAAATGAAGTTTTAACTTTTTTAAAAAATTTTATTTATTTATTTATTTTTAGAGAGAGGGGAAGGGAAGGAGAAAGAGTGGGAGAGAAACATCAATGTGTGGTTGCCTCTTGTGAGTCCCCTGCTGGGAACTGGCCTGCAACCCAGGCATGTGCCCTGACTGGGAATCGAACTGCGATACTCTGGTTCGCAGGCCCGCGCTCAATCCACTGAGCTACACTAGCCAGGGCCTAAGTTTTAACTTTTTAAATTATCAACATGATTTTAAAAATTCTGTGCATAATTTTATACATTTCCTTTTAATGTATTTTAAGACAAACAAAAAGTAAGTATAATAATATTAAGCCAAAATATACTGATGACTCACAGATTATCAGATTAAATAAAAAACATTCAATTAAATTTGAATTTCGAATAAACAGTTAAGGTTTTTTTTTAGTTTAATATGTTCCAGATGTTGCATGAGGCACTTCTACTAAGAAATTATTCATTGTTTATCTGAAATTCAGTTAAGTGGACTTCCTGTTTTAACTTCCTGTTGTGTTTTGTCCTTTAATTTGCTAAATCTGGAAACCCTACTCACAAATTTTTATCTTTCACCCTAATATTTCTCCTGGCTACTGGATTGAACATCAGTTGCCTCCCCAACATTTCTAAGTGGAAGTTTATTAAACATCTAAAAATACCCATGTTCATAAAAGATCCCGATTTCACTTGTCCTGGCTTTACCCCAGTCTGCTGTTTCTTATTTTTTCATTTTAGTTAATAATTTTATAATAGGGTACAACCATGGCCCCACCTCCCAAAGACAGATTTGTAGTGGGGTCCAGAACTCAGGCTGTCTAGGAAATATTAAAAATAAAGGACATTTTTACCCCTACGAGTCTGACCTGGGGGATGGGACACATGGAGCAGGGCCATTGTGTTATTTTGCATATCAACAGTTTTGCAAGTAACCTCGGGAATAGTAATTTAATATAACTTTTAACTGGTTTCATAGATGTGTTAATTAGTTGTGGCCAAGCCCTGAGCCAGGGAGATGGGAGTGCCTTCCACCCAGGATGTAACTGGGAGGCAACTCCCCCTGGTGACAGTGCCTATGTGAGAGCTGGGAGATGTTTGGCTCCACACCACAGGGCCACGCCTGCCTGGACTTAGTATGGCAGCCCAGAGAAGCTGGAAAAATGTGGGAATGCTGGTAGGTGTAGCTGATTATGGGAAGAATTGGAAATGGGGATGCAGAGGAAGAGTTGTGCTGGGATTTGCACCCAGGAGTGGCAGCCATGTGGAGCAGAGCCACTTGGTTTTGGTGAGAGTCAGAATCATGTAGCTTTTGTGAGGTTTGGAACTTCACAGCTTTGGGGCTCCTTTTGCCACGCAGCTTAGGAAGCTGGAAAGCAAGATGTAGCAGCAATGCAGAGCTCTGTCCTAGCAGTTTGGGAGAATGCAGGAGAGACCTTGTAGGGATGGAAAGAGGCGAAAGGACTCTTATTGGTGGGCCATGAGAAGGTGCCATGTGGTTTTGGATTAAGAACTGGTGATCCCTGTGGCGACACAGCTGATGGTTCTGGGAACCACGGGAGGCCTGCCAGCAGAGCACGAATTATTGGAAAGAACCAGGGGCTCCCCAAGCCATGGACTTCTATTCTTTTCCTGAGATACAATATCCCTGACTGGCCAGACCGGGCAAAACAGGGAAGGAAGTATTGTGTGTGTTTGTGGGTGTTTTAGGGGACTTTGGGATTTTAATGAACACACTAAGACATTACTCTAAGTCTGTATAACTTGAATAAATAACTCCTTTCTTTTCTACCAATTCCTGGAATTGAGAGCTATAATTTCCTGGCAGTGGGCAAGGCTCCCCTTCTCCTGGGGTCCATTTGGTAATACTGTATTGTTTTCCCAGTCTCCCTCCAACAGGTCCGTTCTGTAACAGTATCAGCATCTTTCTGAGATAAAATATGGTAAGCATTATACTTTCATGTAATTTCTCTTCCTATCCTCATCCACTCCATTAGCATGTCCTCTAAAATATGCCTGAGATCCTATCTTTTCTTGTCATCTCCATTGCTAATCCTAGTCCTAATCACCTTCCTTTCTTATCTAGATCATTGCAGCTGCATTGTAACTGGCCTCGTGACTCGTGTTCCCGAGCTGTTCGCCCAAAGAGCCAAACCCCCAAGCACATCCCATTGCAGTGAGAAAATCTCCAATCCCCTGTCCAAGGCTGACAAGGTTTCTCAGGCCTCCCCTCAGTGAGCTCAGCGACCTTAGCTTTTGCTTTCCCCAAACACAACCCATTCCTTCCTTATTCAGCCCATTTGACTTGTTTCTCCCTTTGTTTTTTATACTATTTCCCCAGAATGTTTTTGGATGCCCACTGTATTCAATATAAATGTGACATCCTACAAGACAACTTTTTTAGCGTCACAAATTGCTGCTCTAATGCTTTTCTTTCTTGTGCTCCTTACTATCTAAATTGATGGCTCATGGGGTATTTTGCCTGTGTGTTTGCATGGGGTAGTTTAACCCCCATTTCTAGAATACCAAGTGCATAAAGATAGAGATATTTTTTCTTATTCTGTATCCCCAGTCTTAGGATTGTGCCTAGGGGATGGATAGCATGTGACAATACATGCTAAAGGGCTATGTGAATAGGACAAGTGATAGGTAACCCATTTTGAGTATTTTTTCTAACCTGGGCGCTGTGGTTAGGGCTCTACGCAGTTATCCTATATCGTAATACATAGACCTCAAGTGGGCCCAAGGTGACTCCAGCCGAGCAGATAGATATTCTTGTCTACTTACATTTTTTACTCTTTTAGGGGACTGTTTCATCCCTTCCTCGCTTTTCTCAGACTCACAACACCTCTTCTGAATTCCTTCTTTTTAACTAATTATCTTTCTCTTACTTCACTGAGAAGGTAAGGTAAATAGAAGAATGTGCCATAAACTGCCACCACCCCATCTGCCCCTGGAGAGACACACCCACCCATAGACCCTGCCTCGCTATCTTTATCGATGCTGAGGGACCTAAGCTCTCTGCTAGTGAGAGGCAGTCAACACTTGCAAATATTTTCCTTCTCTCTTGACTACCTGAGCCCATTTTTATGTAACTATTATCCAATATTTACTATCATACCCATCATAAAAATATGCTTTCATCATTAAAAAAGAAAGGTAGATGATTTTTGACTTTACCTTCTTTCCAGCTTTCATACTATTCATATGTCCACTTTTGTAGTAAAATCCCTCTGATAAAGTTTTTTTCCCTTATATTGTTTTTCAAGTACAGTTGTCTCCATTTTCCCACCACCACTTCCCCCACCCCACCCACTCCTACCTCCCACCCTTAATCCTTCTCCCCTTTGGCTTTGTCCATGGGTCCTTTATACATGTTCCTTGGTGACCCTTTCCCTTTTCCCCCCCATTACTCTTCTCCCCATGCCCCTCTGGTTACTATCAGTTTGTTCTTTATTTCAGTGTTTCTGGTTATATTTTGCTTGCTTGTTTGTTTTGTTGATTAGGTTCCACTTACAGGTTAGATCATATGGTATTTGTCTTTTACCACCTGACTTACATCACTTAGCATAATGCTCTCCAGTTTTATCCATACTGTAACAAAAGGCAGGATTTATTTCTCTCTCTCTTCTTTCTTTTCCTTCCTTCCTTCCTTCCTTCCTTCCTTCCTTCCTTCCTTCCTTCCTTCCTTCCTTCCTTCTTTCCTTCCTTCCTCTCTCTCTTTCTGCTAGGTAGTATTCCATTGTATAAATGTACCATAGTTTTTCGATCCACTAATTTACTGATAGGCACATAGGTTGTTTCCAGCACTTGGCTATTGTAAATTGTGCTGCTGTGAACAGTGGGGTGCATAGGCTCTTTTGGATTGGAGTTTCAGGGTTCTTAGGGTATAATCCCAGCAGTGGAATTGCTGGGTCAAAAGGCAGTTCCATTTTTGGTTTTCTGAGGTAATGCTATGCTGTTTTCCACAGTGACTGCGCCAGTCTACATTCCGACCAACAGTGTACTAGGGTTCCCTTTTCTCTACAACATTTCTAGTTCTTTGATTTATGATGGCCATTCTGACTGGTGTGAAGTGGTATCTCATTGTGGTTTTAATTTGCATCTCTCTGATGTCTAGTAATGCTGAGCATCTTTTCATATGTCTATGGGCCCTCTGTGTATTATTTCCTTGGAGAAATGTCTGTTCAAGTCTTTTGCCCATTTTTTAAAAATTGAATTGCTTGTCTTCCTGGTGGGGAGTGGTGTGAGTTCTTTATGTAGTTTGGAGATTAAACCCTTGTCTGAGATATTATTGGCAAACATATTTTCCCATATGGTTGGTTCTCTTTTTATTTTGCTGATGTTTTCTTTAGCTGTGAAAAAGCTTTTTATTTTGATGAGGTCTAATTTGTTTATTCTTTCCATTATGTCCCTTGCTCTAGGGGACATATCAGTGAAAATATTGCTGCATGGAATATCTGAGATTTTTCTGCCTTTGTTTTCCTCTGGGACTTTTATGGTGTCGTGACTTATATTTAAGTCTTTTATCTGTTTTGAATTTATTTTTGTGTATGGTGTAAGTTGGTTGTCGAGTTTCATTTTTTTTGCATGTAGCTGTCTAGCTCTCCAAACACCATGTGATGAAGAGGGTTGTTTTACTCCATTTTGTGCTTCTGCCCCTTTTGTCAAATGCTAATTGACCATAGAGACTTAGCTTTATTTCTAGGCTCTCTATTCAGTTCATTGATCTATGTGTCTGTTCTTTTTTCTTTTTTTATATGTCTGTTCTTATGCCTGTACCAGACCATTTTGATTACCATGGTAAAGTTTTTTTTATTGTTCGAGTACAGTTGTCTCTATTTTCATCCCATCATAGCCACCTGCTCCACCCATCCCTGCCTCCCACCCTCGAACCTACCCCCTTTGGCTTTGTCCATGCATCCTTTTATAAATGTTCCTTCATGGCCCTTTCCCTATTATCCCCTATTAACCTTCTCCCACCTCTTACTGTCAGTTTGTTCTTTAATGTCTCTGATAAAGTGTCAGTGAGATACTCTTGCCAGAAGATACTCTTCTTCTCTCTCTCTTTTTTTCCTCCTCCTCTATTTCATACAGTTATAATTCACATAGCATAAAGTTCACCCCATTTTTTAAAAACACACTTGATTCAGGCCTTGGTCCCCACTATGCCATCAAATATTGTAATTAGGATCCTCAATGATGCACATGCTGCTAAACCTAATAATCAGTAGTTATCTATTTTGACTCACCAGACACATTTGATCCAGTAGCATTTAGCGCAATTGTCTTTCTTCTCTTCGGTAAACTCCCTTAAATTGGCCTCCATGACTTGCACACACTCTGTGACTTGACTGGTTGCTTTGCTCAGACACCTTTGTTGGAATCTCCCTTCTCTTTCCCAAATGTCTGTTCTTGGTGCTGATGTCTTCGTTCACACTTGCACACTCCTTAATTTCAGCCAGTCTGGTAGTGTTAGAGCTATAGTACGGACTCTTCTTTTGAACTCCATGTTCAGGCAGCTAACAGCCAATTTCACATTTTATTTGGGTGACTGTTACGTATCTCACATTGAATATATTTGAAATCAGCCCCTGGTCTTTCTTCCCAAACATGTCTCTTTTGCAGCTTTTCACCTCAGTTGATGGCAACTTCCTTATTCAGCAGTTCTGGTCAATTCAGGTTAAAAAAGAAATAAATAAACTCGACATCTTCAACAGCTTCATTTCTCTCATATTTCACATTTAAAACATCAAACTAGATCCTTATTGTTGGATATATTACATTTATATATAATATGAGATATGTAATATTATACATATGTAATAGGACTCTTTCACCTTTCCTACTACTGCCTTGGTGGTACCATATAATAGCCTCTCTCTGGATTAGACCCATAGCTTCAGGCAAGTCTTCCTAACCTTGATCTTGTTTCCCTATAATCCATCTTCAATGAAGCAACTAAATTTACAATTTTAAATACAAGTTAGATTTTTGTGCTTCCTGTTTAAACTACTACAGGGCTCCCCATTTTAGAACAAAAGCAGAAACTACATATAAAGTTTAAAAGTGAAGAACGGAGTCCTCTTCAGTTGTGTTTCCATGTCCTGCCGTTGTGCCACCTGCCCAGTCCATTCTTACTGCTTTGAGCTGCTCCTGCCTTTGGTGTGACCCTGCCATGGGCCCTTCGCTCTGCTCCCTTTGCCTAGAATAATCTTTCCTCAGTGCCTGCTTTGCTGACTCTTCCACATCGGTCAAGTCTTTGCTCATCTTTCATTGTCAGTGAGGCTTAATTGACACCTCCCAGCACTTCCTCCTCACTCCAAGTCTATCCTTTTAATTCTTTTTATAGTACTTACAACTTCTAGCATACGATGTAACCTATTTATTATTTATGTTTATGTTAACTCTTCAATAAGTATCAGCGGATGGCATGCAGTTATCAGAGGTGTAAGTTCTGGAGTCCAACAACCTAAGTTAAATTCCATCATTGATGGTAACAGCTGGGTGACCCTGTGTGATCTTCTTGGCATGTTGTGGTCTCATATTACTTATCTGGGGAAAAAAAGGTAAATGATGCCACCCACTTCATAGTCATTGCCATGATTAACAGATAGGATGCATTTCTTAGAATTGTACTGTATTTCAGCAAGTTCTCTAAAACGTTTATTTTTTACCTATTTTCTGTGACAGTCTTTTGATATAAGTACTATTGTTATCTACGTTTTAAAGGTGAAAGAAATTGAAACCTAGAAAACTAAGCCACTTGACAAGAGACACACAGTAAGTGGCAGATCCGGGATAGAAATGCAGTTCTATTTGACAACACATTTAATGCTCAGTCGCTCCTTAAAGTCTACATCGCTTTTGCAAGTAAAATACTATATTATTTTTCAATTACATCTTTTCACTCTAGGTATATGAGAAAGTATTGATTTTTAGATGTTTATATTGTAAAGCCTATTGTATAAGTTTTTTCCTAATATTTATTTCAAATCTCGTTCCAAACACATTTAAAGTCTGGTATCACATCTGATTATATGGTGAGGAAAATTCAGAAAATAATTAATAATGAAGGTAGTAAACCTTTCTGATTAATTCAAGAAGTTTATACCATTTATGGGAAAACTTCTAATGCTCATTCTTTATTGTCATGTTCACTATGGACTTAAAATATGAGCTCTCTATATGTTTAAAAGGTACCCTCTTATTCTCCAAGTTTGTGGGTTTTTTTCAATCAAGAATGTTAGAATATATCAATTATCTCCACATAAACAACCTTAGTAGAATAAATGAAACAACATTCACAAGTACCTATTCAATCTTATGAAGAAAAGTAGCTTGTGAATTGTGGGCACCATACAAACAATATGGATTTAAGGTGGACCTTTAGCTGTGATGGATGCTTTGACAAGAACTCCATTTAAACACACATGCTGTGTGAGGTAGCTTGATGCCTTTACCAATCCTCTTTCCACTTGAAGCCAAAGATTCTGGCATCTGATGAAAAGGTCTGTTGCTTTCACGAGTCCTAGAATCACATTGTGTCTGTCTTTTGCTCTCTATCACAAACTCTCTCTTTCTATTTTGGCATCTCTCTTTCCCCTTCAGGGAAACGTGACTATCGTTTTCAAGTACCTGTTACATTGCTTGGTAACCAAAGAGATGTTATTATCCCACCAATAATCTCAGGTGCGGTGATGGGACTTGCACTGGACAATAAAATGTGGACAGATGGACCCACGACAAGTGAGTAGAAGGTTTGAAAGCCACAGCACCATTCCGCCACACTCTCACCCTCTGTCACCCTCAGCACTGCAGAGGGCTCCCTCCTACAGCCTCAGCCTCAGCCACAAGAACACAAAGAGCAGAGCTCCCTCCAGTCAGTGCCAGGTGATGTTTCTTTTGCAGAGGGGTTAAGCGTAGTATGGGAGTAGAAAGGAGGACAGCAAATACTGTGACCAAAAGTGCAGACTTATGAAATAATTTTTTCTCAAATATTCTCTGCTTCACCTTGTGGGAAGATTACACGTTGTACCCCTTTAACCCATTGGTATCTAAGTTTGTCACATGATTTTTTAGTACAACATGATTCACTTGGTCTGAAATGTCAGTAGAAGGGGGTATGTGCCACATCTGAGAAAGCTTTATTGTCTTTCTGCCACAACCGGAGCAGCATGTCACAAGCAGGGGCTGTTCTTTCAATCTCATTTTCCAGATGAAGACAAATGACCATAGAGAGGCAAGCAAACCATTATGGACAAGGTATGGACGAGGCAAACCTTTGTTGTGTTAAGCCACTGATTTGGGGGTTGTTTGTTAACAACTCAAAAGCTGACTTATCAGTCATAAAACACTTTCCCTCTGTCTTTACAACATAAGGTATAGACTTTACAAATCTCTCATTTGTTTCCATATTTTATTACATACTCAGTCTCACCTTCTGCTTTATTCAGAAAAAATAAACTTGGGAAACTTTTTCTTTAAGGAGAAAGGAAAGAAGAATCTGATTGATGATGAATCTCGCATCAATCAGAAGAATCTCACGTCTGATTGATGTGAGAAAGGAGCAAGCAGCCAAGAAGAAGAGGAGGAGAGGAATAAAGAGCAAAAAAAAAAAAGAGTGAGAAGAGGCAGTAGTATTACAGGAAAGTCAGGGAACAGAAGGGAAGGAGGCACCTGGAGAAGGAGAGCAGCCTCTCGTCCCAGAACCCAGCACGCTCTCTCCACATTCCCCAGAAACCTCCAGGTTCTGCAACAGTCGCCTGTGTGGGAATCTGAACGCAAGTTGTTTCTGCTGCTAATACCAGTGCATGAATCCTCCACGCGTCTACGGCCTTTAACGGGGTGTGGGTAAAGGGACAAAGGTACCTGTATGGTTTCAATAGTAAGGAATGATTGTTGTTAGAAATAAGTCCAAAGAAGCTCTGATGTAGATGAGGGAAAACACGGTAAAATAAATAGAAAATTCAGAGAATTCATTAATACAAAATTTCTGAGCCTGTATATAATCAGAATAATACCTGATTATTTCAAGCAGAAACTGTAGTTCTTGCTAAAATTTCTGATCAGAGACTGAAACATGTCTGGTAAAATAATGCATAATCTTTTTACAGTCTTTTATTTAATGCAATAAAGTGGAAATAAATGGAACAGGATAAGATGAACATATAACTAAATTTGAAGTTAGCAAGATTTGGTGATATAGATAAGCAGCTGGTATATACTTTTATAATTTGATGAATATTATTAACTAAAATATGAAAAATAGAACAACATTATTTAAACAAAATGTTGACTTTAATTATTGGCATCGATAAATTCATATATCTAATGGAATATCCAGGTGAGACGATCCTGTTGTATTTTGGTAGAAAGCTAAAGAGAGAGATTAGGGCTAGAAGTTTAAATTTAGGAGTAATAATATAGAGCATTGTTGACACATTCCTATTTGATGATATCACCTAAAGATGTCAGTGAAGCTACAAAAAAAGTAGGGTAAGGATAAAATTCTGAAAAGCAACATTTTTTTGTTTTTACCAAACTTTCAAAAATTGTGCTCAAATCTTAAGCTTCACAGTGTGAGAGGTTGAGAATTTAAAAGCAAGAAGATAGCACCTTAGTAAATGCCCAGGGAAGATCTCTGTTAGGAACTCCCGCAGGGCAGAAGCCTAGGAGGGTAAGTGATTCAGATAAAAAAGGAGTGAACATTTTAAAATCTGAAAACCTTCTTCAAATCAGCTCAGGTCCAAGTGGAATAAGGGCAATACCGCCTCCACTCCGATTGCTCATTATTAGGTAAGATAAGCCCAATCTGGAGGAAGATTCCATTGTTGGTAGCCCCTGAGGGGTCTTACTAAATACCTGACCTCATCAAAAATCATTAGGCTTATCAACAGAAATAGACTTACAAAGGTCCCATACAGTTTTGGGCATTATCAGACACTGACTTTAAAATAAGTCTGTTTATTATATTAACAAAACAAATGGCGAGATAGTAACTTTCACCAGAGAAATAGAATCTGGAGGAAAGAATGTAATCAATACGAAAATCTAATAAATGTAACTGCTGCAATTAAAAATTCAGCGCATGGATTTAGAAGCAAATTGGACAGAGGGGATGTAAGCATTAATAAATTGGACACATCCAGGATGAAGCACAGAAATTCCCCTCTTCTCAAAAAAGAGGTGTATCTATATACATGAACAATAACTCCTTAGACATATATATAGAAACTATATTAGACATGATGGAATTATTAAACACATGTGAAATTGAAGTATCAAAAAGAGCACAGAGAGGGAATAAGACAGAAATATTTGAAGAGATAATAGTCTATACTTTCCTGAAATTGATGAGAAAAAACTGTTGACACAAGAAGCTTATATAATGTGGTTTGATTTATGCAAAGTTCAAAAATAGACAAAACTTATCCATGATGATTGAAGTCAAGATAGTATCTTAAGGCATTTGGTGGCTTGGAAAAAGGCATGGACATCATTGTGTTTACTCAGAAAAAAATGTATGGCTTAAGATGTTATATTTCAATAAAACATTTTCTTGACAAATATCAAGCTTTGCTTCATAAGCCTAACTATGTCTATTAATTTGGGGGTGGGGTTAGAGCTTAGGGTGATTAGTTATGGGCAAAAAGAGATGATTTTAATTCTAGCAGTTCTGCTAAAAAAATCAGACAGCTTTCTAGAACCATTACGTGCATTATTCGAAATTATGCAGATTGAGGACATAGATAGTTATCTGCTAATTAGTCACTGAGTTGGACGTTTTAAGGAAATCCTGTTAGGAAATGTGCAAGACATTCTTGGTATTGTTTGCAAATTACTGTGAGAGGAAAGTGTGAGGTATATATAAAGTAATATTCTATTTATTAAGCCACCTATTCTTGGTTTGCATCTAATTAAACTGATGGGACTGTGGAAATTACTACTGCATGACCATTGTTGGCTCTTAGACAAAAGAATTTTAAAGGTAAGTGATCTGAGAAAATAAACTCCACATTTCTCGGCAACCTTTGGGATAAAATGACTTTCCTGTCCTTTTTTTTCCCCCAGACAAACAATACTATTTAAAAACTAAAACCTGATTCCTCTTAGCTTAGGGAAGGCTACTCTGCTCACCCTGGATCATAAAACATTGTGGTTTCTTTCGAAGTCCAAGAGAATAATCCAATTCTGGCCAATAAATGCAGTGAGTTCCTTCAGCCCAAAGATGACCTTACTTGTGGGACGGATTAATAAAGGTGAAAAGTGAGTCACAGAAGTGGTGCATCGATTCTCCTGGAAGCCACCGAAGTGCTCTGGGCACTAGGGAAATCACGGAAAACTGAGACAAAATTTCACTGCCCTCTACGGCCCATCAGGGATAGTCTCGCGAAGGTACTGCAGGATGGTTGGTAACTCCTGTCTTCTCCAGATTCCAGCTGAATGCCTCTGCTGTTTGAATGTTTTTACCTAATTTGGTTTACTCGTCAACCCCAGAGGTGATTTTTTGGTTGGGCAGGTGATCAGGTCATGGAGAAGAGCTGGGACATGGGAAGAAATGAAGGACAGGTAGTTCATCAAACAGCCTAACACGTGGTTTCATACAAAGCAAATGCTTTGCATTCTTTGTTAAGGACCCTAAAGGCAATAGCTGAGTTGCTAACTGAAGTCAACAATATTCCTCACATTAAACAATATTCCTCACACAGACGATCAGTACAGGTAGAAGATACAATCAAATGAATTTTGCTGGATTTCTGCGGGGGAAAAAAGTGATTTTTAACATTTCCAGTTTATACTGAACAAAACTTCCATCCTCCTGTGTTTCTTTTATTACTCACACTCAATACTTTTGACAGCTCTGGGCAGCAAATGTGTGTGTGGGTTTGCACACACCAACTAAGTCTGTCGCACCAGCTGAGTGTCCTACAATTGAACTCAATACTGACACCATTTGCCTAGAGGTAGCACCAGACCCCACGGATGAAGGAATCAGTGCTCCAAGCCTGCACCTCTCCACACACACATTCAGATGCTAGTCTCAAGTTCAATTTGTTACCTGTGCTTATGACTGCAGGCCGGCTATAAATAAAAAATTTCCCCGGGCCTCATCTGTGGGCTTTATAAATTTGCTAGATCTGCTCATAGAACTCAGGAAAGTGTTGCATTTACTAGATTACCAGTTTATTAGTAAAGGATACTAGTCAGCAACAGCCGGATGGAAGGGACTCATAAAGCAAGGTGTGGGGAAAGGGTGCAGAGCTTCTATGCTTTCTCAGTGCTCTACTCTGTAAACTCTGTGTTGGTTTGTTTTTTTTTTGAGGTGGGTTGTTGAGGCTTCTTTGGGTAAGCATGATTGACTAAATCATTGACCCTTGGTCTTTGAATTCAATCTTCAGCCCCTCTCTCCTCCCAGGAGGTATGGGGGGTGGGGCTGAAGCTTTCAACCCAGGGGTGGTTGGTTCCCCTGGCAACCAGCATCCATATTCAGGGGCTTCCAAAAGTCACCTTATACACATAAACTCACCAGGGATTGAAAGGGACTTGTCACACCAAGAGTTTTAGGGACTCTGTGCCATGAGTGGTACTAAGACAAAAAATATCTTCCTTTTAAAAAATATTTATTTATTTATTTATTTATTTATTTATAGACAGAGGGGAAGGGAAGGAGAAAGAGAGGGAGAGAAACATCAATGTGTGGTTGCCTCTCATGTGTCCCCCACTGGGGACCTGGCCCGCAACCCAGGCATGTGCCCTGACTGGGAATTGGAACCAGCGACCCTTTGGTTCATAGTTTGTGCTCAATCCACTGAGCTATACCAGCCAGGGCAAAATACATATTTCTTATTATGAACCACAAAATTACATGCCCACATTCCCCACCCCCATTAATATAAAGAGATGCACAGACATTCAAAACCAAAACAGAACACTAGAATTCCTTCAATCATCAAGAATTCTGATAAAGGGGAACTGTAAAAGACAATAACAAAAAAACCACCTGTAGCATATGTAGCCCTGGCCGATGTGGCTCAGTTGGTTGGAGTGTCATCTTGTAAACCGAAGAATCACAGGTTTGGTTTCTCATCAGAGCACATGCCAGGATACGGATTCAGGTCCTGGTTGGGGCACAAACAAGAGGCAGCAGGTTGATGTTTCTCACATTGATGTTTTTCTTCCTCTCTTCCTACCTTTCCTCCTTTCTCTATCTCAACCCCCCCGCCAAAAAAAAAAACCCTCTACTATATCCAATTCAGAAAGTATCTATTACATCCATTTATTTTTTCTTTCTAGGAGACCCATTCAATATATAAGTATTTTACAATCCACTACTTATTTCTTTAAGAACTTGCAAGACTAATTGGTAATTAGTTGTTAATTACCAACTATTTCATAGTTACAGTGAAGTTCTAAAATAATAATTACTATTAACATATTGCATTATTTTCTGAGGAGCCTGCTGTGCGTGTACATTTTATTAACAGAAGCAACATGATTGCTACTTTGCTTATATGTTTTATTTATTTCCATATAGGTTTGATTCCATTGCTATTTCTCATTTTTGCCTGTTGTATAATTCATGATTTGTGCAATATTTTAGTCAGTGTATGGCACCCTCATTTTATTAGCTATACTATAATTTCTATAATCAGGTAAAATGAAGTTTGGTCCTGTCGTGTTTATTGTTTGTTTGTTTATTACTGTTCATCATAAAACATAATTCTAAGCCATTTTCTCAAGACACTCTGAATTTTCACTCATGTTTTAAAGTTCCCTTTAACTTCCTTGGATATCAAAGAACATTTCCAAAGGCCAAAACAAACGGACTAATTGTTGGAGTTTCTGAGTCGTACTGTTACCTCACAAGAAATTAGAGAATAACAATCCTCCAGCAGCAAGAGGTGAAGTCAGTATTCTGACTTCAATCAGTGGAAATTTGATGTGCCGGCCTGGGAGCTGCCGCCACACTTCATGAATTTATTTACAACATTTAACCAGAATTGGCATCATTTTTGACAATTCAACCAATTAGCAGGATACAAAGAAACTTATTTATCCAAGAGTGACTGCAATAGCACTAGCTCGTTGAGATCAATTTTAAAGGATTATACATAGGGATTAAATTATCAAACAATTGTACCTTTTAGGAAAAGAATTCTGGAAAGACTTGGGAAAGAATTGAAGTTAAGGCATTACTTGAGCTGTAAAATATCTGAAACCAATTTTCAAAAGTAGCTGCTCTTCTTTTATTAGTGCTCTCAGTTTCTATTGACTGTCTGTTGCCTGCTAGACAGCATGCTGGGCCATAAAGAGTAGCCCGAACCAGGGTCTGGAGTTAGGAACACAGAATAGGAGAGAAATGCTTGTAACACGGCCTCATGGTTTTTGATGGAAGATCAGTCTATTGGAGAGAGGATATTGGACAAAAGGTTAGGAAGGTAAGTTAGTGCCGGAATGTGAGGTGTGTTGAATGTTAGGCTGAGGAATTCATTTGGAGCAAGAGTTATCAGTTTCTACCCACA
This sequence comes from Artibeus jamaicensis, assembly GCF_021234435.1. Classification (NCBI taxonomy): domain Eukaryota; kingdom Metazoa; phylum Chordata; class Mammalia; order Chiroptera; family Phyllostomidae; genus Artibeus; species Artibeus jamaicensis. The sequence continues at coordinate 11,216,234 of NW_026522056.1, read as the reverse complement.
CTGCTCCTGGAGCCTTCTAACTGATATCCCTGTTTCCAGGCCTGTCTCACACCTATCCACCAGAGTGAGAGTGGTTTTCCGAATTATAAATCTGTTCAGATCACTCTGTTACATGCCTCTCCTGGGTTTCGCATTCCTTTCAGGATAAAAGCCAAACCTTTGAGCTGAGCCCACAAGGCCCTTCATTATCTGTCACCTGAATTTTCCCATAGCTCAATTCATTCGCCCCCCGCCCCCGCAGTCTGTCAGCTTCTTAAGTTTCTTAATAAGCGGAACACTTTCTCTCTTTGCAGGAAAGCCCCCTCTGTTTTCATCTGTCCTTCCTGCCTTTCTAAATGGGTCTTCATAGAACATCTTTATTTGGGTTGTCTACCCTTCTAATAACAGGATAGTTAAGACACTTCTCTTCTGTGTTGCTGACAAGGATACTATTTTTCAATTGCCCTCTTACTTCAATGTTCTTCCCAGTAGACTGTGACCTCCATGAAGGCAGGGATTTTGGCTTTTCTCTTTATCTAGAAGGCCCACAGCTCACGTTCAAATACCTGTTGAATAAATGGGAGCTTAAGCCAGCGTGTGGCGTGATTTGGGCTGTGCTTCAGAAAAATTCATCCAGCAGCAGTAGGAATGGGTTAGGAGATGAAAATTAATACTAAAATATAGGGGCTAGGAGAAGGCCAGGGTGGCCAGGTCACAAACATTTTGGTCCTAACAGTCATTGATAATTATTAATGTCACTATACAGATTCTCTCTGCCTGAATTCTAGCTCTTAAAGCTCCAGCTACTACTTAGAGCTGGATTACTCCCAAATCAATATTTTCAGTCTTTAGAGATCTTCCAAATTTCTGTGGAAAGGAGTAGACACATGGGATTTAGATTCGGATAGATCTGAGTTCTTATGGCAACTTCGACATTCAACATTACTTTTGCTCTGGTCTTAACTAAAATATTTAAAAACTCAGAGCATTGGCCTTGAGAGAGTAAGTCTCATCATGATTAATTATAAGGTATAAACTAGCTAAGGGGTGCACTAGGGTAATGCTGGTGTCTGGTAGGTTTTTAATACTGGTAGTCATTTTTCATTTCCTTACTGGAGTGTGACACCTACATATCACCCAGGGGTGTATTTGTGGTTCAGTGTACTATATTTCCCCCTTAGCTTATCTATTTTCTAGAATAATTGTAACTGGAGGCCCCAGTCTTATATGCCAAAAATCTACTCTTCATCCAAGACCTTCCTTCATCCCTTAATTATTTCCATGCAAATGGTAACTAAACCTTTGTGTATTAGCTTTTCAATGTCTCTTGAATACCTCTAATATTCCATTAATGCTATCTTTGGTCAGGCTTATATTTTATCTCCTAATGCTCTCCCTGTGTCCAGTTTCAGTTTGTCCTTCTAATCTTAGAGTCCCAAGTTTGGTCCTTCCAAAATACAAGTGTGGCCATGGTAGCTGTGAACTTAAAATACTTGAATTCTCTCCCTTTTACAAGATACAGTCAACCTTTCTATTCTGACCCAAATGCTTAAGCCCTGGCTTTTCTTTCCAGTCTCCCCTTTGGGCTCTTCCCTTACTACACACGGTGCCCCAGTCATGATCTTGTCTATATTCCAGGCTGTACCATCGTTTTCCTGAAGTCATGCTTTGTATGACTGTATTCTTCTTCTCTGGATGAATTCCTCATTTTTCAAGATTGGCATAAATATATATTTGGGGACAAGTTCTGAATGCATTATTCAAAGGGCATTAATTTTCTTGTAAGCGTACAATAATACAATATATGTTATGGTGACCCCATGCTTAAGTAAATACTCAACCGAAATCTATGTGGAAGCTCATTTATGGCTTATGTATAGCTGGATGCTGAGGGCTATGATAATGAGCAAGACACAGGTGACCCCCTCCTCAGAACATACCACTGAGAGCGAGTTGAAATGCATTGATGCACTGCGTGTAAACTCCCCCTCCCACCATGTTTAAGTAGACATTCAGCTGAAAGTTTTGTGGACAGTTCTGTATGGCTTACGAAGTACTACACACAGGAGCTACATTGGTGACCAAGATGCACATGATCCCTTTTCAGTGCAGTTCCATTTTGGCCAATAAAAGGAGTTTCAGCTAAATAAGCTGAACTGAACTTCTATTTAAATGTGGGCAGAGAAAGACCTTCCGGATGCTTATGACTTTTCCCTTGTAGTGGAATAGAATAGTGATAATCCTCATTGTATTCGAAGATTACAAACTAGATAAAAGATAGGTGCTCTTCCAGTACCAGACTCTTAGGGGAGACAGCTGAAACAGCTTTGCCTTCTAGGTAATATCAGTATAAATGCTGAACATGCCGTGTGGATATATTGTTGCATTCCCACCAGAAGTCAGCTTGAAGTCTACCGGAGAGTTGCAGAATCTCATTTCTCATGCTTGAGAATTTCAAGGCCCTGAAAGTTAGGTCACTCTTTCAGGTTCTTTTTCAACTTAATGAAAATAATAGTTCAGTGAAGATCATTTATCAATCCAAGTAAAATTTTGAAAAGGAAAGAAAAAAACCCAGAAAGGCACCCAAGTCCCAAATGACAGCAGGTCACTTGAAATCCATCCTGTTTCTAGGATGTTTGTCTATCTTCTCACCCAGTGAGGGAGTAGGTAAGTTGCCTTAAGCTACTTGCAGAAAAACAAAACCCTGCAATTCTAATAAGTAATGAAAATATTTCCCAAGAGTTTTTGAGCCTCTTCTTATTTTTATCTGTTTTGGAATATGTTTCTTTAGGGCACATATTATATTATATATAATACTAAGGAATGATATGTGCTTATAAATATTTTAGAACCCCCAGGCACTAATTGCTGGCAGGAGGGGCTCATTAGTTATTTCAAGACGAACTGGCCACTGGGCATTGGTGTCCGAGCATAAGTGGTTAGAACACTTAGTCTTAGAGATAAACTGGATCGGTAGTTAGGGTCTAGCTCAGGAATAGAACTCAGGAGCTATTCCTTCTTGGGCAAACATATTCTTCAGGTATGTCATCATATCTTCTCTATGAAAATATTTTTCAACTGTGGCAGCACATTAGGATTACCAGAGGATCTCATAAAAGACGCTCATGGTCAGGCCTCATTTATACATATTCCAGAGTGCGGGGCTCCTTCTGCACCATGTCACCCAGGTTGAAAACCGCCGCTCCATGGTGTGTTACTTAAATGGCTTTTTATATGTGAACAACTCAGTGTGACATGAATATCATCTTTCCAGGCCTGTGCTACTCTGGCTCAGTTTCCCACTTCCAGTGGCATTAAATCACCGCTCGCGTCCACGTGGCACTGTCCACTCAATAGATATCACAATAGCAGCAAGCTCCAAAATTAGGGTCACCCAGGGCAGAGCTCTGCTGCTGTTGTTAAAATCCATCGATTGATTCCTCTCCTCTATTAACCCAGATTTCCTTTCTAAATTTAGGATCTAAGGACACATGAAAACTGCTCCTTCTTTTCAAGTAGAAAAAGCACAAGATGTGATGGGAGGATTAAATGAGGTAAAACAGGTGCAGCTCTTGGCGCACCGTAGCCTTCAGTATATGTTTGTTGCTCCACACATGACATCTTCTCGAATCTCTTTGCTGAATTATCTCCTCCATATATTGGAGTCCCAGTATATAGGGATAGCATATACACATACTGAAGTCCCAGTTCCCAGGGCTGCAGAACGCAACTGTGTTTGGAGAAAGGGTTTTTAAGTAAATAACTAAGCTAAAGTGAGGTCACTGGGGTGGGTCCTAACCCCTATGACTGTCGTCCCATTGGGAAGAGGAATTTGAACAAGTACGTGGGAAGTACAAGTACATGAAGGAGTACATCTTCCCACCAGGGGAAGATGATGTGGAGACCAGGGAGAAGACGGCCGTCTGTAAGTCAGGGAGAGAGGCCTCGGAAGAAAGCAACCCTGCTGACAACTTTGATCTGAGACTTCAGTCTCTGACACTGTGAGGAAGGACATTTCTGTTGTGTAAGCCACCCAGTCTGTAGTGTTTAGTGCTTTGTTCGCAACCTGAGCAAACAAATAGAATTTGTTACTCCAAAAATCATTGTGGTAGACATTTGCTGGTCTCCTCCACAACATTCTTTTTTTGAGACACCCCTTTCCCAACAAGAGTACCCTGATTTACTGTTCGAGAACCAACCATTTCTCCATTCTTAGCCAAGTTGTTTGTTTTGACTCAACTCCCTGCTAGGAATAAGCCCTGGTTTATGCAACTAAAGCCCATCCTTCTGCATATTGGGGTGGGTGTTTACACTTACCAGAGCCAGTAATATGCAATGAGGTATTTATAGATCTTCCAGGTTAGAAAAGTTTCCTTGGGGGTTATTAAAAAAATACATTGTTTTTCTGCTGGACACTCCTAGGAAATGGAGGTACTTTGGCTGCTGGTCTTTTTTGCATTAATATGAGATAAAAATTTGACTAAGGATGTGGCCACAGACCATCAATGAAGAAATGAACTCAGAAAAACTGAAATTTAGTGGCATATTTTAAACTTCCAATCATTGGACAACCTCTGGACTATTCTGTTTTGTGAATGAATAAATACCCCTTAATGGTTAAGCCAGGTTGGATGGTGCTTTTTTAAACTTACATATAATAAAGGGCCCTACATTGTGCATGATGTCAATTATGAGACTCTAGACCATACTCTCAGATTATGAGTGGCCATGTTGCCCCATCATGATTGCAAAAATCCAAAATGCTTACAAAGTCCCGCATTGCTTGGCGTCTTGCCTGCTTCTCCAGTTCCATCTCCTATCACTTTCAGCCAGATGCATTCTGTGACATCGGCCTTCCTAACAGGACAAAGTTAAATTCCACCTCTGGACTTTCATAAATGCTACTTCCTCTTTCAGGATGCTCTTCCAAGATATCTTCCTCATCTGACCTACTTATTGCTTACTTCCTCACATCATTCAAAGTCTCCACCGTGAGTACAAGGAGGTGTCAGTCTCGTTTACTGCTCTGTGCCAAGTATGTAGAACACTGCTTGGCATGTAGTAACTACTCAGAAATGGGTCTCAGATGAATGACTGACTTAAAAAAAAGTCTGAAAGCGTTTCTACTTCATGTTAGTTAACAGTATCTACCCCCCCCATTATGATTGTGAAGACCTGTGTGAATTCAGTTACATCTGTACAACTATTGGATTCCAACTGCAATAAACTGAAACCACTTTAGGTTCCTTAAGCAGAGTGGATTTAATATAGAGAATTAGAAGCAGGTGCTTACGGCATCATTGGAGGGTTGAAGGTGTAGAATCTGCTCAACTTGTCCAGTACAGCTTGTTGTGTACAGCTGCTGAGCTACCTCAGCATTGGAGTAGCTGCTGCTGCCATAACCATCTTTAAACCCACAGCAGTGTTTTTTGAATGTAGTATAATTGCTCTCTAACAAAGTGCAAAGAATTTAATATTTTTGTTACTCTTGGTAAAAAGAACAAAATTCCTAATGTAGAGTTACAGGCCCTGTGTACATGTGGATCCTATCTTTGACTAGGAACTTACCTTGTGCCTTTTCCCCTGGCTTCCTACACCTTAGCCACATTGTCTTCTCTCAGGTGAGTTATACTTTTCCTCAAGCCATAGCCCTTGGCAAATGTTGCTGCAGAAGATGGACTGGGCGTCATCCAGCCTACCCACCTTATTTATATTTATTTGCTTACTTATTTACTTTCTCACTTATTTGATTATAGAATCTGGAAAGGCAAGAATTTCCTTTTATTGGTATGCTTATAGCTGGGCTTCATGATAGGATATTGGATTTCAGCAACTAGACATATTTACTTAAGAATAACATATATACATGCCCGGTAGTGCTAGTATGTTCCTGATTGTATGAAGCCCACTGCCACCAGCCACGTGTGGAGGTGCATTTCTCCATGTCCTCAGCAACACTCAGTATTAGAGTTTTGTCGTATTCCTGTATTCTGTTTTTAATGAGCATTTCCTCAGTTACTGGGGAGTTGAGCATTTTTCCAAATATGTGATGGTAACTTGAATACCCACTTTTGTAAATGCCAGCTTTAGTCCTCAAACATTTTATTATTGCATTATCTTAATGTTTTTCCTTATTGCCTTGTATATGTTCTTTTCATATTCTGGAAAGAAGTCAGGATGCCTTTACATGCATTTCCATAGAGATTTTAAAGTCAGCTTGTCCAGGTGAACAACAGCAATGACAAAGGCTGTTTTGATTGTGTTTGCATTGAAGCCATAGACGGACATGGAGAGAAGTGACATCTTTAGGAGTGAGTTATCTGTGGCCGTTTCACTCCTACAGTTTCACAAGAGATTCATCTCTGAAGGAAGCCACGACAGATAACAATGCAAGACAGTGCTGCTTCATGATCCGAGCCAAATGAGGGGCGAGGATGGTGGCAGGAGAGAGAGTATCGGCTGCATTTGGGTTTTGTCTTCTCATGTGTTAACCGGTCTCCAGGATGAGAATAGAGTGCGATTGTTGGTAGAAATTGCTTCACCTCCTCTTCAAAGGAGAAGATATAATGTCAATGCCTCATTTTCTTTTTCACTAATATACAAAGAAATCACTCTAACAATATGTTCCACAGCTCTAATGTGAAAACCAGAAATCATATAGTCATCTGAACTGGATGTAATCTATTAACAAAAAGGTTACTTCCTATTCTTTCCACTGCCAGCTGCTCTTGCATCTTTCTGTTTTCACATCTCTCAATATGAAGAGCCAACTTGATCTACTTTTATAGTCATAAAATTCTGTTTTTTCCCATATTTGTAAATCTCTGCATTTTTATGACCATCTGTTCCTATTTTGTTTCCCAGCATACAGAATACAGTTCAATTCCGGATCCTCTGTTTTTCCCCCCTCTTTCCTTTTATTCAAGCAAATTCTATTTAAATTTTTTTCTTAACTCCTGGAAGATTCCACAACTTAATAGCATTTTATCTGAAGTGATAGCCACTTATTCCTCTTCCATACTGTTAAGATTTCTTTTCCTATCTTCCCATGTCCCAGTTCTCATTAACACAGTGTCAGATTTCATTCTTGCTGGTGTAACAATTTCTGTCAATCTTCCTTCAGTAATTATCTTAATTCCCCCAGAAAGCTCTTTTTATCCTAAAGGTTCAGAGACCCGTTCTGTGAAAATAATTGTGATTCCTTTTTAAGCTTTCCCGTTGTTTTGTCCCCAGCTTCCAGGTGTCTGTTAGAGAGTCGCTACAGCTTGGGGGTGGCAAGGTTAAGCAGGGGTGGGGCCCACACTCCCAAAGCTCTCTGTTCCTTCACCTCCAAAACACACTGCCCACATATTCCACTCTTTTATTCTACTCCCAAACCTCCCCCGGAACAGGCCCCTCTTAAAGGCTTTTCCTAAAAATCTGTGGTTCTTAAGCAACTGACCAATTATTGTATTTTTATCAAAAGCATAAGTTCCAAGCAGATAGGTAGCGAACTACATAGTGTTGCTATTTAAGTTGAGTGGTTGGAAGTTAGAAAATTTGAGTTGTAATTCCATTCTACAAATGCCTATGTATAAATATTTTCATTAGGGCTGTTAATACACACTGCTGGAGCAAAGCACCTTACAATTTCTGTTGCTGAGTACGATAGAAGTATATTGATTTCTAGCTCGTACAATATCCACCTTAGATGTTCCTGATTGGGTGGCTTTCCTGGGCAGCTGTAATCTAGGGAGTAACAAGGGACCCATTCCCCTTTCCATTTAGTGACATCTGCCATCCCTTAGATGCTCAGCTAAATATCTGCCTTCATCTAGGTGATGAGCATATAACAAACCATACAACATCACAGGGAACATTCTGGGGGCAAGGGAAGACCATTATTTTCACTCACATTCCATTGGACAGAACCAGAAATTGAGTCCAAGCCGCATGCAAGGGTCCTGGGAATTGATGTCTTCCATGTCCTGAGGAGAAAATTAAATGATAATATTGGCAATTTCTTTTATTAAAGTTTCTCCAAATGTGAGATGGAGCTAATAGCAGTACTTACTTTCTATGCCTGAACACAGGCAGTGTGTGATGAATGCTAGTTATTATTTTACTGGAAAGGGTAGTACAACAGCCTTTTAGACAAAACTTTGTTTGCAGTAACATCAAGAGCTCTTGAAATATTGGAAGAGCCAGAGACTGAAAGGGCCCTGTGAAAACAATTCGCCATTTCCAGCCAAAAAGGATGAGAAAAGGGTGCCACAGCTGCTGACCCAACAGAGGACATCTACATATTGTTACTGGACTAATCCCCAAAACAGATTTTTATTATTGGGTCATGTCTATTTGTGCTAAAACAAAAGGAGCTCTTGACCTGATATCCTACGTTCCTGGGAGACCAGTCTGAGGGAGGAGAGGCTCTGGGAACTTGTATGTCACAGCACCTCTCCTCCCACAGCTGAAATTGTATGTCAATGAATGTAAGCAATTACTTTTTAAAAAATTTTTAAAAGACTTTATTTATTTACTTTTAGAGAGAGGGGAAGGGAGGGAGAAAGGGAGGGACGGAGACATCAGTGTGTGAGAGGTACATCAATCGGTTGCCTCTTGCATGCCCCCTAAATGGGGACCTGGCCCACAATCCAGTATATGCCCCAAGTGGGAATCACACCAGTGACCTTCTGGTTCATGGGCTGGGACTCAGTCCACTGAGCCACACCAGTCAGAGCTGTATGCAATTCTGAATACATTTTTCTTCAGGAGAGAGTCTAGTTTCACCAGTTTTTATAATGGTTCTCCCTGTGTCTTACAGAAATCAAGAATGAGTGGTAGTGAAGGAGAAGCTAACATCTAAAATGTACATGTTACGGCTGGAATTCAGTGACTTGCCCACAGCCTTTGTTTTGACTGGACCGATGGAGAAGACCTTGGGAAGAGGGAAGGTAGCAACCTTGACCTCTGTTTCCTCTGTCCTCCCCACTGCCACGCACACTGCACCCCAGGAGCTGGTGGCGTCTTTATTTTGCAATTGCCAAAGGGGGCTTTTTCTGCCATTTCTTACAAGGGGCGCTGCATTTCTACGGTCTTATTTCATCATTTTATCTTTAAAAAATGTGCACCAGTGAGCTTTATGTGCGGCTACCCTGTTGGAGTGCATTTTTTTCATTGAATCATATTGACTAGATGCTATCACAGCTTCTGGCCAACTCACACACATCTTGGACTCTCTCCTGATGCCACAGGTTTTGATCAACTGGCACTGGCTCCTCTGCTCCATTGCTAAATGGACTTTTTCTTTAATTAGTGGAGGACACCTCCAGTCCTTTACCCTGCTAGCTTTCCACTCTTCCCTCCAGTGGGCCTGTTCCAGTGATGTGGTTCCCTGCGGATGTTTGCAGACGTGGGGCAGACACTGACCTTATATATTGTAAGAATTTTGCTGAATCCTGTATTTGTATGAGGTTTAGACTCTATGGGTTGCAAGTCAATGTTATTGAGAAAGGTAAAATCCTGTTTTTCAGTGATTGGTATGAGATAAATAAAGACCTGTAATTTTAACTGGATGATAAAAATGCATAGTGGCAGTTTTGTAAAGATGCCTACAGAAAAGCAAAATGTCTTTCTTGACCAAAAAGGCTGATCCTCAAATTCCTATTTCTATGTATCTTGCTTGCTTCTCTTGTCTACCCTCTTCTTTTTCCCAAGCTTTTCATCTTGATGAATGCCGCCACAATCATCCAGGTGTTGAAGCTGGAAACCTGGAGCCATCCTTAGTTGTTCTGTCCCTGTGTCAATACCCATAGCCATGAGCACAGTCTTTTATCTCTGCCTTCAAAATACATTTCAGATCTGCCCTCATTGCTTCAGCTACATGACCACCTCCATTTCCACACCCTGGCATTTCTGTAATTGCTGGGCCTCCTGTTTTCTTCTGTTACTGACCCCTCGAATCAATCCTTCATGCTGAATCTGTAGTAATCTTGTTCAAATGTAAATCACAGGATGGCATGTCCTACTTAAGAGATGACAATAGCCATCACTGCATTTTGAATAAAATCACCTGTTGGTCTGCAGAGCCCTGACCATCTTCTGTCTCATCCCTTCCCACTCTGGGCTTAGTTCACTAAACTTCTTTCTATTTCTGGCACCTGCCAAGTCAGTTCTTACACTGGGGACATTAAATATGCTACTCTTTCTACTTGAGACATTTCCCCTTTCATTTTCTGTACAGCTCATTTCTTTTTCTTTTGGGTGTCTCACCTTGCTCTTCACAGAGATGCTTTTCCTGACCACCCCAAGAACACTCCTTATGTATTTTTCTTTTAGCATTTATTACAAGGTATAATATTATTTATTTTGTTTTTTCTTTACTGCTCTTTTGCTTATTATCAGATTAGAACATAAATTCTTTGAGCATAGTGATTGTGACTGTGTTGTTAACCTCTTTTTGGAAAAAAACACAATATCTATTTTATGGATGAATTAATAGCTAAACTTTCACATTCTGAGCTCAGGTCCATTCCTTAAACTTCCTTGCACTTAGTGAACAATAGTGGAATAAGACCCCAGGAGAAGCACAGCAGAAATAATACTTTCTCATTTATTCATGGAGTAGAATGTTATTGCCTGCTTTGTACCTGCCAAGGAGAGTGCTAGACACTGGAGTTTCATTGTTCAGAGAAATGCATTTTCTCATGTCTTCGGAAAGGGTACAAACTAGTTCAAAATAACAAGTTTCTTCAACAATCAAATAATTAATATAAATTTGAAATTGTAGTAAATGCTGCAACTGAGAAGTAAAAGGTGCCATGACAGCACCTTGTCAGGAGAAGAAAAACAAGAGCAGCCAGAGAAGGCATGACATGTGTACAGGTGGGCGGGACCACAGCAAATCCAAGGAAATAAGGGCGGGCTGGTGTGACTGCCATACTGAGCAGGAGGGACTCATGCAGGTGAACTGACTGGTGTGTACAGACCAGAGATAAGAGTCACAAGACATAAGAATTTTGTCAGCACCTGGAAAGAGAGGACAGAAAAAGACAGGAGTCAGTAAGAATTGACATGATCAGATTGACGTTTTCAAGGAATCAATCTGTTTGCCAAAGTGGGCATCATGGAGTTCAGTCAGGGGCAGGTCATCAATGGCTTTAGGGTGAGTGTTAGTGAAGTAGGATAATAGACAACTAAATGTATGAAGTTGAGAGAGAATTAGTAGTTAATAAAAAATATAGCACATGGGTGGAAGTAATTAAGAATCTATTAAATATAAATCTATTATGTATTAGTCAATTCCAGGAGTGGTAAACCATGAAATAATGCACGTTATGTTTAAACAATTGACCAAATAATTACAAAGAGAGAAAATGAATTTAGATTATATTTAGGCCCATATTTACTACAATGCATATAAGTCAATCTAAAGTTGTCTAGATGTTTCACTACCAGCGAACATAACAGGCCAAATAAAAATCAACAAGATATCTTGTGGTACACACCAAATACAGTGGGCCATAATATAGCTGATCTGGCTTTTAAGACGTGTCCTGGTACCTAACTGAACATGCTTCCTCCCTTGGGGCAGGCTACTGGGACCTTACGTATGAATCTCGTACTTTACTTGTGTGTTGTATCGAAACAAAATCTGTACCTTGAGATTACAGATGTCTCATCCTATAGATTTTATAGATGTCTCCAAAGGGAAGGTTGTATCGTGTTAACAGTATATCTGTAATTTGAATTAAACATGAAGATAAGAACTACTTTCTATTTTAAAAAATATACTCCCCAAGATTTTGCTTTGACCCCTACCACATGACTAGAAGTGGATTTTCAACTATGCATGCAGAATTCAATCCTTATCCAAAATGGACAAAAGCATGGATCATGTCCAAAACCTCCCCATCACGTTTCCTGTTAGATCACATATATCAGATCTAAATTATTTTTCCATCACTTGCCACAGATTCCCATGCTAAAGACTTATGTTACTGACTTCACATAGCTCTATTAGACCTCAGTATTATTCACTTAATGACTCTTTGTTTTTCCATTTTTTATAAAAATGAACTCCACAGCTACCCTTTGGTTTATTAAAGTACGAGCACTCAGAGCTTTTTATTCCATATCTACAGACTTATTTCTGAGAATGCTTGCCCATGAATTACTCATCAACCGCTCAAATGCAGAGCCAGAATGAAATAAATATCAAGAGATTTGAAAAACAAGCCTAGGTAGAGCTCAAATTTCTTCTTGTTTTCTGCCTGTTGTGTATATTTTCTAGTAAATTTTTCAAAGTAAATTTAAAGGAAAATGTCACTGACATGTGGCATAGCTGTGTCTCATAGCAGATGGCACGGCTCTGCATGGGGAGAAGGATGAAATGCCACATGCGTGGCTGGAGTGGAAGGATTTCGAGCAAGTGGCGTTCCTGGGAAGCTAGCCGGCAGACTCTGACATTAACGGTTTTATTAAGTTCAGCTGTGAGCTGAAGCGGCCTTGGCTTCCAACCTGTGCTGGTGTGTTAATGGCTGTCCCTCTGGTTACTGCAGGGCAGTGTGGAAAGTGATTGTGGCGGGTGGCAAGACTGATAGAGTTGAGACGGATGGAGAGGTAATGTGCTTTATTGTCCCTATTTTTGTTTACTCAAGAAGAAAAGGAAATAGGACAAATTGCTCAGAGAATGGGAATTTGCATTTTCAGAAAGGAATTATCTGAGAAGGATGATGCTGTGGCCCACTTTGAAAATTTTCTAAATTATAGTTCCAATGAATCCGACATTGTATACAAAAATTGCACACCCCGCTGGGTAGTCAGAGTCCGGAAGAAAGTGAGTTTGCCAACACGCTGTCCTCTAAAGAGCCCTCGCCTGCGTTTAGCAGCGTGATACTCGTGACTATTGGGATGTCATCGGCAAACATCAGGGGTGGGTTCTCCCCTGCTTCTGTTTTGAATGACTCTACAAGGGGAAGAGACGAAACTATGATGAGTTTATTGTGCTATGTTTACCTGGTGACCACATTACACAGTAATACCTGTTTTCTTTCCGAAGAGGTTGTTTGGATGATTTTGAATTTTGTCATTTTAAGAGAGCCTTGGGAGATAATGGATTGTGCTTTCAGCAGTAACTAGCCTGTTTGTTCCACTAATCATTTCCCCAAAGAACTGCAAACAGTAAACGTGGGTTTCAGTGTAGTCCTGTTGATAGTATAAATAGATGTTGCTGGCCCCTGGTTACAGTCTGCTCATGGCCTGTAACTCTAGACAAAAACAGATTCTGCCATGATGGGCTGATAATCAGGAGGGTCTATAATAGCCAGTTTTTGAAATTCTTTTTCTCTGCTACTAAATGTCAAACACCACTAATAACAGTTGAAAATTGTGTCTACATTTCTATGCTGAAGCTTTTGTCTACACAATACTAAAGTAACTAGGCAATTCAATACAGTTAATTAAACCAGTTATATGTACATGGAAATATCTCAATAATGTTTACTACAGAGCTAGAAGTATTAGTGTTATGTCAGCATAGCTTAAGGTAAATTTATTTTATTATGTATAATGAAGAAATATAATACAGGAGGTTGTGGAAAGCTATATTTAGGTATGTAAATTCAAATTCTCTTCTCCACTCCTCACGATCATTTTAATCTCTTTTCTGCTTTCTCATCCCTTCTAGAAGCACAGCTTCTCACATTAATACCTTTAAAATGATGACAAAAGACAGTTTCTAAAACGTTCGTGTTGTTTTTCTTCTGATGTAGAGTAATAATTATTTTTACAGCGATGATCCTGAGATGCAGATTAACTTCGGTGGGTGTGGATGAACTGCTGTGCACACAATACAGCTGACACCCCAAATGTGCCCACTAGATTGCACCCCGAATCACATTTTAAGTGACCCATTTTCTTAGTTACGAGAAATACCCATTTTCCCACATTGCTACAATAGATATTTTTATATTTTCTTCCATTCTTTAGTGAGGCAAAGATGTCACATGGCTAAACATGTGAAAATGAGAAATGGAAATTAGAAACATAAGAGGGGAGAGGGAAGGGAATTTAAGGGGAAAAAAGGGGAGGGATTTGGGGGAACAAATAGGAAGGACACAGGGATGAGAACTAAGGGGGGTGGAAATGGGAGGGAGCTGGGGAGCACGGGGCGTGGGGGCTGGGATGGGAGAAATAGGCAAAAAACTGTACTTGAAAAATAACTAAATAAAATTTAAAAAAGAAATTAGAAACATAAATAACTAGAGCAAAATTTGAAGCTTTGGAAAAAGAAAAAATCATTTGACTCTATACAAAGTGCTTTTTTTGTTTGTTTGTTTAGTTTACTCCCATCTATTGAGAAAATCGGCTAGAAATTTAACTCAGACAATTCCACAGTATGATTCCCGACAAGAGGAAATCCTTCTCTAAACCACTCACACTGACTAAAAGTCTAAAACCTACGCCTTCTTGGTCTCTACAAAGAAGAGTAGTTAGTTTCCCTATACATTCCCACCCCATGTCACTCCTTGTAAGTACCTTGACATTTATACGTGATTTCTAATTTGAAGACACCCTCCCTTCACCTCTTTTTCAGGCCATTGTTTGTTCGCTGTACTGTCACCAGGCTGCCCTTTGCTGGACACCTTGGCCAAAAGTGAAATTGACTAGGTAGATAGATGATAGGTAGATAGATGATAGATAGATAGATAGATAGATAGATAGATAGATAGATAGATAATATTGACAAGAATGGTCCAGTGATATTTTCATTCTCAGTTGGTAACAAGTTCATTGGTAACTTTTGATGATCTCTAGAAGTGACCTAACTCGCATGGTAATATAAAGACGAGGAGGAACACTAGGATGCTCTTTAGCAATGATCACTCGTGTCCTGGGAATGTGCTCTGTGCCTAGAAGAGACCAAGAGCTCATCTTTCCATCCAGTGTCTTCTAGTTAGTCATTGCTACCTTAAGCATAACATTCCTTTGATCCTGGTAATATTCCTGTGAGGTCCTCAGTGTTCAATGATGATTTGAAAAATATTAGAAACAGAAATTATACTTGCATCAAATAGCCGGAACAGAGGAGGCAGCCAACAGCATCTGAAGGCTCTACACTAGGCATTCATTCTTTAGTGGCTCAATGTGAATGGTTCAGGGTTTTGGAGAGAAGGGCTAGATGCGCCCAGACACTGGTGGGGGCGGGAGAAGGAGATAATGTCTGAAGCAGGGCACTAGACTATTTATAAACTACTATGAAGCTATTTCTTATTCAATTTATCTTATTGTTTACGCCTGGTGTTGCAGTTGTCCCAGTTTTCCCCATGTTGTCACCCTCCACCCAACAAGTGGAAAAGTATTGCATTATTTCAACCATGGGATGGGCACACTTGTACCTGTAGTGAATACCCACCCTGATAGTGTCTCCTGAATATGTTATCTGCCCATTAGTTCTATTCTCTGTACTCTTTTTTCACATCAATGGGAAAGACAGCGATACTGCATTAATTTACTAGTTTAGGAGCTTGAAAGCGTGTGTTCTAATCCTAGCACCATCACAAAATGAGCCCTCCAGTTTTTGTCAAAGCGCTTAGTCTCTCTACAGCCAGTTTCTTTTTTCCCAAAGTGAGGATTATAATATTTGTCTTGGTCTTTAAAATAATTAAGTTCATAATAGCTAATAATATTCAATATGTGCTGAGCTTTTGTGGATGCTTTATAAGGAATAACTCATTTAAACTTCATATCATTCTGATGATACAGACACTGATATTTTCTCCATTTTATAAATAAAATAATTGAAAGACAGAGAGGTGAAGAAATTGCCTAAGATGGCCCACATTAGAAACTGTAGGATTTGAACTTGAACCCGATGCTTGGTCTACAGAGCCTTCACTATGAACCACCATGCCCCAGGGCTGTGTGTTCTTTGTAAGAAAGCCTTTTGCACAAAACAGCATTCTACACGCCTAAAAAAACCCTGTCACTTTCAATAATGTTTTTCTGTCATTATTTTTGGTTGTTTTTATAACCAGAAACAGAAACTAAATATATTTCTTGTGCCTCCAAGAATAATTTTCAGCCTGATTTAGATGTTTGGCTTCCAGAAGTATTTTGGATTTTAGAATCTGTAGAAGTGCAGATGCTGCACTTGGTTTTTTATTGGTGAGTGGTTGCTATGGCTGTGTGTTCCGTTCATTTACATCAGAATCAGTGCTGCTCATCAGAGTGTAAACAATCGCATGGAGCAGCATAGACCACTGCCATCAAGCACCTCTGATTAGGTGCTGGTGCCTAATGAAGAGGCTGGGAAGTGATCCTAACTGCAAAACCTTTGACCTTTGCATGCCTATCATGTATCAAGAACTGTAAATGAGATCAAGATTATTTAGCCTCCCTAACAGGACAGTAAAACAGCTTTTTATCATTGACAGTTTACTAGTAAAAAACCTAAGATGTAAATGAAATAATATGCAAGGTAGGATTTGACTCCATTTCCACCCGCCAGAATACTACTTCCAAAATACAAAGCTTCATGTCAACGTATCTATTGCCTGTGAGCTAAGAGTACACAAAATATTTTTAATGTATTCAGTAAATCAGCGTGGTCTTTACATGGAGCTATCACCCAACATTAGTTAAAATATGCTCAGAGAATAAAATAATTTAAAAAGTCATGGAATAGGTCGGAATATGTTTCTGGAGAAGTAACTCATTCTCAAATTAACCTGTATAGGTAAAAATGCTTTAGGGGGGAAATGTTTAATCAAGAAAAACATAATTGGGGAATGCTAATAAAGGAGAAGAAACTCTGAAGAAATATTCTGTTAAATTTTGCTAATAGACTAAAAACAGTCAGCATGGCATCTAGAAAAAAGAATTTCTCTGCTTTTCTGAGGAAAGGGCACTTTGAATTTTCATTGATTCGACAAAGTTTATTCTATGTTTATCCTGTGAAAGCCATAGTTATACAGCTGTGAGCAAAACAGAATTCCCGTCCTCGTGACACTTACATTGTTGGGAAGGTAACTGAAAATGAATCAATTAAAAATATATAATATAAGATAGTGAAAAGTGCTTCGAAGAAAAATAAAACAGGGTAAGGGGTTAGAGAGTGACAGAGGATGGTTATTTTGATAGGGTGGCTTAGGACAGTGGTATTTGAAGAAAGATAAGAATAAATTGGGGCACAGTTCGGGGCAAAGAACATAGCAGAGAAGGTACAGGCTCAAAGGCAGACACGCACGCACGTGTTTAGAGACTAGCCAAGAGGTCTGTGTTGTTGAAACAGAATCCAGGGCAGAATAGTGGGGAGAAGGCACAAAGGCAGAGGACAAATACAAAAGCATTTTCTAAGTTATCATACAATTTTAAATTTTACTGGGCCATGGCAAGCCACTGGATTTTTAGCTTGTTTTTAGCTCTCAGAAACATCTCACTTTTTCCATTTTTATTTTTAATGTGCAAAAAGTCATCTATATGTAGTGCATACAACGTGGTGAGTTTAGAGAGGAGTACACATCCATGAAACTATCACTACAACCAATGCTATGACCATACTCATCACCTCCAATAGTTTTATGTGGGTGAGGGATGTGATCTGCGTTTGGTTTTGAAAGAACCACTCTGGAGGCTCAGTGGAGAATAAACAATTCAAGGTGAAGGGTATAAAACATGAGGCCAGTCAGGAGGCTATTATAAGAGTCCGGGTAAAAGATGGTAATGACCCAGCCCACGGTGTACGTAACAAAGCTGGTGACAGTGGCTGGACCCAGGATATACATTAAAGCAAAAATTAGCAGTATGAGAAAGAGAATTAACTTCACATGGTGTGTGTCATGACACATAGGCCATAGGAAAAAAAGTAGAATTTGTATAACCCATAATGCATCTTCCTCTTGATAATTACAAAACATGATAATTTAGGAAAGGTTTCTAGGAGTCTTGCAGTAAAAGCACTTTAAATTACTTAACCTGGGGTTTCTCAAATTAGTTTCACTTTGAGAACCCCCTTTTTGTATATATAAGTTATTAATATCTACCAGAAGTTTTATTATATAAATGTTCTTCAGAAAACATTTTATTAGAGTCATAGAAATAATTGTTTTTCTCCAAATTCAAGTCCACCATGTATATCCCTAGATAAAATTTAGCTCCTCATGTAGATTTTAGATGGGTATAGAAAGTAATTGCCAAAGAAACAAAAACCTTTGTTTGCCCATTTATTATGGGAAAATTATTTAATCGTGATTCTAGTTTTAAGAGTTGTTTTCTTTTGTTAATGTACATAGCCTAAATTCTTCTCCAAGACTTCGATCACATCTACACACAAGGATTAAACCAAGTTTTAGACTTACCAAGGTCTTACACTGTGGTGACCCTAAGTTTTAGTAGTGTTACTTTGGAGAGAATCAGGAAATAAATCTCAGTCTGACTTAAAACATAAGAAATAATTTTGGACTTACATACCAAAAAACTGACAAGTTAGATCTGACTTTAGGGGAAGCGTGGAATGGCTTCTCCACACACTGATCAAGAACTGTTTTTTTCTTTCCCCACTTTTAGTTCTGATCCCAGCTGTTGGTACCATTTTGATCAGCCTTCCCCTATGGTGACCCTAAAATTGCTACATGGGAGGAAACTGCTCCCTCACTGTGTCGTGCAGGGAAGACTGTATTTCCCCAGAAGGCCTGGATTTCCATCACCTTGAACTTAGGTGATTTCCATCAACTTAGGTGGCATGCGTGTCTTTGAAACAGGAAGTGAAAATATCAAAATCGCTTAGTGTTGACGTATATGGCTTTGTGAGAAAATGAATAATTAAATTAAGGAGGAAATGCTCTATTATTTCAGCCTGTTTTTTTTAAAAAGAACATGTAAATCCTAGATGGCTCAAAACAACGAAGTTCATTTGTTGAACTTTACCCATAATTTCTATTTGTTTTAGTTATCACACTGAGCCAATACAGTTGGTTTAAATTTTGAACAGTAAGATATTCTGAGGGTTTCATTTGTAATCTGATTTTTTCCTTTAAAAATCAATATTTTAAACTTTGTATTTTTCTATATTTACCAAGTGATTCTGCTATTTTTATAACCAAATTGTGCTTCCTGGAAACTAGTTTGATTTGTGAATACTCTGACAAATTCTCTAAGCTGTAATTGTCTCTTTAACAGAAAACAAAGTCATTTATTATACTTTCATATAACCTTGATGCAAAACAGTGTCTTAGAAGTTAATGAAATTTTTATCTATCAAAATCATCCATGTTTTGTGGTCTAGACAATTTCTGACTATCTCTGGCCAGTTGTTTTTGCTACATTTTAACATTCCATAAGTACAGGTATATAGGATCTTATAAATATTTATAATAAAATACCTAAATATCTCTTTCTATCAGCCAGTGTTATGAATTATAGCCTGTAGACCAAGAGAACAGTGCTCCTCAGGCATTATTTTCTTTCGATACAGCTTGAGAAGCTGTACAAATCACAAGTTGGGTTCTCCGTTGGTTAAAAATCACCAGGCAGACAAAGATCAAGCAAGTTTGAGAAGATCGACCTTTACTGGTGTGTAATGACTCAGTTCTAACATTTCCACGGACCTCTAGATAATTGAACTATGAAGTCACTGGGGACGGCTGACCCGTCCTCCACAATGACATGTTTTCTCCATGCTTATTGCTGCCACATGCGCAATTCCATCAACATGGATAACAATGTGCCTATATCCAGGGGAAACACACACAGATGTAACAAGAATTATAAGTATGTGCCAGGTTCAAGGCACACCACTAGCCAGCGGTGGACACAGGGTAAATAAGGATGATGTAATGATAATTCAATATGAGCATGAAGAATGATGTTATTAATATCCTTGGGGTTGGCAGAGTAAATAAACATGCACTGAAGAAAGCGTAATACTAGAGATGCTTAATACTAGGGATCAGGATACCTCATAGCACAGCCACTAAACCTAAAACCTCGGCTAAGTCACTTAACCTCTCTGGTTGGTGTTTATTCAAGAGAACAGAAACTGTGTTCTTCATCCTTATGTTCCCATCACCTAGTACATTGCCTGGCAGATTATTCTCCCCCTACATCCCCAACCCCAAACACAAAAATACACAAAGAAAGGTTCTCAGGTCATATTTGCCATTGAAATGAAAAACTTTAGGAACCTGATGTCCTCTAAATGGCTTTTCAGCACTAGCACTCAGTGATTCTGAGAGAATTTGGTATGTCCCTGTATTACTGCATCATCTCTGGTCTTTGTGAGGAGAGCAGGCCCAAAAGTGAGGAGCAGAATGGCAATTCATGATTAACAGGTATACCACCTATCTAAAGATGTCCTTCTTAAGAAAGGTCAGCTGTTGCTGTGAGTAAATAGACTTCTTTGGCATAGGGAAAATGCTAGGTTATATATACTCTCATCCCTCCTTATTCTTGCCTTTTGTGCTGTTGCCTTTTGCAAATGTTGACTTCTTGTGAAGACGTGAAAGGTCAGAACTAAGCATACTAAGGATAGTGGATGCCTTTGTTTTTTCATTTATATTTATATAGGTAAAAAAAAGATAGAGCTGGAAGAAGTTGATCCACGTTATTGAACTGTGGGTTGACACCGAATGCTGACGCTGCTGTCTTCTAGGATAAGACTATAAATAGGAGAAGTTATACGAAAGGTTGCTCAGAATAATGATTTGGAGGCAGCGGAAGAAAATGAGTGGACATTAGGAGGTCTTGTGATATAATCACTGAGGTCAGTCACAGAATTAAGCTCCCCAGAATTTCCTGTTCAGGAAGGGTAAGTAGAGTGCAGAGAAAAAAATGGGGAGAATTACACACAAGAGAGAACTAAGCTAAAACTGTTTCAGGTACAGGAAACATTTAAGCTCACATGGAAAAAGATGAAGGAACATTTTCATTTAAACAGGATGTTTCGTAGAAATAAAAAAAAGGAAACTATAGGGCACTGCCTGAATTCACATGAAACTATTCCTCTATAGGACTATGGATAGCGAGTCATGCTGGTCTCCGAATTTACAGATGTTAGAGCAGCTGAGGTAGTGGTGGGTCTTTCCGATTCTTTAATTTCTCTCTCTCACTCAGGGGTGTCCCACCCATGGCCCGTGGGCCACTTGCAGCCCAGGATGGCTATGAATGTGGCCCAACACAAAATGGTAAATTTTCTTAAAACATTATGAGATTTTTTTGTGATTACATGTTACAATGTACTTAACATGTGGCCCAAGACAACTATTCTGCCAGTGTGGCCCAAGATGCCAAAATGTTGGACACCCCTGCTTCAACATGGAGTTTGCTCTAATTCTGCTTCATTCAGCCATGTAAAGACAATAGTAGCTGCTAACCAACTCATTGATTTAGACACATTTAACTAATTTAGACAGTAGTTGCTAAAATGTAGTATTTTTCAGGGTAAATAAAATATAAACTACACATATTTATATACCAAGCACACTTATACACTTAATTGTCCACTTTGAATTTTGCCAGAAATTGAAAATAAGCAGACAGTAGCATTTCCAATAGCACATTTTAATACAAAACACGAGAAGGGCATATTCTCAGAATAAATGACAGAACTATAAATTGAACAGATTTGAATGATAAAAAATTTATTAAATTGACTTCATTTTCTCATGCCATACACAGTTGAAAAATTAATTATGGATTACAACAGTGCTTAAATGGGCATTTGGAATATTATGACCTATGCCAGCCACACCAATCAAGACCAGGGTAAATGTACCCTCTCTTTCTGCTTCTGTGTGTATGTTTTGCTTTTCTTCTGTTGCTGCTCCTTTTCTTATTTTTCCCATGTTTTGAGTTACAGCGGGCACAACTGATCTGTTCTTGTACCTTGAGTCTGCCAAAGTTGCTGACAGCTGGGTGAGAAGCTTTTCTTGAGTTATTTAAATATTTTCTATCTCTTGTTTTAGCCATGGGCTGGGGAAGACAAAGGGAAAAGCAGCTGGGGTAGAGTGAGGAGATGGTCAGCGTTGAAAACAGGACAGCAGGACTAAGTTGTAAGATTGGAATGACGGTGTGGAACTGGTCAGGGAGTCAGGTGTCAGCACTCTACAAATTGACAACAAAATCGGGGAAAACAGTATTAGTGGCAGAGGAAAAACCGTAGGTCAGGTGTAGACATTAGGGCAGAGGTGAAGGCAGTTAGGAGTAATAGACTTGGCAGCAATTACTTGTCATTATTTGTACCTATTATCTGAGAATTCTCAAGGTTTCAGGTATCATCGCTCATTTTTGACAATGGCTTTTCTATGTCTCAGGCACCATAAAACTAGCTGTACTTATTGGGATCAAAATGTCAAGGCATAAATTCTCCGTTTTCAATGAGCTCATATTACATTTTACTTCTTAAACAATAAGGCAGTTTGTTAATTAAGTACTGTTTTATTTTTTATGTAATAACTTGGGTTATTAAGACACTGTTAAAAGATTCTTGCATAATTATTGGCTCATGCTCATTATACATTGCCTTCAAAATCATATTAAAGGCAAATGAGCCTACAAACATTGTCTATATTTTTGTTTTAATTTGGTTTACTATCATTTTATAATTTTTAATCATTCAGAAGAGCCCAAGAGTTTTCTTAAATTAATCCTCTTAAACAATAATTATTTTCCACTGCCTGGCAGAATGTTCCATATCTATGTCTTGGGAATACAGCAATATTTGCCCATCTCAACCACTTAACCTGACCCATTCCCCACCCTCTCTGAAGTCCTGGTTTCAAGAATACTACCGTTATTCTCTTAAGCACACACAAGTAGAAATTTACACTTCACTTGGACTTCTTACTCTCTTTCACTCCCAACCCGCATCACTTGTTGTATGTTACTTTCTGTTTTCTTAACATTATTTAAATCACCTCCCCTCTCTGCATTCCTTCTACTTTGATCCTAATTTAGGTCATGGCTCCCACTAAGCTTTTACTTTTAACAATACTAATTTTATGTCAATTTTGAACATACTGTATATACCTACTGAGTTGAGTGCATCATCATTGCCCATAAGGTAAGGCTCAGATTTATCATCCTAATATTTAATATCTTGCCCTGTTTTATCTTCTTCCAATCTTACTTTGATTGGATGATTCTCATCACTACACAATCATACTTATATTTTTCATCCTAAAAATGTAAAAGAAAGGAAAATCATATCTGGTTCCTATTTCCTCCTCTAGCAACTGCCTTATTTCTTCTTTTCCTTTTACATCCTCTTAAAAGAGGCTGTACTCATTTATCTCTATTTTTCTCTTCGCACACTCTCCTGGACACAGTCCAGTCAGATTTTGCCCTAACCATATCACCTTGCCCTCCTCAAGGTCATGACTCCTGTGTTGCTAGATGCCATGGCCATTTTTCATTATTCATTTAATTTGACCTGTCAAACACATTTGACATAGTTGATTCCTTTCTTTTGGGGGGAACATTTTCTTCCGTAGGCTTCTACAACTCCCAATTATTGTTCTACTTTCCTGATCTTTCTTTCTTGGATTATTTTCACTGATATTCCTTTATGTCTCCAGCTCCCAAATGTTGGAGAGCTCCGGCACTGAGTCTTGTCCAACTTTTCTTTTCCACCTAGTCTTATTCCCTAGATTATCTTATATGGTTTTAGGGTTTTTCATATCACTTATATCTTTATATTTAAAGTCTAGACTTTCCCCCTAAATGTCAATCTTATATATCTAAACCCTTGATTAACACTCCACCTGATGTCTCATAACCATATCAAAATTAATATACCCCAAGTTGAGTTTCTGATATTTTCCCATCAGAAAGCATAACCACATGAAACAAAAAGCAATTTCTCTCTGTCTTCCTATGTCAGCCATTTGTCTTTCTTTTAGTTGCTGAGGCTAAAAACCTAGATATAATATCTGATACCTCTCTTTCTTCTGCACATGGAGCCTTCAACATACAACCATAATCTGACCACTTACTTCCCACCTCCGACATATTGGCCATTTCACCAACTTCATTCTTTTGGATTATTGGTCTAGCTTTCTAAATGACTTTCCTATTTCTTTTTTTGCCTCCTCTTATCTTCTCTCATCACAGTCGATAGATTAATCATTTAAAAATACAGATTGAATCAAACTCCTCTTGTGATTAAAATGCCTCAGTGGTTTTTTAATTGTCTCAATGCAAAAATCAATGTACTTACTATCTACTATGGGTGCTACATGAACTGGCTCCTGGTCTTCTTGCTCCTTTTATCTCATGCTGAGTTCCCCTTACTCACTGTTCCATCATATTACTTTGCTATTCCTGGTTTACTTCCACTTTCAGGACCTTGGCACAGGTGGTGTTTTGCTCTAATGAGGATGCTTTTCACTCATACATCTATACGACTAGGATTTGATTCATAATTTACCTTCTCAATGAGGTCTCCTATTCAACTCCTAGCCCACCACTTTGTATTGCTATTTTCTGAGCTCTTTTCCTTTTTACAATTTGTACTATAGGAGGTATTTTTTATCTCATGCCATATCTTACATGGTATCTATAATCTCATAGAATGATGTCAAAGATTTTTGTCTATTTTGTCCACAACCGTACCTCCAGCACATAGAACACATTGTACATGTTCAATAATTAATTGTTGAGTGAATAAATGTACCTTCCACCCCTTTTTAACCTTTGCTCCTGAAAAACATTGACATGACATTCTCAAATGCACACTATGTTCTTTTTTATTCCTTCTTTGCTTTGGCAGCCTTTCATTTTGCCTGAAACATCTTTCATCCTTTTCCTATATCTCTACAAGGCCAAATCTCCTAAATTCTTCACATTCTTCAAAAAGGTTACATTATCTCCTGCTACTTTCCAATGCCTTTTCAACCAAAGAGCTCTTGGCTTTATTCTTATTCTCCTAACAGATTTGCCACAGTTGGAAGTGTTCTCTCTCCTTCTGAAAAACCATTGAATTCCTTCAAGATGCCCATCCTCAACCAGCAGAGGGTTTTCCCTTATATTCTCACACAGAGCACTATACATAAAGTCAGTTATGTTGTCTTCAGTCTTGATGCACTTTAGATTTGGCTTTGTTATTAGAGTATTATGCCACTTGTCTCTGTATCCTTGATTTCTTTTTAATGAATTTTCATTTCCTCTATTTTTGTAAACTAAATTAGAGAGCTCCCTAAGAAATTTTCTTGCATTTCTACTTTCAAAGCTTCCTTTTTCTCTCCTCTCCCACTCCCCATTGAAATAATTTGCCATCAAAGTAGTCTTTAAAGCTGTGGTCTTCAGAGACTTGAGTTTTGCAGATTTTCTCCTAGACAGAAAGGAAGAAGGCAAGAGAATGGAATTCCTAAAACCTTTGCATGGTCCTAACCTCACACTTATTTCTGCTACATCTGTTTAATAAATTGTAATTGTACACTCATACATGTGTACCCATGCAGTTGTACACACACATGGACAACAGTTTTTTGACAAAATGGTTCTGTTCTTAAAGATATTTTTAAAACTGAGTACATGACCACTCATCGGTATGGGAATTTTCAATTACTAATTTCCTTTTGAAACACTCCAGAGCACATTTATGATTCCTTTTTCAACTTTATGAGCTCTAAGTTGTGATCGTTGTCTAGGCTTAAGTTCTTCTAAATGAAATCATAGGTAATAGAGCTGAAAAAATGCTTTTTGAACTTTCCTGCACAGCATTCTGTTTTTGTAGATGATGAAGAAAATAGGCCCTAAGACAGACTGA
Source organism: Artibeus jamaicensis (assembly GCF_021234435.1). NCBI lineage: Eukaryota > Metazoa > Chordata > Mammalia > Chiroptera > Phyllostomidae > Artibeus > Artibeus jamaicensis. The sequence continues at coordinate 11,190,511 of NW_026522056.1, read as the reverse complement.
ATTGTTCATGTTCACACTGCTAGTGCAAAAGTCAAAGTTCAAAAGTCAAAAATGGGTTTCAAGAAAAATGCACATTTTGTATTCTATCTTGCCATAATAACCAGTATTTTCTTTTACCTTATGCTATTCTGAAATAGTCTTTAGTCCATTGACCTGACTCAGGGAATGTCAAGGATTTACCAAATATTCTGCTTTCAACAGGCTCAGTTAGGTTCTTAGCAGATATTTTCATAGCAGAAGATTTCCACTCACATTCAATCTACTGAAAATGCCAGTTTTGGAGCTGAATTATGGTGATATGGTGCTAAATATATAATAAAAACAACTAAAGAACAAAGACTGTGAAGGTGAATTGTGTGGGGATGTGTGGAGAAAAGATACTGACTTACCAGCTCCAGAAGAAGCAAAACTATTTAGAGTGATCAGCAGAGTCCCACAGAAAGATCAAAGACTTTAGAAACAAACACACGGGAACTACATTTCCTGTTCTGTCACCTACAGTTGTAACCTTGGGCAGGTTACACTCTCTTTCTGAGCTTTGCTTCCTCATCAAACATTAAAATAGGAATAATAGTATTTGTTGTATAGATTAAATTAGATAAATTATGTAAGAGACACAGCCTCAGAGTTGTCTCTAAATAAATGGTAGATATCGGTAATTGAGTAGAGTAATAAATAAGCATTTTACATTATTAATATGACTTCTAATGTCAGACACGTAGAAGTCTTCCACCTGGCTCTGCTACAAATTATCATATCAATGATATATTTTGATAAAATGCTAAAGATCCTTAATACCACACCAATACATTTGCCTCTCCTAATTTTAGTGGGGAGGTACCTGGCACAGAATATATAATGTATTTTTGTTTTTCTCTATTTAGGAGTTGATATAAATATTGCATCTATCACGTAATAATATTCCTTGCTTGCAATCTTATACAGATCTGATAATGATGCGTGACTGTGTTCTGTTTTATTTATTTAGTTTAAGCAGAAGACACAAAACAGACAAGCCTACCTTAACCACCAGCTCTTCCGAGCCAATATCAAATCCCTTGATGAGCTTAATGTGATTTATATGCAGATCTTGGAAGGAAGAGGAACTGCTGACCTCCTGTTCCACTGTCTGGGAGCTCCCTGGACTCTGACACAGGGAGTTTAAAATATTAATGCTTTGAATAATAAATTACAGTACATAGCAAATGAGGTGCGAGCATAACAATTTTCATTAGTTTTAGGCGCATTTTAATGGTTGTTTGGCTATTAACTCCAGTAAACATAAAAATGCAAGGGAAAAAGATGTATGAGTTCCTTGTTACTTTGCTTTGTTTTAACTGGAGCCTTTGCAAAGATGTATATCATTTTAATTTTGGTTCCAGAGGCTTTTATGTAAATTAATTGCATTGGAGAATTGGCAAGAACATGATTATAAGCTTTACATTAATATAACAACAATTTAACAATGGCTGATAGATGGGCCACAGCCATGCAATTATCAAAACTGAGGCACTCTCTTGATCTCTAATTAGGTCTGTAAGCAAATAGAGATTTGCCAGCGCTAATTGCCGTATTAAAGCTGGCAGGCAGTAAGGTGGCACGTGAGCTCACGTTAAGGTAGTCATCACAGGGTGCTGTATATCCAAAGATTTTCCCATTTTCTGATTTAATCAGATATGTGATTCAATTATATATGTTGTGGAAATAGATATTTAACTGAATTGGAAAGCTTTCTCCTCCTTGCTCAGTACAATCATACGTCTTGTTAAATGCAGACATCAGTGCTTCAAGTGTAAAGAACAAGCATTAGGCTAAATATCCCCCCCCCCACCGCCTGCTCAGATGGCCAGCCTCCTTTAATAGCTCCGACTCCAACCATAGCCAGGATATCTATCTAGTGCTGCGTGCCCAGCAAACACGTAGATGGAAGATGTACAATTCCTTGATTTGCTTCTCCTGTTAGCAGGGATTAAAATGCACTCAAAGGGGATTTGGAAGGCATTCAAGCACCAGGCACGCTGTTGTGAAACCCATTTTAAAGAAGCCTGGAAAGCCCTAATTTCCTTCAGTCTTTGTCTGAAAGCTTGGTCCATTAGGCAACAAAAATCATTGGTTTTACTTTTTGCTCCAACTTCTTCTTAGCACATCAATAACATTGAAAGGGAAGGGACTTTAGGCTGCGTTTAAACTAGATCTGGAAAAGGGCAATTTTCTAGTGAAGATCCTATAAAAAGTTATCCAAGAGAGAAAGTCCTCATAACTAGGAAAACTGGATGTGTTTATGTTGTGTTCATTTGCACTTGACAACAGCTACTCACTGGACAATTAGTAGCGTGGATAGGTGTCCCCATAACTGACACAGGTGAAGAGATCTCAAGGGAGAGCCTGACTCAGCGTTTTGGTGTCAGGCATAGAGGGTGGGGGGCCAGATGATAGGGAGAAGCCCACCTGTGAGCTGCCAGCAACCAGCTATAGCAAAACAGGAAGCCCAACCTGCTCCCTCCTCCTTACCTTTGCTCACTAAACCAAACCTGTGGAAACCACTACTACTCTCAGCAAAAGAGGGAGAATCCTCAAAAGATGAGTATCAACATGCAGTGTGGATAAGAAGAAGTTCTCTCTGGAAGAGGGGAACCCTCAGAGCAGGGAAGCAGGCTAGGAATATCTCAGCCAGGGATCAGCTTTGTAGGTGCTTCTCCGGAATGATGGGAAAGCAGCAGTTAGCACAGACCTGGCAGTTTTCTCCTTCAGTCCAGTTTCCTCAAATCAGCCCAACCCTTGGTTAAAATCATTCATGCCCGTATGACCCTGTGTGATTGTGTTTTGGAGGATGAAGTCCCAGAAATGGCAAAGGAAAACAGCCTCTCCTGCACCAACCTTCGGTCTGGCACTCCTGGAAGGAACACAGCATCACACTGAGGCATTGTATGCAGAGAACCTTCCAGATGGTAACCAGCAGCAAAGTGATCAGATGTCTGTGCAGCTGGGAGAATCATTCTGGAGGGTCTGCTGGGGTCGGGTCACCCTCGCAGGTCATTGAGTAGGAGGGAGGTCTTGTGTTTCTTTCTACTTTACCTGATCTCAGCACTTAAGAATAGACTTTTCTCGTGTGTGTGTGTGCAGGGGGTGTAGTGGTGGTAGTGGTAGTAGCAGTAGAAAGGGCACCTGATTTGAGGCAGGTTAGTATCTTTTCTGGCAGGTCCAAACTTTGACAAGGTAGAAGAAGCACATGACTAGGGAAAGCCTGCTGTTTGTAGTTTGGTGGCTCAGGTGACTTACCCTTCACAAAATCGAAGAAAACACTCTATTTACACTTTCATAAAAGGCAATAACTACTCTTTTGACCAGCTGCTGCATGCTAGAATTTTTGCCAAATATGTGGGTACATAAGTATAAACATGCAAGTACATATTTTTATTTTTCACAATATCGCTAAAATGTATATATTATTATCTTTATAAACAAAGATTCTGAGGTAAAATGAGAATAAGCAGCTTTTTAAAGAAAGTGCTGGTGGGGAAATGGAGACAATGGTATTTGAACATCAATGAAAAAAATTTTTTAAAATAAAATGATGAGGCCAACATGTGAATTCGGGGCTAGCTGGTCCCCCAAACCATGCCTCTTTCCAGCTAGATATCTGGTATGACAGTAATATCATGTCCTTAAGAAGATGATGTTTGTAATGATGTATAAATCTTGCCATTACCTCATGTTTCTCGTTGCCTGCAACAGAGTTGTTTTTTTTTTAACCTATAAGTAAACAGAGGCATTAGGGATGATCTAAGAGTCACTAAAATGCTTGGCTTTCCCTCAATCTTTCTATGAAGTCTAAAAATTTAATATTCTTAATGTCTAATATTCTAATGTTATGACATAAGTCATCAGTATGGGTTACTGGAGAGAGCACCCTATTACAGGAGTTCTGAACAACCAGATTCTTGGGCTTCAGAGTCCTTGTGGGTAAAAAGGAAGGTTCTAGAATAAATTCTCTTCAAATTTTCCTCTTGCTATAAAATTCCATATGTGTTTGATGTTATTTGCTGGTTTTCCAGAAAGATAACATGCTAGCCTTTCATAAATTAGCAGGGCTAGTATCTCAATATTAGTCTCCTCCTCTTACATAACAAAGAGATGACTCTTGTACAAATGGAATGAATGGGCAAGGAATCATGGTGAGGTTAGAGTAGGGAAAGAATGAGAGGGTCAGTTACTTTGGAGGGGAGTAAGATGCCAGACAGTATGGTCCTGAGCATCCTAGAGAACTCTTGATCTCTGAATGCTAAGAAGTGGAAAGGCAAAACAGCGAAACCAAAGGTGCTGAGTAACAATAGATATTACTCAGAAGAGAGGAAGGTGACCAACGCGGACGCCAGGCTCCCTGCTCTAGCCTCCTATTAGAAAAATACTCCAAAGCTCTGGCCAGGTTTTTTCCCAAAATTCTGTCACCAATTTACTTGGCAAGATATATGCATCACTGAACTAAGGCTAAATGGTCACCTTTTAAATTTTAATGTTTCTGCCCTTAATTAGTAGTTTAGTCTTTTAGGCCTTCATTTGTTACACTTAAGTGGATTTCGTAATTGGCTTTGTTGCCCCATTCCAGTTCAGAAAAGCATCCAATTAGTTCTGGTTTTCCATTCCTCCTTACCTCCTTGGAACAACTGCCCTAACTTTAATCATTTTAACGCAACTAATATAATCCAACAAGATCATAGCTGGGCACTACTGATGTACTTTGTGAAAGATTATTGAATTTATTAAGCGTTTGGCCCTAAATAGCTCCTAACAAATGTATTTTGAGGATACAACCGTCTTGGTGAGTAAGTTAAAGACTCATTATTTGGACTGCTGGTGTCCTGCATGCAAACTCTGATTCTTGTCAAGTCCATTAGCTGCTTTACAAAATAAGAGCTGTCATTTCATTAAGCTACTCCACACATATCAGCAGCTCCAGGGTGAATTCTAGTCACTTCTTGTCTGTGTCACAATCATTTCTGAAAGCTGACTTCCTGTAGTTAGGCCAGCGACCTACCGGTCTTCATTGGATAAGGTGACACTGTGAATCTAGCTGAAGAAGCAGCACTGATTCAAAAACAATCATAGAAATTTAGATTTTTAAAAATTTTGTCTTTTTGTCTAATCATCTCTCTTTTTTTTTTTTTTGCAAAAGAAAGAAAAATATCAGAGCATGAACTCAGTTCACTTTCTAATTAAGGACAGCACTGGAACTGGAATTGAAACTCTCCAGCTTCCAATCTAGTGTTCTTTCCAGAAAATCACACTACTTCTCTGGTGGTGTGCCTGTTAATTTCTTTATTTTTCAATTTAGTTAATAAATATTTATGGGGCATTTTTTAAAGGCCGGATGCTATTCTAGTGCTGGAGTTATGTCAGTGAACAAGACTAAATCCTTGACTTCATGGAATTTAAGTTCCAGCTAGACTGACCAATAAATCGCTTTAAATATACGTAGTATATAAGGTTAAGTAAAATAAGTCAGGATAATGGGGATGGGGGATAACGGGGTGTTCTTTAAGATAGGGTGTTAGAAAAATCACTGGTTTGGCTAAACTGAGGGTGAGAAACAAGCCACACAGGAAGGAAAATTGCAAAGACCCTGAGGCAAAAATAAATACGTGTTTCCATTGAATAGCAATGAGGCAGGGAGTCCAGAAGAGTGAGAGTGGCTGAAAATGGTAGAAGATGAATACATATTTATAGATAATGATTATTTCTAGTTCTTATAGGAGTGGCATCGCACTGCCAGGGAACGGAGAAAGAGAGCATTTATCCTATCAAGAAGACTGAAAAGTGGCTGCATAATCTGGAAATATTAAGTTTTCTCAATAATAAAAGAAAAGCCAAATTTGATCCCACAAATGACCTGCCCAGGCCCATACTGTATCTTAATTTCGACCTACATTGACTGAGCACCGATGGAATGTGTGGCTCTGGAAGTGAAGCAGAGATTAATTTTGAAATGAATTGAAAAAGAAGAGAGAAGAAAACAAATGAATAAAAAAATAAGACACATTTTTTTCTTACTTTGTCTAAAAAAGATTAATAACAGAAGAGATGAGATACCATTGGAGATGTACAGGGTGCTGGAGAGCTTGGGGGGAGGGCTCTGTAGCTTGCTGAACAATGTAGGCCTGTGTGATGTGGAAGTACCGTCAACCAGGGAGTAAAGGAGTAACAGACATAAGATGTTGACCAGGCAGCTGGACAGGATCCATTAGAAGCTGAGAAACAGCATGAATAAAGACAGGAAAAGGAAGGTGGATTCGTGAGAGAGGTATAGCCAGAAGTCCAGGTTGGTTGGAACACAAGAGTAAGAGAATATGGTAGCTAAAGTTAAAAAGATAATGGAGTGCTGTAAATGGTTTAATCAGAAACTGGAACCTAGTTAATTAGGACATGCAGAGCTATTAAAGGTTTTGTATCAGAAAGTGATGATGACAAAGTGATAACAAAGAAGATAAATTAGTTTCTCTTCAGTTTGTTGTGAAGCTATCAGGGAGGAGTTAAGCTACACCAGTGTTTTCAAACTTTGTTAAGCTCTGGAACTTTTTTTGCCAATAGAAATCTTCCAAGGGACCCATATCAATAGACAGGTAAGAATAGAACTTACTTGTTTTGAAATGGGATTGGAAGTCCTGATTTTGTACCCTCAGTTGTCACTTCTCATGAAGTCCCAAAGACATTTTCAAGAAAACCCAAAATCTCGATGAGCAGTTTGCAAACCATTGAGCCAAAGCACCTTGAATCTACTTTGATTTTTAACCATGCCAACTTTTAGGAGAGAATAACTTTTCACTTGAAAAATATTGCTTTGTCTTTAGCTTGTCCGAAAAGGCATTTCTTGAACACATGAGAAAGTTGTGAGAACGCACAGCTCCACCCCCCATCCACTTGCGTGTCTGAGATCGGGTTGCAGCTCACTCCTACCTGGATAACTTAGAGACCAAACAGAGAATGAGTCTGAGTAACTAGAAAACAAAAGGCTTCAGCATCTTAGAATAATGCAAATCACCTTTTTCAAGTAACTTCAGAAATTCTGGAAAAAATAAAGGATTTTTTCCACAAAGCTAATATTGTATATGCTTTGAAGAAGGTTTTTTTTTCTCCAGAATGCATTCACATGTGTTTTTATAAACATGAATATTCTGAGCATCTGAAAATGGAACTAAGGATGAGGTCAGTGGTGATCTTCACCAGACAGGATATCAAGAAGAGCAGAAATGGATTCAGACTCACCCAGGTACCCAGTACACATCTCAGCTCAGAATCTGGGTGTGAACTAACACAGTACACTATGGATTCATGCTTCCATCTACTCAAATTCCTCACTCTGGCTCAAAAAGAATTTAAAGAATTTCTGAGTTCTGACACATTGTATCCTTTTCATTTCCCCCAGCTCCCTTCTGTACACAAAGCTGCCTGTGTGGTTGCTACCAATCCTCGGTGCTTCCCAGGATACCCTTGTACATACAAGCCTCTTCCCTGGGTTGGTGTAAGATTGGAGAGCTGCCATCAGCCAATGCCACAGCTTCATGATCCTGGAGGGTCAGTGGACTTCTGTCTGCTGTGCCCCATTCAGGCTGTTGTTTCTTCACATGAACAGACAGGGTCTCTACTGGGCACTGTCACTGACTCTCCCAAATCTGTCACACTGGTTTCCAGTGTTGAGAGGGAAAGATGGCTTGAGGAACTGACCCCAGCTCAGGGTGAGTTCTCATGGGTCTCGGCCTTTCCCACGCCAGCATCAGTTAAATCAGCAGTTTATGCTTTTATGCTTTATGCAGCTTTGAATTGTTTATTCCAAGGTTCAGGTTATATCTGACTAGAGCATTCATTCATTCCAAAGTTGGGGATGGCAATTTAAATTAGAGTAACATGCCTCAAGGAAGGAGATGTGAGTTAGAGACTGTGTTTAGATTTGCAACATAATATAGTATCAATAAATAAAAACATCTGATCTCAGGCCATCGCATAATTACTCATTAATTCTATGATATGTTAGGTAACTTAAATTTCCTGATCATCTAGTTTTTAATCAAAAGATTGGGAAAAAATTCCTTACCTTACAAAATTATTGCATATATTACATGTGTAAGCTATAAGGACCTATTTGCAAAAGCTTAAGTTTTAAACACTTTAGTTTAAACACATTTCAACATGTGTGGTGTTATCATCCTAAAACACCTTTCAGCAAAATACCAGAGGTTTAACTTGAATCATTCACACATCTCGTCTCACCTCTCATTGGGAAAGTGTCCAGAGGAGTATGTGAAAATGCAAAACAGAATAAATTGTATCCAAATAGATTCTGATCATATGTGTGAATATGAAAGGAAGCAGGAAGCTATTAGCACTTGGGTCATGGATGAGGCGAGTCAGGATGGAGAGAAAGAACATTACCACTTGTTGACCCAAGAAAAAGAGACTGAGAAAAGCCACAGCAGAGGGTCTTTGAAATGCTCTAGGGAAAGTGCTCTCAGAATCCTCCCTGGTGTGTGGGCATCTGGGAGAAGGGGGAGGGAGAAAGCAATAGATTAAACCAGCAGAACTCTGGGAACCTGTTGTCTTCAGCTTGGTGGATTTGTCCAAATCACAATAGCAAAGCTTTAACAGAGACATCAACTACCTAAGTTTGTGGCTAAATGAAAAACAACACCGCTCTAGAGAAGGAAATAAAGGGTATATGGTTTTCATGGTGAATGACAGGGGAGAAAAAGACAAGAAGCCTGGGCAGAGGCTACAGGTCTTTGAGAAATTACCAAGGGACCTGTTTATTTTAAAAAATGCTTACATTCTTTTAAAAATATATTAAGGAATTTACACTGTTGGAAGTAAATCTGCCCATCTACTGAACTCATCAGCATAGCTGAGTTTACGTTAAAATGGTTTTCCTAGTTCTTATCTATGGGAAGAGAGATTTTTTTTGCTACACACTTATTAATGTAGCCTAAGTGTGCATCACATGGTTTTGTGGTTATTTCTACTCCATATTTTTATTAGCTAAATTAAGCATATAATTTGGCACTGAGCTTTGCAAATATTGGAGTGTCCTAAAATTAGACAAGCCCAGGTAGGTGAAGCAGCCACAGTGGCTGATTGGGATTTTATTTCCCAGCCCCTGGCTTCACGGTGGTGAAGGAATTAAATGTAAGTGATATTAAGGACTCGACAGGAAAGAAAAGGAATCATGAGATTGAATAATTCTTAAAAGTGGATAGTTGAGCCGTAAAATAACTAATTCCAGCGCACCACCTTCAGAAGTCTCTACGGAGCTGTGGGAAAACTATTCATTGCACTTTTTTCCAGGCGTGATTCTTCCAGATCCGCTGCAACAGCTGCTGATGTTCAGCAGGGAATCCCAATCAGATGCTGCCCACCCTCCTTTTTAGCACCTCCTACAGGAATGCAATATGAATTCAAGAGGGGTTTATATTTGCCAGTCCACCAAAAAGGAAACACAGCCCCCAAGCCTCATGATACAAAAGTACAGAGGCTAAGGAAAACTGGATTTCACAAGGTAAGAGGATCTCATTATCTCCATCGATGTTTAGGCAGGAAGAAATAAAGATGAGGGAATAGATTATCTAGGAAGCAAAGTACGCTCAGGAAACGGACTCCATACAGAGAACAACTGTCATATTTTTAAATAAATGAACCTGACAGTAACTGAAAGGAATGTCTTTTTTTTTACAGTGGCCTTGGCTTACTCCTATGTTAGTCATGCTCTGTGCTTATAATTGTTACCTGTGTGGAGGGAGCCTTGCCCATGGTTTCCATGCTCCGCACAGTCGTCCCAGGCCATGCTTGACGGTCCAAAGTGATGGAGAGAAGCACTACAGTTTCTTTTTCTATGTGCCTTTAGTCTCATTCCATGAACTCCAGAGATTATTCTCAATGTGTATATTCAATAGCACATTTACATCACTTTTGAATAAGCAAATGCACATATATGTGAAACACTGAATGCTTCCAGTATTTTCTGCAATTAGGAATTTATAATAAAAAATTGGATACCATTGTTCCAAAATACTTAAAGAGTTATCAGGCAGATCTAGTTACAAGAAGGATTCAGAAAATTCAGCTCTATCTCACTTCCGCTGGGTTGGACGGTTCAGTAGAATTTGATTGACAAATACTTCAGGCCTCACCTGGGTTTTTCCAGGAGAAATTATGCAGATAGGAGGTCTCCTTGCAGATGCCTGCCTAGGAAAGACCCTTTTGTTACAGCCTGAGAAGATGAGGGTCCCCTGGGGTCACCCAGAGAATGCAGATGCTGCAGAGAAAGAATGGTCAGAACTGGGTATGCTCTTTTCAAATTACAAATAAACAGCTGATTTCAGTATTTGCCTCTGCTTTCCTAGATTGCCACCTTTCAACCCACATTTGGAACCGAAACCCTGAGAATCACTAATCCCACGTGCCAAGGCTCTGCAGGACCTCTTTCTATCTATCACCATATGTGAGGGAAAGACAGACACATTGTGGGCTACTACAGAGGCAAGCATTTTCTTAATGGGATTAATCGCCAGTTCTTACCAAAGAAGCTAACCATGTCTACAGGCTGGAATGACATCGAATTTCCAATTTTAAAATTATTCATGATTGAGACATCAAAGTCTGTTGTTAATCATGTATTTCTTCTGCAAAGGATGTAAAGCAATGGAGCATTTTATTATGAGCTCCAGGTCTAGGATTAGGTCAAAACTTTAGTTTTACTTTTTTGTGGACAAACCCATTTGGGTAGAAATTTGTTAACCCTGCTCCCCCCCCGCAAACAAACAAACAAAAGTTAAAGAAAATACTGGTAACTACAGAAGTCCAGCAAACATATTGGCTTAAGATTAGTGTTAGAGTGAACTTGATTTTTGCTCTGAGGCTTAACCATTCTTTAACCTGGATTCCCCTAAAGTGAAGCAGGCAGTGAGTCTAAAATTAGATGAGGCAAAACTCAGGAAAACTTGGGCTTTGTGATATTTTTACTCCCACACCGGGAAAATCAACAGAAATTCAAAATTGTTTTTCTGTGCCATGAAATAACAAGGGATTCGAGCTTATCCACTCTGATCACCACGAAATCAAATAAACTAAAAATAGCTTTGTTGGGACACAGATGGGGACGTCCCCCGAGGAGGTCTTTTTCATGGGTATCTTTTGGGCATGAATGATGGAGCTGTCACTGATTTATAACTGTTTCCTACTGAGAAGAGCAAGGCCAGACCAGGTCTATTAGCAAGAAGGCAAAATATTTAATCCTATGCCCATCCTTTTGGCTTATTTTCAATTATCTTCACTGTTTGTTTTGTACTGAGTGCAGTTTAAGTGCCAGTATTCCCTGGTGACTTGGGTTAAAGGGGAAAAAAGACAACAAAACAAGGTTTACCGGAGCTGAACATGAAGTAGCTCTTCCCCAGAGCACCAGTGGTGAGTGATGTCCAGGTGACTCAGGAATAAACTCTGGCAGCCAATAAGCAGACCTCAAATTGGCCCTGAGTCATTCTATCATCATTTTATAATTACATCTTCACGTACAGCAGATTTACATGTGTTAAAATTCATTTAGAAATGGCACACAAGCACCTGCAATTTGGCATTCCAGTTAGAGCCCCAGTGTATCAGACTCTTGATTAACAAACTCTGAAGTGCTGAGATGATTCTCTGTCATTAATCATATTCTCTTCTACTTCTATATTACCTGAAATCATTAGAGGAGAAGAAAGCCTGAAGTGCAATCAGCTACCAGCATGTTAATGCAATGACTTAGACTCTCAGCCCCAAATAAGCAAGAGAAAATTAAGTAAGTAGGAAATTATACTAGATGTGGTTTTCACTTTAGGGGAATTGTGGAGGCAATTCTTTTTTAAGGCAGGGACATCTTATGAAAATCACCTTTTAATAACATCTAAGGAAATGTATGACTATAGACAGAGTTTCTATAGACTCCTGTAGGAGTCTGAGGACATTGGGACTTTGGGCAGAAGGAAGCCCCCAGTACCATCTCAGGAACTCATCGCAGTTTTGCTGTGGAGCTATGGAAATGGACCATGCCAGAGTAGGAGAAATTCTTCTGTGTTATCAGTCATTGCATTCTTGTTCACACACATTTAATTCACTCATCAATCAGTGCTTACTCAGAGATAATGCAGTCTCTTTGAGATATGGATTCATGTGGCTACATTTCATTGAGATCAAGTAGCCTCATAGTCCAGGTGTTTAAAAAGACTGCAGCAAAATCCAGGACATACTGTGTACAGAGCTATACCATGTACATTGGCTGGCCGACGTAGACATTTTCCCTATCAAGAATGCACTGAATTATTGTGTACCAATGAATTAATGTCTGTGGGCAAAATTGTAAAGGATGAAAGACCATTACAAGGCAAATGAAAATCTTTTGAATCAGACAAAGCTGCCTTATTATGAATGTTGGATCCTAATTTTGATAGAGGTTTTAACATTCAGACTGGAGTTGAGAAGAGATATCTACCTTGAATCAGATAATTCTTGTGTGTACTTTGTTTCTTGTAACTTACATATTAAATCTTTTTAGTGTTAAAATTCCTGAAAGGGGAACCCTATTTTCTAACTTCTGAGAAGCTACGTCAGTAGAATTATTTCTTAAATGCCTGAAATGTGCTGGGTTGCTATTTCTGTATTATCTGTTGAATAGTATGCTGGAATACGCTAATTTCCCCCAATTATTTTATATTATGGAGTTAGCCCTGGAACTTACTGAGGCTAAAAATGGAAAAGTGCCATGTTGGATATATACATGCACACTCCACACCCACACTCATGTACATTAAACTCAGAAGTTTCGCTTGGCTTCTTCTGTCATCATTTGCTGAGTGAAGGGCTGAGGCCAAGTGATCTCTGAATGGCCTCCAGCTCAGGTACTCAAGGAATTTTCACTGAATACACAGAGATGTAAGCTCCGGAAAAGCAAGGGCTTTGGCTTTTCTGTCTCCTGAGATTTTTTAAAGAACATTTACAACCATTACATAACTTGTTCCCCACAGCAATCCTATAAGGCAGGAATACCAGACTAATAAGAACTTTACTTTATAGAAGAGAAACATGAAGGCAAGAAGTTAAGTGATTTTTCTAAATTTCCCAAACCAGTGGCTGAGTCAGGATCTGATCCCAAGTTCTTACTGTTGTTGTTGTCTAATGCAGAGTTTTACCTTTAGCTGAGAAGCTGTGAAGAGTGGTGTGCTGGTGAGTGTTTAACACACACACACACATACACACTCCAGAAAAAGTCCTGCTATTGTTACGGTAACAAGAATGGTTTGCACAACATTGATGTAACCTGGCAGCCATGGAGAGTGGACTGGAATACACCTGTGTGAACAATGACAACTTCACTGCACTAGTCAGTGGGGGCAGTAGACGCCACTGAGTAAGCATGTGCATTGTGTGGCCATCACATTGAAAATGATTGAGTGAGTAGAGCAAGGAATCTGCATCAAATTTTGCATTTAGCTTGAACATGCTTCTGAGGAAACCATGTAGATACTTCAGAAGACATTTGGGGATGATGCCACAAGTAAAGCACAAAGAAAAGTGTGGCACAAATGCTTCAAAGGTGGTCGAGAATCTGTTGAAAGTGATACATATTCTGGAAGGCCTGCAACAAGCAGAACACTTGAGAAAGTCAAATGTGTATGGGCTGCAATCCACAAAGGTCGGTGACTGACAGTGTGAGAACTAGAAGCTGATCTGGGGATGCCAAAAACTACTGTGTCTGAGATTTTGACACCGGATCTTGGTATAAAACGTGTCTTGGCACAATGGGTTCCATGGCTTCTGCTACCAGAGCAGAAGAAGCAATGTGCTTCACTTGCTAATAACTTGATTCAAACTGCTACCAATGAAACAGATTTTTTTAAGAAGGTCATACTGGAGATGAATTGAGGGTTTATGGCTATGATCCAAAAAGGAAGGCTCAGTCCTTCCAATGTAAGTTGCCTGGTTCACCATGCCTCAGGAAGGTGTGGCAAAGTAGCAACAAGATCAAGACCATGTTAACTAGGCTTTTTGATTGCGAAGGTGCTATCCATCACATGTATGCCTTCCAGGCCAAACAATTAATAAGGAGTACTACCTCAATGTTCTTCATGGGTTGGGAGATGCAATATGACAAAACTAGCTGCAGCTATGGGCAGCTGGTGATTGTCAGCTTCATCAGGAAAACAGGCTTGCACACATGTCACGTCTCAAGCAGAGATTCTGGTGAAACATCAAATCACCCAGGTTATCTCAGAACCCCAATAGCTCGGATTTGACACCTTGTGACTTCTGGCTTTTCCCAAGATTAAAATCACCTTTGAAAGGCAAGGGATTTCAGACTGTCACTGAGATTCAGGAAAATATGATGAGGCAGCTTATGGCTACTCCAATGAAGGATTTTGCAGTGTTGTGAACAGTGAAAGAGATGCTGGGTGAATTCTGTGATGTCCTAAGGCGCCTGCTTTGAAGGGGACTGAAGCATCCCTGTCCTATGTACAATGTTTCTTGTATCTTGTATCTTCTTCAATAAATGTTTCTTTTTCATAGTATGTGGTTGGATACTTTCTGGACAGACCTCATTTATAAATAATAATAATAAAGATAGACATTACTCTTTACTCTAAACCTATAGTCAATTGATTCCCATAGAATGCTTTTGTTGATCTCTGCCAGGTTTTTGTACTTGAAGCCGACCTATAGCTGCAATTCAACAACAATTTGACAAATAGGGCTTCCTCCTAATCCACTCTCCCTTCCCCAATAACATGATTATCATTACATCTGATATGTGATGTACTGTAAACCCATTCGTCACCCTTGTTTAAATTATATTGATTGAATCAAAGCCTTTTTTGACTTTAGTACTAAATTAATCCTGCTTTGTGGTGTTCCCTGGTTTGGGGTGGTGTCACTACCCCATGGACTAATTCATTCAGGCCAGCAGCGTGGTCTTACTGAATGCAGAGCTGGGTGGAGATGCACAGCAATCCGCATTAGGGCACTTCCACTCTACAGACATAATAGATGTAAATAGACACAACACTAGACATCTCTAGTGTTGCTATAATAACAGGAAAATCTAATAATTAGGAAGTAATAAGTTTCAACTTTTATTACTTTTATCTTCAATATAAGTTATTTAATTACAAGATTTTATAATTTAAGTTTTAATAATGTCTGTGTTTAACAAGTAGCTTGCAGAAAATCCTGAAATTTTCACAATTAGCTCTTAGAAAGGAGGCCACCAAGGCCTGAGAATTTTTGGCTTCCCAAGTAATTTTTTGTTTTCCAGGTCTTATTATTTTATAGTTCAAGTAGGAAAAGTGCTTTGCCTACTTTGACATAGGCATAATCAGCTTTAAGACGCTCATGATATCTCTGTTTTGTGGTGCTGGTTCTTGGGCAGCCAGGTAACTTGTGGTGATATAAAAATGGTATGGTCTCTACCTGAGGTTCTGTGATCCCACGTGAAAATAATTACATTGATTTCTTCTGTTCTGCCACCATTCTGGCTTGAGATGTTCACTGATGACTGTCGGAGTAGACTTCCTAGCTTCCAGGCCAGCATCCCCATTGCCTACTCTCCCTGGGCGTGGCTGGTTTTCCTGCTTCCTGCCCCTGTACCACTCCACACATAGGCTTTCTAACCCATCCTTCTGAGACCTTGCAAATTCAGTACTCACACAAATGTAAGCTTATTAAATGTCTAATTCTATGGCCATGAAAAAGCATGAACCCAAACAAATAGTAAAGTGACATATTGTTTTGAGTGCATCTCATGCTGCATTTGATTATATGCATAATGAAGTCGAGCTCAATGAAAGACTAGGATTGGAAAGACTAGGATATTTACAAAAGAGTGGCAGCTTCTCCTTTCACATGACTTCAGGCCATTCCTAGATAACATAGCCTTTTCCTACAGTTGGGGTTCCTTATTATCTAATACTCTTCCCAAACTTCTATCTTCATTCCCCTTACCAGTCAGATAAAGCCAAAAAACAAACAAAAAACCAAAAAAACCCAAGAATGGTGAGGGGTGTTCATGTGTGTTTCCACTGAGAAATTTACTGAGTGTGGAAGGCAGGATTTTAAGATGCTTCCAAACATCACCGCTGAATTTATACTCCCTGGTGTACACACCTTGTGCAATACTGTCCCCTTGAGTGGGTGAGAGGTGACCTGTGAATATGGTGGGATAATATTCCTAAGATTAACTGACAATGGCTTGAGTTAAGGGGAAAGATAGATTATTCTAGATGGGCTTGATCTGTGGAAAACCCTTTTAATAGAAGACCAAGTGTCATAAAAATGTGTCTTCGCTGTCTGGAAAGACAGCAAAGAGCCATGCTTTGAACAACCAACCAGGGTCATGTGGCATGGAACCGTGGTAGCCTCCAGGAGCTGAGAGAAGTCTCCAGCTGAGTGCTAGGAAGAAAACTGGAATATCAATCTTACTGCTTCAAAGAAATGAATTTCGCCCACATCCAATGTTTGCGGGAGGACATGAACTTCAGATGAGAATCACAATTCCCGCCAATATCTTGATTTCTATCTGGTGAGATCCTGAACAGAAGACCCAGCTAACCTATATCTGAACTTCTGACTCACAGAAATAGTAAGATAATATATTTGCATTTTTAAGCTTCTGAATTTGCTTACGTGGCAATAGAAAACTGGTGTACTGTCAGAGGCTCCCACAGATTTTAACTTCATTAATATCTTTCTTCTTCTTGACCATTTCTTTGAGTGGACTCAGTATCCTTTTATGCTTTTTTAAATGATATCATCCTTAAACCAATAGTAATTATTTTAACATAATCTAAAAATATTTTATGACTGTGCAATGCACTATAACCTTTTATCAACACATACTTCACCATCCTGTTTCTCCCATTATATCTAACCTGAATTATCACACTGGTCTTCCCAATGATTTCTACCTGCTTCCTTCATCCTCATAAAGCTTACTGTAAAAGGCAGTATTTTTTTGAGGGGATAAAATGCATTACAACATCTCTTGTTCATCTGTGAATGGCCCATACACATTGAAGACAAAGATGCTTACCTGCTACTATTCTCCAGTCTCATTGCGGTATCTCTCGATGACCCATTTGCTCACTATTCACATTTACAACAAATGTGCATTAAATATTGCACTGTTTCTTTAACCAAAGGACATTGGCACTGCACCTGCAATTCTGCCTTCTCTTTCTCTCTTGCATCATCTTTTACGCCATTCTCTGCATCTTTTTCATTGATGTAAAAGCATATTGCCTTTCTCTTATTCAAAAACAGAAACAAAAATACTGTCTTAACACTGCCCCCTCTAGCCACCCATCCCTTACATCAAAACTGCTTACTAGAGTTGTACAAACTCACCATGTGCAATTCTTCCTCTTCTATTCTCCTTCGGAACACACTCCAGTCAGACTATCAGCCCCAGTGCCCTCCCCAGTCTGCCCTTGTCAAACTGTCTGCTGTATTTGACAAACTGCATTTTCCCCTCCCACTGGGAAACTTTCGCACTTGGCTTCCAGCTCACAGCCCTCCCCCAGTTTCCTCCTTCCACCCCTGACCATGCCTCAGCCTCTTTTGCTGATTCTATTTCCCTAATTTGTAACATTAAGTGTGCTCCCAGGTTTCAGATCTTGGGTCCCTTCTCCTTTCTCTCTGTACTTGGTGATCTTATCCAGTCTGTGCTGTGATAGCTCTTTTTCATCTCTGTGGATCTCTCCTCTGAACTGCAGGCTTGCAGACTGTATTTATTCATGGGCACCACAATTTTAATGTCTAACAAATATCTCAAACTTAATGTGCCTTACGCCAAACTTTTCTTTTGCCCCTAAACTTAAATTTCCTGTATTCTTTTCATTTTGACAAGTAGTATCTCAGTCATTCTAAATGTGCAGGCCAAAAAAACTTAGTCACCCTTGCCTTTCTTTTTTCCTGACATTCAGATAGAATCTGTCAGCAAATCCTGTGATCATTCCTTCAATATGTATCTATACTCTGACCTTTTATCAACACATACTTCACCATCCTGTTTCTCCCATCATATCTAACCTGAATTATCACTATGGTCTTCCCAATGATTTCTACCTGCTTCCTTCATCCTCATAACACTTACTGTAAAAGGCAGTAGCTAGAAAATAATTCTTAGAGGTACATTTAGATTATTTCACTTCACAGTCTAAGAGTCATCAATGCTTCTTATCTCCACTAGAATAAAAACCTAAATCATTACAATGATTCATGTTATTACAGCTCAACAACAGTTACCCCGCTGTTTTCAATGTCTCCGACCTCCTTGTCTGCCCTGTTCACTTGGCCCCACCCTCCTGCACCTCCTTCCTGTTTTCTGAGCTCTACTCTCTGCCTTGTTTTCTCAATGTTTTTTTCAACCATGTTGAAAAATCATCTCTGGAGATATCCCTGAATTTCACCTTCTCAACAATTTTATTAAAAATTGGATAAAGATGTAATCCAAAAAGTATCAATCACTCAAAACTGAAAAGTTTTTTTTGATAGGATGTGAAAAATGTTAATTTAATATCTATTTGCCTATTCTTTCTTCCAAACATAAGTACAATTTAATTTAAAGGAAGATGCTGCTGTTGTCACCCACGTATGAGGACATGATTAGTTTAAGGAAGATCTTATTTCTTTGCCAGAGATGGTTCAGGAATTAGCATCTCATCCTAGTATGTTCAGTGAGAAGAGGCTTGCTGCAGAAGTCTAGGAAAACCTTTAGCTCTTACATGTGACCAAGAAAGTGGTAGCTCTGCTTGTGCCTGGCAACTTCTCTGTGCCCATGAGGCTAGAGTGTTTGTGATGAAGGTGTGGTAAGCATAGTGGAGACAAAGAATGAGTCCGGATCACTTATGCCACTGTTCAACCCCTGGGTCAATAATCTTTGGAGATTATTGCATTTTGAAGATTATTCTACCTGCACTTTAATGATATGAACCAATAATTTTTCTTGTTCAAGTAAGTTTCATATAGGTAGTCATAACTTGGAGCCAAAGGCATTTGAATTGTTAGATTTAAAATATGGGCTATCAGAGAAAATAAAAAAAATCTTGACATGCTAGTATTATGAGACATAATTTACAATAGCAAATTTGCCAGTCAGTTACTTATGTAAAGGAACAAGTGACCAGACTTAATAGCTTTTTATGTGAAAAGCATTTAGCAGGATTTATCTATTACAAACTCAATATGAACCAGCAAGAAGATGTGACAGCAATAAATTCAACAATAAAATAAGGCCAGATTAATAGGAATATAGCACAAAGAGAATAATTTCTGAGCCTCCATAATTCAGGCACATTGCAATATTTTATTAAAAAGCAAATTTTTAAAATGAAAACCAGTTTAATAATTTAAAGTAAGCTCAATTCTTATATACATTTTTAGTTTAACATTAAATGGGGTTTATTACACAAAGCAAACTATACTTCTGCAAGTCATCTTTCCCTCATTCCTCTCTCTTCAGCGGCTTAGAGGTCTTGCTTCCTACTACCCGTCACCCCTGCTCTCGTCCCTATTTCCTATCCTGTTTTCCCCAATATTTCCCTTAATTCTCTTCTTTTTTACTCCTGTTGTTATTATTATCATATTCTGTTCATGAGTAAATCTCAATCTTTCTAATGCAAATACCTCAGCACTGTAGCTATTTAGGTCAGGTTTTCTCTCCTTCATCTCTATATTAATTCGTTTTAATTATACAATAAAATTCTTGACCTGTAAGGAAGATGGATATGTGAGGAACAAATTCCACAGTAGATGGGGAAACAAGCATGGCTACTCAGATGCAGATAGCTGTGGGAGCCATCTCCATAATATCCAGTTTAAGAGGGTCATTCTCCACATCCTGAGCTGATCAGACTTTATTTGGAATATATAATGTTCAGTTGTCGGTACAATATTTGAACAGTAATATTAGAATCTGTAAGATAGTGTGGTGCAATGTTAAGTCAGCATGTCGAGTAAAAAATTGATTGAGCGGACTGGAAAAGCTGGGTGTAGAAAAGTGCTGTACGTTAGAGATTTCTGCCATAATGCAAATGCTCTGTGCTGTCCAGTACAGTAGCCATTAGCCTCAAATGGCTATTGAACACCTGGAATGCAAAATGTGGCCACTGTGACGAACTTTGAAATCTCATTTAATTTTAATCTTTTTAAATTGTATTTTAAATAGACGCTGTATTAATCAGAGTTATCCCAGAGAAACAGACCCTTTGATTGATGATAGGTAGAGATGGACAAAGAGGCAGAGACAGGGGGAGACAAAGACAGAGACGCAGGTAGAAACAGATATGGAGAGAGAGGGAAGAGAGGAAAAGAGAAATTTATTGCAGAAAATTGGCTTATGTGATAATGGGGGCTGGCTAGGTAAGAGCAAAGCTCAGGGAGAAGGGCTGGCTGGAAACCCTGAGGCAGGAGTTAAAGCTCCATTCTACAGGCAGAACCTCTTCCTGTTCAGGGGAACCTCAGTTCTGTTCTTAAAATGTTTCCACTGATTAGATAAGACACACCCATATTACCAAGAATAATCTTTTTTGCTAAAGTAAACTAATTGTAGATCTCAATCGCATCTGAAAAATACTGTTCCAGCAACACCCGAATTAGTGTTTCATTAGATAACTGGGAACTAAAGCCTAGCGAAGCTGTAAGGTAAAACTAACCACCACAGCCACACAGACTGTGGCTACCATTTTGGACAGGTAGGTTTAGAAAAAAAAAGGGTCAAGTTTGACAGATAACTTCATATATTGGAATAATTTGGGAATGGGAACATGTACATGTCCTTACAAGGGATGTGCAAATCTAGTTTGAACCTTCCTCCTTATCCTTATGAGAGGAATAATTAACAGTTTAAAAATATCCAAAAAGAGAATAGACTACTTGCAAAATAATGGGCCTCTAATTCCCAGAACTCTGAAGGAGTGCTATAGTATCATTTTTTAAAATCCAGCATGGAATGGTTATCTGACATGGATGTGGCAAAAGAGACGCTTTTATTGCATTGGATTTGATCTAAATCAGCTTAAGGTTCCATAACTTTCAGAGGTGTGGCAACAAAGAACCTTATTATAGGTAGAATTACAACCAAGAAATTCTATTTGGGAAAGAGATGAAATGTTACTTTGCATGTTTATTTAGACAGGAGACTTGCAGAAACATTAATAAAGCAGGGCAAGACATATAATGATGCAATGGTATTTTTTTTTGAACTTGAATTTTGGTAATAAATGTCTTCTACTCCCACCTCAAAGCACGGCACGGAATACGAGTGTGGTCAATTTATGGACTGAGATTTTACAATCAAACTTAGACTTAAATTTTTAATTTTTTTCTCTAAGTGTATCACAAACACAATCATGGTGTGAAATTTGCCTTGGTGCCTCAGTTGTGTCAGTTGTATCTTTGTCATCATTCTTCACACGCACCGCACAGCAGCGTACACGGTGAAGGAATACACAGTGCTATTCCTTTCCATCTTGACACATCTTTTCTCAAGAGGAAACTTAAACTCATCCATACACAAAAGCCTAATGACTAATAATAGCTTAAGATATAAAATCTTCTCTGACATTTTAAGCTTTGAAAGCATGAGATCTAATCTTCAAATTCATCGATAAAATGTAGCGGGATTCAGTAAGAAAAAGTGATGTGTATAAGATTATACAGTTATTTACCGGCGGGGCCAGAGGTGGAACAATGTCCCCACTCACTGAGCAGTGTGGTTTTTCAACTTTGCTCACTCTTATGGCAACTGTGTGGCAGCAGGGATCAAAAAATAAAACTGAAAGAATCAACTTTCAACAACATAATTGAGGTCTTTAGAAAGCCAGCAAGGGCTACATTTTGGGAGGAAGGAGTCCGGGCATGGAACGGATTAGCCTCTTGCCTCATACATCGCAGTATGCTAGGGAGTTACTTCTTTCTGTAGATACTTCTACAAATCAAAAACAGACCCCCAAATGGGTTTTCTACCAATGTCCTGTATTGCTTTTGTTGGTACTTGGTGATAGACAGGTCTGGGTCAGTAAAGGAGCCCCTCATGATGAGACTGAAGCTTCTGTAGTGGAAAAATGATGGATTTGGCAACACTCTTGATCAATTTTATAAAAAGCCAAATTATGATGCTCAGGGGATGGGGATTAAGTGGTTTGTTTGTTCCAGCTCCAAATAGAGAGGTAAGTACAGATGCAAGAAAAATATCAGCAGGGGCAGGCATGTTTCCAGAACACCCTGGTCAGGCCTCAGAATCAAAAGCTAAAGGAATCATGAGGAATAGATAAAATTTTATTTATTTTGCAATGTTCCCTGGCATCTACAAGTGGATCAAAGTTGCCTAATTATACTTCATCAGAACTTTTCTTTTGTTTTTCTCTTTTTCACCAACTGCAGCATGCTTTTCTTTCCATCTTTTAATTTTTAATTTTTTTAGCTTTAAATATTTTTGTAACTACTATGGAATTATGCGTTGCTCTTATGTACATATACACATATATTTATATATAAAGAATATATGTATATATCTTAGCCTCTGTTTTTAAAGTTGAATATATGTACATATACAAGTAAAATAAAAATACAAATAGAAAGTTATTTGACTATAGAAAGTTATTTTAATCTATTTTGTATCATCCTTGCTTCTCACACTGTTTTTTACTAAGTTTAATGAAGCTTTGTGCTTCTATTTCCAAAGATACACTTTACTCGCGAAATTGAATCCTTTCCGATAGCTAGAAGTTCTCCGGGTTTATTTTATGATTTGGAACTGAAACCTGTGCAGTCCTGAGACAACTCTCTTGAGCGACAACTTGCTTTATTTACCCTCCTGCGGTACAGTCAGAAAGTGGTATGAAAAAAAGGGAAGGCAGTATGCAGATACACTTATTTAATAAAGTGCTTACTTATTTGTAAAAAGTCTGGAGTTGAAGAGGACCTACTTGGACACAGAATCATTTTCTCTCCTGGGTTTGCAGGTTAAATGAATAGGACACATGCACACACAGTCCACAGCAATGAAGGAATCACGGCACCATTTTTTCCGTCTACCCCACACTTGTTTTGCTCTGTGGAGTCCAGTCAGATTTATAGGATCAACCGGGTCTGGGAAAAGGAAAAATGCATATTTCCCAAGTTTACTTGATTTACCTTTGGGAAATTATAAGATATATTAATATATATTGTATCTGTTTATTAAGGATCTGTTTATTGGTGCTTAACATAGTATTTCCTAAACATATTTACCCACTTAAATTTTTTTCTATGGCATCAATGAACCCATAATGCTGACTTAGATCGCACAGGATTCGTAGTTCATTTGACTCACTTCAGGAAATTTTGACCTCAAAGACAGACTGGGGAAATCACCATCAGTGTTGAGTGGCAGGGTCTTGGATTACTGTTATTTTTGTGTGTGTACCTTATAAATCATCTGCATTGAATACTAACCAATTTCACAATGTGAGAAAGTGATTTTTTTTAACAAGCCAGATGGAATAGGAAACCCTTCTGTGATATAAACTTGAGAGCAGTCCATTGGTCCTCCAAGTCCCAGCACTGCACCAGCACCCTCACGGGTCCTGTATGGTTTCCTCGTGTTCCCTTGCTGCCTTGAGATAAGATGCTAAGGAGACACATCAAAAGGAAACTGTGTCATCTGCATGGTGGGGCACATCAAACATTCAGCAACCGTCAGTGCCATGGAGTGGGCTTTTAGATTAATATGTTTTCCTTTAGCTGGCCAAGAGAATAAAAAAGCAACTGTGACAACAGGTGACAGATAGCAGCGCATCATCTCTGATCAGCGCTCTTATTTAAGCCATCGCTCTTCTGCTCAGAACACTTTCCCTCACAGGGGAAACTTCTATAAGAACTCAGGATCTTCTGTAGTCAGCTCACAGTACAGCTACCAAAACTTCCCTGCTCCTTACTGACTGTTTCTGTCCAGATTGGTTAGTGTAGTATACGGATCTCTAATATGTTTTGTATATCCTAACACCTAAAATTCACTCTCTTCCCTATCCTCTTCTTTCATCTTTTCTTGTAATTTCTCCTTTCTTCTCTTTTCCATCTGTATAATGCCTGTTTATCTCACAAGATCAAATTCAAGTCCCACACGTATAAAATCTCCCTGCTCTGGCCATCTGTCCAGTTTTGTCAGTAGGAAAAGTTGATCTAAAATGATCTATCTTTAATAAATTCTCCCTCCCTCTCCCTCTCCGCACCCCCCCCCACACCCCAGATGGTCAGGCTCTGCTCTTCCTATCAAATGCGCTGGCTTGCTCCTTATCCTAAGCGAGGGGATAGACACCCTCCCGATGTCTCCCTTCAGCACGTGTTTTGCTATATGACATTTGCCCTGCATGTATATGCTACATGACATTATCTCACATGCTTCTGTGTAATGTGATTTCAACTGCTTGAGTTTTGCCAACTCATCCCCCTCCTCTAGCCAAGGGATACACCTCGGTAAAAGTCCTAATGAAATCACTATCTGTAAGCCAGTCTGAGAAGCAAAGCTACCTTGTGAACAGGAAACTCTAACATACTCTAGGGGCCAAAGGAACCATTCCCTACAAACACTCCATGGAGTTAGTCGGCTGGCAGGCACTGCCTCATAATCAAGAGTTGACTTGTACTTTACTGACTGATACCCTAGAGGCCAGCAGAGCCCTTGCCAGGGTGTCTGTCATCCAACGGGAGTCAGAGTAACTGGTTGGAATAGAGAAGGCCTCACATTTCTCTCAACACACATACATCATGTTCCCAGTGTTTAATGCAGCTAACCTTTTCCCCATTAGACACAGACACTCCAGCGGGTATCCGTTTTGGCAGGGTGGCAGATTTTGTGGAACACTGGATACGATTGAAGTTATTGATATTTATTCTTTAGGGATTATGTTTAGATTGAGGACTCTATGAAGCCTGATTTGAAAAACAGAGGCTAAGAGAAAAAAAAAACCCTGCTGTTTCTTGAGTATGTATTTTAGGAATATAAATCAGCAACACAAATACAGGAATGGAATATCTGGGCAGCTTCTTAAAAAGCGCCTTCAATGTCCCATTCAGAATGTATGGATTGGGAAGGGAACTCCAGAATGTCTGAGTCCCTGGAATGAATATCCTGCAGGTACTGAAAATGTAAGTTGGATGTAAGCGTGGAAGTTGGTATGCTGGCATTAGCCCAGGAAAAGGCCTCTGAGTTCCACCATAAATGGCAGAGGAGGAACCCCTGGTCCGTAAAATGGTTTAGAGATGAGAAATCAAGGCCTGTAATTTCTAACTCTTCGAGTTTATTTCTATTATACATTCAGTTACCTCAAATACATGATCCCCTTGTCTTGCGAGGCACTCTTACCCTGTAACCCTCAAACCTAGGTAATCCAAATCCGACGTACTTCCTTATGCCTGTAAATATTATGTCCCAGCTGAATGGGTCACATTGGTGCCCTTTTCTCCTCTCCTAGGCTTCTTATAACTCAAGCGGCACGACCATTCTTTCTCTGGCTCTGTGCAGCTCACCAGTCTGCTCAACCCCTCTCCTCCTCTCAGGAAAACATACAGTCTACAAGTGCTTGTCTCAGTGTCGGAGTATTAAACTAAACCTCTCTATGAGGAACCTTCCATAGCTTCAGGTAGGAAATCTGACTGATAGGACTTCAGCGGCACTAGGGTCTCATGGTTTCATGCTTTTACGACTCCTTAGCCCTCACTGACATCGCCAAGCTTTCAGGTGGGTATAAAAAGGGATCATTTTTAAAAAGACACACTGACATGTGAGTAAATCAAAATATTTAGACCTTTCTGCTTCACAATGATGGCAGGGGCTGAGGCAGGTGCAAAGGAGAGCAATTATCTTCACTCGCAGCCTTCCCGACAGGCCTGAAATTTGTTGACTCTTTTGTATGACAAGTTACGAAGAGGAGAGTTGTGCCGAATATTTGCCCCCTGTGAAAGCACAATGCTGAGTCTTGAAATGAAGCTTTGCCAGAAGCATGGTGCGGGATCTTGTGCGTTAATCAAACATAGCAGTTTCATTGTTGCACCCAGCTCTCTGCTGTTCTCACAGAAACTCGGAGAGCAAGCTGCCGCAAAGCTACAGCCGTCCTGCCAACTTGACAAAGGGAGTCAATACATTTTGGCTACAAGGCAGCAGAAGCCATCTTCCCCCTCAAGCCAGAGGTGGGGGAGCTACTGAGACCTTCTCGTTGTAGAGTCTGTGCCGGAGAGGAAGCCCTGGGCCAGAGCCGTTCCTACAGCAGTTGCTGTTTGTTTTCCTGCGTGTTTATGCACAGGTGGGCTCAACCTGTGCGCTGCTTTCAGTCAGTGTGGGAAAGGCCAAAATCAAATTTCCAGCTACCTGATCACAGGATCTCTTTAAGTCCTTAGCTAGACTGCCTTTCTTCTTTCCTTCCTTCTCTTCTCCTCCCACCCTTCCTGTTTTTCCATTTCCTTAATTTATCTGAATTTCCTAATTTAAGATGAATATAAGGTACAAAGCACCCAATCCAAGTAATTTCTGTGATATCACTAAAATCTGAAGATCGAAGGAAGCCCTGGAAATCAAATCGACAAGCCCAGACCCCCAAATGCTTTCCAGAATGGCACGTGACCCCTAAACTATCACAATGATTTGGAATACTGAAAAGAGATAAATATTTCCTTAAGTATTTCCTTTTGAAAGAAGAGTGTTGAGGTTTTGCTCATACCCTTCTCCCGATTCTCTTAACCTGTGATGATTTAAACTAGGCCACTGACCAGTCTTTTGAAAAGCACCCGGTAGCATTTCTTTCCCATAAATCTTCAGCTCCTCACCCAGTGGCTAGAGGATTAAGCAGCCCATCAGCAGAGGTAAAATTTATGAACCTCCTAGAGCTCACCCCAAGTACCAAAAAGAAGGGAAGTAATTCACCGAATAGCAAAACCAGTCTTAAAATTTTCCCTGGGGCTAGAAATTGTTGTGGGTAAAGGGACAGGGGCCCCCTTTGGGACCTGAGCCAAGAAGATGGAGCTATTACCTAGGTAGCCTGAGTGTAAATTTGCAACACAGAGGTGAGTGTCTCATTGCTCATGCAGAAAAGTGCTGCAGGTTATACTGTTTATCCTAATGACCTTCACACAGGAAGGGCTGTTAGTCTGCAAGTGCAATGCTCTCTTAATCCAAAATGCAGCAAAATCCTGGTATGGAGTAGGGACTGGAATTCATTCTCCTCTGAAAAGTAACTAAATTTACAACATTCTTTAGAATAAATTCACAGAAGAAACTAAATTGTAAATAGGCATATGTTTGCCTAGAAGCAAAATAAAGCATCTGAGTTTTCCCTTGCTCTGTGCCCAATTCACATTTCGTTTGGCAAGTGCAGATCCCAGGGAGGCAAGTGCCGAAGACTTTGATCGGCTAGGAAAGAAGCTCTAAGAGTAATAATGATCCCGTTTCTCGGCTGCCAAATATTTTCTGACTCTGGACAGCTCTCTTCCCATTCAGCTCCGTCTGCTCACTGAAACAGAATCATGAGCGGTTCCAGTTCTTGCTCTTTTGGTCCAGGGAGGTGGCAGCCACACTGTTGGTCCAAGGCAGCTGCTATCTCTTGAATTTACTTGGCAAGAGGCTGCCAACACAAGGTGCTGGATGGATTTCAGAGCAGCAGTTTCCACTTTATTCAATGCACAACAGAGCTGATGCCTGTGGAGTCTCTTTCAAATGAGGCTTGTCAGATAATCCCCAGGGGGCTTTGGCTCTTGGAAGCCAGCTGATTGATTTTTAAAACTATCTGTTTCCCCCCTTTGGTTCCCAGCTCAGAGATAGGTCCCCAGGGAGCTTCCCGCAGTGGAAGTTCCTAGAAATATTCCAAATCATATTCATCGTATCTGGTAGAATTTAGAGAGTTGATAATGGCTCCTCTTTTCCAGGAATCTCCCATTATTTATAAGCTCCCCGCTCCACACACAAATCACATGCACAGAGACATATGCACATACTCCCTTGGGAACAGTTACGATGTTCTCTTTCATGGGCAGTCACACTCATTAAGCTTTTGCTTAGAGATGCTAGTGCCGATACCAGTATGAAGTTCCAGGAAGACACATTTTTTAAAGAAAGATTCCATTCTAAAGAAGACTGGTCTGGAAGGTGAAAATACAGATATTACAAAATTAAAAATATTTTCCTAAGATTTATTTTTACCCAGATCTCAATTTTACCGACTTTGGTGTATGTGTATGTACCTATAAAACACTTACAATTGATCTTTCACCTGATAGCTGTGTAATTATGTAAAGAAAATATTACTCACCAGAATGCCTTTTGGAAAAGCCTAGTCATAGATTGTAGAAAGGCCTCCAACATAAACAGATATAAAGCTTGAAGTATTTGAGGCAGCTGTTCTCGTGTAATTGCAGGCAGTGCGGAGCTTTGATCCTTCAGAGAACGAACACATACAGTCTGAGTCTGATTATATCCAGGTTTTCTTCCCTCAGGCGTGTTTCCTGTTATGGAATCATGAAGCCAAAAAATGGTTCAAGTCTCACTTGGCTGAGAAGGCAGAGTTTGAAGCTCTGAGCTACAAGTGAGGTAGCTGGAAATTTTAGGGCAGGGCGTTGAAAGAGGGACAATACACCGGTTAGAGAGGAGTAGTCAAGGGCTCTGCATGAAGGTTTGCCATGGGTGCTAGACCAGTGGCTGACGGTTAAGAAGCAGAAAGGACCTTCTAAAAACCATCTGTTGGCCCTGGCTTGTGCAGCTCAGTGGACCGAGCGCCTGCCTGCAAACCAAAGAGTGGTCAGTTCAGTCGGAAGTCTATGGCACATTCCTGGGTTGCAGCCACGTCCCCCGAAGGGGGTGCGTGAGAGGCAACCACACATTGATGTTTCTCCTCCTCTCCTTCTCCCTTCCCCTCTCTAAAAATAAATAAAATCTTTAAAAAAATGACACACCAGAAACATTACTGGGTCTGGAGATGGTGTTTGCATAGTGAGAGTGAAAAGACAATGCTAAAACTTTCCAATGCTAAAACTTTCAGGCATTTAGTAGGAGCTCAAGAATGACCATGCCTAGAAAATTTTATCGTAATGTAAGAGGCATGACCTAGGACTAAGGACAAAAATTAAGTAGACCCTCTGTAATAAAACTTAAAATAAGTGGGGAAGAACTACTACTAATTTAACTGACTTTTAAACAAAACTTATCACCCTTTGGTAGAAGTCAGTAGAACAACCAGTCCTTACAGCGTTTCATTCAGAATGTCCACATACCATTCAAAATTAATACACATGTGAAAAAGCAGGGAAATAGCACCGCCTCAAAGTGGTTAATAAGGAAAAAGTACAAATATTGGCCAGATGTTCAAAATTAATAGCCAAGGACCATAAAAGCAGTCATTATAAATATTTTCAAAGACATAAAAGAAAACATGGTCCATTATTTTCCACAAAGGAAAATAATGATAAACATAGATGGAAAATTTTTATAGAGTAAGGAAGTATAAATAAGTGGAAGTTCTATGACAAAATTTAAAAGAGTAGAATAAAAAAAATCATGGATGGCCTTAACATCAGTAGTTGAAGACAGTACATTTAAAGACATCAGTAGCAATATTTGCACTGACACTTATAAAACACCACATTCCACGACTAAACAAGTCATGGTACTTTAATTATAAATGAAAAATATGCTGTTCACAAAATACATCTCAATACGTCTCAAAAGTATTAAAACCCTGTAGCGTATGTTTACAGACTAGAGTGATGTTAACTTAGAAGTCAAGATCACAAAGATATTTAGAAAACCGCTCTCACACATGCATTTTGGAGATATATGATGCACTTTTATAATAGCCTATGAATTAATAACAACTATAACAATTGAAATTAGAAAATATTTCAAGCCAAATAGTATTTAAAATATGATATCTAAAGTGTGTTAAATGCAACTAAAGCAATGCTTAGAAAGTAAGTTAAAGCTTATAGCTTAAATATTATATTAGAAAGGAAGTAAAATTTAAAACTAATGTCTCATGGTAAGGTAATAGTAATCACATAAATCTAACTCCCAAGGAGCTAAACAAGTGAAAAGAAAACTGACACACAAATCCACATCTTAAGCATAATAAAAAATGAAACTCTTTAACTTAAAATTAACTATAAATTAAATAAATACAAAACAAATTCTAACAGCGCTCCCATCGCAAGCTTTTGTTGAAAATTGTGGGCACAGAAAAAAAGGGATGGAGGGAAAAGTGAGTGTCTGGAAAGGGACACTAAGGAAGAGAAATAAAAGTTCACAGGGCTGAGAGATGGCTCTGTTAGAAAAGCGATGTTACTGGGAAAGCGGAGAAAAAGAAAATTAAGTTTACCTTTGGTGAATAGCAGTAACGTGAGGTTAAATAGGAGATAAAGTGAAAGGATAAAACTTAGGATCCTATGAAACCAAAGAAAATCAAAATAGTTGAAGACTATAACACCTTCCCTACCTCTCAAAGAAGCCATTTATGAACCAGACTTCATTTTGCTACATAACAAAGACTCCAAAACATTAACCCTGTTCACAGAAGCTACTAGACAAAGAAAACAAAACAAAATGTCAATCATTCAACTGATAAAAATTCCCCTCAAAATAATCAAGAAGAAAACTGTAACAGAACACCTCAGAATGGATTACAGATCCTTAAACATTTTAGTATATTTAAAAAAACTCGAATCAAAAATTTGAAAAGGCAGAAACAAAATTTAAAAAACAGGAAGAAAATAAATGAGAATTGCTTGAACTCAGGAAAGAATAGAAAAAAATGAAGTTAGAAACAAAGACCAAATTATAAAACGAACAAAGGCAAAATACATTTAAATAAAAAAAATTCTTAAATGTTTACTTTTTTATTTTGAAATAATATTAGTCTTACAAAAAAGTTGTGAACTTGGGAATCATTATACTATGCAAAATTCCCTACATATCCTTTAATAATTTCCCTTGTTAACATATTTCATAACTGTCATAAATTTATCACAGCCTGATATTAACACTGATATTATATTATCAACCAACCTGAAAACCTGATTTGAATTTTTCCAGTTGTCACACTAACGTCCATTTTCTGGTCCAAGATGCATTCTGGCATCTCACATTGCATTTAGTCGTCTTGCTTACTCCTGTCTGTGAGCATTCCCCAGGCTTTTTCTGCCTTTCATGATGTCAACAATTTAAAAAAATGCTGGCTAGTAATTCTGTTGGGTGTCCTTCAATTCGTGTTTGCCTAGCAACTTCACGTGACTAAAATCAGGCCTGCGTTTTTGCCGCACACCACAGGTGTGGTGTTGTACTCTTTTTCGCTGCATTGTATCAGGAGGCACGTGATGTTGATTTAATGAGCTAATGATAAGGTTAACTTTGATTATTGGTTATTTGTAGTTTCCTCCTAGCTTGTCCACCGTCAAGTAGGCATTTGTTATCCTTTGCAATCAACAACTATCTTCAGGGATAATTTTTTAAGAGTATGTAAATTTTTTTCAATTTTGGTCAATTAATTTTAGCATTCATTACATATTCTGATTTTTTACGTTGGTGTTAGTCAAATCGTATCTTCTATGTCCATAATTTATTTTACATTTATTAATGAGACTTCTACTACAACGAAAATATTTGTTATTTCTAACTGCTTAGTTGTTCAAATATTTATTTAAATTTGTATTAAATACATGGATTTTGATATATTGTATAAATTGTCCCATTGTGCTCATTATTTACTATATTCCTCAAATTGTTCTAGAACTGATGATTGTGCATTTGTTCAAGTTGGCTTCTGTGTACTTTCACATGAGTCCATGATTTTTTGACAATTTCCTTGTTTTTGGATACCGCAGTAGTTCCGGGTGATTCTTATACTTGTAGTGTCTAAGCCCAGGTATTGGCAGTATTTCCCAGGGCCCTGGTTCCATCTCCTAAAGAATGGAATTTAGAAATCAAGTCCAATTTTAGCCCTGGAATGATTGCTCATTGGGCTTTTTGTAGACAGATCCAGGAAATATACACATGTAAAAAAACTCTCTTCTATCCATTTCTATATCCATCTGAATTCACATTAAAAACCCCACTGAATTCACATTAAAAACCCCACTGAATTCACATTAAAAACCCCACTGAATTCACATTAAAAACCACTGAATGCAGTTCCAGATCTGTTAATGATGTTAGAAACCTTTATTTTTTTTTACTTCTAATTGCATATAGAGCTATCGATAATTGGATAGGTGGACAGTTCTACTTTTTAGATTGTAGCTTGACTCTTTTTTCAATATCCTTTTATTTACAAGCTCATCAAAAACATCAATCCAATCAGCCATCTATTCAGATTTTACTTGAATGAATAAAATTTTGAAGGACACACTACATTAAGGTCAGTAAATTAGGGGTAAATGAGATAATTTGAAGTTCAGCACTTTCCATCTTTAAGCCATCATCCTGTTTGGCACCCAAAGATATCTGATTCTTATTCCTAGTTTCCTTCCAGTTCTCTCAAGAAAACAGAGGAGGTTTTGCCTGGGTGTCTAGTGTATGGAACCTTTGCTGGAAAGGAGGTGGATTAGAAGCTCATAACTAGTTGCATTTCCATGTCGTTACTTCCTTCCCTTCTCCTCATTTCCTCTCCTCGCATTAAATCCTCAAACAACTGCAATTAGTCCTCTGTTTCCAGCCTTAGCAAAATTAAGTGAAGGCCAATCAGTGAAGGCCAATCAGCTACATTGCTCTCATGAGGATGTATCTGTCTTCATCCTCTCCATTTCTCTGCAGCATTTGCTGACTCAATATGGTCTCCTTCAGGACTCTTGCATAGACTGTGTGCAAAGTGAGGGTACTCCGCCCCAACCCTCCTTATTGTAATCTATCATCCCCACACCCCAGCTCCATAAGATCAGAACAATTCTTCCTTCGCGATATCCCGTCTCTTTCATTGAAACCAGTTATCCATCGCAAACTTGAAAAGCATCCTGAATTGTGGAAGCTCCCTTTCTGAGTCTCCCCTGTTTCTAAGTCTAATTTTATTTCTAGTTTCACATTATCTTCTGTTCTGCATCTGCATGACTACCAACCTGGGGCAGGCCTGCATCACCTCCCGCTGGGCTTGAGTCTCCTCAGCAACCTCATTAACTTCTACTTCCTTCTAAACTCTATCCTGCCCCCTGCCATTACCGTGACTTTTATACCATGTATATCATTTCACTCTTCTGCTCAAAAAGTTTCCTTGGCATCTCTTTGCCTTTGAGTTTATACCTAAACTCTTCTGCGAGTTTCATAGTAACTTTAAACCTTGTTTATTTCCTGCCTGGCGTTTCAGTTCTCTTAAAATCTCTCTGCTATTCCTGGTGTTCACTGCGAAAATTAGTTTTCTCACTACTCTCATTTCTTTTCTTATATAACTAAGTTATATTCACTTTGGGGTATTTTCCTCTCAGGTTTTTACTGATCGCTTGCACACCATGAACCTACATTTACAAACATTCACATCTATTTTTCTAAACTGTGTACGGTGATCTCCGCATATCCTGAAAAGGATGGAAGTAAACAGTAAGTTAGGGAGGAGATTCCTCCCTTAAGAGCAAATGAGCCTTTCAGCAAACAAGGAAACGAAATAAGAGAGTGGTTCACAGTGGTTTGATATAGGTGCCAAAGAGGGATTGGGGGAGGATATTAAAATTTGAGGGGAGATTCAGATTGGTTTGGAAAAAAGCTGATTACAATTTCTCTAATTTGTCTTTGTCACATAAAACTCACTTTGAATTCTGAACAACGTTAAATAAAATCATGAGAGAATCTTCAGAGACAAATCTCAGTTAGCATTGGCTTCGTCTGTTAGGCTTTGCAACAGAACTTCTTCACAACCCCCGCCCCCTTGATGTCAGGCGGGGTTTGTGGTTCAACACCACCCCAGCTATTACCAGTTGTCAGTACCTTCTTACTCATGGGCAGAGCACCAAGCACCCCGAACCAGTGGCCATTCGCATGACCTCAGGCCATCCCATGGTTTTGTGGTCTGGTTCAAGGAAAACTGAAAGCAGTCTAAACTGAGATGAAAGCAAACTTCAGAGACTCTGAGTGGGGAGGAGAGAAGTGCTATGCCATGTAACCAATCTCATTATGATCTTAAAGTCTGGATAAAAGCATTTCACAGCAGTTTCTGCAGCTTATCAATAGCTTTCTCCAGATCTCCAGCTGCTTGTTCTCCAAAGAGCTTAGAGGGTATCCCAAGGGACAGGTTGACGTGTTGGGAGTTTGTTTTCAGTGAAAGGAGACAGCCCCACACTAAAGTTGGAATTGCACAGTTGTCCAGGCTGTGGGGAGACAGTAGGAAGTACTGAGAACCGCAGCTGGGGCAGAAAGCAGTAACTTGGGGATCTCAGACTGCCCCAAACTCTTTCCCGCACACGCAGTTGGGCCTGGTCCAAGGAAACAGCTGTGCTGTTACCGGAGTAAGTGCACGTTGTTGTGGTGCTCTTAATTGAAGAGGGCATACTATTAGGCCAGATGAGGGTCCCACCATAATTAGAAGACAATTTAATGGCCAATAGTCATGGCCAAGAATGGTGGGCATTCAGCTACTTGGCATTTCCCTCCCTATAGTTCATAATGGATTAATTAAAATTGTATAAGCATAAAAAGATGCCCAAGGAAAATATAAAACCACAGGAAGTTGTACCAAACAGCATTCAGAACATTACAGCTCAGGGCTTGCTGCATACACTCGAGCTAAAAGTGCTGGAATGAAGTCTACAGGGAGCTCTCCCAGCTCCTCCCTAGACTTCTCCCAGCCTCTGCCTCAGAGGGGTGCAGCTTTACCACCTGATCACTTTCAGCTCCTACAGAAAAAAGCTTCAGAACACATTCTTTCTCTTCAAGGCTCATTTCAAAAATGGATTCTTTCTCTCCCCGACTTCCTGCCCACCTCCTTTCCTGGGTTGGTTCCACGTCATGAAATAGCTGAGTTTTCCATGCTGCCCACCCAGGAAAGGAAGCTGATGGTTTGTAAGTTTTGTACCTCACAGAAGAAAACACAGCCACCATTTGTAAGCATCCCATTTAGGCTCAGATATAGTAAAAGTCGGGTGACAAAAAGAGTGTGGACTTGGAGTTAGATAGCCTTGGCTTTTTTCCAAATGCTGCCACTTACCAGCACATATCATTGGTGATTTATGTCCTGCTAAAATAAGGTGAGGTACACCCACTGTGCAGGGTTGTTAGGAGCAATAAAGGAAGCTACGTGATCTAAAAAAAGTTCAATACAAGAACACTTCACACACAGTCAAGTAGCTACTGCACTACTCTGAGAAAATGTCACTTTCCTTTCTGTCTTGGTTTCTCATGGGAGGTGGTCAAAAGCCAGAAAACGATGTGGCCATACTGAAGCCAACTGCATCTTTGCACACAATTGCCTTTAATGAGCTCAACAGATAGATTTTAGTAGCTTCCCCTCGTAGTTACCATTGTAGCAGGAGAATGAAGAGGGTGAGACACACGGGTTGTCTGGAGAGCAAGGAGAGTAAATTGATCAGCGCACTTGTTAGGGATTTTTCGGTGGATGGTGGATAAGCAGCAAGTTTGCATCCAGTCTATAGAGATTTGAATGGCTGCCTCCGGAAGCCTGGGATATTTGCACTCAAGCAAGCAGAGGCCAAATGGGCTCTTGAAAGGCGTGGTAAAAAAAAGATGGGTTTGTAGATTTTGCTTAATCTAACTGTGGCTCTTTAAGGTTTCTTGTGACATGGAAATGCGGTGCTTCTATAACTTAGGTCAAGCAATAAGCAGAAACCTATTCTGAGGAAAAGAAGAATCAGAAAGCGCTCTCTGTGGTTACAGTGGCTGCACTATCCCTGGGAAATATGTTCCAAGACACCCAGTAAATGCCTGAAACTGCAAATAATACTAAGCCCTAGATATGCTATGTTTTTCCCATACATAATCATGATAAAGTTTAACTTATAAGTTAGGTGATATCAAGGATAGATTTATTTACTGTGGATCTTAGTCACCTCAGCATGTGGTTTCTTTCTTTCCTTATTAAGTTATGAGTTTTCACCTTTTCAGTTAAAGGAAGCATTTTACAACTTCTCTTTGGTATATGAATTGACAGCATGACTATGCTTTTTTGGGGGGCCCATTGTGGAGTAAAACAAGGGTGACTTGAACACAAGCTCTGCAATGACTCAACGGCTAATCCGGTGACCAAGATGTGACAGGCAGGGAGTGTGTACAGCATGGGTACGCTGGACAAGGGGACGATTCACATCCCGGGGCAAGACAGAGTGGGACTGGGCAGATTTCATCATGTTATTCAGAATGGTGTGCAATTTAAAACCTACAAATTGTTTCTTTCTGAAATTTTTTCTTTAATATTTTTGGACTGCAATTGACAGCAGGTACCAAAACTTGAAAAGTACAACTGCAGATATTGGGGAATGCTGTATTTGGGGTGTTCTGTGTGTGAAGCAGAGAGTGGAGAACCTAGCACAGGTTGATGTGAATGACTATTACCTAGCCATGTAAGCCATCAGCAGTGGAGAGAGGTCAAGTCACCGAGAGTTCCAATTCCAGTGTCTCCCCCAAGTTGGGAAAAATCCTTTTCTGGCTTTCAATTGCCTTAGAAACACCAGAGTTGGCAGTAAGAACCATAAGTGTAAAGATTCCTTTACAGTTAGGTCTTCATTCATGCTCTTGGTGGGGCTGGTTCTGCCCCTTTACATAATCAGAATGGGTGTCACCTCAGGTGGAAATTTGACAAAATGTGAGAGGTTAAAACTTGGAGCTAGAAATGTGTACTCTGAGTTTTCCATTTGGGTTAAAGTGGCTTGTCTCCAGAAGGCCCTAGTTAACTTCAAATATGCTAATTGGTAAGGAGAGAAATTAGTGTTTAGACATCATTTTTTCTTAATATAGACAATTTTGAGATAAGAGGACATACACTAATGCTGAAAGAATTATGCTGGACATTTAATCCATTTAAAACAGGCTAGAAGAATTCCAATGTGCAGAGATTTAGACTCATTTGCTTAGGAACAATAGAAGTCAGATTATATCACTGAGCCCTAGATATACTATGTTGTCTCCTGTACATACCTATGGTAAAGTTTAATTTAAAAATTAGGCAATATCGTGGACAGAAGATTTGTTTACTGTAGATCTTTGGAGGATTTAAATTAGATTGGTTTCCTGTTATGACAGGTTGGTACTTGTTTGTTTACCTGGAAGATGGATGGTTTTAACCAATTCTTATTTGAAAAAAAGCTAAAGAGGACCAATACGACTCAGATTTACGTAGCAGATATCACTCAATAACAGCTCATACAAGCAATCTGATAAAGTACCAGGAAACTCTTCTCCTTTATTTTCTGAATATATATCTGTTTTCAGTAATATAAATTGAAATTCACATGGCAGATTTTAAGCATTGAGTCAACATTCAGTTCTTCAAAATTTGTGTGCTGACTTTTAAAAAATTGTCCCAAATCAATAGATAATGAGTCCCAATGAGAAAATAGGAGTGTAATATATGTGAGTGGGTGTTAAACAATTTCAGAGTACAAGATCCTCCAGGAGTCGGCATTCAGAGTATTATTTCCTAAGTCAAGGGGCAGGTTTTAAGACACCAGAGAGGCACCATGATTCTTCTAGTCAGGAATACTCCTAGGGTGATGGAGAAGGGACAGAACATCTGGCTACAGGAGCAGGAGTAAAGAAGAGGTAATGGGAAGGCATTGAAAACACGTATTAACGATTTCCCATTTTTTTTACCTTAACTCTGGAAAGTTCGATTAAGATTCTCGCTTCTCTTGTCTGGGTTTTCAGAGACCCTTTTTGATTACAGGGTTTGTAAGGAGTGCGACTATTCCACAGAGGGACTTGAAAACTTTGTTTCCAGGGAGTCCCGCATGACCCTGCTGACTGGCTCCTACTCTGAGTTCTTACTGCTCCATTGGAGGCTCTGAAACATGCATACAGCTCTAAATATGCAGAGATGGATGATGGCTTTCTTTAAAGCTGCTGCACATATTGTGTTTATACAGGTGGAAAGAGCAGTTAAATAAAATATGCGAGCTTCATAATCCTTGAAATTCCTCCCTCTCCCTCCCCACCGGTGTGCTCTGTGTGCTGTAGAGGAATGATCTTCCATAGAAAATAACTAGGCTGTCCATTTTGGTGCTTTTATTCCACAGTACCCCTAGGCACCAGTCCACCTTTGGAAGAATAACCTAATAAAACCTCAGGAAGTTATTTAATTGAGGCAAAGTAAACGAGTGAAATGGGGCCAAGGCTGAAACACCAGTGGGAGGGACCCGGAGCTCTGAGAGGCAGTGAAAGACAAATAAACTGGCTCATTTAGAAGATGTAATGAGAGAGAAAAATCTCTAGACTGTAAGGGGAGCAAAGATAATGCAAGAAAGTGAGAAAGAAGCATAATCAACACTCGGTACAGAAGGTTCCCCAGCTGGCACTATACCTCTGATTTCAGGCATCTGTTCTTGTTTCCTTCCTGAAGAACTCCACCATAATTTATTATGTGTGATTTTTCTTATTCCACGAAAAGAGGCATTAGTAATCACTTTCAGATCTATGCCAGAGAGTATTTTTTAAACGAAAGGCATAGACCCAATCTACTGAGACCAGAATCTCAGTATTTGTCACCATTGTGATCTATACAAATGCTGCTTGCTGGATTAGTACATCTGGTCTGTAGCACAGGAATATTCAAGTACTCATTCATGTGACAGTTATAAGCACCTACTGTGTGTATAACAGGAGTCCAGCCCTTGAGAAACTTGCAGTGTATTGTGAGAAGTGGAAATGCGTGTAACTATAATAGAAAATGGCACCACACACTGTAGGCAGAGAGGAAGGTCCATATTCACTGGTTCTGCTTAAAAGTAGGAAGAAGTTCACAAAATCCATCTCAGAAGAGGAGACTCATGAACTGGCTTCAACAAACACAAATAATTTTGCTGTGTTAAAAAAAAGCATTCCTGGGGACAGGAATAGTATGAAAAGTGGCATGGGTGTTTTTGAAAGGAATGAGTGAATTTGTATGACTTGGCATAGGATATAATGTAAAAAGGGGGGAATTATCATGAAATGTAGCTTAAATGGTAGATTGAGCCCAAACTGTAAATAAACCAATGGCTAAACAATGTAAACTGTTCTTTAGCAATGGGCCATCAATGAAGGGGTCGGAGTAGAAAGAGCATCATCAGAATCCGTGTAAGGAAATTCCCTGGGAACTGGTAGAGGATAGTGAGGGTGCTGGTGGAAGCAGGGAAAAGCACTTAGGCAGCTATGGTACCCAAGAAAGAGGCTGAACGCTGAAACAAGAAAGATGGCAGTGAGGCAGTTTGGATATACCCCTGAAACTGTGTCTAATTCGTCTTGAAAGTTTGAGTTTCTGTTGGAATATTCTGAGTCAAGGGTAAGAAACATATGGCCATATAGAAGAACACAAAGAAGTTCGTAGAAAAGAAAGGAGAAATATATGTCTGCCTCAGGTGAAACGACATCTCATCCTGTGAAAAAGATGACCCACCTTCCTTGGGAATATGCAGTTTTAAGATCTTGGGCTCTTCAGTCAGAATACATGGGTTGAAATCCATTTCCACCAATTAATAACTGGCTGACTTGGACAAGTCACTTAATCTTCTGTGCTTTACACTGCTCTCTTGTGAAGTGAGAATCACCCTAATACTTCCCATAAAAAGTGAGACTGTTGTGAGGATTAAGCAAGGTAATGAATGCATGGAAGGTGCCCAGAAGAGTACCTGGAACATCTTAAAAGATAAAAAAGAATCAGTTAGAAGCAAGGGTAGAATCATCAATCTCAAAAGACACATTGATAGCCAGTTCATCCTACTTACCCTAAAACGTTCAAATTATTTGCTTTTCTTTTTCTTTTTTAATGGGCGTGCAGTCCTAAGAGAATCAAGGAAACATAGAAGCAGCACATTTTTTAAACAAAGGCATTTTTTTGTTATATTGAAAAGTTTATTCAATCGATGAGCAGGAGATCGATGCCTGAGAAAATTGTGCAGTGGGCTTCATCTCCATTTCCCGACCACAAGACTCCCGCGAGGACCTAGAGGCTCTTGACACCCAGGCAAACACAAATCGCCTCAGCAAAAAAGCAATGCCTTTTACAGCCACCAGCATTATCCCAAATTACAGGGAAGCAGGGAGGGAGAAAAAGATAAAGAAGGCCAGAGAGAAGGAGAAGGTCTGTTAAACCCCTAATCAGCAGGAAGACCTTGAGAGAAGCTAAAAAGAAATTAACACGAGACCAGAAAATCTTGATGTACAGCTACCGCTTCAAAAATAGGATGCAATTAAGTTCTTCTAATAAGGCTCCGGTAGTCTGATGGCAAGTGTAAGAAGGCCAGCTTAATGAAATGTCATGGGGACCCTGCTTTTATAACAATCATATGCCCTGGATGCCAAATGGAGCTTTACCTGCTGGAGAAACAGTTACAGAGGAAAAGAACAAGAGCTGGCCAGCTGTTAGAAAACAGAACAGAATCGGGCTCAGGGCCCCAGGGGAAGGCGGACTATTAACACGGATTCTGCGTCTTGTTATGCTTCCCCTTCCACTTCACTCTTCTCTTCTAATTGTACTGTGTCTACCAGGTGGGGGCTCTTTTAGAGAAGCAGGATTGAACCCTGTCGGGACATTACAAATTTGCAGATCAGAGTGGGAATAAGATTATACAGAGCTAAGGATGAGCTTTAGCTTGCACAGCTTTACAATGACCACCCGGATCTTTTGTTTCATTCCTTTTGAAGTCACAGTTTTTATTCCCTGGGGTCCCGTTAACTAGGCTTAACCTGAGGCTTCTGCTCATTCTCTTCTTCAGCGAAAGCTCATCAGAGGGGTCTTGCTGAACACCTTGTCTAAAACACCCTCACTAATGCCACAGGGGGCTTTTTAGCCCATTACATGACTTCATTTTCTTCATAAATGTATCAGTTTATAAAATAGTATTTGTTTATCGATTAGGTACTGATACGTTATTTTTCCTGCATCCTATTACACACGCTCCAGGAGACCAGAAGACACGGACCTGAAGGCTCTGTCAGCAGTGCAGAGCCTATGGTGTACCCAGGGCTTGGGATGCTCGTAGAGGAGCTGTTTGGCCTGTGAATGTAAATGAATTTGATGTTGCCCAGCAGCCCTACTCCATGTCCTACCCTCAGAGATTATTTATTACATACCTTCTCCACGTTCATCAGCATTTCTGCCTGCCTTCATGTTTTATTTCCTCAATCTCGACTTCTTCTCCTTTCATGATGACCTCTTTTAAGTCTAAATGGTCTACTTTTATCTGTTCAAAAATCTTTCTACAATCTGTTTGTTCTCCCACAAATATATAATTGTGCTCTGTTACTCCCAGTCTTACAAACAAACAAAAGACGAACAACACCAGCTGCCACCCAATTCTTTCGCTTGACTTCAAAAGAAAAACATATATACAGTTGTTTTTACTTTATATTCAATTTCTTTGGAAGCTACTTTAATTACAATTTAATCTTTACTTCTTTTATAAAACGTGTCATCAAGGTCACCAGTAGCCTCCATATTGCA
Organism: Artibeus jamaicensis; assembly: GCF_021234435.1. Classification (NCBI taxonomy): domain Eukaryota; kingdom Metazoa; phylum Chordata; class Mammalia; order Chiroptera; family Phyllostomidae; genus Artibeus; species Artibeus jamaicensis. The sequence continues at coordinate 11,148,860 of NW_026522056.1, read as the reverse complement.
GAACTTAATGGACTCTCTTCTGTGAACTTTCTGTACCTCTTAGAAGCATCTGGTGATTGGTAAGTCCCTGATTTAAAAAAAATAAAATGTTTTAAGACATAAGTTATACACTATAAAATACACTCAGTTTAAGTGCCCAGCCTGATGGATGTTAACAAATGGATAACCCACATGTGCAGTCTGCGCCCCCACAAACTCAATCAAGATATAGACACCCAGGGTGTCCCCTTGTCCCCATCCCAGTCAACTTTGTCCCATGTCCAGCTTCAGGCTACCATTCATCTGTCTTCTGTGGCTATATATTAAATTTGTTATAGATTTTCATGAAAATGGAATTATATAGTATCCAGTTTTCTGCCTCCATTTGTGTCCACTCAACATAATATTTTTAAAGCTTTAACATATATTGCATATATTAATTTATTATTAGATAGCATTTTATGGTCTAGATATACCATTTTTTGAAATGTAGTCTCCTGCTGGTGGTTATTTGGATCGTGCCTATATTGGGGCTATAATGAATAAGTAGAAGGCACATGTATACATACATGTTCAAGTTTTCATGTATACAGTGGCTCTCATTTCTATTGGGAACACACCTAAGAATTAAATTCTGGGCTATATGGTAAGTGTATGTTTAATGTCATGGGAAATTGTCAAACAGTTTTCAAAGTGGTTGTATTATTTTATATGCACATAGGAAATGTTTCGGTTGTTCCATATTCTCATCAACACTTGATATTGTTAGCCTTTTAATTTTAGCCATTCAAGTGGAGATGTAGTAGTATCTCATGCTGCCTTTTATTTGAATTTTCCTAATGAATAATGATGTTAAAGACCTTTTGTGTACCTTTTGTGTCTTCTTTAGTGGTATATCTTTTCAAACATTATTCTCATTTATTTTAAAAATAAATTTTCCTTTTTTTGTTTTGTAAAAAACTTTTATTACTGGAATAAAATAAGATGAAATTTCCTCAAAAAACAAAAAGTGGAACTGCCATTTGACTTGGCAATTTCACTGCTGGGATTATACTCTAAGAATAATGAAACACCAATTCAAAAGGGTTTATGCACCCCAGTGTTCATAGGTAAGTGATTTACAATACCAAAGTGCTGAAAACAGCCTAAGAGCCCATCAGTAAATGAGTGGATTCAAAAACTGGTACATTTACACAGTGGAATACTATGCAGCAGAAAGAAGGAGCTCCTACCTTTCATAACAGCATGAATAAAACTAGATAGTCTTATGCTAAGTGAAATAAGCCAGGTAGTGAAAGACAAATACCATGTGATCTCACCTATAAGTGGAACCTAATCAACAAAACCAACAAGCAAGCAAAATAGAACCAGAGACATGACAATAAAGAATAAATTCACAATGACCAGAGGGGAGGAGATAGACTGGGAGAAGTAAAGGGGAGGGTCAAGTTAAGGAGCATGTATAAAGGACCCATGGAAAAGACAATTGGAGGGAGAGGATTGAAAGTGGAAGGAGCAGGTAGGTAAGGCAGGGGAAAGTAATGGGAGGAAATGGGGAAAATCAATTACAAATTTTTTTTTAAAAAGAAAATATTTCTTTCCAGGTTGTGGCTTGGTTTTTTAACCCTCTTAACAGAGCTTTTTGAAAAGAAAAAACCTAATTTTGATGATATCCAGTTTATTAATTTTTTATTTTACAATCTGTACTTTTTATGTTCTCTATAGGAACTCTTTGACTGACTCAATGTCAAAATGACTTTCTCTTATACTTCCTTATACTTACAGATTTTTCAGTTACATTTAGGTCTTTAATTCACTTTGATTTATTTTTGTTTGTAATGTAAAATAATTACAGATCAAGATAACTTTTTTCCCCATGGGTATAGCCAATATTTGAGGCACAAATTTTTATGGAGACTATTCTTAACCCATTCAGTTTCTTTGGCATCTTTGTCAAAAATTAATTGGCTCTTTAATGGGAGCTGTTTACCCCAGTTTCTGGACTATTGTGTTCTATATATCAATATGTATATCTTTCAATCCAACATCACAAAATTTGGGTACTGTAATTTTATAGTAATCCTTGAAATAAAAAAATTTAAGTTTTCTATATTCTTTAAATATAGCATTCTTTAATTTTCATCAAAGCATATATTATAGCAAGCTTTATTAATTAACTCTTATTTTGTTTTAAACACAATGTGTTTTTTTCTCTGCTTTAAAATTTCTGTATTTTTATTACTGACTTTCAGCAACTTGATTATGAGTTGCTTTGGTATGTTCACTTGTATTATCCTGAGGTTTGCTGTGATTCTTGAACATGTGGATTTATATTTTCATAGATTTTGAAACTTTTTCCCTCATATGTTTTTTAGCTTCAGGCCCTATGCTGTGTTAGACTTTAATTATAATTACGTTGGACTGCTTGATATTTCCCCATAGTTACCGATGCTATGTTAATTTCTTCAATAATCTTTCAGAATGAAATCCAACTTAGACAATTTTCTTACTTTCAAGTTTATTAATTTTTTGCTATATATAATCTGCTATTAATTCCATCCCAAATATCTTTCCTTTCCATTAGTGTATTTTCCATATCTCAATATTCCATTTGAATCCCTTTTTATATATCCCACTTCTCTTTTCACTGTGCTTATGTACATTATTTTTATCTCTTTGACCACTAGCAATACACTGCTAATTTCATCACATTCGGCATTCCTGAGTCTCTGTCGACAGATTGCTTTTTCTCTTGGTTATTGCCTGTGATCTCAAAAGCCAGATATCATGTTCTTAAACACCCCTTTTTTTTCAGTCAGGTAGTTAAGGACTAGGGGATTTGTTTGTTTCTTCTGAGGTTTTATTTTATTTTATTTTTTTAAGGAAGATCTAGTGTACCTTCATTGAAGGGCTAATTTAACCCCATTTCTTCCCTTCTGAATGTCTGCTGAATGCTTGCTTATTCAACGGCGTCTTTCCATTTTATCTGGAAGAACGTCAAATGATATTCTGCTCTGGGTAAACTGGACATTTTTCTTCTTACAACTCCATGGTTATTACTCTTTCCTCAGTAGCTTTTCTTCCCTGCTCAGGATAATGATGCTTTATTCTTGCGCAGGTGGGCAGTCAAGCAGAACTTTATGTGACCTGATGGAACACTTCCGCAGCTTAGCTGTCTCCTCTCTGGAAGTGTTTTCTGTAAACTGTAGGTAAGTTGTGTTTGCTCCAGGAACTCTGATCTCTCCCTCTCAGTCCTGCGAGATCACTGCAAACCTTAGATCCCCTCTCACCTCTGCAGCAGGCCAATTGCCTCCAAGCAGAAACTAGGGCCCTCAAGAGATCATCTCATTTGTTACCTCTTTTTCAGGAATCGTAGGCCTGAGGTGTCCTTATTTTATAGACTTAGTCTGATGTTCCATTTGTTTATGAAGGGATAACTATAGTAGTTTTATATTTCAAAATGGATGTAGAAGTCCACTGCTTTTCTGGTAAAAAAAATTCCCCCCAAATTCAGCCTTTGTGGTTCTATATGATACTAACTGACTTTTGGGCTTGGTGACAGTGTTTTGTTTAATCTATTACCACACTGGCTGCCCTCTCTCAGTCTTCTGGCTGAACCTACCTCTCTTTCCAAACTTCTAAATGATAGTTTAGACCTCATATTTTTTCACACCTCTTTCTCTCTTCACTCTCTAGTCTGTCCCACAAAGTTCCTTGGCTTTAACCACAACTTTTCTACCTGGGCGTCTAAAAAGACTTTTCATCTTAAGGTGTTGAAAACCGAATCCATAATTTTTCATCAAAAGCTTTTCTAGTAAGTAAATGATGCTACTATTTTCCATTTACTAAGGTTAAACCTTCGGGTGAAAAGTCAAGTAAATCCCTGACTCTCTTCCCTTTACATTCCACCATCCAAGTAATCAGGAGCTCTTGGCTATTCTGCTTTTCAAATATATCCGAGACCTGGATATTTCTCACCACCCTAGTCCCAATCACCTCATTACCTACACAGAACTTTGGCATAGTCTTTTTGGGTAATTTTTTAAATTTAGTATTTTATGTATAGTTGACATGCAATACTATATCAGTTTCAGATGTACAACACTGTGATCGCCACCATAAAAATTCCATACACCTAGTGTCATTCATAGCTTGCACTATTATTAACTGTATTTTCTATTCTGTACTTTACACCCTTGTGAGGATTTTTATAAATGGCAATGTGTACTTCCTAATCCTTTTCACCTTTTCTTTCCATCCCTTCCCCCTCTTCTCATATGGCAGCCATCAGTTGTGCTCTGTATCTATGAGTTGGTTTCTGGAGTTTGTTTGTTTTTTCATGTATTTTTTAAGTTTTTTTTTAGATTACACATATACATGAAATTATACAGTATTTGTCTTTCTCTGTCTCCATCCATGTTGTTGCAAAAGACAAGATTTTGTCTTTCTTACAGCCAGTAATATTCTATTGCATGTATGTACCACATTTTCTTTAGCCAATTGCCCAGAGATGGACACTCAGGTTGCTTCTGCAATTTAGCAGCGTAGATAATGCTACAATAAATGTAGTGATCGTATATCTTTTCACATTACTGTTTTCATTTTGGGGTAAGTACCCAGAAGTGGGAGAGCTGGATCATATGGTAGGTCTATTTTTAATACGTAGAATTCTGACATTGTCTTTTAACTTGTCTCCTTGTTTTGATATTTGACCCCCCCAAAATAGAATTCAGAATTATGCCTTTAACACATGACAGATGACAGCACTCAGCTGCTTCAATCTACCCTGATTTCCATTCACACTTTGAAGAAAATAAAATGTTCTACAAATCCCTAAAACATCTGGTCTCTTGTATTCTTTGCAAGCTTATGTCTAACCACATTCCCCTTCAGTCCCTCCTCCATGGTCACACTGAACTCGCTGCTATTTCTGAAACAGGTACACATTGCCTGCCCTAGGACCGCTGTTATTTCCATTTCCTCCGCATGGAATGTGGTTTTCACTGTTGTCGTAATGGCTTTTGCTGCATTCAAGCTTTTGTTTAAGGCTCACTTCTTCACAGAGGCATCCCATGAACTCTGACCTATGGTACCTCCTGTCACTCTGCATCTACTCATTATTCTTTTTTCACAGTTTTAATATAACTGTTTTCATTTTGATATCCGATGTTATATTACCCATTTCTTGTTTTTGTCTCATATTATAAGTAAGCCCCAAGAGGGAAAGAATGTTGTTGTTGTTGTTGCTTTTTTCACAGCTGTAACCCCAGTGCCAAGCATACAGTTAGTATTTCATAAGTGTACCTTGAAAAAGGAAATGAATGTGAACACATTTTGCAAGGTGTCACCTGCTGGGTTGTGATGCCTGTTAGGATAAACCACTGTGAGTACACCAGATTTGAACAGCTCGGATTTCCTAGTTAGTGGAGTTTTTTTGGTTTTTGTTTTCATTGAAAAAAAAACATAAACACAGCACTTTTTGGCCAATTAATATTCAATAAAGGGGGGAGCAACATAAAATGGACTAATAATAGCCTCTTCAACAAATGGTGTTGGGAGAACTGGACAACTATGTGCAAAAAAATGAAACTCAAGCACCAACTTACACCATACACCAAAATAAATTCAAGGTGGATAAAAGACTTATATATAAGCCATGACACCATTAAGGTCCTAGAGGAGAATATCAGCAAGAAAATCTCAGATATTTCATGCAGCAGCTTTTTTATTGATATGTCCCCCAGAGCAAAGAACATAAAGGAAAGAATAAACAAATGGGATCTCATCAAAATTAAAAGCTTTTGCATGGCTAAAGAAAACAGTATTAAAATAAAAAGAGATCCAACTGTATGGGAAAACATATTTGCCAATGATACCTCTTCTTTGTCTCTTAAACCTAATCAGTTGCCCTGACTGGAAACCTGGCCCTTTACTCTGGGACTGGGGCCCAATTTTATGTCAGAGAAAGCATATGTCTCTATCCTTCCCAGGGCCCATGCTATCAAGATAGGACATATTCCCTGAATGATCAGTACTTTCTGATAAAGGTACAAAGAATTGTCTACTGTCTAGAATTCCTGGAGCCTTGCCATGAAATACCTGGCTGTATTTGTGCCCAAATTAAAAATAACCTCAGGTTCCTTAATTGTTTACCTGTAGTACCTGGATGTTATTGTCCTTATCTTTGAGCCTTGTCAATCCAAGGTGATTCTTCTGCAATCTGTTAACTTTCATGACCAAGATTCCAATATGGCTTACATCATTTTCTTTTTCCGGAGTTCACCTGGAATTTTTGCCTTTGTGGCAAAAATCTCAACTGTTTTTGATTCATGCTTAATTTGGTGCTTAGTAGTTTTTGTTTATGTTGCTGTGGCTGTTGAGGGTTTTTCTCATTTTACCATTTGAAGGGTAATTGAATTACCAATTCAATTTTACAATTTTTACCAATTTTACTTTTTACCAATTTTACATTTAAAGGGGAGTTGAATTAGATGGGCACAGCTCTAGTTTCTTCTTCTTATCTGCTCTGACAGCTAAAATCAGCTGTTTTTAGAAACATAGCTGTTGCCTGATGCATTTCATGTATATTTTACTTCACTCTTTCAAATTCGGATAAAAAGATTGTTAATTTCATTTTAGTATGATATTGAATTGTCAGTTCAATAACTATGAATTTAAAACTTTTTGCTTGTTTTCTACTCACATACTGGGTTTTCAAAATGTCCCTTCAGAAGAGAGTACTCTTTGAGGTTACAAACAGAATGTTAGAATGAATTTTCTTTTTCTGTGTCTACCCGTTTCATCCCAGTCTACATATTTTTACCTCCAATCTCATGACTTAATTCTCTAAGCAAAATATGTTGCCTTGATGACAGCTTTCATTCATCCATCATTTTCCTCTGAAGCTAACAAGATATAAGAATTCTTTTACACTGAATAGCAAAGCTTGCCCTTTAGGCTCTTCAGTATACATCTTGTACACCATGTCTTATGTTGACACAACAGAACTATTTGCTAAAGTTATTTGCCTGTTGAACACTAAAAAATATTAAAAATGATAAGATATTTCTTAAAACTTAAATGGAAAATGCCTTGCATATTCCTAGTTGGACAGCTTTCCAAAGTTATGTTGGTGAAATTAGCCAGTGGGGCCCCTCATCTCACATCCTCACCTCCCTTTCTCCCTGCTCACACCCCCTGCCCACCGCTCTGCTGACTCAGCCACCAAGGCCTGTTTTTATCAGATTGTCAACCAGCTTTCACACATAGCTTTTTTTTCCCCTGAGACTTATCTTATTTCCAATGAGCACAGATATTTTCTAGTGAATTTTACATGCATGTCAGATGTCAGTTCTACTAATATTTTCTACATTTGAACAAAGACTCAGCAGTGTGGGTCCTTGCTCAAATGTAAGATCATATCCTGGTCTTAGCGTAGGAGGTTTTTGTGAGAACGAGATAAATTGATGAATAAAATGAGTAACATTGCATCTGGAAAAATGTAGATGCTCATTATCAGAGAGTGCCTTTGTCCTTTCCCCATGCAGTGAAGATTGTCCCACTCTTCAAATGTAATCATTTTCAGTCACATTGTTTATCTTCATGCACCATCTTGTCCATAGTCAATTATCAGAAGAATTTACCTTTGCCCTGTGTTGCTTCTTTTTGTTTCAACATTAACTTTATTTAATTGCTGGGTTTCTGTCATAACTGGAAATATTAGATGAAAGAGCTTATACTAAATGGAAAAAAGAAGATTTTGTTTTTCTCTAAAGGCTGAGAGAAACCAAAACACTTCTTTTTTTAAAAAATTTTTATTTAATTATTTTTCAAGTACAGTTTTCTGTCTATTTCTCCCATCCCAGCCCATCCTAGTCCGTGCTCCCCACTTCTGATCAGTGTCTGGTCAGTGTAGACAACTCAGACGAAGGCTACAGCTAGATTTAGAGCTATGAGATACAGCTTCATGAGACCAATTTCCTGATACCCAGGAGGTTGAAGTACTTCTGTCTTCAGGACACATGCTTCTCTTTGACCAGCTAAATTGGCTCATAATGAAGGACTTTGCCCTTGTTCCCAGCGTATTTTTCTTAGTTTAGCTTTCTGTTGAACTCTCCAAGGGCTATATAAGCCCGTATTTTTGCACACCTGATGATACTATGTTCATTGGTAACAAATATGCTAGAGAATTCCATATAGCAGGTTAGGACAAAAGTCGCATTTCAGTAAACGGTCATTTTACCCACAAACTGTGTCATTTTTAATCTTAACCTCCAGTAAAATTATTTGAGTCTAGTTCCCTAGGGAAAGAAAACTAATGCTGAATGCATATCACTCAAAGCCTATGCCAACCAACAAAAACATGAGAATAATAATAAAATGGCTTAAGAACTTTCTTATTAAGCATGCAATATGTAAATTCTTATCTATTGAACAAGAAAGTAGGCCACTTTCTGGGTTAAGATGAAAAGAAAATGAAAATAAAAGATAAAAAGCAAGATAAAGTTTGAATAAGAAAATCTGAAAGCCCTGGTGTGGTAATTGCAATTCCAAACTGGAAGTTATCTGCATGATAAGATTCATGTAAACACAAATATAAACATAGGTGGCTGTGCAAATCACAAAGTGCAGAGAGCACAGCGAGGGTTTTAAAGCGTGATACACGCAGGTAAATGTACACATTTCAATACGGGAATTGGCTGTTTCTTAAGGAAGTACAAACCGCACCAGACAACTCATCTCTTTTCACAAATAAGGTTTAGAAAACCCTGCTCCTCACCACTATGATCTTCATGCAGTGGGAGACGTGAGAGGTTATTTTCTTACAGCAGATGTTATAATACACTGTTAGGCATCCTATGTTAGGGAACTGACTGGGCATATTCTTTTAGATATAAGTTTTTGAAAAAAGAAGGGTAGCTTTCACAGTATTCCAGAGGATTAAAAAAAGACCAATAACTAGAAATTACAGTAATAAAGTTATAAGCTCAAGAAAAGAAAGAATTGTCTTAGAGTAATTAGTGCCACCCAGCAGTGTTGTAAAACGCATTACTTGCCACTGCAAGAGAATTTAACAGAATCTTGTAACCGGGTATTGAGTAAGTAGCCGATGTGACTTCTGAGTGGTTGGATATTATAATAAATCATTTCTGGGCCTTTCCCTGTGCCAAGCTTACATGAGTCTAAGTGCAGCATTGATTGCTCAGGCTTAAGTTGGAGCAAGTTAAAAAAATTGGGGTGGGGGGAGGATGACTGATTCGGATTTATGTCTTTTGTAGTTGCTACATTATCTGAAGACAAATTCTATTCAGTCATATTCTCAGTCCATTTTGAACACAGGATTCTAAATGGGGTGGTGCTGTGCCATAGAGACCACCTAGAAAGAGGGGACGAGAGAGGCGGGAACAGAGGACCCGGAAAGTAGGAGACATATTCAGCTTCTTCTTTGGCATCTATAGGTATATGATCAATGTCTACATGCTAAATGGTGTTAGAAATAAATTGCTGAAGCATGATTTTGAGCATTAACATATGAGAGAAAACATATCTGCACATGGTAGAAAGTTTTAAAATGTAATGTGTATGAAATATAACAGAAACAAGCTAGTTCCTGTTTTTTGCCACATTTAGATTGAGAAACATTGCAAGATCTATATATGATTGCAACAAAATCAGCTGGTGCTAGGTTTACTCTGAAGAAAGGACTGTTCTGATACAGGGACAGTGAACCACTATGCGTGTTATAATACTGTAGTGATACAAAATGTTGGGATTACATAGGAGGCCTGGGAGTAGGAGTGAAGGAACCATGTGGGATTACCCAGAGGTTGCCATACAAGCCCCAATGTGAGTACTGTATCGAAAACCAAGGTGAAGCTAGAAGAAACCAAGAAAGGAAGAAAGGTATGCATGTGTGACCTACCCAATCCAAGCCAGCACAAGAGAATATTGAGGTGCTACAATCCTCTTGTTCATCTCGCTGACCTGAGTAAATCACTCAGTCAGTTTACTCACTGACTCATCGCTATCAATGAGTAAACAAATGTTGGCAAATGCACATTGATTTGCCTCCTCTCCTTCTCTAGTGTTCATCATCAATGCAAGAATTATTTTTAAGCAGGAAAAAAAGAACTTCAATTCATTCCTAAAGTAGTGCTTGTGCGTTCAACTGAGATTGTGGTATTCAATACCGCCTGCTGCCATTACGGAACCATTTATTCTGCTGACAGAAAGTAATGCCACTCACTCGACTGAAACAGAAAAGCTGTGAACCACTCGCCGAATACCTCTCGTGTCTGTGAAATGCTCACTGTCATACAAAATTTCCTTAACTAATCCCAGTTGGTCTTTCTCCCTCCCATCCTCCCCTGTGTAGCATGTAGATTTTGGCAGTCACCTCTGGAAATCCTGCCTTGTTTTCTTCTGCATTAGCTACAGAGAGCATAGCAGTCTGGCTGTCATTAGTACACAAAGCAATTCCAAATCTAACATGGGCCATGTGAGGTCAATATACTAGCAAAAAAATTATTTATTGCAATAATAATTTGGTTTGTTTTGTTCAGGGTTGAACCCCACTTGTGACTTGAGAGATAATTAATGTTGCTTTAATGATTTTTAAAGAGATAGTCTTAAATTACCCAGTATAACTGAAGAAAAGATGGACAGTAATAACATTTGAATATGATGTTAAATGTCTGGAGGGAAAATTTGCTATGGGATTATCAGAAACCATTCTTAAGACATAAGAATTTTCTTCCATGAACTTGTTTTTTGACTCTAATACTAAAATAGGAAGCACATAAGAAATTGTAGGTGAAATCATCTGGACTATCAATATCCAAATAATAAGTTGATAACCTTTCAAAGAAACCAAGTAGAAGGTCCAACAGAAAATAATTAACCTCGGATGGAAAATTAAACTTCCTAATAGCAGTTAGAAAATCTTGGCAAGTCATGCAATCTCTAATCCTAAACCTTGTAATTTTTTAAATTGAGGAAATTGTGTTCCATGTCCCCTAAAGTCCCTATCTAGCCTTAACTGGGTTTTTTTTTTGGTGCTAATTTAGCCCTCACAAACCAATAATAAAATATAGAAGAAGGGTGATATGAGATTTTGGATTTAAGTTGACATTAAATTAATTCTAAGTCAAACTGTGACATTGTTTTCCCCCAAAGCGAAATCTGAGTTATGGTAGATCGATATGCATGTGGCATCCCATATAAAAAGAGAATTTTCTCTATTTTTTACTTGATTGTACTTACCATTTGTTGGGCACATATTTTAAAAGGTATATCCAAGCATTGGACACAACCCCGAAGGGTGAGTACACTAATATGGTTAGCAGACTTAATGCTATATTTATAAGGACTAATTGGAAAGGAGAAAATTTTGCCTGGAGGAAAGAAGGCTTAATGATAGGTGATTTGAAATATTTGAGAGGTTGTATTGTGAAAAATGCATTAAATATATTTTATGTGACTGCAAGAGCAAAAATTAATGACAGTAATTAAAAGTAGAGGGAAGCAGATTTTGACTTAAACCACTGTCAGCAAATAGAGGTGCCAACAAAATGGGACTTTATTTTCTTTTAGGTAATCTTGATATCACTGTATCTCACAGAATGTATTTATAAAAATAGTTAATGTTATCATGACAAAATACCTTGTACATAATGCAATGAAAGAGAAGAGAAATCAATAATCTTTGGAGTATCTTGAAGTACTTAGATTCCATTTATCTATTGCCATTTTGATATAATTCTTCGGGGAATATTTGAGTAAGGATAATTTCTTTTTAAAAATATTTTACTTATTTATTTTTTGGAGAGAGGGAGGGGCAGGGAAAGAGAGGGAGAGAAACCACAGTGTGTGTTTGCCTCTCAAACACCCCTTACTGGGGGCCGGGTCTGCAACCCAAGCACATGCTCTGACTGGGCATCCAAGTGGCAGCCCATTGGTTCGCAGGCCAGCACTCAGTCCATGGAGTCACACCCTCTAAGGCAGGAGAATTCTTGAATAATTATTGACAGACTATTTATGAGGAGGGAGGATTATTATTTTTAAGTTGAAAAGTATTTTTTTTCTGGGTTTGTTCTCAAGTTTAAATACTTGTGATACAGTGACATGTATGCTATTTTTTTTTAATTCCTCACTGTCTTCTAAAATGTCTCTGTGTTGTGTCTGTACTATGTTCTACCTGAGGACTGCAAATGTCTGTATGTCTTTGCACAGACCACACAAAATCTAGTAAATTAGATTTACAACAAGTATCTGGCAATTGATTAGTTAAGTATAGACTTAAAGGTTTTTTAGATAAAATTATAATATAAGAGTTTCAGATGTCCTCTAGAATGACCCAGACATAAAGTGGGAAATTCTAGAAGAGTTGAAAACTCATCAATGGTAACATACATTTAACAAAATCTTTATACAGTTTTTACTGTATATAGTGATGGAAACAGACTGAAGTAGCAGCATAGTCAGGAAATATATGTATTAAGAAGACCCTGGAACAATGGAAACTCAGATTCATCGAGCAAATTACAACCCATCGAATGTTATAGTAAGAATCAGTCCATTTGATTGGTAAAAAGTAGACAAGATTCTTTTATAATTGCATGCATAATCTAATTAAGGAAAGATTGGTTGTGTCTAGTGTCCAATGCTTTGAAGAGTCAGCTAAGGTAGTCACTGTAAGATCATTTCACTAGCAGCCTTTGAAAGATATTGCCATTAATGGCTCCCAAATTCTCACACGGGCTCCATGTTAGACAGTCCTAGTAAGCCATGGGGAACTTGAGTCTTTCTAGCTTTGGGGCAAGCAGGAAAAATATGGACAAATTTACAGTTTACATATGATATGTGACTTTTAGGGACGTAGGGAAACAGGATACTTTTTGCCCACCTGACTTACAAATCAACTGAGATTTGACAAAAGGAGAAGCCTGCGAAGTCCAAAATATTATTTATGGCTAATGAAGTTCATAATATCAGCTCAAACGGATTGAGTGTTTCCACAGTTAAAGTACTGTTTCAAGGGATTTACATTTCATAACTCATTTCATCCCCATAAAAGCCTTATGAAAGGTAATATTGGTATCCTATTTTGCATATAAACAAAACTGAAGCAGTAAGATAGTCAATAATTTGACTGAGGTCAACCGCTGTGTATTGCAGAGCTGAGATCTGAATCGTGGCAGTCTGACCGGAGGCTCCTTGTTCTTGACTACCACACTTTACTCTGTTTCTAATTGACGTGGAAACAGTGCCTTCATCAGTGGGCAAGTCCTAATACTGAGTCCCAGTAAGGACAGTAATCCATCTATCACTAGTAGCTCTGGGCTAGAGCGGAATTCACACACCAGAAGAAACATCCTGGCAGAAGTTCAGAAAGGGGGAAAGAGTCAAATGCCTGATGCCTGTGGACAGAGACAAGAAAAGGAAAGTGGGCCACATGAGTCTATTTTACTTTTCCAAAATTACCAGTTAATTTTCTCTTCCTTCTTGGGAAAGAGAATGAAAGATGGAGTGAAGAAAGTGGATCGCATTACTGGCACTACTTCCACATGGGAGAATGTATTACTAATGAAGCGGTGTCCCCTGCTTTCCCACCTCCGTACCGCCTTCTCCTGCCCTTTTGCTCTCTTACACATGGCTAAGCCCGTGGTCAGCCAGAGTTGTGGGGAGCAGATCAGAAGTACCTGAGGACAGATTTGTTCCCACCTTTTTAGGAAAACTAGTCACTGTATCTAAGGGTATCCTCCTGGAACCAACGGTGGAAACTTGAGATTTTGCCTTCAGAAGACTCTGAAATAGGGGTCAGTAACTCCACATCAATGACATCTGGGTCTACCAAGTCAGCAACCATTCCAACAAATCTTTTTCTTCTAGATTTAGATATTCCTACACAAAGGAGTACCTTTCATTTTTCCAACATTTATACTGTATTTAATTTGATCGACTATCATCTTCATCCTTTTAACTTATGCTTAATATGTCTTCTACTTGCCTTTTGTTCCCAAGATTCTGAGGTCTAAAAATTGCATGGATATAGTCCCTCAGGCAAAGGTAACACCTCTCAAATTCCTTCCTTGAGCATAAATAAACAATAGAATTTCGGACAGCTGACTTATTGAAATAGGCTATGCCAGCCATCAACAGTTTAAGCTTGGAAACACAGCAGTGTTCAGTAGCTCAGGGATTAAATATTTAATAATAGCAAATGTCATTCTGATCAGCAATGCCTGCCTACCAGACCTCGTTACAGAAAGACTGTCTTGTCCTGTCATGAATATTGGCTCTTGCCATGTTTGCGACTTTTCCCTTGGCTGTTGCAGCATGGCCAAACTACTCCATGCTATCCAGCTGCTGAATAATTCATGTCAATTAACATCTAATCAAAGTCCCAAGAGTCTGTGCCATTACTGAGAAAAGCCATTTTGGGTGAGGGCCTCAATCTATAGCTTTGGAACTTCACATTCTCGCTTCTCCTGACACTCACATATTCTAAACATTCTTTTGAAACAAACAAAAAAAAGAACTCGAAGTCCAGGATCAATTGCCTTGCCTTTATAAAAAATAATCACACACTTGGGATTAAGGCAATATATGTATCAATTACCCACCACAAAGAAAATCCTACAAAGGCAAACACTAAAGCTAATATAATGTGGCCAAGTTGCAACTATCAAAAATATCTAGTTACCACATTGTACATTCATTCACAGAACTTACAACATCTTTATCTTTTAAAGAAGGTTAAAGAAGGAAGTTCTTTACCTTCTCACTACCTTCACCCACTTTCTCCACCCTGTACTTGCTGCCTCTCTGTATCTATGAATTTGGGGTGTTTGAGATTTCACAAACAACTGACATTTTGCAACATTTGTCTTTCTCTGTCTCATTTTTTTACTTAGTATAATGCCTTGAAGATCCATCCATGTCGTCATAAATGGCAGCATTTTCTTCTTTCTCTTGGTAGAATAATGTTTCATTGTGTTTATGTGTGTGGATGTCTCTTTATCTCTATCTCTAACTCTGTGTCTGTCTCTATGTTTATCCCTCTATCTATGTTACACTTACTTTACGCTCACACTTACACTTACTTATCTTACACTTACAGGGAAGTGATTTCACTTCCCTTGGCTATATACCCAGAAGTAAAATTGCTCGATAATATGGTAGTTCTGTTTTTAACTCTTTGAGGAACTCCATACTGTTTTCCATAGTGGCTGCACCAATTCACATTTCCTTTTTCTCCACATCCTCACCAACACTTGTTTGCTGTCTTTTCCATAACAACCATTCTAACAGGTGGGAGGCAGTATCTCACCGTGTTTTTGATTTGCATTTCTCTGATGATTAGCAATGTTGAACACCTTTCATGTACCCGTTGGTTATTTGCATATCTTCTTTGGAGAAATATCTGTTCAGTTCCTCTGCTAATTTTTAATTGAATTGTTGTTTTGCTAATGAGTTGTATGAGTTCTTTTTATATTTCGGATATTAGTTTATTATTAGACACATGGTTTTTAAATATTCATTCCCATTCTGTAGGTGCTTTTATAGCAAGTTTCCTTGCTATAAAAAAGTTCTTTAGTTCCATGTGATCCCCCATTAGTTTTTGCTTTGTTGCCTGTGCTTTCAGTAACAAATCCAAAAAATGATTGCCAAGTCCAATGCAAAACAGCTTACCCCTTTTGTTTTCTTGCAAGAGTTTTATGATTTCAAGTATTACATCCCTATCTTCAACCCACTTTGAATTAATTTTTGAGAATTGTATAAGTAGTGTCCTAGTTCATTTTTACACATGTGCATACCCAGTTTTCCCAACAATATTTATTGAAGCAACCATGCTTTCCTTCCCACATTTCTTGGCTCTTTTGCTGTAAATTAGTCGACCATATATGTTTGGGCTTAATTCTTAAATTCTCACTTCCTCTGACCACCTCAGAATCTACAAACACTTCACATATATTTTTCTTCAAAATTTTGTTCCTTGCTTATTAATCAGTATTCTGTGTCCATGCAGCAGAAGATGAACTTTTCATTGAATTTGTTTTCTGTAATTCAGGTTTTCTTTCTTTATGAATTCACACTTTTTGCAAACTTACAGCATGAGAAATATACCAGGGTGAAGGTCACTTGAAAGAAAAATGTAGAGAAATGAGACAGATGGCATATTCCCACGTTAACCTTCTACACTCACTTAAGAAGTATTGTAGGAGCTCCCTATGTACTGAAGGAAATAGCAGAAGGAGAAAGAAGAACATTATTCCTCTGTAATGAAATACTATTAAAGTCTGTTAAGGAAAATTTCTGAGTACCAAAAGTTGTTTAAAGGAGCAGAATCAATCAAGGAAGGAAAGCACAGGGAAAAAAACACAGAATTTAATTTTCAAATACCTGTTATTCCCTTCAACCTATTAGATCCTTGAACTGATCATTTAATTCTATACCAACAGCCTCTGTAACTTAAATTTTGAAGGTAATTTAATAATGACTTTGTAGAGTGTGAAAGTAACCAAGGAAAATGAAATCTTACTGTTTGTGAGCAAACTCCAGGCCGTAAGACACTTGCCCTTTTTCATCTTAATGAAATAGAAACATGAAAACAAAACAGAAAATAAACACAACAGCAGCTGTGTGAAGACTATGAGACTAAAAGACAACAGACATCATTAAAAAATTCTGTGAAGATCGCATTTTAACATTTTACTATGAAAATTTTTAAATATTCAGAAAAGCCAACAGAATTATACTGCTATTGTTAAAGTCATTGAAATTTTGTCATATTTATTTGTATATGCAACTAAACCACTTGTAAGTAACTTATACACATCATCTATAAGTCAATTTTAATATGTCTAATTGTTATTTTCCTTCTGGTTGCAAAGTCTAATATCTCCAATTCGATGTTAAAAATCAGTAAAGACACCTACAATCCATGCCTCCTAAGAATATGATCCTTTCCTATGTAATCACAGCACCATTATTTCACCTAAGACATTTGAAATGATACCAAGAATATTTTAATAGCTTTTTTTGTCTCGACACAAAGATCTAATCATTGTTAACATATGGCATTAGGTTTTAGGTCTCTCTTTTTTATTTAATCTAGTACAATTGCCCCTCATTGTGTGTTCTATGACATTGACATTTGGCAGAGTCTACAATGATTGTCTTTTAGAGAATTTCACATATTACTAGGTCAGTCTCACTGTTTCCTATTGAGTAGCTTAACTTATTTTCTATTCTATTTCCTGGAACCTGGAAATTACATCAATGAGAACATCTGCCAATCCGAAAAATGCACAAAAACTGGCATCCAGTTTCAATGCTCAGGTGAAGGAAATGTGAACCCTGTTCTGCCACATTGCGTCCATGCCTCCTCCCAAGGCTGAGAAACCTTGCATAGCCTAGAAGAAGACAGAGTCTGAGACCTGGTTGCAATTGATTTTTTCCAAACATCTATCCAGTTGTTCATATTTCGTTTATTAAAAATTCCATAGTTCCCTTAGTGGTTTGAAATGCCACTAGATGCTTCTGTGTACCTCCGTCTGTTCTAGATTTTCTGTTGTTGCATTTGTCTATTTATTCATGCAATAATATCACTTGTTTGTAAGTATAGTATAATATAGCATAGTACAGTAAATTATGGAACAGTAGAGTATATTTTATATTTGGTACAGCCATATGTTTTTTCTTCCTTTTTCTTTTTTCATACACACACACACACACACACACACACACATATATATATATAATTTAATCTTGTATTTTCCCCCACTACCATTTAGTGCCCTTACAGTCACTACAACCTCTCCCCAGTAATCATTACATTGTTGTCCAGGCCTATGAGTCCTTTTTTCCTTTTTCTCACTCCCTCCATCCCCTAACCATTTTTGTTTCTTTATTTTTTCATATAAATTTTAGAATCGGTTTGCTAGCTTCACATTAAAAATTACTTGTGAATATTTTCATTCAAATGGTGACAAATTTGTTATTAACTTTAGGAAAATTGACATTTTTATTGTATTTAATTTTCTTAAACAAAGGTATCTTGTCTTTTCAAGAGTGCTTGTGTGGCTTTTCAAGAATTTTTAAAGTTCTTCACATGTAATTTTTGTACATTTCTCCTTAGGTTTGTTTCTAAGTATTTCATATTTGCTTGTAAATTGTAAATGGAGTCATTTCTTTCTTTATATTTTTAATGAATAGCGTTTTGCATATAAATATTAATGATTTTTGTATAGTAGTTTTATATCCTTATATATGACTAAATTTTCTAACCATTTATACTAGTTTCAGGATTAAACCTCTTGGGCTATTCAGGCATAAAATTCTATCACCTGCAAGAAGACATTTTTAGAACTTTTTCATTTCGATTTTAATAACTTTAATTGTTTTCTTCCTTTTGACTTCAAAGCATAGCATCTGCAATACAACATAAAAATATGAATAGAGATAGAAGCATTTCTGTCTTGTTCCTAATTTTAGCAATTAAGCCTCTAATATTTCTCTATTAAGTAGGACACCAGCTTTTGAAATGAGGTACATGTTTTCATTATTTAAGGTAGTGACAACTGATTACTTCTTTAAGAATTCCATTTGAATCAGAAATAGGTGTTGTAGAGTCTTCTTCAGCATGTTTGCAGATAATCAAAGATTAATAAAGATTTCTTTATTTTTTAATGTTTACTAATTTTAGATAATTATATCGATAAAAACTGAATAACCCTTGCATTTTGTGAAATAAGTCCTATTTGATCATGATGCATTATTTTTTAGTATGCTGTTGAATTCTATTTAATGGTATTTTATTTAGGCTATTTCTATCCATATTCATAGGTGTAACTGATAAGATTGTTGGTGCAATTTTTATTAGGTAGTTTTTAAAGATATATTTTACCCTATTTCCAGAAATAGTATAACATTATTAAGGTTCTATGGGTTCTAAAGTTCTGATAAAATACCTACTGAAAGAATTAAGGCCTGGCCCTGGCTGGTGTAGCTCAGTGGATTGAGCACAGGCCTGCGAACCAGAGGATCGAGGTCCAAGTCCCAGTCAGGGCACATGCCTAGATTGCAAGCGAGTTCCCTGCAGGCCATTTCCCAGCAGGGGACAAACTAGAGGCAACCATACATTGATGTTTCTCTCCCTCTCCCCTTCCCCTCTAAAGATAAATAAATAAATAAATATTTTTTAAAAAAAAGAATTAAGGCCTGGTGTTTCTTGTGAACAGTTTTTTAAAAATCTTTTTTATGTTTTCTTTTGGAATTTGTTGTTTCAAATATTCTAGGTCTCCTGGGGATATGTCAGTATATTTCCTGGAAAATTAAACATTTTATGTAGATTTTCAAGTTTCTTTGTACAGAGTTCTATAACCATTGTCTCTTATGATCCTTTTATGTCTTCCCTTTTTTATTTTACATTATTGTTTATTCTCTCTTTTCCCCATTTAGAAAATTAGGTTAACTAGTGTTTTAGAATTGTCATTTTCTTTTTTCTAACATTTATTTTTCTCTTACTCTTATACATTTCTTCTGCTTTTGAAAACATAGTAACTTTTTCTAGTCAAGAAAAATATTATACTTATTTAATTCCACTATTTAATTTTATTGACACATATGGTTTTGAATCATTCTCTTACAATCACTTTAATTATTCATCATATATTTTGATGTGTAGTACTTCTATGGTCATTATTAATATTAGTTTTTAAGGAAATGCTGAAAATTTTGTATATAATCCCTTTGTGATCCCAGAGTTATGTCAAAGAGTTATAATATGAAGGTGAAATGGCATTTTAAGTCATGTTCATAATTTCAGTATATTGAAATTGTTATTATTTCCATTTCAAAAAACTTACTGAGGTTTTGTTTGTGACATAATTTATTGCCAGTTTTTGACAATGTTTCATGTGCTTGAAAAGAAAATAAAGGCACCATTAGAAAGAAGTAATTGCTATACATTCTTAAAAAAATATTTTTATTATGCTTTGTAGTTCCTCTATATTCTTAATATTTCTCCACTCAAACCATCTTAAATCAAAACTCAAATATTAAAGTTTCCTATAATTAGCGTGATTTTGCCAATTTCTTCTTGTATGTTCTGTATTTTATTTTTTCTAAAGATGTTTGACTTAATATTTAATGCATAGATATTCATGACTGTTACATTGTTATTGTGAATGATGTTCGTCAGCATCATAAAGTGGCCTTTCTTTTGCTTAATGCTTCTAACGCTGAAATCTATTTTGTCAGTTATCCAAATTGCCATATATTTTTTTGAATTTTACTTTCATGGGATCTACTTGGCCCATCTTCTATTTTTAACTTTTCTGAATCACTTTGTTTTACATTGGGTTTAGCTTTGTGAACACTTTTTATAATGCCTTTATATTAATAGATTATTAAATCCTATTTATGTTTACTGATAAAACTGATATTTCAGATCTTAGCTCTGTCATATTTTTCTACTTCATATTTATTGTTAATTTTATATTATAATTTCTGCTTTTATTCTTTAGTAATTTTTATTTTACTTTACTGAGTACTTAACAATGTTAGTGTTTGTTTTAATTGATATCACGAGACTAATAATATAAAGTTCTTAATTTACTTTTTTCTTTTTGAAACTTGTACTATTTTTATTATTTTGTTTTTTCTCTTAAAAGGTAGCTTTTTACTCCTATTTATTATCCATGTAGACTCAATATACTTACTTAATTTTTCCATTTCTCTCAAATGTGTTGTTTCATTTCTCATTTTGAACAGCATTTTCTCTTATTTATAGGTGACTTATTTTTTTCTAAACTTCCTGGAAATACTTTTTTATTCTGTAAAGCAAAATACTGTGAAGTTACTTGACAGGTTTTAGAGCAAATTCCCCTCTGGTTATCAGTGAATACTTTTAGTAGGTAAAACCCGAATGTACTTCTAACATATGTTTTCTTGGAATATATATATGATCAAGTCTATTCAAAATTTTTTCAGTGACTCCTTTTATAAATATATTATATCACTTTTGCCTGTGGTCTATACTTTTAGTTTTATTTATTTTATTTTTGTAATGAGATGGTTTCCTTACCTTATTGTATTTTTCCATTCCCATTTACCCCCTTGTACTCCAGTCCCTTCCACGATCACCACACTGCTGTTCATGGCCACAAGCCCTTTTTCTTTTGCTCCATCTATCTATCTCCTAACCCCACTTC
The DNA here is from genome assembly GCF_021234435.1 of Artibeus jamaicensis. Classification (NCBI taxonomy): domain Eukaryota; kingdom Metazoa; phylum Chordata; class Mammalia; order Chiroptera; family Phyllostomidae; genus Artibeus; species Artibeus jamaicensis. Next base: position 11,127,663 of record NW_026522056.1, on the reverse strand, counting down.
CCTCCTAGCTGTCACCATTGCTCTCTACTGATGAGTCTGTCTCTATTCTGCTTGTTACTTCAGTTTGTTCATTAGGTCCCGCATATGAGCAAAATCACATGGTATTTGTCTTTCTCTGACTTGCCTATTTCTCTTAGAATAATGCTCTCCGGGTCCATCCATACTGTCACAAAGGAAAAAATTTTCTTCGTTTTACAATTGAGTAGTATTTCATCACGTAAATGTCCCATAGTTGTTTTTTCCACTCATCTACCGATGGACACTTTGGCTACTTCCATACCTTGGCAATTGTAAATAATGGGGCAATGAACATAGGGGTGCTTAGATTCTTTCAAATTAGTGTTTTAGGTTTCTCCAAATATATTACCAGAAATGGCATTGCTGGGTCAACAGGCAGATCCATTTTTAATTTTTTGAGGTATCTCCATCTGCTTCCCAAAGTGGCTGCACCAATTTGCATTTCCACCAACAGTGCAAAAGGGTTCCCCTTTCTCCACATCCTCACCGGTACTTGTTTTTGTTGATTTATTGATGATAGCCATTCTGACAGGTGTGAGGTTGTGTATCTTTGTGTTTTTAATTTGCATTTCTCTTGTGATTAGTGACACTGAGCATCTTTTCATATGTCTGTTGGCCCTCTGTATGTCCTCTTTGGAGAACTGTCTGTTCAGGTTCTTTACCCATTTTTAAATTGGATTGTTTGTGTTTTGGGTGTTAAGTTTTATAAGTTCTTTATACATTTTGGATAATAACCCCTTATCAGATGTATTGGCAAATATGTTCTCCTATTCCATGGATTATCTTTTTACTTTGTTGATGGTTTCCTTTGCTGGGCAGAAACTTTTCAGTTTTATGCAGTCACACTTGTTTTATTTTTTCTTTTGTTTCCCTTGCCCCAGGAGATACAATTGATAAAATATTGCTACAAGCAATGTCTGAGATTTTATTACCTATGTCTTCTTCTAGAAGTTTTATGGTTTAGAGGCTAACATTTAAGTCTTTGATCCATTTTGAATTTATTCTGTGTGTGATGTAAGAAGGTGGTCTAGTTTCATTTTTCTGCACATATCTATCCAACTTTCCCAACACAATTTATTGAATAAACTATCTTTAGTCCACAGTATATGCTTATTTACTCTGTTGACTATAAATTGACTATAAAAGTGTGGGTTTATTACTGGGCTCTCTGTTCTGTTCCATTGATCTATGTGTCTGTTTTTATACCAGTACCATGCTGTTTTGATTACTATGTCTTGATTGTATGGTTTGATATTAGGTAGCATGATTCCAACCTTCTTCTTTCTCAGGATCGATGTTGCCATGTGCGGCCTTTCTTGGTTCCATATAAATTTTTGAAATATTTGTTCTAGTTCTGTACAATAAGCTTGGTATCTTAATAGGAATTGCACTGAATCTTCAGATAGCCTTGGGTACTATGGACATTTTAGTGATGTTAATTCTCCCTATCTATGTATACAGTATGTGCTTCTATTTATTTATATTTTCTTTGATTTTTTCTTGTGTCTTATAATATTATGAATACAGGTCTTTTGTATCCTTGATTAGATTTATCCTAGGTATTTTATTCTTTTTTAAGCAATTGTGAATGGGAATTTTTTCTTAATTTCCCTTTCTGATATTGATTTTGGATTCTGCTACTTTACTAAACTCATTTATCAGTTCTAGCAGTTTCTTGGTGGAATCTTTAGGGTTATCTATGTACAGTATCATTTCATCTGCAAATAAAGACAGTTTTGCTATTTCCTTTCTAATTCAGACACCTTTTATTTCTTCATCCTATCTTATAGCTATGGCTAGAACTTCCAGTACTATGATGAATGAAGGATTTTAATTTGTGTGGCACAATTATCTTATGAAACTAGAAAGTTACAGGATCATATATTTTACTACACATTTGTTTAGAAAACAGATTATGATAAAACTGACTTTGAATCCTTAGTAAAATCAAAGGAAACTTGGATTTGAAAAATGGAGTAATAGAATACATATTGAAATGTATTCCTTGCAAAAAAAGTAAGGAATACAATATAATATCAAAATTAAAACCTGAATTAAAATTAGTAAGCACAGTAATAACAGTATTGAATGTCAAATAAATGACTTGAGAGAGCCTTAATCAATTGTTTCCACAAGAAATAAACAGTCAAGTTATGAACTGAATGAGAATATTTTCAAGTATATCCAACATATAACTGTTTCTAGAATATATCACAAAGTCTCAATATTAAAAGACAAAAAAAACCAGAAACAAACAGAACATTCTAATTAAGTAATTGAACAATAAAACTCAGACATTTCACCAAAGAGGAAATACAAATGACAAATAAGCATATAAAGTTATGTCAAGTATTATTAGCCATTAGGGAAAATATAAATTAATGAAATATTGTAACATATATCTCAGAACAGTTAAATAAAAAGTAGGAACCCCAAATGCTGGCAAGGCTGAAGAAAAAAATCCGATCTTTCATACATTGTTGGTAGAAATGTATGAAGTTTACAGACACTCTGTAAAACAATTTGGGTGTTTATTGTAAAAGTAAACATACATATACAGGGCATTATACTGAGTGAAAAATGCCAATCTCAAAAAAATTACATACCATGTTATTACATTTCTGTAACATTCTCAAAAAAGGAGGGGGGTAAAGATCAGGTCAATGGTTGCCCCAAATGAGAGATGGCAGGGGGTGAGGCAAGGTCAGATGTGAATATAAACCTGTAACTGGTGGGAGTCCATTAGTGGTGGGAGAAGATTTTTTTATCCTGATTTTGGTGGTGAGTTCACAATAGATGAGATAAAACTGCAGAGAATTCTACACATATGAGCACTCAAATAAATACGTGTAGAAACACAAGCACACAGACGAGTCCCTGTGAAATCTGAATGGTTCTGTAGTTCTCTCTGATGTCAGTTTCTTGGGTTTGACACTATACTCTAATTGTTCAGAATATTACTACTGGGAAACATTAATGGGACCACTCTACTCTTTTTAAAGCTTTCTGTGTCAATATAATTTTTTAAGCACACAATTGTCAAACAAAATCAAATTATGAATTAGAAAATAATAAAAGAATAGTAGGTATCCGAGCATCGAATTCATTAAAGGGACTAGTGAACTATCCAAGCCGATCCAGAAATTGTTTCAATACGAGGAACAATGGTTATAAAAAGCAATGCTCTGTTTTCTCTCACATTTCAATTTTTATTTTTAAATTAAGACTTCAAATTAAACTTATCATCAGAAAACTGTAATGTTTTCTGTTTGGGGACATCTAGCGTTATCGACCAGGGTTTTAACTATATGTTCCCAATAAAATCTGCTCATGGGCTCCTTCCCCCAGGTTAGGGAGCGGGTGTCCGGGGTCCGAGTTTTCCATGGGGTGGCTTTGTAGTCGTATATTCACTGTTAAAATACTGAGGCTGGGGAACTTTTACAAACCTCCTCCTTTCCAATAAATATTCATTTCGACATTCTCTGGCATCTTCAGGATTCTGGTTTGACTTTTACTGTGTATTTTTCCAAAAAGGGTGTGAGTCAGTCTCATTATCGTTCAAATGTGAATATGCTTCCCAATCAGCACGTTTCTGGTAGCAGTGCTGGGAATGTGCGTACAACCACTGGGAGGCCTTTCAATGTGAGCCGCGTGCCAATCGCTGTTGGATACATGCCATCAATCTTCTGAAAACAGCATTTCTCTCCACCCTTACATCTGTGAAGAAGAGTTAACAAACATTAAGAGAAAAAATAGGTCGCAATTGTATTTTACTTGCAGGATTATTCGAACCCATCTAGAAGACGAACAACTTGAATACTCTGATTCTTTCACATATAAAAATGAAACTGAACAAAAAAATTAAAAACAATAAGAACATCAATCTGAATATCTGTGTGGATAAAGTGTGGTGCTGGGCCATGTCGATGGTCTTAAGATTTTACCCAGAAAAGCACGTCTGTTGCTTGAACTCAGCACAGCTCTAAAAACTAAAGTCCATTATACAATCTTTTAAAGCATATTGGGTGTACCCAGGAGCTAGTCCATATTGCACAAAGCAAGCCTGGTGTAGGGTGGATGGAGAGAGTAGACTATATTGTCTGATGATGCATCGATCATCTCAAAGACTCACACTGGTAGTGGCATAGTCAGCATAAGTTTTACTTGTGTGTCTCGATGGTTATATGGTTATTCTGTCCTTCAGACAAGTAGAAGAGAAAACATAAGAAAACATGGAACAAAACTTAATTACTGATAAAAATACGGTGAGAGTTTTGCGACACCAGATGATATTCAAGATGTGTTGTATTTTTTAGGGTATTTTACATGAAGAAGTTCCCAGGAAGTTGGTCACCTGCTAAGCTTACAGTAAGCTCACATTATAACATTTTGTTCCCCAAAATGAAAGAGAGAGAGACTAGAGAGCTTAGGTTGGAGCATAAAAAAATCCATTACTGAAAGTTCTATTGCTGGAACCAAAAAAAACCAGTAAATAAGAAAATGAATATTTTATATTTCACCTGCCAAGAACTCAAATCCCGAGTGACATAGCATACCTAAATACAGTTATTATGGCCATATAGGGTTTGGTCTGTAGCAATGCAGCATTTATTAATAATGTTCAATTGTTAGTGTTCAAATTCATATATATATACCTTCCAAATTCAAAGGCAGCTCCTTTGTGTGAAACCTGTTTTAGAACTGTCATTTTATGATGAACATAAGTGCTCTGTGCTGTATGTTGTTTTCTAAGCCACTGCAGGACACTGACTTGATTTCAGCGCAGAGTGATTTCCAGCTGTGTCATGCTGTGCACTGAATCTCCGAGTACTGAGCCATGATTCAGGATAGAACACTTTGTCTTGGCCAAAGTGAAAAATATCTTCCATCGAGTGCTCCTGGCTACAGGATTTTGAAACCAGGAGTGAATCAGACCAGTTTAAATTCATTTGGACACATTTTCCCCAATACTGCAGGAAGAAGGCGATAAATCTGCTCACGTGCAGAAACTCTACCTCAAGCAGCTGTGGGGTTTCCAGAGCACTCTATACATACTTTGCTTTCTTTTGCTCAAGGTGTTCCCTTACTTGAAATGCTCCCCTTCTCTTCTCTTGTTTGGCCTGTCGATTGACAAGCATAATTTTTTTTTCTCAAAGAGTGAAGAATTACTCTGTGGATGACATTGTTCTAAAACCTGAGTGGCTTGAGCTATGTGCTCCTAGGAGTGACTGTCACCAGCTTCAGTCAGCACCCCATCAGTTAAGCCACAGATAATTCCAGCACTATGTGGAGCATGGCTGAGTCATAGCGCTGCTTGGTTTACAGCTCAGTCAAGAACTGCACTCAAAGCTGGAGCAGGGGGGTCCCACCTGCAGCTGGTGCTTTAGAATGTGCTTGGAAAATGGATCAATGTGCCGTATTTGCCTTCAAGTTTCACAGAGAACCCCTTGAGGAGTATGTCTTCTCTCAAAAAGGCATAACAGTTTTTCTTTCACTCTGGTGGCGATATACCCAGATGCTGTAAACCCCTGATTTCCCCCAGCTCCAAGAATGCCACAGGCAAGGCAGAATCCTGAATACTTGAAGAGTTTTTCTCTGACCTTCCTCTGTTAAGCATGAGGGTTTCTGCTTATTCCTTTTCATTGGCGTGATGCCATCAATATAGTAAACCAGGAAGGTCCTGCTATGTGGTGAGACAATCTAAATCCTTGGAGAGAGAGCCAGGGATTTGGCATAGTCTTGAGATGAGACACTGATTGTGTTCTGTCTCTTTCTGGTGAATGGAAACATTCTACTGTTCTCTCATAATTGCACAGGTTGGGGGAAGGGCAGTCATCTTGATATGTGTGTTCCAGAAGTAGGGAGTGTTTTGTTAACTCCCAAAACAGACAACAGATGGAACAGCAGTTGCGATTTGTTCACAACCTGATACAATTTATAAAATTCACCATCTTATTTATTTTACTTACTTGCTTTAAACCTAATCCATAAAGGAGAATTAAATGGAATTGTGGTAAGTCACTAACCTGAATCTTTCAATTATTGATTAATGGCCCTAATGTTTGTTAGTTCACTTGGAACAGGGTATTTATTTGTGTGTGCCACTTCGGTAGGTAGCATTATTTCCAGGGGTCTCCACTTACTCCTGGGTTCCATATTATCAATCATACCATGGTTCAGGGCCGGTGTGGGGAGTCTTCTGGAAGCTTCTTTCAACTACTCATTTGGCAATCAAGGAAATAACAAGAGCTTGATTTCACAGGCTCCTTGGACCCATAGTTAATCTGACTTGAGAAAATAAGTTATTTACCATTCAAACCACACAACCTTGACTCTGATAAGTGGACCAAAGTGATGCTCTCGATCCTCAGAGATTAGCACTTGCTCAGAACTACAAATGGTTGAGCATTTACTCTCAGTCTGTACACAGATTCCCTGGAAAATATTTACAGGTCCCTTTGGAGGTGGCTTTGAGGAAGACTGGAAGTCACAATCTCTGTGCTATTGCAGAAACATTGCAGAAAGTTCCACAGCCATTCCCTCGTGCCAAAGGCTCTCTGTCTGTGAATTAAGTCAAATCTCCCCAAGTTGCTCCAATGAAGCCTGTGTTCTCCTGAACTCTGGTCAAAAAGGATTTCCATGTCCCTTCTCACCCTCTGGATCTGATCATCACTTCCAAAGTCAGGGAACACCAATAAGGGGAGCTCTGTCCGGCTTTTATCCTTGGTTTCTAGAAGATAAACACATATAATAATTAATTGAAGAATGTTGGTTTTCTCTTTACTTATTTATTTCTTCTTAGTGAAGCAGTATCCTCTAGAATGGGTACTTTAATAAGGGTCTATGATGGGCCTAATGTGTCAGTTCCACATGATAAGTGTGCCTTGCTTTCCCCCTGAATATTTTGATTTCTTCCTCTGTACTCTATATTGTTCCCAGACTGTCTGACATTTCGGCTTCATTTAACATAGTCTGCCCGAGTCTAGATTTTAGCCCACCAGCTGAGCATCTGTCCTAACTACTCTTGGCTTCATAAATTAACCCTCTGAATACAGAATCTCAGACAACTTTTTTCTAAATTTGGCTCAATATAAAATTCTGTTGCTTCCACCCTGCTACAAGGTAAAACAAATCAATTTTCACACACATCCCTAGGTTTTCACTGATATTAAATTAGCCAAGTCTTGCAATTTTAGGTGTATAACTGTCCTCAGAGGTCAAACTTTATTCTGGTTCCTGTGGAGGGTGCTGAGCTGCGGGTCTGCGAGGTGATAGCAGAGGAGAGGTAGCAGGATAACTGGCTTTCTGATACAAGATAGTCCTCTAGACAGAGTAGTAGCTTTGGGGTTCTGGCTAGACAGAGCTGGCCTCACTGGAAAAGAAGAGGGGTGGTTTCTTCTGGCGATGGCATTGCAGTGGGGTTATGGGGCTGGGGTCCTCCAGATTGGCCAAATCTAACTGCAAGTTCTTAAATGCTTAAAGACCAAGTCTCTCCCAAACATTCCCCCACTGTCACACAAAAGAACTAGTCGGTCTATGCATAAAACTTGCTGTTATCCAACAGCACTCAGCATTGGAGTCAGGTTCTGATTCACATGTGTATTTTCCCTGAGTGAGAAGCAATAGGAGAGTGTTTGGGGTAGACATGGACTTCCCTGAACTTCCCGGGCTTCCAATAAGCTTCCCTGGGCTCCTGTCCATGGCTTTGGTTGAGAATTTAAAACCATGAGCTTGCCATTTGCTTCATTTAAACTTTCCATCACATTCATATTTCTTGTATTTTCAATTTGTTCATCCTCAGTGACAGACAGCCTCTTGTTTACTAAATCTTTGCTTTCCATCACCCTTGGTGTAGTGAAATATAATGTCCTTCATTAGTTCTTTGGATTGCTGAGCTAATGGATTATCTCTGCAGTCACACTTGACTAGTTTGGATAACCAAAACCAAATTTCCATGTCCTTTAGTTTACTACATGCAATCCTTGCTGGGCCAATTATAGTATTAATCAGGGTTTTGTTTTAGAAAACAGAATCCACTGTTAACTTCCTGGCTGGTGTGGATGAGTGGATTGAGTGCCAGCCTGCAAACCAAAGGGTCACCAGTTTGATTCCCAGTCAGGTCATATGCCTGGGTTGTGGGCCAGGTCCCTACTAGCGAGCATGCAAGAGGCAACTACACAGATGTTTCTCTCCCTCCCTTTCTCCCTCTCTTCCCTTCTCTAAAAAAATAAATAAATAAAATCTTTTAAAAAAAGTATAAAAAAAGAATCCATTATAACTTGTTTGAGCAATGCATTTCAGGAAATGGCTTCTAATTATTAGTAGGGCTGAAAAAACAGATTCTAATTAAACCTGCAGGACTGACAGCAACATACTTAACTGCAGAACTTGGTCACCAATTCACACTATTGCCACTGTGAGGAAGCTGTCAACAACTTGAAAATGCTTTAATCAACAAGTAAACACAACCACAAAACCTGGAAAACTCGAACTGTGCTGTGCTTTGAGTCATAATTGCAGAAATCACACACTTTACCCTCCTTCCAGATGACTATGAAGCTAGTGACTAGGTGGATAACAATATCTCTGCTAATGATTCCAGTGCAGGCAAAACTAACTGCCCATTGATGGCTACCAGCAGAAACTCAGCAGTAACAAAAATTAAACCTTTGTTCCACCCTAGAGAACTCAAATAAGTCACCGAATTGGGCAAACATTAATCATATTTAGCAAATCACCTTCAGAGAAACCTAGAAGATAAAGTATTTTTTCACTTTTTCCTTTGAAAATGAAGAAAAGCTCAAAAAACAATTGTGTCTCAATTCACCATATTCACTACTTCCAGGAAAGAAGAACAGATGTCAGCATTTGGGAATGCACACTTCTTCCTGACACCTGGGATCACAGGTGTGGGAAAGCTCTAACTCTCAACATGCCTCACATGACTTTCACACAAAATAAAATGAAGTTACATTGACAATAAAGATGTTATGATAAGTCCATTAAACTATACCAAATGCCATGCTTGGAATATAATGGGTGAATACAAATAAAATTGCCAAAGGAGAGCTGAAGGATTACTTCTCTTCATCCATCCTTCCTTTGCGTCTTCTTCTCTGTGGGGGCAACTTTGCCTACAAAATCCACCCCCCCTGCCACGGATGAAAGTGAAACTATCAAGAGGTGATCTGCTTGGGGAGGAGAGGTGGCTAGCCTCTCAGAGGAGAAAGGCCAAGAGCCCCTTCCTCAAGGGACTTTTATTGGGTTCATTTGCACAAGAATACAGGTAAAGATCAAACAATAGATAGCATTCAAAGAACTATGAGGGCTTATTCTCAGTCAGGGTCAGATAGCTAAAGAGTCTTACATAAAACTTTGAGGAACAAACTTCTTGCCTGGACCCTTATCATTTAAATGAGAGCATTCTAAACAAAGCAGGTTTCATGGGATTTACATATTCTTTCTTATGCCTAATCACCCAGGATCCTGCTCTAGCTGGCAAAGGGCTGCACCTCCTTCCCCAGCATAGGTTTAAGTGGATTAGAGCCAGGAAGCATTTCTCACAGATGGAACTGGGGACTCGAACTATGTCCGAATAGCTGGGGGCAAGGGTCCATCACTCCCTCTTTGTTGCAGCCTCCTGAGTCCATTATGGCCCCCCAAGTGATCATGTCTGGCTTAGGTTGCCCCCCTCTGAGAGGTTGTACCCGTCACAGACCAACCAACCAAGCACTGGGGGCAGGGGACAAGCTCTGTCTCCTTAGTGGCTTGCATTCTGGAGGTCGCTCACTCGACCCTAGTCATAGGGGGTAGTTACAACTCCTGAAACTAGGCAGAGAGGTTCCCAACACTTCTCCTTCCACTCCTCAAACCCACCAAACCGGAAACTCAGCATACCTCTAAATGACACATTATCTTTATTAGACATAACATCATATCGTGAATGGATGAGAATCGAAATGGCTCCATTTGCCTGCCTTCCACTCTCCATTCTCTGAGGTAGCTGGCCTGAGTTCAACCCATGCATTCCAGTAACAAGACATGTTTACAAGTAGCATCCATTCTGATCGATCAGTGCCCTTGTCCTGCATATCGTTAAATATTTTGAATGCTTCTCAGTAGATATTAATGAGCAATAAAAATGCTGATCCAGAAAAGAAATAAATCAGCAGGCAAAGGGAGTGACCAGATCCTGAATATGAAGAGGTACTCAAGGATAAATAGACACCATCCAGCTCCTGAATAACATTTCTTCCCCATGAAATAAAATGTCTTTCAAATTTTAAATGATTTCTTATACCGCTTCATAGTTTACTAAGCATCTTTTGTAGCCTGCTATACTCAATTCCACAGCCATCCTGTGACCTGTGAAGTTGGAGTTGCCCCTTGTTAGAATAGCATCCTTTACCCCTGCCTGCCCATTACATTGGATGTGAAATACTTGTGCTTTAGATTTTCATGCTTTTTATGTATTGGACCTGTACTGGGGAAAGAGTGCTCTCTGGGTTCAGGTGGTGAAACCGTATTTAAAGAAAGGTCATTTTACTTTATAGGGAAGGAGTATTTCTCTCAGGTGGGATACCAGGACTAAATAGAGGCTTAGGAGGAAGATTGAGAACTCATTCTTATGCTCGAACAAAGGAGCCGAGTCAAACAGTTTTTGTATTGTGGACTCAAAACCTCCTGAAATACGCAGACAGCCTGAGAGCTAACAAGTCATTTTTTAAAAAAGCATGTAACTTGTATCTTTTCTTTGAGATGCCTATGTACCCCTGTCCCCTATTCACTTAAAAAACATGTTCTTCTATTATATGAAATGTTAAAGGGACTTACCTAAGAAAAAGAAGATAAAAAAGTTGAACAGTGAAAGGACAGCATACTCAGGGTTATCAACAACCACACCTAAAACAAAAGCAAATTAAGAGGACAGCTTAATTTGGAGTGAACCATAGATATGAAGATCACGTGGAGGATTAGCAACAGGGGAGTGGGAGAAGGAGAAGGGTGGAGAAGGTACAGAAAATAAGTAGCATAGACAATAGATAGAAAATAGATAGGGGGAGGGTAAGAATAGTAGGGGAAATACAAAATCTAAAGAACTTGAGACACGTGTTCATGAACTAAAGGGGGGAATGGTGGGGGAGGGGTGTGCAGGGTGGAGGGGAATGGAGGGGGGAATAGAACAAATGTAATGGCATAATCAATAAAAAATATGTTAAAAAAAAGAACATGTTCTTCTGTCCTTGGGTGTAATTCACTGAAGGAAGATATTAGAAACATTTGAGATATATATATATATATATATATGATATTATACTATATATGTATATCATATTCTTTATATGTTAGCAGGGTTTTTTGTTTGTTTGGTTTCATTACTTTTATTCTCTCTTGGTATTTTGCAAAACTCTTTGAAAAAATCTAAACCCTCTTGGTTATGCTAAGTATAAATATGGATAGAAATTTACCTGTGTAGCTTCCAGATAAAGTGAGGGGCAGCACAAAGGTGTATTTTTTCCAGAAAAAAAAGTAACTCAGTACAAAAAATGAGTATCTTATGTCAACACTTGGTCAATGGAAGACCAAGCTTTTTATTCTTTGAAAAACAAGACATCAAAAAGTACATACCCACTGCAAATCTTTGGTGTGTCCTGGTGGTTTTTTAAATACTTAACATATATTTCTACTATATGCTAATTTCTGTTTTGTGAATAAACAGATCAAAACTCAGTGAGGTAAATTTATCTTATCACGGTCCCACAGAACCACGACTGAAACCCTTCAGTTCCAATTACATACTCTTGCTGCTAAAAAAACAAAGATCTCTTTCTTGCAGTAAGGATTTTGGGTAAGAGATTTGTGCATTTCATGTCTCTGAAGTAGCCATGACTGGAACTGGGATTAAGGTGGCGTGGGGACTAAAGAGATCGTAGAGACAGTCACTGTGCAATGACAAGCCATCTCCCCAGGCCGCCTGTTTGATTCAAAAGCCACGAAGCTGATAGATGTTCAAACATAAGAGTTGTTTATCTTCCTAGAATTCAATGTTATGACACAGATGGACATAAATTGACATCTCAATTTTTTGCACTGTTCATGCACAGATTTATACTGCAGTGGGTTCCGCTTATGAAAAGTTCTCCACATCAACAGAAAATTGCCTATTTTAACCTACTTCAGTATTTAAACAGCAAAAGAACACATAACACATTGAAAATAGAAAAAAAAAGGAGGTGAGAGAAGAATTAAAAATAAAAGGCTAAGAAAGAAAAAGAAAAGAAGAAAGGTTCCAATGAATGTAATGACCAGGAAGCAGAGGCTTGGACTCTACCCCACTTCCTGATTCGAGCCCATTGAATTCCCTCCCTCACCCCCCCCCCACGTGCCACGAGTGAGTGATAATTCAATACATTTTCCAATAGAGATGATGACAGTGTCCCGTACTCATACTGGTCCAAACATGAAGAAGAATATTTACTATGGTTGAAAATTATAATTTGAATACTTAATACAGATATGATAGGGGCTCACAACGTAACTGAAGAAAAGAAAGATAAATAAACACTTTTGATATAAAATCATGTTTTAAGAAAATGTTGGCTTCACCTTCTAATTTCTATAAAAATATCAGGGCTTTTTTTCTTAATCTTTCCTCCAACTCCCCTCCAGTTGACTCCTGCATATCGGTGCAGGGCAGAGGTCGACCAAAGGTATGGTGAATCTATACCAAAGAATAGCCCTGCTTTTGCCCTTTAGCTTATGTTTTGTAGCTTTTTTTCTTTTCTGATGTCTTTGTCGGCTCATCTTTTCCTTCTGCTTTGGTAATCCAGGCACACAGGTGTTTCTTTACTTTGGAAGGGTACCATTTCTCATGTTCCTCCAAGTTTGAGGAAAAGGATATGAGAAACTGTTTTGTGGTAAAATTAAAGAATAAAGTTTTGAGACTGCAGGCCTGGCAAAAGCTGTACAGAAGCCACATAGGTTGAGGATAGAATAAGATTATAGGACGTAACTGCCAATTAGAAGGTCACAAATGATTTTCAGGTGATGAGGATTAGCAGTTGGGTGTATAATAAGATTAAGTGCAGTGGAGTGAATAAAATGAAAGAGAATAATAATAAATAGTTCTTCTGTATTTTTAAAAAGATTTAGAGCAAATAAATCTTTCTTAGTAGATACTTTTGGGTCATCAAACAAACTCCCATCAACTAAAATAACCCATTTCAGATAGCTATCCTTATACGCAAATTAGTGGCTTAAAATGTCAGTATCTCTTACAGTAGATTTGTTGGCTGAGCTCTACAGTGGCTCTCTGTTGACATCCCTCATGTCTTGCAGTCAGAGATCAGCTGGGGCTGCATTCATTTGAAGCCTTGACTGGACTGGACATGCCAGATGGCTCACTTGTAATACTGGCGGTTGATGCTGACTGCTGGCTACAGGCTTCATTCACCGATGCTGTAGACCAGAACCCCATTCATAACACCTCTGTATGGCTCTCTGACAATATGGTGTATTTCTACAAAATCTTCCCAAAATGGAAGTTGGAATGGTTTTTTGGTGATGTGTTCTGAAAAGTCATACAATGCCACCTTTGTTACATGCTATTGATCAAAATGAGACCAAATCAGCATATTTCTAAAACATTAAAATATGGGGTAAACTTTGAATGTGAAATCTATTATTAGAATTCCCCTCTGGACTCAAATTCATTTCCATACATTGTCCTGAATGACACATGGCTTTAGGTTGTGATCGAATGTATGATTTAATGAGAGCTTAAATTTTGTTTCTGACGTACATGGTCAAAATGCTATTTTGGAGGTCTACATTATTTTCTGTAGAGCCAGAGTGAAAGAATTTAGGAAATTAAGAGCCTTCTCCAAGTCATCCACTTCTATTCTATTCCCAGGCTTTACTGACATCACTGATGATGTGATCTTGTCCGAGGAAGCTATCAAGAACAATAAAATGAAAAAGACTGCTGAAGTCAATGCTTTGGGGCAGAGGAAAACCAATATGAATATATGAATTCAAAATATATGAATAAGAAAAACCAAGCGGTCAAAGACATGAAGCAGTCTTGTCAAGCTTCCAGGGGTGACGGACTAATCATTACATTAAACAACAACAACAACAAAAAACCCCTAATTCATACTGCGAGGCTAAGTGTTACAATGTAGTGCTAGGAGTTCTTTAAAGTAAGAATCCATTTGGCCTAGAGAACATTGTAGTGTATTAGACACTATATTGAGCTCTTGTTTTGAATACATAAAATGGCTGAGAAAGAGCGTGATAGATTTTTTTTTATGCATGCACTCCAATGCCCAGATTTGCTGAAGCACTGTGCTCCCAGTCAATAGTGCCCTTGTAGCTTGTTTGTTTAATTGATTGCAATGCTATGTCAACCTTCATGACCAAAGTGTCAAATATTTGCCGACTGGAACACAGTAGTGTTTGGTGCAGCTTGTTCCTCCCTGCAATGCTGCTGCAGATGCTGCAGTTTACATATTATATTCAGCCAGGCAGGAATCCAAATGTACTAAATTAAACAAAGTTACATCCACGAACTGCCTCAAATCCATCAGCATCACTGACAATTGAGATTTCAACAAAAACAAACAAAAATATTAGAGTTTCCAACTTATTTATTGTGTTGACTAGTTTTTGATGAATCTCTCTCAGTCTTAACAGAATCAATGAAAGGTGGATATTCAGAAGAGACAAATATTTGTTCTTTGTATTTGTAAATCCCTTCCTAGAACCTTGTCCACCTCTAAATGTTGATCTGCAATGGATTTTGCTCCAGTCAAATGAAAAAAAATGAAATGAAAATTGCTGTAAACATGTTATTGACTTATGGGTTTTGCTCTGGACCATCACATGAGTCCACATGCTTCGTAATATTCACTTTGACTTAAACAATGACAACACTGTCCTAGGGTTTTCGTTACAAGTCTTGGCAGGGCGAGATCAATCAGAACTGAGCTGAGGGCCACCGGGTAAAGTGAGCCTGGCTGACAAGTTCTACCCCCAGAGCAGACAGGCAGCCCCGGAGCACAGTCAGCCAGCAGGGTCCGCAGACAACGCGGGTGGTTGTTTCCTTCCCCTGCCTCCCCCGCTGGCCACATTGTTAACACACAGCCTCAGGTAGGAAACATTCCCTCCTCAGAGGATGATGAAATGAAAGTGGAGGAGCAGGAAAAAAGAAAGATGTCTCATACCATGTCGGTAGTGAATCTTCAGGAGTCTGGGGTAGAAAAACAATACTTTTCCCTGAGGCAACAGCAACCTTATCCTAGTTGAAATAATATGTTCCAGTAGGTGAATTAATTTTCCCAAGACCACAGACAGCTGTGAAATAGAACATCTAACCCATGTGCGTCAGACTTCAAAGTTCACAAATTTTCCATACTGCCATGCAAAAAGATGCACCTCAACAAAACTAATAATGCTATTTTAACAAGAGGTATCTACTAAAATTGACAACTGAGGATTTCATATGGTTGATTGCAAAGCTTTTTCTCCCTTGGCCTAATTCCATCACCTTCATGAAACTGATACACCCTGGTACACGTAAGTCTAGAGAGGAGCAAGAATTTGCCTTTATTTCCTGTATCCAGAAGACATGCACTCAGTTCAGCAGTGGTAGTGCTTCAATTCATAAAGAGCTGTTCATTGATTGATCTAAGGACTGCATGAAGTGAATAGTGTAATGATAATATCAAATGGCATTTTCACTGCATCATCTAGGCCAGATTCTGTGTACAGATTTTAACTAAATTACCTTATTTACTCAGAGTTTCATTAAAAGCAGTGGAGACCAGGGTCAAAGTTGTGTCTAAGTTACTCTGAAGCCAGTGCTCTTAGCCTTCCTCATCTCCGCTTTGTGAGAATTCAAGGACGGAGTGTTCTGTGTTCATCATGGTATGATGGACTTCTGTCTGTTAAAATCACTGCTGACTCTGTTTCTTCTCAGGGTGTTGTGAAGCACCTGACAAATCTGGGTGGT
The DNA here is from genome assembly GCF_021234435.1 of Artibeus jamaicensis. NCBI lineage: Eukaryota > Metazoa > Chordata > Mammalia > Chiroptera > Phyllostomidae > Artibeus > Artibeus jamaicensis. The sequence goes on along the minus strand of NW_026522056.1, from coordinate 11,111,633 downwards.
TTCTGCAGAACGAGGCTTCCCCTGGCAGGTGAAGACCCTGCAGTGTTGCTGCAATCACCTAAATTATTGTTCTGAGCTAAAATTCCATCTGAGAGTTCTGAACATCACCAGTACTAAGCACCCCAAATTTAGTAAATACCTACTAAAATTGTCAGTGAAGCGTGCTAGCATTACAGGTAGGGGACTGATTAACCGTGTAGGTGCTGCTAGTACTGGGGACATTGCAGAGGATCCCTTGTCAGCACACTGAACACTTCGTCATATTGGTGCTCTTCCCTTTTATGTGAGCATTTTTATTGGAGCATCACACCTTCCTAACGAGGGCATGCACTATGGTATAGTGAGGAAAGCGTTTTGAGTGAACTAAGATCTAATGCTGGGACTTAAACCAGTTACTTCCCATCTTTGCAATTTTATCTTTCTAGACCTCAGGCCTCTTCCTATAATTGAAGAAACTAGACAATTTTAAGGGCTTTTTAGTTCTAAGAGCTCCAATTTTTTTAAAAAAATGAAATTAAGGTACCTGGGGAAAATCAACAAACGATTTGTTATGATGACAAGTTGGAACTCAGTGCACCATTTTAGAGAAGAAGGAACACCACACTCCTCCTCCGATTAGATCCTCTGATTAGAGATTTTGTGCTGAAAACCAGATTGCCCAGGAATTTGACCTTCTGGAACTATGTAGCTTCTTGTGTAGAAAAATCACTGGTCTTCCAGAAGTAATCCTCCAGTTTTGAAATCGGAAAGTGCTAAGTGTCAGGGCACATGATAGCCACCATGGCGAGGGTCATGCCTCTGTATGTAGCAATGCCGGGCTGAACCCCGAGACACCACAGGCTCCGCTCGTGGACTTGGAGTATTTCCAATCAGCACTGAAGCACACCTGAGAGAGGTTTCTGAAGCAGACACTTAACAGGTCCTAGCCATTTGGGGAAATGCCAATCAAAATCTGCTGATTTATTTCCCTTAGGGGAGATGATACTAAACTTGGGTTTATCTGTATCATTGGCAGTATGACATTGTTAAAATACTATTTATAAACATCAATAGGCAAAAGCAGGGGAAAGTGAGCCCAAACTTAAACATTCCCTTAGTCTCCCCACCTTCTCAACCACATGTCCACACACACACACACACACACACACACACTCACAGTGTCCCTTTGCATTTCACAAACACCCAGGTCTCCACAGTCAGTGACAACAGTCTGGTGCACTCTCCTGTCTTTTAGAATTTTCTATGGAGTTTTAAATAACTGTAGTGACAGTCAGTTTCTTTTTTCTTGCCTTTAAAAAAATTGTGGCAGCTAAAAAGGCTGCCCTTAATCTGGACCAATTTATCAGTTTCAAAGGAAAGGATAATAAAACTGTCATTTCCGGCCACAACACCAAGGGTGCTGCTGATACCCTGATATTAAAGCTTATTAAAAATAGAGCTGTCTCTTAGTTTTTGATATCGAAATAGCTTCCAAGTCTTGTTAAGACTCCGTGTTATTCTGTTTGGAAAGGAAGAGAAAAAACATGAAGTGACCCCAACGGGGCATTGAAGTGACTGAGCTATTAAACACCTAGCCATGCGGATGCTTTTGGAGTTCCTCAATTTATCACAGATACAAGCTGCCAGGAGAAAATTAATTTAAAATGCACTTCCTTCACAGACCTGCTCAAAACACTCCAAACGTGAGAAAGGTTTACAGAGGAGCGTCAAAATAATTGTTGACTCCCTAGGGGCTTCCCTGGCTTCTACTCTTCCAATAACTTGTACCTTCTGACAGCCCTTTATCAACAGGATTTCTGAATGAAGCGAGAAAGTCAAGTCAATATTTATTCCTAATGTGGTCTAGTCCACAGGAAATGGTTTTGACCTCGGTAGAGCAGAGTCAGAGCAATAATTTCTCCCATCCACTGACTAAGGGCAAAGAATCTGGATTTTCTAATGGGAGGCAGTATGTATTATTGGAAAGAGTTATGGAGTCAAGTAGACCTTTGTTCAAATTCTGGCTCTTCTAATCACTACCTGTGGAAACTTGTGCAAGGTATCTGACATCATGGAACTTTCTCCTTCACCTGTAAAGTGAAAATATTGGTGCCTGACTATAAGTTCACAGACAAAATGCTCAAAAGCTTGTTATGATCTCTTTTGTTAGTGTCATTACTTTTAAATTACGTTCTCTCACAATGATGAATATCTATGCTAGGACTTTGAAGTTGGGAATAACATAAAGATCTTAAAATTATGTTTCAGATAGATATTTCTGGGAATCTAGAACATTTGTTAGAAATACTTGTTGCTAACCCTCCACGTGATCTTCATTTCTATGGTTCTGCTCCTGATCTAGCTGTCCTCTTAGTTTGCTTTTGTTTTAGGTGTGGTTGTTAATAACCGTGAGTTTGCTGTCCTTTCACTATTCATATTTTTATCTTCTTTTTCTTAGATAAGTCCCTTTAACATTTCATATAATTAATCAAATATATTTAAAAAATAAAATGAGTCATACACACACACACACGCAAAAGAAATACTTGTGCCACACTTGAGGAAGGATGCGAATTTCTCTTTCCTACTCTACTGTATGTTAACTGTATCAACTTTTGTGGCAGAATAAAATTTGATTTACTAACTCGCATATTATTTTTCCAATTTCCCATATGCTGGCTAAACAACATAGGTTGCCATTAACTTCCGAAAAACGTGTCAGATCAGTGCAGAAAATAGAGACATTTTAATTTCTAAGTTTAATAGCTAAAGCTTAAGCTATGTGACTGAAGAAAAGATTCAGCTATTACAGAAAATTATTTTTTTCCATCCCTTTCACCAATCTCCTGGACACCAGGGGAACTCTCTAAGTGAGGGAAAGGGAGAGAACTGACCTGGAAGAATTTGAAACATTTAGCAAAAGGTCTGCCTTTGCAGCTGTCCCCAAATTTCTATCAAGGACTGAGCTGGAAGATGGGGATGGAGTGTTGAAAGAACCCCTCCTTCGAAACTGAGGCAAACAAGAGTTGAGAAAAACTGGGTGTTACTGATCATTCCTAGAAATGGCATAAGGAGCTCCGAGAGGCCTTAGAAGCAGAAGATGCCCTCTCGCAGACCTGGGTTTCTGACAGCAGCCACGTGCCGCAGGATAACATTACAAATTTCCAATTAGTTCAAGGAGAGTGCAGATGATAGGTGGGAGAAAGAGGGAGAGAGGTGGATAGAGAGAGAGAGAGGCAAGGGGTTTTATTGTGGGGATGGGGGGCACATTTTAGGATCATGGGACATGTGCATTCCTTCCTGGAGGTCATAGGACTGCTGTCCCCTGGCTCCATCTCAGAAAGCTGTGCAAATTGGGAAGCTGGAGCACAGTGGGGTTCATGTAACTTGCTTAGGGTGACATAGCTGTAAGCAGTGACATGCGGTACCCGAGCCTTATGCCTTGCTTCTAACCACTACATGATTGCTTTATATAGAAAGTAAATATTGCACCTGATACTCATTGTGTGACTTTCAGATTATACGTATTCTCTCAGTTTCCATGATGACAGTGACAAAATTCCAAGTATAGCATCTCTGCCAAAACTTTGAATTACAAAACCTTTCTTTTCCAATTTGATTCAGTATGAAAAAAAATCATGCTAAGATTTTCTTATTGGATCCTGGAAGAAAGTGACATATGAGTAATCGCGACAACAGTAACTACTCCTTGGTCCTATTTTCTCATCTGATTCTTAGAGCCAGATCCGTGATTTGTGATAAGAAAATGTTGCTATCAAGGCGTCTGAGTTAAACCTTTTGCCTCCTGCAGCGTGAGCCCTTGAGAACACAATTATGGCCAGTAGGCCTGTCTAGTCGTTATCCCAAGAGAGAATGTCATGGGGTTATAGAAATTGACACATGCCACAGGAATGAAAATATAAAATATGCAAACACATGCTGATGGACAACTTGTTCCCCTCCATCTAGTTCCTCCCTTTCCAAATTACATTTAAAACTTCATTTCAAAATTATTTCCAGACCCCTCTCCTGGGGAAAACAAGATTCACCCTTGTTTTCTTCCACAGTTTGAAAGCCGGAGTGGGGGATGTGGTTAAGAAAAGAGTGTTAGAATCTTGCTGCGTGTTTCATTGTAAAGTAAACAGCCCTGGTCTTTTATTCAAGGCAGATCAAACCATGGCCCCATTATTAGTTATTGTTTAGCTGCCTGGGTTTCGGATGGAATTATCCAGCTGCCCAGGGACCCTGCATTTTAGCTGCAGATCCAGCTGTGCTCATAACACAAGGCACAGTGCTTAGTGGCACTGCCAGCCATTTAACATAAAAAGAACATGCTGTAATGAAGTAGGGACTGTTCACTGTGTCGCTCTTGCATCCCATTTAAGGGATCCTAAGAAACCTGCCACTGAGTTTCAAAGGGAGAAGAAAAGAAACCACACAAAGTGCTGCAAAAGCAGCAAAGGTAAGTTTTCTCTACATTTCTCTATTTTTTTTAGTTTCTACTTATTAACATGTCCTCATTTTGAGAAAGTTGTAGTAATGACTTTAAATATAAGTTACTCTAAGATTTCTAGTTTTTCATCCATGGATCAGAAGCCAAGGAAAGCCCGAAGCCCCCAAAATGCAATATATAAGCCGTCTTGGCTGCCAAGCCCTTGAGAATGGGATCTAGTTCTTAGTAAGAATAATGCTACCCGCCACCTAAATAAATGCTAAGGTTTAGTCTGTGGAAATAATAAAGCCAGGTAGATGAAGTGGATTCCAGATATATTAAAGCGGGGATAGCTTCAAATAACAGCCTTAAGCAATAAAGTGAAACTTCCATCCTGTATTCATAATGTCGGTGCTGCTGCAGAAATGCTAGCTTTAAAATATAAGCACCCAAGGTTGTCTTCTGAAAGAATTTCTTGAGACATTATTTTACGTCCTTTTAACATGGAAACCTAATGTCACCAATTGGGACCCCAGAGGTTTTTTTAATTTCATCTTTATTGTATTTTTTCCATTACTATTTAGTCCTCTTACGTCCCCCTCCCCCCCAGCAGTCACCTCACTCCTGTCCAGGCCCGTGAGTCCTTTTTCCTTTTTGTTCAATCCCTCCACCCACTACCCTTCCCTCCAGCTGTCATCCTGCTCTCTACCTGTGAGTCTGTCTGTGTTTTGTTTATTAGTTCAGTTTATTATTAGATTCTACATATGAGTGAAATTATATGGTATTTGTCTTTCTCTGACCAGCTGATTTAACTTAGCATAGTATTCTCCAGGTCCATCCATATCATTTCAAAGGGTAATTTTTTTTCTTTTTTATAGCCAAGTAGAATTCCATTGTGTAAATGCACCATAGTTATTTTATCCACTTGCCTATTAATAGACACCAGGGCTGCTTCCATATCTTGGCAATTGTAAATAATGCTGCAGTGAACATAGGGGTGCCTTTCAAATTAGTGTTTTGGTTTCCTTCAGCAATATTCCCAGAGGTAGAATCACTGGATCAAAAGGCAGATCCACTTTGAGGTCTGGGAGGAATCCCCATACTGCTTTTTACTGCGGCTGCACCAGTCTGCATTCCCACCAACAGTGCAAAGTCGTTCCCCTTTCTATACATCCTTACCAGTACTTGTTTGTTGATTTGTTAATGAGAGCCATTCTGACAGGTATAAGGTGATATCCAATGGGATTTTAATTTGCATTTCTCTGATGATTAATGATGTAGAGTATCTTTTCATACGCCCATTGGCCATCTGTATGTCCTCTTTGGAGAAGTGTCTACTCAGGTCCTATGAAATTTCCAATAATTTTCAATTAACTAGAAATTTTTCAATTAACTAGAACTAGAACAAATATTTCAAAGACTTATATGGAACTACAAAAGGCCCTGCATAGCAACAGTGATCTTGAGAAAGAAGAACAAAGTTGGAGTCTCCATGCTACCTAATATGAAACTATACTGTAAGTCCATAGCAATCAAAACAGCATGGTACTGGCATAAAAACAGATACATAGATCAATGGAACAGAACAGAGAACCCAGAAATAAACTCACACTTTTACAGTCAATTAATATTATATAGAGGAAGCAAGCACATACAATGGGCTAAAGATAGTTTGCTCAATAAATGGTGTTGGGGAAGTTAAACAGATACGTCCAGAAAAACGAAACTAGACCACATTTTTATACCACAAACAGAATAAATTCAAAATGGATCAAAATTTAAATGCTAGACCTAAAACCATAAAAACCCTAGAAGAAAACATAGGCAGCAAAATCTTGGATGTCACTGGTAGTAATTTTTATCTGATATAGCTCCCCAGGCAAGGGAAACAAATGAAAAAATAAACAAATGGGACTCCATCAAACAAAGAAGTGTTTGCACAGCAAAGGGAATCATCAACAAAATAAAAAGACAACCCACAGAATGGGAGGACATATTTGCAATACATCTGATAGGTGCTAATATCCAAAATTTATAAAGTACTTATAAAATTCAATACCGAAAAAACCCAAACAGCCCCATTAAATACGGGCAACGGACCCCTGGGTCTTGATAAAAATAATTTCTACGGACATTCTAGGGTTAGAGAAGTTTCTCTTGAGTCATTGGGCAATTTGGGCCTGGCTGGAATGAGGACTTGCAGGGCTATTCCATTTCTGATATGGTGAATAAAAGACTGAGAGGTGGTGTTATGACAAAAAAGATACATTGTTACATGTAGAATAAAATCTGACATGTTCAAGTGCAAAATTCACTACAGGAGGATGTGAGGTTAGAAATAAACAACCACTGCATGTCTTTCTCTTCGCTCCTGTGGAGACCAGAGATTCTCTTTGGAGTAGTGGGAAGATCCCCAAGATGGAATCAGAAGCCCCCGGGGGGAGTCCCGGTTCTCGTAACTAGCTGCACAAATCAGTGGACCTCACTGAGCCTTGGCTTAATTACCTATGTATATTGGAGTTAGTAAGGTAATGTCTAATTCCTAGAGTTATGATAATTGGGTGTGGGAAGGTATTGCAGACTATAAAGAGTTATGTAAGTGTAATATAGTATTGTAATTAAGAAGTTAAAAGGTGGTGATTAAGTAAATGTGTACTTGACTATAAATTTCATGATAGCAAAAATGTTGCATGTTCATTCATATATCCTCGTTTCCTAGAAAACGGTCAGGCTCGTGGTAAGTGCTCAATAAATAACTTAGAGTTAAAAAATAAATTATTGTCTCACTTCTCTCAGGAAGGTCTAGAAACATTCTCCTTTTATTCTGGAATTCTTGTCTAAAAGCCCAATGTGTTAAGCCCACTGTGCACAACCGTTCTAACTCTTTTATTCTTCAATAAAATGAGAATATTACCTTACTTCTTATCGCCAAAGGAGAAAGTGAATTGACTTATTTGATCTCTTCCAGTATCGACATGTTGTAAAGTGTGTGTTTGCGCATGTGTGTGTGTGCTGGGGGTGTCTGTGGGTATATTCACACATGTCAAGACGTCAAGTTTTGTCAAAGAAATGTTAGTTATAGCTTGAAACTTCAACCTGCCGTATCACTGCCATCCTTGTTTTTAGAGTTTAGCTCACTAACAAAATGCAAGTTTGCCAATGGCCTTGTTATTCATAAGAGGAACCGGGAAAAGAGTTGGCCTGTTCATGTGCATGCACACACTTACACACACCACACCAGTTCTCTTTATGTTAAAATGTGGCCTTATAATAGCCATCACAATAAACAAACTTAGTTTTAGGACTGGAAATGAAAAAAAAACACTGTCTTATTTTGGATAATTTTTCCCATTTCTGACTGGCTTCTAGAATTAAAAATTTATTGCTGTGGAAGAAGTTGTATCTTTATAGATGCAACTAAGTTTTCAGAATACTAGTCATACAGTAACAGGGTATATCAGACAGCATCAACAAACATTTGTAATAATTTTGATTACATCTGAACTAAATTTTGTCTTTATGCTAACAATGGAGAAAAGATGTTCTAAATAATTCATGGTATAAGCATGCTGGAACGAGATTTAAAACACTTAAAAGAAACAATTGTTTCCAAGAAACTTCCAACACTTGAGAAGTACCATTTATAAAAAATTAACTGACATAATACTTATAAATAATCATTCTCTGTGATAGTGACCAGAGGGGAGAGGGAAGGGAAGTTAAGGGGAAAAAGAGGGAGGGATTTGGAGGAACAAATAGGAAGGACACAGGGACGAGAACTAAGGGGGGTGGAAATGGGAGGGAGGTGGGGAGCAAGGGGCGGGGGAGGCTGGGATGGGAGAAATAGACAAAAAACTGTACTTGAAAAATAACTAAATAAAATTAATTATAAAAATAAAAAAAACATGGTACCTAGAGAATTCTATTAGAAAACAATTTGCTACTTTATTTTCATCTACAATGTTTATTTGCAGCAACAAACTGCCCTGATAGTTATTCTAAATTAAGGGTTTTTTTTTGCATATTGGAATCTGAGTGCTCTGCACCCACACCCACTTACATTTGCTCCACACGGCAAGGGTTTACTGCATTCGCTTCTCATTCAGAGGCCCTGTGTTGGCTGTAACTTTGTCTTTGAGAATAAAAGGGTAGGGATCCCCAGCGCCTGCTTCAGTCTGCTGCTCCTGGGCCTTCTTGCCCAACTTCTCCCAAACAAGCACTGTAAGAGCCTCTCCCACAGCTCCGACTTCTTTCCTTGGCAGAATCATTCTTAACTGTCTTTCACCAGGGGTTTGGCAAAGAGCAGAGATCATTGAGGCCAAATTTCCTTGGGGAGTGATCTGAATTACTTGTCCTCTTGAGCGATGGTCCTGGTGAAATGTCTAATTGATTGAACTGCCTGGTGTTTATTATTCTAATAGTCCTGAAGAAAGGCTGGATGATTCTCCATTAACCCACAATGAAACTCTGGGGGAGCATTTCCAAAGCACTTCAGAGCTTGTTAACCTAAAAGTAATTGGGCATATAAATTTGGCGGGTCCTATTTGTTCTGCCAGCTCTAAGTGGAGGAAAAGAATGGCCATATTTACCCTATTTAAATATTCCAGTCAAAGAAAATATGCAGAAATGATGCTAATTATCCCAGAGTCCTAAGAGAGAGATCTTGGAAAGTCACCACAGAGCAAACAATGGCCCTTACATCACTCCCATTTGATCACAAATAGCCACATGTGACTGTCCTAGCATTTGTAACTGTACTTGTAATAAGCAGGCGAAACCACAAATGTGTCTGGTTGTAAAAATAATGTTTTTAGCATGGCTTTCCACACTTTATCTTCGACTGGTTACTATCGACAATCCAGTGCAAACTAGGGGAAGGAGAATGGGGAGGGAGCATTATGAAAGTGGGCATGTGAATGTTAAGTCAGTGTAGAAAAATGTTCTAAGAATTTGGGGAATAGATGGGTAACATTGTTCACAAGATAAGTAGCAGGGAGTCTCTTTGAGAGAGGACCACAGAGCTGAAGGGAGAGAGCAAGGATGGAGAGCAGTGGAGGAGAGCTATGCATCACAAACAATTTGCCTGGGTTCAATTCAGATTCATTCTCTTAAACAGTCATAGAGTGATTGCTTAGTCATAGAGTGATTTTACTTGGTTGACAATTTGCCTTTTGTTTTTACCGAGGAATGCTTTAAATAGATGTGGCCTTTAATGACACACTTCTTTCTTGTATATCCTTTCCTCTCCCTCCCTCAGATGACATAGTATCAAATTGATAACCACCCTGCAAAGTTATACTGGTGCAGAGTGGCTTAATTCTCAACAAGTGTCTGGATATGTCTCATTCTCCAACTACAGATGGTAGAAAGTACTAAGGATTATAACTTTATTTACTGGAATAAAATATAATTTTTGAAGTACAGCATGGACTGGGTAACTGTTGCAGAACACTGTAGGGGCTGCAAGGTGATTTGTATCTTCCTGTTGTGAAGCACAGCATTTCAGGGTTTGTCTGAAGTCCTATGAGGTATGTGCTCTGTCCTCTGGTTTTAGACAATGAGCAACATATATGTGCCTATGAGTTTAGAGAACTTCAGCAAGGCTCTGCAATAGAACATTAGGGTCCAAAGTCTAAAATGATGTCATTTTACCTGAAACCTGAAGGTTTCTTACAGAAAGAAGATGGTTATCTCAGGTCTGGTAGATACTGAAAATAAAGTGTTTCCTTTCGTATGAGAAAACTAATGAGGTTCAGGATAGCATCATGCTGCTGAAATGAGAAAAGGAATTATAATGAACTTTATGAAAATACTTCTGAGAGATACTCTGGTTTTTCTCCAGACCATATAAATCTTTCACCTTTTACTAAAGATTTCTATGGAATATACTGCTGAGAATACTCAGTTTTTTATTTTTTCAGAGCCAATTTACGTTATAAATTGGTGATCATGTTTTGTGTTACCTTGTGGTCATACCAAAAATCCTAATTGGCCTTAGAAAGGTGTTATGCACATATGTGATGTTTTACTGGGAAGACCTCATGATGCCCCCAACACCCTAAAGCTCTATTCTGGAGCTACTATTCATGTTGAAGGCAATCTCTAAGGAGGACTCAATCAAGCCTGACTCTGTACTGACATCAAAGTCAGCCCAAAGGAATTACATGAATGGTTCATATACTGGAGACCAGAATCATTTGTATGGACTCAACAGTTTCAAGATGAAGATCATTCTCTTGGTTGATGGCTTTATGGCTTTTGGATACAGAGACTTTTCAGAAAAGAAGATCAACGTGGCACTTTGCTTTTAGAATATTTAGGCTGTTTTAGAGCTAAATTCTATTTATAAAAATACTTAGCCTATGTAAGATAACTCAACTGCTTAGAGGCATGGAAAGTTTGAGGTTGAAGCTAGCCATTAATGTCACCTCCAGTGATAGGCCTTACCTAGGAAATGGTTTCAGACTTCAGATGTTACATTTATGGTCAGAATTTTTAATTCTTTTCCAACACCGATCATAAATAATTCTTAAAAAGTAGATTTTTGGTGGGAAAGAAGAGTGTTAAAGACTATCTTGGGAATATTGATCAACCTAGAAGATCAGGTATTCTTGATTGAGGCATATCAAGGTAGGATCGTCCATAAAGTGACATTTGAGGTTTTCTGAGCCACTGAGGACTTAAGGAATGCCTGAGAATTCTTCAGGAACCTTTTTAAGGGGAAGGGGGATAAAGAGAAGTGGGACAAAAAATACTGGCAATATGCAGTAAATTCCAGAAAGTATTGGATTTTTCTAAACTTCTTGTGAATCAGTCAACCGATACAAAGATTATTTTAGTGAATATTATCTGTTTCACTTAAGGACCACAGAAGACTGAACACTGGCTGATGCATTTCCCATTTCCAAAAATTACTATGTAAATGATTTTAACTACAATAACACCAGTGTTTTCCTTTCATCACACCTACTTCATCTCTATGTATCTCTCTTGTATAAATTTCAAAAAGATATATGTACCCTTATGTTCATTGCAGCATTATTCACAAGAGCCAAGATTTGAAAGCAGCCCAAGTGTCTATCAGTAGATGAGTGGATAAAATAGCTATGGTACATGTATATAATGCTATACTTCTCAACTGTAAAAAAAAAAAGAAAATTTTATCTTTTGCCATACCGTGGATGGAGAATATTATGCTAAGTAAAATAAGCCAGTCAGAGAATGACATTTATCATACAATTTCACTCAGATGAACAAACGGAACTAACAAGCATAATAGAGACACACTCATAGATAGTGGTAAGGGTGGGACTTGGAGTGGTGGAAAGGATGAGCAAAAAGAGAGAGAGAGAGAAAGAATTCAAGAACGTGGACCAAAGGATGATGATTGTGGAGTTGGTGGGAAGGGGAGTAGGTGGAGGTGGAGGAGGGAATGGAGAAAAACATGGTGATGAAAAAATTAATTAACTAATCAATTACTTTTTAAAAATGAGATAAAGTAACTCAATGTATTCTCTCATCAATACTGTTAGAAATCAGTAACAGTATAATACCTAAAAATGGTCCAAATATCCAGAAATCATACATCCAATTCCTAAGTAATTTATGAAGTAGAGATGAAATGACAAGAAAAATCAGAAAACATTTCAAAATAATGACAAGGAAAATTTTCAAAATTTATGGGGTGCAGATAAAGGAAGATTAGAGACAAATAGAAAGCTGTAAGTGTGTATACTGGATAAGAAGGCAGATCTAAAATTAATTACCTAAGGTTTCAACTTAAGAATAGAGAAGAAAGAAAACAACAAATTAAAAGCAATGTAAATTAAATGTAAGAAATAATAAAACTAAGAGAAAATAACAAAATAGAAAAATTAACAAGATTTTTAAGAGAAAATTAGCAACGTGATTTCATAGTTGGAGAACAGATGACAGTGAGTAGGGGAGGGAGGTTAGAGGCTGGAGGGACTGAGCAAAAAGGAACAAGGACTCATGGATGTGGACAACAGGGTGGTATTGCTGGGAGTGGGGGTGCAAAGGGTGTAAATCGTAATGGAAAATGTAATAAAGATCATATATTTTTAAAAACTGACACAATTTCTTAAAATTTGTCTAAAAAGAAACTGTAACACCAGTAAATAGTATTTACTCTCAAAAAAAAAGGAAAGCTAGCTCTTTGATAAGGTCAATAAAATATAATAGCTGGCTAGATTTTTTTTAAATAAAGAGAAAGGCATTGACCAGTCTGGCTCCATTGGTTGAGCAACATCCCTCAAAGCATAAGGTCATGGCTGGAGTCTGATCAGGGCACATGCCTGGGCTGCAGACCGGGTCCCTGATTGTGGTCCATGCAAGAGGAAACTGATCCATGTTTCTCTTCCTCTCTTTCTTCCTTCCTGTGTCTCTCTCTCTAAAAAAAATAAATAACATCTTTTAAGAAATAAAAATAAACTAAAGGAGAAAGAACACAGTCACCTTTGACAAGAATAGAAGTTTTCATTCCAGATCTTATAGGTGTTAAAAGAATCACATGAACAACTTTTGGGAAACATAACAACTTGGATGAAATGGACAAATCTTGTTAAACACAAATCATTACAACTGGTACAAGAAGAAAAAGAAAAATCTGAATACCTTTGTTTCTATTAAATAATAAAAATGTAAATCAAATATTTCCCCCAAAGAAAACTCCAGTACAAAAGGCTTTGTTAGAGAATTTGATCGATACTTAAAGAAGAAATAACTGCAGTTCTACATAAACAGCTTTAGAAATTAGAAGAAACACTACTGAAAATTATGTGATTACACCCTTATAATTCTAACTTCAAAATCCTAGAAAAGAAGTCAAAAAAGAAAATCACACACCAATATTTCTCATGATGCAAATATTCTTAAAACAAAAACAAATCAAATACTACAATATGTAACAAGGATAATACATCATGGCTAAGAATGATTTATTTTAGTAATACAAATTCAATTTTACATTTAAAAAAAGGAATAAGTTTCAGAACAGAAGTTAATATTTATTGTTTCCAGAAGATATATATCTTACCTAGAAGATCCCAAGGAACCTACTAACAACTACTAGATCTAATACATACATTTAACAAGGTTTCAATGATATAAGACAATGTGTGTCTGTAGTTGTCTGGGGTTGAGGATGAATAATGAAATTAATTTAAAGTTGCCATAAAAATCTTGCAGGGGTAATGGCAGGTTCACTGTCTCCACTGTTGTGGTGGTAAACACATAGGACTTTACTTTTCACGTATGTGCCATTTATTTTACTTTACAGCTAAATGAAGTTGTAGAAATTTATAATAATGACAATGAGAGCACAGTGGAAAGGACCATAACTGTTGGAAAATGGAGGAAGGATTTTTGGATGAGGTGGTGTGTTTTGGTTTAATGTCAAGATCCCAGTATTTTTAGGAAACCACAGCTGGGCTAGTGAACTTTTCTGAGTCACTAGACTTTTTACAGACATATTTTGGTAGGCAAAATTCTCTTTCCCACTTTCCAGGTGTCAGTCTAAAGGAAAACAATCAAAGAGTTGGCTGCAGTTCTCTTAGCCCGGCTTATGTGAACTATTTTATTTCCTTCCTCTTTCACTTCTGATGATACTTTATGGGATAAGATCTCTCTACTGTGTCTGAGGTTCCAAGAGGGACATAAATTAGCTTCTTGCTGGGAAACTCATTCAGGCAACAGGAGTGGTACTGAACCACACTGAGGTAGGCTCACAGGGTTAGGCATAGCGCATGCCTCTGCACAGGACTGGATTTCCGCAGGTCATTTTGCTCGCTATTTTAAATACATCTCAGAAAATTAAATATATATTTGAAATAAATATAAAAGATGTCTATATATACACATATACGTATGTATCAATCTATATATGTAATTAATAATATTTTTTAGTCTCAAGGCATTATATCTGCACTTCACAAAATCAATTTGTCTAAGTATCCCCCTTTGATCCTCTCTTCCCTTCCTCAGTTTCTCTTTTCTCAGCCAGCAATAGCTTTTACCCCACAAGTCCTTCTCTATTTCTGTCCAAAATCTCTGTCCCTACCATTGTAGCCATTGTCACATTGTCACATTCCTTCAGCTAGTCCCTGTTCACCTGGCTAGGTTTAGGAGAATAAATGCCCATTTTTTTTTAACACAAAGTTCCCCACATAAGACTTGTTTTTGCTTTGTCTTGCTGATTCAGGTGTGTTCAGTTTGATATTTATTTTTGAGTAATCAATTGTTTCCTTTCTAGATGCTTACAGAAAATTTTTCTTCCCAGTAAAGTTTCAAAATTTCACCAAGGGAAAAATATCTTAGTATTTTAAAATCATCCCCATGGGTAGTTTTGATGTTGTTTATAATATATATTTCCTCTTAGAATATTTGATAGAATTGATCTTCTCTAAACTCATAAATTTCAGTGTAGCCATGTGACTTACTTTGGCCAAAGAGATATGCCCCAACATACTATGTGCCATTTCCTGGCAGAAATCTTAAGAATCAATGCATGATGTCCCATGTTCCCTTTCCTGCCTGGTTAATCAGTCTCCTGCCTGCAGAAAAGGAGACTGCAACAGCCTACATCCACCTAGGTTCCAGCATGAGCAGGAAACAACCCTTTGTTGTTTAAACCACTGGGATTTGGGGATCCATTCAATGCAACTAGTCTGTCTTCAGTGATGGGGGTCATAAGATTCTGAATTTTAAGCTGCTATCATCACAGAATAGAAAAGCAAAAACAAAACAAAGCAAAAGTTTGAATCCTATATCTAGCTGAGAATTTTCTTTTATATTTTTATTATTAATATGTTCTTATTAGTTTTCTCTCTGCAGCAAAATCTGTAATTCTCTAATTATTTGTTTGTGACAATTTATTTATGACTATTATTTTTTGACTGTCCATTTGACAGATTCCTCCTAATTCACCTAGTGAGTTTTCTCCTCTAGGACAGATACCTAGGATAAAATTTCTAGGACTAAAAATAAGTAGATCACTAATTTTCATGGACATTGTCAAAATGTCTTCATAAAACTGTATCAATCAATAATTCCTCTCAGAAATTATGAGTACAAATTTCCAATATTTTTAATAACTTTAAACATTAACGTTTTTTTCAGATTGGTCCCAGTGATGGCAAATATGTTTAATAATTGCTTATATATTTTTTCTCTCTGATGCCTGTTTGCACTCACATCTGCTGGGTGTCCTATAATATCCCAGCATGCCCTGCTCCCTGCAATTTCTTTTTTTTCTATGACTCTCTGCATATAAACATTTTCTTTGACAGAAATTTCAGGATTTAGTTGACTCTGTGAATTTCTACCAAGCCTATTCTACTTCTTCTTTTCATGAATCTTGTGAACCATTGAGTCTCAATAGAACTGGCAGCCTGATGTTAGTGATTATGGGGGACACTTGGGGAATGAAGCCAACAGCTGTGGCTTGCTCAGAGATTGTTCCCACATAGCTCTTTTTGTTTGTTTGTTTGTTTGTTTGGTTAAACAGTGCCTGTATCTGAGAGTTCAGAGACAATTTTAAGGAGAATAAAATTATATTCCTTGTTTTCTCATGGTAATGTGCTGTTCTACTTCAAAAGCTGGACCAATGGTAGCGTAAACAAAAGTACTTATTTTTTATTGTTGTTCAAGTACAGTTGTCTCCATTTCCCCCCATCTCCTTCCCCTCTTACACTCAATCCTACCCCACTTTGGCTTCATCTATGGGTCCTTTATACATGTTCCTTCATGACTCTTCCCCTTCTTTTCCCCATTGTCCTCCTCTCCCTCTCGTCTGGTTACCATTAGTCTCTTCTTTATTTCAGTGTCTCTGTTTATATTTTGCTTGATTGTTTGGTTGCTCAGGTTCGCTTATAGGTGAGAGCATACGGCATTTGTCTTTCACCGCATGGCTTATTCATTTGTCATAATGCTCTCCAGTTCCATACATGCCATCATGAAGGGTAGGACCTCTCATTTACAGATGAGCATTTAGGTTGTTTCCAACATTTGGCTATTGTAAATTGTGCTACTATGAACACTGGAGTGCACAGGTTCTGAGTTGGTGTTTCAGGGTTACTTGGAACCAACCATATGGGAAAATATATTTGCCAATGATATCTCAGATGAGGGTTTGATCTCCAAAATATATAAAGAACTCACAAAAACTCAACTCCAGGAAGACAAACAACCCAATTAAGAAATGGGTAAAGGACCTGAAGAGACTTCTCCAAAGAAGACATACAGAGGGTCCATAGACATATGAGGATGCTCAGCATCACTAGCCATCAGAAATATGTGAATTAAAACCACAATGAGATACCACTTCACACTGGTGAGAATGGCCATCATAACCAAATCAACAAAAAAGTGCCGGTGAGGATGTTGAGAAGAGGGAACCCTAGTGCATCGTTGGTGAGAATGCAGACTGGTGAAGCTGCTGTGGAAAACTGTGGAATTTCCTCAGAAAACTGAAAATGGAACTGCGTTTTGACCCAGCAGTTCCGCTGCTGGGATTGTACCAATAGTAGTTCTTAACAGTTGTTGAAATTTCTCAGGACCTCAGTATGTAAATTATTTTCATTGCTAGTTTATAATTCTATTCTATTTCCTTTTCATATATATTTTTAAGTATTTTTATGGAACATTTGGATGTTGAACATACAATAAGTTGAGTAGGCTGTTAGCTGAACATTGTTATCTTTTCTGTTTTTCTTGATATGATTTGCCAGAATTTTTGTAATAATACACAAGTGGAAAGTTAGTCTTCCCAAATATTGTGCCAAAGATTTCAAAGCAAGGAGGAAAGTTACACCTGGAGCTGAGATTTTTTAAAAATTATGACTCCTATTTTCATTGTAGTCTGAAGTTTTCTTTAGCATGTGGCAGAATGGCTGTTTAAAATATATGTAAATGTTCAAGCAACCTTTCAAAAATGCATCCACTGAGTAAGGAGGATTCTACCAATAGAAGAGATAATGAAAGTCTTTTGGGAGCTTGGGTGGTGCCGTGTCCTTTAAATTGTTTCTTTGTTCAAATCCTAGGAAGTCCCTAATCCCCTGAGCAGAGCCTGAAAAGAGAAATTAACCAAGCATGAAATAGTGCTCCTCACTGGCCCATTAGGTTAACAAATGAGGTGACTGTAAAATACCACCTTACAAATTGCCACTCGTCGACGCTTCTCTTTGTGCATAGTAACTACATTGGATAGGAGGTAAAGGACATAGACAACCTTCATTTTACAGCCTGGAAATTAAGACGAGAAGACCATTTCCTGAATGTTAAGGCACTGAACATCATGGTGGAGCTGGGGAGACAGAGGTGGTCCCTACCAGACACCCTTGCATGGCGTTTGCGAAATACGGAGCACTCTACAAATGCTCACTGAACCAAACTCAGTGTTTGAAATCACACACATGACAGTTTTGTTCCACAGCAGATACTTTTTCATCACCTATGATCATTTCCCACAGAAAATATATTCTTATGGAAGGGAATAACAGTATTTTTTATTCTCATCTTTATCATAGATACTGAGTTTTTGGTTTATTTTATCTGTCAAATAGAAAGAAGACTACCTTTGAGACTGTAGCGGTGTATAAAAGAGAACTTTCAATATAAAGTGCCTTTGATAATAATTATGACCTGCCACCTATTTGACTGTGTTTCAATATTAAAATTGCATGCTTCCTGTGGTTTGAGCAGATATGTTGTAAAATGTATGCCCCATATAGCCAAAGTTATAAAATTAATGAAAATGTGCCAAAGATATTCATTAGTATCCAACCGAGATAAAAGGAACCATCAAGTAAGGCGATTGGTTAAGAGTTAGTTAAACAAGGAAAAGGCTGCTCTATCACTGACTCTTGTTCTCGTGAAACATCAATGCCGACGATGGTTACTGGTTACGCTCTCACATCCAGGTGGAAAACGTTTCCTCTTTCAGCTTTGAGTAACTTCTAGAACAGAAATGAGAATTGATGAGGTGCTTCCTTTGTGCACTAATAGTGGAGAAGTAGAGAACAATATGAGCAAGAAAGATGATTAGAAAAGGCAGAAATAACATTTAAAAGCTTACAACTGTTTTATTGAGATTTATAATTATGTAGGCCACTAACAGCTATTGAAATGGCTTTTGATATCAGGTAACTCTGGTCTCAAAGCCAGAAGTTAGTCTTTTGGAAATTAAAAAAATAGAATGAAATAAAATTTATTTTTACAGCCCCATAGTATTCTATTATGTAAATGTACCACAGCTTTTTTATCTACTCTCAGAAAAAAAGGGGGGCTCAGGGGCTGGGTGAAGGTGGGCAAAGGGAGGTTACATATGTAATAGCATCAACCATAAAAATAAAGTTTAAAAATTAGCTTTCTCTATGTTAGAGTGCTATAATGTAAGCATTGTTGAAAGTTGAAGATTAGTGAGGAAGGAAGAAATTATATGCAGGTGTTTTATTCCTGCATATATATTGAATATATCCCACTTATAATCACCTAAAATGCTACTCAAAAAAGTTTAATTTTTCACATCAATACAGAACTATTTTTATACAGGACTATAAATAACAGCCATGTGATGTACTCAGACTATATTATTCAAATCGGATGTGTAAAAGATTTTGTAATACAGTCACAATTGCCAGCTTCCTACCTAAAAATCATTATTCAAATACTATATAAGAATTTTAAGAAGGAAAACACAGGGTGTTATAAAGGCCCTATAAACAACTACAGGAAAGTGCGGCACTGTAGGGCTTCTGAATGTGTCACCCCGCGATGCGCCTTGTGGTGTGTGGATGGTTCTGAACCAAGACCCTGCGGCCTGGAAAAAAAGCTTTTCCACCCCAACTCCAGCCCTCCTTTAATTACCTACAGGAATTTAAATGAGGGTCCCTGCTCACAGTGACTTTGTGACCTATCTATAGGACAGCAGAAATTACTAATTACTGAACATCTGCTCTTAGCATCTTAGAAGTGGCCTCTGTCCCCTCTAAAGCTCCAACATGTCTCACCTTATCCTTAGCTCCGAATGTCATATATATTTAATTTTGACTTTCTGTCTCTGTACCTCTCACGTTGGTGGGGTACCTGACTCTCATGTGGAGTCCCCATACCTATGCACGTAATTAAATTTGGTGATTCTTTTACTAATCTGTCTCATGAAGATTTAATTACTCAACCAGCCTGAAGAACCTTGAAAGATCAAGAAAAGTTCCTTCCTCCCCCACAGCACCTACCCATTCATCTTATAAATTCAGGTTCAGTATATGGCTTTTAAATGGGAAATCCTTATTAAGGCCATATTTTGTTGATATAACAAAATCATCCAATTTGGCCTCAGCTCAATTCCTGCCACCCTCATTACTGACCTTTCATCCATCTTGACCTGGATTATAATGCATTCCTGTAAAGATCCCCAGAACAAATGGTCTTAAGTACTGCCACCTCTGCAAAGTTGGTTTTTAATCCTTTAAGAACTATCCTACAAGGAAGTTCTGTTAGATAGCAAGACTACAACATCATCTACAAACACAGAAACCACACCCTGGCCATCTGATTGAGAGCTGCAAGTTTACTTGTCTCAGGTGATGCTACACTGTCTGATGTAAATGAACCACGTGGTGCACAAAAACGCAGGCATCTCTTCAATGTTAACTTTTCAGAGTCTCTCAGCTCACCACCCAGGTACACAGAGTGCAAATCCACCATGACATTGGTAGAACACCTTTTGGAGAAGGCTGGATGACTGCATTTAAGGCGAGACGTATTTTTTTGTCTCCCCTATCAGGCGGGTTACCCAAAACTTCCTTAACTCTGCCTTCTAGAAACTGAGGGACTTGATTGACCAAAGTATATTGCCTAAGAAATTCAGGAAAAATTCTGTCAAATGCATCAGAGGTACTAATGGAGTTTAAACCAGTGACTCGTGTTTCAAGATTAAATGTTCACCCTGTGCCCAATAATTGTGTGACCCAT
The DNA here is from genome assembly GCF_021234435.1 of Artibeus jamaicensis. NCBI lineage: Eukaryota > Metazoa > Chordata > Mammalia > Chiroptera > Phyllostomidae > Artibeus > Artibeus jamaicensis. Next base: position 11,091,232 of record NW_026522056.1, on the reverse strand, counting down.
GCTTTCAGTTTGCCAAAGCGCACCTTTGCCCAGGACCTCAGTAGTAGTTTTCAGCTCTTTATTTGTTGGTTGGGTAGATTTGACACTCAAAGGTCTGTGAATGTAGCAAAAATGGCATCCAGGAACCAAAGCAGAACATAGGACAATGCTCATTCAAGACAACCAGAGTAAAAGTGACTCATGAGATAGTACAGGTATGGAGTCCATATCATAGCAAGAAGGACAATGGCCAACACAGCAGACCTGGTTGAGACCATGTGTGTCAAAGTCCTGGCTCTGCATTAAGTCAGTACTTGACCTTTGTGATTCCACTATTATTATTATCACATCTGTGAAAGAAATTCAGAAACTGTGGTGTGGGTTCAATATGGAAAATTAGAAATGTGTTCAGAGGTCAAGAGTTTTGGGCGATGTTTAAGGTGTGGTGCAATACTAAGTATAAACTTAACTAAAAGTATGAGATTCAGGGCTGACATTGAATTTGTATGTGCTGCTAGTTCTATACCACCAGGCCAGAGGTGGCAGCTTAATGGATTCAGAAAAAAATTAACATAGAGGAAAGTTATATATACTAGTTATTATATAACTAATAACATGTATTAACACTCATGGAGCATTTATATATGCACCAGGACCTATGCTAATTATACTAATCCTATAAGATACACAGTATTATTTTCATCTTATGAACAATTGATGCTTAAAATGTTAAGTAACATGCCCAAGGCCTATATCCAGTTGTGAAAGAAGTGAAAAAAACAGAGGCCTGTCTGATTCAAAATTCCATGTTCCTGTTCACTAAAACATAGAATATCAAAAGATGTCACAAAAGGAAAGGTAAGCTAGAGTTGCTAAAAATTTGATCAGAAAGGTTTCATCTGTTTTAGAGCTGAGGAAAGATGATTCAGATGCATGCCCTGTGTCTCAAATATCTAACACTCTCTTCCAATAAACTAATAAGTGAGGTGTTATTTGTTAGATAACTAGCACAAGTAAGCTCATTTGATCTATTTTTCTCATTAGAGGAGTTATGTGTGTAATACAAGTATTCATTTTAATAGTTATCATTTCTCCTCATATTTTAACAGAGACTTAGGCATTATGTTATAAAACAGGATATAAATAGGAATATAACAAGCTAAAAATTAGAAACCTTCAGTTAAAGAATCAGTCATCCCTATAAAAACAGCAAAGTGAAGATATCCTAGAAAAAAGCAACAAAACCAAATTCCAGAAAAAAATAATTCTGATAAGGCCTTCCCATGTAGGGTGTTAAATCAGAGACTTTTGTATGTGCAGCTGTAACTTTACATATAATTTGGCACATCCCTAAAGTCTTATTCATGCTCAACCTGGGATATTGAAATGTGGAGTCACATACTTCCCTCCATGTGTGGAAAGAAGAGGCCTATGCTTGAGTGTAGCCATTCTGTAGGAGGAGAAAATGAGAAGAAAATGTGACTGCTCAGACGGAGGTCCTTAACAATGATTATGTCAACTACGAGCACGTTGTAGTGCTGAAGAAGATGGACTTAGGTCACATACACTTCACCATGGTCTTCCTGAAGAATTCCTGGAAGTAATGGGGGGCACTAAATAATTATATTATCACATGTGTAATTCTATGTCCCCTAGGACGAGACTGGAACATTTCTTCTCTATAATACACACATTACATAAACATCACACACAAATATCTTTTAATAACTCTCAATATCAACATGTTACTGATGGATGGTATGCTGTTGGCTCCTTTTTAGCAATACCTTCCAATAATGAACTGGACACCTTATTTTTCACCAAGCCTTTCTGGGAGAAGGTCAACAGTCCATGTATTTTCAGCTAATCCACTGACCCACTAAAAGGTGATGTTCCTCTTTATCCATACACTCAATTAAGTATTCAAAGAAATGTTTTGTTTTTTGCCTTTTTAAAAAAATTTAAATTTACTGCTGTCCCACACAGGTGTTTGGCAGCTAGAACTGTGGCTAGGAAGGGGGAACTCCTTCCTCACTGACCTGCAATATTTCTCCAATGTTACCAGCTCCCTGCACCTGTTCCCGAGGCCTCCATTTTGGGAACTCACCCTTTTCCACACACCATCTTCGTTCATCCTCAACTTTCAACACTAACCCATGAGTTAAATTCTTGAGTTCCTTGCCTATCCTTCCACATTGAATTTCTGGGATGAAGCAATTTTCTAGATAACTTCTGTTCCTCCCTTCTTATACTTAGCTTCTTATACTTAGTAATTTGCTGGACTCATTTTTTTCAAAATTAAATGTATGTAGAACTTTCCTTTGTCTCAACATTGACTCATTTGTTTCTCAGAGTCAATTTCTGTGAGATGTATCCTTGATTTTTATCCCAGTTATACTGGCAAATCTTATCACTTGCCTACATGCTTCACTAAAAACCCATCATTCCAGAAGAGAGCATCTTAGGAATATATATGTATTCATAATGTGTGTCTACATATGAGTGTGTGCATATATATGTATATGTATATATATGTATTCTATGTGGTGTATGTATATACAGAGTGGGGAGCAAAAGTAGGTCTATGTAATATCCAAAGCACAGAGTTTATTCTTGTATTATTATTTATTAATCATTAATTTATAATTAATAAATAACACAATAAATAATACAACCAACACTTTATTATATTTATAATTAACAAATTTATTTTAATATTTTAATGATAATGAATAATTAACATTTATTTTCATGTTTAATAATTTATTATATTTATAATTGATAGATAATATAATTAATAGCCTATTAATTATATTATTTACCATACTAACAACTGTAAGCATATTTTCCTCTATCCTGTATGTGTATATTCATAAAAATATATGTTCTGCATGTATATACCAACTGCCACCAATATATGCATGCACACTAAAGAAAACATACTGCATTCAACTTCCTAAAGAATTTTACATTTTCACGAGTGATCATCTATTCTACAACTAGAGAAGTCACTCTGTGGTTCTAACCCTCAAAAGGTTCATAACCCTCCATGAACAGGGGCGCCCGGTTCTACTGGTATTCGTTTCCCTCGCTCAGTGAACATCTGGGAAGCAAGAACTGTGTGTGAGTCTGGTTCTCAGAGGTGCTACCAATGCCGAGATGTGCCTGGTGCAGTGACCGGTGCACTGACCAGCTCCTCTTCCGGTGTCAGGGAAGCATGGGCACCACCATAAAAAAAGTCGGTACACGTTGCTGGCATTTCAAAAAGATTCGAATTTTTCCAAAATCTTACACGTATTCTGAGAGTAAAATGGCTTTCACACTGCTAGCTAGATATCTTGTGCTTCCTTCTTTAGGAGAACTGCAGTAGCTGATCCCAAATATTGAAAACCCTTTAGTGTGTTTCTTACCCCTAGTTTGATAGGCCAAATCATAGGTCGTGATTTTTGTTTTTAGTCAAAATATAGGGAAGAAGTAAAAAATCATATGTTCTATGGCCAGCGGTGCTGGCCCAAATGGCAGCTCCATCGTTTGCTCTTTGTGTGACTTTCTGTGTTTCTACTTCTTTGCCTCTAAAATTGGGGAAATAATAGTACCTACCAATTGGTCGTTATGAGGAAAAGAACGAGTTAGCATATGTAAAGCGTTCTGTGGAAAGCCTTACATAGCAAGTGTTATATGTGTTTGCTATTATTACTATCAAAAAATAACTTGCTGAAGTGTACATCTGAAAATAAATCCTTCTGTGACCTCTATTATCAAATTGGAGGGGTATTTTTTTTCATCAAAAAAACGAAAGGCTGGAGATATGACAGAAAGATATTTTAAAATTCAGCAAGTCTTTTAAAATTACCTGCATAAAGAAAAAAAGAATAATTTTCCCGATGCAGTGTTAAAACAGCACTCAAATCAAGCCATTGAATATGAATGAGAAAGTAGCCAGAATTGTTTTCCTGTCTGACAAACTCACAAGACTAGAGGAGGGAAAAAGAAAGCAGAACATCACAGCTCTCCATAATGAGAAGTAACTTAGGGTCCCTTTATTTGCCCTCCCAAATATCCCTGGGCAGAATAGCAGCACCGGGAATGTATTAGCTCTGCATCCTGACAATGTTTAGAAGTAAACATAGTTGTCTGGGATGAAAAGACAGATAAAAATGAGAATTTAACTGAGTTAAAAATGCAACAGCAAAATAAGAAAGGAGACGCAAGTATAAAAATAATCAATTTACTTCTGGCAAGACCTGTCGTGTCTCAGCAGCATCCGTAGCCTTTGGTGAGAATGACGGCGTCCCCACAATCTCATTCCCCTCGTTTCCTGCATTATAGTTGCTTCTTTGTGTTCGTGAATTGATTCTGCTAAAAAATTGCAGCAAAAATGTGCCTTCTCTTTAAGAGACAAGATCTTGTACTGCTAGGTTTCCCATTAAAGTCTAGCTAATGTGGCCACCACTTACATTTTGTGATTACATGAATCCCAAAGAAGGAAAGGAATACGTTCCCTACCTGCTTATTCTTGCCATCATTTTCTCCTAATTAGTAAAGCTCGACAGTCTCTAGGTGGGTTGACTAATTGGTTTAATATTTTCCTGATGGAAATTGTCCCTGAGTAAGCGAGTACGGGTAGGGGGCCAGCATGCACACGTGGATGAGGATGAGCCGTCATGCGGGGAGGAATGAATACTGCAGAGGTGTCGAGGCTACTAAGGAAACGCACTTCCTTCATGGTCCAATATTAACGAGGCCAGGGCTGTGAGGATACCAGCTCCTAGCAGCTCCTCCTGCAAGCCGATTGCGAAGATCTCTTCCCAGCTGCACATGCAGTTATGCCAAGGTGGTAGTTTGAAATTGTGAAGGTATTTACACCATGAAAATTGTCAAATATCATAAATCATGTCTTTTTTTGCCCACAGTGCCCGTTCTTAAACATTTACCAATATATAGCTGAGAAATGCTGATCATAAACAGCATGCCTATAAGCTACCATGAACAGGTAACCGGGTTACTTTATTCTGAAGTAATGCCATACAGGGAAGATAAATATTAAATAGCTCACAGGTTATTTAGAAATGGCATTGTGTGCTACTGCTTTGAAGGGAAAAATTGTTATTTTATATTCCCCCAAATCCCTGTACTTGCCTCTATTAAATCTTTTATCATGGATATTAATCTGTTCACTTATGTTTGTCTTTTCCATGACATGGTTAGTTCCTTACGGGTAGAACAGTGTATGATTTTTCTTCATTTATCTTGTGTTTAGCCATGTCTAACAGAACCCTGATGGTTTCTAGACTTGCTACTTTCTGATTCCTTTACGTCTTGCAGAATGTAAATATCACATGTCCCAATAATATCTTGAGATTTCTTGACAACAAAATGATAGAATGCAAATGACAACCACTCTTTTAAGTAAGATCTCACATCTAATTTTTAAAAATGTGCTGTATAATTTAGAGCATGATCTGAATATTCATGTTTTGATTTTATTTTATTATTTTATTTCAGAGAGAGGGGAAGGGAAGGAGAAAGAAAGGAAGAGAAGCATTGATGCTTCTACAAGCACCTTGACCCAGGAGAGAGCATGGAACTTACAACCAGGCATGTACCCTGACCCCAAATAAACCAGAGACCTCTCAATTTGTGAGATGATGCCCCACCAACCGAGCCACCACCAGGCAGGGCTGAATATTCATTTTATGAGATGAATTTTGGAGATAGTCAAAAAGTGTAAATAATCAAAGGCATCTTCATCAAAACAGTGATTTGCTATTTCTTCACTGTAACCTTTAATAAATTCATGTAACAGCTTTGAGTCTGTTTTTTTCCCATTCATTTATAAATATATGAAACTAAGCTCATGGGATTGACATGAGAGTTAAAACTAAATGTTACATATAAAGCTCCTAACAAGCACTGTTGCTAAAATTATCATACCACCCTTTCCTGGTACTAAATTCTCTAGCCTTAGCTCCTCACCTTCGTTTAGCTTCAATTGGTCCTAAGATTTTGATTTTTCCCAAACTGTATTAGTGTCTACACGTATACCTTTCTTATAGCAATCATATGACCATGTAAATGTTGTGTCTTCAATACAAAATAAAAAGGTATTTTGTAAAAAATGCAAGATTTTCACACCTGCTGGTGTAGCTGTAGCAACAGCTTCACAAACTTTAAAAAGGTGATTGTTACAGTGGATTCATGTATCTTGCATTGATGCGAAACCACAGATCTCAGTTTATGGGACACATCAAGCAATTCAAAATTTTCTTGTAGTGTCATGGTTTTCTCTTCTTCCTGGGAGAACTTTCAGCATCACTAGTGGCCCTTTGTATGGGGTTATTCAAGTTCTAGGTATTACACTAAACATAGAGAAAAATATGCAAGAACCGTGAGCGATCACTGTTGACTGTGCTCCACAATCTGCAAGAGAGGAGAGCTGCTCCCCGCGAGATGGTTAGTGTCACATGGCATTTGAAATGAACACTTACAGCAATGAATTCATCCAATAGCGACAAGATGCGGCTACAAAAATATTACAGTAGTACAGTATGTAGTACAGTTAATTTCATGGCATTCTGATTTAATACTGCTTCTTTACATTTGTTTATATTTCTCTTGACTGCAAAATGTGCCAAGTACAATTTATAAATATTTGTGCATGTAAATTTTAATATACAGGGTCTGGCACAAATAATGCCCCTTTTTTATTACAAAATCATAAGCATGTAGTTCTGTAACATACCAATATCACACTCAAGCCCACCATATGTCATTTTAGGTGAGATGTTCATATTAAAACTATAAATTATTACAGCCATATTATTACCCTACCAACTACACTCAGACATTACTTTTGTCAGATCCCTGTATTTTTAACTTTCTGTAACAGTTTTGTGTGTATATTTTATGGTAGTAATGATAAAACAAACTGATATCTACCTATATTACAAGCATTTATGAAATACTTTTTCTCAGTTGTCTTGATCTTACAAAGCTATGTGGTTCCTCAATTGTTTTTTTTTTTTTACTTGTCAGAAATCTCCAGTTTTTTCTCAGAATATTTATTGAAAAAATTTGTGTGTAAGTAGACCTATGCAGTTCGAACCCAAGTTCAGGGCCAGCTGTATCCTAGACTGACTGGAGCAGAGAAAGCAGCTCTGTCAGACATCACTATCAACACCAGTGTGGGTTTTTGGTTTTGTTTTTTTGCTTTACTTGTGGACATATTCCATCTAACTCATTTAACTGCACCACTTTTGAAATGTGCATGTGGAATTAGGACTGATAATTGATCCCTCCTTGAAGTACATTTCTGAGACTTTAGACCCCAATGCAACTCACTTTAACTACACTTCATAATTAATGAGGGGAGCACCTTAGATGCCATAATCTATATAAAGAGAGGTATCATATGGCATCATTGATTTCATGGTTAGATGTTAGTAGAATCACTCACATGACACGCTTATAAACAAACTCCTACCAATTTTAAAACAAACTCAACTTTCTTTATTTGATAAAAGTCGGCGTCACTGTCCTGTTCTTTTAGCAGCAACCTCAAGTTTATTAGAGGACTATCTTGATTCTGGCTTATAAAGTACTTGTATTCATTTCAGCTTCTCTGGGTTCCCAAGCACCTTACATACACAATTACCTATTGTATTTATGTATCTGTCTCTTTCATCAGATTATAACTTCCTCTGGGCTGGGAGCTGTAATGGTATCATCTTTCTACTCTCTGAACCCGTATGGTGAATGGTGCATAGCAAACATTCAAAAATCTTTATTAGTTCACTCTTCCTGCTAAGTCCAAATTTAATAGGAAGGGCCCAGGGAAAAGGTGACACCCAACAATAACTGTGCACAAATCTTATCCAATCAGGTGAATGGAACTGTGATTGCTTGTATCTGTAATTTCTTCAAGTCAATAGTTGCCTCCCAGGGCACTTCGGGACTAATTAGATTAACTGGAACTGTCAGGGCTATCTAATTGCTGGTACTGAAGAAAGCAAATTGCAGACAGTAGATATCAGTGTAAAATCAAACAGAAAACAGGTGTTTGCTAATTAAAACTGAGATTTTAATGAATGACCCTGCGGTTTGGTGAATAAATACCACTCCCAACATCTGCTGCATAATTAAGTTCTCTCTCTCTATCTCTCTTTTTGCCCAACTCTCTCTCTCAATCTCCCTTGACTGTCTCTCCCTCTCCTATTATTCTCTCCCTTTCTCTTTCATCTCCTGTCCTCCTCTACCCACTTTGCCAATATCTCAGTAAATAACCATAAAATAAAAAAAAATTTAAAGAATTAAGCCCAGTAATCTTTATTCTTTGTAAAGGGACAAAAGCAGATGTCTCTATCTAAAAAAAATCACATTAAAACATTTTATTGCACAAATTGGTCATGGTACCCGAGGGAGGCTTGTTAAGGGTTCTGGTTCATCTACCAGTTGGGACTTTATTTTGAATAAATTGGGTGTCCTGCTGAGATGACCTCATATGATAGATGATGCTTTTTGCTTTTCAATTCATTTGAAAATGCAAGAGGAGAAGCTAATTTAAAAATATTATAATAAGTCTGTGAAATGTGCCTGGTAAGCACGTTGAACTGTATGTAAGTGCTTCATTTTTAGGAAAGCTAAAATGAAGGAGCCGGCTTAGAATGACTTAATAAAAAGGACATGTACAAATGTCAAGGCATGTTGTTGAAACTGTCGTAGCAGAAACATTTTCCCACCATTAGTCTTTGTTTGTGAGTGTTCTAGTAAGTGAATTTCTAGTTGTAGCTATTTTATGCAATTAAACTTGACTGGAATGTCTCAGCCACAGGAGCTCTGAGGACTTGGCAAGGGTATTGAGTGTGGTGTCAACTAATAAACAGTCAGATGTGTGGAAATCTAAGAAAATCAAATGGCTCCTGGACAATCTAATGTACCAGGTCGGGAGGCTGTAGCCTAAGAGTGTAATGGGTATGCCTACAGGCCAGGAGCTTTGGAGTGCTATTTTAATTTAACAATGACACCTAGGCTTCCGGTCTGAGATAGTGAGATAGGAAGACCCTACACTCACCTCCTCCCACGGAGCAACTTGCCCAGAAGAATGAACATAGAGCTGACAGGACAGCTTCTGTAGAACAAAAGAGAGAGATGCCACAGAAATGGGAAGAGAGGAGACATAGTAGTGCTATGGCAACCTGACCTCTAATGCACCCTCCTGCAGCAGGGAGGGATCACTGAAGTGCTGGCACCCAGACTCACCAGCCCTGGGGCATAGCAAAAAAAAAATCAGTAGTTTCAAGGACACCTGGACTCTACAGAAAGAAAATCCATTTACTAACCATAGAACATCTGCGAAATGGGAGAGGAGCTGTGGGAACTCTCTCTGGTATCCAGGGCACTGGAGAGCATATCCAATTTGTTTTTCTCTCCCTCCACCTTGATTGCAGGAGCACAATCCTGGCTCTCTAACCAGCCAAGGCTTTCCCAGTGCTGCCCAGGCACCAGGCCAGTAGCGGCTTCACTGCTTGTCCTCTGGACTCCCTGCGGACCCTGCTTGCTTCAGCTACAGCACCAGGGTCCAGCATGGATGCCCCCAGGGTCCCCTGTGGCCTGAACCGGCTCCAACTACAGCCCCAGCAGCCCTGCCAAGGCAGCCTCTGCAAGGCTTGCCTCCAAGACTGTCCATGGCCCACACCTGCCCCAACTGCAGTTCCAGCCAGCCTGCCAAAGACTCACAGCACGTGCGGTCTACAAAGGGAAAGCTCCTCCACAATTCCCCTCCTTCGAGACCAAGAGAGTTTGGTGTTTTGGCTAATTCGTAGAAACAAACACAGAAAAATTGCAAAACAACCGAATAAAATGCAGACAAGCAATCTATCAGATAAAGATTCCAAACTAATGGTTATAAGTGTGTTCAGTGAACTCAGGAGAATAGATGAACTCAGTGAGAACACCAATGAAGAAATGAAAGACATTTGCTTTGCACATTACATGATAGAGAAATAAACTTGCTTTCTAATAATCTACTGAGGCAATATCTGTAAGAAAAACTAGTGTTACTCAAAAGTATGACATACCAATTTCTTTTCATCTGCAACTTCAAAATTCTAGAAGACAAGCTACACTTTATGACTTTAACCTACATTTCTCTTAATTTTTTTCATATATACATTCTCTTTGGTTAGAGTAAACCCTAGACAATTTCTTCCCTTCTATCTTTCATTTTAGTAAATATCTCTTTACACATGTCTATTCTACTAATTCAAGTCATCATAGTTATTTTCAAAGATGTATCTAGTGAAAATTGTTCTCCTGGTCATTTTAATTTTTCTTCCTATATTTCCTTATGCCTTATTTTTTTCTTAAATTATGAAGTCTTTATATTTTACAGTCAAATGGTAAAAACGTTTTGAGGATATGAGTCTGAGATTCTTTTCTTGCTCTTGCTTAGCAGTGGCTAGTTTCCCTTCACAAGTGATTATTAGTATTTTGTGAACTTATGTCCCCTGTAACTTCATTGACTCAGTTTCTACACCCAAATATGTGCCTTGAAAGATAATTTGACTTTGCTTCTGTCTGGTGCCTGAGGAAACTAGCAATCCAGGGCCACATTGGACTAAGCACTATATTTAAGTTTATTTTATTTTGATGGTGGGAGCAAATGGATGGTATGTTATCCTCCGACAATAGATATGGATAAGTTTGTGATAGAAATTCTTGTAAGAAACACCTTTTTCTCTCCCTGCCCATCACCAGCTTCCCCTAAATCAAGACTGGCAGTAACTCTTCTTTTTTTTTTCTCTTTCTTTTTGTCTCCCCTCGCTGAAAGGGTTTTTATCACTGTTATCACAATCTTAAAGAGTTTTCTGTTTCTTGGTGGGATTGGATGGGGGATATTTTAGCTTTAAGTAAGTCTCTAATCTAACCTCCCTTTTAACGCATACCTTTGTTTTGTATCTGCATTTTCCTCCTACAGTCCATTCAGATTAGGCTAAGCCTTGCTGATCAACACTGTCCCAAAAGGAATATTTGCTTAATGGTGCATTCACCTATCTGTATTTTTAATGTTTTTTAAGAAGTATATTTTATTGATTATGCTATTGCAGCTGTCCAGTTTTTTTCTCCCCTTTATCACCCTCTGCCCTGCATCCCCTCTCCAGCATGGACTAAAGCTGCCCGTCTTTAGTTCATGCCCATGTGTCATACATAGAAGTTCTTTGACTTGTCCATTTCCTATACTATTATTCTCAACCTCCCCTTGTCTATTTTGTGCTTCTTATTCCCAATACCTTTTCCCCAATTCTCCCCCTCCCCACTTATAACCCTCCATGTGATCTCAATGTCTGTGATTCTCTTCCTATTCTAGTTGTTTCCTTTGTTTTTGTTTTCTAGGTTCAGTTGTTGATAGTTGTGAGTATGTTGCCATTTTACTATTCATAGTTTTCATCTGCTTTTTCCTGGATAAGTCCCTTTAACATTTCATATAATAAGGGCTTGGTGATGATGAACTCCTTTAACTTGACATTAGCTGGGAAGCACTTTACCTGTCCTCCCATTATAAGTGATAGCTTTGCTGGGTAGAGTAATCTTGGATGTAGGTCCTTTCCTTTCATGACTTGGAATGCTTTTTTCCCAGCCCCTTCTTACCTGTAAGATTTCTTTTGAGAAATCATCTGATAGTTTTATGGGAACTCCTTTGTAGATTAACTGTCTCCTTTCTTCTTGGTGCTTTTAAGGTTCTCTCCTTATCTTCAATCTTGGGTAATTTAATTACGTTGTATCTTGTTGTGTTCCTCCTTGGGTCCAACTTCTTTGGGACTCTTTAAGCTGCCTGGACTTGCAAGTCTATTTCCTTCACCAGACTGGGAAAGTTTTCTTTCATTATTTTTTCAAATAAGTTTTCAATGTCTTGCTCTTCCTCTTCTTCTTCTGGCACCTTTATGATTTGGATGGTGGAATGTTTAAAGTTGTCCCGGGGTTCCTAAGACTTTCCTCATTTTTATGAATTATTGTTTCTTCATTCTGTGCCAGTTGAATGTTTATTTCTTCCTTCTGTTCCAAATCATTTTTTTGAGTACTGGTTTCCTTCCCTTCATTGTTGGTTCCCTATATATTTTGCTTTATTTCACTTTGTATAACTTTTACTTCTTCCTTTATTTTGTGTCTGTACTCAATCATTTCTGTGAGCATCCTGATTACCAATGTTTTGAACTCCACATCTGATAGGTTGGCTATCTCCTTGTTGCTTAATTCTTTTTCTGGAGTTTTGATCTGTTCTTTTATTTGGGCCACATTTCTTTAATTCAGTGCACCTGTTACGTTGTAAGGGGCAGAGCCTTAGATATTCACCAGGGTGGGGCAACCCACTTTGTTGTGTTGTGGAGCTGTATGTGGGGCAGGGGTCAGACAGGGAACAATGCTACTTACTTGGCTCTCACTCTGCTTTCAGTCACTTCCCCCACTGCCCACGATTGAATTGAGCCCTTCTGGTGTTGATTTCCAAATGGATGGGTTTGTGTACAGTCTAGAATCCTGTGAGTCCCTCCATAGGACTCTCCTGTGAGACTGGGAGTTTCTCCCACTGCTGCAACCTTCATAGGTTTTTACAGCAAGAGCTTCTGAGGCTTTAGTTTCTTGCACTGGAACCCTGGATTACACAGTCTGTCTTGCTCCCCATTTGTTCCTTCCAGTTTATTCACTCACAAATGTGGGACTGCCTGGTCCTCCAGCCACAGTCTTGCTGTGTGTCCTCTCCACCGAGGCTCCCCATTTCCACCCCTCCTACCAGTTTGGATGAATATTTCTTCTTTAATTCCTTGGTTGTTGGATTTCCATACAGTTCCATTTTCTGGCAGTACTGGTGGTTCTTGTTTTTAAAATTTGTTGTCGTCCTTCTTTTGGTTGTGTGAGGAACAAAAGCATATCTACTTATGCCTCCATCTTGGCTGGAAGTCCTGTATTTTCATTTTTTAGAATGTTTGTTCTTGGATGCTTTACTTTTGCCTAGCTAACTGTTCATTCATGTATTATAAAATATGCTGTACATATTTATCTATCCTTTGATATACTTACTCCTGAGAAGTTCCTGATGGACATCTAGTTCATTATAATTTCAGAAATGGAATCCTTCTCTCTGTCTTCTTGCACAATAATAGCTATAAGCAAATATTTATTGTAGAGCAGTTAGAAGTCTTTCTTCTCTAGCAGTGTTTCAACCTCAACCAAGTCAGCCAAACTGGGTTGTTACCCACACACAAATTCATAATTTGTCCTTATCCTTTATGCTTAGAAACTAGGTAGCAGATCAGTGAAATTGTGGCCCTAAGTGATTTTCCTGTGAACACCGTGGATACCACATAGAGCTGAAAACACTCAAGAAATGGTGGAGGATGATGATGGTGATGATGATGACATCATTGGACTAAATAACATGATAATGAGATCTTGTTGACAAATAGAAATGATGTAAGGTCAAATGCCTGTGGGTATGGAGATGATTCAAATTTGTTGTTACAGAAGGATACATGGAAAAATCTACAGGGGGCAATACCAGTTATTATCATCTTACTTGAGGACTTTCAAACCTGATGGGAAAGATAAAATAATATAAAATGCACTTAAAATGTTATTTATAACCTACTTTGTTCCAGAATATATTTTAATGGGGATACTCATGTTTTTTTACATTACCGATGGATGGCCTTGCTGAAGTGGGTCCAGATATTAACCTTGCAGCCAGAAGGCCAAACCAAAAAACAAACTTGCTGATCTTTCCCTTACTCAAAGGCGATATTTGCTGAGGTTGGCTCTTTAGTTTCCAGATACAACTTGCACACTTTATAAAGGTGGGCCCCTATCCCTAATCTGACTTTGTCCACTTTCAGAAAGTTTCTCCTGGTATTCCTGATGTTTCTTACAGAATGATGATCATGAAATATTCAATGCATTAAGCAGATGCAAGAGATCCTGATGCGTTTGAAGGTAATAATCCTATTAAACAATCCTTTCACATGGGAACAATGCTGGACTGTTGCTCTTCAAAGCCACATTCTCGCTTCCTTTTGCTCATGGAATATGCAGAAGACATGCTCACATGTAATGAGCAGATCTAATCTTAAAATGTGTGCTAACCAGGCTTGCGTACTAACAATAAGATTTATCTCTAGGCTGACAGCTTACAGGTAGTCTTTTATTTCTCACTGCAAATTTGCAAATTAGTAAATTAAATCACAGCGTTGTTTGTTTACATGGTACAGAAGTACCTCTTTGGAGGAGTTGTTCTTTTTCCTTTTATTAATAAGAATATTTTAATAGCTTGAGGAGGACAAAAAACCTGTTAGTATCTGCTTCTGGCAGCATGCCAACTCTTTTATCTAAAGTGATCAAAGATAGTAAACACCCTGTGATAGAGTGAGAGATATTTTTTAAATAGTAGGGGTTCCCTATTGTTTTATGAAGCAGTAAAGCCCTGCAAGCATCACCGGTGAAATCTGGGGAGTGCGGAAGTCATTTTTTAACTTCCAGGCTCTGAACTGCAGGATCTAAAGGGAGTAACTTCATAAATATTTCAATCTCCCTTCACTGGACACACAAGTATCATGGGAGGATTCCGATAGCCTGACGGTAAAACTCTCACAATGAACACTTTGTGATCATTGTCCAAAACAAACCACTTGGATTTTAAAGTAACGTGTTCATTATTGCCAAGGACATAGTTTGTAGGAGCCCAACAGCATGCTATTGTATTGCCAATGTCCTTAAACAAGGGGAGAAGGATGAAAATCACGAAATGGATTCAGACTACATATGCACTTTTCATGTTGTATTTATGGAACCCAGTGTGTATTAACTGAACATGCTTGCTGCATATTAAAGTAGCTCTATTTCATGATGGAGACTTCACTTTCTTTTAAATAGCAAACAAGTTTCCAAATTCAAGCTTGTAAATGTGCTTAAAGATACTCAGATATTCTCCATCGGATATCAAAAGATTAGTGAATTTATAGAGAGAATAGGTGTATGAATTATAATACAGTAAAGGATTTAGGGTATCTACAACTCATAATTTGATGATTCACCCTACTCCTTCCTGATGATTTTAATATTTCCATTCATGTCTTGTCTTCAATCTCATTGCACATTATTTGCACCATTAGCCTGAAACACATGAAACATATCATTACTTATTAATATATTTCCAATATTCTCCTTACTAAAAGGGCTAATGTTAATAAATTGGTTTATAATTATATCTTTTAAGAACTGAGAAAAGTGGTGGGAAATAAAATGTTTTAAATTCCATGCCTCTAACCCCCTATGATTCACACTCAGCTGTCAGGAGGGCAAGTCCCCGTCCAATGCACAGATCCCACATTTGCGTCCTTTTTCTCTATTATCTGCAACCTGTGTGTAGCCAAGTGTTCTGACCGTTTTCCTCTTGCCAATTACTCTACTAGCTCCTTTTGATACGCCTGTAGTCCTCAGGCTGGTTCATGACTTAACATTTTAAAATCTTTTCCAATTATTTCCTCTACTTCATTGTTTTGATACCACCCAATTTTCTCTGATGCCTCAAAATGACAAGATGATTGTTCCCTTTCATGTTCAGACCATAAAATCAGTTACACTGAAAAACAGATTTCTGAATATATTCTGCTTTCTCCAGACCTTTTAAAAACAATTTCAGCTTTATGAAGGTAAAATTGACATATAGAATTGAAAGATATTCAAAGTATATATTGTGGTGATTAGATATGTGTACACATTGTGAAAGGATTCTCCCAGGTAGCTAATTAACACATTCACTACTTTGTGTATTTATTTTTGTGTTTGTATAGTTTAAATTCTACTCTCTTGGTGAATTGCAATTACAAAATACAATGTTATTAACTATAGTTACTATGTTATACATTCGATATCAGACCTTATTAATCTTATAAATAAAATAAAATTTGTATCTTTTGCCCTGGCTGGTGTGGCTCAGTGGATTGAGCGCTGGCCTGAGGACCAAAGGGTCACCAGTCTGATTCTCAATTAGGTCACATGCCTGGGTTGCAGACAGGGTCCCCAGTAGGGGGCATGCAAGAGGCAACCACACATTGATATTTCCCTCTCTTTCTCCTTCCTCCTTCCCTTCCCCTCTCTCTAAAAATAAATAAAATCATTAAAAAAATTGTATGTTCCTCCCACTTATATTTTCCCACCTTGAAGATTTCGGAAAGCATGTTTTCCTTTTACTATAGTTCTATGAGCTTAACATTTACAAAATTTTTAGATTTCACATCATGCAGTGTTTTTCTCTGTCTAGCTCATCTCACTTAGCATTACTGACCTTTAGGTTCATCCGTGTTGTTGCAAAGGGTGGATTTCCTTCTTATGGATGAATAATATCCCTTTATATAGAGAGCACAACCACATTTTCCTAACCTACTCATCTTTTGATGAATACTTAGATTGTTCTCATATTTTGGTTATTGTGAATATTGCTGCAACTTTTTCCACCATGCACTTTGATTCATTATTTTCTATTTTTTCCCTCAACTTGAGAAGGAAGTTACATACCCCTTTCTTAGCTAAAAGTTTAATTGGTACTCTTCAATTATTACCCTTCTTTATTTAATGTTTAGGTACAAAATTGTAAACATGACTACCTCTTATTATCTACAAACATATCCAAGAGTACTTTACTAAAAATAACACCTTTCCTGACTCTCTGACTCCACCAAGCTATATTTCCTTCACTTCTAAACTCCTTGGTAAAGTTTCTCAGAGAGACCTGTGCCAGCTTCACGCCATCGAGTCTTCACTCCTACATGTCTGCATACTCTGCTTTCTCCTATCCCAGGTGACTCCTCTTTTCCCCTGGAAACTGTACTCATCTGCATGAGACAGTCAATTCAAAAGACTATATATATATATATATATATATATATATATATATATATATATATATATATATATATATAAAGGGAAATTGCTGTTTCCCTTTTTTCCATATGTCTGTTCAGCTATCATTCAATTTCTTTGCTTCTAAACTTAGCAAAGTTAGAAAGAGTTGTCTACTTGTATGTCAACTTTAATGAGTCTCTGTCCTTCCTATGTGGGTTAGTCTGATGGGACTGCTATAAAAAAAACTACAACAGACTGGGTGGCTTAAACAGCAGACATTTATTTTTTCACAGTTCTAGAGACTAGAAGTGCATGACCAAATTGCTGAGAAATTTGGTTTCTGGTAAATGGTCACCTTCTTGCTCTGCCCTCATCTTCCCTTGCCTTTGTGTATATTAAGGGTTGGAGAAAGAGAGAGAGAGAAAAAGCACACTGGTGACCCTTCCTCTCCTTATAAGAGCACCAGTTCTATTGGATTAAGGTCCTGCCTTTATTACTTCATTTAATCTTAATTACCCCAGTAAAGGCCCAATATTCAAATATAGTTACATTGGTGATAGGAGCTTCAACATATGCATTTGGAAGACACAATTCTGTTCTCAACATTATTTCACTGAAATAGTTCTTCTCGCCATCACCCACAGTTTTCATTTTCATATACTGGTATTTGGTTCTCTGTTGCCTTATTCTACTTGTTCTCATCATTTAACATAGTTGACTGGTCTGTGTTTTCTGAAGCATTTTATTATCTTGTGTTTTATTTCATTAAAACATTTTATTTCTTAAGATATCACCTTTGCTCCTACATTATAATAAACTAACTTTAGCTAAAGTTAAAAATAATTACTTGGTATAATTTTTGCTTTATTGTTATCATAGATGTACTTGACTTCTTGGCAGCATTTGACACTATAGGTCAGAGGCCAGCAGGGACAGACACCCAGGTAAATTTGAGAAAGAAGAGGTCAACATCACAGAATGCTAGAGGTTGGGATCTTCTTGGAAATTTGGGATGGTAGCAATTTGGGATACACCTGGAGAAATCCTCTGGTGGCATACTGGTTGGTGCCTGAATGTGTGGAACTGTAAAGACCAGGAAAGAAACACAGAAAGAAATTAGGGGGAATAATCTTTGGGGCTCACAAAGGGATAGAAATAGTTCCTGATCCAAACAACCAAACCAGAAAAACCCATAATCTGCAGGGTGTTCAGGGCATTCTTGCCTCTGTAAGGGGGAGAAGATAGTCCAAGACAAATTGCTTCTCTGATATTACCTTACAAATGTAAAAGCACAATATGGAAATATAGAACTAAAATGTCCAAGAGGGAAAATGCACTGAGTGTAATCGATAGCAGATTAGACAAAGCAGAGTAAAGTAGCAAACCTAAATACAAAGCAATATAAATAACCAAAACTTAGGTGAAGGAAAAAAATGACTGAAAAAATAAGCAGATCATCTAAGAGTTTTTACTATCTTTGTAAATTAACTCAAAATGAATTACAATTGTAAATATGAAACTTAAAATTATAAACCTTCTAAAATGAAAAGTGAACAAATATTTGTGATCTTTGGGTAATCAATTTTCTTAGGCAGACAGCACCAGCAAAAGCATGGTCCATAAAAGAAAAAATGAGGTGCCTTGACTTCATCCAAATAAAGAACTTCTGCTTTTTAAAGGACTATGTTTAGTGAATGAAAAGACAAGTTGCAAATTTGAAGAAAATCACTTCAGAATTTATATCTGATAAAGGAGTTGTATGTAGAATATATGAAGTTTCAAAACTTAAAAATTAGAATTCAATAGTTCATTAAAAAATAGCAAAAAACTTGAGCACCCACTTTTCAGAATTCACAGATGGCAAATATATATATGAACAGGAACTATGTCTGTCCCTGTGTGAGCCCCAAAGATTAGTCCACCTAATTATATACATATAATGATGTTATATTAGAGAAATGCAAACCAAAATCATAATAAAATACTAAAATCATGACTAAAATGAAAAGACTTGACAATACCTAGTGAGGAAGAGCATTTGGGGCACTTGAATTCTCATACACTGATAGTGGGGATATCGAATGACAACAAATTTGGAAATTTTGACAGCATCTCACAAAGTTGAACATGTATTTATCAAAAGACTCAACTATTAAATTTTTAGATTTTTACTTATAACAAAGTAAAGCACATGCTCACTCAAAGAACTGTACATGAATGTTCATACCAATGTTATTTGTAATAATAGTAAGAACTGGAAGCAACCAAAGTATCCATCGATACTTAAATAAATAAACTATGTTTATTGTGTTTATTGCAGAGAAATAAAAGACTATAAATTATATATGCGACATCATGAATGGATATCAAGATTGTTATATGGAGTAAGAGAAGACAGACAAAATTATATTCACTTAAAGGTCTATAAACTCTAATTAGTCTAGAAAATTCTAAGCCTAATAGAAAATTCCACCCTAATAGAAATCAGATAAGTGGTTGCCTGGGAGAAGGGGGCCATGATGGGTATAATAAGGATTACAAAAGGCATAGGATACTTTAGACAGTACCCTCTTAGCAAACAAATACATATTAAAATGTGCCAGAATGTGTACTTTAATTGTGTAAAATTTGTTTGTGTTTATTATACTTCATTAAACCCATTTTTAAAATGTGCCACAGGATTTTGCAGTGGTGTCATTGACAGGAGATTCAGTGCCATTGTGAAAATAAAAGTGTGATTGGAGTGAGCTCAAAATAGAATGAAGGGAAGAGAGTAAATACAGTGAATATAGTTGTGAACAGTGCACTCGTACTTGGTTCTCTCTCTCCTGGACACAAAAGAAGACTGTACTTCCTGTCCCCTTGGACTTGGGTATAGCCAAGTGAAATGTTTTAGCCAATGAACTGTGAGCCAAAGTAACAGGCATCATGTAATACATAGACTGAATCAAGGATGGTTATTTTTTATAAGATGAAAGTTGTTATAATATTTTTCATGAAAGTTCTTGGAGAGGTAAAAATTTATAAAATTTAGTTAGGGCTGTTACTATTTCATACAGCAATTATTTAGGAAAAGTCAAAAGTACCATCCCCTAGGCAAATGACTTTCAGATACTACTTGTCCACTCAGCCAGCCACTATTGTGCTGTGAACAAATGACATTATTATCCATGATGACCTCGTGTCCAGATCATAAGAGTGAAAGTTGACCTTAGGAAAAAGAACAGTTCACTCATTGAACAGAATGTATAGACCAGTATAGTACATTGGTCCAGTTACAGAGAAATGGGTAATTATTTGTGGGAGACTGAATTATTTCATTCTATATTTACTGATTGATTAGTGAAAGGCACTATCCTAATAACTTGGGGAGCAGAATTGAAGAATAAAACCAGAAGCAACCCTGTTTTCATAGAGCTTACATACTAGCAGGATGAGGGGGAGACTGGTGAAAATCAAAACAAAAAATCATGTTACATTAGAATTTATAAGTACTATAGAAAGAACTAAGTAAAAGAATGAAAGGAGAAAGAGGCATGGAAAAGAGATAAGGAATTTGACCATTTTCCTTTGGAAGTCTGTTCTCAGTAAAATGAGAAGCAACATTATCAGCAGAGGATGTGTTAAAAGTTTGAGCTAGGGCATAAGAGATGAAAGAAATAGTGACCTGGGAATGTGGGACAGTAAATTGTTTAGGAAACTGTGGTACATGGTGAGGGAGTCCTAAGGAACCACTTGTGATTTGAGGTAATAAAATTTAAATAAATCCAAACAACACGATACATATTTTTCTCTAGCCATCTTTAGCTGAATGGGTTCAGACAGTGAACATGTGGAGAATAAATTGGGTCAGATCTGAATTTTATGTCATTTCATTATTCTCCCAATCACCTGACTGTAAACCCCAGGAACACTTAATTGCAGGGTTTTATTTACTTTTCATATCCAATCATTCACTAAGCTATTTAGTTATTCATTAATTTGCTCAAACTAATGTGTATTGATTACCTCTATTGTTTATAGCACTGTGGCAAATAGGAAAAATTTCTTGTCCTCAAGATATATTAATGTAATAAAGATAGCACAATATGACAGTACAACATAGCAATATGAAATACTATTGGGGGAACTAACTGTGCAGCATGTGGCTTAAACACTAGGAGAAGAATACTCCATGGCAGCCTAAAAGAGCATTGGTAGGTTGGCTATGTGGTAAGGGGAAACTTCCCAAGAAGAGATGCTGCAGATGGATTTTGAAGGATCTTAAGGAATTAGCTCAGAGAAGGCATCACAGGCAGATGAACTATATTCAGAAGAGCACGGAGGAGTGGGAGAGCATAGCATGTCTAGGGAGCTGACGTAGTTCCTCTTTAAAGGGTCCAGGTTTTCAGGCAGGGAGTGCCAAGCAATAAGGACATGAGAGTGGAGAGAGAAGCAAGGACCAGGTATGAAGAAGCACACTCCATGCCAAGAAGGTGGAATTTTGTTAAGAAGGTGAAAAGGAGTTCTTAAAGGTTTAAGTGAGGGTATGTATGTTCACAGTTACTTTTTAGAAAGACCATTCCGACACCCTTGTAGATTGTCAGAAGGCAATCTACATTGAAGAAGGCAACACTTAGGCAGAAAGACTAAGGGTTGACCTGTTAGGTGCTTTAGGTTTTTCAAGGGTATATTTTCTACTTACAGGTTAGTTCTTAAACTTCTTGCCTTGGTCCGTACATTACCTCATCTTTGCCTGTAGTTGTATAGTCACTGACTTAGATATGTTTTTGTTGTTATGATGCCAACATCAGCTCCTTGAACTTTATGTACACCCTCACCTTTTCAGTTATGCTCCTGTTCCTTCTGAGTTGATTCTTTTTTCCAGCTCTGCAGTGCATCTTTGAACTTACTCACATAATGGCACTTTCACACCAAGCTGAGATCTCCTCCCTTTGGGCTTGCTATTATCTAGTGTGTGAGACTAATTAGGAACTAAAGAATGGCATAGAAATTAAACAAAAACTTATAGTTCTGTAGTGTTTAGAAGATACAATTATTATTAAATACTGGTTCTATACTAGATATGGTGGGTAATTGAGAAAGGGGAATAAAGAGTGGTTTTCAAAATTTTGTTTCAGTAGATAAAAATACAATAAGAACAACACTGAAATGTGATGTAGAAGAGGAATAGGGAAAGGTTTTCAAAGGAAGATGATAGTTTGCAGTTAAAAATCTCTGTGAGAGGATGTTAGCAAACAGTTCATTGCACATGTTAGACTCAGGACAAGGTGTGGCTTCAAGGTAAAAATATGTGTGTCTTATACAGAGAAGCAGCCCTGAAGGCCACAGGTTACATGAAGCCACTCCTAGCGATGGTACGGGTGGGAATAAATGGAAGAAAGAACTCATTGGGAAGGCTGGGATAAAGGAACTAAGATAAGGAAGAAAACCAGGAAAGGATGTTACAGAAGCCAAAGTAGGAAGGTCTATTTAATGATGGCAAAACAACTTTAAAGATTACACCTCCTCATGCCTCTTAAATCAATTTTCTTTTTTCCATTCCTATTGCTTCTGCCCATATTGATGAGTTTATTCAATTGCTAGTATGTGTCTGTCAAAGTGTAAGTGGTTTTTCAATTCATTTTTCATAGTTATAATTTGAACAAATCAGTTCATGTTATCTAAAACTTCAAAGCGTGGAAAATCAAATTCAAACTTTTTCCCTAATGTTCCAAGCCCTCTGTGTGAGGGTCCCTGCCAATCATTCTAACCTCATTGTCCTCTGGCCTCTTCTTTCATTCTTTTATTCCATTTGCAGCTGATCACGAACATTTCTGGACTGGTGGGCATCCTCAACTCTCCCAACTTTGTACATATTCTAGAATTTCCCTTATCCTAGAATACCAAGATACCTCTGCGCATATATAGCAAAAAAATTCTCTCCATTCAGTTAATCCAAGTATTAACTCCTTCTAAAGCTTTTTCTGAGCCTACTGTTCACAAATATTTTCTTTTCCTACAATGTGGACACTTTATGTATCTATTTTTACACTTAATTTTAATCAATTTTTTTCATATAGGAAGTTTCATAGTTTTACATTTCTTAAAGTAAGTGACCCTGTCTTTTTTTTATGCTGGTATTTTTCTACTCCTTTAGGTCCAACCTTCCAGATTTTGCACAATTGCCATGTATTTATTAAAATAGTTGGTGCTGGAATTCTGAATTAATTTGGGCCAACTTAAAAAGAATGTTCTGTAGGAGTGCTGTATGTCAGTGGTGTATGTGTGAGCACGTGCTCACTCGTGCGTGCTTGCACATACAGGCCTACTTCTGAGATCTTGTGAGTCTGTGTCCAGACCACCTCAGTAAAGCAAATATCACAGTAAAGCAAATCAAATGAGTCTGTTTGTTTCCTAGTGCATAAAACCATTATGTTTGCATGATAGTCTATTAAGTGTGCAATAGCATTATGTCTAAAAAAATCAATGTACATACCTTAATTACAAATTATTGCTAAAAATACTAACTACCGTCTGATCCTCCAATGAGTCATCACCTTTTTGCTGGCAGAGGGTGTTTGCCTCTATGTTGATGGTTGTCGCGGTTGCTGAAGGTTGAGGTTGCTATGGCAATTTTTTTAACACAACACAGCACGACATTAAAGTCTGCCACTTTGATTGACCCTTTCTTTCAATTGAACAGTTATAGGCCATTGTAAGGTTATTAATTGGCTTAATTTCAATATTCTTGTGTCTTGGGGAATAGGGAAGACTGAGGACAGGGAGAGAAAAGGGGTGCGACTGGTTGATGGAATAGTCAGAACACACACACCATTCGTGACACAGTTCTTCATTGTAGGAGTACATGGTATATGGGTGTGATTCTTGGCACCCTGAAATAATTCCAGTAGTAACATCAAAGATCACTGATTATAAGTCACCATAACAAATACCATAATAGTGAGAAAGTATAATTCTCATTATATGTGAGAATTACCAAAACATGACACAAGGACATAGAATAAGCAAATGTTCTTGGGAAAATGGCACCCATAGACATATTCAGTGTAGGGTTGCCATAGCCTCCAAGTTGTAAAAAAAATTCAATACCTGAAAATGCAATAAAGAAAAGCACAATAATATGAAGTATGCCTGCCTAGTAGATCAATAACAGCTTGCTCATTTCCCCCCAAAGTATTGGCAAGTTTTAAGTAATTCATCTTATCAGAATCTGAGAAGGGGAGTGAGTTATGTTCAAGTTGTTAAATGTAATATTTAATACTTGATATCAAGCACACAGACACTGAAATTTGCCTTCTACTAAAGAGAAACTGAGGCCCAGTGAGATGTATCATTCACTCCTGATGATACACATTCCAGATGTACACTCTGGAAATTTCCCAAATCACTCAACACCATTTTTGATTTGATTCAGTTATGCAGAGTCATACATCTGTGGCTTTTAAGAATGTCAGGGCAGAAAGGTACTTAAGGATAATCTAATAATAATAACCACATTTATGGAGTTTCCACCTGGCACTGCATTAGACATTTTACAAACATCATATTAATACTCGCAATGACCTTGTGAAGTGGGTGGTTTTATCCCCATTTTAATGAGACATTTATTCTTAAAAAAAATGGAGTAGCTTACCTATAATCCCTGCTAGCAAATGGCAAAACTAAATTTAAAGTGGGTATCTCTTGGGCTCCAAAGTCCATGCTCTTAACAATTTTAGAATAAAATATTAGTTGACTTTTACAACCATATGTGAAGAGAAGAATATGATATTAATTTTTAAACTGGTTTATAGAATTTCATTGGCAATGGGAGAAAAAGTTGCTAGGTTAAACAAATAAAAATGATTTTTGCTTAACTCTCGTACATTTTACCCTACGGAGTTTTAGTCTGTTTTGTTATCCATCTATCCATTCACTGACTCAACAAAATTGTACCAAGTACCTACTGTGAGCCAGTACTATTCTTGGCACTGCTGGGATACATTTGCAAGAAAAACAAGAAAGCTGCTTTCCCTCATAGAGCTTACATTTTAGCTAGGATAGACTGGGGGTAAACAATAATCATAATAAGTTATGATCACACAGTAAGTTATGTGAACTATTGAACTGATTACACAGCATGCTAGAAGATGATGTGTTACAGAGATGTTTTAAAATGTAAACAGTAGATAAAAATTGTGGGATGAGGGGCTGAATAGTTTGCAGATTTAAATAATAGACTCAGTGGAAGGCACTCCAGGCAGAAAGAACAGCCAGTGGGAAGGTATGAATGCATATTGGAGGAACAGCATGAACAGTGTGCTGGAACAGAGTGGGCAAGGGGCTAAACTCTGAGGGGAGGGATTTGAGAGATGCCAAAAGGACGTGGACATCTTTGCTGGACCAGAACACATGTTATATTTCTATTTCACTGCAGTTGGTCTGCCCTTGATT
Organism: Artibeus jamaicensis; assembly: GCF_021234435.1. NCBI lineage: Eukaryota > Metazoa > Chordata > Mammalia > Chiroptera > Phyllostomidae > Artibeus > Artibeus jamaicensis. Next base: position 11,065,930 of record NW_026522056.1, on the reverse strand, counting down.
TTGCTTCTGCCCTTTCACAACTTTGGGTCAGGAAATCAATTGTGTCATATAATGGTTTTAGTAGTCATAAGTGCAAACCTCATTTTTACAGCTTTTAATTATTATAGTGAAGTCTAAGTAAAATGGAGAATCCAGAATCCACACCTCCCTGGATTTGAGGCCAGAGCAGGAGAGTCATTGCTAAGTGCAGATAAGACCTGAGAGCCTCCCTGTCCCTGGGCTCTGTCCAGACCTTGTCTTCCCTTTGAGTTGATGTTGAGCCTCTGTGGTGGAAATTCTCTGGTAAAATTTGTGGGCCTTTATTCCAGTAACTGACGAAAGGATCTGAATCTAGCAGGCATCATTTTCTCAAATTTCTTATAAATTATTATGGTGTCCACTCTACTTCTGACCTGAACACCAAATACTGGTAACTGGAAAATGTAAAGCAAAGTCTTGAGACTTAAGCTCTTACATTCTAGATTTCAAAGCTCATAAACCCTGAGTCTTGAAGAAAAGTTTAAAAAGCCACTACTCTGTCCTTGAATTTCCACTCTAATTAAGCACAGCTTTCTCAAAGGGTGATCGTCTCCACTACGTGTTAGAATTTTTGTTGTTGTTGCCTTTAACAAAAAGCATGATGATTTCCCCCTCATGAATAACTGATCATCAGATGAAGTCTCAAAAGACATTCCACTGATTAGCATCTCTGAGTAAAATATGGGTTTTAAATCCTGGCTAAGCTTTACCCCAGATTATCTCTGGGAGAAAGAAAACACGAAACACCCAGAGGAGGGATTTTAAGTTTATTCTCTCTTTTTGTACTTATAATAAAGACTTTTCTTTCCAAACCAATCAACAGCTCATTGGCTGCAACCCAGGGCTGGCTCATAGAAAATTCAAGTCAGAAATGGACAGCAGGAAGCTGTCTTTTTGTGCAACATCTCAAGAAAAGTAAAACAAATTTGACCATTATGAAGCCTGTGTTGACTCATCGCTATGCAGCACTCTGACATCCTTGCCATTTTATGAATGGTGAGAGCTTCTAATGGTGACAGCCTGCTAACTTGCGATTAGCATCAGTCACCCTGGATACCTACTTAGAAGTTCTGAACAATTCTATTTTTCCCTCTGGAAATAAAACAGGAAAGAATTCAATTTTAGCATTTACTAAATCCTCAATTTGTGCTGAATGCTTTTTGCAATCCAAGTGTTGAAGACTGGGAGCAGTGGGAAGAACTGCCCAGAGACTAGCCAGACTAGGAGCAGAATGAATATTCCCCAGTGAAAGAAAAATGGAATTACAGATGAAAACCTTCCAAATATTGCACTTTTTTATGTTGACAAAATTTTCAAAGAGCCAGCATGGACATTTGCTCTAATGGAAGAGAAAGAAACCTATCTGAATAAGCTAAAATGGTAGTCGAAGTTAATTCTTTTATTTGGCACCTAAGTATGTGAAATTTTTTTTTTATTCTTTGCAGATTAGTAGCAGTGGCAGGAGTGTGCTGAGCATTGGCAAGTGAAGATTTTAGCACTAATTTTATTTTACTGGATGAAATGGTGACTGCCAAAAATAAAAAAGCAGAAAGTCGGGGAGGGATTCTAAATAGCATCTCAGAGACCAGCAGAGTAATTAAGCTTTGGCTAATGACATTTAATTGAAGCATTCTGAGGCAGGAATCTTAAGTGAGTAGAAAGATGTTCCTAGAGGTTACCAGCACTCTCAAATCACTAAGATTTTTTGGTTTTGTTTTTGCTTTACCTCTTTAGATATGGTTGTTCTACACCTTCCCAAATGGATGCACTTGGCTTCTTTATCTGGATTATTAAAAGTTATGGAGGAATGACAGGCAGCAGTCTCACAGATTTGCTGGGCAAGAGATCAACAAAAATATATGAAAAATTCATAAAAATATAAGCAACAATTCATGGTGGCAGGGTCAGTACTTGGTAAAAAATGTGAAGCAACTGTACTTCATTCTCAAAGAAAGCTATATAGTATAGTGGAAAGCTGTTAGTTTAGAAGCCAGGAACCTGGACATCTGGTCAAGATGGTAGTGAAGGTAAACACACTTTGCTTCCTTATGCAATCACAGAAAGAATCACAACTAGACCTCAAAACTAATAACACTAAGAAACATCAGAAGATCAAACTGTATGGAACTCTGACAACCAAGAATTTAAAGAAGATACACTCATCCAGGTAGAGAGGAGGAGCACAGACTCAGAGATGGGCAGAGAGGTGTGGAGACTGGTGTGGCATGGAGAGGGAGTGGCTGTAGCAGAGAAGACAGTCCCACATTCATGTGTGATGGATAAAAATTGGGAAAGACACCTTGGGAGCAAGTGATTCAAGCCTCAAGCCAGACTACACAACCCAGGGTTCCAGTGCTAGGAAGATAAATCCCCATGACTTTTGGCTATAAAACCAGCAGGGTTTGGGGTGGCAGAGAAAAGGAAAAGCAAGAAACTGAAAACTTATTAAAAAAAATAATAAAAGAAAACTTCCCTAATTTAGCAGAGGAAACAGACGAACAAGTCCAGGAAGCACAGAGGGTCTGAAACAAGTTGGATCCAAAGAAGACCACATCAAAGCACATCATAATTAAAATGCCAAAGATTAAAGATAAAGAGAGAATCTTAACAGCAACAAGAGAAAAAGCAGAGTGTTACCTACAAAGGAGTTTCCTTAAGACCATCAGATGATTTCTCAAAAGAACTTTTGCAGACAAGAAGGAACTTGCAAGAAGTATTCAAAGTGATGAAATGCAAGGACCTACAACCTAGTTTACATGATCCAGCAAAATTATCATTTAGAATGAAAGGTCAGATAAAATGCTTCCCAGACAAGGTGAAGCTAAAGGAGTTCATAATCACCAAGCCATTATTACATGAAATCTTAAAGGGACTTATATAAGAAAAAGATAAAAACTAAACACTAAAATGGCAACAAATTCACAACTATCCACAACTGAATCTAAAAAACAAACTAAGCAAACAACCAAAACAAGAACAGGAACAGAATCATAGATACAGAGATCATTTGGATGGTTATCAGCTTGGAGGGGGAAGGGGTGAAAATGGGTGAAAAGGTGGGGGGATTAAGTAGCAAAATTAGTAGGTACAAAAAAGATAGAGGGATGTTAAAAATATTATAGGAAATGGAGAAGCCAAGGAACTGATAATATGCACATCCCATGACATGAAATAAGTGGGGAGGGATTGCCGGAGCACACGGGAGCACCAGGCAGAGCTGTGGAAGGGGGAAAAATTGGGACAACTGTAACAGCATAACCAACACAATATATTTAAAAAAGCCAACAACCTTAGGTCATATTAAACTGTTGCAACTTCCTGGCTATATGACCTTCTTTGGGTACACTGTAGTGGGGTAAATAATATTTCAAAAGTTCTCTTAGTGAGCATGAATGAGCCCTCCTCAAATGACTCTTGAGATGAACTTCTGAGAAGAAAAACAAAAGGAAGAAAAATAGTTATACTTATTGTTAAAGAGAGAATAAATCTATCCAAGGTGGAGATACTATTCAAATTCCATTATGAATGAGAAAAACATTAGTCTAAGGAGCACCAAATAAGAACTATCAGAGAGATGCAAATCAAAGCCATAATGAGATACCACTTTACACCAGTCAGAATGGCTATCATAAACAAATCAATCAGCAACAAATGTTGGAGAGGTTGTGGGGAAAAGGGGCCTTAGTTCACTGTTGGTGGGATTGCAGACTGGTACAACCATTATGGAAAACAGTATGGAATTTTCTCAGAAAAATAAAAATTGACCTGCCTTTTGATCCAGCAATTCCACTGCTAGGATTATATCTTAAGAATTCGAAAACATCAATTTCAAAGAACCTATGCACCACAATGTTCATAGCAGCACAATTCACAATAGCCAAGAGCTGGAAGCAACCTAGGTGCCCATCAGTAAATGAATGGATCCAAAAATTGTGGTACATATACACAATGGAATTCTATGCAGCAGAGAGAAAGAAGGAACTACTACCCTTTGCAACAACATGGATGGAACTGGAAAGCATTATGCTAAGCGAAATAAGCCAGGTGGTGAAAGACAAATACCATATGATCTCACCTTTAACAGGAAGCTAAACAACAAAACAGACAAGCAAGCAAAATAAAAACCAAGACACTGAAATAGAGAACAAGGGGACAGCGAGCAGAGGGGAGAGGGGAGGGAATTTAAGGGGAAAAATGGGAGGGATTTAGAGAAACAAGTATAAAGGACACATGGACAAAAACTAAGGGGGGTGGAAATGGGAGGGAGATGGGGTGGGCTGGGATTGGAGAAACAAACAGAAAACTGTAGTTGAAAAATAACTAAATAAAAATTTTAAAAAAGAACTATGATTAATTCTACCTTGCTCTCCATTAAGGTCTTTCCTCCTAGTGGACATTCTTATCCTGACCCCTTTTTCACAGCTCAAATATTTCTCCACAGCCACCCCAAATGAGGGCCTACGAATCGAGCTTAATGTGATGAATAAAGAGAGTAAAGAGAGACTTTGAGAATAGTTTAAAAGTACACAGGAGATATATTTGGGGACAGAGGACCTGATTTTAACATTCTCAAATTATTCAGCTTACTGGAGAAGGGTCCTGCATGCCACTTTCACCATTTCAGTAGCTACTGGCCCACATTTGTGTGTGGTGCAACAGAAGCAGCACTGTAACTATTCTGCTAAAAACTTCTCAGCAACTCCCAGTTGTTATTAGAATATAACTCATATCCATAGTATAGCATGACTTGTCACCTTCCTCAATGTCCCACTCTGTTCCCACCATCATTCTAGACATAGTGAAATTAATGTCCTTGCACATCTCTCTCTTTCTCAGCTCCATGCCTTCCATCTTCTATCATCTCAGATAAGAAAAAGAGCAAGAGTGAAGACATTCTAACTCACATTTAGTTCCTACATTTGCTTACACTCACTCCAACAAGTCACATCTGATCCATGTCCCAGCACCAACCCTCCCCTTTAGCTCTTCTATTACAGCCCATTGAACTCATTTTCCTTACTCTGTTGTTCATTTTGGCCTCATGCCCAGCACTGTGCCTGCTGTATGAATCCAGTAGTTCACCACAGTTCTTTAATTGAATTGGCAAAAAAAATTGACATTTCTATCAACTCTGATATTATAACTTAGATTAGCTTACCTTATTTTAGCCTCAATGTATTATATATAAAAGATAAATTTGATTATAAGCTTTTTTGATTATGTTTTTAATATGATGCTTTTTTTAAAAAAATTATTCTCCAGAGAAAATACTATCCATAGAAGGGGACCCAGGTATCTCCTTAATAGCAATACCCAGAAACTATAGGCTGATAGATTGGGTAGAGCATTGACAAAGAACTGAGTGAGTTTATGTGTTTATATCTCACAACATGATCATAAAATTTTGGCTCCTGATATTTAGAAAAATTCCTTATTATTATAATGATAATTAAATTATTATTATCATGATGACTTCACACTTTATGATCTTGCTTTGAGACTTGATTAATCCTCATACAATTTACAATTTGTTGCAGACTTGGATTCACTGTAGAAGGACTCTTTCTTAGTTTCAAAGTTGTTTTGGCAAACCCTCCTCAGATGACTCCTGAGATGAACTTGTGAGAAGAAAAACAAAAGGAAGAAAAAATAGTTACACTTATTGTTAAAGAGAGAATAAATCTATCCAAGGTGGAGATGCTATTAAAATTCTGAACCACATGGTCAAACAAAATTATGTTTTCTGTGCAGGATAAGAAGCTGTAGGGCAATAAACAAGACTTTCTGTGGCTTCATTTCTCCAGCTGTTTCTGTAAATACTTGACATTTAACAACATGTATTTGGCTTTTCAACAGGAAATGGAATTATCACATCTTTCCAACAACTGTCCACAAGGCAGATATGCCCCTCATGGCTGCCAGATGTCATCTTGAGCCTGAAGTAGAATTTGCTGCAAAGAACTTTTAAGTGCAGTGAAAACAAAAGGTGGGGAGATATAATACAATGGCAAGAAGTAGCTCTTAAATGCAGCAATTTTCTAATCTCTTATTCTTCTGATAAGAAAGGATGTACACTTCACACTTGTAATGTTAATAGGAGCTAAGATTAACATGGCACATATTTTTTGCTAGGAATTCTTTTAAGTCTTTTATCAACTAATTTAATGTTTACAGCTCCACACAATAGTAGAGTTGTAACTTGGAGAGTAGAGTAGGGTAGGGTAGAGTAGAGTAACTGGTATATTTAATAACTTAATCTTATATTTGAGGAAAATGAGGCGCAGGGAGCTTGTGTAATTTTTTGCAAGTCTCACAGGTAATACTAGACTAAGCTGGAGCATGAACCCAGGAAGTCTAGCTCCAATGTTTATACACGCAACCATGTTGTTCTAAACCTAGTTCATTAGTGCAGCTCTGCTATTTACATAATTTATGGTGGCTTCCTGGTGAATTGTTGTCTTTTGATTCCTACTGGCAAATCTCTAACTTATGTGGATTCCAATTCACTATCAATAACTTTGAGGATTTACTGAGCACTGAAAATGTGAGTAGAATCATGCTACAGTATATAATAATAAAGGTCTCTGCTTTCAAGAAATTACATAGTCTTTTTCTTTAATAAATGTGCAGGTTTTCTTACTTCTGGTCTGTCTGAAACCATTTCTACAAATGGCTTTGACCATAACTTTGCTCACTTCAAAGGAACGCAAATTTGCTATCAACTTCCCAATGCACCAGACTACGCTTTTAAAGTGCTGATAATTAAAAAAGAAACACACAACAACTTTATCCCCTAGTTCCATGATATCTAAAAGTATTCATTACTCAGTCCTTTGCCTGAGTTTTCATACAAAGCACCCATTTTCATCTTTAAAAAATGCTATTTAAATTTCATATTTGCTTGGGAAGTCCTAAAGCAAATAAAGCAAAATTGATTTTCAAAGCATTTATAACTCCCAGAAGGATATTTTACAAATGTGATGATAGGTGTGTTTGCATACCTATGTGAAGGAGTTTCATATATAGGTAATATTTAGAATTTATATAAGAAAAATAAATTTAATTTTATTCTTAGCTAGCTGAATATATCATAAACTAATCATGTGTCAAAGCATACTTTTCAAAATGTTAAAACATAATTCTTTTATAAATACATAGGGATCATTTGTCACATTTTAATTTAATTCCTTAATGATAAAATCCATAATTTGAAAAAAACTGATTAAAATGCATAAGAGAAATAGGGTTTTATATAATCAATGAAATAAATATTGCTAATCTTATGTTTGATTTAAAATAAACTGGTTTGTTATCTTATATTGTAAAAAAAAATCACAGACTTTAAGTCATCTTTCCTAGTTACAAAGAGTTAAGGCACCTTGTTTTATCATTGTTCTGAAAGTTAACCTCTGGCTTTATGGAGTTATAAAACATCAGACCATCATTGATAGTGAACAGTATGTCAACTATATAATCCCCAAGAGAGTTGGAACTTAGGTAAATTTTGGACAACGTTCCAGCATGATATCAAACTTTCACATAGCCAATGTTGTGTTTTACTTTTCAAATTTAGAATAATTTGAGTATGTATTTATTTTATAGAATGTCTGTATTATACACTTAGAAATTCAGCTCATTTTGGTGGATAACAGTTATTTTTAGTGTTAAGATTAGCATTATGGGATGGATCTTTATCCCAGGAAAAGTTATTATAGGTCAGGAGAGATTGTGTCCATACATGTGACATTGAAGTCTGTGAGACCATGAAGAAAATCACTGTAATGGTTTAGGCAAGTGATGATAAATGCTTCAACACAGACAGCAGTGACTGGTGCATGGGAGTTGACACATAAATATTAATTGACTAAATATGTCAAGTATAACAAAGTTATACACTGACTCCAAAAGCTATCCACAAGCAATAGTAAATTAATAAAATATTGATTAGATGGCTAGTTCTTTCAGAAGTTTTCTGAGATGTGAGACCATATTTTTCTCACCTATTTTTTATTGCCTGTTGCTACTACATCTACTGCTTTGTGGATGGCTTCTAATACACATGCACTCATACTTTCTTTGCTATTTATCTTTTGTGATTGCACTTACAGTTTCCTCTGCCTGGAACATTCTTTGCTCAGAGTCACATGGCTTGCTCATACACTGCCTTCACAGATGACTTCCCTGACCACTTTCTCTGAAATAGCTGACTTCTTACCCTGCTTTACTTCAACTTCAGAGCAATATGTAGCAACATCTTCATAGCTAGAGATATTAACATCAGTGTTTATGTTTTTCAAAATAACTTTATTTTTTACAGTATTTTAGGATCACAGCAAAGTTGAGTAGAAAGTACAGAGAGTCCCCATGCACCTGTCATTCCAGACCCCATAGTCTTCCCCACTACTGATTAATGTCCCAGACCAGAGTGGTGCAATTGTTAAAATCAGTGAACCTACACTGACATATTCTTTTATGAAAAGTCTATAATTTAAATTAGCGTTCACCCTTGGTGTTGTACACCCTATGGAATTTGACAAATGTATAGTGACAGGTATCTACCATCACAGAATGTATCAGGCAGAAAGTTTCACTGCACTAAAAATCTGTTTCATCTGCTGATCCTTTTATTCCCCTAGTCCCTACAAAACACTGATAATTTTATCATCAGAGGAGTAAAAAGAAATTTCCCAAATCTCCATGTGATTTTCTCAAAAAATGGTAAAATCTAGGCACCATGCTGCATACACATCTTTTTACCTATACGCACCTAAGAAAAATGTCCCCGTTATAACAGAACTATGAAACTTGCTGGTTGATCAATGGATTGACTGACTTTGGAAAGTGAAAAAAGAAAAAGGGCTGGCATGCAATAATCAGAAATGGCCTGGAGAAGGGCAGATGACTTTTTAGTAGTATTTTTGTTTATTTTCTCATTTTAAAGTGTTTTGGTTAATTCACCCCACCCATTGCTATTTTTAAGTAGAATGAGATTAACTCTACATGAAGACTGATAGGCTGTGTGTTCCAAGAATTCACATTAGAATTTACTCTAATGTCAGGAAATCGCTAAGAAGCCCAGGCTGCACACACCTGCAGAGCCGAGCGTGTCTGGGTTGCTTGTACTGATGCTTACAGGAAGCTAACTGCCATGCTATATACATGACATGTTGCCTAGCAACCTCAGGACCCAGGATTTCACTTCACTCTAGAGTCCTTTCTCCAATATGGGTCCATGGGTATTTTGGGAACTCACTTCAGAACACTGTGACCTGGTGTCCCTAGTCAAAAGGAAGTGGAAGATGGGCACAATTTTCCAGAAAATTTCTAAAATAATTCTAGTGCTCTAATTTACTTCAAAGCATTAAATTTTTGAAATCATTAAATCAGAAACTCTCAGATTTAGGTGCACTTATCATCATCAAAATCATTTAATTATTTAATGGATTATTTAATGGATGTGAAGAATCCACTTCCTTCCCAGGGTGAGCTAGAGAACTTATTTTCAGGTTGTGGCCCAGAGACAGTAGTGAGTTGTAGAAATTGGAAACTTGCCTCATTCTATAGCAGGGATCACTTGCTCCATAAATGCGTGCTAAATATACTTGTAGCTGACAATTTTGCAAAACTGAAATGAGAGAGGGTATGTTAAGGTCTTCACATAAAAGAATCCATTTAATCACCATAAGGATCATGAAAGAGCAGAGCTATTATTTATTGCATAAATGAAGAAAGCAAAACATGGAAAGATCACGTAAGTAAATAATGTTGCAAGATCATGATTAATGGTTAAGCTAGGATTTGGGTCCATGCAGTTTGCATTCAGATTGTGTTTCCTTAAGACTCAGGAGCCAATGTGACATTCACAGGAGTTTAATTCTACACTAACGCATCAATGGCTTCAATGAATTTCTTGCTCGGCAAGCTTTGACTTTGTGGTCTAATGATGACCATTGGATTTCTGCATTATTCTGAAAAACGAATCCCTGTCTCCCAGTAATATTCTATTTTCCAGATCCTGGCCCTTCCTGAAGAATATACTTCTTCCTAGCAACCTAATAAGTTAGAGGAAAAAACATTAATTTTGATGAGTGGTTTGCTCATTTATCCATTTAGTTATTCATCAACTCTTATTTGTCAGCACTACACTTTGTAAGGGGTGGGAAAAGGAATTCCAGGCAAGATATGAATACCACGAGAAGATGAACAGTATTTCTTGAGTGCCTACTATGTGATTGGCTTTGTTCTAGGATATCGGAATATAATAGTTATGAAAGCAAATTTCCAGCCCCCACAGAACCTACACTCCAATAGGGGAAACAGATATAGATATATATCATATAATATACTGTGTTAAAATTTGAAAAGGGTTATGAAGCAAAATAAAGAAGGGTGAAGAGAGAGACATTAACAAAAGGGTGATTTTATAACATAAGGACATCAGAAAGGCCTCCCTGATAAGATGACATCGGACCCAAAATTGGGAGAAAGGAGAGAACAGGCCAGGCAGACGGCTGGCAGCGGCTTTGTGAAGCAGGCCCTGCAGCAGAAGCACACATACAGGAATCTCAGTGTCTGCAGACAGTGGTGAGTGGAGCAGCAGTAGAAGATGAAGTCAGAAAGTCCACTCTGTGAACTTTGTAGGAATCTGTAAGCCAGGTAAGAACCTGGGTGGCGGTTGTAGCAAAACTGTGGCACAAACTGTTATTTATTGAAGTCCATAAATTAGCTTATATGAGTAGTATCAAAATCTTATTCATCATCCTAGAATCACAGACTATTATAGATGGAAAGGACCTTCACAGAGACTATTTTAGTCATAAATCTTGTACTTGATTGTTTCACATCATGTCAAAACAGTAGCAATAATGGTAACAGCTTAAGCACTTAGTGACTGCTTACATGAAATTAACTGTGCAACAGGATGCACGTACATTGTTTTCATGTCAGTTTCAGAAAAAATGATGCTAATAAATTTCACAGAAGTGAAATAGCATCACTGCCATGGGACCATCCAGCTTTACTTGAGTAATGCCAAGGAGGGGAGCTCATTGTGTTAGGGCAGATCTGGTGATGACAATGTGCCTTGTGAAGATGCGGGTCATATGCCTTTTGTTGTAACCTTCCATTCCTCTTTTTCTTATTTTGTGAATTATTATTCTCTCTCTCTCTCTCTCACTCTCTCTGTATTTTCTTCCCTAAACCAGACATGACTGACATGGCTTTAGGACAGTTTGAATAGACAAGGCAAATGTGTCACAATGTTGTTAGAAAGACTGGCTGCATCTTAAGAGCCCTCATTGTGTCAATTTAAAATTTTCCAAAGTCAAGTTCAAAGTTCTCAGTCTTATAAGCTCAGAAGTCTCAGGACATGCATTGTTCAATCAGGGATAAACTTACACTAACCCCAGTCACAGATGCTGAGGTGAAAAATCAGAAAATCTATTTATTAACATGAAATGAGGAGTAAGAATGGTTAAAGAGGACTTCGGGCCAAGATGGAGGCATAAGTAGACACATTGTACTTCCTCACACAACCAAAAGAATGACAATAATTTAAAAATAAAAAAACAATCAGAACTGACAGAAAACTGAACTGTATGTAAGTCCAACACCCGAGGAGTTAAAAGAAGAAACATTTATCCAGACCTGTAGGAGGGACAGAGTCAGACAGCACGGCAGAGAACTGGCCTCCAGGTGGCGACTGGCGGACACTGTGGGGTGGTAGACTGTGGAGATGGCCACAGGCTGCAGCTGTGGCTGGCAGAGTAGCAGCGGGCAGACTGTCAGGGTGGCAGATTGTGGACTGGGCAGTCCCACATTCTCGCGCAAATAAACCAGAAGAAACAACTGGGGAGCCGGAGAGATTGCACAACCTAGGGCCCCAGCTGATTGAAAACACCTGTGGGGGTTGAGGCAGCAGGAAAGACTCCCAGCCTCCGAGGAGAGTTAGCTGGAAGGACCCACAGGGTCCTAGAATGTACACAAGCCCACTCACACCAGAATCAGCACCAGAAGGGCCCAATTTGCTTGTGGGAAGTGGAGGGAGTGACTGAAATCTGGTAGAGAGCAGAGCAAGCATGTTGTTCTCTCTCAGACCCCTCCTCCACACACAGTGTCGCAACCCAGCTACCAGGATAGTTCCACCCTGGTGAACACCTAAGGCTCCACCCCTCACTACAAGCTTGTCAAGACAAAAAAATGGCCCAAATGAAAGAACAGATCAAAGCTCCAGAAAAAAAGGCAACTAAGTGATGAAAAGATAGCCAACCTATCAGATGCACAGTTCAAAGCACTGGTGATCAGGATGCTCACAGAACTGGTTGATTTTAGTCACAAATTAGTTGAAACAATGAAGGCTATGCTAAATGAAATAAAAGCAAAGGTACAGGGAACCAATAGTGATGGGAAGGAAGCTGGGACACAAATCAATGGTGTGGACCAGAAGGAAGAAAGAAACATTCAACCAGAAAAGAATAAAGAAACAAGAATTCAAAAAAATGAGGAGGGGCTTAGGAACCTCCAGGACATCTTTAAATGTTCCAACATCTGAATTATAGGGGTACCAGAAGGAGAATAGGAAGAGCAACAAGTGGAAAACTTATTTGAACACATAATAAAGGAAAACTTCCCCAATGTGGCACAGGAAATAGACTTCCAGGAAGTCTAGGAAGCTCAAAGAGTCCCAAAGAAGTTGGACCCAAGGAGGAACACACCAAGGCACATCATAATTACATTACCCAAGATGTCTCACAATGATGAAACATTACCTTATCTTTGTAAAGATAAGGAGAGAATCTTAGAAGAAGCAAGACAAAATGAGAGTTACCTACAAAGGAGTTCCCATAAGACTGCCAGCTGATTTCTCAAAGGAAATCTTACAGGTAAGAAAGGGCTGGAAAGAAGTATTCCAAGTCATGAAAGGCAAGGACTTACATCCAAGATTGATCTATCCAGCAAAGCTTTCATTTAGAATGGGAGAGCAGATAAAGTGCTTCTCAGATAAGGTCAAGTTAAAGGAGTTCATCATCACCAAGCCCTTATTATATGAAATGTTAAAGGGACTTGTCTAAGAAAAAGAAGATGAAAAACATGTACAGTGAAATGACAGCAAACTCACAATTATTAACGACCACACCTAAAACAAAAACAAAAGCAACCTAAGCAAACAACTAGAACAGGAGTAGAACCACAGAAATAGAGATTACATGTAGGGTTATCAACAGGGGAGGGGAAGGGGGAGAGAGGGGGAAAAAGTAGAGAGAATAAGTAGCATAGATGGTAGGTAGAAAATAGACAGGGGGAGGGTAAGAATAATATAGGAAATGTAGAAGCCAAATAACTTCTATGTACGACCCATGGACACGAACTAAAGGGGGGAATATGCAGGTTGGAGGGGAGTGAAGACAGGAAAATAAAACAACTGTAATAGCATAATCAATAAAATATATTTTAAAATAAAAGCATAAAACTTTAAAAAAGAATGGTTAAAGGACTGAAAAAATTTAGGTCTTCATCCAATGCATTATTTTTGTGTATTCGCAACATAAGAAACTTGAGGATAATGAGAAGATTTTTTTGGAATAAGGTGAATTCACTTGCAGTTTTACTGACATCAAGCTGAGATCCTTGCTATCAATAAACCAGGTGGGCAGCGACCAGAGGGGAGAGGGAAGGGAATTTAAGGGGAAAAAGGGGGAGGGATTTTGAGGAGCAAGTATGAAAGACACAGGGATGAGGACGGGGGCGGGGGGGGGAGTTGGAGGGAGGGGGGAGACGGGGCCGGGGGAGGATGGGAGAAATAGATTTAAAAAATGTACTTGAAAAGTAACTAAATAAAATTTATTAAAAAATTAAAAAAACAAAATCTAAAATATTAATACTGAAGAACATACTGTTATCCTACTCTAGTTTTGGAATCATTTTAATAAAATCTGTGATGACTTAAAAAAAATAAACCAGGTATGTTGATACACCTGGTTTGCCTGACATACCTTCAGCCTGCTCCAGACAGTGCTCTGATGTGCACTGTCAACATTTGCCCAGGTCCCCCTCCCTCACCCTCCCTTCGATGGTTGAACTTAAAGGTAGCACCACAATAAAAGGAATCCCATATGGCCTGTTTCTTACATGGCAACACTGTAAAGAAATCGCAGTCTTGCATGAGTAATTAAAAAAACAATTCTAGTCTTTACTTGTACTTTGCAATGAACACTAATGAAGATCCAATTCTTAACTCACAGCAGACATTTACAAAAAGAATTCCTTTTCGTCTCCTCTTCAATTCTGTCACAAACTGCAGGTACTTCAAATTTCCCACTACTTAATTACTTTTAGCCCTCTCCATGAGCTACCCCAAGACATCTCTCCTGTGTGGAATTTTGCTTTCTCCCTTACCTAGCAACCTGCAGCACCCCCACACCCCAGGAGTGGCAGTCTATATTTATAGTCCTTCTTTCCAGCTGCGCTGACTTGCTGTTAGCTGGTTGGAGACACAGAGGTGCTCCGTGCCTCAGTTTATCTCAATCTGCAACAAGCTAAGACCACAGAGTATCTTGGGAGTGTGTTACTTCTGATGTTCAGCCTGATTTTCTCTAAAGCAATTCTATTATAGAATTCTTAAGGAGGCGATCTGGTAAATACAATTTTCCATCTTGTTATAATTATCTAGGGTATCGCATTCAATCAGGCAACTGAGTATCAGCTCAAGGCTGCTTCAAGGTGACTGTAATTACTTCTCTTCTGACCTGTTATCAGTAGTGACATAATCCGAATATCTAAGAGAAATGCTGTTTTCTTTATATTCAAGTTCTTGAGTGACATGTAACTGAAGCCTGTAGACTTTTAGACTTTGTAATTATCCAAAGGGCGAGTTAATATGTTTACAACACACATGTACTCCCCACCTTCAGGCTCCACTCCAGTCATTTGTACATTAGGGCAGCAAAGAAAGAAAGTTTATGGCAGCCAGTAAGTCAGGGTATAACCATTTCTTTTAGTTAGCTGCCGTATCCAATCAAGTCATGTAACAACATACTTTAGTCAAAAAGGGAAATCATGTCATTTTGGTGTGACAGAGTTGGGGATTGACAGATGACAATCTTATACAGCATCTGGCAGAAGTACAGCCTGCTTGAGTGTGGTTGCCAGGGTAATAATATGGGTGTAATAATTTATAGTTTTAGTTTGAACATATCACCTAAAATGCCATATGGTATGCCTGAGTGCGATAATGTTGTGTTACAGAATTACAAGCTTGTGATTTTGAAATAAAAGATTCTGTAGTAAAAAGGGGTTGTTATTTGTGCTGGACCCTGTATGTAATGATTTACTCATTGAAATAATTTTCATAGGAAATATTTAATGTATTGAGATTTTTATAAAAATTAAATCAAATGATGGTACAGTGGATCACTGGAAAAATAATTGTGCTTTTACCTCAGTGTTGAAGGTTCTGTATTTCTGAGCTTTCTTATCAACTGCAAATTAGCTGCCACATTATAAAACTCTCCAACATACTTTTTATGATCCTTACTTGAACCACTTTGACAAAACTATCCTGTAACATATTTTGTATTGTTTTTCTTTCCTTCCTTACTTCTGACTTGGGGTTTATCTTCTTTTAATAACTTGTCATTGTTAAATGGTATTTCACATACAGTGCTATTTTTTTCAACTTTATGTTTTTACCTCCTGGTTCAACCATTCTTTAAATGCTATGTCTGTCTGTACTGCCTTCCTCCCATGTCTTGGGTAAATGGATCTAGTTTAGCCACCAAAAACCTTTCCTCTGTGTAAGTCTCTATGGTCAGTAACCCATTAATTCTCCCTAGTAATACCAAGTAGATCTAGAAAGACATTTTAATTGAAATAAGTTTTGTTTGTATAAATAAAAGCATTTTTACCATGTAAGGGTACCATGTATCCTTATTTGGAAATAAGTAAGAAAAAGGGGTTATGATTTTGGACTCATAGAATGAAAAAAAATCATGTATATTACATGTGTCTCCTAAATTTTCTTTCACCCACAATCCTTCAATTGGTTGTAATTCTAGTAGAATCTAAAAATTTGTAGGGTAATCAAACATCATCTTGCCCAGTCCTTTACTTATGAATAAAAGTCCACTTCTAAATTCTTAGCAAATAGATGCCTTTTTTTTCCTGGTCACTACTTATCCTGCTGCTGTCACTGAAGAGCCAATTTTGCACTCTGGAAAATTACAATCATGTTAATAAAGATATTAACTTAAAAAGAATAATTGCTGAGGAAGTAATGGTGTTGATTACACATAATTCACACTTAACTAATGCACAGTATTCTCTTTGGACAATGTGGACACCAAAAGGAGTGAGGAAAGATTTCAGAAGTCTTGATGTGAAATATGAAGTTTAAGATGGGTCAGAGAGCATTCATTATTGGAAACCAATAGCCTCAGCGGGTAAACACACAGAGAAACCAAGCTACCTTTTATCTGTATTTCTTAAAATACTGATTTATATGAGTAATCAATATTTGAGCCATTAACTCTAATTGTGATCCAAATTATCTTATCAATACCAAATCCCAAATTATTATTCTATGACCCTGGAAATCCTTGGAAAGCTGGAAGTAACTAGAGATAAGAATTATATTTCCCAAATAGAAATGTATTAAATACTACAATAACAACCATTGCATAAGTTATAAAATGAGCAACACATTCAAATGAGAAAGTCAGAGGGTGGCCCTGACTTTCTAAGTCACTGGAGTGGCTCAGTGGGTTGGGCGTCATCCCACAAACTGAAAGGACACAGTTTCATTTCCTGGTCAGGGCACATGTCTGGGCTGTGGGTTTGGTCCCTGGTTGAGAGCATGCCAAGAGAGAATGGATAAACGTTTCTCTCGCACATTGATGTTTCTTTCCTTTCCTTTCTCCCTCCCTTCCCCTCTCTCTAAATAAAGAAATCTTTTTGAAAATGGCAGAGATGGCTCTCAAAAACAGAGAATGGGAATCTCATGATAATTGGGAAGCTGCTATACACATGCACACATACACGCACACCCAGAGAAACTGTCTACAGTTAGGAAGACCACTGTGTGCCCAAGATGGCTTTGACACTTTGGAAGTTCAGTGTGAAGAGTGCATGCAGAGGGCAGAGCTGAGCTGTACTACCTGCCTTAATTGTCTGGGGCTTCTTCTTATGTTTCTTGATTTCCCAGAGAAATGGGGCTATGGTCAAGGTCTGATCTCTCTCCCTTGGAGGAAGTTCTGGTTCCCAACTTCTAAGTGGCCAGAAGGATCCTGAGGTGCAGCATGAAGAGCTGGGGTCCAGCTGTCACGCGGTCTCTGGCTCTGTCGTAATTATGACCACAACATCAAGGGATTGATATGGGCTCTACTCAAGATTTGCATAAATTGAACATTAGCAAGCCCTAATATTTAAAGTGGGATAACCAAGTGAAAATTCTCTCTGAGCCATTTGACACCCTCATGAATATGCAGATAAGAAACCCCAAATTGACTTCCAAAGGTCTGCTGTAGATATATGAGCAGAAACGTGCAGCCAAAGCAGAGGATTTAACTCCATACAGTGTTTTCTTCTAAGTACAACACTTACAGGCAAGTTTTATTATAAAGCATTGAATCTATTGAGCATTCAAATCAGCGGATAGCATTTTTAAATCACAGTTATTTTGGCATTTCCTATTGAAAGCAATAGAAGAGTAACCAAAAGTAGTAAATTTGCTTATGAAAAGCAGCCTTGCTTGCCATTGTTTGTACACTGCTATAACTAGGACAAAATTATGTCATAAATTTATAGATGGATCGCTTTTATCGTCAGCGATGGCCAGCTTTCTCCTGTTTATTTGAAGCATGTTTAGACATTCGATGTTTACATTTTAATCATCACTGCATAGGCATATACTTGAGCCAAACTACAGCTACTATGGGACAAGGCTCAGGGTTTTTTTTTTTTTAATGAATGAATAACATGTCTTCCCAAAGCCTGAATTTGCAGAAAGCACTAAGCTCAAAATTTTGGCAAATGAATTCCAGGCACACATTCATTTCAAATGCATACGCTGTGTCTGTATAACTCCCACAATTACTCTCTCCACTCAAATTGTGCGTGGGGTGGAAGGAGGCATAGAGAAGAGGTGTCTCCGTTACTCCTGATACACTATGTTGAGCATTTACTTAAGACATTATTTTTCTTTAGTAATTGGCAGTAGGTGGGCAGCAGATTCTAGATGTCCTTCTTAGTCCTGGATTTAATGAGTTCGACTAACATATTCGTAATCATCTTTCTGTTCAGTCGGTACTTGATTCCCGGTTGTAATTATACTTTATATTCTTTGACTTGAATAAGTCATTCAGAATTATCATTCCCCTGATTTTAAAACATGAAACACATTTGAGGATTTTATATGAAACAAAAGAAATCCATTTCTAAGGATGCAAAATGGAACTTTCATGAACTTGTGGTTGCAGGAAAGAACAATGGCTTGGGAAATTTGTCACTGACTTTTTGCAAAGGAGTAAAGAGAGAAATAATAAAGTGAGCAGAGACCCCAGAGGCGTGTGTTAGGGTGGAGACTGGAGATGGGGAAAGGGGAAAGGTGTCTCGAATTAACATGGGACTTCGTGGCTTGCATGGTCTAGGCAGGTTGTAAGGCTGTAGTTAATAGCGATTTAAATCTTGGGCTGATGGTGCTCATGCAGCCAGGGCACAGGGCATAAAAGAAAGACTGGACTTGTTTCCCTGGTGGAAAAAAATTCACCCCCCTCAAAGTCTTCAACTTTTTACTTCTGTCTCTTTTATCTTTCTAAGGGATTTTGACATCAGTGAAGCTAAACAAGCGACAGAACAGTAGGTCTGTGTCACAGTACAGAGGGGACAGGTTTTCCCCAGCAGTGTGCTTCAACCTCTCACTCACTATGGGCTTGAGAAGTAAGTGACTGCATCTCTAAAAAGTCCCAAATGGCACACAGGGTACAGCTCAGCAGCCTCTTCCAAGTGCCTGGAAAGTGGCCGTACCTGCACCAAGGGTGGTTAAGTCTTGCGTCCCTTCTTTTTATCTAGAACTGCACTCCTGTCTTCATCTTCCCTCTTCCTGACTCCCAACTCCAGCCTTCTCTACTGTTTTCTGTCTTCATTCCCATCCTGTTGCACAAGCTGAGACTATTGTCCTCTTTGGACCTGCTTTTCCTCCCTCCAACCCTACACTCATCTCATATCCTACTGATTCCGCTTTCAAAACACTTCCAAATATGTTTTAATCTCTTGAAATTGTGTCTCTCTCCCAGTAAACCTCTATACACACTCTTCCATTTCCTCCGGACACTCCCCTCACCCATGTTCCCACACAGGCTACACACACACACACACACACACACACACACACACACACACTTAGCTGTTTCGCATCCTTCAGACTGCAACTGAAGATGACACTACTCAAAAAACTGCAGTGGTGAACTTCTTGGGAGCTCACTAATATAACCGGCTTCACAGTCTGCGTTCTCACTTACCAGCTATGTACCCAGTGATGCTGCTTTGGCCTGTTTCTCCATCTTTAAAATGGATATAATAATAATACCAGTATCAGTGAGTCGTTATGAATGTTAAAGGGGCTACTCTCTTTCCTCTCAATGAGGGATCCCAGTCCAGCACCGGTCTTAATGTCTGGGAGGCTAGAAATATTGAATGATAGAACCGTTCATGTATTCCACTGTATCTGAATCTGCATTTTAATGATTCCCAGGTGATTTACATACACATTATATATACCCACTGAATTAATAAGTGTGAATTGAAAGCAAAGCCTGGTGTAATTTAAGGTAACCTATCATCACCACCACCATCATCATCTTCGCTGTTTGTGTTCAGAGTTCATAACCTATACAATGTTTCCTGTGAAATATTTTTATCAGCCCTTTACTTTCATTTTTATTGTAGGTATTGCATTTTACAGTAAATTGACATTTAAAGTCTGTTTCTGCCATTCGATATAAAGTCTGCAAAGTCAGTGTCCAACACTTAACTGCCATATTTCTAGAACCTAGTGTCTGAATGCCGGTCAAATAAGTTCTATGTTGAACTTCTCTGTTTTTGCTGACAGAACCCGAATCCAAATTAGTGGGGTGTTTTTTCCCATAGGCAATTTCAATACTCTCTAAGCCAAGATGTTTTTTGTTTTAGTGTCTGTCTACGCAAATTCACTCTGTTTAGTTCTGTACATAAATTTATAGGGGATTAAGGATTTTTCCCCCTTGTTAGATACTTGAGCATCAGTCACATCGGCATTGACTATCCTGGAACCTTGAGGAAGGATTTTAGAGAAATGTGGTGTGGGCCTCATGCTAGAAGTGAGTGAGTAGAACCTGCCACTTGATCTTCCCTCAGCACCTACATGGTCGAGAAGTGCTTTAATGAGTTCCCATGGGCCGTGAGTTCAAGTGTCAGCGAGTTGATGACGGTGGGGGTATGCATACAGTCAGGGGCTGCTGCTTTTTGAGACAAAGAAATTAGTGCATCTGGGGAAATGATGCTATCAACTCAGAGTCCAGCAGCAAGCAGTCTGCTCAAAATTTTCATGGTGATTCTGGGGGTGCAGGCTGTGCCTGCCTTAGGTGGTCTCCACGCTTTCCACTGTTCATGCACAATCTGAAGAACTAGATCAGGAGCGATGTGATTATCAAGATATTGGGGGCTAAGAAACTCACTGCACCCAAAGGTGTACAGTCTTATAAGACAGAGATTCCACCTCCCACCAGGGCTTCAGCTTCCCTAGGTGTGGGAAAGAGGAGAGAGAGAGAGGGAGGGAAAGTAAGTCACACACCCATCTGCCAACCGAGGTCTCCTGCTGGTGAGTTGGATAGTCACTCAGAATTCTCAGTGCTAAAGCTAGTAAGATATACATGGGATTGAATATTGACCCTCAAGTCTTGCAGCATTAAAATAGACTGGAACCACGAATCTCTGGACTGTACTAAAGATCTTAATGGGACAAAACACTAATAATAAGCAGCACTAATAATCTTTTCTGTTTCCTCCCTCCATTCCATGTCTTTTGCCTAAGAGCATGGAAGGCTGGAGCATAGACAAAACTAAGTTTATGATACTTTTTTAAAAATTATAAGTACTCCATGTTTGTTCTGCTGAGGGCCTTTAATCCAATGTATAGCAAAACTATGAATGGAAATGTATAGGAGAACTATGAATTGGGGACAATGGTTCCTTGTCCACAAAATTGATGAACTGGTCATAAACATTTATAGCAATCCATTATATCACTTGTTATTCATCTGAATCACTTCCCTGTTCATGATTATATAGTATTTGATCCTTAAAAGATATTGGGACCCAGAAAGTTCTAGAGACTTAATTTTCTCTTAGCTAGTCAGTGGAACACAGAAACTAAAAGCCAGGCCTTAGCCTGTGAAGCAATAAAGGCACAAACATAGTGATGAAAATTAAATTTAGCTGTGGCAGCGACAAAGCCCATGAATGCCAGGGGCATGCATGAAGACAGGTTTCTTTGGCCTTGCATCATTGGGAGCCAGGGACTAGTTAGTGCTCAGGAATGTGGGGAAAGGTTTGAATGCCACTTGATGGAGAATGTAACCTTGATGTTCACCAGCCAATGAAATGCAAATAGTATACAGGAGGTTTTTGAGGATTTGAGGCTCCGTGACTGCACAAGGTGAAAGGCAACCTGGGTTCTGGATTCCCTCACTCAGAGAAGAGCCTCCTGGGAGTTCCCTCAGACATAAACATCTCCACGTCACTTTGAGTGAAATCACATTTAAAAAAAATTTAAACCTCTGAGATTTGGGGGGGGGGTTGTTTATTACTAACACATACCTCAAACTAAAATCACTGTATCTGTATGTTACTCTCACAGGAGTAGATTCTAAATTTTCTCCCTTATTCAAATTGCTACTTCTGATTTACTGTGACATACAATGATTTAATGAACTGTGAATGATAATAGACATCCAAATAGTGCTTATGCCTTTTTTTATTCAATAATTCTATTTGAGAAAAAAGGGAACAGGAATGCACACCTTTTAGTGCAGGGAGAAGTGCATAATTTAATTGTACTGAAATAGAGAGGTGAGTCTAGGGTTCCTTCCAAGCCTGTTAGAATAGAAATTTAGCAGAAAGGAATGGCACTGATACACGAGGTTTAAAACCAAAGGCGGGATTAATTATGTCTGAGAGATGTTCCTGGAAAGCTGTTAATCTGTTGTTTTTCACCGGTTGTCAGAGCAACCTCTAGAGATGAGTAGTCTGCCAATAATAATCAGAAGGGAGTGCAGTCAGGTCAGGAACTCTTACAATTGACAAATGTAAAATCTCCAAATGGAAAAACATAAAAGCTGTTTGATGCTGAGGACAACAAGGCGCTTAAGTGGGACAGCAAGTCTTGTCCACAGAAGTCAGCTGGTCGTGTGTCATCTTTTCACTTGGCTTGGGATCTATGCTAGGCAGTGTCTCTGGCACAAATTTGATTGTCCCAGGAGACAAGGAAGTGGCTTTGTGGTCTTGTGATCATAAATATGTACATTTAATACCTTCCTTAGTGGTAAGCATGTCTGAGTATACACTAAAGATTAAATATCTTTCTTTAATTATGACTGAGAAATAAAGGATTTTAGTAGACTAAAAGATAAAAAAACACCTCCAGAAATGGAGTATAGGTGGAAAATGGGTGACAGAGTGGGAAGAAAAGCTCTTAAAAAGGAGAAATAAGGTGTTAGAAATCTCTTGCAAGAATAGGAGAGCTGTCGTCAGGACAAAGTACAATGACAGAGAGGGCAGTTTTGCAAGGACAGATAAAACAGATGGAAACTGACGATCAGAATGGTCCATCAGAAAGTCAATTGCAATGTATCAACAGAAGTATGCATTACTTCAGCCGTATCGGTGAAAGGGCAAGAGTTTCTCATTGTAGTTGGATGCAATGAATGAGATTCAGACAGCAAGAAGACCAAAACATAAAAATGGAAAGGATAATTAAAAACAATAAAATTTGATAACTACTTTTATGTTGTCAACTGTATTCTTCTTAGAAAATGTTATTAACTTAGATTTAAAAGATATAAAAAAGGGGTGATTACTACCACTTAACATTTGTGTAGAAACATCAGGTATAAAAAAGAACTTTCACAATGTCATCTAATGTAATCTATTAATTGAATTAATGACGAACTAGAAAAGGATTGTATACAAATATGTATAATGTATATTATATAATACATTATGTAATATATATACAATGTATGTTATACCTTATATTTTATATAAAATGCAATGCCTATAATGTACCTATAATATATTTTATAAAACATCTATAATAATTATAGATGTTTTATAAAACATCAATAACTATCAAACTGCTTAAAATCACCAATTCAATGTTTAATTAAGGTAGCAAGAGCAGACATCTTTGAATTGTTCTTAATATTGGAAGAATTATATGTTTTTTTTAACAAATTTATGTTAACTGAAGGGTTTTCAAAATGCCCTTCACGATGTTGAGGAAATTCCCTTCTATTTCCAGAATGAATTTGGTGATATTTTTCTTTAGCATCTATTGAAATGATAATAGATTCTTTCTTTTTTACTTTGCTAACATAATAATTATATTGATAATTTTTAGATTGTTAAACCAAACTTGTATTACTGTGACACTTCGTTTGATTTGGTTTGCTAAAATTTTATTAAGAATTTCTGCCCGAATAGACACTTCTTCAAGGGGAGCATATGGAAGGCCCATAGACACAGGAAAAAATGCTCGATATCACCAGCCCATGAGAAAGATACAAATTAAAACCACAGGAGATGCCACTTTACACTGGTATGGCATCTTTAACAAATCAAAAAACAAGTGCTGACAACATTATGGAGGAAAAAGAACCCTAGTACACTGTTGGTGGGAATGCAGACTGGTGCAGACACTTGTGAAAAATACTGTGGAATTTTGTCAAAAGATAAATATGGAACAGCCTTTCAATTCAGCAATCCAACTTTTGGGGCTATACCCTAAGAATCCTGAATCACCAATTCAAAAGAACCTATGCACCCCAATGTTCATAGCAGCACCATTTACAATAGCCAAGTGCTGCAAACAGCCTAAAGCCTATCAGTAAATGAGTGGATCCAAAAACTGCGGTACCTTTACACAATGGAATACTACACAGAAGAAAGAAGAAAAGAACTCCTGCCATTCACAAGAGCATGGATGGAACTGGAGAGTGTTATGCTAAGTGAAATAAGCCAGGCAGTGAAAGACAAATACCATATGATCTCATCTATACATGGAACCTAATCAACAAAACAAATGAGCAAAATAGATCCAGAGACTTGGAAATAAAGAACAAACTGAGAGTGACCAGAGAGGAGGGTGGAGAAGATAAGGGGGGAGAAAAGGGGAAGAAGCAATCCAAGGAACATGAATAGAAGACTCATGGGCATGAACAGTGGGTGGGGAATTGACTGTGAGAGTGGGAGGTGGGGTAGGGAAGAGCAATGGGGGAAAAGGTGGGACATCTGTAACTGCACAACAATTTAAAAAATTAAATTAAATTTAAAAATAATAAAATTGAAAAGAAGGGATTTCTGGGTTTATGTTCATGAGGGTTATTATCCTGTAAATTGAAATGTAAAGTCTTTCCCTGGTTTTGATAGCAAGATAACATGATCATCAAATAACTTGGGAAATGTTCCCTCTTCTTTAATTTTTCTGGAAAATTTTATTAAAATGCCCTATTATTTCACTGTTAACATTTGTTAGAATTCGCTAGTCAAGGCTTCTGACCATAGAGATTTCTTTGTGGGAAGGCTTTTTTTTTTGAAAAATTTAATCTTTATTGTCATTTTTTCCATCACCAGTTAGTTTCCTTTTACTCCTTTTCCCCTAGCAATCACCACACTGTTGTCCATGAGTCCTTTTTCCTTTTTGCTCAATCTCTCCACCCTCTAACCTTCCCACCAGCTGTTATCCTGCTTTCCATCTATGAGTCTGTTCCTGTTTACCTTATTAGTTCAGTTTGTTAATTTGATTCCACATATGAGTGAAATCCTTTGGTACTTGTCTTTCTCTCACTGGCTTATTTCATTTACCATAATATTCTCTAGGCAAAGTGTAAAATTGGCTTTTTTTTTGCAAATTCTATTTATTTAATGAATACAGCTTTGTTGGGTTGTCTAATTTACCTAAAGTATGATGTGTCTTGAACAAATTTATACATTTTATTTGTCAATTTTATTAGTATAAAATTATTTTATATTAACTTTATTAGTATAAAATTGTATTTCACTGTTTATATAATTCATAGCTGTATTACATGTCTTATATGATATCGGTAATTTTTGCCTGCCTTTTTTGCCTAAGTAGTCTCATTAGTGTTTTATTAATTTTATTATTTTTCTGAAATGATCATATTTCAGTTTCATTGATTTATTCTATTAAGTTTTTTCATTACATTGATCTTTATAATTATTTTCTTCTGCTTACTTTATGGGATTTTTGGTCTTTTTTTCTTAGGGAGAGTATTTACATAATTTATTTGAAATATTTCTACTGTTTACAAAGTTTTTAATGCTGTGAGTCCTGTTTAAGCACTACTTTAACTGCATCACAAATTTTTTGATATGTCATGTATTAATTTTCCATGAGTTCAAAATACTTTCCGATTTTCTTAATAATTATTTTTGATAGGTTATTTAAAAGTGTGTTCATAATTTCCAAATATCTAATGGTTTTTATATGTTTTTGTCATTTATTTTTAATTAACATTTTACATTAAGAAAACATACTCATATTTTATATTATTTCAATCACTTTAAATTTATAAGAACATGCTTTATATCTTCAACTGCAGTCTACTTTGAGTAAATATTCAGTGTACAATTGAAAAACTGTATATTCTGCTATTTTTGGTGAAGTGTTCCATCAATATTGATTAAGTCAGGTTGTTTAATAGCATTCTATCAATTACTAAGAAAAAGACATTGAACCTTCATCTATTTTTTATGCTCTATCAGATTTTCCACTTTATACATATTGAAACTATGTAATTAGTTTCATAAACACAAGATAATTATGTTCTATTCATGACTCAATCCATCGTTAACATGAAATAATACTCTTTATTCCTGGTAAAAGTCTGTGTTCTGAAATATTCTTTTTCAGATATTAATATAGCCATTCTAATTTCTCTGATATTATGAGCATGGTACAGCCTTTCTTTTATGTATCCTTTTTCTGTAAATCTATCTGTAACTTTACCTTTAATGTTGGCTTCTTGTTGACAGTATATAATTGGATGTTTTGTATACAATATGATTAATTCCTTTCATTTGGCTTGTGTAGTCAATTTAATTTAATGTGTTTATTGGAATAATTGAATTTAAATCTTTCATATTGTTATATGTTTTCTATAAGTTCTAGATGTTCTTTGATTACCTTTACTTTTTCTTCGATTTTGGGAATAAGAAATTTTTTCATTTTTATGTCTATTATAAATTCATTGGTTCTACAATTTTATTTAATTTTAGGGATGACTTGAATGGGTAGAATACATAGTTTTAATTTATCACAATCTATCTTCAAATAGTGTTATATATCCCATGTATGGTATGATAAAATATTATATTTCCATTTCCCCCTCAGTCATTGTTCTAGTGCTGTTATACATTTTACTTCCACTTATGTTATAAACTCCATTTATGTGGTAGCTATTTTTGCTTTAAATAGCCAATTACTTTTTTAAAAGATTTAAAGATGAAGAAAATGTTTTTAACATAACCACACATTGACTTTTCCTGGCATTCATTACTGCCCCATACATGTTTGCAAATCAATTTTTCACTATTTTTGATAGTTATTTTCTATAAAGTTGCCACTAACACTAACTCCAGATATGCTCAGTCATTTTTTTTAGTGGAAATATTCAATATGAGTTTAATTTCCTGGGAGCCTCTGGTCATCATTTTCATCAGCTGACCCCTATGCATGTGTTTCTACGTAGAGACATCTTATTTAATATATGTCAGTGATTCATTAACAGTGAACTCCCAGCCCACAGTATTCTATCTCAAGCCTGATCAAAGCCTGTCTAATACTCATAGTTCCCCTGTAAGGCAGATTGCAGTCTTCTGTGCTTCAGAACACCAGACAGCACTTAAGGATTATGCTTGGGGCCATTTTAAACAGCAAAATCACTGACACAAAGCCCAATTATGTAAAAAACGTGGCATTAAAGAGACAGTGAAAGTATGCTCATGTATAGTATGAGAGCTGAAACAAAATCGGAGCATTTTCTTATTTAACCACAGCTGGAAATGGGAACAATGGGTGAATCGATTTTTTTTTTTTTTTGCATTCTGCCCTTGCCTGTGAATGACTGCTGAAGTGCCATGAGTATTGTTACTGGCATTGCAAAATAATTGGTAGTGAGTATGCGAATTCACAAATATGGAATTTGTACATGATAGGTCTTTTTTCATTTGGTATTATTTTCTTCAGACTAAAGGCATTCCAGTTTAACACACTGTATTACACTGAAAAAAATGATCATTTTAAAAGCTCATATCTGGGTTGGTTTAATGTCATTTCATAGTTGTTCAGGTTATACTTCCTGAAAAACTCTCATGCCTTGACTTCTAGAATATATCACACTCTCTTCGGTTTGCTAATTCATCGGCAGCTCACTTCTTTGTAAGTCCTACTTTTCATCTCAATTTCTGAGTGTCTGAAGTGTCTTTTCATCACACATGTCTGAGTGTGTCAGGGGTCAGTCCTAGGACCATCTCAGTTTTTCCACTACACTTAATTTCCCAGGTGATCTCACTCAGACTAATGGTCTCAAATGCAATCTGTCTGCAGATGATTTGAAAACGCATGCATTTCTATCTTTACCAAGCTCTCTGAGCTCCATATTCTTTTGAACAACCACATGTTCCACAATTCCACTTGGGTTTGAAATAGACCATTCAAAAGTTTCATGTCCAAAAGTGAACCCCTGGATCCCCTGACATATATACATTCTTTCCTCATGTATTCCCTTACAATAAATATGACTCATTCCTTCGGATGCTCAGACCACATAATTCTTTCATTAGTTCTGAGAACCCCCATGGTGTGAGTTTCCCCACTTGAGAAAGAGATAGTAGGCTATGTGTGTATTAATACATGCATTTCCACTCTTTATAGTCTTCTCCCACCCACCCGAGTCCATTCTGAACGTGTCTCAGGTTAGTCTTCTTCAGCCAAGTTATCTTCAGAAATTTAATTTTTCTTGTTACCTGCACAAGAAAAACTTCAAACCCTTAAATACTCATATTTCACTGTCCCATCCCAATGTTCTCTGGGAAGTTTATCTCCCACTACTCTATTTCACAAACCTTATATTCCTTGTGAATATTGATTTGTGAACGCTTTGAAGTCTTCTGATACTCTCCCCTATTTGGGTTCTTCTCTTTCATCTTTCAAAGTCTCCATTAATCATATTCTTAATTTCCCTTATAAATATACCCCTTAAGTTCCAGCTACTATAATTTATCCTCTATTAAAATTCTTCAGAAGTCTTCTGATTTCCAAAGACATTAATTTTCCTCCTCTGAGCTTTTCTAAAGCTTGTTCTGTATGATACTCACAAAATACTTAATATATTATAATTATTATATAAATATCTAGGTTCCATAATTTTAAATTGCCTACAGGTGAAGTTATGGCTAACAATACTCTATTCCTTGTAGTACCTAACACAACATATTTATGTTAATTAGATACCAAATAAATGTTGTAAAAGATTTAGACATCACTTTAATCTCCGCATGAAAAGATTTTATTCCCATAAATATGGCAATTATTCTAGGTTTGGGATCACAAAGTGTATTAACTAGAGCATAGCCATAAGAAAAGAAACACCTCTGAATAAGTTATATTCAGAGAGAGTTTAAGATAAATAATTATTGAAAAACTAAAAATTCAAAGGGAACAGTAAGGTCCCACACACATGTGGGGAACAGTTTGAACCCTTAGTGGAGGAGGAAAAAAAGAGAGGTTGGGATTATTAAAGTTTAGAAATTTTGCAGAGGATTCCTGAGAGAGAAGTCATGGAGGTGAGGGGACAGACCTCTGTGGAGGGCACATCAGCTGGCTGGTGCTCGTTTGCTTGAAGGGTCTGGAATCTGTCTCTATAAGCATTGTTAAAAACAAGCAAACAAACAGATACCCTGCAAACTGGAATTAACTGATGCTATGAACAAATTGTCCCCATTAGAGTAAAAGTATTGTTGAAATGACACTATACCAAACCGGTAACCAAAGTAAGGAGCAAAAGGTCAAGAACGGGAAGAAGTGTGTCTTCTCATCTCCAGCTCTCCAGCCTCTTTCTAGTGGACTGGTTGGCAGAGCCTGGAAGACGGGGGTCCGAGAAATGGGAATGTGGCTGCCGGAGTCCTGGCCCAGCATTACAGTGAGTTTGACTCTGTAAGGAAGGTTTTCTTTCAACTCAACTTGAATGGAGTGTGTTGGGTCTTTTCCTTTTATTGAAGGTAGTGGGTGACACTGGCTAACAAAATTATACAGGTTTCAGGTTCACGGTTCCACAACACATCATCTGTATACTATACTGTGTGTTCCCCACCAGCATTTACCTCTCATATAACCTGCACCACCCTACCCCACACCCCCTTCTGATGAACATTATCACTAAAAAAGTGAGTTTGAAAAGAAAATACAGTAGCCTAATTACTAACACATGCTCGCACCTCTTTAGGTCCAAATGCTGATTTTTCTTCTATCAACTACATTGAGTAAGAAATGTAAAATGAGCAAAACAAATCACTTAAAATAACTGGGTGTCTTGTAACATTTAGTGGCGCTTCAAAAACATTCCTGTAGTTTTGAAATACCATGATGCATGTGTTAGGATGGAAAGATAAGAAAGGCAAGGACTGATTTTCTTAGAAAGCTCTTTGAAATGAAAAAAATGGTTTAATAAAAAATTTGTTTTAGATGCTTTTTATTGAACATTCTTTGGATTGCCAGTGGGCCAATTCAATGAATTTTGTAATTTTTTTAACATTTAGAGTTCTGTCACTGAAGTCTTTTGCTGCTCATGTATTCTCTCAGCTGTTTACTGCAGTTTTCCTTTGGAATATTTTTTTATACAACAGATCTGCTCAAAAGGAACAAATGCATTACAACAAACCCCTCTGAGACTTGCCCAGAAATCCTCTGGTCGAGGGCAAAATATACGCACTAGGCTGTTTGCTTCTGAACTGAATTCTTAAGGCTTGTTTGCAGGGTCTGGGGAATTATGAGAGGTGCCACTCTTAAGTCAGGAAGATTTGCAAACCACGAACAAGGAATCCTGTTAGATAACAAAAATGTATCTTGTGGCTTTTATGTTCTCTGCCCCAATTTAAGTTTATCAGGGACATGTCATGTTGTGGTGAATTAATGCCCAGACTGAATTTGCTTATCATTTTCCTTTTAAGAAGAGATGAAGAAGAAAAGAATAACAAACATAAATGTGATATTTTTCATTAAAACAAATATAAGTTTCCCTTGAATTATTTCAAATAGAAAAATTTTATTTACCAGAAAAGCATTTTGTGTCTTCCAGATATCTGGCAACCATTTTTATAGCATATCAAGTAAATGGCTTTGCACAATAGCATGAGTCTATCATGGCTGTGCTTAGTAAGAATATGTTGTATGGGAAATTGCTCTTTTACCGAGTATTACCTCTGTGCCTACTACTGATGAATCACTGAACCAAGTACTTTAGGCATTTTTTTCTCTAATCAAAAAGAAGATGGCAACTTCTTTATCATTGCATATGACCTTTGACCTTTGACCCATTCTCAGCTTGTCTACCCAGAAAAAGAACACTAAGAATTTCAGTTGGGAGGTCAGTTCTATCCAAGGAACTAACTGTTATTTCTTCTGAGGTCCATAAAGCCCACTCCTGTTTCACCAATTGTTACACACACATTTTGTTACTCACCCAGGATACAATATTACTTTTCCTACCTGTCTTGCAACCGCCAGTGAGCATTTTTCTAAGTTCTGGACAATGATATATAAGCAGAAATGTTGTATGAGGCTTGTGAGTAATCTTAAAGGAAGCTAAGAGAGCTGACTTATGTGGAAAAGTGTTCTTTTGGCATTTTACCTTTTCTTCTTCTGGCCTCAAACTCAAAACAGTAGTGTTAGACTTTGACATGAACTTTAAGAAGAAACCCAGTAGTAGAAGGTGAAAGAGTTAAGCATGAGGCCACCACATCCTAGCCTTCTGACTTCACCTTAATCTATTTCATGTAACAAAAATTAAGTTATAGTTTGTATAGGCTACTGTTATTTTGAGTTTTTCCTCTTATATGCACATTGACCTAGTACTAATTTTAAAAAAGCTGCTGATGGATTTTATTCTTATAATGGTATCACTTAAATTTTAATATAAAATATAAATCTAAATTTGCTAATTAAAATTACTCACATCTTCTTCTCTTCTACCAAAGATGACAAAGGTATTAGCATGATTTAGGCATTAAACCAAAGCCCTTTCTAACTTATTAGAGTTTGGGTCTACTATTTCATTGTGAACATATAATTTGTTATTAATTTAGCAATTGATAATTAGTTATATTTATCAACATATGCATTAATATCCATATGCACTGCAGTTCCTTAAATGTCTCACCATTCTTTTTAGATAAGATTGCTTTTTACTTTTTTTTTGGTATTTGTATATCAGTATATGTCACCATATCTTGAAAGATATTTCAGTCCTATGTAAAATTTTAGATTCACAGTTAATTTCCCGTGGAACTCTGAAGATATCACTTCCTTTTCTTCTGTAGTTTCTAGTTGCTGAGAAGACATCTTCTGTCACTCTGCGGATAATTTGATTTACTTTGTCTCTATCTTTTCTCTATGGTTTCTTCTTTCTATTGGTATTCTTTGTTTTACAGTGATGAATCTCAGGGTGGACTTGTTTTTACCTATCCAGCTTGATTCTTGGAAGGGTTTTTGTGTTGTAAAACCCATAAATAACTATAAGTTATATATAACTACAATAATAACTACAATTTATTATTTTGTTGTTTGTTTTTGTGCTTTAAAAAAGTGTGAGTAGTCATGCACTCAACTCTGAGGTGTTCTCAATTCTTCTACACACATGCACACGCATGCACACACATACATACCTGGCAACCAGGGAGAGTGGACTAGAAGGCACATATGTGAATGACAATGACTTCACTGTACTAGTCAGTTGGGGCAGTGGGTATCACTGAGTGAGTATGTATACTATAAGGCTGTCACATTCAAAATGACTGAGTGAGTAGAGCAACAAATCTGCATCAAATTTTGCATTAAGCTTCAACATTCCTCCTCAGAAGCTATTCAGATGATTCAGAGAAGTTCACAGCTATAGACAGCTGATGATTGGCAGCTTCATCACAACAATGTGCCTGTTAATGCATCATGTCTCTTGGAGAGTTTTTTTGACAAAACATCAAACTGTCCAGGAGACTCAGTCCCCATACAGCTCAGATTTGGTACCCTGAGACTTCTGGATTTTCCACAAACTAAAATCACCTTTGAGGCCCTGGCCAGTGTATCTCAGTGGATTGAGTGAGGGCCTGTGAACCAAACAACCGCAGTTCAATTCCCAGTCAGGGCACATGCCTGGGTTGCAGGCCAGTTCCCAGCAGGGGACGCACGAGAGGCAACCATACATTGATATTTCTCTCTCTCTCTTCCCCTCTAAAGATAAATAAATAAAATCTTTAAAAAATAAAGTAAAACCACCTTTGAAAGGAAGAGATTTCAGACCATGGATGAGATTCAGGGAAGTACAAAGAGGCAGCTGATGGTGATTGAGAACTGTGTGAGGTCCCAAGGTGCCTACTTTGAAGGGGACTGAAATGTCATTGTCCTATGTACAGTGTTTCTTGTACCTTGTATCTTTTCAATAAATGCCTCTATTTGTCTTATTACAGACTGAATACCTTCTGGACAAACCAAATATACAGCAGGGTCTAGCAGAAGAACTGCCTGCTTGAGAATGGCTGATAGGGTGATAACACAGGTGTAATAATTCATGGTTTCAGGTTGAACATTTCCCCTAAAATGTCCTATGATGTGCTGGAGTGTGATATTGTTATGTTACAGAATTACGTGCTTATGATTTTGTAATAAAAAGGGGTGTTATTTGTGCCAGACTCTGTGTGTGTGTGTGTGTGTGTGTGTGTGTGTGTGTGTGTGTAATTTCACGTATTTCTTCCCTGGCATTTCTTCAGTTTACTGATTGTAGATAAATGTAGAAGTAGGTAAATGCTGAGGTAGAGTTCATTTTTTGTATATGGTATAAATGTTGGTTGAAAGTTCAGTGATTTGCACATGGTTATTCGATTATTCTAGCACCATATGTTGAAATAGACTATCTTTACTCCACTGAATTACCTTTGTGTTTTCTCAAAAAATCAGTTGCCATATTAGTGTGAGCCCACTTCTAAATTCTCTATTCTGTTTATCAATCTACTTTTCTGTCACTGTACTAATAAAAACCAGTATTTTTACCACAACTTTTCAATTTTGACATAAGGTTATGTTAGCCTACTAACTTTGCCTGTATTTTTATGGAGCTTTTTCCTGTGCACTGTAATTTCGTCTAACTGGATTTTTTACTTTGTTTCCTCTATTTAAGAAATCCACTTAATTCTTAATTTTCCTTTCCTGCCCTACAACCTGGCAACTTTGTCAATTCAGTAAACTGGGACAAGCACAGAATTCACTTCCTTTTTTCCCATCTCTCTGGGATCGCTGTCTTTCAGTATTTCTCATGAAACCTGTATATTATATGTATATTATATATACATATAATATATACATATAAATGTATATTATATACATTAACTTTTAGAGAGTGTAATACATTGTGTGCGTATATATATGTATATATATGTGTGTATATATATGTATATATACACACACACACAATGTATTACACCCTCTAAAAGTTAATATAACATTTTGTAATATATAATTCAAAATATATAGGAAAGGAAAATGCAGAAATATGCGATTCACTTCTCTGGTTCTTGCCACTCAGTCCCCAAAACTCCTGTATCTCAGGATGATAGAAATAAGTCATTGTTCAACTTTGGGCTCATATCACACACAGTTCACCTTTCCAGCTACTTGTAATCCAGCTACTGGTAATTGGTTTGAGTTGATATCATCTCTAGAAAAAAAAAGCATATTGAGGATCAAATTGAGCATTTTACTCACTCATTTTTTAAATAATTTATACAATCTGAAAATTTCAGAACCAGAAGAAAGGAAAGACACACTAGAAATATTGGACTTTAATAAATCTATGAACACAGGTCGGCTCCACTGCTCCATGCGTCAGTGAAATGAAAATTGCCACGCAGAATCTGAGACCACGTACAGTTAGCGAAGGTCAGTCACCACCTGACGAGGTGTGCAAACAGACAGGGGCAAACTTAAGCTGCGTTTGTGTTTCATTGAGAATCTTTATTTCTAATCCCCAAAGAAAACGTACTTTTTAATCATTGTAATATTCTGACCTTTCTCAATAGCCTGTTGATTAATGATACAGCCTTTCACTCTGCTGTAGCATCGTGTGCCTTCTGCCACCTGTGTTTTGGACACCCATTTGACTCAATGGGAAGAAGCATAATGGTGAACCTATGAAATAAAAATTGCTGGAATATCAGGAATGCCTATGTTCCCCCCAAAATTTTTAAAATATTAAGTAACTATTGATCAAGGACATAAACCAAGAACATATATAGAAGCAAGAGAATTTTCTCTGTGGAATCCCAGTTACCCAGGTAACTAGATCTAATTTTAGAAAAACAAAGAGTTCCTTTCAAAAACATCTATTTGGTGTTTACCTGTAAGGAAATCATCATAGTACATGTCTCATTTGGAAGGTGAGACAAGAATCAAGCATAAAGCTCTTAATAGCTTAAGAGCTAAGAAGAGTTTTCCTAAAATGGAAATTATTGCTAGGAGGAAGAACTGATTAAACAATTGGAATATTAAATAATATCATAATAAGTTACAAAAAATTGTTGTAGTCAAGGCATTGAGGTTGTGGCAACTTCCAATGTTAAAATACCAAAAAAAATATATAGACACTAACAGATATTTTGCCACTTTTAAACATGCTCTTAGTTCTAGTTCCCTTGTACTTTCATATAGTGCAGAAAGTAATTATCAAATGTGTACCATTTTATCCATGGTGATTTTGAATAGAGAATAATATCAATCATACACATGGTTACATCTTCAGGGCAGAGATATCCACCCACTAAATGTGGTTTCTTGTTGACCCTAAGCTACCTTGCACAGCACGTCTCCCCTCAGTGACAGCGATCGAGATGGTAGGAACAGGTTACTGGGGGAAGAAGGGGGATAAAACAGCAATTTGTTTGTTTTGTGAACCCAGTTTCCTTCTGTAACAGCAAAAGTCATTTCATGTTTCATGTTGTATTCAAGTTGCGAGCGAAAGGAATCCCCGAACACTGAGAGCGGTTTGATGGTAAATTTATTGGCCAAGTTTTACCTGCGCAGGGGCGAACTTCCCAAACGAGACCGTAGTCTCGCGGCTACGCAGAGCCGCCAAAGTGGAAGTCGCGCCTGGCTTACAGACTACTGGGTTTTTATAGGGGCAGGCAAGCAAGCAAGCAGGGGATACAGAAGCAGACGTGGCGGTTAGCTATTGGCTCAATCAAACTAGGGCAAAAGTTCCTGATTGGACTGCTGTTGGCGAGCAGCTGGTGTTGGCGCCTAAAAATTTCCTAGCCTTATTTGGACAGGCCCCTATATCCTAGCCTTATTAGACAGGCCTTTACATTCCTAGCCTTATTTGGACAGGCCTTTACATTCCCTCCTTCTCTTTCTTATTAGTCAAACCCTTGACTCATGCTCCTCTTGAGGGAGGATTGTATAGGGCTGAGACAACACCATAAGTTTTACTGTTTCTACTCTATCTTTAATAAAGGCTATGAGCTTGTTTAGAAGTATTGGGCCTATCGTCAGGGCTAATAGGAGGAGGATCAAGGGTCCGGCTAGAGCCGATATCAACGTAGTTAGCCAAGGAGAAGTCTTAGATAGGGAAGAATACCAGGAGGATGACTCATCCTCTTGTTCTCTACTTTTAAGTCGTCTAGTGAGTACTTTTATACTTTCTCTAATTATTCCTGAGTGGTTGGCATAGAAACAACAATCTTCTCCAAGAGCTGCACATATTCCTCCTTGTTGCAGGAATACTAGGATCTAACCCTCTTCGATTTTGGAGTACTACTTCTGCTAGGGAGTCTACTTGGCGCTCTAAATATTCTACTTGCTCTTGGAGTAAGGAGACGT
The DNA here is from genome assembly GCF_021234435.1 of Artibeus jamaicensis. NCBI lineage: Eukaryota > Metazoa > Chordata > Mammalia > Chiroptera > Phyllostomidae > Artibeus > Artibeus jamaicensis. The sequence continues at coordinate 11,029,503 of NW_026522056.1, read as the reverse complement.
CTTTGGAGAAAGTCTGTGACAAGGCCCTGAGACTGTTTTCCCCATGGATCAATGCCCCTGCTCCTACAGCAGCCGACCCTACGACACCGATAGTGGCGACGATGGGAATTAGCAATGGGACCGCTTGGCTCGAATGGGGGCATGTATCAGAAAATCAGGGTTTCCCCCATATAAGTACACTTGGGGAATGATGTAAGCACTAACACATAGCTCAGGGTTAGTTGGTACTAGACACTTGAAGATACCTTGAGTGCAGACAAACCATAGTCCTTCTGGAGCTAATGTAATAGTCAAATTCCTAGGGTCTCTCGGCAAATGCTCTTGGTTAAGGCAATAGTCACTATAGTTTGAGGCTGCAAGGGTATAGTTCGCTAGCAGATAACAGGTGCCTCGTCCATGGAATTCTGCTAATGTAAGGGTACTTTCAAATGTACACTGTTTGAAGTCTTTCATCTGGTCCTGGTCCGGGTTCTCGGGAAGGGGTTTTGTCTCAGGCACCCCCACCTACTTTATAATTATATAAAGGAAAAGGGACGCAGATCTCATCTTCTTGTAACTGCTTCGAGCTGAAAATGGACGCTGTCCTACGTACTCCGGGGTCAGGGGTGCCCTGAAAGGGGAGGGGAGTGCAGCACAGAGGGAGTCCTTCCTGCAAGGGGAAAGACCTTACAGGGTCCTGGTCAGTTGGCTGTCACCTGGACGTCGCAGGCTTGGTGTCCAAAGGCTGGCATTACTGAACTGTTGGCATTCCGGTCAGGTCATATTCTGGAGGTGACAGATTAGGCAAGAAATTGGAAGCACAATTAAATCATAACCATTAATTGACAAAGGCAGACACTCCAGTAAAGAATGGCTTATTCAGTGGAAGGTGTACGAGGCATGCTACACCTATCTAAAAACTCTTGTGCTCCACTATACTTCACTCAGGCTGAGGGGAATACATTAAGATTTCCCTCCTTTCAGATTTCAGAATCAAACTTTTTATTTGAGATGAGATATCTAAGAGATTCGGGTGAATTTAGTATATCCATCTTGGGGTCTGTTTTCAGCATTTCTTGGGAAATTTATATGTTTTTTCTATCCCTGAATTCTGAGAAAAATCAATCGAGAAACCAGGAAATGTGAAAATATGGTTCTCCTGTGAGAATTCAAACTAAATTATTAACACAGACCTGTTAATGTTTTGAAACTATTCATGACAAGTTGAAAGCAGAGTTTTAAAAAAACACTGCTAGAAAAGAAGGTTATAACTATCATTTCTGGAAAGCAGGACAGGGTTCTGGTAGAAGTGGTCACAGTGTAATCACTCACTGTCACTTCTCACTTTCACTGGCGTGTTATTAGTATGTGCTGTGGCCCTGTCTGCCATAACAGTGGTGCATTCCTTCACGCAAATAAAATACATATGAATAAATTCATACACATAATATACTGTATTCAAATCCTATAAGTGGTATTCTAGTAAATGACAAGATTTGAAGCAAAAGAAGCCCTAAAATGTTAACTTTGACAGGTGTTTATGTGTCGTGATGCCACCCTTGCTAACAACTTACAATGTTTTATTGCTGAAATACCACACAAAAATGTTCACTGGCATTCTCCACTTTGAATGTTGGCTATAGACTCCTAATTTTTTTTCAAAAGCATTAGCAAAATTAAGTACTAGGAAAAATGTGCACATAAAATGAAAATTGATCTAAAATCTGAATGGTCAGAAACACTATCAAATCAAAGCTGAAATCAAAAACAGGGCAAGGAGGCAAAATATTTTAAACATTAAATAAAAAAAAACTTATAGGAAATAACCTGTGCATGGAGGTGTTCTAGGCACTCAGCAAATTTCACTATAAACTGGAAGATAGTTTTTCACACCTAAATTTTTTTCCAAGTTCAAAACGGCAGGCAATTGATGTTTTCAGAGCTTTAAAATTTCATTTTAAGAATGACACATTTCTATGGTGCTCTCATAGCATTATTTTTCAATTTCTAAATAATTTTTAGTTGGCATTTCATAATAATGTTCACTCCTAAAATTTTCCATTATGAAACATTGGTGTCAGGTACTAAGCATTTGTACATGATATTGAAATCCATAATCTTGTCAAAATACATGGGCTGATAACCAAAAATTAGTATGCACTTTTAATATTGTATATTTTAACAGAAAAAATACACTCTAAAACTTTATCACAGAAACTTTTCATAATGGAAAAAATGATTCATTCTGTATTAATATGATCACTCACTTTATGTTACAAGAATTATAGAATAACATGATTTTGGAGACTTCTCAAGAAATCCCTATAATCTTGATTTCTTATTCTATATATTTTTAAAGATTTATTTATTTACTTATTTATTTATAGACAGACAGTAAGGGAGGCAGAAGGAAAGGGAGAAAAACATCAATGTGTGGTTGCCTCTTGCATGTCCCCTACTGGGTACCTGGCCAGCAACCCAGGCATATGCCTTACACTGGGAATTGAACTGGCAAACCTTTGGTTTGCAGGCTAGCATTCAATTCACTGAACCACACCAGCCAGGGTATGATTTCTTATTATAAAGTCCCCCAAATTAAACTTGCTAAGGATTTGTAAGCAGAAGGAAATTTTATTATTATTTTTCTATTTTATATTATTTTATATCAAATCTGCTGCTCCTCTTACCTCCTGGTAATGCCGCTCTGGTCTTCATTGGAAGGCTTGTTTGAGCTCCTCACCCCTTCCATGGTGTTCTAATATGCCTAAATTCTTACTCTGGGCCTGAAAGCCTGAGTTGTTGGCTTGGTCGCTCAGAGTTTCTGTCTGAAATTTCCTGAACTTGAGACAGAGGTATAGTTTTGTCTTTTGACTTCTATGTTATGCTATAGCATGTACAAAAGCTGGGAGTGGTGATTACCACGGCCACCTGCCTGTAAAAAAAAAGCTGTGGAGTAAAGGTCAACATGATGACAGAAGCTGTGATAAGAAAATGAGGGGGAAAAAAAGAGAAGACATGAACTAGATCCCGAATTCCTGATATTGTTTCAGACTGTGAATTTGAGTGTGAAACTAATCGCACCCCTTACTTTGGAAAGTCTGATGACAGTAAACACCTCTTGTCTGTTCTTTGTTGTTAAATTAAAGCTTGTTTGAGTTGAGTTTCTGTGATTCATGGGAAAGAGACAACCAATTGCTTTAGTCTGATCTGGCTGTCATAACAAAATACCATAGACAAGGTGGCTTAAAGAACAGAGATTTATTTATTTTTCACAGCCCTGGAAGCTGAGGGGTCCAAGGTCCATGCAGACTTGGTTCTTGGCCAGGCCCTCTTCTAGGCTTGCTGAAGGCCTCCCACTGCGTCCTCACATGGTGGAGAGAGGAAGTTCTGGTCTCCTCTTCTCACTGATACAAGGGCACGAATCCCATCGTGGGTGCCCCTCCTGACCACATCTAAACCTAATAACCTCCCAAAGGCACTGCTTCCAAATACAAGCACATTGCCGGTAACAGCTCCAACATATGAATTTTGAGAGGACACAAACATTTAGTTCCCTGGGGTTTTAAGCATTTTTCTTTTACAGAGACAGCTTTTACTTACACAAGACCTCAAGGATTTAGTTTATAAGCAATGTCTTTCTAAATTAAACACCTTTCGGCAATGCATTAGTAAATGATCTTTCTGTATTTAAATTCACGACTCTTACATCCTGTCTGGTCTCTCCTAGTACCCTGGATAATATTTGTAATAGAGGAGTGTTACTTTTATCACATAATTTTCTTTATATTTCTAATTAAACAAAGCCAATATTGATTTAGTTCTGTATTAGAAAAGGGGAAAAATTCTTTCACAATATACAATCTTGTGCTTGTGTAACAATTTAACAGCCAAAAAAATCTTCTTATCTGAAATTTCATACTCCACTTATTTGCCAATGATCATGGCACAATCTCTTGGATTTCCTCTACTAGCCTTTATTTTTGAATTGAGGTGACAATGGTAAAGTTAATACTCTGGTCCATGACCCTTTACTGTCCTTGCTGTCAGCAGACACTCTCTTGTGTTTTCATTCCCTTTTATCACCACTTTCCACACTTCCTATTCCCCCCAGCATAGACAAACGTTTTAATCCACTTCACATGCACTTTTGTGTTGGTACGGGTGTTAGATGTGACACGTATCTCTTCACCCTCACGTCTGTCCTGAATCTGGCCCACGTGTGCCACTCAGTCACGGATCATGCAGTGAAGCGTGAGTCTTGAGAGGCATCCTCCACCCGAGGCTTGGGGTTTTTCTTTGCTCTGACCTCTCCACAGAGCGCGACACCAGGAGGCATGAGGTGGCTTCCTGGGAGGCTGGCACCCTTTCTCCACCTTGCAGGGAAGTGGCATTATTTCCCTGAAATGCAGTTATTGACCAGTGCAGCCAGGGGCTGAGAGAAATAAATTCCCTCACCATTCCAGACTCTTATTGACTCTTCCAAAGTGCATTTTTCCCCCTAGAGTTTTCCCAGGAATATCTCCCATAGCCAAGCATGTGCCCAAGACACAAGAGAGACAAAGAGTGTTGGTGGAGCTTATTATGAAGCAGTGGGCAGAACAGCAATGCGTCACTCTGAGCATCCCATCTTCCTCTACTTCCTTTGTTTTTTCTCCGATTGTGCCTTCCAATAAAAGATTAGCACTTACAGCTTGCGACTGGCTCTGTTGTGCATGACTCTCAAAATAAACTAGCATGAATTATGTATTCCTGCAAACTTTGAATTGCACTGTACATGCATAAAATTTATTTACATAATGGTATTTACACATTTTCCATTGCTTCTAATTGTTGCCTAGTGCTCTGGTTTGCATCCACTATGTTCTACCCCCTCTCCCGATAATGGATAGCCAGGTGTCCTCTTCCAAATGCTTGCCGCCCCAGATGAATGAACATCCTCGAACTTTTCCTTTCATAATCTATGAAAAACTTTCGTAAGGTTTATACAGAAGTGGAATTCTGCAGGACTAGAATTGCCGGCTTGCCTGTTCTGTGTATGTTGAGTTCAGTGAATGAACTGAGCTCAGTTGTCTGATGAAAGCATCAGGCCACGTTGCCACTGGAGCACAGAAGAGGGGCAGCCGTCACGTTCCACCACTGCTGGCTCTGCAGAGGGTCAGGCTTTCTAATATAAAATAACATATCATCATTTGTTTCACTTGTACTTTTTTAATGAGAATGGAAATTTAACTCACATGTTAGCTTTTTGAGTTTGCACTTATATATTTTTTCTTATATATTTCTCTTTGTATATTTTTATATTTTGCCTAATTATTCTACTGAAGGGCCTTTTTATGTTGATTTGCAGAATTTTTTTCATCTTTTCTGTCAATTTTGGACACAACATACACTGCTTCTTCGTATTAATTTTATTCCAGGCTTTCTTTGTTGGACAAAGCAATTTTTATTTCATGGTCATCATTGGTTTTTGATGGTGTGATAGCTAACTTCTTTTTTTTGCTGAATACTATTGTAAGGTACAGATGAACCATATTTGTTTACTTATTCACATATTAAAGCATATCTTGGTTGTTTCAAGGTTTGCAATCATAAATAAAGTTGCTATACATACTAGTGTACAGGTTTTGTGTGGCCATACATTTTTAAATTATATCAACACCTAAGTGTGTTATTATTGGATCACATGAAAAGAATATTTCCCTTTGTAAGAAATAGTCAAACTATCTTTCTTTTTAAAAAATATTTCATTTATTTAATTTTAGAGAGAGGAGAAGGGGGGGAGAGAGAGAATGAGAGAAATACCAGTGTATGGTTGCCTCTGGCATGTTCCAACTGAAGAGCAGGCCCACAAACCAGCATGTTCCCTGAGTGGGAACCAAACCGGCAACCCTTTGTTTCATAAGCCTGCATTCAAACCACTGAGCCACACCAGCCAGGGTAGAAATAGTCAAACTAGCTTTCAAAGTAGCTGCACCATTTTGCATTCCCATCATTTGCATCCCCATCAACAAAGAATGAGAGTTCCTGTGGATCTGCATCCATGCCAGCAATAGGTAATGTTATTTTTTTATTGTTTGGATTTTAATTATTTAATAGTTTGTTGTTATATCTTGTTGCTTTGATTCACAAGTCTCATAATACAAAATACAATTATTTGCATATATGTTGACAAAGATAGGTGCAAAAATCTTTAACAAAATATTAGCAAGTCAAATAGAACAATAGATGAAAATAATGGTATATACCACCATCAAGTGGGGTTTATTACAGGCAACCATACATTGGTATTTCTCTCATTCTCTCTCTCCCTCCCTTCCCCTCTCTCTAAAATTAAATAAATGAAATATTTTTAAAAAAGAAAGATAGTTTGACTATTTCTTACAAAGGGAAAATATTCTTTTCATGTGATCCAATAATCACACACTTAGGTGTTGACATAATTTAAAACTGTATGGCCACGCAAAACCTGTACACTAATATGTATAGCATAGACTAGCTCAACATTACAAAATCAATGTAATTCACCACATTTACAGACTAGAAAAATAAATTATGGTCCTATCAATAGATGTAAATAAATTTGATAAAATCAAATATCCATTCATGATAAAAACCCTCAACAAACTAGGAATAGACAGGAAATTCCTTAACTTGATAACTTAATCTACAACTAACATTAAACTCCATGGTGAGAAACTGAATTCTTTGCCCTAAGATGACAAGCAAGGGTATTTTCTTCACAATCCCTATACAAATTTTATTGGAAATCTTAACCAGTATAAAAAGACAATGAAATAAAATGTGCTCATACTGGAAAGGAAGAAATGAAATTGCCTTTGTTCACAGATGACATGTTCATCCATGTAGAAAATTCCAAAGAATCAGCCATAAACTTACTGGAACTAATAAATGAGTATTGAAAATTCAAAGAATAGAAGACTAAAATACAAAAGTTAATTGCTTTTCTACATATTTGTATTAAAATATGTAATTTGAAATAGAAATACCATTAGCAAAAGCACTCCAAAATGAAAGTTGAGCTATAAATCTAACAAAATATTCATAGGGTTTATATGTAGAAAACTACAACACTCTGAAGAAATCAAGATTCTAAATAAATGGAGCAGAATTTTGTTTTCATAAATTGGGAGACTCGATATTGATATGAAACAATTCTACCAATTTATCTATAGATTAAAGACAATCCCACTTAAAATGCTAACTATTAAAAAGCTAAAAGTAAAATACCAACTATTTTGTAGATATTGATGAACTAATTCTAAAGTTTAGGTGGAAAGACAAACAATCTAAAATATCCAACACAACATGGAAAAGAAGACAATGTACCAGGACCGCTGATTGCAAGCCATACTGTACAATGGCAGTAATCAAAGTATGGCTGTTTAGCACAAAAATAGACACATGATAATAGTATCATGAAATCTTATGATAAAACCTCTATTTTCTGGTGGACAAGTGTTTCTACAGTGGCATGGTTTTCCTACCCCAAGGTGAGACAGGGAAGTTACAGGGAGCTGAGTGTTAGGAATACTACTCCCCTGGTAGGACCAGGTTCTGTTAAATCTTCTCCCCACAGAGAGTACATCTTTGTAATGAGCATCTCTCTGAGACAGAGCCAGACGCTTTCCCTGTGAGAGTGAAGCACATCTTCTTGATGTTTCTATGTGAAAATCTGGTAAAGTTTAGACAGATAAAGTTCAGAAAGCTCCCCCAGATGTTGGACCCCTCCAAGACTAAAGGGAGGAAGACTAGTTAGATGGATGTGAGACTTTCAGGGGGCAATTTAGAGTTTTGTGTGTTGTCCATTTTTTTCTTGGGAAGGGGTGTTTTTTTAGTGGAGCTGATTAAGTCTCTGTGCTTACATTCACTCTTCTTGTTCTACCAGCCTCCGGGAAAGATGCATTAAGGTTTTCAGCTAAGTATGTTGAGATATGTGTCTGTCTATCTATTTATCTGTCTATCTATCTATCTATCTATCTATCTATCTATCTAGATTCTGCCCATTGTTCAATATATATTTGAGGCAGTATTATAAGGTTATGTCTACAGTGACCTATTTTTTGACCTATACATCATATCACATCACATCATTCATTTCTTCCTATAAAATCTTTGGTGCTTAATTTTATTTTGACAGAATGTAAAATCCCTAACACATTGCCCCCCATATTGGTCTCATACCTTGATTTTAGTTTTTACCCTTTATTTGTGTTTCTTAAAAAGTATATCTTTTATAGAAAATGTATAACTATATTTTAAATGTACTCTGAGAAATATCTTTGATTTTCTTTATGACTGTACTAACTGCTACATTAAAATATATTTCTGCCAATATTTTGTGAATTTTTGTTTACTGCCTAAATTTCCATTACCAAATCAAGTTTCTTTATTCTGGTTAAAAAAAAATTACACATTTTTTTTCAAAAAGCTTTACCAAGATGCAATTCACACACTATACAATTCACCTATTTAAAGACATATTGTGCTTTTATAGTTAGTGCAGTAGCTCTTGGCTTATGATTCATTAATTAATTTCTAAAGTTAGAAAAAGTTGCTTTGAGGTTGAACAATTATGAATTTTTATTTATGATACTTAATGTGCATGTTTCCCAACTGTAAAAAACTAATAAGTTTCTTAATTAAACCAGTAAGAACTTATTTTAAAAAACTTACCTCATTCATGGATGACTGATACTATGAATATCTTCATGTTTCAAGGGAAATTCTGCTTCTAACTCTGAGGAGCAATGATTTAATCTGTAATCACAAAAACATAAACTATCAGAATAATAATACTAATGATAATAATAATAATACATTGTCATACAAGAAATGCACATACATTTTTTTATCCAATCAATACACAAAGACATTTGGGAGAAAGGAAAGCACATAGGATTTCAACTGGGAGATATGGGTGCGGCTGCATGTGATATGCACTAGATTTCTGAACTCAGAAAACAGCAATAATTGCATTAATCTACTAGGGTAATTTCAAAGGTGACATTAGGTAAAAACCATAAAAAGCAAATATATACCCAAGCACTGATTTTCCTTTACTTTAGTGAATTATTTTCTATTGGATTATAAAATTAATACATTTTCATAGTAAGAAATAAAATATGTAAAAATTTATAAAACAGAACATTCCATATGTAACTCCAATACTATTGTAGTATTTTTATTTCCAGCAATCATTAGTACTTGTAACTAAAACTCAAATAAGTCATTGACCCTCCTGCTTCTGCTGTATTCTCAGACTCTTTCAGCTTCAAATATTTAATTTAATATGCCACGGTAGTGTGTTTGGGGTAGTGTGTTCTGAACCCCACCACATGACAAAAATGCAAAATGTATAAAGACAAAACAAAGTGTTTTCTCCTAGTTTTGACCATATTAACAACCTTTTCCTTCCATGAATGACTTTAGCTGAGGCAAATGCATATGCACACATATGCACACATATGTAGAGTGTTTGCTTGTATGATATAAACACAATGAATGAAACTGCACAATACACATAACAGCTATTTGCCTAGATTTTTTTCCTTTAACACTGCTCCTTATTTCCCTTTGCCGTGTAAAGTGACATTCACAAGATCCAGGGATGAGGATGTGAGCATCTTTGGAAAACCATTATTTTGCCTACCACAGAGAGAAAATGAATGCTAAAGATGAATTAAATTTACTCTCCATCTGAGACTCTATTTCTAAGGAACAGTTTCCATCAAAATGCAAGGTATATCAAATCTAAACCTAAAAGGCCATCTAAAATGTTTTGCATGTAAGTTCAGTAACACTTCCTTGAAATCTGTATTTTTATTTGCTTTATTCAGAGAAAGGGTAAAGAAAAATACGGAATACACATTACTTGTTCATTTCCAAGGCAGACAGAATCAGCAAATCTTTTTATGTTCCTCTTGGGTACACAGAAAAACTACATTTGTTAGCCTGCTATACTTAGGTTGGGCCATATGACTATGGTTGCTCAGTAGTATGTTGATCAGTATAATGTATGCCACATTCAGAAGCGACAATCGAACTAAAGTTCACCTAAGTACTCTTTCTCTTTTGTTGTTATCAGGGAGAAACTGTTGAGGATGGTGGCATGATGATAAGAAAAAGCTTGGGTCTCAGAATAACTGAATAGAACATATCATCCTCCTGTCACTTAGGAAGTTATGTCAGCAAATAATACATTTTAATGTGTTAAGCCTCTGGTATCTGGGGATTCTTGGTTATAGGTTTTGCCCACCCTCATTAGTGTCATCTGTCAAATGCTGGCTGAGTGTATTAGTCAGCTATGACTGCAATAATGCAATACCATAGACGTAAATGATAGAAATTTATACTGGAGGCTAGTCAAGTTCAAGATCAAGATGCCATTGATATTTATTTTTCAATGGGAGGTCTCTAGGACTAGCCTGCTTGCTGTGTCCCTACATGGTAGAGAGAGCGCATGAGCCCTGGTGTCCCTTCCACTCTTACAAGGGCTTCATCCTTTATGAGCCCATGTGACCTTGATTACCTCCTTGTAGGCCCTATCTCCAAATACAATCGCATAGGGTTTCCCCATATGAATTTAGGATCCTACAATTTTCTATAACATTTAACATTTAGTTTCCCCAAAGCTCAAATCCTAAATCACCAAATATAAAAAACAAAAAAAATGCATCAGTGGTTCTAGACTTGGCTATGGATTGGAAGGACTTGAAGAAAGTTTTGAAAAAATACAAACTTCTTATCCTATTTTTGAAGCCAATGAATCAAAATCTTTTATCACTTTAGAGTGTATCAAATCCAAATTTTGTATTGTCCAGATGAAAAAGTAAATCTAAGATTCAAGCCACTCCAGTGATCATGCCACAGACCGTTGATCCAGTCTGTACCAGAACTCACACTTCTCCATCCTCAGCCCCACGATATTTCATTTCCTTCATAGCGTCATTCTCAGTGTAACTTGGGAGAACTGATGGAATGAGAATTGAAATGATATATAAATTAAGTAATTAGAAGCAAACATATTAAATTATATTTCCAAAGTTGTCCATAAATTAAATTGTAAATTGCCAATTTTTGGACACCTCCACCGAAGCCCATTTTTTTTGGTAAACATCAGTGTCTACTATTAGGAAATTTCATGTCCCAAAAAGTATGGAGTGAGATACAAACTACTGCAACTATAAAAAGTCTGATTTTTTTGAGTCTCAATTTTAACTCCTGGTATTTTGTGACAGTTTTTCTCCATCTTCATTCTAGTCCACTCCATTTAAGTTTTGCTTATCCACAAGAATTTTATCAAATATTTAAAAGGCAGTGATTGGAAAGGAATGTTTTTTAGAAAAAAACACATACGAATTAATTGGAAACCAAAATGTCAACAGTTGTAGATTTGCTATTAAGTGAGAAATCTGTTGACTACAGTTAAGGAGTCAGCATAAACAGCAGAATTAACCCGCCTGTTTCCTACCAGGGATGTTTTTAATTAATTCTTTTCAGACCCAAGCCTTCATGAAAATGAGCCCAAGTAGAATACAAATTTTGTTTCCAATAACCAAATTTGCCTATGAAAAATTATTTTTACTGTTTACCAACCATAGGTAAGTTATCATTTTGAAATAAATTAAAATGTTATTTATAGTAACTCAGATGTATAAATCTGAGTTACTTTATAAATTTATACACATAATACACAGACACACACACATACACAAACACAATGGTTAATTTGAACCTTGATGGCCATATTCTCCTTTTATTCTCCATTTGTGTGGAGGTAGGAACCCTACTTATTACTAGCTGGATTAAGTTATTATTTCCCCTTTTCCCCATGTTTATCAATTTTGGGTGGATGGTGGAGTCCTGATAGTTGCTTTATGCCCCAAAGAAAAAGAAATAAGAGGGCAGTGTGGTATAGGGGTAGACAGAATTATGTGAAATTATAGTACTTCCGTGTTTCTGACAGCTGGTCACAGCCAGGATTTGTCTAGAGAGAGGTATCACCTGTGAAACCAGCCGTGTTGAAAAAATAACTAGTTTCATTAAATAGAGCAGTAATGAAAGAGCACCTACCAACTAGCAAATATATTGTTGGGCGACTGTAAACTGGGAGCATGGCTCTGGTGCCATCATCATCTACACACGAGAAATTATATTGTGTTTTATTCAGACTCATTCAGAATGTAATCAAAGCAGGCACATAGCAGTGTTTGAAAAAGTGGTATCTCTTACTTATCTCCCCCAGTCTAGGCCTTTATTTTACTCATGTGAAAGTTCTGAGAGGGAATTGAAGAGATATATGGTGGTTGTCCAGTAAAGAAGGCTCCTACCAGATGGAGCCATTGGCTTTGGGAATCTGCTCTCCACGGAGCCTAGGGAATATTTTGCCATCTCCCCAAGCCACCAACTTGTGAGTCACATAAATGTTGCTGTCATGGTGTCTCCAAGAGCTCTTGGGTATTAGAAAATGATGTCACTGGTAACGGAAAATCAAAATCAAAATAGTCCCTAAAACTCTGGGGTCTTTAAAGTTCTCCATATTGATGGCTTCTGTGAAAACATAAAAAAACTAAGAGCCAATTTGCATACCATCTCAGGTCCTAGACATGATATTTAAATTATATTAATGACAAATGTATCTCTGCCCACATCATACACACACACTAATCCCAACTGCTCCTCAAATCAAGTTTGTTTTGTGTTTGGGGCTCCTTCTTCACAATGGCTCTCTACTGAGATCTTCTTGATTCTATTCTTGAGGTTTTAATCTCAAATTTTTTAAAGATTTTGGTCACCTTTGTCTATAAAACCATAATTTTCAATTAATCCTTAATTTATTCTGGTAGGAAAAGCAAAATATTTGTGTCAACTACTAACTTCAGTTGCTTAATTGTGTCTTCTGAAAGTACTGTGGTGAGGCTTGCAAAGTCTCAAAATTGGAGAGCACTTTGATGAATAAATGTTTCTGTCATTAAGCGTGGAGAGTAGCAAGGAAAGTATTTCCCATCCCTTCATTGTACCTTCTCTTGAATCTCTACTTAAATAGTATGTTACTGTTATGGCTAACCGAGATACATCCAGGCCTAGTTGTCCATTTTTATGGCATTGCTACATAGAAAGAAATATTACCAAATCCATGTTAACAAGTGGAAAGTTTTAAAGCAATGTAGCTATTACCATTGAAAATTATTTCCCTGAGATAATTATTTTCCACAATAATTTTAAATTCATTTATTCTACTCCTACCATGACTATGTTCCACCCACCTTCCTTTCTGTCTTACCAAATCCTTCTACCCTTTTCACTAAACTAATCAGTGATCTGTAACTAACAACTTACCTTTAACGAATGTGTGTAATTGGTGTGTCTATAAACCAGACCATCAAACAAGGGCTAGAATGTGAATTATTTAAGTAACATCACTTCCTATATTACTGTGGTATCTACACAATTGGATCATCAAATATGAAGATAATAGATCAGTGATGAAGTCACTCAAAGATAACAAAATATTATGGCACTTCATGCCAACAGGAATGGTCTTAGAAGTTGTCAGCAGTGATTCTATAACAGAAGGAAAAAATTGTTAACATGCATGCACTGTATATTCACTCCGCTATGCCGCTTTGGTTGATGTTTACTACTGAGCATGTGTATTCAATGCTGTTTACATGTTCTTCAAGTTATTTTTTACACAATTATCCAACTGCAGTGAAGTGGCAGTGGGTGAACCTCTACATCAGGAGAACGGAAACAGTGCAGAAGACCAATGGGTCAAAAGATGACTAAAAACCGATGTTATTGAAAATGAAAGAACAATCCCAAATAGAACACTTCATAATACTCTCATGCAACTGTCTCCTACTTAATGATACACATATCAATAAAACATACATTTTTAAATAATTTATGTGTATATACAATTGTTGACTCATTTGCTTGATATCTCCCTAGTATTTTAGATTAAGAAAATATATAGAATTTCTAATATTTATGTCTCATTCCTTCTGAGGTACAAGCATGAGGTACTTTAGTGAAACTATTAATTATCTACCACATTTATGTTCAAATTAGAGCACAGGTCCTGAAAAAATGTCAAATTATGGCAAGTGTATAACCTCAACTCCTTTCAGACATCCTCAACAAACCACAGATCAGCAAGGTGAAGAAATAAATGCATATGAACTTACACATATACAGGATAGCTAGGAGACAGAGGATGCTATAAACTTCAATTTACATATTAGGTGGGAAATAACTGTCTGAAACTAGTAGGATACTCCTGAACCTCCATTAGAGTGATTGGCAGGTAGAGACTGAAAAAGAAGAGAAGGCAATGAAGGCCACATTGTTTGAATACAGAAAAAATCACCCTCAGAAAAAGTTATCACCCTGGCTGGTGTAGCTCAGTGGATTGAGTGCGGGCCTGCGAACCACACGATCGCAGTTTGATTCCCAGTCAGGGCACCGGCCTGGGTTGCAGGCCAGTTCCCAGCAGGGGACTCACAAGAAGCAACCGTACATTGATATTTCTCTCCTTCTCTCCTTCCCTTCCTCTCTAAAGATAAATAAATAAAAAAACTCTTTTAAAAAAAGAAAGAAAAAGTTACCACTCTGATTTGGAAATACTGAGAATGGTTATTGAGACAGTTCTAGGGTAGACACAACTAATCTCTGGTGGAAAAAAAAATAAGTTTGGATGTGGGTGGAAGTGAAGATTGACTGAGATGGGTTATGAGGAAATTTTCTGGAGGGATGATAAAGTACTGTGTCTTAAATAGACAGCTGGATTACATAGTTGTGTGCAGGTGTCAAAAATCATCAGATGAGATGTTAGATGTCTGTACATTTTATTCTAAACATACAGTGAATTCTAGTTAAGGAAAAGTACTCCAAAGTTAGGGATCTCAGCAATCTACTATTAAAAATATTGATTTCAGAAATTTACTATTGATTGCTGCAATTTCCTATTAAATGTATTGGGAAGGCTAGAGAGAAGGAGAAATAGTTTGTGATAAGGAGAATACAGCAGAATGTTAATTGTAGTATTAAGTTGTTAGATACATGTATTTTCTGTATAATTCTTTAAATTTTCTGTATGATTGACAATTTTCCTGAAAAATGTTAGAAAAAAGTTTTAAAAGTTTTCATTATACTATATTTGTATAATACTTCATTTTAATACATAACAAATGGTTAAAATTATTAAGCATGGTAGACAAAGTTTTCTGCATAGCACATGAATTAATGAGAAAGATGCTCTTGCACTAATATATATTAATTTTGGAAAATTGAGTAAAACTCCCCCAAATAATAGCACTTCCTATGAGTATTAGCAACCCTGCAATTTTTCTTTTTTTGTAATTATACAAAATAATGTTTTTTTTAAATTAAGCATTATACTAGAATTCACCACATTTGGCTATTTGAAAAAAAAGGAATTGAATTCATGTGAAGTATTTGGAGTGGCTCCTGGTACATAGTAAACATTCAATGAACATTAATTATTATTATTATTATTATTATTATTATTATGTGGCCACTGACTCTTTGGTCAGATTCTTTTTCCCCAACAAGGTAGGTTACGAACCTTTTTTTTTCCAGAGGACATTTTTGTCCAAGTATGATTGAGAAAGTTAGGTATTTGCCAGTATCCCAGAAAGAAACAAAACTCTACAGAGTGTTGAAATGGAGAGGCTTGCAAGAAGAAAGTATGCTAGAGAGCAAGGGACATATAGGAAAAAATAAATAAATGGGACTTCATCAAAATAAAAAGCCTCTGCATGGCTAAAGAAAACAACAAAATGAAAAGGGAACCAACCATTTTGGAAAACATATTTGCAGATCCTATCTTGGACAAGGGTTTGATTTCCAAAATATATAAAGAACTCACACAACTGCACACCAGGAATACAAACAATAAAATTTAAAAATGAGCAAAGGACTTGAATAGACGCATCTCCAAGGAGGACATACAGAGGGCCCAGAGACATGAAAAAATGCTCAACATCATTAGCCATCGGAGAGATGTAATCAATGCAGAATTAAAACCATACAGAGATACCACTTCACACCAGTCAGAACGGCCATCATGAACAAATCAACAAACAACAAGTGCTGGAGAGGTTGTGGAGAAAAGGGAACCCTAGTACATTGCTGGTGGGAAGGCAGACTGGTACAACCACTATGGAAAACAGTATGGAATTTCCTCAAAACACTAAAAAGATAACTGCTTTTCGACCCAGCAATTCCACTGCTGGATTATAGCCTAAGAATCCTGAAACACCAATTCAAAGGAACCTATGTGCCCCAATGTTCATAGCAGCACAATTTACAATAACCAAGTGCTAGAAGCAACCAAAATGCCCATCAGCAAATGAAGGGATCAAAAAACTGTGGTATATTTTCACAATGGAATACTGCACAGCAGAGAGAAAAAAGGAGGTACTACCATTTACGACAGCATGGTTAGAACTGGAGAGCATTATGCTAAGTGAAATAAGCCAGGTATTGAGAGACAAATACTACACCATCTCACCTGTAAGTGGAACCTAATCAGCAACAACAACAACAAAAAAACCCAAACAAGCAAAATATAAGCAGAGACTTTGAAATAAAGAACAAACTGTCAGTAACCAGAGGAGTGGGGAGAAGAGGGATAACAGGGGAAAGAAGTGAAAGGATCTCAAGGAACAGGTATGGTATAAAGGACCCATGGACAAAAGCAAAGGGGGAAGGATGGAGGGTTGGAGGTGGTGGTGGGTGGGTGAAAGTGGGGGTGGGAAAATGGAGACAACTGTATTCGAACAACAATAAATAAAATGTATTCTAGGGGATAGAAGCATCCCCATGAGAAGCAATAGTGTTAAGCACTTCTGAGACTAGAGGGGCCAGTGCAGGAGAGTATTACAGAAGACCAGTGTGAGCAGGAGCCTTGGAGGAGGGAATACCTAGCAGGAGCTGTAGGTGCCCAGGAACAGGATCAATGCAGAGAAGGCTTCACCCTGCATGAAAACACATCTAATTGCCCATGATTGGCTAAATCCCCACACTTTGCTCCATCACCAAACAAGTGATGAAGTAGGAAATGTAGGGATCATTTTCTCAGGCTTAGAGTGAGAAAGGCGATGTTTGAGAAGTGAATCAGGATAACAAATGAAGAAAACACAGCATGGTAACTTTTTTACATAGGCACTAACAGAGACATTGGACAAATGGGTTGCATGAAAAATTTGCCATTGTGATTGCCATGTGCACACTCCAGTAAGAGCACAGGGAAAACACTCCTTACAGAATAGCAAGCGGAGAATTCAGTGTTGGGACTTGCTTATTGCTTGATGCAAAAGTTGATGATTTACCTGTAATGGACTTGGCTTCACCTCGGCACAAGTCCATTCCTTTTCCCTGATGTCCGCCACAAAAAATATTTACTAGTAGTTTTCTATTAAATATTTTCAAATTAATACATTTCCATAAGCAATATAATAAAATATTTAGAAACTGAACAAAGACCAATAAAATCACCCAAATTATCATATTTTCAGGGGTAAATTCTAAATATACTGGTTAACCCTATTTTTACCACCTAAAAGTAAAAATAATACTTTAACTAAATAATCTTTTTAGCCACAATAAAATGCAATTTTATCTCTGATTCTATAAAATTAGATTTTGGGGTTGGGGACACAAAGCTCACTCTGTCTCTCTCACCTTTGCTCTCTCCCTTTCTCTCTTAATCCAAAAATAGATTTGGGTATATATAGTTAAAAGACATCATCAAAGTTCTCCAAGGACCTAAGTTTCACCTCTTACTGGAAGCCTGAAAAGCCAGGGAGGAAGTTCAAATGTGCTTTTATCTGCATATTTGACTTTGCTCTCCATTATACTGTACCTAGATGAGGCTTTTTATTTTTCTCTGCAAAAAGCTGGTAATTTTCTTCCATCACTTTCATTCTGTTTTCATAATGTTTCTGTAAGTGGCACAGTCTTGTGGATGTATTACTTAGGGTTTATTTTCATACTAATAAAAAAACCACTTTCTCATATAAGTTTTTTCTAATCTGCAATTATTAGATTACCTATTGCTGTTTGCCAATCCCTGTGACTAGAGTCGCATAACCTACTGCACTGGAAGATTTATTGCTTAAATTTTTAGGGGAAAACCTCTTTTGTTCCACCACTAGCACTTTTATTATTCTAAAACATTTTTCATTATTATTTTTCAGGGTTTAAATTTTTGTATTTCAAATTCTTTCTTTATATAAAAATGTTTCTTGTGAAAATGTAGATTTTGAAATTGATACATTTGAAAAGATGTAAATGATGAAAAGTAGTGAAACTATAGTTACATATATCCTAAGCTTATACCAATAATCACATAACAAATTTTCCACTGCTTATATATGGTCAAAAGCCAAATTTTCACTGTAAATGTCCACAATTTATACCCTATTTTATACTCCATTTATTTCCTATCTTTCCTTTTGGAGTGTAGGTATAAGAACAAAATTATGTAATTCTTGTCTACCACTTCACTTCCATTCCTTCTCACTTTATACTATGTAAATATTTTCTTTTAATGTACAGGCATAACTGAACAAATGAAATGATGTGACCGAGTGCTTCTGGTGTAATTTGAGAAAGATAATTTTTAAGCAACCCGAAGTAAATGAATATTGGTTGATATTCATTTGTGACACACTGACACAACATTTTTTTAAATAGTATGTTGTATAAGGTCACAAATTATATTTTAGAATGGTACCAAAATAAACACTTCATTATCAACCTTATTTGCTTTGCAAAGCCACTTCTTAAGTACTAGCAACACTGGGTTATGTTATCTAGCATCAAAATTACAAACTATAAAGTTATCACAAAAACTCAAGTTAAATATAATGGTTCAAATTTCTGATTTTTTAAAAAAGAGAAATAACAATATTTAAAGACAAGACAAAATAGAAAAACAATCTTGTGATTCTTCTCCTACAGATTAGTATATAATTTCAAGAACATAAAAGTTCAAAAATTATTCTCCCTATTTTCTGAGATAATTTATTCTATGTTGTATAAAAATAATAAAAATAGAGCCACATGAAAAGGGAGTTTGAGCCACCATCCTGGAAGAACAGCCTTGTGTATCTTCGTGCCCCAAATCCCCGTGGTCTTAAAACAAAATGACCTTTGGACTGCCCCTAGAGCTGCATCATATCTCCCAAACATTTTCTGGAAAGCAGATATTATAATATTATAACTCCTGGACTGATGGTTACAGGACTCGAAAATTTAAAAAAACATTCCTTACAATTGGCAATGCTATATTAGCTTATTTGCACTTATAGAAACACCTCCCTTCTATGGATTGTTGTTCTTCATAGGAAAGCAATTCCTTCATTGATATAAGTGTCCCCTTTACCCTTCTCCTTAATCTAGGCATCCTTTACCTTTGCCTTCTCATCAGAACACTGCTGGGTTTCTGCTTGAATCGGTGCTTCTCAAAATGCTCTTCTTTCGGATCTCAGATAAATGCTTGTTGCCTCTCACTTTGGCTTTTTGTTTACACATTAACGACATAAAACTCTGTTCTATTGGCGCGGTGACACAATGCAACCCAGGCATACTGTCACCTGCCGCAGTTTGAGATATTAACCTATAAGTGACTTTCCAGCTCTTACACTCTGTGAGTCAATAACTCTAACTCATTGGAAATGCACTTGCCATGTAAAATAAAAAAGGCCCCCAAAGTACCACTTAAATTCAGTGGCTTAAGTATATATATATTCTAACACTTGGAGAAAACAAGTTGTTGAATTAATTAACTGTAATGTTTTAGAGCATATTAAAGACACTTAATAATCTGATCAGAAGTGTATACGCCTTAAGTGGTGCCTTGTTTAGCTTCTATGGTTGATATTTAATACAAACCATAATAATGTTTGCTATGCTGTGAAGCTAGCATTGTAAAAACAAAACAAGAAAATCTAATATTAAAGCCATTTCACATCATACAAGGTTATCAAGGGAGATAAATAATGCTTGTGTGTTACATTTCTATTTGAAGATTTCATAATATCGAAGCACTGAAAATTATTATTTTGTAGATAACACAAAATAATAGAAAGCTATAAAAGTGGTTGTTGGAACTTATTAGCTAGTTCCTTAAAAAAATGCAGAAACATTTCACTACAAATGAAGAAAATTATATGTTTAAAAAAGCAACCTAACAGCAACAAAAAAAATCAAGTTTCCATTCTTGATCAAGGTTCAAAATTCAATTATATAAGAATCAAAGATTGTAGACAGGACCTTTGCTCTTGAAAAGATAGAGTAGACATATTTTCCCCATTTTTTGTTGTTGTTGTTCAGTACAACTATAAACTCTAGATACAAGCATAAGAAGACTTAGAAAGGTAGCGAGAAAGCAAAAAGCTGACAGCCTTATAAGATGATGGTGGCAAAGATGTAAATGGTGTAATCCTACTGAAAACAGATTGGTACTTCTCAAAAAATTAAACTTGTGACTACCATAGGCCCCAGCTCCTGTACACCTGGCTTTGTACCAGAAAAACAATGGCTTAAGTTCCCCCTCACACACAAAAAAACTATTCACAAATGTATGTAGTAGTTTTATTCATAATTGCAAAAAAGTCAAAACTGTATGTCCTTCAGTGAATGAATGATTGAACTGTAGAACATTAAAGTATGGACTACTATTCTGCAATAAAAGGAATAAACTATTGATACACATAACAACTTGTATGAATCTCCTGAGAATTATGGTAAATGAGAAAAATCCAGTTCCAAACTGCTGCACTCTGTATGTATTATATGTACGACAAACTTGTAGAAATCAAGCACACATTAGCTGTTGTCAGGGATTAAGAAAGGAGTGGAGGAAGAAGAAAGTGAGTGTTGTTGTAAGAGGTAACATGAGATGTTCTTATGGTGACAGAAGTGTTCTTCGATTGCATCAGTTTCAGTATCTTGCTTGTGATACTGTACTGCAGCTTTGCAAGTTGTCACCATGGAGGGAACTAGAAAAAAGGCACAAGAATCTCCCTATAGCTTCTCAGAAATGCATGTGAGTACACAATAATATCCAAGTAAAATTTTCAATTAAAATAAAGAAGATTCCAGAAGTTTGGCAGGAGAGGAGATGCTGAGATGGAGGAGCACAGAGGATTTTTAGAGCTGTGAAACTATTGTGTATGATACTGTAATGAGGGATTCACGTCACCATACATTTGTTCAGGCTCATAGAATGTGCAACACCAGGAGTGAACTCCGATCTAAACCATGGACTTGTATGATGATGACATACCAATTACATTGTCAAGTGTGCCCCTCTGGAGGAGGATGTCGATAATGGGAGAGGCTATGTGGGTGTGGCAGTAGGGTGTGTGTGCAAAATTCCTGCACCAACAAAAAAGAAAGAAAGAGAAGATTGGGTGCAAAACAGAATTTTGTCTTGCTTGTTGTAAAGACACACTAAAAATGTCTCAAATTACTCAATTAACAACAACAAAAAATTGATGGTTAGAGTTGGTAATGTATTATGTAAGGGGTAGTCAGTATAGAAAAAATTTGCTCAATTTTACTTTTCTGTGGGCTCTGGGTACTAAAGAAGATAATTCTTTGGTTTAACATTATATATACCAAGCTGTCCCTACCTGATATCTAATCAAATAATGCAACATATGAATAGAATTCCCCAAATGTCCAATAAGTAGATCATTGTCCACACAGATTATATCTTAATGGAAATCTCAAAGGAAACTAGTTTGATAAACTAATTAATATAAATTTTAATTGGTCTATCAATATAGTCACTGTGTGTTTTCAGGCATTTTGAAAAGTGTGTTAAATAGTATTTTATTAAGTAATTTAACTATGCTGTCAGTCTTGCTTGCATAGTATAACTCACTTCCTTAGGAGGGAAAATATATTTATCATTAAAAACAGGAAAAAAACATTAAACAAAGCAGTTCACTGATTGTCACAAATTTTGACTTACCATATGAAATTGTTACAAAATCTCTCACATATTATACAGAAGTCAAATAGTTTCTAATTCCTTTATTTGAAAAAAAAGACTTGTCATTTCTGACTTTCAGAGTTTCAAAAAGGATCAAAGGAAATGATGCAATTTAAGAAGCTTTATAAGCATGAAACTTTGTATGCATGAAGTAGCTTTTATGATTTATAATAATTATTTTTATTTCACATGGTAATTTGTTTTTGAATATCAGTCTCCCTGAAATTCACCATACAGCATTCTAAATTTAATGCAACCTCTAGCCTAAGTTGCCTTTTATAATTCAAAAAAACAAGTCTGTTTTCTTACTTTTTGGTATATTTGCTGGCATATGAGGAAGCTATGGTTTTAAACCCACCTTTTAAAAAATAGAATTAATATGTATGTAAATTCTTTGCTCACTTTAAATCATAGTAAAAGATGAAAGAAACCCGTCATTGTGTTTGCTCAAGCACTGGCTCAATGTACTTGGCGTCTGTCATTTCTCTATCCTGATTTGGTACATTCAATTTAATTTCATAAGCATTAGAGAACAAATCATAATTAAAAGATGGCTAGAAAGGGTTCATTTGAGAAGGCTATTTCTTGCATACAATTGAGTAATTAGAGTGACCTCGCTATGGTGGCTTTCCTTTGCTGTTGAGAGACAAAATGTTTTTGTGCGACAGATAAACAAGCTCAGCTCTGCAACCCCTTAATGTGAACTGTCTCCCTGGAAGCCAGGAGTAGTCTTTGTTGTTCCTGCAGTTAGATGAAAGGGAGTCGAACCTGCAGCGAAAATAAGAGCAGGGAAGTTTAAAGTTGGACGCTGTTGTTGCCTTACTGTGCAAGGTTAGCTCATTAGAAATCAAGCTAGGTGCCGCCATACTTCCTTCACACACACACACACACACACACACACACACACACACACACAAAGGAAATAGAGTAATACTGTGGAAGAATTTAAGAGGCAATAAGATAGGATTTATGTGGATTTAGAATGTCTTGTGTTAAAAACAAAATTTACTCATGGTGAGAGTTATGAGCAATTAGAACTTGGTCTCCTGTAACTTCAACAATGTTTTGCCTTTTGGAAGGGTGAAACATATATAACACAGAATCCAAGATGCGATCACTAAAATAATGCACTTATTTCATAAAGAGTGGTAATCCACTGTATAAATGAGTAGAGAGGTGGGAATTATAAATAGATCTCAGAAAGAATATTAATGTTTAATACTTCCTTATTCATATTATAGGAAAATTACATTCAGATTATGATGATGGTATAGCCGTTATATAGCTTTGTTTTCAGTTAGAATTTCACATAATGGAAATTAAGCTGTTCATTCTTTCTATTCTTGATGATCTCTATGAAAAGATGTTTCAAACTTCCACCAACCAATTCCTCGTGTTCACAGAATAAATAAATTGCTTTCCCCAGCTTTTCTTCCCCTCCAGTAGCTTTCATTGTCCATCCCCTTTGTCAAAAGACTGCCATGCTTTCTCATCAGATAAACAATACATCCAGGTGCCACTGACTTTGTATTTACTCTGACCAGTAGAATACAGCTATAGTGTTAAGTGCATCCGCTTGTGAAGAGAAAGAAAGGGGAAGTGTTTTTTATTTTATTTCTGTAATTCTGCCCTTCAAAAGGAGAAGTGGCATGACCTGCCCATGGTTTAAGTCTTCATTCTGTGTCTCTGAAGACATGTAGAGGAATCTTAACCTGGCACTGAGCCCAGGAGGACCCTAGAGGCAGCTGGAGAGTCTTCTAATGAGCTGGCAACAGCGGGTAGTGTGGCCTGGGCATTGGAATCAAGCAGCCTTGTCTCAAATGACCTTCAGTGAATTAGCTAAACTTTGACTATTCAGTTTTTCATGGACATAGTCAATTTGAAATGCCCTGATCGCAAATTATTTTGAAATGTATGCATCACTGTCTATCCAGAGACAAGCTCGGGGTAAATACTCAAAAACTCATTTTTATTTATCTTTTGGCAATTCCCCTTTACCTCTAGTCCCAAATCAGGAACATGGCCCAAGCGAAGATGGAAGGTAATCAGTAAAAGTTATCATTCACCTTAGTCTTGATGAATGGTTAAAATATTAGTTGAACTAGTTTGATCAAAGTCTATGCCATTTAGTACCCTAACAGATTAAAAAACTTATAGTATTGTTTTTTGGGGAGACACCAATTTGCTGTGAGAGTCAGAGTATTAGAACGAGAAGGAATTTAAATGATGACTGATCCCTGCCCTTCAAGGAGGAGAGCATGGGGGCCCAAAATTAGTTAACGGCAATTCTGTCACATACATCAACAAAATAATTGTATAAATATCCTTTGGCTCTGCAATCTGGCATATTAAGAATGCAATTTCTGGGTAGTATTCCTTTTCCAGAATATTGGAGTCTGCGTCCCAGAACATAGCGTCTTTTTTTTTGTCCCACAGAATAGTTCCCACCTATCAGTTTCATGAGAAGGGTTTGAAGCTTAAGAACAAGGATATGCAGCTCTGTTTGCTTGTGAAATCTGACTGTGCTCTTACTAAAGAAGCTCAATCAAGGATCAGCCCCATGGCAACCGGTGTGATCCTATAAGCTGCCATCCACTCGTCCATTGTTGTTGCTTTATTGTTTAAAGTGACAGATTCACAACCGAAACACTAATTTGCCTAGTTTTCAAAGTCTTAAGCTTTTAGGGACACCTGTAAAGAAAGGGTTTTCAAGTACTAAGATAAGAGCAGCAATTCTCAAATTTGCTTTTTAAAACAAATTGTTTCTGGCCATGTGATCATCAGTGAGACAAAGGCTCTTTGTGTCACCAGCACTTTGCCCACCAAAAGAAAAACAATGTATCCGTTGCATTATAATGGGAAAGGGATTTTTACTAAGACTCTCACAGGGTAGCTAAAAAGGATCAAAACAAATGAAAATAAAGGAGAAAGCAAGCTGAGTACAGGACAAACAAGTAAAAAAAGTAAAGAGGATGAAAGAAGATCAAAGATGGGTCCCCGCTTAACCTTTTCATGACCCACAGACACTGCATGCCTGCTATCCATTGCCTCCAGCCTGGAATCAGTCTTAGCTTGGGGTCCACCTAAAGTCCCAAACCACATCAACACCAAATTTTGCCAAACCAATTCTTAAGAGACAGTCTTTGGCAACTTGTTTTGCTGCTGAAGCTATGTGCACCATGATGGGTTTATAATGAAGACCCTCTTGCATGATTCTTTACCCACTGCAGGCAGACCTGCCTAGGAGAAGCAGCCGACTGAGAAAGAAAGAAGTGGTTGCATCCAGGTGGGCAAGCTCCATACCACTCCTGCAGCTCTCCTCTGAAATAACACTGGTCAGTGAGAAAGGCTAGATAGCCAGGATTCAAGTCCATCCTTTTGTTCAGTGCCAAAAAAGGACACTTCCACAGCACAGCCCTGCTCTCTAATACTTCTTAAGCTAAGAACTATATAAGTAAACCCACCTTGGACTATTAAATCAAATATCTCTCCTCTCAAAAGTAATGGAAGTGCATATCAGATTTCATTGATCTTATGTGGTACTTTTTTCTTCCACTTCTGAAAGAATGATATGATGGATTCACAAAGAACTCCTGTACTGGCTGTCATGCAGCTGTGAAGAAGGGTAATATTGGAATAGCACTAAAGCATGCTGGATTTGGCTGAGTGGTTGGTATGCAGTAATTCCCCCCCAGGCCAGTGAATCCCAGCAATCCATCAAGGAGAATTACTGCCGAAAATGACAGGAAAATGCTATAAACTTTGTTTCCATTTGATTCCAGTGGATGTGAGGACTGGTGCAGTTTAAGCAGATTATGCTACTGAACTGCAGCTTGGTTGAATGATTAAAAGATAAAACACTTCCATTTAAATCTTTACCTGAATGCATCAGCTCGGATTTCCTGAATTTTACTGTGAAGTTTTGTCGTAAAATGGAAATGTTTGCTTCAAAGCTAATAAAAGCTATTGATCTATGTTGAAGCAGTATTAACATACAGCTCTTATAATTAATTTGATGCCCAATAAAAGAAAAAAATCAAGATCTTTTCACTTTTATGATTAAAGGGGGACCAGACCCTTGAAAATATATTTGTGTGTATTGCAAGATAAACTTGTTTTAAAGGAAGTATGGAAAGGGTTCGCTGTTAGAGTTGCATATTGGATGTCCAATTAGCAAAGATTTAATTAACTGAGAGGCAAAACATGTACCTACTTTTGGTGAACTCCCTCTGGAGCGTGGGGCACAGAAATACAGCTTTTTGTGTTAAAGCTGAAGAAGCCTTCACTGGCCTACAGAATCTAATGATGGCACCCATACATGACAACAGGAAAGTTCGCCAAAGCCTGCAATTTTTTTCTTGAAAGAGAACAGATGTCTGTGGATCTTGGCCCAAGGCAAAGATGTCAGGCACTTGAGAAGATGGTTTATTCTGACCCCGAGATCTTCATCAGTAACCTTAGATATGAACGTGGAGCAATGTTAGATGGTTTCTGTGCCACCTAAGTTTCCATGCAGACACTAACTCAGAATAGACATATGAACCCAAGAGTTTTTGTGGGAACTTTCCCCCTCCTTTTGGACCTTAGTGTCCTCATCTATACAAAAGGGAAAATAGACATATTTCAGAGAATAATCATGAATTTGAAATGAGCTAACAAGGGAAAGTACCTATTAAACTATGATATATAATTTCTCAATGGATGCTTGCTCAGTTGTACTCTCTCTCTCTTTCTCTTTTGCTTTGTATCTCTTTATCCAAGTATATTTATGTGATCCCATGGTTGTGGAAGACAGGGTAGAGAAAAAGATGAAAATGTCTAAAAAAATTGTATAAAGAGCTATTTACAGAAAATAAGGTGACAAAAATGGCCGTGTAGTCACCTTTCCACATGTGCCATTTCCAGCAGAACTAGCTGTTCAATTTCATTTGGCTGCTTTCTTCAAGAAATATATAAAATTTTCTAGAAATTTATATATACTACCTTTCATCTGTATATGAGTTGTACAACAGAATTACTTTGAGCTCTCAAAATGGCATGTTTTTGTTTTAACCATAGAAACACCTTAGAATGATGCTACTAAGATTTCATAAGGGCTGAACTTAAAATACGAATGCCTATAAAGCTATCATTCATTCAGATTATTTTGGTAAAAACAATACTCCTTCTTTGTTATATGTATTTACATAAATATATCTATATTTATGTAAACATAAAGTTTTTCTGCCATAAATGTTTCTCTGAAAGAGAAGATATGACTATTTCAGTTTTCTATTGAACTACAAGATAATAATAATAGCTATGATTTGTTGAACATTTGCTATTTAACAGACACTAATGAAGATTTAAAGTGCATTACCTAATTTAATCCTCACAGTACCTTTGAGAGAGATTTTATAGAGTTATCCCCATTTTACAGGAGAATAAATCAAAGCTCAACCATGTTATATAACACTCTAATTCAGTTTTTAAACCAGGAATTTGAATTCAAATATTACTAATTCAAATATTCAAACTCTAACTCTCTGTACTTTCTAAAGAACCAAAGATTATAGGCTACCAATAAACAATAGTTTTACACGATGTTTGGTTTAGAAGTAGATTTTTCCAATGAGTTATCTTTTGTCCTATAGAAAATTTCTCTTTTCATCAGAACATGAAAAATACAAAAGGATATTATTTAAGACAAAAATTTAAGAAACTAAAAAAATGAGTTTTTAATATCTTTCGTTCTGCCTTTCATCACAATTTTAAGAAAACTTGTTTTCTTTACAGGGTCAAAGTGCTTGAGACACAGATTTGGGGTTTGGGGGAGCAACTGTCTGAGGAGGCAGCAACAAATTAGGGACAACGAAAACCTGTTGTCGATGGGTTTAGACTTTCTGGGTTTGGAGATACAGAAGTCAGGACAGAAGAAGCTACACTATGTAACAAAGAGTCTCAGGTTACTTGTGGCTTATAAGACCAAAAATTAATAATTTTTTTGTCTTTAAAAAAATCTCTCATGCTATACGTTCACCAGTTGCCAGATGGGGGCCGTGGTCATATCATATAAGTGTAGGATTTAGACCGGCAGACCATTCAAATCTCACTTTTTTGCTGGACCACTGCTGAGGCAAATGAAAAAGCAAAACAAAACAAACAAAACACCTGCAGAAATTAAGAACATCAGCAAGTGAAATGCTCAGTCAGCACGTACATGACTTCTAGTCAAACATCATTGGCTAGAACTAGACATACGGCTTTACCCAACCAAAAAATAGCCAGAAATTTAACTCTTCTATGTGCCTACTGCCCACAGAGATTCAAAGTAGGTCAAGAGAACTCCGCAGTGCTATGCCCAGGGGTCGGATGGAGCAGTTGTATCACTACAAAGACACTGATATAAATCTTTGAGTAGAAGTTCACTTTTCCTAACAGCAGAAGTCTCCTCAGGATAACACCTAGGATTTTATGAGACTGATACTTGAATAAATAATCTGAATCCGGGGCTCTATGGGGCTCTAGGGCTTGTGGGGGCTACTAGTGATCGGGAAAGAGATAAGACGGTGAACAAGAAGAGGAAGAGGAGGAAGAGGAGAATATGCTTGGGCAAAATCTAAGGACTGAGCTGAAGAGGTCTTTGAAAAAGAATAGTAATGTTTAAAGAGTTTAAGTTGCTTGTTGTTTTTCTTTTTCTCCCATGAGGTTCTTAAACTTCTGGGGTTTGTGTGGTGCTTTGTATAGTTGTACCAGAGTAGAGGTGTGCTGAGCCTACCCAGGCTGGGATAGCCTAGAGCCAGAGTTAATGCCATGACAATGCCTGATCCTGGTTTATTTTCCACTTGCAAACTACAGACAGCTTATGTCCAGCTCTGGGACAGGCGAAATGTCTATAAATCAGTGTAGGAGAGTTTCCGCAAAGTCCATACAAGTGAGTGAGAATGTGAATGAAAGGGATTATTTTTAACAGGTTTAATAACCCCTTATTCCTGGGGTCAGATTGCGATCTCTGCAGCGATGTTCCACAGGGCACACTTGCTGTGTTCATTCCAGACAGAGAAATCCTTCTGCTTAAGTCGGGTTTGAGAAATGTCCTACTTAAAATGTATAAATAGAAGCACCATTTTGTACTGTACAGCTTGAAACATAGGCATTTCCGGTTGTCACGTGATCTCATTTAATACAAAAATGAATTGTTCAATACAGGTAGGATACAGATTTCCTACTCCTCTTCGATACTGGAAAATTGAGGACTAGGGAAAATGAATAACCCAGCAGCAGAGCCAGAGTCCAGGGGCTCACACGCCACCAAACACCTGGTCCAGGACTGCGTGAATAGTAGCTGCCGCCTTGTTAAAAGCTAGACTCTGAATTAGCTGTTAAACATGGAAATATTTACCTCGTGGATTAATTTTAACAAAATACACTTGACCTTTTCTGATTTTCACAATTTTCCTCTGCTCTCTTCTATCTCTAGAACTATCTTCTCTGGGGGCGATCCTTTCCAAGAGAGTCAAATGTTTCTCATCACCTAGATCCCAGATGGACCAGAATATTCTCTGAAATCATTCCAGGGAGAGGTAAGGTGCTTTTCATGCATGAGGCTTTTATCTTTTCTTTTCTTTGATGGTTTTCTTGGAGCTGACTTCTTCCCCTGTTGGCCTTTCAGTGTTTTTTTTTTCCAGTAAAAATTGGGTCTTCACTTTCTTGTTTTCTTAGATCTTAGTCATTTTTTGGAGATATTGTGAAAGGTTGACAGGGTTTTTTTTTAAATAAAAGAAAATATTTCTTTCTCTCTGCTCTCCTATCGCACCCTCTCTGACTTGTTATCATTCATTTATTCCTCTTGTCAAGCTATTAATTCACCCATTGACTGTGGAATCCCTGGGAACACTCAACTTTGACCTTTTAGTCTCTGGAGGCTGGGATCTTTCACTGGTCTCAGCCTTTCCACGTTTATGCCCATGTCTTTCACCCAGTTGCCTGAAGGGTCAGTGCTCTGAGAAGGAAGCCACAGGGTGGCAGGGTACTTGCTAGAATTGGTGAAAGATTACAAAGTCCTCATCTGCATCACTTTCAGAAGAGATGGAGTTCCAGGCCAGCGTGACGAATCACCCAAACCTTGGTCGGCGCTGCACACTTCCCTGACCACATACAATGCGAGGGGCTCTCTGACCACTTAGGCTTCCGCATGCCCTGGATGGAGAGGCAATTCTTCCAAATGTAATTATATGAAATTCTGGGGGTCATATACAAAGGTGAACATTCACTGCAGTGCAGTACTTGGGCTGCCAAAGTCTACATCTGCTCCTTTCTCTACAGTTACACTACACAAAATATAAGGATAAAAAAATACACTGTTCTCAATGGTAACTATTCCTACTACTTATAATACTTCCTCCCTGACAGGATATGATCTAAAATCTTACTTGATACAGTTTCAAGTGTGGAATCTCTGAATGTCCATTTCTCTATTTATTTTGCTATTATCCTCATCCATATTTAGCAATTTCAACCAAATTGTACCAACAAACCCTATTTCCAATAGTAGGGAAAGAGAAAGATTTTTAAAAAGAGAGCTTTATTAAACTACATAAATAAATATGTGATACCACAAGGAAGAAAAGAAGACCAATAGTAATAAACAATAATATAATACCTATTATTAGTTAATAAATAACATTTATTAAGCATTTAATTTTTGCTTATTTCTACACTATCCCATGTAATATTAATAGCAATTTTAGGAGATAAATGTCATTGGTACACACAATTTAAAGAAACCAAAAAAAAAAAAAGCACAGAAAATTAGGAAGCCACCAAATTAGTAAACCAGTCTGCAATCCAGGTAGCCGCCTGCCCCCAAAGCCCACCTATGCCTGCCGTGTGATACCATTTCCTCTATTATTCCTATGCAGCCCACGGACAGTGCCTGGGGTCCTTAGTTCTGCAGCTGGATCTCAGATGATCAGGGCTTTTTAACCCAGTGGAGTGGCCAAAGTTTATTCCTGAAGGAATCTAAACCTTGGTGTTCTGACCAGTATGAGCTCACCGTACAGCCCCATGAACCTTTGTCCTGGCATGAAATAGCATAAAGTATTGAAGTATCGCTGGCGGTCCCTGGGTTTAATTTGTGCTCCTTCATTGAGTGGCACCACACAATTTCCTCCTGATCATCAGGTTGAATTTCTACAGCCCACAGTATAACTCTTTCATTTCTCTTTCTATCAGTGGTGCAAAGAGGCTCAAATTGCAGGGCAGCCTCCACTTTCATTGAAATCACTGATGTGTTTTCTGTCGGGAACAGTCTTCCACTGGGCTCTATTAGTTGAAGGTCACTGAGGTGATAAGCAATTTTTTTGCTAATTTAGGTGTAATTGGGAGAAATCTCACCCCATTTCCATGTCTTTATCTCTGACCTTGTATATGGGCTGTGAGATAAATAGCAGTGCATGTCGGTGGCATGTTCAGATGTTGTGCCACACGCTGATCATAATGCCACAAATGCATGGGTATTGTCTTCTGGCTGGTGCCATAATGGTGCTTTTAATAGGCTAGTCCACCAATCTATAAGAACAGTTGCTCCTGGGTGATGATATGTCAGGTAAGATCTTTGAGTACCATAGGCATCCATTTCTTGCCTAGCTTCACTGCAAATTAAGTCATTTGGTAGGACTCAGTGTACTTTGATATTCCATCAGCTTCCAGAAGTTTCTTATAGAATAGTGTTGGAAGTTGACTGATAGAATAAAGAAAAATTCAAATGTAGAATTAATGTCCACTCTGTGAGGACAAATGATGTCCTGAGATGGAAGCAGCCAATTTATGTAAGTACCCTACCACCAAGGACCAAACTGTTCCCTGAAGGTTGTGGTACCACTTGTAGGATCAACATTGGTCACTTGTATCTAGAATCAGGCAAGAACCAAGAAGAAGAAATGCATTCATAGCATCCATCCCTGTCATGTGTCTTGCCCTCAATGGGCACTTCATTCTAGGTGAACACAGAAGTAATTGTGCTAGGTTCTTTTTTTCACTACAGCATGCCACATGCTTATAAGGGATGCACCTTGGACTATATGGAATTTTGACTGCCATCAGGCTGGGAATAAAAATGAGGCTATAAATGACAAAAACAAAAGGTAAGCAAGTCTCTATCTAAAATAGGTAAAGTTGGACTGGAGATAGAAAATGGAAGTCCCCACGAGGTCAAAGAAGAAAGTGACTGCTGATGAACAGGAAACAAAGCAGGGAGTAAAAAGGGAAGGAAGGATGGCACAAAGAGCTGAAGAGAATAGAAGGTTTAGGCTCAGCTTTGCGTCTAATCAGAAACTTGACATTGGTAAGGCATGGCAAGAGTCAGCCTTCCCAACTGTAGAATGAAACAAATAGACCAAATTTAATTTTCAAGAAAATATATTAATTTCATTTTATGGTTTTATTGAAGTTCTTTTCTAGATGGAAACTAAAAGTTCATGATTTTTTGATGCGGGAATGTGATTAGTGTTGTAAAGTGTTAGTGAAGGTGAGATGTTTCTTTGGGAAAGTGGAGCAATAGATTTGCACAAAGCCTTTCTTTTTATCTTTCAGTGAGATTCTTTTGGACATAGAAATCCTCATTTTCCTAAATATGGGAAAGGGGCACAGGATATGAATCATAAATTTGGGTAAAATTCTCCCACTGACTATGGGGGAACCCAATCATGAAAAATTCAATTCATCAAAAGTAAACAAACAATGACTCCCGCTACCACATTAATCAAAGATAATTGGATCCTTAATTGATTGAGAATTTTAAGTACTTTTTTAAAATATAAAAAAGAAAATAATACAGAACGATAATGATATTTGGAGTCACATTAACTGTGGTTAAAATTGTTAATGATCTCAGCTGAAAGTTTTATGCCTCTAAATTATTTCACTTAGTCCTTTTAGGCAATATCATCTGTAGGAAAATTAAAGAAAATTGCTTTACTTTATAAAAGAAAGCAAATCATAGTATAAATAATAAAGCTATTTTTCCCACACAAATGTGAAACCCTCTGAGGGTTTTCTAAGTATTTCTAACATTTAATCTTCAGCATTATGTGGTAATTACACAGGAAAATTGTCTATCCTTGCTCTCCGAGGCCTATTAAATAGTTAATAAAATATTTAAACAAAGGTATCAAATTGTTGTTTATTTCAGTGATATTGTCTTTAATCCTGACCTAGGGGGTAATTAAGCATTCCATTTAAATCGTGTTGCATGGCGGACACTATTGCCCTTCTATTCTTAACTTGTGTGCATACACAGACCCATTCATGTGATTTGTGTTCTCATTCACATGCATTATCATAACAATATTCTGAGTTGAGAGCTTCTTGGAAATCGTAGTTAAATAGGCCAGATATTATCATCTGTTATTCTCATACTGCATTCACGCAGTCTAAATCAGAATTTGAATCTTAGCAAAGGTGAATAGGTGCCTTGAAAAAAAATGAAGAAAAAAATGGAGGGAGGGAAGGAAGCAGGGAATAAGGGAGGGAGAGAAGGGAGATGGGAGTGGGGAAGGGAGAAGGAAGAAAGGAGAGGAATGAAGAGGAAAAAAACTAGCTCATTGTAATAGTAACTCTCATTGATGCATTTCAGAGTGAAAATTCCCTGCATCTGCCTGCATTCCCACTGGATACCTAAAGGTAATAGATCTCTAGCTTTTGACCTCATCACCAATGAGGGGAAAATTGAGTAAAATAAGCACTAATTCAAAAAATTCATTATGTCTTATTTTAACTTAATACATGTTTATTTAAAAAATTAAACCACAAAAAGTTAAGAAAATAAGCAACAATAATAAAAACATTATAATTCCATACCTAGAACAAGTGACTTTAAAGGCACAAGCCACCACTTTATTATTGGGTGACTTTGGGTAGACCACATTTTCTCAATATTTGTCTTCTCGTCTATACAATGTAAATAATATACTCATATCTTAAAATTGTTGTAAATGTTAAATGAGATAATAAACCTCATTTAGCACAAAGTGGGTACATAGTAGGATCTAATTAAATGTCAGTTTACACTTAAATTAGTTAATAACAAAAATTGGATTTTTCTCGATGAAAGACTTTAAAATTGGCAACAGCATTGTCAGCAGAAAATTTTGCCAAAAATGATTGAAAGCATACTTACACATATTTTATAGCTTTAAGAGTAACAGGGTGAAAACAGCAGAACTGGTATGAAAGCTGGTGTAAAAACCTTCTGGCTTTTAGTGAAAACAAACACTAAGACTGAATGTGAAAGGTATGGGTATCCTTGTGATTAATTCCCATTATTTAATTTTTTGAACTTTCAAAGCAATATTGAGTTGCTGTATAGATGTTGCCTCAGGGACCCATTACTCATGGAAAGTCAACCACATTTATAAACAGTAAACTTAAGGTATGGCCGCAGCACAGAATTTTTCTCAGTTCCTTAGTCCCATATGCAGGGTACCTGAGGAATTACTAACGCTGCTGCCAAATAGATTGCTCACAAGAAAGGAAAGAAAAGAGATAAACAGCTCCTAAAACCCTGCCGTTTACCCAAGACTTTGATTTCTAGATGTGGTTCATCTGTTTATCCATTCAGTGGGTGGTATTTTATGATAAGACAAGGATGGAAATAATATTCTTCTGCCTTTCTATGTTCAGATGCCCCAGATTGATATGAATGAATCTCAGAAGTGCAGAAATCAATTGCAGTGGAGACCAAGATTACACGGAGTGAAGATTAGTCCCTTAGGGAAAGTGGCCCAGTGGTTTCAGATGTTAAGAACCTCTTAAGACTTGAACAAATTATAAATCATTTATATTAAATGAGGTAAAAGTACATATTCGATTTTGTATTTGATTCTGAGAACACCCAGTTTAGGAGTTTGATTTCATGCCAATATCCTTGAAACTTACTTTTGGAAAGATAAAGTTGGCAATATTTGTTTCCTAGTTGAATTCCACTTTTTAAAGGCGTAGCATTTTATTTTTTAACTACAACTATGTCAGACTTCTAAAAAGAGAAAGGGAGGATAGGTATCATATTAATTTCCTTGGTTTTATCATTTTGTTTCTTCTAAAAATGTAAATGGACAGAAGGCACATGTTCAGACCCCAAATCTAAGACAATGCAAAAGCCAACCCCCCACAACTATAGAAGATAAGAGTCCACACCTCTAACATAAATGTCTCCAGTATATAATTCTGTCAGAGTTATAATACTTTTATAGTAGTGGACATCCTGTGAGTTTAAAAGGACTTTGAAAGATAACCAATGTGGAAATCAGTTCACTCAATTATGTTTAAAAATTATGTATATACATATAATTTTTGAATTATATGATCTACAGACATAAGAAAGTATTCTTCCTCACTTCAATACATCTCCACATGTGCACACCAATGCATTTTCCTCCACAAAATCTGGCCTCCTCTCCTCCACAGTTATCTGCAGGGACCTGGCACTGGAGATACATCAGGCGGGATGAGATCAGAGTTGGAGAGGCTCCATCGTTGCCAATCAACATGACTTGTGCTTGGCATACCTCTCTAGTACTGCAGTAGACACCACCTGGGAACTGAGACTGGATCTGAGGGAGTTATTTGTGATCAATTCCATTATTTTTATGTAAAATCCTAACACCTACTGTCCAGAGTTCCAACTATGCAACTTTTTCCAAATTTTATGTATTTTCAATGGTATGTATGTTCTCAAAAAAAGAAGTATGAACTCTTACACTGGAGGTATTGAATGCTTTTTAATCCAAACCAAAGGCAACAGTGGAATGAACATATAGTTAAGACTGGTTTGCTGGATGGGTTC
This sequence comes from Artibeus jamaicensis, assembly GCF_021234435.1. Lineage (NCBI taxonomy): Eukaryota > Metazoa > Chordata > Mammalia > Chiroptera > Phyllostomidae > Artibeus > Artibeus jamaicensis. The sequence continues at coordinate 10,993,648 of NW_026522056.1, read as the reverse complement.
AGTTGCAACCCAGGCTTCCTGGAACACCCAGCAAAAATTTACCTGTGTGAATGTTTCCCACTCTACAGATGTCACAGCAGAGTCATAACACTGCTACAACTTAGCAGCAGTTAAGATTCTTAGTTCCCTCTTCCCAGCTCATATGCAAGGGCAACACGTGAGCACTATAACCTCTGCCTGCAGCTGTCAGATGGCTTCTACTACAGCATATATACCCAATCTTAAGTGATGCTGCTGGTAATTCACACTCCTTGTTTCCTAAGCAACAAGGACCCAAGATCAACAATATATGAATCTCTGTAGTTTGTTTGCTTGAGTTTTTTTTTGACATACTCCTAATAAAAAAAGAAAACTTGCACTGTGGCTTAAAAATAAAGAAAAGATTTGCCTTCAAGCATTTCTATGATTAAATGAAAGGTGTAGATTGGATGTGCATTGTGAAAGGGCAAAGTTTAAAGGCTAGAACAAAGACCATTTGTCAAATATCAAAGAAGCACATTAAATTATTCTGCAGTAAATGAGCTGAGTTTCTGGAAGAAGAGAGAGAAAATAGTTCATTAAGTTGTCAATACAAAGTCTTTAAATTGGTGTGGTTGAATTCTCACTGACTACAAGAATAATACTTTTATTAGCTTCTGCATGAGAGGAGAAAGCAAGAAACTGGGGATGCTTTCCTTTGGTGTAAATAAGAGCAGATGACAGGCAAATTTATAAGCTGATCTTAATCAGTAGAATGAGCTTTCTTTATAGGCAAATATGGCTGCATGAACACAATGCTGCGCTTGAAGTAGGAAAATTATTGTTTCAATTCAATTGATAATAGAAAAGCTATTAGTCTAAAACATTAGCCAGCTAGCTAGAGATTGCATTGCTTATCTTATTGAATTTTGCAGTGGGAATCACAATGGTTGAAATGCAGTTATAGTTAGTGGACAAGGTAGAGATTTGAAAGTAACATAAAAGGAAGAAAGCAAAATAAAAATCAATGAATAATAGCTGCATAATTACCAGTCCAGGACTACATTTACCCTAGATTTTGCTATTTCTGGTTGTGTGATTGGTTCAGGTCACTCCCCTTATCTGAACTTCGGTTTTTTTATCTTTAAAATCAAGGTATTGTACTACATTATATCTCTAAACTTTCCTCCAGCTCTAAAATATTTTAGCCTCATAATTAGTTTTAAAATAAATTCCACTTTAGCATTATCTCAAGTTCCTTCTGGAAAAAAAACTCTACAATATTTGTGGATTTCTTCATTTGCTTCATTTTTAGTTTTATGTTTATTTTATTGTATCATTTTTGTGAAGAAAGACATGCGTTCCTGGTGATACATTTTTTTAAAGTTTGAAAATGACATTCAAATGGCAGATTGAATAAGGAGAATTAGAGTAACACAAGACAGCCAATAAGCACTTATTCTAAAGGACATTGCCACTGTCACACAACTGTTGAAAGCCATGTTATATTCAGAACATTAAAGGTCATGTGTGTTGTTTCAGGTTGTATGATTGGAGTAGGCTCAGAGTCTAAGGGAAACCAATTTACAGTATTAAATGAGAGAAGAAGAAAAGGAAGAGAGAAAGGCAAGGAAAGAAAAGAAAGAAAGACTAAGGAAGGAAGGAAGGAGAAGAAGGATGATGAAAGTAAGGGGGTCACTTTATTGCAAAACCCCAGCAGGCACCCCTTGCACAGACAAGAAGAACAGCATCCCATTTTACCACAAGGAGTTCCCAGACCACACTCTTCCTTGGCAAAGTCATCACTATATCCTGACAGACTCAGAAAATACCCTTCTCACTGTTCTCTCCACTATTCTGATTAATTTTCTCACTCCCCAATCCATTCTCCATGAAGAAGTCAGAAGTAATTTTCCTAAGATAAAGACTTACCTAGTTGTTTTTCTGCTTAAAATCCTTAGTAGACTTTCCATGGAATTTGGAATAAAACCCCAAGGCCTCACTATGCTGACCAAGACCTCACATGACCCAGGTCCTGCCTATTTTTCAGTATCATCTTGAGCTTGGTTCCAGTCACCCTGTCCATAAAGTTCTTCAAACACAACCAGATTGCACTTTGACCAGCATCCTCACACTCACCATCCATCCCCTGGCCTGCAGTGTTCCTGCTTGCCTCCTCATTCCTCAATGGGATCGTTCCTTTGGTCTCTACTTGGGTATCACTTACTCACAAACCGTTCTCTTGACCTTTCCTCTACCTCTCTGTCACTCATCCCATACAGCAAACTAAATTAGCTATCCTATTATAGATGTTCATTATATTTCATAATACTTAATTTATTATCATTTATTTGTGTTGTTACTTGATTAATTCTGATCTCTTCCATTAACAAATAAACTTGACATCCATTTTGGCTTGGTGTCTTTCCCATTAACTTAGAACATTGCCTGACACAAAGTAGTCGCACAAATTATTTGTTGAATTGATGAATGAGATCTAGTCTCAAGTTACAGAGAACGTAAAATAGGGAACAATCCAGTCGTTTTACTAGGACCAGTTTCTTTGATTTTGAAAAATCTGCAGATGAGAACAGGGAATGACTGGTGTGACATGGAACCTTTGGGTAATAGCAGGGCTGTAGAGAGATTCCTGTTAAGTTTGGCCTATTGAATTAGCAGAGTACGGAAGTGCTTCTTCTCTGATCACATGTTTGTATGGAAGTGCCTCTTGTTAGAGAAGAAAGCAGGTTCCTTTAACTCAGCATATCCAACAAAACCCAAAAAACAAAAAAATGAGGGAGGTAATAGCCCAAGGGAAACAATGCAAAACTAAGGAAGTATAAGTAAATGAAAGCAGGAGTTTGCAGGAGATGGTTACTAGGTGAAGAAGGAGGAAATGGGAAATGGAATTAACACACCAGGAACTAAATCACTAAGAGGCCCAGAAGAGTAGGAGTCTTCCAAGGAAGGAAACTCTTAGGTGTAATCCTTAAAAAGATACCAGGATGTAATGGAAAAGCACTGGATTCACAGCTGTCCCTTTTCCTAGAGCAGCCCCTGTGCAGATCATGGCCTCTCCTGTTCTTCAACAGGATGAAAGAATAAAAATGAGTTTAAGATTTAGATTGCATTTCCAGCACTTTCAGCTCTAAAATTCTACATAAATCAAGTCAGTCAAATCCTACTGAAGACAAAAGCTGGGTGCTTTGAAAACATAAGAAGGTCTTAGCCAGTAAACCTCAGGGTGAACCACAAAGCCTTAGCCTTGCTCCCTCCCCTTGGTGATGCTCTCTGCTAATGGACACATCACATCACTACTCAGACAAATCAAGTGAGGGAGCTGGATGGAGCTTGTGTGGAGCTAATAAAAAAGTCTATGCGTTCAAATACATTTCTAGATTTCTAGAGGCTTGTATTATTTTTATTATTGCTGTTAAGAATTTCTGTGGAGTTTCACTTATTATTGCTGTTAAGAATTTCTATGGAGTTTGACTTAGCACCTGACCGAGGATGGCTTTTATTGCCCAACACAGTGATGCTAGCATGCAACCTGAGGTGGTTACCTATATTTTACATTTTACTAGGGTGATTTGCTTTACCAAAGTTAATGCTGCTATTTTCAAATGAGCGGAGGTTGTACCAGAGAGACAGGATTATTGGACATTTATAGCTACTTGCTGCGGGTGAGATCACACGTCTTGGGTCTCTGCCCTCCTCCCTACCTGCACTTCCCAACTCAAACCTCACATCTCTTGCTCAGATTATCAGCAAAAGAGTTGGTTGTTCTGCCCACAGTATGTTTACCCCCCAAACGCCTTTGCTGCCAGAGTGAATTTTCTAAAATAATCAATCACATTGCGCCATTCTCCTGCTTAAAAATCCTGAGGGACGAGGCTCAAATTCTCAAATTCAAAAGATATAAACATAGCTTCACAATCAGGGGCCAGTCTCCTTTCCAGTCATGACAAAGCATATTATTCTTTTCTTTCACACATGCCATTGCATGTCTCTTCACCTTCGCTCATGCTTTTCCTTTGTCCTGACAGGTGCTTCTGTCACTTCTGTCCAGTCAACACAAATTTATCTTTCAAACCCTGACTCGGCTCTATCTTCTCTTCAGTAACTTTCTCTGATAGGATGCTTCCTATTGTCCCACATCTACACAAACTATTTTCTTCCTGAGCTTTTAAAACACTCCCCATATACAACTGTGATCTCGTTGAGCACATTGCACGACTTACTGTAATAGAAGGTGTTCCTGGAAGGCACATATGGTGGAACCTCTGGTGTCTTGTATAATGTGACATCCAACAAATGGTGACTGAATTTTTCTGAACCCAATTGAATTAAATTCAACTAAATAATAACAGACAGTCTTGACTACCGAGTATAAACAACTGGGAGACCTTTTAAAGTCTGGAGGATGACGATCATGTGCTGCTGTAAAGTCACAGGCGAATGCAGCACACTTGTCCTCTCCTCTAGGGCAGACACTCTGTCCTCTGCAGCCAACCTGGCTGTCAGTAGAGGCCCAGCTGCTGGCTCTCCAAGAGGAGAATTATCTGGATGTATCGAGAGAAGGAGGATGGGTAAGATGAAAAGGAAAGCATCCATGACCAGAGCAAGGGATTTTTTTAATCAATCTTATTTTTTTCACATGGCTGTTGGTAGAATTCCATGGCTTAGAAAACACTGCAGGCAAAATTTTTTTGTAAGGAAAATTTTGTAACATTGCAGAAATAAGAAGATTAAGAAAAATAAGGGAATGCAAACACATTAAATGTAGATACGTACATAAGAGAACCAGGTTCAAATTACCAGCTGTTCTTTCTTAAGAAGTAATATCTCGAATTTTGAGATTAAATATTTTCTGATTTCTCCCTGTTAACATTTACAAGAAATGTCTTGTTTACAAGACATGGTGGTGACAGAAGATGTGTGTTTGTTTTTTGCTTGGTGTATTTTTGTTTTTTATTTTTATTTTGTTTTGTTATTTTTTTTAATATTCTAACATGGACAATAGAATTTAGCAGTAATCTCAGGGAACTTGGAAGGATTTTTTTAAAACTTGCTTCACAAAATCTAGTCTTGGAACAAGAGGGTTCTCAAGAACTGGAAGGGCAAATGTCAATAGCAATTGGAAGAGCAACGGACTAAGAGGCAAAGGGCCAAAGTAAGTCCTGGCCTCTGATCTTTTGCAAATTGCTTCATGGAACTATGCAGAACCCATCTTTCTACATTTATAAATGAGGATGCTGAAGGAGTTCATTTTTTTCAAGATCTAATACAAAGGTGGCTGGTGGTACAGTTACTGCTAGAGCCGTGGAAGGGGGAGGCAGCTGGGCATGAACAGAGCAGCTCTCCACTGTTCGGCCCCTCACCCTCTCTCCGCCCCCCCAGTGTCTCTCTCCCATGTCTCACTTACTGAGCCCTTAGAAGACTTCACTGGGAAGGAAAAAATGATATATTTGACATGTCTACACAGATGTCTAGTAGATAATCCAGTCCAAATCCAAACTCATCTTCACCCACACCTGCTTCATCCACAGCCTTTTGTGTCCCAGCTAATTACCCAAATGAAAATCCTCAGAAGTCATTGTGATCCCTTTCTTTCTCTCATAATGCACATCGGATTTTTCAGGATATCATGGCATCTGTGTTGCACATGTGCCCATAATCATACCAGTCTCAGCCTCTCTTGGGAGGCCGCCCCCGTAGTCTCTGGCCTGGTCACAGAAACTCTATACCTTTAAGCTCTATAGTCCATTCTTCTCACAGCATGCAAACAAACCCTGGTAAAATGTAAGTAATAGTATGTTTTTTAAAACTTCTGTACTTTTTATGCTTTGTTTAAAATTCTGTAGTAGTTCCTTCGCTCAGAAAAAAGCTAAGATCAATACCATGAGATAGAAAGTCCACAGGTCCTGTGTGGTTGACGAGATGGGAGCCTGGCTGCTTTGGCTGCTTCTCCCTCTTCTCTCACCCATCGCTCAGTCCCTGCCACACTGTCTTCTGGGCTGTTTGTGTAACTGGACGAACTTCCCCACATCAGAACCTTTTCACTGTCGGGACTGCTCTTCCCCCATGTATGACAGGGGACCTTCCCAAATAATGGAATTCATTTATAAATAAATGTGCATTTAGTCTTACATGTTTAAACTTCAGTCACCTTCAAAGTACCCTCCATGTGATGCAATACACCTATCAAGACTTTTTCCCATGGCTCAAAACAGTTTTTGAACTTGTCGAGTTTGATGCTCTTAGTGCTTCTGCTGTTTTTTGTTTCACCTCTTCCACATCAGCAAAACATTTCCCTTTGAGGACTTTTTTCATCCAGGGAGACAAAAAAGTTGCTCAGGGTAAGATCAGGTGAATAGGGAGGGTAAGGAATGGGGGTCATGCTGTTTTTGGTCAAAAACTGCTGAACACTCAGTGCAGAGTGGGCAAGTGTGCTCATAAATCGCCCATCATTAAATGAGCAAACATATTGAAAGAGTCTTCAAAAAAGCTAAACACAGCCTCTCACAACAACACCAGCTGCTGCACTGATACAGATGGGTTCCTAGAACACTCACCTAGTGGGGGAAGCCTGTACTGCAAGAGGCCTATACTCCAGAAGATAATTCTGGGGTTTTTTTGGACCCCCTCATATCAAGTGATGAAAACTTTGTTTCTTTTATAGAATCTCAGAAAGATTATATAGTACTTACAGCTTTTTTTACTTTTATAGTTTTTCATATTTTTATGATACCACAATAACGCATTCTATAATCTTTAAAACTAAAGTATTTGCTAACATCTTATTTCCTAACATTTTACTTTTTCAATGAGACCTACTTTGACCATTTTACTTAAAATTCAACCCATGGCCTTCTCTAGCATGTCCTACCTTTTTAGTTTACACTACTTTTTCCTTTATCTCAGCATTTTTATATACTTTATTTATTGTCTCTTACTCAGTACCCTCAAATCTTTGATAAAATACGAGCTTACTAATGAAAGGTTTCTCTGCTTACTTTTCCCCCCTGATATATCATAAACATCTTAAATTGCACCTTTCCTTCAAACTAAATGCTCAATTAATATTTGTTGATCATTGAAAATTCGAGAAGAAATTTCATTACTTTAAAAAAAAAGACCACCACTAGATCACATGATCATCAAGATTTCTCCTACTTTTATAATACTGTTATACTATGAATCAATATGCAAAATTGATTCTGTGGCCTTCTAGGCCTACTGTCTGGCTTTAAGGCAGCTGCTTCCAGAAACAACAATAACAAAGCAATTTTTTTGGCTAGGCTAAAGTTGCACATTTTTCAAACTACCTTACATTACCACTGGCAGTTGCTACACCCTTTCTCCTCCCCATGTCTGCACCAGCATCACCCAGAGAGTGATTTTGAAACTCTCCTGGTGTTCTAGTTTGCTTCCAGCTGCTGTATGGTTTGGCCACCGGGAGACATTACTTAGAATTTTGCATTGCTGCCACATTCAGATTTGCCAACCAACCACTGGCCAAAGAAGAGAGCCAATTTATCAGGATAGATTCTTCATCTAGCAAACAGTCCCCAGCATGGGTACCCTGAAGGTGAGGGCAGCTGAGGATTGCACAACTCTCATGACTTCTAGGACATTACTTAGCTTGTCAGAAGCTTGAAAGATGGGAACCCCTTCCAATGGATTGATCCATGAGGAAACTTTCTTCTAGGGAAGTATGTTTTCTGCTCACTTTGAACAGAATATTTCTCCATTGCTTTCTTACATTATTAAATCCGTACCTAGGAAATATCTCTGAGTCATCTCAGCAAAGACAAACAGCCAATCAAGGATGATGCTAAGGAGGCAAGATGTATAGATTTGTGCTCCCCATTTCCTCCTCTCTCAAACATGAGTCCTGCAATTATTCCAAGAGTTGACTCCATGGGTATATATATATATATATATATATATATATATATATATATCCTTATCTTCAAACTATGAACAACAACAGTTCTGATTAACCAGGTGTGAGTGAAGATGAAACAAGATAATGTAATGTGTGGCATTGCAGAAACATAAATATGTACATATGTGTGTATGTATGTACATGGGCATAAAATCAATCACTTGGTTGGATGATTAATACATAGGACATTTTTAAGAAAAAAATGTTTTTGTGTGTGTTGTTGTTATTGTTCTGAAAAGCTTCCCCCACTGTATGGAGCCCCTAGACTTCAGGGATTTTTCTAGTTCAACTCTGTATCCCTAATGCCCAGAAGTGTGTTGAACAGCCCAGTTTAGGGACCTGAAAAATTTGAAGAATGAATCAATGAGTAAGTGGTCTTTGAGGACTTTCTTTCTCTTTACATTGTTTTATGAGCTTGGTTAGGGACAGAAGTTTTTCAAAACTCTTAAGAGACTTTTAGAAACAAATGACAATTAATTTATAACCCCTCCAGGATTTGGGCCCTCCATCATTTCCTATTTTTTATTCTCTCAATAGATTTCTAGATGTAATTACTATGTTACATCGCTAACAGAGAAAAGAGACATGCTTAGAACTATGTAGAATTGTTTCCTAACATACTCAGTGGCATCTATGTGAGCTTTATTTTATTTTCAGGGCTCAGGATAGACATGATGGAGAGGCGAAGGTCAAAGGCGGGCAGGATGGGGTGTAATTAGATGATCTGGAGGACTTTTGACTATGTGAATGGAATGGAAAGCTCACATGTTTTTCTTTTCTAACCTTGGGGAAGAGATGGGTATCCATCAAACACCGGAGAATGCCCTGCTCTCCAGGCAGTGACAGGGAGAATTCAGTTGACTCCTTGAAGAGAGTAAGTAGTAGAATGGAATACCATAGGCATACATTAGTTAGAACACAAAAGTGTACAACCTTAAAGAATGACAGGAAAAACTGATTAAGGGAAATTCAAGTACTCTGAAAGGTACTTGGAGGGTATCTTGTAGGTGTCTGCTTACTTGAATTCAACTAAAGAGAAAAAGAAGCATTTTCAAATGGGGTCAGTCAGGTAGGCATTTCTGGGCACCATTTGCCCACTCATCAGCGCGAAGTGGGCAGCATGTGTGGGAGAGGAAAGGCAGGCTGCATCCGAGGTTGGTCTCACTGGTGCTACCCTGGCCCTGCTCTCCCTGGGCGCCCTTTGTCTCTGTATCTGGAAATGAGATCGGCACAGCCAGTGCCACAGAGTCACTGGTGCTGATAGAGAATGACGCAGCAGGCAGACCCCTAAGATGACACCCAGTGATCTCTGCTTCCAAAGAGTGAGTGTGGGCTGAACCTAGTATCTTTCTTTTCAAAAGTACAATAAAACCAAAGTGGCAAAAGTGACTTCTGAGATTACGTTGTAAAAGACTGATGTCCGTTTATCTACACACTCTCTTATTCACACACACTTTCCCTCTCCATCTCCTCTTTCATGGTCTGAAGAAGAAAGCTGCCACACTGGCAGGTGCTCTGTGAAGAGACCCACATGGTGGTGAGGAACTGAGAGGGAGCTGGGGACAACAGCCAGTGAACACTGAGGCCACAGTCTGTCTGCAACAGCCAAGTGAAGGAGCATGAAAAAAGATCCTCCCCAGCTGATCCTTGAGATGCCTGCAGCCCAGGAAGTCACCTTGATCATGCCACTACGAGTCCCTAAACTAAGGACCGCCCTAAGCTGTGTTGAAATCCCGACCCACAGGAACTGTAAGAAAATAAATGCTGTTGTTTTAAGATACTGTGTTCTGGGATAATTTTCTACTTGCTTTAGGTGATGAATGAGCTTCTTCCAATTAGTGTGTAAATCTTGTTTTAGTAGTCAAAGGAGGCACTTCACAATACTTATGAGTGAAAAATGTTGTTTACAGCTTTCCACTTAGAAAAGGAGAGTACAGAAGTATTTGGCTATGCTTCTCACCCCTACCACTGCGATATCATGGGGAGTATGTTTGGTGTTTGTCTCAGGTTCCTGGCAAATAGCTCTTAATCCTAAATAGTTTGGAATTGCTTGAGTGCTAGGAGTGAGAGAAACAGCTTTGTTATTCATAACAAACACTTTTCAACCATACTGGAGTTTATACTCATGATGTGACTCTCGTCAGCATCCCTAAGGCAGCTTCAGGATGGGGCTGGTCCTCAGAAAGACCAAACCTTGATCGAAACTTTTACCCCCACCTCCTGACCTCTAAGAAGGGGGAAGGGAATGGAGGTTAAGGTCAATCACCAATGGCCAATAATTTAACTAATTGTGTGTACTTAATGAATGCTCCATCAAACCCCATAAATGACAGGGTTCAGAGATTCTCCAGTTTGTAAACACATTGGGGGGTTGGGATACCCAGGGAGGACATGAAAGCTCAGCTGCTGTACAACGCTCCCATTTTGCTGACACATCTCTTCTGTTAGGCTCCTTTTGAGCTCTAAGGTAGGCTAAGAACCCAGTGATAGTAATTACAGCTGTTTCCCGAGTTCTGTGAGTCATTCTAGCAAATTATTGAACCTAGGGGGCAGTCGCTGGAAACCCCAACTTTGTAGTTAGCTAAGCAGAGTTGTGGGTAGCATGGGCACTCCATTTGTGGTTGGTATCTGAACCAGGGGCAGTCTTGTGGGATTGAGGGTTCAGGACAGTTACTTTAAACACGGAATTGAATTAAATTGAATTGAATGACACCCAGTTGATGTGAGAGAGTTGGAAAATTTGTTGCTGGTGTTGGAAAAGATACTATGTACTTGGTGCCAGGGAGGATAAAAACTTCTCAGCTGCCTGCTGTGTGGATGTGAGAAAACCACAAAACTATTCTGGACCTGTTTCCTTTTATATGAAATGAGCATAATACTTCCTTTGCAAGGTCATGGTACAACTCAGAAAAAAAATGTCAACACCAAATAAAGCTTGACTTCAACAGGTGACCAATAAGTTATAGCTGTATTTTTGTTTTTGTCATTATTACTATTCTTGTTTTCAAGTATGTTTTCTAATTTATTTTATTTACTAAGGGACTGTGTGTTATTACCAATAAAATAATTATATAATGAGAACACGTTTCTAAAATTCCTTTACATTATTTCTTTTTATTCGAGTAAATATTTAGTAAAAAGTAATTAAATGCCAGGAAATGAATTATAGATAAGCTACCAACATTTGAGAGTAAATAAGGTAAATGAGTCTAGGGAGAGGTAGAAACTATTGATGTTTCCATAAAATTCCCACAGCACCTCTAGAAGGTGATTATATAATTTACTGAAAATTCATAAGCATCAATAAGGACTGTTGAAGACGTTCCAGACTTCCCTGTATAAAGAGGTATACCACCATCTGCCTCATTTTCTATCACAATCCTAGGTTTATTTTTATAACACTTATTATTGTTTAAAATTATCTTACCTAGCTTTTTATTTCTTTGTTTAATGTGTCTATTTCCTTACTACCAGTAAATAAGTTTCACAAGAGAAGAATCCTACCTTTTGTTCTTATCCTTCTATTTCTAGCACCTAGAATAGGAAAAAATTCAATAAGTGTAGAATGAACAAATGAATGACCATACATACAAATTTGGAAGGTGAAAACTTATAGGTTTACTATTTGATGAAGATGAAAAGGAGAGAGGTAGTCCCTCTGTTTCAAGAGTGCCTAGAACAGCAGTAGATGGGTGCATTTGACATAGTTTGTAGCTCCAATGCAAAGTTTGATCTTCAACAATATCTTGTCTTCAAAAGGAAAATGAAATGCCCCAGACTTTTGGATTAGGCGGGAAGATGCAGATACATTCTTCAGGGTTGGTAGTCTGGCCATCTCTCTCTTTCCTTGGGTTCTCTGAAATGGGTAGCTCCCACCAAGGGAAAGAACAATGCTGTCAGTAATAACTCAAACTGCCACACTTAAGGGGAATTGTCAGTCTCTCCCAAGAGTCTCATCTCATTCCTCATTTACTTTGAAGAACGTTACACATACTGACAAGGCTCTGGATGTCAGGGCTAGAAATAAAGCAGAAAGGGTCCTATGTTCTGGGAATAAGCTATAAAATAGCTTCATGCTATCACCAGATCCAAGCCTAACATAATGTAGTCTTCCTGCTTGGGAACCAGGGATATTTAGGAGAGCACAACTCCTCATGCATGGGTTGGGGGAGACATTGATTAGAGGAGAGTATTGAGACCCTTATGCTATTGTCCACCAATGACTGAACTACCCCATAGTCTTCTCTCTTAGAAATCTAGATGGGAATGATGTAACCATACACAAAAGGGCCCACAATATCTACTTCATTTCAGACCTATAATATTGGCTTTTCACATCTTGAGTCATGTCCCCACCAGTAAAGTTGAAATGACTGAGTTCCTGGACAGATTTGGGGAATCTATGTGAAGAGATGATCTATGCCTTTGCCCACAGGTGTCTCCTTGAGTTGTAGTCATTCCTGTAGAGTTCTGTAGGGCCAGGATGGTGCAGCATCAGTGTATCAGAGGTGGCTAAGTGGGGGCAGTGTCTAGGTAAATAGAGCTGAGATTTCCTAGAGTTCCTCGATCCCAGTGAAATGCAGGAAGAACTAAAATTTTCCATGAGCTCAAGAAGACATGAAAGGAAATGAGGAACAGGACATCTTGTGCTGGGCATGAAGAAGTCCCCAGGATTGATGTCTAAGGATTGGTGTTGAGAAAGCAAATATGAAGGATGCCGCCTCAGTGCAAACACCATGACTAAAAATAATATAGAACCAGATGCTGAGCCTTCCATGGCAAGCCTTTTCTGTAATCTCCTTGGTACCATTTCACACCCACTAAATCTTCGATGTAGACTCAGAGACCACTGAATCAGGATGCTGAGTTGAGGGGGCTTTTAAATAGTTGAGATTTGATTTCTATCGTTTGTCAGCCAGGAGCTCAGTAAATGAAAATTAAATCATTACATAAAAATAAAGTTGCATTACTTTATTTGGCAAATGAGGTTTTATGCCCATTGCAGAAGTATTTTAGTCTACAGAAAGTGTTGCTCTTCATACATTCCATATACCAGGATTTAATGTGGAGGCAGCAATCATGCATTGAGGAAAAAGCACGGGTGAGCTTTGGTACCTGTCAGACCTGGATTCAAACTATGGTTCTATAACTTCTGCCTGTGTGAGTTTCAGAAAATGTATTCAATAGTCCTGGGCCTGTTTTTCAACCCATAAAATATGGGAAAAACTACCCATATCATGGCGTTTTGTGGAGGATAGATACGGCAAATGAATCTTTAGTCCTCCTATACCTGATGTATGATTAGTTTTCCTGTCCAGGTGTTAGTGCCGAAGAGGGCAGGCTCAATTTCAGCCACAACTGGGTCTTGATCTTACATGGTCTGGATTTACGGATGTAGCTCCCCAACTTCTTGCCACATTGAGTCATGAAGAACAGGATCTCCTGGAAGAATGACAGGATTGCGGGACATCAAAGCTGTGTGGTGTGCTCACAGTATCCCCATCCTCCCACAGGCCCTACTAGTTCGGCATCCAAGGGCATGGCTTTCTAATAGACCTTAAATCCCTATCAATTCTTTTTTAAGATTTTATTTATTTTCAGAGAGGGGGGAGGGAGCTGGAAGAGAGGGAGAGAAACACTGATGTGAGAGAAAAACATCAGTTGGTTGCCTCTTGCATGCCCCCAACTAGGGACCTGGCCTGAAACCAGGCATGTGCCCTGACTGGAAATGGAACTAGCGACCTTTCGGTTCACAGGCCAGTACTCAATCCACTAAGCCATGCCAGCCAGGGCTATACCTGTCATTTCTTGTAATAAATCCCAATAACTTAAGTATTCTGTTATCTTAATTCCTTTCCCTCAGAAACAATAACTATTAACTAAATGAGCAACTTATTTAAGGCAATTTAGGCATTAAATAATTTTGTTGTTTCAACATGTTTTTAAATTAGTTGCCATGTGGCAGTCACTGCATTAACCAGAAAAGGTACAGTCATGAATAAAACAAAATCCTTATTTTCAAAAAGCTCAAAATATAATATGAAAGACAGACATAAATTAGAAAATCATATGATGAGTTCAATAACAGAAGTGTGTTCACGATACTAAGATATTGCCGTAAGGGATAGAAGGACAAGAGTAGAATAAAACCAGTAATTACTGACCACTTACATAATTTCCATACAACCTTTAACATTAGGAGCTATTGAATCCATTTCTAGTATGAGGAAACAAGGAGCCAAAGAGTTAGTGACATTTCTAAATTCAGTGGTCTAGTCAAGAGTGAGGTTGAAAAACAGTCAGCTAGACCAGCCCACCCCTTGCCTTCTGCTCTAAAGCTATTAGTGTCTGCTTAGTAGAAAGAGGAACTGAAGCAAGCCCACTACCCTGCTCCAAGATATTGCAATAAATTCTTTGCAGTTATTTCTACATCCGCCACTAGACACTTCCTAAAATAACATTATCATCCAGGGAAAGAGGGCACTATGGGTTTTTTTAGTGTTTTTTCCCATTATATTGTTCTTATTTTGTGTTTATGCCTTCCTGCCAACTGTATTAAATTTGACACATTTACCATGGCATTTTTATTCCTTCTTTAGATCTGGTTGAAGAGAAGGGTCTTCACTAATGAGTTTATATATTAGAGTTTATGTTTCATTCCAAAACTACCTATAGACTCATTGGTATTATAGGTACAATATACATTTTAGTTACTATCACAATAAAACTGCAGCAAACACTTCAGCCATATAAAGTTATAATTTGGGGAGGGTCTGGAAGTATCTGAAACAATTCCTATCATGAAACACCCCATTATTAAGGGCCGTCAGGCTGGTTTCAGCAACATCGACTACTTTGTTCCTTTTTACCCTAGTTCTCCTACATGCAAAAGCAATGGAAGTCCCCTGTTTTGGAACTTAGTTCATCTTCACCTTTCTTCTTCCATCTTCTTTCTCCATCCAATCTTCTATTAACACACACAATGCTCTGTCCTTGAGTTGGCCTCAGTAGAGCCAAAAAAAGGAATTTCTAGGCAACAGGAAGCCCTGTCATGGTGTGTGAAGGACTTTGCACAAGGACTCAAGGGCTCTAGAAGCTACCAGCGATTTCTGGTACTCGAAGATGTGTGTAGCAGCAACTTAATCACAAGCACAAGTGAGCCTACTCTCTTAAGGACCTAGAGAAGTAGAAAGCTGGCCATTGGTAAATGGAGGCAGTGTTATAAGATGCTGAAAAAGACTATTTCCAGCTCTCAATGCATGCTAAAAGCCTGGGCAAGGGCAAATAGAAAGGGGGATTTTCAAGGCTACATCATGGCTTTTTCCTCAGATAAATGTTGCAAACACAAACAGAAATAGGTTTCTACAACAAGATCCCTGCAACACTGAGGTGTAGCAAAGAACTATCTTATTTGATTCGGCTCATTGGAACACCTGAATCTTGGCTCTAATAAGTAAGTTTAATGCATTAAACTAACTAGTTACACGTTTAATACCTATAGGGAGTGATCTTGTTTCAAAATTATACGGGTGGAGGTGGAAGAAGGTATGAAAAGATAAATGGTAATGAAAAATAAAATAATTCTCAAGTTATATTAAACATACAAATTTTCAATGTGCAGCCTGTTTTTATACATGTATACACCTGTATAATCACCACCCTCATAAAAATATACATTCTCATTACCCCAGTGGTTCCCTGGTTCCTCCTCCTGGAAGGACTCTTTACTGTATGATTTTATAAAGTTGACATGTTTTGAGAAATGAATAATCCCACATTCTGAAATGGTAACATAAAGGTAGTCATATAAAGTGAATGTAATCCTGTCTGGGTTTTTTTGCTTATGTCTTCGTTTTTGTCACAGAGGGGTCCTTCTTGCCAGGAAACCAAGAACTACTTAGTCAGGATGGAAGATATTTATCCACAGAGTTTGTATTTTGTGTGTTTGTTTGTTCATTTGTTTGTTTTTTGTCCTCTCTTTCTCACTGTCTATACCAGGGAATCAACTTCTTATATCAAGGCCCCTGCCCATAAGTATTACATGTTTGTTCAGGATGAATTCTTTAAGATCCAGCTCATTTCCACTTGGTTTAAATAGGAGTTACTTCTAATATAACCACCAAGATGCTGGTAGTGACTGGGAATGGTGTAGCTCTCTAACTCATAACTGGAATGCTTGGTGTCTTTCTCTGTATTTTCTGTGGCAGTCAGATTCTTTCTAGGGTGTCAACATTCTCAGTGCCCCCCGTGGTGATGAGTGGCATTTAGAGCCTTGTTTTTCAGGTAGCCTCACTCCCTGCTTGGACTCTGCATTTTCAGAGTGCTGCAACACACCCTGTGTGACGCCACTAAACACTCTTCCCCCAGCAACAGCTTCCGCTGAGCCGAGGTGGAGATTTGATGTCAACCCCTTGTGCACTCACAAGATGATCATTACTATAATGCATTTCACTGGAGCCTTGTGTTTTATTAGGCATTTTACCATATGCTAAATGAATACAATTATACTCTGAAGATAGGTATTCTTCTTAACTTCATCCAATACATAAGCAGTAGGAGACTTCAAAAGTTAAACAATTCTGCCAACACTAGGCAGAGCTGGATTTAAACCCAACCATTCTAATTCCAAATTTTATTCATGCTTTTGGGTGTATAAATATGCTACATTATCTCCAACTATTAGTAGGGTAAAATCCAGCTGCGTGAAATCAGCCAGCTGTCTCTATTTCTGTTGGTGGTTGGTGGATGTGGCATTTTTTTAAACATTATCTAAGGTCAAAATGCATGGGGCAAATTGCTCTATGACAACTCGTAGGGACAGAGGTTTAAGGAAAAGCAGCTGTAGATGCAAAAATCTCCATATTGCACTGGCATCCCTGTTCTTCTACTGAAAGTATCTTCTTAAGTTACAGATGCGATTCTGTCAATCTCTTACTTAACATTTCTATTGTCGTTTCATCTTCCACAGACAAAGTTAACTACTCCTCACTGTTTACAAGGGCCCGGAGGATCTGACACTTGCCTTTCCAGAGTCTTCTCCCTGCTGGCCCTCACACATATACTCCCCACATCTCCTCTTTAGTAAACGTGCTCTTTTTTAAAAAAAATTATTTTAGAGAGATGGGGAAAGGAAGGAGAAAGAGAGGGAGAGAAATATCAATGTGTGGTTGCCTCTAGCACACCCCACACTGGGGACCCGGCCTGCAACCCAGGCATGTGCCCTGGCTGGGAATCAAACCAGTGATGTTTTGTGTCGCAAGCCTGTGCTCAATCCACTGAGCTACACCAGCCAAGGCTAAATGTGGTCTTTTTAACTTCCTCTTTCTTGTTTTCAGGCATCTGTGACCATTCTCTCTGTTCAGAGAGTTTCCACCTTTTTTTAAAATCTCTTGGCACACATAAAATAATTCCTGAAATTCTATGGCACGCCAAAAATAATATATATTTTTGCCAATCTGGAAAAAGTAGACATGATTTTAATCCATTCACACCAATGGATCTTGTTGTGTTGCCTGATGTCATTTCATTACCTGACTTGATGCTAGTGCCCCTGACTAAGTAGTCAGGTATTTCATGTCTTAAAAATTCCTGCCGCTCATGGGTTGAAATTCCCCTGCCTGCTGCTCAAAAGGCAATAAACGAGAGACAGGAGCTGATAGAAGGAAAATTCAGTTTATTCAAGAGCCAGCAGCTTGAGAAGATGGGGAATCTCCCATTACAAAGACCATCTTAACATCTCAGTGCAGGCAGAGAATTTTCTGAGCAGGGACAAGGAAAGGAGAACGAAAGAAGCCAGAGAGATGGGGGTGGGGGTGAGGGTGGGTTGTGAGCTCTCTTGCTGAGGGTGCTGTGTGAGTCCGATAGTCTGCTAGGATAATCACCTCCAGCAAGTCAAGTGGCAGTCTGGTTTTTGTGAAGGTGAGCTAATCTCCTGGAGCGGAAATGCCTGAAGGCTGGAGTCTGCTTCCTTTGAGGTTACCTCCTAGATTCCTTTAGGCAAGCGGTTTACCTGCAGCCACCAGTGAATTTGCAAGTCATCATTTACAAAAACAAGATTAAGGGAATGGTGGGGTGGGTTACAATTCCATCATAGTTTACAAGTCACTCTTTTCGAGAAAGGCTAAAGACTGAATGTCATAATCCATGTGATGTACTTTATTTTTGCAGAACTCACTCTAGGTAACATTGTGAAAAATAAGCAAAAAGCAATACACTGCTTGTGGGAAGAATGTGGGCATAGACTCTGGAATCCTACAACCTTGGTTCACGTGCTTGCTCTTCCCCAGGCGACTATAAGTGAATCATTTAATATCTTTGAACCTTAGGGTTTTTTTTCCATATGAGAAATAGGTATGGTGATGACTACATGCAAAAATCTCTGCAAGAACTGAGATAATATATATATAAACAAAACTGGCCCTTAGTTTTTCTTTTCTTGTGCCTTTAGCTACTCGTCACCTGATTTGTGCCTCTCTCTGATCCTAGAATCTCCCTTTCTCCTGGCTGATCAACCCATGGCCTTCTCCCAAATGATCTGCCCCTTAGAATATCAGTCAAACCACCTCAAATAAATGGGCTCAAAACACTCTAAAGTGTTATTCCTCTCCAGGTATATATATTAATGGCAGTCCTTGAACACCTATAAGCCTTAAAAAATCAAAAGAAATCAATGTTTAATGGTAGTATTTGAAGCATTATGACAGGGGAGAAGGAGCTAAAAGGGATTTTAAATTTCATGAGTGCAACCGATCCATCTCATGGGTGAGAAAATTTGGAAGGAGAGAGGGGAATGAGAGGCGTCACCCAACAGCTCAAGGTCCATAACTCAGGCATTAACTCAGATTAACAGACTTCTAATAGGGTGCTCCGCCTGAAGAGCTGTGTTCTCTGAGGCTCAGCAGCAGCTACCTTACCACCAACAACAAAGATTTCCTGTCCTTCCCACCCAACACTCATATCCAGCGCGGTTCCATCAGCTTCCTGGACCCCAGGGTCAAAGGCAGTACTGTTTTCTGAGTATCTCATTTTAAAGAACAGTATACTAAGTTGATATTTTGCACCTAGGAGTGGTAAGGAAAATGGTAAATGCCTTACTTAGAGAATAGTCACTAATCAACTATTATTAAATAATTATACATTATTCAGGGACCATTGCAATACAAGGTGGAGGGTGAATCAGTTTAATACTTATTTCACCCCATACAAAATTAGCAACCCAGCTTTAACAACATGGAATGCAACAAGTTGTCTAGTCCTATACCATTTTCTCCTCACCCCAGGTTAGTTCATGGAGAAATCATAGAAAAGACTGTCTTCACTTTAAGTATAAGCTTATATCTGACTCAGAATCTTAGACTTTAGTTTCTAATGGAGAAGAGAAAAATGAGTGATGGCAGAATCCCATCAAACAACTGTATTTGCTTGGGCCAATATAGAAAACAATGGAATATATACAGTACAAGTGACCTATGGAACCTTGCAACTCAGTGCAACTTGAACTTCTTTCAATCCACAGGGCGGACCCCCGCTGACTCTCAGTTTGCCAGCTCTCAGGCCTAGCTTGTTGTTTCAGGTGCTGCAGGGTATCAGTTGGACCCTCTTTTAAGTAACTGAGCCATTTTGAGTGGCCAGGTTTTTTGGAGAAACCAATTCCAAAACAAAGGAAGGCAGGAGAGGCAAAGAGATTATCTAACAGCATAAATTATTTAAAATTCTAAGGCCAAGAATGGGGGATGAAATAGAGAGGAGAAATCAAGGAAACAATAAAGGGGAAGTGGGGAGATCATATTTCAGAGACATCAAAAAAATTAAAGATGATGAGAGAAAACTGTAATAAAATTGTCAAAGGAAGATCAGAGAGCAGGCAGAGTAAGAGCGTTAAATAAGAATTTGCATAAAAAGGGATTAAAAAGAATTGAAAAAAATTACAAAGGAAAAAGATCTAATAAAGATTATTAGAAAATAAATGAGCATAGCAACAAGAAGGATTCTGCGAGGAACAATACATTACAGTGCAGAGAGAAGAAAACATCAGAGAGGAACCGCAGAGTGAGGAAAATAAAAGGAGAAAATAATTTAAAGTTCAGCCCACAGAGGAACCGAGAAGATGGAGATAAAAAGGATAAAAGAGGCAGTAAGTGACAGATATTAATACAATACACAGAAGGCATGAGAGAACTATTCAAAGCATAAAAGAGCGAAGACAAGTGGCAGGCATGGGCAGGAAAGAAAATGCATGCCCCACATAGGCAGAGCCCTTTTAAAAAAATATCTGAGAAAGCATTCAATATTGCTTTAAATAGCGTTGACAGGATGATAAAGGTATCTTCGGAGTTGTAATTAAGAGTTTATTTATGCATAAAAGCAGCAACCGCAATATTAAAAAAGTCAAGTCAGGGACCCTCATATCTCTGTAACTATCTCGGGAGCCAGCTCTTACTGTCTGCGTGCACAATTTGCCTCTCTAAAGAAGTATCCTGGGAGTTTGCATTTAAGTATCAGAGGAAAATGGTTTTGAACTTTTCTTCATGCATATGACATGAAATTCAGGACATTAGGAAGAGCAAGACTGAGTTTTAAGTATGTGACTCTCTGAAATGTAGTAATTCTTTTCTACCATGACCTTCCTCCAACCCCAGGACTCAAGCAAAATAATAAAGTAAAAAAATCCCACCCCCTCCACAATGTCTAGGTCATCCTAGTTTCGAGTACCTAGAGGCTGACACCTACTTTGCAGGGTCTCCTGCCAGTACCCTTCATTTTGGGCATACCTACATGAGCGCAACGCCTCCCCCCGACACACACACTTCCAAACCTTGCTTCTAGACAGGAGACTTATTCTCTCACCTAAACCACGGGTCCTCTAGATGATCAAATCCCTGTATTTCAAGAATCTCCCAGGTGTGTAGCATCACAGAATGCTAGATTAGAAAGTGAGGCTATCTAAGTAATCCATGCTCTGAATTCACAGATGGGGAGGCGAAGGCCCACAGTGGCAATGAGACTATCTTATCCAGAAGGGACACCAGCATATCGAAACCTCTCCATGGGTGTTTTATGAGGAAGACGTATACAGGATTTTATTATATTGCATACAGTAGATAAAATAATATCTCAGTTATATACACAAAGGAGAACAAAGAAACCAGCATGCAGAAGGAAGCAGCTGTGGAGCACTTACCTCCAAAGAGAAGTCAGATACGTTTGAGTGCATTAGGCCAGAGGCTCCCCAACTTTCTGGGTTCTCAGTACCCCGAATATCTCAGTAATTTTTCATGGCACTCTTGGGAAAACCAACCAACCAGCCAACAAAGCTAGCAGTTCAGTTTAAGAAAATAGGTTCAAACACTTGGAAAGTATGTCTTTAACGACTATTCCTTGCCTGAAAAAATAATACACATAAAATAAATAACCATTCCTAACTTCAGTCCTGACTACTGACTGGGGCTGTGAGCACCTTTTGGGCACCCAGTGGCTGCTCCAACCTTGGAATCAGATTACATATTACCACCCTCATTTCCTGTTGCACATCAATTTTCACACCACGTTTGCTTTTTATCACCACTGCCAAAATAAAAGTTATATGATATATGACCCGGAAAGAAAAGGAGCATGATTTGCTGTTGAAATTGTGAACTGCCTGTAGCTGGTCGTTAACACAGTGTCCAATAAATGCCAACCATGATTGTGTTTACCTCGAAAGTTTTAAATATCCCGTAGCGCCTCTGTGAGTGCACTGTGGTGTCTGCGGGGGACCCTGGTTTTGCTTATGAGCAAATCGACAATGAAAAATAAAGAAACCAAGGGCACCACCATGCACATATTTCTGAGAAGAGTGTGATGTCTCCTCAAGAGGACCTTCAGGTAGGTCCTTGAAGAGAGAGTCCACAAGAACGCATCGTTATCCCAGAAGATGACGGCTCCATGCATGCCCCTGACTGCCTCCCCGTGGGATGAGACGTGGAGGTGACGACTGTGATGTTAATGAGCCTGACGCTGCGCAGGCCCAGGCGGAAGTGCACGTGTGTCTTAGCTTTTAACAAAAAAGTTTAAAAGGTAAAACAAACAAACAAAAATAATGTAAACAGCTCATAGAATAAGAATATAAAGAGATAAAATATTTTCATACAGCTGTAAAATGTGTGTCTTAAGCTAAGTGTTATTACAAGTGAGTAAAAAATTGAAAAACGTTAAAAGTTTATACAGTGGAAAAGTTGCAATAAGCTGAGGTTAATTTATTACTAAAGAAAATGCTTTTTTATTGATTTAGTGTAGCCTCAGTATACAGAGTTTATAAAATGTACAGTAGTGCACACTGATGTGCCAGATGTGCCGTTCACGCACCGCGCAACTCACTGATTCACAGTAACTTGCAGGCCTGCCAGCTCCATTCACCGTACGTTCCCCATGCAAGGGTAGCATTTTAAAAAGATTTTATTTTTCTATCTATTTATTTACTTTAGAGAGAGGGGAAGGGAGGGAGAAACATCCGTGTGAAATAAACAGTAATCGGTTGTCTTTCACACACACCCCGACTGGGGACGGATCCTGCAGCCCAGGCATGTGCCCTGACCAGGAATCAAAGTGATGACCTCTGACTTTACAGGATGACGCTCAACCAGCTGAGCCAACTGGTCATGTCAAGTGTAGCATTTTTTTATCTTTTGTTGCACATTTTTTTACCATATCCTTTCTCTGTTTAGATGTGCTCAGATACCTAAATACATACATTGTGTTACAGCTGCCTACAGTATCCAGTGCATTACCGTGCTACAAGGGTTTGCAGCCTGGGAGCAATAAATAAGTTATGGCATATTGCCTAGGTGTGCATGGGATTCACCATCTGTGTCTGTGCAAGTGCACTCTATGATATTTGCACAAGGACAGAATCACCCAACAAAGCAGTTCTCAGAACGCACCTTGTCAGTAAGTAACACATGATTGTATTCTTATAACAAAATGGTGTGAGAAAGAGAAGGTGCCACATGAACTCACATTTTTAGTTAATCAACAGAAGAGGGCTTTCAAAGTTATTTTCTGAAGAAAAAGATAAAAAAAAGATAGACCTTCAGCTCAGCATCGATTACACAACGATAATAAATGAAAGCTCTAAAGATAAATTCATCAACCCCTCCTTAACTTTCAAAGGAAAAGTGCTTCAAGCTTAATAAATAAATACATGAATGGAAGGATGGATGATTGATAGATTAGATATATATATGATTTAGAACAAACATTAATAAGACAAAATTGGAGTACATTTTTTAAAGGAAGTAAAAGGCTTATAAAAGAAGAGCATTCTAAATGGGCTTCAGGTACTATGATCCCTAAAATATGATCAGGAACTTCAAGGATCATGAAGATTGGAAAAGGGTGTGTCAGGAATTTTCAAGAAGTGCAAGAAGGTAAATTTGTATAAATGAACAAAAGTGAGTTTGAAACAGATTCTGGTCCACAGTTTAGCACAAGTTAAAGGCTGCTCTGTGGGCTTTTAGAAAAAAAAACGAGAGAATCTAGGTGACATTATATTGTACCTTCAAGAGGAAACTATCGGGAAAGTGGGAGAGAGCTGTTCATTTGGGGACAGCAATTTCGTTAGAATGATAATGCAGATGTTGTTTAAAATAGAAGATTGGAATAATGGGCAGGGACAAAGCAACATGTATGAGAAGAAATAGTGGATTGAGTTATAGCAGTTGTGCCATGTTTAAGATTTGTTATTTTTAAAAATACATTTCTGCATAATTTAAATACTTTTATTTTTAACAGATTCCAATAATTCCTATGTCATTTAATTCACCTGTAAAAAGAATGGTAGTAAGGCCCTGGCTGGTGTAGCTCAGTGGATTGAGCGTGGGTCTGCCAACCAAGGATCACGGTTCAATTCCCAGTCAGGGCACACGCCTTGGTTGCAGGCCAGTTCCCAGCAGGGGACGCATGAAAGGCAACCATACATTGATATTTCTCTCCTCTCCTTCCCTTTCCTTCTAAAGATATAATAAATAAAATCTTAAAAAAAAAAGAATGGTAGTAAATATTTCCAAATGATATATCCAATAAAAGGTTTATCAGATATACATATAGACAGTCTGATTAAAAATGGGCATAGTGGTTTTAATTTGTGTCTCTCTGATAGCTAGTGATACTGAGCATCTTTTCATGTGTCTCTGGATCCTCTGAATGTCCTCCTTGGAGAAGTGTCTGTTCAAGTCCTTTGCCCATTTTTTAATTGGGTTGCTTGTCTTCTTAGAGTGGAGTCGTGTGAGTTCTTTGTATATTTTGGAGATTAAACCTTGGTCTGAGGTATCATTGACAAATATGCTTTCCCAAACAGTTGGTTCTCTTTTTATCTTCATACTGTTTTCTTTAGCCATGAAAACAGTATGGAATTCTCTAAGAAAACTAAAAATGAATATGCCTTTTGACCCAGCAATTCCACTGTTAGGAGTATATCCAAAGAACCCTGAAACACCAATCCAAAAGAACCTATGCACCCCAATGTTCATAGTAGCACAATTTACAATAGCCAAGAGTTGGAAGCAAACTAGGCGCCCATCAGTAAATGAATGGATCAAAGAATTGTGGTACATATACACAATGGAATTCTATGCAGCAGAGAGAAAGAAGGAGCTACTACCCTTTGCAACAATATGGATGGAACTGGAAAGCATTATGCTGAGTGAAATAGGCCAGGTGTTGAAAGACAAATACCATATGATCTCACCTTTAACAGGAACCTAAATAACAAAACAAACAAGCAAGTAAAATATGACCAAAGACACTGAAATACAGAACAGGCTGACAGGGACCAGAGGGGAGAGGGGAGAGAATTTCAGGGGAAAAGGGGGAAGGATTCATAGGAACAAGTATAGAGGACATATGGACAAAAACTAAGGCTGGTGGGGGGTGGAAATGGGAGGAAGGTGGGGAGCACTGGGGAGGGTGGGCTGGGATGGGAGTAAAAGAGGGAAAACTGTACTTGAACAATAATTAAATAAATTTATTTAAAAAATGGGCATAGTATCTGAAGAGACATTTTTCAAGGACATATATTTTATAATATGACTGTTGAGAAAAGATACTCAACATCACTAATCATAAAGGAAATGCAAATAAAAACCATAATGAATATTACTTCAAACCTGTTAGTAGATAAATTGTTAATGTCTCCCCTCATTCTGTAAAGTTTTTGCTTCATGTATTTTGATGCTTTGTTATTAGGTGCACACATACTTATAATTGTTCTATCTTTCTGCTAAATTATTTTATTATTATAAATTTTATCATTGTAAATATCTTTGCTTTATCTCCAGTTACTTTCTTTGTTTTAAAGCCTATTTTATTTTCAGATTAGTATAACCACTTCCTCTTTCTGTGGTTACAATTTGCATGATATAACTTTCCTATCCTTTTATACTTACTCTACTTTTATCTTTGAATGTAAAGTATGATCCTGCAGATAGCATCTGCATCTTGGATCTTGCTTTTTATTTTTTAACCCAGACTGATACACTGTGACTTTTGAATGGATTTTGTTTAATCTACTCATTCTTTGTGTTGTTTTTATATAGATGGATCTGTAGCTGCCATTTCATTTTTTTGCATGTGTCTCATGTCTATTTTGTTCCTCTCTTCTTCCATGTTTCCTTTTTATATGAAGCAAATATTTTATAATAAAAATTTAAATTTCTTGAATGACAGAATTCTCTTCTTTTACTTTTTTGTTGAGTCCTGTAGTGGCGACTCTACAGCTTACATCTTAACCAATCATCATCAGTCTCAGTGTTACATACTATAAGTCCAGTAAGATATGTAAACATTACTCCTATGTAGTTGTGTTTTCCCCTTTCTGTGGTATAATTATTACACACATTGTGTCCAGTAATGTTACAAATCCAAAAATACATTGTTATAATTATTACCATACATTGTTGTTTGTCTTTTGAAGGAGCTCAGAGAAAAAAGGAGAGTAAATATATGGTTATAGTTTTCTGAGATGTTAACCACATTTTTTAATGTCTCTGAAGACCCTGGCTGTGTGCCTCAGTGGACTGAGTGCCAACCTGGGAACCAAAGGGTCGCTGTTTCCATTCCTAGTCAGAGTACATACCTGGGTTGCAGGCTGGGTCCCCAAAAAGGGAAACATGAGAGGCAACTGCACATTGATGTTTCTCTCCCTCTCTTTCTAACCTCCCTTCCCCTCTCTAAAATGTATAAATAAAATATTATAAAACAAATTTCTGATGGATTCACGTTACTATAGGAAGTCATTTCCTTCACCCAGTCAGTACGGCTTGGCTCCCACTTACCATACCCTCCTTTATGTCTTTATTTATGGTTGTCCTTAGTTCTTTAAAAATTTGTAAGAGCTAACTTGAAGCCTTTATCTCTTAAATTCAACATATGGTCACTTTACCAGGCAGTTTTAGATCTTTGTATATGGGTAATACTTTTCTGTTTATTTGTAAATGTCATCATTCTGTTGTTGGAAAGCAAACATTTTAGTCCAAGCCATGCTGGGCATTAGTCCCTTCTCCATGGTTTGTTATTGTTACTTGTTTGTTTATTTCTTTAGCTCCTGCTTAGATGGCATTAGCAACTTAAGCTGCTCTCTTTCAGTGTTAAGTTTCTGATAATGCTGCTCAGGGGAGCACAGCATGGATATGTCCTAGGGCCCCCAGATAAAAGCACATCTTAGCCAGCCCTTGCTGGCAGCCTGGTAAGATCCGAAGCTACAAACTCAGCCAAGCCCATTCAGAATTCTCACCTACATTCAGAACTAGGAGTTAATAAATGAGTTTTGTTTAAGCCACTACATTTGTGGCAATTTTATGCATTAATAAAAACTAATACAATGTATTATCCCTCTTTAATGTATTCTCCAGAGAAGTCTTTCTAAATGAGAAATCAGACCATAAATCTTACTTGATATCCAGGAACTTTCAAAGAAAATTTAACTGGCATAATGTCCAAGGCCTTGCCCAAATATATTGCTGAAATCAAATGGTATATTTGCACTATTGTAATAAGTCAAGTTCTCATTCTCCTTTGTGTGACTGCATGAAATATTCTACTCTGTCCCTGCTTTATTTATTTATTTATTGTTGTTCAATTACAGTTACCCACATTTCCCCCATTACTCTCCCCTCCCCTCCCCTACCCTTTTTTTTTGCATGCAGCTATCCAGATTTCCCAACACCATTTGTTAAAGAGGCCATTTTTATTCTACTTTATGCTTCTGCCCCCTTTGTTGAATATTAATTGACTTTAGAGACATGGGTTTATTTCTGGGATTTCTATTCTGTTCCATTGATCTATGTGTCTGTTCTTATGCCACTACCAAACTGTTTTGATTACAGTGACCTTGTAATACACTTTGATGTCAGGTATTGTGGTCTCTCCTACTTTGTTCTTATTTCTCAAAATTGCTGAGGCTATTCAGGGTTGTTTATGGTTCCATACAGATTTTTGAAATATTTGTTCTATATCTGTGAAATATATGTCATTGGTATTTTAATAGCTATTTAATAGCTATTGAATCTAGAAATCACTTTGGGTAGTATAGATATTGTGATGATGTTAATTCTTCTAATCCATGAACACGGTATATGTTTCCATTTATTTGCATCTTTCTTAATTTCTTTCTTTATTGTTGTGTAGTTTTCTGAGTACAGATCTTTTACCTCCTTGGTTAGGTTTATTCCTAAGTACCTTATTTTTCTTGTTGCTACAGTAAATAAGAGTTTTTTTCTAATTTCTGTTTCTGGTATTTCATTATCAACATACAAAAAAATGCCTTTGGTTTCTGAATATTGACTTTGTATCCCACTGTTTTGCCAAATTTACATATTAGGTCGAGCTATTCTAAAAAATCTAAGAAGAGAGAAGACTCTCAAACTCTTTTCCCATTTATGATAAAAACATTCAGGAGTAGAAGGAGCATACCTCAATGTAATAAAGGCCATTACAAGAAACCTACAGCCAATATAATAGTCAATGGGCAAAAACTAAAAACTTTCCCACTAAGATCAGGAAGAAGACAAGAGTGTCCACTCTCACCACTATTATTCAACATGGCATTGGAAGTTCTAGCTATAATGATCAGACAAGAAAAAATAAAATAAAAGGTATCCAAATTGGAAAGGAGGAAGTAAAACTGTCATTGTTGGCAAATGACATGGTGGTGTACATAAAAAATCCAATAGATTGCACCAAAAAACTGCTCAACCTAACAAGTGAATGTGTCCATGATACATTTAAAATAAAGTCGGAACTTTTTACTCTTATCTGTTAATACCTACACAGTGTGCTCCTCTCTTGATTTCCCTGAATTTTTCCAGTATCACTTTCCTCTTGCTTACTAATCTCCAACCAAACTTTTTTTTTTCATTTGGTCTTTGGACTTCTTCCCTCTGCCTGAAATGCTCTTTTCCAGGTCAGTGCTTGGCTGGATAATTCTTATTGAGGTCCTAGCTTTAATGATGCCTCTCCAGAAATGCCCTTCCTCACCATTTGGTCTGAAAGAGCCCTCAAGTCACTCTCGTGTCACCCCTTTTATTTTAGTCACACCAAAAAACTACATCAATCCACCATAAAAACAGAACAATCATAAACATGTATGCCCCTAATAACAAATCATCAAAATACACAAAGCGAAGTCTTATAGAAATGAAGAAAGAAATGGACAATTTAGTATTCTAACAGGAGTGAGGTGATCCCTCATTGTAATGTATTTTCTAGCTTAATCATTTACATCTACCCACCATCACACACTAAAATACTGGTTCTATAATAACAGATACCTAGGTCATCTTGTTTAACTACATTCTTATTTTTTAGTAAACAAACACATAATGGGCAGTCAATGTTATAATGAAATAATTATCATCATCAGTGTGGTGCAAGGTCTCTAACTACGGTTGCACAGTGCCCAGCTTGTTCACTGTACAGCCGCACAGGAGCTGCCACTGAGGGGTAAAACATACACACAAAAACAGCTCATTTTATGGCCATGATTTCATCTTCATAAGAGATTTGTAGAGCTATAGGGGTGAGGGGGAAGTTTTTATGTAACCAACTTCCCCCGGTGCTAAAGATTACATGATGTCTTACCTTGGCAAAATACTTGATTGTTCTAATATCAGAACACTGGCAAATATTATATCTGCAGAAAAGCAGGTGGGGATAGTGGTTGAATTTTGCAGTGGAATAATATAATTATCCTAATTACTGTCTTATAATAAATTTGTAGCAATCAAATTCTGTAATGAAGGTGTTCAGTACTTTGGCTTAGACACTAGAGGGCTGAAATTCATTAACAGTCTATAACATAACCTGGGAGTCTATTTTCCTAAAAGCTTAACTGCTGGTGATGGCATAGCATCCTTCCTTAAAGCCAGTATAGATCACTAAAATCATGCAATATGAGCTCTACAACAAACAGAATTCCAACAGTCAAAGATACTGATTACCAAGAAAATCCATATTCACAAAAGGACATATTATGAGTTTGAGACTACAGTGTAGGAATAAAAAGTTTCTGTGGAAAATATTTTAAATATACATGTCAGCAAAAATGTAACCAGTAACATTTCGTAACATACCTTAGTAACGTTTTCTAGAGGAAGGCATCTCTGAATCTGGTATTAAACAGTCAGTTGCTGCCTGCATGGTTTTACACAAGTTGACTAAATTTCGCAGCCCTTTATTTTTCCTTCTATAACAATAACATCATCAATGAGCCTTGCATTCACATATGACAGTATGGGGTTCAGAAAAAATTTTTTAACTATATAATATAATATTGTAAGCTACAATGAAGTTAAAAGTAAGGAAAGTAATTTTTGCAATAATGATACACAGATTTGCCCAGCATTGAGTACCCCAAAACACAGAGACCCACTTATTTTGTTTTCACAGCACAAATCATAATGAAAATTCGATAAAAATTAAATAGATGAAGAGATAAATTGATAATATGTTTAACCTGCTGACTTCCTCCTTTTAAACCCCAGGGTCCCTGAGGCTCCGGGATCAAAGGCCAGTGTGAATTTCGAGAGAGAGGTAGGTTATCATGGTAGATCTCAAGGTTATAAACCTTCAGACTCCATGTTTGGATTTCAAGAGTATGTAGAACTTCAGAACTCATCTCTGTTCCTGAATGGGTCTCTAGCCAATAGTTCTACCTGTCCTGTGGCCTTGTGCTTTTTTTCTTTGCATCTCCCTCTCACGTGGCATTTCTGTCACTGCATCTAAGTCCTTAAAGGCCTAAGTATCAGCAGTCACAGCTGGCAGGAGTGATTCCATCAAGCATTTTAGGTGCTTCATCCACCTACAATGCTATCATTATCAGTCATCTCAGCGAAATCAGAGTTGAGCCTCCTGCCAGTAGGAGAGCAGCTGCCAACCGCTGATAGCATCTTGGTATGGATTTGCTGATTGTTAACCTAGAACAAAATGTATTTTGCTTTGATAAAAAAAGTGCATGGAAAAGCTTCTTATTTGAAGGATTAAAAGTTAAATCTGTTTTTGTTCTAATTTCCTTCTGTTCTATTTGAACGGCAAAAGTACAGACTTATTTTTACTACCCTTCTGCTCAGGGCGATGAGATTTTGATATTAAACAAAAGGAAGGATTTACTTCAAATATCCAGGCCTAGGCCAAAGAACTAAGGCTACAAGTCAGTGACATGAAAATAGGACTTTGTTACATGAGATTCATTTCTATATATTTTTCCTTAATTGACTCAGCAAATGCAGAAAAGTTCATTTACTATAATCAATATTACTTTACACTGTGCCTCAATCAAAAACTACTTTCCATGGTCAATAGCAATTAGACAGATGGACAGATGTGGCTGCACCTATGGTGATGAAATTTAAGGTTTATTCCTGCCGTTCTTCTAAAAAAATAAATAAAATGCATGCCAGGGAGACAGCTATCGCATGACATTGAATTTGCAACCTTGCAGGGAAGACCTAAAATGTGCTTGGAAAAAGTTGTAAAGTAAGTACCACAGGTCAGGAAGATGAGGTGAGTATCTCTCTGAGCCTTTACCTCTGGTATCTTTGTAAGTTAATCAAGAGGAAAAACACAGAAGAATCACAAAGGATAAGAGTGAGATATAAGTTGGTATCTTTTAATAATTTTAAAAGAAATAAAATAACATCACTGGGGAAGGAATTTATAAACAGTTGTCTTTGATGTTCATAAAGAACTGTGTTTGATGAACACTGAAAAAATAATAAAGATAAAAGGAAATCACAGCAGGAGGCGTACTAAACAGAAGTGGTGAGAGATGAGTGAGCACCTGGAAAGACTGAATAGTTTTCCTAAAAAACATAGGAAGAAAGTATTTACCTTCTCCTGGGGCATGCCAACCCAACTATACTCATGCATACAGTGCCTCAAACACCTGCTGCTTTGTGATTGGTTTTCTGAGTTTTCTTTTCAATCCATTCCCTAACCCTATATTGGACCAATATTTCTGGGAAGACAGAACTGTGGTGATACTGAGGGAAAGGTCACCGATTGTTGTTAGAATCAAGATGGGGTGAGCTAAACCAAGCTAGGGATGGGAATGGCCAGAGCAGCAGTGGCAGTGGTACCTGGTGTCTGAGAAAGAGGCCTCATCAGCTCAGTGAAAGTAGCTACATTTGGTCAAAGCAAAAGTGAAAAATGAAATTGTGATCAAATCTAAGATGTGCAGAGAGTGGTTAATCAAGTAGCCAAATCCCAGAATTGGTTAATCAAGTAGCCAAATCCCGGAATCTAAATGAAGACTGTTGAATAGGACCCTTAGAACCTGGGCAACCATGGGACACCAAGACTTGGGGAATATACAAGAGACATCCTTATGTCAACATAAGATACGGTCAAACCTGTAAGAGTTTTTTATGAGTTTATTTGAGCCAAACTGACAACAATTGCTGAGAAGCAAAACCTCAACAGATTGAGAAAGTGCTCCAGAGAGTGGTAGTTCTGCATGCTGCTTTATCCACTGCAATCCAAAGAGAGAACATAAAGGGGTTGGTTACATGAATCCAATGGAGGCAGATTAGAGAGGTGGGAGAAAGCAAAGCAGGGACATTTCTGAGATTGGATAAGAAGTAAAATGATAGACATAACACATCTATTATATAGCCGGGCACAGGATAGTTTACAGTCAACAATTAACTCAGTAACAATGAGAGGATTTGTGGTCTCCCTCTGTTGTGTATTGAGGGGTCCAGAAAAAGTAAATGACTTTGACATTCCAAAGGTATGTAATTGATGATGCAAAAAGACAATAGACAGGCTTTATTAGGGTCAAGATTGACTTTTTTTCAGGGAAGATTCTAGCCTGGGATATGACTACCAGCCATAGACTGCTTTTAGCTAACAAGTTTTAATTCAGACCATCCTCTGTGCTTACTGTAGGTCTCCAAGTTAATAAGGCCGCCACACAGGCCTCCCCTGTGCTTGTCAGGTTTAGCATGTGGCCCCCCCCTTTTTTTTATCTCAATGATCACAACTTGCTGCTTTTTCTGGAGATTCCTTCTTCCAAAAATAGCAGTTCCTACAGAAAAGAAGTAAGAACACCTGAAAACACCAACCTTGTATTTTTGCTTTCTGGTGTGGGGAAGTTATTGGACTGTGTCACAAATACTCCCAAATACTAAAGAACCCAATCTTCTTTCATCTTACTCAAGCAACCCTCAACTTTCCTGGACCATCTTGCTTCTATCCTTGTCATCTTTCTACAGCATCCTCCTGACAGAAGAATCTTTTGAAAATGAGTGAATTGAGGAATATCATTCTCCCACTTAAACCCTTTCAATAACTTTACATTATGCCCTGAATACTTTCAAACATCTTCTAATGGCCTGAAGAACCTGACAGGTATACTCACCCAGGTGTATAGTCTTAATTCATGCTACCCCTCCCACCTTATAGTTTTCAACACATCAGGCACTTCTTCACCTGAGAAACTTAACGCCTCTATTTCTCTTTCTCGTCTATTGAGAATTTTCCCTAGGGCCTTGGCGATGATAAAACTATTTTTCTTCCTATCAAATAATTTATGGGTGTTTGTCCTGGAGAATAGAATTAGCCAGAGGCCCTGATGATCCTTCACGATATTTCCTTTATTGTATGAAAATAGTTGTTTATGGTCATTTCACCTTCATTCTTAATGGTGTGAACTCACAAACAAGCATGTGATGGGACTTTAGAAAGCTATTTATAAAATTAGCATAAAGATCAGGATCTCATTGATCCAAAATCTGTAGGTACAAATTTTGATTCTTACCACGTTCATCGGGCCATGTGCATTTAAACAAGTTATTTTTTATTAACCATCTCCATTCTCCTCTATGTTAGTACAACAATGCCATTTTTTATTTATTGTTGTTCAGTTACAGTTGTCCCTTCTTTTTCCCATTGATCCTCTGCCCATCCTCCCCCATTCTCGCAGTCAGTCCTCCACCCATTGTCCATGCTCATGAGTCCTCTATTTCTGTTCCTTGGCTTGCCCCTTCCCCTTCTTTCCCCCATTATCCCCTTCCACCCTCCCCTTTAGTCATTGTCAGTTTGTTCTTTATTTCCAAGTCTCTGGTTCTGTTTTGCTTGTTTGTTCATTTTGTTGATTAGGTTCCATTTATAGGTGAGATCATATGGTATTTGTCTTTTACCACCTGGTTTATTTCACTTAGCATAAGGTCCTCCAGTTCTATCTATGCTTTCATAAAGGGTAGAAGTTCCTTCTTTCTTTCTGCTGCATAATATTCCATTGTATAAGTGTACCATAGTTTTTTGATCCACTCATTTACCGATGGGCACTTAGGTTGCTTCCAATACTTGGGTATTGTAACTAATGCTACTATGAGCATTGGGGTGCATAGGTTCTTTTGAATTGGTAATTCCATATTTTTATAGTATATTCCTAGCAGTGGAAACACTGTATCAAAGTGCAGTTCCATCTTTAGTTTTTTGAAGAAATGCCATATTGTTTTCTGCAGTGCCTGCACCAGTCTGCATTCCTACCAACAATACACTAGGGGTCCCTTTTCTCTACAATCTCACCAGCACTTGTTGATTTCTGAAATCAATAAACAATGCCAATTTGTTAGATATTATTTTGGATTTATTTTAATTGTTGTTCAAGTGCAGTTTTCTGCCTTTTGCTCCCAACCCAGCCCCCCTCAGTGCTCTCCACCTGTCTCCCATTTTCACCCCCTTAGTTTTTGTTCATGTGTTCTTTATACTCGTTCCTGTAAACCCTTCTTCCCCTTCCCCCTGAAACTCCCTCCCCTCTCCTCTCTGGTCCCTGTCTGCCTGTTCTCTATTTCAGTGTCTTTGGTTATATTTTACATGCTTGTTTGTTTTGTTGTTTAGGTTCCTGTTAAGGGTGAGATCATATGGTATTTGTCTTTCAACACCTGGCCTATTTCACTCAGCATAATACTTTCCAGTTCCATCCATGCTGTTGCAAAGGGTAGGAGCTCCTTCTTTCTTTCTGCTGCATAGAATTCCATTGTGTATATGTACCACAGTTTTTGGATCCATTCATTTACTGATGGGCACCTATTTTGCCTCCAGCACTTGGCTATGAGAAGATGCTCAATATCACTAACTATCAGATAAATGCAAATTAAAATCACAATGAGATACAACTTTACACCGGTTGGAATGGCCATCATAAAGCAACAAATGACAAGTGTTGGAGAGGTTGTGGAGAAAAGGGAACACTAGTGTACTGTTGGGGGGATTACAGACTGGTACAACCACTATGGAAAACAGTATGGAATTTTCTAAGAAAACTGAAAATGAATCTGCCTTTTGACCCAGCAATTCTATTGTTAGAATTATATCCTAGGAACCCTGAAAAACCAATCCAAAAGAACCTATGCACCCCAATGTTCATAGCAGCACAATTTACAATGCCAATTTTTAAAGAGCAAATGAAATGCTTTATTTACAGGTTTCTGGAATATAGTAGTTATTCAGAAATTTTAGTGAGCACAGAATTACTATGTTTTTTTTCACTCCCCTTTCTTAACACAAGAAAACATTTTTGTGTACCAACACAAAATAAGAAAACAACTAGCATGAATTAAAGACCCAAAATGCACCAGGCTCTTTAAGAAACTGTTTACATGTTATGCCATTAATTAAAATGTTGTAAAAAGATAAAAAATGGCTGCCACTTTTTAGTCCCCCAAATCAATCTTCAGATAACTAATATCCATGTGGTATATACACACATACACACCATTCACACAGACACCTGTACCTGTATGTTTAGTAATACATCCTTATATTATATCATATGTAATTGGAAGTAGAATGACAATGTTATTCCATTTTAGAAAATATATTTATATCCTAATTTTGTTCTAAATGTGTTATTTCTTTCTTATCTACAACCCATTTTCCATATATGTCTTTAGTTGTCATTGTTGTACTCCCAATTAGCTTCTTTCCTGTTTTCTACCAGTTTTCTAAAATCCCCCCACTTGCTTCCCACAAACGCAGCACCGTGAAGAATTGAGCAGGATGCCCATCCAAGTGAATTCAGAGAAAGACACCAGCATAGAAGGCAGAGCCTATGCATCCCGTGCCAGGCCACAGACCCACAGACATCAGCACTCCTTTCTGCAGGAACATTTGGAGGGAAATCACAGATTGCTATTTGCATATAGAACCAAAAATATCCTGGCTTTAATATCTGTTCTTCCTTCTCTCACAACCCCTCCTAACAACAGCAACAACAACAAAACCCTAGGTACTATGGAGGAAATGATAAAGCCATTTGGTTATACAACCGATCTGTACTCTCCCTCTTCAACAAAGTAATGATTACCAGTAAAAGAATCAACTGCTATAATTATTTTGAAGGTAATTATTCAGTCTTGGATAATAACTGCAAAGCTGAAAACAAAAACAGAACTCTGTAGCTAGTTCAAGGTTGAGTTAGAGATGGAGCAGAGGCTGAGATGTGGAGTTCTGTGCTCTAGAGCAGCACTGTGCGATATAAACAAAACTGCATCCTCCCAAAATTCATATGTTGAAGCCCTAAAACCAAAGTAATGTTATTGGAAGATAAGGCCTTTGGGAGGCTATTAAGTTTAGATGAGTTCATAATGGTGGGGTCCTCAGTTATAACAGAAGTATAACTGGGCACAGAGGGAGGAGTTGGGTACGAGGCTGCTCCCACCAGGGCTCTGATGCCAAGGTGGCCCCTCAGAGGTGCCCTACCTTGAAACAAGGGGGCTGGGCCTTATGTCATCTAGTGTTCCCCCGTTATACTGACTGAGGTTTAGCCTCAGGGAGGTCCAAGAATTGGCAAAGAAAGTCTCTTCCTCTAAGGCCACTTCCTAGAAGGTGACTCAAGTGACCATTTTCATCTGCCAACATTCCAAGCAATTAGGGGGAATATCTCTCAGATGGGGAAGGGGAAGCTGGGCTTCACAGCATGGCATCACTTACACGTGACTTAAAGTCTATGATTTATCTCCATAAGCAAGTTCCTCCCTGTCAGGTCGCATGCCCAGTTTCTCACTCGTAAGATGTGTGAGCCAAACTAAGAGCACCAGGTGTATACTGCTGCACAGGGTTACCTCCACAGCAAACGTCCTGAAAAACACACTACAAAAAGAAAGAGACCACTTTCTTTGCCGGATGAATTTATTTTAAATTATCAAAGGATGAAAGGGATGGTCTTCTTGGAAAGTTTTGCTAAGAGGCTCAGAGTACCAGATTTTAGAGTCCTGTGTATTTGTTCTATTCATTAAATGTTGAAAGGGACCAGAATGAATAAAGCAAAGTAAGCCTTTCACTTAAAAAATTAGGAAATTAAAACCTGGAAATATATAGAGAAGCATTCATTTTTTTTCATCTGTGTACTTATTCCATTAGTCATTTATTGAGTTTCAACTATGTGCCAAAGTGCTAACTACCAGTATACAAAATTAGTAAGACATGAGACTTATTGTACATTTGAGGAGCTCTAGTCTAACAGAAAGATAAAACAACAACTGAATTATAATAAAATATGCTAAGTACCCAGTAGTGGGTTGAAGTGTATGCTTCTCCAGAAAATAAGAAAGGAACAAAAAAAATGCAGCCCTTCAAAGGTATGTCTACTCTGATCCTTAGAATGTGACTTTGTTTGGAATAAAGGTTTATGCAGAAATATTTAAATGTGTGATCTCTATATTAGATCATCTTGAATTTGAGTGCACTCTAAATTCAGTAATGAGTGTCTTTATGAAAGACAGAAAAGGAGAAGACGCGAAGATGCAGGGAAGAAGTCTGTGTGAAGACAGAGGCAGAGGCTGGCGCTGTGCTGTGTAAGCCAAGAAAGGCCAGGAGCCTCTGGGGGAGACAATGAAGATTCTTCCCTGCAGACGTCAGGGATCTGCGGCGCTGCCAACACTTTCATGCTGGACTTCAGGCCCCCCAAACTATGAGAGAACACATTTTCTGATGCTTCAAGTTACCAAGATGTCTTAATTTGTTGTGGCACATAATGGCCACCCTGGGAAACTAATAGATGCTCTAACAGAGATATGAGCAAAATATGCAGAAAAATTGTCAGAGCAAACTGTGTCTGGGGTCAGTGTGGTTTTCCAAAGGGGAATGTGGTGAGTTACAACTCAAAACGATGATGTACCATGTCTCTACACTGGGAAAAAAACACAAAAACAAACAAACTAAAAACTTGGCACTTCTATCCATTATTTTAACAGGTTGAGTTATATAAATGCTTTTCTCCCCATCAGAAAAGCAAAGCATCAACCAGAACACTTTCCACAAAAATGGCTATGTAATAAAGATTAAGAATAGAGCAAAGCTATTTTGCTTTAGGTAAAAGACAAGCCCACATATTTATTG
This sequence comes from Artibeus jamaicensis, assembly GCF_021234435.1. Taxonomy (NCBI): domain Eukaryota; kingdom Metazoa; phylum Chordata; class Mammalia; order Chiroptera; family Phyllostomidae; genus Artibeus; species Artibeus jamaicensis. The sequence goes on along the minus strand of NW_026522056.1, from coordinate 10,955,865 downwards.
TTGCCACCTCCCTTCTGCTTTACTTTTTTAAAAAATTAAGATACAACTGTAAGTTCCAAGGGTTCTAGTCACATCACTGTGAAGTCACTTTGGAGAGGGGGAGAGGAAGGGCTGGAAATAGGTGGGGGTGTCTGGATCCCCATGTAAAATAAGCACCAAACAGGAAACAAAGCTTCCTTCGTGTCACCTCGGCATTTTCTGTCTCACATTTCAAACAAACAAATACAAATATTCCTAAGCAACGGGGAAAGCAAAACAAGCTGTTGTTGTTTTTTTCTGGGCCCACTTTTCATATCTGAGTGAGTTTCCTAATAGCACCTTTGAAAAGTAACATGCTTTTCCACTTGTGATCAAAATTGCAGAAGAGGCAGCTCTCCTTTCCTTTATTAGCTTGCTCTGTGGATGCTGCCCCAGGAGATTTTTTAATTTTCAAATAAAAGCATCGAAGGTGACAACTAAACCGGAGATGTTTTATAATGAAGAATTACACCAAGATCATTTCATTAACCCTTCCCTGCCCTCCAATCGGATTTAATCTTCCCCAAAAAGAAAGAACATAATTGAAAATATAGGAAATCTATAGCAACAAATGACAAAGCTGGAAGAGACATGCTTGTATACGGCGTGATGGAAAAATGCAGCTTGAGGGGCTCTGTTTGACCTTTTCAAGAAATCGGCAGTCGTAATGATGGACTAGTAGCACACTGAGTTTCCAAAGAGACCGAAGAAAGAAGAGACAAGGACAGCAGATTATAGTCAAAGGCATCACCCTCCATTTATACTGAACCTTTTGTGCAGCTGTTAAGAGCAAGTCAGGCTACAAGTCTGGATTCAAATTTCCAATTGTGCAAGTTACCTACCTTTGTGATAGATAATGAGGATTATACCAGCTCCCAAGCCATAGAAGACTGTGAAGGTGGAATGTAAAGCTGTATATAAAGCTCTAAGAAGACGGTCTGGAATATATATATTTCATATATATTTCTCATATATATACACATAAATACACACAGCCATACACACACACACACACACACGGCCCTAAATAGCATTAGCTCTACAAGGTATAGTAAACAAGCCACTTCCTTTGCTCTCAAAAACAACTAAATTGGCAATATAGAGAATAAAGATTATAACTGATATTACAGTTTTCTTTAACTTGTATAGTCAATTTTCATTCTAGGTAAATTTGGAAGCATTTTTTCCTCTATCACTATTCATTTTGTTGTAATATCACACAACACAACCGTTCCCGGCCTCTGCTGTCCTCTCAAGTAGGACTATGTTTTTATTACTGTCCATTACATGCTGGGCCATGAGGAAAGGCAAAGATGATGCTTATCTCACTCAATTTTAGAATTCATCAACCATGGAAAGATTTAGCAGTTTAGTTTATTGTGAAAACTTGTTCATAATAGTCAAATAGGCTTAGGTCTAATATCTCATTTGTTCTGTCATATTAAAGTATGTACTTCTCCATTTGGGTCTCGCTTTCTTTATTAAGTGGGTGTAATAATATTTACACAATAGGACTAAGGTGCTGGCCAGTGTGGATCTGTTACTTGGAGCATCCTCCTATAAATTGAAGGGTCGCAGGTTTGATCCCTGTCCAGGGCATATGCCTGAGTTGCAAATTCAGTCCCTGATCAAGGAGCATATGAGTGGCAACCGATCGATATTTCTTCCTCACATTGATGTTCCCCCCTTCTTCTCTCTCTAGAATCAATAAACATAACAAAAATTAAAAAATAAAAGTATGAGGACTAAGTATAGCAAGTTTTTAAGTTTTATTTTGAAATATTAGACTTACTAGAGTAAGTACTAGAGAGTTGTAAGAGTTCCTTCATGCAGCTTTTTTCCCAACGGTGAGAACTATGGCCCTCATCCATCACTATATATATTTACTTATTTGTTCAGTTCTTGTACACAAACAAGGTTTTTCAGAATTGCTAAACCACACTTCTGTGAAACCAAATTTATGGAACAGAGAACAATATTTGCATATATTTATTTTTGCCTTATAGAATATGTAATCAAAAAGTCGTTTTCCTGAGTTATGTAAATTTGTTATTTTCTTCTACTCATTTCAATGTATTTATGCCATTTATTTGTAATATTGTTGGATTTATTTTATTTTATCTTATTTTTGGTTTCCTTGGCAATTCAGTTGATTTCATTCATTCATGCACTCACTCATTTTTAGGTCTATTCTAAAAATCAGAATAGATAACTAAGCTACATTTAGAGAGGCATGATTACCCCTTTCATCTTTGTATTCCAGAAGTGTCTCCACATCACTTCATAGAGATCTTTCTCATTCTTACTGGAATCTTCACAGTTCTTTATTATGAGGATAAATCATAGTTTATTCCATTCATTTCCCATGCATGAACATTTGGAAAATTCCCAATGTCTTGCATTTATAAAGAATGCTACAATTAAAAACCTTTTGTTAGATATTTTTGTATTATTGACAATATTATAATATTTTAAATATTTCTGTACATGAGAAAAGTTCATCATTAACCCTCCTAAGGGCCCATACTCTGACCTGAATTAATTTCTAGGAGGTGTTTATTATTGGTTGTGGATGTCAGGTATATAAGGGGAAAAAAGAAAGAAAAGAAGTGTCCCATGTCAAAAAGCTTAGATATCAAGAGAGTGTCCAGAGCTCTATATATTGGGAAGAAACAGGATAACTAAACTTGACATAAGAATTTGCAAAGCCATACAGACTCAACATAATAAAGACCATACACAAGAAACCTAGAGCCAACAATGTACTCAATGGGCAAAAACTAAAGGCTCTCCTGCTAAGATCAGGAAGAAGACAAAGATGTCTGCTTTCACCACTTCCACTCAACGCATAGTATTGGAAGTCCTAGCCACAGTAATCAGATAAGTAAAAGTAATAAAACACATCCAAATTGGAAAGGAGGGAGTAAAACTGTCACTGTTCGCAGGTGATATGATAGCGTATCTAGAAAACCCTTTAGACTCCACTGAAATTGGTCAACCTAATCAGTGAATTTGGCAAAACAGCAAGACTCAGAGTCAATATTCAGAAATCAAAGGCATTTTTATATACCAGCAATGAAATATCAGAATCAGAAATTAGGAAAAAAATCCCATTTGATATAGAAAAAAGAAAAATAAAGTACCTAGGAATAAACCTTACCAAGGAGGTAAAAGACCTGTACTCACAAAACTACACAACACTAAAGAAAGAAATTAAGTTAGACACAAATAAATGGAAGTATATACCGTGTTCATGGATTAGAAGAATTAACATTATCAAACTGTCCATATTACCCAAAGTAATTTATAGATTCAATGCAATCCCTATTAAAATACCAATGATGTATTTCACAGATATAAAACAAACATTTCAAAAATTTATATGGAACTATAAATGACCCAGATAGCCACAGCACTTTTGAGAAAGAAGAACAAAGTAGGAGGGATCAAAATACCTGATATCAAACTGTATTACAAGGCCACTGTAATCAAAACCATCTGGCATAAGAACAGACACATAGATCAGTGGAACAGAAGAGAGAGCCCAGAAATAAACTCAAGTCTCTATGGTCAATTAATATTCAACAAAGAAGGCAGAAGCATAAAATGGAGCAAAAATAGCCTCTTCAACAAATGGGGTTGGGAGATCTGGATAGCTACATGCATAAAGATGAAACTCGATCACCAACTTACACCATACACAAAAATAAATTTGAGGTGGATAAAAAACTTAAGTATAAGTCGAACACCATCAAAGTCCTTCAGGAGAACATAGGCAGGAAAATCTTTGATATTCCATGCAGCAATATTTTCACTGATATGTCCCCTAGAGCAAGGGACATAAAGGAAAGAATAAACAAATGGGAATTCATCAAAAAAAAAAGCTTCTGCACGGCTAAAGAAAACACCAGCAAAATGAAAAGGGAACCAACCATATGGGAAAACATATTTGCCAAAGATATCTCAGACAAGAGTTTGATCTCCAAAATACATAAAGAACTCACAGGACTCCACTCCAGAAGGACAAACAATCCAATTTTAAAAATGAGCAAAGGATCTGAACAGACACTTCTCCAAGGAGAACATAGGGAGAGAGCCCAGAGACATATGAAAGGATGCTCAGCATCACTAGCCATCAGAGAGATGCAAATTAAAACCACAATAGGATACCACTTCACACCAGTCAGAATGACCATCATAAACAAAACAACAAAGAAAAAGTGTTGGAGAGGTTCTGGAGAAATGGGAATGCTAGTATAATGTTGGTGGGAGTGCAGACTACTGCAGCCACATGAAAAACAGTATGGAATTTCCTCAAAAAACTAAAAGGGGAACTACTTTTTGACCCAGCAATTCCACTGCTGGGATTATACCCTAAGAATCTTGAAACATTTATTCAAAAGAACCTATGAACCCTGATGTCCATAGCAGCACAATTTATAATAGCCAAGTGCAGGAAGCAGCCTAGATGCCTGTCAGTAGAGTGGATCAATAAGTTGTGGTACATTTACGCAATGAAATACTATGCAGCAGAAAGAAAGAAGGAATTCTTTCCTCTTGTGACAGCATGGATGGAACTGGAGAGCATTATGCTAAGTGAAGTAAGCCAGGCAGTGAAAGACAAATACTATATGATCTCACCTTTAAGTGGAACCTAATCCACAAAACAAACAAGCAAGGAAAATATAACCAGAGACACTGAAATAAAGAACAAACTGACAGTAACCAGAGGGGAGGTGGGAGAGTATAATTGGAGAAAATAGGGGAAGGGCCATCAAGGAACATGTATGTATAAAGGACTCATGGACTAAGTCAAAGGGGGTAGGTTGGAGGGTGGGAGGTGGAGATAGGTGGGGCACCGGGCATGGTGGGGTGAAAATGTAGACAACTGTACTTGAACAACAATTAATTGATTAATTAATTAATTAATTAATTCTGGAATTGCCAATTCAGTTATGAATCAAGATGTTATGAGAGAGAAAAGTCGAAGTCAGTGGAGAGAGTCTAAGGCCACACACAGTGTGTGGAGTCCTTTACAGAGAATGGAGAACAAACTATTCTCACAAGGTTGTCAAGGGGAGCAAATGGCTCTTGGAGCAGAAGGCAAGGCAAGTGTGCTTGTTTTGTGAATTTCTTCAAACCATTACTGATGGAAATGTACTAGACAGCAGCTATTGTAAGTAAAATAACTTTCTTCAGTCTGACATTTCTTGTATTGCATCTAGGGCTTCCTGACCCACGTTGGTCTATTTGAGAATTCTCCCCTAAGACAATTCTCCAACTTTTACTACTTTGAATTGATACATATTAAAGAGAATAATTTCTGAGTGTGTGACTGTTTCTTTTAACTGTATCTTGGTTTGCCTTAAGTCAAAAGATTTTTCATTGTCCACTCATTTAATCAAGGGTAACAGAACGTTGTCGAAATAACCCTTAAGGTATGCAAGCATTATTCCTACTAGGTGAACGAGATGTTTCAGGTACCAATAAAGACATTCAAAAGTCCATGCCAAAATCCTAAAATAATTAAGAGAAAACCATACGTATCAGAGAGCATAAAACAGTGATTGTTATATAAAAAAAAGCAAAATGAAAAAAATCTGGATTGGAGAGTGTGTTTGAATGGGATTTCGTATCTGTGATACAATGACTTTGTTAAGATTTCTCTCCATCATAGGAGAAACAAGAAAAGCCAACGCTGATCTTTGGGGGCCTGTCTAGCAGAAAATAGAAGCTTCCTGCCAACAGGCTCAGCCCAAAAATGGCAATCAGGAAGAGTGGAACTGAGCACACTCAGATGCACCTTGCAAACCCATCAATCAAATAAGTGTTATACTTCTGTTCCCCTGTGCAGGCTGATTAAAGAGGGAGGAAGAGGCTAGGGCCCTTTGCATGCATAAATTAATATGGAAAACATTCTCTAATATTTCAAATCCATACCTACTATTGGGAAAATAACTTACCATACACACATTTCCAAGTTGAGGTAGCAGAACTACTTTCAGACTCCAGATGTATTTTTTTAAAGGTACATTTAAAAAAATCTTCTGATGTGGCCTTATGTCAGGCGCCTGGGTCTGTTCTGTATGAAAATATCTGGTGGATCGCTGCCACATGGAACCCAACACCACAAGAATGCTGGGTAGCAAAGCTCTTAGCAAGGGTCCTTAGGCTTCTTATCCTTGATAATTAAACACTCCAGACTCCTACTGCTTTTCTTTTTTATTTGGTTGTGGTGTTTTATTCTGATGCTGGGTTTCACATGTTGAATTAATTATTCTTCCAAAGCTCCTTGATTTGTCTGTCTCATGCAGGGAAAGACAGGTATGAGAGTTAATTAAATATCCTCTTGTCCAACAGATGATGAAATCCTCAGCACCACTGGTTCTGGTGCATGTATGTGTGTGTGTATGTGTGTGTGTATGTGTGTGTGTGCGTGTGTTGTTAACTTATTCTTCTGCAAAGAAACCAAAAGGCCATGTTAGCTCCTTACTTATTTTAATGGCTGGGTGGACTTTGCTTTGGCAAAGATCAGACTAGGACAGTTCAGAAGCAAGGTGGCAGCAGGGGTCTAATTGAGTGGTTTAGCTGACAGTGCCCACAGGCAATTAGGGCTGTGTCATTGCCAAACCTCCTCTCTGTGGCTCTGCACTAAATGCTGGACCCGCAGATCTCCTCCACTGCATCCTTTGTGCAGATGAGGATGGACACAGCCCATTGTCTACAAGGATATAGGAGGCTGTTGGAAAGATTGTGTTGCTACAAGAAGAAAAAGATTATTACACAAGGAAATTTCTGGGTGAGGGGCAGGGAGTGAGTGATGGGGATACAGGCAAGACTTAAATGGCATCTGGGAGGAGAGAACACTTTTTTATTAACTTTATATGCAACAAAGAATAATTTCTAGGCCTTTTTTATCTATAGTTACAGATATTGTTCCTTTATTTTAGTTAAGGAAGGGGATATGTGAGAGAGAAGAAGTTCAGATTCTTTGAAATTAACTTTAATACCATTTAAGAGATGATCTCTTGTTACGAGAAGTTAAATGATGGTTTACCACAGGTAGCCAAAAGATAGCTGCTTATATATAACCTGTGCACATGTATTCTTATCCAAGGGCAATATAATGACTTAAAATAAGGTATTTAGCCATGGTTTTGAAATCTCCAAGAAAAAGTGCCTCATATTTCTTCATCTGAATAACGAGGAAGATTTTTTCCACATCATGAAAAGACTAATGAAATCCCTGGAAGGGCCATGTTTGCCTTACCTGGTGTTTTTCTTGAATTCATGACATTGCACTTGGACTCATCATCCATGTGTCTTGCAAAATATCTACCTATGCTTTGCTCCAAGAAGCATTTTCCTCTAAACCTACCTCCAGATCTCAGCCCCTTCACTGATTAACCAAAAGACCATCTGCATCACAAAGGTTTGCTTATTCATTCTAGCTAGGAGCCATCTTTCCTCAAACTCCTATGATCTGTAACTCCATCACACTTAGAAAAGTTTTTACATATGGCCTGAAATAGCTTTGGGTGCATTTCCTATTATCCTTCGTACTTACAGATCTTATGAGGAAAGAATATGCTTAATGTGCACTGTCATCTAAATTCAAAATTCACTCAACTAGCTCCTGATCTCACAGAACTTATTTCTAATTAGAGGTGAGGATGGGAACAATAGGAAAATAAGTCATAAGTCATAAGTAAATACACAGTAATAAAAATACAAATAAACAGAGATATGAAAGACAGTAACCTGAGGAGTTTTGTGCCAGGGAAAGCAGGCAGTATGTAGGCTGCATGATCGGACAGACCACTCTGAGGTTCAAGCTGAGGCCTGAATGAAAGGAAAGGACAGAGGATGCCAATATCTGGAATCAGGCATTTTTAGGGTGAAAAACAAAAAAAGCAAGTCCCTTATATAATCATGAGCTTGGAACATCCAACAAAGAAAACACAAATGTTTGTGGCTAGGCATCATTAGAGAATGGGGTAGGTGAGGTTGCAGGTGGCAGATCATGTAAGCCATTGTGGGCTATGAAAAAGAGGATGTTAATCAGAGAAGCTTAAGGTTACACAGCTCCATTTTTATTATTAAAGTTCATTCAGATACTATGTAGAAGAGGTCTGTAAGCTAGCCATAGTGATCGGAGGAAGATCAGCTATGAGAATGAAGCACTAGTTTAGGTTTGAGTCAGTGGGACTTGGACTAGGGTAGACTGTAGCATTTAGCAATCAGTTTTGTTAAATAGACGAGTGACTAAACAAATGAAATAAAGAGGAGGATTCCTGGATCTGTCCCTATTTTGGAAACCTCCTTTAATGAGTCAGGAAAACCTGAGGCAACACTAACTCCAACCTTACTCTAACCCTAACACAAAATAAAGGGATTAACAGAGCAAAAGCCTTATTTTTGCTTTGGACCTTTGAATACAGGTTTAATAAGTTGTGAGTCTTTATTTTTATTTTTTAGATTATTTATTTATTTATTTATTTATTTATTTATTTATTTATTTATAGACAGGGGAGGAAGAGAGGGAGGGCGAGAAATGCCAATGTGTGGTTGCCTCTTGAGTGCCCCCTGCTGGGGACCTGGCCTGCAACCCAGGCATGTGCCTTGACTGGGAGTGGAACTGGCGACCCTTTGGTTCACAGGTTGGTGCCACAGCAGCCAGGCTGATAAGTTGTAAATTTTTAGAGATGGACCAAAGACTCTGGAACTCATCTGAAGCAGAAAACACAAAGTCTATGTCTCAACTACCACTCCCCCAAATAAGAGGCTGTCCTCCCTCTTTGGGGCTGAACAGAACTGAACCAGTGAATGGGAGTCTAGGAAGATGTGGTGTTAACTAGGGCAAAAAAGTATAAGAATGGGGAGATTCTATGTCTCATTATCTTATGATGCCCCTAATTGTTTCCATTGTAGTCCCTTGATAAACATTCCCCAGTACTCTAGTACAAAAGGACGCTGTTCTACCTTAACATCGTGAACTTCTGTGCCACTTGAAAAATTACTTGTCTCTTTACCTATGAATTTTTCCTCCACAAATTGAATGAACTATTCAGAGAAAGCGCAGACCGGGTCCTATAATATCACTATACTCTCAGTGCCTACAAGTTCATACATACAGCTGGTGTTCAACAGTGACAAAATTGTTCACAATCCCTGAAGTGCCCACTCTGTACCTTGACATAGGAGAAAATGACCTGATAAAGAAATCCTTACTGGGAAATCCCAAGTCGCACCCAGGAGGGGAGTTTTCTCTGCAGGATGGTGCCAGCTGTCCTCCTGCACGTGAATTCTCACCCTTGCTTGTTGATCTTATTTACACTGAGATTTTTTGACAATCCCTTCTCTGCCCAAGGGCAGCGCCAGGTCGGGATGCTAATAGCTGGTTCTTTTCTTGTGCCTGCATGACTCCTTATTCCAAAGACAAAAGATGCTATGTCAGTAAAATACATTTTTATTTCTTTCGCATTATCCAGTAAGAATAAGATGAGCTAAACCACTTAACTGTTTTAAAGTGGTGGCATGCAGTGACCCTGCCTGCTCCTTTAGCCTGAGCTGAGTCTGCACAGTGACCTGGGGGCGATAATTTCCATCGGCCCTTCCTAAATGCCTAACCCTCCATTCCCCCAGGATCTGGAATGTTTGCTTTGCAAATAGAAATGTCAAAAGGTCTGTATATAAATTTATATTTCGTGACCCAGTAGAAGGTTTTGGGCTAAGAACTTATTTATTTGGGAAATGGTTCTAAGCTCTGAACCAGCTAGAGAGGTGCGGATAACGAAAGGATGGCCCTGCTTTCCTGAAAAGCACTGCCCTTCACCTTCTGTGTCCCCTCCTCAGACATGCTGTGCCCAGCGTTGAGCCTGGAGGATGGGCAGCCCCATTTACTCTGCCCTGGGACAGTGTGACAAGAATCAACCTAGGGACAGAGATTTTTAAAGATGTTTTATTAATGTGTCCCTTGACTGTTCATTTGCTAAGGGTTTACAAATGCTTTATCAATTATTAATTGTCTTGATACCTAGCTTTAAAAAAATCCTTAAAGTTGGGAAGGATATGGACATTGAATAATTCACATGCAGTGCCACTTGCACTAAACTAATGCCATTTAACAGATAAAGCCATAGTAATGTGGATTAAATTTGCTTATCTCTGGGTTTGTTTTCCTTTTACCCCTCTAAAAATGAAGACTATGCCTTGAAAAACAAGGCATATCATCTTGCTGTTCAAACTGAAAATCAGGAGCCAGGACTTCCATGGTTTCAGGCTATTGTTTCTCCTGACCTTGGTTAACGGGTGGAAAGTCATTTAATAAGCCTCTCTTTTTGACATTTTCAGACTTCTCTGCCTTTATTCTGCTACTCATTTCTGAATGAATTATTGAAGATGAGTTTAGCCAGCCACCCATTAGTTAGCACTTTTCTCCCTCCCCATACATCACTTCTGGCTTGGCTTTTTTTCCTTACAGACAGTAAAACCATGGCTACTTCTGCATTCTGACTCTCAGTAGATGCCTTTTCTGATTCCTCACTCCTTCACACATCTATTTAGTTGTTTTTAACCAAGTGCAGTTAGAAATCAAAGCCATGTATGTATGGATTTTTCAAGGTCAACAATCACAGTGCATTCTCAGATAGATCAAGACAGAAGGCATTTAGCATGGAAAAGCACTTAGGATGGGCAGCATGCAGTGAATCTGGGGGAAATCTGTTGGTCAGAGTGCCCTTCTCTGAGTTGTGGGACATAGACCTGGGAAAACTAACTAATGTGGCTACAGAAATTGGTCTGGGCAAGCACAGCAGAAAAGTCCAAGACAATCGGTTCATCGCAAGAGACCCAGTTTGGATAAAGGGCGTAGAACAATAAATCTCAGGGATAGGGCAAGAACTTCCAAAACGGGCATTCTTGCATCTTAGTTTTTAGATATAGGAATATGATCGGACCTCAACTAGTAGTTGGAGATATAAAGAATTACAATTCAACATGGTAAAGTAGGGACCTGGAAGGAGTTATTATAGTAACTAACTGGTGGGTACTATGGACTGGTCAGGAATTGGGTCCAAAGGTCTAGAAGGAATCTCAAGAAGACAGTTCCACCTATGTCTACTTTAGTATGAACTCCAAGGCATGACAGAAGCACAGAGCTGTGGGCTGACTCATGGATTCAGCCAAAACAGACAAGGGGCATTGGGTCTGAGCTTCTTGCACCTGTGTCCCAGTACCAAAGTTGTAGTCTTCTCTGTCCACCTGGTTAAATTTCTCTTCTTATGGGTGTCTGGCCAGAAACAAGCTGAAGTTGATCTTTCTGAGTTGGCCTCTAATTATCAGTTTTATCTCCAAAGAACTTTGTACCTGCCCTCATTTCTCTGCACTTATACCAGGTTTCTGCTAACTTCCTCTCCTTGCTAATCCTTGCAAAATCTTTCCCAGCATACCATGTGGCTTACAGACTGGGACAGTCCCCACTGATTACCCTTCATGAAGAAACTCCAATCCGAGCATGTTGGAGCTGAGACCTCTTATGACAGTTCTGCCCCAGTGGGATTGATTCTGGAAAACAGGGTCTTTGTCAGTCAAGGTGCAAACAGGAAACTGATGGTATACTCAAAAGCATAATTCAAGGAGAATTCATTCTCAAGGGCACAACTTCTAAAGGCATGGAGGCAGAGGAAATCACAAGGTGGAGTTTAGTAATTCAGGTCTTATCTCACATAAGCCCAAAGATGGGAGGTAAACAAATAGTTTCTGAAATCAAAGAGAAACAAGTTGTGATATTGTTGCCTATCTTGAGATGAATAGTACTTCTGTGGAAGAACACACCTGCCAATCTCTGGAGGATTGCAGAGAGGCAAGTTAAGGAAGTATGCTGACCTCACCGTCCTCTCTTTGTTGATCTCTAAATGGGATCCCCATTGGCTGAACCCAGTTGAAAGCCACTCCTGTAGTCCCTATAGCCCCACATCTATTCCTGCCACTCTAATGGTGACAATGAAACAAGAGTATAGCATTGTGGGGAGTGGGTCTGGGGAGGTAAAAGGGGTAGAGCCAACAAAAATCCAAAGCTGCTGTTGTGATTCATCAATTAATCGACCATGGAGAAGAAACACACAACTTACCAAAAAGGGAAGAAAAGCAAACACTGATACCAGTGTCCATGCACTCTGCATCATATCATAACAAGTACACTCAACACAAAAGATGAAAACTAGAATCATCATTTGTGGAATCCATGTGTCCTTAAAATAGAGCCCAGGGGCAAAACCCGTCCTATTTTTGTAGAACATTTTTGGAACACAGCCACGACTATTTGTTTACATATTGTTCTGGCTGCTTTCATGATATGTTTCTAAATGAGTACTTGCAACAGCGACACTGTGACCAACAAAGCAAAATATATGTAATTGCTTGATTTTTATGGAAAAAAATTGCTGAATCCCTACTGTAAATTGATCCGCAAAATAGAAAAGATAAAGGGCCCTAAATTGTGTGTAGGGATAATGGTGCTAAAAAGGGGGTAGGTGGTGGTCTTTTATCCCTTCTCCCCTGTGTGCTTTTTTAATATATGCTTCTATAATCCATATACAAAATCTTCCTTATTTTCAAATAAGTCCATTGACAGTGCTGGATCAGTCATAATTGATTCCACCACAGGTCTCTACCTTCCCCAACTGGGCATCTATTAAGTAATGAGTAGGTTGGAAGATATATAGTAAAACAATACAGCATCCTTTAGGAGCCTAGAAAAATAGCAATGAAAAATAATAATGACAATAACAAAGAAAGACAGTTTACCTTTGAACAACTAGTGGGGGTGGGAGATCGGGGCATGGACCTTTCAAGCAATCTGAAAATCTGCTTATAACTTTTAACTCTCCCAAAACGTAATCATCTGTCAGTATCTGCAGGAGATAGATCCCAGTATTCCCACATGCGCTGAAATCCACCAGTGCTCAAATCCTCTATGTGAGGTGTAGACCAAGACATGTAGTTGGCCCTCACATCTGAAAACTCCCCACCCTGGGTTAAAAATGGTACTGGTTATCTATTGAAAAAAACTGCATGGAAGTGATTCTGCACATTTCAAAATCATGTTCTTCAAGGGTTTAACTGTACCTGCAAAGTTTCCTGTGTATTGGGCTCTACTCTAAATGCTTTAACTCAGAAAAAAATTGTTCAAATGTTAAAACAATTTTATGAATAGGTAATTTGATTATTATCATTGCCACTTTATAGATGAAGAAATAGAGGTGTGAAGCAATGCTACTGAGTCAAGAACCAGAATTCAGACCCAGACAGTCTGGCTACATATGACGCTTCTGTTCACACCCCCCATGCAGTGCTCCTTTAGCTTTTGAACTCAGTGATATCCAGAAAGGTCATGAAACTGTATGTTCTCAAAATGGGCATGTTTTAGTTCATTGGAAATTGGAACATGCCAAATGAGAATTATCAACTACCTTTATAATGGAATTAAGCACCCACAATATACCACTTATCTAAATTAATGACTTAAAAGGTATATCTGGTGTTCATAGCTCTGAATTATAAAAATCAGTTACTAACAGCAAAAAGTGAAGTTTTGGCTAATAGAAGTTTATAGGACAGAAAATAGAGCTTTAAAATGAGAATATGGTGAATGTTTTTTATCATATTCCCTTAATAAAAACATACAGTAGGACAGAGAGGAGTATATATGAACAAATGACTAGGATGATTAGTTACTTTAAAAAGACAAGGAAGTTTCTTCTGGAAATTCACAAGTGCATCCCAAACCAATACATTAAGCTAGTTCATGATACAATTCATGCAATATTCTTGCCAGGTCTCTTTTTCTCCTTGTCTTTTTTGGGCTGAAACAAATGAAGTGCATGCATCATTTTCCTTGAAGCTCTCCCAAAAATGTCTATCACAAAGCAGTTGCCAAAGTTTCCTTTCCAGTATCTGATTTTAATTGGTTCACCTCTTGTCATTGAGGAATCGCTTTGTCTAGAATTTTCACAATGCCTTTTATTCCTGCTCACACGGATATAATTAATATGTTTCGTGCTAAGGCTGCGACATAAAATAGAACTTTTTCTTGATGTTACAAAATTACCAGCTTAGTACTGACAATAAATGATGTACATTTTTAAATGCCTGCAATTAAAAGGAAAATATTTTCTGGATGAAGTAAATTTTTTATTTGTTTTCGCTTGTATGATCTTTAACACCCCCCACTCTTATTTCATCATGGAAGTATAACAGTGTTAAAAATTATTTCCTACATAGTGTTCCAGGCTCTGTCCCTGAATTCCAAAATTATTTCATGAAAACCACCTCAGAGAGCTCTGGTCCTTCAGTAATTTGTTTCTTAAATGTTCATTTCTTAAATGTTCAGTAATTCATTTCTTAAATGCTTACTGTGGGCTGCATATGCCATCCGGCCCAGGCGTCACAAAGATGATGAGACGGTTCCTCTTACTGTGATGAGCTCACATTCTGAAAGGGAAGACAGATGCAAAGAAAAAAATACATCATGATGAGTACTGTAGATAGCCAGGGGAACTCAGAGGATGCAGTAGTTTGTTTTGCCCCAGGGAGTCAGGAGCAGCTTCTCCAGGGAGATGACATGATGACATTTAAAGATGTCCAAGTAAGGCCATTCACACTTTCTTTAAAGTTAAAATGATATACCCATAGTTTACCATGTATAATGTGTGCTTTTTTGCCCAATTTTTTTAGGGAAAAATAATGATGCACATTATACATGGGTATAAGGATTACATACCATAGGTATAATAATGAGTATAAAAATGTGGGTGCACATTATACACAGCAAAATATGGTACTTAAAATTGAATGATGAAATAGAGAAAATATCTTTCATTTTAAAAATTAAAACATTCATTCAGAAGATGGTTGGCTAAAGGAATGCCATCTGCGACTGTGGCATTCGCTGGAAAGTAAAATTTGTAATGAAGCAGATTCATTTCGGCTACTGAAGTGCTTATAACTCCTTTATTTCTATTTGAAATTAGGGTTTGTATGTGGACCCTGAAAGATGTGGATTGAATTTCATCCCCCTATCCTGTTCTTCTGCTCAGTTGTTTTTATCCCTGGATTCACAACCTTTCTTCATTCTTCATTCCCACGGCATCTGAAGAAGCCCTGACATCTAGAAAGGCCTGAACCGCCCCCCACTTCTTCAGAGCTCTTGGCCATTTGTGGCCCTTGCTCTTCCAAATAAATTACACAATCATATCTTGTCCATATCGAGTCCCTGAAGGACTTGGAGCAACTATTTGGAACTGGATTGAATACATGGATAAACTTGATTACAATTTACATGTTCACAATATTTTCCTCCCTGAAAAAGTATATATCTTTTTATTTAGGTCTCTTTGAATACCAATTAAAACAATTTTATAATTCTCTCTTTCCTACCACATTCCCTACTCTTCTCTTTTCTGCTCTTCTCTTTAGAATTTTGAGAGTAACCTCGTGACACCAGAGACTTTGTAGCCACCTCAACACACCTGGTCTCCCAGAGCCTCACTGTCTGTAAATGCTTCAGTCCAGTTTAAGTTCAAGGTCCTATTCTTTTCCTCTGAAGCCTTCCCTGATAAATTTCCTACCCCCACAATCAGTTTCTCGCTCTTCTTCCCTGCGGGGAATATACTTGACTTCAGTATGCAGTTCTTATGAGGCCCTTTCACTGGTCTTTAGCTGCATGTTCTGTAGGTGTGTCTTGCAACACGTTTTGTCTTCCCCTAAGAGCCCGTGACAGCTCCCCACTTAGTATCTCCTGCTGGGCTTAATAAAGGGCTTGCCCTTAGTTAGATTGACATTCAAAATTATTTACTAAAGGAACAAAAGACTTCGAAAAATGCTTCTTTCATCCAAAAAGTTTCTCACTTTTAGCGCCACCCTCACTTCCTGAGGGATGGCTCCTGTGTCACTGTCAGCTCCTCTCTCAGCCTGTCAGCATGGCTTTCTTCACATTAAAGAAAAATCATCTATCACTTAGTTTCAAACTATTTGCTTTTCAAAT
Source organism: Artibeus jamaicensis (assembly GCF_021234435.1). NCBI lineage: Eukaryota > Metazoa > Chordata > Mammalia > Chiroptera > Phyllostomidae > Artibeus > Artibeus jamaicensis. The sequence continues at coordinate 10,939,802 of NW_026522056.1, read as the reverse complement.
TGGATATATCAGAATAATAAATCATAAAAGAAAGGCCATGAATCAAAGACGTCACCTGAACACACCCTGTATTTTTTCCCTCGGTATAGCCCAGAGTGACTGCTATGTTAGAATAAATCTTCAGATAACCAACACAAAAGGCCTCATTTAAGTTCATTGTTCATCGCAAAAGGTTGGCTTTGAGTCCTGACACACTTCAGAACTTTGGTTTACAGAGGCAATAAAAACAGAGGTATGTCAAATAAACTCGAGTGTTCCCACCTCTATATAAATGACAAGAGTCCTCCCAAAACTGGCCTCGGCCTCAGAAGACAGCCTCCTCCTCGGCACACATCCATCCACTCAGCAGCTTCTTTTCCCAGCTGGGCCACCATTTAGGGGGGTCATTCCGTGCCTTCATTAAGCAATACTGCTTCCTACTGAGATGGTCTTTAGTCCCTTCTGCAGAGGCAAATGATACACTTTTTTAAAATGATTCCAATCCTACCTTACCTGAAGAAAGGGAACTCATTCATTTAACCTATTACTCATTTAGCAAACATTATTGAACCTTCACTTTCTCTACAAGTGTGCTTGGTGCTGACGGAAGACAGCGGTGGCCAAAATCAGATGAAGCATTGAGAGGAAGGACAACTTTGTGTATGTGGATGGTTAAATAAACACGACAGAGATTACAACACAGCACAGAAGGTTGCTGCCTCCCCTTTTCCTGAACAGGCCCTGGGAACAGTACACACTTAGAGGGTAACAGAGCGCTGTGGAAGCGAGAGAGCAGGGAAGGGTTTGGGCTTAGTAGACCCGGGACCTCTACTCCAGTTGGATTTGCACCACAGACTAGCCTGTGGCAGGATGACATACTCCTCTCCACAGCTGTTTTTTCATCCATAAGGCGAGAGAAATTTAGGCAATGATTTCTGACTTTACCTTCAGCTTTGTCTTTTTATGACTGTGTGAAGCTGCATCATAAAGTCAACCACTGCAAAGAAAATGGAACCATTCATGTTGCATTCCTCACCATTAGTTCCATATTCAATAGATTATGGCTACGATGAACCACCTGGCAAGTGCCGACTCTAAATCTTCGTAATCATTTAAGAGAGTAATATTATATTTGGAATCCAGTAACTGAGGTTGAAAATGTACAATATTCACAGACTATACAAGCGATCCAAAAATAATGTAAAAGTCATAGACTTTGAAAAAAATTAATTATCCTTATATAAAAGGTTAATTTCAACACATTTTTAAAATAAAGCATTTTCCTTTATGCTTTAAATGAGAAAAGATTTGTTTGGAAAATGAAACTACTGATGATTTAAAATTTCTTATTGATGTGTGTATATATTTTATCAATAACTATATATTACTTTAGTAATGAGACAAAACATTTCAAATTCAATTTATTTTTAAAATCAGTATTTTTGTGAGGCATTTTAATAGGTGTAATATCAGTAAACTGATTTTGAGTAATCCAAGTTTTTGCAACTGCCAGAATCCCAACCAAGCAACCAGTGAGCCTTCAGGTTCGAATCCACCCTCATTCAGTCTATGGCGCATATTGAGTCTCTGACTTCTGGATCTATCATCTCCCTGCCAGAGTGAAAAGTCCACTGGGCACTACACCCAGTGCCCATTTTCATCAAGGCGACTGTGAAAATAGCAGGCACCTTTTCTCCTCCCTGTTTAAATAGAATATTCCCATCAGTCCTCTCCCAACGATCATCTCCAAATTCTTTGAAGCCTGCACCAATCCTGACCTCCACCCCCCAAACCTCCCAAACTCTCCCTGTTTAAAATTGCAGCTCATTGATGAACAAACTTTTCTCAAAGTTTAAACTTTCTTCTCTCATTATCTTCACTGACACCTGCCAATATTTTGAGGATTCTACATCCTCTCTCCCTCTGAGATGGCGGCAGTTTATTTTCTCACACCTCCTACCTTCAAACTAGAGATGGATCTCGAGTCATCTGTGCTATCATTCCTGCTTTCAGATAGTTATTTTACCAATATAATTGTAAAAGCCTATCCCTTTGAGACTCATGACACTCAGTTATATGATCCTCTTCTCCCTACTGCTATCATTTATCATGCCTCTGATAATTCCTTCTCATTCATCAAAAACTTGGGTACCTGGGACAAGCTTCCTCCCCACTCCATGCACTGTGCTCATTAAGGACAACATTAGCATCTATTTCCCTGACTCATCCAAACTTGCCTCTCTATTCTCCACCTCATTTCCAAGGACGTTCTTCCTTGTGCCTTGGCGATTTCATTATTCATAACTGCTCCGCCTTCCAAACTTCAATTTAAACAGGTCATTTAAACCATAACCTTCTTCTTTATCCAATTTGCTTCTTTCACAACCTCCACTACCACCCACTTTGAAAATTCTCTTCCTGGATTGCTTTAACCCTGAGCAAGACTTCTAGGGTTCCACTATTCCTCCGTAATAGAATGTTCCAATGTTGTCTTGGCACCTGGTATATGAATAAATATCAAATTTCTCAACTTCCCCTTCAGCTAACAGTGACCAAGGGACTACTCAGTGCAATTTCAGGGAGCGGCTGTAGAGAAAGAGGATGTGGCTTCCTTGTTCTTTCCTCTTTCCAACTTGCTGAAAAGTAGAAATATGGCTGAAAATGTGAAACCCCTCTTGTCTCCTACTGTGACCTTGGGAAAGGAAGACACACACAGTTGATGAATCAGATAGGACCCTGAGGATCACAGTAATACTCGTACATAGATGGTCCCTAAACTTATGGAATGTTGAGAGAAAGAATATTTCTCTTTCTGTTAAGTTATGACTATTGTTATTCTGGGTTTGCTATTGTTTTGTTTTGGTTTTGGTTACTCATGGTCAGACCTAAATCTTAGCTAATATACCCATTATCCACTCTCTCCAGGACTGTGTCCGGAGAGCTAAGCACTCATACTGGCAAAAGGCAAATTTCATAGAAGATGACTTCCATTGTCAACGTACGATACAGCATCACATGCTCTGCCAACAGTACTGAAAAGTCACAGCATGCCTCTCCTGTCAACTCACTCTGCCACCTTCCAAGACTGTATCACATCTTCCCTCCCCTCTTCACCCTGTTCCCTTACTTTTACCAGCTACCTATTTTATTAATAAAATATAATCCTGTAGACAGGAGCTTCTTCATTTTTTAAGATATCAGACAAGTAAACTTACCTTATCCGTCACTTTTCTACAGAAGGCTAATCCTCCCAATAAACTTCTCAAGAAAAATTGCACTGTCGATATTGCTTCTCTATTGTACACTCAGCCTCTCAACCTCTAAGAGCTTCTCAGGTACAGAGTTTTGTTGATATGGGTGCTGTTGCTATTGTCTGAAGCATTTAAGCCTTTCACCTTTTGAAAAAAGAAAGCATGCTCACTCATGTCCTTGTCAATGTAAGCTGCCACTTTTTTTCCCCTTCTCCTCTACCTATCTCTTACAGTTTGAGGTCAAATCTTTCAAAGGAGTTGTCTGTTCTTTACATTCTCTTGCTTCTCACCTTTCTCTCTCACCTCTGCACATGAGAAGATGGGATCGAATCCCTCATCCCACTGACTAATGACATGGTTGGCTGCCATGTCACTATGATTGCCTGATATTTTTCAATCCTCATCTTACTTGACCTCCTACAGCATTAGCTATTGATGTTCACTTTGCCCTTCGTGAAACATGACTTTCCCTTAGCTTTTGTGAGCCAACAGTATCCTGTTTTTCCTTCTACATTTTTGGCAACTCCTATTCCCTTATTTTTTTTTTAAATTCATCTGTGAGTCATTAAACACTGGAGTTTTACAAGACTCTTTCCTAGAATGTCTTCTCTTTTTCTTGCTAGAGGATTTTATTCAAAGCCATAGCCAAATTCACCACCTAAATGCAAATAGTTTATTAATTTATATATCTAGCAAAGCCCTCTCTTTAGATTTCCAGAACCATTTGAGTTGATATATTTCAACTCTGTATAAGTATTTTTGTACACATTAAATGCTATGTAAGTATCAGTAATCACTTTTACTGTCTGTCCAACTGTGTGTTTGATAGCTGGTCCGGGATATAACAGAGGCACCTTGAGCCTGGGATGTTCAAAGTAAAACACATGTACCTTTTCTGCCAGCATATATGGTCTTCTTTCAGTGTTTCTCTTTCAGTAAAACTCACCACCTACTATCCAGTTGTATAAGTCAGAAACACAGTAGTCTTCTTTTATATTTTATGCATATTAATTTATCCACCAAAAATATCACAAATCTCTTCACTTACCTCCATCTCAATATTTACCCCTTTCAACCCATCACTATTTTTCTCTTACTTAAACTGTTGCAATGGTTTTCTAATAATTACCTGAATTCTCTCCCTCTACTTGTCACTTTGAAGAGGAGGTGATATTTTGAGAATAAAAGACCATTGGTGTTACTCTCCTCTATGGCATATAGACTTAGCAATGGTTCAATGGTCTTAGGATAAGAGCGAATGCCTCCTTGTGGCCAGAAAGTCTCTTCATAGGCATTGATTTCTTCAGCTTTATCTTGTTAATCCCTCTTTCTTACGATCAATCTTACTCCTGCCACTTACTTTCTTTCAGTTCCTCATAGTTTTCATGTTCGATCCTATCATAGATCTTTGCATTCGCCATTTCCTCTGCCTACGAAAATCTTCTCTTTCTCACCTAGCTATGCCTCCTTGCTTAAGAGAACCTTCTGAATGCTCCTTTACTAGGACTAAGTTCCCCTGGTAAGTCTCCCAGAGACTGTGTGCTTTTCCTCCATAGCTCTTGTCATTATCTCAGTTTCACATTTGTGCTACAACTTGATTAATGTGTACTTTCCCCAATATACATAAAGGGAAAGAGTTTCTTCATCTTTGTACCTACACTATAGCAAAACTCTTTGGACCTTATTAATGATTAATAAATATGCACTGAATGGATCAATAAAGTAACTTATCTCCTATGAAGACTGTCCAGAAAGATTTCACCTATCTTGCTTTCTTTCTTTTGATTCTTTCCCTCCATGGTATTTCCTATAGTACACAAAGGTTTTCATTATCATTTTACTAATTTTATAGGTGAACTCCAAAATGGATAACACCTTTAAAGGAATAAAGGTATGAAAATAATTGATGGTTTCTTACTTGAATTACATGTGTGTGGAAAGAAGTATCTTCTTTTCTTTGTTCCTTTACCTGCTCTTCCTCCTTAACATCAAAAAGCATTTTCCTTGAAGGGAAATGACTCCCAAGAGGAGAGTCTAAGAATGTATGTTTTAGGAGTGTTAGAAAAGTCACAGTAATCTTTCATACCTGGGATGGTGGCCATATAGATACCTGTGGGATTCTGTGGATAGAATCCTCATGTGCTTTAAGTGAATAAATGAAGCGTTGCAAGAGGTGGTGCCCCTGTCTAGTGTCTTAGCCAGGCCTGGTCTTACAAAGCATAGTACTGTATGAAGTCTAGCAAAGGAGAGTGGCATTCTTAGTTATATAGCACAGAATGAGGCAAGCAATAACAGTTAGATAGAATAGCAAATAGGGTCTCCTGTGTATAGTTAAAAGCTAAGGGAAATCTTATGGTTTTGTGGATACAGAGGACTACAGCTGAGCATTGACAAACAGAGCTTTAGTAGGTTGAAAGAATTGGAAAGAAATTCTAGGCAGAAGAAGCAATGAGAAACACAGGTCTGAAAGAACAATATTTTTAAGAAGCAATGAATAGATAAATCTAACTAGCTGAATTTGAGAATTGATGTGAGAGTTCATGGGAGATCCAAAGTTAGGAATTGTCTTATTGACAAAGAGGATTTGCTAAATGTTTGATTAAGGATATTTTAAGGATAGGAACTTATTCAGAAAAGAAGGAAGCAGACAAAGAACAAAGAGCAGAAGAAATTCACCATTTATTCTATTAATATGTGCTGAATACATTGTCAAAGAAGAAAGAAACTAATGTTTACTGAGTGTGTAGTATGTATTATTATAGTATATATTTTACATACAATAAGTCATTTTACTTTTAGAGAACATTTAAAATGTATCAATTATTGTCACTATTTCAGATGATGGATATTTAGATTTAAGTTGTAAAAAGATCACCAGTGTAGGAAATGGTGAGGTGAAGATTTGAACCTGGATGTGTAAGATTATAAAACATTTATTTTTCTACACTTTAGCACATCTTTGGTTATGGAAATATAAAAGGCAAAAAGAAAACTAAAATTTATATTATAAATATAACAAAAAATCTTCGGTAAATGTTTGAAAGTTCATCTAAAAGGTAAATAGAATTGATAGATAATTGTAAGTGGTATTTTGAGCCTTGATAACTGAGAGAAAAAGAGAAATGGGAAAATATTTTTCTTGTTAATTAGGAAAAGGTAAGCTAGGTTTTAAATATAAGATACATGATGTGATGGAAGGACATCTCATTAAGAAAGTAGAAGGCACATAAGAGGACACATAATGAAGTGAAGATGTTAAATGAGGAGTTCCAGCTAACGACAGCCATTATGATGCTACCCTTTGTCCCACCAGTACCCACCTTTCTGATAATTCATTAAACCACCAGCTATTGACCTAGCCCTGTCTTAGACGATAAGTCTCTTAAATAGCCTCCTAACCAAAAATTGTAATTTATAGCCCCAAAAGTTTAACATTGAGCTTAATGAACTTTACATGATTTAGTTCTGATCTGCCGCCTCTGAAATTTTGCTTTGCTTCTTAAAACAAAACTCTGCTTTGCATCCTAGTTCCAGTAACTGGGACTGGTCCCTTTTACCTTAGCCTGTGTCATTGCTCCAGTTTGTCACAGGACTCCCATATTTTCCTAGACCAAGGATCTTAACCTTCTTCTTTCCTGTACTTTCAGGATCAGACATTCTGCATTAAATTCAGATAAACAGACTGCAACCTTGACATACGGGGCCAGCCCTTGCTACCTATCTCACTCAGCAATTTTGTGTTTCTGTGGAGGACCATATATTGGACCATTCCCATCAGCATCTAATATGCAACACTAGCTCCATCTTTAAAAACAAAACATAGTAAAGAAATAAATGAAAAATCTGCTCTTGACTTCACTCTAGCTTTTACCCTTTGTAGCAAATCATTTTAATATACAATAAAAACTTAAAATGACACAAATTTCTAGATAAAATTTTTAATCTTGTTTTCTGACCAAGAACTGCAAGAGGGAGTGGACTATAGTTCTTTACTTTGAAACAGAGACTGGGAGAAGTGTCCAGGCTGGGAAAATCATGGGATCTTAATTATGACAGTGGAGCATGGGTACCAAACCCCCAGTCTTCTCCCAGCACAATTTCTATCAGTCTAAGGTCAGGAGACATCACAGTCACCACAGATGTCCTGGGAATCCCAGACAGACACAGGATCCGGAACCTGTCTAGGTTGGAACAGGAGTAGACAACTGCCATGTGTGAAAAACTGTAGTCAGGACCTGGATGGATGTGGATCACACAGCCGGACACTTGAACTACCAGAATGGCAGTTACACAGGTCATTTCATTAACCTTGAAATAATGGCACTCCACACTTTATACAGTTGAAAATTTTGGAGTCTACGCATTGGATTACGGTCGTTTTCTGAAAACATGCTCTGTTTCCATTACTCTTTGACCTCGTGTGATCTGGTTTTACTCTCTCCCACTTCACTGAAACTGCTTTTGTCAAGGTCACCGATGATAACCATAGAGTTAAATTGACTGTGCAAATTATTTGCCTTTATTTTACTTGACCTGCATTCAATATACTTGACCGCATCTTTTTTTTCTAACACACTCCTATCTTGGCTTCCATGACAACGTCCTCTTTTTTTAATTTTTCTTATCTCTAGGGCCAGTCTTTCTGAAATTTTTTCTATGTTTTAGTTTCTTCAAGCTGACCTCTAAATGCTGGAGTCCCTTAGGGCTCCATTTCAAACACTCTTCTGTGTGTACATGATCTCGTTCACTCCATGGACTTAAACAATATTTATATTGATTTTTCTCAAATTTATATTTCTAGTACAGAATTCTTTGTTGCATTTTAATTACATATTTAATGGCCATTTGCACTCGATTTCCTCATAAATACCTAACATTTTATCAAAATAAAATTTGATTATAATCATTCTCTTTAACCCGGTCTTGACACCTGTCCCCAGAAATACCTCTTATTTCTAAGATGCTACATTCAGAAACTAAGACGTCATCCTTGATTCTTTTCTCTTACTTTGTCTTCTATTAAATCCATTTTATTGTTTTGTTGCTGTTGAATTTCTAGGGATGACACTGGTTCACAAAATCATACAAGGTTCAAGGGCACAACTCAATAAAGCATCATCTGCACTCTGCACCAGGCGTACATTGCCCCAAGCAAAGTCTCTTCCTGTCCCCATTCTCTCCCCCTTTGCCCACCTCCGCCTACCCCACTCGCCTTTCCCTCTGGTTATCATCGCATTGTCTGTGTCTATATGTTATGTATCTACATTTTTGGTTAATTCCTTCATTTTCTTTCATCCGGTCTCTCAAGCCCCTCCCCTCTGACACTTCTATTCTTGTCCTGTTAATTGTGGGTGTGAGTTATATTTTAGAGTCATCCACTCCCCTTTTTCCCCAAAATTACCCCCTTAGACGACTGGTCATCTCTTATCTGAACTATCATAATAGACTGATTGGCCTCTCAGTGACTCTCACTCCCCTGTATCTCTTCTCCACATTTTAGCAAAAGTGATCCTTTTAAGCAGCAAATTAAATAATGGCACTCTTCTACATAAACCCCTCAGTAGCTTCCCTTTCAACTCAGAAGGAAACCCAATTTCTTTATCCATCCGTATAAAATACTAGCTCAGTACCAAACAACTATCCCCATTTCTCATTGAATGCCAGCTCCACAGGTCTTTTCTAAGGTACTCTGACATGCAAGGTCTTTGCCATTTCAGAATTTTTGAACTTACTCTCCTCCCTCTTTGAGATAATTTCCCTCTGTTTTCCTTTCTTTAGGTTTCAGAACAAATGTCACCTCTTCAAAGAAGACTTCCTTAATCTTCCTAATTAAAATTGGTCCCTCCAGGGATTATTTTTATCTCAGCCTTGATTATGCTTTCTTATTAGCACTTAGAATCACATGATAGTGTCTGTGCTTGATGATTTACTTGAGCATATAGACTAAAACTTGTCCTTCACTATCCTTAACGTTACCATAGCGTCTGGTACACAATGGACATTCATGAAGGGTCATTTACACAGACCCTTTCTATAAATGTATCGTCAAAAGGAAGTATCATAGAGACAAAAAACTAAGAAGAATACTAGTACAGAGAAAAAAGATGATACTTTTAAGCAAGCAAATTTTAATCTATGGTATTTTCTTTAGGGCATGTAAGAATCAGACCTAAGGCCAATATCTTCTGTTTGACTCAAATAAATTCATTAAAATTCTGGGGGAAAAAGGGTGATCTAGAATAATAGTAGTAAGCTACAACTATCATTAAAAATGTCCATTCCGCCTTTTGTATATAATTTAACAAGGGCTGGGATCATGTGGTCTTACTAGTCTACACAGGACTCGACTGATAGATACCAAACATTTCCTTATTTCTTTGGCATAGACAGTACAGTGAAATAGTTACAGAAAAAAGTTTTAGGAGTTATATTTCAGTATTTGTGTGACTTTACTCATTTAACATCTTCACCCCTGAAAGTGTTCTCATTTTTCAAGTAGGAATGATAATAACATCTGTCTCATAGTCACGTTATAAAGAATAAATGAAATAAAACATGTATAAGTATATCTAACAGTGTCTGGCATATGTTAAGCACTCAATAAATGCTGTTAGCCACTGTTACTTTTTTTTTTCATTTCAGCCTCACGCATGATTAATGTAGCTCTTCCCCAGGTGACAGACCCAGGCCTCGGCCAAGGCCCCCCTTATCTCGTCTCCCATTGCCAACGCCAGTACTCTCAGGCTGCAGCCTGCAACAGAATCACATGGGGCTGGTTTAGAGGGCACATTCCTGGGATGTATCCCTAGAGATTCTTTCACATGAAGTCTAGGGTAAGACCTAGGAATAAATGCTTATAATAGACACTACAGGCTATTATTTATGAAGAACAGGATGTTAGGACCTCAGTTGGGTATGGGTTATCATGAGGTCCATCTAGGTCCTCTTTGCAGATGGCTAATGTGCAGTTGAGAAAATTTTTTTTTGCCAGTTGAAGTTGAGATCGAATAGGAAAGAGATTTATGAAAGGGGAACTTTTAAAAAATGTATTAAAGAGGGCTTGTTTGAGAGGGGTCGTGAGATAGTGAAGCCCACTGGGCAAAGTCACTGAGCATCAGAGCAGTAGAGCTTTGGCAGAGCAAACTTCCTCCCTCGCTTTCTCCATCCCTCTCTCTCCCACACACATATACACCATCTCCATCTCTGTCTCTTTTTCACACAGTTGTTGGCTACTCATCAGTCTTTTTATTTATATTTGTGTGGGTGGAAAATAACTGCATCAGTAGCACCATCACCAAATACAACAAAAAATCTATCCATGTTTGAAAGACAGCTGAAAGGATCCTTAGCTCTTTTGTTGAGTTTAAATCAGCCACACAGGCTTCTTAGTCCTGGTGTGAGCAGCAGTTACAAAAATCATAACTACATTGCATGGAAAATTGATCTTGATAACATCCAAGATGCCTATATAATTGTTCTATTGATGGATTATATGCGGTATATTTTCCTAGCTCTTTCTCTACTCTGTAGGTAACCAGAGCCTAGTAAGTAACAATGGGGAAAAATAAAACTCATAATATAGCAAATATTTATTTGTGTTTTTTAAAATGTAAAACATTTCTTACCAAAAAATACTATATAAGCCATGCCTTTTGTTATATGAATCAGTGCATTCTCTCAAGGTCATTTTCTTCTATTTATCCACAGGCATTTTCTGGATGACATTTTTTGGAATCAGCCTTATCTATTTATTTTTTATTGTCAACACTACTACAGATGTCTCCCATTCCCCCGCATGTGCCCCCGCTCCACCCAGCCCCATACCCCAGCCTTCACCGAATTGTGGTCTGTGTCCATGAGCTATGCACATAGGCATGTATGTTCTTTGTCTGATCGGCTTTATTTTTTTAGAAAAGCTCAGGTTTTGTGAGCACTTCTCCATGTGTTTCAGTGTCAAAATACTACACATTTAATTTGAAACCATAATGATACAGGAAACTCTTTGCTCTCCACTGCTTTCCTAACAAAGGAGATGTACGTGTTGGTGCTCCTTTGCTACTCACATTGTCTATTATCACAAAGGTGTTTGTGGCTGACATTAGCAGCCCATAATAATATTCCAACCTTCCACTTTCAACATGAATTTCTGCCATCTCTTTTGAGTTTGATAGTAATGAATGCTTTCATTTAAAGTGCAACAGAATACACAACCCCAGCAAAGATCAAAGTTTCTTTGTTCTATTTACATCAAATCTTCCTTCAATTGTTGCTATTTAGCTGCCAGTATAATTGCAGATGACACCCTGTGTCTGGATGCCACAGAATCAAAGCTAGTTTAGCAGAAACAATTGCTAGCTATCCTTACTTACCTTGCAAGAAAGTCACCAATAAATTGAGAAGAGGACACACAGGTGAAAGTACTTCAAAACAGGTGTACTCTGAGGGGTATCACCTTTATTGCCTGTAGCCGCTACTATAGGAATCAAGCACCTCCACAATTTATCCTCAAATTATCTTCCTAATTTCCTCACTATTAACATGTCTATAGACCCTATGACTGAGAATGGGTCAGCCTAACCTGTCCTAGATGGCACTGAGCCACTGGCTCAGCCACACTGCAACTAACCAAAGCTATAATAGTGCCATTGTTAATTTGATGAGTATGTATTTGTTCCATCATGTTCCAAGTATTATGCTAAGCACTGGAGATGCAGGGGTGAATTAAACATCTGCAATCACTGTTGTGTAACTTTCAGTCTGGTAGAATTGAGACACAATTAATTATAATGAACTCAGATAAATGCTGTTCAGTGAGTAGATAAAGAATTGTTAGAAAAATTAAAAAGGCCACCTTGAACCAGGAACTAAATTCTTAAGGGCTGAGACAGCAAATGGTAACAATGAGGGGTGGCACTACTGAAAGATTCAACAGGCGACTATGTAATCAAAGGAACAAGACTTTCTGAAAGGAGACAGAGAAGCAACAGAACAAGGACTCAGGATTATAAGGACCACATGTCTGGTCTTAAAATAGATGCTAAGTGGAAGAAGGAAAACTTCTACTTAGCAAGACTGCGAAAAATTCAAAAACCTCAAAGGAGAACCAGATTTCTTTTGAAGCCAGAAATTCTTGAAAATGTTTTTAAAAAATAGGCTGCAGATGCTAGGAAATGTCTCACCTCCCTGAATCCGACTTCCACAGCAGCAAGCTGGGCCCCTGAGCCTGTCTTGTGCCAGATTCTATGTGTAGCGTGCCTAGTGGTTTCCTGCCAGGGAAGGCCACCAAATATGTTGTGGATTCTATGAAGGATTCTATGAAGCCCAGAGACTACTCAAAGATGCTCACCTCCTCGCTTTCACTTGCTTTTCCTGGATACCCTTATTACGATCACATCACTTGCTAAAGTTGTTTTTTCCCCCCTCTCATTTTGTTCTATTCAACAGCTTTTAAACTTTAAGTGCCTCAAAGGCAGAGGTTGTCTAGTATTTACCTTTTCTTTCCTTCAGTGTTGGGCAAGTAGAGGTTCTTGATAAATGTTCATTAATTAATTCTTGATTAATCAATTAACCCTGTCCAGGTGAGGCATCTTGCTCTATTATAAAAGAAATAGTGTTCCCTTTTTGGCAAAATGAATGCTACCGCATATCTATGGATAACATAAAATATTTTGCTATCAACTTTCCATATAATATTTGCTTTTAAAGGGAAGGAATTAATATCTCTCAAAAGATTTTCTGCCAAGATGAAGTGAGGCACAGATTTGAGCTCATGTGTCAACTCTACTCAGTTGCCTGTCACTGCTTCTAGTACCACTTTGAAAAGGATTTGGAGACTTTTCCTAGGCATGGCAGGAATGAGCATCATAATTGATTAGGGGCCCATGTCATTGTTTCAAGATTTGGGAGTGGTGGCAATTATGCCACATATTTACACATCCCCAATCTAGAGCTGCTTATCATATCTACAATTTTAAATACCATATCTACAATTTTAAATGTTATGTCTATATTTGAACTCTCACTGATCTTTCCTCTGGAAATTATAAGAGATCATATGGTTTAAATTGTGCAGTGTAGGTTGTCAATCACTGTTTATGGATCTGAGGTTATTTTCTTTTCCTGACTATATTATTATAATCAAATGAAAGGAAGAATCATCCCCACTCCCACCACCACCAATTATTAACTATCTAACTTTGGATAAAGTAATTGTCTTTCAGTCAGGTATTGCTGCATGACAAACCACCCCAAAGCTCAGTGGCACGGAACAGTAAAAATGTATCACTATGTTCACATTTCTTCGGGTAAACTGGGGTGGCTATGCTTCAAGCTACAGGTCTATAGGTTGGTGGGGTTGACTCAGTCATCAGTGTTTCATGAGACGGTCATCCAAGGGAGCTCTACTCAACGTAGGAAAAGAATTCATCTGAGACATACAAGGTGCTGAATCGGATCAAGGTCAGAAACACAGGACAGCTGTCTCTAGTGCAGAAGCACATTTCAAGGCTTTACTTGGATTGTGTCTTACACCACCTTTTGTCAAATCAAATCCATGGCCAAAGCTACCATTTAATAAAAGTGTACTTCACCCACAGGGAGGGCCAGGAGAGTGACTGTTTGCTGAATCCACACCCACCCCAGGGTTCATTTCCCTCAAATTAAATGTGGTAATAACCTGCAAGACTGAGATTGCCTTCTGACAATCAGGAGGGAAAACGTTTGGCACACACTGGTATTCAGTAAATATATGTTGAGTTATTAAATTTATTTTCCATCCTCATAGTATACACAATGTATGATACCAAGTTACATGTTAGAGTTGCCCTGACCTTTGATCAAGATGGGTTTCCAGATCCTGTTTTTGACCCATTTTTCCAGATGGGTTTTTGACCTTACACAGACTCATAAATGCTTCTCCTCAATTTATCTTATATCACAGATCTCAGACACACTATTTATTAGAGAGTATTTGGGGATTCTGCAATGTATATTATGCAAGCTGTTTCAAATAGTCAAAATTTTAGCTTCTAATGATGTCTCAGCAATAATTGTGTGGAAAATATGACCGGTTAAATTATAAATTTGTTGATTTTAAGTAAAAACTACTTCCACTTAAAAAAAGTACAATTAACTTTCTAGCCATTCAGGTATCAACTGTTGTAATACCTGAGTCCAAAATCAAGACCTTTGGCTTTAAGGCTTCATTTTTTGAAACTTTATAAATATAAATAAGTTCTTACAAAGTATTAATGCATTGTCTCCAGGACACAAGAAAAGCCATAACAAATAAAGGCACTCACAATATCTTTAAATCCATAATGAAAGAATACATTTAAAGAATAAAAATAAAAAACTGTTACTAATAATACACCATTTAATATCCCCACCCCAATAAAAATTGTACATGACATCAAACTCACACAGATGACAGGCACAGGAGTGTGTAATCCGACAGTGATAAGTATTTCTGAGTAAAGAATACTCTATATGAGACTTTATTTTCTTTCTTGAACTATTATTTCCTTACTGTCATTAATACTTTAAAGGAATGTTTCAGGAGGGTAGCAACTTCACTCTGTGGAATGTTGTTTTGAACAGAGAGTATATCAAAAATATTCTTTTCATATTCTGTTTCCTAAAATACCTGGCACAGCTGTATAAAGTATATTAAGATAGTAATAAACATTTTTTGTTGATTTAATTGCACTTTTTATGGTGTATAGGTATAAATTTTGTGACAGAAAATAATATTAAAATTAATATTAATGTTGTAATTATTATGCATCAGAGTCTTCTACATGGGTTACCTGTATTGTATAATGACATTAAGAGGTAGATACTATTGTTATCCCCACTTTACAGGTGAAAACAGATATTGAGTATAAGTAGCTTGCTGAATGTCACAAAGCTAGTTAATGTCAATAAGTGGGACTTAAACTCTGGCCTTCTGGCTCCCAGTCTACGCCGTGACCAAGCCAACTAGAAAGGTGCACACTTCCTCGGAAGGCAGGATAGCACAGCGGTTAAAGACGTGAGTTTTAAAACAAGCATGTCTCAACTGAAATCCCAACTCTCCTCCTTATTAGCTTGGCAACCCTTGGGCATTTTCCTTCAGCTCCTAACTTCAGTTTCTTCTCTGTCAATGGAGAGGATATTTACTCAGAAGGGTTATTAATGAGATAAGAAAGTATATTTAGCAGAATATTGGCATATAATAAACTGGAAATATTAATACTGTTTAGTCTAAGTGCCCAGGGGAATTCAATGGCTTGCTCAAGGTCATGTGCCGAGTTATGGAAAAGTGAAGTCTACACTGTGGATTTCTTGGTGCAAAGTCCAATACCTTACACTCTAGTAATGGCCAGCCCCCAGGGGTTTCTCACATTACTTTATGAGGTGAGATTATTCAGAAAGGAAACATATTGCCTAACAATGTGGTTACAAACCACACAGGGAGGCTAGGCTTTGCACACGTGTTAGAACACTTCAATCGGCTTGCAAACAACAGTCATAGTGTTTTCTTTCATAGATCAGAAACAATAAGTAACAGATTATTTGCAATGGAGCCAGTTTCTTCATGAGGGTTTCCCAAATAAAATTTGAGGGCTCAATTAAGTTTATATCACATCATCAATATCATCATTCCCCATAGTAAGTGCTTCTTTACTGCCAGCTCGACACCCTAACATTTATCATCAATCACCTAAGAATTTCATGCATTTACAAACGTCCATACCTCAGCATCCATCTGCCAGTTTCTTGCTTCATACATGGGGTGGCACAAAGCCATTAAAACAGAGGTTGACAGTTGTGAGTATGCAAAACTCAGAGTTAACGAAGCTATTGTAATAATCATAGTCTGCACGTGATTTTCCACAGGAACAATTGTCAATCTACTTTTGCCCACCCCTGCGTAATGTTATATCGGGTCATTTATAAAAGCTACTTATTCCCAAGCCATCACGTTATCTTTTATTTTCCCAAGTTTCCAAGTTGATGCAAGTGTAACAAATATTCTGCTTTCTTGGTGTGTGAGACTTTTAAAGTTATTCATAGCCATTGTAGTGCATAACATATTTTGTGCCCTTCTTATATATTTTATTACTAAAGTTATTTATTTTGCATTTTATTTCTAGGGAATGAAATGAATGCCAATGCGCTTAAATTGCTTTTGAACATCTTTGAGGTCTGTACAGTATTATTTCAGAAAGGCCCAAAATGTTCTTTTAAGCCATATTTTTGAGGACTCCCTGATGCTTTCTGCAAATATTTTATCTACATTCTCTCAGTCTGATTTGATTTAGCCCCACAGCTTTATAAATGTCCCTGAAACACATGGGGTATAACAATAATCGATGATTCAGCACATTTCCATCACATAAAAATCAAATTCCCACTGCTCCCACTTACTCTTTATTGCGCTGAGATCAATAGTTGAAGGAACCCTTAACCTGCCACATGGCCGTCTACCCAACATTTATTCATATCGGTCTATAAATTCAGTGGAAATATTAGGTTACAGGGGAATTCATGCTCAGCATAGCAAGATTTCTTGAGCTTTTGGAGTATGCTTCAGACAAATTGGGCTTTCACCAAGCAGGACTCTGAGCCACCACATCTGTGGGTGTTGAGGAGATGGGTTGGTAACTTCTGGGGTAGTTTGAGGACATATAATGTTACAAAAAACAACTCAGCTGCTTTCGGGTGTACTAAGTGGAACTTTATTTTACGTGCACAGACCCAGAAGAGTCAATCTCCAAATTCTGGGCCCTGAGCAGCGGGGGAGCAGTTATTTTTATAGAGCAAGGGAGGGCCTGTCCTTTGGACTATTAGTTCTGGTGAGAAAGCAGGAGGCAGCTTACAGAAGCAGAAGAAGCAGAGCGTTATCTCTGGCATACAGATAAGTGGTTTAAAAAAAACTAGAAGAAAAAGAAAACAAGTCACTGGGCTGTAAAAACAAATCACTCTCTAGTCGCTATGTTGTTTCTTAAAATAGCTATCAATTTCCCCCAACAATAAAAACTCATACTTTCCCATCTACTTAGAAGCCTATAAGAAACTGACATCCTTGGATGTGTCCACATTCCCTATTAGCCGAAACTTCTCCAGTACTTGGTTGAGGTCACTCTGTTTCTGGGTCAGAATGGGAGTTTGTAGAGCCTTTCCATAGAAGGCTGTACCTCACTGAATGCATACTCAGAGCTGTCTACTAACCCGGGCCCTGCTTTTCTTCTTATCAATGTATCTCATAGATTTATAGAAAATACAGCTACACATCTTTTTTGTGCCACATCTAAACTCTAAGAAAATTCTAAATTGCACAAAAGACATTTAACACCAGTTTTCAAAAATATGCAACATTTGGAAGACTCTGGAGCTTTGGTTCTTAGAACAATAGTAAAGCTCCTTTGTTTATTTTGTTTTACTTTATTTTTAGATTTGTATTTATTGACTTGACGGTGAGAGAGAGAGAGAGACATCTACTTGTTCCACTTATTCATGCATTCACTGGGTGATACTTGTATGTGCCCCGACTGGGGATTGAACCCACAACCCTGGCATATATGAATGATGTGCTAACCTGGCCAAGGCAAGAGTGAACCTAATCACTCTTAAATAGGTTTCCCTAATCGATTTTAATGTTCTCTGATTTATATTGTATTTTAAAAATTCAAACAGTAATGTTTTCTTATGTTTTGCTTAAACTGACTCACTGTTGACTGATCTAAATGTAATGTGTTATTTCTTTCCCTATCCCCTAAAATAGGCTGTGAATGTTACCGAAAGATTTTGCTATTTTAAGGCAGGAAAATTAGTTTGAGAAAAGAGCTACCTTTTTTAGATTTGGGGGAAATGAACAGGAGGAGAAACCAAGAGAAAGCTAAATTGCTATGCATAATAAAATAATGGAAACAATAGCTCCCCAGAGTGGCCTGGACAAACAGGACCAAAGGGCACAGGGATGGGGAGAAGGGAATACAGGCCTGAAAATCAGTGACTGGAGGCCAGGGACGGTCCTACGATAGGTCACTTGGTGTCTGAAGGGATGAGGCTGCCCGGAAGTGGTGGTTAGGATGCCTGAGGACTTTGTAAGGGGCATGCGAATGTTTGAATTCTGTGTAGACCCATTAGTATCCCTGATCTTCATCAACACAGTCTGCTGTACATGGCTGCCTTATGTGAGTGGCATCTTTAAGGTTAAAGAAAAACAAAACAATATTGGTACATAAAGTGTGGCTTCAAGAATTATGGGTGTGAAAGTGAGGGAGTCAGTCAAACCTGAACAAGAATTTTTCAGAAACAGGAGATAAAGGAACAGACAAGTAAAGGAATATAAGCTCCCAAAGACTGAGTTCCCAGAGGAAAATCAGATCCTGAGTTGCCTACCACACATGGCAAGAGAGGCCAAACAAACTCATCTGAAAATCAAAGACAAAGTTGCTTACAGATAAAGGG
Organism: Artibeus jamaicensis; assembly: GCF_021234435.1. Classification (NCBI taxonomy): domain Eukaryota; kingdom Metazoa; phylum Chordata; class Mammalia; order Chiroptera; family Phyllostomidae; genus Artibeus; species Artibeus jamaicensis. The sequence goes on along the minus strand of NW_026522056.1, from coordinate 10,921,116 downwards.
CTCAAAGGAACATAGGCTAATGTATGAGGGGGTATTTCATTAAAAAAATTGAATTATTTACCAAAAAATTGTGTATTTTGTCTTACACATTTAAACTTCAGTTACCGTCAAAGTACTTTCCATTTGATGCAATACACCTGCCCCACCTTTTTTTTCCACTGCTCAAAACAATTTATGAACTCATTGATTCTGATGCCTTTCAGTGCTTCTGCCATGTTTTGTTTCACTTTTTCCACAAGGAGAAAGCATTTCCTTTTGAGAACTGATTTCATCCAGGGAGACAAAAATTTTTGCTTGGGGAGAGGTCAGGTGAATAGGGAGTGTGGGGAATGGGGTCATGCCATTTTTTGGTCAAAAACCTGCCGAATGTTCAGCATGGTGTGGGCAGATTGTTAGTAAATTACTCATCATGAAATGGACAAACTCATTGAAAGAATCTTCAAAAAATTTCACTGAAGCCGAACACAACCTCTCACAACAATGCCAGCTGGTACACTGATATAGACAAGTTCCTAGAACTCTCACCTAGTAAGCATGTACTAGCAGGGCATGCCGTATAGAAGATTATTCTGGGGTTTTCTGGGTCCCCCTTCCTATGGCTACATGAGGATGTTATTAGACCAGAGTTAGAATTTAAGGTTGAAAAGATAAGTAAAGCAGAATAAACTTCTTTCTTTCCTTATTGCTCCTTGCTTCTCACTGACCCACCAAATCACTGGCTTCTCTCAACCCCAGTGTGTCTGAGCTCTTTTCCCTGGAAAGGAAAGGAAGGACAAGCATCTAAACTGGGAGGTGGCAAAGTGGATCAGGGCACACCGTTCCACACTGCTTTTCACTGACCCCTGCACGTTCTGGTCACCTGCCTACATATAATACACCTGAAAAACCTACTAGATTATACCACGTCTTCTAGCATATTTTTTGAAGAATTAGAACATTTTAGGTATGAAGCATTTAAGGTGTGTCTTGCCAACGGGATTGAAAAAGTCAAAGCGAATGTAAGGATCCCTGACATGGAACAGAAATAATTCAACAGTGGCAGCAGGGGCAAGGGGCTACCAGTAGTTCGAGTGTGTAAGTGCCATCCTGACTTCCCAGAAGCTGCTGGGTGATAATGAGAGAGAAGAATGGGACTGTTAACTTCATTTATATGAGCCCATGGCTTCCTTTGTTTCTTCAAATTGAGAAGTGATCAATAGCTTAATGAATTTTTCAGGAGCAATGTACACATCAACAGAATAATGCTTCTGTGAGGACTATCCCTACAGCAATATCAGAGTTAACGATTTAAATAAATATTGTAACAAGGAAGGGGGAGTGATGTACTTTAGTTTTCTTGTGTTTGGAGAACCTACTGTTTAACCTCTCTCATGATCTTAGCTCTCTGCCCACCACCGCAAAAGCCTCAGAACGCACACTTTCTGTGTAGTAAGATGTTTCAAAATGTGAACAAAAGTGCGTGCGTACCAAAAGCAGCTCCACCATTTCCTTAGGAGAAACTTTCGGGAAGCCAGTCACCATACCTAGAACCGCTTTTTCTAATCTGGAAAGCAATAGACTAATAAAATCAAGACTGTTGTGTGAGAGTAAAATATATTATTTTTAAAGCTCTTTTCATTTTATTTTTTGGCTTAATTCCTTCACCTGCTTCACCCAGCCCCCCCTACTCCTTTCCCTCTGACAGTTGTCAGTCTGTTCTCTGTGTCCATAAATCTGTTTCTAAGTTGTTTGTTTATTTTGTTCTTTAGATTGCACGCCACAGATAAGTAAAATTTTATAGCATTTGCCCTTCTCTGTCTGGGCTTATTTCACCTAGCATAACACTCTCCAGCTCCTTCCATGCTGTGGACAACAGAATGGTGATTCCAGAGGAGGGGGAGGGGTGGGGGCGGGGAAAAGAGGGCAAACCGGGGTAAATGGTGACAGATGGCGACCTGAGTTCAGGTGGTGAACACAACATAATATACAGATGATGTATTATAGAATTGTTCACTTGAGACCTATACAATTTTATTAACCAATGCCACCACAATAAATTCAATAATAATTTCTTTTTAAAAAGTGCCTTTTAACCCACAAATAACTAAATGGCTTAGAATGCCTGTTAGTTTTATTCTAAGTGTCCTTCCGGGCTAGCGCCTCCACACGATTGCCTCCGTCCCCTACCGAGCACACCACGGCTTCTGCCATTTCTAATCATCTGCAAAGCCAAACAGCCTCACAGACTAAATACATTTTTAATGCTCAGAGTCAGGAGTCTTGCTAGTGACTGCAGTGAGAGAACTTCGGGGCCCCACTCGATTGAAGCAATTACATGCAAAAGACTGTAAGGGCTGGAAGCCAGTGTATTGGCCAAGCAAATGCCACAAATGCCTGCTTCTTTCAAAAAACGGTCGAAAACTGCATTTCCACCCACGTGAGCACGCACACCACGGCCACGCCACCCCCACCTCCCTCAAGGCATTAGTCACTTGCTTCTCAAGGCCAAAGGAAACTAGTTACATTTTACTGTGAATTTGAATTTCTAGGGGTTACATTTTACTGTGAATTTGAATTTCTAGGGTAAATATATCTCATTCTCTTCCTAACCTGTACAAACTCTAGGACTCTCCACCTCCCCTTTAATGGCTCTAAAAGAACAGATGACCTCACTGAGCGCTTGCTACATGACAGGGACTTAAACTAACTGTTTCGCATCTTGGCTCTAATACCTCACAATTACTGTCTTCAAGTTACAGATCTGGGGAAGTAAAGTGACTCCCTTAACGACCTGAGTGGTGAGTGCTACACACAGCCTAGTCTGTCCGCCTGACTCCAGTCCGAGCTGCTAATCGCCATTTTGCATTGCCTTCCAAGTTCATTAACATTTATAAAGGGGTGGGCAAAAGGAGGCTGACAGCTTTTCATATGGAAAAAGACACGCAGGTTGTGGTTACTGCAATAGTTTTATTAACGCGGAAGAATGCCACTCATCCCTGTATACATTAATATATTATTTATACATATTGACATCTATTCATATTAATATACTATTAACATTATTTAGTACACTTCTATGTGACAAGCACTGTTCTAAGTTCTTTATATATGTTTTTTAATTTGATCCTTAAAACCATACCATGAGGTTTGAAACATTTTTATCATTCCCAATTTACAGATGAGAAAATAGAGGTACCTATAGGGTGGCAACTCTTCAAAGATCACACTATCATTAAATTGGAGAGACAGGATGCAGATCCAAATCCTGTAACTACATCGCGTCTGTCCCCTACCCCGCCCGCAGTGCCACACTCGGGATTGAGAACCAGTGTACCCTGGCCTCAGGCTCCCTTTTTGGCACTGCGCAGGCCGGCCACATTGTCACTGCCCCCGATGGCCCCGGGCCCTGGTCCTCAGGCCCGGATTTTCCTCTCGGTCCCTCTTTGCTGTGCTCACCTGGAGACCGAATCCCTTCATCCTCCAAGGCCTCCAGCGAGGACTTGGCCCTGCCCACTTTCCTTCCCGAGACAATGTGCATTTGTTTCCAGAGCACTGTGGGCAGTCTTCGATTGTGCCCGTTTCTACATTGCAGGCTCACCTCGGAGATACTGCAGGGTTGGGTCCGGACCACAGCCATAATGCGAGTATCACAGCGAGTCTCAATGGGAGTATCGCAATGCAGCGAGTCTTTTTTTTTTCTTTATTGTTGTTCAAGTACAATTGTCTCCTTCCCCCCAGTACTCCTCCCCCCCAGCCACCCCCACTTCTCTCCCCTGATCCCAACACCTGCTCATTGGTTTTGTCCATGTGGCCTTTATAGTTGTTCCTGAAAACCCTTCCCCTTTTCTTCCCATGACCCCCTGCCACCTCCCTTCTGGTTACTGTCAGTTTGTTCTAAATTTCAATGTCTCTGGTTGTGTTTTGCTTGCTTGTTTGTTTTGTTGATTAGGTTCCACTTATAGGTGAGATCACATGGTATTTGTCTTTATCTCATTGCAGTTGTGTGAGTATCGCAGTGCAGCGAGTCCTAATTGTATTGCCCGTGGAGAGTCCAGCCTTCAGGTTCTGAAAAGCACAACACCTGTGAAGAGCGAGTAGGAGCCATAAAACGTGCCCTGCGGGTTTGTTTACTTGTCTTTCCAGACTGGGAGCTCCTCCAAGCGGGGAGAGTGTTAGGGGAGGTCATCCAGAAGGCCCTGACTTCCGGCTGACCCTCCAGCAGGACCTGGGTGGTCACCGGCTCCCCACCCCTTTCCGTGCGTGGCATATAGGTCCCTACTGCTCCCCAGCCGCAGGTAGTCTCAGGGACGCAGCCCCCAGAAACCAGAAACTGGCTGAACCCCTTAAAGCCTCTGTGTAAACGTTAGGATTCCAGCAGCGGCTGTGGATATCTCATCTCGCGGTGTCCAAGACAAGCCTCGTCCATAGGTAAGTAAGTTCCCTCGCTCGTTAAACCTGGCACGCACCAGTCTGGATGGCCTGCCTCTTTCTTAGGTTTCTCCTTGTCCTTCATGTAGATCACGGGTGTCAAAGTCATTTTCACCAGGGCAACAGCAGCCTCGCGGTTGCCTTTAAAGGGCGGAAATAATTTTAGGACCGTATAAGTGTAACTACTCCCTCACTGTTAAGGAGTTGAAATTACGTTTGGCCCTTTGAAGGCCGGAGTGAAAATGACTTTGACAACCCTGGTGTAAAGGGACCATGCTCAGAGCTCACGGGCTCCTGAGTCTGTGAACCAACAGAGGGCCTTGTAGTTTTCCGTGTTCTCTAATGTCGGACACAGCGACTGGTATATAGTAGGTGTGCATTTCATTGTACGTGTATATTGAATTGAATTTGGTACAATGGCGTTAGCTGTCCTTTTAATTCTGTACCCACTAAGGATTAGAAAAATATGAAATCAGAGACTCTTTCACGCAGTTTGGCTCTAATTAGAAAATTTTAGTAAATTAATCATAGGTTTTGTCCCTAATCAGAGTGGTTGAGTTCATGAATTTTGTTTCTGTGAAGTAATTTTAGTGCAATAAAATAGCCGTTGGGTGTGTCAGGTCACTGTTACTGACACAGATACTGGGCTTGAGTCTGCAGTTTGGTTTGGCATTTCTCTCTGATCTTCTCTCCATCTCTCATTTCCTTTCTGTTGATGTTTGATTTCCAAAGCTTTGATAAAATAGTCCTGGCTATTAGTGAAATTTACCAAAGTCCATGTGTTCAAATGAAGTCACCAATCTCAGAACCATCTCACAAAATCTTGTTATATATTTCATAAGAAGCTAATATTAGTTTCTTTACACACTCACTCTTAATATTAAGTTCCATTATGTAAAGAGATGTAAAGAAAGATCAAATGTGATTTTTTGATGTGTACATATATAACCGAATACCTAGTCCTGAAATAGTCTTCCCATCGAGGTCAGGAGCTGTCCCAGTCCCCTCAGAGAAGAGGGGTGGGCAAGGAAAATGGGAGTCTGCCCTGGCGGGCAAGCACACACAAGGGCCACGTGGAGGAATGTGCCTATTCAACGGGATCTGGGCATGAGGCCATTGCTTGAAGATTTTAGTTTCCTAAACTCTTTGGTGGTCTCGACAGCATGCTGTGTCTCTCTGTCGGCTTGACCTTCACGTCTGTGTCTACTCCCCCTGGATGTTCACCATCTGACCACGCAGCGGCCCTGTGATGATACTTGAACGACAGGACTTGAACAATGCTTTTCCAAAATCTTTCCCCATTTCTGTTCATCTGAATTGTGCCACTCCGACTATTTCACCTCTAGTTGTGTTCTTTTCCAGACCCACTCAATTCACCAATAACCATAGATTGTGCCAATTAGAGCTTTTTACTCCCCAAACTGCCCAAATCTATGTTGTCTCGCCTGGCGTGTTGGTTGGTTGGTGCCCTAACTTAGTGTCTCTTTCTCAGGGTGTGACCACACAGGAGAAATGACTATATTCTGCTTTTTTATTTTGCTTAGATGGCATAATAGAAATATTACTGAAATATATTATAACTCACTTTGGTGTAGATTCTGTTTTTATTGACTGTATAACCTTAGGCAAAGAGTCAATGAGGCATATGCATCAGATTAACTTGTATAACCTTTTTTTAAAAGATTTTATTTATTTTATTTTAGAGAGAGGGAAAGAAAAGAAGAAAGAGAGGGACGTAAACATCAATGTGTGGTTGCCTCTGTTGTGCCCCGTACTGGGGACCTGGCCCACAACCCAGGCATGTGCCCTGACTTGGAATCAAACTGGCGACCCTTTGGTTCACAGCCCATGCTCAGTCCACTGAGCTACACCAGCCAGGGCTGCTGTAACCATTTTAATATGCAAATTCTTATGCTCAACCCTGGACCTGTTGAGTTGGAATCTCTATTGGAATCTCAGGAATGTGTAATTTTTCAGATACTAGATGATACCAATGTGTACAACTCAGTTTTGATGTATTTCCCTTCCAGGAATAGAATGTTTCTCTTTCAGAACTGTTTTGTCTTTTAAGAATTCTAGAGAATCAGACACAAATATTTAAAAAAACTTGACTTTATGTTAATCTATTATAGAAGAGATCAATTATTTTTGTAATGTCTGTGCTAATAGCCTTGTTTTAGAGTATTATTTCAAGGGATTATTATGACCCAGGCTGCATTTTTTATTTTTAAATAAGAAACGCAGATTTTGAGTCATCTGGAAAATAGTACATTTTAAATTCTAAGTAACTGTTGCACGTATTTCTCAAAATCTCCAGGACTCATTGTTAATTTTCTTTAATGGTAATTAATACCACATTTTATGATTTCCGAGTAACTTACTTCCCCTTAAAAGACCGATGGGATTGCACATAACCATGCATTACACACGTAATAACTATTGCCCCATGATAATACAGCCCTTATTTGGGGCACGAATATTCTATACAGAAGTAATCAGTAAACCCAGCAGAGCTTCTGGCTGGAGGTGAAGAGGAAACATTAAAGGGGGCAGGAGAAGGATGAGTTTATAATATAGCAGGGAAAGTCGCATAAAGTCATTGGCTTCTCTTAATGGGGTAGATTTTTTCACCTAACAGTCAAGTTGAACATTATTTTTCTACAAAAAGAGGGAAATTTACATAATCTCTTCAACCTCCACATTAGAAGGTAAGACAGAGAAAGTTGTCATTTGAGAGCAACTAGTAACAATCATTTTGTAGTTAATGCCTTGAAATAAATGAAGCTTCTAATGTAAAGTAGGAAATCAGAAGAGAGATAAATAGGGTTATTATGAATTTACAATTGATGAAGACGGTCTGTGTTGAAGTTCTGAATGTGTTTTGCAATTACTGAAAGAGAGACTGAGAATCATTTTAGTTTATTTTAAAAGCTACATCATAGAAATAGCCCATTTTGGCAAAGACCAAGAACAGCAAAAATAATTAATGCATGGTGTGGAACCAGAATGAGGTCTCGATGGCACTCGCGCAGAGAGAACTCACTGCAGATGCCCCTGACTGTCGATTCTTCAGGTTCTTAGTAGGCGAGATTCTGCATCGACGTGGCACGCTACACGTACTGGGCATTTACTCTGACTTTATCCAGGTTTCAGTTGATTGTTCTGTGAACTGTGTATTACTAATTTCATGATGTTTTGCCTGCCCCTTTTTTTCTAATCAATTTTGCGGTTAGCTATAAACATTTAGAATAAAAGAAACACATAAAAGGATATATATGTGAAATTGGGCGGAGCTAATTTATAATTAAATACAACATAGGACATAAGTGTTACAACATTATGGAAGGGGGGGTTGGGTATTGTCAAGGTTTGATTTGCGTTCTTTCTGGAAGGGTAAATCCTGCAAAGATATGACGTCTTAAATGAAGAATAAAATCCGTCTCTGCAGATTTGTTCTATCTTCTCTCCTTCCCTCTTCCTCACTCCACTTCCCTCACTTCCTTCCTCCCTCACTTTGTTTCCTTCTTCTCTTCCTCCCTTCAATACTTTCTATAACTTTACATTTCCTACCACAGACCTATCTGGAGTAGCAAACAGAGTGCATATTTTACTTCGTTTCTTTATTTTCCTCTTTGACTAATGAAAAATGCCCCCAAAAAGATCATTGCCAGTGAGTTCCTGCTACCGAGTCCAGTCTCCCAGCCCTGAAATGATGTTTGGCTGTGCATAACTTTGCTGAGTTGGACACACACAGCAGCACTAAGATAACAGAATAACTCAGAGGATGCTGTCTTGTGAACTGAAGTGGGGCAGCTGTGTGGTAAGAAGGGTGAAAAAAAAGCACTTCAAAAAGTACTGAAGCATGGAGATGAGCAACCTGGCAGAACAGGAGCTCCTAGTTAACGCCTGGAGCAGACAGAGAGAATGCATGGCCATGTGAAGGATAGCTAATGAAGGACAGCTTTGGAGGAATAAGAGAATAATGGAACCGAGAAACAGCCAACGAACTCGTGTTCTATCTGAGGACAGAGCAGAAGGCGCAGCTTGGCGTGTGATAGCATAGGGTATATGTGGACAAGCTCTCTACAGAAAACTTGGAGGAGTTTGAGTAACTTCCTTACAGCCTCTCCATCTCTGAAGAGGTATGCCGTATTGGGCTTCCTTGTGAAAGTTTGATAGAGATAACGTTCTGTCCTATCTCTTATGAGTTCTAGGTGATAGATACCTAGAATTCCTGTTTTTTTAAACCCTTCTTTAAAATACATTTCCCATATAGATTCAATAACATGGTCATAGTGAACACAAGTTAATAATCCCTTAGTATCATCTCTATCCAGGTCATGTTCAAATGACTTCAGTTGTTCCCCCAAAATGTCTTCGCAGACACTTGTGTCTAGGCCAGAATCAATCCAGGACCTAGCCTCTCATACATAGCCAGCCATTCTCTTTGCTCAAGAAAAGTGTTTTTGTTCAGTTTGTGGATTGGTTGGGTTTTAACAGCAGAGACATTTTTATGAAAGCATAACAAACAAAGCCATACTTTATTATCTTGCAGAATATCTTACTTTCTGGATTTGTTTCCTCATAGTGTCATTTTTTAATTCTCTGTTTTTTTCCTAGTACTTTAGACACAGCTGTAAAGTCTTGAGTTAACATTAAGCATTTACAAGTAGAGTGTTAGAAGTGATATTGTATATACCACATATTGCATTATATAGGCAGACATAGAGTAACTAACTCTCATCATTAGCAATGTTAATTTTGAGAACCGTATTCCTCTATCAGTCTTATAATTTCCCTCCTCTAATCAGAGAGTAATTGGTGTTATTTTATCCACCCCTCTTCCATAAAGCTGTTCAATTGTACATGAAAAAGTCATCTAGTGGCCCTGGCTGGGTGGCTCAGTAGGGTGGAGTGTTGTACCACACACCAAAAGGTTGAGGGTTTGATCCCCAGTCAGGGCCCATACCTGGGTTGTGGGTTGGATCCGCACTCAGGGGGCTTACAGAGGCAACCGATTGCGATTTCCCTTCACATCAATGTTTCTTTTTCTTTCTCTCTCACTGACATCAGTGAGAATATATCCTTGGTGAGGATTTTAAAAAAATAGCACATCTAATGTTTTTAATAGCAAATGATAATCCTTTTCCAAATCAAAATTTTATTAATAGTTGAAAATGATCTTCTGCTTCTATTGTGCTTTTTTAGACATGAATGTACTTTTTAAGATTAACAAAATATGCCTTGGCTGGTGTGGCTCAGTGGATTGAGCACAGGCCTGTGAGCCAAACACCTGTGGTTCGATTCCCAGTCAGGGCACATGCCTGGGTTGCAGGTCAGTTCCCAGCAGGGGACACATGAGAGACAGCCGTACATTGATGTTTCTCTCCCTCTCTCCTTCCTTTCCCCTCTAAAGATAAATAAATAAAATATTTTTTAAAAAGATTAATGAAATATTTATATATAATGTGCGAGTCACTGAGGATACATGCATGTGTATAATAGACGTAATTCCTGTGTTTTAGAAACTTTTCAGCTGACCATTGAACAACGCCATCTTGAACTGCATGAGTGCACTCACACAGAATTTTTTTTACAATAAATACTGTAAATGTATTTTTCTTATGACTTTCTTTTTTTGAAGATTTTATTTGTTCATTTTTAGAGAGAGGGAAGGGAGGGAGAATGAGAGGGAGAGAAACATTGATATGAGAAACATTCATCTGTTGCCTCTCACACCGCCCCCAACCAGGGACCTAACCCACAACCTAGGTATGTGCCCTGACTGGAAATCAAATTGGTGACCTTAAGATTAAAAGGACAAGACCCAACCAACTGAGCCAGAGTGGTCAGGGTTCTTTATGATTTTATTAACATTTTTTTCTCTACCTTAGTTTGTTGTAAGAATATAGTATATAATATATATAACATACAAAATATGTGTCAATTGATTATGTTATCATAAGACGTCTTGTTCAGTAGCAGGCTATTAGTGATTAGGTTTTGGGGGAGTCAAAAGTTATGCGTGGATTTTCTACAGAGTTGGCACTTGGCACCCCTACTCTCAGCATTGTTTTAGGTCAACTATATTTAGTTGGGAGTTAGTTTATTATCTTTATAGACACAAAGATAGATGCAGATCATCATTGCTAAAGGATTTCATTAGCAAGGAATTTCACCTAAGTCACTGCTTGCTAGAAACGCCATTTTGAGACCACATTCAACATCGGAGGATCTGATGACAAACACAGAGAAGAGGGAGGAGGGTTTGGGGGCAGGAGGGATGGCTGGGAGCCACATGGGAAAACAGGTAACGTGTTGCTTTGGTGATACCAACAGTGATGGGCGGGGCTCGGGTTTCTGCCGTGCTTTCTGCGTGATTAGCCATCTTTCTTTTTTAAAGTAGAATTTTCCCCCCAACAGCTGAGGTTCACTTCTCTGAAATATAGTGCAGGGTGAAAATACAGGATAAATATCTAATTATTGCCCTTTAATTTGCTATTTTAAGGTAAATAGTTGATTTAATGCCTCTGCATATTACTCCAAATGTTGATTCATTGTTGCATAGAAATCAAACTCTGGACACATGTAATTGTTGATTACCAAAAATCATGACTTTCATAAGGAGGATTTTAAAGTCCTGGCCAGAGATCACAGTGGGATTGAGATATAGAAACAATATAGATATAGAATACAAAATTGAGACAATTATTCAATCTCACACTGAAAACTATATTTCAGTTTTCAGATTACAAACACAAGATACCTAAGCAGAAAAAGAAGTCAATATATGCCAATAACTATAGAACACATACTTTAAAGAAATTTATATATAGTGATTGTAAGTCCTAGCTTGTCTGAGATAGTCTGAGTTTATCCCTGATGCTCATGAATAATTATTAATAGCACCACCTTTTAATCTCTGAAAAGGTCCTTGGTTGGATTATAAATTATATTATCACCAAGTGTTCACATATGTTTTTGCCAACTAAATCACTTATGTGAAGTACAGCCCTTTGGATTTAGTGTAGGGTATTTAAAGAGTTTTGGGCTGGGGTGAAAAAATTATAGATATCCCAGTGGTGTGTGATCCTTAAGAGAGAGTGTGGGACTAGAGGAGAAAGTTGGAAAAAAAATTTACAAAGCTTCTTTAGGGAGACCATAATAGGGAAGAAAAAAAAGGATTGAAAATAGCAGAGTCCTACCACATTGTCTCATATGAAATACTTTTAATTTGCCCATTGTTTGTGAATTGTATAATCTTTCAAATCATGTTCACTCTTTAGTCTATGTCACTGAAAGGACTGTTCTCAGGAGGGGGAAAGTCTTTGCTCAGTGATTATCAATATAAGGGAAAGAAGAAGTAGAATTTACATAGCATCATTTCATATCCATAACATTACATAAATAACATTTTGTTTCTTCCTAACAACACTATGGGGAACATCATTATTGTCCCCGTTTTTACCTGAGAAAAGTATGGCACAGATAAGTAATTTGGAAAATTGTTTATAATTAAAAATAGGAGTGCCCCTGGTTCATGTATTTTACTTTGCACCTACTCATGACCCTTTGCACACACAACAACGTAGGCATGTGCCCTGACTAGAAATCGAACTAGTGACCTTAAGATTTATAGGACAAGACCTACAAATGGTCATTTGAATGACCTTTAGTGGTCATTTTGAATGATTTTTTTTAGAAATTTTTAAGTTTGTTCTTAAGGTCTAGTCTCTCTTGTTCTCACTCTTCCTTCCCTCTCCTTTTCCTCCTCCTCCTCCTTCTTGTTTTGACTATTTTAATGCTGTGTAATGAAAACACAATAAAATAAAAAGTGTACAACAGGAAGAGTTTTAACATGTATACATCTGTGAAACCTTCACTGCAAACAAAGTAAAGAAACATTTTTATGACCTCTGAAAGTTTCTTCCTTCCATTTTATAGCCACTCCCATGCCCACCAGTGACTCCAGGTAATCACTGACCTTTTTGTCATTATGAAGCCATTTTAACTTAAAGAATATTATATAAGTGAAAAATATAGTAAAAACTTTTTTTACTATTTTTTAAAATTCAACATAAATATTGAGAGCCATCCATTTTTTATTACTCCATAATTTGTTCCTTTTTATTGCTGATTAGTATCCCACTGTCTGAATAGGACACATTGGGTCTATTCAAGTTTTTTGGCTACAAATAAAGCTGCTAAAAAACATTTTTATACATGTTTTTCTGTGTGTGTTTGAATAAGTGCTTTCATTTCTCTTCAGTGAATATGTAAGAGTGAAATATGTGGCAGTATGTAAGAGTATGTTAGGCATAGGTGTAACCTCTAAAGAAGTCAAACCATGCCCCCAAAAGTGGTCAACCATTTAACTTTCTCACCAGTAATAGTTGAGTTCCAGTTGTGTCCTCCCTTTGTCCTCACTTGATGTTCTCGGTCTTTTTAATTTTAGCAATTCTAATGATGTATAGTGGGATATCATGGTTCAATTTACATTTTCTTAATGACTAAAGGTGTTGAGCACACATCTTTTTATGTGTTTGTTAGTTCTATATCTTATTTGCTTAATACCGATTCAAATATTTTGCTTATTTTTTAAATCGAGGTACTTGACTTATTGAATGAAAAAGGCTTTTAATTGTAACATATATACACATGCATGCTTTTCTCCTTTATCTGACATATGTATGTCAAATGTTTTCTCCAGGTTTATGTCTTCTTTTGATTTTTTAAAAATGGTGTTTTTTTAAACAGCAAACATTTTAAATTTTGATTTTGATCCAACTGTGGTCCAAAATGTCAAGTTTTTCTTTTTATAATTCAATTTTTTTGTATTTTAAGAAACCTCTTCTACCACAAGGTCATAAGTATTTTTGGTTCTGTTTTCTTCTAGTCATTTTAGCTTTCTCTTTTATGCCTATAATCCATTACAAATTAATCTTTGTGTATGATGTGGTATAAAGATTGGGGTTTTTTGTGTGAATATTTGATTGATCCAGTACCACTCGTTGCTAAGACTTCCCTTTCTCCCACTGAATTGTCCTTACAATTTATGAACAATTATGTTGACATATGTTAACCATATATGTTTGGGTATGTTTCTGAGCTATTGTTCTATGGATCTATATGTCTATCTTCTTACTGAAACCAAACCATTTTGGTTATTTATTGTAACTACTTAGTAATTATTGATATCAAATAGAATAAGAGCTTCAACTTTGTTATTTGGTGTAAAGATCCCTTTAGTGGTTTAGGGTTTTTGCATTTTTATTTAAATATGAAACTTGTCAGTTTCTACAGAAGTACCAAGTAGCATTTGTTTGGGACTTGCCTTGAAAAGTCCTGGCCTTGTGGCAGCCATATACATTTCTTTCTACAACTTGTGTTGACCCTCTGCTTTGAAAACCTCTGCCAAGTGCTGACCCTAGCAGGGAGAGACACAGGCTTTAGCTGTTGGTTTTCAACTGCAGGCTCATTAAGGCTCATTTTCTACCACTTTGGAGCTGTGGCAGTTGAAATAACTTCTTTAAAGGAGAGAAGTGATACTTTGGAAGTGAAGATCGTTATCACTGCACATCATTTTTTGGGTATAAATCCATTTCTTCAAGAGTTTAAGAACTCGGTTTTCATAATTATTCAATAAATATAAGTGGAAAGAAAAAACTCCACCGGAATCCCAGCAGCGGAAATAACATTACAATGCTAATGCATTCAGTAGGAGGCCACAGTAATCCAGATTATCATACATAACTGTCTCATGGAAACTAATTTGACTTTTATTGTGCTGCTAAATGAAATTATTACATGATCTATAGATTATTGAGCCCTCCAGCAATGCTGGGGAATGAGGCACAGTGCTGCATCTTTTACTCCGATGGCTGCAAGGTTTTTAAAGCGCTTTACACATTAAGAGTGAGTAAAGAAGACTATAATACTCAGAAGCAGCACAGTGACTAAATAAATTACTTACCAGAAACCGTAAGTATGGCAGGAATGATGCAGCAAACAAAGTGTTTCTTCTTTATCCATGTGCATCCGATACAGACCAGACAGTGAAAAGAACGGGCCCGTGAGAGCTGTGTAGTTACAAAGACAGAGTTCTTCCTGGGACAGGCATGCCTTGGTCAGTCACCCCAGCTGATTCCTAAGCCATCCCATAGAGGGCTGTGGGGATTCTGAAGCATTTGTCATCTTTCTTGATGGCATTGGAAACAAAGCAGTGACCGTGGAAATTTTAAGACTTTGAAATCATTGGAAATGGTGCAATCTGATTGACAATATTGTTTATTTAAGACATAGTTTAAGGCAAGAGAGGACAAGTATTTGGAGACAGCCTTCCTGTTACAGGATTTGCATGTAAATATTACAAGGAATATCCTTCTTGATACAGGAATGGGCATTTGAATCATAATTAAGATGTTGACAGCAATCGTTCAATTTAGTACTAACAGCTAAAATTTTGTGTCATTGGAGATCTTTGGGTACACCTTCCACATAGTTAGCACCCTCTGTTTCGTTGAGGACCACTGCATTGAAAATACTAACTCTGGAATTCTCAGTGAAGTCCGTGTTATTTGACATCTCCGCAGCATTTGATGCTTAGCCCCTCCCTCCTTGAAGTGCTTTGCCATTGGCCTCTGAAACTCTGCACCCTAGTTGTCTTCCTGCCTCTCTGGCCACTCGTTCTAAGCTTCTTAGAAAGTTATTTCTCCTCTAACCAGGCGTTAAGTGATTTGTTGTCTTAAAATTTAGAATCTCACCTTCCTTTCACTCTATAATACCACTTAAGAGATTTTATTCAATCTCATGCTTTTAAATAGTATTAACATGTTGCCCTGGCTGGTGTGGCTCAGTGGACTGAGCACCACCAGCCTTTGAACTAAAGGGCCGCTGCTTTGATTCCCAGTCAGGGCACATGCCTGGGTTGCAGGCCAGGTCCCCAGTAGGGGGTGCATGAGAGGAAACTGCACATTGATGTTTCTCTCCCTCTCTTTCTCCCTCCCTCCCCCTCTCTCTAAAAATAAATAAGTAAAATCTTAAAAAATAGTGTTAACATGAGCTCCAGACCCATGTACGTAACTGCCTACCCGGTCAGAAACCCTATCTGGATATCTCAAATACACTTTAAGTACCACACAACCAAAACGATTTCATGACTCACTGACCATGTACGGGGGAAATATCTGGGGCTTTTTTTCAGTGCCTTTTATCATTGTTCAACTAGTTACATAATCCAGAAACCTTGGGACACCCTTGGCTCCTCTCACTTCATCAGTCTACATTTCTCATTCATTGCCAAGGCCCATTCAAAGCCTTTTTAGTGTGAATATTTGTCCAATTCCATCTTCATGGTCACTAGCCCAGCTCAAGCGGCCATCCTCTCTCAGCTGGAGTCCTATAACAGAATATTACTAATCCTTGAAAACTGTAATTTATTTTTCAGAATAAAGCTAAATTCATTATCTCAACTTACAATTATGAGTCCGTTGCCCCAATGCCACTGTGTCTGGAACCTTCCATGTTTCCTTGCTCTAAGAAAAACAGAAAGTCCGTATGGTATGGGGCTATTGGTCAAGGCCCTGACCGCTGAAATCTCTTTCTGTGTATTCTTTGTCTTACTTTCTGGATGGAGCCTTCCACACTAGCTCTCCTAAAAGTCCTCCAACGTGCCCTATTGTCTCCTGTGACAGGAACTCGACACATGCAATTTTCTGTGTCTGTACACCCATTGTCTCCTCGTTACTGTAAATACATTCATAATCCCCTGATCACCTTCTGAGCCGAGATTTCCCCATCCGCAGGCTAGGCCAGATTCCTTTTCTTCCAAACACTGACGTCGTGTTCACAGGTACATGCGAGCTTCAGTCACTTTGGTCTGCTGCCTGTCTAATGTCTACTCCTGCACGGGCTCCATGCCCCACGAGCCTTGGGCAGTCCGTGGAGGACTTGCCTTTAGTAAGAACTCAAAGTGTATTTTTTTGTTGAACAGACAGATGGTTAGATAAATAGGAAAATATAAAGGGCGTGATAGCATGTTCAAAATATATTCGATAAATTACAAGGCAGTATTTTCTGTCTTTTTTTAATTTCTCATGTTTTTTATATTTCAATCAGGCAACAGCTATTGGTGACTTTTTCATCTCTTATTTTTTCTAATTGAGAAAAATTGGTTTTTTGATTTTTTTTTTACCTTAGTCATTGGGGTTTTCATATTCGTCTGATATTCTGAAATAACCTTTCATCTTCCAAATTACCTACTTAGGTTTCAACAGAAGCAGCATAAATCATTTATTCCTAGGGAGTGGGGCTCATAATTAAGGGAGAAGCAGAAAAGTTCAGTTATTAATTTCATTCAATTCTAAACTACTTGCTTTAAATTAAAGAGGTTATGCTTTTCTAACATGTGTGGTATGATTCTCGGGTTTTATGAAATGATGTGATATTATTTAAACTAAATATTATTATATAAACATTAAAATATAGTAATAGGAGACAGGTAATGGCTTGTTGTGAAAGCTGAGTATGGAAACCACTTTCACGGGTCAATGTCACAAAATCCAGCACATCTGGAAAAGCAGACACAACACACAGAAAGTTTTACTTATTCTTGGTGAAATGGTTTGCCCAAGTTTCTTTACAAAGCTTTCTTGAAATATAAATGAACAAAAACCTGCAGACTAATGCCAAACTCTCTAGCACACATAGTGGTGTCAAGTTCTCGAATCTATAACTTCGTATGAAACGTGTCAACACGGATAAGGTGGACTGAGGAATGGTTAGGGGTGGGTTGGTGGCTAGTACTAGGTAAAGGAAGAGTAAAAGATTCACTATA
This sequence comes from Artibeus jamaicensis, assembly GCF_021234435.1. Taxonomy (NCBI): domain Eukaryota; kingdom Metazoa; phylum Chordata; class Mammalia; order Chiroptera; family Phyllostomidae; genus Artibeus; species Artibeus jamaicensis. The sequence goes on along the minus strand of NW_026522056.1, from coordinate 10,903,874 downwards.
AAGCCTAGGTAAAGTGTTGGGCTGTTCACCCTATTACCCTATCAACTTCTATGTATATTTAAGTTTTTTCATTAATGAAATGCTAAACAAGTTTTAACTGAATGCAAGTAAAATAAAAAGTAAAATCAGTACGTTTCCCTGCCCTTTCTCTTGACAGATTAATGTATTTCAGCCATGGAGTCCCTTTTCAACCAAAGCTCTCCAAACCACTCGCTTAGTGTTGTCCAAGGATCAGTTCCAGTTCCGAGCAGAGATGCAAGACAAAGATCCGTCCAGGCTGGCTCCCTTTTCCTGAGGTAGGTTCACTGCGGGGGCTTTTTCAACATTTCCATTTTAGACACTGGCCTTAGAGGGTCTTATAATTTGTCATCAAAATTGATTCTTAGTGTAAACACTACATAAAGTTCTTTGGCCTCAGGGAATAAATGCTCAATTTTCCTATAACATTTGAACATACCTATTTGACCTTCGTTGTTCTTGTTTTGTGAGAAACTTTGAAATTTAAGACCTGTTTATGAGTCGATCACCAAGACCTCTCAGAGTCTCAGGGCTGGGGGTAGAGAAGCAGGGGGAGATTTTAATGTGAAAAGAATGTGGTGTCTTTAAGAAAATAATAGATTATTCAGCAACACTGAAGGTCATGGCATAGATTCACCTCATGATATCCCCTCTGGTTTCTGATTTTCACTATTAATGCTGAAGGACCTTGGGCAAAACATTCCACCACAAATAAGTAAAACTTCTGTGCATGTGGCGTCTAATTTTCCAGAAATACTAGATAAGGAGAAGGGAAATGCGATGATTTCCAAGTATCTTTCATATTTTAGGTTCACACATTCAGTGACTCTTCCTTAGCACTATATCTGGGGTAAAGACTTACTTTTTCCATCCATCCTCCCTGCTCCTCATTCTATAAAAATTAGGAGAGAAATGTGGGTTCCAGATGTGCCCCAGTTTTAGTAGAGCCGGCATTCCTCACAACCACTAGGCAAGACCACAGTAAAAAAATCCCATGACACTCCAGCTTTATCACTGCCTCATTCAGAGAACTGGGCACCTGGAGACTTTTTGTTGCTTTTGTTCCTCAAGGGATATAAAGTGACAAAACAGCTCAATAGCTCTTCAGCTTTGTCCTGAGTACTCTCTACTTAGAAGTGGAGACTTACAAGTTTTATGTTAAGATGAAAATAAAAATTTAGCAAATGCAAGGGCAAATAAAGCAGCGAGAATGTGCCCAATGGCAAGTTTGGCTTCCTTAAGTAGTGTTAAAATATGAAATACATATTTCTAGGGACAGAAGAGAGTCCCTCTGCAAAACTTCCATTCCAGATATTGTGGTGTTGAAGTGTCAGGACTGAAGGACCTCAGAAGCTAAGAGCTTGCCAATACTCGAAGCTCCTTACAAGTCTTCACAAATCTCAATGAACCTCCATTTCAAAACCAAACAGTAAACAGATGAGTAAATAAAAATAACAAACTGAACAGCATCTCTGGGACATTAAGGAAACAAATGCAATATAGTGTTTTTGTTTTGTAAGAACAAAGGGGAGAGAAGTTTTATACAGGGTATGGGAAGAGAGGGGTTGAAGGTGTTGAGTCAATAATGCCTATCAACTCACATTAAGAACCGTATTTAGGTTTCTAATACAGATCTCGTGGCTTAATCATCCAAGGTCACCCAGCCCTGTTACACATGTAATGTCTGCTGTTTATTTTCACCCTTGCTATAGAATAGACTAGATTGAGTGTCCTGGGAACAGAGGCATTCCCTACAGATTTTGTCTTATTTTCTAATTGAGATCATATCACTTCTCACACTTTCTCACAGTTTGGGTATCTACCAATGGGAAGGAGTCAGATTCTCTGAGGGATGATGCAGGGTTCCAACACATGCTGAAGGTACTGGGAACAGCCTATGGACATGGACTCAGAAGACCCAAGGTTGAGACTTGCCTATGACACTAATTATCCCATTTGTCTTGAGTAGAGTTTTTACCTTCCTGGAATCAGAGTTCCAATATTGGTAAGATCTGAAAATCAATAGTGAACCACAAAGTTCTATTCTCTCTCTTCCAGAAGGATGTTATAGGGGAGCTGGCAGGGGATGACAATTGTTTCTAACATTCATCAGTCACCTACCACACTTGAGCACTCTGTTAAATATTTTACAAATAATATTTTACTGTATTCTCGCAGAATTCCTGTCGATGATAAAGCTGAGGCATGTTCTTAAATTGCAGAGAGAGAGCGTGTTCTGGCACTTTCACTGTTTCTTACAAATCTAATCTTTTTTACCTTCTCCTCTCTAGGTCTAATGAGATGTCAAAATAAGTCAATGTATGTACAATTTCTTTAGAAATGATAAAACAAATTGTAAATGTGAATTACTATTTGGATCGACAGTCAGCACTGCATGCAAAATTGGGGACACACTCTTTGCCTCCTTCCCTGATACATTTCAGTCTTAATTTCATCTACTCTCTAGTCATTTGAACTAGTCTCTCACTTCTGTCTTTGTTACTATCTTTTAAAATTTTTCTTCTATTCCAATAAAACCTTAGACATTGCTTAGCCACACTACTGAAACTTGACTTTAGAATCTTTTTTCGCAAACTGTGAATAAATTGTAAGTGAATTGTCACAGATTAGTTTCCATCTTAATGGGATGGATTTTCAACAATGAAAGTAGCAATTATCCCTAGGCTGTCTCATGTTGCGCTCCTATACAAAAGGGTTATTGGGGGTGACTCTTAGCACCAACAGCCATGGAAGAAAAGGGGGAAAAGCAGGATTGGTCAGAGGGAGAAGCTGAACTGTGGTGCAGTGCTGATGGAAGTGCAGCCCACATGACAGAGAATTCTGAGGGCTCAGAGGTATCCTGAGTTGGTGGGAGAGGGCCAGCACTTTCTCTTCCCGCAGAGATGAGTAATTAACCTGGGCAGGCTCAGGAAGGGATACAACCTTGGCCCTGCCCAGCCGAGGCAGGCCCCAAAGGGCGCAGACTCCTGCGGACTGGCAGCCTGCCGCAGATCCAGAAGTTGTAGTAACAACCTCCTCATTCCTGAAGGGGGTCTTGATGGGCCATACTCCCCAGGGTACCCCACCTTGGTGCAAAGGAACACAAAGTTCGCTTAAGCACAAACTGTGATTTACAGAGCATTCCTTGAGTACCCTCCTTGACTTACTGAGAGGTAAATTGACTGTGGTCACCCACCACTGTCTCTAAGCATAGACAAGAGGATCTCTTGTCACCCGGAAGGCTTTTTTTCTAAATATAATTTGGTATGCAAAACCGGTCACTGAAGAATTTGGCTAAAGCCCATCCTACAGGGAAAGGGCATAAGCCCAGAATTTTTCCCTTTTGAGACTTAATGCCGCCCAGAGAACTTTTCTGCCCATTGAGATGTTTCTAATTGAGAACTGCTGTCAGGAAAGGCCCAGCAAAATGCCCGAGGGACGGCTGAACGGGACAGAAATAGGAAATGGGCCGGGTAACCCAGGCGTTCCGTAGGAAATGAGGGAACCGCAGGGTGGTACTCAAGACGAGGTGTGCATGTTTCTCTCCTGTTGATCTCTTTGGTTATAGGGGGCCCAGTCAAGACTTTTAGAAGAGTAGAAGAAAATTGTTTTTTGCTCCCTTACAAGAGCAATAGTTAAGAATGTGATTGGGAAATAAAAATAGCAGCCCCTTAGCCAGCTTTGGCGTGAGGCGCCTTTGCAGACGTACAGAGAGCAGAGCTAATAAAGGCACGCAGCAGTGGGCAAGGGTGCTCAGAACTGACTGAGACTTATTTTCCTTAGTGACATCTCATGGAGTTGTTCAAGACAATTCAAATATTTATTTAATAAATATTTATTGAGTGACTACAGTGTAATGAGATCTCATCTAGGCACTGGGGATACGGGGCAAACAAAACAGATATAATCTCTGCCTTTAAGGAACTTAAATTCTAGTGGCAGAGACATAAAGTAAACAAGCAACTGAAGGAATTAGATTGTTTAAGATAGGCTTATCTACAATGAGGAAAATAAAGCAGAATTAGTTGTGTGAAGAGTGGCTGGAGAACGCTGGCCCCTGACAAATACTCTCTCCTTTACCAAACCTGAGACTTCTCTGAGCCCTCTTCTTAACTAGACCTTGACTTTGGCCCCTGACATTGCTAGAGCTGCATATTGAAGTCTTAGCAAGAATCTTGCTAGGTCAGTTTACTGAGAATCCCCCACCCTTAATATTGAATCACTTTTGATATGGGATCAAATTCCTCATCAGATATCACTCTTGATATCTGATATCTTCAGCAAGAATCCTGTTGTTAGTTTAGCAAAAGTTCCCCCACCCCTCCTCCTGGCAATTTTCCATCTACTGATCCCTGTTTTCCCTGTTCATTGCCTGTCAATCCCCAGATGCCTTTGCTGTAGTCAGAGTGTAGCCTGATCTCTCTCTCTCTCACTGTGATAGACTTGACCCCTATTGTAGTAGACTTGACTCCTACTGCAATGATCTTGAATGGAGGCTTCTTTACCATTTTAATAAGTGTCAGAATAATTTGTTTCTATAACACTCTCCAAAGAATAACCTGTTAGCAAGACAAAGCTGTTTATCACATCAAAAACAACCACTACCTGAACAGAGCCCGATGGAGTCTGGGAAAAGGAAGGGTAAGCTCTACTATACTGAGGTACTGAGGTCTGGTTTCAGTAGGGAAGGGTCGTGCTGATCCATATTGGCAAGGATCCTGATAAGATAGTGCGAGATGTGTGGACACAGCCGGAGGATGAGTTTGACAGAGGGCACTCAAGTGTCTTGGGATGTCAACTTCCTGTTGATGCCTTTTCTATTTAAAAGTAAATAGGACTTTCTGGAAGCTCTTGTAATAAATACTGAAGTCCTCTGCAACTTCTTTTCTTGGCCTGGAATCTCCTGGAATAGCAAAGTGAGACTAAATGATGGCAATAGAAGAGTAGAGTTTTGTTACTATACACCAGCGGCTAACAAACTTTTACTCTGAGGAAAACTTGACAAATATTTTAGACTTCGGGGGCCACATAAGGAATCTGTCACATACATATTCCTTTGTTTTTGTTTTTACTTTGTTTACCAGTGTTTTAAAATAGGAATTATTTGCCAGCCTATTAAGTAGAAAGGAAATTGTGAGAGGGAGATGATTTCACCCTTAAGGAAGGAAGCTTCCTTAAGGAATCTATTTTAGGGTGGTCAGGGAGGCCCTAAACTTGTGTTTCTAGGACTGACGAGAGACACACAGAGTCTGGAATATTGTCCTGTATTCTGAGGAAACCTACTGAAGATTGGATTATTTGGTGATGTGGAAGTCATTAAGAGGCAGGCACTGAATATTCTCTTAGTAATAGCAGGAGGTAGTGTTCAAGCAGTTAATTGGGAAAAAATAAAGGTGAGCTTACTTGTAAAATAAGAGTGAACTTACTGAAGCAGTTTACAGACATGACGCCAATAAAAAAATTATGAGCTGAAGGATTTTCTCAAAAATCTTTTTTGAGAAAGATTTGCTTTTCCATTGAAAGAGTCAAGCTTTATCTCTCCTGCTTTCCTTCTCACTCCAAATTTAGATTAATATAACTAGGAAAAATAATACTGCACCACTGAATATTTTATAGGCCTGTGAAGGTTAGTCATTATGTATGTCCTGGGATGCGCCTTATTCACGACCATTTGCAGCTAATTATAAAAGAGCTTCAGAGGTGTCCATGGGGGGAGGAGGTGGGGAAATGGAGGGAGCCGTAATTGCCGTAGAAATATTTTAGAAGGCAGGGTTAGATGAAAAATCTGCTATAGCTTAAACCCAATCTCATGGACAATCTAGCACAATCATTTGCATATAATAGATGCTTAATGACCATTGTACATGAAGATATAAAAGCAAAAATAAACAATGAACATCATGTAGTCCTATCCTGGGAATTATTGTTTTCTGAGTTTCCATCCAGACGGTACGTGTTCTTAACAGATTGTTTTCGGTTGCTTTCAGACCCTTTCCCACTGGTTGGTTTCATTCCTTACTGTGTAGCTAGCTCCTCCCTACACAGAAAAAGAAAACTTTTATGTCTGTCTATATCAGGAGCTGTTATGGTAGGTATAGACATAAAAGAGATTGATAAAACAAGATGATATGGGGGTTGATGATTGCACCAATCTTTATTTTTTTAGCTATCTTGCTTTAGCAATATAATTTCAAGGTGGTACAAGCAAAATAATTCCAAGAGAGTAAATTGCTTTAAATTATGCTATCTATTTTCAAGCTGAGTTCTACTTCATTCCATGGTTAGCTAGTTGCTGTATGGAAGTAAATATTTTGTAGTTACTTTAATCTTCTTGCCATGTCTTCATACAATAGAAGAGGTAATTTATCAAGCGATGGAACAATATCATTGAAAAAGATCTGGGAAAGTTTTATCTTGTCTTCAGGAAAAGTGGCTATTTTTTCAGAAGCTCCTTGGTGTCACTTTGTCTTTGGTGATAAGGATGCTCCTTTCCTTTGGCAATAGAGAGGGCACCTCTCCCATGAGAGTTTGTGACCTCTTTTGGGGAGAAGGGAAAAGGAGAGGTCAGTGACCTTCCTGCTTCCGCTATTTTCTCAAACTCCTTCACCTTAAAATGTCCAATATGCCAGGGTACCACATTTTGGGGTAGCATGTCCTGAACCCCATCACTTATTTGTGTTAATATCTTTCCCTAAAAGTATCCTTTTCATATGTTAGAATCGGCTTCAGAAATCAAGAATATAAAGATGTAATTAGAATGGAGATGGATATCACAAAACACACTTTGTCACAGTACACAAATGTTTGTGGCTAAGTGCCCAGTTGTTGACGTGGAACTCTCAGTTTAGTGGAGAGGCTCGGGGATGTGAAAGCCAGTGTTTGGGACCTTTTTTGAGAGAAAGAGAAACAGCGCAGGCGTCCAGAACGGGGCTCCCCCAGTTGTGCTGCTGTGGCATGTGAATTATTTTGAGCTGAAGGCAAGCAAAACCCTACAGACTGAAGAGAAATGTTTACTACTCTCTTAACAAATTTAATTGGGGTCTTTCCCATAATAAGAAGTATTACCAGAAATAACTTTCTATGCCCTACCTATAGTGAAGGGCAAGCTTCTAATTACTGAACATCTGTTCTTCTTAGCATCCTGCGAATTGCCCTCCTTCTGCTTGGAGCCCCAAGATACCTGACCCCATTCCTTGACTCAGGATGTCAAATACACCTCATTGTACCTTTCCGTCTTTGGACCTCTCACGTAAGTAGAGCCTCTGACTCTCTCATGCATGTAAGGTTACCATACATACATATGTAATTAAATCTGGTTATTTCCTCTTGTTACTCAGTTTTATGCTGACTTAGTTATTAGACCAGGAAAAAAGAATCTAGAAGAGTAGAATAAAATTCCTTCCTTCCCCAAAAGAGATAGACAGTATACATGCCATACTAAAATTTCTTAGAGGGCACTTTTAGGGGAAAAAAAAGTCTAAAAATGCCTTGTGGGGAAACATAAAGAAAAACATGGTTGAGAAACACTGCTTTAGATAGAAACCTAAAAAAAAACTGAAAAAAGAGAAAGAGTACTTAAAATTAAAAGAACCAAATTAAAATGGACAGAGATGGGCCTGGTTTCAGGGCACAAACAAAAAATGTTTTCAGGAGGCTAAAAATACACAAGTAATTTTCAGTTGAGGGGCATTAGTAAGACAGAATAGCAAGTTAAACCGCTAGTTCCACAAACCTGTGGTTGGAGAGGACTGCAAACAGAAAGGGGATTGCAAACCCAAGGGGCCCATTTAATGAATAAACTATGCCAAATAAACAGAGTGACATAAAAGGACACTTTAAAATCACATCAACTTTATGTAATTTGTTCTCTAACACCCCCTTCCCGCTCTGGTGACAATGGGTCATGCAGTTTAAATTGACCAGGAATGCTGCCCTTCAGGGGGTGAACAGAAAAGAATCCAGGGTGGTCCAGGCCAGGTTCCTGGCCGCTAGACGTGTGGTGATCACACAGGGCCCAGACTTGGAAGGACCCTTTGTGTCCTTCCAAGGACTCTGTCGTCACTGTCTAAATTCTTTATAATTTTGAATAAGCCCAACTTTATTTTTTATATTTCACTAGATTCTGCAAATTATGTTGCTGGTCCTGAGTACAGTAATAAAGTAAGTGTGATCTCAGAGGAACAGATTGGTCTAGTCTTTGGAGGAGAAATTTCCCTTTCCCAATTTAATTTCTCAAGATGTTTCAAGAGGAAAGCTTCCCATGGGAAGCAGGAAGCAAATGCTTCTTCCTGTCTGGGTGTTGTGGGGGCCGCGTTTCACGGAATATTTGCAGTAGCCAGATGCTGTGCTATCTTTACATGCCAATATCTATCCCACTTGTGGGAAAGGCAATGTCACTGCCAACCCGGGCTTGAGATTGTGGCCGCTAGGTCACTTACCCTTTGTGGCCACCAGTGTCAACCACCATCTCATTGGCCAGAAAGAACTGCTGGAGACAGGTTAAAAGACATGATCTACTAAATCAAATATAATATCTGCTCAATCGGCCTTATTCTTTACATCTTTATTTGCATAAGGTTATACCTTTATTATCGCTATCATAACTAAATTCCATGAAAGTGAAAGTATTCCAAAAACTTCTCTCCTACCAACTCTGAGATCCTATCATTTTATAATACAGAAGTGGGAGAAATTACGGGTAGTTAGGAGAAATGTGCTTTAACCGATATGAGAGGCACAAATGAATAAGAAGTTCCAAAACTGTAATGTTTTGGAAACTCTGCAAAATTATGCTGGAGCAGCTGTTTGCATTGCAAAATGTATTCCAGAAGCCGATGAACTTGAGTTGCTAGAAGTGTAACTGTGGCAATGGCAAAGATGAATCCTCCCGGAAAATGTTCTTTCCTTCCACATGAATGCTCCCTGTCTGGAAGCTTTTCAGGAGGAGAAACAAGACCCCTTTTCCTGGCATCAGCCCCATTCAAAATGTCAGCAGGGAGTCTCGAAAGGAGCACTCAGCCAGTGAGCTGCCTTTCTATCCCAGGGAGGCTGCGGCTCTGTAGGGTGATGAGAAGAAGGTGTAATTCTCACATTTAATGAAATCCCTGAAATTTGAAGCTTTCCGTTAACAGCTGGTATTGAAAGAGAAGCTCTTGGCAGCCTGTTTTCCTGAGGCTGGCTGACTGGTTTGGTCAAAGGGGCTTCCTGTCCTCCTCCCCAGTCAAGACAGCATTAGCAAAGGGTTCAGCTCCGTTCACCGCAGCAGGAGGAAAACGGCGGAGGGAGCTCGCTCAAGTGCCAGCGACTGCTGACAGCTGGCTCCTGCCATTCTCAGCCTGTGCCTTCTAATCGGGTAGCTGTTCAATTATGTCCAGTGAACCCTAACTCAGCAATTAAAAAGGCAAACTCTTCCCGAGAACGGCATGGCTGGAGAAATGGATAAGTTCTCGTTTGCCAATGACTCAAAGCACAGCGAAAGCTGTATACATGTAACCTGAGAGAGCCCTGGCTTAGTTGAGCTTCGGAGAGGGCCTGCCCTTCTGGAAGGGAAGGGGCTGGAATCTAGAAAGGGCAGTGGGAAATTCCCGAACCATTGACAGTCCTTCCAGCTCTCTCCCTCTCATTTACCCTCCTAGTAAAAATCACATCATTCTGGTAGCGATGGTGGGTACTATTGCAAATGCTCTGATTGTCTATCGTTAGTGAAACCCATGTCCTGCGGGACATCTTTCTTTTCTCTGTCCTAATCGAGGTTGCTTTGATTCCAGAATTGATCAAATGAGGGGTTGTTTTCTTTGGTTATTTCCTCTCGCTTCCATTCTGCACTCGTGTTTCTCTCCTTCTTCCTGTCTGGTTTCTGTCCACTTCAAATGACCCGGGCTTTACAAAACAAGAAACTCAGAAAGAATCCACGCAGGAAGGACACGGAGGGACGGAAGGGAGCCTGAACGTGTGGTCGCGTTAGCAGAGAATGGCTGCACGTGGCAGTAGTGATCCATCGCTGAGAACAGCTTCTCCCACGCGTGGGGCTGATAGGGACTATGTTTGTATGTTCAGATACAAATGCTTTTATGTTGTTGTACTTAAAAGATACCACCTAGAAAATTGTATTCTTAGGAGATAACCAAAGGTGGTAAAGATATTACTTCTTGGAAATTGACTAGTATCATCTGTAGAGGTAAAAAAGGCAGGAGTATAAACTAGGTGTTAAATAATAGTATTGGCTAAAGAAACCATAGTATGTATATGCCGTGAATTACTAATGAAGTCATTAAGAAGGATTATGTAGGTGTATGGTTATTAATGTTGGCTACAGTATACTGAATTATATATGCATATATGTGCTATCTTTCAATGGCAGTGTAGTGGGTCAGAGAAGAGGTGGGTTATTCTTTGAAGACACCCTTTAGGCTGCGTTCCAGGATCCTAGTGCCCTTATGAAACCTCTTGGATTAGGATTAGGAGCATCTCTCCGAACACCTTTGCCCAAGATCCCTGCTCTTCACTTGCTGACCCAAAGTAATGATGGACTAACTGGGAAAAATGTCGACTAATCACCTTACTTCTGGGCGTTATATCGTGGTTTGTACAATGAGGGGTTTGACCAGATGATCTTTCAAAGTCTTTCTGGCTCTAATAGTCTACGGTTCTTTATGTCATAATTATTAATGAGTGACCCCAATGGAGTTTTGTTTTGGCTTTTTTGCCATGACAGGCATATGATGAATGTATGTTGGTGAATGGCTTTGTCAGCAGCCCTCAAATCACAGGGTATAAGTAGGTGTCCTCCCACCTACTCTTCCCACACATAGAACTCACCCCAGTACAAGGAGGAGAGCACAGCCCCAACCCACAAGCATCATAAAATCCAGGTACCGTTTTCCAGCAGCGTATAGAGTATTTCTCTGATGTCCTCAATGATCGTGAGCCGAGTTAAATGTCTGAGAATTACCTGTTTATTGGCATTCCAGGTATAAGTTTTCCTTTTTATATTTGAGAGACACCTTTAACTTCCAGTTCAGCACTGTCCATTCTTAGTTTCCAAGTGACTGCTTTCAACTCTCCCTAATTGCTTTAGCTTTTCTAATAGATTCTAGATGATGGACTAGATAAAGTAAGAAAATAACAAAGCTTTTCTCTTTCAAAAAGAGAGAGATATTTGCAATTCCCTTCAAAGTTTTGTTTCTCTAATTACTTCTGTATTTTTCTTTGGAAACAAAAGAATAAAAATGTATTTTTTGTTTTTAATCTTTTTTATCACCAACTTTACATATTATTGTGGCCAGAAGAAAATAACTCTCTAAATACCTATCTAAGATTTAATTCTAATTTTCCTAACATATTACCCAATTGGGAAACAGATGTTTTGGAATCATGCCTCACTTCTAGTGTGGGGAGACATGGCAGAAGTTTATTCAGTATATTTTAAAGTTCTGTAACTGTTTTTATGTATGTTTTGTTTGATTTTTTTCTAGGAAGTAAGCATTTTTTCCCTGAACACTTAAAATATTTGATCAAAATAAAACTTATTTTTAACTAAGTTATAGAGTGACTCACTGCTTCAGAGGTGCCAAGTTCATGGTTGATGAAAATCACTTCTCATTCAATACATGAGTCCCCTCCTGAACATTCTACTTCTGGGGAAACTTACCTCTTGGTCATTTCTTGCTTGTGACCTTGAGTATAACAGCTTAATTGAGCTATAACAACTAAGACAGAATAGTATCTAAATTAAATCAATCTAAGAAGAGAGCTCATGTCAATTTTACTATTTAAGATAACACCTTAGCCCATATTTGAAGGCTGTAAACTGTTATAGAATTAACTGTTTTCAAAGTCCTGCTCTTGAGAAGCTTATAAATTAATTGAGAAGAAAAGCAGATTGATGTCAAGGAACATAATAAGCAAACACATAACTAATGTAAACACGTTAACTTTCTGTTATCTAGTATTTTTAAAAATGGAAGATTCTGGCTAAACAATGTTGTATTCACCAAATAATTATCTTTCAGTGGCTTCCAAGAAAGAGCTTGCAAAGCCATTCTCTTAATTATTAAACAAGTTTACAATATTTTTAAACATCCTAGTGCCATACATCTTCTAAAATACCAATTAAAAGAATAATTAGCAGAATGTCAGTTAATGAAAATTATAGGGTTTGACAGAATTATTTATAGCTGGTGCTAAGTCTTATATGAGGAACCTATATGTATGTCTGTGCTTGTATGTATGTATCTATGCACCAACATATGTGCAAATGATGGCAAGCATGTGGTATATTTGTATACATGTCAACAGAGCAAATAAGGCCTTTCAAAGTGTGTAACTTATGATTTGATGAGGAATTACAGGAGCTTTCCACGAACACTTATAATCACTGTGCCATTTGGACTCATCTTCAATCTGGTTTTGCAGTATTTCTGACAACTCTGTTCCTTTACTGTGATTTTTACCAGTTCCCGTGCTACACTGTGTTTCTTGAGTCTGAAAAAAGTAGGAATTACCTTTCCTATATAAATGTCATACCATTCTCTTTTATTTTCCATGTCACTCATGACATGATTATATTGTGGTAAGTTCCTGAGCAATGTAGCCATTCATTATTAAAATAATACAACTTTCATTGATATAGTCATTCCAAAAGCTCTCTTAATTCACGCTTCTGTAGTTCAGGACTTCAGTGACCATATCTTACAGTTGTGGATATAAATGTGTGGCTTGTATTATCAGTATTTTATGCATTATCACTTTGAATGTTCACAGAAAACTATCATTCTCTGCGCTAATATATGAAGACACTGCTATTATTTAGATAACATGAATATCTTTTCCTATCATCCAAAAAAGCTCTGAATCTTATTTGTAGCATCCCAAGTGTTTTTGTAACTTCTAGAGATGAGTGAAGTTATTCAGGGTGTTGGGTTCCAGTGTGGACAAAGTCTAGGAGGTAACTGGTCAAAGAGTGAGAACTGGCATCATTGGCTTTGGTACGTTATTATCTCCGTGGCCCGGGCTCTGATGAATGCTGTTCAGGCAGGCCAGATGCACCGGCCTGGTAAGGAGCCTGGAGAGGGACATGGTTATCATTGATATTCACTGCTGTTGTTGATGCTGTCTTCAAGAGGAATGAGGAAATCTGCCAAGTATGTGGAGAAAATCACAAACTGCTCGTTACTACAATAGAAAATGCCTTAACAAAGAAAACCAAATTAGGACATGTTCTTTGGAAAAGAACAGAGTCTCATACAAGGGCAGAGCTAATAATAGAGAATCAATATGGACAAAACAAAAACATTGGTTGAAGGCTGGTGGACATACTTGGAGAAAATGATGCAGTTTAGAATTATAAAATGACAATTCCCACTTATAAAAGGGTTTTTTTTTCTTCTTATAAAATACAATTCAGAACCACGAGGCTAAAAACTATCATTAAAAGAAGTTTTACATTTGTGAAAGGGCACTGGTTTCTGGATGCAAAAAGTAAAATTCTGATTTAAAAAATATGAAAATAAGTTAAGAATATGATGACTGAGCCTTGGCTGGTGCGGCTCAGTGGACTGAGTGCTGGCCTGTGAACCACCACAGTGTCACTGGTTTGATTCCCATCAGGGCACATGCTTGGGCTGCAGGCCAGGTCCCCAGTGGGGGGCGCATGAGAGGCAACCACACATTGATGTTTCTCCCCCTCTCTTTCTCTCTCTCTAAAAATAAACAAGTAAAATCTTTAAAAAAAAGAATATGATGAATGGGAAGCTGGAATCTCTAATATAAAAAGAAATATTTTCATTTGTTTCATTTTTCAGTGCTTTAATATGTGAAAGGTTACAGCATGGTTGTTCTTGGAGTTTTGTTAGTTGTTCAGAATGTTAATATATGAAAAGGCAAACTTCAGTGACATTCCTACCCTTGACTACCTGGGCAACGTGTGACATCAAAATTTGAACTTGTCATTGCTTTGTCTTCACTACCCTATGTTTACCTGGCAATTTTCTAATTTTCTCTATCCCCAGGGGAAACTATTAGGTCCCCTGTTGAGTTCATTAGCATTGCCCAGTAGATCAAAATATAGGAGACAGCTTGAACATAACAAGACAATAGTACATGTTAATGAGGCATCTCACCCGAACAAGTTTTTACTAATCAGGCTAGGGAGAACAGAGCTATGTTCAACAAGGTGCACAGGCAGGAGAGAAGGGAGGGGTCATTGACTGGAGAAAGGAGAAGGCACCTGGTGTTCAGGCTAACCAGCAGGATGGCCCGTTCCAGCTGTATCCTTAGTGTATTTGGCAGACTGCAGTGTGATCAGAGCTCAGTCTATCAGAGTGTGCCATTTAATCTGTTTAAATGGAGAATTACTGAGACCTTCTAGGGAAATTGAATTTCAAGGAAACATCAGTTTTCAGTGATGACGAAGGGCAAAGTGAGGTGACTGCATGCTCACGCGGATCCTGGTTCAGTCTCTCCTCATTTTCCTACCTGCAGCAGCGTCTGGTCCGTGTCCGACAGTCCTGCCTGCTCCACCCCATCCCACCTCCAAACTCCTCAGAGGGAATGTCCTCAGTAAAGTATGATGGTGTCACTCATCTCCTGAAAAACCTTCAGAGGTTCCCATAACCTGAAGGATAAAAATCAAAATCCTTAGTCAAGCAGAGAAATCCCTATGAGACCTGGCACCAGATGACCTTTTCGGTTTTTATCTCAGGCTGCTCTTCACCTTGGGCACAGGGAACATTAGCTATACCAAACTTCCTTAGTTCTCCGAACTCACTGTCCTCCATCAAAAGCATCTGGCCACTGCACATGCTGTCCTCCTGTCCCTAATGGCCATTCCAGTCCTCATCTCATTACTGGTGAGCAATTACCTCGCCTTGGAGACTCAGCTCCAGTGCCATCTTTTCTCGTAGAATATCTATATAGCTGTATATTTGTATTGTATACCAGTGTACAATGAGGGAGAGGCAGTCCTTATTTGGCACAATAATACAGCTCTGCATAATGGCAATGCAAGCTAAAAACCAAGTAAAATGATCTTGGTAATCAATGGGGAAAAAGTACAGTTGTTCGATGAACTTTGATTTGTTTTCGTCAAAACTCTTTCTCTCTCTTCATGTCAGTTATACATGTATATAGCAATAAAAAATAAAATGAATCATTTAGCACACTGTAATTAGAAACGTCAAGAATTAGAGTTCTATTTCTTTGCAAAAAAGGCAGCATGCTTTCCTCCTTCTCGCGGTATAACTTACAAAACAGAACAAGTATCTTTTCCATTTCTTAAAAAGGGGTCCTAGTTCTAACTTTGGATCAGCTTCCAATACTTTGTTCCCTGAACAGTCAGCGTCATGAAATGTGTTGAAGAAATTTCCTTTGTGCAAAGTTTTTGCCAGCATCCCTTCCTGCAGGACATCTTCACCCTCCTGGTTATGAGCACTTTCCTCTTTCAGGTCTGCAAGCTTGCTGTCATGGAGTCCTCCTGGCTGCTCAGCTGGGTCTCTTGAGTGGCAGCAGTGCTGACATTCCCACAGTCACATATCTCTTTTGTAATTCTATCAAGGTCCAATTCGAATTTCACTTCCAATGTCACTGCTGTTCATTTTTTTGCCGGCTTCTCATCCTTGTTAGCCAATTCCTTCTTTTCATTATTAATACTTTTCATTATTAATATTATTAAAATATCCCAGGGATATGTAACTAGGACACAAGGAGGCAATGAGAGGACTTGCTTTGTTGTCTGAACCTGCAGGTGCACGGTGGAGGATCACTGACAGACTATAAAAGAAGCAATGCATTTGTCACAGATCACAATGCACATCTGTTATTTACGTTACGATTTGTGAATGAGAGAACTAGCAGTGGAGTGTGTACTTTTTACAATTACCATCTTCCCTCAGGATCCGTGGGAGATAGGTTCCAGAACCCCTCTTGGATACCACAATCTAGGGATGCTCAAGTCCCTTATATAAAATGACTCAGTATTTGCATATGACCTCCACACCTCCTCCTGTGTATTTTACATCATCTATAGATGATGTATAATACCTATTAGAATGGAAATGCTATGTAAATGGTGGTCATATAGCATTGTTTAGGGAATAATGACAAGGAAAAAAGTCTGTACATGTTTGGTACAGGCACAATTATTGCAGGCCTAACTACATAGTATAGGTAGCAAAACTATAACTCTCCCCCCATTATTTTTCATCCACAGCTATTCAAATCCATGGATGTGGAACCCCTGGATACAGAGGACTGACTGTACTTATAGTTAATACACCGTGGAAACTAAAATGTAAACCATGTTGTTGAGGAACTGCTATTATTTAAGCTGTGAATCACAGTAACTAAAATCCATGCATATTGGAATGGCACAAAACAGGGGCTGTGTGTGTTTGTGTGTGATAATTTATTTGCAAATCTATCTTCCCAAGTATAATGTAAATCTCTCTGCATCAAACACTCTTATGCTTTGCTTCTGATGCTTCCGGCTGGTAGTTTCACCCCAGTTGCTCTGTGGCTGACTTCACATGAAAAAATTCAAGTGTGCCTGGCTTATATTCAAATCAGGGAATTCTAACCTCCCACCCCACATTTTCCTATTTATTCTCACCTCCCACCCCACATTTTCCTGTCTTTACTGAGGTGTGAGGTGCCAGGGAATCTGTTAATCCCACACACATGCACCCCAGCATGGAAACCAGTAGAGAATTTCTCTCCCTTTCTTTATTTTGATAGATTATTAGGAGATTCAGTAATTTATATAGCTCCTCCTGGGACATTCCTACAAGGTCAAGCAATCTCTTATGCTGAACAAAAGACAAAGATTTTGTGATGAGCTCTTAATTGTGAACACATGTGGATTTGGTTGTCAGTGAAAACTTAACGTGAAACTGCCAGTAAAATTTGAATGTAACTAGCAAATACCCATGCAGACCCCCAAGTCCTTCCAGGCAGAAGGAGTAGAGGTACCAAGCCATGAAACCATGCTAGAACACAATGCATCTGGGAGAACACCAGTAATTCCAAAAGACTGGACTGTGTGAAGAATAAACGTGAGAAGTGAGATAATACCAGTAGCAGAGTCTTTAGACTGTGCTAAGTTGAAACTTTATCATGTGGGCTATAGGTAGCCGTTAGGATACGTTCAGCAGGAGACCAACATACACTGATTTTCTAGACAGGAAGGGCTCCTGGAAGGCAGTGAGAAGGATGAGTTGGAAATCGGAAGCAGTCACTGTCATCTCGCTGGGAGATTATGAAAGCCGGAAGTAGTCCGTGGCCCTGTGCACAAAACAAGTGATCATGTTGAAGAGACTTTCAAAAGGCAAAACCAGTACTGCTTGATAATTTATTAGAACTAAGAAAGAGGATGACTGAGAAGGCATGGTCTAAGATGATTTTTACCTGGTAATAATCAATGAGAATTTAATTATTATTATTTTCTTGGCTTTTGCAATGAACTGAGTTAGGTCATTCCCCCAAAGAACTAAGGTTTTGTAACCTCAAGATCTAGCAACAGAGTATTTAACCCAGAGCTGATGCTTGATAATTTTTCAATGTATTTCTAAAGCATTCAACTTCTTCAACTATTTTCTTTATCCCTTCAATCCAGCAAACTGATTTCCTTTAAGGAGGACATGAGCTAATACTCTTTCTTCAGGAATAACTTAATGTTTCTTTCTTAAATGTAATGATAAAAATGTTCAGCAACAAGTAAGTAAAACTTCCTGACTATATCAGGCTTTGAAGCGTAGTTTTCACATTTATGAGTCTAGTGTGGCCATCTGGATTTTCCACATGGATCTATTTGAAGAGGAAACTTCACTGGTGTAGAACACTAAATTAACTTGTTTCCAGAGCCAACCAGCAGATTTTCTTCTCCTCGTCTATCCTGACAGCTTACTACTTTGCATTTTATCTGTGTGCATATTTGAGAAGAATTACATCTCTCATTTTGATTCTTGACAGCCGTATCATTTGAGATCCGAAGTGTTTTGCCTTCTGAGAACTTGAGGCACATTTGTTAATTTTGATTCATAGCAAATGTTTGGTACTCCACATGTGACTTTCACTGAACACTCAAATGAGCATCAGTTCTCACAGTGCCCCGGATGTGGTCTGAAAATATTCTTTACTGCCTCTTGACTAGAGAAATGTCACAACAAGAACTTAGATCTCAGGAGGCAGCGGAAAAAGCCAGATTGGGATGAGCTGGGATCCAGTAACTTTGTATAAGATGTATGTCACTTCAGTGGGTCTCATGCTCAGAAATGAACCTTCCTATTCCCAATATATGTATGTTTAGCCAGAAAGGGTTAGTATAATAACAAAGTTTCAAAAATCCAAATGTCACAAGCAGCCAAAATGTCTTATAGATTGAGAAATTAAAGGGCACCTGAATTTATCAAGTAGGTTATGGATGATCACGATGCAGGTATTTGCAATAAAATTCAGGGGAAGCCAATTTTCAATAGGTCGAGGCAATAATAAAAGTAAAAGAGTATGGATAGTCATTGTAATTTCTCTTGTAAGAATTTTAGTGGTGAAAGAAGAAAAATAAAACTGTGTTTTGATTCTGAGGCACAGCAATAGTGGAGCGGTAGGGTTTAACACTGTCTTTACAATGGGAGATCCTTGGATCTGTTTTTAGTTTTAAGGGAAAGGACCAGTAAGGAGAAAAAAAAATTGAAGAACACAGACAGAAAGAGCGTGACTAGTGCTGGTCACACAAGGGGAATATCTTTAGGTAGAGTTAAGTCACACAAAGAGATTATCTTTAGGTAAACTGATTCTGTTTGTAGAAAATTTAAGTCCCGCAAGGGAAATATCTTTAGGTAAACTGATTCTGTTTACCTAAAATGCTGAAGCAGGGCTTGGGCTCATTAGATTGCACCAGACTAAGGAAATTGCTTTACACAAAGGAGATTTGTGGTTCAGCGACTATAGCTCACCGTCAGGAACTTTGACTTGCCCAGGATCCTTCCTTTCAAGGCCTTGAGAGGGCCCTAATAATGTTTATCTGTTCATACATGTCTGCAAAATTTCAAAAATATATATTTTACTAGTAAAGACTGCTGTATATTTCTACTCTAGCTTTATTGAGTTCACATTTCTCCTCAGATCAAGTAGCCAAAGGATGGCTATGGGCATCTTGGGGATCCATCTAGATGGAATTTAATTTAGTAATCAGTTGGTTTTAGCGGAATGTGTATGAGGTTTGTAAGTACTCTCATGTGTAATTAAATTATTGACCATCATTTCAGCATAGAAATATCTTTCAGGAAGACATTTCTACCACCAGTGTGTCTACCACTGGGAGCCGTGGCATCCATGTGTGGGACTACACACAGGTTGTCTGGACATCTGAAAGTGCCCATTTGTGGTACCACAGTGTGTGGGTAGTGGGGCGAGAACAAGATGTGAAATGCATAAAGCCAGAAGCAAATCTTTGGGGAAATTTTGCAAACTGTGGAGCTTACATATGAAAAGACTTGAAAAAGTCTCCCAAATTGACAACATTCTAAAATGGAATAAGCTTTATCAATGAGTTGTGAAGCTGCTACTTTTAAATATGATTAATAATTAAAACAGAACAAATGTAGTCAATCATAATCAATGCAATTATCTATTTTTCTATATAAAATTATACTTAAAAATCATTCTAAGAAAGTGCTTTCTGAGAGTGTGCAGCTGAGACATGTGAATAAAATGGTTAGAAATGTCAACTAGTTAATTGATAAAAATTATACTATTTTTCTGAATTTTCTGAAAATGTTGCTATGTATCATACTTTAAATATAAAAGTTATTGCCATAGATTTATCTTTATAAATAACCATTTTGTACTGCTTTTTGTTTTAGCAATTTTGTAGTGGTTTTCTCAAAGAGGGCTCTCGAAATTAGAAAAGTTTCAGGTCACACAAACCCTGGGTTCACTGTGGCGTGGGAGCTAGCAGTCTCCCAGCAGGGTGCCTGGCGGTGCACTATAGGGAATGGAAACTGTGTAAACTCCAGGCCTCTGGCAATAGAAGCGGTGGAAGAACTGTATGTGAGACAGTGAGGGGGGGGCGTCATGTTATACAGCATCGCAACTATTCAGACACTGTGGTGGACACTTCATGCACATTATTTCATGACCATCATTAGATATTTTCCCCCTTATACATGACAGGTACTAATCTAAGCATTTCACATATCTTAATTCCCTTAATCCTTACAACAACCCTATGAGGTGATGATGAATATTATTATTGCTTCTACTGGTGGAGAAGTTAGGCACACCTCTAGTAGGAGAGTTATGATTCGTACTCAGCTATTTGTTTTCAAAGTTACAACTTTACCCCTACTGTATGCTTGCCTCCCAGAAACATTGGGGAATTTGTTCTTTTGCTTCTCCTTTAACCCTAAGTACATATAAGATCAGAAAATTGGAATAATTTGTTCCAAATTGTCACATAGAGTGTGATGGAGCAGAGATCTGAAATTCTTCTGTGTGGTTTCAAAACTTTACCTTTTTTCTGCTGCACCAAATAGACACTTATTAAACCAAGTTACTCTGTGTTGGGTACTCAAAGACAAAAAAAGTCCAAAAATGGGAAATAAAAGGAATATCCATGGATCAGTTTATGGAAATTCAGAAACAGTAACTCCCCCCCCAACCCTTTCTTTTCTTGGTATTCAATCCTCAGAATGTAGCTGCATGAGAGGGTTGGGCAGAAAATCCTGAAACACGTGGTCTGTGCCCAATAGGACAGTGCTGTGGGGCAAGTTGCTGAAGGTCAACTAAGGAGAACTGTCAAAAGATACAGAAAAGCATGTGCTGGGTTAAGGGAGGTGTTAGGACAGGTTGTAGCCCGTGTGGGTGCAGTTTCAGAAATGCTTGATGACCCTTTATCTGACTCCCAACAGAATAGTGATGTAAGTAAATTCTTGCCTCCTTTATTTCCAAAATTGCTTTCTGTTATGGAGAGATTTTTTTTTGTTTGCTTGCTTGCTTGCTTGTTTTTTTAAGTCCGAGAGAGGTCCTTCTCATTATTTTGTCATTTCAAATCATTTAGTAAACTATTAAGTGTCTGTGACATGATATAAAATGACAGTCACTTCTTGCTCCCTAAATTTTTATCACACAGAACAGTCAGCACAGGCCAAAGCAAATGGCAGAATGATTTAAAAGTTACATTTATAATGAGTTATCAGTAAAATATACATATGTGTATATACACACACATATATATATATATATATTTGCTTTAGCCATACTAATTTGGTATAAATTAACTAGAGTGTAAATCTCCTGGGAATTGTATTTTAGTCCTGGAAATGGACAATCAGAAATAAAAATTCCCCAAAAGCACAAGTGACATAGGATGTTGGGGAAGGGGGATAACTAAAAATGACACTTAATCTGGGCTGTTAGTAGGACTTCACAGACAGTGCTTTAAATAAAGAAGAACAAAGCGAAATTCGTATTATCAAGAAAAGGCTTTAGTGAAAACAGAAAGGTTCCATGGCAGGCTGAGAGAAGAGAGGACTGTTTGTTTTTGTTGGAGAACTATGGCAGTTGAGGTTTGATAGGAAGCTCAGGTGTAGACTGTCAAGGTCAAGTTGAGGCGTCTGGCCTTCATAAAATGGAGAATTGCCAAAATTTGAAAGAGATGAATAATGGGTGAAGACTGTTGTTTTAGGAAAATTGATTAGTTGTTAATATGCACGGTTTGGGGGGAGGTATGAGTCCCAGAAGAGAAAATAACAAATAGATATCTTATAGGATATTATTAAAATTTCCCAGCATGAAGTGATAAGAGGCAGAAGTGAAGTGGCAAGTACTGGAATTCACTTTTTTTTTTAAAGAAAAAACAGGGCTTGACAACTATAAAATCTAGCTGATTATGTAAGGGAAGGTGAAAGTATCTACTAGGTAATGTGCAGACAGAACATGATGTTGTCACAGTACTTCACAAGGAGGAGGAGAGGGAGAGAGAGAGAAAATCTGTGGAAGTAAAGCAGGAGGCTGTCGGTACTTGTGTAGCCTGTGTGTTTTGGGACCCTCAACTCTAAAAAGTCATCCACCTCACTTTTCTCCAGTTTCAAGCTCACCAGTCAAATAATTGTTTGTTTGGCTTCTCATACATATATACCAAGAAAGTACTGGCTGGAAGTCATGAATGCTACAGACTCAAGAAAGTATTATCCCCACTGTAAAGAAATCCTTGGCATTCTTGTTTACAAATATGTTCCCTGTAAATTCAACTAGCTGAATGTGTCTCATTGGGTCCAATTAACTCTGGGCCTTGGACAAGACAGAGGTTCTGAGGCCTGCTTTGCTCTGTGCCCAATTAACCAAGGTGGAACTCCTTATTAGGTCCTCTTGGTGCCAGTTAGTCTAGCTATGCAGTCTCTTTATATGGTACACATCTCCTAGCACTGACCCCCACAAATTTCAATCCACTGCGGAGAGAGGATCATCATCTCTATACCGTATAAAATGCAATTTCTCTATTTCATCCTTCGAAGCTCATTAGAGGAATTGAAATTTTACATAAATGAATTGACATGGTTGGATCATTTTAGAAGGTACAAAAGAGAACAGTATCCTGGTATATGCTCACATCTGGATTGTGATACATTATTCATGTGAGAGCGACTTTTGCAAGTCCGCCCGAGTGCCATGGATGAAAGTGAATATGACTGAGACATGATGTGATCTGCTTGGGGAGGAGAAGTGAGCTGTGGCCAGTTTCTCAGGGGAGACAAAGGCCAGCAGTGGCCAGTTTCTCTGAGGAGAAAAAGGCCCCGAGCACCCTCCTCCAGGGCCTTTTATTGGATTCTAATACACAGGAATACAGGGAGGCAAAAATCAAATAGTAGATAACATTTCAAAGAAATCTGAGGGTTTACTATGAGTCCGAGTCTGTCAGGAGTCTGTCAGGAACAGAGTTTTAGGGTTTCTTGCTCGAACCTTTAACATTTGAATGAAAGCACTCTTAGCAGAGGAGATTTCACAGGTTTATCAGGAAGTCTTTGCGATGCCAGATTTTTCCCCAGGACATGCTCTAGCAAGGCAAGGAGCTGCACCTCTCCCCATCAGGTATTCAGGCTTAAGGGAATTAGAGCCAGGAAGCCCTTCTCCCAGAGAACATGGGGACTCAGGCTATGTCAAAGCTGGGGAGTGGGGGGTTGGGGGGGTGCGAGAGTCCATTGCTCTTTGTTGCAGGCCCCCCCCACGCAGTCCTTCCATGAAGGCCTCCCAAGTGATCGAGTCTGGCTTAGGTTGCCCCCCCCCCCGCCGCGCTGTGAGGGGTCTTACCCATCATTGACTTCCGACCAAGCTTTGGGGGCAGGGAGGAGAAACTGAGGCAGCGTTTGCTACCAGAGACAGGCTTTGTCTCCTGCGGCTGGCACTCCAAAGGTCATCCCTCACCCTTAGCCACAAGGGGTCCATATACAATTCCTAAAACCAGGCAGAGCGGTCTACAACATATTCATACACAGATGTGAATTTGCAGAGAGAAGGTCTAGAAAAATAAGTGTGAGTGTCTGATGACTTTCATTCATACAGTCTTATGTGACTTTTTCTGAACTACCACATTGTCTTTCAAACTGTAAAGCAATGGTGAAAACTCATCAGGTGTGTTCCTGTTTATGTAAGCTCCCCTATGAAAGGTGATCATATAAGGAAAACAAATACTGTACAAAGCAATTTATGATAATAGAAATGTTTTTGAATGACCTACAGGTTTATAACTTCATGAGGTACAAGTGAACATACTATGGACTCAATGCACAGCAGACCATAAATCTGCAATCATATCAAAAGCTGAACATTTTTCTTTTCTCTATTTTCCCCTGCTTCACTTTCTTTATTTCTTGCTTTTTCCATGTTGGAGTCAATGATATAATGCTTCATCATTTCTATACCTTGATTATATTTTAAAAATAAGAATCAGAAATTTTATATGATCCACCATGAGTATAGAGAAGATTGAAATGAAAGGATGTGAATTTGTCTCCATATTTGACACTAAAAAGAAAACAGAACAGTGTATCTTAGGAAAATAGGTAATATCTCAAAAGCCCAAACCCAGATGTAATCAAATTTCAATTCAATCTAGCATCTTTTCAAATACTTTGCATCTAATAACAGCAGAAATGGGAGTGCATTACATCAAAATGACATATAGAAGGGACTCACCCAGATGGCAGATAGAGGCTCTTAGTGGTCGGGTTGGTGTTATTTAATGTGTTTATGACTATTGCTTAAGCATGCTCAGAATTTTATAACAGAGATATGGATAGTACTTACTGTATCTCATTACAGCCACATCTGCATAAAAGGCATATGGAAAATGGATTCCCTCTGCACACTTTACCCCAAATTACTAGTATCAATGGCTATCCAGAAATTTTATTGGGAAAACAAATACTGGAAATGAAAGCAAAGGTGGAATTGTCAGAAAGAAAGTTTGATCCTCAGATTTATTGGTAGAGAATATTTCAGATGAGCTTTCTATTAGTTGCTAGTTGATGAGCTCATTATAAACTATGCTTGTAACATGGCATCATTTCTCCAAGGCATCCAAGTAGTATAAATACCTTTTCCCATGAAACAGGCTTTTGTGAAACAGAGTAGAAGAATTCACACTCTTCAATTAGATAACCCAGCTAAGAAGGAATTCAAATGAAGGACTGATTCCAGGGAAAGCCAAATGACCACACATACATACTGGCAGAAAGCTGAGAGATTAACTAAAGTATACTATGGATTTAAATAATATTGCCTGGGTAAATGTGTGTGAGGCTGCTGTATCCCCAAATTCCTTGGAATATGTGGAACAGATTTATTTCTTAGCATTTGTTAGCTTTTGAATTTAGTAGGTTCCCTCTTTTGTTATATCACTTACTTTTATGGCAGCAGTTTTCATTTTTTCATAGCATTTTTACAACCCATTGAGAGGTTTCTTGGCACAAATATTCACCTCAGATGCTGTCACAAGAGAAGTCACAGTAGTGGGGAGCATAGCTTCATTAACAAGTTCAAGCTACACTTGCCCCAGATCAAAGTCCTCCCAGCCCTTAGGTATCTCAACCTATACTTGCCCTGGATCAAAGGGTTCTCAGCCCTGAGGTATCTCAAATACCTCACAACCAACTGGATTCTGCTCTACCCCAAAGCAAAGGTGTTTAAGCCCAGACAGAAATCAGGAAGCCTTTCTCTTGAGTGATTCCATAGCCTTGAGCCTCTACCTTTGGACAAGCACACAAGAACCATCCTGCTGTGTTTGGTATCAATTCATCTAATTTTGTCCTCAGGTGTAGTTGCAGTAAGAAATTTAGTTTCCTACCAAGACCAGAACCTTGCAGTGAATTATAAATCAGTTGACTGAGGAACTAAACTTCCTCCTCATTTCTGCTTAGTTCATGCCAGTTTCCAGTGTCTCATATTCTGGATCTGAGCCCTAAAGTCTCAGTTACTTAGTGGAACCCTACCCAAATTTATTCAAATGTCCCTGAAGTGCTAATGTCTATCCTTAAATCTGCCTAGTCACTCTGCTTTGACTCAGTCCTGCTTTCCATCCCCTGTCCCTCACCCTCACCTCTGGCTAACACTGGCATAGGCAGGATAAGCTTGGACGACAGGATCTTCCCTATAAGACAATGCAGAGCCCTGAAACTCAGCACACCCTAAATGTCACTTCAGAACATACCCTGTCTGGCAGCCCTAGCAGCTGGAAGAGGAACATAAAACCCATTTTTCAAGAGAAGGGGGGCCATAGGGAACCAAGTTCTAAGACATCCCAAACAAATTGAAAGCTAGAATAAGGGGGGGATAATCCTGCTTTACTCACCTAATTCTATTATCTGGAAGGTCCTCGAGAAGGAGGGAGGGAGGGAGGGAAGGAGGGAGGGAAGAGAAAGGGAGAAGTAAATGAGAGAATTATACTAGTAAACCAAAGCCTGGATAAGCAGACTAGACAAGAACAACTCAATATTCCTTTCATCCATCCTCATTCCCATCTATTTAGTTGGTTAGACATAAAAAATTAAGACCGAATCTCTTGTTTTTGAGTCTGATGCAGTTTGAACTAAAGTCAACCGGAGAAGTGTATGAAGTATAGCAAAGGGTAAGTCAGCCTCTGTCCTGGTGACACCAAGGGATTGTATTGTTTTTCTTTTCCAGATCCCTCCTTCCAACCCTCTCAGCACTAAGCCTCAGTTATAGCAAATCATCGCATATGCTATCCCTTCATAAGTTTGTTTTGTCTTTGAACTCTTTAAAGATAATGTTCTCTGTTCCTGGAATTCCTGTTAGTCCCTTTCATACACAGAGAACTTTGATTGACCTGCCAAAGTCACCATTAAATGTCACTTTCTCTCCAGGGCATTTTCTACAGCATCTGTCCTTGTTTCTATTGGCAGAGTAAGCCACCCTCCCCTTAGAAAGTTGGACCTACTGGTTTATTCCACAGTGGGTACTGGTGGTGGATAATATACAAGTGATTAAGGAGATTATAGTATGTTGAGGTAGCTATAAATGGTAATCAAGGTTATTGATGATTCTAAAATATAGTATAAATTCAGACTGATGGATTATGCTCAGAAAGTATTGTTAAATCAACAAGTTTTTTTTTCTGGATAAGATTTTCTATGGTTTTCCAAATGTTTCTGATTATACTTGGCCTCACTTAATAATTTATAGTTATCCTGAGTAAAATGGATGTCATACCTTGCTTAAGATCGATGTCACCAAACCCACGAAGGTTGCTAATACAATGGGTATCAAGATGAAATTTCCAAAATGTTTCAACAGCTAGATAGGTGGATAAAATTGAACTTGTGGAATGGGTACTGGAAAATCTCATAAATTGCTGATGGAATTGTAAGTTGGCTGATACAGTTTTTTTGTTTTGAAACTTGGTAATATATATCAAAAACATAAAATATAACCTTTAATCAAAACTTTTCTTATCTAGAAATGTTTTCAAAGAAATAATTATATATGCCATTTAATTTTATATTTTATATGCATAAATATTCATTATGTTGTTTGAAATAGTAAAAATCGGAAATTGACCACATATCAGTGGTATATATAATGCATATCAAACATGACATACTTTAAAAATCATATTATAAACAGTTTGTAATTATAAGAGAAATAATATTAAACAAAACTGAAAAATAAAAGACAAAGTATGATATCATTTGAACAATAGTTTATAAAGTCATATTATAATTCCACATACAACTCAGAGGTTGTTGAGGAGCACACTGATACTCAGAGAACTAGTTAAAGCTTGATTTCCACCCTTTAATCATGATTTGTGGAAATACAGAACCATCCCCCAAATTTCTACTCATTCCCAGGCTCCAGCCCTCGTAATTCAGCACCTGAATTTATAGGCAATGTTATTTTCGGGCATCATCACCCACGTCAAATGCTCTATCCTCTTAGCAGTTTCCGTATAATACCCACTCATACCAAACAATTTATGAGTTTGTATTAAATTCACTGAAAATCAGGGATGTGTCTAGGGTGACAGGGATGAGTTATACTGCAGTGCACTTGAACTTCCATCACTTCCCTTGGCCTCCATACTCCTGACTCTCCACTCTCCCATCCCTACCCCTACTCTCCTCTCCAGCCCTCACCCTCTTCCTCTTGGTATCCTGATGCCACTTAGAACCAGGCCTCAAATCTGATGCCTTAGGCATCAAATTGTACCTTAAGGATCAATAGTACAGCTATATATGTGTAAGTTGTTATAGCAGGTAATTCATTCCCCCCAAAAATTATATATATTTGTATAGATGAAAGACAGCATAGGAGTATACCAAAATATTAATATCAGTTCTTGGTGGTAGATTTAAAAGTGATTTTACTTTTCATATTTATTTTGTAATTTCTAATCTTTCAGAAATGAGCAGTGCTACTTTTTCATTATAAAGAAAAAAGGGTTTTTTTAATGGAATTGTTTTTCTCATAATATGGTGAATTATCCAAAATTAGAGACTAGACCATAATTTGGGGAACTGTTTTGGAAGTAGTGGTAGCAGAGGGCCCTTCTAACTATAGAATGGTAAGATTCAAGGATTATCGTTAAGATAAAATGGTGTAATGAAAATGAGGGTACTTTGAAAAGTACAAATCTCCATAAAAATATGCTATTATTTTGATGCTTTGTAGTGCAATGGTAAGTAAAATTGCAGGCACTGAAGAGACTATAAACTCCTAGAATAGGATGAAACAGAAGTTTCAGGATAGACATTATATAGTGGTTCAAACGCCAAAATTCACATTTGAAAAGACATCCTATCTCTTCTTCATTTTTTCCTTCCCCTCCTCAATTGTCTCCTTATTTTATCCGAGGGCAACAGGAAAAAAAGAAGGGATGATCAAAGTGTCATGTCATTGTCCTGATAAGTCTAAAAATTTAAGTATGTACACACCTATTATTATGATACTTTATTTAAACCTACAGCACCAGGGATATCTAATCCTCTGTTGTACCTTCGAGAGTTTCTGATCTAATTCTTTAATTGTGCATAGCAGTCAGTCAAAGGCAAACTAGTTCATGAATAAAAATTATGAAAAGCGGAGTTCATAGGTAGGAAGGTTGGTAACTGTTTGGGGTTAGAAAAGTTGTCAGCTTTTTTACGATTGGTCCAAAAAGGTTTAAAATCAAATAAATTCATATTTCATGGGTACTGGATCTGAAAGTATTAGGAAGCCATTTAAATCAGGATTGGCTCTTGTTTGTTTTGTTTTGTTTTTGATAGTTCTCTCAGAAATTTTAAACGGGTTAGCATGTAGAAAAATTCAAAGGAAAAAAATCCTGTCCCTCTCACTATTTTCAAGGAGTGTCATCTATGAATATAAAATGTACTTTCAGCTCCATGAAACCTTAGCATTAAGATTATTGCACATTTTATTAGCCTTTCCCAGGCTGTGAAACTAGAAATTCATCTGCCTCTAACCTTTCCACCCAACTCGACTTCATACATAAGTAAAGAGCAAGTTGAAATTACAGGGAGCTGTAAAGAGATGGAAGTTCTCCGCTCTCTTCTTTCAAAACCAATATTAAAATATATGAGGTGCAATTGTCAAACTAAAAAATTGCCAGATGAGTCATAAGGAATGAGTGGCTGGTGGGCTAGCCTGACTGCTGCCTTGCATTCCGATTTTTGACGGGTCTTTGGGAAGGAAGGTGGTGACTTCCCCTCGAAGCCAGATGGCGATGAAAGTGGGGGCTGGCGGGCAAAGGGGAAGATGGGGAATGGCCAGATACTGAACACAGCAGGAAGATAATGCTACTTGGTACAGCATGTTCAGACGTTAGATTTTTTTTTTTTTTAGTAAACAGCTTGTAAAGAAACCCCAAGGGACTCAATTTTTCCCTCCTGCTGTTCCTTATCTCTCCCACCCGCCTCCATCTCATCATCTTCCCAAGGAGAAACAAGTATTCCTGTCAGGCGTGCTTGTAACCTGTCAGGGACTGAACTCTAGCTGAGGCAGCCAGATATGACAACGAAATGGATTTACACATTTGAGGGTGAATATCTGCGTTAACTCTTTAGCTCACTGAGCCATGGCATCGAGGTCTAGCTTGTTGCTTACATGCCACCGCAGCACTGATTATTGGAACCAGTCAGTGAGCATGTGATCCTGTCCCATCTGATTTGACCAGCAGGGACTGCTTCCTCCTAGAGGGGCCTGAACCAGCCTCTTCATTTATGTGGTGGGGAGGTAGCATGAACTTGGCCAGAGAGCGAAGGAGATGTGAGATCTTACTCCTGTTCTTCAAAAGTCCAACACTGCTTCTATGAGCACCATGATGAATAATGTTTGAGGCTTTTTTCACATCCTGGTTGCCTTATATTGGGAACTTATATTGACTTCTCCATTCATCAAATATTTATTGAGATTGTTTATAATGTTCTAGCAGCTGTCCTTTCAGGCCTTGAATCTAATGAACATGAAAACTGAACTGAGCATATTCATATGGATGTATATACCTTATCTATCTATCTATCTATCTATCTATCTATCTATCTATCTATCTATCATCTATTTATCTATCTATCTGTCTCAATCCAAGGGACAGAAGGAAAGGGGCTATTTTGCTATGTTGAAGGTTCTAATTGCATGAAGACCTAATATCCTAAAGGAAGAGAGAGTTAAGGTATATTGTGGTAAATGACCAATACCACAATTGAAACTATAGAATAGGAAAAACTGTGTATAGGAATAGTCACTTAAACTCTTGGGAAATGTATTAGTTGAGAAAATCACTTCAATAGAAAATAAAGTTGGTGCGTATCTTATTACAGACACATTCATTGTGTGAATGATTTGAGAGAAATAGTGTGTTATTAATAAAAGCATTCTTGTTTTAGTCCCTCAGGGAAGACATACAAAACTGCTATTTAAATACACTAACCAAGCAGCACTAAATAACAAAGAAGTGATATCTTGAGTTATTTAAAAATGAACATCAAAGCCCCCACTGTTTGTGGTTTAATAAGTAATTCTTTTTAAAAAGATTTTATTTATTTATTTTTAGACAGAGGGGACAGGAGGGAGAGAGAGAGGGAAAGAAATATCCATGTGGGGTTGCCTCTCGCTTATCCCCTAGTTTGGACCTGGCCCCCAACCCAGGCATGTGAGAATGTGCCCTGACTGGGAATCAAACTGGCACCCCTTTGGTTGATAGGTTGGTACTCAATCCGCTGGGCCACACTAGCCAGGACTTACTAAGTAATTCTTAAACGGAGGGGACAAAGCCCTTCTTCATTCCAGCATAGTGATTGTTCAAGTGATACTAGACATCAGGAACTAGAACAGCATTGGAGATGATCCATAGAATGGTAACACACCCCAAAGTCAACTCAGGATCAGCCGAGAGCAACAGACTCCACAGCTGGTAGAGGAATTACAGATTTAGTGAGAGTAGAAACCAGCAGGCAAAGAATGCTTCAAAAGACATTGTTACTGACAAGATCAACCTGTGTCCACTCTCTTGCTGTAAAGGAGTGTTTCTCAACTTTGACTGCACAATAGAATCACCTAGAGAACTTTAAAAAAAAACCACTGATGCCTGAGCCTTGTCCTCAGGGATACAGAGTCAACTGCTTCAGCATGAAACCCTGGCATCAGTGATTAGAATCCTCAAGGTTCTAATGCGCGGCCAGAGTTAAGGATTACTACCATCAGTGAAAACAACTCTTAGGAGACATATAATCTAATATATAATACATATTAATATATAATGAATGAGAGGGGGCACCCAAAAACCTGGAATTTATTTATAAAAATTATGTATTTATTCTTACATGTTTAAACTTCGGTCACCTCCAAAGTGCTTTCCATTTGATGCAATATACCTATCACTATGTTTTTCCCACTGCTCAAAACAGTTTATCAACTCATTGATTTTGATACCTTGTAGTGCTTCTGCCATTTTTTGTTTCACTTCTTCCACATGGGCAAAATGTGTCCCTTTCACGGCTCTTTTCATCCAAGGAAACAAACAAACAAACAAACAAACAAATTTGCATGGGAAGAGATCTGGTGAATAGAGAGCGTGGGGCATGGGTGTGATGCCATTTTTGGTTAAAAACTGCTGAACACTCAGTGCAGTGTGGGAAGGTGCACTCGTAAATCACCCATCATAAAAAGGGGAAACATGTTGAAAGAGCCTTCATAAGAAGTTGACTGAAGCCAAACGCAGCCTCTCACAACAATGCCAGCTGGTACACTGATACAGATGGGTTCCTAGAAATCTCACCTAGTGGGAGGCAGCCTATACCACAAGGGGCGTACACATATATTGAGTAGTGTTAATATATTCTTAGTAGATTAATCAAGAAATTGCCTATGTCTTTGCAATGAAGCTGAACTATTCCCATAGGCAAGAAGGATTTCATAATAATTTTTAAGGGTATATAATTTTTACGTACTTTGTGAGTAAGGAAGGAAAAAGGTTTGGATATGGGGCACTGATGCAGGACAATGAGGGTTTGCGTGATTAAAGGAAATATTTAATAGTTTCTTTTTAACTTCCTCTGTTTTTGAAAATATCCTTTTTCTAGGGTAATTCTCTTTACTATTTATTTAGAACGTATATTTCCCTTAAGGAGATGCCTCACCCCATCAGGTGGGAAACACTAAAACCACTAACACGTATGTCATAGAATCCTTCTGTAGGAGTAAATTAATGTATTTTGTTCTTTTCTACATTATTTCATTTTATAGTTAGCAAGAATTGAAAATGATTGAGCATCTTCTGCTCGGGTACCACATATAGTAAAAATTTTTGTCTCTTTTCTGTAGAAGTCTGATTGCTTTGTCGTATATTACCATGTGAGGTTCACATGAACTTTTGCGTTCCAATCTCAATTTTGTGTCCCCTTCAGAAACTGAAGGGAAGGAAATTTGAGTGAGTCCTCTAAAGGTGTATAGTGGGTCAAGAATAAAACATTAAACACACTGGCTTTCCTGTGGATGTTAATGCCGGATTGCGTTAACTCTTAGATCACAGGAAGATCCATCAGGACAGTCATCCAGAATGAGATCGGCCTCCCAGTTTGCTTTTCATCTGTGTGATCTGACCATGTGGCTAAACTCCAGGATCCTCATCTCTGACATGGAGATAGTCTCTATTGTTTCACATTGTTGTCAAGTTTCAGTGAGATTAGTATGTTAATGTCTGAGTATAGTAAGTGCTTAGTAGATGGAAGTTATTCTCAATCACAGTAATTATAGTTTATCAAGAGGATTCAGTTTATGTGCAAATAAACAGTTTCCTGGATCAGAATTAGTACAAAATCTTTAGAATGTGTCAAAAGAATAAGCTTTGTGGGGGTAGGCAGTGTATTTTTGTTGGGAATAGGAACGAATGTATATTCACTGCTGGAGAAGGCAGTGGGTATACATTCACTGGAGAAGAGAACTTCGGTTCCCATACAACCTCATCTGGAAGTTGAACTGAGAGACAAAGAGGAAGGTGCCATTGTTGCTGTCTCCTGCAGACAGACAGCACACTGGCTCCACTAGGAACCAGAGGCTGGAGGAGAGCGACAGAACCGGAGAGGTCAGTGTGGGAAGGTTTCTTAAAGATCTAGTACAAACATCCTTTAACAGATGAAGTCTGAACTTGAGATAAAAGATGTACCTAAAACCCCATTGCCATTTCACTATTGGCAGGGTAAGAAGCTATATCTCCAGACTTTCCATCATTCTCTCAGCAAAATCATTCTTCCCTTTGAAAGGTTTGTGTCTATTATTAAATTGCTGTTGAAGCTTAGCATTTCCACATTAAACTAGTTACATACAGTTTTGCAGCTTTACTGTTTGTGGCTCACCCTCCAAACCTGACACGCCTTGTCTACCCAGTGAAAACGGGAGGCCTCTTTGTGGTGAACAGGTGAGCACCATGAAAGGCCCTGAGATGTCAGGGTCAAACCATCCCCCCAGAGGAAATAAGAAACAGCAAGACCATGAGAAATTTTGGCATGAAGCTTCTGGGTCATATTTTAATCAAAATTCCAGAGAAATTACACCATACTTTTCCCCATAAAAACAAAATACGGAGAATAACTCAGCCAGTAGTGCTCAGGGGGCTCAGAATGTATATTCTCTATCCAATACCGAAGAGAGGAGATGATAATTTGGATTTAATGTAAAAATTGGAAGTGGGAGTTATGGTACCACAAAATCAAGTACCACTTGTTTGGAAAATGAAGAAAAATTTAATACAGTTTAGTGTTAGTGAACATCTTAGGAATTAACTTTAAATTAATTACAAATCCAATACTATCTGTTTCTCAATTCCTGTGAGGTAGGCAGTGCCATTTTCATCAGAGAGGTTGAGTGAGTTACACAAAGTGACCAGCCCTCCAGTTAGGAAACCAGGACCGGAGAGCGGTTTGAGTTCCATCATGGCATTCCTTCTAAAACAAAACTAATTGTCCCCGACTTCTTTGAAACACTTTGTTTTCTGGACTAAAACAAACAAATAAATAAAAGAGACTGAAATATATGTAGCACTTTGAGGTTTTAAGAAAGGATTTCCTGTAGCACTTTCAACATAAGCTGTATAGACCGGCTACAAAGACGAAACTGCAACTGGAAAAAAAATCTTAAAGGTCACCCGGTTTGGGAGGGCAGCCAAGGAAGTCATCTCAGTTTTCGTGCGTTCTTGATAGATGGATCCCAACACAATCTGAAAAGACTAACCTCACACCTTTCTGACCCGGAGTTGACCCAACATAATCCTAACTCGCAAAAGAAGGAAAGTAGAAGTTGAAGGTTTGAGGCCATCAATCTTATAGCACATTTGAGATGGAAAAATCGACCAACTAGCTGGAAAAAGGCTTACTGACCAAACGTGAAGGAAAACAAATATCAGGCGAGAGTATTTCAGATGCACACAAAAAAAGGAGTGTGATTTTAAGTGTAATAAAGATCTTTTTCATTGCCCAAAATTCTTCATATATAAATTGCTTGTGTGTACACACATGCACAGTCATGCAGCTAGCATATGCTGAGATTTACCTAGAAAACCAGTGTAGGAAAAACAATGGAGTATAGAGCAATGGCCAACCTTCTCTCATAAAAATACAAAATGTGACTGACTGTATTAATTAGCATTCTCCAGAGAAATTGAACTAATGGTGTATATACATATGTGTATATAACTATGTTACACATATATGCCTATATATCACAAAAAGTAAAGATATCTTTGAAATTTTCTATGATTAACTTATACATTATTACTATTTCCAGGTATATAACATAATGATTCAATATTCATATGAATTGTAAAATGATAATCACAATAAATCCAATGAACATCAGTCACATAGTTATACTTTTTCTCTTGTGATGAGAACTTTTAAGATCTGCTACTCTCTTAGCAACTTTGAAATATGCAATCTAATATTATTAAGTGGAGTCGCCATTAAGTAATGATGACTCTACGTGAGATGAAATTATTAGACGTAATTAGCTTACTGGCCCGTGCAACTCGAGGCTGGCGAGTTTCAAAACCTGCAAGGTGAGTGGTCAAGCTGGGGACTTGGGAGCATTGATGGTTCAGTGTCAGTACCTGAAGGAGAACCAGCCTTTTGATTCTGTTCTGTCCTTCAACTGAGTGAATAGGGCGCACCCACATGAGGGGGACATCTGCTTTACTCACTCCACCAAATTAAATGCTAATCTCACCCCAAACACCCTCCAGAATCAGCTAGAGTAATTTTTGACCAAATATCAGGATACTTTGTACTCA
Source organism: Artibeus jamaicensis (assembly GCF_021234435.1). Taxonomy (NCBI): domain Eukaryota; kingdom Metazoa; phylum Chordata; class Mammalia; order Chiroptera; family Phyllostomidae; genus Artibeus; species Artibeus jamaicensis. The sequence goes on along the minus strand of NW_026522056.1, from coordinate 10,868,572 downwards.
GTCAAGTTGATACATAAAATTAACCATAATAATGGCTGAAAGTAAAGAGACCAATGTTATAACAAGCATGTAGAATTTATAAAGCCATATGAATATGGCCCTTCAATGTTATTTCCTTGTGGAAATACTTCTATACTGCCCTTACCTTAGGTGTGTTGGCAAAGGACAAGCACACCCACGAAAAGGCATCCAAAACTAAGTTTAGGTTACATGAAAGATCAAGTGGGTATGTGATCCAGTTAGTTGTCTTGAACTGAAAGTCGAAGGAAACACAGGGTGATCCCTTCATGCCTGCTCAGGCGAAGGGCGTGAATGTGGAAGGTTCTGTATTGCCATAGAAGTGTGGTGTGGTGTGTGTGTGTGTGTGTATCTGTGTGTCTGTATGTGAGAGAAAGAATTGACTTGCATTTTTAGAAATATTCCTCCACTGGCAAATATGGCAAATGTGAAGTGGAATCTAGGATTTCTCTACCTTTAGAATAGTCTTGACAATCCCCATTTTGGGGGAAAATCACTGAATTCTAAAAGTCAGAGAAGTGTCTGATTTTGTGAACAATGTTGTCTGTAATTAGCACTTTTTAAAAGAAGCTGTAGCCCTGGCTGGTGTAGCTCAGTGGATTGAGCATGGGCCTGTGAAGCAAAGGGTCACTGGTTTGATTCCCAGTCAGGGCACATGCCTGGGTTGTGGGCCAGTTCCCAGCAGGGGATGCACGAGAGGCAACCATACATTGATGTTTCTCTACCACTCTTTCTCCTTCCCTTCCCTTCTCTCTCTAAAAATAAATAAATAAAATATTTAAAAAAAATAATAAAATAAAAGAAGCCGAGCAGGTAAAAGTCAAAACAAACAAAAATGAAAGAAGGCTTTAGAAATGGTTAGCTAAGCATGATTTTCAAGAGCTTATTTTTGACCTCCTGACATAATCCACATAGGACTTTTTTAATATCTTCCCCCATATTTTCTATTTTATACAATCGGATTCTGAATAATATACCTCATTACCAAATATCTAAGATGGATTCAATACTACATACTTATGTTTCAAAACACTTTTAGATCCATGCATGTGGTTGATTTTTATAAAATGTCCTTGATATTGGTAGAATGCATGTTGTTATCTCCAATTTACAGATGAAAATACTGAGGCACAATTCAGAACAATGACTTTTTTCAGAGTTACCCAAAAAGTGATTTGCAGATCTGGCAAGGCATTAGGCTTCCTCATTTTCATACCACAGTGCCATAAATTTCTCCACGGGTTTCCCATTTATTCCATTTAGTCATTGAAAAAAATTTTTAACTTTGTTTTATAAAGGTAGGTGATATATATTTTTCCCTTTCCTACTTTGCATGGGCTGGATAATTCAATTATATCCGGATCCCAGGAACTACCATTTTGGAGCTGCCTGGCATCCACCTGTATCCCTGTGCATGAGATGAAAACCTGATGCATTTGCTCAGACCCTCTCTTCTATTGCTTAAGCAATGAAGAAAACATTACCCTAACAGCACTCAGTGTGTGCTATCTCCCAGCACAGCTGTTGTGTAGTCCTTCCAAGCTCAGACATTAGGGAGTTTCACCAATGGCAGAGCCCAGCGAGAGCAACAACTCCAGACACTTGTCCCCTAATAACATCCATTTTGCTTCCCTAGCTAATTCCAGGAAAGACAGCCTGTCCAGAAAGGTTTCACAGTCCATAAGTCTCCCTTATTGTCATATCCCCTCCTCCCCTTGAGGGGCAGTTTGTGAGCCAAATCCTGAATGTAGGCATTGGAGGAAAAGATTACGCATGGCTTAGAGGCAGCCTCTTCATCAAATGAACCCATAGAGTTTGAGCAAAAGCAAGCCTCAAAAAGACAGATCTGCTTTGGCAACTGGTCCACCAGTGAAGATGCCCGCAGGAAAAGCAATGGGTATCAGAGATGAAAAATGGCAAACTGTTCTGGCTGCCTCAGAAGACAACAGCTTGAAGTTGTCTCCTCTTGCTTGGCAAAATAATTGGAACTCATTGTTAGTGAGCTTTGGAGATCACACTGCTGATCTGCTGCGGGTAGGCTAGGAGTTTTCTAGAAGTGAGAGTGGAAGATGAGAATGCCAGATATTTATTAAAAACTTGATTTACAGTCATACTCACTTCCTTAATTTCTTTGACTATATAAAGGTAAAAATGTGGATTTTTGATCAGAGATCTCAGTTTAAATCCCAGCTCTGCTCTATAGTAGTTGTGTTACTTAGAACAATTTATTGACATGATATTAAACTCCAGTTTCTCAGTCTGTAAACCGGAGGGTAATCATGCCTACCTTCTTAAGTCATTGTTTGGGTTAAAATCTAGATATAATTTGCGTTATATATAATACACATGCTTCATAGAATACAGAGCCTCTCTCATTAAATAGTGGCTAATTATTACTTATTACAAGAGCCACATGATTAAGGCTGATTTTCATTTTAGCAGCGAGAACAGTGAGGCTCAGATTTCAGTGACTTTCCCAAAATCACAAAGCTGAAAGAAAGAAAGCTAATCCCCGAATATATCACCCAAAGTGTTAATAATTAGTCCTGCCATTCCAGAGACTGGACAACTAACCAAAAATTAAAACGAGCCTTCAGTTCTTCTCCTTGGCTTTTTTTCTCCAAATTACATGAGATTTTCGTCCTTGAATGAATGTTCTTACTGTTAAAGAGGTTCATTAAACAATGATGATGTAATTGGTCATGAGTAGTGGCAGGAAAAGGAAAATCTGGCTGGGAGGAGCATAGACATTCATACACATTCTTCATTCGCTTCATTTACTTCCTAGAAAAAGCTTAAGATAAATGAATAGGGACATACCTTTTAGACTGGGAAAATAGTTCAGTCACTGTAAAGGAAGTGACTAAATACATTTGCCTAGAGAAGAGGATATGGACATGATATCTGAGTCATGTCCATATCTGTTCATATATCATGCTCACCTATCTGAATCAGTAGGAGGAAGGAGGTAAATTAGTGAGCAAAGAATAAGAAGTAGTTATTTGCTTATGTACTTTAGACCTAGTTAGCTTTTGCACAGGCTTGTTACCATGCATTGACGAGGTGATACAGAACAGGCTGTCATGAAACTCTTCAACTCGAATGATACCCTTTCTGAGGGGTTAGACTCTCTCAGCATATCAAGGAGGCTATTTCTGGAGAGAATCACTGTGGAATCCTGTGGGCTAACAACTTATTTTTTAGCCTCTGCCCTCCTGAATTATTATCACGACTATGCTGCCATTTTGCAGCTGTGTCCCCTTGTGTCCAAGGACAACAAGAGGCCTCATAATGTGCCAGGCTTTAAGTGCTTTATATCCTCACAACAATCCTAGCAGGTAATACTACTGTCACCCCCATAAGTTAGTAAGAACAATGAATTCCATGTGTTGGGAACCACCTTGCCTTGTTTCAGGAGCTGTAACCCCACCATGGCTAAGGCTGAGTGAACGACCTTTGGATGATAAGCCACTAAGGAGACAAAGCTTATCTCCCTGGCAGGGGCACCACCTCAGCCCCTTTTACTTCATCTATAACCGGCTTCAAATGCTTGATTGGTCAGCCAATGACGGGTAAGATTCCCCAAGGGGGGAATCACCTAAAATAGGCATGGTCACGTGGAGGCCCCCAAGGAAGGACTTGGGGAGCTACAACAAAAGGGGGGTGACAGACCCCCACCCCTAGGCTATGACATAGCCTGAGTCCTCATTCTGTCTCTTAGTCTCTTGGCTGCCCTACTACTCCTGCCTGACTTAAGCCTGTGACAATGCCTTAAGTCTGAAACAATGCTAATGGTGGGGGTAGCCCTGTGCTGGAAAAGGCGGGTTCCCTAGGGTAATCAGGCATAAGAAAGAATATGTAAAATCCCGTGAAACCTGCTTTGTTTAGAATGCTCTCAATTAAATAAGGGTCCAAGCAAGAAGTGAGTTTGTTCCTCAAAGTTTTATATCTCTTTAACTATTTTACCCGGACTCAAAATAGGCCCTCAGAGTTCTTTGTATGTTATCTATTGTTTGATCCTGACAATGATTAATGAGCTTTACCTGTATTCCTGTGCAAAAGGAAACCAGTAAAAGCCCATTGAAGAAAAGGCTGTTGGCCCTTCTCCTTTGAGAGACTGGCCACCTTTCCTCCCCAAGCAGATCATGTCTTCATAGACTTATTCTAATCTGTGGCAGCCAGGGGGGCCCTGGAGACAGAGCCCCCCTCCACATCCATGTAAGTTAGACAATTTGCCTTTTATTACACAGCTAGAAAATGATGACATTGGCATTGGAACTTAAGCAGTGTTGCTCTAGAGCACAGTCTTGCATCCAAAACAATATACCCAATGCCAATTCTTCTCAAACTATCTGTGGTCAAAGACTTGACTTATTTTGTTTTGTAACATGTTAAAAGCAAATATTTTTTATAAACTACACTAAAAATTAGTAGAAAAATAAAATTAAATATATTTCCATATCAAAACTCTAATTTTTAAATTATTATAAGACATAGCATGGATAAAATTAGCCTGTAAATTGCCATAAAAGTCTCTCAGTGCTCATGCTCACCTTCTTTATGGACCATGGTCCATTGGGGTCCCCCAAACATGCTGAGTCACAGTGCTCCAAGCTCAGGTGGCTGATTGGAGCTAGGTACATGTTGAATCATTTGAATGAGTGACACTGGTTGCTCTGCAACAAAGTCTACTCTAGTCCTGTGTCTAGAGTAGACCATGTCTACTCTAGACATGAACTTCTAGACCTGTGTCCTCTAATCAGCTAGGTTAACCAGTCACCTATTGTACACAGATAGCAGTTTGAGGGACCCTTGAGATCGGAAATGATGATTCATTCTATGTCATACTAAAGGAAGCCTCATGTTCCAGTACATCAACTTATAAAATAAATTTTGCAAAATTTATTTTTAAGAACTAGCATTCTTTCCCCCAGTTGCCCTTCTATCTATAAATTTCCTATTTCCTCCTGTTTTCTTATGACAAAAGTTATTTGCCACATTTTCTGAAAAATAGCAGGTATCCAGGAAAAGTTTATGGTTGGAAATTTACATTTATTTCAACAAATACTATTCATATCAAATCTCCAGGTCTGAATGACACCCTATGAGTACCACCTGAGTCTGAAATGATGACATATTTTCCCTGACTGGAGGTTTAGTACTAAAGGGAAAATATACACAAACATCCTAAGTGATGAGTTATTCAAATGAAGCAAGGATGTTTAGAAGGAAAGAGTTAAACTCGAAAGTGTTTAGCACTCTGCTTTATTAAAAAATTCAAATATTTTAATATCCATGTTATAAACTTCATGTTCTTCTTATTATAACTTGGAGGCTTAGTGCATGATTGCTCACACAATAAAAACTGTCTTCGTAATAAAATTTTGTGTTAAAGTCTTTAAATTAAGAGTGCCAAGTTTCATGTTAGTCTTCAAAAATATAATTAGTCATTATTTTTCTAACAGTTCATAAATATGAATCACACATAATGAAAGCATGCAGTTTGTCACATGCGGAGATCAAAAAATTAATCTCAGTACCTATTAAATACTGAGAACTTCACTAGGTACTGATTGGGGGAGGGGGTAAAAATGGGATATAAAATTGGATTCTGCTCCAATAGCATGCAGTTGGGTCGGGAACAGGGGAAACGAGGCAATGGTGATTTTCCCTTTGTACGGCACCCCTGCACCCACCCATTAATCCACCCACCCTAATGAAAGCCCATGACGAAAGAAGAATGCCCGGGCTTTTATTAGCTGTCTCATTGTTTGGTCCCTCCACAAGAGCTAAGGGGGTCAGAGCACAGGCGAATGCTGTAGAACCATTGTCAATATCTTTTCTGATGCTTACTGTCCGAATTTTAGACTTATCAGAAACGTAAAGACGTTTAGTCTAACATCCCTTCTATAGAAGGGTGGGTTTTGAATTAGCTGCTGGAAAGAAATGTGCATTGACCTCATCTCTCCCTCCCTTTTACTTGCTTTTTCTGCTAACACATACAAGGTCACAGGCAGGGTTATGGGTGCCTTTGGGTCTGCGATCTACATAGCCCTTCCCTGCCCACACTGGATCCAAGCCGTAAACTCACCTTTTACAGTTCGGCTTCACTCTCCTACGTGTAGCAGTCACAAGAATCTCACCCTATTTCTTGTACCCACGGGAATATTTGAAAAAAATTGCAGTCTTTTGGAAAAATAGGCACGTTTCTGAACTTTCCCTTCTATTTAAGTAATGTCATTATTCCTCTCATTTTTTTTCTTTCTGAGGTATTTAGCTTTGTCCTTTTCACATAGCTTCCATCATTTGGAGCAAATTTTCTATTATCATCAATATAGGTACCTTTACTTCCAGATGAACTGATATGGTAAAGTGCCTGCAGCAGACCAGGGACAAGAAAGCATGTTTTATGGTGCTGACTAAACAGAATGGAACAGCTACATAAATATTTTTCTTACAACAGACACACGTTCGTGCAGCTATACTTTAAAGAAGATGGGAGAGAAATTGCTCCTGATAAAACAGGTTGGGGGAGGGATTATCCGGAGCAGGCTAGGCTGTGCTGCGGTAATGCATAAACTCCTAAATTCTAGTGATTGTATACAAAACTTGTTTTACTTTTTCTTTTTGTGAAGTTAAGTGTAAAAATCCTTGGCAATTCTCTGCCCAAAAGTGACTCAAGGATTCAGGCTCTTTTCACTGTATGGTACCATTTTAGCCAGGGGCGGACTTTCTGGGAGTCCAGGAAAAACTTAAGATTTGATGACCTAAGGCATCCATGAATATAATAACATAACTTTTTTCTTGGACATCTAGAATGCATCTACTACCTGTGTACCACCCTGGGAAGAACTGAGGGAAGAATCACACAAATAATTTTCTCTGAGCCTCCACTTGCCCACAGAACCTCAGCTCCGAAAGACTGCAGTAGGGTCTCCTTGAAGGTATTACTGTACTAGATCTTCTGTATCCTACCATCCCAAAGAGAAGAGTGTCGAGAATTACTTGAGATGTTGTGGCCTATCCAGGGAGTGATGTGAAACCCTTTAACCCACTTTCCTTTGGCCAGAAAGCCCCTGCCTGTTTGCAAGAAGCCTAGGCAATAGAATCTTCCTGTGTGCCCAGGAAAAGAAAATAGTTTTCTTTTTTTCACATACAGCCATTCTCTGTCGTAAGAGCAACATAGGTAGGTAGCATTGTAAGTCTTTATCTTACAGATCATTTTTTCCTGGTGGGTCATCTGACATAATTTACATGAGGTACTTAAAATGATACCTGGAACACAGTAAATGCTAGAAGAGTTTTCTGTTATTGTTTTTATTAGTGTTATTGTCATCATCAACAGTGTTATTACTACCATTGTTTTATGATTTGCACAATACATTCTTAGAAATGCCCTTCAAAAACCTTTGATCCTTGGCAAAACAGAGAAGTTCCTGAAGGTACCATTTACCCTCCGAAGCTAGTTCATGGCCATGGTCCTGGAATTGTTTGTCAGTTTATCTGATTCTCCACTCAGAACACAAAAGGGACCTGTCTCTGAGAGAAGGGTACCCTCTCAGTAGAGGAGGTGCTTTGGCACCTGGGACCTGACCGGAGACACAGGTCCCAGCCCAGAGTCTCAGCATCAGATGTCATGTCCTGGGACATTAAATAGAGAGTAGGGCCCTCCAGCCCAGGTTCTGGGTGCAGGATCTTGGTGTGGCCTTGTGCAGCCCAGGGCAGAAGGGAGAAAGCCTCACAGGCAAACCAGAATAAATGGTGCTTATAGAAACCTCCCTCCACATCCTGGTTCCCTTGGCGCTCTTTCTACTCCCCAGGACCTTTGGTGAAAGTTTTTGTTTAGCCATTTTCATTCAATGAAATTTCATTGTCCCACTAACATATCTAATTTCCCAAGAGAACCTTTTTTCCAAGCTTTAGTGTACTCTGGTGAACTCCCCAAACCCTCAGTCAAGTGCCAGCCATGTGCGGCTAACTACTGAGAAGGGACCTCCCAGGGAACACGGAACAGACTGTTATTGCTTACTGATCTCAACAACCCCCACCCCTCCCCCAACAAAGACCAAAAATAAAAATAAAAATAAAAATCTACACCTGTACTGCTCAAAGCCTGGAAAAACTGGAAAGGTTAGAGATAGAAAGATCATTTGACCTTACTGGATTTCTCTTGCACTGATTTGTTTGCTTTTTTGTTTGTTTGTTTGTTTGTTTTCTCTAAGAGTTCCAGTTATTCTGTAACCATGGAGTTAGTTAACGCTTCAGGTGTCCCCTGTCAAAAGTGTCCCCTTTTGACAGGAGAATAAAGACTATGAAGAAGCAGTTTATAACTCACCTTCTATAAAGAAAAGACACTGGCCCTGGCTGGTGTGGCTCAGTGGACTGAGTGCGGGCCTGCAAACCAAAGTGTTGCTGGTGCAGTTCCCAGTCTGGGCACACGCCTGGATTGCAGCCCAAGGACTGATTGGGGGTGTGCAAGAAGAAACACGTCGATGTTTCTCTTGCTCTCTTTCTTCCTCCTTTTCCATCTCTCTAAAAGTAAATAAATAAAATCTTTTTTAAAAATGAAAAAAGACACTGAACACATTTTTGTGTCCAGACATCCTCCTGGACATTTGCAGGTGTGTTTCTGCCCAGGAGGTAAATGCCATGGTCCATTGCGGATGTCAGCAGCAGTTCCATCGGTGGACTGTTCTTCCCCCTCCTCTGTAATTAGGATTTCTTCCATCCTCAGTACCCAGGGCTCATGCTGCTTCCATCTCCCCACCCCCCGCCCTTCTCACAACTTTTGTGGCACCTCTTTTCTTAAATAGACATGAGCCCCCTGCCTCATTAGGAAGGTGCAGGAATAAGATTTGTATCTGGTTAATTTCTGTATTTCTCATAATGATAAGCACGAATTAAAAGCTCAGTGTTTTGAGATTATTTTAAAAGATTACTTGGAAGCTTAATATTTTTGAGACGTTCACGTCAGCAATATTGCCTGAAATGAATGTGAACAATATGATCCAGAATGTAGACTTATCACAAGATAAAAGGCAAATTCAAAGGAAAATTCTAGTATGCACAGAAAATTCAAATAGAATTATATCATGAGCTTCATTATGTGAATGCACTCTTTCCAAAAGATTGAGGTTATAAATTTCTACAGTAAAATATTTGATAAGGATCAAAATGTGTAGAGAAGTGTTTATTATTGTCTTCCTGCTCATAATTTATCCAAAACATCCAATCAGTCCTGTTCTATAGATTATTAGTGATAGCTGAGGATCTTAACCACCATGGTAGGTAAGGATGATCGAGTGGATAAAAATGAAAGGCCGGTCTGAAGTATGGAGCATATAGGGCCTCCCAAGTGTGTGTTTAAAGCCAGGCCTTTCCCTCCACATTTACAGATGTCGCAATGAAATTTTACTGACTTCTGACTAAATGTAGGTGTCAGATGATAAACATTTCAATATATGTAATAACAAGTAAGTTCTGCCACAAAGAAGCTTCTATTCTATTTAATATGTGTCAGATAAATATAAAAATAAAATGCACAATGGGATACACAAATCTTGTATTAAGTGTCTAACTGAAATGTTGAAAGGGGTCAGAGAAAGCTGAAATCATGTATGTTTCGGTCAATCAGGTTGAAACAGACATGGGAGCAGGTTCTGAGAGCCCCTGTCACAGAGTAGAGTCTCACTGCAGGCAGGGGACATGATTATAAGTAGGGAGCTGGCAGCAAAGCGAAGGGACCAGCAACAAAGAGGACAACCTCACAGTGAAAGGGTTTTTACCATTCCAAAGAATTTCTGTGACAAAAGAATCATGTTTTTCCGTTTAATATACTTGAATCTGCAGTCTTTCTCTTCAGCCTTATTTAGATATCTTTTTCTTTAATTAACTCGGTGTGACTGAGACCCTGTGAGGTCTAACCTGCACTGCAGTGCCTTCTGTGTTTCAATCTAAGATGGGCCCCACCTGGTAATAACTGGTTTCAAGGGCATGTCTTGGGGTTTTGCCTCAGCTGACATTTCTCAACATTTCTATCTTCATATTTTTCTTTGATTTGAATAATCATTGTGATCCTGCCTTGGATATCTCTGGGACTTTGAGATTAACATGTTGATTCGCTTCCGAAGTTAGCACTTAATCTTTGCCTTTGGATTTTGACCCTTGGTCTTACCTCCCCAATTCACTGTCATCCCAAACTGGGAAACCGGGAATGAAGTTATCCCAGAGTTAAATATCAAGTGGCAATGAATTTGGCCAAAGGTAACTTTGGCGTTGTATAAACTGGGGACTAAAATTCCTCTCCTGATTTAATAAAACAAGTTTCTGTATGTAACAAATTTCTATATAAAACAAATATTTTTATTATACGAGTAGATGTTATTTTCCACATGTAATGAAAACTTTCCTGTGCTGACCTTATTATATTCAAGATAGGAATGAAAATACACTAAAAAAAATAATTATTTTCTGTAGCGGAAGTGTAAACAAAACCATAGTATGTAATTATTTCCCAGGTTTTTCTCAGCTCTCTCGTCCCTGGCTGTATAAATATAGCTGCAATGTGAAACCCATCCTAATAAACTGTTGTGTTTAAACCCATGCCAATCCTGCCCTCTATCCTAGCTGCGCTTCTTAGCATGTCTAAAAGGAAGGAAATCAATGGCTGATTCATTCCTATGTGCTCTCCTTTGTAACCTGAAGTTAAATGTTAATTAATCATGATGATGATGGCTTATTGTGATTATTTAAAAATATTAAAAAAACACAGCAACCACCCGCAAGTTTGACTTCTTCCCCAACTGCTCCTTGCTTTGCACCGTAGAGCCTGCCGCCTCACCATCTGTTAGCATTCCCTTGTCCTTTCTCCAGGCTCCTACCTTCATTCTTTGCCAGGCATTTAACAGGAGGCCCTCACCAAGAAAACGAGTTTAAGAGAGAAGAAGATAAGTCCTGCAATTTCCTAAAGGTGGTCGGTTGCTGTTTTCTGTACTTGGCTAAAAAATATAACAATAATTTTCCTGTGTACACCCCCATCAGTGTTGTCTGGTTTAGCAGATAAGCTTCTTAGGAGCTGGGAGCATGTGTTGCTTAATTAGGTACAGCCTTTTATAAGCTTTTCATCCTGGGCCAGGGTCTCAAGGTTCCTATAGGTGCTCAATAAATATTAAACACAGGCAGGCATTGTCCAATGGAGTTTATTAAACATGCCCTTGTCCATAGTACCGTTTAGAGAGAAGTTCAACAGTCAGAGTCCTGCCTGCTGGAGGTTTGTGCTGGAGAATGGACAGCGTTAATGCAGCCTGGCACCAGAGTGGCCGCCTTGAACCTCACTGCTCTCTCAGCCCACATAGAGTCATTGCCAGCACTCTGCGGCCCAGCAAAAAAATACACGTGTTGCCAATCTGACAAAGAAAATAAGGTATAACTTCATTTCGTTCCCACCAGATGGCTATAACTGTGTTGGCTGTCATTTTTTTAAACCTAACGAAAAGAAGTCTAATAGTCAGATGTTGCGTGTTTTCAAAGTCGGTGTGTTGCCCTGATTGAAAAATCACTGCACTAAACTGATAAAATGAAGAAAAAATTTCACATTGTGTTCAAACACACAAAGATTTTACATAATTTTCTTAAGTAAATAGTCACACTCTTTATTTTTGTGGGCTTTCTATCAAATCAGTCATCTACTGACTACTGAGTCTCCAGTCCTGTGACAAGTTTGGAAAAACATAGCACATATTCCTTGCATAAGAGACCTCAAAACCTGTTTGTGTTTACTTAAATTTTTCTATTTATAAGTAAGTTCACTGCTTGCATAAATAGTGCATTAAAAGTCGCATGAATAAATGGCTTAGGTGGGGGTTGGGTTTGAGTGGGCTTAGGGCAAATGTTGAACAGATTTCTGCAAGTGTCCTTTACTAGAGGTGAGTGTGTTTTCAGGACTGTGAACGTGATGGTGCTGAAACCTGTAACTGAGAACGTCAGTCAGGCACCCGCCATCTCACCCACCGCCTGCAACATCGTGTTAAATTCTAGCTACCAAATAAGGCAACCCTGACAGTCTTCTTTCAAAGGCAGGAAGTACAAATTCATACAATTCATGTGGCCCAGAGTGATGTTACCTCCTTAGCTGATCTGGGCACTTTATGAATGGAAAAAACTTTTACACAAAGTCACCAGTAAACTGCAATGATTCAGGTCCAAAACTCACCTACTAGTGGGTTATGACTGTACAGACATATGGTAAGTGAGGCTATCCCGTGCAAAGATTTTCCTAAGCCTTTAATGTATCTATTGATTACTAGAAATTAGCAAAGGCATTCATTCATTCACTCATCCAGTTATTTATTGAACATATACAAAGAGGGGGGACCCAAAAATCCAGAATTATTATCCGGAGGGCAGGCCCCTTGTAGTACAGGCTCCCCCATTAGGTGAGCGTTCTAGGAACCCATCGTATTGGCACATCAACTGGTGTTGTGAGAGGCTGTGTTCTGCTTCAGTGAATTGTTTTGAAGATTCTTTCAAGGCGTTTGCCCATTTCATACCTGCCCCCACTGTGCTGAGTGTTCAGCAGTTTTTGACCAACAAGGGCATGACCCCCATGCCCCACCCTCCCTAGTCACCCAATTGCCTGGAGCAACTTTTGTTTGTTTGTTTCCACAGATGAAACAAGTCCTCAAATGGAAACATTTTGCCCATGTGAAAGAGGTGAAACAAAAATGCAGAATCACTAAAAGGGATCAAAATAGATGAGTTTAAAAACTGTTTTGAGCAGTAGAAAAAAGACGCGATAGGTGTATCGCATCAAATGGAAGGTACTTTGAAGATTTCTGAAATTTAGACATAAAAGAATAAAAACACACCGTTTTATAAATAAATTCCAATTTTGGGGGGGGTCTCCCCTTGTTTTTGCCATAACACGTCCTTTGTACTATGTATATATTATTGAAGAAAACAGACACAATCATTTCCTTTCTGGAATTTTTACTCTATTAAGAGAAGCAAATAAAGCAGGAAAGGGGATGGGACATGCTGGGACTGGGCTTGCAATTTCAAAGAGAATGGTCAGAGAAAGCATCATCCAAGCGCTGATGTGAAGACAGTGAGGGATCTAGCCACATGAACATTTAAGAGCACAGTGCTCCAGGATGAGACAAATATATGACAAGGGAGCCTGCCTGGCTCATTTGAAAAACTCACTGTAAGTACCCAGTAAGATCACAGCAGAGTAAGTAAAAGTATAAATAGTAGTAATCAGTAGAAAATGTGGGGGGAAAAGACCAGCGCAAGGGGGAGGGGAGGAGCTGCCAAGGGGTGGGCACGGGTCCCACAGCCTGAATAGAACTTGGGCTTTTACTGTGGTTGGAAAGGGAGGTTTGGGAGTGTTTTGCTTAGAGCTGGGAATAGAAGATGACTTAGGATTTAACACAATTACTCAAGATTTTGTGTCAAAATAGAGTTTAAAAGAACAAAGGTAGAAGTAGGAGACAACTGACACTATGTCAGATAATGTTGACAAGGATGAGGGCAGGAGCTGTATCCTGAAGGTAGAGTTAACAGTATTTGCTGATGACAAAGAGGAGGAGATGGTGGGGGGGGTGGGAGAAAGAGAGAGAAATATCTAGAATGACTCCACATTTTTGGTCTGAGGAACTAGAAGAATCAATTACCATTCAATAAAATGAGGAAGACTGAAAGCAGAGTAGTCTTTGGTGGGATGCAGGTCAGGGCTTCCAGGTGGATATAATCAATTTGAGGTGCCTAGTATACACCAACGAGAAGATACTAAGTGGGGAGATGGGCACGTAAGACTGGAACTCGGGGATGAGATATGGCCTGCCAGCAGCATACATAGAATATTTGAAGTCATGAGGGTTGATGGAATCACCGGGGGAGTAAATGTAAACATTAGAAAACGTGTGCTTGAAGGACACAGTGACTTAGACTGTGTGAATTCAATTTCTCCGAATGGAACGGAAGCTGGTCAACATGATTTCTACAAGTGCTAACATGTTATAGGTCTGATTCTTGTGTTAAGTATTGGTGACCTAGTATCAGAGTTTGCAAAATTGTTTTCGTTTATGGCATTTTTTTTACTTTGTGGAAAATTACACATCAATAAGTCTTTTTGATGGAGGCACGAAAATAAGGTTTTAGTATAAAACAAAATGAGATCACAATAAAATTTCAAATTAAACACCAAAATTACATAAGTCCCCCTCTTGCATCTGGAAAGCATATGATAACTTTAATCATCTTCCAGAAAAGTTGTTTCTACTTTATCTCATTTTCTATGGGCAGATTAAGATATATAAGATTTTTTAATAGGTGTGGGTTGACCAGAATGTTAAATAAAGCAGCAAGTAGTGGGTTGGAAGAATGGTTTCCATAGCTTATAGCCAGCATGTCACCCTGAATTACTGAGGTGTCTCTGTGGAATTTTGTCCTTATTTGAATCATGCAGGTCCCTCTATAGAGAGTCCCCTTAATTAAAACTATTTTATTTAAGTAACTGGAGAGAGATCCTGGGGATGAAAGCAATAAAATTGAAATTCTTTTTTTATTACACATGTATTTTCTGTGGGCAAGTATGGTGTATACCTAGCACGTCCTCGTTCATGTGGGAAGGCTTTTTTAAGTCAATAGCAGCTTCTCCGTAAGGTGTTCAAAGCAAATATCGGCCATCAGCAACCTCTGCATTTTGGCCACTTGACTTTTTGAGTTATAATGGGTAAAACTAATTATTTTCTAGAAAACTCTAAAATTTCCTTGCTGGCAATCATCTTGGCTTATTTCTTTTTGCTTTGTTCTCTGAAACCCAAGCTAGAACTGCTTTTAAATGAAAAGGTGTGAGCTTTTATCAGGAAACGCTTGCACATAATAGTGTGAGCTCAGTTACAGAATGATTATCGAGACAACAAGTACAGCTACTAGATCCTTTTCCATTTCCCAAGGTAAAAACAAACAATTTTCTCTCATGGATATTGCTTTAGTAGGAACAGACTAAAGACTGCAGTAAAATCAATAATATCATTTGAGAAGCGGGGAGTGTATGCTAGAATGAGCACAATATTTGGAAAGGAAAAATGAGAATTGAATTCCGCCTTGGTCTCTTACCTTTCATGTTCCTGAACAGGTTACTTAACCTTCCTGGCATCGTTCTTCCATCTGGAGTCCAGAAGGGCTGTTGGTAAGCTTACAAAAAGCAAAACATATGAAGGGCTACCTAGGATGCAGGTGGTCACTACAGTACGACCTCGGTAACATATTTGTAACATATTTCATCCACATTCTAACATTCTCAAAAGATATACATCTGATAAAATTGGTGTTTGCATTTGTAGACTTTTGAAGGCTACAATGTATCTTCTTCCCGTCTTATTGTAATATTTTAATTATACAATAGTACCAAAGAGTTACTGAATTTTATATTTGGATTTCTACAATTAGTTTGCAGTGTTTTTGGAAAAATTGCAGTGTGGTGCTGCATTGGAAGAAAAAGTCTTCCACTGTTTATTTGGGGGAGCAGAGAAACAGATTTTGATGGCATAAATTTGTGACATAAAAGTGCATTAGACAGGACATAAAAAGAGAAGACACCCCAAGTATGCAAAGCTGTGTGTCCTAGTCATTGAGACAAATGCAAAACAATTGCTTATCACATGTCAGGTACAACAGTTAGAAGCTACAGATATTGCCAGATATCCTTAAATAGGTCATAGAATTTCAGAGTGAAGTAAGTCTATGTGAACAAGTGATGACTTGTGAGAAATTATCACACAAGTGCTGAATGTCTATCTTCAAATCTCCCAACTGGCTTTCAAGAGTCTGTTTAAGTCCTATAGGTATTTAACTCAATCAAGGTAAAAACCAAGCTAATTGGCCAGTAAATCTTGAAGAGTCCCATCAGTACTAAAGGTTGTCTAGAAGTCAAGACCTATAATAAGTGAAGTTCTCTATTGATACTATACTTTTCTGCAGAGGGTCTCCTGTGATTAAAAAGTAAACTCTGAAGACAAAGAGATCTGAGTCCAAAACCTTTGTTGTACCCCTCTGGAAGAAAGTAAATCATAATTGCGTGTATAAATTCATACTATTTTTGTTGGTTGATTTAAAGAAGAATCTCAGGGTTATTTCCCTTACACAAACAGAAGTGGTTATGATACTGTCAATCTGGTAATTTAAAAATAACATACATGATTTCTATTAGGAACAATAAAATATTAAGTCATATTTTTCTTTTGTCAAGTATTCCCAAAGCAAATTATTATTGCATTTTATTTAGAAACTATTTTGATGAGGGAGGTAAGAATATTTTGTACTATTTTACAGGTAGGGAAGTAGATACACAGATATTCCATAGCTCTTTTCTTATATCATCTATTGTATATCAGATTGCCTTAAAATAAGAAACGTTTATCACATCGAGTGTTTCTGAGGGCCAGGAATGCAAGACTTGCCCAGCTGGGTCACTCTGGCTCAGCCTCCCAGAAGTTGTAGCTCAGCTGGGAGACGAGGATGCCGTCTTTGAAGACCAGACCGGGGCTGCACAATTCACTTCCAGGCTCACCCATCTAACCACCTGGCTGTTAGCAAAAGGCCTCACTCTTTCCCACATGGACTTATCCATTAGACTGTACACAATATAGTTTCCAGAGCTAGTGATGGGCAAGAGAGAGAAACAGAAGTTATGGTGTCTTCTATAATCTCAGAAATGCCAGACCATCACTTTTTCCATGGTACCTTTATCACCTAGAGCACACTTGGTAGAATGTAGGAGGGGACTGTACAAGGGGGTGACTACCAAGAGGGAGGATCACTGGGGCCAAGTTAGAGGATTGTCACAGCAGTCACTGTGTCACGACTGGTGACACAGCAGATGCCAGTGCTGTTAATTCTACTCTAAGATTCAAAAAGAAAAGAATTCCATCCAGAAACTAAATAACTGCTTTATATCCTAAAAGGCTAAAACTTTTGGAGTCATCTGGTTTGCTTCTTTCTTTTTGTTTTGATAACAATAGAGCTAATAACTTGATGGCATTTACCGGGAGTTTTCTGGAAGAATGACATCATTCAAGCTACATGGAGATCCATGTACATACAAGTTGAGGGGAGACCAGATAAATCCTTCCCCAAAACGTTAAGATGAAAGCATGGTTACTAACTGTCCTTGAACTAGCAGTGTGGAGCGGAAGGTAAATACAGAGGGTCTAGCTGTTGGCGTGAATGAACTTGGAAAGTCAGTTTCTAGCCTGTGATTTTATTAGCTTCAAACTTACAGAAAAATGCTGGTGGATAATTATATTATTTGTAAAAAAACTTTTAGAATAATGTGAAAATTTACAACTTAGTGTTAAAAGGTCTCAGTAGCAATAGCTGCTAGAAACAGCAGTGTGCTTACAGGAATTCTTAATGACAGAGAGTTTTAAGGTAGAAAACAAACAATTCTAGCTCAACATTAGGCTCTATCAAGAATGTCTCTCTGGCTCCTGCCTCTCCTGAATTTATTCATTCATTCATTCATTCATTCATTCATTTTATTCAGGATTAATTTTTTTAAGGATTTTTTAATATCATGAATTATTTCATCAGTTCACAGTGAATACAGAAGAATTCCTGTGCTTTAACTAGTGTGCAGCATTGATATTTAAATAGAATCCCCTGGGTTTATCAGCTATCAAATTATTGGGATTTCAGAGCACCTATATCAGAAAATTTTAGGTTTGGACCAGCGGACTATTAGGAGGTTATTAGAAAAGTACAGTTGGTCCAGGAAGCCTCCTAAAGATATGTGCATTTTCACTGGTATTACCACCCACTCCTTCTCCCCAACTGAAATCTGATTGTACCAAAGCTTGAAAACCTACAAGGCAGAGATGTCCTCCTTATCTAGAAAACCTTTTTATGGGGATGCATTTCTAATACCAACATAATTAGAGACAATCTAACCAGATAGGCCTGGTCAAAATGACTGACCAAATTTGCAAGGTATTTCATTTATTATTCATCAAAAGGCATAATAAATAAAAAATATAAAAATAAATACATGGTAATATTGGAAGAATAGAATAATGCTATCCCCAGATTGAAGTATTGATTTCCTAAAGATATAAATATATTCTATTGATTAAAATCCAACAGAAAGGCAGAACTTACAAACATATAAAAATGCAAAGATTCTCCAAAATAAGAGGAGTCTTCCTGGGAGAAACTTGTAGTAAGAACTCAGTTAGTGGGATTCAATTCAAAGAATGGGCCATGGGCTAGTAGGTTGATGTATTAATCACCTTTTGCTGTGAGGGCAAATGCATCCAAAATCTCATTGTCTTGTAATAATAGATATCCATGTTTTGCTCTTGTGTTCGAAGGTTGACTCTGGAAGTTTCACTTAGGGTGTGGCTTAGATTCAGCTCCTCCCCAGTTGTTTCTCACTCCAGGACCCAGGCTAAAGCACATCCTGTATACATATATAGCACATCCTATCTGGGGTGTCCTGTTTTCATGGCCAAAGACTGGAGCACAATAAAGTGAGTAGAAACCTGTGATGCCTGTATAGCCTGTGCTTGGGACTGGGGTGCATTTCATTTGCCAGAGTAGATCACATGACCAAGCCCGAAATCTGTGGGGCAAGGAATATTGTCAAAACGACAGAGGCTAGGGGGTTAACACTGTAAGTATTCAGTATCAACCATGGACTTACCTCTTACAAATATTCACTTGATTCAAACTATAAAATACATTTACCTTATTCTCAATAAAGAAACCCAAAGCCCCATCCAGACATGACATCAAGCTTGGCATGTAGGACTTCAGGATAGTGCCTTTATGGGTTCCAAATTATAGATCTTCTTTACCCAGAGACCTCTAACCTAAAATGCCAATTTATGTGCTCCCACAACACACAACATGTAAGGCTGGACCAGAAACAGGATAATTGCATCAACACTCATATTCAGAAGGGGTAAGAACGAGAGACATATGGCAGTCATTGGTCCGCAGCAATTCTGAAGTCTCACAGGAAAACTTTGCAAGTCTCCCTAATTCAAGTGATAGAGAACTGATTAGGCACCAGTCTTATTCCCTGGGGGTAACCCCTGATTGCATTTTGTTTCATTAGCTTTTAACTCTGCCCTTGGGAATGTCTTCCTCTTTCATTTTTCTCCTTGAATGCCTAGGAAAAGCATTTTAGAAAAAATATTCTGTCTAAGGTGGCTGAGTAGCATCCCAGCCTGCTTTCTGCCTATCAAAAATGCAAGCACTCAAGTGTCATTTTATATATAAAATATTTTAAGTGTCTTTTACTCCAGACTGGAAATGCATTTGCCAAAAACGTTGTGTTTCTGTTTTGGTTTGGTTTGGTTTGGTTTATTCTTACATATTTTATTCTATCAGCTCCTTATGCAAATATTCTTATTCACCACTCTGCAAAATGTAATTCTGAGTTTCTGGTGATTTTGAGTCTTTTGGGTGTCTGTGGGAACATGCCCTATTTATAAGAGTCATTGACCAGCTGAAAAGATAATCTTGGGTCAGAATAATTCAATTAGTGGCCTTAACAGAAGGTGAAATTGTTGTGCCCTTGTTAGGTCTTTGATCTGAGGCCAGATCTTGATCATGATCTCACGGGTCCTTTCTCATTCAAAGCTGTTCTCAATTTTATCTTTGGTTGACAAGAAGAAGGAACTGAATCATTTAGCCTCAGCAAGTGACTACATTTATGGGGTTTTGTTTCTTTCCCAGCATGCCTAATTTCAAACTGATTAACTGCTTTTTAAATTTTTTTCAAGCTAATGTCATTTTCTTTAGAATCTTCTCAAACCTGCCAGTAACAATCAACTCAACTACCAACATTCTCTTTTCCTACTGCATCAAAGGCTTGAGTTTATCAGATATTTTGACTACTTTCAAGATTTCATGAGAGGCAATATATTCAACTGTTTGCCTCCATAATAGCACGGATTGTCTTTTTTCCAACCTCTGTATCCGTTTCCTGCCATTCACTGTCCTGCCCCAAAGTCAATGACATACATTTTTGTTTAGTTTTGTTGCATTTGCTATTTTTTTCTTTAACAGTATCACCTCATTTCTGGCACCACATTCCATATTAGTTAACTTTGTTGCAGTAACAAAGAGTCCCCAGGTCAAACCTTTACAATAGCAAGCATTTACTTCATGCTCACAGATCTGCAGAGGCGCTGTTCTAGGCTTTGGAAGGCGTCCGGGTCTGTCACATCTGCTTGGTTTGCAGAAAGCCAGGCTACAGGAGCAGTAGTTACCTGGGGCATGATGTTTTCATGCTTGAATGCAGGATTAAAAGAGGACAGACAAATACAGTTGAAAGGCCTCTGTGGAAATGCAATATGGCTTTGCAATGCCCAGAGTGAGATGTGGAAACCCAACGTTATCGGGCAAGTGGATACAGTGCTCCCCCAGATGGGGCTAAAACGGAAATGGGGATGCACTAACTAATGCAGATTGCCATAGCCAGGCATAATTAATAACTGCTGCGGAAAAAATGTGTCAAGTATGTCTTTTCATATAAGTAGGCACCCGTATTTGCCCTCAGGATAAAACAAGTCAAGTTTACTTCTCACAAAATAATTAGGATTTCTGACACGAGAGATTCTCCAAGCAGGTGTTAGTGCTCTAGAAGTGGGACAGTGTCCTACATAAGTTGTTTCTGCCAAAAGGGACAGGAAAACCCTACCCCAGATGACCAGCTCCACGCATAACACAAAATGGGGTTCCTTGATGCGAGATCAGTTCTTCTCCAGACAGAAGACTTCTTTTCATTTGGCAGAAAAAAAATTTTAACTTTATTTTAAAGAACGCAGACAAGATACACTTTCTAGTTCACCACAGTAGCCACCAATTCTTGCTATGTTAAAACTCCATTAGCGTTGAATATTGCTTTACCTGCTTGGCCTATGAATGCAACGCATTTTCTCATGTTCTGTGAGGACAACCTATCTGGGCACAGACCCAGTCCCCACTCTGCCCCCACTATGCTGGGGCAGAGGACGTAATTGGAATTCTTGTTGTCTGCCATGAAAACAGACCTGTTCCCCAAAGCCGAGGAAATGCTTTCTAGCTACAAAAATTGAGCAAGTACGGAACCTCACACACACAAAAACGTTGAGAGAAAAGTTATTATGAAAATGAAGCTCAAAAATCAATAAACAAAAATTATTCATTCAGGAAACAGATTTAATACAATAAACAAACAAAGTGCAATTTTCTCAGTTTTATTAAGAAATAATTGACATGCATCACTGTAAAAGTTTAAGGAACACAGTTTGATTATTTGACTTACATGTATTGTGAAATGATTCCACAATAGGTGTAGTTGTTACATTATCTCATAGATACAATGAAAAGAAAAGAAAAATATTCTCCATGCGAAACAGTACAACTTTCATTCTTACATATAAGAGAATAGGAAGAAAAACAAAAGAGGGAGTGAGAAAGGGAGGGAAGGAGGAAGAAAAAGAGAAGAGAGGAGAAAGGAAGGATAGAGTGCAAAGGAAGAGCAATAATCAAAGTTATTGAAAATTAAACAATAGAATGAATAGAAGGAGTAATGAGTAGAAGGTTCACAGCTTACATACATTTAAATATGTAAATTCAAATGAACAGAAAGATAAGCCAAAGTATTCTTTTAGAGGGTCAAGACAAGAATTAAAAGGATAAAGATTCTGAAATTAAAAGCAAATTTAACGGGTATGGAGTATTCGTGTTGAACATTCAGTATCCCACTCTACAGAGGTGTTCACAATATTTGGCAAACTGTGCAGCAAAGGTGCCAGACGATTACAACAGATACCTGGGCAATCAGAATGAAAGTCCCCCAGTACACTCTACTAATAGCTAGCTGATAATTAGCCTAGCTTTAACAGAAGACCCTGGAGTCAAAAACAGAAAGAACAAAAAAGGAAACATATGGCAAGTGCTTAGGAAATAACATTTTAGTTTAGTTAGTAAGGAATAAACCGTCCTCGGAATTGTAGAGTACTGTGTGCTTGCTAGAATGTAATAAGTCAATATTGTCAAAGTTCTGAAGAATGATAAAAGTAGTGATGATTTTGCTGATAATTAGTATTTGTTACAATCATTTCATTCCTTAATTCTATACTCAGGCAGGAACCTCAATATTTTCAGTCTTCAACTAGAAATGAAGTCTCCCTACCTGTTCACTAAGTTGAGTGGCCATCTAGATTCTTTCCTACTTATTCAAATCCTAAAGTACTACCACTTCTCACTGTGTTTACACCCGATCTCCAAAGAAAAGGGGAGATTAGTCAGAAAAATATAAGAACTGTATTACAGATGATGCTACACATTTTCCAAGGAAGCCGTTGGTGCTGCCTCGTACAGAATTCCCTTTCTACCTGTCCCTTAGGTACAGGTGGGCTCCCTGTTTGGCTTTTTACTTTGTCATTGCCTGAGTCACAGCCTTATTTTGCTCTGTGGGGTGGTGCTCACATGCTGTTCCCACTGCAGCCTGGACAGGTCTTCAGAATGTCACAATAGTTGAAGAACTGTAATCAAAATTTATGGCAGAGAAGCACCTGTTGTTTCTTGGAGATCAGAAATGTAGATACTTTCTTCCTAAGGCACATAGTGTCAAGCGGATAGGAAGTGGTCAATTAAAACATGTTCAAAAAAATAAATACATAAAACCATTACATCAAATTTCTCCCATCATAAAAACCAGAGGGCTCCTTTGGGGACTTCTTATTATTCACAGTTTTGTTTTCACATCAGAAGAGAAGGGAATCATGTTTCTGTTGTTTTTTAGGAGAAGCCCCCATTGCAAACAATAATAACACATATAAAAATGCCTTTGTTAATTTATCTGTTGTACAATGGATAAGTATATATTTATATAATATATAAAATATATATAATCTTCATGTATAAAAAGTAAATAGCTCCTAATTTACAGAATTATTGTAAGAAAAATGCTTGCTTCCCTGAAAATCATACATCTATTTTTATTTTTAAAAATTATTTTAGTCTCAAAGAACTCTGGGTTTTCCACACAATTAGCATAGTTTCGAGGAAGATTTCCTAGGAGAGGACCATCATCGCTGTTGTGGCAGCCTGGCCCACACAGAAATTTGTGAGCAGAGTGATGGGCCAATTTGTTGCCCGGCTGAATTATATTCAAATAACTTCACCACGTCTCTCCAGAGAACTGTTTATAAGGTTACAAGCTCATCAAGATCCTGCCCTGTGTAACAGAAGCTGATTGGGTTTGAACGTAAAGCATAAACCAGGCTGCCAGGGTCTCACAAAGCTGATTGCAGTTCTGCCCTCCTTTGCCCTCTGTTTCCGTCCACTTTTGACGACTCCGAGTGGCGAGGAAAGTCTTGCGAAGTTAATGTGTTTTGGGTTGCGATCAAGTCGGAGGAAGGGAGAAGTTTCTCGCCCGGCAAGTTTCTCCCTGCTTGGCATTAGTATGCTCACTTGCCCTCTGAAGCCAACTGAAATATTTATAGAAATGCTAAAGATGGGGAGGAGACCACACCACCTCTTCTGTGTAGTTCCTGCTGATTCTGCTTCTAACATTAAACTCTGAATAAGATGCTTGCCAGAGTAATGCTTACCTTATTGGTAAATAAATCTTAAATATTACCTAGGGAAAAAAAAACACACTGCATAAATCATGTTTTATGAACACTTTCTCTTTTGTTTCTTCATGAAATAGTGGAGAGTAACGACTTCTGTTTTTCTTTTTGGAAAAAGGATAAATTGTGTGTGTTTTCTGTCCATCCCTTACGTTGTCTCCACATGGAGTCCCTCTTCTTGGGCCCGACTCTCCAGTGTGACCTCCTGCTGTACGTCCTGGGGGAGCGTGAGGACTGCTGGAGGACATCTGCCTGGCAGGATGTGTCTCAGGAGGTCTTGGGTTCCCATGGATTATGCTCTTAATCATATCTGTTTTCCCTGAGCTCTTTAATCAGCCCTAATCCTTCCTCCTTTCTTTGCCAGAGCTAATTAAGTCTTATACCGGGTGGGTGGCCTCGGTGATGTCAGCAGGAGTAGACTCCTGGAAAGCAGGCCAGGGCTTCCTGGCGTGCTTGGTACATGGTGGAGACGATGACCAGAGTTCCCTTCACTGGCCCCAGCAAGAGAGCCGAGATACCATATCTTCTGAAGACAGGGAATTTCTCCATCAGGGAAGAGGGTCCTTTCTGACAGCGAGTTCAGTTCTGAGAATTATATAGGAAGTAAGGAAAGCTGCCCATCTGGCCCTCCAGATCTCTGAAATTGCGCTTAGTGATGAAAGGAATACCAATGGTTGGTGGGCAGGTGACCACCACAGTCATATCAAAAGGTTGTGCAGGGTGTCAGTTCCTCTGTGACATCTCTCACCCATCACCTGCCCACCCACTCTCTCTTTCTTGAGACTCTTGTAAAACAAGTATAACTGACCCAGCAATTAATCATGTACAGCATTTTGTGATAGCATTTCTTATTTCACTGACTTGAAGCATTATTTAGTCATTGACGTGTATCTGTCAATGTTTTGATCTTTCTCAGTAACCAGGTAATATATTTAGTTATTTTCTTCCTTGTATTGCTTTGTTAATTACATGTAATTTTCCAAGACCTCTACAGGTGGAACGTGTCCTAAGTGGAAAATCTCAGGGAGTTGTAATTCAGCATTGCTAGGTCATCAGTTCTATTTATTCCTCTGCCATTCATATCTGAGTTGAAACTTTTGTTAAAGTAGGTTTAGTTTTCATAAAGTTTCTAACATCACAGGCTATAAGGGGGCCTAAAAAAGGCTCTTGCTCAGAACTTGATTCTCAAAAAAAGCAATGCCATCCAATAGAACTTCCTGTGATGAAGGGAATGTTTTAAAATCTGTGCTACCTAATCAGGTAACAATGTATCACATGTGGTGAATGAGCACCAGGGTGGCTAAGGAACAAAATTTCTAATTTCATTTAAATTTAATTAATTTTATTTGAAGTAGCTTAGTATATATCATTGGCCCCAAAACCTATCATTAGTGCCCCTCTTACACACACACACCACCACCACCACCACCACCCCCAAGAATTGCAATTGCAGTTTTAGTTCGCAAATAAAAACTGAGACCTCTGTCTTTTTTCCCACTGGCTATTTACAATGTAAACAGAAAAGCAGCTCTTAAAGAGAAAGGAGCCCAAAGTAAGACTATTCTGGTGTTGGAGAGCCTTCCAGAAAAGGGGACCTCCACCTGTAAAAAGCTAATGAACTAGCACAGGAATTGCAGAGTGTGAGCGACAGGAATATGAAAGAACACAGAGTGAGTTGTTCAGTGGTGTGGAGCACCTGTCTCAAAAAATAATTTAACCTTTGGTAATTCACTCTGGGGAACAGGGAAAAATGGGTCTTACTCTGGAAAGAAAAGTGCTTTCTTATAATGGATCCCCATGTAGAAATGGATAAATTAGCTAGTGGCTTTTAAGTAGATAGCAAATAAATGGATGATTATAGAAAGCCTCACACTGTAGGCAGTAAATAGGACTTCCTCACCAACCCCCCATAGACACCTCTGGAAGCAAATTACCATCTGAGACAGTTCTGCTCATTTATTACCACCTTATATTCCTTTCCTTCCAGGATATGTCACACAGGATGGTTATAGAAAAAAAGCAGGACAAGATAATCTGGAGGGCTTTTCTGGTTCTGCTCTTAACATAAAGGAGACACTGTGGTAGACCTCCTGCAAACTGGCTGGGGGCAGATGACACTGAAGTCTGTCATGCCACTCAGAGAAGCTCCTGTTAGCAGGAATAGCTGAAGCTGAACAAATTACTCTGCTGCTTGGGTGCTCCCCTTGACTCACCTCCATGCCCTTCGAGGACTGAAGTTTTGCCCAGCTTGTGGCTGACGAGTCAAAACCTGACACTTATGCACTGAGAGATGCCAGAGGTCAAGACATTTGTGGTGGGGACGACTTAAACTGTAGCACTGGGAAATTTGGATAGTGAATCAGAAACTGCCCATTATTACCGAGTGTAAAAATATAAGGCAAACAGAGCAATGCATTACGTGTGCAAAACCTGACAATTATCCTCTACATTACTGTGTCATGCTGAAGCTTCCCTGAGCACAACAGGAGGAGCACTTCAGGGAAATTCTACTCAGGTTTCAGTTGTCAAAAGGCAAGTAGACTCTTTTGTGTTAAGCCATCTGAACGTAATGTAAAATAATTAGAGCTGTTTGGGGTTCTAGGGAACAACATGTCAATTCTTCCTGGGTTTCAATTTTAATTTGCCTCGGGAGCACAGGACCCACTTCAGAGTCTATTCAAATAGACACAGCATTGCACAGGTAGAAGAGTAAATATCCCTCCGAGGCTAAGTGGGGAAGCTAAAATAAGCTGCTGTGGTTATTTGCCATCTAGTTTGTGCTACACACTTTGGAAAGTATGCTCTCTGGGGAGATCATTTTAAATCTTATAATTGCCTAATTATTCTTCCTCATTCCTAAATATGTTCTCAGTTTTTCTATTTTTAAATTTTTATAATTGTGGATGATATAACCGAACAATTCCATTTCAAAGTATAAGAGGCCTGTTTGGAAAAAAGTCCAGCCATCGTTAATATAACGAGAATGATTTGTGCCATGTCAGTGTAACCTGGAAGCCAAGGAGAGAGGACCACTGTACTACTCAGTGTGGGCAGTAGACACCGGTGAATGAGTATGTTTACTGTGTGGCCATCGCATTCAAAATGACTGAGCAAATAGAGCAACAAATCTGCATCAAATTTTGTGTTAATCTTGAACATTCCTCCCCAGAAAGTATTCAGATGATTCAGAAGACTTTCAGGGATGACACAATGAGTGCAGTTCAAATGAAAGTGTGGCACAAATGCTTCAAAGATGGTCAAGAATCTGTTGAATGTGATCCACATTCTGAAGAGCCCACAACAAGCAGAACACCTGAGAATGTTGACCATGTATGGGCTGCAATCAGCAAAGATCAGCGACTGACAGAACTTGAAGCTGATCTGGGGATTCCCAAAATACCATGTCTGAGATTTTGACACAGGATCTTGGCATGAAACATGTTGCAGCAAAATTCATTCCATGGTTTCTGCTACCAGAGCAGAAGGAATGTCATGCTGCTGTTGCTAATGACTTGATTCAAACACCTACCAATGAACCAGATTTCCTCAAGAAAATCACAGCTTTGAAAGGGACTGAAGCATCATTGTCCTATATGTACAGTGTTTCTTGTATCTTTTTCAAGAAGTGTGTATATTTTTCACATTACATGGCTGAATATTTCCTGGACAGGCTGCAGTGTCTTCTCTGTGTGTGTGTGTGTGTGTACCCCCCCAAAAGACATGTACAAGGATGTTTGTGGAAGCACCATTTAGAAATGGTCCCCAAATCTACCAACAGTAGAATGAATAAATATGCTGTGGTAGATTAATAGAGTGAAATTCTACACAGCAGTTAAAAACAATTATGGTTGCTCCCAAGATGGATAACTATCACTATATCACTAACATGTGGTTGACAAAAGGAACAAGTACAAAATAACATGTATTTATGATCATACATATCTCTAAAAAAATAAGCAGGTATTAGAACTAGTTGTCAGGATAATAGATGGGGACACAGGGAATTCTTTCAAGTTCTGGGCCCTGGGAGTATTTTATTTTTGACCCAGACTTACAGGGGTATGTTTAGTTTAGAAAAGTTCATTGAGCTATATACCTAACAACCTGTGTCCTATATTGTTTGATATTATATTCAATATAATGTAGTAAAATAAAAGACTTGTTATATTTTAATTTTTACTAAAGAAAGAATAAAAGAAGCTGATTTTACATTTTTATTGTTTTACTAATGGACAAATAATATGGAAGTTTGTTTTATGTAATATTTTAATGAAATTTTATGAATATAGAACACAAAATTGCATAAATAACACACATGAAGTTTAATGAAATGTTACACAGTAGTTATTCCCATATAACCAGAACTTATTTTTAGGTATAATTTTATTCTTCAAAAGGTATACGGATTACCATTGAAAAATATCTTATTCTTTCTTAAATATGGTTATATTGATAAGCTAATTAGTGACTAGTGCAGAGTACTTATTTTATCATAGTCATTGACTTTGGGTCATTTACTTTGCATCTATATGAAAGATAGTCAAAATGAGGAAGAAAAAATAAAATATAAATTTAATTTTGCTCTTTATAATTAGATTTTTTCAATAACTACTTTAAGAGTATTTCAAGTTGATGACTTTAGTTTTAAAAAACATGGAAAGATAGAATTGATTATTAACTACCTGGCCATTTCAGTAATCTCAACCACTTTTATCGTAAATACAATGAACTTCCCTGTACGTCCTTCATTAGAGATCTGTGTCCTGCTCAAATCTGCCTGGCTCTGTCATCCACTCAGTAAACAAGTAAGCACATCAGTCAGCTTCTATATGCATTGATTTCATGATGCAAATGATGCCTGGCATCTTCTGTTTTGGTCAATATTGTGAGCATTATGTTTGCCTCTATCTTTTTAACTTTTCAATACCAGTAATTAATTTATTCAATGATTCAAGAATAACTATTTTATTCTTAGCACTGTGTTAATACAAGGATGGATATTATATATTTTTCTCCCAGAGTTAACATGGTAGGAAAAATATGCACATGTGATAAACATTAATATAAATCAAGAAAGATTTCACAAGCAGTGCATGAATGAGTTTATATAAGGGCGGGAAAAAGTCTGAGTTCCACAGACAGGGTGCCCAACACTAACATGATTATCTCTGGCTGGCAAAACACTGTTATGGCAAAAAGATCCATGTTTTCTGTGAATTGAATTGAATGCTTCTGGACTCTGTAAAGATATTTTCCATCATTAGAGGGGCTCAGTAATTTGCTAGTAATTATTTTAAAGTAAATTTCTTGGCCCAAACAATGTTCCAATACAAAAATAAAATTTTAAAATATGTGTTATTAAAATTATAAACGAAGCCAACTTCAAGTTCTCACTGCTTAACTAGACCTGATTTCTGTTTCTCTTATATCCCTGTGCTTAACTTCAATTCAGTTATTATGCGCTGGTTTCATATAAGAGAAACCAGCTCTTCCTACTTTAGAGAAAGGAAATGAATTTCTCAGGAGATTCTGAATGGCTCAGAGAAGACTTCCCAAGCATAAGGACTGCCTTGGAAATCAACAACAATGAAGACAGTTTCCAAGTCTTAGAAATTAGGAAGTATGCCCATAGTCTTTTAGCAAGCGCACCCTCTAGGACACTTCTGCTGCCTCCACACTATACCACTACTAAAGTGAGGTATTATTGTGCACCACAAGTACCACAACCATTAATGTGTGCGCCACTTGCTTAAGAGTCAAAGTCCTGGGAGCATCTTTTCAGCAGGAAATGGCCAAGTCCTGGCTTTGGGGGTGGAACAAGATGGAAATACCTTGCTCCTAGGATGTTCACACGCAGATCAGCATTGCCTGCCACCAAAAACAAAACCACAAAGCGAGAAAGCATTCCCAACCAGGAGCGGCAACCAGGAGCCCAACAGAAAAAAATGCATCTATGTAGTAGTAAAATGATCCTAAACTATAATTGCTTGTCTCATTCTTCTGTGCTACTGGTCTGTGATCAACTTAACAGTAGAAACTGTATTTTATTGTTGTATCTCCCAGTGCCTATAAGCATGTTTAAGTTTGAACACAAAATAGAACACAAAGACTGTTTCGTGGGTAGATGGATAAATGAAAACAGGTAGTGAATCACTTCAAGCCAGAACCTATGCTTGCATAATTTTGTAAAGCTTTCAAACTGTTTTTTGTATCTGAATCTGAACCAAAACAGCATTTGATTTGACCTTACATATCAATCAATAAAATACTAATATTTCAACAAAAATGGGCAAAAAATAAAGTTCATAAAGAAAAAATAAATAATAAATGCACAAACAAAAACCCAGCTAGTTACTACCAAAACGTAAAAAAAAAAAAGCAAATATGAGATTCTGTCTGGGCATACAACATTTATACAATAACTATTTCATTAGGGGATATGCATTTTATTGAATGAATAAATGATATAATCCCACTCTCAACCATACAATGTACAGAGATTGAATAATCATAGGTAGTATTTCAGGTTGGTAGGAGGAGGATAAATAGGTATAACCTTTCTGGAAAACAATTTGGCAAAATGTACTAAAAACCTTTAAGAAGATTAACTCTTCACTCAACTATTAGTCTATAAAGTTACTGTTCAAAAATAACCAGGAATGTACATAAAAACTTACATGTAAGAGTGTTAATTTGTATTTACTGAGAAGAGTAATACATTAAAAGATAATTTAAGAGTTGAAAGATTTGGGATGGTGAAATTAATTAAATATACACATAAGATGGGATATTATACAACTATTAAAACTCATGCTATCAAATATTTTTCACATGATTGATGGAATAATGTTTACAGTATACATGTAGCAGGATACAAACTTGGGTGTAAATATTATCCCAATTCTATAATGTAAAAAAAGACACACTGAAAATTACTAGAAAAATACATCAAATGTTAAAAAGCAGCTACTTATAAATATGGAAATTTAATTTGACTATTATTTTCCCTTCATTGTTTTAGGTATTTTTCATGATTTACCAATAGGTTCATATGAAAAATTAACAGCATTGTTTTTACTTTCTTCTATTTGTTCATTGAAATTTCAAATTGCAAACTGACTTTACAGTTTTTTCTTTCACATTTCTCCTGTTATACCTTTGCTCCTGATAAACAGAGCTATGCTTCTATTTTTGTCCTGAAAAGGAAGAATTTAGGAAGTTTTTCACTAATAGTCTAAGACACAAGAATAAGGCACACTTGTCTCAGTAACAATTCTATTAACTAGTTTCCATGACTGAGCTGTGCTTTGGATCCTCAAAAACTGACTTCTCCAACGACAACTGTTCATCTCCTTGGAACTCCGTTTATCATCAGATTCTAAATTGCCACACCCAGAATTCTCTATTCATTACTTACACACAACCACACTTCCTCAGAGTCAATGCATGTAGTGTCTAGAAACCGTGTTCCACATGCTGGAATGGCTACTGAGAACATCTCTCAGCCACCTGCTATTTAGGCAATGTCCAGAGCAAATTAATTTAATGGTCTAGTGTCTCCATTTTCTCATTTGTACTATGTAATGAATGGTAACTACTTCATAGGGTTGTTGTAAGAATAGAAGATGTAATTATATGCAAAGTGCTTAGAACATTAAATGTGATACAGTGATTACCACCTAAGTTATACCTCCTCCACAGGTAGAACTACACGGTCCTGCTTCTTTGGTACTTCAGAGCTTTAAGTTATGAGCTTCTGGTGGACTAAGTAAAAAGTCTCTGAATGATGTCAGGATGTGCTGTTGTTGCAGCAGTTGGGACCCTTTGGACAACACGGGTTGTAGGCATTCTCCAGAAAGTAGAATCGAAGAATGATTATGGCTGTCAAATAGTCAGCAAGGGCACATTCCCGATCTATGTCCACTTTCCAACTGTGATAAAATAAGCATATACTCTACTACTACCTCTTTGACAGGAGAGTCTCAGGGGCTTGAGTACCAGAAACTGGATGAAATCATGAGCTTTAGGGACCTTAACAGTAAAGAGGCTTTTTATTCAGAAACAAACCCAGGGAAGGTCTGTGAGTTACACCTGTATGGGAGACATGTGGTGATAAATGAAGCTGACTAGGTGTGGTAAAATTACCATCCTGTAAAACGATTATTCACTTTATTTGTCCTCTATAGAGATATTACTGAGACTAATTCATGGTTTTTCTAATTTTTTTTATTCTTCCACTGCTTGTTCTGTAAACTGTAAGCAATATGCTTCTCAACTTCTGGCTTTCCTTAAATCCATCATTATTTCATTGAGTTTATTTTGTTCATCGCCTGCCACAACATCATTGATATTCAGTAGCAATTTGGATAGAGGTATAAATAACTTCCACATGTAGATTTTACTTGATAGTATTAAACCAGTAACAGGAATTCTTCTCTTAGTTTTAGCCTATATGAATACATTATACAGACACTCTCCCAGGCCTCTGTGCACACTGCTTCTCGGACCCCTGAGTTGCTATGCAAGAAATCGGACTCCTGGCCACCATGCTGAAGAGACCACAGCGCAGGCCAAAGGAAGCCCATGAAGAGAGGAGAGACCTGCTCAGGCTCAGCTCTTCCAGCCTCCAGCCATGGAGCTGGTCAGCTTGTGGCTGCAGACACTACGAAGCAGTGGTGAATCAGCACCCTACCTCCTGTCCAAATTTCTGATTTGAAAGAAACATAAACCCCTATTGTTCTTGTGTACCAAGTTTTGTACCTGTTTGTTATACAATGATAGAGAACAGGGGCATAATTATTGGGTGTGCAACCAAATTCCTTGGCCAAAAACACCTGGGCACACCAGAGATAGATAATACACTCTAGTGCTAATGACCCGAAGAATATGGGGCATGGTGCACTTGACACCAAATGTCCCGAGTGCCCGATCCCAGTAGCATCGTTGCCCTCTGCTGTTACCCACACTCAGGCTCACGCACCTACCACGACTAAGTCCAGATCTCAGCCGCAGCCCATGGTTAAGTCCACAATATAAAGAGCAGTTCTGCTGGCTGTAGAAGTTACTCTGACTTCCAGAATTCGAGTTTCCTCCCATGCCAGATGGAAATTATGCACATATTTTCTGTTATTTTTGTGAAAGTTTTATAGGCACTTTACCAGAAAACTCTAAATAATTGAGTAACACCTTGTTAATTTTATTCTAAGAAAACTATAAAAAAAGAACTTTATGTATTATCTGATATTTTATTTAAGAGCAATAAGACATTTAAGTCAACTAGGGAGAAAGAACTATTTCAAATTCATGCTGTTTTGAATAAAACTATATCAATTTAACAAGATTTCACTGCATAAAGAAATGTTAGTAGTACAATGTTGGATACATTATAAGGAGGTTCAGAGAATTATGATGGCAATGGCCAAATTTTCATCTTTGTGTGAACCAAAGATTCTGTGGCATCTGCCAATATCCTTTGATAAATTTTGGGGATTCCTTCCTCTCCCCTCAAGGCAGGCCTCCCGCAGCTGTGGGGTTCTCTTCGCCTGCTGTCTGTCTTGACTGTGGTCCTTACAGCTGCCCAGCCCTTAATATCACATCCCCAGCCCCTGGGCGCAGGGGGGAACATTTAGTAGGAGTCACAGAAATTGTCTTGGAAAGCCAGTTTCAAAGGTCCCCCCCACAGACAGTCTGCATAGTTCTTGTGCATCCGTATTCCTCAATTTTGGTCCCTCTAGTTGGTCAGTCCAGGGCCTGGCCTTTGACTTCCTCTTAGGCACTCTGACTGATACATACCTCATTCCCTCCTAGTCCTGTGTTGCCCCTGGCAGTCATGAAGGTGAGGGCGGAGTGGATGTTTCTTCTAAGCTTCATGAAACCATACCTCAAGCCTGGCAATCAGCCATCTGCTCTTATGAGCCCAGCTGCTGTCCTTGTATATCTCATGCTTCCAGGGACATTTGTAGTTCAGGTGGGTGCTATGGGGTGAGTTTTGGTGCCTGGAATACTGTCTCAAGCCCTACAAGTAAGTTCTCCCCTTGGAGAAGAGGAAATGGTCCATAGCCTGGAGAATTTCACTGTATTCCTCTAGTAAATTGGAAATCATAGGCTTTATAGTTTACAAAACACTGCACATTCATTGTATGGACATCCTTGTAATGAGCGACATGTTGGTAATCAGTTTAATCAATGAAAAAAATTGAAATTCTGAAGCTTAAGTGGCTTATGGCCACATGGATATGTAACGTGTGGTTGGAGTGACTTGGCATGGAGATAGGAAGACTTTCCTTATGATTGTCACTGTTCCACGCTTTTGGAATTAGGCCTTAGGGTCTGAGCTAGGGATGAGACAGAGCCAACATTCTGGTCGAGATTTCTTAGTCCAGGTTTCCTGTGAAAGAAGATAAAAGGCAAAAATAGACCTTAGCCGGTGGGTCTGTTACGAAAAACAAATGCCGTTTGTGGGGCTGGGGGGGGGGTCATGAAGTGGAAAACAAGAGCGGAGGGGTAGGAGTTCATCCAGGTGATTATACAGGAAGAATTGTGTAGATGGCAGCTTAGACATGTGAGACAAGGGTGGACGTGAAGTAGGTAGAACATCATAAAGCAGAGTACAGTTGCGTCAAACACTGGTAAGAGACGTGTCTCTTAAATTTGGGGTGCTTGCTATAGACTTCACTTTGTACGGTGTTGGTACAGTTTCTCTGACTGGATGACCATCCAAGACCATGAAAACACTTTGATGTGGCTCTTTCCTTACCTTCCTTTTCTATGTTTGAAACCTCTTCACTCTTTGCCATTTGTACTTACCTGTTCTGTCTTAGCCTCTCCTCTTCTCTTTACCACGTAATGGCCCCCAGAGACGAACAATCAAAGATTTATGAGAACTTGACAAGCAAGGCAATTAAAATTCTGAGTCTAAAGTATCATTTATGGATGTTGTTTAAATTTGCAGGCCGACAGAATACCAGCTGACACTCTTGGAGACTGAATCCTAATGTATGGCACTAACCAGCTGAAGTTTGACACTTTCTTCTCCTTCCTCCTTACTGTTAACTTACTGAAGAGTCTTTCATTAAGCTGAAGGAGTTTGTTCAGTTTATTATAACCACATATCTACTAACCTTTGCCATGATAACTCATAGGTAGAGAATTTCATGAAGTATCACAATTTTCTTGTTTTCGCTCAATTCTTGCCTTCTACATTGGTGCCACTGGCAGTGGGCATTACAAAGATCAGTTGTTGATGATTCAGAAAAAGTGCAGGGCTACCACTGTGAGTGACTTTAGGTATTTGCCTCAATCCAAAATACCATGGGCAGCTATTGATTTTGCTTGGCCCCATGGAGAAGGACAGCAAGAATAAATCAAATGCCTTCATTATGACTCCATTGGTTCTTAACCAGGAACCCATCTCCACCTCCTCCCAAACAGATATTTCCTAGTCAAGTAGGAAAGACTTACACTATTCCTGTGTTTCTGCTTTGCTCTCACACAGGTATAATACTCAAAACACTTCTGACACCAGAGATGTGGTTTTTCCCCCACACCAAGCAATTCTATGACACCAGCTGCGTGTCCTACAGTATAACTCAATTCTGATACCATTTACCTGGATGTAGTGTTGTCTCTAACCGGCTAAGGGCTCAGTGCCACAAGACTGGACCCCCCAAGCCACTTTGGATGCCAATCACAAGTCCAGGTCACTCCTTGTGCTTGTGACCAGTGCTGTAGACTTCACTCGTGTAAGAGTCCTCTGCCTCACTCCCCCCTGATGGAGATGTGGGCAGTTAGAGCCAGGGCTTGGAGGGAGGCTACAATGACAACTGTGATGAGCAAAAGTGCTGGAAAATTTACAACCAATAATCCTTCCTCAAATGAGGAAGAGCTGAGCAAACATACAATTAAAACTCTACGTATCCAGATGTTTACCATGGAAATTGGTGTTATCCCCCGCACTCTTGATTTACTGTGGTCTCTGATTTGGTTGGTTTGGACTGCAGTCATTCATACCTAAGTGGTTTCCATTCACTAATATACTCAAAAGCTGTAATATTTGTTTCATCTTTTAGTTTTGCAAATGAAACAGCTTGAATTTACTGCAGGGATTTACTCTGTTTCATCTACCTTTCCCCCCACTCTCTCCCAGCTGGTTAAAACTGGCAGCTGCTTTGCCCATTCCCTGGAGAAAATCCTGCAAAGCCAGTGATGCTAGTATGGGTCCCATTCATCGCAGAAAAATGTCAAACAAAGTGCTTAGGAAGTGCTATTGTACATTATTATTTAGAGTGCAAAGGGTGGGGGAAGGAAAGTCTGTCAATTCTTTGCATTTAAATGTCATTCTTGTCTGTTTCATGTCAGACTGAATATAATTGAGATGCGGCTAGTGTGAGTTAATGGAGCTACTTCTACTAGTAAATATTTTTCCCCTTGTTTTCAGAGGTTATATAAAAATCTGGGCAATCTGATGAGAAATCAAACTGTTTTTATGCCTTTTACACACACACACACACACACACACACACGCTTCATATAGTCTTTTGTGTCACTAACTTATGATTTATGTGGTAATCAAATTTTGGGTACTTCCCCAGCAAACTTATTCCATAAGTAATCATACATAAGACATGCGTTCTTTCATTACATCATTTTACACAGAATTAGTCTCTGCCTCCTCTGTCTTCTCATCTTCCTCCTTGCTGTCTCCCTTTCTCTATAGAAAATCTCCAGTAATATATGCATTTTTTTACATATGAAGATAATGAGTCCAGTTGATTCCTGTCATGAGTTGAATTTTGTTCTGCAAATGTGCATATGTTGAAACCCAAGCCTATATTTGGAGATAGGGCCTTAGGGAGGCAATTAAGGTTCAATAAGCCTGTAAGTTGGGGCCATAATGCAGTAAGGCTAATATCCTAATAAGAAGAGGAAGAGGCAGCAGAGAATTCTCACTCACTCTCCTGTGAATGCACAAAAGAAAGGCCATGGAAGAGCAAAGCAAAAATTGACTCCCTGTAAGCCAGGAAGAGGCCTCACAAAAAACTAACTCTGCTGGTACCTTGATCTCGGACTTGGAGCCTCTGGAACTGGGAGCTGCGACAAAGTATATTCCCATTGTTAAAGCCACCTCGTCCTTGATATTTTTATTCACAGTGCTGGGTTCAAAAGTTCAAAAATCCCTTTTGTATGTAATTGTATGCTTCCTTTTTCTTCAACGTGTGAAAAGTTCCAGTCTTTGTTTCTCTCTCTCATGTACTTGACAATTTTGAAGATTATCGATTAGGTGTTTTATGCAATTTTGAAGAATACGGGTTAGGTGTTTTGAAAATTTAGATACCTCTGATACTCTCTCAGGATTAGACCGAGGTCATGCAGTTTTGACAGGCATACCATAGAAATGATGCCCCACCCTTCTCAGCGCTTCATAACAGGGAGCACCTGATTTTGATATGCCTTATTACTGTCGATGTTAATTTTGATCACTTTGGTAGGGTGGCGTCTGTCCAGTATCTCCAATTTATAGTAACTCTTTACCATTTGCAATTCATAAGTATCTTGTGAAGAGATACTTTGAGATTATGCAAATGTCCTTTGCTCATCATGTTTTTGTCCACTCATTTTAGCTCTCATCCCTGAACCTTATCTGCAGCTTTTTCCTAGTGAATATCGCAGTGTTTTCCTAGTGAATTCTATCATTTCTATAATTTCTGTCATTCCTTCCACACTGTTAAGTTGGAATTCTTCTGTAAGAAGGTACTTTCCCCGGTCCCTAATTTATTTGCTTAGTCAATTATCTATTCATATCAGTAGGACCTCACGGATATTTCATTCTTTGTGTTGTAATCTATTAATGTCATATTCTGTTGTTCAAGGAGTCCCACGTTTGGCCCATGAGTAATGTTCGGTTGGTCCCTATGTTCTTGGGGCATACTTCCTTCCTGTTCTGAGTACTCTCTCACTTTTTAGCACCACAAAATATTCCAGGGTGACTTTGTATTTTTCCTGCCACAGTCCTGTAATCAATAATTTCTCCAAGGACACCTACTTTCTCTTATCAGAAGTGATATTTAGAAACCAAGATCCGAATACTAGATATGTTCATTTTTACTTGCTTATAGGTCCTCTCTTTAGACAAAGGCCGTGAAATATATGTATATTCATATATACGCAGATATAGCTTTGCCCATCTTCTTATCTGTAACTTCTTTTTCCAACAGTGAGAAACCTGCTCTCATTGCATATTATTTGTTTACTATTTTCTAAATCCTACTATATATATAAATTAGTTCCAGCATTTCTAGCCATTGCCCCATACAACCCACATGTACTGGTGAGGATGCAGCGTCAGCATGCAGTTCTTTTCGTTTTACTCCCTGCACCATATAACCAAAGCCTTAATTTCTAAAGTTATTTAGACCAGTACTTTACTTTCCTATTCCTTCAAAGTGATTATTTTATTCAGGTTTTAATGGTCATCTGTTACTGTTTGGGTTCCATCCCCCCTTGGCCACCACGACATCCTGGTTCACGTCGATTATGTATGTGCTGAGTAAGGGATTCTGATCACCAAATTCCAGTATGGAGCTGGTAGTAGGGATTTCTCCTGACAGCTAACAAGCAATTTTAGGACACCAGCTGCATATCCTACAATTCTGCTCTGTTCTGACACACTATCTATGTGGACAACATGGAAGATCTCTAAGGCTAAGGTCACGGTCATACAGAGTGTCACCTTCCCCACTTCAGGCACCAGTTGCAAGTCCAGGTTGCCACCTGTTCTTCTGACCTACTGCATACAAATTGGAGGTTCTTATGACACCCACACTGGATTCCAATAATTTGCTGGAGTGGCTCACAGAACTCAAAGAAAGATTTCACTTACTGGGTTACTGGTTTATTATAAAGGCATGTAACTTGTGACAGCCAATGGAAGGGATGGGCAGGGCAAGTATGGGAAAGGGAGGGGGCTTCCATGAGAAGCCTTCTCATGAGAGCTTCTCTGAGAAGCTTTGCTCAGAATCTCCCCTTCTCTGAGAGCTTTGCTTTCCTCAAGTTGCCAAGTGCTCGCCAATCCAGAAGCTTCCTGAACCCTGCCCTTTAAGTTTTTTACGAAAGTCATTACATAAGCACACTTAATGAAATCATTGACTGGCTGTGAATTCAACTCCCAGCCCCTCTCCAGTCCTGAAAGCCAGGGGGTGAAAGTCCCAATCCCCTAAATCAAGGGCCCTCAACCTCTTGGCCGGGCCTGTTAGGAAGTGGGCTGCACAGTAGGAGATGGACTGGAATGTAATGCGCGCTTGAACCATCCCCAAACCATCCATCCCCCCACTTTCGTCCAGAGAAAAATTGTCTTCTGTGAAACTGGTCCCTTGTGCCAAAAAGGTTGGGAATCACTGCCCTCAATTACAGATTACAGGGCTGATTCCCCTGGCAATCAGCCCCCATCCTTAGGTGGCTTCCAAAAGTCACTCTATTAACATAACAAAAGACATCCTTATTGCTCTCCTTAGAAAATTCCAAGGGTTTAAGGAGCTCTGTGCTAAAAACTGGAGTGAAAACCAAATGTACACATCACATCATAAATCACAATACTATACTGAGCATGTAAAACTTCACCAGAGCTAAACAAAAAGGTATATGTACAGTTTTATTACTATTACCCAATTACCTCTTCTTCCTCATTCTCTTGTCTTAGGTAACCCATCTCACCATTTTCTGGTTTATCCTTCTCTTATTTCTTTTGTATATGAATGGATACATGAATATTTTCTTACATCAATTTTATTCCTTTGTAAATTATAGTACCATATTTTGCCATGCATAATGTGCGCTCATGTTTTTGTGCACATTATACAGGGGATTATTATACCTATTATTATGTCTATGGTATTTAACCATTATCCCCATGTATAATACACACCTTTGTTTTTCCCTCAAAAATTTGGGCAAAAATTGTGCCTATTGTACACTGCAAAATATGGGTACATTCTATAGAATCTTTTGTAATTAATTTGTGGATAATTTGATGAGAAAACAGGGTACATTCTCTATTCATATAACTGCCCACAGCTTATAAAACTTGAGACTAATAACCTATACTTTGGATCCAGAAGAACCTGGGATTGACCCCAGGTTTGATCAAGTACTAATTTGTAATCTTGAGAAAACTAACATATCTAAATCTTAGTTTCTTTGTGAAAAAATAGAGATAATTGTATCTATATCATAAGCCTGCTTAGGGATTAACTAAGCATCACATCTAAAGCTCTTGACAAAATGCTTGACATTTGGTGAAGTGCTCGTGAAATGTCAGAGTATTAGTGATATTCGGTGTATTAGTACAGTAACTGTGACTTTGTAATTAGGCAACTGCCTGTCGCCTATTGCAATTGCCTGTCATAATTGCTTTCATTAAGTGAAGACCATCAGTAACTTTGCACACAAATAAATTGTTCCCCAGAGACTTACATAAAAGGCAGAACTAATCTTGCTATTAATTTGGAGGAAAGTCCTCAAATCAGCCACACTGCAATAGTAGTTGTATGTTTTCAAAGTTGAAGGATTCTGCTTTTACTTTGTACTATAAAAGTCATAAAGCCTCTCTCTACACCAACTTCACACCTTGTCTGTGACAACTGAACTTGTAAATGATGAGATCTTGGTGGCTCATATAATTTTTGGATTTAAAAAAGCTAATGGTGAATTGTTTATTCATGTCTGCAGATAGGCTGTGGGTGTCATTTTAATAACATTTAAATTTGCATTTAAAGTGGGTGGATTTTGTTTAAACTAATCAGACTTGGTTTGATGAACTCTGGACTGGCAAACTTATAATTAATCAACATTGTTAAGTAATTATGATGGGTCAGGCCTATGTGAGGGGCTGGAGGTAAAAACAGTGAAAAAAGAGAGAGCCCTTCCTTCAAAAATCTTACTGTCTCATCGGCCCCCATACATTATTTGAGTGGTGGGAAACTGCGAAAATCAGATTTTACATTCTGGATCCTCCTTGACCAGCCAGAATCTGTCTGGATCATTAAGAATTAATTGGAGCCATTTAAAATCAATTTACCTAGTTATAATCAATTAGAATAATCTTTTAAATACTCATTCATTGTACAATATATATTGAGTAACATTAGGAGGCACACGCAGTTCCTGATGCAAATCTGCCACAGGAAAGCCCTCGTACAGAAGTCTCCCATTCTACAGGAGCAAGGCCGTCAATGAATCAACCAACCCAGATCACTCGGGTGATGATAAATACTATGGACAAAACTGACGAAGCATGTGGAGAGTGGATAAGTTTGCTATTTTGTACGATTGACTGAGTAAGGCCTCTCTAATAACCGAACATCTGAACAAAGATGTTTCAGAAGTTCAGGGAGCGTGCTGTGTGGCAGTTTCCCCGCACTAAGTTCTTCACAGCTGTGGAGGGTTCACAGATCAGCAGATCAGCAGATCCAGGGTTGACACTATGCTGCACATACCTCAGGATGAGCAAGAAAGTCGGGAGGAAGAGAGAAGGCAAGGGAGACAGTAAAAAGAAATTATGTCAATATGGTAGCGAAGGCCAGGTTCCTGCCTGTGAAGCTGTTGGAGGATTGTAAGCAGATGAATGATGTGATCTGGCTTAGAGTTAGAAGGATCCCTTTGGACACCATTCTGACAATGGCCATGAAGGCATGTGGGTACAATCAGGGGGATCAGTTGGGGAAAAAATCCTGGCAACTGAAGTTGGACAAGAGATGGTGGATTCTTGGACAAGCGTGGGGTGGGGAGTAGAATGTTGAGGGGATGGCTCACTTAAGGAATTTTGAATGTAGAGCATACAGAAAAAGTATGCGGGGTGTGCAAAACAAGAACAAATCCAAAGTTCGGACCAAGTCTGAATAACTTATGCATTAAGGGTCATAGCATAGAAGCCATTTCGTCATTCTCTGTGGGAAAGCTATATTTCATGTATAGAGACAAAGAAACACAGGAAATGAACTGAAATGAAAACACAGGGAAATGTACATTGCAAGTGGATGGAGGTCCATCCCTGCTGTAGTTTGCATATCACCTTGCCTAGGAACACTGAGAAATGTTGAGATCACAGTCACTTGCAGAGAATAGAGACATCTGCATCTGAAGGGACATTTTCTGATCATCGGAACTGGGGGGAAAACTCAGGCTAATCTGGTTAATCCAGCCCTAGGAAGCTCAGTTGGAACCTGAGTCAGTGTGGTTTACATTCCTACACTGTAAACCGATACATTTCCTGTGTCCTCTACAGGGGCCAAAACATATTTTATCCTATAACCACTTTTCAAAGTTCACTTGATCAGACTGCTTATCATGGGATTTATTTCAGGCTTAGGAAGTATCATCCTGAAATTGCTAAACAATTGCCCCAAAATGAACTGAGGTCCTCTGTCCATGCAATCAGAGCGCTTTCTTTAAATATAGGATAGAAAGAAAATAGAGCTTTTCTGCCCAGATATCTTCTCACACTTCAGAAAAATCAGATGTTCCTTTGTCAACAGTGGCAAAACACCCGACATATAATATTCTGTCTTATTTTTAGATGTGAAAGTTTCCTGGATTCTCTCAATTTTTGAAGGCCATGGTAGCTTTATTTATTGTCAGAACCCGTCATTTTTTTAATGTCTAAGACTTTGTTTTTTTTTCCCTCTGTGGTATGTCAGGCTGCCCACATCTGTCCAGGTCCTTAGAAAAATGACAAGACTGACTTGAGAAAATGAGGTTTTGTTGGCTGGGTCTCTACTGCACCACCATAAGTATTTTAAATGACCCCAAGGAATTATCTGCATTAATAAAAATAAATTATTAATCACATCTTATAATTTAATAGTTGAGGGCTGATTTCTTAAGTTTATCTTTAGAAAGAGGCTCCATTTAGAACTATAGTGCTCACGTTGCACATGGACATATACTGATCTATGTTTCAAACCCTGGTTTTGGAGAAGGCAACTCTAGTTGCAAACCTTGTTGCAAGATGAAAGGAAGAAACTGTAGATTCAAAGGAAACAGTCCATGCGTGTAATGCAACATGTGAGCTCTGTTACAAGAATCAGAGAGCAACCCTGAACTTTATTCCTGGGGGTTCTGGCAATGGATGCAACTGGTATAAACCCAACGAGCGTGTCAGGCTCTAATGGAAATGACTGTACTTACTTACACATGGACTGTAATTGCTCATTAAAAGCTGCATGCAGGTGAGCAGTGCTCCCACAAGGCTTTGGGGTTGAATTCATAAGGTACTACATCCACTCCTGCTTTCCGGTCATAATTAAGCAGATTCAACACAGTTGAATCCAGTGATGTGTCCGATGACAGCATTGGGAAGAATCCAAGAATTAGAGTGAGGTAACATAAATTACATGGTGCGACAAGAAGCAAGCACATCAGACTTCTGAGCCACACTCTCCTTATCTGAAAAAAAATGAATGTGTGTGTGTGTCTGAATTTGGGATACATAAGTTTCAAAGCAACTTCCAAATTTAAAGCAGAAGATAATTTTTCAAGGTTATTGTCCTTCAAGAGGCTACCAACATCTTAGATCATTTTTTGACCATGAAAGTCATAAAGTTCTGAGAATTAGAGATACGGCCAAGACCAGAAACATCTGAAAGTCATCAGAGCATTGTAACCAACAGTTCAGGCCCTGCAGTCCGACAGCTCTCGGTGAATTCAGCCTGAGTGATATGTGAGTACGGAATTGTGGGGAGTTGTTATACTCTCTAAATTCTAAATAAACTTCAATACTGAGTGACTTAGCAATCCAGGATCTCAGAAAATAGAGACCCTGTTATAGAAATTAGAGTTTAAGATGAGGATTTGGTCTGAAATCCATATTGGAAAACCTGGTACTTCGCATAAGTGAAAAAGGGAAGAAGAGATTAGAACTAAGGTTGGCTTCATTCTGAACTGAGTCACCTCAGTTTTCTCAATAGCTCCTTAAAATCATCCCTGGCTTTGGGCGCATTTGAATGGATAGCTCATAGTTGGTGATACCTGGTATCAGCATTTATAGCTCCAACATTGAGAAGCCTGGACAACCAGTTAGAT
Source organism: Artibeus jamaicensis (assembly GCF_021234435.1). Taxonomy (NCBI): domain Eukaryota; kingdom Metazoa; phylum Chordata; class Mammalia; order Chiroptera; family Phyllostomidae; genus Artibeus; species Artibeus jamaicensis. The sequence continues at coordinate 10,824,848 of NW_026522056.1, read as the reverse complement.
ATCGGGTCCTACCATAACAAAGGGGAAAATATGGTGAGGTTGGCTTTTCAGTGCTGATTAGTAATGCTTGTAGTTATAGTTTGCCTGTCTGTTTGGTAAAACCTTTAACTTTCTAGTTAGAAAATTGGGTTACATGAAGAACTGCCTGCTTTTTCCTCTGGGAAGAAAATAATCACTAACAATTGGCATTGTCTCAAAATTCTTTCTCCTGAGCACTCATCATACTGAGAACTACAAACTGGCTACTCATACCTCACCTCCCTGTGATGAGTTTCCATACACCCACAATCAGACTAGGGAAGGTCTAGGTCAATCACAATATAATCAAGGTCCCAGCTCACAGTAATAACAAGATCTAGCATTTGTTCTTTTAATTAAGATCATCAACTTGCTGAGAATTCCATGAAAACATTGGTGGAAGCTAGACCAGCATCCCCAGAAAAGAAATGTCTAAATTCTCTCCTTGTTTTGAAAGTCTAAAGTATCAATGAGCAGCAAGTGATAACTGCAGTTCAATAAATACAACTTCATTCAAACAAATAAGTGATGGTGAAAAGCGAATACACCCTCAGAGGGTGGACTTGCTTCCAACTCTAGGCAACTAACTTGCTTACCAACCTCAAAATAGAAACTGTTTTGTATTCTGCTTTCCTAACTTGTTCTCTGCCTTGGGTAAAACCTCATTATCCAATGTGATATGTTCAAGATATGTTGCAGCAAGAAACACGAGTGTGTCACTCCCCTGTTTCTGCTCTTCCATGAGGTTTTGGAGTTGCCCATTCACATTTAGCAGGAAACAGAGGGGATACACCAGCTGCCTTGTGGTCCTGAGCCACACCAGACATGAAGACACATTTCTCAACTCGCAAAACATGACAACCACGGCACTTGGAAACAATGTGACTCTGGCTGCTCCATCGTGTTTACTGGGAACAGAGACCAACTCAGTGTGAGAGCAACTTGGATTAACATAATAGGAGTTAACAGAGTAATTAAATTCTTCCACGTCACATGAAAGTATAATGTGTTAATAAAAAAGTAATCGCACCTCCATTGTTTCTGCAGGTTCAGCTTAATTACACAGCAGTTAGAACGCTCTCTCTCTCCTTATTCATACTCAGCAAGAACTCCCTTTACCATCTGCTGATATTTAATTAATATACATTAAACACCCTGCTCTATTATTAAATGTAATTTAACAACTTCCTCTGTAGTCTAAATTCAGGGCAACATGAATGGAAGACGAAATGAAAGAAAACAGTCTACTCCCCTTATTAAAATATCATATACATATTTATCCACACATTACTTAATCCAATTTAGGAGAGATTATTTTTCACCTCATAAGCATGGAATGACTCTTGGACGCTTCAGGCATTCACAGTTTATTTAAAGAAAATAGAGAGTTTTCTTGGTTAGTAGAATTATCTTATTTGAAAATAACCCCCTGTTGACCCTATTTCAAGAGCCTGGGACTTGAAAGAATTGGCAGATTACTAGAAGGCAAACTGTGTGTTTCTCTCTATCTAGTATCTTCAGTTAATGTTTCAAGGCACCAACTCTGTACTAGAGGGGGGCTGAGCCACCTGGGTGATACGATGTTTCACCAAAAAACTCTGCATGGGACCTGATGCATGAGCAGATAGATGCATTGGTGTGATGAAGCTGCCCATAGCTGGTGCCCATAGCTGCAGCCTTCTGAATCACCCAAATAGTTTCTGAGGAGGAATGTTCAAGATTAATGCAAAATTTGATGCAGATTTGTTGCTCTATTTGCTCAGTCATTTTGAATGCCACGGCCACACAGTACACATGCTCACTCAACACCATCTATTACCCTCACTGACCAGAAGAGTGAAATTGTCACTGTTCACACATGCACATTCCAGTCCACTCTTCTTGACGGCCAGGTAGCATCAATATCACACCAACTGTTCTCATTTTATTAACAATGGCTGGACTTTTTCTAGACAGACTTTTTTGTATATTGAAATATATAGATTGATATTGATATATACATACACATATGTGTGTGTATCAAGGTTCCTGTTCATAATAATATCAAGTCATACCATGACAAAGGGGGAAAGGTGGTGGGCTTGGCTTTTGAGTGGTGAATAGTAATGCTTCTCTTTATGGTTTGTCTGTTTGATAATACTTTTACCTTTCTAGCTAAAAAATTGGAGTAGATGAAGAATATATATACATGCCAAGCACTGTGCTAATTTAGTACTGAACATGCCTTGCAATGTAGCAGGAAAGAGAGACATTAAGCCAGACATCATAGTTCAAGTATATTGAGTGCCGTTATGGGGTTTGGGATGCACAGAGCTATGAGAACACATAGCCCATAGGATCTAATTAGCACTTGGGTCAAGAAATGTCTTCCTTAGGAAAGGATATTTAAATTGGAACCTAAAGAATCAGCAGAAGTTAGTGAAAATAAGTCAGAATAAAAAGTATGCATTTCCTGGAAGCAAATATTCTACTATGCTTAAAGAATTAAAAGGAAAAGATAATGTGGAGGTTATAGCTGGAATCCCCTGGAGAGGTGATGGTGGCCCGGATGGGTTTGGTGGATACCGAGAAGCCACAATGAGAGGTGGGCATTGTTAACTGTGGTGGACCCCCGTGAGGAGTTAAGGATGGCTTGTGGGTTGGTCTGGATCCTCACAGCCTTGTTCTACATGCCTTAGCCCTCCCATTCTCTATGATGCTGGTAATATACCCTGTGATGCCTTATGTTAAGCTTTGTTCTTTCACCTTGAATTCACAAGATGATAAGGTATTCTTTTTCTTTATGCCCCTAATACTTTGCTCAGTACCCTTAATATAGGTAATTTTAAGGTAATGTATATTACATTGAAATTATTTGATTAGAACCCCTGTTTCACCAAGTGTTACATGTCGTTAATTTGGTTTAATTTATTTGCTATGAGGTCATAAGGCAAAACAGCAAAATTCCTCATTTCCGCCTCTGAGATTTGCTTTCTAAAGTTCAAACAAAATCTATCTCTCTAGTTCAATGAAGGTTAAAGGTTCAACTTCATTCTCTGAGGGGCTATCTTTTAAGATCTTCCATTTCCCCCACCACATCTCCAGTAAAATCAAAATCCCCTCAGAATGAGTAATTTAAACTATATGAATGCCTGAAAGACTCAGTTGCCCTTGCAGAGATGGTAGGGGGAAGATGTTCTCATCATTGTAGCTAAAGCAACCTTCAATCATTACTGACAAAAAGAGCCAGTAAGAGCTGTGCTTGGGACCATCCCCCCCTCCCTGCTCTCACCACCTTCTCCATGGGAAATGCTCAGTGCACTTTCCGTCCCATACAGCCAGTTCATTTCCAGAAGTCGCACAAATGCATCAATCAAGGTATCAATCAAGTTAATCACAATTAACTACATGTAACACTTGGCAAAACAGGGGTTCTAATCAAATAATTTCAATGTAATATACATTACCTTAAATTACCTATATTAAGGGTACTGAGCAAAGTATTAGAGGCGTAAAGAAAAAGAATACCTTATCATCTTGTGAATTCAACATGAAAGAACAAAGCTTTTACTTTACTTGTATTTTAGAGTTGCTTTTACTTTATATTCAGTTATTTCTTTTTTAAAAAATTGGGGAGGTAGAAAGGGAGAAAACAACCCAGTGAAAACATTTAACTGTAATTTCTGATCGTAGAAAACAGCTCTGGGCTGGCCCACTTCTGTGTTTCATTTCACAAATGTGAAATTGAATGTGCTCATGCTTCCGTCCACACAGGGCCATCAGCAGTTTCACCCTGCTGGCTGCACAGCGCCTGTCTTTGGGACTGACATGACCAGACACTGGGGTGGTCCAGCCTCACGGTGCTCCCACTGTGATGAGGTACTGCTATTGTTTCATGCTGGATATAGATATCGCCACTTGTTTTTCTACCCGCACATGTCTGCCGTGTAAAAGGGGTGTCCTGTTGACTTCTAAAGTTAATATTTTCTATTCCTTTAGTATTATTTATCTCTTCCTTTTACAGTAGCATTCAAAGCTTTTTAAACATAACCTAAAGTAGGAAATACATTTTGCATTATAACCCTGTAAGTATGTACAATATATTTTTGTGCATTTACATTTCACAAAACAATACCTAACTATCTGGGGAGATAATTTCCATTATTTTTCTTACTTTTATTTTTACTTTTTAATTTTTATTGAATTTATTGGGGTGATGTTGGTTAATACAATCATACAGGTTTCAGGTGTACAATTGTACAATACATTATCTGTATATTACATTGTGTGTGAACCACTCAAAGTCAAGTCTTCTTCTAACACCATTTATTCCCCCTTTACTCTCTCCCACCTGTCCCCACTGCCTCCCCCTCTGGTAATCATCATGCTGTTGTCTGTCTTTGTCTATTATTTTATTTTCCTTAGTCCCTTCACTTTTTCCACCTGGGTCCCTGGTCCCTAACCTCTAACAGCAATCAGTCTGCACTCTGTGTCTATGATTCTGTTTCTATCTTGTTTGTTAAGCTATTTTGTTGATTAGATTCCACAAAGAAATGAAATCATATAGTGTTTTTCTATTGTGTTTTTCTTTTCTTTTTCTTTCTCCCTCTCCTTCTACCTCCTCCTTTTTCTTCTCTCTGTCTCTCCTTCTTTCATTTTGTAAAAAATATGGCATGACCAACTAACTAATGGGTTCCACTTCTTAGTTTGAGAAACACTGCCCTATGCAACATGAATGAATATTATTCCTAGATAGAAAAATCCATTTTATAACTGAAACTGCCAAGGACCAGAATGTAGTGATTGCTGGGGTAGGGGGAGGGTGGGTGGAGAAGGGTAAAGGCGGGTATATTATGGTGGAAGGGGACTTGACTTGGGGTGGTGAACACACCATACAGTGTACAAATGATGCGTTGTGGAATTCTGCACTTGAAATCTGTATAATTTTGTTAACCACTGTCACGCCAATAAATTCAGTAAAAAGGAGGAAAAGAACATGATCCTGGCTGTCATTTGACTATTTCTGGATGACTCTTGTTGAATATATTTCTGTGGCTAAAAGGCCAATACAGTTTTTAGACCAGCCAAGGATATAGGACATAAAACAGGAAAAAATGTTTATACGAGTGCTGGTTAGGTCACACATGGACTACTGTGTGTAATAATTCTTGTTAAACTACTTCAAGAAAGAGATAATAAAACTGGAGAGATTTCAGGGAAGACAAATGACAGAGTTGTCGTCCCCTGAGATACCCGGCAAAGGAGAAATGTTAGGACAGAGGCTTCCCAGAAAGGACTCTGGTCTTATTCTCATCTGCCCTATGACAAAATCACACTGCTTTTCCTCTGTGTTCAGCAGAGCATCTGAGATTTTTTTAACTGGATTTTTTTCAGATTGATATTAAAAGTTTTTTTTTTCTTTTTGGAAATCAAGGCAATACTGCTATAGACTGAGTCCTCCCAAAATTCATGTTTAATCTCCAATGGGGTGATATTTATAGCGAGGGTCTGTAGAAGGTAATTAGTTTAGGTGAGGTCCTGAATGTGGAGCCCCCATAATAGAATTAGTGCCCTGATGAGATGAAGGCAACACAGCTCATCACGTGAGTGGGCGTATGTGAGCAAGAAGCTGCTCCCCATAAGCCAGGAAGCGGGCTCTCACCAGACACTGAATCTGCTGGTGCCTCGGCGTTGGATCTCCCAGCCTCCAGAACTATGAGAACTAAATGTCTGCTGTTGGAGCTACCTGGTTTGTGGAGTTTTGTTGTAGTAGCTCAAACTGAGCAAGACAAGTGGGTTGCTTTCATGTCTTGGTCTCTCCCCATTCCCCGAATCCAATCTCCATAACCAAACGCGAGCAAATCCAACCCCTGGACTTGAGCGGGACCACGTGACAGCCACTCCGCGCAAGCAGGCAGAGGTTATGTCTGAGATTTCTTTGTCATCTGCCGTGAACATAATGATTGTCAACTTGAGCAAATATTTGGGTCAAGGTAATTGTCTGGAGAATGTATTAATTGCACTGGTTAATGAGTAATTATCAGATCACACCCAGATACTCTCTTCATTTTTTCCCTGCTGGTACAACTAATACAGCAACAAATTTTCAATTTAATATACTAATAGATTTGCCTTATCTTGTGTTTCACTGGGAATTTATATAACCAAGACTTCACTGATACGAGCAGTTGCTTGAATTGAAAAATTGCGATGCTTTCCCCAACAACCTTGATACAAGTCTTATCTGTGTGCAAAAGTGACGAAAATGGATCTTTTTGTCGAGACTGTGCAGGGATGAGCCAGCTACATAGAGATGTTATTTTATATCTAGGATTAGAAGTAAAGGAAAGTATTGGTCCTTTCTTAAGGTTCGCCCGATGGGTGACAAAATTGGATGTGAGCATATGACCGGGTCACGTTCCTCTGAACCGCATCAGCAGTCTGGATGGAGAGGTACTCTACCTTGGATTTGGCATTCAGGTTTAAAAGGGGATAGAGTGGTGGAATCTGAAGATATTTTAAGTGTAGGCCTCTAAGTATTAAGTGTGTATTGAATCAGCTTGACATTTTCATAGGGGCATCTGTAATGTATTTTATTAATAAACTCTATTTTGCAAGAGCCATAGTTAAGCATCAAGATAATGGAAGGATATAGTCAGAAGAGTCACCCCTGCTTAAACAAATAGAAGTTTTAAGTATCAGATTTCTTGCCAGAAATGAATAGAACACTCCAGGCCAAAATACATCACACAAGTGAATATTTGTTCCTACACATAAGACAAATGATTTTAAGGAAATGCTTGGACACGTCATAACATGTTGAATTTTTTTCCTCATTTTCCATTATAATTTTCTTTATATGTAATGGTAGAAATTGTAAGGACCCGTCATGCAGGGGGAAGAAAGAACAACCTGTATGTGTTTGTGCGTGTGCATGAGAAAGGGAGGCAGGACAGGAGGGGCAGAGAGAGACAGAAGGGGGAAAAGATGGAGAGGGGGCGGGAGAGAGGGAATAATGGTTTGGTTAGATATTAAAGGCATACAGATTACCATATCATAGGGCACCCAGAGTTTGAGGAGAAATGACCCTCAGAGAGTTACAGCTGGGTCACAAGGGTGGCACTTGAGGATACATGTCAGGACCATGCTGTTTTCAGATAAATCATTTCACAAAAGCCTGTTCCCTAGGGGAGCTAGCAGGAGTATATTACTAGCATTAAAAAAGTACTAGGGGATATCATATAATATATTTGAGGATTTCACAGAGTTCCACAGCCTCAAAAAAGATAAAAAGTAAAAAATGTTTCATATCTTTGACTGAAGAAGATGCAGGATCAAGTACAAATAGTGTGCTTCATTCACATGCAGAGTCCCTGGGCTGGCAATGTTCATTGTTACGAGGTACTTTGAGATGTTTTCAACCTGGGGGGGGGGGGGAAGCATATTCACACACAGACATATACACACACTATTATTTTGTAGCCCTTCTTTCCAGCAGCCAAATCATTCCTAGGAGGGTTGGCTCACTTGTTTATTTCTGTGTACGTGAATGAAATTTATCTGTGTATAGGAGACTATAGTGACTAACCTTTACATGATGTAAGGAAACACTATAAATGTCACTATGTAATCACTCGCCCCTCAGCTAGTCCTCAGCCCACAAGTCACTAGTAAAATGCTACCAGTAAGGAAATAAAATTTTCAAAAGTCAAGTAAGGAAATGATAGTAGCTAAAGACACCTGGCGCCTATATGTGAAACTAAGGAATTCTACCCATGGTACCTTGCGATGGCAGAATGAAATGCTTTCCTGGCTTTAGAGCCTTGTCTTTGGTAAATTTCCTTCTTGTTTTGCCTGCTAGGAATCAGTTCATAGCCTGTCAGCGTATCCCGGTCTTCAGTTATCATGAAAAATGTTTAAGCTTCTTTTAAGGGATCAGTATTAAAGAGGACAGTCTTGACTCAGTCATAGAGAATGAGAGCAAGTAAATTCCACACATGTTCCCAGGGAGCACTGGAGTAGATGCAGGTACATTGGCCTTGACTCTGGAGAGCTTCCCAGTTCTCACCAGAGATAAGAAATCAGAGAGTTAGATGGTGCTAAAACAACCACATTCCTCAAACACATGCTTGTGTGTTTTCCTTGCCTTATTTAGTTCACATAATAATCTTCACAGACAACTATTCTACCCATTTTGCAAATGACCAAAGTGAGATTTAGAGAGGTTAAGTTATTTTCTCCAGGTCACCCAGCTTGTGAATAACGGCAGAGTCAGGATTTGGTCACAGATTTCTGATTCTACATTTTGCCATTGCTTCACAAAGGCTCCCATGAGTTACATTTGGGGGAAGGGAGCTCTTTGTGTCCCAAACACGCATTTGCGCAACAGCTCTCATCCCAGTGCATGTGTTCTGACTTAGAGTAAGAAAGTCTGCAAACACACTTTCAGAGAAGAGAAAGAGACAGACCCAGCACCAGGAACTTGTAATGAGTGTACCTTGGATGCATGCACACACACCTTGGGGCGGGGAGTGACTGGAGGAATGGAGAAGTAGATTAACTCTGCTTCGGATGATTAAGAAGACTCATAAAAAGGGTTTAAATTATGCCCTGAAGGACGACTGTGCAGACAGAGGGAGTGATGAGAACATTAGAGCTAGAGCAGAACAGTGAGGAGAGGCTCTGAGCAGAAGTTTGGGGCAGTCTGGAAGTTTCATGATTTGGCTAGAATACCAAGAACATGAAAGGCAAAGCAGACTTCAAACTTCAAGTTAAGAAATTTAGATTTTATTCTGCATACCAAAGGGGTATTTGAATTCTTCTAGAGATGAAAGTGGGGTGCTTGTTTTATAGACTGTGAAGATAAGCTGGGCCCAGTAAGCAAAAGATAGAATTTAAAAATCTTTACATGATGGGGGAGCACAGAGAGTCTGATAGAAATAAAAAGAAAAATATCTGAAAAAGATGTCTGTCTGAAAGCAATGAGATTTGAAAAGAGTAGCTGAAAGACATGCCAGTACACCCGCTACTGAGTACTAATAGGTAATAACCCCAGACAGCACCCATTCAATTAGCCTCTCCACATCTGAGAACTCATGCCTTGTGCTAAAAAGATGATAGTTGTTTTTAGAAGAACAAATTGAATGCATCTCCTCCAGAGAGAGAGCAATAAACATTGCTTCCACCAGCCGAGCTTCGGATAAGCGTTAAGGGCCGTGAACTTCTTGACAAGTGTCTGGAGAGCAGTAGAGTGTGGATCTTTATCTTTTAGTGCTAGCTAAGGTAAGCTGCAGGCTGCCATCCTTCTATAAAAGTTGAAACTCTGGCAAAGACACATCTGCGCTCTTAAACCCACTCAGTCCTGTTCTCTCAGCGCACAGAGGCCTCCTAAATATATCTGCTGAAAAGACCAAAATTCTCTCTAAAAAGTAAACTTGTAGTGGCCATAGTCAAGCACTAAACAGACTGCCTCCTTGTCTCCAAATCTTATGACTACATCATTTAGGTCTGAAAATATTTAAATTAGACAGACTCCAACTCTACATATCATCATCAGCATTTCTTTACATGGAGATAGTGAGGGTTAAGTCACAAAGATCTGATTTATAGGGCCCTGTAAGGCTCTAGAAAGATCTTAAAAACATGTGAACTCTATAGTATTGTTGCTTTTTTGTTTGTTTGTTTGTTTGTTTTGAGTTGTAGTTATGATTTTTTTGTGTCAGTGAACAAGAACAATGATTTTTTATTTTATCTTATAAAGAGGGCCTCCTCCAATATTATAAGCTGCCCCTAGAAGATTCCTCTGCCTTGGGCCATATAACTTCCTGGTGTACCAACCAAGGTCAACTGGTTGAATATATAAGCCTAGCTAACGACATGAATTAACTCCCTAAATCAGTCACAATAATTGCCCCCTACCCACAGTTTGTCTCGGTCAACCATAGTCCAAAACTATGAAATAAAAATTCCAGAAATAAACAATTCATAAGTTTTAAATTGCTTGCCGTTCAGAGCAGCACAATGACATCTCACGCTGACCTGCTCCGTCCACCAGAGATGCGAATTGTCCTCGTCCACCGTCCCCTGGCTCCAGCCGCTCACGCCCGTTGCTCACATTGTAGCCCAGTACCTCTAGGTATTGGTATCTGCCTGTGGTCAAGCAAACTAAACCCTTATTTTGCTTAATGACAGCTCTAAATCACAAAAGTAACGATGCTGGCAATTTAGATATGCTAAAGAGAAGCCTTAAAGTGCTTCCCTTACGTGAAAAAGTGAAAGTTCCAGACTCACTGAAGGAAGAAAAAAAGCATATTCTGAAGTGGCTAAGATCTTTGGTGAAAAGGAATCTTCTATACGTGAAATAAGATATTGTTCTATTTTATTTTTAGTTATTGTAGTCAATCTCTTCCTGTGCCTAATTTATAAATGTAACTTTATCTTAGGTATGTAACATAGGGAAAAAATATAGTGTATGGAGGTACTACCTGTGGTTTCGGACATGTACTGGGGGTCTTGGACAGTACCCCCAACAGACCACTGTATTGATTTCAAGTCCATATCAGGGGTCATATACCAATCACTAAATTGACTTTATAATATTTATTTTACAGCCACTCATGTTAGCAGTTGACAAAAATGCCAGTTATCTATTGAGGCCAATCTTTCAGTGGACAAAAATCTATGTAATCTGCCTATAAAACAAGGCATCATCTTTTTCCCCCCTTGTGGTAAGGGACAAACATTCATTTTATCCAAGAGTAATTTCAAGGTAGTGAGGAACAAGTTAAAGAATGGAGGTGCAGCACTCGTCTTAATTTGGAATTGCTAAAAATTGAGTTATCTGATAATAGCTGCTCTAGCATCATGATAAATGTTTTACGGGAACAATAATCATACAGTAACCAGAGCTCCAGCAGTTTACCTGGCAACAATTCATGTCTACGGACACAAAGGGAGTAAAAAGGTCAGTCACAGCCATAGCCTTGTATTCTTCCAGCTGATTTGTACATAAGGCGATAAATAGTTACATTAATTGGGGTCAGCAGCGGTATAACATACATCAAGCCTGTTTTCTCTTTGTGCAGAATACCAGCTGTAGGATGAGCATCACAGTGATCAATAAGAGAATTGGCAAATGCTTTATTTTTCATTTTTATTGATTATGTTGTTACAGTTGTTCCAGTTTCCCCCCTTTATCCCCACTCCGCTGTGTACCCTCCACCCCCCAACATCCCCCCCTCCTTAGTTCATGTCCATGGGCCATACATACAAGTTCTTTGGCTTCTCCATTTCCTAATACTATTCTTACCTTCCCCCTGTCTATTTTATGCCTACCATGTTTGCTTCTTATTCCCTGTACCTTTTCCCCTCATTGTCCCCCTCCCTTTACCCACTGATAACCCTCCATATGATCTTCATTTCTCTGATTCCATTCCTGTTCTAGCTGTTTGCTTAGTTTTTTATTTTGTTTTTTAGGTTCAGTTGTGGATAGTTATGAGTTTGTTGTCATTTTACTATTCATATTTTTTTATCTTATTCAACTTCTTAGATAAATCCCTTTAACATCTCATATAATAAGGGCTTGGTGATGATAAACTCCTTTAATTTGAACTTATCAGGGAAGAACTTTATCTGCCCTTCCATTCTAAATGATAGCTTTGCTGGATAGAATAGTCTTGGTGTAGGTCCTTGCCTTTCATGACTTCAAATACTTTTTTCCAGCCCCTTCTTGACTGTTAGTTTTCTCTTGAGAAATCAGCTGATAGTCATATCAGAACTCCTTTGTAGGTAACTGTCTCCTTTTCTCTTGCTACTTTTAAGATTATCTCCTTATCTTTAATATTGAGTAACTTAATGATGATGTGCCTTGGTGTGTTCCTCCTTGGGTCCAATTTCTTTGGGACTCTCTGAGCTTCCTGTGCTTCCTGGAAGTGTATTTCCTTTGCAAGACTGGGGAAGTTTTCTTTCATTATTTGTTCAAATAAATTTTCAGTTTCTTGCTCTTCCTCTTCTCCTTCTGGCACCCCAGTGATTCAGTTAAGCACCCCTATGTTGGAATGCTTAAAGTCGTCCTAGAGGTTCCTAAGCCTCTCCTCATTTTTTTGAATTCTTGTTATTTCATTCTGTTTCGTTTGGATGTTTATTTCTTCTTTTTGTTCCAAATCATTAATTTGAGTCCTCATTTACTTGTCTTCACTGTTGGTTCCTTAAATATTTTGGTTTATTTCACATTGGGTAGTCTTCATTTGTTCCTTCATTTTGTGACTGCGCTCAGTCAGTTCTGTGAACATCTTGATTACCAGTATTTTGAACTCTGCATCAGATAGGTTGTCTATCTCCTCATCACTTAGATCTTTTTCTGGAGTTTTGATCTGTCCTTTCTTTTGGAACATTTTTCTTTGTCTCGGTGCACCTGCTATGTTGTCACCAGGGCGGGGCAACACTCTTTGCTGCCTTGTGGTGCTGTCTGTGAGGGAGAGGTCAGAGAGGGAGCAACGCTGCTTGCTTGCTCCATTTTATCCCCACTTTCCAACAAATTCTCCTGTGAGACTGAGAGTTTCTCCTGCCTTTGCAACCCACACAGATTTTACAGGTAGAGTTTTGAGTCTTTACTTTCCCCTTCAGCCAGCCCCTCCTTGCATGCGTGGTCCACCACCTTGCTGGTCCCCTCCACTCCTCCTACCTGTCTGGGTGAATGTCTCTTTAACTCCTTGGTTGCTGGAGTTCCATACAGTTTGATATTCTGGCAGTTCTGGTTGTTTATTGTTTTTAAATTGGCTGTTATCTTTTGGTTATGGGAGGAAGAAAAGTATTTCTACCTACACCTCCATCTTGGTTGGAACTAGGCAAATGTTTTATATGGAATGTTGAATGAGTTAATGGCAGCTAATTAAGAGGAATAAAGGTTTGATCTCTTTGAAGAAAGCTAATACATTCTACAGTGGATTCTGGCAAACCAAATGATATTCATGGAGTTGATAAATACAAATAAATTACTGAGGATGTGCATCCATCAACCATGAAGAAAGGCTGTGGGTGGGTTTAAAAACAGAAAATCAGCTCTATTTTTTTTACTTTGTTTTCTTCCAATTATGAAATAATATGGGCAATACACAAACACTGTCAGCACCTCATCAGAGAATGGCTTTGGCTTTATGAAGTTCAGGGCAGTTGGCCTGATCTGTGAAGCCTGGGAAAGCCAGCTCCTCTGTGGTCCTTCGGATGCACACTTTTCATATTGTCTGCATCCCACATCGGTTCGTCACCGAGGTCTTTGGGTTTTACTACACGTTGTTATTGCACCTGCGTTTTTGTGTTAAGTAGAATAAAACTTCTGCAGAAGGTTTTACTATTTTGCAGTATCAGTACACTTTGTCTTCCTTTGTTACCTGCTCATCTGTGCTCAACATGACACTGTGCAGAACCAGAATCTCCTGTTTACTGAAGTGCTCCGAGGGCAGAATTCATTTTAGAATATCAATATCCTGTGGACAATGACTTGTTTTCTGGGACTGGAAGGATATTCTACATTTTAATGATATTTATTGAATTTTCCTGATTAAAAGTAGTAAATGTTCCTTTAAAAAAAACAACGTGATTTATTTATTTACTTGGAAACCATTTCAGGTAATTCCAAAGTGCAGCCATGGGTGAGTTAAGGGGAATTGGAAGGAAGTCGAACAGGACAGTGGATTGGGATAATCAGAGTTCAGAATCCTGACCATTGAAAGGTTTTTTTAATTTAAATTTTTAATTATTTTATTGTATTTTTCCATTACCATTTATCCCCCTTACACCCTCATTGATCTCCACCCACCCGCTTCCCCTGATGATCACCAGCCTGCTGTGTGTGTTCATGAGTTCTTTGTCTTTTCTGCTCCATAGCCCCTGCCCAGAGCCGTCAGCCTGCTCGCTACAGTCTGTCTCTATTTTCCTTGTTAGTTCAGTTTGTTCATTAGATTTCACATAGGAGGGAAACATATGGTATTTGTCTTTCTCTGACTGGCTTGTTTCACTTGGCATAATGTTCTCCAGGTCCATCCACACAGTCACATTGGGGAAAATTGCCTCTTTTTTATGGCCAAGTAGTATTCCATTGTGTAAATGTTACATAGTTGTTTTATCCACTAATCCACTGATGCACACTTGGGCTGCTTCCAAATCTTGGCTATATTTACATAACCCTGCAATGATTTATTGATGAGAGCCATTCTGACAGGTGTGAGATGGTATCACATTGTGGTTTTAATGTGCATTTCTCTGATGATGAGTGATGATGAGCATCTTTTCATATGTCTGCTGGTCATCTGTATGTCCTCTTTGGAGAAGTGTCTATTCATGTCCTTTGCCCATTTTTAATTGGATTGTGTGGGGTTTTCTGATGTTGAGTTTGGTAAGTTCTTTATAAATTTTGAATATTAACTCCTTACTAGATGTATCTGTGAATATGTTTTCCCATTCAGTGGGTTGTCTTTTTATTTTGTTGATGGTTTTCTTTGCTGTGCAAAATGTTTTTTAAAATTTGATATAGTCCCATTTGTTTATTTTTTTTCTTTTGTTTCTCTTGCCTGAGGGGATATATCAGAAAAAAATACTGCTATGAGTAATGTTGGAGATTTTACTACCTTTGTTTTCTTCTACGATTTTTGGGTTTTGGGTCTAACCTTTAAGTCTTTGATCCATTTTGAATTTATTCTGTGTGTGGTATAAGAAAATGGTCTGGTTTCATTTTTCTGCACGTCTGTGCAATTTTCCCAGCACCATTTATTGAATAAACTATCTTTGGCCCATCGTATGTGCTTGCTTCCTCTGTCAAATATTAATTGACTGCAAAGGCATGGGTTTATTTCTGGGCTCTCTATTCTGTTCCTTTGATCTATGTGTCTTTTATGCCAGTACCATGCTTTTCTGAACATGATTTATTTTTAATTGTAATGATTCATATTCCTATGTCATAAGTCACTTGAGATTCTGATTCAACAGGTATGGCGTGGGCCCAGTACATCTGTGACTTTAATAAATCCTCCAAGCCAAACTAGGCCACACTAATTTTGCGGACCAATTTTGAATTACCTGTGCTGTTTTGTTTTTATTATATCATATGTATATATATGTGTGTGTGTGTATATATATATATACATATATATACATATGTAATATCCTACATTGTTAACAAAATGTTTTATAGAATATTTTCATTTCATTAAAAACACTGTAAAAGCATGATTTTCAGTGGTCTCATAGTTTCCCATCATAAAAATGGATCATAAAGTTTAAAATACTTTTCTATTTTTAACTTGTAAGTTTATTTTAATTTTGCTCTTACAATTATGTAGTGATAAACATTTCCATATATAATCATTTCAAACCTTCTGGTAAATTTTTACAGATAGATTTATAGAAGTAATATTACTGAATAAAAATGTGCATGTTTAAGTCTTTAAAGCATATTGCTAAATTTTTTTCCAGGAAAGTTATAATTTATACTAGGAGCTATACTATTGCCCTGGGATCGCACTCTATGAGTTTTAAATGTTATAATTATTTTATCATGGCTAATTTGACAGCTGAAAACTGTTATTTCCTTGCATTCTTTGCATGCATTTGAGGATATACAGGCCAAACATTTTCTTCTATGTTTATGGGCTCTTGGTAATTTTCCTTTGGTGAATTGTTTGTTCAGATCCTTTTCCAAGACAGAGTTGAAGGTCCTCAGATAACCACGGGTCACAGAGAGATTTTGAAATCCACCTAGCACATCTAAATATTATCCCTTCCCTAACCTCTCAAATCGAACTCACCAGTGCAAATGGGTTCCCAGGCAGCTATAATAAGGTTGCAGTTTAAGAGTGTCCCCCAATCCAGAATATTCCTCCTCAGGGTGACAGATGACAGAAAGGAATGAGTTCCCATGGTCACTGTCCTTTCCTTGAACATGGGTCCTAGGGAGGGCCAAGTGTAAAGCTCTCGGTGTTCCTGATGAGACGCCACCCCGTCTTCTGGAACTCCCTCAGCTTGCCCACCACCATCTCAGACAGGCCATCAAGAT
Source organism: Artibeus jamaicensis (assembly GCF_021234435.1). Lineage (NCBI taxonomy): Eukaryota > Metazoa > Chordata > Mammalia > Chiroptera > Phyllostomidae > Artibeus > Artibeus jamaicensis. The sequence continues at coordinate 10,808,803 of NW_026522056.1, read as the reverse complement.
GATTCCCTTCAGTGCCCCTAACCCTTTGAACCACGGTCACCACGAGACACTCCACGCTCCCCCAGGGTTTCCCCCCACTCTCCAGTCTCTGACCTCTGGCAGCCCTCACCTAAATCTATTTCTTGCCCTCTCTCAGCCCCTGACACCCTTCCCGATGCCCTCTGAAACGCTGATGCCTCGTCAGCCCCGCCTCTTTTATTTCCAGGTGCTTCTCTGCAGGCTTTGCGTTCAGACTGCACTGTTTAAGCTCCGAGAGGAGGGTGCTGCTTCCTTCGCAGCTCTCTTTGCTCCGGCTCCTTGGTCTCACCCACTTCATGCTCCCGAGCTTGGGGGTGTACCTGGGTCCTTGCTTCTCCTGCTCTTCGCAGACCACAGTCCCCACCCTGTGGTGTAAGGGCCTGTCACTTGGAAGCCAGTGCTAACACACCAGGCGTCACCCGCCATCGCTGCAGTCACCCAGGCTGACTCTCATGCCCTCATTCTTTTGGTTTATGGCTCATTTTTGTTGTATGGAACACTAGCCACGTGATCATTTTGGGTGACTTCAGAAGCCTCGGTTTAAATGTAAAGGGCTCCTAAATTTTAAGAAATAGAGCTCTTCACTTTCCGTGTACCTGAGAGCCAAGAAACCAGCTATTCCCAGCAGAGTGCATTGCGCCATGTCCGACTCTCTCTGTTCATCTGACGGGAAGTGGAGTTTCCCGCGGGGAATGGAGGATCCTACAGGGTATGCGGGCTGGGCTGGGCCTTAGTGATAAGGCTGCCAAGTAAAGTTTTCTGCTCAAGGATTAAAACCACATAAAACTTGTGTAAGCATTGGTGGGATAAATGGTAGGAAACAACACATTAGCAAAGTGAAAAGAAAAGGCTCTGCTTCCAGATCTCTCCATATTTGGTGTGACCCCTTTGAGTAACGCAGCCTGGAGACGAGGCCCCCCTCCCTCGGGGTTTGGGGGCTTGGGTTCTCATTTACAGGAGCACACCTTCAGCCACCCCTGAGCTAGTCACTATAAAAGCAAATTTTAAGTAGGATAATGTTAGAGGAGACAGGCCTCCAATTTCTTCTCTAAAATAATGACTGTATAGCCTACCATTCACTGTAAATTAAAGCTGAAATACTGAGAATAAAGTATGAGAGAAAATAAAAGGAATCCAGAAAAAGTTAGAAATAAAAAATTAAAATTCCAATAAAATTAAAAGGTTAAAAGTCAAAAATAATAAGATAAAAATAAATTAGATGTAAAATAAAAGGTAGAGAGCAGGAAGCTGATGACATAAAGGTCAAGCACGGGAAAGTAGAGATAATGAAAAATTAAGATAAAAGACTACAGGCCTGGAGATAAAAATTTAACTATCTAAAAGAAAAATAGATTGAAGATCAAGAATAGAATGAGGAACTTAAAATGTAAAGATGAAAAATGTACAACTAAAAAAGTAAAGACCGTCAGAAGAAAAACAATTTTAAAGGGAAATGGAAATAAATAGCATTCTAAAAAGCATGGGGAAATCTTCCAGCAGTTCCCCAGGAGCAAGGATCTGCTGTAACATATTTCTTAGGGCTCCTTGCGCCATTCTTCTTCCTCCAGTGGAGTTCGTCCTCCGTCTCTTCAGGGGCCCCACATGCAGAGGTCTTTCCAGTAAAGTAGATGTCATGGCAGGGCCTGGGTCTCGACCGTATAAATTAGCGGGAGGACTGAGTTCCAGGTTCACAGACACCCAGTTTGTCCTCTGGAAAACTCCAGAAAAAAATATGTATATATGACACATAGAGTCAATACTCATCAACATATACATTCACCTAGTACGTTAGTTTGGGAAGCGTTTTCCCATTCATTACTTCCTTTGGACCTACCTTTACAGCAAGTTCACAAGGCAGGCAGAGATCATTTTGTGCCTTCAAGAAGAAACAGGTTTGTAGAGATTGGAGACTTGCAGAGCTAAGGAACATGGACTCAAAATCTTAATATGAAGAAAGAATACTACACAGGAGAATGGTTCTCCTAAAGCTAAAAGAAGTGAGCCCATGTGTTAACACACTCCTGGAACAGTAGGAAGAACTCAGGGTGGGCGAAGGAAGGCTTTCAGAACGTATGAAGAAAGCCCATTTGCTGGACCTGAGCCGTGAATTGCCGAGGCAAGAGGGCAGCCTCTCTCTGTAAGGGCCTCACTGCTGTGTCACTATGGTCCCTTTCCTGGTTTTGGCTTGCCCTGCCACATGCCATCTGTCCTACAATGATTTGTGCAGCCACCCAGTGACCTCTCTGTGGCAGGTAAGAAATGAGAAATTTTGAGGACAGCTGCACCCCCTAGATTTTCATGGCCTTGGCATAAAAATATTTAGTGCAGGTGCTTTCTGAGCAGCGAACTGGTGAGGAAGGGCTGCTGAGTGCTGTGAGCCTCAAAACACCTTTTTGCCTACGAGGGGCTGCCCCGGCTGCAGAGGCCATGGTCGTCTGTAAATACCAAGGCCGGCAAAGGAAGACTGATGGATTTCTGTGCATCATTAGGGAATTCCCACTTCTTCTGAGCTTTTCCAGACCTCAGTGTAAAAATATGAGTATTTTTTGTTGTCGTTTTGTGATTTTTTTTGTTCTTGTTTCTTTGTCTTATTTCTGATCTTTGAAACAAAGCACTTCAAAGTCAGAGATTAATATGGATTGGAAATCTCATTGGGTTTGAAAGAAGCGTCATTTTTTGTTGAAAAACCAGATGTTTGATGTTAGAAAGCTTCTGGAAAGAATAGGCAAGAACAACCGTTTACTCTCCAGTCTCTGCTTCCTGCAATTCAGAATTTCATCCGTGTGCTGACTTGACTTTCCATGTGCTTGAGATGTTAAAAGGTAGAAACAACTTGGTATGAAAGGGAAAAGCTAACAAGAGCAACAGAATAACAATAGCAAGACGTTGTAGGTAATTGCAAAACACTCAGAAGGCATTTTTGCAAAGAGGCCAACCTTTTTAAGAATAATAAGTAAGATCCAACTACTGTGGCTCGGTTGGTTGGGTGTTGTCCTGCAAAGCAAAAGATTTCCAGTTCAATTCCTGGTCAGGGCACATACCTGGGTTGTGGGTTCAGACCACAGTTGGAGTGTATGCAAAAGGTACCTGATTGGTGTTCCTCTCTCATATCAATGTTTTTCTCCCTTTCTTTCTCCCTCTCTCTAAAAACATTACAAAATTAAAAAAAGTAAACAATGAATGTCATAGAAAAATATGAAAACTTTCTCCTTTGGCTTCCTTGTTGCAGATTCTTATTTCTTTTCTGCTCTTTCACTCCTGTTTCCTTCTCTTTCTTCTCTTTTATTTTCCTGCCCTTTAAGAAGCCGATCTCATAGCTTCTTTCTAGCATCTCCACTTCCAGGCAGCCACACCATGATATGACTCCCCATTCATTAATTTACAAATATTATTGTGTGCCTATGATATGTCAGGAAATGTACTAGGCACTTTGAGTGCTAATTACAATAAATGCTTATGTTGAACATCCTCTGTATGCAATAATATATACAAATTTTATATAAAACTAACCTAAAGCCTTTGGAAAGAGATGCTGTCCCAAACTTGCTTCACTAAGAAGTTAACTCACAGTCACTTCAGATACCATTCTCCTTCCCTTGATTCATGTTTTTCATTTGCAGGAGAAAAATGCGGCTGGGTAGTTGTTTATCAATGTGTGTCAATTTCTTTTTCGCCCAAATAACAGCTCTGTTGGCAGCAAAGTTATAACTGGCGTCCATACTGCATCTAACGTCAGAATATTAATGACTCCTGCATTTCCAGCAGCAGACACTGGGGCAGTCCTCCCTTATCTGCAGCCTCACTTTCTGTGGTTCAGTTACCCGAGGTCAGCCACTGTCTGAAAGTATGCAGTGGAACATTCCAGAAACAAGCAATCCATACGTTTGAAATTGCACACTGTGCTGAGTAACATGATGAAATCTTGCACCGTCCCACTCCATCTTGCCTGGGATATGACCCACCCTTTGTCCCCTCATTTGCTAAGTAACCTAGGTTATCATATCGACTGTCCTGGTATCACCATGCTGGTGTTTGGGTCACCTTCATTTTGCTTCCGAGTGGCTCCTAAAGCACAGGAGTAGTGACACTGCAATTCGAATATGCCAAAGAGAGGCTGCAAAGTGACTCCTGTAAGTGAAAAGGTGGAAGTCCACAACCCAATTAGGAAAGAAAAAAGATCATATCCCGAGGTTGGTAGATCTATGGGAAAAACAGATCTTCTGTTGGTGACATTGTGAAGAAGGACAGACAAATTCCTTCCAGTGTCACTGTTGCACCTCAAAGGTGTCAGAAGGCCAACAGTAGCACGATACTACAGCACAGTGGCTACGTCATTCACCTCACTTGGTCACTGACACAGGCAACCTGTCATCTCACTTTGTCACAAAAGAAAGAACAGTACAATAACACAGTTTAAGAGAGAGAGAGACAGAGAGAGACGACATGCATATAACTTGAATACTGTATATTGTGATATTTGTTCTATTTCATTATTATTGTTAATCTATTAATGTGTCTAATTATAAATTAAACTTTATCATAGATCTGTATATATAGGAAAAAACTTAGTATATGTAGTGTTTGCATATCCAAGGTTTCAGGCATCCACTGGGGGTCTTGGAATGTATTTCAGCTCCAGGTGGAGCAAGGAGAGACTGATAAATGGAGAAAGGGGGTTACCTCATGAAGCAGGTCTGAATCTACAAGCAACTAAGATCTATAAACAAAAATAATTTTTAAAAATCTTAACTTTTTAACATAAAACACCTTCTGCTATTGCACCTCATTCATTATAAAGGCTTGTGACTCCAATGACAAGTCATTAGATTGTGAGTCTTTGACCCCAGAACATGTATCAGGAGTGCAGGAGCCTGGACTGAGCAGCAGGTGTAACAAGATTCCCAGCAGAACTAGGTGGGACCACCACATCTCAGGACACATCAGCAAAGAACACTCAGGGGAGCAGAAATCCAGCAAAACGAGGACACCTCCAGAAATGTCAGTGGGGACATGTGTGTTGCAGAAGCCAATAGCCTACCCAGTACTCAGTTTCCATCAGGGGAAGGGATGTGGAGAGGAATGGACTTTATAGAGAATTTGCATTCTGAATTCCCTAAAAGGAGCTTTAGTTACAGTGATTCAACAAGATTGACAAGTTTTCTCAAGAACAAGAAGAGATCATGTCAAATACAGAGAATGTTACAATGTTTTGGATGCACAAGTCATTGCATTTCTCATGACTCTGCTGTGCATGTTCTACCTGGCCAGAACTGGAACTCTTTTTTTTGGAAGAGTCCCAAAATGTAGCTTTCATGTCTGTTGATCTGTTAACAGAATGCCAGGCAAAAAAACGGGCCAATGAATGATGCAGCTTGCAGAACAGAGCTCATTGTGCTCATTGTATACTTTAGAAGATGCTCTCATCTGTGCCTTCTTGGTGAGAAGAACCAGGGCTCACACTGCTGAACAAAAGCCAATGGTAAGAAGAAGAGCATTTTTCTCCCAGTGTAACTGAAAAGGAAGACTGTTTGACCAAGCTCTTCCATCCTCAAATATACTTTTTTGTCTTCTACTACTAATCTCAGCAAACCAAAATAAAACTAAAGAATTAACCAAATAAATAAACTTATTCTCATAAGTATATCACTTTTTGCTGCCCTGTTTTAAAACAAAGATAATTGACACATCACCTAAAAATTGAAAAATGAAAGAGAAATTTTTGTGGTACTGTTTATTTCTTACTTTTTTTTTTAACTGCAATGGCATCAGAAATACAGTCTGGCCTAATCAGGAGACTTGTTGTTCTTTCATGTTCTTTACTCAAGTGCTCATTCCAAGGGTTTTAATTAAGGGAGGGGCTCAGCATGGAACATTTGTGTCTTTGTTGGATGCAAAATCTCACTTGATTTCCAATCTTGTTCAATGATAAATATTTAACAGGGAGCCGTGCAGGGATGAAAGGTAGTCAACTCAGAGGAAGATGCAGCGCACCAGGCCGGTGGTTAAACCAAATCACTACAGTTTGCAAACTGGAGGCGGCAGATTTATAAATGAACTAACAGGAAAACGGAACCACCTTCTAAAGAGCACTGATTCTAGAAGATGTTAATCCACCTTCCAGCCTCAGTTATTTTCATTTAAATACGTATAACATGTTTTCATTTAAGTGTATATATTTGTTTGAACAGGTATAAACATTTCATTTAAACAGATGTATAACATAAAGGAGGAAATTTGCAAGTCCAGGTAATAGGAATTAGAGAAAGATGATCTTTAGAAAAAGGGCTGTATCTGTCACTCCTTGCCACGAGTAAATAAAAAAAATGATTGAAATGATGATTGAGTCTGATCTACACTGTCAAACAAATAGAAAGAACCCTTCATGAAGGACTAACAAGCTCTTGGTGAGTCTCATATTTATTTTTTCAAAGTCTTTTCAAATGCTGGTATCATCTGTTTTCCTCAATCTCTTTATCATTGTTCCTTCAGAAAATTAAAGATAAAGATTTAAGACTTTAACAGGGATCGCAACGGACCTAGTTATCATTAATAAAACAACAATGTAAATAAATTAATGTATAACTAAAGGGTGGTTCTTTTTAAAGTATATTTTATTGATTATGCTATTACAGTTTTCCCAATTTCCCCTTTTATCCTCCATCTGTCCTGCACCCCCTAACCCTCCAGCATTCCCCCACCTTAGTTCATGGCCATGGGTTGTAACTGTAAGTTCTTCAAATTCTCTGTTTCCTATACCATTTTTACCTCTCCCCATTTATTTTATGCCTACCAACTATGCTTCTTCCCTGTACCTTTTCTCCCTTATACCTCCCCCTCCCCACTGGAAACCCTCCAGGCAATGTCCCTTTCTCCAATTCTGTTCCTGTTCTAGTTGTTTGCTTAGTCTTTCTTTTTTTTAGGTTTATTTGTCAATAGTTATGTTTGTTGTCATTTTACTGTTCATAGTTTTTACTCTTCTTATTCTTAGATAAGCCCCTTTAATATTTCATATAATAAGGGCTTGGTGATAATGAAGTTCTTTAACTTGACCTTATCTGGGAAGCACTTTATCTGCCCTTCCATTCTAAATGATAGCTCTGCTGGATAGAGTAATGTTGGATATAGGTTCTTGCCTTTCATCACTTCAAATACTTTTTCCAGCCCCTTCTTACCTGCAAGGTTTCTTTTGAGAAATCAGCTGATAGTCTTATGGGCACTCTAAGGGATGGTTCTTTTTTTTAAATTTATTTTAAAGGATGGTTCTTAATAAGCTGTTTGCAAACCAATTTTCCTGCAATTGAGTCCTCTTTTAAATAGAACTATGAAACTTTTGTCTTTAAAGCAACTTTATCTTGAATCCTATACAAAGTAAGGATTGCCTTGTATCTGTTTTCTGTGTTAGATTTACACCCATTGAATTTCCTAAAGGATGGAAATCATAAATAAATACCAATGACAAAACCCACTGTAAGGTTTTTAAATGATCCAATCTATCCCTTGTCCTTCTAGCTGTCTTTCTTTCATGCCTTTGCTCTTTCTCTCCACACCTTTCTTGTTAAAAGGAAACTAAACCTGATCTCTTGAGGCTATTATTTTTTCTCAAGACAAAGGAAAAAGACAGCAGTATCCAACCTCTTTTTCACTCTGCTTCCCACCTCCTTTTTGTTCATACCCCACGAGGGACCTCATTGTCTAAAATGGGTCAGATTTGAATATAGTAAGGAAAAATTTATGGGAGGTTGCCTCTTGCTGCTTAAAATTCCTGAGATACACACATATTCTGCCAGCTTTGTGAAATAGAACTTCAATTCATTTAAATTAGAATCCTTTTCTTTTCCTTCTGTTTAAGAAAAAAAAGTCATCCAGGTAACATTTTGCTAATGGTGATTTTATTCAGTGAATATTTAACCTCTGTAAGGTACTTGATTTTGAATGGCCTGTATTGTGGACAGGAAGCCACTGTCAGGACTGAATGTGGAGAGACAGAATGGTGTCCTTTAGGCTAAGGTGTCAGATAGGGGTGCATTTTATCCCCCTATTCATTTAATCTGTACACAGAACATATACAAAAAAAAACTGTGCTCAGATGAGAGAAAGAAGGGAATAGTGTTGCAAGAAACATCAGTAACTTAAGACTCACAGATTACACCATCTGACTGGCAGAAAGGAGCAATGATTTGCAAGGACTTTCGATGCAAATGGAAGAAGATGATATCAAAGCAGGAGTACATTTGAACTTCAAGAAGATAAAAGTCATGACTACAGAAGAAATATACAACTTTGATACAAACAATGAAGACATTAAAATTGTTCCAGATGTTGCTTAACTTTGTCCAGTCATCAATTCAAATGGAGACTTTAGCCAAGGAAATGAGAGATGGCTGAAACTTGGGGGAGGGCAATGAAGGAAGAATAAGGAAAGATCATTAAGAGCAATGTGTCATTGGAGGTCAAGGCTCAGCTCATCCATACCCTTGTATTCCCAACTACTATGTACAGATGCAAAAGTTGGATAGTGAAGGTTGGTAGGGAAAAAAATGATTCATTAGAAATATGGCGTTGGTTCGGGAGGAGAGCTCTGTGGACACCTTGGACCAACAGAAAGGTGACCAAGTGGGTCCTAGAGCAAATTAAGCCCAAAACATCACTGGAGGTAAAAATGACCAAATAGAGCCACTCTATTTCAGGCACATCACGAGAAGGCAGGGTCTCTGGAAAAGACAATATGGCTGGGAAAATAGAAGGCAGCAGGAAAGGAGGAAGAGCCTATCTGAGATGGACTGACTCCATAAAAGAAGACAGAGGCATGAGTGTTTCTGTCCTGTCCTATTGAGGACAGGACATTGTGGACATCGCTCCTTCATAGGGTTGCTGGATGTCAGAGCTGACTCAGTGGCATGTTACATACACACAAGCCACTGATACTGTGCTTTTTATTTTTAAAAAAATGATTTACTGATCATTATGTATATTCATTTTATACATGTATGTATACATGTACTTTTAAAAGTAAATAATGTAAGGAAAAAGTTACAGTAATAATAGGGACTCATATTTATTAAAAGACTAGTATGTATCAGGCACTGTTTTAAGTATTTGGCAAGTGTTAACTCACTATTCACAACAATGTTAGTTGAGTCGTATCATCCCCACTTAACACAGAAGGAAATTGAGAGAGATTGAGTTATTTGCCTAGGTATCCACAAACTGGAAGTGGCAAAGCCGACATATGAACCCCAATAGTCAGTCTCCAGAGGCTGTGCTCTAAATGAAATGAAGAAAAAGAGGAAGAACAACTTTTAAAGGGAGAACAGGAGCTCCTTTCAGAGGTGGTGCAGAGTAGGAGATACACGACCGCTTCCTTTTTGATCCCTGGAAAAGAGACGGCAAGAGATAGACATCATCCAGGACACAGGAGCCTCCCTGAAACCTCTTCTAGACCAAATGGAGCATGGAGGAGAGAACCAATCTTTAAGATGATGGTGCCCCAATCCAGGGATAGGCAAGGGAATGGAGAGCAGGGTAAAGCAAGATGGCTTCCTGTGCTAGAGACGAGCTTAGGAAGAGGAGTTTGTTATAGTTGAAAGTCAGATCCCTAAGCAGAGGGTAGAAAAGGCGGTGCAAAATGGGACCTGGAAGAGTCTAGAGAGGAAGAAGAACACAATGCTGGGGGGTATTTAAGATGCATCTGTAAGTGCGAGGGTGGGCATCTTCCACAGAGAACTGAGAGGGCTAGGCCAAGGCAGTGTTGAGTTGAAAAGCTAGTTTCAGCTGTGTCCACAGTTGACTGCCACCAAGATTTGGCCTCGACTACTGTCAGACAACCCTAGATTTCCTGTCTCTCTCCTGTCTATGCTCAATAGAAGTCAGAGTAGTCCTATTTAAATGTAAATAAACACATGTGACTCCTCTGCTCTAACACCTCCGATGGCTTCCCATCTACCAGAAGGAAAATCCAAGCTTTTACCTAAACCCCCAGGCTCTTCCCCACTGAGGGTCCTCAGTCACTGTGCTCTGGCCTGCTTGCTATTCTTCAGTTCTGCTAAGTGAGGGCCTTTGCACCCTCTATACTAATTGCACTTAAAACAGCAGTAGGTGTACAGTAGATATTCAATAAGAATTTTTGAATGAGAAAAATGCATTAGACATTGCTGAGCATTTTGAGTAATGGTAATGAGATTAAAAGGTACAAAAAAAGCCTTGTTTTATTCGTCTAGAGGCAGTAGACATACTGCCCTTTGGTTGAACTCAGTCCTCAACCATGTTTTGCTTTATTCACAAAGCAATTTTTCAATGATATAAACCAATATTTAAACATCAAGAGAGTTCACATAAAACATCTAGAATTCTGGCTTTATTTCAAAAAGTGAAAAAGACTTGGCATCCACTGGACCTCTATTTCCACATTTCAACAACCGTCTGAACTTGAGTACTACCTGCCATTTTAAGGCCAGGCCTGCCTTCTCCAGCTTGCACACTGCTGCAATTATCTTACAACATGAAGGTCAAGTGTTAGTTGCCATATATCATTGTTATTGTGCTGTTATCTAAATAAAAGTAAATAATTATTTCTCTATACATATGTCTGTGTCAACAGCAAGAAAAAATAAACTAAGAGAACGGCATGAAAGTTTTTGCATGGCAAATGAAACCATAACAAAATAATAAGACAACCCACTGAATGGGAGAACACATTCACCAATACATTTGATAAGGAGTTAATATCGAAAATTTTTTTATATATTTTTTATTTTTTATTATTTTTATTTTTATTTTTTATTATTTTTATATCCAAAAATTTTTTATAAAGAACTTATAAAACTCAACATCAAGAAAACAACAAGCCAATTAAAACATGGGCAAAGGACCTAAATAGACACTTCTTCAAAGAGGACATACAGATGGCTAATTGACGTATGAAAAAATGCTCAATATCACTAATCATCAGAGAAATGCAAATTAGAACCACAATGAGATAGCATCTCACACCTGTCAAAATGGCTCTCACCAATAAATCAATAAACAACAAGTGCTGGTGAGGTTGTGGAGAAAGGGGTGCCCTTTTGCACTGTTGGTGGGAATGCAGACTGGTGTAGCCACTGTGGAAAACAGTATGAAGATACCTCAAAAAATTAAAAATGGATCTGTCTTTTGACCCAATGATCTCATTTCTGGGAATATATCCAAATGGACCCAAAACACTAATTGGAAAGAACATAATCACCCTTATGTTCATTGCAGCATTATTTACATTTGCCAAGATATGGAAGCAGTCTAAGTGTCCATCAGTAGATGAGTGGATAGAACAACTATGGGACATTTACACAATGGAATACTACTCAGCCCTAAAAAAGAAGAAAAATTTACCCTTTTCAACAGCATGGATGGACCTGGAGAACATCATGCTAAGTGAAATGAGCATGTCAGAAAAAGACAAATACCATGTGATTTCACTCATAGGTGGAATCTAATGAACAAAATGAAGTAACAGGCAAAACAGAGATAGACTCATAGGTAGAGAGCCAGTTGACAGCTGGAGATGGTAGTTTAGAAGGTGGAAGAATTGAGCAAAAAGGAAAAAGGACTCGCGGAGCTGGATAACAGAGTGGTGATTGTGCGGAGGAGGTAGCATGAAAGGGGACTAAATGGCAGTGGAAAAAATACAATGTAAAATAAAATAAGAAAGAGAACAACATGATTCAAGAAAAATGGGAGAGTGTATTTCTTTATAGAAATGAAGAAGACATTTCTGTATGTTTAAAATGCCAACAATGGGCCACTTGTGCCATGTAACTTACCTGTCCGGCCCCTATAATCTCTCGAATTTGTCATAGCTGGGCTCTACATGAACAGAGAAAGACAAGGGAATCCATTAAGCTGGGTCTGAGAGGCCTCTTGGTGATTGGGCCTCAGTGGTCTTAGGAAAAGAAATCTTGATAAGTGTGTCTACTTCTGTACTTTTGCATTCAGTTTTTTTTTTCTGTATTTGACTTCATTTCCTAAAAAGGTTTTTTTGAAGAGAACTCTCTATGTCAGGTAAAGAGCATTACATCCATGATTTATTGTCAAGTACTATGTGCTTCACACCATGTTAAGTCTTTTACACTTACTGATTAAATCATTTAATCTCCCCCTGAAACTTAGACAAAAGTGATCATTACTGTTCTACTTAATAGGTAGGAAAACCGAGGCACAACTAGCAAAAATACTTTATAATAGCATAGAGCTAGTGAACTGCGGAGCCAGAAGACCAGGTCTGTGTGGCTATAAAATCTGTTCTCTTAAGCATCTCTTGGCCCTGTCTTCATGGTAACACTCCAGCAGTCTCACAGCCGTGGCACTTGGTGGCATTGGAGGTGGGCATGGTGCTCAGTGCATTGTAGGACATTTAAGAGTATCCTTCACTTCTTCCCATCCAATGTCAATAACAATCTCCCCCCTGCCCATAGGACAAACAAACACTTCTCCAGACATATCCACATGTTCCCCGGGGAGCAAAAACACCCTTGGTTGAAAACCACTTTGTAATGGAGCAGTAAGCTTTGCTTGTCACTCTTGGCCAAGCCAGTTAGAAGGCTCAGAGGGCCATGAGAAATGTTCACAGCATTTTTTTTACTGCATACAAGTTCCTTTTATTTAAGTTAGTTTGAATCAGTCTTTATTCCTACCCAACTAAAGATTCCTGACTGGATAGTGACAATACAAATAAAACACCACATATATTGCCATACTTTGTACATCAGAGTCACTGTGACTATCATCACCACTAAGACTTGTTAGAGTAGACTAAATATGCCAACAAAAAGGTACATATTGTTCAAAAGACAGCGACTGGAGGGGAGAGGGGAGGGAATTTCAGGGGAAAAGGGGAAGGATTTACAGGAACTAGTATAAAGGACACATGGTTAACAACTAAGGGGAGTGGAAATGGGAGGGAGGCGGGGGGCATGTGGGGGAGCTGGGATGGGAGTAAAAGACAGAATACTGTAATTGAAAAATAATTAAATTTAAAAAAGAAAAAAGATCCAATGAATAATCAAGTAATTCTACACATAAATGTATCCACTTATTTACTAAATCAAATGTTTACTGAACACCTACCATGTGACAAGATAATCCTAGATAACATGTCTTTGTATTCCTAGATCTAGAAAAACACTTCACAGTTCGTGTTCAATAAATGTTTCCTGGCTTCATAAAGTTCACCTATAAGGAGATCTAGAAACCCAGGGATAGAAATAATGAAAAGAATGTAGCAAATTTTGAAGTTAAAAATTAAGGTACAAATTATATATATAAATTTTAGATACAGCACCAAAGTGTGGCATAGAGGCAAAAAAATGCACAAGACAGGGTGATGTGTGTGGGCACTAGTGGTTGTCAATCGATTCTTATTATGAGTTTCTCTCCGTCGACCACTAGTGGTATAATGTAAAGCAAAGGCAATGAATGACCATACTGATGGTCAGTGTGAGGCATGAGTAAGGATGAGTTGGCAAGTAAATAAAACCGAAAGAGCTGGAAATACTAAAAGAGCCCAGTCAAGCACTGGGCGACTCATTGGTTTTTAAAACATATGCATTGATTGATAAGCTGATTCGTTTGGTATTTAAATAGAACTACAACATGTGTTTGAAAATTTCACACTATGGGATGAACATGTTTCTCTGCTATCAAAACAAAAAACATAGAAGAATAAAATTATGTTCTTCCCTGCTCTGCTTTGCTTCCCTGTTGCTGCCGCTCTTGCTACTACCCTCAGAACCGTTGCTGAGGAGTGAGAGCACTGTGCTTTCTGGGGGGTTTGCTCAGTGATGTGTTAGGGCAATGAGTGTGATTTCAGTATGAGTGAAGAATAAGTGGCTTCCGGGTAAGGTTTAGATTCATAGTTTATTTCTGTTTCCTACAAAATATCTGTTGAAATACCCAAAGAAAACTTCTAGCTCTACAATAGGAAGAAAAAAACTGGTACAAAAAAAGTGAAATATAGCTAAAGCCACTTTTATGCCTGAGTACTTGAGTATGCCTTCCCTTTCCTAAGGGAAGAATAATAGTATGCTTCTAATTTGGCAAAAATAGTATTTATTATTGGAGGATGGTTTGACAGGTAGCCTGCATGCAAAAGAGTGCTAATGGGAAGCACAGTGGCTTAGTTAAGACCCATGCTTCCAAATCACCATCTCAAACTGGCTTCATCATAAAGGAAATTGATTAGAAGGATTCTCCAGTGCCTCACAAAATCCAAGGACATTGTTGAAACAGGGAATCAGAAAGGTGGGAGCCAGAGCAGCCTGGGAATCTTAACAGCAGGAGTGGACAAACTTCCTAGAGTTTTGCTGCCCACCGCGTTCACCCTGCGTTCTCATCTCTGGTTCCAGTCCCTGGTGAAATCGGGTTTGCCCCAGAGTCAGAATCTTGTGGTAGGAACAGGGCTATGAGGGGTTTATGTCTTACTCAGAGAGAAGGCACTTGTTGATAAATAAAGTCTAAGCAGGCACTCCTCAAGATTATATTTTTGAGGTAGAGAAAAGGTAATATAGGGAGAAGTAAGAATTCAGAATTTGTGGGACTACAGCATTGTGGCGTAGTCCTTGAAACAAGTCGGTCAGGGTTCAGCTTCTAACTCTGCCACAGCCTAACCCTGTGGCTCTGAGCAAGGGTTTAACCTCTGTTAAAGCCTCAGCTTCTCCCTCTATAAAGTGGATCCAGTAATAATATCTAACTTAGAGCATTCTTTTAAAGATTGAATAAGTTGATATTTAGATAGTACGTGGCTCATAGTAAATCCTTGGTAAGTGTTAGCTAGTATGAAGATGTTGTAGATGTAGCCCAGACGTGGGTGGCTACTGGTACTGTAGCCTTGGCTCTCGACCTTGCCCACCTTGATATTATACTGAACCTGAACTTGGGGTGTTCCCTCACCTGAACAATACATTAATTGGTAAGATAGATAGGTGGATAGGTAGGTAGGTAGGTAGGTAGGTAGGTAGGTAGATAGATAGATAGATAGATAGATAGATAGATAGATAGATAGATAGATAGATAGATGATAGATAGAAGAACAAACTTTTATGGGAAGGAAAAAGTGATTTACATCTATATCAAAATGTAATAAAATTCTTACTAGTCACTTCTGATCTTTCCTCAGATTTCTCTGCTGCAAGTTTCTTTCTTTTCCCCACACGGGCTTTAAAGACCTTCCAAAGCCTCAGCAGTCCAAACTGACTCCAGATTTGCACTCCCCTGAGCGGGTGAAACAGAGGGCTGCATTTAACCACATTTTCCTTCCACCCCAAGGGGCTCATCCGCAGCCAGTCACAAAGCAAAGAGGCCCTGTCCCGGGCTCCGTGCAGACAGACGGAAAGAGCAGGAAACTGAAGAGGATGGATTCTGCTGCTAAGAAAATCTAGACTTTTACTCCAAACTTTTAAAATTTCAAGGCAGAGTATAGCTCAGAGAAAGAGTATTTCAACTTATTAGAGGCAAATTAACTACAACACACCTGAACTAAGGAGACTGTCAGTCAGTATATCATTCTGACGGAAATGTAAAGCCTAGAGCAGAGACCCCTAGCGGAGACGTGTAGAAAACCATGGGTCAAAGTGGGACCCCTGAAATCTGATGCCCTGCAGCCTGGGCTAACGGGGGCAGGTAGAGCGTGTGATTGGCACTGAAGCTGTGAATTGCTTGTTCTGCCTCTCAGTAAGGCTTTGGCAAATTACTTGATTCCCTTTTATCCTAGTTTGCTCATCTGTAAAATCAGGGTAAAAAATAACACATACCGCATAGGGTTGTTTTGCTCATTGAACAACTGTGTGTGCCTGTGTCTCACAAGAACAATCTATTATTATAATGGTTATGATGGTTATGATTCAGTTGTCTTTACAAGATGCAGAAGATGCATGGGGCTTGGGTCGGGTGGAGAGGTGAAGCTGAGAGTAGGGAATCTGGTGTAAAAGCCCTGTTAACAATCCAAATGGGTTTAAGCAATGGGCATTTTCATATATTACTTAAAGTTATGAAATTGTATACTTGTATATAATTTTAATGATTGCAACAAACTGTAATAAAATCATTTCCACCCTTTTTCACTCTAAAGACTGAGCAGATGAAAGGGAGGTAAAAGAAATAGACCATGGCCAATAGAGTGTGTTTTGAAGAAGAGCCCCATGGCTTCCCTCCTCATGCCCAGTGGTCTCAGAGTGTGGCACTCCTGGCCTCAAACTCTACCTGGAGAGTCGTAGCTTGTGACTATGCATGACACCTCCTCAGCCTGGTTATCAGTCTACATTGTCAGCATGATCCACAACCTAGCTCAGTGCCTGGCTCATGCATAGGTGTGTAAAAGACTAGATGCTGTAGCAGGTATTTCTTCCTCTTAACCTTGTGAATGTACTACCGCCCTTGGATGTGTTATCTGCCCCACTTACCGACAGTGAAGCTCAGAGAGATTAAGTACTTCAAGATCATACAACCAAGCAGGGTTTAAGCTCTGACCTTTCTTCTGCTGTAATATTTTGCAACATATTTTTCTGAAAGAAAGTAAACAAAGAAAAAGGAAAACCTGTTTCTTCCCAAGGCAGGAGGAACTCATTGGACCGACATTTCAGTTCCTGGGAAGATCTCATACCCGTCATAGCCAGCCACCTTTCAAACTTCCTTCCTCTTCTGCCATTTACGCTTGTTTTATCTTCATCCGAGCCAGACCGCTCTCTGGGTTCCTGAAATTGCTACCTGTTTCCTTTGCTCATTTCCACACCCAGAATAACTCCTCCACCTTGTATCTTCTCATTAAGCCTTTTGCAGCCCCCATAGTGGATGGGATTTTCCCCTTCAGAATAGCATTTTCTTTGTGTCTCCACTAAAGCATTTTTAATTTCTTTATTACAAACTGATTATTGCAGTGACTGTTTTATCCCTGAAAACAAGAAAAGGGAGCACCAATGTGCACAGCTCCATGGCGCTTAAGGTACATAGTTTCTGTAGCCACTGATGGCCATCGTCTAGGGTGTTCTCGGTCACTGTCAACAGAGAGTGAGCATTCAAGGTGGTGTCAGAGGTGATCTACTGTTGGGTTCCGAGAGTTCATCATCTTTAACATTGGAAAGAATTGTCAAACTTCTCCTTTCTATATTTTCTTGGAAAACACAGTAACCTACTGACTTCTCAATAGCCCAGATCATATAAGTTAGAGTGGAAGAGTTGTAAGAGAAATAAAGCCTGTTTATGTATCTAGATCACTTAAACCAATCTGATTTAAAAGAAAAGCCTTGTGTCCATAAAAACAAAATTTAAAAATAAGGAGATACAATTAGTGGTCTGGATTGAAATTTACTGTAGACTTCCAGAGAACACCACTTATAAACACGTTCTGATGAATCAGTATTGGAAGCATGACCCAGATTTGTCTTGGGCAACAGCGTAGGATCATCTGATGCAGAAATGTGCCCCCCCACAAAATACTCTCCAGGTGCATACATGTCTCTAATGCTATATGAAACAAGCATGCGTGTTCATGGTTTCAGACAAGACTCTCATACACCCAACTGTCTGGAAGATGAATCATTTTATTCTCTGCAAAGACAACTACAATGTCTATTCTACTAATTTCAGAAAGAGTCAGTGTCTGGGAAAAGAACAATAATTCTAACTATGTTAAAAATCCAGACAAGCTTAAAGGCACCCTTGGAAACCTCCATGGCTGGTGAATGGCTTGTATTCACATTTCATGCCTCATTCTTTTCCTTCCCAATTGAAACACTGAGAATTCCTCCAGACAATCTGATCTATTTGCTCAACAACACTCCAATGGTTATGGATCATTCTTTTGGACCTTGACCTCAGAAAAATCTTTTTCTTTGCACTTAAAAAAAACTTTTAACATGGAAGTAGGCTTAATGGAACTGAAAAGTGCTCAAGCTTAACACTTAGACCTTAACAGGCACGTGAATCATAGTACATGCAGTCCTTGCCATCCAGTAGTTTTGGATGAATAAAGCTAAAGCATAGAAACTCAGCAATATAGAAAGTGCTGCATCTCCACCCACCAGAACAGTAACCCCAAACATCATCCCTTCCCTGGGTGTAGTGCAGTGATTTATGACACCACCAAAGGCTCCCAAGATTTAGGAGTAGGTGTTTTCTGTCTCATTTACAAGACCTTGATGTACCTTCGAGAAGGACTATAAATTGTTACAACATTAATCACAAGGAGAGGCCTATTGTGTTTATAGTTCTGAAGGTAGAATTGACTATGGAGAATTAACCCACTTCCTAGTACTTGATAATGCAGATATTGATGGAACAAATGCTTTCATGCCCATCTGCATCAACGAGAATAATCAAAAGCCATTTGCCTTCAGAAGGCAAAGACTGTGATTCAGCTTCAATATTGAGGCTCGGAGATAAACCAAGCTTCCGGTCTGTTGGCTAGAAGGGGTTGAAATCCTTGATGTCCCCTAGGAGACCACACTGGTTTATGACAGTGAGGATGATTTTCCTAAATTGCCGTGGTGATTTCTTGCCATTATTGCACATGCTTAGTTAAGTAAGATACATTTGTATCAGAATATGGGACATAAACTCAAAGAAAATTCAGGGCCCACCACACTGGTGATTTTTCTAATGGCCACTGATGAAGACACATAAAAAACCTTTTCTTTTCTTTCAAGTGAGAGACGAGTCTGCCTCTGGACCTCCCATTCAGTACAATGAGGCACAAGTTTTGGGAGATCTCTTTGGATGCTGGGAGACAACAAATGCCACATGTGGTTCCAGTGTTCACAAGTTCTCTTGACAGTAGACTTGGAGAAAGATCTGGAGGAGGGTTTGGCTAAGCTTCCTAGGGTTCTGAGTTGACTTCTTGTTCTTAAAATGTATTTGCTAGATGACTCCCAGACCCTGGTAGAAACTAAACACGTCGCCGTGAGACGCCCACTAACGTGGCAGCCCAAACTGCTCTTCAGGAACTGGCGTTATCTAATCCACCGAATCATAAAGTCAAATGGTAAAGCTGTTTCAAGTGGAAAATAGAAATAGTAGATATAAGACCAAATCAAAAAGGGTGCAAAACTTACAAATAAAGTGCATTAGCAGGTGGGTCAGATTTTCTTAATACCTTCTGTCGGCACCTCAGCCTCAACCCACACATATGATCAATTAACCGAGGAAGGAAATACATGGGCCTGGCTTATGGGCTGGGACGAATAGTATGCTAGTGCCAACTAGAAGTTAGTAGTTGGTACATTGAAGCCCTACTGACAGCTGGCTCTGAAAAACTGTGCTGAGAGGGAATCCAATATAAAGAACTTCAAGCAGAAGAATCTGTTTGTCTATTTTCTTTGAAGAAGACATTATCTGAAGTACAGATGAGCACTGATTGATAGGCAGTTGCTAACGGTATCAGTGGCCAGGGATTCAGCACAAGAATGAAGGACTAATGATATGGGGGACCTGGGGAGAGGTGTGTAGTCTGGTTTCTTAGAACAGAAAGGGAAGAGAAAGATATCTGTGAATGCGCGCCGAAGCGCCCACTGGAGAGGGGATAAACAAATGTCGGTCAGCCTCTTCTCTTAAGCACCCAAGTTTTGGTTCAAAGTACCTGCTTTAAAAGTGGTCATGGTGACAGTGGTGAAGGCAAACCTTAGCGCCACAACAGAGACTTTGCTTTCCTAAAGTTGTTCACATGATGGCCAGTTAGCACCGTGACTGAGTGACCAAGTTGCCAACAGCAGAAGCCAACACTAAGCCCCCAAAGAGCATTATTACTTAGAAAAAGCAGCCACCTACATGGTGGCAGGCTGATGACATTGGATCTGTTTCCATCATGGAATAAGCAGTTATCCACTTCTACTAGCATCCATGGTTGGAGGGGTGTTCCATAAGATGCAGTGTAGATAGTTATGCTACTCATTTACAACG
The DNA here is from genome assembly GCF_021234435.1 of Artibeus jamaicensis. Lineage (NCBI taxonomy): Eukaryota > Metazoa > Chordata > Mammalia > Chiroptera > Phyllostomidae > Artibeus > Artibeus jamaicensis. The sequence goes on along the minus strand of NW_026522056.1, from coordinate 10,788,865 downwards.
TGAACTGGCCCTGGAAATGAGGGTGCAAGTAAGAAGAGCTCGCTCTCATTATTATACCCAAACATAAGGGGTTTCCACTTCCCTTCTCCAGTAGCTTGAGTACTGTGGGTTGGGAGGTCCCAGTGCCCAAGAAAGAAGCACTTCTACTGGGGGGTACAGATTAAATTGGAAAACCAGGGCTGCCTCCTGGTCTTTGGAGCCTCCTCATGCTGCTTAACCAATAGATAGGAAGGTAATCGCTTTACTGGCAGGACGATTCATCTAGATTACTAAGAGAACATTAGATAAATCACGAACTTTACCGAAATCCTGCATATTCTCCTGGATGCCTCTTAACCGATTATACTAATCGATAAGAAACTGCGACAATCCGATAAAATTAGGAGCTCCAAGGACCCAGCTGCTGTGAAAATTATAGTTTGGTTCACCTCATCTCGTGAAAAATTTCATCATGAAATTAGTGACATAAAAAGGAAACTCAGATTTTCAATGTTGTCCTTACAAGCAGCTACAGAAGGAGAGGCTGCTGTACCTGTATATGACTCTAATGAATTGCGATTGCTGTTTTAGTAACTCCACTTTTCCCATTTTTACACAGTACAGAGCACGTTAGTGAGGGCTAATCTTTTTGGCTTCACGTGGCAATCTGACTGAAATTATACCACTCAGAAATGTGATGGCTGATGGGATCGGATCTGCTGCATGAGGAACGCGGGTTGCTGTCTGGATAAAGGACAAGAACGGATGCTGAGGGATGCAGTTCATGCACTGCACTGAGCCATCTCAATTTGCCACCCCACTCACCCTCACCGGTTTCACTCTCTCTTTTCTACTGTTTGTTTGTTTGTATGTTTGCTTTGGTTTTTGTTTTTTTGCTCAGAAAGGCTATGGACTGTCTGAAATCTCTCACCTCTGTTTGGGGTCAGCCAAGGACAGGCAACTGTGGACATCATACAGCAAAAGATTCACAGCCCGGCATCTTCGCCTGTGAAGCCAAGCCAGGAGTGGTAGAAGCTACATTCTTAGCTGAGGGTCAGACACATCCAACAACACTTTTCTACAATCATATCTCTCCCCTCCTACCTGTCCCACTACTAGTAGTTAAGGTGGTAACTGCTTTATTAAGTCCTGATAGTTTCTATTAACCTTGTTGACATCCTTGCAAATGGTTCCTTCTTTAAATTATCTTCAGTTATACCTTTTATAGGTGCTGTTTATTTCCTGCTGTGACTGACTTGAACAAATTCTATGGTCCATCCATCCTGGAATTCTTTCTTTTCGGTTCTTATTTTCTCTTATCTCCAGGGTTACCTTAGGCTTTTTCCCTTGCCTGCAAGATTGTCCTGCAATCATCCTTTAAATACACTATAATTATACACCTTTTCCTAGTCATGTGTACGAGTCCATCCATTTTACACATCCTTATACCTTCAGCACCTCCCATCAAGCCTGGCATATAATGGATACTTAATATCTGGGATAAATGATTCCACATTCTCAACAGCTCCATCCAGGAAAATATTATATTAAAACTCTTTGCTCATGAAACAGGTTTTTTGCTTAGTAAAAGTTAACAATTCATTTATATTATTTGTCATGCTCTTGTTCAACCTATTCTCAATTAAACTGAAATCACCCTATTTGCTCCAGGGGTACGTGCAGCTCTGCTTTCATGAGTGACAGAGGCGTGTAGGACAAATTAAATACACCACAGCCAGATTCTAAAGTTCACATTCTCCCAAGTTAGAGGTGAACAATAATGTACCGACTCTGATTTCAGGTCCCGTGTGTAAAGAGCTTTGGAAAGTGTCACTTCCATTTTCACAACAGTTAAAAAAGATTGAATAAACTAGAAATCATCAAATATTTCTTGGACCCATCAGATAACTGAATTTTGCGGGACAAATGTCCAGTGTGAAATCGGAGAAGACAGGCAAGCTAAGTAGCATCTGCCCGCCTAGAGCAGAAGTTCCTGGAGTCAAAATATCATAGGAAGGAACTCTTAAAGCAAGAAAATCTGGGAACTGTAGTCTTATGAGATCCCCCAGACCTTTGTGGGGTTTACTTCCAAAAACCTACTGGTTTCTTAAAGTGGAGATCCAAGAAAGATCCTCTTGTAGTGCCAGAGAAATCAGTGTGAGGGGAAGAGCAACCATCATGAAATACACCTAGAGAGTGTGAGAGTGTTCTCCATAACAGAGACCTACTCTTTCCAGGGAAGGAGAGTCTAGGAGGGCTTCTCTGTGGCCCTGCAGCCCTTTAGCTTCCCTGTCTCATCTAAGAGAGGAGCAAAGCTGCAAGGGTGAAATACTTGTGCGGTCACCGCTCAGAGACTCATGTCCTTCGGCGGCTGGGATTAAATCTCAAATTTATAAAACGATTTCTCTTTCCTACTTGCCATCATACCCTTTTATGATAAAAACTCTTAGCGAACTACCCATAAAAGGGAACTCCCTCAGCTTGATTTTTAAAAAGTCCTCAAAACCATCCCATGGATGCTACTGTGTAGACATGGCCCTTCTTTATTGTTTGATATTATATATTCTCTATCACTTTATGCTTGACATGGTACCTTATGGTCTATAATTCACCTGTGCTGTTTATTATGGGCCTGCCCTGTCCCCTACACGAATCTGGAACTGACTCCCTATCTGAAGCACAGATTACCCCTTTCTGTTTCAAGTTTCCTTGGAATAGCTCTATATTTTATTTATTTATTTTTAAATATATTTTATTGATTATGCCATTATAGTTCTTCTATTTCCCCCCTTCATTCCCCTCCACTCTGCATACCCCTCCCCCTCCATTCCCCCCTTTAGTTTATGACCACGTGTCTCAAGTTCTTTAGATTCTGTATTTCCCCTCTATATTTTATAAGAATGTGAACTACTAGAGAATGTGGCCCTATCTTCCATAAGTCTCTGACCAAGCAGATGGAATTTGCTGGCCCATTGGTCAAGAGGCTGGTACCTGGACTAAACGAACACATTAGTAGATCATTGCTTTGAAGATGCAAGTTAGTATCCTAGAACGGTAGGGCTGGAAGCCCGCTGCTCTTTGTTCACTTGGCACACATCTGGGGGGCGCAGTGCCGTGTGCAGGTGTGGTAGGAGGTGCAGGATGTTACAGCCCGAGCTCAACCCTCTTACTTTGTGCAAGTGGAGACAGAGGTTCTACTGCCTGAGTCAGTTCTCCTCAGTCACTGAGCTGATTATTGCCAGAGTACAAACTAGAAGTCAGGTCTTCAAGATTCTCCCTTTATTGCCTTTTGCAGGAAGAGTTTGGTAAAGTTTTCCAAAACGAAAATTCTAGCCTTTCCAGAGTGCCCTCAGTACTGAAATCCCACCATTTACTCTTTAAGGGTTCTCTCAAATTCTCTTCTGAGAAATACCGAACATTAAAATCTATAACATTTTAGAATAAAGTAATTTTTAAGTATGGAAAAAATTAGGGCAGCATAGAAATCCTGGCCGCCTGGTGAAAAAATAGGTAATAAGGAGCAGGGAGTACAGAACACCTAGGCGACATCAGTGAGGCGGACAGATGCCAAGAACCTCACATCTCTGACTCGGGCCAGCCCGGTGCTTCAGAATGGAGGAATTACTTTGTTAATGCAATGGTCCCTCTGTCAGAAGGCTTTCCTGTGGCTAATAATCTTCATCCTCTGTCTGTGAGCAGTGGACCTAGGGAAACATCTCCCAAGGCACAAAGTTGGCTGCTGACGAACAGGGTTGCTTCAGCATTGCCCACCATGGAGTCCAAAGAATTCTTGAGTTCTTTTTTTCCACTATTGATTGCAATGGTATTCTTTGTTTTGAGTCAGAAACAAAGATTCCTGGATTTTTTTACCCATAAATTGATTAGAAGCATGAGGTAGACCTTGGGTGAAAGACCTTGGGTAGAAAAGAACCAATTCTGGACAACTAACCCAAAGTCAAGCTTAATAGGGGCTGTGCCTGGGGGAGCAGGAGAGAGGCTGGTGACCAGAGAGGTGACAGCACACTCGCTAGTTACAAAAGTGTATCGAAGAGGAGGGAGCAGGGAGGCTTGTGCACTGCAACTAAGAAAGAAGTCCCTTGTCTCCAAATTCCATGTAGATGACGGCTGGTAAAACCGAGGGCCGCGTGTGATGAGACTGAACTGTTCCTGCCACTGTGGAAATTTCCGTGAGCACCACAGTGTGCCAGTGTTGCTGCCAATGGCCCTCAGTTTGAAGCATTTGGTGTCAGAATGTGGTGGCAGAAAAAACTCCCCCCACGCAAGGCCTTCGACAAGTCACCCTTGTGTGGGCCGGATCAGCCCCTCCCACTCAGAGTCCCTGTTTCAGCACCAAAAACACCTCCTCTCCTCAGAAAGAGTCTGGAAGGAGTCTGGGAACATTTAGAAGCTCTGTTTTGAAGAGGACAACAAGGAAGATGGATTAGATACCCTTTGGTACCGTTTCACTGAGAAATGAGAACTTGTCTGCCAAAGAGATCAATCACTTGTCAGAGGAAAGAGAAGGTTTAGTCTTTGAACTGGAGTCTGTTCTTGCTGGGGGATGGTGGTGTTAGAGAGAAAATAATGCCAGATAACGCAACTACAAACCAAGCTGCATGGTGTTTGGTAGTCTGCTCGTGTTCAACTTACACTGCCTTTGTTTTGCCTGGTTCTTTTAGGTGTGGAAGTATTCGAACGTAAATAGTAGAAAAGAGTGCACGTGGGAACACTCCAGTAGCCATCCATCACTGAGCTTCAATGTGACAATTATCTGCCAATCTTGTTTCATCTCTCCTCTCCCATTCTTCTCCCTACTTCCCAGTGGGTTATTTTACAGCAGATCTGATGCATCCTATCGTTTTGTCATAAATACTTCAGTGTAACTTGCATGAATATAAACATATTTTTAAGATGTTTTGGGTTGGTATAGAATAATTTGGCTGGCAATGCTGGGGGTCAGAAGCTGCCTTCATAGAGAGCCTACCCTCTTCTCTATGCCCAGAATGCTTCTCTCCACTGGTAGCAATATGCCTATGAATGTCCGATTGGGAAGCTCAGGAAATGCAGGGAGAAGCAGGAGGAGTGACCCAGTGTTGGCATGGTGACTGTCTTCCGCCTGGCCCCTTGGCCAGAGTTCCGGTCTCTGTGATTTGAATGAAGGTAGGGGGTGGATGGAAGAACTTCTCGGTGAGACTGACAGTGTGGGCGTGGGGTGAGGGCTAGGCCCTGGAGGAATTGATGGGGAAAACATCGAGAACGCCGATCAAAATGAATTCTGTTTTGAGGCCCACGTGTGGGATGGGGCTTGGCAGAAAATTACTCTTCCGCATGGAACTCAGCAACACTCTGACACTCTGAGATTCATGTCATAGTTGCAGATAACTTCTCTGGCAGGGTCTTAGGCATGTACACAGAGGGGACTTTCAACTCTGGCAAAAGCAAATCCCCACCATTTATTCATGGATGTTTTCTTTTACTTATTTAAGAGTGTATTGACCCCCTGCTACTGAGGGTTTGGTGTTGTTTATGTTACTCGAGGTCACTCCAGAGATCAAGGCAAAAAAATTTGCTAACATTGTAGAGAAAAAAAGGCAATATTCTCTAAAAAAAGCAATATATTGTCAGGTAGATAAATGCTATAACAAGGAAACTAAACGAAATTAAAAAGAGACTAACTTTGGGCTCAGGGCCGTCTTTTACACAGGTGGGCACAGAAGGCCGCTGTGAGGGAAAAGCTTTTGAGCAGAGGCCTGAATAAAATATGAGAAGAAGCCATGCACAGGTGTGGGGGAAGAACATTTGGATCACAGAAACAGCAGATGCACGCTCCCTGAGAGTTAAATAAACGTGGTGTGTCCAAGGAAAGGAAAACCAGTGTGGCTGTAGTGTGGTGATCCAGGGGCCAAGGCAGTCTGCATCCACCTCACCTGGCCATGGAGACCTCAGTAATGAATTTGTATTCATTGCAGGGTCTCTATGTTGCTTCACAACAGAGGCAGCATGCATTTCCCAGTCCACACATACTAATCTGCATGAGTATGGACCATAGCCCTGAGGCTGAGTGTTTGAGCAAAGGAGTGAGTAACCAGATCTGTTTCAACGTTAAGAAGACTTTGGCTTCTATGCAGGCAAGTGATTGCAGGGCAACACAACAAAAGCAGAGCCCTTATAAGAAGCCATCAGAGTAAACTCGCCACAGATGATGGGGTTAAGCCTAACAAGGAGATAGTGAGATGGGCTTGGATTGAAGCTACATTATCAGATAGAACCAATAGGGCTTGCTGTTGAAGTGGGGGATAGTTGATGTCTGGGTGATGATGTGTACAGTGGTACCTTTACCAAGATAGGAGAGAGTAGGTTTCAGAGTGATGTGGATACTTTCAGTTGCTACCAAATAACCTTTCCTCTTTGCTCTCATCAAGTTGTCCCTCTCTGCTGATTATTCCTGGGAGTAAACTAATGCCCAATTCTATTCCCCATGTCATACCTACTCCTTGGACCTCCTTGGCTCTGCAGAATCTAACCCCTGTTTATGGGTTAGTAAGATTGCACTGGGTTCGGCCAATAAGATAAAATGGGGAAATACTGGCAGACAAGAGGACGTTTCTCCTGAGGCCTTTGCCTCAGGTGGTGCCTCTGGTGGAATGAAGAACTGATCTCATCCATACTGTAACTCTATTTAGAGTTCCGGGAGGTCAAGAGGATCCAGAAAAAGGGGCAAAGATGCAGAAACCAGTAAAAATAAGGGGAGCCCCTTAAATCAAGTGATAAATGCTTATCAAAAAGAGAAGAATTAACTGTGTCAAATGCTGCTGAGAAGTTATGTAAAAGAATGTCTGAGATTATTGATTATATTTCACAGTTGATTCTACTTGAAGAATAGATTGGTCAGATTAGTGGAGATGAAAGCTTGATTGGGAAAGTTTAAGGCAAAATACTAGAGAAAGTAGAAACAAGTACTGTAAAATTTGAAGGGGAGCCAAAAAATGTGACTAACTTGAGGGAATATAGTGTTTAATAGGAATTTTCTAAAGAGAGAAAGAGCAGGAAGAGTCCACCAGGAAAATATAAATCCCTTCAATCATTTAAAACAAAGGTGATCTGAGGATGTGGAAGAAAAAAAGGTCCCAACGTGAGCAGATGGAGCCCAGAGGTGAGTGTCTGCAGGCCGCTGCTTCCTCTGGCTAAGAGGATACAGGAAGGAAAGGTGTTATGAACCCTAAATTTGGGGTCACCTGAAGAAACTAGTCATGTCCACGTGGAGCCGGAACCAAGCAGAAGACTTGGTTCCTTCATTCCTCAGTTTTTACCAGAGACATTCTACCATTAAGATTCTTCTTTCACATAGCTCAACATGGAGAATTTTGCACTGGACAGTGATTCTCAGCCATGCCTGTGCATACGAATCATCTTAGGTGCCTTTAAAGTGGTGTCCAGCCTGCATCCCAGAGTGGCTATGAATGCGCCCAACACAAAATTGTGAATTTACTTAAAACCTTTTTTTTTTGCTCATCAGTTTTCATTAGCGTTTGGGTATTTAATGTGTGGCCCAAGACAACTCTTCTTCCAGTGTGGCCCAGAGATGCCAAAAGTTTGGACACCTCTGCCGGGCATACCAATACTAAGACTATATCCCAAACCAAATTAAATCAGAATTTATAAAATAAGGAGCAAAACTCATTAGAATTTTTTCAAGTTCCCAAAGGATTCGAATGCATAGCCAGGGTTGAGTACTACCACGCAGAATTGTGCATTGTAAAACAGAACTCGGTGCTTCCTCGCACAAAACTGCCTCCAATGCTTGAATCCAGACCTTAGGGATCCATCATAGCAGCAAATGGTATAAGCCTCAAATCTCTCTGTAAAAATGAATTAATTTCCTTAATGAAATAGGTTGCCCGAAAGCTCCATCTTTTTAATGATGTTTTGAGGTTATGAGATCAAAAAATGAAAAGCCCAGCAGCAACATCCTCTGTTTCCTTTACCTAACAGAGTGATTAGGCAGCGTGGTTCCCACACATCACTGAGAGACACACAGTCTGGGATGCTCTAGGTCACCACTGAAAGAGGAGGAAGGGCATATGCTAGCCACGTGGAGTGAGGGGTTAGCACATCTCTGTCCCAACCACTAAAATGCTCTTTAGAGTGGCTCATGTTTGTGCTTCTCTGATTTGGAAAACATTATACACCTCACAGTTAGGACTTCTCCTTTTCTCGGAGTCTGAATCATTTGTCACTTTAAGGGAATCAAAATCTTGAGTCTGTGGATCAGAAATAAGTGCCTGGTCTTTTATTGAGAATCCTGCATTTCAGGTAGGTAATTTCCCCAAGCAGCTGGGATTTAGTTCGTGTTCATAGTTATAATTAAATGATAAATCTTCACATGGAAGGCCTCCAGCACTAAATATGTCAGCTCCATCAGAGTGCAGTAGATGACAGGATACATTTACCTAGGAAAATGATTCCACTTTGGAAAACTATCTTCTCTTGTCAGAACCCAGATGACAAGCAGTTGCCTGTGAACAGTCAATAAGAAAAGGCTCTGAGTGGCTCATGATGCATCTTTCACAGCCCACAGCCACATGGATTTCTGGAAGTGACAAGTGGCTCTGTCCCTGTCTGCTATTTCCTCATAGCCATCAGCATCTTCAATGTCCAGGTAGACTTAGCATTACCTGTAGACTTAGGGATGGCATACATTGTAATGCTCAGCTCGGAGGTGAAGCACACGAATCGTTCCATCTCTCACGACTGTTAATTATGCTACTTTCAAGTCTCTGTATTAAGCAAACATTTATAAGGTACCTGCCGCAGACTGGGCCTGTACCAGGCAGTGTGGGGAGTACAACCCTGGCTGTGACTCTTTTGATTCCCTTGTCCAGTCAGGCACTGGACGCTCATTAACATGACGGGAAGCAGAGAGCTTAGAGTTTGTGATTCAAACTGTCCTTGCCAAATTAAAAATGATGTCTCTCTTTAAATATGTGTTTATCCACATATATTCATATGTTGACATAGTACTGTTTAATCCACTTCTGTATATTCTGTATTCCGGCCCAAGACTCTGTAGCTCTTAAGAATTCAATAAGCTCATGCTGACCATGTGCTAGATGAATTAGATAACCACGGCCATTGGAAATGGTGGGCATAAAAGTTGAAAATGGTCATGAACTTAGAGATTGCTTATTGTGTGCAGAATACCACTAGAAGTCATTACTTCTCACAAACCAGGGAGGTGCATTTGCGTTTTTTATCTAAGAAGTCGGAGACACATGGGGGAACCTCTCCAAGCACACACGTGGCTGGAAAGGGGCAGAGAGGGTGCGAACTTGGGCTCCCCAGTGTCAACGTTGCGCCATCAGAACCATGGCCTGAAGAGGCGTGATATGCTAGGGTTTGACCTGGGTGAGGGTTGGTCTCAGAGCTAAGGCAACATGAGGTGCAGGAAAGAGCTTCATCTTTGAGATCCCATGTACCAGCTCCACATTTGATAGCCGTATGGCCTGGGGCAAGTTCATGGATGTCTCTGAGCTTCAAATTTCTAATCGACATTTGAAATACAATGTTCTTGTTAGTGAACAGACTCTGGGGCCAGAATAACTGCATGACTGAGTGAGGTACTTCACTGTGCCTCAGTTTCCTTATTTTTAAAAGGGACAGGAATTGTAACTATCTCCTATGGCAGTTGTTAAGGGCAGCGTGTATCTATGTATGACATGCTTTGAATAATGCCTGCCACCCACTAGGTGCTGCATCAGTGAGGACTGCTATTATATTTTATAGATATTACTATTATTATTTGGCTTTACTAGAGAGTAAGTATTTTCATTGGTACCGAAGGTCAAACCTTTCACTTGGCAATGAGTCGATCTCTCTCTCTAAGCTACTCGAGGGGTCTTTACAGAGATGGCTCTGTGTCACCCACTTTGCCCTGTCTCGTCGTCTCTGCTGGGTCATTCCAATAAGTATGCAAATGTGCTAGAATCCCCCCATATTAAATAAATAACCCATTGCTATCCCAGTTGTCACTTTCTGCTTTGTGACACAGTAATATTTTCTTAAAAGTCCACTGTGTTTGTTATTGCCAATTTTTCTCTTCCCATTCTTTTTGTAAAAAAATATGTGGTATTATATGTAAATAAAACAAAATGTCATCTTAATAGTTTTTAATTGCATAGCTCAGGGGTATTCAATGCCTTGGTGTTGCATGCAGACATCATCACTGTCCGTATCCAGAATGTCTCACCTCTCCAAACTGCCCCGGCCACACTGAACAACTCCCCAGTGACCACTCGCTCCAGCTCCTGGCAGCCCTCACTCTGCTTGCTCTTTCCATGATTTTGGCTGCTCTGATTACCTCATATAAGCCAAATCATACAACATTTGTCCTTTATGGCAGGCCTATATTGCTTAGCCTAATGTCTTCAAGGTATATCCAGGGTTGTAGTGTACGAAGCCTGTCCAGGAAAGGGCCAGCTATTGTTAATATAATGATAATGGTGTGTGTGACCTCAATGTAAGTTGGCAGCCAAGGAAAGTAAGACTGGAATGCACATGCATGAACAATGACAACTTCACTGTGCTAGTCAGTGGGGGTGGTTAGAGCTGTGGAGTGAGCTTGTGTACTGTGTGGCCACTGCATTCAGAATGATGGAGCGAGTAGAGCAACAGATCTGCATCAGATTTTGCATTCAGCTTGAACATTCCTCCACAGAAACTATTTGGATGATTCAGAAGGCCACAGCTGTGGGCAACTGGTGACTAGAAGCTTCATCACAATAATGTGTCCGCTCATGCATCATGTTTTTTTTTTGGTGCAATATCAAATCACCCAGGTGATTCAGCACCCCCACAACCCAGATTTGGTACCCTGCAACTCATGCCTTTTCCCAAAACTAAAATCACCTTTGAAAGGGAAGAGATATCAGATCATCAGTGAGATGCAGGAAAATATGATGGGGCAGCTGATGGCGATTGGGAGAACTGTGTGAGGTCCCAAGGTGCCTGCTTTGAAGGGGACTGAGGCATCCTTGTTCTATGAACAGTGTTTCTTGTATCTTGTGTCTTCTGCAATAAATGTTTCTTTCATATTATGGCTGGATACCTTCTGGACAGACCTTGTATGTTAGCTTCCTATATTTTGATGGTCTTTTATTACATGCATAAATTTTCTATATTTTCTTGTTGTACTGAACCTTTTAGATACTCTCCTTTCTCAGTTGACTGTTTAGCTTTGAAAGCTTGATTATAATGTGTCTTGGTGACACTCCTTGTGATTTCATCTGCATGGAGTTCATTGAGCTTCTTAAATGTATACTAATGTATCATTGAATGTTTACACATCCAATTCATGGATTTATATTAATGTATCTCAGTGAGCTTGGAAATAGAGTTCCAGTGTAGTTGCAATAGAAACATTCTGCCTGTGTAATTTTTGTCTTCATTCTTTTTTTTAAGGTGGGCTCATCGATGTATAGTTTATTAACACACTTTTTAAAAGTTTTGTTTATTTATTTTTAGAGAGAAGAAGGGAGAGAGAAAGAGAGGAAGAGAAACATCAATATGTGGTTGTCTCTCACATACCCCTTCCTGGGGACATGGCCCACAACCCAGGCATGTACCCTAACTGGAAATCAAACCAGCGACCCTTTGGTTCATAGGCCGATACTCAATCCACTGAACTACACCAGCCAGGCCATTTTTTTAGGTGTACAGTTCTATGAATTAAACAAATGCATAGTAGATTAATGACCACCATATTTAATATATAGATTATATTTATCATCCCACATGTCTCCTTGAGGCCACTTTTTAGTCAGTTTCCTCAAACATTCTTAGTCTCAGTAAATCACTGATCTTTCTTCTGTCCCTTTTATTTTGTCTTTTTCAGATTGCAATGTAACTGCAGTATATAAACTCTTGAATCTAACTTCCTTCACTTAAAATAATCCACATGAACTTGCTGGGTATTAATCTATTGTAATATTCTATTGTATGAAATTACCACAGATCACGTATCCATTCACAAGTCAATAGGTATTTCAGTCATTTCTAGTTTGGGGCAATTATGAGTAAAGCTTCTATAAACTTCCATGTAGGGGGTTTGTGTGGACATAAATTCTTATTTTTCTTGGGATTGTGAGTGGGGTTCACAAGCATATTAAGTATCTGATTAACTTTATAAGAAACTGCCATAGGGTTTTCTGCATTTCCTCTTCCAATTTGCTTGCCTACTAACAATGCATCAGTTCCAGTTCCTCTGCTTCTTCACCAGCACTTGCTATTGTCAGCATTTCTGAGCCACTCTATGAGGACAGGAGCAGTGCCATGGACTGTGTCTGGCTCCTGGCCCGTTGCTATGTTGAAATCTCCCTATGAGAAGTAACTGGGCCATGAAGGTGAAGCCCTTATGAATGGAATTAGTTTCTTTATGCAAGTGATTCCAGAGAGTCCCTTAGCCTTTCAGCCATGTGAGGACACAGCGAGAAGATAGCCATCTATGAACCAGGAAATGGACTCCCACCAGACACCTCATCTGCTGGCACTTTGATCTTGGACTTCCCAGCTCCATAATTGTGAGAAATAAGTGTTTGTTTTTAAGCCACCCCATCTCTTTATTATGGCACCTCAAATGTACAGAAAAAGGAACTGGTACCAGGAGCAGTGAGTTTCTGTAACGAATATCTAAAACTATAAAAGCAGCTTTGGAGCTAGGTAATAGGTACATGGATGCTGAAAGAGTTTTGAAGTGCAAGTTAGAAAGAGCCTACACTGCTGTGAACAGACCTTAAAGGGCAATTCAAGTGAGAGCTTACGAAGAAAAGAGGAGAGCTGTACAAAAAGCTTCAAACATCTTAGAGAACACCTACGTCACTCTAAACAGAATGTTGAAAGAAATCTGGGTGGAAAAGGCAATTCTGATGAGGTACCGTGAGCATTGTCCATGGCAACAAATGTTCACAAAAGAACATGGCTTTATAATAGAGTCTTATACATTCCACATAATGGATGCATTGACATTTTTGTACTTCTGAAATCTTGCTGGCTCATTCTATACTTATAATCAAGCATGCATCCAGGAATTCAATAATGTGTGTTTATAAGATGTCTGTTGCATTTAATACATCTATGAGCAGGAGAGAGGGCAGTTAAACAAGTAATTGTATATGAGATTAATGTTAATAATGTAGAAGCTGAGAGATGTGGAAGTACAGTTTAAGGAGATTTATCTCAATCTTGAGATCAAGTCTAGGCTGACTTGAAATTTGGCACCCCTGGGGAAGGAAGAGAAGTTTAAAATGAGGCCTGAACGATGTAAAGTGAGCCTGGGCAGAGAAGATGAGGATGTCCTTTTGTCCTTCCTTAATGTCTCTATTTTTCTAGCACTTTAAGAAGTTATCTTTTAAGATAACATTTTTTACTCCCCCAACCTATATAATCTAGACTATTTACTTTTTAAATCTAAAGGGCTTTACGGTTTTATATATTGAACCTATTTTTTCCCATTATGGTGACTATTCCTGCTTTTGTTAAGATGGGAGAGTATATATTTTTCTTGTTTCCTTCTCTGTTACCCTTTCTTTTATTTATTTAATTATTGTTCAAGTACAGTTTTTTGTCTTTTATTCCCATCCCAGCCCACCCCCCCGCCCGTGCTACCCAGCTCCCTCCCCCATCCACCCCTGTTAGTTTTTGTCCATGTGTCCTTTATACTTGTTCCTGTGAATCCTTCCCCTTTTCCCCTGAAATTCCCTCCCCTTTGGTCCCTGTCAGCCTGTTCTGTATTTCAGTGTCTTTGGTCACGTTTTGCTTGCTTGTTTGTTTTATTGTTTAGGTTCCTGTTAAAGGTGAGATCATATGGTATTTGTCTTTTAACACCTGGCTTATTATCAGTTTTGCTATTATGAAATGGACTTTTGGACCCAAACTTATGAATAATAATGTGTTTTTCATTATATATCATTTTAAATATTGTTTTAGACATTTACAGGGCCTAGCAGAAGTAAGGCCTCCTTGAGTATGGTAGGTAGCATAATAATAATATGGGCATAATAATTTATAGTTTTCATGTGAACGTTTCACCCAAAATGTCATATAGTGTGCTTGAGTGTGACATTGTTATGTTATGGAATTACATATGTATGGTTTTGTGGTAAAAATTTTTGTAAAAATGTAGGCATTATTTTTGCTGGATCCTGTGTATTATAAATGATTAAATGCCTGTTAAGTATGTGTAACTTGTTAATGTATTTTATCCTATTATTTGTTCATTTCTTGAGTTCCTTATGCTTACTAATTTTTCAGCTGATAGAGTATTGCAAATATTTTCTTTTTTCCCCTCAGAAGAGTGATATATTGAGATTTACATATATATTGTGCAAAACATTTTTAAGGGAAATTATAGTAATTTAATCAACAAAGAAGTCAGTATGTTTAGGCAGGATTTGTTCTTTAAAAAATGAAAGGATGAGCAGTAAGAATCAGTTGAAATCCATTTATATGAAACGTCCAGAACGGGCTAATCTACAGGGACAGAGAATAGATTAGTGGCTGCCTGAGGCTGTCGGTCCGGGGGGAGGTGGTGTGAAGCTGAGTGATACAGTGTGGGGTTTTTTGAGGGGAGGGGACAATGAAAATCTTCTAAAATGTACTGTGCTGATGGATGCATGCCTTTATAAATATACCAAGAGTCATTGAATTGTGCACTTTAAATGGGTGAATTACGTGTTTTGTGAATTATATCTCACTAAGGCTGTGAAAAATGAATCAGCTTATTCACTGCAGTGTTTGGTGGTCTATTATCTGCTGAAATTTATCTTCTTTTTCTGAAAAAATAAGAGGCATCATTTGCTCATCTCCAGACTTCACCAAAGTTTCTAACTCCAAGTAGGAACTAGATAAAAATCACAGCATCAATAAGCATTTCACTCTGATCTAGCTGTATGTAATAACATGGGTTTAAAAATCATTGCAATATTTGCTCTCAGTTCTATTTTGCTTTTACCTGTGTGTGTAATGTCTGATGTTATACCCTCTCTCCATGGTTTCACTTCTTGGACAAATAAGCTACTGATATTATAAATGGAGCTGACCAACTGATTCCTGTTATTGTATAAAGCCTTATACTCTGCCCCCTGGAAACTTCACATTCCACAGAAACTTCATCAAAATGGTAAAACTGGTAAGCCAAAGAGTGAAAGTTCTCATAATAGAATTTAAGGCAAGAGAAGAGATTGGAGAAGCATTTGGGAAGGTAGTGAGATTTTCAGGACCCTGAAGTCAGGCCCTGGGGGTCTGCTGGCCACACTGCCGCAGCAGCTGGGTCTTCAGCACCTCTGGTCTGTGCTTCTGTGATCTGTAGTGTAATCCTACAGGCGAGAATTTCTCCAAGGACTTCTTCTTGCTTGACCTGTGTAGCTGCAGGACATCTTTACACTCAGTTGGGTTTTAAATCCTCTCCCTCAGGTCCTCTCCCCTACAAACTGTTGACAGAAGATGTTTAAGGCCAGTGCTATGAAGAAAGTAGTAAGCTCAAGGAATTCTTTTCCCATTTGCTACTTTATCAAAACCTCTTATGAACTTGAGCATTTTTCTTCTCCTCTTTATCTAAGATAATGCTCACAATACTAAAAAAAATTTCAGACAATACACTTTATGCCTTAGAAAGAAACACAACCCAAGGAAACATGATTTTAAAGACGGTTACCTCTATTCTGGGAATTTCTCTTCGTAGCTAGGCGAGGAGGACAAACAACCACATAAAGATATTTTGAAGGTAACTCAGCCCCACTCACCAGCATCTGGACGTCTCCATGAATGGCATCAATGTGGATGATGGCGCCTCACACTGAGCATCAGTCAGAAGGGAAGCTTTGCCTGCTGGGGCCGAAGGAGTGAAGGGAGACTCTAGGGCTGGGAAGAGCAACCAAAGCCCTGCCATTCTCTGGGCCCCCAGCCCCAACACAGTACTAGGGCTGTTTCCATACAAGTCCTCACAGATGGGAATCAAATACTTCTCTGGAGAAAAATGATACTTTTGTCTAAGGATGCCAACAGTTGAGTCTTGAGCTATTTTGGGTTGATCTTAACACACCTTTATTACAACACAATGTCCCTTTTTGCTCTTCGTTCTTTATGGGGAAATAGAAGTTTATCCTTTTGGTTTCAACATTGTTTTTTGTGTTTTTTAAATTAAATAATGCATCTTCTGGTTCCCTTTACCTTTGTCATTTTGTTGGGGGACGGTGAGTCATCAGAAACTTCTCTCAGAATTCTCTCTCTCCCTCAAGCGGTGGAGTTTAAAAGTGTAAGTCTCTTTCCAGCGCCCCCTCCTCTGATGGGCTCATCTCCCAGCACCTCTGTGGGTATACACCACTCACACCAGACCTGCCGTTCAGTGCAGCCTCTGCACTTCTCCTGGCTTTAAGCTAATTGTCCTCCGTGTCCCCTGCAAGTCTCTTCCTCTCGCTTGCACATCACTCCTCCTGTATTGACAAAGTTTGTTTTGATTTTGTAAGAAGAAACTTGCCTTTGTCTCCACTACCCTTGTGAGCTTTTCAGGGAGGCCCCAGTGTCAGCCGTTGCGGTGTTTTTTAATTATTGACTCATCAGCTTTGGCCTTTTCCCTGGGGACAGGGAGCTTGCCTTTTCCTACTTGTGCTACTGAGGCCAGTGTCTAAGACGTGATAAATAAGTAACAGTGGATGAGGAACGCCTGATCCTCTGGAGGCCACAGGAGAAAACTTCTGTCAAAACAGCCATGCTTCTTTCTCCTTTTAACAAGACAGCATCCCTGGGCCAGCCACAGCGGCTGCCGTGGAACCCTAAAGTGTCTGCTTAAAACACCCATTTATTCTATGTTTGGAAAAAGGGGGTGGCAGGTTTAATAAATCCTAAGTTGTGGGGCTTGTCTATTTTCATCTTTTCTCTGGCCCATTTCAAAGGAAAAATAATGGAAGTGAGATTTCTTCTCTGGAGACCAAGAGGCATGTCCTTGCTTTATCATTGTGGTTCTCTGTTTGATCTTCACTTTTCTTATCTGCAAAATACATAGAACTATGACTGCCCTCTGCCTCCACTGCCTCATTGCAAGGAAAGGCCAATGAAATGATGTGCATAGAAAACACGAAATTATACGTACGTATGAGCATCTTTACTAGGAGGTATTTTTCTCTTTCACTCATTCTTTCATTTTACAAATGTTGATTTTAAGGTCAATGAAAGCCAGGGATTTGTTTTGCTTCCACTATATCCTCAGGACCTAAAACAGCACCTGACACCTGGTGAGCACTCACTAAATATTTGAAAGAATGAAGAAATGAGTTAAGCATCCACCATGCAGTTACTGTGACTGATAACTGGCTAATCAGTAATCTAAAGGTAAATAATCTAAAGGTAAATAAAACAGGTGCACATCTGCCCTTTTGGGATTTATAGTTTCATAGAAAATATAGTGTTTACAGTGAAGATACTGAGTTTCCCTCAAGTTAGGACTAGCAAAAGCAAACAAACAAAAAAAATGTGATAATGTAGGTCTAAATTTAAGTGAATTTTTGAAACTGGCAAAGCCATCTTGGGACTCTTTAATTCTATTTTTTCTCTATTTTGAAACTCTTCTTATGAAACTACATCAGTGATTTTCATATTAATGCAATTCTCAAACTAGTTTTCTTGGAGGTGTCAATATTTGTTTCAAGTAAAGTGGATTTTTGTGTTTAAAAACTCCGGAAGATGCTTGGTTAAACAATATTAAACAGGATGGCATCAAGTTCACACATGAATTTGGTAAGAACCTACATCTTTGAATGATTGTCTTCCCATGTATGAATATGTATATTTCTCCACTTACATAAGTCCGTTGAATTTAGTCAGCAGTATATTGTGGCTTTTACTGTAGGAGTCTTGCACCATGCTTGTTAAATTTATGTTTATGTCTGTGGTGGTTTTAAGTTCTGGTTGCCCATCTCTGCCCCTCCTACTGGTCTGGATGAATGTTTCTTCTTTAACTCCTTGGTTGTCAGACTCCCATACTGTTCAATTTTCTGGCAGTTCTGGTTACTTTTTGTTTTTAAGTTTGTTGTTGTCCTTCTTTTGAGTGTGTGAGTACACAAATGGTATCACCTACACCTCCATCTTGGCTGGAAGTGTAATTTATCCATTTTGTCTGAGTGTTTAAATTTAGTGACATAAAATTATTCATAGTATTCCCTTAGTACAATTTAATATCTATATATCTTTCTGATACATCATATTTCATTGTTAATACAATATAGGTCTCTCTCTCTACCTAAGGATATATTAATTCTGTTGATACTTTCAAAGAAACAATTTTCAAATTTGTAATTTTCTCTCTTATAATTTTGTGTTCTATTTCACAGATATCTGCTCAATCTTTATTACTTCCGAGTATCTAATTCCTTTATATTTACCTTGCTTTTCTTCTAGCTGTACAAATGAATCATTGATATTAGACCTACATTTTCAAATCTATCCATTTAATGATATGAAGTTTTCTTTTTTCTTAATCCCATTTATTTTATGCTTTTATCTTTTCATTATCTTTAGGTAACTAATTTGTATTATTTCCTGTGTTTTATTTTTTGGCCTTTATTGTTACTAATCTGTAATTTAATTGCATTGTGATTGCAGGATATTGTCTGTAAAATTCCAGTCTTTTAGCTATATTGAAATATTCAAAACTTGTTATATTGAAACTTCTTTTATAGCCTAGGATATGATCTGTATTGGTGAATATATGAAGTACACTTGAGAGAAGGGTGTTAAAGTTTTAAAATAAATGTGCATACTTTTTACTATTTCTTTTACTTCAGTTAATACTCACATTATGTATTTTAAACTGTATTATTAGCCTATGTATATTTATGATTGGCGTATCTTCCTAAAATTAACATACTTATCATAGTGAAATATCCTATTTCCCCCATAATACACTGTCTTGAAGTCTGCCTTATCTGATATTAATATACTATCTGATATAAATATACCCATCAAGCTTTCTCATGCCTACTGCTAGCACAGTATTTAACACAGCAATTCTGGCGGTGTTAGCTTATGCTTATTGCTAACATTGAATATTTTTCCATTCTTTCTTGTGCAACTTCTTCTCTTCTTTTATATTAAGATTTTTTTAGAATAGCTTAAATTTCATAGAAACTTTAAAAGGAAAGTACAGATTAATGTCCCGCCTGCAACATGCATAGCTTCCCCCATTACCAACATTGCTCCCCAGAGTCATGCACTGATTTATGACCCACTGTCTGGGTGCGCCACAGTTTATTTATCCATTCACCTATTGATGGCCATGATTGCTGCCAAGTTTAGGCAATTATGAATAAAGCTGCTACAAACGGACACATGTGGATTTTTGTGTGGACATAAGTCTTCCATTCCTTTGGATAAATACCAAGGAGAGTGATTACAGGGTCTATGGTAAGGCCATGATTTGTTTTGTAATGAAATGCCAAACTGTCTTCATTTTGCATTCTCATCAGCATTTTATGTTGTCAGTGATCCATATTTTGGCCATCTAATAGGTTTGTAGTGGCATCTCATTGTTGTTTTAATTTGCATTTCCCTGATGACAGATGATGTGGAACATCATTTCATATGCTTATTTGCCATCTGCATATCTTCTTTGGTGAGTTGTCTGTGAAGGTCTTGGCCCATTTTTTAATGTTTATTTTTAACTATTTTATTTTATTTCTTCATTATTATTTATGACCCTTATGCCCTCTTCCCTCCCACAATCACCACCCTATTGTCCATGTCCATGACTCCTTTTTCCTTTCTGCTCAATCCTGCCACCTCTAACCCCTACCCGCCAGAGCTATCATTTTGTTCTCTATCTATGGCTGTTGCTATTTTGCTTGTTAGTTCAGTTTTCTCATTAGATTCCACATAGGAGTGAAATCCTATGGTATCTGCCTTTCTCTTATTTTACTTAGCATAATGTTCTTCAGGTCTATGTTCCTCTTCATAATGTTCTTCTCCTGCATCCTACACTGTCACAAAGGGTAAAATTTTCTTTTCTTTCACTGTCGAGTAGTATTCCATTGTGCAAATGTCCCATAGTTGTTTTATCCTTTCTTCTACTGATGGACACTTGGGCTGCAATGAACATAGGAGTACCCATGTTCTTTCAATTTAGTGTTTTTTGGCTTCTTCAGATATAATCTCAGACGTGGAATTTAGTACATCGAGCTAAAATTTTGCACAGTAAAGGAAACCATCAATAAAATAAAAAGACAACCCACAGAATGGGAGAACATACTTGCCAATATATCTGATAAGTGGTTACTATCCAAAATTTATAAAGAACTTATAAAACTCCACACCAAAAAAATGCAATTCAATTAAAAAATGGGCAAAGGACTTGAATAGACACTTCTTCAAAGAGGACATACAGGTGGCCAATAGACATGAAAAGATGCTTAACATCACTAATCATCAGAGAAATGTAAGTTAAAAACACAAAGAGATATCACCTCACACCTGTCATAATGGCTGTCATCAATAAATCAACAAACAACAAGTGCTGGTGAGGATGTGGAGAAAGGGGAGCTCTTGTGTACTGCAGGTGGGAATGCAGACTGGTGCAGCCACTGTGGAAAACAGTATAGAGATAATGTTAAAAAATTAAAAATGGATCTGCCTTTTGGCCCATTGTTTAAATCAAATTGTTGTTTTGTTTCTTATTGTTAAGTTTTAAGACTTCTGTGTATATTTTGCATAACAGCCCTTTATCAGATGTGTCTTTTGCCAACATTTTTGCCCCATCTCTGATTCACCTTCTCATTCTCTTGACATTTTCTTTTGCAGAGCAGAATTCTTTAACTTTAATGAAGTTGAGCTTATCAATTTTTTTCCATGAATTTATTGATGTACCTAAAAAAGCCATTGCTCTACTCAAGGTTTTCTCAGTTTTCTCCTACTTCATAGTCTCTAAATTGTGTAGCTTTGTAATTTACATAGGTCGTGATCCACAGTGAGTTAATTTTATGAAGGGTGTAAGGTCTATGTCTAGAGTCTTTCATTTTCATGTTGAAGTCCAGTTATTCCAGCTCCATTCATTGAGAACTCTGTCTTTGCTCCATTGTCTTGCCTTTGCTCCTTCAATACTGTGTTGGCTATACTTGGTCTTTTACTATTTCATATATATTTTAGAATAAAGTTGTCAATATTTGCAACATAACTTGCTGGGATTTTGATTGGGATTATTTTGAATTTATAAGTTAGAGAGAAGAAACATCTTTACAATTAGAGTATCCCATCCAAGAACATGACATAATTTTCCATTATTGAATTATTCTTTGATTTCATTAATCATAGTGTCATATTTTTCCTCATACAGAACTTGTATATAATTTAAATTTGAGGTGCTAATATAAATATGTTTTTAATTTTAATATCAACTTGTTAATTGCTGGCATATGGGAAAATGACTTTTGTATATTAACCTCTTATTGTACAACTTTGCTATAATTGTATATTATTGGTTCCAGTAATTTTTTGTCATTTTCCTCAGATTTTCTATGTAGATAATTATTTCATTTGTAAGCAAAGATTTTTTTCTCTAAATTTCTATCCCTTTTATTTCCTTTTATTGTCTTAACATATTAACAAGAACTTACAGTACCATTTTGGTAAAGGATAGTGAGGGGGGCATTCTAACATTATTGGAATAGATTTGAGTTTACCATTAAATATAATATTAGCATGGGTTTTTTTGTAGATATTCTTTATCAGGTTGAGACACTTCTGCTCTGTTCCTACATTATATAGATTTTTAATTATGAATGGGTATTGAATTGTGTTAGCTTTTTCTGCTTCCATTGATATAATCATGTGAATTTTCTGGTACAGCCTGTTTATGTGATGGATTACATTGATTTCAAATGTTGAATCAGCTTTGCATACTTAAGAAAAATCCAACTTGGTTATGTTGCATAGTATTTTATTACACTGTTCGGTTAAATTTATTATTTGTTTTTTTTTTTTATAGAAACAAATGAGAGTATTACCTCTGCTTCTGTGCTCTGAAGAAGATTGTAGAAATTTGACATGATTTTTTCCTTAAATCTTTGGTAGAATTCACCAAACATTTGGATCTGGTGCTTTCTTTTTAGAAGTTTATTAATTATTGATTCAATTATTTTAATAAATATAGACTTATTTAGCTTTTCTATTTTTCTAGTATGAGTTTTGGCAATTTGCAGCTTTCAAGGACTTGATCCATTTTATCTACATTATTAAATTTATGGCCATACAGTTCTTCAAAGTATTCCTTTTTTTTATTCTCATAATTTCCATGGAATCTGTACTGATTCTCTTTTCTTCACTTCTGCTATTAGTAATTTTTGTCCTCTCTCTTTTTTTGTTAGTCTTGCTAGAGGCTTATGAATTTTATTGATTTTTCAAGGAAATAGCTTTTGGTTTTATTGCTTTCTCTATTTCCTGTTTTTTTATTTTCATTGATTTCTACTCTAATATTTTTAAATTTTTTTAATGCTTACTTCGGGTTTAATTTGCACTTCTTTTTCTAGTGTCCTAATGTGGACGCTTGGGTGATTGATTTTAGGTCTTTCATGTTTCTGGCAGTGCTTCTCCTGCATCCCACGAGATTTGCTAAGTTGTACTTTCATTATCATTTAGTTCAAAAATATCTTAAAATTTCTCTTGAGACTTTTTTTCACCTATGTCTTGTTTAGAAGTGCATTTTCTAATTTCCATGAATTTTGAGGGTTTCCCAGTTATCTTTCTGTTATTGATTTCAAGTTTAATTCTACTGTGATCTCAGAGCAGATATTGTATGATTTCTGGGTTGTGTGTGTGTATTTTTTACACCTGTTAACATGTGTTTTATGGCCCTCAGCATGACCTCTGTTGGTGAACATTTCGTGGGAACTCTGAGAAGACATGTGCTCTGCTGCTGTTGAGGGAAATAGTCTGTAAGTGTCAGTTAAATCCAGTTGATTACCAGTGTGCTTGAGATCAGCCGTGTCCTTACTAATTATCTTCTGACTGGATCTATTTCTGATGGAGGGGTGTTGAAGTCTCAAACTATGATAGAAAATTTATCTGTTTGTCTTTGCAGTTGTATCACTTATTGTCATATGTAGTTTGACTTTTTGTTGTTAGGTGCATGTACACTAAGGGTTGTTATGTCTCCTTACAGAACTGAAGGCCTGACCCTTGGGTAATCACCTTGTTTATCCCTTATAACTTCCTTGCTTTGAAGTCTATTCTGTCTGAAAGCAATAGAGCTATTCCTGCTGTCTTTGGACCACTGTTTCATAGTATACTTTTCCTTCTATTTATGTCCATATATGTCTTGCATTTAAAGTGAGTTTCTTGTAGACAACATAAAGTTGGGTGATGTTCCCTGATCTACCATAACAAGTCAGTCTTCTAACTGGTGCATTTAGACCATTGATGTTCATGGTGATTATTAACATAGTCACATTAACATCCTTTATATTTGTAACTGTTTTCTATGTTGGGTCTGCTCTTTGTCTCTATATTTGTCTTCTACATTTTTTCTGTACATTGCAGGTATAAAAAATTTTTTATATCCTCACCTGAGGACATACGCATTGATTTAGAGAGAAGGGAAGGGAGGGAGAGAGAGAAAGGGAGAGTAACATCAATGATTGCCTCTCACATGCATCCCGACAAGGAACCAAACCTGCAACCCAGGCATGTGCCCTGACCTGAAATCAAATGAGTGACCTTTTCATACACTGGACAACTCTCCAACCAACTGAGCCACAGTGGCCAGGCCATATCTTTAGTGATTTTAATGAGGAATTTTTTTTTATAATTCCATTTTCTCTCCTCCCTCCTCTCCTCTTTTTTAAACTGTTTTTTTTTGTGGATGTCATAGAGCTTACAATATAGATTTACAACTAATCCAAGTCCAGTTTTAAATAACACCATATATACCACTGCACTGGTACTATACCTTTTAATAACAAAATAATACTAATTCTTCCTTTTTATCATTGCTGTCACTCATTTCATTTATAAATAAGCATTTAGATGATATATACATAAGCATACATAATTACATATGTTGTTACTCTTATTATTGTGAATAAAATATTATCAATAGATCAATTAAGAAAAATACAAGTTTTTGTTTTACCTTTCCTTAATTCCTCTTTGATGCTCACTCTTTCTCTTTACCCAATTTTCTTACATATATATAAAGCACTCAATATTTCTTGTGAGGAAATTCTTTCAATTTTAGTCTAAGAAAGGCTTTATTTCTACTTTACTATTTGAAGGATGACTTTGTAGGATATGAAATTTTAGGTTGGTGCTTTATTTTCTCACAACGCTTTAATATTTTATTCCACTCTTTCTTGTGTGGTTTCTGAGAAGAGTTCATAGGTATTTGTTATTTTTGTTTCCCTATATGTAAGATGTGTTTTTTTCCTCTAGCTTCTTTCAGGATTTAAAAAAAAAAGGCTTTGTTTTTTATAACTTAAGATGATATACCTATGTGAAGTGTGTGTGTGTATTTGTTTGTTTGTTTGTTCTGGCATTTATCCTGCTTGTTATTCTCTGAGCACCCCTGGCTCTGTGGTTTAGGGTTTGACATTGACTTGGGGGTAATTCTAGGTCATTATTATTTCAAATATTTCTTTTGTTCCTTCCTTTCTTTCGGCTCCTCCGATATCCCCATTATGTGTGTATGTTCAACCCTTTGTAGTTGTCCCACGGTCCCTGGATAGTCTGGGTTTTTTCCACTCCTGGTTCTGTTTGGTTTCTGGTTTTGAAAATTTTTATTGCGATATCTTTAGCTCAGAGAGTTTTCCTTAGCTGTGTGCAGTCTGCTAATAAGCCTATAAAAGGCATTCTTTATTTCTATTTTAGTGTTTTATCTCTAGCATGTCTTTGTGTTTCTTTCTTAGAATTTCAACCTCTCTGCATACATTGCATGTCCATTTT
Source organism: Artibeus jamaicensis (assembly GCF_021234435.1). Taxonomy (NCBI): domain Eukaryota; kingdom Metazoa; phylum Chordata; class Mammalia; order Chiroptera; family Phyllostomidae; genus Artibeus; species Artibeus jamaicensis. Next base: position 10,763,914 of record NW_026522056.1, on the reverse strand, counting down.
GTATGCTGTCTACTCTACCCATCAGAGCCCTTTGTATATTAATCATAGTTGTTACAAATGTCTGGTCTGATAATCCCAACATTCCTGCCATGTCTGGTTCTGATGCTTGCTCTGTCTCTCCAAATCATGCTTCTGCATTTCGGTATGCTTTGTGAACTTTTTCTTGATAGACACCATGTACTGTGTAAACGTAACTGCTGTATATAACAAGCCTTTCGTAATGAGGTGGTGAGGCGTGGGGAGAGGGGAAACTCTTTATAGTTTTATGATTAGGTCTTAGTCTTTTAGAGAGCCTATACCTCTAGACTGTAAACTTCTCGAGTAGTTTTTAGCTTTTTATTTCTCCCTGTAGATGGGAGAGGATGGCTAGTTTGGCACTTCCCTTCCCCAGGTCAGTTAGCCTCTGATAACATAACAACAGGCCGGGTTCTGATTAACTAGTTCCTCCTGAGTGCAGACCTTGTTAAGAACCGAGTGCTCTGTTACTTTAAAATGGCTCCGTTTTGCCTTTCTCTGCCAGACGCCTGAGGGGATATATCTACATTATTCACTACTGAAATCTGGCTGAGCTCCTGGAAGTAAATTATGCAGTATTACGGGTGCCTACCTACGGCTGGCCTCCCAGGGTCTTTAACCCTCAGAATTGTCCCTACTGAGCTCCCAGTAATTCTTCAGTTACACGTCAGGTTTCTCTATCCAAGCACCAGTTCCTGTAGCAGCTTCCACTTCTGAGTCTCTGCTCCATGAAGTTGTTATTGTGTGCATTTGTCTATAAGCCCAGTATTGGGGCAGCAGTTTGCCCTGGGTCCCTGCCTCTCTTATGGATCTTAGAGGAGTCTGTTCAGCTTTTTACTTGCTTTTGGGAGGAAGTGGCGATTTCCAGACCCTTGCATGAGAACCCAGAAACTGTGACTGGTAGTTTACCTTTTAATGCATCATTTACACTCACATACACACATGCTATCACTTTTTAAACTCAACATTTCTTTTGCACTACTATTTCTTTTTTCCCCTTTACAAGAAAACTTGTTTTAGAGAGCCATACTCATTACCTTCAATCAGGTTTCTCCTATTTACCCTCGGGTCCAATACAATAGGGCTTTTGCCTACAGTACTTTACTGAAATTGCTCTTATCAAATTCCCACAAGCCCTCCATGTTGGTAAATCTAAAAGTTAATTCTCAGTTACTTTACTTGATATAACAATAATACTTAACATAACTAATCACTTATTTTTTAGAAATATTTCCTTTACTTGGTTTCCAAGGTATCACACTCGTCTTTCATCTTCACTGGCTGCTCTTCCTTCTCCCCATCTGGTTTTTACCTCATTTCTTTGCCTTCCAGGTAATGCAGGTCTCAGTCTTTGGACATCTGTGCTTTTGTATATACTCTTATTGCCCATTTATATTACCCAGTAACCTAGCTTTAAATAGCATCTGTATACTCATGTGTCCCAAATTTGTATGTAAAGACTGGTCCTGGTACTCTCCTATTAATTCCAGACATGTTATACTCAGCACATCCATCAGGAAATAGACATTTCAAACTTTACCTGTCCCAAACTGAATGCATAATCATCCCCTTTAAACATATTCCACTCACAGTCTTCTCCATCTCAGTTAATGGAGCTGTATGCACCCAGTTGTGTAGGGAAATCTGTTGGGAAATAGCAAAGCCTGTTGCATCCATTACAATATGTGAGAACTATCCAGAAAGTGTCCAGCCATGCATGTGAAAAATAGAGATATTTATTGAAGAAGATATAAGATACAAGAAACACTGTTCATAGGACAATGACACCTCAGTCCCCTTTAAAGTAGGCACCTTGGTACCTCTAACAGTTCTCCCAATCACTGTCAGCTGCCCCATCGTATTTTCCTGAATCTCATTAATGGTCTCAAAACTCTTTCCTTTCAAAGGTGAGTTTAGTTTTGGGAAAAGCCAGAAGTCTCAGTGCACTAAATCTGGGCTAATATGAAGCTGAGTCACCTGGGTGATTTGATGTTTCACCAAAATCTCTGCACAAGACGTGATGCATGAGCAGGCACATTGTCATGATAAAGTTGCTTATCTCCAGTTGCCCATAACTGCAAGCTTCTGAATCACCCAAATGGTTTCCGAGGAGGAATGTTCAGCTTAACTTTGATGCAGGTTCATCGCTCTACTCAGTCACTTTGAACGCAATGGTCACACAGTACACATGCTCACTCAATGGCGACTATCTCCCCCACTGACTAGTACAATGAAGTCATCACTATTCACATGTGCACATTCCAACCACTCTCCTTGGCTTCCGAACTACTTCAATGTTCTGCAAACTGCTGCTGTTGTACTAACAATGGCTGGACTTTTTCCGGACAGACTTTGTATTCAGAATCTTCCATTATTACAATCCCTACTATATGTGTCTGCCCAAGCAGCAATTTTCTCTTCCCTGAGTTATTTCCATCTTCTCCCAACTTGTCTCCCATTTTTCAAATCTTTACCAACCCTAAATCTACTCTCATCCAAGTAGGTCAAATACTATGACTTTTCTGCTCTCGACCCTCCACTGGCTTTCCACCCAACTCACAGTGAAGGACAGAAATCTTTGAAGAGCCTAGAATTCTGTCCTACACAAACAGCCTCATCCATTACCTCTCAGATTTTATCTTCTGCCACCTCTTTTCACTTATTCTGCTCTAGCCACACTGGCCTCCTTGTTATTCTTTTCCTGGATTTTATACATGCTTAGTATTTTGTGATACAGTTTCCATTTCCTATAATGCTTTCCTCAGATGGTTTTGTAACTTGTTTTCTTATTCCTTCAGATTTTTACTTAAAGTATCATCAGTGATGTCGTCCATAATCATTTATGATTATTACGATTAGAATTGTCCAACCTCTTCTACCCCCTTCTCTTTCTTTTTTTTTTTATGAGAACTCATTACCTCTCACCACACCCCACCTATTGTTCTATCAACCCATCTATCTATTTACCTTTGTCTCCCCCTCACTCACTTCCATTTGTGGGTAGAATTTTACTTGCTCTATTCACACATTTAAAATTAATAAATATGTAATAGCCAAGTATTAATTTTTCCAACCAATGTAGTGTGGTTCTAAAGTGTGAATAATGAGATAATTTTAGGTGTTGAATAATTAAAATAGCGATTACTTATTGAAGATTTATAATATGCTGGCCTCTAGATTAAGAGTTTTACATGTAATGTCTATCTCAGTTAGCTTTCATAACAATCCCTTGAGGTAAAAATGTTCTTCCCAAATTTTTATCTGAAGAAACTAAAACAAGAGAAGATAAATAATTGTCCCCAAGTCAAACAATGTTTTGGCAAGATTAGTATTGAACGAAGGCATCCTGATCTGACTCACCACACTAACATTTGACCCGCATCTACTCTTCTACCAGGGGTTCTTTCTGAGTTTCGACTTTTGCTTGCTTTGCACGTATGTTCTAGACATTTGTGAACAAATGGTGTCTATTTCTCCTACAGATTATCAGTTTTCTTTTTTTTTAATTTTTCTATTGATTATGCTGTTACAGTTGTTCTATTCCCCCCTTCATTCCCCTCCCAATCTGGCAAAGGAAATAGACTTCCAGGAAATCCAGGAAGCTCAGAGAGTACCAAAGAAGTTGGACCCAAGAAGGAACACACCAAGGCACATCATCATTACATTAGCCAAGATTAAAATGAAGGAGAGAATCCTAGAAGCAGCAAGAGATAAGGGGACAGTCACCTACAAAGGAGTCCCCATCAGACTGTCAGCAGATTTCTCAAAAGAGACCTTACAGGCAAGAAGGGGCTGGAAAGAGGTATTCCAAGTCATGAAATCCAAAGACCTATAACCAAGATTATCAATTTTCGGAGGAAGATTTTCACCATAATCATCTTTTAATATTTTTAGTGTCCAGAGAAGGATCTTTGACATGGAAGGAGCTGATTAAATATTGGAATAAGAAATATAGACCAGTATGTGACAGTTTGATAATTGATTGAAATTAAAATAGGAAGTTTGCCTTAGGGAGGGTTGATTCCAGATATACTGAACAGCCCTCCAACTTTCATCTTTTTTTTCAATTTATCCTTAGGATCTACTGCATGATAGAGACAATAATTTCTCAGAATGATGCTACCTTTATTGTCTTTCAAATACTGTATAGTATACAGTTTTTAGCATTATTCATAAAAATGGAACAAATTTATGTCAACAAAACTATAATGAGTCAGATTAAGGGATTTATAACTAATTAATTAATGGCAGAGTACTCTTCTAGGTATGTGAGGTAAAAAGATGATATAAACAAATTTGTCTTTCAATTAACTTGGAAAAATTTAATCACCAATAAAATGGTGGTCTCTTCCCAAATACAAGCTTTATTTAAATATTATTAATCAGGAGAAAAGAACCTTCCAAGATGTTTTGCAATTAAAAATATAAAACCATGATCCCATACTTTTCTTTGGCTGGCTACTCATGATGAGCTATGCAATTGTTAAAGTTACACTTTGTTTTGTATTGGGCAGCTGTAAATATATTGTTCTTAAAAACTCCTAAAAGGACACCAATAAAATTTTAATGGGCATTTCAGCTAAGTCAGTTTGAATTTTGTATTAGATTTCCCTTTAGCCTTGGGTAAAGCCATAAAAAAACAATGCCTGCTTAAAAATGTAATCATCACACACAAGAACCTTCCTGAAGTCAGCATCAAATAGAATAAAATATATTTTATTAATGATACAATTCACAAAATTACGAGGCCTGCCACTCTCTACCCTGCAGGGGTACCTCCTACTTTTATTACCTGTGCACAAGTCACTGGTGTTTGCGCTGTGCCATTTAGCCTTGAATGCTTAATGACCTAGATTAAGTGAAATACTGATTAGGAGTGTTGGCTTCTGTTGGGAAAGCAGATCAGTAAAATCCCTGTCTTGAGGCAGAACCCAAGGAAGGTCCAGTCCTGGTCAAGGAACTGGAATCAAGAAAAAACATGCAAGCTTTGTTTTCACATCTAAATTAAGTTTAGTAAATAAGCAAGAGTCCATTTATGATGATCCCGTCAGGCCTAGGAATTTAGGCCCCTTTCTGGGTGCAGTGGCCTTATTTCTACTAAATGCTTCATTTCTTGCTCAGTATGTATGTTTGGAGCTTATAGTGAAGTATAATTACTCTTTTCCCTTGTGCACCAATTTGATTCCATGTCTCAAAATTAAGTAAGTTTCTTCTTCAAGTTTGGCTCAAAGAAGTAGGAACTCTACATCCTAGAGAGAAAAAGAAAAATGCTATGGGTTAATATTTATCATATTGTAAGAAATAAAATTTTATTGTAGTATTTTAACCTAGGATTCATTAAACAATGAATATGATTGACTATTACTTAGATATTAAAATTTGATTAGGCTTTCTGGTTGAACCCTGCCCCCCCAAAAAAAAATAGTCAAATTTCTTAGGCAGTTTATAGCCTCAAGTTTGGCAAACCATGGTGTAATAATTAAGAATTACCAAGTAAAAATTTTAAGTATTATTGGACATGATCAACTTTAAAAACTAAGATGTAAAAGATAACACTGGGGAAATTTACAGTAACAGTTTTCCAATATCTAACATGAATTTTACTATTGGAATAGAAAAAAACGGTCAAATGGCATGTTTATTGTTCTAACAATAAATTTCTACTGGGTAAGTAGAGTTATACAGAAAAATAATTTGATATATTAAACTTGTTTAATCCAATGAAACTATGTCTTCACTTCCAAGGACATAAGCCAAAGAGAAGATAAGCTCTTGCTTCTGCAGTGCCTTCGAGTGGAAGAATGAGCTAGTCGTTTCCACAGACAGGGGCTTTACGTGTGTATTTGTACGGGGGCAGCTAAGGGACACACACACAACAGCAAAGCCATAGCTGGACTTAGTGTGGTTGCCATTTTTTCCACCCTGTTCAGAAGTTTCCCTAAATACCCAACGTGGCGCATAGTCAAACCATATGAGATTCAGGAAGAGCTTTTAACCAGCATCACATCGGCTGTGAAATCCATATTTCAAAGGAAATCTTTAAAAATAAAAAAGCCCTGGCTGGTGTAGCTCAGTGGATTGAGCTTGAGCCTATGAACCAAACAACTGTGGTTCAATTCCCAGTCAGGGCACATGCCTGAGGTGCAGGCCAGTTCCCAGCAGGGGATGCATGAGAGGCAACTATACATTGATATTTCTCTCTCTCTCTCTCCTTCCCTTCCCCTCTAAAGATGAATAAAGGAAATCTTTTTTTAAATGAAAATTAAAATAAAATAAAATACATATTTCACAAGAGCAAAGTGTTCATACCATGAGTTAATTTTACTGTGATACAGGGGTGGGGAATTAGGAATTAGTTAGCATTATTTCAATGGTTCCTTTACTCCAATACCCCAAATAGGGTTGGTTTTTCTTTCATTTCTTGTGTCTGGATTTAAAAGTATTTAATTGGGCTGAATCAGGTACTTCTGCTTTAAAAGAACTAAGTAGGCTGTTTGTAAACTACCCCAGCTGGCCCGCAAACCACTCTGAAACACCGCATTAGGCAAAACAACCATTAAGTAAATGTCATGAGGCAGATTACAAGTAGAGAAAGAGCAATCTTTCTACCCTTCTGCTTTATGACCTCTGACAAGATTTTTTAACTGTTTAGTCTTCAATACCTAGATACATATGCTTAGTAAACCTTTGGTGAATAAAGTAATTCACAGAAGGAAACCATATAAACAAATGCACATAAAAGGGGAGATGAGTTTATGACAGTGTTTTAATATTTTTCATAATATTTGGTTAGCAGATATAAAGAACCCCATGTAGTCCTAAAAATTAGAGGAGATACAATTATCTCTATTATAACCTGTCTGTTAGTTATACTCAGTCTTTAAGAGCAATGAGATATACATATTTGCTCATTTTATTATTTTAATTATTCATTTATACAAAAAAGAGATGCACTTTCAAATTGGGTTCAAGGTGGTTGCAGGTAATTAGTCATGATGACAAGGTTGAAGTGTTTTCTAAGAAATAAAAAAGAAAACTTAATGATAGGGTATCTAATGTAGGCACAGAAAAATTTCAAGAAAGACTTTTATCTAGTTTTAGCTTCAGAAATAGGAATGTGGTTTGTAACAATTATAAAATGATAGATAACTATATATGCATGTACACATACCCACACAAATGAAAGCTCACTCATTCCTATACCTGCATTCACGGGATCACACTGAGGAACGACCAAATGCAACAAGAACTAGGGAAGACTCAGTCCTTGAAAGTAGGGAATCACAGTGGGTAATAGTCACAGTCATGCTATTTCTAAGCTGAGAGTATGACCCATTCTGCCTAAAGCCAAAAAGCTGCAGTATTGTTTACAGGTAGGAGAGAACTGAATTCATGGTTCCCACTGCAACCGAAAATGGGGGATGAAACTCTGGGAGAAAAAGTATTTATAGAGAGATAATTTTTAAAATTTGTATCTAAACTCTCCTCAAATATTTGTTTGACCCAGGGACTAAGAATATAGGTGTGAAACCCATACATTAGCTCATCAATAACCCGTAGCTGGAAGTTTGACAAGAGATTTCAGCTGGTACCCTTTGCAAGAGAGACGGAGTTTTGAGTGTGAATCGTGCCAAGTCAGAGGGACCCTGGTAAATACTTTGTAGTTATATAAAATCCTACCAGGGTCAAATCCTAAGAGCAAACACTGTATCCCATGGCTAAAGATACACCTAAAATAAAAGGCAAAGTTAAAATAAATTTCCCACACAAACTGTAAACCAAAGTGCTAAAAAGTGATTAACCAGTAATTTCACTACTTTCTAAAATAAAAATCACAACTTTTCAGAGAGAGATGACTGAATTCAGAGTCTCATCATTTATCAGCAATAAAGTCAAGTAGGTGATAAAGAAATTATGCATATGGGAAAAATAGAGTATTAAACAAAAGAGAAAATCAAACGAAGATGATCCCGAGGTGATCTAGATGTTGGAATTAGCATACAAATATTTTTAAAAGCCATTATAACAAAATTGAGGTATTCAATATTAAAATATTGGCTTATAATAAGTACCAGGAAAAATCCACAAAAAATAAATGCTATGAACAAAGACCAAATGAAAACTAAAATGTCTGAAATAAAGACTACCTCACTGAAGAGACTCAACAGCAGAATGGAGATGAAGGAAGAAACCTGAGGGATATTCAAGGAACTTTAAAAATGATGAATTAAAGTATGCAATTTGAAATGCAAAATAAAAAAATGAAAAAAATGAAGACAGTAATAAACATGTAGAGAAGTAAGTGACTTTTATAATATATTCATAATCCTAGAAGAGCAGAAAGAAATCAGAGAAAGTATTTGATGTAGTAATAGCTGAAAAATCTATAAATCAATGAAAGTTATAACTTTATGTATTTAATAAGCACAGTGACCTCTAAGGAGAATAAAAGAAAAGAAATCAAATCTAGATACATTATAGTAATACTGATGGATTAAAACAGAGGAAAAAGTTTGAAAGCAGCCAGAGGAAAATGACACATGCCATGGAAGGGGAATATGCTGTGAATGATAGCTGAACTCTCATCGGAAATGGTGGAAAGTTTTAAAAAGATCTTTAAATGCTGAAAGAAGGAAACAAAACCCAAATCTGCCATTCAGAATTTTATATCTTGAAATATAGAAGTCATCAGTGAAGACAAAATAAAAACCCTTTCAGATGAATAAAAATGAAGAGACTTGTTTCTCAGTTGATCTGCACCTAAAGAAATATAAAAGCAATTTTTTTAGACTCAGGAAAATGATTCTAGATTGTAACTTGAATTTCAAGAAGTAATGAAGAATGTGTGCAATGATAAATATCTGTGTAAATATAAGAGGTTATTTCTCTCTTTTAAGATTGAAGGAGAAGGACTAAGTTGGCGGACTAACATTGTTCAGCTTGAAGATATTTGCATTATAAAGCTACGTTAATCGAGATAATGTGGTGCTGGTGAAAAATTAGGCAAACAGATAAATGGAAGAGAATGGAGTACCCAGAAATAGATTCACCTAAATGTAGTCAAATGATCTTTGACAATGGATCAAAGACAGACTTTTCAACGAGTGCAGCTGGAGCAACTAAACATCCACATTCAAACAACAACAGCATCCACATTCAAACAACACTAACAACAAAAAATAGTCATCTAGACATAGACCTTATACTCTTAACAAAATTAACTCAAAATGGATCACAACCTCCATGCAGAATGCAAAACTGTAAACTTCAGAGAAGATAATGCAGGAATGGCTTTTTAGATAAATATGATTCATGAAGGAAATAATTGATAAGCTCAACTTCATTAACATTAAAAAGTGGTGCCCTGCAAAAGCCAACGTCAAGAGACTGAGAACATGAATCTCAGACTGGGAAAAATGTTGGCAAAAGACACATCTGATAAAAGACCTTTATACAAAATATACAAGGAATACTTAAAGCTCAGTAAGAAAACAAACAACTTGTTTAAAAAATGGGCCAAATATCTTTACGGACACCCCACCTAAGAAGATATACAGATGGCAGATGAGCACATGAAACGATGCTTCACATCATATGTCACTGGGGGAATGCAAAATGAAATATCAGCACACACCTATTAGGATGGTCAAAATCTGTATCACTGACAACAGCAAATGCTGATGAGGATATAGAGCAATGGGGTCTCTCGTGCGTTGCTGGTAGAAATGCAAAATGGTGCAGCACTTTTGGAAGACACTTTGGTATTTCCTTAGAAAACTAAATATACTCTTTCCATAAGATCCAGCAATCATGCTCCTGGTTAACCAAATGTGTTGAAAACTATTTTTAAACAAAAACCTGCATTTGAATGCTTATAGCATCTTTATTTATAATTGCCCAAATCTGAAAGCAGCCATGATGTCCTTCAATAGCTGAGTAAACTCTGGTATATCAGGCAGCGGAGTCTTATTCAGGGCTAAAAGAAATGAGCTATCAGGCCATGAAAGGACAGGAAGGGACTTGGAATGCATATTATAGGTGTGAGGAGCCAATCCGAAAAGACTGTGTACTGTGTGACCTAACAATACAGCCTTCCAAGCAAGGTGAAACTGTGGAGACACTAAAAAGATTAGTCATTGCCAAGGGTTGGCAGGGAAGAGGAGAGAAACAGGTGGAGAAAAAAAGTGGTTTTAGGAGAGTAAAAACACTCTGTGTATTATTAAAATGATGAATACATGTCATTATAACCTTCATATAAACCCACAGAATGTACAACACTAAACGTGAACCCTAAAGTATAATGTGGAGCATGGGTGATGGGAGGTCAATGCAGGTTTATCATTGTAACAAATCACTCTGGTGAGTGACGTTGATAATGAAGGAGACTTGCAGCTGTGGTCCAGGGGTTGTGCGGAGAATCTCTGTACTTTCTTCTTAATTTTGCTATGAACATAAAGCTACTCTAAAATAATGAAGTTTATTTAAAAAGAGAAAAAGAATTATTAATGATGTTGGGCAAGGGTGAGTTGCTATAGTGATGTCCTTGGGGAGAGGGGATGGACTCAATCCTCGCAGCATCTAGCACGGTAAAGGAGGATGCAGGACATTGTGGCAGTTTTATTCTGGTTCTTTCCATTCTCTCAGAAAATTAGGAAATAAGATATAAACAGAGTATTTAAGTGTGAGAGAAAGTATTAAACATTTTAGGAGCCTGCTACATTTTTCTAATATTTTAGTAATTATAATGAGCTATCCATTGTGTCGGGACTACTATCTGACAAGCTAGCTGATCATCTGATTATATCAAATTAATGTTTTCTCTGCTGAGGTGACCAAAAGACTTAGTTTGGCCACTGTGCTGTTGGTTGCAAACAATAATCATGTCTTTGTACTTCTGGAATTTATTTTAGTGTCTGGAACACAGTGGACATTTAATCAATGTTTAAATCCATAAATACTTTAGAACCTTATTGTGTTTGTGTATATTGCTGATGTTTTTACATATCTCGGTCTGTTGAGGGCATGTGTGTTATGTGAATTGCTGAACCCTCCCCAGCACTAATTTCCCAGGTACTTCCAGAACACTCTGTGTTTCTCCTAAAGTCAAAAAAGAAATATGCTCTCTTTTAGGGAATGTTTTAATGGCTCACACCTTGTCAATATTAAAATTTTGAAACAGTCTTTGCACTGATCTATATCCCAGGGCAGAGATTTCAGTTGTTCCTAGTGTACAGTCAGCACGAAAAATTTTAACACGGAAGAAAGAGTATTTGAAATCAGAGCAATCATAATTGAAGATTACAGTTGTATTTGGAAAACTGTTTTGGCTGTCTCATTGTGTCTGTCTATAGACTTGGGTTACCTGTTAAATGAGCTCTCGGGGTCCTTATCAAGTTAGTATACAGTGAGCATCTAATAAAGTGTAGCTAAGGAACCAAGGGCTTGCGTATTATATTCCTATATTTTAAAGACAAGCTGACATCGAGAGTTGTCCATTTGGAAACCACAGGTTTACCTTGGAATGTATTTTGATCAAGGGATAATCACTTGAGTGGAATTCCATGATAATAAAATGTAAGAGTCGTAGGCATGCATTGACCCAGGGGAATAGACTTTAGCTAAACCTTCTTACGTAGTCTGCATAAGGCTGATTACATTCAGTGGATGAGTTTTGAACATGGAGACAAGCTGAAGAACACGAATGGATAAATGGACCTTACCGTTGAAAAACCCCTAAGATTTCTGCAAGTGTTTGGAACACAAAAAACATCACCATATCAGTGAAACAGATAGATTTAGACCAGCGGGACCAGTTCTTTGCCAACTGGCAAGTATGTGAGAAGCAGCAGTGAGAACAGCCCTATATTCTCTCCCCATGACTCCTGTGAGTATTGTAAGCCTTCCTAGTTTCACACAAGTCTGCTCAACTGTCCAGTAGAAATTCAAGTCAGTTTACATTTGAAAATTAAAAAAATATATATGTTTATATATATAAATATATTTTATAAAATATATAAAAATATAATTACTTTTTAAAGTTTTGTATATATCTTTATAATTTTATACTTATATATATATTTTTAATGTGTGTATATATATATATACACATATACAGTGTAACCTTATTTGACATTAGCTAGTGAATTAGGGCATAACAATCACATTTTTAAAATTAGTAACAGTATAATCATTATGAGGTGGTACCTACACAGAGGAAAGAACAGAGTGGTCCACCGTCTTCCTCTCATGGGGTTCTCTTGGTGCTCAGTGTTTCTCTGAAGTATTTTTATCTTGGGCCTATAACTCAGACCAAGATGCTGAACTCCAGGCCCTCCTAATTTTCAGTTACCTCTTTTACCCTGTTCCCTCTCCAGAGTACTCCAAGGGCAAGGACAACAAGGCAGCTGAGCATTTGTTCTCTCCGTTTGGAAAGGATGCCAGTGTGGGCTTGCCTTCCTAGAAAATCCATAAGCTCTTAGTAGGTAAGTACCGTCTTATGCTTGATTTATGGGTCTCCGCAACATCCAGCACAGGCAGCAGAGTTATGATTGATGGACTGGTTAGTTGTGGAAACACATTTTATAGTGGGCAGTAAACCCAGGAATAAAGTAAGTTCTCTGTTACGGCCGGAATTTCCAACATTCCTGCGGTGCTAATCATGACTTTCCTGTTGCTTTCCTTATCTGACATATCAATTTCTCATCGGCCTTCACAAAGTGCTGCTGTCGGTGTTCACTGTTCTTTATATTGACTTTCTTTGCCATCCCACCCAATCTTAAAAAAAAGCTGGTTGAGGAAGGCAACTGTGTTTCTCTCCCTCTCTCCTTCCCTTCCCCTTTGTTTATAAAAAAAACCGCTAAAGACATTTTTGCGTTGCTGTTTGTGTAAAATGTGAAGTCCGTGAAAATTTAGTTTATACAAAGGCCAGGAAGAAAAAAACGCAATTGGCATAAAAACATTAAGTGATGTGCCCTTCCCCCCCCCCCGACGGTAACATCACTGCTGTTGAGCTTTTCTTCTTGCTTTTGTTATTCTGTTCTGTGATGGCAACTCTGTGTAGTGCATTGGACTATCTCTGTTCTGAAATATGAAGAAACTGCTGCGTCAAAGGCTAAGCATCATTTAATAACACTTTTTAAAGAATGTTAAAGGCATTGGAAATATTTAACCATCAGGTGAACTTCAGCAAAGTAGCAAGATTAGGCATTATGGTGTTCTACGTCAATGAGTAGTGGGTTGGATTTAAAGACTGTGAGTGAATAGGAGAGAAAGTGTGACTAAAATGTTGTTCTTGCCAGTGACCAATTACTTTTTCCAAAAATATATAGTAATAGAGTTCATCAAGATGTTGTCTGTGTCTCTTTTCTCCACCATCACCCTTCTTTTGGGGTTAGTAAGACCTCCAGCATGGTTTCCCAAATAGTTTCTCACTATAGAAGCATGGGTAAGCCTGTGCAAATTGTGTAATTTTTAACTGACAAACAAATACTGGAATGTTCTGTCCCAGTTAATCTTCCTCATAGCAATTTGAGCCCCAATTCTCTGTGTCAGACTCTTAATGGACTAGAAAAAAATGGTGTGAGTGATTGGGTAAATGGGGTACTATTTTTGGTGATGCTTTAGAGGGTAGCTAGAGGAGGTGGGGTGCCCACCAAACCACTTCCTCTGAAGATGCTCCTCTGATAGACTTTTGAGTGTCACCCACCATTCCCACCCATTCTGTTCTAATTCACCATCCCTAAGTTTGTAGATGTAAGTACTTGATTTTATTATTTATTCACTTTGACCATAGATGTATATATTTAGAGCACCAACTCTGGGCAGTTAGGGAAAATGGGATTGGAAATGAAATAGCACACGGTCCTTTTCCTAAAAGACCCACACAGTCTCACTGGGGTGCATGTATATCAACCAACCAAAGCCTGAACCAAGGGTAGTGAGGAAAGAATCCCAACTCTACATGGGGAAACCTGCAAAAGCATCACAGACACATAAAGCCTGAGTTTGACACAATGAATGAATGATGAGGAAGACACCCCATGAGAGAGAGCAGCAGGCACGGATGTGCAATTGCATAAAAAAAAGCTACATCAGAGAAAAGGCACCCTTTTCATCAGTGCAGAGGCTTTGGGGGAAGAGCGATGATGACAACAATTGAAACTGAAAGGTCCCATCGCTGATGAAATCTACCGAAGAAGAATTCTGTCAAGAAAATTGTGTGACTGTTTACTCTGCTGGGCAAAGGTAGGTAAGACTAGAGTCAAAGAAACTAATTAGAGGCCATCCATCCCAACAGTCCCAGGAAGGAAAAAACACTAGCTTTTGTGAAAGCAACAGCAGTGGTTATAGAGAAGAGGAAAGTGGTCAAAGAGATATTTGAAGTTAGAATTCACATAACTGTGTTGTACTGAATGGTGACAAAGAAGGAGACTCCCAGGTTTCTGGCCTGTGCTTCTGGGTGGTTCTAGTACCTTTAATAAAGTTGAGAATATAGAAGGAAGAGTGAACTAAAGTGAAAAAAGCTGTGACTACATTTGAACACTTTTTATGTTGAGTTATTTGTGAGATCACTAAAGAACTGACTTCTGGCAGGCATTTAAGTACACACGGCTGCGATTCAGGGAGGATTCTGGTCTGGAAACTTGGATGTAAGAGTCATCAGCAGACGGTGCTCACAGAAGCTGCGTCCATATGAAAATGTGTTTAAAGTCCTTAACAACCCACCTCAGCCTGCAGTTCTAGCATCATCTGTGTTATTTTTCAGTCAATTCCTGTCTTACAGAGAATATATTCTTTTCACTATTTCAACACAGTTTTATGCATTTTTATCCTCCACGCTCTTCTTGGCCCTCCATATGCTACTTTTCCTCCTAGATGAACCTGACTCCCTCTTCGTCTGTGAACGAACACTTTTGTGGCTAGTCCAATCCTGCGGATGCTTATCATTACCTCTTTTGAATTTCTGTATAATATGCTATCTACATCAAATATGAGTTACTTTCCTAGTTAGTATAATATATAATTTTCAATAATCTATAGTATTACATAATTTTAATACACATATTCATAATGTGTAAATTTTTTTTGCAAAATTACTGTTTTTGAAGGTAACACATTATACCCTATAAAGTTGTATGTAATGTATTATTTACCATATATAAGAGATATCCAAAACTATTTGCTGCTAGTTTTATATATAGATATTGCAATAGTTTTATTACTAATAATGCTTATGAGACCTCTTTTAAAAAACTATCATGAGATTCAAATGAAATAATTCATAGAAAGTACTTTGTAATTATAAAGCATTTTATAAATTTAAAAAAGATTATTATAATATTAACTGTATAATAAATGTATGAGAATTGTATACATTATCATAGTGAATGCACAGTGAATGATTATAAGAAGTTTGGGATCAACTGATGTATCATTTCAGACCAGACCTTGTGAAACTAGGCTTTAGGCTTAGGGTGTTGACCTTTAAGAGTAGCTTTTTTGTTCTTTGTTAGCAAGTCTATGGGAAAGAACAAAGCCAGAATAGCAGTTACGGAGAATGTCATGTCAATTACTCCCTCCTTGTCTTTCCTTAGAATTACCTTAAGAAATCATGTCCACTTGTACACATTCTTTAAAATGTTGAAATGCCCATAGTAAACAACTTTTAAAGATAAGAAGTTGGAAGTTTATAATATCTGACTTCTAGGCTGATTACAATATTTTTCTAATGAAGACAGTGTGGTATTGACATCAAGGTAGGAACATAAAATGATGAAAGGGATTAGACCATTCAATTCACCCTCATGTGGCCAATTATTTTTTTATTAAGATTCTGAGATAATTTACTGGGAATAGCTTTTGACAGATAGTGCTGGCACAATTAAATATCTACATGCAATAAATGAACTTTAATCCTTACCTCACAATTTATACAAAAATAAGTGGAAATTGAGCATAGACATACAAATAAGAATTAAAAATCTAAATTATGTCAAAGAAAAAAAGAGGAGAAAATATCAATGAGCTTGGGTTTGTACCAATTTTTAAATAGGATACAAAAATAAGGAACTATAAATACTAAAGTTAATAATTTAGACTTCATCAAAATAAAAATAAAAATAAATTTCTGCTCTTCAAAAGGTACTTCCATAAAAGTGAAATGACAAGCCACACACTTTGAGAAAATACTTGCAAAACATATATCTGAGAAAAGCTTTGATTTTTAGATTAAATAAAGAATACTTGCAAAATAATGTTAAGATAAACAACCCAATTTTTTAAAAAACAGGCAGAAATAACTAAATAGATATTTTGCAGAGATATGTTATTGGCAAACAAGTATGAAAATAATGCCCAATATTATTAGTCATTAGGAAATGCAAATTGTTGTTACAATGAAATATTACTACATATTCACCCGAGTGACTAATTGTTAACAAACAACGTTATCAATCATTGGTGAGAATATAGGGTATTTAGAACTCACAATTATTGCTGGGGAAAATGTAAAATTATTCAACAGAAATGCTTAACAGTTTCTTATAAAGTTAAACATAAATATAATATACCACCATATATTCCATTCCTATATATTTACCAAAAGGAAATAAAAATATCTGTCTAAAATAGTTGTCCACGAATATACACAGCAGTTTTATTTGCCATAGAAAAATGAAAACTGGAAGCAAACCATCCATCAGTCTGCTAATGAATAAACAAATTACAACATATTCATACAATGGAATACCACTCTACAATAAAGTGGAATAAACTATTGATACACACAACAATATGACTTTATCTCAAAATAATTAAAGAAGCTAAATAACAAACAATCCATGCTGTATGTTTCCATTTATATAAAAGTGAACTAAATTATTAAAAGGGAACTTATATTAAAAGGTGAACTAAACTACAGTAACAGGAATCAGATCAGTTGTTTCCTGGGTCTGAAGTGTGTGTGTGTGGGGGGGGAGAGAATAAAAGGCGTTACAAACAGGCCTAAGGAAATTTTCAAGGGTGATAGATATGTTCATTGTCTTTATTGGAATGTGTATCCATATGTCAAAAATTACCAAGTGTTACACTGTAAACACAGGCAGTTTATGAAATGTCAAGTATATGTCAATAAAACTATGAAAGTATATTAAAGTCTAAATAGGTATCTCCAACCAAAAGCACATATCTGTTCGTATACTTTCTTAAGAAAGTAGAAATAACCAGAAGATCTGCTGTGGTTACCAAGCCACCCTCTTTGCTTCCTATTTTTCCTATCAAGCCCCCTAGAGTCTCACTTTCATGACTCCTGTTGTGCTGGGTCAGTGGAAAAGGAAAAGCAAAAATCTGTCTAGGGCCCCGGAAGGGCACAAATCTGTCTTTTCTGCCTGTGCACTGCTCACCAGAGCCCAGGGTGGCACTGTCTTTGGGTGAGAATTTTGCTATGTCAGTAAAGCAGGAAGCGTTTCTACTTACCAGCATCGATCATGGAATTGCACTGACAAACTCCCTTTGTTTGGAACCAGCCCTTTACTTTTTTTTTCTTTTTCAAAGATTTTATTTACTTATCTTTAGAGGGGAAGGGAAGAAGAGAGGGGGAGAAATATCAATGTATGGTTGTCTCTCGTGCGTCCCCTGCTGGGAACTGGCCTGCAACCCAGGCATGTGCCCTGGCTGGGAATCAAACCTCAATCCCTTTGTTCGCAGGCCTGAGCTCAATCCACTGAGCTATATGCCAGCCAGGGCCAGCCCTTTACTTATATACTGGAAACCATGCGTTACAGCAGCACCTCTATGCGACACCCTAATTCTCCCATTTACAAAGTGAGTCCTGAACCCTTTTCTGCCAATGGAAATCCCATTTTTAAGAGAAACTTTAAAAAATTTAAATATATTAGACTGTGTTTTTTTTAATTGATTGTTATTCAAGTACAGTTTTCTGCCTTTTCCTCCCACCCCAGCCCTCCCCACCTCCCTCCTGTTTCCACCCCCACTCCCACTGTTGTCCATGTGTCCTTTATAATTGTTCCTGGAAACTCTTCATCCTTTTCCCCTGAAATTCCCCCCTTCTCCCCTCTGGTCACTGTCAGCCTGTTCTCAATTTCAGGGTCTTTGAAATCCCATTTTTTGATATGTGCGTTACCAGGTGTCTCAACAGAGTGTAGAGATGCAGCATATACACAGCAGTAAGAGTTACAGCAGAAAGTTACACAGATAATGTGAGTTGCCTCCGTACACAATCTCAGTGAGCAAACTGAGTTAATTCACTTAAAGATGGAATGTGCTATATAACTAACAATGAAGGAACTCAGTTTTCTTTGGAGGAAAAAAAAGAGCTTCTCATAAGGGTGTGAGAATTGGTCACTCGCCTTGGCCAGGCCTTCTCAGCTTTACACGCCACGAGGATCAAGCAGACGGAGGTTCAAGTCAGTTCTGACCATGAGCTTCAGTGTTTCAGGAGATGCCTTCCCACCATCGAGTGGCAGCATGTCTGAAATTTGTGACTGTGCGTCAGACCTGGTGACCGTGCTGAACACTTGTGCAGTCGCCAAGGTGTGCCTTCCCGCCAACAGTCTGTCTAGTGCCAAGGTTTCATTTTCTGAATTATCTGGTCACATTTCAATTTACTTCATTGAATATTCATTCAATCCCACTTTGTGCATTAAATTCTGTTGAATTGAGGGACTACAGGATAAATACTGATCAAAATCTCACCAGTTCAAGAAAATACAAAATGTAAGAAATACCTGGACTTCGACCTCAGTGAACTCATATTTAAAATAGGAGACTGACCATCAGGTTTCTTACCCACCTGGTCACATACCTATTTACTGTTTGGTTTTATACATCTCCTCCTGGGGCCATTTTTCGGTTACTGACCCAAAATTTTTGCTGCCACACCAGAAACTATTTTGGACTCCTGGGGTATGATCTGCAATGTGTGTTTCCCCAAAGCTTGGACACTGTGGTTTGAGTGATTGGCAGCCTATCTCGGGGTCATCCGTTCAGTTAATTATTAACATCGCTCATTTCTACTTTCTTCCTCTTCCCTACCAACTTACCATAAATGTTCCATAAACATTTGCACCCAGTCCTCTACAGGCTGTGAAACTCTAGTCAATATTAACTCCAAAAATCCTTATGGCCCACGTTACTATTCAAGTATTGTCTTTGACTTACCAGAAGAGCAGGAAGGTTATCTAATATAAATGTAAATAACAAAGATCAAGAGCTCAAATGCCAGGCAGAGGCAGAGACCATAATTTTCTTGAAATGTTAAAATAGAGATGATTTGGTTATTCTATGGAGAGAATGACCAAAAAAGATTTTTCTAAAATAGTAGAATATGGTGATGTTCTCTGACCCAGTAAAAGGAGGAAATTGTAGACAGGGAGATGCTGAAAAAAAACTGCTAAAGGAGAGAGTCAATCTATGGCAGCTGGTCTGGAAGAAATAGAAAGGGTTATGAGAAGGTGCAGAGGAAAAAACTTCAACAAAAACGAAGGATACAATTTATGCAGTGTTGCAGTGGGAAGAGAGGAGTACCAGAAGAACAGTGATGATTTGGAGATGTTGAAGAAAGTAGAGAGACGCAAGTCGGAAATTTTTTATTCTGCCAGCATCATAGGTGCAGTCAGCACCTTTAAGCTGGTATGCATTGGGGTAGCAGCCTAAGGTAATTAATAATGAAGAATAATGTGGAGCAGTTGCTAGGGAGCATGATCCCTGCATCCCCCACATATAAATAAATAAAGGATTGCTGAGCAGCAGGGAAGCCCTAACTGTGTTTACTTAGCATGAAATTGCAGTGGACCCAATTATTTTAGTTTTGCGACTCTCTCTGGTTACTGCTGACAGCCCAGCAGACAGAGTAGAGATGAGGCTGGATGGGGTTATCCAAGGTTAGGGATCTATAAAGGGAACTTGACAGAGGCTTGGGAGTGGTGTTGGAGAATTCTGCATTGTTAATGTGCTGTCCCACTGTGGGTTCCAGGCTTCGTAGGGAGGCAAATGGACTCAGACAGAGTCGGTAAACTATAAGAATTGGGAGAGTTTCGGGGATTCAAGATTATGAAGAAGATAAAAATCAGGTCAGTAAGAAAACAGGAGTAGGATAAGGGCCTGATAAAATATTATGGTCGCGTTCACACACACACACACACACACACACACACACACACACCTTAGAGATCCCATTCTGAATGATAATGAGGTCTATCAGGCATCATCACTATTACGTATCTGAAATAGAAAAAGTCCGGACAATGGCAAAAACAAAAGGGAGAAATGTGCCAGGGAGATTCTATACTCATGGCGATAGTTGGAGAAATGCTCTGAATGCGGACAGATGAATGTGGTGAAGGTGACTGGTCATCTAAAGGATGCTGGAGAAAATGGCATAACCCTCCAAGGTAAACACGTGTTTGAGTAGAACCGGAGCCTGGAAGTAGCCATAGCAGGAAAGAGGTTTAAAAAAAGCCTGCGACGGTCAACTTGCCTCAAGAATCATCCAGGCGAGGAAGCAGAGAATGATTGATAAGGAACTTAGGAAAAGTAAGCCACTGGAGAACACCAATGTTCAATTAATGCTAAGAAATAGAAAGATCACTAGAAGAAAGGTCTTACATTAGAGTTCTTGCTTAAAATATGACAAAGTTTCCATACAGCACAATTCAAAGGAGCTAGACCTTAGCTGCTAGGGGAAGAGATGAAATGATGCGCAGTACTTCTAAGGCGGGAAGAGTCCACCCCAAAGGGAAGAGGAAGACGGAAGAGGAGTGGGGAAGAACCCGCTCCTCCAACCTCCAGTGTTGGTGATTGGCATGAAGGAAGTGTTTCAGAATTAGATGTTATCTCCCTTCAACTCTGCCCAATTTATCACAGTTTCACATTACTACTTACAGATAATACTTGGACATGGAAAAATAAATCACTGAGGGTTGGTGGAAGGAAAAAAGGCAAAAAGTAAAATGAGAATGACTTTTAGAATTTAAGCAATTCTTACAGCGAGGAAAGTGAACTTAATGATTGTAAGTAATCTGTTTCAACATCCTCAGCTTAGAAACAGAAGTCCTGTCTTTCAATCATGTGGCCCCTAACTAACTGTCCGTCAGGAGACTACATGTTCTCCTCATCTCTGCAATGAGCTTGTTTTATTTATATATTTTTAATCACTCCCTGCTTTTTTTCTTTTATTTTTATTTTACATGTAAGTCACACAAAAAAGCAAAGTGCTCTGATCTCCCCATATTCCTTGGTGGTGGGGTAACCTCAACCTGGTACCGAACGCCTGCAGTACTTCACGGGGCTTCCTTTCTGTTCTTACGCACAGTGGCAGGTAACACTTCCATTCAGGGTTCTCGCATTTCCACTGCAATCTTGATCAAAGTCTTATTTTATTAAAATGACAAAGAGCTATAGGTTTTTTTCCTGACCTTCTCTTTTTCCTTTTATTTCTCCTATTCTTTCCCTGTGGATTAGCATGTAAATATTAACAGAGTTTGCCACTGATATATGTTTAAATTTGACCAAGTCAGTTCCTCTCTCTGGGCCTCTAAGTCATTTATATATGAACTGAGAAAGTAGCACTTCACTATTGCTCAAGAAATAAAAGAAGCAAGAATTCACCATGATGCTCATTTGTGTAGTTGACTTTTCTGCTTGTTTTGCTTTTTTAAAAAAAATTGAATCTGTAGAGACACGTAGAATCTAAAAGTCATTCATCCAGAATGGAAATCTGCTATGTTAAAGTATATATTACAAAAATATAAAAATTAAATTCTCACCCAGCTTGTTGCTCCAGTACCATATTAAAAATGCTCCTACCAGCACTATTCAAAAAGGGAAGTAGGGAAGAACCCCAAGAGTAAAGATTACACAGAAAAAGTTTGGATTTGTCATCAGTAGCGTGACTGTTACCCAACACTTACTCAAATGTAGTAAGGCCAAGACAGGAGGTCTGGATTTATTTGGGGATTTTTTTTGAAGAGGCATCTTACCACTGGCCTCTTCATTTTCCTCTATTTGACTTTATTTATGGAGAGATGGACACATATATTGAGAGCCTACCAAGGCATAATGGGCATTTTTCTAGCATGCTTCATGCTACAGCCAGTAGACTAACCGATGTCTTCCCCAGGCCCTTTCTTATATAGTACGTTCCCGCATAATTGTGAACAAGCAGGACTCTTGCTCCTGGACTTTCACCTGCAATGGACGGGACCAGGTGACCCCCAAGAAAGTAAGGTGGAGTGTCTGCCTTGGAATCCTGAAGGCTTTGCAAGTTCTGGCTCAGGAATACCCTGAAAACCAATAACACCTACCTCTCTGGTTTCCATAAGATATTATTTTAACTTTAAAAATAGATTTTCATGTATGCATTTTGCTTGAGATTTTCATGTATGCGTAAACTCATAAAGGCATGAGTTTCTATGCCTTTATGTCCCTTTACAGCCAAATTATCCCTGATGAAGACACTAGGCACATGCTGGGTAACAGTAAGTAAGGATTCGGAGCACTATGTTTCATACACTATTCTATGTGAGATATACATATATACATATATACTTTCAATTCTCACAAACGCCTGAGATAGTTGCTAAAATCATAACCCATTAACAAAAAGGAACCAACACACAGAAAGGTACCAAAACCACATAGCTAATAAGTGGCAGAGCGAGGATGCAAACCTATGAACTCTGGCTCTAGAACACGTGCTGTAGCCACTGTGGTATAAGGCTCTGGTGCACGGTTGTGCTTGGTGTCTCTCTCCTCGGCTTTGTACTCCCTGATGCTGATCCACGAAAATAGTAGGTCCGTGAAGTTCCAAACCAGAGAACATCCAGAATAAGAAGTCTGGGAAGGCACTGGGAATACGAGAGAGTATCAGGTCTGAAGTGCCAAGGTGCAGTTAGTGAACGGTGATTAGAACACTTCATTTATTGCATGAAAATAATTGCATGTTGCTGACATTCTTGCTTGGAGCAATTGTGTGGAGTAGAGTATGAAAAGTAGGCCTGGTGGAGGTTAAGAGGAATATTTTTGCTTTTGCCTTCTAGTTTCTTAAGTAAAGGTTTATAAATTAACAGCTTATAGACATGAATTATTTGCTGAGTAACTAGGTTTCTCAGTTTTTACTTTCCCTGAAAGGTAATTGATTGAGATGTTTTGAATTATTTCCTTTTTGTTATTAATAAACTCTGAGTACTATAGTGACTGGCAAAGGTTGGGTGGGTAGATAGATAGATAGATAGAGAGATTATTATAATTTTATAATCAGGTAACTCCAACAATTGAATTAGTCTCTAGCACCTCATCACCAGACTGGCACAGACTAAGCATTCTTCTGCCTGAGCAGATTTCTGCAGAGATACTGCCACAAGTCATGCTTCTAATTTCCTCCCCCTTGACAAGAGACATCGGATGTATTGTGAAGTGGGGCTGATTTTTATCGACTGCGCTAAACAAAGCACCTTTTGTTAGCTCAATCATACTCTGCTCCTTCATAGGAAACACTTGGCATGACTCATGGTACCTGCTGGTTCTTATTACCTTGGGCTGTGCAAGAGGTAAAATAAAAATGATCAGATTTAAAGGGCCAGAAATAATAAAGATGCAGAAGGAAAATCATCTGAAAGAAATGGTTAGATGAAGACATGGCGAATGCCCAGTAGCTGAGTTCTGAGCCTTGGCAATGTTTCCAGGGCCCCACTACCCATGAAGGTAAAACAGCATTTCCTCCATTCTAGGCAGTAGGAATCACATCAGTCACTCTGCAGGGAGGAAGGCTTGAGATTGCTCTGGTACTTAAGTCTAAGCAGAAGTGATAAGTAGATGAGTCAAAATCATTGCAGGATATTGAGAATACCTTACTATTAACTGGTGAACATAAACTTTTGTATCCAGGTTGGGATTAAAGGGGATAACGTTGATGAATATGCCTCCGTAAAATGCTCACAGGCAAAGGCTACCAAGAAATATGATATCACTCTTCTTTTTACCAATGAAGAGTCGATGTGCTCTTAAGAACTTTGGGGACTGAAATTATGGACAAGCTACTTGTGTGACACTGTGTCTCCTTCTATGTACCTCAGCAGTCCAGTGCTGGGAGGAGTCTGTACATCTTGCCCTTTCATTTGGGAAGGTCCTAAGTGCTGTAGCCCTTGTTGGAGCCTCCACCTACTGCAATAAAATGAACAACAGAAACTATTACATTATGCACAACATTTCACTTAACAGTGAAAAATCTATTTTCCCAATGTAATAACTCCCCCAGTTTGCACACTTCATTAAACAAAGCCCAATAATACTAGTAGTTAGGAGAACCAAACCATGTATGAAACCCAAAGCTACCCCCAGTGGCCCTGGCCAGGTAGCTCAGTTGGTTAGAGCATCGTCCTGATACACCAAGGTTGCAAGTTTGATTCCTGGTCACAGTGCATACAAGAATCAACCAATGAATGCATAGCTAAGTAGAACAATAAATTCAAATCTCTCTCTCTCTCATTCTCCTTCTCTGGCTCTCACCAATAAATAATAGCTAAAAACTACCCCCAGTGAAGTGAAGTGAAGAAGGTCTCTTTTAATTAGTTAAGCTTCCAAACCCTGACTGCCTCTGTGAATTAACAGGATGGTGTTTCCCTTCTTATTAACCACCGGCTCCTGTATGCTCTTTTCCTTTGGTATCTAGAATAAATCAAAATGGGAAGTATTTCTGGCTCCTGAATTGATTAACTGCTTGACCAACATTTAAAGAAGGTATCTGTTAAGACCTATGGGAGCAATTTCTTAAAATAAGTACTTACAAGTTGCCTTCTATTTGCCTAAAGTGATCCTTCCCCTTAAAATGCAGTGGGGTGACGGAATGTCAGTGCTGTTTCTCTGATGGCCGACAAGGAGCCTTGCTCTGGGGGCAGTGGCCTCATCCATTTTCGATGACACTCCCTAGTAATGCATCATGCCTGACACTTAACCCTTTTAAAACTCAGTGGAAATCAAAGTCCCTGCTGTTTTAATGCCTGTGGGAGAATCCAATATGCTCAAGGATGTAATCACTTCTTGTTAAGGAAAGTCTTAGGCTTACAGTAGCCCATTTGTAATGTTTTTCAAAAGCTCACAGCTAAGAGTAGATAAATCTGCCAGTAAGTAGCTCATATTAGAGTTTAATTGTATTATTCTTGCAGAAGACTAGGCTTCTTTGTGCAATGAACTTTTTTAAAAAATATTTTGTTTATTTATTTTTAGAGAGGGAGAGACACATCAATGAGTAGTTGCCTCTTGAGCATCCCCTACTGGGGATCTGGCCCACAACCCAGGCATGTGCCCTGACTGGGAACCGAACCGGCAACCCTTTGCTTCGAAGGCGAGCACTCAATCCACTGAGCCACACCAGCCAGGGGAGCAATGGATTTTCTTACACACCAAAAAAGGGACTATGAGGAGAAGTCAAAGAGATAAAAACAGAATATTGGAAGAGTAAAGTTTAATAGGATATAGAGACCATGATGTCTAATCTCGTCCTTTTACTGGTGAGAAAAATGAGGTCCAGGGTGGAGTGCCACTGGTCTCCAAATTCTCCCCTTTCCAGTGACTTTTCCTACTTCCACCCACAACTCTCAGTTCCCTTCTTTCCACTGACCACCTTATAAATATGCTGAAACACCAATTCTGTGCTACAGGCCCAGAGTCCTTTGTTCTTACAATAGACCCTATGTTAAACTAACTATAGTTTATTAAGTAATTGGCTGATGTTTATCAGTTTAGATGGCAGTGCCTTGATCTGTTTATTCTCAGTTCTGACTACAATACAGTGTACAGAAGTGACTGAAAAAAGTTCATCTAATTGACTTGCTCAAGGTAACACATCAGCCATGAGAGAAGCCACTGATCCGTGGTTGATTTTATTTCTGTGAAACTTTTCTCAACCAGTGCTACTTCTGTTTCGTCATGTGGACTCAGGTTGTAAAAGAATCAGCAATTTCGGTTATGGTTCTCTCCTTCTCGTGCTACATCTGAAAAAGGTGTACAGTGTGGAAAAGACTTAGCCACACACATTTTTTTTTAGTGACACTCTATCTCATCTTTGTGGAAAGGGGAAACAAAAATCGTAAGACTTCTGGGATCTAAAATGTGTGGGGTTAACATGCCAGTCTTTCCACTGCCTTTTTGTGAAATTATTCAGTAAAATGAACTGTCTACCTGAGAAATTATTTAACTAATCTGAATCTCCCATCCTAAAAGGGTTATTGTAAAAATTAAATGAGATTACGTTTATAAAACATGGGCAAATAGTAGGCATTTTGTTGAGGTTACTTCTCTCCTGTCTTCCCCTGTAATTTGACACTTCATAATTTCCAGGATTTTAAAAAAATACGCTATGTCATTTGAGACATATTACTGCTCTGTGAGGTGGGCAGAAGAGAAATTGCTCTCTAATTGTAGACAGAGAAAATGACAGGCTTGAGATATGTTTCTTAAAAAATCAGGCATTATTTTTTCATCTGTCAGCATAGTATCCATCCAGTCCTGAAAGTGAAAGCTAGGTGTTCCCTTGCACTACAGTATAAGATCAACACTCTTCTGGTCAAGATGGCAGCATAGCCATAGACACAGCTCACCTCCTCACACAACCACATCCAAATCACAACTAAAATATAGAACAACCATCACTCATAACTGTCAGAGCCTGAGTTGATTGGAAGTCTGACAACTATGGAATTAAAGAAACCACATCCATCCAGACTGGTAGGAGGGGCAGAGATGCAGAATGGGCTGGTCCCATACCCACATGTAGTGGCTAAAAATTTGGGAGGGATATCTCAGGAGCAAGGAGTCCCAGCCCCACACCAGGGCCCCAAACTCAGAGTCCCAGTGCCAGGAAGATAAGCGCCTATAATTTCTGGCTATAAAAGCCAGCAGGGAGTTGATGGAATAAACTTCTGGAGCCCCAAGCAGTTCCTCTTAAAGAACCCACACTGAGTAAGATTCACTTACTCAGACTCACTCCCTCTGAGCTCCAGCACTGGGGTAGCAGCTTGAAAGATACCAGTGGCATACAGCAGGAACTGAAGTGTCTGGCATCAATGTGAGCAAGGGCTTTTGACCCTTTTCTAAACTTTCCCCACTACAGAGCCACAGAGACAGCAAGCTGATGCCATATCTGAGACTTCAACAACCTGGCTAACACTGTTTGACCCTCCTTGGAGAGGCCCCAGAGACTCTGCTCCACCCAATTTGTAGACCCACTCAAGCTGCTTTTCCATATGAGTGGCCGGTCTTGGCTCCTGCTGCACAACTTTCTAATCCTTTTCAAACAAGCAACAGCAAGCCTCAGTGAGCCCCAGGCCCAGCACTAGCAGCAGCCAGCCTAGATTCACAGCTTGACTTCAGCTGAGAATCTCCAAGCCCAGCACAAGTAGCAGTCATTTCAGAATGCTTTATAGCTCAGGCAGGGTGGCCATGGGCAAAACACAGATGGGGGCTGACCTTGGCCTACATCACCCAGGAAACCCCAGAGCCTGTATATCCAGCTGACAGCTACAGACCATGTCTGGCACCACCTCCCTGCCCCTGCACACCTGATCCTCCACAAAGGAGGATGGAGGGTGGTGGTCAGTGGTCATAGCCAGTCCTTGCAGCTGACTGGCTTGGGGAAGTGCCTCTCATTGATCTGCCAACAGCAACCAAGGCTCAACTATAAGAGGAGGGTGTACTTAGCCCACACAAAGGGTACACCTTGAGTACCCAGCTTGGGTGATAGGGGAGGCTGTGCCACTGGACACCACAGGGACACCACAGGGACACCACAGGACACCTACTACATTAGGCCATGCTACCAAGGCAGGGAGTCATAGCATCTCTACCTATTACAGAAACAAACACAGGGAGGCTTTCAAAGAGGAAACAAAGAAACATGGCCCAAATGAAAGAACAGATGAGAACTTCAGAGAAAGCTAAACAAAATGGAAATGAGCAATCTATCAAAGGTGAAGTTCAAAACACCGGTTATAAGGATGCTCAAGGAACTTAGCAAGAACCTTAGCAACATAAAAAAGATCCAGCCAGAAACGAAAGATATGCTTCAATATGTTCCAAAAAGGAACAAACAACAAATAATTAAATAATAATTGTTCCTTATTGAAACAAGGAACAATTTACAGGGAAACAATAGTAAAGTGGATCAAATCAATGATAAGGAAGCAAAAAACAACCACAAAAAAAACCAAGAAGAAAGAGTTTAAAAAAATGAAGATAGTATAAGCAGCCTCTGGGACAACTTCAAGAGGTCCAACATTCAGATCATAGAAGTGCCAGAAGGAGAAGAGAAAGAATAAGAAGTTGAAAATCTATTTGAAAAAATAATGAAAGAAAACTTCCCTGATTTGGTGAAGGAAATAGACATGCAAGTCCAGGAAGCACAGAGAATCCCAAGCAAGACGGATGCAAAGAGGCTCACTCCAAGACACATCATAATTAAAATACTAAAGCTAAAGAGGGAATCTTAAAAGCAACAAGAGAAAAGAAATTGGTTACCTCCAGGGGATTTCCCATAAAACTTTCAGCTGATTTCTTAAAGGAAACTTTGCAGGCTAGAATGGGTAGGCAAGAAATATTCAAAGTCATGAAGAGCAAGGACCTACAGCCAAGACTGACCTACCCAGCAAAGCTATTATTTAGAATTGAAGGGCAGATAAAAAGCTTCCCATATAAGAAAAGCCTAAAGGAGTTCATCATCACCAAATCATTATTATATAAAATGTTAAAGGGACTTATTTGAGAAAAAGAAGTTCAAAACTATGAACAGTAAAATGGCAAAAAATGCATAGCTATCAACAATGGATTCTAAAAAACAAACTAAGCAAACAAGAAGAACAGAGACAGAGTCATGGATACAGAGAGCATTTTGATGATTGCCAGATGGCAGGGGGGTCTGGGGGAGAAGATGGAGAGGTCAGGGGATTAAGAAGTACAGAATGGTAGTTACAGAATAGCCAGGAGGATGTAAGATACAGTATAGAAAATGGAGCAGCCAAAGAACTTACACGCATGACTCATGGACGTGAACAATGGCAAGGGGATTGCCTGAAGGAGTGGGGGTTGCTGAGCGGAGGGCAGCAAAGGGGGAAAATTTAGGGCAACTGTAATAGAATAATCAAAATACAATTTTAAAAATAAATAAATTTTTTGAAAGTATGAGATAAATACAAACTCTTTCTTCCGTGGATACCTGAACTGCCCTAGAAAACTTCCGGAGACCTGAAGACAAACCATGGTAGAGTCTCAAAAATAACCAATTCTGTCTGACAAGGTCTAGTTTGAGTCAGATGCAACATCAGTGTGGTAGGATTGTGGATATGCAATTGAAAACTATAAATCAACAGGGAGGTGATTTGCCATTCATTTGTGCACAAAATACACAGACATATCTTTCTACATACCACTGAGACACACCGAGTCACAGATGGCTCATGCTTTTTCTGGATGGGCCAATCCATTCATTCATTACACCTCCAATCTTACTGGTGGTTCTGAAAGCATTTGTGTATCTGGTATACTCATGAAGCTATAGTCATCCTTCATAGAATAAAGGTAAAATAGCATTTCCATCACTTTGTTTCAAAGCATAATGTCCCGAAAGTTTATGATCAACACTACCTATCACTGTAGATTTTGACTCTGATCAGCTGGCTGACGTAGTGTTTGTCACATTTTCCATTGTAAAATTACTCTTTTTCACCCATTCCATAATATATCCTTTAGAAGGAAGTCACTTGTGCAGCTTGCACTTAAGGAAGAAGAAGCTATGCTCCTCCTCCTTATTGGTGAAGTAAATATTTGGAATTCTGTATGAGAGATTTGACTTTGCTGCCTTATTTATTTCTACTTAGTTAGTTATTTATTTAATCATTTAATGTCAGTATGGATTCGTGGATATTTATGGGATATTTTTCAGACTCTGGGATTTAATCCTATATTACTTTATTTGTCACTCAAATTATTTCAGCTTTAGCTATTCCTCAGATTTTGAAATAAAGTTTTATATAAATATTTCTTGAACATCCATTAATTATTCATTTTTGCTTTTGTTGCTTATGGTTTTGGTGTTATATATGGAAAATAATTTTCAAAACCAATTTCAGGAAGCTTTGTCTATGTTTTCTTCTGGGAAGTTTATGGTTTTAGGTCTGTGTTTAAGTCTTTAGTTTACGTCAAGTTAATTTTGGGGAGTGGTATAATGTAGGGGGCAGTTTCATTCTTCCTCATGTGGTTAGTTATTTTGTTTTTGCTCTAAGATATTTTTATAGTGGTAAAAATATAAAATAATATTCACCATTTAGAACATTTTAAGCATATTATGCAGTGCCATTAAGTACATTCACATTGTGTGTGACCATCACCACCATTCATCTCTAGAAATCATCTACCGAACTCCAACTACTCTTATGTAATAACTCCCTGTACTTCTCTCCCCTCAGACCCTGGCAGCCAGCACTGTGCTTTCTGTCTGTAGGGATTTGACTGCTCTAGGTGCTTCATGTATATGTACGGGTTTTGTCTTCTTGTGCTGTGGTATTTCATTCAGCATAATGTCCTGAAAGTTTGATCATGTTGTAGCATGTATTAGATTTTTTTTGTTTTTAAGGCTGAATGATATTCCATCTTATGTATAGACCACAACTTATTTAGTCATATATCATCCATTAGTGGACACTTGGATTGCTTCCAAGTCTTGGTTATTGTGTTTTCCTAATGTTTTCATGATTTTCCCCAACACCATTTATTGAAGAGACTCTCCTTTTCCTGTTGAGAATCCTTGGCTTCTGTGTCAAATATTAATTGATTATATGTTCAGTGGTTTATTTGTGGGCTCTCAGTTCTGTTTCATTGATCTCTGTGTCTCTTTTTGTACCAGTACCATGCTGTTTTGATTACTAGAGCTTTGTAATATAGCTCCAGTAGGAAGTATGATGCCTCCAGGTTTGTTCTTTTTTCTCAGGATTAATTTAGTTATGTAGGGTCTTTTGTGCTCCATACAAACTCTAGAATTTTTTCTACTTCTGTGAAAAAATGTCATTGGGATTTTAATAGGGATTGCATTGAATCTGTAGATTGCTTTTGGCAATATGGGGATTTTAACAATATTAACTCTTCAGCTTCATGAACCTGATATATCTTTCTGTTTGTCTTTAATTTGTTTCATCAAAGTCTTACAGTTTTCAGCATATGAATTTTCATGTCCTGGTTAAATTCATTTGCAAGCATTTTACTATTTTTGTTGCTATTGTTTATATAGTTGTTTTCTTTATTTCTTTTTTAGATGTTTTGTTGTTAGTGAATAGAAATGCAACTGACTTTTGTATGTCAATTTTTGCATACTGCAACTTTACTAAATTTGTTGATTAGTTCTGACAGTTTATCTTCTTCTTGGTGGAATCTTTAGGGTTTTCTATATATAAGTTCATATCATTTGCAAACAAATGCAATTTTACTTCTTCCTTTCAGATTTGGATGCCATTTTTTCTTTTTCTTGCCTTGTTGCTTTGGCTAGAATTTCTAGTATTATGTTAAATAGGAGTGGAGAGAATGAGTGCCTTCATCTTGTTTCTGATCTCAGAGGAAAATTTTTCAACTTTTCATCATTGAGTTTGGCCCATGGGTGAATTTTCACCCATGTTGGCCATGGGCTTGTCATATACACCCTTTATTGTGTTGAGACATGTTCCCTCTATAATCAATTTGTTGAACATTTTTGTCATCAAAAAGTTGTATTTTTTCAAATGCTTTTTCTGTATTTAAAAGATAATCCTATATTTTTCTCTTTCATTCTATGAAGATGATAGATCACATTTACTGATTTTCATATGTTGAAACATCCTTGTCTCCCAGGAATAATTCCTATTTTACACTGATAAAAACATTAGAAGAAAAGAAACTTATAGGCCATTATCCATAATTAATTATAGACCAATATCCCTGATTAATGAACAACAGATGCAAAAATTCTCAACGAAATATTATCAAATTGAATCAATACCACATTAAACCTCATATACCATAAACATCTCTTATGCATAAAAATTATGCTAGGACTAAGGATAAATTGAATGAGGTACTAATATGTCTTTAAGACTCTTGAATCAAGGCATTTGAACATGTGGAAGAGAAGAGACAGCACACAAATAACCTTCATGTAAGCAAGAGAGAGGCAGACAATGAGTCCCAAGCTTCAGTCCCACCTCTAATATTAATAACCTGTGACATCGAGGAACTCACTTAATCTTGATGAGATTAAGAATATTCTGAAAGAACAGAAACATCTTGCTTTATAAGCATGCATAGAAGATACAATTGAAAACAATTTAAATGGAAATTTAAAAGGGGGTTAGTAGGTCATTGTGATTGAGACCCGGGCCTCAGGAGCCAGGCTCTGCCTTACCCACAACTATATCTGTGACAAGTTACAAAACTTGCCTAATTGTAAAAGTTAGTTAAATTCTTCATCCTTAGTTTTAAGCACCTGTGAAATAGAAAAATAGGGAAAAGGATAAGTTTGGACAGGCCTGAGAGGTTACCAAGACCTCTGATTTATTTACTCTGAATTTTTCATTATCTTAAGAGAAAGAAGGCTAATCCAGGAGAATGCATGGCTAGAGATACAGTGTAGGAGTGTTGAGCACAGAGGTGATATTTAAAGTCAGTATTAGGTATAAAGCAGAAAGTAAGAAATGGGGACTTAAAAGGATCATACACTTAAGGCTTTGTAGCAGCTACCAACTGACTAGCAAACGCTTCAGATCCCCAGTTTCAGAGGGGCAATATGACAGAGTCAAAAACCAAATTGCCCTAGAAGTGAGATATCATGTCTGTTTCTCTCGATCCCAGCCTCATCACCTTCCTGTCTTGCAAGAGTTACTGCCATTTTATTCTTTTAAAAAATA
The DNA here is from genome assembly GCF_021234435.1 of Artibeus jamaicensis. Taxonomy (NCBI): domain Eukaryota; kingdom Metazoa; phylum Chordata; class Mammalia; order Chiroptera; family Phyllostomidae; genus Artibeus; species Artibeus jamaicensis. The sequence continues at coordinate 10,730,966 of NW_026522056.1, read as the reverse complement.
TTTTTAATTTAATTATTGTTCAAGAACAGTTTTCTGTCTTTTACTCCCATCCCAGCTCACCCCCGCAGTGCTCCCCACCTCCCTCCCATTTCCACCCCCATTAGTTGTTGTCCCTGTGTCCTTTATACTTGTTCCTGTAAATACTTCCCCTTTTCCCCCTGAAATTCCCTCCCCTTTCCCCTCTGGTCACTGTCCCCCTGTTCTCTATTTCAGTGTCTTTGGTTATATTTTGCTTGCTTGTTTGTTTCATTGTTTAGCTTCCTGTTAAAGGTGAGATCATATGGTATTTGTCTTATTCAAGCTCGGTCCTGTCTGAGGCTCTGAATGAGGTGAATGTGGTCCCTCCTGAAGGGAATGTAAGGAGTCAGGAGTCAGATTAAAGGAGTCAGTTAAGTTGTTCTTCCACCTGACTACTACACCCTTTCTGAACTTGAGACGAGACTTTAACAACAGGTCTTCTGCCTGCTTCTTGAAGCCCGAAGCCAATCTTCTTTCTGGTATTGGACATTGGGCCCTGTTTTTCAGACTACTTCATACCAGTGGTCAAGCTACTCTAGGACCAGGAGTGCTTCAAACCTTCAATATTTAGAACTGGAATATTGTCAATGAAAGGCAGGCCTGAGTCTGAGGGCCACCTTTCATGCCTCTTTGATAGTGTCTAGTAATCTATCAGGCAGCCTATGCACACACATAAACTCCTCCACAATTCCTGCACACCGATTTTAAATCTTTACCTTATCCTTCCCTGTTTTCCTTACTCTTCCTTCTTCTTTTATTTCTTTATTTCTCCTGTGAAAATAAACGAAGGGCCACTTGAGTGAGAACAGACTACAGAACTTGCTGTAGCAAGTGAGGCAACTATCATCACTTGTGTTTTGGCAGAGGTTCAAAGGCAGTCAGAAAAAATGGAAAAGCTTTACAGTAGGAAAAAAGGAAGGCGTCAAGGGTGCTCTCATTGGGGCTGTTAGCATGGGCAGCTGTAGGCAGGCGGACCAGGCATCCTATGTGACAGGTCCTGGGTACATACGTGACTTTCTCCAATTGGTCCCACATCGGAAGCAAGGACAGAAATTAGGGAAGCTGTCAGTTATTAATCAATTCCCGGTCGTTTGGGGATGGTTGTAATAGGAGTTAGTGTTTACCCTCTTGGGTTGTTATCAGAGATAGTTATCTGGCTTTCCACAAGCTTAACTTAGGTCAAACAGGCTTCCTGGGCTGTTCATTGTAGGTGAAGGACTTGGTTTCCTGAGCAGTTTGCTGCAGACTGTGGATCAAGTTTCTGTTTTCATATATGGTCTGGCCTTTGCCCATTTGCCTATTGTCTCTCACTCTCTTAAGTTTTCATTTCCCATTCTCCCAATCATTTTTCTCATGTTCTTTTATTTCTTCTTAATATTTACATCTTTTTCCAGATTTCAATAGATATCAGGGAATGGGGCTGTAAAATGTGGTTGAATTTCAGTGTGTGAGAAAACATTTTTCCCATTCACATCAAGCTCTAAAGAGCTCTTAGATAAAAAATGGAGAGTTTGGGCAATTTTATGATCCAGAATGTACAGTAAAGTTTGTTTTTAGCAACAAATATTAAGTGCCATGTTATTATATGGCTACGGTCAAACATGACATTGAAATGCTTTTCTATATAAGTTGCACAGGAAATATAAAATTGAATCTGAAAGCATGATTCAGTATCTTCTGGTTGAGAGTGAACTCAATGAAGGTCGGTTTCTCAACTCTGGATTTGTCGGCACATGGACATACTTTAAGGTGAGGCAGCAGATAAAAGCAACATAGCCTTTAACTTGACATGTACCTCCAAAATATTTCTTTTTAGGGACTAGGAATGTTTTCTTCTTCTTAATTTTTAAAATCTTTTTATTTGTTTATTTGTAGAGAGAGGGTAAGTGAGGGAGGAAGAAGAGAGAGAAACATCGATGGTCTCATCCTGACAAGGAATAGAACTGGGGACCTTTCAGTTCCCAGGACAATGCCCAACCCCACTGAGCTACATCCATCATGGTAGGGCTGGGGATGGATCTTAAATGCAGCTATTTGGCCAAACACAGCTTCCTGTTTGAAGATGCATCCAAAGGAAAAGATTAGACTTTAAAGAAAGTGGATGTTGGTTGTCTTTTTGGAACATTTCCAACTGGATAAACCTAAGTGAGTCCGTGAGCATCAAGAGAAAGAAACTCATTTGAAACAAAGAGCCGGAACGGATATTTTTGTAGAACACCTGCTCCTATGTGCTGAAGATCTATGATCACCATGCTAGAAATATTTCACATTCATTGCAGATCTGCTAACTCTGTGGCCCACACTTTGTTATATGAAATTTACTTTTAATGGAATTCTTCATCTGGATTTTTCAAGCCAATTAGGCATTGACATCCTTAGCTGTGAACAGCTACAGCGTCTTCTTGAATCCACTCTTCACCTAGCCCTGCACTGGGTCTTTCCAAGGGTAGTTAATGTTGCTGCATGTCTGCAAACCCAAGGAGGCGGGCAGGTTAGGCATCAAATCACAACAGCCTCCGACTGAACAACCGTGCCTGAGAGCAGCGTTTTTGAAGGTGATCCAGCTGTGCAAGCTGAATCATTGCTCACAGTAATTTTACTAATGCATCCCATCCTGAATTTAAAGAGCTCGATGAGTCACCCCATAATGCCCAACTGCTTACATTATTAAGCAGCACATAAAAGCATTTACATATATTGGCATAATCCATTGCTGGATCAACCAAATTAACTATTTTTATAACTCTTCAGACTTCACATGGACAAAATAAACGGTCCTTTAACCAATAGAATGTGCTGGCAAATATAGAATTAAAATGTCCGTTGTTTTATGCAATCTCATATTTTATGTCTGTGTTGTTCTTCCACAAAAGTAGTTAACCACTGCTCATAAATCTGAAGGAGAATAAAGGAGTAAGTTAAGTTGCCTAATACATTAAAATAGTACCCATGTGAGGATGTAGGACAATTACCATGAAAGTATCTTTTCATTAATTTAAGAAAGGCAGGGAAAGGGGTAAATTCTCTCTGATAGTGCATTGAGTCTAGAAAATTTTCCTTTTCCTGAATACCAGGTTTATGTGAGGCATCTTAAAGTCCTTTATAAATAAATAGCAGTGCTACTGTGTTTCAAAAGAGGAAGAGGCTTTTGCCAGGTAACTGCAGTGTCTCTAGTCTTTGGCCATTCTCTAGCGTTGTGGACATCACTCATCATTTATGGTACATGGCACTTTTAATCTTCAAAACAGTTGAGGCATTTGATCAAATTTTCCACACATCACTAGGAGGCACAGCTGCCTGTTACATCCTGGATGTCACACTGTACTTTTGAAAAGTGTCTTGGGGTTTTATTTATTGAGTCATTAATGATCAGAAGAGAACATCTATATTTATCATTATCTCTAAAAGAACACAATCAGTCACTTGTCCCAGATTCAAAAGTATTACTTATAATGACTCCCCAGGAAAATATGTGATTGTTTCTAGTTCTGCATGTCTTTGGGGCATCATGGTGCTTTCTCACTGTGCCATTTATATTTTTGCTCTGTACTCACATCATGTTGCCATGCTATGTCATCAAACATCTAGTTTGGTTACGCTCAGCATTAAGGAGATAGTGATCTCGTATGAATAACACTAGTGAAATCAAATGTGAGATAATATTTATGCAGTATTAGATCATTGAAAAATTATAGAGATCTTAAGGAATCACTACACCAGTTTCATGGATGTTTGAAAATCTCCAACAATAGGTAACTTACTATCTTAAACATCTTGAGAAGATGCCAGTTTTACAACATTCCTGCGAAGGGACTAGACTATGAAGATGAATGAAAGGGCACGAGATCAGGCTTGGCCCTTTCCAGGAAGAGAGGGAAAACTGGGATTGCCAAACAAAATCAAGACCTCTTTAGAATCGCAGACTTAGCAATGAATGTACTAGAAAAATTCTAGACACCAGGATGGGAAGCATCATGAAAGTCTGTTTGCGGTTTTCTATTGTTGGTTTTTAATTTTTTTTGTTTTGATTTAGCTTCTGTGGTTGGAAAAAGCCCCCCATCACTAAAACTTTGTAACATTTGCATTTGAGATTTAAATTTATGATAAGACCTGCATGGTTGAAAAACGCCTATCCCCAGGCTAATAAAAAGTCGTCCTTGACCAGTGACAACTCTGGGGAACTTAGCATTAAACACAAAACCTCTCACATGCCTCAGATGAAGTCACCTAGAAATCCACCCAAAATGTAAATAATAAATCATTTTTATAAGCCAAATTTATAAAGCCAATGAGGAAATAATCCATCGGTGAGAGAGAGCTATTGGAGTTAAAGAACTTGAAGATCTTTGTATCTTTCTTGGGGAAGGAAAGGCATGCGGTACATTTGCTGCTGCATATGAAAAATCAAGTACATAGGATAAAAATTTAAGGGTATTTACTAAAAGATAAAAAGAGAATATCTAATGCTGAATCAGTGGTGGTAAGCTGGAAAAATAAATGAACCGTAGAAGACTATAAAAATGAAAGAAACAGGAAGCACCAACAGGCAGGTAAAAAAGCACCAAAGAAGATGAAAGAAAGAAATCCATGTATAATAAAAATCAGGATAGAAAATTACATTTCTGGGAAGATGGAGTATTCCTTATCTCTACTCTTTCCATGATGTACAATTAAAAACTTGGGCATTTTAAATAAACAAATATAGGAAGAATCAGAAAAAAAAAAGAGAATGTAGCTCAGCTGAGTATCTCTGAACATAAGGAATGGTGTAGTGGTAATTTCCTGAGTTCTTGTTTTTGCTTCATATATTCCACACTTAAAGTGGAAGTAGTTAGAAATCCAGAAACACCAACAAGAAAACAAAGAGCCCCCAAAGTTCTGCTGTTTCTACTCAATGGACAAAGAAAGGGACAACCTAGAAAGACAGAAAACCTTTAGACAATAACCGCTCTGCTGCAGAAAACATCACAGAAAAAAAGCTGTAATTAAATTCCCACCCACATCAGAAAAGGCCAAAAGAAGCGTCTAGAGTTTCACCCTTAGGATATTATAGGAGGTGTCTCAATACCCCTGCCATGGTTGCGTGAGAGCTAACCAAAGCAGAGCTGGAACGGCCGACCCTTTTAACCAGTAGAAAGTCCCCACCAGTGAAATATCGGAGACCGTGGGAAGCCTGGGTTTCAATACCCGCCCAGCACTAACAAGGCCTTTCTCTGGAAGTCCCTTTCTGCTGGAGTGGCCTCCACAGAACCCTCGTACAGAGTCAGGACTTCCACTATTGCCCACAACGGTGCTCCCCTCCCCTCAGCTGCCAAGGGATGGTGAGTGGGGACCATGGACTTCTAACTTACCTGGTTTTAATAAGGCAGTGCCCCCCTTTCTGCCTGCCAAAGAAGTGTCAGGCAAAGGCAGCTAAAACACAAAGTTTAAATAAGAAGCAGAGTCTTGAACATAATGTGAAAATGTCCAAGTTTAAATAGAAACTCATACATCATATCACAAATCACAAAAAACTCAATCAGAAGGGAAAAAGACAGACAATATATCTCAACACCGAAATGACAGAGATGGGAGAATCATTTGACAAAGACTGTAAGCAGCTATCATAAAAGTGCTTCAATAAGCAATTGTAAAGATAATCGAAACAAATGGAAAAAATTAAAAGCCTCAGCAAAGAAGTAGGAGATATCAAGAAAAAGCAAAAAGAAACTTTGGAACTGAAAAATAAGGCCACCAAAAGAAAAATGAATGGATCAACACTGCGCAACAAAATGTAATAGACAAAGAAAAGAATCAATGAACTAAAATACAGAGGAGTAGAAATTACCCAACCTGATCAGCAGAGAACAAAGGGGCTGAATAAATAAATAAATAATCTGAGAACCAGAGAAACATATAGGACTACAAAAAAAAAAAAAAGAACATTCATGCCATTTCAGTCTTGGGAGGATATGAAAATAAAGACTGGCTAAAAAAGAACTCAAAAGAAATAATGCGCAAAACTTTCCAAATTTGGCAAGAGACATAAACCTATGGATAAAAGAAGCTAAGTGAATCTAAGCAGGATAAAACCAAATAAATACACGCCAAGACCCTGCTTAAGTAAGCAAAAAGAATTGGCAACCCAGATTCCTATACCTAGACGAAATATTCTTCAGGAATGAGAGGATAATCAAGATTCTCTCAGGTAACGAAAAACAAACAGAAAACTGTCGCGGGCAGACCTCTGCTAAAGGAATTGCTAAGCAGAAATGACATGCTGTAAGAAGAAAACCTACGACTCTGGGAAGGAAGGAGGAGCGCAGTGAACAGAAATATAGGTAAATGCAAAGGGCTTCTTCCTCCTTTTCAGTATTCTGAGTAATGCTTGATGGTAGAAACAAGTCACGGCACCGTCTGAATCGTTACTCTGTTGCAGCTGGAGTCTGCTATTTTATTTTTCATGTTATGTTTGTTCTCTGTTTTCCCTCTCTGTTTTCTTTTTTCTGTCTTCCTGTGAATTGTTTGAATATTTTTTAGAATCCCATTTTAGTTTATCTGTACTGTTTCTGAGTGCAACGTTTTGTATAGCTTTTTAGTGACTAGGTATTACGTGATATATCCGTAACTTACCGTACTCCACTGATGCTGACCAATGTATGTGAAGTGTAGAAACCACATCTCAGTTCAGCTTTCTCCTTCAAGAATAAAATTCACTTACATAAATCCTCTGCATTCGTTTAGATCCACATCAAACAGTGCTGTCATTTTTGCCCCAATTATTTGACATAATTAAGATATTCAACAGGAGAAGGACAACCTACAGTACTTATGTATTTTCACTACTACCACGCTGGGGGTGAAAGATTTTTTACTTTTCCCACCATTCTTGATGTTTCATTCTCAAAGAATATTTTTCCTCATTCCTCAGTTCATTCTTAAAGAATATTTTTACTGCATATAGAATTTTGGTTCAAAATTTCTCTTCTTTTTTAAAAAAATATTTTATTTATTCATTTTTAGAGAGAGAGGATGGGAAGGAGAAAGAGAGGGAGAGAAACATCAATGTGTGGTTGCCTCTCATGTGTCCCCTACTGGGGACCTGGCCCAAAACCCAGGCATGTGCCCTGACTGGGAATCGAGCTGGTGACCCTTTGCTTCACAGGCCTGTGCTCAATCCACTGAGCTACACCATCCAGGGGAAAATTTCTCTTTTTTTCACACTTTAAATTCTCATGTCTCTTCCCCCCAGCCTCAGTGTTCTCTGATGAGAAACTGCTGCCAGTTAAGTTGTTCCTCTTTTGTCACTGCTTTCAAGGTTTTCCCTTTGTCTTCAGATTTCTGAATTTTAAGTATACTGTGCTTTGGTGTGAATTTGAATTTGTTGTATTGGGGTTGGATCTGAAGGTGTATGTCTTTTGCCAATGTGGGAGTTTTTAGGAATTGTCTTCAATTACTTTTTTGGTCTCACTTTTCCTCTCCTTCTGAGATTCCAATGGCACAGATTTTTAATTATAGTCCCATGAGTTGCTAAAGCTGTATACTTTTTAAAAGTATATTTTCTCTCTGCTTTTCTTTTTGGTAATTCCCATTGTTCTATCTTCAAATTTAGTGATTTCTTCTCTCCTCCTCCCCTTCTGATTTTGAGCTAATACATTGATACAAAAATGTCATTATCGTATATTTCAGTTCCAATTGTTTTCATTTGGTTCTTTTCACTTATCATATTGCTTTGCTGAGACTTTCTACTTCTTTGCTTTGTTCAGGCTCTCCATATTTTTTCGTTTGTTTTAAGCAGTTTTGTGATTACTCATTGAAGCATTATTATGATGGCTACTTTGTCTTTCTAAGATAATTCTAACTCTTTCATCTCCATGTTGGCATCTGTTGATTATCTTTGTCTTTCTTCATTCAAGTTGACATTTTCTGGTTCCTTTCATGATGAGTGATTTTCTATTGAAACCTGGATATTTTTGTATTATGTTACGAAGCTTCAGATTTTATTTGTTTTGTATCTGGCTTTTCTAGGACATTGCTCGTGTCAGGATGGGTGTGGGGAGGGGGAGGGTGCTGCACTGTTGATGTGGGGTCAGGTGGAAATCTGCAGTCTTCTCTAGGCCTGCGTTGCCTCACAGTTGGGGGTGCGGGCTCCTTATTACTACTGGGAAAGGATGGGAGTTCCAGATCTTCAATCAGCCTTCACTGATGCACGGTGGCTGGGACCTAAAAGAGTGATTTGTTATTGCTCCCCATGTGGCTTCCAGTGACACAATGCTGAGGTGGCTTTGTTACTGCTGGATGGTAGTGCAAATCCTGACCCTCCACTAAGATTCTCTTATATCGTCCCAGCAGAAAATGAGTGGGCTTCCTCGTTATTGCTGGGTAAGGGAGTGGGAAAAAGGTCTAAAACCTCCATGTGGCCTTCAGTGACACTGTGGGAGAGTGGGTGGGCATAATATTATCACCTGAGAGGACTAGAAGTCTCAGCTTTCTCCTGACACCACAGAGGTGTGGGGCTGGGGTGCCTCAGCTCGACTGGGTGAGGTTTCTAGCTGACTCCTGTAGACTTGGGTGAGATGGAGAAGAATAATTGTCTAAAATGTTCTGTTTTGCTGTGCTTCTCCTTTCTTCTTCCCTTGGCTAGAAAGCACAGGGCTGTTTTGTCTGTCTATCTATCTATCTATCTATCTATCTATCTATCTATCTATGCCAATTTTTAGTTTGCTGCTCCTAGTCTGGGATATGTTAGGCAAACTGAAAACCTAGGGAAGTCACCAGGTATTGTCCTTTGTCTGAGGCCCCTAGCCATTCCGCCTTTTTTTTTCCAGTCTATTGGAGTCTTCTTGGGCTTGTTTTAGACGTAATTTTCAACACGTTTAGTTGTACTTGGGGGAAGAATAGGGAAAAGTAGCTCTATTCCATCTTCATAAAAGTGGGAGTTCTCTCCTTTCCTTTTTGAGTCTTCTTATTCCCTGAAATGAAATATACAGGGTCTGGCAGAAGTAATGCCATTGAGTGTGGTTAGTAATGTACATGAATGTCTCCTACGCAATGGACAGCAATTTGATCATTTTACCTAAAATGTCATATGCTGTGCTTGGGTCTGATAGTGTTATACTACAGAATTACAAGCTTATAGTTTCCTAATAAAAGATTTTTGTGTACTAGACAGGGCGTTATTTTTGCTGGAATCTGTATTATAGCCAAAGAAGTTAATATTTGTACAGCAGCTTGATATTTTCCCACAGGCTTTTTTTTTTTTTTTTTACTAAACTTGGATTTCATTTTATTCTGTTCCTACTAAAACATTGTTAGTCCAAAAAGCAATATAAAGATGTTTTAAAGAAAAAAATTAAAATTAAGTTATATTTTCTTTATCATCTATCAATATTGCATATTTACAACTTCTCTCACCCATCTGGGCAGCAAGCTTTATTTCTTTTATGGACTTCTGATTTTTAATATAGTTTTAAATACATGTACTTATTGTTCTTAGCATTTTTAGAAGTTTCCATATTTTCAATCCTACCTGCTATGATTCTTAATTTTAAAAAATAATTTCTCATTTTATACTACCATTTACTTAGTGTTCCTGTGTGATCTGCCAGATGATACGTGTTTTAAAAGATGATTATAATATTCTGAATTTCATTTTTTTGTTACAAATTCCTTTTTTATTGTTGTCCAGTTACAGTTGTCCCCTTGCTGCCCCGTGACTGTCCCCTGCCCTACCCACCCCCACTGCTCACAGTCACCCCTCTCCCCATTGTCTTTGTCCATGTGCCCTTTATACACGTTCTTCCCCTTCTTTTCCCTGTTATCCCCCTCCCTCCTCCCCTCTAGTCAAGATCAGTTTGTTCTTCATTTCCATGTCTCTGGTTCTATTTTGCTTACTTATTTGTGTTGGTTTTTTTCCCCACTGTTCAGCTTTAATAAATCTTAACATTTTGCCAATTTGCTTCATATCATTTTTTTCCCAGAAACAAAATATTACTGCTACAGTTGAAACCTCCATATATCCTCACCTGTGATTTGATTCCTTTTCTTTCTCTTCCTCTCCAGAATCTGACACTTCTCATTTCCATGCTTAGTTTTTAATTTTTTACATATGCATGATTCATAAAACAGGTTTAGCACCATTGTGCATATTTACAGACTACATACAAGGGTGGACAAAAGGAGGTTTACAGTCACGAGTACATGAAACACTGAGTTTATTCTTGTATTATTGTTTATTAATTATTGTATTATTTCCCAGATGAACAACTATAATCCTACTTTTGCCCACCCCCATATATACCATAATATTATTTATGTCTTCCTGTAACATTATGTCTCTTCAAGATTTATCCATACTTAAATACAGAGCTGTTAATTCATTTTAAATTGCTGTACAGTATTTTATTTTACAAATATACTACAATCTATTCTTCTGTTGATGGCCCTTTAAGTTATTTCTAATTTCTGGTTATCACAAATGAAGCTGGAATGCATCTGTACATATGCTACATTCTCTCCAGAATATATTACTAAAAACAGCATTCTTTGTTGATAGGTTATGCTGATCTTCACCTTTGTTAGGTATTTCCTAATTGTCAAAATAATTGAATCAGTTTACACTTACAAACAATATTTATGTTTATTAAGCAAGGTTCCACTTATTGATAAAACCATATAGTATTTGTCTTTCACCACCTGGCTTATTTCACTTAGCATAATACTCTCCAGTTCCATCTATGCTGTTGAGAAGGGTATCAAAATATTACATTTTAATATTATAAATTTTAAAATGGTACAAAAATGGGTTTCAAATTTATTTATTTACTTACTTACTTATTTTAATCCTCACCTGAGGATATGTCTATTGATTTCGGAGAGAGAGATGGATGTGAGAGAGACAGACACATCAATCAGTTGCCTCCTGTACATATTCCAACTGGGCGTGCACACAACCTAGGTACCTGTCCTGACCGGGATCAAAACTACCACCGTTCTGTGTGTGGGACAGCACTCCAACCAACTGAGCAACCGTTCAGGCTCATAGTTATTTGTTTATAAAACACATTTAACCACAAAACACACTGACTACACAGAGAAAAAAACAACCACCACCTGAGGTGGTCTCAGCTTTCATGGATTTTGCAACCTAGTGAGAAAGAGAATACAAATAAGCACACAAAAACGTATAGCAATTGTGTACGATAGTATGGTAAATGCTATAAATGGCTTAAAAACACAGACCAGTGGAGAAATGGAGATCACATGGAGTATGATTATTAGTGGGGAGGGGGTGGCGGGGAGAAATGGGGAAAAAGTACAGGGGATAAGAAGCATAACTGCTAGGCACAAATAGACAGGGGGATGTTAAGAATAGTGTAGGAAATGGAGAAGCCGAAGAACTTATGTGTGTGACCGGTGGACATGCTGGGGGGAGGGGGTACAGGGTGGAGGGGGTTAAAGAGGAGAAGAAATGGGATGAGTGTAATAGCATAATCAATGAAATATACTTAAAAAAATCCAACCTAGGTGGGTCATCAAGGAAGACTGCTCTGAGGAGGTAATACATAAGATAACACTCAAAGGAACAGAGAAGTCAGCCTTACAAATAATGAAATAAAGAGTGTTCAAGGTGGTGAAGCGCAAGAGCAAAAGTAGAATGTATCACGTAGTGAGGCAAGAGGTATAGTGTACAGCCCCCTGACATTCTGAAGCTCTCTTCCAGAAACCAGTTGCAGTTTGCTTTTCTTCACCTTTTCAAGATGTTGCTTCTGTCTGCCATCTGCTTGGGCAGACGGTGGCCCAGCCTCGGGGACATGGACCATGCCAGTTTCCCTGATGCTGCCAAAGGCTCTGGTCACTAGCTAGCTACCCATTCCATCTGAATTCAAAAATCTCGAAATAGCACTTTCTAATGTATCCAATCTCCAAAGCACAAGCCACAAGGAAAGAAATGAAATTAACAGGAAGTTTTGCATGGAACAATTGTAGACTGGGAATAGAAAACCCGAGATCAGTCCCAATTCTGCCACATCTCATTGTTTTATGTGTACAGTCTGTTACTCGTACTTGAAATTATTCTTTTCTCCCAGGGAGGGTTAAAATCTTAGAGGTGGAAAATATCTCGGAGACTTGGTTGTACAGCTTTCTAAACAGCACAATCAGGTATATGCCAACTTCCCACCTCCACATCCAGTGAGCTGAACCTCACAGCTGTTACACATAAAACCTGCCTTTTCTTAGCTCCCAGGAATTTAAGCTACAACAAATGCTAAGTAATCAGTTTATGTGTATGTATATGTATATGTGTATAGTATTTGTAAACATAGCCTGTACACATTTTTAAAAATATGAGTATAATATTTCCCCAGAAGAACAGTCATACACATCCAAGGAACTGGTTATGTTGCAGAAGATGAAGCCAAGTTCTTACACTTTTTCTACCTCAGTGTGTTTTCCTACTTCTGCTGAAGGCAGAGACAGTTAACTAGTAATTGCCTTGGGAAAATGAGATACACTGAGCTTTTCTTTTTTTCAGAAAACACTGAACATCTTCCCAGAGAATGAGCCTTTATAAGAAGCAAAAGCATGGGACAGTTTTGTGGTGTTTTTCTTCTGTTTTGTTGCCTTTTTTTTTTTAGTAATCTAAATACCGACTGTCAGCCTCAAAGGAAAATAATTTGTAAGACAAAACTGAAAATGAATGATGACTTAATCAGGACATTATTAGAAAGGGCACTGAGAATTTTAACTAGGACGCTTACAATTTTTTCTTTTCAGAATCAAGGTATCACTGTGTCCAAACATATGAATTTAGCATGATTTCAGATTTACACCATGTTCCTGAGATTTAAAATTTTCCTACTTTGGCCAGAGCGATTTAAATCAACATAGTTTGACTCCAGTGTCATCGCCCATCGTATTCGTGATCTATGAGTGCATTTGACCCAAGCCCCCACTCCCCACTCCACCTCTCCCAGGACCGACGCCTTCCAGAGTATCTTCTGGGAGTTCCATTACGATTACAAGATACACTCAGAAAAAAATGATTTCGTGTTAAGTTGAACTTGAAGGATGTTGAATGAAACAAAGCTACATGCACATACTCTGCAGAGCATTGAACAAAAGCAGGTGCACTTCCCACACCCTTTTGGGAAAAGAACACCTGGATGTATCAAGGGGGGCGCCAGCCCTTCCAGAAACCTAACTTGGGAGTCCAGCCCTAGTTGGTCTGCAATGTCAAGCCACTTGTGAAACTCCTGTGCAAAACAAAATATATTACTTTCATTTCTCCTTTTATGTTGCAAAAAGTTTTCATGGGATATGAGTCTATCTTTTGCCACTTACGGTACTCAGCTTTGTAGTCTTAGAACTTTTACCAGGAACATGCATCTTTGTTCTCCTTGTTGGCCTCAGAACTCGTACCCTACAACATGGTGATTGAATCTAGTTTTCGTATAGCCCAGAGGTGATACCAACGACCTGACTCTCAATATTCCTTCTCTCCTTGTTTCTGTTTTTGTAATATCATCTTTTTGTAGTTATCAATAATAAATTCATGCCTATTGTGGAAAAAAATTGTCAAACTATAAGGAAATTAAAATGATCTGATTTGTATTCTATAAGTTATCTTAAAGTTTATATTTATAAATAAATACTTGATAATAACCAAGAAAATAGTGAAAACAAAAGAAAAGGAGTAAGGTAATATAGGGATTTGCCTTACCAGATACGCTGTAATATAGTTAACGCCATAGTGCAGAGAAATAAACAAATAGATTACTAGAACCAAATGGAAAACCCAAACTATGTCTAAGAAAATATAGTAATATGTGACAAAGAGGCATCAATCCAATGGTAAAAGATGATTTCTTTTGAAAGGGGAAGATGGACAAAGCCATGCATCAAGGAGAAAATGAAATCACATCCCTTTCCCACACTGTATACAAGAAACCCAAAACCTGCTAAGAAATAAGTACTTGAATAGATATAGAAAAACTTATGCATGCCAAAATGTAAAATAAAAAATCTTTAAGTAGCCCTGGCTGGTGTAGCTCAGTGGATTGAGCACAGGCCTGTGAACCAAAGGATTGCATTTCAATTCCCAGTCAGGGCACATACCTGGGTTGCAGGCCAGTTCCCAGCAGGGGATGCAGGAGAGGCAACCACACATTGATATTTCTCTCCCTCTCTCCTTCCCTTCCCCTCTAAAGATAAATACATAAAATCTTAAAAAAAGAAAGAAGTCTTTAAGTAAATGGTTGTCTTTGAAAAGAATAATGCAGATAACAAAATAAGTGTATATGTTTGTAATGAATAGGGATTTAAAAAAAATACAAGCAACACTATAGAAAAGGCAATTCCCAGAAGAGAAAATTCTAATAACAAAATCAATACTAATTAGATAACTATACCTTAAGGTAATCATAGAGCATAACCTTATACCACCAAGATTAGCAACTATGTTTTAAAAAAACCTATATTACTGGCAGAGACATGAGATGGAAATATACATTGTTACCATCACGGCTCAATGTAGAAAGAAATCTGACATCGGCAACTGACATTAAATTTACTCATACCACTTAACACTAAATTTCTGCTCTTGGTCCTATTTCCCATTTTAAAAAAATCCTCAGTGTATATATACATAGATGATTTTTACAGAATTACTTGTAGTGACAAAAAATGAATGTTGATTCCACAAGGAAGTAAAAAGATGGAAAAGGCTTAGATTCCACATTAACAATGAGAAAAACTTGGATCAGCTAAAAAATCATAGCGTTTTTTTGGCCCCATCCAAGTAGCTTGAATAACCAGAGGGAGACAGGCCCCTCCCAAGGGAACCAGGATGCGCAGGCTGACTTTTCCGTGGTGGCACAGAGAGAGGTGGTTATTCAAGCTACTCTGATGGGTGCATTGGAAGCCCTTTTTCATGGAACCTCGTAGGTGCTCTGGAGAAATACCAGTGTCAGGACGGGGGGCAGAGCAATCCTCCACACCCCTGCTTTTCAGTGCGGATGTGGAGGAGGTGATGAGGTGTCATCATGGGAAGGCTCGGAGCCTCAGCTCCCCTAACCCCCTACACAGACATTTTTCTTATGGGAAACTAAAGCCTTAAGCTTTTAAGGGGGCTAATAAATGCTATTAATTACAGGGCACACATCAAGACTTACTGTGGCTAGAGGAAGAGAACAAAACAACTCTGTTGCTTGTGGAAAAGTAACATTGGGTCTTAGATTATAAGGTGGAGAAAGTCTTCACCCTGTGGCCCAGGCATGCTGGGCCTGCCTAAGACTGAGGCTGGACCAGAACCACCATCACCAGCCTGGCAAAAAGCACTGAGGGATGAGGACCATAGACTCACTATGCTGGGAGAGGGAAGGACCTTGGAGACAGACCACCGACAGTGCACACACAGACGGGCATAAAAGGCCAGAATGTAACGACACCATGGAAACGCTGGGAAAAGTCCTCTGACTCAACAGCCCCCTCCCTAAACACAGGGAGCAGGTGAACACTGTGGTTTCTTGTTTGGTAACAGCTTTATTCGGATATAGCTCACATAGCATACAACGTATCAATTTAAAGTACAGTTCAGTGATTGTTAGTACATTCAGAGTGCGTGGCCGTCACCGCAATTGATTTTACGGTTCCATCGCCCCCAGAAGAAGAAACTCCATACCTTTAGATATGATCCCCAATCTTCCAGTTTCCCCCAATCACCACCACAGCCTCCCCAAATCTAAAACATCACTAATCTACTTTCTTCCTCTATCAATTTTTCTATTCTGGACATTTCATACAAATGGAACCATACAATTTGTAGTCCCCAGTGACTGACTTCTTTCACTTTGCATCTATGTTGTGGCACATATTATTACTTCATTACTATTTATGGCAGAATTGTATGCTACATTTCGTTTATCATTTCATCTGTTGGTGAACATGTGAGTTGTATCCACTCTGGGGCTATTATGAATAATGCTATGAATATTCATGTACAACTTTTCCTGTGGACATATGGTCTCTCCTGTGGGGGGGTATGTATGTAAGAGTGGAATTGCTGGGTGAAATAGTAATTCTATGTTTCACTTTCTGAGGAACTGCCAAACTGCTTTCCAACACGCTTACATTGTTCTCGTTCCCACCAAAAAGGCACGGGGCTTCCGGTTTAACCCGAACTTGGTAAAATTTATCTGTCTTTTAGATTACATCCTAGCTGATGATAAATGGCATTTCATCCAAGTTTGTATTTCCATTTCCCTCATGATTAATGACATTAAACATCTTCACACATGCTATTGTCCATTAAATGTCTCTATTGAAAACATGTCTTTGTAGGTTCTTTGCCAGTCTCTGATTGGGTTATTTGCATTTTTATTATTGAATTGTAGGAGTAATTTATATATATCGTATACAGCTCCTTATCAAATATATTATTTGCCAACATTTTCTCCCATCCTGTGGGTAATCTTTTCACAGTCTTTTTTTCTGGCTTTATTGAGATATAATTGACATACAACATTGTGTAAGTTTAAGGTACACAATATGATTGATTTGATACATGCGTACATTGAAAAATGTTTATCCAAATCAGGTCAGTTAACATATCCTTCAACTCGCGTAGTCACAGTTTTGTCGGTGATGAGTTACGGTGAGAACACTCGAGTTCTGCTCACATGGCAGCTTTTGGGTGCACAGTGCTGATTGTTCACCGGGCTGTTGTGTAGGTCCCCGGAATTTCCTCGTCACACAATGGAAATTTTGTGCCCTCTGGCAAACAACTCCCTGTTTTCCCCATCCTTCAGCCACTGAGAATAACTGTTATGCTCTCTATTTATGTGAGTTTGATACGCCCGCAAGGACCATCCACGTTGTTGCAAATGGCAGGATGGTTTTCTTCTTTTTTTGGCTACATGATATTCCATGATGATTGATGGATAGATAGATAGATGGATAATCACATTTTTACCCATTCATCTGCTTATGGACAGTTAGGTTGTGTCTGTATCTTGGCTGCTGTGAATAACGCCGCTGCGAACGTGGGGGTGCAGACGTCTTTAAGAGGGTCACGTCATTTCCTTTGTATGTATACCTGAAAGTGGGATTACTGAATCATGTGTCATTCTATTTTTTTTTTTACCTTTTAAGAACCTCCATACTGTTTTCCACAGTAGATGTAGCAACCGATGTTCCCCCAGAACGGCGTGCAGAGTTCTCTCTCCTCCAGACCCTCGCCAGCGTTTGCCGTGTCCTGTGTATTTGATGGGAGCCGCTCTGACTCCTGGGAGGCGGTACCTAGCCACGGTTTTGATTTGCATTGCCTGGTCATTAGTGACACTGAGCGTCCGGTCTTTACTTCTTGGCCATTTGTATGTGTTCTTTGAAGAAATATCTGTAAAAATCCTGTGCCTATGTTTTAATCATATTTTTTCTTGTATCGTGTAGTATGAGTTCATTATTTATTTTGGGCACTAAACCATTATCAAATATATGGTCTGTAAATATTTTCTCCCATTCCATAAAGTTGTATTTTTATTTTGTTGGTCATGTTCCTTTGCTGTGCAGAAGCTTTTTAGTTTAGTATTGTTCCTCTTACTGATTTTACCTTGTAGTTTGTAGTTTGGGTGTCATATCCAAAAAATATAAATAATTGCAAAGACCAATGTCAAAGAGCTTTTCCCTAAGTTTCATCTATTTCAAACTAATTTTTGTAAATAGCGTAATATAGAGGGCCAAATTTCATTACTTTGCATGCAAATATCCAGGTTTCCCAACAACATTTATTAAGAAACTACCTTTCCCCATTTAGTATTCTTGGTTCCCTTGTCAAAGATTAGTTGATCATATATGGATGGCTCTACTTCTGGGCAATGTCAGTTTCCTGATTTTTATATTTAATTGCAGTTATTAAACATGTTACCATTGGGGCAAACTGGATGAAGGATAACAAAATTTTACTATTTTTACAACTTCTTGTGGCTCTATACCTATCTCAGGATTGGGAGGAAACCTAAAAAATATAACAAAATATACAGAAAAGAACAGATATAGCAGAAATAAACAAATAACCATAGATTCAGGGAAAATTCTAATTCTGAGAGCAGTTTCTTTTTCATCTTAGGAAAGTGATTTTTGGATGGTATGAATAATTGGAGCGGACATATAATTTATTGATTCATATCTCAAAGCTGTGTGCTTTCTGTCCATCAGAAGCTTCTTTACTCCGGTGCACCCCGTCACGTCTGAGCTGCGCATGGTCATGGCCTTGGACAGCCCCTCTGTGGTCCAGCTCCCACCTTCCCAGTCATTCTGCATGCCATGGCAGCCTTTCCAAAATGTCCCTGTAAAAGTCCCTTTCCTACAAAAAGAAATGACAACTCTCTTGTAATATCTTCTATCTTCGGTTTATTTTTTCCACACAACTTTATAAAATTTCACTTTTTTGTCACTGATGGAGTCTATTTTTCTCCCAAGGAGTTACTTGTCTATTCTAGATTCAGTTATTAAGTAAGACTTTCTTGACATATTCACCTGTGATGCCAGCTTTATCATTCAATGAACCTAATATACTCTTGTCTATTTCTGAGTTATTTACTCTGTTAGATTGGTCTCTCTGTTAATCCATGGGCCAATACCATGTTATTTTATTTGTTGCTTTGTTTTTATCTTAATTTATAGTATATTGCAATACCTGCTGATATGAATCCTCCCTATAACTTTGACATCCAAAATTTTTGAATATTGAATCAAAAATGTCGCAGGATCTCAGTCATTTTATTTTCACAGAGTTCTTTATTCCTGCTTTGAATTTAAAAAAGCATTTGGGATTTTGGATGCATTTGCATATAAACATATTTAAATTTGTTATCCTTACACTATTTATCCATTTTGTCCCAGAATAAAATGAGGCTCCTACATTCTTTCTGATCATTTCAGTGTCTTCACTGAGGATACTTCCAATACAGGGACTCTCAGTCACTTAACTTTTTCTCTTCAAATGGTCTTGTCTTCCTTCCTGCCTCATCCACTCATTCCCATAGTCATACCCAAGGCCTCCTGTCCAATAATGACATCTTTTCTGCATCCTCAATTTCAAGTACTACCTACTATCTTTCCAGCTAACTGACGTTAGAACCCCAACTCCAAAAGTTTTTAAACCCTTAGACCCTAAAATCTTCTCACTTCCTCTCCTGCTCCTCACCTGCTCACTGGCTATCTTACGCAATTTTAATCCCACGTTCTCATTATATTTATGAGTGTTCTCTTGTAGAGATACGTTCAGTGAGTTGCTCTTCTCTCCATTGGCCCCAGTCACCTGGAAAACTTTAGCCCTGATTAAATTCAGTCCTCTCCCTGTGCATACCAGCTCTCATGTTGAAGAAAATGGCTGGAAGAAAACCACACACTGTAGGTTATTGTTACTTTAAATTGATGACCACCATCCTCAAAGGGCCCTTAATGCATGTGGCAATCCTGCTATGTTCCATTCCATTCAATCTCCAAATCCCCCAGTGACTATTTTATGCCGGTTGCATCTCTGCTATATATCCCTTCCTCCTCATTTTCAGCTGATGATTTTGCTTTCTTTTCCATTAAAAAATAAAAGCAATTACAAAAGGACTTTACATGATCTTATCAGTACAACTTTTCAACTCACCTATATTTGTGCTCTTATATAGTCTGCCTTCCATTCTATTCCTAGAGTTAAACCATTTGTGTGGTTTTCTAAGGCTACACACTGGTATACAAATCTAACTGTAAACTGAATTCTATTCTTTATTGCTTACCCCAAAACATTGCTCCAGTAATTTCCCCCTATGTATCCTTTTTTTCTTTTTCTTTATTTTTAAAAAAATTTTATTTAGTTATTTTTCAAGTACAGTTTTCTATTTCTCCCATCCCAGCCCATGCCATCCCGTGCTCCCCACCTCCCTCCCATTTCCAACCCCCCTAGTTTTTGTCCCTGTGTCCTTCATACTTGTTCCCCCCAATCCCTCCCCTTTTTCCTCTTAAATTCCCTTCCCTCTCCCCTCTGGTCACTGTCCCCTTGTTCTCTATTTCAGTGTCTTTGTTTTTATTCTGCTTGCTTGTTTGTTTTGTTGTTTAGCTTCCTGTTAAAGGTGAGATCATATGGTATTTGTCTTTCAGCACCTGGCCTATTTCGCTCAGCATAATGCTTTCCAGTTCCATCCATGTTGTTGCAAAGGGTAGTAAGCTCCTTCTTTCTCTCTGCTGCATAGAATTCCATTGTGTATATGTACCACAATTTTTTGATCCATTCATTTGCTGATGGGCACCTAGGTTGCTTCCAACTCTTGGCTTTTGTAAATTGTGCTGCTATGAACATTGTGGTGCAAAGGTTCTTTGAAACTGATGTTTTAGGATTCTTAGGATATAATCCTAGCAGTGGAATTGCTGGATCAAAAGGCAGGTCGATTTTTATTTTTCTAAGAAAATTTCATACTGTTTTCCATAATGGTTGTACCAGTCTTCAATCCCACCAACAGTGAACTACAAAGTCAATATCCAGAAATCGAAGGCACTTTTGTATACCAACAATGAATCAGCAGAGGCAGAAATCAAGGGAAAAATCCCATTCGATATAGCAAAAAAAAATATCTTGGAATGAACCTAACTAAGAAGGTAAAAGACCGGTATGCAGAAAACCCCTGTATCATAAACTTTCCCTTGTCTGTAGGCTCATTCAGTCAATATACTAACTTCCTCCCAAGTTAAAAAACATGAAGTTCTTTCAAAACATAATATTACGTGAAGTCTTCTTTCACCAGACACTTCATTTATCAGTTTCTCTTTGTGTCAAAATTTCTTAAAAGACTTATCTAATAGCATGATCTCCCCATTCACTTTTATTTCATTTGTAACTACTGCATTATGCTTTAAATCTCACATTCCATCAAAAAATATATTTATCGAGGTGACTAATGGTCTCCATATTTTTTTAATTTAATGATTAATTCTCATCTTAGACAACTTATCACCAGCATCTGACTCAATGATTGCATTCTCCACTTTGATTCTTTGGGGTTTTGTTTGTTTCTTTTGTATTGTATTTTTGTATTGTTTTGTTTTGTTTTGTTTTTTATGTTGGCTTCCTGGGCAACACAGTTTCTTTCTTCTTCTCCAAAGCTCTGTTTTAGTCCTTGGCTAGTTCTTCATCTTTTCTATGTAAGACAATCTTAAGTGACTATTCTTGGTACTCTTCTCTATCTGTACCCTAAATCTTGGGGATCTTCCTGTTCCAAAGGTTTTCATTAGGTTGAACCATACAAAACTGCTGTTATTTTCTGTCAAGAATCATCAAGCATCATCAGTTGTATCTGGTTTAACATATGCACTAGACACATGGTGCCAATTTTCAGCTCAGATGTATCTTTTAAATCTCAACCAATTTAGCCAAATGCCTGCTCAGCATCTGGGTTGGCTCTCTACTACCTAACTCAACTTAAACTGCCCATGACTGAACTGCTCATTTCCACCAAACCACTTCTATCTCAGCCCAGCCATGTACATCACGGGCAATTGCATCCGTTCAGTGGCACAGAACAAGCATCTTGGAGTCACCTATGCTGTCTTTTTCTTGCTCCTCACATCCAGGCTGCCCCTGCCATCCAAAGCAAAACAAAACAAGACAAAACAAAGAACTACTAGTTTGACCTTCAAAATATATACAGTGCCTAACCAATTTTTTATGTCCCCTCTGCTCTCATTCAAGCACTAATCACCCTCATCTCTCTCATGGGTTATTATCGTACTTACCTCCTATGTGTCCTGCATCTGTCTTGACCTTCTACGTCTATCCTCAACAGAACAGCCATAGTTCACTTTTCCAAACATAAGTCAGATTTTTCACTTCCCTTCTCAAAACCACCAATGACCAGATTCAATGCACGATCTTGAAAACCGTGGCTTTCACTTAGTTCGTATCTTCACACTGTTCCCCATCCCCCACTGGGCTTTTGCTGTTCCTTCTGCCTGGGGGGGGGGTCTCCCCCCAGCCAGCCAAGTGATGAACTTCCACACCTACCCTTTCTCTCAAGGCACCTTCTCAGTGAGGTCTGCCTGAGGGAAGCCCTCTGCCGACCCCAGCAAGGCCCTCACCATCTCTGCAAGCCCGACGGACTCTCCCAGAGTCCCAGAGCATGAATGGCCTTCTCACATGCTGCACAATTTATTTGTTTCCTATAATTGTGGCTTATTTTTATCTCCTGCCCCCTGCAAAAATACAATTCTGAGATTGTCTGCTTTGTTTATTAATTGTATTCTAGATGCCTAGGATAATAGGAGGTAAATAGATTTGGGTTCATATCACACATGTATGTATTTTTTAGTTTTAAAAATATTCCCTAAATATTGGAAAAATTTACACAATATTACTTTCTGTATTGACCGAACTGAACTCTCATCCAAAGAAAAATGTTGTGGTTTTACTTCTCTGTTTAATATCACCCGGATATTCTTATGTTAAGCGGTGGACAGTCCTTAATTTCCCCTTTACATTTTCCACTTTCCACTCATACTTTCTTGTTTTACTGATTTATTTTTGGACCCACACATGCTGCCCCAAATCTCAGCCACTGACTCTATTGACATCCAACTTCAAACGGAAGCACCACCATATTTACAGCCTTTAAAGCTTCTGTGACAATTTACAATAGAAAGTTCCCCAAACCCAGTTTTACTAGAGATGAAATTTCTTTAACCGATTTTTCCCCTCTCCTTCAACTTTTTAGCTGACATGCTAAATTGATGCGAGTCACATGACGTACTGGAATATGAATCTGCCATCCATCCTGATACATCCCGATTCAATGTGTCAGCTGAATTCATTCTCAAAAGCCCTGCAGCTCCACAGAAACTCAGCTTCTTAATGGCCCCCAAAATAATAAAAGACTGCAGGTTGGATGTTAACTTTTCAAAACGCCACAAGCAATAAAAGGGACTCCTCAACATTAAATGCTCTCTACCCATCCTTCATAAGGGCACACATTATTATTATGTGATATCAAGGATAGGGCTCATCCACCCAGGACAAGCAAAGGGATGGCAGTAAGACATAGCGTATAGTCCGCAGTCCTAAACATGGATGTCAAAACTGGCATAGAATGTAGCATTTGAGGGTAACATGAACCTGGTCCTCTTCTACTTGGAGTAACGACATTCTCTCTAGGCACCTAAAGTGAGAGCTATGTACCTGACAAATGTATCTTTTTATATGTACTACAAACAAATTACGAAATCAGCATTGCATCTTAATGTTCAGGTACTGTCTCTGAATTAGGTACAAGAGGTCAGTGTCTCTTTGCCAAAAAAAAATACTAGGAAGAAATATTTTCATTGTATGATGTTGCTTTTATATGTTAATATGGCTGCGCTATTGTACTTAGGTATTTGTTCAAAAACTAGTCTGGAAGTTTCAGTGAAAGTATTGCTTATATGAGATCAATGTTTAATTGGTAGACTTTGAGTAAATCAGGTTACCCTCTGTAATGTAGGTGGGCCTCATCCAATCAGTTACAGGCCTTAAAAGAAACAGGACTGAGATTCCCCAAGGAGGAGGTGGTTCGGCTTGCACTCCACCTTCAGACTTGAGCTGCAGCATTAAATACTCCCTAGTAAATCAACGAACTGAATCTCAGTTGTTCTTCTAGCCTGTGTTTTTCCTATTGTCTCTGTAGTTCATAACGTCAAACTAAATTCATATTCTCCCCCAATTATGAGGAAATATAAATCCTCACCTTTCACTTCACAGTATCATTTTTTTTTGCATAAGGTAGTTGCCATATGGATATGTTAAAATTTTCATCTAAAATTATAAGTATGCAGATGTTCCACAAATACTTGTTTTAGAGAAACATTTTTAAATATCTGGAACTCCAGACATGTCCCATCTTTATTTAATGGAACAGTCTAAACCTTGCTAAAATTATAGCTTTCATGATTGATTACATCATTGATCAAACCAAAGCTATTTTGGCATTAACATCTGTTAATCAACCAGATGTTTTCTATGGTCTCATTGACTGAATAAGACTTTTTTCCCTGCTGGTTATAGATTAATGGGGAAGTGGTAGTTTGTTGGTTTGTTTCTTTTTGTTTTTTTCCAGGGACTCTTCTCAATACCGAAGAAGGAACAATATAAATTCTGAAAAAGCAATCTGTGTTCTTTTCTGTGTTGACAACGATGAGTCAATTTCTGTTGTCGATTCCAGGTTTATTTTGAAGGAGCACATTTTGGCTCCCTTTCAGTGAAACATCTGCAACCCACAAAAATAAGCTACTTTTAAACCAAAGATCTTTACCTATTTTTTAACTCAATCCCTTACTCTCCCTTAGCTTGTCCAAGTAAAATGTCAATATGAATATTTACCTCCTAGCAGTAATACCAAGCTCTGAGTGACTGACAATCAGAATCTGTTTAGTTACGTTCCTAAAGGTTTAAAGAAATATTCTAATAATTTGACTCTTATTTCCTTGATATAAAAAAGAAATAAAGGAGTAAAGTCTCCAAGATGGTACCATAAACTGTTCCTGGTTTCACTCCCCTCCTGCCCCCAACACTCAAAAATAACAATAGATATCTACTCAAGAACAAGACACTATTGAGAGAATCTTAGAACACAGGGCTGAAGCTGAAGCACCTCCCTGAGACCCAGAGACCAGCACAGACTACATTAGAAGAGAATCGGCTATGTGTTGGCTGATTCTATGCTGGTCTTCCTGGGACAGCACAGCACCACGCGGGAAGGTTTGCCGTGAGCCTCTGGCTCCTCCAGGGCAGAAGCAAACTCAGGGAGAAAACCGCCGCCTGCAGCACTGCGGGTCACTTCGTGGGAGCTCCTGCTTCGATCTCGCATGACAGGGATTACAGGGGAATTGACGGGGCCTGGCCACTGAAGGTCTGATTGTGATGGACAAGCAGGCAGAGGTTTGCAACAAGCGGCGCAGGGATCTTGGCAGCCCAAATTCATACCTGTAGTACTAATCTGAACCAGTGGCTTTGCTAATCTGCAGACCCAAGTCAGGGACACAGCAGACGAGGGAACTCAGCAGGGTGTGCAGATCTGTCTGACTCAGATCCTCCAAGTAGGGTTTTGCCAGCCCTAGAGTCTAGTTTGCCAAACAGTCTGCTGTGAACAACTACACACTAACAAATTGTACAACCTAGAGGAAATTTTTTTTTTAATTCTTAGAAACATACAACTTACTAAGACTAATTCAGTAAGAAATAGAAAACCTGAATAGAACAATTACTAGTAAGGAGATTGATCTGTAATAAGAAATCTCTCAACAACAAAAAGGTCAGGACAAAATGGCTTCACTGGTGTATTTTACCAAACATTTGAACACTCATCTCATAATTAACACTCATCTTTTGCAACAGTTTCAAAAAATTGAAGAGGTAGGAACTCTCCTGAACTCATTTGACAAAGCCAACATTATTCTGATACCAAAACCAAAAAAGGACACTACCAGAAGAGAAAATTGGAGGCCAACATCCCTGATGAACACAGATGCAAAAATGCTCAATAAAATACTAGCAAACCAAAGTCAACAGCACATCAAGAGGATCATTCACCATGATCAAGTGGGATTTATCTCTGGAATGCAAGGATGGTTCAACATGTGCTGGACAATTGATGTGTACATCACATTATCAGAATGATGGAAAAGAATCACATGATTATCTTAACATATGCAGAAAAATCACTCAACAAAGTTCAAATCCATTCATGATTCAAAAGAAAATCTATTAAAACATTAGGCATAGAAGGAAAATACCTCAACCCAATAAAGGTCATAATATGGCCAAAGCCAACATCACACTCAGTGGTAAAAGGATGAAAGTTTTTTTTTCTCTAAGATCTGGAGTAACACAAGGATACTAACTCTCACCACTCCTGTTCAACATAGTACTGCAATTTCTAGCTAGAGTAATCAGGCAATAAAAAGAAATAAAAGGTATCAGAATTATAAAGGAACAGGTAAAATTATCTCCACTTAAAGAAGTCATGATTTAATACAGAGAAAATCCTAAACTCAAGCAAAAAACTGGTAGGTCTAATCAATAAATTCAGTAAAGTTACTAGATATAAAATTAACATTCAGAAATCAGTAGCATTTCCATACACTAGCAAAAAAAATCTTGAAAAAGAAATAAAAACAATAAAATACTTAGAATTAAATATAATGAAAAAAATGAAGGATCTCAAGCTGAAAACTACAACACATCAAGAGAAATTAAATCAGACACAAATAAATGAAAAGGTATTCCATGTTTATGGATTGGAAGAACTAATATTATTAAAATGCCAATACTACCAAAAGCCATCTGTAAATTCAGTGGAATCCCTATCAAGATTGCAATGGAATTTTCTTACAAACATAGAAAAAACATTTCCAAAGTTTATATGGAAGACCCAGAACAGCCAAAGAAATTCTGAGAAAACAAAACAAAACAAAACAGAAAAGGAGGTATCACACTTCCTGATCTCAAGCTATACTATAAAGCTATGATCATCAAAACAGTATGGTACATGCATAAAAACACACAAATGGATCAATGGAATAGATTTGAGAGTCCAGGAATAAACACAAGCATATATGGATAACTGATATTTGACAAGAGAGCCAAGAATATTCATATGCAATGAATAAAAAAGCTTCTTCAATAAATGGTACTGTGATAATTTGATATTCACATGTAAAAAATAAACCAAATCCATATTTTACAAACCCATAAAAATTAACTCAAAATGGATTAAAGACAAATGGAAGACATGAAACAATGAAACCCCTCGAAGAAAAGATTGGAACAAAGCTTTTTGACATGCATCTTGGTAATGATTATTTGATGTCTAAGGCACGAGGGAAAAATAAATAAGTGGGACTATATCAAACTAAAACACTTATGCACTGCAATGGAAACCATCAGCAAAGTGAAAAGACAAACTACAGAATGAAAAAAAAGTATTTGCAAGCCATATATCTGTTAAGGAGTTAATATCCAAAACATAAAAACATCTCATACAAATCAATAGCAAAATGTTGGGATGGCCAAAATGTCTGTATGGTTTTTATCATAAAATAAAAGGCACATTTTTTAAAATTTTCACCAAAACTTTATTGATTTGGATATTTTGAGTATGTTGGCTATTTCCCTTGTAGTATAATGTTGATTGTTCTCAATGTCTCCATTTGATTGCTATCAACATCAAATGGTCTACCCAACCATGGACCTTTGTCCAGCCAGAAATCTCCAGCATGAAACTTTGCAAACCACCTTTGGCACATTTGATCAGTCTCAGCCCCTTCTCCATACACTGCACAAATTTTGTGTGTGTGTGTCAGTTGCATTTATTTCTACCTTTCTTAAAATAATAAAGCATAATATGCCAGAAATGTTATCTATTTTCTTCCATCTTCAATATTAAAATGACTACACAAAAATTCACCAATTTTGATCAGTTTTTTAATGCACTCTGATATGACAGCTGCCACTAAACAGTCTAACAAAATTGTTTCCAATGAAGTTAAAGACAACTAAAAACTACTAGAGCCATCTTATGAAAAAAGTCAAATGAACTTTTTGGCCAACCCAATAATAACCCAATTTTTAAAAATTGGCAAAGAACATAAATATACATTTCTCCACAGAAGTTATATAAAAAGCCCACAGTTTCATGAAAAGGTGCCCAATGTCACTGGTCATTAGGGAAATGCAAATTACAACCACAGTGAGATAGAGCCTATTAGAATGGTCATAATAAAAAAGACGAGAGGCGACAAATGTTGGTGTGGATGTAGAGAGTAAGGAAAACTCATGCACTTTTGGTGGAATTATAAATTGGTACAGCCACGATGAAAAATAGAATGCAGGATCCTAAAAATATTAAAAACAGATTTACTATATGATCCAGCAATTCCAGTTCTGGGACTATATCTAATGGAAACAAATACAGTAACTCAGAAAGATACCTTGTTCACAGCAACATTATTTATAATAGCCAAGACATGAAAACAACATCAGTGTCCATCAGCGGATAATGGATAAAGGAGTCATGTACATATATCTGATGATATACAGAAAAGTTAAGAGAGTAAATCCTAAGAGTTCTTATCAAAGGAGAATATTTTCCTCATTCTTTTGTTTTATTGTCTCTATGTGAGAAGACAGATGGTAGCTGAACCGATCTGGTAATTATTTCACAACATGTGTAAATCACACCATCATGCCATACACCTGAAATGTATACGGTGCTATATGTCAATTATTTCTCAATAAAACTGGTGAAAAAAGAGAGGAACAAAGAGGAAGAAGGAAAAAACAAAGCGAGGGAGGAAAGAGGGAAGGAGGGGAAAGAAAAAAGAGAAAGAGAAGGAGGGAGGGAAAGAAAAGAAAGATCACAATCTTTAATGTATCTTTTAGGGATGTCTCAAATTGATGTAGGACCCAAACTTAGCCCTAGGAAATATGAAGTCAAAATGAAATTTTAATTTTTGTAATGTTTCCTTACATGTCATTTTGTCCCTAATGTTTATGTAGCTTCTGCTTTAACCCAAAAGAGTACAAGAACTTATAATAATTTGCAAAAAATTTTAACCTTAGATGCCCAAAGGGAAAAGGGTAATTAATGGCCAATACTAAGGATTCACCTTTGCATTATGGGAGAGCTGAGAAAATATTTGTAGGTTTGAGCACTGGCTTGCTTTAGCAGCAGTTAGATCAGATTAGCCTTGGCTCCATCCCTTCCTCACTATCCTTGGCCACTACCTGCATCAGATGCCTGTCCAGGTAGGCTGGACACAGCAAGGGGAAAGCAGGAATGATCACAACCACCCGAAGACAATGTCATTAATACCGCACTAGACCTGCATGATGCTCTTCCTGTCACATTTTTGCTCTTAAATCATTTCATTTTCATCCTCACAACAAACTTGTAAAGAAAGCATTGTGACATTGATTTCATGGCCAAGGGCACTAAGGCTCAGAATAGTTGAGCAAAGCTGGAATTTTTAACCTGGCCTTCAAATCTTGAGTTAGAGGATTTGTTTTCTCTGTTCTCCAGAGTAAAGAAGGTGACTCACTGAAATGACAGTGAAATGTCAGAAAGGATCAGAGCTGATACGCTGCCAGTGCTCCTCCCTCTGTGTCACAAATTGGTGTCAGAACAACGTACCCGGACCCACAAGCACACACTCAGACATACTCACAAATCCAAGATGCTAGGTCCCTAATGGAGGGGATGACATCCCCAGACACAGGAAACTGGCAGTGTGATAATTGTTCTTTTCTTGTATCCATGGGAAATGAAGGAATACTGATGGATTCATGCTTATAAACAGCCATTAAAAAAAAGAGCCAAAACAATTTATCCTTGTGAGCAATCCTTGCCAGGTGAGACCATTACTGACCTTTTCTAAGGCCACACACAGTGTGAAGCTGTTTGCCTCTGTTTTACCTTAGCAAACTAAAATGGGAAATATTAAAAGCTTCCTTGACCATAGGAGGGGTGAAGCAACTTTGATTTTGCCATAGGTGCTTGGCAGGCTTTTACCATTTTGAGCTTCTCATGTGTTGTGGTAGTGACTAACTATTCTAGAGTTAAGAAAAGCTGGCTTTTCAGGTCACGTATCCAAAGAGAAATCTTTTCTTCTCCTGCTAAGTTTCTAAATGGAGCGAAACCTAACTGAGAACATGTCTATTTCTACTTTTCACATGCTGACCACAGCTTCAGGTGGAGTGAAGGAGCAAGGAATCCCATAAGGTCATCCAGCATATCCCACAGCTGAAAAGTAACCACAACTGCTTCTGGTTCAAAATCTGGCTCCTACTCTCCTTCCTATTTTCTGTCCATTGTGAATAAGAATTCTTCAGCTAAGATGTCACATTAATAAGTCACACTGATAAGACTTTAGAAGGAGCATGCACGAACAGATCCTGTAGAAATTCCCCAAAACAAGCTCAGCTAATAGTTGACACAAGATTCAGCCCACACTTAGTCTTAATTTCTTTAACATTAATTATTTTTTACTTTAATTATTCTAACACATGGTCATTGATTGGCTATATAGGCTTGTAATTATAAAGTGTATTTGCTGGAGGCATAAGAGTTTGTGTTCAAGCAGAGTAGTTTCCCCTTATCTGCAGGGAGTACATTCCAAGAACCCCAGTGGATGTCTGAAAACACAGATAGTACTGAACCCTATATACACTGCCTTTTTTCCTATATACAGGTATCTTTTCACTTAAAGGAAGCACTTTACAACTTCTCTTTGGCATATCAATATTTCCAGCATTATTGCTTTTGTATCTGGGGGCCATTAGTAAGCAAAATAAGAGTGACTTGAACACAAGCACTGAGATCCTGTGGCGTTAATCTGCTAACCCAGAGGGTTACTAAGTGACTAACAGGTAGGAGCATGCAGAGTCTGAACACTGTGGATAATGGGGCTGGTGGGATGGAGACAGAGGGTGGCGATACTCAGAATGGTGAGCAATTTAAAACCTACGAGTTGTTGATTTCTGGAATTTTCCATTTAATATCTTGGACTACAATTGACCATGGGCAGATGAAACCACAGATAATGGGGGACTATTGTACCAGCTCTACCACTTTTTAACCTCATTCTTTTGTCTGTTTAGGGGGGGTGATGATCACTAAGTTTTGGGGTCATTGTGAAGATTACGAGAGTGACAGAGGCAAAGCACTTAGCATATTGCCTAGCACATAACACGTGTGTAGTAAAAAGTAACCACACAGATAGCAAAGCAACGTATGTGTGCAGCAGAGAAAATTAAGGAATGCATCTCATACACTTAAAAGGTAAAGAAGAAACTCCTCAATAAATATTGTAACAACCAAACTCTATTTTTTAAAAGTTCATTTGAAAACTTTAATAACTTTAGAAATGTTCACTATAACTGTAGTAGCTATAATGCCATATTCCTAGTCCTAATTACATCTTTTAATCTGCTCAATCTCCATCCATGACTCCAATGGTAGTTCTACTAACTGAGCTTGTTATTGCTATCAGCTCGGAGGAATAAAGTAACAGCCATTGAGGACTTAGAAGGCAAGAGCCTTCATATTGTCCCTTATCATTTAAAGAACTTGAATGTGTTGTGTACTCACTGGACAATTCAGAGCGATCAAGGTCAGGTTGATTTCCCCAAGGGTAGAAATCAGCATTACAACCATCACACATAGAGAATACAGCTTCACATACTTGAGAAAAAGAGCAAAGCTAGAATATATTCCCTGCTTGATGTTAATTAAAGTGGCAGGGAAACAGCCCATAAAACACTTTCTACATCCAACTAATTCAACTGTAGCAAGGCTGCTGATTTATCTTGCTTCTGGTGCATATATTTTTAAGAGTATTTTTCTATTTGAATTAAGAGAGAAAACAGTTCTGCTAATCAAATAAATAATACGTGTGAAAAGCTACCAAAGACACTTAAAAGTGGAGGTTTTGAGTACACATACTGCTGGTCTTTTTCAGGGTGCTCGCTTCATGTTACAGGAAAAAGGAACAAAATATTTATGCGCTGTCCTACTTTCCCTCTATATTTTAGTCTTTGCCCTTTCCATACACACAATATTGAGAGAACAAGACCGTTCCCCATTGTGTGAAAGCCACATACAGGATACAAACTAGATGCAAGGTGAGCATTGCGCAGGGTATGTATGGAGCCCAGACTCTTCCCTAGTCATTGCTCTCTGTCTTTGCACCAAGAACAGAGTCTGAATGTTTATCGAATGAAAACACCTACCTTTTCATTCTTGTTTTGTAACCTGTTCATGCCAACACAAATTCTCTTTGTGTAATCAGCAAGAATCAAACAACTCCTAGATACTACAGGCTGATTTTCCTTTTTCTGAAATTTCACATCAAGAACATTCCCTGAATTCACTTCCTACCACATGCAGTCCAATGGTCTAATTATTCTATAGTCTTGCTGGCATTCACGTTTAAAATTATTTACTGTGTATTTAAGCATTGTACTGTGTGTTTTATAATCAATACTTTTTTAAATCTGAAAATAATCCTCGGAGGGAGATGCTGTTATTATCCCCATGTTAAGGACGAGAAAATGAAGGTTAGAGAATTAGAATACTTTGATTAAAGCTGAGTCCTAGGAACAGAAGTGGGGCAGAGCTCATTTATTCCTTATTATACTGGATCGCCTTAACTAATAAAATAACCAAAATTTGTAAAGAGAAAAGGGACCTAGAGAACACTGGGTCCAATTGCTTTGTTTCACATATGGGAAAACTAAGTGATATTAAATACTTAGCCCAAGGTTTCATAGCTAAGCAGAACTAAATTTGAAAGCATATAGTCCCAATTCTAGTCTACTGTTCTTTTTACATTTCTAGAATTCCCAATCTACTGTATAATTCAATTCAACAAAAAATACTCGTTGCCAATGTTTGTATTCATTGCTAATGGATGCCATCCTTTTTGTATTTTCCCGTCCCTTTATCTCTCCTGATATTCTCACTTTCAGCAGATGTTTTCACCTTTACTAAAACTCATTTCTCCAAATGTCCAATTGTAAACTCTCTCCAACAGTCTGAAAATGTTGAAGTGTTCTTCCTTCTTGCTCCGCTGAGGTTGCTTTGGCTTCCTCGACTTCCTTGTCTCCAGGTATTGTTTGTGCACATCTGACTGCCCCTTCTCCATTTCCCTTGCCTGCTTCCTCTCCCCTAACATACCTCACGATGTGTGGCCACTAACATTTTATTCATGGTTTTCTCTTTATTTCAATCACAACTTTATTATTCTACCACCGTTATACTAATGACTCCCTCGTCAGCAACTCTACCCTAATACCCCGACTAAAGTTTCATAATACCTGCAGAATATTTCAGCCAGCTTATAGTTACACATGCAACACTAACCCGACATACCCAACTTTGAACTCATTTTCTTTGTTTCCCATTAGGATTGCTTTTTAATGTCCTTTTTCTGATCTATGGCATTACCCTATACTGATCACTACAGCAGAAACTGGCCAATGGTGCAGATGCCTGTGTTCCATGCCTTAATGTCACTCTGCTCGAGGGTATTTCCTGACTCCTTGAGGTTGAATGTATTATGTGACTGAGATCTATCTGAAACAATCCGGGTGGAAGTGATGTGTCCCCTTTCTGAACCTTAAAGTTTTATGAACTACTTCATTGTCTTACTCTCTTACCTCACCTGTTAGCCAGTACAGGAATGAAAGATGCTGCAAAGTTGTGGAGTTCACAATAAAAAGAACCTGGGTCTCTGAGTTATCTCATGAACAGAGCTGTCCAGTCTCATTAGAATGTGGCTGGGTGTAAAATAAATGCTTATTCTGTTCAGCCACAGTTTGCGGGGTTGTCATGTAAATTAGCTTACTCTGACCAGCACCCTAAGTGGGTAACTTTAATCATTACTGACAGTGTCTTATTTATTTTGCATACTCAGTTATCCACAATTCCCAGTATTTCTCCCTATTTATCATTTTGTAAAATTCCTCAGTTTTTATCAGTATTGTCCCAGTGTAATTGTTCCTATTTATTCTTTTGCTCTCATATCTTTTTCTAAAATGAATGCAGTTTATTCTCAACTGGTTTTTGCTTCAAATATCTGATCAATTGAACTCTCTTCTTAACTGCCTTAATTCCTAAACACAAATCAACATCTGAAATATCAATGCTCAGAGTTATTTCATGGCCCTAACTAATTACGGTGAGAATAAAGTCTAAATTCCTTATCAGGGCACTCAATATGCTATGACAATTTTCTTCTTTATAGTTTTCCTGCTCCAAATTATTTAGCACTTCACTCAAACTATGTAATTTTTATTTCATCATTTTATTTTATTTATCAGTTTATAATCACAAAGAATTTTAATTCTTTATATTTTTTCCATCCTATCAAAATTCTACTTATTCCTTAAGGAACAAACTCATACCTTCTTTGGAATTTTCTGTAATTCCAAGATCAGAATTGATTTCTACACCCTTCATGTATATAAATATTTTATCACATTGTTAAGCTTAGTTTGAATATTATACTTGTCTCTCTACTATTTTGAGAGATTCTTATAGCCAAGTATCAATGCCTTTTTTTAGTGTTTGTTCCCTAGTTCATTAGCCAACCTTTGTGCTTAAAGGTAGCAACTGATAAAAATTTGATAAATGTGTGTAGAAATGAATATATGTACAAATGAAACATCAAATACTTTTTATTTGTGAAACATGCTGCTAGGCACTAGTAATTCACACAAATGGCTCATGGTACACTCTTTCCTTTCAATGCAAAGTCTAATGGTTTCTCTCTGTATATTCCAACTCATCAAATTTTTGTTACTGTTGTTTGTTATAGTCATTCACGTATCTCAGCTCTTTGAAGAGGTTGGCGTTCATAACTGCCTTTTAACTTTTAAATATTGTATGACCTATTTTAGGCTTCTCTTGGATTGAGAAGCATCAAACCACTTACCTTAGAAAATGTGCAAGGGATCCAAGTAAGATACTCGTGGGAAGTACACTTGAAAAACGGGAAAGAGTAGTAATATTACCATGTAATTATTTCAGTTTGCCTGTCTTTCAAAGCCAAGAGAATCTTCCTCTGCTTTTTCAGACCAAGAGAACTATTGTTTCTTACAAACCATAGAACATGATGTGTCGCTCATGTGCTAGTCATTCACCGCCTTCCTTATTTGTTATTCTATGTTATTGCTTCCTACTATTATTTATTTGGCTGCTATTTAATTTTAATATGCACACACCCTATCTCCTTGCTAGAATTTAATGTCTTCAAATATAAAATCTCCCTTGGGAATTAGTGGTCTGCTCCATATATCATCCAAATAGTAACTCAAAATTTGCTTCACTTTGTTTTAATCCTTAGAATACACAGTGAAATAGTCATGCTTTTATTTTGGAGAAGTGGGTGCATTTCTTTCTCTTAGTTTGGTTAATTTAACCCTATTTTGTGTGTTTGACCTTTGCTAGCCCTCACTTTTGTGATGGTAATCAAGGCACTTACTGCCAGCAAGTTTCACCTGGTGTATTTTGCTTGAACAGAAACTGTTTGGTGAAACAATATGAAAGGGAATTATTTTTTTTAATTTAATCTATTTATTTTTAGAAAGAAGAGAAGGGAAGGAAACATCAATGTGTGGTTGCCTCTCATGGAGCCCCTGCTGGGGACCTGGCCCACAACCCAGGCATGTGCCCTGATTGGGAATCGAATCCATGACCCTTTGGTTCCCAGACTGGTGCTCAATCCACTGAACCACACCAGCCAGGACTGAAAGGGAATTATTTTGTGATTCATCTTATTTTGCGCAGGACTGGAATATTTGAGCATACATGGTTCTAGAATGAGTTCTGAGAAATGACAAGATTCCCTCTGTTAATAATGGAGTTTAAATGTCAAGGCTTATAATAAATCACAATTTTTACTCTTCTGTGCCCTACTATAGTCAGCTGTTGTTTCACCCATTTCATTGTGTTTACTATATGTACTTTCAGGAAGGAATTTGTTTCCATCTTGGCTATATTCTTGCCTCAGATTCTTAGACTTATATATTATTTCAAAGAGGAAGAATTGGTAGAAATGAGGGCCTGCGGCTATTTAGTTAAGATAAATAAATGACCACAGGAATCACATTTACATCATGGCAATAAACCTGCTCCAGTTTAGAATGTGAGAGTCCGTGAAGGAGAAGAAACAGTCTCTCTGCTCCTGTCCATCAGCCCTGACTGGCTCCTTCTTAGGGCACCAAAACAACCCTGTCTTCCTTCACCACCCGCATGGAATTTCGGGGGAGGAAAGAGAACGGTCAGTCAGAGGCAGAGGATAGAACGAAAGCTATTCACAAGAAGATTGAACACCACTGTTGCTAGGTAGCTCTCTTTCTCTTCTCCCATAACAACAATAACGAAATAACAACAGAAGAAAATTGCAACGGCTCCAATTACGTTCAGAATGAAAAGTTAAGGAAATGCCAGTATTCAATGTGTTTCTGAATTTTCTGCCAAGTCGCCTAATTCCAACATCGGCATTGCCACAATGCCTCGCTAAGCATCTGCTAAAGAGACCACCGTCCCACTGGCATCACCCTGCCTACAATGTGGAGGATGGACAGTTGTATATTCTACAATGTCAGTTTGCAACCTGCGCTCCAAGGCCTCTGAAATCCCCAAGTCAGAACTTCCGTCTGATGAATGAAATTCCTCGGTCAAATATTCAAAGCTTATGATCTTTAAAGAGGCCTGAACTTCTTTCTCCATGGCCACCTGACAGATGGAAAAAGAATTTCACTGCTGCAGTTTCCAAGGGATGAAAATCTTTGTTAATATTTGTTAGTAACAGGAAGCCTGAAATCCTCAGGCAGCGATTCTCTTTAATTAGTGGGCAAATCTCCTCACGTTCCTTTTGTGTGTAGCAGAGTTAATTCCCGGAGCCGGCACTGAACTAACACATAATGACAGCTTCTCCTTCACCTCAGTTTGGATAACATGCACTGTCAGGTTCAAAATGACGGTCCCACGTCCTGCCACCTTCTGTTGCCTAGCAGTGAGGAACACTCCAGCCAAACGGTAAAATCTGCTTGAAGTCCATTTGCATTGATCTGACCCCTGCCCCTCGTTACCGATAGGTGGCGCTGTTGCAATGCAGATCAATATATGTACAGGCAGCTGAGCAAACTCCTGTGCACTCTAGCACGCCTATTATAGCACACACTGACAAATACCGGGGGCCAGCTTTATCTTTGTCACCAACAATGATATTTGTTTACTAAGCAGGTGATCACCCACAAATCAAAACAGCACATTTGCCCAAGACCCAAACTTTGACCTATATTAGATAAATCTAGGCTTCCTTTTAGTCATTTTTAGATTCTTTCCCTTACATGAGCTTCACTAAAGTTCACTTCTTTAATTTTTTAAAAACATTCATTTCTTGCCCTGGCTGGCGAAACTCAGTGGATTGAGCACGGGCCTGCAAATCAAACGATCGCAGTTCAATTCCCAGCCAGGGTACATGCCTGGGTTGCAGGTCAGTTCCCATCAGGGGACGCATGAGAGGCAACCATACATTGATGTTTCTCTCCCTCTCTCCTTCCCTTCCCCTCTAAAGATAAATAAATACAATCTTTAAAAATATTCATTTCTTTACAATTCCCTCAGCAAGTCCTACTATTAATGTATTGACATCTGTCTTAATACATGAGAAACGAGACTTCATTTTTCCCCATCTTTCTCTGTCTTGGCTT
Source organism: Artibeus jamaicensis (assembly GCF_021234435.1). Classification (NCBI taxonomy): domain Eukaryota; kingdom Metazoa; phylum Chordata; class Mammalia; order Chiroptera; family Phyllostomidae; genus Artibeus; species Artibeus jamaicensis. The sequence goes on along the minus strand of NW_026522056.1, from coordinate 10,693,681 downwards.
TGAGAGAAATACTGTTTAATGATGTCACCCACCACAGACAAGGACAGAAGCTCTGACTTCAGAAATCTATCCATCAGGGACAAGAAAAAATATCAAAATTGGATCAAAGAGTATACATATGATATGTGTTTGTGTGTGTGTGTGTATACTCTTCCCTGTGGGATTCATCCATGTTTTCTTCATTAATGCCTTTTCATATCCTGACAAAGAAAATGCAGCCACAAGTTGAAAATCACTTCTCTCTGAAATGTGTTACTGATCAGCGAAAGGGAAACTGCGAGGAAGTGACCGCTAAAGGGGGCCAACCCTCCTGTCTGCTCAGTAGTGGCCCATCTTTCCTTCATGATTGTGGGCATCATTAGCCAGTGAGGGGTCTCAGAGCTCTGCCTCCTGCAGTCAAGAGTCCACAGAGCATGTAATACAGACCAGTACAAACCCTTCCAAATACATAAGACATCTCTGGATTTTTTGCTTTGTAGAAAAATGATTCTAAGCATTCCACAATTGTCCTGAATAAATTTGGTCCTGATTATGGCAAGGCATTGATTTGACACTCAAAATAACTTCCCCCAAAGTCATGCTCTTCCCTAAGAAACACTAACTCAACTGTCTCCAGAAGCCAGCTACATGCTCTCTACATCGGTGATTTTCAACCCTATTAATCTCATGGCACACATAAACTAACTACTAAAATTCTGCGGCACACCAAAATATATATATATATTTTGCTGATCTGACAAAGAAAAATAAGTATCATTTAAATTCACTTACACAGAATGTCCATTATTGCATTGCCTGTTGTCATTTCATTATTTGACAATTGAAGGGAAAAGAGGTCAGTGACCTTGACTAAATAGTCAGTTAATGCATGTGTTAAAAATTCTCACGGCACACGGATTGAAAATCTCTAGTCTACCTCAGCCAGTGAGAACAAGCAGATGCTGGTTCCATGAGATTGGAAGAGCTGTGTGGGACAGTAGTAATTGGGACACGCAGCAGCCACCAAGAGCAACAGTCCACACTAAAGTCTCGGCCACTCCGTTGGTCTGCAGTCCAGTTACATCATCACATTCCTGCCAAGCCCAGTCTTTCTAAGAAGGGCCAGAAATAGGTTTGGCACATTCAGCTTCATGTTCAGCAAATCTAAAACCTAAGCTGAGCACCATCCTGGGTTTCTCAGCATTCTTAAGGTATTTCATTGGCAAGAGTTTCATGATTAATATTTTAAAATATCTTGGTTTCTAAAAGTCTGTGTCCTCCTGTTAGGTAAATAATGTGTTTCTACTTAGGGGAAATATGATGGTATCAGAGAAACTGCTCTGGCACACTGACCTCCATCCAAATGGAAAATTATTGAACCATGAATTTAATATGATGAAAATCAATTCCTAAACCTCCTAGAGCTAAACATTAAGTTTGTTCCTGCTTCCATCCATGATACTATATGTCTCTGTAAATAAGGTCTGGTAAGTTTTTCCTTTAAAAAAGTTTTGTCCTCCATTTCCAAAGACAGGAATACTTGTAACCCAATTGAACTAATTTTCCTTAATAGTGCCTTTTGGCAGTCAACTTTTAGTCAATTCAGGCCGTGTGCTAGACACTTATTGAGAATCCCTTCTACTTCTGATCTCTCTTCCTCTGCTCCCTGTGTTTCATTCTTCAAATAACATTTTTAAAAACAAACAAACAAACAAAAAAAACCCAGATGCCTGTGCTCACTCCAAGAGATAATTGCTCACTTGCTATGCGAGCAAGAGATTTTAGAACCGGAGGTCCAGTAAAAGATTATACTGTACTGAATTTCCTTAGAATAACACATTCCCAAAGCATCTCTGCAGTACACTTGTGATGTATTCATTGGTTTCGATCAATTTTATAAGTTCTTAGTCAGTAGGGAAAATGGCATTTTAAGGTTGTTGTTCTTAGAAATGGCTCATCTCGGCCATAGAAAAATATTGTTAATACATTCATCACTCTCTAAATTTATCTTATCTATTTGTATAGACATTTATTTTCTTCCTTACATTTCATGAACTCATTGTTAAAAACGCTTGATTGGTGTTTGATACATATGGACTTACCAAGTAATTATGATGAATAGACAAACAATGTCCCATGCATTATGGTGTTACAGGTGGAAATAATATAAAAAGTTAATTAACTTTCCTACATAGTTGGGGACACATGCAAGCATCCACTTTTAAAATCAGTGTGCCAGTTTCTTATGAAATTATACATACACTTACCATATGACCCAGCATCTGTGAGATCCAGCAATCCCACTTTTAAGTGCTTATGCAAGTGAATTAAAAAAATGTCCCCCCCAAAAAACTGTACACAAAGGTTTACAGCAGCCTTGTTTATAATTGCTGAAAACTGGAAATAGTCAAGACGTCTTTTAAGAGGTCAATAAATAAGCTAACCCTGGTACGTCCATACTATGGAGTATCATTCAGCAATTAAAACGAATGAGTTATTGATGAAACTTAAATTCATTTTTGCTACATGAAAGAAGATAGACCCTAAAGTCTACATGTGGTATGGTCTATTTATGTGACATTCTTGAGAAAGAAACACTATGGAGATCGAGAACAGGTATTTGAGGGGTGTGAGGAGAAGGGGGCATGCAACGGGACTTACAGGGTGACAGGATGGATCTTATGGCACTGGGGAGTGGGCACCTGACCTTGTATTTGTCAAAACCCATGAAACTGTACACCACAAAAAGCGAGGTTTATCACATGCAGTTAAAACAAATAAATAAGTATAGGATGGTGGGGGATTCCAGATGGAATACAGACTCTGACAAATGAATTTAACTATATTGCAAATAGGTAAGAAAATTTTACTGAAGGAAGTAAGCAAAAATTCAGATCCAGGGGCCTAAGTAAATTTGATAAACAATGGTTTGTATGGAAAAATAAGACAAGAAAGAACTCCACATAAACACTGTACTATAGTTGGTAAGTTTATTTTTTAGGGTTGCAGGTTAATAGTTCTGAAATGACTTTGCTTGTATTCTAGAATTTAACAAATCATCAGATATGCTGTTGTTTCTCACTGCCAAAGACAGAAATTACAAAATCGAATGAAAGGCGAGTCACAGTAAGTGATGTTGTATGAACATCCTACATATAGTTCTCTGTGTGTCTCTCTCTCTAAAGGAATTGTGGTGGGATGAGCATGTGCAAAAGAAAGAGAGACAAAGAAGGAAGAGAGTGGGCAGGTGCTGAAATACAGCTGTGAGTATATACATGGGGCAGTACCCATACAGAAATGTATCCCAGTTCTGTGTGGTAAGAGGACCTAAAAGCAATGACAGGCCGGTCACAGCAGGCACAACTGGTGCCCGGACCTTGGTGCCTGAATGCCTTTCTTTGGTCACAGGAACAGGAACTCAGTCCAGGAGATGCAAGATGGCCCAGGAGCATCTGGAAGTGCCAGAAATTCAAGAAGTGCTCAAAGAAATATAGGTATCTGAGTAGGATACACAAGCTCCTGACAGATAACACTGGAACACGATAAATAAAGGAATTATTACACTATGACACCAAGAATGATATAAATGTCCATGACACACTGATACAGATAAATGAGAGAGTAAAGAAATGAGTGGGGAAATGGACAAGTATTCTTTATAGAAGTATCCCAAATCATAAAGAAATGGGGTAAACAGAAAAACACTATTAGATCACCAGAGTAAATCTGGCTTCTTGCAAGATTTACCAATAGACTCTAAAATTAGTGAGCAAAATGTTCAAGGAGAAACAGGGTAAATAGATAGCCTCAAAGCATCTCTCCTATATTGCTTATTAATTGCCATCATGACTTTTAATATATTCCCAGGAATTCTTTAGTACTTCTTCCTACAGAAGGTGGACCATAATTCTCCTCCTCTGAAATGTGGGCTGAACTTAGCAAATCACTGAACAGAAAATGGAAAGAAAAACACAGTAACAGTAGAGAAACCTGGCACAGACAATGGCGTAATAAAGTGTTCAAGGTGACCATCACCAGTAATAAGTCATGATGCTAAAACTAACATGTACCCTCTAGAGCAATGAGATGATAGCAGCACTTTATCTCTTTAGTGTTTTTTCCCCAAAATTCACAACCTCCATTCCGTCATGAGAAAACCCGAGACAAACACAAATGGAGGTATAGTCTGCAGAATGCTTGTCTAGATGCAGAATGCTTGTCTAGTACCCTTCAATCGCGTCAAGGTCACACACCAAAACAAAAAAGGAAGGAAAGGAAAGACTGAGAAATGGTCAGATTGGTTGAGACCAATATTGGTGGAGACTAGAAGAAAAAGAAGTTAATCAATAACAGATGTCGAATGGGTAGTGAAGACCAAAGTTGACAAAGGACACCATGTTGCTGTTATCAACAGGGGAGCAGATTAGAAATTGGGTGCCGAAGGGTGGTTATGACTTAGAAATTAAGAAGGTACAAGATGAATGAAGTTATAGCAGCTGAAATGTGCAGCTGGGTTAAGAGAGCTGTGACTAAATCTCGGGCTGGAGAATAATAGAAGGCAGAGTTAGCCAGCCTCTGTTATTGTATAAATAATGGTTTTGCAGTACAAGCATCTTATTTAATTACTTGCAAGATTTATTTTTCTAAATGAAAATGTCTTTACCCTTATTCCTAGATAAAAGAGTGAGTTCCATGCTGTAATCCATCAACTTGTATATCTAGTAAAGACGTAGCGTTTGTTGTGATTTGGTTTGGGGCATGTTTTTCAGTTATCAGTGAATTCATTACTGGCTAAAACAGTTGATGAAACATCTATTTAAGTCATTGTCTCAGAAGGAGGTTGAGTGGAGACGTTAAAATTGTTGAGTCTGATTGAAGTCTTATGACTGGGCTAGAACAATGAGAAAGTGTGGGCTTCTCTGGATCACTAAGGGTTTGTGTTTGTTTCTTTTTGCATTTGTCAGTCAAAGACCCTTCTATGTGCTCCAAGGTCACTGTCCTCAGCTACTGGCTATTTTCTCACAAGGCAGGTTCTACTCAGAAGTCGTGGCATAGCTGTCCTTGAAGTATTGGAATCATCTTTACCGGCAATGTCCATGGTGTCTCTGTAAGACTGAACGTTGGTACTGAACGGAGTCTGTTCCGAATGACTGCGGCATTGTGCGTTTTCACATCCCCTGTGACCCTTGTCTAGAAAGCTTCCTGCCGCACCCACAGAGCCCTCCGCGGTCTCCTTCGGTGTACCCCACCTTTTCCACCTAGACATTTTAAGGGGGAAATACAAAGCTGGCTCTCTGGGGCAGCGATTTTCACCAGTGTGCTGCGAGAATGTTTAAAATGTGCCATCCTGACCTCTTTTCCCTCAGACTGTCAAATACAAGAATGACAGCAACCAACACAACAAGAGCTGTTTGGTGTGAAGGAATCAAAATTATAACTATTTTTGTCAGATTGGCAAAAAATACAATATATTTCTCAACGTGCCACAAAATTTTAGTAATAGTTTGTGTGCACCACAAGATGAAACAGGCTGAAAATTGCTGCTTCGGGTGGGGGGCGAGCATGCTCCTTAGTTGGAGTTGGACTAACGATAAGAACCACAGAGGAAGCGTGGAAGTCCCTTCACTTTGTTTCATTGACAGTCATTAGAATGCCTGGCAGAGGGTTTCCAAGTATCAATCTCACCATCCAAATGCAAACACACATTTACCCTCCTCAGCCGTTATACAAATCACGCGCGCGTGCACACACACACACACACACACACACACACACACACGCTGCTCTCATTACAGGGAGTGAAGCCTGGAGACAATCCTCAGCTTTGGGAGATGAAAATTCGCTCTTTCCTGCTAGTAATGAAAAGCGTAAACCTCCGTCTCCCAGGAATTTACTGCTGCTCAAGCCAGCATCTCACTGGTTACAAATTCTGGAGGCAGGGGAGGGAGACTTTCCAGGGCTTGAGGCGTCTTTATCAAATCCCATGTGAAAATGTGAACAGTAGGTGACAAAGTAATCCTGAAAGTGAGTATATATATTGCACACCTCCTCAGTGTGATCAAACGTGGATAACTTTTAATAAGTCTACTTTTGTTCTTAAAATTAATTATGGGCCAGTCCAGAGAGCACTGAAGATTAGCTCCTGGTGACAGGAGTGTCTTATTGTAGAGGATGGCAGGCAAGCATTTCCTAGGATAGGGACTTAATTAAACTGAAAATACAGCATGTTGAGGTTAAAACCTTAGACTCACAGCGTGGTTTGATCCAGCAAGGGGGAGAAATGCCTTTTAATACATGCAGAAAATGATGGTGCATAAGAATGTGAATTTGGTGCCAGTGCGGGATCCCAGCCAGCATTCCAGAGGCCAAGAGAAAGTCCAGTTAATTGGAACCAAGAGCTGTGGGCACATCCCTCGCCCACCTGGTACCTCAGCCCGTCCCATAAGTGCTCCATCCTCTGCAACAGCAATTTTCAACGGGTGTGCAGCAAGAATTTTTAAAACATGCCACACCTGGCTATTTAGTTGGGGGCACTGACCTCTTTTCCCTTAACTTGTCAGTTAATAAAATGACAAGAGCCAGCACAACAAAAGCCAGCCATGTGAACGCATCAGAATTACACCTATTTTTTTTGTCAGGTCGGCAAAAAATATAATACATTTTTTGATGTGCCACAGAATTTTAGTAATTAGTTTATGTGCGCCATGAGGTGAAAAAGGTTGAAAATCGCTGCTCTTACAGAGAGCAGCGTGATGCCCCATGCAGACCTTGACGAGGCTGTGCAGACTCAAACAAAGTCTTTTTTTAAAGTGGTTTCCATCCTGTGGACACTCTGTCTTCTGAAGGTCAAGAAGCACTGTGCCCCAGAAACGATTTTTCTTCTTTCTTCCGTGCTCCTGAATTTGCCTGCATGGATTCTCTCAGCTCTCCCCCATGTCTGAAATCCTTTCTCCTTGGCACACACACACCAAAAACTCTTTGGAGCTGAGTCCCTAAGAAAACTGACATACAAACCCCTTTTTCATGCATGGCACCCAGTGGGAGCAAAAACTGTGTGCTCCTACTCATAAATTCTGTTTCGTTGCAACAAGAAAGCACACGCCTCCTCCGTCTCTCCCTCACACACACTCATACGCAGCCGCTCACAGAAATTATCTGACTTTCAAGGCATGACCCACAGGGGGATACACTGCTCGGGAAAGCTGCAGAGTGGGCCTCCTGAATCTAGCAGGCGGTGGAAAGTCGGGCAAAGCCGTTCCTGGAAGATTCAACAGAAGGAAGCCTGATTTCAGTCACCCAGAGAGGAAGCAAGTGAGCGTTGGCCCGCTGAGTTGGTACCCACACAGTGACATCCCCAGCTGAACAAGTTGCAGGGTGTCCTGACATGATAGCTTGACATGAGATAAATAGATGCACAGATGAGAAATCACTGAGGAAAATAATTGCACCTTGCCAAGAAGGATAGTGTGACATTTCTGGATCGCCAACTGCCTTTTCTAAGAAATCAGTCTCTGGCGTCAACAAGTCTTGGAGTTAAAGTTTGATAAGGTTGAGAGATTTTATTCTCTTTCTTAAAAAAAGAAAAAACCAATAGTCAAAACAAAAAAAAAATGTTTACTAGGGAAACAATACCATGGCCTTTTTCACACCTTAGATGAGAACCTCAGAAATCAATTTACAAAGAATGTCTTGCTTTTCTTGTGAATTAGGAACTCTGCAGATGAAAAGTTCTTTTCTTTGACTTCAATTTTTGCTGCAAAACTGCGAAGCATCTCAGCTGCTGTTCTTGAAAGCTCCCCCTCTTAAGTTAAGGGTACACGATGCCCAATTTTTTGACAGAATTATCCTTTCCTGTCTTATGAACATTCCTTCAGTTTTTCCCTCCTTGATGCTTCAGCAAATAGAGGGAAGATTTCTGCATTCAAGGGGACTTTGTCATCAAAATCTCTTTAGACGTCATGCTCACATCTAATCTGAGCAATTTGAAATACTACTTAATGAAATCGTGTTCTTTGCTTCAAAAAAAAAAGCACCAAGCTTTGAAAGATGATAATTCTATTATCGCATCTCATTACAATTACTCATAAAGTAATCAGAATTACCTTCCTTTAACCTTTAGCTCTGTCTTGGTCTGTAACTAAAGGATTTGCCAAAGTCAGGGGAACAGTGTTCCCACTCTCCATGAAGCGATTTGTTCTTCAGTGTGCATTTCCGGGTGCACCCTCTCATCCATTTCCACGTTGCTCTCCTTACCTGGGTGGCTTTCTCTTCACCAGCACTTGCATTTTGGTGACTGTTGTTTAAAATGAAGAAGCGACTTTCAGAACCTAGAAGACGCTACTTTTTAAATGGAAGAGAAGAGGTATGTGCTGCGCTGATACTCCATCAGGCATCACGCTGCTTCTTCCTCCACTGCGTGACAGACACCACCACTGATCCCCAGTGACTGGTAAGAAAACTGGGGTGCCCAGGGTTTACGTAGCTCAGGCACAGCTCAGCTGAAAGGCAGGACCCCAGTCCAAGCTTCTAGGACTCCTGAGCCTAACTTCCCTCTGCCACACTGTCCTGCGTTCTGGGGTCATTAGTGGACTTACGAGAATTAGTGAAAAAGGCGCTGGGAATCTAAAACTGGGCATTTTTATATGCTTGTCTTTCAAATAAAATACTAAGTACTTAAAATAGCATTTTTATTGTTTAAGCTTCAGTATTAAATGTTAGTGTTATAGGGATTTTTTGCTGAACACTCCCTATATAGAGTAAAACCCTATACAGAATGGGGTTTTGCTGAACACTCAGCAAAAAATAATGTAGTATGAGTACATTAAACCAGTGCGTGTAAAATCATCTGTAGAAACTGATCCATGTGTATTTTTAACCCTAAGAAAAATGCAGAGAACTTTTTCCTCATTAGCATCTCCTGGGTCTTTGATAACAAATAAAAATCCTAAGAAAAGTTGTGCTAATGGTCAGACACTGACTAGAAAGAAGATTGCCCTTCAATTACCCAAGCTGCGTGGGATTTTAAAAGCACACCATGAATGATAAAAAGTATTTTCTTTTCTGTTGGTAAAAGCAATCCAAATTTAAAATAAAAATACATATGTCTATCTTAGTAACAAAAGTAAGAAATATTTTTGAATCTTAACTCTTTGTGTAAAGTATCTATAAATATACCTAAATCGAAAGGCAAAGAATTAAATAAAAGTAAAATCTCATCATTTTACCCTTAACATCTAACTCACCTGAGCATCTTAGCCTTAAAAATCCAACTCATTCACCTCAATTTGTTGACAGTCTGAGTTAAAATTCTGTCTATGGAAGAGAACTCAGAAACCATATACAATAAGCAATATCTTACAACATCTAACTGAATTATCATTGTAATCTTTTTAATTTAACATTTTTATGGACAATAATTATTAGAGTACTATTAAAAAGACTGGCTGAATATCATGCCAGTATTAGAGAAAGAAGGTACAGAACGTGGAGAGAAGATAGTTTTATATTGCTCATACCTGGTCTGAACGTGGATGTGTGTATATGGACTGCTTCTATATCAGCATCAGACAAAATGCACTCAAGGGACAAACCCTGCCCCACCTACTGCTTGTTTTTGTAAATAAAGTTTTATTGGAACACAGCCAGACTCATTTTTCATGAATCAGCTGTGGCTGCTTTCATGTACAAACAGTGGCAGAACCGAGCGGCCACAACAAAGACGATCCGGCCTGAAAAGACTGCCAACCCCTCATTTACATCCGACACATACGACTTAGCAGTTTTTGTAGGACTTACTTGCATTATGGATCTTTCCTGAATTTGTTGCAGCAACAAATTCTGGAGTTAATTCTGTAAGTTGATGAACAGGTAAATTCATGTACTTGAATAAATTCATATATTTGAATAAACTCTGTGATTATGTTTTGGTTCAACATGATGAAACTGACAAATTAGTATGTGTATATATAGACATATATAAATATGTAATACATGCAGACATATGTTAAGTCCTGTAAGTATACAGAGTGATGTGTTATATAAGCGAATATGCCCATATATAAGCAAATGTTCATACAAACTCTCTAGGAAGGTGGAAAGTTGCCCCTTACCAGCTGTGAGGCCTTAACCTTTCTAGGCCTGTTTTCCCATTGGTAAAATGGTGATAATGATAATCATAGTATTGCATGCTACCATAATATCGCTGCAAAGATGAAAATAAATGAGTGTTTAACAGATTGTCCAACTCAGAGTAGGCACTTAATACATGTTAAGTTACTATCTTCGTTGCTGTGTTATTATTGAGAATCCTTGCCCACAGGCAGGTACCTCTATCCATCCTAAGAGAAGGCATGTGATCTTTTCTATAGGGAAAGCTCGATATCATTATCACATCATTAACTTTGCCATCTAGACAACCAGTATGGAAAGCAAATAAATGAGCTTATCAAAGTGTTGACAGTCTGAACTCCAGATTTTTGTCAAAGCATAATCATAATCTAGATTAGCTCTTATCCATCTTACGTGAAAAGAAGATGCAGAATGATTGTTACGGGTCAGGGGACATACTAATCATCCATTCTTCTGGGCTTCCTTGAGTTTGCTGGTAAAGAGAACAGATAATGTAGGATGCATTTTCTTCATCTAGCATTGACTTATCAGGTACCAAAGGAATACCTTGGGGACATCACGAATAGCCTAACCCTACGGAGAGTTGCTGTAGCAAGGAGCATTTCACAACCAATGACATTCGGAATCTGCTTTTTTCCTTGTACCTCTTCCTGTCATCAGCTCAACCTGGTTTTCAAGTTATTGACACCAGGTGATCATTTTGTGGCTGTAGCTCTGGTTTCTCTCTTAAACGGCTTTTGTCATTTTCTATGTATTTCGTCATCTCAGTGTTCAATTCTGTTTTCACTTTACTGCAGGAAATGAGTAAGTTAATTCACTGCTTCACCTCCAAAGCAGCTCACCACCAGCTCCTGCCAGTCTTCACCCCTGTGCTGGTATCAAACCAGATATAATAAAGTACTCTCATTGAGTTAAAATCTAATGTTACATCCTTACTTTTATTTAGAGCCACTATAAGAAAGTCTTCATGAAGTAGGTTTTTGCATCTTCCACCCATTTTCCTTTTGAAGAATTTGTTCATTATTAACTAGGAAATCGAGTGTCATGATTTTTCAGGTTGTTTTACACAAAATTTAACGCGAGGCACATCTCTTCTATGTAATGTAAATACATGCTTTTTCAAGTTTTGAAGACAATGTAAACTCTTCTATCTCTCTCTCTCTATCTATGTATCTGTCTATGGTTTCTAGGCTTAATACCTGAGCTCAGACTAAATATGACATTTAAGTGCACTTCCTAATCTAAGTTTCAATGAGAATTTTCATTTTGTTTTCTATTAATTCAAAGATCTCATTTTTAGGACCTAAGATGAATATGAAAAGAACCTGATCTATCTATATAAATATATCTATATCTATAATTTTATATGCTATGATTTCCTGAATAGTACCCTAGAATTAATACATTTAAAATTTCAGTGAAGTGTTCAAGATGTACCTATAATTGTTAATCATCCTGAACTGTCCTGGAATCTTAATTTAACAAATTGTCCAGTAGCTTCGGTAATCACCAGTGGGAAGTAAATACAGTTGGAACGAGTTAAGAACCCTATACAGAATGGGGTCGGATTATTAAATACAATGCATATTGAGTTAGTTTCTCAAAGTAATCGGTGATGTTTTTGTTTTGTTTTGTTTGCTGTGAACACATTCCTCTAGAAGTTATGGAATCTCTCAATCAGACGCAGAAAAGTTTTTACTGAGCTATAATTACCCTACAGCATTTTCTTTGTTTCAGGTGTACAACACAATTATTACATATTTGAATATTGTGAAGTGATTACCACAAACATGTGGTTAACATCCATCCCTATGCGTATTTACATTATTTTATTTTATTTCAAGGTCTACTGTCTTAGCAACCTTCAAATATGTAATAAATTATTATTAGCTATAATCACCATGCTGTGCATTACATACCTATGGCTTATTTATTTTGAAACTGACAGTTTATACCTTTTGACTCCCTTCCCCAATTTGGCTTATCCCCCACCCCTCACCTCTGGCAACCACCAACCTCTTCTGTGTATCTGTGAGCCTGGAGTTTGCTTGGTTTTGTTTTTAGGTAACATATATAAATGGGATTATAAAATATTATCTCTCTGTTGGGATTATTTCACTTAGCATAATACCCTCAAGGTTAACACATTGTTATAAGTGGCAAAATTGTATTCCTTTTTATGGCTGAATAATATATATAAATATATGTCATGTATATCATATATATGCATATATAACATGTACATATATGCCATATCTTCTCTGTTCATCCAACAATAAACACTTAGGTTGTTTCCATATCTTGGCTATTGTAAATAATGCTACAATGAACATGGGGAGGCATTTTTTTTCAAATTAGTGTCTTTATTTTCTTCAGATAAATATTCAGAAATGGCATTGCTGGATTAGATGGTGGTTCTATTTTTAGCTTTTTGAGGAAGGGATGCTCCATACTGCTTCCGTACTGGCTGTACCCATGCACACTTCCACCAGTGGGTTTCCTCTTCTCCACATTCTCGCCAACATTATTTCTTCCATTTCGGTGGCAGTCATTCCAACAGGTGTGTCGTGAGATCTCACTGTGGTTTTTATTTGTATTTGCCTGATGTTTAGTGATGCTGGACATGTTTTCATGTACCTGACCACCATCCGTATATCTCCTTTGGAAAGATGTCCATTCAGATCCTCTGCCAACTTTGTACTCAGAGTGAGATTTGCTTGTTTATTCATTGGTGTTGCTAGGGAGTTGTGTTAGTTCTTATATATTTAGGATATTAACTCTCATAAGACATATGATTTATACATATTTTCTCCCATTTAGTAGGTTATCTTTTCATTTTTTTGACTGTTGCATTTGCTGTGCAGAAGTTTTTGTTCCATTTGAAGTTGTCCCTCATATTTACTTTCATTCTTGTTGTCTTTGCTTTTGGAGTCAGATTTTAAAAAATTGTTGCCAAGACCACTTATTTTTCATTGCTAGATTTTTCTCTTTTTTTCTGTTATTATGATTTACAAAAAGACATGGACATAATGTGGACATAGTAGTGACCTAGCCTACATTCTCACAATTTCTACTTTAAAATATATGTGATTAAGCCTCCATACGTGCTTCAAAAAGAGACAACCTCCTTATAAAAATGCATGAAGAGAAAAATCAAGTGCTTTAAAAACCATTATATGGTTAGAGAGACCCATCGATGTCCCGTACTGGTACTTAACAAAGTTATCACAATGAAATAATAGGCCATCTCTAAAAATTGACCGTTGCCTAAGGGGGGTGGTGCTAGATCTTGGGAAATACAAAACATGTAATAAAGAGCATGTTTAAAAGAAATAACAATAGGTTTTGTGGATGAAAACAAAAATTCATTACTCTCCCTGATGGCTGTCAGAGTTGGCTGGGCCCAGCTGGATGGTTTTGCTTTTGGTCCTTCATTCTGTCTTGGAGTCGGACAGCAGTGAAGCTACAGTTGCTGGGAAGCTTGTTCACTGACATGTGTCTGCCCGGGCTGGGGTGGCTGGAGCAACGGCGGGGAGCGAGGGGTCAGCGTGTCTCTCTCTCTCTCTCTCTCTCTCTCTCTCTCTCTTTCTGGCCATGCAGCATTGACACAGGGTTCCTTCACAGCCTGCAGGTGTCAGGGGAGTTGAACTTCTCACATGCCAACTGGTTTCCCCAAGCAAGTATATCAAAAGCTTTAAATCATTTTGAATAGGTAAAATAAATTAATACTAGTAGTTTAACGATTACTTATTCCCACGCCAAGTATTATGAACATACAGGGTCCAGCAGGGGTAATGCCTGCTTGAGTGTGGCGGTGGGGTAATAATATGACCGTAATAATTTATAGGTTTAATTTGAACATCTCACCTAAAATGTCACATGGAGTGTGATATTATGTTACAGAATTACATACTTATTATTTTGTAATAAAAAGATTTTGTAACAAAAAGGGGCATTATTTGTGCCGGACCCTGCATTTTATTTTATTCTTTTAACAACCATGTAAACTGAGCACCATCATCCTTATATTAAAGATGAAGAAACCAAGGCGCAGAACTACCTGATTGTGTCAGCCTGCATAGCTATAAAACAGTCAATCCAGATTTCTTTTTTATCCAATTCAAATCCGAATTGTTCTCTCCCTAAACCCCATATTCTTCCTCCCATGCTGAGCCACCTCATAAATCCATGAAAAGGTAACTGGCAATACAAGAGATAAATAACTGTTCAATACACAATATAAGGGATGTCATGCATCCGGTGTGATTAATAGCCAAATTAAAGTACAGTCACCAACGAGGAGTTCAGCAGAGGGAAAATCCTCTATGAACTACTATTTCTGAGGAGCCTTCTTAGGAGAGAGTAAGCAATCTAAGGCTGCAAAGTTGTGTTCACAAACCAAGGATAATTCGACAAGGTATGCATGTTATATTTTATCTTTAGAAATCTTTTCTTACCTCAACATTCTGTGGGGATATTTTCCCTGACATAGAAATACAAATTCCAGATCTGTAAAAGGCAGAGCGGGTACCGTTTTCTTTAAGTGGCTTAGATAATAACTCTAGATACTTTTTGCTGATTTCTTTTCTACTGTGTTAGATTATACGACCATTATTATTTAAGCCTAAAAGAGAGCCCAGCCTGCTGATGAGAGCAGAAAGTACTGTTTCATTAGAAGAGGCAGTCGGACTGTCCTCTGTGGGGAGCGATGATCACCATGCTAAACCGATGGAATATTTTTCCCTACTGGCTGTAGACAGGGAGGCCTGGACCTTGGGCAACCCTAAAATTCATTTCAAACTTTGCCTTATTCCTGCTGGCTCTGTTACTACCGTGCTTAGAGCTTTGTGTTCCTATTGGCTCTTGTTCCCTACAGCACCCTAGGGAGAGCTCCTGTGAGGGACTCATTCAACAAATACAGATTCCAAACAGAGGGGAGCAATGATGCATGCTTACATGGGGTACGCAGCAGATTCATCTTCATGCTAATGAAATTGCCCAAATCAAGTAAACAGATCCATGACGAATTAGGCAGCAGAGCCCTGGAATGGATTTGCGAGCTGCAGTTTCACAGAATTCTGTTTCTGAAGCTGGAGCCGACATCATTTGCTAGATTGGAGGGCAATGAAGTTGCCTGGGTAGAGTCTACACACAGTGTTGTCCAGATTTCTTTTTAATCACAGTGCTTTCTGTTCCTATGCTTACACATTTTTGAGCCTTCTGTGGCACCGTCCAAGGCCTTCTGGCTTGGTAAAAGGAGTGACCCAATGATAATGCCAGACACCTAGACTCCAAGCTACTGGGGGTAATGATGTTGATAAGCAAGCAGGTCCTTCCTGGCATCTAAGGTAGAGCTTGCCTACATTGATTTTTTTTAATAAATAAATATCTTTTCAATGTCTGCCTGCTGCCCACTTTACACGCAAGTGATATCAGACTCCTGCAGTTGGTGTCATGTCCAGGTCGTGCTTTGCCACTTGCTTATGTGCTTGGCTCTGTCATCCTTCACTTGCCTCACTCTGCTTAGCTTCAACTTTCAACTCAGATATTTTCTCTGCCCGGAAACTTCCCAAAGCCTCATTCCGTGCCATGTACCTTTCTCTCATGTCCCTGAAATAGTCCACTGGAGGCACGTGTGTGTCATATCTGGCCCCATAAACTCGTTGAGAATAAAGATTATTTCTTATTCATCCTTGTACGTCAGTGTCCAGCTCCGTGCCTGTGTTGTAGTTCGAGCTCAGGAGTGTTTGTCCACTGGAATGGAAGACAGGAGCTCCGTGAGGCACGCGAGGGGGCCGGATGTCCCAGGAACCGACAGTGGCTCATGCATCCTTCAGAAGGGGTTGTTTGTACAGGGGTTTTATTCAAATGAACTCCATGTCACTTCCCAGGACTGTAATTTCATCTTTAAATATTTCTGAAGGTCAAAACTGGTGTAGAAAACGTAACTGGGAAGTTCTGACAACTAATAGAGTCTGTCCCTCTTCCCTTAAAAGTCAAGAGGAAAATGGTGGAAACCGATGCACCCAGAGGAGCAGCAGCGCAGGTCCTGGAGCTGGAGTGGGGATGTCTGATTACCACCAGAGAAGCACTAGACTCATTCAGGCAGACAGAGTGGAGGGGAACCGAACCAAAGGCATGTGCTCTCCTGGCACAAGAGGAGAGGCGGCACGCCAAAGAGGTTAAGCATAAACGGAAAGGAATTCAAGTTAATTTCCTAGAAGAACTGACACTATCTGAGACGGGCTTGGATGTGCCAGATTTTAAACAGCCATGGGCTAAGTGGAAGTGATGCTGGCTGCTTCGCTTGCAGTGCTTTCCAGAGACAGGCAGCATACGCTGGGCTGCACCATGGAAGACCAGAAATGAGGGAGCTTCTGTGAATGATCCCAGCACCAATCAGCAGATCACAAATTTATTTAAGACCAGCAGGAAACGATGTGAATATCAGGCCCCCCTATGGTTTTCCGATCAGCTTGGAAGGCAGGGAGGCGATGGGAGACAGTAGACACCCCTCCCGAATCAGTGAACCGTTATTTGCATCTCCTTGGGGGATAGGAGATGGTGCCAACATGAAAGGACAGGAGAGCATTTCCTTCTCTGTCACGCTGTGAAGCCCCTAGGAGCTTAGTTCTATCTAGTCTCGCTTGCTCCAATGGTATTTGAATTAGATCTTCGGCAAAATGCTGCTTTTGCAAAAGATGGTACAAATGTTTCCCACTGAGTTTAAAGGCAAAGCGTCAAAGAACTGCTTCATCCTGCTTAGCCTCCACATCCGTGAATGGGATTCATGACCCTGGACAGAGAGAGGTTTTGGTTTCCTCAGGTCAAATACTGTCCACAGGAGCAAAGTATGTAGGCTGCCCTGAGCTTTAGAGAGATGCTTCTGAACAGAGGAGAACAATGAATTGCAGTTCCCAGCTGCATATTGAATGCTTCCTATTAGTTCACTATCCTTTGCAGTAAATCAACTTACTCTCCATTACAATAGATGGCAATAGTGCATTGCTTGTCAGCAACATGCCGCAATAATAAGGCTCTTTCAGACAGCCTCTCAAATACAGATTGTGATGTCTGTGGAGAAATAGAACTGCTTTTAAAAAGAATATGAGCAATCGCTTCATAATAAGGCCATATCCAGTATTTCAACAGAAGGGTCTCTGAATTTTCTTACATCATGAAAAAAAATTTATTGCAAAGAGCATGATGGAAACTCACTATTTAATTGAAAACTATTTATGAAATCGAGGTCCTATTAATTCAGCCATGGAAATACAGCCTCCAAAATGTTTAAAGCCTATCGAAACTACAAATTATCTGGTAGACTGTGGAACCAACCAGAAGGCTTGTATTCAAAGCTAGCCAGCTGTGTGAACGTGGGCGGATTCTTTAGACTCCTCCTGACCTCCTCTGTCTAACAGAGGTCATAATAATGTCTTCTGTGTAGGGTTGTGGGTTCAATGAGGCAACATCAACAACATGCTTCAGCAATGCCTGGTAACACATGGTTCTAATAAGTGTGATTTATTATTATCTTACGCCCAATGTTTTTGAGTTTGTAACGTCATAGGGCCAGATGCTCCTTCTAATTCAGGGAACCTCTGTGATGCCTTGCTCCTTCTCCCTTGCCATCCCCCACCCCCTATGCCAATATTCATTTGAGTTCTCAGAAAATTTTCTGGGGGGATTGAATTGAATGTTGAGCTTCCCAAATGAAGAAACGAAGAGACCAAAGTCAGCTTGTCTTCACTGGGTACGCACCTGACAAAGATTTGAAGTGGTTCTGGGGCATCGCGGGGAACAGCTGAAAATCACACTGTCAGGCCGAAGTGCATCAAAGCCGTGCGCTGGCATGAGCCACCCTGGAGAGCATCCCCATTCAGCCGCATCCTGGCAGAACCGCACTTGGCCCCGGCAGGATGGGATCTCACTTACCATCCCATATGGCACCTAGTCTGTTGTAAGCACTTGATGAGAGAGAAATAATGACAGGAATAACCTCTCTTCACCCACAAACAGTGTTCAGTTAGGGACATCTGTCGCCATTATAACTACTGACAAAAATTTCTGATATCACTTGGTGCTGCTTTAAACCTGAAGAAGCTCTTCACTTTAAGTCATAACGAGGATACCTTGCCTAAGCTGTGAGCAGTAAGGAAGTCCACCCATGGCACTGAGGACACCTGTTCCTGTTCTTTGTGGGTGTGTTGCTGGCACTGAAGAAAAAAACTTTTCTTGTGCTTTATTCCACTTCATTAGCCAGAATCTTTTCTGTACCTTAGTATAACCCAGACTTAGTGAGATCCGCATTTTAACTCCTGGCAGGGCAATGAATGTGTTCCCCTCTTACCAAAAAGGTCTCTGGAGATTGAGGGAAAGTTCCCACAAGGGGATTTTGACTGGCCTCTTCCATCTCTCTGGCTGCATCAAGCCACTCCTATTCCACATGTCATATGATCCTCTTAGTGACCAGGGGTATGCAGTGTTCCTGGGACCGTGACTTATAAGATATATAACGTTTCCTGGGCTGTGTAGTTCAGTGCATTGAGCGTGGACCTGAGAACCAAAGGGTCACTCACTGGTTAATTCCATCAGGATATGTACTTGGGTTTCAGTCTAGGTCCCCAGTAGGGGGCGCACAAGAGTCAACCACAATTGACGTTTCCCTCTCTTCTTCCCTTCTCTTCTCTCTAAAAATAAATAAATAGAGTATTTCAAAAAATAAGATATTTAAAATTATTTTCGGTCATCTTTTAGATTTAAGGCTATATTACAGGATATTTCTATGCAGGAGGAAGCAGGTTAATGGCTCAAAAGAACAGGTCTCCAGACCCTTCGGAATTTGATAGAGATCAGCCCCAAATAGAAGCTTTTTCACGTTTATTGTTTTGAAGCAGGTATCAGTATCCTGGTTAGTTAGGAGGAGGTAAAACTTCCACATGCAATTACTCCAAAGCAACAAGAAACTCAAAGTCTAGTGAAACATTTTCAATTAAGGTAAACGCATATGTGAGTGGACAGAGGACCCCAAATCAAATTGCTTTTGCTGTCACAGATTTTCTTTAACAAAGAACCTATAAGTGCATTTAGCAACTTGTTTTTTATTATTTATTTTGCTAAGTTAACGTTCCTTGTCTGGTGTATAGATATCTCGGGGTCTAAGAGATTTTGCTATAATGAAATTCAAAGTAATTCCCCGCATGCAGGAAAGCATCCCTCCCATCATAATGTGGTTTTGTTTCTTTGTTTCTCCAGTTTTATTAAGATATAGCAGGCACATAAAGTGTATAAATTGAAGGTGTACAACATAATGATTTGATATATGTATATATTCTGAAATTACCACAATAAGTTTAGTTAACATCTATCACCTTATATAGTTATACTTTTTTGTGATGAGAACTTTTAAGACCTACTCTCTTTGCAAATTTCAAATATACAGTGCAGTATTGCTAACTATAAACCCATACATATATAGGCAATTGATATCTTACAAGGGAGCCAAGAACACTCAACGGAAAAAAAGCAATAAATGTTGCTAGGAAAATTGGATATTCATATGCAAAAGAACGAAACTAAATTTTTATCTTACCCTACTCACCAAAACTAACTTGAAATAGACTAAAGACTTAAACGTAGTACTGGAAGCCATGAGCAGAGAACACAGGGTAGGACTTCCTGACAATGATTTTTTTGGACGTGACACCTAAAGCATGATCAACAAAAGCAAAAATAAACAAGCAGGACTATATAATGTTTTATTAATAACATAAGAATGATGATAGCTAATAGTTATCGGTTCTTACTATATGCTACTGGTATGCTGAGTATTTAACATGGCTTATAACATGCAATCCTCATAAGAGTTTGATGAGGTGGATGCTATTGTTATCCCCCATTATGTAGATGAAGAAATGGAGTCTAAGGGAGTTTAATGGCTTCCGAGTGACAGGCAAGAATAGATGGTAAGGTCAGGACTGAACCTGGGTGGGCCTAAGATCCAGTGTCTACTTTTAAGCCCTAAATTCAAATAATATACTGATATATATCTACGTTTTTGCACTTTTCTCCTTCCATTTACTTTCTTTATCCCCCTTGTCTGCATTGTGGTAGTGCTGGTGGTCATGAGTGATTGTGGCACAAAGCATTCATCTAGTGCGAAAATATTTATTATGGCCCATGAGTGTGTAACAGCAATTTCAACTGGGGGGGGGGCAGAGTGGATACACAAAGGATTGCTTCCTAAACTATCCGAGATTATTTCCTTCTCCACCCTGTGTGTGTTAAACACGCTCTCCCTAGCCTGCTTTCTCCTAGGGAAGTTCTGCAGCTTTTTGTTCTTAGCAACCCCTATGTTAGGCAATGTAGCAATGTGTAAAACTGTTCAAAGGCTTTCTTTAAAGATCACCTTGGGTAACTTTCTTGTAATGTTTGAGTCTAAAATATTTTACCCTAAACCCGCAATTTTCCATATAGTCAAGTTGTTAAATTGCCTTTCTGAGAGGCAGAAATTACTCTGTTGATTCAATTTCCTTTGTTTTCTTAAGCAAGTGTAAGATATTACAGATTTCATTTTAATCCTACCACCATTGCCACGTCTCCCTCCTCGCTTCTTGAATTCCAGGCAATTTGCAACAATAAATACCTGTAACAATACTAATTTTTAAGGAACAGATAAAATTACGTGCACCGATATTTTCATCATCATACTTAACCCTCTTTAAGGATGCTCTCGCCCAGGTTAGAAACAAAACAACTGCGACAAGCAAGCCATCACGACAGCCAGGAATCAGTCTCATTGCCTTCCTGCTATGCTTTTGTGTCTACTGCCTGTCAAGAGCTCACTGTAAGGCTGCCATACGGAACATGAGGCAGATGTTTTTTGAAAGTTTTCTATCATGTGCTAATGAGTCAGGCTGAGAAGACACAGATTTTTTGTTATGAAAAGCTGTCATAGAGGTAACACCCCTTTTAGTAAAGATTGATTTGGACTCTGGCTTTCCCTGTATGAAAGTTACTTAGAATCAGAAGTGAGCAAGTAGTTAATGACTAGTTTCTTCCTCTGAACCTGGATCATGATACAATTAAGTCAAGAGAATATCAAGTAGGGATCATTTCTCTCAGTCACCAAACAAGGAACGTATTATAAGGATTTATGCCATTTCTTTAAATAACTGAATCTGGTAAATAACTGAATCTTGGATTTCATTATGCTCTTGTGACCAGACTCACAGCTTTTCACCTATTCTACTGAAGAATGAAGCACCTCCTGTTATTTTCTGTTTTGGTCAGAAGTTTCTCTGTGGGATTTGGTCAGATTTGGAATGTCTGTTCACCTTCCTTGGACACTATTCTGCATATTCACTCTGAGTTACTTTATATGACATAAGCATATGTTGACTTTATTCTGTAGACTGTTTGGGTTATTTCAGGATCTCAGAGGTAAGGATTTCATCACAGTTTACATGAGTGAATGAAAGCTTGTACACTTGTGTCAGTAAATGGAAGCATGTGCACTTCTACAAATAAGAGCAGACTACCTCAAACATTCTGATGCAAGCACACATTCTGACATGTGCACACACTCACACTAGACTCCACGCCTCCTATGCTATAAACAAAATTTACTCCTGCCCCCCCAAAGGCTTTGGTTTTATTTAGCTCAAAATAGAAAGGATGCAGGGGTGTCTAACCTTTTGGCATCTCGGGGCCACACTGAAAGAAGAGTTGTCTTGGGCCACATGTTAAATACACCAACACTAACTAAAACTGATGAGCAAAGAAAGGTCTTAAGTAAATTTATGATTTTGTGCTGGGCCACATTCATAGCCATCCTGGGCTGCAGGTCGGACACCCCGGTAGATTATGCACAGGGGGAAATGGTCATAGTATAGAGGAGAGTGAAACCTGAGCTGACAAAACTCAGAAAAAGAAGAGAAGGGTGACAAAGGGGCTACAGAAATGAAAATGACCAGAAAGAATACAAGGGGAATTGTTACCATGGCTATCAGCAGAATGGAAGGGATGAAGTAGAAATGGAGGAAAGAAAAAAATGGATAAAGACTTAGAAAGCATATACAGAGGACAGAGCCAAAGGGTAGGCAATGTATTCATATTTGGAATTCTTAAAAACAAACACAGAAGTAATAGAACAAAATTAAGGTTTAATTATTTATTTATTTATTTATTTATTTATTTATTTATTTATTTATTTTAGAGAGAAGGGAAGGGAAAAAGAAAGAGAGTTAGAGAAACATCAATGTGTGGTTGCCTCTCACATGGCCCCCCACCAAGGGCCTGGCCTGCAACCCAGACATGTACCCTGACTGGGAATTGAACTAGCAACCCTTTGCTTCCCAGGCTTGTGCTCAATCTACTGAGCTACAGCAGCCAGGGCCAAAATAAATGTTTTAAAATGTAATCACGAAGGGGAAGTGAAGGGAGGTGGAGAAGGCCATGGGGGGATAAATGGTGAGGAGAGGAGACTTGACTCGGGGCGGTAAACACACATTACAGTGAATCGGTGATGTGCTGCGGAATTGTGCACCTGAAACCTGTATAATTTTGTTAACCAGTGTCACCTCACTAAACTTAATTTAAAAAAGAAACTTTCCTGAAAATAGAGAAAACTTGAGCCTACATTTTGTCCCAGAACAAAACTAGCCAGAATAGTCAACTTTATTATGAGTACTAATAAAGTTACTGAATGTTAAAGATAATAAAAGAACCCTCCAGATACAAAACAAAAAATTAATTTTAAATTGCTATATAATCCAGCTAACATCAGACTTTTCTATTACAATATCCAATGGCAAGAGACAGTGAAGTAACACCTAAAAAATAATAAAGGCAAAAACATTGTGAGTCAAAGATTTTATATCTAGCTAAGCTATCCTTTATGCATATATAATATAAAAAGCCATACACAACAAATATAAGCAAACAATTTGAAGTAGAAAATTTGAGAGAATACTTTTTCAATCAACTGCCCTTAAAGACACAATTTTAAGATTTTTTATTCAGCCAAGAAATGACTGGGAAGAGGTTAGCAGCAGGCTAAACTTTGGTGAGCCTGTTAAAATTAAAGCATGTGGGGGATAAGGGTAAGACAACAGTATAGAAATAAAAGATGGTTTGATAGCAGACAAGTAAAACAGCTAAAGAAATAGAAGAGAGTGCAAGTAAAATAAATTTGCAGGTGCTTAAGTGCTAGCAGCTGAGTGGCAGAGAGGGCATTAAAGCTAGGATAAGATCAAATTCAAGGAGTTCATCATCACCGAGCCCTTATTATATGAAATGTTAAAGAGACTTATCTAAGAAAAAGAAGTTAAAAAAACGTGAACAGTGAAAGGACAGCAAACTCACAGTTACTAACAACCACACCTAAAACAAAAGCAAACTAAAAGGACAGCTAGATCAGGAGCAGAAACATAGAAATGAAGATCTCAAGGAGGGTTAGCAAGAGGGGAGTGGGAGGAGGAGAAGGGGGGAGAAGGTACAGAAAATAAGTAGCATAGACAGTAGATAGAAAATAGATGGGGGAGGGCAAGAATAGCATGGGAAATATAGAATCTAAAGAACTTGAGACACATGGACATAAACTAAAGGGGGGGTAATGGTGGGGACAGGGGGTAGGGTGGAGGGGAATGAAGGGGGGAATAGAACAACTGTAACAGCATAATCAATTTAAAAAATTTAAAAAAAGCTAGCAAATCGCTGGGTAGAAATACAAGTGTGCACTGGTAAGTACAAAGGTAAAGTTACTTAGGGGTCAGCGGGGAGGTAAAAAGGAGAAAGGAGTAAAGATAAAGACTGTAAGAAGGTGTAAAATAATTTTAATGATCGCAAAAGGAAACCAATAGATACTAGGTATAATTATACTGATAGTCACCTGAAAATGCATCTTTTAAAAATATAATAGGATGTACAGTTTTTTTAAGTAAAGAGGAGTAATTAAGCAGACCCTAAATCACCTGGGTATTATATAGCACCTAGATGTCTTGAGAGGAGGAAACATCCATCTGCAGCCCACTGCAGCCATCCTCCCCACCCAAGGGTGAGGGGGGAGATGAGAAACACTTAAGAAGTTCACAGCCCAGAGGGCCTCATGGAAAGACTGAGAACTGATCACAGGATCTTAGAAGGTTCCCATCCCCAGACCCCCAGCCCCAACACAGACACACTTCAATACCGCATAACTAGAAGTACCAGTGAATACCAGGAATGACATACCATGTTTTGCTGTGTATAATGCGCATATTTTCCCAAATATTTGAGGGAAAAATATGGATGCACATTATACATGGTGGTACTAATCCCATATCTATATAAATGGTTTTAATTATTTTGTTTATGATTATGCATTAAAAGTGTAATCTAGAAAGCAGTAATGATATCTGTATGCAAAATAACACCCCGGAATACAATAATTGGTTTTGTTTGTAAATATAAATAAATACTTGAATTAAAAAAGTAAAACACAGATTTTTTTTCTGAAAGTTTAGGCCAAAAACATGGGTGAGCGGTATATATGGCGAAGTCCATTTTGCGTGAAGAAAAATCAGGAAAGATCTTCCAGAAAATGATACATTAGGTTGCTTCTGAGAGGCCAACAGACAAACACCAGAATAAATGGGGGTTTGCCTTGGAGGGAAACATTACACCTTAACTTGCTTCAATTTTTTTACTAAAATAAAAATATTAACTGTAAAAATATTTTTATTATTTAAAATAAAAATTAGAACCTGAAAAATTAAGTATTTAAAATTAAAATATAGTACATTGCATTCTAACTGCAATAATTTCATCAGAAACCTGTCTTTTGATTCACCCTATCATTTTATTTTCTTTTCATATACACTTGGACTTCTTAAAAGAGTAATAGATATTATTAATGAAGCATGAGTCAATGATACTAGCTTTCTCCACTTCCTCACCATCTTCTACTTACCTCATAAGTATTTGCAGTTGACGTCCCAAAGTCATGTGATCAAAGCTATAAAAAATTATCATCATCAGTATACCTACTTTTACTTAACAGTCATAGGTAATGCTGTAGGTAAGTTAAGTGTTGGTCAATTGAGAATGTTAGGCACGTTTTCCTATTTCAAGGAAATCAGAAATGACTTTTTTTAGTAAATATTTATCTTCTATTTATTTGTGTCTTATGCTGCAGTGTTTGGTAGTTTCAATTTTGTTAAAATAATGTTAGATGGAATGATTTGGATTTTTGAAATGAGGTTTTAGTAAGAATATCACTCTTTTATTCTATTATTTTAAAAAGATCTGTGCCTGTAATTAGGTGAGTGTTTACACAAAGTGTCTGTATTCAAGTCCAAGGCCAGCAATCCACACATTGCCACTCAGCCACCTCAGTTCCATGCCGCCTTGTGTCCATTCACGGAAGCTCCTTAGTCCCCCTTCCCAGGGTCTCTTCTTAGATCCTCCCCACCCACACCCACCAATTACAAAAATGTTTGTTATCAAATCAGCAAGTTCATTGACGTGTCCTTAATTCCTCTGGTTAATGCCCACTCCCTTTTCCAGACTTAGTGTAAGGAAAAAGAATCTGAAATGGTATTTTGTTTGAGGTGATTATAGGAGCACTAATTTTTGTGACACAATGGAAGGAAAATGTCTTAAAAATAAAAAAGAACATATAATCTGAAAATGGCCTTCATTTTCCTTTTGGCACCAGAAATTACTCCATTATGTTAATTCTAGAAGGTGGCAAAAGAAAACTGAATTAAATGGAAGAGTCATCCATAGTGAAATTCACCAATCCGATTTCATTTATTACAGACTCCTTTAAATGCAAAAAGTAGTATATTAAATTGAAAATAACAGAAGAGCAAACTGTGTTTCTAAATTGCTGCTGCCTTGGAAAGCCACGGTCTTCGTGCATGAGGTGTGCATGTAGCGTAAGGGATGTGTGTGCAAATGGGAATTTCACGGCCCGTTCTGAAAAAAGCCTGTGTGAAACTCTATCAGAATTCAAAAGAGTCATTTTTACCTCAGGAAAATCAAAGAAGCATTTTTATCTGGCAAAACCAGGCACAAACAAAGAAGACCCAGTAAATAGCAATTAAGAATTTCATTAGGAGAAGTCACAAAACAATACAACTAAGTGTTCACTGTACTATGTAATGAATTTCAGCTTTGCGTCTAACAGACACCTGTCCTCCACACACTCGCCCCACAGCAGCCGCTGGCATGAGAGGTTGCCTTCTTAGGGACTGTCCCCAGGCCAATTTAAAAAGCAGTCTTAAAAGCAGTGGAAAGTATACCTGGTTTGCTATTATTTGTCTAAGGGGGAAGAGAATACAAATGTGTGCGCATGTGTATGTGTGTGTGTGTGGCGCCTACAGAGGGTAAGTGGGAATGAAGTAAAGGGAAAAAACAAGTCAAGCTAAACTGCTTTGAATATACCTTGATTTATTCATTATATATTTGAAAAATCATATAGCTACTGATTATATAACTGTTAAACTTTCAAGCGATCCTAGAAATAAAAAATAAAAAGAAATAAGTAATAACTGTGTAATTCAAGTGTTGGCATAGGCAGTCAGACAGGAAACACTGGGAGGGGCTTTCCCACGCAACAGTCTGACCTCACGTCTGTGGTGGCACAGAGCCCAAGGTGAAGCCCAGTGCCAGGAGGAGTGTGCGGAGGGAGGTGGACTGCTGTTGTGCAGAAGTCTGACGTCTCACAGTTGGCGAGTTCTCTCCTGGGGCTTCTGGACTCTGCCCAGAACCCACATTGTCCTTGGGCATGGAGATTCTGGAGGACTGTGGCCAGCCCAGGGACTACAGTGCCCATGAGCTCCAGACAGACTGAGGGATGCTCCTGGGACAGAGTAAGCATCCCACTTTTCACAAATTCTGTACCATTTTCCCTTTTTGCTTATTGAATTGTGATCCAGGAAAGGTCTATGTTTTGTGACTGGTTAACGTGTCTCTTAAGTGCCTTCTGATGTATACATTCATCCTCCATTTCTCCCATTTTGTGGCTTTTTTGTTATTGTTATAGAATCTAGTCTTATTTTCTTGTAGAATTTGTCTCAGATACTGTTGTGAAGTGTATCTCCATAATGCTAACATGCTCTGTTGTTCTCTGTATTTTATGTACATTGGTAATTCTCATACTCAAGTCTGATTTTTTTTCCTGAGTAGTCTATAGGTGGTAATGTATTCTTCTGATAAAGGGTAAATAATTTCTACTTTTCCCTCTCATTATGGCAGTGGTCAAAATTGAAAATCGCTGCTTAGATGCATTAGCTCATTAAAGATTTGAGAAAGGTAATATTTTAATTCTGTCATATCTTCTTCAGTCATTAGTGTTAATACTTCTATAAGGAGAAATGTCTTCATCAACTGTTTAGTTGACAAGAGTCAACTTTCATTCCCTCCCCTCCCCACTTCCGCTCGCTCACTCACAAAGCGCTGTCGTTGGTGTAAAAAGAAAAAAGGAGGAGCTCTTGGTCATGTAGGAATTTCAGACAAAAACTTTAACCTTTTACAGATGCAAAATTGTGACAAAAATCACAGAAAAAGCATGGCTATTTTGAGCATTGCCTCTGATGTTTTTACCATTGAAAATAACTAGAAAAATGTTCTTTTAATTTCTAGGCAAAACCTTTGTAATGTGTTCTTAATGGGACAATATACAGTGTCTCCCCCCATCCCTGGAAGAAAGTTCCAAAGCCCCTAGTGGATGTCTGAAACCATGTATAGCACTGAATGCTATGTATGCTAAGGTTTTTTATATACATACACCAATGATAAAGCTTAATTTATTAATTAGACATGGAAAGAGATTAATGACAACTAATAATATAGTAGAAAAACTGAAATAATGGTTATGTGAATGCGGTCTTCTCTGTCTCATTCAAAATATATTACTGTACTGTATTCTACCTTTCACTTAAAGGCAGAGCTTTACAGCTTGTCTTTAGCATATTTCGATGGCCGGCATCACTACTGTTACACTTTGGGGCCATCATTAAGCAAAATAAGGGCAAGTTGAACACAAGCACTGGATACCATGACTGCCATCTGATACCCAAGACAGCTGCTAAGTCACTAATGAGCATGTGAGATTTAACAGCGCAAAGATGCTGGGCAAGGGGACCAGTCAAGTCCCAGTTGGGAGGGATCAGGAAAGTGCAAGATTTTATCAAGCTACTCAGAATGGTTTGCAATTTCAAACATAGGAATTCTTTATTTTTGGAATTTTCCATGTAATATTTTGGACCACAGTTGGGACCGTGGTTCATTGAAACCACAGGAGAAACTTCAGGTAAAAAGAGGACTTTTGTATGAATGTGATATCTTCTTAACAGTCACTCAGCCTGACATTTTTAGCAGCACAGCAGGTGTGAATTTATCCTCATCTACTCAACTGTATTGTAGGTTAATTAAAAAAAACTTTCTGAAGAGATCAAACATGTTGATTCCTTTTTCAGCTGGTGGTAGTGACTCACAGAATCAATCTTTCTCTTTTCCTCTGACATTAACCATGTCTGACTCAGCTACAAAATCACTGAATTCATCAAGCTGAACTCCACGGTCAGGGATCTACAATTGCTGCAAGAAGTGCTTGTTTGTCTTACAGTGTTTCCTTGGAGTACCTGACCTCAGCTTCTGTGCTTATGGTGTCCCTGAAGTTCTGACTCATGCAGTCAACGATTTTTGCTTATTTATTCAAATAAGGATCTTGACTCATGCTTAAAACAGCTCAAGTCAAGGAACAGGTATAAAGGACCCATGGACAAGGACAGCGGGGGTGGGGGATGATTGAATGTGGGAGGGGGAGTGGGCAGGGCAGGGCTGTGGGGGGGATATGGGGACAACTGTAACTGAACAACAATAAAACAATTCAAAAATGAAATAACCTTCAAGTGACTAACTCTTCAATTCTTCAAGGTTTCATTAAAATGAAACCATGTCTTCTTGTGTGTTAGGGTGTCCAATTACGTCTGGATTAATTCCTATCCTTTTATTTGGCTGTTCAGGGAGCACCAAAAGGGTGATATTAGTGTTCAAAAGTGGACTTGCCCAGTGTTCATTGTCACTGAATTCCAGCACCTCCACTAACAATAAAATATGTGTAGCTGTCATTGTATTTGAGGTTCATCAACACAACACCACCCAGACATGTGGAAGAATTTTTTTCTCTGAGAACAACTGGAAACCAAAGCTTTAACAAGGAGATGGTAATGGAATTCAAATAGGACCCAGTCACTACCTAAAACACAGGCTGAGAAAAAGCCCAGAAGAGCCAAAAAGCAGATCCTTTTAGCAGCAATACTCCCATTCAACGCAGCTCAGCTCTCCATCACACGGGAGTCATTTGTCACTCTGACAATTCTCGCGCCAGCAATTGTGACTGTTCACCAGAGAGCCATACACACCAATGAATTATTTTCTCATGGCTTTGCTCTCGTGTCTTATTTGGATCATAATGAAATCGTGGAGGGAAATACACCCCAAATATCAGTGGGTACCAAGGCAGGAAGGCAGTGCTAAAAAATGATTTGGCCCAGTGCGGACATTTTTATACCCTTCATTACTGTGGGGTCTGAACTCAAGGTATTACTCCAATAAGGCGAAGCTTGTCCTTTCCTCCATGTCTGGTTGATGAGAGGAGGAGATATAATTTTCTTTTCTCTCTCTCATATATAAGGATATCTGTGTATATATATGATCTATATGTATCTCAGTCATATACATATCAATATGTATGTATATACCTATATATGCATGTGTGTATGTATATGTGTGTGTGTATCATAGCCGATATGTTGACTTGCATTTTTATTGTATTTTTCACTTTTGTGACTGAGCACCTTGGAATGCTTTGCATCATTTAATTACATGCTGGTAATTAAATAACTACATTCAGCAAGAAAAAAATACCACCAAGCAGATGTCATACACTCAAGGAATGTCATATTTGTTCTACAGATGAAGACAACTGTTAGTTTAAGTAGATTTATGTTTAGCACAATCTTTCCCCTGCTCATTGCTACCTTGCCTCCAACTCTACATACTCAATGCGAGGAGTGCTTTCTATTGTCATCCTAGAAGCCTATCCCAATTGTCTGTAAAGAATCCCCCATTTCCCCTTCTCCATAGCACAGGAAGGGGAGACCAGAAATGAGCTAGTCACTTTCACAGCCTCCACCCAGTCATCCTTCCCACTCTTATTTTCTGGTTTGCAGTTTACAGTTGTTAACAAACAGAACCCTCTTACACCAACATTTATGCCAATACATTTATTTTGACCAAGTGATTTTGCTTTTTTTTCAGTATTTGAAATTCTGCCTTCTTTATAAATATTTAGTTTTTGAGAACACTATAATTTTGACATGGTTATCATGAGACTCCCTAAATGACAGGGACACTGCCTGCCTTGTGTTTAAAAAAAAACCTAATTGATTAAATTTTCAAACAGATTTTTTGATAACGCAGCAATAGCAATGTTGGCTGTGGCCAAGTTAAATGTTGTGATGCATAGTCGTGTTCATTCTTTGCAAGAATACTTAAACAATATACAATAAAATTGCATTAAGTTATAATAATCACCTTGACCTAGCACAAGAACAAATATGTAGTTTATTTTTTAAATAAAATTAAGTGCAATACAATTGTATTAGATGTTGCTTTAGTAGAAACCTAATTGTATTTTTGTGTTAATAGGTTTAATTGATGCAGTTATATTTTTTAGGTAGAGTAATAAGTGCTCTTAAGACTCTATAAAAAGAATCTCCATTCCTACTTAAGAATTTAGTTATGAATTTGGAGAATATTCTCCTCTAACATTTTCTCACAAAGATCAACATGTATTTGAGATTTTATACATACATTGTTTGGTAGTGTCATATACCAGCACATTTTGATGACTCAAACAACAGCAAAGAAAGAAAATATGTGAATTCAAAAATTTGCTAGTGTGTTTTTATATTTTCCAAAGTATCCATTGGAGATGATAATTCTAATCACCAGCCCAGGTTACACAGAGGAAGACCCTACAATGAAGAATGGTCATTTATGATGTTGTGAAAATGAGTTAGAAGTTTCTCTCAAGCTCCTCCCTCATCTTCAATTCTATGCCTTCAAAATAACTATTTTCTACAGAACATGGTTTCCTAACCAGAATGCTCCAACATACCACACACCACAACCTCACAGAAATAGGTGGGATTATTTATATAGTTATTTCTATTATTCGCTGTAATAATTGAGCATTCTTGTCTTTCTGTTTCATATGGGCTTGGAATTACACAGCAGCCAAATAATTTCAGGTCAAACCCCTGAGAATAAGGTCTTGAACTCACCAAGGTGGGACAAGACTTTAATTAGCAGCGACAAGAATGAAGTGCAGACGATCCATGTAGTTATGCTTTCTATCGAATGCAGATTTCTCACTGTCCAAGGTAGCAAAATAATAATTTTTGTCAAATGCTAATAGTAAGCAATTGATGGAAATACTTATGAATAACACAGTTTGTACACAGGTAAGCCAGATTTTAGTTTCTATATCCTCAATTCATTTATTCTAAAACTGTGTTAATATCCAGAAATTTCTCTAATACCTTATATTTTATGATTATTTTGAAAATAAGCATCATCACGTTTGTATAGACAGCACGGCCATTGCATGGTACCCTAGACAAAGGGGAGACATGGTTGCAGAGAAGTAACTCTCCACACAGCCGGGGAATCGGGTCCTGTTTTATCTCTAATAGAATGACCATAAATAAGTTCAAGGCCTGGGGTCACTTACCCAATTATACAAATTCAAACTTAAAAAAAAAAGTTGGCAATAGGATAAGGTTATTTACATAAAAAGAAATAAAATTTCATTTTGAAAATGAGTTTTAATCAAAATGAACATTATGTACCCGACATATTCTTATATTTTGCTTAAGTGAATTGACCTTCACAGTCTAAGGTTTTTATAATGTGGAATTTGTGTCATGTGGTATGTTCTGTGAATGTCTGTACTCTTTAAATGCTAAGATAATTGGCTGTATCAAAGCAAAAAAGCACTTCTTTGCCCTCTCAGGAAAGATGTAGTTGCTTCTTAGGACTTGTTAGGTATATACTAGTTGCTATATTAAAGATTTAAAAACTGAAAAAGGTTCTACATCAATGTATTAACTCAAATAAAATAAATTTGGAGAAGGTAAGCATTTGACAGAAATTAGGAATATGTCTACTACTCAAATTTATAGGTTTTTAAAATTTTTTTATTTAGTTATTTTTCGAATACAGTTTTTTGTCTATTTCTCCCACCCCAGCCCCCCCACCCCGTGCTCCCCACCTCCCTCCCATTTCCAACCCCCTTAGTTCTTGTCCCTGTGTCCTTCCTATTTGTTCCTCCAAATCCCTTCCCTTTCTACCCCTTAAATTCCCTTCCCTCTCCCCTCTGGACACTGTCCCCTTGTTCTCTATTTCAGTGTCTTTGTTTTTTTTTTTTTCTGCTTGCTTATTTGTTTTGTTGTTTAGCTTCCTGTTAAAGGTGAGATCATATGGTATTTGTCTTTCAACACCTGGCCTATTTCACTCAGCATAATGCTTTCCAGTTCCATCCATGTTGTTGCAAAGGGTAGCTCCTTCTTTCTCTCTGCTGCATAGAATTCCATTGTGTATATGTACCACAATTTTTTGATCCATTCATTTGCTGATGAATGGAGCACCTAGGTTGCTTCCAACTCTTGGCTATTGTAAATTGTGCTGCTATGAACATTGTGGTGCATAGGTTCTTTGAAATTGATGTTTTAGGATTCTTAGGATATAATCCTAGCAGTGGAACAAATAATGTAAAAACATTCATTAAACTTCAGCTGTTAAAACCTATAAATCTCTTGTAAAAGAAATTTATAGGTTTTAACAGCTGAAGTTTAATGAATGTTTTTACATTATTTGGTACAATATCCTATTATTAACCTTTGAGAGCCTGAAGCATTGCCCATATTATAAAATACCAACTTAAATTCTTTTCACTGGAATAAAAGCAAGAAATCATTGTCTATGATGAGACCCGAAAGACTGTAATTGAAACTTAGAAAAGTTTACTTGCCAAATAGTTAGGATAGAGGAGGCCAGAGAGAGACCATGGGTAAAACCACGCAGTAAAGTCATGAGCGCTTAGACTAGTTGGGTTCTCTGTGAAAACAGGAATAAAGGAAACACCAATTAGTATTTGGGCAACTTTGACTAAAATTTTTTTGTAAGTTTTTATTTGTAACACAGGGGATTACATCAAAGTAAAACAATGTCTTTATTGGCTTTGGTAAGAGGGTAATTCTGGTCTCATATGTTAAGTTAAGATGTGTTCCCTCATCTTCAATTTTTTTTCAGGTATTGGGAAGGGTTAGTGTTCACTCTGAATATTTGGTAGCATTTATCACTGAGGCCATTTGGTGCTGGGCTTTACATTATTGGGAAGTTTCGGTTGCCTTCCTAATTATAAATATTTTCAGTAATTTTCTATTTTTTTCTGAGTTGATCTTCCACAGGTTGTGTTTTTCCAGGAATTTGTTCATTTCATGTAAGTTATCCAATTTGTAAATTATTTATAGCACTCTTATAATTCTTTTTTTTTATTTCCGTAAAATCACTTACAATATCCTCACTTTCACTTCTTATTTTAGTTGTTTGAGTTTTTCTACCTTTTTCCTTAGGCAGTGTAGCTAAAGGTTTGTCAATTTCATTGACTTTTTTTTAAAAAGCAACTCTTGGTTTCACTGCTTTTCTCAACTGTTTCTTTTCTACATTGTTTATCTGCTGTAATCCATGGTAACATCACAGCTATACATTTCCCTCTCACGGCTGTTTCTGCTGCATCCTGTCGGTTTGGTATATTGGGTTTTCATCCTCCTTTGTCTCAAGGTGTCTTCTCACTTCACTCATGACGTCTTCTTAACCCATTGAGTTTTTTAATTTCCGCTTATTTGTAGTTTTCCCTCTGCTGTTGGTTTCTAGTTTTGTTCCATTATGGTCAGAAATGACACTTTGTATGAATTCAATCATTTTAAATCATTAAAATTATTCTGTGGCCTAATATATGGTCTACCCTGGACCATGTTCTGGTGCACACGAAAATGTACAATGATGTTCCTGTTGGCTGGAGTGTTCAGTATGTATTTGCCAGGGTCAGATGGTCTGCAGTGGTCAAGTCATCTATTTTCTTATGTAGCTTCTATCTGGTTTGTTTATTCATTATTGTGAGTGGGGATTATGAAGTCTTCTACTATTATTTAGAGTTATGTATTTCTCACTTAAGTTCTGTCAGTGTTTGCTTCATATATCTTGGAGCTCTGATGTTTGATACATAAATGTTTATCATTTCTTTTTCTTGCTGAATTGATACTTTTATCAATACATAATGTACTCTTCGTCTCTTGTAACAGTTTTTTATTTAATTTTTTGTCGGATATTGGTATAGCCACCCCTGCTCTCTCTTGGTTATTATGTGCATGAAATTTCTTTTTCCATCCTTACACTTTCAATTTACGTGCACCCTTAGATATAACAAATCTCTTGTCAAAAGTGCATAGTTGAATTGTGTCTTTACATCCATTCTGTCGATTAGTGTGTTTTGATTAGAGATTTTAACCTATCCATTTGTCTTTAAAATACTTATCCATCGGTAGTTATTTTTGACATGTTGTTATTTCTGTTGTACTGTCTTTTTTCCTGAGTATAGGTAGCATTTTCAAATTTCTTTGCATGCCTTAAAATTTTTGCTTAGGAAATGAACAACTAAAATAACATATTGTAGCACTATCCAGGGTTCTGTTCCTTTTTTAAAATTTTGTTTTGATTTTAATATCTTGTCTAGACTTAAGCTGGAGACTCTCTCTCCCACTCATTGTAAGTGCTGTTTCCCCTTAATTTTTGATATTTGCATTTTTATTTTTCGGTCTGGTTCCCTGGGGTTTGTCCTTGTGACTTCGAAGCTTAATGGTCAGCCCATGATGTAAGAAGACCTTAAATTCACACACCTGAAATCCGGAAGGCCGCCATTCTATGCAATTAGATCCCTTTGTGGTTCAAGGAGCACATTCAATTTGAGCCAGTTCTCACGTCTCCCTTGCCTTTTACTTTTTTCCTGGATTCTCTCAGGTCCCTTTTGCTCTTATATGTAGTTACCCAGTCACCAAAGTATGTACAGAGAACTCACCTCAGCGCTTCTGTGGCTTCTGCCTTTCCAGAACCTCGCACTCATTTCTGCCTAACTGCACATTTGTCACAGCTGGGACTTCAGTCTTCGGGTAGCACTGTTGCAGCTGCCTCTGAGTCATTCCCTATTGAGTTTGCCGTCTAAAGCAGGCAAGGCTACACCATGCCGCCCCCGCCCAAAACTGGGCTTCCTACTCGGGCAGCCGCGCTTGGAGGATTTAAGGCCAGTTCTGCGCTGCGAAAGCTATAGTTCTCGTTAATCAGATTGGGGAGGAAGAATAGGCCACAGACGGCCACTGTTCTAACATCTAAGTCTTTTCACTTTGTCTTCTTCATTTGCTTCACTTTCCCCCATTAAAATGGCTCTTTCCAACCAGTTTTTGACTTTTGTTTTTCCAATAGGATTGGCTGACAATAGCTCCATAAGCAAAGATTGTCTTCTTTATCAACTTTTGAACAGCTTGGAATAGGTGGATTGTCCAGCCCGCCAAAGTAAGTTAGATAAAGCAATATCTCTATGGCTGTGTTCTGTTTTGTTTCTTAATTCTATTTTCATAAATTGGGTCCTGCATGGCTCTGTCTTCAACGGCATTTTGGACTATTATAACAATGGCAAACACTTAATTAGCCATTCCTGTCTACTAATTGTATGAAGGATTATATTTATACAAAGAAAAATATGACACACTCCTTACAATAGGATACCCTGCAACTTTCCTGAGGGAAATAATCTATTCAGTCCTTTTTCATATCCATTTAGGGGTGTGTGTGTTTTTTTTTGTATGACATCTTGTCTCTTGCCTGTTCTTTCAAATGTTTTATTTTATTAAATATTATAAAAAGGCTTATCAACAAAATTGCAATGTCTGAATTTCCCAGCAATGTGATTCTTTAGCTCATTGATTCTGCTCATGCACTGTTATTGAGGCTTATTTCTTGATATTTGTCATATAAATTGTAAGCTCATGTCTGTCTCTGTTTTATGGAGCAAAAATCCCCATTTTCAAGAGTTTGCTCTCCAAAGAGGGCATCTTCTTTCTTTTGCTACATACTGCAGGACACAATTCATCTAACACAAGTTAATTTCGTGGTTTTGATTTTCTGTAAATACATAGGTAATATAAAATCCAAACCTATATTCAGGAAGGCCTCATTTAAAATTCTTACCCCTCAAACCTTTCTAATGCTTAAAGTCAGCAAAGTAACCTTGGTCTGGGTCAAACAAATACTGTATTCCCAACAAGTGTTTGCAAAGCTAAAGGGAAAGCAGGCATTCTGATTACCAGGCTGAAAATTAAAGACATTCTTTAGCATTAGCATCACCGTGTACAGCTAACAAATCACTTAGGTTTATTCATACCTATGGAAATTCCTTTTCTAGCTTATTAACACCAATAAATTCTTTCCTTCCATTCATGCAATTATTTCCCTTTCTTTCTCATAAAACCCACTTGCCTTTGTCCCCTAATTGGAACACCATCTGGGTTTCTGCCTGAATCAGTACTTCTCAAACAGATATTCTTTTGGATCTCAAATGCTCATGGCCTTTCACTTTGGCCTTTTATTTTTAGGCTAACAGAGTGCTAGCCTTCTAGTTTATTCACAGTGTTAATAAGAATGACATGTATTTTGCTTTATAACTTCATCTCTTGGTTTGGAATTGTCAGTCATAAGGGTTTCACTCTTTACAGTTTAATAATTTTTAGTCAGCATTATCTATGAATAACGTAGCGGATGACTTTTTAGCACCTACTCCGATGTCCACAAGGTTTCAGGTATTCAACTTCCATAGTATTTTTGCTGAGTAATGGTTGGCTGTTACCACTTCCAAGGGAGGAGTCTCACTCTAACAGGAGCAGCAGTCCCAGGCTTTCTGCTCACTCCATGTAGGGTGGCAAGAAAGACACAAGTCACGCAGACATTAGATCGAACAAGACCTACTCCCAAACGGGGGACACAGAGCAACGTCAGCTTCAGTAGTAGGTGCTGAACCCCACAGCCAGCAGGGTTTCTTCCCAAACCGATGCAGGGCAGTGGTCTGCATGTACCCCTCTCCTTCTGCAAGCACAGGATTCCGACTGCTCCCCTGTGGGGTCTTAAAGACAGACAGCAGGGGCACGCACACCTGTAAGTGGAAAAAGAAGCATGGGAAGATAGTCTCAAATGAGGCGCCATGCCTGGCACAGGCTGTGGGGGCTTCTTGTGTCTCTGAAAAGAAGTATCGCAGGTGCAAGGCTGGGTGTGGCAAGGCTGGTCTTCCGTGGCTGTGCAGGGGTCAAAAGATGGCACGCAGGAAAGGAAGGAAACTGCCTTTTCCAAGTGTTCTCGACTTGAACCTCTTAGCATTACTGAAAAGTCCCAACCTGGTCACATTTACATATATACACACATTCATACCTATGTCAATGTATGTGTATTTTCTATATTCATAATATATATTTTATGTATTATGTATTATGTATACATATACATATGTAGTGCATTTGTTTAATAGAGCTTTGTAATTATATTCATATAAAATTATTTGATATGTAGTGTTCTGTTTCTTGTACATATTGTACATTTAAATGTCTGAATATGCCAAGTTTTATCATTGAAAAATTTTTTTCCTAAATTTTCTTTTTTGAACTTTGAATTTAAAAATAAATATATCCTCATTTTAGCTAATGGAATCATGTAAATATATATAAATTAAGGATAGTAATCCCATGGCCCTGGCCGGAAGCTCAGTTGGTTAGAGTGTTGATTCCCAGTCAGAACACAAACAAGAATCAGCCTATGACTGTATGAATAAGTGGACGAACAAATCAGTGCCTCTCTTTCTCTCTCCTTTCCTCTTTCTCTAAAAAGCAATAATTTTTGAATTAAAAAGGGTATTAATCTCTTCCCACTCTCAAACTTTTCCCACTTTATTTGCACATTTTTATGTTTATAAAAATGCACAAATACTTTACATGCTTACATTTTTTTGTTTAGGGTTTGTTGATTTTATTTAAATGGAATTCATACTGCTGAACATACTTTCCTAAAATAAGGATATTTTGTATATTGGATATGGTCTATATGCATAGATTTATCACATATTTTTGGTAGCTACATAATCTTCCACAATGTGGATGAACTGCAATTTATTCAAATTTTCCTCTGGTAGATAAATAGTCATGTAGGATTTATAAAGTTCTTTTTTGTTTTATTTGCTCCTTCAAAAATAAAGATCTTTGTATATATAAATTACAAACAAGCCTTTTCAAATTTTTAAGTTATCAAAGGGTGAGTATAGTATAAAGATATTTCTTGAAACATTCCCAAAGGATTATAGCAATTCTTACTTCTATGAGTAAAATGTGAGAGTGACTCTTTCTTGCTCATATCATCACCATTGGTGCATTACATCTTACAGGGTGAAAGATGGCATAACATCTAGATGTAATTGGCATTTCTCAGACTGCTAATGAGATTGATCACTCTTCATGTGTTTATTTTCCATTGGATTTCATTTTGGGGATAATTGCCTTTTCTTGGAGTATATTATTAAATTACTTTTAGTTATCAATATATGGAAGCACAGTATTTTAAAAATAGTAACTAATTTTTGTCATATAAGTTGCCCAAATGTTCCTCATTTGGCTGTTTACTTTTAGATATTATTGTTATCTTTTGACATGATTTTTAAAATCACTTTATTGAGGTATAACTCACATATAGAAAAATGAACAAATCAGAAATATACAGCTTAATGATTTGTTACAAAGTGAACACAGTCATAAAGTATCACCTATATTGATAAATAGGATAATACCAGTAGCCCAAACCCTCTTACTGCCCTAATTTATTAAGGCACCCCTCACCCCTCACTTCTAATATTATGTATTAGCTTGCCCATAATTAAAATTTCTATTTGTAGACATTTTAAAACACATTATGACTTTATTGTTTTATATAATGATTTTTTTATACAAAGTGTCATTTTTGTATTGCTTTTCTTCTCTATTTTCATATTCATGCTTTCACATAGTATCATTTTCCCTTTGCCCAAATAACTCCCTGTAGTACTTCTATTAATTTGTAACTGCTGATGATTATTTCTCTCATATTTTGTTTGTGTGAAAATGTGCACTTTATTTACCTTCACTGTAAAAGGTCGCTTCACTGAATGTAGAATTTGAGTTGGCATTTCTTTCAATCTTTCAATAACATTCATCCACTGTCTTACAACTTGCACTATTTTGTTGAGTTGTGAGCAGTAACTGCTATTACTACTCTTCCACTCCTCTGTTTTTTACTGCTTCCATTGAAAACAAAAAATATGTTGTCTTTGTTTGCTCAACAGTTTCAGTTTAAATGTCTTGATGTGGTTTTCTTTTGGCTCCTGCCTCATCTCTTTAGCAGGTTTTGAATCTTTGTGTTAATGAGTTTCAAGCCTTTGCAAGCTTGTCAGGTGTTAGGTCTTCAAATATTGAAACTGTTCTTCCTCCTTCTATTCTGATACAGAAATTCCAAATTAGAACTTTTCAAAATGTAATACGGTCTTGTGATCTTTTCTCCATTTACTTTTGTTTCTTTATGTCTCAGTGCTTTATTCTGGATATTTTTTTCTGATCTCTTCTTCATATCACCGATTACTTCATCCATGTCTATGATGTTATCAATCCAATAAGATCTTAATTTCCATTGTTGTATTTTTTAGATCTGGACTTTTCAATGGATTATTTTGATTTCTCTAGTTCATTGCTGTAACTGTCCATATTTTCTTATAATTCATTAAAATTATTAATCATATTTTATATTGATCTGTGCTTTGTAATGAATCAATCTTTTATGAATGAAAATGTTTTTAAATGTTCTATATTTTAGATTGAATTAATTATATTTTACATGGTTATTTATTTTACTATAACATTCTGATGACATCATTCCACAGTCTTTTGCCATTCACAATGGTTGATGTTAAATCTGTTTCTTTCTAGGTTATATGTATTTTTGAATTGATATTTTAATATATCTTTTTAATACTTGATATTTTGTCCTATGATCATATGTGTTGATACATGGATTTGTGTTTATATGTTGTACTCAGTAATTTTAGTGTAATTTTTAGCTAAAATTTTATTTATGTCTTTAATCATGGAAAATTTTCATCTTATAGCTCCTAAGAACTTATATTTCCACCACTTCTTTTATGACAGTTTTTTTAACTCTTATGTTTGTCAGAATATCTCAATCTAACCTCACAGTCTCTGAATTTCTCTTATGTTTGAAACCGTACTTGCATTTTTTATCTATACCTGATGTCTCTTCATCTTTGTCAAGCTTGAACCTCATATTAATTATTTTTCAATCCCTATATTTATATTGTTTTCTTATCCAACAATCTCTGTTTTATATCACTTTGTTTTAATTCAGTTTGTATATTTCCTGTAATTTTGAAATAAATATAATTCTTCCTCTTAGATAGCAGAGCATTCCAAATAAATATACTTTAAGTTCTACAATATTTTTCCATAAAGTGCGAATTGATGTTCAAATTTTGATTTTATTTTTCCATATTTTTTAACATTGTACATGTTCAAGAGTTTTAGTATAGTAGTTAATATGGTCGTTTTGAGGGAGAGAATTGGCTTCCTTCTCTACTCATCGTCTCTTTCTTTCTGTAATTACAGCTCTTTGAATTGAGATTTGTGGCTACCTCCACTTAAACCTGAGGCCTCGATTCTAAACAGAGCCTTCTAAAAGTCACTGAGGGCACCTTAGTTGTAGCGTTGCTGAGAGGTAACCTATGCAGCCCCTGAGCCCATGTGCGGTCGGGTTAAGTTCCCAGGGGCAAAAGCTGCATCTTGGGAATTCCTGCTCCTCTAAACAGCAGACTGAGGTTGGGTGAATGCTTCTGAAGCGCTTCTCTTGAGTTAGAGAATTTAATTCCGGTTCCTACTTGAAGCTGTGCGACTGGCTCTGTTTCTCACGTGAAGCCAGTTACGCCCTAGGACCCTACGTTATTCAGACTTCCTTCACTACTGCCTGCTTTGAGAGCCAGACCTCGGAAAGTTCACGGATGTGGCCCTGCTTACCATTCAGCAGTTGTTTTGTTGATGATCCACATAGATATCCATCTTGGTTTTGAACCGGGCTATATCCCTTTGGTTTTCTTCCTGATATGCCACCTTCCATTCCTGTGCGTCTAGAGCAGAGAAGGATTATAGTATAAGATAGTAATCATCTTAATTAGATCTCATCTCTTTTTCTTCATTTTTTGTTAAAAAAGATCTTCAAGTATTTCAGTTCTGGTGTTTCATACACATGCACACACACAAAACCTGAGTGGATGTGCCAGTTCATTCATGCACACACATATGTATAAATACACGCATGACAGATATGTAGATATATTAACTCATTTATTCACATACATACAAAAACAGTTCACAAGTATGTATACATATACACGTGTGTATAATTTGCATTCTCTTCTCAGCGGAGATGTATATTGTCAGAGTTTGAGTACAGGAGAATCAAGGAGTTCTAGCTTTATTTTCTGTTTGGATTAGTTTCTTACCAAAGTACTAATAGTGATCTGGCCTTTTAGTGATCCCCAAAATCTATTCCAGAGGTACATTTTCTGTCTCAAGGGAAGCGAGTACTTGAATTAGAATGAAGTCATCCTTATACCTGACAAGATAAGTAGAATATGTGTTTGAATTAAATTGCAAATGGTACCCTCTTAAATTTTATTTTCAGTAAAATACTACTTAACATGTAAAGCAGATCTCTTTCCCTTCAAAATGCATGACAGCCATTTACTAACGAATGCTTCTAAATCCACTGCCTGAGCCTTAAGATATAACAAATTGTAAATTTATAGTTTTTTTCCCTACATACATGGAGAAAAGGATGCAGAAAGAGTAGGATTTGGGACAGGAGAGTCAAAGCTTTATTTGAAAATTGTAAACAATGCTGTTTGTTAAGCTGGCATCTTCTCTTTGCAGACCAGTTGAAATCATGTAACAATTACTTAAGCCCCACTTAAAAAAACATATAGTGTTATTTTCCTCCTTCTCTTAGTGACAGGGATTTATTTATAATATCTCACTACAGAAGAGGAGTTGAGGAAAGGGAAGGAAAGGGAGAAATGAGAGCAGAAAACAAAAAATAAAAAGAAAGAGAACTTGCATTGCTTATTTCTTTTGTTTTACCTTTCACAGAAGCTATTTCTTCCATTCCTTAGTGACTTCTAGTTGGCATTCGTACAGGTGGCTTGTTAAGGGTAAATGCTCTTAGATCAACTCCTTTGATTGCACAAGCCACTCCCCAGATGTGTACGCTATCATTTTGTTGCTCACATTCTGTCAGAGATCCTGCTTTCTTCTTTTGGTTCTGAGACCCCAAAAGGCATATATTCCCTTTTAGTCTCCGTCTTTGACACACAGATGTTCTCTTGACCACATCCCTCTATTTTGTAGCCCTTGTTCTGGAGTAAAAAGGGCAGCTTCAGGGGATAAGGATATCCGCTGGTGTGTTCCTGCCTGTGCACGGAAACTCTGCAGGTAACCCTGCTGTCTCACGACAGTGTGCTCTGGGCAGTAGTGCCAGTTCTAAGAAAACAAACACCCCTGCATCTTGTGAGGGTAACAAAGAGTAATGGGGAGGTTGAAATAGAAGTTTGTTCCCTTTGTCACATTTCTGAATCCTAATTCTGTTCCCAGTCAGAGCCTGCAGGGCCACCTTCTCCTTGGGCCCTCAGCCTTCTCTTTGGAGATAGCTGTGTGGTTTACTGCTGTGTTCTAGTACAGGCTACCTGGCAGTCACGGGATCTGGAACTATACCTTTAATTGTCTCTGGGTGCCTCTTCCCTGGTCTCCTTCCACAGGAACAGTGCCCACCAGAGTAGGCAGAGAGTAACAAAAAGACACATGACGTCCCGAGGAGAGATATGGAAGGAACAAATAGAGACAAAACAGGGAAGCAGAAGTCTGTCAAATACCCCACAACGGTTTGGCAGCATGTTGCATCCAACAGGTAGAGTTGTGGTATTTTCAGCCAATATGGAACAATGCCAAGCTACCCCCGAGCTGCCCCCAAGGCCACCAAGTACTAGAATGTGGATATTGTCAAGTTTCTGATGCCTGACGTCAAAGGTGGGGAACTCAGGGTTTACACATTACGCTGTCATTAGGGTCTACGTCTTTTATGAATGGGCACATCTCATCTTTTTCTCATCACCGTTTATTATTTTTTAAAGCCCTAACATGTTAATTTTACTGCCAAAGAATTGTGTTTCTTGGTAATCTTTTTAAGTTCTCTCATTCGTTAGTGTCAGCAGCTGCAGCTCCCAGACGCCTGATCCCAGGAAGAATTCCCAGGGTGCAACAGGAGCAAGGCACACCTGTGGTGTCAGGAAAAGCTTGTTTAGGCAGAGTCTTATCTTGGTGCCCTGCTGCCCTTTTTAAACAAATGTATTGGATTTTTGTACTTTATTGCTGCTTCACAGCCCAATATCTAAAATAGACTTCTCTAATTTTGTGTGTGAAAGAGTTTACTTAACAAACGATCCCATATTGCCTCTAACAGGCAAGGTTGTTAACTTGGATTATTGTACACAGAGAAAACACCACATGGAAACCATTCATAGCTC
The DNA here is from genome assembly GCF_021234435.1 of Artibeus jamaicensis. Lineage (NCBI taxonomy): Eukaryota > Metazoa > Chordata > Mammalia > Chiroptera > Phyllostomidae > Artibeus > Artibeus jamaicensis. Next base: position 10,649,757 of record NW_026522056.1, on the reverse strand, counting down.
CCTGGCTGTTAACATCCCCATCCCCGGCCCCCACCTGGTTCCACCAGGTTCATGAATCATGAACAGGACTGTGAGCACACACTGGTGAATAAAATTCAACATGCTCTCTGCAAGTCACATGCATTCCTAAAATGTGCTGCTCCGACTGAACGGAATCTTCCTGCAAAATGACTGGCACAGAACATATTCCCAGTGGCAATACTGCTTGTGGAATATCTCACTTAATTGCATTGCCAAGTTCAGCAATCAAAGTTGCCAGCTGTTGCCCTTTGTCCAGTTGATTTTTGGCCTTCCCTATTTATTATCATAATTGTGTGATTAATAGAGACAGTGGCTTTTATCAAAACGTCAACAGTGGCAGAGCTAGAAATAGCTGGGTCTTCAGAAGTGCCCATCAGGATCCGGAAGGAGGGCCGCTACAATGTTAGCTTCCCGTATATGGGAAGATTGCCTCTCCATGGCGCATGTCTAGGGGAGGATCTGCGTGCAGCTTGCACACAGACCCTAAGAAAGACCCAAGAAAGAAAGAAAAATTCTTGCAGTGGTTACAACAGAAACCAGCTGCTCAGCCCAGAAGGTTAACTAAAAGCGATGGACAAATGTATTGTGGAACCTTCTCGTCTCTTCTCCTTTATGTCTTCGTCCTACGTCCCTAAGCCCATCTTCTCTATTTTTCAGCTACAAGTGTGTTCTGCTCCCACGGGTTTTGATCTCAGTGACTTCTGACACCTCGCTGTAGTTCAGGTTTTAAGTGACACCCCCCCACCCGACTTCTCATACAAGAATCTAGTTCTATTGTTTAGGGCAGTCCAAAAGTATTTCCATACTTTCTGAAAGCTTCTGTGTCTAAGGTCCCTTTTCTCTCTTCTGAATGTCTGTTTTGCCTATGGTGATGTAGGTGGCCACTGCAGCCCCTTTACTATTTTCCCTAAAGAATTCACTTGCCTCTGTAATCTCAGTGATGGCTGAACTCTGACGAGGAAGACCGTGACTTGACAGGCATGGTTTACCACCAACTCTTTGGCTCCTCTCTTCCCTCCCCATCTCCTAGAATGACACAGTCTTCCCTGTTACACGTGTAAAATATTTCCATTTTCTTTAACTTTTCTTGGAGTTGTACCATGTACACCAAACACAAAGGATAAATTACTTAGAATATTTTTTCAGGCAAATATAGAGCCTTTCCTCAGGAATTATAGTAAACCACTTAAAGATAGTATGTAATATTTGGAAGGTCTTGTCTCTCTATGCGTCATCTCTATCTCCCTTCTTCTAAGTTTGAGTTGACTCAAATATTTTCTATTTTTTAAGATTAGTTTGGCAAGAAAATAGTAACAGGCAACGGAAGAAGAAGAAAGACCTGCCATTTGTAACAACAAGGATGGACCTTGAAGGCATTATGCCAAGTGAAATACATCAGACAAAGACAAATGCTGTGTAACGTCACTTACATGTAGAATCTAAAACAAAAACAGAAGCAAAACGAGCCAAATTCACAGATACAGAGAATAGACTGGTGGTTGTCACAGGCTGGGTGTATGTGGGGGGCAGGTGGTAAAATGGGTAAGGGGGTCAAAAGATAAAAATGTCCAGCTATAAAATAAATACGTTCTGGGGATGTAATGTACGACATGGTGATTACAGTTAATGATGTTGCATTGTATATTTGAAGGTTGCTAAGACAGATCTTAAAACTTGTCATCATGTGAAAAATATTGTAACTGTGTCATGATGGATGTTAACTCTCTCACTGTGATCGTTTTGCAATATGTGCAATGATGGAATCACTGTGTTGTCCTCCTGAAACTAATATGATGTTATATGTCAATTATACATCAAAAAGCAGGCAATGAAAAGAGAAACTTTCTATTTGTTTACCTTTATGTATAACATGTTAGAAAATGTTAAGTGTAGTTAAGTCACACAACCAGGAATTGGGAAAAACACGTTACTAAGTCCATTCATTGAATTAACATTACCTGATTACAGCTAGTACTTATGGGTTAGCTTTAATTCAAAATAATCTCTCTAGAACACAACATGTTTTTGACATACTTGTCCCAATTCCAGAAGAGGTGACTTAATTTCCAATTTGGTTGTATTGAATATTCAAAATCATAACATGCTAGAGTTAGAAATGATGGATCTTTAAACGGATTGATCTTAAAATCATCCAGTAAAACATTCTCATTTTACACATAGAACAAAAATAGAGAGGGATGCTGACTTGCCACAGGCCATGCAACCGGTCCCTGGCGGTGTCAGGGACAAGACCGCCGGTGTCCTGACTTTCAGGCCCATTCTTCTACTATTCTGTGTTGTGGCTCGTGGCCCAGACACAATGCCCCTGGGTAGTGGTGGGTGTAGATATATCTCTAAATGGAATGGAATACTATTCATACATGTTTCAAAATAGCTAGGATTAGATTGATACAGGGTGGATAGATATGTGGAACATCATTAATATATGATGTACAATCAATACATGATCTAATACTGAAGATTCAACTTCTCCCAGCCCACTAGCTAAATAGCCCTGCGGAAGATGGGATGGCACGGCTCTGGACACCCTGAGGGAGTGGACACTACGTCATCCTTCATCTTAGATTTGGAATGGTATTTCATTCTTGATGTGACCTTGGGCAAATCACTTCAGTTCTCAGTCTGATTTTCCTTATCTGCCAAACAGGGATAATAGAGCCTTTCTCCCAGGGTTTGAGTCTACTCTAAAAAAAGTGCATATAGGAAAGACCTGTGTCGTGAGCAAGGTACATCAAAGAAAGGGTCCTAGTTTTCCTCCTCTCTCATTTATTTTTGTAAGTTCACTTGAATTATTAACCTACAATGATGTCATCTTTTCCTCAATAGTTCTTCAAAGTAAAACTGTTTTTACTTTCGCTTCCCTCTGGGGACAGCAGTAATACTTAAATACTATCTTGGGAATGTAGTCGGTTGTATTTTTCTTTCTTCTCTTTTTTAATGAACATAACTCATTTGTGATAGAACTGCCGCAGAGCCTGAAGAATAAGGAAAGCCAGAGGATGAATGACTGTTTTCCAGAAGACAGGTGAAGTATATTTGGTAGATTAATTCTCAATTCACCTTCGCCTTCTCCAAGGAAAAAGGACAAAACCCTCATTTACCAAGATTCTAAAGAGATCTTCAGGCAAGTCCCTAGGCACTCCTCGTCACTTTGCCTTGAAGCCTTCCTTCCCTAGAACTTGGTTTGCTTGACCAGGTCCCAAACCTTTTCCTGAGCTGCAAGAAGACTAGAGGAAACAATCCATCCTTTCCCTGACATTCACATGTCTGGTGGCCCTCAGGAGAGGGAATGCCATATGTGGATCAGGGAATCAATCTTCCTGCCTATCATCCCCTTTGTCTTTGGAAGAAAGTGTGTTAGTGCAATTACCTCATCCAGAACGATTACCTTGCTTTAAGCTGTTTACTCTTCGGAGAAGGGTGTTTGGGGAAACAAATAGTACTCTGGCCAGAAAGATGGGTTTTGAAAAAGTACTTGTGTCAGTATTGAGTGTGGACAGTGGGGAACTGCTGAGAAGGTTGTCTTTCTTTCATCCTAAGACGTCAGTTCCTACTGAGGTCAACCAGGCTAAAGAGGACACAGATGCTGACCAGCTGAGTTAGGGGGACTGAGGTGGGGGTGGATATTGTGAGAGACAATTCGGTGCTCTGACCTTGGAACCTCCGGCTCAGGGTCAACTCCCCAGATGCAGCGGGGAGAATAAGAAGCAACCAGGAGTACTTCGTAAAGCAGTTAAAGATTTGATCAAAACAATGCACCCTTTTAAGAAAAGCCCTCCGAGAAAGGCCCAGCAGGACTTCCTTTCCCTGATACGTAGGATAAAGATGATTCCCAGGACCCAGATTAAAACAAACACAACAGGAGCCATCAGAAATGAAGAACCTTCTGAAAATGTGGGGGATCTGGGAGTGACTAGGCTCACAGACAAGGGTATAGGGGGAGTGAATATGGATCATATACCCATTGACGCACCTGTGATTATAATTTCCCCCGCCTTTTTATATCTAGCATAATTGCAATAATGGATTTATTCTAATATATTTTTCCCAACTTGACATTTAAAATATAGTTTCCTTTGAATTTTTCAGTAGTGATATCTGATCTGCTGTTTAAAAAAAATGGAAGCACAAGAGGCAGGACTGTGCAAGGGCTCAAAGTTGAATAAAACAGGTTTCGCGGAAGCAGCAACTGTGAGTTTGGCCGCCTAGAGGTCCACATCTTTCTGGGTTAGCCTCCAACAGACTCGCGGGTTTGCTCACATCTTAAGGCTTGTGCTGGTCTCCTCGAGCTCGGATCTGGACCCGCTCCGGTTCTCCCACAACTGGAGCCATTCTCGGAGCGTGGAGAAACCTGGGGCCGCACGCAGTCGCCACGGGGCTCACCTGCGCCTCCCGCCCCTCACCGCCTGCGGCAGCCGCGCCTCCCGCCGCCCCGCCCAGGCCTGGCTCATTGGCTGAGGCTCCGAGGGGAGGAGACGGGGCGGTCGCGGGGGGGGGCTCATTAGCGATGCGGACTAGCTTCTCTGCCCCACAGTCCCGGACCGGCAGCAGTGGGTACCGCGAGCGACTTCAGCAGCTGCGGTGGAGCCGGCGGTAGCCCCTCCGTGGGAGGCCATGGAGGCGCGCTCTTACTCTGGGTGTCCAGCCAGCGACGGATCGGAGCGCCCTGCCCGGCTGCTGTAGGGAACGGCCGTGTAGCAGTCACTCGCTGAAGATCCCCGGGAACCACACGCTTGGCTCTTGGCTCGCCGTGCGGCTCCTGGGCTCCCGGACGTAGAAGAGGAACCGTACTCGAGAGCGGGAAGAGAGCATGGGGAGAGCGGCCGCCGCAAGCGGAGGCGCGGAAGGAGCGCGCTGGTGGCTCCCTTGGCTGGGGCTCTGCTTCTGGGCGGCAGGGGCTGCGGCTGCGGCTGCCCGAGGTAAGCGCTGGGCAGAGCAGGCGGCGGGGCTGGGAGCGAGACGAGGGGGCTCCCGTAAGACCGAATGGGACCTGCACCTACGCCGTTGGCTTCCCAAGTTGAGCCCTGCACCTCTGCGCACCGAACCCCAGCTGGGTGGGAATCGGGCGGAGGACCTCCGAGGGGACCACTGCCTCCCACCCCAAGTTTGCGATCGTCGCAATCCTACAGGTTGCTATGACGGGGCCCCTACCCTTAACTCCCCTCTCTTGCTCCATTTTGCAAGCCCTCCCCAATTGCTGCAGGTTGGAGTACCCACCTCTTGCCAATCTCTCTGCCCCCCGTTTTCTCCACTGCCTTCCAAAGGGAGATCGTTCTTGGGTGAGCGCTCATAGTGGTGTCCAAGAGTTCTTAGGAAGAGGGGCCGAGTGATGGGAGTCTACGTAGGGTGGGATTAAATGGAGAGGGCGCCTTTTCCCTTCGGGGAGCCGCACCCTGGCTGAAGTCCGCTAAGCTTGACAGCCCTCGGGCGACACTAGCCCGGGGACCCAGGAGGCACTGGGCTTTCTTTCGAGGAGGCTGTGTGTGTGCGGAAGCTGGGGAGAACTGCGTGCACCTCTCGCGCGTAACTGCGCCCGCAGTGCAGAGCGCGGAGAAGCAGTTGGCCGGAGGCCGCTCACCCGGCGCGTCCTCTCCCTACCCGGTGCCTACTACACCTAGGGAGCTCAGGAGCGCGGGGCCCCAGGAGCACCAGGGAAAACAGGTGTTTTTCTTTCGGCTTAGAAACATAGACCCCATTTTCCTGGATCCTCTGGACTCCAGTAGAGTGAAATTTTGCAGCTGGTTTGTTTCAGCTCCACCTTGAGCGAGGACAGAGCGCATGAACTTAAATCCCGCGGACTGGCTTTGAAGATGATCAGGGGCATTTTACACAGAGCTTGAGTATGGGGTTTCACATTTGGAATAATCCGGTAGCCTCTCCTTCCAGTCCTTCTTTACCTTTTTTGTTTTTCCCGTGTGGCATCCATTAGGGCTTGGGATATGTAATTGCATTAAATGATGTACCTATCGGGTGTCTGGTGAGAGGTGGCACTGGTCACCTCTGCTCTGCTGGCTATCCTGAACATACTCTGAGTGGCTGCGAGACAAAAAAAAGGGTGGAAAGGATTGAGGACGGTCACGAAAGAACCAATATAATCTAATTTTTATAAAAGCTAACACTGTTAAAAGCAGCTGTGCTGCCAGGAATGAAGAATTAAAAAAAAAAAAAAAGTAGATTGAGGCTTTTTGTTTTATGATCCTGTTCAGTGACTATTTGCATTTCATTTCCCGAAAAGTTTTATTTCCCTCCTTTATTTCTTTTCTTTTTTTTTTTTTTTTTAAATGGAGCAGGGTTTTGCAAAAGCATGAGAGGTTTGGGAATGAGCCTGAGTGTTTGCACACACTGGCTGAGGGTGGAGCGTGGTTCTTTTTCCCTCGCTGGGAGAAGCAAAAGCTTCATCCATTTCATTCACTACTGAGAAAGCCTCCTTTGCAAAGTCAGCTCCGAGTTGCCTTTAATATGCTGCTATGGGGGAAAGGGGGCCTTTTTCTGTTCTAGCTGTTAATCTAAATGTCTGAGTTACCACTTACTAGGATATAGAATGCCTAAGAGTGACTGACTCCATGTCCTGACCCCTTAGACTGGTTGGTGGAGTTGTGTCAAAGCCAGCTCCAAACAAGAAGTGGGGACCTGCCAAAAGCCTCTTGGATCGGGTTTTGCTGTCTGTGAAACTAAGGCTAGCACCTCTTGTCTGCAAGCTGTTCTCTAGTCTCCTGGAAAACATGCTGTACATTCTGCAGGCTTATTTACAACCAATGTGTTGCACAGATCACAGTGGCCTTTGAGACACATGGAATGGAGCACTAAACCTGACTAATATTCCCCTTGTAATATTTTACTTTCTGGGGCATGAAGCCCATTACCCTTAACATCTGTCGGAGAGTCCTCAGTCAGCAGGCTGTGAAAACCTGTGAAGCCACGTGCTCCTGGCTTTGGACAGGTGGGCACAATTGGAGTTTTCAGAACTCCATGCGTCAACATTTCAACGTTACTTAAGTTCTCCCAGCCCGGGACGGTGGCCATTGATTAAAAGCAAGATCAGGTGTGCTCCCGAGGGGACACTCGCCCAGCAGTCTCACCAGGCTCTTTTGGGTTGGTCCCAGGTGGTTCTTATTTCTACAAGTCACTGATTTTTCTTCATCAAACCTTTTCATGTTGGTTTGAACCACAGATAGTCTGCTCTCCCCAGTTAATAGAATATACAGAATTATGCTGTTTGCTTTGACGATATAAGAATATTTCACAATTTGGTAGCATTTTCTTTACAATTATTCCCCATTTGCTTTCGTGATTCACCAACTCTTTTCTTTTTCTTTCTTCTCCCACACTTAATGTACAACCTTCTCAGACTCAGAGGGGGATTTCTGACGATGGACTTTGCATAGGCTCAAAGAGGAAGATGCCTGGGGTAAGGGAGTGTCTGCAAAAACCAGCAGTGGCCCAACAGCAATGTTGCGTCCCCTTCCCTTGAAGCCTGCCTTCGCCTTCAGATTTATGTTCCTGACTGCTGGCATGCTGTAAGGAAGGCACAGTGGTGCCATGATTACTATATATTTGAACACTTTCCAACTTAAAAGCAGGTTGTTTAAAAGTTGTTTGTGACCTGCCAAGCGCTAATTGAATCCTCATCATGTTGTCATAGTGACTTGTTTTTACTCTAAGATATGGAACACCTGATCAAGCTGGTGATTCCTGTATTAGATAGTGTACATGAGGTAGCCTACCCTGAAAGCAGGGAGGGAGGTAATATTAGACAGGCTGAGCCTTTTCACACTTTCTTGCTTTAAAATTTTTTCTGGATGATGACATCTTCCTTATAATAGCTGTAGGAATGCATTAAGGGCAAGAGAAGTACGTGTTTATTTTATAGACATAATAGGGTCACATGGTTATACTTACTTAAATCTGTCTACCTAGTTCATACAGTTTTAAATCTATAGTCACTTCTTCCTTAATAAATGTTATCAGTCCACCCCACCCACCCACCCCTTTTCCTCATTCCATTCCCTCTCCTCAAAAATCTGTCCTTCCGTAGGGCTATGAGGAAAGAGTACTTGTCTTAAAATTTCATGCTGGGCTTGTCTGTTTCTGACGCTTGGGTTTAGCTCTTAGCTTGAGCAGACCAGCGCGTCTCTCTTTTCCTCCCCTGCAAAGTGTTATGCTCAAGGAACCTCTTAAGTGTCTTAGTTCTTACAAAGAGATGAACTGTCGTGACTTGGCTCTTTAATGGCACCGCGCTTGTCACCCTTTTTCATGGTCTTACTATGACACATAACAATACTCCTCCATCCTTCCTCGCTATCTGAGTGATCCTTCTGTGGGTTTTTGGTTCTTCAAGGGGTGGGAGAACCTAGGGTGCCCATGAATGCTCCGTGGGCTTCCTCCGAACCTTCTCTCTGAACCCATCAGGTCCTTCCAAACCCTGCTTTGTTATCAGTCTGAGAAGCACTTTTCTGTCTCCTCGGTGACTTGTCCTCCTTCCACCAGATGTAGTATACACCTTAAAATGAAACCAACTGTAAAGGCTTATCAAGAAATTGGTTGATCAGGAGATCGTGAATATATGATACCTGCTCCTTAGGACTTTTCTTTCTCCTCTTTGAACCTGGAGGCTAGAGTCCCGGATCCCATGGATTAAAATCTAATCCCAAAGACGGGTGTACAGAGAAAGATTTGTCCCATGACATCCGGTTATGTTGTCGTTTGACCTGCTCTGTCATTGTCGTCCCTTCTGGCCTCCTTACCCCTGTGCCTTCATGACCTGGCAGCACGATGGGGTAACCAATGGACTCCTCTGTCATTCTCAACCGCACACTCTAGATAAAGGCACCGCTCTGCTCACCCTTTCACTTGCTCCATGCCCAGTGTTCGCATGAGAACTACCATCATAGTGTGGCCACTTCTTATGTTATGTTTATTTTTAAGAGGAAGCATTTTCACAGCCTTGTTTGAATATGAAAGAATCATAGTAAGTACTGTATGTAGTGTGTGCCATTGACTGTTCTAAAAGCTTTCCACACATCAGCTCATGTAATTCTTAAAATAACTCTCTGAATGGAAGACTATTGTTCTCATTTTGAAGGTAAGGAAGGAAGAGCGCACAGGGCTTCGTTATTTTGAAGCCTGTTCAAGGCCACAGAGCTAGTATATGGAGAAGCCGGGATTTGAACTTACTTAGTCCAACTCCAGAGCCTACAGCAAGGCTAATTTTCTAATCTCTGCCAAAAATAAAATGACCTTATATTTTGGTGACAAAAGTACTAAAATTATATCTCTGTAACCATGAGAGTTGTAGAGGAATTCAGAGTAGCTTAAATAAATCCATAAATATATTTAGATAAATCTCAGAGATTTATGTTGTATGAAAACAGCCACCCTCTCACCATTCAGCTTTATACACTCTGGGATTGGATTCACACTTAACATTCCGAACGCTAGTTTCTAATGTGATAGCTTGCTCTTTTTTTTTTTTTTTCAATTTTGAGTTTCAACAGAAAATATTACTCTGATTGAATACACCATCCATGGAATGGCAGATCCCAGGAGACTATTTGTTGCATGTCTTATATTTTTAGCCTTGTTTGCCGGGAAAATGTGGAGCATGAGATTTGAGAATAGATTGTTAACAGCAGAGGCTGCTGTTTCTGCTGTTTTGGGTGCTCCTGCTGCTGCTTTTGCAAGACAGATGGCTAGATTCATTTATAGAAAATAGATATTCATTCTCTTTTGCATTTCCACTTTGAAAAGAACTTTTAATTGTTTGTGCCACATTGCACTGCATGGCCTTATTGTGTGCACACACATGCCGTGTGTGGATAGTTTGCAGAATTAGGCGGATGTGAATGTATTCAGTTTGGACTGCGTTAGAAATCTGTGAACTTGGTCATGCTTTCGGAGTATTTCTTTTGAAAGCGGGTTTGTGTGCAGCATGGTGTGTCCAGCATATTTTACCCTTAACCTGTCCATCCCCCAAACCTCCCCCCTACCCCTGTCCCGACTTTAGTGAACTAGAAATCAAGGGCAGACAGATTAAAATTGTGCTTATGGGCCTAAAGTAAAAACAGTGAACACATAGTATGTGTCTCTTATGACATCAGACCACTAAAGGACATGAAGTGCTTCCTAGTATTGTCTCCAAGAGGACGGGAGTAAGGGGAGACCTGTATTCTTCCTATATGACCAGTTCCTCTGGCGGTTCCTTACAGACAGAAGGGAACTGCAGAGCTGGAAGCAGTCTTCCAAGTGAGGTCAGTGCAGCTCCACCTAATGCAGAGACTGACTTTTTGACCCTGGATTTCTGGTCCCTAAAATGCAAAAGAGCCTTCCTCCCCGGAAAGAGGAAGACCTTGGCACATGTATGTCTTCCAGTAACCCAGCCTGGTAAGGATAGAAGGAATTATGTGGGAAAATATCACCACAACAATGTAGAACCTGAATAAGAATGGACTTACAAGTGTTTTGTTGTTACCTGTTTTGAAAATGTGATTTCTCAATTAGGTAGGTCCAGGGGAAAGTGGTATTGTAGGCCTTCCAGAAGGTAGGTGACGGGCGGGCAGGCACAGGTGCAGGCGATACAAGAGACCCAAATAAAGAAACTCTTCTGACTACTTCAAGGACCCAACCAACACTGAGATAACCATGTTTAATATAATTCATAAGTGTTGATAACTTACTATAAAAGCAAATGTATTTGCTAAATATTGAATGAGAATATTTGCCTCGAAATATATTTACGGCATGTTGTTTAGAGTTGTGTGAAGCTGATTGGTGGCTTCTGCTAGCAACAGTCTTTATTTGAATTTAATTTAATACAATCTGCTGGGAGAAGAGGGGGGCCAAATAAACGATCATGGGTTATGGAAGCTAAGCTGGTATTATGTGAAACTCCCAAATCAGTGCTTTTCAAATGTTAATGTGCATCTGAATCGCTGCCAATCTTGTTAACATGCCCAATCTGATTCTGTGGATCTGGGGAGGAGCCCGGATTTCTGCATTTCTGCCTAGTTCCCAGGTGACGTCATCCGTGGGCCACACTTTGGGTAGCAGGGCCATGATGATAGTAATTTAGGTTTTTGATTTTCAATATTGTTTTTCACTTGGAAGCCAGTGTGAAGTGAAATTCAATGTAAGACTATTTTTAAAGTACCCATAGCGGGCTAGGGAAACACTAATGTCAGTTTTAACCTAGATAAACATTACCGCCACTCGTAAAACTAATAGACATTCAGGGGGCACCATGCTGATGCAAGGTAATGTCTTCCAGCATTTGTAAAGTTACAGATGCAATACTCTGAAAGTCTAAAATTTTATTTTGAAGCAGTTGAGGACTCATATCGACATCTAATTAATGTCCTATAGAAAAGAGGAAAGTCAGCCGTCTGTAAGTTGAATCGTTTGCCCAAAGTCAGATTTCTGTTCAATATGAAGCTCTATTAACCCTCTTCCATGTTTCTTCATTTTATTGTTTATCTCGAGCTACACTTAAAATGATCCGGAGTACAGGACGAGAGCAATAGGCTTTAGTTATGATGTAGCTGCAGGGATGTCCAACCTTTTGGCGTCTTGGGCCACACATTAAATATATGACAACATGTAATCACACAAAAAAAATCTCATCATGTTTTCACTAAATTTACAATTGTGTGTTGGGCCATATTCATAGCTGTTCTGGGCCTCAAGTGGCCCCAGGGCCATGGGTTGGACACCCCTAAACCCAGTTGGTTAAAAAAACCCAGCAATATTCCTGTGGGGTACCAATGCTGCCCAAGCAGCTGGTTTGTGGTCCTTGTCGTGATGTGTGTAGGAGCTGGGGCTGGGGTCTGTCTTTGCTACTGGACAGTTGTCTCTCCTCGGCAGGGCCCACGGTGGGCTGTCATCCATCCGGCACCTTGGCAACGCTTGTCCAAAGGCACGTGCAAAATGATTTCTTTTTTTTTTTCTTTTTTTACTTTAGCTTTTTTATGTTAAGGTGTAAATGATGTTGAGTGTAAAGTTTCTAAAATTTACTCAGTATTATTACAAATCACTCAGGGAAATTTAGTTCCCAGAGAAAACTAAATAATAGTGAGAGGGTTTTATAGTTTGTTTTCTGAACAAATTGTAAAGTCTACCTTTTTAGATAGACTATTCTAGAGAGATGATTAAGTGTATGATGTGACGCTCTCATGGACCGCTGTTTTAAATAATAATTCATTTGCATGGAACTTGACCCTGTTAAGGTACTTTGACAATTCTGGTCACTTTGTGTTCTCATATCCGCCTTGGTATTGAACAGGTAACATTAACTGAACAGATGACATTGAGGCTTTCTGGTATTTTTCAACCAAAGCCTACAGGTAGCAATAAATAGTACAAGGACCAGAAGCTGAGTTGCCAAATGGTGTCTGGGCTTTCTTGACTTCTTCGCCATGTGTAATTCTCTTTTATTACCAGGTGGACGGATTACACTTCAGTTGGACAATACAGCATTCTGTTCATATTACATTTGCGATAGGACTGTGGATGTATGAGCATAGGGAACAAATGAATAAATTTTTTTAGTGATACCTGTGTTGTCTTCTTAGTCTATACAGTGTCTCCTTTATTTTGTTTATAAACAGAAATAACTCGGCCTGGGAAAAGCACATGTGTCAGGAGTGACTGGACGAAAGTAGAATTTTGAATATACTAAAAATGGTATACTATAGTAATGGAATACTGGTATGTAAAATATTCTGAGGAACTTGCTAAGTAATAATATTTTCTTAAAAGTAACAAATGAAAGTGTTCATTAAAGTTAAAAAATCACAAATTAGTTCTGTAGTTTTATTTATTTTATTATTATTTTTTTTTAAATTTTATTTGGTTACTTTTCAAGTACATTTTTTTTTACTTTCTCTCCCCCCCCCGCCCGGTCTCCCCCTCCCTCCCATTCCACCCCCCCCCCCCCAGTCCTCATCTCTGTTTCATTCATACTTGTTCCTCAAAATCCCTCCCCCTTTTTCCCCTTAAGTTCCCTTCCCTCTCCCCTCTGGTCGCTGCCCACTTGTTCTCTATTTCAACGTCTTTGTTTTTATTCTGTTTGCTTGTTTGTTTTATTCTTTAGCTTCCTGTCAAAGGTGAGATCATATGGTATTTGTCCTTCAATGCCTGGCCTATTTCACTCAGCATAATGCTTTCCAGTTCCATCCATGTTGTTGCAAAAGGTAGTAGCTCCTTCTTTCTCTCTGCTGCATAAAATTCCATGGTGTATATGTACCACAATTTTTGGATCCATTCATTTACTGATGGGCACCTAGGTTGCTTCCAACTCTTGGCTATTGTAAATTGTGCTGCTATGAACATTGTGGTGCATAGGTTCTTTGAAATTGATGTTTTAGGATTCTTGGGGTATAATCCTAGCAGTGGAATTGCTGGGTCAAAAGGCAGGTCCATTTTTATTTTTCTGAGAAAATTCCATACTGTTTTCCATAATGGTTGTACCAGTCTACAATCCCACCAACGAAGCTGTAGTTTTATTTTTGATGATGCCATCATGGGTACCAGATAGTCTTTAGAAATATAATACTAGCTCCTCAGTCTGCCTAGTTTACCATATACCTAGTCTTTGTTATTAATTTTGTGTGCCTATGCTTTATTTGTTCTTTCCCTGTGTAAAACAAGATTACAGTCTTAATTTGTGTTGGAATAACAATGTTCATCAATGTGTTTTTAAGAACTATCTAACCTATTTTTAAAGAGAAGTGGGGAAGAAATAAAAACCACAGAAATAAAATTCTCTGTCGGAGAAGTGTGTGTTGTAAGCCTTTTGAGAGGATCCGGAATGAGTTTAACTATCCTGCGTTGAAATAGGCAGCCCTGTGTCTCTCTCAGTCTTGAGTCCAGAAGCTGCATGATGGCCAGCAGCCTGCATCAGGAAATTTCCTAAGTTGTTTCCCTTAAAAAAAAACCCAACAAAACAATCAGGAGGTTTACAGGTTTGGTCAGTGTCAGGTGTGAGGGTGGGATATTAGTGTTTGGCGGTTTGCTTTAAAGAAATAAAGAAAATAAAACTTTGTCATTCATGTCTTTTCACCTTGAAGAGAATAAAACAAACATTGGAGGTTTTCTGAAGTTCACCAGGCAGGTTGAGATGCACATGACTTCTGGGATAGTGGTGCAGAAAGGACTGCTCTATTGTATCTCATCCTGCAGCAGGAAACACCATCACTGGACAGCCAATTGTTAATGATTGTCAAGGTGCTAAGTGCTTTTCTGCATGGAGATCTGTATGCATGTATTATATATTAGAATAATGTCATACATCATCATTATAGCAAACATCATTAAGGTTCTGTGCTATTAATTTAAATGGCATTAATAACACTTAAACTGGAGATGTAGACACAATTTTGACTCGAAAATCCACTTGTTAATTCAGGCGCTCCCCTTTCTCTTCCTCTGTGGTGCCTCTCCTCCATCCCCCAGGTCTCAGTCTTCTCTAGCTCCCTGTCTCACCTCAAGTTCAAACCCCCTTGTCATGTATCGTTGTGGAGGGCCAGACAGTTCAAGACTATTGTCCTTCAACATGTCGCTTTCATCTTCAGGTCTCCTCGTTTCTCAAATGTGAAGTAACTAGATTATTTTAAAAACTCTTTCTCACTCTTAACATTTCATGATGCTACCCATTGTTTTCAGGGCCATTTATTTATCTTTCATCATTTCAGGAGGCATTTCTTGGCATTGTAAGTGTGTATCAAAACCTTCAAGAAAAAAAATGCTCTGGAAGTAGAATGTTCAGGACAAGTTTAGTGGGACTTTGGGGATGATGCCACCAAGCTGTGATTTAAGCATTTTCAAGAATGTCCCAACAATGAAAGAAATTTAAATTTTTGTATCATTTTCTCTTAAATCAGTGGTTGGTAACTAATGCTCACCTGTGCAACGACAGCAACAGAATTGGGATGAGTAGAGATTAATCGAAAGGGTTAGGAATCCCTTCAGTGGGTAAGCTCGTCGTTGCTTAGTTTGGTGTACAGCCCTTGGTTGCTAGATTTACTTTTTCTAACAGAAAAAGTAGGGCAAGAGTAGGTTTACAGCTGTGAGTATGCAAAACAGAGTTAATAAAGCTGTTGTAATAATCATAACCTGCTTGTGTTTTTTCCATAGGGACAACTGTAAACCCACTTTTGCCCCACCTTGTAATATGACATTTCAGGTTACATTTCCAGATTTGAAGTCTTCTCAGATTATTTTACTGAAACACCTGTGACTCAAACTCAAAAGATTCAGCATTTGGCTTTCCAGGTCGTCCCGAATCAGTGACCGTTTTCCATTGTGTTTAGATGTAAAGCATCAGGGAATCAGCTGACCCTCATTTTCTATAACTGTCTCTGAGTGATGCATATAAAGCTTCTTCTAGCTTCATGGAGGGATGTTGTCTAAAAGAAGTGAATAGAAAGCATTTAAGTGGCCTTTTAACATTTGATAAATATACTTTGATCACTGAGTTTCTATGTACCTCTCTTTCCCATTTGTAAAGAAGAGTCATAAAATTATATTGTTGAAAAGGACCCTAAAACTTCAAGGCCAATGCCCATATCTTTACAAGAACTACCAAGGTCTAAAGCAAAGTAGCTTGCTTAGTTTTTGGAGGTCATCTCTCCCAGAGCTTGCCCATGAATCCATGTCTTCATTTTCTCATTGTTGTTCTTGCCTCTTTCCTTTTCAGGATTATAATAACCAAAGTAATCAATGGAGGCACAAAGGAATGAAAAAAAGAGAGCTCAGAAGACTAGTGTATTGATCATTTTGCCCTTCTGTTAAAGAATGTTTTTCTTTTATTTAAAATGTTTATATTTTTCTATATGGCTTTGACATTGGACAGATTCCCCCCTTTGGTGGTGATCTTAGTCATAGACTGTTGGGGCTATGATTCGAGGCCCTCAAGTTGGTTCAATGTCGCAGAGCTAATTGATATCCTAAAACATCATTTACATGACACTTGTTTTCTGTTTGCTTTGGAATTTAGGGTAAATCTTAGCTTTTGTTCTAATTACTTGCTCAGAATGAATCCACTGATAGATCCTAAATATTATCAAAATATATTTTAAAAATCTATACATGGGAAAACGTGTTCACTTCATTTCTGCTAATAACTCTTGGATGTCAGTGCCATGAGTTAGAATACAGAAACTTACACTTTACCCAAGGTTGTTACCACATGGCTACTAATTTTGTACCTGGATGAGTAAATTTCTTCCCATTTCCATTTTTCTCTGTTGACATCTGGATTTTCACGTTTGGTGAAAAGGTGGTACCGCAGTTTGAGTGGGTGGCCAGGGCCATGTTGAGGGGTTTATTACTGAAATGTGGGCCTGGTTGGGCCCCCAGGGGTCTCCAGCTGGAGCAGATTTTAAAGCTCACCAGCATTCAACTTGTGCTTCTTGGAAGACAGTGTTGGGTGTTGGGAGCAACATAACAGTGATGCCCTCAAAGGGCCATGAATCTGCCTTCAAAGAGAGTGGATATCATTTTAAAAGCTTCATTTGCTTCTCACGTACTCTCTATTCTTGATTTTAAAGTGACGTCTGCATCTCTAAAGGCCACGGTAACTTGCGGAAAGCAGTCCCTGTAGTTGAGCTGGAGCTTATGAACTCTGCTGACTCTGCCATGATGATTATTCATGTTGAAGCCACCTTGCTTTGGAAGTGTAAGACACATAGGGTGTGGAAAACTTCTGATTCTTGGAGATTAGGTGTCAAAATATTCAGGGTTTGGATATTTTTAGCGATTATCAGTGAAGGATCTTGTAGCTGGAGATGGTGGTCAGGTTTTAAGTTTAGAAATCATTAGTCACCACCCAAAGCCATTTTTAAATTCACAGGAAGGTACACATCTGTAATATCGTCACCCCGGGTTAGGTGAGAAAATGATAGGCGGGCGCTTTCAATGTACTTAAAACTGATGTTTAATAGTACACTATTAAACTTAAAAGGTGCATTTAAGTAGCTTTATTGAAACATAGTAGATTGAGAGGAAAGGTGACAACCAGATGTTTAATGTAGCCCTGTAATTGGCATTTAAGTTCCAAAGAGAAACAGTGTAATTCCGATATCCTCAATCAGCTGATGCCAGGACCTCCATCTTAAACATTTAGATCACAGTCTCAGGGAGAAGGACCCACTGACTTTTTTTAAAAATTCTTTCAGTGCTTCTCAGTTTGAGAACCCAAGATTGGGAGCCTCTGATTTAATGGGTGCATGGATTGTGTATCGGTGTGGAAAGTGATATTTTTTTTGAGTTTTAGAGAAGAAACTTGAAAATCCCCATCAGAGCAAAAGTGTTCATGATGAAGGTGACCGCTCACACGTCGCCTCCCCCTCTGCATTAGGCCTTATCGGTCCATGTTGGATCTCAAAGGGTCTCAAATGACTTGGGTGAGTGAAATTGGATGCTGGCCCAACACATTGCAGCCTTTCAGAGCTAGACATTTCCTGCCAGGGTGGAAGCGCTGCGGAATTAATAGGAGGAATGAGATTATACTCAATATAAGAAACCATTATGTAGCAAGGGAGGAGACTTAAGAACACAGGGTCGGAGGTTGTACGGTGCGTTTGTCTTGCGGAAGAAACAGAGATTCTTTCCAGGGCCCGCAGATGGAGGTTCCTATTTTCTTTTACCCCTCATCTGAAGTCCCCTAGGCCCAGACAGAAGTGACCATATTTATGAGTGGATTCATATCTTCATACTGGTCTTGGTGTCTGAAGAATGTAGGCTTTGCTGTTCCCCCTACGGTGTAGGACAAGGTCCCAGTCAGCACCATTGTCGTGACTAAAGTCATCGGGGACAGGTGGTACCCCTCTGACGTTTCAGGAAATGAAGCAGAGGAAGGAATTCCTCCTAAAGCAGGCTCTCCCCCTATTACGCTTCCGTTCATGACCCCCAAGTGCTCCCTTATTTGTGAAATCAGTGACCAGTTTTGTAAGACATTGTGTGCTTTATTCATTGTTGCATGGGGATATAGTTTAAAGATCGAATTAAAATGGATTATCTGTGAATTTACACCATTCTTCAGTAGGACAGTATCAGTATTGTTCTGTGTTCCACCTGTAAGGCACCCCTCAGATTCCCTGCTTATTTCCTCCTATTTACAAATAGTTTAAACAAGTATGGATGTACTCTTTAAAAAACTCAAAAGTAAAACTGCATGAATATGTTTAAATTAGAGCCTTCATCATTTTTTTCGTACCTGGTATTGTTTTGTCTATATTATTGTTTCACGTCCCATTTTTCATTCACTCCCCTCAACTACAATATTCAGTGGTGTGACTAAACCATAATTGACTTATTTATTTTGCTGTCACTGAAATCTGGGTTGTTTTCAGATATTTTTCTATTATGAAAATTGCTATCAGGAACATTCATGTGCACGTCTGCTGTTATATCAGAATTATACTGCTTTGCCTTACGCTTTAAATTACATGTACATGTATTTCTATAAAACAGGGGCTACATTAAACATTTCAAGTGTTTCTCATATATCTAACAGAAGAGGGATAACAGCTAGGGCATGAACACGTTAAATTTTCCAGATAATGCCAAATAATTTTCAGCAATACATGAGTTTCCATTGCTTCGCATTGGCCAACATTTGAAATTCCAGGCCTAGAGATTTCTGCTAATTTAGTGGGTATAATATGATTATCTCCGCATGGGCTTAATTTCCATATCCCTAATTACTAATGAAGTGAAACATTGTTTATATACTTCATCGCCATTGATCTTCCATGAAACACTCAAGAGTTCTGCTATTTTTTCTGTCTTATAAGTTATAGGAGGTTTAAATATATATGTGCATATGTGTACATATAATTAATAATCCTTAATGTGTGATTGGAATGACCTCATTTTTTTTACTTTGTTTTCTGATGACTTGAACTTTTTGTTAGGTTTTCATGAACTCAAATTTTAATTTTGATATAATCAATGTTATCAATTATTTTATGCTTAGCTCTTTTGTCGTGCTTAGGAAATTCTTCCTAAATCTCATTAAATATGTTCACCTATGTTCTAAATTCTATAACTTGGTCTTTCATATGTAAGAGTTTGAGTTAGGGATTTAATTTTATTCTTTTATGTGAATAACCAGTTGCCCCCAGACCATTACTGGGGAGTCCCCCTCCTTTCTCTAGTGATGGGTCATGTCACCTCTGTAATGTATGAAAGTTTTATATGTGCATGGGCATTTTTAAGGGCGGCATTGAATGTTTTTTAAAACAGTTGCAGGGAAGCATTCCGGTTTGCTTTCTCCTGGCCTTTCCTGTACCCTCTGCTCAACTAGACTCCATGCCTTGCCACAGAACCGTTCCTGAGTTTGCGTTGTCTGCAGGTTTTGCACTTTTCTTATTCCCCTCAGATGCTATTGTTTTCAGTCTGTTTGTTTCTCTTTTGCTTCATATTACATGTAAATTTTTGAAAGTAGCCATGGTGTTTTGTTCAGAAAAATTGTCTTTCCTTAAAAGGTGTCAGAATATGGTGTCTTAAAAGATATTTGATTAATCATTGGCCTCAGTTGGGGTTTGGAACTGAAATCTCAGAAGCTGTTCATTATATTTTCCCACCTGTGATCACTGAGATTGGTAGTGTTTCAGCGTAATGCCCAGAGTTACGTAGTTTGCTGGGTCCCTGGCTCTTTTTTTTCTTGGGCTTATTCCAGAACACCTCTCACCATCGATTCCATAGGCAAAAATCTGAACTATCAGACACCGTTCAGAAGTGTGAGCAATGTGAAGATACTGGAAAATGGGGGAAGAGACAAATATGTAACAGGTTCAAGACCCATATGCTAGTTGAGTTCATTGCTAGAAATGATGTTCATGGTCCATCCACACACTGGGCAATTCCCAAGTACACTGTGCGGTCTCACATCTCTGTGCTGTTTTTTATGCCCCCGTTCAACAGAATTGTGTTTATGGGCTGCCACCCATGAATCTTGCTCAGTCCTAGAGATTATTTTCTTCTTATTGAATGATGTATTTGCGTACTGTGACATCACTTCTGTTATGAAGAAGTGATCAGGCCATATTTTAGTTCTTCTTATAAGTTTCTCTCTAGATTTTTATTGGCTAAGCTCAGAGACCATTTTTTTTTCTATTGTGTTTCCTCAATACCAAACACAGGGCTGTTTGCTGTGAGT
Organism: Artibeus jamaicensis; assembly: GCF_021234435.1. Classification (NCBI taxonomy): domain Eukaryota; kingdom Metazoa; phylum Chordata; class Mammalia; order Chiroptera; family Phyllostomidae; genus Artibeus; species Artibeus jamaicensis. The sequence continues at coordinate 10,629,560 of NW_026522056.1, read as the reverse complement.
TAGGTTTCCATGATGGTCTAAGTGCAAAGAACAAATAAGCAAAAAAAATAATACTTTCAAGTGAGCTTATAAATATGTTCTCTTTTTGCCCCAGTTAGGAGTATAGGTCATTGTTCCACCCCACCTGGTAAAATACAAAACTATGGAAATGATAACATACTTCCACAGTACTGGTGGCTATCACAGTCTAAATTAGCCAACTTGGTATGTCTATTAAAAAGTCCCATGACTAAGAAAATAGCATACTAGGTTTCTGATTGAATGAGGCTATAGAGTTGGGAATCTGTAAAATCAGAAGAGTACTTAATGGGTCTTATGTATTTGGGTTTATGGTCCAAAAAAGGGAATGGTTATAGGAAAATGAATAGGGATAAGGGAGAACCAGCTCCCAGTAACCCTGTGACCCTGCGAAAGCCCCTGGAAGACACGTCCTGGGGTGGTGACAGCTTTGGGGTGACCACCCTGAAGAGGTGGTGTTACCAAACAGAAACTGGCCCAGAGTGGGTTTGCCTCAGGGCAACCTGTAGTGTGTGGGTTCTTGACTTCAGTCGGAAAGATTTCACAACACGAGTCCAGGTGATTTTGAGAGTACATTTATTGAGGTTGAGGACAGTGAGGGAAAGGAAGGACTTAGGGTACAAGAAGTAACAGGAGAGAGCCCAGGCGGTGCCCTGCTTTGGCTTGCTAGAAGAGTTATAGGACAGGAATGAGCCAAGGTGGGGCTGCTGTCAGCTCCCTGGGGGCTCAGAGAAGGGGGGGGCCCTGAATATAGGGTCAGGAGAAGCCCAAGTCCAGCTGCCTCTACCCACTGCTCCCCTGGCTGCAAGTCTGGGGGCCCTTCAATTTTAGGAGGAAATAAAACGTTCATGCCTGGGCATGGGCAAAGTCTAGAGTGAGTCCGCGTTGAGTCTTTGTCCTGAGAGCTTCTTATCTTTCTTCTCATTGAGAATCTTAGGGGAGGGTTTCAGCAGAATATTCATCAGCTTCCCAGGTGCATTTTCAATACGCTGATGTGTAAAAATGAGCTCATAAGGGGGTTTGGGAATATTCTTTGGTCTGCTGTACTGTTTTGCTTTTTATCTTGTGTCTATCTGGCTTTTAATGGGGTTTTTGTTATTTGTTCCTCTGACTTCATCTGTCCTTGGGTTTCGCTGGTACAAGCAGCATTAATTGGATCTTTGTTCTGTATATTCCAGACTGGAGAGATTTAAGCTATGTATTCTCTGGTTAGGGAGGAAAAGTATAAACCATTTGCTTTTGAGTGTCCTTAGTTAGGGGCGATGAGATCTTGGGATTCACCAGCTGGCTGTAAGTTGCTCAGACTGTTTGGCCTGGTTTAATTTTTCACAGTCTCCCCATTCCACTTGCCCAGGAATTGTCCTTGCTTTTTGCCATTCTGTCACAGATGTGAGTCACTGAGCCAGCAGGGTGGAGAGCAGGATTTGGGGGAGCTGGCCCCCTCTTCTCTACCCTGTCAGTTAAATGGTTAGATTAGCACAACTAAGGAGACCAGTGGAGCTTTATCTGCATCTATTTCAAATAACTTTTTTAGATGAAAGTGTTCTTTTCCCTGAATTATAAAAATAATGTGTTCATTGTAAGAAGTTCGAAAATACAGGAAAGTATTAAAGAAAACAGAAATTCCCAACAGATAACTGGGTAGAAGTTCTTCGGGTAGAAGCCATATTCCTTTCGGTGCTTTTGTCAGTTTGCAGGTCTCTGCTGGTTCTTATTTCCCACCTTTTGGAGAGAGAAGCAACCAACCAATTACCCAAGCACTAAACCAAATCTTTTAGTTCTGCTGTTCTTATTTTTTCAGAATGTTCTCTTCTCGGTAGCAGATTCTGAGTGTCTCTGAGATACATCTTCAGTGCTTTGGATGATGTGAAGATATCACATGTTACTTATTTTTTAACAACTGGCCAGAGCGAGAGGATACAGCCTTTTAGTTCCCAGGACCATACAGCAGTCAGGGCTTGGTGTTCATTGAACTAACTATAAGACACGAAAGTCCTTTTTTCTCTCTCAGTATTTTGATGGTCATGAGTGGATTACTCCTGTGATACTCAGGACAGAGGTATTTCTATTGTTGTTTCCAACTCTCCCAAGACAACTTTGAAGGGTGGTTTTCTTCTCCCTAGTATGTTGCCATATGCAGCAGATCCTTCAATAACATTGTTTTGTTCGACTTCGTTTCTGTGTAACATTGATGAGATAGATGGCTTAGGAACTTAACGCTTGCTTATGTCAGTTAGCCTTGGATAAAATTGGGTTTGTTATTATACATCGCTTTGATTAAAGTCTCAGAACCTATGCATTAAGTAAGGACTTACTGTACCGATTTGATCTCAGCATCAGAATCAATCAGACCTTGGCTAGTAGGAGCTTTTCTGACTATTGTAGACTCAGATAAAGAGGGATAAACTTATTTAAATATTTATTGTTCTTCTTTGTACAGAGGCTGTTTCAGTTGTGTTAAAACCTTGTGTAGCCAAGGGCAATGGCATTATTGCATATGTTCAGTTATATTCTCCATTTTTTTTCTTGGACTTGGATAGAAATAATTATATGAAATTTTCATACACAAATTAATTAAGAATAGAGCAATTCATCTTTGCCAAGTCCCTGTCCCACCTACTTTTTACACTGACTTCCTAATAAAGTATGTATGAAGTAATTAAGGTGAAGAAAAAATATGAAGATCACAATTTTCTGGCAAGGCCACGATTTAACGTGTTCTCATTTCATCTCTCTCCCTACCACCACCATCCCTTCTAGCCAAAGTGCTTACCTCGGAAGTGAAAGCTTTGGCAACTCTGAACTACAGATGTGTTCTCTGTATGTGTGTATGTATGTATGTAATGGCATCAAGAGTTTTGCAGCTGATAGTTACCTGTGCATTGAATTGAATGCTTGCTTGTTTTCTCATAAAACACCTTGATGACTGGGACTTACTGTTTTCTGAATTTTTGAATACTTGTTGCTTGGCACATTTTAGTAATTCAGAGAATAAGTGAATAGATGAATGGATAATACGAGGTCTGTCCTGGAAAAGTCCAACCATTGTTAATGTGACGAGAATGGTTTCTGTGACATCCATGTAACCTGGCAGCCAAGGAGAATGGGCTGGAATGTGCATGTGTGAATAATGATGACTTCACTGTACTAGTCAGTGGGGCTGGTAGACTCTGTTGAGTGAGCATATGTACCGTGTGGCCATTGCATTTCAAAATGACTGCACAAATGGAGCAATGAATCTTCACAATATTTTGCGTCAAGCTTGAACTTTCCTCCATGGAAACTAGTCAGATGACTCAGAAGGCTTTGGGGGACAGTGTAATGAAGACAGAGCAAATAAAAGTGTGGCACAAATGCTTCAGAGATGGTGGGGAATCTGTTGAAAGTGATCCCACGTTCAGGAAGGCCTGCAACAGTCAGAACACCTGAGATGAACATGTACGGTCTACAATCAATGAAGATCAGCCACTGTCAGTGTGAGAACTAGAATGTGACTCGGGGATTCCAAAGACTACTGTGTCCGAGATTTTGACAGAGGATCTTGGCATAGAGCATGCCATGGCAGAATTTGTTCCGTGGCTTCTGCTGCCAGAGCAGAAGGAACATCATGCTACAGCTGAGGGATCTGTGTAAGGTCTCAAGGTGCCTACTTTGAAGGGGACTGAGACATCGTTGTCCTGTGTACAACACTTCTTGTATTTTCTTGAATACCTGTCTGTTTTTCACAGCACATGGTTGGATACTTTCTGGACAAACCTTGTAGTTACCAACTTGCAATGAATATTTATCTGTACGGTAGCTGAGCTCCAGCTGGATAACTATGAAAATGTGAATGTCTGCTCTGTGTCACTCATTATGTTAGATGCTTGGCTTACATGCATTTTAATCCCTACCACAACCCTGTGGGGTTGGCATTATTGCTTATTTTACAAATAAGGAAATTAAGACCAAATATACTTTCTTAAGTATATACTTAAGTGGAAGAGTAGGGCTTTGAGCACAGGTCCGTTCAGCTCCAAAACATGAATTCTTTTTAAAATATGTCAGGGTGCCTTCCAGCCTTATGACAAAGACTTCCAGGGAGGGTCCAGGATTCTTTAGGTATAATGCCCCTTTCAAAGCCAGCCGTCACTGGTTTTCCAAAGCAGCTTTCTCAGCCCTTTCCTGCTCACCAGGAACAGTAGGAATTCCCGAAGCAGAAGTGCGCCGAAATCCTCCACCCTTTCGGTTCTCTCTTTGGCTGTTGTCTCTAGTATTGCCAGTTTATAGATTACAGTCTCTCCTGTCATGCAGATGTCCTTGAACACCACCCCTGCTTTCCCCTTGGGTGGTTTGTTGTACATGGTGAGCACAGGCGTGGTGGAGCCTGGCGCCCTGAGGCCCTGGGTGGCCTGCAGGCCTGCTCTGCGGGCCTTGTGCTGGCTGGTGACTAGGCCCTAACTTGCGTGTTCCTTGGTTTCAGGGCCTAACTGATGCTTCCTGTACATCCAGAGGAAAATTGCAACCGTAGCCCTCTGCCATGGATTTGGTGTGCTACCGACCTTGCTTTGGGCGAAGAGTGTACATGTGTTGATGTACAAAGTTGGAAATATTATCGATAGGCCAAAGGATCACCTCAGTAAATTAGTAATGTGTGTCTCTGAGCTTTCATTGCCTGAGACTCACTAAGAGAACGAACCTCATCGGTGGGTGGCTATTCGGGCAGGGGAATTAACGTGTATTTAACACATTCGTGATAGTGCTTGCCAGATTACAGGCCTTTTTATTTAGTTCTTGGAGTGTAGAAACGGAAGTGAAATCGGCAGGTGTTTAACTTTACCTGGGTCATACAGATTGTAAGCGATGGATGTGAATAGTTTTAAAAATTCTTCCAGAAAACATTTATTGAGTATATTTAACGTATATGTATATTTGAAAGAGGCGATGGAGAATAGCGACAAAGCACAGTCTCTAGAGTTAGATCGTTAGAATTCAGTTTTCAGCTCTTGTAGCTGTGTGACCACAGATGCCATGGTCCAGTCCCCTCCTCTGTAAAATGGGGATATGTACTACTGTATAGTGGTATTGTGAGGATTAAGTAAATTAATACATGCGAAGTACTTAAAATAATTCTGGTACATAATTTTTCTCTATTACTGCTACTCATGCATTTGAGTCACTGCTGGAAACTGGGGTCTAGAAGCGAAAGCTGCTGTCATTGTCCCCAGGAATCTTACAGTCTCATGATGAAGCTGCCAGAATAAACTTTGCAAGGCATTGTGGGAAACTCAGGGAATGAGACTTCATAGGGTGCTTCCCAAGTACAGCCAAGAGCCCTTAAATTTTGGAAGTCAGTGTTTTCCCCGAGGAACTGATAGCCAAGCAGTTGAGTGATGGATTCTGAGGACAAAGGTCCGGGAGTCAGAGGACACTACAGGCAGCATAAGTGAAGGGCAAGACTCCTCCTAGGAAATGCTCTTCCCCGTGGCTGACTGTGCATATCATAGAAGACAAAACCTTATACTTCATGGAGAAAGGGAAAATGCCCATGTCCTTGGGAGAGGTAACTGGTGGATGTTCTGAGGTTTTAAGTTCTGCAATCCAGTCCTTTCTGTAACTAATGTACTTTCTGATAGTTGGAGGGGAAGGTGGAGAGAAGCAGCGGCCGTGCATTAAAGACAGGTCTGCGCACTCCTGAGAGGAAAGGGAACCCAGGCATCTAGGAGGATAAGCCTCCAACAAGTGAGAACAGGTGTCGGGGTGGGGACTGGCTGCGGGAAGGATAGGGAGGGGGAGGGAGTGGGCACAGGTTCTCCCCACATTATGGTATTGTCCAGAGCGGATGTTCGTACCTGCTCCACGTTCACCCCTGTGACAGTGGTTTGGAGAGGAGTCGGTTCCACGGGAAACAGACACCACAGCCATCTGAGCTGAGGCCGACGCCTCACAGCCGTGGGCTCCCGGGTGCTCGAGGTGTAAATCTAGGCGCCGTGACAACTCCCCCTCACGCCAGTAGTTCATTTTTACCTCTTCCAAGTGACCACTTTAGGCGGGCTGATTTACTTTCTTTCCTCCTCTCTGAAATAAAGAAGTGCTCTTTAGCACTTTTACCCTTTGAAAATATAAAAATCACTCAGGGGCGTTCATATTTTCAAAGGGCAGAAGCAGCTTTGGCAAGAGGAACGTGCAAAGAGCTGACTGGTCCTGTTTTTTTTTTAAGTGCATGGATGAGACATTTCCTCCAGGTGCTCCTGTGTGGACACTGGTGTAAAGGCGGACGGGGCAGGGAGGGGCACACAGCAGGGAGGAGAGCACAGGTGGAGAAGAAGACAGCTTTAGCCGATGCTGGGGACTGACTTGATTTCTTTCCTTGCAACTTACTCGAAAAGAAACAATCATTGTCATGTTCCCCCAAGCCCACGCTAAGACACAAGTAAGTGGTGTCCCTCCCTGGAGGTTTTAATTGAGAAAACGGTTGCTCCGTTCTTGGGCGTGGATTTGCTAAATCTCTGACCCCGAGAGTGAAACCGGAAGTATCAGGAGCTTGGCAGCATTATTCCTGAGTGACAAGTGCAGTTACGTCTCCTGGAAAATTCAGAGAGAACAGTTCACCTGTCAGGTGAGAAACAAATAACTGAGCTCCCCGCCAGGCCTATTATCTTTGCCTCGAGTCGCACCTACATGCTGCAGACACCTCTGGAGCGGTCCATCATCCGAAGGGGCCATATTTTACCCAATGAGGTGCTTACTCTGAGCAGCTATAGAAATGATCTACTAACTCAGGCTTTGTTGGCAGTACTAGGTGGTGGCCTTCTGTGCGCGATGGGCTGTTTGCCTCCTCCCCAAGGCACATACAAGATTGAATCATCTGCAGGCGGGATTTTACTTATTTATGTTTATTATTAAATATAAATGTGAACAACGACATAGGGAGTCTGTGGCTGTTGTGATTCTTAAATGCCATTTGCCAGAAATGGTGTCGTCTTTTGGGCGCCCTGGGGAAGACAGCGTCAGTCACCAGTCTGAAGGATATTCCCCAGGCCCTTGCTCCAAGAAAGTGTGAGGGCCACTGCCGGCGGTCTCCAGGTTGAGCTGGGCTGAGCTTTGCTAGAGTCTAAAGCCGAAGAAGAACATCCTTTGCCATTTCAGTGACTCCGTGACATCATAATGACTGTCTCTTTCCTTTCTCTTTTTTTCCCCTCTCTTTTTTGTTTCATGAGGGAGCCTGGCTGGCTCTGGTCAGGAGACAGGGGCAATCTTCTGAGTGGTGGACTTACACTCTTCCTTGAGTTCACTGCAGAGAAGCAATTAATTGGGAAACGACTGTAAGAGTTTATGACGCTGCCTCAGATGGACATGGATATCAAAGGGCCACTTAAAATTCATGCACAGTAGCAACTGTGAAAGAATACCTAAGACTCATAAATAAAGCAAACCTATCTTAATTTATTACCAGTGCCTTCTCTACCCATTGAGCTATTCCGAACCCTGCACAATTGATGTTTCTTTCCTCCCGTTATTTCAGTAAAAAAAATGAACTCTATTTTGTGCCACACAAGCATACTAATAAACTAGTGTTTTGCTGCTTAGAAAGGCAAACTGTCACCTGTTAAAATATGTAACTGTCATGGAGAGATAAAAAAGGATCATTTAATAATGATGAACAGTGTGCATGTGGCATAAATAGAACCCAGAAAGTAAACAGCAGTTTGTTATGCTAGAGCCAGCCCAGGCTATTCCTCAGTGGAGGGCTCTCTGTGCTCATCTTGGTACTTCGCCTTTTAAGGGGGTTGCACCTTGGCTTACAGTGATTCCCGTGTGCATGTGTGTGTGTGTGTGTGTGTGTGTGTGTGTGTGTTCAGCAGAGGCTCATTCCTGCTCCAGAATGTGGACTGCTCCCCTTATTAGGGATGGAAAATGGTTTTCAGACGTCTTCACTGATGAGTCCAGTCCGAGGTGTGCTCTGTGTTACTGTTTTCTAAAGCATGTCATAGGGAGTGTTTAGAAGTTCATTGTTCAGGTAGGTTTGGGAAGGAGGTTGTATTTGATTAAGCTCTTGAGCTGCTTTTTTTGTCTTCTGTTTTTAGTGTTGGAAACCAAATATGTCTTTAGGAAGAGTATATGTGATGCCGCTAAATAAAGCCAGTGCTAACAAGAAATAAAAATGGGTTTCTTGTAGTTTCTTGGGTTTCTTGGTCTCGTATCGAGCCATGTGAATAACACCTCCAAGGGTTCCTCTGTGGTGTAAGGGGATGGCTCCTAGGCAGTGGGACATCATTAAATTTGTGTACCTGCACACAAAATTTTGACAGCCAGTGGGGGGAGGTTCTTTGGTTTTGGTGAAACTAATCAGAGATTATAATGAAACTTTTTATTAATAAAAATGTCCTTTGTAGTATATTAAACTGCAGGGCATTGAGCACCTGGACAGGTAGTTACTGCAATAAGAGCTTCCTCTCTGCAAGGGTCATTTCTTCCCCGCTTCCAGTCAGCATGTCTTTACACTGACTAACGTCTTAGAAACAACTAATGATGTCCGGCAGAATAAACATGGAATGTTTTAAAGATTGTGTAAATATTTGCTCAAGAGACCGCTCTGACTTTTGAAATATTTGGGCTTTTACATTAGGTTCACTTTAAATGATTTGAAAGCTTGCTTAACAATTGAACACAGGCATGCCAGTTTAAAAAATAAAATCCTTTCTAAGCATTGCGTTCTGTAGGAAAGGGACTTTCACCCAAACAAGAGGAGCTAAGATTGCATTGAAACTCTTAAAAAGGGCTTTACTGGAAAACCAGAGTGAGCTAGTTGCTGGGACTGGGAGTCACAGGTACTAGTGTCCCCGATCCACACCAAAACGTCCCCTTCACAGTGAACACTCTCGATCTGGAAGCATCATTTCTCAGAAAAATGCTTGAAATCATTGTGCTGTTTGCCAAAGTGATTTACAGACATCGAAAAACCATCACTCCATAGATTCAAGGTGGAATCCTGTACTATTAAGTACTAGAGCAAGATTTGGCTGCCTTCCGGTATTCTGTAGTAACTCATTTTCAGTACCAGAAACCTATTTCTAAAATGCTCATTTTTATTATCCCCCCCCAATCTAGAGTGTTCTCTGTTGTGTTTGAGATAAAGTACAATCTGTTGGATACTGTAGTTTGACCTCTATCTGCTCTGCATTTCGTTCCTCGCCACTATTCACCATGTACTTGGCACCCAGACCACAAACATGTATCATGAACTTTTCACAGCTCTGCACCTTTGCATATGTTTTGGCCCCAGGCACAGATTGCCTGACATCTCCTCAGGCTGATGACCTAACTCCTATTTAGTCTTCTAAGCCCATTTCAAAGGTGAGCTCCAGTGGAAAGTCTGCTGGTAATTCCACTGAGTAGAATAAATCATTCCTCTCTGAAATGTGAGGCATTTATTGTACTGATTTCAATTCATGGATTGCCTATCTGTGTGAGTTTGTGCTACACTTTAAAGGATTGTGTTTTATTTATGTGTTGCACGTTATAGATACTTAATAAACGATTATTTTTTAATTCATAGCGGGGCTTTCTCACTCAACCTAATGATGCTGATACTTCACATCTGTGGCATTTTATTAAAAAATTATGACTTTAGGCTTTAAAAGAGCATTTGAATAATAAGTCTCAACAGCGGTAGAGTCGATTTAAGAATATAGCCCAAACAAGTCCACTGGCCTTAGGAGCGAGAATTAGGTGTTCGAAGTTTTGAGTTCTTCCTGTCCTCCTGGGGGGTGTCCTCACTTGATTCCTGATACGCCTTGTGAGTGGCAGCAAATGTCCTAGTTTGTAACTTTCTCATTTGACCAATGAGAGTAAACAATATTATTCTTTCCTCTCATACTGGATGCAAAGCCCAATGGTATACATTTGCCACAGATTTATCTGAAAATGATGTTCACGTGTTTTTTTTTTGCTTTTTCTTATGAATAGCTTTAATAATAACAATAATACTCGAATAGGCTGTGGTACTTAATTAGTTATTACGACAAATTAATAGACTACATAATTATCTTACAATGGTGGTTGGGGTGGTTTGGCATATTTAAGTTAAAAGTAAACCTTGTGTTTGTCAGATCTTGAAGCCTAAGATCTGAGACAGAGCTTCACTGTTCATTTATGTTTTTATGAACCTCCAACAGACACCTGCTTCATGGCCATTTAAAACAGTGGCTCATAACATACAGTAAATTTATAGGCAGTCATTGCTTGCAGTTGCCGACTTGTGGCGCCGTACTTGTGACTGAAATAAAAAAGAATCGCTATTTATCTCTTTATCCTTTACCATTGGAATGTTCCTCTAAGAGCATTATGGATATATTACTACATTACTGGGAATGGTCTCCTGCTATTTCTCATCAGCAGAGCACATCAGCTGGGGCCAGCTTTGTTTTTAAAATACATACATATCGCAATAATCGCAACTGGTCTTTTACGAGATATTAATCAGTTATGCCCTGTGCTTGCATTTCAGGAAAGTAACCATCCTTAAAGAGAGTGTGAGAACAGGATTTAAAAGATTCTTTCATTTAACAAATACATGTATTAAGCATTGATCATTGTCTAGACGCTGCTGTAGGTGCTGGGAGAAGGTGGGCAAGTGTCTCTCTTTATTGGGCTTCCCTTTGGACGGATATGTCTACATTGTAACTCTAAGGATATATTTTTATCCTTAGAGTTACAAGCACTTTTTGGAGTGTTTGTCTAACGGTGCAGCAGGTAAAAATACGTGGCGAGCACAATAAGGGTGCGAGCTCTCACCTAATGGTGCTGTGTGTGCGGTGTAGCCTCGGTTAGGTGTAACATACGGCCAGTCTACCCACCCCTGAAATAAAACTCAGGAACACACAGCAGCAGTGGAATAGAATTAATCCTATGCTGTCTACAAAACTGTTGAATCTTCAGAAGGAAAGTGAATTTGAATTGCTGAGTATTTATGCAGGCCAAAACAAACCGAAAAAGAAACGTTCATGATATAAATGTTACTTAAAGTACAAGTTTGGTTGTCTAGCCGGAGAATGTAATATTTTCTTCCATTTAAAAGATTTTCATTTTAAGTGGCTGCCATTATTCCCTGGGTTGCAGAGGCTGGGATGCACACCACATGGCGGAAGTTTACTGTGAAGCATGCTGGGAGTCAACTGTGGGGGAGGGGCAGGGGGCAAGACTGGATGAGGGAGAGCTTCAAAGGCAGCCCACCTGCAACAGAGGCCTAAGGTGATTCCACTGTAGCTGTGAAAATAGAACAGCCCTTAATAGACTGGTCCCAAATTAAGGCAAGTGCCTGTGACTTTAAAAATACCCCATTCTTGTCTTTTTTCCCCCTGCTTCCAACAGTCACCAAACCTGGCCTCCATGGGGCAGGGCTGCTACTCTGAGCAAGTGAGACCCTTTGCATAAGAAACCAGCCCAGGACTGCTTCCCAAACTGTACACCTACACGGCCCGTGGCGCCCCCAGTGGATTCACAGGGTCTCCAAAGAAAACTAGCTCAAAATACTTTGGTTTCCACATTCGATTGCTATTTCCCTTTCAAAACCAGGTTTTCAGCCGTCAGTATGAGAAAAAAGCGAGTACCATGTGAAAATTAATTGAAAACAGAAAACGAGGATGGTAGTGTCTAATCTTCCAAGGCTGGAAATTGTAGTGCCCCGTAGGTGCTAAGTGGGTAAGACCTGAATACTTATTAAGTGGCTTGACCTACTTGTAAATGGTAGGTTGGGTATATCTCTTTTAATTTATGGAGTGCCATGAAAGGCTCCCAGAAGTGACAAAGTTTGAGGAACTTGTGGCCTAGAGCAATTATTGGAAGAGAAGGGCTCGGCTGAAATCTGTCAGTCATTTGAAATCCTAATGCTCCCCAAAGCTAGGGGACATGTGCTTCTGCCCTGAAGACGGAATCTAGATGCAACTGTGGACCCTGAGAAAGAAGATACCTACTGAGGGGCTCTCCTGGTGGCTTCACTGGGCTCACATTTTAAAACAAGAGCCTAGCAGCCATTTCTAGATAGAGAACTCTCACACAAGCTATGCTTCTGGGAGAAGCCTGCACTGAACTGCCTGCCTACACCGTTTTTCTGCTCTCTGAGCCAGCCCATATAAAGAATTCCTGAAGTACTACTACTATGATTAATAGGACCTTTCTCCATCTAATCTTTACAGCTTCATCCCCATCAGTTTCTTTAGGTACCAATTAGAGCAGCACTGTTCTGACCAATCACGACAATGCCTTTTGGACCAATCAAGCTGCAAGATTTAGAACCCTCATTTGCATGAGGACAAACCAGTCAGGGACCAGGGGTAGAGACTTCTGTCTATGTGTCTGCTCCCCTCCGGCTCTGGGAGTACACTTTCTCTTTCCACCAAGGACTGTCTTTTCTCCAAAAGAAGGTGCAACACTGAAGATGTCTCACCTGAGCTGAGTGGAGCAGACCAGTGCAGGATGGAGCAGGCCAGTAGAGGGCAGAGCTGAGTAACGGGAGAGGGGTCAGGCCCTCACAGCCTGTTGGTTTCTCAGTCCTGCACTATCACTGTTGAGCTGTTCAGCACTGGAGTTTTCTTCCTCACCACGCCCCAGCTTGGGGCTTCCTATTGGCTTTGAACTGGTACCAGCCACCATCAGTTAACACAACTTACAGCATTTGTTATAGCAACTAAGTTTCAAGTGCCTTACAGTCTCCCTTGCAGACCCGAGTCTTGAAAGGCTTGGGACACAAAATCAAACAGAACACTACTTAAATTAGTCAACCAGGTCCATTCAAACAATTAGGAAAGTGTGGTGATTTGTGTATCTTAGGATCATTCAGTTGCTCATCATCATAACACAACACATACACACGTACAACCATGAGGAAAACTATCTGTGTTTCAAGATAGAATCTGAAGGTGAGATTTAAGTACTGAAGTTCTTTGCCCCAACTTTGCCCTTTGGTTGTTTACATCGAATCTTGTTAGGACGAAAAAGCTTATAGCAAGGCCTCTATGGGATTTAAATAATCTCCCTTCCTTGGAGGTCTACCTAAATTCTGCTGTGAAAGTGTTGGAGAGTTTCCTGTATGTTTGGAAAGCTCCCCAAAAGATTGATTTCAGAATTATTTTTTCCTGGAAAACCTAGAGAAAACTACTAGCTAAAATTCAGCAAAGACATACTCAACCTAATGCTAATTATTTTACTTTCCTATCATAACCACTCAAGACTGGTAATATTTGAAAATGTGACTCAGGGTGTTTCTTGGTTTGTGTAAATCCAGTTGCTTTTCCATTGGGTCAGAAACATCTTACCAAGAGTCCACAGAGCCTGGGAGAGTTTTGTTAAATAAAAATGTATTACCCACGCTGTAAATTTTGTTTATAACTCAGGGAGAAATACGGAGCTCAATGAACACTCAAACCATTTTATCCTTGTCACAGGTATCCTCATATCACTTCAGAGCTTATTATGAACTTGTCATCAATTCATTCTAGGTTTTTTTTAACTTTCTCAGGAATGAGGGCTCATTTATTACTTCCACTGACTGAGCATAATTATGGCTTGAATGAGAGGTTTTTTTTTAACCTTTGAAAATCCCAAATCATGTCTGCCAAGTTCAGAAGAGCTTGTTGATTACCAGCTGGCATTTAAAGGGTAAAATCTTTCTTAGTCATTATAACATACAGGTTTCCTCCCATTGTGGTGTCATTGTGAGCTTTTAAAGAAACCGTGATGCCAAAGGACTGCCAGGGTGCAAAGCCAAGGGCCAACTGTTTTCTTCAGATGATTTTGCAAATCTCCAGAGAAGGACTTGTCTTAACCCATTGTAGAAGTCTGGCAGACTGGCAGTCCTATCCAAAGAAACTAAACTTTTTCAGAAGAAAGGGAAAATGATTGTCTGGCAGAACTGAATTTGTAACCCAGGTAGTCAGCACATAGTGGGTGAGGACCAGCACCTCTGGTGTGTGCGCGTGAGTGTGTCTGTGCGAGGCTGCACGTGTGTGGACAGACAGACAGACCTGCATGTGTCCAGCTTAGATGACGATGACAGGTGGGTTCAGGACAAGTATTTTTATCAGTCTGGAAGAGGAACTTCAAACCTCAGTGCTTTGGGATGTACACCATTTTGTCTTGAGTTTATACAGAAAGTTTGATTTGTCTCTAACTGTACTTTTGTTTGTATCCTTAAATTTTATATATCGGTATCTGTCAATCAGTCTGTTTATACATTAAATAGTTTCCATTTGTGGTTTTGAACTTTTTTATAGCCCAAGCCCTGTGGTAAATAAAATAATTTACAATTTACAGGGGATTAGGGACAGGCATATGGACAGAGAAATAAGATATGTGTAAATTCTGATTATATTTTTTGGAAGGTGAAGCGAATAGAGATAGAATAAGATGTCCTTTGTGGTTTAATACAGGATCAGTGTTTTTATCAATGATTCATAGAAATTTAAAATAAAATTCTTCTTTTTAAATTTTATTTGCAGGAAATAAAGGCTTCAGTGTATATCTATTTAATCACTTCGCTCAAAAAATACTTCAGGTTTTCGGAATGAGCTGTCAGCGCAGGGGCTTACGCTGACCTGGATGATGACGCAATAAGCTCCCCCTCTGAGTGCTGAACGTCTACATGTGCTAGATCACGTGCAAGATATGTGGAAGGTTTCTAAGTTATTTCCATGTGTTTTTTTTGTTTTTTTTTCTGGTGGGGGTAACAGGCGAGATTGGCCTGGAACCTGGTTGATGAGGTAGCATAGCTGATAGATAACCCATCGGCCTGTCCGGCTGCGGTGCACAGGCCAGCCGTGCCAGGAGTCCCGCGTGGCCGGTGGCAGTGTAAGCGCTCTCCTGGTCCAGGCGCGCTTTGTCGGCGAATTCAAACACTTGAAGCCATGGGCAGGGCCGCGCGTCTTTTGAGATCACTGCATCGAGCTTCTTTATGTGATGTTGTCGAAGTTTTGGTTTGTCCATCTTTTCCACTTGTTTCGATTTCATACTCACTAAAAAGTCTTCTGAGTTATAGCATCATTTCCCCCATACATCTGTGTAGAAGAAGAAGCTAGGCGAATGTTACACGGTGCCATGCTTGGGACAGTTATCTAGGACTGTTAATTAAGGTTAGCACTGCAAGTATTTGTTTGCTGATTGGCAGGAGTATACTTTTAGGTTGGTTTTTTAAAGGTGGCTGAATTGGTTGGGTATTTTCAAATCACCTTCTCACTTAAGGAGGGTTTTCAATTATTTTTCCTTTTGATAATTCTTGTTTCCTATTTACTCTGGTCTCTGATGTTCATATAATACATATTGTCCATCCTTTAGCTGTCTTCATTGTCATTTCACTTTTTTAATCTTTACCTGTTTAATCTTTTTCTTTTTTAGTCTTAGGAGACTTTTCTCAAGCTTTTATTTTACTGATTTTTTTTTTTTCCTGCACTCCTGACTGTTTCTCTCTGCTTTTATTATGGTCCAGACGTAGGCTGGGCTTTTTATTCCCCCCTCTTCTCGACTGCTTCTGCCCAGACTCTACTAAAAGAAAACCTTTAAAATAAGTACTCCCACATCTTGTCGTGATGGTTTTTCTTAGAAAGAGGTTCACTTTGTCTCTTCAAAATTTTGCTTATGCATGAAAAGCTTATCTATGCTTTTCAGAGATTGGCAGTTGCAATGTGCTCTTTCAGCGACGATACTGAATACTCCTCAAATTTCTCAGTTGTTAATGAAAGAAGGAAAAGTTTGAGAGATTCTCAGCTTGGGCCAGAGTGACCAGAACCAAAGGACAACTATGGGCAGCTTGACCTGTCTGCCAGTTGCTTTGCACGTTCAGCGTGGTTTTCAGGAACTCTACTGCCTCATCCCTTCACCTGGTGTGGATCTCCTGACTCTTGGCCAGGCAGGACTGCGCTCCATCCTTCATGGCCAGTGAAAGCCCAGTTTACCCTAGCAGTGAATTCTGGTGTCAGATCCTTGTTCACAGTGCCCTCCAGCCCCCCGTTGCCCCAAGGTACACCAGTAAAGTCACACTGCCCACAGCCCTGCTACTTCAGCTTGATGGGAGTTAACAAAATCAATTTCCTGGGGTCATTCCTACAACCTTCCCAGGCATATACTTCCTTCACATTTAACGTGTCTCCCTAAGGTCATGCTCTCCTCAATTTCATCCCATCTGCATTATACTAGTGGAAAGTCCTTGCAGTCGGGTGTGAAGAATATAAGCAAATTGATTACTCCTTATTTAAAAATGTCTAGTTTCAGTCATTTCAGTGGGTGTCTAACTTAGGAGATGGAGTTTCATGTGTACAGGTCTTCATACTGCCTACAGAACCAAGGAGCTTTCAGAAACCCATTGATTTTTAAGTTTTGTGAGATATGGCCGGTCCCAGTTATTATCACCAACAATGAGCGGTTATCTGCCCTAAGAAAGACGCAGGATTTGTTGCCTTGAAAGGAATCCAATTTCCGCCCTATCCCAGGAGACTCTCTGGAGCTCTAGCAAAGTCTCCCTTGCCCTCCTGAGACACCCCGAGGAAGACAAGGAGTTGTGTCCTGAGTTCCAGTGGCACTGTGTAGACTGAACGCCTTAGTGCTCAGTGGCTTTGTAAACAGTGACTGGTGCTTATACAGGTGAGTTAAGGCTTTATTCCCTGGGTGTTTCCCAAAGAGCAAAGTAAATGAACTCAGAAGAAATATTAGGAACTTCCCCCAATTGTCCACTTGTAACTCGTGTGTTTGTATATACAGTGGGGAGAGATCGTACAGTGGGAATGAGAACCTGCTCTTTGGGACGTACAGTGCTGAACGTGTAGACTGTTGAAGAACATAAACATGATATGAATTTTATGTGGGTGGCAAATGGCTCCCAGGCTGACTGACCCTTTGCAATGAGGAGAAAAATCCTCAGCTCTGTATTTTTGTTGTAGGTCATGCTGGTGATTAATGAAGATGTCCCTAATGTGAAATAAGGAGGAAGTCATCCTCCACGTCCAGTTAATAACTAGGTCTGCTTACCAGAGTAAACCTCAAACCTCGGGGATCATGGTGACTCTTCCCACCTCCATCCCCCTACACACACACACACACACACACACACACACATGTACATGCTCTGATGACGAACACTTACAAAATGACCTTGCTTTGCTTCAGAAAGACGTTCAGGTAGAGGCAGGCTCAGGCTGTTTTTTGCTGTTGCCTCTCCCATAGGCCAAAAAGAGCCCCAGCTTCCCATTAGCTGAGAGCAAATTTGAGCCAAGACAGAGACAGGAGATAAAAATTTATGGACTTGGTCTTGTATAATCAAGAAAAATTCAGGGCATGGTGGGGTAGCTCAGTTGGTTAGAGTGTCATCCTGATAATGCCAAGATTGTGGGTTGGATCCCTGGTCTAGGCACATACAAGAATCATCCAATGGGGGCGTCATTGGGTGGAGCAACAAGTCAATGCTTCCAGCTCTCTCTCAAATCAATAAAAAGTTAAAAAAGGAAAAATTTAGTATTCTGGATACTGTTGTGGAAGAAACTGAACATAATCTTTTTAATCATGTAGTTACTTTGTATATAGCTGCTGTATATAAAGAAATGCTACCTTTATAGATGATTGAAAATTTATAAATGATCTCTAATTACTCTGCAAAATAGCTGTGATAGAGGATCTTTTTGAAAAAGATAGTAAAGTCCTGGTATTTAATGGCTGAATATTTAGTGAGAGAGTCCATTATGTCCTGTATTATGTATTAGGTGCAGAATTGACCTTCCTGGTAATATTTTCCCTGTGCCTGCAATGATCTGTGAAATTGTGTGTGTGTGTGTCTGTGTGTGTGTTGGGGTGAGGGGGGCGGGGGACTTGGCTCATGGGAGGGTGCTGGGCCGAGTCACCTGGAACACATCCTCTCTTTACCTGCTGTCGGCCAGAATGGAGTTCATACAGGTTGGCAGTACTTGCAATACTCTTCAACATTTAGAACAAATTATATCTTTAGATATTTGTGAATTTTAATTTAGTATTGCTCCTTCTTTTCGTTCTCATTGACACCTAGTTTCCTCTGGCCTACAAGACTACATTTAAGTGGACTTCTATCTTGGGTGCCCTCCCCCATTCATTCATTCTGACCAGGATCACCAGATTAATCCTTCCAATGCTCCCCCCAAATATTGGCTCCTCCTCCTCACATCCCCTCTGTGCCTCCTCCTTGCCTAAAAAATAAAGTTCCCAAATGATATTTATTTAAAGCACACGTGTGCCTGTCTGCCAACTCATTATCGCTCTCAGCTTGATTCTTTCTAACCTGTCAGGCGCAAAGCCTTCTCTCTCTTCACCCCTCGCCCAAACTCACTCAGCTCCTCGCCGCTCCCCAGACCTACGCCGGGCCTCAGATCTCCCTCTGTGATCACTTTTCTGTGCATCTTCTCCCTGTGGGCAAACTTCTTTTTTCAAATATTCTTTCGAAGTCCTTGCCCTGATGAAAATTCACCTGTTTCCTGGCTATGCTGCGCTTCCTCATTTTCTCCTTGTTCTCACTGCCCTGATTCAATGCTGATTAGACGTCTTCCTGGCCAGCTCCCCCACCGCATGGGGCACAGTATCGGCAGCATTTATCAAGGGTCCACCTTGTCACTGTGTGCAAACGATTCTTTCACTAACTGTGTAATTACAGCTCTTTCCCGCTCGTATTTTTTGCCAAAGCTCTCTTCCTTTTGAAACTCTAATGTTGTTATTCCACTTGCCCCGGAGACACTCTTCTGGGCCATGCAACTGGGTTTTGTAGAAAGTTCCCCGGTAAACATGCCTGACAGCAGAAGTCTAGGACAGCCTCACTTCTCTGTCCCCATGGCCTGTGTCTTCCTAATTACAGGAAATAAATCTTGCTGTGCCTTTGACGCTTCTTCATGAGTATCATCCTCTCCATTTCTAGTCTGCTTCCTGCATTTTGTTGTGGGAATGGTGTTACAGCATCCTCACTCTAGGCATCCTTTTTGCTTTTACATTCTCTGCATTAGGAATTACTTTTATATAACAATTTGAGTATCCATTTTTAATGACCTCTTTTTTCAATAACATGAATTCAACTATTGTTTTAAGTACAAAAAAGGAGGGAGGGGAATGGATGGAGGGGACAGAGAGACAGAGACAGAGAATTGTTTGTTGTTCCAGCCATTTGTGCATTCAATAATTGATTCTTGTGTGTGCCCTGGACTAGGATGGAACCTGCAACCCTTGTGCATTGTGTTTCTATCAGAATGAAACTAACCAACTGAACTAGCTGGCCAGGGCCAATTGGCTTCTTTTTAAAATACCCCATGAAACAGTGGCCACTCTGAATATTCCTGTCACCATTGCCATAGCATCTGAGCCCACAGGACAGCAGGCTCTGGCTCCCCTTGGCTACCAGCCTTTTAGAACAACTTCACTGAATACTTTTCTTTCTTTATACCTGCTTACAGCTCACATTGAGTTGGAGACTATGTCAATATAGTAAAGTGGCTTTGTTTCCTCGGATAGGAAATGACAAACCAAACTTGTACTGTACAGCCTCATGACCATCCTTAACACCAGGTCCTCACTTCCATAAATGGATTAACAGAAATTTTTGTCACATGTGAGGTCTCTTCAGGATGGAGGCGGGGTGGTCGGGGAGAGAGGGTAGGATTTCTGTACTTTTGTTCCATGTGTAAATAATTTTGCATAGACAACTCTATGTTACTGAAGATGATCATACCCCAGGGAGTTTACAAAACGTGACTCAGTACTGTAATTGCTGGGGTAAAAACTGCTCCCCACCCTTTAAAGTACATTACTTCAGTCTTGGACTTCATGTTGCCGCTCTCCCAGGTCAGCTGACGCAACGTGTCTTCTCCTTGGCATCCAGCCCTGGAGCAGTAACATGTATCAGTGACATAAATTGAAACCGCTTGAAATAATAGTAATGAAACTTTATTAAAATATTGATTATGAATATTTCATATTTAAAATTCAGTGTAAACCACCTTATCAAGGATTTCCTATTTTATTGCCAGACCTTTTACTATGTGAAAGCATCAGTATGTTTATCTAAATGCCTTTCATTGTTGACAAGCACTTTCAATGTTTCATGATCTCCCAGGTTGGCTAAAACTAATACTATCAGCTTACATATGGTCTGCACGAACATTATTCATTTGCTGGTTTAATGCTCTTGGGAGGTTATTTGGGGAAGATTTCACTCTTGAGATTGTCAGTGGTAAAGAATAAAATTGTTTTTCACAGGGGAACAGAAGAGTCTGTGGTTAAGAAGAGATTGAATGAGAGAGAGTAGATAATATCCATTTCTGAGTTTCTTTTATTCAAAAGAAGGGATTGACCCACACAATTTAAATTTGAAATATTTAATTTCAAAATATTTTTGTAAAAATATATATGAAGATAGTTTTAACACAGTAAAACATTAAAGCAAATACCTGTGTCATGTACAAGGGAGAATACCTTTTAATTGCAGAAACTTTACTCATGTAAATATTTTTTTAATACAGCATTACCTATTGGGATCTGTCTCTCCGTCTCTCTTTGTCCCCAATATATAGAAAAAGGGTTGATTGCAACTCTTCATAGTAGAGTCATTGATTAACCATCAGCTTCTGGCAGTGTGTTTTCTCTGTAATGATGTCTGGATACGAAATGAAGCGTGAAAGAATTCTGTCACTAAGATGTGCTGTGCCAAGTCGCAAACTAACCTATGGCAGAGGTTCCCAAATGCATGTTGGCATCACTTGGGATGTTTAAAAGCGCTGGTTCTCAGACTCCCCCCTTCAGTGGTTCTTATCTGGCTGTACTAGAATGGGGCCCAGGCATTCTTGAGAGCTGCCCAAATAATTCTCGCAAGGCCAGTGTTGAGAGTGACATGTATCAAGAATCATTCAGATACCTATAGTCTTCAAATAGTAACCCCCTGGAAACCTTTGAACAGAGTATTTCTATAAGTATAGAAAAGAAGTCTTATTAGGGATGAATGCCTTTTAAATTGATAAACAATTTAGTAGACTACCATAAGAAAACCTTGGCCTTGGCCAGTTCTATAAATAAACAGAAAAAGATATAAAGAGCACACGCACCTGTGTCAGACTATGTGTGTGTGTACTGCTTTTCTGAAATGATTGTACTGTTTAAAAATTACTCATATAAAACAGTACAGACTTGTAGAGAGTGTGAGTGGCTTTTATTAAACATTTCAAATATTTTGTAACATACAGGTTACAAAACCTTTTTGTAAGTAATTAAAAACAAAACATTCACCACATTTAGCCCTGGCTGGTGTGGCTCCTTAGTTGGTTGGGCATCATCTTGCAAACCAAAGAGCTGCAGGTGCAGTTCTTGGTCAGGGCACATATCTGGGTTGCGGGTTTGGTCCCCTGTTGGGTCACGTGCAAGAGACAACCAATCAATGTTTCTCTCCCTCTTTCTCCCTCCATTCTCCTCTCTCTAGAATTAAAAAAAAAATAACTAAAAATTTTGAAACATTGATCACTTTTGGTAATTTTGTTTTTCATAAGAATGTCAAAAAGATCGGCTTCCTTAGCCACCACCAGCACCATCAATGGGAACCCCAGTTCAATGCAGTGACTTGGAGATGTATTATTTCCTGACAATTCACTTATCTGTTATCACTTACCACTGGTAAATAAACCACACATTTTTTTGATTTAGCAGCAGGCAAAATCTGAGAAATATTATATAAAATATAATGTGTATTTTCTGTAAGTAAAACATTTCTTGCTCTGAGTTATGTGCTGTATAGTAAAGTTGTGATCAGTTTTCCTCCTTTGGTCTGGCGTGCTCCTCATACTTTTCTAACCACTCATTTTAACACAGAGTCATCTGATTGGCTTTGAGATGGTTATCAACACTCAAATGGTCCACTTGCTAATAAGTAGGTGGCATTTGTGTTTCTGGTGTTTTTTCAGGATTGTACTGTCAGGCATTGTCACTGATTGTATAATCGTAAGTCTTTGAGCTCTGTGTCCCACCTCAGTGTATGTGAAACTACTAGACAATGTTGATAGCTTTGTTGTCAAGTTCATGGATGAGGAAAACACCTGTGAATTTCCCCAGCCCATCCTCCACAAGATAAACCCTGGGCCTCCCTAGGAGAAGTATAACATTCATTCCAGGACATTCTGTAGCAAAGGGAAGGTAACCATTATCCCAAATGTTTGGCCATAGTTTTATTTAGAAGTGATAATTTGTTTCATATGAAACTTCACGTAAGTTTGATATCTAGGGTTCTATGACTCTGTAATATTTCAATTGTCTTGATAGGAGATGATAGATGAATATTTATACAAAATAAAGGGGAATAATCAAATAAATTGGTCAGTTACATTTATTGATGGATCTATTTGTTCTTTTGATCTAGAGCATAGAATAACAAAAAAAAAATCAATGTTCTACCTCAAGTTAAGTTTCTTATTGAGGATCCTTTTTCCGGTAAGGCCAGCAAAAGGTGTTTCACCTGGAGAAAAGTTGGCCTTACCTCCAAAGGGCTGGGGAACCCACAGATCTGTTCCCTTGTCCGTAACCCAAATATGAGGCTATCAACACTGCCCAGCAGTTTCGCATTAGTCCACTCACAGTTTGGTGTTTGTAGGCCACAGAGATGAGAGTCTTGTGATTATACAGCTAGTAAGTTTTATATGACACTTTGCACTTAAAAAATAATATTAGAAACATAGGTCACAATTTAGTGAGAATAATATTATAAATATAGGTCACAATTTAGTGAGAATGTCATTTTTAAGAAAAAAAACACAACTCAAAATGATAGCTATTCACAGGACTCCAAAGGTTTATATAAAATGAGGAAGCTGTTTGGGAGCTATGAATTACTGTAGCCTTCTGTTAAATCTGCCTTGACAACTGTTAAAAGGCATTATCATCAGAAATAGGGCTGCATTTTATTCTGTCTGTCATATAACCAACATACAGGACTTGAAGAAAGTGACTAGAAGCTGTGTCAAAGTAATTAGAAGAAATAACCAAAGATCAGCTACTTCTGGCTACTCTTAGGGTAAAGCTTTAAAATCAAACTCCCAAAGCAATGCCCAGTTCCCTAAGGGAAACTGAGCTATTCAGAATTGTCATTCACAGGCTGAGAGAAAATAGAGGGATGGAATTTGAAATCACATCTTTGTTGTTGTACCAGTCAATCTACCAACTGTTATAAACATACATACCTTAAGGAAATGTCTCTACCAGTTCACGCGTCCTCGGTGGTCTGGGGATCATCCGTGGCCATAAGCTTTCGTGTCCAGAGGCTTCTGGAGATGCTTGTAGGGTAACAGGATGACTTCTGCTGTGGGAAAAAACATCGAGCTGGCAAACCAAAGAGTTGGGTCTGTACCCAGCCTTACCTGTCCATTTGGGTGGCTTTTGGGTACTTAGGTTGCTTCTTAAATGACTTGGGTGGTGGGCAGTGGGACCTTGAAGGTCTTTCCTCCTCTGATATACCTTTATTCTAAACATAATTTCATGCATTCCATTCTGCCATTTCTACCTCTCGTGTTGCTGAGTTGCAGCTAACCTGATACAGGTGTAGCTTGGAGCGATACGTGTGCTGTTGTGATAAATTTCACTTTGAAGTCTGGCTGGGTACTCACATTATTCTTCATTATATACTTAAATATTAGAATACTTGTACGTATTAGTATATTAAATTATAACTGTATAAATAACATAAATATTTGCTCTTCATGTGTATGTATACAATAGACACACATGTACACAGAGAGAGTACCCAGTTAGGTATCATGCTGTGTCCCTCATTATAACAAATGAGTCCCTTTGGTCTGTCATAGCTGTATCTGGACAGCCGAAGCTCATCACCACGAGAAGTATATATTCAACATATTACAATAAGTATTTACTGTATTATATAAATAGAAATATCATACTTATGTTATTATAACATTGTGTGATCAATAAGTGTATGATATCA
This sequence comes from Artibeus jamaicensis, assembly GCF_021234435.1. Lineage (NCBI taxonomy): Eukaryota > Metazoa > Chordata > Mammalia > Chiroptera > Phyllostomidae > Artibeus > Artibeus jamaicensis. The sequence goes on along the minus strand of NW_026522056.1, from coordinate 10,605,592 downwards.
TAATATACACAAATGAGCCATATAATATATATTATATATAACAAACCAATTTTTTTTCATGTACCAGGGAGAAATATGTTCTTACTTGAAATGATTACCGTTAGTTATGGAAAGATTGTGCACTCACATGAAAAAGGGGGCATTTCCCCTAAAACATTCATCCATTTGTCTCCTTTTAATTCCTGAGACCATCAGTGTCTCCCCCCATTTTGGCAACTTAACTGAAGTTAGACTATTCCAAGGGGGTGACTCATTAATTGTAACTGGGCCAGTTTCTTGGGAGATTTTTGGAAAGTCAAAATAGCTGGAAGGATTTTAACAGCTCCCAAACCCCAAATCCCTTTGTGATTGATATAGTTCTATTTTCTCTTTCTTTTTCACTGATTTGTTGTATTTTCTCCCTTCGCTAGTTTCCCATTTCTGAAGGAGGAACTAGTGTCCGAATTGCATACAGGGCATTTAAAAAGAATTTGTTCTGCATCTCTAATTACCTTTCTCTCTTATGTTAGGATTTTATCCACTTTGCCAAATTGCATTGCTACAAAGCCCATTAGGGATTTTAAAAACCAGGATTAGTGCATGCTGCATATTCAAACTTCAGTTATTAATTCATTTCCAGTGGAAAAATTTTGTTCTAATTATTGTAGCATTGCAAAATTGGATGTTGGTCAAAGCTCTCAGAGATGATTATGAAGCAACTTGAATTCATTTTAAATAAATCAGTTGATTATTTCTAGAGTCAAAAATAAGTCTACCACACCAGTCCTTCATACATCACACTGTGCACTGTTCTACCCATATGTTCAAGTCCAAGTTCAGCAAATGATAAGGGGCCAGTCTGTGATATCCAGATTCAACTGTGTACTGATGTTGATATTAGTGGATTCTTTAGAATTCAAATTCTCATATTTGAAGTTACTTCAGTTAAAAGCGCTTTACAAAACCAAGTTTTAAGTCACGGGAGAAACATGTCCAAATAATGACCATCAGTAGGAAGCTTCTGCTTACCTCCATTCATTTGAATCAACAGGGTTGACTCCAGGCAGACTAGTGAAGTATATCAGTAACCATTTCTTTCTGACCACTCTTTTTGATGCCACCCACAGAAATACATGTTTACTCACTTTTCTTCTTTTTTTAAGTATACTTTATTGATTATGCCACTACAGTTCCATTTTTTTCTTCCCTTTATCTCTGTCTGCCCTGTACCCCCCCTCCAGCATTCCCCTCATCCTTAGTTAATGTCCGTGGGTCACACATATAAGTTCTTTGGCTTCTCCATTTCCTGTACTATTCTTAACCTCCCGCTGTCTATTTTGTATCTACCATTTATGCTTCTTAATCTCTGGAACTTTTCCCCCATTCTCCCTCCTCCCCATCCCCACTGATAACCCTGTTTGTGATCTCTGTTTCTTCCATTCTGTTCCTAGTCTAGTTGTTTGTTTAGCTTGTTTTTTTAGGTTCAGTTATTGAGAGTTGTGTGTTTGTTTGTAGTTCCGATCTTCTTCTTTTTCTTGGATAAGTCCCTTTAACATTTCCTATAATAAGGCCTTGGTGATGAAGCAAACTCCTTTAACTTTATGTTATCTGGGAAGAACTTTATCTGCTCATCCATTCTAAATGATAGCTTTACTGGATAAAGTAATCTTGGATTAAGGTTCTTGCCTTTCATAACTTTGAATACTTCTTTCTAGCCCCTTTTTGCTTGTCAGGTTTTGTTTGACAAATCAGTTTATAGTCTTATGGAAACTACTTGATAAGTAGCATCTTCTTTAATCTTGATGCTTTTAAGATTATCTTCTTATCTTTAATCTTGGGTAATTTAATTAGGATGTGTGTGTGTGTGTGTGTGTGTGTGTGTGTGTGTGTGTGTGTGTGTGTTCCTCCTAGGGTCTAGTTTCTTTGAGACTCTCTGAGCTTCCCGGACATGTGTGCCTTGTTCCTTTGTCAGAATGGGAGAATTTTCCTTCATTGTTTGTTCAAATAAATTTTCAGTTACTTGCTCTTCCTCTTCTCCTTCTGGCACCTCTATGATTCAGATGTTGGAATGTTTAAAGTTGTCCCAGAGGTTCCTAAACCTCTCCTGATTATTCTGAATTCTTGTTTCTTCATTCTGTTTCAGTTGAATGCTTATTTCTTCCTTCTGCTCCAAATTGTTGATTTGAGTCCTGGTTTCCTTCCTTTCACTTATTGATTGTATTTATTTCACTTTGCATAGCCTTTACTTCTATTTTGTGTCTGTACTCAATCATTTCTGTGAGCATCCTGATTACCAGTGTTTTGAATTCTGCATCTGATAGGTTGCCTATCTCCTTGTCACTTAGTTCTTTTTTCAGAGTTTTGATCTGTTTTCATTTGGGCCATATGTCTTTGTCTTGGTGTACCTGTTATGTTATAAAGGGTGGGACCTTAGTTATTGGCCAGGGCAGGGCAACCCAGGTCACTATGTTGTTGTGCTGTATGTGGGGTAGTGGTCTGAGAGGGAATAGTGCGGCTTGCTCTGCTCTCTCTGGGCTTTCAATCACTTTCTCTGCTAACCACAAACAAATTGGGCCCTTCTGGTGCTGAGTTCTGGGTGGGTAGGTTTGTGTATGTTCTAGGAATGTATACAGACAAACTCTCCTGTGAGGCTGCAAGTTTCTCCTGCTGCTGCAACCCCCATAGAATTTTACAGCGAGATGTTTTGAGGCTTTAGTTTCTCCCACTGGAACCCTGGGTTGTGCAGTCTGTCTTGCTCCCCAGTTGTTCCTCCCTATTTATCTGCATGGAAATGTGGGACCGCCCCGTCCTCTAGCCACTGTCTCACCCACTCAGTCAATCACTTTGCAGGGGGGCCTCTCCATCGCACCTGCCCATCTCTACCCTTCCTACCAGTCTGGATAAATGTTTCTTCTTTAACTCCTGGTTGTTGGACTTTCATACAGTTTGATATTCTGGCAGTTCTTGTTGTTTTTAAATTTGTTGTCCTTCTTTTGGTTGTGCAAGGAAGCACAGCATATCCACCTATGCCTCCATCTTGGCTGGACGTCTCACTTTCTAAGTTAAGAAAACCTTGTCATAACTAGTCATACAACTAGTTTTTGGTTGTTGGATTAATTTTTAAGAAAATTTATTCTAAATAATGGTTTAACCAGCTTTCCCATTTTTGGAATAAATTGTAGTAGTCAGAATAATTATAGATATCAGAAATAATTTGAGTAGGAGGGTGCAAGTGCCTATGAAATGATGTTATGTTCAATGACTTGGACCATCATGTCCAGTGATTTGAGTAGCAGAGGATGAAAGTATCTACATGAAGGCATCACATTCCTTCAGATTTTTTATATAGTGGGTTGGCTGAGTCTATGCTGGGCAGGTGCAGAGCCAGTGGACACTAAAGTTTACACCAGCAGGGCTCTTGTCCCCCCACTAGGACACTGGCCCAGCCTGTCCTTCACTATACCTAACCTCAGCTCCCTTCTTTACCTACTTTAGAAGACTTATTGATGAGGGTGCATAGAAAAATCCCAATCCTTGTTCCTTTATCATTCACTAGGCTATAACTCACAGGCATGAATTGTGTTCCTTAATACTTTCTGTGAGATGTCTCTTAAAAAGCTTTACTAAATTAAATAAGGCTCAATATCTCTACTTCGCAGGATACTAAGAATACTAAGAACCTAGACTTATTCAGGTTTGGCAGCTACTGTGACTGTCATTCAGTGAGTTCAGATATTGGGGGCTTCTTTAAAGTTTGGAACAGAGGGCAGGAGCCTGGCCGTCTGTCAGTGTGGTTCTCCCTTAACTTCACAGTCAGCTAAGGTGCTCTTTCTGGTCAGTCTCAGAGATGCTGCCCACAAGGGTACCTTTCATGGTGGTTTTCTCAGCAGACCCCAGGGTCAGTAACAGGGGCCTCTTATGATGCTCTGGAAAGTGCAGATCTAGGGAGAAGCATTTGCCGACTGTGTAGATCCCTTTCCCACTGATCTGGGCTCTGCGTACAACAGGACCCAGGACTCTGTTACTCACCGAAACACCCTCTACGTCCCCTTGTTCCTTCCTGGTCTCAAGCCAGCCAGCCTTTTCTCTCCACTTGGGCCACTTTGGCCTTCTTCTAGCCTTGGTCATATCCTATCCACCTCATCCCTAACCTAGCTCCGTGGCCTCTTTGAATATGTTTTAAAAACAACTGTCTCTTAGCTTTTACTTGGGCAAAGGGAGGTCCATTTCTCTTAGTTTCAAGAGCTTAGGTGTTCTTTGGAGACTGTGTGTTGGAGATAGGGTATGGGGAGGGCCCCTATGGCACCAAAACCAAACACAAATTAATATCTTAGTAGACTGCGTTGTTCCCTAACTCTTTGCCAGATGAAGAGTGATTGCTCAGACTTTTCGTATTATTGAGGGCCCCGATTTCTTGGGGTGTTATGAGGAGGAAAGGAGGAACGTTGGCTGGTAAAGGATGTGCATGTGGATTGGGGTCCTCCCGTGCCCTTAGTGCAGCAAGAGTTGCAGTGTAGCCTGAGAAAATAAAGCAAAGGAAATAGAGCGAATATCTAAATACTGTCAGGAGGAAAAGGTATTGGGAGGACGTGTTTTTTTAGTACTAGATGAAAGTACTGCTGTCTGCTCTTCTAACATGTGTTAAGAGAAGCAGCACTTAAACATGAATAAAACCATGACACTGCCTTGGAATACAAAGTAATGTTATTTTCACACCTTGTTAACTCCTTTTCTTCTGATTATGCTGTTACAGTCATCCCTCCTTGCTTTCCCCCCCTTTGTCTGCCTCTACGCACCCCCTACCCCTGGCAAACCCACACCGTTGTCCATGTCCTTGGGTCATGCATGCATCCCTTTGCAGACTTGTGCACCTGCAGTATTGGAGCTTCAGAGTTGAGTCAGATAAGGTTCCCATTATCAAAGATGAAACTCGTGCAAAGAAGGCAGATTTGCTTGGAGGCAACCATAACACAGTGTGTTCAGTGTCATCAAAATGGTGTGAGGGAAGAAATTCTAGAATGCTGAAGAGTATGTAAAATGTAAACTTGCTCCAAGGGGGCAGGGCTGACATTTGAGTTGAAGGGTAAGTGAGAGTAATGGCTATCAGGTAAGGTGTAGCAGGTGAAAGTGTGGAATCTCAGGTAAAAGGAAGAATGTGAGCAAAGGTATAACATGTGAACTGATCATGGAATGCTTGAGGAATGGTGAGTCCCCTGATAGAATGGGTAGCAGGAGAAAGTTGCTGGTGAGGCTAGCCTTGAATGTTAAGATAATGAAAGACTGGGAAATGCCGTAGAATGAAGGAGACTAGGGAGTCACGACAACTCCAAGCAGGGTGGGCTCATGGGTTGGATCCTAGAATAGATACAAAAAATCCATGGGGGACCTTATGAAGTTTTGATAAGATCTGTAGTTTAGTGAACAGTGTTGTACCAATGTTAATTTCTTGCGTTTCATATTATACTATGATTTAATAAGATATTATTACTAGGGGAAGATGAGAGAAGAGTGTAAACTAACTCTCAGTACAATGAAAACCTAAAATAATTAGGAGAAAGAGAGGGAAAGGAATACAGATCCTGGGATGATATTAAAAATTCAGCAATGATGAGAAAGCCATGGGTGAGAATCAATGAATTTTGTGCCTGATTAAATGGGGTGAGAGATTGTGGAAGCAGGGGGAAGGGAGGGAGAAAGGGTCAGCTTTGACTCTTGTTAATCCAGCCGGGTTACATTCAACAGCTTACCCTTCTATTTGAAACATTCATTTGGCATTGAGTGGTTCAGTGCTGCCATTGGGTTTCAAGGGATGAGAGAATCTCTGACTCTCCAAATGGGGAATGGGCTGAGAGCCAAATCTGGAAAATCTTGTCCTGGGAGAAATTAAATCTCTTCACCCTCTCCTTTTCTTAGGATTCCCAGTGTTTCCTGCATTATAATAGGGAAAGCTAAACCCAAACCAAGTGAAATGTGATGCAACAGAATGACCTTCTTCCCAAGTGGAAGAATTGCAGGGTTTTCTGTTTTCTTTTCCTTGGATACAGTGCAACCTCAGGACTTTTAGAGGGTTTTCCAAAGCTGCTTTGAAGAACCTTTCCATGACCAGATATATCAGTGTTAGCTCTGTGTGTGTGTGTGTGTGTGTGTGTGTGCGCGCGTGCGCGCGCGCGCGCGTGCGTGAGTGAGAGAGAGACAGCGCACGAGCACAAAGAGTAAGAATTTGGAAGGGTTGCTATCTGAAGGCAGGAGGGAAGATGAGATCTGTTTCTTTAATTCCTTTGCTTTGGAGAACATATATTAAGCATTCATGAAGCTCTTATGTTGCAAAATATTAAAGAGAAAGATGTTGTTGGTCTAGGAAACTCAAGTAGTTTATTTCAAGGTATTAAATGTTATTTCAGGTAAGTAGGCCATTTTCTGTACAGGATAGAATTCATAGAAATTGCCACTTTTTGAGTGGTATGTTAGACGCTAAGGGATATGCTTTCTATATGTGCATTTGAATTTTTCCAAATCCCTACAGTGTAGTTAATTGGTTTTCCATCTGAAAGATAAGGAATCTAAGATTTGGAGCAGTATCACTTATGTAAGTATAACAGAAGCCACATATTTAATTTTTACTTTTTGGTAGCCATATGAAAAAGGTAGCTTATATGAAAACATATAAAATAAACTTTAATAATATGTTTAACTCAGTTATTCAAATATATTCAATATGTAATCAATATAAAATATAATTGATGAGATCATTTATATTTTTATACTGTCTTTAAATTAGAGCTTATTTATACATAGAACACATCTCAATTTGGATGCTAAATTTTCACTAGAAATACTTGATCTGTGTTTAGATTTAGTAAAATGTACACTAAATTTATGTGCCATAGTTGTTCCAACTTGCATAAAGGTAATTGAATAGATCATTTGCTTTCACATTTAAATTTAAATTAACGAAAATAAAATAAAATGTAAAATTCAGCTTCTCAGACACACTTGCCACATGTCAAGTGCTCAGTAGCAACATGTGGCCCATGGGAATCATACAGGACAGGTCAAGTTTCAAGAATTAAAATGAATTAACCAAGGTGCTGGGAGCTCATCAATGCTGGAACTGAAATTTAATCTGAGTTAACATGACTCAGGATTTCATGATCTCAACTCTCACTTCTAGTATGAACCTTTTGTTGCTTAACAGAAGTTGTGTGGTTACTTAGTTGAGTGCATTCTCTCCTCTGCTTTTTGATAATGGTACTCCAAGTCCATGGGCCCGAACGGCTAAAATCAGTTGTCCAGCGTGAGGCGGCTTGTTCATGAACAGGCAGAGGCTGGCCTTCAGACAGCAGCCTGCAAGCACAACTCACAGGCAGATGCTAATGTGTTTCTTAGTTAATCCCAGTCACTGCCACACTGAAGTGCAAAGGGTTTTCTAGTCTTACTTCATTAGCAGTCCGAGTTCTTGGGCCTTGTCCCAGTGCTTTTAATTTTGTTTTGTGCATTTTGAGCCTCTTTCATGTTAAACACAAAGGTTATTAGTACAGATTTCTCAAGGGACTCAAATCCCCAAGAAGGAGTTTTGGCTTCTAGCACAAGGGAAATCTAGACAAAATCCTTTGATTGGCAGGCGAAATTGCCATGGACTTGATTTTTCTTTCAGCATCACTGGAGAATTATTTCGAGGTTTCATATTTTTCACTAATAATAATAATATTAAAAAACCCACAAAGACATTGGTTTCATTTCTTGAAGCATACATCTCTGCGACAGATTTAGTTCCCAGGGATGATGCTTGTTAGTGACTGGCATTGCTGACGGCAGGTTTTCTTTGACTTGGAAAAGAAAATGTTGGGGCAATGTCTCCTGATGAGAGCAGCAAACCCTGTTTCTTGCTTTTGACCCTTCTTCACGTGGTGGATAATTGTTTTGTTTTTTTTTTTTCATAGAGGGAAGGAAAGGAGAAAAAGAAATTGAATGACATGCCAGCAATTTTAGTTAATTTATAATAATCTATGTCAGACAAAGTAAAATGAATCACCACCTAAAAGGAAATGGCTCTTTAATGAAAATTGTTCAGGCATGTCATTTGCACGGTGTGTGTGCATGTGTTTCTATTTCAGACAGGAAAGCCATTAAAAAGGGGAAAAAAGTGAATATTAAGAAGCCGTGGTAATTTTGTAAGCCAGTGTTTTGTTTTTCTCTTTAGTTTTCCATATGAAATGTTGGATGCAAATTATATGGGATAAAATAATTGTTCTCTCCCTGAACTATAGTCACAGTGTGACCTATTGGATTTGCTCTATTTACTGTGTCTGCCGCATAATTATGAAGACTTAGCTGCTCTCTCAAATAGTTACAGATGTGGGAGAAAAATAAATTGCTTTTGCATGTTAGCCCTGGAAGTCGTGCTGTTGTAATATAATGTAATCGGCCATGAACAAAAGGAAGTTATTATATTCATTTATATTAGTTTGAAAGCCACAGAAATGTACTATATTATTTTAGGCAGAATAATTGAAGCCGTGCCATTGATGATTTTCTTTCCTAATCATCCAGCTTTACTCTGAAGGTCATTTTCATGAAATGTGATAATTTCAGACTTTTTATTTTACTTAAATATAAGCAAATCAGGATAGTTGTCATCAAATGTGGGAAGATATATAGGGAAGAGGGGTTATATTTGTCCCGTATGACTTCAGGCAAAGAGAGATAGGATCAGCAGATGGACTTAACAAGAGATTGGAATTGAGTAGAAGGAGAAAATGTTTACGGTCGGAACTATTTAAAGGCAGGATGAAATTTGAGAGCTGGTGCGTCCCTAGCATCCTCTGTCCCAATTTCAGGCCCCTTCCCATTAAGCCCAGAAATTCTCCAAAGTTAGATGGGTGCATTTAAAAAAAAAAAAAGGAAAATCATCTGAAGTCCTTTTTCTTCCAGCCCAGATTCCCATGAAGTCAGACCTGTAGAGGGAGCCTGGGTTTGTGGCAAAATGTTGTAGAATTGTGAGCAAGCTTCGGAAAAAGTGCCTCCAAATTTATGTCTATAGAGTGTATTTTAAAAGGGGATGATGATACTTTTTTCCTTTGCATGTAGAAATATGATTAAGTTAACATGGCTCCCAGTGTGATATATTGATATTGATGTATTGGCAAAACTTTAAGGAAATGGTACTTCAGCATAAAGATAATTGTGTTTTATTCTTCACCTGAAATGATAGAATAGCAGTAAGTTGATTTAAACTACCAGAATAGTGAATAAATGATGCAGGGTAGGCAATTATGTATATATACGTATGTGTGTGTATGTGTGTGTGTGTATATAATCATATATATATAGTATAGATATATATAAAATTAAGAACTTTGGATCTGGTAACTTTTTGTGTTTTTTTTTCCACTTATGAGATGACAAATATATTCTCACCTAATGATCACCCTATCTGTGTCTCACTTGATTAAAAATACTAATTTTTTCTCAGTTTCTCAAGGTTATATTTTCAGGTTTAAAAGTACAACTTTATAAGTGCAATTAGAGTCGTTTTCTTTAAAGGGAGAGACATGCACACACATAGAAGGGGGACTGTCCCTTCTCAAGGGAGTTGGAGAGAACTTCATCGTTTAGGTTTTTAAGTCCCTAGTGAAATGTTAGTGACCAGCTTGGTAACTCTGGCAAGAATTATTTTAGCTATATGTAAGCGGGTTTGAAGAAGACCTTTTGTAATACATTATTGCCGTAATGGATTATCTCTGAGATTTGACATTGAGGATTTTTTATAGAAAACATTTTTCTAAATTGGAGTCACTTCTGGGACAAGTACATGTATTTTTTTCTAAGTAACATTTTGTGTATGTTTGGGATAGTTTAAAATTGTTTCACTGGGAATTTGAAACATTCATTCTGTCCTTGGTTTTGTTGATTTTAGGTGGTCAATTTGAGATTTCCATTTGAAAGACAACTTGGAAAAATTCTAGCATTTTGTTAGTAAAGGCTATTCACGATTGGGAAAATAATAAGGATAGTAAACACCATAGCTTAGAATTCAAGAACAGGACCTGTTTTGAAGTAAATGCTGTACTTTGCATTGATTCCTTACTGCTCACTGATCCCAGATTATCTGGACAGGACTCCTTATCTGCCTGACGTTCTCTAATCTAGATTGTGGCTTGTTACCAAGGGCCTCAGGTAGAGGCACCCTTCACCTAAGCAGCAGGTATTCTCCAGTACTCCATAGGATGCTTGTAACTCTCATCTGCCTGGTACCAGTTACTAAGAAGACAGTAGGATGACCTAAAAGTTTCTCTTTGGGTAACTGAGGAGAGGTTGCAGAGACTGAGAAGAAGGGATGAGCAGGGGAAAGAGAAGTCCAAGCTAATGTAAAACACTTTCAGTTGCTTTAGGTTTAAAGGATGGAGTTTGAAATACAAAGAAAAGCCAATGCATTATCATTTGCAGCATACCTGGCTTAATTAACCTTGCATTTCCTCTCATGCAGTCGGGGAGGTGAGGGAGGCGGGAAGGCTCTGGGATGAAGTTGACCTTGCTTTTCTGCCCATGCATATGGAAATTCCATGCAGGGACTTTACAATTAATATTGATTCAATGTCAGAAGCACAGCATTGATTGCAGTGGAAAACACGGTCAGGGGCAACCTCCTGAAATTTTCATTTGGAGTGTATGAAAGTGCAGGCCCTAATTATTGATTTATGGGGAGCCATTGAGGGGATGTGCTGAGGCCCATGGTAATCCACTTTTCAATTGCTACAGAGGCAGCTTTTTCATTCCACTTTGATGATGCCTGATATATTTCTTCCTAAAAAGAAGAAAATGTTTGCGACGGTTACCTATTTTAGGGCTTTTTCATATGGTGGTAAATATGAAAGCATAAATATAAGTTTAAAGCGAGGGCGGCTTTTATTCCAGCACATCAGATTTGTGTATCATGAGTGTCTGTCAAAAGAGCCTTCTGTCAGCAAGTAATTAAGGAAGTCTTACAGTGAGTAGACGCAACCACATTCTTTTTGGTTAATATAATGCTACAGCCTCACCTGGGACACCATTTTGTGTCACAAGTCCAAGGACGTTCTTACAGTGGAACTATAGACGTGTGAACATGTTCTTTGACCAAACATTCCTGGGTTAACAACTACCACAGGGAACTCCAATTAGCAAATCTATTCATTTGGGCCCTAATGTACACTTCTGCTGTCAACTCTAATTACTTATTTTTTGAAAGAAAAACTTTGGCCTTCACTGTGGTCTCCAGTGCCTGTCAGTGACTGATAATCTGTTTGAGTCACCTCAGCTATATTAGAGAGGTTCACGGGTCTGCCATCTGGTAGTAGGAGCCGAAGCTCAATCGATACTCACACATGCAAAATGACAGTTCCCGAGAAGGGGTGGCTTAGACTCACGTGGACGCATGGTTAATATTTAGACTAGAAAGACGAGCAGAGCTGTGGTTTGTGAATTGATAGTGATTATCCCATGCCATGGAGGTTTCAGCCTGGAATAGGAAAGAGCCATTATGCTATAAAAGTTACAGGACATGAAACCTGTGCTTTCAGTGTTTGAAGGGGGGAGGTGTGGAGGGAGACGGCCAGATTGGCTGAATGACAGCCTGAATGACACCGGTGGCAGCAAGACAGCCATGTCTGCTTCTCAAATCTGTTTATGTTGGTGCCTTCTAGAAAATCTGCATTCCACGAGAACACTGGCCGAGATTCGATTTCTGCTCAGCTGGACTCTGTCTTATACCTCAACAGGGAACAATTTGGGGACCTTCAAATGCTTGGGAAATCGCCCGCAACAGTGGGTATTGGCAAGCAGTGTTCGCCAGTTCACAGAGCTGTTTCCACCTATAGGTGGAGAACCTGAAGCGAGCCTCTGATGGCCTTGCCACCCAAAGCCATGCATTTTCAAAGTAGCAGGAAGTGCAGTAAAAAAGCCCTGCACACGTCTGTTGCAGACGTGACAGTGACATACAGAGGTGACGCTGGAGTGTGGGTGTGACATGTAGGTACCGAATCATTAAGCCAAGCGTTGGATGGCATGGTAACTCCATTTGTTCAAGGACAGTGTCTGAAGTCACTGGCCAGTCAGTCCTTCCCCCAGAGCTCATTCAAGTTCTTCTTAGTTTCTGCAGGTCTTTGCCTGTGTTAAATGAAAAAATGTGTGTGTGGAGAGATAACTTTATTTTGTCAACATATATATTTAAGTGTCATTCCTCTTTGAAGCCAACCACAACCACTAAGACTTCAGTATTAATCCAAAAGGTTAGTTGGGCACAGTCATTATTAGTAGTGGCTTTCGGAATTATTTATTCTGGACCAAAATACCAGAATTCCTCTCAGTCATTTCTCTCACATATTTGTCTGTATAAGTTACTGTTTTTACTTAGCACTTTGGAATCGTCTCGAACTTTAAAAGACATAGCTTCTGCTAGGGAGCCTATTTAAGTTGCAGATTCCAAGGCAGGGCCCCGGGAGACTGCCATTGAGTAGTTCTGGTGCGGGGCCCCAGAAACCACATGCCCAGCAGCCCTGCAGGTGGGTCTGTTACAGAGAAGCAGCAGACGTGTGGAGAATTGTCAACCAAATGTGCTGGTTTTGAGTCCTGATTAATTCTAAATTTTAGTCTTTGCCTGTGTGTGTGTGTGAAGTTATGAATTATACTATTGTCTTTAAAAGAAATATACATAAACTGTTCCTGTAGTTTTGGTGCTGTTCAAGATTCTTGATGGATCAGCCTCACTCAGTTCTGAGAAGTTGATTTTTATACTTAGGTACTTTATGCAAATATTCCTTGAAAGTCACAAGTGTCTTTTTTGGAAAAACCACATGCCATTGAACTTGAACTTGAAACTTTTGTATTGTGTTTGCCTTAGAGTATAATTCAATGTGAATGTGAAATTCCATGTGCTTTTATATCTCTTTAAAGATATCTCTCAATAAGCAAATAAAGTAAATGAAAGATGAGGAATAGAAGGGGAACCATACTTTCATTACCTAAAATTATTAGCCCTTCAAGAATTTACAGCTAATCTACAAAGCTCTCTAGGGCAAAAAGTAGTATATATTTAGCAGTTAGGATCACATTCTTTAATAACAATTTAGAAAAAGGGGGAATGAAGGACAAAGGAATGAGCAAAAGGGAAAATGAGGGGGAAAGTATTTAATAATTATATACTGCAAATTATTTTCCTAGAAGCTTGGCTCTTGCCATGTATGAAAGATATCACCAATTCATTTCTAATTTAATCCACTGACTGTTTTTAAGTATCTGCTCTACATAGGACAGGCTACCATGGGTGTATTAGCTTGCTCGGGCTGCCGTAACAAAGTACCACAGCCTGGGTGGCTTAAGCAACAGGAATTTATTAAAATTTGGGAGGCTGGAAGTGTTGATTTCTCCCGAGGCCTCGCTGCTTTGCTCGCAGGTGGATGTCTTCTCCCTGCAGCTCCCCGCATGGCCTTTCCTCTGTGTCTCTCATAGAGGCGTGTAGCTCACACCTCCAGTATCTCTCTGTGAGTTCTAGTCTCATCTTACAAGTCCAGTCAGGTTGGATTAGGACCTCACTCCTATGATCTCATTTAACCTTAACTTCCTCCTTAAAGGCCCTCTCTCCAAATCAGTCACATTGAGAGTTAGCAGTTCAACATACAAATTGGGGGGAGGGGGGAGGGGCACACAGTTCAGTCTGTAACAATGGATACAAAGGTGAGATTAAGAGGTATGGGTCTTAACATGTAAAATGTAGTATGCTAATTGGACTAAAGATGATGTCCTCTCTAGTGCTGCAAATAATGTAATAAGGTTGAAGAGGACCTTTGAAAGCCCGGAGGAGAACAAAGCTGCCATAGGACCTGTGGAGGAAGGTCCATGGAGAGGATTATGTCTGAAACAGGTCTGTGGAGATGAACACAATTACATGGAAGGAAATCAGACGCGGGCAACTGAGGCAGGATGCACGGCATAGGAGCTGCTTATTTGGGTCTCTAAGAATAGAAGGGGTAGAAGTGAGAATGTGCATAAGAAATAGTGGGTCATAAAGCTGAGAAGGATTTGTCAGAGACCGCTAGAAAAGGTCTTGACGCTCTGCTGAGGAGTTTGGCCCATGGGCGCAAAGCCCTCATTCTGTGCACAGGTGTCACGTGGTCGCTGGGTTCATGTAGAACAGGTAGGCATCGTCCAGAGTGCAAGCTCCAATGCTGGGCTTTGTAAGGCTTTGGTTGGGCAGATTACTTAACTGCAGAAAACCTTTGCTCCTCATGCTAAAACAAGGATAATCATCTCTCCCTCTTCATTCAGGGTGTTAAGAGGACTACATGTATGTAGAGTGGTCGCCATACGGTATGATGGGCGTGGTTTAATAATACTAAAGTTGTACAGAATTTAACATACATTGTCGTACCCTCATTACCAACATGCCAGGCCTGTGGTTTGAGCAGCTGTGTGGAGGAAAGGGTGGAGAAGGCCTGCAGGCAAAGACAACGGATCAAAGCTACTTTACAGGTAGAAGGGAGAGAACCTTGTATTAGGTGCTGGAAAATTAGTGGGATCTGTTTAATCTGTGTTTCTGCAGCCCTTGTGCCAACACTCCCGACTCCCCATTGGCATAATACATTTCCATCTGCTTCCTAGAGGAATGAAAAAAAATCTGCAACTTAAAAAAATATTTCTTCATTCTTTTTAAATGCTGGGCTTTTATGCTAGTGCTGTACTCCATTCAGTCAATATTTCATTCTCAGAGGCACATTCATGTTTCTCAAACTAACATTGTTTTTCAATTAATTAAAATCAGTTAAGAACAATGTAATTGAATGCTGTCACAAGCACCACGAATCATCGTGATGTCTTGCTGTCATCGCTCAGCTTCTGAAAACACCTCTCGTGGCAAGATCCGACACAGCTAGTGGCAATATCCCAACTGTTGAACCAGGGTGACATAATCGTCAAATGTGTAATTGTGCTTTTACTGCCTGTAGCATTCACTACCACTTGAAAATGTCAGAAACGACTACCATAGGCAAGTTGAACATTTAAATATATGTCCAGAATACATTTCTCTACCGAGATAACACAGTCTCAGGTCTCCTGGGTAACTTTCAAGTTTAATGCTCTGCATATCAATGTGTCTTCCTTCGGGCCCAAGTTTGGGAAGAACACAGGGTAGGTCAGCTCCATCTTTGTGAAGAAGAATCGTTAGGTGTGGAAATTGGATACAAGGATCTTTTGAAGAGAATAGAGATGGGTTTGTCATTCTGGGTGGTATTTTTAAATGAATTTTGACATGTTCAGGAGGCTTTCTAACAAATGATCAGCATCTCAGAATACTGATGGCCTCCAGGGACACCAGCTGCCTTGGGAGAGTCATCAGATCATAATGGCACAGACTCACTGCATCGGAGGGAGTGTCGAAATTGTGTTGAACTTTCCTTTCTGTTTTAGCACTTGGCATTTCAAATTAGGACAGTATTTCATAACATCGACTCTAAGTCATCACTATTGCCTGAAATTTATTTACTCTTTTTTGCTTGATTACCTAAATTGTCAAATTACGTAGTTCCCCCTTGGCCACTTCCTGCCTGACCAACGGAGTACCTGGCTTTATCAATATGCATTCGTTTGACAGTTTTATGTCACATGGCAAGAAAGGTCTGTCAAACGACTGTGTAACCACTTGAAGGTAATCGAGCAGATCTTTTGAAAGAAAGAATTAGTCCATATTCAATGGAAATTTCTAGTTAAGGGGGAGTACAGCAGTCCTTGCTGGAGTAGATATCAGTCCGCATTTATTTTGTTAGAGCTGACCCATGATATGTCACTAATAGGGACTGTGCTTGTCTTAAAATACAAGGAGTACAAGTTCATGTAAATTGCAAATATGATGCACCCATTCAGATGTTTATGTAAAAGGATGTAGTTTATGGAAATATTTTCCTCATTATTGAAAGCAATCATGCTCTTTAATATCTTTGTCCCTGTGATCCTGCTTTTTCCTGTGTTGAACTGCAGTGCAGGACACATTCGGACATATTGTAGACTGATCATCAAATTTTCTCTTCCACGAAATGAAATTGAGCCACGTCTCCAGTAACAGAAGATTACTATGGTTATCCCCTTGCACATGGAAGTTTGGTGATTATTTGCAGAAAGAAAACCCTACCATCTTTCCAGCCAGAGATGAGAAGACTTTTCTGATGGTCTTTCACTGCCATTTCTTCTAAACAGGTGCACGCAGGCGGGAGGCCTGATTGGTCACACCGGTCATCAGAAACATTTCACAGTTGTTTCTTTTTGTTGCCCCCACAATAGTTAGGAGGACGGGTGTAGGATAGGACTGCCCAGGTCCAAATCTTGGCCCTGCCACTTAGGAGCTATGTACTTTGTCAAGTTATGGCCTTTTTAATAGCCATTCCTTCATCTGTCGCATAGTTAGAATAATAGAACCCTTACAGGATGGTTTTGAAGACTGAATGAGTTGATACAGCAAATAAGCTTCGAGTGGTGCCTGATGCACAGTAAGAGCTCACTAAATGTAGCCATTATTTTTATTCTGACTTTTGTTAATATGAATTGATGTGGTGAAATTAAGCACTGTTAAATGTTTTGAGGCTTCATTGAGCACTAGAAAGGTGTCAGGAAGAGAGAAATATTATTTTAATTTTCTAAATGGATGGAATATTTCGATTCTGAGAACAATAGATTGTTACAGTTTCTCCTTTGAAATATTCTAGTCAAAATTACTAAACAGATGGCTTGGGAGTGCTCAGAATACAACTGCGGCGGTCACTAAGCATCACAGCGTGTTAATTAAAAGCTAAGCCATCTCACACTAGCCTAACCACATTTTTGGAAAGAGTTCCTGGATTGTTGGAAGAAGAGAAGCCCTGTCTGGATTTCTGGAAAGTGTATGGATTCTTTCATGGCATATTTTGACCAAAGGAATAAACGTGACCTTGATCAAGTAGAGTCACTTTTCATGGGTGGAAAATACCACAAGAGTGACTGTCATTCTGAACAGTCTCTCGTCGCTTAAAAAGGTGCATTCATCTTGCCACTCTCATTCCATGGGTCACTCGTGGTTTCTGTGAGGATTTGGAAAACATGCACTTTATCTGATACACACTTTGGAGAGGTATCTGATATTGATGACAAGCGTAAGGGGCAAAAATAAATTGGTTGGAACAATGAAATGGTTAAAACAAATGAGGTAACTTTTAATAGTGATTCTTGTAAAGTCATGTTAATTTATTTTAAAAATACTGAACAGTAAAGTGGTTTGGGTGTATAGAATGTTATTTAACAACATTTCTGAACCTTTACATGCAAATAATTTTCTTTCAGAGAGTCAACTTTTGTTGGTAAGATAAGGTCGACTTAACTACTATGTTAAAAAGGTGACTGGAGTAAAACAGTAACTAATACCCATTAGTGACATAGCCTCTACCCTTAAGTATCTTGTAAAATAGTGTGGGTGATAAATATACAAAAGTAATAGCAATACCATATGGAAATACTACAATAGGCAAGGTAAACATAGTGTTCCTGAGAATTCACAGAAGGGGCAGTTGTTACCACTGACAATGACAGTGTCAGGAAATAGTCCTTGAGAGAGGATATAATTAAACTAAGAGGATTAGGAGTTTGCCAGGTGAGGGTAAGGGCAGTTATATTCTAGGCTGATAAACGGTAGAAAGGCCTGGAGTTGTGAGCATAGGTACATTCCAGGATGGTAAGTGCCAGTGGTCCAAGTAATAGGTAGAAAGGGAAGTAGAGACTGCTGAGTTATAATAGCTTTTATTCCTATGTGCCTGGAACTTTTCAAAGAGCTTCACATATATCAACTCATTTCATTGTGTTGTCTCTATTATTAGCTTTTGCTGCATACCAACCAAATCCATAATTTAATGACTTGAAACAGTCACTTATTGTTACTCATGAGTCTAGGAATCAGCAGAGTAACTCTCCTGGTACAGGCCAGGCTGGGTTGTCTTGGCTCGATTTGCTCACTCATCTGTGCTCAGCCAGCCGCTCATCTCCTCTGCAGGATCTGCAGTGGTCTCACTCACGTGTCTGGCAGCTGTTTTGCTTTTGATTGGGGCAATGGAGCTGACTCAGCCCTGTGTCTCTGGTCATTCAGCAGGTAAGCCATTCTGGTTCACGTGGCAGCCAGAGGGTCCCAGGATCAGCAAGACAACAAATCTCAGGGCTTAAGTATATTACAAGCCTCCACTAGTGTCCAAAGGAAGTCACAGGATCAATCCAGGTTGAAGGATGTCAGAAAATGACTCTATATCTTGAGAAGAGAAAAAATACATATGACCAATTTTGTAATCTGTTATAACTTAAGTCACAGTGAGGCAGGTGCTGTTATTGTCAACCCCAGTTACCTCCGAGGTACAGGAAGATTTCACCTGGTCACGGGCACATAGCTAGTAAATGGCAGGTCTGGGGTTTTGTAGCGAGGCAGTCTGATTCCGGGACCGATTTTTACCACGGTTCTTGTCTGGCTCCTTGGAAGAAAGGTAAGATAGGTACATACCATGAAGAACATTGCGTGCTATTGTAAGAAGTTGGGGTTTTATCCTGAGGGGACCAGAGGGCCATTGAAGAAGGATGACCAACAGACTGGTCTGATCAGCTTTGCAGCTTATAGAGATCAGCTGAGCTGCATGATGGAGAAGGAATTGTAGGAGGGCAAGAATGGAAATTGACCGACCAAGTCAGCACTAATCTAGTAGGATACTGGTGGAAGAATGACCCAAAGTAGTGATCGTTGAATTACTATATAGTTTCATCCAAATTAAGGGAATAGCATGTTTTAGAAAAGTTCATATAAATATGACACCACTGATTGAGTGTCAGTGGCTTGGAGAAAGTGGAGTTGTGGGTTTTGTAACACATGTAGGGAAATGCACTTTATCCTTTGTTCGTTAATAACAAGTCATTAGAGCAGAAGATTTTAGTTGACATAAATAAATGATTGGAGTTGACAGTGGAGGTGTGAATGGGATTTTAACAAACACATTTGCTAATTGGCCTCGCGAAGCTGCCTGTCCCCATCTGCCTCCGTAAGTAAAACGTATAGATGGGGCTCATTCAATGAACACAAAGCCCCTTTGTGATTGTCAATCTGCCAAAGTAACTGACAAGGTGTGAAAATATATTTGTACAGAATACTGACTGACCGTCTTAGAATAATCAGATGCATTACCCTAACTATTTAAGAATGAAAGGGGGGGTTTTCTTATCTTATTTGATATAGCAAGCCCTGGCTTTTTGATTTCTGGGATGGCTCATGTAAGCCGAAATGAAAATGATTACAGATTTAATCAAGAGTATAATTATTTAGGTTACATTTTTATCCAGCCTGCATTTTGGTGTGATGAGGAAGTAAGGTCACAGGCAGCGCCGAGACTGTGGGGATTAGTTTTCTTCATTGCTTATGTTACTTTGCATTTGCGGGAAATATACTGTCCGATAGGTTACCAATATCAGGGACACCCAGAGATATTTATTTAATCACCAAGAGCAGCCATGACAGCCAGAGAGCCAATATTTGAGAGAAAATGAAGTCATTGAGCATAAAATAAATGTGGCGACTTTTAAAGAATAAGCTAACATCTTGTCTTAGAGTGAGCAGTCGTTAGAGCTTCAGAAGGTCCTTAGACAGTGTGTGTTTCAATTTCTCTATTTTATGGGTAAGGATATTGAGGCTCAGACAGTTAAGTAACATTTCCAAGCTTACGCAGTCAATTAGCAGCAGAGATAGGAAAATAGCCCAGTGTTTTAGTTCCCGTTCAATACATCCTTGGTCATCTTTTGCTGTTCAGTGGCCCATAAAGGCTGTGATTAATTTATCCCCAAATATCATGTGTTAGAAGAGGACTGGTGTACCTGTTGAGGCAGATCAAGAACTGTCCATTTGCTGAGAAAGAACATCTCTTCTGAAATTGTTAGACAGGTTCCGAAGATGTTTAAAAGAAGGCAGTTTGGATTGTTCCCTTTACCTGATTTTACCAGTTGCAAAGGATGTTCTAACAGTATCTTGGTAAACTGGTCATGGTCAAAGGTATAATTTTTAGTTTACTGGTCCAGAAATTAAATGATAACAATGTGTCAGGATAAGCTTGACCAAGGATGTTGATTCACGTTAACAATACTTGATTTAAAGAGACTAATGGATAGAAATCAGAGTAGCCCTCTGCTCATTTTATTCCAATGAGAAACATGACCCTCAGTCAAAGCAGACATTCCTTTCCACCCATTACATGCACTTTCCTGGTTCAGCTGACCCAGGCTGCATGGCGACCTCGGAGATAGACTGAGAGTAGATGGATATTGTCAAACATTTCGCGATTCCAAGTAAACGCGGCCCATCATGTCCACTGTAGGACTGCCTTGGCTGGGACAGGACGGCTTAGGTTTTGAGTGTGCACGGCACACCTTCTGGTCTTTCTGAGGACAGGTCCTGTCACACCTCATGCTAGAGACCAACTGCTCTTTCTGACCGTCCTGTCTTCTGGCTAATACTCCCTCCACATCCCAACCACCACTATTGTTAATACATTTTCAAGTCGAGGCAGGCTTAGGAGGTAGTCCATTTCTGGAAGGAGGCCTTTTACATATTTTTGTTATGATCTTACTATTTCATTTTCAGAAGGCAACCTAATTATTTGCCCAGTTCTTGGGAGATACTACATTGCCTCACTGCTATTTCAGCGTTCTGCCTCCAATCCTAAGTAAGAGTCTAAATTCTATGTAAATCTCAAAATACTTTCTGGTCTTTGGAAAAGTTCTAAGCACTAGTTCATGTTCACTCACGAATAGTAGCAAAACTGACAGGTGATGTCTCTTGTAAGCAGTATGAAGAGTAAACACAGGATGCGTGCATGAAACCCTAAGGCAGGCACAAAAAGGATAGGCTTGCCCTGGCTGGTGAGGTTCAGTTGCTTGGAGCGGTGTCCCGTACACCTAAAGGTTGCAGGTTCGATCCCTGGTCAGGGAGTTTACAAGAGGCAACCAACTGGTGTTTCTCTCTTTCTTTCACCTTCTTCTCTTTAAAACCAATGAAAAAATGTCCTCAAGTGAAAATTAAAAAAAAAAAAAGATAGAATTGGAATCAGACACAGGATTTGAAGTAGACCTCACTTGCCTCAGTTCTTACCAACCATGTGACCTGGGACAAGTCTGCGTCTGATCCTTTCATCATTCATAACATCATAACGATACCTACCTTTTAAGGTTTGTTGTAGGATTAAAAGAAATTCTATACACTGAATGCTTCCATGCTCTGGTAATGTGACTACCACACTGGTGTTTAGTAATTACATATTTCCCATCTGAGGACAGCAGATTGTGGATATTTAAAGATGGAGAAGCTACCTTCCCATTTGATGAGACTTTTTGATGTTATTATTTTCCTACACACAGTCAAAGCAGCCTGAACGTCAGTCAAGATGTGCCTGTTCCCAGTAGGAATACAAATTTTGGGCAGACATCTTTGGATAACTAAACTACAGAGATGTGGGTTTCTGGAATATCTGTTAACTTCATCCGTTTAGAGTGTATCTAAAGGTGTATCCTTCCAATACACAAAAATTAATTCTCAGGAGTTTTCGACACAGAAAGTCTGCCCAAGTCCATGGAGCCTTGGAGAAGGACCCCACAAACATTCTTCCAACAGGCCATTTACCCTTCTTTGAGGTGTTTCACAAAATAGAAAGGATTCTGTGATCTTTCGCTACTTTAAGCTACCAGGGCATCTTGATCCAAGTTGTGGAAGTGTGGTGATAAACCCTGGACTTCCCTCTGCCCCTGTGTGAGGTGTGCAGCCCACTAGAACTTCCTATCAAAACATACCCTTCAGGCCAACTTAACATCTCATTTACGGAAACACCAGTCTCTCCCTCTGGGCCCGGTTGGGCCCCGCTGGCTTCCATGCTGCTGACCTGAGTCAGTTTCCAGACTGCATTCATCAGTTGCTCCTCTGCTTGTCAGTAAGAGACCACATTTGTTGCTGTTATTTAAGGAATAGCCAGGAGCCTTTAAGGGCTGCATGTGAGGCCGTCTGAATCCTGGCTGCAATGTGCACTTGAGGCTTGGATTCCAAGTGCCTCAACCCAGGCTGAGGTTTATTTCCTAAGATATAATAAGTTTTTGTCTATTTGAAATGTGTATTTTGCTGAAGACCACTCCACTGTCACTTACGTTGCCTGAGCTTTTGCCTTTTTCTCTTTTAAAATGGTGGTTAGCTCTGAGAATCACTCAACTGGGATAAACTGATTTCACTTTACATGTGGGAAAGCCAGAAAAGAGGACTATATTTTGGCCATAAGCTTCTGATGTGATTGAAACTTTGTCCAGTGACCGATATAATATGTTCCTCTGTAATATTCATGTTTCTTTGGGAAATAGAAGTAGCAATTGGAGCTCAAAGAGAATTGAAGTAAGGATTACGTATTCCTTGCAACACAACTTGCCTTAGAGTGCGTTAGAGTAATAGCAGGCAAATTCTTTTTTTTTTTTCATGTAATAACATTTTTCTTTAATTTTCTTTTTTTATCATTTTTTTATTTAGTTATTTTCCAAGTACAGTTTTTTTGTCTATTTCTCCCATCCCAGCCCCCCGTCCCGTCTCCCCACCTCCCTCCCATCCCCCCCGTCCTCATCCCTGAGTCTTTCATACTTGTTCCTCAAAATCCCTCCCCATTTTTCCCCTTAAATTCCCTTCCCACTTGTTCTCTATTTCAGTGTCTTTGTTTTTATTCTGCTTGCTTGTTTGTTTTGTTGTTTAGCTTCCTGTTAAAGGTGAGATCATGTGGTATTTGTCCTTCAATGGCAGGCAAATTCTTTTCAACACCCAAACATGTTAGTAGGCAGCTATCATACAGCCTCTCCAGTTCACACAGGACCTGATTACGTCTCATGACTACAACTAGCATTGACGTAGAGGAGGCAAACTCTATAGCAGATTCGATGATAGCTGGTAACAGGACCAGATACCTGAACAGGCAGATCACCGGCCAGGCTGGCTGGTCCCCAGGGCTCAGTATTGTACCCGCTGCCTATGAGATACTAGGAGGCTCCTGGCTCTCTGTCTGGGTCCCCTCTCATTTTGCCATCTCTTATGCTAATTAACGAGCTCTGTGGTATACAATGTTTAAGTCTTTTGCACCTCTTAGTGGATATTTTTATCCACATTTTACAGGCAGGAAGCTAAAGTACTCAGTATCTATTTCCCAGGTTTCTTGAATTCATTGGAAACATGTGTGGACTGCTCAGCTCTGTGTCTTAAACAAAATAGGAGTTAGCTTTTATCGTTACCTACTTACTTACATAGCCAAGAATTGTTACGTAGGAGGACAATATTTTTAATAGTTTAAAAATATGAAATGAAAATTATTTTTAGCGCATCAAGTACATAATGTCCTATCAGCAGATTCTGGTTCCAGCGATAGCTTTATTAAAGGGGTTGTTTATTTAAATGCTCAAGATTTTTTTCTTGTTTGAAACATGGCACATATTTATGTTTATTACCTGCTTATTTCTCAGACATGTTAATTCTAAACATTTAACAGTTCTTGTTCCTTGCATAAAGAATTGAAAACAAATAGAGGGCTTCTCTCATGTTTTCCCCTTTTCTTGGATCCTTGAAATTAGATAACAGTGTTCCTTTTACAGAAGTACCTCGTAAATGGACTAAGAAGAAACATGTACACCTTCCTTTTACACGCTCGCCTTCTTAGCAAGTTGGAATTAGCATCCGCTTAGGGTGCGTCCTTTTACTTATGGTCTCACACTGCCTGTGCTAGACTGTTGTTTTCTCATAATATATTTTCAGATTCCCCCAAGGGACCAGGTAAAATTGGGTTTTAATCTCCTGTGCCACCTTGCCCTCTGGAGAGAACTTAATCATGATGTGCATAGGGAATAAGTGCATTCCAATGTCCCTCATTTGCAATGCATGTTGTGTCTGCCTCTTTAAATAAACTAAAGGTTAATATGTTGATTTCCTATTTATAGGTGTAACTTAATGTTTCTAATTTTTCCTAATCATGGCACAAAGTTTTGGCTCAGTGCTATGATTTCTTAAATGATCTTTCTAAATCATTATAATGATTTGATGAGTTTACTACTCCAAAGAGGTCAGATTGACAGGTTTAAAGAGACAATCATACAGCACTTTTTTTTTTTTACCACATAATATCTAGTTATAGTGGCAAGTTCTTCCATTAAGCAGGCTGTATTTCTGGATGATGGATGCCTAGGCTTTTTATTTTGGCCCAGGCATCTCTGCCTTGACAATCCAGTTTTAACAGTGGGGCTAATGTGACCTTCACATGTATCAGAATCGAGTTAGATAACAATTAATCAAAGTGCTGAACTCCCCATCAGAGTGAGTAGGTATTAATCCTTTACATCATTTTCGTTTCTGACATAAAAAAGAAAACCTTGGCATTTTACTGTTTTCCCTTCCTACTTTCCTTTTTTTTTTAAATATAAATTAAACTTTAGAAAAGCCTTTCTCCAGCCAGCATGAGACAGGGACCCCTTGAAAAAGTGGTGTAGTAGGCAGTTAGACAGACATGAGCAGACTAGGAATGGTAGGCGGGGTACAGAAGGACTCCAGGGCAGAAAGCTCTCTAGGTGCCTAGCAATGAGCAAAACTGGGAAAACGAGTATTTTATAGTGTGAGTGTGACCTCGCCCAAGGGTGACCTCCCCCCTACCCAGGGTATCCTGGTCATGTGGTTTCGACCCCCTGACCTTGCATTTTTCCTATAAGCATTAAGCCCTTAGCACAATGAAGTTCTAGTCCCCTTCAAATCGAACTAAGCCTTGGGTCTGCTGACCACAGAGACAGAGTTCTGGTCAGACTAGAGGTCATATTTAGGCCTCAGTAGTATGTTCAGCTCCAGGCCCAGAAAAGCAGCAAAACTAGATGAAGCCACTCCATGGACCAGGGCATCAGGACCAGGTGCAATAACCAGTGAACCCTAACACCGACCAATCAGTAGAAACCATGACCCTGAAAGGAAAACACCTGGAAAGCTGATGAATATTCTGTGGAGATCCTCCCCTGAGACCCCCCCTAAAGTCTTTGACCTTGAAAAGCAGATAAAAACCCTGAAGATGAAG
Organism: Artibeus jamaicensis; assembly: GCF_021234435.1. Taxonomy (NCBI): domain Eukaryota; kingdom Metazoa; phylum Chordata; class Mammalia; order Chiroptera; family Phyllostomidae; genus Artibeus; species Artibeus jamaicensis. Next base: position 10,580,477 of record NW_026522056.1, on the reverse strand, counting down.
GGCCCAGTGCACTCTCTCCTCGGAGCATGCCATGCCTTTCCTCCCCATTTCTCCCCCCACGCTGCATTCCTCTGCTTTCTTGCCCCCAAGTTCCAAGGGCCCTGCTTTTGCCTCTGTCACTTGTTTCCTGAGCCTGCCCAGCTCAGCTGGCTCCGCCCTTCTACCTCTGTGAGTTTCTAAATAAACTGATTCATTGGAGTTTTGGGCTTTGAATTCTTCCTTAGCAGAACCAGAGGACTTAGGTCTAACTCCTGACTCTGCCAGTAACATCTGATGCCATTCGTTGTTAATAGAAGTAACCGGTACTAAACTTGCCTCAACAGACTAGTGTGTGTTCTCTAAAAAGCAGTGGGCTACCTAACTGGTACCTTTAGGCTTCACTGAGTCTACGTGACACAAACTTTTCTCTAAGTCACTCGGTGTCTAAAGAAGTGCAGTGAACCATCGTTAATGAGCTGCCAAATTATCTGTGCTGCTTCCAATCTGTCCTTTAGCCTTTTTTAGTCAAGAGTATATAAACTACAAAAAATACACTTCTTTAAAGTAGAAACAAAATCAAGGGTACATTTTTATTCAACAAATATCACTTTAGCAACTATTCATGGCAAGCATTGTATTAGGTTAATATTATTATAATGGAAATACCACTAAGTCCAGACACATACACCAGGCCTATAGTGTGTGGAACATAACTCGAGGCATTTTTACGTGTGGTGATCTGGTTTTCTTTAGAACATCCATATGGGGCATATACTCATTATTCCTATTTTGATGATGAATTAATTGAAACACAGAAGGTTTGTTACTTACCCAAGATGCTTCTAGGCAACAGAGCTGAATCTGTACCCAAGTAGTGTGTCTCCTATATATAAGGCCCCCCCCCCGAAAATGGAATTTATTTATTAAAAATTGTGTATTTATTCTTACATGTGTAAACTTCAGTCACCTTCAAAGTACTTTCCATGTGATGCAGGACACCTATTGAGATGTTTTTTGCACTGTTCAAGTCAGGTTTGAACTTGTTGATTTTGATGCCTTTAGTTCTTCTGCCGTTTTTTTGTTACACCTCTTCCACATTAGCAAAACATTTCCCTTTGAGGACTTTTTTTTACTCAAGGAAACAAGAAAAGGTCACTCAGCATGAAATTTGTGAATAAGGAGGAAGGGATACGTAGGTCCTGCCATTCTTGGTCCAAAAGTGCTGAGCCCTCAGCGTGATGTGGGCAGGTGACCTTGTAAATCACCCATCACAAAATGGGCAAAGGCCTTGAAAGAGTCTTCAAAAAAAATTGACTGAAGCCGAAAGCAGCCTCTCACAACAACACCAGCTGGTGCACTGATGCAGGCGGGTTCCTAGAACACTCCCCTAGCACGGGAAGCCTGCAGTACAACACAGGGCCCACCATCCAGAAGATAATTTGAGGTTTTTTGGGTCCACCCTCATACTTTTAAACACCTGTACAAAGATAATTGATAGCAGAGTCGTTGCCTTTGTCAGGCTTTCAGGTTAGCGAGTTGTTTATTTTTCTTAGGAAAAGTCCCTGTTGAGTGCCCTTGAGAGCATGGCATGTGTATAGCAGCTCAGGGCCAATGTAAGAGTAACGATGAGTTGTTTATCATCAGTTCACTAAGTGGATGTTCACTGAGTACTTCCTGTATACCTAGTACAATATAGGGAACTTGGAGCCAAAAAGAGGAGTAATAGAAATCGTTTTCCTAATTTCATTTGCGATTAAGCTGTTCATTACATCTTTTCCATTTTTTGTTTTCCCGCTGTTTTAAAGTATTTACAATGGCTAATGTAGATATTAAAAAAGCTCTTTATACCTAAACTGCTGTGAAAATATTAGGTTTTATTTTTGTTATTGCTTGTTTTATTGAACAACTTTTCATAAGCCCTACTCATAGGTCCCTTCAGTCATTTGTTTCTTTCATTTATACTTTTTTTTCCTATTTATTGATATTTTTTATCACCGTTGATCCCCCTACAACCTCTCCCATCTCTACCATCCCCTCCCCACGCCCCCACGTAATATCTAGTTTCCCTGTCTTGCTCTGTCCCTTTGGCCCCCTGGCCCCAGAGCTGTGGGCCTGCCCTCTTGTTAGTTCAGTTTGTTGGTGAGATTCCTCGTACGAGTGAAATCATATGGTATTTGTCTGTCTTGGACTGGCTTATTTCACTTAGCATAATACTCTCCAGTTCCATCCACGCTGGTGCCAAGGGTAAAATTTTCTTCTTTTCTGTGGCTAAGCGGTATTTGCAGTTATTGAGTAGAAGACCCACAGTCAACTGAAATTCCAGAGCTAATATTCAGTGTGAGGTGGCCATGTTGCTAAATGAAAATGAATATCACATGATGAAGGGAAGCGGCAGGTTTGCTTGACTTTTTTAAAAATCAAACTGGCAACTTGTTTGTTATGGAAAATGAATACTAATTAGCTCTCTGAGCTGCGGAAGCCCTGCCATACCTGTTGCAGGACAGCGGTGGCGAAGCTGTTTCATTACTTAAGGACTATTCTTAGCTGCTTTAGAAACATTTTTTGCTGACCTCGGCATGAGAAAAGGGCAGGGAAGGATCACTGCCCGGTCCCGTGCTACATTGTATCACTCATCACTTCATTTATAAGCAGGCCCAATCTGAGAGAGCCAGGTCTGTCAAAGGAGAAGCAAATCTTGGAAAGACTGAAGGCTTCAGAGGAAGTGGCTTGTTCCTAGATAATGAGAAACTGAAACTAATGAAGGCCAAGGTAGGGGAGGCCCTTGAGATGAGGGCTCAAGCAGTTAAGAATATAGAATCCAGCCGGAACACGAAAAAGCATTCTTCATCAGTGAATAAAGAATTTGTAGGCTTTGGAGCTAATGGTTATCCAGGTAGCTGTAAAACAATCTTTAAGACACATAAATTAAGAGACTAGGGTTTGGAGATGAAAAACAATTTTTTTCCTTATTTATTTTGATTCCTTACCCAAGGATAGGTTTATTGGTTTTAGAGAGAGAGGAAGGGAGAGAGAGAGTAAAATCAGTGACAGAGAAACATCCATTGGCCCTAACTGGGAATTGAACCCACATCCTGGATATGTGCGCTGTCCGGGGATCGAACCACTGACTTTTGGCTGTATAGGATGATGCTCCAAGCAACTGAGCCACCTGGTCAGGGCAAGAACACATTTTCTGGTGATTATTTTTAAAGGGACTTCACTTGTTAATGCTTCTTAAACACTTGTAGGTTGAGAATCCTGAAACCACCAGTCAAAATTCAAGAGGATCCTTCGTGGTTTTATAAGAAAGGTAGATAATGCAAGTGTCGGGTTAAGAAAAACAGGAGGAAGAGTAAGTTTGAGAAAACTTAAAATAACAGGGCCAGTGGGTGGAGGTAAAGGGGGGATTGGGCAGGAGCCTGAGAGAAGTGATCACGTACAGGGTACGTGAGTCCACAGAGGGAACGAGGACTTTGTTGCTCGAAACACAGCATCAGCATTAAAGGAAGTCACAATTCCTCCATATACTGGCCTGAACACAGGTGAGGTAGTGCGTTCTATTCTGGGTCCCGCATTACAAATGCAGTCAAGTAGAATATGTTCAAAGGAGAGTCAACACTACCATGAAGGAATTGAAAACAGTGACTGTTCAAGGAAAGGCTTGATGGTCTTCCATCTGGGAAGGTGAGATGGGAGAAGGAGAAATAGAAGAGGAAGGAACGTTGGTTCAATGCCACCTTTGTTCTAGGCTGTGTAGTAGATACTAAAATATCACAATTAATGTTCATACACACATAACATACCATGGTTCCCCAGTAGATAGCGGGAAAGTATTAGGCCTACAGCACCTGGATGTTAGGCAGAAACTTACATAGCAAAGGGTTTCCATGATCCTAACTGGGGCCTTTTGACCTTCAAAGTCCATATTCCTTATTACCTGCTTTGTTCTGTCCTGAAGGGTTAGACATGGGATCAATGGGGAGGAACTGTAACGATGGTTTGGGTTCCATATAATGCATACTTCTTTAAAAAATACAAATTTGAATGAGGAAGGAAATGTTTCATTAGGGATTTAGTCTGGACGAAGCAGGCTCTCCCCTTGACTGGAATGTTGCAGGGACAGTTGTGGATGGGTCCAAGGAGAGTGTGGCTCCTGACAGGAAGGAACTCAGGCCGGGTGTCAGAGCGAGGAGCAGATCAGAAGCCAAAGAGGGAAACTGAATGGAGGAGAGAAGGGGTGGGTAGGTCAAGGCAGATGGTCAGAAATCAGAAGACACGTTTGTTTAAAAGACAAGGCAGGGGATGCGGGTAGCTGAGAAGCAGGAAGACCCACAGCAGACCAAAGAGCAGGTTTCACGTGGAGAAGAAATGAGATCTAAGCCATCAGCACCCCGAGGACACTGATCATGAGGTGAGGTTCTGCGGAGTCACCGACCCTTAGCTGAAAGCCGCCATATCAGAGTGGGTGTCACAGGGCCCCCGGATGGTGGCAGGTATATAAGTAAATGTGTTCGACTCAGAAGTAGCACCGTTATAATTTGTTTGAGGGTTCAGCTGTGGTGGAGTTGTAATGAGCATTGCCCCCCACCGGACTGACTTGTTGAGGGAGAAATTTGTCTGAGTTAGTGGAGGTGGCCAGATACGCGTTTCTAAGAAAGGCAAAGCACCAAATGGGCATTCCTGGAGTGCTCTGGCAGGAAGACGAACAGGGGGAATCACCTGCTCAAATTAGACACCCACTGGGTTCTGAGTCATGGCCGCAATGATACTTTCTGCACCGTGTTTCCCGAAGGACATTTCAGGGATGAGCATACAGCTCGTTCACTCGAGACTGTAAATCCTGTCGGTTAATTTTAACATGGACTAAATGGCCCTTCCAAATGATTATAGTGATGCTCTTTGCTCAGGAACGCTTTTTCTGCATGTACGCTTCCCACTTGTCATGTTTGCTGACCTATATACTCTCAGCGACCTGTGCATGCACCTGGTGTCAGTGCATCCCAGCATCCCAAGGGTAGGAGGAGTCTCAGCTTGGGGAAAATGCCACAGGGCCCCTACCAGGCAGGAAGGCCATTTCCCTTCCTCCAGACTCATGTGACTTGCAGGGAGGCTCGGCAGCGCTCTTCTAGGGCATGTGGCTGAGGTCCCTCTTCTGCATTTACTGTTCAAATGTTTCCCTGGAACGAAATGCTTATCTGTTGTGGGGGGAACTTGGGAAGTGGATTCCGAAAGTGCTTAATTGGCCGCCTCCGCTCTTCCTGGGGCTGGCACGGGTTGCAGCCGTGGAGCTGTGGACTCTTCCGATCCACAATGACGGATCGAAGGTGACAGCTTGGGTGAGAGTTCTGAGCTCCCAGCTGGTCAGTTGATTTCACAAGTACAATGTCGCAAGAGTCATTTATCAGAAGCGCGAACCCAGAGGTTTGGACGTTGGAGGTGACAGCTGTTAGACATGCTACTTGGAGATCTCATTCACAGAAGATGGGATAAGAAGGTCTCTGATAGATGACAGTGGGTTCACTTGTTAATTTCTGGTCTGTGTGATTGGGAAATTGGGGTAAAGAAAGGTCTCCATGGACAATTTCTACTAAATGCCAGGATGTTTGGGGTTTTTTTTTTTCTTTTGGTTGGAATAACTTCAGCAAAGATGAGGGTGACCCCATATTTCATGATGTGACTCTCATGTAATATGTCTGGATTATAAAGAAATTTAAAACCCTGAAGCAAAGATTCCCAGGAAGTCATTTTTAATAAAGAATTACTCTTCGTGTGTGGCCAGTGCTGTGTTAACGGTGTGTGGATAATCCCTTTGAAAACCCACAGAGAGTATCGGGTCAAATCCTTTTCATACTGAGTCCGTGAACGTTGCGCTCTTCAGACAATGAGCACTCTTTTCCTCCACAGGAAAGTAAAATTAAATCACTATTCGTGGTGCTGTTTGTTTGTTTTTTATTGTCAGGTCTAAACATTAGCTCAGAGCAAGGCTTTCAATGCTCGTTTCCTGGCGGGGACCCAGGCTCAGTTTATTTCTGTGAACTCACAGCTGTACTCATGGCACAGACTCCAGCTCTTCTTCTCATCCCGCCATGACAATTATCCAAATTACACTTCAGGAAGATATCTACAGATCTCCTTTTTTAACAACTTCAGTTGGTATTGAGCCTCCTGATGCAACGTAGCTATTCCCAAGGCAGCTAAGGCTTGAATCTGAGAGAAAATTTTAATACACCAGCTCCGACATTACATATAAACTTAATAAAGTCAGATTGGCCCAATGTGTACACTTCTCACACAGCAGTCAGTCTGGATCAGGAGCTGCATTTACTCTTCCAGCCCCGGGGTATCGTTGCGCATATCACCACCGAGGTGAACAGGTTCTCTCCTACTGCAATTCGGAAGTACTCTGTTTTTGTGTCTTTCCCATGCATGCACGCACGCATGCATACACATCATGTTTCTCTAGGTGTCTTTTTTCTCTGCCCATCTTTCTTGCATCCCCTTGACCCAAATCCCCGCTTTAGGACACGCACTCCTGCGTTAGTTGATCTCCCTTGCATCTTCTGAGGTACCTGTGAGTGAGTGGGTAGAGTTCTGTCTTCAGGTGATGCATAAAGTCATCATTGTCTCCAGCTTTTGTTTTGAATTTTGTAGAATTCAGGCTTCTTCTGCTTTTGGACGACCTCATCTCCTGTGTGTGTTCAATCCTTCCATCACTACTGGTGCCCATAACATAGGTGTGATTTCTCTCTTGCAGGAGATTGTTCTCAGAGAGGTACTTGCTCAAAGTCAGCCAAAATTTGATCTTGGAATTGTCCACGTCCCAAGTCCTATTCTGTGTTCCCATGCTTCAGTCTCCAGTGCTTCTGTTCCTTTCCTGTCATACAGAAGGATTATATGTATTTTACTGAGAGATTTTTCAGTTCATAAAAGTAGTGTAGGTAGATAATAGTTCCAGTTTCCTGTTTTTTTTTAATTGGGGTGAATTATACTTGAAAAAGAAGATATAAAAAATTAGATTGGCATTCCAATGAGACCAGAGAACAGACAAGCATCAGAAAAATGCCAAACATCATTGTTAATAATGGTAAAGCCTCTTTCATTTTAGCTGCATTTTGATATTTCTTCCTTCCCAAATACCTACCGTGTATTAGGCCATGACCAGGTTTGCTATAAAACCTGAACCAGTAATAAACAGCTAATAATAATAAAAATGAAAAGTCTGTGCCCGAGGCCCAGCCCAGTTTGCCCAAGGGTGACCTGCTTCTCAGCAGAATCAGATTTTTGTACTCTTTGTGCGTGCCTCGTGGATCGGACTAAACTCACTCCAGTATTATTTTTGTTTTCTCTGCTTGTTTGTAGATGCGGATCTTCTAGCCCTTGAGCAGGTATGGATAAGGTTTTATTCAATTTGTAATAATAACAACAATAATAATAATAATGAATCCTTGATCAATGCCAGGTATTGTGCTGAGTACTTCCTTTGCATTATCTCATTTAATGGTTCACATTTACAAAGGAAATAACTAAATACATTTGGAAATTTAATACCTTGTCTGGGGTTTCACAGCTGCTAAGTAATTTGTCTGAAGTCAAAGATAAAGTAGTGAAGCAATATTCAAACTCTTAATTTTTCTGACTCCACGGGCCAAGTCCATAACCCTAGTTCATACAAGATTTCTATCATCTAAAGCAGTGTTTATCACATAGTAGTTGCTCAATAAGTGCTTCTTGGGTTGAAAAATATGAGAGAGACTGTATTCTATTAAAACAAACACTAGACTTATAATTAGAAGGTAAAGGTTTAAATTATATTTATGCTGCTCTTAGCTTTGCGGCATCAGTAATTGATTATCACTCTCTGGACTCCATTTTCTTCATCCTCAAAATGAAGGGGAGAGGTCTAGCGGAGCTCTGAAGTCTCTTTAAACTCCAGCAAATAAAACCAGAAGTGGCGACTAGAAAAATAATTCAGAACCGCAAGCTGGTGCCCCCCCCCCAGTATTGGGCAAATAGCTATTGCATTATTCCAGTGGGTCTTCGGTTCAACTGTGGTGGTATAATTCCATTTAGATCCAATCTAGATACGTTTTTGCTGGGCCTCTACCGTTTTTCAGAACGTTTGAAAAACAAAATATACTTAGGCTTCTCCCCCTGAGTTTGGATATCTGAAATATACATAAGACGATATGAACAGAGGCTGACTTTGATTACCAGACGCTGGCATAGCCAGGGGCTGCAATAAAAAGCCCTATAAAATTGAACTCGATATGAACCATGACAGGCCTCCGTAATGTGTGGATGCTTCAGCTTTCAAGAGTATTCTTTCACTGTATTATACAAAATGTGGATAAAGTGATAAGTGAGTTTAAAAACGATTGTCTAAGAGAAGTGCACTGTCGCAACGGGAAGCGTTTGGCCCCAGGGACACCAGAAATGTAAGGCAGCCTCTTTCCTTTTTTTAAAAAGCGCTTTATGGGTTTCTTAGGGTTGCCCACGATAGAATAAGTCTGTTTGTTGCTAAATGAAGATACTTTTAGTCTTGAGTTTTGTGTTTCGAGGAATTGCTGTTTGAAGGGGATTTTTTGAGAAGCAGAAAAAAATAAAGGCAGAAAGAGTGAGGAAGAGAAAAGCTGGAAAAAAGAAGAACCAGAGGAAAAGGAAGATGATGAGAGAGAATTAATTCATAAATCTATATAAAATTCCAGCAATTTTAAGGCACAGGGGGAGGCCCCTGGGCTTGCTTTAAGTGCGATGACCCAAAACAAACAAAACACTGAAAACACCAAGGCTGATGGCTGTTGCAGCTGCCTTCCCTAGCAGTGTCTGGGCTCCTGAGTCCCTGCATCCCCTCTCCTCTGCCCCAGTGACATGAGTTTTCAGCCCAGATGCCAACGCTCCCTGTACATGGTGAACTGCTACATCCAGGCAGTGACAGCAAAGCTTCCAGAGGACCAGCAGACTGACGGAGCCGTTGAGCTGTGTCCGCTTGTCTTATCCTTGTCTCTTACACGAGTCACTCTCTTTTGTCCGCTGGTTCTCTAGTTAACCAGAGAGAAAACAGTCTCAGTTTACACTACCCGTCAGCTTCTCCTGTCTGAACATGGATCAACCTTTGCAGTCTGGCCTAACTCACAAATTTCTTTAGTTTTCTTTGCATTGGGAACCAGTTTTCTCTTGAAGAAGGACAGTGAAAGTGAAATGAACACAGTCAAACCTCCTGATGTAAAATAAGAATGGGCTTTGGATTCAGCCTTCCATCGTGCCCCCATTGCCACTGATGGCAGGACATTCGCTCAGTCTTCTGCCTCTCTGTCCCTCACCTGAAAATGGGAAAGAGTTTGCTCTCCCCCGTTCGTGGGACAGGTGGCCACAGTGCACGTCAGGCAGAGCTCCTAGCACACAGCACATGGTCACCATTTGCTAGTCACCATTATGATTCTGCTCCCACTTGTTTTCCCTCTTGCCTGAGGCAGCACACTTTCCCTGTAGGGATGCCTTACATCGATGCTTCTGGTGTGTGGTCAGGCATCAGATTGACTTGGCCAGGGGCCCTCCTTTGAGGGATAAACAAAATAAGCCTTTTGATCTAGGCCTAAACATGTTAAAGTTAGGGTGCCCGTGATGTTAAATTTGTACTCACCTGGCAGTTTTAAAAACATCATAATGTTATAGGGAGGGTTAGCTCTTTCTATGACTGGCCTGTGTTTGTTCTAGAGGCTTTTGCTGTTCTACTTTACTGCAGACGGGCAGGTTTATTAAAAGCCCAGTTTAAAAGTTCTTTCTCTAATGTTCTCAAATGCAAATCTTCTAAATTCCAGGGGAGATAGTGGCCATTACAACAGAAGATGCAAATATCATTCTCTTATTTTTAGTAAAATCTTGTGAAATAGTGTTTGAATTGCCCAGATTTCGTGTGAGCTCTTATTGAATTTAGGTGGATAGGTTTTAGTGCCTGCAGTTACATAGGTTGAGTTTTGATGGTCAGTGCATTGTTATAAAAAATATGGGGTTTTCAAATGTATAATATTGGTCATGAAGCAGTATAATTACATTCAATCAACTGTCAATTATATGAGGCAGGCCAGTCATAGTTAAGACAAACACGTTCTAGACACTTTATTGCTGAGCCAACAGATTTGATAACCGGGCCACTGCCAACCAGTACAAGGTGCTGGCCACTGCCCACCCTCGTGCATTGACTGCAGTGGGTGTGGAGGAGCTGCCCTGGTTTGGGGTCTGTGCAGCTGGGGTCTAGAGACCATGCAGAGGAGGCACTGGTCCTCTCTGCAGCAGTAACAGAGTTGACTGGAGTGGGCACCCCTCAGATCCCCAAGTCTTGATTGCTCTTCTGAGTGGGGTGGACACACCATTCTAATTACTGTGTAATGTCCCAGCCCATCTGGGGAGAGGAGCATGTCCCAGGTACCTGATGCCCTTGCAAATAAACTGCTCTGAGATCAGATGTGGATTTTCCCCTGTAGCTAATGGCATTTAAGCTTTAAACCCCTTACTTGCATGGGCTACTTTCGAGTCTTGATTTAATTTTAATTTTTAGGTCTCTCAGAAGCTGGAGAATTAGTATTTTTTTAATCATGCTTTAGGGGTAAATTTTTACTCCAAAGTTATATTAGAACATAGGGTGCAGTACTACAATATTTAAAGAGTTAAAATAATACCGTGACTTGTTTCAGTAAATTTCCAACTTCCCAGCATTCAGATCCTAAACCCTTTGGGCGTCCTTTGGATTCAACCCTAAGTTCTCTAAGTCAAGGGTCCCTACCCTGGGCCATGGGCAGGTAGTGGTGCAGGCCTATTAGGAACCAGGCCACACAGCGGGAATTGAGGCTGACTGTCATGCCCTTGAATCATCCTGAAATCACGCCCCCAACCCAGGTCCCTGGAAAAATTGCCTTCTTCAAAACCAGCCCCTGGTGCCCAAAAGGTTTGGGACTGCTGCCCTAAGCAAGTTAACCATTAATGTCAGTAGAATTCCTCTAGCAGAATGTTTTACTCTGTAGAAAAGGTGTGGCGGAGGCCTGGGACCTTTTTGCTAACTTCATCGTATATTCATGTGTGTGCACTTATCATTTCTATGTGACTTCACAACCCAAGGTGTTAGAATCACGGGCAGTAAAGAACATGGATGAAAAGAGTAACTTAAAACAAAAAATGTCCCACCTGAAAAGGCAAAGAGTAACTGTGTAGAGATCACAGACAGGTGGAAAAAACAGAAGCAGCTTCAATGAAAACAGCAGCAGTTTGGGCCATTCTGTGTAGGGACAGATTAATCAAAACCGAAATCGTCCCCAAGGATTTCACTTGCAGCAAGGTAACAAAATTGCTAATTGGAACATCAGGCATCAATTAGGCCTTTATATCTTATAGAGTAAAACGAGCAACGTTACACTGAAGTAAAACTGAATTAAAATCAATACGCTTTTTCTAAGTAGGACTTTTTATGATATTTGTGGTGATATATTCTGGTGGTTAAGGACTTAAGCTTTGGAGTAGGGCTGCCTAGATTTCTTTATTGAGATGCAATTAATGTACAATAAACTACACATGTTTTAAGTTCCCAGTTTGATGAATTTGGACCTGCATAGTGAAGTGTAAAGCCATTACGATAATTAGGATAATAAGCCTATCCGTTCCCCCTAAATGTTTTCTCATGTCCTTACAAATACTTCCCCCCAAAACTCTATGCTCCCAGACAATCACTGATTTGCTTTTACTATAGATTAGTTTTTATTTTCCAAAAATGTGTGTGAAAGGAATTATTCTATATGTGTTTTTTTTGGGGGGGTGGGTCAAAATTCTATCACTTAGCTTGTTTTGAGATTCATCATGTTGCTTTTTATTGCTGACTAGTGTTCCGCTTTATGTCTGAGGGAAAATGTGTATCCATTCACCATTGATGGACGCTTGGATTGTTTCCACTTTTTGACTGTTACAGAGAAAACTGTTATGACCTATCATGTCAAGCCTTTGTGTAGATGTGCCTTCGATCTCTTGGGCGAACACCTGAAAGAGGAATGCCCGGGTCTTATGCCAGGTGTGTATCAGTTACTTAGGTTGAAATCTGTGCGGTGCGAACTCACATTCTGTGAGTCATCTAACCCGTCAGTATGTGAAGTGCAAGTTTGTTAGAAGAATCGACCTATGTGATTCACAGAAAGCATGTAGTCCCGTCCCTAGCCTGTGATAAGCATTTATAATTTTAACTGTGATTGTTCTATAAAAGCTTTAACATTTTAAAACTTCAGAAAATCTCAGTGTTGATATTTCTTAGCTTTACTTCTCGGGCAGATTTACTCATGGGAAAATTTATTATTCCACCACAAGGCATAGTAGCAGGTCTCATAAGTATCCAGTTAAAAGATACACTGTGACACAAGGTACGTGCATGGTTATTAGCTAATGAAACTCATAGGATGATAGGAAGTCACACTTTGAAATGATAGATTGAAATAGGAGGTTTCCATTTTTTTAAAGACTGTCTATATTAAAATGCATGGCATGTGGATTCAATTTAATAAGTGCTAGTAATAAATATCCATATATGTGTATAGGGAGAGTCAATGATAAAAGAGCTAAGATAAAGAAAATGCAATCCAGAGCCTTCTCCTTTAGTTCATGTGTAGAAACTGAGGAGTGATCTCTAGACGGAGGGCTGAATCCACCTTCCTTATTAGCTGTGTTGCTTTGGGACATCATTTAACCTCTCTGCCACTTAGAAGAATTAGCCTCCAGCTCACAAGGCTACGCTTCTGGGGCGCACCGCGTGACAGGTTACTTCCTTAACCATTCTGGCACTCCCTAAAATCTAAACATTGAGTTAAGTCATTGTTAATTATGCCCACGGAGAGTTTCATGATTGTTTAAGGGGCGGTGTAGTGTTTTAATGCATGTATGCAGAAGTCCTCCTGGGTGTCCATGGTCAGTGCTGCTATCTTTTGGTGCAAACAGTGAAAGCCAGCAGCATCACAAGTATTATCGCTAGGCCCTCTGGTTATCACTGACAGAGAGAGGGTCAGCGCAGAGCTGTCGCCCTCCCTCTGTGACGGCTTCAAAGTGGTCGGGACATGAGTAGGAAGCCCCTGTTTTTCCTTCCTCCTGAATATAGAAGAGTGCTTGAAGAAAGGGCCCTCTCCTTAGGATGTGGTTCCTCAAACACAAAGCCCAGATGGACCCAGGGAAGTGGGGTGATTTTTCTTCTCCGTTATTTTTAGCTTTACTGCGGTATTGGATATTCTTTTGTTCTCTGCACTGTCTTGTATGAAATTAACTACAGGCTGGCACTTAAAGGGACACCTGCTTTCTGTCTTTTCAACTCACAGCTGGACGAACAGATGCCAGTGAGCAATTGCTGTCCAGTAACTCCCCGGAACTGTTTTTTTCAGGACTTTCATTTGCATTTTTCGTATTTATTTATTTATATGTATAGCTCCTTCTCCCTGAGTAATATTCAAAATGCTGACCCCATCATGGGAGAGTAATGATTTAGAAATACTGCAGTGGTTATAAATTCTGATATAATACATCATAGACTTCAACTGCCGAATGATCTTCATGTGGTCTTTTGTTGATGTACAGTTGAGGAGACATCAGTGACTTCAATAAGTTTAAATCCCTCCCTGCTCCCAACTCAACATCTCCATCTAGCAGTGGCGCAGGAGGGGATTTTGGTTTCCATGGTTGTTGCTAATATCTCTTCAATGAAAAGTGAGTTCTTTTCTTGAGGGAATCCTCAGAGACAGGAAAGTTATTTGGCAGTGCCTCATTTAAACCTTGCTTTTAAACAGAATGCTTTTTTCGCCCATTCTCATATAAGGAAGTCATGTTTTGGGTCACTACTGACATTTTGTTTATACATTTAGCCTGATCTACTGAATGTAGATCTGCCAGGACTTGAGATTTTAATCATCAAAATGCAGTGAGCTCTTTCTACTGAGTTCAGAGAACATGCCCCAGTTTGTGGGCAGGTCCTCTGAGCAGGCTGGTATGATATCCAGCGTACATTGAATTTTGCTCCCTTCAGTAAGTCACTAGAGTGTTTCCTCTCAAATAAACTCACCTTCTGGTCATCTGTTTTGGAAAAACTATAAAAGCCTCATTCTCTGCAAATATGGAAAAAGCTCTATTATCTTTTCTTATTCTGAGAACAAACAAACAGACAAATCAGATAGCCAAGAAAGTCAATTGTTAGTTTACTTTAAACATTTCCAAACTGGTAATTATATTTTTGGTTAAAATATAAATACTAAATGTTTGTGGTTGTGATATTTTTTCACTTCTGCATTATCCAAATTGATTAGCATGTGGTAAAATTTAAGTTACCTTTTTCCTTTCTCATTGTTTCAACATGTCTGCAGAATGCAAATGATTGTGTTAAAACTTCTGTGTGTTATTCATAATCAGAGTGCTAGTTCAAAGTTTGAAAAGGAAAGTTAAGGTGAAACCTTTCCACATTTGTCCCTTGGTCTTTTTAAATGTCTTTAGTTTTTCTACCTAATTTCTAGGGAGTTAAAGGATCATTTAATACAAAGATAATCTATTCCCTGCTATAATGTAGAAATGTCACTAGAACATGTTTTTATGGGATAGACTGCCAAATGCCACTCCCCTAAAAAAGAAATTTGTTCATATTTTCAAATTTGCTATTTTTGCATGCTGAGCAACTAATAGCAATTGGCTGGAGTGAATTTGAGTCTGAGATTGAGTGAAACCTTCAGCAATATTAATTTTAATCAAGTTTGGTTCCTCTGAGGAGGGAGAAGGGAGAAGGTGGGGGAGGGAGGAGAGGTCAGTGAGATGTTCGCCAAAAAGAAAGAAGCTGATTCCCAAGGATGGATTTGAGAAGATCATCTGAGCCAAAAAGCATTGGGTATATAACTCATATTCAGATTTCTCACTGGCCATTGAGATTTTTTTGTTAGATTCCAGACCCATTCCAGGACTGGTTTGGGGGCCAGCAGAGTAGACAAAAAGTTCTGGAGGCAAAGAGGTTCTGTCCTTGCATCTGGCTTCACCATGCTTTTCTTCCTGGCTCACATGTTGGAAACAATCCCGTTGCCCGACTGCTTTGGTGTCTGCTGTTGACCTTCCCCTGGCCTCTGTCCCGGGCAGTTTCCCCCTTCATCAGCCCTGCTTGGCCCTGTTGAATGCATTCTGACCGACTGCTGCCCTGAATTATCTTCTCCAGTTCTCCACCTTCACAGGACCAGGGCCTTGAAAGCTACCAGACGGTAATCCCACTCTGCATTCCCTTGATATGGATCAGTATGTACCCTGGGGCTGCTTCTTTCATTCCTGTAGGGCATATTACTGAACACTAGTTTGTTTGGGATGGTTCCCTCTATACCATTCTTTTATCTTTCAAATGGTTTTTTGGTAAATGAGTTTGAAGAGAAAAGAAAGAGAACCCAGGGAAGAGACCTGCTCCCTCTAGTAGTGTCACGTGGTAGCAAGTGCATGGCCATCAGCTGCTCATCATCAGTGAAGTGCAAATTGTGCACATACTCACTCATTTCTCTTCCCTCCCTTCCTTCTTGTTTCCTTCCTTCAGTAGTTGTTAACAGTCAACTGTGCGCCAATCAAGGGATTAAAAAAAAAAACATCTAATTTCTCCATGGCACCCACTCCTTTATTAACTCCCACTCCTTGGGAGTTATAACATAGAGGAAGAGGAAGAGAAATAAGCAAACCAATGCTGCGTGATGTGACCAGTGTTAATATTACGGGGCTGGGCACGTGGTGGTGCTTTTGGTGACAGTGAGGAGATGGAGGGACTCCTTATGTCCTCTCCTTCTGTGTATTACCTGTGCATACAGTGAAGTCCTCACAAATAAAATGACACTTACTTTGGAATCGGAAGGACGACTTGGACTTCTGCATAGCATCAAGGGGTGGAAGGAAACTCCAGGAAGAAGGAGCAATGTGTGCGAAGGCAGGAAAGCATCGTGGTGTTCAGAGGGCGGAGGATGCCTGGGCTAGCCGTGTGCTGCTTGGGTGGGGGCAGAGTGGCTGTCAGGGTAGGGGGGTCAACCTAGCCTGGAAAATGTGGCTCAGATGACTGGGAGAAAACGTTCAAGTGCACTTTTGCCTACCCCTATTCCTACAAAAATTCACAAAAAGCACTCTATCAAAATAGGGAGAACGCTTCTCCAAGTAGAAATATTCTTGGAACACCCCGGCATGGGCACCCTGTCCAGGATCACAGGAGAATGCTGTAAACTGTTTAGTGACAGGTAAAGCGACCTAGCAAATTGTGTATAGACGAGAGTTATCCCCTTTTCGGTGGGTTTTTATTTAGTAGCTACTTACTTTGCTTGCACTGGTTTGGTGTGTTTGAGGACTTATGTACACTCACTGTTATACAGTGTGGATGAAAATAAGGCAGCAGATGGGGCTGGAGAAAGAATGCTACCGCAAGGTGGGTGGGTTGATGTGGGGTCTTCCATTTGTGACTTACGCAGAAATTACCTCTCCTTTGCTCTCTTCTTCAGAATCAGTGTGGTCGTTTGGGATGAACACTTGGGAGAAAAGCTGAGTATCTATACATATGCTAGTATTCAGGGCATGGGTAGCTAATTGGACTCCGATGACCCTAGTGTTGAAATGAACCTAATAGCCATACAAGGGGATGTAAAGATTGATTTCTTACCAACTGTGATGTTCAGGAGCCAAAATTCTCCTGTCGGATGTTAGGTAGGTGAAAAACATTTTGGTTAAAGTATACTCCTTTGATACCTACCTTCTTAAGAGGAAAAGATGTTTTCAGGAGAACAGAATAGTTTTCCATATCAAATATTCAATAGTCAAAAAATGGTGGGCTTCAGAACCTGGGAACACACCCTGACAATTGTAATAGCAGTTATTTGTGATTATTCTGCTATTATATTCTGTGTTGACATAACTGAATCACAAAGCTATCCATTTTCAGGAGCTATAACATTCAGAGCAAAATCCCCAGAAATTTTCAACAATATACATCATATTGGAATAATTAATATTTTTCAATATAATCTAGAAGTGATTTTTATAAGACCTCAAAACTATGTCAAATATAAGACATTTGCCAATAATTTTTTAATGTATACCTAAGGAAAAAAAGTCAGGGCTTACTTAAACAGCAATTCTTTTTGAGAATAACTATATGGTATATGGAATTTAATTCTTTCCTAACCTATTAATCAGATAGCCTTCCAGGTAAAAAGGCTATAGGCAGACCAGCCAAAACCAAAAAGGGGCAGAGGGACAGGTGAGGGAGGAATTTTTGTTTTTAAGGGGTTGGATTTAAAAGTTGTTTGAACTGATCATTGCATATGCTAACAGCCACTGAATTTACTTCTTTCTTTTTTCACCATTTACAACATTTTTGGCCTCTCATTGTGATATGACCTTTACACAAGACTCAGATGAAAGTTGAGATGTTTAATAATTATTTAAATTAGGCAAAACAGACACATCTTTGATAGGATAAATAACTAATACCAAAATGTGTTATTATCAAGTAGCCAGTGATATGACAAATATTTTGTGCATTAGTAAGGAAACATGCAGCAATAAGTTAATATTTTTTTAAATGAGACACTCATAGTTCACTCAGCTTTATGAGCTAAACACATGTTTTAAAAGTTGTTTAGATGGCTTATGCAATAACATGTGGGTTGTTTTTTTATGTGAGAACAGGGAAAAATGTTAAGCACTGCAATTCCACAATAGCCTAAATGGCATACTTCATGCTACCAGTACTGCAGAATATAGGGTTTCTTCCTTCCCTCCTATCTTCAAGACCCCTGGCTATCAATCCTGTGACATTCCGAAAAATTTAACTTACCAGCGATTCATTGAAGAATTTCTCCCCCAGGTTATTTGCAGTCTAAACAAAGCCCTGATAGAATTCTTAGGGCTCACTGGAACTCACAGATAAATTTTCTAAATGATATAAAATTCAACGAGCCAGGTCTATGAGTTCTGATCTTTCCCTCTGACTTCAGAATCTCAGGCGGATCAGATCTTGTCTCATGAACAGACAGAAGGAAAGAAGGATGCTCTTGGACCCTGATACCCATTCTTATTCGTTATGTGGGACTTGGTTTTCTGTTGAGGATTACACATTGAGTTTATTAACTTGCCAGGTTTCCTTCTGATTCAAAAGATGTTGAATGTGACCTTCTGTGACAGATGTGGGAAACGGGAGCCATCAGGGGAGTTGTTGGTAACCCACTCTTTGCAGATGATGGGAGTATGGGCAAGAGAAACAATCCCACAAAACCAGCCACAGTTTGGTCCGTCGAATTTCAGAAGTCGTTCCTATCTTTTGGGGTAGACGATTGCTCTGAAAAATCTATCACTTACTAAGAAATATGGAAGATGTCTAGAGCAGTGTTTTTTACAGTGATATATCCATCCACCTAAGGAAAATATGGTATACTTGGTAAAAACCCACGTTCCTGGTCACAGGCCTATTCTAACATAACCCCACTAGACTATGTGTTAATATACTCCATTAGATTCCAAAATTGCCAGTACTCACCAAGTTCCATTTATATCGTGTATATCTAGTATAGAGAGAATGTTGTACTATTTCAAAGTAAGCTGCGGACAATATGACCCTTCATATCTAACTGCTGCCGTAGAGGAGCAAGTTAAACAAGTACCTCTAGCAACATGGTCTGAAAGCAGCCCTTTGAGTAGTGCTCCCAATTGTTAGCATGCAGAGGGTCTCCTGGAGGTCTTATTAGAACATGTTCTGCCCCCCCCCCCCCGCCCCCCCAAGAGTTCTGACTCAGCACGTCTGCAGTGAAGCTTATGCATTTCCGGTTTGAATGCTGCCCAGGTGAGACTGATGTTGCTTGTCTCCGGGCCACATTTGGAGAAGAGAATCCCTGTTGTGCGTTGAGACACAAATTGTTTTCAGAGTGGAGTCACAAATCACTGTCTCTTGTCCACCCTAAGTTGCTCTTTCTTTTTTTTTATTTGCTTCAAATTTCTATCATTGAATTAAGGGGTCACACTTTCTAATTACACCATGTTTGTGTTCCCATTACATAAATGTTCTTTTCCTGTCGCTTTCTAAGTTCATCAGCCAAGAACCGAGTGTCCTGGATGAGAACACTGATCCAGTTAACGTGCAGTGGGTGATCTTCTTGTGGCAGGTTGTTCCCGAAGGGCTTGAACTCTAAGGACCTCAGCCATCGGTTCCAGGTGTACTAGGTGAGCTTGGTGTAATCTTGTAAGACTCACTCAGTTTGAGTGCTACGACTATGGGGAGGGAGTAGGAAGGAGGGAACTTCCAGGATAAGTGGTAGTATTACCACTCCATAGCTGACACTTCGTTATCTACCAAGAAATAGACTGCCCCTTGGAGTCTGCTCACGTGGTCTTTCTCTGGCTGACCATGCTTGTCCTGAGGGAGGGCATGCTGAAAATAAAATGCCAGGGGAATCTGTGCCGAGGAATCAGTGGGGAGTACCCTGAGACAGGGACAGCTTTGGAAGCATCTGGTGGCATCTCCCAGAGGTCCCCGGCAGGGTTTGGCCCCATGGTCCAGGGTGACCTGCTGAGGTCCAGTCTGTGAATTGGCCTCCTTTCCTTCCCTGCTTCCCTTGGGTCACTGTGTACTGATAGGCATTGTCATTATCCATTCACGTCCCCAGACTCCCTAGCAACAGGCCCCAAAGAAACTGAAATCCCTGCCTCATAGGTTGTGAGAGTAAAGACAGCCTGGCCTGCTGAGACTTAAGTATCACAGGGAAACAGTGAATGTCAAAAAAAAATCTGCCTTTTAATGGCTCTCTGGGAGCTATACTTCTTATTTTAATTGTAACGAATGCTCATTACAGAAGAATGAAAAAATTCAGGTAGCCCGAAACAAAATGTTTATCTAGAATCTATAGGTAAATGGGGGTGGGGTGGGGTAAGGGGTGGTGCACCAATTCACACCTCTGGCTCCACCCCAGGGTCTGGTCTCAGAGCAGCGCTGTGTTCAGAAGATCGCATCTCTCAACTGGGAGGAAATTCGAAGTAGCACAGATTCTATTGTTTTCCTTCTGGGGCTATTTAAAGGTGAAGTGTGCGAAACATAGTAATGCACCTCCAACCTGCCCTTTGTCCTCCTGTCTACACCCATCAAATGCCAGAGCAGCTCCTGCAACTTGAAAATATTTTTTTTTCATACAACTTCTCTCCAGATAAAACTCACACTACAAAAATCCACCCACTATCAGATTGGCATCGGCTATCCTGTGCTTCCTTTTTCCTTCCTAAATTTACATGGTATTAAACACGTAAGAGAAAACGCCTGCCTGGCTGCGTCCCTATTAAAAGGATGAGGAAGGAGGAACTGCAGAAACTGAGGATCAGTTTTCCTTAACAGGTTGGTGGGGGGGGTGCATCTAAAGATATTAATTAATAGTATGTGTTCTATTACACAGATATTTAGAGTATGCTTTATTTCTCTGCGACAATTTTTTTTCACTCAGCAATGTGTTATATACTTCGCTCCTTAATAATTGTATATGCAGAGTCATCGTTATGATTGGGTTTCATAGATTCAATTAAAACTTTAATTTATTTGCCTAGTCTCCTATTCCTGGATACATATGGCATTTTCATTATTTCCTCCCACTATTAGTTGCTCGGCATACGTATTCATGTACTCAGTTGATGCTTTCCTTAGGATCATTTGGAGAAGTGGAATGGCTGGGTTGGAAGTTTCAGTTTTCAGATCTGATGTATGTTACCAGTTTATCTCCCTGCAATACACAAGGGTGTGGTGATTTTGCCAGCCTCTCAAAACCCGAGGTCACTATTCTGTTTTAATCTTCGTCAGTCTAATAGAGAAAAACAAACAAATAAATTGTATCTTGTAAAACATCTGGGTCCTTTGATCACTCTTAATATTGCAGCCATTTTTTGTATGCCATACAATCTTCTTTTCATTCTGTAAATTACTTTCCTATCTGTAGCTTTATTTTTCATTGGGACTTTTTGTAAGAGTGCTTAATGGATAAAACAAGTTGTCCATTTATCTTGGAAATATTTCCCAGGTTGGCGTCTTCTTTTTAGCGCATTAAGCTTTTATATTGGCTACTTAAAGAATGACTGTTTTAATGAACAAATTAAAAATCTTCTTTGCTAAGTGAACCGCCCCTACCTTGTGACTGATCCAGGTCTCAGTGTTTCTAGTCATCCCAGAGGCGGGGCCTTCTCCTCTGTGGTCACCATCATTGGTTTCCCTGAGCCTGGAAAACCAGAAGGCACTTTACATAATTCTGTAGCATTGCTGTATTGCATATAAATGAATTTGTTTGCAGTTCCATTTAAGGACTGCTTTTATCATTCTCGTGGCTTAAAGTCATTAACCTACACTAGAATTACATGAGGGATTAATCTGGAGGTTATGGGAAATTGCCTAATGAAAATTGGGTTTGCTGACAAATGGTAGGGAATTTCAGAGATGTCTGTGATCCTATCAATAAGCTGGTTGGTTGCTTTTGTGGGAGATGGTGACTTGAAGTAGCTCCGTTGGAATTTCCGTAGGTAGAAAGATAGGAAAAGACAATTATGGGTCTTGTTTTATCTTCTTTTAAGCAAGAAAGGCCTCTTCCAACACAAAACAAATAAATAAAAAGAAATGGCCATACTAGTACATGGGCCAGCTGCTCATCCACAGTTCAGTTGCTCAGTAGCAAGGTTCTGCTGCAAGTCTGCCCAGCTGGCCTTCTGGGCCACTCTCCACGTGCAAAGCAGGCCATGGCCTTGAGTCTTCCATCAAACTGGGCAGTAAAAATCACATGACCACCATGGTTCTGCTTGGAGAGAAATTTGTGCTCTTCCCTATAATTTCAGGTTCATGTGCATTGGCTCAGCTCTGCAGACAGTGTAACTGTAGAAGACTATGCATGCTATTCCTTGCCATGCTGAATGGCTGTGCCGGAATAGAAGTGATATTTATGAGGAATTGGGGAGTGCTTTAAGTATTGTGAAAATGCTGACTTTGACACATTGGAGATAATGATGCGGATAGAAACAGTAGGCTCTTTGTAAACTGTTTAATGGCTGACAATTTTCTAAATCAAAGCAATCTACACTTTCCCATTTACAGTTTCATCGCCCAACTCCTGCGCTCTCATAAAAAGGTTTACTACATGGAGTCTTTTGCCTTTCAGAATGGTTATCCAGTATACTGATGCTTCAAACCATTTATATTTTATCTTTCGAAAACATACGAATGCTATGTGAAAATTGGGTGGGTATGACTTTTGGCAGAAATATGGTGTTGCTAATAGACATAAAATTTATTTAAGCAGCACAAGTATTAAAATGTGAGATGATTTCTTGATGTTAGTGTTTAATATATCCTAGATAAATATTAATGCTGACATAAGGGGGCTTGTGTGTTTATGTAGAAATAATATAATGGTAATATACACATACCTCTAGCCCCTTGAGTAATGGGTTTGCAGTAGTAAATGCCAAAAGGATTATACAGTGCAACTCAATTTCATTTGATCTTTCAAATATGGCAAAGTTTAACTTATATATTAACTTCTGCATTTGCTAAATTATAGACATTTACCTTAAATGCACATTTTTTTCTGTGTGTGAGCTGGAAAAAATTTTTATAATCTAATTATATTCGATTATAGACAGCACTGTTTGTTTTTCAAATTGCCTACACTTATTCCTGACCTGCTATATTCATTGAATGAATTTCTTCTAGAATTTCCTGTTGCCCTCTTTGTTTGCATTGGAAAATAAGTCAATGTAAAATAGCAGAAGTATGAATGGAAAATGACTACAAGAAAATATGTGGGTTTTTTTTTGCCAAAAAAGTTCATTTATTTTTTTCCATGAAATAAGACACATTTTTTATTTTCACTAATAACTTGATTGATTTGGATATTTTAAGTATGTCGGCTATCTCCCACTATTGGCTTCTAGTGGGTAGAGACCAGGGTGCTACTAAACATCTTCCAGTGAATAAGACAGCCTCATAGCAAAGAGTTATTTGGCCAAAATATCAAAAGTACCAAGAAGCTTCTCAAGCTACTTGATTGTTCGATCAATCACAGCATGTTCTCTATACACTTAACAAATCTTTTTTTCACCTCTCGCTTGCTTTTTTACCTTTCTCAAAAAATAAAACATAATATACCAAAAATGTTGAATATCTTCTTCCATCTTCAATATTAGAATGACTGCACAAAAATTCACCAATTTTGATGTTTTTTTAAATGCACACCAGTATGACGGCTATAACAATATAATCTCACAACATTGTTCAAGTGAAGTTCAAGACAACTAAGCGCTACTATGTGACAAAAAGCTAAACGAAGTTTTTGCCCAACCCCAAACTTGAACTTTTCCGAGGAAACCCAGAAAGAAGTTTCCTACTATGTGGCTGGTTCTTGTGGTCATATGGAATATTTCTAGAAATAAAAATTCTGCTGTGCTCTGCTTTGAGCTCATTTGAATAGCACAATGTTAGTAAGTTTCTTCAGGTTTCACTTTATTTTTATTTAAAGAGAGAGACGTCTTTTACCGGGGAAAGTAGTTTTCATCATCCCTGAGAGTGTAAAGTGCAAGAATAAAAGTAAAGAGAGCTGTGTGCTCAGAAACACAACATTCCAACTTCCTACCTCTGGAACTTTGCTATAAACTTTTATTTTAAATGTTCTCTGTGTGCTCACAAAAATTTAAAGGATATGAAACATATTAATCTTTTAGGCCCAACACTGAATAAAAATTCATGCATAAAAGTGCCTAATATAATGGATAATGTCCAAAGGAAGAAACAGGGATTTTATGACTTTAATATAGACCAGGCATAAAAAATTAGCTTGAAAAGCAGAGACAACTCTTTGTGAGGAGTGTTACCAACGGGCTGAAAGATAAAATTTGCACATTTAATTTCCGGTGGTCTTTAGGGCCTGTGGATAGGCAACCCTGCCTGACCTTTTGGGTCGTGGTACATGTTTTCTCTGGAGGAATTCTGGGTCATTTTTATCATGTTGAAGTTCTTAAAAGAGAAAAAATATTCCTGAGGCTTAAAAACTCTGCTCTATCTGATGCTTTCTATTTTATATATTTTCCTGGGGGAAAAGGAAAATGAACCCTGGTTTAGGGTGGGGTAGGCAAAACTTGTCCATGGAAGTCACGATGCTGTGATTTAGACCCGTAGGAAGAGACGGAGGCGCTGTGTGGAGACGACGTTGTCTTTGCGTGGAATTGCAAATCAAACGAGAGGCTTTCCATGACAGTGGCTCATTAAACATAGATTCCTGTAGAAAGTAACGAGCACTGACTAGGATTGCAAAGATTTTGTCCATGAAGACATTTGAAGAATCAAATAAAACATTCATGAGGTATGGAACTTTTATCTTTAACAAAATGTGTTGTTTTAGTGCATTAAAAAATATGTAGTTGCATAGTGAATATATGGATTGTAGTCGGAGCAGGCATAATTGATCAAAGAAAAAAATGAGATATAAAATAGAAGATTCCAGTGAGTCTCTTAACTTCAGAAAAAATATAAAACCATGAGAGAAAAATAGTTTTATATATTACTATGTACAGGGGTGAGCAAAAGTAGATTTACAATTGTATGTGAAACAGTTTATTCTGGTATTGTTTATTAATTATTATATTTATTATTATTGACCTACTTTTGCCCACCCTGTATATATAAATATTTTATTACATCTTCATAGGACCAAGAATTTTTTAGCTTAAATATGAAGTATTTGATACATTAAAAATCAGATTAATAATTTGTATTAGGGCCCTGAATGTATAATAGAATCAGTTGCTCATTTTGACTGTACATAGTAGAGTGCCACTATTCTAAATATTAACCTCTTTATTAGAATTATGAGAGAAACTACTTCGCTGCCCACATATACATGTCTTTTTTGTTTTGTCCACTGATGATTCCGTGTGTCACATACTGGCATTCACAGCAGTGGTGGTTTTTTCTGCTTGTGTTCATTTCCGTACAACCACATTGGACCTCTTCCGAATCACACATCAACGTCATGTGAATCAAACACATCCGTGCAGACAAGGCAATTTACACAGTGGAGCACAGTAGCCATTATTCTTCAGGCTAATGGATACTTGGCAGAAGTTGAACTCAAATTAAGTAAATAGGAGAGAAATGCTCACTACTATTAAAAAACATAGTGAAGAGCAACTTAGTGTTTGGCAAATGGCCTTTGAGCCTGGTAGTGTGAGTGCGTGTGGTCACCAGATCACACCAACTGCAAGTTGAAATCATTGACTCACTCAGCACAGAATTAGGTTCTTTCTAGCAAAATGCTCACACTGAGACTGGTCTCATGAGTGAGTAGCACTTGTGTTAGCTCACAAGACAATAGTCCACCCACCTGGTAGGTGGTGCAGAGTGTATGCTTAGCCATTATCTTTTAGTGGCTTTGTAGTGCAAACTTCTTTTTCATATTTTGAATTGAAGATTAATGCTTAAATATGTAATGGGAATATGGCATTCACCAGTCATCTTTAGTCTATTCTCAGTTCAGTTCAAAAATACTTACGCGTTCCCTTGCATTGCAGCTGACATGCATTTTTTAGGATGAAGTGAGAGTTCTATTAAGAATATTAATCCAAATGTTTTGTTCAGATCATTATAATTAGTGTCATTTTTTTCCCCAGTATGCTTAGAGCTCACACTCGTGACATGATTCCTTTAGGATTTGGTTGGGCGATATTTGAATGCCATCTTGCGTTGCTCCAACTTCAACACGTTCTGCCTCGTAGGCTCACTCTGAGGAGCCTTGGTATGGTCACAGGTAACAAAGGGAGGAAAGGACTTGGCTTCAGATTCAGCGTGCCCTGCACTACATGATTGCCCATCTGATTTGCGATTTTTGTGTGATGATTTTTACTGGGTGGGACTCTCTAGAATTCACTTTACATTTATACTGTATAGCCAAAGTGGTCACGTGATGGAAGCACAGAGAAGTTTACTCAGAGACCAATGAAGGTCTAACATAAGCAGAGCTACAAATAGCCTGTGATTGGAAACAAAAAGCGAAGGAAATACTCGGTTTCATTTTGTCTTTATTTATTTGAAATTCTCTGGATTACAGAATTTTATTTTATGTTCATTTTATCAGGTGAAACAAGGAAATGCAAAGATGTGCAAAGATGTACAAAGATAAAGTTGATCTTATTTCTTCTCTCTGGACTTTATCCCAACCCTCCCCCCCCCACCTGATACAAACAATATTTACAGCTTGATGTCCATCCTTACACTTAATTGCTTACATAAATATGTTAAAGCGTTGTATATTTAATTCCAATGCCACCGGGGGTCTGGAATGTTATTAGGCATAGTTCAGTATTCAACACAAGTTCAAGTTCAATAATTGCAAAGTCTATTTTATGCTGCAGGATAAGATGGATATAGCAGATGTTACTTATTCAGTAAAAATTAGCTTCATTACTAGGTAGGACTCAAATACCTCTAACCATAGAAATACGGTTAGAAGCTTTAGATCTGCCTGTGAAAATCAGCGTTGAGTTACTATACCTACTTGCTCTCATCTTGTCATGAGAAAAGGACTTTTTAAGGTGCCAGCGATACATTATTTCTCCCTGATAAGAATGACAAACAAAAGTTCTGGGAATTCCAAAAATCAGAGAGGGTGTAGAGAAGGGGAACACTTACATGAAAAGCTAGCAGTAAAAATTGGAAAATAGTTATTAATTTTCTAATAAAGTTGAAGGTATGTAATGCATTGTAATCCCAGCATTTCTATGCTAGATACGTGTCTGAAAATGCAGATTCTCAACTAGTTTGTCTCAGCACTCCTTTACAGGCTTAACTAAGAACCCAAAAAACTTTTACTTATGTAGGTCTTTTCTATTGATGCTTACCAATATTAAACATTAGATTTTGGACAAATTAAAAATATTATTACATGTAGAATTTTAAAATAATAACCCATTAGATGTTATCATGAATGACATATTTTTAAATGAAAAGTAGCTGTTTTTCCAAACAAAAATTTGCAAAAAAGCATTATATTTACCATTTTTTAAAAAATCTCTTAAATGTTTGGCTTAATAGGAAACAACTACTGTCTCTTCCAGATTCAGTCTTTTGTGTTATGTTGTTTTGGTTGCAGCACATGAAGAACATCTGGCTCCACACTGGTGTGTGTATGTGTGTGTGTATGTGTGTGTGGGTGTGTGTGTGGGTGTGTATTTGCACACACAGAAAACACTTGACAAAGGCAGGAGCGTTTTCATAGCCTTTTCACATGTCTGTGGGCGTTCATTATAATATTACACCAAAACTCGACAAGTGATACAGTTCTGTCCCGTTTAGTGGCCGCCTGAAACACTCTCAGAGAACTTTTGTGCTGTTTCTAC
This sequence comes from Artibeus jamaicensis, assembly GCF_021234435.1. NCBI lineage: Eukaryota > Metazoa > Chordata > Mammalia > Chiroptera > Phyllostomidae > Artibeus > Artibeus jamaicensis. The sequence goes on along the minus strand of NW_026522056.1, from coordinate 10,553,093 downwards.
ACTGTCGGCTTGCATTTAGAATGGGTCTTCACCATGCGTAACTGTGCTGCACCATGAAAATACCAGTTCACTGAGTTCTGGAGGTCATCCAAGTGTTGACACACTTCCTGATGCAATATAAAAACAACTTTCATAAACATCACTACAAATTTTACCTGAGTATTAGGACAGTGGAAAGTCCGTAGTGGCTGATAAGTTTTCTAAGATCCTAATTTTCAAATGAAATCACACAATTTGTTACAGGCACAAGTACTATCATATTTTTTTGTTTGAAATGATATTCTCACTGTTTACAGTGAGAAAATACTCACTGTTTATTTTCTTTTTTTATGTTTATTTTTAGAGAGAGGGGACAGGAGGGAGAAAGAGAGGGAGAGAAACATCAATGTGTGGTTGCCTCTCATGTGTCCCCCACTGGGGACCTGGCCTGCAACCCAGGCATGTGCCCTGACTGGGAATCGAACCGGTGACCCTTTGCTTCACAGGCCTGCGCTCAATCCACTGAGCTACACCAGTCAGGGCTTCACTGTTTATTTTCAAGAAACTCTCTGCTGGATACCCAGGTTTGAGTCATAGTTTTTTGTTGTTGTTGTTAGTCTTTCAAGTAAAATGGTGTCCCATGGGGAGAAGGGCTGCTAGTTCAGTTCCATGAGGGCTTTTCCTTAAGACTCCCATTCTACTTCAGTACGCAACAGAAGGGCTTTCTGCATAATTTTTGTCATTAAAAAGACATCTCCTGAAGGGTAGAGACCTAATGAAATGAATGGCTGTTGCTGCTTCATTGGTGCCCTGAGGCAGGCACGTGGTTTCTGCTGCAAGTGGGTCGCGGTAAAAGAAACAGTGTCTGCTCCCAAAGGCCAGTCCCATGGTCCCAATTTTGCTGCTGCGCCCAGAGTTTAACCCACCACCGATCTCGCACCATCGTGCAATGTCAGCGCAGTGGAAAAAGGAAATCACACTTTGGTATTACTATTAAAGTTTTCCCCTCCTTGGGTCTCCTGAAGGAGTGTGGACAACTGTCAGGTTTCTGTGGGCCACACTTTGAGAATAATCGCCTCAGGAAACCTGCATATGTCCATGAAATGATATGTACAAGTGTATTTACAGCTCAACTGTGTGTGATAGGAAGATGTTCAGAAATAGTGTCAATGACCATTGACTTGAAGTTGGGTAAACACATCAGACTGTAGTCGTCTAATGCGGTTCTCTCTCGAGAGCAGCATGTTGGGTGAACAAAGCCACAGGAGAACCATCACAGCAGACTGATGCCTCTTCTGAAGTGTGATCTCCATGAGTGCCAGTGACTGTTTTATCCATTTTGTATCTCAAATAAATGAAAGTGCCTCGCACGTAATTGTTCCTCAGTAAGTATTTTTCTCAGTGAAAGGGTGATTTCCATTAATAAAATTCAAGAGCATGTACAACTCAATGACACGGCCTCGGAGGACACTGGAGGGATAACAAACTCCTTCACTCCTCCCCACTTGGGGTTTCAGACCTGAAATCTTTAGAACGGACCCCAAAGGGGAGTTCACATTTCCCAAATGGTTGTTTGGGATATAGTTATTTAGAAGGAGTCCCAATTTTCTATCCTCCATTTTTCTTCTAAGGCTTTGGTTAATAGAGGTTTATAGCACATTTAATGAAGCAGGATGGAGGAATTATGTTTAGAAATACATGTAAGAACATGCTGTCTTCTGTTTTTGAGTTTGTTTTGATTTCCAATCTGTTCACCCTCTTCTTTCGCGACTATCAAGTGCTTGCAGATTGTTGCATTTGTTGTAGTTTTTCTTGTTTTCAGCATAATTTCCTATTTTCACTAAGTCAACAATGTTCAGATTTTCTTTTAATGGGAAAGGAAGAATTCTGAAAATTACTGTAAAAAGTTTTTTTTTTTTTAAATAGAAGCTTATGTCGTGAGACTCCCAAGTTATTTTGGTGAGGATATTTTTTTCTGCTGGCTTCAAAAAGCACTGTGTGTGTATGAAATTATCTTTCTAAGCAGCCAGTGGAAAACACTAGCATAAATATGCTTAAGCTTTTGATAACTGGACATTTGTTGCAGGAATCAGCATGTGGAAGTACCTTTACCAGAGGCCCCCAATTCTAAAGCTGTGAAACTTACTTTTTTCATCAAAAGATCATTAAAAATCTTTTTTTGTTGTTTTCTCATCCACCTAGTCCCCTGCATATCTCATAAAACTTATAGATAAGTTTAAAAATTAAAAATGATCTTAAAGAAGGATTGGTAAAATATTTCCAGTACTGAAAGCACTGAACTCAGAATATTAACTATATCTACACATTTCAATTATGTTTCATAAAGGTGGACACATTGACATGCGCCAGTGTGAGTTATGTAAAGTTCCATACCTTCTGGAATGTAACACCATCTGGGCAACATTGACTTTGCTAACTTATAGCAAGTGCACACACACGCCTACCTGAGAAATATTACTCCTTAGGAAAGAAAAAAGTTTATAGCATTACATAACCGTCACTTACAAAAGGTGAAGCTTGCTATTTTCATTCCATTTCTTTGAGGTCAGTTAATGAAATACTGTTTTTCCTTTGGTGGTACCACGTTTTGTTTTCTCATGCTTCATGGTTAAGCACCGATGTCTATGCATTTGAGAGAGCAGTTTCCTCTTCTGGCCTTTTCTGGACTGACTTTACAAACGGTTTCACTTGTTGGCTTCGAGGGGCGCCAGCTGGGTGGGGTTCAGCATCCCTGGTTTTTGGAAGGCCACAGCTGAGGTCATCTTGGGTTTTCTGTGGCTAAGACTGCAGGGGCTCTCTGAGTGGCAGGGGCTCCCAGGGCTATTCCAGACCTCAGAGGTGAAGGATGCTGGGGTCCTCTCGCTCTTCCTGTTTTGCCTGGGGAGGATGTTTTATCTTAGGGGATGCCTCTTGGTGCCAGATCCGGTGTGCTGGCACCAGGACAGCAGCACAGGCAGGGTCTTGGGATCGGTGCTTGCAGAACCAGCACAGCATTTGGGTCCTGGGCCGTTGGTGTAACTCTCTGTGGCGATAGCGTCAGTGTCTGAGAAGCAGGCCTGTCCCCGTCTCCCAAGGAACTTGGGTTTGTTGCAGTGACTTGCAGTTCCCCTGAGTATATGTGGGGGGGGGGCAGCAGTAACACAGGTCCCCAGATGACAGGTACAGTGGTGTTCTTGGCCTAGGGGGCAGGATGAAGGAGTGGCATGCCCCACGGATGATGGATCAGTGTCCCAGCAGCAGCTCAGCTCAGCGCTGGTGGCTGGACCCAGGAATGGGGTGATGCGGGTACGATGCTCCCTGCGTTTTCCTCTGCTGCTGTCCTTGGCTTCTGAGTTCTGTGCAGTTTCTTCCACTTCTTTGTCTTGGTACAGAGCTTTCTCTGACTTATTTTGATCTGGTTTGGAGTTGTTTATGATTTTACTGTTTCAGTGGGGGATATAAGTGTAGAGACCCACTAGTCCTCCATCTAGCTGATGTCATTCCCTCAAGCTTGAAAGCAAAAACTGTCAACATGGAAAATTAGAAGTAAAATTCTGGTGTGTAGTGAACACCAAGAAGTTGTCTCCATCTTTTAAAATTATACTATAATTGCATTGATTTAAATGTTGTTGGCAATAAATGATTCATTAGTAAGGACCTTAGAAAACATTTTTTTTTTCTGTAAAGACTTCTCAGTGATGGTATTTCTGAACCACACTTCACCAGCTCTTGTTTGCTTTTTGTAGAGCTGCAGAGCAGACTCAGTGAAGCAAAACTGGTAGACAAAGGCTGTCTTGGCGGTTAAGATGCTAAATGCCCAGGCCATCAAAGGAAAGTTCAGTACTCCGAACTACTTTAAGAAAACTCTCAGGGCAAAATCCCTATAAGAAAATTCAAAAGGCAGTTCAGGAAAGTGATTTTTGGAATCCTTTCACAGCCCAAAGGCAAATTTCTTTAAGACAAAGGATGCCTAGAAATTAAGAGGAAAAAGACCGATGACTCAACAGAGATGGTGACAAAGAATATGAGCCAAGGGTTCCCAGGCTAGGATGCACAGAGGACGCTTCAACAGCAGCAGTAATACATAAAAGAATTACAACATAAAACATACCAACACACTAATTTTTCACCTGTCCAACTGGCAAAATCTACAGAGGATTCATATCGTTCTGTCTATGGATGGCATCAAGTTGGGAATTGCAACTTTATACAGTCTCCATGTACACAGAATGGGCGGTAATCATCTAAATTATGAACACATATTTCCTTTTACTCCAAACTGTTCGATCTTCAAATGGTAGATGTATGGTGCACTAGCAAACCACGCGTCTGAGCGTACAGTCAACACAGCATTGCTGGAAAGGAGCTAAGACTGCAGGTACCCTGGTGTTTATCCATAGGGCTGTGAATCAAGGCAGACCAGTATGCTATATGCCATAACTCTAAAAATAAATGTGATACCTGTATGTGTATTAATTTGGAAAAGCCTTCAAATATATATTGGGAATAGAAAGGTTCAAGATGGTGTATAATGGTTGTGCAGAACAGGTGGAAAATTACACACATCTACATATCCATACTCATATACATAAATTTTTTATATAAAATGGACATATAAATACAATCCATAAATATAGATGGAATGTATTTAAATATAATTATATGAAAGCACATGTGCTTTCACTGAATAAAATATATTTAGAAATATGCACCGAGAACTGAATATATCTGTTTTCTCTAGGGAAGGCTATTGAGTGGCTGAAGATAGGGTTGGCAAACTTTTCCCTATTCCTTTACAAAATTTGGAGTTTGAATAATGTAAATGTATTACTTAGCCTGAAAAGAAATACATTTAAAGTACAACATAAGTGAAATATTAATGACTACCCACAGTTTGGCTTGGGTATGTTCAGCAGTTATTTGCAGGGTTGTGTTGAATATAGGAACATTTATTGGAATCAAAGACAACTCATGTTTTTTCTTTTCCATTTTTAAAGTCTTTATCTGCTGTTGCAACCCAAATAGGGTAAAATATGTGGGTCATTTCTTTCTGTGCCAATGTTTTAGTCTTTCTTCCTATCCACACTTTTGTCTTATTCTTACTTACGATACATCAGACACAGCCGGGACAGTGCTCCGGAAAAGTTCACTGTGGGAATTTTTATAAGCTTATGACATCTTTGTTAATAAGCACTCAGAATTAACATCCTGCAAGATGTTAACAAAGGGGTGTAGTAAACTCCTGTGCTACTCCAGCTATTTCATATGCATGTGTTTTTCAAGGTCACCGAGCTTTTCCTTTTTGTCCTGCATAATGTATTTCATTTTGCTTGGTCTGCATAGTAGCCACCATCATTGGCCTGGTCACTTTTTATGTCGCTAATATATTCTCCCTGACTTGAGAGAGAGGTTCTCTTGATACTAAAGAAGTATTATTATTTTTTTTTTACTTTGGGTTCTAAAAAGATGGGCTTGTTTTCTTAGTTCATTTGTAATTCCATCCCAACTATCTTCGGATAATCACTGCATGGCAAGCTATGCTAACATTTAGTGGCTTATACAACCATTTTATGTAGCTCTCAGTTTTCTGGGTAAGAGTGTTAGGAAGGACCAGACTCTGTGATTTGCTTTCAATCCATAGCTGGGGCTGGAAGATCCATTTTTAAAGTGGGTTCTCCACTCCTTGTTCAGCACTGCTCTTCTCTGTGGCTTTCCTCGTCACTTGGCAGATTGTCCTCCAGTGGCTTTGTATGCAGCTCACAAGTCTCATTTTGGTGGTATCAGGATAGTCACTCTTCCTCCAAGGCAGAAGGTTTCCAAGAGCAAGTGATTCAAGAGGCAGGAAGTGAGAGCTGCTGGTCCCTGTAGGACTAGACCTGGAAACTGGTCCTTGAGCCAGTGCCATCAGAGTCTAGTCTGATTCCAGGGAGGGGGGCATGGACCCGGCCTCTCCGTCGGAGGCACATTGAAGAAGAATTTGTGGCCAATTTTAATCCACCACGCCTCCTTTCTTTTAAAGGACTTGGACAATATCTAAGGATTGTCCTGGGAAGTTTTTAAATGCCATCCTTCAGCTTAAACCCCAAAGTGTACCTCCCTACAGTGTTAGCAATTAACCTGTGTTTCTCTGCCAAGTCAAAGCAACTTAATTTTTTTAAACTTTATTAGAAAATACCTGCCCAGATGGGAACTCTGAATATTGAGTTCAGCTTCTGTTCTTTCTCTGAATCTTAGCAGCCTGTAACCTAACCCTCAGCCCCAAAGCTATGCTTGCTTTTCCTTCCCCAAAAGCCTTTTAAAAATAGCTTTCTTGGTCTTCCACTTGGTATGGCAAGCAGATTGAAGTAGCCATGGAAAGCCCAGTTACCCAGTGCCACCATTAGTAAGACACTGCAGCCTATTTCCAATTGCTCGGCTCTCTTGTTATCCAGCCAGCGTGTGTGAGTATACTTCGCTTCTTATTTGTGTGCGTCCCTTGCATCAGGCGGCTGGCTCTAGGAATATGGTCAGTGCTCAGTATGGTAGCTATGCAAATGCATGGTAATAAAAGCAATCATTTTCTCCAAACTTTTATGAGCCTTCCCTCCCCGTTTTTTCCCCTCTCTCCTTTCCTACTACCTCTGTTTTGGAAAATATTATATTTTATCTTGTTCATCCAAAGTCTCTTAATTAATTCCCTTGATACCAGTCTTGTATGCGTTCTATTCTCTTCTTCACATTGCAGCTGGAGTGATCGTCCTAATGTGAAAATCTAATGATGTGATTTCCCTGCCTAAATTTCTTTAATGGCTCTGTTGCCGCCAGAGTACAGTCAAGTAACTTACCAGGCTCTGCGTGGTTGGCCCCTGCTCTCCTCCAGCCTCCGTGTGACCCAGTTCCCTTTCTTACTTGATGTTCCAGCCGCATGGACTCCTTTTGCTCCCTGGTAAACTTGGTTTACTCTTAACTCCGTGCCTTTGCGAGTGGTGATACCTCTGCCTGCGTCACTCTTCCCTTCCCTTGTTACCCCTGTCATTGTCACTGTAAACCCAGAGTCACCGATGAGTGAATGCTCTAAAGTCTGCATTCCTGATGGGTTTTAGGAGAAGGGTCATAGAGGGGAAAGCAGTCATTAATCATGGTAATTAAGGGGATTAGGGTCCTGGGCTCTACTGCTTGCTTGGAGCCAGGGGAGAAGGTAGTTTCTCAAGGCCTGTGGTTCTGATGTCAGTCATAGTGTTACTCTGTCTGGCTTTGCAAGTATGTGGTCAGCAGGGTTGTTTGATTTTCCGGGTCCGGAACTGAAATGCAATCGAGGCCTCAGTTTTGTCTTTACTTTGACTAAAGCTCTGTTTCTGGGATCCACAGACCTGAGGCTCTTAAAAAAATCTTATTTATTGATTTTAGAGGTGAGGGAGACACATCAATTTGTTGTTCCATGTATTTATGTGTTCATTGGTTGATTCTTGCTTGTGCTCTGACCAGGGATGGAACCAGCAACCTTGGTGTATCGGGACAGTGCTCTAACCAACTGAGCTACCTGGCCAGGGCCTGAGGCTTTGTTCTTAAGACTGTTTGATACTGACCACAATCTGATGTCCTGAGGGCTTCATGTCTAAGGGAGTGGGCATGCAAGGAAAGAGCAAGGCAGGTGAGGCAGCATGTAATTAGACTGGTCAAGGCTAGTTTGAATCAAGAGGAAAGAAAGAAGGGAAAGTTACGCTGTTACACAGGAGGCCTTCTGTAACCCACCAAAGCTGGGTGAATTTCACTTTTAGCTGCTCCTATTTCACCCTCTTATTTTCCCCACGATAGGTATCATTGCACATTACTATGTTGGCTTGGCTTGTTTGCTGGTCTGTATCTTCCCTTAGACTATATAACCTATCCCCTAAAAGCTGTCAGGAAGGCAGGTTTTGGGCATAAGCTCATCTGTAACTCTGGGATTGGTGCCCTTTTCTTAAATAAACATTTACTTCCTTTGTTGCAAACTCCTTTTTGCATCTTATTGGGCTCTGGTGTGCACAGGCAAACCAACACCTTCAGTTCAGTAACACTTGTGTTTTCTGAGTGTTGTATTGCCGGTGCCCAGAACAGTGCCTCACACATGCTGGCCCCACATAACGCGTAGTTGGGTAAATAAGTGAACATGCTCAGGCTCATAGTTCTTTGACTAAAGCATTTTAGCCTGTTGTCTTGACAACATGCTTTTTGCTCACCAGATGCTAGCCAACTAGCTAGCTAGTTTTCCTTTCTCTTCCTCTCCTCCCCTCCATTCCCTTTTCCTTTTTTCTCCCCTCCCCTCTCCCTTTCTCCCACCTCTCTCTTCGTCTTCCCATCCCCCGCCCCCTCCCTCCCTCCCTCTGTTCTTTCTCTCCCTCCGCCCCCTCTTTCTGTCTTCATTGGTATTCTTTTCATCTAGACAGCTGAAATTTCCATATGACTGTCTTCCATATGAATGAGGAGTTACTGTACTTTATAATCGCATCTTTCTATAGTTACATCAAATTTGAAGCATTGGGAAATTTTTCTCTAGGCTCCAGATCATTGCTTACTATCCAGGTATTTTAGAACAAGTTCCCTAGTTGTTATCTTCTGTAATATGTATTAAAATCATAGTTCAGTTTCCATCTCTTCTTCAAGAAGTTTTGTGACCCTCGAGTCATTACATTGCAAAACTGTCTTTTTTTCCTATGAAATATTCTTAGGTTTGTGACACACACATTTATGTCCAGTGACGGTTATCCATGGTTTCCTGTATAGAACATGGGAGGAAATGGTACTGTATCTTTAGGTATCCTGTAGAGTTTATGGACTGAAGCCTCTATTGGGATACATGGAAAATGTACTTTTATATGAATCTGTTAAAAATTAACCTATTTAAAATAATGATTGCTTATGAATATGATACAGATGGAAAAATGGACCTATAGATTGTCAGCCTCTATAAACATAAATTGCATTTATTTTTGAATGTATGTATTTTTGCTTGATTTTAATTTCTTGCTTTCACACTTAACGAAAGGTCTCAACACATTCATAACCCTGTAATTACTTTTTCATCTTGTACATGGACTATCAATCCTCTCAAAACAGAAATTCTTCACAGAGATACTGACTTCCATGTGACTAATAAATGATGGGACAAGAAGACTCCACTCTATTAGATGGCACATCCATTTGCATATGTCTTTATTTGTGGACATTTATGGTGCTTTTGAAGTCTCCTGTGTATCAGGGAATTGTGGGTCATGGGGCAATCATATGTAAACCCACATTTTTTTGACATGGGATATTCTGGTGAATTGAATATCCCAATAAATGAAATTGCCATTTATATCATATATGGATTACCAAACTTGGAAAAACACCATACAGCATCATTAGGTCTCTCCTTTCAATAGCTGCATTATGTTCTTTGTATTTTCTAGTCCCTCAGCATTGAGTATAGTTGCTTATTCATACGGCACTCCACACTTTTTTCATTAGGGGGATGTGTTTCTGATGATCTTTAGTGATGATTCATAACGTGGTATTGAATCTAAAGCTATGAATCCCAATTATCATTACACCATAAGAGCTTGGAAATGAGGGTTAATGGAGAGTTTCTATACATTAGCTGACTCTGATCCCTTCACATTTTTTTTCCGAGTTAGTTGAGACGATTCTAGTGTGCGGAGTCCAATAACAACGCACTAGAAATCTGTCCTGTGTGTCCCCACACCATGGCCACGTCCTTCCCTCCTCTCCAAGGCGCTGGCGGCAGTAATTCATCAAGCCCAGGTCAGGTGCTCTGCTTATCTCGCCATGTCCCTGTATCAGTGTTGTTGCCTGGTTTCTGTCCCCTGAAATGCGAATAGCCCTTCCAAGTGGTTCTAACCTGCTGCCTTCCTGTAATTTACACCAGGAGCTTTCCATGCCGTAGGGAGGGTTTTCATTAGAAATTTCGGTAGCCTAAATTTGGTCAAATGCTTCTTCCTTTAAAGGGGCTTTTGTGAACATCATTAAATCAGAGTTATGGAAGATGTATAGCCTCTGAGCTTGGACTTTGCTGAGCTGCTGACTGGCTTGATGTGCTGCTTAACACATTCTCTGGAATGCTTGCTGAGTGTGTTCCAGAATTCCACAATCTGTCTTGTTTAGGGCACTGTCTGTAAGTTACCAGTCATTACTGGAAAGAAAATTGTCTTTGCTGTTCCATGCATCTGAACGTTAACTGAAGCTGAGCTAGAAGTCAAGTGTGTGCATCTCCGAGTTCAATCCATTAATTTCTGCTCTCCGAGTACACAGTGCGGGAGTATGGGCATAGTGGTGGGTATACTGTGGCTGTGTTCATAGGAATATACGCTCTAAGAACTGGTATGGAATTGGCAGTATATTGTTTAAAATTGCAACTACAGCTACTGATAATAGTCTAAAACCCCTATTGTCTTTTCCAATTGGTCTCCCCAGATGGGAGATCTGTGATTGGAAGAAATGCTATTGCAAAATTGCTGTTGCTTTGGATGGCTTTATTTCTGTAGAAGTTGCTTTTTAAAAGATTTTTATCCATATATATCCTCAAACATCAACAGCGCATTTGGACTCATTTTTTAAAGAGGAAAATAAATGTAATTGATGCCAACATATCTGAAATAGGTATGCTGGCCAGGATTGTGATAGTAGTATGTCGGTAGCGGAGGAATGTCGAGGTGGCTGCAACCATTAAACAAGGTTCAGACCTGTGTGAGGTGAAATGGAAATACTGGATCAGGGGTGGGAAGACCTGGATTGTTGTCTGGGCATTGCTCTCATCTACCCCACTTTTTTTCCTTGTGCGGCTCCTCTCGCCCGCCTTTGCTTCTGTCTTTTTCATTTGTGGAATAAAGGAGCTAGACTAGATGATATATCTAAGACCTAACTAGGACATTTCCTGGCTGCCCTTGATTTCAGTGCAGACAACAAACAGAGAAATAAATAAGGCAATTTGACCTTATGTTATTAGGCCATGCAGCCTCTGCAGAATAACAAACACGCAGGACTAAAGGCACGAGAAATTAGCCTCATATCCCAGTATCTTCAAGATGCCCACACTGAATGCTTAGACAGCAGTAATGACTGATGGTCTTGCAGGAGAATATTGCCTGTCATTGATACAAGAGTAGAACACGAACAGAAGTGCGGAGATATCAGAGCAGGCCATTAGCTTGCAGCCGACATAGTCTGTGCAGGAGGTACTTTGGGTTCTCAGAGTCGCTGGTGCAGCTTCTTTTATTTGTTGTATCTGGATTTTTTTTTTAAGTTTTGACCACTATTTCCATTAGTGTCTTAGCAACAACTTTAACTGGCCATCTGCTTCAGTTGGGTTTTTTTTTTTTCTTGCTTAAGTCAGATCTGGAATATCATTCTAAATAGATCAATCTAAATTAGTGAAAGGTACTTCCAAAAATATATATTGGCCACATATTAAGTATAGGTCTTATGTTGTATTTTATTCAAATACATACATTTTATATCTCTGAGTTTGAATGTACTGGTAATGGATGACATTTTTTCAATTAAAAATGGCAAACCTTCCCCCTTAGTGGTGCATAGAATACTGTTGCAACTTACAATCAGAGGTGCCTTAGAGCTGATAGATTTGGGCATTAACCTGTATCACCAGGCATGCGATAAGCTCTTTTATTCAGATCCTATTTATAACACAGTAGAGAGAGAAAAGCTCCGTTACTATGTTTGAGCTGTTGGGCATGGAAGAAATTTGCTAAAAATAACCCGGTTGACAGTTGAATCACTATTTCATGCTGCTCCGCTGTAGCCATTGCTTGCTTACCTTACTATCCACAAAACAGTGTGTTTGTGGAATTAGAAACCTGTAAGTAAATGGATTTCCCATTTTGGGAAGGCCGTTCTTTACAAGGAAATAGGTGTAAAGCTCTCAGCCCAGAGTCTGACGTGGAATAAATGGCAACTGTAAAGGGCCTTGCAGGCCAGAGCACTGTCTGGCTAAGTACGTGGTTCTGCGTTTCCGTATTTAGCCCTGGGTCAGGGAGCCATTTCTCACCAGAGCTAATGGAGGGCCCCAGTTCAGTGTTGTAAGCCGAAGATGAATCTGGCTTATAAATGACTGGACGACTCTGACAATGGAAATCACTAGGCTCCCAGGTATAGGCTTATTTTTGAATTTTACATTTTGAGATATTTTTAGACTTCCCAAACAGTTGCAAAAATAAAAAAACCCACAAAATTTCTGGAAACTATTTTCTTTGATTCCTCAAACTAACATTTTTTAAAGTTTTTAAAAAATTGTTGTTTAAGTACAGTTGTCTCCATTTTCCTCTCACCGCTTCCACCAACCCTCGATCCTGCCCCCCTTTGACTTTGTCCACGTGTCCTTTATACGTGTTCCGGGAAATCCTTCCCACTTCCCTCACCCCATTATCGCCCTGCCTCTGGTTATTATCAGTTTGTTCTTAATTTCAGTGTCTCTGGTTATACTTTGCTTGTCTATTTGTTTTGTTACAAGTTCCACTTATAGTTGCGATCATACTCCAAAGTAACAGTTTTTAAAGAAAAACAGTACAATTATCAAAATCATGAAATTAACCTTGATCCAATACTTTTTTTTTTAATCCAGAGTTCAGCACCCTTTTTCTGAAGACATGTTTTTGGCTTTGCTGTCTGTGGGGTGTCTGTGCCTACTGCTCACCTGTGCTAAGTACAAGAGCAGCTGCAGATGGCACATGAGTGACAATGGCTGTGTTTCAAAACACTTTAATCGTAAAAATCGGTGACCAGCTGGCCTTAGTTTGTCAACCTGTGAAATCTGCATATGTTTTTGAAAAATTTTGACAGTTTCCCCAGAGGTGTTTTTTGTTTGATCCAGAGTCCAATCCCGGATCGCATGTCATAACTCCTTCATTTCCTTTAAAATGAAACAGTTTCTCCATCTGCTTTTAAATTTAGTGACCTGGCAACTTATGTAGCATGTTGACCAATTATTTTGACAATTATCTGTCATTTGGGGCTTTTCCTGATGTTCCTTCATGGCTATATTTAGATTGTACATTTTAAGAATAACACAAAGGTTAATATCGTGACTTCTCTAGATATTATAGCAGGAGGTGCATTATGTCTATTACTCCCATTACTAGTGATGCAAACGTGGGCCATTTACTTAGTATGTTATCTGCTCAGTTTGTCTACTCTAAGAGGACTCATTTTCCATCTGTAACTTAATGGTTACCATTGTCCCGTTGTAATTACTGTACTTTGAGGCCATGTACTCACACTTTTGCCCATTAATTTTAATGTCCATTGTTGACTCTTTCCTTAGTAGCTGTTGATTCCACAGTTAACACTGTGAAATTTGCCAAGTGGTGACCTTTTACTTCCATTATTCCTTTGTCACTTATCAGTTGGAACTTTACTGTGAGGGCCTGTTTTCTCCTTATTTCTTATTTGTTTGTATTGATATGAGATCATGAATTCCCATTTTATACTTTGGGCTAAGTTTTATTGCTGTCCCTATTTATTTTACTTCTAAAAATGATCTCAGACTTGGCTGCTGAGGGGCACCTCCAGTTAGCTGCTGTGTCCTCTTGAATGTCCTCCTCATTTTCTGAGCACATTTTAAAGCAAATTCTTATCTTTGGCACCCCGAGCTGCTGTTGGCTCCTCTTGTACTTTGCCTGCCCCAGCCCTGAAATCAGGGCATTTTACCCAGGATTCCTCCCTCCTTTAGTTAAAGAACAGTATTTGGAAACTGGGACCAGAGGAGGTAAGCATGTTATTGTTTTGGGGGTACCACTGCCTTCAGGCCCCCTCAGTGAACAGAGCTAGAAAACACAGGGTTGGGCACAAGTAACACCTCTTTTTTATTACAAAATCATAAGCACGTAATTCTGTAACATAACAATATGACACTCAAGCAAGGACACCATATGGCATTTTAGGAGAAATGTTCAAATTAAAACTGTAAATTACTCACCCATATTATTACCCTACCAACCACACCCAAGCAGGCCTTACCTCTACTGGACCCTGTGTGTGCACAGAAGTGTACACACACACAGATGTAGATATGCACATGTGTATTTATTAATATCCATGAATTTATACAAGTACTTCTAATTTCAATTCTTCACTACAGGAATCCAGTCTTTCCTTCTTTCTTATGTATAACTTATTTTTTTTTCCCACTGAGGAACCTGGCTCCCATTATCTGTGATATGCTCACTTATTTGTTCAGTCCTAGAATAAAATAAAGTTGTTTTGAAATTGCTAACTAGACCTGTGAAAACAAAACTACTCTTGGTTTGCATTTTATTTTTGGTGTGTATATATTGTTTTCTATGTTTTTTTTTTTAAGTTACTCCCTTCACTGTGATTGTGTTGTTCATTTATAATAAAGTTAATTTAGCTTGTTAGTGTTTTTATACCATCCTCCCATATTTATTTATTTGAATTATTCATTGTATGATGTAGGAAATATTACCACAGTTCTAAAGTCAAAAATACATGAAAAGTTATACTAAGAGAAATGTCAACTTTCATCGCTTCTACCTGAATCCCATTTAATCATTTCTTCCCATTCTGTTCACACTTTTTCTTAGGGTGTAATTTCTCCCATTTGTACTTAGTGTGTCTTTTTTATGCTTCATTTTATATAAATAAGCAGATACATGGATATCTTTATATACTGTCAGATATTGGGCAGCAAAAATTACATACATATGAAGGTTTTCTTCATTGGAGCTTGTCTGCAATTGCATAACGTTGGAAACAAACCCAGTGTCCACCCAGAGGAGAGAGGCTGAGTTAACCAGTGTGTGTTGGACGTCCACACAGTGGAATGCTATGTAGCTGTAACAAAAATAAAGAAGATCTCCATGAACTGATTTGGAGATAATTTTAGGATATGCTGTGAAGCAAAAACACAAAAGTGCATAAGGAATAATTTTAAGAGAAAGTCTCAGATGGAAGCCCCTATAGCATACGCCCCCACACAATTCCTTCCTTACACTTTTGTCCAAAATTCTGTCAGCGGAGGATTACTTAGCTTGTGGTTTTTGTACAACAAACAAACAAAACGCCACAAGTGAGAGGGAAAACACAGTGACACAGTTATCAGTCATTACAGTCAGCAGAGATGAAGGTTTGAGAATCCCCATGGTGGAAGATGGGCAGATTGGTTCCTGCATACGCCAGGCACCAGTGAGGGGGAACAGCATGCTGGTCCTAAATGTAGTTTGCAGTTTCTCCTTCCAGAGTCTGCTAAGCTGTGGACTAGTCAACACTTTGCATGTGACCTACTGGGAAAAAAAATGAGAGTTTAATGAACAAAGAGCAATGCAGAAGCCTTGACCTAAAACTGAAAATGAAATGTTTCACCTATAGTTTATATTACTTAGGCAATGAAAGCACTGTCCTCGTTTTATAAGGGAAGAATAAGTCAGACATATGCATAACAAATAGGAATTAAATCTCTAGCCAAAAGAATGCCCTGAAAGAAAAATTTTGAAGTCATTACATACCCTACACATTACCTCGAAAATGTTGTGCCTTTGGGTAGAGTGGGGGAGAAAGAGGTGATCCCATATGGGCTCCTGGGATGCTTGGTCAAAGTGTAGTTATACTTGGAATGCAACCCCATTTTAATGAACTAATCACCTATTCTGTGTATGTATGTGTACATGGAAAAGCAAGCAGACACCTTGCAGTGTGTGAGGATCTACAGAGTGGTCATTTCTCACTCTCTTCCTTCGCTCTTGCCCTTTCTTTGATAGAGATGCCAGTGAACTTGTTCCATTTTCCTTAGTTTTCCAACTCTTTTTGGCATCAGGCATTTGCATATGCATTTACCTAGACCCCCCTGACACACACACACACACACACACACTTTTTGTCTCGTTCCACTCAGTCTTCAGGTCTGAAAGTTACTTACATGTAACTTTTCAAGTAAATTTTTTCCTGGCCCCCCAGAATTGGTGAGGTCTCTCAGTTTTATACTTATTTTGTCAATGCCTCTAGCATATCATACCATATTTGCTTCCATAAGTGTCCCCTTGCTCTTTCTCTGCATCTCTGAATGCAAAAGCTGTACCTGTTACATACATCATTATATCCACCTATAGTGTATTCACCACTCACAGCATGTTCACAGAGTGAACGAACTCACCAATGTTCTAGCAATCTATGATGCTAGAAGATCTAAAACCTGGATGCTTCTTCCCCTGAGTAATTTAGAAACTATGGGTGTAATTGGAAATGTATTGGAAAACAGTTAATAAAAGGAAACAGGGTTATTAAAGTGTGATTACTGTCATTTAAGATATATTACGTATTCTACTTTGTCTCCTGGTAGACAGCTTGATAAAAAGCCTAATCACCTAAGATTAATGGAAATTATTTTCTTAGCTCGTGTCATAATAGAGATTATCAGCCTCGTGCAATCTTCTTTTGTACAACTCCAAGTAGGATATGATTAATAAAATAATTTGAAATGTGTGTTGCTATTTGACATGCCTGCAGTGGTTATAATTTAGTTAGCAGAAGCAGCAGCACACTGCATTATCTTAAAACAGTACCAGCATTTGTGTTACTGCAGAACTTGTCGGAGCCCGTCAGATACTCCTCGCTGTGAACCCTGCGGAGGATGTAGTATCCAGCATTTCCCAACTGACCATGAAGTTCCTCTTTTTTCTCCCCATAGCTGAGTATCTTCTGCAGCCATGGAGTATTATTACTATGTATCGTTCTGCCTATCTGTCCGTCTGTCCGTCACCCATCTACCCACCTACCTATCTACCTATAGAGGGCATGATTACTGAGTTCTCACCTTCCCCCACTTTCTTGCCCTTCCGTAATTCCTGCCTGCCATTAAAATTTCATTTTCCCTCTCATTTCCCATTCCTTTCCTATCTAAAAGAAAGATTTTAGACACACTGTTCTTTGTCACTACAGCAGTAACCACGCCCTCCCTAGATGATAACCTGACCGTAAACAAATCATGTTGGAGGCCAGAGTGTTGTTGGTAGTGGGTGTGGGAATATTCCAGTACACTTTCCCAAAGGGGGAAAACCATTTGTAACTGTTGAGAACATAATAGAGTGTTTGAACATGCATACCTCAACTATGTAAATTCTAAAATTTGTCCGTTCTGTTTCCGTAATAGTATAAAATAGCACATGTGAAAACAGGGAAGTCAAAAATTAAGAGAAATACAGCACTAATCAGAGACAGGCATTAATAAAATAAAACAGCCAGGAAGAGTGAATTGATGATGACAGCATTGTGGGCTGCAGAAACCTTGAAGTTGGCTCAGCTTTAGCTTGTAGCCTCTTTAGCTTGTTTGGCCAATTGAACCAAACCAGTTAATCACGCTGTCCCATGGTGAGGGACGCAGCACAAAGGTTGCCAGTACCTTAGTCATTTACAATGCCCTTTGCTCCTTCCTTTTGCTCTGCCTTACTGGTTCCTTCCCTGTCTGCACATCTTTATAATTTCCTCTATGTTTCATTTACTAACAAGCAAATTCCCTGTATAGTGTGTGCCCGTGCACACAGGTAGAATTCTACTTCTGTTTTTGATTGTAAGTAGTGGTCTAATATTGTGGTTGAGCCCAGGGGGAAACAAGACAAATCATGTCCATTATGTGGCATATTTCCAAATGTCTGGCAAAGGAAAGAGATCTTATTATTACCCTTCAGATTAAAAACATCATTGTGGTCAATTTGGTAATTTCTCTCAATTTTTTGTTTTGAAAAATTTCAAACCTACAGAGAAATTGAAGGAACCATAAACCACTGAGTAATATTCTGCAACGTTCGTGCACATTCTGTCTCCTCCCTCTCCCTGTCACACACACACTCACTCACACACACTCACATGCATGCACACGCACACACATGTCTTTAAATTCAATATTTTAAAGACATTCTCAGATGCCTTTGGTTTATTTCTGAATAGGCCTTCCATTGTATAACCATCGTATCATATCTCACTCAAAAATTTTTATGTAAACTTAAATATTTAATAGCAATGTATTTAATAGATGTTAAGATGTAATAGAAATGTAAGATAATACATAATATAATCAAATATATAACCTATATGAACAATACATAGTACTTATTGGGTATTTGCTACCAACGGAATATTCATGTGTGGAGGCCCAGGGTGATGGAATTTGAGGTGGGCCTGAGGGAGGAGACTGAAATTAGGTGAGTTCGGGAGAGCGGAGCCCCCACGATGGGATTCGGGCCCTCACGAGAAGAGAGACTGGAGAGCGTGCTCTCTTTCCCGAATGCGCACCCCGAGGGAAGGCCATGTGGGGAAACAGCGAGAAGGCAGCCTTCTGTAAGTCAGGAGGGGAGCTCCCAGTGCAGCTGGACTATGCCGGTAACCTGACCTTGGACGTCCAGTCTGTAGATCTGAGATAATACATTTCTGTTGTATAAGCCACCTGGTCTGTGGTATTTATTTCTTCATCCTCACCCAAGCACATTTTTTCATTGCTTTTAGAGGAGGTGGGTATGGAGAGAGAGAGATACATGAAAGAAACATCAGTTGGTTGCTCTCTCATACATACCCCAACCAGGATGGGACCTGCAACCTGGGTATGTGGTCTGACCTGGAATCAAACCTGTGACCTTTTGGTCTGTGGGATGGTGCTCCAACCAACTGAGCCACACCAGCCAAGTGATCTGTGGTATTTTGTTACAGCAGCTTGAGCTAAGGCAACATCATAAAATATATAGTAAATTATAATATACATAATATATTTAAGATAACATATCTTAATTCTGCTTTAAATACATTTCATGTAATCAAGGATTTTAAGCTCAGAAATAGCAATGGTGGTAATTAGTTGATGGTCATGACAAGCCCTGTCCCTCAGGTCGTCTGCCTTCCTAGAGGGTGAGTTGCTCAAGGTCAAGACTGGCGTGTCATTCATCACCTGCTCTTTGTCTTTGCATTTTCCACATCCAAATAATGCTGAGAGGAGTGCAGAAAACATAGAAAATTGAGCTACACTTCGAATTAATTTTATTAACATTAATAGGTAGAATGGTATTTCTTTAAATAGTCAGGTTTTGGAGCCTTTGAAATAGAATTCAAGTATATAAACACTTCTAGGATACTGCTTTTATAGTCAGGGGAAAAACGAGCCAGAAATATTTATGAGGAGGAGTTGGGCAGATGTTCTTGTTCCCTCAGATTTTCTTCTTGCCTTTCTTTATCAGGGAAGGCTCGGATCTATAGTAGTGTAAATCCAAGGCCTTGGCAGCTTCTGCCTTTGGCTTGGTCCAGTAGTGCCGTCCGTTTGTCTCGCTGGCAAGGTCCCTCGATAGATCAGCCCTGTAGCGTGTTGTCTATTTTGGTGTGTTTTCTGTTTGCAAATAGCTCCTAGGAATAGGCATTATAATTGCTGTGGGGTATTATGTAGACAATTCTAGATTTTCTCTCTCTCTTTTGTTTTCATTTTCCTCCGAACAGACACTAATGAGCCGACCTCTGTCTCTTGTGCTTTGGTTTAGTGAGGGTTTTATTAGGTCTTTATCTGCCATGCTTTCCCTGTATATCCAATAATCACATCATCAGTGGCACAGGAATAGAGAATTAGACCCACCCACGTATTTTCCGCATTGCGGAATTTTCAGTCTTTTCGTTTTACATTTGGAAACACGCTCCTTCCCCTGTTATTTCTCACTCTTACAAGCATTCCAGGTATTATTCCTTTCATCTTTCCTTCACTTTTCTTCTATACACTGAGGCTAAGCGAGCCATGAACTTTGTGTCCTGAGTTTCTGAGAAGCTGACGCACCTTTCCGAGGAAGGCCTTTTCTAATTAAATAGTATCTGCAGTCTTTGTAATTTGAACCTCCAGAAATAGGCTTGTGTGATGATCTGTAGTGCAGAATAAACGCCATGTGCTAACCGTGGCTAGTCATTTCTAAGGAGAATGTTCAAATGGAAAATTAGAAAGTGCTTGGGTGCTCCACCACGGCATATGGGAACGCTAAGATAAAGAAAAAAAAATGTAATTTGTAGTAACAGATGGATTTGAACCCCACTTGAATCCGTTGAATACTTTTTAATATTTAATTTACAATGAATCTTTAATAGAACAGTTAACTAAGTGTTCTGTCATATTCTTTTTAAATATATGGAGCCTTTTCGATGTAATTGTGTCTAGAAGATTTCATAAGAATATTGAGCGTTTAAAATTAAAACCGCCGTTGGAGGGGGAAAAAAAAACGCAGCAATTTCCCAGGATTTTTATGGTTCACTTTTATTCGTGCTGTTTAGCATGTTGTATATATATTTTAACAGTCTGTCAGACTCTTTATTTTGTTAGCTGAAAAAAAAATGGGTCTAAATAATGAAAGTAACTTTTAGCCATGAGAATGAATCACACGTGAAAACCATGCTGAGGCCGCTGAATCCGTTCTGTGTGTTGGCATGGAGCCAAGAGTTACACTAGTTTTCTAACGATGTAAGAAATTATGGCCGTAGCACGGTGAGGGCGGTGATCCTTCGTGGAGAGAGGCCGAGTATGCACAGTCCCCAAAGTGCGTGGGACAACAGCCTTGTGAGGCAGACCTGCAGAAACCCAGGGGATGTTTCTGATGGATTCATTGTAATGTACCTGTTGAAACATTGAATTCAGTTTATTTTTAATTTTTTAAAACAGCACAGTAGACGGTAAAGACGGAGAGCGTAGCAGTCAAGACGTGTTCTGGCTCCCATCGCTGTGATTGGGCGGCTGCATCCCAGTCGTCACTGCAACACCCGGGCGCCATGAACGGGGAAGGGGGAGATGGAAGTTTGCCTTCTTCCTTCCAGGCCAGTGCTTTTTAAACCGTCCCTTCCCTTGTGGGTTGATGTTTTCTCTTTTGGCATGTGCTAGGCTGACATTGTCATTTTTTAAAAATACAGGAAATCTAAAGACAGGGAAAGCTCATCAAGGATTACGGCTGGAAGTCAAGCCTTTGTCTAGTAAACACCTGGAATGAAAGCTATTCACATGATGGCAAGTCTGTCTTTCTGGTTTGATAAGAGGAACTTGAATTAAGTTACAGGTCATTATGTACTAATAGCTGTCCTCACTTCAGAGGACTCATTTTCGAAAGGAAAATCAGGGCAGGTCATAATTCGTGAATCTGTTTCCCTGGACATGGCACGTGCACCCTATTTTCATTCTGGTCCCAGAGGCTTTTGGTTTGTTTACAGTTTTACTTGCCTCAGAGTGTATTATGATAAGTGTTTTGGGCAAAGTCTCCCATTCGGGAGTAGATGCTTAGAGTTAATGACACTTGTATAATTCTTTTCCATAACTAGGGCCTGCAGGCTTACAGCCCTTTTGGACTGAATAAACAAGGGTGAACAGTGAACAGTTGTCTGGTTGGGTGGGTTGTGGGGGAGTCGTCATTGCCCATCCTCTAGTCTTTGGATCCTTGCTCTTAGCCTCTCATCTAAGGCTACTGTTCCCTGACTCTTTGATAATGATAAGGTGTATCGCTTGATTTGACTCATTACTACTTTTTGGCTCTTTGATATGGATTAATCTATCCATCGTTAGGAGTTAATATACTTTTACAGAAGCATTGGCTTATCTGCCATAGCCATTGTTTGATATTTGCACCCAGTTTCCTAATGGGTCGATAGTGTAGTGTACTTCACCCTCTTCACTCATTCTTCCTTTGACTGAGTTGTCTCTTTGTTCTCCCCAGGGAGTTCCAAAGGGGCGATTCTGTCTGAGCACCAGCCATTCCCTCTGGTTTGTGTACCAGGCAAACTGCGCCTGAGTTCCCTTTGCCTGGTCCACTCCCATTCTCGTGCGTCCGCTAACTTGGGTATCCTTTCCGAAAGGATGTACCCTCTCCTCTTGTATTTCCTCAGTGGCTTCTTAGTTAAAAGAAATAACTTCACTAGGGCTGAGCCTATCCTGATGCTGTTGGACCTCCAGTGGCAATGTCGCGTCTCAGAATAGTTTTGCTTTGTAAACAAATGAGTACAAAGTGAGCTGAATTGTGAGTTATTTGTGCCCCACTGTTCAGGGACATTACCGCACCATATGGTGCTACACTGAAGTGATTTCACACGTAATGGGAGATGTTACCTACTTCACAGTAAGACAGGCGTTTCTTTAAAAAAAAAAACACGTGTGGCAAAAAAGCACGGGCATGTTTATCCTTCTCTTCTGTCAGGCATATTCTTTTAACCCAGCTTTTATTTTCTAGTTAATAAGCATTGTGTAATACGAAGCCATATGAAGCCGCATGCTTGTTCTGCATGCCCTGGGATATATGTGTTAGCTGGGGAAGGTTTGAGTACTGTCTCTAGTGCAATAAAGCTGACAGTTCATGTAGCCGAAGGCCCCATGATAAGTCCAATGATGTTGTTATTTTGAATTCCTCCTGTCTTGAGAACGTACCAGCAATACGCTCAGGATTGCTTAACCCAGAAAAGAGGGATAGAGAGTTAAGAGGAAGGACCAGCATCAACTGTCTGTAGTTGCTCACTGTTTGAAAGTCTAATCCCAGAGACAGCTCAAACTTCATGAGTCTAAACTCATTCTTCCCCTTTTTGATATGATTATAGAAAAAATAATAAATGTTGATGAATATCTCAGTACAGACACTTTCTTATTTTACTTGGGCACCAGGGTTCCGGAGATCAAAGTGATTTCTTTCTTTGGTGGGATTTATTTTCCAAAATGGGTTGGGAATTATTTATCTTCTGGGAAAGAATAAGCAAGTGAGTGATAGGGATTTAAAAGGCTATTTTTTATACAACAGATTAGCTTCAGGAAATGCTGTGGACTTTGCAGAGAAATCACGTTTTTCTTTTTTGGTGACGTGCGAGTGGTTTTATGTACATCTTAAGTGTATATTGATGATACTGCTTTTCAGTTGGAGAAATTACCACTACTCCTTTCCTTTGCATTTACCATAAACTGTTCCTTTGCTGTTTAGTACAAGAAGTAATTCACTTAAATGGTGACAGAATGTATGTGTTTTAAATAGAATTCGTCTTGTGTTCCTAGCCAGGTGTCCACAGATGATGATGTAATATTAGGAGTTTTAAAGTTGCACCAGGCGGAAGAAGTTGGAGGAAAGAAATACTAGTGAGAATGACTTTAGAGGGTATTCACCTATTTCTGGTTGGGATGAAAAGCGTCTACGAAACCAATCTGCTGAGAGGTTACAAGAACTGATGCTCAGCCTTGAGAACGCACTGAGCTTCTGGGTGCAGAGCATGGATGGTGAGTGCAGGGCGGGGTTGGACCCATAAAGGGAAGAGAACAGGAGGGTGTTAGTGAGAACTGGCGATCTCCTCACTCCCTCCCCACTCTTTCCCACCCCCGTCGCACGCAGGTGGGCATCAGCAAGCTCCCAAATGCTTGTTTGTTGCTGTCTCAAAAAGACACACTATCTTCTCATTTTGGTTGTCCCTAACGTTCCTCTAGGTTCTAACAGAGACCTGAAATGTGACCAGGTACTTCACTGATTCTGACCCTTTGTGAGGGAAGCAGAACTGGCAGCCATTTTGGATCATGGACTTTTTTATAAGATTTAAAATGTTTTATTTATTTACTTTTAGAGGGGAAAAGAGGGAGAAAGGGAGGGAGGGAAATATCAGTTGTGTGAGAGATTTGGCAGAGATTTGGTTGCCTCTTGCATGCCCCCAAGTGAGGGCCTGGCCCCTAACCCAGGCACGTGCCCTGACTGGGAATTGAACTGGCGACCTCTGTAGGCTGGCCAGCACTCAGTCCACCGAGCCGTGCCAACCAGGGCATGGACTGTAGAATTTTAAAAGCCACAGCTCTTTTCTGTGTAATACATCGAACATTAAATGCTCACAGCTTTGCCTGAGGTTCTCTGAGGATCTGCTTCCATATAAAAGTAAGACTAGTTTTAATTAGCTTAGCAGATCAAATTTTAATATATAATTGAAGCTTTTAAGAAGAATGAAAGCATTTGTTTTACTATAAAGGAGCTAATGTTCTTTTTAAAAACTTTTCGATATCACTTATTTTTGTAGTTATTTTTCATCATTGTGTATAGTATAAAGAAGAAAATCATCCTAGGATTGCATCCAAAGTATTAGACTGTGGCGAACAGGTGAAGGTAGTGAGATTGTTTTTTTAGGGGAAAATATGTAAACTACCAGATGGCAGTATTAACAAAAAACTTCTGTGTGAGTTCATGCCATCTCTCCCACATGGAGAGGGGAAGGGAGGGAACTCTGGAAGTTCGCTTTCTGTGTGAGATCATCCACAGAGTAAAAAGTGTCGTTGCCAACACTTTGTCAAGGGGAACAGAAGAATTCATCTGCATTACTGAAGTGCGGCTTCCTAATCATCTGTGCCTGGATCATTGCCACACTGCTTCATGCTGGGGTGTGTGGAGGGGGGAAGCTGCCATGACCAATGTCACCTACAGAAATTAGAAGTGGTCCCTCCCATGGCTGAGCTCTTATCCAACAAAAAAGACAACATGTACACAAAAAATAACATGAGTTCCAGTTCAGACCATGCGCAGTGATGGCAAACCAACCCTCACGCAATAGCATAGCAACAAATAAGATTAATGGTGGTGGCTTTACAATCTATATTTAATTTTAGCAGTGGGAATTCCATTTGTTAGAAATCACCAGTATTTGAGAGAAACCTCTAGAATAAATAAAGGTCATTGAGAATTTTCTTCTCTAACCCAAACTATCGATTCAACTGAATTTCATGGACTCTGCAGTTCCTTAAGCTATAGAGGAATTGCCAGGCAATTGAATTTGTCCCATTAGTTCAATTGCATTTTTCTAAAGAGGAATTATATTTTTTAATCCCTTTAGAGTAGGAGCCCAGGGTGGCATTTGGAATCCTGAATGTCGATTATTTTTAGATTCTCTTTCAATATGAAAATTCTAGGTAAAATCACCTCTTTGCACTCCCCCACCTCCTGAATCCCAGAGGAAATGCGAGGAGTTCTTAGAAGCTGACTTCTGTCAACTACAGTCTGTTTTCTATGGAAGAAGTGCTTCTATTGTGATATTTTTTAATCACAAAAAATCTTACCACTTTCTTAAGTAACACTGAGGTACAAATGAGTTAAAATGTGCCTTTGGTATTGGTGGAGCATACACAGATCATGTGTAGTGTGACATCTTGTGGGGAGCCCCTCAGCTTTGGTGTGACTGGTTGCACCGGGCACTTGACCTTCTCATGAGTGAGCACGTCAACATTAGTGAAAGGAGCAGAGACTGGCACATTGGAATTTGAAGCCTCTCCCAAGCCACCGTGTCTTTACTTATCATAACTTCTGACAACAGGTCACAGAGAATTTCTACAGAATGGAATATTTGGTGAAAAAAAATTGTCGGCTTCTGAGATGTCCCTTGTGCGATGGAATGAAAGTAGGGAAGAGTGTTGAGTGAGTAAAGCCGATGGAGTAGCGGGTGATTGGCTTGACTGGGAAGAGCACTGGGCTAAAAAGCTCAAGTTGTGTGTGTGTAAGCTTGGCTATTTGGGAAGGAGGGAAAGATCTTAAAGATGCTTTTATGCAAGTGAATGGCAGTGAGAAAAAAGAGAGCTGATGAACATATGTAGGAAGACATATGCTACAAACCTGTTCACTCCTCGGAAGTCACTTGCCAACTCCAAAACTTTCAGCGGCTCCCATACCAGGTAGCGGAATCCCTTCAAAGCCTTCTGGACTATGGTCCTACCCTGCCTTTGCAATTCCAATTGCCTTGCAATGTGGGATGAGTGCTGTCTAACCAGCCCCCTCTTCCTACACACCTCCGTTCACAGTATTCCATGAAACAGGAGCCATTGCTCCCCCCACCCTCAGCACCCAGACTGACCATCTTTTATGGGTAGCAAAAACCATAGCTGTCTCATAAAAATGCCCTTGACCACCTCATGCTATAATGCTCATCATTTTCTGCTTGCCTTTGGTAACCTTGAGTAGCCAGCCATTGAGTCCTTACCTCTCCTTCCATGCAATCTTTATTTTTACATGTGTGTTGTCATCTCCAGTTGGATACGAGACTTTTCTGCAAATGCACCATGTGGTATATTATTTGATCTCTCTCTCTAATTGTACGCTGCATGGTGTCTTGTTGCCCCCCACAGTCTTTTGTATTCGGCAATGTGGATCACTGGAGACCTTCTTCACAGCATTGCTTTTGGATGTCTGACACAATTTGGAGCACCTCAGCCCTCTCACCTTTGTACCAACGAGACACTTTCTGGTAGAACCCTGTCCAGGTTCAGGCGTGCGGTGTCTTATTCTGTGCTGTGGAGCACAGGCGTCCTGTCTGCATTTGAAATCTTCCAAGAGCTGTAGCACTCGGCTCCGGCTGCACACAGCCTCCTGCCGAGCGCAGCAGGGGCACCAGGGCTGAGAGTGCATGGTGTGTCTCTGCAGGTCCCGGGTGCGGGGTTATTAAAGCAGAGTGTTTCTGTAATCGTGGCCCTGCTCTCCAAGTCACCTTCCCGTCTGCTGACCCCAGTGTCCTGCTGTGCACCCCAGGACTGGATTAGTAATTCTCTGTAGGACTGCAGGGACAGCTGGAGTTCCTTTGATGCATATGCCCTTGTTCCTCTCGTTTATCTGTGTTTACACAGAAAGGGGGTGATATATACCAGAGGAGTCTCCAGGTGGGTCTGAGGAAGTCGTTTGTAATGTGTGGACACTGCCAAATCACTGAAACATTGTGGGGCACTTTTCTGAAGGGTTTAGCAGGAGAGTCATAGCTGCACAATTGTTTTTATGTTCTCGTCTTCTGAGTCTCTCCTTTTGCTTTGTGCTTATGGTTAGTTTTCCTCTTGAGCAAAGTTGTCCATTTCTAGCACATACACTTTATTTCTGCTTTCCTTTTTATGAGGTTCATCCTTTATCTTCTCACCATATTGCAAACATTGCAGTGTCACCCAGGGTTTTGGCTGCCACCGCGTCATCCTTTCCAGAACTCCTTGCTGTCCCATCACTCACCTGCTGTCCATCTCCACCCCCAAACCTGTAGTGTCTTTAGAAACTCCACTGTGAGGGGAAGCATGCTGGCTTCCTGACTCCTGTCTCCCTATCTCTGTGCCTGTAGAAAGAACTAGACCAGTGGCATTTCCTGCCAAAACAGGAAATTCTACATTGTGCCTCATTTGTTACTCGGTCTCAACCCTCCAGTTCTCTCCTAGCATTTTCCTGGAGCATCCAGCCTCCCTCCTGGGGTCCAGGTAGAGCAAAGGATTTCAGACAATTTGCCCAGTTCTGAAGAGGAAAGCAAGTTTCCCCCCATCTGTCAGATTGAACAGGATACGTGATGTTCCACTCGCACCAGAGGCTGCCCTCCTAGGGAATCAGTGGCCCGGTCCTGGGGGTGCTGTTTGCCCCAGGTTCTCATGCCTGCCAATCCCTGTGACCCAGACCATTGCCTGGCCTTTTTGTTGGAAATGAACTCCCACCCATGCCCTTGAACTACAAGCCTAAGTTGGTGTCAAAAGGTTTACACCCTCCAATTTGTCCCAGGTCCAAGTTCTTGCCCTACCCTATGAGTTTGTGCATTCACATTTCTTCTGTTAAAAGTAGGACGCATCCTCTTTCAAGCAGTGCATGGCCTCTGTGGTTTTGGCTGTGCCTGCCTCATTTTTACCCAGCGTCTCACCTGTCTTGGAAAGTCCTGTGACCACCCAGGGTAGAACCACTGGTGGATCTGCCACCGGTCCCTTCGAGTTTGAACTCATTCTGCTACACAGGCTAGTGGGAGCTATAGAGAGAGCTAGAAAATCTCTCTAGCTCCTGTGAGTATTTCTGTTATACACCTGGATCATAAAGGCGCCATGGGATGGTAGGGTGCTGTGGAGGGAAGGATGCAGAGTGGCACATTGTAGCCTAGGATTGTCATGGAGAGTGGGGGCACTTTTGCGGTGGACCCAGTCAGATTGCCTTCTCACTGTCCTCCACTTGCACCCAAAAAAGTGAAGGGCAAAGTCCCAGGTTGTGGCAGGTTGCGGGTGAGCAGGTGCTCCAACAGGTGTCCTAGATTATTGGGAAAGCTCTAGAAAGGATAAAAGGAAAAATTCTCTAGTCTTATTTTTAAAGCTACCTCCATGTTAAGGAAAATAACTTTATTTCCTCTATCGCTGGTTGGGGAAATGGGAGTAATAACATTAGTATTGTCTCTTGAGCTGAGGGAGGAATAAAAGTTGTCTAATTCAGCCCACTCATTTTACAGGAGATAACTAAAGCCCAGGGTGATTTGCATGCCCTGTCAAGGTCACACAGCTGCTCAGTGAGGGCACCTGACTCCCTTGTTAGTAGTGTTCTTCCCATTTGCTCTGAGACCATCCACAGTGCTTCATTGCATTTCAGGTTATTCCCCACCAACCCCATGAATCAGTCCATCTTCCCTGTTCGTACAAATGGAAGAAGATCCTAACATCACCTTCACCCTTCCTCTTTATGCTCTGTCAGTCGCTGAGCTGGGTGGATTCTGCCTTCCCAGATTGGTTGTTATCTCTTCTGTTCTTTTTATTAGCTTTGTATTCTTGGTACTTGGCACTATGTCTGCGTGACCCATCCCCAGAATAATTGCTGTAGTGTTCCCCGTGGGCCTGCCTGGCTGTCCGGGGCGTCCTGCCCTATAATCCTGCAGCCAGAGCCACGTACCAAACATATGGCCACATTCCTAACACCTTCTGCATCTCCTGTCCCCTGGGCTCTTCATTGCCTTAGATCTCTATCTGGTCCCAAGTGAGGAAAACCAGTGACTTACTGAGGACAAAGAAGAAACTACAGCTCAAATTTATACATAGGCTCCTGTGAGGTGACACAAAGGGAATATTGAGCCTTCACAAAGTTTAGTTCTCCGTGCCCTGGCTGATGTGGCTCAGTGGATTGAGCGCTGGCCTGTAAACCAAAGGGTTGCAGGTTTGATTCCCAGTCAGGGCACATGCCTGGGTTGCGGGCCAGGTCTCCAGTAGGGGGCACGTGAGAGGCGACCACACATTGATGTGTCTCTTTCTTTTTCTCCCTCCCTTCCCTTCTCTCTAAAAATAAAATATTTTTTAAAAGTTTAGTTCTTCATTGTCTAGTAAGCGAAACAATTTGCACTTTAACACGTAAGGTTGTCCTTTTAATATATATTCACATAACACATGTACATTTACACATGCAACATAAATGTGCATTAATATATTGAAATATAATATGGGGCACAGAACATGATGTTCGAAAGAATGATGCTGTCTAAGGTGTTATTCTTTAGGGGAATGTTGGAAGTTAATTTCATGAGAAATTATCATTTAAAGATTACTTGGTGATAATTTTCATTAATATTGATCATACCGTATTAGTATAATTTTATTATATAGTTTTATTATAACTTTATAACAGTGGTATTAAAGGCCTTAACAACATTGTAATATATCATGCTTTTTAAATTACGAAACCAGAGACTTGAAAACGAGGCTTATTTGAACTTGATCTTTTAAAGTAGAGGAAACACAGTTTTGCTGTAAAGCTCCAAATTAGATGAAGGAAGAGATTCTCCTTCCTGTACACTAAGGAATGACGTACACGGACAATTATAGTGACATGTCAGTTAATCTGTGCACGTCGCACCCAAACCGACAGTATGTATGTCATCGTCACAGTTCTTCTTTCAACCAGGAGCAGTTTTTGTGTCTCTTTTGAGGGGAAGTAAAGAAGCCCCAAGGTGATTTTTCTGAGATCACATGTGCCAGGGTCTTGTTTGTCCTTCTCTGGCTCTAGGTGTTTGTTACTTTCTAATCAACTGAAGACTACTCACTGGACAATGAAAAGGAGAAAGATACTGTGTTACACTCTGTGGGTAGATATAGGGGTGTGTGTGTGTGTGTGTGTGAGAAAAATTCAGCCAGGAAGAATACTGATCTAGTTACATATACAAGGTAGTCAAATGAGTGTGATGATCAGCATTAAAATCAGCTTCCGAAATGTTCCAGGTGAGTGGAGGAGAAAACTCCTAGGATTTGGAATGAGATCTATGTGGGTTTAGTGAGGTGATCATGAAAGATTTTTATGGAGCAAATGACACTTAAATTCTGCCTTTACAATCCAGAAAATTTATCTTGTTCTTTTTACCTCTGCCTACGCCAGGGCCCTGACTGCTGGGTGATTTATAAGTGTAGACTTTCACATGGGAGAGGAAGCCGGATCTGTTAACAGGTCCCTCCCAGCAATTTTATGGCACCAGCCCCTCAGGGATTCCGCCTCAGGGACACCCTGACATAATCGCCAGCTCTGCTCCCCAGATTTGCCAGGATTCCTGCAGGACTTAGTGATGGGCCATTATTGAGTTTTTTAACTACTATTATTTAGAGTGAATAATTTAAGTCTAATTCAAGAGAAGGTGATCCGTATTCTTTTAAGTTTCATTAAGTAGTCATTAGAATGCTTAATCTCATGCATTTTTTTTTCCAGTCTGAAACACTACTATTAGTTTCGGTAGTACCGTATTTTACTGTGTATAATGTGTACTTTTTTTCCCCAAGTATTTGAGGGAAAAAGGAAAGATGCACATTATACATGGGTAGTATCTAAAATACCTTGTATCTGTTCTTATGTTTTGTGATTATGTATTACATAAAATTTCTTGTACCATAATATGTTCAGAAATAAGTGCTAAAATTTCTTTATAATAAAAAAAGGGTCTAAATATAAATAAATAAGTAATGGAATTAAAAAATTAAAATGAAAGATTGTTTTTTTCCCCCTGAAAATTTGGGCCAAAACTGTGGTTACGCATCATACATAGCAAAATATGGTACATACTGAATTTTTTGTCATACCCTGGCACTAAGGTAATAGGAAATTACGTTCAATGGGAAATATTGAA
Organism: Artibeus jamaicensis; assembly: GCF_021234435.1. Taxonomy (NCBI): domain Eukaryota; kingdom Metazoa; phylum Chordata; class Mammalia; order Chiroptera; family Phyllostomidae; genus Artibeus; species Artibeus jamaicensis. Next base: position 10,522,274 of record NW_026522056.1, on the reverse strand, counting down.
GTTTTGCTCCTTTGATTCTAGTCTGAAGACTTTATCACAGAGCATATAGTCACCCTGTGCTTTGTACACGTACTTGTTTGGGCTCGATTTCGCAGAGCATGGGCTTCCTTTCCTCCTCCCGCTTTCTTGTCCCAGATTTCTGCTGCTTTTGTTCTGTGCCGGAGTTTTCATCCCCTATTAAATCTTCATTAACTTGAAAGGTGCGTGGATGCCATACAGCAACACTGTCAGGGTGATGGGCTGGAAGGTTGGTGGCGATATCAAAAGTGAGTGTGGCAGCATAGTGAAAGAATTCATTTGCCTTTTGGGATTTTAAACTAACTTTGTAATCATGGATTATTTCAGTGCAAATACATTTTTTTAAAGTCACAAGTGCCTGAAAATCTTGACACAAGAAGCCAACATAACACAACCCAGAAAACCTTGAGGAGTTTGTCACAGTTCTGCACAGATGAAGATAACAGCTGTCAAGGTGAAATGAAAGGCGTCTGGATGCCTGGACTGTAGGTTCTGGTTTCTCCCCTGCAGCCACCGATGACATTCTTTGATATGTAACGTGGGCCAGCCCACAGGATTTCGCCTCCTCCCTTTCCCGCCTGTGACATCCTCACACAGAAGAGAAGAGAATGTTGGAGAGACTTTCAGAACTGCCTCAAGTCACTTTTTCTAAGAGAAAACCAGACTCATTCAGGGTCCTCAGCTTGTGCGGTTATGAAGAGAGAGGCCCCTTTTTATATTTTGATTTTTTAAAAAACTGTAATGTTTCCTTTTGCTGATTTGGGACTTTCTGGACGTATTGTTTATTTTTAAAAGTGCAGTATTTTTATGCATCTTAGCGTTTACTGGCTAAATTACTTTATCTTTGGTACTGTCCTGAGGCTGAGCTTTAATATTTCATTGGCAACACATTCCAACAGATGAATAAGAATTGCAAAGGAGATCTGTGCTTTGTAGTTTTGTAGCGACTGTGTGTGGACTCGGTTCCTACTGTCCCATCCTGAGAAGGACATTGACTCCCGCCAGCTTAAACATTGCTTGTTTCTGGAAGCCAGGATGCTGGTGAGGTTGTCCGTGTCCCCTGGGTTGTGATACGGCCGTGGCTCTGATGCTTCTGTGAAAGTCTGTGTCTCCCTTTTGTGTCCTTGATCATGATCACCTCTCTAAGTTACATGTATTAGACTCTGGTGATACATGTATCGTCTACTTTTGACTGAATGTGCCAGGGGTTTTGTGCTCTGAGATTGCACGTGCTCAGTAAACCCTGGGTGTTGGATGCAACCATGCTTAAAATGCTCCCTATTGGGAAGTAGGAGAGACTATCATGCATTTAGTGATGATTTCATAGGCCACCGCAAGTTAAAGGTTGCGTTCATATCAAGGATCAAATTTAAGCACTTCGATAAGAGGTCAGTTTATTATCTTCCTGATTTATGGGCGAGGGAACATCATCACGGTGACATTGGACAGTTTGGCCAGCAGCCTGCCGTGGGTAAAAGCAGAGCCCTGGCCGAAAGCCGTGCCTTGTTATTCTAGGGCCAGTGTCACTTCTGGTCATCTGTGTCGTTTCCTGCAATACCCATCACACACAAGTGTCCCCATTAAATATCCTCGTGAAGGGTTAGGAAAATCTGTATACGTATTAGAGTAATTAGATCATGCCTTGAGGAGCCAGCCCACGGTCTCATGGAAGAAATGAAAATAAGGCAGGTTTGGAAGCGCTGTTAGAATTAGGTAATTTTATGCCCATTTTTTTGAGTTCATAGAGGAAAACTGATGTTGTCTGAGATCTTTCCATAGAGGCTTGAAAGAGAAACACGTAGTGAAAGCACGTTTTAGGGAGGGGGAGGGCTGACCAAGCGTGGTCTGTGGCGGCCCCTGGGGGGAAGAGGTAGAAACCGAGTCTAAGCAGGCGGGGTTTAAAATACTGCGTTTTGCTGTGTATACTGTGCACCCACATTTTTAGCCCAAACTTTCAGAAAAAAATATTTCATTTTAATTTTTAATTCAGTCTTGGATTTATTTTTGTTTAGAAACAAAAACGATCGTGGTATTCCAGGGTGTTCTTGTGTGTACTGATACTGTTCTTGCTTTCTAGAGTCACTGTTTTAACACACAAGCATAAATAAAAGAATTAAAAACATTTATATAGATATGGAATTGGCACTGCCCATGTATAAGGCGCATCCTTATTTTTCCCTCAAAAATTTGAGCTAAATGTATGCCTTATACACAGCAAAATACCGTAAATTGTAGACTAAAGCTTAGCTTCCAGTTTAAAGCCTTGTTTGGTCGTTGAAATGTACTCAATTTTTTAATAAAAGTAAATCCATCACTAACATATGTGACAGCAGTAAACAACCAATAATGAGAAAAACACAGTCTTAAAAAATGACAGGTGTACCTGTGAATTCTCTGTTTCCTGCAGTGTTTAGAACAGGGTCTCCGTGGGTACTGATTTGACTCGTGGGATGCTCTGTAAATACGGGCACATCCATATGTAGACGGGCAAACTTGCTTTGCCTCTGTCCCAGTTCCCCGTTCCTCGTTCCCCATTTAATGTGGACATAGTTTTTATCTTTCCAGTCCGTGCTGATAGAGTCAACCTCCGGTTGTGCACACCCATTTATTTGGTGGAACTTGGCTTGCACCTGAGTCTGCTTTTGTCCCTGAAGCCCTCTGGCTGCCTAGTGAAATGCAGGGCTCTCCATCAAAGTTGCAGATGGTGACGGCTACACAGGCCCTAACTGGGGCAAATTGAAGAGAGAGGTGAGCCACTGACCCACATTTAGAGATTGCGCTAATTAATTAGCAGGTAAAAGTTGCAGTTTCTTTCTTTCTTATTTCTTAACTTGACGGGGCTGAGTGAAGATATTTGACCTCAACAAGGAAGGCTGAGCTACCTGCCATAAAGGTTGAGGTAGCCCTGCAGCTTGGGCGAACAGAAGGTCTCCATTTTCAGGTCTGTGAGTTGACTGCAGTCTGGCAGCAGCGAGAACCTGGCCCAGTGCGTGGGACTCGGCTTTGGAATCTGTGTGAATAGGCCGTAATCTTTGTGGGAGCCCTTTAGGGAGACCCTGAAGTGGAGGACGTGAATCAAGTCTGTATCCTTCCTGCCATGCACTGAAAACAGAGCCCATGTAGTGTTCTGAGAAGGCCCGTGGAAAATCAAAGGAAACCTTCTCAAGAAGGCCCTGCTCACAGCGCTCTGCTGCCTTAGTGAAAATCTCTCAGCTTTGCTAGTGCTGTGGAATCTCGGAAATTAAGACGGGAAAGGTCTATTCCATTTCATCCACCCCTTCCCTCTTTGTTCCTTATACTTAAGTCTCTAGTTCTTTGTCCAGTCCACTTTTAAATGATGTAAGTGATGAGATACTGATTTTTCTCAGTGCCGAATCTCTTTTGATTGGTGCACACTGTCATTCTCCACACAAACCCGTGTTAAAATTCTCACACCCCCGAAAACTACACGCCACCAGTTCTCCGACTGGGATGGTTACTTTGTTAGACGGGGTCGCTCTGTGTTCACATCCTCGTGTCTCTTCTCAGCAAAGACAAGAGCAGGAGCCCTCCTCAGATTTATGCTGATATTTAGCTGGAGAGACAAAGGACTGCCTTTCTTCCAGCTGCAAATTTTCCTTACGTTTCACCATAGTTTCTAACACTTGTAACCATCCGCTGGCAATAATAGTTCAGTATTTGGTTGTAGCAGATAGTTTCAGTTTCACTACTAACAATGATGCCAGGTGTAATTGGATTATTTTGTTCATTTAGTTCTCAGTCATGTCTTGTAGACTGGAACAACTGTTCTGTGCACTCGAAATTATGAAAGAGATTATCCTCTATTTGAAATGTCAACGCTCATTTCCAATTTGATTTTTCTATTTCTTTCTCCTCTGTTTCTTTCTTTCTTTTTTTTTTTTCAGTAAAAATTTCTAAGGGGAAGAAGTAACTAAAATCAGCTATCACTGATTTTCAAGCCACTTAACCCAAACTCTGTAAGGGCACTAAGTGTTCCTGTTTAAAGGTGAACTTTTCAATAAGGAAGTATTAAAATTGTTAGCTAAGAACAGAATTTGGTATGTCTTTCTTTAGAGGGATGTACACGCACATACCACAATTTAAGTAAGGAAATCAGCCCAAGAGCCTATAAATCAATTGCTTGCCTTTTAACAGCAGTACCTCATTGTTTTTTAACTGGAAGATTGAGCAATTTCTTCTGTTAATTATTTTTCTGTGGAAGGAGACTCGGTGCTGTGAAAGGGAAATTGACTAACAGCCTGAGGAGGGGGAAAACGGTCCAGGTGACAATTTCAGAAGAGCTATTGCTGTATTGTTAACCAAACTCCGGCTGCATCAGGCGCACTGAATCTCTGACCTGTGAAAAATTGTTTGGATTCCCCCCATTTATCTTGTTTGAGCAGTAAAGAAAATATAATTGAAGGCGTGGCATTGACGAGTACCCGGGGTTATTTGTTATCAGCAGCGGCATGTGGGAGGCTTTCCACATTAAATTTAAACATAAGTAGCAAAATCTGTGTAGGGGAAAGGGACATTTTGAGTGTGCCTTTCCTTTGAAAGCTCTGGTAGAAAATGATACAGGCAAGGCTAACGTTTTTTTTTTTTTTCTTTTAAAACTGAGACTCTGAAGGGGATGAGGAGGGGGAGTCCAAGACTGCAAGTGAGGAGTGGCTTTTGAAGTGTGGTTTTTGTAATTTGCCAATGAGGGATGGTGAGAAAGAGTCCCCTCCCTTCTCCACAATAGTGGCAGTGTCAGTATCACCACTTGCTGGGTACTTGCTGGAAATGCAGATTCCCAGGCCCTGCAGGTTGCTCTGAAATGAGAGAACCCAGGGCCTAAGCAGTTTCCATAGCTAAGCCCTTCCTCTTCTACTCTCCCAATTACTTTCTTCACCTGCTGGAAAGACTGCTCCTTATTTGCTAATGCTGCCAAGTTCTTTACCATGAAATAAACACGTCTAGCATATATAAGCCAGTAGGGACACAGACAGAATTGAGACCCGACTACTGACTGTCTGTATTAGGTAGCTGTGCTCCTTGGTATGTGTGCAGCTGTGCCTTCTTTGATCTTCAGTGTTTTCCTGGGTAGATAGGATAATGCAGCGATCAATGTATTACCCATACCAATAGGCTTTGTGAGTACATATGTTTAGTGGCAGTGCCAGGGACCCAGTTTTATTATGCAATAAAATTGCCTATTCTTTTAATGATGACTAACAAAAATAGTTTTGGAAGAGTCATCTATGTATTTAGTATTATAATATTGTATAAATGGATGCTCTTGTTCTTTTCTGAAAGCATGTTTTGGGATAAGCAATTAAGGGAAATAATAGATTTCCAGAAGAGCAGGGTGTAAGCACATGAGGAAAGAGCCAAAAACGAATAACAAGTTAACACCGAAGAGGAATTTCCCTAAGTCCTCATCAGGAAATGGCTTTCTATCAAGAAGGATAATTTAAAAGTGGAAGTGAATTCAGAGCTCTGGAAACTGGCCCCTTTTCCCTGAGGTTCTAAGCACTGAATCTGCAGTCCACCATCCTTGGAGGACATTCAACCTGTAGTCATAAGGGCACTGTGTTCCTTTGTTTTCAGAGCTTCAAGGGTTCCAATCAGAATTAGCTACAGTCTGACAATTGCAGTGCAGATAAAAGGGTTGTTAAGGTGCAATAGACCCCTGGCAAGTGCATAGCATGACTGGTGATTCGATGTGGGTTAGTAGTAATACCAATCTATTGGTAAGTTTTCAGCCAATGCAATTAAATGCAAACAGTCTTCATGTGTCCTCCCCATGCTCAGTGCTATAGAAAGATGGGTAGAAGACAGCCCCTGCTTTCAAGATTCTAACAGGTTATTTTCCTAAATGGCTGTTCTCTTTTGCTTGCTTGTCTGATTTTAGAATTGAACAGTACTGATTCATTCCAGAATGTATTTGAATTAATTATCCATTGACATAAAATTCGGGCATCGATAAGGAAGTCAACATTTAGACATAAAAAACAATACTGCTCTGTTGTTTAAAGTCGAAGGTGTTCCAGCTCAGTAAAAATGAGTAGGACATTTTTTTGAAGGGACTTCGGCATTTTTGGAGTGAATGGAGTGGCTTCTCTCACTGAGTCCATTCAGAGTTTATTGTGGTTGCTTTTTGTTTCTTTCATGAACTTTGGAATAACCTTTGTGGGGGTGTGAGTAGTTGTTTTTTCACTGGTTGGAAACAGGCTTCTTTAAATGTTTATCTGTGGGTTTCAACACCAGCTACATGTCAGATCACCTGCGAAATTTATTTTTTAAATATAGGTGCTCAGGATCTATTGCTAGGGATTCTAACTTTGTGGGTCATGTTCACCCTCATGTCTAATGAACAGATAGGATCAAAAAGCCCTGAGTTATTCTTGATTTCTGAGAGAAAAAACAAACCTAGATTGTTGCTATCAAATTTTGATGCATGCAAATCAGTTGGACATCGCCTTGCAATGGGTGGGGCCTGGGGCTCAGATGTCTAAGGAGTCCAAGGTGATGCAGACGCTGTAGGTTCTCAGCCCACAGTTTGCGTAGTGAAGAACTAGTTCATGATTTGCTCTTTGGAAAACAGTACCATACCACAATGGCAGTTATGATGACGCTGGTGTCCACCGTCTAACCTGCAAAAACCCTGACATTCTTCCCTTTCCGTTTTATAGCAAACAGAAAATATTGCAATTGCTACATAGTTTTTTTTTTCCTTTCTTTACATGAGAAGATATGTTACCAACCCTGAAAACTGCTCTGCAGAAAGGATTTTGCACCCATGGTTCATCTCCTTAATGGAATTCTAAAAGTTAATGTTCTGACTGATAAAAAAAGTCAGTCTTGTGGGGCAATATATGGAAGCAATGAGAACTTAAAGGAAATGAGAAAGAATATGAACGTGAATACCCAGATACAATTGTGCCTACATAATTATAATTATCATTGCCTGTAAAGATGCCTACTTCTTATACATACGGCCTGTTTAGAGCATTAACTTAAAATAGGTTTAAAAAGCCCTTGGGGTGGAAAACACAATACGATATACAGATAGTGTATTATAGAATTGTATGCCTGAAACCTATGTAATTTTATTAACTAATGTCACCCCAGTAAGTTCAATTAAAGAAAGAGCTCTGGATATACAGTAAATCCTCAATAATTAGCAGTAATTACCATCATTGTTATTGCTAGTGTTATCTTTAATGATGATAATGCTTATTTTTTCATGAGATTCTGTTAAAAGAACTTTCTCCATGTTGAATACAATATAAGAAAAAATCTGAAGAGAGAGTTTTGAGAATCAAGTTCTTTAAGGAAGGGGTATGATAAAAATAAAACATAATTTAAAAAAAAAGAAAATGCTCTTTTTGTTAAGTAAACACCCAAAAGAAATATTTTTCCTGTTCATTGATAATACTCTGTCATTTCTTTAATCCTACAATGTCTCTCTCAATTTACTAGTGCATGTATTCCATTTTCAAACATCTCGTTAGTTCCTCTTCACGGATGAAATGCTCAAGTTCACCAGTGGAAGCCTGCCTCCACGTGACAGGTATAATTTGGACATAATGGATTATAACTCTTCTTCATTGTCATGTGAATTGCTTACACTAATGTACCAATCTACTTTCCTTGCAGCTTGGGGAGAGTTAAAAATATGAAATAAAAACAAGAACAAACACTAGATTCCACAGGCAGAAAGCCAATTGGCTTTTAGTCACAATGTCCAAATGCTTGAAGGCATCTGTGAGCCTTTTTGTCTGTGTGAAGTCGGAGCTCGTGTGAGCTTATCTGTGGCTGGTGACCAGGCACACAGAGGAGGGAATAAGTTGGGAGAGAGCATGCAAGATGCCGCAGGCCTAGCTAGAATAGTCTTGATAAAGATTATTGTGGCTGGACCTGATTCTGCTGAGATGAGACATTTGCTCACCTGTCAGTGGTGAAGCAAGGTTATGAAGTGGGGGGGGGGGAGCCATCTCCTATACTTTCCTCAGGTAGATTCACAGGATTCTTCTTCCGCATCATCAGTCCTCAGCTCTAGATTGAATTCTTCAGTTCTTTGAGGCATAAGCCAAGCAAATTATTGTTTGCAGATGGACTTATCTGACCATCACAAACAATACATCTACAATTTGCATATGTAATTTAAAACAAGTGAAAAATGTCATGTTGAATCAATATACATTTTCGCTTCTGTCATTCCATTGTTGTATTTCCCTTCTCAGCTTAGGAGAAATTTAAAGTACACTCTGGGTTCACATGCCTTTAGCTTCAAAGCTATGTAATAAAATGTTCCCTTATGCTGATGGAAGGACGGCCCCATGTTATGTGTGACCTCTCTCAAAACAGGAAAAAGCTGTTCAGGAGGCAAAGTACATTTTGTAAAGCAGACTTATTGCTGTAAGAGAGAGTAACAACTTAAGGATTCTTGGTAGCCTCTCAAAGGGAGGAAGATGAGGGAGGATGTTTATAAGATGAACAGCCTGAATGGTTGGTTTGGAGATGGTTTTGCAAAGTGAGGAACTGGTTAGGATTTGGCAGTTTGAGGCATAAAAACTGGTCAGGAGGGCACAGTGAGACCAGGGTCTGGATGCAAATACTGGTGAGCAAAGCGTTCGTCTTGTAGGTACGTCCCCTATTTCACCTGGTCTGTAGTCTTACCTTTCAGAAACAAGACACAAATACTGCTTTTTGCCTCCTCAGAAAAGGAACTGGAGAAAGTGATGGTTTCCGTTGTCAGACTTGATGGGGAAATGATATGGATTAGTTTCCCATTGCTGCCGGTACGAATGACCACAATCTCAGTGGTTGAGAACAATACAGATTCATTGTGTCACAGGCCTGTAGGTAAGAAATCCAGCTCTGGCCTCCCTGGGCTCAAGTCAAGGCATTGAATAGGGCTGCATTTCCATCCGGAGGCTGTCTCAGGAGGACCCTTTAGAATTAGAGGTTACCCACGCACCTAGCTAATGGCCCTTTCCTCTAACTTCAAGCAAATTTACACTCCTCTGACTCTTTTTCTCAAAGTTATGTCTCCATTTTCCAATTTTAAGCACCCTTGTTGGGTCCGCTTTGATAATCCATTTCTGCCATTGCAGAGCACATCTCCCAAGTCCCTTTTCCCATGTAAGGTAACATATTCATAGGCTCTGGGGATTAGAATGAGAAATATTTTGGGGAGAAGCGGTGTCGTTATTCGAGCTACACATGGGAGGAGAGAGATTGCACCTTGTCTCCTTGCAGCCTTCAGCCAGCATGACCTCATGATGTCCATTATCCTTTGGCATTCATTAATCAGTTAGCATTTATTTGTCCACAAAAGGAAAGAATTCTGCAGCTTCCCTTTCCCGGAATAAGGATGGATGCCAGAGGTATCTATTTGATAACACGTACACTTTTTAAAAAATACTTTCTATTTTTTTTTAAAGGAAACTACTCATTTACTCTTCGTATGCTAGTTAGCCCCAGGAGGACATGGGATCCCTACTTTAGATGATTATGCAAATATAACTAAATGCCTGAACACCTATTCCTACTTGTTATTCTCCGTACTCTAATGACTCCCTCGACACAATATTGAATTATCTTCAGTGAGAAATTACTTGCATTTCTGTTTTAGATCCCACTGTTGTATAGATCATTCTCAGCGATGCTTTGCTTAGATCAGGATCCTCCTTTGTTTCAGGCACTCTGCAAATAGCACTCGCCAAATTGAAGATGACAACGGTATGGTCTTTGCATAATTTGAAAAGCACCAATGGCCTGCATGGATTCCAGTGCCCTACTTCAGTTACTGAAAGGCAGCGGTGGTCGGGGCAGTTCTTTCTTTCTTTCTTCTTTTTCATTATTGAATGGTCTTTGAGCCATGGAAGTTGTTCTCACTAAAGCCTCAAACCACCTTAGGGCAAATTTGTGGCTCCTGTGTGAAGTACGTTTTTTTCTTTTCTTCACAAATACGATTTTTTTGTCTGATACCATTAAATGTCTGAATTTTGGACAGAATCTTACACTAGCAGCTCATATCCTTCAGCTTGTTTACCTTCAGCACCTCTCTCATCCCCAGTCGCTTTTGCGAGGCCATTGGCCTTCACCGTGAAGTTCCATGAGTCTTCCCAATTCAAACTGGGCTTCCTCGGTACAGAACGAGTAAACACATTAGTAAGCCTTCTCCATGTATTTTCTGGTGCTATATGGAATCAGTGAGGTAACCACATCTTTTAAGTCATTTGTCTGTACCTGTTGGGTTTTGATTGCCATCATCTTCTTCCAGATTTGTTGGACTTGTTGATGCTGAGCATAAGAGGTCTTCCACACCCAACTCTTGCTTTTTCAGTAAAGCCAACAGATTCACAAAGCAAATAACCATTGGCAGTCTTGACATCTACACGAGCTTCCGTCTGGGTGCCAGTTTTTGGACCATGGAGCGCATTTTGTGTCATGGGTAAGATCCATGCCACAGAGTTTAGTCAGGCAGAGTTTGTGCCCTGGACAGCCTCTGAAATTAGCTTAAATTTTCTGAGTGCATGTTGGCTAGGCTTACTTCAAGGGTCTCTGAGCCTTGAGACCATGAGATGCGGTTGTGTGATCCTGAGTTCTCATGCCATGTCTTTCTAATATTTCCTATGGTGGACACAGCTGGTACTTTCCCATCATATCAATCTCTCAGAAAATAAATCAGCCACTTTCTTCTCAGCTCCCCTTTTCCTGGCTTTCCTAAGGCGCTTGTTCTTGTTGACCACCTTGGTGCTGCTCAGAGAGCCCAGACGCCTGTGTGAAGTGTGTTTTAGGGAAAAGAGAAAGAATGTGACTTGTAAGTGTCAAAAAAAAAAAAAAGGCATTTTTCTGTGGTAGTCTTTAATTAGATAACCCATTGTAGGCTTCAACCGAGATCATAGTAAACATAGACCTGGTACAGGAATTTTTTTTTTGCCCCTTGTCTTCCCCCTCTCCCTCCCTTTCTTTACCTTTCTTCACCTTTCTTCTCTCTCATTTTTATTTTTTTCTCTCTTCCTGTCTTTTCTCAGCCCCAGGAGTTGAAATGACATCTATTTTCAGCTAACTGTGTGACCACTCTGTCGTGGAACCAGCAAGTTTGTGCTATAGAAGTAGTTCTTCTTAAGCAGAGGCAAATTAAATATATAAAAATATATAATAAATATATTTTGAAACATTGGAAATTACCTAAATTCCCATGCAATGCTAAAAAACAATGCAATTAGTGAATCTACGCTGGGGTAGGGAGTTGCAGAACAGTGGAATCCAATTTGTGGTACATTTACAATTTTTATCTGGGAACTAGTCACAGAGGTGTGAAAACACCTCTGAGTGTGTACATGAATGATGTGCACTTTGGGGTGTATATATTTTATTCTGAATAATATCCCAAAACTATGCATCTCTATTTACGCTGAGAAGAAGAATGTGGAAGGAGATACTAAACATTTAATAACAGTAGGATTCTAGGAGGGTTGGGGGCTTTTATTTCCTACTTTGTATACATCTGGATAATTTGAAATTTATGATAAGCATTTATTTTTACTGTCTAAAGAAAGAAACAACAAAGGGGTCTGGAGAATTTACAGTATGTAACACAGCCCAGTAAAGCCATTTAAAGCAAAAGAATGAATACAAACCACAAACTACGAGTACAGGAAAATGGATCAAACTAATGCCAGTTTCTGTGCCGTCCAGGTAGCCTGCCCACTAAGGAAATAGGAGCAGAGTTGCCATGTAAATGTGAAGAGGTATTATTTAACTTACTCCAAGGAATCTTGTCATTGCAATGGTCAGATCACACTAGCGGTGAGAAAGGCACAAGGGACAATCTTTAAATCAAGGGTAAGGTAAGCTGAGTTCCACAGCCTTTTTGCAACTCCAGCATCTGGCCAAGAACCCGGTCCTTGCCGAATGAGGAGGGGAATGGAGGAGTGGGAACCTGCCTCAGCCTACTCCAGGTTTCCTTGGCCAATAAATTTATTTTTTCTTTAAAGTGTTTTAAGTATGTATGTCTGTAAAAAAAATAACCACAGGGCTCGTTTTTTTTTCTTCATATAACCAGTCAGAAAATACATGAGTAATGTCTATTGAGGGCTTTGAAAATCTCAGGTCAGAAGTGAGACCCTTTCCCCCCCACACACAAAAAACAGCAGGGGTCCAATGTTAAAATCTGGACAAATAAGGACTATGTCTATTTTTATTTTTTGCTGTTAATATCTAGCACAATACCTTGCATATATGGGTATTTACCAATGCTATTTAATTATAAAATGAACAAGAGGTAAATCTTGTTTTTGCCTAAAGATGTAGTTACCAAAAATAGAGGGCTTAAGCAAATAAAGTTTTTCGAATCTGATAGCATAAAAGACAACAGTCACGTGAACAGCCTTTTCAACATCATTTAAAAGAAAAAAAGGGACGCTCATCAAGGGAGATTGTGAGGTTGAGCCAATGTTATAATAGAATCATCTGAAAGCTTCTTTGGATTCTCTTGCCTACATTGTTAGAATTGTTACTTTGTATTTAAAGAAGATTTTCTCTGAAGAACTTATATTTAGATTTAATGCTGGGGGGGAAATCATTTCAAATCCTTGGAGAGGCCATGAACACTCGGCGCTCCATCCCCCCACACTGCTCCAAAGCTGTATTTCTGTGTTTCCTGGCTGTGCCCTTCTAGCCGGGTAGGTCGGCAATGGGTAATTCATTCTGGGTATTTTCACAAGATAAGAAAGCACTGCTCATTAACAAGAAAGTTCACAAGCCCTCGCTGAGCCTCTGACATCACTGTGCTCTGACATCAGCACATTCCCATCACTCCCTCCTGTCACTCCCCAGAGCGCTTCGTGTGGCCCAAGGCTGTGAAAGTTAAACTTGATCCTCCAGCGCAGTGGGGAGCCAGGCACTGCAGCACTGGGAAGTGTAACCAGAATGTCAAGAAAATGTTACCAGTGATTTCTTTTCTTGGTGTGGCGACTTGATCACCTGGGAAAGGAGGGAAGAGCTCCAGAGTGTGGCCGTGCAGTTAGTTCAGAGAGCACTTAGAATTTGATGTTTGTTACAGTGAGTAGCCCCTGAGGTCACGACCCTGAAGTGTTTGCCCTGCATCATCCACCCTCTCTTCTCTGACCTCCTGTTATACTTTGATCTGAAATCTTCATTTTGATGTTTGGTCATTGTGTCAGGACCACCTGCGGGTGTGATGGTTCGCTTGGAGGATACATTTTAGCCATGACTACTCATACTCCTGGCTAAAATGTATCTCAGCCAAAGGGACAGAGTGAGCCCAGGGGAAAAGTGTGGTCCAGGGGAAACTAGGCACAAGTGTCCCACAGTTCCTTCCCCGTGGAGTCTCATCGGAGCCACTTTATTTCTCCGGAAGCTGATCTCCACAACACAGGGAAGCCAATCAGGAAAGCTCATAAGAGACCCAGTGCCTAGGGGTTTTTCGGGGGGCTGGTTGGGGGCTGGCATAAACTAAAGTTCCAGACTCCCATGAGGAAAGCAGGCGTTCCACATAAGCCATGTTGTTTATATAAACAGTCTAATCACGGTGTGTCATTTTGATCAGTTCTGGGAAACCATCTTAAAATCTCAATTCCCAGAAGCCAGTTCAAGGCCAACTCTGTACACAGGCCTTTTAAAGGATAGCCATCTGGCTTGCCATGTCAACTTCTTCTGCGCAATTTCTATAATAATTCACAGTATTCTCAACTTGTTTACTAAAGATGATGAAACTTTATATACAGCAGGCATTACTTGAGAACTCTGATGTACCTAATGTCTTGCCGAACACTTAGTAGGTGCTCTTTCTTCTTGCTCCCTCATGCCAACACACAGTCCCCTGCCAAGTTCTCTTCAACTAAAATATATTTGGAGTCACCTGGTTTCTTTCTCTCCCCTGCGACATCCTGGTTCAAGCCACCGTCCACTCTAGATGGAAAAGCCACAGTAGCGTCCACATTGGCCTCTCCGTTCAACATTTAGCATCTGCTAGTCCATAGGTCACAAAGCAGCTGGAGACTGTTTCTTCAAACCTAAAACCAGATAGCATTACTCCTTTACTTAAAAACCTTCTGTGACTTCACACTGTTCTTAAAATGAACCCCAGAGCCTGTAAATAGGACCTCAGCTCGCCTTCACCTGTCCAGGCCCATCTGGGACCCTTTGCTCTGTGATTCGGCAGCTAAACTGGTCGTCTTCTACCTCTTCAAACTCACCAACCTCTGCCCATCCTCAGGTCCTGAACCAGCTCGCTCATACACAGAGAGCACTGGCATTTCTTTGTTATTGTTGGGCCAGCACCTACTAATTGCTGAGAAGGGTGTCGTTAATAACTATTCCAGGTCAGCAGGTGTAACTTTGGAATATCACCATCCTACTGATGAGTCTTCCCCTTGCAGGGCCTTGTCTTGACCCCTCCTTCCAAACTGGATCACTGTTTCTCTAGAACTAGAAGTTTCCCTCCATACCACTCCTCTCATAATCATTAATTACATACTAATTACAAATGTGGTTATTTGTTTAACAGCTATACCCTCGCTATGCTGTGAAGTCTTACAGGTTCATGGGCAATATAGCCAGCAGTGCCGGGTGGCATTTCCTAAGTAGTCCCTGAATTTATAGTCAGATGACCGCAGTGCTTCTCGACAGGCATGCATTTGGTCAGTCTCTTCTTCACTCCCCCTCCCCCCACTGACTATGTCTTCGGAAGCTCCTCATTACGTTGTTGGGATTATCTTTCAGTTGCTGCCTTACAGAATGTGTAAAGAATTAATTTGGTTATGTGTTGGAACGTTAAGCTTTGGCGAACATTCTCGGGCATATCGGTTTGCAGGTGATTTGTATGTAGTTTAAATTAAAATGGACATGCTTCAAATTTCATTTCATCATTTAAAAAAATAGTGGTCCTATTCAATTAAAAAACCAGTTCTTTTCATATCAATTAATTTATCTTGTCCTTGGAGGTGTGAATTTGCTCTCATCTACTGGAAGTGGTCAAGCACAAAATTGGTTCCTGTGAACAATGCCATGTACTGAGAATGCCCTGAAGACCCTATGGCATTTCCCAGCCGTTTGGGTGGTGATCCAGGCGCTGCTGCCTTTTCCTTCAAAGGCCTAAACAAGTCAAACAGGTCTACAAGTTTAGGGGGGAACAAAAACTGTGGCTCAACGGCTGTTGTCCTGCTGTTCTGAGACCACGGTCTCACTGTGAGAGCTTTTACTGTGTTTCTGAGTCAGCACAGAGGGAAGGGCTTGCATATGAATTTTCAAGTCACGGGTTTTCTACACTCTTTAGATATTTGTTTATATACCAATTTCTACATCTGGGCACCACACATTTACATGCATTCATATGTCAAAAGTTAGTATATTTAACATCTGTGTCTCTTTAAGGGATAAGAAAAAAATGAGAATTGGAATTAAGATTGCTTTAATTATACAAGATAGGCTCTTCATTGATCTTAATTCAATACAACAATTTTAATTTTAATTGTGAAAGCTTGCTGTGGACACAGTTGGTAGCCTGCCCACTAGGATTTCTCTTTGCCAGCAGTGATGTTCTCAACTGCGGGGCTAAAAGATGCAACGCTCTCATCTTCTGAAGTCCTGGCAGCCAGGAAATGGGCATCTGGCACAATGGTACCTAAGAGGACGTCTGACAGTAGGGCCTGAGTAGAGTCAGCTGGGGAACTCCTAGGAATGTTTCCCTCGTGATAGGAACAGCTGTGTGTGGAGAAACTGCTTTTGGATCAGGGTAATGAGGATGCGAAGCCTGGAGCAATGGCGGCCCTCTTTCAACCATGAAAAGCTAAGCCTGGGAATGGCCGAGTGGGAAGAGGGAAACAGATGGGTCTTTGATGACAGCCTTGGCCCGTCGCGCCAGCCGTGGTAGCACTTGGCCCCAATACTCCTGCGTGTTAGTACACGTTCTTGTAGTTGAAGCCACTTTTAGCTGAGATTCTGTCTCTCGAAGAAAAAATATATATGTCAAAACATTGGGAAAATTAAGTTAAAAGTTCAGATGCATTTATAATAAATTTATCTTTAAGACCCCATTTTTAGGGTGTGCTTGTATACATATCTGGTGGAATATTTGAGCCAGTGTCTGAATTCAGGTGATATTTATTTTACCCTTGTGCTCAATAGCCATGCTATTCTTTTTTTTTAAAGATTTTATTTATTTATTTTAGAGAGATGGGAAGGGAAGGAGAGAGGGAGAGAAACATTGATGTGCGAGAGATACTTCAATCAATTGCCCATTGCACACCCCCAACTGGGGACCTGGCCTACCATCCAGGCAGGTGCCCTGACGTGGAATTGAACTGGCAACATTTTGGTTTTCAGGCTGGTACTCAATCCGCTGAGCCACACCAGCCTGAGCAGCATGCTGTTCTTTATCCTGGATTATGCTAACAGCAACTAAGAAACAATTTTGTTAGCCAGGACCCTTTCTCCTTTACTAGCCTTTTATCTTCCTTACTTATAGGTCTACCCACAGATGACAGCTCATTTTTCATTCATAAAAGAAAATCCTACATCCATCTCTCCTAGCTGTGTTTTTCTTTGGGCCATTAAAACAATAAAGATACCCACATGGTGTGTAGGTTTGTTTGTTTTATCAACACAGTTATTACTCTAGACCAGCTTATGGAAAGTGATAGACGTTGGCCAAATTTTATAGCTATCCCACCCCCATGATCATTTTTGCACACTCCAAGTTGACTGCAGTTAGAGTCATTTACAACCTCTCCCCCCCATTTGGTTTCACTGCTGGGGAAAGCTAGGAGGCGTGCGATTAGCAAGTGTCCAGTTGCCATCGTGGCCCTTCCTTCAGAGTCCTGTGGCTCGCTGAACCCTGGGCGCCTGCACGTGGAGGGGCACAGGGGCTGTAGCGCTGATAGGCGTTGCCTGCTCGTTAGCACTGGAAGAGTCCCCAGGATCAGTCAGCCTCACGGGCGTGGTCTTGTGCACGTACTAACCCAGCCTGCAGTCCTCATATTTTCTAGAACTACCAGAATCGAACACTAGGATTATATGATTTGAGGAATGTCAGCCAGAGAAACTATGTCTTTCTTATAAAAACGATGAAATGTTCATAATTAAAAATGAACAGCATCCACATAACAGCGACAAAGATACTGCTAAAAAATGAGAGCAAGGAGCCGGGAGAGAAATGTTAGACGAGCAAGGTGGTTCTGTGGTAAAAGGGTTCCTCGGTTCTGTTTGTGTGTATCCTTTTGGAGCCTTCCTGCCAGCAAAGTTTTCCGTAAGGGAGGTTGCAGGAGGGGGAGAAACATCGCTGGTTCCTACCTCGTGCCTGTCTTCACCTGACCCAAAGGGCGGCACAGCAGACCCCAGACAGGAACACAGAAGCGTCTTACTAAATCCCCGGGCAGGCGAAGACCATCGCTTGAGTTCGTATTCCAGCACAAATTAAAAAGAAAATGTATCTGATGTTTATGGACCTTCTAAAATACTGCTGTGGTTGAAGATGTACGGCGAAGATCCTTTTAGAAGCCTTCAGAAATAACCAGCACAGTCAGCTTTATCGTGTGCAAATGCTGTTCTCCTTTATGCTTACTTTCCACCACTGGACTCTTAGTGAAAGGTGAGAACTACGGATCTTAATTTTGCCTCGTAAATAATGGATTGAACCCGGAAAGCTTTCCCTCACGGGCATACCCATGTGCTCTCGGATCACCCTTTGCATGATTGCTTCTGTGTTCCATAATTTGTGCTCTAGGTGGGGCCTGGAAAGGCTCCACATTTCTCAGTGTTAAAATCTAACCTGCAAGTAGTTTGGTCTACTTGTGATACGGTTCACAGAAAACTGGTTCTTTATCCGGCGTGTCTGTCATTATCTCCTGTTCTCTAAAGTTGGCATTTGAAATTTATGCAAATGGTATAATAGTCTCTTGAGACTCTAGGAAATTGGTTTCCTTGGGCAATCCACCAACGTGAGAACCAGTTTACTGCCTGACCATGGCTTCTCACCTTGACCTTCCAGATGGAGGAGGCATTAGGATTCTCTATTAGGAGCCTAATTACCATTTCTTTCTCACTAATCCTTATTCTTCAGGCTATCTTTATTATTCTTACCTTTTTAGCCCCCAAACAATACAGATTAAAAACTATGACCCTTAGAGCATTGCAGACAGTTTAACACCCCTTAAGTTATTCCATCTTATACTAAGTTTAATTTAAGGATATTTGTAGCCTTCTTGGATTTTAGTGGTCCAGTGTGCGCTTCCAGGCTGTCTCAGAAAGCTACACCTGTGTGAATGTTTACTTGGCTTGCTGTTCTTTCCTTCCATTGTCACAGTGAGATGCTACGAGGTCACCACAAGGCAGGCGTTGTCCGGTCCTGAAAGTGAGGGAACGCATGAGTTCACATCAGCTAGTTTTTGCTGTTTCTGCTTTCTGTCACCTGTGTTTATTAATCAGGCCAGGCCATCCCATCACATCGTGTAAGTCACGGAAGTGAAAGCAGAAGCCATTTTTAAGGCTTTCACCTTTTCCTGAAGGTGACAGGGATCAGCCATCCACTGTCACTCTGCCCCATGAATAAACGCTGCATTCAGGGATTCTTCCCAGTGGAGGTGCTGTGTGCTCACAGCTTGGTGTCACCACCTGCCGTGGGCAGTCAGACCACTGGAGAATACTTCTGGGTCCAGCCTAAAAAGTCCTTCTTAGACCTACAGTCCTCACCACGCCAGGAGCCATCACGCTGTACCTACTGTGTGGGTGGCACTACACCTGCAGCCTCGTTCAGTGGACGACACTGAACTATAGGCTCTGGGACAAAAAGAGTCCCGAGAGGTATTTAAAGTAGAGAAAACTGTAAATGCCTCCGAGCCTGCAATAAGAAAATGCTGTTGCTGGTATGGAGGATTATCTCAGAAAGGATCATCCTCACCATCTTCTTCAACTGTCCTTTGCATGACTAGACCTCGCTGAGTCCAGACAGTCCCTGTGGGCTGGCAGGATGCCCTGTCCGGGGTCTGTGCTCCCCTGACCACCTTCCCCTTCGTTCTCTCCTCTGCCTTTCTTGCCATTCCTCCCACCAGCTCTTGTCTCCCGCCAGCCCTCCAGCTGGCCGTGTGGAGGTTAGAGTGTGGGTGTTGACATGTGCTCCTGACACTAGTTCTGCCAGCCCGAGGCCCCGCAGATGGTGTTCCCTTCTCTAGCCTCGCCTCCCCGCCCCAGGGGCCCGAGGCAGCCTGTGAGGGGACATGAAGTCCCTACAGCCTCTGTCGTGTTGAAAGCAAAAAGGCAATAATTCTGATGGATGGTACCTTTTGGTAAATCTATTAGAAAATGCAGGAGTATATGGAAGTGGTGGGAGAAGGTTTGCCCAGTAGGGTTTGACATGTCTGGAGTAGCAGACCTCTATGTGGTAGGGAAGAGGCCGAGGGCACCGTGGCAGATTGAGTTCCATGTGTGAGATACCTGCTACCATCCCAACGTCCATCAACAGGATTGAGATGGAAGAGGAGAAATGGGGACTAGTTATGGAAGAGGTGGGGTTCTGCTCTCCTTGGATTGGAAGAAGACAGGTTCACATGTTGTCTGTACTGTTGCCCCTGCGAGTATGACCGGAGACCAGCAGGGTTGACATCCGGCGGGAGAGTCTTAGAAATGCAGATTCTCAGGCACCAGCCCCAGAACAGGGTGGAATCACAATCTGGATTTTAATACGATTTCCCAGTTGATTCTTAATCTTGTTCAGGTTTGATAAGCATTGATCCACATGGTAAGTCCTCCCCTAATGTCATCAGCAGGTTCTGCAACTTTAAGCGGAACTGTATTTGTAATGAAACCAATTTCACCGTAGGCTGGTTGATAAAGCAGGCAATCCCAGGGCACCTCATCAATGTCGTAACCCAACTATGTTGAACAAAACGATGTCATTCAGGGACTGGCTGTGCAGCAGCTGCTGAAATGACTGTATATGTTAGCTCCTCGGTGCTTCCTTATCCTTATCTACAAAATGGGGATTTTATATGTTGTATTTTTATACTGTACACTTTTGTTGTAAATATTTAAAAATAATACGTTTGAAAGCATTTATGAAAGCAGAAAATATTTTTAAAACAATATTTAAACAGAGCTATTGAAAGCAAGAGTTCGGAGACTTCCTACAAGGAATCTCATTTTCAACACCAGCAGCAGTTCCAGCCCATGAAGACAGCTGCTTCCACCCAGATGATGAAAAAAGGAGGGGCCTTCAGACACCAGGGCTGGGAGTTGGGGGAGTGGTTTTATCCTAGAAATCAGATCTTACATGATAAGAGTGCATTTGTCCCCAAGGAAAATGAGTCCTTCATCCTAAGTAATGCGGTGCATTGTTCTGAAAGTCTGAAGTTCCAGCAGACAAAACTCACAGATACTTGTGCATTCAAGTTGAGCCTGTGCTTTACCTAGGGTCGGATTCCACCAGCTGGCTGCAAATTGTGTAGAAAGCTGGCCTGCTGATGGAAATATACACATTAAACGATAGCCGGAAACACTTAACCAATGCTAGAGGTGAACCAAAAATGTCTTTGTTGCCACAAAGGTGTGTGTCATTTGGTAACGAAGGTTCCCTTCGTGTTAAACTGTTTCTAGGAGTTGACATTCTATTTGCAACTTTTTTACAGGTTCTAAAATCACATTATCACTCGACATTCATTTTCTAATTTTCAGCTTCATTTCTATTTACAACTCTGACCAGATTTTAGCACTTCTTTCCTGTAAGAAAATATTATTACATGTGATGATGTATTTCCTTTTGTTGTGATGAACTGGATTATATAAAAATAATATTCATGTGAGTATTGCTGAATGGAGGATATCGACATATGTAACTTTTTAAAGAGTTAGTGGTGTTCTGGCTTTCCATATTTTAATAGACTAAAGGGGAGAGAAATGAAGAATTCAATATTTCCAAGCATTCCATATGTATGAAAATAACAGTAATTTACATTAATCATGGAACATAAATAATTCAATATGTTTGAGGAAATTTCACCTCTCTTTCCTTTTTATTGTATTTCAGGGTTTTTTTGTAAAATAGTACCTCAAATTGGGTAGACCAGAGATAGCAAACTTTGTCCTCTTCCAGATTATAGATCTTTCATTTCTTAAAAACATAAACCACAGCTGAATCTTCTCCAATGATATGAGTTGAATGCTATATTCAAAAATGACAATAACCATCAGATCTTAATTATCTTTATATTGCATACTGACAATTATGAGTAATATTGCTTTTTGAGGATGCCTTTAACATTATAAAACTTAGTTACCTCAATTTTATAAGATTGTGCTTTATTTCAGTCATATTGGGCTGGTCCTAAAATATCAGTACCGAGTCATTTAGTTTAAAAAAGTTTTAAGAGTGAAAGACAGTGTATTTCCCAGGGAGAACTTTTTATTGAGTGAGGTGTGAGAGAGGCCAGGTTGGAGAAATATGCAGGAACTGAGTTTGAGTTCCTTTGAGGGGCTTCCTCAGGACTTAGATATTATTTTAGAACTTGAAATAACCTTCTAGATTTAGGAAACTTGCAGATTAAAGAAAACAAATGTCTTGACCAAAGTCCCCAAACCAGTTGGTGGCATTTAAGATTATAGTTTCCTAGTGTACTAGTCTTATAAGCATTACAGTTATTTTCATTGTACTACAAATTTATAGATCTAGAATCATACATATGTATATACTTACACACACACACATGGAATATATTACGTATGTATATAAGTATGTATGAATTGTCACATATCTATGTGTATGCATAGGGGAACCCCCAAAAATTATTTGTAAAAATGTGTATTTATTCTTACATGTTTAAATTTCAGTCACCTTCAAAGTACTCTCCATTTGCTGCAAGATGTTTTTCCACTACTCGAACAGTTTTTGAACTTGTCAATTTTGATCCTTTTAGTCCTTCTGCCTTTTTTTTTTGTTTCACCTCTTCCACATTGGCAAAACATTTCCATTTGAGGACTCTTTTCATCTGGGGAAACAAGAGAAAAGTCACTCAGGGTGAGACTGGGTGATAGGGAGGGTGGGGCAGAGGGTCATGCTGTTTTTGGTCCAAAACTGCTGAATACTCGGCACCGTGTGGACAAGTGTGCTTGTAAATCACCCATTGTGAAATGGGCAACCGTGCTGAGAGTCTTCAAAAACAATTTACTTAAGCTGAATGCAGCCTTTCACAACACCAGCTAGTACAAGTAATATTTTTTAGCATAAACTGTTTGATTGTCCAGTGATATACTTTAAGACAGATACTATACAGGACTACACACACACATACCCCATTTCACTGAAATGGTCATTCTCTGAGAAAAATTGTAAAGTCCACCTTATGGAGACATAGGCTTAAATATGGAAAATGAAACTGTAATTGTTCCTGGACTTTCAGATCATTTCAGATCAATTTTGTGTCCAAAAATGTTTGTGATCATATTATTTCAAGTGGAAAATTTTTACAAAAATATCTTTAAAAATCAATAGTTTTAAAGATGCCAACAGAATCTATTTTAAACATGTTCACATGTAATGGTTTCCTTTTTTTAGTTCACTCAACATTTACACATTGAAGACCTATTGTATTTTTCTTCCTTCTTCGTAATTGTTTTTGTGTTCCTACAAATTTCCCTGTGTTTTTTCAAGGGCATTTAAGTGAGAATCCTGAAATAAACATTTGTATTTTAATAATGACAAGGTCTTACATCATGTGAAATGAAAAGGACAGAATGTAGAAGTCCATCAGAGTGATCGTCTGTACGTGTGTTTGATTTTGTCATGTTGTGTTAAGTGGCAGTGATGTAGGGAGCCGAATCTGGGCAGCTGGCCCCAGAGGTAGTGCATCCTGCAAGAGTTTGGCTGTTCCTTCACACGGCTGTCAGAGAGGGGCTAAAATATGTCATGGTTGGGGGGGAGGAAAACCAAAATGAAGGTGTGTGCATAACTGTGGAATACTTCAATACTGCTGCAGATGAAAACTCATGATGACCCAGAAGATTGCAGAAGAAAGTCCCGCAGTGCTTACACAGACTTTTAGATAACTAGGTAGGCAGACCGAGGTAAAACTGGAGATAGAGAGATCTATGCCTAGCACATATGTCCATGTATTTAAGTTTCTTAAATTTGTAATTTACAAACAGTCAAGTGTATGGTTCCATGAATCTCGACAAACACACAGGCGTGTAATCACCTTCACGTTCAAGACACAAAGCATCTCTCTTATCCCAACACCTTCCTCCTGCTTCTGATTTCTAGTGAAATGTTCCCTCTACTCTTAGCTGCTAACACCCCCTGAGCCCTACGGTTTTGCATTTTCCAAAATATCTTATGAAGAATGTACTCTTTTAAGTCTAGTTTATTTCACTTACCTTAATGCCTTTGTCTTTTGTCCATGTTGTATGTACCAGTAGTTTATTCCTTTTTAGTTCTGAGTGGTATTCCATTGTGAGGACGAACTACAGTGTGTTTTTCTCATCACAGTTAGATATTTGAATTGTCTACAGCTTTGAACGATTGTGAAAAAGGATGCTTCAAAATTTGTTACACAGGTGTTTGTATGGGCACAAGTTTATTATTCTTGGATAAATATCTAGATGGTGGAATGATAGGTCTTATGGTAAATACACATTAACATTATTTTTAAAAATTGTCATTCTCACCAGCAGCATATGAGATTTCCAGTTCCAGTACATCTTTGCTGTTGTTAGCTTTTGTTGTTGCCTGTTTTAATTTTAGCCTTCGAATAGATGGAGACTAGTATCTCGTATTGATTTTAATTTATATGTTTCTAATAACATGATGTTGAGTATCTTTTAATCCTCTTATTTGACATAGGAATATCTTTAGTGATGTGGATGTTCAGATTTTTTGTACATTTGGATTATTTTCTTATTTTTGAATTTTGAGAGTTCTTTATATGTATTCAGAATATGGTTTTTTGTGTGTTTGTTTTTAACTGGTTGTGTGATTTGAATACTGTTTCTCCCCATCTGTGGCTCGTCTTCATTCTCTTAGCACTGTGGTTAGTAGAAGAAAAGTTTTTAATTTGAAAAAGTATAATTAATCAAGGTTTTCTTTTATGATCATGCTTGTGATGTCATATCGAAACCCAGCATCAGCACATTCAATGCACTGTGGATTTCCACCTGTTTTCTTATAGAAATTTATAGTTTTCTATTGTCCATGTAGATCTGTAGTCCATTTTGAATTCATTTTTGTATAAAGTTTGATTTATGTGGTTAAGTTTATTTATTTATGTAAAATAACCAAAAGTTAAAGCACCATTTGTCAAAGAGCTGCCTGTGTCTCCATTAAATTGCCTTTGTACTTTGTCAGAAATCAGTGACTGCATTGGTGTGATTCTACTTCTTGGTTCTCTCTGGCTCACGCGCGCGCCCTTCCACTCTGTTCTTCAGACTTGTTGACCACTGAGTGTCATTTGCTTACCATATAAAGTTGAAATTCAGCATATCAGTATCAACAAAAACATGGCTGAGACTGGGATTTTGTTGAATCTGTAAGTAAAACTGGGGAGAGCTGACAGTGTATCAACAGTGAGAATTCCAATCCACGAGCTTGGGCAACTCTCCCTTTGTTTAGGTCTTGGATTTATATTTAATTGGGGATTGTGCTCTATTTTGAGAAAAATCTAACTGCCAAGAGCAACAAGTGTCTGGTACATAGTAAGCATTTCATAAATATTTATTGGACAGAGTAGCAGCTTAGCAAAGATGCTATTGATTTTGCCTTTTCTCCTTATGCACTTTAAGTAAGGGAAACCTTCAGCGGTAAAGCAAACTACACAATTTTTTAAAGGGGCAAAAAATGCATTTGGGAAACTCTTTACAGTGGTTACTGAACTTGTTGCCAACACAAAATGTTGTCGGTGCTCTGTTAGCACCTTCTGCCTTTGAAAAGAGGGAGGCCAGTAGCTTCCTAACTCACGATAAGAGTTTCTTTTTCCTGGAAGGCCCTCCCATCTTTGCTCTGCCACTCCCGCCAGTCTGAGAGGTGTTAGGAATCGTGATAATACGAAGTATAAAGAGGCTTCAGAGAACATCTCTTCCAGTCTTTATCAAATTGATTTTTACATCAGAACACCTGTTTTCAAGGGAAATCTTACCCAGAAATACAATCAAAACAGATAAAAGCAGAGCTGCTCATGGTGCACTGGACTCTGCAGCAATATTTGAAAGCCTCGTGTTATTACTGCAATAAGGAGAAAACTGAGCATTGAAGACATATGCAACTTGCCCAGGCTCGCACAACAAACTGGTGCAGAAGTGTAAATAGAATTTCTATCTTCTGAGTCTTAGGACAAAGGTCCAAATGACTATCTTTTTAGATTTTTCCCCAAGATGGATTGTATGTTTCTATGGGAACTGTGTTTTTTATTTTCTTTGTGCACACGAGTGAGAAATGTGACTGGACTTTATATTAGCTTCAGTATTTGATTTGAGAGGTTATCTTGAGGCCCCTCCCCCATTGAAAGAAGCCATTATTGATTGCTAAGTCTCTACGATCAGTATTTTATGATTTATATTATTCCTGTAATCCAGGAGGAAAACGCTGTTGGAACTGAGAGCGAGATCACCGAAAACCAGGTGCTAGGTTACTTTAAGGAGGCTTCCTAGTGGAGGATGGGCTTTTCCAGCTGGGACCCATGGCACCTTGGGCATTCCTGCAGGTGTCCCAGGGCTTCAGACGTTTGCTTGTCTTTACCATGGAGTAAAACGGCTCATCCTGTCTCAGAATTGACGAAAGGCCAGGCTGAGGTTTGCCAGTGATGCTCTTCAAACCTGTTGCATTTGTGATTTTTTAAATATGTGAATTGGATTTCACTGATATTTTGCAGGAAAAAAACTACAAATGTTGATTGGACAAGTCCTAGTAAAACTAAAAATATCATTCCTTATTTTAGAGAGGCGGTAGCGTCTCTTTCCTTTCATACTCCTCTTACAGAGCAGAGGTTTTGTGAAAGCCACTTTTTCATGCGTACTGACTGAATGCTCAGAACCCTGAGGAGCAAAGAGTAGACAGTGGCCACATAGTTCATGAATTGAATGAGTGTGAGAATAAAGAAGGTCTCATTTAGATATCAAGTTGAATGTCACCTATTTAGAGAAGTCCACCCTGGCCACTCCACCTGTAAATACAGCCACCGTTAACACTTGACTCTGTTAGCCAACTTTTTTTAAAACCTCATATTATAAATCTCACTGGCATTGTCTTAAAAACACTTATTTATTTTCTCTCTTTCTCCTCTTGAATGCAATGTTCAGGAGGGCAAGAATTTGTGTTTGCTTTACTTACCCTCTTACATTTATAACACCTAGACTGGTTCTTGGCCCATTGTATTAAAAATTGGTTCGTAGGTGTTTCTTGGCTTGATGAATGAAATGATTCTTATCTGCTTGCAAAGATTTTATACAAACTCAAAGAATAAATCGCATGTCACTTTAGGTCTTATCCCTGTGATTCTAGGGAAATATCAAAAGGAGAAAAGGAGTTGATCTTTCACAATGAACAGAACGTGTTATTGAAAAAAGTTTGTTACTTGCTGTGGTTTACTTCTTTGTTTTTCCTGATGTTTTTTATCTCTGTGTTTCTTTACTGGCGTGTAAACTGCCCTTGGTAAATGTGTAGTGTTCTACTGTACATCCACACCGGCATGAATGTTTCAGATACATCTTGAATGTGGTGTTATTGGCTGTTAGGTTCCCTGAGCACCTGCCACTTGGCCTATTTTTAGAACCGTCCAATGGCACAGCTAGGAATATCCTTAAATTGCCTGCACCGACAGTAATAGGGATAAAGTACTCTGCTCTGGTTGGTGGTATTGGCTCTTTTTTTTTAAAAAATATTTTATTTATTTATCTTTAGAGGAGAAGGGGGAAGGAGAGAGGGAGAGAAACATCAATGTATGGTTGCCCTTCATGCATCCCCTGCTGGGAACTGGCCTGCAGGAAACCGGTCTGCAACCCAGGAATGTGCCCTGACTGGGAATCGAACCGCGATTGTCTGGTTCACAGGCCCGTGCTCAATCCACTGAGCTACACCAGCCAGGGCTGGTATTGGCTCTTCTGATCCGATATAGCTGAAAATACAAGAACTATTGTGTTACGTGAAAACAAATGATCCGGCCGGAACTTCAGCTGTGTCCCCTTGGGCTAAGAAGGCTCACTGTTTTACTGCCGCCTGGGTCCCTTCCTTTTTGCATGCAATGACAGGAGAAATGTGTCCCATGGTGTTTTTTCTAGACTCAGGCAGAGTGCTTACTCTCTCTCTGCTGTGGTTGTATCCTCTATAACGTGACAAAAGAGTGTCTTATTTTCAGGAATGGAAATCTTTTGTTTTTTTTTTTTAAGATTTTATTTATTTATCTTTACAGGGGAAGGGAAGGAGAGAGGGAGAGAAACATCAATGTATGGTTGCCTTTCATGGGTCCCCTGCTGGGAACTGGCCTGCAGGGAACTGGTCTGCAACCCAGGCATGTGCCCTGACTGGGAATCGAACCGCGATTGTCTGGTTCGCAGGCCGGTGCTCAATCCACTGAGATACACCAGCCTGGGCTAGGAATGGAAATCTTAAAAAAATAAAGCAGTTCGTGTAAATAAAACAATCTGAGCCTTTAAGAAAGGAAATTCTCACAATAAGATAAGACCTTGGTAGATTTGCCTTTGTTCTGATGAGTCTTTTCTTCTAAGTAGACTGCCTGTCACCAGGTACTGGAAACTGTTCTGGCACGTCCCTGTTTATCATGCACAGCTAGTTGGACATTTCTTCCAACTCTCAGGAGTAGTAATCCAGAAAAAGAACCTGTCTCTGACTCCACTGAGAGCGGCAGAAAACTCTTTCACGAGGAAGGCAGTACGCAGTCTGCAGAGAGAAAGCTTTGTTACATGTGTAGGCCTCACAGGATTCCTTTTCAGCATATAAAACAACCTGGTTCTATTGAATTTCACTGCCAAGGTAGTTTCTTGTTTACACGGAGTGTCTGTGAGTGCCCCATGTAGTGGATTGATGCTGGGAGCTGCATACAAAGTCTGCCAGCACCGGCTTGTTTACGTCCCAGAGCTGTGTGAATCACACTGTGCCCTCAGTGTAAAACGAATCTGCATGAGCTGTGCCCCATGCCCTGGCACCTTGGATTTCTGAAGACACTCCTTTCAGGTTTCTTAATTGGGGGCTGTGATTGTTTTCCCTCTGCTTTGCAGTCTTAGGCAAATTGGAGATGGACATGTGGAGATGAGGGTTTTAACAGACTTGGCAAAAAAAAAATTCAGCTGTTTATTCCCTCCTCTCTTAAACTCATTAAGAATACAGCAAGAAGCTTTGGTGCTACCAAGAGCCTTTTATGGCGCCCGTCTAAGTGTAGAAATAGCGGCTTCTCTGTGCTGATGACGGGGCCAGTGAGGAGGAGGGTGGAGACGGTGACAGAGGCGGTGGGGATGCTAATGGTGATGATTTCCTTCTGCATTCCTGCCATCGTCTAGGTCACATGACAAAATGTAAAAGTAGATGATTTTGTCTGAGGAAAGGGTCTCTCTACCCAGGAAACTTGTAATAATGTGCAAAGCCCCAAATACTTATTTCCGATTCCTCAAATCATCCCATTCAGCTGAAAGAATGGCTAAGGCAGTAGTGAGGCTGGCCTAGGAAATCAGGAAAAGTGGAGGGAAAAGCAGCAACTTCAATCTGTCACTTAAAGGGGTGGAAGAGAGGAGGGTTTTCTTGCCCCCACCCTGGTATAATAGATCTACAAATTTCCTACAGTATAGAATTTCATAAAGTATGGACTCCATATCAGTAGGTTTTAGTTAGAATCGTTTTGAGAGCTTTTAAAAAATACCTGTATCCTAGAGCCGCGATTTCTAATGGGTGTGCCTCAAGAGAATTTAAAACATGCACTCCCCGAGTATCCACTAGGGGCACTGACCTCTTTCCCCTTAGATTGTTGAACTAAAGAATGATGGCAGCCAACACAATAGCCATCCAGTGTGACTCTATCAAAATTATGCCTATTGTTTTGTTGGATTGGCAAAAAATTTATTTTTTAGTGTGCTGTTGAGTTTGGGTAATTAGTTTACGTGTGCTATGAGATGGGAAAGGTTGAAAATTGCTGTCTGAGAGCCAACCTCAGATTCTTGGTTGGAAGGGGACCCAGGGATCAGTGTGGTGTGTGCTTATGAGGTTCCCCGGGTGGTCTGAGAGTTCTGTGAAGGCTGGGAACCACCTGGCGTAGCGTCAGCCCAGCCTACGAGCTCGGCTTTCCCAGCCCCGTTACACTGACCTCCCCGGGCGGTCTGCGGTCAAGACTGCCATGGGAACCCATGATGGATCACAAACCAATGACGACACTGCCTGTAAGTCCCTCAGAGACGGGAACGGTGTCTGACGTCTCCTCTTTGTCCTCTGGATCGTTTATGTTCTATGTCCTAGTGCAGGACTTAGCTGTCATTGAAGGTTAAAGTTTGTGGTGATTACTTCGTGTTCATGTAGTTCTAACGTGTGGTATTTTACCAGGTCCCAAACTGTAGCCTATTTTTTTTCTGCCTTTGATACACTCCTCTTACAGTCTTAATTTGTCATATTTCAAAAACCTTCCAGCGTAGTCATTAGCCTAATGAAGGTTTTCCAACTCCTTATTTACCAACCTGAAACTCTACAGGAAAACAAAAACTGATTTGCTATTGTGATAATTACATTTTTAAAAAGGGACTTTTAAGAGCCAAAACATGAAAATAGCCATAAAATCACAGGGAACTGAGTTTCTTAAAAATAATATCACATTGTTTTGTTTGTGCAGTTTTATCATGGACTGGTAGGAACTCTGACCTGGATGGAGGTTTACAGCTTAACCTTTAAAGCTATTTTCTTTTCATTACACAGGTTGTTATATTCATTCCTGGTTTTCCTTCAGCTCTTTAAGGGTCAGTTTTCTAAATCATAATAAACTTTAACATGGAAATTCACACCGGATCTTGGTCATTATTATTTTTCTCTCTGTTACCATTTACTAAAAAATTTCCAATAACTGCCACAGTGCTTAATGGATCTCAACTAGGAGTGTGAATTAGGCAGGAAATTTCCTCGAGGTACATAAAGCTAAACCTCATCTCAGACCACTAAGTCAGAATTCCGTTTAAGGAAGAGGGTCCTGGGACCAAGGTGTCTGTATTAAACCAAAAGTATATAGGAGAGTCTACTTGGAAGACTTTGTCTTCCTGATATTACTACAAAAATATGGATTTTCTGCTAATAATTTACTTTTGTTTATAAATATATACTTGATCTTCACCTAATTGTAGATGTATATGGACTGACAAACCTCGGGATATTGCTTTTTTTTCCCTAAAGGAATAGCCATGTGACTCAATACAACCGATTCTGATGTGAAGTCAGGTTTGAAAAGTAAGTAGTCAGACCCCCTGGACAATGTGACTACCTGGCTTATTTATTTATTTTCTTTTCAATTTTATTTATTCCTTTGTTACACAAGTAACAAATACACATTGTGAACTACTTAAAATATGCAGAGTTAGAGAGGAGAAAGTTTTCCTTGCTCTTGTCTCCTAAGCAATCAGTCCTTGGCTTCCTGAATATTTCCATCGGACTCCTGTTCAGGCAGGTGGCCCTGCGCACCTCTGACAAGTTTGCCCTGGAGGTTGGGTGCCACGCCCTCTCAGCTGCTGATGGAGGATTGTCCAGGTTACTTTGAATTTCCAATCATCAGCTGTTCCTATTACTTTCCTGATTTTTGTCTCCACTTTTAGTTACACTACTATTAGTATTAAATAACTCAGAAAACCTACCAAAGGTTATGAAGGCGATGATAGCTCCCCCTCTATGCTCACAACTTTTTTCCTCTTCAATCATGTAAGCGACTTAAAATTAGGAATTGTTTTATGGATCGGAAAAGTGAACTACAGTGGAGTAGGGACATAGCTGAGCTTACATGGAAAGATCTGGGTCTGGTTTCTTCTGGGACTGCACCTTGCAAACTGCAAGTACGGAACAAAATGAAGTGTTGTCCTTGCTGCTACTGTCACCATCACACGTGTGTGACCGATGCGAGATTCTACCGAGAAGGGGCAGGCATAAGCACAGGAAAGTGACTTTGTCTAGAGGCTGCACCTGCTGGCTACATTGCCAGATGCATCACTAACTTGGAAAAAAAGAAAGATGTCAGGCACAGAAACAAAGTATAGGGAATAAGATAAAAAAGAAACAGACAGCCGGTGGGGTGGGGTTGGGGGTAGTTAGTTGCATGTTACACTGCACTGATTTTTTTTTGCACTTAAAAATGACTAACTGAGCCCTGGCTGGTGTGGCTTAGGGACTGAGTGCCAGCCTGTGAACCAGAAGATGGCCTGTCTAATTGCCAGTCAGGGCACATCCCTGGGTAGTAGGCCAGGTCCCCCCCCAGTTGGGGGCGTGCGAGAGGCAGCTGATTGATTTACCTCTCGCACATTGATGTTTCTCTCCCTCTCTTTCTCCCTGCCTTCCCCTCTCTCTAAAAATAAATCAATAACACCTTTAAGAAAAAATGACTACTTGAAAACACATTTAAATCTGGCAAATGTTTTCACCAGTGTTTCAAAAACAAGCTGGTCTATAAAGGCCTGGGCAATGTAATATCAAAAAGCACTCATCAATCGTAAGAGGTACAGTTGAAGATGACCCTAAAATATCTCATTAGGTAAATGTGTGAAGAAAATACAGGTGGCTTCGCACTCTCCACCTTTGTTGTGTTTTAGCAAGTATTTGAGTTTATGACATTTCCTTTCTCATAATGCAAATCAAGTGAAAAGTAACTACCATTGAGATTTTTTCCGACTGAGAGAAGAAAACAAACATGACTGATTTCCTGATGGTAACATGCCACGTACAGTTTTTTCTCAGTTGCAGACAAGCTCCGTTTGAAGGCAGTAGGTAAATGTGCAATGGTAATTGTATGTTTTTTAATGTCCATGATTCGACAGCAAGCTCAGCTAACAGCCAGAACTTGATCGAAGAAGAATGGGGAGCGTGGTTTGCACATCAGCCTCTGTAGGGCTGGGTGGGGTTGGGCACTTGCAGCAGGTTTGGATACACATATGAAGTAGGATTGATGAGGCCAAAGAGCGGGCTGCACAGACATTTCGTTCTGTCCAACGAACCCATTCGAAAAAAGTTACTGTGCGGAACAGCAATATAGCGTGCAATGAATCAGCTAGCGCTGCACTCCATTCTTATGTTGCTTAAAGTAACAGTCAAACATACAGTTCCTTTTAAATGACAAAAGTATAGGTGTTACACAAATAAATTTTCTATTTTAAACATGGTAATGCCATTTCATTTTCTTATTTGTTACGGCATATAGTCACTTTTGGGTTATTAGCTTTCCCCGTTACAAAGAAACTGTCTCTGCATTTTAGAAGTGATTGCCAAAGGGATACCCTGGGCATGTTATATTTCTGCTTCCATATTTCTAACCAAACCAACAAAAGAATCATTATCCCTGATTCACAGATGTGAGACAGAATATTTGTGTCACACAGTAAGTCAGTGGAGTGAAGACAATGAGACTTTTGGCTTCGGTTTCTGGATTTTAACTATACTCATTTTCCACACCACTGAACAGTGCTTAGGTGAGCTAGTTTAAATCAGGTGAGTGCATTCATTTCCTGTTGAAAGCCAGCTGCAAGCGAACCTCCTTCGAAGCCCAAGCCTGCTGCAGAGTGAGTTTTGAAAATAGAGATGGGGATAGGACCACCTTGGAGCTAATTGCTTTTAAATATTATTTTTATTACATTAAAAAATAAAAGAACTGTGCCCTCTTCCTTCATGCCTCTTACTGGTCAGGGCCCCTCCCCGTTATTCAGAGGTAATCTCTCTGGTTGTTTATGGTGACCCTGCCTCCCTTAGTTTGCTAACAGCAATCTGGCATTCCCCGGGGAACAGTTGTTGTCAGAGACGCAGCAGCCTGCTTCCTCCCAGGTCTGCAGAGGCGCTGCCAGCATTTCATTTCATTTTCAGTCCATCTGCAGGTGCCAGAAGCTTGCTCCGTACTTGACAGGTAAAGGCATGTTGGGCATATTATTATCCATCTCACTGTACATTAATGATGATTTTAAAGCCCTTAGTGCGGTCCCATGTTCCCCCAGGCCATAGACCCCATGACAGCCTGATTGAGCATGGAAGTGCCTCTGTTGAATTGGACAAATGCTAAAGCATTAGCTCCCCTGTCTTTAAAATATATGTCTATATGTCGGAGTACCATTCAAAGTCTGCTCAGGGTTCCTGATTGTGATGAGAAAAAAAGAAAAAAGAAAAAAAAGCCACAAGTAGAACAACAAAAACCAAGAAGAGTGGAAATGAGCAGGACCTTGCCAAGGAAGCTTCTCCCCCTCTGCCATTCCATCTTTCACAGTAATGCCATATTCTGCATTTTAAAATCAGCATGGAGGAATAGGCTTATTCTCACCAGCGGGCTCTGGCACATTGCGCCCTTCCCTCTCTCTTTATACTTGTGTCTAAAGCTTCAGGACAAATACCTAGACCCTTCACTGTTGCATCAAGGAAGTGTTTTCAGGTTTGGAAGGATGAAGTGACAGAGGTGGGTGTTAATCTTTTAATATTTGGTTTGGGGTAGAAACAACCTGAGTTCCCATTGGATGGTCACTGACTTCTGCTAGGACTGGGACTTTGAAAGTTTGAACAGACTTTAGGGTACAGTGGCAGAAGCAGTCAGAAATCTTCAAGAATCACTTATTAGTCAAAGAATTCAGTTCTACACAGTTCCCGAAATACAGCCATTGGTATCCCAACACACTGGCTCATTAGCACCTACTTCTAAACCACTGCACTTCTTAAGTGGCATCAGTGCCTTGCAGAAAGTTGGAAACACATCTCACCAGAGGTTCTGGGTAGCAATAATGCTGTGGCGTCCCAAGTCACGCCAGTTCAGCTAACGGGACTTGCCACCAAAAGGAATCCTTTGCATCTTTGTGGCCAGTTAATGGAAACCCATTTAAGCAGCTAATTTTCTTTTCTTTTTTTTTTTGGAGAAAAATACAAAATTAAAGAGCCCTCTTGTAGAAGCCACATGTTTTTTTTGTTGATATGTATATAATTTAATAGTATTCACAACCTGGTGAATAACTGATACATATCCTTTAGATCAGAGATCTAAGAACAACAGCCGACCTCCTAGGAAACCTCTTATTAATATCAACTAACACAGCATCTCCTGCTATTTATTTTCCTTTCACTGATGCCCTTCTGGGTGTTCATAAAGGTGGTGGCCAGTGTGGTACTGTACTGTATGAGCTGCCTTATGATGTATCTTGAAGGAAGACATGAAAATGGAACACAGGATTAAGTGCCCCTTACTGCTGTTAATTTGAATACAATTAGTCTGAAATCTGTGGGAGCCACAACTCAAGAATAGACTAACAGATGCATTAGTAAAGACACCAGTCCCCCCTTAGGGAGCCAGATGTGCTTTCTGTCCTTCTCTTCCTCCCTCAATAGCCTACAGTTTAGGATGTAAGTGAGTGGAACAATTATACTGATGCCATATTCATTAAATGCATTAATACCATGGGTTTTCCTGGAGAGACTGCTATTTCAGTACTTTGGAAGGGAGTGTGCATATTTCTCTAGTGCCTTAGAATGGAAAGGGTGGACCCAGGAGAGGTATGAAAATCACCATTATATGAAGTGTCTGACAAGTCAAGCAGGATACAGGTCAGAAATGATGTGTGACTCCTTTGTTCTGGAGTTACCAGAGACTTGGACTTGACTTATAGCTTGGTGGCTGCTTTCTCTGTAAGGCTGGGCCTAGGCTACATTGTGAAGGGATAAAGCATCCCCTATTCCTACCCTCTGTTATGTCATTCTCCCTTCACCCCCTCCTCATTGAGGGACCCTTTGCCCCAAACTGCTACTCCTTTACCTCCCTACCCCCAATCAAATTTGGATCTCCGAAAAGGTTATAACCTTAATTTTAATCTGAGTATGTGTCAATGCTTTGTTCTCTCCAAAGCACAGTAGCAGTGGGTGAGGGAGCTGTGGCATTTTGCATCAAGCTTAGCTTCTCTGTAAGTCTGAAATGGCCCAGGCTGGAGTGCAGACTCCTCCCACTCTGTACTTGAGCAGAGACTTGCCCCGGCTCCGCCTGTCCTGCCTGAGCGGTTGGCTGTGCTGTTGATCTCAGGACCTCTCCTTGTAGCTGTATTGGAGAGGCGAGAAGAGAATTATTAGTAACATAGTTAAGAAAGGAAGGCTCTTATATTGCTGACAAATATACATCAGATCTCTACTGCAAATATTCAGTGAATGATTATAACTCCTGTAGGTAGAGACTTTTAAATTATGATTTAATAATGAGAATTTTTGGTGATTCATCTCTTTGTCAATTGTCAGCAGGGTTGTATAGAAACAAGTATTATACTTCATAAGCTGAATGTTGATTGTCTTATTTTCTTATGAACATCTTTTTATAACCATTAAAATAATTATATATCAAATATGCATATATACGTATATATGTATATGAATAACTTCACTCCTCAGTTTTAGATTACTTTGTGACCAATCTAAACTTTCTTTATACCATCATTTAGCTTTTAAAAATAATGGGGAAAAACCCCATTAATTTGACCTTTTTACTGGGGTTGGCAGTTGTTTACAGTTGTAAGTACGTGAAAGACAGTTTGTCCCTGTATCATAACTTATTAACTATCACATTATTTTCCACAGGAACAACTGTAAATCTACTTTGGCCCCACCCTGTATATTCACATACTCTTCAGGGGGCCTTTGTGAGCACAGACAAAGACTTTCGCTGCTGGCCACCTGGAAGACACAAAGCAAAAACCAAACTTCAAACAGGGTGATAAACCTTCTGCCCGTTTTGTATCCATTAGTAGGACACTTTCTCAGCGACGACTTTTTGGCTGCTTTAACTCTCAGGTGGTGGTGTGTGGTTAATTGGGGGCGTATGCGCCAGCACAGAGGGAGCTGTTTCACGTACAGGAGAACCCACCCGCATGCTGCCCACGTCTCCGCCGGTCGCGGCAGACCTCAGTATGGCCCCTTTCCTGTGAGCTTATGGCACACGGTAATGACAGCAGTCGGACTACTGTTAATGGGGCTGTCTGGAAACAGCAAAACAGAAGAATGTGCTAATAAAAATGTGTCATGCTCAGAACGAAGTTGGATAGGACTGTTTCATGGGGAAATGATTTTCTCAGTTACTTTTTATTTTGCTGAGCAGAGTATGTCTGAGTTATTCCTGGTGTCAGAGGGAGTTGGATGGTTCTTTAAAAAACCAGTATTTTCCCATTGTCAGTGAAGGTCTAGAAACCTGGTTTTGATGCCCGGTAGAAGACCCATCGTTGCATTCTGGCACTAATGAGTGGAAGGATTTCCTCCACAAGATGAAATGACAAAGGATGACATGCCATCGTCCCATGAATGCTGCGAGTTTCCCTATAAATGTCAATAGCTATGCACACAGGGAATTATTATTTTCT
The DNA here is from genome assembly GCF_021234435.1 of Artibeus jamaicensis. Classification (NCBI taxonomy): domain Eukaryota; kingdom Metazoa; phylum Chordata; class Mammalia; order Chiroptera; family Phyllostomidae; genus Artibeus; species Artibeus jamaicensis. The sequence goes on along the minus strand of NW_026522056.1, from coordinate 10,485,719 downwards.
CATTTTTGACTAAAACTAACGCTGAATGTGTGTGCATAAAAATTTCGCTGTGGCTTGACATCATTTGGAATCATAATAATTGGAGAAGGACCTTATCATTGATTGAGTGCATACAGCGTTGCATGCCAGGTGCTTTATATAAATGATCCCACTTAAGTTTTTTATAACAGTCATAGAAGGTACGTGGTATTCTCTCTCTTTTGCAATTTGAAAACTGAGATTGAGAAATATTCACTTCACAGGCTACCTCCAAAGTTTATGTTCCTTCAAGCCTATCATATTGTGGGCATAGTAAACTAAAGTGGCAAAGGCTGTGGGTCTTACCTGAGACTCTCAAACAAATATCCCACAGAGGAGGACACACACAAAGCCTCTGGGTTTCCATGACTTGCATCGGGTGACACAGTTACTGCTTGAAGAGCAGGCGTTGGAATCGGGTCTTGTCACTCTTCCTTCAGTACTGACCTCCATCGAGTGTCACCTTTTGCCCTTGAGAAGCAGCAGCAGGGCCTCCTCGGCACTGGCTGCTGAGCGGTCAGCTACATGGCCCGAGCCAGTTCCAGCTGCACAGAGAACTGTGCTTACAGTTCAGTTCGTGAGGCAAGAACACACGGCTGTGCTGAGTAGGGCAGCCCCACAGACTTTTTCCACCTGCATCCCCCCCACACACACGTGGAGCCACTGTCACCACCCATGTCTTCAAGCACCTTCCCAGGAGCCAGGCAGCCCTTGTGCTCTACACAGTCATTTCCACGGCAGCTTCCGGACCTTCGCTCATGACATTTTTGTCTCAAATGTCTTCCCTGTTGCGTCAGCTGTTCCCACTCCAATGTGTAGTTGGTTGTGTTGTCTAAACATGTCTAACCTGATGAAACTAACTTCTTCGTATTGGAGACCGTGTGACTTCTTTTCTTTCCCTCATTGATGAATAGATAGGTAAGCATGGAACTTGACTCAAGTTTTCTTTCTTTTTTCCAAAAGCTTTATTTATTTATTTTTAGAGAAAGGGAAGGGAGGGAGGGAGCGAGAGAGAAACATCAATGTGTTTGCATCTCTCGCACCCCCTTTGGGAACCTGGCCTGCAACCCAGGCATGTACTATGACTGGGAATTGAACCGGTGACTCTGCGGTTCATAGACTGGCACTTAATCCACTGAGCCACACCAGCCAGGGCTCAAATTTTCAATAATTGGATAGAGTAGATAGGGAAGTGACAAATGCTTGAGCCAACACCACGAAGGCAAGTAATGATTGATCCCCAGATTCGTAATTGTGACTGTAATGTTCAATAAGCACCATGCTTTGAAGATCAAGTCACTGGGAAATATTTTGTGAAGGGCACAGAACTAAGGGTCGCCTCTTTTCTACAGAGGCCTGAGGGGTGATGACTGTGGCCTTTAATTCAAACTAACAGTTTCAAAGAAGCTGGAGTGAGTCAAGACATAAAAGAGCAGCAAGAGGTTTATAAACTGGAAGAAGTTAATAAAGGGTGTAGTTCTCAGTGAGCCTGAGCGATTTCCTTCTGTTGAGGTTTTGTAAGGACAATGAGACAAATGAGACATAGCATGGGAAAGCATACACTTTCAAAAGACAGAAGTCTGCAGTCATGCAAGAGGCAATTCATGTGTTACCTAGAAGCCACACGTGTGGTTTAATGTTTTCTATTGAACTACATTAAAAAATTAAAGGGAACAGGAGGAATTCATTTTAATGATCTATTTTATTTCTTACTATATGTCCGAACATTCTAATCTCAACATGCAATCAACATTTTGCAGTCTGTCCTCAGTGCTGAGTTTTGGGTGTCCAGTATGTTTTCGCATATGCCGTGCATCCCCATTGGGGTCTCCCGTGCTTCACGTGCTCAGGAGCTTGTGTGGCCACCACATTGGACAAGGCAGAGCTTGGGGGGATGGTCAGAGCAGGCCTGAGCTACAGACCACGTGATTCTTGTGTGAGCTGCAAATCATCTGCAAGGCTTTTTGAAAAGTAAGGTTTCGATTTAGTAAGCCCTGGGGCGATGCCTCCGTATCTGCTGATGAAGTTCTCTCAGTGATTTCGAGGGGACTCCGAGGGTCAGCTTCTCATATGTGGCTCTCTGGGATCGGCTTGGGCCCCGGGCCTCTTTCAAATTCTAGCCAAAAGGGGTTTCAGAAGGTAACTCTGTATATAATAAATTTGTCTTTATATAAGCAAGGGATTGGCATATTAGAGGTCAGAACTTAAATAGTGAATTCTGTAGGATTGCTTACCTTGTCTCTTTGTTTAAGCCTTGGACATGGGGTGGTGGTGGGGATATCTGTGAGAGTGTGGGTGGTGAAAACCAGGGTTGAATTCGTCCCTCTTCTAGCAAAGGTGAGTATTAGGGAATTCATCTTCACTTTGTTTTTGTTTGTTTGTTAGTTTTGGCCTTGCTCAAATGCTCAGTACTTTTTTAAAATCTCTGTAGAAACAGAGTCGGCAAGAAGGCAGAATTCTAGAAAGGTTTTGTATCAGCCCCTGGCTAAATGTATGATTCTTTTAGCTACACTTTCAGCTCCTTGGTGCTTCTGTTTATCCAGCCACAAAATGCGGTAAATGCGGGTGCGTACACCCTTAACAGCCGCCCAGGTTAAGGCACTGCTGTGCTCAGGGGCCTGTGTCTCTCTAGGATTACGATAAGCCACACAGCATGCCTGTAAGTTAAGCAAGTGTTTATAGAAATTTGAACAAAGCTGTACTTTAGAAGGTCAAGTTGACTTGCTCAAGGACAATAACTTGTACGTTTCTCCAGGGCTCTGGCTTTTCTCTTTTAGAACCAATTGACTTTCTCCTAGTTATTGCTCTTCAAGTCCTTTGGTTTTCCCAATAGCCCTGCCCTGCTCCTTGTTGCAGAGGAGCTACATGGGTGGGCTTTGAGTTTGTGAAGGTTTGCTTTTCGGTGACATGACACTGATCTGTTTTCCAACCCTCTCAGGGTGGGTCAAAACCTAAACACTGTCTAGTTTAACTCCTAATTTGATTTTGAATGCCTTTTTAAATGTCCTTATATTAAATCAAGTTATTTTTTTATTGATTGATTTTTTGAGAGAGCAAGCAAGGGAAAAACAGTTGGTTATTCTACTTATTTATGCATTCATTGGTCCAGTGCATTCATTGGTTGACTCTTGTATGTGCCCTGAGCATCAAACTCACAACCTTGATGTATTGGGAGCAACTCTCTAACCAACTGAGCTACCCAGCCAGGGCTTCAAGTTTATTTTTTGACAACACCAGTGATAGGAATTTCACCACCTCCTAAGTTCATTTCATGTACAAATAGCTCATTTCCCTGTTTAACTTATCTGGAATATTTATTACTATAGCTTTTTGCCTTTGAAGTTGTATAAGACTTTTAAACATGTCATCCCTTCAAACAGATATATAAAGAAGGCTCTTGTTATCTCTGACTGCTCCCACCTCCACCCTCATCTTTCATTGGCCTTACCTTCCTTAGGCTGAGTAATTCCGAGTTGTTTTCCTGTGTTTCTCATAAACGTTTTCTTACTCTTCCCTTTAAAGGACTTCAGGAACTCTGCATGAAGTGTGACACTTTAAATATGACTTGACCAACACAGAAATAAGGAAAATAAATGAGAAAGGAATGAGGAAAATAGGAGAGTAACAGAAACCTATGTGTAGGTTTTCTTTGCTCCTCTGAATAATCATAGAATTGGGAATCTAGAAAATATCAGTCATTCTGCTTCTTGTATTATTTTTGTGTAATGGATTAGGAGGGCAGTGGGCATCTTTCCTTTGTGAAATCTCCCTCCAGTATTACACCAGGAGAGTTGCTTAGGGTTAACTTCGTATCGTGAGTAAGGCAGTTTGTGATGGTTTTACATAGGCATCCATACACTTGTATTTCTTAACTTGAAGGTGTATGTATCTTATTTATACAGTTAGCAGACTTAAAACTACTAGAAAGGTGGTATTTATAACCTCAGGGTTTTGTTGCCCCCACATGCCCTTTTTGGTGTTTGAAATTAAACAGCAAGGATATGTAGGCCAAATGTTCCAGGTCCATTATCGTTAGCTAGACCTCTGAGATACATTCAGCTTCACAGAGCTAACAAAGTATTTAATCCACGTCATTGCCTGGACACCAGGGTGCATGCCCAGTGGAAGGCATTTATTTACCAAATTAAAAGTCCAGTGAGCACAAAGCTAAGGTATTATTTAGGCACATTCATTGACTCCTATTCTGCCTCTATTTATTGAATTTCTCACTGATACAAAATGGTGAATGAGTTGATTCTTGCAATCACTTGGCTCCACTGAAGGTGAACTACATTTTTCCTGATTTATTCCTCCTGCATTGACAAAACAGCTTTTGGTAGCACTGGAGGATTTTCAGCTCTAGTTAGCTCCAGTAAGTAGAATTCAGGGTTTTTTGTTTGTTGGTCTGTTTGTTTTCCTTTTGAATTATTCTGTCAAGCCTGCTATATGAAATCACCTATAAAGAGATGCTGACATGCTTGGGATTCAGTGTCAGTTTTCACCTCTGCTTACCTAAATCCCTTCTTTCTTGTAGTCTAGTGAGTGTTTCTTCCCCCCACACACAGGTCACTATACATATGCAAATGCCCCAGTGAACAACAGCCCTCAAAACCCCAGCTGTAGCTCCCCCTGGGGCAGCGTCCACCTAGATGGGAGAACAGAATGAGAAACCCAGGGATTTTCAGACTACTGCTGTAGGAAATTTTACTTGCTGAACTGCTTTCCTCATCAAAGAAGTTCTTCCTGTGTTTTAGCAGGATGGATGGCAATCAGAGCTGGGTAGCTTTGTCTGCCATCAGCCTCAAGGGACAAAGGGATTTACACTGCTCCTAGAAGAACCGGTGAGGCTGTTAGATGGAGTGGCGATGAAATGTGGGTAAAGTATAGGGAGAAATTATTGATCACAAATTAGTTCAGCCAGGATCTTTCTACCCTACAATCTTTAAAGAGTCCCTTCTTTTTAGTCTCTGTCTCTTTTTGTACACTGACCAGACTGGGGTAACTCATTTGGTTCTCTTTTACAATTTTGCTTTTGCTAATAATCTCCAGTATGACATCAACTTGATTAAACTAAGGTTTTCTCTGAAATCCTCACTGGTCAGTCACAGCTTCTAGACTATATCCACCCTTTGCTGCTCATAGAAGTGCAGGGCATTCTGCATTGGGGCAACTTTGAGCCTGTGCATTTAAACTCACGGCCCCAGTAGGTCTGGTGAGTGCATCACTCAAGGGTCATTTACAAATATATTCAACAGCAAGCCATTTTTTCAAGCTCAATCTTTTACAGAAGCCTAATATTTGATATAGGGCAATGAAGTGGTTCTCGGGTTGACCTGAGGGTGGATGATGCAGAATCCCATGGCACCGATATGGTGAGAACTTAGCTCAAGCTCTTCCTCTCTCATTCACTAACACCAGTGAGGAACTCAGGGCTGTGTGGGATCCTATTTTCACTCCCACCTCTTGTAGAATAAAGATGGTGTTTCTCCCTGGTTCTCTTCTTCCCCATGTAAGACACATTTTCAGTTGCGCAGAAAACCCCTGCACTGGTACTCAGAAACTATGACACATCAGACAACCCTTCCCACCTAATAATTTTTGTTGGATGCCCATGCACCTTAATGAATACTTGAGATTAATTAACAAGTTAATTAGTGTTAAGCTTATTGACCAAGAAGGACTCATTCATCAGAGTTTTCTAACAAGCTTAATTTGGGGAAAAATTTCACAGTATTGAGAAAAAGACAGCTCACTAATGGAAAACAATAACAACAGAAGCCAGCCCTCACTGGGCGGGATAGTGGCTACACTCCTTAACATTTTTACTTTTTGTTAAAAACTTTACTTTCTTCAAATAAACAGTAAGTAGCCACTGGGAAAAAGCAGGCAATTTATATAGAAATCTAATACAGTCATAGATTAGTTATTGAGAAAATGGAAGCTGTTGCTAAGCTGGAGTAAATCCACCTCTTAAAAGCCTTTGCCTATGTTTTCTAGTTAAATGGGGAACGTGGTAGAAATGAACGTGAAACCCATTGGCTGTTTAACGCTTCCCTTACATTATGTAGAACACAAATCACAGTTGGTCGTCAGCATAAATATGACTGTTTTTTAAAAAACTGCATTTGTCCCTTTTTTATGCCTTTTGTTTTGATAAAACCGACCTAAGTTGTGGTGAGGGTTCATGCCTGTAAGAGGCCAAGAAGTGCTGTGCCAGAGATTTTGAACTATAGATTTTCCACAGAGACAGTGATAAATTAAGGTTATCAATTAAGCAATTGGTTATATTTTTCTCCATGTAACCTGTTATTCCTACTTAATATTTCAGTGGCTAATCAGAGTACCAATAGCAGTGTTTTATGTCTGTAGTAAAGACAAGGTGCATTTGTTAGACCCCGATTGTTATTTCCAATGTTGGTTTCAATGTTTTAGATATTTATGCCACAGTATCTGCAATGTCTTTCATCTAAGTCCTTTTTAAATTTATTTTGTCACATCATTATTATTCTTATTATGTAACTTTTTAGGTTGAAACTGTTCTTTGGGTAAATGAGTTCCATAAGCTCATTCTTCAAAGCATGAAATAACATTTCCCCCATTTTGTCCATGTTATCACAATATGCTTCACATATAATAAACTACACCCATCTAAAGCACACTGCTGGATGAGCAGCTTTGGCACCCCCATGATGAACCTCTCCATAGCCTCCCAGAGGTTTCTGGCGCCCTTTATGGTTTCTCCTTCCCCCAGCTTATGACAGCTACTGGTTTGATTTTCCTGCTACCACAAACAGTTAATAGCTCGTTTGAATTTGCCCTAAACTGACCTTTTAACATTTCAAGATCTGCTGTTTTTGCATTTGGCAAACAATGGTAGAAAGAAAAGCAGTAAATATCATATTCATTTGGCTTTGGGTTTGAGGGTTATAAAGGCTATAAATACAACAGATGCTTTGTGAGGAAAGCTTGAAAATAATACCCTAAAACCTCTCTAATGTCATCACTTAGAAATACAACACACACTATAAGTTTATATTCAACATTTATGAATAAATTATAAGAATACTGCCCACCAAATAATGAAAGCAGTTTTGCACTTTTAGCATGGTAGTACAGAGTTAAGTTTCAGTCTACATTTTTTAAAAACTTTTTATTTCTTTTTAAAGAGAGGGGAAGGGAAGGAGAAACTGTGGAAGAGAAACATCAATGTATGGTTGCCTCTCATGTGTCCCCTACTGGGGACCTAGCCTGCAACCCAGGCATGTGTCCTGACTGGGAATCGAACCAGTGATCCTTTGCTTCACAGGCCCATGCTGAATCCACTGAGCTACACCAGCCAGGGCCATTTTACAAGGTGTGTTTGTTTTCCAGCCTAATGCAATGTCATATTTAATTTAAAATAATTTCTAGATTATGCTTTATTTCAAACAATAGAAAAATTGTTATTGAAATAAACTAAGCAGCATGGGCCACTAGTTAAATGAAAGAAAGTAAACACATGTCTTCATAGGTTATAATTAACTTTAAATACAGTATGAAACATAATCTTATGACATAGTATTTAAAAGTGTTGATATTTAACTTAAAGTCTCTTCTTATGCTACAGAGGAAGAGCACGGGCTCTGGAGCAGGGACACCTGGCTTGGAGCCCTGGGTTTGTTGTGATGAACTAGCTGTGGGATGTTGAGAAGGTCATTTAATCTCATTGTACTTATCTATATATAAAGCAGGAGAAGCAATGCCAGCCTACATCATGGTGTTGTTGGGATGATTAAATAAGGTCAGCTACTAAAATATTTAAAGTAGAATCAGGTACACAGAAAGACCTGTATTATTATTATCCTTCCCCAAAATAAATTTTAATGCTCCTGATTTTGAAAACATTATTATGATGCCATTTATAAATCAGGAAAACCTGGGAAACATTCAACTGGAAGATCTCTAATTTTTATTTTCTCTTTTTATGAGCTATAAGCATACCTCATTTTATTGCACTTGCCTTACTGTGCCTCACAGGTGTTCCATTTTTCAAACTGAAGATGGGGTGCTCCACTAGCAAAAAAATATTACAACTCACTTTATTGCGATACTCAATTTATCCCAGAGATCTATAATTTAGCCCCCAACGTCTCTGAGGTATGGCCGCACTACCTCCCTTTTCTGCCTTTGTGGCACTGTCCGAGTCGCCTTTTACTGTATTACTCTTTATAGTGAATATTTTAATTCTTCCTAAAATTCCTTGGATTAAAACATCCTAGATTTATGGCATCATTCTATGAAATTAATGTTTGCTCAGTGGTGGAAAAACAGGGAGAAGGTGTTCGATGGTGGAAAGACTTGGGAAAGTGGGTCACTTGTCAGTTAAATAACAACCCATCTCTTCTCTCACTTGCATTGAAATCACATTTTGTGTGTTTTTCATTTTTGCATAGGAGTAAAGGTTTTCAATTTCCTAGTTCAATTCAGCAACTAGTTGGCTGTCCTCACTGGGCCCTGTTGATCTGCAGTCACTCTCAAGGCCAAGGCAGATTTGTCTAGTGACAGGAACAATTAATTTCTTGGGATTCTAATAAAGATTGTTTCAGTTGGTTGCATAGGTAAGTAGTGAGTTTTCAGTTAAACAAATAAACAAAGGAAAGAATATTTCAAAGTTATTTGTGAGATTTCCTGAGATATGGGTCTATGTCTTGATAATTAAGGATGTTGGCACATAGTAGGCACATACATTTGTAATTGAACTGAATTACCTGATTTCTAAGGCTGATTCTGAAAAGTGAAATTTATCTTTATTGGCTATCTTTTTTGCTTGACAAGTTGGATGATAAATTTCCCTTAGTATGCCAAATTTCTCTAAAAATAGTAAGAAGCACATTATAGGATGGATAATGTAGTGATTAGGACCTCAGATGAGATGAATCCATCTGTAATAGTCACAGGTGCCTTGAAATCTCCTTTTTTATCTCAAAGTGTTTATATTCTCAGTCCATTTGTTAAGGATATAATATTGAGTCTTAAATTATATAACATATTCTCTGTCTGAATTTTCTAAAATGTGTGCCTTGGTTCATGATGGGAATGATGTACAAGAGGAAAAACTCACTAACCGTTGCTAAGAAAGGAAAAATAGATTGTGAGAGTTTACATGAACTAATTTCTATTCATCTCCTCCAACAGAAATATAATCATGTGAGTTTATTAATTCTTTTATGAAAGACTATTAGAAGTAGGTGTATATGCTTTTAGCATAGAATATGAATATAAGTGAATAGAACATTTATGAACAGTATGTACATATTTACTTATTGTATTTTCTCCGTTGGTTTATAAACCATTAGTACTCAGAGGCCATGAGAAAGAGGAAAATGCAATAGTAAATATTGTAATGTAAAATAATTACTGTTTTTTTGTTAATGAATACTATTTTTGCTGGTAATCACCCTACATTCTAATATATATCAGTGAAATGTTATCAGTGAAATGATATTTATCAAGTTATTCTTTTCTGATTCCTACTCTGCTTTGTGACATATGCTTGTGGCATATCCTATTATTTTCATCTTATTATATTTTATAATTTGCATTTGAACTATCATTTTTTATTTATCAAGGACTTAGAAAGTGTAACATAACAATAAGTCTTGGGATAAAATACTAAAATCCATTACTTGACTTCAGATACTAGGAATTTCAGCCTTTATTGAAAAGCTATGTGAACTTTATGAAATATTTGGATAGAATTAACAGTAAATTAAATCTAATCAATATTATATAGATTTTTATAAATTAGCTCATCCATAATACTGAAATATAGAAATTTGGTAATATTTTAGTGAAAATATGACAATTTCGACTAAAACATTCACTGGTTCTATTTTATATTTTAGAAGATATCAGTTGTTGCCATAGAATTTCTCCAACACGAAAATATTTTTATTTTTGTTGGGTGAGAGTGTGTTGGAAATCAAAGGCAGTAGTTTTATAATTAAGTTTATTAAAAGTAATACCTATGTAACAAGAAGAACAATCTGTTTTTAACTTCTGACCTGGAATTATAGAAGATTTTCTTTGTGTTTATTTTTAATATAATATTGGTATTTTGTTAAGGAACTGTTTTACAGAAATAAAATTCCCATTTTTCTTCTTCCTCCTCTTTGATTTCTGCTTCTCTTTCTCTTTGCATAATTGTTATTTTCATGCCATGAACTTGAGTTGATTGCCCACTATAGTCTTAATTTAATTTAGGAGTGACTCATATACCATTTATTAGGAAGCATACATTTTTAATGATATATCAAAATTTCAAAGTAAGTTAGGTTCCTGAAAGGTGTCATGAAAGTTCTTTACAAGATCAAAATCCATTAAAATAACAAAAAGTCTATAATTTATATTGTAAGAGTTAAAATATTTTCTCTGGCAAATGATAGGCTGAAAACAATGATGCTGTTAATTATGAATGAAAGGATGGGAGTCAGCCCTTTGTTACTGTTCAGGTTTGTGATTAAATATATTCCTGCATGTGCACAATTTGTCTTTCAGTGCAACTCATTCTTTTTTCATTACCTAGTGCTAAATTTAAAAAAAAATGTTAATGACCTTTAATACTAGAAAAAGTGTAGACAATTATTTTTCAAAAAAAGGTTCAATATTTTGGGAGAATAAATGCTCCTTTACTTGATTATTTGGGGGTATCTCCAAATCATTTTATCTCTATTTCATAAATGATCAGCTCTACAGTGGAAACTTAATTTTGCTTTGGAATACTTTAAACACAATAAACAGATTAACTAAAGAATGCTCATGATCAATTAAATATTAGTAATACAGACATTCAGGATTACATTTTACTTTGAGAATAAGAGAAGAGGCTATCTTATAATTTTATAAGAGTATTAACACAGTCTTTGTCTTTAACTCTTAAATTCTGGTACATTTTTCATGTGTTTATGGGAACAGCTGGAAAAAATAAATTGCTAGAAAAAAATGTCACTGACTTGCCAGTACAGAAGTCCTCCAGTTTCTAAGAGCTGGAGATCACAGATAGAACGAGCATGGACACCGGGACCAAATAGTACAGCACAGCCATGTGCGATCTTCATAATCCGGCTAGAAGTGGTTTTATTATGTTTTTAAGCATGCAGAACAGTGTGAAAACATACAAAAGGGGATGAAATCTCATTTGAAGACCAAGTGAAAATATCTTAAAGGACAAAGAAATGACAGGTCAAGTCAACTGATACCTGAGTTGGTTGTGGGTGGGATGATTCTGTAAAACTTGAATTTCACGTGCGAAAATCCACCTCTTTGGGGTTATAGAGTCATTGACATGAAAATTATAAAAATGTCCTCCTGTAAGAGTGACTGTTAAGAATGCAGTGCATCTCTTAGCTTGCATTTTTTTATCATTTTTTGAGCTGTAGTATACTGAGAAATCAACTCTAAGTGTACATTAGAAGACTACATTATGGGGAAGAAATGGTCATTTCTTTGGGAGTGATATGTATTAAACTCTCTAAAAAAGGTTTACCATGAAGTAAAAGAGGCACCAATTCCATTTCATTAATATTTATATAAAAAGAAGTTGTTAAAAACTTGTACTTAGAATATTTAAGAATATTTGGGCTATTAGAAAAATACATTATCCTGTGGTTTTGATTCTAACTTAGTACTCAAATTTATAATTTGAATAATTAATTTAGAATGATGATTTTAAATTTATTCTGAGTAAGCTGGTAAATACTGAGTACTTCATATATTTCGTATTTCTTAACATTGTAGGTTAAATATATTTGATTCTAACACTAATTTAACTACTCACTAAGGTCTATCGAAAGTGAGATTATTCTAATATCCAAATAGTAAAAGTATAAATACAGTTACAAATGCTTAAATAAGTTTAGATTTATAATAAAAACAAATATTTAGAGCACTCTTAAAATAATACTTTTATTAGATTTATAAGTAAAAATTAATATTTCATTGTTTAAAAATTTAAGAAAGATCTAGGTTTGGAGCTTATAAAATTTTAGTTGAATTTTATTATAAAAATTAAAGTAAAGCCCTGAATAGGGTTTTCTGTCCAAAAACTACTCTTGAGGACACACACAAAAACAGTTGAAAAATGTCCAGGTATTTCCAACAAGTGGCTTTCAGTTTTGCTGACAGATGAACTCATCCAGAAGTCTTTGGAGCCAACATTGGCTAGTGCCAGGGAAACAGGAATCAAACATGCCATACAAGACTCACAGTAGAAAAGAATCACAGTGTGGTCAGTTCATCAGGAGGCAAGGGTTTCTGATAACTCAAACTTTCAGGCACTATAACCTGAAAGTAATAACTACTTAGAGTCTGAATTCCCTTTCTGTTTTATTTAAAAAACTAAAGCAAAAACTGCTCTGACTGGTGTGGCTCAGTGGATTGAGTGCAGGCCTGTGAACCAAAAGGTCACTGGTTCGATTCCCAGTCAGGGCACATGCCTGAGTTGCAGGCCAGGCCCCCCATTTGGGGATATGGGAGAAGCAACCACATGTTGATGTTTCCTCTCTCCATTTCTTTCTCCCCCCTTCCATTCTCTAAAAATAAATAAATAAATTATTTTTTTAAAAGGCAGGAAAAAAAAAACACACCTAGAGTCTTTATTTTTACCATTAATTAGTGCTAAGCAGCATATGATTCTACATTGGAGAAGATTCAGAATTGGGGAGGAAAGATAAAATCTCCTTATTTTTTTGTCATTAAAATTTTTGTGTGTGAAATACACATGCCACATTAACATAAGAATGTAACAAAAGAAATAATAATAAAATGTGTACTTAAATATGTTTTAGATGTTTTACCAGAGTTTTACCAGAATCGTGAGGTTGTCAATTGCTATTTATCTTGTTCGAAATTTGTTGTGTTTCTTAGATGTGAGTGTGGGAGTCTTACAACAGTTTTTGGAAAATGCAAGCCATTTGGGAAGACTGCCTCTTTCCCCTGATCTCCACAGTTTTCTTCTTGTACGATTCCCAGGAATATCTGTTAGACCTTCACACTCTATCTTCATGTCTCAGACCTTGCCTTCTTGTTGTCTCTATCTTTGTCTGCACTACATACTGGCTACTTTCTTTAAAATTATTTTCTTAGTTCATTCATTTTCTCTTCAGCTGTGTCTAATCTATTATAAATTCATCCACCGAATTTTCCATTTCAAATTTATATATGAAGGGGGACCTCCAAAAAACTGGAATTATCCTCTGGAGGGCAGGCCCCTTGTAGTGCAGGCTGCCCCCACTAGGTGAGTGTTCTAGGAACCCATCTGATCAGTGCACCTACTGGCATTGTTGTGAGAGGCTGCCTTCTGCCTCAGTGAAATTTTTTGAAGACTCTTTTAATGTATTTGCCTATTTTCTTGATGGGTGATTTACAGGAGTACTTGCCTACACTGTACTGACTCTTTAGAAGTTTTGACCAAAAATGGCATGATACCCATGCCCCACCCTCCCAATTCACCTGATCTCTCCCCAAGTGACTTTTTTTGTTTCCCTGGATGAAAAGAGTCCTCAGAGGGAAATGTTTGTCTGATGTGGAAGAGATGAAACAAAAGATGGCAGAAGCACTATAGCCATAAAAATCAACGAATGTAAAACCTATTTAGAGCAGTGGAAAAAATGCTTTGATAGGTGTGTTGCGTCAAATGGAGAGTACTTTGAAGGAGACTGAAGTTTAAACATGTAAGAATACATACATGATTTTTTATAAATTCTCTTTTGAGAAGAGAGATATATAGAGAGAGATAGATAGTATATAGCTAGATCTCTATATATATTGAGAAGTTCTGATTCTTTTACAAATCTACGTTTAAAAAATAGTGTGCTAAGCTCTACTTATATTTTCAAACCTTTCTCATTTTTACAGAAGTATAATTGACATAATATTGTATTAGTTTCAGGTGTACAACATAATTATTCAGTATTATATATATTGTGACATGATTGCCAGAATAAGTTTAACTGACACCCATCAACATACATAGTTATAAAATCTTTTCTTTCTTGTGATGCATGAGTCTAAGATTTACTCTGTTAGCAACTTTCAAATATGCAATGTAGCATTATTAACTATAGTCACCGTACTGCATGTTATATCCCCAGGACTTAATCCTCTTACAACTGGAAGTTTGTACCTTTGGACCCCGTGCTCCTATTTCTTCCACCTCCTACCCTTGCATCTGGCAACCACCAAATTGTTCCTTGTATCTCTGAGCTCATTCTTGTTTTTAATACCCCATGTGAAATCATAAAGTATCTGTCTTTCTTTGTCAGACTAATTTTACTTAGCATAATGCCTTCAAGGTCCGTCATGTTGTCAAAAATGGGAAGATTTCATTATTTTTATGGATCAGCGTACTCCACTGCATATACAGCCCACATCGTCCTGATTCATTTGTCTACCTATAGACACAGTTTGTTCGCATATCTTGGCAGTTGGAAAGAAGTAGTACAGTGAAACTGGAAATGTGTGTACCTTTTTCCAATTGGTGTTTTATTTTGGGGGGGTAAATACCTGGAATTAGAATCATGGGATCATATGGTAGTTCAGTTTCTAATTTCTTTTAATATTTTATCTATTTACTTATTTATAGAGAGAGGGAAGGGAAGGAGAAACATCAATGTGTGGTTGCCTCTCATGCGCCCCCTACTGGGGACCTTGCCTGCAACCCAGGCATGTGCCCTGACTGGGAATCGAAACAGCGACCCTTTGCTTCATAGGCCCATGCTCAATGAGCTACACCAGCCAGGACTAATTTTTTTCATACGCTTCTGAAATCTTTAATCTCTTAGTTCTTCTTCCTTTAATTGTGACAAACTCCATATGTATTTTTAATTTTACCAATCCCTTACACCCCTTTCCTTTGGCAGCCATCAGATTGTTCTGTATATCTGTGGGTCTGTTTCTGTTTTGTTTGTTTATTCACTTGTTTTGCTTTGTTTTTCAGATTCTACATATAAGTGTAAACATATGGTATTTGTTTCCTCTGTCTGATTTATAATTAGAATAATACCCTCTCGGTCCATCCATGTTGTTGTACATGGAGCAATGTCATTCTTTTTTATTGCTAAGTAATATTCTATTGTGTGCGCGTGTTTATCCATTCCTCTACTGACAGTCACCTAACGCTGCTGTGAACTGGGGGTGCACATATTTTCCCAAACTGCTGTTTTAGTTTTCCTTAGATAGACGCCTAGAAGTGAAATTGTTGGATCGTGCAGCAGCTCTGGTTTAAATTTTTGAAGACTTTCCGTATGTTTTTCATGCATAAATCAGCGGCACCGATTTGCAATCGTGCTAAGAGTGCCATCAGGGTTTCTTTTTCTCCACATCCTGCCCAGAATTGACCTGTTGATTTTTCGATAATAGCCATTCTGATAGGTGTAAGGTGATATTTCATTCTATTTTTGATTTGCGTTTTCTTGGTGATTGCTGATGTTAAACATCTTTTTGCATGCCTGTTGGACATCTGTATGTTCTCTTTGGGAAATCTCTGTCTATTCAGGTTCTCTGCTCACTTTTTAATCAAATAGTTTGTTCTTACTGTTGTTAAATCGTATGAGTTCCTTATATATTTTGGACATTAACTCCTTATTAGTTGTATCATTTGCAGATATTTTCTCCCATTCAGTATGTTGTCCTTTTGTTGATTTTTTTTTTTTTTGCTGTGCAAAAAGTTTTCAGTTTGATAGGTATTGCATTTAAACTGTAACTTGCTTTGGGTAATATGGACATTTTAAAATATGAGTATGAAATATCTTTTCATGTATTTGTTTCTTTTTCAAATCAGTGTTTTATAGTTTTTAGTGTACAGGTCTTTTATCTCATTGGCTAAATTTCTTTCTAGGTATTTTATTCTTCTTGATGCAATTTTAAATATAATTTAAAAAATTCCTCCAATAGTTTGTTATTAGTGTATTTAAACCCAGCAGATTTTTGTTGTGATACTGATCTTACCCCCTGCAACTTTACTGAGTTCACTTGTCAGTTCTAACAGTTATCAGTGAAGCTACTTTAAATGCACGTTTAAATGGCAGTACTTGAATGTCATTCCGTTTACTACTGTCATTTACTACAACGGAACTTCATTAAAAACATCTTATTTTCATGCTTGGTTATGCCAAGCAACAAAGTATGCCCGTATGTTGTTAGGATGAGTATTGTGTTTGTCATTTCCACTATAAAGCTGAACATATGGCATGATTGTTAGGTGTTTTCTTGGAAACCAGCATTTGTTTTTACCACATCGTTGACTTCTTGATTTATCAATGTATTAAAGTTCTTCTCTAGCACTGAATGAATAGATGGTATGTCTGCAAGACAAAGGTGCAATGGGAAAATGTAATTTTTTTGATCTGGGTAGAGTGGTCAGCAAGTTCTTTTTGGCAGTAGAGAGCTGTGCTTCCCAGTATCTTTCAATAATAAGCTGAATGAAACAGTGTAACAGTGATAGATGACTGCCTGATTAATGCCTATTAGATACTGTAGACCATGAAATGTGCTAATATGTTTCCAGGATTAAACCCAACCAACATTTACATACCTGAATGGTATTTTGTTAGTTTCTGGTATTATTATTTATTAATTATTATATTATTTCCATCAAACAACTGTAACCTACTTTGGCCTCACCCTGTATTTTAACATCTTAGGTTTTAGCTCAGCTCATTTGTATTATAAGTTTAGCTACATTTTCAAACTCGTGTTAAAATTATAAGAAGAATAAATGAAATTTGTGCATTGCCTTTGCAATAGGAGAATGGCGCACATGATTAAGATAAACTTAAAATGTATCATTCAAACTGAGACTGTTTTGGGAGTTAAATGGGCACTGTTGATAATTATGCCAGGCCCTGACCAGTATAGCTCACTTCTCGCAAAGTGAAAGGTCACCGGCTGGACTCCTCCTGGTCAGGGCTCATGCCCAGGTTGCAGGCCCGGTCCCCAGTGGGGGCATGCGAGAAGCAAGAGAGAAGCTTCTCTCACACAAGATGTTTCCCTCCTTCTCTCCCACTCTCTAAGATAAAATAAATAAAATCTTTTAAAATAATAATGCCAGGACAATAGGCATGAAGTCAGGTCTGTTTTAGGCAAAAACACTCACCTTGGACACAGAAAACGACACATGCCTTTATGCTCACATTGGCTTCAGGAATCAGTAGTTTCTTTTCTCTTTTTCTCTCTCTCTCTCTTTTTTTTTTTTTTTGCTAATAATAATTAACCTAAGTCAAACAGAATACCTCTGGTGGGAAGTTCATGTTGATTCTGGCTTTTGCATAGTTTTTTTTGGCACAAAAATCCGTGGCAAGTTGCAAGATCTAAAATATGATGAAGAACATGCAAGGTAGAGAACCAGAACTGGAGAATGTTGGATATTGACTATCTAAGAGCAGGGAACACTTATCAGAAGGCCATTGCCAGGATTAGGGCGTGAGGAGGTAGTCAAGTGTCGTGGTAGTCAAGCGTCAGGCACTTCTGACGTCAGGTCTGGCTCTAGAGACGGCGGGGCCTGTGAGTGGGGATGCAGGGGCCTCTTCTCGGGGAGAGAGTGATGGAGAATGTGGAAATCTGGCCAGATGGATTAGATAGCTCTGGGTCAAATATTGATTTTGTCGTGCTGGTAACCATGGGCAAGTTATCCAAATTGTGTCCTCTTTCTAGATCTTATGGTGTGGATAATAATGCCAACCTCAGAGATTTCCTTCAACATTTGAAAAATACTTAAAATACTACCTGCTTCCCAATACATAGGCTCTCAATACAGAGTAGTCATCATTGTGTCCCAGCACAGCATTCTACAAACCAACCCAGGGCGTGTTCTATTATTACTAAACTAAATGAGAGCAGCCCTTTCTTCATTTGCAGGAAACCTAGACTTGGTGGGATACTCTGCTTTGCCAGTTCTCTGAGATCTATGGTATCATCCTTTGATGTTTACTGCTTCTTGTCTGCCATTGGGTGGCAATAGATGACAAGACACATGAGGGAGCAGCGTCACTACTTCACGCTCTCCTCCCCAAATTGGTCAATTCCAAGGGTTTCACCACTTGGGCAGGTTTGAGAACTGATGTCTGGTTTAGGACACAGTGTGTGTGAAGTAATGAAGGCTCGCTTTCGCGGAAGTCTCTAGAGGCCATGGAAAAGCATCTCCCTCGTACCCCAGGCTTCGTTGTTACTTGCAAAAGGAGGGGTTAGGCAGAAGTATCCCTGTCATTTCTAGGAAGAGCATCATTTTCTGGCTGTGGAAAGCGTCTTTTCCCAGGACCCTTTGGTGTGCTGAAGAAAAAAATACAACTGTCCTTAATCCTTGACCGAATCAAAGAATCAAAAATCTCTGAGAGGTTGGCACAATTCACCTTTTAAAGGTAAACTAAAGGAGACAGGGAAATTATTTTCCATGGCAAGAAAATATAGCCAATTATACGCCATGGAGATCTAAAGGTATTTCTAAAACTCAGTGTTTTTTCTTCCCAAGCTGCTTACCGATTCCCCCAGTTTTTTCACCACAGTCATCCTCAAATTCATCTCAATTGTTGTGGTGACCTGTGATGCTGAGCGGTAGCAATGGGTCTCTGGGGACTCTAAGTCCATCCTTTTGTTTGGAGAAACGTTTCCTCATAGGTGAGAACCGAAGCGTAGCCATCGGGGCTTATCTGAGATCCTAAAAGCCCTCTGGATATGTGTTCATGGTCTCGTTTTAAAGTCCCCAGTGCCTCGTTGGAGTGCACCAGGGAGCACAAATCACTGTGAGGGACTGCATCCTTCCAAACCCACTCAGCCCATGTCTCTCAGAAAATATATCTACTTTTTGCAGCTTTCCTTGAAACTTGCTTCAGGGAAAAAAATTAAAACATGAATTTTAAAATGCTGTGTTCTCTCTGATTTTTAAAAAAATTTCGAGCTTGTTTCCAGATTGACAAACGGTCTAGTGACTACTTCTATGGGTACCTTCCCGATGTGTTCAAGGCCTTTGTCAGAGTCGAACCACACCAGATAGAGAAGCCCTTTGAATCCTGCCCCCAAACAGCGTTCCCTAGGGCGTGTTGCCCTGCGTAGAGGCAGGGATGTTAATGCCCGTGGAAGTGCTATGCAAATATTAGTTGCCACTGCCAATTTTTATCTTCCCTAAACAATTCTGCCACATAAAACATGTGTCAAAAAATAATTTGTATATGTTCTTTGATTAATGAGTGCTATTTTCGTCTTCCTAATATTGTTCCTGATTCATGTGTTTTCAAATACTTTGTTCAGTGATTCATACCTAGAGATCTTGTCTCTCTGACTAGACTATAAATATTCTAAGAGAAGGGAAAGTACCAGATTTCATCTGCTCTCTTAACTAATGTTTAATCAGGGTTTTCTGTTTAGATGTCTTCTGCAACTTTGGCTCATGGAAGACTCCAGGTCTTCCGTGCATGCAGTCTCCTGATGGTGCAATTGATGGCCCGCTCTTTGCCCTGAGCATTTGCTTTTCTTGCCCAGCAATCTCTGTTTTATAACCACGCTGTTGCGGTATAGTTCACATGTAAAGAGCCACACACACGAGGTCTGTCCACAAGGCATCCAGCCATGTGCTGTGAAAAACAGAGACATTTACTGAAGATACAATGTACTGTATCTTCATGTACCGAGGCAACTTTGTACATAGGACAATGACACGTCAGTCCCCTTCCAAGCAGGCACTTGGGACCCCGCACAGTTCTCTCAATTGCCACCAACTGCCCCGTTGCATTTTCCTGAATCTCACTGAATGTCTGAAATCTCTTCCCTTGTCAAAGGTGATTTTAGTTTGGGGAAAAGCCAGAAGCCGTAAAGTGCCAGATCTGGTCTTGTAGGGGGGCAGAGTCACTGGGGTGATTTGATGTTTCACCAAAAACCTCTCCACCAGGTGTGATGCATGAGGGTGGGTGTTGTCACGATGAAGCTGCCAATCACTCGTCGCCCAGAGCTGCTGCCTTCTGGATCATCCAAATGGTTTCCATGGAGTACAGTTCTAGCTTAATGAAAATTTGATGCAAATTGGTCACTGTATTTGTCCAGCCATTTTGAATGTAAAGGCCACACCGTACACATGCTCACTCAATGGCGTCTACCACCCCCCACTGACCAGGACGATGAAGTTGTCATTGTTCACACATGTGCATTCCACTCCCCTCTCCTTGGCTGCCAGGTTACATCGATGTTGTGCAAACCATTTTTGTTATATTAACAATGGCTGGACTTTTTCTGGATGTATTTAAATGTATATAACTTGATGAGTTCAGGATAAGTGAAACCATCATTAACATCAAGGCTATACACCTGCCTGTCACTTTCCAATATTTCCTTTCTTATTGTTAATATTTTGTGTGTGAGAGAGTATGTGGTAAGAACACTTACAAAAGCTCTATCCTATACTTAACACATTTAAGTGTGTAATACGTTGTAATTATCTATAGGCACCATGCTGGATGGTGTACATCCAGAATTTATCTTGCACGACTGAAGCATTGCGCCCTCTGACTGTAATCTCCCGCATTCGCTCCTCCCCTCAGAAATTGGAAACCATCTCTCTCCTCTCCCCTCCTGTGAGTGTGACTGTGTCAGGTTGCACATGTAAGTCAGGCCACACCGTAGTTGTTCTGCTGTGCCTGGCTCACTTTAGGTAGTGTAATACTGTCTGGGTCCATCCATGTTGGTGCAGACATCAAGATTTCCTTCTTCTTAAGGCTGAATCTTCTTCCGTGGGAAGAAGATAACATTTTTCTTTATCCAGTCACCCCTCAATAGATGCGTGCATTGATTATTGGGCTAGCCAAAAAGTCCATATGGTTTTTTCCGTAAAATAAAAGACACATTTTTTCATTTTCACCAAGAACTTATTGATTTGGTTGTTTCGAGTATGTCGGCTTTCTCCCACATAGCATCACATCAATTGTTCTTAGTTACTGTCTCGATCTGATCCCCGTCAACTTCAGCTGGTCCACCCGAGCATGGTGCACTGTCCAGCAAAGACATCTCCAGCACGAAACTTTACAAACCACGTTTGACACGTTCTGTCTGTCATGGCACCTTCTCCATACACTGCACAAATCTGTTTTTGTGTTGCAGTTGCATTTTTACTTTCCTTGAAATAATAAAGCATAGTAGGTCAAAGAAGGTTGTGTATTTTCTTCCATCTTCAATATTAAAATGACTACACAAAAATTCATCATTTTTGGTAAGTTTTTTTATATGTATGCTAATAGATAGCTGTCACAATACAATTTAACAAAATTGTTTCAAGTGAAATGAAAGACCCCTAAGCACTACCAGAGCCGTCTCACTGAAAAAACACGTGGATGTTTTGGCCAACCCAATCCACATCCTGGCTCTCGGCATAGCACAGCAATGAACTTGGAGTGCAGGTATCTCTGCAAGATCCTGTTTTCAGTTCCTTTGGAGAAATACCCAAAAGTGAGCTTGCTGGACCACATGCAGGTTCTGGTTTTAATTGTTTAAGGAACCACTCTACTGATTTCCGTAATGGCTGTACCAATTTTCTCTCTGCCAACAGTGTAGAAGGGCTTCGTTATGGTTCGACATTTCCATAATAACTGTGCTAACAGGTCCAAGGTGTTATCTTCTTGTGTCTTTGATTTGTGTACTCATTGGCCATTTGGGGAACTTCAGTAGAGGAATGTTGATTCAGTTCTCTGCCCATTTTTTCACTGGGTAATTGGGTTAGCTAACTTGTGGATACCAGTAAGATGCTGAATAGCACAGAAAGAAAAAAATGTACCGCCTCCTCTCCATCTAGTGTAGGAATCATCAGAAGATCCAGTTCTCAGGGTTCTTTTTTCCTGCAGTCTTTTCCTTCAGAGTCCACTGCTATAATTACAGTCTTACACCAGTCCCAGCAGAATTTCAGAGGCTGTGGAAATTCAACAGTATTTTACCAGGAAGTAGGTTAGTATTCTCCTCTACAAATAAGGAAAATAATCCTCAATAAATGGCCAACCATACTCTTACCTGGCTTTTCCTGTTCTGGGTCTACATTTATCTATAGAATATTAATATCAGTGATAACATATAGATTGGTTAGAATTTAGGAAGGGAAAGCTTAGAATTCAGCTTAGAATTTAGGAAGGGAAATTGCTTTTGATATGTCTAATGAGAGAATAATAATTCTTATAACACAGGTACTACCATTATCTACACTTTCTAGGGGGAACTATATACTGTTTATAAAATATACTTACAAACAGATGATTAACTACAACAGTTTCTAAAAACAATCTGTGTTTTCCTCAGTAAGAAGTTGGCAATAATCTTTATAACCTAGGTGACTAAGTGAATAGTTCATTTACTAGCAAATCTTTATAAAACACCTACTAGGCGTGAGGCATGACTTAAAAGCTCTCTCTATAATTAGACAGTTAGCCCTTGCTGTGCTTTATTATCTCAATTTTATAAATGAAAAAGCAGAGCTACAGAGAAGATGCTTGAGCCAAGACTGCAAGTCAGAAGAAGCATTCTGGAGTTCTCATCTCTTCGCATTCTTCCTCTGCATGTGCCCCAAGGGGCTGAGTCCAGCTACAATTCTCCTTTCCTCTCATTACTGGGTGTAGGTTGCTTTTAGTCTGCACTTGTTGCAAAAAGCTTCTAGCTCCGCCGCTGGGGTTCTGTGCCTTTGGTCTTTCTGACAGTTGAGTTTGCTCTCCAAATTCATGTGTTTCTGCACACTGTGATATTGAGAGAAGAAATTTCAAATTCCTTTATAAGGGAAAGCTGCTTCCTGGTTGGAGGCACACTTACAGTACAGTTTTCTTGTGCACAGCCCCGAACCTTGCCCTTGGATCCCTCCTTCCTTATTCCCCATCACCAGGCTGAGCAGTCGCTGAACACATTTGTTTAATTAAAGAGTTTTATAAATTACGCATCCTTATATGGTCACCTGTTTATGGACAAGGCAGCACTTATCCAATTCAAAGTGCAGTGCTCAGGGCCCGGCAGAGAGCAACCACTTAATGAATATTTAATGAATGAGTGTGTGAATCGATGTTGTGAGTCACAAGTGCACCATACAAATCTGTTAACTTAATTGCTTAGAGTTTGTGTGTGTGTGTGTATGAAAAAGAGAATTCTAATTTCCTTCATTAACAAACATTATCAAGCAGCTAATCCACATGATGTATCCTAGTTACCAGCCAAAGTTAGCTGAAAAGAGACATATAGCTGTAGCTTTCTTTGAATTCTTTAGGATCTAAAGCACAGATGTAGTGTTGCTGATGAATTTGCACGAGACCTACAGACAAAGAAGGGCATTACATAAAAAACTAAATGGATGCTGCAGACTACCCTTCCGTGAGCTGCAGGTATTTATTGTCCAAATGGACGTACGTGAAAGGTTTCTAATGGAAAGATAACAGACTTCTGGCCTCTCCAGACGAAGGCATTAGTATTCTGATCCAAGAGTTTCAGAGGCATTAGTTTACTTTGAATATTTCCATATCTTTTTACCACTGGGGCCTTTAGTATTGGAACAAATTGATGTCTGGAGTCCAGAAAAGCTGTTCCGTGTGTGATAGTAGAAAATTAAATAATGCATTTGTCCTGCAGGCTTCTGGCTCCCACACTTATGCAAAAATCAGTCAAATACCCACAGCCTCCCCTTTGAATGCTGGATGTCTTCATTGGAATGTGAGGAAATCTATTTAATTACTGACCTCAAGTGAACGGCATGAGCATGAAGGTGCATTTTTACATTTGAATTTCTGTGGCTGTCTCCTAGTGCATTTGCTGGCACTGAGAAGAGTGAATTATCGTTCAGGGTTCTTTTTTAAGTCATTACCGACAGTGTCCGTTCTGTGTACCATCTTCCTCAAAGTGGAGAGCACAGGTATATAAAGTGACTGTATTGTACTTGAAAAATGATGTGCTAAAAAGGAAATCTGAGGCAGAGTGAACCTGGAAGTGTGTGGCAGTGCCTGTGAGCGTTCAGATTTCCAGCAACCTGTAGTCACGTCAATCAATCTATGTGATTACAATTTGAGGGACGCACAGGGTCCACCTTGGTTACATCGTCCTAAAAGTGGTAAAGAGAAGAGCAAATCAAATCAGAGAATAGTTCTGTTTCTTTACCTTGAAGTTTGTGTCTGGGGAAAAGAGAAAATAAAGTCCTCCGGCATGTTCTCAGTTAATTTCTTCTCCTAATTGCTGTTTGGCCTAGTTCTCTTTTTTTTTGTCTGTGTTCCCTCCTGCAGCCTCTTTGCTGCCTTGCATCTCAAGGACTCCACTTTCAAAGTGTGTTTCTAAAAGGCAGAGTGAGACATCTGCCACCCACCCACTCTCCCGCCTACCAGGACATTCCTCATCTTCCTTTAGCTGGAGTGTAAAATTAACCTCCCACCCACACTCAGGAGAGGGGGCTGGCTTCTGTTTTTTTGCAAGCCGTCTTTTTCTCCCCCCACCCACCCTGCAGTTCTCCTAATGGTAGAAAACTACAGAATCAGAGAGACAGATGAAAGCATAGAAGAGAAAATACTAATATTGAACCTGTTTCCCTTTAATCACATAGTACATTTATTTAACTGCACATTATACTTGGATCTTGGGAGCCCTGGGTAAATGAACTGCTATGAGATCGACCAACCTGTTAAACATTCCCTCTTTTGCCTCAGTTCCTTCATGCTGTATAGAAAGGAGTGGCCATGAGTCTTGTAATAATTGTTCTTGAACCTCTGCAGCCTGGACAGGTTAGGTCTCCAGCTCAAAAAACGTTGCGCACAGGAACACCGATTGTAAAATGGGCAGAATGTGCAGCTGCATTTTTCCAAGGAAGGTGTACAGATGGCCAGCACGCACAGGAAAAGATGTTCTACATCATTAATCATCAGGGGAATGCAAATCAAAACCACAGTGAGAGATCATCTCACACCTGTGAGAATAGCTGTTATCAAAATCACCTGAAATAAAAAGTGTCGGTGAGGATTTGGAGAAAATGTAACCCTTGTGGAAAATGTTATGGAGAGCCCTGGTTGGTGTGGCTCAGTTGGTTGGAACATTATCCCATAGACAATAAGGTCGCAGGTTCGATTACCAGTCAGGGCACATGCCCAGGTTGTAGGTTCACCTCCATTTGGGACATGTACGAGAAGGCTGTTATACCAAGTCAGTGTTTTTCTCTCTCTCCACCCCTCCTTCCTGCCTCTCTAAAAGCAATGAAAAAAAAGTCCTCAGGTGAGGATAAATAAATGTTATGGAGGTTCCTCAAAGGATTGAAAATAGAACTACCACATGATCCAGCCATTCCTCCTCTGGGTTCTTATTATAAGACAACAAAAACACGAACTCCACAAGATGCCTGCACACCCATGTTTCTGGCAGCATTATGTACAATGGCAAAGCTATGGAATATTACTCAGCCATAAAGAAGAATACAATTTTGCTGTTGTTGACAGCGTGGGTGGGTGTAGAGGACATTGTGCTCTGTGAACTAAGTCACAAGAAGGCAAATACTATATGATGTCTCTTAGATGTGAAGTCACACACACACTGGGTGGGACAAGTGTAGGTTTGCGGTTGTGAGACACAGTTTACTTTTGTATTATTATTTATTAAGTATTGTATTGTTTTTCTATACGAACCACTATAAACCCACTTTGGCTCATCCTGTATGTGCAGCTCATGGAATAGACAACAGATTGGTGGTTGCCAGATGCAAGCAGTGAGGATGGACAAATGGATGAACTTTTTAATCTTTTTATATTATTTTAAATAACTGAGTAAGTTGTGAACCAAGGATACAAAACAAGCAGGCACTTGGAGTCTGTACTTCCTCGCATACAAGGTAAACCCCCAATGGCCTGCATAATTCAGACAGTTGTGGTTTTAAGGAAGAGAACCCATTTCTCAAAAGAGGCAAGTGTATTTCTAGTCCCGTGTTCGAGAAGGGATTTCATCAGAAAATGGTGTAACATTATCATTTACTAAAGCTTCTGATTCCTTCCCTCTAATGCAGAACCTGGCTTACTAGACCCTTGTTCTTTCTCTTCTTTTTAAAAATTGTTGTTCAAGTACAATTCTCTCCGTTTTCACCCCACCACGGCCCCTTCCCCACCCATCCTCACCGCCCACCCTCAAACCCATGCCCTTTGGCTTTGTCCGTGTGTCCTTCACACACAGTCCTTGATGCCCCCTCCCCCATGATCCCCTACCATCCCTCTCCCTCTTCCACTCTGACTACTTTAGGCAAATAGTTCTCACACTTGAATGCCTATCAAAATCATGTGGAGGGCTTGTTACACACTCTGGGTCACCTCCGGGAATTTCTGATTCTCTGCATCTGAGATGGAGGCAAACTTTTTCATTTCTGGGTGCTGCTGCTGCTGGTTAAGGAAGCGCACTTTGGGTCCATTCCCTGAGGACAGAAGAAGTCGCAGCATATTTGGGCAAACTGAACTCCTGTTTGCAGAGGACTAGGCGGGGCTGCATTTAGCCGCAGACCCTCGCTTCTATCTGGGGGCGCAGGCTGTGTCCCGATGTCCCGAGGGGTGGGCTCTCCCAGAAAGCTTTGATCTCAGAGTGGTTGTCACAGCATCTCTTTGCTTAAAAGTAAAGACATGTTAAGTGAGGCGGGACCCGCCTGACCACCATGGGCTACAGGAGAAAGCATTATTGATATAATTGACCTTATTTGTCAGAATATTTGCTAAAAGTCAAGTGTTGTTAAATCCAGAGTTCCTCACTTCATTACAGAGGAACCCGGGCCCTCGTGCTGCGCTTTCTTAGTGATGCTCTCTGGCTCGTTGGGAAAGGACAGTGGGAAACGTGATTTATGGGCTGGGTATCACACCACTCTCTGAGGTGTTGCAAGATCACACTCACTAAACATGTATCTCACTTTTAATTTTCTTAGCAGCTATAATCTATTAATGTGTGACATCCCTCAACCTGTTTCACTGGTAGTGGATTTAGACAAGGTTTGGGTCTTGGCTCAGAAGTTTATTAATGTGTGTCCTTGAGCAAATGTTCTTGTCTGTGACTCGGCCTTGTTTTCCTCTTCTGTTAACAAGGATGATAATACCCACCTTTAACTCTGGTTGCTCTGACGGTTAAATTGTGTAGCCTGTAAAATGACTGGCATGCAGTACGTACTTAATTATTCCCCTTTCTCTTTTTATGGCACTTGCTTAATATTAAACATTTTAAAATTAATTGACATTGTCTGATTCCAGACATAATTGGAAAGATTCTTTGGTCTCCTGATGTTTCAATTTTCTCTCAGTCTCAGACTGGAGCACCCCCATCCCCCGGCCCCAGTTTAAAGGTTGGCACACTCCAAATTCTGACCTCGTACTCTGTTTACTGTCTTTCCTCTTCTGTCTCAACTAGATGACAATGACCAGGGTCTAACTGTGCAGAACTACTATTGATTCTTATCAAACTATTTATCATCCCCAGGGTAGGAAGCTTGAATGTCTAGTTCTGATAGATACAGATGACTCATCAGCTTCTACTGTAATGGAACCAAGTATCCCCTTTTACATGGGTGTGACCTGCAGGCAGGACGGAGCCTGAATTCTTAAGTGGGTGAGTCGGAGAAGTGTTGGGACTGTGTCTAATTCCACAGGGAACGGACGTATCTGGGGCATTTCTCCGCTGTTTTAGTAAGTTTCCAGGGCACTTGTCCAAGTTCCTTAGGAACCTAACGGGAAGACTCTGCTTGGCGACACTGACTGGGTCTTAATCGCTGTCTTATTCCCAGTACTTTGGCCCAGTGTCTGCACAGTACAGGTTCGATCATTATTTTCTTCTTTTTGTTTGTGTTTATTAATTTATTTTTAAATATGTTATTGTCTATGCTGTTGCAGTTGTCCCAATTGTTTCCCCTTTTCCCCCCTGTACCCAGCACACCCCTCCCCTCATGCAGCCAATCTCCACACCGTTGTCCGTGTCTGTGGGGCCTTCATACATGTTCTTTGACCAATCCCTCCACCTTCTTTCAGCCAGTTCCCGCCTCTCCCCTCATTTGTTATTTTTGAATGAAGGAGCTGATAAAACCAGCACTATGTCATTGGGATTTCTATACAATCCCAAGTGATCCAACAATCTCATGACACATTGGCAGGCACATTTTCCAAAGACCTATTCTAGTTGGAAGTAAAGAACAGGGCCTCCTGCAAAGACCCGTAGAGTTTCATTAGCTGGTCAGTTATGTGCTGAACTGGGCACCGAGCCTTATGGCGATCACTGGAGAGCATTGCCGCCTGCCCGACACCTTGGTAATGTGGCTTCAGGGACATCCCCAGCTAGAGCTGAGTGGAAGAGCAGGACCTAGGCGGTTGCCCAGGGCAACCTCCTAGTTGAACAGAGGTGAGAACTCACTGCCTTCCTGGGGAGACTGTTTCTCTGGCACACAAATGCCTATGAATACCTTTCCCTACCTTCTAAGAACTCCAGCAATGACTTCAGTAACTGAGCACAAATGATCATTAGGCCACGTTTTGCAGAGAAGCACTGCTGATGGTGGTGATTGACCCTATCAGCTGCTTGCTGCTGAGGGCTCACCATGATTGGTAGCTGAATGGTGCTAGCATTTTCTGAGGCCGCCAGCACTGACCTATTGGCCATGGGACTCAGTCTCTTTTCACCCCAACACGAAATCTTTAATTAATAGCATCTAAAGGAAAACAAATAAGAGAACAAAGCTGGCATGGAAATCTTCATTTGTGCCACCAAGGAAAACCAAGATGCCAACCTTAAGTAACGAGGCATTTCCAGATGGATGGGAACAGGTGCACCAGGAGCAGAGCCTGGGGATGCTGGAAGGGGCTGGTACACATCCAAGTCAGAAACGTGCTTTGGAAGGGAAGCAATGGAATAAAACAGTGTGAATAGCCTTTTTTTTTTAAAAAGGTACCTTGTGCAAGCCTTAGATTTTATTGGGTTTTCCTGTTATCTTTCAGTCTTATCAACATAAGTAGCATTTTCATTAAGTATGAAAATTCTTTTCTCCCCCTGTTCATTGTCGTTCTAATTTATTCTCTCTCTTTCTCTCTCTCTCCCCCCCACTTCCATGCATGCGTGGGGAAAACATTTAAGGTCCACAAGCTGGTAGACCGTCTCAGTCGAACCCATCGACTGATGTATTAATAACTCATTTTTTTCTACCTCTTTTACAAAGTGTGGTATTAAGAGAAAGGAGGGTGTTATTGGCGAGGGTAATTTATCACATTTCACAAGTAGCTCTGGTTTCCTGTGGATGACACGCTTTGGTTCTTTGTGGAGACAAGAGACTGACTATTGCATTTGTTCATCTGAGGCATCCTTAGTCAGGTGAGGCTAGAGAATTTCAAGCAGCAATGCTAAGCCTCTAACCAGAAATGATAGTGTTGCCAATAACAAGGAGAGGCTGGCTAATAACATTTCAATTTTAAATTCTTGGCCCCATTTTTCTTTCATGCTGCAATCTTATCGAAGTATAACTGTTGTTGAACACACATTAATTCCGGAATTTGCGGTGAATCCAATCACACAGAGCTGAATTGGCTGGGCTCACTGCACAAGCCTTTTGACATTTGAGGCCAAATGTTCAAATCACAAAGCTGAAGGTCATGGCATGTATCAGACAGGGAAGAATTAAGAAGATGCACGGCCCCCACGGTGGCTAGCACAGTTGTTACAAACCTGTCACCATCACCAGTGCATTATTTATCAGATTAGGTGAAGGAAATGTTATGTTGCTTTTTTTTTAAACAGGGCTTAGTTATGGGGAAGGGTGGAGCCCTCTAGTACTAAGTCTCAAATGAGGAAGCGTCCTACATCAAGTCTAGATTCTTCCTTTTGCAATGATGAGCCTTTGTTGACCTGATTTTTAACACCTTGTTACATATATTTCAGCCTGAGTGTATCCCATTGGACAGCCCTCCTGTAACTGACAAATGTTTGCATGAACACAGCCCAGTAGGTATTTTTAGGTCTTCACAGCCTTTAGAGGAGTGTCACTAACTGGAGGGTTCTATCCTGCAGGATTCGGCTCCATAGACATTGGAAATGGAGAGAGCAACTCGTGAATTCCAGACAGTTCACGGGAGCAAGAGAGCCAGTCTCCAAGTGATGTGCAAGTTTGGAGGGAAGGAAAAGGAAACCTAAGCTCGCTTTTACATATGCAAACCCCAAATTTATAAAAGGCGGGTTATTGAGTCTTATTTACTCCCAGAAAAGTTAAAGGGCTCTTTTTTGTTTGTTTGTTTGTTTGTTTTACTTTTAGGGAGGGAGACAGAAAGAGAAATATCAGTGCGTAGTTGCCTCTTAAGTGCCCCCCACCAGGGACCTGGACTGCAGCCCAGGAAGCAAACCAGCAACCCTTTGGTTCACAGTCCGGTGCACAATCCACTGAGCCACACCAGTCAGGGCTAAAGGACTCTTAGTGGGGCAATGACATGGCAAATACTGGCTCTGCTGCTTCCTAAGCTACAGGGGCAATAGATTCCTATTTTCAAAACAATCTTGAAGCTTGCTTTCCATAGAAGAGGTTATAATCTCCCTAAGGAGACTGACCATCTTGGCAGCTTGAGGAAATACCAGAGCTGGAGCAACTCAAGATGTCTCATGAAAATGTAGGATAAAACAAACTATGTCAGGAAATACTCCAGATGCTGCAGCATGAAATGCAAAGCCTGAACTTGTTCACTTAAAATTACACCAGGACCACAAAACCTCTGAAATACACATGGCTTCATCCAATTACTCAAAATCCCCAGGATAGATAAGGTTTAAACCAAGGAAAGGCAGTGGCTACAGTGCTAACCCACAATGCCAATTAATTTTTACTCATTGATTTTTGAGGGTATGTTTTATTTATCATTCCTGCATCTTTTCCCCTTTTTGTTTAGAGTGCGATAAAGGCTTTAAAGCTTTGCAAGCTGCTGAAAGCCTTTGCTGGCGCATCGGAGACACCTGTCTTTATAGGTCTCTCCCTTTTCTGTGTTCTGTGCATGTGTCTGCCCTTCAGGCTAATCTGGACCACCCTGCCCTTTACTTCAACATGCAGAAGGCTTACTTGTCATCACCACGGGCAACAGAGTGATTCATTCTATTAATATTTTTTTCAGCTTTGTCCATCTAGTGGTCTATTTGTTTGGAGAGAAAAACAGGGAATGGGGTCAGGGTGATTTTCATTATTGGCTCATGAGCAGATCTTTACCTTAGTATTATTTCGCTTCAGCATGTAGGCAAATGAAGCAGTTTGGATTCCCGGGGTTGGGGTTGCTGGATGTGACACTGTGTTTTGAGTGTGAGATGTGGTGGGTGCTGAGAATCAAGGCACCTGTGTGGAGGCTGTGGGGTCATCGACCTGTTGAAGTAGTTGGGTAGTTAGCAGAAAGTTACAGGGCATTATACCCTTTGACAGGGGTGGTAATGGGTGAGTTGGGTAGAGAAAGGGCATTTAACGAAGGGTATTTGTTAACAATGCCACGTTCCATTGTTTCTCTAGATGAGCTGGGGCCTTTGAATTCCAGAGCTTCCTGTCTCCGAGTTTCCATCTTATGCTTCTCCACTCCTTATGGTCCAGCTCTCCTACTTCTGTGCTGTACTCTGATGAAAAGAGGGATGCTCAGGGTTGCATCTGGAAAGATTCCAGGAGCAGAAGCAAATTGGAGCTGTGTGCAGTGGTGCAGAGCCCATTGCTAACCTGGAGGAGGTGAAAAAATCCAATGTTCAGGACCATTAAGAGATTATAACACATGATAATAGCAATCCCATTCCAGCTGGAGAAGCAGTGCATTCCTCCCACCCCTTGAATGTTGCTCACTTTGAGCATTGCAGGAGCAAAGAAGAACAGAATGTTGCTACAAGCAGGCCTTGTAGAGATGCATTCTCTTTTACAGGAATGAGGAAGCACACTGTTTCATCAGTCCTTCCAGCATCCTAACCAGCAGGTGCAGGGCGTTTGCTTCTGGGAGAGGGCAGGGAACTCCTCCTGGGCAACAATTTGCTTAAGGTCAGAACCGTGGTTCTGTGATAAGAACTGAAATTAGATCTGGAAGCCCTTTGTGAAAGACTGTAAATATGACAAACAATGAATAAACTAGTGCATGCCCTGCAGGGTGGACACAAAGCTATGGATGCTTAGAAGAAGCTGGAAGGGATTTTAGAGGTTCTTTAATTCAGGCCTTCCATAACAGATGAGGAAGCAGACACCCTGGGAAGTTGCCTGATGTATGTGTGAACTGTTTAGTGTCCTTAAACATGGCTTTAATCCTTAGAAAGATTAAGGGCTACTTTCATTTTGAATATTAATAGTCGGTTTATTAAAATTACAAATTCAAAAACCAAGTTCTTAAGCGTTTAATTCCATGTACAAATCTAATTATTCTTTTACTAAATCTAGTGACTATAGCTCTCGCTTTTAAAGAGATTTTTAACAACCTAGTTAATTAAATCACTTAAATATTTTAAACTGCACTTATAAATTTAATATATTTGATTTTCTTTTTAAGTACTTAAATTGTCTAACAAATAAACTTTCCCACATGCTTACAGAGAACTTATAAATCTCATAAATTAAGGTTATAAATGCGGTGGAGATAGTTCCTCTGCGTGTTACAATATCATTTACAACTTTAGAAAAATTTTCTTAAAGCCATCAACTTAAACTTGCATTTTCAAGTTATTTAATGATACATCATTTAGTATTTGAATCATAAAGATGATATCTTAGGCATGTATGTTGAATTCTCTTAAACACTATAAATGGTGTTAAAAATATTAATTATACACAGAATATTCTTAAATTTAACAAAAATGATAATATTCTGGGATTCCTCTACTTCACTATATTTGTAGTTTATTCTAAAGTTCTCTTGGATTAAAGAACACTTTCACCCAGTAAGAGAAAAAAAAATCACACGCCAAGGGAAATAGATGCTTGTTCTGATACCGGAGCATCGTGGACTTGAGAAAGTAGGCTGGGACAGACCTCTTGATTCTTGCCAAAGCCATTGCCTTCATGATGCATGTGATAAAGTAGAGATTCCAAAAGTTTAAAAGGCATTTGATCTCGTAGCTCCAGCTTCAGATTTGAGTGGTAATGGAATTTAATTTCTTGGTGGCCCCTCCCAAAGCTGTAACAATCAGTAAGCATGCAACGAACACTGGTGGATTTTACATCCTTCCTACTTTCCTAAGACGTGGACTGTCTTCCCCTCTAGAACAGCACACCCTTATGTCGTGCTTCCAGTACCTCTGTCAGTTGGGTTGATGTCGCAATGATTTTCTTTACCAATGTGTCCTTCCTGGCAGAACCACAACTCTATAGGTTATATTGAAAGCGTGGCCAGCTGAACTTGCATCTGGCCTGGCATTGCCGTAATGTGTTCCCACAAACTGCAATCACAGCCCATTTCCACCACGTGACACAGCGCATGCTGCTGCTTGCAGAGTCCCAAGATGTTTCCTTTTCTGCTCTTTCAGAGTTTAAAAATCAGTGAATTACAAGAGGAAAAAGTGAGAACATAAAGTATTTGTTTGCATCTAGAAAGCACTCAAGCAAATATGAAAATAACTATTTTTACAAGTCTGTTAGGAATGACTTTTTTATACTGGTAAAGATTAGGTAGTAAGAGGCGGGACCTGTAGTGGGACCATTTGCCTTTGCCTTCCACTCCCACTCTCACAGATGCGTCAGTAATACCTGCTGCAGGGAACTCACCTGGAAAACAACAATAACAAGACCTGCCTCAGGGGACCATTGGATGGACTAAATCCACCAAAGCAGAAGCTTCATGAAGCCAGTGATTTTGTCTGCTTGGTTGTTGATGTAGCCTCAGCACCTAGACGAGGGCCTTGATATTGCATATGTTCAAAAGGACGTTTGTTGGTTTAAATATGAACTGCTTAGAATGGTGACTGGAATACCGGAAATGTCCAGTAAATGTCGGCTGTCGTTACGCTTTGGTGATAACTTGCCTGCCGTCACTTGCAGATTTCTAACCTTGTGCTGATTTATTGGGAGATAATTGACTAATGGTTTGTGTGCAGGTAGCCGCACAGCTGTATTTATTTGTGATAGATAATATGACTTTCACCTGAGGAAAAACCCTGGCAAAGCTGAAGGACTCCAGCAGTTGGGTGCTCCGGTTATTTAGGGTTTTCTAGGTTTGTAGGTCTTCTTTTTCCTTCTCAGCATATGTTCAGCTTTCTTTCTTTCTTTCTTTTTTTTACTTTTTTCATTGTTATTGTTGTCATAGTTGTTCCTATAAGCTATCTTGTCCTTCAGTCTTCCTTGATTCTATTAGCCAATTTTTCTTTTTTTTTTTTTTTTGCACCCTTTAAGTGGAAGTAGTCTGTGAAGGTCAGTCCTTGGCTGTCTATTTTTATATAGCAGCTAGTCCTCCCGATTGATCGTATTGATTCCTGTGGCTGTAAGGAAACCCCCCTTATCTCTATCCCTGACCTTCTCTTAAATCATAGATGCCCCAACCCCAAACTGAGATTATCTACCGTGTTCCTAAACTCAGATAACAGAGTAGTATTTTCCCCCATTTGAAATTTGAGTGCTTTCAGAATCCTTCATTTCTTCTAGCAGAACCCTGATTATCGTCCAAGTCTTGTCTGTTCTCTTTACTATATTTTTACATTTGATATTTCCTTCATAATTTACTGTATCAGTTCAGACCCGAGTTAGTATCGCCTGGGCTCTTTGACCATCTTCTGGTTGGTCTCCCCACCTCCAGTCCATTGCACCTTCCATACTGCTTCCAGGACTACATTCTCCATAACAAGATCCAATTATACTTCTCCATGCTCAAAAGCCTTTAAGGAGTCTCAGTTCTCTCATTTCCAACGTTATGTTTTCTTACATCCTTCCCGTATGCCTTTGTTTCTTTCTGTGAAATCCAATCTACTCACCAGTGTCTTATAACGGTCCTCTTCTACTGTGGTGGGCAGAATAATACCTCCCCCCATTCTCCCACAAGATGTTCTAATTCGCAGAACCTGTGACTAAGTAGTTTTCATGGAAAAGGGGAATTAAGGCTGCAGATGGAACTGAAGAACTGAGGATGGTAATCAGCTGAGTTTAATAATCCAGGCGAGGATCCTGGGTAACTCAGGTGGGCCCTGTGTAATCACAAGCGTGCTTAAAAGTCAAAGAGAGCCCGGGGACGTGACTATAGGAGGAGCTCCGTGTGGTGGGCCCGAGATGAACTTGTTTTGCCGTTGCTGGCTTTGAAGGTAGAAAAAGGAACCATACACTCTATTTGCTGTTGCTGGCTTTGAAGAGGAGGGGAGACCCATGACACAAGGCACGTAAGTAGTTTCTGGTAGCTACAAATGGCAAAAACAGTTCTCTCGTACAGCCTCTAGAAAGAAACACAGTCCTCCTAACACAGTGAGTGAGCCCGGTGGGACCCGTGTGATTCCTGCACTACAGACCTGCAACAGAATGGCGCTGTGTTTTAAGCCCCCGAGCTTATAGTAGCTTATTACGGCAAAAGGAGGAAGGTAATATACCCACCTTCATGCCTTTACTCAAGCTGGTCATAATGTTGAAAATAAGCTGCTTCTTTACACTGGCCTACAGAAGTCTGGTAGAGACGTCAAGATTTAATATAAATCTTATCTGCTCCAAGACTTTCCAGAGTCTGGCAGTCGAACTTCATCTCTCTAACCCTACCTACCATACTTACCTAAAACCTATGTCCAATATTAGCAGTTTCTCTCTTTTATTAGGTACGTGTGTCTCTCTCTGTCCAGTCTTGGATTGTGAGTGCCCAGAAAACAGAACTTGTCTATTTTTCACCTTG
The DNA here is from genome assembly GCF_021234435.1 of Artibeus jamaicensis. Classification (NCBI taxonomy): domain Eukaryota; kingdom Metazoa; phylum Chordata; class Mammalia; order Chiroptera; family Phyllostomidae; genus Artibeus; species Artibeus jamaicensis. The sequence continues at coordinate 10,449,903 of NW_026522056.1, read as the reverse complement.
GAATCCACCAACAAAAGCTGCCATCTACATTCAAGCTAATGCTTTTTGAAACAAATTATAAAAATGCAACACAGTGGAAATAATGCTAAACATAGAGTCCTAAATGCCCACAAGATGGAGTTATTTCCTTAAAAAAAAAAAAAACTCCATTAGCCCATGAGATCATTTTTGTTTGACCTCTTTCAAAAACAAAAATCTAGTTCTTTTTAGTTGAAAATGAGTGTTGGAATTTCAACCGTCTTGTATTCACAATCATAATTGTAGGATTTAAAAATATTTTATATAATAAAAATGTCATTGATTGACCATTTTAAAAGTTGATGAGCATGTACATTAGAGGTAAAAATATATTCGCCTACCAGGGCTTTCGTAAACAGTGCAACCGCGTGCCCACAGGTGCAGGGCGGGCTAATGATGCATTGTGTTTCATTGCGCATAGTTGTATTACATAGCACATTTTCTGTGTTCCCTGTAGCAAGAGGTCAGGAGAAAATGGGAAAATTGTCTTGCTTGCTGCAATTTAATTTCACTTTTTCTACTGCAATACAAATTAAAGTCAAGGATGCTCTCTCTGAGAGGCTGTTTGGCAAGGGGTGAGCTTCTGGGTTCTGAGAACACGTACGACTGTAATAAATCTCAAATGTGAAGACACTATGTCTTTTGACAAGCATTTCTGGAAAATGTGTAAGTTCAGAAATTCGTATGCCCTCATCTTCCTTAAGATATCTTCCTTAAAACTACCCCTAACTCAGCGCCAAGTGTCTGCACTTTGAGTAATGGATGGCTCCTTTTTCGTATGTATGTCCCTCCCTAAGAACTCAGCTGAAGCTACCTGCTCCTCTCTTCCTAATGCCAGATTCACCCTGGAGCTGGCCGTGTGGGCTGTGTGTGGACACACCAAGTCACTTGGTTTCAAATGGGTGGATTGGCAGTTTGAAAGCACAAGCTAAGCTATGGAGGCAGGGTGGAAGATAGTTTAAATTCAGGTGAAATACATGCAGTGGCTGTATTCATCCCTTTTAGGAGTGCAGCATGAATGTTCAGAGTCACCAAGGACCACTGTTTTTATGTGCGACAGCATCCCCGCTGTGATGCCACTGGGGTGGGCCCAAATTAAGGCTTGTTTGAGTAACCTCTCAATAACCGTGAACAGATGCTTAAAGACCTCCGGCTAGAAAAGGAGGACAATAATTATTCCCTGTGGCATCTGGGCAATCCAGGAACTTAGGACAGATACAGGGAGGAGGTGGAGTTCTTCATTGTCACAAAGCATCGTCCTGCAAGGAGAGCAGGGGGACCCTGGAGTGCACTTCTGATGACCAGAGGCCTCAACAGGAGGCTGGATAGTCACATTTTAGGAAAGGTTGGGTAAGAATGATATTGGAAGATCTTTGTGATTTTCCCCTACCCCTGCCAAATCTAAAATTCTGTGATGGAATCAAAAGAACACACACATGGTCTCTTCATGAATTTTGTGTCTTTAAAAAAAATCCAGAAATGTGCCAACTCACTTCATTATCTAAATTTAAATGATTCGAACAGACTTCACCGGCTCTTGACTTGAGTCAGATAAATCAAGGTAGTATTCCCCGTGCGGTAGTCGAGATAGCCAATCTAACCTGGAAGCACAACTGTGTATAGGCTTTGCCAATGCTGGAGTGATGGGTAATCATTGAGAACACAGTAACATGAAGCTTCAGGCAAATGGAGATAGGAATGTGCCTTTGGGCTTTGTAAAAACAAGGACCTCCAGTGCTCATGTTCCCTCTCCCTCCCTCCCTCCCTCCCTCTCCCATCCTCTCCCATCCATACTTCCTTTTATTTTGTGTGCACCATTGGGGAAATTATAATAACCCTTCCTGTTGAGTAGCATAACTCATTGTAGTAAAAGTTGTATTTAGTTGCTCTTTTTTTTCCCGTGAAGATGACGTGAATTGTCAGACTCAGCTGTTTGATCCTGAGCTCTCCTGTGCACAGTGGTCACCCCCATGTTGGTGGCACTGTTATTGTCCGTGGCCTCATTCTCCTGGAGGGATTGTATTTATGGAGGTCAGTGTTCTCCATTTGTTCAAATTATGCCACAATTTGGAATGTGCAGTTTCTCATACTAACCGGCTTATCTCCTGGCCAGTGGCAGCAAATTGCTCTGGGACTTTTAATTTTACCAAGTGACTGGAGTCACTTTTAGCTCTGATTCTTGACTAGCAACATATGGTGTCACTGCACACCTCCAGGCAAAGAGGGCATGATTTGCACGGGACACTGCCGGCAATTTCTTAATTGGGTTGCTTCTCTTGGGTGTGCTACATTAACAGGTGGTTAGAAGAAAACTGAGGGTGTAGGAGTTCTTGGGAAATAGGCAAGCCCTTGGCAACTGGAGTTAGAAATGGGGGAAAAGTGGCCAGAGAAGTATCTGCAGAGAGAAAACAAAGAAAATATGCATGCCGTGTGGAAGGTGGGAGTTGCAGAAGGTGGTAGCTGATAATGTGAAATAATCTATTATTACACCTTTCTCAGCAAGTTAAAAATGCTTTAGTGATTTGACAGGAGCTATTAGCCTATTCTGATTAAAGAGAAAGCAAATTGTATGAATACAATTCATTATCAGACTAGCATAGGTAAAAGCTTCCAATTACCAAGACATATACTTGGTTAAAATTTGGAACAAACTAGATTCAGCTTCAACATCAGCAATTCATTTAGGCTCCATGAGACTCATTTTCTTCATCTTTAAAGTGGGAATAATAATACTTGCCTTAATTGCATTATCTTGCAAGTTAAAGTAGATGAAATAATGCATAGAAGGCATTTAGGCTACTATCCATCCATAGGTGGTATTCAGTAAATAGAATTAAATGGTATTTTCAAGACCTCTTCTAAGAAACCTGTAAGTTACCAAAAACACTGTCTTTTTTTTTTAAACAGAAACAGCCATATTGAGGGCATATACTGGGGGAAAGAAATGATGCAACTTTGATTTAATAACTCACTTTGCTTCAGAATACCTACTTAATACCATTTCTGTGCCTTAAATCCCCTACTATTCCAGGAGCTTGGTAACACTAACTGCTCCCTTATCTCACAGAGAAGTCAGAAAGGCTGATATTACAAATCTGTGTAATATTTCCATTCAACCAGAAAAGGGCATTTGAAGGAAACTATAATGCATTTCCCCAAGAAGACCTGAATGATCAATATGAGGTTTTCAGCTCAAAATCAGATTTCCTGACCCCATGGTTACATTTGTGTCTGACATACATCACAGTTTTCACACCATACGAGAGGAAGAAATCTCAAAATATGAGAGAGATGTAAGTATATGGCAAAGGCATTTCACGGAGAGTGGGAATGAAAGCATGCTCAATCTTGGTGCTTCTTGAAAGCATGATGGACAATGACCAAAACACACCTTTGTTTTTGGGCACCGTTGGTGAGGGATGTTGTAAATGTAGTGTTGGATGAATCACTCATCTCAGTGAATATACTTTTTGAATTTTATTTTTAATGACTCTCCAACAGAATAGTAAGTAAAATCATGAACAAATATTTAGCCAGGAGCTGAGTATTAAAAAAGTTAAATAAATATAGCTAATAATTGAGGACACAAACATACATACAAATAATTACAATTTTCTGAGATATGTATGAATGCAGGTCTGTGTAAAATGATTTGGAAATACCATAGGATAGCGTTGGGGATCAGAGGAGAAGTGTCTCCTCTTTCAAGCATACTTTTATGACCAAAACATAATATGATAGAAGCTTGTGTAATTTATGCACTAATGTAACCACTGTTGACTGGGCATCTTTTCTTCTTGTTATGGCAACTTTGATGGCCTGTGGGAAATTGATGGTGGAATCTGAGATGAAGGAGATTATGGCTTAGCTAAGGAGGGAAGACATATACATATATACTAAGTATAAAGAATTAGCATAGGGTTTATATGGGATTGATTGGAGAACCATCTCCACTCCCCACTAAGGTCATGCATTTTTATTTTGTGGATCATTTAACACACTTTCATAGAGATTATCTCACTTAATGTTTGCAACAGCACTTTGAGGCAGAGTTTTCATTTCATAACTGCGAAAACTGACTCAGAAAGCTTTAAAGAGTAGTCCGAAGTTCACAGAGCAAGCTAATAGGGGTTCTGGCACTTGAACCTGGATTTTCTGATTCTAGTGCCAGGGAGCTGATTCCTTGGTCACAGCTGTCTTCCCACCTCCCACCTCTTGTTTCAGAGCTGTCGTCTGAGCAGGACCATTGTTCACTTTCCTTCTGCAAGTACAGGTGACGGATGATGATTAGCCACTGATGACTGCGTCACCTCACATTTATTCCAGGTGCTCAGTATCCAGAGACTGACCATCCCAATAGATTCCTTAATCTATCTATTCCTTATAGGAATATCTATTCCTTAAGAAATCTATCTATTCCTTAATAGATATTCCTTAACTATCTCCAACGATTTGTTTTCTGCTATATAGAAGACTTGATTAAATGACTTCACAAGGAATAGAAAACTGAGGAATTAGAGCACCTCCCTGTCACACTGCAACTGGCAGGCTCCGCATGAAGGTGATCCTATTTTAGCTAAGAAGCTCTCAGTGAAGACTATGATTAAAATAAATTGCAATGCCTTGCAAACCATCATCTAAAGCATTGGAAAAAAACACTAATTTTTCCTACTGGTTTAATCCAAGTTCCCCAGTGGTCCTTAAAGCAATTAATACCAAAAGAAAAGTAGTGATAACATCCAACTGTTGCTTTATTATATTTCATCATCGCAGTACATCTTTCTCTTGTTAGTGTGTGTTCTTCGTCTTTCCTCCAGCTTGGCTAAGGCTTAATTAATATTCTGGGAACTAGCAGCGTTATCATGATATGGCAGACCACATCCCCTTTTATAAGTTTTACTTAATGAATTAAACAAACACACAGTGGTAGACACATCTTGTGCCTGATGGGTTTTGTAGAATGTGGCATTCGGTGAGTATTTAAAGATCCTTTGACTTATTAAAAAAGGAAGCTGCCATTACAATGAGTCATATTGATGCCTTACTGTGGATTACTGCCAACCATTTAACGGCTATATAAATTACAGCAAAACAAAACAAGCAAGCACTGAAGTGTTTGCTTTGTGATTCAGTCCTGGACAAGTAGAGCTGTTTAATTGTCTTAGACCTTGTCTTTAAGGAGTTAAGACAACAAGAACAAAGTAACTAGAGACTATGAGATGTTATGACCAATCTCAAGTACAGTGTTTAAATGAAGTTTTCCACTTACGCAGAAACTAGGGAGCAAATCTATAAGAAAGCAAAAGGAGTCTTGAGATTTGTGTAGTCACACAAAAAAGGTTTCCTCAAAAGAACAATTATTCCCAAAGGTCAGAACAAACTTCCTGGGGAAGGAGAGGGGTGCATGGGGTTTGAGGCGGAGTTGGGAGGGAGCGTGTGCGAGGGAGCAGCAGGACTCTAGAACCACTCTATGAAGAGGCAGAGAGAGTTTGGCGAGCACTGCGCAGGCCAGCAGCCCACAAATAAGGGGATGATGAGTGATTCCTGAAGACATGAGCAGGTAGGCAGGATGAACAATAAGTTGGTAAGTTGTCTTAAGCTGAGGGGGATGGTAGAGTAGGAGGAAGCTAGAAAAAGGACTATTGGAAAAAACTTTTGAGAAAAGTGTGAGGCTTTCGATCTGAATGTAGAATGCCCCAGTAAGCAACCATATGAACTAACTACAAGCTTGTGGTTTTTATGGAAATTAAGACAGTCGGATAAGAATGATAGTGTACTTATGGGGAAAGATGTAAGATAGAGACCCTTCTCAGAAAATAAAAACAGAGTGTGTAATCTTGATCACCATAATGCCCCTTGGTAAATAAAAGGTGGAGAAAAGGCCGTTTGCTCAGAAACTCTGAGCCAAGATTTCTCATGAAATGCACAAGAGAAATAAGGACTTGCTTGAAGTCACAGAAGTATTGAGTGGCCAAGATGAGCATAGAACTCACATTTCCTCTCCCATTGGACGTAAAGAATTGTGAGTAGAGACTGATAAAGAATGAAAGATGGAAAAGATATTGGGATGGAAGGCATTGCATTAAGGTGGCGTGTTGGAAATCAACTTTTCCTCGGGGGTTAATGGCACCGGTGTGACGGTAACAACAGCAAATCACAAAGACGAACCGGAGTCATCACCCTGCCGGACTGATGGAGCAGTGAACCAAACGTGAAAATAATATTCAAGTTGTCAATTGTAGAAGGTACTGTTTCTTTAAGTGTGATTGCCCTGACAGTAGGTGACAGAACCTCTAAGAAATGATGAGCCAATGACCTCAATTACAGGGAAAGTGTCAACCTTAGTTGACAATGTGGGAAGAATGCAAGAGGGTGTGGAACCTGGAAACAGGCCTCTGAAGTTCATCTGTGTGTGTGTGTGTGTGTGTGTGTGTGTGTGTGTGTGTGTGTGGCCGGGGTGGGGTGGGGAGGAGGCGTGTTGGGGAAGGAAGACTGTAAAACTAACAACAAGAAAAATATCTTACAAACTTGCTAATCCGGATTATTGGGTGGGTGGGTGATGAGCAGATGCCTCAGACACTCACTTTTTTCCAACCTCTGCCCAATAATGGCGCTCACCCGCGAGTTGAAAGACTTCCCATCACAAGCGGCCCACTACAGCTCCCAAATAATGTGGGGGATCTCTACCTGTTTTTATCTTAAGTCAGCATTCTTTTTTTTTTAAGATTTTATTTATTTATCTTTAGAAGGGAAGGGGAAGGGGAAGGGGAGAGAAATATCAATGTATGGTTGCTTCTTGTGCATCCCCTGCTGGGAACTGGCCTGCAACCCAGGCATGTGCCCTGACTGGGAATCAAACCGTGATCCTTTAAGTCAGCATTCTTAACCAAGAATACTGAAAGATGGAAGATAGAAACCACCAGAATAATTAGATACCACTTTCTTTCTATGGGGCGTTAAGAATCTGCCATTTGTGCGTACAACTTGTAACAGTGTTTTGGGGGCTCTTTTGGCAGCTGTGTTATGTGCGTGTGTATTTGTACCATAGGATATTTACATTCAGATGCAAATAGTCCAATGTGTTTATCAGAAATATTACCAATTGTGATGTTTCCTTTTGTGTTCTCTTCACCCCTTTCTTGTTTACCAGAGTTTTTTCTTAATCTTGTCTACTTTCTGATCTTTACCATATGCAACTACAAAATAATTTTTTGACACTTTTTTTAATGGTTTTTAATTTACTCACCTACCTTACCAGAAAAAACAGAAACAGGGATGATAACTGTTGAGGGGTGGACTAAGACCCTTACACACACACACACACACACACACACACGCTAATATTACACATAGAATGATTGCTATCATGGCAGGGTTTGTGCACAATTAATACCATGGGCTTCCTTATCTTCACTCATTTCGTAATTAGGGTGAAACCATGAGGCTAGCTCTGGTCGTAGAACTGAAGTATGTTATGTACGTTACTTCTGGGTGAGGTACCATAGTTCGAAGCCTGCGTGATTCCTCGTTTCTCACTTTCTCTGCCTCGGCAACCTTGAAGGCCACATGTCGAGATGGTGGCATTGCAGGAGAGCAGGATTATGGGGTGTTGAGTTCTGGACCGAGGAAATGCCCCATTGACCTGCTTTGGATTTTATGTGAGCAAGGAATAACCCTTCATTGTACTAGGCCCCTGAGATTTCATTGCTTGTTGCACTAGCCGAGATACATTATCCTGACTAATAAAGTTTTATAGGAGGCTTTAGTGAAGCGAACCTCTTTATAGTGCTGGGAAGGAGGCCCACAGTAGGAGAGAATCATAAACACTCCCCAGTGGCTGGAGCTGATTATCTGAGCCTCAGTAGGTGAGGTCATTCATTAGGTAAATCATCTAAGTTGTGGGCTGTTGTGAGGAGGAAGCAGGGACTGAGTTCAGTGTGCTCCCCAGAGGGCTCTGGGTGGCTTAACCTGGAATTTTCACATTTGAGAGATTAGGGAAAGAATATTTGGAGTAAGGAAGGGTGTTTGCTTGGGTGGTTTGGGGGTTTTGTTTACTTTTATTTTTTTCCCTAAACATTAATGGAAATGTGAAATATACAAGAGTATGAATCAGGAACCCAGCCTTGGTGCTATGGGTTACAATCTGAAAGAGAATGCCCCTATGAGAGCGACAGCGGAGGGCCGAGTGTCTGGTTTTCTCCAGCCTGCCCTTTCTGGCTGGACATGCCTACACAGCTTGCACACTCAGGCCCAGCAGGCAACTTAAAAGCACCTACCACATCCACCCAGGTCATCTCCTCCTTCGTGCTGACTGTTCCAGGACTTTCACTTTGGGCTTGCCTATGCTTCTGCAGTGGGTGTGCAAGAACTCGAGCTTTATAAATTGCCAAGGCTTATCTCGTGCCTCTGGCTTTGAGCAGCCCCTTCCAGTGAACAGACCTGTGGGCGGAGAAGGGGATGGGAAGCGAATTTGACACTTTCTTTCGGAATTATTTGTTCCCTGAATTACATACTTTTTTGTGTTTTGTTTCAACTAGATGTGTGGACAAATTGGCCAGAGTCCTAATTTCTTGTTCTTAAGTTTTTAAAAAATGCGGCATAGGTATATGCTCTTGGCACTTACGACCATAAGGACTCTTCCCATTTCTATTCGAAACACATATGGGGAGTTTTGCAATCCACATGCTGCTCAGAGAGGCATCATTTTGTTGGGGCATCAAACATCAGTTGGGTGCAGGCAGCTGGCAGGCTCTGGCACCATCGCTTTCAACTACTGTTTATAGAGCACCCACCAGGTGCTTGCCTTGGAGTAAGTGGTGCAGTTACTAGACTCGAAGTTCTTTGAGGGCAGACTTTTTTTTATCATCATTGACTCTGCATCGTCAGGCAGTACCTTGCACATAGATCTCACATAACGTCTCTTGGGTCTCAGTGCTGCATAAGAGCTGGGGTGATTGTCTCTGGCTCAGGCCTGCTTGCTGTCTCTTGTTCCTGGGTTCAGATCAGTGTTGCTGGAATCACCTTTTAACAGACATCCAAATGACTCTGCTGCAAACTCCCATTTTCAGAGCAGTTGAGCTGGACCATGGACCTGCGCAGGTACACTGGGATGCAGGATGCCAGCCTCGATGAAAGGGTGCCTGTGGTCTAGTCCTGGCCCTGCTGTGAAATCAGCTGGACATGTTGTTTCTCTGGGTATCAGTTTATTCATCTGGCTATGAAGGTATCCTACTAAATGCTTGCAGAGTTTTCTTTCAACTCTAAAATTTGATAAATTTATGATTATCTTTCATTCACATCAGCAGGAACATGATAGATCATAAACACACTCTGGCCTTACCTGGGCACCTCATGACCTGGAGTCCAAGCAGTAGATGTCTTTTCCTCTTCCTCGACACCACCACTGACCAGCTGCTTCCCTTTAGTTTATTTCCAAGCCAGCTCTCGGGTCTCTGTTATTTCCTACTCTGCCTTCTGCAAGGGCCCGTGTCCTATATTAGCCTCAAGTAAAATTCAGACCTCTCCTGAAAATTAAGACAGTCTTCATCTACAATTCTTTTTTTCTTCCAAGCTCAAGCTGGAACAATAAATGAAGGGTCATGCATATGTATTTTATTTTTTTAAGCTTCACGGCCCTGGGTCTGTGATATTTTAATCACCTATTCTGGAGTTAATATTGATTTCCATTCAGTTCTCCTCTTATTCCCCCCGGCCCTTGCTCTTGGAATTAGGTCCCTCTTTCCAATGTCTGCATCTCATTCCTTCTGTGATCATTATAGCAGGGATTTTATTTGAATGTTTAGCAACATCCATTGCAGTTAGCAGCCAACCAGCCCCCTTGTGGGTCTTTCTGGTTTATCTGATGTGCTGGTCTCGAGATGATACTCCTTCTAATCTTCTAAGGTAATTTTCTTTGTACTTCAAAAGACATTGCCTCTTTTTGTGATTCATTTCACTTAATGTTGAAGTTATTTTAGGGCCTAATTTTCATGTGTTCAATCTTAGAATGTAGCCTCCCCACTCTCTGTTTTTGATTAGTTTATCTTTTTTCCTTCTCCATAATAATTATTCCCAATGTACATGTTGCTTCCATTAACCTGAGGCTCATGGTATTTTCTCTTTTGTCTTTTTAAGTTTTCTCTCTCTTGGCCATTGCATAGCATTTTGGTGTTTACCTACATAATTTCAAAATCTGTATCACATCAACGAAAATCAGCTTCTTTTCTCCTTTATCACAGAATGATTTTTATGATGTTCACTGTTTAAAGATGCCACTGCTAATGATGATGTTTTTTTTGTGCCAAAAGGAATTATTCTTGAATCTGCATTTGGAGAAAATTGGACTGGAGCTATGTACAGACTGTTCCTGATACCCAATCAAAGACAATCATGTGTGGCTATTAAGCAACGATAACAACAACAAGAAACACAGAAAACTGGCTACAGCTCATGGACCAAAACCTTAGTATTGCATTATTATTCTGTACTTTTTACCAAACGCACATTAATCATCACTCAGTGGTTACATCTGGTTACACAGTGCAACTTATAAAAATGACATAATTCTGCCATATCTTCAGTGCTTCCCGGTGATCACACAAAGTAATTAACCCCTTTTACTGAGATTATGGTTTGTTTTTTTTTAACTTCCTAGCACTAGTGGCTTAAGTGGGAAGATAGGCTTTGAGCCTAATCATTGGTGAACAAAAGTTAATATTTACAAAGAACTTTGAATTCCATATCAGGGAGCTGACAGTCACTAATGAAAATGGATAAACGGCCTTGCGTTTATCAACAGATAATCTCGTTTTAAGAAGGAATTGTATACAGATTTGTAATTCATGTACTTACCAATGCTCTCCAGTGTTGTAACCCTTCAATATTCATATATCTTAAGCCAACTTTCAAAATCTCTTATTATAACATGACATGCAAACTAATGAGATATCTGTGTTTACCACTTTAAAAGTTTTTAAACTTTTATTTAGCCTATTTCGAATGTGAAAAAATCTTTGTGAACCCCCACAAGAAAGTCAGCACGGTGGTTAGCTTAAATGTTGGTGTACCCGCTTGTTCCTCTCAGGTTGTGGACTAAACATCTTTTAACCGGATATGAGGAGTCTGTAGGTTAGAGACATTCATGTGAAAGCTACTTGTTATCATAAAATAGTTGCAGCATCATTGATATCCTGATGCAAAACAAACATAAACACATTTAGCTTCTAATACATGTTCTAAGATTCTTATTTCAAAGTCATGCATTTCCCCAACCATAACTGCTTGATGCTAAAGTTTTTTCTGTGTAAGAGAACCAAATTTCAAGTAGCATATCATATTTTACTAACAGATAAATGTCTATCTCTGAAGGAGAAATCAGAGCTGAATTCTGGCCCTTAATTTGGGTTTTATTTTAAATGTTTTTTGAATATCAGATCTGAAGCTGATAATATCAAGATGTGATAATAACATTAAACATTCCATGCTTTTTTTTTTGAAGTGTGACGTGTCTGAAAAGAAAGCAAAAATATTAAGAGAAACAACCTACTTTTAATTAGGTCATTAGGGATTTGAGGCTCTATTGGTTGAATTCACTGCATCTCTGCCTTCTTAGTTAGCTATTGAGTTTATTTAAATTACATGTCAAACTAGTCCTTGTAGAAGCAGGTGTTAGACATTTCCTGAGTGAAATAAAGGGCACCTCTTTGGAGAACTTCGGAGAACCAGAATGAGAGATTTAGAGAGATGTTGTTTGTCTTCAGAGCTCAGAAATAGGAATGTAGTTTATAGAAATCTTCAGGACTTATTCCCGAATTTCCTGTACCTAACCCATGCTGTTCGCTCTTAGAGGCTCTTCCAGGAGCTTTACCCCTCCCTGCTGATGGACACACACAGAACCAGCCAGGCTGCTTTGCCTCCAACCTGGAGCACCAAGCTTCCCGAAATTTGTAATAAATGATTTGTAAGCCTCTGAGAGGCTGTGATTCATTATGTAGGGACAGTAGTCCCCCCGCACCCGCCTTACCTGCAGTTTCCCAAGTAACCTCAGTTACTTGAGGTCAGCTCCGGACCAAATATATTAAATGGAAAATCCCGAAATAACCAATTCACGAGTTTTACATTGTACACCGTTCTTAACTGGTGTGATGAATTGGTGCCGTTCGCTCTGTCCCGCCTGAGATATGAATTCCCTTTGTCCATTGTGTCCACACTACAGACGCTCCCTTCTTCTAGTTACTTAGTAATCTTTGGTATCAGACGGGTTACATGTTGAGATTTTGAGAGAAAGAGAAATAACCACATTCACATGGCTTCTGTTACACTATTGTCCTAATTGTTAAGTTCTATTATTAGTTATACTATCTCTTATGGTGCCCTTTCATGAATTAAATTTTATTGTCAGTATGTATATATAGGAAAAAGCATAGTATATGCAGTGCAGGGTTCAGTACTTTCAGGCATCTATAAAGGTCTTGGAATGTACCCCCTTGGATGGGGGGGGGCTACTGTAATTTTCTGTTTTAGAGAAGAAAGATAAAGGGTTCAAAATTAGTAATTGCTGTTCTCCGTGTCTGATTACTGGGGCAAAAATGCCCTGTGACTTTGGATGAATGGTCATAGGGTTTGTGTTGACAATTGAACATTGACATACGGGGAATCCTTCCCTGGGCCCTCTGGGACTCACTACAGACTGACTGTCCTCTACCATGTGTTTCTGATGGTGATCCCTGACAAGTTACTGCTGTCCCTTTGGACTTGTCAGTGAAGTGCTAAAAATATGCTCAAGGTCATTTCAGTCTTCAGTACTTTATTGTGTTGCAATTCAGTAACAGTGGCTTGGATGTAGAATATTAGTAATAGACTAGTCTGTACTGATAATAGATCTCCCTATATTTGCTCTTATAGGTGTGTGTCTGCACTAGTGTAAAAGCACTGTCCTTCTGAAGACGGGAAACTAAAGTTATATACAACCATACACACTTTGTCACTTAAAAAATACATGAGGATGCTAAGTGAAGGGAAAACGTAGTGAAGCTGAACAAAACAGCTCCCAGCCTTCTTGGAATACCTAGAACAGTTTTGTTAGAAGACTGTCAATGAGCTTAAGAACTTGCTGGATTTTGAGAATTATTTTGCTTTCGAATTATAAGGATCAAATCCTTGTTTTTTTTGGAGAGCTCTAGAAGAATGTTAGAGAGGTTTATTGGTGAAAAAAGGCAAATAAAACATTTTTCATTGTTTAATTCTGGTTGGTATGATACAGCAGAAGGCATTATTAAATATTATTTGAGGCCTACTGTATGAGTCTATTCTAGGTCTCTATGATGCATCGTGATGGGAATAGACACAAATTTATTTCTATAAGACTTACATTCCAGCAGGGGTGGGGCAAGAAAACAATAAACTTCCTAAGTAAGTGAATTACAGAGAAGGCTAGAATGTCAAAATGCTGTGGAAAAAAATAATAGAACAAGATAAAGGACATCAGCACAGTTGCTATTTATTTGGAGTGGTTAGGATGCCTCTCACTAAGAAGATAACCCTTGAAATGGAAAGGGGAACTTAGCAATGCAGATATCAAATAAGAACTTTCCAGGCAGAGGGGAGAACTCAAGCAGAGCCTGTTCTGTGGGGGAACCTAGTGAGATGGAAGAAAGTGTGTACTGTCCACGGGGGAGGACGGGGGAAGTGCATGGGGATGAGGAGTCAGTCGTCTGAGGGTTTTGAACAAAGTAGGAAATGACGTGATTTACCTGTTGAACATTCATTCGGGCCTCCATCCGATTGCTGGAGCCCAAGGTAGAAAGTAGTAGGACTGGATATGAGACCATTATAATTATTTGTTCAACCAAGAAATTTTGAATGCTTGGATCAGAGTAAGAGCAGTGGAGATGGCAAGAAAGGGGTCTGATCTGAATATATCCTGGAGGGCAGGCCAACAAGATTTCCCGGAAAGCTGGATTTCAGATGCGAGAATATCTGTCAACAGTGACTGCAGATACCTTCTTCTGGGTAAAAGGATAAAGTCGCCTTAACTGAGATGGGAGGAACTTTGTTGGAGTATGTTGGCATGGGGCCCGAAGATTTCGGAGTTGGGTAAGTGTAGTTTAAGACCACGGTTAGACTTCCAGGTGGAGGTGGGAGTTCTGTTCCAGCATCTGCCGTCTGCAAACAGACAGAGAACCTGCAAAGTCAGGAGGAGGTCCTTGAGAAGGGCCTCTGTGCTCAAGTCCCTTACCTGGTTCTCCGGATGGGAAAAAGAAACCCTTGTTGAAGCCAGCTGACTTTATCTGCTTTTTCACATGTAAAGCTGTACACCTATTTTACTGGGCAAACATATTCTAGCGGAGGATTGACCTTTAACTTTATGAATAAAGTGCTCCCAGGCCATCTGACAGGGCAGAGGACCAGGGACAGAAGGCAGAGGTCCTGTGATTCCTGTTCTCAGAGCTCAGGCAGGGTGTGGTGGTTCTTCACTCTGCAACCAGAGCCATGGGAAGCAACAAAAAGTAAGAAAACTCTGAACAAAAGCCCACGTGATACTATGGGTTTTCGCTTTATATGCTGAACTCTTGAAAATATTAGTTTTATCTGTATGGTGCAGTATTAAACTCTAGAACAGATAACTTTAAACTCTTCACTGACCATACATCAGTTTGATCTCCAAATTCAGTAATAAAATAAGGATTAGTTTTTTAAGAAGTGTAATATTAAAAAAGGCTTACAACAACATATAATTAAAATTAAAATTGCCCACAATCTCATCATCTCCTCAAGTCAATGGTTTCATTAAAAAGGTTACTTCCTAATTATCATCCATTTGCATATGTAATAATTCAATTTTATGCTGATATGGATAGAATTTTATATTTTAATATTTCATTTAACTGTATAATAGCCTTTTGGTTCAGTTGTGTTTTTGCATTGGTTTTGTTTTGTTTTTAAATATCTCACTCCAGCACACTCCAGTTTTCAAGATAACTAGTGTTAAACAGCGAGTCAAAAGAGTTTCCTAAAACATTGGATTTGAAGCGTCACAGAGGAGGGAGGGAGGGAGGGAGGGACGAAGGTGGGAGGATGCGTATGCAGGTGAGTGTGTAGGTAGAGAGCATATATAATTTGTGGTCTTTTTAGGATTATGCTATCTAAATTTATTTGTGACTATACTATGTAGTGATTATCTCTCCAGATTTATAGATACAGACATAATCATTATTTTTAATGCCCACACAATATTCCATGTTATTAATTTACTGTGATATGTTCATTGGTCCTCTATGGATGGCCAATCAAGATGATTTTTCTTTTCCTTTTTTTTTGGTACTGACGGTAGTGCTTGTAAAGCACTTTATGTGCTGTCTGGCACAAAGTGAGCACACAATAAATGCAAGCTGTTACTCTTGACAAATCTGACACAGATAATAAGTGCTGGAGCCAAGATGTGAGCATATCCCTCACTCTCTCCTAAGCCTGTGTCCTCATTTACTGTGACTTCCACGGCTCTGCTCTTCCTTCTCCTTTTTCTTTCCTTGTGTGAGAGCCATAGCACTTCTTGAGTCTTAAGATTCCCCTTGAATCTGAGACCAGTGTCTGACCTTATGATGGATATTTTCATATGTACCATGTGTTACACTAAGCTTTTGACTTCAAAATTAAACTTGAATCTTTCCTCCAAAGCTTGTTCTCTCCTTCACTGAAAAAAATGCTACCAATATTACTGCTATTCCTTTGCTCCTTTGTGCCTGAAACTCGATTACTACCCTGTACCTTTTTAAAACTTTCACTTCCATAATCTTGTTAGTCATAAGGATGTGTGGACTGGATTCTGCCCAAGTTTCCCAAATTCCTTCTCTCCTATTTATGTTCCTTTTTATCATTCTAGTTGATATATATATATATATATATCCTCAAAAATTACATGCTTTTGTCTTTAATCCATCAAATATATTCTATTATATACCAGTTAATCTAGAACATGCTTTAAGTATGTCACTTTCTATCTAAAACAAGTAAAAATATATCATGTACTCGAGAGATTAAGTCACTGAGTCATGGCGTTCTATGAGGAAGGGACATTAGTCTAGTTCAAGGCCTCTTCTCCAGCATTTCAGGTAGCTGTGATTGAGCTGTGTCTTAGATAACATATATTGGTGAACTGTATACTTCTTCCCAAGGGAGATACTTAATTTTTAGGTAATTCAGATTGAGTATGTTCTTTCTAAACTTGAGGTAACTATGCCTTTTATTGCTTTTCACAAATGTATTTTTAATTTTTCCTTTCGAAGTTCTAGAATATGTGTAATTTCTCCAAACCATAATTTTTTAAATCTATAAATGGCACTAATATATCCCCCACTCTATGCCATTCCTTGGTGTGACTGCAGACTTGCATGTTGCTAATAAAACAAACCTTCTCGCTCCTTCGCCATCTTGGTCATCCAGTTCTGTACACATTAAAAATCGTCTTAAAATAGGGAACTTAGAATTTAAAACAGGTGTCTAATGAGTCCTGGCAAAAAAAAATTTACCAATTCATCAGCAATTTTTCAGTTCATCATTAAATTCAATACTATCTGTGAAATAGCATTTGAAAGAGACACTAAGGTCATGAAATGTAGGAGAGACTACAAATACAAACATTCAACCTACCAAAGGACATTATTAGCAAGGTAATCAATGGACATTAAAGAAATCCTTTTTCTTTATTCCTTTTTTTTGTTTGTTTTTTTTTGTTTTTTGCTTCTGCTCAGTCCAGCGTGAATTAGGAGAGAAACACTGGTCATCAGGAGTTATCTTGGCAGAGAGGCCTCCAAATCTCAGATTCCTCTGTTAGCAGCACAGAGCACTACAGATCTCATCTCATAGTTGTGAACTAATTAGGTTCTGAAAGACCCGTCCTTCCTAAGTTCAGAGTGACACCTCACAACCAACTAGTAGTGTGCCACCTACTGACGGTGGCCAAATTCCATGCATTTGTATATCTGATAAATTTCCTCGCCATCACAAGCTTCCATCTTTCCTTCTCCCCGCTCACTAGTGGGAGGTGTGTGTGTGAGGTCAGCCAGTCTCTCCGCTCCGTACACTGTACCGGAGAAGTTGTTCTGAAGCACAGTTGAGATTGGGTTAACCAGCAGGGTGGCTGCTATTGAGGAAAGTTGGCTTGAAAGGTGGAAACTGATATTTTTTTAAATTTGTTTTACTGCTTCTAAACAGCAATGTGGTTCTTCCTGCAGTATTGAACTCCTGATTAATACAGTGACCCAAGAATTTATGTCCATCTGTTTATCGTAATAGGTAAGCATCAAGGCACAGAGAACACTAAGGGTGTTGTTTTATTTTATTTTATTTATTTACCCATCCACAACCTCCATGGGTAAAGGAAGTATTGATTCAAGAACATCAATCACAGCAGCAGTGGTTAAATCAATATATTAGCTTAGGATGAACCTCAAGAACAGAAAACCCATCTTAATTATTTTTTCTTTAGGTGCTCACACGAACTGTTTTTCTGGCATGAGAGGCTGAGTGGTTAACACAGAGCTGCAGGAGTAGAGATTCTACTCAGGAAATTTGTGCTGCATCTGAATGCAGGGAGATGGGGAGGGGCCTGTGAACTGGCCAATCGATTGGCTGCCTCCAGAGACTCGGCTTCAGTTTACAATGTAATCATATCTAGATAATGACCCTTAAGGGAAAGCCGAGTTCCTTTATCTCTACTTGTAATGAATTAAGCATATTTATGTCCAATCACTAAGACATCAATGTCAAGCTCTTTGTCAAAAGCCTGTTAAGGAGAGGAAAGGAAAGAAAAATAAAAAAGGAAGACTCCTGCAACCCACAGAACCGCTCTAGTCTGTGTGTGTCAGAGTCTTCCCGAAGAGCCACAGCGTGATGTTGCTTCCGTTCTCTGCCAGCTCTTCAAGCCAGAATCCCCATGTACCCTCGCTTTCTCTATTTTCCTCACTCTTCCCCAATCTATCAGTACGTTTTATCACTATGTTCCAAAATTTACTTCTATTCCCTTTATTTCCTCCTCCCTCAATGCCAGTTTCTTGTGCTAGGCACCATTTCATATTCCCTGTCATTGAAGCAACCTCCTAACTGGTCTCTCTACTTGTACATACCCCAGCCCCATAACGGCCATTCTTCACTTCACTCTTCACCTGGAAAAGTGATCATAACAGCAAATTGAGTGGCATCGCTCCTCTGCTTAGACTAACCCCCTGATGGCTACTCACCGACTTTGACTTTCCGGTGAAACGTATGCTCGATCCTTCGGGCCGGCACTGTTTGGCTCCTGTCATACCAGTATGGCCGCTTTGTGAGTCTCAGTCTCTTAACGGCACTAGCAAATAGATTTCCTTTAAATAAAGAACCTTCTTTTCAAAATGATTTTTTTTTTTTTACTGAGGCAAGGATGTTGTGGTAGTAACACTCTAAATCACCATATTTTATGTAATTTCATTGGGTCACTCATGACATCCAAATTCTGAGAAGCAAAACAGAGACAATAGTGTAGGGGTGTTAGTGATGTAATAGTTAAAGACCAATACCATCCACCTTATTATTTGCTCCAGCGTTTATTCTGGTACTAGTGCTTATAATGATAATAAATGTTTCTGCATCCCCAGGGCTGAGACAATATTTGTTTTTTGAATTCCTTCAGGGTGACCTTACTGAGAAATGGGAAAGATAACTAGTATACATTTCTCTAATGTGAATTAGTATTTTCAGAACTTAGATGGAGAGGAAGGAACGGTCTTACAAAGATCTATGCACTGCGACTTTATTTGAGAACTCTTTTAATCCCCTTAAGGTAGGTAACTATTACCACATTATGTGGTAGTGCAACCTGATGCATGGAAAGCTTCGGGCAGTTGTATGTTCCAGAGCCTAGATTAGTTTCCGGTGTGTGAACCCACCCACCCTGGAGCTCTGTGGTAACACCCACCACAATAGCTGGAACCTCCCAAAAACCAAGGGCAGCGTGGGGCAGTGAAAATAACAAAGGCTTTTCTTTTAAAGAGACTTTGCTGGTCAATCTTCATTGCCCTTTTTACTAACAATTAGACCCTGATCCCAGTGTTAATTTGGCTGTGGTTCACTTTTCTGGTGTATAAGATGGAGATGATCAGAACCTAAGGGTTGTTCCAAGAATGAAATGAATTAGCACATGTAAAACCACAGTGAAACAGAAGAGATGGTGAGACTGGGGTTTCTCACCACAGTCCCACCATTGACCTTGAGGTCTGAGTTGTATGTTGTACATGACCTCCCCTGGCTGTGCATCCTCCATGGTGTTCATTTCTTCCATGTCTTTCTGCAGCTTGGTGATCACGTGGGGGACTAGCTGACTCTCTCTCAATGCTTTAAATGCCATACTGCTGCTTCTATTTTTTCCTAGGCAGTCATTTACCTTCGACAGTGATGGATGATTATTCAGCTTTGATTCATAGCAGGGTTGCCATATAAGGAAAGAGTGGCATATCAATGAGGAGTGCTGCTGTTTTAAATATGGGAAATATTTTCAGTAATTTTCTAATTAGCATGAGTAGATATAAAAGCCATTTGCTGAGCTCTGTGAGAAGCACATTCTCATGCCTGCTATGCATACGTATGGCTAAATTGCCTTGCAATAGTAGTTCACTCAGCACATGCCATCCAATGGAATTCATTCCCAAACACACACCCAAGTGCTCAGAGTGAGGATGGTGACCCAGAAGTTGTTCGGTCCTGCTAGTATCAGACATTTTCAGTTTCCAAATCATGGGAGATTCCCTTTGATATCTGGAGAGGCTCCCCTCAGTATTAGCATTGTAGAGATGGAAGAAGCCTTCTTTTCTAATGTACCCTCTGGTTGAGGAGTTAAGGAAACCAAGGCTGAGAGATGGGAAGTGACTTTCTCTGGGTCATGCAACTAACTGCTCTTGAGGCTGGGCACTGAGCCTTGAGACTCCCATCACAGGTTCTTGCACTAGAAACTGGCAGAATCCCAAACCATAGTACCCAACTCGGGTCACAATGTTGTAAGTAGATTTAGTGGCTGAGTTTTTACTGTACTCAGTGCCTAAAGAGTTCCAGTCTAGTCACTCTTCTTAGAAGGTCAAAATCATCAGGGTCTGTGGCACTTTGCATCATCGCTGATCTCACAGTGGAGCACAGCATTCCACTTGGTGCATGTGCCTTATGAAATTAAACATTTTTGGTGTCTTGAATAATTTTGTGTGTCTACATGGCTGGACCACAGTGCCCAGATATTTGGTCAAATATTACTCCTGCTATTTCTGGGAAGCTGCTTTTGGATGAGATTAACATGGTTCTTTGGGTTATTATAAAAGTTACACATTGCACCCACTCCAGAATCACAAGACATCATCTGAGACAGGTCTGTCAAAGACTTGCATTCACAGACAATGGCGTTCATTTTTTATTGTATTTGTATGTATTTTTGAGGATTAGCTTTTACTTTCTAGAGTTAATAACTATTGACAATTTAAGAAAGAGAAAGAGATCACTATTCATATAAACTTCAACTTCACTTAAATGTAATCTTTGTGGAAAGGATAGATTATAAGGATATTATAGCATTGTTCTTATATGTTATTTTCTTAAAATTGTGAGTTGGTTATTATCTGTAACCAGGGATTTTTATTTTTTGCAATTCTATTTTATCTTTGGCAGCCAGACAATACAGCTATATATAAGGAAGTATAGAAATGTCTTACTTGTTTCACCTTAAGATTACAGATAGGAAATTTATAATCTTGGTTATAATTTTAATCATCATTGGCTGGTTTGTTCCATGAGATCAAAGCCAGTGATAAACACAATGACTATGAAAGAATTCATTTCCCAGGGAAGGGAAATTTCTAGATAACCAAAGTTTTCTATACCACAACTGAAAGAAGCGCTCTGATAATCTTGGTTGGAGATGCCTTTAGCACATTAGGTGATGTCTTGCCTGGTCAGAGTGACCTGCATTTAGTGTTTTGAGTGATTTAGGGTTTTCATTATGAAGAGTGGGGCTCAGGACACATTAAGGACTTTAATCCTGGTTGTCATTTCCAGCCAGATGGCTGCAGGTTGCTCTGTGCCTTGAATTTTTAGGAGTAGTTTCTACTTTTTATTTAACCAAAAAAATGTAGTATTTTTTTTCTTTTTTTATCCACTCACCTATAGCATTCCTTCCCCCTTCCTGATTTGCTTAATTTTGAATTACTGTGTGGCTAAATAACTGAATTGGCTATAATTTTTTACAAACTAGCCACAAATAGACTGTAATGATAAGCCTAGTTTTTAGTGCAAGATCTTTATAGAATTAATGTTAGTTTTTAAAGATCACCAGTGGTTTCCATTTGTTTGTTTACATTTAGATGGTTGAGGCATCCGAGTAAGCTGTAGGTAAAGGAAGTCTTTTTCTAATAGGTATCATCAAAGAAGGATATCTTTCCAGAAGGTATCTCTTCATGTTTGAAGCTTTTGTGGCAGTGAAATAGAAATGTTCTGTGATAGAGAGCAGTTCTGTTTTATATGATCATTTATTTTCCATGTGTAATTTTTTAAAATAAGCATTAAATGATGCTCATTTTAACATGAACTGTTAACATGATAGACTTAACTTTAAACAATAGGCCTAATGTTTGGTAAATTAGATTCCACCTGAATTACACGAAAGATCCCATTATTTAAAGATACCTCCCCATACTAGATCGTTGTATCACCATGTCTTTTAATTTTAACTAATTTTTAAATATGAGATGTTTTATGTGTTTACTTCCATAAAATGAGGACCCCCAGCATTATTCTTCTGGGTAGCTTGTTGCAGAAAATGCTGAAAAGCACACTCTCAAAAGAAGGGAACACTATAGAAATTGTTTCCCAGTGGGTGGCCATCTATAACTCAAAATGCTTTTCTGTTTTTGCAGCTTCTAGGAATGGTCTGTGGGGATTGACGAAATGGTACGTCGTGACACGTGTGTCCTTTGGTTTGATCTACCCCCAGTGATACCATATGCTTCTCGTATTTTAACTGCATTTTCTTATTATACACTCAAATCTTTCTTTTCCAGAACTTGACTATGTATCAACCACGTATATTACTGTCATTAGCTTACGTGGGAATACTTCTTAATCAGGCCCTTTCTTCCTTAGAGTGGTCTTCCCCATTTCCTTCTCCTCACGATTGTAACCAGGTAAGAAGACAAGAGTGTCCTTCCGCTTCTTTTTTGGTAGATGGCTTTTCATGAAGCAAGTACTCAATAAAAATGAAATCATCCCGGATATTTCACTTCCTAACTTTATTATCCATTACTTCCTGAATACTATACTTTTATTTGTCAATTTCTTCCCCAGAGTCTAAATGTAAGCCTAGCTTTTCTTGCTATTATTTCCTTAAGCGAAGAATGAACTTCAAGTTTAGGTCAAATGCAGCAGATACATATCTTCTCAGGACACACTGATTTCTTATCCTTTGTCTGTTTTCTTTTTATTTTAACTGTGACAAGATGTAAGTCAGGAGAAATGACTTCGCTAGTGGGTTTGAAATATATAAAGGGAAATATGAAGTGACTACTGGACTGGCATTCTCATTCCTCACAGGGGACAGCCAGGTTGGTCAGCAGCAGCTGAGAACTTGGGGTCCCATAAGCTACCATATATGCGTGCGTGATGCCACCAAAAATTGGCTCTCAACTGTACCGTGATTCCGTCCACAATAACGATTTGCTTCAGGGAAGCCTGTGACAAAAAAAAACAGTTTGCTTTGCAGTTAAGCATCTGTTCCTAGCCTTGAAACTGGGGAGCGTGTTATCCATCTCTCAGAGAGGGTGCGTTGGGTTGCGTGTTAGGAAATGCTGTGGCACCGTGGTCCTAGGAGCTGACTGCCAACATGCTCCACAGCACTTCCTTATGGTGTTGACCTTGTGTTTGTAATGACTCAGTTTGATTTTCCACTTGGCAAATAATTTAAGGGTAGATTTGGGTTGTTTGAGTAGCAAAACAAAAAAATAAACCAACAAAAAAACCCATACCCACAAATGGATTTAAAACAAAAAGTGCTGTTGGTGTTATAAATATGAAAGAAACAAATCTAATATCGAATATTTGGGACCTTTAAAATTAAACAGAATATTATTGAGTTTAATATTAATTTTGATTTGCTTTATAGTGGGTGTTAATGGACACTTTTGTTTTCCTTCTTTAATTGATAAACTGTTCACTCTATGCCTGTGACCAAGAGACCTTGCATTTCTAGGGAATGCAATATCACAGGGAAAATTACCAAAATTGATAGGTGAAGTTTTCTGTTAAACAAAGGGAATGTCCATAAAAATATTTAGAAATTGGGAGGTGGGGAGCAAGGGGCGGGAGTGGGATGATGTATAAGTCATTTAATTTTGTTACTTTGTATTCAAATAACTAACATTTGATTATATTGAGAGGCGATTTGATTTTCACAGGGAAAATTACCAAAATTGATAGGTGAGGTTTTCTCTTAAACAAAGGGAGCATCCATGAAAATATTTAGAAATTCATTTGATCTTGTTACTTTGTTTTCAAATAACCAACATCTGATTATACTGAGAGACGATTTCAGTCACTTGTACTAGGCGACGGATCCCTTTAATGAAAGGAGGCTGCCTAAAGAGTCCGATTCTCAACTTCCCATCTTGCTTGCTTGTTCTAAGTGTTTGCAGGTTCCTTTCAGTTGGCCTTGCCTCTCCTGAACTCTAAACAAAATGTAAACTACCTTCTCTGTGAGATTATTGGCATTTTGAGTTCAACTTAAATATAAAATTATACAGTTTCCAACAACAAAGTATCTCATTAAATTGTTGGTGTCTCTTCAGAACTATTCCTAAGAGTTTAATTCAAAACGTTTCTAAAGAAAATTAAATAATGTGTTAAACATGCTGTTATTCTCAAATACTATTTTGCATTATGATGATCTTTTTGCCATGATTGGATTATTTACCCTAATGACTGAAGTATGGTATTAACAGTACTTTTCCTAAACTCCTAGAACCTTTACTTATGCTATAATATTTTTGTTACTCTTCAAAAAATCCTGTGAGAAAGCCAAGTGGTATTATGTTCATTTTACAGATAGGAAATCTATAATCTCTAGAAAGAATTGATTTCCTAAGAATTACAGATAGTGACCATGATGAAAAGCATATGTTCCATTCAGGTGTTTGTTATTCAAGCCATTCGTACACTCTGGCAGAATTCTAATTTTTAAAGTGTGTGCCTTGCATAAGTTGAGTCAAATGTTTGAAATAGTTATTCAGCTGCAATTGTCCAGAATACGTCCTGATAGATTAGAACGGTGTGCCCACATACATCAGGATAGGCCAGTTGTACAGTTTTCGTGATTTCAGTTCTTCAACTTTCAAGTGTATTTCCATCCTATTTTTATAAAAAAGGATGTTCCTTTGCCCTGTTTTAATTGTACTCTTCTTTTAAACTGTTTTATTCTTAAAATCTCTGGTAGAAGAGACTTAGAAATATAGTATTGCTACTTTTTCCATCAGGTATTTCATATTTCTTTCTGTGTAGGCTCTCCAGGGCCCTGAGTTTGGATTAGGGGACAGTACTACAGGGACAGGCTCAGGGCATAAAGAACAGTGAGTGAGTTGAGACTAGATGCTTGACAGCTGAGTTTATTGCCAAGTGATGGTTGGGAGCTTATTTTTAATCACAGGCAAAGAGACTGGGGAATCTGGACTTGTGTGGGTACTGTCAGACCTCAGAATAGAAGCATGGGGAAAAGTCAGTGCACATAGAGATAAGGAAAAGATGTCAAAACATTTCCCCTTGCAGACTTTTGGAAGAGGGTGAACATTTCTATTTGGCTGGCAGAGGCTCTATTAAGTAGGAGAAAGGCTGTGGTTTAGAGGCAAGCTTTAAAGTAATTTACGGCTGATTTTAAAGGAGGTGAGGCTTCACATGTTTCCATTCTGTCTGCTCTTTTTGGAGGCCTCTCAGAAACCAGCTAACTTGTTCATTTCAGTCCTCAGTTTATCTGGATTCAGTGGAGATCAGGCAACTAGATTATTTTATAGGTGTATTAAGGTTAATGTGGGTATATATAGGTGAAAATGTCATTGAAATACTATATTATAGCAATATCCTTTGAACCGTCCATCAAGAAAGGAATTCCTCATTTGTTAATACTATTATGGGCAGAGAAGTATTCTTTGAACAATCATTTGTAGTCAGGCACCAGTGTAGGTGCTGAAGATACCACGTGAACAAAAGGGCAAAGCGCATGCACTCACTGATGTCAGGAAACTGACGTGGGCAGATGGGAGGGGCAGATGTTAACCCAAATCTTACAGCTTTCTGAGGGCATGAATTGTGGTTCTAGGAGGACAATAGCCAATGGAGTTGATCTAGACTTAGGGATCAGGGCAATTCCCCTCAGGTTGGCCAAATTCCCCAAGGGGGAATAGAATCAAGCAAGTAAAGATGAGATAGAAAATCACTGCAGACAAAAACATGTGGCTGACCCAGAGGAGATGGGGGAAGGGAGGGTGTGGGGTGGCGAGGGCTGGAGTGAGACACTGGAGGGGAGTCGGTGGCAGTCACGCTGGATCGTTTAGGTCAATGTGAGGAATGTGGTCTTTACCTGAGGACCTTTGGAAGCCAGTACATGGTTTTTAAGCAGAAAAGATCTTTGTGGCTAAACTGGGGAGAACAGTTTGTTGTGGGTACCAGAACTGATGGGGAGGCACTGGGGAAAAAGCTTTGTCAGTAGCCAGGGAAAGAAGATACTAACTTTTAAAGTAGAGCATGATAGAAATGAATGAATGAATGAAGCAATAGTTTCATAGTCTATTGTGGTAACTTAGAAATAGGTTGAAAATGGAGGTGAGAGCTCTGGCTGGTGTGACTCAGTTGGTTGGAGCATAATCCCATAGACCGAAAGGTCACAGGTTGGATTCCTGGTCAGGGAACATGCGCAGGTTGCAGGTTCAATCCCTGGTCAGGGGGCATATGAGAAGACAACCAGTCGACGTTTCTATTTCAATCACACTCGCGCTCTCTCTCTTCCTTCCTCCCTCCCTCCCTCCCTTTCTCTCTTCCTCCCCTTCGCTCCCCTCCTTCTGTCCCCCTTCTGTCCCCTACTCTCTACTCTCTCTCTGTCCCTTTCTATCTAAAAAAAAAGTCCTCTGGTGATGATAAAATATTTATATATACATTTTTTAAAAAGAAAATGGATGTGAGAGAAATGGGAGGGAGTCAAACATGACCTCTACCTATATGTAATTTTTTAAAGTTTCATTGAGTAATATCCACCCATTTTCAAGTGTAAAACTCAGTATCTTTTTACTAGGTTTTTACAGTGGGATTGCCAACATCACAATCTAATTTTAAAATACTTCCATCACCCTAAAAAGAAACTTTTGTTATTTATAGTTACTCCCATTCTAACCTCTGGCCCTAGGCAACAACTAATCTACTTTTGATCTTTACAGATTTGCCATTTCTGGACATTTCATATAAATGGAATCATACAATCTGTGTCCTTTTTTTGTATGGGTTCTTTCACTCAGGAAAATAAATGGAGGGCATCCATGTGGTAGCTTACCTATGCCGTTTGAAACCTGGTGGGCGGTGGGACTAGCGGAGAGGCAGGGCTGGCAATGAGGAAGGGAGAGAGGATGCATTAGCTTTCACACCTGTTGTGTGTGAGGTTAGATCTCCAATGGACGTCTCTAATTTACAGGTGCTGGTAAAGCTCTGAGCATGGACATAAAAAGGAAAATAGAGGGCTTAGGCCTAGACCTTGAGGCATTCCAATATTTTATTTTTTAAATATAGTTTATTGATTATGCCATTGCAGTTGTCCCATTTCCCCCCTTCATTCCCCTCCACCCTGCACACCCCTTCCCCCATCCCCCCATTCTCCCACACTTGTCCATGTGTCACAAGTTCTTTAGCTTCTACATTTTCCCATATTACTCTTGCCCTCCCCCCTGTCTATTTTCTACCTACCGTTTATGCTACTTATTCTCTGTACCTTTCCCCCCGTCCAATATTTTAATGGTTGAGTAGAGCATGGCTTTGAAGGAAACCCAAGAAGAAATATCTTGATAAGA
Organism: Artibeus jamaicensis; assembly: GCF_021234435.1. NCBI lineage: Eukaryota > Metazoa > Chordata > Mammalia > Chiroptera > Phyllostomidae > Artibeus > Artibeus jamaicensis. The sequence goes on along the minus strand of NW_026522056.1, from coordinate 10,422,784 downwards.
TGTCAAATAAGAGCAAAGGTGAGGACATCATTTCAAGAACACAGGAGTTGTTAAATGTTATATATTATATATGTTGATTAAGTTGGCTTAATTTTTATTGCAGTTTTTGCCATTGAAGCCATTTGGTGATGTTTGTGGAAACTATTGGTTGAATAATCCTAGACTGAGTAGGTTCAAGATTAGATCACAAGGAATAATGTAGGCCACGCTTCTGTGAAGAAGGGAGTGAAATGTGGATCCAAACACTCTTTTTGATACAGGGCAGAGATTTAGGACAGCTCATTATTGACTGGAAGGATCAGTACAGGAAAACTGCAAAACGATGTAGAGGAAACAAAGGCAAATACAGTAGGCGTGTGTCCTGGCACAGCAGGAGGACTAGGAAGACGTTCACTGGCCAGCGCACCTGGAAGGAGATGCAGGGCTGGGTGGAGATGTGAGGAGGTTTTTGTTTGGTTTGAGGACTTGGCTTTAGCCCTGCTGACACATGGGCATCCATAGGGTTGATCTGTTCCTCTAAAGGCGGTCGGCTGGAGTTAGTCATTAGATGTGACTGCAGAGTCATGGTTGAATGTATACAGAGGTCCACAAAACTAGCTTCCTTAGCTCAATAGTTTTAATCACTAAAGGAAATGTGAAATCACACCATAGTTATGAAAAATTTAGTTTTCCAGAACTTAGCCTATTTTTTCATGACTTCTCATTCCTATGTTCTTCTTTCCCTGGGTGGGTTCTGTTCCCCAACATCTGCTTTGGAGCGTTCAGCAATTTTTTTTGAATCTTCCTTGCTTAGAAACAAACTCAACCAGCAGGACATGAATAACACTGCAGTAAGCACCTCTAATGTTTGACTCAGCAGTTGGCCCCTTTAAATCCCCTAACTTTAATCATGGCGATTGATCTGCAAATGAGGTTGAGGGAAGAAGTGCATTGGATCAGACCAATAATTTCAGTAAATGAAATGCTTCTTTAGCTAAGAATCAACAGCATACCACAGGTGCAATTATGACGAGGCCAGAATTCGGTTTCATCCGTTACTGTCCTCCTGCCAATTTGCAGGTCCCCTCATTACATTAGAAACGGTTCAGACAAGATGCCCAATAAGCACAGATCTTGCGTCAATAGTTGCACTTGGAAGGAAACGTGGCTTAGTCCACTAATGTGGAAGACGGGATATTAGTCCTGCTGTCGATTAGCTTTCCCTCTTGGATATTTGTCTCTTCCATTCATCATAACTTAACTGACCGGAATGACAAATCTTGTCACTAAACAAATAATGCTTATGCTGGCAATGCAAAACATCTGATAATCTCATTGAATTTTGTGCAAGTGAAAATACCAAGTTGGGAACCGATAAACATTGTCATGCACCACTCAAATCCAAGACAGCATTAAACGGCAACGCAACTAAGTTAATGCCACCATCTTTTATTTAAACCATTGATTTCATGTTTGAATGGCTATAGGGCATGTATTCTATTAATATTACTTATTTTTAAAGGTTTGTCTTTGTTGCTTTTATTAACACTATTAGGCTTATAGGATATAAAATACTTCTATAAGCCTTATGTTTCCAGTCAAGCTGTGCATACATGAACCAATGACTTACATATGTCTTCCTCTGTGAAGCCGCCCCTGTTCTGAACTTCCCATTGTACTACGCATCACACTGTACTCACCTAGAGTGCTTCCTCCTTGCAGACTGGGCCCTGAGCATCTTGGGGGCTGGTGGTCATCTCATGCTGCCACAAAGCTTAGCATCCCATGGCTGCTCCGAAGAGGACTGATGGTCTGTTGAATGTGCACCTACGAATGAATGAATTAAACCACATGATCAGCTCAGATCATTGTGAAATTCGCCAGATATTGTATACATTGGGGAGGTGGGGGGGGTAAAAATGACATTTTGAAAGTGAGTTAAAAATAAAACTAAGAAATTCTCCAATAGGTTCATAAAAGTGTTAAAATTATAGAGTATGGGAGGAAAGATCGCAAGAAGGATTTCTGCAGACAATTAAAATACAGTTCTCATCAGTGGCCTTCTGGGTACTCTGCCACAAGTTTGTTGATGTCAGGGAAGGCATCTGACCTGTGCACCAGTGCCTGGTACATTCCATGGCACATAGTAGGTGCTCAATAAATATGTGATGTTTGATGACCCCAAGCAGGCAGGCAGGCAGACATGAAAGTGCTCTGTGGAAAAGTTTACAGTTTATAAAATATCATTGCTAAGGCAGTCGAAATAAGTCTGTCTATAGAGAGCGGCTTAGTGTCAGAAATAAATTCTCTTAAGAACTCTATCACTTAGGCACTGTCTGACCAAGGTCAAATGCAGAAGAGCCCTCTGTGGCTCACTCTCAGCCTGTTTGTCCCTTAAGTATTGTGTTCGTGTTGATAGCAGCTTCCATTTAGGTTTCTGTGGAAGGGGCCCCGGGGAAGAGGAAAAACGGCCCTCACATGCTGGTCACAGGGAACCCAGGCTCTGGGTGGAGACAGCGGAGGGCCGAGCAGGAGAGAAATTGAGCTCCTTAGAGGGGGCGTATCACTCACGTGTCCCAGAGCCAAAGCTGAACTATGTCTGTCTTGGTCTTTGAAGCCCCTGTGCAATCACAGCAGACAGATGCTGCAAAACCAGCATGTCAGGAAGCCTCTCTAGTCCTGGATGGTGTGCACCTCACAAAGATATAAAAGAAAAAAAAAAACAAAGGAAGGAACATTTAAAATCACTTCTCATTCAGAACTGAAGTAATTGAAATACATGATTTGGATTAAATGACCCCCCATCGCTATCATTAGAATGTATTTAATGAATAGAAAATGCCCGTGAGTTTAACAGACTTCCTGCTTGAGCATTTTACCTGTGAGCCAGTGCTCTCTTGTGCTTTGTTTGATCTGTTAACTAAAAGGTTGTGTGTGCTTCGACGGACAAACAGATTCATATTTATTGAATGTGGTTTCCATTCTTAACCGGGGCATTAAATAAATGTGGGAGGCATGATTATTTGCAGTGACTTGCATTCTACTTAATTATTTAAAACTTGAATGTTTTGTAAATATACATCTGGTGATAAAATATAGGCTTAAAGTACAAAAGAGACTGCAATGGGATGATGCATTCTTTTCAGCAGACAAGAGAAAACTGCTACTCCATGTTTTATGAGCATATTAATCCTGTTAGAGAGAAATGTGTTAGTCTCCCCTAGCCAATTATAAACATGGCGTATGCGGAGTTACCCCTCTTAATTTCCACTGCATCTCACTGAGGTAAGGCCTAATGCTCATAAAGGTACAAACAGCAGGTGCTAAAATCAGTCATTACTTTCAACATCATTCCCTTATACCATTGGTGCGATTCCAGAGTAACTTCTCATTTGTATCAATGAACCTCTGGTTAAACAGAATCCATTATACATTGCTTCACTTAGGGTCACTGAATCTATTGATGTTAAGTGAGGACTTTATCCTTCCTACAAGCCAAAGCCCCTTTTAATACAAGGAAGAGGGATCTTTATGTCTAAGCAGAGTTGTCACACCCGTGTGTGAACAAGGTTGCATTTTACCACCAGAGGGTAAGAGGGTGCACTCATGTTTACACCGAGTGTCTCAAAGTGCATCCTAGTGCTTTCTAAGGCTGTGCACTAAGGGCTTCCTATGGATTCTGTCATTTAATCCTCGCGAAACTGTGTCATGTAGCTGCTGCTGTGTTCACTTTTTTTTTTTTTAGACAGATGAGGAAACTGCTTCTCAAAGTGTGATCTGTAGTGTGATAGTCATGAGCATCAGTATCACCTCGGGACTTGTTGGGAAAACAGAATGTCATGTCTTTCCCCTGGAATGGCTTCCCCAGAACCTGTGTTTTAATAAGATCCCCAGGTGCCTCGCAGCATTGCCTGAATGTACACAGCATGGCAAAGCGAGGCGTCAAACGGAGGCCTGGCTGGCACCCAAGTCCACACTCTGGTTAAATGACCTGTGCAAGGTCACGTAGTGGGCAAGTGTCAGAGCATTTGAACCAAGCTCACCACCTTGTATATATCACTCTCTATATATGGTATAGTTGCATCCTCTTATGGAAAAATGAAGAGTAATGAGTAGTATAAGTTTTTGTTAATTAGAATGCTTAAAATGTGTTGGAAGTTTTCTTAAAAACTTAATAGGAGGGGAGGCGGAATTTTGATTCTCACTCCTACTCCTGGAGTTCCTCCCTCTGAGTCATCATTATGGAAAAGTAGGTGTAAAAAGTACCTCTTGTGTCTGAGGCTATCTTAAGACTTAAAGAGAGTGGGGCCGTGAAAAGAACATTAAATATAGCTCTCTGATGTGCATGCAAGCAGTGTGCCTGGTACTGTGCTTATTAGCATTTAACGTATGTGATTTAAATTTCCTAACACAAACCTATGAAGTGGGAAATACCTTCTATAGTTGTAACCCATAAAACAGTTGCCATGTTTGGCTGACCTTAATTAGCTATAGGCCTTGAAGGATGGGTAAGAGACAGAAAGATAACGAAGGTATAAGGGTATCCGAAGGTAAGGGAAGTTATGAAATGAAGTTCAGAGAGAGGGGGTGTCACACATTCGTAGGACTTTCCGGGCGAAGTGAAGCAATAATGGTGGACAGATTTGCACTTGGTTCTGGCACAACCGACTTCTCTTACAGAATACCAACTCTGGAACCAAATGTCCGGCTCCAATGTCCCAATGTCGGGTCAGCTGTGAGCAGCTAGGTGACCTTGGGCATGTGATTTAACCTTTTTGCTTTGACCTTTGCAATATGAAAAAATAACAGGAAGGTAGTGTCATAAGGGTGATTAAAAAAGATAATATACACAAGTGCTTAGGCAGCACCTATCACAGGTGCTCTATAATTGTTAGTTTAGTTTTCAAGCCGTTTTGGAAATACCAGAAGGTATTCAACATGCAGTTGTTCCTTCTTATCCACCGTTTTAGATGCCTACTGTCAACCATGGTCCAAAACGTAAATGGGAAATTCCAGAAATAAACCGTACGTTTCAAATAACTTGCAGTTCTGCACAGCATGATGAAATCTCACGGTATCCTGCTCCATTCTCCCGGAAGGTGGATCATCCCTTTGTCTGGTCTCTCCACACTGTATGTGGTTCCCACCTGTTAGTCACTTGGTAGCCTTCTTGGTTATCAGAGTGACCGTGGTGATTTCTCAGTGTTTGTAATCAAGTCACCCTTGTTTTGCTTAATGATGGCCCAAAAGCTCAGGAGTAGTGATGCTGGGCATTTAGACGTGCCAGAGAGAAGTAAAAAAATGTATTATGTTTAGGAAAACACATAGCGTATAGAGGGTTTGGTACTAATCTGGTATTATCCACAGTTTCAGGCATCCACTGGGGGTCTTCCACCCCTTGCAGGTAAGGAAGGACTCCTGTAGTTTCTCTAAACCTGTGGAGCTGTTGATCTTGTAAATGGTGGAGAGGTCCCCTAGTGAGATGTGATGTTGTAAGAGAACAAAGAAAAAAAATATAAGGAAGGCAGTTTTACTCCAGGCTTGAAGGTCATATGAAGGTATTTAGATACCATTCAAACCCTCTGCTGGTCCCTTTGTTAGTCCCAGATTTTAGTATGCATTGGAATCATCTCGGTAAAGGTTTAAAATGCATATTCTTGAGCTCTGTCTCTAAATTTTTTTTAAAGACTTACTTATTTATTTTTAGAGGGGAGAGAGGGAGAAAGAAAAACATCAATGTGCGGTTGCCTCTCGTGCGCCCTCTACTGCGGACATGACTCGCAACCCAGGGAAGTCCCCTGTCTGGGAATCAAACTGGCAACCCTTTGGTTTGCAGGCTGGCACTCAGTCCACTGAGCCAGACCAGTCACGGCAACATCAATGTGTGGTTGCCTCTCACTTGCCCACTACTGGGAGCCTGGCCTGAAACCCAGACATGTGCCCCGATAGGCAATCAAACTGGCGACCCTTTGGTTTGCAGGCCGGCACTTAGTCCACTGAGCCACACTAGCCAGGGCCTGTCTCTAAAATTTTGATGTGTTATGTCTGGTGTAGGCTTCAGCTCTGAATTCTAATATATCCCTTGTCTGATAACAGTGGTTCTACGATAGGTTTTCCTCTTTCACAGTAAAGCAGAATCCACCTCCCCTCTCACCATTCACCTCCCTGTTTCCACCTTCAAGTTCCCTCTGCAAATAGAGGAACAGCCAAGTCAGAATCCTACAGAGGCCTGAAAGGTAAAAGTGCTATTGCTCAAGCCTTGATGAATCATGTGGACTCATTCAGAATGATCTGGATCAAATTATTTGGGAACAGTGAATAAAGATACCAGAAAATCATGGGGATGTTTATCAGACAAGAAAAAGAAAGTGGGTCATAGTGGATTAGAATGGTCAGAAGATGCCCTGGTTGGCTGCCTTGAAGAAATGGAATCGGTGTTGTTTGAAAACTGATTTGAGGGTTCCGAGTGGTCTGCAGCATCAAAAGGAAAGCTAGCATTGAGAATCAGGTGTAAGACTCATTTGATGGCAAGATCTGTGATGGGGGTTTAGGTCATCAAGCTACTACTGGGAGGTTTTGCAGTCGGTAAGGAGATGCCTGATATAGTAGGAAGAGTATGGAACACATCATCATGATTGCAAAATTACCAGCATATGTGAGTTGTTCCTACTCTGCAGTGGGGACTACCTATGTGGCCTTATTTCTAAAGCTAAGCCTATTACTTCCATATGAGATAGCGTATGTAAGGAAGGAAAGAGATTTTGCACAGTGGTTGGCCCTGGCACCAGACTGCCTGTGCTCAAATGCCCACTTTACTGCTCCCTCCTGAGTGAGTGGAGCAGGTTACTTAACCTCTTTATGCTCAGACTCAGAGAATGGCTTTGACAATGAAGTTATATACTGAAATGCTGCAAGTCAAACTGATATGGAGAATTTTCGTGATGTTAGAGACTGTCATTATTTTCATTTAATATGCTGTCATCGAGCTTCCAGTAGTAGGAAAGAGCCCTGACTCAGATGATCTAAGTTACAAAGATATTTATTATTCAGTGCAACATAAGTTATTAATTTAGCAGTTCAGTGAGGATATCAGAACTCCAAGTACTTTCGAACTCTGTAATCCTCAGTGAGTTGCATGTGTACTCAGGCTGGCTCCACTTGTGGTAACAAGATAGCTGCAATAGTTCAGGCCATCACATCCAGACACATTGTCTAGAAGAACAAAGGTCCTTTCTTGAGTGTATCTCTTTAAGTCCCACCGCCCCCTAACATATTGCCATGCACATCTTAATGGTCAAAATCACCTCCTCTGACTATTACTGGTAAGGGAAATAGAATCGGTATTATACTGATGGGCTAAGAAATTGCAGGGCTTTGTAAAGGTTTCTCCTCAAAAGGAGGAAGACATTAGTAAGCAGTAGTATCCATGCGAGATACAGGTACAATCATTCAGTACAAGAGACAAAGAATCTGAAGTTCAAAGATTAATGCCGAAGGCTACACAGAAAATGATGCACCAGTGTTGGAACTGACATGTTTGACTCTAAAACTCATAATTTAAAGATTGTAACTTACAACATAATGCCTGGGCCCGTTGGCTTCAGGTAGGACACATCTATTTTGGAGTCTGAGAGCACTGATTAAGTCCTTGCAGAGGATGTTATGAGAGGAGGATTCAGAACAGAGCAGCTTGGTCCAGCATGGGCTAGGGACTCTGCAGGCATCTCAGGAGTGTGAGCCGGAAAGGACCTCTGACTCCTGAGTGGGACAGGCGTGACTTTGTGGGTCAGAGCTGTGGGAAAAGGGCTGTCAGCCTTCAGGAATAAATGAGATGGGCTGTGTTGCCATAACTGATTTATTTAATGGAGTCCCGGCTTATCAGAATCACATTCCACAGGTTCATCCATCCCTTTTGAAGGTGTTTTTTGTAGGGGTGAGTCTTTTGGGCACATCTCCGTCAGAACCTTCCTTCCCATCAGTTCCTGCTGACAGACCCACAGTGTGGGTGAAACACCGTGGTTGCTGCTGCCGGGAGAGGCCGGCTGTCTGCCCTTGACTCTGTGTGGCTAAGCATGGCTTCATGGCGAAGGTGCTAGAGGATGACGGCAGTGTCGTCTGACAGATGAGAAATTGTTATGGGTGTCAGTGACTGAAAGGAGACGTCAGGAAGAAACAGACAAACCTTTCTTTGGGAACTGAGCACGTGGGAGGTGCTCTGGTTTAATGACATCATGCTGGACTTGATGGAGAGGTTGGCACTTTAATTTTCTTCCCCAGTAAACGAGTTTAACAACGGCAGCTTCCGTGCCCGTGTCGGAATTGGCTAATAATACGTGTGGGAATGCTTCAGAAGTTCAAAACCTCCGCCTGAGGACTTCTGGCACTTCGCTGTCCTGTGACCTCACTATTCGGACTTGAGCGCGTCTTATTTTATTTCATTTTATGTTTTTAAAACGGAGTCCTCCTTTATTAATACAGTGACTCTGGAGGATATTTTGTTTGTTCTTTTTAAAGTTAATGGTCATTTTCAGATGTAGCTGGGAAGACGAGTTAGAACTCTGACCTAAGTCTAGATCATTTCAGTTTTTTAAATTATCCTCTTCTGCAGAGGGCCCGACATTTTGACTTTATCAGAGAGCACCAGCAGTTTCCTAATGAGAAAGACTGTGCTTCTCTTCAGACCCACCAGCGAGCCTCTGAGATGGGGAGAGTTTGTGCCAAACTCGACTGCCCGTGAGTTTTCTGTTGTAATCACTAAACAGGCAAGTCAACCATGAGCCCTCCAAAAAAAGGCACACTGCACATTTTTTGAAGTACCACTGGGAAGTGGAAACTGGCTTCACGTCTCTTCCAACTTCCTTCTCACAAAGCGGATTCCAGGGAGGGAAAGGGCAGAAAGGCAGAAACAAATTCTGGTGGATTGCCAGGTGGCGCCTGGGTAGGGACTGTGCCTTTGGAATGCCGGAGGAGCCCTGAGCCCTCATTCCGCACCCCAGTGATGAGCTCGGGCAGACCTGCAAGGGAGAGCGTTGGAAAGAGAGACGCGTGGCTTTGTTTGGAGGCTAGAAGTGAACGGGAGGTGTTTTGCGGAATTCTCTCATCTTCAGAAAATGAAGTTGATCAGTGTGCATGCCCGAGGTCTGATTAGGCAAGCACTTTCAAAACTTAAAAAGTAATGCTTTGAATTTATTAATAGCAATAACTAATGCCTAATGAACATGCAACATTAGTTACTTGTGTTCTTTGATTTTTGCCACTCTTTAAGGTAGATACTACATACCGCATCATAATAGACAAGCGGGACATGCAGGCACTGGAAGGCTTGGGGACAAATGGTGCCCATTCAGGGGTGCCTGGCTGCTGACTCTCCCCATGTTTTCTGCTGTGTCATAGGATAAAGGTCCATGCTCAGAGGTTGTGTGGACCCAGGGAAGTAGTACATGGTGCTGTGTGGGCCAGGAGGGAGGGTCAGAATCACAGGAGGAGCACAGCTCCATTTCATGTGGATCGGTCCTGAAAAATATATTTATGATTGCATCAGGATGAAGGGAATGATAGCAAGAGGCCTGGCCTCAGCCATGCAGGGGATGCAGGGAGATGCACAGGGGCCAAGCAGCGGGAAGGGCGGTCCAGGAAGGAGTACTACTTGATGGGGCCCCGCAGCCAGGAAGGGGTCACAAGGTCAATACAGGTCTCATGTAGCAATCTTTAGCTTACCTGATTTTTGAGGAATCATTTTTTAATTGAGGTGAACATGGTTTTGGGGGACTCTGGGATATACCACACACTGGACTTCTGCTCTTGTATTCTCTTCTCCCACCGGATACTTTTCCCTTTGTTTCTCAGCAGTTCCTGTGTAGAAATAGTCATCACCCAATGGGTATGCGTATGGTTTTACAGCTGTGGCCAGTTCCCACCTGGGCCGAGACTCATTTAGGGAAAAGGTTGAGGGTCATGGTTAAGGTTGGGGCAAATAGCCTCTTCTAACCTCTGCCCCATGAGGTTGCCCTGAGCCCCCAAAACAGGAGACTGCCCACCTCCATAGCCTCCCCAGTGATCTTGAATGCACACCACTGGCCCCGCCGTCTATAAATCAGAATCAAACCCCTTGTTTTTCTAAGGGTGAGTTTTGTACATTTTTCCCCCGGGTGGTATACAACAGTCCCACAAAAATTCCTGTTGATAACCTGTTGGCTTTGGGTAGGACACGTATCTGTTCCAGAGTCCGAGAGAGCACTGATTAGGTCCTTGCAGGGAATGGGAGGAGAGGAGGGTTCGGAGCAGGATGGCTTAGTCCAGCCTAGGCTGGCAACTCTGACACCATCCAGGACTTGACAGGAAAATTGATATGTGCTGAAGATGCTAAAGATGACACACATAAATCCATGTCTGCTATTTATTTAATGTCACTCTTAAATTATTAATTCATTCTTGACAGGAACAAATGTACAGTAAAATCTACTAATGTGGACTAATTGAGGAAAAGGCCAATTATATAGCAGAGCTTCCAGTGAGGAACCCAACCAGCAAGACCTCAATTAATCATTTTGGGGGTCTTTCTGCGTGTGTAAGAGAATTCACTGCACACAGGAAATCCAGCTTTCGGGAACTTTTCTCTTGAAAGTGATTTCTAGACTCTCCCTTAGGGTGGATAAGGGAGCAACACCTCTTTCACCGACCTCTGATCTTTCCTACTACCTGGCTTCATGGGGTGACGCAAAACTCTGCAATAACCACAGATTACCGACACGAGGTCTTGCACAGTCATGCGCTGCTTAACAATGGAGAAACACTCTGAGAAATGTGTCATTAGGTGATTCCACTGTTGTGCGAACACCGCAGAGTGCACCCCTACCACAAACCTGGATGGCAGAGCCCACGGCACACCTGGGCTCTGTGCTACAGCCTGTGGCCCCTGGGCTACAAGCAAGCACAGCACGTTACTGCAGAAAACAACCTGAAATTAAGTGAAGCACAAGAGAAAATGATGCAATCCAGGGTGTGGTAAACAGGAGGTGTATGAGGCTGCTGCCAGAATAACATGGCTTATTGTTTTATGACAAATTTTTAAATAATTAGCAGGAGTATACTCTAACGTCCTGATAAAAGGTAGGGTGTAATACGTGCATAAACCAGTTTCACAGTTGTTCATTGCTATGAACTATTATGGATTGTACATATGTAGTACTTTTGTTTATACCAGCATCACCACAAACACGTGAGCACAGGCATGTGCCCCTTAACAGGGGTTCGTTATGAGAAGTTCATCAGTAGCCAGTTTTCTCACATGAGCATCATCGAGCGCACTTACACAAGCCTGGTGACAGAGCCTCCGACCATGACTGGGTGTATTCTGCTTCCGTACGACTCACAGTGCCGTGGGTTTGTTTACACCAGTGTCACCACGAACACGTGAGTCACACGCTGGGCTTCTGTGGCACAGTGGCTACTTGGTCAGTAGGTGATAGGGATTTTTCGGCTTCATTATAATCTTACAGAACCACTGTCATGTGGTGTGGACCGAACATCGTTATGTGGCATGTGGCTGTAAATGAGTATGAATCCACTGGCTGACCTGCGGTAAGTAGCCTGGGACCAGTGTGGAGAGCTATGTTCACAACGGCCATCGTGACAGTGATACTACTGATTCCAGCGTCTTTTACAACATAATAAGCCTTTTCTGGGGTTTAAATCTTAATTTTCACCACCACCCAAGGAAGTTCTACATCTACTTTACATAAAGAAAACAAAGGTTTAGAGAAGTTAAACACATCATTGAAGGTCTAGCACTAAGTCGTAGCAGCGAGTGCTCTGAGTCTAAGCTGACTCCAAAGCTTCGCTTAAGCCAGAACCTTCTGAGCACTTGATCATTAGGAGTGGTGGGCAGGGAGGCAGCCTCAGAGGTGGTGATTGCCTCCTCATTAGATGGCTGCAGAAGATGGGGACATGTTGACGGGAGGTCAAAATATATAGGATGTTGAGGTGAGTTTAGATATAAATTTGTTACATCTCTGGGATACTATCATCCTAACCAGAAAACACGCCCAACTAAAATACCTCACACCTTTGTAATACATCCATGAATGGAGGTTGTAGTATGGGAAAATACGCTAAACATATGAAGTGTCAATCAGACAATAAGATTTTCGATAACTATTGTTTTATATGGTCTTGCAAATATAAGTGTGATCTGAATAGATTATCAAATGGAGATGGTTAGACTCCATGTAACATGGAGGCTTCTGAAGGCCTTGAAAAACAAATCTCTCAACTAGCTTCACCAGGCTTCTTTTTCTCTAGTCTCATTTACATTTTTAATTTGCTTGGCACACTCTCCTTTTATTGAGACTATAGAGATACATCAGTATCAAGTATCACAGTTTCTAATTAGGGTATAAATTAAGGATACCTAATGCCTATTAAATTATTAAGGTTGCAGATGTATTTGTGTTATGCTGTGTCTCAACCATGTGTTCTGGGGACCATTGATCAAAGACACATTCTCACCCAGAAATAATGAGTAAGGGAGTGAAGCCTGTCTCTCCCATGTTAAGACAGTGAAGAGCCCTGGCTGATGTTCTGTGGATTGAATGCCAACCTGTAAATGGAAAGGCTGATGGTTGTTCCATTTCTAGTCAGGGCACATGCTTGAGCTGTAGGCGAGGTCCCCAGTTGGGGGCAACCAGTCGATGTTTCTCTCCCTTTCTTTCTCCCTTCCTTTCCCTCTCTCTAAAAATAAATAAAATCTTTTTCTAAAAAGCCACTAAAGAAGCAATCATGCCTACCATCACTTCATTCCTTCCAAAGCTGCATTCTTGTTGATTCTTAGAGACTCTTACCATCATATACAAGAAAACTGATTAGATTTACTAAAAAAGAATTTAAATTACTTTTTTTCCTCTTGTGGATCATTTGGTAGGATTCTTATAATCTGACCAGGAACAATTTCTTGAACATTAGAGGAGATTGAAATCATAAAGAGAAACACTAGCAAATTATTTCTTTCTCATATTGGCTCAAGGAGTGAGGACGTTCACCCTTATTTCCATCCTTCCTCTTCTGCCTCAGAAACCTGGGTGAAGAGCCTCTTTCTTCTCAGCTCCCACTCCCCCACAATATCCATTTGTCATTCGAAATACAGAAGTCCTCTAGAGCTGTCTTGAAATCACTTATAGCATCTTTAACATCTGCTTTAATGACTCAGTACGAACAATTTATAAGGTTTGCAGCCTCACCAAGCACCTGCTTGAGTGCCAGGACTTGTCTCGTGCTTACAATTGTCAGTGCCTTTGTGTATCTGACATTCTAGCAGAGAAAACCAGGAATAGATAATATGCCTTATACATAAGAAGCACAGGGAGATAGAAGGTGCAAAGTACTATGGAAAAAAGAAAATGCAAGCAAGTCAGGTCATGAGAAGTGGAGGATGGAGAGGGGCACAGGCTGCAGTCTAAGCAGCGTTGCTGGGGTGGACCTCAGTGGGAAGGTACCATCTGGGCCGATGAGAAGGCGAGACCATGGCTCCTCCATCCAGAACTTTGAGAGTTGCCTCATGGCACTCGGACTCAAACTGAAAGTCCAGGGGCCTGAAAGGCTTTAGATATGCTGCTTCCCCTCCTTCTTAATTCTCACCTCCTTCTCTCTGGGCTTTGCCACCTTCCCACCCTCCCCCCATAGATACCTTGTCCCGCACTTGCTTCTCGTGATTTCTCCAGTACAGTAGTCCTGCCTCATCTGCAGAGGACATGTTCCAAAACTATGTCCTCTGTGGACATACCAAACCCTCTATCTGTGCTTTTTCCTATATATACACTCCCATGATAGAGTTTAATCTATAAATTAGGCACAGTAAGAGATTCACAACAATAATAGAACAACTGTAACAATATCCTGGAAACAAAAAGTATGTGAATGGTCATGGGGTCATTATTAAGTAAGATGAAGAGTACTTGAGCACAAGCGCTGAGATACTGTGACCCTCAGTGTGATAACCCAGAGGGCAACTAAGTGTGAGATTTCACCATGCTACTCAGAATGGTACCCAATTTAAAACTCATGAATCATTTATGGCTGGAATTTTTTCATTGAACATCTTAGACTGCCATTGTTGGTGGGTAACTGAAACCATGGAAAGCAAAACTGTGGATTGGAAGGGACTCCTATGTTACAGACACGCTCCTGCCTTAAGACCTTTGCACTTGGGTTTATTGTGCTTAAAACGTGGTTTCTTCAGAATCCACGCGTGTTGCTTCCTCAGCTCCTTTGGCCTTCCTGGGCCCTCTCTTACCCACACGGTCATAAGTTGCGGTTCTCCCTCCCTCAGCAGTCCTGATTCTGCTCCCCTTTTCTTTCTTTTTTTTTTTAATTTTTTTTATTGATTATGCTGTTACAGTTGTTCTATTCCCCCTTTCATTCCCCTCCACCCTACCCCTCATCCCCACCATTACCCTCCCTTTAGTTTATGACCATGTGTCTCAAGTCCTTTAGATTCTATATTTCCCATGCTATTCTTGCCGCCCCCATCTATTTTCTATCTACTGTCTATGCTACTTATTTTCTGTACCTTCTCCCCCCTTCTCCTCCTCCCACTCCCCTGTTGCTAACCCTCCTTGAGATCTTCATTTCTATGTTTCCACTCCTGATCTAGCTGTCCTTTTAGTTTGCTTTCGTTTTAGGTGGGGTTGTTAATAACTGTGAGTTTGTTGTCCTTTCACTGTTCATGTTTCTTTAACTTCTTTTTCTTAGATAAGTCCCTTTAACATTTCATATAATAAGGGCTTGGTGATGATGAACTCCCTTGAATTTGATCTTATCTGAGAAGCACTTTATCTGTCCTTCCATTTTAAATGAAAGTTTTGCTGGATAGAGCAATCTTGGATGTAGGTCTTTAGATTTCATGACTTGGAATACCTCTTTCCAGCCCCTTCTTGCCTGTAAGGTCTCTTTTGAGAAATCCGCTGACAGTCTGATGGGGACTCCTTTATAGGTGACTGTCCCCTTTTCTGTTTTCCTCCCCAGCACTTGATTGTCACCTAACATGCTATGTATTTCTAAATACGTTAGATAACACACATACTATTATCTCCCCCCAAATGTCAACTGTTTGAAGGGGAGGGACTTTGTCTCCTTCCATCACTAAATAGTGGACGCTTGATGCAGAGACGGCACCGAAGCGATTGTCGAATGAATGGGTGGTGTGTGTAATACAGTTGTTTACTTGTTAGATGGTTCTTTGAAAATTTAAAGCTTTGCTTTACTAAAGTGAAATGGTATATCAAACTGGACATTTTGTTTGCATTTTTTATTTAACATTGGTAACCTACTCCAAAGATACACTTCGCAAATGGACTGCATAAAATTCCAACTATGTAAATTGGAACCAGTTGGTTATCGGTGCAAACATAAGGCACGTAAGAAAACTAGAGGTGACAAGGGGAAAATGATCCAAATAAAAGAAAGTAGATTGAATTAAGTTTTCAGTATGGTGTTTCAATAGTAGAATCCGTATGCCCCACCTGTCCCTCAACTGGATCCTCGAGGCCTCTCAGCAGCCACGTGAGCTGACACATGGACACCCCATACAGGGAAGGATGGTCGGGCAGTTCGTGGGCAGGACTTCAGGCCCTCAGTGTTGGTGTGCAAGCTTCTTACCGCCACTCACTTGACACAAACCCTTTTTGCCTTCCCAGGCCATCACGCACCCCATCTGCCAAGCTCTTACAGTTAGCGAGTGAGCCATTAAGAGCTGTTTAGAGGAACCTTTAAAAGACCCATTATCCGAATGCCAGAGTGATCCATCTCTGAATCACAAAGCAGATGGAAGTTGCTGTAACCAACCAAGAACAGTCAAAACCCCATACATTTCCAGGCTGGCCTGTGCGCGGCATGGTCATCTGAGGGGATAAATAATCTCACAGTCATCAGGAATGAGGTGATGGGAGAAAATGGTCCTCTGGTCCTTGCACCCTGACCTGAGAGATGCTGCTAAGCAAGTCCAGCTGTCAACCTGACCTTCTTTTGTCTGAATTTAGCACTTCTTTGCCTTTTTCTGCCTGAGAAATATTTTGTCTTTCCTTTGTGGCAATTCAAACACAAAGAGAAATCAACATATTAAAATTCATATAAGCGGGAGTTAGTTTACAGTTAGAGAGTTTGAGCACACTGCTTTTGTGTGATAATATTTGAAATTTATTTCCACAAGTTATTGCACATTCATTTCTGGAGTTTTCATTGCAGAAAATTGCCAGAAGGAATGGATTTTGTCTTCTTCAGCTGGCAGAACAATTTTCCACCTGTCGCCCAAATATTTGATGAGAAGGATTATGTTGCCAGCTCCAAAAGTTTATACCGTGGATCCTTCAGAAGTGAGTGGGCCTGATGAGGCTGCTACCCTGATATCAGAGTCCGGCTTTGCTAAAGTGTCTTTGAAGCAGTGGATGGATTTCCAGTGGATAGAACAGTTTCTGAACAAGCAGCTTCAATGGCGCATGCGCACACACACACACACACACACACACACACACACACAGTTCTCAACTCGACGCATGGCAAATGATGTTTTTCATCCTTTATGCTATAACGGAATTCTTGTGCTCAGCAAAACTCTTGTATCCTTGCCAAGGATCCAAATTAATTGCCTGAAATTATGGTTGTTCATCTTTCTGGTAAATGGAACCAAAGGAAAAAAAGAAAAAGAAACATTGGTGCAAAGGTACCTATGAAATTGTCATTTGATTTTAGGTTCCAGTAATTTACTGCCTCCATTGGGTTTTATGTTCTTCTGTAGCTTGTTAGGTATATAGCCAGCCTAGCCAGTACAATCAACAAAAACAGATTTCAGAAATTCATACATAATGGCAGCAACCTTTTAAACTGTCAGGATAAATATAAAGCTGTTTTTCCCTTGTTTCTTCAAACACTTTATGAACATCATAAGTAATAATAATATTGCTGCTGTCAGAAGAATTTTTCTGACATATAGATTTTACATGCCATATCAGGGAGCTTCAGCTGCCTCTGAGGAAGGGGGAAAAATCTTGGGCTAGCACTCATGTCCCTGGGTAATGAGATGCTGACCGGGCCTTTCCATCTTATTTTCCACTACCCATGTACCCTACCAGCCAGCCAAACTGAACTGCTATTTCCAGCATATTTCTTGTAAATGACCTAATCCCCATGCTTTGGTTCATGCTGTTCCTCATCCTTATTTATCAAATTTAAATTTTACCTCCCCATCGTGGCCCAACTCAAATTCTCCATGCGCTCAAAAGCCTTCCAGGAAACATGAGGCTGGAAATAATGTCTTTGTGAACTCAGACCACTTCATGGACATTGCTTATGGGATCTTTGAACTTGTTTTTTTCCCCCATCAGTTGTGGAGAGATGTAGAATAAGGCAGATTCTATCATGAAGGATGTTTTGTTGTATTGCTGTTATCATGGACCTCATCGCCTCGCTCCAAGATGAGCTGTGTATGTTTCCTCTGCAAATCTGCTCTGCTTGCTACTGGATGTTTGTAGTTTCCACAGCTCGTGACCGTCACCCGGCTTGTCACTTGGTGTCAATCCACCTCTAGCAGGGCCACTGCGGTGTTTTGAGGACTTTGGCCCTCTGCTAGAAGCCACTGTGTTGAGCAGAATTGTTCTTATGTGATGAACCGCTGGAAGCCCAGCATCACACTCGTACACTCCAGATGCAGAATGGAGAAGCTGATCACAAACCTTTGGACTTTTCTCCTGTCTCGGTACCACCCCTTTCAAGAGCGTTTGCCCAGACCTTCCCCTTCAGGCTCAGCTTCTAGCTCCTTTCTCCTTTCTCCACCTGATACCTCTGCCTCCCTCTTTTGAGTTTCTCAAGAGGAGTTGGGCTGGCTTGGGTAAGTGGCAGTGTGTAAGCCTATGAGGAATCCCAAGTTAGATATGCCACATCTTGTTGGAGTGGCAATTTTACTCAAAAGCGGGAGGGCTTTTTTTTTTATTAACTACATATATTATAAAGCAAAATGCGAAATTTGCCTGAATTTGAAGATGAAATAGTTGACAGCAGAGAAACGTCTTGTTTGTGGCCATGTTGTTGTTCTCGACTATGCTCTTAAGAGGTCTGCATCCCTTCTTCCCTGCCATTAGGGTTGTTTTAGTACAATAATTTAAAGGGTACTGGTTTAAGATTTTGATATTACCTAGTCTTTGTGTAGTTAATAGAGCTCCTTCTCTGTGTGCTTCCCCCCCATCCCAAGAGTTTCCCTTTACTTCCCCTCTTCCCCAAAACAGCGGTTCTGCCCCACCTTCAGAAACCTGCCTCTCTCTCTGAGTTTCTGACAAGGCAGCTGGACGGTTTATGGAGCATCTGAATGGCCACGGAATTTTGTTCAAAGAATTTTGAAACTAGCTGTATGGGTAGAAAAGAGTGGAAAGGGTGGAAACTAAGTCTAGCGAAGGAGATGAAGTCTGTTACAAAGCAGATCTTAACATGGTGAGGACAATTGAAAATAGGCAATATTTTCATTGTTTCCTTTCATTTCAAAGAGAGGGAATGCAATGGGGGAGGTGTCATTTCCTTGTTTGTGTGTAGACCTGTGCTACTCTGGAGCTGGACAGGATGTGAGAGAGAGGCGCCCACCCCCTTGACTTTAACCTCTTAGAAGGTCCCAGGATGCTGGATGCCGTGGGTTTGCAGGGCAGTTGGGGAACGTGCACTGGGTTCAGCATTTCACAGAACATCATGAAAAGCGTGCATTTACTCCCAATGCGTTTCTCTGATTTTGGAGGCAACATCGGTACTGATGGATTAATTACAGATTCTGATTATTTGTTTTCTGAGCATTTTTCAAAATATCGAAAAAGGGAACTCCTGTATACCCATCTTTAACCCTGGTAATTCTTAATTATTATCATTATTATTATTATGTACTATGGTCCATAACAGCTTGTATATTTTTCAGGCAAGAAATAAAGAGTATAGCTCTTGCCGGAATGGCCCTGTTGATTAGAATGTCACCCTGTACACCAAAATGTTACGGGTTTATTCCCCGGTCAGAGTGAGAATGGGGGGCAATTCGTTGCTGTTTTTCTCACATCAATATCTCTGTCTCTCTCTCTCTCTCTCCCACCTTTCTCTATCTCTAAAATCAATAAACATATTTTTAAAATAAACAGTATAGATAAAATTAAAGTGCTTTTTCTTCCATAGCTCTTTCCATCCTATTTTCCTTGCTTCTCAAGTGCACCTCCTCTCAGTAATTGTGTATTCTTTTATATTTTAGCATGTATTTATGTGTTCGTGAGTAATATTTATGATTTGCTTTCTGACTTTGATATATAAAAATTTACAGAATGGAATCCTATAGCATATATAATTTTATAACTTTTTTTAAATAAAAAGATTTTATTTATTTATCTTTAGAGGGGAAGGGAAGGAGAGATGGAGAGAAACATCAATGTATGTTTGCCTCTCATGGGTCCCCTACTGGGAACTGGCCTGCAACCCAGGCATGTGCCCTGACTGGGAACCAAATCTCTATCCTTTGGTTCTCAGTGTAACATTTTTTCTTCATGCAACATACATTGAGATTTATCCATGTTAGTAGATAGATCAGTGTCCCCTTCCTCCTGAAATACAGTATTCTGTTCCATGAATAGGCCTTATTTGATGTATTAGTTCTATCCTTAGTAAACAGATACACTGATTTTCATTTTTCTCTTGAAAACATCTAGAACATATTTATTCATGTTACTTGGGCTCATGGCCTGATGGAAATTTGTATGTGTCTGTAATTAGTACTAAGCACTGGGGGGAGAATTACTACTTAGCAAATGCTGTTTGCCCAGACAAAACCTTTAAATCATAAACTCCAAAGAAGAAATGGTCAAAGGAATTGGGCATCCTTGATGTAACGCACCTCTCACTATGAACAGGACTAGATTTAAGTCATCTTGGAAATTCTCTCTCTGCCCCGTGAAAAAACACCAGAGTACAGCACCCCAATCCCTTTGAGCATGCACTTCAGTGTCTCAGAACGATCATAGCATCCGACCTAAAGCCCCACTTCCATAACTGAGTTCCCATTCCCTCTTGCTTTTCTATAGAAATAATGAAGCCCAGCTACTAACCTTCACTCTTAAAATAACCCCTGCTATTCTGGTATTGAAGTGTTGGGTGGTTTTTTTTCCTCTTTAAGGAGCACGAGCCTAGTGTCTTTAGCCTTTCTCCTTGGATTTCTTCCCCTAAGTCATTTGTGCAGTTATAGTCAAGGCTGTATGAGATGTATCCATATCTTGTTCAGTTTATAGGCCTTATAATTAAATATTGCATATATATACACACACATACCCACAGGTGTATATACATTTATATATACATGATGGCCTTGAATGGGGCTGATAGGAGAAGCTCAGTTTTTATATATGACTTTCTGTATTTATACTTGTGTGTACATGTGACTACATCTGTCCCTTTATTCAGGACACGTGCATTGTGTCCTTTTTGCTTAGCAGCCTTATGTGTCTATAACACACATGCATTCACACACTCATGCACCGGTGGTTCTGGGTGGCTGGGTTATATGTACTTAACATGTGGCTATCAGGTTGGACAGTTATGCCTTCTGATATGTAGTACAAAGGCGCTTTTCACTACTTAGGCATTTATTTAGCTGATAAAAAAAAGAGGGGGAGTAATTCTTTAGCGTATACCTGAAGATATGTACAGAATGTTCATAGCAGAATTGTCTTCAATAGCAAAGCAAAAGAAAACAGGATAAACAACCTAAACTGCTGTTGACAAAAGAATGGGTAAGTCACTCCTGATTTATTCACACAATAGAGCACTTCAGCACTTGCCGACCTTTTCCATCTTGTGGCACAACACGCTAATTCCCAACACTCTGCAGCATACCAAAAATATGTTTTTTGCCGCTCTGACAAAAAATAGGTATAATTTCAATTCCTTCCTACCAGATGGCTATTGCTGTGTCGGCTGTTCTCATTTTTCTGTTTGACAACATAAGGGCAGGGGCATCAGTGCCCCTGATGCTACACTCAGGTTTTGCATGTTTTAAATATTCTTGCGGCACGTTGCTGTGTATATCATGGCACTCTGGTTGAAACCTGCTGGAATACCACGGTGAAAGGGTGTGCCCTCGAGCCACATGCATTGGCAAGAGTGAATTTTAAAAACAATGTTGAATGCAAAAAGCAACCAGAAAAATACGAACAACTGATAAATATATGAAAGGATGCTCAACACTATTAACCGTTAGGAAAATACAAATCAACTCCATAATAAGATACTACTTAACTCTCACTAGGGTGGCTATAACATAAGAGAAAAATAATAAGTGTAAAGACCATGTGGAGAATTTTAAGCACTTACACATTGTTGGCGGAAATAATGATGCAGCCACTGTGAAAAAAAGTTGGCTATGTCTCAAAAGAGTTAAGCACATAGTTACCATGTACCTCACCAATTTTACCAGTAAACACACAGAAGAAATGAAGACACATGTTCGCGCAAACACATTCACAAATGTTCAACGCAGAATTACTCACAATAGTGAAAATGTCCCAAATGTCCATCAGCTAATGATTGGATAAATAATGTCTCTCTGTACTACGGAAGATTTCTTGAGAATAAAAGAGGAGAGAACAGTGAGATCCACTGCAACATGGATTAACCTTGGAAACAGGCTAAGTGAAAGAAGCCAATTCCGAAATATCACGTTATATGATTCCACTTACATGAAATGTCCAGAATAGGCGAATTCATAGAAAATGTAGGCTGATGGTCGCCAAGACTGGGGTTGGGGAGGAGGAATCATGGCAGTGGGTGCAGGATTTCTCTTTTGGGTTGAAGACAATTTTCTGAGCTTAGAGGGTAATGATGGTAACACAAGTCTGTGATGTGAATATCCATTGTAAAACCATCGAATTGTACAATTTAAGTGGGCAAATTTTACAATAGGTGAGTTACATCTCAAGGTTTTTAAAACATAATCAGAGAACAGGCGGACAGTGACCAGAGGAGAGAGGGGAGAAAATTTCATGGGAAAGGGGAGGGATTTAGAGGAACTAGTATAAAGGACACATGGACGACAACTAAGGGGGTGGAAATGGGAGGGAGGTGGGGAGTACTGGGGGGGTGGGCTGGGATGGGGGTAAAAGACAGAAAACTGCACTTAAACAACAAATAAATAAAAAAGAATGCATGCACTGTGTTACAATTTTATAAAGTTCAGAAGTAATCATTTAAATAATGTTTTCTATGGTTGTATACCCATATTATAAAAATGTTAAGAAGTTGATCAGAACAAGAAGGGAAAAAACCCGGCATAGAGTGGTTGTTACCACCAAATCTCAGAAAGGGGGATCGTGTCAGAGAACCACAGAGCAATGGTGCTGAAAATGTTTTATTTTCTAGGTTGAGTGGTGTTTTTTATTATCATATTTTTGTTTCTGATGCTTATCTGATATAATGATTTTTAATCAATGCTTATTACTGAAAATTACATGCATCAAACACCTATAACAAAACCCTGAATGTAGCCTTCTCTGCCTTTGGAAGGAGATGGTGGGACAATGTGTGTTTCTGCTGCTCCTGATTCTGCGGAGACCCCAGCAGGGAGGGACGAGTGGGTGGCATCGGCAGCTGTGGACTGCTGCTCAGCCAGAACTTCAGTGTGGTTTGGGGTACACCAACCAGAACTGCTTTATGTTACACATAAAGGGAATACGGTGTTTTTCCTAAAAGCATTTTTGTTTAGTCTTGGTTTCCTTTTAAGAAGGAATCAACAGAAGAGGAAGAGGTAAGGTTTGAGAGGTGAGAGAAAAATGATAGAACTACATGATGGTGTGGACCAGTTACTGTTACGGAAATGACCATCTGGTACCCAATTTAAACTATATTTTCCCGAAACTTAGATGCCTTCCAGCTCTGGGGGCATTAAATAATCCTGTTCTCCAATGAAGACATTGTATGAGTAAATCAAATATTTATTTATTTTTGTTTTTTTAATTGAGATATAATTATATATAGCAGGATGTTAGTTCCAGGTCTACATCCTAATCACTCAGTATTTATATGTATTGTGAAATGGTCACCACAGTAAGTCTGGCTAACATCTGTCACCACACACAGTTACGGTGATAAGATTGTCCGGTGATAAGAACTTTTCAGTTATTCAGTACAATATCATTAACTACGGTCACCATGACTTGCTTACTTTATAACCAGAAGGTGGTACCTTTTGGCCCACTTAACCCATTTATCCACCCCTGTCTCAGAACCCAGCCACCTGTTCTCAGTACCTGTGAGCTCTGGGTTTTAAACAGGTTTTATTTTATTTTAGATTCCACATACAGTTGAGATAATATGATATATGTATATATACCATATTTCTGATTTATTTCACTTAATGTCTTCAAGCTCTGTCCATGCACTCACAAATGGCATGATTCTATTTTTTATGTCCAAAGACTTTTCCATTGTGAATGTGTGTGTGTGTGCACACATGTGCACATGCATGCATTATAAATAATGCTGCAGTGAACATGGGAGTGCAGATATGTTTTTGAGTTGGTGTTTTCATTTTCTTCAGATAAATACCCAGAGTGGAATTACTGGAGTATATGGTAGTTTTATTTTAATGTTTTGAGGAATCATCGGATGGTTTATTAGTAGCTGCTCTAATTCATAGTCCCAACAACAGTGCATAAAAGTTCACTTTTCTCCACACCCTTGCCAACACTTTTCTCTCGTCTTCTTGATAATGGCTATTCTTACAGGTGTGAGGTGGTATCTCCTTGTGGTTTTGGTTTACATTTCACAGACAATTAGCGATATTGAGTATTGAGCGCCTTTTCATTGGCCACCTTCCTTCTTTGGGAAAATGTCTATTCAGATCCTCTGCCCAGAAGAATTTTTAAATCCAAACCATTTTTAAATACAAGTGTTTGGATTTCTTGCTATTCAGTTCTGTGAGTTCTTTATTTTAGATACTAGTTGCTTATATGACTTGCAAATATTTTTTCCATCCGGTAGGTCGTCTTTTTATTTTGATGATAGTTTTATTTGCTGTACAGATTTTATTTTCTCCTTAAGATTTTATGGAAAAGGGCCAAACTTCAAGACTGGCAATTGTGTCACAGAAGAGGAATGATATCCATGACATAAAAAGGTAGTTGATAAACTGAACCAATTAGCAGGGGGAAAGACAGAGACTAAGACACGGAGATGAGGAGCAGTAGACCCTAATGCCCTAATTTCCGGCCCTGTACGTCATTTAGAGAGAATTTTATTTAAATCCCCATATGAATCTTATAAAATAGTATACAGGGTTACAAGATAACCCTTTCATCTAAAACATCTTTACTACCCTCTTTAAAATATCTTCCTGTTGTTATATGCCCGCTCTTCAAAATTGTGAAAGCTACACGGTATTTTAAGCTGCTGCTTTCAGGTTGTTACACACTTATCTAAATTGGGCCTCATCAGCATCGTAATGAACCAACTCTCTGTAACCCAGCCTTAATCAAAACGTATTTAAAAATTAGAGCCATGATCAGCTACCAGACTCTGTGTGCTTCTCTCGGATGTTGAACTTCAGATCCCTCGAGGAACGATTTACGTGATTATATGAGCATCCAGAACTGTGGGTGGCAGAGTGGCATGCTCCCCACCCACCAAAACACTGTGCACGGTGCCCGCTACAAACCCTAGCATCCTTGTGTGACACCTGCTAATCCAAAAATGAACATCCAAAATTGTTTAATTTGCCCTTAGACTGTTTTTAGAGTAAATTTTGTGACAACGCTTTAGCTATCTGGTGTCTTACTTAGATGTCTAATATCAGATTTTAGGAATCAGTGTTCTAATCAGTTTTGAACCCACTTGGCAGTAATCTGATCCAGAATCAATTCTCCTAGTCTTTGATGAGCTCTCCTGGGGAGCCAAATTGCAATTCCCGAAAAGAGAGAGATTTCATTTGCCCTTTTTCTGATCCTTGGAGCCCTCATAGAACTCTAAGAGCTTCAGATGATTACAGTGAGCTTTGTGATTTCAACCAATTCCTAAAATGCCTTGGGGTGTTTTTCCCCTGCAAGCTGTTTATGCAAAGAGAGGAAGTTTAATCTGGCAGGAGAGAAAAGTTTAAGGCAACTTTGGGTTTAAATGTCAGATATTCTTTTCACTTGAATGTCAGTATCTTTTCTGTCGAGATGTTTCTAGTTCGCTGATCTTAACTCTGTGGTGATCTAGTTGAATATACCTAGACAATTTCCGTTCTTGGATTGACATTTTTCTTGTCTGTAAACATGAATTAAACTGGGTGATTTCTGCAGTACCTTCCAGCATGAGCACACAAAGATTCCAAAGATGGATTTGGACCACTCTGACCATCTCTGCTTTTACAAGAACAAAGATAATACAACATGTCCATCCAGTCTGTTTCTTAAGCATCCCCCCCCCACAACACAGCATAATACTTTCACCCTTGCTCTGAAAAACTTGCTTGTAGACACCTGATTAACAGTATTCACCAATTCATGATTATCTTTGCTAGTTACCAATTAACATAATAAAGTATGTTAAGAGGCTCTAGAAGTATTTTCTTCCACTGCTTTTCATGATTTAAGACCCGGTTTTATTCATAATCAAAACAGCATTGTTGTGTTGGCTTCCAGAGAACATTAATTCGAAGTGAAAAAAGCAACTGCAGAGAGGTACTACTGTAGCAGATAATTTTCCAAAAAATGACAGATCCGATTATTCACTTGGAGAGTCATGTGCATAAAATCGTGTTGGAGTTTCAGGGCAACTCAAAATTCCTTTGAAAACTCTGAAATTATGAAATCACTCTTCTGACTCCTTGCTTTTCTGCCCAATTAAGACAAAAAAAGTTAATGTATTACTTCAAAGGTATTTAGTCACAGTAAAATCCAGTTCAGCTTTTAAAAAAGAAAATCCGCTTTTCTCTCCCTGCCCTAGAGTGTTCATAAAGAATCTACAAATACAGTCTGCTATTCTGTGTGTGAACCGAATATAACCGGCATAATTATCTTCATATTTGGCTCATTAAGCGCTGCATTCTTCTGTGACTCACTTCGGTGTAACAATGGCCCAGCAGTGAAGGAGTTCCCTGAGAAACAGGGGGGAAAAGCATGATTCCCTGCTTGTAGTTTTACCTGTAAGTCTATTGCTGTCAACTGAGGACACTGCTCTGATGTATGATTAATCTCAGTGAAATATGTGGCCTTCTCCACTTACCGATAGAACACCAGTAATCTGCATTTTCGACAAGCCCAGGCCTTCAGCCAAGCCAGGGTCCACGTTTTTCTCGAAGTTTTTTAAAAAATATATTTTATTAATTATGCCATTACAGTTGTTCTATTTCCCCCCTTCATTCCCCTCCACCCTGCACCCCCCTCCCCCACCATTCCCCCCTTTAGTTTATGACCATGTGTCTCAGTTTCTTTAGATTCTATATTTCCCCTACTATTCTTGCCCTCCCCCTATTTTCTACCTACCATCTGTGCTACATATTTTCTGTACCTTCTCCCCCCTTCTCCTTCTCCCACTCCCCTGTTGCTAACTGTCCATGTGATCTTCATTTTTATGGTTCTGCTCCTGATCTAGCTGCCCTCTTAGTTTGCTTTCGTTTTAGGTGTGGTTATTAATAACTGAGTTTGTTGTCATTTTAGTGTATATATTTTTATCTTTTTCTTAGATAAGTCCCTTTAACATTTCATATAATAAGGGCTTGGTGATGATGAACTCCTTGAATTTGATCTTATCTGAGAAGCACTTTATCTGTCCTTCCATTCTAAATGAAAGCTTTTCTGGATAGAGCAATCTTGGTTGTAAGTCTTTGGATTTCATGACTTGGAATACTTCTTTCCAGCCCCTTCTTGCCTGTAAGGTCTCTTTTGAGAAATCTGCTGACAGTCTGATGGGAGCTCCTTTGTAGGTGACTGTCCCCTTATCTCTTGCTGCTTCCAGGATTCTCTCCTTCCTTTTAATCTTGGCTAATGTAATGATGATGTGCCTTGGTGTGTTCCTTCTTGGGTCCAACTTCTTTGGGACTCTCTGAGCTTCCTGGATTTCCTGGAAGTCTATTTCCTTTGCCAGATTGGGGAAATTCTCCTTCATTATTTGTTCAACTAAGTTTTCCAGTTGCTCTTTCTCTTCCCCTCTGGTACCCCTCTAATTCGGATGTTGGAGCGCTTAAAGATGTCCTGGAGGTTCCTAAGCCTCTGAATGGTTCGTTGTTGTCTGACTTCCGTATAGTTTAATTTTCTGTGTTTTGGCTGCATTGCTGTTGCTAAAACTTTGTTGTTTTTAAATTTGGTTGTGTGAAAAGGTACAGTGTTTCCACCTACTCCTCCATCTTGGCAGAAGTCCACTCAAAGTTTTGTACTGCTCACTCGACAGCATAGCAGGAAGCAGCACATGCTTCAGAAATTGGCTCCTGAGCCCTTGGACCCTGAGTTGTAATAAGAGCAGGAACTCGCCCTGTCCATCTCGCCTGGTTCTGCAAGGCCGATTGGAACTGGAAATCACTTAGTGCAGTGGAGGCGAAGCGGGTTCCAAGGTTGAGGGACTGCTCCTCTCAGTCCTTGTGGTTGTCTCATGTGGGGTTGGGGTAGGGTGGGGACTATGGACATAAGGCCAATGGAAGATAAGCTAGTTCTTTTGTTTTTCACAATGTTATCATTTTAAGCTCTACAGAATGATTTCTGAGGACTTTAAATGTTGAGCAATGAAGGGTTGACTTTCTTTTTCCCTGTGAAGAAGCTCTATTTTCAGCTATCCAAGAAGAGGGAATTAAACCAGAAGGGTAAATGTTTATCTCAAATATGTGGTGGTCTCTGAATACTCAAGTCCCCAACCCCTCATATTTTTAAATGACATGTGAAAAACCAGTTTGCTCCAGTAAGTGTCACATACTGATACATCTGATCTGTCATACCCCCCATGACTGCCTCTGTCCTGGATGCACAGCCAGGCACTCTGGCCTTGTCCCTGTCCGGGTGTGAATGAGTAAATGATTACTAGTATTCATTACAGCACAGAATTCTGTGTATCTTCACCTCACATTTTATTATGGGTTATTCTCTGTGATATGAAATCACCTGGAAAAAATACAAAACTGAATAACCTTATAAACTGCACTCTGAGACGTTGAATAGTAAACAGTCATAGGCTTCTTAGCCTACGACTAGGCTAAGACATTGAATAGTAAAAAGTTGTAGGCTTACTTTTTTCTCTTTGTTCTCTGACACTCTGGGGATCCTCTCTCATCCCTTCCTGTTAAGGACCAGAGCTGGTCCCTGGATGCACCAGTGGCATTCCATGCAGCCCCCAAACAAGGAGGTATTTATTGTCTTGCATCTAACCCCTTGTGTGCGATGATAATCATTCTATTCCAGAGGCTTTCCTCAAAAGATGGACAACTCCAGTCAGGTTTCCTGTGACTTCTGGAATCAACTGGTCATTGTTTTAATCTATATATTTATACAGGCCGTGGAAAAAAGTCATGTCTAAGTCTTAGTGTGCTCTTTCCGTTTTCCATCCTAGGAACTGTGTTATAGCGAGAAAACGGTAATGCAGCAAGTATCTGGGTTTTGTGTTTTTTCCCCCAATGAGCTACTTGCAGTGTCATTCTTGCCAGCTTGCTCTCTCAGCATTCTGTGCTGTCGTGGACACTATGCTGTAACTTTAAGCAGATTTAACATTGGTTTGCTAATGTCTTGACATTGTTATGTTGTCTTTAGTTATAGACACTAAACGTGCTTTATTTCT
The DNA here is from genome assembly GCF_021234435.1 of Artibeus jamaicensis. NCBI lineage: Eukaryota > Metazoa > Chordata > Mammalia > Chiroptera > Phyllostomidae > Artibeus > Artibeus jamaicensis. Next base: position 10,394,014 of record NW_026522056.1, on the reverse strand, counting down.
GCTCCGTAGATGTGGTGTTCAATTCTAACCCTGGCTATAACCACCCCCACAGGCCTCTCATTTGTAAGCCCTCGAGTTGATGCTTCTAGATTTCCCTAAAAATTAACTCTAAATAAGTATATTGACTCATTTAAGTATATCTGATTACTTAGATACATCTGACACTATCGGAAACATATACAATCCCATTTTTCCATGAGAACACCAGAAAATATTTCCTTCCTGGGATTTTGTAATGCCGTTGTTTCTCCAACTGTATACTTGAAATGGCCGCAGAAACTGTTTTTTGCCTAGGAAAGCATGGTAGTCAAAATTGTTTTAGTGTATATTGGAGCTACACAAAAATTCTGAGCAATAGGAGAAAAAAGATGATAGTGTAATGATAAACACATCCATTTGTTTTCCTCTCCTTTCCTATCTCCACTTATCTAGGAAAACATTTTGATCTTCTCTGGACTCTATAAATCTTTATCCTGAAAGTCATGTCCAGGTGAGGAAATGTTTCATTCCTTTTAGGGACATTGACCCATTTGATTGATGGTTTAATATCCTCCCCCAAAGTGCCAACTAGTATCGCTTGTTTCTTTTAATTTCCAAACCTGTTCAGTAGTAACACAGATCATTACGGATCTCTTAACCCACACCCTAGGTGCCAGAAAAATTAAGTGATTGCTGTAAGCCATAGATGCCTGCCAGCTACCAACCCATTGATGACAAATAGCCAACTGGAATGGCCTAACAATATGCCTGTGATGGTCTGATTCATACTCATTTATACATGGAGGTAGGACACTGAGATAGCTAAATAATTAAACCGCATAATGTCATTAAACTTGCTGTATCAGAGTGGCCCCCCCCCGCCCCACCCCATTCCTCTTGCTGACAGTATGTATACCAGGCTCCACCCCAGAGCAGTTACGCTGAATAGTTAATACTAAGTCTCTCCGGTATGTAGTAGGCTTTTTGTTCTTGCTGCTTTTTTTTTTCAGGTTCCATAAATCAGATGCCAGATTTTCAAGTTACAACTTCAAGTCTTCAAACGATATACATAAAGCTCTTTACCAAACACATCACAGCAAAAGATGGGGGGCCTTTATCCTCTGAGACCATTCGGTTCTCCAGAATTGGTCACTGGGTTATGATCTTAGATACGGCTCTGAAAGTAAAAGTAGGTCAATTTTTAGGCATTTCTTGAAGTCCTGCTGAGTAGACTGGGCTCTTGCTCTAGCAATTTCTTCCTCACAATCTGCAGAATGCAAATCCAACTTTGTTTCATGCTGCACTCATCCATCCATTCCTTAATCTTCCTTTAATAATTAATAGCAATACTCTAACAGTAATTTCTATTATATATTGATTGCCACTTTTAGGTCATATAATACTCTAGTCAATTAACATTTAGCTACTCGAATGTACTCAGTAGCCCCATGGTACTATATTCTCTGTCTACACGGAATGAAATGGAACATCGGGGAGGTGAGATGTTTTTGAAGGTCATATAACTAATTAGTAAGGAAGCCTGGATTTGGTTTTAGCACTAACTCCAAAGCCTGTATTTGTTCCCTTCTATCAGGCTGCCTCTCCATGAAAGATAGTAGGAAAAACAATATTTTGTGCTTCCAATACAGCTTAGTGTATATGCATTTCTGACAGTGTCTAGCATCTTCATGAAGGAGGTTGAGGAAATTGGGCCCCCTCTATTCCACAGGCTCCACCTCCTAATTAGATGCCTGTCAATTCAAATGAGGACACAGCTTCTATGCCTGGCCACCTAGTGCCAGGTGGTATATCATCAGTCTCTACTAAATACCACATCTCAGCAGGTGCAACCACATCCGTAAATTAGGAAAAGTAAGGAATTAAAGGATTCCATATAAGCATCATCCTCATATCAACCCCCAGGTGATTTTTAGAAGGAGGATTTCCTTCAACGAAGAGGGTCTTCTCTTTAAGAAATGGAAGACGAATCCTGTTTCCTTCCCTTTGCTCTATGAATCCTCCACATAAAATAATGATTTTTTAGAAGATGTAATTTTTTTTCTGCTTAAGGCATTTTTTGTCTAGACCTAACCATTTGAGTCAATAGTCTGTTGCTATTGGAATAGTGAACCTGATCTCTTGATTGCTATAACTCCAATTGGTGAAGAATAAAGGAATTAATTGATTGGAAGAAATAACACAAAAATGAGTTATTGATATTATTAAGCACTTGATACTTAAGTGGTGGAATCTATACATTCAAGTTACATTTCACTTTTAGAGATCCTGCAGATACCTATAATTATCCTAAACCACTGTAAAACAAAATCAAAATGATAAAAATATGAATATGCAAATTATAAAAATTAAACAAAAATGATTAATAAACGTTTTAATATTTAACTTTGTTAGTAATGGAGAAGTGTACATTACACACTTATTATTTTTACCTATCAATTAACAAATATCCCCAAAATATCATATTTAATACTGGTGAGGATGAGGAAAATTAGTAATCTATAATGCTGGTAGCTCCTGTATTTTCCCTTATACAATGCACACTCACGTTTTTGACCCAAACTTTCAGGGAAAAATCCTTTGTTTTAATTTTTTAATTCAATGTTTTATTTGTTTATATTTAGAGACTTATTTTTTGTACTATAAAGGATTTTAGCATTTATGTGTGAACATATTATGGTACAGGACATTTTATGTGACACATAATTACAAAACACAAGAACCGATACAAGGTCTTTCAGGTACTGTCCATGTACAGTGTGCGTCCTCATTTTTCCCTCAAAAATTTGGACCAAAAAAGCATGCATTACACATGGCACAGTACAGTGTGTCAGTTTGTATAGTCCATTTGAAAATTATCCATGCATCGTATGGACGTGATACATGTTTATTACAAAGGTCATGGTCACAAAGTTTCACCAGAGCCTCACTTTCTGTTTGTTTAGATTCTCCCTTTGCCTTCACAGAACCTAGGTCCAGAGAAAGGTGCACTCATTTACATGAATAATTGTATAGGAGTACAAAGTATCATGAAAGGACAGAGGAATGCCACCTAGAATTCTTGATGTTCCAGTGGGGCTTCCCGTGCGATATGTCAACTAAGCCAAACCTGAAGGCTGAGAAGGAGCTTTAAGCAACAGCAGGGAAATTTGTTCTCTGGGCAGAAGGAAAAGCATGGGTGCAGGTCCAAGGTGCAAAGCCTTTGAGCCCAGATAGATTCAGGAGACCATCCGTGTGGCCTCCTGGAGGGGAGGTGGTTAGTCAGGAAGCTAGACATGTCAGTACAGACGAGATCACGAAGGGCCTTACAAGCTGTGCCAAAAGCTCGAAGTGTTTTAAAACAGAATGACATTCAAATTTACATTTGAGAAAGTTCGTTCTGCTTGCAGTGCGCAGAATGATGGAAAGAGGACAAGCAAGAGTGATGGAGAAGACAGTTAGGATCAGTCTTAGTAATTTAAGGGAATTATGGTGGTGACCAAGCTGGTAGGCACAGGGATGAAGAGAAGTTACTGAATTTGGAAGATATTTAGGAGATAGAACCCAGAGGGCCTAGTGGTGAACTGGATGTGGGACTGAGCAGGGGGGAGAAAGTAGGCGATGCCCAGGTTCCAGCATCACGGGGACCTTAGTGACTATTGGGGCTGTTCTTGAATTTAGGTAATCGAGGCCAGAGAACAGGTCTGAGGGGCTCAGCAAAAAGTTCTGTTTCAGGCAGAAGTTTGAGGGGGGTCTGTGGAGACATTCAGGTGAGTCCATCTACAGGCAATTTAACACACACATTTCAACTGCACTGAAGTTGTAAATTCAGGTATAATCAATATAGGCGATAAGTGGAGAATCATAATATCAATATAAATTGACATTTGGAAAGAACTAAATGTTAAAAAGTAAGGAAATGGCAAGATTAAAGACTGACACATCTACTCTCAATCATTAAGAATTGACTTAATGAAAAATGAAAACACATTATACATGGAAAATACAGTATGTCAGTTCACATAGTCCCTTTGAAAATTAATTTAGTCATACATCATATGTACTTAATACATATTTATTACAAAGTAATGGTCACAAAGTTTCATCACAGTTTCACGTCTGTTTGTTTAGATTCTCACTCCCTTTGCCTTCATAGGATCTGGAATCTAGAGGAAAAACAATACCATGAAAACATGAGATAATATCTTGCAAGTATGTATGTACCGTATATACAGAAGCCGAAATATTAAATAAACATCTGAAAAAGAAACAAGAATGAAATGTACCAAAGTATTAATAGTAGTAGTTTTTGGAAATTGGGTGACAAGGGCTAACAATTTACATATATTTATAAACATAAATATACATAAAAGTACTTTTTCTATAATTTTGCATTTTATAATCTGTAGTTTTCGATAGAAAATACAACATGAAGTACAAAGACTATTTTTTTCATCATACTTCATTTTACTAGAATGTTTGTAAGGTCAAGGTCATCATGAAAGAGATTTTATAAGCTTGTTTTCTGGGTAAAATTTCTCAGTGTATGATAACTTAAACTTCAGCTGTAAGTTTAATCTTTTGTGCTTCACCTAAACAAAAGCATCATATAGTAATGGAGAAAATACTATTCTAGGTGTGAATAGAGAGATTTTAATTGTCTGTTCCTTTGTACTCTTCCACAAGTTGTTTAACCTCCAAGGGCCTGGAAGGCTTCGAAGACAAGAGACTGGCACAGATATTATCTAAAATAAACTCCCATCTATTTTGCCTGATAACATACAAAAAATTCTGTCAAACCACGTTTTAGTCAAATTGGCCGACATTCAAAGTTTGAGCTATGCAACTAAATGGTCACAATCTGAGTTTTTAAAACGTGACCGGACATCTAATGGAGATGTATGTATTTTAAAGGGAATTCAGTGTTTATTCCTTATGCTTTTGTTCCTCCCTCCTTTCGTTCCTCCTTTTTGTGATAAAGAGATTGGAAGTCCTGCCGCATTTGTGTGCAGAACATAAAACACAGAGCTCTTCCTGAGAGGTAATTTTCCCAGAGTGAAAAATATAAGAACGGTACTTGATTGTTTGGTTTCCTGTCATTCAATGTTGTATTAAAACAACCATTTTTCCATAACTATGAGTGGCCTCACTCTCGCAAACTGTCACTTACGAATGAAGAGTGATAACACTTGGAGCGCAAAATCTTTCCCAAATCCCACCAGGTTTTCAGAGGAATTTGAAAACCAGGCAGGGTACACATTCATACACACACCAATGCCTCCATTGCTGGGGGAGAAAATGCACAATGTATAAGCTCCATCTCACCCACTATGTTCAGCAAAATGTTAGCCTTTTTTACATTTTAAAAAATATCTTTATAAACTCTAATTCTTTCCACTTTTTTCCTAAGAAATACTTAGTATTTTTCTAACTCATGAATTTTTACTACACTAGAAGGTACATAACAGAAGGAAAAATCTAGAAGTTGCTAGTTTGCAGAGCCTCTTACTGTATTCCTTCACTGGAGCAGAGAATTGTGTTTGTGTGTTTGTAGGATTCTAAGTGCTTAAATTAGAACATATTTCAACATACAGTAAAAGCAAAAAGCTTAATAAAAATTTAAATCATCAATAATCCCGTGACATGTAGACAACTTCTGGGCTAAATGTGGCCTCTTCAGAGTTTCTTTGGAGCAACTGTGGGAACAGGTGTCTCGTGCTAAATCTGATTATACCTTGTTCCCAGGAAAGGACAAAGCCTGCCATTGGAACTACTATAAATTCTCTGGCTTAGACCCAATTTCAGAACTCAGTTTTTCAGATGACTCAAGCAAGTCCGGCAATGGTGGCTGCAATTTAAAAACAAAACCTGTGATCTTAGGAGCTGTCACCTGTGTTACTGTGGCTGAAAGAATCAACCCAGTGATGTCCATTAGCGCAGACTGGCTTCCCCTCTCATTCAAAGACTACCCACAGTTACTTTCAACTGCTTCAGTGTTCATGCTGCCAGTGGACAGCTGTCTGTCTACAACTTGGTGGTTACTTTGTTCCTACATCTCAGAAAGCTCTTAGCAAAAAGCACATAGGAACCACAGATGTTAGAGTTAAATAAAGCCAATGGTTTGGTGCAAATCTTAAAGTAAACTCTTTAACTGTGAGTTCTAATGAAGGTGGTGTTTAGCTCTACCTAACTTCTATTCCATATACGCATGGCATACCTAGGCACCTGCTGTAGCTTGGTTTGCAATGCCTTCTTCTGTTCAACTCGTATGTCAAAACAGTGCTGGAATGTAATCCTCCCTGTGACACCTGCCACAGGGAAGTTTGTCTGTCTGTCTCTCTCTCACTGCTTTGCTGTGACACTTTGTGTATATTCCAGTAGACTGTTAGCATATTGTTCTATAATTATTTGTCGTTAATTTTAGTCTGTGAGTTCCTTGAGGAAATCAACTATTTCTGAACTATCTTGGAGTGCAGAATATGCAGAACTGCCTAACCTTAGTACAGATGCCACATATGTCAAATAAAAAAATTGAATATGTTAAGGTAAAGTGTGATCATTTAGGAAATAATTACTGTGTTTTTATAAGCACTACTGAAATCTGAAGTTTCTTGTTTGAAGAACTAAGAATTGCTCTTCATATTTTTAATGTGTTGTAAGTGTTGTTTACCATCTTCTGCTCTGCAGGATTTAAGATCTGTTCAATGGAATAATGTCCTAGACTCACAATATATAAGACTGATGCGGTGAAATGAACTGTACAAATGCAGTGCTATAAAATATTTTCATTTTTTATTTGAGTTTGGGAAGAAGACAGTAGTTTGAATTAAAAAAAAGTTTTATTGGAGCATAGGGAAAAAGTCTGTGTTTCATGAATTACATTAAGTATTTGGTATATAAAATTCTGGCTTTCGTTCTGCATTAAATGAGTACAGTGCATCGCCCCATCTAATTAAGTAACTGTATGGAGACAAGTCCCATTCACATGAACAGAAGCAGAGAATCCAGCTCTGTTGTGTTGTCGGAGATTATGTGACTTGGTTTCCCTAGTTAGTATGGCTTTCTGCCCTGACTTGAATGTTGCTGTGGACCAATATGCCCAGAGACATTGCATAGAATTTCAAAAGTGACTTCTGAGATACCTTGCTTCATCTAAATATTGCAGTGAGAGGTGCTCTGAAGTACTATGAAATCTCCTACGTGTAGTAACTGCTTACCTATTAAAGCCCCTAGTTTTCAGCTCTGGCCCAATCCACCTGTATCTTTCTACTGCTTCATGGGACAGCCATGCACCTGGTGTGTGGTATAACCATTCACTACATGTATATGGAATAAATCAGTGCTTCACTGCATGCTTCCAGAGTTTTTGACCCAAAAGAAGAATTTTACTAACATATACTTAGATGGCAAATACTAAAGAAATGTCATAAGCTGCAGGTAGTAACCATAAAATTGAAATCTAAATATTAGGATAATTATAGGCGTGGAAATCATACAGATCACGATTTAATTCTCTTTTCTTTGTTTACTGTTCTTTAGACGATAATGCTGATGATGGCAATTTTTATTTATGTAACATTTAACCATATGCTGTTCTTTAACATATACTAGCTCACTTTAACATCACAAAACATTGACTAATAAATTTTAATTGCCCATTCTTGTGGATGACAAAATGAAACCTCCGAATGCAGTTAGCTACTCACCCCAGTCACAGAGCTAACCCAGACTTGGCTTAGGTTATTGGATTCTGAACTTCTTTTGTTTTACCAGGTGTAGTCTTTGCTTTATGGAAGAAGTTTGTAACAAGTAATGATCTTTTGTAACAGAAGACACATGTACTTTGGAAGAAGAAAAGAAAAACAAAATGTATTTCAAAATACTTTTTGCAGAATACTCTTGCAAAAATAATTTAGAATTTCTCAGTCTGGTGAAACTCAGCATTACCTATACTCTACCCTGATGGAGTATCAGCATACTTCACTGATGGTCCGGGGTTGACAAATCCCAGTTTGAAATGACTCTGGCCACCAGGGTTCCCAGGCCCATTACAGATTTAATAGATCAAATGGTCAAATGCTGGGAGTTTTATGGTTAAACGGAATGGAATGGCAGTGCCCAGTGCCAGGTCCTTTTTCTCGCTGGGGTTCACCGTCTCCTGTTAAACTCCTTGCATTTTAAGTGGAGTTTTAGTGGAGGTTAAACATTTCCGGATAAAATGAGAAGAAACTATTTCCAAATGAAACACCAAAAAATCCTTCTGGTTACTTTATTTCAAATAACACTTACTCTTCGACTCTCTTGTCTGGTTCTGACTTTAGTGCATATCGCTAGTCAGTTGATTATAATGAGTTGAGTTCTTTGTGTGCTTTCTCTCAAAAATACTTATTTTTTGATGCCTTCTCCGGATGTGCCCGTGACACGCCCATGCTGACCTGGAGTCACAGGCTAGCTGTCAGGATGCCTGAGAGGCCTTGAACATGGCTATTGTACCTATTGGAAGTGGTGAGGTGCCAGGCACATAATACATCTCTGTATTTCATCTTCCTCTGGCTTTATGAACTTCATGCCATTGCCATAACTCACTAAGATACAGTACCAGACTTCTAAAAGTCCACTCAACTGAAATGCAGTAGTAAGCTAGTTGGAGTCGGAGACCTGTGTTCAAATCCTGAGTCCCCATTTCCTAGCCCCGTGACCTTAGACAAAACACATAATTGGAGCATTTGCTCAAGTGCAAAATGGGATGCAACCTCAGACAGTTGCAGTGAAGCTCAAATGCAACCTCATGCAGTTGCGGTGAAGCCTAAATCACTTAATCCATATACAAGGCTCAGTACCATAACCTGCAATCACTCAATCAATGGCAGCTATAATTTTTACTTTCAGATAGCATGGCTTTTCTATTTTTTTGTTGTGTTTTTTTTTTAGTATATCTGAATTCTTTCTTTCACGCTTAGTGTATTGGGCTTTAATAAAGTGAAGGTTCAAGCTCCAGTGTTGTTAAAAAAGACCTACGTGTATCAATAAGGATTTTTTTTATAAAAACAACAGAAAAACGATTAGTAGCTTAAGTAAGTAGAAATTAAAGTAAATAGAACTGGACACCTCCTGGTGTCAGTTCAGCTTGTCCATGTTGTCAGAGCTGGTACATGTGTGTTCTGCGTCCTCTTTCCCAATGAAGGGCCGGGACAAAGGAGAGAAGAGTCAGGAAAATTAAAGGTTTTCCAGAAACTTCTGTTTATGACTCAGCTGCCAGATTAGCCCTCTATGACCACTGTTACCTGCAAAAAAGGAAATGGATTCCATGACTGTTCCAGTCTCTGCTATAAAAGTGGTCTAGAAGAAGGTAGTGAGCTAGGCCAGAGTAGCCAACATTTGCATATCAGGTTTAAAACTGTTCTCTCAATTACTGTATAAAGCAGTGGCAACCGCATTGATATTATAAGCAAACTTTCCTGGAAGTCAAAAAGTATCCATGCCATCTTCCATAAAATTATTTACTGAGTGTCACTTCCCCACTGGTCCTGTACAGAACAGCATCTGTCAGCAGCCAAGCCCCTTAAAAGCTCCCACTTTAGTTCCGTTTTCTTTTTCCGTTCTTTGAAGAATCCCCATGAGAAGTTCCTGAATAATTCCAATCTCAGCCACTAGGTGGGGCTGAACATGATAGGCACCCTTGAGTCTAGAGAGGGGAAGGTGAGTGCTCTGGAGTAAGGAAGGAGAGCCTGCTGCAGGAATCCAGCCTTCTGGTTGCAAAGAAGCCTGTTAAGTGTAGGTCATGGGGCCCCAGGGACTGGAGCCTGAAACCAGAGAGAAACTTGTCGGAGGGACAGGGATATAAGGAACACATCTCTCCCAACACTTCATAATGCAAAGCTAAAGGAAAACGAAAGGAAAATCTAGCATGCTTCTGCTTGCACTCCTTTCATTTCTTTGTTGGGAGGATGCGGTAAATGGTAACACAGGTACAAACAGCCCTGTGTAGCTGCGATCTCTCACCTCCCGACAGCCACCCTAAGACATTGATTTGTTTTCTTTGTTTCTTGTTTTCAGGGTTGCTGGTCCTTTTCCTATTTCTGCATGATTTTGACATAGCTTAAATAACAAAGATATAATGTTACAGTCTGCCTTTTAAAAATTTTCTGCTCCGAATATTAAGATTGATTGATTCTTAATGGAAGTCCTTGAGCGAGCAAGGGTATGTACCGGCAGACTTTTCCATTCTACTCTCTGGCTCTGCGTTTCAGATGAAGACGGACTTGTTACTTTATCTAAAGGGCATTTATTAAAATAGCAGGAGGGGAAGCTAATTGCTTTCAAATCTCTCTGTGTTTTGTGAATTGGATGATTAAAACTTGATTTATCTTATGTTCTGGTGCCTTTATTTGGGATTTTATTTATGCCGGATAAACGTGGCCTCACTCTTTGCTTCGAGATTGTTCTATAGGATCCCCGCCCAACCCCTACCTTTCAGGAGTTCCCTCAGATACCCACGCATTGCCACTAGCTAAGCAAAAGCGCATCATTTAAGGTGTGTGCCTGTGACCCTCCACTTCAGCTACCACATGGTTCAGTACATATTCTTTATCGCATGACCCTTTTCTGCATCAGTGAGTTACTTTGGACAGAACTCAGGTCCCGGATGAGTGTGAGCTGTTTGATGCCTATATAAAATCTTTTAATACCATTGTCACGTCCTCTAATGCATGGATTTACAAAAGCCTGAAGGGACTTGGTGTTTATTGAGGATGGAAATTGGCATGAACAGTCAGTGACAAAATGAATTAATGTATTATGTGTTTTTATGAAGTCCATTGTAAATATAATTTAAAACAGTTTAAAGTACCCTCTCAGATTCTATCCTGAAACCCATCTTATTCCGTGTGATACAGACATATTTTAGTTCTTGAGTGACTTTATTGTACTTTTATGACAAACTATTTGCTCTCTTACTATTTAGAGTATTTGCTTTATGATGACTTTTTAGTACTTCCAATTACTTACACATGAGTTAGCTTTTCTATTACAAATACATTTTAAAGCTTACAGCATCTTAAATCATTTATTATTTCCCCCCTTGAGTTGATGTATTTCATGGAAAAAATCATTTGGAGAATCGTACTGTTTTTATGTTTAATTCCATGTAGTGGCATAAATAGTGCTTGTGAATTCTTTTTGGCAAGGAGTCTTTTTCTTATAATTACTCTTTTATTTTCTTCCTTACACAAAAAAGTAATTACAGGCATTCCTACTTCTTGTGTCCTGGGCCCCCTTCCTTTTACATTCGAGATCGCCCCCTTAAAAAGTTCTTAAAACAAGACAGGACTCCACACATTGTAAGTTATGTTTACTGTGGCAACGGTTACTGATTTACATTGTTGCCTTCAGCGAGAATAAGAGGTTCTGTTTGCTCGGAATTGTTGCTAGCATACAGAAGGTCAGATGAAGTCTCCTAGGGTCTCTCCTGATGAGCTGGATTGTTCTTCCAGTGGTTTTATAGGTTATTTTCCCGCAGATTAATGCTAAGACTGGTTTGACTTGATAGGAATGACCGTTTCCAGGGCCTGGTTTGTGCTGGTACTGAAATTGTTGCGTTCCTTGTTCTTTCTCTGGAATGGCCATTGGAAGGCACCAGGTATCATTGCTCTTGGTAGTCCGCACATTGCTCAGGAGTCAGATCTGTCTTGCCTTGACTTTGGGGTAGTTTTCTTGGACCCAAGTCCTTGCTAAAGGTATTGGATAGGCAATGAATCAAAGCCTGGACTCCTCTTTTCCCTTTTATCTTTAGAGGGGAAGGGAAGGAGAGAGGGAGAGAAACATCAATGTATGGTTGCCTCTCGTGCGTCCCCCTGCTGGGAACTGGCCTGCATCCCAGGCATCTGCCCTGAGTGGGAATCGAACTGAAGTTATTTGGTTTACAGGCCCGCACTCAATCCACTGAGCTACGCCAGCCAGGGCCTCTTTTTCTTTTTTGTATTGCTCTTCTCCACTCATCAGTTCCCTGAACTTAGGGGAAAATCATATGTACTTCTCCCTTTTGGACACATACGTCTACAAGTGCATAGCTTTAGTTCTTAGCCTTGTCATCGGGACTCACAACACACGGGGAAGGAGCGCTGGGGGTGGAGGAGGATGGCCGATGGCAGGCAGAGCATGCAGTCCATTTAGAAAGTCTATTTACGTCGTGAGTTCTAGGAGAAACCCTACCCAAGGCAGAGCCACAGACGGCCGTCAGAGTTTCACAGGTCAAGGAAGTGGACAGTTTGGAATCTCTTGGACATGTCTTATGACTGAACCTCCTCCATCAACATAACCATGATTCGTACCCATTTATGGAGAACAAACCCTATTCCCACCATTTTGTTATTGAGCACCTTGAGGTAACCCGCTCATCGGACTGAATCTTAAGAGTCAGCCTCTCACTACACTGCTCTTTATCTCAGTTCTTTCAGCAAAGCTATGCAGCTGTAAAATTGTGTGTAGAGCTAATGATAACTAACACATTACGCTAGTTCAGCCTCTGGAAAATAGCTCATCTACACAGGCCTTGTAAGCATGCTGTATGAATGCAGTGGGAAGTTTTTCAACAAAGACCCTTAGAGCTGGTGCCAGTTTTGCTTTGCGTCCTGATGTAGGTGCCGCCAGTGTAGGCTGTGCTCTAACGTCCTCTTCAATTTCGCAGGAGCTGACAATGGTGAAGCCCTCCCTGAATCCATCTCATCAGCTCCTAGCACACTGCCTCATTTCATAGACGAGCCAGGGGATGCTTACATCATCAAGAGCAATCCCATCGCGCTGCGGTGCAAAGCAAGGCCGGCCATGCAGATATTCTTCAAGTGCAACGGCGAATGGGTCCACCAGAATGAGCACATCTCTGAGGAGAGTCTGGATGAGAGTTCAGGTAAGAGTGGCAAGCAATCAGAGGATCCACGACCGCTCTTCAGGTCCTCGCCTTGTTCTATGGCTGGAAAAAAGACTGTGCAGATCACCCACTGTGGCCTACCTTGAATAAGGTCGCATTGACCTTGTCCTAGGAATCTAAGATGCAAGAGTGTCTGTGACTCCACAGCTCCCTTGCTAGTCTACTCCACTATTGTACAGAGGCAGTCTTTTTTCCCCTGCTCTCTGACTTCAACACCTGATTGCATGGAAGTTATTATTCTCATTGGAAATAAAGTCAGGCAGCCCCTGTTTTACTTTCTGAATTCTAAATATTTTTGAAGACAAATCTTTCATCAAACAAATGCAGCATAATTTTTAAGCAGCATAATTTCTGCTTCTTTAATCTTTTCTCTTAGATATTATTCTTGCATACTTCCTTCTCCACGGCGGGTGGTTTCGGAGTCTTAGTTCTTTTGATTGCTGTGTGATGATAAAGCCCAAATTAGATTAGAAACTTTGAATAGATCTCCAGTATGAAAGACTTTTAGAACCATGTTTTCCATGTTAGTCTGGCTATTTTGGCTGATGAGTGATGATGACAAGAATAATGAGCTAAGGGAAAGGAGTGATGTTTATGAGTAAACATCATACTAGCTAATGTTTACTGAGGACTTACTATATACCAGGACATACCTAAGCATTTGACATACATTACTCTTTTTGCAATAGTCCTCCAAATTTAAAAAAGGCTATCATTGCCTTTTCTTTTTCTTTTTTCTTATCTTTTTTTAAAGAGGAAGAGAAACATTAATGTGTGGTTGCCTTTCATGTACCCCCTGCTGGGGACCTGGCCCACAACTCAGGCACGTGCCCTGCCTGGGAATCAAACTGACCACCCATTGGCTTGCAGGCCAGCAATGAATCCACTGAACCATACCAGCCAGGGCTCATTGCCTTTTTATAAATAAGGACTTGTCCTGGATTGTCCTGGGTCTCAGAGCAAGATCATTTGACTGCAAACTTTCAAAAATTATACTTCTTATATTTTATTGTATAACAGAAACAGTATATGCTTTTGAACTTGGGCTCCTCAGACTACCTGAAAATTTAGTCTTATACTAAATCCAATCTGGCCTCACTCTAGATTATTGATTTTATTAATCCCAACTCACTCAATAAACACTACCTTTGATTAAGTCAGAAAGCCTGAGTATAATTAGAAAGTTTCAATTCAGTTTAATTATTAACTGTGTCAGGTCTGTCCAGAAAAATTTCAGCCATTTTTAATATAACAAGAACTGTTTGCGTGACCTTGATGTAACCTGGCAGCCAAGGAGAGTGGACTGGAATGTGTGTGTGTGAACAATGCCAACTTCACTGTACTAGTCAGCGGGGGCAGTAGATGCCTTTGAGTGAGCATGTGTACTGTGTACCATTGCCTTCAACATGGCTGAGTGCATCAGATTTTGTGTTAAGCTTGAATATTCCTTCGTAGAAACTGTTCAGATGATTCAGAAGGCCACAGCTGTGGGCAGCTGGTGATCAGCAGCTTCATCACAATACACCCACTCACACATCATGTCTCATGCAACTTTTTGTTGAAACATCAAATCACCCAAGTGACTCAACCCCCCTACAGCCCAGATTAGGCACCATGTGCCTTGCAGTTTTTCCCAAAACTTAAATCACCTTTGAAAGGGAAGAGAGTTCAGACTGTCATTGAGATTGAGGAAAATACAGTGGGGCAGCTGATCGCAAATGGGAGAACTGTGTGAGGTCCCAAGGTGCCTATTTTGAAGGGGATTGAGACACACATCATTGTCCTATGTACAGTGTTTCATGCAACTTGTATCTTCTTCAATAAATGTCTCTCTCTTTCATGTTACATGGCTGGATACCTTCTGGATAGACCTCATGTGCCAATGCTGTTCAATACGCTAGACTAGGTCTTTCACATTATTCAGAGAAGGTTAAGATGCAAACACTGATCTTCAGGGCTTCACACTTACTGATAAGTACAAGGTCAATATACCCATCAGTGCAGTACAGATTAGATGTCTAAGAGAGGTAGGTGGTGCTATGGAGGAAAAGAACATGAAGTCACATCTAACTAGGACTATCAGGAAAGGTGAAAGGAATAGCATTTGGAAGGGACATTGATGAATATGAAATACAAATAAGCGTGATTGATGCTACACTAAGTGGAGGGAGAAAGAAACTCAGCAGTCTTAGTTCCTCATCAGCAAACAAATGAAAGCTTGGTGTATGTTGAATAAGAAGTGTGGTTTGGTTAAAATATAAAATTGATGTTAGAGAATAGCCTCTGATACCTAGCAAAGTTTATTTAATTAATGGCATCTAAAGCCTCCAATGCCAGAGTGAGAAGTTCTTTACTTAGCCTATGGATATTTTGCTGGTGATGGGGACTGATTATATTGACAGTGGTTGGAGCTGTTTCAAAGAATGAATCTGGCACAAGTGTGTGGAATGGTAAAGAGAAAAAAGAGTAGGGAAGTAAGGAGACTTGGAAACTGTAGATGAGAGAAACTAGGGTCTGTTTCAAGAGCAGTGATCACAGAAATAAGGACTATATATCTGGTGTGAGAAACACTTCACCAAGTCAGACTTGAATGAATGAATGAAGATGGAGGAATGAAAATTTCAGAGAAGCTTATACCCTTCTCTGAAAGAAGAAGAAGGGTAATGCAATTAAAATAATTACATCAGCAAGGAGAAGAGTGTAAGCTCATTGTCTGGACACGCTGAATTTGAAATACTTATGGGATCTAATGGAGAGGTGTGCATCTGGAACTCAGTGGAGTTTGGAGATGGAAAAGTAGATTTGGTGACCATCAATACAGAGTGAAGGTATGGAGATGAGTTGTCATGAAGGAGCATATGATATGAAAGGGAATGGATCCAGAGACATACATCCTTAGGAGACAGAGAGGGTATCGTCAGCAGCCTACAAAGAAGGAAGTAGAGTGTGTGCTGTATTCCAAAGCAAAATGAGAAAGTTATGTCAAAAAGGTCCCTACATAATACTCTGCCCTGCCTGGGAATCAATAAAAAAGTAGGCAAAAAGCTACATACATATGAAAGGGGACCCCCCCAAAAACGGAATTTATTTTAGGAAATTGTGGATTTATTCTTGAATGTGTAAACTTCACTCACCTTCAGATGCTCTCCATTTTGTGCAATACACCTACTGAGGTGTTTTTTTCCACTGCTCAAAACAGTTTTGATCGCACTGATTTTGGTGCCTTTTAGTGCTTCTGCCTTTTTTTTATTTCAATTCTTCCACATTGACAAAATGTTTCCCTTTGAGGACTTTTTCATCCAGGGACCCCCCCCCCCCAAAAAAAAAAGCCACTCAGGGTGAAATCTGTGAATAAGGAGGATGAGTCATGGGGGTCATGCCATTTTTGGTCAAAAACTGCTGATCATTCAGTGCAATGTGGGCAGATGCACTTGGAAATCACCCATCATGAAATGGGCAAACTCATTGAAAGAGTCTTCAGATAAACTTCACTGAAGCCGAACACAGCCTCTCACAACAACACCAGCTGGTACATCGATTCAGATCGGTTTCTAGAACACTCACCTAGTGGGGGAAGCCTGTAATACAAGGGGCAGCCCTCCAGATGATAATTCTGTTTTGGGGGGTTCCCCTCCCTTGTGTATAAGCAGTGTTAAATATGATACAGTTCTGAACTAATTTAGGATTGCAGTATAAAAATATAGAACTTTAAAAGTCAGAAAAATACCTAAAACCTTATCACAATTCCCTGTTCATTCCAGTATGGAGCTTGTATGAGGAAGAAAAAAAATATGCCTGTTTTAGATATGTTGGTTTGCAGACCAAAACCATGTTTAGAATTCTGGGATTGAAATGTGCGAACTGGAAGGGATCTTAGTGATCATCTAAGAAACCTATATTATACATTAAAAGTCTTAAATTCCAACTAGTTCGTGACATGGCTATTTCTAGAACCTGTACCCCCAATTTGCACTTCAGATACACTTCCTTGTCACTATAAGCCACCTTTACCTCTAGATTCCTATGTTCTCCTTTTATTTTTTCAAGATTTTATTTATTTATCTTTAGATGGGGAAGGGAAAGAGAGAGGGAGAGAAATATTGATGTATGGTTGCCTCTCGTGTGTCCCCTGCTAGGAACTGGCCTGCAACCCAGGCATGTGCCCTGACTGAGAATCGAACTGCAATTCTTTGGTTCTTAGGCCCATGCTCAATCCACTGAGCTACACCAGCCAGGGCCTATGTTCCCTTTTTATCAAGTTATTGCCAAATTCCCTTATTGGAAAAAGGATGGAATTCAGCACATAGCTCATCATTCTCCTTTGTGATCTGTTTAGTGTTTCCACTTCCCAAGTGTATAATTCTTTAATTATTTATTTGGAATTTATTTATTCCTGACCATTTCTGCCATCTCTGTAAGGGCCAATCGCTTATTCTATGTCATATTTCTGGCACTATTAGACAAAAGTTTATTACAACCCAAAGATACAGAGACATTTCCAGAGTTCCAGGGGTAGTTGGTCTTTGTGGTGGTGGTGGTGGTGGGTGGGTGGGTGTGTGTGTGTGTGTGTTTTAAAGAAGGATTTGGTGTAAGCAAGGCAAAAGAAGAGAGCACACCTATCTTGATGTCAGCAGAGTTCCTGCCATTTGCTCTCTGGGTGGGGACCAAGACAGATTTGGTGCTGGGAGAGTCTGAGTCACAAACAATAGTGGTCTCCCTTCCCTGGGCATGAAAATTTCAAAGGGAGACCCTGAATTTTGGGAGAGGGCAACAAAGGGAACAGCACCTACCGCAAGAGCAAAAGCCTATAAAACAGTGGTAGCAGATAAAAGGTTTATGTGCCGTGTACTCAATTAGTCCAACTGGAAGGGATTCAAATACATTCAAATACCAGTGGCTCAGTGGGGCTGTCGGTTTTATCCTCAGATATGTCTGCCCCAGATTTTGACCAGGGACACACTCAAAAATAGTGGAGTCCCATTGGATAAACTACTCCAAATGAAAAAGAGGAAGAACATTGAAAAATGATCAGCTGTTTCTTTATACCACTGCAAGAAAATCCTCTACCCATTCCCATGTAAAGACCTCTTGATAAGTATTGTGAGTCATTTTGACACTGTAACCTCTGGTAATTTCACGACATCCTGTTTGGTTGCTGCTTCCTCCTCTTACTCCGCCGGCCTCACCGGGCAACTCCACGACTCCCAGAGAGCACCGCTGATTCTGTTCTCTGTCCCCACGCAAAAGCTTTCCCTCTCCACTTGCTGTTTTTAAAAAAGTCCAATAAAAAGCCATGAGTATAAAAGGAACTGGAAAGAATGAAAATTAATAACTGATGAAATCTGAAGAGATTATTTACTATTCTTTAAAAATGCTGCTGAGAAAGAATTTGAATTTTAACAGCTACCATTTTGAAAAGAGTTTCATAAGCACAACCTTTCCTTCCCAGTCATTTTGATTGAATCGATAGGAAAGAAATGTCTCTCCCTAAACAGTTTTCGTCCGTGCAGTTAATGAAAACCGCTGTCTACCACATACTGCAATTATGTTTCCTAAGCTTTGTATTAATAGTGGAAGAGTGGAAAGTGGAGCAAGATGAGTGGAGATATTATACCCAAGACCAATACATAAGTGCAATTAAAGTTGGAACCAAAATGGCCTCAGGTATTGGAAAATAGATGCATTACTTCCCTTGGGTTTTTCAGTGCTGAGCTCAAGCTCAGGGCCTCACTCCCTTTACAGACTCAATGCCTTTTGATTGGGTCTGGAAAACAATTCCTTCTAGTCTAGCAGCGGTGAGTGGTGCTGAGAGACCAAGAGGGGGTGGGATCACATTGGATCAGAGGTAGATAAATGTTCACCTGCTTCTCAGAAGATAGAAGTAACTGCTTTTGTATCTTTGGCCAATGCATTTCCCATTTCTGAAATCTAGGAGAATTTTGATGTTCTTTTTACATACAGGTCTCTTCTCTGCAGAACTAATGGGAAATGCATAGGCCCTGGGACTGTTTGGAGTAGACGCAGCATCTTTTGAATTTCCAAATTGGAAGCAATCCGTCCTTTCCACTTTCTAAGGCTCCAAACTGCCTTTGGTCTTTCTGGTAATTTGGCCCGTAGTCTAACAGTTGAAATAAGAAGAAAAAGGATGGTGTGTTTTCATGCAGTTTAGCTTGAAAAACCCAGAGCTAGAGGTCCTTCCTGCAAAAAGGACTATTTATTTGACACAAGTTAGTGTGTTCGTGCAGCCGTGGCTATACCTCTCAGTAATGCACACTGTTCGTTCTCCGCAGAAGCCAGGGGGTCCTTTCATTTGTTCTGCCTCATTTCATCTGGAAATATGGGAACTCTTCTTTCTCCCTTGTGTTTTCCCTCTGTTAACATCTGGAGTTGAGAGTTAATCCCAAGCCAGGAATCGCACCCCTGAGAAAAGGGTGGCGTGAGCAGAAACACAGAAATGAAGAGCTTTAATCTAACAAGTAGGTAATGCACACAAACACACACACACAAACACACACACAGCCACCACCACCAGCAAAACACATCATTGGCAATCAAGATAATGTAGCCTCTGGGAAGCTTGATTTATCAATAAGCCAAGCCACATTTTTATTGCTCAATAAAAACAGGAGTTTCCCTAATGGTGCACCAGTCTCTTCTCATTCTACCTTGGAGATGCCAAACTCTAATGAGTGAAATAATGTGTATCCCAGCGTGTTATGGGGGAAAGTCTCAACTCCACTAAACTAATATATTTCTTAAAAAATGTTATTTCACGGATTTCATTGTGTGTGATCTCCTTTTTAAACAACTGGAGTCACTGGGGAGAAAAAAGGTTAATGGTTTGTGTTGAGGAACGGGAGAAGAATAGAAATAAAAATGTATTAAATTTTTAAAGTTTATATCTAGAAACTTTGCCGGGCTAGTGATGGGGATTTGAATATAGTATCTTCCAAAAAATCATTAATTTGAAGTTGCCTTCAGTGACTCACAAATCACCACGGTACATTTGGGAAGCATATATTTTAGACCACACAACGCCAAAATAATCAATTTCTCAGATGTTGCATTGACAGTTTGTGGGTTTAAAATTCACTTTTATAGAAACGTTCTCCCACCCCATCCCAGATTGCATCTTGTTCATCACTCCGCTTTTCAGAGACGACTGACAGAATCTTAAAAGGTTTTCAGGAAAACATTATGAATTCCTTTCATAAACCTGTGGCAGAGTATGAAGGAGCTGTCTCTTGTGTCTAATTTAACCTTTCCTCCAAAATCTGGAGATCGTTTCCTCTCATTTTGTCCTCAGCAGAGAGGGAAGGCAGCCAACCGCGTCCTGCGTCACAGGTCCTGACACTGAGCAGGGCTGTGTTCGAGGCCCTGAATTCTCGACCAGTGTCTTTGGGCTTGATCGGGCTTTTCTGTTCATGCGCATTCAGAAGTGTCTTTTGTTTGAACTGCAAATTATAAGGATTTGAAAAGGGAAATAATTGAAGATAGTTTAGTGTATGGGTGTTAGTGGCAGGTTTGGAATCTGGCTCTCCATCTCCAAACTCTTTCAGATATGTATGTTATTAGCTTCCTTTCAGCTGCATCTCCCCCCCACCCCCATGTAAAATGGCAGTGACAGTTACACCCACCGCATAGGACTGTGGTGAGGACAACAGAACCTCACGTACACGACCTGCTTAGTTCTGGGCCTGCTGTATAGCAAATACTCGGTCAAGGTGAGCCTGCAAAGTGATAAATATAAAATTGCTATTTTTTTCTATAGATGGGTCAAGTGGTGATTGTGCTTCAAAAAACAAAATAGAAAATTTTGGACTTTTACTACAATTCCGAAAGATAAAAGGGCTACTGTGCACAAGTAAATCATTATGTTTTCCAGAATAACCTTCTACTTGCCTGTGATGTACTCATTGCATTAACATTTAGTGTTTCCATTATGCTCAGAGCCAGGGGTCGTGCTGTGGGAGGTAGGAGTGGTGTGATAAGTGTCCTGAGCCCAGGACATGATCCTCTAACAAGAGGTGGTCTTAGTGACTTCAGGAACAGAAGGTCATTGACTGAGGCAGCAGGGGTGGAAATCATGCCTGTCCCTCTCTGCAGGTTGAGAGTACGTCTGAGTGAGTCATTCACAGGGTGCTGTCCTCTGGGTAACCCTGCCATGGCCACACCTGCCTCGTAAGTTTCCCTTCTCTCTGTTATCAGGGAAAACTATCAAGTTAATTTGCTTTCCCCTGCCAGACACCTTGCTGCTGATTAATTCTAATCTCCAGTGTGGAGGAAGCTGGAGAGCTTGGGTGTATTCTTCCTTTCTGTACTTAAGACTGAACTTGTGGTGCTTCTGAGGATTCTGAAGAGAGGATATCGTCCACGAGAAAGTAAAGCCTGTTTATTAGGCAGAGTGCACATTCAGAGGATGGCTATTTTTTAATCAAAACACACTTTAATCTTGTTGCTCGGATGAAGTGGCAAAAGACATTTAGCCCTAATTAAGCATCTGCCAGTAAAATGAAATATGGTTCTACCTTTTAATTATCTACATTGATTATTTTAGTAGCATGTTTGCCTGAAGACATTTAAGCACCCCCCTCTCAAGAAATGGAGGCACCATTTCTGGCAAATGCTTCCTGTATCTCAGAAGTCTGAAACTTCAAATGTGTGTCAGGTTTTTGTTCGCCTACCAGAGACTTGTACTTGACACCAAGCTGAACACTAGGTGAGGACAGAGCCTTCGGTTCCTTGGGAGACTGGTAGCCATTCCCAGAAGATTTTGCTGTTGCTGCGGGAAGGTTAGGAGTGACCTCTGTGTGACCTCGTCTCAGCCCGTACTTGCCCTGGTATAACACTGTGTCGGTGGGCAACTTAAAGGGCCCTCCCTCCCCCTTCTGGCCTGTAATCTCCTTGAGGGTAGGGATCTCAGTCACTTGCTTTGCCATTTTATCTTCAGCACCTGGCACAGTGGCAGGCACATATGAAATAATATATGTCATAAACCATATTACATCTTTGATCTATTTCTTATGGTATGGGATCTGTGGCAAAATAATAATAGAAGCGGAAATAATAATAGCATGGTGTTAAGAGGGATAGGATAATGCATGTGATGGTATTAATGAAAGTAAGGTAGTTATTATACAAATGTATAAGAATGACAATGACAACGATTATTCAAAATACACTATGAGGAACCTTCTTATTGTTCAAGCATATTTTTTAGGCTGTAACCCGGACTGGTAAGAGACAAGTGACCTTTTTTCCCCAATATATAAGTGGCGGACTCCCTTCCTGCAGCTGAATGGGTCATCTTCTGCTTTCTCAGGAGGCAGAGGACCACAGAGGGACTGTCCCAGAGCTAGAACACAGCATCCAACGAGAGGGCCTGAGCTACCCAGGGAGGTGGCAGTCCATCAGAGAAGATGCCTCATTGCAAGATAGATGTTTTCATAGGGAGTTTGATATTTTTCTCAGAGAATCGAGCAAGGCCCTATGCTACTTAGGAAGTTGTTTTAGAATGGTTTTTCGGAGCTTTTTCTGTGGAAAATGACATAATCATTCTCTTGCTTAATCCTCAATCCTGAAACATGAAAACATGGAAAACCAGGCACAGAATAGATAACTCACTGGGCTGAGATGGCCCAGGGAAATGGGAACAGAGGCTTAGATGAAAAAAAATGATTCATCAAAGCCTAGCGTGGTGGTCTCATGCTGCTTCTGTGCAGTTCGAGAGATGAAAAACATCTTAGAGGAGAAAGAGGAATTCTCACCTCCCTCCTTGATTTTACTTATTCAGTTTATTATGCCAAGCATCCTACTACAGAGAACTTCAAACAGTTGAAGAACACAAAGCTGTGAGGAATGGTAAGTGGCGAAGAGCTGTGTTAAATTCCTCCCCGAGCGCCCATCACTAGGTGTGTCTGAGAAGTGGTTGGCAACTCCAGCCGTGGCAGAGGGCCACTGATGGGCATTGTGGAAGTGTGATAATGAGCATAGATAAAAGGCGTGGGGACAGCTGTTAGTAGGCACTAGGCTGCAGTTGGCATGGTGCTGAATGTTAAATACTATTCCAGAATGCTTTCTCTTCTGCAGAGCAAGTTGGCACGAAGACTGGAGCCCTTTGGTTAAAAAGTACCCAGAAATAAATGATTTTCATTCTTTTTCTCTTTCGGTTTCTTTCCTCCTGTCTTTTACATTTCTCTTCTTTGAACAATGGAACACACACACACACACATACACATATACATACATACATACATGCCTTCAGTTAGTTTCAAAATGCTCTTTTATTCTCCCAATAGGATTAGACCTGCTAAGAGTAACTAGTGTTTTCTATCTGATAAGTAAGGGGATTACAGCAATAACAGCTGTCAGCATTTTTCTCATTTAAACAAATAAAGCTGACAAATGATAAAGCACTGGGCTGCTCTGTTATGTTTAGTACATGGAGAGCAATTATTCAACCGCTGCCAACATTAGTCTATCTACAGCTAAACCATGCAATGGCGTAGAAAGCTTATTAGCATATCAGTCCTATAGTCATATTTTTGTACTCTGCAAGGCCCTACTCCATAATAAAGGCCGAGGGTTATAATTTGCACAATAATTTAAAGGGCTGGACTTCTCCCTGCTTATTAGAGCTACACAACTTATCAGGTAGACTGCTGCTCCTGTTTAGGGGAGGCGGTCTTGTGTTTGCCCAGGATTTTTGCTGCCCGGTGTTTTCCGTGAACAAGCTAGCTGCCCACTCTTGCAGGGGAGAAGTAGGAGGCTGTCTGTGCGGCGCTGCTGGGCGAGCTGCAGAGCGGGCAGGCGGGCGGAGGCTGCCTTCAGCGCTGCTGTCCATGCATGTTCCCCACTCATGGCTTCTTGTGTGTGCGCACGCATGCGTGCACAAGCTCGTGTGTGTAACATATAGAGTACATATGTAAACACACAAATAAAATATGTATCACTAGACAGAGCTATAGTGAAGATGTGAGAGAGACTCTACTGGTTTTAATTTTTTTCCCTTATTCAGTAGAGTTATTCTTATGGTAGAAGAAAGTATAATACGTACCAAGTGCTCATGATTTTCCAAGTATTCTGGAGGTGACTGGCAAGATCGATGAACTTAGGTTAGAAGAAGGCCTAATCCAGAGAGATAATAAACTACCTGTGGGAGGAGGGTGACATCACTTGGAGCCTTTCAAAGAAGCCTACCCTTGGAAGACAGCTGAGGAACAAGTACATTGCGTTTGGGGACAGTTACTTCACACGCATTTGTTTTTCCAATCTCGATGGGAACCTCAGTAACGGGTCTGTCCCTGAGCCATTCTGAGGTTGAAATTGTGACTTCAGCATTTTCCTCTCACCGGTGGTTAGTCAGAGAAAAGGGTGGCTGCACTTCCTGACAGGCATGGGGAAGATCAGTTCTGACCTTCACCGTGGGGTCCTCGGTTTACAGCATATGCTTCCAGAACAAATGTGCAGCTGTCTGCCGTGCGTAATGACCATGGTTTCTAGTTTCTGTATTTGGTGCTGTGAGACCTTGGGGTTTTAACTGACTCTGGAGGGGCTGCCCTGCCCAGGGCTGGCGAACGTCTGGAGATAAACAATGTGCTTGAGAGCATGTCTTTTATATGCACACCAACCAGTCCAGAGCACGCTACCCGCAACCACTTATTTTACTGAGCGCTTACACTCTGGACCAATAATATTTTCCTGCCCCAACCCCAGGACTAGGTACCCAATGACTAGGGACAGCCATCGTGTCTCAAAGCCCACTGGAATTATTCCAGCTAGCCAATTCTGAATCAGCTTTCTCCAACTTAATAACTGCTTCCCATGGAAACCATGAAAAAGGCTCTTGGCCACGTCCCCCCACCCCCACACCCCCATCCTTGTATCTTCCTGTGGCCTGATCAGTCCTGCTGCCTCCCAGCGTGGCCCTGCTGTGCCTGCTGTCTCTAGGGGGTTGTGAGTAGAGACTGTCCCTTCTGACAGTCATTTCTGTTTCTGTGTGTCCTACCTACCTCACTAAAACTGACCCCAGGTGCCCTTCAGCACCATGGTGCCTGGATGTTTCATAGCCAGTTTCAAGGTCAGGAAGTGGAAACACTCTGCTGTATGAACATGAGCATCCTGAACCATTTTCGCAGCGGTGTCTGTCTATATTTCCAGCCGAGGGCTGGCAGGTAGCTTAGATATTCTTGTAAGACAGAATGTAACCTTCCCATTAGCTTGAAGGCATTTCTGGCCCTTCAGGTTTATGGAGTGCTTCTTCGGGGAGACCCCTGGTTCCCAAATGGTGGCGTATTCTGTCCTAATATGTCTCCATGCCCTGCGACAGGGGAACTCTGTCACATTGACATTACCCTGCCTCTCACTGAGATGCACTGATTTGTTGTTCTCTCCCCTGCCCCCGTCACTATTCAGAGTAGATGCTCCACCATTTGCCTCAAATCAGAGAGAAGAGTATAAAAGAAGTCCTCTTTTCTACAGCCTGGTTTCTTAGCGTTGTTCATGCAGCCTTACTTTCTGATCCCTGATGCGGTGCTGCGCCTTCTCTGCTTTCTGTCCTGACAAACCCTTTTTGTAAACCTCACTTTATCCTCTCTCCCCCTGATACTCTCCCTTTCTCTTCACCTGCCAACTTCACCTCCCTCTTGTCCTTGTCCTCCCACCTCTTTTAAATGCTAAGGGGACAACAAAGCTGCAACAACAGCAACAGCACCTGAAATGCTTCCTTCCTCTTCCCATGCCGGAGACAGCTCTCAGGAGACGGGAAAAAGGTGTAAGCGTGCGCTTTGCACAAACAGCAGAAACGTGAAATTGACTGTCAGCAAGACGATTTTTCTGTATGTGGTACCTCCTACAGGATTAGAAAGCACAACTCAAATTCTATATGGTAATGGCTGTGACCATAACACTCTGTCTCCTCACACAGTGTAAATAACATGTCATCGACTGGGTGGGAGAGAACGTTTCCCCAGCCTGACTATCCCACACCTCCGTTCTTGTTCTTCAAATCCCACCACCACCCGAGAGAGTCACGTTCCACCTCCTACCCGAGGCCCTGGCTTGTTTAGGTTCTGCTCATGATTCTGTCCCCTGAATTCATTTGGAACTTAAAGGTAAAACATAGTTATGCAACGTAGGTACTTGATGTTTGTTTGAATGTCCTATGTGTTGGTCTTCTTTCCATCATGAAGTATGCCATGAGTACTTAAAGTCTAGGAACAGAGTTGCCGTGCTGGTTTTGGTGTAAGACAGAGAAAGGCTCAAACGCCAGATCCGAGGACAGAAAGCATGACTGTGGACACACGGCCTTGTGTCTCTGAGCTGTAGTTCTCTCCTCTGCAAAGTGGGGGTGCCGCGGTGTCTACTGCATTAGTGCGTTGTGGAAATGTCGTAAGTGAATAGGTTAGAGGCGTATCATGATGCTACACAGTTAAGTGACATGCAATAAGCATCCCCTTTTCCTGCCATGCGGCTCCTGCTGAACAAGGCCCAGCCTCGGCAGGGGTTGCCGTATGGAGAGCCTGCCGGTTCTTACCAGACAGGCTCCTGCCTGCTTGTGATGCTTTCACGAATGTCACTAGTGAGGAGTGTGCCCGCTCATCCTTGGCCGTCTGTGCGAGGTGTCTGTTTCTGTCCAAAGAAAAAAAGGCTGAGAGCCCTCGTTTTGCAAGAAACTCGCATTCCCCAGGAAGAAGTGCCAAGCAGATCAGGTTTTCTGTTAGAAGGAGAAGGCAAAATACTTACATAAGAACAACATTAAGAGGTCAAGGTCTTAGTTTTATCTCATTTCACAAATGTCCCCCTTTCTCCCAAAGCCTCTCTCTTTTTTCACCTCATGCCGCTGTTTCAAGGGCCCTCCCGAGTCCTCCTCTCAGGGCTTTAAGGCTAACCTGGTTCCACTCGTCTGAGTCACATTTGCTGACCGTCCCCAGTCACGGCTGCTGTCCCTTCTAAGCCACACTGCTAGAGTGACCCTCCCCCCATTGTATACTCAGGAGTAGGGGCATTTAGAACCACCTGGAACCATGTCGCTGAGGTTGGTATGTTGAGACCTCTTTATCTTCTAGAATCTCAGCAACTACTTGGGTACTACATTTCTCAGGGTAGATTTTACAGCAAGAAAGATGTTTGTTTGTTTGTTTCCACTAAGCCCAGCACATGGAAACAATTGTATTGTATTGGAGTCACATTGGTTAGTGATGTTTTACACTCGTTCATTCCGGTCTACTCAGCTGTTGGGATTTAATTAGCAGTAATATATTATTGTCAAAGTAATTAAAACCTCTCCTTGATTAAAACCAGAATTGTTTAATTAACAAGGAAAGGTTTGGCTAGCCTTAACTTTCCGTTGGAGAACTGCAGCGGCCTCAGCGGATTTGCTCTGTCTCCCCCTCAGGCCTGAAGGTCCGAGAGGTGTTCATCAACGTCACCAGGCAGCAGGTGGAGGACTTCCATGGGCCGGAGGACTACTGGTGCCAGTGTGTCGCCTGGAGCCACCTGGGGACCTCCAAGAGCAGGAAGGCCTCCGTGCGCATAGCCTGTGAGTAGATCCTGGGTGACTGTTGTCCATGGGAACACGGGACAAGACTTTATAAATAAAGTCAAAGAGGGGCTTCGGACGTGCCATACGCCCCTGCAGAATAAACAGCAGAGGATGGCAGCAAGCCATGAGAATTGTCTCTACTTCTTCTGAATTACTCTTTTTAAATTGTGCATTAAGCGTTTGATAATTTCCTCCGGAGTACAATCAGCAAATCAGTTTGGCTAAGAGATTCTGCCTAGATTGTCAGAGCGCAGGTGTCTCAACAATGCCAGGAAAAAATGGTTCTCGGGAGAAAGAAACCTGCACAAGTGGATTCTGCTGTTCGTCATCAGTGATGAAGTTCAAGGGGCATGATGGGGAAAGTTGAGCAATGACTGTTTACCGTACTTTCCAGCAAATCTGCAAAAATAAGACATTAAAGAGTAAGGGATTTTTATAGCCTGCTGTTAAGCCTCTTCCCTCTGAATCTGAAAACATGAAAATGGGTTTTAAAACTGCCTTTGTTTGACCCAAGTAGGACTTAAAAAAAATAAGGTGCTTAGAAAAAAAAAAGGAAGGAAATTGCTTTTCAGAAGAGTCCAAGATTTCTTTGTCATATTTCAGCATCGGTGTTTTCTTTATCTCAAACGTATCAAGAAATACACAAACTTCCTCTCTCATCTACCCACCCCCTGGGTCCCCATGAAACCTCCTTTGTGTGCTCAGGAGTGTAAATGCCACTTGAGAAAGACATTGAGAGGGAGAAAGCAGAGGTGGTGGTGGTCGCTTTATTCAAATGCTGCCTTTTGAGAGTGTCATAAAGAATATGGGACAAGGGGGATTTATTTGAGGACTCCAGGCATTCTTCATTGCAGTTTTCAATGGTTTAGGGATTAAGAACAGGAGTGAATTGCTATTTGCTGAGACATTTATGCTTCTCGGGAAATGAAACCTTCCTCTCAAAGTATGCATTTCACCTTCACTGTTCGGGCAGCTGGGGAGTCCCTCTGCCGGGACTGGCGGGGCCCTAGTTGGCCAAGGAGAGGAGGTCATCTCGTGAGCTCTGCTCTTGATGTGAGAGCCATAGGAAACATTTCTCCTATACTTACTTTGTGACTTTCAGCCACCAGATACTGTACGAGTTTAAAGTAGCAGGTTGGCTGAGACAGAGGGAATATGTTTGATTTTACTCTCTTAACTGGCCCAGCTCTGAACTCCCTGCACGGCCTCATCCAGGCGAGCCCAGCTGTTTGAGCCTCGTCAGGGGGAAGCAGATGATCCTCTGACTCTGTCCAGAGATGGGAGAGTCAATACAGCATGTGGTTCAACACGGGTTCCATCAAACTGCTGCTGCTCAACATCACTTTTCCTCTTCTGCATCTTACTCTGCTTCTCTGGGACCCATGGGACCTAGTCTATGAATTGCTATGAGTAGCCTCTCACTAATCTGTCTACCCCTTAGTCTGTCTCATCTCCATACTTGCTGTTAATTCCTGATAGTCCCCTGCCTGCTGGAAACCTCCGGGAGTTTTCCCCTGGTGTATAGAGTTTCGCAAAGGATGCCTCAGACTCACCTTTGCTGATTTCCCATAACCTTTGATTGCGTGCATGATGTTCATGCACTTTGCTGTTCTGCATGTTCCCTCGCCTCACTGACATGTTCCTTTGCCCCTGCGGTTTCCAGTTCCACACACACTCCCTGGTGGTGAAGAACCCAGGCACTGGAGTTTGCTGGTTTCCAGTGCTAGCTTCACCACTTAGTTTTGCAATGATGGACGATTTATTTCTCTCTGCGTCCTGTGTCCTGAATGGCAAAAGGGTGCCTGTTCCTAGAATGATTGCAAGAGGTAGATAGTGTTTGAAACTCCACCAGGCACAGAGTTAGCCCTTATCCATCCCTAGCTATTGTTTTAGGATATATTTGATTCCCCTAGCACAAGCATCGTTCACCACTAGGTGCATTAATAGTTACTGAGACTAATTGAACTATATTACAGTTTTAGTGCTTTCATAATTTTTTTCTGCAGATTATGGCAAATGGACTCTAAAAATCCACTCTAGGCCAATCATAAGCATCCAGCTCTCCCCAGCCTGGTAGGGTCAAAGAACGTTAAAAATGGAAAACACTTTTCTCTCACTTCCCACTTTTTTAGTCACCCAATCAATACTTTTGAATTAGTAATCTTGTAATCTCTTTAGGGATTAAAAAATCATTTTGTCATTCTCATACATATGTGTTCCTATGAATACAGAAAAGATAGGAGGTTAAATTATAAAAGCAGTATCATTAAAGCCTATATTAGTAATTACGATACTGTCTAGTACTATTTACAATACATTTTTAATTTCTTCCTGTGTCACAAGTGAAAGATTCTTTAATTTATTTAAAATTGTGCAAGTCAAGACTCAGTTCATCATTAAACATTGCATCTGACTTGGGGACCAGTGTACATGGAAATGTAAATTGAAATTTAACTGTGTTTAATGGCATCCTAAGTGGGGGGAAAAGACTGCCTTTTGGACCTGGCTTGGAATTCTTTTGATTTGCTTATTAGGAAAGAAGCAACACTTATTT
The DNA here is from genome assembly GCF_021234435.1 of Artibeus jamaicensis. Taxonomy (NCBI): domain Eukaryota; kingdom Metazoa; phylum Chordata; class Mammalia; order Chiroptera; family Phyllostomidae; genus Artibeus; species Artibeus jamaicensis. The sequence continues at coordinate 10,364,017 of NW_026522056.1, read as the reverse complement.
TTTATAACATTCATGTTTTTGTTGAAATAAGAGATTTCTGGCTGCTATTTGCAAGCACTTCTCAACAAACAACACATTGCACATGATAAGAGTCTTTATGTCCAATAAATGAAAAACCAAATTGAATATAATTGTCACTATATATTTTTCTTTTTAAGATTGGTTTTTAGAGTACTAAAGACATTTTAATGTGCTAAATAAGGATTTTGATAGATGAATGTAGCTTATAAATCTGATGACAATTGTCTTGAGGGAACTTTGCAAAATTAGGATCATTTTTATATTATTCATTAAATTACTGTAGTTCAGCATCAGAGCTGCAGACGCTTCCTGCATTAACCAATGATCCATTACAAATTTAACAGTCTCCACACCACAGCAGGTAAAACCTTCATGATGGCTGGACATTCAGCTGAGGGCTGAATTGACTGGCTTGTCTGGACACGATCAGTTAGCTAATCTTCAAAAGCACCAGGAAGCTCACTGGCGTGATATCACTCAGAGAGGCTTTGATTTTTAAAGGCAAACAATATCAACACAATTATTTTATTTATTTATATAACTCACATCTTTATGGAGAAGGACCAACCTGGGAGTCAGTTGGACATGCAGATCCTGGAAGACCTGTTGGACCAGACTCAGGTGGGAGGACCAGGGAGGCTGTGTTTGCCTGAGGTTAGGCATGTCCTATTCTGATTGGGTAACTTTGGGATGTCTTGTCCAGGAAGAATGTTTCTCAGAGTTCAGCCTGCACTCAGATTAATTGCAATCCTGTCAAAATACAGATGGTTCCATTAAAATGGTTCCATTAAGTCCAGTCCAAAGTTGGAGACTCCATCATTTCTGAGAGTTACCAGATGATGCTGACCCTGCCAGTTGGTTTGTTGACCATTTTTTGCACTGCAAGACTCTAGAAAACCTTAAGGAAGCACTCTTTGAGAGAAGTTGATGGAAGCCATTGATTCAGCTTTATCACTTAATGGCCAAGGAAGTGATGTTGGGGAAGGTTAGGTTACTTGATCAAAGGTCACCCAGCAGATGGTGGACATGGTCCCAGAAGTTAAATCCTTTTACCCCGCCCTGAGTGCTCTTGGTCCTAAGCCATGTTCATTTCTTTCTGTGAAACAGGAGTTCAAGAACTGTAACAGAAAGAAAAGTTCATGGGCATTTGAGGGTTTCCTTGAGGAAGGCAGTGATTGCTTTCTTGTTCTGTTCCCAAGTAAATCGCATTTCTCACCGTCAAGTGATTGCATATATATTTACATGTATATATGTGTGTGTAGATGTATATATGTACTTTTATTATTTATACTTGAATATATAACTTAAATATATAGTTATATATTTGAGTTATATATAATCATATAACCTCCATTAATATACATCTTATATAAGTATAAAATCACAACATATTGCTCGCTGCCTCAGTGTCTGTAGAACAGTGTGCAGTTAATGGCCCCGTCATCTTCCACTCACAGTCCCTCAGTGTGTCAGAGTCATCAGCTGCCCATCCAGCCTCCAGGGGCTAGAAATAGCTGAGGCCCCATTTCAAAAGTGATCTTTCTAAAGGTAAAAGTAAGTAAATAAAGCCACCCCCGATGTTACGCCCACCAACCTGGCAGGAGTCCGTCTCCAGGGAGCGCCTCCCACGGGCCTCCTCCCGTGTATCTGACTCCATCCAGCTGGAGGTGGCCGGGCTGCGGCAGCATCTGTTCCTCCACGGCTGGGTGGTCGTCAGAGCCAGGAATATTCAATTACGCGGAGTTCTTCATTTTCATGGGTGAACATTTGGCTGCTTCGCCGTTGCTTTTCTTTCCTGTTTTTCCTCCCTCTTCTTCATCTGCTTACAGAATGTTTTTCCTCTCTCATTAACCCTTGGTCAGTCAATCCCTTCTTGACACTTGGGCCTTTTTTTTTTTTTCAATATAAGCTTTGGCGACAGGAGAACTATGGAAACATTTGCCCATTACAGTCACAGAGCAAGTTGACTGCTTGGAATAAAACACAGCAGGAAGCCACTATTTTGTTGATTCTTTTTAAAAAATATAAATATATGATACATCTTGAATGTAATTTAAATATGTTGTTTATTTGAAGTACTCCTAAAATATCTATGCAATTATGCCAAGAATAAGTGAATAGCTTAAAGGAAAACTTCATTTAAAAACTGTCAAACTCCCTAGCTAATTTTACAGGCAGGTAGTAAAAATGGTCTTTTCATTAGTGTTTTCCAGGGGTGGGGGGTCATATCTTTTTGGAAAGTATACAAGGGAGATATCCACTTAAATCTCAGATATGAATGTCTGCTTCCTGGCTGCAACATATAATTTCACCCGCTAAAACTATTGATGACTCCCTCTGATGGCAAATTAAATATGAAAATAAATAAATACAGGCACATCTGTCTGGTATTCATATTCAGCCTTACTCTCCATTTGGAGCCTCACCACCCCCCCACCCCACACATCCACATGGTGTGCTGAGGGCCAGTCAAGTTAGTGCAGCTCAGATTCCAGGACCTGTGACCCGTTTCACCCCTTCCTGATACACTCCTATTCCTCCTCCTCCCTGGAGCATATTCTCAGCCCCATCTCTCACCCCTGTGCCTTCCCACCCAGCTCCTCCATCCAAGGCCCGTCTCGCAGGCCTTCTCCTTTAGTAAACCTGGTTTAGCAAATCTTTTAGCTCTCCTTGACCACAGCGGCCCAACACACCAGCCGAGCCATTGAAAGAGATAAAGCTAACCTCCGATCATCTCCAGTTTCAAATCTGATAAAATCTAAATATCCACCTCAGAGTTCTCATAACATTTATTTAGTACTCCTCCCATGGTATTTGTAATTTTCCCAGAATCCGATCTTTGGAAGTTACTTTTTGGATTTATTTTTGTTAGATCAGAGCCTGCTTTAAGTTTCCACTGCATTGCCCTCCCAGTCCTGACACCATAGAAGGAATTACTGCGTGAGGTGAGACATGAGGGGAGGTAGACACTAGTGTGTTTTTCTTAAAATGCATTTTGATTTTGACATAATTTCAGACTTTTAGAAAAGTTGAATATAGCACAAAGAATCCCCTGAAGCACTTTACTGATGTTTTTCAAGTGTTAACATTTTACATTTGCTCTGCCATTATCTCTTTGTGTTTATCTATACATGTGAATATAGACAATTTGGTTTTTTTGACTTGTTTAAGTTGCAGATATGATACTCCCTTCCCCCTAAATACCTCATTGTGTATACAATATATATTTTTTACATAGCTCTTCTATATTGTTTTTACAATATATATTTTTGACATAGCTCTACTATAATTAAGAACTTGATATTCATATTAATGTGATATAATCTAGTATATAATCTAGAGACCTTATTTATATTTTATCAATTGTTCAGTAATGTCCTTTATAATGGTACCAAGAATCCTAGAGCATGGCTGACATCTAGTTGAGAGCTTTCTGTAACCTCCTTTAATCCATGTAAGTCCTGCCTTCCTTTGTCCGTTATTGCTTGAGTTTTGAAATGTAAATGCCAATTTTTCGTGATGTCCCTCAGTCTGAATACGTAAAAAGGAAACTAACCTTTCCTAAAAGGGCCTCCCATTGACCAAATCTGGAACAAGGTGAGCATCAAAGTAGGTGACAGTGAAGTATTGGAACTCACTAAATAAGCACCCACGAGCCCCGGAGCGCTCTGATGGCTGGTGTCTGGGATGCTGCCCGGTTCATGGGTCGATTCATGAGGCTAATCAGGGTGTAGAGGGTTTGGGAGGGTGGGATAAAGAATCTACACTCATTTTTTAAATTAATGAATGAGTGAATACAAAAATAAACAAATGCAGGAAAAAAAGGAGAATTATCCTTATAGTAGAATAAATGAATAAAAGTAGAAGCAGTGAAGGAACTGAAAAGTCATGCTTTAGCATCAATTGTTAATATTCACTGATTCAGACAAGTATTATAGATGCTAAACCTACTGGGTAAAAGCTTCAGGAGTAACAGGATGTTTACATAATCTCAGACTATCTCTCCACAAGACACTTATTAATTACAAAGGGGGGAATTAGTAAGGACGTTGCAGTAGAAAACCCTGCCCTATACCACCGTAATCAAGTGATTGGAGTTTATATCATTGGAAACAGGACAAACCCACAGTACGCGTCTCCTGCTGTGGTGAGTGGAGAAGATTCTATCACTTCACCGACATTCCTTTCAAAAATACCTACTGCATATTTAACCATGAGAAAACATTGAAAAAAACCTATATGGAGAAACATTTTACTTAATAGGCCATTTCTAACTGCATACGGTATCTCAGAAGGCTAGGCGGGTGTGGATCACTGCTGGCCGCTGTGGGCAGAGAAGAAGCCACAAAATAGCCATGGCGCATCTTTCTGAAGCACTGCTTATAGTCCCCCTTTAGGTCAGTCAAATATAAATATGAGTGCTGTGTGCAGTAGAATGCAAACTTTTCTTGAGTTGGAAAGATGCAGCTTGAAACTTAAATGCCATTTATTTTGTGTGTGCCACATCGTTTTAGGCTCCACCCATAAATGTCTCGAGGATGGGGATTTATTCTGCTCTCCCAGTATGAGCACTTCAGTACAAAGCGTGAGAAACACTGCTCTATAAACAATCGTGATTCTATGAACAGAGTAGGATGATCTGTTGAAATTGATATAAATTGTGCAACCTTTGCTTACCATTTGCAGAATTGAGTCTATCAGCCTTAAAGATGGGAACTACTGGGTAGATTCATATTGCTTTACGATAGATCCTACTGTGGATGATGAAAAGAATTTTCCCAAATAATTTCTCTTCACGTTATTTATTGCCAACCATTCTTTTACCGGGAAGAATTTGCAGAAATATGGCCACAACCTTTTTAGGAAATCACAACTAAATTCAATCTGCCCTTCTCGTGGTGAAATACGTCTTAAACTTCCTGGGAAATGGCCATTTCTATAAAAAATCTCAACGAAAGTTTATTGGGGAAGAAGAAATAGATTTTATTTCAGTTCAGCTCTCATTCTCTCCACTAAAGAAACCTTCCAATAGATAATGCAAACAGACACTAAGTCAAAAAAAACAAAAACAAAACTTATCTTTGTTAAACTCTGAAGACTTCTTGACCCCGGTGATATTATTTTCAAATTAGTTCGCCATCCCTCCAACAGAGTAAGTAAGGACAAGAATGCGCATTCTAGAACCGTGTTGTTAAGTGGCAGAGGAGTGCTAAGATGTGGAAGTGTCAGTCATCTGCAAATCCTCATCTACCACATTCTAGGCAGCACAACAGTACGGGTCCATCCCTTCGATTTGAAGGGTTTGCAGCTTAATGAGGGGATGTAATAAACAAGTCTTTCTAAGGGAGCGTGGTTGGTGGTGAGCATGGTGGGTTTTAGTTAAGAGTCCACCAGAGGGACAATTTACTTATCTCTGAGGTCCAAGATGCACTTCCTGAGCCTATCCCTAAGGAAGAAGGAGGGTTTCCCATTTAAAGAACTTGTTCAGGTTAAGGAAAGAGCTTCAGTAAAGGCACAGAGTCATGGGACAGTAGGGGAACTCCATGGATACATGGGGAAAAAAAAGATGGGGCTACCAGAAATGGGGAAATAGGTCGGACCATGGATGGTGTTTGCATTCTCTAAGAGTTTACGGGGTCTGGGGTCATTGACTTGTCATAATCAGGACAGTGGTATGATCATATCTTCAACCCCCTTCCTTACAATTTCACCACAGCTAGAGAGATTTAAGAGGGGCAAGACTCAAATCAGAGAAGCTCTCTGCCGATCTGAGAGCACCGATGGGACTTGAACTTTTGCTGGGGTGATATTGGTTAAAGAGGAAAGGGCAAATGTGAGGTTCCAGGAGGTAAAATTACCAAGTGTCTATGGCTGCTTGAATGTAGAGCTGAGGGGAAGTAAGGCAGGAGTTTAGAAATTCCTCCCAGTGCGGGGTTTTCTGGGTTCGTGGTCTAAGTGACTGAGTTGATAGCAAGTCCATCCATGACATTATTAATAAAGCAGAAGCTTAGTGTGAAGACAAGACGCCAAGTTCAGTTTTGATCACGTTATGTGGGAACGACCATGGGATATTCAGTGGACCGTTTTCATCATGCTCTTGTATTTTTGAGCCTGAAGCCCAGGTATTAACATCAGACTCAGAACTGAGGGTCATCGGCAAGTAGGTAGCAATTAGGGTAGTACATCTTCATTGGGAAGGGAGGAGGTGTAGGGTTTTATTAGAATTGCTTAAGAAGTTGTTCCATACTACGTGTTGTCCCCAGCACCAAAGTGCTGGTGAGGAGAGAAGGAGCAACAGGCCACGAGTGAAATTCTGTAAGTGGTTAAGGGGTAAATGGTTTGTGTGTGTGTGTGGGGGGGTGTGCATGAAGAAGATTGAGAGGGGAAAAGTTAAAGGGGCACTGGGGGATCCAAAAGGGAGTGGAGGTTTTTGTGAAGGAATAAATGGTCAGTAGTGGGAACATCACCATTAAGATTAAAGTAAGAAGTGAGAAGGGTCAGTTAGATTTGGTAACATGAAGGCTTTCGTGGACCTGGGCAAAGCAGTGTAGGGAGACAGGGCTATGTGAGATCACAGTGGACCTAGGGATCAGTGTAGGGAGACAGGGCCATGTGAGATCACAGTGGACCTAGGGATCAGTGTAGGGAGACAGGTCCATGTGAGATCACAGTGGATCTAGGGATCAGTGTAGGGAGATAGGGCCATGTGAGATCACAGTGGATCTAGGGATCAGTGTAGGGAGACAGGGCCATGTGAGATCACAGTGGACCTGGGCAAAGCAGTGTAGGGAGACAGGGCTATGTGAGGTCACAGCAGACCCAGGGATCAGTGTAGGGAGACAGAGTGATGCAAGATCACAGTGGATCTAGGGATCAACAGAAGATGAGAAAGCAGAGATGGTAAGGACAGCCATTTCCAAAAAATGTGATTAAAGAGGGAAAAGCTTGAGCAACAGCTGGAGTTAACTATTTGAGGAAGAGATGGGATGTAATACGAGCATGATGATTGGATGGGATCATATTTTTAAAATGTATGGGAAAAAAAGAAATGGTAGGAAGAGTGCAGAGGTAAATGTCCGAAGCCCTGGGTTTGGGTTCCGTTTCAACTAAGTAGCTTTGCACGCTATTCTAGACAACCCTAAACCCACTGCACACGAGAGTCACAGACACGGCTCTTCAGATTTAAGATAACCTGACCTATGGAACCATAATCGCTGGGGGCGGGGCCCAGGAATGTTTTGCAATGGTGCTGTCTTTTTCTCCTTTCCTTGGACAAAAATTCAGTCTCCTGTGCAGAGACTTCCCACCTCTAAATAGTGTAGTACTCAGTGTGTCTCCTTAATCCACAGACTTCCCAGGTGAGACTTTTCATCCTATGGCTCTCGGGACTGTCTGTATGCTGATGGCTTTCAGCCGTGACCTTGCATCTTACCTCTCAGTTTCTTTGCTCACTGACCACCTGATGTAATAATATCCACTTGGATATCTACAAGGCAACTCAAATGTAATGTGCCCCCAAGAGAACTCTCTTGGTTTTCATGTCATCAACTCCCCTGCAAACCTGTGTTTAGTCCTCTCTTTCCCAGTCCATTAATGCCCCTCAGAGGCTCACGACAAGACCTGGGTATCACCATCTAGGTCCTTCCGTTTCCTTCAGTCACATCGCAGCCAGCATAAAGTCCTGCCAACTCTGTCTGTAAAACGTGTTCTGAATTTCTCCAGTTCTCTCCATCTGGTATAAACAATTGTTATTTCTCTACTGTGATAGTCTTACTGTTTCTATGCTTGCCATCTTAAAATCCACTCTCCCCACAGTAGCCTGAAAGATTATTTTTTAAAAAATACAAACCACAGCATCCTGTTCTTGTGGCTGGACTTCTCTTGTTGGCTTTCCCTGGTTTCAGCCCCACAGGAGGTACCCAGCCCCCTCTCACCATCCCTCACTGCAGTGTCCCCTTCATCGTCCAGCCTCAGTGACTTTTCTTCCTCAAACACCCCTGAGAGTTTCTATTCCAGAGCCTTTCGTTGTTGTCTTTCCCTGAAAAGCATCCCCCAGACCTCTGAATGGTCAGTTCTTGCCTGTCAGCTTTAGTTTTAGCTGCATTATTTGTTCTGTCTCTTGATAAGATTTATTATACAGTATGGATTTTTGCTTCCAAAGAGGTGAACAACTTCTGACTGACAGGATCTCTTAGATCCTTCAGGCAAGACTGATTGAAGGTCAGGTACAATGCAGTTTGCCTCTCTTTCTCTCTTCTGTACATAGCCAAGCAGCAGGCAGGCGTTCAGTGGCATCTTCCATGGTGTACATGCTCAAGACACTTGGCCACAACTTGTCCTGATCAACCTTCCTGTCCTCAGGGAGACCTGAGGGGGGAAGTGGGGGAGGACCAAAAAGCCCACAACGTAGGTAAAAAAAGTGTGTCTCCTAGTTGGTAGACTGCTTTTTTTTTTTCACGTTCTCCTTTTTTTTTTCTTTTCTCCCTCCATCTAGTACTAGTACTGAATCCCCATCTCTACTGGTACTGAATTATAATGAGGTGGTCAGTAGTAAAGCTTAAGGTTATTTTTAGGTCATTTCTTTTAAAAGGTGTTGCTGATTCATGTACCCATTTGGTTTCCTGCAGAGGGCTGGGGGTGCACTGAGGGAAGTCAGGAATGATTGATTCTTCATGTCTGTGTTTTTCTGGAAACTCTACCCCGTAAACCATGGAATTCCTCTGGCGTTGCTGTGTTTATCAGGATGCTGAGCTGCAAACAGGCTCTGGTGTGGCTTGTAGGGATGTGGGGTTCAACCACATCATGGATGGCAACCTGGACAGAAGGAAGGTCAACGGCGTAATCTTTGCATATACTTCTGGGCGACTGAGCAGCCTAGTCTGCCGAATGGGTAATATAGCACTTTGAAAAAATCGACATCAAAAGCACTTTGTTTCTGCAGCTATTTCTGCATTCAAACAAGAGTCAATATTCCCATCAGCAGCCCCGTAAGTAGAGCAATAGTATTTGTGAACATATAGACCATGGAGCTTATGGATATTCTGCCCCCATACCTTTCCATGGAAAATGATGTATAGATACAAAATGTGAGTCATTAGCTTTATTTTAATTTGACTTAATGCCTTAAGAATCAGGAACCAGAAGATTTCTGATTTTTCACCCAATAACTGCTCCCTATGAAGATTGTTGGGATCTGCTATTTAGGTCCAACTTTGGGTGTCCTTTATGTGTCCACGTAGCCAAGTCAATACAATCGATGCACAGAAAGTGCTTTTTGTGGAACCTGGAAACAAAGCAAACCCCGCAGGTCCTTCCCCAGGGATGCTTTCCTTGTGTGGAGTTCTCAGCCGTCGCCCCAACTGAGGGAATTGGTGCTGAGTGGCTTCTGAGACACCGGTGGCCCTGGTGTGTGCCACAGATGCCCGCTGTCATGTTCATGGGCCCGAGAGTGCACAGCGCAGCAGATTCCCTGCATGTGAAGACACCAAAGGAGGGTGAAGTGATTATGTGCTTGTGGACTTGCGCTCCTCTGAATATGACTTGATCCTGAAAGAGCATCAGCAACTGGTAGTGACAACAGAGAGAGAACAGCAGACGAAGAAGCAGGCAACAGTGTCCTTGAACTTAGAAGCCATGAGTAAAAGCAGAAGCTATTAAAGCAGAATAGAGCGAGAGGCAGTTGTTAGGAGAGGCAGAAGTGAGAGAAGCAACATGTGTGCTAAAAGGACTATGAAAGCATCTGGTTAATGGAATTATACTGGATCTCCCCATCCCTCCCCTGGCCATGTTACTGTCTCTTGAAGACCTGACCTGCCTGTTTTCTGATCCTTACTCTTTTTTTTCAAGCCCGGTCTGTACTCTTTCTTGGTTTCCGGTCAGTCCTGGACTCAAAGTTAAAGTTGTTGTCTTTCTGATGAAATCTGTGAATGATTTTTTTTTGCATGCCATTGTAAACAAAAGCAGCCAAATAGAGTGCAATGTATTGAGGTAATAGCCCAACGGAGAGCAGGTCAAATTAGTGCTCAGGGCATTTTGTAAAGCTGCAGCTGTGTCTGCCCACCGTAATGTGTCCCTGTTGCTGGATCCCGCCTCGGCAACATCACCGTTGCTTGACAAACTGCGCCACTTGTTGGGAAAGGGCGAAAGGCACACAAGACTAGTTATCCCACTATTTATTGGCAACAGCAGAGGAACTGCGGAGCACAGGGATCTAACAAAGCTCAAAAGTGATGCTGTGGCCCCGAGAAACAGCCTGCAGGAGCCTCTGCCTGACAGCACCGCTGGCACCAGCCAGACTCCTCGTCTTCCCAGTGCCTGCCCTCACCTGGCACCAAAGTGAGGTCGGGGGGGTATGAAGAGGCCCATGCAATTCAACTATGGCCACAGTCGTCCCTTTGTTATTGCAGCAAGATTTACTCAGCAGGAGTTAAGTCTGCTCTATTCAGAAATCCCAGGAATGAACAGATGTCCCCTGTGCGCCCCTGACACAGGGGGGCTGACACGTGGAATTGCACGTCAGCGCCGGTTATCTTTCAAGGAGACCGGGGAGATCAGGAAGAGAAGCCCCACAGCAGAGGCATGAAATAAGAGATAGGTGATAACACCATAGTATTATTGTGAATCCGTGGGTCAAGAAATTTGCAGAATTCATTGAATCTAAGCAAGGCAGAGAGGGTTGAAGCCAGGCTGGCTAGAGACACTCTACACTGTGCCAAATACAAGAAGACTATCGTTGAGGAGGGGACTGACCTGACAGGAAGCCTTTTTATACAATTCCTTTGGAAACTGGAGTTAGTAGCTGCCTTCCCAGGCAGTAACCATCCAAACCAAAGGGGGCACCAAGCCTTGACTTTCAATTTGCTGGCATGCATCTGTTCTGCATTTGGACTAGCCCTTTCATGACAACAATTGATCCGTATTTGGCTAAGTTACAAATTCCTCTGGTGTATGACAAGTGTGGTCTGTCGTTTCTTTAGAAAAATGTGGGTGGGGCGAGTCAAAGCTCATTTGAATATCATCGTAGTTGGACACACAGAACCTTGTACCGACCATCTTCCTACAGTCTTAAATGACTAGGACCAGGCCTACTTTTTTTAAAAAATGACTATGATTTTTCACTGGCTGATTTGGTTTGAATGAGTAAATTATTTTTATTTCATTGCATTAACTGCCAGAACACTGAATGAGCCGATAACTCCCTAGTGTTGCTGAGCTGCAAAGAACTATTATTCGCAATTGAATTTTTATTGATTTTCTTGTGCTACAATGACTTTTCTAACATAGTCGCATGAAAGGAAAATGAGAAAAAGGCCAAGCAGGGCAGGGGGTGAGGAAAAGGAGACCGCTGCTTCCCACAGCCTTGCCCCACATGCACTACTCATTGGCGGATACTGCTGACTCTGGATGATGACGCTGCTGATTACATGATTTACAAGTCAGTCCAGTGCCTGGCTCCATCCCCTTTCCCTCCTCTTCCCTGCTGATCTTCTTGTTTCCAGTTGTCGTTGGCCTTGGCATTCTGCTGCACAGCTGAATACGGCAGCAAGATGAGGAAGGAGCAGGAGTGGGGTGCAATGCTAATACTCCAAACTGACCAGGGCGGATGTTTAATTAGTATTATTCACACATACACTCAAAGTGAGAATGAGTATGTGTTACTCTAACATCCTGGCTGTACATTTATCCATGTGTTTGCTTTGCCTCGTCATCTTACCGATTGGAGACTTAATCGTATATGTATTTATAGTAAACATTCAGATTAATTTAAATGGAAGCTTACTCAATCATTCAGTCAATAAATGTTGATTAATGAGTAACTACTATATACCATTCCAGGTATTAGAGGCAAGGCCATGAAGAAAACAGATGAAAATTCTTGTCCTCATGTACATAGATTCCCACGACAAAAATCAAATTGTAGAAGAATATTTTAGAATTCACCAAAGACTTAAAAATATAGCACTTCTTGCTTCCTTCTTGAATAGACATTGTGGGAGTGAAACTTGCACGATAAAAAGAAACCAAATGCATTTCTTCCCTGGCCGCTGAGTCCGTTTGGTCTAGTTAAGAGAAAGAGGATCTTGGCAACAAATAGGAAAGAGAAGTTTTCTGAGCATTGTTCTTTTTTCCAGGTTATTAAAGTCATTCATGTTCATCCCAGAAATTTTGGAAACTATAGAAAGAAATGAAGATGATAATTAATATACCCATAATCATCCAGTCATAGATCTTTGAAATGTTGAGTGGTTTCTCTTTAGGTCTTTCCCTATCTTATATATAGTAGTCCCATATCAAGTGCTATTTTAAAATCTTTAGATCATCAATTTTGATGTGTATTGTGCCGTTTGGTTCAGCTCCCTAATACCAAACGATGTGACAGTTATTATTTTTCTTCCTCCCGTAGACCACGCGAGTGTGACTATAAGTGAGATCAGAAGGTGGAAATCTATTTCTATTCCACCCTCTAGGTGTTTATGAATAGAAGACCAAGTCTAATAACAGAGTGTGCTTATGTGGTGTGATAACTTGCGGAAAGAGAGGTAGCGAGGCAAGCCTTTTGCAGAGACTTGCAAGAAAGGAACAAGCGAGCATATAGATGTTTAAAAAAAATTAAGCCATTAAACGTCTGATTGAAACAGTAAATGAGGTGTGGTTCGCGCTGTGTAGGCCTGTGGGTTACCCTGCCTCGGCTTCCTTGTAACTTTCTCTGAGAAACTTTCCTGGAATCACTCGCTAGATTAAGATGGGTCCCACTGTGGTACATTTTTACAGAACTGTCTACTTTTCTAGCTTCTTTCTCATCTACCTACCTCATAATTACTTGTTTAATGTCTCTCCTCCCTGCTGAAACATATGCTGTGGGAGGGCTGGAATGGCCTGTGTCAAGTTTAAGTGATGCATCCCTCACTGCCTGGCAAGGTGAGAGAATGAGGGAGGCTGTTGCACATTTACTGAAAACCTGAAGGTAAATTAAGAGGATGGATACCTGCAGAAAGAAGTTTTTAATGCTGATGTATCTACTTTTATTTGGAAGCAGATACATGCTATAAAAATCTAATTGCTCCATTTGGAAGAAGACAAGTCTTACTAAAATACATTAGAGATAGAGGTTTTTCACTAAAAACTCTTCTATCTCATTTAGCAATTGATTCGAACATGTACTTGCAAAATTTAAAATATTTTTAATTACACTTTCATTTTTGACATAATTGTAGACACATTCAGTTGTAAGAAATAATAAAAAGAAGTCTCATGTATCTGAAGCCAGTTCCTCACAATGGTGATGTAGTGTAAGACTGGAGAAATAACACATCACAGCTGAGGAACTGACCTGGGTGGACACAGTCAGAATACAGGACATTTGCGGCATTTCGGAGAACGTTTCATGTTGCCCATTTGTGGACACATCCACTCCCTTTTGCCTTCAACACTCCTCAACCCCAGTAACCATGTGTCTGTTCTTCATTTCTAAATTGTTGTCATTTAAATAATATTATGTAAACATTGAGTTATATAAAATATAAGTTTTGGGCGTTGGCTGTTTTCACTCAGCGTTGTTCTCTACAGATTCATCTCTGATGTGGTCACGTACATCAGTAGTTCATATCTTTTTACTGTCTGCATTGTATTCCATCATATGAAAGAACCAGAAGGTATTAACGATCGCTGTGTTATTAAATATTTAGGTTGTTAGCAATTGTTGAGCGTCATGGATGATGGTTGATGCCATATTGCTATACATTTTTTCATATAGCTATCTAATTTTCTTTAAAAATTCTAGAAGTGTAAATTACTGAATCATAGGAATGAACTCTTTTCAATAGCAGTTTTATTGAGATATAATCCATTATACTTGTGATTAATTCACCTATTTGAGTGTACAGTTTAATAGTGTTTAGTGTATTCTCAGAGTAGTGCAAGTGTTGCCAGCATCAGATTTGGACGTTTTATTACACAAGAAACTGAAACTGTTTTCAATAACAGTGATGCCTCCTACCTCCTCTCCCCACCACCGCCCCTGCCTGGGGCCTAGGCCGTCACTAATCTACTTTCTGGTTGGATGGATTCGCCTGCTGTGCACATGTTATTTAAATGAAATCATCTAATATGTGGCCTCTTGAGTTTGGCTTCTGTCATTTAGCACATTTTCAAGATTTCTCCATGTTGTAGCATGGATTCGTGCTTCATTTCCTTCTGTTGGCAGATAATATTCCAGTGTCTGGGTATACCACATATTGTCTGCTCATTCGTTAGGTAAGGAACATAGAAGTGAGCATGTAAAGTGATTCTGACACATATTTCAGCTTTTTATTTGCTCATGTTTATTATTTCTAGCAATGTGTAAGACTGTCTGGTTTCCCGTACTCTTTCTAATGCTAGAAATTATTTAAAACAAAGAAACACAAAGCCTGTTTGGATGAGTAAAAGGACATATTGATGCTTTCTAAGTTGACATTTCTTTAATAAATATTGATATTGGTTCTTTTAAATATCTTTGTTGGCCATTTGTGTTTCTTCTTTTGTAAATTCTGTTTCCCTGCCCCTTTGCCGTTTTATTTTAGGATATTTATCCTTCTCACTTTGCCTCCTAAGTGCTGTTTCTCTATTAAGGCTCATAAGACTGACTACAATTTTGCTTCTAATGTTTTAGATAAAACTGATTTTTAATTTTGACAGTATCAACCAGTATGTACCTTTAGAGTTTGTTCTTCTTTCCATTTTAGCTTTAGAAAGGCCTTCCCCAACCTGAGAGCCAATAAATATTTTCATATTGCTGTGCTTCTGTGTAGAAAGTATTTTGATTAAGGTGGAATTTATTTTGGTTATAAAATAAGACATAAATCTAACTTTATCTTTTTCTCCAAAAGGGCATGCTAATACCTTCTTCCACTTAATTGATGTCACTTTTATCATACCCTAACTTACTGGTTTTGATTGTCTTTTTTAAAACGCTCAATTTATAACTAATTTGTGTATCTGATTTATGACAAACCACACTGTTCCTCATGGTGGCTTTGTAACAGGATTTAGTAATGTAAGTGACCTTTATTAAGTGAATTATGCTTCCAGTGCTCTTAAAAGGATTTTGAATATATTAGCATTTTATTCTCACAAACACTATAATAGGAATTATTATTCTGATTTTATAGGTGGTGAAATTGGGGCAGAGAGAGATAAAGATACTTATTGAAGCATTAGTAAGTCCCAGTCCCAGAATTCAACCAGATACTCAAGGCTCCGGCCCCACCCTTTTCCGTGGTTTGCAGAACTGCCTCGAGCATTTCTGGAACACATGCGCTCACAGTGTAAGTGCTTATTGTTCGGCCCTGGCTGGTGGGGCTTAAAGGGTTGTAGGTTCAATTCCCAGCCTAGGACACGTGCCTGGGTTGCAGTCCCAGTCCCCAGTAGGGAGAGCAAGAGGGGCAACCACACACTGATGTTTCTCCTCTTTCTCCTTCCCTTCTTTAAAAAATAAGTAAATCAAATCTTAAAAAAAAATAATAAATGTTTATTGTTTGTTATTTATGATGCATATTCATGATGTTATACATTTCTCTTTCCAGACTTTTTGGATCCTTACATAAATATTTGTATATATTATAAAAAGTATTCAGATTTATATTTAAGTGGTTTTCATTGCCTACTGCCATATTTTTAAAAACCACAACTTCCAACTACTTAGTTTATTATTTCCAGTGCCTTTTTGTTATGTATTTATTTTAGAAGATGTTTTCAGGAAACATGTGAGAATTATTAGAATTTCCTGGCTTGATTGTGTTTAGACTATTGTCAGTTTGCTCACGAATAGTAACTTATTTGGGACTAGAAAAGTAGTGCCCATGTTTTTTCCTCAAAAAAAAAAAGCCCTGACTTTGTGGCTCAGTTGCTTGGATGTCATTCAAAGAGGCAAAAGGTCGCTGGTTTGATTCCTGGCCAGGGCACATGCCTGGGTTGCCGTGTGGTCCCCAGTCAGGACACATACGAGAGGCAACCAGTCTGTGTTCTTCTGGCACAGCGATGTTTCTCTCCCTCTCTTTCTCCCTCCCTTCCCCTCCCTCTAGAAATAAACAAACTCCTTAAAAAATAGATTTGATAAATTATACTCTGGTACACACTAATACAGAAAAAAGCTCTAGTCATAGCCTGATTATTTTTTTATTGCCAGTTACTTTTTTCAAGAAAATAGTGAAATCTATTTACCAAATAGCATTGTGTAAGCTTAAGGTGGTGTAATATAATTACATGTTCATATTGTGATTACTACAATAATGCTAATTAACTTTTTCATTACATCATAGTGACACTTTTTTGTAGTGAGAACATTGAACACCTGCTTTCTTAGTACCTTTCCCGTATTTAGTACAGGGTCATTCAGTACAGTCACCATGCCGTACCTGAGGGCTCTAAACTTACCATCTTGTAACTGGAAGGTCTACCTGTTGACCGACATCTCCCATCTCTCTCCCCGCCCAGACCCCAGCAGGCCGTCACCAATGTACTCACTGTTTGTATAACGCAGCTTTTTCAGAGTCCACACATATGTGAGATCGTTCAGCATTTACCTTTCTCTCTCCGACTTACCTCACCTACCACAGTGCCTCCAGGGGCCATCTGTGTTGTGGTAAAAGGCGCTAAATCACATCTGTGTTTGTGTGTGTGTGTGTGTGTGTGTGTGTGTGTGTGACATTTTCATCCATCTGTGGACACTTAGGTTGTTTCCATGTCTTGGGGAAAAATGCTGCAGCACAGAGATGCAGATATTTCTTTGAGATAGTGATTTCATTTCCTTCAGATACACATCTAGAAATGGGGTTGCTGGATTATATGGGAGTTCTATTTTAAATTTTTAAGGAAACTTCATACTGTTTTTCATAGTGGCTGTACCAGTTTATATCCCCACCAAGAGTGTGTAAGAATTCTTTTGTTTTGTTTTGTTTTAGATTTTATTTATTCATTTTTAGAGAGCAAGAAGGGAGGAAGAGAGAGAGAGAGAAACATCAATGTGTGGTTGCCTCTTGCATGCTCCCTACTGGGGACCTGGCCCACAACCCAGGCCTGTGCCCTGACTGGGGATCCAACCAGGACCCTTTGGTTCACAGGCTGGCACTCAGTCCACTGAGCCACACCAGCCTGTAAGAATTCTGTGTCCTTTATGTCTTCACCAGCACTAATCTCTTGTTTCTTGGATAATAGTCATTGTAACAGGAGTAAAGTGATATCTAACTGTGGATTTGATTTGCATTTCTTTGATGATTACTGATGTTAAGTATATTTTCATGTACCTGTTGGCCATTTGTATGTCTTCTTTGGGGAAAAAAATGTCTATGCAGGTGCTTTGCCCTTTTTAAAAATGAGACTGTTTTTATTTTTCTTATTGAGTTGAATGAGTTTCTTATACATTTTGGCCATGAACTCTTTATCAGATGCATGATTTGGAAGTACTTTCTCCCATTCTGTACCTTGCCTTTTCACTTTGTTGGTCTTTTGCTGCACAGAAACTTTTGGATTTGAGATAGGGATGCTATTTTATTTCTGCTTTTGTTCCTTGTGCTTTTGGTGTCATATCCAAAAAAAAGTTATTGTCAAGACCAATGTCAAGGAGCTTTTCCTATGTTTTCTTCTAGGAGTTTTATGTTTTAGGTCTCACATTAAAGTCTTTAATTCACTTTGAATTATTTTTTATGAATGTTGTAAGCTAGGGGTCCAAATATCACTTATTTGCATATGAATATCCAGCTTTTCAACATCATTTCTTGAAGAGACTCTTTTTTTCTTATTTAATACACTGGGTTCCTTGGCAAATATTACTTGACTGTATATTTGATGGTGTATTTCTGGAATCTTAACTGTTTCATTGGTCAATGTATCTGTTTGTATGTTTGTACCATACCGTTTTATTACTAAAGCTTTGTATTAGAGTTTGAAACCAGGAAGCCTCTGGTTTTGTTCTTTTTTCTCAAGATTGTTTTGCTCTTCAGGGTATTCTGTGGTTCCATGTGAATTTTAGGACTTTTTCTTTGCGTTTCTGTGAAAAATTGGAATTTTAATAGAGATTGCATTGAATCTAAAGATGGCTTTAAATAGTATGAAAAATTTAATGGTATCAATTCTTCCTGCCCATGAAATTGTTACTTCTATTTGTTTATTTGCCACAAAGAAACCCGTAAAATTATTAGTTTTAATTTTCCTGGATTTTGTTAAAATTTAAAATTTCAACTATGATATACCTAGTACCTTTTTCTTTTTAAAACTATTTTTGCCATGTATTCAATGACCATTTTTCAGCTCAGAGAATAATCATCATTTTTAAATTGGTGATCATAGCTTTCAGCTTGTCTCTTAAAATGTCTATTATAGTGAATATTGTATTTCTCTATCTCACCTTTACCTTTTGTTATCTATTTCATCTTGTTCTCCTGCTAATTCATTATTTTATTATGTTTCTCTTAGCTCACTTATTCAACATGTATTTTATTAAGGCCCTGCCCCGTATCTGACTTTCACTAGGAGCTGGGAATATACAGGGGAACATCTCGGGCACGAAGGCCGCCTTCATGGAACTTCGATCTAGTGGAGTAAGCAATTGTAAGACCTCTAGGAGAGGAAATTTCTTAGGCTAGGATTTGTTATCTGTCTCCCGTCTGTCCGACCACTGGTCTGTAGTTCATGAAGCTTGGGGTGGGGAACCGGGCTTCCTGCAGGGTTCCACCCATCGGGGGCCCGAGGAGACCGGCCACGTGGAGAGGAAAGAAGGATACTTCTTCCTGTTCATTTCCTGTCCCTGACTCACCCTCCCAGCAGAGTTTCTTCATTTTGGAAATGGTAGTTGCTTCTTATTTCCAATTTATTTTTTCATATGCTTCTAGAACTATATGCTTTCTCAGGCTCCCTGGAGATGCCAGCACTAGGCTGGTGGGCAGTCCCCCTTCAGAGGTCTGGGGCTGGACTCCTTAACTTCTGAGGCACCAGCACCAACACTGGCCTCTCCTTGGACATGTGATTTCTCTCTGAGCTTCCAAGTTCTACATCCCCAACTTCTCCTCTTTGTTCCTCCATCCCCTCTTCTCGGGGTCGCGGGGGGCTGCCTCTCCTGCCTCTAGCAGTTTCCCTTTTGCCTTTTATATTTCTCCAGTTCTTTACATTAACATTTTCTGTTAAACAACTGGTGTGCTTTGTTTTACTGCCTGGATCCTCACTGATCCACCTGTCTTCTGTTTCATCAGTGTTCTGCAATATTCAGTATGCTGTTTACTATCTCTCTGATAGATATATTACTAATTCAGCAGGGTTTTTTCCCCGCTTAGTGGCAGTTTCCTTGATCTCAGATGTGATCCTATTTATAAGTCCCTACTCTAGATTCTCAGTTGCTATTTCCTTTTAACTTTAAAGAACTTAAATTACATGTTATTTAAAAATGCCTCTTGTTTCTTATCTTGAGAAGAAGCCATTTAATTTCAGTTCTGTGGTCTGTCTCCTTTGTTTTTATGATAATTCTTTTTATGTGGCTGAGGATGTTTGCCCTACTCTTAGAAGTTTCCTAGATTTCTATGTGAGTTGTTCAAGCCTTGGGACTAACACAATTGATAGACGTATTTAGTCTCCCGCTTTAGAAACGAGTTAGGTTGGGTGACCTGTGGTGGGAATCCGAGGTACCATTGGAAGCATTTACATCTGAGCCTAAGAGTGTATTTCCATAAGTTTTCTTTCATTCAGTAGCTAGCAGCTAAATTTTGTCAACCGTGTTTGCCATGGGAGTCAGAAACATCGATATGTTGGTGCCAGTACGAGGTGCAGGGCCGCCAGTCTTGGTGACATGTGGGTTTCTCACTTGGTGTGACATTCAACATCCGCCTTTGTATCTCTGTATGGAGACGTGGTTAGGTGCTTCTTGCCGGAACTGTCCGGTGATCTCAAGAGTCAACTGGGAAAAGCAAGAGGGTGGATGGGTTCAGTCTCACGGCTGCGTGACATCTACTAGAAATTTCCCAGCGTCTTGTTTATAGATGATAATACACTCTCCAATATCCCAGTGTCAACAGAGGGCTTTCCTTTTGTATATGCATAGTAATTATCTATCTATCGAACGGTGGTTTTTCTGTGCTTCTCCTGGTTGAATACAGATTATTTGCCGTTGTCAACGTGCAATCTTCATTTAGCACCAGTGAGTGAGCCTTCCTTTAAAAAAACAAAACATGGCGGCGGGGGATGGCAAACACACCAGACAGAATTCGCCACAAAAGCCCAACCTTCCCACCAGTAAACCGGGGGTCTCCTGTTAGTCACTCTCCGTGCATGACAGACTAATTTTGATATAGTCCTAATCGATACATGAGCTATGTGGAAAAGAGATTTTTGACTCAAAGATCTCCTGGTTTTGGAGAGCAAAGGAGAATTTGTGGTGAGGTTTTTTCTTTTTATTCTGGGGTTTCCTCACAGTCCCTTCATTCACAGTTTGCCGTCCCACCTGGAGTCAGGAGTTCTGAATCATCAGGGCTGGGAATGGGTGCAGATTTCCACTAGAAGGGAGCCGGCTTTTTAGTTTGGGGGAAGACGGAGAACTGAGAAGATAAATCCTGCCATCTGCCTGCAGCGCGAGCGAGCCTCTTTAGGATCTTCCGTCTCCTATGTACTCATGAAGATCTCTGAAATACATGACACAACTGACAAAAGGCATGGGTTGCCTCTGGGAGGGAAAACATTAAGAGTAAAATTCAAAAGAAAGCGCACACATGAATGGCTGTGCTTGTTATTCATCGAGTGTTTTTGACTTGCTAAAAAGCGAGCTTAATGTATTTATAAAATGTATAAAGATGTAACTGATTCGGGAGCTCTGCTCTTTACAGGGAGCATATTTCATGTTATTGTAAGCACTGAAGAAAATTAAATCAATAAATCTACAGCCTGTAATTTGAGATACTCAATTGAAGGAAAAGACCTGGTCAGGGAGGGAGGGGGCATCATTTGCATGGAGGAGGACTGGTAAAACTCTTCAGCTCTGCTCTCCCAGGCTTCCAAGAGGCTGCAAGGATTTAGCTGCTGCTGTAAAATTATCAGTGTTGTTATTACACCTCAAAGGAAGCAAAGGTCAACTGCGCCGTTGTTAATGAAGCCTAGGCTCAAGTGGACAGCCATGCAAATGAAGCCCTTTCTGAACTGCCCATGCGTCCTTTTTTCTAAGAAAGTGTTGCTGGTTAGCAGACAGACTGGGTGTCCGGAAGCTCCGTGAATTTTTTTCCCCCATCACTGGCAGGCATCCTGACCACGGACAAGCCAATTAACCTCTCCAAGCAGCTTCCTTCCATGTGTAAAAGGTTAATAGTGCAGCTTGTTTGCAAAGTGCCTCAAGCCTTCCATGAAGGGCACTACACAGATACCCGGCATTTGTGTTTGAAGGGCATCGTATTTTTTAATTAGGTGTTTGATTGGATAGATCACAGATTTGGTGGTGGTTTGATGTGGCCCCTTTTCCCTGGTTACAAATAAAAGACCAATAGGTGATCTCACTCTATTATCATCTTCTAGAACCTGCTAGAAGGTTGAGGGAGTGGCAGAGGTTACAGATTAATAATGTATTATTTGCTTAATAAAAAAATATCACATGCATCTCAACTGCGTAATAATAGCTGTGGATGGCAATTTGTGAGGCCAAGGGTGTCATCTGTTGCTAAGCAGATAATGCTGGCAAAGACTCCTGAAATGATGAGTTTTGTTTTCCCGGTTCCCCAGTAAATCTTTTATCCTTCTCATCAATACAGAGCATTAGGAACAGTTTTGTTAAGATTTATTTCAAATGCACTTGTGCATATTTGGGAAATCGATTCTCTCACTCTAGAAGTCCTGAAGCAAGTGGCTTTCTGGTATGTATTTAGGTCATGACAGTAAGCTCACTATTTTATTGTATTTGGAGCAAATGTGAAAAATCCTGGCCCCAGAGCTAAGTGTCCTGCCTCTCACACTTCTCTGCAGATTTACGGAAGAACTTCGAGCAAGATCCGCAGGGAAGAGAGGTTCCCATTGAAGGCATGATTGTGCTGCACTGCCGGCCACCAGAGGGCGTCCCTGCTGCCGAGGTGAGACAGACACTTGGGGCCAGGCCTGTTCCCAGGAGGGAGGGTGGAGTCCTGTGTGGTGGCATGTGTGAAGCAGAGCAGCCTCTGGCTGGCCTCCTTGCTGTCTGGACCCAAATGAGAAAGATGGTGAAGGAAATACGTTGGAAGAGAAAATTGCCTCTTGACTAGTGTCTGTTGACACTAAGCTCTTGCTAGGCAGCCTGCGTAGGATCTGGTCTGTGTTCTTGCTTTTGGTGACCTCAGATCATGTAGGGGGCACCCTCTGTGTCCTCAGTCAGTGACTTTGGACACTCTGACATACGTGTGGCTTATGGATCAGTCTGCACCTTCCTAGGCAAGGTCATGTGTGTCAGTGCCCAGGGAAGGAGGGAGGCCCTGGTGCTACCAAGTTTCAGTGGTGTTTGCAGGAGCTCATTCTTCATTTGCTCATGGAACATTAATGAGTGTTTATTACGCGTTAGTCACTATGCTGACGTGACATGAAAGGTGATGGGGCCACTGGTCTGCGATCTGTTATTCTTTCCTTGCAGGCAAGGCATCTACGATGCTGTGTCACTGTTTTTTTTTTAATGTTTTTTTTTTATTTTTTGCATGTTTTCTAGCACTTCAGTCATATTGCAAAAATAGAACTATCAGTAATAGGATGCATCACTTCTTGGCCTTTTGGCTAAAATCAAGTGGAATAATAGGACAGTAGGGTAGTAGGGAAGGCTTCCTACACCTTCCGGTCACTATTGGAAGATGTTCTGATGAGCTAGGGATACGTTATTAAGGCCGTTTTGGTGGGGGCAGGGTTCACGCGGAAGGACAGGGGATGCTAGTAGAATGGGAAGTTTCCGAACATGGGCCTGAGCTGAGTTACAGAATTATTATGGCTCCCCTCTGGGAAGCTAGGAAACTGTCCTTAGGGCCATGGGCTATTCACCGAAAAGAAGAGGTATTTTAAAAAATCAAATAAACAATACAACAGGAGACTCTACTTCCCATTTTAGCTAACTCTGCTGTGGGCTTCCATAGTTGAACAGACAAAGGAGCAGAAAAATGAAGGGGAACAAAGAGACACACACAGCAGCATGTTGAGGTGAAAAGAACGCTGGGTGGGCACCGTCCAAAGTTCAGACGATTCAGCAGAACGCGCAGTAAACAGACTTGAAAATTAAAGTGAACATTCCATGCATGGTATGAAATGATTAGAAAGGAAAATGCTTATTTTTTACATTCTGATTTGATGTGAAACAAAGCTATTCGATTTTCTCTTTCCTTTTTCTTTTCTTTGGCTGCCACCCTGTTCTTCCCAGAGTGTGCCCCAGTTTCCTGAGCAGAGGGGCAGGCAGCGGGGGGGGGGGTTTGTGCACAGGTGAGCGTGTCAGCCTCGTTGAGGACGCCCCGAGCGCCCCTGGGAGCCTCATTTGGGCATGCGCTACATTCTCTACCCATCCCTCAAAATCCCCACTTACAAATGCTTCATGCGTCAAGATGCCTCGCCCGTGTCACACCGGCTGTGCCTGCAGCCAGGAGGCCTTCCAAGCCTGTGCTGGGTCACAGCCATCAACTCTGGCAGCACATGAGAGCCGTGAAACAGGGAGGAAGGTCATGTTTTTATTAGATATCTGCCTGTGGGAACCTAACGTTCTCAGATGTCTAGTAATCAATTTTTACAGCTGGAAGAGAACTTTGATATTTACCTGGCACAGCCTTTGCATTTTAAAAGCAAGAAAACTGATGCTCAGATCAATGACCTACAAAAGGTCTAGCAGCCATTTAAGGGCTAACTGTGTGCAAAATCTTTAAAAAGTTCCTCAATGCACTCAAGGGAATAGTCTCTATTCTTTCGGCACCTTGTGTGGCCCAGCATGATCTGGCCTGCTGTTACCTCTGACCTCATCCTCTCCTAGTCTGCATCTGACCTCCCTAAGCCACACTGGCCCCCTCATTCCACCTCAGGTGCACCAGCCATGCATGTACCTCAGGCCCTTTGCACATGACGGCCCCTCTGCTACAACATTCTTCCCCAGCTGTTGTGTTGCCCAGATATCACCTGCCCTGTGAGGCCTGCTCTGGACACTTTATTGAATGTGTCACTAACCCACGACCCTGCATATGTGTTCAAGCTCTCTTCTTGGCTTTACATTTTCTCCTTAGCTTTTATCACAAACATACTGTCTTTACTTTGCTTATTTTCTGTCTATGCCACTAGAATTTAAGCTTCATGAGGGACATTTTTGTTTGTTTTTTTCTCTCGCTGTATCCTCAGAAAATAAAACACTGCTTCTCATATCCAAGTGCTCAATAAATATTTTGTTGAGTATGAATGAAAACTAGTTTTCTGTATCAATGAACATTTGAGGTTATACCAGAGCCTGCCCCAGACAAAACTGTGAAATCCATTAGACTTTTATTTTGTTGGTTTTTTTGCCCATTCTGATACTAGCAAGTGAGTAAAACACTCTCCATCTGCTCTTTGAAGACATAAAAAAGATAAGTAAAAGAGAACAAAGGAAGGAACTGTGAAAGATGTATAGTCTGAAAATAGCCAAAAAGAACAGTATGCCCCTTGGTGTGTAAATGCATCCAGGAGTGTGCATGCAGGCAGAAATACACCCGTACCCACACCCCTGCACACACACAACAGCCTATACACACGCACATACACACACATCCATGCCCACACCCATCCCTATACACATATACACACACACTCCTACTTCCCGGCACACACACCCATCCAAACACCCATCTACACTGTGCGCAGCTTTCTGGAGACTGGGGTGCATTTGTGAATCACGGGACTTCAAGTTTCTCTAGGGTGGTGGTTGGCAGCAGGGATTCCTGGGGGTGCGGGCTAACCTCTAGGAAGTCAGCAGTATTCTGTCTGTTCAGTTACTTAGGAAAGGCTGAACTTGGGTTAAACTTCAAAACAGCTCTTTGCACATCCCTCCACATTTCTTGACCCTGTTCTTGAAGGCAAATGAGCTCGGCCTGTTCATTCAACTCATTTTCCATCTTCATTAGCTTCTAATGGTGCTTTTCAGCTGTAACCATAAGAACAGAACAGGCTGTCAGAATCTTCCAGTAGCCACACAAGCAAGCATCACTGAAAAAATATTTGGGAGACTTGGTGAACAGAGGAGAGAGAACTCAATGTGCACATACCCAGGAGAAAGGATATTTTGTTCTCTGGTACCTACCCTCCTGTCAGGATTCTAAACTGTGGGCTTCACTTTCTTTATTAGCTCCCTAGGGCTGCTGTCACAGATGACTACAAGCTAGATAGCTTAAAACAATAAAAAATGGATTCTCTCACAGTTTTGGACGCCAGAAGTCAACTCAGGATGGAGGCAGCCTTAGTTCTTCCTGTGGGCTTTCAAAGACGGTGCTTTTTGATGTTTTTCTCTTGGGCAGTATGTGGTGTCCCTTGGCTTGTAGACACATCACCCCAGTCTCTGCCTCTTTCTCCCTGCGGTATTCTTCTCTGTGTGTCTGACTTGCTCTCTTCTTATAAGGACACAAGTCATCCGATTTGGACCAACCCTAATCCAGTATGGCCTCGTGTTAATACTCTGGGTGACGGTCCATCTGCAAAGGCCTTATTTGCAAGCGAGGTCACAGGCACAGTTCCCACGTGGACGTGAAATTGGAAGGGGGGCACTCTGTTCACCTCAATGCACTTCTTATTCTCCATTTCACATCCTATAACTTTCTTCATTTTAATCCTGCATAAGTTTTAAGATTACGTTTCAGAGTCAGGCAGACAAAAAGAGGGCCATTCTGATGAGTAACTGGGGCTGGAGTTTGGTTTAAAAACATGAATTCTGAGCCAAGGAGGGGAGACAGCTTCCTTGTTTCTATACTTTATATTTGTGGATGGATGTGAAGTGCTTCAACTACACTGTGGAATGGGCTATTGTGGAGCCCTGACAAGCACGGATAGCATCGTCTTAATGAAGGCAAGCATCCCGGATCTAAACACTTGAGTTATTTGGGAATTTCAATTATTTATGAGTTGGCATCACCTATATCTGCGCACCAATATTTACAGCCCCTTCGGTTTCAGCGATAGCCTGCACTGCAGGTATCAGCACCAACATGTGTGGTGCTGGGGAAGGGGAGGCAGAGGTGAGCAGAAGGCTGAGAGAATGGAAAGGGAAGAGAAGGGAAGACATTCTTCACCTTCCACAGTCGGCATCTCCCAGGCGGAGATACCTGCCAGTGCCTGTCGTGTGGTCCTCACCTCACAGAAGGTCTGTCTTTGTGCTCGTGCTCTTTACCATCATGTGAGGACTCTCCAGATAATGACTCTGGTATGAGAGTAATTGGGGACTGTGCTCCGAAATCAATCGGTTTTGTAATTGTCGCTGTGAAATGTACTCAGTCATCTTCCCCGGGCAAGCCGCGTCACCCTGTCCACTGTGCCACTTGGTTCCCTTTCTGCCTACTTCCTGGGGTGGGTGGCCCATGGGTCATCCCTGGAAAGGACGGTGGCTCACAAGGCCCTCGGTTTTCTGCTGCAGTAGCCTAGGAGGTCTCCTGCCTGACACATTGAAAGGCACGTCGGGGCCAAGTCCAAGTCTTGTGAAAAGTCTTGTTTTCACAAGACCTGTACAGTTGTCTTTGTGCTTTAAGACAGGCCTTGGAAACTAAGTCATCTACGTGACCAGAGAAGGTGGTTGGTCTAAGAACAGAGCTTCCACTAATGGAATGCCCCTGTGCCCGGTGCTGTGTGTTATTTCGTTTCATTTCTGTATGTTATTTCATTTAATTTGCAGAGATTCTAGAAAGCTATTGTTTTCACGTCCATCCTACAGGGACTTGTCCAAGCTCTCAGATCACTAGGAAGCCAATCTAACCTTAAAGCTCAAATCACCTCTTTCTTTAATAGTTTCTGTTTGTTTTTAATGAGACTCTGATTTTAGTTAGTTTCTCCGAGACTTTTGGAAGCTTGGGAGCCCCAAGCCAGTGATAGCTTATATGTTTGCTGTAATGTCTGCCAGTACACCCTTAGGAATAGAGATTTTAGCATTACAATCTCTTTTCACTAATGTGCTAATCTTAAATCTGCTGTAAATTCTGTTTCTTTATTGGAAATAGATAACATCAGGATAAAACTCAGAGCAGAGCACTGGGAGTCGAGGTTTTGGGAGTGGAGGGGCTCAGGGAGCCGGCAGCGGGACCCTGTGGTCTGAAGGGCCAGGAGCCTGGGCTAGCTGCTGTCCTAGGAGATGGGAGGGGATAGGCTGTCTGAAGTTATGGAGAGGGGGCCACAGGGGAAAAGCAAAGGGGCATATAAAAGGGGAGGTGGGAAGACTGAAGGCGATCTCTACTGCATTACAACGTTCCTGCCTTTGGCCATGGCCCTTACTTGCCTCGTTGTCTTGAAGGGCCCTGTTTATATTCTGATAAAAGTCTGTTAGTGTCTGCCGCAGGGTTCTCTTCCCTGGTATCATCCGGGGGGTAGGGACATGGTAGAAACAGAACTGGGGATTGCTGCTATGGCACAATGCAGGGAAAGTATGAAATTTGGAACCAAACAGACCCAGGGTCAAACCCTCACTCACGTACAGAGATGCTATGACCTCTGGCAATTTGCTAGCCACTCTGAACCTCAGATTCCTCATCCAAAGCGGAAACGATACTTTTCTTGTACAGTTGTTGGGTGTCAAAGGGAAAGAAGACAACTTCAAGAGTATGTAAAACTCTCAACACAGTTTCTAATAGTAAATAAATAGTAGAGATTATTGTAATTTTGGTTCTTCCTCCTCCTAAAGTTTCGTGAACCTTCGATTCTCAAACAAAGATGCAGGACCCTATCATGGTTGGGGAACCAGATTAAAATGGAAGCTCTTGCAATATCTAACACATGTTCAGCCTCATGAAGAAGTAGGTGCTTCAAAAACCACCCCTCCTCACAGCCTCTCCTGCTTGCACCCTCTGTTCTTGCCCTTCAAGGTCATCAGAGGACAAAGACACTTAGCAAAAAGCTTCCTGCTTCCTTCTCTCATAGTCTAGCACATGGAAGAAATAGTTACTGACAGAAGCTGGTGATTGTCAATATTTCTTCACCTTATTTATTTATCCCATTAAAGAGTCTTATGAGTGGTAGTGGTATTGTTAATACGAAACGAACACTTTCCAAAAAATATCCATGAACTTGAAGATTCTCACCAGGCTCATTTAGATACTGGTTTGGATGAATTAATAGTTCACGCACTTTTTCCACAATACCTGAATGTGAATGGATGACAAGTCAAGTTTTTCTAAACTCTGTGAGCTCCTTCTATGGCTAGATAGACTAGAACACATTTGTCCCTACAGATACTTTTAACCTTAACCTTGGGGCAGTTCTATCTGAAGGCAGCAGCTTCAGTGTTTGACTCTTGTTGTTTAGCTAAAACCAATTTGCTCTTCTCAAAACAATTCATTATCCCACACTGCACTATGTTATACTCCCCAATTAAATGGAAAATCTATCTTTCATAAAAGTTAGAAGTTATGTCCAATGAAAACCCGACATTTTAATGGTTTTCCACAGATTAAAATTGTAGACTTCTCAATAAACCCTGATTTACTGATGTTGGCTGTAAAATGGTTATTGCTGTTAATAAAGCCTATAAATCTTCACAGGTTATATTTGCCTTGGACAATAAAACTTGCCATAAAGGCTTAGTGTCTGAGGCTAATTCTGCTCACATCAAGGTAAACAGCCTTCTCAAAATAATTCTGTGTCTTTGACAATTAAGGCCCCACAGCTAAGAAACTGACAGATTTGAGCCTTGAGCTGGTACATGCTAGGCACTATTTTTGTTTTTATCTCATCAAGTAGTCAGGACAGAACAGGAATTAGAAAACTGGGGAAGGTCATGGACCTGAGTCCATGCAGGGTGGGTAAGGAGAAGGTCCCCTTCTTTCTGTTGCTATCATATGAGTTCTGTTACCGACGGGTCACTAGACTCATATGCTTGTCTAACAAGAGGGGAGGTTCCCGAGGTGGGATGAAGGAATGTGTTATCTGTTTTATAAAGTGTACCAGGGTCATATGCGTGTTAGTAGCCAAATTCTTGGGGAAGGAGGGGTGCAGAGGTTGGAAGGAGATCATTTTCCTTTTAGATGTCCTTGTGGAAAACAAAGACTTTTTTAGGAAGTTCTATTAATCTTCTTAGACTTGATGGACATTAGTCATGATTTCTAACATGTGGGTCATTTCTTTGTCAATCTTGCCTCCTTAAGATAAAAGCCAGAAAACCCTGTTCTCGTCGTCCTTGTGGTTAGGGCCCAACAAGGAGGTGTTCCTGCACAAGGTGGGATGGAGAAGGTGAGCAGGGGGAGGCGATGTTTGTGTGGGCACCCTTCTCTGGAGAGGACAGTGGAGGAGGTGCCAGCCCTGGGTGGCGGGGGGAAGAACAGGCATCTGTCCCAAGTCTCATGGTTGTGAACCATGTGGCATTTCTTGGACTGTGACAGCCAAACAACTGTCCCCTTCTCTACAGAGTCGTTGGACATTGTTTCTGGCTGCTTCATGCGGGGACTGGCTCCTTGGCCACTACTTTTTAATAAACTCCTTTCCTGCATAAAGAAGCCAGAGCAGAGTTTGTTGTGAGCAATGGAGGACCCTGCCCATGACCGTGCCTGTGACCGATATCTAAAAGTGGCCATTGGAACAAATCAAGGCATTGGGAGCTAAAGGCCATTTGTGGGGTATTAATCTGTGTTTCTTTTCCTATAACATAAGGAAGGAGACTAGAGAGCTCCTAAGGCCCTTTTCATCTCTCCGATGTATTCCTGAAATACAAACAGGGGAAGCTGCACACTATTTATGACTTATTGTAACAATTCTGCTCAGATGGGTGCCAGACAGTCTCCGGGTCTGGCGTCCTTTGCCCTTCTTCCCCGCGAGGGTATTCCTGATGAAAGGTTCATTTGTTTCCAGTGTGTTCATTGGCATAAAACCTGGGAGAGAGTCTTATGACATCCAACTGTTTAATACAAGAATCACTAGTTATTGTATTTAACCTCAATCAAACAGACTATGAAATGAGGATTTTATTTAAAAAATAAGACTCTTAATAATTCACTGGAGGAATGTTAAGTGAGGTGCTGAAGTTCTGAAGCACTGGACCTCAGGTATAAATAATTAATCTAATTTGGTGCAGCCAAAGCAGAGAGCCTGTCTAATAGTCCGGATGAACTTCGCCTTGAGGAGACTGACAATGAGAACCTTTGCAGGAAGCCACATTGGATCAGAATGGATAATATCATAATAGAAACCTAATGGACTCTTAAGAAAAGAGAATGTTACATTGCTTAAATACTAGTAATTAAGTGGCAGTAAATTACATTTCTAAAAACATTTCTGCAAAACAATTTGCTATCACCAGAGAGATGGGAAATGAAGTTAGTCACTTTTAAAACAAATAACCAATATTATCTACAGCCCAAATACCTTCGTTGTTAATACGGGCCCTTAAGTAAATTTTTTTAATGTGCTGACTTTGACCACATCCTCCTCTGGCAAGCTCTAGTTCCTGCCTGGGGAAGAAAAGGATAGAAACCATCTGAAGTTCCTGATTTGCATGTGTTTTTCTTTCGTCCTGTTCTGTATTCCTAGAGCAGATACAGCATGGACAAGGAAGTTACAGCATCCCACCTAAGGCTCTGTTTTACTTTCCGTGGCTTCAGTTACCCTCGGTCAACCAGGGTCCCAAAATAGTAAATGGAAAATGTTCATGTCTTAAATTGGGTGGCAACCTGAGTACCTCATTTTACCTCATCCCATAGGCATTTAATCATCTCCTATTATTGCAAAGGGGGGGGGGGTTCAGTACTGTATTTTGAAAGACAGACCACATTCACGTTACTGTTATTACATTATTATTACTGCTGTTACATTGTTATAATTGTTCTATTTTATCATGTTATTGTTAATCTCTTCCTGTGCCTAATCTGTGCCTAATTTGTAAATGAAACTTTATCGTAGGTATGCAGGTAGGGGAAAAACACTATATATATATAAATATAAGGTTTGAGACTATTCAGGGTTTCGGCATCCACCAAGGGCCATAGAGATAAGGGGCAACTGCTGCACACTTTTCAAAAATTGGTAGACACTGCAGGGGCTATTACTATGGTTGCTTAGTTGCTGGTCTTGCCTCCCCTTTACTCTTTCTCTATACTCTGTTAGGTCAGCTCTCATACTCCGCCTTCTTTCTTCCCAAGCACTGCTCTCTATGTTCCTTACAGCCCTATCTCTGTGTCCTCCTCATTTCTCCTAGCTTGGAATGACCTTGATCTCCTCCATCTCTCTATTTTACAAGGTGTCGGAGGATCCGTTTAATCCCAGCCAGTCTTTGACTTCTTCCAGGACCATCCCAGCTGATACTGAGTGGTCTTTCTTAGAAATACCTAACCTAATAGGTGAGGTGGCTCAAATAAGGTCAATGTACTTTCCATTCCTCTAAATACATTGCTTTGAACACTTTTTTCTTTTGCTCTTCCTCTTGTATTTAACTTTTTATAACTGTATGTCATATTTCATCAAGATGATTTCCTTTAGGAAATGCATATTAGAAAATACATATTATACTTTTTGGTAGCTTTCCCACCCCACTTAGCAGAAAAGGCAACTGTACTTGGGAACATAGTAAGTATCTGGGGAGCACTGGTGACTTAGTGAATCTGTATTTACAAAATCGTTGTTGAGTACACAAAGTAATAAACTCTTAAATTCCAATGATCACTTTCAACTTTACAAAGACTTTCATATAGATATTGACTCATTTGATCCTTAAAGCTACCATCGGTGGGTGGGCAAATACAGTAATACCTCTGTTTTGTAGAATCCTTGATTTCATATCTACATATGGCCATTGAAACTGCCGAATAGCTGGCCTTATTCCACTTGCACTCTACGCCAGGCACTGACCACTGAATTGCCCAACACCCCTCTCAGGTGGGTGCTAATAATATGTCAGTTGCATAAATACGGAAACTGAGGGACAGCGATTAAGCAGCTTACTTGAGGGTTACAGTTACTGAGTAATTGAGTTAGCAATGGAATGCAGACCGCCTTCTCCTAAATGCTACCTGATGAAGCCTTCTTATGTCCAGGGTATCACATGCTGAGTACAAGCTGAGGGGGATAGACGTGCCCGTCCTTAACTGGCCCACCACCTGATTTCGTACATTTACAGCTACGAGTATTAGGGGAGAGGATGGCATATGTTAACGGGCATGGGTGTGAGTGTGCACAGGTGCACACCTGCTGCTCTCCTCTGTTTTGTTGCTGGGTCTGTGATTCTAGGTCTGAGCCTTCTTGTTCCTCCATGGCAACTAAACCCTTGTATTTCATGACATTGGACTCTGCATTGCGTTCAAGTTCTGGAGACTGTTTGGCAGAGCTGCTCAGTGCCAAAGACGACTGTGAACAGACTTGGATGGGATGGAGAGACACTGTTCACAAACTGTCTCTTCATCCTCCTCTCGCTCCTACCCCCGCCCCTGGCTTTTTCTGGCAGGAAATTCCATCCTGCATTCTTTCAAAAACATAAAATTGTCATATTGTGCTTAAAGTGTCTCAGTTTGGGGAGAAGATGCAAATGGATCAAGAGGGAAGGCAGTTGGGAGGGAAAATCAGGCTAGCATCAATCAATCAATAGTAAAAATGCTCAGAAAAACACATAAGCAAAGGAAATGGGTGGGTTCTAAATTAACATAATGAAGGTGTAAAGCTATTTCTTTGTCCTGCGCCTCCTTACGCAGTTTAGCAGCAATAAACACTCTTTATACCCTGAATTATGCAGGAGTAAACGCAGTCTTGGAGGCCTCCCCATAAAGAGCTGCGGTCCTGTAATTCTGCAGGAATGCTCCGTGGGCAGGAATCAGAAGCTCCCTCCCCGCCCTGCTGAGGCAGCACGGATTTTAATGTTTCCAGGAAGCACACCACACACTGTCCTGATTCTCTTAGCAACTGTCGACTGCCTTTGTTTTTTAAACAGAACTTGATAAAATGGAAGCCACCACAGTCGTTACCTACAATAACAGCTTCTCCTGGTAATCCTTTGCCATGATTCTCAAATCCTAATGGCTGTTGGTATAGTCTGTTGGGGCAGAAATGCCACCCTCTGTAACGTCTCTTGCTTTTAATTAACTGTGGGTGGCTAGAAAGCACACCAGCACCGTGGGCGATCTGTCACATAACTGCTGGTAAAATAGAGCATGTCCATTTCTCTTTCATGGGGTAATTTGGAGATCCGCAGAATAAGCACCTGTCTGCAGGTACTATCGAGATACACTCAGGTGATCTTATTGCGATTCAGCTTCAGGACTGGGATCTGTGGCCTCTTCCTTCATGCCGCATTGCTCTCCCACTCTCCCACTCTATAAAAACCTTAAGGAGCTGGGATTTTCTCCTGGAGCCACCTTAGATTCAGTGCCCTAAGCACACTGAGTGACACAGTGACTGACTGCAACTCCCAGAGCTTGGGTTTGTATAAACCGCTGCGGCCCCCGCACCGCAGATGACAGACACAGAGTCCTAGCTCACATCCACACGCAACTCAGATTCACTTGGTTCTATCAGTTAAGCCTCCAAGAAAAACATCCAACATTCTCACCCGAGCAGCTGATGATCCCCTGCTGTGGTGATTTTTGATTTAAATATAACCGAATCTCTCTTGGCTCTGACTTAACTGAATTGGAACTGTTCTTTTAATTGTTGATTCAGTATTGGCTTACAGATCTGGCTGTCAGGCCTCCCTGCAGATTCTCTCTGTAGATGTGTTTATTAATCGTGTGTGATATTCCTCATCCTGCACAAACTGCCAGCGCTGGCCCCTGCTAGTTACAAATGGTGGTTCAAACCTCAATTTCTGTGTGCAGAAAGTATCGGACTGACGGGCCGTGTGCTGGCCCCACGGTGTCATTTGGAGATCACCTTCAGGAGGAAGCTCTGGTGTGCCGCCACAGGGACACACAAGAACAGATTGGCATAATGCCACCAAAATTTGACAGGGGCAGTCGGTCACTGGGGGGCCTCAGTTACCTGCGAGGCTACCTGGTCAGTCATTTGAATCTTTCCTTTCAACTTTGTCACCTCTATACAGCTCCCCCCGCCGCCCTTATTCCCAGCTTTATTGTCTGTGGTTTCACTCACCCAGTCTGATATATTAAGCAGGAAATTCCAAAAATTATATTCCATACGTTTTCATTTGCACGCTGCTCTGAGTTGCATGACGAAATTCTGTGCCATCCAGCTCATCCTGCCCAGGACGCGAGTCACCTTTTTTCTAGTGTGTCTTACCCTGCAGATGCCCCTGCCATTAGTCACTTAGTAGTCATCTTGGTGTCACAGTATCACAGTGCTTGTGGTGAAGTGACCCTAATTTTATTTAATAAGTCCCTGAAGTACAGAAGTAGAGCTGCTGTCAATCCTGAGATGCTGCGTAAGAAAAGGCACAGCTTCCTTTAAGTGAAAATGTGTGTGTGTGTGCAGGGGGACACGCAGAGTGTGTGGGTTTGGTACTGTCTGTGGTTTTAGGCATCCACTGGGGCTCTTGGCGTGACTTGTGTCCCCTGCAGGTGAGGGGGACTCAGTTACAATGTGTGGGTATATTTAGAGGAGTAATACCTCACACGATAATGAACATTTGCATGGAAAAATGTGTCTGCTTCCTCATAGCCTGACAATTCACATTTTCATTTTTAATTAAATCACTCAAATAATAAGCAGTATGAACTAGTGTTATAGAGGGGGTGATTACAGTGATAGATGAAAAAAAAAGCAAAGTGAATGGGGAGAAAAGACCTCAAAGCAGAGGGGAACTGACAATTGCTGTATTGCATTCATTGTGTGTGTGTGTATTTAAATAAGCATGTTTATTTTGGAAGGCATCAAGACATAGCTTTTGTTTTATCCTTTCAGCTTTTTAAGTTTTTATCAATGTATTAAATTTATTGGGGTAACATTTGTTAATAAGCTCATATAGGTCTCGATTATACATTTCTGTGATCTATGATCTGCATTTTGCATTGTGTGCCCACCACCAAAGTCCAATCATCTTCCCTCACCACACATTTGGCCCCTGTACCCTTTTCTATGCCTGCACCCTCTTCCCTCTGGTCACCACCTACTGTTGTCTGTGCCTGTGAGTTTCAGTTTTATATCCCGTGTATGAATGAAATCGTATGGTTCTTAGCTTTTTCTGACTTATTTTGCTTAGAATGGTATTCCTGAGGCCTATCCATATTGTCACAAATGGCAGTGTTTCATCTTTTCTCAAGGGTGAGTGGTAATCCATTGTGTATATGTACCACATCTCTATCTAGTCCTCTGTCGAAGGGCACTTTGGTTGTTCCCTGTCTTGGTCACCACGAATAATGCTGTAATGAACACAGGGGAGCATTATCGTTGCAAGTAAATGATTTCATGTTTTGTGGCTTGTGTTTAGATGTCATTTTACTTAATGTTGTGATCTGCTGAGATGATAGAATCTTCATCCATGGTCCTTAATAATTAGCATATATTGAGGCCCGCATGCCAGGCCCTCTGCTAGGCACTCACCACATGTCCTCCCGCTTCATTCTCTCAGCTGCGCTAGATCCTATTATCACTTTCCTTTTACAGATATGGAAATTGAGGCTTGCATTAAGTGTCTTCCCCAGAGTCTCTCAGGCAGTACGGGGCCTAATTCTTTTTGATTTCAAAGCCCAAATCTAGAGACTACCCTACAGGCTCTCTCATTAGTGACCATATGCACTTGGCAAGTGAGGAAGCAGAGATCCTAGCAGGGGTGTGTCTGAGCCCAGTGTTGGGTTCTTTCCGTTCTATCACACTACACACTCACTGATGCAGGCTCAGCTTTGCTGCACCCGATATCAGAGTCGTGGACCTTGCTTGGTGTAATACAGCTTCAATCTCCTACAACTTTCACAGGTGACTTCGCTGTCTCAAGGCATCCAGCACTGAGTGACACATGGTCTCTATTCTTGACAAGCTCAAGCATCAAGTACGTAAAATAAATATGTAAATAACTATCTAAAACAAAATGCACTGCCTGTAAAAATAATGACAATAGTAGTGTAGAAGGAGCATGGTTATTTCTGTTGGCCGGAGTGGTCAGCCAGGGCTTTGCAGAATCTTATTCCCAGGTAGGCGTTTGATCTGTGAATGGAAGGTCATTGCAATGGAAAGTTAGACAGAGTGCTCAGGGCCCATGATCAGCGTGGTCAGAGCACACAGGTAGAAATCTGCATGGGCCAAGAAGTACAGTGAGCTTCATTTCAAGAGCCTAAAGAACCAATGGGAGAATCTCTGGGGGAGAGACCAGTGGGGGTAGGTGGTACGACATCACAGGATGACTTGTTTGCCGCCGTCCTGAGAAGACCGGATTTTTTTTGCTCACAGGTGGTAGGGAACTACTGAAGGGTTTCAGTCGGAGAAGTGGGACACCAAATGTATTTTTCTGTTCTTCTCCAAGTCCATATTTTTTTTTAGTTCAAGGACCCACTACTTGGACTGCAGCAGGGAAATAGGTAAGACATTTTAAATACATATTTCTCTGTGTCATCATTGGAACTAACTTTTTAAGAACTATGTATGTACTTGTAACTAATTTTGAACTTGGAGACAAGGCTCAGGAATCAGAATGAGGAAGCTGCAGCGGAAGCCTACTTTCCCCCTAAGGAGCAGGCCTGTCTTTCCAAGGCCTCCTGTGAGCAGGGCTTGCTCAGAGCTGACTGGAGAAAGTGTAGGCAATGTAGACATGTACCGTCACCAGCCTTGATGTTGCTGCCGCTAAGCAATATGACCTTGACTCTGCAGAGCTCACCTAATGGGCAGCCTCCTCTCCCCTGATTCAGAACAAAGGTAGCAGCTGAAGAGAGGGGTCAAAGACCTTTATGTCGTTAGATGGCCCCGTGCCAGCCCCTCACCTCTGTATTCAAGAGGGACTTCCCCCCCCATTTGACAAAGCCTTTGAAGGTTTCCTTCGCCTCCTTTGTACGTGCTTCACATTTTCCTTAAAATGTGCTGAGATCTTTCTCTTCAGCAGCGACTTCGAGACCATTAGAGGCCTGTGAAGAGCCCTGGTGTTTCGGGCTATATGCCCAGTTGCTTGAGTGTTTCTCTAGCGCCAGGGTTCAGGGCAGACAAAGGCAGTGTCGTCATTATTGTTGCCCGAGGCAGGGTCTTTTCATCCAGATAATGTAGATATGCTCTCAAAGCCCGGGGAAAAGCTTTTGTTTTCTTCCAGATCACCTCTGCGATTCACCAGGTGAAGAGGGAGTCTCGTTTCTCCCGACCCTTTCCCCATTGTCTCAGTCACCCCTGGCGTTTGCTCTCACCCAGTGCGCATTGGTTCTGTTAGGCTTATTTAATCAAGTCTCCTTCACGCTATTGTGCCTTTCCTCATCTGCTGCATTTAAAGTCCTGGAACCATTATCCCTTTCATTTGCCTCCTTTGAAGTCTGAAATTTTGCTTTAAATCACTTCGGAACCTGGCTCTTATCATGCTCTTATTACTGGGTTTCCTGGTTTATATTGCCTTCCTGGCTCCAAGAAGTGACTATGGATCAGTGAGGCAATTTAGGACGGATTATATCAAAGATAATCACCTCTCCATTTCTGCTACTGGCCAGTCAGTACTTAACTCTGACTCGGACTTGAAGGAGCCTAAGACAGACCAGGGGTCCTCAGCCTCAGTACCTTTGATACCTGAAGCTGGGTACTCCTTGGTTGTGGGGGCTCTCCTGCTTGGAGAGAATAATACCACCACCATCCTGATGCCCTCCGTTGTAAGAAGAGAACATGTCTATGAACATTGCCAAGTGGCAGCCCTGGTAGAGAATCCCTAAGCCAAGTCTTTGCTCATGGGTAGGTTAGGGTCTCACTAAGATGCTGTACATGGTATCTGATACAGTGGCTGCCATAGACTAGGCGCTCCATAACATTTTTCTTGTATTAAGTGCAGCATCAATAGAGAGCTGCTACTATATGCCTGCTGTCCTGTGATCACATTGTAAGCAGTGGAAACTGTCATTTTTAGCTCTCTCTAGCCAGCCCTTAGCAGAGTGCCTGGCATGTAATAGGCACTCAGAAAATGTATGTTGAGGGGATGCTTAAAAGACAAGGCACAAAGCTCCAGCAAAACAAAGCAAAACAAAACAAATGATTATGTTAGATTTTGCTGATTAATCAAGGAGTTACATGTATTGGAGGGCATGAGCTCTGGACAGTGAAGGGTGCAAAAAATTTGTATGAGGAGCGATTGATAGAGAGGAAATCAGTACGAGGAGCACAGTGAGTCTGGCAGGTGTGTGCCCTCTTCCCCAAAGGTCAGTTACCGCCTGCATGCCCCCTCCACTTCTTAGAGGGCCCACTTCCTCCACGTGGCCTAAAATACACATTGCAAAATGGTAGACGGGCCTTACACTGGTGGGTCAAAAATGCACACCATGGACAAATCTCATGGGGCCACCACCCTGCAGAGGAAGTCACTTCAAACTAGAGAACCTGCTGAGCAATGTCAAAAACACGGGTCATGGTGGGGAGCACGACGTATTCCTGGAACGTGTCCCTCAGTCACCGTGAGAGCGGTCCTTTCAAACCCAAGATGCACAGCGTTACATCACAGCTGCACTTGACCTGGCTAGAGGAAATGTGACATGTTGAAAGCAGGAGACCTAAGTTCCAGATCCCCTTCTCAACCTCGTAGCTAGGAGAGTCACAATCCATTGGGATTTTGTTAAGTGGAGCTGTTACTCTTTCCACTTGCAAGGCGAGGCAAGACAACCTTTAGGGGCCCCTGTGAAATTTGACAAAGGCTTCACTAACTGTAAGCGGATTATTAAGGGCATCCACCTTGCAGACCGGTAGAGATCAATCCAAGTACCTCCTTTTACTAGTAGTTTGATCTTGGACTAATCCCATAGCCTTTTTGACCTTCAGAGTCCTCATATGCAAAGTGGGATAATAATGCCTCCTAAGGTCGCTCTGAAGATCGATTTAAATGAGATGGTATCTTTGTACCATTTACCTTAGTGCCTAACACATAGCTCAGCAGGTGGCTATTGATTGTTACTCATAGTCGTATTAAGTCCGCTAACACTTTCTCTGTTTTTCTGCTTGTCCTCAGCATATCACGGGCATGTTTGGGGAACTAGTGATGCCTCTGTGCAGTCCTCACATTGTAATATGTTGGTGCCTTCAGGTGATGTTCAAATTTGCCTCTATTATCCTCTCCTCCTAAAACAATTTGGTCCAACTTCATCCTCTCCCCACTTATCCTATATTCCAGCTCATCACATTCCAGTCAGGGCTGATGTATCCTTTCCAAACAATAGTGATGGCTTTTGGTTTTAGGGATGTAGCATCTGTTGGAGTCATGTTTTCTCAGTGACAAACACATTTACTCTCCGAGTAGAACAATGAAGGATGTGAACAACTTGATTTTGTCATAGCAAATGCTCCGTACCAGTCAAGGTGGAAGGTCTAGAATCAATATGACTAATGGATCTAAGCTCCAAGTGATAGAGTCAGCAAGAAGAAGAATAAATTATCACTCTCCCCATGCCTCTCAGACGGCAATTTCTCCTGCCTGTCTGATCAGTCATAGTTGCCATCCTGTTCTCCACCGTGGCTGTCAGAGTGATCCCAAGCCACGTCCGGAATACACTTGGTCAGTACATCCAGTGTGTCAAACTCTGAGTCATTTTTATGTTTATTTGTTTCCCTTATTACTTTCTTTGGCTGAGTAAAATCTCTATTACGTTGGGCTCAGGAGCAGAGAATGGGCCGTGAACACCCGAGGCGTACATTCTATTTTATTTTTATTATTTTTTGTGATGACTTCATTATTCCCTTATGCCTGAGTTATTTCCCACCATTGTTTTTCTCCCTTCCTTTCTCTTCAGCATCCTCTTCTCTGGCTTCTGCATTTACTTAACTTCAGCTTCAGGGAAGCGACTTTACGCCCTTCCTTGGTCTTTCTCCTTCAGAGAGTGAATGGCTCTCAGACTTCTAGATTTCACATGAAAATTTGTCCTCTTTTTCCCTAAGAGGAGGGCTTGGCTGAGTGTTGCCAACTTTGAATTTTTTTTTAGGGAAGAACATCAAGACGTAGGAAGAGTCATTTTCCTTCGTTATTTAATTTAGAAAAGGACATTTAACAACATGCACTCTCCGAATTACAAATTCAGATAAATTTGTGTAAATGCATCATGTTGCTTTTGTTTTTGTTTTTCTCAGTTTTCCTCTACAAAACTAAAAAAAAAGTCATCTTAGAGCATACCTTTTGTGAATGATCGACAGCTCTCCTTCCTGCAGCACTGGCGGATTAGGTTAGAGAGAGGAACAGGTCTAGGGAGGCATCTGTAGTAGAAGCAGCAATTCCAGATCTCTTCAGCTCTTTAATCATTTCCTATGCATCTTTTTAATTGTCAGGAATACCTTTTCCCACATTTCGTCAGTGGATTGGCAATGGAATTAGTCCTGCCCCGAAGAAAAGTTCTTTTACATGTTCGTTAAAAGCTACAGTGTCATAAACCAGAGTTTATGCAGATATCCTCTAGAGAATTCACTGCGGCCCATTAACACACACCCTGCCTCAAACACTAGTGTTACCGAAGGCACAGTTTTGGTCTCTAAAATCGATGTCATACAGCACTCACTGACAGCACACGGGACCTAGGAGCATTGCTTTAGTTTGGTGTTTGACTCACGCATTCCCACAGCAAGGCCCGAGCTTTGGACTCAACAGAAATTCAGGCCCTACTTCTGCGGATCCCTGGCCATGTGACCTGGGACGGGTTCCTCCCTCTCAGCAGAGTTCCTCACTTAGAGAAATGAAAGTGCCGATTAGGCCCCCCTTCAGATCGCTCTAAGTTTCCGTGAAAGGAAGCTTGTGAGAATGACCCAAAGGACTAGCCTCACGGGACACCATCCAAACACACACCCTTACTCTTTCTCATGTTACCGCAGCCACGGTTTTAAGGGGAACCCTATGTGGGACATCTCAGCACCATTCACGGTACCTCTCCAAATTAACTAATTGCAGGGTGTTCTTCCCTCCCCGCAGCCAGCCAGCTGTTTTGACCCACATTCCTTATATGTATTTGCCTACAGAAGCCTCCTTGTTAATTTATTCTTTACAAGAGGGCCTTTTCAATTACAGGATTGTTAATTATTATTTATCACCCCTTAATTATTGTAATCTGCATGCTTATTTTGAGTGTGCATGTGCGCATGTGTTCAGCCAGAAGTCTGTGAACTTCGGTGGTCTCTGGTGGCCTTTTCCCTGCTTCCCAGCATCACCGCCGCCTCCCTTCCCACCCCAACTGCGGGTTGTCCGGTGGTAAAGAGCTGCGTAGCTGTCTTCCTGACAAACATAAACTTCCCGTGATTTTTGAGTGTTCTGCAGAGGTTGGCACAGCATTATAAAATATCTTTAAAACTCCATCACTTGAAAAAAAAAAGTGTTCAAAATGTGCCTTGTAGGTACTCTTTCATCAAATGTTTAACACAGGGTTTGGCACTTTAACGGGCTCTCTTCGATGTTCTCGTGGATATCTACATAAACCCTGATGGGTTTATTTACTACTGTAGCTTTTAATGGAAATATAAAATAATTTCTCTTCTGGGCAGTACTGATTTCATTGCAAACGCATCAACAAAATGTGAAACCCACATAAAAAGCAAAGTTGCAAGTATCACTAAAGCTGGCAGAGTCTGGTGCTGCATATTTTAGATGGGCTGGTGTATTTATGGTTCTCGTACACATACTGTAAAATGTAATGTGGCAGGATTGCTCTATTGTAATAAAACAATGTGGTGCTTGCTGAAGAAAAAAAGGGGTTGGTGAATTATAGCAGTCATTGTGGCTTGTTTCCCGTTATTGAAAATGGAGTATGATTATTAAATGCATGCAGTGTGCATTTTACACTCTTTGTTATAGATCTTGGTTTTTATGTGTGCCTGGAATATCAATATTTGCTTTACTTTTAAGGAACATTAGTTACAAATACAATAAGTGTGTTTCATTTTTCATTGAAGACATACCGGCTTCAGTTCTCAATTCAGGCTGTGCAGTGTCTGTCTCAATGATTATTGATCTGCAAACCCTTCGGAAAGTAAGCAGGGCTGTTTTCTTAATGAGCAGAGACGGCTGCTGCTGCAGCTCTCTGAAAGCCATGAAGCAGGAGCGTCCAGCAATAAATAAGAGTTTAATTAAATTGCTCCTTGGCAGAGAGCAGGGCCGCGTCTCAGTTTTCGTTTAGAACCCGTGGGGTCGCTTTTCCCTCTTGATGTGTGCATGTCATTCTCATTCATAACTAATCGGAGCTGTGAGTACAGGGGCAGCTGGCCCTGCGTTCCTCTGTGTCTGCAAAATACCACATGGATTTTTCTCCCTTGGGCTACTCATTTTTTTAAGTGCAAAGAAAGAAGGAAATATAAATCTGTAAGTAACTCTCAAGGTCTAGAGTATGTACAGTACACCAGAGTACATTATACATGTTAAAATAATAATTGTAATATCCTAGAAACCCCTCAAATATCTATGTGTTTTATGTAGGATGTGGTTTCAAACTGTAATTATAAAGAAAAGATTAAACTACAGCCTCCCCTTGGAATTGAACTCTCTGGTTAGCTGTAAGTATCTCTGTGATTATGGTGCTTGGTAAACCATGGAAACCATGCTCTTAGGCTAGAAATGAATGAGGATGATTAATTAGATTCTGTAAGGTGTTGCGTTTATAGTAGGGCACACATAGCCTTCAGCTCATTTGGGTTCAAAGCCATCTGAAAGATAGGAGTGTTTGAAAAATGATGAAAGCAGAGGGAGCAAGGTACAATTTCCACTTGCCGTGTTGCTGTTACTTTCCCCAGAGCACCAGCTGGGGATATGTATCATCCAGGCATCCCCAGTGCTCTGGCAAAAAAGATGTTTCATTATTTCTCTGTACACGTTCAAATATTTTCTGATAATACTATCAGGCAAACCTACCTGTACATGCAGAGCCTTTATATATGCAGCTGCCTTGCTGGTTTGTAATTGCTAGTGTGTTCTCCCAGACGTCTGACCTGTTGGTGCCAGAGATGTATTTACTTAAGTAAACGTCTAGACTGGCTCTGAGCACATTTGCGAACACTTGAAACTCCTTGAAACTCCTAGTAAGCTAACTCTCCATCCATAGAAACAGGTGCTTCACCCCCACCTACCCGAACATCCATTACCAAGAAATGGTTAAAAGGCAACAAGTTCACTCATCTTTCTAAATTAAACAAATGTAAACAAAATGTAACCAGGGATTTTAAAATTTTAAATGGGGCCAAGTGTGCCCTGGCTAGTGTAGCTCAGTGGGTCAAGTGCGGGCCTGCTAACCAAAGGATCGTGGTTTCGATTCCCAGTCAGGGCACATGCCTGGGTTGCAGGCCAGTTCCCAGTAGTAGATACATGAGGGGCAACCATACATTGATATTTCTCTCCCTTTCTCCTTCCCTTCCCCTCTAAAGATAAATAAATAAATAAATACTTAATTTTTTTTTAATTATAAAATGGGGCCAAGTGTAAAAAGCTTTCCACTGATTTTTATCAAATTAGTCTCTTCTTCCCCTAATTCTTCTTATCAGCTTTATACACACTCTCTGTAGTAAAGCCCAATGACCTTTCAGGTGGAGTTATGAGTTCCAAACAATGACGTTCAGACATAATCACCTGGCTTAATTAGTCTAATAATTTCTACCCAGATTGGTCTGATTCATCATCTTGCTACAGCAGAGAAATGGGGGGCTGCCGGTTCTTAGCACATTCAGGGCACCGTTACTGTATTCATTTGTCACCGTTCCTTGGTAGCTGCCATGCAGTCTTTGGTCCTGGAGAATAATTTATGTTTGGTATGTAGGTATTCTTCTGCCTGAGAATGCAGCGGTCTTTACTTAACAAAACCCAGCCCTTTGTTTCTGCGGAAAATGACTCAGGATTTTCAAATAGTCGTTATTGCAGAAAATTCCCCATGCCTTCTCCAGCTGGTAAACAAACAGAAACTCTCCTTTGTGGGAGCGTTCTCTCTCTCTCTCTCTCTCTCTCTCTCTCTCTCTCTCTCTCT
This sequence comes from Artibeus jamaicensis, assembly GCF_021234435.1. Taxonomy (NCBI): domain Eukaryota; kingdom Metazoa; phylum Chordata; class Mammalia; order Chiroptera; family Phyllostomidae; genus Artibeus; species Artibeus jamaicensis. The sequence continues at coordinate 10,319,834 of NW_026522056.1, read as the reverse complement.
CGGAAAAAAAAGTCTGAGTTTAGTCCATATGTGACAGATAAAACCATATCTTACAGACTGTCAGAAGGCATCAATTGTAAGAAGGACCATTACTTTATAAACCAATAAATAAGGCTGCTTTTTAATTTGTTTTCAACTATAAAACTCATCCTGATTTTGAAGATGTTGGTATAAAGAGTGCGCATGTGTGTTGTAGAATCAGGGAAATGTTACCTTTTCTCCTCTGGCTTTTTGTTTTCCTTTCCTATTTCTTAGTATTGAACCACAGAGCTTTACAACTCAGCACACAATCATCTTCAGAAATACTCTGAAATTAATTATTTTCAGAGATGGATTAGGTATTAAATTCAATAACCCTAGAGGGATAGGTTGTGTGGGTTCAAAAATAAGTTAGGTTTCTTCAGGGGATAAAGAACACTTGTTCTCATAGACACTATGAGGAGCTGGCTTAATGCTGTATCCCAGTAGCAGACTTACCATCAATATAATTATAGATTTCCAACTGGATGACGCCTTCTAGAAAATATGGAACTCATAGAATTACTAATTGTCAAATCTGGATAGAATCCTAAAAGTCCCCCTATGTACACAGGTGAGGTCATCGATTTCAGAAGGCGAACACAGGCCCAGTCTGGTACCCTGTCCCTGGCGTGGGTGTCCCTGGAGGTTTCTTCGGTGCTGAGGTGGGAGGCAGACCCACAGGACAGTTTCCATCCCGAGCATCTAAGCCCTTGTGTTCGCCAGTTTTCTCCCAAACTACCAGCACTGCTTCAGTAGCCAGCCTCCTCCTACCCAAATAAATGGCAGTGATGTCTCACACAGTTTTAGATCCAAGACTAGAGGCTACTTCACCACGGCATTTTATTCCATTTTAAACCTCTCAGTCATCCCATAATTAGCAGGGGTATGCTGTTAGTTCTCCCAAAGGGAATCTGAGTTCTAGCACACAGCTGTAACTTCGCTGCTCTGCTGTATTATCTATTGATCACAACCGTACATTCCCCTCCGAGTCATGAAAGCACCGAGATTGTTACAAATGACGTGATCCTATGATGCCTACATCCAGAGTTGTGTTGTAATTTTAGTGTAAATGTGTTGTTGTTTTTCATTTCCTGCTTTTTGATTTCCTCTTTTCATTTGAGTTTTTTGTTTAGAATCCTTTCGTGCCTGGCAATCTTTTCTTTTTATTTAATTTTGTGGACTGGGTTGATTAATCGCATGGAGTAAGTTTCATAACCTACTTCCCTGATAACAGACAGACTCCGGGCTTTACCTTATCTGCTTCTCATAGGAAGTGTTATGACGATAGTGGAATTAGTGGGAAAGGTTGGGTCTCAGCCGTTTGGACTATGTACAAACATTCTTGTATTCACTGACCTACAACTTGTTTTTTCCTGCTTGCCGTTGCTTTGTGTGGTCTGTGTATGATCGGGGATTGGCTTTCATTGGGATTCTCAGTGGTCTTGATCTCAAAATTCAGGGAGAGGTTACTGTTGCTCTGCCACCTGCAGGGTTGACCAGACTGGCCACACCTGGAGAGAGGGGGGCAGGCGGCGCTACGTCTGACGAGCGCCCCAGAGGCTGCTTCCTCTGCTTCTGTGATGGTCCAGCAAGCCAGGACCGTCATGGCCCTAAATGCTCAACAGCACACCTCTCTAGTGCCTACACTGCAAATTCGAGTCTTGGGTAACTTCCTAGGATTTTCTCTAGAATTTTAGGAATGAACCTTCTGACCCAATTTCTCTCTTTCTTGTATCGTGATTTCCAGAGGGGGAAAAAAAAGCACTAGTTAAATTGTCCCTATCTAATCCAGTTAACTGACTTAAAGTGCTACCAAAGCTCTTATGATTCATTCACAGTCAGAATAGTTTACAAGGGGAAAAGAAAAATATGCCAGAAGGTTATAAACATTATCCCGAATGTAAGCCAGGCTTCTCCCAAGGGCACACTTTTGGGCCTCCAGGATTCCAGAGAACACGTGGCTGCATCCACACGGCGCTTGTCACTCGGCAATGGAAGCAGTGTCTCTGCTGGTGGGTCTGTGGTCTCAGCTTTGCTGAAACAGGATATTAGAGCTGGAGGGAATCTGAGTGGTCATTTGGCCTGACTGCCTCGTTTTATGGAAGGCGTGCTGAGATCTAGAGCGGCCCATGATTTGCACAGTGTCACACAGCTGGTGTCAGGCAGCCACTTAACGCAGCTCTTCTGACCCCGGGTTCTCTCAGCCACAACACACACTGTCCCCTGCTAGAAAGTTGTCAACCCAGTTCCCTCAGATCGTCAGGTATCAGGCCTCATTTGTCTTTGTCATGGCAGCGTATGTGCAGAGGAGGGGAAATAGGCTTTATTGAAGCAGGAAAGTGCCTAAGGTGTTCACTCCCATAGCAACAGAGCACGTGAAGAGGGAACTCACTCTGGTTCTGCTGAGAGCTCGTATGCAATACACATGCGCCTCCCTGGGACTCAGTTTCTTCACCTGTAACATGAGGGTATTGGGCAGGATGACCCTCTGGCCTGACTGTACGGGATTATTTACAGTTGGTACAGAGCTTTGCTTTGGGATTCACGTTTCATAGCTCTTGCTCTTTCTTCAGAGCCTGCTTTACCATGACTATTTTCATATTCAATATGATTATATATTAGCCAGAAAATAATTCCTGTGCATTGCTTACGCGGTACTTTCATGACAAGATGAATCTCTAACAGGTCCATATAAGCATTTGCATTCTGCATGTGTCTGATATGTTCTCTATCCATCAGAATCGTGATAAAAGCCTGGTCATTCTTCCCAGGCTCAAGCACAGAAATCTGTTGCATTCCCGCCAGGCAACCAGGGCCTCCTTGCACTTACAACCAAGAACCAGCTGTGTGCACACTTCTTACTCTGATAGCTGCATATGTGAGATGAAACCAGTGGCCATTCAGGCCCTGTGGTCACTGGATCATTCATTTCAGACAAAATACCCCTTGACGTCCCACATCTCTACACATTGCCCATGCATGGGGTCTCACCTCCTTTGTTCAGATTATAGGTCTAATACTCAGCTCCCTTTGCACAGAAGAGAAGTTGGTTCTCAGGTGCCCACGGGCAGTTCTGGTGGTCTGGGTCCCAGGTGATTCGCACCAGGTCCTTGTGCTTGGGGTCTCCTCCGCGAGGCCCCCCCTGACGGTGCCATTGGCAGCAGCATCTTCAGCCAGGCTGTCTGCCCCTGGTGTTCTGGGCCGCCTTGGGGATACGACTCAGTGAATAGACAGTTGGGGCTGCAACTCCACAATGTTTAGGAAAATCAACAGTCTAACTTTAAGTGCCTGTTAACTTGCTGCCAGGTCCAAAACCTGAATATTCCCTTGTAAGTGGTCCCTTGTGTTCCACCATTTTCTGACTTACAGACTTTTTCCAAACCACAGCCAATAATTTTAGGGGTGCATACACCATCTAGCCCAACACCAAAGACATTTGTTCAGCCTCTGTTTGTTGCCTGAGATGAAAATCCTTTTCTCTTTAGATCCCAGGTACAGTCTTTAAAGGACCTGGTTGAAACGGCTAGATCTGCAGTTTCTAGTGTCCAGTACCAACGTCCTGTCCCACCAAGGTCTAGAGCAGTGTGGGTCCAGTGAGGTGGTGTCAGCCTGGGTTCAGCGTGAGGCAGGAAGTCACTCACCCCCAAGTCAGAGTGGCAAGAATAGTCATGTGGAAGGTAGATTCTTGGTAATAAGCCAAATCAAAGCCTTGTAGCTGGTCCAAACCAATCATCCATTAGATTTACAGAGAAGAACACAGGCTTTGCAGTGAAAAAGCAAAACAACCACACACACACACACACACACACACACACACAAATCTGGCACTTGATTTTAACTCCACCACTCATTGACCTGTGTGATCTTAAGGTTCCCAAATCTCAGCCCAGGTAACAATATCTATCTTCCTAGGTTGTTGTTACATTTTTAAATCAGGATCATTTGGGAAATGGTTTATAAACTAATAAGTGTGATTAAAAGCATTAGCTATTTTGTTGAACTTAAGTGTTTTGTTTTTTTAAGAATCACATAGAATCTGCATTTAATCAAAGCAAGTGGCATGGCACTCATTTTCTGTAAGAAACAAGAAGCTTGCATATTTTTCCTTCTGTGTTAAACCGTAAAGTAAACAAGGCAACACACAAAGGAGTAGCAAAGGTTATAGCATAGAAATGCTGGAGCAGAACACACCCCCAGGAACGAGAACACTAAGACGAGAAAGATCCGCGTGGCAAGGTCCTGGGCTTTGCCCGCATCGCGCCTGTTAGAGCTGCGTGACCGTACTTCCTGGGCCGACGGTGACCTGAATCTATCCATCTGGTAGAATTAAGAGCATTAGACGAAGCATCCTGAGTTCCAGGGTACAGAGAGACAAATCATTTAGTTCTGAAAGGTTACACATACTGGTTTAGGGAAGAAAGGCATAATGTGAGGGCACATACTGATTTTCAAGTGCTTTCTGTACAATTATAAGGTAAATAAGGAAAGGATTTTATGGTGTTTTTCATACAAAGTTACACAAAACAGACTTCTTGAACCGGGCCACTAGGGTTCTGTCTCCCCTCCCCTGCTATCCCTTGACCCCATAAAGTAATCCCGAGGTGGAAAGAATGGACCGGCCTTGCCTTCTCCCTTCACACTCCCCCACCCTGCCTCAATCTCGGAGGTCTCGTTTTGAGTGTTTGCACCCAGGTGTTTCCTTTGGGTGACAGTGATGCATCTACAGACTGAGGGCCCCTGTGGCTGTCACCCAGCATATCCATACAGAGCAAAATCTTTTCCCTAAGAAAGAGATGCACATTTTTTTCTTGACCCATTAAGTGTTTGTCTTCCTTTTTTTTTTTGGTCACTCATCCAAGGTCTACTCACCTATCCAGGAAACCTGCTGTGGCTCTGAGGCTGTTCAGCTCTTAATAAGAAGTTGAGCAGAAGTTATAATAACTCATTGCCTTGCCTGCTTGGAAAACATGATAATGCTCCTCAGTCGTAAGAAATCATTTTAACAACGCTGACTGCTGGCAGTTCATTGATGAAGGCTGTGTGAAATCTGCTATAAATAGCACATGATACATGTAGTAAAGGGTTCTTCTGTGTGGCATTTATTTATTTGCAATTTATATCCTGCCTGCTTTCACAAAAGGATTTGAGCTGGCTGACGATCAAAGACACATACACAATGAGACTGTTATGTATGTAGAAATGGAGGATCAAAAATCGTAAGGAAAAGGAGAAGGGAAAATGTTTGCATTGTTTTCCTCCCCGCCAAGGCCGCAGAAGATTATGTTCTCAGCTTTCCCTCTCCCAGACTCATTGGCGAGTGCTGAAGAGGAGACTTGCAAGCTGCCCTTCACAAAAATAAAACAAGAAAGATTCTAATGGTGGGCAGAGGTGGAGAAATGATTGTGTATTTAGAAAGAAGGAAGTAGAAATTTTGGAAGATCTTACATTTGGCTGAGAAGAGGTATAAAAGGATGGCCACCGAGTAAGCAAAACTATGTTACTGACTATATTTTTCCTAATCACAGTTCTGATCACCTACTGCCAAATTCTATTTTGCACCGGCCTGGGATCATGCACAAGCTATTGATTTGTTCTCACGACTGGGAGGGGAGCAGTCTAACAATAGGTTTTATACCTACAAGTAATAGTTTTTAGCAACTGAACATCTCTTTTTTTTTTAATTTACTACATGTGATATTTATTAAATAATCAAAGTCCTCCAGCCTATGGGTATTATGATGCCTTATGATGATTAGTACCATTAAGTACATTTCTTTTTTTTGCACTTATACTTATTGTGCTTTTATTTTATTTTTTATTTTTTTTATTTAGTTATTTTTCAATTACAGTTTTTTGTCTATTTTTCCCATCCCAGCCTCCCCCGCTCCTTGCTCCCCACCTCCCTCCCATTTCCACCCCCCTTAGTTCTCGTCCCTGTGTCCTTCCTATTTGTTCCTCCAAATCCCTCCCCCTTTTTCCCCTTAACTTCCCTTCCTTCTCCCCTCTGGTCACTATCCCCTTGTTCTCTATTTCAGTGTCTTTGTTTTTTTTTTTTTTTTTTCTGCTTGCTTGTTTGTTTTATTGTTTAGCTTCCTGTTAAAGGTGAGATCATATGGTATTTGTCTTTCAGCAACTGAACATCTCTTGGTCATTCACCAAGAGATGGTGAGTGACCTAAAATATTCTTTGTCATGGGACTGTCCTGTGAATCATAGGAAGTTCAGTAGCATCTCTGGGCTCTCCACACTTGATGCCGGTAGAAACCTCCCCCCAGAATACGTACCTCTCAGTTGTGCCAATCAGAAATATCTCCCAAACTGATGAATGTTCCGCCTGAGTAGTGAGAAAAACTGCCCACACCGTAACCAGTGGTTTAGGTAAAATCGTGTACACGGGCTGCCTCCAAGAGCAGATGACACTGGAATCTTCCTGTGCTGGCCCTTCCATAGTGAGGGACTCCCATGAGGCCCTCTGGCAGCATATCCTCCCCTGTGGTTCTCGTGAGGCCTTTGTGTATCTTGCCCATTCAACATGTGGAGGCTGGCGGCATTCCTGCTAATTCAGCAGTTGCAGAATAACCCCAGCAGCAGTATTCCTGTGCATTTACTCCGATGATAAATCACAAGTCAGTTTCACAGGTCCCATGCCCTAGTGGGAACAGTTCTGTTAGTCTGCCTGAGGCCTGTCATTCTGACTTCCTACAGAGAAAACTCTAATAAGTCCCCTAATTCAACCAATAAGTGAGAAATGTGTAAAGCGGACAAAGCTGGATTGACTACGATCCTGCCCAAGCACAGTGTACAATTCACGGCTCTCTCTTCCCGAGCAGAGGCCTTTCCTAAAACGGTTTCTAATCAGTAGTGCACGTTGTTTGCATGCCAAGGCTACACACAGATTGGTATTCTGAAGGTGTTTGCCTCTTTTGTCTTTTATTTTTTAAACCACACCTTTTCTTTGTGAGTGAGTCTCAAACTTAACTGTCTTATTTAGATATCACATGGAAGCCAAGCTTCCCGGGTGCATAGACTCGGTGAATTTCTATGGAGCCTCCTTCACCTTCCATCGAAAACCCCCACTGCACTCCTGGAGTGGCCCCTTTATCCTTACAATACACCGGTAAAAACTGGGAGGGAGTCTGTGATGATGAGCTCATTTTCCAGCTGGATGTGAGGGATGGGATCAGAGTTTGCCTTCTTGTAGGCCTCTCTTATTAGTCTGGCATGTCTTGGACTGGACAGGATCAGTATATTAAACTGCGCTGGTGAAATACACATGGTAGTGTCTTAGCAAGAGAATTCAGCCTGTTCTGTTGGCATTGGTGTCTCCTGGTGCTAACTGGAACTTTTCACAGATTTAAATCAAAGGGGAAAGAAGTGGTGTGCTCTGTTTCCTAGGAGGGGGCGCCCTCATTCCTGCCTGGTAACAAGGATGCTTTCAAGAGACACTCACCCTCTGGTCTTCTTCAAGAGCCGCTTTCAGAATTCAGACTCTTGCTGACCCTGTCCTTTCGTCCCCTTGCCCCAGCCAACCAGCATGCATCATGCCAGACCATATGCCTTTATTATGTTTCTGATTCGGGACCCGTGGTCACTCTCCATTCTCACCACCTTGCTTGTCTCTGAGACGATGCTCTCTCGGTCTCGAGAAGGATGAAAAGGAAAAAAATGAGAAAACCTATGGTACACCCTTGCATGGAATATTTTATTTTCTTTACATATTTTCATCCCAAGAACTGCATGCATACCAATTAAAGGCTCTTCACACTGTTTTTCCCATCTTTATAAAAGGCAGTGACTGGCTTTTTAATCCATAAGATTGAAAGAAGATATTTTTCCTGTATCTCCTGCACATATTTTGAGAACAGTCACTTGTCTCATGACCACTGAACTGTAAATATCAATTACGGTTGGGCTTTGAGAAGGAGGATGGTAGGACTCAGCTAAAACAGGAGCAGTGTCTGCATGTAAAGACCAGCTCAGGGCAGAAGGAATCCTCGGAAAAGGAATGCAGTGTTTGCAATAGTGTCTGGCAAAGAACAGGTACAGGGTGGGGCAAAGTAGGTTCACAGTTGTGAGCACACAAAACACAGTTTATTCTTGTATTATCCTTTATTATGATTTTTCATATGAACAATTGGAAACCTACTTTTGCCCACCCTGTATTCACTTTGGCTCAATGAATGACTACAAAAATGGACTACATCCTCTATAATCTTTTCTCCCATGTTTTGTTGCTTGTCCTCTACTAAGGACAGGGGTGAAGTCTAGTGTATCCCAAGGCTAGCCTCAGTCACAATATCAAGAGTGGGTGAAAAGAACTGAAGTGAACATCCTTAACAATGAAGCTTACATTGTTAAGACACATTTTAGTGTTAAGACACACTAAAAGCAATCAAGGGTATATAAGTTATAACTACTTTGGTTTATTGAATTTTTGTAACATTTCTTAAGACTCCTATAGGTCAGGTTCAGGAAAGGTGCTGTGAATATCATGATACACATACCCTTCTCACTTTGAAATATGGGAGCAAACCTCACGTGTAAGGGGAAATAAGGATTTTTTCAAACACACATTGGATCCAGCATAAGAGAGAAGTAAATGAAACTTCAAGAATGATGGTGCATGAAATTCTGGACCCTGACTAAGCAAGTGGCCTGTGCAGCGAGCCTAGAGGCAGGTGGATCTGATTGGAACTGCGTGATGGGGAGATTTGGAAAGAATGTCTCAGAGAAGAAAGTGCACCTATCAGTTATCTGATTTATTTGTATATACTGGGAGGTCACAACTCATTGGAGACTTGGAAGAAAAACCCATCAAAAACCCATGGAAAAACCATGCCCATCAAAAATTACTAAATTGTTAACTCTGGAGGTGGGGATGGTTATAAAGAAAACTGATCTACCACAATAGGTACCTTGAATGCAGTTATGGTACAGAGTCAGAGCACCGTAAAACCTGAATAGTAATTTAACCAAATGTGCCGTATATATATCATCATGATGACTGAGAAGTGAGCTCCTAAGGGAGAGTATAGTACAAAGTTCTCATCCTTTAAGTGAGAAACAAATAAACAATTATTAAAATCTAAAATCCAGTTAGTATTCACAAACTCACATTATTTATAAATATTGATCTAAATCCTCGATATAAAACTTAAAAGAAGGGAGGAGTAGGGAGGTGCACTGCTCTTTTTCATTTAAGTCAGGTAAAAATGTTTTGACTTCTAAAATTAAGTACAGGGTTCATTTTATTCTTTGGAAAAGTATTTACAATGTCTCCTATAAGCCTATATAAAATATTTAAACAGGTTTTTCAGGAAAGTGAAAATCGTGTCTTCTGCCAATCATAAAAGCCCCATTTCTGTGTCTACTTTAATTCCTACTTTACGTGTGATGAGGTAAAACCCAAGCCAGGCCAAATATTCTCTCGCTCTCAGAGTTCCTCGGTTACACAAACTTGAGGATTCATTCACTCCTTGGTCTTTCACCTTCATATCCTGATCAAATTATAATCTTTCCACTCAGGACTGTGGAGTTGAAGAACACAGCCCTTCAGGACTCCGTGTACCCAGAAGAATGTAACTCAAAATTAGCACGTGGTCAAAACGACTTTTTTTCCTTCCTGGTATGATGCCCCATGGACTCAGTAGCTTAAATTCAGATTTGATTAAGGAGTTTGATCTTTAGAGGATGACACCAAGCTGTCATGACATGAGCCCTGGTATTAGGAAGCTCAGGTATCTTCCTTTATCATAGACCTGCCTGGAGAAAGATAAACTATAGAAAGATACTGCAGTCAAAGGTTAAACTCAAAATTCTGCTCTGATTCCAAATAATGTCTTTCAAAAGCTGAAATCCCTAGAAGTTCAGATATCTTTTCACACTTGTCATCGTAACTTTCATGCCTCTTAAATTCTGATCTACTGTACAATTTCTATGTAATAACTTATGCATTTTAAAATATTCCCTAATTCTACCCTATGAGTAAAGGAATATTTTCTGTGGCATCGATTTTTTAGATATTCCTTTTCCTGTTTTCTCTGGTCCTGTAAACCTAACTCTTGGAGCCTCTGTTTCTTTTTCTCTGATTTTCTGATAGTTTTCTGAACTTGAACCTTAACCTGCCATCCATGTCCTTTCTTTGGGTTTCTTTTCACTGTAAGATCGTCTTTTTTAGATGAAAAAGTGGATTAGATTTAGACCCAGTCAAAGCCTAGAACTGCTTATACATATTCATGAAATACAGGTTAGGGATTAAAAAGTTCTCCGAAGTTTTTCAGTAGACAAGTATCTCACACTTCAAGACTTTTATCAGTCATTATATATATATATATATAAAATTATGTAGCTATATGACTACTGAGCAAAATTTTTTTCCCAGGTTCTATTTACCTCCTCATTTGAAAGCAAAGTCTACTAAGCTATATTTTACAGAAACCAGAAGTTTCCAATCATTCACTCTCTTTGCAGTTTGAGGCTAGCAGGATTGTAGCCGCATAACAGAGCTCCCTGCCTTCCAGGAAAAAAGAGTCGACAATACTTGGGCAGTCAGAGGTCCCTGGGATGGTGCCCTGATCAGATCTGTGCCAACTGTTTAAGTCAACGGCCTGTCCAAGGCATAATTATCTTTCCCTCAGTGAGCGCACATACAGATTTCATTTTACAAGTAACGCTAGCCTTCATTAGAAGTTGAGTCATATTCCCTAGTTTGCAATATTTTATGACAGTCAGCATAATAGGTTCTTTAGCATTTCATGGAAAGAAAAGGATGGGAGAGGCTGGGACTCACATTCTTGGCCTTGAGTCACAGAGTCTACCCCCCAAAAAAAATACTGTGGTTTCAAAGTTGCTTGGGAAGATAGGAGTGTGGGACCTCTAAATAGACAGACAAATGATTAAACAGTTATTATTTGTCTGAAATGTCAGGCTCATAGATGCCAGTTCTGAGGCTGAGATTTCTGTAATCTAAATATAAAGGGCTGGAACAATCTCATGGGGACCTTCCTTCTCCAGGTCCTTCCCTGGGTGCACATGGTGGCTCCATCTCACGATCCTAATGCCCTGGAAACCCTCCAAACACTCAGAGGCAAGCCGTTAAGAGCAAGGTGCCGGGATGTCCCTGCAAAGCCCAATGCCCTGATCAGTTCGCCTTTTTAGTCTGAGACTTACTCCTGCCTCCTCGGCCTCAGGAATAACCTCCTCTGGGTGAGATTCTGACCCTGCTTCTCACAAAGTTGACTTTACTCTTGCTGATCTATAGAAATGCAGATTTTTAAGATATTTTTTTACAAATTAAATTTATTTAGGCGACAGTTGGTCAATAAAATTATGTTTCAAGTGTACATGTCTATGATACATGATCTGTATATTGCATTGTGTGACCACCACCCAGAGTCAAATCTTCTTCCGTCACCATATATTTGACCCCCTTGACCCTGTCCTATCTCACTACACCCCACCCCTCTGGTAACCACCATAGTGTTGTGTCTGTGAGATGTTGTCTGTTTATCTTGTTGGTTCATTGGTTGATTTCAGTTTTATATCCCACTTAAGAGTGAAATCATATGGCTCTTGACTTTGTCTGCCTTATTTCACTTGGCATGATATTCTCAAGATCCATCCATATTTTGGCCAATGGCAGTATTTCATCTTATGGCTAAGTAATGGTCCATTGCATATATGTACCACCACATCTGTTTTATCCAATCATCTATTGAAGGACACTCTGATTGTCTCCATGTCTGGGCCACCATGAATAGTGCTGAAATGAACACAGGGGTGCATAGATCTTTGTGAATGAATGTTTTTCCAGCAGATACTCAGAAGAGGGGTTACTAGGTCATATGGTAACTCCCTTGCTACAAAGTCATTATTAAGGAAGGGGACACAGCTTCTGGTCATCCTGCTATTTCTTGCCCATAGGAAAGTGAAAGTCCTTAGTCTCCCTAATCCAAGGTTTCTTAACATCAGCATTTATATACATTTGGGGCCAGATAAGTCTTTGTCTTGGGGGGCTTCCCGTGTAGAGTGGGGTATCTGACTTCTAACCACTATATGACTCTATTACCTTCCCGAAGTTGTGACAACTAAAAACATCTCCAGATAGTACCAAATAACTCTCGGGGAGGCAAAATTACCCCTCAGCTGAGAACCACTACCTAATTCTATCTTTATGTCTTAGGTTTCTTCATGCATGCCATCTCTGTTTTAAAAGCTCTGCAATCGAGGTCAGGCCTCACATGATTCAAAGTCATCTAATGGAGTCTAAATGTCTAAAAATGTTTAGGATGCTAATAGGTCAGGAAGGAGAATGGAGAAGAAAGTGAAATCCAGAGAGGTCGTTTTACCATTGTAATTAAGCGATACCAGCAACACCATATATGATGAAGAGCAAACAAACACCTGGTCTTTATCAGGCTGGGAGCCTGAGACCATTGCTGTCCCCTCAGCTCGGATGCAGCCCATCAGTTTGCTCATAATTCCTGCAGGAAACCAAGGGAAACCATAAGGGTAGTTCAGGTGTGGGGCCATCACTGTTTCTCACCAGGTTAAAGACTCACTCCTGCCCAGTGTGACTCTGTACATTTCATATTTGCCCCTCCACAGATTTAGGAGTGGCAGTGTCATTGCTAACAAATAGTCAAAGAGCCAGGCTTTACTGGGTTGAAACTGAGGCTTTTATGAAAGTCAGAGGTTTTGATTTCCTGATCCTTTTAGTACGAATGTAACTGCTTAACGGAAGAAAAAGGGATGGGATTTCCCATGGGCCTACTGCAAAGAGTCCATGGCCATGCTTTGAACATTTCAAAGAAGCTCTTATTTCTCGTTCACATCATTGATACCAGTGATACATCTACAGGGGACCAAGAAGTTTGTCTTCAGTGTAGCTGTGTTGATTTATGCCAATTCAACATCTTCCCAGTCCCTCCATTCTCCACCCTTACCCCCGGCGTACTTATTAGACCTTGAGAATTAAAGTGATCGTAGACTTCAGAACGGAAAGTTTCTCACTACACGCGGTTCCTGGGTCGACAACTTAGCACCACTTTGAGCACTTTTAAAGATCTCTGAGTTGATTATATTGGACTGAAAATAACTAAGTGAGCGCTAAGAATGCTCCTGCTGTAACCTCACCCAGGTTGTCTGCCTGCGTGAAGCCTGCTGCCGCCCTCATCAATAGAGGGCACCATGGATTCTGTTTCAAGGATGAATAGCATATTCTGCCCTGTATGTAGTAAGGTGGCCACACAGTTTGTTTTTGTATGATGGCTCTAGTAGTGCTTAGTTGTCTTTAACTTCATTTGAAACAAATTTCTTAGATCGTATTGTGACAGTTGTCATATCAGCGTGCATTTAAAAATTTATCAAAATTAGTGACCTTTTTATGCAGCCATTTTAATATTGAAGATGGAAAAAGGTATGTAACATTTTCAGCATATTGTGCTTCATTATTTCAAGAAAGGTAAAAACACAACTGAAATGCAGAAAAAGATTTGTGCAGTGTATGGAGAAGGTGCTGTGACTGATGGAATATGTCAAAAGTGGTTTGTGAAATTTCCTGGTACTGTTGACATTTTGACCACATAATTCTTTGCTGTGGGGCTGCCTTATACATTGGAAGATGTTTAGCAGCACCCCTGGCCTCTACCCACTAGAAGCCAATAGCAGGAAATAGCCAACATACTCAAACTATCCTAATCAATGAAGTTATTGGTGAAAATGAAAAATGTGTCTTTCGTTTTATTAAAAAAAAAAAACGTACCAAACTTTTTGGCTAAGCCAGTAAGTTCTTCTCCGATTGTCTCAAAGGGTTACAGTTAATTACATTTATACACTGCTAGTAGAGATGCATGTAAACCATAAGATTCATTGAACCCACTTCCATCATTTCTCCACGAGAAATGTTTTTAAGTGAAGTCAGACTTCTTTCTCGTACTTTCAGTCTTCTTCCAAGTGAGAGGAAATCACTACAAGACTCAGATGCCCGATGACTGGAATTTCCACTGGCAGAGATACCTATCAGCGAGACTTAGCAGTAACCTATGAAATTCTGGGCCTGATTCTCTTTAGCCCCAGATACATAGAAATATATCATATCATATATCTAAGCTGATATAAATATATATAATAGCTGATATAAATATGGTAATATCTACGGACCCTGAAGGTTCTTGTCGGTCCATCTCACAGCTCCCTCTCAAGCGATCTAAGCATCCCAGCAATTGGAGAGTGACCATTGCACAGGGTAGTTGCAATGTCCCCTAGCTGTGTTTCACATCTCCCACTGCTAGCATTTGGAGAGTGCAAACAGACACATTGCACACTGCCCACTCTCCACGCTTTCTTTCTGCACAAGTCTGCTTTTGTTGTCTTAATATTACTGTCTCTTTTGGGCATCTTGAAACTCTTGGACCAGCTTCCCCGAAATAGCTACATGGAGGAATTCCCTCTGAATGGGTGACAGCCCCCTTATTTGGGCTTAATTTATTGTTTTTGATGAAGCTGAAGCAGCAGCCAGGTCTCTCTAATTAATCAGTGTGTGAATCCACTGGGCATGTTCTGTGTTCTGCTAGGAAGATGCATGCGCACTGCCTGGCTTGCAGTTTCAGCCTCCACGTGACCCTCTAACAGAACAATGGAAGGAACCGGAGAAAGAAATGCATTCAAACTGTAAGATTCTTTGAAACCACTTGAAATATTTCTCAAGGAAAAACCTTTTACGTGAATTCTCTGGTTTCTAGTGTGTCCACTCTGCTTTCAGCATCTGTAACGAAAGTGAGGTGCTTTTCCTGGACCATCTGTAGCCTCACTTCCTGTCACAGCAACACATGAGGGTCTTTAAACCAGGACACGTCCAGGTAGCTATGGCTGCTCTTCAGAAACTCCAGAATGGCAAGGCAGAGGAATCACATTATTATGTAGAGATTTTTGTTCTCTTTGCTGTCCTCTGAGACTCTTGCTGGTCAAGGGCAAGAGGGATGAGGCATTTAGATAGAAGAATATGACTTCAACCCAACTTCCTCTTGTTTTCAGCCTCCTGGTCCTTGATCAGAGTGAGGTCTGTGTTCTTGTAGGGCTTTCATTCTCTAAAAGCATTTTTAGTCTGGGGGATTTTTTTTTAGGTGATACATGTTGGAGATATAAGAGACTGTGCTAAGGGTTCCAGAGTTACTGCACAGTAGTGTCCCTCAGTAGCAGAGACTATTGTCCCATGCACTAATAGAAATGACATGAGAACATCTGAAAGAAAAGACCAGAGTACATGACATTAAATAAAGCTTTTACTAATGCAAAATATTGCCATACAAGTGAACACTTTCTGAGCAGGAATTATGCTAGGTTAGGAAAGGCAGATAGAATGTAACCACTGCTTTAAACTTGCAGACAATTAGGGGACTACAGGGAAGTGGTGGGGTGTCGGAAGCCATGTGGATCAGGAGCCAAGGCATGAAGCAGGGAGAAAACACTGAAGAACGTTGAAAGCTGAGCATGAGCCAGTTAGAACCACCTCACCGTTATCTGCCTCTGCCCTGATGTCACTTCGAGCCTGGACATTACTGCCACCATACTGCTTCAACCCAGTTGTTGAAATATGCAGGATTGTAAAACCATGAGGCCTATGTCACTGCTGATATTTGTCAGTAGTGGCTGGGTGGGGGCGGGGTGTTAAATACAGAGTTGTAGGACTTACAGTCGAATCCTGCTACATCTGCATATCACTCTCCCTCTGCTCCCAATATGGGTACATTGCATACATATAAATGGCTTTTCGTGACATGGTGAAAGATAAATAGCGTAGACACCAAAAGTGTAATAGTGGCTATCACTGAATGGTGGGATCATTGATGATGATTATTTGTTGTTTTCTCTATTTCTTGCAATAAACATCAGTGAAAAGAGCAATATTCATTTTAAAACACTAGCTCTGCCTTGGTAAATAAACTTAATGTAACAATATAAATGTATATTTGCCTAGGTGACAGTGGAATGCTGCCATTGATGGACTGTATTTTTCTAGTATAACAGACCCAGTGCTGGTGGTTAGTATTCATCCAGCCGTACTACCCAAATGTAACACATTTGTTAACCAATAATTGTATTTCCTCAAACACAGATATAGCTTTGAGTTCAAACACATATTCCCAGTGCAAATAGGAGGATGATTCATTAGCGGATCTTAATGGTGTTTCTGTCTGACTTCACCTGCATTTTTAAACAAACAAAAATACATACTTTGAAAGTAACTGTTCACCGAGAGAAAACATCTTATATCTGCACCTTCTTGGCCAGCTATAACTCTAAGCATGATCATGTGTAGGTTTTATTGCTTTTACACACAGTGTAGAAATACTCAAGTCGCTGCTGTAATCAGAAATAAGAGCCATGCAAGCCAGTGGTGGGAAATAATTGATTTCTCCAGACCATGGTGCGTTTATCAAGGTGTTTCATCATCATTAAAAGTCTGGGTTTTGAGCTCTGCATAGTGCGTGTGTTCCAGGGTGTTCATGGATAGTCAGTAATGTGTCTGTAGAAACCTGCAACATTATGTGAGGATTACTTCATTTCCTATATTATGTTTAACCTTTTTAATGCTTAATCAGCATGTTAGGGAATAAGAGATGTGTGAGGGGAAGTTCACTGGTTTATAGCATTAGTTTTCTGTGATTGTTGTCCAGATCCTAACCTTTGAAATGAGTATTGTGTGGACAAAAGCTCTTTTAATAGATTATACAAAAATACAATCAGCACATCCTGTCTACAGCCATCCTTCTGAGTGGCTCACCTGTTGGCAGTGTGCGGGCGCTTTCTGGTTAATTATAAATGAAGACAACCTAGAAAGAAGTACAGACCATGATTTTGGACTTCTTTTAGCTTTTACTCTAGATTTTATAAGTCTGCATCATACCCATTGTAAAAATCAAAGCTTTGCTTCTCTCCGCCTTGACTTCCCAAGTTAGCAAGATGAAGTTGCCTTCAAAAGGCAACAGAGACAATTAGCTCTCCTCATTCCCATGAGTTAGAGTAATGGCATCCAGAGTTGCAGCAATGGTGAGGTCATTTACTTCCTCCTAGAAAATAATGGAAGTGAGGTGCTCCCCGCATCATCCATCACCCGCAAGCGGGTCCCACACACCTCCTGAACCACCTGGTGCTCCTCCTGCCAGCAGCGAATCAGTGCACAGCATCTGCAGAAAGGGAAGAATGAGTGGATATTCCAATCCAACCAGAAAAGAAAATCCAAATACCTCTCCTTTACAAGATACACTCTTTATTAGTGATTTGCTCTCGTCTTTAAGGTATAAAATTATTATGTATGTACGTGGCCTAAATTTAGAACCTGATCCCTGCACCCTGCAGTAACATTCACCTGACGACTGTTAATGTCATTAACAAAAGGGACACAGTGCCCTCATGGGGTTGAACCCCTAAAAAAAATCAAAGTTCTCCAGCTCCTTCCAAAGTCAATAGTGACAGAAGCTGCAGAGATGAAGCGTTAAAGTGATAACTCCTGGCAATATTCAACTGAGGATCTAATAACATAAAGTTATGTCATTGACAAATGGAGTTCATTATATTCTGGCAAGACATTATGCCACGGAAGTCTGTCGGACAAGGTAAATTGTGCCTCTGTAGGCGAGAGATTATAATCTAAAATACTTAACTGATTTTGGCATTTATAAAGAGTACAAGCAACTGTGTACGCTCCAGTGAGGCGATGCGATGTCAAGAACAAGAAATATCAGAGGGCGACAATATTGCGTTTTTGTCACATGCTAAGATTTGGCTTGTCTTTGAGGTTTTGTTCATAGAACAAAGGAAAGGAATCTTGTCACATTTCCATAATCACATTTGTACATCAGAGTTGGAGAATCCTTGGGGGAAAACATTTCTGGAATGGGGGGAATTTCTTGAAATAGTAGAGGGAAACTATCATAATGAACAGGCAAGGGAAGTTGCAAACTGTCATCTCAGACAGACTAGGAAGAAAAGCAACCACTTAACCCATATGTAACAGGCAATTCTGTAGCACCAGGAATCTAGCATGGGGGTGGCTGATGGTAGAGGCTCTGATTGCTACTGTTACTGACTTGGGGGGAGCCTTGTGGTCACTTGACCCCTCCTGTTACTATTGCTTCCTCTCCCAGGTGTCCAGAGCCTCTGTTAGCCCCGATAAAGCCATTTTCTGATAGGATAGATTGTTAAGAGTATTTTCACTCATTTTTAATGATCACTACCCTGGAGTACGAAGCGGAGGCACTGTAGGAAAGATTTTTTTTAATGGAATACCAGGACAGCAGGTATAGCAAAGAAGCCAGGGAGCTAAAATTTGCATTGTAAATAGTCAAGAACATCTTTGCAAATCCTGATGCTTTCATTAAGAATGAGATAGATACCTTGTCAAGAAATAGGCTTGTTTATTTAACCTGTTCCTTTAAACCCCTTCAAGTTCCTGTAGTCTCGGTGGCCTGTCAGGTGTTTGGCTCTGTGGGCAAATGACAGGCTCTGCTCCCAGAACTTTCTTTACCCATCAGGCACAGAGAGATGTGGTCTGGCCCGTTGCATTGCTTGACACACCAAGGTTGAAAGGACAGCCTTGGGTGGGGAATAAAGGCATATACCTTTATTTTTCCAGTATCTATTTATAAACCAGGTCAATCCAGATCAGATTGTTTTTGGAAACAGAATACGTGAGTTGGAGTCCCCAGGGACTAGACCAGAACAGGAAGTTGTGTGTCGATATAAGAAGCCAAAGAGGAAGCAAAGCATTGCTGGAGGGCCCCAAGGTCACCATCCAGGGTGCACCCGCGAAGGGAATGAGGGAAGCAGGAAATGGGGAGAACGCTAACGCTGTTGAGAACAGAGCTGGGAGCCAGGTTCGGGGAGGCCGACATCAGACTATTGGAGAAATCTGGTTCTCGATATATGGATGAATCAGGTTATGCCTTCATTGAATGAGAAATAGAAAAGAATACATATATCATAGTTTCTGCTTAAGTGAGGAGAAACTCACTGAACAGTTTACAAAATAAAACACTGCTGGGTGACTGCACCCCCCACTGCCCCACTCCACTTACAGGCCCTTTCTTTTCCCACTAAAGATCACTTGTACCTTGAAATGTGGCTAATCATTTCTTTAATTTTCTGTAATTTCTTGTTTTAACATATAAGATATATTCCTAAACAGTATTGTTTAGTTTGGTCTAGATTTGAATTTTATGTATATGAAATTGCACTTTTCTGTGCAATTTTATATGATTGAGGTCCATCCAGGTCAATGTGTACAATTCTAGTTGATTTACATCCACTGGTGTATGCCGTTTCACTCCATGTCACGGTTCATGCAGTCATGTTCCTACTTGAGAACCTTTGAATGGTATCCCAGACTTAGACATATGCAGACAAGACTGTCATGTCCACCCTCAACATGTTTCCTATGCAGATGTAAAGGAGAAACTCACAGGGTACATTCACACAAATCCAGGGGATAAGAGACTCCGTGCACATCCGCCTTTGATATTATATGTCAAAGAAAACGCTCACCAGTCATAACCAATCCTATGGTTCCACATACTCAGCAACACTCTGTATTTCCAGGCTTTTAATGTTTCGCCAGTGACCAGGGAGGTCAAATGGTATTTTATGAACATTAAACATGCTTGCATTTAGTCAACTAGTTTAAGGAAGTTTGCTTTAAAAAAGTGCACATTTGTTGCTCCTGAGAGCTAATTACTTATAGTCATTTTAACATTTTTGTATTTCCATTTATCTGTCAATATTACTGAGCCTTGATTTCTCAGATTGACACAGTACTGACCACATTACTCATAGAAAAGGGGATTTATCTGTATCTTCCCTCTTGGCCCTCTTACATATATGCCCACTTTCATGCATGTACTTCATGGGCAGCCTCACCCCAGCCTCAGCCATCTTCCCTATATAGTTATGTGATACTTACTGTTACATTATCATATATTTACATTAGTGTGACTGTATGAGAGCTTTTCACAGGTGAGCAAGGTGTGGTGTTA
Organism: Artibeus jamaicensis; assembly: GCF_021234435.1. Classification (NCBI taxonomy): domain Eukaryota; kingdom Metazoa; phylum Chordata; class Mammalia; order Chiroptera; family Phyllostomidae; genus Artibeus; species Artibeus jamaicensis. Next base: position 10,299,784 of record NW_026522056.1, on the reverse strand, counting down.
TTCCTATTATACAATATTTTGTTTTCTGTGGAAAATAATTTTTAGGATTTTTTTTTCATTTTTCTTTTCTATGTGGTTATCAGTCATGCAACCACTAAACTTTTTTCCCAGGTATGAAAATCTTCTCTTTATACATTCAAGGATGTTAGGTCTTGAGTGTATAGTGACTATTATCTTCAAGAATTCTTTCGTTTGGCCTTCGGATCTGCTCTTCTCTGGACTGGCCCCTCTCTGGGCTAGACTCTATTCTTGTGATCTGTGACACTAAATTGCATTTTTTCCCTGAATTTTTTAAAGATTTTATTTATTTATCTTTAGAGGGAAAGGGAAGGAGAGAAGGAGTGAATATCAATGTATGGTTGCATCTCATGAGTCCCCTGCTAGGAACTGGCCTGCGACCCAGGCATGTGACCTGACTGGGAATCGAACCATGATCCTCTGGTTCACAGGCCCGTGCTCAATCCACTGAGCTACACCAGCCAGGGCAACCCTGAACGTTTTTAATATCTTCTTGTTTCTTTGGTGTTCTTCATTTTCATTGTAAGTAAAGATTTCTTTTTATGTATCCTGTTTGGGATACATTTTGACTATGAGGGTTGGTGACATTTCTTAATGTAATAAATTTTCCACTATCTTTTGCAATGTTACCACTCCAATATTTATATATCCCTTATTTGAAATCAGAGTAGACGTGTATTAGGACAATACTTCTCCAACTTAACCTACAACAAATCATCTGGGTTTATTTACTTACTTACTGATTCCTTCTACACAGTAGGTCTGTACCGGGTCCCGAGAGTTGCCGGTGCCGATACTGACGGCCTGTGAGCCACAGGCGGACCCAGGAGTTAGTCCACTCCACTCTGCTTCCCCTGCCTCTTAACCACTTGGTCGTACACGCCTTTTTAACCCTCTCTCAGTACAGCTCTGGATGGAATTTCTTGATATGTATGCATCATCAGCTTATGAAGTGTCTCTTCAACTATGCCATATTTTATATTTTGAATTTTATTCATTTGAGTTTTAAATTTAAATTTTATTTTAGCATTTCCTAATCCATTCTAGTAGACTCATTTTCATGTATTGTGCTTTCCGATGTTTTTATTCAAATATATCAAGACTATTTTGTGTTCCATACTTGTTAATTATGTATCATCAGTCTTACAAATCTGAGACTTCATTTTTCTGCAGATTCATTCATTGCACATTTTTCCTTTGGTCCTTAAAAGATATTTTTTGTAATGAGCTCATTTATGTTGGAATTCATCTATAGAAATTCTTTGTGGCTTATGTTTAGAATGTCTTTCTCTAGAGAATATTTGTAACTTGTTTCTGCTAGATACTTAGGGATAACTCATTTGCCGCTTAAGCTTTTCCCTGACATTTTTCTCACCATATAAATCTTGGCCTTTTTGGAAAATGGACTTCAAGTAAGGAACTCTTTTTCATTCATTCATTCATTCATTTACTTTTAGAGAGAGGAAGGGGAGGAGAAGAGAGGGAGGGAAACATTAATGTGTGGTTGCCTCTCATGTGCCCCCTACCGGGGACCTGGCCCACAATACAGGTATGTGCCCTGACTGGGAATCGAACCGGTGACCCCTTGGTTCAGAAGTTGGCACTCAATCCACTGAGTCACAGCAGCCAGGGCTAAGTTCCAGTAAAGAACTCTTAAAAGAGTGTTTTTTGGTTTGTTTTCTCTGTTCTGTTTTCTGTCAACATTAAGAAAAGGTATCTTCTGTGGACTCTGTTTCCTCCTTTGCCCTCCACTGGTACTTGCTTTGTACAGGTGCCTCTAAGGTCCTTCTATTTTACTTGGATGTCAGGATTTGTCCCTGTGTGTGTGGCTCACTACCCTGGGGATGTGATGGAGAAAATTCCCGCTCCTATGTGCGCGTAACCCAGGTAACTCCTTGAGATGCCTGGACTCTAATTCTTTGTTACTTTATCACCAGCTTAGCTGTGCTTTTAGTGAGAGTTTTTTCCATGTAATACATTAGTTTTAGGTGTTCTGTACTAGTGAGGATTTATCTACACATCTGCTCTGTCACACTCGCAGAACCAGCATTCCTGGATTTCGGGGAAGAAGGGGAGTATAATGCAGAGCTTTGTATGTCTTTCAGTGGTGTGAGAAGCTACCTGTGGCTGCTATACCAGGCCAAAAGTTACAGATTAGTTGCCTAATTTCAAGTTACTTGCATCACTCCTTTGCCCCCACTTTTCTCAGATCACAAGCAGGGGAAGGGAGCTAGATGGAGTCTGTGTCCATGACGCAGTGGTGGTGCAGGTGGTGCTCAGGATGTGCTTCCTGGGGCGGAAGGTTGATTAGACCCATGGTACCCATGGATCAGGGCACAGAACAGAAATTAGCGGCCATATGTGCAACTTGCTCATAACAGTCAACTCTTCAGTTTTCTTTTTTCTAATAAGAACAATTATAAGATTACAAAGGTTTCTTTCAGTTGCTTCATAGAGTCATTTTTAGAGTTCCTTGGATTGTCAATTACACATGGACCCTAAAAATGTTCAAGCTATCATCTGTTCATAATTTTTTCATATTCATCTGGATCTAGCCAACTATTACATGGATATGAGCCAAAAATATCGCCATCGCTTATTGAGATGAATGTCTCCTGGTTATTTAACCAGTATTCATACACATTGTCTTCTCAATTAGTGCTGTTGGGTGAATGCCCAATTCTCTAGGGTATTTAATTGATATCTAAGGATTCACGCGTAAAAATAATGGACTTTATAACTATCTAAGTCCTTTTGTACTTCAGCTGCTCTATTAGAATGGCATCAATCATTTCTGCACTTACTCATAAAAAGAAGCAATATAGTCACAAAGTAACTATTTTATAATAAACATAGATATCAGGAGTTCCCAGCGACGTATCTCATGATGAAAAAAGTTTCTAAAAAAAAAAAGGAAGGAAGAAGAAAAGAGAAAGAAAAGAAAAAAGAAAAGAAGAGAAAATAAAGAAAAGAAAAGAAATTTATAATTTAGTTGAGATAGGATTTTCAGGGAAAAAGTTAAAAACACAAGACAAGATGCCAACCCCCTGTCTGGGTTATAGAAAATAAGTGCTCTAGAAATTTTGGGGAGGAAGGTAAAATAGTTCGCTAGGGACAAATGAGCTGTTGCAAGGAGGGCATCCACCCAGGTAGTGCGGTGCAAACGAGGAAAAAAAGGGGCTAACTGCCAGGTTATAACAAGAGGGCTACAGCATGTAACTGTGTGAAAGAACAATGATGTGATTAGGTCGAGAAAAGTCAGAAAGTGACCTTTTGGGAAGGTTCGTGAGTGAAGTTCTGAGGTACGTGATGGCGCAGAAAAACGGAAGTCGGCATGAGGCCCACGCGATGGCTGGATGAGGCTCCATCAACAGCGACAATGAGACGTGGAGTGGCAAGGTAGCGCCATCCAAGCGGCTAAAATCGCGTGGTTCTGCATGCTCAGCACGCTGCTGTTTCTTTGTGTTCCTCCTCGGGCCTCAGGAAGAGAAGTAGGAGCTGATTTATGAGTCGAGAGTCAGTGCGGAGTGTCAGATTTCTATAACGAGATTATATATTAAATCTAATGAAGGGAAAATATGCTTACCCAAAGCAAATGACAGCACCATGATTAAACGACTCAAGATCCCTGGATGGGTTTGTTTAGACAATATAGCAGGTACAGTGACCTCCTCTTCTCCTAGATTTGTGATCAATTCTGTGAAATGAAGATTTATGTCTTTTATTATTCTGATGACATAACAGTACGGTCCTAGAAGCAAACAGGCACAGGACGGAACTAGTAAACCAAGTGTATATTCTGGATGTGGTGGAGGTTAGTTCAGATTAATCATGTGTGTCACATTGTATGCTGCTGACTTCCTCGTAGCATTTCAGCTCCATGCCCCAATTTTTTATTTTAACTTAAGTCTTCAAAGCCCATTTTTGTAAGCACTCACTTGTGCACCACCTATGCAGAGGTCTGACCCCGTGTCCCATCTCATAGGTGACAGCTATTGAAATGGGTGTTATCCTCACAGTGAATGCATGTTCCATGAGAATCGTTCCTAAGATGCCTCCCCATTGCTTGGAGCAGTGCAGAGGGTATTATTGAAGCCATGCACCATAACTGGGCTTTTACAACATCAACCCTTGAAAAGCTTGATAATTCCAGGCTGTAAGCACCCCCACCACCCATTCTTGGGAGGGAAAAGAATAACGAGTTAGAGCAGCAGTCCTCCCTGTGGACAAAAAGAAATTACATGAATGAGAAAGACCATTTATGTGGTATGATGTAAAGATTTCATTTTCCAAAACTTTCATCCTTTTCTACCTAGCATTCATTTTCCTATTCTTGCCTGAAATTCCACTGTTCGAGAGTCATTTCCTAGATTTAACCTTTCGCCCCAGTAAAAATGCAAATATCTGGGGGGGGGGGTATGTCATTTATGTACTCTCCAAATAATTCCTTTCAGATCCTCTCTCTGTAGGTAGAACATGATAGAAATGGAATGATTAAGGAGCCTGAAAAGAAAAGAGAAAAGGTGAGACAATGTCTAGAGAAAAAGTCCTCTATCTCTAATATGGTTTTCCCTAGAGCTGGCTGTTTGAAAGAAAGCAAGGCTGATGAATGTGCTTTTCCCTTTGCTTGCTCCCCTCCTTTTAGTTGCTTCACTGATGTTTTCTTCCTTACTATCCATGCATTGCAGGTCTGTGATCTGTAGCCGGGACTTCATGATATTTAGTGTTGCCACATGTGAATACTTTTTAAGAGCAGCTCCATTAAAGATCATTTCTCCTGGAGCGTCCTGTGCTCTCTCGTGGTGTTCATCACCCAGCGTTTAGTTCGGATTCCTGTAATGTATGCAGAACCAAAGACATCCCTTTCATCACTCAGATTCTGCTGGGAGTTCGTTGCTGTTGGAAAACAGGGGCGAAGGGAAAGAAGGGAGCTGAAGGGGAACAGAGTTGCAGATAAGTAGTAATCCACTGAGATAAGAATGCCAGGGGATGAGACAATTAGGGAGGACAGTTTGAAGTAGATGGATTTCCTCCCTTTGGGTTGTCTATCTTAGGCGAATACTGGCCAACAGCCTACTGCCTCCTGCCTCCTGCCTGACTCTGGCTGGGTTCTAATTTCCCTCATTCAACACAAAGGGCTTCCAGCAACTCCCCCTCCCCAGTCCTTCCCCACTGCCCACAGTTGTAAGGTGCGTTCTCATAAATTCCGGTCACTGGGTTAGGGTCCTAGGTAAATAAGGACAATGAGAAGGTGATTTGTAAATTCCTCTGGCACTCCTTTCCAGTTAAATACCACAAGGCACAGCTGAGTTTTCTCAGACAGATGTTCCCACAATTCACTGTTGCAGAGCGGAACTTGAGTGAAAGGTTTTGGCATATTGGATCCATTTCCAGTGGTTGAAATAATGAGAATTTCTTTGCTGAGAAGACAGAAGTACTCGGGTTCTTGAATCCAAGTTTTGAAATAGGCATGCCATTTCTAGTGTCCTCCTTGTTTCTGGTTTTTCATTTCATTTGTAAGGTTATTATCTTTTAAGTATATATTATTATATTTTTCCATTACCATGTAGTCCCCTTATACCCCCTCCCCCAAGTAATCACCACCCTGTTGTACATGTCCGTGAGTACTTTCTCTTTTTCGCTCAGTTCTTCCACCACTTAAACTCCCCTCCCCCACTAGCTGTCATCTGCTCTCTGTCTATGAGTCTTTGTTTTGCCTTTTAGTTCAGTTTGTTTGTTAGATTCCACACATGAGTGAAATCATATGGTATTTGTCTTCCTCTGACTGGTTTATTTCATTAGTATAATATTCTCCAGGTCTTTCCATACTGTTGCAAAGGCCATAAAAATATAATTTTTTTAATTTAAAAATTTAAAAATTGTTCTGGTTTCATCTTTCATTTTCTTCTTTCTGACTTCATCTTATTTCTGGTTTAACCCCCTGAGGGGGACTTGTGGACAGGAAGGAGTTGGGGGTGGGCCCTGTACTGGCAGTTGGATGGAAAGAAACCATAGAAAGGAAGAATCTGTCACATTCGCCTTTACATCTGCGATGATCAGCTGCCCGCTTCTAGGTGGATCCTGACGTCAGATTCCAGGACCGATCCTCTGCAAGGCTGGGCAAGTCGGAGGAGCCTTGGGCCAACCCATTAGACGAGTGGGACCCAGCAGCCTGCCCGTTAGCCCGTGTGACAGCTTTTCCGTGACCTGCCCGTCTTTCCACATTCTACCGCTTTTGGGTAACCACCCACAGTCAGAAGTGAAGTATGTATTGTTTCATAGACAATGAACCCAGTCACGGTACCCAGTTAGTTAGATTGTGATTTTCTCGCTCCTGAGGCAATTCTAACTGAGAAGGTGCTTCTGACTGGCTTCCTCCCTCAAAGACAGGGCTTCCCCCATCCCTGCCAGCATTATCTTCTCTTAGGAAAAAGGGCAAAGGGCTGCAAAACACATTTTCTGCTGCCAGGAGAGATTACTTTCATAAATGAGTATCAATCCCAGCACTTTCTCTTTATGAACTTCAGAGGACGTGTGATGCTTGTATCGCTTGCTTTTAGCAGGGTCCTAAGGAACATAACAAACGCTTAACAAAAAACAACTGCACACGCTAGTTTAGATTGATTTAAGTGGAATCCGGTTCTATAATAAGATGTAGCCTGGCAACCCCATCTGTAGACAGAGCCGCAGACTAGACTGGAGGAGAGAAGGCCAGCCCTGCATGTTATTAAAGTCGCGGCAGCTCATGAAGCCGCTGATGCCCTCTGGTGATGCTGCATTGCCACCAAGCATGGGGATTGCAGATGTGCGGATGAGGAAGTGAACCACTACATTCAGTCTGTGGTTGGTGTAAAAATGTAGGAGCTAGTCAGAGGTGAGTGCTGGTTTAAAGCAGAACCAGTACAGAGAAAGCAAAGCACCTCCAGGTAACTCCAGGGTACTGAGTGGGAGGGGGCGACAATGGAGAGCACAGACCAGGCAACACCCACCCCACCCCCTCCATAGTTTATTGTCTCCCCACTAACATTTTCAAACAAACAGATTTGGGCTAAAAATAAGCAGACTTGGAAAGGAAAAGAAGTCACATAAGGTCCATCTGCAGTTGGCAAGTTTGGTGGAACGGAAGGAAGCTGCTACACATCTCCTTTAGGGCGTCACGAAGGGGATTCACTTATTAGCAACTAGTGTGTTCAGACACACCAATGAATGGGTGGACTTGAGCTACTGATGTGCCAGAGACGACGGTCAGGGTGGAGGAAGAACAGCTGACACATTCATCGTCTTCAGGTGGCCCCGAGCCTGGTAGATAATGACCGTCTGGGAGTTGTAGCAACTCCTGACCAAAGAGCCTTCCTGCCTTTATTCAAATTTATTGTATTCCAAAGACGAATCCAATCAGCTTAGAATCTTGTTGGTCTTAAGCAGTAGACAGGTTGGCTCTATTGTTTGCAATGGCAGCTACAGTGCGTTTGATGGTGTGAGTCTGTTGGCCTAATGGTAACATGAGCTATTCATGACGAGCTAAAACTCCCGGGAAAATAAAGAGCATCCCCTTTTTCAATAATCATGTCCGTAAGTCTTTCTGGACCACTTGGGTGATGGCGGTGAGTAGGGTGTGTAGTGGCGAAGGTGACTATGTACAGACGTGGCAGAGAAAGACAACGAGGAAGAAGAGTGTTATTTCAAATTTTGGGGATAATAATCTATCATAATTATTCCCAGATATGCTCTCATTTATACCTCAGGTATGATGCACTTTTAAAATGATTCAAAGAAGTATGAAGTGGTTATCTATTTTGATGTGTCCTACTTACATTAGAAATTAGTTTAAAAATAAAGGGTAAAGAACCTTCTCGTAATTTGTACTTTTTCACAAGAGTGTGGTTTGTAACTGGAAAAGAACAGGCTACAAGGAAATGAGTGGTGGCCACCAGCCAGATGTCAGCCTTTCCTACATCACATAGGTCCCAGGTTTATCCCGCACCTGGAAAATGACCGATTGCTCTCTTCATGGCACGTTGACGTTCCGGATGTGACACTCCTGATGTTTGTATACCTCACTTATTGACCACAGTTGAAAGTCAGGTATATTTAAAGGTCAGAGTAGCCTCACTGTAACTCAAAAATGATAAATGTATTTTACAGTTTGACCTATAAAACTATCACCACCAACCTGAAGCCCCAGGAGGCATTGTTTTTACCGAACATCACTCTGTAGATTACTTAACCCAGAAACACCGGCCACAGCATGTTGCCGGGGTGTCTGCTGAGCGAGCTGGGTGGGTCCACGTGCTTAAGTCATGCCTCCTGAACACTAACAGGTAAAAAACGTGTACTTGACTTTGAACATCCAAGACACCAAGTCTTAGTTAAAGGTACCAGGTGTCTAAGCTAGGGACTTCTGAGTCATGCATGTCTCCTCTGTTCCTTCATTCACCCTCTCTCTCATTTGCAGGTATCACTACTTGCTCATTTAATTTATTCTGCATTTTGTCACCAGTCTCCACTCCCACTGCACTGCCTTATTCAGGCCCTCTTTGTTTCTCTCCCTTCATGACCTGTCTAATCCTTAGTGTCATTTGGCACCTTCCACGTTGAAGCCAGAAAGATTTTTCTTAAGCAAAACTGCTTTAGTTAAAATCTCTCCGTGGCCCCTTAGTGTCCCAGGGTTGAGTTCTGACTCCTGGAGTATTGTGCAGGGCCTCTGTTCGGCTGCTCCTGTTCCGGTCTCCTCTTTTAAACTATTGGCACCCTGAATGAAGCCACAGGAGACTATGTGTTCCTGGAATCTGCTGCCACATCACATTAATTTATTGCTTCACACTTTCATAAAAATGCATTTATCCCTGGTTTCACTTCCAATCTCCCAAGAACCACATGAAGTAGGGGAGAGAAGGTAACATCTTTGTCATTCTATAAAGGAAGAATGGGAGATCAACTCCATACTTATTTAATAGGCAGGTACTACACTAAATCAACTCTTGATAATCTTTACGTAGACTATAGAATTCTTGCAATGCATACTTTTATGGTCTAGTATCCTACTGGTTTTCTAAATTCCGTATTCAGCTGATTCTTTATGAACTATATACACCCATTTAAGATATACTTATATGCATTTAGCTATCCTCAAATAGTCAAATATTTAATTCCAAAGTAGGCCATACTTTTCTTTTTTGACCATGGTTTTTCTTTTTTTAGTGTTTTATGTAAGATCAACTCCCCGAGTACTCTGAAATAAAACTATAAGTACTAACTCCTTCCAATAATAGTTTATGGTGGACCAGGGGTTGCATGGCAATTTTACATTTATTTCTTTATCTATTTATTTATTTATTTAAATGTACAACCATGAAACAATAAGTAATATGAAAAGGAGGTTTTTTAAGGCAAATAAGCTGCTAAGTATGTTACATATAGGCATCTTGAAGTCATAGAACGATGATGCATAAGAGTGCGGAGAATTATAGAGTAATCTGTACATAGTGTACAGAACAAGTGTCTCCTCTGGTGATATTAATGGGATTTAGTAAGCTCATTTTAGTACCAAAATTTGAATTAGAAAGGAAGGGGAGGGGGTTGTAGAATAGAGACTGTTGAAAAATCTCATTTTCACCAAGTTTGAAAAAAAATCCCGAGGCAATTTAGTTGATTTTGTAAACATTCCCTGTAGTGTTGTGAAGACCAAACAGCGGCTTTGAGCCACTGCACATACCCAAGTGCAAGGAGAGCAGGGTGAACGGGGCAGGCGCCCACAGGAAGGTGCCCAGTCTAACTGACCAGGCTCACTGAAAGGAGAAACGTACACACCCTCCCCAAACGAGAATACGCTGGACATGCAAAGTCACTTCCTTTCAGATCTTCTCAGAATAGGTGTAACCCATGAAACTACCTGTATTATTTTTTAAAAATAAAAAATGAAAGGAAAAACTCAATTTTGTTAATGAAATTGTAGAGTCAATTGAAGCAAGTATGACATGTAAAAAATTAATGGACTTTAACTTAAGTTTTTCTCTTTGAACATAGAGGTTACAGTTTAATGCAATGACTCATTATCCATGTATACTGTGTAAGTTTATTCAAAAATCAAGTTGTCTGAAGTAGCCAGGTGAGGACAGCAATGAAGATCGGATACCAAATGGGACAGCCACTCAGCCTCCTAACTATCTGGAAATGGATTGCTTTTCTAGTTAATGTATTCATTTATGAAAAAGAAGGGTATGCAGTTTCAAATAACTTGTTTACTTCTTAGAGACAAGAAATATTGGAAGCATTTTTGGGAATATGTATTTGTTTAATGAAAATACATTTGTTAATGAAAATAGCTTTTATATCTGCTTATAAAAATAACATGGAGCATTAGAGTAGACTAGGTAGTGATACAATGATAAACAACCTAGAAATCTCAATGGCTTAAAACAGCAAAGATTTATTTCTTTCTCAAATTGCGTGGCTGTCTGTTTCATTGACACTCTTACTAGTTCTGAGGCCCATGAAGGATCCATTCTCCTAACACTGTGAGCCGTTGTGGCAGAGGGAGAAGAAGGGAGAGAAGTCTAGAGAGTCTCAACAGGAAATTAAATGCTCAGTCCTGGAACTGATAAGTCACTGTTACTGACAACTCTTCAGCCAGCACGAGTTGCTTGACCCCATCAAACTAAACAGGGTCTAGAAAGTGCAAATGTTCTTGATAAGAGGAGAGCCAGAAATATATATTTGGTGAATAGCTCATCCTGAGAATTACAGCAATCTAAGAACCTACGAAGAAGAAAATTCCAGTCACTGAAAAACTTCACCATCCAAATAACATTTGATGAACTACCATTCAGATCTTTGAGTGTGTTTGAATAGAGAGATAATAAAAATTTAGTTTTACGATCTGCTTTTTTATGCTCAATAATGTCTCATGGACATTATTGTCACATTTCCCATTCTATTGTCACATTTCCCATTCTATTAAAATAACAAAATTGCATCATTCTTCTTGATGTTTGCATAGTATTTAATTGCATAAATGTAAATGTGCATTAATAATGTGTTCTATTAGTGAACCTTTAAGGTGTTTACAGAGTCTTCATTATAAATGAGGTATAATTAACGTCAAACATCTCTGGATTTTTACTAATGATTATTATATTGAAACCAGTGAAAATTTATATTAAGTTATACCAGTATTTTCAATTTTGAAAAAAATTGCAAAATTGTCCCACAAAAGTGATGTGCTAATTTAAACTATGACATAAAGTAACAAGAACATCCATGTCTTTAAACTTTTGCCAACCTATGTAGTATCCAAGTTTGCCATGATAATAATAGGCTAACAGTAACATCTCATTTTCATTTTTCATTATCTAAAACTATCACTTCACTTTTAACATATCAGGTTGAAAACCATTTTGTATGTTAAGTTATCCACTTGTATTTTATTCAGTGAATACTGGTAGGACATACTAATTGGCGTTTATTTTTATTGGATGGGCATTTGATTGTATAAGTTGCAAAATGTATTTGATATCTCCTTTGCTTTTGGTATGATGCCCCTTTGTAATATGTTACCCCCTTTTTTTCCCATGCACACCCTTTTTTGGCATCCTTTCATTACACTGAACTTTTAAACTTTAATAGGCAATATTTATACATTTGGCTTTTACACCATGCAGGAAATCCTTCTCTAAAATTACAAAAATATTCACCTATGCCTTCTTATGATACTTTCATGGCTTCCATTATTACATTTTTTAATATTTTATATGCCTAGGGTTTTGTTTTGCTGTAAGGAGTGAGATAGAGATACTATTTTATTTTTCAAATAAAGTACAATTTTTAAGATACCGCTTTATTTTTCGATTGACTTTGGGGAAGCCTTGGTGAATATTGAGGAAAAGGAACGGAAGAAGAGAATGTTTTTATTATTATTAACCTTAAAATGAAAAAAGGCAAGAGTAGAGTCCTCTACTATACTATAGAAAGAACTTCAGGTAAAGATACAGCCTGGGACTTGACTTACACTCCCCTTTAATTTCAGTAGGGATTTTTAAGTTCAGTCATGTGTAACAATAATTTTCCCATCAGTGACAAATTACCTAAGATTGGAGCTAAAAAATATTACTGTCGTCTAGCAATATCCTCATTGATGTGACATCATAGTGTAACACGGTCCTTACATGTTCATGGTGATGCTGGAGTGCCATTTCTGTAAGAATACAGCATATATAATTATAGACAGGGCAACATACATGATAATGATAACAAGCAACTCTGTTACTGGTTCAGGTATTAGGCATTTACTATATACTATACTCCTTATCATTACCCTAGAGTATACTCTTCTACTTATAAAAAAAGTTTGCTGTGAAACAGTTTTCTTTGTTACGCCAGCGGTAGCCTCATACATCTTGCTTACTGCTTGCCTTGACTGCATAGCTTTTTCTCATGCTTGGTTTAACCTAGTGTTTTGCATAGTAACATGCTGTGCAGGCTTGCAGCCTTGGAGCAGTAGGCTGTATACCATAGAGCCCAGGTGTGTGGTAGGCTACACATCATCTAGGTTTGTGTAAGTGCTCTCTGCGTTGGCACAATGACAGATCACTTAATGGACACACTTCTCAGAACTATCCCCATCATTTCGTGGTACGTGACTGTACTTAAAATATTTTTCTGTCTTGGTGTCCATGACATGGACATTTCTATTTCTCTCTTACAATCGGTCTCCTCTTTTCTAACCTTAAAGTGCAGCTGTTCTGCAGGTTGTAGCTTAAACTCTTTTCCCCCGTCTTACACTTTCTGCCTGATTTAACACACACCTATAGCCCAGGATGCAATTTATCCCAAAAGCTGTGGGATAAATATGCCCCAAAAGTAGTTGATTATATAGGTCTGGAGCTAAGGAGAGATCTGAGTTGAACATGTTTATTTTAAAGCCTTATATACATCTTAAACTTAACTCTGTGTGTCCGTGAGTTAATTATTCAAGTAATTGGCCTACTTTGCTGTCGCCATGTTTGGTCTTTCTCCCTTTGTTTTTTCCTATTAATTTGACAGTGTGCTTTGTGTGCTGGGCACCAGGGTGAGACTCAGCAAGCGCATATCAGTACAGCATCAAAAAGGACCTTTTTACCAGTTTTCCTCTATCACTAGTCCAGGTCAGGAATATGGGTGCCAATTTTTTTTTTTTTGGTTCTGTCTTCAAGTCTTTAATCAGTCCCAAGTGTCTAGTCATTCTGTTTCACCACTTAATGTCTCGTCAAGGCTCATTACTGTAAACCCATCGTCAGCATCCGATTCACTCTGCCACAGTTTCTGCCCAGGACTATTGTCAGTCTCCTGCTCCTGGCTTTGCCTGTCCCTCTGCATCCCATCCATTCCATATATTCTTCTGTCAAGAGTACTCTTTTTCATGTAAACTTATTTCATCAACTCCTTATGTTCAGATGGTAATGTTCAAATATTTTAATATCAGACAGGTAAGGAAATCACCTATCCATTTATTTCTGCAAGAAAAAAAAGTAAATCCAATTCTACCTGTTGAGCTTAAAGTTTCTTTGAGGCGCTGAGTAGGCATCTGAAGATAAGGAGCTATAGCTCAAGAAGGTCAATGAACTGAAGATACAAATTTGGGAATATTCAGTGTATGGCCACGCATGACACCGGGTCTGGTGTTGTCATGTGAAGAGACCGTGGCAGGATGTGGAGAAAGGCCTAATCTTGAGACCTAAAAAAATGCAATATGTCAGGTTTGGGTAGAAAAGAAACAGCAGGGATGGCCACAGAGAATAAATAGTAGTATAAAAACCAATGGCAGAGAAAATTCAAGAAAGGTCTTCATTAAACCCTGAGAGTCAACTAAGAATACAAAACAATGTGCACTGAATACAGCAACTCGGAGATCTTCGGTGACTTTAGGGAGAGCAATTTCAGTGAGTTGATGGGGTGGAAGCACGAACTGATGGAGTGGAAGACAGACTGAACTGTCATGACGAGGGATGTGTCAAGAATGCAAGAAAGACGACTCTGAGGGAAAAAGGGCAGATTTTTGTTTACTTAATATGGCAGAATTTTGAGCATGCTTGTATTTTAGTTCTTTAGTGCTCATTTTTTTACTTGTACAAACACAGTTAACATCCACTCCACCAACCGGTATCATATGTAAAAGAGCTTGGAATCTTACCTGATGCAGAGCAGACCATCAATAAAAGTAAAATGTGTGTCTCCCTTTCCTTGTCCTACTCTGCTCCCTACCTCAGCTGCACTGGGCCTACCATCCTTTTCAATTAAAAAAAAAACAACAATGCGCTATATTTACTTACAATAGAAATACCTTTTTATCTTCTTATTAATCTGCCGTCCCTTGAGTATCTCCTGAACATTTGTTTCCTTAAGTGCTGGACACAACATATGTGTAAAATTTTAGCTATTTAAATTGCCCTTTCAGCTCTAAAATTCTGAGACTAAATTTGTTGCCTCCTTTATAAAACATGTGTGTCCTGTATGCTTTTCAGGTTGGCAATGGCTAACAAAGCAACAGGGTCTATTTATAACGGGAAAGCAAAATGAAAAAAAAAATAGGAACACCAGCAAGGCTACCTTTGCAAAACAACACTCCATTTCTACACAAAGAACTTTACTTAGGAGCAGTTAATGGCTGGCTTGCTTAGTCACAGTTTTATTCCTAATCAATACTTTGGAAAGAACACAAGAGGTGATGTGAATTACTGTCTAAAAGTAGCATCTGAACCAATGACCTGGCGAGATTACCCACATAAAGGCTTTAGACTTTGGTTCTTCTACAGCCCCGTTGTTACGTTAAGCACACTTCTTTTTTTTCTTCCAGCATGTACTTTTTCTTCTTTCACGATGGTTTTGTGTCTGTCAGCTGAAAGGAAATGTGTGTGGAGTGTACAGCAATCAAAGGGATGAAAGATGAAGGAGTGTGGAGCCGTTTTTTGTATTAAAGCACCATTAACTCAATGGCATCTACCTGCAATGTCAGTGCACTTTGCTGATTTCATTTTGATAATGCTATAAGCTGGTCTCCATAATTGCCTTCTGTAATTGGAACAAATTTATGATTATGCTAATTCATCTTCAGCCTCCTAATGTATGGAAGCTGAGCTAATCCCTGTCTGTCCCTGTGTTTCCTTTGTAGATCATTACATGGTTAGCCTTTCACTGTGGTTGATAGAATTGTTATTCTGAACAGATCTGATTTCTCAGGTGGTGTGTGTTTATGTATGTGTAAGTAATGTGTGTTTGTGTCCTTTATCTAATTATACATAACTTCGATGCCAGCATTTAAGACCAGTTTATGATTTGAACATTTAGAACCTTGAATGCTCTAACCCTTAATATGATGGCACCTGAGTATATAATACACAGTAGTAAGGAACAGGAACTGTTAATTAATGTCCCCTCACCACCACCTGAGAACCTTATGTACGTACCAGAAATAGTGGGAGGAAATGCGAATACAGAAACAGTTTTAGGCTCTCTGAAAGCCATCCCTTTGTCATCTGGCTGGAGAGTTCTTCCCACCCTAAAATAATCCCTTGAAAAGGAAGCAGCATATGACACAATATTTTAGATCATTCCTTGGGATACCGAGCTTTGGAAGTACCTCCTACATGTTGCTTCATCAAAGACTCAAAAATTCCTTTCCCCCTAGCAGATGGCAGCCAGCAAAGACAGAATTAGCCAAGAGTGAGAACCCTGCACTATGGAAAGCACAGCCGAGAGGCAAGTGGCAGCCCGTGCCCTCCCTCACAAATGATCTCTTGATTATCTCTCTCCATTCTTATAATGTCTCATCTGTTCCATGCCTCTTACCTCTGATCACCGTCCTTGCAAATGCTTTACGTTAATGTAAATGTGTCTCGTTCTGCACTGTGGACAGGGTTACATTTTCACGTAACAGTGAATCCAGGGTGTTCACTTTCCCAGAGACCATTTACCTGTCAAAATGGATAATAATAAAAAAAATTACATGAGGCTGCCCCCTGACTTTCATAACCGAAGCGGGGAAGTTAAAGGACAACACGGATTTGACAAGAGACACACAATGTCAGAACAGGAAGTTCCATAATCAGAGTCCAGTCTTCCGCAAAGGCAGCCGTGTTTGTCATTTCATTCAGCATCCGGTGCATTTGGTTGTGTCTGAGATCATTAGGTTTCTATCATTTGCCTGGTTCCGCTGCTGTGGCTTCACAATTAAGCAGAATTTCTGCTTCCTTTTGTGATGCATAATCAGATAAGTAGAGCTCAATTAAAGAAACTGCCGTGTAGGAGGCATTACGATCAATCCATACAGTCTGGAAAGAAAAGACAAAGAGGAAACACAATAGTACTGTTATAAATAACTTAAAGGAAATGCAAACAAGAAGAGAGGGCAGGCGACCTCTAATCTGAAAGAGGGGAAGAGAGGAAAGGCCTACACTAACATCAGAAGATATCATGCCCCCTCTGGAGCAGAGGGCTGTCACACACAGCAGTGGCTAAGTCCCAGCTGAGACTTAGCTGGTGTGCAAGTACACTAAGGCAAATTGCGGGACATGGTAAGGAGCGGCAGTTCGTGTGGCCGATGAGAGACATTAGAAAACAGCTCACGTCTTGTAGAAAGTGTTTGAAGACAGTATACTACGTCTAGTTCCATGATTCTCAAGCATGTCACCTTAGATCGTGGGATCCGTACCATGGGGAGAATAAGACTTTCCTTGCCTCCTTTTGGAGGGTGTAGCTATTGTGAGGATTGAATGAGATACTGCACTGCATAGCGTTGTGAGCCCCCATGAGCACAGAGACAGTGAGCATTACCTCTGTGTGTCCCCTTGTCTCCTATTCACGGCCACAGACAGCTGCCATGTGTTCAGAGCTGCATTCATGCCCAGGTGAAAGGCCAGAAACACGTGCCTGCTCCTTTTCTCCAGAAAGCAAATGCTTTTCTCTGTCGCCCAACAGACTTAGGCACAACTGGCCTTCTTGAATATTGTAAGACTACTGACTGTATTAGATTGTTATAGACTTAAAATGCAGTCCACACATTTCTGCTCATTACCAAAAAGCAAAACGAAACTCCAGATAACACTGAGGGAGCTACCATACTTTTTTGTGAGCTACATGTGGGCAAAAGTTTGTGTAGTTTTGTGTATTCATTTGGTTATAATTGGCATGTAACATTATTCATTTCAGGTGTATGACATAAGGTTTGTCATACATCAGATGGTCACCACAATAAGTCTAGTTAAAATCTATCATCTTACATAGTGACAAAATCTTTTTCTTTATATGAGAACTTTTAAGATTTACTCTTAGTAACTTTCAAAATGTACAACAGAGTATTATTACTTTAGTCACCATGGCGTACATTAAGTCCCTGTGACGTGTACTGTATAACCTGAAGTTTGTAGCTTTTGACTCCCTCCACCCATTTCTCCCTCCCCCACCCCTGACATCCACCAACCTGTTCTCTATAGTAAGAGCTCAGGACAGGGGGGTGCATTCTGATTTCTTAGATTTTACAAATAAATGAGTAACTACTAGCATATGGTCATTGCATTAAAATCTGGCAAATGATGTGAATAACAGCGCTGTAGTGATGTGACTTAAAGTGAACGAGATGTTTATTAGTTGGATCCATTTCTTGGGGGTGTGAAAATCTAGAGCCTTCCCCGTGGTGGCTGTGGAATGAACCCCATCTTTACTCGGCCTTGCCCACTCTGTTCCCACCCGTGTCCTTGTGTGCCTTCCAGGATGGCCTTTCCCCAGCTAGAATGCACACCTCCACCCCTCTCTGTTTTCTCACAGAAATCCAGTCACACGTGTTAGTGGGTAAGATGGTAACTTTACAGAAAGTTCCAGAGGCTACGAGTGTCAGAGGCCCCACTGGGAACTGCTGTGACCTTCCAGTGTTTCCCGCTCTACCTCGCATACCCCCTGGGGAAGCCTTGCCTTTCCACTCTGTCTCCCCAGATGTGGAGGCGACCTCTCCTCAAGGTCCCCCTGGTGCCACAGACACGTGTGAATGAGTAAATATGGCTGAGACAAGATGAGATCTGTTTGGGGATGGAGGCGTGGGCTGTGGCCAGTTTCTCTGGGGAGAAAGAGGCCTCGAGCGCCTTCTTCCATAACCTTTTATTGGGTTGTAATACACAGGAATACAGGGCAGCAAGGATCAAACAGTAGATAACATTTCAATGAGGTCTGAGGGCTTAGTCTGAGTCAGTGTCTGTCAGGAAGAGAGTTGCAGAAACTTTGGGAGACAAACTCTTTTCCTCTCGGACCCTTATCATATGAATGAAAGCACTTTTAGCAGAGCAGATTTCACAGGTTAATCAGCAAGTCTCTGTGGTGCCAGATTTCCCCCCAGGGCACGCTCTAGCCAGGCAAGGAGCTGCACCTCTCCCCATCAGATAGTCAGGCTTAAGGGTATTAGAGCCAGGAAGTGCTTCTCCCAGAGAACGTGGGGACTTGGGCTTTGACAAAGCCCGATGGGGGGGGGGGAGTGGTGTGAGAGTCCATTGCTCTTTGTTGCAGCCCCCAAGTCCTTCCATGAAAGCCTCCCAAGTGATCCAGTCTGCCTTAGGTTGCCCCCCCACCACTGTGAGGGGTCTTACCCATCATTGACTTCAGACCAAGCTCTGGGGGCAGGGAGAGGAACTGAGGCAGCGTTTGCTACCAGAGACAGGCTTTGTCTTCTGCAGCTGGCATTCCAAAGGTCATCTCTCGCCCTTAGCCACAAGGGGTAGAGATACAATTCCTAAAATCAGGCGAGCGGTCTACTGCACCCAGACAGGGCTGCCATCCAGCCTCTGAAACTGTCTCTCTAGGTAAGATCTGTGCTCAATCCTGGATCTAAAATGCAGTTTGAGCTTCTACTCTGTGTGTGTGCGGGTGTTTCACACCAGTCTCTAAATTTGCATGTACCTCAATTTAGGCTGGAACATTTATTCCGCAGGTGCCAGCAAACATCCGCTGAAGTAGGTGCTGTGTAATGCATCAGAAGGCTTAAGATATGGTTTGTGTTCTTTTTTATTTTTGTTCATGTTCTTAAGGAGCCTGCCAATGAACAGTGCAGGGAGAAAATGATCACAGATAATGAGTAGATGGATTGAGAAGCTTTCAAAAGGCATAAATCTGAAGTTACATCTATAATACATACAGGTAACTCAATTTTATACTGAGTCTAGCAAATCCTAATATAGAGGACTAGAAGTGAGGGGTAGAAACACTTGGTAGGCAATATCAATAAAGGGTGCTCAATGGCATTTTTTGTGGAATATGACGGGAGAGTTTCAAGTTAATATCATCTGGATTCAAAGGACAAAAGGCTTTGGATCCTGCCTACTGAAGGGGCTTTTTCTTTCTAGTCTAGCTTTTACCTCCCATTTTTCAATGGTCAATAACACCTGTCACAGTCTCATTCTCTTGTAGAATATTAAGAAGAACAAGAACATGAGAATTCTGATATACTGTCTGATGGAAATAAACATTTAGGTGTAAGGTTTGTGTATGTGTGTGTATATACACACATGTATATGTGCAGGAGGTGTGTATGTGTATATGTATACAGACATGCATGTATACATTCAGGGTCTGGCAGAAGGAATGCCTGCCTGGGTGGTTGGTAGGCTAATAATATGGATGTAATCATTATAGCTTTAATTTGAACAATTCACCTAAAATGTCATATGGTGTGTCTGAGTGCAATACTGTTATGTTACAGAGTTACGTGCTTATGATTTTCTAATAAAAATGAGGGCGTTATTTGTTCCAGACCCTGTATACACACATCCGACAAAAGTTCAGAAAAGGTGAAAGGTTAGGACTCCCGCTAACAGTTTCAAATGTAACTCAAGCCTCAGATAAAATAATCTCCCACAAAGCATCAATCTATCCCCTTCCAAAGCAAGGCCGCCCCCGACCCCACCCCGGCGCCCTGCAACCACTCCGTGCTGCCTAGTGGTGAGGACACCCACAGGCTCGTCAGTGACACTCCTTCTGGCCCAAGCTAACCAGAATACTGCTCAGGAACTGATCCCGCTTCCTGGCACGAACTCTTTGACGGTCTGCTTTTTCCAGATTTGTTTATAAACTGCCAAAGTCTACAAATTGCAGACCATCTGTACATGGCACTATGCTAATGAATGTGGACATCCTGCAAATCCATAAACTCATTACCTCTAAGTAACTAGTTTCTTCACATGCTTCTAACTGGGGTTCTAAATAAATAGAAACCAGATAAAGACCTGTTTCTCTGAGGGGCGAACGCTGCCAACAACCTTCTGGAATGTTAAGCCTCTCTGTCAAGGAGATGACCTGTTTGCATGAGGTCATTTGGATCAATGATACAAATGTCCGTCCATTAGGCTGGAGGTGGTCAATGTATTGATCCCACAATACTAAGCTAAAAATTTGTATTGCTTTTGTGAAGAGCTTAATTAGGGTTTTCCTTGTGGAATAATTTCTTGAACTCAGTACACATGCCCTTAAGGACACTTGCAGAAAGACTGTAGTTCTTGGTGCTTGTCAGGCATTTCCATAAGAAAGGCTTGAGAATGGGCAACGACACAGAAATGATAATATTCAGGCACGCTTGGGGTAGGAGATTTAGTGAAAAGGAGTTACCTTTAGGGAAGGGCATTGAGCTCCTTTTTGTGGAAACCATCACTAGGAGCCAGAAAGCTGGTGTGTGGAGAAGAGAAAAGAAACCTACTTCTGGTTCCTGAATGTATTATGTTTGTCCCTTACAATAATATAGTTTATAATCTATGAGCCATCACGTTAGAATCAAAACACATTATGTTAAAATACACATCCATGTCTTCCTGTGAAAGATGGCAGATCTTGTTGCCCTGGCAACAACAGTCTGAACCTGACGGGGGCTGCACACCCACACATGTCCTGTGATCTTCACTTTGTCCCAGTTGCCACTACTTACCCATGCACACTGACGCCAAGGCTGTTCCATAAATTAGAAGACCGCTGTCCAGAGGGAAGGGAATTGAAGGGGAAAAAAGGGGAGGGATTTAGAGGAACAAGTATAAAGGACACAGGGACAATAACTAAGGGGGGTGGAAATGGGAGGGAGGTGGGGTGCATGGGGGAGGGGTGGGCCGGGATGGGAGAAATAGAAAACTGTACTTGAAAAATAACTAAATAAAAATTTTAAAAAAACAACAATACATTAGAAGACCACTGTGATACATTAAAAACAAAAAGAGACTTTTAAGCAAAAATGAGCTCATTGCCATTTTTCATGGCACTGTCAAAGTGTTTTTTTAAATACTCATATCTCTATCTAAAGTGGGAGAACAAAAGAAAGAAAAATGGTAACTATTTTTTTAAGAAAAATGAGAGCAAGCTCATTTCTTCATGGAAATGAAGATCAGCCCCTTGTCTTTAATATGCAAGCAACGCCCTGGGGTGTCTCACACCCAGAGCCAAGTGGGTAATTTATGGTCCCCCCCCCCCGGCCCCCCAGGAGCATTTGAGTTTGCCATGACTGGCGTAGGGAATGTTTTTCCTACCTTATTTATTAAACCAGTCTACATTAGGAGCACTTAGCTCATCAAAAATGTTTTAAAATTTCTCTAAGTGACAAAAGCATAAATCCAAGAGCAATTTGTCACTTTTATAAGCCCAGAAAATACCAAACTGATTTCCTCATAACGATCCTGCCATCAGTTAAGTGGATAAACGGTTAGGTTACAAATAAAAACAGCCCCGTGGTTAGGAGTCTGCTAATGTGAGGACTGTTTGTAGACGTAAGTGGATTGATGGGGCTCGGTCATGACACCGTAAACCCCAAGTAGACCAGACTCTGTGTGTATTATGACTCCTCATGCATCCTTTATTGGCGCTTTTCAAGCTGTTATCTGGGGAGACCCAGTAGCAGACCCCCGTGTGTGTCCATAGTCCATGTGCGTGTGTGGGAGGGTAGACTGAATGGCAGGGACAACTTACATGATGGGGCGGGAGTTATGCCCTGGACATCTCCACGGGGCATGATCGACACAGGAGGGGAAGGACGTGAATGACGTCTCCTGGATTATGCAAACTTGGCCTCAGCTGTCACCATCTTACTCAGCTTGGGCATCTCTGGCTCCGAGGCCCCCACTTGTGCATCAGTCATAGGTCTTTCCTTGTTAATCCATTTTCCCATTTTGGGCTTCAGATAAACTAGTCCTAGGAAACATTTTATGGCAAAATAGAAATTTGAAAATGATTGCTACATGATGAAGAAAAGAGATATTTTTAAAATAAAGTGATTTCTTTTTTCAGATTAGTAAAGAGCTTTTCCTTGAAGGTGCCACAATTTACCAACAGGAAGAAGTTACCCTATTCTTCTCTTAAAACCTCTGTAAACATATTTCCTTCCAATCATCTTTCATTTTGTAAAGCATATATAATTTTTTTGTTTTATAAGTTTATACCACTAATCATACAAATTTGCATTTTGACTTCCCTGTATTATGAGCATTTTCTGTGTTTTCACTAGTTAAAATCATGGCTTTTAATTCTTATTTAATACTAAATCATATCCTTATATCAACATTTACAGTCAAGTCTCCGCTCTTGTATGTCTTAGTTCTTGAACAATTCGACTCTCAACCAAGTTGTTCGCAGAAAACGTGTTCTGTTGACTGTGTTAACAGAGGTTCTGGTCTTGATTCTTGACCCAACAGCCCTCCACACTGCTACCTGTATGACCAGTCATGTGTTTCGCAGGTGACAAAAGATTCAGTTTTTGAACAAGTCCCTCTGGAGCAGTTTTCTGGAACAAATCAAGTTTGAGAACCAAGTTGCCTCTGTATCTAAACAGAGCTCTATTATATGCATGCATGTAGCTTTGGCATAATTTTTCCTTTTTCTTTCTTTCTTTTTACCAAACATAATTTATTGTAGTTCAGTTTTTGTTTGTTGGCCTAGCACTTTTGGGGGCGAGTAAATTCCAGAGATCATAATTACAAGAACGGAAGGCATTACTGTCTTTAAGACTATCAGATGGTGATAAGTACTAGGTAACAATTATGGCAGGATGGGGGAGTGAGTGGAAGTGAAACTTGCTCTGTTAGAAAGTGTTGTTTGGCAAGACCTCTCTGAGGAGGTAACATCTGACATCAGATCTGAATGAAAGGTGGAGTTGAGCCATGGAGACACCTGTGGGGAAGGCCTGCTGGGCCCGGAAGTGGCAGGTGTTTCAGGCCCTGAGGCTGGAACTTGCATTGGGCCCGCAGGATGCAGGACAGAGTCTGTTAGGCCGGAGTGGAGTGAGCAGAGTGACTTCGAGGATATGAGATAGAGGACTGATAGAGAACTAGACCACTGCTAACAATGATAGAAGTGCATTGTTAGCCTTGGGAAGGTTTTGCGATTTTGTCCTAAGTGGGATTTGAGGCCATTCAAAGATTTCAGGCTAGAAAGTCACGTGATCTGATCTCTTAGTGGCAAATCAACTGTAGCGGCAACAATGGAGCAGCAGGCACCCCAGGTCCTAAAGAGGCTGTTATTACTGACATCCGAGAGAGGAGCAGTGGGAGAGTGGTGGGAGGGTACAGGTGACATCCTATGCCCTGCTCTCTCAGCACAAATGAAACTAAGCACAAAAAGAAAAACTGTATATATACATGTGTGTGTGATGTTAATCTTTGCTATTTTGATAGGGAAAAACCCATTACATTGTTGTTGAACTTATCGTTATGCCATATTACCTAGAATGGGATTTAAATAAATATATATAGTGATTTTAAATGATTAAGATTATTCCTCAAATTATTATAATATTCATGAAATTTGTGACAAATATTTCTTAGATTTTTGGCCACTTAATTGTGTACATGATTGTTCTTAGGAAAGTTTTCAATTTGAAGCCAAACCTTTACTTGATGATTGTGGCTTGAATATTTTCTAAACTAAGTTTTTTGGTTTTTGGCTTTTTGTTTCACTTACAGTTTACGTTCAGTATTATTTTTATTAGTTGCACATGGGTAGACAAGCATGCACACGATTTCATCAGGAAAGGTCTCTTTGATCTCCGGGAGCTGGGACTTCTTGGTTTCTGTCTCCAGAGACGCCAGCCCCAGGGGCTTTTTCTTGGCCAGTTAACTCACTGGCAGTAAGTAATTCACCTACAGTCCAGGGCCAGCCTTTCCCGACTTCCTGCCCAGCTGTTTGAGGGGAAGTATGAAAAAAGATGACAGGGAGGTGTGGACACAAGGGAACCGCTTTCTAGTGCTACAGGTCTCAGGAGCAGGGAATCAATCAGAAAACCAGGCAATTTAGGCTCTGAATTTTGGAGTCGGGGAGTGTGGGATGGAACAAAGCTTTCCAGCCTTACTTTGAGCAGGCTGGTTTGTTCTTTGAAAAATCCTGACCTATTGGCTTTAAGTGAGTGTTTTAGCTCAGAAATTGTTGACAGCTACTCCTGGCTTTTATTTTCTTGGGGCGATGTGCTTTTAATTGTACCTGTTAAATATAAAATTCATGAAAGAAGAAACTGCTGGGTTTGTTTATCTTGCTTTACCCAACTCTGAGGACAAGCTCAGTAAGTATTAGAAGATATGTCCGGTGAGTAAGTGAACAGCCGTGAGGTACGCAACATTAATAGGGAATGGAGGACATTTGGTGACAGGCAGGCAGCCACACGTGATGTAAATGTGTTTGTGCTGTCCTGCTCTCTTTACCAGAGCTCTGGGTCATCGGTGGTTCCCGCATCTGCAGGCTGGACCGTGGTAACTCCAGCAGGGGTCGGTAGTGAGCTGGCTCCTTTACCTCATGGCTTTTTCCTCCGTCTTGATGTTTTAAAGCAGTTCTCAGAGCCCCTCATTTGGCTATTTGCTATCATTTTCTTTTCTAAAACGGCCCTTTTCTCGGAGAGATTTGGGGTAGTGGTGATTTTGGGGACTCTAAACTCTCATTAACATGGTAGTACTTGAGGTAAGTATCATTAATAAAAGGTGACTATGGGTTTCTTCTGGTAAGTCAATCCCTTTGAATGGAGACTAACAAATCTTTATCACACCAAACTGTTATATAACAGATGCCACTTGTTTGTCGGTGTTCAATTAGAATTCTTTAGATCTAAGCATGACATGGGGCATCTTCTAAAATCAACTTCCAATGACTGATGCAGCTTCTGTGTGAGGTCTGTCCGGGGGAGTCACTGTCCTGCTTTCTGTGTTAGGTCGATTGTGATGTAATGCTGCTAACTAGAGCTGAATGGTTATTGTCAGACGAGACAACAGTCAGGAGCTACCAGGAGGGCCCACGAGAAAGTGGAGATGTTATTGAGATGTGGAAGCAGGGGACACAATGAGGAAGGAGAGCAGTTAGCTCAGGGGAAGCCTGGCCTGCCTGGTGCAGTCAGGGTGGTGCGGGTCCTGCACCCCAAATGGGGGTGGGGTGGGTGGATGAGGATCTATGGGGCAGAAGATTCCATCTATGTCTTCTTCAGTTGTCCAAGGGAAAGAGAAGTTTGAACCAAGGGTAGGATTAGGGTGGAACTGGAAAAAGAAAATAGGTTCTCCAGGAGCAACCTAGAAAAAAACAAATCCAAAATGGGACTAGCCCAACTCAGAGGGTGTGAGAGGGGAGCTTCTCCAGAGGAAAGTGTGCGCCCTAAATGAGTCGGGTGTCTAAACATCCATTCAGTCACTGACGGGGTGACGTAAGTCGTCACTGAAGAACTGTATGCTCCAAATTAAGGAGCACCAAGATTTGAACTGATGTGCCTCTGATTGCCCAAATGTACATTACATTGGCTTTTATACATCATCACACCTTTATTAAAATGTGCTTAAATTCAAACACCATGACTTGAACCGAGTCTAACAATGGATACCCTCTCGGCACAAAGTACGAGTTCTGCATCTACACTGCCCTTCTGGGTTGCCTTGTGCACTGGCTTCCGAAACATCACTGCCATCATCAGAACTGTAATAAAATGACCTAATTGCAGTCACCTCTTTTCTCTCTTCCATGGCATTTTTAGAAAATGGGTCAAAGTCAACAGGGTATTTATGTCCTTTTCCTGCTTCCCATTTATTAACTTGAGCATTCATTTCCTGAATATGCCAGACTCACTAAGTAGAAGGGATGGGATCTAGAATAAAGAGGAAAAAACTGTTGCTGTGGCTCTCTCTTCCACGCACCAAAATGACTCACCTCCGAATTCCCAAGGAAAGCGCACGTGTGTGTGTGTGTGTGTGTGTGTTTAACGACCTGCAAAGCTCACGCTCCTTGCTCCTCACAGGTGGAATGGCTGAAGAACGAGGAGCCCATCAAGTCGGAACAAGACGAGAACATTGACACGAGGGCCGACCACAACCTGATCATCAGGCAGGCGCGGCTCTCCGACTCCGGGAACTACACCTGCATGGCTACCAACGTCGTGGCCAAGAGGAGGAGCCTGTCGGCCACGGTGGTCGTTTATGGTAAGACCAGCCCAAAGGCCAGGAATGGATACGGAGTACAGAAGGCAGAGAAGTAGAGGGGTGTGCATTTTATGAAAAGTTTTAACTTCAGGGCAGAGAAGTCTCTGGGGCTCATCCACTACCCGGCTCTGTCCTGGCCTCTCCCATTAGGTCGGGGAGAACACCTTTCCGCTGCTATTCATGCTGGCTCTTCCATCCAGTGTTGGACTTCAGTGAGGTAGTCAGTGAAATTTCCAGTCTCTTTCAAAAAATAATTTTAGAAGCTGCTTATTTTCTGCCATTGTGTTTATATTTGAAAGGAGTTGAGGTGGGCAACTTCTACTCCCCTCCCTCATTCTCCCCAGACCTGCTGCCGGAAGTTTTTCCCCTGGCATACAAAACCCACCAAAAAAAGCACCCACTACTATTTGCTGAATGTCTCAGGTATTATATAAAAGAAATTCCCAGCTGTTTAAGTGAAGGCAGTCCCCTCTCCAATAGAAGAGCCCTGGGATTTATTTTTGAAGCACTTAAAGTAACAGAAATTCAAATGCCGTTGTAGTCTCCTTATACTCAGGATTTTCAAGTGCTTTAGGGATATGTTGACAAGTTCTTTCTATTTTTCGTAATTTCCCAGCAAAGAAAATTATCTGTGTCCCTCCTTATAGCAGATGAATAGGCTGAGGGGCAGAGATGAGGTAAGTCCTGCGTGGCTCACCTCCCGATGGAGCGGCCAGTGTGGTTCCTCTCGGTCCCAGGATGCTTCACTCACAACACCTGGCACAGTGGCTTGCACATAGTAGGCAGTCAGTAAAAACCTGTCTCCTTTCTCTCTCCCTCAGTGAATGGAGGCTGGTCGTCCTGGACAGAGTGGTCAGCCTGCAGTGCCCGCTGTGGCAGAGGATGGCAGAAACGCTCTCGGACCTGCACCAACCCGGCTCCTCTCAATGGGGGGGCCTTTTGTGAGGGGATGTCAGTGCAGAAAGTTACCTGCACTTCTCTCTGTCCTGGTGAGATATGCACAGATTCCCTTCTGAGCCACCAACACTCTTAAGCTGCTGTGAGGCCTTTGATGCAACCTTCTCTCCCAAAGTGACGCTCTCCCATGTTCTTAGAGAGCGGAGCATCGCTCCGGAGGGCTGATGTAGAAAGTAATAGCAAGAACGTGGGTGAAATACCTCTGTTTGGGGGCACATGTGATATATTTTTTTAGTACTCAAATAACCTTGGACACTCACCATCAATAAGCCAAATGCTTTGAAGATACCCCCAGTGTCTGGTTGGGCTGAGCCATGCCCTTCTCTCCCATTTTGTGGCATCCGTTGTGTCATAGCTGCAGAGGTTGAGTTTCTGTAAGAACCAAAGAGGTACCAAACACCTGACCCTGGATTAGCAGTTACCAATCAACTCACCTTACCAGGTTCGGCTTTGTATTTATTTCCGATATAATTGGCAGGGACCACACAGCATCACAGCAGTTTTACTTGGGGTCTACACTTGCCTCGCTTTCTGAGTAGAGAGGGGCTTCCTTGGCTGAGTAGGGATTTTATAAGATTTTATCTGTTCATCTCTTACTGGCTTTAACCCAATTTATACAATGAGAGATAGATGAGACAGAAGATGACTTTCTTTATGGAAAGCATATCCTCCCACTGAGAAATGAATTGATCCTGGGTCTCACATGCATTATAAAGCATTTACTCCAAGGACACTGGACTAGCGCCTCACATCTAAGATTTCAAATCTAGTTCCACTCAAAGCTGGGGTGGAACTCTCACCTGCAGTATATCCCTGGAGTTTCACTGGGAACTCATAGTCAAATAAGCATTTATTGAGTGCTTACTATGTGCCAGATACTGTGCAAGATGCTCTTATATCTGTAATGTCATTTAACCCTGTGTTGTGAGTTGTTTTGTTTTTTATCCCCAGTTACAGAAATAGGCTAAGGGATTTTCTCTGGGTTGCTCAGACAATAGGGGCTCAGACATTTAGCTTCAAGATCAGTTTGGGGTTTTTTTTGTTACCCTACTCCTAATTGCTCCAGATTAAAAACTGCAGTATCTTAACCCACATAAGTGTGGTTGGACTATTCCTAGGAGGTAACGGAACAATTGCCTCGAACAGCTGCCACAATCTCTAGGGCTGATTTTTAGTGGAATTCAGTTTGCTCATTTCTACATGGAGCAGCAATTTATGACCCAAGAAATTCTATTTATGTAAGTCTTGGTGTCTTGGGGTTTGACTGACCTGTTTTAGTTTAATGCTATCAATATATATGGGTTTAACATCTTGCTGTTGAGGGGCTTTTAGGACTTAAAGATAGTTCACTCTGCTCTCTGCTCTAGCCTGGCAACACCCGAGGAAGTGGGGGTTACCACTGGTTACCGCACATTGTTTATCTGTCCATCTAAGATGCACTTGAGCATGAAAGACGGGGGAGGAATGGATAATGACATTATTAGCCAACCCAAGGGCCCCAGTAATTCGAATCCTTGCCTAAATTCAATAATTGGTCTCATCCTGAAATGGCTAGAGATTTACACCACTGCTTTTGCTGGCCTATCTTTTTTAGGAAAGAAACCATGGAGAGAAGATAAAATGAATATATTATTTTGTTCTTGTGGTGGTTATTGGTTTAATAGAACAGCGGTCCTGGGGTGAGTCTCCTGACAGCCGCCCGACTCATTCTAACGGTGGTTCCTTTTGTTTCCCTCCAAAGTGGACGGGAGCTGGGAAGTGTGGAGCGAGTGGTCCGTCTGCAGTCCAGAGTGTGAGCACCTGCGGATCCGTGAGTGCACGGCGCCGCCCCCGAGAAACGGGGGCAAGTTCTGCGAAGGTCTGAGCCAGGAATCGGAAAACTGCACGGACGGGCTCTGCATTCTAGGTAACTCCATGCTTACCATCTTCAGTGTTTGTGCACAGTATGAAGAGAAATGTCATAGGTATCGCTTTGGTTCAATGCGTTAGCAGAAAGCAAAGTCTCCAAGAGCAAAAAGAAAATGGGCGAGAAGTGTAGAAAAGTGGATGAATACATTGGTTAGTCGAGATGGGTTATTTTAAGTATTTTATTGCTAAGTTTTACAAATGTGTATGTACACTTATTAGTTTAACCAGGTGAAGACATTTTAGGCTTTAGCTTAGCCATTTTTTTCTCTCAGTACCCTCCATTTTTAAGTTTGGTGAAATTCTGAGACTGATCACGGTGTTCACGTTTTCCCCCAGTGGTTTTATACACAGTGAAGCCTTCGGTCATCTCCAGAGACCATGGTTTTGTGGCAAGGGGCATGTGTTGTGACTATTAGCTCAGAAGTGTGTTGTGACATATGACCCCTGAGGAAGTGGGTGGCTTTGTGGCAAGTTGATCTGGCAGAGCAAGAACTAGAATGTTCCTTTGAAAACTCCCAAAGCCTTTATTCCTGAGATGACACTGTTCCATTTCCAAATGACTCTGCCTAAAGGAGAAAGTATAAGAGGATCTAATCGTCACATAGAGACAGGTTTTAATTTGGTACCATCCCTTACAAGCTTTGTGACCCTGGGTAAGTCACTTCTCTGACTAAGTCCCCAAATGGTACCTATTTTTGGTTACTGTGGAGACCAAATAATAAGAGAATGTACTTGACTATTTATGGCACAGAGTAGGTGCTCAGTAAAGGGGAAACCATTCTTCACCTGCCCACTCACTGAGCCAAGGTGTGCTGATTTTGCTTAGGTCCTTAACAAGCAAGAGATTCAGGGCGTAGAGCCAGGTGGCTTTTCTTGGAGGATGGCGGGATGAAGAAAACACCTGAGTCGGATTTGTTTTTCCACATCAACACAGCTGGGCAGTTTTGAAAGCAAGCACATCGAACGTGCTGTAGCATTTTTAGAGTCCACATGGTTGATACATTGTCTAAAATGACTGCTACCTTTAAACAACGAGCACTGAGCACTGACCAAGGAGCGCACGGTGCTTTCTTTTCCATGTAGGTGTGAGCACCTGCATGTGTCAGATACAACTCGCAGGCTGCAATGAAATGCTACGTAGCCACCAGTCTCGGTGCTTAGTCTCAGTGATTGAAGGGCCACGCGCTCTAACGAATACATTTCAACCATTTGCTTCCTCAAAATGCCTCCGCCCTTCCAAAATGCAGGAAACCTAAGGCAAACTCAGTAGCAAGAGGCTTGAGGAGATATGTTGCTGACTACCCTGGACTGCCCCCAGATACCTTTGAAATATACCTTGGAAGTGTGACTAGTTTTTTTTTAACACACAGCCGTATTTTAACTGATACAATGCGGACTGTAATACTTGTAAGTCTTCTAAAGAGGCATCGACATCTAACCATTTGGTTGCCAACTGAACTGTAGAAATCACAGTAACAACCTTCCCGTCAACCACCAGGTAGACTTGCACTTGAGGCAAGAAACCTGTGGCTATCAGGCATCAGCTTTGTATTATTACTAAGCTGACGAATACTTAGTCTTTCAGTTACAGTTGAAGACAGACAATGGTTGGCCCCTCAGGTAAGAAAAAGAAGTGTTGTCAAATACACGAATATTATTTATTGGCATTTGTCATTAAAAGTCTGATGAAAGGCATTACCAGCACGGACAGTGTATTGGACAGCCTGGATCTCAGCTCCCAAATTTGAGATGGTGTGCTTGTCAGGGTCATCCAGAGAATAACCAGTGGAACAGTGGTCCCCAGCCATTTTGGCACCAGGGAGACAGGAGGCAGGCTGTGGACTGGTACGGGTCTGTGGCCCAGGAGCTGGAGACCCGTGCAGTAGGACACATCTGTAAGCTATAGGAGATACCCAGATACACTGATTACAAGGAACAAGCTCACATGGTTGTGGGATTTGGCAAGTCCACCATCTGCAGAGCCAATGCCGCTCTTCAAACACTGGCCGGCAGGAGAATCTTCTATTACTGAGAAGGATCAGGCCCCCTGGTGGTGACTATGAAGGGCAATCTGCTTTTCTCCTGAAAACACCTTCACAGGCTCATAGATAAGAAAGCAGGAAGACAGCTGGTGGGGGACCCGGGTGAGGGGATGGGAGGGATTGAGCAAAAAGGACAACAGGGCAGTGATGGGTGGGGGAAGGTATAAGGGAGCTCAATGGTAATGGGGGGGGGGGGAGGAGAGGAGAGGGCTAAAGGAGGAGAGAAAGGGAGGGGGAGAAAGGAGGAGGGGGAGGGACAGGGATAGAAAGGGAGAGATAGAAGGTGGAGAAGGAGATGGGGAGGAAACAGGGCAAGTGATGGAGAGGCCAGGGAAAGGGAGTATGGGAGCGGGGAGGGGGAGAAGAGGAGGGAGAGACAAAAAGAAGAAACACAGCCTAATGTTCCCCCAGTTATCTGGGCACTTGATGACCCAGACGACCAGGCCCCTTCTTGCCCCTCCCCCACTCCCTTTCCCCACAATCCCTCTCCCTCTCCCCTCAGTCAAGCTGACATATAAAATTAGCCATCACAGATATATACATACTTGTGATATTCCAAAGTTTAGTCCCTTCCTTGGAGCCAGTCATGCAGTAGTTGAGGCAGTGACTTTCAGCAATCCCTGCGGACATTGGCCATGCATGGTTTCGGTCACACATGCATAGTTTAAGGAGTACTCCTTTCCCCTGGTGGCAATTATATAGCTAGGAAGACAATGAGTTTTGGAATACAGTCCGCATCAGATGTATGAGTTTAGAATGCTATGTAAGCCTTTCCTTTTACTCAGTGTGCCCAATCTGGTATTGCCTTTTCTAAGAAAGCCTGTTTTTTTTCTAGCATCCTTTGTCTCTATAGTATGCAAATCAATATGTCTCTCAAATGGGATCAGGAATCTTGATGACTACTAAGAAACCCTAGAAATGTATGAAATACACCTACGCATCTTTGGGGTAGGGGTATGTTTACAAGAGTCCAACACCCAGATACATTCCGCCCTTTTAGACATAGTGGCCACCAGTTCAGTAAAAACAAAGGCCATGTTGCTCTCTGTTCGCTGCTTCCCGCATCCTCCTTAAAGATGGCAGCGCCCCGTGCACTTCTGGCTGGTGCTCTGGTCGAATGCCCTTGTGAAAGAGGCCGTGCTTTTCATACGGAGAGCCAATGACGGCTGGCTCTGATTAAAATAGCATTCGGCACCAGCTTCATGGAGCGGTGGCTTCATGAAGGATCTAGGTCATGTCACATCTGGGAATTTCCTTCATCCTGTTTTTTTCATCTATGCCAAACAAGACCCTAAAGCAATTCCTCAATTCCCAAGTTCTCTTGGAGGGCCTATTATTCTTTGATTTTATTTCGCTTTCAACAGAGCATCTGGATTGTGCTCGGTGTCCCTGAGGGTCGCACGGCCCCTAGAGATGGAGCTGCCGCCTCTAAACAATCACTTTAACATTGGGGTGTGATTGTGGCTTGGTCAGTTGTGACTGGAGCACAAAACCTCAGTGTTAAGGTGTCACAGATGGCCATGACTAAACGCTCTTACCAAGAAATTAAATGCCCCGAGACTGGGGTAAGAGGAGGCAATTTTTGCCAATAGCAGTTAGTGCAAGGATCACAACCAAAAGCGCAGCTATGCCTCCAGTGCCTTTTTAATAAAACATTTCTTTCCCAGAAAGATAATTATATTGAGAAACAAGAACTCGTGTGGATCCATATTTTCTAAACCTAAACAACAGAATCGGGGGGGGGGGGTTGACCGTTGTCCTTTCTACTTGCTGAGTTTACTTGCTCCCTGCTCTGAGGATCTCAGCAGAGATCAACAGCACATGCCTACCTCATTGACAGGAAGGGTGGAAACGGCAGGGTATTCCGGCTGATCCTGCAAAACTAGAAAAGCCTGCTCCCTCTTCCTTTATTCCAGCAGATATAAAACTAAGGGCTTTGGTTTGAGAAGATTAAATAGATCTGCTTCAAGGGGATTAGTGCCTTTCTGGGGGGCACTGAGTCTGAAGGCAGAAAAATGCTACAGGGCCCTGAGAGAGGGAGAAAATCTTAAAGTCCGAACTGCCTAATACTTAATCCATCCCTCTGGTCAAGACGTGAGAGAGGTCAGTTCAGTACTGTTAGCTCAAAAACGGAGGTAACAGTTCAAACAGGGGATGTGTTTTCATTTCTGATGGATTCATGGGTGAGACAAGTCTGAATTGACAGTTTGGAAACCACATCAAGGACAAGAGCAGGTCCAAATAAACAACCCCCAGCTACATTTAATAATCAACACAACATTGTCTATTGAATGATCCACTTAAATGACCTACGGGAAGCACCTGAAAAGGTGAGCCCGTAACCACATTAAAGGAAAGGCTGCCATGGTAGGCTCTTTCTCTTGGACCATTAGAACCTCACTGTTATCCGTGACAGTAATGAGCTGAGTCCCTTCTTTGTCTTTCCTGGGGTAACAAATAATGTTCACTCTGGAGTTAGCTCCATGCATTCGAAACAACTTTTACATTTTGCTAGTGGTTTATGGAACGCCTACTTTGTATACAGGATTATAGCCGTGAATGTCCCTTTACTGAAACAAAGCCCATTATTTTCTTTCTTTAGGCAAAAAGTCTGGAATCATATTTGATTCATTCTTAAACTTGTTGTGGGATAAGTTCATGTTCCAGACATATTTCAGAACCAGCTGCATTGCACAATTGCTTAATTATAGCGCAGTTAAAATTTATATAGTAAAGAAACGAAAACGGCATCAGCAAGATAACACGCCAGCACAATGCATTAACGTGTCATGAAATTTCCTACTGCTTACTAATTCTCCCAAGTAGTTTCAATATTAAACACCCACTTTCATTTCACCTATAGTACATAGTAGGTGCTCCTTTTTATAATAACAGCCTTCTACATAACAAATGATTAATTCAGAGTTGCCTTCATGTCTATTGCATAGCAAATGTGGATACAGTGTTGCACACCCTCAAGAATAATAAGAATGTAGGTTTGGGAACATATGGTGTCATTAGCAGCTTAGCAACAATCTCTCCCCCATGCCCCAATGAACACTTTGCCATTGGGGGACCCGGTAAGAAGATCAGTGAGTAACAAGCTTTAAAGAGACAGAGTGGAGTGTCTCATGACTGAAGTTTCCATGGTGCTTCATTAAAAAAGACGAAGCAGAGACAGCTCCATATTTGTGTATCTTAGTGAAAGCCACTTTTTAATTTTATAAAAGTTTCATTTTTGTGCCATTTGATAAGGCAAAGTCAACTGCTATAAGTGGAATTGAGCATAAAGATAATGAAGATAAACAACAAATAATCATAAAGGGGCTCCCCTTTGTTATCCACGCACTGTAAACTTTTCTATTTTTATGCCTTGTTAATAAAAGGATAGACTTCCAGTCAAGATGACGGAGTAGACAAACACAGCTCTGGTCCCCTCCTATGGCAGCGGGGGCAGAAATGCAGGGCAGTCAGGCCTCACCAAGTGTTAAAAATAAGGTGGGCATCACAGCTATGAGGGCCAGGGCCCAGATCCCCACCCTGGGGCACCAGTGCCAGAAGGAAGAACCCAAATGACATCTGGCTCTGAAAACCTGCCCAGGTTGCATCTAAGTGACTCTGATTTCTGCGGGCATCCAAAGCCTTTTTTTTTTTCCTAACTTTTTATATATACTTATTGATTTGAGAAAGAGAGAGAAACATCAGTTGGTTGCCCCCCCTACACAGGGATTGAACCTGCAACCTAGGTATGTGCCCTGGCTGGGAATGGAACTCATACACCAACCGAGGCACACAGGCCAGAGCCCAAGACATTCCTCTTCAGGGGCCTGCAGAGGGGCTTACAAACTCACTTGCCCTAGGCTCTGTTGCAGGGGAAGTAGCTCCAAAAGCACCAGGAGCATATGGGAAGGAACTAAAATGACTGGCTGCAGGGCTCAGGGCAGCTCGATCCCAGAACAGAAGTGCTGGCAGAGGCATTCGTTTCTTTTCTTGAATCTAGCCAGCAGGCACCAAATCCAAACCTTCCCTTGGCCTAATTAACACTGTTTGCCCTGCCCTGGTGATTACTGCTGCACTCGACTCATGCACGGAGCTAAAGCCTCTCCCAGCAACTCTCCCACACTAGCAGGCTGCACTGATGCAAGCCACAAACTTTCCTAAAAGCTCTCAAAGATTCACAAACCCCAGACAAGTGGTGGCTGGCCTTGGCATACCCTGTACATCTTACTAAGCATCCCTGAGCCTGGTACCAGTGGTGACCATTCTCAACTTACATGGTAACTCCTCTCCGATGGCCCCAAGCCTGGCATAACCTGTGGCCAGTGTTGGCTTAGAATGGAACCTCAAATAATCAACCATGGTCCCAGAACTACTGGCAGCTGGCTCAGTTCACAGTGTGGTTTCCCCGGCAATGACCTGGGGCCAGCCTCAGTTTACAAAATAGCCTCTCACGTGTGCCTCCAAGTCCAGTCCAAGCAGCAATAAATTGCAGGTCATCTTGCAGCTCACAGCAGGTGGCCTCAAGTCAAGCAGAAATGGCAATCGAATTTGGTTTTCAACGACGCCCCTCCCAAAAGGCTCCAG
The DNA here is from genome assembly GCF_021234435.1 of Artibeus jamaicensis. NCBI lineage: Eukaryota > Metazoa > Chordata > Mammalia > Chiroptera > Phyllostomidae > Artibeus > Artibeus jamaicensis. The sequence continues at coordinate 10,263,852 of NW_026522056.1, read as the reverse complement.
AACCAACACAATTGGTGGCCAGTTTGAGATGTCACAGGAACACCAACCTGTGCCAAGAATGAGACATTTGAAGATCAGACTGGCCTGGCACCAGAGGCCTCTAAAGCAACTCCTGTTTCAGGAGATCAGATCCCACACAAGCAATTGTTGGCTGTAATTAGAGACAGACTTTATAGCCAATAAGCCTGAGAGTCAACCACACAAATGATGTGCCAACAGCAGTTAAGGCTCAACTACAAGCGGCCACACACGACCTACCTAAGGGACACCCCTGGGGCATTCGACAGAAGAGCTTGCCACCCTGGGCCTCCAGAACATCTATAACATGAAGCCACTTGGCAAAGACTTGGAGAGGAACGACCGCAGGAGTCGGGCAGTGTGAGGAGACAAAGGAATATGCCAAATGAAAGGACGGAACACAACTCCAGAAAAATAAATGAAATTGAGACAAGCAGTCTACCAGATACAGAGTTCAAAAACTGTTTGCTCAATGAATTTAGGGGTAGAAAAGATGGAACTCACTGAGAACTTTGACAAAAAAATCAGAAGTAACAAATATAGTAACTGCAATGAACAATACATTAGAGGGAATTAAAGCAGATGGTTTGATTCCCTCCAAACACAAATCAAAGCAAATCAGCAATCTGGAAGATGAGTTAGAGAAAAACACCTAATCAGAATAGCAAAATGGAAAAGGAACATTAAAAAATGAAGGTAGTAAAGGGACCTCTGGAAAAACATCAAGTGCACTAGCATTTGCATCATAGGAGACAAAGATACCAGAAGGGGGAGAGAGAGCAAGGGATGGAAAAATCACTTAAAGATGCAATGACTGAAAGCTTCCCTAACCTGACAAAGGAAACAGACATACAAGTCCAAGAAATGCAGGGAGATTCAGACAAGATGAACCCAAAGAAACCTCTACGAAGCCAAAGCCATGTCATGATCAAAATGCCAAAGATTTGAGAATCTTAGAAGACATAAAAGTCATGAACAAGGGAGCTCTCGTAAGACTGTAGCTAATTTATTAACAGCAACATTACAGACCAGAAGGGATTGGCACAAAACATTCAAATCAATGAAAAGCAAGGCCCTGCAATTAAGATACGCTACCCAGCAAGACTATCATTTAGACCTGAAGGAGAGAGAAATAGTTCCACAGACAAGTAAAAGCTAAAGGGGTACATCATCACTAAACTAATATTACAGGGAATGTTAAAGGAACTTCTTTAAGAAGAAAAAATAGAAAATAAAAATTCTCACTGACAAACAATAATAAAAGCAGTGGATCGATTATGAAGCCACTATAAAGGTTAAAAGGCAAAAGTAGGAAGAATATGTGTAATGCACTCATAAATTAGGAGACACACATAAATATAGAGGCACAAAGTAGTGAAAAATGACAATCATGAAAATGGAGAAGGTGAGTAAAAACTGCAGTGATTTCAGAATGTGTTTGAACTTGAGGGACCATCAACCTAAAACAGACTGCTATAAACACATCTTGGCAGATATGAAGCACATGGCAACCACAAACCAAAAATTTATGAGAGATATAGCAGAAATACAGAGACAAGAATACAAACAGGACACCACAGAAAGTCAACAATGTACAAGAAAAGAGTACGAAACAATAAGAAAGGAAAAGACAACTCAAAACTATCAGAAAACAGTAACTACATATGCATCAATAATTGCTTTACATATAAATGGACTAAATGCTGCAATCAAAAGCCTAAATATATAAAGTAAACCTTGATGTTCTCTCCCTTTATGTTCAACAGTCACAGTAGGGGATTTGGACAGATCTTCCAGACAGAAAACCAACAAGAACAACTACCATATGATCCAACAATTCCATTTTTGCATATTTATCCAAAGAAATCCAAAACACTAATTCAGAAAGCTATTTGCTTCCTCTTTTCAGTGCAGAATTATTTATGACAGCCAACTACGGAAGCAACGTCAGTGTCCCTCAATCAAATGGTTAAAGAACATGTCCTACATATATACAATGAAATATTACTCAGCTATTTTAAAGTATGTAACCTTGCCCTCTGTGAGAACATACATGGGCCTACAGGGTACTATGCTAAGTGAAATAAGCCAGACAGAGAAGGACAAAAACCATATGATTTCGCTGATATGTAGAATCTAAAATAGAAAATAAATGGAACCGAAACAGACTCCTAGACACAGAGAGGAAATTGATGGTTGCCAGATGGGAGCGGGGCTGAGGGAATAGGTGAAAAGGTTAAGGAATTAAAAAGTACAAATTGACCGTTATAAAATAGTTGTAGAATGTCAAGTAGAGCAAAGGGAATACAGTCAATAATATTATAGTAACTACATATGGTGTCAGGTGGGTACTAGACCCATCGGGGCGATCACTTCGTAAGTTATATACAAATGTCTGATCTCTGTGTTGCACATCTGAAACTAAGACAATGTTGGATGTCAACTGCAACTGAAAAAAACTTAATGTAAATTAGAAATTTTTAAATAAAAATGTGTGATTTTTTTTAAACATAATCCTTCTTCCACATAAGGGGGATTCATCTATTGGGCTATGATTTATGTGTATTTCCTAAGCCATTAAATACCTGGGGCCTAGCCCTGGCTGGTGTAGCTCAGTGGATTGAGTGCGGGCCTGCGAACCACATGATCGTGGTTCGATTCCCAGTCAGGGCACATGCCTGGGTTGCCGGCCAGTTCCAGCAGGGGACTCATGAGAGGCAACCATACATGGTTATTTCTCTCCTTCCCTTCCTCTCTAAAAATAAATTTAAAAAAAATTGGGGGCCCTTATCGACTACCTCTGAAACAGTCAAGATGTCTTTTGTTATCAAGGAGGTTTTCCTCTGTCACCATCTTCTATTTCCTCATAGATCTGTGCTCCGTGTACATGGGCGTGACAGAGTAACCAGGGGGAGAATTTCCTTCTCAGCTGGTAGACTCAAGGCAACAGTCCCGCATGTGTCTCTCTTCTACCTACCCTTTCCTCTTCCTGTCCATTCCCCCCAGCACGTGTCGATGGTACTTTGACACCTGGTTTACACGGTCTTTTGGCGGAATGTAAAGGAAGTGCTGTGTTCTGCTTCAGAAACATGATCTCTGGAAGTTTGTCTGAGGCACATCTTGTTAACTTTGTTCATTTTATAAGAAAAATTGAAATAAAACACCTCCACTGTAAATAGGAGGGCCTTTAAAATTAAATTTGGGCATCTGGAGAGCAGGATATATTACTTCCAGATCACATTACTTAGAGCAGAAAAACGACCAAAACAAAGCAAAATGAAACAAAAACCTAGGAAACTAAACAGACAAATAAGAAGCAATCCCCATGATAATATAAACTGGAGACAGGAAACTTAAAAACATTTCTTAAGGAAATGAAATTTTAGACATAGAACCAGATAGTTGGTGGGAACACAAACCCATTACAACAACAACAAAAATATTCTGTAGAATGTGTACGCCTGCAAAGCACAGGGAGGGCAGCAGTTCTGAGCCAGGCATTGTTCAGGAGATACAGAGGTAGGCCTTCCACGAGGGCTGGCCCAGGAGAGGCCTGTGCTGGTTTGTCATTCAGAGCAAAGGTTGAATAGCCTCCCACTGCCCCCCCCCCTTTACTTCCTAGTTCATACTGGTTATTCTGTTTGAAAAGGTAGAGATAGGCCTGAACCTAGAATGAGCTGGGCCTGCAAAATTCAACATTTATTCCACAGGAAAGGACAGGTAGAAGCCTCAGGGATCTGCGATCAGATAACTTGAGTTTGAGTTTTGGTTGCAATACTATGAGCAAGTTTCTTAATTACTGTAAGCCTAAATTTACATACTTATCTATAAAATAAATGTTATAATATGCCTAAAAGACAAGGTTCTTTTTGAGGAGGAAGCGAGCAAATCCATGCAAAGGTTTTAGCATCCATAGTAGAAACAATACCTGGTGTGTGTGTGTTTTAGTAACAGGATTCCTATGACAGAAATCATACATGTTTCATAACCAGCAAAAGTATTGACAGTGTGACACTTCAGATATTTGGTTAAAACATTTCCTAATGTGTCTACTATAGTGCATTTGATAAAATAGCATATTTGTCATTAGAATTTATAAAAGGTACAAACTGTTCTTCAGATGAACCAGTCTTTTATTGAATGTATTGGGGTGATATTGGCTAATAAAATTACATAGCCTTCGGGTGTACAATTCTACAATATGCCAGCTGTACTGTGTGTTCACCACCCCTGGTCAGGTTTCCTTCCATCGTCTCTTTACCATTTATTCCCCCGCTTTACCCCTTTCTGCTACTCCACTCTCTCCTTTCTGTCTGGTAAGCACCATACTGTTGTCTGTGTCTATGCAGTTTGTTTTTTCCTTAACCCCTTCACATTTTCACCAAGCCCCTCATTCCTCCTCTCCTCTGACAACTGTCTGTTAGTTTGTTCATTGGATTCCACATATGAGTGAAATCACATGGTACTTGTCTTTATCTGACTGACTTATTCCACTTAGCATAATACTCTCCGGGTCCATCCATGCTGTCTCAAAACGTAAGAGTTCCTTCTTTTTTTATGGTGGATTAGTATGCCAATGTTTAAATGTACCACAGCTTTTTTTATCTACTCAACTACTGATGGGCACTTGGGCTGCTCCCAAATCTTGTCTATTGTAAATAATGCTGCAGTGAACATAGTGGTGCATATATTCTTTCAAATCAATGTTTTGGGTTTCTTATCTTCCCAGAATTGGAATCACCAAAAAAAATAGACCAGAGAAACAAAGTTAAAAGAATAAAAGAGCAATAAATTATTCCCTACCAGTAATCACTTGCAATGTAAATAGTTTAAATGCACCAAGTAAAAGACACAGGGGAGCTGAATGGAGAAAACGAGACCCATATATATGCTGTCTACAACAGACCCACCTCAGGACGAAAGATATACCCAGATCAAAAGTAAAGGGATGCAAAAATATGTTTCACACAAATGGAAATGAAAAGAGAAAGCTGGGGTAGCAATACTTACGTCTGACAAAATGGACTTTAAAACAGTCTATAGTAACAGACAAAGAAGGACATTACATAGTGATAAAGGGTCCCACCCACCAAGAGGATACCACTGTCGTAAACATTTTTGCACTGAACATAGTAGGAGCACCTAAAGAGATAAAGCAAATCTTGATGGACATAATGGGAGGGACAGACAGCAATACAGGCACAGCAAGGGGTTTTAACACCCCACTGTCCTCAGTGGACAGACCTTCCAGCCTGAATATCAACAAGGAAACAGTGGCCTTACATAACACACCAGATCAGATGGCTTTAACTGATACCACCTGAGCATTTCATCCCAAAGCAGCAGAATACACATACTTCTCAAGTGCCTGTGGAGAATTTTCTAGGCCAGATCGTGTGTTAGAACACAAAATGAGTCTCAGTAAATTTAGGAAGATTTTTATCATACCAAGCATCTGCTCTCACCATAATGTTATGAAACTAGAAATCAATCACAAGAAAAAACTGAAAAACACACCAACATGTGGAGGCGAGATAACATGCTACTAAACGGTGAATGGGGTTAACAACAAGGTCAAAGAAGAAATCAAAAGATACCTCAAGTCATATAAAAATGAGAACACAATGACCCCAAATTTATGGACAGAGCCAAAGCATCTTTAAGTGGGAAATTTTTAGCAACACAGGACTACATTATAAAACCAAAAAAAAAAAAAACCCAAATGAATAATTTAACCTTATACTTTATATATTTATAAAGATTTTATTTATTTATTTTTAGAGAGAAGGGAAGGGAGGAAAAAAAGAAAGAAACACCAGTGTGGGGTTGCCTATCATACATCCCCTACGGGGGACCTGGCCTGCAACCAAGGCATGTGCCCTGACTGGGAATCAAACTGGCGACCCTTTGGTTCGCAGGCCAGAGCTCAGTCCACTGAGCCACACCAGCCAGCGCTAACCTTACATTTTAAAGGAACTACAGGAAAAAAAAAAAGAGAGAAAAGCCCAAAGTGAGTAGAAGGTAGGGAAACAGAGGCAATAATAAAGATCAGAAGGAGGAAAAATAAAATCTAAAAAAAATAAAAAAATATTAATGAAACAAAGAGCACATACTTTGAAAAAATAAATAGATAAAACTTTAGCAAGACTGATCAAGAATAAATAGGGAGGGTACTGATAAATAAAACCAGAGACAAAAGAGGAGAAATAACTCCACAGAATTATAGAGAAATCATGTGAAAAGTTATAGGCCAACAAATTGGACAATCTGGAAGGAATAGGTAAATTCCTAGAAACATACAAGCTTCCAAGACTCAGAAAGAAACAATATCTGAATAGCAGTAAGTACTAACAAAACCAAATTCATAATAAAAAAATTCACAACAAACAAAAGTCTTGGGCCAGCAGGCATAACAAGTGAATTTTACGAGACATTCAAAGAAGAATTAAACTATTCAAAAAAAATTGAAGAATAGGGAAAGCTCTGAAACTCATTTATAGGAGGTCAGCATTACCCTGATACAAAGACACTACAAAAATAATAGGAAATTTTAAGCCAATATCCCTGATGAACATAGGTGAAAAAATCCTCAACAAAATATTAGCCAATTGACTCAGCAATGCGTTGAGAAGATACTACCTATCTATGATGAAGTGAGCTTTATTCCCAGGATGCAAGGTGAATTCAATATCCACAAAGCACTAAAAGGGATATACCACATTAACAAAATGCAGGATTAAAAAATCACATCCTAATAAATATAGAAAAAGCATTTGACAAAATCCAACATCCACTTATGAGAAGAAACTCCCAGCAAAGTGGGGATCACGGGCACATACCTTAACAAAACAGAGGTCATAGATGACAAACACATAGTTAACCTCACATTCAATAGCAAAAAGGTAAAATCAGAAACAAGACAAGGATATCCACTTCCTCCACTGTTATTCAGTTAGTATTACAAGGCCTAGCCACAGCAATCAGTAAAGAAATAGATGTGAAAACATCCAAACTGGAAAGAAGTAAAGCTGTCATTGTTTGCAGATGACACAATAGCATACACAGGGGGGAAAGCACATTTAGTCATGAGTATGCAAAACAGTTTATTTTTGTGTTATTACTTATTAATCGGTGTATTACATACAAACAACTGTAAACCTACTTTTGCCCCACCCTGGATATAGAGAACTCTAAAGATTCCAACAAAAAGCTGTTAGAACTAAAAAAGGAATTCAGCAAAGTAGAATACAAAATATTCAGAAATTATTCAGTTTTTATATACCAGTGACAAACTATGAGAATGAGAAATTATTAAAACAATCTCATGTACAATTTCATCAAAATAAAATACCTAGGAATAAATTTAATCAAGAAGTTAAGATTTGAGCCCTGGCTGGTGTAGCTCAGTGGATTGAGCTCGGGCCTGGGAACCAAGCAACCACGGTTCGATTCCCAGTCAGGGCACGTGCCTGGGTTGCAGGCTAGTTCCCAGCAGGGGACACATGGGAGGCAACCATACATTGATATTTCTCTCCTTCCCTTCCCCTCTAAAGATAAATAAAATATTTTCAAAAAAAGAAGTTAAGATTTGTACTTGGAAAACTATAATACATTAAAGAAAGAAATTGAAAAAAAAAGACAAATATTAGAAGGCTATATTGTGCTCATGGATAGGAAGAATTAACCTCATTTAAATATTCATACTACCCCCAAAAATCTATATATAAAACAAAATTTCAATGGCCTTTTTCAGATTTAGAACAAATAATTCTAAAATTTACATGGAACCACAAATGAGCATGAGTAGCCAAAGCAATCCTGAGAAAGAACAAAGTTAGAGGGATAATGCTATCTGATGTTAAACTATATGATAAGGCTATAGTAATCAAAAAAGCATGGTACTGGCATAAAAACAACACACAGATCAATGGGACAAAACAGAGAGTCCAGAAATAAACCTTCTCAGGGGTGTCAAACTCATTTTCACCGGGAGACACAGCAGCCTCAGAGTTGCCTTCAAAGGGCTGAATGTAATTTTAGGATGCTATAAATGTAACTACTCCTTAACTAGGGACAAGGTGCTGGGCATTGCTACCAGGTAGAAACAAGGTGGAGGGCCGAATTCGGCCCGTGGGCCTTGCATTTGCCACCTGTGCTCTACATAGTCAGCTAATCCATGACAAAGGTAGCAAGAATATACATTGCGGTAGAAACAGTCCGTACAATAATTGGTGGTAGGTAAACTGGACACGTAAGTGCTAAAACAATAAAAATAAAACAATACCACTTTTTTATACTGTATGCAAAAATAAACTCTAGATTAATGACTTTAATGTAAAGCCTGGAACCATATGGAACTGTAAAACTCCTAGAAGACATAGGCAGTCAACTCTTTGACACCACTTTTAGCAATTTTTTTTTGTGATGTCTCTTTGGGTAATAAAAACAAAAGAAAAATGAACGAGACTACATCAAACAAATGTTTTTTCCCAGTGATGGAAACCATCAACAAAATGAAAAAAAAAGGTCTCACTGGGTAGAAGATATTTGCCAGTGAAATATCTGATAAAGGGTTAATATGGAAAATATTTAAGGAACTCATACAACTTAACAACAAAAAACATTTCAGTTAAAAATGGACAGAGGACACGAACAGACATTTTTAACAAAGAGAATGTACAGATGGGCAGTAGACGTATGAAGAGATGCTCAAAGTCACTACTACTCAGGGAAATGTAAATTAAAACCACAAGGAGTTACCACTTCACACCTGCCACAATAGAGATCATCAATACATTAATAAATAACAACTACTTGCCAGAATGTAGAGAAAAGGAACCTGGTACACTATTGGTGGTATTATAAACTGGCCCAGCCACTATGGAAAACAGTATGGAGGTTCCTCAAAAAGCGGAAAATAGAACTACCATCTGACCCAGCAACTACACTTCTCGGTATTTGAGGAAATTCATAACAGTGGATTGAAAAGATATATGCACATCTCTGTTCACTGCAGCATTATTTACAACACTCAAGATATGGTAGCAGGTGTTTATCCATAGCCGAATGATAAAGATGTAGTACGTATATACAATGGAATACTACTCAGCCATAAAACAAATGAAATCTTACCATTTGCAACAACATGGATGGACCTACATGATTATGGGAGATGGAATGAATGACAAAGACAAACACCACATGAATTTGCATATATATGTAAGCTAAAAAAACAAATATAAGAAAGAACAGCAACAGAACAAATTGTCACCAGATGCGAAAGGCTTCAAAGGGATTGGTATGAAAGGTTAAAGGAATTCAGAAGTACAAATGCCAGTGGAAACATAGCCACGGGATACACAGTACACCATGGGGAACATAGTGATATTGTAACAACTATATATGCTGTCAGATGGGGACTAGGCTTACAGGAGATCACTTCATAAGGTATATAAATATCTAAACATCTAATCTCGGTGTTGTACACCTGAAACTATTCAATAATATAATACTGTATGTCAACTGTAATTGGAAAGTATTTTTTAATTGATCTATGCCTGGGAGTCAGGACATTTTTACATAGGGGGTTTGGAGGGAGAAGGGCACCCCAAGGAGAGGCAGCGCCATGGGCAACAGCACTCTTGGGATGCTGGAGAGGCAATGAGCTGATCAGACCAGAGCATGAATTTGTGTTGAGGTGCAGTGGAAATGAAGGCATACTATGTGGCAGCATCAGTTAGTAGAAGACCATAAAGACTGGCAGAGCAGCTGGCTCTGACTTGGAAGGAACCCTGCTAGATTCCCGTGTGCCAATGCTAGAGAATTATCCCCAAGAGGAAGGGAGTGGGCAGGGAAGATTGACTATTCCACAAATTTCAGAATCATTTAAGATTACAAAGACTGTGGAGGGTAAGCTGAAACAGTCAACACGTATCTCTTGGGGAAGGGGGATGGAAAAGGTTTCGAAGAACATGATCTATGAAGAAGGAAATCACAAAAACGGTCTTTGGAGATGGAAACAAGGACCTGGCTGGTTCAGTGAGAAAGAAAATAGTAATCATTCATTCTAATGCCAGGAGTGAATGGCTGCCTGGTGGAGAGTAGCTGCCTGGCCCTCTGTCTGGTGGGCATTTAGTCCTCGCTGAGTGGCTGAATCTCAAACACTGACATAGACTCTGGTATCAAGCATATTTGTGTCCTAGTCAACACTCACAGGAGCTGATTTTCAACAATCACGTCCTGCAGTTTTGAGGACCAGCCCCTCGGCCAGTCTGAAGGTAGGAGATTGAGCACATCTATCCGCACATGCTGCGTCTCCTCGGGCCTGCTGTCTGGGATCCCCAGCCCGTGGGCTGCGGGAAGCTGGCCACATTGTTCTCTGGCAAAAATGTGTATGGCTGGGTGTGGGTTATGTGAGTGGGAAGACGGGTGCAGCTATAAATACCTCCTAAGAACAATGGGTACCATGGAAATGCTTTGGGAGCATCCCATATAACAAAGGAAGCAAGAAATTAAATAAAGTTGCGAAAGAAATGACTCACCCTTAAAAATAAAAAGGTAGATTTTTCTCTCTTCCCTCTTTTCTTGTAATTGTAATATATGCACACACACAGCAATATCTGCATTATACTACAAGAAACAAAAGCAGATTGCAGAATAACATATAAAAGACAATTCCATGTTTTATGGATTAAAAAATAACTGTCCATGTGCAGTTTCCTGCTGATATATGTGTATAAGTGTGCACATAATTTTATACATATATAAAATCATAAGGGAAAAAGCCTGGATTTGTATTTATAACCTAAAGAACACACAATTTAAGACACCTAAAGAACACAAAATTTAAGACACTATTAAAATTTAAAAGCACTCCTGCATGTTTTAAGTACATCAAACAATTACAAGATTGAATTGTAATCACTTATTATCAATTTCCATTTACCCAGAAGATCCCTCTCAGTGTTTGTTAGACCCTTGGAAAACTGTTCTGATTCTCACAAACTGCAGGGCACTTGCCACTGGCTCAAAATTCTGTTCCTCGGCCCACAAAATTAAAAAGGGATCTTTCTGGAACCATCTGGATACTATTGCTACCCCAAAGCCTCCTAGGGAGGCAGAGACTAACTGAGGTTCAGTACACAGAGCCCAGATTTGTTGCCAAGAGGTGGTGGTGCCCTCAGTAATTACAAAAACACAAACCCCAATTAATCAGGAGCTCTTGGAGTAAGGCCCAGGCGTGGGTATTTTTTTAAAAAGCTCCCCAGGTGATTTGGATATGCAGCCAACGTGAAGAGCTATGGCCCTAATGGATTATTTTACTAAGGGGTCATCTGAACATGGCCTTGGAGAGAGGTAAAATTAAAGCAGGGAGGATTTGTTTGACCAGGGCCAAGTGGATGCATGGCCCTCAGCCTTGTGAGAAAATGATTATGCAAACAGAATAAAAGAACATGGAGAGTGCGCAGTTCTCGCAAAACACAGTGAGGTCAACGGGTAGCCCTCTCTCAAGCTCCTGGATCAGGGACTGCTCAGACATTTCAAGCTGGGAAAATGTTCTGTGCTAGCAGTTTGCTGACGTGATGCTGGCGGTGTTTCACAGAATGCAGCAGGACCCAGTTTTGATGCTGATGCGAGGGGACTACAGCTCTCCTGGGCGCCAGGGCTGCCAGCCGTTTCCATGAGCGGAGGCGCACTGACACACAGGGCGTGCTGGGCCTGAGCGTGACGAATCCCTCCGCAGAGCGGGAGCCCTCTGAATAATTTTTACCCTGCTCTAGGAAAGCACTTTCAAACGGATTTCAAATGGAATGTGCTTCGTTTTCACTCTGCTGATTTATAGTGGGTGAAAGCCCACTAGTGAGCCCGCAGGGTCTTCTGCTCCCTGCCCTGCTCCATCCATGTCAGGAAGCCGCAGTTCTGATCCCCACAGTCTCATAAAGCAAGGCCAGAACTAGATACAAGGATCTGAAAGATACTCCCTCTCGGGCCCGCATGAAATTCACCAGAATTTGGAGTTGTGATTCATCTCCAAGAGTCTTTTTTTGTGTGACTCTGAACAAACAGTGATGATGATCCTGTTTATAACATGTTGAAATTATGTTAGTAGCTACCGTTTACTGATACTTAACATGCGCCAGCCCTGTGCTGTGCACTTCGCATTCATCACATGCAATCCCAGTACCAATCTTCAAGGAAATTGTCATTCCCATTTTACTTTGGGGAAAGACACCGAAATCACACAGATAGAGACAATTCAAGATTTCAGTCCTGCTCTTACTCTGAGAGTCTGCACTAACCCCGTATCGCCACACTGCCCACGGGGCGGGGAATGCCCCTCTGTCCTGTGTGCCCTCCGGGCGGAGCTGTCTCCGGACCTTAGCCCTAGGCTTGTCGGTCTCATTCGCTCTCTCCTTCAGTGTGGCACCCCAATTTTTCCCAGCCTGGCTGTATCTGATTCATTTTTCTAGGGAGTTGTTTTATATATCACCCATTTATAATGGAGTTGCATTTTGCTACCCGGCATAATCTCCCTTCCTGGGGCTTAGAAGGAAGAAACTACAGTTCAGCTGAGCCAGGGCTCTAAACAGATGTTCTGCAGCCTCCCTGTCCAGTGCTGGCCATGCATCACTTTCAAGGGCCATAGCCGCCCCCCGCCCCCATGACTGTGCCCCGTGCCAAATGCTGTGAGACAGTGTGCGATAAGCAAAAACTGAAGTCAGCTTCAAACCACCCCGGTGTCTTCATTCTGATTCTTGAGCACATTAGCACTGGACTCTGGGAGGCCTCGCCTGCTCTCACGAGAGGGAGTGCATTAAATTTGTGTGGTGAGCAGGATGTGAGCGTTATCTCTTGTAAGAAACCTGACTGTATAAAAATCTGAATGTGAGCCTATCAACTGGAAAAAATTATCTTTTATGATGATTTTTTATTTTAAGAAAGATTTGCCAGAAATTACTATTTGCCAGTTAACTTTCCCCATATATTAAAAAAAATGGTGGCCTATTTGCAAGACTGTGATTTACATGTATCTTTTAACAGCTACACCCTCAACAAATCAGCAAAACACCCAAGAGTCATACTTCAATCACAGTGCAAGGGTTTCCGTCGAAATTGGTGTTAAGTGGAGGAATAGGCGAGGGTAAGAGAAAGCCTGTGAAGGATTCAGCACACAGCTGTGTCTATCTGCCAGGGAGGGGGTACGGTGCAGCCGGTCAGATAATATTTGTGAAGTTCTCAAAGGTGGACTGTACTAGATTTGATTCAGTGAAAAATATAATCCAAAATGACAGTGCCTCACCCCAGTTGGCTCGCCTTCAGGCAAAAGGAGGAAGGGGACAGCACAAGGTGACCTTTCAAGGTCCCTCCGCCACAGTGTCATTCTGTGAGGACCTTGTAGCAAGCTCAGTGCTCCATCTGAGCCCTAGCAGGGACCACTAAGAAGGACAACTCACCGTGCAAGTCTTCTTGAATCTTGGCTTTGGTGTCTGAAGTGTAGGCCCTTCCTGGACAGGCCCAGGAAGCAGAATGGGGATTGGGAGGGTTGGGGGGGGGGGGGGGGGGCGTGGTGTAAAACAAAGTCAGCCCCAGCTGCCAAGACTCAGAGTGATTGACAAGATTACCGCAGGACTACCTGGTGGCGGGACTCAGGGCCGGAGAGGGCGGATGGAGGGCAATAGGGAGAACTAATAAAACTCACCTGGACTCTGGCTCCGGCGGCCCCACTTCAGTGAAAGGCTGGGTGTCCTTCCTCTGTGTCCACCTCATCTGACTGCTGCCCTACTCAGTGCCATGCTTGCCAAGTGACGCCTTTCCACTCAGAGGAATTGTACACAACGTACCAAATAACAGATGTGAAACCAAAAAAATGCGACTTCTTAAAAACAACCTCCAACGCGCTCGCAGTGCCGCACGCAGACCCGACGAGAATGCATAAACAACATAGTTTGAAACTTTTTATCCAAGCTGTGATAACTGCAGACCAGTGCAGGATCCCTTTAAATATTTATTCACTGGTTCATTTTTCTATCAGCATATATAGTGAAATAGCATCCCTTACCTGAGCCGCCTTCTGGCTGTATGTAAAAATGGGCAGGCTGCAAGCTCACTGCTCTCATCATGCTGATACGAATCTAGCAAATGCAATGGAGAGAGAAACTCTAGTGAGCCTGAGGGAAAATTAAAAAAGGAACGAGGCGATCATCCTAAAAATGTAGCGAAAAGGAAAAATAAAAAATGAGAATGAAAAGGAAAATTATGGACAACATAGTCCATATTGTCTGCAAAAATGTTTCATTTTCAGAGGTAGACAGAGTGATATAGGAAATATATCTGCTCTGTGTAAATTTATTAAATGCAACTTTTTTCTCTTTCTTTCTTTTAGATAAAAAACCTCTTCATGAAATAAAACCCCAAAGTAAGTTACCTTTCCTCTTGTGAATATAATTCATTCTCATATTTGCTGCTTTACTGTTGTCTTTGCTCAGGAGCCAAACAGAACCGAAGTTTGTACGGCAGAGCCAGGGCTTCTGGGGCTTCAGCTCATTGGGTTTGGAGTCACAGAGCAGAGGTTTAAATCAGAAAGAAATATGCACACCTCTGCCCTCCCTCAGAATAATAGTAAATCTCTCCTCTTGATTCCTCCTGCCTGTAAGTCCATTTCTCTGCAAATACCATCTAGAGTTCTTATTTCTGAGGAGATTTACAGCACTAAAATTAATAAATATTTGTCAGCACACACGTTCAGGAAAGCAGCCTCGTACAAAAGCCTGACTACACCTCTCTCTACCCAGGAGGAGGGGCCTGGGATGCAAACTGTGAAGTCCGTGGCAACTAGGTAACCCAGAAGCCAGCACTCCACAGTCAGACCAGCGGGAGCTGAAAAGAGGGGGGGTCGGTGCTAACTCGAGCTCTCTAAATACAGGCTCACAAACTGGACAGGCCTTGGCGTTAACTCCATCTTATGCAACTGGTACATTTGGGGAAAGGAGCAGAGATTGAATGGTTGGCAGCTCGCCTTTGAATTTGTGGTTCTTGGCCTTGATTGAACTTGAAGACCACGCGGAGGGCTTTTAAAAATGCCAATCCCCAGACCGTCAAACTGGTGAAATCAGAATGGCTAGAACCCAGTAATCTCTAGTTTTAAAAGATCCCCAGGTGACTCCAGTGTGCAGCTAGGCTTGAGAACCACTGTCTTAGAAACTCGTTTCTCAAAAGGTGGATCAGCAACCACGTGCATGAGAATGTTGGGGTGTGGTGGGAGCCGGTTATATATGCCCCAGCTCAGAGTCAAACAAATGAATTAGAATCCCTAGGATGAGATGAGGGACACCAAGAATCTACATTGTAATATGTTCCCTCAAAGGATTTTCAGGTGCTCAGAACTATGTACAACACACCAGAGATCAAAGGGTGTCAGCAACACTGTTTTCACAGTCGGGGAGTGAGGCCTGGCCTGGAGGGTTCAGTTTGTAAACCTTGCCACAAATGTCCCTGGTGTGCAGTATTGCTCATTTGAGTATAAAAATAAATGGCTTTTGATCTTTTAATCCTAGGGTATTAAAATTCAAATAGCTTTGAAGAGTTAGTAGTTCTTATTAGCCACCTTTTTGAAAGAATTAAGACCCTTTGAAGACAGACAGAAATAGGTTCCTTGGGACAAGGGGTCAGGAGACATGAGAGAAAGATCCAGTAAAGCTATTTATGTTCATAGTTTGTGATGTTGCTTCACTTGGGCTGGGGATATAAAGATGCCATTGCTTGCAGAGTCTGAGATCTTTGCAGAACAAAAACAAACTTTCTTAACTTATTTTCTGCACTGTCTACTGCCCATAAAGTAATCTTTGGTGCACAGGCAGCAACCGTCTGACATCATGTATGCTTGTCTTTGAACTCATGGGAAGATCAAAGGTGGAGAACCCTGGTTGTGTGCATGTGGTTGTGTGTCTGTGTACATGCATGTTGAGGGAGGGAGAATAAAAAGCGGGTCACCATGTATCTGGCTTGTGCCCGAGTCAACTTCAGGGTGACAGCTTGGGAAAGTGGACCCCAAACGGGCTGCCTCCTGCTCACAGAGCCTGTCCTGTCTGCAGGTTCTGGGCATTAGCACAAGCAAGATCATGAGTGTCCATGTGGAGGCCAGTGTGAGAGTTATTTAGAAAAGCATGTGTATTTTTTAAAAATTAATTTCATGCTTAGTTTATGAGTCCTGTGCCATTCTAATTTGGTTACATCTGTACTTCCAGCCATAAACCCCACAGTAGCTATTCCTCGTCCTCGGGGAACTCCTGAATTAGTTTTCACTCGGGCTTCTCGCTCCTGAACACCAAGCTTAATTGCTGGATACTGCCACCGAATTGCTTAAACTGTTTTAATTTGTCATTTCCTAAAAATAAAACCTTAACAGAATCAATGTGATTGCAAAGGGCTCCCAGAGGAATCCGACCAGGGTTCTGTAAGCTGCTTGGTTAGAAGCGCATTATACAAATTGAGGCTGCAGTTGCGCGGTGAAAGGGGGGCTTAGTTTAAGACTCCATGAATCATCACTGATGCAAAATCAAAGTCCATTATGAAGGTAATTGAGAAACAACCTGTTCCTATATATAGCTGTGCACATGATCCCTTCCACGGCCTGGTGATGCAAAACATCACTCAGGGCCTTGCATGACACGGTCCTCTGTGAGCTGGCGGACTGAGAAGCCAGCTTTGAGTGGTGGGAAGGTGTAAAAAGAAAGCAAAGTCTTTTGCAAAAATAAAAAAAGAAAGAAACCAGACTCATAACAGACGACAGTATTAGGTGACTGCCAGAGGGAAAGGAGGGTGTCGAAGAGGGCAGACGGGGGTACGTGGTGGTTGAAAGAAACCTGACTTCAGGCGGTGAGCCCACAATGCAGTGTGCAGATGACATGCTACAGCCATACACTTGAAACCTGTGTGGTTTCATTAACCAATGTCACCCCAATACATTCAGTTTTAAAAAGGAGAAAAAAATAAAAAGAAAGTGAAATCTTTAGGTATGTGTCAGCAAATCATAATGACAAACTGGGGAAAGTATGTGCAGTGCATAGCTCATGAAAGCACTTATTGTAAATGAGATAATTTAATCAATTATGTTTCCTAATGTACTAAACTGAATGTTTCATTTTCTGCTTCTGCACATCTTAAATTATCTTCAGGTGCTTTATGAGATTTAATCATAGTTAATAGAAACTTCATTACCATCAAATGTGCTTTCAATAAATGTTGTGTAACAATGTCAGGAGGTATGGTAAAATAGAGTAGGCTCTGCATGGCAAACACCCCCCACCCTGAGTCAGACTGAAAAGTGGTTGCATCCAGACAATGAGTTTCCTTGGAGGTTTGGGGATGTGGCTTTCTGAGAGGCTGTGAGCTCCCGGGAAGTGACTAGTTCAGCAAGTTCACCTTGAGTCAAAAAAATGTAGCTTTCCCTTAAAAAGTAACTCAGACCCACAGACTCTCCCTTCATCTGCTTTCCACAGAGTTCATTGTACCTAACCGAGTATGAATCCAGTCAATAATTCTAGGATAAGATACCTCCAGGTCATCCCTAGCTTAATAGCTCTCAAAACCTTAATCTCAACTTTATCAAAGTTGAATTTATCCTTGTTTGTCCCTGTCCTCAATTCAGCCCTGCTCCTGTGTTCTCCGGTTTCATGCATACCATCCCAGTGACTTGGTTGTTTAGATCAGAAACTTGGACAGCCTTCGAGACCCCTCGATCTCTTTTTACTCCCCCTTCTCCTGCTCGATACCCAATAAATCATTACATTCGAAATGCTCTATCACTTAAAGAAATCTCAAGTTCATCACCTTGATTCCATTTTCATTCTACTCATACATGTTGCTCCATTCATTCAATAGCTATTTACTGAGTGCTTACTATGTGCTAGGAAATGTGCTACGTGGTGAAGAGGCAGCACTGAGCACAGCAAGTACAGTTTCTGCTTCCTTGAAACTCACAGTTTTTGTGAGGGGCGATGGAAACAGAATTTAGAAAATGTATAGTGCTAAGCGCCATGGAGACGGTAATTTGTGCTGTGAAGAGGCGTAGAGCGGGTGAGGGGCTCAGGGAAGGTTGGAGGGGGTGTGACTTTTTGTGTATCAGGTGTTCAGGGAAGTTCTCTGTAATAAAATTGCATTTAAGAAGAGACCTGAAGAAAATCGAAACAGCGAACATTCTGGATATCTGGGGGGAAGCACTCCAGGCCGAGGGAACGGCGGGATGTGGAGGCCGTGAGGTGGGAGCTCCCTCGGCCTGAGGAGCAGCAGCAAGGTGGCCAGGAGGTCTCAGCAGAGTCACCATAACCAAGATCAGGGTCATGGGGCGAGGGGGAAACTGACCAAGCATAGTACAGGCCATTTGTAATGACTTTGACCTTTACTCTGAGCAAGAGGAAAAGACTGAGTGTTTTTATTCATGGTGATGTGACCTAATATTTTCAAGGATAGGCTGTTCCTGCTGTGTTGAGCATAAACATACAGGGCATGAGAGCAGAAGCAAGGAGACCCCTTAGAATGAGCTATTGCAACAATAATCTATTACAATTACCCAGGCGATTGCAGTATCTCGGTTCAAGGTGATGGTGGCTTGAGCCAGATACATAGCATTAGAAATTATAAAAACAGTTCATATTCTACATCTCTTTGGAAGGCAGAGTCAAAAGGGTTTGCTGATGTATTGGATGGAGTTTGAGAGAAAGAGAAGTGTTATGGATGATTACAAAATTGTAGCTATGCAACTGCAAGGTTGGAGTTGTTATTACTGACATGGGGAAAACGTGATGTAGCAAATCCAGGAGAATCAAGAGCTCAGTGTTACAGCGCTAAGTGGGACATATCTATTAAACATCTAAATGGAGAGGTGGAGTGGGCAAGCTGAGTATATGAGTCTGGAGGTCAGAGGAGAGTCCTGGCTGGTGGCATAAATCTGGAGCTTGTCAGAGTCCAGATGGCATTTAAAGCCATTAGTATGAATGAGATCACTGGGTAATGAGCGTGAAGAGGGAAGGGTAGAGGTCTGAGCCCTGAAGGGTATCAACACTTACGTGTAGAAGAAGCCGGAAGTCACTGCAGAGGAGACGGAAACATAGCAGCCAGCATAGCGACAAGAAAACAGTGTCCCAGAAAACTTTGAAAGTTCAGGCCATCCCCATTCCTAACCAGGATTTCTACACTTCCCTCCCTGTGTGGAGTCATGTCCTCATCACATCAATTTATCTGATTGTTTCAAAATATAAATTCCGGTGGCATCTCTGCCATGCTCAGACGCCTTCAATAGCTCACCGTGTGTTACTTTTAAGATGAAGTCAAAAGTACTTAATATGTGTGTGGTCTGACCTCAGCTTTCTTTTTTTAATCACATTGGTTTTTCTCAGTCATCCTAATTATTAATATCGTTCCTCCTGCCCTCTCACCACTTCCTATATTCTTCAGCTAAACAGAGCTGCTTAGTGTTCAGAATACCCTTTGCCCGTTTTGGCATATAATATACATCCTGTTACTTCTGCCTGAAAGCTCTTCCTCTGCCTAATCCTAAACCTAATTTATTCCTCCTGCAGGTTTCGGCTTAGGTGTCCTGCCTCTGCAGGGCCTTTATCAACACCTACCACGTCTGAATTAGTCATTACGCTCCTAATCTGCCACGTAGCAGACTGTTTCCTTCCTCCCTTCTATACGTTACTTTCTGTGTCTTTAGACTGGCCTAGATTCCCCTCTCTGATAGACATAAATCTCTGCCTTCCGATAGACAGTACAGAGCCATTCACCCTGGTACCCACGGCATTTACCACTGTGCCTCATTTGTGATGGATGTTCAATAAGTATTTGTTGAGTTGTGGTCTGACATCTTCCTGCTCACTCCTCACTGGGCCTTGTATTGTTAACGTGAAAATAAACACTTCGCTTCCACATACTTATTGCTACTCATTCATGTAGTAGGTATTTATTATATAATAATTATATATAATAACCTTGGCCCAGTGACACATGAAGGGAAAAAGTAAGAAAGTTTCTTCCCCACAGTTTTTTTATTTTATTGTGCACAATTTCAATGCAAGGTAGAAGATGATAACTAATCTGAGAAAAGGGGAAGGAAACAATTTTTCATCATCATCTATTCTGTGCTAGGTACGAGGTTAAAGCCCAAATGTATGCTTCCCTGACCATCTCCAGCAGAACAGCGCAACCGCGTCCATACAGTCTGAAAACTGGGCATGCTCTTCTCCTCACTCACAGACATTCCATTCTGCATCTTCTTCCGGATGCCCCAGATTCCTCTATAGTGGAATGATGTCCGCAGCTTAGGGTGGTGCTCTAAATTCCCAACAGACTTCTAGGCTCTTCTGAGCTGGCATTAGGTTTGAGGCATTAATGCTGATCTTCTAGCCATGCCTTGAAACTTTTTTTTTCTATTTTGCCCATCACTTTCCTTCATTCCCTACTGATTATTTTCAATTACATAACTACAGCACTTTCCACAAGTTGAGTGACTTGGTTTGTCCTTCAAAACTGGTCCTACTACAAATCAACTCAACCCACATCTGTGGGCAACATCTACAGTTGTCTTACCACTTTAAATTTTTTATTATCTAATTTTTACCCCTCCATAAGCATATGCCTTTTCTTACTACGATTCTCAATGATAACTTGACTCAGCCCTTACTGGACATGATATGGGATCATGTTCACGAAATACCCTAGAACTAGGCACAGACACAATGAGTAAGTAGTAGAACAATTTGTCCTGCAGCAGGTTAATAACCCAGGTTACTTATTAAAAATGTGAATTCACATATCCCATCTCTCCTGTGTGTATATTCAAAGTTTATAGAGTAATATCTTCAATAAAGTCAAGTCATGTCTTAAGGGCTGGAGTTCAAATCCTGTTCTTTGACTCTATTGGTCATGTGAACTTGGTCTTTCTGATGAGGAACAGCACAGCTCTTTTGCCATCCAAATGCAGTTTACCAGACAAAAATGGAGGATTCCTACTTAAGTTGGAATGCCACATAAACAACAAATGCATTTCTAGAATCTGCATGTCCCAACTATTATGTGAGAAATTCTTATATTAAAATTATTCTTTATTGATCTGAAATTCAAAAGTAACTGTCATATTTTTATTTGCTAAACCTTGCAACATTATTTAAAAAGAGAAACCATGTCTGAATGTACTCTATCAAGAAATATTTTATGAATTAGATTCCCTTTATTGCTAATCTTGGAAGAATGGTTACAATTGAAACAGATTTTGGTGGGGGAGAACCTTTGGTTAGAGGGGGGAAAAGTCCACTGAAATACAAAGGTTACTTGAAAAAAGTGAGTAATCAGATTTGGCCAAAGTAGGGTTCATATGGATCAGAAGTGGCAAAGCAGTTGAAAAATAGGATGGGGAAAAGTATAAAGTGTCTTGAGCTGTAAGATAAGTTCTTGTTGGAATGGACTCGTAGTAAAGTCACTGAAAAGTACCAGAGTATCAGAACCACATTTGGGCAGAGTAATCCATGTGTAAAATGGCTTGAGTGATAAAGACTGGGAGCATGAGTACTCATAAGACAGGACTGCAATGTGGGTGTCAACGGGGGTCTCTCCTGTTGAAATCAAAATGGGAGAGGCACTGGGTATACAATCATTAAGGTGTGTGAGTGGTTAGGGGTAGGAGTCAAGGTAAACAAAGACAATTCTTTCATCTCAAGCCTGATCACTGGTGGTATCATCACCAGCAAAAGGGGACTCAAGAGAGGAAAATATTTGAACATGTGAGGATGATGAATCTGTACATGAGATGAGAAATTTGCACAACACGCAGGTGGTTTTTCTCGTCAAGCAGGACAGAAATATCGGACGATGTCTACCTGACAGGACATGAAGCTGTAGGTCCCAATGTGAAACTATCTGGCACCAGCGGAATAGTTAGTGCTGCTGGTGTGTGAAAACCATTCAGTTAGAGGAGCACAGAGAAAGGAAAAAGGCCCAAGACCTGAACTTTAATGCCCATTTATAGAACTATGAGACTAAAGGGTAGTTACTAAATGATAAGAAAAGGTAGGAGAGTCCAATTTAAGGGACTTTTTTGTTGTTGTTTCTGGAAGGAGGGCTGGCTATTCCTGTCTACTGCAGCAGAGCAGTGCAGAAGAGTAAGAGAACCTGGCTGTTGATGCAGCAGTTGAAAATAACCTGCAGACAGTGGTTTGGGAAAAGACAGGCTTCAAAGGGAAAAATAACATAATCTAGAAACAGTGGACGTGTCAAATTATCCTGCATCCTGTCGATAGGCTAGACAAATACAAGAAATGAAGTATACCATTCTGTAGGTTGTGATAGGGTGAGATCTATGAGATGTTATACGTGACAAAATAAGCAAAGTACAGAAAAAGTATAATTTGGAGGCTTCAGGGTAAAGAAAAATAAGTGAAGGCCATTTACTTCTTTTTTTTCCTGAAAGGTCTCCAAGGTACCATCCCAAGTGGTTACTTTGGAGAAAGGGTAATTGGAGGATAAGTTTTCTCTGTGCAGAGTGTTACCTTTGTGCTTCCTAAAACATCTCCTTATTTCATACATGCATTCTATTTATTCCTTTACTTTTAACAGGGGCACGGGTTAAAAGCTTGGGAAAATTGTGGAACATGTATTAAGAGATGCTTAATGTTAAAAATTCTTAACATTCTTTTAAACAAAGAGCAAAGAATTCCGTGGACATAAAGAATGCTGCATCTTTGAGAAGTTTATGAGAAAGTAAATTGGGGGAAGGATTTGGGGAGAAGGGGTTAGGGAGAGGAGGCTATGTTTGCAGGCAAAGGGCAAGGTTCAAGGTTGGAGGAAAATTTTGAAGGTGCCAAACAGAATGGGAATGAGGCCAGGCTCCCGAGGAGGCAGGAGAGAGTGAGACCCGAGCTGGCCTGACTCAGGAGAGGAGGGAGGGGCTCCTCGGGGAGCAGAGCGGAGGGAAGAACAACTGCACAAAGGAGCAGCCCAATTCTGGGCCGTAAGGGAGCGAGCTCACATAGGGTGACCTACCTATGTTTTTTCACCTAAAGGAGGGGCAGGTAAGAAGAAGTCCTGAAGAGAAGGATCAAAGTCCAGACTAATTGTTTTGATGACAGAGGGTTTTGATTATAGGACATGAATAAATTACTCAGCTGCAGGCAGGCCCCGCTGCATAGCATCAGTTTTTCTGATGATAGCGGCCAGTAGAGTTTACGGCTTTCTCCAAGTAAAGCAAGTTAACCTGGTGCGGGCACCCAGCAGAGAGAAGGTGCTAGGAAGCCACAGAGTAATGGTTAAGCAGCTTGGGAGTGAAGACAGACGTGTAGTTCAACCCTGGCTATGCCACTGTCTTAATTACAAAGCCTTGAGTAGTTCCCACCTTATCTGAACCTACGTCATATCTGTAAGAGAAAATAACTTACTGCAGATAGGTTTGGTGGTGAGGATGAGAATGTGGTCACATCTGTAGTTCTCAAAAATTCCAGCACAAACTTAGTGCTCAGTTACTGTGTCACTGTTGTCGCCGAGAGGTAGTCAGTAGTGTGATCAGAGGGACAGGGGTTAACAGCTGGAGAGGGGCTGAGCCTGCCCGCATGCATGGATTCTGGAGCCACAGTCTCTGGGATTGAATCCCAGCTCTGCTGCTCGCCAATCAGCAGGCTTTGGGCAAGATAAGTGATTTTCTTGCCTTAGTCTGCACACTTGAATGGGGGCACTGTTACAAGGTTGTTGAAAGATCGCATGAGTTCCTAAGTTTAAAGTACTAGACCAGTGCCTGGCACACAGTAAGAACTACTTAAGAACTCACTATTGTTGTCATTAATGATGACAATAAAACAATGATCATAATAACAATAATGAGGTTTTTGAGGGTGGAAGACTGGAAAGCAGCTGAGATGTTGATTGGTTGAGTTTAGGGAATTCTGAGCAATAGAAATATAAGTGAAATTTCTCACAGCCGACCATTTAAAAGCTACTTTCTCATATGTTAAATTAAAAAAGTTGCTTTTCGATGATAGCAAGTACAAAAAACTCTAATAATAACTTTCATTATATCGTATTTCAGAATGCTGTTACTGTTTTGGCACACCACCCTGTCCACAGTACTGCTGGCACTCGGGTGGAGATGGGGGAAGGGGGTCCTGGGATGGCTGTCCCCTGGCCTCCTGCGGGAGTCCAGCACAGCAGGCATTTGTTTGATCTTCTGGTGGGTTGCCTCTGTCATCCCTCTTTGTGAATTCCCTATCTCTCCTGTGTACCAACTCAAGTTGTTGTTTTCTGAAATGGGATCGATGGTTATTGTATAATATCTAATAGGAGAGCAAAAACCAATAGTGCATTTTCTAAGGCATTTGCTATGTTCCTTCATTAATATTGTGCCGCTATCTAATCCTGTAAAGTAGATTCTAACCTGATAGATAGTTAAGCTTATACCATGGGAATCAACTTAAATGTCCATTAATAGGTGGCATTAATATGTCTTATGTCACGTGAGAAAGGCAAACTAAGTAAACGGCCCTTCTATTTAATCCTGTGGGGATGCTGGTTACTAAAAATGACTAGATATGACTGTAATTCATAAAGCCATCAAACTTGTTAATACCGCTTCCTTGAGCTGAGATGTTCAAAGAGGCTTTGAAAGGTTATTTGGTTCTTCTCGCCAGCCCTGACCCAATAAATAAATAAATAAATAAATAAATACAGACTATTGTAAAAGCATGTTGTCTTTTAGAGACTTTCTGAAAGGGCATTTCGCAATCTTCCTCAGATATGCAGTGCAATTTTTTAACAACCCTCATTGTAGAAAAGGTCATTTTAATATCTAACCAGAGTCCCAGTTGCTATAATAAAAGGCCACGTCCTCCTCCAGTCCTTGTTAGAGGTGGTGGGAGAGTTGGTTACTAGCTTCGTGGTCAGTGCAGGTCACTGAGCACTAGTGTGGGCCTGTTCTCTTCCTGCAACCACCTTTCTGCAGTGAAGTTCGCCACAAGCTGCTCTACAGCTCTTTTCTCCGGGTCCAATGAACCTGTAAACATTTCCTTGCCAGGGTCCGAGTTGCCAACTCTATGGACCGATTCCTTCTGAATAGATTTCTTGGGCTGTTTGTTTTTCTAACCTGTACATTGCACACAACAATATTTTGCCACATGTTGGATCCTCCGAGCTTTTGTCGAAAGCCTTTGTGGTTTCTTGGATAGAGGAAAACAGAGATGAAAACATCACAAAGACATTAGTATGCAAAGCTTGTCTGAGAAACAAAGTCAGAAAAGTATCCTGTGCCCACGAAAAGCAGAACAGCCTGATCAGTCATGGGGCATCAAAGTGTTTGTTCAAAATCACTTTGAGCAAAGAAGAGTGGCTCAACACATGTGTGTGAGCAAGCAGACAGGTGCCAACATACATGTGTGCCAATGTAAAAGAAACAGTGTTCCTGTGGCTGGGTTCTACAAGTCAGCCTGGGACTGCAGTTCCTTTAATATTTTTCTTCCCATAGTTTGAGGCAAGGCAAATAATCAATAAATAGGTTCACACATGATTCATAAAACTTCCAGGAAAAATTGTAGAGATGTTATTGATATTGAAGAGTTTGAAGCAGTAAGGAAGAATATAGTGGCATTCAGGTATCTACCAGTAAAAAGAATGATCCGAAATGAGTTCTAGGAACCATACATGATGTAAGAGATCAGATGCCACAGGTTGGCAGGGTTGGTGAGATTGTCCAGGACAGAGTTACTGCCTTGGGGGCGGGGGACTTTCAGCTGCCACCTGACAGATGGGGAGATAGAGATGCGTGCCTAGATGCCCAGTAAGGGCTGGGATATATGACAATGACCTGTCACTGCAATGTGGAAGGTAAACAGGGCCCTTCCCTAGCTGCGTCCAGCTAGCAGGAAATTAATTACAATTGCATTTGGGGCACACAGCAGTGCAGCGAAGGAGAGTGTGAGCACAGGAATGGGCGTGGAGCAGCTGTCAGGCCCTGAGAAGTGCCTGCGCCACATGGTCGTGTTGGCACAGCAGTTCCCCTGGGCAGCAGTGGCAGTGCCTTCTGGTGTCCTCCTGGCAAGAGCTGCATGTGTGCTTGTACGCCTTCGCACATGCACACGAGGTGATGATTCCAAAGTGGCCCCCCCGCAAGTGTCCATGTGCTGGAGCCCACATGTACCCGTGGTGAAATATGTGGAACTAAACCTCCGGTTCTTCTGGGGCCAGTCCTAAACATATGTGAAAAAGAAAATCAGTGGCAGAGTTTAGAAGCACACAGAAATCCTTACAGGGAAAACCACTCTACTCTTCTGGAAGGACAGACTAGATAACAGTATAGAGGGGAAATAAGGAGCAAGAGAGAATGAGGTTAAGTAAAAGCAGGCAGATAGAGAAAGAAGGGCAGAACGGAGAGAGAGTGAAGAAAGAAGCACCGCGGCCCAGATTTGGAAGAATCTGAGCTGTGGGTGAGAATATCTGGCTCAGTCTCCTGAGATGTACAGACCACACCTGTGGCTTTGAGTCCTTGTGTCTGCCTCTGCATCTGTGCCTGGATACCAGGACTTACCACTTGTAGACAAGAAACAGCTGAGAATATGGACCATGTGTTCCTCCAGCCATGCATCCTCATTTCCATGGTATGGTTGGCTCTCAACAAAGGTCGAATGAATGAAAATATTAGACCCTGAGCTTTCTGATTCCCAGGACAGATTATTCTTATAAAATAAGTATCACTAGTTTATCTTTTCGTAGAAGTCCATTGACTTCTGCCTTTTACATCAGGCTTTCCCACAAAGGGCCGGGGTGAACCTGATAAGGATGCAGAAATCTCCATGCAGGTCTCTCCCTTCTTTCCATGCCCCAACTGCAAAGTCCCTGCACTCGTTTTCATAAATTCTGTAATTCAGCATTCCATTTCCTTAGGTCAAACTGATTCTGCCAACATGCCTTGGAGAGGAAACACAATGGTCCATCTCGTATACTTAAACTTCAGTCTGAAGGCCCACGTAGGGCCCTTTTCTAAAAACAGGATTTGGATCTGGAGGACAGAGGAGATTTCTGGGTACCTGGGTACCAGGGGATTGGAAAATAAAGAAACAGGAGTCCAGGGAGCAAAGACAACTTGTTCCTGCTACTCCGTTTTCTCTCAGAATGTTCGTGTCCAGTGATGTCCCTTTTCAGCAGAAATATTTTGCCCTGGTCATCCTCCCGGCCCTTCCTATTTTAGTGCCTGGGAAACTAAAGATGTCTTTGTGCTTTGCCAACTCAGCAACAGAGCAGCTGCATTCAGCACACCGCCAGGCTGTTTTCCTGGATGTGCTCGGTGGCTGAGCAGGTGCGTTCTCCCCAGATACACATTTTCAGATGATAGTGTCATCAGTCACCGGTGCCCAAGGAACTGGAGGGAAGTGGGAGAAAAGGCTAATTGGTTTCAACCCAGAGTTCTCGCACGGCTCCTGGTACCCTGGCCTGCTGTAGCTGTCGTGCTGTGTCTTCTTTCTCCTCTGAGCATAATTTATTATTCCCTCAAAGGAACTTAATGGAGTAGAGGGAGGGGAAGAGTGCGAAGTAGGATGAGGGCTGCCCTCCCTCCCCACCACCACATGACACAGGCAGACACTGGTGCCCAGGAGTTGTCATCAACCATTCAGCCCATGGTTCCGGGTGGTCAGAGAAGATGGCCACAGAAACCTCCGTCTCTGCCTCTCTCTCGTCTGAGCCGCCACGACGTTGGAACTACAGCCTAAATCACACCGTATTTCTCAATACCTCCGAGGCCGTTGTGGTCTTTAAAAGTGTCTGATAATCCTCTGACCTTTCAGATGCTGTTCTTTCAGGGGATCGTGTTCTCCTGTGCGAATTATTTTTCTGTGTTTACTACCCTATTACTGAACTGGTTCTGCTTGATTTCTTTGTTCACTCTCTAATTTGGTAGCGCCTTATTTTGCAGTCTGCTAACTTTGTTGAAAATAAATTCACTTCAACTTGTCTGCTTAGTATTACCCATTTGATAACATAAGTACAGAATTAGGGTGTGGTGAGTGCATAGTAAGTGCTGCGATTACAAGGCAAATACATGATGGGTTTATTTTATCCTCCAAGCCCAACACAGGGTGACATAATAATTACTTGTGGACCTATTAAGTGTACGGCCACATAATCTGTAGGGAGATTAATCATGTGGTGAGCATTTGCCACCTTCCACTTCTACACACTTTCCAAGATCACTCCTCCTTTAGGATTCTGTAGTCTTGGATAAATCTTATGCTGAATTGTAGTCGTCACTACGGATGTCTTTAGGACTGAACCACACCCAATGTGCATCGAACCAAAGAGTTGAAAATCGGCTACAACGTTATCTTGGGGGGAGGTGGGGAGATACCCACAGTCTAAATCCAAACTAATGCTTTTATTTTTGCTTTGCCCATGCATTCGATAGGATGGAGTAGGAGAGGTATGGGAGAAACAGCATGTGCCCTTCTAGATGCCAGTCCTCTTCCATAAAAAAGTATGAGAGTCTAGCATCTACTTGGTGCTAGAACCCATTTACCATGGACATGAGTGTGCCTAGGACCCAGACCTTTTGATATTTCACAACAGAAGGTGTCTAATATTGATTGTGTATACCCTAAGCTGATGTTGTCAATGTCCTTTTAAATGGAATGATATGTGCCAAAGCTAAAAGTCAAAACCATGAACCCTGGTCGACTCTCTTTCGACTCATAGACCGTGTGTTATCTTCTCACCCTTGACCACTCTCTGAATGCATGTGCCCAGGTCCTGTATAATTAGAGCAGTCCACCCATATTTTGTCATTGTATGTGGGTCTCATGTGTTCCCGCTAGTAAAAATACAAAAAAAAAAACGTTTTTAGGTAAATAAGACTTTCTAAAATAAGTTAAATAAGAAGTTTCCCGCTTTTACTTGAAAATACTATATTCTTCATGAAATTGTCTTTGAGATTCTATTACATGGTAAGCTACCTTAATACAGTTAACATATTTAACTAGAATCTCTTTAATTTATCAAAGGTAAATTAGAAACATAGTTACTGTACAAGAGAGAGAACAGCTTGTGGGTCGCTGCATATGCCATTTTCTCCGAGCAGCAGTTCCAAAACCCCAGTGGCATTTCATTTCTTGGGTGGCTCTTTGGCTCTGAGCCCAGGTTGGCCATTTAGAATTTCTCTTATTTTTTGCAGGCATTGAGAATGCCAGCGACATTGCCTTGTACTCGGGCTTGGGTGCTGCTGTCGTGGCCGTTGCAGTCCTGGTCATCGGTGTCACTCTTTACAGACGGAGCCAGAGTGACTACGGCGTGGACGTCATTGACTCTTCTGCATTGACAGGTGGCTTCCAGACCTTCAACTTCAAAACAGTCCGTCAAGGTCAGCGGCGTAGGTCCCCCTAACATCATGTCTTCAGGACCAAAGACTACGTTCACACGGGAGCCCCATGTTCTTCGGTCCTCTGTGAGCGTAGCTCTTGGCACCCGGAGCCGCTGCCTAACTGACTTCATGCATGAAGAAACCTGACTCAGTGGAGCAGTCTGCTTCAGTGCTTGGCTATTATGAGGACAGATGGCTTTCAATTCATAATTAGGAACATGTTAAATGAGGCCGTTCCATCTTTGATACGTAGCGAGTTTAATAAATTATTTTATTGCAGATTACCCAACTTTCTATTTAAACAAGTCTGCTTTGAGGATGCACATTTAATTTAGTTAACTAAAATACTGATTATTCAAGGCTGAGGACCAACTACTGTACCACAAACTCCCAGGTACATTTGTTACCCTATTTGTTAGGTAGAGTTATTTTTGTACTTCTGTTTTAAATAAGTGAAAGGATTTTGGATACATGATGGGTCAGTTATCCAGGAAAAAAAAAAAAGAAATTCCCAGTTTAAATGACTCTCAGATGTTGCCCAGTCAGGCAATCTTCTGTTGTGGGGGAAGGAGAATCTATCATGTCAAACTACAGTGATACTCATTTTGAAAACAGAAAGTCATTTAATTCTCTTATGTGAACCAAATCTATTTCTGATTGCAAGATGTTGATGAGACATACATTGCTTCTATTTTAGAAAAAAAATGAAATTCTTCAGTGGATGAAGATTTTTACCTTGACTCTCACTGTCAATATCATCACCTCTGTTTCTGCTTATTGCATGTCAATATCACCTGTCCCACAGGACAAGAAATCTTGCTGCTTGGCAGTGATTCAGCAGAGGCAAGGTTCTGGAATGAAAACCCAAGGGCGCTAAAAATTGGGAGATTGCAGGGGAGAAATAAAATGCTTTGCTGCTCACCACTTACTTCTAGGCACCAAAGTTTCAGCTCTCGAGTTTTCTCAGCCTCATATAGGGTTTAATATATATGATTTAATTAGAAGTAAATCCAATTAAGAACTGAGATTTAATGTTATGTAAGAAACTAGAAATAGAGACTTCCAGTCAAGATGGCAGACTAGGTAATCCCTGTGCTCACGTCCTCCCATAACCACACACATCAAAGTTACAACCAAATTACACAATAGTCATCATTGAAAACCACCTGAAATTGAGTTTAATGGAATTCCTACAATCAAGGACATTAGGAAGCCATGCCAAGTCAGGTACGAGGGGCATAGAAGTGGAATGGCAGGTGCCACATCTACCATGTGGTGATTAAGAAATGGGAGGGATAGCTCAGCTGTGAGGTCCCCCTGAGTTGCGAGGGGTCCCAACCCCACACAAGACTCTCCAGCACAGGGCTGCAGTGCCGAGAAGTTCCCATAACATCTGGCTGTAAAAACAGCAGTAATTTTGTTCAAGTGGCATGGAAGGCTGCTACAGACCTAGTAGTTTCAGGTCTTAAAGGGACCATGCACCGACTCACTGGCGCACAAACTCACTCACTGGCTCTGAGCTTTAGTGCAAGGGCAGTAAAATGCACCAGGGCATACAGAGAGGAGCTGAACTGTATAGCTTTAGGGCAAGCACTGGAGGAGCAGAGGTTGAGGTAGTTGTGTCTTCCTGGGGAGAAGTGCTGGTAGAGGCCACTGTTGCTCTGTTCATCTTCATCCCTCCCAACTTTCAGGCTTAGGCCTGAGCCAAAATATGAGCTTTCCATTTCCTTGGCTAAACACCTGTGATTCCCTGAGACCCTGCCCCACCTAACTCCTTCACTCACCCATGCTACTTGCAATGGTTTTTCCAGGAGTGTCCTGTCTCAGCTTACACTGCTAACTTTCTGAAATCTTTTAAGGCCCACAAACCCCCCAAAAAGCAGCAGCTGGCCTATGCATGTCCTGTGCCTCTTGTTTACTGGCCCCTGGCACTAGGAACAGTGCACCTCAGTGCACAGCCCAACCTCAGGCACCTAGGAGCCAGCACAGGTGGCTCCAGGCCAGAGAGAAGTAGGATCTGACTGTGGGGTGCACCAGAGTCCCTCCCAGCAGGCTCCAGAACCAACACACCGAGTGGCCAGCTTCAGACCACACCAAAGCACTCCCAAACCAGGTCCGCCATGATACACCAAAGGGCAGATTCAGCAGACACCAGAGCCCCACACAAGTGAATCAGGCTGCACACAACACCTTGTCCACTATAGTCACACACATTCCTCACAGCCAGTTACACCAAGGGACAGTGCCACCCACTGACATTCCAACAGCAACCAAGGCTCAACTGCATGGAGAGGACACGCACAACCCTCACAGGGGGTTGGAGCACCACAAGCACCCAGCTCAGGTGACCAAGGAAACAGAACTACTGGGTCCCAAAGGTCATCTACTAGATAAGGCCACACTGCCAACAGTGGGAGACATAGCAGACCTGATACATAGAAAGAAACACAAGGAGTGTTAGTCCAAATGAGGGGACAAAGAAACATGTCCTAAGTTAAGCAATAGGACAAAATTTCAGGAAAAAACTAAATGATACTGAGACAAGCAATTGACCAGATACAGAGTTCAAAATACTGGTTTTAAAGATGCTCAATAAACTTAAAAGAATAGATGAACTCAGGAAGAATTTCAACAAAAAGAAAGCACAAAAACAAATCAGAAGTGAAGAATATATTAACTAAAGGGAATCAAAGAATATTAAATGAAACAAAGGATCAAATCAGCAACTGGAAGACAAGGCAGTAGAAAATAAATGACTGGAACAACAAAAAGAAAAAAAGAATTTTAAAAATTAGGATAGTTTTAGAGTTTATACTTATTGGGGTAACAGTAAGTGTAACGACATTTGCTTATAGGGGTACCAGCAGGAGAAGAGAGCAAGGGATAGAAAACCTATTTGAATAAATAATGACAAAAAAAAAATCTTACCCTGGCAAAGGAAATAGACATACAAGCTCAGAAAGTGCAGATAATCGAAAACAAGATGAACCCAAAGAGGCCCACACCAAGATACACCATAATTAAAATGCTAAAGTTTAAGACAAAAAATCTTACAAGCAGCAAGGGAAAAGAGTTAGGTATGTACAAAGGTGCTCCCATAAGACTGTCAGCTGATTAGTCAACAGAAACTTAGCAGGCCACAGGGATTGGCACAACATGCCAATCAAAATTATGAAAAGCAAAGACGTACAGCCAAGATTATTCTACCCAGCAAGGCTATCATTTAGATTAAAGGGGAAACAATGAGTTTCTCTGACAAGGAAAAAATATTAAAAGAGTTATCTCCACTAAACCAGCACTACACAAAATAGTACAGGGACTTCTTTCAGAAGATCAAAACCATCAATAACAAAACACAGGAAGGAAACAAATTCTCACTAGGAAAGGCAAGCATTTAGTAAAAGCAGTGGACCAAACAACTGGAAAGCTCATACAAAGGCTAAAAAGCAAAAGTAGGAAGAGAGTGTAGAATTACAATATATTGAGATACACAGGCACAAAGGTAAAAATGATGACAAACTCATGGAGGAGGTGAGTAAAATCTATGGAGATTTTAGTATAATGTTCAAATCTAAGCAACTGTCAACTTAAAAATAGACTGTTATAACACAGATTAATATATAGGAAGCACATGGTAACCGTAACCCAAAAATCTGCAAGAGCTATCTATACAAGAAATACAGAAAAAGAAATTCAAACACAAATGGATGGCTGCCAGATAGAAGGGGCGGTGGACAGGGGATGAAAAGGTGAAGGGATTAAGATGTACTAAGTGGCAATTATAAAAACAGTCCCAGGGGTGTAAACCACAGCATAGGGAATTCAGTCAGTAATATTGTAATAACAAAGTATGTGTCAAGTGGGTACTGGGCTTATCGGGTGATCACTTTGTAAGTTATATAAATGTCTGATCACTGTGTTGTACACCTGAAACTAATATAATATTGTATGTCAATTGTAATTGAAAAAAGTTAAGAACTTAGAAATATATATCCATCAATAAGCTAGTAGTGTCTTGGACCATGACACTTAAACATGGAGGAAAAGCAGTAGCCGGAGAGTTGTGTGTTCAAGTGCAGAGTCTTTGAAGTCCAAAATTGCTATATGGCCTAGTTAATCAGTTATTTTCTCTGAGTCTCAATTTACCGCTGTAAAATGGAGATAATCACATCCACCTCAAATGGTTCTTATGAGGATGAAATGACCTGGAATAACAAGACCTTTGCATACGGAAGCTGTTCAATAAACGCAGTGAACGTTATTCCAGCAGCTGGTTGTTTGCCCTGCCTGCACAGGAAGCTGCCGTGTTCCATGCAGCACCAGGTTGCAGACGAGAGGAGAATGCTGACTGCGTAAGGTGGGAGCAGTGAGCATCTCCGAACTGTGGGGCTTACGTGCACAGTGAATCTTGGAAGTGGTATATAGCCTTTCCAAACTCACTGTATCATTTTGACTTTTTTTAAAACCAGGAATCTCACAAAACTAGTGATAGAAACCATACTGATTATTAAAGCTCCACTACCCTATCTCCATTATGATACCACCTCACATTGATGCTCACTGGCTCTCCCCTCGATTGTCTTAGGGGCGTCCATTCTTGGGCAAATACAGCTGGAGCCTCAGTGAGGCTCCAACTGTAAGCCCCAACAGTGAGAAGATCGAATAAGATGCCACACAGAATAGACCAGGAGCTTTAACCAAAAGAGTTTTCAAAGAGAAACTTGGAGTGATCAGGTGACTGTCCCTGATCAGACTCGAATCAAGCTCGCAGCCACCTTTTGCCACTTGTGCACTCTCTCACACCTGCCTGTTGTCACAGGGGTGGACAAAAGTAGGTCTACAGTTGTACAAGAAACAGCTCTTTTCTTGTATTATCTATTTGCATTGTAACTGTAAACCTACTTTTCTCCAAGCCTGTATAATCACGCTTTCCATTTAAGTGTGTACGTTAGGCCTCGGTCTAACTCCAGGAAATGTTTTTTGTGTCATGGCTTCACATAGGTTGTTAGGAGGGTCTTTTAAGAGCAGCCAGAAATTAAACTTCAGAAGGTGAAGGCTTGAGATAAAATAACCATGAGACTTGGGGATACGATTTTTCAGGTCTTAGGGGAAACGCCTGTTCCCAACTCTTTTCAGATGCTGGCTGGATCTCAAGTCCCACTTCTTGCCTGGGAAAACCAGAAGCAAGAGCGAGGCTGGTGCCCATAGAATTCAAGGCAGCTCATTTAAAAAGCACAGTTCCTTGACTGAAAGAGCCTCAAGCATGAAAAAAACCGCATCACCAAGAAGCCGTTGGGTTATTTCATCTCATTTTGAACCTCTGTCTCTGTGACATTGGATTCTTAGGGCATTCGAACGAGGGGTGGGAAAAGTCAGGGTTATGCATTTCCTGCTGGGGTTGCAACAGATTATGAAAATGGAAAAACAATAGAGGCTAACACAATATGGCCTGGGATTACAACATTTTCAAAAATATCATACTTTAAACATTTTTGTCAGGCCCGAAAGGAAAATTGTTTAATATGGTTTGGGTTTCAATTTGAGATGTCACATTGACGGACTGATATGGGTGGCAGGTTTTGGACTGAGGGTTATTTTGTTATTTACTAATAAATGAGATTACTTCATCACAAGAGAATATCGCAGCATTTTGTTGTAGTATTTGGCTTAGAAAAACTGGTAAGCCCCAACAGATGAGAAAGTCCAATCTCTCATGTTTTGGAGAAGATGGCTTTTTCCATTTGTCGTGAGACAGAAGGGAAGCCATTCTGAGCTGCCCTCCACACAGAATGTTTTTCTGTCCCCGTGTGGTGCCCCCTCTGTCTCTCAGAGTGACACACACGTTATTAGAGCAAATTGGCTACTCAGTCAGGGGATGACTTGTGAGGTCCCCTGACCCTTTTGCTCTGAGAACACATCATTTCCTCTCCCAGCCCCAGAAACAGCCCCGAATTTCACACACAATGTGTGGGCACCACAGTTATAAATGGCACCACCCAGTAGTCACCACGCTGTGTCATCTCCTGCCATTTAAAATGAACAGATGTTATTTTTGCTCCAAACTGGATTATAAAACATCTTTCTTCCATTTTTTTTAGTTTCTCTTTGCCAGTTAAAATCACATAAACAAAAATACCTGCAGTGCCAGAAATACTTGTCTTGAAAAGATCACATGTAAGAATCTCTGGAAAATGAATATTTTGGTCATTGGCCTTTAGAGAATGGCCTGGGCAAGCCAGGTTCCAGGAGTCCAAGGCCCTAGCCACTAGTGACCAGTCTAACAGGGCCACTCTAGGTGCTCAGGGTGGCCCTGAAGGCCCAGCTCTGGCTGGAGGAGCGGGAAAGCACAGGGGCTGTTACGCACTTAGTGGCGGCGGACTTTAATAAAGGGGTTCCTGCGGCGCCAGTCAGTTCCTGAGTGACAGATCCATTTTCTTTCGCCAGGCAACTCGCTGCTCCTGAACCCCTCCATGCAACCAGACCTGACAGTGAGTCGAACGTACAGTGGTCCCATCTGCCTACAGGACCCTCTGGACAAGGAACTGATGACTGAGTCTTCCCTCTTTAACCCTCTGTCGGACATCAAAGTCAAGGTGCAGAGCTCATTCATGGTTTCTCTGGGAGTATCTGAGAGACCCGACTACCATGGCAAGAACCATTCCGGGACTTTTCCCCACGGAAACAACCGGGGCTTCAGTACGGTGCACCCCAGAAGCAAAACCCCCTACCTGCAGAATCTGTCATCACTCCCCACAAGGACAGAACTGAGGACAACTGGCGTCTTTGGCCATTTAGGAGGACGCTTAGTAATGCCAAATACAGGTGGGTGGTAAGTGTGCGTTTGTGTATTTTCCAGCGTTTGTTTAAACATTGTGTATTTACACAATTACCTCCCATCAGATTAACTTTAAGGTGTTTACCATCCACTTATCAGATCTACACTGGGGCCCTGACAGTCTACTTGATTGATGCAGCAAACCAGAACTAACGCTGAGATTAGAGTTTTCAACCTTCACCCCTGTGAACCGAACACTCCGTTTGATGCCCTGCTAGAGTTGACGACCGGACTAATTCAAAAGGCTTGGCTGGTCCCCAGACTTCAAGTCCCTTTGAAACATGCCTCCTAGAACATGATCGGGAAGCAATGAGAACATTCTTTGACATGACTGACAAATACATGTTCCTGCCAAGCATGGTTTCTGTATGCACCAGTAGGTAATTTAGTGAAAGGACACTCGGAGGTGAACTTGGTCAGTGACTGACTTGTCATATGCTGTCAGTATCTGTAGATCTTGCTATGATGTTACTTCGTGATGAGCACTGATGAGGGACCATTTTTGAATTAAAAAACTACAGTTCCAAGGCTATATCATAAGCACACTTAGTTCTCAAGAACTTTTTCTCCTTTTGCTTAGATGTTTTGACAAGGATACTTAAGGTGTACAGACCAGATCTCTTTAAAAATGACATTCTATCTATGGATTAGTCTTCAAGATTGCCATCTGAGACCAAACTGGGTGATCGCTCCTCTGCTTTCTAAGCAACAGGGGTTAGGTGTGCTCTCAATAGCCACCATCACTGGCTGCTGCAGGGGAAAGGGGGCCCTGGGTACCCCAGTCCTCCTACACAACAGGTTAGCGCTGCGTCAGGACCATGGGCGCCTTGTGGGACTTCTCTCTAGAGAGTGAACCTATCTCTCCAATGAAACATTTTATCTTATAAAACGAAATCCATAACAGAACTAGTCTGATGCTACCATTCCCACTAACTCATCCTCTGCTAGCTTAGTGGCTGGAGACTGCAGTTTGTTTCAAGTTGATGAATAGTCTTGTTCTCCTGTGTCAATTTCTTAAGAAAACTTCATTTTAGGCAGGCAGCCCTCAAGTATAGCTCTAATAATGGTTTTGTTTTCTAAACTTCCAATGTCCTCAATTTTCCTTGGTCAGCGTTTTAGGACATGGTAAGGGTCTTTGTTGAAATATGTACACATGGCATTGAGTGTCTATGTGTGAGGCAGTCCTCCCCGGTGACAGTGGCGAACAGGTCAGTATGGCATGACTCAGTCAGTCATACTTACCGAGTACCCTTCTTGCAAGAATCGCGTCAACTGGAAGTGTAGGGTTCTGGAGAAAAGAAACCTAAAGGATGTAAACCCTGTCCTTTCGAGGAGCACAAATACTCATCAGAAACAGAAGTTACACACTGACTCACTGTGCTTTTAACTTATCTCCACAGTCTAACCAGTGGTTGACATGTAGCAGGCTCTCAGTAGTTTTTGGTTGAACAGACCAGTCACACTCCTCCCCGCTGTGCCTATCCTCATATGTTAGTGTGTGTTTGTGTGTTTATGTGTTTACACATGTGTGAAGGGGATACCAAGACTGACCACTCATTGGCTAGTTTTGTTTAATGTTTGTCATTGAACAAAATGAAATGTGTGTGTGTTTAGTGAGGTGTAATTTATATGATATATAAATATCATATCATATAATGAAATGATAAATAGATGTTTCCTTTCCTTCCCTTCTGACTTGAAAAGTGCTGGTGTTGAAAACAAAAGGTTCTAAGGGCTTTGTCTCTGGCTCCCAAACACGTCCTCTATACAGGGGCATTTTTAAGTTCCTAACAAGAAGCCCCACACAAGATTGAAGCTGTTCACCCAAAATGAATTTCAGGAAAAGTCAATGTGCAGAAGTGAAACATACACTGTTATCTACAGAACATCAATGCGAAATATGCCTGGGAAGCTAAAATGTAAAGAAGCAAGACACAGCAATTAGCTTGTTCTACTGCCGTCCATCCCAAATCATAGTCTGGTGCCTGGCAGTGCTTTCTCAGAAAAGGGCACTCTTGAAGTCATTTATTATGCCAAATATGAAAGAAGAAACTCTGACAGGTGGTTCTGCTGTCATATCAGATAAAAGGCTGTCAGGGTACCAGGTGGAGTTTTGGGGAAGAGTATATATCTCCTTAATTAGAGGTAACTGGTAAATGACATTAAAAATGGATACTTCTTTAGGGGGCCACAGGATAAAGATCTCCCACAGTTCATCCTTCATATAACACTATCATCCTGGCACACTCTTGCCTCCATTTTCCTACCTTCAGTCTCCATACACAGTTTGCATTTCTGGCTGGAAGGAGGGAAGTGTGTTTAAAGGATAATCACACACTTTCTGATTGAAAGAAAGATGAAATAGTGTACAGCTCCCGTGATCCTGTAGGTCCAGGTGGACTTTGGGAGTGTTATGGCTAATGTTTCAGTCTAAACAAAGGGAGTTAAGCTGACTTGAAAGGGATGAGATGTGGTCTGCTCTACAAACAGCCCTTTCTCAAAAGTCCACACCATGTTTGTTCTGATTGGATCTGGGAGTTGACCGTCAGGCCCTCATGACATACAGAACGCAGCACGTCTCAAAGCCTGGCCTTTTTTTTTTTTTGACTCAGAATTTTGAATCCTACTCATTTATTCATAAATTCATGATTTGTCAGATGCGGGCCTGCTCTGTGCCGGGTACTGTGCTCTGTGTATTGATGCACTAAGCCATTACCACTTTTTGGCTTCTGAAGGGCATAAGGGAACTTCATATGGCAATGAACAAGACCTGTGTCCATACTGTGATGATGGTGACATGAGAGTATCCCTTTGTCAGAACTCATCAATTTCCACACTTAAAACATGCATTTGCTTGCATATAAATTACACCTCACTAAACACACACGTATGCACACACATGCACGCAGGAAAGAAAAAATGTGAGCTATAAAACTATTCTTTTGGGTTAACTGCCTAAGATGGCATTACTTCTTGATGATAGTCTCCTGTCCTTCTATAACTAAATGGTAGCGACTTAATGCCTCTTCTCATAATGGCCTAGATAGTCTGAATAAGAGGCAACAGAGTAAAAGCACTCTGTCACACACAGAGAGAATACACAATGTCCATGGTGTGTATCCAGGTTGACATCCACACACACACTGAACGTACCGTGTATTACAACTTCTGTTCAACTACATTTAAGGAAAGATGGGCAATGCAAGGAGGAGCCTGATCAGAGGCCTCCACAGTGTGGCAATTGCAGTCCTCCTACCACTGGCATTACAGTCCAGCATACAAATGGATTCCCTTGCTGAAAAGCTGTAAGCAAAATTTAAATGTGCCTCATTCTTAGTGCTAGTGAAAGAAACTGATGATAACTAGCACGTTACTGAGTAATGCTCGTAAATGTAAATCACAGTTAACTTGTTTTGCCATGGATCTTGCAGCCCCTGATTCTGCAGCAAACAGGCCCACAGAAGGACATCAGTAAAGCCTGCCATCTCTAGATTCAAAGTATCAGCAACTCAAAAGCTTTCTGTGTGATTACATTAGCTCAAATGAAAGGAGAAAGGGTGGGAGCTACATTATTCAAAGGATAAAAGGATGCCTTGAGATTTTATTTTGCAAAGATCTTACTGTGTCTCTATTTCATTTTTTTTTATATAAACAAGCAGCTACATTAAAGAGAATCACTCTTTGGACTCTTTTCTCTTGGCCAAAGTGAAATATTTACTTCCCAGCCCTCAAGAGGAGAGGGGGCATTTCAAATTCAGTGCGATGCACCCCTTGCATTCACTCCCTGCATTACATGATTTTACTAAAGCAAAGATTCTGAGGTGGTTTTTCCCACAATTTCATGTTGACATGAATATGGTTCAGTCACCTTTAACCTTGACCTTTTCTAGCTTCTATTTACAAATATAGGGCCAAATAGTGGCCGTTCACAACCTATAAGCTTCCTAACCATATCCAAGCATTTTCTTTCTCCAGTTTTCTTGACCAAATGCAGTACTTCTCTGATCTCTAGCGTAAACTTACTTCAAGATGCACAATTTACAAGATGGTTTTATAGCAAAATGTGGCACAGTCCACCCAGCATCCCAGATATGTTTTCAGTAAATGAATGAATAGAAACAAGGTAGAGGAACACATTTTTTTTTTAACTTTGGAGCAGATTAACTGATATATTGATAAATTGTATTCTCAGATATGTTTGAGAGTGCATGACATCCACTTTTTAAAGAGAATTTAAACATGGTAGGAAGACCCTAACTAAAAACTAGTTTGAATACAGAGTTGGTTGAATGATATGTTCTGTATGTCAGTGTTAGTAAATATCATTGTCCCCTTTATCATTTTGGACTTCGCAAACTTTCCAAGGACCAGATGGCACAAATCACTGTGAGAAGGTCCTTTATTTGTGAGCAGCCACAAGGTGTCCAGTGGAGGAGCCTCACAGTAATTGCACAGTCTACGAATAACCTCTGGGCTTTCTCTGTTTCAGGCGTGAGTTTACTCATACCCCACGGCGCCATCCCGGAGGAGAAGTCTTGGGAGATTTATATGTCTATCAACCAAGGTGAACCCAGGTGAGAGACAGAAAAGAATGATGTATCAATGATGTCTTAAACATGGCGCGGAGCCTCTGCAGAGAATCCAAAGTTTTTAAGACATGTGACATGGAGGTGTGTAGTTGCGAGACGAGCTACTTGACAAATACAGAAAGAAAACACAGTTGCCAATCTATGCGCTAGAAGGAACGTACCGGTAGCCTCACGGTTTTCTTTCGGTAACTAACCTGAGGTTTAGACAGCAGGCACTAATTGCAAAACAGTGAACTGGGAGGCAGGCAGGGCTTCTCCACAAACCTGGACTCCCTCCCTTAATCTTCCTCTCAAAAGGGAAAAAAAAATCAATCCTGGAGGCACTGTTTGGTGCTAGGGATTATGCAAATGCAGGGAATGATTGGCCTGTGACCTTTTCAGGTCAGCAAAAGACCTGCTTTAATCAGGAGAGACAATTTCTTGGGCAATTTTCCTCATGTAAAAAATATGGTCTTCGCTTCGGTAGCTTTCAGGCCTGACAAATTTCTGCAGCATTAAATTCAATTACATGAACAAATACAAATCTTGTCACATATTCTTTTAATGAAAGTAGCGGGTTATTTTCTTAGCACGACTATAATGTGTGTGGAAAGGTTGCCTTGCACCACCACACACGGTAAAGCTGAACTCCTCTTTAGAAAGCAATTTCTCTCACAAGCTCCATATTTTCCTCTGGCATTTTCTCGGTTTTAATATTGTGGTTATTTCAGAATAGATTTTTGTTGTTGTTAGAAAGAACACATGAAGGAAAAACACAGAAAGGAAAAACAGCCAGAGAAACAGATGGTTTGAACAGACTTTGATAGCTATCTTCCTAAGATTTGCTGCCCAGTGGCTTTATCTTAATGCTTAGAGTGCAGAGGGATGGGCACGAATGAAATGCTCAGCTCAGCTCTGCTCGCTGGCTGCTGGAGAGGCTGCGGAGGATTTGCATGGAAACTGTAGGAGGTGGGGCTTTCGTGTCCTGTGGAGCTCGGTCCTTTACCTGTGGGATGCTCGTTTTCAATGATCCTCTTAGTTTCCTCTACTTCATTAGAGGAAGCTAAGAAACAGAGAGATTTGAAGAGTTTATTCAAAAATCTGTTAAGCAAACCTGAAAATGGAGTCCTCTGGATAAGAATTGCCTCTTTTGTTATCCCTGGGGTTGAATTCATATCTGTTTAAAATTAAGGTCCAGATCAATTACACATACGCTTGTAAACACGTCATCCTGCAAGAATCAAGTACAGCCATGCACTGCTTCATGCCATTTTGATCAGTGATGGACTGTGTGTGTAACAGTGGTCCGCAAGGATTGCGATGGAGCTGAAAAATTCCTGTCACCTAGCAACGTCAAAGCACAGTGCTTTACTCAGGCGTTTGTGGTGATGCTGATGTAAACAAACCTGCCTTGCTGCCAGTCGTATACAAGTACCATATAGGTTTGTGTAAGTGCATTCAGTGATGTTTGCACAACCATGAAATCACATGTCTCAGACCGTGTCCCCAGGTCTGAGGCAGACCGTGTCCCCTGCCTGTGTGAGGCAGGATGCAGTCAGCCCGGCCTGAATTATGGCCTCCTTCACACCCTCACCTCTGCAGCCTGCTCCCTTCATCGGAATCTGTCCTCTCAGTTCCACCCCTCAGGTCTCCCGCCTCATTATGTAAGCACCAACCTGGGGCTAAGTTCGCATCTTCAAAGGCACCTAATTTATAGCCCACCTCCATCCCTGTCTCTTACTAGAAGCCTCCTCTTAGGAGGTCAGAGCTAGAACGTGCCAAAAGGTATCAAACATGCAAGGACCTACATAAAATGGCTCAAAATGTGGGAAATATCACTCAGGGCATCTTGTAATTATAAAATAAGGAGGAGAAATGCATAAAACCTCAGCAGATCCCACAGACCTTGAAAGACAGGTTTGGCTTAACCAGGTCACTCCATGGACCGCTGCTGACTCAGCAGATTCCGTGTTAACCAGCTTGGTTTCTCCACCTGTGTATGAGGTGTTGCGTTCATCACTGAGTTCAGCACTGCTGTCTAGGGAGGTGGACAGAAATGGCTCATCCAAGACTTCAGATCTGTGAGGTGTGTGCATTTTCCCATCTATTAAATGGACGAGAGATTAAAATTGCAGGAAGCATACATTTTTTCCCTGTTGCTGAACCCTTCCAGGTGCTTCTATAAAGGAAGTGACCAGTGCCTGGGTCCTGCCCGTTAGTCCCCTTGGCGATCTCCACTCCCTTTTGAGGAGCTCCAAACGACTTACCCCACCCCCCAAACCTACTAAAAATAGCAAGTATCTTTGGTACTTTCGGGAGACTGCTGGGATCTGAGTTCTTCAGCTTTCCATCCTGTGATTAATCAGGAGAAGGCCATTTCATGTCACCTTTTCTTTCGAATGTCACTGGAAGACCCATTTTCATTTTACGGTGCCCTTGCATCCTTCTGAACTTGTGTGCAAAGGAAGCCCCCACCCCCTGCTGCTGTTCCCTTCATCTCTGCTCCTGGGGCCACCACAGGGACCTCCCTCTTAATGCACAGGTGTGAGGATGGGATTTTCTGACTCCATCATTTCCACACACAGACTGACAGGAGCATCTTCAAACAACACCTCTGTGCTGTATTGAGGTTAAGGTCTGTTTCATTGTCCTATTGATGTTACATGTCTGTTGCACCTTTCTCAACAAATCCCTGGTATAGCAGGGAGATGATTTTAGTGAAACTGTAGTTGGTATCATTGGTCCACATTCTGCACTATCTCTCCCGGGACATGGCTGTGGGGAATGCATCACAGACTCAAAATAATGCCTCATATTCAAATAGCCTCAGAGGGTTGGTTATAGTGTGATATTTGGGCAAGTTCTGAGTGAGGTTCTTCAGTGTCTGAATGGAATGTACTCCGTCTTTCTTGGGAGCCTCCTTGCATTGCTTGGGGAACCTCCAAGAGAAGACATTCTGTACTTTCCAGGAAGTGGAACAATGTCACTTTCCTTCCTCATATCCCTGGTCTGTCTACACTTTCAGACTTGAACAACCATCTTAATCAATTTCGCCAACCTTTCTGAGCAATCTGGCCTTTTGGGTTGGTTATGATGCTTAGGAAAATGATCCCT
Source organism: Artibeus jamaicensis (assembly GCF_021234435.1). Lineage (NCBI taxonomy): Eukaryota > Metazoa > Chordata > Mammalia > Chiroptera > Phyllostomidae > Artibeus > Artibeus jamaicensis. Next base: position 10,219,940 of record NW_026522056.1, on the reverse strand, counting down.
GTTGACTTTTTGTACATATACGCAATTTAAATGGTTTGCCGGAAGGGGAATTTGCATCCTTGAAAAACTTAGTGATTACTTGCTCTTGTTTTAGTGTAATTTTACAAAGTGCTCTCACAGACCTTTGACTCATTTAATCTCCACAGTAATGTTGAAAAAGTGGAGGGTTTTATACCAATTTTAGAGATGTAAAAAAAAAATCTAAAAAATGCTTCCAAGAAGCAAACATGCTTTCCAAGGCATGTTGCTTACTGGCTGAGCTGAGGTTTGCCGTCAAAGTGCCTGGCTCCAATTCCACAGCTCACAGACTAAAGGATGCCACCTGTCCTGGACAGTGGAGACTTGAAGGAAACAGCTTTCTGAGGTTGCCTTCCATCTCCTGTCCCCTGTAGCGAGGCCTCCCCTGGAATAGCTCTGTAAGAGCAAACTGAGAACTAGGCAAGGCAAGATCAAGTTGAACTTCTCTTAGAATTATATGGGATATTGCTGTTATTATTATGTTAGAGACTTGAGAGAAGGATAAAAAAGCAAGTCTCACTCCAGGGAGGATTCTTAGAAGACACCATAGGAAGTAGGAAACAGTTGAGATCTGTGGCTAAGAGTGTGAGCTCAAGTATCGGAGGCTTTGTGTTCAGATCTAGGCTTTCCTGCTATTATCTATGTGACCTTGGGTAAGATAATGAAGCTCTTTGTGACTCTGAGTCCTTATCTGAAAAACCAGAGTGGGTACCTAAGTTATAGGGACACTGTGGGATGGCATGATAGAAAGTGATGTAATCACTTTCTCACTTGAGAAACTCTCTCAAAGATGATAAAATAAGAAAACCTAAATGACACATTTGTATTTGATATAAGCATTCTGCCTACAAGTATATCCTTTAAGGTTCACGTCAGTTCTATATGGTAAGCACTATATAATCATCCTAATTTTTATAGACTTGAAAATTAAGACCAAGAAAATTTAAGCTCTACCTCAGGTTGTAGCAGGTGGGAGCACCAAAGCAAGATTTTCAGTCTTATAATGTAGTTTTAGGCTATATCATTCTCTCCGATTTAGGCTTAAGTAGGCATATTTTTCTTGAGTCCAGTAAGACACGCTCGATGAAGGACAGGGCTTATGCTTAGTTATGGAAATACATCACGGAATGGACAGAGAGAGACCCAGATTTGGGAAGACAATGATAACTTTGTCATTCAGTGTGGAATTACACTGCACTAGGGAATTTCACAGAAAGCAGTGGAAGAATAGATCTATTCTTGCACTAATCTATTCCAGGGAAGACTTCAGAGGGGATGGTGAGGAGAGTAGCTTCCAAGGAAATGTAACTTGTGCTGAATCTAAAAGATCAGTAGAAATTAAGCTAGACTAGGAAAGGCATAAAAGCTGTAACTCCATGATTTTCAGCTCCAGGGTACATTTTCTAGTAGGTGGGGTGGGGGAAGAGTCTCTAAGAGTGGCTAAATCCAGGCGTTTTCCCTGCTTTGAACTCACTCGGATGCCAGAATACTGCCTTAAGCACCTCCATCCCGCTCTACACCAGGCCTTTCCATAGAGCAGAGTTAGGTTTCAGCTAGCGCCGCATTCAGAAAGTGGGGGTGTTTAGTGACGTGACGCCAGAGGAATGGGAACTAGAGTAGCCCCACAGAAACGCAAGGGCGTGAAATGTGGCCTGCTCGTGTATTTGTGGTAAGAAGCCCTCAGGGTCCTCCTGGATCCAGGGTATTGGAGCATCTAGCACATGCCAGAAGCCGCCTCTGATACTGCAGGCCCGTCCAGAAGGCAGGAAGCCTGCCTCTAGTCCCCAACTTCAATGTGGAAGCATTTTGGTCTTTTTTTTTAACTTCTTTTTTCCAAGAGCTTTTAGAGAGGAATAATTTTTAATCCTCTCTAACCAGGTTTTGATTTTTTTTAATGAAATTAAATTAAGGTGTTTAAACAAGAGGCCCCAAAATCAATTGTCTCATTTCAGAAATTCCGCCACACGCATTACAGCAGGAAAATGATGTAGCACAGTCTTCCCGCTTGTCCTCTCCCAGCTCTCCTGCTGCGCCCTTCCCGACCCCATGGTTGGAGTGTAGAGAACCGGACCAAAAATGATTATATGGAGCTGTCTTCTGAGAAGCAATGAAACCAAAGGCAAACATTCATTTCTTTTTCCACTTACACTGTCATGTGGATATTCCTGACCAAATGCTTAGACTAGAATTGGAAATGTATGTGATCTTATTGAAGAATTTACACAAAAAAAAACGTATTTTTTAGACTTTGGGCTCAGCCCAGAGGGATATTTCAAGGACTTCTTTTCCTCTGTTTTTTTTTTTTCCTACCCCCCCTATCAAATAGGCCCATCTCAGGGGGAGGGACTGGGAAGGGCGACACGGAGTTGGTATGAAGCTTTACCCTTTTTGATGTGCCCTGGGTGTGCAGCGACTTTTACTAGCAATGCATGAGATAAGACTAAATCCAAGACTAGAAAGACAGAAAAGAAGAAGGGATGGGAAGTGGAAGAGAGGAGACAGAATTTCCTCCTCAAGAACAAGCTCACAGTTGAGCACGGTAGTGTAGGCTTCCCCTGAGGGGTGGCTTTGCATGGCTCCTCCTTCACCATAGCAGGGATGCACTCAAAAACCAAAGGATAAGGAGACACACACACACACACACACACACACACTTCCACACATATCGTGCCTAAAAGAGGACTGAAGCTCTCAGAAATGTCCTTAAACTGTTTTGGAGGACCTCCTTTCTAGAAGAGTGAAAAGAAACATGGATTTGAATGGCCATGTTACATGTGGAAATGGAATTTTAATGAAATGAGTTTGTTTGTAAACTACCCTTTATGTCAAGCAGACGTTTGAGGCCATCCTGAGACCTCCCATCCCAGGGACCCAGGACACTGCACACCCCTCTTCTGGGGACTCTGAGGCTGGTACCTTACAAGGGAAGAAAGCACTGGCACCAGGCGACTGCAGTTAGTTTGGTGGTCTGTCAAAAATTGCCTTTTGAGCTCAAAATAAGAGCATCTACCTTTGGTTCTACCAGAATATTGCCATGGGGAAAAAAGCCTGACTAAAACCTTCTGGGCTGATTTGCCTGTCTGTTAGCCTTCTCCAGCTTAGAGAACTTCCTCACTCCATTCCTCCTCCACCTATGCCCACCTCAGACCCAAACAAAACAAACAAATGAAAAACAACACTGCCCTTTCTCACTGCAGTGAAGTTATGGACGCCTGGAACACTTTTCACAAATGAGGTCATGAGCTCAGCTCAGTCAACAACTACTAGGTACCAAACGTACTCGGTACTGTGTGCCAAGGAAAATAGGATCCCTTATGTGAAATTGTTCATTTCTGGTGGAGGGCTTGGTTGCAGGACACAGGTGGCATATACATAGCAGGATGAGGTTCCGGGACACTGTGCACTTGTTCTGTATTCCTAAAATGAACAAAGCTCAGAACTGATTTATTTTTTTAAAAAAAGAACTAAGCACCCTGACATTCTAATTTCAGATATTTGACAGCTATAATGGCAAGGGTAATATCCCTGCCTCCCTGCAGAACCTGCTGAGAGGAATCATTTCATCAGAAGGGGCGCTACCACTCCCACACCATGCCCTGTTCTCCCTACTGATGGCAGGTTGGGACCTACAGAGACGAAAAGGAAGTCTCATCTGCAGAAAGTAGACAGGGATACCTGATTTTCCTGTTGTTTACCAGTTTGTTGCCTTGTTCCATGCTGCTAGAGAACAGGAAAAAGGAAAACCTTTGAGAAGAGGGGGTGTACTGCTGATGCCAAACAGCACTTCCATATCTCCCAGGTTCCCATATTCCCAAGAAGTACAGAAGATGAGCCATGGCCAGGAGTTGGGTAAGTGAGCCAGAAGACAGGGTTCCCAGGGGCTACCACAACGTGAGGGAGAGGTTCAGACAGCAGGGTTGAGCCAGTTAGCAGTCGTAACTAAAACCCACAAGGACCTACAGATGCTTCAGTGCAACTGTTTGCAATCTAGTCACCTGCACCCTCTGCCACTGAGGCCTTTGCAGTCACCACCCAGCTCTACTGAATCCATTTAGGGTTATCTTCAGAAACTTTTAAGTCACCCGAGAAGATGATCATCCTCTTGCCATTGAAATAAGATGTATGTTTTCCTTCTCTTTCACTCACAGTGTCATAGGAATAAGCTCCAACTTCTTCCTCCTTTCCAGATAGAGCATCCAGAGCCCTGTGTGTGCACGTGCACATGTGTGTGTGTGCACGTACAACGTGTGTGTCCGTGCACATGGGTACTGAGGGATGGGGATGGAGGTGAATCAGATATAAGATTAAAGTTTTTAAGTGAACAAAAATGAGTCTTAAAAACAAATTCAAACTATTTGAATAACTAGATGTTACTGGAAAGTTACAGAATCGAAATGAAATGCTACCATGGGTGTTTTCACTAAGCACAGTTGTTAGCAACTACTACGGAAATTAGATGCTTCATACTGTAATAGATGGAGCCCCAGAAGCAAAACCAGTTACTCAAAAGAATAATGAGACGACGGTGTGATTCGTGTTGTGACAAAGATACACAAATGTTAATCAGGAATGAAAGGATGAACCCTGTCCAAAGGCTCAGAAGGGGCTCAGAGAAGAAGTGACAATTGACCTAAAACTGGAAGACAGAGAGTAAAACGCATTCCAGTCCAAAAAAAAAATAGCACAGTTCAAAAAGACAGATGAATAAATACCAGCAAGTAATTTAGAACTAAGCAAATCAGAACAGCATGTGAAAGAGAGAGTAAAATTGGGGAAAGTGAAATATACCCGGTGGGTAGGGATTGATGAAGCTTAGGTTCAGGAAACCTAGTCATATTTACACTTTAGATATATTATCTTCTGCTTTATGTCCACTGCCACTACCCAAGTTCAAGTCTTCACTATACCCATACCCTTCTTGTGAGCACAGTGACAATGTGCCTCATTTTGCCTAGCACAGTTATTAACAGTGACCGTTTTCACCCTCAGTGAGTAGGATCTCAATTTGGATAATTTGGATAATAAATTCTACTTTTGAGTGCCCTCGTATCTAGTTGTGAACATTTTACGTTCTTTCTCTAACCCTAACATCGCTGTCAGTGGGGAGATTTGAGGTGCTTGGGGAGGAACTCGGCAAGATCGGCCACGTATGCACATGTGTCCACGCATGTGCGTTGAAGGAGACGGAGTTGAAGGTAATTCCCAGCATTCTGGCTTGGGAACTGATGATTAATTAGTAGAGAGACTTGCCAGCTGAAGTTCACCTGAGAGTTTGTGATAATAGTTGCTCTGGGAGCCACTCTGGATTTCTTTCCAGGGAATAAGCACAGCTCTTGGACTGAGAAGAAAAGGGATAGGAAGAAAATTGATTCAAGACTAAAAAGGCAAAAGTAATATTTATGATCAAGAAAAAAACGTGACTGCTGAATGGAAATCCCACGTCAAGCTTTTGGCCACAGCACGTGGCAGCAGTACAGCTTGGAGAAACATGTCACAGAATCGGACGGAGACCGTGCCTGCCTGCTTCATACAGGCTGAAATCTTCCGCCATCCATAAGTTTCTGTGCCTTCCTCGTGGGTAGGAATCTGCCTATCCTGGAGCTCCTTGAACTGAACTGAGCATATACACAATCTGTCAGGAAAGTAGCGCAGACTTGGTCATTGACATCGCATGAGGAGAGAAGAATCATCACAACGGAGCCCTGGCTGGTGTGGCTCAGTGGATCAGGTGGTGTCCTACAACCAAAAAGTCACCAGTTCGATTCCCAGTCAGGGCTCATGCCTGGGTAGTGGCCAGGCCCTCAGTTGGGGGTGTGTGGGAGGCAACCTATCAAGTTTTTTCTTGCCCTCTTTCACTTTCTCTAAATATTTTTTAAAAGATGATCAGAAACAAGGTGACATCATAGAATGAGGAGAATACAGAGATTCAGAAGCCCTAAGTTCTAATCTCCCTGGACACTTATAGCCCAAATGACTTTAGTGAGGTCATTTTCTTTCTCTAGACTGCAATTCCATCATTTACATATTTTGTTGATTATTACTTGTATTCCAGGATTTTAGTAAAGGCAGTAAAGGGACTTTATGTATGAGAAGTCTGGGATAACCTATAAAGTGCCATAGAAATGCTATGTTTTGATATTATTTTGTCTATCCTTATTTCTTTGAATTACATAGAGAAGCTCTCTGAAGTCCATGGAATTTGCTCTGTGCCAATATAGCAGAAGAATTTAGAATCTTCCCTTTGGACTGTTACCACTTCCCTAGACTCAGAGGAAAGATTAGTCCAGTGATACTTACATAGGAACTGTTCACTCTCAAATCACAAGCCTTGTGAAGACTCAAAGGACACCCTGCATCAGTTCCTTCCAGTCTCCATCTCTCTGAACATTCTGGCCCATGACTTATACTTTAGAGGTGGATTTTATAAGCCCAGGGAGGGACTCTGGCGGGGGGGGGGGGTGGCTGGGGGTACATTTAGGAGATTAGTGACCAGTCAAGTGGGCAGGTGACCTATGCCACTTTGAACGGCTTTGTCCCCGTCCACTTCGCCAGGCTTTCCTCACTAGATAGTGATGGTGGAAATGAACAAGTTATCTCTGTCAATGACCATTTCTGTTCAATGGGCCATCATGGCTTCAAATCCGGTTCACTGCTGTGAGTTTTACAAGTGTTTGGAAGAGTCAAATCGATGGCACATACCTATCCCCTCTGGGGGATTTGTCACTAACTACTCCATGTCAGGCTCAGGGGGCTGCTGAGGAGGTAGGGTGCTTCTTAAGTCACAAACAAAGGGGCTCTTTCTGCTAGTGCACGGGGAGCGAATTGCTGCTATTTCAGAAACATTAATTCTTTCAGGCTACCAGTTCTGTGCAGTGTAATAAAAGGGGCAATTTATCAAATGGTATCTTAATGGCCAAGAAGGGTTAATGCACCTTTAGCAGAAGCGTGTGCTCTTTTCCACAGTAAAATCACGACAGTTACTTCACGAAGTCATTCAGGTTAGAATAGAATGCCATCACCTCCAAAAAGTGAGGAGGGGAAGAGAAAGAGGAACAAGAAAAAGGGGGGCAGGGATCCTCACATTGTCATTTTATGATCTGCTTTGGGGGGGAGGAGAGTTTCACTATACCCTGCCTGCTACACCCCTTCCACCTCACATCCCCTTGGTCTACAAACAAGCATGCCTAAATAAAAATTGGTGTCATTTTAATCAAAGTGCATTTGAGGCCCCCGTGGGCTCACAATGTGAAGTGATTGGAGTGGTCCTGAGCAGTCTTTAATTAAAGATGCCACTGACTAGATAACAAAGGTTTGTGAATGTTGTTAATCTGAATGGAAGGTGCACCTTGATTCAATAAGAGGACAGTCACCGGTTCATGACTTTAATTGCACATTGTAAAGGGACACCACATACTGTAATTATTTTTATTTGTATGTGCCATGTCTTTTATTGCCCATGCTGGAAGTGGAAATAACCTGTCCTATTAAGATATTTAATATATATCACCCTTTCCACTTTGCTCAGTTCTAGCTCAATAAAAGTGCTGGGAGAAGACACCAGCCCATACTGGGGCTGCCCTCTGTGCTAACACAACTCCCCCAGCCCTTCAAAAACCTGGGTGATCAACCTCCTGACCGCCTTAGTTATAATCTTTAAGACAAACCGTAATAACTTCCCAGGACTCCATAAAGTTGGATGCAGACATGGAAATTACGGAGGGTCTGCTGGCAGCTGAAACCGTGATGGTAACACAAAGGTCAGCCGATTCCTCGGTCCATTTGTGGTCTCTGGGAGAAAATACTGGGTCGGACGGCAGCAGCAGAGGGGTCTCTATGTTCTCACTTTAAAGTGAGTAAGCCATGGAAAGCCTGGTACCTCCTCGCCCCCAAAATAAAAGATGCCCACATCCTAGTCCCTAGAACCTGTGCAGATGTTACAGTACATAGCAGAAGGGACTGTGTGGATGTGATTCAGGTTAAGCACCTTGGGATGAAGAGATTATTCCACCTTACACAGGTGGGCCCACATCAGGGTCCGTATAAGAGGGAGGCAGGAGTATCAGGGTCAGATGCGGAGATTTGAAGATGCCACATTGCTGGCTCACAGAAGAAGGGGCTCCCGCCAAGCAGGGCAGGCAGCCTCTAGAAGCTGGAAGAACCAAAGAAGCAGATTCCTCTCTAGGACTCCAGTGACACTCTTTTTTAATTTATTTATTTTTAGAGAGAGGAGAAGGGAGGGAAAGAGAGAGGGAGAGAAACATCAATGTGTGGTTGCCTCTCATGTGTCCCCCAGTGGGGACCTGGCCTGCAACCCAGGCATGTGCCCTGACTGGGAATCGAACAGCGATACTCTGGTTCGCAGGCCCGCGCTCAATCCACTGAGCTACACCAGCCAGGGCTGATGACATTTTTATATTAGGTAGGTGAGAGGACTGACCTACAGAACTGTAACAAATCTGTGTTAAGTCCGTAAGTCTGGCGTGGCCTTCATAGGAAACATGCAAGGCTCTGTTCTGAGCACTTTATAGCTCAAGGCCCTGCTTTCCTACAGCTTTGCCCAGTGTCTATGAGTACAGTCCTAACAACTCTCATGCCAACACTTTACCTTAAAAATTCCAGGTTGGAGACTGTGCCCCAGGGAACAGCTGTTCTTTCCAGGACCCAACTCTCCACCCAAACCCGCGGCCACCAACATTACCAGGACAGGAGATTCTAGCCCCAGCCCTGACAGTGCGGTGTGACTTTGGCCATGGCACTCCAGCCCAGGCCTTGCCCGCCCTCTCCTCAGCCACGCAGTGCTGTTGGGGCCGACTTCTCCCGGCTCCTTTCCCCGCCCAAAATGAAATGATTCTGGGAAATGGCACTCGGGTTTCCTCCGGAGAAGAAGGCTGTTTTCCCCCATTCAAAATGCAAATGAATACACAGCCTAGCAGATATGAAAATGCCGTGGCAGTACGCTGCATAGATCACTCTTCCCCCTTTCCCTCACTGTTTTCACTGTAAAGTACCTTCAGTGAGCCATCGTTCCACTTCTTGTAGTAAACAAGCTGAACGCAAGCCTGACACTGCATGAAAGATGAGGCTTAAATTGTGTCTAGGAACTGGTGATTTACATATGATTTGTGATTCCTTTAGTATATTAATTGGTAAACACCCTATGAATGTGTGTGTAAACGAAAGCCATTTAACATATGCAAACAGTTTAATCTTGCAGTGTGGCGTTGCTCAAATTTCAGCAAATTCAGACCCTCCCACCCCAGCTCCCCCTGTACTGTCTCCCTTCCCTATTTCAGATAACACCTGGTGGTGGGGTGACCCAGATCTTTAAACCCTTTAATAATACAATCATATACTTCTGTCCTCAGTGACTGGGCTTGTTGCTTTTTGTAATCCACCATTATAACTGCTCCTTTCCCAGCCCCAACTAATGGACTACAGGGGTGGGCCAAAGTAGGTTTGTAATTGGGAGTATGCAAACCACAAAGGTTTATTCTTGTTTTATTCTTGCTGATCTGAGAGCTAGAGCGTGAGATAGGTGTCTGACTCAAAGAAAAACAACAGAAACAATAAACCTCAAACCTTGATTTTTGTCCACAGAATGTTAGCCCCCTAGGTCAACATGTGAGGATTTTAATGAAAGGAGAAAAAGAGAATAATATTTGTTAAAACTATGTATTTTCTTGGGTAGAAAACTATAGAAGACTGGACCTACCCTGCTTTCTGAGCTTTAATTTTAAGACAAAAACACAGCTCCCATCTATCTGCCTTTTATGTCTATTCCATTAAAATATGATTTAATTATGTATCGACCCAGGGTCTGGCATAGTAAAACTATCATTACTCTCCTTCCTGCATTCCTGAGTGATACTCTGGGTAAAGGTGATCAAACCTACATTAATCTGTAATAGAAACCATACGGAGGGAAGGAGGGAGCAATAATTACCAAGCGCAGCATGGCAGACAAAAACAACAACGAAAATCTCATCTCAAAATACAGAGCTGGTGGTTTTGCCTGAAGAGAGTGGCATGTCTCAAGTCTAGAATCAGGTCAAACAACATTGAAAGCAGGAGCAAGATGTGCACAGATACACCTCCAGACCTGCCATGGTCAGCAGTTTCTGCACTGTAGCTGCCCTTCAAGCAGCATGACCTTCCGATGTCATTGGAACGGGGTGGGTACTGCAGAACAGGAGTTGTTGTTTGGCTAGGTTTGGGCATCACCTCTTCACGACCCGGTGCGGCTCCTCTGCCACCCTCCACTACACATTTTGCACAGCAGTTGGTGACCTTGCTGATTTTATCGCGAGAATCCTGGGGAAATTCTCCCTGGCTTCTGTTTCCACTCATAAAACAAATTCATTTTGACACTACTTCAACCTCAGAAGTTGCAAGAACAGTATCAAGAATTTTTAGCTACCCCACATCCAGGTGCACAAATACTAACATTTTGCTACATTTGCTATATTCTCTATACTCATGTGTGCACACACACACACAAATACACATGCATACACACATATTTTTAACCGTTGTGAATGAGAGGTCCCTTTGCCCCTAAATACCTAAAAACAAGAAATTCTCATACCTAACCAGCACAATTATCAAAATAAAAAGATTAACATTAACATAATGTCATCTATTCCACAGACTTTATTCATATTTCCCGTTATCCAAAAAATGTCCTTTATAGCAAATGAAAATCTAGGTCCATTCACTACATTCTACTGTCACGTGTCTGTAGTTTTCTCTATTTTGGGACAGTCCCTAAGTCTGTCTCTGTTTTATGATGTTGACAGCTTTTTAGAGGGTTGATGACTTTTTATTTTCCAGGATATCCCTCAATTTGGGCTCGTCCAATATTTTCTTACAGTTAGATCCAGGTTCTGTATTATTGGCAGCAACATTCGGAAGTGATGCTGAGTACCCTTCACCATGTCATTATCGGGAGGTACATTTTGCTGACTCACTGTTGCTGGTGATGTTGACCTTGACAACTTGGGTTAGGTGGCGCCTGCCAAGACCCCCCACTATAAAGTAATATTTTACCCTTTGTAATTAGTTTCAAAGGTATTTTGAAATCATGTAAACTTCCTTATTATTACTTCCTTATTATTCTCTTAACTTTCACCAAATAGATTCTCATCCCTTCATAATTCTCAACTGAGTCAAATGTTAATATGATCGGTCCCCAAATGCTGCCTTTCTACATATATTAGCCGCCTTTGTATTGAATGGAAGAGTTTTCCCTTCTCCATCATTCATTCCTAGCCATATAGTTGATGGGTTCTTATGTTACTCAATGCATTATTATTACCCTTTAGTAGCATGGTTTACTTTGATGCTCAAAATTTTCCAGATTTGAGCAACAGGAACCACCTCATGCTCCTATGTCCTTTCCAACAAATATATTCCGCTGTTTACAGTCAGCATGTATTTGGCACTGGGGATACAACAATGAAAAAAAAAACAGGAAAAAATGTATTCTAGCCTCATAGAGCTTACATTCCAGTTTGTGGAAGGCAAAAAAAAAAAGTAAACAAACTAATGTCAGAGTGCATCAGAGGTCACTAAGTGTTATGGAGAAAGAAGGCCAGTGTTTGGTGTAGGGGGTGCTGCATTTGCGTTGCTCAGGCACGGTCAGGGAGTACCTCATGAGTAGGCGCCCTTTGAACCCAGTGCAAAGAGTGTGGGGGAGCCCACCATGTGGAGCTGGAGCAAAAACTCTCTGAAGGCAACACTAAGCGATCTGGAACAGCTGTAATTTCTTGAGGCAGAAACAAGTTGACCTTTCAGTGGGATTCCTCTGGCTGAGGAGTTGAGCTCAGATTGGGAGGGAAGGATGCAAAAGCATCAACAAAGTACCTTAAATCCCTATAGTGCACATCTGTATGGCACTGAAAATGTTGTCAAAGCATGTGTTGATATAATGACAATTCACCGAATAAATTGGCTGACTCAAAGACACACAGTTCTGACAGAAACGAGATTCAGAAAAAGGGAGGAGGGGTGGGAGTCTGGGGTGGGGGAAACAGACCCTTCACTTAATGAGCATATACTAAGTGTTTTTCATTCTTCATTTAATTCTCAAAACAATATTAGAGTAGCTGTTATTTGGCAGGTGAGGAAAATGAGGCACAGAAAGGCATGGGCTTTCCCTTCTGCTGCAGTGTCTGGTTTTTATGACAAAGGGTGACACGAGAGACGTGATATCAGCGTGATGCCGAGAATGGCACAGTGAGGACATCCTGCTCCTTTGCCCTGCTGCGCATGCTCTCTGCAGCTGCTGTCCTCTAGGTCTCCCTTCCTGTAACTACACAAGGTCAGCCATGCAGGTCCTCCTGTCTGGCCAGAGTGCTGGGCAGGGCGCTCCTCTGCACCCTCTCCCGTCCTGTGCATCCGCATCAAAGGTGCACGGCTGCCCACTTTCCCCAGAACCCTCGGCTGCCCTGTGTGAGCAGGAATTTGAATTCACAACCATATTTCCATACAGTTGCTCAGCAAGCCACCTGGTTAGACTTGACTCTTAAATTATTAATCTTTTCCTATCTGGAGGCTTCATGAACACACACACAGAGAACACAGTAAAACAAGTCCCATACGATCAGACTTTTCCGTCTACACTCTGGTATGTGGTGCCCCGAAGTGGTTCATGTTATGGTCCCGAAATCACTGCCATTATTATTTCATAGTTGTGATTAGCCCACAGCAATTTTAGAAAACTGTGTCACCTTCCTTTCTAGCAGGAGCATGGCTACTTCCTTGTCATGTACTCTGTAATGTGGGAAAAGGCACAGGCGGTCAGTGCTTTCCCGATGAACCTTCACCTCCACCCAGGTCCAATTAACGGCATCTCTTCCCAGCTCTGTCCTCAGAGGCCCTTGGTCTGTATCCATGGCTACACCCAGACCGTGCTTGCCCCACAACCCACCCCCATCTTTCCTCGAGATGTCATGGAGAGCCAGCAATTTAACCAGAAACTTCCTGCTGGTAACTGAAGAGGAAAGTGCATCTGGCCACAGAGAGCAGGAGCCTGTGAGCAGGAATTTAGGGATATTTTGCCGCCAGTGCTTTGACTGACTTCTCTGTGACCTTCTGCTGTTAACACCTGCCTCCCCAGGTGTGCGGAGAGCTTTAATTAATATTTGTAAATCTCCCTGATTACCACAGATAAAAGGTAACAGAAAAGGGCAAAGCTTTATTAATCATAAGGAAAAAATGGAGAAATTTTCAGTTTTGTTCCTTTGCCAGAGAGAAACCTGCACCCAGACTCTGTTTTTCAGAGTGGGAAGATTAGATATTAATTTTGATTTACTTCCTTTGCACTTGCGGAAAGGCCCAGCGCCTGCTTAATGCAAAGCCCTGTGCCCTGCAGCACCGAAGGCTGGATGCACCCCGCCTGTGAGTCCTAATGCTGTTTAAGTTATTACCGTAAGGGGCCTTGCTATTCGCGAGTGTGAGAGTTCATCTAATTAGCTGATTTCAGTTCATTTGGCATTAAATAATTCCCCAAATTCCCATATGTTTGAACAATATGTTCAACAAGGGGGATGATTCTCGGAAAGCAATTAAATAGTTCTTTTAGCAGAGCTTGTCATCGGTCACTCATAAGCATCTCTGCTATCCCTGTCTGTGATGAACGCAGACGGCAATCACAGGAAAAGCGCTTAACCCCCTCTGGTGGCCCCTGGCGCGCATCCACGCACAGGCCGCCACTTCCTGCCGCTGAGAGCTCACAGCGGCATTTTCTAGCTTTTTCAAACCTTAAGTATATTGTTCTAGGTTGCTTGTAGAACATTTGTGACTGCTAATACACCCCTTTCCAAACCCACCCCCTAGCTTGCCTGCCCTGCTAAAAGGTAAATACAGACATTCTTTCAGTTACCCTACAATGTGGTTGTATAAAAAGAATTGTCAGCTTTGGACAGTGGTTGCCTATGTGGAAGAGTAAATTTTTTGGAGTCACCTCCAGTGCTTTGGGGAAGGAGGGAGGCCGTGTAATATTTTCAGGTCTATTTTGGATACAGTAGACAAAAGATGTTTCTGTTCCATTATGTGCCATGGCTTTTATTGCAGCAGCAAATTAGAGATAATGAACTAGAGAGTGACCAGGACCAACCTGAACGAAAACAAGCAATGTCAACAAAAACAAGTCAGAAATGAATAACACGTTAGATGTACTCATAGCAAAACTGTCTTTACAACATCACAGAAAATGGTATCTTTTAGTACTGATCTTCATCTTGCTCAAGAGGTCACTTTTGGACAAGCAATGACACATTTAAATACCCTTTCTAGGTGAGGTAAGAGAAAGCATAGGTAATATCAGTCGCATTTCCCGTGTAGCTTTGTTTCTTCCGAGAGTCCTAAATTAGTTGATTGGCTATCTTCTGTATCACTGTATCTCCTACAAGTGAAAATCCAGCAAAAAAGAAAGAGAGAGAGAGAGAGGGGGCTGTTCAAAACTGACTACTATCCTATAAAGTGCCCCACCTTCCTATTTAGGGTCAGAGATTAAAAACAAAAGACAGAAAATAAAAGAAGGAGGTATTCACTGAGGTGATATTATTTCCCCTTTAATTAAACTTCACTTTCTTTTATCAAGTCTCATCACTCTGCGTTCCCACTGTAAATAATTCACAATACAGAAAAACCTGAACACCAGCATTGGGTGGAATGATTTCAAATTTAGATCTAAAATAGAAAAGATGTGAATGATGTGTATTTATGTATTTGATTGTGCACATTACAATGAACTGTGTACTGTGCGATCACTTCATAACCTACATGTCTGTGCAGCGGCGGAAAATAAATGTTTTCAAAACCAGAAGAGATGTCCTCAATGCAGGTATGTTTGTTGAAATGTTGCTCTATTTCATAATCATTTGTTTTATCACTTTCTAGCATTACAAGTATTTGGAGAATGTGTTAGAAGAAAGGGGTCTGATGGTAAGATTGCCAGATTAGTATATCTATAATGTTTTTGGCTTTGGCAGAAGGACTATCAGGATTCGGCACCTGGTGTACAGCACACCAGCAGCACCTTTGCTTCTCTCTGCTCTGCCCTTTATTCTGGAAGAGGCATGTGTCATTTTGCTTGTCAAAGCCTAGACTTGAAACCCAGGCTGAAGCTCCATCTGTGTGCTCAAGCAGCTTGGGATGAGTGGCTGTGGTTGGACCAGCTCTCTGCGCTGTGCAGTGCTCTCCAGAGAGAGAACTGGCAGGGGACTGCTCAGCCTGAGGAGAATCCAGGCCTGGAAGCAAATTCTCACACATGGCCCCTCCTTTAAATGCTTCTCCCTTTTATCCCTTCCCAACTGTTAAGCCTGCAGTCCGATGGCTCCGAGGTGCTCCTGAGTCCTGAAGTCACCTGTGGTCCCCCAGACATGATGGTCACCACGCCCTTTGCACTGACCATACCACACTGTGCGGACGTCAGTTCTGAGCACTGGAACATCCATTTAAAGAAGAGGACACAGCAGGGCACGTGGGAGGTGAGACCCTGTTCTTCCTGTCTGAAAAACAGGATTTGGCTTCCACCTCTGGGATAGATTTTACCTACAGTCACCAGCAAGAGTCAGCTGTGACACTTGTGAGCGTTTTCTTGTTTTTTAGAGAGTTGGTGACGTGTGCTTTGTAACACCCTAAAGGTATTGGCTAGTGGTTTTCCAGGATAATGGGAGAGAGAGATTAGAGAATCCTGAGCCTTTCTGTCTGGTTTTAGAATACAGGTGTAATTACGCATTGTACAGGCATGTGTCCCTCTGTACCTGTCTTTGGTACATAAAATTCTGTCACTCTATCTGCTGTTGTCATCGTGGGATTATATGGGATTATATAAATAGGGATTATATAAAGTCACTGTATCTGTTTAGTCACTTTAGGGATTATAACAAATCTGCATTTAAGGATTCAGGAACACTGTAGGTACTAAATATACAAGGTATTTTGGTGAATTAATGAATGCATTGAAAACGATTGAGTGTCTATTTCCCTGTGCATATGAGCACATGTAAAAAAGTTATAGTACAAAGCAAGAACAATAGAACAAAAAAGGAAAGTGAAGCTGCGTGAGACAAGTGTAACAACAAGGGAGACGGTCAGAGCAAAGAAAGACTGCAGTGGGGTGTCTGTTTATCTATCTGATTGGGATTCCTTTTATGTCCCTCTGAAGTCAGTTTGCATGAAAGCAGCTGGATTATCTTGTTGGAACACAATGACCTGTTCCAGCTAGCCCTGGGACCATGCCTCCCAGGAGGTGCTTCCAGCAAAAAGAGTAAAAGGAAAGTCATATTTCTCTATGAGAAGAAAAATGCCAGTTGCTGCAGTGGATTACATTTACTCTGTCCAGCTATGCCTGCGAACCGGTCTACATTCTTTGTTGAAAATGGATCCTGCTACTTACTTAGTCCTTGTAAACTGCAGGCAAATTTCCTGGGGCATGAAGTTCCACGGGTTTCCTAACTGGGCCAGGTTTGGGTCTCTTTTTCAATACGGTTTGCTTTGCCTGGATTTTCACCAATTCGATTTCTCTTCTCAGCACTTCCTCGAAATCTTTTACGTCCAGATGGTGTTATATTTATGCTCTGCCAAACCAGCCACACATACCTACCTTCTTATCGGGAAGAGTGCAATATTCTTAGTACATCTTATCCAAACCATTTATTTAACGGTTCCTCATGGATGATTTTGGTGAAATGAAAGAGGATAAAATGTTTGGAAAAATATGTAATTCCTTAAGGATGTTGAAAGATATTTTCAGAAATAGATCTTTTTAAAAACATAAATGTTTACTTACTGCTGTTAATGATTAAGACTTTTTTAAAATTTAGTGTTGAACGAGTTAACCAAAAATATAAGTACGTTGAAACTGATGTTTGGTATAACCTATTGAGCAAAATTCCAACACTGAATATAAATAACCATTTCTTGCATTTCTGTTGTAAGCTGTCATTGTGATAGAAAAACATTGAACATCAAGAAAATTAGGGCAATGAAAATATTCTGAAAAAAATGTTTGTTTGCTTATGTGCTTGGAAAGTAATTGTTAATTCACATCTTATTTGCTGAGAGAACACACTTTTTCCCAACAGGAAGTGATGTCAGTGGAGGATGAATCCACATCCTGTTACTGCCTCTTGGACCCCTTTGCATGTCATGTACTCCTAGACAGCTTTGGGACATATGCCCTCACTGGAGAACCAATCACAGACTGTGCCGTGAAGCAACTCAAAGTGGCAGTTTTCGGCTGCATGTCCTGTAACTCTCTGGACTACAACTTGAGAGTCTATTGTGTGGACAACACCCCTTGTGCATTTCAGGTCAGTCTTGTCTCTATAAGTCTTTGGGTGTCACCAAAGTATAGGGTTTCCTAGAGATCAGTATCAAAAGGAAATTCTATTGCTGAAGGTCTGGAAAATGAACCCACACCACTGGCTTGGCAGGGATACCTATCTTGAAGAAAGAGCTATATTTACTTTATGTCCAACAAGGTGCTTAGGAGCTTGGTAGCCATGGAAAGCGAAGGGTTAAATTAATGCATGTAAGGAACATTGTCTGCTAAATTATAAAACTGACTAGAAGTGTAGTTGGAATTCAAAAAACAGAGACCCAATTCAATAGAGGAAGTGGAGAAGAGTTTTGGAGAACTTTTGGCAAAACGTCATGGATGGATGAGATGTAGGAGAAAACGAGGAAGGGAGACCATGTCAAGGAAGGAGAATGGCGTGAGCTACAGACACAAGAGTCATTTGATGTGCAGAAGGCGGTGAGAAAATTGCTTGAATCAGTGGCACTTGTAGTTAGACAACAGCAATTATAAATCATATCTCTCACCAAGCAGTGTTATTATATTCTGGACACATAGTCTATTACTTATTAGGGCTACTAGGGCAGAGATAGTTCAAGGTTTCTTTCCATTTCTGGTGCTTTTAATCATGTAAGATTTACTTTAAATTAGCTACTCACGGAGAGAGTGGGTTTATTAATAGCGGCAAGGACAATACAGAAGTGCCTGTGTAAGCTGTGCCCATATAAATAGCATAGCTCTCCTGACACAACACATCCCAGATCCCTGCTATTCCAGTCCTGGGTCATTAAGTCCATTATGCAAAGCATTTCCTCAGTAACTAGCTTTTAAGACACTGAGCTGGAAAACTCATGTTTACCAGGAGAGGAGCCACGACCCGAGTCCTGAACAGAAGCCAGTAAGGATCACACAGTACCAACTCATATTTCCAAACACTCCCCAACTGGTCTCAGACAGCACAGGTCATTTTGAAGGGCACGCCTAAGATCTGGCTGCCCATAAAAAGTTTTTCACGGCGGTACGGTTTTGTAGTGAAGAGCCTCAGGGTAAGTAGTTGCACCCCATCTTATGATTGGCATTCTATGCACTTCTTCCAGTTTCACCACCCCTGCTAAGAGGGTAAAATACCTACGACTTTCAGTAATCAAAAAGAAGGAGTGGATGGAGACTGGTACTATTACTTAGCAATTGCGAAAGGCACCATGACTCAGGCTGGACGGCTAGTAACTCAGCTGGGTTCGGAAGGCTGAGAAACTGGAGGAAACCTGCAGGGCCATGGAGCGCCTCCAGCCTCCTGGCTCTTGCAGGGAGCCCGCTGCTGCCCCACGTGACCGTGGGGATCTGGTCATCACAGCGTCCCTGCCCGTCAGCCTTCATGACCAATTTGGAATATCCTTTTAATAGGGTGTCACTGCTGTTGAGTTAAACCTGTGAGTTAAACATTTTATTCTAATAGACTTTCCAGATATTCTGTTTCCATTTCCTGTTGATTGCTACCAGATTCTACAACAGCTCGACTGTTCATAGATGACTGTGAATGAGGCCCTAAACACAGCTTTCCCAACCGCTCTCCAGTCCTGCGGGTAATATACTCTTCTTAGTCAATGCTAGGGAAAATGGTATTCTCACTCTAAATTGAATCCAAATACCTTAATTTCATCATTTAGAGATGTTTCTTAAAACTCTTAATTTTGCTTTAGAGAAATATTTTTCAGTGGAAATATCTTCGGCTCCATTTTTCACATCTATTTACCTCCAGTGAGCCTTTCCCTCTCCGAATATGTCAAATAAAGCTGATTCGAAAGTTGGGTTTGGCTGTACTTGTTATTGACAGGATGTCTGTGACAGCTGCCATGGACAGCAAAGGACACGCTGCCCCCTTGGGGTTCTGACAGGGCATCGGCCTTGGTCGAGTAACTTCTCTGAGCAGCAGAAAGATTAAAACATAACTTGGAGCTTTTCTGCGCACAACTGTTTTACTCCCTACTCTTACTCTCTGGGCACTGTTTGTGATAGAACCTTGCTCTCTGGATTTTAACGTCTCCAGGTTACAGTGTTCAGGCCCTTTACCCAGGTTCATTTAAATCGCCCTAATATCCCAAATCACCTCTGTCTTAGTTTTCATGGCTTCAAATGGAGTAGTCAATTAGAGGGGAGTATTAGGTAGTTATTAACCCATTAAAACAGTTCCCCTTCCAGCAAGCCGTGGCACCCCTTCGCTTTTTAAACCTCTGAGAGGCTTCCCAGGTTAGTTAATACGAGTTTGCCCTGTTTCTGCAGCTCTGCTAGAACCCTGACTTTCTCAGAGTCAACATGGAAGTTTTCATGAAGCATCTCACAGAAACTGTCTCTCCAGAAATTTGCCGCAGTCATTGGCATAACAAAAGTGTTTGTTGGGATTTGGAAATAGATGCAAGTGTGCTTGCACGGTTGCTATGTTTGTTGTGGTGTATTTTTTTATATCTGCAAGAAATGACAACAAAAACATGTGCCCAACTGGAGCTGTGCTCTTAACCCAGACAGGATCCTGGCTGATGGGTGTGGCCGCGGTTCCCTGGCCATTCCTACTGCACTGGGAACTTACCTCCTCCAAAGCCCAGCCTTTACTGGAAGAAGGGCAGCTTCCAGACCCAACTCTCCTGTCCTCCGAGAACTGGGGCAGGGCCTGGCAGTATAATGCTCCCACCAAAAAAAATGCCTTTAGAGGAACTGCAGTAATCAAACAGAAACATGCTCCATTTCCACCCATGCCCCCTTTCCCTGTGCGTCCTGCATACAGAGCTACTATTCTTGCCTCATTTGTTCTGGAGACATTGTATCTGAATCCTAGTAGTTTCTTTGCATGACAAAAACAAGTACCTCGAACACCTTTGGCAAGACACAATGAAATTAGTTTCAGGGTTTTTTTTTTTTTTGAAGATCTGTTCCGATAACTAGATCTAAGAACATCTCTACATAAATTACATCAGCCCAGGTAGGTTCTTTAAAAATAAAAAATGCCATCTGTCTGAAGTGAGAAAGAAGTGAGAAGGACCGAATGACTTCTTGTCCTGCTACTGCTGTGGTTTCTGAAATAATTAGAGCTGCCATTTTGTTTGAATGTTTGACATCACCTCCTCTGATGAATTCAGAGCAAAGGTTGAAGAATGGTGATAGAGTTTCAAAGCAGTAACATTTGAAGTGCTAGGTTTTGTTATTCTCTCTCTCCCTCACACATACACACACTCACCCTCTCAAACAAACCTTGACATAGAGAAAGCAAGGAATTAAGCGCTTGCCCTATCTTATAAAAGGGAAAAAAACTAGGTTTTTTTCCTTCTCTGCTGCTCCCAGCATTCTTATTCAGTACCTCTTGGTACTCATTACTTACTTGGCATTAATGTGGATTTAGAATCTAATTTCAAAGGATTTCCTCCAGATGTAGTTCTTGTATTTATCAATAATGCAACCTTGGGAAATATTGTTCACGTAAAGCATTTAAAGAAAAACACCACGGCGACATAATTTTTCTCTGTGTGTGTGTGAGCGCGCTTAAGTGCAATTTTGTCTCATAAATATGTAAATTTGGCCTACTTGGTTTAGTATCCCTGAAGCTCACCTGAATTTTGTTGCCTGTCTCATTAAATCAACATAAAGAGCTCAGCGAGGCACAGAGCACGGGCTTCATGGCCACAGCTCCTGGAACTGGATGACTAGCAGCCCGCAATGGGAAATGATGAAGTGGAGAAACTAGAAAAACCACCCACCAGAGCCTTTAGCTACATGTTATATACAAGAAACCGGCCAGACCCTATTATCTAGTTTAACTGATTAATGCAGATATCAATCTTAAAATAGACTGAACAGAAAATCTTTGTTACATAGGAAGCAGATAGGAAAAAAAACAAGTGAATATCAAGGCCACCCTTGGGGTGGCACATCCCTGTGAGTGACTCAGAGCTCGCTCAACAGAGTCGTTCGTAACACTGATTCCTAACCCAGCCAGGCAACAAAATCATCTGAGAAGCATTTAAAACTCTAGAAGTGCAGGTCCATCCCCTGAGAAGAACACTGTAAGTTAGGGTCATAACTGGGAATTCTGTGTTAAGTAGAATGTATTCTATTGAAGAGTGTTTGAAAGCTTGGGGAGTTTATTTCTTTAATTCTGCCACCAACTGTGCCTTTACAAATATGTAAGTACAATGATTAGTTTGTTGTTGGGCTTCTTTAGTTTTAATAATTAATTGTTTTGCTATAAAATAACTGTAATTGCTTAATATTTTGTGCAAGATTATGAGATGCTTTTATATAGTTGGTTCAATATACGATAAGTTTAAAAAAAGAAAAAATAAATCATAGTGGTATTTAACTTAGGAGCCCTATAGCAGAAAAACTGCAAAGGTACCATTTTCCTCTGTGACAATTGTAAGTAGATATCCATTTTTTAAATTCCTAATATCCTCTACTCTGCATTTCAGGGACTAGTTAGTATATACTACCCTAGGGCAAACACAGATTAACTTATATCATCTTTACATATATTTTGCAACAATGATAAATTATTTATGGGACAGAATTAATAGTAGGCTGACCATCACATTTTCTCCTTTAAAAGAAAAAAAGCAAGCATATTCTAGAAAATGCAGGGAAATTTAAGAGAAAAAAATAATAGACGATGAACAGGTTGCCCTCTTCTAGTCTTAGCTTAGTCACTAACCATGTGGCTTTAGGCAAATGACTTCCTTGGGCGAGGTCTGCATGTTTTCACCTGTAAAGAAGGTGCTCAGTGATCGAAGACTTGATGAAATTCCCTGCTGGTCTGCTGATTCTATGTAGTTTCTAAGTATTAAAATAGCCTAGCTCTCCACTAAGCGATGCATGACCTCAAAGAAAACCATGTCATCCCCTGACCTCTGTTTGCTTCTCCACACCTTCCGGCCAGTTAGGCTTAAAGAAAAGGGGTTACACTATAGAAAGCCTGGTCAAATGTACTTTGAAGAATCACCACTGTTGTTATTCAGTGGCTTAAACATGGTGTTAGTAAGCACATTTTTCATTAGTACTTGTTTCTAAGTTTGCACTAGAATTGCAAAATGAGGTTAGTATATTATCATGCAGATTATTTTGTTTGGCTATGCATAAATGCAACTAAGGAACTGAGCCCTAAAGACAAATAAGCAGCTCACCTAAGACCACACAGAAATGAGATTAGAATCTCATGTTTCCATTTTGATTGACAAGGTTAGTACTCTTTAGGAGTATATGTAGCCCCCAGAAGATTCTTCTGCAGCACGTAAATCCAGAGCACTGTTCCTCTAAAGTAAAACACAGGTACTCAGTATAGCAAGAACCCACCACCTGGTCATCACCTCCAGCCACACACTCTCCACCCTAACCTATTCCAGCTCTGTCTGAGTGCCTTTCTACATGCCTTGCTTGGTGTCTGAAAAACACTCTCCCCCTTTTTCTTCTGGCTAGACCAATTTTACTTGAAGGTTCAGTTCAAATATCACTTCCTCCGTTCATTTCCTGACGCCCTCCCCGGCCTCTCCTCCCACCTGGGTCAGGCACCTTTTGACTTGCCTTAACTTCCCGGGCACACATATATTGCATTACTCGAATACTATGTGCCTCCTGACGCTCTCACTAGACTGAGCCTCTTGGTGGCAGAGACAGATTCATTTCTGCACACCAAAAGTCCAGCCCAAGCATAGCTCCAGTGGACACACATGAATCTCCAAAGAAGGAACCAGTGACTAGCATCTATAAAAGACCCAAAGTCAGCATTTGGAATGAGTTTCCTTCTCTCCCCACCCTGCTGCTTTCCACTGTTTGAGGCTCTCACCAGACGGTGGCGACCATCTTGTTCCACCCAGTTCTTATACCCACAGTGTCATGTACCACTTAGCACAGCATTGTTAGGTACAGTGATTACTACTCCTGTGTGAGGATTTAAATTTAAAGTAATTAAAGTGAGAAATTCAGTTCCTTCATCACTCTAGCCTCTTTCCAGCTGCTTAAAACCATGGTGGCTTAGTGACTACCACTTAGCTGAAAGAGAGAACATTTCCATCATGACAGAGTTCAACACTGACCAAAGGACCCCAAGAAACACCCTACCACTAGCAAGACCAGAGAGCTGAAGAAAATGACATTAGAATTGGATTATTTTAGCCTAAGACAAGAGACTAGCAACCTATTCACATGTACATGAAGGATTAAAGCTAGGCAGCTGCTTCTTACTTAGAAATGTTTTATTCATGTTATTTTATACATAAACAAGAGGTAGATAAACTTTGAAGCTGTTTTACTCACTGGTAATTGAAATTTATATTTATAATTAAAACTTATTTATATTGTATTTATAAACCTATTTGCCTGACTTCTTACAATCTTTTTTTAGAATCTGAAAAGATTATAGAAGTAAAGGTTTTTAGTTTTCTTATTTGTTCCAGCTCTGCAAAAAATTATAACTAAATTAATGGTGATTTTAAAAAATGGATGTAGGGAGGTCTCTTATCTCTAGTAGCCCTTAGAAGCCTCACCCCCACAGCAGTTTAAAATTTTACAGAAGCCTTATCTATTATTTCACCTGCTCTATCATTTATCCAATGTTTCTGAACCGTACAAATTTAGAAGCAATTTAATGGTTTAATGTGCACATTAAATGTGCACATTTAAATGGTTTAAATTCTACATTCAATAGAATATATGTGCATTATGTTTACATAAGATATATTTACAATTTCTCAGTGAAGATGCAGAAGTATTTATCTCAGGAATTTGAATTTTTCCAAGCTAAAACTGACTTGATAACTTATTTTTTGCCTTGGCCTTTGGCATACTAATGTCTATGACCATTCATACAAATAAACATGATATGTTCACTTGGTAGCATCTATTTTGAGCTAAAGGGTATATATGGATAATGTCAATGTTGGTGACAAACAAGTGAACCAGACAGGAAGGGGGCCTGTTTCTACCTTTATTGTGAAATATGACGAGGTGTCAGGTTAGGTACAAAAACATCCTGATTATGGTAATATCAAAAGGAAATTCGTACAGCTTTGGAGAGTCATCATTGTTAAACCTTGCTTGGTGCAATAAAGGTCTTCTGAAGATAGGCATAGTGTATTTAAAAAGCCAAGCAACATAGTAACAAAGAACAGCTGTTTCTTCCTGCCCAAATCCTATTACCTAGGCACTTTTAGTCCTTAGTATTGACCTTGCAAGGGTGTGGGAGGTGGTTAAGAGAGGACTGCATCTGTTGTGCTATTTGTCTAGTTCTGGGAGAAACAGGGGAGTGAGCATTCATATCTATGGGAAGACAAGGTGGAGAGCACTGGAAACTTCACTGTTATGCTCTTCTCTTCCCCCTGTGCTGTAGGAAGTGGTTTCAGATGAAAGGCATCAAGGTGGACAGCTACTGGAAGAACCAAAGCTGCTGCATTTCAAAGGGAATACCTTTAGCCTCCAGATCTCTGTCCTCGACATCCCCCCATTCCTCTGGAGAATTAAACCGTTCACTGCATGTCAGGTACTGGCCAATTGGGTTTCTAACAGAAATAGCATTGCTTTAACCAGCAAGCATGTCACAGACCCTGGGGAGGGTACTCTTGACGTTCCCCCTCCTCTAAAAGAGTGACTATAATCTCAAAACTGTCAGAGAAATGGAACAGTTTGGGATACACATGGATACTTAAACATATTGTCATAGATTCACAGGTTTCTAACAGGTGGGGGAAAGGTGTTTACTGTCAGGTAGTGTGACACCTCTCTCCTGTCCTGTTCGTGTTATTGCTCAATATAGGTGGCGCCTGGTGATTTAACAACTGAGCAAGGTTTGTACATTGGTCTGTTTTTATTAAAATCAACTCATCACAAGATACTGTTTTAATCATGTTCAGTAATTAAAAAGCTGGATGTCAATGAGCAACCTTTCAAGGGTCATTGTGAGCTGTAGAAAGTGGAAACTGGCCAGGTGGGAACAAGAGGTCCAGGTCCTAAATACATTAATTTCCTGCTACCAAATGAATTGGGCAAGATGTGAAGAAGAAATTATAAATTCAGAGGCAAAGAGAGGAAAATGTGTAAAGATCTCTTAACATACGACTCTGTCACTAAAGTCTTCGGAAATGCCCAGTAAGTTCTGTTGCAGCCAGCTGGTCTACCGTAGTTTCTTAAGCCAGACCCATTGCTGCTTCAATGACAGGACATTTCCTTAACCCTGGAAAAGCATCTATTGGACTCGCTGGTCTGGAATCACAGGAGGCTTTTGAATGTCATTCTCCTCATCAACGTAACATGTAGAGCCCCAGCCTTTGTGAACAGAGACCAGGCCGTTAAAGAGGTAATTAAGGTTAAACGAGGTCCTGTAGGTACACCCTAATCAACCCTTTGGCCAAGTCACAAAGAGAAAAACCCTGATTGCGCCATAAGAGAAAAAGTTGAACTGCCAACCCTTTTAACTTCGGAGGTTCAGAATTTTCAAACTGGACAAGTTATATTTTCCTATCTACTTTTCAGGCTTCTCATGACCCTGAGAATTGCCCTTTTATGTACAGTTTCAGTGCATTCGAGGGAATAATAACTTCTCTCACAGCTCTGAACAATTTTTTTTGCCACATTCAGCATATTTCCTCATGGACGGAGGTCTTCCATGGATAAATATATTGTTTAAGATGTTCTAGGCCTATGTGTCCCTGTTTCCCCAGAAGGCGGTATTCAAAGCTTCTGGTGGAAACTGAACATCAGGGCATTCTGAAAACAAGCACCAACAGTCATGTAAATTCCTCTGTGTTGACCTTGATAGGTTTAAGGTTGTCACCTCCCTGGACCTCATGCAAGGGACTCAGTCCAATGTAACTATTAAGTGTAACACCTGGAGACCAAAAATCAGGTGAAAAACATAACCTTTCGGCAGCACTTAAACACTGATTCCGACACCAGGGGTTTCAGAGCGAACTCTGGGCAGAAAAGGCTCGGAGGCTAAATGCTCCCCGACCTCAGAGGATGCAGCAGAGCAGGCAGAGCTAAAGGGCATTGGCTCTCAGGAAACCCAACAAGCCGTACTGCTGGGACGGGTTGGATTGCGTGCAGGTTGTGAACATGCATAAATATTTGCCTTCTGTAATTGAGCATAATTTGAAAGAGTCTTGGAAGGCTGAGAAACAATTTAATTTTCTCTGCACCACGAGGCTCGCCGCTGAGTGTTCGTTTCCACTTCATTTTTCTTGCCCACAAATGACTTTCTGCTTTATTCCCCTTCTATCTCCACCACCCCTGCCACCCATTTTCTTGCCCCCATCATCACTGAAAATCCCATGTCTTGTGTGACTACATATATGGTGCTTGTCTTCAATGGCCATGCTGAGTTTGCTCCAGGGCATCAGATGGCTGTCAGTGCTTTGGGAAGGGCTTGTGTTCAGCCTGCTTGAACCTCCTGTAGCACATTGTGTGCACTGACATACTCGGCATGGAGCACAGAGAATGGCTTTGCATTAGGACTTAGTGGACAGGAACTAACAGAGAGCTGCCAAGGGACAGAAACTCCCACAACCATTTCTGACATCATTTATGGGTCCCTCCTACAACTGGCAGACCTCCCTGCCATTTTCTCCCACCTTCCAACCTTGTGCATGGGAGACTTGTGGCATCCTGTCTTCTTCTTCTTCTCTCCCTTTAAATCAGGAATCTGGGAGTCAACATATTCCAATTGGTACCCAAGGCCTACTTTCTTTAGAAACATTCCTGTTTTCTTCCAGGAAAGGTGGGCTGCCCCCAGGGAGGTACTTGCCTGGGAGGTTTCTAGTGCAGAGAATACGTCCTCTGTCAGATACCAGCCAACCACAGGAGAAATGTGTTTTGAATGCTATGAATTCAAGGTTAGCCCCAGAGCTACGGGATGAGAGCCTTTGTGTAGGAGGACAAGCTGGGTTTTAAACCTTGTTGGTTGAGGTCCTGGAGGGTTACACTTCATAGGAGGCTGTGCTACAGCCCTGCTGATTGTGAAGCCAGGTGTGGTATGTGGGAGGAGAGAGAAGGCTGTGTGAGTTCTTAGACCTGGTTGCAAAGTATCCACCAACTTTGATTTCGAAGAACAAATGAGGCCCACTATGCTAGTCTTCCCAAAATCAACAACTAATTACACCCCTTTTCATCTCAGGCTTTTTTTTTTAAGACTCTGCCACCATTAGGGTCATGCTACTGTCCCCTCCACATATTCGGGAACCCTCCTCTTAGAAGTAAATATCTCTGCCCTCAACAGGTTCCTGGGTGATGCCTGTTGCTGCATCATGGCTTCATTTAGTCCCTGCTGGCTGTGGACTGGAGAAGCTGCAATAAATAATCTACTATAAAATATTATTTTATTCTTTTTAAATCCTCCAATACACAGCATCAGGCTCTCACCTCCCCGGGGTAATAGCAGCTGCCTGTTCAGCATGCTCTGTGGCTTGGAGAACCCAGTGCCTCTCCCCTGCTGGGACGTGATGTACGTTCTCTCTCCATCTGCCAGGAGCCTAATTATAATGGGAATCAAAAGGAAACATGTCCGGAGTTCCTTAAACACGCACACCTTTGCTCCCCACTGTCCTCCCCTATTCCTTACCCCCTCGTTCCTCTCAGCTCAGAGAGCATCTTGGTGTTTTGGGTTTTGTTTTGGTTTCTGAATAAATAAAAGGAAAGATGATTATCCTGAAAACACAATAATCACAGTGCTTCTAAACTTATTTTTTAATGTTTTGTGGAGTGCTAATGGCAGCTGCCACTCAAGTCAACAAAAAAACATATTCTTTTGATACTTGTCATAAAACCGGATTTTTAAAGCGCCTTGGTTGTGTGCCGTGGAGTGGAAAGAAAAGAGGACCTTTGCGTTGTGTGCTGATTCTCATGTCTTCAGGCAAGGACAGATTATGTCTGCAGTGGGCATTTCTCTCCTACCTTTCTTCCAGTGTTTTCAAGAAAATGTGTGAGAAATTTAGCAGTGAGACCAGAGCAGACACTTTTCAATAAACGGTCAGTGTCGCTGCGGGGTGAGGGAGAGGTAGCTTTTCCTAAGATTCACATCCACTACAGAAAGCGTAGGTTTGCTTCGGAGCTGGACCTGGAGTTCAGCTCCGTCTGGCCCTGCCAATCCAAGAGCTTATATTACAATGCAATGAATTAAATTTCAGTGGTAGAAAACAAAAGGTTCCTCAGCTAGGTTAGTAAGGCAAAACCATCTTAATTAAGCAAAACTGCTCATTCACCAGACGCCTAGGTTAGAGTTAACTTTCCCTGGAGGGTGTGGTGCAAAGTAACTCTGTAAACATTGACTGGTTTGAGGAAGAGTGTTCCTATGAGGGTACGAACATGAGAACGGAGAGAGAGAACAGGACAACAGATGAGGGAAGCTCTCCAGGGCCCTGCGGGGGACTGTGTTTAGCACGGCAGGCATCGAGGGGCTGTTTTCTGCCCCGCCACCCCAGCAAAGAAATCTTGTAATGAGAGGTGGTCTGGTCACATGGGTGCCCCCTCCCACTCGTGATTAGAGGTAAAAGAGAGACCACAATGCTGTTTCCTGAAGAACACCCATCAACTGCTTTCTGGTTGCTTCTTTGGGGAGGCGCTAGCCCCTTGTCAGCTCTGTGCAGTGGTGGCTGGAGGCAGGAAGACCAGGGGGCGAGGTTACTGAGGTTTGCTATGATACGGGGAGGGGAGAGGACCATAAATGGAAACAGGAAAACTGTAAAAGCATGCCAGTGAGGTGGTGATAATCAGTTGTCAAAAAGTAGAGTTGCCAAAGGAAAAGGCCAACTAACATGATTTGTGCTGATTAGGCCTACAGTGCCAGTGATGGGTGGGAATGAAATAAATACCAGCGAGGTAATTGCTGGAGTCCTCCACAGAGAGATGGCCCCTGGGCACATATGAGCAGTGGGACCTTTAAGAGCTCAGCAGGCAGACAGGGAAGCACTGGAGGCTGGAGTACGAGGTAAAAGTTACTCCTGTGCTCTGGAAAACAGATGGAGGCTCAGGAAGAGAAGCAGGAAAAGGGCCAGATCGGACCAGGAGAAGAAATGGCAGAACTTCTGAACCCATACTATTTCTTTTATCAGGGGTAGGATTTTGTGCAGACGCAGTCATTCATGAGTGTTGTAGGGAAAATGACGTCCCCTAAACGTTGCTGGCAGGGGCACCAATCAGAAGTGCCCTCCAAGATGAGATCATCAGTAAAAGCCTCTGTACAGGAAGAAAGTGGAAAAACAGCTCCATCCCGTGGGCCTGTACTGACTGGCCTGCTGGTGGTATAAGCGAGCTGTGGCCCAGCTGGGGCTCCCTTAGTGGCTCTTAGCTTAGAGCTTCTCCCAGCATTTTCTAGAAGAGGACAGTCCCTGTGCACAACCCATCGGCGCACCTTTCAGAGTTGTCCACCTTACGCCAGTTTCTAAGAGAGCTTCTTCAACTCCCCTAGAGTCTAACTAGAGAATTGTTTTGGTCAAGAAAACAGCAACCACTTAAGCTGTTTCAGACAAGCAGAAACTCAGTCGAGGGAGTTAGGAGCTTATAGAACTTCTAGAAAGCCTGGGAGAGCCAGGGTCAGAGAAAGCCGCCCATGAGACTAGAAAACCAGCCAGTTCGGGAATTTCAGGGAACGGTGCTGAGGCCCACGGCTCTCAGAGGAGTGTCCAGAAGCTCTGCACAGCTCACTGTGCTGACAGCCAAGGTCTTTGGGCCTTTGCTGATGTCGGAGGGGCAATAGTGGCTTCGGTTCTTCCTCTACTGCCCAAGTCTAGCACAAGTGACCCTGAGGGGCAGGATGGAAATGTGAACTCCCTGCTGTCGAGGGCATCTGGGAAATGTAGTGTTCAGGCTTCCAGCCCCTGCCCTGCAGGGGAGAACAGAGAATGGCGGAGCGGCATTGCATCCCAACAGCCCGCATCCTGCACACGATTACAGTCAAGGAAACAGCACACAGTATCACACACACAGACCTTCTTTGGGGCCTTGTTTCTACATCTTGAGATAAAGGTCCATTGCCTTTCCCTTGATTCAGGCTTAAGAGCAAAGGAATGAACAAAAGTGCACAGTGCTTGCATTCCTTGCTGGGATACAGGGTTAATGCTTGAGTTGCCCTCTCGTACTCCCTGAGAGCTGGCTCTCCTGTCTTTGGGTGCGCAGTAACCTAAAGTCCACACCCCCACGTCCCCCTACCAGGGAGTATCCACAGTCAGGCCCTGGGACACTGCCATCATGACGATGAGGAAATCACCACAAGCGTGTGCAGCAGAGCTCAGGAATAACTAGGTAAGTCCTAGTTCTGTAAAAAGAGAAGACTGAATTTTAATCATGGCCCATGGTCTTATAACACACGCTGACTTTATTACCAATCGCACTTCAGAGTTGCAACCTCCAGACCACCTTCCAATGTTAGTATCAGAGGAAACTATGTTTATGGCAACAGATAAAGGTGCGAATTGATGAGAGGAGAGAAAAAGCAAAGTGAGGACTACCGTTACTAGAGGCTGGACATGCAGAATCATTGCCAAGGACCCAGCCTGATTCAAGGAGGCATGAGACTTTTTAGTAGATGAAAGTACATCAGTTTCTGATATTCTGACCTCAGGATATCGACCGGACCCAAGCACAGTCCATTCAGTGGCAAACACGAACTGGTAAAGGGGTAGATAGAGGGTGATCTCTATAGATTTTACAATGCCCCCCCTCATTTAGTAAAAATGATTTTTTGCTACTCAGTTGTCTCTAAGTCCCTGGAGAGTAGGGACTGAACCTAATTTCTCATCTCTTATGGCTTATCCAGTCGAATGCCTGGGCATTAGGAGGCAGCACACGCAGCCTGTGAAACAGGTAATTGAATGAGAAGCTGGCAAACCAGACCACTGTGGGGCAGCCCGGTGTGTCTGTCTCTCTGGAATGTGGGTATGTGTGTGTGATTTTGCAGCAGGTGTAATTTTTATGCTGGATACATTAGCAATATTGTGTTCTGTGTATACAATTAAGCATGAGTGTGTGGTATAGGGAAAAATTCTGGTCGATTAGTTTTTTAGCATAATACGCATTTATGTGAGAAAAGAACCCAGACCCCAGGCTTAAGTTGAAGGATGGCCCGTAGGTGCGCTCTAAGAATGTTTTAAATGGAAAAGCATTATGATTCATATTTGATGGCGTTTTTTCTAATTGTATCACCAAGTGAAATCTGAGCTCTCGCCATGTGTTTTTGGAATTTGAATGTTATCCATTGGAATTGACATTAATTACTTTTGTACTGCTTGGCATATGCTGGAACATTATTTCTACAACAATTCCACCAAAGTCACTTAGGCAATTACCTCTGCTGCAATCATCGTCATCACCATCATAATTATTGCTATTAAGTCTCTCCTGTTCTCCACTCATCCCAGCCAGGCGCCGCACGCCTCAGCCCTCATCTCTCCCCCTTCTCCCCGCAGGAAGTCCCGTTCTCCCGCGTGTGGTGCAGCAACTGGCAGCCCCTGCACTGTGCCTTCTCCCTGGAGCGCTACACGCCCACCACCACCCAGCTGTCCTGCAAAATCTGCATCCGACAGCTCAAAGGCCATGAACAGATCCTCCAAGTGCAGACATCCATCCTAGAGGTGAGTCCTTGGTCTACAGGTCTCTCCACCCCACGTCTAAAGGGCAATTAGAGTAATATACCTATCACGGTGGTGCTATACAAGGAGCTGGAAAGAGCTTCAAAGTGCACTCTTTTAACCCTCATTACTGATTGGACAAATCATTTGGCCTTTACTTTCTCTGACAACTCTACCTTTTGAAAACTGACCATCTCACTCATTGTCATTCAACTCTTTTCATCTTCATTACTGATAAAGGAGAAGAAACCTTTTCTCAGGCTTCAGATTAAACTGAGCTCACCACTGGTCAGGGAAACAATGCATCAGAACTTAGGGTCTGAGAAGGGACCTTTGGGGAGGGAACTGCTACAGAGCTGTTTATTCAGAAATCCACCAGCAATCTAACAATAGTCCACAGCAGGCTCAGAATAGCAGCTCAAATTCATTACTAGCCGACGGTAGAGTTGAGACATGCACATGCCAGAAAGAGGCACAAGGTGACCAGCAGACAGCTGTCCGTCACTTCTGACTAGTTCTCTAGGAGTCAGTGGCCCCATTTGTGTTATTTCCTAATCAGGGCCTCGGCTGACCCTCCAGGCTCAAGGTTCTGTACATCCATTTCCATTAAACCGAGATTCATCAATACAATAAGATAGAGTAGGTATTAATCAATTTTCTTACTTTGTGGAATGAGAAGTGCAAAGAGGGGAAGGACTTTGTCCAATGACATATCGCTATTGAAGGGCAGAGCTAGACTGGGAGTCAAAGGGAACATTCGCTGAAGGATAAGGGATAGCTGCCCTGACCAGAGTGGCTCAGATGGTTGGGCATCATCCCACAGATCGAAAGTTTGCCAGTTCAATTCCTGGTCGCGGCGGTGCATGCCTGGGTTGCAGGTTCCGTCATCAATGGGGGGGAGAACGAGAGGCAAAGGATCCATGTTGCTCTCTCGCAATGATGTTTCTCTTTCTGCCTCTCTCCTTCCCCCCCTCTCTAAAAATAAATAAATAAAACCTTTAAAACAAAGATACCTGATGCCGGCCATGATTCTGATTGGCATCCCCCTCCGCCCAGTGGTTTTTTGAGAGTGGATGGAGAGAGAGCTGAGGAGTAGAATCAGGGCAGGCGTGTGATGCTTCTGTTCAGCTATTCTAATCCCTGGCCCATTTAGAAAAACACATTTTACTGCTCAACTGTACAATGCGTGTGTGTATACACATTCATGCACACATACATATTTTGTGTAAATATATAAATAACATATGCATATTTGTTTCGTTTTGGGAGAAGGTTTAACACATTTTGTATACATACATCTCAATTTCAGGGTTTTTTTTTTCTTTGAAAACTTATAGCCTTATAGTATTGTCACTTCCCTGCATTCTCATTTTAATTCATTGTTCATGCAAAATGAATATTGCTAATTCCCCGAACAGTGTTTCTGAGGAGCGGTTGGCTTTCCAAAGGACTGTGTCTCAAAATTGATAGCTGTCTTAACTGACATGTTTATACAGTATTTGCATTCATTATCGCCAATTAGCATTATGTACTAAAGTAGTTTTGATGGGGAAGGTATATCCAGAAACCTGGGTAGGATATTTTTAGAGTACCTTTCCTGAACAGTCATGGCATATTTAACACAACACATTTCAAAGTAAAATAAAAATTGCACTAAAGTTTTAAAATAAAAACCAAAGGAAAAAAAACTAAAGTTTTCCTTCCAGTATTCAGAAGCAAGAAGGAAAAGGCAGAAAATAAAGAAGGCTCTGATGCATACCGCCCAGAGGGTCTGTCAACAGGTCAACTTAGGAATTCTAAGTTTAAAAAATTTATTAAGGCACTCAGATACTGAGGATCCACTTCTGCCTTTACAGAATATCTATGTAAAAGGAATGTGATCGAGTTGATACATCCCGGCACTTTTGCTCTTTGCTTAAGTAAATCCTGAAGTGCGTGAAAGAAAAATGAGCTAATAAACGTCATCTCATCCCTTACTCTCCAATTCCTTCTTTAATGCTTCACCAAGTTTACAATCACTTTGAAATGCCTTGAAGAAGATAACATCACAGTATCTCTTTATAAAAGGAGGCAAGTATGCAAATAATATTTAGATATTCAGTGTTGGACTACATTCATCCAATTTGTAGGCTCCTGCATTTTAGAAGCTTTATGAGCCCTTCTGATCCTGTAAGGATCGTTTTATTAATTGCTTCAAGTGTCACTGCTGGAATCCGGCCCAGCACATCTTCAGCTCTTTGGAATAAACTGCATTTCTTAGGCAAATCTAATTTGTTATAATTTCTTATGTGAGAAGAAAATTAATAACTTTTGAAAGCCACTCTATTTCCAGGCACCATTTCATGGGCTTTCACATACAACCGTCAGAGCTCTGTGGATTAGTATTATACTATGACAATTTACATGCTATAACAGACTCAAAGAGGTCAAGCTTCATATCCAAGGTCACAGAGCTAATAGGATGGGTAGCCAGAGTTCCCTGCAGAGATACCTGACCTCAAGATCAGACTGGGTCTCCATACGATGCTGCTTCAGGATCGCAGTCAAGGAGGTCTACTTCAGCAGTCCTAACTTGGGCCTCGTCCATGATGTAAGCCTTCTCTTTAGAGACTTTGGCACTAGAGACACAGCACAGCACCGGGGATTCGGTCTATGACAGTACATGAAATTTGGGGGAGTCTTTCCTTGAAACTGTAGAAGGGTGAGATGTAACTATCTGTGTGATGGGCTAAAGTAAGAGTTCATTCTCCAGATCTTGAAGAACAGAACAGATTTCCCACATTCAGGTCATCCTGCCAAGAGATGTCTGGATTGAATGATCACTCATGATCCTTCCAACCCTAGGACTGTCTCCCTCCTTGGGAAAGCATACATCTGGTGCTATATCTGATGAGCAAAAACAATCTCCTTCTGAAAAATGACTTGGCCTTTGTGGTAGATGGCTTGAGAAACAGTGAAGATATATAAAGGCCTGAAAAACAGGGATTACCCGGGGAGAAAGTAGGATACATTCCAGATACGGGTCTGTATCAATCAGGAGTAATAGATCAGTGGTTAAATTGTATATTTCACGGCCACTGGACTGAAAGAGGCTGCATTGGGTAGTTTTAATAAGTTAATAATAGGGTTTTATTGGTTAATAATAAAATTATAATGATAAGGAACTAAAAATTCTGAGGATTTTAAAAGATTTTGTTGAAATACATTTTTAATATCTCCCTTCCTCCAAAAGTCCCTGCATATTTAGGTTTGAGGCTCCCAATTTCTACCTTACTTTAATGGATTATCTTAGAGTTGCCATTTCATGATTTTAACAATGGAACCATAACAGGTAAAAGCGACACATATACACATGTGTATACATAATGATATAAAATATTGTGCATACAAAGTAGTATTGACTTTAAATATCTAAATGCAGCGATTATTCTCATTGAAGGCATTTGGTTCTGTATGCTCAGCCTCACACCCGTCATATTCTTCCATGCCTCTCATCTGCAAGATAAACACAATCATTCATATCTTCTCACACTAAAAATTATTTCAGTGATCAAGTTAATACATCTTTTCTGTTCTTTAAAGTGGCCATTATGTCAATCTTTAGAGGTAAGTTGGTTCTCCTCAGATTTAACCACACTGAATTAACTAATGAGTATCATCAATTGATAGTCTATAAAGCCATGGTATCAGCCATCTAAAAAGTGTGAACAAAAGTGCACAATTTTGGTAATATTGAAGAGATGAATATTCAGGTAACTTATTTCATCATTTCTTCTTCATGTAATATTATTTAATAATATATTTTTTTGGTAGAAACAACTCCAAATTGTAATCTTACTTGTTACAATTTTCCCTTCAAGCAATTTCTCTTATCTTTCTTCCAAAAGTGGTAGAAGTTGGGGATGATTTGTCTGTTACAAAACAGAATACTTAGAATTTCTCATTGATTTACAACTCCCAAGCTAACCAGGTAGCAGCTGCTTATCTCAGATGTGCAGAGCATGAAAACCTACTGTTCCTCTGAATATTTAAACAATCAGAAAATGTGATGTATCTACAGGATTCTTATTACTTGGCCCAGATGTCTTTTAGAATGCATCATAAATGTTACATAAAGTGTCATCTTTATGCATGGAAAATATTTAAATTTGGAAACTATAAAGGAAATGGGGGTTCACTGAGTGAAGGGCACTAAATAGAAACGCTTATTTTTAGTTAATCTCATAATATTTCATTCACCTTCAAATTGTATTCAATTATTTCTGAAGGCTTTTATTTATCAAGGTGGTATTTTTTCCACCACCAGTAAAGATAGAGCTTGGTGGACTAGGTCAATTCGTAGATGCCATGGGGGCTTCCAGCAGCCAGGTCTCTCTCTCCGGCAGTCTTTTGGCGTGAATACTTCCAATGTCTCCAGCTTTGCTGGCAAGCCACCTTTTCAGCTTTTCCTGTGTTAACACGTCTGGTGCCATTTTATCATAACTACCATGTTTTCCTGCATAGAATCCCTTTGATTCCTCTATTCCTAGTTTCTATCATCCTTTCTTAGGACATTATTCTGCCTTAAGTCAGGAAATATTTAAGAAAACTGGTCCTGCTTGATTTGCATTTTATTAAAAGCTAGAAGGAATTTTACAAACTATGATTTTTAAAAAGTGGTATATCTTGTAACCTATTGTACACAGTAGGAAGCCAGAATTGGCTTATTTTATAGCCATATAACGTATCAGAAAGGAATTCTCTATTCTGCCCAAAATAATGACTTATCCACTCAATTTTTATTCAATCAATAGCTACCCATCCTTCAAGGCCAACTCCAATGCCTTTTCTGTGAAGTCTGTCCTACTCTTAATTCTTGAAGCATAATGCCAATTATCACTCAGAGAGCATTTTTTCTTAACCACCCTGCTCTGTGGATTTCCTGGTACTTGTCTTGAAGCAGGATGATACAGTGAAATGAATCCTTGTGTAGGTATTAGGATATCAGATTCTGTTTTTTGCTATGTCACAAACCACCCGGTGACTTTAACCAAATTTCCTAACTTCTTGGGAGTCTATGGAAAAATGCTATAAGATTGAACAGGAAGTTGAGGCTGACAGAGGTCATGCAGCACCCACGGTCACTGAACTAGAAGAACACATTCATAACTCTAACCCATGCTTTTATTACCCCACGCTGACTTCAAGTTCTTGGAAGACTTTTGATGGGCATTGTTGTATAGTATTCCAGGGAATGGGACTGAAAGCAGTGAGTACAATCTGTTTAATGTGGTAGCATGTGCTTTGATTTTCCAAAAAAAAGATAAAATATGCAGCATTTTCCAAATGGATTTGACCATGGCACTGCTCTTTCTTAGAGCATACAGTGAGATACCCTTTTGGAAATGCTGGGTTAAGGCATTGTTTCCCAAACACCGCCCTCAAAATGCAACTGTGTTAAATGATTACAAAAAGACAAAACACATTGTCAGGCATTAATAAGATCCCTGCATGAACCAGTTTTCTCAATGACATTTTCAAGGAAGTAAGATTCATCAGCTCTGAAGGTTTATAACTGTGTGAGCCTGGGCACCAGCCAAAAAAGGGCCACCATGGCTTGGTGCCCTGGGTAAGGAGATGTGTAATGATTTGAAGAGTAAGGGGAGGATCCCAAGGCAGTTTGAGAAAGGCATGTGCTGACTTGAAGGGCAGCCAAGATGGCAAGTTCCTCACCCAAAGGACATCTTGGGGTTTACAGTCCTAAGTAGACTCAACCCAATCTCAAATTTGACGTTTTCATTTCCCTGTGTATCAGCTCTCTTTTGCTGTATCACAAATGTACCACAAATTTAACAGCATGAAACAACTCCCATTTACGGCCTCACATTTTGTTCTGGATTGAAGCTTAGGCTGTCTCACAGGCTGTGGCAAGGCACACGTTTCCAGCTGGAGCTCAGAGCCCTTTTCCAAGCATATTCTACTCAGGTTGTGGCAAAGGCTCAGTCTCTTGCAGAGATAGGCTGGACGTTCCCATGTCCTTGCTGACCATTGGGTAGGGTCACAGCTCCCAGGAAACACCCTCAGGTCCAGCCGCATTTCCGCCCCACCCCTCCCACAGTTCACAGCACGGCTGGCTGTTTGCTTCCAGGTCAGCAGGAGAGACCTCCAGATAAGAGCCTCCTCTTCTCTCTTTTAAGGGCCACCTAGAAAAGTCAGGCCCACCCAGAAAAATCTCCTGATCAATTGACTTTTTAAAGACCTCAATTACAACACATCTGCAGACTCCCCTTTGTCTTGTAACCTATCATAACCAGGGGAGTGAGCGAAGTCCTTTTCAGGCCTTAACAGTGTTAGTCCGCATACGCTTGTCAGCATCCACTCCAATGTGACCAGTTTTCCTGTGATTCCTCGTTGGATAGATGACCCAATTGCTATGATGTACTGGAGTAACAAATCCGAGTTGGACAACTCTAAATCCGCAGCAGGGAGGGCGGACAGCAGGCAGAGCCTCCCAAATAAACTACTTTGGCCCATTTTACCAAAGTAGTTTACTTCTAAAATGAGGCCAAAGTTTTTTACTATACAATCACATAACTTTAGGACTGGGGAAAGTATAAACTCTAAGATGATCAACGTACAATCCACCCCCCTCGGCAGCTTCTCTGACACGTGGCTGGCTTCCCAGCCATCAGCCCATCCACCTTCAGTCAGCGCTGCCAGAGAGCCATTCCTTACGCTGAACTGAAATCTGTTCTCTGGTAGTTTCATCCTATTGATTCTAGATCTGTCCCTGAAAACAAACAAAAAAGGCTAGTTCTGCTCTTACCTGATATATCTTCAGCTATAGGAAGCTGATCATTGTGACTTCCTTGAGTGCAAGACGCTGTTATAAATCTCCAGCACGAAATTTACTAGGCTACTGAGAAGTTATCTAATATTATAGAAGGAAGAGGAACATGTCAATACATTTTCTAGAGTTCGTAACAATAGGCAAGCATGTGGTCCATGTGTGTTAACACAGATTTTCTTCAGAAAAAGAAACTGTTGAGCAGTAATGCCTCTGCCTGGATTCAGTCCTGCTCTCCTTGTTTTGTTTCAGAGTGAAAGAGAAACCATCACTTTCTTTGCACAAGAGGACAGCACTTTCCCTGCTCAGACCGGCCCCAGAGCCTTCAAAATCCCCTATTCCATCAGACAGCGGATTTGTGCAACGTTTGATACCCCCAACGCCAAAGGCAAGGACTGGCAGATGTTAGCACAGAAAAACAGCATCAACAGGTAAGTGCGGCAACTTCTGAACGAGGATTTTCCTCGAAGAGCTTTCACAGATGACGTGGGTTGGGGTGTCCCTGTGCCTTTCAGACTCTGCTGTCTTTCATCCCTCGGCCATATTTCATGAGAGGTCCAACTAAAGAAGTAGGAACAGAGCAAGAATGCAATACTGTGTGTGGCATTTCCTGCCACCCCACTCTGCCTTTGGAGGGGGACATCACAAAAAGGGCAACTTTAGTCCTGTTCCCATCCCCAGGTTTGCTAACTGGGCCACACAAATGCGAGGCTCGGACTAGGTCACCTTAGTGCTTGTGAGGGATTCCAAGGTGAGACTATGAGACGGAGAAGCGAACAAGCAAGTTTCTCAAACCCCCTCCCTCCCAGCAGGTAACTTGAAGCATCGTTTACACTTGATGGGGAGACAAGCTCAGCCTGCAGAAGTGGGTACCTCAATATGACCAAGGAAGTTGACAGAGGGCATTCAACGAGCAAAAGTGTGCCTAGGTGCTGTGAATGAATCTGGCGCTTAAACTGACACCACTCATTACTGCGTTAACATTGTAGCTGAGCTTAGAATAGAGCGGAGAGATTCATAAGGGGCTTTATGACATCAGATGGGAAGAAGCGGGGCAATGCTCTCTGGAGCGGCAGTGCTGGGCAGGCAGGCGCACTCGAGGGACACCTAGCAGGGGGAAGGCGCTGACAAACAGTACCTCCCCTCTCCCTATCCCACCTCTCAGGCCCCAGAATGAACAGACAAGAGACCAGGTTTTGCCAGAACCAACTTATTTCCCTTTTCTTTGGTACTACTTTTTTTATTCTTTTGAGGCAAAGCATTGCTTCCTTACTGTTTGGCTTGCTCTGTCATTTCCGTTTTTTTGTTCTTTCTTTTTACCCAACTCTTTTGTCTCCGAAAGGGAGGGTGGATGTCTGAGAAAGAACAGAGCGTTGGGATCCAGAATCCAAGAGGGAAGGGCCCAACTGGAAAGCAGTCAGGTTCACAGAGGGGAATCAAGGGAGGAGGCATTGCCGCAAGAGAAATCGGAATTCACAGAGCTAGCGGGCCCAAAAAGAATAGACACTTGAAAAGACTTATATCGAAAATGTAAGAATGCAAAAGTGAATGTGTGTACAGGAATAAAAGTAATAATTTGACTATTTCCGAGCAACTCTGAAAAAGAATGAGCTGTCTCATTTATAACATGAGCACCGTGACTGGAGCAAGTTCACTTTCTGAACAGCGTGAGAACGAGAATGAAAAACTGACCCAGAAAACAGCCCTGGCCGGTGTGGCTCTGTG
Organism: Artibeus jamaicensis; assembly: GCF_021234435.1. NCBI lineage: Eukaryota > Metazoa > Chordata > Mammalia > Chiroptera > Phyllostomidae > Artibeus > Artibeus jamaicensis. Next base: position 10,179,475 of record NW_026522056.1, on the reverse strand, counting down.
GATTGAGTGCTGGCCTATGAATCAAAAGGTGGCCAGTTCAATTCCCAGTCAGGGCACATGCCTGGGTTGTGGGCCAGGTCCCCAGTGGGGGGCATGCAAGAGGCAACCACACATTGAAATCTTTCTCCTTCCCTTCCCCTCTCTAAAAAAATTTAAAAACTAACCCAGAAAACAATTTGTTTTAAAATGGCACATTGGGCAGGGACTCGAAAGATCTGCAAGGCCCTCCTGATTCTAACAACTGATGTCAGTTATTCCTATTGCTTTTGTACAAATGCAATTCCCAGAAGTCGTACTACATTCACTTTCTAATCCGTTCTGGCTGGAAGAGTCTACGGTTTTTAATTCATCATGGATAAGAAAGTAACTGCCCAAGCTCCCCACACGCCCACGGGTGCTGGCGGTGCTTCACTGGGTACATGAGCCTGGTCTCACCTTACTCTCCCTTTGGAGCACACACAAGAGAGCTGCAGTTTGTGCTTCCAAAGGCATCGGCTCCTGACCTTGCACAGTGAGGAAAGTGCATCTCAAACTGGGAGACAAGGTCCACATCCTTTTGCCTCTGGGCTCTACTGAGCAGTAAATGGCTACACAGGAGCAGCCCGCCCCTTCCAGTGTCCAGGGTCATGAAACGTTAGCCCTTGGTGTGTCTGCCTGCTTGCTTTTCTCTTTCCCCAAGACGCCTTCTCCAGGAAAGCCTGAATTTCCTTGGCATAAGAAATTCAAACAACCTACTCTTTGGAAAGTTTCTAACATGATCCCCAGAAAAATGTTGATTTTCAATAAATGCTAGATACTTCCTTTGAAGTGTTCACAATTAATAACAAATTGGAATAGCATAAATACATGTCACCTGCTTCTATTGTTAAATCTCATTTAGTTAACACAGTCAACATCTGTGAATGGCATTTCCTGTCCTCCTCTGTGTCCTTGAACTTAACTCTTTCACAGTAGTCTAATTAAGAATGATGTAAACTAGGGGTTGGCAAACCTTCTGTTAAAAACCACTGTCAATTGTTTAGACCATACAGGATCTGTTGCGACTACTCAGAGCTATTCAGCTCTGCTCTGTAGTGTGAGTCAGCCAGAGCAAATAGGCATGAACGTGTGTCAATAAACTGTATTATGAAAACAGGCAAGGACCCATATCTGACCTATAGTACATAGTTTGCTGACTCCTCATTTAAATGAGTCTGCCCTTACTTAGTAAAAACTTCAGGATCTTATTGCTTCATAGTAACACTGGGAGCCAGGTCTTTTCCATCCCACTCTGTACCCAAGCCTCCTCTTCTCCCTGGGAAGAAAGGTATGGGACAGAGATGAAGGGGATTTTCAGAGGTGATTTGTCACAACTTTCTACTGTGTAATCCCAAATCACTGGTATTGCTCTCTTATGGTTATAAATGATGTAGTACAGAACTGATCATCAATGTGCGTAAAAACACAGAAATCTAACATTGCCAATATGCCCATATACTTGGGTAAGAAAGCTTTCTGTACATTGAGATTTCATCAATTCTGGGCTCACAAGAGAAAGATGATCCCAAATCACATAGGCAGTCTTTCTATTAAAAGAATTCACTGACCTTAATTTTGCAACAGCACATTCACCTACCTCTTCCCCTTCTTTCAATTTCCAAGTGTTAAATAGCTAGTGAAGCAACAGCCCTCCAAGGAGGAGTCTGCAAAGGAAGTGAAGGGAAACATTTGTTTTTATTTTGTGGCCAGTGCAATTGTTCTCTTGCCCTCCTCTTTGCAAATGCAAATGTCACTGATGATAATCTGCCTTTTTGCCAAACAAGTTTCTACCAAGATTTGAATAGGAGGTTAAAGGCATAGAATGTGAAGTTAAAGGCTTAGCAAGCTATGAGAATGTGGGAGATGTCAGTGGCCTGTGCTATAAAGAAGCAACACAGGTGGCCTTGCAACCTGCCTGGCATGTGGATCGTCCTAAGTAAGTGCCACAGCCTAGCAAAGAATGTCACAGAAAGCAGTGGTGGCTATAGATTCTGTGAGCAAACTATTACTCAGGGCCCCCACCTGCTCCATATCCAAGCTGATACTGTGCATTTACTCTATGAATTCCGACACAGTACTCTCTGTCTCAATGTTCTGGGCTACACATGATGGGTAGGGGGATAGGGCTGAGAAATGAAGTATTGATTGCGCAGGAGTCATGCTGGGCAGCAGCGCTGAGAACTAAACAAATTAAATAATATTGGACACTAGCTGCTTCAGCTGGAAGTGCTCTCCTGTCTCTCAAATTCCCTAGCACTTTGTATCTTTATGATACTTTTTAAATTATAGTTAAACATATATTACAGGCAAATTAATAATTTTTTTCTTAAATGAATGACAAACTTTTTCATTGCATAGTGTACTTGACCTTAAAAACTTGCCTCATACTAATCCAATAGATAAAATAAGCATCAAAGGATCTTGAAAGTTGGCTTCAAAAGAAAGCAGGTTTACATTGTGGAGAATTCCTGTCTTTCTTTTGGGTCTTAGATAGTACCTGAGGTACTATTCTCTTTCTAAGGTCTCATGATTTCCACATTCCAAAAACCCTTGTAAAAACATAGGCAGCTTGACCAAGTTGCTATGGGAACAGGTGATGGATAAAGGGCATGAGATATGGGAGGACGAATAGAGGAGAAGCAGCCGAAATGGAAGAGAGAATTACAAATTGGAAAATAGCAGATACACTGCATCTTATTAATCCTTTTTTCAATAATAGTATATGCTTATTTGAAATTTTACAAGCACTTCCAGAGAAATACATTTCTTATTGGCCAACTGGTTAAAAATAGTTCAGATGTATTTTAGATGTTACTGTTCATGAGTGATGATGAAGAATTTATGAGTAAAATACTTCACACCTCATGGCTGAGCAGCAGTACTACAATAACTTGTTTTTTTCACCAAATCTTTTTAATAGGACCTCTAGTGAGAAACAGGGTCTTCTCACCTTAAGGTCCTACCCTTTCATTTCCTCTGTCCACCCTCTTAATTGGATGTACGGGAACAGTGAAGTGGCCAGAGGGCATGGAGAGAGGACAAAGGAAGGTCACCAGGGAGCTTATTAATCTATGTCTGAATAGTTGTTGAGAATTCATTACAACTGGAGCAGTCCCGGCTCCAGCTTTCTCATGGGGTGAGGAAGGAGGAGGAGCAACCAGAGAGAAGAGGATGAGAAAATGCATACGGAATACCTGCTTCATAGGAAGGCCGCTGTGGGTGGTCACACCAGTGACCACTGGGACGGTCTCTTTGTCCTGTGTTTGGGGATTTACCATGATTACGCCAAACTAAGCTTTCTCGGTTCTGCAACCTAGAGGCTAGAAATACACTCTAATGTTTACATATGAAAATGGTGGGAGGCTGCCATTTCTAAAAAACAATGTCCATGACTCTCTTAAGGAGAATGAATATATGGGGTACAACACTACATAGGTCTTTGGAGGCAAAACAGGATGCAGCTCACATCAGATTTCCAGGTTCCTGCCCAGTGGACTTACGCAGGGTCTGAAATTTAAAGAGGCCTTGCAGTGAAGCCTAACACAGCACAGTGGTGAGCGATTGGGCTTCAGTCCACCCAAGTCAATGAGTCATGCAACTCCCCACTAATATGAAGCTAAAAACAGTCCTGGGACAAGTTTAACTATGAACACACTGTACATGGCTTGTAAGTGGAAGGTGTCCATCCTTAAGGCAATACGGAAGAGTAGCTTTTTATGTTCCTCTAGGAGAACCAAAGTCATCCTCCCGCTGCAAACCCCAAATGGGGGGTGAAGGGTGTCAAGGGACTTTGCATACCTTCTAGGCAAGGGGTGAATTTGCCCTGATCTTTGAAGAAACAAGCTTTCCTCCTCGAAGCTATTACAGTTTTCGGGAAAGGTGGACATGCTCAGTCCCTTCCGTGGTCTAAATAATCCCCATCCACAGGCTGTCTCAAGCAGGACTGGAAAGTGCTGACAGCGTTGGGGTGCCTGAATATGACATTTTCAGAATTTGAGAAAGTGACATCATAGGAAGGATTATACCCAATTCATTAGAATATCCTTTAAGTAATTAACTATTTCTTCTCAATTGTGAGCTTTCAGTCAGACACATGGTATTTTGCAAAAGAAGAAGTGTAAGTACTTCACCCTCCCCTCACTCAGCCTCAGCACAGCAGTCTCTCCTCTGGGAACAAATGGTAGTCATTCTGCATCACCCTCAAGATGCTTGAACATGTCTCAAGGTTACTGAAGTGGAAAATGAATAGAAGTGTGACCTATTTTTCCGTGACATACCCCAATTCGAAGAAGAGATTTGATTTGGTAGTTCTCAATGCCCTCCATTTCCAATATGAGAAGTTAACATGGACTCACCCTGCTGGGGAGGACACTGGAGAACTGAAAACAGGGCCTACCATTGGCTGTATTCTCATCGGACAACTCACCAGCGGTCCGGAGAGCTCTGGGGCTTTCACGACGTTTCCCAAAGGAGGAGGAATCCTTGCCATTTATTCCCTTCCAGGAGCAGGACAGTTGAATCGGCAAAAGGAAGAACTAGGAGGGGAATTCTGTTGCCAAACTGATTGGCCTAAAAAAATTAAGGCAGCACTCTCGGGGCAAAACAGAATGGAGCTTGGCATGATTTCACTGCCTGTATCTTTCATTCTGGGTTCGCCACACCAATGTTCTTTCATTTCAAGGCACGAGGGTTCAACAGGCACAGGCTACACTATGGTGCACACTTTGTGCTTATTCTGGAAAAATGGAACACTGACTCGCTTTATCCTGGAAGCTGCTTTGCTGTTTGGTTCAGTCAGGCTCAGTGAGCCTGAAGTTTGTAAAGGAAAGCTAGGCGGGCCAAATGCTCGTGATGTGTCCAATTACTACTGTGTGGAATAAACGGTGGTGTTTTTCTCTTCTATTTGCATTTAAAGAACCGTATGGAGGGTTGGTTTTGGTCATATCAGAGGCTTACATTAAATGAAACCACTAGGACGATGGCAGGAATATTATTTTCTTTCATTATGACTATATTTCAACTTCCTGTTTGGTACTGTGCCGTAGGATTATGGACTATTCTTATAGTGAAGTTTCCCAGTTTATAATAGGCAGCTAAACTTAGTTTTCACTTTTTATACTGCCAGCCTACTCAGAAGGAAGGCGTGTTTTAAGTCTCCTTTTTAATGTCAAAAAAGTTGTCTTACTATGCATGACAACAGTTTGTAGGATATAAACAAACCTGCTGCCCTCCTGTTAGAGGTGCAAGTGCAGCCTTCTACTTGGCAGTGTCAGGTATGAGCCCAAACTCTGAATGAAATTATGGCATGTACCTGGTTTGCGTGCGGCATCTTGGATGCTAAGGATGCAATGCAGCACCTCTGGCCCGGTGCCTGCTCTATTTTAGTGGAAAAATCATTCTCAGTCAGAAGAAAAAGCTCACAGCTTGTCAATAGGTATATTGGCCCCCTGGTAATATGGTTCTGAGTCACTAAAATAAGAGCTTTGTTATCTGGAATTCAGGCAAAAACCCAGCTATAAGTGCAATGTGCCCTTGATAGCTCGTCAGTGTATTTCCCCAAAGGCTAAGATAGAGCTGCAGACCTGCGCCTTCCTCCATTACTGCTATCTAATCTCTGCTCACTGATTGAGGGTTTAGCCGTTACTATTCCCTAAGACACCTGCATCTGAATCCAGCTTTCAGGTGTAAAGAAAGAGTGGTATCTCTACGTTCACACCAAATGGGCTCCTAGACACTTTTCCTTTTCATAAAATTAGCCTTGTGTTACAATAATATATAAAGACCTTATCTACTATTTATCATGATTCTTTCAAGCCTCCCCTCTTTGTACCCAAAGAAAAAAACAGAAGGCACAGTAACCAGTTTCAAAAATTCCCAAATCTAACCTAATTTTCACCACTGGTTTAACAAGGTCATTAGTTTGAAGATGTATTTTGAAACCCGAGATTCTATATAAAAACTCGGTTTCTGAGCCCCCCCCCCAACACACACGCATGCACACACCATTATAAATTGGCCTGTGTCTAGTTAGCAAAATTGCTAAGGTAAAGATTTATGATCCCAGTTCTGCCTGGGTTTTCACACAAAGCATGGGGTTTAGCTGGGGATCAAGGGTGGGAGAGAGCAAAGTCTCAAACAGATAAAATCATGGTAATAAAAGGAACCCCCCAGGAGCTCAGGTGAATAGAAAGTATGCAGGCTAACAAACAATATTAAACTTAATAAACCATCTCTATGCAATGAACTTAGGTGGATGAATCTATAAAGCTGTCTTAGCATGGGTTTTTTACAGCTTATCTGTACTCTTTCAGTGATAGTTCCAAAGAAAAAGATAAAAGTCACTGAGGAATGAATTTCACCAAAGACATAGAATGATTCTAAAGTAAATTCCTAAAATTTACAGAGTACATAATCTCACTTAGATAGCATACTGCATCTTTATGCCACCAAAAAAAAAACACACCTTATTTTTCAAAATTACTTCAGTCGATCAGAATTTGAAAAGGCTATAACAAAAGATTTCCCCAAAGTTCAGCATAGAAAACAGAACAATTTGAAGCATCTAAGATGAAAACAAACATTCATTTCTTTAAACATGTTTTAAAAAGAAAAAGAAATGAGTTGCATTTAAAGGCATTCACCTGAATTTCAGGACTACTGTTTTTGCTAAATGTTATTTCATTTCAAAAAAAATCATCAAAGATACTCAGGAAATCTCCTCAAATCAAATATTGCTATGAATTCTCTTTTCTAGTATTAACCAAATTCCCTGAGTTATTTGTACGTTCACTGGATGGTGTCCAAGTGCACCAGCATGTTTGTGAAGCGGAAGGGATCACACAGATTGGGATCAGAATAATTTGAAAAGAGTGGCATGAAGATAGCCAAATATATGGTATACAAATTTTCAAAAAATTTCATAATGCATTTGCACATATGCATGCAGTAACATAATTCAGCTGTCTGAGGAATAGCCTATTGCATTAGGGTTTTAGGGTTTTTTATATATTAATTATTCTGTCGTAGACTGGTACATGTAGTTTCATAGGATGTCTCTTTATCACAAAGCTAATGGAGTCATTTTTAGTAAGGCTGATATGCTCCTGTATGTTTTTGCTGAAGTGAAGTGGAATTTGAGATGTGTGTGTTGGGCTGAGCCAGCGCCCTGATGTAAATTCAGAGAATGGGTCAGAAACACACTTAGGGAGCACGTTTCACTTGCTCCAATATGTGCAGGGACCTGTGCCGGGTGAGTGTTGTATTTCTGCCCTTATTGACTGTTTCGCTTCCTTTAGCCCTGGTGCCTTCTCTGCAAATCGGGATGTTTGTGGGACATTTCAGAACCACGTGGCTGGCAGAAGTCATTCTCCACTCTGCTAACCTTCCCACTCATCCGCATGGATTTATGATTTTTTTCTAACATTGCACTGGGACAAAGATTCATGAAAACCTCCAGAACACATCCATCCATATACCCGTCCTCAAGTTTTCATACTGTGTTTTGATGCCCAGGTCTTCCTCCTCCCATGTCTTGAAATGTCTCTGAGCCATCAGAGGGCTTGAAGCAGAACCTACAGCTCTGGCGTTCAGCACCTTTGACCTTCTAGGTGCTTCTTTTCAAATGCAGCACAAAACAAAAAGTTTACTCTAATCTCTCAAGTGGCTATTATCACCTCTGGAAACCGAGATCGGGCTGTGATATAGGATGGAGACAGGGATTAGCACAATGGCCTTCAGGCCAAATCTGGCTCACTACCTGCTCCCTGCAGCCCAGAAGCTAGACAAGGTTTTACACTTTTTTAAGTGGTCAGGAAAAAAAAAATAATCAGAGAAGAGTACTATTGTGTGAGTGTGAAAACTGTATGATGTTCAAATTGGAGTGTCTCTAAATAAAGTTTTATTGGAACAGAGCCATGCTCCTTCACTTACGTGGTGCCGGTGGCTGCTGTCACTCTCTCACAGAGCTGAGTTGCTGGAGAGACCACATGAGGTTAAGTTATAAAAAAATATTTATCTGGCCATTGACAGAAATATTTCTCAGTCCTTGCTATAGAATAAAGTGTGACTTCAGGGTTCCTAGAATAAGAATTCTGAAAGTCACTCCCAGAGGACATAGGCCATGACTGTTAAACGGCAAATATATACAGTATAAACTCTCAATAAAGTGATGACAAATCTGTGCAGCTTTTTATTGTCGTATTCTTTTCCTTTTTGAAATGAAAATGGAGAGGATACAGAATTTCTTACCCATGGCAGGAGGAAATGCCCCAGGGTCATTATTCGTATAAAGTGCATGGGAAGGACTGTCACACAGACCACCCCGTGTTCAGAGACCTGCTCGTGCAGTTTGCCCCTTCCTCCAGTTTGTACCTGCGACTTCAATGTTAGTTGGGGGGTGTCTGTTTACTTATAGATCTGGTGATGCAACAACTTCCCTACAAATGTATCCACATGACCAGGAAGAAGGGACGATAGTCAAAACAAAGTTCTTAAATAAGAGAAAACAGAATCCCTTCAACCACCCAGGCAAGGCTGCTTTGCCATTTCTATTAGGGTTAAAATAAACAGCAATGCTTGATTCTAGGGCTGTTGGGATGGGAGTGGGGGGAGGAGGTGGAAAAGGGAGAAAGGGAAGATGAGGACACGAGAGAACATTTTTAAGCTGGCCTCTTCTCCCTTTCTCAGTTAAAGAGTCAGGTGTCCTGAAAAGTGTATATCATGCCCTGATGTTTATGCTATTTGGCAACCAACTGGCTCTAAGCAAACTCTTAAGATCTTTGAATAAAACAGAACTTTATTCATTCAAAAAGACCTGTGTGTTGCTCATGAATGATAATGCACCCCTAAGAGCTTGTGTTCTCTTCTAAGCGCTCTTCACTGTGTGAGGCTACTTTGTGATTACGTGCCTACGGAAAGTGGGGCCACCCTCAATGTAGGCGACTCTTGGTTGACTCTGGGAACTCTTTTCAACTTATCATGATTTTACCAGAGGTGACATTTCTATCCCCGCTGTAAAAGTTACCTGTGGAAAGCTGTGACCTTTAATACTTTGTGTTGCCTTAGTCGTCATCATAGCAAAGTTATTATCCAAAAGGTTACCATTTGTTTTCACTGAAGATCCCGTATCATCAGAAAAAAAGCTCATGCCAATCACTCAGCCAATGGGTATTGAATAAATGCCTGTCACAGCATTATGATAAGCGCTGTTGCAGAATGAGAAAATTATTAGCTATGATCCTTCCCCTTAAGTTGTCTGCAATCTCACTGGAAAGGCCCAGCACATACACATGAATTATATAAGCATTTTACTCACATGAAAATTTAAGCACAAGCATAGAAAGAGTACAGAGAGGAAATAAATCACTCTGAGCAAAGAGATGAGAACTGAACCAGGTTGTAGGAGTGTAGGATATTGATGAACAGATGATAAAGAGAGAGAGTGAGCATTCCAGTGAACAAAGCAGGCTGAATAAAAGTAAGAAGCTGGGTATTATGTAAGTGAGCATTAATGGCTGAAAGGACAAAAGAATATTGAGTAAAAACATATACATATTGCCTGATCTAGATTGAGGGTAACCCAAGGAAGACACTGAAAACAAGTAGGTAGCTGATAATTGAAGAAATAGGATGCACGGTATATAAGAGTTTGGATGCATAAAGAGCTATAAAGCTTTTGCTGTGATTTAAGCCATAAAACGATAGAGCATAAATTAAACAGAAGTGCTATGAATGGAAAAGGGTGAAACTGATGAATATGTCACAAAGAAAAAAACAGCATAAAGGGAAGACCCCAAAATAAATGTCCTAGTGTGAGGTATTAGAATGATAGTGGTAATTACTGAGATACATATTTCTCAGCAGATTGAGAACCAACTATGAGGCATGAAGACTATGTATGTAAATTTATATATAAAATTACATATTATATATAATATGCATACTAATTACATGTAAATTGTACGATAATATACATTAATGCCTATAATTATATATAAACTTCTGATGTGTTAATTTTGATGAGAGCTTCCTAACTGGAGTGATTCTAAGGCCATTTAAACATTCATAACAGCCTCACATTAACCTGTAAGACCAGAGGTACAGATCTAGACACTATCCACTTAGAGTGTTCACTAATCCGCTTAGTACATGAGCCTACTGAAGAGAGAAAGAAGAATCAAAGATAAAAATTGACAGCCCTTATACTTACCAAGGGAGAGCAAAAGAGGGGTCAGCTATTTTGAAAACATAGAAATGAGTCATATAATCACATACGGTAATTAAATAGAAATGTTCAAGGGGGATAATCAGGGAGAAATATACAAACATTCAGAGCTCAGGGAAGATGAGTAAGAAAAGAACTGGAGGCTGAGAAGGTCATTGGTAACATTCCAATGTACAACTGCAGTTGAGTGTTTGGTTACAAAGTAGAGTTTTCCCAGATCTACCTCGGGAGCTTTGTATTCCATTATAATAATATCCACTACAATTCATTTCTAATTTCCTTATAGTGATTTTTATTTCTACTTTTATTTCTATACTCATTTCTGTTTTGTTATTCTTTTTATTTAACTCTCTGTCTAGGAATTTATCTTATTTTGCTACACAAAGTAGCCCATCTGCTGTCATTTTGAACCTGTGGGAAGCTCGTCATCAGCATGATGGTGACCTTGACTCCCTGGCCTGTGCCCTTGAAGAGATTGGGAGGACACACACGAAACTCTCAAACATTACGGAATCCCAGCTTGATGAAACCGACTTCAACTACAGCAGGCAAAATGGACTCTAGTCCACTTCCTCTCAAGAGACAGAATGATAGCCAGCTTCGGGACATTTGCTTTAAACGGAAGAAAGAGGCAGCTTTCTGCCCCAGTGGCATTTGGGAAATTCAGCCTTCATTTATAACCAGTGACAACCCCTGGTTGAAGAAACTGAATTTAGTATAGGTAAAACATGTTAACAGGAAAGAGTACAAGCTTTCTTAAATAAAAGAGGGCTCTCCTGTCTCCTTTGAATCCACACATGGGTTAACACTTGACGAACTTCTCAGATTTGGGGTAGCGAGGATAAAAGTGAGGGTATAACTAGATAGAAGTAACTGTGGGGAAAGATGAGCTACAAAAAAGCTGGGGAGGCAGAGAACCAATAACTGCATGTTTTCAACAGGTTTTTAATGATGTGCCCTGAAGGGCCAGCTAATTCTGGTACCAGATCATCAAGAGATTTCTACCAGCTGGCATCTGTGATGTCGGCAATCCCTGTAAAACTGGCTTTTTGAAGTGAAACAGGGTTACCAACCCATTGGTAGGACTGTAACATCATCAAGGAGGGCGTTTAGAATTTAGAATCTGAGTACAGCACACCAGCACCAACCGATTCCTTATCTGTCCTAGCCACTTAATGGAGATGAGATCAAGAGGTAAGATAGACCACAAACTAGTTCTTGCAGTACATCCCACCTTCATTTTGTCCAAAGAGAAGTCTACCTGCATTTTCCTTCCTTACTCAAATAGTAGAGGAAAGTTTTCAAGCACCATAGACTTTTCAATATGGAAATTTATTTCTTCTCAGCAAAGCAGGGCCATCTCTATTCCCAGTTAAGCCACTTGAATGGCAGAGTGCCAATAACATTCAGCTTATTATGTGGATTTGAGATGAGAGAGGTCAAGTAGACCCAAGGAAACATGAACTGCAGATGCCATAGATGTCAAACTGTAATGTTGGGGGTGCGAGTGCTTCCCCACTCTTCTAAAATGGCTGTTATAAGGGATGAAGGGGTTTTAATGTACTTTCCTGTCAGGTTCTTAACATCTTCTAGCCTTTGGTAGTATGTTATCACCAAATTTCTCCAGGGGGCCATAGGTCCCCTCCTTCTGCCTCTTGGGAAATTAGCAGATAGTCTTTGCTCTCAATGATATTCTAGGAAAGAGACCTGTACCACAATGTCCTGAAAACCATATGCACTGTTGGAGGAAACTTCAGGCTCTGATAACTCGACCTCACCAAGTACGCTTTCTCTATGGCACCATTAATGTACTGTTTCTGATTTAAATAAGAGGCAATGATATCGTGGAGGATTAAAATCCACAGATAATTCATGACCCCCATCTTCGCACCTGACTTCATCTTTTCATCCTGTTTAATAATTTTTGAAAAGATGTCAGGGTAGACTAAAAATGAAAAGGTCTACTCCTGCTCATCTTCTGCTGGATGCTTTCATTAGCTGTCCACAATCAGGACAACCAAAGTCAAGGACCTAGATTAACCACAAGGCTGATCAGCTACTCAGCAGTTGGCTACATCAGAATAAAATAAAAATATACAGGGAATGGGGGGAGTACCTGGCGATTGGAGATATGGTCAGTTTTTTAAACAATTTATTGTAGAACCCATGTTTAAGAACAACTGTTGTGAATCTCCACATAAGTGAAAAAAGACTTAAGATAAATTTATGACACCATGAGTAAGGCTTTGAAGAACCCTTGAAGGTGTTGGCCATTTTCTAAGCAATGTGTGGTATACATGGGTGTGTCCCTTGTCTATTATAGAAGCCTCTGCTACATGAAATTCAAAAGCATCTTGCTTTTCTCAGGAACCAAAGGCACATCCCATAGGACAACCAAGTCCTCTTAGAGCTGTCAAACATATTTTCAAAGTACTACATCCAGATCATGAAAATATCCTTCTGCCAGCGTGCTCAACTTGTTTATTCATTCTAGGGAACAAAAGAGAGAAAGCGTAAAGTCAAATCATGTGCAATCCCTGATATAATTTCTGAAAGAGAAAGTAGTGGAAGTAGCTGGTCAAGCATCCAAAATAAACTTGAGATTATCTGGTATGGGTATGCAGAAAGAATCTGCATTAACTGTTGAATAATTAGTTAAAAAAAAACACTATGAAGATTGTTAGTGTCCTTCTTGGGGAATTTTTGTTTTAAACCATCCTACCCTTCTTTTCCTCTTCCCTTCTAATTAGACTTCTAACTGTTGTACTTTGTGAATCCACATAGATCCTTTTTAGACTTTTGATACATATTTTATATTTTAAAAACATGAAAAATGTTAATGGTTTCCCTATAATCTGTCTAGTTTATTTTAAGATAAGTGGTTGCTATCAATTCCTGAATATCTGGAATTTCCTCCATGGATATTTTTTGTCTGGGTTTTATAAATGTACTTCATCATATCATACTGAAAGGCAAAGGAAGCAAATTCACATAATTCACCTCTGATTTCAGCCCAAGGTTCAAATTCATAATTCAGCCCATTTTGCTCCCTCTTTACATTTCTTACTGAATTCCACTAGGATCCTACATAGGACTTCTATAGAAATGTATGATGTTCTGTGGCCATTGCATGTCAGGATGGTGCAGTATTTTACAATAACATTCCAAAAAGAACCCAAACTTGTGAGGCTTCCAAGCCAAAGTGTGTGTGTGTTTGGGGGGGGGCATGAAATCACAGATCACAGAGACTTAACTGACACTGAAGCTGTGGTCACTCACTGTGAGCTAAGCCCTGGTCTATTTGAATATTTGCCTGTCAACAAAAGCGCCTCCCCTTGAAAGAGATTTACTCATCAGTCCAAACACTTACTTTAGAAGCCTTATTGTCCTGATGCAACACCAACCAAAAAATTAAAAGGGCCTGTTAATACTTGCTAGGCTGCTTAAAATTTTTACAAAATATCCCACCTAATGCCAAGTCTTTCAGTTCTCAAGGCAACTAATAGTCACACTTTAAACTTGACTTAAAGTCATGCCAAATGGTACACTTCATAGCTGCGCCAGACTCCAACACCATAAAGGTAATTTACAATTTTTATAACATTGCTTGTGCAGTCTGTGCAGTTTACACTAAAATCTTTTAAGCCAAAAGGAGGCTCACTCTATAGAATTAAATGCAAACTTCATTTATTGGTGCAGAAAGGCTCATAAAACTCAGCTGTAGTCTTGCAAAAATTTTATTGCTCTTTTTGTAAGGGCTGAATAGAAATTGATACAGTTCTCCTTAAAAAGGGGAACTTCTTTCCTTTATTATTTTTATCTTCCACTATAAGTGATTTCCTTTGCCATGGCCCTTATATATATATTTTTTCAGTTGACTTTGAGAGGGCATATCAAGTCAGATGACTACAATGGGATTCTTTTTGGATTAAAAGTTCTGGATTTATTGCAACTGTTCTCCCTACCAGAAATTCTCAGCATCAGGGTTGGTAAGCAAAGTTAGAATAACATAACAGTATAATTAGTTTTGGGTGGTAGTGTCCACTTATCAAACTTCTGGCCAATTAACGTGTGAATTTCAATGTGTCCTAAAATCTTTTGATGTGCTTTTGTCTTTCCTTTTTGCCATTCCTCTCTCCGATTTCTTAGTCCCTCTGTAAAGGTGTTGAATAACATAGCCATCAGAGGTGCTGAAGGTGACGTTATCTCAGAGGTCATTGTTTCAGACCCAATGGAGGTCACAGGAACCAGGAAGGAGCTGAGAAATGTGCTTCTCTGGCCTCTGCTGTGGCACATTTTCATTCGTTTTCCTCACAAAACATTGCCGAGTTCTGTATCCTTAGCAACTCCCATTGACTGGACCAGAGGTGACATCCATAGCAAATGGGAGAGCAAAATGTTGTCATACAGATAGTGACAAAATTTTATTAGCCCTTGGGTGTTAGTTGCCATAGCTCTGTAACATTTGAAAATTGCTGCTTTAGCCAAAAGCTGAATGACCACCGTTTCTCGCAGTTTCCACTGTTTCGTCTGCATAGAATTTTCCTGAACTACAAGCAAAAATGTATTTTGTCAAATGTCACAAAGTGAAAATGTTACTACTCTTAGATGTGTTGCATATTTTGTGTTTTTACTTTCCAAACTCTTTCAAAAGCTGCAGTTACAAAGCTGTTTGGCTGTCTCGACAGCATGTGGTGTTTTTTGCAAAAGCAGTTCTAGGAGAGCCAGTGTCTGCCGCGGACTCCTCACATTCCCCCGGGGTCGTCCCCGAGAAGCAAAAGGGTGGTTTGTTGGCCGTGTTCTTTCAGAGGACAGAAGGGGATGGAGATCGGACCTGGCCATTAGTCACTAGTGTGTCGTACCGTGATCTGAAGTAGGAACTGTCACTCACATAGAATAATTGTGGTTTTTGAAGCAGCTACTTTGCATTTTCCTTTTGCTGTGAAGATCATGGATTTGGAATGTCCTCATGAGATGGGCCTAAGGCAGTGACATTCAACTTCGTGTCTTAGAACCCACCCTTCATCTGAACCCAAAGATTTTTTAAAAAGGCAGCAAGCTTCATGTTTATGCCTAACCTTAAAAGTGTCCTCCCTTACCCCTAACTACTGAGTGTGGCAGGGGGTACATCTTTTTTCCCTAAAAAGTTATAGCCTGGAATCATAAAATATCACTAAATTTGATAATATAATTCTTCGCATGAATGCAAATATTATGCTAAATACTTTTACAAAAGGCATGATTACATTGAAAATGTTCTTTTGCTTCAAATTTTGCTAACCCCCAAAAGTATTACACTATTTTAAGCATTATTTTATATACAAATTCCAAAAATCAGACAAATTGTGCAATTCTCTTTATGTTTGATATGGGAGGTAGAGCTTTAACTGGGGTTGTTCTGTTGAATCTCGAAAAGGGAAGATGGTCTTTGAGGGACTGTGTGAGCAGGAAAGCAGGCCTTAGGCCCTGATACAGAGGCACAGACATTACGATCAGAAATCGTTCTAATTAACGCTGATGCCCCTCCTGCGGGGAGGTCTGACGATGTCGAAGGGAAACCCCCCTTTACCAGGGGGCTTCGATCTAAGCCTCATCAGAGGGTAACGAAAAAAATCTCAATCTGAGACTCTCTCCAGGGTCTGTCCTAGATTAAATCAGTTGATCCCATTCAACACTTATCTATAAAAAGTGAGAACAACTCGATCTGTGGGAACTTCAGGAAATCAATTGGATCCTTTTCTAAACTGGACTAAAGACTGACTTAAAATTTCCCCTTCTTCATAACGGATTCAATAGGTACATGTGACCCCTCAAATGTCAGTCAAGAAACATTGCAAATATAAGCACTTAGAGGAAAATTTGCATATTCTACTGACCGTACTCGAAAAATAGAAGTAATTCTTTACCTCCATTTCTGTATGGAAGAATTTCAGAACAGATTTTACTTTATTCTATTTATTCGGAGAAGATGCATGGCGGGGTGGGGGGAGTGGTTCTTTCACATGATTCATATCTCAACCCCATACCACTTTCAACTTTTATTTGATGTGTTCAGAGCCAACAAACCAACCAACAAATAAAACTTAATTTGACATGAGGCTGAAGGAGCGAGCAAGCCAGAGGAGAGGTTTGAATACAGCATAGCCTTGGCTTCATACCACACTTTTTGTGCCTTGTATTATCAATGTAAATTCTGAATGTTGTACAGTGAATACTTGGATGGACTTCTTAGAAAAGGCTGCACTGGCTTCTTTTTCAGCACATGTACATATCTATAAATATATATACATATATATTTGGTAATGCCAAACAGCTGTGTTATATTGTATTGAACAAAATGGACGGTTTGGATGTTTTCTGTAGAGTTTGCAAAAACAACTGGATGGTTACAGACTTTTCAAGGTAAATGTACAGACGTAAATTACCGCTTATCAGTTATTTATGAATAAAGAGTCTTTTATTGACATTTTGGGATACTCCATGAGTGGGATTCTGAAATCCCAACAAGAGCCCCCCTGTGTATACTTCTTACCATACCCTGGCAGGAGCTGGGATGCCCCCCACGTCAGGGGCAATTCCCAAATACCTGTGAACACATGAAACCTAATTTCTCCTCTGGCCTCAAGAAGGAGACGCTCTGAGGCTTCGGAAGCAAAGATGAGATTATCCTGGTACCTTCCCATCTCACCCCGACACAAACACACACAGCTTCTTGGGGATAGACTGTGAGATGCCCTGAGCTAATCCTGGTCCTGCCTGCTAAGTGAGACAACCATTGACCTTGTGCCTCTCTACAGGCCTGGGTTTATTTTACGGGCTGCATGGAAAATGTTTCACCTCTTCATGAGGAAAGGTTAAGAAAATAAGTACAATGTTGTACATTTCAGATACATCCTGAGTCAGTCTGTTTGAAACGGTTTCAAAATGCTTGGAGCTCCCAAATATTCAGTAACAACTATGGAGAGAGCCGGTCAGAGTGCATTGAAACAGTATGATCTTCTCAAGGATGGTTTCTGATCTACTTAAACTAGTGGCTATAAATTAAAAAGATTAAAAATTGCTTTAGCGATAAGATGGATCTCTAAAGTGGGTGAGGGGGGATACATGCAATATTTCCTACATTTTTTGACCATGTGATCCACTTTTTGGGCCACTCTATGGAACTACTAAGAATGGGTATGAATATCCACAGAGTGGCTGTGAGTAGTTTCACCTGTTACTTCTGACCACATCACATCACACAGTGCATTAAAGCTGGTTAATGTATAGTTTGAAGTTGCTGGTAAAATGAGAATTGGTTTTAACTAAACTAGGTAAATCACTGTGATTAGGCAAAGCCAAACCAAATTTGGTTACAGCAAATGCATCCAATTTCAGCTGGTCAAAATAGACTAACTAGAAAAATGCTGTGACTGATTTAAAGATCCAGCTGTAAGTCATTCATCCAGATGAAAACTTCACAGATCAACTTAAACCTGTAGTAATCTGTTCAAAGTAATTTTTAAAATCTTTTGTTAGAAATATTTCATCTTATTAGGAACTAATTCTGGGTGATTTAACCTACTTTGGGCTAATTTATATTTGTCCCATGTAGCCAGCATTTGTTGTAATTTGATCTAATTTATTCTAACAGGGGTAATTCATTCATTAAAATAGTTATTAATTAAGCATTTACTACATAGTAACCAAGTCTGGATTCAAGGCCTATCATTTAGCATTTGATATTAGGCAAAATACTTGACATTTGTTAAGATTAAATGGGAAAAAATACATAAAGCCCTTAGCACATTACATGGTACTTACAAAGCAACCAACTACTCCTCAAAAATAAGCTTTAGTCTTAGTTCAGAGAGGCAGCATGCACAGCAGTTAACAAAATATTTTGGATCAACTCAAGCTGGGGAATCCCAGTCCACCATCCTCTGGCTACGGGACTTTAGCTAAGAAACTCCTTATCTTTACAAGAAGATAATCACAGCAAGCTCAGTGGCACAAACGAAGTGTTCAAGAAACAGCTTACACTGTCTTCCGCTTCACAACGGGGACAGCTCTGAGAGGCGTGTCCCTGGGCGACTTGGTGGTGTGGCTGTCACAGAGCCCACCTAGACAGGACTAAGTTGTACTCAGCAACGACACTCTATGGCACAGCCTAGACTCCTAGGCTACCAGGCGGGACAGCACCTCACTGCACAACACAACACGAGACTGAATCAAACACAAGAAAAAAGATACAGTCCAGAAATGTACACAGCACGGATGAGGCTGCTACTGACGTACCGCAGCCCACTGTTTTACAGCACTTAGTTTTCAGGGTGCCCTCTAAAAGAACAATGGAAAGTATAGTAACTATATAAACCAGCAACAGTCATTTAGGATCATTATGAAGTGTCATGTACTTTCCTTCTATATGACTGGCAGCTCCAGTAGGTTTGTTTACACCAACATCACACAGACTGATTTTAAGAGAAATACCTTGAGGCAAGTGATGATACAAATACACATTTAAAGAGCGTCTACCACTAGACAAGTAACACTTTGTCTAACAGTGACCTTGCAGGGAGTAGATGCTGTCAGTGAGGTGAGCCCATTTCTGCTGTTTTTGATGACACGGGGGCCTTAAAAACCTGAGAGCATACGCAACCTAAACACGAAAGCAGTTGTCTGGGCACCGTCGCCGGCTGTGCGCCAGACCCTCTGCCACAAGTCAGGCATTCAGCCTTTGAGAAGTTTCCTCTCTCAGCATCAAGAGATTGCCATACCATCCACCAAGTGTTATTGAAGAGGTGAGCACACACTGATAAGAGAATAAAAAAGGAACATTAAGACCAGGTTGTGTGATATGAGGAAAAATTACATGGACAAGTTGCCAGTGGGCTAAGATAGATATATTTAAAAAATAAGGATATATTAATATACTTATTTCTACAATAACACTTTGTAAAAAAAAAACCTTAATTTGCAGCTTCCTATAACCATTCATTATTCTCACAAACGGCTGAGTCAGCCAGGAGGTCCTCTTGTTCTGAGTCTGGCGTGGCGGACCCCAGCTGAGCTTACTCAGGTATCTGCAGTCAGCCCGGACGCCGGCTGGACAGGCTCTGCCAGACCGGCCTCCTCACACGTCTGGAGTTTTGGCTAGAACAGCAGAACCGAGCTCTGCTCCACATGCCTCATGATTCAAGAGGTTAGGCTGAGTACATTCTCCTGGCAAAGGTAGAGGAAGAGGAGCATGCATATGCAGAGTCTTTCTAAGTTTAGTCTTGAAACACCGTCATTTCTGTGACATTCTAGTAGCCAACATAACACAAAACGTGAGCCCCATTCAAGACACAGGAAAATAGCACCTCTGGGAGGAAAATGCTGCAGAATCACAGGACAAAGGGTGTGGACCCAGGAAGGGGTAGAGAATTTGGGTTGGGGTTTCTATTTCTCCATCTGAGAAGAATCTGTCAGATACAAACAATGGAGGAAAAGCATTCAAATGGAAAGCTTGGCATTAATAAGCACGTAATTCAGAAGAGGCTGCCACACTGCGTTTTGTGTCTCTAGTCCTTACACCCCTTGGGATCTTCTACAACAACCCTTTCCAAACGTCTACACTACGTCCGATTAGGTGCCGATCCTATGGTTAGCCATGTATGGGAAAAGCTGAATAATGTGTTAATCACATTTACAGAGATTTCTTTGTTGTAAGACCTCTCAAAGTGTTGCCCATAACAACAGTCAACACTTTTTGGATGGAGTGGTCCTTCCTTATTCACAGGGATAAGTTCAAAGGACCCCCATCTCTGCCCCTGCCCAGTGAATCTTCAAATCATACCAAACCCTACGTACCCTGTAGTTTTCCCTCTACAGACATGATAAGTTTAATTTATAAATTAGGAACAGCGAGAGACTAACAACAGGAAGTCATAATGAAATAGGAAAAGTATAACAACATACTGTAAAGAAGGTTATGTGAATGTGGCATTTTTAAGTTCGATGAGGCTGCTCTGAACACAAGCTCCGTGCGGCCAGGACAGGCTCCACGCAGCTCCGCACGGCTCCATGCATAGTTACCATGCGGTAACTACGAAGGGGACCATTCATGGGCAGGCAGCAGGCACAGCATGCAGACCCTGGACAGTGGAACGAGTCACGGCCCGGGAGGGACAGGGAGGCTTTATCATTCTGCTCAGAATGGCGTGCAATTTAAAGCTTACGGACTGGTGTTTAGAATTTTCCATTTAATATTTTCAGACCAAGGTTCAGAGCAGGTCACACACCAAGGAAAGTAAAACCAGAGAGCGAAATGCAGGTCAGGGGAGTGGGGGCTGTACTGGGAATGCACGCCAGACAATTGAACGGTACAGAGTCAGTACTATCGTTAGGCACATTTTGTAAACAGGGAGCCCGAAGGAGAGAAGTTATGCTGATACGCATTGGTACTCACTCAACCAAGGCTGTCATCTGCGACATTTTTCAAACATTTATCACCAGCTAATCCTATTTAATGAGCCTGTGATGACATCTCACAGCTCACATTTGGGGAGTCACTTCTCTAAAGATGTGCAACAGAGAAATCGGGCCCTCCATTCCCAATGGATTGAGTCCAAATTTTCTTCAGCTTTTTTTCTCATTGACCCATTTCTTTGCACTATGCAGGATTTCTTATCTCTAAACATAGGGTAAGTCCAGGGCAACCTTTCTGACATTCTAATTCTTGCCCAGAAATGCTTGATTTAGCCGTGTTTCCCTCTAGCTAATTACAAATGCACCCTTAAAACGGATAGGAATGAGTGATAAATATTTGCTCAACCTTATAAAGACTACATTCAAAAGCTGGAGGCATCTTTACAAATAATGAAATGACTTGTAACAAATAGCCTGGCAGTCTCTAAGCTCCAAGAAGGAAGTCAGTGTACCCTTCCTTTCAACATGTGATTGCCTGGTGTCCAGTGTGGACAGGATGCTGCGCAGTTAAATGGAAGGTGCCCAGAGTCGGCACAGGCACCCACTGAAGAAGGTTCTGTCTTCACGCTTGTGCCTCCCAGCAGCGTCTCAGAGAGTTTTACCTTTTGAGTCTTAGTTCCCACATCTGTAACATCAGCATCACAAATAACCTGTCCACTACCTGTATGTGGCTATGGCAGGTATCAAAAGAAATGCTGTGTATGAAAAAATAATTATATTCTAACACGTCTTATGTAGGTGTTCTAATAGAACGAGAATTTAGTGCCTGTCAGCAGTGAACAAAAACTTGGAAATTCATCCTTTTAGACCAAACTGATTGTCAGACTGTCAGATTGTCAGACATGCATATATAAATGTTAAGTCACCTATATCTGTTTCTTCTTCTCCTCCAATTCTCGGGTTGAATAATTGGCCCAGGAACCAAGAAAAACAGAAGTGGTCTGTTCTCCTAGCATTGTGTCTCTAGAAATCCAAATATGTTGAGAAACATCATCAATATCACTATGTTTTTGACATCATAAGTGTAAAAAAATTATAGAAAATGTCAAAGTCAAATTACTCTTTTGTTACCATTGAAAGAAGAGTAATGGGCCCAAACTATGATTTCTTTTTGTTATCCTTTACAGTCTTGGCAACAAAGGAAAAAACAACTTACTATTTGATTGCGCCTTATATCAACTTACTTGTTTACCCAGGTGTTGCGTTTATTAAAAAATAATATTTATTGACTGTCTACTATGGGGGAAGCACTATAGGGCAACAGAAATAGAACAGTGAACAAAAAGTAAACACCCCGCTGTCGTGGAGATTTCATTCTTCTGAGAGGAGACAAAGAGTGTCGATTCAGTAATGAAATACGGAGTCGGTTAGATGCGGGGACGAGGAATAGGGTTCTAGGGTGTGGTGTGGGTTTGCTTTTAAACAGTATTTATCAGACGGGGTATAGTGGGGGAAAGCCTACTTAAAGTAGATTCGAGAAAGAAATGGAAAAAGGGAGATAGCAGGTACAATCAGGTCTTTTGAGTAGCTTTACTATAACGGAGAAATATTTCTTAGGGAGGTTAGAAGGTGAGATTATTTGAATGGAGATTTTAGAGAGGCATATCTGCTATTAACAGCAGCTCTACACGGGGTTTCTCAGTCTTGGCACTGTTAATATCTGGGGCTGGATAATGCTTCCTTGTGAGGGGCTGCCCTGTGTTCTGTAGGATGCTTAGCAATCCCTGGCTCACACCCACTAAATACCAATAGCACCTACCAACTATGACAACCAAAGACTTCTCCTGACTTTCCCAACCATCCTCTGGAGAGCAACCCTGGTTGAAAACCAGTGGTCTATAATGTGTTCATAGGTCCCAGTACATAGCTGAGTGAAAGATAAAGTCACTGTAGGCTCAACATTCAAGGAACTGAGCGTGCAGGGAGGTTCGAACAATCATCTCTCTGTAGGCTTAAATCTCCAAAATTAAAACAGGAGTATGTGGCGCAGAATGAGAGTGAGCTAGAACCCAGCTCTCCAGTGAAAAACATGGGCTGGTTTAGGCATCTGTAGATTATTGCAACCAGAATAGATAGTGTGGCTGGTATCATTTCAAAATATGAGCATCAAAGGTCGAAAATATCATGGAAGACAGAGAAAGATGGCCTGGAAATGGGCATGAGAAAGCAACGAGAACTCCTGCCCCATTTCTGGTCATACAGAAAGTATAGAAGAAATAGAACACCCCAAAAAAGGGCTCAGAGGAATTAGTCTCTTTAAAGAAGAGCCAGGTTTTACTAAAAACAAGAAGAAAAGATTCAGAGGTAAGATTTGTAGGGGTGGAAAAATTTCCCTCTATCCTCTTAGCATCTCTCTGTCTGGGACTCAGAATTAAACTGATATAAAATAGATTAACAAGAGAAAACACACACATTGTATTGAACTTTTATGTTTAAATGGAAGCCTTCACAAGACAATGAAGACCCTGAGGAATGACCAGAGCTGAAAGTTTTTATACCTTTTAAACAAAGAAATAATATGTGAAGACCTGACAGGACAAAGAAGTTTGGGCCAGAGGTGGGAAATACTGAAGTAACAAGGTTTGGTCATACAGCCTCTGAGCTCTACATTCTCTCTCTGGAGCCAAGAATCTTAGCGGGTAATAATGGAAACCCTACGGGATATTGATAAATACTGGAGTAACATATAAATTAATATTCCGTATTGCAATAAAATTAATATCTGTAATTATCTTTTTTAAAGATTTATTTTTAGAGAGAGAAGGGAGAGAGAAAGAGGGAGAGAAAAATTGATTGAGAGAGATTGAGTTGATCAGTTGCCTTTTATATGCACCCCAACCAGAGACCAAACCCATGACCCAGGTGTGTGCCCTGACCAGGAATCAACCTGGCAGCCCACAGCTTTGCAGGATGACACCCAGCCAACTGATTCATACCAATCAGGGCTATAATTATCTTTGTACACAGTAGAACTCAATTGTATTAGCACTTCCAGTTTTCGCTAGTTTAACTTCTCTCCTTAAGGAGCTATAATGTAAGCAAGTCAAGAGAGGTCCCTCCAAGAAGCACACCCCCATGGAATCTAGCAATCCTCATGTCGGCTAAGCAGCACCCAACACTTCACTGAAAAGACACTCGTACTGCGTACTGCCTTTTGTGCAAGTTCAAGCCTTTGACAACACTGTCTGGACAATGCTGAATGTGTCCTGGAAATCTGCTGAGAGCCTTTCACCTGTGCATCATCTCTCAACAACCTTCCAAGTCACTGCTGTTTTTACATTTTTGTTTTCTTTGTTTTCCTTCTGCTTCCCAAGAATTGACAGGCTTGTCTCCCTTCAGTAACTCAACATCTGAGGCCACGAGGGGAAGACAGAAGTTGCTTGGCCTCTCCTCCATCTCCATTCTTGTCTAAATCTACACAATTGCCAATCCTGAACTTGAAAACTGGTTTTTATAGTTACCATAAAATAGCAAGCCTGGAGGAATTGGGGCAAAAAAAGCCTGTTTCAGTGTGAATGTGTGAGACTCCATCCATCACTGACATGTACCAATTCCTCTCCTTTTGTTTCTTGCCTATTTTACCCCCATTTTCAATATAATTAGACTCAGAGGGACTTGATATTTGTCTTAAAATATCTGGAAGTCTGTCATATGGAAGATGGATTAGACCAGGGCTGCCTGGTCCCCCGTGATAGAATGAGGACTTGTTCTGCAGAAACCACAGGGAGACTTTTTTAGTCCCTTGCAGGGGTGTCTAACCCGTGACCCATGGGCCACAAGCAGCCCAGGATGACAATGAATGCTGCTCTACATAAAATCCTAAATTTACTTAAAACATTATGACTTTTTACTTTTATTAGTGTTTGCATTTTGCATATTTAATGTGTGGCCCAAGACGCCAAAAGGTTGGACACCCCTGCATCATGAAGATTATTCTCACAGAACTGTCCAAATCTGGGGGCAGTTTTTACAGAACCTTAAACGAGCTTTGTGGCTTTCAATGACACATGAAAATAGTCACACTCTCTTTGTTGACACATTTTTTTTACTTTTGGGTTGAGTCCTTCCCTCCCAGGGGCCACTAGGATATACCTATTTTTTTTTTCTTTTTCCCTTCAGATTACGGTTCTTGGTTCCTCCCACTAACCAGATCTTCATTCCCTAACCCAGGAATGAGCAAACTATTTGGGTAAAGCTAGAGTGTAAACACTAAGCTTTTTAAAAAATATATATTTTATTGATTATGCCATTAGAGTTTTTCTATTTCCCCCTTCATTCCCCTCCACCCTGCACACCCCTCCCCCATCATTCCCCCCTTTAATTTATGACCACGTGTCTCAAGTTCTTTAGATTCTATATTTCCCATACTATTCTTGCCCTCCCCCTACCTATTTTCTACCTTACCGTCTATGCTGCTTATTTTCTGTACCTTCTCCCCCCTTCTCCTCCTCCCACTCCCCTGTTGCTAACCCTCCATGTGATCTCCATTTCTGTGGTTCTGCTCCTAATCTAGCTGTCCTCTTAGTTTGCTTTTGGTTTAGGTGTGGTTCTTAATAACTGTGAGTTTGCTGTCTGTTCACTGTTCATATTTTTTATCTTCCTTTTCTTAGGTAAGTCCCTTTAACATTTCATATAATAAGGGCTTGGTGATGCTTCTCGTACATAAACACTAAGCTTTGTGGGCCGCAAGGTCTCTGTTGAAATGACTCAACTCTGCCGCTATAACAAAAGAGGGTGGTTGTGTTATAATAAAACTTTATTTATGGACACTCAAATTTGACTTACCTATAATTTTTATGTATCACATAATATCACACATTTTTGAGAAGTTAAAAACTATCTTCACAAGTCATTCCTAAGCAGGTAGCAGCCCGGATTTGGTCCCAAGACCACAGTTTTCCAATTCCTGCCCTAGCCTCTCATTGTAACTTGTCCAAGGGACACAGGGAGATTCACTGGCATGTCCAAGGAGGCCCTGCAGGCTGAGAACTTGCTGAGACTCGGGGCAGAGAAGGCCTGGGGCTCAATCAGAAGTCTTCCTGTCATAATGTTTTGTAAACCTAAGTCGACTGTTTTAATAAGTGGCTCCATTTGAAGGTATTTTGTTGGTGTGAAAGTTTTGAACAAAATACCTGGAGTAAAAGTTAGACACTCGCAGTGTGGAAGTAGGAGCAGAAGTTTATTTGCTAATGAAACCCATTCTGAGCCTGGTCAGGCAGTGAGAGAGACAGCAAGCCCGCACTTGGCAGAGAAATCCCCTGTGGGCTGGAGCGCGCTGCAGTCTCCCTCACCGTACAGGTGGGCTGCTCAGACCCCACGTCACGGCCCCGTAAAACCAGAGCATCCCCTCCTGGTGTTATCCACTTCGGGCTTAATGTGGAACAGATTATCATAAAGACTCTCTTTATAAGATATTGAAGATTATTTCCCAGTCCATTTGGTGGCACTGATGTTAATGCCATCAAGGCAGGTCCTAAAAAGGTAGTAACAAAAAAAAGCACTTACAGAATTTCCTCCAAGGGAGGCTCTGGGGACAACTTTTCAACTTGGAGAAAGTAGTGGACAGGAATTTCTAAGGTACTTATCTCCACTTTCACCTACATGTTTCGGTGCGTGAGGCTCCATCCATCACTGACACATACCAATTCCCCTACTTTTCTTTCTGTTCTATTTTTTTCCATTTTCAATTTAATTAGCCTCAAGGGGAGTTGATATTTGTCTTTAAATATTTGAGATTCTGTCATATGAAAGAGGGATTAGACCAGGGCTGTCTGGTCCCACGTGATAGGACTAGAACCAATTCTGCAACAACAGACAGACTTTTTTAAAATTTCTTATAGCAAACATCCTTTTCACAGAGCTGTCTAAATCTGGGATAAACTCTCAGAATTTCAAGTCACTGAAGGTGACTTGAAAATACAGAGGCCAGACTACTACTTGGAGGGAATTTTATAAAGAGATTTCAAGCATCCTAAAATAGTTGAACTACCAGTTCTAAAATTCTGTAAATCACTGAGTTGTTGGCCACTGTACAATAATAGCAGCTCCATTATTTGACTATTCAGTATTGTCAAATACTGTACTGAAACCTATATACTTATTTAATACAATATTAGGGTCTATGCTACTAGTATTTAAATGTTATAAGTGGCAATACCAAGGCCTAAGTGGTTAGGAAACTTGTCCTAAGTAATACAGCTAGTAAATTAAAGTCTAGATTTGAATCCAGATCCACTAGACACCAGGGTCCAGGCCCATGAGATGCTGCTGCTTCTTTGTGGTGGTAGAACGCTGTGAGCTTTAAGGACTAGATTAGTGTTCCATGGCAGTTTTTAAGCTAAGACAGATGAAAGTAAGGGATATGGAATATATGCATGGAATGCCTCATGGCTGTTCAAGGGAATGCATCAACATATGTACATCACAAAGACATGTTGAGTGAGGGAATAATGGTAACAGAAAGATATGTACAATGTGACATCATTTGCATATTATGTCAAACATGCAAAATAAAACCACAAATTACTTAGGGCTACATATAAGGACATTAAGATATAAACATAGGAGGGAATAAAATAAACTGAATGAAGTTAAAATGAGGAAAAGATTGAAGCTGAAGTTGAAAGGATCTTTAATGACACATCTGTGTGATACTTTGGTTCTTTAAAGATGAGATGTGTGTGTATAAATATATAGAGTGATCAGAAGCAAAGATTGCTACAATAATAAGACTTTTCAGAGCAGGTGTAGATAACTGCATTATTTTCTATACTTTCTTGATGTTTGAAATATTACATTTAAAATATTTATGACAAAATTAAATCAGGATTTTTTATGTAGCTATGTGGCAAAGTAAACACATATTAGTCTGCATCTTTCCCATCTCCAGTGCCCACAAAAACGACAGCAAAGAAATAAACAGGCCATAAACCCACAAAGACAGGAAGAATGGGTAAGGATAAAGAACACTGAGGAAATAAATCTAGGCAGAACGGTGGCAAGCAAAGTTGCATATCTGAGAAAGCTGAACCCTAGGCCTCTAGGGTAGATGGCTACAATCAAGCATAAAAAATGGTCAGCAATCTGAGGCAAATGTAATAAAGTCATTCATTTCATTAGTTCAACAAATATTAGTGTGCCTAGTATGTGCCAAGTCTCATTCTAAATGTGAGGACATGCGGTGAGCAAATAGTGAAAGTGAGGAGGCAGAGTCAGCTAGCAAGCAGGGTTGGTTTTAAACAATACTTTTTTTTAATTGTCCAAGTACAGTTTTCTGCCTTTTACTCCCATTCCAGCCCACCCCCCAGCCCTCCCCACCTCCCTCCCATTTCCACTCCCCTCCTTGTTTTTGTCCATGTGTCCTTTATACTTGTTCCTGTAAACCCTTCCCCTTTTCCCCTGAAATTCCCTCCCCTCTGGTCACTGTCAGCCTGTTCCCTATCTAAGTTTCTTTGGTTATATTTTTCTTGTTTGTTTTGTTGATTAGGTTCCTGTTAAAGGTGAGATCATATGGTATTTGTCTTTTACCACCTGGCTTATTTCGCTCAGCATAATGCTTTCCAGTTCCAGCCATGCTGTTGCAAAAGATAGGAGCTCCTTCTTTCTTTCTGGTGTGTAGTATTCTATTGTGTAAATGTACCATAGATTTTTGATCTATTTATTTACTGATGGGTACCTAGGTTGCTTCCAACACTTGGCTTTTGTAAAATGTACTGCTATGAACATTGGGGTGCACAGGTTCTTTTGGGTTGGTGTTTCGGGGTTCTTAGGATATAATCCTAGCAGTGGAATTGCTGGGTCAAAAGGCAGATCCATTTTTAGTTTTCTGAGAAAATTCTATACTGTTCTCCATAGTGGTTGTACCAGTCTGAAATCTCACCAACAGTGAACTAGGGTCCCCTTTTCTCCACAACCTCTCCAACACTTGTTTGTTGCTTTGTTTATGATGGCCATTCTGACTGGTGTGAAGTGGTATCTCGTTTGTGGTTTTAATTTGCATCTCTTTGCATCTCTCTGATAGCGATATTGAGCATCTTTTCACGTGCCTCTGGATCCTCTGTATGTCCTCCTTGGAGAAGTGTCTGTTAAGTCCTTTGCCCGTTTTTTTAATTGGGTTGCTTGTTTTCTTAGAGTGGAGTCGTGTGAGTTCTTTGTATATTTTGGAGATTAAACACTTGTCTGAGTTATCACTAGCAAATATGTTTTCCCATATGGTTGGTTCTATTTTCATTTTAATATTGTTTTCTTTAGCCATGCAGAAGCTTTTTATTTTGATGAGATCCCATTTGTTTATTCTTTCCTTTATATTCCTTGCTCTAGGGGATATAATCAGTAAAAATGTTGCTGTGTGAAATATCTGAGATTTTCTTGCCAATGTTCTTCTCTAGGACTTTAATAGTGTCACAGCTTATGTTTAAATCTTTTATTCACCTTGAATTTATTTTTGTGTATGGTGTAAGTTGGTGCTCAAGTTTCATTTTTTTGCACTTAGCTGTCCAGTTCTCCCAACACCATTTGTTGAGGAGGCTATTTTTACTCAATTTTATGTTGCTGCTCCCTTTGTCAAATATTAATTGACCATAGACACTTGGGTTTATTTCTGGGCTCTGTTTTGTTCTATGGGTCTATGTGCCTGTTTTTATGTCAGTACCAGGCTGTTTTAATTACAATGGCCTTGTAATACAGTTTGGTATCAGGTATTGTGATCCCTCCTACCTTGTTCTTCTTTCTCAAAATTGCAGCAGCTATTCAGGGTCATTCATGGTGCCATATAAATTTTTGAAGTGTTTGTTCTATGTCTGTGAAATATGCCATTGGAACTTTAATAGGGATTGCATTAAATCTGTAAATTGCTTTGGGTAGTATGGACATTTTGATGATGTTAATTCTTCCAATCCATGAACAAGGAATATGTTTCCATTTGTTTGTGTCTTCCTTGGTTTCTTTCTTCAGTGTTGTGTAGTTTTCTGAGTAGAGGTCTTTTACCTCCTTAGTTAGGTTTATTTCTAGGTATTTTATTTTTCTTATTGTGATATGAAATGGGATTTTTTCTTTTTGATTTCTGCTTTTGCTGTTTCATTGTTGGTATAAAAAATGCCTTTGATTTCTAAATATTGACTTGCATCCCACTATTTTGCCAGATTCATTTATTAGGTCAAGTAGTTTTTTGGTGGAGTCTATAGGATTTTCTATGTACACTATCATGTCATCTGCCAACAATGGCAGTTTTGTTTCCTGCTTTCAAATTTGGATGCCTTTTATTTCCTTTTCTTGCTTGATTGCTGTGGCTAAAACTTCCAATACTATATTGAATAGAAGTGGTGAGAGTGGACAACCTTGTCTTGTTCCTGATCTTAGTGGAAAAGGTTTTAGTTTTTGCCCATGGTTTTAAACAATACTTAAAGACAAACTTTAATAATTTCAGTTCAACTCCCAGCACATTTGCCCCATCACAAACAGGTCACCGCCCTGTGCCCTGAACTTTGTAGAAGTTGAGCCAAACCAGCTCTAGGGAAATCTAGAGTTCAAGTACAACTACAGAAAGTGTGTACCACACTTAGAAGGGTGAAAGTGAAAGTGAATATACTGAACAGTGAGATCGCCATAAGCTCCTCCCACCCCTGCTTGCCTCCTACAAAGCTTGTCTCACCCAGGCAGGAAGTTGCTGGTTTTCTCGGAGGGGAAAGGGGCAGGCCTGAGAGAAAAGAGCACTGGATACTGATGTTTGGAGGGTTTGAAACAGACAGGCTGGGCCAACCTGCTTACCCAACCTTCACGCTCATCAGCTGACAAGCCCCGCCCATTCAGATGGCTCTTGAATGTGTGGCTGTATGGGTGTGCCTCACCTTGAAATATAAATGAGCAGTCGATGATGACCTGACATTTGGAGGAAGCATCAAGAAATCAACAAAAGAGTAGCAAAATTGAAAGAGAGAATGAAATAGCTGAGAAAAAAGATAATATAAGAGGAAGAAAAAAATAATAAGTGTTTTAAAAACTTAAAAATACTTTTGATTAAAATTTTAGGGGGATAAAAAATGCAACTATGAAATATTTTAAAATTTTATTAAAAAGTATCAGAGAACAAAAAGGGCTCTGATAACCTAAAAAATTATACCAATATGTTAAAAAAATCCATAGAAATATTTAAGTCAAAACTAAATAATGGTTGAGATAAACTACCAAAACATAGAAAAGATACAAAAATTAGATGAAAAAATATAAGCGAATTAAGAAATTTAACTGGGAAATTTGTATTCAAATAATAGAAATACCAGAGACAACAAATGAAACATTACTAAGTGGCACTGCCAAAGGAATTAAAAAAATACAACTCACATGGCAGAGTATGACATAAATTAAGAACATTTGTGAAAAACTGAATTAAAGAAAATGTAAGATCCACAATTAGACATACCACTTTTCTATTTCAAAACACCTCAAACAGAATTCCTTAAATGTTTCCAAAGTAAAAAAGACAAAAGAAAAAAACACCATGAGAAAGGATATCATTGTACTTCTCTATTCTAAGGGAAATAATTTATCATCTGAAATTCTGTAACTAGCCAAACCATCCCTAATTTAGGCAGATAGAAAAAAAGATATTTTAAGAAATTAAGAACAGAAACGTTCTCAATTTTCTTTTCTCAGGAAACTCCAAAAAGATGTGCAATGCAAACAAGAGAGAAAGCTGGGAAGAGATAAATCTGGAATTCAGAAAATAAAGATTCAAAACAAAAGAGGAGTGAAAGGAACTCCCAGGATGCTGGTGAAGTGAGAGTTCTGAGCAAAAATAAAAGTTACAGTGTGGCCACGAGAGACTTCAGGAAGGGCCTCACCTGCCCAAGGAAAGAAAATGTGACCGTGATGCACTGCGGTTCAGCTGTGCAGGACTGTTTCATAGTCTTAGTAACAGAAACCTATAACATGAATGTGACAGAAATGTGATGTAACTGTATTGAAAGAGAGTGAACTGAAGAAATGGGGCATCAGTGAGAAGGTGCGGTCGCCCAGCGTGCTCATGTCACTGTGTGTGTGTGTGTGTGTGAATGTGTGTATGTGTGTGTGCACACACACAGGAGTGGGTGTGTTTTTAAGAGAATCAACTTCTCTCCCCACCTTCTACAGATTCAATGAAGAATGTATAAAGCTTACAAAATAATTCAATAAAGAGTAGTGCAAAAATAGTATTTACAGAAACATAAGTAAATATAAAAGAGTAGTTTAAAAAGTTGAAAGGGGTTTCCTCAGGGGACCAAGAAGTAGGAGTGAATAGGATGGAGGGAAAAAAACTGTTCTTTTTTGGTGTAAGCTCAGAAGTATCATTTAATGTCTTAAAATTTACATGTATATTTTACTGTGATAAAGAAAGAGGGAGAGAGAAAAGGAACTAATACGCCAAAAGACAATGAGACATTTCTAATAGAAGAAAAGACTTCTTTGGCAAAGGCAATTTCCAGTAGAAGGAAAGAATAAGTTTGCAATTGGAGTGGAACACCCAGAGCATGAATTTGTTCACTGTAAACTGAAGGATGCAAACAAAGAAACGCTACCAATCATGTCAATACACTTAGAAGTCTTGACTGAGCTAAGAAGAAACCAGCATGGAGTCAAAGGTTAACTTTGTGGTCATCTTTGTTCTGAGGTTTTACAAGTTTCTCCCGCCATGTTCAATGCCAAGCACACTTTTACAGATGCGACTGGATTATAATTATCTTCAACGTACACAGGGCTTGGAGGGTGTGTTACGTGTACTAAGTCTAATTGAAAATACCCGGCAGGTAGGTAGCTTTTCTGACACACAGAAGATTGAATCTGAGTCGGATCAGGCTGTGGGAGTCGAGACAAATTGCTTAAAATCACATGGAGTTATAAACCAGAAACATGACCAAGCATTTCATCATACATCATGTATCTCTCTGTTCTGAATTTAAGTGTATTTCAAGCCCTAGAAGGTGAATACCATAGTCTGATCGAGAAACATGAGCTATGCAAGCAATTAGATCACTCAACAAAAGCACCATGTTCATCCCCTGTGCCAGGTTCTGTGTGAATCAGGGCACTTTGTGATGCTGCTTCTGCTCTCCAGAAGCATGTGCAATGCAGTCCAGTTGGGGAGATGTGACTAGTGCACATCAAATGTACAGGATGGATTTGGACACTCTTACAATAACAAATAGGTAACCAAAGCCAAAGGCAAACTCATAAGACACAGGGCTCAGAGCAAGGCAAGTAGGAGCAAGAGGATTCATAGAGAGAGAGGCCTTGAGGGAAACGCTACGGAATAGGTGGGGATTTGGGTTGGTGATTAGAAGGTGTTCGAATTGTATTCATAGTTGAGACACCTGAGTTGGAGGCAATCACACTGTGCTTGGGGTAGGGGGTGGGAAGAACAACGAACAGGTCAGAATGAAGGGCATCATGTTAACTTTTTATCAATTCACTCTAAATTCTGGGTGTATTTTCCTATCTATCCTTTAGCTTTTTTCTTTGGGAGACTACCGCTATAGTGATTACATAATACCCACCAGCTGCCACATGCTTTAAAAACATATGTCAATGTTGTCTTACTTTTAAACTCCCTTTAGGGCAACAGTGCTTTTTTTTACATTAAAGTCATCCCCCTAGTGAAATTATTTTTCACTGCAAATACAGTCTGGACTGAATCCTTGCACGGTCCATCTAGCAGAAAGTTGGGGGTTGGAAAGTAATCAGCTACTCATTTTAAACAAGACAGGAGGAAACCAGCCACGAGTGGGAGTATCACTTCTCCAAGGCCAAGGCGTTTCCATTAGCAGACACCTGTGCCCCTGCTTCCCATGAGGCCTCCGGGGGATCCTCTTGTAGAAGTGGATCTTTGAGACCTTTGAGACTGGGCCAGGTGCCAATGGGCTGTTCCGGCATTCCCCCAAAATCCCCCCAGTCACCTTTTCAGTAGGTGGGAAAAATCATGGAGACCTACAGAAGTGAATGATGAATAGTTCCGATCTCAGATTAATCAGAAGCGCCCGAGTATAAAGAAGAATGATGTAGGTTTCCTTTAACCTTTCCACTCCTCTTGCCCTTTGATTCTACACTAGGTTAAGAACAGGTTGCAACTAAATAGGAATGAAGATAATTTCTCCTAATCTGATGTTAGTCCATCAGTACAGATTTAGAGTTCTGCCTTCTAACACAACTAGTTTAACATTTATAAAAAGATTTTATATTTGCATGGATTACTCAAGTGATGAAATCAAATGGCTCCATGTACCTCTCCTGGTGGCTGGAAAGAAGTGGCTGTGAAGAGAGCTGCCCACACACTCCTTTTCCTTCACTGGGGGAGCATGTCATGGCCATAGGAGCACTTGCCTGGAGTCTGTGGTTATTTTGCTCTGAACTCTCTCAACTACGTAATTCCCCCAAATGCCTCTCAGGATATAGACCTTCCCCTCTTCACCCAGGCAAAGCTAATAATCTAATTTAGGCAGGGCTCTCCTGGGCCTACTAGGTTTTCTGATGAACTGGAGGAATAGCCACGTGCGTTACATAAATGTTAGTAAGATTCAGCCTAGAACTCCGAGCTAAAATGGGAAGTTGTATACAGGAGTTTCGTTAGATGTAAACCTCTTATCTCTGGACATTCTTATGATAGGATGATTACTCTTAATTATTGAATGTAGGGGTGCCAAACGCAATCTGGGGAAGCAGGGGAACAAAGTGTTTCTAAAGAACTTAATACTGTGTGTTGTGTGGTAGGCAAAATCCAGTTATACCAACTACCTGAGTAAGACTGACCAACCCTGAGAGGAGCCCAGAACTAAACAATAATAATACACAAACACACAAAATGCCCAACCAGAAGGGTATTCACACTGACACTAATTTCAACATGTAGGGTTTCTCCTCACCACCAAGCAATCCTGACACCAGCTGGGTGTCCTACAATTTAGCACAATTCTGACAGTACCTGCCTGGCGATAGCATCAGATCCCACAGGTTAAGGGTTCAATCCCACAAGACTGTCCCCCCCATTTTAGATGCCAGCTGAAAGCCCACACGTCATTTGTGCTTCTGACCCACAAGGTGCTTCTGACCCACAAGTTACAGATAGGAGGTGACCCCTCCTTAGTTCAATTAAAAGACGGAACAGCTCAAAAAGTCAAACAAACATGCTACTTACTAACTTGCAGGTCTGTTACAAAAAGATGAAACCCAGGAACAGCCAGGTGAAGAAGACGCAAGCTGGGGGAATGCGTGCGAAGCCTCCATGCCCGCTGAGCACCACCCGCCAATCTCCTCATCTTCAGCAACATGGAAACTCTGCAAACCCTCGTCTTTGGGCTTTTTATGGAGGCCTCCTCACATGATCATGATTGATTAAATCACTGACCAACCTCCAGCTTCTCTCCCTGAGGTGGGGGGTGGGACTGACCAACCCTCCAATCATGTGGTTGGCTCCACTGGCAACCAGACTCTTTCCTCAGGTGCTTTCCAAAATTGCTCATTAGCATAACAAAATACCTTGATCATTCGAATCACAGGA
Organism: Artibeus jamaicensis; assembly: GCF_021234435.1. Classification (NCBI taxonomy): domain Eukaryota; kingdom Metazoa; phylum Chordata; class Mammalia; order Chiroptera; family Phyllostomidae; genus Artibeus; species Artibeus jamaicensis. The sequence continues at coordinate 10,144,259 of NW_026522056.1, read as the reverse complement.
AATTCCAAAGATTTATGATTTCTGTGCCAGAAACAGGGACACAGACCAAATATTCATATTATTAGTCACAATATCATAAGGGGTAGGTAAGTAGATTTCCATTTCACCTTAATAACAGCTGAACAGGAGTAGATTAGAGCAGGGCAAAGTCAATGTAAATGAAGAAGTATCGAGATTCTACAGAGTGGGTTTGCAGGTGGATGGTCACCTGAAAACACCTGAACTGTGTTTTCATTCAGTTTTGCAGAGCAAGTCCAGGAAGATTAGATGACTGTTTCAACAAAGTGGAGACTGGAGAATTAGCTTAGAAAGTCTAGCAGATAATTTTAGAGCTAAATAGCATTTTTTAGTGGGAAAGTTGTTAATGAAAATAGGCAGGGGAAACTAGAAGTGAGTTGTTCCAAAACCCTGGGTTTTAGAATTAGAAAAACCTGAATCTGAATTCCCATTTCATCCCACTCACTAGATGTCTGACCTTAGGCAAGCTACTTAATATTTTTAAAAGTCATATATTTCTTCAGTAATTTAGTGGAAATAATAGTACCTGCCTCAATGAGGTTTTGTTTTATTTATAAATTGATTAAGAGAATGTATAAAAAGTGCCGGGCACAGCGATAGGCATGTAGTAAATGCTTCATCGGTGTCATTTGTTGTTTTTATTATTGGGCCTAGGAAATACCCAGGAATTACACCATGGTTGTCTTCTTCTGTTTTGGTGGCTTCTTAAGAATAATCTAAAGATACTGCCTCTATGATGTGAGGGCAGAGCTTGCTAACAGAATTATGTTTTTAAGATGTAAAATTAAACACCCTTCTGGGGTGAAATTAGGGCTGAGACTAAGAACGTTCTTGTCGTATATCTTCTATCCATTAGAATCTACTGTAAGCAGAGTTCACCACTTTGCCAAGCAGGATCCTGCAGCTACAGGCCAAAGAACCTGGGTTCCTGTCGCGTCCGTGTACCCCAACCTCCACATAATCTTGTAAAATCTACTTTTCTGTCTAGTACCTCAGCTACTCCATCAGCGTGTGTCCAGGCTTCCACCTTGCCTATGACTGTTTTAAGGACTTAATATTAACAATATACTCAAAAGTGACCAGAGAACATATGGGTTGCTGACCACAGTTGCCAATTACTGTAATGGCATATCAAAAACTAAACTTTATGGAATGCCTACCATATATCAGACACTATTAAAACATTTAGACACTTCATTGGTATCACCATCATCATTAGTGTAATATACCATTAAGAGGGAAAGAACATTCAAAGGAGAACCTAAGACATTAATATAACCATATAATACAGAAGTTAATTTCTGTTTGTTAATAGGAATGAAGTATATATAATATATGATAATGAAAGGCGCAACCCTACAGACCTCATAAGACAGAATCACTTACACAGTACATTGTGTTTAGATTCCTCTCTACTCAAAAAAAAATGTCATTCTTCTGTTCCAGATGGTTGATGACACCCGAAATCTGATTGCCTAATAATAACTAAATAAATTCCTAATAAATCCACATTGTTTTTTATTATAATTAATACTAAATGAGGTGGGGTACAATGAGGTGAAATTTTGGGCTGTCCTCCATTTAAAGTTTTATATTTGGACAATTCAGTCCATCAGTCTGTCTTTCTGTCTATCTCTTAGTCTCTCTCTAAGCCTAGTTGTCACAGACTTTAATGACTTGAAAAAACATTTATGATGTTCAGGAAAAAACAAAAGCGGGTTACCAATGATTGTCCCAGTTTAGTGGTACATACGCAGTTAGAAGACCAGGCAGGGAATTCCTCAGCATGCTGAGACTATTAATGGTGTCATCTCTGGGGAGTGAGATCCAGTGATTTTTATTCATATCCTGCCTAATACGCTTGAAAATTTTCCAAGTGTTTATAATAAGTGTGCATTATGGCTCTTCCCAGCATTATTGAAGAATTAATCTATAAATATATAAATGTAAGGTTGACAACCTGATTTGTTACATGTAAGATTGTGAAATAATTACCACAATAATGTTTAACACCTTCATACTCTCAAATAATTATGTTTTGAGTGCGTGCATACTGATGATATTTACTTACTCTCTTAGCAACTTTTAAGTATATAGTACAGTACCATAGAGTCACCATGCAGTACATTAGATCCCAGAACTTACTCACTCATATTTAACTGGAAGTCCGCACCCTTTGCCCAACACCTCTCCACTTCCCCACCCCTCTGCCCCTGGCAACCACCAACCCGCTCTCTCGTCCCATGCATTCAGCTGTTTTAGATTTCACATGTAAGTGAGGACATGGAATTTGTATCTTTCTCTGTCTGACTTAGTCCCCTTAGCATAATGCCAACAAGGTTAGCACTATGGGCCCCTTTGCCCACCACGTGGGTGCAAAGGACAGGATGTCCTTCGTACTTATGGGTGAGTAATGTTTTATTGTAATATATATTGTCTGCGCAACTCCACTAAGCAGGCTGACTTCTTTAGGAAGTGTGGCTGCATCGAAGCATGATCTGGAAGTATCTGGTTTGTAAGAGTTAAGAACCTTTTACTATGTATTACAGATATTAGTTGTCAGAATCATAAGACTGTTTAACTCTATTAAGTACTGAGAAGCAAAACATAACCAGGGGGAAAAAAAATAGATGCCCTTTCTAAAAAATAGATAAAACTGAATAACACATAGTTCCACATGTTGGCATATTAGCATTATGTACGTGAAGCTTTTCCTTCAGCTTGAGTACAGGCCTAAAGCCCATAAACATCAAATCCTGGTAAGTTCACAAGTATAAGAACTCAAATGTGTTTTACTTCTATAGCCTTTCAGCATTGCTTCCCTGATTTAAGACAAAAACAAAAAGGAAAGGTGATAAAGGATGGGCTTCATAAAAAATGTTTTGTGTGACAACAAACGCTGTCAGTTGACCAGCCAACCAAGGCTGTTCTGTGGTGTCTTCCTGGCAGAGCACCCGTCATGCCCCGTGTTCTCCTCCACCCCCATGGGCTCAGAGTCAAACCCCGAGGAGCCCAAGTCGGTTGGCGTGTCTCAGCGCCTTGCCAGCAGTCGGTTAAAGGACAGGTATCTGACCTACCCTTCGTGAGAAGAGACTTGCAGGGGCCTTTATGCAGGAGGGTTCTTCATCCCTAAAGAGAGACATGAGGAAAACTCACTTTCTTTTCTCCCACTGGTCTGGTTTCCCAAAACAATAGCATATCTTGCTAGATGGCAATACTTGCTTTTCCTGTCTTGAGGCTTTTAAAATACATTTTGATTTTTGGTTTTATTTTTATGAAAATACATGAAGACACTTGGCAAAAAGATCGAATGATCTACAGCCCTGGCTGTAATGATAAATGACAGGTCAATGCCACATCCATTTCCAAACGCCCATTCTTCAGAGGCAGCCACTTCCAGTACTGTCTATGTCCCTGTCTCCAAATGACATTGCTATTTCTACATTTTCAGTTGTAGAAAATTCTAAGTTTTCTAAACAAAAGATGGGGGTTTAATTCTTATACTACAACTTTCATGTAACTTTTACTACCCCTCCTACCCTCCCAACATATTTCCTAATTAAACACATATTCAGTGTTCACAGAGGAGCCATGTGGGGCGATATATTGCACTTTCTGTACCACTGGTTTTCCCTGGAGTTAACAATTGCCTCAATTCTTCTGTGTGCATTTAGTTTTCTTTTAAGATATAAAATACTGACAAACTCTAAGCTTTCCACCCCGACTGCAAAACTTCCCCTGGTATAGCCAGACTCAGTCTGCCAGCTCCATTCTGCCGGCAGTCACCTCAGTGCCGGCAAAGGAAGTGACAAGCTGCAGAGGGATTTGGGTCCATGGCAGCCTGTCTCACTCTGCTCCGCTCAAACACCTACCCACTGTCTTCACTGATATTTTGGATTTACTTTCAACCGTTCATCTCTTTCTATTAGCTGTTAGGTTTTTCTGATGCCTCTCTTTGAAAGTGTGTGCACGTTAACAGAAGGAACACTTTGAATAAGCGGGTGGCTATGGACCGTATGCCTTTCCTTCTGTGGCAGAGAAAGGGCGAGGCACAGGAAGGCTAAGAAAGCGGCAGGTGGCACCAGTGCAGATGCTCCATCCTCTTGCTTCACCGGCTCAGGCTGCCCAGCTCTGCCATGCGGTTCCTTATGCTTATTGAAGCTCCAAGCAAACGAGGGAGCATCAGAGTTGAGATAATAACAATTTTGACCTCTCAGCCACTGGGATGTGTATTAAGTGTGTCTTGCTTTTTAAAGGCTACAACTATTAGTGTAACTTCTATATAAATGTTTCTCTTCACAGTGAGTGGCAGTGATGAGCATTGAACATGTGTGCACTGCACATGCATATTCGCATGCATGCGCGCACAAACACACCTCCCACGTGGAGATCCCCCCAGAAGGGGGTTGGAGTAGGTTCAGTGGCTTGATGTGTCCTGCTGAGTTGGAACGAATGCTGTGCCCTGTCTTTGTCCTCCCGGAGTGGTGTTGTGAGTAAAACAAGAAGGCTGAGTCGAACATTAAAACGGTTTTGCTTTCCTGGCATACCCACATAGATACCCTCAGACACATAAAGCCACGTTTGGATTGCAGGTGATCCATACAACACACAACCAGTATGCTCTGGGGACACATGTCTGGGGGGGTTAAATTTGACGAATTTGAGGGAGCAGCATATCCATGATCAATGTTAACATGGTTGTTTGGTCAAGATTTAACATCACAGGACTAACATTTATAACAACATCTCCCCCTGTTTTATCTTAGATCTTAATAGATCATTTAGTAAATATCCAGAAAAATCAGTTAATCTCAGGCTAGCAAGTTCCAAACTCACTTGCTTTCTTTCATTTTTTTCCCCTCTAATTCTCTTCTGTATCCAGTAGTGGAGCCTGATGGATATCTCAATCTAGGATGTGCAAGAGTCTGTGGTTAAGAAAACATTTTATATCCCCACCCCTAAGAACAGACACATTTTGAGACTTGCCTGGGATCTTGGAGCCAATGGTTAAGAACATAAACATGCACCCCAGCTGGGATTCAGAGTAGCACTGGTGTTTGTGGGGGATTGAACAGATCCTGACCCAAACCCGATTGCAGGGAGGGACTATGGTGAGGGAATCACCATAAGGAGTATGAACCAATAACAGAGACTAAGTTGGAGGAAAATATATATCATTCCACAGGCTGAGTCTATGTTTAAATGCCTCCCAATCAGCCCCCTGAAGATAACTCAGCTTGCTTGGGAGGAGCGGTCCGTGAGTCAAACTTCTAATGACTGCATTCTTTGAGGGCAGGGACGAGCGCCCGGGGTGGGAGATGCACCCCTGTGATAATGATCTCCCCGTCTCCTCACGAAAAATGGTGAAGCTAGAAAAGAGGGAGGAAGGAATTCCCTGACAAGCCGGTGGGACAGCGAACATCAGAGACATGAGGTAAGAATTGCAAACAGTAAAGAGGTGAGCACAGCAAGCAGCCCGGGGATCTGTGAATAGGGGAGGGGGTGGGAGGTAAGGGCATTGGCACTACCCATTTTATGTATTTACTTTTGAAAGATTTATTTATTTATTTATTTATTATTTATTTATTTATAGAGGGAGGGGAAGGAAGGGAGAGAGAAAGAAAAAAACATAAATGCTTGAGAGATACATTGATTGGTTGCCCCTTGCATGCCCTCGAGCAGGACCTGGCGCACAACCAGGCAGGTGCCCTGACTGGGAATCAAAGCAGTAACCTTCAGTTCGCAGGCTGGCACTCAATCCACTGAGCCACACCAGTCAGGGTGGCACTACCCATCTTAAGCAGGCACAGGTGAGCAAGCACTAGAGCTTGGTGGACTAGCAAGAATAGTAGATGTGTAGTCCAGGGCCCGAGTAAGTGTAAAACAAAGTCTGTATCCTGGTCCCAGCTCCTAGTGAACACCTGGAGACGTGCGATGAACTCCTGCCAGGCCGTAGGAGCAGGTTATCGATGTCGTAGATGGAGGGTCTGCTGACCGTGGGAATCTGACTGAGGACCCATACGCTGGTAAGGAGTTTTCTAGATTTACTTACAAATACATACATACACGTATGTTACATACGTAACACAAAATAGAAACACCAGCTTTATATATGAGCTTTATCTAAAACAAAAGCTAACATTTGCTCTACAACTAAAAAACATAGAAATTTAGGAAATGAGTATTTATATTTTTATATATTTATATATTTATTTATATATGTACATATAAATATCAAGTATATTATTTTTCTTTTACAAATGAATTGCTTCCAACAGGAAAATGTATGTACTCCTTGAATAGAAAATGGTAGTAATACATTTTCTATGGAAGCTTTCATATTGTATGGTTTTCATAGTTAATATTAAAATAAAATATTGAAATGGAGAATCTTGGCTCCCCCTCCTTACCCAACAAGGCAGTATGGCTCTAGGCCTCTGTAAAATGTTTCTGCCATATGATGCTAGCAAAACAGTGTTATTTCCACCCTGGTTAGGTAGCTCAGTTGGTTAGAGCATTGTGCTGATATGCTAAAGTTGCAGGTTCGATCCCTGGTCTGGGCGCATAAAAGAGCCAACCAATGAATGCATCAGTAAGTGGAACTACAAATTGATGTTTCTCTCTCCCTCTTCTCCCTTCATCTCTCTAGAATCAAATTTTAAAAAATAGTATTATTTCCATTTTGATTAAGTGGATACAAAGAACTGACTATTATGTTAAGAGTCTAACTAGCTAATAGTTCATTTGCTTTCTATCGTATCTGGGTCACACACATGACCTCCTCGCTTCCCTTCTGAGTCGCCATGTTGGCCGTCTGAGGGCCGCTAACTGTTCCCTGGGGCCGCGTTCTGGCTACAGTGCCACCCTGGACCAATCAGGGCCAGCATCTGTTGTCCATGGCATCTCCCTTTGGTAATTGGGGACAACTTGAGGACAGCTGGGAAGCCTGGGCGACAGATCGCCCTTTCACTTTTGCTGAGATAACCAGCTCATTAAGTCCAAACATGAAGGGCATTTTATTATAAAGAGTCCAATCCAAAGATTTACCTGCCCGTTTTTCACCTGCTCCCCCCTCCTGCTTATTGCTCTGTGGTTACTAATGGCCTTTCTCGAAGTTATACAAGCCTGTCACAGGTATAAAAATATCACTCCAGGCTTGCTCACGTGGCCGAAATCATTCAGCCGTGAGCAGCGACAGGGCAGGCTTATGAAGTACACTGGTGGCGGGAAGACAGCTGTCCCTACCAGTTTCTCTACCAGTCGACACTGGGCTAAGGAACACAGAGATTTTAATAAGATTATAAAGGAGAATGACAGACACTGGCATGATAGGTAGTTTTCATTAGCATCCAGAATGCCTGGGATAATAAATTAGAGCAATTGAGCAGAAATAGGCAATTTGATTATTCAACATTTTTCAACACCAGCCCAAGCAGCTGGACCGGGAGCACGTCTGCTGATTTCCCCCTCGCAGTGAGGCTGGCGGGGCACAGGTGAGTGCAGAGCCATCACTTTCTCCTGGCCAGACGCCAGGAGGGAGAGGCCCAGACGGTGTCTCAGGTGCCTGGCCTGTGTGAATGGATGCTCGGGAGGAGGAAGTCTTCATATATCTTTGCAGTGGACGTGGCAGAGTTTGACGGGCTGACTTGCTTTTATTGTAACGGGCCCATGCTGATTGAGAGCACCCTGGTGCAAAGCGGCGTGAGAGGGGCTGTGCGCACATGGCGATTTACATTCCTGGCAGCGGGGCTCTCCATCATCACAGTTTTCCGGTAGAAACTCTAAAACGGTGTGAGACTAGCCTTTAATGTATTCACTCTGGCTAAGGGGCTGAGGGCCGACTTCTCCAGAACTGTTTCCAAGCCATCTATCTATTATGAATTATATGAATTTATATATTGCATGTTACAATAGGTCATCAATTATAAACCCTGTGTATAAATTGATTAGATAGGGCAGTGTAAGCAATCAGAGAACTTTGTATTTAACATGACAAGGGGACATCGTGCTTGTTTTTTTTTTTTATGGTTAGTCCATTAAAAAGAACTGAATTTAAACTTTTTGCTAATGAGAAGGTATAAGATCAGAATTGTGAATGCAGAATGTCTCCCTTAGGTATGTTTACAAGAATCTCCAAGCCCCAAGGAAGTTTGAAGTTATGTTCAGAGTCGCATCGTGGCTTTACGAGTGACAGAGTTCTGCTGGGACATCTTGTTTTCATGTCACAGTGCCTTGCAATCCAACTAGAAAAGACATCCTGTGGTTCTACTGCCTTTGAACAGGAAGACTGTTGGTTTTCCTGATTTGTCATCTCATTAATGTTAGATACTGGTCTCACTTTTAGCTTAAATACTAAAAAAACTCCAAAGTATTCCATGCCAAAATTGATTCTGAAGTCACAAGTTAAAAAAAACATTCAGCCACAGAGACTCTACATACTGCTATGAAACACAGGATTATCATTACCTTGCAGTGACTTTCAGGGTAGGAAACCAATATATACATGTATATTTGTGTGTGTACACCCATACATATAAACATATATACACATATTATGCAGTTACATGCAAACTAATTTTGCCTTTGATAAAGCTTAATTGAAAGACTGCCCACCCATCCACTGACCATTCAAATACATTTGGAACTACTCTTCACAGGTATTTTAACAGTCATTATAAAAATTGGCATTATTGCGATAAGTTAAATGGCAACCTGCATGAAGTAAATGTTTCCTATTTTTCTAGTTTCTTCTAGTTAATTCTGCTTCCTTTCTTTCTGCCAGTTCTTCAGGTAGCAGCTGAGTCCTAGAGTAGAACACACACTGAGAGACTCAGGAAGGACCTAGGGAATGAGGGCCCTGCCTGAGGTTGGGAAATAAAGAACCTTCCAGGGCAGCAGCAGCGCGGGAAGGCTCACACCGGAACATTAAAGAGATGGGCTCCGATGTTCAGAGTGATGGTAAAATCCTGATTTGAGTACTCCTGGCAGTGGGACTCTGTGAATTGACCTCTGAGCAGCAGTTTTCTTATCTGTAAAGTGGGGATAATCATTTAATTACATTTTGGGATTATATTGAGAATGCCATGTGGGCACAGTGTTTAGATCTCTCATCTCTTCTATTTTCACTAGTTCAGATATCATCTATATGCCAATGACCCCCCAGTTTGTATCTCTTAAACGGGTCTCTCCCCTGAACTCCAGACTCACAGGCAGACGTGTCTACCAGACAGCTCTGGGATGTCCGAGGTTCCCACAACTAAGCGCACCCCCAGCAGGGTTCTGTATCCCTCTCGGAGTCCACCTTCCCGTTCCTCAGGACAAAATCTTTGCAGATGTCCATGGCTCCTCACGTTCTCTCAAACTCCGAATCTAACTCATTGGTAGCCTTTGGAGATGTAAGTTCAGAATAATTCTAGAATCCAGTCACTTCTCACTACCTCCTCTGCTAACAATAAACTTGACATAGTCGACATATATAGAATACTTTGCCAAATAGCAGGAGAGCACACGTGCTTTTTAATTGTTCCTGAAACAGGTACCAAGATAAACCATATCCTGGGAAACAAAACACATCTCGGCCCTCGTTACCTCCTGCCTGAGCCACCAGCTGCTGCCGCTGGCCCCTCCCCTCTCCCCACCCACTACCTACCCAGCTTTCTGTCTTGTGCCCTAAGTGCAAACTTGGGTGGGCAATTGGGGGTCAGCAGACCTTTTCTGTAAAGGGCTAGCTGGATAGTAAATATTTAAGGCTTAAGGCTCTGCTGGCCAAATGGTCCCCAATTGCAACTACTGAATACTACTATAACGGTGTGAAAGCAGCTACAGGTAATCAGAAAATGAAAACATGTCCCAGTAAAACTTTCTTTACAAAGACAGACTGTGGCAGGCCAGATCTAGCCTGTGGACCACAGCGGACCAACACCTGGACTACATCAAGGACCTCCCTAGCCCTGTGGATTCCAGTGGTTTCAGTCAATGGGGACATATCAACAAGAAATGAGAGGCAGAGAGGAGACAAGGCTGGCGTATGCATTCCACGGGCACCTGCAGAGCCACAACAGCCCGGCTACATCCCTCAAGCAGAGGCCCAGCTTTCATCCAGCACTCTTCGTCTCAGGGTTCTTGTGAGAGATTTTTTTCCCTTACCTCTTCAGGCCTAGGGGTGGTAACAGTAAATGCCTCATTCCTTGGGGTTTCCTGACATCCTGCCCATAGTTTCATAACAGTTCCTTTGCTAAGCTGTTCTTCAAATTACCCACTTTAGCATGCCACTCTTTCTTCCGGGATCTTAACTGATACACTTAGATTATAGCAATAGCTCTGTACCCACCCTACCTTCCTCGCCCAGTCTGTTTTTAACACAGCCACTAAAATCATCCTGCTGGGATCAGGTCATGTCCCTCACCTGCTCCAAAGTCCAGCAGCTCCAAACTTCTCACCCAGTAAATGGCACAAGCCTGGCAATGGTCTGGAAGGTGCCCTGTGACTTGCCCTCTGCTACCCATTAAGCCTCACTTCATTTATTTCCATCCTCCCCTCCCTTTCTGGCTTTCTCACCAACACTGGGACATGTCAGGCTTGTTCCTGCCTCAGGGCCCTTGCACTGGCTACCCCTTCTGCCAGAAATGTTCTCCCAAATGTCCACAGGGCTTCTCCCCAACCCTACCACCACTTGGCATGTTCCCTCACCTTTGCTCAAAATACGATGAGGCGTCATTTGAAATTTTATGTCCCCCTGCTCCTTCATTTCCAAGTCAACTTTCTCAGCCTCATTTTATTTTCTGTAACACCAGATTCTAATGTACTACTTAACTTACTTATTTGCTTATTATCTCTCTCCCCACGACAATTGAGCTCCGTGAGGGCAGGGATTTGGGCATCTTGACAACAGCACAGGCATCCAATATGTGCTTATTGAATGAACATCAGTTCTTTGTGAAAAGGACTCTGGATTTAGAGACGGGAAATCTGGTCTGGAATCCTGTTTCTGCTCCATTTTTCCACCGTTCCTTTCCTCCCTCCCTCCCTCGGTTGCTCCTTTCTTCCTATGATAGCACTGGAGTGTTTGTTTTTATAATTGCACAGAAAAGTAATCAGAAACCAAAATTTAACAAAATCGAACACTATTCTCACCTCCTCAGCCTCTCCATATTAATCTCAATACCCAATGTTCCTTTCTAACCATTTTTCATAGGCAGGTACAATCTTAAAGCATAAAGATAATATAGGTGCTAATTTTGTGAGGTCCTTGAAAAATGAATGAACAGTATGTAAAATATGAAAAAAATTAAATCTCATCATCTGAGAGTGTCATCAGTGTGTTGCTGATCACATTATACACATCTTTTTTGGCACCTGCATGTGTGTGTGTCTGTGTGTGTCATTTTTTTTAACAGAAAAAGAAGAGCATAATAAATGCTATTGTAATCATTGGATTTATTTAAAAATAACCAGGGCATTAATCTAATATATAATATTTTATCCATGACTTTCTCCAGTTTGCTTCATTTTCAAATTGAGATTCTAGTGTTTGTTTGCTTTTTTCCTAGAGGAAGAAGGACAATCTCACACATACTTGAATATTTTGGATTCTTTTAAAGTAAAAGTAATATTTTTGTAAACCCTAGTTACTGACTGTAGCTATTTCGTTAAAAATGTTACCAGATATACACTAACATATAACTCAATCTTTCTAATATTTATAGCTCTCACATATAACCAAAGCAAGTTTATAAATTAAATATAAAAACAACACTGTAAAGTCGATACATGTTAAATTAATAACATTAATATAACACATGACACTGTTTTGGTGAAACAAAATTACTAATGTTTGGTTTAATGATTGAACACTATAGCCTCAAGTTTGGGCCTATATTTAATTTCTCTCAATATTTTTACTTCAATAACATAGGGAATGTTCATTTGTAATTGTGTTTTACAAATTAGTATAAATACCTTTAAGGCATTGTTGGCTAGTTCAAGTTAATCAGACCACATACTTAATCAAAACTGCCACCAATCAATTCATAATTGCAAATTCTAATGAAGTTTCATTCTGTAAAGTGTCTTATTCAATTAAAGATACTAATAATCTCAGCATTGCCGCATTATTGAAGTCTGCTTTCAAACGGTCGATTTTCAGTAGGATTAGGAACAGGAGCCGTCACCCTTTCATTTTTACTGCGGCCTTTCTGCCACCGTCGGTACAGGGAGAGGTCTGTCTCCCCGGGACGCTGGCTGGCAACCCGCCTGGCCCAGACGGCTTCAGCTTCGGCACAGCTTTCGCCGTCTGAGTTCGCGGCCTCTCTTTCCTTACTCCTTTTTGCCACTGATTTCAAAATAAAGCACTGATTTATAAGGTGTTCCCTTACATTATTCGCTTATCACTCGGAAGCAATATACTCAAAAACACAAACCCAGACTTTTAATTTACAAGGTTATTACATGGTTACGTGTGGGGAGAAGGCAGCCAAAGTGGTGATCAAAGTGCTCGTGTTTTTTTGTGAGCATGATTGCTAGATTAAATACAAAATTAACTCATTTTCTCAGAAATCTCTCTGACCTGGGGGCACAGGAACCCTGAGCCCCACACTGAAAAACAGATACGGGTTTAAAATCTGCGTGATGCTGGGCTCCAAGGACACCTTCCCAATGTATAAGCTCCGAGAACTTGGACCATTTACTCCACCTTCCAAACCTCGTTTTTCTTCTTTGTAAAATGGTGACCATCCTTCCTGCTTCCATGAGAAGATCAGCATTGTGCTGCTGTGATGAGGACTCAATGAATCGAGATGTACCAAGTGCCCCACCAGATGTAAGTGTTAGGGAACTGGGACTCGACCTTGCACTCGGTGCAGCTGACAGAGTCTCTGGCCCTGGCGGGGGTGGGGGTGGGGGGAGGAGGGAGAAGAGTCTCAACAGTCCTTTTGCCTGTTCCTAAATCACTACACTTGAGGGGGTGATTATAGACCTAATCACCAACCAGATATTAAGACCTGATTTTACGACCACAACATTACATAACTCTCCAGCAAGCAAGAGGATAATCTTCCTGCATATAACCAGTCTCCGATGTAATGGAAGCATTTCTCTTTTCTTAGATTAACACCCAAGCTCAGTTCAGAGAAAGCAGGCCAGTTTAATATGCATTTGAATTAGTTGCAACTCTCTTAAAAGAGCCCTGTTCAGGGTGGAGGAGAATACAAGGCAATTAAGAAACTTTTGTGGATGATTAATGTTCAAACACATGCTGTGAACAGCTTTGCGTATCTGATGGCAGTAAAAATAAGCACGAGGGTTGATTGTGATGGCTTCCATCTAAAGAGTAGCTTTTCATTTAATTCTTTCGGTAGATATTTATTCAGACCTTCCTTTCTTCCAGGCACTTGGAATTCGGTGGAGGGGACTGCAGCACACCAGAAAGCAGCGCCCCCTCCCATGGACACACGAACACCGTACTGGGTGAGGTGTGCTGTGTTCCCGGTGTCCACTGAATGTTATGGAGGCGCTGAGAGCACTTCTATGGATTTACAAGAAACATGTACAAATTAAGCAAGCCTTTTATTTGTATTGTTTCACCTGCACACTTTTTGAGGCACAGCACACTTACTACCTTCCCAGACCACTTCCATTTTTCTCTCGGGTCAAAGCTTAGGCAGCTAACTATCCTGAGTTGGAGGCCTCCTGACGCCCAGGAAGATTCCCCTGTGGACGGGCGATGGTACGTGACGGAGCTCATGGGAACCTGGACCTAACACTGGGCCAGGAAAGAACCCACTTTCCTTCCTGCGTGACAACAGCAAGGTTGCTTTTGTCTCAGAATGCACGGTTCCTGAGTCAGTGCAGGGAAGGAGCGAGCTTTAAAAAAAGCACCTAGTTGGTAGATCAAAAAGAGAAAGAAAAAGCCAGGAGGAGAAGGGAGCTGAATATAAATTGCCAGAAGAGGCTGGAAATCAAGAAATGACACTGTGGTGACTGGGGCCTCAGAGCCTGGCACCAACTGACAACAGCGAGCTGTAACCCAGGGATTAGATCCAGCTCCAGAGCAAAGACACATTCCTTTCTCTCCCCATTGGAGTCCTGGACACCTACCGTCATTATTTCCATTATCTCTTCTTCCATGAGGCCACCTGGCCACTGCCAAGCTTTTCTCAGCAGACGCTGTTGATTGTGTTTATTCAAAGTCCTCTGCGCGACTCACTCCCACTCCGCGGAGCGTTGCCCCTACTGGGCTGCGTGGCGCTGTGGAGCTTGGAACGTCCCTTTCAACAGCTGGCAACTACAAATTAACTTTTTGACTTCATTAGGCTAATATGCTGAATTATCCCTAATTTGGAGCACCCGACGCACTGCGCTTCGCCTCCCTCTCCCCTCCAACCACCTTCCCTCATCAATCAGGGGCTGAGTAGCAGGGAACCAGCGTTTGCAGCCTGGTCGGAGCTGCCAGGGGCTTTTCTATCCCTGCCGAACAACCGAAGGGCTCGGGCTGCTCAATCAACACACCCCACCCCTGCTGCCAGGGCTGGCGCGAGTACAAGATGCCCCTGCAGTGAACGAAGAGTGGACATGGCTGAAGGGATCAGCCATCCCTCCGCCTGTGGGCATGCGGGGCTCCTCAACCAGCAACTTTTTAATTCAGAGTTGCCTTCAGTATGATATTTTTTTAATTGAATAAAGTTGATAGGTCACATTGTATAAGTTTAAGGTGTACAATGTTACTCTGATACATTTATGTATTGTAATATGATTGCTGATACAGTGATATACCGACAAGAATATTGTACTCTCCTCACGTACTGTGAGCACAGCTACAGAATCGCTGTTCTGATTTCCTCCAGTGCTCCTAGGAAGTCAGACCAAGTGAAACAAAATTTCCTTTTACCCCTTCCCCACTTTCCCAGCAACCAGATGGCCAGATGCTTTGACTTCACTTAGACAATCAGCGAGAAACATAAGCAACACAAGAACACCAAGTTTTTATCATCTGCCTCGAATCACACCCGCCTTGTGCTGGTGCGGACTCCCGGCTCGCTCCCTTTCAGGTGGGTCTCCTGAGAGGCTCCAAACAGTTCAACACAGTCTGTGAAGTTGAACAAAGACCTTCCCACTATCCTGTCAGCCTCAAGTGCCAATTTTCTACCCCAAGAGTTTTCCCTAGAGGACACTGAAGGAAAACCAGCACAAACAGCACTCAGAATCTCTTTTGGATCCATGCTGCTTTGCTCCACACAGTCTTAGCAGACAAAGCTCTTTTCATCATATGGCTGTCCTGCAAGCTCCCCTCCCTAAAAGCATGGCCCTGAGAATGAGGCTGGGGAAACCAGAAAGGCAGATAAACAAGATTTGCTAGAACAAAGAAGCCAATGCGTCCCAGACTTAAATCTTGTAGGGGGAGTTCCACTTTGTAAAAGCAATTCAGGTGCACTTTGTTCACAGAGCAGTCATGGAAATAGTTTCTTGGAGATAGAATTGGAGCACAGAGAGGGAACATCAATGCCAGAACTTTCAATTGGGTATTACTCGATTTGGTTCCCTTAAGTTTTGTTCTCTGTAAGCTCTTATTTTCATAGTATAGTTAACGCAATCCTATGTCCTAATTTTGCTAGGGCAATCCTTGTTTACTCCTGAGATCTGGTATAATTTTCAAAAGGGCCTTCTTTTCCTTTCAAAAATATTCCAGTTAGTACAATAAGTTATAAGGTCGCTCTGTTGGCCTTGAACTCCCCAGTGACCATTTGTCCAATCTCTAGATCTCAAGGTAACAAGCAAATTGGATCAGGTAGTTTTTGAGAATTCCCATTAATCTCATGAGAGAGCAGTCGTGTTTCCATTCTCATTTCCTCTTTCACCTTTCCCTCCCCATTTAGGGCAAAAAAGTGGTAGAGAAACCATGTATTGGAAAGAGTGTAGTGTTGGCAGTGATTCGGGCTTGGGTGTTAATCCCCCTCCTGAGACTCACTCTACCTTTGGTCAAGTAAATTTAGCTCTCACGGCTCCTCACTGTCTTGGTCCACAAAACGAAGCCAATCACAGTCATCTTAAAAGATGATTGAGGGGTTACATCGTGGAACCAGCACAGGGGCTGGGGGCTGGGCGTGGCTGTGGGGTGGAGTGAGGGTGTGGACGCAGCTGCTGCAGCGCCTCTAGTCAAGGGGGGGGTGGTCGACACCTCAGAGCAGCAGCGGGAAAGGCCCCAGGTTTGGGCCAGACGTCTCTGGTTAAGCTCTTCTTCTGTGACCACGCAGCTGTGGACAAGCAGGCCAATTTCCTCCCCTGAGTTTCTTCTAGGTCTGGCTTAAATAGCAATTCCACTCTTTCAATGGTAAAATAGAATAATGCTGATGAAAACCTTTCTAGACCATGGAGCTTGTACGTTCATCCAGTATCGTTTCCTGGGTGCTCTCTCAGTGCTACTTTGGAGGGTGCTCCTGCGTGTTGTGGGAAGGTGGCTGGTGGTGTCGTGCAAGCACAGGAGAGTGCGCTTGACTTGAGAACGAGGAGCCTGGCTTCTGAAGCCCAAGGTCGGCCAGGAGTGCACTGTGAGCTGAAGGTAAAGGGTGAAGACACAGCAGCAAACTGCCATCCGTGGAAGGAAGACCTTCTTAACCGTTCGGGTACTTTGGAAGCACAATGTCCATTCTGTATGGCTGACCTGAGTCATTGACTACCCAAGAGCTACCTTCTCTTCTTATCTGCTGAAAGGCTCCTGATTTCAAGGTAGAAGGAGACCCGCCATTCCTGAGGAAGTCAGCCCTGTTCCTGGACCCGGGAGATGAACTGCACTTGGTGTAAGTCAGCCACAGTGATCCCATCCATGTGCCAGATGTCACCCTCCATGTGGGCTCAAGCTTCAATCCCCACAACAAGACACAAAGTCAGGTGTGGGAGACGGGGTGATGTCACCTTCAGGATAAAAAGATCCACCCTCTCTAGGAATACGCCTTTCTCCCACATTCCTCTTTAGTGCCTTGACTTCCTTTTAAAGGGGCTCAGAGCTGCCCTGGCTGTAAGAGACCACGTGCACGAGGAGGAGCAGCCAGAATGTGAGGACAGTCCCACTGCCACTGAGAGCTAATGAGCAGCCCGGGCGCGTCCACCACTAGTTCACTTAAAGGAGGTGATAAACACAGGGGTGGGCAAAGCGGGTTCACAGTGTAAGTGCCTAAAGCAGAGTTTCTTCTTCTGTTTTTAAATTTTATTTATTGATTTTTTGAGAGAGAGAGAGAAACACTGATTTGCTGTTTTCCTTATTGATGCATTCATTGGTTGATTCTTGTACATGCCCTGATTGGGGATTGACCCACAACACTGGTGTATTAGAACGATGCTCTGACCAACTGAACCACCCAGCCAGGGCCACAGAGTTTACTCTTGTATTTTTATTTAATAAGTATTGTATTTTTGCATACAAGGAACTGTAAACCTATTTTTGCTCACCTCTGTATATGCATATTGCTTTTTCCACTCTTAGACATACATAGGATCAGAAGCATTCCCAAGTGACATGCCTCCATGAGTTAGATAAGTGAATGAAACAGTACTTCATAGTTTCTTTTTTTCAGTGTTTCTTCCTATTGTCTTTGGCAGTCAGCAGTTTGGCCGAATGTTATGCTTGGGCCATGAAAAGGAGAAAATATAGGTGTAGATAGGATTTTCTCATATCATATGTATTTCTATTTATTTGCAAAGATAAATTTGAAAATGATGGAGTAGCCAAAAAATATTGTTCCATAAGAGGAAGGGATTTTTAGACTCTCAGTCAGAGGGTGCATAAAATTCATCATTCTGTGATGAAACCATGGAATGTAACTCATTCAATCGGCCTGAACACTTCGAATTCGTATTATTGGACTCTGGCACCCTTTATGTTTCTAGACCACATAAGTGCATATAAAAACTAAGAGTTAAAAATAATAAAAGAACTATAAAAATAAGGTTGGAAGACCACGCTGGGCTTTCCTGTCAGCAGTGGCTCCATTTTCAAGTGTCGGGATTAATATTTCACACATACCGGCTCATTAAAAAAATAACCTTGGCACACAGTGTCAGGGGGAGATTTTCTTTAAAAAAAAAAAAGATGTGCTAGAAATTATGCAGCCATAAAGAGCTTCTCTACTAATTATCCAGGCACTCACGTTCTGCTGACCGGTATGTCACCACGTGGGGGTGGCAGAGTAGAGAGCCCCCCTCCATGCCGTCTCTCACACCGCTTTGCTCTATTTTTCCTTGAACTCATTTACCCAATGCTCATATTCATGCGAGAGAGGGTAATGAGGTAGCCAGAGGTGAGAGGGGGTGCAGAGGGCTTTTGGATGATGAGAACACTGGCAACCAGGGAGGCCAGCCTCGGGCTGTCTGAAATAGAAATTTGGGGCTACATTAATAACTCAATCTGAGCACGTGCAGCTTTACAGTGAGTCTGTCTCCTCTCAGGTTGACACTATGTAGTTTGACATAAAAGGATCTCTAGCTATGACAGAAAAAAGGTTCAAGGTGATTCCATTCCGAGCTGCACCTTTTGGAGGATGGTAAACAGAAAGGGGTGGTGGGACCCCTACTTATTCAAACTGTCCTTAGAATGAAAGGAAAATTTTTCATGTTTCAATTTATAGAATGTATGTGCCTGCATGGAGCATTAGAGATCGATACTGGTCTTGCTCATAATTATATATGCAAACAAATAGGAGTCCATTGTACAATTACGCTCCTCTTGGTTCCCTCCAAAGTCAAGGTCAGCTAGGGCCTTGGTAAAGGTCAGCAGCAGAGCAAGGGGCAGACTGGACTCATACCTGTGCTTTTCTTTTATGTTCTTTGCATTTCAGGGACAGAAACGTGGAGATAATTTCCCTAAGTCTTGTTAAAAGCATGGTGAGGTATCTGTTTGTATTTTCAGTGTAGGAATGTTCAAGGAAATGTTTCCAGGGAAACAATGTTAAGGACTGAGAGTGAATAAGCCAGAAAAATAAGACATGAGGGAACATTATAGACTGGCCCCAAAGAAACCAGCTTACAGCTGTTCTGTAAACTGAGAGGCGGTCACACCACCTGAGGCATCACTGAGACAGACTAGAATGAAAATAGAAAATGCAACCCTGTTTTCCTCTCAAACCACTCATGCCCTTCCAGAAGTAGATGCTGTTCTTGATTCGGTTTTAAATGTAGATATCATGTCTTGCAAGTCTTGACAGGATCCAGAGAGAAACATTATATTCATTAGAAGATTGAAGGGGTTGCTATAAGCTGGCCAACTAACATTTTTTGACCTCTATAGTGTGGAGAGTCATGGTTAAAACATGACTCATTGGAGGCTATGCTGGCAAAAAAAATAGTGACTTAGCAATACTTGCAATTTAAAGTACTCAATAATTAGACAAATCAAACAATTTCTTTGTACCAATGAAGAAGACAGGATTTAAGTAATTTTTAAAAATGTTGTACAGAAGCTGAGCCAAACCCTTGGTCTCATGGTGTGCATTCATTTTGGGGGGGTCCAGCTTCCCAGCTGCGCTGTGTGAATGGAGGTAGGAGGTGTGTGAAGGAAATGGTCTCTAAGTTCTGTTCTGGCTGGCTGTCGTGATAGTGCCATCCGATTCTCTGCACCACACTGCTGATAAGGGCCATCTCTGCCCACTGCTTAGTGTGGGGACTGAGAGGTGGCCTATGCACTTTTTCAGCAAGGGGTGCTCTGTGTTCTCTCTCTTCCAAGAATTTATTCTCTCACCAGTCCAGAAGTAGCACAGAATAAAACCCAAGACCCTGTCTCTCTCCTAGCACCAATGAGAAGAATAAAGGTGTTTTTTTTTAAAGTCTCCCTTATTTAAGTCTTTTTTTAAAGCAGATTTTAGCTATGGGTTCCTTTTCCAATTCTCCAGTAAGGCAGCCAGAAGCGGAAGGGCAGGCGTGCTAAATTTGATAACCCATGTGCCCTACGACAGGCCCGATTTCTACTCCCAATCTGACTTCCCACAACTCAGACCCGAAGTCAAACTGAGGTGTATTTTTCTTTCTCAAAGGCCGCTTTGCATGCTCTTGGAACCTCACCCAGCGTTCCCTTTCTCTAACTTTCTTTTTTACCATCGGAGCATTATCTAGTTTCCAGTTTCACAGGAAAACAGCCACCGATGCATCCTTATGCAACCACCACTCCTGAAGCTCCGACCTGACACCCAGGCCCAGCTTCTCTTGGTTTCCTGTGTTTTGTTTTTTCCATCTGAGGTCAGTATGTTCTGTGTTCTCCGGAGACCACTCCCTTCAGCTTTTCATGGGACATGAGGCTATTGGTCACTTGTTCTTTGATTTCTATCTTAACTTTATCTTCTAGACCCCTGCTACCAGGGTGCTCACATTTCATCCATCATGAAAATGCCCTTCCTCAATCCCACTTTTCTGATAAATATGACATTTTCCTTACTTATGATATAAGTACCTTTCTAATAATAGGTGGATGATTCTGTAATTAGCTATGTATTATTTTTTTCTTTTCAATCAAAGCGCTAGAGAGCAGGGACTGGATTTGTCTAATTCATTACTATAAACCTGGTGCCAAGCACAATGCCTCACCATACTAGGGAGGCACTGACTAACTTTTTAATGACTGATTAAAAAGTGAATGAATAAAGGAATGTATGAATAATGTTCCTCCTCTGGCTTTTTGTTCCTAGTTTTCCTTCCCTGTAATCAGAATGCCTTTTCCTGTTCCTTTTTAAATCTATGTTCTATATATCGTCAGGTACTATTCATGCTGCCACCTACCTCCATACCAGAACAATTCCCTGATGTTGCCACGATGATGATTAATCCCTCTTAAGAACACTCGATTTTAGAAGCTTTTGGTAACTTACACTCCAGAACCTTGGATGCCTGACTCCTCTCCAGACCTGTCCTCCGAGTGCTCACTGAAGACAGGTCCCAATACTGTGACATCACGTGTCTTCCACAGGGATGCAGCTTTGTGCAGGACAAGGGCTTGGTAAGTGCTGAACTAATCAATTTATTCACTGGTTCATTCACTCAACTATTTGTTAAGCTGCCACCATGGCTCAGGCAATTGTGCCAGGAATAAAATGGTGTACAAGATTGTCTCTGTCTTACAAAACTTACAGTAGATGATACAGAGGAACCAACAAGCAATCATGTCAGTGCAACAAGTGTTATGGGAAGAAAAACTGCAGAAAAGGGGCACCCAGGGCAGGCTTGTTGGATTTAGAGAAGGCTGCTCAGAGAAAGACACACTTGAGTCCTAAAAGATGAGTAGAAATAAGCATAGGCTAAAGATGCAGAAGCTAAGGCATATAGCTACCCCAAGGTGAGCCAAAGCATAGCAAACTCAGGGAACAAAAAAAAAAAAAAAAAAAGGTCAGGCTGTGGAGAATAACTAGGCAGCTTGAGGGAAACCAGAGCTAGATCCTCAAAGACTTTATTTAAAGGCAGAGGGAACCATGGATTCATATGACTGGGTTTGTGTTTTAGACAGTTCTTTCTGACTAAAAAAATGAAAGCACAAATAAATGGAAAAAAATGATTCCCAGTGTGGAAGATTTCCACAGTAGAATTTTAATGGGGTGCAGAGCAAGAGGTCCCTAGAATATAGAAGCTATTTCCCACAGCCCGTAGTTGGACTGGGGAAGAGGACGATAGGATGGTTAAGATACTTTTTGTAACAAAGGCAAGTTGATAGCCATGTCTTTCCTGAAGGGAAGTGGCTGCTGCCCCAGGCGAAAGGTGTAAGTGATGTTCAGAATGTCTGGTGACTTGTGACATAGTTTGGGGAGCTTATTACAGTACCTATGCAAGAGGCCAGGACGTGGAGTGTCCCATGTCATGGGGTACTCTTACCTTGCCTAAAGATGGCAGCTGAAAGAAGGTACAAAGATATGGGGGAACTGGCAAAAGTAGAACATTGTAGAAGGAGCCAGATGTGAGGTCATGTGGGAAGCTGCAGGTCAGAATTTACAATAAGGGTGGGCAGAGAGAGGAAGGCAGGTCTGCCCTGGGGTAGTGAGGAAGCAACAAGAACCCATGCTGGTCTGTAGTGAAGAGGGAAGCCATGTGAGAGAGATCCCACCATGCTGTCTGTAGTGAGAAAAAAAGCTACTTCTGCTTCTCTGAGAATTCTGCCATGGGGAACGAAAGAGTAGGGAGGCAGCCATGTGGGCTGAGGAAAGGGTGAAAAGAGAAAGTTGATGGAACTGTGCAAAAACTCAGAAAAGCTGATGGAGCTGGGAATTGCAGGAACCTGCTGAACCTAGCACAGATTTGTGGGAGATGCCTGGGATGCTGAACTGTGACCAGGGAGTGCTGACTTCTGCTACTCTGAAGGACATACTTCAAGGCCACTTTCTTGGGGCGTGTACCTTCCTGGACTTCACCATGATCCAGTGTAACACAGCATATATTTTCCTGGACTATTACATGGAGGCTAAGGACAACATGCCCCAGATCCTGGAGGAGAGAGCTGTTCTAAGAGGATGGTGACTTTGGAACCCACAAGAGCACCTTCCACAGGGGATGGAGGGCTGTTTGCACAGCTAGCTGAAGAACACATAAGAGTATAGGAAACTTCTGCGCATGTTTTTGGCTTGTTTCCTGGTGGGGAATAAGGGAAGTGCTGTCGCTCCTGGGAGAGCAGGGCTCCCATCAGGAATGCTCCTAGCTCCTACAAGGTTGGAATCCTGTAAATAAAAACCTGTTTCCCTCAACACTAATTGTTGGGCCATGAATCAAGGTACTACATGCATGAGCCCCGGGTTGCTTGGTTACAGAATGTGGACATTAAACTCCTTCATCTTGGATTTCTCTTTGTGCGTATACATTTTCTGGGGTTTAGCATTCACCCCTGAAGTAAAAAGTGTATTGTGCATCTTGTCCTTTGGTCATTATCTTTTCTGTGAGACTTTAATAGTCTTCTCAGGTTGTTTAGAATTAATGAGGCAAATGTCCTCAATCAAGAAGCAATTTAAGAACATGCTGCTAATTTCAATGAGTTCTGTAAATGAACTAATTTAATACAAGTTGACCTTTTTATTGAGGGAGAATGATTTGTGGCTGCATTTTCTTGATTTGTGCCTATAAGCCTCAGCAGTCTGAATGGGCGTTTTGAGCCCGGGGTAAACATTAATCGTGGCTCGAGGATGGTGTGCTTCTAAGTGGAGCATGGGGCATGGTAAGTGATAAGTGGTATCTTTTAAGAAGAGCATCTTTACCATGTTTATTAAAACTGAAAGCCATAGGGAAACATACTATACTTCTCTGGTGATGTAGACTAGGCAGAAAGATGCTGAATCACATCATGAGATTTTTAACCATGTCCTAGTGATTTTTCTACACTGTCCTTTTTAATATTTTTAACTTTTTTAGAGCTGGGATGGCACCAATTATTTTTTTAAATTTAATAGCTTGAAGTTTCTTACTTCCTGAATAAAACTAAAGTACAGTGAATGATACTTTAATGACCCTGCTATTCTTCTTTCTCTTACCACTTAATCTAGTAAAAAACCAATATTTCTGTAGCATTTCTCTAGGATTAAGCTATCAGTAGGAATGTATCTTTTTCTGATAATTTTGTGCGAAGGGTTTTGCCTTAAGCCAGCAAATGTGCAGATGTACGAGCAGCAGGAACATGCAACAATCCCATCACACCAATAAAAGGGTAAAATATTATTTCTGCCAGTGAAGCACTTTCCACTTAATGGGAGTGTTGTTCTGAGTGTGGGCTAGCATTTTTGACTCAAGCCAGAATCAGTAGTTTTCAGTGCCTGGTAAACTCCATCTTCTTGGCAAACCAAGGGGAAGGAGAATTGAACTGATAAAATCAAGATAAGGTAGCATTTCTCTTAAAAGAAGTAGGAAGCACCAACAATAAAGAAAATAATTAATAAAATGACAACACTAAAATTAAAAACTCCTACTCCTAAAAAAGAAACCATCAACAGAGTGAAAGACAAGTCACAGAGTGGAAAAAGATAACTGCCTGACATAGCTGCCCAATGGCTTGTATCAAGAATGAACACAGAAACCCTGCAGTCCTATAGAAGAATGGCCAAAAGACATGAAACAGCACTTTGGAAAAGAGAAAATTCAATGGTCACTGTTTGTGGGAAAAGAAGATCAAAACCCTTATTAATGAGATGCAAATTAAACTGTTAAATATCATTTTATATGCATGAGGTTGGCAAGAATTAACAAACTAAACAATGCCATACAAGTTAGTCTGAACCAGGACAAACTGGAACTCTCATAGGCTCCTGGAGTAAAGCTATTAAAACCACATTAGAAGACAATTTGGCCTTGCCAAGGACTGTTGATGATAGAGGTGCCCTGTGACTTAGGATTTCTACTCCAAAGTGAGTGTCACACAAGTTTGCTCACATGTTGTTTCACTTAAAAAATCTGTAAATTTTGTTTGAATGTGAGAGAGTCCCTGAAGCAAATGTAAGATGGTAGAGATTTAGGGAGTAAACATAAGGGCATTTGCATAAGAAAAAAGAAAGGAAGGAAGAAGGAAGAAAAGACAGGGGAGGAGAAGAGAAAGAAGGAAGAAAGGAATGGAGGGAACAAAGGAGGGAAGGAAGGGAGAAGAGAGAAAGGAAAGAATAAGGCAGGAGAGGAGGGAGGGAAGGTGCCTTTGTGAGGCTCTTAGCAAAATGAGGCTTAGATGATGACATTGAAAAATGCTTTTACTTTTATGCTACACAAACCAGATAATTGTCTTTAATTTTTATGAGATACTAACTAGGATGAGAAAACTACTATTCCTTGAATTAGATGTTGTGGCTTTATGAACTAAAACTGCCCATAAATTTGGGAAAGTGTGGGTGGAGCCCTCATTCGTCTTGAATTATAGGAAGAGCCAGTATTTATTTAGCACTTACAAGATTGTACAGGCGAAAATGTCATTTAATCACTGTATTATGTAAATCCTCACTCTAACCCCAAATTTAACTCTAAAACCAAATAAAGCATTATCTCTATTTTACAAAAACAGGTACTTAGGGAAGGTAAAATTTTCCAGGATTGCAACACTTGTAGGCAGTAGGAGTGGGAAGTCCACCCCGGGGTCACAGGTCCTCACACAGTCACACAGGCACACACTCGGCCTTTCTTCCTTCGAGCTACGGCCAAAGCCATCATCAAAGAGAAACTTAGAACACTTCAAAACCCAGTCCCTCTTCCCCCAAAAGAGTTAAAAAACCATCTTTTTTGTTGTTGTTACTTGCATAAGTAATAGCCCCTCAGCATTACCACTCTTACCCTCTCTTCTGTTTAGTGACTTTTAGAGGAAAGTACTGTTTCTGTCCTGAGAGAATAAGGAAAATAGGGGAGCACCTGCTTTGGGCCCATCTCCCTTTGTGTGACTGATGCAGGGGAGATGTGGTCTGGCCCCGCCCTCGGGAAGTGCTCACACAGAGGTAACTGAGGCACTTTGGCCCTCCATTCAGCAGATGGACTTGGGAAGTGAAGACCTTTGCAAGCTGAAAGACAACTTTGCTGAAGATACACAGCTTACATATTGAACACCGGTTTAATGCCTCCTCTTTTTCTTTTTTTCTTTTGGAGAATGTGTCCATCTTCGAAATAAGACACATCACCCAAACAAAAAGCAATAACCACTGTCTGTGACAGAAAATTGTTAGTGACATCAACTTAACAGCCTGAAAAACCGTGACAAATACACAGGAGAAGTCGTTACCGTATGCCCGTCATCAAGGAGTGTGTGCCAAGTGGGTCAGGCAAAGATGCGTTTTCCTTCCTCAGGTGCATGCATGGAAACATGTCAAGGGCACTTCGTCTAGTGCCTCTGCCTTAATCAGCTTCAATTATTCATGTTGAGTCTGAGCTACACAGCAACAGAAATATCTCGGTGACTTGTGTTCTCCATGTCTCGGGCAAAGCATCACATGTGCATATACTCCAGAGTTAACATCTAAAGAAAAGAAAGCAAAGGGAGGCCATAGGAATATAAGCATAAAAAGTGTCAGGCATGTTTTATTCTGGGATCTTAACATATTTTGCTTGGGGCCCGAGACTGATCTTTCTTTGAAAGGTAATTTCACAAAGAAGATAGAAAATGGCATATAGTGACTTCCTAATTTTATATTTTATCCAATTTTTACTTAGGTGTCCAAGGTCCAAGTGATTTCCATTTCTCTGAATTCTTTCTTTTCTTTCACCGACTTCTAGGCGTGAACTTGATTTCTATGTGCCATATTGATAGTCAAATAGAAGTAATAGTGTCCTTTTTCTATTTCCAAGGGAGTTGTCATGAATATCAATGATGTCATAGAATTATATCAATAAACCACTGAACTCTTTTAAAAAAACTTTACAGGTAGCCTCAGCTTTTCTATAGCTTTAAATTTGGCTGATGTGCTCATCTAAAAGTGCTTACAATACACATATTTAGGGGTTTTGTTTTTGTTTTTAGCTCTCTGAATCTCCATGGCTTTTCTTTCATGTGGGGAATACCAAGCGAACTTGGCTGTGGAAGGCCACCTGCTGTTGTTGGGGAGTAACTACGGGTGCATCTGGAAGCTTATGAAATGTGTTTTCCACTTCATCTGCCTTCTAGTGCATGTTCTGAAAACACACCAGACACGTCCAGACAGGCTGTTCTTTATCCCAAAATTGGGGCTGTCATGCGTCTTTTGGTGTTGTTTTTATCATGGTAATGAATAATTTGTATAGGATTTACATTTGACTTCCGGATATGTTTGAACTGCCATTTGACTATAGATATGCCTGATAGTTTTAGATGTTATCATCTATTTCTACAGTCCTGCACAAAGTTCTGACTCAGCCATTGAATATCCCCAGTGAGTCCTCTCACTTTTCCCTTCCCTCCAGCTCTTGCCTCTGCAGCCCTGTGGTTCTTAGGTTTGTGGAGCAGTAATTGTGTCCCTTGCAACATAGTGCTCTTTCCACTCCTTTTGGCCTAGACGAAATAAGAGGGCCATGCCTTTTAAAAAGAACGAAGTGTCTAATTTTCCAGTGATGCCAACATGCAATTAAGGATCTAAATGCGGTAATCGTGGTAGGTAAGTTGGGGCAATGGTATCATGGTAACTTTACATATTTTAGTATGGCCAATACACTAGACAAAGAACAGGTAAGAGCCATCCTTTAGCCTCGGTGAAAAGTTTTAGAAATAAAAATTGCAGAATTGACAACTGAAAGCTTATGTCTATTATTTGAAGTAGAAACAAAGGGCTCATTCAGGTGTCCCCATCTCACCTCATTTGTTTGCTCATGAACCTGGAAGGACACGGATTTCTACAAAGAAGTGACTTGGAATCGAAATGAACCTGAAATTGACACTGTTCTCTCTGGCAGTGGCTTTCTCTCTCAGGACATGATACAGGATGTTGTCAATGACTTGCTCAGTTTGGGGAAATGACCTTGTGTCTCCCAGCCTGTTGTTTTCCATGCTTTGTGTTTCAGCCTGACCAAGAAGAAAGGCATAGTGGAGGTGCCTACTGATGAGAGTCTGGATTTGGGAGCATCCCTCCTTTGTTCTCTGCCTCCTCCTGAGAGTTCTGAGACCTCTCAGTGGATCAATATCCTGTGGATAATATAAACTGCAAAACAGACTAAATTAGTGAGGATTGAGGGTCTGGACTCTCCCATTTTGGATGATGTTGTTAAACTTCCTAATGTCTCAGATTACTTATGAAACAGAAAATAGAATGGGAAGTGAGGAAATTGTAAATATATAGTTCAAAAGAATTGTGGCTGCTCTCAAATGCTGGCACCGCAGGAAGCGAAGCTTTTAAAAATGAACGGTATGCTTTCTCCTGTACTGGAATGTCAGGAAATATAATTCATTAGTGGTTTGAAAAGTGCTTTGAGCTAATGAAATAAAAGGCACTGGAGAAATTTGCACTAATATTATTAAAACTAAAACATTGCAACACAGAAACGTATTTCCCCTAGAACACAGACATCAGTATTGAGTCCAATATCACCAAAAAAACCAGTCTGCAGAGGGAAAACACCAGTCTCTTATCTGGACATCCTGTCTACATGTGTCCAAACCACCAAGTGGACTAAGTTTGATTTCCTACTGAATTCTATAAATTCAGTTCTCTCAGAGCCGAGATTCTTGTTTATGTTTGGAATACAACAGATTTAAAGCTACACTATATGCTGTAAATTCTGCAATTATACTACCTTAGTTTTTTCCTCTGCAACTCTGTCTTGACCTATAAGGTCACATATATTCTTCTCAACCTCTCCCCATACAACCTATGAAAGTCGTATTTCGGGTCAACGTATGTTCTCCTCTTTAAGACTGTTCATCATATCGCCATGGTAATTAAGATGGGACATTCCAAAGTAAATGTAATGGATTGCAGGCATTTGTGAAGGCTTCTGAGAATATGAGGAACATTATTGCTTTGTTCACGTTTAGTTTTCTCAGAGTGATGTTGGGTTGGAAATTAATGAACACAATTAGTGTTTTTTTTATATGGTAAACCTTTGAAACTATTAATTATTCTGTTAACAGAACCTTGCTAATTTTCTTCTAAATTAATGTACTCCTGTTGTAATGGAGATTATGTTTTATAATGCAACTCTGTCTGCTTTCACTTTCCTTCCTTTGTTTATTGATTTCATTTTCTTTGTTTGCTGTGTCATGCAGGTGAGCAATAAACTAGAATAACTTTCAGCAATCTTTGAGGAAAGAAACATACTTTATCTTTTCAAAAGAATATGACATAATTTAATAAAGCAAGAGGAAACTAGAAGAAACATACTTTATCTCAATGATACTTGTTTATCACTGAACATCCTTTTTAATGTATCCAAATGCAAAGACTAAAAAGAATTAATTACATGTATTTTTAAATGCACTAACTCAGGCCTTTTTTGAAATATGGAAGAAGGTCCTAAGTCCCTTTTTCCTTTGAAAATTATACTTCACATCTCCTGTCAAGACTCTTAACACAACTCATATTTTGCCATCATTTTGTAATGCCATGTAGGTGGCAGCAGCAACCACAGAGGTGAACACTGAAGTCTAGACATATATCATGTTGATGCATCTAGCCTAATTCCCAAATAACTGTACATGGGGAATGGAAAGGAGCAAAGGTTAAGTGTCTGCCTTTCAATAAATTTTAAACCTGAATGAACTACCCTGAACCTGAATGCAAAAGCAGGGTTGGCTCATGCTAATTCAAAAATATATGTGTTAGCAACAATATCCTATCAGGTTGCTCAGCTACAGAGAGAGAATCTCTTTCTCACTAACAGCACTGAGTATCAGGACTGAAGGAAACTCAGAAAATGAATGATTGTTTAAGCTGTGTTTTCTGTAGGAGATGGAGGGGATGCATTAGAGCTGGCCTTTCAAAGAGGTGTTTCCTGCAATCTTAACTCACTCTTTGGAATTAAACTAAAATGTCATTTTTGCATTGGCCATTTTCTTTCCTTTCTTATTTTTTCTTGTCTTTTCTCCTCCCTTTCCTCCCTCTTTTTTTCTCTCTTGGCTTCCTTTGCTCCTTTTTCCCCTTCCTTCCATCATTTCTTTTTGGTGGAGAAAAATAAAATGCAACACAATAACCTGTTTATACAGATGAGAATCTATACAAATGCAAAGAATGAAAACGTCAAGTTCAAACCTTGAGAAACCTTTGCCAGAATGTCTTTTGCATGGTTTCTGAAGAGCTAGGTTTTGTGCACCCACCCAGATTGGACAGCTTTACCGTCCTGGGGTCTTCCATACCTAATCAAACTGGAGTCAGTCTGATAGAAAAGTCCAGAGAGGATTAAGTTTAATGCACTATAATAGGTACCTGAGCTTTTGTCAGTGAACATTTTATAAATGTGACTTTTAGTAAGGACCCAGAAAATTAGGTTTACAAGCATCTTGGAAGGTTTCCTTGTGAATGTTTGCATCCTTTCTTTTATGTGATGAACTCTAAGGAGACGACACGAAATGTTGAAAATACCGAGTGAAGAGTCAGAGAAGGTGGGAGTGAGACTTTCAAGCCTGGGGTTTTGAAACTGTTGTTTCAAGAGGCTGATGGTGAGATTAAATTGAATTGATTTACACAAAAACTAGATGCAGAATACCAAGTAAAATGTCAAATGCAAGGGAAGAATTACAAAATCTGTAAGCACAATAATTACACAAAAAGAATAGTAATGGTTTTCACAGCAAGGGGCTAAGCTGGTCTGATTTGAGCTTGTTTACCTGTGTCAGAAGGGAAATTAAGGACCAGTGAAGGCAGTGTGTCCCTCATACTGGGTGTCATAACCCAAGAAGCCTCATAGGTACTACCAGAACTTTGTTGGGCAAAGAAGCCAACAGCCTTTACAGAAATACTTATAGTGACAACCACACGTACGTAGAGTTTTATACCTTTCAGAGCACTCTTACTTCTATGTTTGTAATTATGTTCCCAGTTATTTTAGAGTACAGTTAATGTAGGTATTTGACAGATAAGAATATTAATAAAGAACAAAATTACAAAAACAAGTACATTTTTTCCCACCATACCAATACAACTGTTTAATTGTGTTCCTCAATCTATATCCATTTACTTGTCCATGTCCATGGACTTGAACTTTATACATCAGACAATTGGTCCTCTGATTTCAGAATGGAGAGATACCAATGTCAGGATTGTGTTTGGATATGGAGCATTTTGATGGTTGCCAGATGGAAGGTGGGTATGGGAGAATGGGTGAAAAAGTGAGGGTCATGCAAAGTATAAATAGGTAGTTACAGAATGGCCAGAGGGATGGAAAGTACAGTATAGGGGGGAATGGAGTAGCCAAAGAACTCACACACATGGACATGACAATGGTGTGGGGATTGCCTGCGGGAGTGGGGGATGCT
Organism: Artibeus jamaicensis; assembly: GCF_021234435.1. Lineage (NCBI taxonomy): Eukaryota > Metazoa > Chordata > Mammalia > Chiroptera > Phyllostomidae > Artibeus > Artibeus jamaicensis. Next base: position 10,113,397 of record NW_026522056.1, on the reverse strand, counting down.
GGGTGGAGGGGAGCAAAGGGGGAAAAACTGAGACAACTGTAAAGGTATAATGAATAGAATGTAATGTTAAAAAGGAATATAAACAAAATGGTTTGGAAAAGGTGAAGGATGGTCCCCAGGAAGGACAGGAGACTGTACCAATGAGATACTGTATGAAATGTACAGGAAGGGAGGCCTTTGAAAGAATTGTAAGTGAGAATCATCAAATGTGCTGGAGATGGACCTGCTTGGGAGCAAGAGGTTTTGGCATGGGGAAATGCAGGCAGAGCTCACTCTGTGTTGGCAGAAACAGCACGGTTTTGCAAGCGCCCACATCTTCAAACTCATTTTTCACAAGTTCGGAAGGTTAAAGCTTACATTAGTAATTGTATTGATGGAATTTGAACTCTATTCTTCCAGAAACAAATTATCTTGGAGATAGAATAAATATTGATTATGCTCTAGTTTTACTAATTTAGAATCTATGATCACTTGAGTACGGTCTATTAATTGGAAATTCTGTACCATCTGTAGAAAATAATTTCTCCTTAGGCAGATTATTAATAAACACAGGCCAGCATCATCCTCCAAATTTAAAGAAAATTGTTTTTATGTATCTGAAACCGCTTGAACAATAGTCAATGACATAGAATTGATGTTAAAAATAGAAAAGTGTCATGAATATTACAATTAGAGTGTTTCACAGTCTCCTGTTGGAAACAGTTTAATTACATAATATATTATGTATATGAGTATGTGCTTAAAATAACATTAATGTTCCTATGTCCTGGATATTTCACTTCTGCCAATAATTCTAAATCAATGTGACTTTATGGACACTGAAAACTTATAAATGTATCAGATCCATAAATATTTTCACTTTTCTTAACATTCTACCTAGTCAAGAAGTCCTATGTTTTAACAAAGTTAAACAAGTGTAAGTAAATTCGATGTAGTTCCAGAAAGTTTAAATGACTCCAGTTTATTTAGATATGTTTTATACTATGGGATGAAAAAACAAGAAAGTAAACGAAGCTGCTGATCTTTAAGGTTGTTGGATTCATTTTACCATACCTGATTCTACTCCTCAAATAAATGTTGTTCTCGTTGAACACTAAGGTCTTGTTGATTTGATTTACCACTGGGCCTGTGGAGCTGTAGGCGAACTGGGGGTGAGAGGCAAGTCGCTGTGCGCTCAGCCCACTTGGAACGGCTCCTCCTGGACTCCTGTCTGCATGAATGTGAATGAAAACCAATATTAACCACCATTGTGTTTGGTGATGCTGCCATTGTCTACAGGTAATTTTATACATGTGTTATAGAAAGAAAGGGGCTTGAAAAGCAACCCTTTCCTCCAGTGAGCCCCAGGGTGTTGGGCCCAGTTCACTCCGCCCATCATGGGCACACTCTTAATTTAACTGGCTATGATCTCTGCTACAGTTGTGTTGAATAGCATGATGCTGTTGGTTTCTAGGGAAGCAAGGTAGTCATGAGAGAATAGGCAATTCTATATTAAAAATAATGTCAACTTGATTTTTTATGTGTATAAAGAACTTTTTGACTGAATGCCATTCTTATACTGTGGGGACATCCAAACATCTGCTTGCTAAGACACTGGAGAACAGTTTTCTCATATATTTATTTCAAACTGGATTCTTGCCTGCCTCTTTTGATCTGACCCTGTGAACATGTTGCATATATGATCATGTAAATATTCACATTAGATGCTCTTCTTCCTCAATGATTTTGAAATGAAATTACCCACTTCCTCTGGCTTAGATTTTTGCCTTAGTTTCATTGTAACCAGAATTTTTTATGAAACCATGTCATATTTTCAGTAATGGCCTCCCTATTGAACTTTGCTTTGTCAAAATAATTTTATCATTCATAAATATTTCAGTGAAAACCAAAGACTGGTTATAAATGATTGATTCCGTAGAGTTCACTGACTTTTACGGTGAAGGCTTTTATTAAAATTAGAGTATCCCACCCTAAATCTGACCATTAATTGTTAATAATGTGCTGATTGAACCCTAGGTTTCTCTAAAACATGAAAAATTAAATTGGTAGTTATAATGATATATTGAAATTAAGGAGGGTCATTACAGTTCAAAGCTCATTCTCAAGCTTAGCACTATACTAAACTGTATTTTGGCTTCTAAATTAAATCAGGTAGGCTTTATACTAGAAAGTATTCTATGTCATCTGGAGAGTTCCAGAAGGGACATGGTAAAGAACCCCTTGAGAAACTGGAACTTAACACGGACAATCACCACGTGCTCCAAGAGTTGAGATGTTCTATATTATGCAGATTCAGTCATGCATGTAGGGCGAAATGAGATTTGAAGAAGGAGACTATTTTCTTGCTTTCATCACTGTGGAGTAAGATTTAAACAAAATTACTCTTTTTATACTTTCCAAGTCTTGTAAAAAAGCATATATTGCTCTTATGAAAAACAAAAGTTAAGAATAAAAGAAAACGAAAACAAAAACAGGAAACAATTCCACCAGCCATAGATATCATTTTAAAGAGCTATTTCCTTTTAGTGTTTTCCACACTTAATTTTTACAGTTTATTCAAGGCCACAAGCACTTGTGGAGCAATGCTATAACTTAGGCACTAAGAGAAGACAGAGGCTCCACAGAAACTTACAGTATAATGAGGCAGATAAGGCATTGTCTTACAGAATGAAAAAGGGTGCCATCAGCTCTGAATCAGTGGGAGAGGGAACTGTTGTGGAAACAGCTTGAAGAGGATGAAGACACTTGATGGTGGGGGTTAGGAGACCCTTTGAAATGAAGGCAGTAGGCTTGAGCTGGCTTTGAAGTGTTCAGGTTTGTGTCTCCCTGCCCTGCAGGGGACTCCCTGGATTAATGCAACAAACTACAGGATGTGTGCACAATACATCACAGGGCCCACAGGTGCTTCTGCATGCAACACGAGGGCTTGAGAAATTAAGTTCCTCTATAGATTCTCTCCATCTTTCCACTCTTCCCATTGTCTCATCATTTCCATGTCACCTGGCTGACTTCCAACAGCATGAACCTGCTCTCTTTGCCTAAAGATGCTCTTTGACCACCCAAGCCCATTTCGTATGCCACCCACAGCTCAGACCAGAAATACTGGGGGGTTCATGCCCTAGCTGAAGCAGTTTTCCACAGATGACTGATGGAAGGTGGTGGATAAACACTCAAGTTCCTCAGCTCTCACAGACAAATATCTCTGGGGTATAAATCTACACCGTCTTTCAGAACCTACCAGTGAGATTGAGGGCTAGTTTACAACTATGCTAACTGATAACTAATTAATCGCACATTCTTCATTTCATTTATCCCTCACCTCTCTCATTTTCCTGTACCTTCTATTTTTTGGAATAACCTTCCAGCTAAACAACTTGTATTTGTTCTCTGGGAAAGGCAAACAAAGACAGCAATTTTACCAGCTTCCTGCCCCTTACTTATTTGTTGCCTTTTGAAGCTTATGGTATAAAATTCTAAAGATGTAGCACAAGATCATTCAGTACCATCCCTGTCTGCTAAACAAATTTCAGGGGTTGAAGGCATTAGAGATCACTTAATCCAATTACCTTCTAGCAAATACTGGTGGCATCCTGCCTGTACCTCCCTCTCCCTCCCTAGATGGTCCCTCCTGTGCTCAGATGGTTTCCTGCAACTCTCTAGACTCTGAGAGCAGAAGCATATTTGGTTTAAACAGGATAGGACAAAGTATCCCAGGAACAACTGGCAAGCAATAAGGGAGATGTGTTAATAAATAAATATGCTGGTGGACAATTCTGTTAAGTGAGCATCTCAGAGTGTCTCCAGAAGGACTTATCTCTAGTTTTCCACTGGGGTAACTCATTAGTTAACACCCTTTTTCTTTTCTGTATCTCATTTTCTCCCTATTCGCTGTGCTTCCTGGAGTCAGTTCCCTAATGAACTATTATATTGTAGGAAATTCCTTAATCAGGACGCAGTCTGCAGAACCTCAAGCCAGGACACTTACTAGAGAGAAGAAAGTGAGACCAGGAGAGTTAAGTTCTTTTGCTAATGGGTCTATGCACTTTTGTTAGATGGTAGACATTATGGTAGGTACATAGGTAGTTTGTGTCGTCCTTTTGTCATTTAACTCTTTTCATCAACTTTGAATTTAAGCATGTGTATTTCAAAATAATTATTCATCATGCAAAACAACATGATTTACTTAACCAATCCCTGGTGGTGGGCATCTGTCGCAGAAATTATGGAAACTCGTGGAAGGAAAGACTGTTTTTCCAGAGCAGCTCCTGATACCACCTGAACTGAAGATATCCTTCCATTGGATTTGTGGCTGTCAAAGTGCACCCTCCTGTGCATGTATTTATGAATACCAGATGGGCTTTTTTTGAATGATAGCACAGAGCAATAATGGCAATCCATTAAGGTCATTAAGGGAAGATGGTGTGGAATTTATGATCAGTGGGCTGCCATTTATGCAACCAACTAGGATCCATAAACTGCAAGATAATCTGACATTGATTTGATTTCTGATCTGAGCAAATGCACGGGGACTTCTACATCTGTAGACATGCAGTGTTTGCTGAGCTCTTTTCCAATGCTATCCCTTTTTGTCCCATCGATTATCATTTCCAGTGCATTATTCAGGGATAAAATTAATTGCTAACTGCTAGATTTCCTAAGCATAGCCAGTTAATGCGTAAGCCTGTTTACTGCATGCCAGATGGTTCCAGAGTTACTTGGGAAGGAAAAAATATCAACAAAAGAGTGTCTTCTGTACAAAGCAGCGCCACTGAACAGGTCTATACATTGGATATCTGAAGCTAGGGGACTTGGCGAAAACAAAAGCTTCTCAAGTAACTGCAGATTTTTTCTTTCTGTGAAAAATAATCAGGCCTTTGAATGCTTTATTCTTTAGCCCCAAAGCTCTGTGTGATAAAGAAGGATACATTTCTTAGATATCTTTCAAATGGGTTGTGCTGTTGTTAAGATAATAGAGAATGAGGGTGGGGGGATGGCGCCAGGAAGTTTGCGAAGGGCAGGAGGATCAGGGCCCCGGAGCTATTCCTTTTAGCTTGTGCAATTTTTCCTTTAGGGTACCCCTCCCCGCCATCAATTATACTGAAGGTGCTTTGCTTTGTTTGGGCTGAACACCTGTACCTTTCGCTGGATGTGGTGACTGAGGGGCACGCACATGACAGTGCTGTCAGAGTGACAAATACATCTAGACTTCTGCCAGCAGTGCTACCAAGGGCTGACGTGTTTGTCCAGAGGGTGTCACCTGAGAAGTAAGCTCCTGCTGCCTCGGGTGGACTCACTGGTACAGAATCATTCAGAGAAGCTGGTTATTGATTTTTCATATTTCAGGAAAAAGGTGGTGGAACGAGATTGCTCTTCCTGAAAGTGGATGGATATGAGACGGTCTGGGAATTAGCCCTGAGCTCTATTATAATCGGCAAATACCATTTTGAGAATGTTAGGGTTCTCCTTTAGATTAAAACCCCAAAATGCAAGTGTGTCAGAATGTTGCCTGGCAGGGGAACACACAAAACTCTTACAAACAAGTAAGACATGCATGCAAATTAGATAGCTACAATCACTTTAGCACTGTAGTGAGGTGTCTGGGGAACAGAGAGGAAGGGAAACAGATGCACCATGAGTTCTAGTGGGCTCTGGGTAGCGGTGGGCAGTGGGAAGACAATCACACCTGAGGAAGAGACACTAACCTGGGCAGGGGCAGACGGTCTTAAAGAGCACACTGTACTTCCCTCCTAAGAGTGGCCTTCCAGATGCTAGTTTTTCTTTCCTGCAGTACCAACAGCTAGCTCTGTCTGTTATCTTGAAAATTATAGATGTGTCTATGAATATTGATGAATGATGATGAAGCAGGTATAAAATGTTACAGGGTCTCTGGAGAGATTCAAAGAGCCGTTTCTTGACCACATTAGGAAACAGAATGCCCATTAAGATGACTACTTTAGAATTGCCTTGCAAACAAAACAGGAGCATTTAGTTCAAATTAAAATCATATTTCTGCATTTATAATTTGAATAATTCTGTCAATGCCAGAAGCAGAAGAAAATTTGTCATCTTTCTGCCACTAAATAAAGAAAAGCTGATAGGTGCTTATAAGATCCTAACTCTCTTCTTAATAGATTTGCTGAACTGGGCACTAGAAATCCATCTACACTTAAAGGATTGATTGCAGGGCATTAATTTTATCAATACAAGCCCAACAGTTTAAGAAGAGGATTGAGTTGAATATTACACAGGGCTTGTCAGATCTGACAGTCGAAAGCCTAGCAGAAAACCAACAGAACAAAACGAGTCTCCCTTTCTTTTCTAGCCTCTTTCTTTCTCTCTTGCTTTCATCTGCCCCCATCTTCTCCTTCCTTCCTTGCAATGACAAGCTGTGCCTTTTTTATGACACATGAGCTTTCCTTCAGGTAAATGACTGTGTTCCTCCTGCTCTCCTATGCATACAACATGTTTTCGAAGGAAGATGGAAGACAAAGAGGACTTGTGTAATAATCATAAATAGCTACTAAGAAGAACTATTTCTCTGTTTTGATTTTAGTCACAGACGTAAGTATTCTGTCCAACTTGAAATTGTTTGGCTGTTACCCTTAAAAAATCTGATTTCACACATACACACACACACAAATTCACTGAGAAAATCAATCTACTAGGCCCACAGATTTGGCTGGAAAAATAAACCTTGACTGTTAGGACATGAGGTGACATTTTCAAAGTTTGACAAGTGAGAGTTGAACCAAGAAAACTGTATTTATTGCTCTGTGATTTTTGTTGCTCTTCAGGATCCTGAAATCAAGAAATTCTGCTTTGGTTACAGAGGTCAGGGCTGATACAAGCTAGGAATGACAGTCCCAGGCTGGCTTTCACACCGTTCTCTGTGATTTTATAAAGCTGGTGAGTCTGCAGTAGAAACTTTTCCAATCAGGCATTTCACAAGAAAGTGTCAGAATTTTTAGTTGCATATTGTCTCACTAATTTAAGTGTGAGGCAAAATATAGTAGAATAGGAGAATAATTTGTGGAAAAACAAGTCAGTAGTTATCATAATATCTGAGAGCTGCAAGTTCACTTATTTTTAAACTTGGTGCATAGTTGCTGCTCTAGAACCTGGAGAAATGTAGACTCTTAATTGCTCTTTAATGTTATATTTACTCCAACTAAATAAATGTCAAGGTGGTTAGCTGGTAATGTTGAGGATCATTAGCTCTGACGATAGCGCCGTGTCCCCGTGATTACATTCACCTTGATTAGCTGCGTACTGCACAGAAATGCAGCCATGCTGGCACTCAGAGAAAGTTCTGGTCTTGAGACTTAATGGTGAAAAAAATTTCAGCCCGTAATCAGTCGAAACTCAGAGAATACATACATTTACAAAGAATTCAATCTTTGGATAAGAGAGGTTTAAAAATTACCTGCAGTTTTAATAGTAATCACATCTATAGAAAAAGTATTCAAATTTTATAGCAATGATATAAAATGCAAAATGTAGTTTCGAAAGATGTCCAGGAGACTCAGTAATTTTTTAGATAGAAGAAACACAAGTTTAGCAATATTGAGATGTTTGATCCAGGTAACAGGGACTGGTTATAATAGAGATCACATCTCTAGCTGTTAGTTATGCTTTTTGAGAAGCTTAGAGAAGCAAGAAAAGGGAAATGAATTATTTTTCCCAAGAACTACAATATACTGTTAACAAAAATTCTACGATTAGAAAAAGTTTAGTCATGTTCCATTGCTAGTTTCCTTGAGGTTTAGAATTTTATTATGATGTTTAATACCCCAAGCCTTAAATATATTTACTATTGATAGAAGTTGAGGGGAAATATATAAAGGGGAAATTTAATATATATTGAATATCCCAACTAGAACTTTTAAAATAACAAATGAATTCTTACAGCAATGTCTTACCACTGATATCATCTGCAGCAGCTTCCTGATAAGAAGAAGCTAAGGCTCAGAAGGGCTCACCAGGCTGTTATGCGGCAGAGTGCAGGTGTGAAGCCAAGATATCGTTCCTTTCCACCGCAGAAGAGTGTGCTAACTGACCATTCAAAACACACATGGCAAGAACCCCACTTCTTATCTTCACTGCTTTTGTGAGAGCTTGGAGTGAAAAAATGAGAGTATGTTCTTTAACAAATACGGAGACAGGGAGGAAGAGACCCAGAGGATAGGAATTCTTTGGCAATGCCAACCTAGAAACTACTGAAGATGCAGAATATGGGCAAAGAAATGTACAAGACAAGGGGTGTTAATATTCAAATGGAAGAGAGCTTAGGCTAGCCTTTTGAGGCCACAGATGGCTGTTGGATGCTTTGTAGGAACACAGCAGGGCAAGAAAGCCTCCCAGTATGGTTCCACTAAAAAAGAATATGGTTCTTTTAGTCCTGTGGCTCCATCCGGGTCTGGAAACAGAGAGCAATAGAAACTATCCCTGGAGTATGTTAAATGTGTTCCGAGGAAAGCAAAGAACTAGGGTAGAGTTGATGCTCCAAGGTATTTCCACTGCAGACATTAGACCAGAAAGATGTAAGGAGGGAAGTGGAAGTAATGGGATTTCAGATCCAAACTAACTTCAGCCTGTGTTCCTTGTTAAATGGGCTCCCAGGTTATTTTAGAGAACAAAACAAATGCATAGAGTATTATTGCCCTTCTCAGCCGATTTAGCATGTGTTGTGGACACACCTTTCCAGATCTCTGGTCTGATAGAAATGAACAAATAGACAAATATCATCTTATAATCATGATACAATTCAACGAGTATGAGAAATCATTACTAAAACCTAAAAAATAGTGAAGTCCATCACCTTCTTCTAGGTTGGATTGTGCAAAGTAGTTGAAAGACTCAAATATTAGTGGTAAGTGACAGAATCTTTCTGTTAGCCTTAGGAAGAATAGGGAGAGAAAGAGCAGGAAGGAGCTAGTGCTGTTATCATGTGACAGATCGTGTCTGACATGGAGAACACAGTCCCACGATACAGTCATCAAGTGCTAGGATCAGAGGCAAGATTCATATATTCTGCAAAATGGCTTAGTGCAGTCATTCAGTGAGCCGGCTCATTCCCCTAAGACACAGAACAGTTGGCAGATGAAGTAAGCTCTGTACCGCTGCCTTTGCCTGTAGCGCTCATGGTAATCTTGTCAACAACGTGAATACAGCAAATCCATCTGCTTATTTTTGTGGTTTTCCAAAGGTGAGAGAAGATATTTAACTTCACGCCAAACCTCACTTTCTCAATCAGTGAAGATTTTCCATGTAGTTCCCAGATCAAGGCACTTACTTGGACGAGGTCTTGGGGATGGGGAAATGTACTGAGTAAAAAATACACGCACAAGCAAACAACATAGGAATTTAGATTCCTTCGGATGGGCAAAGTGATTTGTCTTGGAATTACTGCCTTTGTGTGAGTGTGTGTGTGTAAGTGTGTGTTTATGAGAGAGAGAAAAAAGCCTTACAGGGGCATTTTTCAGACTGGCTATGGTTTGGAAATAGGCAATTTGAAAATACTCCCCAGGTATTGATGGTTGATTTCCCTTCTCAACGCCCTTAACCATCAGGAATTTTCAAACCCAGCGCGCATCAGAGTCCTGTGGAGGGCTCCTTGACACAGAGTGATGGCCTCCGTGCCCACAGTTTCTGAGTTTGTAGGTCAAAGGTGGAGCACAGGAATGTGCATTTCTAGAAAGTGCACAGGGATGTTGATGCGGCAGAATCCCCTAAGTTCTTGTATGTTGAAAACTGGTTCATGTTCTCAAATGCTGGAGAAGATTTAGTTCCATTTCAAGTAATTTTTTTGCAGCTTTCTTCTGTTTCTTGGTTGCTTATCTGGGGTGGGGGAGAGGCATTTTTCTTAGTTGTGTAATGAGATCCATTGACTTTTTGCAATGCTCTGTATGGATCTGTTGATTTTCTTCCCATTTAATTTTCTTGTGATATTGGCTGTTTTATGATGAGGGATAATAATAACGATTCTATGAGATTGTCATGAGGCCTAGATGAGAAGACAGCAGCAGAACAGTGTGTCTCAGGACTTGTGCTTAATTCTGTGACTGTGGGCAAATTGTTTACCCTCCTCTGGTTTAGCTCTTCATCGTTAGTCGTTAGGCGGGGATGTTAGTGTTACCTACTGCAGGGAGTTTTGTGAGATTAAATGAGTTGATACATGGGAAACCACTTAGGGACAGTATCTGGCACATAACAAGGCCTCATTAAGTTTTTGCTCAGCTATAATAATGTATCTAATGCACAGTGTCTGACACATAGTAAGTACTCATTAAATGTAGCTATAATTAGCCCATTATTTAATATAATTATTTATTAATAAAATCATTGTCCCTGACAGAATTGGTTTAGGAAGCAAAAATTCTTTCTTCCCCTTCTCTGAACCATTGGAAAAAATACAGGGGAAGGTAATTCTAATGGCCACACAGCCTTTAACCACAACATTGTCACTTGCCTTAATCCTCTGGGCCTCAGTCATGTCAGCGATAAAGTGAAGTATTTGGGAGAGCATCTCAGAGCTTGCTTGCAAACTGAAAACATCCATGGTTCCATAGCTAGGATGGAAGTGTACCCTCCTATGCTTTGTGGAGCAGGCTGACTCGGTCAGGGGCAAGTGCAGTACTGCTCCCAGTGCAGTCCCAAGACCAGCAGCACTCAGAAATGCACACTGTGGGCTCCAACCCTGGCCTCTGGGGGATGAGGCCCAACACCTGTACTTCAATAAGCCCCCTGCCAAGGTGATTAAAATACACACTAACCTTTGAAGAACACAGAACTGGAAAAATAGAAGAGACTTAATGAGGAAGAGGCTCTGAGTGGCTAACTAGATTCTAACTAAAGCAAAGGATCTCAACCCAGTCTGTGCACCAGAACCACCTAGAAAAAAATATATATCAAATTCCAAAGTTTGTCTTCAGCACCAGAAATTCTGATTTGTTTTGATTCTTCTAACAACCAGTAAGAACACCCCAGCTGATTTATATTGAAACCCAGATTGCATAATAATTTATTATGCAAATAAAACAAAGAGGGTCTCTGAAAAATTACACTGCTTACCAAGGTCACAGAACTAATTTGAACTTTAACCCATGGGTTCTTCATACTTAAGCCCATCATAAATCATGTTTATTTTGTTGTATTTTATTAATTAAGTTTTACAGTCACCAATCCTCTTTTGGAAAAAAAAAATCACAGAGGGAAAATAGTTCAAGTACTCTGTTGTTTAACATATTTGCTCAAATAATGCCCAAATCCTTCTATAATAGAATGCCATGGCTGTTTTGCTTTTGATTTTATCAATGATTGTCCAAACACTTCCTTACACCCAGACACAAACGCACACCTCCCAGACTCCCAGTTCCCTATGTTAACATGGGTATAGTAGTCCCCCATTACCCATGGAGAATGTGTTCCGAGACTCCCAGTGAATGTCTGAAACTGCAGATAGTACCAAATCATATATGTATGTGTATATATATTCCAAGAAGGCTACTGACCTGACTGATGGGCAGGGAGCGTGTGCCACATGGAGACATTGGATAAAGGGATGGTTTAGGTCCCAGGCAGGACACTGAGAAATTTCAACACACTACTCAGAACAATGTGCAATTTAAAGCTTATTGTTTATTTCTGGAATTTTCCATTTCATATTTTTGGACCGTGGTTGATGAGGTAACTGAAACCCCAGAAGACATGACCACAAGTAAGAGAGGACTATAGTGTGCAGAGAACCCCGATAATATGCAGGCTTGTTCAGACAGGATATCAAACACACTCCCTTATAAGTTAACATTTAACAGGATTAGAGCAATGGAAAATTAAAGACAGCCATCTCTAGGTCGGCAAATTTTCAAGAGCAATGTCCTAAAGGAAAATATAATAGAATCTATGAACAGTATTTTCTGGGCAGGTTCTAAACACATAATTCATTAATGGCTTTGAGAGTCACTCACCTAACCAGGATAATTTTTTGAAAGTGAATTAATTATTAGCTCTGAAGATACTTGGCTCTTAAAAAAACTATGGGAAAATAATTTTTAAAAAACTGCAAGCAAGTTAAATGAGTACTAGTCACTGCTTCACAGAAACTTGAAGTAAAATAGATTGCACCTTTCCAACCAAGTTTATCCCTCGGGTGTGTCTGTAGGTCCCACACAGGGCTCCAATCTCCCTTTTCACTTTACTTCAGACAATTTCAAAACTCTCATTGAAAAAAAATCTGCATATTCAAATATATTTTGTGAACATTTAACACATTGCAGATGACCAATGCATTATCTCGATGACTTATTGATGTAAGTATATGTTATAAATTTGGAATTGTTTCTATTTGCACATGTAAATATACTTATAAGTATACTTTTGTTTTACTTATGGGGAATTTTGTGTATCTCATTACAAAATATGATTCAATGTCTACAAAATTTGAAAATCACTGCACTAGAGAAAGATAAACAGGAATGCTGGAGAAGTACCAGAGCTACTGCCACCATCCAAATAAAACAGCTCCCTGGAAAAAAATATTTTTAGATGTCTAAGGATATTTTACATGGGTGGATTACTAGATTAACTTTACGCATATGATGTATGTATGTGTGCATGTGTGTGTGTGTAGAATGGATTTTACAAAACTTATCCAGGATCTCTATTAGTATCAAATTCTGTAGATCATTTTCTCCTTTCCTTTTTATAGGATGCTGAGTTGCTGATACGTGCTCCTCCCCCAGTGGTATGTAAATAAAGGATCTATTAAACTTGGTTAGAGAAAATGATCTCTTTACAAAGTTGCTTTTCTTCACCAGGTGTGATCTATACCCAGACACCGAAAGTAGAAATATATTCATGAATAGTAAATCTGTAACTTTAAAGGTGTGAGTATTTAAGAAATGTTTCTCCCATCCAAGTACTAACCAGGCCCGACCCTGCTTAGCTTCCCAGATCAGATGAGATCTGGAGCATTCAGAGTGGTATGGCCGTAGACTTAAGAAATGTTTCGACTCTCTCATTTATTGTATCAGAGATTTCAACAACTATGACCTCCCACAGACTATAAAGATATATAGCCATTGCCTAGATGAACCAAGCTTTGCTTTAACAGGACTGAGTCTCATGTCAGAGGTAAATTAAACATTGCTGGTATCTTTTCTCACCCTTAGGCTTACTACTGGCTCAGCCAGGACCACATTTTTTAATTGAATTAATCTGGGTGACATTGGTTCTCAAAACCATACAGATTTCAAGTGTACAACTCAACAAAACTTCATTTGCACACTGCACTGTACCATGTTTTTAAGGTCTATAACTTTCATCTTCTTTCAGGCAACCTCTGAGTTTCTATAATTGTGCCAATAATTAAGGGTCTGCTAAAAGGGAGTGACCCCTAACAGAAAAGCCCTGTTCAGTGCCCTTCTTAGCCTTGAAGGATAATGGACAGAATGGAGGAAGGAAATTTTTCCAAAGAATAAAACTGAGGGTGATTAGGTTACTTCAACAAGGAGTTGGTGCTGTTCTAAAAAGTAGGATATCATACTAGATGTTGTTTTTCATGTTCCCCTTTTCTACACTGGTGTTTCTAACACGATGACCCCACTTTTCCCACACAGTGTAAATTGAAATGATAAAAGATGACTGCAACCTTAGCGCAAGGACTGCAAAATCACGAGGAACGCATATGGATCTAGTTACATTTGAACGTAAGGGATAGAAGGTGGTCAGAATTTTGGTTTTCTTCCGCTGGGGGAAATCACTCTGGTTGTACCCATTTACACACACAGTTGCATATTATAAGCAAGGGTATTTTTTAAAATCACCTGTATAGGAAAGGGTGTTGTGTGTACACATGTACATATACACTGAGAATCTTAGAGACATGATGTAAGAGATGCAAACAGGTGTGGCTCCCTGGCTTCCAGCACGTCCCTGGTGGCTGTTTTCAAGTCTTCTCTCTCTTTCTTAAATAACATCCTACTCCCTGGCCACGACAATTGGTTTAGTGACAAGCACTTGGACCAAATCAATTCACTAGGTCTTCTACTCCATTTTTCAGGCAAGCACTGGTGAGAAAGTGACATTTTGGCCTTTGGTCATGGAGCTAGAAAGATGTTAATTCAAAGCTGCCGTTTTCATTGCTGACATTCCCACTCCAGGATTTTCCCATTTGGCATTCCCTCTGGAATTCCCATCCCTTGATTTTTGCATGGCTGACTACCGCTAAGCGTTCAGTCCTCAGCTCAACTATTACCTCCTCAGAGGGAGCCTTCTTTGCTTTATACACATCTCAAGCTGTCTGCCTCACTGCCCAACCCTAAATCAGTAAGCACTTACTTTCTGTTAGATAATCCTATTTCATCTTCTTCATCGCCTTTATCATTATTTTAAAATAGGTACTTGTCTCAGACTCGGCTTCTCTCCTTTCCTCTGTGTCTGTTCCCTCACACTTTGAGCTGTGACAGAATTCATCTCGCGGCCTTGTCACTGTGACCCCCATCTCTGGGTACTATTTCAGCTTTAACTTATACCACCATAATTTCAGTTTCAGTCCCTAAGATAATTGGACTGGTCTTATTTTCCTTTCTTTTCTGAAGCCATGTGAGATGGAAGCAATCAGTTTAAGTGTAATCTAATCTGGGGTCAAGTGCACACTCCTCTGTTATGGGAATAATCCTTTCCTCTTTATTTTCTCAAGTGGCTGGTTTTCATCGGGGAAAAAAGTACTTTTCAACATGTGGTTCCCAGACCAGCAGCACCAGACATCACCTGGGAATTTGTTTCAAACACGAATTCTCAGGCCTCACCCCAGACTTACTGAATTGGAAACTCCAGGAGTGCTTTAAGAATCAGTACTTCAATCTGTGTTTTCACAAACCCTGTTGGACTTCTAGGTACCTGGAGGCAGTGGTGGTTGCCTAGCTCCCTTCCCCACCATAATTTCTCCAGAATACAGAATAATAAAAAAGGGAAAGATAAGTCTAGACAACAGCCACATCCAGAGAATAAAGACAAAGAATGCCCAAACTTGAAAATGACCCTCAATAAAAAAAGAAAGAAAAATGCCCACATCTCTGCACACTCTTTCTCCAGTTTCCACACCACACTTCTCCTCCACAGCAGGGTGTTTGGTGTACAAAGTCCGACTAGGAAAACCTGGCAGGGGAGACAGAAAAGGAAGCGGGAAAGAAGACTTAGGTCAATCTCAAGGTATCACTGGAGAGACTGAGTCTACCTTTACCTATAAAGTTACTAAAAAAAAATGCAGGTAAATCAGAGCACAGATTACAGGAAAAGGACTTAAAAGTATGGACAGTTTGACGGGTCAGCCCTAAAACATACATTCTTAGAGAAAAGGATAAAGAAAGTAAGAAGCATCTTGTGATAATTATAAGAAGCAGCAAAGAGAAAAACTGTCTTGAAATTTGAAAGGTAACCACAGACAAGAAAACAAACCATTCAATTACAAAAATGGGCCAAAGACCTTAACAGACACCTCATCAAGAAGATATACAGATGACAAAAAAGCACAGAAAGAGATGCTCCACATCATATGTCATGAAGGGACACAAAATAGAACAACCATGAGACACACATCAATTAGAACAGCCAAAATCTGCAGCACCGATGCCATCAAATGCTGGTGAGGACGCAGGGCGACAGGAGCTCTCCTACGTTGCTGGTAGGAGTGCAACACGGCATAGCCACTTTGTATGACAGTGTGGTGGTTTCTCATCGAACCAAACATACTGTTGCCATCTGATCCAGCAGTCATGCCCCTTGGTGCTTACCCAAAGGAGCCGAAAACTGTGTCCACACAAGACCTGCACACAGAGATTTGTAGCAGCTTTCTTCATAATTGCCAAAACTTGAAAGTGTCTTTCAGTAGGTGAATAGATCGATGAACTCTGATGCTTGTAGACAATACAATATTATTCAGCACTAAAAAGAAATGAACTATCAAGGTGTAAAAAACATGGAGGAAACTTAAATGCATGTTTCTATATAAAAGAAGCCAATATGAAAAGAATACATACTGAATGATTCCAATTATGTGACGAGAAGGCAAAACTATAGAGACAATAAAAAGATCTGTCAAGCACGGTGAATTTTTAGGGTAGTGAAAATACTTTACATGATATACTGATGATGAGTATAGGTCTTCATGCATTTGTCCAAACCCATAGAATGTACATCAGTCAGAATGCGCCCTGAGATAAACTATGAACTTTGGATGGTCATAATATGTCAACATAGGTTTATCCTTGGTAAAAAATGTACCATTCTAGGGAGCAATATTGATAATGGAGGAAACTACTCATGTGTTGGGGCAAAGGGCATATGAGAGAGACATCTCTGTACCTTCCACTTGATTTTGTGGTAAACCTAAAAATGTTCCAAAAACATAAAATCTTAAAAGATGTAAACACATACACACACCTCTCACAACTCTTCCTTTCCACCAAACTAAAACGTATCCATCAAAGTATCTGACAGAACAGTGGTGGTGAAACTAGAACTCTTGCAGAACACTGGATATCCACCCCAAAATTGCTCAATTTGATACTAAGTAGAATAAAATCTACTGAAAAAAACTTGCAGGAAAAAAGATTAACAAAATGGGATGCATGGCCCCATATTTTATTGCCATTATTGGGAGTTATGTTTGATGTTTTTTAAATAAGATCTTAAGAAGGGTCCAATAAGCAGGAGAAAGACACTGAACTTTGGCAATTGTGGTTTGTTGAGAGACACATCTTCATGGGTCTCTCACGTTTCTGCACTCCTTGCTAAGTGACACATTGTCCAGTCTTTGTTCAAATTATCTTTTTAAGGATGTTCTTATAGAGAGCAGCCTTACAAGATAGAGTGTCTTCCCCTGGAGCAAAAGGCAGGTTTGATTAAAGCCTTGGAAGTAAAGGGAGTGTTTTCTTCCAGAACAAAGACTAAACATGCTTATGCCCATCATGGAAGACTGGGTTCCCAAAGTTCTGGGTGTCTCTCTTGGAATATAGCCCACTGTATGTGAAAATGTCACAAGTCCCTCTTTATGCCACCGTGTAGGAATACAGGCTTCAGTAACTACTACACAGTTATTCTGATGCATGATATTGCTGTAACACATTCCTCTTTGTCTCTGATTTAGTAGTCGCATGTCTTCTGCCAGCATCTATGAAAATGCAGAGGGTTAACTTTAGTTTGTAAGTATAGTAAAATTTCAGAGCTTTCACAATTGTTGAGATGTGCATTTATACAATCACGAAATCCAGAGTCATTACGGTCAGAATTCAGGCAATTTGTTAGAATCCTGGGGTAGGGGTGCAGGGCTTGTGAAGGAAGAAAAGGAACAGCAAGGCCATCTCAGGGCTCAGCCTTCCCTGGAGCTAGTATTTGAACTGTAGATCTACTTGCAGATGACAGGACAAGGTATCAGAGCTTTCTGCAATAGGATTTGGAAGCTATAAGAGCATATAGCCTCCTTGGGGAGAGTTCCTTGGGAGAGAAAATGTCCTGTAGAAAATATAGATAAGGCAGTGAATAATCCTTTGGCTTTGCTGCTCCAGAATGCATTTTCTTGCTGTTGAAGCTAAACCACTGGAGAATGAGAAGCTGTCCCAAAGGAATTCAGATCCATTCTTGTGATCAGCCCCATTGTCTGAGAATACTCTCTTATTTCTTGTGTTGAAATCAGCAGGAATTTACACGTTGTCATGACAAAGGGAAGAAAATGCTTGGGATTAAGATGGACACCTTAAAAAAAGTGTTCCATTCTTATGACATAAGAATAGACATATCGGTCAATAAATAGAATAAAAAAGCCACAAACAAACCTTTTCATTTAGGCTCTGCTAATTTTCAACATAAACAATGAGACAATTCACTAAAGGAAAAAATTGTCTTTTTTTAAAAAAGATTTTATTTATTTATCTTTAGAGGGGAAGGGAAGGAGAGAGGGAGAGAAACATCAATGTATGGTTGCCTTTCATGCATCCCCTGCTGGGAACTGGCCTGTAGGGAACCGGCCTGCAACCCTGGTATGTGCCCTGACTGGGAATCGAAACTCGATTGTCTGGTTTGCAGGCCCGCGCTCAATCCACTGAGCTACACCAGCCAGGGTCAAAAATAGTATTTTTTTAAAAAGTGTTGGGACAACTGGTATCCATATGTAAAAAAAATGGATTCACCTAAACAAAAATTATCTCAAAATGAAACATTGACTTAAATGCTAGAGCTACAGTTTTGAAACTCTTAGAAGAAATCATAGTAGTGAATCTCCATGACCTTGGGTTAGGCCAAGACTTCTTTGATATGACATCACAAGAACAAGGGGGACAAAGGACAAATTGGACTTCATCGAAATTAAAATCTTTTGTGCTTCAAAGGACATCATCGAGAAAATAAAAAGAAAACCCATAGAATGGGATAAAATATTTGCAAATCATATATGTGATAAGGGATTTACTTCTAGAATACATTAAAAATGCCTACAGCTTAATAAAAAGATAAAGACTCCAATTGAAAAATGCACAAAGGATAGAAATGGACATCTCTCCAAGAAGACGCATGAGCATGTAAATAAGCACATTAAATGATGCTCAATATCACTAGTCATTCAAAAAATGCAGATCTAAATCACAATGAGGTACAATTTCATACCTAATAAGATGACTAAAATAAAAAGGACAGATAATAACAAAAAATAGTGAAGATGTGTTGAAATGAGAACCCTCGCACATTGTTCCTGGGATGGTAAAACTGAGCAGCTGACTTGGAAAGCAGTGTGGCAACTCCTGCAAGAGTTAAACATTGTTATGGCACAACTCAACAATTCCACACCCAACTATACTGAATACCCAAGAATACTGAAAAACTTTGTCCATACAAAAACCATTGCATGAATGGTAATAGCAGCTTCATTCATAATAGCTGCAAAGTAGAAATAACTGAAATCTCCATCAGCTGATGGATAGCTAAATAAAATATGGTATTCACATAATGGACCATTTGGCCATAAAGAGGAATGAAGTACTGAGTCATGGGATGCCATGGATAAATCTTGCCAGGGGATGGAAGAAGTGGAGAATTGGGAACTGCTGCTGGCATTGCACAGTTTCTCCTTGGGGTGATACAAATGCTGTGGAATCGGATAGTAGTGAGGGGTGAACAACAGTGTGGATATACTAAAAACCACTGAGTTGTATACTTTCAAAAAGTGAAGTTTATGTTGTGTGAATTATATCTCAATCATAAAAAAACTGCTAAAAAACCCCTGGCTAAAACTTGAAAAAACGATGCTAAGGGAAAGAAGTGACACAGAAGGCTACCTGCTGTGTAGTTCTGTCTACATGAACTGCCCTGAGTGGGTAAATCCGTAGAGACAGAGGTGGACCGGTGGTTGCCAGGTGCTGGGAGCGGTGGTGTTTGTGAGCGGTTCATCACTGCTAATGGACATGAGGATTATTCTGGGAGTGAAAAGGATTTAAAATTGATTGTGGCGATGGTTGCCCAACTCTATGAATATATAAAAAACATTGATTTGAATAATTTAAAAAGGTAAATGTTATGGTATGTGAATTATATCTCAATAAAACTTATAAAAAGGAATATTTTATCTAAGAAGTAGAAAGTTACATAGTACCCATAAAGAGTAAAATTCTTTAATAAGTCTTTATCCCCTATTATCCAGCAGCACAAAAAGTGCTACTGCACCAGTCAGGCCCGAGACAGCACAAAAAATATAAACCCCTGTGCTCCTAGGTAGAAAATGATGCACCTAGCATTGCTGAGTCCAAGGATTCCCAAAGCTAAAAAAGATTGGCTTTGGGTGGATTAAAAAAATGGACATTGCATTTGGTTGAGCCACGAACAGCCACCATATTGCTCAAATCCGAAAGTAAACCTACCTTTCGGTCAGTGCCCTTGACCCCTCCCTCCCATGCTCCAACCTCAGCTGTGGGATGGAGAAGATAATGAGAGATAAGGTTGAGGTCTCTCGGTCCCCATGGACTACCAAAGGCCATATATACCAGTCCATGCAGTCTAGGGATCTTCTGGGAGGAGAGGGACTTAATTAAACTCATAGCTTTGTTGGACACAGGCAACCAAGTCGCCACCCTACCTAGTCTTGTATAGGGAGCAGGCACTGGAATTCAACTCATGGGCTGTGGACAAGGTCAGTAGGAGAGAAAAACTAACACAACCTTGTGAGGCTTTGAGCAAATTCAATGTACTTATGTTGTTTCTATACCTGAATGTATAGAAAGAATTAATGTATATGCTTTGATGTCTCTGTCTTATAAATACCAGTGAGGATTATTCTGATCAGCAATTGTTGCATGTGGAGGGGTACTCATACCTTTGGGGTCCTGTAACTCTGAAGATTGCTTTGAACCACCCGTCTCTGTGACTTAGGATTTTATCAGGTGGGTCCTCTGACAGAGAGTGCCAGCCTCTACCTGGAAATGTTCCTTGGGATTCTGGATTTGGTGCCTCCCTGCTGAAAAGCAACTATTAGATTGCTGTTGGGTTGTGTGAAAATTTAATCCTTAACTCATGAAGGATTTAATCATCTACAGCCTGGTATTTCTGTTTGGGGTGGACCAGTTTGTACTGATGATGTGGGAGAGGCCCAGCAAGACTTGCTTTTCAACTTGAAGTGGCATATTTGAGAATGTAGAGGGCCTGAGTTCAGCAATATCTGTTTTCCATGGGGGGTAAAAATAACAGCTTTTGTATCTGTAGAGGAACTTCACTCTCAGCTTGATGCCTGTAGCACAGTCACTAGCCCAATGAAACTCAAATTTCAGAGGTTCTCCAGAAAGATTGGGCCTGGTTAGCAGGTGGTCTGGCTAAGCTCTCACTTGATGGTGTCCTGTGCTGCTGCACCTGCTGTGTACCAGGAAAAAGGGACGTGGACAGAACACAGGGTGATTCTTGCAGCTCTGGCCAATACTCACCTTCATGCACTTGGTTGTGTTTTTACTGACTCTTGAGCTATTGCCAGTGATCTGGCTGTTTGATCTGCTACTTGGGAAACTAGAAGGAGGCAGACTAAAGACATCCTTTGGGGCAAATTAAGGGCATCCAAGGCACATACAAGGGAGGAACCCCCCAAAACTGGAAGTATCTTCTGGAGGGCAAGCCCCTTATAGTACAGGCTTCCCCTGCTAGGTGAGTATTCTAGAAACCCATCTGTATCGGTGTGTCAGCTGTAGAAACCCATCTGTATCAGTGTACCAGCTGGCATTGTTGTGAGAGGCTGTGTTCTGCTTCAGTGAATTTTTTTGAAGATTCTTTCAATGAGTTTGCCCATTTTGTGGGGTGTGATTTATAAGAGCACCTGTCCCCACTGTGCTGAATGTTCAGCAGTTTTGGACCAAAGACAGTATGACCCCCATGCCCCACCCTCCCTGTTCATCCAAAAGAGGTGAAACAAAAAAAATGGGAGAAGCACTAAAAGGCATCAGAATTGATGAATTCTGAAACTGTATTGAGCATTGTAAAAAACATCGTGATAGTTGTACTGCATCAAATGGAGAGTACTTTAAGGTGACTGAGGTTTAAACATGTAAGAATAAATACACAATTTTTAATAAATTCCATTTTGGGGGCCCCCCTGTATATTAGAGCATGTTGATGGTATTTTGGCACTGATGATTGAACACTCTGTCACTCACAAAAATGTCCGTGGTGAGGGGCTGTTTTCTGATGAGACTGACTGTAATCAGGCCACTCACAGGGGCTCCACTGTATGAATAACCACATCAGCCTGGTCCATCATTACCCATGCACAGCAACACATCAATCACACAGGCTGTGCACAAAGGTCTCTACACTGTTGATGCAGGTAATTGTGTTGCTGTGTCATTATAATAAACCAACTCTGGACACACCATGTGGCCTTTGAAATTACCATATATTGCCTTGTATAATCTGTGCTTGTATTTTTGTCCACATTATACACAGGATTATTATACCCATGTATAATGTACATCCTTATTTTTCCCTCAAAAATCTGGGCCTAAAACTGGGTATTATACACAATAAAATATGGTGGTTACGCCATGTTTTTTAGCTTTCTAGATTATTTTCAGGTTGAAAATGTGGTACACTGGTATACCATTCAACAATTAGTTAACAATAAAAATACACACCAATCTAAAAGAACCTATGCACCCCAATGTTCATAGCAGCACAATTTACAGTAGCCAAGTGCTAGAAGCAACCTAAGTGCCCATCAGTAAATGAGTGGATCAAAAGACTATGGTACATTTACACAATGGAATTCTACACAGCAGAGGGAGGAAAAAGAAAAAGGAGCTCCTACCCTTTGTGATAGCATGGATGGGACTGGAGAGCATTATGCTAAGTGAAATAAGCCAGGTGGTGAGGGACAAATATCATATGATCTCACTTTTAACTGGAATGTAATCAACAAAAGAAAAAAGCAAACACAATATAACCAGAGACATTAAAATTAAGAACAATCTAACAATAGCCACAGAGGAGGGGGACGGGACAGTGGGGGGCAGGATTTTCAGGAACATGGACAAACCACTCTAAAGGACACATGGACAAAACCAAGGGGGAGGGTGGAAGAAAGGGAGGGAGCTGGGTTTGGCTGAGGTGGGGGGGAGTGGTGGGGAGAAAATGCAGACAACTGTACTTGAACAACAGTAAAGTAATTTAAAATATATATATATATATTTGATGAACTTTCCACATTCCTTGTCATATATAGGCATCTGCTTTTACTGAGCTTGGAATGGCCCCCAGAATCAACTGGAATAGATTTCTGACTATATCTCCCTATCTTCTGTACACCTTAATGGAGGGGAGTTGGCCACAGAATGAGTTCTCCCTAGCGAGGGTTCATCATCTCCTAGTTATTTCCTGCGTAATAATCAAGATGAAAGGAGTAGAAAATAATATAGACCTATTTTGAGAATTTTGGATTCCTTCTTGTGCATAATGCTCTTTTTCTGTTCTCTAATGATAACACCAGGTCAGCTCAGTTGGCACACCCTTTGAATGACTGTCCAGTCCCAAGGGGACCTAGTGGATTGAAACTTAATTCTGGTTCAGACTTTTAGATTATCTTGTTTAATCAGTAGAGTACAAAATCATAAAGATAATAACCACTTGGCTGAGTATTCCACTTGCAGAATACCCACTTTGGAGGCCACATGAGCCAAAATTGGGGGGATAATGGGTCCTCATAAGATTTACAAAAATTGACTTTTCCTCTTGCACGTGATCCTTCTAGACAAAAGCTCTGAGTGCATGTAGGGAACAGACCATATTTTTCTGTTTGGCAGTAGGATAAAAACAACAATCAAGGCACCTGGGCTGGGAACATGTCAGCCCTTGGGAGAGATTAGTAGGGCAGATGTTAATGGCCTCTGTCTGGCAAATGCCTTGAACTTAGCTGATTGTTAGATTGCCATTCCTGACCTCACGCTCCTGACCATGACTTGATCACATTTCTGTGAACCTTCTAGACAGGTGTATCTGAAACAATGGGGAATGGCCCCCAGTTTCTACCTGTCATCACCTCCTGATGGCTTCAGCACGCAGTTCCCAGTCATTCCACAGCACAGGCAAATGCAATCCTGAGTGCGGTGTGGGTAAACATGGTGGATTGGGCTGACTGCTTTTTGGAAGTTCCTCCAAACACAATTGTTCAAAGTGAATGGGAAAACCGGAAACCTGCAGCTGGGAGGCTGAACCAGAGGTACTGTCAACCTCTGCCATCAGACTGATGCAAATTGTACTGGGCAGGCCCTAATGATTATCAACTATTTCAAGTGTTACCATGTGCTCCCTCAGCACTGCACTTCTGTGAGAAAGTCAGACATTTATTAACTTACTTCTCTCCAAAAATATGATGACTTGTACCTTACAGGTGATCATAAGAGACTTTTAAGTGTTTAAGGAAACATCAACAGTAGATCACGTAGACCTCAGATAACTGCAAGGTCTCTGTAAAGTAAAGCATCCCTTGAATATTAGGGGGCATTTCTGAGAGACTCATTATTTATGTTCCCCGTGTATAGAGTCATCCACAGGATTTACACTTATCCGTATGATAAGTGACGTCTAATTAGAAAAGTTTGCGATAAATTTGTGTCTGATACAAGCTGATGTCATCAATTACACAAATTTTACCCTAGAAGACATTTGGTTTAGCCCTCATTCTCTGGCAAGGGTTATTATGGTTGATAAAATTGTTCTAACCTTGCTTCTTATGGGTCAAGGCACAGAGTCTGGAAAAATCCTAATACATCCTATAATACCTGGATTAATATCTCAGGCTAAGTGGAAAAGTCAGTACAGAAACTTAAAGAGAAAGCCCCTTGCCTTTTTAAAGTAGGATGTGATGGCTCATGTGGTTTGTTCAGCTGGTGGGATCTGGCATCCTGGGAGGCATGGCTGAGCTTATTGCTGGGGGGCAGCCTCATCCTGCTGCTTGCAGTCTTGTTCACAGATGCCTTTATTAAACGGTGTCTGGGACGAATTGAATGGATTATGTCCCAGCCTCTGTCGGTCAGATTAACCAGAGTAGCACTGGAGTGGGATACTCATGGGAAAATTTGCCAAAAGCAGGGATAACATAGAAATGAGGGGTAGATATTATTGGAGACAATTCGTCATGGGTCTCTCGCATTTCTGAACAGCTTGTGAAGCAAGTCGTTAACTGCCCTTCATTATATACTTGCATAGCAAACATTCTCAAAAGGTAGGAATTGTTGTTTCACTTCACCGCAAATGACAGATTTACTTAGAGTCTTGGAAGTCAGACATAGTGTTTCCCTCTGGACAAATGTCATGCATGTTCTCTAGCCATTATGAAAGATTCCAGTTCCCTAAGTTCAGGGTGCCAGTCTTGTAGTGAAACCCACTTCCTGCAAGGGCTCCATTCGGCCTTCTTTGTGTTACTGTGTCAGAGAAGCAGCAGAAATGCTAATACTCTGGCAATGGCTGCTACTGTGAATAATAAACATTTTATGTCTCTGACATAGGAGTGCTATGTTTTCTACCAGAAAATCCACAGAACTGTGGCAGGCTAACTTGTTAGCTTGCAGGTGGAGTAAAATTCTTAATTCTTCATCCTGCTCAGAGGAGTTACATGACAGAGCTAGAAATAATACCAATCACGCTAAAGACTGATCTTTCTTAAGATGCTGAAACCTTGGAAGGTTTCTCTCTTGCTGGGGTGGGAGAAAGAGAAGTCTAGGGCACACACAGGACAATTCCAAAAGGCAAGCAGAAAGTACATTGCGTGCGTTAAGCTGACACTAGAGAGACTGACATCAGGTGACCACGGGGAGCTCATGGAGATCATTATGCCAGAAAAAGTACGATGAAAGCAGTTTGTTAAGGTACATTAATTTGTTAGCATTTTGTAAAATGGACTGTAAATCAATGAAACAAACTCAATTCAGGCAACATATTGAATATATTGAATACCTACTAGGTACAGAGCCACTATGCCGAGCTCTACAAATGATGCCCAGATGAATAAGAGGAGAAAGATAAGACAGCTTCTAATTTAGGTGGGAAAATGTTTGTATGAAATCATATTACAAGTTTGAATGAAGTTAAATAGATTGTACAAATGTTATAAAAATAAAGAGGTGAAAGAAATAAGGGGTTAGACATTTTAAAGGAAGGAAGTAGGAGATTTTGCTGTTTTAGCACGGCTCCGTCTGAGTGAGTGCCATGTCTCTGCTCTATCTGTGTGTTTCCAACAGGAAGTTCATGGATGAGCTGCTCCTGAAGAAGGTCAGAATGGGAATCCTGAGAGGACATTCATTACAAGGTCTCCTAGACATGCTCAAACCTTCAGGGCACTGACCTAAATTTACTCAACTTAGTCCTTAGAGTTGGAACCACTCAGCATTCATTGAGTACAATATTATTCGAGATGGGGAGAGAGAAGAAGATATTAAATTTAAGGCAAGGAATATATATGTGTGCATGTGTATATATATATATATACATATATAAAAACACATATGTAATACATATACCATGCATAGATAGAATATATACAGGTATATATGTGTATATATGTATGCATACATGTATATAGACATGTATGTACATATGTAATATATAGATGTATATAGAACACATAGATATATACACACTACATGTGTGTATATATTATGTAATATATATACCATATATAGGTAGAATATACAGCTAGATAGATAGAATCTATATATATATTTAAATATATTTTATTGATTATGCCATTACATTTCTATTTCCCCCCTTCATTCCCCTCCACCCTGCACACCCCTCCCCCACCATTCCCCCCTTTAGTTTATGACCACATGTCTCAAGTTCTTTAGATTCTGTATTTCCCCTACTATTCTTACCCTCCCCCTATCTATTTTCTATCTACTGTCTATGCTACTTATTTTCTGTACCTTCTCCCCCCTTCTCCTTCTCCCACTCCCCTGTTGCTAATCCTCCACATGATCTTCATTTTTATGGTTCACTCCTGATCTAGCTGTCCTCTTAATTTGCTTTTGTTTTAGGTGTGGTTGTTGATAACTGTGAGTTTGCTGTCCTTTCACTGTTCATCTTTTTTATCTTCTTTTTCTTAGGTAAGTCCCTTTAACATTTCATATAATAAGGGTTTGGTGATGATGAACTTCTTGAATTTGATTGAATCTATACATTGTATCCTTCATCTTCTTATGTAGGTTTCTACTTCTATGCTTGAATTTATAGACACAGAGACACAGAATCTGAATTTCTCTGTCCATTTTTAGATCACTGATAGCAACAAAAAGGCATCTCAGAATTATTCCTTCACTGGTAGTACCATGAAGCACCTGAGAACATAGACTGGGCAAACTAAACCAATGATAAAGTGACTTTTAAAGAAGATTTTATTTATTTTTAGACTGAGGGGAAGGGAGGAAGAAAGAGAGGGAGTGTGTGAAAGAAACATTGATCAGTTGCCTCTCACACCCCTAACTGGGGACCTGGCCCACAGCTCAGATATATGCCTTGACTGGGAATCAAACTGGTGACCTTTTGCTTTGCCAGATGACACCCAATCCACTGAATCACCCAGTCAGGATGATAAAGGGATTTTTTTAAACTTTATACTTTTGAATAAAATGTGAAGGGGTGGCTTTATCTTCTAGCAAATTTTAAATTCACAATTTATACTTTTACTTTAGCAATAGACTCCTTTGGGACCACTTAAAGGGTGGTTGTTAGGATTAACCTGGGTTAATATATGTGAAAAACATTTGGTAAATAGTAAAATGGTAGAAATATTTAAAAATGTACTCATTTGTTCATTCCAAGTCTTGCTCTAGAAGCAAGTTAAGACACGTTATTTACAACTCTATTAATAGCTAACCATCTACTTTGATCTAGGAGCAAAGTAACCGAGATTCTATTTTTAACCATTTATTCTGACTCCACCATCTTTCTCCAGAGTTCCCATGCTGGAAATGCCTTCCTTTGGGGGAAGGTGTACCTTTGGGGAGACTTAAAAAAATATACATATGTATGTATGTGTATATATATATATATATACACACACACACATACATATACATATATACACACACATATACATATACATGTGCCTGCATATACATAATTATATACTATTTTATTATATATTATATATTTATTTTTCTCTGATAACATGTTTCTGTCTTAGAATATTTAGGAAAAAAAGGCAGCTGGAAAAAAATTAAAATTACCCTTAGACATAGCCATTGTTGACATTATTGTACAAACTTCATTGTTTTTCTAAAGAGCATACACATTGTTTGACAGCCTGTTTTAAATTTTTTCACTTGACAATGTATTATGAATATTTTTTCATGTTCATAATAGTCATCAGAAACATAATTTTAAATTTATAATTTATTACACAGTATTCAATTTGGAAAGAGCATCATTAATTCCTTATTATTTTTTGTTTAGGTAGTATAAATTTTTTAAAGATTTTATTTATTTATCTTTAGAGGAGAAGGGAAGGAGAGAGGGAGAGAAATATCAATATATGGTTGCCTCTTGTGCATCCCCTGCTAGGAACTGGCCTGCAACCCAGGCATGTGCCCTGGCTGGGAATCAAACCATGGTTGTTTGGTTCACAGGCCCATGCTCAATCCACTGAGCTACACCATCCAGGGCTGAATGTTTTTATTTGAGTTAAACATACACCTATCACATGATATAGCCACCCTACTGCTTAGATATTTACCCAAGAGAAATGAAATATCAGTCATTATAAATTTTTATGTACAGATATTCATAGCAGATGTATTTGGAATACCCCAAGCTGAAAAGGACCCAAATATTCATCAATGGGCAAATGAATAAACAAAATGTGGTGTATGCACACAACGCGATAGTACTTAGCAATCAAAAGAAAAGAGCTGCTGACGCACACAACAACATAGATGAATTGCAAAACCATTGTGCAGCCTGAAAGAATCCAGGTACGAAATGCGTGCTGTCTGATTCCGTTCACATCCGTCCCATAGACGACAAGTACTCTCCAGTGAGAGCAGGTGTCGGAGGGGAAAGGCGAAGGGAGCGATGGACTCCCAGCAGGAGAAAAGTTTGGCAGGTGCTGAAAACACTCACGAAGTACTTGATTCTTCTGATTGTTTCACGGGTGGAAATATAAATAAAAACTTCTTCTGCTTTACTTTAATTACGTTGTTTAGTGTACATAAATGATACCTCAGTCATTTAAAAACTACACTTTGATAGGACAACAATGCGTTGGCGTGTGGTGACCAACCGAGTTCCTAAATCTATTTTCACAAACTTGGTTTCCTGTAACATACTCCTGGCGGCGATTTTCCTGGGAGTGTAGGAGGAAATGGTGTGAATGTTTGGGGCTTTCAGCACATACTGCACAACTTCCCCTCGAATCGATCCTAAGATTTCAGGTCCCACTGGAAGTGGACCTGCATGCCCATTCTCTGACAATTGGGGAGCTACTTTTATTTGCAATGCCTTTATACCTGTACGACTTAAACTCACTTTGTAGTCTATACAGTTCATTTCTGGATACATTAGCAGATGGAACAGAACCAATTCATTCCCAAATTGGACAGTGTCTGGTTCTAGAAATCAGTGCTCACGGGACTGAAGACAAGAGAAAGGAATCATGGGCAGGACTATGTTATTTTTCACTATTGGTCAGAAGCTACCAAATAGAATATTCTCTGTGTTTTCTAAATTGTTGTCTAACTCCAACTGCCCAGTGTTATGGGTGGACCCAAAACTTGAACACATCCACACAGCCCAGAAAACTGGCCATGGAGATCAGGACAGGACTCGCTATGCACCCAGTCACAGTGACACAATGAGGCTGAGCATCGGTCTGGGCTAAGGTCCCCAAGGTCAGCGAAATCCCACCCGGCCTTCTCCGCGTTGCTGACCTCGCTAACACAACTGAAGTGTGAGGGCCACTGAAATCCAACACCTTGTGGCTCTTCAGCAGCAATGCTTTTAAAAAAATTACAGCAGAAAAGTATTTGTTACAAACATCAGTCTGTGTCATTTAGTGGGAGGAACGAACAGGTGTTGGAGCTGGCTTCACACATGTGACTTAGGACAGGTTACTTCATTTTGCTGAGGTTGATTTGGATAGCACAATATATCTTACAAGTTTGTTACGAGGAAAAATAAGATAATAATTGTAAATATTTACCACAATGCCTAGTGCAATGTTAGGTAACTATTACCTTCCTTCCCAGTTAAACACAGTAGACATGTATAAGTCCTATCTCCCAAAACAGACTGTATGTAACTGTATCTTATACTACCTAACCTGTTATTGGAAGGAAAACATGGTATTTGTGAAAACGTTTTGTAAAGTGTGGAATGCTACCCATGTGTAAAATGCCATCATTATCTTTCCTTTTGCCTCCTACAACAGCTGGCCAAAGTTAGCTCCCTGGAAACCAGCAAAGAGTCCAGAGTGATCCATTGGTAAAGACTATAAAGATAGCAAGAACTTAAACACTTCACCTGATGCCAGGATGCCAAACTACTCTTTTTTAGTAAAAAAGAAAGAAAAGCCCTGTGCTGACTGCATCCACAGAGTGACTGTGTTGAGGGAGCCAGTGCCCGTGGTTGGCTGTGCAGTGTCATCATTGCAAAAAGCCTGGAGTGGAGCCAGATAATTTATTGAAGGAATGAAGGACGTTTGATGAAATATATTTACAAAAGCAGTAGTGGCTACAATATCTAACATCGGGGAGACTTCAAAAAAACCAGGCATGAGAAAAAATATTTATATACCCTCGATAACAAGGTCTATGTTGATAATGACCATGAATTTGGAACAGCTGACCTGCTGTTAACACAGTGCTCACGTGGACTGCAAGGCTGGGAAGAAAACCAGAGAGCTTCCTGCGGGGCACTGGGCATGCTGACCTGCTGCCTCCAAACCTCAGGACACCTTGGGAAACCTCTGAAGTTACCTTGTATTTTTGGAAAGTGGGAAGCCACACACACACACACACACACACACACATGCTGGGAAACTGTCCAAGTTTTAAAAACATCTTTTCTCCTTGTGGCCCTCTGCTGTGATTTCAACTCTCTGCAAAGAAGGACAATCAATAGTTATTTTTAGATATTTAATGCACCATGAGATTGGTAATTAACCAAGGCAATGTCTC
Source organism: Artibeus jamaicensis (assembly GCF_021234435.1). Taxonomy (NCBI): domain Eukaryota; kingdom Metazoa; phylum Chordata; class Mammalia; order Chiroptera; family Phyllostomidae; genus Artibeus; species Artibeus jamaicensis. The sequence continues at coordinate 10,082,711 of NW_026522056.1, read as the reverse complement.
TGAGGATAGTTTGCTTCTATACATGTAGGTAATATTTGCAGGAGGATTTTTCTCCTCTGCAGCAAATGTTTGTTAGCTCATGGAAGACATTAATCCCTGCCAGCCCTGGACAAAGGTCACAATTATCTGTATAGTTATATGCTGTTTTCCTATCTTGCACCCAACCCAATATGACAGACAAAGGGGAAGGGCCAGGGAGCCTGAGCAAGTGGGGTGGCTAAGAGAAGGTGTCCAGAAGCACCAGATCATTGCCTTCTTCTTTTGAACAAAAAAAAAATAATAATAATACATAAAGTAAAACTTAAAGACTGAGAAATACATAGCGGTAAAAAAAGATAACAGTTGCTGAGCTGTTCTGACAGAAGGCGAAAGAAAAATAGGATAATGTTATGGATCATTACATTAAGAACAATAGAAAAGAGGGGATGCTCAGGCAAAAATATCATGCTTATTCTAAATAATCATACAAGAAATAACAAAGATGACCATCCCATATTTAATAAGCAGCAAGTGCATTCCTTGTTTCCATCCTCTTCAAGGATGCAATCTTTACAGTAGATTTTTTCCCATTGAGAATCGAAGTAGGCTCTCTACAGTTCTTACATATTTTCTATGCCATTTTCTTCTAATTGCAAGATCCGCTTCAGAGGCATAAAATCCATGGGAGAGAGATACCAGGACATTAGCACATTGTGAACATCTGACCTCTGATTCGGGAAAATGATGAAATATTAATGGGTGCAGATGTGCCCATCCTGCAATGGACAGATGTTCACTTTACACACCATTTAGAATTCCCTGGTGTGTTTGACTACAGGATGATGAATACAATGGCTAAATGATACAGGGATCAGCAAAAGTACTAGAAAGACAAAAGTTTATGCAATAGGATGGCCACATTCTTCTCTACCCACCAGCACTGGCATGACCACCAGCTCGCTGCTGGAATAAGGACAGCTTCATCTCAGACAGCTGTGACACTCATACTGATGTGGAATACTGTGACCCACCCACTGGTCTCAGTAGAGGACAAGTCACTCTGAAATGTCTACCTGGAGTCCAAGACAGGTGAAAGTTCTGTGTGTATGTAGTTAATTCGGCACCCTTTGGCTTCCTTCCACTGACAGTGAACACGTTTTATACTCAGACCAGGCTGTACCATTGGTACCATACTTCCCAGATTTTTTTCAGAAGTTGTTATATAATATACAGATATTGTGCAATATCCTTTCCCAATAAACATACAATAAAATATCTTCTTGTGTGACCTTTACAAATTAACTTACTTGAAAATAATTTCCAAGCAGGAAAAAAATATCTTATGTAAGGAAGTCTAGCAAATCCTGAAGAAGTTGGACCTAAGAAGGCACACACCAAGGCAATGTCATGATTAAAGCACACAAGATTAAAGATAAGGAGAGAATCTTAAAAAGAGCAAGAAAAAAGGACACTCCTTTACCTACAAAGGAGTTCCCATAAGACTATCAGCTGATTTCTCAAAAGAACCTTACAGGCAAGAAGGGGCTGGAAAGAAGTATTCAAAGTCATGAAAGGCAAGGACCTACATCCAAGATCGCTCTATCCAGCAAAGCTATCATTTAAAATGGAAGAGCAGATAAAGTGCTTCTCAGATAAGGTCAAGTTAGAGGAATTCGTCACCACCAAGCCCTTATTATATGAAATGTTAAAGGGACTTATCTAAGAAAAAGAAGATCTAAATTATGACCAGTAAAATGAAAACAAACTCACAGCTATCAATAACTGAAGCTAAAAAACAAAAAATAATAATTAAACAACAAAAACAGGAACGGAATCACAGAATGGAGATCACATGGAGGATTACCAGCAGGGAGGGAAAGGAGAAGGAGGGAATGGGCGAAAAGGTACAGGGAATATGAAGCATAATTGGTTTACTTACAAAATAGAGGGGGGGAGGTTAAGAGTAGTATGGGAAATAGAAAAGCCAAAGAACTTACACGTACGACCCATGGACATAAACTAAGGCGGGGGGAATGATGGAGGGAGAGGAGGTGCAGGGCAAATGGGGCACAAGATAGAAAAAGTGGGACAACTGTAATAGCATAATCAATAAAATATACTTAAAAAAAGAAAAATAATAATTTTACCCATTTGTTTAAACGCAACCCAATGAGGGTTTCAAAATAAGATATAACATTGAAAATCTTTGTCATTCCAGAGAAAGACAGATACCATGTGATTTCACTTATGTGGGAAGCTAATGAACACAATAAACAAGTGAACAGTATAGAAACAGACTCAAAGACACCGAGAACAGGCTAACTCTACAGGGTCCCAGAGGACCGTAGAGTCGGGGAGCTGGGGGAAAAAGAGAGCAGCACAAACTGGTGGCTAACGGACTGGCCATGGAGACGTGGACTGCAGCACAGGGAAGACAGCCAACGGCCCGGTGATAACTACATGTGGTGCCAGGTGGGCACCTACCACAGGGGGGCATCACTCTGTAAAGTATGTGGTTGTCTGACCGCTTCGCTGCACATCTGAAACTAATACAGAATAATATTGAATGTCAACTGTAATTGAAAAATAAAAAAATTAACTCAAAATGTTTATGTCACTCACTAAGCTTTGGGTGGCTACCTGCCACGTGCTACTTAATTTAACGTAGTATGAATGTTGTTTGTATATTGTCTGGACCTTCAATTCTCGGTTATAGGACAGAACTTATGTTGCTGTATATGAAGTCTCTTATGAAAGAGAAATTTGGATAATAATCACAATAGGCCTCAGAAAAATGGAGAACAATGTGGCCTGAAATAAATGGGTGGCTCAAGGGAAGAGGAAAGATAGAGGGATACAGCATTAGAAAGAGCGCAGGAAACAAGCTGTCTATGCAGACGCAGCTTGAAGGAAGCTCTGTGATTGAGAGTTACATAACCATTACCTCTAGGCTGTGCAGGGTCAGGGGTGCACAGTGTGTTAGGCAGTGAGAGGCCATTGGACACCTTTGAGCAGTGGAGTGAAATGAGAAAGCCAGTTTTAGGGAATCACTTTCCCTGACTCACACTTCTATCAGTTAGTGCCATGGCAAGGGCGGCAAACAGATTAAACGAAGCCTGGGGAATAATTCCATTCTAGGGAGTCCTGGGTATGATCTGTATCCCGGATGAGACAGTGATGTGAGTCTGTCTCTAAGTTGCTGAGTGTTGCATGCTGAGTTGAACTCAAGAACTGCACATCCTTACTTTATTGAAATGAGGCACCCTGGAGAGCAAGATAGAATACTTGAGATGTCCCAGAGGAGGTCACTTTAAAACAACCAAAGTTTAGAAAATGGAAACTATGTTTAAAGGTTAAGTAAAGAAAATAAACATATCTATCCAAAGAGCAGAAGGCTCGCTGGTGAGATAGCATCAGTTTTTAAGTCTAATACTAAAATTTGAAAAACTGGATAGATGTTTAAATTACACAATGCAGAAAATCGAATCAAAGTAAAAAAAAGTCATGATTAAAAACACTTAGAAGACTAGAATGATATAAAAACAATATTTGGGAACCACCTCCTTTCAAATGGGACAGACACTCCCCAAAAGGAAAATTCTGAACCAAAGTATTGAAAGAGTAAGAAGCAGAATGAATCAAAAAATGGAAATTTCTCCCAGGACTGGAATCTTATGAAACAAAGGAATAGGAGCATCCAGCAAAACTCACATTACTTCCTTCTTACACTTTTCTTTTAGATTGCATATTCCCTGAGTGTCCCCTCATCAATCTCTCATAGCATCCTCCTTTACTTCTCTCACAGTTTACACTAATCCTACCCAGATCCGGTTTATTTTGTTTAGTTAGTAGTATGGTGCTTCTTCTCCCATAAGAATATGTGATCCCAAGGGCAGAGAAATGTCTGTTACCTCCCCCCTAGAACTGTCTCAATTTGTATATGGTAGGTGCTCAATAAATATTTGTGGGGCGAAAAAAGACATGTAGTTGTTAAAGTGATGGGGAAATAAGGTAGGATGAGGTGAGAAAACAGTTTCCTCTCTTTCTCTTAGGGTCTAATCTATTTGCTTCAGAAAAGGCCTTTTGGAATCACTTCCATTTCCTGCTGCTGCTTTGCAGTGAGACAAGAGCAGCGTGGCAGAAAGTGTCACTCAGATGGAAAACTTGGGCACTGTCAAGGCGGGTCCCTTTTCAGGTTTCCTGAAGATCATTAGGTACCTTCTGGTCTGATCCTTTTTGCTCAAGGAGTTAGCCGTCTTTCCTGAAATTATTTTTTTTCTCTTCTATTATGCTTGTCCGATGTGGCACTTACACTTTAATGCCTTACAGATAAAATGGTCTCTGTCAGTCTGCACTTTTCACGCCTGGAGAAAGTTTTACTGCTTCATAAAATCCTGTAATGCCCCAGTGTTTAAAAAAGATCTATCACTCCATCAGTGAGTCTTTATGGGCTCTGTGTACATTTCTTTTGCAATGCAAGGTTGGTTCCTGAAGCAAAAAAAGGGACAGAGATAAATGGATTTGTGTGTGCTAACAAATGTCAAGAATTCAACTCCATTTACACTGAGATGGTCTTAAATGGCTAAAGCAAATTGTAGAATAGCTCATACACAATAGCATCAGGCACGACGAAGGAGCTGCAGAGTCAGATTTTCTCTTCAGAAGTGGTTAAGAAAGATGACTGTTTTATTCACTGGTTCAGGCTAAAGAGAGACTTGAGGGTTGCTCTGTCCCAACTTTTTCCTTCCTGACAGAGGCTCAGAGCCCTGAGGCCTGTGAGTTTAGTTGGTGGGTGGGGGCGCTGGCCATGACCCACCTCCTGCCACCTGTTCTACACCAATCATCTGTGTGGATTATACAATCTTTTAAAGGCATCTTTTCACGGTGTGAGCTGAAGGGAGATCTGTTGAATTTCAGGCATGACATATATCTTTCATCTGTTGTTTTAGGACTGGGTAGCCACAGGCTGACAGATACCTGTCAAGGATATGTTTATGTGTGCGTGTGCCTGTATGTATGTTTGTGATCAGGCATGAATATTTGGGGCACCAAGGCTGTGTAGGCACCTGTGCAGGTGGCTCAGAGTGACCCTGTGGGAAGGTTCATCATCCGGAGCGCGAGGAGCTTTCAAGTTGCTTCTTCCCTCTGCGATGCTGCTCAGTTGCTGCCTGTTGTGCTGTGGGCGTGTGTGGTACATCAGTCTCCCGGATTCTCAGGCATCTGCAGAGGGAGGATGCAGACAGCATCACCTGCCCTGTGGCCAGGTGGGGAGAATAACCTGATTATCTGATGGTGGGTATTCGGGCCAATTAAGCACGTCACTCAGCAGCCCAGTCCACTGCCAAATGGCAGCTCTTCTCCAGTCCCTCTGTCGTGGCGCACTGAACCTTGCGCTCGGAAGCTGTCAGGGAGTAAATGAGCATCTGTTTCTGCACTGCTGAACAATTCCTTGTGCTAGGTTCAGAAGGATTTACTAAGTAGTTTATTTATGCTCTGTGCTTTGATAGCAACTATGATGAATAAACATACAGCAACAGCAACTGGAAATGGGAGCTGATGTAGGGGTACTTGGGGAATTCAAACCATATAATACAAACAAACAACACAGAAAGCTGGCAAACAGGAAGCAGGCAGCTCCTCCATGGATGTGCCCTTGAAATCTGACCCATTGCAAAGACTTTCTGCATCTCCACAGCTGGCCAATAGCAGCGCAGTGAGCAAATGCCTATGAAGTACCAACTGTTTGTACTACCGAGGGTAGGGGTCAAAAAAGAAAAGGCATTAAAAAACCCCAAAACCTGCCACCAAAGAGTTTATTTTTTTCTTTCCAAGGTGTGATTTTTGAAAGGAAAGAGAAGGAATGTTGGTGTTGAGACCATGGGAAGTCCCCCTGCGGTTCCCATGGCAACCCAGGCTCCTTGGGCAGAAGGAAGTTGCAGTGAGGAGGAGGAGGAGGAGGAGGGGGTGTGATGAGGGAAGGACTCTGCTCACAGGACTTCCACTCCCATTGCATTGCGTGACCTCATTCATTAAGTCTCCGTTTTCTCATCTGGAAAAAGAAGGGTGTGTGCCTGAAGAGGTGGGTGCAGGAGGGTAGAGGCGAAAGGTTATCTCATCTACTTCTCAGGACTGTTGTATCACTAAAGGTGACGGGATTAAGAAATAGAAACTGATAGTTCTGTAATAGTCAAGGGGATTTAAAATATTCAGTAACATTGCATTAGTTATATATGATGTAGTACAGCCACTAGCCTTACTAAAGGGATCACATTGCATGTTATGTAAATATCTAACCACTATTCTGTGCACCTGAAATTAATATAATATTGAAAGTCAAATGTAATTGAAAAGTAAGAAGTTAAAAAAAGAAAGATACTGTGTGTGCAAGGGATTTATGAACTGGATTATTCTTCACAAGTTAGTCATTCATCTTTAGGCCTGAGGAACTCAAACGACAGGTGGGAACCGCACTCCAGGGCAGGTGACACTCCCAGGAGGGTCTCAGAGAGGAAAACCTCCTTCTCGTGAACGTGGGTGTGGAACTGCCTGGTCCCGGTGCTCTTCGTGTGCTGTTCTCACTGCCCAAGGTACAGACCCAATAAAAGGTAACTTTATTACTGTCTCTATTATAAGCACTGAAATTCTAATAAATACCTTGTAACCTCTCAAAGGCAGCATCAGAGCCTCAGCAGAAGGTCACCCTGTGATGTTCCAGAACCAATGACTGTTCAAAATGTGCAATGGTCCCACCCTGCCTGACACACTAGGTAGCGTACAGGCCACTGGGGGCACAATCCAATCCGGAGGATGCTGAAAGCCAATGCTGCTCTCTTGATCCTATACTATCTGGGTGAGGGGAGGGCTTTTCCTCACCTGTGCTAAGGAGTTCAGTTCTGGTTGCTATGTGCCAAGCTGGAGTGTCAATCATGGCCTGAAGACCAGCTGTCACCGAAGAGGATTAGGAATCTGCCATCCTGAGTGTGAGTCACTGAGTGCTGAACCTGGCATCCTGTTATGTTGGAGCCTGACTCATCTGCGGCCTGGGTAGAACCTTTGCAGAGATGGCTCTTCCCTCTGTTCCCTGGGGGAGGAGTCTAGTCTGAGTGCTCGAGTTTCTGTCCCAGCTCTAGGCTTGTACACCGCCCCCTAGAGTTCTGTGACATGGGTCTACTGCCTCCCCCTCTGCGAGGAGTAGATGCTTCTCACAGCCCCTCCAGCTCAGTTCAAAGAATTGAACTGTCAGAATTCATTCAAAGAATTCTCCACGGTGACCCTTTTCTCCAAGGTGATCCTATTCTGAAGTCTGATTTTTCTTGAATTTTTGATGAATATATGGACACTGAAATATTTGTTTTTTAAAAGCTGCAAGAGAACATCCTGTTTCTTCAAATATGAAGGTTTCATTGTTTTTTCTGCATAGCCAAAAAGCTTATTTATTACAGATTTTCCCCAAACATAGGCCTTGCTACAATGTCGGGTTGCCCAGAAGGTTTTTTTTTTTTTTTTTTTTCCCATAAGACAGTTCTAGTAGCACTTAGTTGTCTTTAATTTTATTTGAAACAACTTTGTGAGATTCTATTGTGACAGCTGTCATATCAGCATGCATTAAAAAAACCTTATCAAAATTGGTAAATTTTTGTGTAGCTATTTTAATATTGAAGATGGAAAAAATACACAATATTTTTGGCATTTTGTGCTTTATAATTTGAAGAGGGGTAAAAATGCAACTAAAATGCAAAAAAAAAAAAGGTTTGTGCACTTTATGAAGAAGGTGTCAAAACTGGTTTGCAAAGTTTTGTGCTGGAGATTTCTTGTTGGATGATGCTCCACAGTTGGGTCGACCAGTTGAAGTTGATAGTGATCAAATCAGACATTAGTTGAGAACAATCAACAGTACACCATGTGGGAGAGAGCCCACGCACTCCAAATATCCAAATCAGTGAAGTTATTGGTGAAAGTGAAAACATGTCTTATTTTATGGAAAAAATTCCAGCATTCTTGGCCAACACAATAGTTATGTTTAAGAATTCTGATTCTAAAGGAGAGACAAAAAGCGGCTACATGGGGGAGATCACATTCTTTGGGGAGAGGCTCCTGAAAGTAAGCTGAGGGGTGAGGAGGAAATGGGACATATAACTCCAACTCTCTTCTTCACTGGGTTGGGAGTCCAGGATTAAGAGATGAGCTTTGTTAATTATACCACTACTTATGAGAAAATCTGTGGGTCTCTATTTTCAAGCATAGCTGCTTTAGGTACCAAGTGACAAAACGTACCTCAGTGATAGAGAGAAAGATGTTCTCTCCACTTGCTGCAGAGAACCCAGCTCTGCTTTGGCTCCCTGAGAAATGGCATTTTGGAAACATCAGAGGCTGGGTTCCTGTCTCCTGGGTTGCAGTGGCGGTGAGGGGACTTCATGTATGTGACAAGTGGGCGCCAGAGTAGAAGACGGCGTACGTCATGTGGTGCGTAGAGGTGAATGACTGGTCTTTGGGCATGTGAGGCACCATTTTGGAAACCACCAGCAAAAAAACAAAGACCAAAAACCTAATGGCACTTATCAGAAGAGAAAAATGTTATGCTATTATGCATTTGGGGGCTATTAGGACAAGAGTACTTGCTTTGCATTTTGGCCACAATTCTCCCATCTCTTTGATGGAGAAGAACCACTGCCATTTGCTGAATTCTGCTGCTCCTTAGCTAGGACATTTAGATTGTGAGGGCCAGTTTCTATCCACCTGGAGCCTGCTTTGGGTTGGGTCTGCTACTAAGCACGTCTACCTGATGAATTCCTCGAACCCTAGGCTGAACTTAGTCCCTTTCCTGGGGTCAAACCTATATATAGATTTGTGATATGAAGAAATTTGGTGAAAGAATCTGAAATGCCTGAGGAATTGTAGGTTTGGGACTGCTGTATGAAGAAAGATGAATGGCGACAAGCCTGAACTATAGAAGCAACAGACATAAGATGATGTAATAATATATACACAAAAAAGCAAAGTGTGTAGATAAGATGGATGCAGGTTTACCAAAGCACAGGCTGAAAGAATTAGGGGACTTTATTTAAAAGTTACAAAAAGACAAATATGAGAAAATAGTCAATGCATGTTTCATTAGCATCTTGATATAGGAATAAGTAAGTTGCCCAAGTTGTTACAGAGCTTTTAACTATGTTTTGTCAGTTTTTTTAAACACTCTCATTTTTCAAGGTAAAGAATAAGTGTAGAAATTTATGATCTGAGAGATCCTTCACCTCTAAGGTTGATGCCATGAAACATGATCATTTTCTCCTAAACTTTGCCTGATGCCACCATCTTAGACATAATCTTGGATGCAGGAGCCATAGAAAGAATCAGAGTTAGTTTTTACAATGGTTTTAACTTTTTTCCAGGGGTGTAATAAACTTAGCCACAAGAGGAAAAGGTGAATCTTTGCAGTTACCATTGTACCTATAGCTTGGAAAGATACAATAAGAGCTGTAGAGAGTATTTTCTAGATAGATTGAATGGAGGAGAGTTCAGGTTGTTGCCTCCATGAGTGATTCCTGGAGCCTCTATGAGGTAGAATTCTAAGTGGCACTATATGGTGTTACCTCTCTGAACCCTGGAGAAGTGCACTTCTCCGAACAGACAGCTGGTCAGCAAGAGAACTCCTTGGTACCAGGGCCGTGTCTTCTCCACTCTACCTTGCTGACCTCCTCACCCCCATCCCCAGTCTAGGTGTACAAGAGCTACACATACATGCTAAAAAATATTTCTTGAGAGCCAGCTTAAAATCCAGTTATTGCTGATCGAAAAATTAGTTTGGACCAGGTATGTCTCAGCAAAAGGTCATAGCACACATGTACCCCATTCCATCTCTTTAAGAAGAAAAGTAGAGATGGATTCTGTCTAAACCAAGAGAGTCAGGGTGTCCTGTTTTGATATAGAGTCAGAATCTCTCTTATTTCTTCTTCCATGGCCATTTCAGAGCAAATGCCGTGACAGCCAGGGCAGAAGTGTGAGTGTCTAGGCTTTTGATCTTGAGAAGCCTCCGTATTTTCAAAATCCGTACTTAGTGCGTGTGTGTGAGTGACACCAAGGGATTTACCAAACATACTAAGGCCTCCACTTTCAAATCTGCAAATGAGATTCATAGTACCCATTGCTTAGGAATACTGTGAACATTAAATAAAATAGCCTATGTGATACACTGGTATAAATGACTGACACATTATATAAACATTTAATAAATAATAGTTCCCACATCTTTTTTTCTAAGGTAAAATATATACATATTTTAAAGCAATTGATGAGCTCCTTTCAGTTTTGTGCAAGGTTTATCATGGGGAGGGATCAATTTTAACACCAGTATTCTTATATTCAATTGTTTGTGCCACATGCTAATTTTATGGAGAAAACAGGGATGTTGATGGGACCCAGAGGATGCTTTCGTCAGCTTTGTCAGTAAATATAGTGTGGGTGCAACCGTGCCTCACCCAGCAGGGGCTGGGACTCAGGCCAGAAATCACCCAACAAGCGCCAGTGCTGGCTGAAAGAAGGTAATCAACATTAATTTTTGAATATTACTTACAGGATTTATGGGGGAGAAAATGTGATTAATCCACACAAAAAAAGGGAAAAAAATCCCATTTCTCAACTGAGGGGGAAAATTCCTTTGAGCATAAACATATTGCACTATTTATACATGACATATTTTCTGCATCTATAAACTTACCATGCTCAAGGATTCTAATTAATTGCAGTGGTTGCCAGGGAAACCAAACTAACTCAATTATAGGTTGCAGGAAGGTGCAGTGTATTTATGACTATGATGCAGGTACTTTTCTGTGCAAAGCCTAAAACTGAGCAGATGCCTAGAGAATTTAAATGTTCTAAAGAGCACAGTGAATGCCTTGATTTTCTTGCTTTATAACAACTTGGTTTGGTGACGCGGACCATGAATGTGACAGATTAGGAAGAGGTTAAGCAGGAACGTGATCGGCAACAAAGTCATAAGGAAATGACTGCATTAGGAGACTGGTTCCTATTAAAAGAGTCTGCATTCTGTGTACCATTTGTGTTTTGTGATCTTCTTATCTGAACACCTGGGATCTAAATAATACAAGAAGTAAAGGGAAAGCAGCTGGCAGTGAAAAAATAATTCACAAAACTCATAAAACCAAGTTTAGCTGAAATAACTGTTTGCAAAAATTGTGAAAAACTGATGACATTTGGTTGGAAGATGCAGGAATGTCCACACTTTCACTCCTAACAATCCTAGAAAGGTATGTACAAAGAACTAGTAACAAATAAAATAAATGGAGGATGAGGATCAAGTTTAATCAGGTTTGAGAAAATTTTAATATGCCCTACTCATAAGTAAAGTTATAATAATTATGAAAACTTATTGTTTTATTTTTGTAACTCAGATATCCCTGGTATTTCCCTACTACATTATAAAAATCTATACTTAGAGTTTAAAAAATATCTGAGAGTTATAGAATCATTATCCAGAAAGAGTTTAATTTTGTCATGTAAACAAAATATTATAATTTTATGGGGCCCAGACTGTCCATTCATTCATCTGAACATTTATTCAATTAAAAATGATTTATTCATTGCCTACTTTATGCTTGGCTGTATGCTAGATCTTGGATCTAAAATAATAAATAAAATTGCCACCCTTAGTGAATTTATAATATGAATGGGGAGACAAATCATAAACTGATAATTATATAAACAAATCTACATTAAATTATAACTTTGTGAACTCTAGAGAAAGCTTGACAGAAGCTGAAACCACAATATACTATTTTATCTCCATAAAAAGTCCATACTCTGGGTGAATTGACACTCTTATCATTAACTTCATTATGTGTAGAAATGCTCTTTGTTTTAAAGCCCACTTTTTAAAAATCATAGATCTGCTCTAATATGTTTTGGTTGTTACAATCTTTCTGTATTTTTTAAAAACTTAAAGTGTTTCTTGGATAAGTAGTATATGATTGAATATACTTTAAAATCTAATCTGGTAAGCTTAGTTTTTTAAGTGGAATATTCTATTTAAATTTAATATAATTACTGATAGATTTAATTTTAAATCTACCATCCTACTACTTGCTTTCTTTTCACCCCACCTATCCTATTCCTCTTTTTCTCCTTGCTTTGTAGATCAATTAGCATTTTTTATCATTTAATTTTCCCATTTTATTTGTTTATAAGTTATACTTTTCCAGTCTTTCATTTCTAGTTATTTTAGAGATGATGGAATGAATTCGTGACTTATTAAATCTGATATAAATTGACATGGTTACCATTTTTCAGATAATGCAGGGGCTAAAAGCACTTAATTCTCTTTACTCAGTTTACTTTTTTGAGATTTTGTCATGTTTTGTGTTCCACCTCTATGCTACGTCTAAAGACTGATTTCACACCATCAGTATTAATGTATTCATGTATGTTTATTTACATGTTTACTCCTGCATTTATTCATCATTTCCCCTGTATTTTCATGTTTTCAGTGGGACTGTATTTTTCTGTCCTGAAGGATTCATTTTAATAGTTCTTTTCATGCAAGTCTACTGGTGGAAAATCATCACTTGGTTCGGTTTTTGGTTGTTTGAAAACATTTTTTGGCATGAATCCTTGAAATATATTCTATATTGTTACTGGGTATAGAATTCTATATTGGCAATTATTTCCCCCTCTTCCTTTAAATAGTTTTGCTTCTTTAGAAGATAAATCTCCCACCTCCCCTCCAACCTACATTGGCCGCTCATAAAATTTTCCCTTTTGTCTTTGGTCCTCACAAGTTTTACCACAATATGTTCAGGTGCACTTAAAAAAATAGTTAACCTGCTTGGGGAGTCTAAAGAGCTTTGTGCTTTGAGGGCCTAATTTTTTTAACCAGTTTTGAAAAACAGCTTTGTTAATACACTGATTTCCCCTTCCCTCTCCAACTGCACCTATGTCATAGCTCTTGACTGTGTCTCACGTGCATTTCATATTCTTTCCTTTTTCTAGGTGCTTCTCTTGTTCCATCTTGAGCTCGCCTCTAATTTACTCTGAACAAATTGATTGAGTTCTAAAGTTTATTTTTGGGTCCAGAGTTTGAATTTGACTACTTTTATAGATTTCCATTTTCTGGTGAAATTCTCCATTTTTTCTTTTAGTACCTTCAACATATTATCAATTATTTTATATCATGTCTGATAACTATAAAATCTAGATCACCTAAGATTCTACCTAGATGGAATATTTTATCTTGTTCTCAGTCATTTTGTACTTATTTCTGTCATATTTTTGACTAAATACCAGACATTATTATGAAAAATTATATGAATGTCTCAAGACTATGTGTCAAGGTATCATTCTCCAGAGAAGATTTACTTTTGCTTTGGGACAGGCAGGTAGAGGTTTAGGACTGTACTATCTCAAGTTAAGGTTTTAAAATTTGTGACAGAGTCTACTTCTTATTGTTCTTACCCCTAGAATGTAATAGCCCTTCAGGGTCTGAACGAGGGTCTGTGACATTTGCCAGGACCCTACAGCTTGGTGGGCCTTAAAATAGATTTTTGTTATTTCATCCCCATGAGATTCTTGAAAGTTCTGCTACATTTTCCACTCGGCCACTGATTTGCACTTAGCATCTTCGTCTTTGGTCCTAGATTCTCAATAATCGCTTGAAGAGAAAAACATTTGTCTCAAGTCTTTTTTCTCTGAAATCCCAAGCCCCCATGTCCTGGCTGCCATGGCAATGCCATATGCCTTCAAACACAAGTTTTAAAAGTTGCCCATCTTTTCTAGTTTTCATTAGATGGAGGGTTGATTTTCAACAAACTCCTCCACTACAAGAAGGAGGAATTCTTTATTACAGTTTTTTCACTTTCCTAAATTTCCATATTTATTTAAGCTTTGCCAACAGAAATATGTGTGTGTGTTTTAATAATTTTCCCGCATTTGTGTTATTTTCTTTAAGGGAAGTGACAACTTGTGCTTTGCTTTCGTTTTCATCTAGATTCATCATTTATCAATATATTGGCAAAAATGTTTTTTGTCAGTCCTCATTGAGCCCTTACTAAGCTGGCTTTCTGGTACTCTCCATAGTGACTGAGTTCATTGAAATAAAAAATCATTTTAGTTCTAGATTCTACATGGACGTCTCTTATTCAAACTCACTTGATAATTATGTTATTCTTGAATCCATAGGCCACCTCTGTCCCAGAACTCATTAATCATATTTCTGCCTTCACCCAAGCAGACTGTTGAACCCCGTGGAAAGCAGTCCCTGACAAATGAGTGGCTCGACCTATGTATAGGACAGTTTTCCTTTGTGTAGTCACCTCATATTTAAAAATAGTAATAAAAATAAATTGCTCACTAGGAAAAATAAATAATGAGTTTTAGCAACATCTAGGGCCTCCAAAAGGGTGTAACTCATGAATTATCTGCAAGTAAAAGAGATAGTAATGAACTCCAGACATTGCCGGCATGCTGCGACACAAGCGGAGTGCCTATGAAATGGGCCCTGCTCCGAGAGTGGTGTCCAGAACAGGGACTGCGTTCTGTGTGGCCTGACCAACCTGGCTTGACAGCACATCGCACGGTGCTTTTGACAGCACCAAGAATTGGAAAATGGAATTGCAACTATCAGGCATCGAGTTATGTTTTAACATTTAGTTATAAAGGCCATGTCGTGCCCTCAGAGATGCGGCAGGAGTATTAGGCCTGACATTTTGAATTTCAAATGCAAATTGGAAAATCCAACCCAAACTAGGAAAGGACAATGTGTGTAAATGGACTAAGTTCAGTATTCAGGAACGGCTCCTGGGTCAAGTTAATCGAGTCTCCTAAAGCCTCTTGTTTTACTCTGTCACCCACAGAACTGAAGAAAAATTTCAATTAATATGTCTGGATATCTGAAAAGTGCCACTTTAGTATCTCATTTGCCAAAGAGATTAGCAATAAGATGTATCCACAGGATACAAGTATATTATGCCACAATAATCTGGTTTGTTCTTCAACCAGATTTCTTTTTTTTTCTGGTAAATAGATTTATATTCTTCCAAGTCCTTAAGCTAACTTGTCAGGACAGTTTTTCAGAGTAGTTAAGTGACTGGTCTAAAGGCCCGCCCACTTGGAGGAGGCGGCAGGAATGGAGTCACGGCCTGTGTATCTCACGCCCCTTGCACCGCCTCGGCTCCCACTTCAGCACACTGAGCAACTGCATGTCACAAACACACGAGTAAGGATGAGGAACGGAGAAGACGCACGGTGCAGGAGAAACGTGAATCCACTCTTTTTTGTTTAATAAGCACGCATGTGTGCGTAGCATGTAAGCATTGGCCAATAAATGCGTGGCTTTTACAATAGGCCCCAGAAACTGACTATTTCTCACAGTTCCTTCTAGAAAAGAAATTTGATAAAATTCTTTTCCTATTTAAAACCCTTTCATGACCCCTCATTACCTAGTATAAAGTCCAATTTCTGCAGCACAGCTCACAAATGCTTGCCCGGCTTTTCGTCCTTCCTGCAGTTCTTTGTGTGCCCTGTGTGCTCTTCACACCTGGGTCTGTAACTTTGCTGGCCCCTCTATCTAGGAAACTTCCTTCTCTCTCTTCGTGGGGCTAATTCCTTCTCATTCATCTGGGTTCAGCTGTTGCCACTCCCTCTAGAACACATTTCGCGTGGCCCGGATCTAAATTAAACTTTCCTTCTGTGTTTTCAGGCACCCAGCACTTGTTTTATTATAGGAATCATAATAGGCACTGGCATTGCCTATTTGTTGGTTTACATGACCCATTATTCTCTATGCTCTGTGTGTGTAGGATCTGTGTCTATCTTGCTCTTCATTTTACTTCTGGCATTTAGCACCTACCTGACAAAGAGAAAACACTATAGATCTGAAGAATGGCTGGCTAAAGAACATTCAACCGCTTTGAGAAAGGTCTTTACTAGGCAAAAAACTTCATAAGGACAAATGTCATCTGATTTATTATCTATGATGTTCTAGCCATTTTCTATATTATCTTTCACTTGTGCTATTTTTATGAAAAAGAAAAAAAGATCTTGTGATAGACTGTTCTACTGGCCAGGAATCAGTGGCCCTCTCGAAGAGTATACATCCCTGCCCTGTTGAACTCAGGTACGGCCATGCGAAGTAGGAGCAGAAAGGACAAGTATACTTTAATGCAGTAACTTTGTGAAGCAGATCATGGTGGCTAACCAAGGAATTGATCATTGATATGTTTCAAGAAGAAGGTTCTGTTCATCAGAACCCCAAATAATGTGGAGCACATTCCCAGCTAACCTGAGCTGAGTAGAAGCAGAATTTTTAAAATTGTAAACAATGAGTAAAATGAGGGAAAGTTAGAAATAGTTGTTATTATAAACCCCTGTGATTTTTGTGTTATAGCAGCATACTGTCATGTACCCTGACTGACAGAGATCCATTCAATCTAGCCCAAACACAGGAGAGTTTAGTGAAAGATTCAACAGAGAATCCGTCTTGGGCACAGCATAGATCAGAACCAAGAACGCTTAGGTTTCACTGGGACAGGAAGCTAAAAAGTCAGAAACTGGTGCTATTTTATTCCTATCTTAGAAGCTGCACTGCCTCTCACATTTTTGCTTCTCTCTGCCACCTGCTACTTTTTCTTCCATCCTCAGTAAACTTTTCTATGCTTAGTAATCATAAATATGACCCAAATGGGGATGATCTCCAGACTTTATCTCCATACGATCCTCTAGCTCAGAACCTACTACCAACTGTCATCTCTTTCTGAGTTACTTGGTTTATATTTCTGAGAGATATATTTATGGTTTTAGCGCATCTTTTGGAAACAAGTCACAAGTAAGATGTCACTAGCTAGTTAGTGTTACTGGTTACTAGTCTAAAACTTGTCTCATCAGTTGTTCCTCTGTGCAAGTGTGCTGGGAGGGTGGTGGTAGTTCAGGAACAACCGTGTCCCACACGGCCATTTGGGACAGCACATACCAAGTGCCAGGGTTAGTGTCCTCAAAAAGTCAATGAAATATAGCAATTTTTCACAATGATTTTGTGAACAAAATATTATTATTACTATTATCATCATTACCAAATTTCAGATTATAAAACTAAAGGCAACAAAGTAACTTAGATGAAATTTCTTACTAGTAAATGAAGGGTAGCGTACAAGCACAGTGTAAACCTTGATATGTTTAGCTGATCCCAAATTTCATGCTCTGCAATTTACCACATCATCTCAAAGAACTCAGCTGTCCTCATCAGCAAAACAAGCACAAATAACCTCAGAGCAAAAATAAAATGAAAAAATTGTAAAGGTATAACAAATGGGGTTATTTTAAAGAGGGGTATAATTGATATATACTGAAGAAGAGGAAGGGTTTCAAAGCCCCCACAAGATTTTCTTCCCAATCCATTTTTACACTATAGAACTTTAGAGTGAAAATCCATATATCTACCACTTAACTTCTGAAATGTATATTTTGCTGCATTCTTGCCTTATCGCATGTATACCTATGTATGCATTCATAAATTCATATAATTTTTATTTATTTCTAAGTAAGTTGCTTGGTCCCATATCTTCAAATATTTTATTAGTTTGGTGGGATCTGGCAAAAATATTTTCTTAATACCACTCTAAGTCCTTGCTACTCAAAGTACGCCCCATGACCACCAGCAGCACTGGCATTGGCTGGGACTTTGTCAGAAACACCGAACCTTGGGCTCTACTCTGGATCTACTAAATCATAATATTCATCCTTCCAAGATGCTCTGGAAATCTGTGTGTGCAGTACATGTGGACAAAGACTGATCCAGAAGATTCCAATGAACAATGAAGGTTGAGAAACACTAAATTGGATAAGTAGTCTCATTATTTGCTCCTTCCACTTACCTACTCTACGATCTTGAACAATTCCTCACTTGAACCTCCTGGTTTTTAACTGCGGTATGGGGAGCACAATACTGCTTTGCAGAGTTGTTATAAGGGTCAGACTTGATCACCGATGGAACAGGGCCTTAGCGTAGGTACATGTTGCTTCCACAGGAAAATGCACTGTGTGTAAGCGCACAAAAACTGTGACATCCAAGTCCATAGCTCCTCCCCAATGTTGTCCTAAACTGGTCTGGTACTATCACCTAATTTTGGAGATGACAATGGAGAAAATAATCCGTGTAAGGTCTAAAGAGAACAGATGAACAGAATTAGAAGTAAGTTAGGTAAAAGTGATTAGAGACCCGGAGAGTACCAGCAGGGATCTGGACTGCAGGTAAAGAGAGAAAATGGAATTTTGGGTGAGTCTCAAGGCTAAAGAGAAGTGATTAAAGGTAAACTTCTTTGTCATTTACAGTTACGATTCACTGAGATGGGGAAAAACACTATGGGACGGTCACTGATTCAGAGGTGACAGAAATTCGTAGTAGGGGTAAAGTGATTTGACAGTGGGATTAACTGGAAATTAGCCAGCACTTACTGAATGAATAGTCACCACCACACTGAGCACATAAAGATAAAGAGGGAAAGAAAGTCACAAATACAAAAAGGAGCAAAAGGGAGATTGTTTGAGTTGTCCAGGAGGGATGGGAGACAAAAGAAATAGATCACAAGCCCCAGGAGCTTGGGGCCTAATGAAAAGAGAGATATGCAGAGTAAGAAAATTCAGAAGAAAAACAAAACAACCCCCCTGATCATCTCCACAGTATACGCATGCCTCTCAGGCATGGTTCACAAGTAGTGCCATACAAGGAATAGTCCCCAAAGTCATTGTAGAGCTCCCCGGCATTGCTACTCAATTCTACAGAACATAAGCATCTACAGAACCTGTGTTTGAGTCTCTGGGATTGGGCCAAAGTCCTTCCAGTGACTGATTCGTCTCACCTACCCTCTTTGTTGAGTCACTAATTATCTCTTTTTTTGTAAGTATGTGCTTTTCTCCCTTTTCTTTTTAAGCTCCTTTAAGTAAAGGCACAATGAAGGCAAGAGAAGACTTTCACAAGTAGAAAGTCTCCATGCTACGGGACAGAAGACTAACAGCATTTTTGTTTCCTGCTCCAGCTGCTCAGGGCTCTCATAGCATTGGTATGGTTATGGTGTCCTAAATGCTTTAGGCACCTTCTCAGAAGTGTCACCTGATAAATGTATTCTTTCTAGCAGATGTTCCTTTTTCGCATCAGCAATTACGATGCTATTTTAAACCTGGGCTGAGTTTTATCTTTACGCAACAGGCCTGTTGATTTTGTTCCTTTTATTTTACTTCCATTTGTTTAAAAAAGACTCATTTCAAAAAAAATTTCTAAAGACGCCTTCAGCAAATTTCAGTGCTATTTCTTTCTAGTCATCTAAATAGAATAGGGCAAAGAATGTAGCCTTTAGACATTCTCTTAAAGGTTAGTATTTAATTTAGGGAAAACAATCTCAACTGTAGTGTTTTAAAATAAACAAAAATCTAAACTGTCCAAGAATTGAGTATTTTCATTTTAAAAGAAAAGAAATGAGTGATAAACAGGCAATGGGAAAGAAAGCTAGGGAATCTACTAGCATAAATAAAATGTATCTTCTACAGAAAACATATGCCGATTTTAAAATCATACTTTCATTCTGTCCCATGCATACAATATTGTGACAGAGGGTAACAGCAAATAGTTTCCATATTCCTTTTCAGATTTGCTCTCCACCCTTTCCTACCTTCCTCTGGGCTTGGGCACTGCTCTTTGGAATCGTACTAACAGGCTTCCTCGTTCTCTGACCTACAGCTGGGCTTGGCCGAGGAGAGGTCTCATCAGTATGTATGAGGGCAAGAGGAGGCAGAGGTCTGAGTATTTACCTTCTAGGCTCTTTCCCTACTGAGTCAGTTCTGACTGGCTGCATTCCTCTACTGAGGTCTGCACATCCTGCTGGGCAGCTTTGTCTACAACTGCTCTTTGTATGGTGGCATCTGACCCCTTTCCTTACCCCTTTAAGTACAGGAATGACGACAATACCCCACTGCTCCTGGCCCCTGGGTGTTTCATCCCCAGGTTGGTCTCTTTCACTCCTGTCCACACTTTCGTAAACATCCTCTTCTTTAAACTTACCTAAATTTCCCCATCTGAATCTTTCATGTGCTTCCTGCTCATGCAAAGTTACAGAATAGTTTAGCTTTATTCATTCATTAACTCATTTATCTATTCTTTTATGGATTTACTTATTCAATAAATATTGAATGTCTACTATGTACTATCTGTTTTCCTGGGCCTTGAAATATGAATACTGTTTTTTTAGTAAAGATTTTATTTATTTAGTTTCAGAGAGAGGAAGGGGGGAGAAAGAGAGGGAGAGAAACATCAATGTGTGTTTGCCTCTCACGTGCCCTCTGCTGGAGACGTGGCCCACAACCCAGGTATGTGCCCGAGACTGAACGAGCAGCCCTTTACTTTGCAGCTTTCAGTCCACTCAGCCACACCAGCCAGGGCTAAATGCTGTTTTTTAAAAAGCAAGAAATCTCTGTCCTTACAAAGGTTATGTCTAGTCAGGGGAGATGGACAATGAATAAAAGAAGGAGCTAAATTATAGTATGTTGGAGTGGGAAGGTGCTATGAAGGCAAAACAGAGAAGGAAAGGGCGACAGAAAGCATATATGTAGGAAGGGACAGGGCGTAATTTTATTTATTTATTTTTAAATATATTTGATTAATTATGCCATTACAGTTCTATTTCCCCCTTGATTTCCCTCTACCCTGAACACCCCTCCCCCACCATTCCCACCCCTTTAGTTGATGACCACGTGTCTCAAGTTCTTTAGATTCTATGTTTCCCATATTATTCTTGCTCTCCCCCTATCTATTTTCTACCTACCGTCTATGCTACTTATTTTCTGTACCTTCTCCCCCCTTTTCCTCCTCCCACTCCCCTGTTGCTAACCCTCCATGTGATCTTCATTTCTATGGTTCTGCTCCTGATCTAGCTGTCCTCTTAGTAATTTTAGATAATGAGGTTAGGGAAAGTCTCACGAGGAAGTTGGCATTTGGGTTAAGATTGCAGGAGAAGAGAAAAAAACCAAAGCAGTTTTCTAGGTAAAGCATTACAGGCTGAGGAAATAGCAGCTGCAAAGGCCTAAAGGCAGGGGGATGTAGGGGTGTCTGGGGACAGTGTGCTAGATAAAACGGGAGGGGGGAGATTCTGTGACATGAGTTCAGATAACTAAGGGTGTTCCAGGATCTACAGGGCAAATCAACCATTGGAAGGACTTTGACTTCTACCCTGAGTAAGGCAGGGAGCCATTGGAGGGCCCTGAGCAGAAGAATAAGGTATGAAACTTCCGTGTCAAGAGGATTACTCTAAATGCTGTACTAAGAATAGGCTACAGGGAAGTGAGAGTGTGAGATCGGGAAGACCTATTAGGAGGCTATTGCAATAATCAAGTGGAGAGATTTTGATGCCTTGGAGCAAGCAGGGAGGTGGCAGAAGATGAAAAGTGGCCAGTTTATGGGTACTCTAAAAAAAAATAAAAAGCACTGGGCAGATTTACAATTTACTGCTGGATTGTATATGGTATATAGTATAGATTGAATGTATTTCTCCAAAATTCATATTTTGAAATTTTAACATCCAATGTAATGAGTAATCAGAGGTGGGGCCTTTGGTAGGTGGTTAAGTACCAAGTGAAGAGCCCTTATAAATGGGTTTACTGTCCTGAGAGCTCCTGGTGCCTTCTTCCACGTGGGACACAGTGAAGAAAAGATGATTGTCCATAAACCTGAAAGCCGGCTCCCACCAGACTTGGAATCTACTGGCACCTTGATTTTGAAATTTCCAGCTCCCACAACTATGAAAAATAAATGTCTGTGGTTCATAAGCCACTCAGTCTACGGCAGTTTGTTAGAGGCACCCGAGAGGACGGAGACGGTGTGTGAAAGAGTGCATTCCAGAACAACTTTAGGGCTTATCACTGAGAAAACGGAAAGTTAGAGTGTCTGTTAAGTGGGATGAGAGGCACCGTAAGAGGAAAAGGTTTGGGACTAAAGAACTAGGTTTTATATTTACACATATTAAAGGTTTGTGATGTTTGTTAGACATTTGTGGGTAGATATTGCAAATGCAATTGGACAAGCGAATCCAGAACTCAGAGGGAAGTCCTGGGTAAAAAATAAGAAATAACAGTTTCTAGCTTTTATATTGTTTTGGGGGCCATAAGACTGGATAAATTTATCAAGGCAGGAAGGCCCAACAGAGAAGAGACAAAGGGATGGAATTTTAGGGCACTCCACCCGTAAGACATTCTGAAGATGAGGAGGAATTGGTAGTAAAGTCTAAGAGTATCTAATAAAGTAGAAGGAAATCCGGGATATCAGGCAGTCTTACAAGTCCAGTGAATACAGTGTTTCAGCAGAGAGAGGGATTCACTATGTCAAATGCTCCTGATATTACAAGGCAAAGAATGAAAACTGTCTGTTAGATTTAGTAACATGGTGTTCATCGGCGATCTTCAAAAGAGACATTTCTAAGGCGTAGATAACGAGAAGCCTTATTGTAATAGGTTCAAGAAAGGATATGGAGAGATGAACTGAGGATTAGAGTACAGACAACCCTTTTGAGGATCTTTGCTTAAAGAAGAACAGAAAATTAGGCAGTAACTGGATAATAAAATGATGTTGAAGAGAAAAATAACATCATGTTTATGTGCCAATGGGGAGTATGTGATAGAGAGACAAAGCAGTATTACACATGGTAATGAAGCAGGAAATTCTGGAGCAATGTCCATGAGGAAAAAGCAGATGGCATAATATTTTACTTGTGAAGTAGCCCTTGCCAGGAGCATGAAAGGGGTGAACAGAAAGAGAAATAAATGCAGGCAAGTGAGTTGATGAGATTGTGGGAGTATGTGGAAGTCCTATCACTGGTCTTCTATTTTTTTTGTTAATATACTTGTATAAACAAGATTGTCAGCTAAAACTGAGAATGTTGAGGTATTGGAGATTTGAGAAGGGAAGGGGAGATAGGACGTAGTAATCTAAAGGAGTGTGAGAGTAATGGGCAATGAAAATACAATATTTCTGTGCAACACTGTGTCTATTTGAATTTGGTGGCCACGAATTTAAAGTGAGACCAGTAGGCATTGCTGCATGCTTTTCTCTAGCCTTCATTGCCTTCGTGAATGTAAACATGGGATGAGAAGACAATTATACTTAACCAGGGTGTAGTTTAGCATAAGGGTCACGGGTTTTGTTTCCTGGAAAATAAATTCTGAAGCAGATATTTGCATATAGGTGGTTTTATAGGAAGTAGGCTTGGGAAAAAAAAACACTTCTAAGGGAGTAAGAGAAGCTGATTTGAGGAGGAGAGGATGAACTGATTTGTGGTATGGTCTTTCAGAGATCCTCATTATTCTGAAACTCGAATAACCTTGAAGGATGTCCTCAATTTAGGAAAGGGGGCAAAGACCCTTATACTCCCATATCCATCAGTAACTAGATGTGGTCTGCACTTGGGATGGAGGGCCAGTCTGGGCAAGGTAGTTTTATTTGGCCAAGGGCAATGTCTGGAGCAGGAGTCAGGTGTGAATCACCAGAGGGCAATGCTTCCGGTTGCAGGGAAAATGATCACCTCAGTATCAAAAGGGGAGGTCTGGAAAGTATACCACAGAGTTCAATACTGTCCACTTCTTTTGCCATTTAAATCCATTTGCTGTGCATAATAAGTTCTCACCACCTGAGACTAGCTCTTCCAGACTCCAGATGGTCTCTCTTACTGGGGAAATTTACAAGAGAAATATTGATAGGATGAACTATGGTCTCTACTACTGATGCTCAAGGTCTTCATCCACTATCACTCATCCCAGACTACTCTCACCTGTTCCCTAACTGTGAAAAGTTGGCAAATAACTTCTGCAGCAGAAAGATACTAAGGTGATCTCAATGATGTCTATCTGCTGATGTTTATGCTCTTGGGTAATCCCCTCCCCCCAAATATAGGTGGAATCTCTGACTTGTTTTTAACTAATAAAATATGGTAAAGGTGAGGGGATGTTATTCTCACAATTATATTAAGATATATAAGACCCCGAATTGCCTGTGGACTAATTCATACTCTTCTACTGGCCCTGAAATTCTATGCTCTTCTATAGTGGAACCAACTATAAACACATGGCAGGAATCCATGGGTGGTCTTTTGCAGCTGAGGGCATCTTCTGAATGGCAGCAGAGAAAAGCTGAAGCTCTAAGTCTTACAGTTGCAAGAGAATCAATTCTTCTAACAACCTAAATAAATCTGGAAGCTGATTCTTCTCCAGTCAAGCAAAGGGGAGAACACTATCCTTTAACAAAAAGAAATGGACTTCCGGCCAAGATGGAAGCATAGGTGGAAACACTGTACCTCCTCGCACAACCAAATTTAAGGACAACAAAGTTTTAGTAACAAAAACGCAACCAAAACACAGAAAATTGAACTGTATGGAAGTTTGACAACAACGAACCTGTCAGCCAGACTGCTAAGAGGGGCGGAGTCAGCGGCTGGTGGAGCGAAGTTGGGCAGGCAAAAGCGGCCTGACCGAGACCCAGGAGCGCAGGCATCAGTTGGTGGATTGCAGGTGTGGGGTGGCAGCGGGCAGACCCAGTGGGGGCGCAAGGTGGCTGGCTGACCTTGTTCACACATTTGAGTGCGCAGATAAACCAGGCGAAGGAGCAAGAGTGAGACAGACCGCACAGGCTAGGGCCCCAGCGCCGGGAGTTAAAGCCTGAAAGCACCAATTGGAGAAACTTTTGGGGTCCAGGTGCTGGGAGAAGCTCTCACTCTCACAGAGAGTTTGTTGGAGAGACCCACACACCCAGGAGCCCGCACCAGGGGGTCAGCGGAAGGGACCAAAATCCCAGCGCCGCGGAACAAGTGCCATTGCCCCTCTCTGACCCCGCCCCCACATACAACGTCACAACCCAGCGACTGGGTCGCCCCACTCAGGTGAACACCTAAGGCTCCGCCCCCTCATATGTAATAAGTGCGACCTGACCAAAACATTATGGCTCAAGCAGAAAAAGAGCTCAAACCCCAGAGCCAATACTTTTTTTTTTTTAAGATTTTTATTTATTTATCTTTAGAGGGGAAGGGAAGGAGAGAGGAAGAGAAACATCAATGTACTGGGTTGCTTTTCGTGCGTCCCCTGCTGGGAACTGGCCTGCAGGGAACCGCCCTGCAACCCAGGCATGCGCCCTGACTGGGAATCAAACCACAATTATCTGGTTCATAGGCCCATGCTCAGTCCACTGAGCTACACCAGCCAGGGCCCAGAGCCAATACTTATAAGTGACTAAGAAATAGCCAACCTATCAGATGTACAGTTCAAAACACTGGTGATCAGGAGGCTCACAGAACTGGCTGATTTTTGTCACAAATTAGAGGAACAAATGAAGGCTAAACTAATTGAAATGAAGGAAAATGCACAGGAAACCAATAGTGATGGAAAGAAAACTGGGACTCAAATCAATCCAGTGGACCAGAAGGAAGAAAAAAAATGACCAAACAGAAAAGAATGTAGGAACAAGAATTCAAAAAAATGAGGAAAGGCTTAGGAACCTCCAGGACATCTTTAAACATTCCAACATCCAAATTATAGGGGTACCAGAAGGGGAAGAGGAACAGCCACAAGTGGAAAATTTATTTGAAAAAATAATTAAGAAGAACTTCCCCAATCTGGCAAAGGAAATAGACTTCCAGGAAATCCAGGAAGCTCAGAGAGTCCCAAGGAAGTTGGACCCAAGAAGGAACACACCAAGGCACATCATGATTACATTAGCTAACATTAAAATCAAGGAGTGAATCTTAGAAGCAGCAAGAGATAAAGGGACAGTCACCTACAAAGGAGTTCCCATCAGACTGTCAGCTGATTTCTCAAAAGAAACCTTACAGGCAAGAAGGGGCTGGAAAGAAGTACTCCAAGTCATGAAATGCAAAGACCTACATCCAAGATTGCTCTATCCAGCAAAGCTTTCATTTAGAATGGAAGGACAGATAAAGTGCTTCTCAGATAAGGTCAAATTCAAGGAGTTCATCATCACCAAGCCCTTAGTATAAGAAATGTTAAAGGGACTTATCTGAGAAAAAGAAGATAAAAAAGATGAACAGTGAAAGGACAGCAAACTCACAGTTATTAACAACCACACCCAAAATAAAAGCAAGTTAAGAGGACAACTGGATCAGGAGCAGAACCATAGTAATGGAGATCACATGAAGGGTTAGCAACAGGGGAGTTGGAGGAGGAGAAGGTACAGAGAATAAGTAGCATAGACGGTAGGTAGAAAATAGACAGGGGAGGGCAAGAATAGTGTGGAAAATGTAGAAGCTAAAGAACTTGTGACACATGAACATAAACTAAAGGGGGAGAATAGTGGGGAAGGGAGTGTGCAGGGTGGAGGGGAATGAAGGGGGGAATGGGAAAACTGTAATAGCATAATCAATAAAATATATTTTTAAAAAAAGAAAGAAAGAAATGGGCCATGCCTGCAGTCCCAGAATGTTCTGGGAAATCCGGGCATTCAAAATTTTTAAATGCTTGTGTGTTTCCATCTCAAGTCTCCTGAGTCCCATTACTTCCCAATCAAGGCCTTAACCTTGGTGTAGCAAACTTTCCAGGTTTCAGAAGCCAACCTTATATGGCACTCAAATGCCAATTAAGTCCTGGGCCTGATATTTATCTTTCTTTTTTTCTCTAGCTTCAGCCGATGAGAGATTCTTTGCATGTTGTCAAGGAGGCTTTCACTGTTTGCCTGAAATAGATGATTTATTACCCTTGACCTTTTCATTATCTTTCTACAATACTTTCACACCCCCCAGGAACAGCCATCTAAATGTACAGGTCTTATAATTAGAAATTCTTACAGCTTTCAAATGCTTGGGACACTGTATCTCTCTGGGCATCCTCTCCCATCTCAGTTTATCACCAAAGGCAGTTTGACAATCACACCACTGCACAGCCAGACACTGTCATCACCCCACCTCCCTCCAGTGATGTGTCCTTATTCCCAAATTGGAGACAGTTCCAAAACTGGATTTTAGAATCTGCTCTCCAGCACCATTCCTCATACTAACTGTTTAAGTATTTCCTTCTCTCCAAACAGACTCAGATATGGAGACTGGGGAACAGGCATTTTATAGGGCAGCAATGGAGGAATAAACCTGCACAGGGGCAAGGAAAGTTGGATCAGGCAGAGGGAGAAGTTATAATGCAATGTGGTTTCCCAGAGCCAAGTCCTTAGCTGATTCAATTGGGAGAATAGACTTGGGATGGCCCTTCAGTCTTTAACTGAACAAACAACAACAAAAAAGCTAAGCCTTTGTACCCCTACATGAACTCGTCATTGATTATAAAGTGTCCCTGGGGAGAAGGTGTAATTTTGCATAGGTCAGCTCCCTTTGGTGGAGGGCAATTCCTGGTGGGAGGGACTTAGGAGCCAAGAATAGCCAATAGTTTTAGCAGTTGAGTGAATGAATGCTTCTGTCCTGAGGGGGGCATCCTGGCCCTGCACTACAGCACAAAAGGTACAGCTAGAGGGCAAGGCAGCTAGACAGGTGGTAAGAAAAAAGAGGATGTGAGCAGCAAAGAGGTGCTAGGCCAATGGGCTGTGGGTCCTAATCATGCCGGTGGATTCCTGGGGTTAGCACACCAGAGGTCACAAACTAGGAGATAAAAGATGGCATTTGGGCAGTGAGATGATTGCAACCGAAATTCTGGAAAGCTTCATTTTCAGATTCCTACATGGCCATTTATTCTAAATATTGAATCACTCAATCAGAAAGTCTCGACATATATCAACCTATTTGCCAAATGAAAGCTTTTCTAGATATACCTGTGTACAATCAGAATTGTATGTGTTGAAACACACCCTCAGACACAATTTGAAGAGTGTGAAGGCTGTAATCAGTTTTGCTCCAGCGCTGGCAACAAATTGCATTGAAAAGTTTGGTGATAATTTGTTCAGCAGTTTTCAGTTTATCTCAGTCAGAATAAATGGTGTTTTGCACCCGAAGCAGCTGGCACCATTTCCCCACTCCCCTGAAAGCTAGTTAAAAAGCGGATAGCAAGACAGAAGTATCAAATATTCTTTGTCTATCTATACTTCAAAAGCCAATCCTCTTACTTTCTGGCCTCTGAAATGATTTATTTTCACAATTGAAATGCAGGGGCTCCTTAGCAAGGTAAACTTTGTGAAGGAAAAATGTTTAAGGATAGAATGAGAGAGTGTCATCTTGCATAAAAAGATGATCCAATGAATCTAAAACCATTAATTTGTTAATTTTGAGTTTTTCTCATTATTATTTTTGCATTTACACAGGTTCTTTCTCTTTCTGCCCCTCCTGCTTACTCCATGCTCAGCATACACGGGGAAAACTGACTGCCCCGGTGGTGCCATTTGGGGCCCTGGTGTGAGACACGCGATACCTCTTCAGCACAAATGGAAAGAGTATTGGTCATGAGTAGGAAGGCAAAGCATTCAAAGAACTCTGAAAATGAGCAGGCGGGGTTCACCCACTTGTGTCCAGACCAGAGCCGTTCATGTAGAAACCGGCAGGTGCATGTGTCAGTATGGCTGCAGAAAGACGGACAGGACTTTTTAAAATAAAAGTTTATTGGCTGTAGGAAGAATTTATCCTTCGGGAAGACATAGTTCAAATATTCTTTTAGTCTCTGATGTGGATTGAAGTTCACATAATTGTCTTATGTACTCTGTGCGAGTAGCCATTTCCTTCTGAATTATTCTGGCAGCCTTCAACATTTAGTGGGGGGCAGTGGGTGTCTTCTGGAAATGAATAAAAAAATGACGTTCCTAATGAAGGATATTCTATTCAGAGTTTAAAAGTCTGCAAATGTTTTATTTCGCGTTTAAAATCTACGACTTTGATTTCTTTTTCAAAGTTTATGTTGTTCTGTTATAGGAAAACGAAGCAACCAGACACCGAGGGATTCTGGAGTACGAGGTTTATTATTTACGTGCACGGGCCCAGAGGAGTCAGTCTCCAAATTCTGAGCCCCGAACAAAAGATTCTTGGGGAATATATAGATTAGGGGTCTTCCTATCTACGTGGCAAAGCAGGATACAGAAGCAGAATGCGATAATTAGTTCTATCTTCGGGGCAGAAGCAGAGTTCAAAGGCTAAATGTGAAAATTGCTTCTATCTGCGGGGGTGCTAGCCCTAGTCCTAGTGACTATCTGGCTATCTGCTTTATCTGCTCTTCCTGGAGGGCCTTATTGTTCTCCTATGGCGCCTGGGGTCTTGGGTGAGCAAAGGTCTCCTGGGACCTCTCCTTTCATTTCCAGTCCTCACTATCCGGCCACCCGCCCTCCCAGACGGCCCCATCATTCTCTCTAGGGCGCCTGGGGTCTGGGCAAATAAAGGTTAAACAGAGGTTTTTCAAAGTTTCCCATATCAGTTCTTTAGATTCCATATATAAGTAGAATCAATGGTGTTCATCTGTCCCTGTCTGACTTATTTCACTCAGTATAATACCCTCCAGGTCCATCCGTGTTGTCACAAATGGTAAGAGTTCATTCTTTTTATGACCAAGTAATATTTCATTGTATATATGTACCACATCTTCCTTATCCAACTGTCCACTGATGGGCACTTAAGTTTTTGTATACCTTGGCAGCTGTAAATAATGCTGGTTCTATGAGCACTTGAAAGGAATATATGTTCTGCTGCTTTGGCGTGAAATGCTCTAAAAATATCAATTTAATCCATCTGGTCCAATGTGTCATTTAAGGCTGTTGTTTCCTTGTTCATTTTCTGTCTGAAAGATCTATCCATTGATGTCAAGAAGGTGTTAAAATCCCCGGCTCTGACTGTATTACTGTCAATCTGTCCCTTTGTGTCTGTCAATGTTTGCTTTATATAATTAGGTGCTCCTATGTTGGGTGCATAAATGTTTACCAGGTTGTATCCTCTTGCAGATTGATCCCTTTATCATTATGTCATGTCCTTCTTTGTCTCTTATTATAGCTTTTGTTTTAAAGTCTATTTCATCTGATGCAAGAATTTCTACCCCAGATGTTGTTTTTTGTTTCCATTTGCATAAAATATCCTTTTTCCATTCCTTTACTTTCAGTCTTTGTGTATCTTTTTATATTTCCTGCAGACAGCACATGCATGGGTCTTGTTTTTCTCTCCATTCGGCTCCCCTATGTTTTTCAATTGGCACTGTTGATCCATTTATATGATTGGTAAGTATGTAGTTATAAGCATTTTATTATTCACATTTATGTTTTTCCTTATTTTTAAAGAAGTTCTTTTAACATTTCTTGTACTGCTTTCATTATGCAAAGCACATAGAAGCTTATAGATTTTTCATATATTTCATTTAATGGAGATTCATGAGATTCTATACATCTAGTTTCCTATCCCCTCCCCCATTCTGAGTCTCACAAATGTACATAAAACTTGGAAATAAGATATTCCTCTGAGAAGTATCTTTAAAACCAGGATGTATGTAATTGATCAAAGTAAAGGCATGGAAAATCCCCATTTAGAATCAGGAATGTTTCCAGGTAGAAACACTTCATTACAATTTGAAAATATTAACTTAATTACATTTATTAAGGAAGAATACACACCAATTATGATGAGCTTTGTCCCCCAACAGAGCCTAGACAAAGAGCATTTTGGGGCCCTCCTTTGTCAGGGGTCACTGAGCACTCTCTAAGACAGAGTGCCCAAGAACTTGACCTACCTACCCAATTGTGTAAGAAATGTGTTCTTGTTATGAGGATGGGTTCACAGATCTGAGTATGTTGTACTCAGACACAAAGTCAGAGATTTAAATGTTCTGCCTATTCAGAAAACACTCTTCTAACAATAATCTGGCTTCCCATGGACCCCCCTTCAGGGAGATAGTGTGCCGGCCAGAGAACTCCAGTGCCCCTTAGTAGTTCTTGCTTTCATTTTAAATGAAGCATGCAAGCGAGGATTAAAAAATAATAAAAAATAAATTAAGCATAAGCTTTCAGGACTTATACCTGTGCGTGGCTAATGAGAAGCTTTACTGGCAAGATTAACCATTGCCCCCATCACCCAGCCTGCATGATAGAAATGGAAAGTGGGATTTTGTAACACTCTTCACGACACCGCTCTGTGGGGACCCCGCCACAGCAATCTAACAGCCTTTTTTTTTGTAAAAAAAAATGGGGGGGCTATTTCCTCCTGTTTTATAAATTCTACAATTAAAGGTTCCTAGAGTCAGTTTTTTGCACAGCTGAAAAACTGGGGCTCAGTGATATTATATTTCTTGCTTTAGTTTACCCAGCTGGTAAAAATAATAAAGCTTAAAATCTGTCAGGACTTTTGACTACAAGTCTAAACCTCTCTTTGTTGCTTCCTGGTAATAAAATGCGGTCAGTGTCAGGTTTAACTTTGTGATACCTGCAGGCTGTCCATAGGTGCTGGCGGAAGGCCTACGGGCTGGTGCTTGGGTGATGGAGGTGAGGCAGAAAGGAAACATTTCCTAAAAGGCTCCTACCACGTGAAGTGAAGGCATTTAGGTCTTAAATTGCCTGTCTAACCCCTGCCTTTCTAACAGCTAACATATCCACTGCCAAGGCTCGGCTTCAGGGCATTTACCGACTTGTTCTGACTCAGTGGGTCTCTGCTTCGATGCAGGACTAATGTGTGTCCGTGTGTGCTCCGTCTGTCCCCTGTGTACAATGGGTGCGATCACGTGAGTTTTCCTGATTATCTTTAGACATTGTTGGTGATTGGAAATGATTTTGCCTTAGCAGCAAATGCTGAGCTGGAATCTGATTGGGAATTAGCCCAGGCCTCAACCACATGGGTAAGTCTCAGGGGTTGGGATTATCAGGCTTAGTTTAGCAGCTAGTTACATTACAGTTCATTATACGTGACTGGGTATCTCAGGGGTCCTGCAGCCGCCCTGCTAAGGAATTCAGGAGCTATCAGCCTGCAAGGCTTATCCTCTGTCTAAGAAAGTGGGGAGTGAAGCCATTGTTTTCAATTGTGCTAAAGCTGAGGTAATTAAAAGGCTGTTGTTGGGATCAGTATGGTGATTGGTTATTCTCGCACATTTAAGGATGACAGCCTCCCCATCAGACTGTCTTCGTCCCAAAAGGAACACTTAGCGTTTACCTATCTTGCTAAACGAAATACTTTGCACAGATATGCAATTAACTCACTGTCCAAGGGAGGTGAGGGCCTGCTATTTTGTAAGGAAGTGAAAACTAGAATTTCAAAGTCTTTAGTGAAAAGAATCAACTCTCAAATTAATTAGGATTTATAGCAGAATTAGGGTCTAAATTCCTTGAAGGCAAAAATTGTATTCTTTTCACTTTTGAATCATAGAAAAATAATGGTTAATAATAGGTGCTAAATAAAGATGTGCAGTATTTCACTGAAGCAGAATATATATGCATATATACATATGTATATATATATACACATATATATAGCCCACGGACACGGAAAACAGTGTTGGGAAGGCTGGTGCTGGGTAGAGGGAGGCAAAGTGGAAGATGGGGGTGGGCATCTGTAATAGTATCAATGATTTTAAGAAGCCAAATCACAATTCAGGGTTGTATTTTGTTTCATAAATTTTTCTAACACTGTACAATATAATCCCACCTTCTTTGGATTCAGTACCTAAAGGTCTGTTAAATTTACAATAGCAAGCTTGTTCTGGGTCTATATTTGTTTGTACACACTTACTTATAATACACTTATTTTTACACATCGACTTGCATAAATGGATATTAATTTATAAATATTTATTTACATTGGATTTACAAAGCAACGACTAAAGCAGTGTGAATTAAAAAAGAGAATCTGTCTTGAGAGGATCTTTTATGGCGGGAGCAATTTCCAATTTATTAAGAGGCCTGGAAGATTATGCAACAATTATGAACTAACTGAATGAGTTTTATGTCTTTAAGGCTGTTTCACTGTCTCTAGACTTTGGCTTTATTTGAAAATTCTATAAAATATGCCAATAAAATCTAGTCTTCCAGCCTTCTTAATTATTTGGCTTAGATTCTCTATACATACAATATTTGACTATGACCTTTCTTAGAGATTTTAATTTTATTTTTGTTATTTTTATTTTCTCATTTTTAATTATATTTTATTAGGTTAATACAGTTGTCCTGATTTTCCCCCTTTGACTCCCCTCAACCCAGTATCCCTTCTCCCTCAGGAAATTCTCCCCACCATTGTTCATGTCCATGGGTCGTGTGCATAAGTTGACCCGTGACTACTCCATTTCCTACACTGTACTTTACATCCCTTTAGCTATTCTGTAACTACCTATTCATGCTTCTCAATCCCCTCACATCTTCATCCATTCCTCAACACTGCCTCCCATCTGTCAATCATCAAAATGCTCTCTGTATCTATCCATGGTTTTGTCTCTGTTTTCTTTTGTTTGCTTAGTTTGTTTTTTAGATTCAATTATCTATAGATAGGTATTTTTTTCCATTTCATTGTTCTAGTTTTGATCTTCTATTTTTTCTTAAATAAGTTCCTTCGGCATTTTGTATAATAATGGTTTGGTGATTGTGAAAAACTCTTAGTTTTTTCTTGCCTGGGGAGCTCTTTATCTGCCCTTCAATTCTAAATGATAGTTTTGCTATGTAGAGCAATCTTGGCTGGAGGTCCCTCCTTTTCATGACATTGGATACTTCTTGCCAATCCCTTCTAGCCTGCAAAGTTTCTTTTGAGAAATCAGCGGACAGTCTTATGGGAACTCCCTTGTAGGTAACTAACTTCTTTTCTCTTGCTGCTTTTGAGATTCTCTCTTCATCTTTAGCCTTTGGCATTTTAATTATGATGTGTCTTGGAGTGGGCTTGGGACTCTCTGTACTTCCTGCACTTGCACATCTATGTTCTTCACCCAATTAGGGAAGTTTTCTTTTAATATTTTTAAATAGATTTCCAATTTCTTGCCCTTTCTCTTCTCCCTGTGGCACCCCTAGGATGTGAATGTGGACCTCTTGAAGTTGTCCCAGAGGCTCCTTATATTATTCTCATTTTTTTGGATTCTTTTTTGTTCTCGTCATTCTGATTTTTGCTTCCTTTTGTTCCATATCATTGATTTGATTCTTGGCTTCATTCACTCTGCTGTTGTTTCCCTGTAAATTGTTCTTTATTTCAATTAGTGTATCTTTCATTTCTGACTGGGTTTTTGTATGCTGTTTAGGTCCTCACTAAGTTCCTTCAGCATCCTTATAGCCAGTGTTTTGAACTCTGCATCTGATAGATTGCTCATCTCCATTGCATTTAGCTTTTTTTCTAGAGTTTTGTTCTGTTCTTTCATTTGGGCCATGTTTCTTTGTCTCCTCATTTTGACAGCCTCCCTGTGTTTCTTTCTATGTATTAGGTAGAGCTGCTTTGACTCCGTGTCTTGGTAGTGTGGCCTAATGTAATATGTGTCCTGTAGGGTCCAGTGGCACAGCCTCCCCTTTCACCCAGGCTACATACTCCAGGTACACCCTTCTGCGGGCTGAGTTCACTCTTCCTCTTGTAGTTGAGCCTTGGTTGCTCTTGGCAGATCAATGGGAGGGATTCAGTCAGGCCAATCAGATGCAAGGACTGGCTGTGACTACTTACTACCAACCTCTGCCCTCCATGGAGGACCAGCTGTGCAGGGGCAGGGTGGTGGCATTCTGACATAGTCTGTAGCTGTCCCCTGGGTGCACAGGCTCTGGGGTTTCCTGGGTGGTGCAGGCCAAGGTCAGTCTCAACCTGTGTTTTGCCCAGGACCACCTTGCCTGAGCTGTAAAGCAATCTGAGATGGTTGCAACTTGTGCTGGGCTTGGAGATTTCCAGGCTTGATGCCAGCTGTTGCTTTTTTTTTCTTTTTTTTTTTAGGCAGGGGGAAGAGAGGGAGAGAAACATCAATGTGTTGTTGCCTCTCACACGCCCCCTACTGGGGACCTGGCCCACAACCTAGGCATTTGCCCTGACTGGGAATTGAACCAGTGGCCCTTCTGTTTGTGGCTGGCACTCAATTCACTGAGCCACACCAGCCAGGGGAAGCTATTGCTTTTTTGATAGGATTTAAGATTTTGTGAAGCATGAGCCAAGACCAGCCATTCATATGAAAAAGCAGCTTGGAATGGCCTGTAAATTGGGTAGGGTAGAGTCTCTGGGGATCTGCAAAGTGGGTCAAACAATGTCATCCAGGTTGATGGAGTCTCGGATATGGCACCAGCTTGGTGGCTCTGTTGGGGGCATTGTTTAGAAAAGGGACAACAGCCTTTGCTGGCCTTGATGCCAGACACTTCAGTTCCTCCCTGTGTGCCACTGGTGTCTTTCAAGCTGCTCCTCTCGTGCTGGAGCTCAGAGGGAGTGAGTCTGAGTAGGTGAGTCATGTGTGCATTCTTTAAGAGGAACTGCTTTGGCCTGGAAAAGTTTCTTCCACTGATCCACCACCACTGGTTTTTGTAGCCAGAAGTTTTAGAGACTTATCTTCCTGGCACTGGAATCCTGGACTGGGCAGCCTGGTGTAGGGCTGGGACTCCTCATTCCCGAGATGTCCCTCCCAAATTTTTATGCACTACATCAGGGTGGGGACCAGCCTGTTCCATGTCTGAGCCCCTCCTACCAGTCTGAATGGATGATGTTTTTCTTTAATACCATAGTTGTCAGACTTACAACCAACTTGGTTTTGAATGGTTCTGAGTGATGGTTGTTCCATATTTTAGTTGTAATTTTGATGTGGTTGTGCAAAGAGGTGAGCCATGTCTGCCTATGCTGCCATCTTGACCAAAAGTCTTGATATTTTTGGTAACATTTTTGTATCACAGTTAAATGGATACTTTTAAATAATAGTCCTTGCAAGGCAAGTTGTTTTACTTGAGAATTTGTCTCATATTTTTATATCCTAGAACTGGTTATTACTGTCAATTACATATGGGCTATATAATGAAATTAATATATAATTATATTGGGTCTATGTGACTCTAATATTTCATTATATTTTTTAAGTGCTTATAAACTAAGTCACGTGTGATGATTTAATTAATGATCATACTATGATATGTGTCCATATATGTACACATGTGTGTATAATACATAAATATATTCAATATTTAATTAAAATGTTAATCTGTAAGAATTAGTAATATAAATATTGCTACAAATTTGACTATAAGATTCCAGAGCTCTGACTAGTGTAGCTCGGTGAGTGGGGCATTATCCCGCAAACTGAAACATCATCAGTTCGATTCCCGATCAGGGTTCATGCCTGGGTTGCAGGCTCAGTCCCCGGTTGTGGGCATGTGAGAGGCAACCAATAGATATTTTTATCACACATTGATGTTTCTCTCTCCTTTCCTCTCTTTAAAAATAAGTAAATGGAACCTTAAAAAAGATTCCAGGAGCATGGAATACCTTATAGAAAATAAAGTATCTGACAAAACAATAACTCATTTATTTGTCTGAGGCTTCAGAGACAGAGAAGGCCAACTTATTTTTAACCCTTTTCTTTATAGTAGCTAATAGCTTTGAATATTAAAGGCTGAATTGCTAAAAACTAAAGGGAATATATTAGGTATTTTTGTTCATACATTTTCACTTGGAAGCAATACAAATAATTGTGCTAAAAATAACGTGCTAAATGTAACATTTTTTTTTTGCTTTGAATCACCATATAGAAGGTATGGTGGTAGGTGTTTTAATATCTATAAAAAAAGATTAAACACAGTCCTCAACTAAAAAGGCTTATTGCCTAGTAGGAGATATAAAACATCACATAAACACACTTAGTGATGGAGTATAAAATTTATTATAAAAGAGATCTAAATAAAGTGCTCTGGAATTCAAAGAACACAAAGAGTAAACATAATCTCAGGACTTTCATTGACCAGGTGGCCTTTTAAATAAAATTTGACAGACATAAAATACCAATTGCTTTCCAGTCACCTTCAATATTTCTGAGACACCAAAGAGAGTTTGACACCCTCTCCATTTCTCTTAATGGTTATAATTCCAGACAGCTCTGGAGAGAAGTCACAAGAGAATGTGATGTGATGTGATGTGTGTGTGTTTATGTGCATGATGTGGAGAACTGTGACCTTATAGGATATTTATGGATGGCATCTAGTTTTGCAATCTCTTCCATGTCCTTGACTTTAAATAAGCACATACATATCAATGACCACCTGACTTGTATTTTTAGCCAAGACCTCTCCTCTGAGTTCCTAGTTCTGCAAAGCCAACTGCCTGTTTAACACATTACTGTGGATGTGTTAAAGGCATCTCAAACTCTACCAGTCTACAATTAAATTCTTGATCTCCCCCTCACTGCTGGGGGCCGAGGTCATTAGTGCTGTCTGTGGATCTCTTCTTTCTGGTATATTGTACTTCTTTGTGTCCTTGAAGCTTGGTGTGGTCACATAAATTGCTTTGGTCATGGGATATGAGCAGCCTTTAAGAGCTGCTGTAAAATCTGTCACAGTCCCTTCCCTCTGCCAAAGATATCACCGACATTCCGGGTGGTGGAGACATCATCGTCGTAGTTTCCTAAATGCATACGGCATGGTACAGAGCTCCTGTCTTACATGAAAAGGACATGTAGTGTAAATGAGGCAGGAACTACAGGCTTTTTGACAGCTTTGTTGAGGTATATTTCATATGCCATAATTTAGTTCAGTGGGTTTTAGTGTGTTCAGAGTTGCACGACCATCACTACAATATAATTTCAGCATATTTTCAGTAACTCCAAAAGCAACTCTTCACATTAGCAGTGTTTTTTTTTTTTTTTTCATTCCCACCCATCCCAACCCCTACCTCCAGCTACAGGCAAAGGCTATCTGCTTTCTGTCTTTGAAACTTTGTTGTTTACATCATTAATAATCTGAAGATGTTTGCTTGTGAAGAATAACTCAGCAGATGCATTGGTCTTCCTCCAGTCCTCTCTTTTAATAATCAGCGCTCACCATGACAAAACCAGAAACTCCGAAGCTGTTTCTGACATTCTGCTCTCCCTCTTTCCCCACTGTGACAGCCCCTCTGAATTTTAATTCCCTGATATTTCTTGAATATACCCATTTCTCTCCATCTCCATTGCTACCACTATAGTTCTGGATACTACCACCTCTTTACTGTATTTTTCCTAGCGTTTCCAAATTCCTTATAGATATTAAACTTCAGGATTTGGGAAGGAAAAAACAGACTTTCTTGGAATTCTTTGAAAATCCTGAAACCATGAACTAGTCTGTACTTTTTCATAGCAATTTATGTATTTTTGGTGGATTTGTAATAATTTTAACAATATTTACATGTACTTAAAATAATAAGTGACTATAAAAATAAGTGTGCATTTTTCTATGATAGAAATACACTAAAAATTCAGAAATTTTCTGTAAGAATATAATAACTGAAGAATTTATGATTTTCATGAACCAAAATATTGTGATAAGATTCCCTGTTTCAATAAAAATAAGACTCATCTCTGCTTAAGATATTTAGTAACCAAAAACATTAATAAAGGAAACATTAATACAGCATAAGTGCCATATAAAAATTAAAATATGAAACTCCAAGTTTTTAATAACATTATTCTTAAAATAAAATGTAAAGACATAGCATCCATTGCCCTAATAGCCTTGAACTTTGCTTCATGACCAATACTGTACAGGCAGAACTATATCTTATATTATTCCTCGGCAGTCAAATTTTTAAGAGTCCAGAAGCATTTCAAACTGAGTATTAAGGTACACATTGCTCATTTGTACCTTAAGGTACATAAAACTCATTTTCTCTTTTTATCAACAGAAGTATTCTGTCTGCTTGCTCCAATTTTGGCTTTCCCATGAAATCTACATTGCTTTTGCTAATTTTAGATCAGTTTCTAGTTTTGTGTTGATGTGTCCACAGAACATCCCCTCCTCTTTGCATTTGCTCTGTGAAAGTGTTTATACTGAACTGTAACCATAGTAAATAGTCAAACACTAGAAAACACCAGCAAATAATTTATTGCAAAGTGTTAAAATAAATGAGTTTGGAATTCCTAGCAAGCTTAATAACACTACTCAGATACATGTTTCGAAATTGCCAAAATTAAGAACTTTGCATCCAACATTTGTTATTTTTTGGATCACCAAACATAGAATTTGTGGAAAGTGTTGTATGGGACCGAATTTATTAATTGATTTTGTTTGTAAGAACAACACACCCTCATCAGCATAAGGGGCTGCAGCCACACACTTGCAATGGGCCAAGAACCCCAGCAAGACTAAGTGACTGGACTGTGCGCACCTCTCGCCCATGTGCTTCTGTCTCAGGCCCCCAAAATGTTGACCTTAGCCTTGTATTCTGTGTATCCATCCCATCATTTCCTTCTCTGGCTTGTCACTTCACGTCAGTGGATTCCTTCACACCAGCCTTCTTTATATGAATTGTGGAGTTTTAATTCTCACAGGAGGACTATGTTACTTTTCCCTGCTTTTATGAACTTTTGACTGATTTTTCTTGGGAAAAACAAATTTCCTGATACATGTGGAAAGGAATTCTCATGCGAAAATCCTAACTCTTACAATAGTCTCCCCATCAAAGAAAGAGAGAATATGAGCCTTTCTGCCGTCAAGTCCAGGCCCCTTTAAAAAAAAACCCAAAATAAATAGCCCTGCCTCCCTCTGCCAAGCCAGACCAGTTTCAGAACATGCCATTCAATAGTACCATCCTTCGGAAATGCAGAAATCTGCAGCTCAGCATTCCCAAGGCATCTCTTACAAGTCTGTGTGCACCAGCCTGCATCCTCCTCACAGTGCCCAATTCTCTCCTCTGGAGCTGCTTCTACGCAGCTATCAGCTCACTTGTGTGTCTGCATGCTTGGCCAGGCAGGTGCCCCACAGCGTCACCAGCTCTTCCACAGGCAGACCTCCAGACCTTGTGTTTCTTGGCCTGCTCCAGTTTTAAATGCTCGGCTCAGAACTTCCTGCTTGACCAAATATTTGGCTCTTCATATGGCGAGTTAGTGTACGTGATTTTTGTCAGCTCCCCAGTATCTTTGACCCTCTTCTGGTTGCCATCTTTAATCAGGGCTAGAGTTCCCAGCCACACACAGGCATCCAGAGTGGGCCTCCAGCCCCTGCAGTTTATACAGGTGCTGTATGAGCTCCCTGCTCCAGTCCTGCACCTCCCCCCCAGCCCCAGCTGTGTCATGAGTCACTGGGCCAGTGCACATTCTCATGGTCACAGGCACAATTTGCCCTGGGCAGCAGCCTCCTTATAGGGCTCCTTCCTTCCAGAAGTCACGGGCTGTCAACCTGCCTTTGTTATGCAATGTGCCTCAACTGCTATGCCTTCTGCTGGTGGGAGTCCCCTATTTTCCAAGGGCCCATGCTCTGTACCCCATTGTAACATCATAAATACAACAGCAAAACAGGTTTAAAATATCTTTCTAGCCACCTTCTCTTACACTACTTTGTGTGATCATCATACATGTTAATGTAATTTCCTGTGGCTTTCAGATACTCTTCTCAGATGTTTCTTGTATAAACAAACTATGGTAATCATATTAAAGTGAGAATGAGGTATAGTAACTACCTTTTGTTTGGTTAAAGAGAAAACTCCAGATTATTCCAGAGGCATGATATCAACAAATAGCTGCTAAAATTGGGACCAAAGATGGTTTAAAGCATTCACCCTTCCAGACCAACAACCTCAGCTGAAAGGACTAATCTTCCTTAGGACTGTGAGAAACCCAAGCTAGGTTCAAAGCATGATGCTGTCACTTACTTTAAATTATCTTAAGCAAGTCACTTAATGTTTCTGAGCCCTGGTCAGCATTGTTAACACGTAATAACATGTCCTTCATAGGTATATTTGAGGACTACAGGAAATACCATATGTAAATTTACTGAAGACAAAGGAAGCACTCCACAAAGTTGAGTATGTGTGGAATGAGGTCAGTCTGGCCCTGCAGACATAACAGAGAATCATCTCAAAATTTAGGAGACTTGAAAAATAAAGAGAGGGAAAGAGCAAAAGGTAAGGTAGTATTTCATTCTGTGACTTCACAGCCAGTCACCCCCTGGTGGGGAGGTGGTGCTGGAGCACCCGGCAGGCAGGTCGCCGGGAAACCTGGGTGGGAGACTGGGCCTCTGGTTGGTTAACAAGGGGCATACAAGGCAGCCATCCCAAAATAAATATTTCTAATTGAAAGAAGAATGGATAGCAACCACAGTGAACATTTATATATGAAGTCTACCTTCATTTTATAATTAGCCCATTTGGAATTTGCTATTGCCCTCATTTCATGGGTGAAGGAAGCCAAACACTGTGTCTAAGGGTTTTGGTCAAGGTCACCGGGGCGAGGGGGACCCGTGGAGCTCATTGTAGAATCAAAGAAGTGCTTACACTTTTTATTTCAGAGTGGATTTCAAATTAAAAAAGAAAGAATGACATATTTAATTTAAAAAACTGAAGAATGCAAAGTTGATGCTTGACAACAGAATAAGCAGAGTAGTTTAGGAATATGTGAATATTTCTTATAAAAAACAGGTATTCAAACTATGTTAAAAGCACAAGGCCATCTTAAGCTGGCAGCAAAACAAGAGTAAAAATCATTTAGAAAAAGGGTACAGAGTTATCAAGGCCAGTCTGATGATTATCACTTATTTGCCTTTTCCTAAAGAATAGAGCAGTGAGAGAAAAAAGCTTAGCGTGAATGGAAATGCACCTTATTCACAATCAAATGAAATGTTATGGGCCTACAGTCAAAAAAATTCTATGATTGAATTTTTTCAGATGTCTAAAATTAACTTGCTCAATTTTATATTTCCCTGTATCATTCCTCATCTACAAAATGAGGGCTTTTTGACCCAAAAAATCTCTATGTCCCTTTCTAGTTCTTAAATTTCACAACCTATTCAATTTGTTAGTTAAGAAACGAGGGGAAAGACTTTAACTTTTAGTAGGAAATTTCCATTTTATCACAAAGATAAAATAACATATTTTGTCTTAGTAATTCTCCATATAAAATAGTTTTCTCTTTGTACTTTATGCGTAACACATCAGTAACAAAAGATGCCAAAAAAATCATTTCAAGCCTGATAGAAGCAGAAGGATCATAAATATAAAAGATATAACATTTACTCTCAGAACCCTAATACTAGATTGGAAAGATTCTTAAGCATATTTAAAAATTAAAAACCAATGAGAATTTTTACATAATAAAAATCATCAAAATTCATTACCTTGAGTCATCTGTTTAATTTGGCTATCTAATGGTTAGTTGGCTATGTGGATGGGTAATGTTGCAGAATTAATAAATTGATACCATCAAATCTATAAACACAAAATTTATGAACATTTTAAATAGAGGTTTAATGTTATCTAACCACTTTAATGGCAATCTATACTATTATCTGGGTGAAAAGGTCAAGGCCAAGTTAATCATTTGAAATACTAGGCCTCAGGGTCTTCAAATTCTTGTCAATTTGTCGGAATATCTTACCCTTGGGAAGCAGTATAACCCTATCAAGCTACAGAGCATTGAGAAAGAGACAAATTGTGCTCATGTGGTTCCCATTACTAAAGCAAGAGTAAAGTGTGTTAATGTCACCAGGTTAATTAAGAATTATTAGTAGTAAGAAAATAGGTACTTTTACAATTTGACACCACTGACAACACTGTTCATAAGATGCTGATTCAACAATGTAAAATAATCTTAGTACGACAAGCTTCATAATCTAATGCTACTATACAATTTTGTGTAAATCTCTTAAATTATTTGGAGCTCAATTTCCTCGTCTGTATAAGACATTTGAATTAAATTAATCTTCTTAGCCCATGAGGGCACATAATATAGCCAATATTTATTGGACATTAACTATTTGTCAGGAATGATTTTAAGTATATTTATGTGTATAATGTATGTACTCAATGTACATATAAATACATAGAGTCTTTAAAACAACTATATGAAGTAGTTACTAATATTGTCATTTTGGGTTTTATAGACTACAAAACTCGAAACCGAGACACAAGAAGTTTCAATAATTTGCTTAAGATTTCATAGCTACTGGACAGCAAAGCTGGGATTTGAAGTTTGGCCATCTGGCACAGGAGTCCACAGTCTCAACCACGATGGGATACTGCTGGTTTTCCAAGTGACGCGCTCCGCTCCACTCTTCCTCCCTCACTGGAGAATGCTACCTATGGTGGGTGGAATAGTGCCTCCCATAAAAACTGTCTCTAAATCCTAATCCTGGCAGTTTATAAACGGGACTTTGCAGGTGTGACTATCCTGGATTATCTGGGTGGGGCTAAGTAGTCACAGCTGTCCTTGGAGGGGAGGCAAGAGTCAGAGAAGTCAGGTCCATGTGATGTGACCACTAGATGGAGCCACAAGCTGCGGGATGTAGGGGGGCAGCCTCCAGAAGTTGGGGAAGGCAAGGGAGAGTCTGTCCTAGAATCTCCAGAAGGAAAGGCGCAGAGTCAACATCCCAACTCTAGCTCCGTGAGACTCATTTCAGACTTCTGACCTACAGAACTGCAAGACAATAGATTTGTGTTGTTTGAAAACACTACATTCGTGGTGATTTTTTACAGCAGCAGTGAGAAAACAATGTACTACCATGAGTTTCTGTTGACGATCAAAGTGTTTCTCAGACACACTGAGTGAAGGAGAGGTGCTGAACTCATCGATTAGACAACCACTAAGGTCTATTTATCTCTGCAGTCATATTATATTTATGATAAGTGTTTTTTAACTTCATATGGTAAATTCCTGTCTTAACAGTTGCTCTTAAAATGATGCTTGAATGATGGCTCTGATAAAAATCAGATAAAAATCTGCTGCTCTTGCAACAGATTCCAATCATAGGTATGAGAAATACCAGGAACTTACAGTAGAATTAAAGCAATATATGTGGTCAATATTTTTCATATTGTTTTATATATTCTCCAAAGTTATCTGAAATACTAAATGAACAAACAGTTTCTACATAAAAGGCATAAATACGTTTTTATGAGAAAAGGAAGTATGCAATTTAGTTTACTTACGAATAAAGTCAATAAAAGAGTTCAGTAAACTGGACTAGGGTCAGATGCTCTCAGATGACAGTCCTGATTCAATATACAAATATAGTTGAAAAAAATTTCTGTTTTTTTTTTATTATACTAACATTCTTGCTCCAAGAACAGTTATTCACAAGCTCTAATATTCT
The DNA here is from genome assembly GCF_021234435.1 of Artibeus jamaicensis. Classification (NCBI taxonomy): domain Eukaryota; kingdom Metazoa; phylum Chordata; class Mammalia; order Chiroptera; family Phyllostomidae; genus Artibeus; species Artibeus jamaicensis. The sequence goes on along the minus strand of NW_026522056.1, from coordinate 10,038,607 downwards.
TGATTCTTGTGTCTAGACTTCCTGAGTATCCACCTCAGAAGGTGGATACTCAGGTGTCTCCACCTGAGAAGGTTGACTGTAGCCCAAGCAGACAGGTATTAACATAATTTCAAAGGTGAGACGAGAAAGAGGAAGATGAGCTGATTGAGAGAGTTTCAATCTATTTCTTCCTAAGCAAAATCAGAGTCATGCTATAAGAAGCAGATTAATTTAGAAAAAAATAATTATGTTAAATTCACAGAAGTAAAAATCTATGTGCATAATTCTTCACATAATCATTTGATGAGCTTCTCTAACATTGCAAAATATCAGAAAATTTAGAGTTGTTCTTGTGACAATATTTAGCTGACCTACTGATTTTGATATTGTCTGATAGTTCTCAGGTTGCATACAAAGAGATTTTTCTCACGTACCTTTAGGGATATCAGAAGCAGGTTCTGAAACAAAACTAATTGGCAAGCACTTTAGAGGCACTTGCTCAGGAGCATGTAAATTACAGTGTTTTATAATGCCTTACACAATGCTGAAATAATTTAGCATGTCATGGCAAGAAGCTGAATCTCAGTGGAGCTTTTTAAAATTTTTTAACGTCTAAGGATTTCCAGCCCATGTGGAAAAGTGGATTCCATTTCCTAAAGAGAGTATAATCAGTGTGTAAGTATTAGACTGGAGCTTCTTGTGTAGCTCAGCTGGTTCTGCCTGGAACTTATTACTGTGTAAATTGAAAATGATTGTATGCATTTTACAGAAACAGTGTGCTGTCCTGAAGGAGCATCTTCCATCAGCCCTGTGGGGTCAGGAAGTTCCTTTCCGTGGGTTCGCGGTTGTTTCTGAGGCCGGGATTTGTAAAGTGCATGGTGCATAATTACACAGCAGCCAAAGAGTGTTCCAAAAAAAAAAAAGAAGTGGTGAATATGGTTTCTCAAGGATCCATTGACACAAACAGGGCATTAACACAGGAGCAAGAAGAAGAACAATGGGGCGCATGATAATGTCACCTACCTGCGACCACAAGGGCTGAAGAAAGTCAAAGTGAAGAAGGCTCAGTTCTTGAGAAGAGGCTCTTGGAGAAGACAGGTCTTGACTGGCTAGTCTGCAGAGTTAATTCAGGAGTTAGGTGTTCCAAGGAGAGAAAGAAGAAAATCCCACAGAAGAATGAAGAAACCAACAGACAGTTCACTTACTTACTCAGAAAACACGGAATGATGCTTATGTGCCGAGAGTCATCCTCGGTGCTAACAATACAGCAGTGGATAAAGCAATAAAATATCACTTCCCACATAGTTTACATTTCGTAAAAATAAGCTGAACGGTTTGTTAGATGATGATAAGAGCGATGGAAAAATTAAGTTGGGTGAGACCACTGGGGGAACAACTTGAACTAAGGTCGTTTAGGTAAGGTCTCATTTAGAATGTGCCATGTGAGCAAGGTGTGAAGAAGGGAGGGGGCGCATCTTAAGGATTTAAGGACAGAGTATTGAGGCAGGTATCAGGCACTAGGGAGAAGCATGCTGGGTGTGTCTGAATGAGAGAGCCGGGAAATTCAGCTGGGGCAGGAGGAGCAAGATCAAGAGCTACAGGAGATGAGATGGGACAGGGACACCAGCCAGGTCCTGCAGGACTGCAAGGGTCCCTTTAAGGAAGGAGCTTTCACTCTGAGTGAGATAGGGAGGCAATGAACGTTCAAATAGAGGAATAATAAGAACTGATATCTGTTTAGCAGGATTGCTTCATGATGTGCTGAGAAGAGACTACAGGGGGCAAGGATGGAAAGAAAATTAGGTGGCAAGTTAGCAGCCTTGGTAATCCAGGAGACAGAAGGCGGTGGCTGGGACCACAGAGGTAGTTGTGAAACTTGTGAAAAGTGGTCATATTGTGCAGGTGGAAGAAAGAGATTCTGCTGATAGGTTAAAAGTGCAGTGAGAAGAAGGAAGGAAATGAGAGAAAGGGAGGAAGAAAAGGGAGACAGAATATGAATGAGAGTAAACTCTGAGCAAGTGGAAGGGTGGGGTTGCCATGAACTGCAATGGAGAAGATTGTGAGTTTGAAGTGAGGATCAAATGCTCAGTTTGGAGCAAGTGAGTCTGATGCTACATGTTAAACACCCAAGCAGAGGCGTGGCTGGGCTGAGGAAGACTCACAGGAGGGAACTGAAATCTGGCAGTTATGAGGACACATTGTATTTGATCCTTGAGAGCACTTGCGGTCATCAAGGGGCCGAATGTAGAAAAAGAAGAGGCTCGAGCCATGAATTCCAGGGCTTGAACAAATGTTTTGACACCGGAGAGATGAGAAAGTGGTACGTGAGACTGAAAGCAAGCAGCCAGTTGTGCCCAAGAGCAAAGCCAAGGGCATGGGATGTCCTGGAAGCCAAATGGAGAAACTATTTCGAGAAGTAAAGAGTGGTCAGCTATGCCCAATGTTACTAAAAGGTTAAGGGAGACGAGGACTGAGATTGAGCTATGCCGAGTTTATTGGTAGCTGAAAGCTTTGGCAGATTCTCCTACTATAAATGTAGTCATCATTTTCCTGTCCTATCTCCCTATGGTACGATATGGTTTCAATACCAATTATAAAACAGTTTTAGGGTTCTGGTGGTTTAAAAATATCACTACCAATTCTTTTATACATTCTCCTTCAAAAGATGGGGCTTAATACTCTGTTTCTTAATGGGGGGCTGAACTTACTGACTCCTTTCTAATGTCTGTGACAGAAGTAAAAGCATGTGATGTCAGGTAGGGCATAAAATACTGCAGCTTCCTCCTAGCACTGACGGCGACCTCAGGAGACTCTGTGAGACAGACCCACACCCTTCCGACCATCTTCACATTTGTGACCCAGAGACCGTGAGCTAATAAATGTTTCTTGTTTTAATTTTGGGGATTCTTTGTTATGTGGAAATAGATACTTATTTGGATTTTAGTACTGGAAATAGGTGCTGTTCTAACAAATACTCTCAAAATGAGGAGTGACTTTGGGACCAAATAATGTGTGGAAGGAAGAAAGACTTTGGAGAGAGGGTTAATGAAAGCTTACGTACCTTGAAAAGTCTATTAGCAGAAGCGGGGACTTTTTAGAGAGACTGTCAGTGAGAGTCAAAGGGAAGTGAGGACTATCTTCTTAGAGACTGAAAAAAGGGACCCTTGTTATATATAGTGACAGGCAGACTCTCAACACTGTAACCTGCAATAATTCGGAAAGTAGAAAACGACTTCATGAACTGAGGGAACAGGCGAAGGTAATTTCTACACAGTGTGTAGAAGGTGCTACTTGGTTTCTTTCCACGTATAGTAAAATGTGAGAGGAGAGAGATAAGCTTATAGAAGGTCTGCTAAATAAAAAGAAGCTAGTGTTTTGGCTTTAAAAATTCCCAGCCTCTCCAGATGGTCAAGATGATAAATTAAGATACAGTCTCGGTACAAATATCAAATCAAGGTTTCTGCCAGGTCTAACAATGAAGCTGAGGGTGTGGCTATAAAATCTCTTATTAAGACTTCAAAAGGATCGATGCTGCAGCTTCAGAATACCATTTAGTCAGGAAAAAAAGGGCTCTCTGAAGATCCACACGTCTCAGAGCTCCCCTCAATCAAACAATGTGGCTTTAAGAAGCTTAAGGACATTGTCCCTCAGCAGAAGCCCTACATAGAGAAGAGCTTATCTTGATTTATATGTGTAGGTTTATCTAATGAATTGGAGCCCAATACACATTCACAGGAGACCTGCCAAGTTGTAGAAAAGAGTTACATCAGCAGAAACACTGTCAGCTTGAACTGAAAGGGACAGGGATAGTACTAAATAAAAAGAGGCTTTTGCACACAACCGCCCTGCCCCGCCACATAAAAACAGGGCTCAGAACATGCAGAGTTGCCATGTATTTTTATGAAAAACATGTTATTTTTTACGTTACGTTTCATTAGAAATGAAGGATAAGACATCACCTCACACCTGTCAGAGTGGATCTCATCAATAAATCAACAAACAACAAGTGCTGGCGAAGATGTGGAGAAAAGGGAACCCTTTTGCACTATTGGTGGGAATACAGATTGGTGCAGCCAGTGTCGAAAGCAGTATGGAAAAGCATCATAAAATTAAAAATGGATTTGCCTTATGACCCAGCAATTCCACTTCTGGGAATTGATCTAAAGAAACTTGACACACTACTTCAAAAGAAAACAAGCAGCCCTATATTCATTGCAGGATTATTTACAATCGCCAAGATATGGAAGCAGCCCAGGTGTCCTTCAGTAGATGAGTGGATGAAACAACTATGGGACATTTTGCACAGTGGAATACTACTCAGTCATAAAAAAAGATTATTTTACCCCTTGTGACAGTATGCATGGACCTGGAGAACATTATGCTAAGTGAAACAAGCCAATTGGGGAAACACAAATACCATATGTTTCACTCATATCTGGACTCTAATGAACTGAAGTAACAGCAAAATAAAAACAGACTCATAGAGAGCAGCCGACAGTTCAGGGTGTGGGGACATGTGAAGGGATTGAGCAAAAAAGAAAAAGAACTCGTGGACCCAAACAAGGGTGGTGGTTGTGTGGGGGTGGGGGAGGGGAGGAGGTAGAAGAGGGCACCAGGGGGACAAATAGGAATGAAAATAAAATACAGTAAAAATAAACTATTTTTAAAAAGGAAGGATGACTCAGAAGGCAAAAACAAGAAGGAGGCCAAGGACCACGGAGAATTACTCCTAGGCCCTGAGTCTCAGTCAAGAAACTGCTAACTACGCTAGACTGGTTGGTATAGACTGATGATTCCAGCATTTCCTCCATTTTTATAGTGAATACCTTGTGCTTATCCCACCATTAAATACAGGGTGAGGGGAAGAGCAATAACTGTCTCTTTAGTTCATAGGTCTTTAGGTCAAGAGGAACTACACCCAAAGATCTATACCAAAGGCACTGCATCTGAGAGGCTTAATTCAAGCCTCAATGTCCTTTACATGACAACATTCTGGATTTCAAGCTAATATTGTATTGGGGTGCTTGTCGGGGGGTGGACATATTTTGCATATGAGACAAATATAAATAAATTGTGGCCAGAGTGCAAATGGCAATGGTTTTTTTTAGAATATATTTTATTAATTATGCCATTACAGTTGTTCTATTTCCCCCTTCATTCCCCTCTACCCTGCACACCCCCTCCCCCACCACTCCCCCCCTTTAGTTTATGACCACATGCCTCAAGTTCTTTAGATTCTCTATTTTCCATACTATTCTTACCCTCCCCCTTATTTTCTACCTACCGTCTATGCTACTTATTTTCTGTACCTTCTCCCCCTTCTCCTTCTCCCCTGTTGCTAACTCAGAGCCCCAGAGCCGATAAATCTAAGTGATGAAGAAATAGCCAAACTTTCAGATGCACAGTTCAAAACACTGGTGATTAGGATCCTCACAGAACTGGTTGATTTTAGTCGCAATGGTTTTAAACAATGTCCAGAAATTCTTGATGTATCTCTTTAAGATGTTGAGCTTAACACTGTTCCTCCTGAGTGTGGGCCAGACTCATTTCTAATGAACAGTTAGATGGGAGTGACAGAGCATGATTTCTGTGAGGAGGACATAACAGGCGTTGTAGCTCCCTCCTTTTGATAACTCTTGCATTGCTTGCCTCGGGAAAGCCAACTGCCATATCACAAGGACACTCAAGCATCTTTATGGAGTGAGAACCGGGGCCTCCTGGCAAACACCACTGAGTGAGGTTGGAAGCGGATCACCCAGCCCGAGACAAGACCTCACTTGGCAGGAGCCCAACTGACATTTTCGTTCCCACCTCAGGAGAGGCCCTGAGCCAGAAACTCTCATGGTCATAATCCACAGAAACTAGGAAATAATAAAGGTTTGTTGATTTATTCCACAAAGTTTGGGGGTGCATTGTTAGCCACCATGAGGTAACCACTAGAAGACTCATCACCCTCTAGCAGGACCACTGGAACCCCAGCCCCTAAATTCTCTTTTGGGGGCATGTGCATGTGTGGGAAGGGGTGGGACAGACTTCCAGGGCTCATGAATGATGCTGCTTTTCTTGCTTCCACCTGGCTTCCCTCTGCTGGTCACGGAGGGCTTTCTCCTCTGCTCCAGCCCACCTGCTGCTATAGGGTACTCTTGTCTTGTGCCGGCTCACATCATGAAGATCTGGAGAAAGGTTACTTATTCCTCCTCTCCTGTGCTGCAGTCCATCACTAAAGCCACTAAGAGGCCTGGCCTCTAAGAATGTCACCCTTTTGCTTGCCTGCTTCAGGTTACGGTGCATCCTTTCCTAGGAAGACACCACAGTTTGTCCCTGAGGGGCAAGGCTGGAGGATAGTCTGACAGACGACACGCCCTGACACAGTCATCTTCCTTCCACACTCAGACCACTGCCCCCTGCCCCCAGACAAGGTGTCTGCATATCATCTCCCTCTGAGTAATCCAACTTATTTCGTGTCATCTACAAGTTTAACACATGCGCAACAATATGACTAGGATGGTAAAGATAAACTTTTTAAGGTTAAGAACTTAATCAATAGATAACGATATAATGTAAAATATTTTACTAGATAATTTTTCATAAGACACATCAAGTTTAGCATTACCATAAATTGGTATTTATTATGATGTAAAATGTCAATAGAAACAATCCTGAAGGGATCAATAGGGTGACAGGTACACGGAGTTTCTAGCTACTTCTTCAATATATTATCCAAGCAATAGGAGTAAAATAACAACCTCTTAATTCTCCTATACAGAATGACCAAAAGCAAGTTCTCTTACACACACATTGTCAAACTTGGAGCCATGTGACTTTGCCACCCTCACCGCTAAGGACCACACCGTGGGTGGAAATTCTGCAATGAGCAATCACCTACAGAGGCTGCCCTAAGTCTGTGAGGTTGCTTGGCGTGAAAAGTCTACTCAATGTAAGTGGTCTACGCTAGAATATGACTAAGTTTTCTAAGTGAGGATACATTTTACTGGTTATGTCTGAAACACAAAGAAAGATGCTAGAGTACCAAAGAAAGACAGAGGTTCCAAAAGGGAGTTGAAAGAGGAATGGGGATTCTGTTTTAGAGCACTTGGCAACCGCAGAGCAGAAGCAGAGCAGAGGGAGGCGAGCTGGAGAAGGCGGATGGTGAGACTCCATGGGGACTCTGGGGAGGCGGGGGTGACTGAACGTTCCAGTTCTTTGTGAGGCTCCGTTGCACTGCCAATGAGATCGACTCCCTCCTTTCTTTGTGGGGAGAATGGGGCTTTCCACTAAACTCCCATCACTGAGAGAACCTGATTGTTCGGTTCTTTGAAAGGACACGAATCAAACACAGCAGTCATTTCCGAGGGCCAGAGATAACCCTCATGATGCCAAGTTGGTCTTCTCATGGGCTTCCTCAAGTTCTCATAAAAGGGGGCCCTGCTAACCAGCCTTCTCTACCTCCACATCCACATAATAACAATGGATGCCACTTATTGAGTGAGACATTGTTTTTAACATATACCACCCCCAGTCCTTATAGTGGCCTGAGAGTTTCATTCACTGAGTGAACAAATATTTATTTTAGGATTTATGATCAGCATTTTAAAAATGAAGAAGTTGAAGCTCAGAAAGATTAAGGACTGGCCCAAGGTCGCACAGGTACCAACAGTCAGAACTGAGATTCAAACCAACTGTTATCTGGCTCCAAGGTTCCACCTACTAATCCAATGGTTTCCAATCCCGGATCCAAATGACAGTTTTTTCATTCAACTAGTAAATACTGAGCAACTGATATGTTCCAGTTTCTGGTCCGAGTATGAAAATATAACAGTGAACAAAACAATCAAAACCAGCCTATTTCCTAAACGATGGAGACAGAACACTTACAGTGGTTAATTCAGGGGCTTAAGAACAAAGATTCTCAGGTCTTAGCCCCAAAGACCGTGTTTCAGTGGGTCAGGGAGTTGGGCTGTGGAATCTGTATTTTTAACAGGGACCCCAGTTAGCATTTTGACACTAGTCTTGACTTGAGTCCACTGCACTAGAACATGCTGACTCCTTCTAAAGATATTTCAATTTGTTATGGTTGTGCTTTTCAAGTCCTCATTCTTAAATATGTCTCGCACAGTGTTCTCTTATTTTTTTAGGAGAAACAATAAGATTCTCTTAAAATTAGAGATTAATCCTCAGTAGTGTAGTGTATACTGGTTAGTAACAGGGATCCCGCAACGTGCCTATTTCTAAACATCTGATTAGGATTGGGGAGAGACTTCGGGGGCCTTAGACATCCACTAGCAGCAAAGCGCTAATTTTAAAGGTGCATAATTGCACCTTTTACTAGAGGTTTTTACTAGAGAACCTCTATTTACATTATTGATTATTACTTTATAAGTTTGAGTTTTATAGGTACAACACCTGAAGAGACCCTGGAGACTCTAAATCTTGAGAAAGGGCAAGAAATGAGGGAAGAGAGGGGTTTGAATGCATTGACCAGGATGGAAGGCGTGCTGATGGGGAGGGGAGGCGAGGGGAGTATGGACACTTGTCAGAGGCCAGCAGAGGCTGACACGTGCTTTGATTTAACACAGGAAGTGATGGGAAGGGATTTCATTCCAAACTAGGAAAGAGGAAATAGGCAATCAGAGCACATGGCTGGTCTGGAGAGAGGAATAGCCACTGCAAAATTAATTTATTTGCTCAGGGAGTAAGGGACTGCTGGTGAGTCACGGGCTCTAAGATGGGTTTGCTTTGTTTTAAAGAGATAATTTTAAGGCCCAGAGTGGAAGACACGAGCCTTTAAGAACAACCTCACCCATCCTCTAATATTGTTCCCTAAATTTCATGGGTCTCCAGGCTCCCCTGAATCGGATGGTATTGTAGAAATGGGCTCGGTCTGTTTTAACTGTGACTTGTCTGTGAAGTGTAACTCTGAGATGCTCAAATTATGCCAACAGCGTGGATAGAGTATTCTTAAACTCAGATACCAAAAGAGAAGCTGCATTTCTCAGTGTTTTCTTACCCTTCAGCCAGGGCTTGAGAGTACATATCGAATGATAACGATGCAAGAAATTATCAGCATGAGTCAGTCTTATTACAGATGAACAGTTTTTCACTAATGTATTTAACTCAAGTTCTTCTTGTTCTAATGAATTAACTGCACTTAAGTGGCCTACAGCTGAGAAGTTGCTTGGGGAAAATGGCTTGGATACAAATCTCATCTGTAATTACCCCTTTAAAACACTGGATTCTTGTGGAATATTTAAATCACGGATTCTTTCCAATTCCATTGTCAGAACATCTTAAAGGAATGTAAATATCTTGTGATTAAAAAAAAATCCCAGCAATATGCAAGGCATGCACAGATGACCATTTGGGATAAGCAAAAACAAACACAAAGGTCTTTATAATTGGGATCTTTCCCTGCTTTAAGCTGTGAATGCTGAATTACTGTGCAACTTAATGACTTTACCATAGAAAATAGCAGCTGATGACTATCTCCCCAGGTAGAAAATCATATTGCAGATCAGCTCTAAATCCTGTGAAGTCAAACGCCCATTTTTGATTTATCCACAGTTTGTAGAAAGAAGATACACATGTTTAAAGTGATCCTTGGGAGTTAATATCAGAAGTGCCATAAGATCATCTCATGTGCCGTTCATCATCTAGTGATTTGAACAGCATTTGGGAGCCTTGTGTCACTTTGCTGAAGAAGAGCCTATAAATAAGCACTGCTTAAAGTGCTCTGCCTATGAGCTAACAATGTTAATAATGTCTAGAGTAAGAGCCGAGAACCTACAATTTCCTTTCGTCAGTGAGCACAGATACAGAGCTCTCACTTGCACTATTCTGTTGTAAGAGGGCTCAGACAGGTCCTCCTGACCTTTTTCATGAAAAGGACCCACTGTCGATGACTCTGAAGTTAAAACATAGATTCTGTCCAAAAGTGGCGGAGACCTTAACAGAACATTGTATCCATTTCAAGTTCACTATGTTAAGAGAGATGTCTGAAAACTGGACGGAGGCCAGTAACAAAAGCAAGAGAGACGGTTAAATGGCGCAGAAAAATAATAGTTCCTAAAATGTCTCAAGGACTTGGAGTTCTCATTCTGAAGGAGTTGGGAGCTGAAAAGTTCTTTAGAAATAGTCTTCATTTTCATGACAAGATATTATAAAGGTAGATAGAGAGGTTGTTCATGGAGATAGCCCGTAATACATGTGAGATTAGACAGAGCATGAGGAAAACATGCTCTCTGCTTTGGAAGGTTTTTACACGCAGGAGAAGGCCACGGAGGGTGGTAAGACGCCTTTTCTTGCCTGTTGCTTGAAAAATCAGAGGCAGGACTGGCTCTCACTGGGCCATCTCCATTTTGCAGTCTTGGTATGATTTCCCTGAGACACTTATTCTTGGCCCTTACTAGAGACTTAGTAGTTGTGATCCTGTTTTTCTAATTTTGCCCAGGGGGGGTATTTTTTCTACTAATTTTCCATCTGATTAGCAGAGGCTGAAAACATCTGGTGTAGCTTTATTGACGTACGGGACTCCGAAATTCCACATATCTGCCCTGAACAGCACAAACTACATACTTCTGAACACTGACTTCATTCATTTTGCCTACTGTGGACTAGCAACAGAAATATCTTTAACTTACTGGGCAACTGAATTTCCTTTGTGACTGCTTTTGCCATGGAGTTAGATATATAGATTGTTAATATATTAGTGATTAAGTCTGCCTGCCCTACCTGACTCAATTCTCACCAGATAAAGACTTTTGACTAGACCATCGCACAATGTAATTAGTCAAATAGCTTTTATAAATGGGGAAGAAAAGGTACCAATTTATCTCTTTGAGTGAAAGGCATGTAAAGATCACTCTGAATAAAGAATATATATGTGTTTATAAAACAGTTATTGAATGAATGAGTGGACTGTGGTTTAAAAGTAGTGTTGTAAACATGCAAATTACTCTCAAATCACACACCATGGTGAGAAGTTTATATTGGCTGTTGCTGTGATTTTTGCCTTTTCTCAGTGGGTCAGCAGAGCGTTTTGGGTCCACAAAGACATTTTTTCTTCATCTTACATTGGTAATCAACTCCAGCTTTCCTTTACCCATAACCATGGATTATGAGCCACAGCAGTCAAGAATACATGCTTACTATTAAAAAACTACTCTGTAGGGAGAGCTCAAGTGTAATTCCATAAATGATTAATCCAGTACTCCCACCGTATCTCCTGCACCTTATTGAATCATTGCACACTTTGAACTGCTCTGTGGTGTGGTTAACAAATCTTTAACCATGTCCCAAAGTATTACTCATAATTTAGTCTGAAACACTTAGCAATTTCATAAAGTTTTGCATTCTGGCTCCAAAGTGAACCGTTAGAACAGAACTGAAATGTTAAATGTGTTTTATGGAAGTAGAAGTGACGTGAATTCATACATTACTAAACATTTTTATACTTTTTCCCATTTAACCATTAATGCTTTCTTCCTGCATGGCCATTAATTTTTGTTGTAGCCAACAGATATTAAGCCCCTTCCTGCTCACTTACAATGAAGCTGACAGATATGATGGAATAAAAATATGGAAGAAGCTTTTATACAGATCTATTTGGTGTCCTGGAATAGTTAAATGTTACTGTTAATAATCTTGCGGGGGCAGAATTCAGAATGCAGAGGAAATTGCACTACTTGCTAGCTAGGCAAGCTCTCCCCTACGGGTTGAAAGGATAAATTATTTTAGAGGAGAGGGTAAATGCCAGAAAGCCGTCATGAAATCCTATGTCTATCAGTCAGCCATTGAGCTGATTCTCTCCTTCCCTTGTCCCCGGTTCCATTTCTACCACTTTCTTTTCATTCCCAGTCTCAGATCGTTCAATCAATTTCACACCCTTTACTCCCCTCCTGGCCCAGCTTCCTTTCCCGGGGTGCTGACTGTCAGTACATCCGCCCCTTTGAGTGGACACACCTGTTCCTTTTGTTGCTGCTCCATGCAGATGAGTTGACTACAGAGGAGTAGGAATAATGAGAACTGTGACTGAGATCCGTACCATTGTTCTGTATCCATCTACTGCACAGCTTGCTTCTTGGGCTATAATTTACAATCTTAAATTAGAAACTGTCTCCTGTTTGTCCCTGTGAATTAAAGATTAAAGAAAAATATTTGAAAACCATTTAAAAATAGAATCGTGTACAAAGTTTATGAAAACACTTTAGTCTTTTAAGAGGTGATATAGTTCACTTAGTATACTAGCTTTCTTCTGCTGCATAACTTACACTTATTATTTCACAGTTTCCATGGATAAGGAGGATGGGCTGTTTAAGATCTCACAAGGCTACAATCAAGGTGTCAGCCAGGCTTATCTGTCTGTGGCTTGGGTCCTCTTCTAAGCTCATGCAGTGGTTGGCAGAATTAATTTCCTTGTGCTTGTAGGAAAGAACCTCTAGCTCCTAAAGGCTCCCTCCCTCAAACCCTGATGGAAATTAACTGCATCATCTAGGCTTCTTTTTAAAAAATATTTATTTATTTATTTTTAGAGAGAGGAGACGGGAAGGAAAAAGAATGGGAGAGAAACACCAGTGTGTGGCTGTCTCTCATGTGTCCCCCCACTGGGGACCTGGCCTGCAACCCAGGCATGTGGCCTGAGCGGGAATCGAACTGGTGACCCTTTGCTTCCCAGGCCTGTGCTCAATCCACTGAGCTACACAAGCCAGGGCTACCTAGGCTTCTTAATGGACAGAAAGAGAGTATTTCTCTGACACTTCCCATCTCTGAACCTCTGGGCCCTCTTTTAATGATTCATCTGAAAAGGCTGAGTTCACTCAAAATAATCACTTTCTTGATAAACTTAGAAGTCAATCAACTAAGGATTTTAATTACATCCACAAAAATCCCTCAGCCATGTCATGTGACATAACAGAGTCATGGGGAGGATATCCCATCACTTTGCATGTTCCATTGGTCAGAAGCAAGTTATAGGTCCCACCACATTCAAGCCCACATCATTCTAATGAGGGTCTGAATCATTAGAGGTAATTTTAGATTCCTTCCAACCACAAATAGGAATCAAGAAGTTCAATACTTACCTCTTCCCAGCCATCCTTGCAGTGACTGCACCTTTCCAAAAAGAGCCACGTCAATTATTTCTGTCCTTCACGTCATCAGGAATGACCTCAATGTCAATTTTCATAACGACTCCCGTTATGCTCACATTTATTTTATTTATTCAATTCTAAACATTCCTTTTTTCTGAGCGTGCCCCAAGCTGTGCACTTTTCCTGTCCTAATCCTCATCACCAAGCAGGAATGAAAACTGAATCGAAAACCTCGAATGCAGCTCTCCCCTCTCTTCCCTCAGACTCTGCCCGTCATTCTCATGCCCTGATTCTGACTTGACTGCAGACTGAGAAAGGCCCTATGATTTCCAGTGTATCAGCTGCCTCTGACTCTCCCCTCTCTCATTTCCCAAACTTGTCTAAACTACTTCGTTTATTACCTCAATCACTTTCTCACTAACATCCTCAATTACCTTGAAACCCAGTTATTTCCACCGTACCTGACCTTCATAATCCCAGCTTTATATTCTCTTCAAACCCCTAGGCTGTTTAATGCTGGCGAAGAAAATCAACCAAATGTGCCTTCTAAAGTCATTACAAACTCAGTAGTCAAGGCTCTTAATTACCTCACCGATTTAACTTTTATTTGTTCTCTCTCCCACTCCTCTCAGAGACTCTGTCTTTGGCGTTATTTTCAGACCTCCTACCTAAACTCTATATCCTTTAATCTAATAGAAGATCCTATGTTTTACACAGAAAGTTGAAGCCTTCAGGAACAAACAGCCTAACCCTTTGCATACAATATGTATCCTTAACTTCACTTATTGTCTGCCATGTCCCCTAAGATAATCATTATTCTCTTTCTTTCAATTTAGTCACCTTCCCTTCCCTTCTTAACACTTACTTTTTTATTCGACTATGTTATCTACCAGATGAGAATACAACACACCCATTTTTTCTTATCACTGTAGCTCTAGTCCATGCCCTAACCCCATTCATTGAATCTGTAGAAATAACATCCTGGTCTCTCTGTATCTACCACTGTCAGAATACTGCCTAAACTAAAAACATCATTATGCCATTTCTTAAAGACCTTCAAGAATTTCCCTTTGCTTCTAAAACAAAAGTACACTTTTAGCATTGTATACAGCCTCTTCCAAATATATGTTCGCATTTAATGCTCTAGTATTACTTCCTGTCCTCTCGCTGTATGTTCTACTGCTACTGAACAACACCCTTCACCTTAAATTGTGTGAGAGATGGCAATATGTGTTCAAAGTCTGTGTTGTTCTTCTTTTGAATAGGATAATACTGCCCTGCTCCATTATGCTGTTTGATCATACGATTTTCTTTAGCCAGTAGAATGTGGTGAAAGTAACAATTTCCACTTGAAACCAGAATCCTTCAGAGCCATTGGCTCATTTAGCCATTCACACTTTTCCCCTCTGCCACCAGCCTGGCCTGTTCTGGCCGAGCTTCTCCTCAGTAAAGAGTATGTGGAGCAGAGCCATAGCCCATTAACAATGGAAGGTAATGCAACTGAGACATAAACCTTGATTATTATCAGCCTCTAATGTGTAGGGGTTGTTTGTTATTGTAGCATAGTGTGAGCAACTCTAACATGAAACATGGACTTGACAGGACTCAACAGGACTCAAATATGTAGCTCTGATTTCTAAGACAAATAAATCGAGGAATCATGTTTTATCACTATTTTTCTATCCTCCATTTTTCAATAGCTCAGAAGTTGAATATTATACCTAGTAAACTTATGGGTTTAGGGAAATAAAGAGGAAAAGAAGAATATTGAGGGCATGATTGCTATTGGGTCTATTTGACAAAGTACTAGAGGACAAAAGATGAGAGCAGAAAGGAACCAACCCATTTGCACAGAACTGAAAGGATTATAGAAAATCCAAAATTATGAGACTTGCACAGTTTGAAGATACAATTGATTGCCATTTCTAACTTGTAAGATATAAAATCTAGAAGGTCCATGGCCACCAAGGGCCAATTAAAACAGCCTAATGGCACCGTCCAAATTTAGGTTGCTGCCAACACACTTCCTGATAAAAATTCTGAATCCATGCAGAGAATGTAGTTAATCTGGGGCCCCAGATATTTTACAGATAGGAAGCAGACTTAGGATGCTCTTGATTCTCTAAGGAGGATGCAGTGTCCAATATCACCTGCAGCTGTGGCTAATTATAACAAAAGGAAGATAAAGGATCCACAAAGAGTGAAGCCAGAGGTTGCCCAGGACGATGACGAGGAGAGCTATTCCTGGGTTGTAGAACTTTGGGGGAAAATCCAGAAAAACTTCAGGTTTCCAGGCTAGGAACCCTCTACAACTTTTTAAAAACAGTTAAAAATTATTTTATTTAAACTTTATTTATTATTTTTAAATTTAATTTTTTATCATTTATGCTATTATGGTTGTCCCATTTTCCCCCTTTGTTCCCCTCCACCCAGCCCTTCCCTCACTTCTATAATCAGTCCCTTCACCATTGTCCATGTCCATGGGTTCTTCATAGTTATTCTTTGACTAATCCCTTCACCTTCTTTCAATCGGTCCCCCCTCCCCTCTCTCCTTCCCTTTTATAGCTGTCAGTCTGTTCCATGATTCTATGCCTTTGGTTCTATTTTGCTCATTACATTATTTCACTCATTAGATCCCTCTCATAAGAGAGATCATATTGTATTTGCCTTTTATTAACTGATTTATTTCACATAGCATAATAGCCTTCAGTTCCATCCACCCTGATGCAAAAGGTAGTAAGTCTTTTTTTTTATTTGTATTTCCAATGCATATATTCCATTGTGTAAATACACCAGAGTTTCTTTTATGTACTTATCTACTGATGGGCCCTGAAGCTTTTTCCAAATCTCGGCTATTGTAAATTGTGTTGCTATGAAAAGGTGGTGCATAAGTACTTTTGAACTGGTGTTTTGGGATTCTTAGGGTATATTCCCAGAAGTGGTCAAAAGAAAGTTCTATTTTTAATTTTTTGAGGAAATTCCATACTGCCTTCCATAGTGGCTCTACCAGTCTGCATTGCCACTGACAGTGCATGAGGATTCCCTTTTCACCCCAACCTCGCCAGCACTTGTTAGTTAATTTATTAATAATAGCCATTTTGGCAGGGGTGAGGTGATGTCTCATTGTGCTTTTAATTTGCATCTCTCTGGTGGCTAGTGATGCTGAATATTTTTTCATATGTCTCTGGGTTTTAACAACTTCTAACCCATGACATTTTTGGATGGCTATTGACCAGCAACTAATGTGTCTCCTTTTCAAATGGGAGGGTATATTTTAGTTACCATCTCCCTGACCCACTATTACATATTAGATATAAGAAAATGGGATTTATTTTTTTAGTTCACAGGTCACTGAATCAAGAAGAGCTATCTCCAGATTTGGTGATGTCTGTAGACATCACCAAAAGATCCTAGATTTCAAGCCTGAATGAGACTTTTGGGTTGTCTCCCTTGAAAAGAGTAAGTGAACTTAGTGTACAGAGGGAGAAAAGTGATTATTTGTGATCAAGACACTGGTATTTTATTTGTTTGAAATATTTGCTACTGCTCTATGTAGATGATTATATATGTCTCTACTTCAGTGATTTTCCTTGGCCAGTGAAATATGAGAGAAAATAAGCTCTGTAATTTCCCCAAGTAGCTTTAAGAGCCATTGTGTCATTTGATTATTTGTTCTTTTCCCTCTTCTTTGAGGCAGGTGTTTCTTGGGTGAGGTTTGCTTTTTCAGCCTGGGGCTTGAATGAAGAAGATTAGAAGGAAAGATGCAGCCAAATGCAATGGACATTAATGTGAGCAAAACAAACAAACCTTGAAACTGAAATTTGCCATAGTACAATCTAATGAAAGCTGATTTATACACCTTTTTTGTGTCTTCACATCGATGCTTTCTTTGTCTGCAATTCCATTTCTGGCATTCTTTGTCTCCCTATTTCATGCATATTATTTAAAACTTAACTCAGTCTAGAAAGTTTTCTTTGAACTCCCATGCTTGGGAAAAGAGCCCCCATAGGCTTCCATAGCACCCCTGTATATACACCTTTACTTTTAAGCCCACCAAATAATATGAAAATTGTCAGTTATGCAAAGACAGGAAAAATGGCTTTACTCATCATAGTACTCATCCAAAATAGCACTGTGCCTGTGATGGCTTTGTGATATGTCACCTTGGCTAGGATGAACTAGATTCTCCAGAATTTGCTTTTTGTATATTTCCTGGTAGGGCAGGCCACCTGAGAGAGTCTTGGGGAATTCAGAAGGCAGAGGAGAAGTAGCATCTGTTTCATAGGTTACATATGATGAGGTCTGCCTGGAAAAGTCCAGCCATTGTTAATGTAAAGAGAACAATTTGAGCAACATTGATATAACCTGGCAGTCAAGGTGAATGGACTTGAATATGAATGTGTAAACAATGACGACTTCACTGTATTAGTCAGTGGGGGTGGTAGGTGCTGTTGAGTGAGCATGTATACTGTGTGGTTGTCACATTCAAAATGACTGAGTGAGCAGAGCAACAAATCTGTATCAAATTTTGAGTTAACCTTAAACATTCCACTGTGGAAATGACTCAGATGACTTAGAAGGCTTTTGGGGATGACGCAATGAGTGTAGAGCCAATAAAAGTGTGGCACAAATGCTTAAAGAATCTGTTGAAAGTGACCCATATTCTGAAAAGCCTGCAACAAGCAGAATATCTGAGAATATTTAACATGTACAGGCTGCAATCAACAAAGACTGGTGACTGACAGTGTGAAAACTAAAAGCTGACCTGTGGATTCCAAAAGTTACTGTGTGCAAGACTTTGATGCAGGATCTTGGCATAAAATGTGTCCTGGCAAAAATCATTCTGCAGCTTCTGCTACCAGAATAGAAGGAACATCATAATGCAGTTGCTAATGACTTGATTTAAACTGCTACCAATGAACAAGACTTCCTCAAGAATATCATAACCGGGAATGAATCATTGGTCTACAGCTACATGTATGATCCAGAAACAAAGGCCCAGTGTATGTTGCCTAGTTATCCATGACTGAAGAATACATAGCAAAGTCACAGCAAGATCAAGACCATGCTAACACTGTTTTTCCATGGGGAAGGTGTTGTCAATCATGAGCACACCCCTCCAGTTCAAACAATTAATGAGGAGTACTACCTCAATATTTTTCATTGGTAGAGAGATGCAATATGATGAAAATGGCTACAGCTATGGCACAACTGGTGATTGGCAGCTTCATCATAACAATACGTCTGCTCATGCATCATGTCTCGTGTGGTTTTCTGGTGAAACATCAAATCACCCAGATGACTCAACCCAGATTTGACACCCTGCAACTTCTGGCTTTTCCCAAAATTAAAGCCACCTTTGAAATGGAAGAGATTTCACGTGCAGTCTGAAATAGGGCACGTGAAATAGGGCAGCTGGTGGCAATTCCAACGAAGGATTTTGCAGAGTGTTTTGAGCAGTGCAAGAAATGCTGGGAGAACTCTATAAGGTCCCTAGGTGCCTACTTTGAAGGGGACTGAGGAATAATTGTCCTATGTATAACGTTTCTTGTATCTTGTGTCTTTTTCAATAGATGTCTTTATTTTTCATAGGACATGACTGGATACTTTCTGGACATGGCTAAGCTGCTGATTCACTTGGATTCACATGAAGCGGCAGCTGGGCCTGGAATTGTTCTTCAGCTTCTTTGACTTCTGCACCAGGTATGAGTGTTTGTGTGTGTGTGTGTGTGTGTGTGTGTGTGTGTGTGTGTAGCTCTGTTATGAAGGGTATGTAAGATGTCCTCATTACCAAGGTAAGAGAAATAAGAGCAAATATGGGATTCAGTCTGCTGTCATGGGGGGCCTGTTCTTTATGTCCTGGATTCCAGTCTGCTTGTGATCTTCCCTTCAGACTGTCTTATGGACTTCAAGTTCCAGCATCAGATGCAGAGACAACATCCTTATAGAGACTTGACTGCTTAACCTGCTCCCCAACCTTTGTTACCCAATTCTCTAGAACACACACACATATTATATAGATATCTAGACATATCTTCTCCTGGTTCTGCCTCTCTGGTTGAACCCTGACTGATATGGTACCTGGAAAACAGCTACTTACTTGTCAACTTTACTCAACTGTTTAAAAGGCAACTTAGAGTCATTATGGACTATAAATTTTCACTGATTACCCAAACTTAGCCCTCTCAATGAACAGCAGGCACAACCGTTCATCCTATTCATCCTATTATACAACTGGTAAAAACAGATCTCTTCCTTTAAGTCTCCTTTCCTTCTAGTCTTCATATGTATTCAGTAACTAAATCCTATGAACTATACCTCTCAAGTACCTCCCAGATTAATTCACCATGCTCCATCTGCTACTGAGAACTTGGCCTAAGCTACTCATTGTGCCTGGAGTGGACCACCTCAAGAGCCACCCAATTCTTCCAGTGTGCACAGTGGGCTAGTCTTCAGTCAGTTCTCTATTTTGCAACATAGTGATGTTTTCTGAAAACAATTATGATCACTCAGGGACATGGACAACAGTGTGGTGACTGCAGGGGGGAGGGGGATGGCTGGAGGTGGAAGAGGGTATGGGGAGATAAATGGTAATGGAAAAATACAATAAAAATAAAATAAAACTGCACAGATACATGCCAAATGTTAACTGTCATTATCCTAGATTATAGGCCTATGGGTAACTTTTTATATGATGTCAGTTTTTCTATACTTTCCAGATTTTGGAATAAAATGCTGCTTTAAAAATTAAAAAACAATTCTGATCATATTGACCTCTGCTTAAAGCACTATCATGCCTTCCTATTGATCTTAAAAAAATGAGCATTTTTTAACCTACTTGACAATGACATTTGTGGGATCCTTCCCATGCATCTTTCCATCTGCAGCTTCATTTTGTTTTACTCAGCCCTCTTTTTCAATTCTTTGAGGGCTTCACACTCCAACCAACCAATGCAGGGCCAGTATACACACTATTTTATCTGTCTATAACACATCTCCATTCTCCACAACCTGGTCAACTTCTTTCCTTCCTTCACAAATCTGGACAATTATCAAACTTTGAAAAAAACATGAGAAATTTACATTGTTGTCCCCCAACACAAGTTGACATTATAAAATTATTCATAAAAAGTTTTCTCTTGGATCTTGAATTCAGATAATTTAGTTGGATTCTTGGATATAAAGTCAGCTAACTTTCTCTCTGGAATTTAATTTCAGATTTGTACATAACTCTCCTAAAATTTAGTCTTTGTTTATTATGGCACTCTCAAACACAAATTTTTGGTGAATAGGTTTTAAGTAATTAAGTTTAGAGGTAAAAGCACATAACAAATCATATACATAATACTTTAACAAGAACAAAGTGATTAATGATTTGTATTTTTCTGTACTTTGGTAAGCTCCTTGAGGGCAAGAAATTAATTTTGTTATTCATTTCAGCAAATGAAAGCATCTTGTACACTGTTTTGCACATGATAGATGTTCAATTAATGTTTGGTACATGCACTTTATTTCTATTATAGTATGTCTCACAGACTGTGTCTTTATTTTCTAGCTTGTTCATTTGTTGCCTACCATAAATAGAACTCAAGTTCATGAAGGAAGAAAGCTTGTCTACTTTGTTTACAGCTATAACATTAATTTTCTGAATAGCATTTACTGCTTAACAGATAGTTGTTAAATGAATAAATAGCATATGTAAAAAATATGGCATTTGGTAAGAACTCAATAAATTGAAAAATACATTTTAGGATACAAGTTCAAAGTAAGAAAAATTTGGCTAATTTCTACTGTATCTTCCCATTTATAGAGAAAAAGTTCTATTCAAGAAGAATATATTTTAGGAACTGAGAAACATCCATCACAAAAGTTTCCTAGACACTGCTATTTCTCTGCAATAGCAATTTTTATTATCCAGTGCAGCATAAAAAAATAGACTGTCATTGAATGACAAAAAGCATTATCCAAAGCATAGAAGGTGTCTTAGAAGGTAGGTTTAGACATACTGTAATATGATTACATTGTTTTGAAGTTTCATTACTTTTTCATCAGAATGGATATAAAACCTAGAATATTAATACAATGAAGATTGGCAGTTGATGACCCCACAGAGGCTGCTCCAAGTTGCTGAAAAGCATGGACTATGATACTTCCCAATTTCAGTCATTTGTAGGTGTCTTGTCCGTAACTAGGATTTGCAAGTGATGGTGCATGAATTCTCTCCAGTCATTGTTATTCAATGCCATCACCTACCATTGTCTGCCACCTTAAATGGGCTGTCTCATCTATCACACCTCCCCTGCCTATACTCAGTATCTGGACGACCCACAAAGCGTGTCAAATCAGCACTTTATTTGGTCCTTGAGAGGGTGCTGCTTCTGACATGATGAGAGTTCTTCCTCTCCCCACCACTCCCCATGATAATTTATAGTCCATTCTGCATTTGACTTTTGCAAATACCTTCTCTTGGATATAATGAGGCCCCCTGGGGTTGAAAGGTGAAAGGGGTTCAGAGTAATGCCATTTCCTTTTTTGATGCCTTTGCCTGAGTGCCTTCTGGGAGATTTAATACCAACTCTACTCCTCTGACGTGTATGACAATATAATATCCTCTGATTGCATCTTTTATATCTTTGTACAAGGAGGAAAAAAATTGTTACAGCAAGGCTACAAAAGTATACATATTACAGCTGAATATTCAGGTATTAAAATATGTTTTCCTGCTTTTTAGGAAAAGAAGAGCCTGGAAATTGCTTTTGTTTTTATTCAGTATTTCATCCACCATGGGTCTGAAGGTGTTGGAGTGTGTGATTTCACAGGTGTTTTAAAACATGGTGTTTAAAATACATGCCCAATGGATAGTTAAAAGGAATACCTTGAAATAGTGATACAAAAGTTCCTTCAAGTAAACAATGAATAAATCCATGTTATATCATTTTTAGTGCTATTAAGGGGAAAGTTAAAGGGGGATTAAATTGCCTTTTCTTCTAAACCAGCATCTGTTTTACTTTTTATCACTTTTATTCATTCATAGATGAGTAGAGTTGTGCCCAACCCATGCAGTATTTCCATTGGTGCATTTGTGGGTGTATGAAACTATGTGACTGCATAACTGTCCGAATTTGACCATCTGTATTAAAGGGTAGTCTTGCTGGTGGAAATGGGGTTCTTCCAATGTTGTGAGAAAAGCATTTCACCAACCACGCATTGGGGGCTGAAGGACGGTGGTAAGACTTATTGAAGCTGGAGCAAAATCAAAGGACTGTTCCCAGTCCAGTTCCGTCCCACCATGGAAGAAGTCCAGTCTTGTCTTTATCAATCCCAGAAGAAAGGCCAGGGTCCCGAACATTGGTGCCGTTGGTTTAGTCCACGTCAAAGCTTAGTCTACTTCAGCCTCTGCCCCCATCCAGCTAGCATGGTCTGTGCTTCCCCTGCACTCCGGCTGGTGCTGAACTGCTGTATTCAGGCTTGTGCTTGGAACCTGAACAGGGCCTGTGCTTGGGGCCTGTGTGTCTGCTGGGTCCTGTGTGGCTGCTAAGCCAACAAAGCTATTATGGAGCGGGAACACAGATAAATGGGCAAACAAACCTGCATTACTAGGAGAGGGAAAGAGAGAGGGAGAGAGAGGGAAGTGGGAGAGACAGGGACTTTGACTTTGGTAGGCTCTGATTATATCATCTTGGTCTTGGGAAAGACTAGGTGCTCTTTCAAACCAACCAATTCCCCAATCCTTCTTAGCTCTGTGCCGGATCTTATCTTTGACGATTCTGTTTCCTTGATCTTCCAGGCTTCTGCGTCCCTTATCCAATCCGATCCTTTTCCCAGCTAGACTCCTCCCCTCATGGGCGAGATCTTAGCTTCCACTGTGCAGGCCTCTTAGTAGAAGGACCTTCCTCAGCAGCATCTTGGCTTCCCCTGGGCAGAGCCCAGCAGAGGAATTTCCTATTTATTGGTTTGGTAATCCTGGCTAATGACCGGTAATGATCCTTCCTGCCTGGGGTGATTAGGTCCACAGGGCAGAGGATGCATCAGGCCCCTGGGGAGCATGTAAAGCCCAACACAGCAGGCTTATTGTCTGATTTAGCTCCCTCGTTTATTAGGCTTAATGTCTGATTCCCTTCCCTCCCATCCTCTGTTAATACTAACTAGCTACCTAGGCTAACAGCAGGAGCTTCTGCAGAACATGTTGTTTGCAGAATGCCAGGCACCCCATAGCCACTAAGTAAATATAAAAAACTAAATGCAACTGAAACTGGCTCTCAATCATTAAAAAAATAAAACTATTTTTTAAACATCCAACTGTCTTTCCAATGTGGTATAACTCATTCCTTTATTCCTGCTTGTAAAGAATCCATCATTTCCAGTAACCAATAATGGCATAAACCTGCTGATAAATGGCAATGGTCACATAAATAAATATGTAGGTTTTGTTTTATATAAAGATGATGTCATGTTCATGAGATATGTCCTCATAAGAACTCCTTTTTACCCAATTTTTCTCATGGAAAGACAGATAGCAGCACTTCTTTCTAGATGCCTGAACCAGAAATTTTATTCCTCTAAGGCTGGTTATTCCAGATGGAAGTGAAATATACTATTTTGGTTTGCAACATGTTCATAATCGACAAGTCCAACTGAAATAGTGCCCCGCACACTCCTTTGCCCATCAGTGTACCTGGCATTTGGCATCTAATTATATAAAAATGTCTATTAATTTGTATCTTTAAATAAGTACACATACACATAAAATGTAAAAAATATCAGTGCTTGCTTTGGCAACCCATGTACTGAAGCTGGAATGAGACAGAGAAGATTAGCTTGGCCCCTGCGCAACAATAACATGCAAATCCATGAAACATTCCATATTTTAAAAAACAAATAAAATAATGACATCAAAAATACCTACCTTCTCAGTAACTTTGTTATTGAATTCAGTCTCAGCCACAGAACTACACAGAAACAATATACTTGAGAAAGGAAGAGATATAGTTATTTTTATTTGTATCCTCTTGGTCCTTAAAGAGCTTATTGATAATAGTATAAGCAAAGCTATACACATAGTTCTCTTGAGCTTAATATGAAGCTTTAGGATAAAATTAAGTGACAAAAATACATAAAATGTAATAGACTTAAAAATTAATAACTAAAATCATTTTTTTGAGTGTGTGATGGGTAGGAGCATTAATAGTCTCAAAAAAGTAAGAGATAATAATTTTACCCATCCTTATTCTATTTTCTCATCTTTCTTGGCCATAAACTGAAAAGTTATAATATAGCCAATTAAAACACATTACACTCAAAATCAATAATGAGCTCTGTTCCATAGCCAATTTAAACTAATTGGAAAATTAATAGGTTTTTCTGTACTCACCATGGCCAGACTGTATCTACAGTATCACAAATGAAGATCTACATCATTGTGCAAAAGCCCTCAATGTTTTCCTTTTGCTTCAAAACTAAAACTACAAGATTGCTTGCATAGTATGTAGCAAATTTTCTAGTATATGTTGATACTTGGATCCATATCTCAACTTCTAACTTTGTTTTATGAAATAAGTACAAAGACCGAGGTTCAGGCCTCAAGTCTTCATGTCTTCCATATGAGTAGGCCCAAATAAAACAATAAAGTAGACTCAGTATGTCCTCAGTGCTTTTTCTCCTTTCAGAATCCACCTGGAGATACTTAGCTTATGGCCTAGGTTCACCCATTCTATAATAAAGTCATCACTGTTCACTGTCAGTTTGATATAATGACGAGAAGAAAAGAATCATAGATTTCTAGAGGCAGAAGACAAATTAGAGACGACCAGGCCCCTCATTTTCAGATGTGGTTATTCAAGTCTAGAGAGCTAATGACATCCAGCAGCAGAGTCCAGATTAGAAACTCTGTCTCCTGACTCCAGGGTCAGGGTGGCATCTATTTAATCACACAGTCACATGCGACCCTGTGTGACAGTGAAGCTAAGTGCTCTTACTAATTTTACGAAGTCAAAAGGCTTTCTACTATTTAGCTTAGTTCTGTTTCAGACCACAGAGCTGTCAAGCACATCTGTATTGGTTTTCAGAATACTAAACATCCTGAGAATAATGTTTGAACTGCCTATCTGCTAGTATTTCATTTATTCAATCAATGTATAATGAATGCCTATCAGAAGCGTACTAGGTACTGATCATAAGTAACTAAATCATATACTTGTGCTCTGAGATAAGTCAGAGAAAAACAAGGACAGGAGATGCTTTAGATAAATTTGGAATCGAGGTGGTAAGGTCATCTGTTCAAAAATTTTTTTTCAGTAGAAGAGACGGGGTCTTAGGAAGCATGAAGGTATAGTTGGAGGCTTGAGCAAAGAAGAGAATCTGTTTCTTTTTTCTTTTTTTGAAGAAAAACCCCCAGCACAATAGAGGTGAATTCCAGGGTTACCAAGCAGAGCTAAGATTCTAGCTGTACTCTCTACCCTGGAACAGGATAACAGGAAAAGAATATTGTCATTGCTAAGTCTATTCATTGTTAAATCAATTATATTGATACTGTAATACCAAGTACATTGCCAAAGAAAGTCCAATGTACAGTTGTGTCACAAGGGAATCTTTTAAAATCTTGAAAGAGTGCATTGTAATATCTAGTCATGAGTGCCAAGCCAAAGAGAGAAAATGAAATTTAGAAAGCTTGTTAGGAAGTAGGAGAATTTAGTAGGATTAGTATCTAAAATCAGTAAGAGCTACAAGGAAAAATTAAGTAGGAATGGAGAAAGAGGTACAGTAATCATCTATGAGAAGAACTTTAAAAGTTTGAGATGACAATAAATTGTGGTTCTGAGAATGGCTCACTGCACTAGAGCAATGATGAAACACTTTTAAGGAGAGGGACTCACAGAACCGCACAACAGAGCACTAAACAGCCCGTTCATGCGACCTGGACCCACACTCCACCCTCGGAGCATTCGGAGCACAGCAAGTGACCTGGATGTTGGTGGAAGTCAACTAGGAGGCTGGGAAGAAAGCACATTTGTTTATGCACCAGACCCTGTTCTGAGCCCTGGAATATGAAGAAAATGGGAGCATCATTCTAGTAATAAAGAAGGAAGGAAACGAACAACATATTTTTAAGGTGGTGCTAATTGTTATAAAAATAAAGCAAGGCAGTGGAATAAGAATGACTGCAAGAGGAACACACCCGAACAGGAACAACCGCCTATGGAGGTGACCTTTGAACTAAGGCATGAGCAGCCAGCCAGGCTAAGAGCTGGGGAAAAACAGAGGCAGAGGCAAAAGTGTGTACGAAGTCCCTCACGGAGGAAAGGGTTGGTGTGTTTAAGAAAGAAGACCAGTGTGGCTGCGATGTCATGGGTGAGGCACAGACTGACAGGGCTAAGGTTTGAGAATCGAGAGTCAGATATTTGGGGTCACGATTACCCATAATAATAAAGAATTTAAATGTCATTAGAAGTATGATTGGACATCGTTAGTGGCTTCCAGTGGATGGGATTAACTCCAAACTAGGAAGGATTATTTAACAGAAGTGAAAAGTCATATTCTTTTCACTTCTGGTGAAAAGAATAAATAATAGGTGAGATAGGTGAAATAATAGGTGAAAACCAAGAGAATGCTAAGCTTTCTACTGGTCCCAAGATATTAGAGAGAAAAGGAGAAAAGTGAAGAGACACAGGAGCATGAGGAATCAGTTTAGTTTTTCATAACTTTCCTGGATGTTCAGAGTACCCCCAAATCAGTAACAATCAAGAGGCACAGAGAAGTGCAGCATCCTAGTGTTCAGTTTCTTCCTGTGGGACAGCAACAGGCCAGGGTCAGGTGGCAGCAGCACAGAAAAGGGAAATCACCTCACTGCAGAAGCATTGCAAACAGAAGGCCCCTGCCTCCTTATGGACCCCTGGGTCAGGGCAGGGCAAGGAGAAGAAAGGCACTGAGTCCAAGTAGAAAAAAGCACCTCAGTTAAGGCCTCCAAGAAGGAGGTCTCTGAATGGAGGCCTCTGGGCTAGGACCGTAGCTGGCACACACACCAGCATGGTTGCACCAGGGCAGCGCAGCATGGAGAGGTTTGCAGGACATGACTGCAAACCTCTCCAGGAAACTCCAGTGCCTTGGCTGTACAGCAAGTCCAGACCGGGAAAGGCAGCTTCTCTTCACGATGTGACAGGCAAGGCCCGGTTGGACCGAAAAGACTACACATTAGATTCAGTCTGGCCTGGAGCCTGACTCCTCAGAGAAAGATCTATTTATTTAGTTAACATGAGGGGAAAAAAATAAACTGAGACACGAGAAGGAAAGAAGGAAATATCTAACGCTATGTCAAAATGACAGTATCTCTGAAATGCAGCCTTCTGGGGGGAGAAAGGAAAGGCTCTTGTGTTAAGCCTGAGGGGCTACTGAGTGTGAGACTCTGGCTTTTTGTGACAACTCATTACATGTCTAGCTTTTGAGGAAGAGATTTCTGCATCTTTGGTTCCCTGGTGTTAGCCCAGTCCATGACAAATACCCAATTTGCAATAAATCAATGAATCATGGCTTTGACCTCTGTAACACTGCCCTCCAGAGTGGCCTTTCAAGTGAAATTAGCAGGGTCACAAACTTGAACGCCTTCAAAATTTAAGCAGGCAGATAGGCTAAATCTGTACATTGGCCAAGTGTAAGTCATACGAGGGCAGAAGGAGTGGTAAATAGGAATTTGTGATTTTCCTAAAGGCATTTAATTCAATGAAAACAAAAAACAACACTGTGTGGAGGAGAGAAGACAGCTCTGCTCTGCCGCTGAGAACTCATTACCTGAAGCTCATCTCTGAGAACAACAGAAAAGTAGGCATTTGCCCGAAGCCCAGGCACGCTAAACCTTTCATCTATCCATTGACTTCCCAGTCATTCATTCATCCATTCATTCATTCAATAGCTATTTTTTGAGTATCTGTCAGGTATTATTTTAAGTGCTGAAGATACCACCACACACAAAGCAGACAAAAATCCTGCCTTTACACAGGTTACACTCTAGAGAAGTAGGACAATTAAAAACATAAATAATATGCTATACTACAGGATGGTAAAAAGTACAGGGAAAAACATAGCACAGAAGGATGGATAGGCAGGTAAAGTAGGGGAGGTCTCCATTTTAAATGGAGCCATTAGAGAAGGCCTCACTGAGAAGGTGGCTTCAGAGAAAAGGCCAGCGGTGACAGGCAAGCCACATGACTGTCTAGGAGGAAGTGTACGAGGTTGAAGGAAGGGCAAGCGTTCAGTGTTTGGGGATGGAAGAGTGAATGGCCTGTTGAGCGACAGTAAGAAGGCCAGTACAATGGAAGCCAAGTCAGTGAGGGGTGTAGGAGCAGGAGGTGAAGTTAGCGCTGTAGGAGGGGCTGGGCCACGGGCGGCTTTATGAACTATTGTAGACACTTTGGCTCTCGATCTAAGGGAGATGGGAAGTTGCTGGAGAGTTTTGGGTGGAAAGAGATGACAAGGTCAAGATCTGACAGACACATTAACAGAACCATTCTGATTAGGGATAACAGATGATTGGGAACAAAATGAATAGCAGAAAGACCAGTGAAGAAGCTATTAAAATAATCCAAGCAAGAGATAATGATGGTTTAGATGTGGTAGAGGTGATAAAAACAAGTCACCTCATATATTGAGGTGAGAGCTGACATATATTGAGGAAAGAGCTGACAAGATTCCCTAATAGACTGCATTTGTAGTATAAGAAAAGGAGATAAGTTAGGGCAAATTTGAGTTTTTCCTGTTTTGTTTTATTTTGGCAATTTTGCTCTTTGACATTGACTTTGCTCTAGGTGGAGCAAGTTTGGGAAAGAATATAGTTAAGACAATCATGTAGTACCTTTGGAGTTTCCCAGGATGCATCTGCAGTGATGTCACCAGTCTTTGGAACTTTAGCTAGCCTGCAGCAGCGAACAGCCAAAAAACAACATTATTTATTGTATCTTCTGTCATGGAAGGGCCCTGTACCTACCCATCCATGGCATAACTTAAAGTTCACTATGTGAATGAAAAGGGGCTCTGTGATAAATACAACACGTTCAGTGACTGAAGGTAACCTCACAGATGATCTGATCATAAATTTCTAACTGGGCAGATCAGGCCCACAATTTATAAAATTCCTTCCCCCCTGTCCATTGTTCTTATTTATCTAGGTTAAGACATTTAAAAATGTATTTATTTATTTATTTCTAGGGAGAGGGGAAAGGTAGTAGAAAGAGACGGAGAGAAACGTCAGTGTGAGAGAGGCATCCATCTGTTACCTCCCACACCTGCTCAGACTGGGAACAGAACCCACAACATGGGCATGCGCCCTGGCAAGAGTCAGATTAGCAACCTTTCGCTTTGCGGGACAAAACCCAACCAACTGAACCACACCACTTAGGGCATAAGTTGCAACACTTCCAAAGTGCCAGTGTCCTCTTTTTCAGACCCCTGGGAAGCATAAGCACCTTCAAGGGAGAAGAGAGCCCTGTCAGCTCTCCTGAAACTCCACCGCGGGGGTTCCCACCTGGCTTTCTCCCACTCACGTGTCTTCAGTTCCATCCTTCATTCCAGATGTGTGATGTGTGTGTGTGTGTCTGCTGCAACACTGTCATTCTCTGGAGCATTTTCTCAGTCCATTGATCCTGCTTTCAGGATGACCTCTGTTTGGCTCAGATAAACTCAATACAAATTCTCTTGTGGGTTTGGGTGTTTCATGTCAACAACTCTATTCCAACTGGTTTTCTTTGGCTGAGGAGAAAGGCTAATTGTCAAATGAATGTGATGCCTATACCTTTATGATGTGGCTCTCACTAAGAACTTAAAAATTCTTACTTTCTCTATAAATATAAGGTAACTTTGTTCTTTATCATGTTCCTATGTACTGTGTGCAGAAG
This sequence comes from Artibeus jamaicensis, assembly GCF_021234435.1. NCBI lineage: Eukaryota > Metazoa > Chordata > Mammalia > Chiroptera > Phyllostomidae > Artibeus > Artibeus jamaicensis. The sequence continues at coordinate 10,008,663 of NW_026522056.1, read as the reverse complement.
AAAATGCGTTGTACTTTTGTCCTTTACCTCCACCTCCCACCCCCAAAGTGAACAACTATCTAAAATGACACATGCTACATTCAAGAACGTAAATGATACTTTGTATTTTTAGGCACAGAAACGTGACCTACAAAGTGAAGAATAAAGAACACTGTGTTTAGGTTTTCCTGTCAGAATATTACTACGCTCAGGATAGTGGAGAGTGTGCTGAAGTGAAAAACATCCTGGAGAAGAAGGGAAGAGACGTGGATTCCGGTGCTGACTGGACCGCACCACATGTTTCTCATCCTGACCACATATTCAAAAGGAGGGAAAACAAACAAAGAAACAAACTACTAGGTGACTTTTCAGGTTCTTCAGCCTGAGAATAGGTTAGAGTGTGATTACTCCCAAAGGTAACCCATGCATTTCAACCAGGGAGTCATGGAGTCACCCCCACCCCCATGTGTATCCGGATAAAGCATTGGACACTGTTTTGGTGTCAGCATAGGAAATACTTCAGAAACTATATGTACTCTGTGCTTTGCTCAAATTAAATCACAGAAGTTTCCACTTAATTTACTCACTATTGTGGCTGGGTCTTCTCTTTCTTTTGGGAGCTTGTTCTTGGTCAAACCCAGGGAGTGATCTTTGTCTTTCCTGCTCCAAGTCCTGGAAGCAGCCAGAGACTGTCCAGAGGAGGCGACTCTGCCTAGTCTCACTCTTGGGGAAACTGTCTCAGAAATGTTTCTTGGACAACAATAGTGCCCTTCTTATCTATCTGGAGTAATCTGCTTTTGTACTTCCCCTTCTCAGAAAACATAATCGAACAAAGTCTTGCTGACAGAAGAAAGCTGATAAATTCATTCATCATTAAGCATCACCCTGGTCTCCAAGAAAGACAGAGCAGGGATCCCTACTCCTAGCTGTGTTTGAGAATCAATAGCCCCGCTGCAGAGGAGAGGCCCGCGCTGTGGCTCAGGCACCTGGAGACAGCAAATGGGATAGGAAAACTGTTGGATATTAGGACATTGTGCTAGGGTCCATCACATAGCACAACAACAATGTCAGTGTCCTAATTTGTGTGTTTCAAAACTTCGATGTGTATATTCTTTCACTTAATGGCACCCAAACTGTGTGAAAGAGGACAGGTGGGTATTAGCCACCTTTTACAGATAAAGAAATGGAAGCAGTGAACTCCAGCCTAAGAGTGCTCAGTTTGGTTAGGGTACATGGAGTAACCTGTGCTAACGAACCCCTAAACCCCAGTAGCTTAACAAAGGAAAACTTCACACTTACTCAGAGCCCAATGTATGTCTTCCCAACCAGGGAGAGGCACTCCTAGTGGCCATTCGGGGACCTGGTGTCCTTCCATAGAGTGGGAACACCCTTGTCCTGGTGATCGTCACAAGGTCTTCTCCATGAAGCAAGAGGTAAGAGAGAGAGTTCATTTTTATGGGCCAGGCATGGCAGTAGCAAGTATCACTTTCACTCTTCTGTCATTGGCTGGCCAGTGGCATGGCCTGGTATAAAAGCCAAGGAGCCTGAAAATGTGGTTTCATTTGTGCCTAGCAGGACAATGAGGCCAGACGTGAGAGCACATGACAGTCTCTGCCACAGTCAGTGGCAGGTCACAGGACACACCACCATCTGGCTGCTCTTCGCACCGGGCGACTTCCCTTTTGCTAGTAGTCATTCCTAGTCCCTATTTTAAATTTAGTTCATTAAATTCCTCAGCATAGGGACCATCCCTAGGAGAGAGGGCATCTTCATAAATTCCATTTATTCGCCATCCACGGAGTCATTTTAAAAGTCACAGCTTCTCTCAAAAGGGTTTAAGGAACAGACAGATAACAGAGAAGCAAACTGAGCTTTGACCTTCTCTGGAAAATTTGAATTCTGACAGGGACACCTCAATGCCATGAGTTTGTCATTACTCTATTAAGTTTTGTGATAATGACTTCACACAGATTCTAGCAAGGTATTTTGCTTAGTTCCGTGATTTGTAGATAGGAACTCTAGTAGGTGAGAGGGAAAAAAATCCTATTAGCCATTTAAATCCCACTCGCTGCCAAAACATGTGCAGGAACCCCACAGGGGTAGCCTGAGAGCACCTGGCTCATGGAATTGCTGGCTTTTCCTGCGTTTCCATGCTCCCTGCGCTCCTCCCAAGCCAGAGCTTTCTCTCCTGTGCTCCCTCCTCTGCTTCCCGGTGGCAGGTCTCATGCAGGTGTGTGTAATTTTACCCAAGGCTTTCTTTAAACAGATCTTTCTCCTAATGTGTGAGTTAGCTACTTTGTGGTTCATTTTCTCTGGCTTTTAAGGAGCTCTGGGCCTCGGAGAATGAAAGGGCATTCAGATGAGAAGTAGCAGAGTAGGCTGCAGAAGGGGAGGAAGAGCTCACATAGCTATTTTAAGTGTTTTTCAGGAGAAACCATCTTGTCTTTACCATAGGCCAGGGCCATTTTAATTTGCACTAGCCTTGGGAAGCTGGACAAACGATTATGTGCAAAGTCAGAAAAAAATTTCAGGAGTTTGGCCTTTTTTTCCCACTGCAGAGCCCTGGGACCTGCTACTGCACAGGATCACTATTAAAAGGTAAAGGAGGAGAGAACATGTCCCTTGTTGCTCTGGGCACAGCCAAGGGAGCCTCCGCCTGCTCTTGGGACTCTGCTTCTTAGGGTGTCGGCCAAGCTCTTTCAGTTTTGACTGACTTAATGGTAACATTATCCTTTTTATTATTAGAAATGACGACACTCTCAAATTCTTTTCATTATCTTTTCATAAGTTCTAGGATTTAGTCTTCTAGTTGCAGCCTGTGATGTTAAACTGACATGTACCCTGAAGCTTTCATCCAATTTTCAGAACATCTCTATTATCTTTAACCCGTTGTCAGTGACATCTCTTCTGGCTTGCCATGTTGAGTCTGGGGCAAGAAAAGTATCAGTACTTCTGGGTGAGGTGAAAGTTGAACATTTATGCTGTCACTCAAATTAGGATGAACAGTCTGCTGGGCAGTAGTGTAGGGGACCGGTTTGTTTTTGTCTGGCAACTGTGACTCAGCTTAGTATGAAAAACCTACAGAAGCAAAGTGGTGGGCAGGAGCCAGGCCTTCAAACCAAGTTTTCCAGTGGGGATCAGGCCTAGAAAATGCATACAGACTATTATGGCTTGCTCTTTTGAAAACTCCATCACCCTGGTCTAAAATAGCAAATGTGTATTGTCTAGCTTCAAGGTAACTTCCAAAGCCTGTGTGAGCTCTCCCAAGGACAGAGCTAATCAGCTTGCTGCCATTCCCCTCTGCATGTTATTTTCATTTTCTTGATTGTACCTAAAATGTAGACAATAATATTGTTTGTAATAAACAATTAATCTTTCTCTGATGTAAGACCAGAGGAAAACAATAAAAGCCTGTCTAGGCAAGGGCCGAGGCGCTCCGCTCTTGAGGGAGTGGCTGAGACACCCATAGACACTCTCCCCTTGAGAGAGTAGCCATGCTGTTCCCCTTTTCTCCACAGGATTGCTATCACCTGTGCGTTTATTCTCATTGTCAGCCACAACAGGCAGACTCTGCTGGCCGGAGTCCACCACACAGTAGGAGGTTAAAGAAGCAACTTTGACCTGTTAATGCTTATAGGGGAAGCTTTTTCCTGCCTGCTATCCTTTTATAACCAGCTAATTCGTGAAACAGACAAAATGGGTCTTTGGTCTTCATCCCTCAGCCAGGCTAAGGGCCCATCAGCTTGTCTTTGAGTTGTTTACATTTCTCCCCACTCCCCACTCTCCTCTCTTCCCTCAAGCTCAACATGTCCTCCCCTTAAAGTGTCGACTTTCATCCATTCATAGGCATTTATTGAACCCCCAATACATGTGTCAGACGTGTTTCTTTGTACCAGGGATAGAAAGATGGTCCCTGTCATCCCTAACTTTCAGGGACGGAAGTCTAGTAAGAGGAAGGACACACTCTGAAATGATCACAGGTAAGGTATCAAGAGCTAACTTTGAGGTGTAACAAGAGTTCAGAGGTCGGTACACCTAATTCTGCCTGGTGACCTGGAGCAGGCATTCGAGAGAGCAGACGGCTCTGCCTGGCACTTAACAATGAATTGGAGAAGCATAAAAGGACATCCAGGTTGAGGGAGCAGCGTGGGCAAGGCTATATCGGAAGCGGATAAAATACTCAGGGAAAAAAATCTAAACCTCTATATTCTAGCAAACTCCGTTCAACAAAACAGTTTCTTTAGTCCAGACTGGTGGTTCTCAATATTATTTGACAGCCCAGATGCAGCTGAGAGATAGGATAGCCAGTGCTGGGCAAAGTCCCCCTGTGATTTGTGGCACATCGCAGTGTATCTGCATCTCTGCAGGAAGAAGAGTCATGCGGTGCAGTTTAGAAAAATCCCCAGGAGTTATCTTGTCAGACTCTGTTTAAAAGTCATAGGCACAGATGCTCCCAGGCTAGGGCAAACAGTTTGTCTTACCTTTCCTTAGTAAATTAATAATTTAAAAAAAACTGTGATGAAATAGAAATTAAAATTTCAAAAACAGTAAAAAAGAAAATCTTTTCAAGAGTAAAAGAAATGGGGATGGGGGGTTCATACTGTTTAAAACATGGCCTTACAAATAAACAAGGCTCTATTAGCAGACTCTATGAAGAATTGCTTTTAAAAAAGACATCTCCATAATTCACACTTTTGAATAGCACCTTTAAAAAATCATAGTGTGAACAACGGGAATTGAAAATCTTTTAAGTTATTATATTCCCAATAAAGCAGCAGATAAAGCAGAAAACATATTCCAGAGGACTCAGCTTAGTATCATTCTCAACTGAAATGAGGAATTTCTCTCATGTGCTTCAAGTCTGTGTAAAAAAAAAATCACACCTTGCCTGGGAGATTCATTACCATATGGAAGAGTTGGAGCAGAGGGAATAGTCAGAGTAGGATAAATGAAGATGTCCCAAAATATGAAGGTCTCTAGAACAGTCCTTTTTTATGTTGTCTCATGACATGATGAGCACAGAAGCTAAAAAGTGATCAGACAGTAAATTTAGAGCCAATAAAAAGGAGACACTTCACAGGGCAGGTGGCTTGCTTGTGGGAATCAGTGTCTAGGAAGGTCAAGGAATTAAATACTGAAGTTGGATTTATGCTAGAACTGACTGTTTTTATGGCCAGCACAACATTGATTGGTATGCTAAGTCTTGTGCTGTGTGCTGAAGAAGGAAAGACTGCCTCTCAAGAGTCAAAAAGGGATCTCTCCTAGAACACCCCAACACACACACGAGACTTCTAATACCCACCAGAGAGGAGAGAAAACTGAATGACGTGCACAGTCATTCAGTTTTCTCTCCTCTCTGGTGGGTATTAGAAGTTCAAGCACATTTGATAAACCCACTGGCTTTAAGAAAAAATAAACATCAGTCTGAAGTTGTAACATTTGGAGGGGTGAATGTCCTGAGATCTTTTATTTTTAAACTTCCCAAAAGGCAGAACTTAAACCTTATTTCTGTTACCTAATTCTTTGGATAGTCAAAGGCCAATACCCTAAATTCTCTCCCTTTTCTTATTTAAAATTGGGGTGTCGTATATTTTAGGGGTGGATGATTGGTTAGATTAAGCTAAGATTTATAATCTGTTGTCCTTGAAGTATATCCTCCAGTCTATTTCTCAACTATTAATGATCATTTTAGAGAGAGTTTTTAGTGCAATGTCAAGTTTATGATCTGAAATACCTACAGGTCAGTATTTGGGGAAGGCACAGTTTCTGGTTTGGGTTTTCAAAAGATTGGAAAGTATCATCATATGTTTAATTACTGATTTTTTTTCGGTTTAGTTTTAGGGTTAGTTTGAGTTAACCAGACTAGAGATAGCAGAAGGCTGAAGAGGTGTAGATAGCCACTAATAAGCAACTTAACGTCATGGAAAGAATAATGAGTTCACATTCTGGCTCTGCTACGTATCCTCCGTGTGACTTTGGCCAATTGTTAACCTGATGTTGATCTCAGTTTCTTTCTCTGTGAAGTGGGAATACTAAAAGTTAATTTGTAATGTGGTGTTAAAGCTTAGACCTAATAAACTCTTCTCAATAGGGACAATTTTGTGCCCTAGAGAGGATTTGATAATGTCTGAAGACACTTTTAGTCATAACTACTGTGACAAGTAGTCATAACTACTTTTAGTCATAACAGAAGAGGCACTACTGGCATCTAATGGGTGGAAGCCAAAGATGGTACTAAACATGCTACAATTTACAGGGCAGACTCCTTCCCAACCCCAACAAAGAATGACCTAGTCCAGAATGTCAACACTGCTGCACTTGAGAAACCTTGGAGTTAATTTATATGAAGTGACTAGAATCACACATGGAAAAAGTAAGGCATATTAAATGTTATAGACTAAATCATGTTCCCCAAAATGTATCTAGTGAAGCTCTAGTGCCAGTACCCCAGACCGACCTTTTATTTAGAGATAAGGTCTTTAAAGAGGTCATCAAATTAAAATAAAGTCTTTGGAGTTGGCTCTAATTCAGTACAATCAGGGAAATTTGAAAACAAAGAGAGGTACCAGGGTTACTTGCTCAGAGAAAAGATCATGTGAGGGCACTGTGAGAAGGTGGCCATCTACAAGCCACACAGAAAGGCCTCAGAAGAAACCACACTTGTTGACACCTTGATCTTGGACTTCTAGCATCTACAACTGTGAATAAAAACATTTCTATTGTTCATGTCGTGCAATCTATGGTATTGTGTTATGGTAGCCTTAGTAGACTAATATAGTGACAGCTATTATTATTATTAAGTATATAAGTATAGTGGTTTTGCAAAAGTACCAACTCAATAGCTAGTAGGTATGCTAGTAGTTTGTAGCCATATTAAAATAAAAGTAACTTGAGATGGTAAGAGCAAACAAATGAAAGAAATAGAAATGCAGTTAAGATTTTACCACAATAGTTTATACAGGTAATGCTCTTTGAGTATTCACTTATATTACATTTGCCCACACTGACCAGGAGCTGACATCATGAACCTTGTACACATCTATTGATATCACAGTTTTCTGAGTGAAATCTACACAGGGCACAAAGCCAACCAATGAATATCCTTATTAAGAACTGATTTTTTGCCCTCGCTGGTGTAGCTCAGTGGATTGAGCATGGGCCTGTGAAGCAAAGGGTCACTGGTTCGATTCCCAGTCAGGGCACATGCCTGGGTTGTGGGCCAGGTCCCCAGTTGGGGACACATGAGAGGCAACCACACATTGATGTTTCTCTCCCACTTTCTCCTTCCCTTTCCCTCTCTCTGAAAATAAAAAAATAAAATATTAAAAAAACCTGATTTTCTTATCCCAGTCACTGTGTGTGGAACCCCCAACCTGGTATGCCTGGCAGGTATCATCCAGAAATGGGAATTCTTTGTGCTTTGCTATTCTAAAAACGCCCACCAAAACCAGACCCCTTAATGCTCTTATCCCCCAGGTCACATTGAGAAGCCCGAAAAGACATCAGGGCAAGAGTATTTTTCCTGAAGCCTAAAGCAGAACTTGCCTGACCAAAGGTTCTCTAAACATTCCCCTCAAGCTTTCTCTTCAATTGTTTTTTTCCAAAAGGAAGTTGATTGATCTCAGACATGGAGCATAAGTGGAGAGAATGCCACTAACAGTCAGTGAACATTGGGTGACTGTTTTTTAAGGGTGAGGCATTGCCGTTGTCACCACGTGCTTGTACTCAGAGCAAAACAGTGATTACGTTAATCCACAGTTCAACAGGAGAACACAGACAGAACTGGTGCGGGTCTCACATGATGAGTAGCGACCAGTGAGGGCAACGCCAAGGCCAACCACATGGCAATTTATGAGAATTTAAAAAGGTATCCCTTTTGGTAGGCACATGGAACAGTCATATTCTTATTAAAAGCGGACTCTTAAAAGTTGGGCAGGGACAGTACTTTACTCCAGCAGGCAGACACCAACATGGCCAGCAGGTTGAACTGCAGCCCTAGAAGCACCCCCTACCCTGTAAGTGTCCTCGTGCAATAAATAGGAATGTTGGAATAATGTACATCCAGGGGTTTTTAAAACTCTAACACTCTCAGTGTATCAGTGAAGAAACTGAGGTCAAGGGAAGTAAAGTGACATACCATCTTCAGACAGCTAGCTCCTCATCCAGGGGTTTCAGGAGGTCAGAGTCCCGGTTTTTAGCACAGGGCTGTTTCCTCCACACCCAGGGCAGGGCACTCCCCCTTGATCTTCCCAGGGCGGAGCCCGGACCTGAGGAGCCGCTACAATCACACATCTATCCAGGACCAGTGTTGCCACGAAGACTGAGTCGCCAAGAAATATTTTCCGTAGGAGATAAATCCATGGTCTAGATTACTATTTAGGTTTTACTTAAGAAGGCGACCGTGTTCAGTTTTAGCCTTTACCAAATCCAGCAATCCTCCAATTTTCTTTTAGTAAGAGAACATTGGAATAACATATGAATGCAGTAATGAAGCCAAATAAAATATTTAAAGGAGATGGACAAATACAGATATAAGGCTTTTATAACAGACTTTAACATAATTTGATAACTATGAAAATAAAAATATGTAATAAAAGTAAAATTAAATATTTGGTGTCACACAAGTCCTTGTTCAAGACTTTGCTTATCTGCTTATTATTATGATATTGGACAAGCTACTTAATCTCTCTAAGCCTCAGTTTCTTCAACTCTAAAATGCAAAAGTATTTAATTTTTCAATATTTAACTTATCAGGTTCTTGCAAAATTTGGTGAAAACGTAAGTTACCTAAGCATGTGGCATGTACTATTGAGGAGTAAGGTAGATTGCAAAAGTTGCACCCCTCTCTTTCTATCCATCCCCTTTATGAGGTAATATTTTATTTCCTTCTATTAAATCATGGAGTTTAATTCCCTACCTGGCAAATTGAGCCTCAGCCTGTGACTTGCTTTGGGCTAATAGACGTTTTACCAGTTCAGAGTCAAGGCCTGTGCTTGCTTTCTCAGACCCTTGTGAGCACATGTACACATGCCGAGGCCAGCCTTCTGGAAGAGGAGATAAATGTGGCCCAATCACCAGCACCACTATGTCCGACAGCCAGAGAGCCCTAGGAGCAGCACTGCCTTGCTGACCTGCACCTGACTGCTAGGGAACCCCACCAAGGCCGCAAGAACCACTGGAAAAGATCGTTTAAATTTCCAGTCCACAGGAATGTTAACTAAATAAATGCATGTTGGTTTAATCCATGATGTTTTGGAATTACCTATTATGCTATGATAACAAACTGATTCAAGTAGTATTTTATTAGAGCATTTAAGTTATCAAGGGCATACCCTTAAGTGTAAGCAACTTCAGGCATCAAAATTTTCTCAGACACACAAAGGAGATCTGCAGAATTTCCCTTTCCAGAGTACAAAAGCACCCTTTCACAACATCTTGGCTCCCAAAGCACTGGTTTTGTCCAAAATGTCAGGAAGTAACTTCAGTAAATGACTACTGCAAAATGCAGGTGCAAATAACAGCAAAATAGACTGGAAATCCAAGTTGCTTCTTACAAAAATAGTCTTTAAAAATAGACCTTAAGAAGGGTTTGAAGGAGTTGGGGTATTACTATAGACTGATTTGATGATAGTCTTTAGTTTCAGTTATTAATTGCATATTTATATTCTGTCTCTAACACGCCATACACACACACACACACACACACACACACACACACACACACAACATAGTCACTCTTTCCCTCGGCAATAGCGTTTTCAAGGACAGGCAACTGTACCCTTCCCCCTACTTCTCCAGAAAACATTATCAGCCTCAGGCCACCCATTGTCCCACAGTGTTTTCCATGTAGTTCTAGTGTCAAAACCAAGTTCATTTATCCTTCCCGACGCTGACCTCTGCATCTTCAGATGAGCTCCGACAGACTAGAGCTTGGCCGCTGTCTCAGACAGAAGCTCCGTGACGAAGCTGTGCTGTTGTCCCCGTGCCAGATGTCTGCCTGACGGGCCAACTGGGTATGGTTTGCAAACAGACAGAAGATGGAGACTCTTGAAAGCAGTTTGCTTTGGCTCTTGCTGGGAAACAAGGGTCCAAACATCACAGAGGATTGATAAATCAGGTCACATACCATGGGAACTTGAACAGAGGCAACTGTTGCTTTTTATATTTGCTTTTTAGATTTTTTCCTTTTGTAGAAATACCTTTCAAGAGTAGCAGGCACAGAGAAGATTGGCAGAAGAGAAAGTTTCTTATTTGTTTTCAGTGAGTTGGTCCTGGATATATATTTGGCTGGATGCCTGACACAGCTGCCAAATTTCACCTTAGATTTTGATAAAGAAATTGAGTTATGAAAAAGTGTGGTATTGTATGACACCTCAAACTCAAGCCCAAGGGATCAACACAAGGAATATCAGAGAGAACACTTTTTCCAATTATTCTACATGATGGTTTCAGTCAAAATTAATTTATACTTACTTTGGGGGGAAAATATACAAGATCAGAGAATTAAACATTTTAGATATTGAACAAGCCTTAAAGATCCTAGCATTTTACAGATGAGGAAACTGAGGTTCAGTAGTTGAAACAGCCATAAGAGTACCTTCCTCGAGAGAAGCAGGTAAATTTAGAGATTGGGTGTTGGACACAGTCAATTATGCAAATTGGAACACAGCAGATTAATTTCTCAAGTATTTCTTAGAGAAATTGGTAATTGTACTTCCTGAGTTGCAGAAATAACATGTTCATTTTCTCCCCTCATCAACTTTTCATTTCTACCAAGAACAACTAAATATTCTGAATATTCACTAGCTAATTCTAAATCAGTAATCTGTTTATTGAAGAAACCAACCCTCTGCCCCATAAAGTAAATTCTGCTCTTGTGTAATTAGTCCCTGCTGTCAGACTCCAAAGTTTAAAAACTTCAATAAGTAGAAAGATTAACTCATCTGCAACTTCTAGAATCATCATTTCCTTAAAAGCTACACAAGAGTATTCGTGGTAGTTTCCATCTAAACACACGGAATGAGCACAGACTGACTGCAGATTAGGGTTTTCCCAGAACGGATCCTCACTATGGCCTACAAGTCCCTTTATCATCTGGTCTCTGCCGACATCTCCCGCCCTATTCACTGCCACTGTACTACAGCCACTCTGGTCTGTTCCAGTTTCCCAAGTCCATCACACTCAAGATTCAGGGCCTTCGTACTCGCTATTCTCATTTATAATCTAGAAAGCTATTCCCCACCTACATTGGAAGAGCAGCTTCCTCTTATTCTTCAGGTGTCAACTTGTATATCTCCTGAAAGTTGTTTTCTCAGATAGCCCTATCTAAATATTCTCTGCCTAATATTCTCTACCATAGCAATCTTTTACTTTACTCTTTAGCCCTTTAAACAGCTGGACCTCAGTCAAGAGTGATTTTGTCCTCCAGAACACAATTGGTAAAATCTGGAGACATTTTGGGGGGAAGGGGAGGACTTGCTACTGGCATGTAGTGGGCAGAGGCCAGGATTTCTGCTAAATATCTTACAATGCACAGGACAGCTCCCACATCAGAACATCATCTGGCCCAAGATATCAGTAGTGCTGGGATGAGAAACCCTGTCGGAGGGTCATTGTGAGGTAGTGCCCGCTGGCTGACTGTGAGTGGGACTTGGGCATTTAAAGGCTCCTCGTCTACTTCTTTGTCCTTAGAGCATATGTTCTGTTCACTGCTCCAATAGTGGAAGCCATTTTCAGGGACACAGCCCTGAGAGAGCCATGTGCATCCGGAAGGTATATGTGACTGATCCCTGCTAAGGCCTCCATATATACCGTTGAGATTTTGGTGGGTGGCTACAGAGATCTACTTTTCTTGCAGCTGCCCAAGATGGACCTTGAAGGTAAGCTTCATTTATTAAACCTGCCACTTACCAATTTGGATGGTCTGCCTCTTCCTTTGGTTTCTCCTTGACCTCTATGTATAGGGCCAATTTCAGATCTCACCTCAGAAGCTCCCAAGGTTTGTGAGCCAAGAATTGGCAAGCCAGCTAGGAGTCTGAAGAAATGGGACTTGGGAAAGAGGTGTCCATGGAGGGAGTCTTGGGTTGGCCTACAACCTCTGTGTGGAAAGGGGTGGTCTCTAACTTGGATGCTTTGCCCTGCTTCGTGAATATGGAAATGTATACCCCCAAATTGCTGGCTTCTCCAAGGTGCTTATTTAAGGAACTGCATAGAGCATATTGCACAAAGAATATTTGTTGAAGGAAAGTATGATTCAGACATATTTAAAAATAAAGCTAGGCCTCACCTTTTGAGACAAAAATAGGAAAAGGCCAAAGAGAAAAGACATATTCCAAACTCAGCAGGAGGCAGTATTCTATCAGGCATTAATGAAATGATTCTTATTAAAATCAAGAAGTTTTCCTCCGGATTTGATACAAAATGTAGTCTGGGCAGGAGATGAAATGTGAACAAGATGCTAAGCAGATCAATACTGGTTCAAGGGACAGATTAGTCAAGGTGGCTCAGCCTATAGAGCCATTGTACTTGGACTGGCAACTAAAACAAGAAAAAGAACCACAGCATAGTTACTTAAAGCTGTGGTATCCAACTTTTTGATACTGGGCTCATGTTATTAACTTTTTTGAAATATGCACCCTAATAAATGCATACATATTTATTCACAACTGATATATGTATAACACTAGCACTAGCTTACATCATAAGGAACATAATTCACTTGGGTTGGAGTTCATTTTGAAGCATAGCTAAGTGACATCCATAAACAGTGGATATAAAAACATATATTGAGCCCTGGCTGGTGTAGCTCAGTGGATTGAGTGCGGGCCTGTAAACCAAAGGATTGAGGTTCAATTCCCAGTCAGGGCACATGCCTGGGTTGCAGGCCAGTTTCCTGCAAGGGACACATGAAAGGCATTAATATTTCTCTTCCTCTCTCCTTCCTTTCCCCTCTAAAAGATAAATAAATAAAATCCTTAAAAAAACTTGAAAAAACCAAAAACATATATTGAGTTACTTTCTTAATAATTTCTAAAAATTCTAGCAACTTCTTATGAAGCCTCATTACATTGCCACTGTTTTCCCTACTAAAAGTCACAAAGAAAATATGCAGGAAATGTAGATTGTCAACTCCATCAATTTTTGTTGTTTCCTTGCACTTGCCTTATCATCTTTAATCTGTGGTGTTTCTATTCATGAATAATAAATTAAGCCAATTGTACATTTTGAGGGTTAGTTCAGCTAAAACTGGACAATAAAATTTATAATGCCACTTAAGTGGGCAAATCTAAATTGCACAATATCACAACACTGTAAAAGTCAATCGATGCCACTGTTAGACCATGTGTGGCAGACTCCGCCTATTTCTTCCAGGCACTTGATATACTTGGTATAACATGCAATCCCATGAAAGTAGGAAAAGTTAGAATGAGCTCATGGGACTCTGTGTATAATTTCTTTCCTTTTTCTGAACAAAACTATGTTTAAAAAGGTCTGAAAAGATTAAATTAAAAAAAAAAGTTCTGGAATTCTGGTCAAGATGAAGGCATAGGTAAACATGGCCTGCCTCCTCTCACAACCACAGCAAAATTACAACTAGATTACAAAACAAATAATACCCAGAATCATCAGAAAACTGAACTCTATGGAAGTTGTTAAACTTGCTTGTTAAACCAAAAAGTTTAACTTTAACCAAGAAATTTGACTTTAATTTCTTGTTAAACCAAGAAATTAAAGAATCCATATTTGCCCAGACTGGTAGGAGGGGCAGAGATGTGGAGAGGCATGGAGACTTGGAATGGGTGGTCCCACACTCATGTATGGTGGATAAAAATTGGGAGTGATACCTCAGTAATGAGAGATTCCAGCCCCACATCAGACCACCTAGCCCAGGGTTCCAGCGCCAGGAAGAAAATCACCCATAACTTCTAGCTGTAAAAGCCAGTAAGGGGTTGGGCAGTAGAGGAAAGTGTGGGATTAGTCTCCTCCTAAAGGGCCAACGACAGACTTTAAATTTAAGCAGTACCAGGGCAATAGCTGGAAGGACACCAGTGGCATATGGGGAGAAAATAAAGTGACCAGCATCAGGGCAAGTGCCTGGAGACAGCTTCCTCCTAGACAAAACCCCAGAGGCCAGGCAGCAGCATTGCCCCCTTCTGTGCCCTCCCCAACACAGGGTCACAGAGTGATGACTAGGGTTGCCCCACCTGGTGATTGTGTAAGGCTAGGCCCCAACCAACTTACAAGTGTGCTTTTCCACAGTAGGCCAGTGTGCTAAGAATGGGAGTCAAAGCATAATACACAGAAACAAACACAGGGAGACTGCCAAAATGAGGAAATAAAGAAATAAGATCCAAAAGAAAGGACAGAACAAAATTCCAGAAAAAGAACTAAACAGAGATAAGCAATCTATCAGATGCAGAGTTTAAAATACTGGTTAATAGGTTATTAGAATGCTCAAGGAACTCATTGGGTACTTCAACAGCATAAAAAAAAAACAGGCAGAAATGAAGCTTATACTGAGTAAAATAAAGAGAATTTACAGAGAACAAACAGTGGAGGAGATAAAGCCAAGAATCAAATCAGTGATTTGGAACATAAGGAAGAAAAAAACATTGAATCGGAACAACAAATAAGAAAAAAGAATCCCCCAAAACAGGGATAGGCTAAGGAGCCTCTGGGACAACTTCAAAAGTACCTACATTCAAACCATTTGGGTGATAGAAAGAGAAGAAAAAGAGCAAGAAACTTAAAACTTATTTTAAAAAACAATGAAAGACAACTTCCCTAATTTGGTGAAGAAAATAGACATACAAGTCCGGGAAGCACAGTGAGTCCCAAACAAGATGAACACGAAGACGACCCCACCAAGACACATCATAATTAAAAGGTCAAGGGTTAAGGGTGAAGAGAAAAATCTTAAAAGCAGTAAGAGAAAAGCAGAGAGTTACCCACAAAGGAGTTTCCATAAGACTGTCATCTGATTTCTCAAAAGAAACTTCAAGCTAAAGGGACTGGCAAGAAGTATTCAAAATGCTGAAAAGCAAGGACCTACAACCTAGATTACATTATCCAGCAAAGCTATAATGTAGAATTAAAGGGCGTATAAAGTACTTCCCACACAAGGTAAAGCTAAAGAAATTCATTATATATAATGAAATCCTTTAGTTTTATTATATAAAAGCCATCAATATATGAAATGTTAAAGGGACTTATTTAAGAAATTAAAACTATGAACATTAAAATGGCAAAAAATTCACAATGATCAACATTGGAATCTAAAAATCAAACTAAGCAAACAAGCAGAACAGACATACAACCATAAATATGGAGATCATTTGGAGGCTTATGAGTTGGGAGGGGAAAAGAGGAGAATGGAGGACAAGATGCAGGGATTAAGAATTATAAATTTACACCAGATGATGTTAAGAACAGTATAGGAAATGGACAAGCCAAAGAACTTATATGCATAATCCATGGACATGAACTAAGGGGGTGGAATGCTGGAGGGAATGGAGGGTAGAGAATAGTGGGGGGCAAAGGGGGAACATTGGGATAACTGTAATAGCATAATCAATAAAATATATTTTAAAAAGTTGTAATATTTTCTTTCTATTTTCCACAAGATCATCTCCCATAATCCAGGAAGTGTACACACCTTTCCTTGGGCTTCACTGACTTAGAGGACAATGAGATGACCAGTGTGCTGTTTGACCAAGAGGGAAAGGAGTTTAGAGAAAGCTCAGTGCTGGGGTTGATGTGGAACGCCTCATAACATGAAGTATATCTATTTCGGACCTTTGAAGGTACAGAAAATCACCTATTTCTTTCTGAGACTGTGATACCTTGCCCAAAAGGAGCTCAGTTACTACTCCTTGAGTGAATGAATAAATAAATAATACCACAGAGAGAAAGGTGTAGTGAAATAGCCTTATCAATGATAAAAAAGGAAAAAAATTATCTCACGTGGGGATAAAACCTAGTGTGATGACCATCAGACTTTAGACAGAAGCAGAAGTATATGTAGTCAGCAACTTTTGAGTCTCAGGAGGTATACAATCCCCAATAAATACAAATCAGTGTAGGAATAAACACAAAAGAAATCCTATTGCTTCTCTTCTGCTTGTTTACATATACATCTACCTATTTTTGTCTATCTATGTGGCTTCCATAAACCATATAGATTATCTCACATAGAAAATGAGGAAAATTTTTTTAAAATATTAACATCTTTATAAACTATAAGAACTGTGATTTCAAAAACAACAGCAAACAAAAAATTGTATCAGTTATTTCTAGTAAAGTCTGGCCCTGGAATGTTTTTTTTTTAATAATTTTTTTAAAGATTTTATTTATTTATTTATCTTTAGAGGGGAAGGAGAGAGGGAGAGAAACATTAATGTATGGTTGCCTTTCATGCATCCCCTGCTGGGAACTGGCCTTCAGGGAACTGGTCTGCAACCCAGGAATATGCCCTGATTGGGAATTGAACTATGATCCTCTGGTTCGCAGGCCTGTGCTCAATCCACTGAGCTACACCAGCCAGGGCTTGGCCCTGGATGTTTTTATTTCTAGAATATTATTTAACTGTGCATCTTAATTAAGGTGAAATGATGAACCAGTCATTGAATTCTGGTTCATCTTAAGAGTAAATAAACCAATGAACATTGAACACTCTGAATTTAAGTCTTGGGAATGACAAGCCAGGAGGCAGGCGCAGTTATTGTGGATGGGCAGGGGCATGGCCAGGAACACTAACGGGAGCTGAATCTCAAGTCTTGAAAAGGAGTTCCAATGACTGGCATAATCACATTCTTCTTTTTCACACAGAAACTTAAAATTTGGACTTTTTTTTGAGACGTTTCACCAAAAATCCAGCACAATTAGGCGACAGTAAAAAGGAGTTCTTCATCGTCAAACTACCATCAGCCACATCTATCTTAAAGAAAACATAGTAAGTAACTCGTCTCGGGTCAGCGCAGGAAGAAAAGGATTATGCATCTGGTACCACTTCGCCTTTGCCCACTGCTACCTTCACGTAAGCCTTTCTCCTTGAGGAAAGAACCTGGTATAAGGAGCGCCCAACATATGCCCCAGCGCTGTAGATGGGATAAGGAGAAATGAGATAAGCATTCCCTGTGTCTTTTAACTAATCCAAAGCCATTTGGGGAACTAAGTAAACTGTGAAATACATCATCACTTTAAATACCTGAATTATGCTGTTTCTCCTTCTTTGTTTGCAAAAACTTAATGTTTACCTTTTGCTCAGGCCTCAACTTAAAGAAGTCCTTTATGATTTTAAAACCAGACTAGGGGACTTAGCATATGAGGGTCCGATACCAGTGTTTATTCAGGGGCTGCTGCACAATTGTCATCCTGACAGAGGCAGTGCCATTGGTACCAGAACAGATTTGTCATGGAACTGATCACGTCTCTCTGTTGCTATACTTCTATATCTGGAATGTCTCATTATCTATGTATGTTTCATGATTTGATGAAAAATTATGAGTCCAGTTGGTACCAACTGTGTTATGCACAGAGACTTAGAATCTTGATCAATGGAGTATCCACAGATGTTTTGAAATTCTGCACTCAGTGGGTGAGTCCTCTTATCTTCCACAAATAGAAATTGTCATACACAAGATCATTAAAATATATGAAAGATTTGATTCAGTGAACTACCACCTGGAGGAATGAGAAAGTGTATTTAGTGAGGGGGCCAGGAGATTATAACATAGAAATTCTTAAATATAAGAAAATGACAGCAATTTCTGTCTTAACCTCTTCGACTCTGGTTGCTAAGTTACCATGACATACCGTGTGCGCTTTTCAGTTTTTGGTCTTGGTCCTGACAGTTTGATTAATCCTCTGGAGTGCAAAATCTGCACATTAAATATTTTAAAATTGCACACACATGCACACATACACACACTCACCCAGCAGGCCATTGTTGCTTCTGACTTATCAAATCTGTTTTCTAGTTTAATTGTCATATATAGGTGGAAACCTAAAATGATGCTTCATCTTAGAGAGGGAAAAATACTCTACTATGTGATGTTTCTTAAAATTTTCTTTTAAATATACTATACAGTCCATTCTTCCATAATAGCAGGCATTTCCCCACCAATGTATGCAGTTAACCCCTTGACATAATAAAAAAATAGAAAAATAAGACAAGTGTTATTTAACAATTGTTGTTGCCTTTTCTTCTTCTATATGTCTTACTTGCTGTGTGATTGAGTTCAAAGGTGTCTATAAATATTACTGTAAGTGGGGCTGTGAGTTGTCAGATGTATCTACAAAAAAATATGTCAGTGTCAGCCGGCTATACGAGTCATGGCTCAAAATCCCAAGGCACTGCGTTGAAGACAATGTAAAAAACATTTTTTAAAAAGCCAACTGAACAGTGGCTCATAGGCCGTGCTGTTGTCTTATCCTTTGGCGTGCTGGTGCAGTGGTTGTGTAGTCTGAAGATGCATTGCATCCTGTTCTCAGTCTGTGCACATACTTTCTTATTTTTAGACTTTTAAAACACAAAAGTGACAACTTAAAAGTGCTTATTGCTAAAACAAAATGATTTCTATAACATTGACAAGGAAGAACTCATAGAGGCCGGTATACAGTATGTGAATAATTGCAAGGAAAGCTATTCTAGGTGATGAACAGAATCTACCTTTTCCTCTTACTATTGCATGGTTACCCCAAATATGGCGTCCGGCTTCCAGAGAACCACTGAGAAGTAGAGCTCTGCTGACCTGACAGCAGGGAGAAGTCTGATTTGGTTTCATCTTTACCTCTTTGCAGTATGAAATTAAAACTTGGTTGCTCTTCTGACCAAGCAGGGGTTGGTAAAGTCTGCATTTATTCTGTAAGCCCATAAAATTATCTGCATCCATTCTTCCTGTAATAATAGCTCAAGTTTCCCTCCTGTTAGCAAAAATCAATCCCTCGTTTGTGTCCTGGATCCCATTCTTTTTCAGCTTCCCAGGAATATCATAGATAATCTCTCTTTGAATTGAATCATTGGCCTCTTCCATCCCTTGTGGATCATTATGACTTGCAGATAAACATGCTCTAGGATCTCCCATCTTTTAAAAACCTTCTTTGACATCCTATCCCTCTTGAGACATTGTCCCATTTCTTTGCCCCTTTTACAGACAAAGATCTTGAAACCATTGTCTACACATGCTATCTTACTTGTCCAATTGCAATTCACTGTTTTATTTCCATTCAATTTTAAATTAATTTTTAAACTTGATATTTTTCCAACTTCCTTTCCTGCTCCTCCACCTCGCTTTCTTCAAATGAAATTGCATTTGTCAAGACAGCTAATTACCTTTGTGATTACAAGTTCTGAAGACAGCACCTCCCTCAACCTCTGAGCAGCCAGTACACAAGTGACTACGACTTCCTCTTGAACATTGTCTTCTCTTGGCTTTCATACAACTACACTGCACCAGTTTTCCTTTTACCGCCTTGTTCTCTTCCACTGCAAGTCTCCTTTGCTGGCTCCTCCTCTTCTATTCACCTTCTAAATGTTGGAAGTGCCAGGGAGTTTCTTTTCCTTTTATGGCCAGTGCTTTTTTTAATTTTATTTTTCAATTACAGTTTGATATTCAACCCTCTTTTGTATTAGTTTAAAGTATACTTCACAGGGGTTAGGCAATGCATTCTCCCCAATATTTGCAGTACTCAGCTGGCACCATACATAGTTATTACAATATTATCGACTGCATTTTGTATGCTGTAGTTTGCATCCCTGGACTATTTTATAACTGCCAAATCCATACTTCTTACTCCCATTACCTATTTCATCCAGCCCCCTTACCTCCCCACCCATCCGCCAAACCTCAGTTTGTTCTCTGTATCCAAAAAAATTCTTTACTTATTTACTCTCTCTTCTCAGGTAATATGTTTCATTTATGTGTCTTTGAATACTATGTTTATACTTATGACTCAACGATTTTCCCAAAGTATCATACCCAAATATAACCCCTTGATTTCCCTTTCCTCTATAAATTTGTTCCTCTGTTGGTCTTCCACATCTTGGTAGTACATATTGTCATTAGCCCAGTTGCTCAAGCAAGAACCCTCAGGGAACCCCTTTTTGCTTCTGTACTTTATACCCTGTGTCCAAATAGTGGAAGCCCTATTGATTCTGCCTGTTACACGGTTCAAATTATGCCTGATTCTGGTGTAGATACTGAAATCATCTAAATGGGTTTTTTGTTTCTACTCTTGCTCTACATCCTCTCCATGCTCCACTCCAGAATCATGTTTTCGAAATCTATTGCATTACTCTCTATTTAAAATGCCATGTTACTCACTATTTAAAATCCTTCAGTGGCTTCCCACAATATTTAGAACTTATCTCTTATTCTTTACTTTCAAAGTCTGTATGTTTTGGTTTATGCCCACCTGTCCAAATCTCACGTTATGGCTCCATTCCCATTATCCTCCAGTCACTCTTCTGAGTCAATTTCTGCCTCAGGGCACCTCCCACTTCTGGTTCTGAGTAGGACACAAGTTGCCACTTTCACATTACTTTACAAAAGGGGTTACTTCTTGTTCTTTGCAATTCAAATGGAGAAGGAGTCTTTGCATTCTTTACCAGAGCTCACAGTTTACTCCATAGTGAGGAATGTAAGTTTTAAAAATATTTTTATTAGCAGTATTTTTGACCCTCACCTAAGAACATGCTTATTGACTGGAGAGACAGGGAGATAAACATTGATGTGAGAGAGAGGCATCAGTAGGTTCCCTCTCACAGGCACCCTGACTGTGGATCAAACCCCCAACCCAGGTATTTATTTGCCGTGAACAGGAATCAAACATACTACCTTTAAGTTTATGGGATGACTCTCCAACCAGCTGAGCCACCTGGCCAGAGTTGGGCCCATTTCTTTTGAAGGGAGAGACATATTACTAGGGCAAAGAAAACCTGTACAAATATATGGATTTGCCTGACCAGTCTCATTTTGTAATTGAAAAAACACAGCAGAGTATGCATATTTTCAACAGCACAGAATAACTGTCTCGGTCCTAGACTCTATGACACAGCAGATTTAATGAAGAATTTTCACATACCATAGCTCAGACGAAGTCCTGAGGCAGAATGACAGCCACATGGAGAAAAAGTTGATAAAATGTTCAATCTATGACTTTATATATATGTATCTCAGAGAAAAGAGACCTACCATTTTCCAAGGGAAGAAAGCCAACTCTCCTGAGCAGGGCTGGTTCAGCAGTCCTGTTTCCCACTTTTTGACATGATTCTACCAAACATTTTTCAACATGAAACAGAATTGATTGCTAGACAGAAAGGAGGTGGTGCTTTACAAATCAGACCTCCTGTTTTTAAAAGCAAAGGGCAGACCGATGCAGAAGAATTACATGTAGCTATATTTTTTCACTTAGCATTTCTGATCAGTGAAGAACCACAGTTTTCTTCACACTGTACAGATTAAACTCTGCTCCTAATTGGAAGGTAAGCAAGTAGAATAGCAAAAAGACTGTTCAGAACAGCTATCTGACATGGGTCTGTGCATCTTAGCATTTCTGCTTGTGATCTAAGTGGAGGAGTCAGAAAGAAATCAGTAATGAGAACCAATCAAAATGTACCCCTTTTCTAGTTGAATGGATCTGCCTTTCCTAAAGAAGGAAGTGATGAAAGACAAAAGGAAAATCAAACAAGATAAGGTCTATAAAATAATCTGCAACATAAATGAGAATCAAACTTGCAAAAGAGGAAGGTATTCATAATTGGATACAAAAGTCAATTTCATAAAATACGTGGCTTAAAGATTCAAAAAAATTAAGATACCCCAAAATAAGAGATGGGGGCTGACAAAAATAATAACTGGAAAAGGTGATTTAAAAGGCAGTGGTTGAGAGACAGGCAGAAATAGAGAGCTGAAAGAGATAAAGCAAAGCACTATAAGTAAAAATGCAGTAGAATAATTAAATCAAAGTTCATTTCAGTAGAGAACAGAATCAACTCTGGGTAATACTAAATTATGGATTACATACTGACACTATTCTTTCAAACGTGGGAGGAATGGAAATAGTAAGAGAGAATACCTCTCAGAAGATAGAGATTCGAGGTAAAAAGTATAGATAAGCAGAAAACTACACAACATTGAAGAAAGAAATTAAGGAAGACACAAACAAATGGAAACATATACCATGTTCATGAATTGGAAGAATTAACATCATCAAAATGTCCATCCATACTACCCAAAGCAATTTACAGATTCAATGAAATACTATTAAAGTACCAATGGCATATTTCACAGATATAGAACAAACACTTCAAAAATTTCTATGGAACCTTAAATGACCCTGAATAGCTGCAGAAATTTTGAGAAAGAAGAACAAAGTAGGAGGGATCACAATATCTGATATCAAACTGTATTACAAAGCCACTGTAATCAAAACAGCCTGGTACTGGCATAAAAACAGGCACACAGACCAATGGAACAGAACAGAGAGCCCAGAAATAAACCCAAGTCTCTATGGTCAATTAATATTTGGAAAATGGAGCAGCAGCATAAAATGGAGTGAAAATAGCATCTTCAACAAATGGTTTTAGGAGAACTGGACAGCTACATGCAAAAAAAAAAAAAAGAAATTTGATCACCAACGTTCACCATATAGAGAAATAAACTCAAGGTGGCTAAAAAAACTTAAATGTAAGTTGTGACACCATAAAAGTCCTTCAGGAGAACATAGGCAGGAAAATCTCAGATATTCCATGCAGCAATATTCTTACTGATACATTCCCTAGAACAAGGGACATAAAGGAAAGAATAAACAAATGGGATCTCATCAAAATGAAAAGCTTCTGTGTGACTAAAGAAAACAGCATTAAAATGAAAAGAGAACCAACAGTGTGGGAAAACATAAAATACCTCAGGCAAGGGTTTGATCTCCAAAATATACAAAGAACTTACATGACTCCACTCTAGGAAGACAAACAACCCAGTTAAAAAATGGACAAAGGACTTGAACAGACACTTCTCCAAGGAGAACATACAGAGGGTCCAAAGACATATGAAATGATGCGCAGTATCACCAGCCATCAGAGAGATGCAAATTAAAACCAGAGTGAGATACCACTTCACACCAGTCAGAATGACCATCATAAACAAAGCAACAAAAAACGAGTGTTGGAAAGGTTGTAGAGAAAAGGGAACCCTGGTGCACTGTTGGTGGGAATGCAGACTGGTACAGCCACTATGGGAAACAATATGGAATTTCCTCAGAAAACTAAAAATGGAACTGCCTTTTGACCCAGTGATTCCACTGCCAGGATTATATCCTAAGAACCCTGAAACCAAAAGAACCCACACACCCCAATGTTCATAGCAGCACAATTTACAATAGCCAAGTGCTGGAAGCAACCTGAGTGCCCATCAGTAAATGAATGGATCAAAAAACCTATGTATGGTACATTTATACAATGGAGTACAATGCAGCAGAAAGAAGAAGCTCGTAACAGCGCCTTTGCAACAGCATGGATGGAACTGGAGAGCACTATGCTAAGTGACTTAAGCCAGGTAGTGAAAGACAAATACCCTATGATCTCACATTTTAATGGAACCTAATCAACAAAACAAACAACTAAGAAAAAGATAACCAGAGACATTGAAATTAAGAATAAATGGACAGTAACCAGAGGGAAGATGGGAGAGGATAATGGGGGGAAAAGGGTGAAGGGTTTTCAGGAGCAACTATAAAGGACACAAGGACAAAACCAGTGGGGGTGGAATCAGGGGAGAGAGGTGCGGAGGGCTGGAGTGGAGGGGAAGAGGTGGGGGAAAGGCAGAAAACTGTACTTGAACAACAGTATAATTTAAAAAAATAAGCCATGATCTAAACAAACAAAAAAAAAGAGTAGATAAGCTACATCCCTTAAGACACCAGAATGTATGAAAGAGAAGAAATAAAGGCATACAGTAAATTTTCTCAAGTTTGAGAGAGACTTAAAACTGCAAATCAAAACAACCGCCAAGCAATATTAACGAAATGAGATACATGGGTAAGCATCTTGTCAAAGTCTGAATTTATAAAAGCACCCCAGCACCCACCACCAATTTTTTCTCTCACACTCATCTGCCGCACTGTAGTTTCTTTCACCTTCTTCGCATTTGCCTTCTATTTGTCAACAAAGCACGGAGGGGAAGTGAGGAGGAGCCGGAGGAAGAGGGAGCCAAGAAGGCATAGAAGGAGAAGGAGTGGGGAGGAGAAGGCCTAACTAGGAAAACCTTCCTGGAATTTAAAGTCCCTCTCACCCACCTACAGTCTTGGTTCAAAGTCCAAGCAGATGGGTGCAGAGCTCCACCGTGCCCTCACTTGATGGTGTCCCGCACGGAGCGCTCAGCCCGCCCATTCACACAGAAACCCTCCCGGGACCCTATGGAAAAACCTGTCCCAGAAGCCAGTGAGCGACTGCCCCGGGCAGTGGATTCACCTTACAACCCGGAATCCAGAGGTGATGCAAGGCCTCAGTCACCGCGAGTCTGAGGACCTAGAACACAGATGGGTAGCTGCACGTCATTTCCTTGGCTACGCTGGTATACTGAGAAGGCTTCTGATTCTAGGTATTTGAGGGCATATACTATTAAAATACAAGGCATGTTTTCTGACTTATTAGGAAATAGCAAAGAGCAAATGAAAGACAATTATAAAACACCATATAGTAAAGGGGAAAACGGAAGCATAAAAACTAACAGCAGACGAAATAATAGACATGTCACCTGTTAGAAACCAAAGGCTTCCATTAGTTAAATCGACACAAACTTTATATAGTTTTTTTTTACAAGAAACAACTATAGGTGAATTTTAGTGAGTTAAAAATCGGGGAAAATGGGTATCAGGCAACACCGAGGGAAGGAACACAGGGGCTGCCGCCCGCATCAAAACAGAAATCAATTCCAAAGGCAGTAAGTGGGACAGGATGATCGTCTTTTGATGGAGAATTTGACAATACAATATAATGGTGATAAGCCTTGACACATCGGATAATGTAGAATATAAATATATTCAAAGATGCTTTTAAACATGTAAGAAGCATTTGACATAACAATACCAGCAGGGGATTTTTACCACATCTCTTAGTTTTTGAAAGATTATTTAGGTAAACAGCATAAACCCAAATGATTATTAATTCATTGAATTACAGATATTTTTTGAGTGTGCCTGGTGTTGGGCTCTTATAACATGATAGTGAAAAGGACAAATACAGTTTCTGGGGCTTAGTGTGTGTGGAAAAGCTTGTCCGTAGAGATGCATGTATTGTAAGAATTTGTAGTAAGAATATAGAGGTATGTATTGATACCGTCTGGAGACTGTATTACCTTTTTAATATTCATGAAAAATCACTTGAAATGAAGATAAATGAGGAAAATTTTTAAAAAATTAGTTATTGTACAAGTAAGATTCTATGAACATCATGTTCCAGAAACAGAAATTGGTTACAAAAAATAATTAAAGACAAAGCTTTTTGACCTGAAAAATTACTTTTCTAAATAACTAAAATAAAATATGATAGTAACAATGTTATATTATTTAGGACTTAAGGATATGAAGAGCTTTATATTTGTATGATAATTTATAGCATATGTTCAAACCTATGTTCACAAAAAATCCATATTCTGAATTGTTTATTAAAAATAACTTAGCCAATTATCTTATTCTAAAGAGTAGAAAGAAATCAAGAAAATATACCAGATAATTTAGAGTTAAAAAAAGATATCAGTAAATTAGAAAACAAAAAATATACTATTGATATATAATAGCACAAGATATATAAGTACATAAGAATAAACTCAAGGTATGCCTATAAATTATATAAGGAAATGTATATATATATGTAAAAATATGGTTACACAAATATCAAAGAATAAGTTTTTGTATATTACTTAGAAATAAATTTGACAAGTCATATGCAATATATATGTGAATAAAACTACAACCAAAAAGCATGATGTGTATAAATGGAGAGAGAGATACATCATATTTCTGAAAGGGAATACTCAATACTGGAAAAATATCAATTCTTACTACATTATTCTAAACTTTTACAGAATTTTTGGGGGTGGGGAATGTATGGTTTAGGACTATTGGCAGAATTATTTCGAAATTCACCTAGGAACAAATTGATCAGAAGAGTGAACTAAAATACCAAATTACTTTACTGTGATTATAGGTATTGCTGCTCTCCAGCCAAAGACCCCAGCAATGTACCTGTAACAGAATGTTGGGTTTATAACTCACTGAATCCTGGGAGATTATACACCTTTGGGAATCCCTGGTGGGGTGGTCTCACTAAGAAACTGTCATTAAGAACCTATTATCAGACTGGGGCTTTGCCTGTGTGATTTAGGGGAGGACTTCAGAAAAAAGGGAGGTTTAATCTGGATTGAATACTGTCGTAAAATGGGGACAACTGTACAACTGAGTATTTTAGCAAACCTAAGCTACAGATAGAGTTGATCAGAGTGAGACAAAAGCCATGACTGTTAAAGAAAAAGCAGCATTCACTCATATTAGCCAGAAGAGGGGGATGTTCGGTGCTTTCTAGATTACACAGTGACAAGACTACGCTTAGACAATGTTGTAAAGTGGTCTCGCTGTGTGTCGCTTTATTGTGGTCTCCAGGCGATTTTGTCTGAAATTGAAGTTCTGTGAGATGACTCATGTCCAGCCGAGAACACCACAGCCGGGCTTTGAGTAATAGGCCTACTTCTAATAATGCTGAGGTCTACCTGTGATTGTCAGGCTAGTTCCTGGGTCTGAGGGACTATTTCCCTTTCTCACAATCATATTGAAACTTAATTCTAAACTTTAAACTATTAATTTTATTTCTTCTTTTCCTTTTTTCCTGACTTCTTGAGTTATATAAACTTGTTTCTGTTCTCTTAGTGGTTAGTCTTAAAAGTTTAAGCGTTCTTTACCTAACTATCCAGTTAGCTAACATCTATATCTTTTTGTGGAATGATACACCGGCTTTGGCATGCTTTAACTCAGATTTACTTTATTCTCATGTTATTGCTTCTATTTTTGTTTTATATCATGTTCAAGCACAACAGTTTACATCATTAGTAAAATTGTGAAGTTATCCTCATTTAAATTCTACTAACATATTTTAATACTTTATTCATACTAACTTTCTATATACCCTCATTTTAAGTTCTACCAACATATTTTGTAAAAATTCTTTATTCATATTAGCTCTTTATATTTCCCTGTTTCTTCTGGTTCCATTTTCTTTCCTATTAAATGAAAGAGGACTATTTAGAAGTTCTTCCACTTGAAGTTAGTAATGTATAGATTATCTCAGGTTTTTTGTTTGTTAGAAAATACTTTTCCTTTGCCCTCCACTCTTGCACAGTAACTTTGCTGAGGACCGAATTTCACATTGAAAGCAGCTTTATTTTCTCAGCAGTGTGGAGATGCTATTGTATTATCTTAGAGAATATGTTAATTCTGATGTTTCCCTCTTTTGTATTTTCCAGAAGACATTATATAGAATAGGTAATAATGCTTTTTAATTAGAGTTCATATTTATTTAGATTTAGGAAAGCTATCACAACAAATTTAATCTTGGTAAGAAATGATTAATCACTCTTTTTTATGAATTAGGGTTTAGAAAAGTTTCTCCTTTTGCTTCACAACTCACTATAATACTGTCATATAATTTTTTAGTAGTTTAGCCAAATTTTTAAAAACCTCTGTCAAGTTTCTTTATTTAGGAACTATTACTGTCTATCATGTAACTTTTCATGAACTATCGTTGCTGTTGTTGTATTCCTATGGTTTGTGTTCTACAATAACAGGAATTCAGGTTAAAAATTTTTTGCATGATCACCATACAAAAATACAACTGTGTGGTGCTTTTATAATTTTATTATATGTTGCATATTGAATATATTCCTGTTTCCACTAGACATTGCTAGGAACTAAGCTCTCTGCGTATAATTCTCCTGTCTAATGATTGACAGAATTTTTATATAGATGAGCATCTAGCTTCGTATTTGCAAATCTTATTTTCCCTACACGACTCACACATTTCTGTGCCAAGTGTTGTAGGACACATTTATTTTGTGAAACAGCCTCTATTTTTGCATCTTAATGTCACAGTGGTTGAGTCGGCAAAGTGGCCAGAAATATTAGAATTCTCGGAGCCGTTTTTTATGGAACAGCTAGCACTAAATTAACTTTACTGAGAAATACTATTAAACAGCATAAACATCTTCCACCAAACCCGGTGAATAAATGCCCACTTCGACTTGCTCTTAGTCATATCCACTAAATATCCACAGCCACTTCAATTCTACCCACCATAAGAGAAAATGTAACAGCAGGGAAGTCACGGTGGAAAGAGTAATTTGTCTTACTTTTGCAAATTTACAAACACATATGACCTTGAACACAGAGTTATTGGGCTCTTGCCAGAGTCTTGAAAGGAGCTTATACAAGTGAGGGGCCCAGCAGCTTAATAAAATCCATGAGTTCACAGTAAATCCATCTTGGCCATTATTCTGTCTGACCTAGCATCGCAATTAGTCTCTTCTGCACATTGACACCTGTTGGCTAAGGGGCAGTTCAGCTTTAACAAGAGGTCAATCGCTTTCTTTACACGGAAACCAGAAGTAACCTTTGGGTTACCTTCTCAAATAAGTTATTTTTCAATAATGAAACAAAGATGAGATTAAGGACTTTGGAAGCTAGATTCAGCTACCTTGCTTCTATTTTCCAGCATGTTGGCTACTTGGAGAACTCACTTTGTATACTCGAAGAAAGATCTTACCTTTAGATATGGTTTTGACAAAGATGATTTCCTGGTCATGACATCAGCATATGAGTAATTTTGACTTGAGATAAGAAATATAGTTAACCGAAGACAAAGAGAAATAGTAGTAGCAAACATTAGAAGTACTTTTCACAACAATTACAGGTACTACTATTTTTGAGCATCTATTAAAAAATGAGGCCATAAAGTTAAGATGTTATGTGTTATATCAGTTTAAGTCCCTGCAGGAAGAGACATGGCACACTCAAACAGGATCATTCAGGTGAGTTTAATAAAGGAATTATTTAAGTGAGGACTTGTTTAAAAGAAGCCAAGAAAAGGTGGTGGAGTACCACCCTGAGACCATCAGTGTTGGAGAGCTGGTAGTACCCTAGGTCTGGAGGAGCACAGACTACGGGTAAAGCCGAAGCTATTGCTATAATTGTGGAAGGAATCTGCATGGGAAGAGCTATGAAATCTACGGGAGGAAGGAAGCTGCTGGCCAAACTGCCATCTGGCAGTGAGGAAGCTGGGGAATAAATATCGCGAACACGGGTTTCTGCCCTACAGTGTACTGTTCGTCCCTTCCAAGTGAACTGAAAGCCAAATAGCAGGAGCACTGTTCATGCAGCTGTGTCTTGTAGGACCCAGAACTCAGTATGTGTCAGAATATGTAGAATGAGTCTGGAAGTGCAAATACATGTTAACACAGACATATTAGGTTGAGGTATATAAAATTGCCAACATTGACTAAGTTTAACTTATAACAATTTTTAGACGCACTACAACATGGATGAACCTTGAAGATATTAAATCAAGTGAAACAAGCCAGTAACAATGGACAAATATTGTACCACCCACCGCACTTCATCGTGTACCTCATACCTGCCTTGTGGTTGAGGTTCCTGGAGTAGCCAAATTTATGGGAACAGAGAGTGTAATGGTGGTTTCCAGGATCTGGGGTGGTGGGCAATGGAGGGTTATTACTTAAGAGTTGCAGAGTTTTAACTGGGGAAGATGAAAAAGTTCTGAAACCAGCTGGTACAGGTGTTCTCACAAGAATGTGAATGTATTTAATACTACACATCTGTACGGTTAAAAATGGTTAAAGTGGTTAGTTTTATTATGTGCATTTTACCACAACAAAAGTGTACTAAAATCACAAAAGTCTAATCAAATTTATATAGCAGTTATTATGTTGTTAATAAGCTGTAAATATGTGGGAATGCCAAGTGACAGAGAAGTTAACTATCTCTTATAAAATAAGGCAATTAATGCATACAGGGACTAAGCTTCAACCTCGTATCTTTTGACTGAAAACTAGTTTCTCTTCTAGAAATAGAAAATGTTTTATAAAGTCACCCAAGAACACAGAATAATCCCATTTTTTTATTTGTAAGATAACCAAATAAGGCAACTGATGGTTTGGTGAAGAAAAGAAAATCCATTTCCATGAATAAGTAATGTATTTGATTTATCAACAACTTGCTAATTGGTAAAATCTGTAGTTTTTGAAGGTAACTTAATATGCTGATGTGTAGTACTTGTTTCTCATTAAACTGTGTTGTTATTTTTGTATGATCTTGAGAGCGTTTGTTCTCTTGGTTGAGATCTGAAATTCCAGATGTCTTTTTCAGAACTTAGTACAAAACAGAGAGGACTGCTCTTGCATTTTTGCTGCCTTTCAACTTTTATCTTCTGTTTAACAGAGTGAATAAAATTTGAAAAGTGTGTGTGGAGAAAGAGAGAGAGAGAAAGAAAGGAAGGGTGAATACATTGGATCAGTTTTGCCTTGAGAGTTTCCTTATAATAATATAGGCTTTAGACTTCACTTGGCTTGGTAAACATGCATGAATGTGACAGCAAGAAAGAAAAGTAAGAAAATTGATTATATTTATCCTTTCATTATGAAGGAATATAATTTCTGCATTTAACCATAAATTCATGTGTTGTTAATCAAAATCAGAGCTAGAAGCAATTGGGTGGATTACTGGGTGAGTCTCCACCATTCACATACCTATGTGGAAAGCCTTGAACTTTCATTTGGCAAAGGACGTGACAGAACACCACCTAAAGCAAATAATCTAATTGATATAAAAAAAAACTATCCTAGTTAGGTATCAAGTTTATGTGTCTATGGTCAAAATTACCAAATACTTTTTTCCTTTTTCCTTAATGCAGAGATTAATTTGTGATGAACTCTGATTCTAATATTGCCCAATCTAAATAGGCACAGTAGACCAAAAATAAAAAATAAAAAAGGGAAATCAGTTCAAATCAGTTAGCAATAGGAACATCCTTAGGTGAGGCTATCAATTAAGACTGCAGGCTTATCAACTTTAGGTAATATATTTAGTGTGTTTTTAGGGTCTCAGCTCCAGTTTCCTGTATGGGTTACAATAGGACCTAAAGCTTAGGCAGTGTCTCGATTTTATTCAAAATCTGAATTTTGATCTTGATACTAATGGTTACTCTTAAGGTCAAAGATTTTGTTATTTTCTCTCTCTAACCCCAGTTCCAAGTAGATATGGCATAAATGTTTTGAAGGAAGAGAGAAGGAATGAGAATTTAATTTAAAGCTGAGAGATTTGTTTTTGTGACAGAGAAAAATCTATGCAAGTCAAACTAATGCAGAGCGATGAACAGTCAAAGCAAATAGGCTGGTAACATATATAGAGACTTAGAAAAAATATTGGGGATATTAAGGTGCAGGGACACAACCTGGCCACTGGTGTTGAGGGGTTCAAGGCACCAACTTCATTATCATGGCAAGAATCCGGTTATTGGGAAACTTATTACCAAGGTCAGAAAGACTGGATAGTAAGACCGACCTTGAGGTTGAGCTACTGTGTTACTGCTGCACTTGAGCAATTCATGTATGTTCCTCATTCAGGTGAGAGATTGGTCTCAGAGTCTGGGTAGAAGCTGGCTTGCTTGGCAGAATTTCAGTAAGCATATTGAGGTAATCATTGTTGAACTGGGGAGCTGGATGGAAATTACAAAGGCAGGAGAAGAACAAAGAACCCATTCTTGGATTATCTAAGTAGGCTTGCGAGGTTTGGCTTGTGATTTTTAAATTTTCAGATTTCCAAATGCAAGCCTTGCCTTTTCAGAGTGCTTGTTTTGCATTTTAGCTGTGATGCAGGAGAGAGTTTTCAGCTTAGTGAGCCATATTTAGAGACTTGGGAGCACAACAGTCTAGGAACAAAAGCAAAAAATACCTTTCAATATGCTAATTTAAAAATATATAAAATGTATAGATGCCTATTTCCTGGAGTGGCTTAATTTTCCTGGCTTCTCTGAAGGGCTTATTTAGTTCTCCCCCAAATGCCTATTCTCACCTATTCCAGCTTGGCTTTTCATGTTTCAACAGTTAACATAAGCCACTGAACTTGTGGGTATTTATCCAGATCTGGAATGTGAACATTTGGAGGTTTGCTCACAAGTCCCTTTCACTGAAATCTTCTTTTCTGGGCACTGATTTGGGCTAAACACACAAAGTACAAATTGGCTCCTGAGACAGTGATGCCAGGCTGAGGCTGATAAAAGATTTACTGCAGAGTGTTTGGAATCACTGAGCTTTGTTATGGAATTATTATAGCCTTTCCCACTGAGACGCAATGATTTATAACCTACTGATAGACAACAGTGTTTAACTCTGTTCCCATTAATTCATTGAACAATTTACTTTCTGCTTTGTGCTCACACCTGCTCTTGATCAAAGCTGGTTGATATTCTGCTCTTGGCTATTGCTTGATGCCATATTAATGGTTTATTGGTTCCACTGTGCCTATAACACAGCAGAGTTTATGATGTTTAATAAAATGACATGTCTAAATAGTCTCTTGGCTTTGAATTTTTTTTCAAGTTAATATCCTGATGTGGGTCTTCCTTGTACTTCAGAACTGCAAATTTCTACAAAGTCTACCACACAACACTGTAAACATTCTTCCATTATCTCTACCCCACATAGAAGGAAAGAAGGTACTTTTTTATTAATTGGTGTTCTTTGCCATTTACTTCCATCAGCTAGGGATGCCTTGTAGGAGCCTCTCCTCGGTGAATGCAGACCATGTGAGGCATGTTCTATATTTCCTTCTCCTTGAAATCAGGTATTTTTTTAGGAGAGAAGTAAATGTGCTTCATTCTGAGGACTGCACTGGGGAAGGTGAAGACTTCTTTCTGAAGCAAAGTTGATCAGAAAACCTATGAAAGCACACAGAAAAATAAAACTATGTTAGTTGGGTTAGGGTGTCCTGTTTTTCTAAGAAAAGCTTGGTGACTGAAAACATCTTCTCTCAGGGTTATTATTAGAACCACATGGGAGGCAGAGATCTACACTTACTGAGTTTATATATTTTATCATTCTACTATTCTGCCTCTAGTAATAGCAAACATTTTTTGAAGTCTTTTTTATAGACCATGTACCATATTTAGAATTAACAGCATGATTCTGAAATCAGGCATCTTGGGGAAAATTCCAGCTCAATAAATTGGATGCATGCTAAGCCTCGGCTTCTTCTGTAAATTAGGTAAAATAATATCTGGCCTAGGTTTTTGAGGTTTAAAGGAGCTAAAGTTAGTAAAGCTTCTTGCATGGTACTTGATATTTAATAAGCACTCTACAAGTGTTAGCAGCGACCATAATAATGTTAAGTTGTAGGTATTTAAACTCTGTCTTATAAATGAAAGGCAAAGAACCTTACCTAGTACACAGAAGGAAGGAAAATGGAAAGCATAAATGCATAACAGGTGAAGTTTCCTCAGTGGTGACTAATTAGATCAGATTAATTGTTGAGTAAAATTGTTCAGATTAATTTTTCAGTTTAATATATTGCCTTGTTTTTAGTAAATGCTCAACAAATGATATAACTGTCATGAAAATTCTTAGATTCTTGCTACTATTATTTTTTCTGTCCTTGGTTTATGTGAGTGAGGTCAGCCGGCTAGGTGATGTGACCAAAGATTATGTTCCCAACCATAGCAAAAAGCTGGGGGAGAACACGAGGAGACGAGGTCATCACCTGTGGAAAAACAACCCACGCAAAACGCAGATTCTGCTAATGAAAATTATGTTGATCCACAGAGAGCTTCATAATTTTAATTGTGGGAATATAATGTCAAGACAAACCAAAAATAAGAGCGGATAATTTGTATTTTCTCCTTCCTGGAGTGTTTTTATTCTGACTCTCCAATGACTTGCTCTTACATATCCTCAACTTAAATGCCGCTTCATCAAAACTGTCTCATCTCACTTTCTCGTCAAAGTTGCCTGCCCTTTCCAGGGCCTCTGATGGTCCACATGATGGCTTTTGGCAAACTGGAGAAAAGCAGCCCTTCCTCAAGACTCTTCACTTACACGGTCAGAAAATGACTTTATTTAATATACCGACTTCTTTGAACAAGACACTTTACTGACGTCTACTGGGAAAATTTTGCAGTAAATATACAAATTTTAATGTGCATGACATGAATGGTGCCTCCTAAACTTGCATTGTGTAAAACATGCATGATTATGCACAGCATTCCTAAAACCCTTTAGTCTTCATGACAGCATCCAGGTGGTTTCATTCACGGTATTTACTGCATGCTGAAATTGTTGTTTATGTCTTATTCCTCCACAGTTTAAAAGCTCTAGGAAGGCAGAGACCATGTCTGTCTTATTCATTGCTAATCATTAGTAGCTAAAACAGAGTCTATTTCATTGTAGGTGCTCAAAATATATTTGGTAAATGAATAAGTAAATGCATATATATTTTATTTATTAGTCCAAATTAACTATTCACACAGCAGAATGCTGTATGTAGCAGGGAATCTGATTTAAATCCTAAATGGCTGTAAATGTGCATAGCATGGTGTCTTGAATGTAGTAGAAAATTAATACCTATGTAATGATTGAAATTGAAAGCCTTGTTGCAGAATCTGCAAGGATTATGCACAATATAAAATGCAGATCTTGCCATTATAAAATTAATATCTACTATGAATGATCATGACAACAGCTTAATTCTCTTTGGTTTTTAGGAAAAGAATGAAAATATTGGCGGTAAGCAGAGGAGTAGTTTTGGAACCTTGCTTTGACTGGGGTATGGTTTTGAAAGTCAAAAATCTTAAGAGTTTTGAGTTTTCCCTTTGGACAGAGCCGAGCCTTCTCTGAGATCCTTTTGGGATCTCAGTTTATGCATCTATAAATTAAGATATTTCTGAGAATTCTCAGAGTATTAGATAAAGTGCCAGTACAACATTTACACACTACCCTGATTTGAGAATCTTGTTCAGCAAGATCTCTCTGATCCCTTTGGCTGTAAGTCTATGAATATGATCCCCTATTGTGACTCAGTTTTCACATCTGTTAAAAGGGAAGTAATGCATGTCTTGTTCTCTGTCTTGTTATGACTTTTGTAGTTATATGTGATGACAAGCAAGTGCATGCTAATCAGTCTTGAACTCCTCTGGCTAATTAAACTAACACAAGAATTTCCAGATTCACAGTTTGTTGATTGTGTCAAATAAGAGTACTGGTCTCCTGCTCCTTGTAACATTAGTGAAATAATCAACTCATGCTCGTGTGAGTGAAATATGGTTGTCAATTGGAATATGAAACATGGAGAGTTATGTAAGTCAGGATCTATCAAACAATATTTAAAGTATTTAGAAGAGAAAGTACTAAATATAGGGAGTTAGTTATGTAGATGATGGAATAAAAGAACAAAGAAGTCAAAAACTGGCAGAAAGGTTATTCAGAAAGAAGTCAGGAGATCAGAAGAAAGAGGAAGTTTTATTGAAACCAAGAGTCAAGAGCTCCCAGCAGAAGCTGCAAACCATAATGATTACATTAGGGAAGTGTTAAAACTATAAAAGCAATGCAGCTCCTTCATTTTTTCCTCCAAGTTTATTGAGATGCAATTCACATATAACATGTTGTGAGGTTAAGGTGTCCAAGGATGATTTGATACACTTATATGTTGCAAAGTAAATGCCACACTTGGATCAATATCTCCAACACCTCACACAATTACCTGTGTGTGTGTTTTAAGATTATTTAAGCTCTACTGACACAGCCATTCTCAAGTACATAATACAGTATCGTAGACTGTAGTTACCACACTGTATGTTAGATACCAGAACTTACTGATTTTATAACTGGAAATCTGTACCCTTTGATCAACATCTCCCCACTTCTCCCAACTACCAGACCCTGGAAACCACCATTCTCCTCTCTGTTTCTATCGGCTCAGCTTTTCGGGGTTCCACATATAAGTGAGATCATGCAGTATTTGTCTTTAAGTGTCTGACTTCTTCTACTTAGCGTAAAGTCCTCAAGTTCCATCCATGTCACAAATGGCAGGACTTCCTTCTTTCTCATAGCTAACTAATATTCCATTGTATGAGTGCATACACATACACACATACACATGTACATATATATATGTATCACATCATTAATATACATATACATATACACATCACATCTTTATTCATTCTCCCATTCATGAACACTTGGGTAGTTTCCGTATCTTGGCCATTGAGAATAAGTCTACGATAAACATGGGAGTACAAATATCTTTCTGAGATTCTGATTTCATTTCCTTTGGACAAATGCCCAGAAGTCGGGTTGCTAGATTACACAGCAGTTCTATTTTTAATTTTTCAAGGAATCTCTGTACTGTTTTCCACGATTGCACCAGTTTACACTCCCACCAACGGTGCACCGCATTGTCTTTTGCTCCCATCCTTGCCAATACTCATTACCTTTTGTCTTTTTGGTGGTAGCCATTTTAACCGCTAAGGGGATATCTGGTGGTTTTGATGGGCGTGTTGTTGTACCTTTTCATGCAGTTGCTGGCCATTTGTATGTCCTCTCTGAGAAGATGCCTATTCCTATCTCTTGCTCACTTAAAAATAATATTGTTGTCTTTTTGTAATTGAGTTGTATGATTCTTCATATATTTTAAACATTAACGTCTTATCAGATATATGGTTGGCAAGTATTTTCTCCCAATTTTGTAGGTTACGCTGTAATTTTTTAAATGTTTTCCTTGCTGGGAAGAGTTGTTTTTTTTTTAGTGTGATTCATTCTCATTTGTTTTTGCTTTTGTTGCTTGTTTTTCTGGTGCCATATCTAAAAAAATTGTTGGTGGGATTAATGTCAAAAAGATTTTCCTGTTTTTTTCCTAGGAGTTTTATGTTTTTAGGCCTTATGTTTAGATTTTCAAATCATTTTTCATGAGTGGTGTAACATGAGTTCAATTGCATTTTTCTGCATGTGGTTCCCCAGTTTTCCCAACACCACTTATTAAAGAGAGCATATTTCCCCCATTTGGCATTCTAGGCTCCCTTATCAAATATTACATGACCATATATGTGCTTTGGATGCTGAAAATAACTCACATCTTTCATGGATATGCTGTTCTCCACTTCTGCTCCCTCTGTGGCAGATTTCTTAAGTTTGCATGCCTTCTTTGGATCCTGCAATTCATCAGGCTAGGTACTGATAGCCTCCCTTATACTTTTCCTAAGCAATGCTAAGTGTTCAGCTTTGAGGTCTCTCTCTGGCCTGCAGATTTGGGCCAGCTTTTTGTGTGTGCTCACTAGTCTTCTGCCAATGTTTGCAGTTGTCACTATTGGAAGTATGTACAGGAAGCCAGTCACTGGGGGCAGGGGTGTGTGGGTGGGGCTCACAGAGTGCTGGGGATGTCGATAAACTTGCTGGGCATATCTGCAGGTGAGATGCCTCAACAGCTGCTGGCAGACCTCCTAGTGGAGGCCGTGATGCCATTAGTGGGATCCACATCCCTTTGGTATTATTTGGGCCCTGGATGCTAGTCTCTCCTCTGGTCATCTATCTCTTAGTTGTACAGCTCTTGACTCACTACTCCTGAGTTGTTGAGAGAGAAATGGCCTCTTTGGCAGAGTCCCACGCAGCTGGGGAAGCTGGGCACTCACTCACAGGCTCTCACTTTCACCCACAGCAAAATCACTGGCCTCAAAGGGCTCTCTTGGCACTGAGCCATGCTGCCTTGAGGGAAGGGTTATGAGGTTAAAATCAAACTGTTCCTCTTATCCTCTCCAATGAGTTCGAGCTTACAGTTTTGTTTGTTTGTTTGTCTCAATGGTATTCTGGGATTTCTCCATTGAACTCTTAAACCTTTATAAAGACTTTTATCCATGGATTATTACCTGAGTCAGTGTTTTCTGGGGCTTTCCAGACTGTGACCATGAGGGGCTGAAGCCAGGTCATGGGCCATGTCCAGGTCCATAGCTGGGACTTAGGCCTCTCTGCTTAATACATAACACTTGGGTGGTGAGACTGCTGGTTCCTTTGGCATATGGTGCTGGATCATACGTCTTCCACAAAAGCTCTTTTGTCCATGAATGGGTGCCAGTTGTGGCTGTTTGAGAGGAGAGCACAACAAGGGGACATCTGATTTCTGTCGCCCTGCTGATGTCACTTGCACCTTCTCCTAAAGATATTCCTGGAAGAGGAGGGGGAAGCCTTGATTTATCTTCTTTCCACACTTTACCCTTTTACTTTCAACAGACAGCTGAAAGTAAACAAGCAGAAACAAGCTTCCTGCTTTGCTTACAATGCAGAGTAAAGCAGAGGAGGCACAGACGATGGATCTGAGGGCAAACAGGCTCAGGACAGGCACACATGTCTCCCATCCGTTATGTAATAAAGAAGCATCCCAGCATGTGAGAAAGTCATAGAGATTGGATTTTGTCTCAAATAGAGTAAAGTGTGTTTTCCTAATTTATCATTTTATTGCGATTAAGTTTGACACCAATGCTAGAAGTCAAAATAGATAAACCTTGATACATGATCCATTCTGACTTTTACAGATCAAAATTGCTGAATCCTTATACTTTCATCTCAATCAATTGCTATATGGCCAATCACTAAGAGGGTTAAAAATGTGAAATTGATCATGCTACCGTCAATTCATAGCACCACATAGACTTCGTGTAAATTGTGATGAGTGCTAACCATCTGAAAGATAAGAAAAATGTTTCAAAATGACCTTGAACATACCAGAATAAAGTGCAATGGCAAAAAAATACATGCTGAAATGTGCACCAAAAAATGCAGCCAGAATGGAAGGTATTCTAACAACAACAAAAAAAACAACAAAATATTGTGATGGGGAAGGGGAGTGGCATTTGCCTCACCTAGAAATAAGTTGGAATGAAAAACAATGTGTTATTTTATGAACTATTATCTCTTTGAATATGAAGTAAAAATGAGAATTGAAACAAATAGCCCTGGAATACTACTGTAACTTGGCTTCATCTTCAACTGATGAAATTTTACTTAGGTTTCAGGGTCTGTTTTAATAGCATTCTAACCATGGGCTTTTTTTCTTCCCGCTTTCAGTTAGATATTATTCTATAGCAATTTATTTGTATTTATCATATGGCATTTATTATATCAGATCTCTTAATAATCTTATTATTATGAGTATTTAATCTCTTATATATTATAAACTTGTTGAGAAGAGGGATTTTGGTCATTTTCACATTCATCACAGCATTTGTATAGTAGCTCTTTATACATTTTTGTTTGACTACAAGATCGTATGTTCATCATTCACTCATTCCATAGGTATCTAAATCTCACACATGAAGCTTTGGAATGACTTTTAGCTTAGAATTCTGTAGTAATTTATGCTGACTTGGATTTAGTAAACTTTTTATTAAAAATATAAACCTGTATATACAGACATACAGAGAATAGCCTATATTATAAGGATTCAGATTTTAGTTGGATTTTTCACAACCTGAACATAGCTACATGACCAACACTTAGACATAAAAATGCAGTTTTACCAACAGCACAGAACCCATTTTACTCTCTCTCCCAGTCACTACTTACTTGTCCCAGGACCACTACCATCCTGACTTCAATAGGCCTTTTTAAAATCATTTTTTGTTTTATAATTACAGTCGACATACAATCTATCTTAGTTTCAGGTGTACACCCCAGGGGTTAGACATTATATGACTTACTAAGTGGTCACCCCAATAAATCTCAACCCATCTGACACCATACATACATCTTTCATGCTGTACTTTACCTATCTATGACTAATCTGTAACTACCAATTTGTATTTCTTAATCCCTTCCCCTTATTCCCCATTCCCCCAAACACCCCTCCCATTCAGCAACCATCAAAATGTTCTCTGCATCTATGAGTTTGTTTATGCTCTGCTTCTATAATTTTGACTGGCTTTTTTTGCTCAACATTAACTTTTTAATATTTTTAATGTAGCTAGTACTGCTATAAGTTATTCAGTTACAATACTACATAGTATTTATCATGTAATTATCATAATATTTTGTTCATTAAACTGCTAATGAGAATTTTGATAATTTTGGGGGCTATTTTGGGGGGCTATTATGGTTATCATGGCTGTGAACATTCTAGTACATGTATACACGCATATGTATATTTATTAATTATTAAGTAGAATTGTTTTGTATATGGTATGCAGATGTCACTAGACTCTGTTCTATTGGTCAGTTTGTCTATCCTTACAACTAAGTTTTTGTAATGAATTTTGTTAGGAGAGCATGAAGCCAAAAAGCAAGTCAGCTTTTGATTCTTTAAGCTTGCCTTAATATTTATTGTTGGGCTTTTGCATTTCTACATTAGTTTTAGAATGTTTTTCAAGTTCTACCAGAAGCTTACTTTTTTAAAAAGCAAAATTAGGTTGATTTCTGAAATTACTTCAGAGAAAATTGATATCTTTACAATACTGAGTCATCAGTTCATTAACATGATATATTCCATTTTTTAGGTTTATTAAACATTCTCTAAAAAATATGTTGTAATTTTTAGTTTTAAACCCTTTATATCTTTTTTATTTTACTTTTATTGTTGACATTATTAAAAATGTCCCCATTTCCACCCTTTTGCCCACCTCCACCCAGCCACCTCATCTACTCCCTCTGGCCATCACCACACTTTCTGTGTCTATGGTTTATGTATATATGTTCTGTGGCTAATTCCTTTTGGCTAAGCCCTGCATATCTTTTAGAAGATATTTTCCTAGGCATTTAAAGTTTTTGATACTATTGTAAATAGTATTTACATTTTTTGCTAGTATATATAAATAAAATTTATTTTTTAATTATTGATCTAGTATAAACTTGTTAAATTCACCTATTGGTTATATTATATTTTTCTAAGTTTTCTGTTAATTGGCAAAATTGTATATATAATCTCAGAGTCTGCCAGTAATGATAGCTTCATTCCTTCCTTTCTAGTCACTTTGCCTTTTGTTTCTTTTCATGTCATATTGCATTGCCTAGGCCCTCAAGTACACAATGCTGAGCAGAGTGGCCTACGGTGAACATCCTTGTTCTGTTTCTATCTCAGGAGCAAACTCTCTCCTATTTCACTATTGGACATGGTATTTGCTATAGGTTCATTTTTTAAAATATATTCTTTAATTATAGTTTGTTAAAAGTTTTTTAAGTCATAGTGGATTATTTTGTTATTTTTTTCTACGTGTACCTAAATGATTACAGAATTGTCTTATTTATTTTATTAATGCAGTGTATTTGAAAGGCTAATTATTAAATTTGAAAATAATCTTTAACTTCTGATTATTCAAGTTGATTGTGATATATCTTCTAAAATATATATTTATATATTATTGAATTTTATTTGCTAATACTGTCAAAGACTTTTTGCATCTGTAACCATATAAGATATTAATTTGCAACTTTCCTGTTTTGTAATGTTTTCTAAAAAATTTTAGAATTACGGTCATGTTAACCTTATAGAGCATTTAAAGTATTTCCTCTTTTTTAATTTTTGGAAGATTTTATACAAAATTTGTATATGTTATTTTTAAATGCTGAGAAGAATTCATCAGAGAAACTATCCTTATAACACCAAAATTTAGCAAGAGTTTCATTGGAAAAGCTAGCCAGGCATCTTTGTATTCTCAAAATTTTAAATTTAGTCCACCACCACACAAGCTCCTCCAAATTTTACTCATTTTCATTCCCACGAAAAGAGGTGCTCAGCTAGTGCTTTCATCAGCTCATACCCTTTAGTGGGAAATGCTCTTAGATGTAAATACAGGTTGAATACGATCAGGTCATCTTGGAATATTCTGTCCTTCTTGAATTTTAGATAATCGAATCCTAACTGCTTTCATAGCTCTTTGATGCCTTAAAACATGTGGGTTTGAGTAATATGTCTGACTCTTCCCGGTTGTTGGGACACACACTGTCTTACCATTATGCACTGCATTCTACCCATGTGCAGAAGTATAAGTGGCCTTGTTTTTAAAACAGATGGCTGACTTTCACTTGTCTGGAATCAAGGTTCTAGAAGGCTTAAAAGTTCTTTTTTGCCTTTTTAATGGTTATGAATGTCATCCATTCATTGATTATCTTTTCAATTAAAAAAATAGTACCTGTGATGTGGGAAGCTTTGGAAAACCTTTGTTCACCCAAAACCC
Source organism: Artibeus jamaicensis (assembly GCF_021234435.1). NCBI lineage: Eukaryota > Metazoa > Chordata > Mammalia > Chiroptera > Phyllostomidae > Artibeus > Artibeus jamaicensis. The sequence continues at coordinate 9,966,416 of NW_026522056.1, read as the reverse complement.
CAGGCGCCCTGGGAGAACGATAAGGCTGTCTGGTAAAAGCAAACAGCAGGATAGTCACAAGGACTGGGACTAGCACCACCACTGACAGAACTAATTTTCACATTTAGCCTTTGTACTCTGCTTCTGCCCTGTAGATAGAACTAATTACAGCATTCCGCTTCTGTATCTCACTTTGCTACATAGACAGGAAGACCCATAGGCTATATAAACCCCAAGAATCCTTTGTTCGGGGCTTCAGTTGGAGGCTGACTCCCCTGGGCCCGTGCACGTTAATAATAAACCTCGTACTCTAGAATCCCTCGGTGTCTGGTTGCTTTGTTTTCCTATAACATCTGTTGATGTTAAGTATATGATATTCATTGTGATCTTACACATTCCCCCAATAGGTTGAAATAGGAATTTACTTAGTCCTAGTTTTTATTTTAAGATTTTATTTATTTATCTTCAGAGGGGAAGGGAAGGAGAGAAGGAGAGAAATACCAATGTGTGGTTGCCTCTCATGCGTCCCCCACAAGGAACTGGCCTGCAACCCAGGCATGTGCCCTGACTGGGAATCGAACCGTGATTCTTTGGTTCACAGGCCCCCATTCTCATGGGACCACGCTCAATCCACTGAGCTACACCAGCCAGGACAACTTAGTCCTAGTTTAACAACAGGTTAAAAGCTCACAGTCCCAGAATTCCTCCCAAATGATTGGGTTGGAGCCTAGGAATCTGTAATTTTATTATACTTCCCAGGAAATTGTGATGCAGCCCATCCACATGAAGATATTTGAAAATCACTGAACTGGGAATGAAGTGATTAAAAAATAATGTTCCAAGTCACTATCTTTATGATGGAATGTAGGAAATTTCATGGACTGTAAATATGTTGGAGATAAATTTTCAGTCCCTAGTCCCACACAGTATGGAAATACAGACCTCTGAAAGAGGTTTAAAACCATTCTCCAGCAGGTTTAAAACCATTCCCCAACATCACAGTACATAAAACAAAGTAGAGATGATACAAGGAATGTGAAGGCCAGAACTAAAGGATTCTGATCCCACAGGCGGAGCACTGGCTCTCATCTGAGGCTGAGGTAAGTTTTCTTGGAGGCTGAAATCCACTTTGAGGCCTATTTAGACAAGATCAAGAACTCTGGCTAATAAGCCAATAAGTACCCTGAAATTAGAAGCAAATATTTCTCCTTCTTTTTTTGTGTGTGTAATCTAAAACTTTGAGACCACCTTATTGATATTATGAATTTCTTTAGCTTTCTTTTATTTTAACTTTATTTTTAATTACAGTTTGTATTCAAAATTATTCTGTATCAGTTTCAGGTGTATAGCATAGTGGTTAGATAGTCATATATTTTATTAGTCCTCTGATATTTCCAGCTCCTATCTGGCATTGTACATAGTTATTACAACATCACAGACTGTATTGCCTGTGCTGTATTTACATCCCTGTGACTATTTTGTGAGTACCAATTTGTAGTTCTTAATCCCCTCATCTTTTCACCCAGCTCCCCAGACATCCTCTCCTCTGGCAATCATCAGACTGTTTTCTATCTATGAGTCTATTTCTATTTTGTTTGTTTATTGTGTTTTCAATATTCCAATACAAGTCAAATTACATGGTATTTGTCTTTCTCTGGCTGCCTTATTTAATTTAGCATAATATCCTTTAGGTCTATCCATTCTGTAACAAACGGTAGGATTTCATTCTTCTCCATGGCTGAGCAACATTCTATTATACATATGTACCACCACTTCTTTATCCACTTGTCTACTGATGGGCACTTGGGTTGTCTTCATGTTTTGGCTATTGTAAATAGCACTGCAATGAACAAAGAAGTGAATATATTCTTTCAAATCAGTGTTTTGGTTTTCTTCGTATATGTACCCAGAAGTGGAATTTCTGGGTCATAAGGCAGTTACATTTTTAATAATTCGAGAAATTGCCATATTGTTTTCCATAGTGATTCCACCAATCTGCATTCCCACCAACAGTGCAGGTGGGTTCCCTTTTCTCCATGTTCTCATTAACACTTATTTGTTGATTCATCAATGCTAGCCATTCTGACAAGTGTGAGGTGATACCTCATTGTGGTTTTAACTTGCACTTCTCTGGTGACTAGTGATGTTGAGCATCTTTTCATATATTTTTTGCCTATCTCTATGTCCTCTTTGGAGGAGTGTCTATTCAGCCTCTCTGACCATTTTTTAAATTGATCTGCTTGGGTTTTTTGGTGTTGAGTTGTAAAAGTTCTTTATAAAATTTGGAGTATTAACCCCTTATTGGTTGTATCATTGGCAAATATCTTCTTTGGTTTAGTAGGTTGTCTTTTTGTTTTGTTATAGATTCCTTTCCTGCGCAAAACCTTTTTAGTTTGATGTACTCCCATGCTTCCCTTTGTCCAAGGAGACATATCCAAAAATTATCACTAAGAGCAATGTCAAAGGGTTTACTGCCTATGTTTTCTTCTATAAATTTCATGGTCTGTGGTCTTACATTTAAGTCTTTAATCCACTTTGACTTTATTATTTATATGTTATAAGGAGTTGGTCTAGTTTCACTTTTTTTTTGCATGTATAAGTCCAATTTTCCCAGCAACATTTATTTAATACACTGTCTTTACTCCATTGTATAAAAAAAAAAAGAAAATACTTCCGAGCAGGCCAGATTATGTGGGACAAAAACAATTGTGCATCCCACAAAAGTAGGCCCACACTGGACCAAAGTTTTTCTTGTAGCTCCACTATTGAATATTGTCATAACCAGTATTTTAGTGAAAAGGAGCTAGAACCTGATGATAAAAACTTAACTATATTTTGTATGTAAGTGTATTAAAAATCTGTTTTTATGTGATGTCCTTTTAAAGCATAGGTTTGTTTATGTTCAATAAATTATTTTATTGACTTCATAGTTCCAAATTTTAAGTCTCTTATAGTAGTTTTAAAAAATATAATTGTATTTGGTGATACTCTTTACCTATGGAGATCAAAAGTCTGACAACCAGAAACTGCAAAATAGATAAGTCCAGGCAATCTTTAATACATTCTCTGTCTTATTGTCTCTTTCTTGAGCCAGGGGCACAGTTCCTACAGATCTTCTTCAATGGCTGGTTCCTGTTCATCTGTCACAGGGCTAGTTCAAGTGCTTCTCCCCAGGGAGCCCGACATTTTCTCTGCAGGCTGGCTGAAGTTGAGCATGAAGAATCTGAGTTGAGCACGTGCTAATAATGTAAGACTTGTAACATAAATGATCCTTCCTCTTTAGGGTTGGAGGAGTGAGAGAGTTCTTCTCATACTTTTCCCTTGCAGTAAGTAGAATAGAAATCCTCCTACTGCAGGTACCATTCTCTCTTCAAAATACCCAATGCCCAGGAATTATCCTAAGTAGCACAGATACTTTTAAAAAATCACCCTATCCAGTACTATCTTGCTAGAAATACCTAACATTCTCACCTTTTCCCTCTCTTGTTTCCCATTTTCTTTTGGCTCTGCTCTATGTGCCACCAACAGAAATGGTTGATCTGTATTTTGGGTAGTGTGCTCCACCTTTTATAAATAAGGTATTATATTGTACCTCTGGAGGTCTCCCTCCAAGTCTTTATGAGAGACTGCTGGAGAAGATGTTTAAGGGGAAGCAATTCATAATAAATACCCTCAGCTCATACATCAAGGCAGTGGGTTACATTGGGGAATCAGCCCGGCTAGGCGAGTTGCTTTTTTGGCTCCTTATCTAGCCCAGCTATAATACATTTATTATAAGCATACACTTTCCCTGAACAAAAGGTATTCAGTTCGGGGATTCAAGTTCCTGCAGCCCATTTATACCACCTCACCTCACTGTCGATTTTCTGCTTCTCTCGGCATATTTCATAGCTAGGAATCCCTAAATCAGAGGCACAAACTCAAATATCTACAGAGGCCAAGCAAACAATGTCAATAAGCAAAGCAGAAAGGTAGAATTGATAAGCAAAGAAGTGGGGAGTGTGTTGAATAGAAAGTACGTGCCCCATGGAAAGAGGTAGCTGTGACTCCATGTGACGGTTTGTCAGGATTTTACCTGGTAAACAAACTATCTTTCTACCTTTTCATTTTTAAACAAAAGCTGAGAAACTCAGACTTTTATGTGAAGTCATTGAATATAAAATATATGAAACGTATTTAAAATAAAGAATTAATAATTTTCACCACATTAGTAGGGACTAAATAAAATAAAATAAAATAAAATAAAATAAAATAAAATAAAATAAAACCCAATAAAACCTAAAATCACTTGAGTCTTGACCCACCTGCTCTTTTTACCTGATAGGGCCCAGGTACACACGTCCCCATCCTGCTGCTCTTCTCCGCTTCACAACCACAATACAGCCCCGTCCCTTTACTGGGTGTTGTATTTGCAGAGCTGAGCTTTCCTTCTGGCTCATTCTCAAAGTTCCAGAATCAGAAAAAATAGTTTTTCATATTACAGTTTGGCTTTTAAAAAGGATATTATTTTCATAATGTGAGCCATGGAATGTCATTCAAAGTTTTTAATTTGCTTTTTGTTTTTCATCTCTGTCCTGGCATGGAGTAGAAAGTATTCAGGTTGGTTTTGGGTGTGTGATATAATGAATGAATCCCTGGTGAAGAGCCTAATGAACACAGCTCCTAATCTTGTCTCTGTCATTTCTTCACAGCATAAGCTTATTCAAGTCCCTCAGCTCTACTGAGTTTTCATTTTCTCATATGCAAAATGGAGATGCTAATAAAGGATTGTTATGAGGATGAAATGGGATAGTATATAAGAGAGTACCAAGAAAACCAATAAATGGTATTGAAACATAGGGCATTAATATGATTCATGCTTTTAATAGATCTAAATTTGCCTTGATTTTTTTTATTGAAGTCACTTCTTTTTCTTTTACAGGATAGAGTCAACAAAAGGCCATATAAAAAGGGAATAAGTAAATCACAATGCAGAGTCAAGTTTTAATGGAATGCATAGATCCGGTATAATATTTTGCTCAACATTTTATTCTTAGAACAGAGATACTTTGAGTACTTACTAGGGACCAAACATTGTTCTAGGCACTGGGTATAGAGGGATGAACATGACAGGAAAGGAACCTGCTGTCAGGAACTTTATTTTTTTATTAGGGAGATAGATCATAAACATTTAAATGCATAAATACAAAATTTAATGCGCTTTACATGTTGTAAGGTAAACTGAAGCAGGATGTGGAAATAAAAAGTGACAATAGGAGAAGGAGAAGCTATTTTAAATAGTATGTTCAGAGAAAGTCTCTCAGAGCAAGTGAAATTGGACCAAAACTGTGACTGAATTGCAGGAATGATACAGGGTGCAGCCAAAGGGGGCCCCCCAAAAAAGATTTGGAATGGTGTCCAGAATTCAAAGTGTATGGGAATATTGGAGGGACATATAAGATGTCCTTACGCCCCCCCCCCAGGGGGAGGGAATGAATGGAGCCAGGCCATTGAGAGCTGTTTTGCATAGCAACAGTTTTGGAGCTAACCTCTGGAGGAATGGTTATTTAACATATCTATAGCCTTTGATTAGTTTCATAGATATGTTAAATGGCAGTGGCCAAGTTTGGAGCCAAGGAGAAGGTAGTGGAAGGGGACTCGAGAAGGAAGCAGAAGGGACTGAGGATGGAACTTGGGGAACTCAAGATGGAAAACTAGGGTCTGGGCTCCGGAGTGAGAAGGCCTGTGTGGGAGCTTGGAAAAGACTGGCTCCAGGACATGAAGGGTCCCTGCTTGGCCAGATGGGAGAGAGCCACGCGGTTTCAGCAGAGTGAGGACCCCCTCTTGGTGAGGTGAAAGAGGGAGCCACGCAGTTTTGTCAGGGTGCGGACCCCCTCTTTCCCAGGTGAAAGGGAAGAACCACGCAGCTTGGCCAGAATGGAGATCCCTGCAGCCAGGTGAAGAAGAAAGCCACGTGCTTTTGGTGGAGTGCGGACTCCTGCAGCTTTGGTAGAAGAGGCCCACGTGGCTTTGGGGTGCCCCCTTTGGCCACGGGGCCTGAAAAAGCAACAGAGACTTTGACTGGAACTGGGTACAAAGGACTCTTGCCAGTGGACCGTGAGAGGGTACCACAGTACTTTGGATTAACTCGAGATCCTGCACAGTGACACAGCTGATGGTGCCAGCGGCCTGCAACACAGACGTGTGCTCTTTTCCTGATTTACAGTACCCAGAGTTGGGACAGTGGGAGAAGGGAGCGCTGTGGGTATAGGTGTATACCCTAAAGGACTTTGATATTTTAGTGGAGGCATTAGGCCTGAATAGCATTAAATAAACATTTTGTTTCCTTTTCACAAATCTCTGGCATTAAGAGATGTCTTTCCAATTGGCGGCGGACAGAAGGGCCCAGTAGATTTTAGTATTTTGTTTTTGGGAGGGGCCCCTGTTGTATAGCAGTTTTGGGCATCCCTAGGTGGGCCAAATATTGTATTGCCCCTCCCTCGGACCTCCACCTCTTGTTCGGTAACAGGAATACACAATCCAGGTGTCTAGGGGGAAAGTATTCTAAGCAGCGACAGTGGAGAATTCAAAGTATTAAAGATGGGATTAAGCTTGATGCATGCAAGAACCAGAAAAAGGACCACTTTTACCAGAACAAGTGAGAGAAAAGAAAAGGTAGAAGATGAAGTAGAAGAATTAGGAAGGCCTGTGTCATGTGGTACCTTATGGATCACAGAATCAATAATGGTCAAATGTGTGAATTTTGTTCTGAACATCATGAGATTTGAGCTGGAGTAAGATCACTTTATCTGCTAAGGGAAGGAGCATTGATTTTAAGGGGACAGAAGTGAAAGAAGAGAGCGCAGTCTAGGACAGATGTCATGCAGGCCACAATTAGAGTTGCCACAGTGGAGACGGGGTGACATGGTAAGATTAAGAATATATTGTGAAGATGAAACCGATAGGACTTGTGGATTGATCCTAGGTGTATGTGAGGGAAGGAGAGTGTCAAGGTTCAGAGAAGGGCAGCTTCCTAGAATGAATTAGAAAATAGTTTTTCCTTTTCATTTTCTTCTGTAAGATTTTATGTGGAATTGGTGTTATTTATTTTTTGAATGTTTGATAGAATTCCTCAGTGAATCTATTTAGATCTGGAGTTTTCTCTGTGAGATTTTTAACTATAAATTCAATTTTTGTCCAAGCAATTGTATTTCATGTAAGTTGTCAAATTTATTGCCATATTGTTTTTTCATAATATTCCCTTAGTATCCTCTTATTAGCTGAAGAATCTGTAGTAATGTCACCTTTCTCACTCATGCTACTATTTGTATCTTCTTTCTTTTTCCTGACCAGTCTGGCTAGAAGTTTACCATTTTCATTGATCTTCTCAAATCACCATTTTTTAGTTTTATTGTTTTTCTCTATTTTCAATTACATTGCTTTTTTGCTCAGAACTTATTTCTTTTCTTCTGCTTCTTAAGGTTTAATCTGATCTTTTTTCAAAATAAACAGATCAACAAACAAGTGTTGGAGAGGATGCAGAGAAAAGGGAACCCTAGTGCACTGTTGGTGGGAGTGCAGACTGGTGCAGCCACTGTGGAAAATAATATGGAATTTCCTCAGAAAACTAAAAATGGAACTGCCTTTTGATCCAGCAATTTCACTGCTGGCATTATACCCTAAGAGCCCTGAAACACCAATCCAAAAGAACCTATGCACCCCAATGTTCATAACAGCACCATTTACAATAGCCAAGTACTGGAAACAACCTAAGCGCCCATCAGTAAATGAAAGGATCAAAAAACCTATGGTACATTTACACAATGGAATTCTATGCAGCAGAAAGAAAGAAGGAGCTCCTACCCTTTGCAATAGCATGGATGGAACTGGAGAGCATTATGCTAAGCGAAATAAGCCAGGAGGTAAGGGACAAATACCATATGATCTCACCTTTAACTGGAACATAATCAACAAAAGAAAAAAGCAAACAAAATATAACCAGAGTCACTGAAAATAAGAACAATCTAACAATAGCCAGAGAGGAGGGGACAGTGGCGAGAAGGGTTTTTTGGAACTACTATAAAGGACGCGTGGACAATATCAAGGGGGAGGGTGGAAGAAAGGGAGGGAGCTGGGTTTGGAGGGGGTGGGGAGAAATACAGACAACTGTAACTGAGCAACAAGAAAATAATGTAAAAAATAATTTGGTCTTTTTCAGAGTTTTCTAATTTTTTTTTAGCTGTAGAAACTGAAATGATTAGCTTGAAACCTTTTTTAACTCTAAGATAATTGTAAAGCTATAAACTTCCTTCTAAGTACTATCTTATATGCGTCTCAGAGATCTGGATATGTTGTGCTTTCTAATTTAAAAGAAATTACAAAACCATTTTCCAAGTATTTGGGGATTTTACAGATATCTTTCTGCTATTTATTTCTAACTTAATTCCATTTTGGTCTGGTCCACTTTGTATGTATGTAACTTGAGGCTCAGAGGTTGTGCTATGTACCTTTCTTTTGTCCCTGTGGGTACACCCCCGGCTCCCCACAAATGCCTTTGCTTTTGCCTTTGCCTCAATTTTGATTTTTCAGTGGGGAGTACTGCCAGGAGACTGCAGGGAAGGATGTAAGGCAATTGTGACCAGGATGCTAATTCCCTTCTACTCTCCTTACAGGAACACTACTTCTAGATGCTTCCCTTGAACAAAGATCAGTCAGCATGATACAGGGTGCAGTCGGGGGGGGGGGCCCAAAAAAAAGATTTGGAATGGTGTCCAGAATTCAAAGTGTATAGGAATATTAGAGAGACATATAGGATGTCCTCAACCCCCCCCCCCCAAGGGGGAAGGAACTAATGGAGCCAGGCCACTGAGAGCTGTTTTGCATAGCAACAGTTTTGCAGCTAACCTCTGGAATGATTATTTAACATATCTATAACCTTTAACTGGTTTCATAGATATGTTAAATAGCGGTGGCCAAGTTTGGAGCCAGGGAGAAGGTTGTGGCTGGGACTCAGGAGGATGTAAGGAGGGGCTGCACTCTTGAGTGAGAAAGGCTGGGACTCAGGATGTAACTAAGGTCTGCACTACTGAGTGAGAAGGGTTTGGACTCAGAAGGTAACGAGGGGCTGCACTCCTGACTGAGGATGGAGACTCAGAATGTAACTAGAGGCTGCTCTCCTGAGTGAGAAGGGCTTGGACTCAGGATGGAACTAGGGTCTGCGCTCCGGAGTGAGGAGTGCCTGTGTGAGAGCTTGGAAAAGACTGGCTCCGAGACATGAAGGGTCTCCACTTGGCCAGATGAGGAGAGAGCCACGCGGTTTCAGCAGAGTGAGGACCCCCTCTTGGTGAGGTGAAAGAGGGAGCCACGTGGTTTTGGCAGGGTGCGGACCCCCTCTTTCCCAGGTGAAAGGGAAGAACCACGCAGCTTGGCCAGAATGGAGATCCCTGCAGCCAGGTGAAGAAGAAAGCCACATGCTTTTGGTGGAGTGCAGACTCCTGCAGCTTTGGTAGAAGAGGCCCACACGGCTTTGGGGTGCCCCCTTTGGCTGCGGGGCCTGAAAAGCAACAGAGACTTTGACTGGAACTGGGTACAAAGGACTCTTGCCAGTGGACCATGAGAGGGTACCACAGTACTTTGGATTAACTCGAGATCCTGCACAGTAACACAGCTGATGGTGCCAGCGGCCTGCAACACACACGTGTGCTCTTTTCCTGATTTACGGTACCCGGAGTTGGGACAGTGGGAGAAGGGAGCTGTGTGGGTGTAGGTGTACAACCTAAAGGACTTTGATATTTTAGTGGAGGCATTAGGCCTGAATGGCATTAAATAAACATTTTGTTTCCTTTTCACAAATCTCTGGCATTAAGAGATGTCTTTCCAATTGGCGGCAGACAGAAAGGCCCAGTAGATTTTAGTATTTTGTTTTTGGGAGGGGCCCCTGTTGTATAGCAGTTTTGGGCATCCCTAGGTGGGCCAAATATTGTATTGCCCCTCCCTCAGACCTCTTGTTCGGTAACAAGCATGCTCCACAAAGTTTTCTCTGCCAGGATGACTGTTCTCTCTTATTGCCCTTTAAGACCAGTCAAGGAATCAATTCTATAATTACTAGTCTCGCACACTGCACTATCTCTTAAAGGTAGTAAATAGTCTCTGACTAAATTTCCTCAAACTATACCAGTCTGAATAAGCCACTGCTTCCTCTGGAATTCTGGCTGATACACAGAGAAATTTGAAGGGTAGAAGAGCTGTTCTCAAGGATCTAATAGAGGAAACAAGCCATGTATTCTATAATCTATAGTTAATTGTCTTTAATGTATCTGTCAAATGAGTGAAGCAGTCATTAATGGCTATAGGGATTCCAGCATGGGAAAAAGAATTCCAAATAACAAGTCCGTTCTAAGATCTTGTCTGATTTGGGAATACTTTGATTTGTTTCCTGTGCAGAGAAAGCTGTCATCCAAATTGTGAACTCGGTAATAAGAAGACTTCCCATAACAGGTGAAATTCTTCCAGGTAGTTGAAACAGAATGCGTTTGAATAGGCAGAGATATCGCAGAAGTCAAGTTACCTGGGATTATTACAACAATTATTTAATGTATGTGCCTGCTGGGAACAAGCCTGATGGGAAAGCCAGAGACTTGAATTAGTACTAGAATAGGATGCTTTGGCCCTGCATTTTGGGAATGAGATTGAAACTATACAGAAATGTTAGATAGAAACAAAGAAAAATTATAGTTGCAGGCAGACACAAAGAGTCAAAGGTTTGAGTCAATAGATAAGAGACAATGTGTGACAGGGTGGGGAGCATAACCCCTCTAATCCTTGACTGGGGGAAGGCAAGAGTAGATGGTACAGCATTTAAGATATATTGCATAACAATGGGAAGTTAATGGCTGTGCCTTCCTGAAGGGAATGGGGCTGCGCCCAGGGTGAGTTGTGTACTGACTTTGAAAACATTCAGTGGCTCCTGACATAGCCTGGAGGTGGGGAGGGAGCTCATACTGCACCTGCATGAGAAGCAGGGGCTGGATGCCCACCCCGAGGCCTGTGCATCGCTGGGAAATTTTTTGCACTGACTAAAAATGGCAGCAAAAGAAGGTGAAAGATACTGGGGAACTGGCAAAATGGCAGACACTAACACACCATAAAAAGGACTAGATGTGAGGTTACCCAGGAAGTTCTGGGCTGAGCATGTAAATTAGCAGGGGCTGAAAGTCAGAAGTTCAGTGAGTCGCCAGAACTAGTGGTGTGGCCAGGGACCAGATTTGAGTCTGCCTGGAGAAGATGAAGGCAGAGATGATGGACATGCTGGGGACCTGCCTAGCCACCTGAATTCATGAGGGATGCTTAAAGCTGAGTTGTAACCGGGAATGCTGATCTGCAGACTTCTGCTGTTCTCAAAGATGGTGCCTTTGAGTGGCATATTCTGAAATTGGCCTGTTTTGGCAAAGGGAGGCAGGACTGTGTTTTGGGGTGTTTGGGGGTGTTTTAAAGGGAGCGGGACTTAATGGCAGAAATCTGCCATTTATTCTAAATCTGTACAACCTTTCAATAAACAACCCCTCTCCTTTTTCAGCAAACTCTTGGTGACTGGGAGTCACGCTTCTTGGTGGTGGGCTAGCGAACCTCACAGCTATTCCAGAACTGCATTGTCAGGGTTCTGTAACAAAAGCATTAAGCCAAGAGAAGATCAGTAATATATTGGGAAATAGAGTGCAGGGTGTAATGAATCAGAAGAATTCAGGTCCCATGTGGTGAGAAAAGGAAAGCTTTTGAGTACTTACAGTAGTCCCTTCTAATCTGTGGTCTCATTTTCTGCAGTTCGTTAGCTGTGGTCAACAGCAGTCCAAAAATATAGAATACAAAAATTAAGAAATAAAGAATTCCTAAGGCTTAAATTATACACTGTTCTGAGTAATACAATGAAATCTCATAACATCCTGTTCTGTGCTACCTGGGATGTTGAATCATCCTTTGTTCATTGTACTCATGCCATATGCTACTTGCTCATTAGTCACTTAGCAGGCCTCTTGGTTACCAGGTTGACCATCACAGTATCATTGTGCTTGTGTTCAATTCACCCTTATTTTACTTAATAATGGCCCAAAGGCAAGAGCAGCTGATGCTAACAATTTATGCCAAAGAGAAGCCTTAAAGTGCTTTCTTCAAATGAAAATGGGAGAGCTCCCAATTTAATGTAGAAAAAACAATCCTATGTTGAGCTTGCTAAGATGTACAGTAATAATGAATCTTTTATCTGTGAAGTTATGAGGAAGAAAAAAGGAAGTTTGTGCTAAATTGTTGTCTCACATCAAACTGCAAAATGTGTGGACGCAGTGTATGATAAGTAATTAGTTAAGATGGGAAAGGCACTAAATTTGTGGGTAAAAGACATGGACAGAAAATGTATGCTGATTAAGGTAACATATCACACTAGAAAGCATTGGACCTATGTGAAGACTTAAGCAGGGATCCCCTCAGTGACCATATTCACAAGTTTTATTATAGTATATTGCTAGAGTTGTCCTGTTGTATTGTTAGTTGTTGTTACTCTCTTCTTATGCCTAATTTATAAATTACATGGGCATGTACAGGAAAAAATATAGTATGTGTGGGGTTTGGTACTATTTGGTACTGCCCATGGGTTCAGTAATACACTGGGTGTCTTGGCATTTGTTCCCCTTGAATTGGGGCAGGCACTGTAATATTACTGAGTACTGTCCAGGAACCCTGAAGTGACATTTTAATACATATCAGTGGAGTAGGTGAAAGAATGGTGAAGTGAATGCCTCCATTGACAACACATAAATTTCTACAAGAGAATACCTATGGGCTGAATTAAATGAGTGTGCATTTGCTTCGGATATTGAGACTACAGTGGGTTAAAATTTGGGGTGAAGAGACAGACGCATAGGTCAGTGATGAATAGTTGTCTTGGAAGCGCACAACATATGGACCCAAGAAAATGAGTTGTGACTTTATTAATCACTGTTGAGGCAAAAGTAGACCCACATATAGTAGTGTTCAGGTGAGCTAAATATTTAAAATTCTTTAAAACTTACCCTTTATTTCTTTGAATAAGAGGATGAATGAGATGTGGGGGGGAGTAGGGGGGAGGACAGAGAAAGATGACTGTTGTACTTAGTACTCAGCTTCTCCTTTTTGCCCCATGCAGTTCAACTTTGCTCTCAAATTACATCCTTCAATCCCCAGTCCAAACTTTTCAGTTACCAGCCTCATCATTCTTGAAAGGGAAATAAAGATTATCTGTTGTTATTCAAGCATGTCCCTTAGAGATCTTAATTCAGTACCTTAGGACATTCAGACTCTCCTTTAAAATAAAAAGACCTCTAGGAGCTTGTTATTAATGAAGACAAGTTTGAGAGCTTTGAAATGCTAATTTAAAGAACACCAATTGATGATATAAATGGCATTAAGCCACTTTCTACCTACAGACATTATGAATAACAATTTTTCCAGTTTCATTTTTATAATAATCTCTGTTTCACATTGATCTGCTATTCCACTTGTATCATATTTAAAATTCCATATGTGTGCTGATCTTTTTATGGGCTCTCTATTCTACTCTACATCATTTGTCAATTTGTCTCTTACTGCATTAATGCAGTCTTAATTGATGTAATTTCATCATAAAATCTGATATATGACAGGACATGTCTCCTCTTTTAGCCCTCTTTAGACATATCCTGATTATTGTTAGCCCTTCACATTTCCATAAAAATTTAAGAATCAGCCTCATTCAAAGTCTGGCTATGACTTTGACTGGAGTTGCATTGAGTCTCTAAATTCACTTTGGGGTGAATTGACATCTCTGTGATGTGTTTCTATTGCCAACATGAGCTCTCCAATTATTTAGGTTTCTTCGATGCCCCTTTGTAGAAGCTTATAAATAAAAAAATATGTATATATCTATCTATCTATATATATAGATACATACATACATACATACACACAAATAAAGAAAAGATAGACATACAGATGGACAGAGAGAGAGAGACAGAGAGCAAGTAGCATCTATTTGTTGTCCCACTTATTTATGCATCCATTGGTTGATTCTTCTATGTGCCCTGACTGGAGATTGAACCTGCAACCTTGGTATATCTGGAAGATGCTCTAATCAACCTGAGCTACTCAGCCAGGGTTTTTGTAAAATTTATTTTTAATTCATTTTTATTTTTCACTTACAATTGAAATATATCATTATATTAGTTTCAGGTGTATGCATCAGATATTAGACATTACATAACTTATTAAGTGATTATCCCAATAAATCTTGCACTCATGTGACATCATACATAGTTATTAGAATACTATTAACTAGATTCCCGATACTGTACTTTACATCCCCATGACTATTTTGTAACCGCCAATTTATACTTCTTAATCCTTTCACCTTTTTCACTCATCCCTCTGACCACTCTCCCACCTGCCAACTGTCAAAACATTCTCTGTGTCTATGAGTACATTTGTTTTCTGTTTATTTGTTTGTTTTTGTTTTATTTTGTCTTTTGATAGATATGTATTTATTGACATTTTGTTCAAAATTTTTATTTCTTCTTTTCTTCTTTTTAACGAAGACCTTTGAATATTTCATATAATACTGATTTGGTAGTGTTGACTCCATTAGCTTTTTCTTGTCTGGGAAGCTCTTTATCTGACCTTGAATCTAAATGATAGTTTTTCTGGGTTTAGTAATCTTGGTTGTAGGTCCTTACTTTTTACTACTTTGAATGTTTCTTGCCAATCACTTCTGGAGTGCAAAGTTTCTGTTGAGAAATCAGCTGATAGTCTCATGGGAGCTCACTTATAAGTAACTATCTGCTCTTCTTTTTCTGCTTTTAAGATTCTCTCTTTGTCTTTAACATTTTGCATCTCAATTATAATGTGCCTGGTTATGGGCCTCTTTGTGTTTATCTTGTTTGGGACTCTGTGCTTCTTGGGTTGTATGTCTATTTTCTTCAACAAGTTAGAGAAGTTTTCTGACATTATTTTTTCAAATAGGTTTTCAATTTCTTGTTCTCTCTCTTCTCTTTCCAGCAATCACACAACACAAATATAGGTATGCTTGAAGTTGTCCCACAGGCTCCTTATACTACTCTCATTTTTTTTATTCTTGTGTGTGTGTGTGTGGCTCTAATTGGGTGTCTTTTGCTTCTCTGTATTCCAAATTGCTGACTTGATTCTTAGCTTTATCTACTCTACTATTGATTCCCTTTAAATTATTCTTCATTTCAGTTAGTATCTGCTTCATTTCTGACTAGTCCTTTTCATGCTGTTGAAGTTCTAAGTTCATTGAGCACCCTTATAACCAGTGTTTGAACTCTGCATGTAGTAGTTTGCTTGTCTCCATTTTGTTTAGTTCTTTTTCTAGAGTTCTGTTTTAATTTGGAACATGTTTCTTTTTCTCCTCATTTGGTAGCCTCCCTGTGTTTTATTCTACGGACTAGAGAGAACTGCCACATCTCCCAGGCTTGGTAGATTGGCCTAATGTAGTTGGTGTTCTGAAGGGTTCAGTGGCAATGCATCCCTGATCCCACAACCTGGGCACTCAAGGCCTAACTCAAGGCCCTGTGTGGGTTGTGTACACCCTCCTATTGTAGTTGAGCCACGATTGCTGTTGGCATATCAATGGGAGGGATTTGCCCCCAGGTTGGTCAGCTACAAGAACTGGATGCAACCACAAACAACCATGGAGAATCAACTGTGCAGAGTCTTACCCTACAGAGCAGGACTTACTTCGGTGAGGCTCAGGTTCCTGCTGAGTCCACCCCTTGAGTGTTTCACTTGTGGAGATGGTTGGGTGTGATGTTTTGATATAGTCTGAAGCTGTCTACTGGCTGTGCTGGTTCTAGGGCCTCTCTGGGGGTTCAGGCCAACGTCAGCCACCACCAGTGTTTTTTCTTAGGCCACCCAGAATGAGCTAAAAAGCAATGTGCAGATGGCCGTTACTTGTGCTGGGCTTGGAGATGCCCAGGTGAGGCCACATTGTGAACCAAGGCTGTCTGCTACTAATGCAAGGCCTGAGGCTACTTAATAACAGATATAAGGTACGCTGAGGCCAGACTCTGCTTATCTGAGAAATTTTAGGACAATGGAAGCATCAGCCACAAGAGGACTTTCATGTGGAAAAGCCATTGGAGACAGGTCGGGTGGGCCTGAAAGTTTGGTGGGGTTGGATAGCAGAGAATCACCAGGGCAGGGAAAACAGCCTAAGTCAGTTTGATGGAGACTCAGATATGGTGTCTACCTATTGGTTCTGTATGGGATGGCTCACCAAAGAAACAATGGCCTCTGCTACGTACTTCTGTCTGAAAAAAACCTGCCTCCCAGCTTTCACTCTGGTGGCAGACAATTACATTCCTCCCTGTATACCTCTGGTGCCTTTCAAATTGCTGCCCCAGTGCTGGAACTCAGAGGGAGTGAGTGCAAGTAAGTCCATACATGGACCCAGGAGGAACTGCCTGGGCCTTCAGAAGCCCCCTGTCTACCTCAGCTTCAATCCTTTCTGGTGTTTATGGCCAGAAGTTATGAGGAGTTATCTTCCTGGCACTGTAGAGCTGAGTTGGGGAACCAGGTGTGGGGCCGGGACCCCTCCTCCTCAGGTGGACCTTTGCAGCCAACCTATCTCTCCCAATTTTTATCTACCACACCAGGGTGTGGGATGAGCACGTTCTGCATCTCCACCCCTTCTACCAGTCTCCACAAGGCTTCTTCTTTAACTCCCTAGTTTTAGAACTTCCATTCAACCAAACGTTGGTGGTTCTGACTGATGGTTGTTCTGTAGTTTAGTAATTTTGATGTGGTTTTGGGAGGAGGCAAGTACCAAATTTACCTATGCTGCCATCTTGGCTGGTGTAACCCTTATAATTTTTCCTCTTAGGCTTTATACATCTTTTGTGAGATTTATTCTTAAATATTTTATATCTTATTGATATGTTAATATCTTTAAAATGTATATTTTCTTATTTGCTGTTGATGTAGATAAATACAGTAGAATTTTATATTTTCCTTTTTAAAAATTGTTCAATTTTTAAATTTTTTAATACTTGTGATTTTGTATAATAAATTTTATAGTAATTCTCTTTAAATTTTTTCATGTTTTCTATTTAAACATCATATCATCCATAATCATATTGTCTACAAATAATGACAGTTTTTCTTTCTTTCTAAGGCTTATACCTTACTTCCCTCCTCCCCCCACAGCTTACTCTACTGACTAGAAAGTTGTATATCTCATTCACACTATATGAACAAACTACTTCAGATGTACTGAAAATTTAAATATCAAAAACTTTTGTATAGAACAGAGGTGACAAAAAGGTGGGAAACTTTCTCTTCAGCAAAGTATCAAAAGTACTACCCAAAAGGAAAAGATAAATAAATTTGTATATATTAAATTGAACATCTCTTAAGGGGGTTAAATTGTCATGGAAAAATACAATAAAAAGACCTTTATAAAAATAACTAAATGGAAAATTTCTGATAATAAAAAATAACTTAAAAAAAGTGAAAAAAACTACAAACAGAAAAGGGTATATGTGCCACACACACACAAGTGACAGAAGGTAGTCACTGTCTCTTTAGTGAATAAGGAACTTCTACAATACAATATTAAAATGGGAAAATTGTTATTTCACGGCAGAAAAGATATTTATGGCCATAACAATATTTAGAGATGTTCAACTTCATTAGTAATGAGGGAAATGCAAAAAAATAAATAAATAAATAAAAAGACCACCATGACATAAATGTTTTACTCATTCCATTGACAAAACCATTTTAGGTGTCTGAAGATACCAAGTACTAAAGAGTATGCAGATCAACAGATCTCTTATCCATTGCTGGTTGAAGTGTAAAATGATGTAATATCTTTGGGAAAGAAAAAGTGTTATCTTAGAAAGTCGAATAGTTACATATCTTACAACCCCCAAACTCAATTTTTTTGGTACACACACCCCCAAAAAATAACTGCACAGAAGTACCAGAAGTGTAAACAAAAACTTTTACATCACCATAATTTATAACAGAAAAAACCTGAAAACAACCTGAAGGCGATGGATAATTAAAATATAATATATTCAAATGATAGAATATTACAGAGCAGTGAACTGGATCAACCCCACATATTCACTGCAATGTGGATGAATCTTGCTAGTTTAATGGAATTTAAAAGCTATAAACAATATATATTTTACAAAATTCAAAAACAAGTAAAACTAAAAAATATATAGTTTAAGCATATATCTGTATCTCTAAAACTATTAAATATTAAAGGGAATCATGAATACAAAATTTGAAATTGAATTTATTTTTAGGTGGAAATGGCTTGAAAACAAGATTGGGAGGAGCATGTATATTGGTAAAAGTTGTCAGAGTTCTAATTAAGTTGCATAGTACATTTGTGAACATTTATTATATTATGTTACATTTATTATATATATATTATATTACATTTATATATATTATATTACATTATATATAATATATTATATTACATTTATTATATATTATTATATATAATATATTATATTATATATAAAATTAATAAAACTAAAGAAATATTGTCACATATGGATACTGATGACAGATTATCATGAACTGAGGATTATAATTAACCCAATCCTGTACACTGTAGCAAGAAGTCTTATGAGCTGGAATTCATTAACCTGCAAGACTTCTCGGGGAATGGAGTGTAAGGATGAAGAGAAAAGACAAGTAGTTGACTGGCAAGTACTGTAAAACGCACTGAAGCCTTGAAACATTTCATCTCAAGCAAACTGTGGGGTGTGTCTTACACTTGATCATTGTTGGGAGCAAGATTTGCCAAAATTGTCTATTTCTGATTCAAGGGCTCCCAGCAAACAGAATTTGACTGTTTATATGGACCTTCGATTTCATCTTCTCTAATGATTAAAAAGATTCTTCGATATTTCTTTATAGCTGCTTGAATTATGTGACCTTTACTTTTAACCTAGAGAGTACAATACTCTTTTCTCAGACTCATCTTCTCATTTATTTTCCTCAGAGTCTAGACCCTTTGTGATATATCATTTAAATTAGAAATGTGATGGCACCGTCTTATGGATTCCCTGTGAATTTTGTCAGTGAGGTTGTACCCACATATGTTCCTAGTTAAACTGTAACCCCAACTCCTTTTCCTCTCAGGGCCCTGGAGCACTGGTCAGAGCCACACCCACAGGGCAGGGGCAGGGGTCAGGGAAGATGGGCAAGGCTCAGCAGAGAGTCGGGGTGTTGGAAGGAGAAGGGGCATTAGAAGTCTTATAAATGCAAAAACTGAAGCATAGAGAGAGATGAGAACAGTTGCCCCAAATCACTTAGTTAGTTAACCAGTTCATTTAAAGGCATCGTCTTTGTGGCCAGTGGCAGAGCCAGACTAGAACCCATTTCTCTTGGTTTTGGACTGATGCACTTCTCAGTTCACCAGGCTGCTCCTCCGCAGTCACATGTGCACAAGAGAGGGAGCCAATTGTTCCTGTTCTGTTTATAAATTGAAGTTTCTAATGTACACCCTCTTAAAGACAGCTGAGATTCCACTCCATGAGAGAGGAATCAGGTTACTTTGAAATCTTCTATGGAACCTCTTCCTAGCATGAAGGAAAGCAGTATCTCGACTCTTGTTGCCAAGAGACACAAGAAGGGTTATCACCAGGTCCTGTACACAGACCAAAAGCACTTGCTGGGCTATCTGAATCTTTCAAGCCATGGGAGGAGTGGGTTGATGGCAGGTGAAAGGTGAGGTGAGGGTGACAGACAATAA
Source organism: Artibeus jamaicensis (assembly GCF_021234435.1). Classification (NCBI taxonomy): domain Eukaryota; kingdom Metazoa; phylum Chordata; class Mammalia; order Chiroptera; family Phyllostomidae; genus Artibeus; species Artibeus jamaicensis. The sequence continues at coordinate 9,946,660 of NW_026522056.1, read as the reverse complement.
AGAAAATACTTTTGTGGAATTGGGTAGACAGGACACGAGATTTCTACGGTGCCCCTCTGAGTCTATTCATCTGCCTTTAGCCTGAGTCATATAATAAACTGATTGTCTAGAATATTTAACTTTATCACATAGTCATCACTTGAATTTGTTTTCTTTGAGATGTGTCTTTCAGTGGGTTTCTTAGTATTCAGCCTTTTAATTAAGCTCCTAATACATCTCTTTAAGACCTCCCCAGACTGATTAATCAAGTGCAGCAGGAAACTGGAATTCCATCATAAAGCAGTTCCTAATATGTGAGAGGGGATTATTAAATTGCTGTTTTATTACCAAAATTGACAAAGATCAGTGATGAAGAGTGAGTGTATGGGCGTTGTGTGGTAACACACTCATCTAATTAATGAAGTGCCCGTTTTATGCTGTGAAATAGCAGAAGGACTTGACAAGACTCAGGGATTTGCTCATCAACTCTAACAGCTGCAATAGTGTTTCCTAACATTTTCACAAGGTTTGAGGTAATAGATTACCCTCGTCACACTTCAAGAAGGAAGGAGGGGCAATTAAGTCTTTCCCACTGTTGGAGGATTCCCAAGGGAAGACAATGCTGAGAGCTGAATACTGCTCCCGACCCCACTTTGTATAACTAGCCATGTCCACCATTCACACCCCAATCACATATCTCTGTTGTGAATCTTCTAGCTTTTGGGGGGTAATTTTTTAGGAGAGATGGAGAAATCAACAGGGACTGACACTAATTTCCCCAGGGGAAAAATACACTTGGAAGGCACTGAAACACAGTTTGTTAATGATGCTGAATTCATAAACCAACGGGATCAAAAACAGAAAACTGGGACTTATTATGAATTAATAAGACATGAATAATATCAATGAGTGGTTCCAGTGACAACAAAGACTGAGTCTTTACCAGAAGAAAAGGCAGATGATAATCTGTCTTTTTTGAATTTTTTTTAAAGTAAGTATCTGTTGCCTCGCTACTTCTGTTGTTTGGCCAAGTATTTGTGCTTCTGTGTTTTAATTCTGCTTGGACTGGCCTAGGGGATCAGATGGATTTGAGAGCCAAGTCTCTCTTGAGTCTAGGAGAGTCTCCTAGAGATCAAACGAGAAGCAGTCTGCTCATTTCTGGGATTGCAAAGTTCCAGAAAAACAGGCTACATAGTAGTACAGAGACAATCTTGCTTTTCATATTTTGGCTGTTCTATTCCTTCAGTATGTCCCCATCCAAGCATCCTATTAAATTAAAGAGAAAGAAAAAAGCTGGTGCTTACATGGGTTTCTTCAGCTGATGTGGGTAGGTCAAGCCTCAGGTCTAAATCACATGGAACCCCAAGGTTATGTATGTGAACCTCGGTCCTGAAAACTAAGTTTTCTTCTTTTGAAGGTAAACGATGATAAATGTAAATTTCAACTCCCTGCGGGGCTGCTCGGCTGAGAGGGATTTCTGGGCTTGGCACAGCACAGTGCTAATTACCTAGACTTGAACACAGTTTTTGTTTCAAGGGGAAAGACATTTGGCAGCAGCTCCTGCAGGCTTTAAAAAGCCACATTGTTTTTTTCCCTGGGATGCCAAAACCTCTAATTTCTAGATGTAAAATGTTAATGCTCTTCTTTCACCCATAACCTCATCCCCACTGGCTCTGAGAAACATGTATGGCTCTTTCCTGGAACACTCTCATCACAGGAATCCACACAACTTACGACCTGGCAGAATTCCCCTTAGCACCAGCGCATCATTTTGGCCAGCCCACGTCGGATGGCTTTCAAATCTCCACAGCGGAACAAGCGTTTCACTTGAAGGGATAAACCCGAGTTGCTCAAGCAAATGACACCTAAGCTTTTTGTAGAAACCACTGAACAGATCATCTTTTTCATTGTAAGGCAGCAAGAAGAGGCAACAAAAGCACCATTTTTAAACATTGAGTCTATGCCTGGTGTTGTGCTAACCAGTGCAGAGATATCCCAAACTGGAAGACACAGTTCTTGACCTTTAAAGGTCTGTGATGTATTTGGATAATAACACCTGCCCCAAACCAGCAGAGTATGACTCTGGTGCCCTCACACAAGTAATAACTAGTAAAATTGATGTGTGTGTGAGAGAGAGAGACATGTGTGGTATGTGTCTGTGTGTCTGTATTGAAGAGAGGGGTGGGGAGGGAGGCAGTGGGGGAATGAGGGAAAGAAAGAAAGAGAATATGTGATATATTCATTTATTCTTTCATCAAATACTGCATTGGTATCTCAGGACATAAAGGTGATTAATAGACTGTTCTCATCCTCAAGGAACACACCAATGATGAAGAAAATGTTGGTCAAGCAGATCATTCATTCTCTCAACAAATATTTACTCTGCACTTACTATAAGCCAGGCACTGAGCTGCATGGTGAAGAGATAATGCTAAGATGCTCATTATGATCCTTGCTCTTATGTGGTTCATAATCATACACTCATTCACAGAAAGAATTCAGAGTGCTAAGTACAAAACTGTGATGAGCTTTGGAGTCAAATCAACCTGGGTTGGAATTTTAGTTTTCCACTGTGCTGCTTATAAGGCTAGATAAGTTACTAAACCTCTCCAAGCTTTGCTTTCCTGTTCTGGAAAATAGGTGAAATGGTATGTACCACACAGGTGTTGTAGCAATTAAAAGAAGTAACATAAGTACAACACCGATTTCAGTATATGCTATCATGGATGCTCAATAAATAGTAGTCATTCACAGATATAACTGGGGATTTTTTGAAAGGCAAGCAAGAGTAATATGTACTTGGGATATTCGAGCCAGATGAAGGTACAGATGACCTGAGCTGGCCTTCAAGGATGGGGGGAGTTAAGGAGAGAGGAGTAATGTGTCCAAAGGCCCAGAGGTCTGAGAAAGCCAGATATTACCCTAAAGCTGGAAGACAGAGCACTAGAAGTGGACAAAAGGAGTGGCAAAGGATGAAGTTGGATAGGAAAACTGGGACATAATCATGAAGGACCTAGTCTGTCTCCTTAAGAAGTCTGGATTTTTATCCTGAAGATAATGAAAAATCATTAGATAGGAGTTATAGGAACATTTTTTTGAAGGAAACAATACTTGTAAGCCTTGATTGATAGGTAGGTTCAGACTGGCAGAAACAAAGGCCTGAGGTAGTAGGAGAGAAGTAGGTACAGAAAGCTCAGAGGGAGAAGTGAGCTCAGCATTTATAGGGCCCAGCTGGCTGGCAGGAGTTTTGGCTCTAATTTCTCTTGGAGCAATCTTAATTGTCTTAAATGACAATTCCAGAAAGGTTCATGGTTAGGGCTGCTAAGAGTGTGACTGGGATCAATTAAATACACTTTCTTCTTTAAATTATTTACAATCATATGACCTATCTTTAGATACTTTCTATTCCATTCTTTCTTTTTCTCTTATTTTTTTTAGAAATAGGGAATATCCATGTGCTCATCATGACCATATAATAATGCTCTATATATGCCTGCAGAATCTTCCATGCTGCTATATGTTACAATGAGCTTGTCTTTTGGACAACTCTGCCTAGCACTGGATATATGAGGTCTGTCTGGATAAAGCCCAACTATTGTTAATATAATGAGAATGGTTTGCAGGACAGTGATGTAACCTGGCAGCTGGGGAATGTGCATGCATGAACAATGACAACTGTACTATACTGGTCAGTGGGGGCAGTAGACGCCATTGAGTGAGCATGGGTACTGTGTAGCTGCTGCATTCGAAATGACTGAGTGAGCAGAGCAACAAATCTGCATCAAATTTTGCATTAAGCTTGAATGTTCCTCTGCGGAAATTATTTGGGTGACTCAGAAGGGCGCAGCTGTGGACAACTGGTGATTGGCAGCTTCATCACAATGACTTCGTATCACATCTCATACAGAGGTTTTTTTTTTTTTGAGAAACATTAAATCACCCAGGTGACTCAGTCCCCTACGTCCCCCACATTTGGCACCCTGCAACTTCTGTTTTTTTCCAAAACTAAAATTACCTTTGAAAGAAAAGAGATTTCAGACTATCAATGAGATTCAGGAAAATACAACAGGACAGCTGATGGTAATCAGGAGGACTATGTGAGGTCCCAAGGTGCCTACTTTGAAGGGGACTGAGGCATCATTGTCTTATCTACAATGTTGTATCTTGCATCTTCTTAAATAAATGCCTCTATTTTTCATATTACATAGCTGGCTACCTTCTGGACAGACTTCATAATATGGGAACAATATTTCCTAAAGTCAAAATTGGTTAAATGGTTTTACATGTCTAGTAGCTTTGTGTGCTTGAGATCAGTGTGTGTGTGTGGTCACGTGGGATGTCCCAGAACTGAACAGGTGGAGGTCTGGAGAGGGCATCACTTCATGGGCCGGACACTCACTCAAAGCCCAGCTGCAAAAGCAACAGCAGCCCCCTGACTTGATGACTTGAGTCATCAAAAGCATTATTTCTGCAATGGAATAGTTTCTCATATAATTATATCCAAGCATATGGCAATTTTGAAAGAACTTTTAAACATTTTTATTACAGTTTTTATTTGCTTTCAGGCATGCAAAATTTTCTCTCATCTCTTTAAAGATAGTATACACCTTAAATTTTTTTCTGCTCTCCTCTTTGCTCTGCTTGCTTTAATTGTCCTTTTCTTGTTTGACTAGGTCTCTACCTTTGATGATCACACTGCCCCTCAAATGCTTTGAGATCTTAAACATGAGTTAGCAGCATGTGGTTGGAAAGGATGTCTGTAAGTCAAACTTCACGTTATTCGACTTCTAATTAATGCTCCTGCTTTAACTTTTTCCCACCATGACAATCTGAGGTTATCTGGATGCTCCAATTCCTGAGCTCTCCCCATGTTCTCTACACGGGTCCACTTGCTCCTTGTGGCTTCCTTTCTCTGCAGACACCCGGGATCCAGCTTTCTCTGCTGTGTGAAGCCAGTTACCACTCAGCCTGTATTTTCTATCTTCCAGAAAATCACTGACCTCCCTCTTCTCATGTCATTTCTCTCCAAAACTCTCTGTCTTTGTGGATTGATGACTTAGTGGATTCTAGGAGGGAGAAGACATAAGTGTATGTGTGCAATTTACCTTATTTAAGTGAAAGGTGTTGTTTTAAAGACATAGGTATTTGAATTTAAAGTCATAAAATAATGCATTGAAAATACAGAAAGATACACTGAGACTAGTGTTCAGTGTGTAAATTTTTAAAGCCTGTATATGGGAAAATTTGATCATCTGAAAAGTGCCAGAAATTTGCTTTCTATGGTTTGAAAGGCATAATGGGAAATTTATCTTCAGGACAGACTCTTCTGCTGTTCTGAGATATAATCATTTTGTTTGGGTTCTTGTTTATGCAGAATATATTTTGTAGCATTTAAGGTGCTTCTAAATGTTTTCGAAGCAAACAAAAAGTGAATTCTGTCATTTATTCATTTACAACTTAACTATTTGTTCATTTATCTGTTAATTTACTTACACAACAAATATCTGTTGAACCCCTACCCAGTGCCCTGCCTGAACTACAGGGACAGAGGCAGACATAATAGCTGCCACACACAGCTTGGAGGATGGGGATAGCATGAAGCAGTGCTTCCTCAAGTTTAGTAACCGGACCAGCAGCATCTGCAACATGTGGACATTTGTTAGAAATGCCAATTGTCAGTCTCTACCCCAGACACACTAAATCAGAGACTGGTTCAACCCAGAAGTTGGGGTTTAAAAGCTTTTCATGAGTTACCAATGCACACTTAAGTGTGAGAGCCATTGCTCTTTAAAATAGCTTTATTTTTTTTTAGAAAAATGTCTGTTTCTGTATGTGAATCAGAAAGCTGTGTAATATTCTGGGTCTGTGAGAAAGAGAGAGATGATGGGGAGAAAAATGCCCTGAGATAATAAAATTTCTAGCAGTCCATTTGTTAATTTTAACATTTGTCCTAACATTTGTCCTTTTAACATTTGAATTAGTTTTCTGAAAACAAGGATATGCTACTAACATAAGATTTCTATGATTTTTTTTCAGTTTATTTTATGTGCATTTCCTGGCTGAATATGGTAATAAGAAGACCATCACATTTTGGTATTCAGGTTAACACTGTAGGCAACCCTGATGCTGAGAGAAGCAACAAATCAGCTGTGACCATCGTCCCCATCACTATGAGTTTTGCCAGCACCAGTGCTCTTGTTGCCTTTGCAAATGCCATGGCCAAGGCCAACACTGCTCTCAGTGTCACACTGATATTTTATTGAAATTTATCTTGTAGCTTTTACTGTTCCTGGGTCATGAGTGTTAGTTAAGAAGAACTGGATTATCTTCATGATGGCCTCATATTTTCAGCTTTATCCTGTCAATGATGGCTCAATACATAACAATTGACTGCCCCATCCCTCCATTTTCTCTTTTGAGCCACATTTTGACAGGAGGCTTCTTCTGTGGTCCTGTGAATATCTAACTGGGGGATTTGTCTCCAGCCCTTCCTTCATGTCCACAGATGCCGGTATGTTTACATTAAAGTTGGCATTCTGTTACACAGAGCACTCAGTTGGCTTTGTTACTGACGTGTAGTGACAGCAGCTGCAGTCAACACTTCCCACTGTTTTACGCCTGGAAGGCATCATGGACGTAATGGAAAGAGTGCGGGATTTAGTGTTAAAGGTAGATCTAAAAATCATCTGATTCTAGCGAAGTCTAGAAAAACACTTTTACCTCTCACTGCCATATATAAAATTTTTGGAATCATTTTATCTCTAAGGAGCTTCTATTTCTAATACCCTGTGAATCTATCATACAGAGGCCACAATATGTACAAAACCATTATTCTTGGGATTTCAGCCATGAATATCATAGCTCTTTATAGCACTTTACGAAACAAAAATGTAAGTGTGTTGGGAGTACTGGGAGGATATTAGGACTGGGAGATTTAAGGTCAGTTTTTTTTAAAACCCCTCTCCAAAAACTTGTAGAAATTCATTTCCTAAAAAAAAATAAGTATAAAAATAAATAACCAATATGAAGCATCAAGTTCATTTCACTAAGCTCATTCTTAGGTCAGTTGGTTTGGGTTGCTGTATTACTTTTGTTGTGGTTTCAAATATATTTTCAACCATTAAGATTTTCCTGAACAGCATACTTCTTACATCTCTATTCCCTCATTCTTCAAATATAAATAATCTCTCATCACTTATGGTTGTTAACATATTTTTTAAATATTTGTTACGTGCATACTTATCTTGTCTCACATACTACACTGGGGGCCTATCCTTGAAGTTGAGGCTGGCTCATTTGGGGAAATCCTGTGTTTAGGACAGTGCCTGATACTCACTAAGTCTTTACTGAATAAACGGAAGATCCCCTTTATTAATAAGAGGGTGGGTATCATTTGGGTAGTGGTCTATAGCCTGGGACCAGTCCCTGAATTTTTTGTTACCAACCCATAATGGAAGAAGTATAGCTATTGAGTGTAATCGATAGTAATTGTAATAGAAATTTGACATTGGTGCACCATTCATATATGTGATCAATACACTTATCTCACTGAATATGATATGCAATATATTTTGTATATTGACCTTGTATTCTATCAAGTTGCTAAAATTGCTTATAATTTCTAATTGCGTCTTGGTAGATTGATTGTAATCCTGCATACTCAGTTATGTTATTAGCAAATAAATGAAAGTTTAGTTTCTTCCTTTCCAATCTGTGTGCTTTTTATCTGTGTTTCTTTCTTTTTTCACTACCAAAGACCTCCAGAATAATGTTGAATAGAAGTGATAAGGTGGATTTTTCTTGCCTCATTCTCAATCTCAAGAGAAAATATTCAGTCTTTTGCCATACTGTGATGTTATCTTTGTACTATAGATGTCCTCTGTCAGATTGAGAACGTTCCCTTCTATTCCAAGTTTACTGAGAAATATTACTGTGAATGGGTGTTGAATTTTGTCAAATGCTTTTCCTAGAGGTCATTATATGGTTGTTCTTGTATGATTGTCAACAGAGTAAATCATATTAATTGATTATCAAACCTTAATCCAACTTTGCATTCCTGGAATGTGCTTCGATTTTTCATGATGCATATTTTGCTAGATTTGATTTGTTAAAAGTATGTCAGATATTTTTGTATAAATGCTCATGAAGGATATTGATTTATAATTTTTCTTATTTCAATATCTTTGTCTTTGGCATCAGGCTAATACTAGCCTTAAAAAATCAGTTGGAGAAGGTTTATCTTCTTTTATGTTCTGGGATAATTTTTTGTGTGATTTGTGTTGTTTCTTTCTTAAATGTTGAATAAATTTCACAAATAAAGTTATCTGGGTATGCCATTTTGTTTGTGGAATTTTTAGTTTATGATTCTGATCTTTAAATTAAACATGGAACTATTCATTTATTTTTTCTTTTGGGAGCTTTGGTAGTTTATGTCTTTTACTGATATTTTGCACAGCATCAATGGTATCTACTTTTTCATAAAGTTAGTTATAATAGCCCCTTATAATATTTCTTAATATTTAAAAATCTGTATTACTGATCCCTCATATTTCTCATTTTGATTATTATATTGTTTCTATTTTCTTCATTAGTCTGGATAGTGTTTCAAATTTGCTAACTTTTTAAAGAACCACCATATAGTTTAACTGATAGTCATTATTTTCATTGTTTTTGTGTTTCCTGCTTTATTGACTTCTGCTATTATTTTTATTACTTCCTTTCTCTCCTATAGTCTCACTCGCAATTCTTCTAGTGTTTACAATATACATCTTTAACTTATCACAGTCTACTTTCAAATAAAATTATACAATTTATGTGTAATCAAGAACCGTAAAAGAGTAAGCTTTCATGTGCTGTGACTATGTTTTATGTTTTAATAGACGTATATTATAAAGCTCATAATATATTGTTGCTATTTTTGTTCAAACTGGCAGTTGCTTTCAAAAAGATTAAAATTTTTGAGAAACTTATTTTTTAATATTTACCCATATTTGTGGTACTCTATTTCTTTGAGTAGATCAAAGTTTATATCTGGTATTATTTTGTTTTTGCCTGAATACATTTCTATATCATTTCTTGTAGTGTAGGTCTGCTGGAGATATATTGTCTAAGGTTTTTTGGTTTTGTTTTGCTTTGGTTTTGTTTTTTTTTTTTAATTTTTAAAAATTCTTTAGAGGGGAAGGAAATGAGAGTAGGAGAGAAGGAGAGAAATATCAGTGTATGGTTGCATCTCGTGGGTCCCCTGCTGGGAACTGGCCTGCAACCCAAACATGTGCCCTGACTGGTAATCGAACCACAACCTTCGGTTCACAGGCCCACCCTCAATCCACTGAGCTACATGAGCCAGGGCTGTCTTAGGGTTTTATTTGCCTGAAAAGTCTTTATTTTACCTTTATTTTTAAGAAATATTTTTCTGAATATAGAATTCTCTGTACACTGCTTTTTCTTTCAGCAACTAAGGATGCTGCTGCATTGTCTTCTAGCTTGCTTAGTTTTTCATGAGAAATCTGTTAATATTCTTCTCTTTCTTTCTTTGTATTTCATAGTTTTTTTCTCTGAAAGCTTTAAAATTTTTCTATTTATTATTGGTTTTTAGCAATTTGATTATGATACATATTGGTATGGTCTTCTTTTGTTATTGTTTCAATTTATTGAGATTTTTGGTTCTTTGGATTCTAAGTGTTCATCAAATGTGAAAAAATGGTCATTTTTTAATCAATTATTTTTTTCTTCCCTTTTCTCCTTTCGAAACTGAAATATATGTTTCTTAGATAATTTGATATTGTTCCACATATCTTTGTTCCTCTATTCCTTTTGTTATTTCAGTCATTTATCTGTGTTTCATTTTGAATAATCCCTCCTGCTGTGTCTTCAAGTTCAACAATCTTTCTTCTGTAGTGTACAACCAGCTATTAATTTTATCCAGTGTGTGTGTTTTATTGTAGATATTTTGTTTGCAATTTGTAGAAGTTTCATTTGGGTTAATTTTATATGTTTATTTCTTTCCACATTATATTCGTGTTTTCTTCTACCTTGCTGGTCTTATTGTACATATTTATGATAGCTGTTTTCATGTCCTTATCTACTAATACCATTATCTGTGCCATTGAATTGTGTGTTTTAATTGATTAACTTTCCACTGGTTTTGGGGTCTTGTTTTTATGATTCTTGGTATCCTTGTTGCTTTTTTATTGAATTCCAGATATTGTCAATTTTATGTTTTGGGGAGCTAGAGTCTTTAAAATTTCTGTAAAAAGTATATGCTGTTCTGGTACTCAGTTTAGTCACTTAGGTGCAGGTATATTCTTAGATCACTTTAAATACCTTTTTAAAGCTTTGTTAAAAGGGGTCCAGAGCATTCTATACTTTTAGGCTCTTTTATACCCACTACTAAGGTGAACCCTTCCAAGACTTGATCTGATGTGTACTGTGTGGATTTTTCCAGTTCTGGCTTAATGGGAACAAAAACTATTCACAACCCTCTTTGAGAATTTTTTGGCTTATTTTTATCTGTGGTTCTTTTTCCAGCCCTGGGTAGTTTCTTGTTATACATGTATAGATCAGTAATCAGTCAGAGACACAGGGGGACTTCTCAGTAAGTATCTGGATTTCCTTCTTGATATGTAGTCACTTCTCTTGGCACTCCACCTCATACATTCCAGTGCTGCTGACCATGCTTTATTCTAACATCTGTTTCCTCTACAGAGATTCATGGAGACTTCCAGGCTGCCACTGACCACATGTTGGGTGAATCACCAAATATACCTTTTGGGGGGGGGGCTTATTTCAGAGGTCAAGAAGCAGAGGTTCTGCGTTGCTTCTTTTCTAGTGCCTGAACACTAAAAATATATTTCATGTACTTCTTCTGTTTCCTAATTGTTTAAAACCAAAAGATAACTATGATCCTGTCACCTCACTGTCAGCTGAGGAGAAATTCTTGAATAGAGGATAGAGCCAAATTTGTGATAGATTGGAAAAAAATGCATCACTAATAACTGGTTCTTTACCACAGAGCAATACTGTTCCGTAGAGCTTCTGAGTTGATGGCAATGTTCTATACCTGTACTATGCTCTGCAACAGTGATTTTTAACTTTAAAAAAAAGTTGTGGCACACATAAACTAATTAATAAAATTCGGCAGCACACTAAAAAGTACATTTTTTGTTTACTTGACAAAACAGGTGAATTTCAATTAATTCACCTGACAGTTATTGTTGTGTTGGCTGGTGTCACTCTTTTATCTGATAATCTAAGGGAAAAAATCAGTACCTCTGGCTAAACAGTCAGGCATTGCATGTTTTAAAAGTTACTGAGGTACACCAGAGTGTCTACCATGGCACACCAGTAAAAACTGCTGCTCTATAATAATCATTAAAAGATATGGCTATTTCAAGAGATATTGAGCACTTGAAATTTAGCTAGTGTATCAGTGGAACTAAAATTTTAATTATATTTAATTTAAATAAATTTAAACAATAACATGTGTTTCGTGGCTTCTCTGATGGACAATCCAGATCTAGAGCCTTTAGGAAAATGTTAGCAAGGCAGGAACAGAGATAATTTCAGTAATAAAAAACAGTAATAAAAAACAAGGCTAGATTCAAGACAAGGGTGTGTATTTTTTCTTTTTAGCAGAAGAAAAGTTGGATAATTTGTGGTTAAAGCTTGTGCTTAATTAGGAGACAAGACAATTACTGAAGACATTATGACACAACATGGTGAGGGTAAATCAATAATTTTTTGGAAATAATAATGAGAAACCTATGTGCTAGTCATTGCTGCTAATATTATTTCTCTACTAATCTAAGATTAAAGTATGCAGTTAAATAACAGATTCACAAATGAGTTAGATCATCTCTATCAATGTCTCCTCTTAGCACTGATATAGATTTCTAGTTCCAAAGAGACAGAATAGTTTATGATGTCTTTGCTATTCCCAAGTTACATCAAGTTATATAAGAAAATAAAAGTTCAATGACAGCATCTCTTCCCAGATGTTAAGAGAACTGGCACTTTTCCAACATGGCGCATAGAAGACAAGGGTTCTTACTGAACTTGCTTTTCATAGTCACTTGCTGGTCCAGAGTGATCATCCATAATGACATTAATTACTGGAAGCCTTATATATTACTGTAGCTCATATATTGAGAGACCAGCATGTCAGAAACCCTTCCTGTGAGTGATGCTCATTATAATTGATGGCCCCTGGATTTGGGAATATGTAGAAATTTCCTGGATGAGTCGTACATGTCTGCAGTAACTTCAGGCTAAATCAGAGCTAAGGGATCCGTTCCTTCTTTTGGATTTTTAATTATATTTGAGTGTCTGTGTGGAAGTTTTATTTCCAGGTTATCATTCCAAAAAGTCCTCTTCATGACTGACCTATTTTCATGGGCCAGAACATTAAAGAAAATAGGAGATAAATAGCATGGTTTTTCATCTGTATCTAGAGTGCAGCATATATAATTTACTAAAAGATATATAAACACACAAGCCTCTATTAGTCATTGTTAGGATACCTAAGAGTTTTTCTTGCTAGTACCCAGTCTGCCATAAGTTTTTATCAGAAATATGGTGCAGTTGTGCTTTTTCATGGGAAATGCTTGTTATAATAAGTCAGACAGTGGACATATGTTACTGGATTGTAAGAGAACATTAGAGACTCAAGAGTGGTCCCAAGTAGGTCAGTGGAGGTGGGATAAAAACACTGCAATAAATTTATTCACAGAAGGAATAATAAAAATGACAGGGTCTCTTAAACAAGGGAAGCTATCAGGCGTGTGGGATTGACTAGTGGGCAGTGGAGGACTGCAGTTGGGAGGCGGAGAACAGAGTCTTTCAAGTGCTGTGGGAGACATAGTTGTGCAGTGCTAAGAGAAAGAGCTCAGAGGTTCAATTTCTGGCTTTAATTCCTGGCTGGGGATACTGGTTCTATGACATTCAGCTGGCAAGAAAAACAGAAGCAATATTTCCTCCGTCTAATAGTTTTATCAAAATCAAATGAGTTAAAGCTGGTGTAAACACAATGTAGCCCATCAATGGGCTACATCAATGTAGATCAGTGTTCACATATGACTGGTGGGACAGCTACTGCAGGAAGCTACTTGTGGGAAGATGGAGGCTCATGAGGGGCAGAGAGGTAACACAAGCTAAGGCAAGGGAGAAGCTGAGATGACAAATTTTGTTTAAGGACATGACAGAAGTACTGGAGTGAAGTTGTGATTTCAGGACAATATATTGAGTAACCAAATCCATGTGGACCTATTTCTGAATCTTAAGAGATGGACTACAAGGAATAACAACAGCAACAAAAGCCTAGTTTCTCCAGATGCCTACTGAGAGTAAAAGACTCGCTTTGTTGTAACTAAGTGTTGTGCTGGTACCGATGCACAGTAACTTCCTCTTTTTGAAGTTCTACGGGAACATGAAGTGATGAAGAAAAACACAGCAGCTTGATTTGTGAGGCACACCAACGTGAGGAAACACAACAAAGATGTCACACGGCAGCGGCTTCACATTCTGCCTCTTATCAGCTGAGTGAGTGGTGTTAAAAGACTGTGCTCAATACCTGTAGAAAGTTCTTTTTTCAAAAAGTGGAAAATGATGGGCAGGCAGGCATTACTTAGAAGCCGTGAGGATGTTCAGAGTAGAAGTGAGACATTTTATATGGTGCCCAGAATTGATTTCAGAAAAGGAATTTTGGGGACTCCTGGGTTTACCACGTGGCACTTAATGTTCCCATTTTAGTTCCAGGTGGGCAAAGCCTAGAGGATGTGAGGCCATGGAAGGACCTGGCAGTCTGGGCCAGCTATGCCGTCAGGGCTCTGTAACAGATCCTTCCTCTTTTTCCTTCTTCCCAGAGACGTACACTTGGGCAGTAAAGACAGAGGAAAAACACTTCCCTCTAGTTCCTGCTCTGCTACTTAAGTAACCCCCAAGGTCTTCCTTCAGGGAATTTTAGGTAGTTACTCTTTTCTAAGTTGCCAAATTGAAACAAATCAAGCCAAGTCGCTAAGGAAAGGTGGTAAGAACAATAGAGTGGGGGAATCTTGGGGTTTTTTTCTGCTGCTGCTTTTGCCTAGTTGTGTGACCTCGAGCAAGTTATTCAGTCTCCCAGAGCTCAGTTTTCTCATTTTTAAGAGAAGGCTGAATGATCTCCATGGTCCTGTTTCTCCCTGACACTCTGTGAGATCTTCTACGCTCTTAATTCTCTGATTTTGTGAGCAGTTTCTCAAATAAGCGCCAGAGGGAATTACAGTGAAGGGTGTAGTGGCTACAGAAGGCCTCTCCGGCTACATGAGAAGTAAGCAGAGCGTGGGGTGCTTAGTGGACATTCATGGCACTAGTTTGACTAATGTGAAGTGTTCTTGGGGGTATTAGCAAGAGAGAAGAGAAGACACAAAGGTGATATGGGCCCAGCTCAAAACCTCTTCCTAACTTGATATTTTTCAGATTCATTGGAGCTGGGACTGGGGCTCATCTCAATAAATCTGCCTATGGCCATAGGACGAAGCAGGCAATGACTGGGAGTATTCTACTTCTGTTATACTAGATGGTTAGCATTTCTACAGAATAATAATAGTGGTAATAATTAGCAGTTATTGAGGGCATGGTTACACTACTCATAATTTAATATGCTTTATATTCCTTTTCTCATTTAGTTCTCATAACAACTTATGAAGTCAGATTCAGTGCATTGCACATTGTACAAATGACAAAACTGTAGCTCACAGATGTTTACTGTCAAAATTCACACAACTGGTAAGTAATGAAGCCAGCTTTAAATCCAAATCTGTTTTGACCCCCACCGCTGGGTTTTTACACTGACTCCTTTAAGGCTGGGACTATAGAACGAACATGTTGGTAAGCCACACAGTGCAGAACATGTCAAAGTATTTGGGCAGTTTAATGGTAAATGAATTAATCAAAAATAATTAAACATCTCAAGCATATTTATTAAATGCAAAATAACTAGGACCTTCTGGATCCTAGTGGTTGGATCTTCATATGAATTCTTCCTGATGAAGCACTTTCTGCTGTGACAGAAATAAAATAAAGCATGTACCGCAATTAATTCTACATTTATATGGTCTTTTTTTTAGAGCTGTATTTTGATTTTTTAAAGCACCACTTAATATCTGTGCTGTAACTGATGACTATTTTGGGAAGGGGGCAGGAAGAAGAGGATTTTAGTGGCATCGCAAACAATGTTCAGTGCAACAGCTGCCGGGCTTCCATTAACCAGGCACCAAGAGTCCTGGAGCCTGTCGGAGAGAGGATGGTCTATAACCAGTGCCTCTCACTCCGCGGTCATTTGTTTGAATCTAGTCAAAGCTGATTGTGGCTGAAGGTCACCTTCACTTGCTAGCTCCTTTGTGGCCTCAGTAAATGATAGTGGACTTGTCCACGTTTCTCCTGGGCAACCACCCAGGACTAATTCTTAAGGTTCTTATGGCAAACAGGAGCATCAGCCCTGGGGTAGATACTCATCATTGTGTCCCCTTAAGGTCAAGGCCATGGCTGGTTGTTGTTGCTGTTATTATTATTATTATTATTATTATTATTATTATCACCATCATGCATCCACTAAGGGGCATCTAGCTGGATACCAATTTGGAAAGAAACAAGCACGTTTAGCTTTATTTGTTGTGGTCAGGATGGTCAGGATCAAGTGTGAAGTTCATTACTTCTATTCCACTCATGTCCCAACTACACTTCAAGGTTCATTTCAGGTCCCAGCCCACCAGAAAGCTGTTCAGGACCAGTAAACCCATGATACCCTATGAATTCCAATTTCCTCTGCAGTCTATGACTTATTATCATTCATTATCAAATTGTTTTGTACTCTCATTTTGGGTGCTCAAGTGGGAAACAGGTAGGGCATTAAAATCCCCATAAACTCATCAGCTCATAAACCTGGGCTCAGCATAGCCCTCAGATGTCCTAAATTGAACAACCATGGTTTTCTCCAAGGATTCCTTCTTTGAGGCCCTCCTTAATATATCAAGTCTAGAAGTTACCTACAGTAGCCACATTCCACCTGCATCCCTACTCTTAGCATATATAAAGTACTTACATAAAAGGTAGGTATACACTCTCTCAAGCTATCTTCTTAATTACCTTACCCAGCTTGCACCTTAGAATTCTCCTGTTATTTTTAAAAAACAGGTAGAACATTAATTAATTAATTAGCTCATGAACAGTATTTAAATCTATAATTTCCCTGGACACTTTTCTATCATATCTCTGTTTAGTCTTTTAATTATTAACACTTTGGTGTCTCCTGCATTTCAACCTGTCTGTCTCGGGTAATAGACCCACACATGTAGCGAAGTGCTGTGTTTTACCTGCACCCCAAAGCCTCTCCTGTTGAGTATCTCTCCCACAGCTGGCCCTTCAGTCTGAGGCAACATGTACTTGTAGAAGGAACCAGGACATAGCCAAAGAGTCCAAGGGCAAGAGACAAAATATTCCATCTCAGCCATGGAAGAGTTAATGGGGCTTAATGAACACTTGTGGAATCAACTGAATAAATTAATTACTCTACAGTGCTTCTGTGATCAGTTCCCTCCATTCCTGTCCATTTGGCTCTCCCAGCTTTGAGAAAATCTTGGGCCACTGAGAACTCTAACTTTACATGTTTATTGAAGGGAATGAAGGCTTCTGATTCAACCACCTGGTCTTGGACTCAACCGCCACCTGTCCACCAGTTATTTTAGTGACGCAAACAGAAGTTCTTAGCTGCTTCCTTAGTTCCAGGTCCAGCCCAAATAATGCCCCTTTTTAATTACAAAACCATGAGCCTGTAATTCTGTAACATAACAATATCACACTCAAGCATACCATATGACATTGTAGGTGAAATGTTTGAATTAAAATTGTAAATTATGATACCCATATTATTGCCCTAGCAACCACACTCAAGCAGGCATTACTTCTGCTGGACCCTGTATGTATGTTTTTCTGCCTATGCACCTGGCTGTAAGAAATTCCACTTTGTTTAATTTTTCTAAATCAGATTAGTGCAGAGTTTGTGCCCACGCTAATCCTGGCTGGAGAAATTCAGATTCAGTAATAGTTTGGGGGACAGGTGGCTTACGTTGGTGTGCAGAAACTGAAGAAACATTCTTGAGTCTGCAGTCTAGTGTGGCAGTGCCCACAGGCACGTTGTTCGAGTCCACGGATCCACGTGTGACATGCCGCCCCAGCTGGTGGGTAGGGGTCTTGATGTAGTTTAGGTCTGTAGCTCCTGGCAGCTAACCTCAGTAAACACACCTGGCAGGTCCAGGGTGCTAAGAGGGAACTGGCCAAAACAGCTTTCTCTCCAGTCTTTATAAGTGTTTTCCTTATCTAAGACCTTTAAATCTCCAAGTTTTTCTCCCTATTCATACTTTGGGAGGAAGACATTTACATGTAGTGTGACCATATAATATATCATCCGAATCAGGACACTTGTAAGGGTAGGAGGGAGCATTAGTAATAACTATGCCAGGACACCAGGCATAACCGCGGTATATAATTATCCTATGTGTAGGACATCTCACGGGATTCTTTAGAAATGCAATGTTGATTTCTTTTTCTTAGAGGAGACAGTAGGGAAAGAAGATGCTGCTATTAGTTAGCCTTTCTCATAAACTCAAACCCACCCAATTACTTTTGTGTCCCTTAGATCAAAAACCAATTCTCTCTCTGGGAAGGTTACTCTCCCCAGCAGTGCAGGTGTGAACGGAGAGAGAGAATGTCAACACCCTATTGATCACCAAGACCTACCAAAACTACCTCGGGGAATATTGAGAGAAAGTGTCACAGAAGAGATCACCAAGGAACAAATAGGTATAAACCTAAAATATCAACTTCTCGTGCCCAATGGCTGCCATTTTCCTTTGCTTTATGCTAGGACTAGAGAAATAGGGGTTGTTTCATTGTGCACTGAAACTGCTGCTTAAACATGAGTCTAGACATGGTTCTGCTAAGATGCTCTCCTACCCAGAGCTTTCCTAACTAAGCAGGAAATGCAGAGAGCCTCTGTTTCCACAAGCCATTCACAGAGAGTTGCAAGAACTCAGACTTTCACTTTAACGGCAAAAAGCCTCCATCTCAGGAGCTTAAATCAGTCTCCAAGGTGAACCTAGGAAGGTGGCAGAAGTGTAACTATTATTATAGCAATTTGTTTCCTACAAGCAGCAGCCCCCCCTGCGGAGAAATGTGGGCAGTTAACTTGCATTTTTTTCCTCCTGGATTATTTTTTTCCAAGGTCCCCATGGTGCCAACTCAAAGAGGACAGAGTGGCCTTTTCAGTCCTCCTGCCATACTAAGTACAGCCCCACATCTATGGCTTGCTGCAGAAACCTAGTCTCTCCCCAGTGGACAATTAGACATTTGAGAGCAGAGAATGTCCATCCTTAAACAAACGGCACCGCTAAACCCAATTATCCCACGAAGAGAGCAGAAGTTGGCACTCTCCCCTCTTCTTTCTCGAGTTTATAGGAGGACAATTTCGATTCATTCTGGTGGCACTTTTGAAGAGGAAAGTTACTTCTGCTACTTTCACAAATCTAGATATTTTTTGGTAATCCTTTAGGGCTCTAAAAATATGGCCATACTTTTGTTTATAGGCTGAAAGAATGAGATAGTCTCCCATATTGCCTGAGAGATGAAAGATATATTTCGCTTTTGCTTTTCATATCTAAGCCTCCTAAAAAATCATATTTTCTCAGATTCTTATTTGGCATTTTTTCCCTTTTCTTCTCATCTGTAACAGGCAAAAGGGGGAGGCACATTAAGAGAAAATTTTTACTCCCTTGTAATTAAATATATTCAAAAGGAATTTTTTAATGTTTCAAGACAAGAATGTTAAATATGAATTGAGGTTAGGGGAAGGGGCTAGACATTATTTTCCTAGCTTGTAACAAGGCGTATGAAAAATATTGAGTTGCTCTTGAGAAATACTAGAGCAACTTAAAGTTGTTTAAGTACTTTGGAATCTTGTGATGAAAAGGAGTATATAAAAGTGTACTGCGCTTTTAATTCAATGTGAACTTTTCAAAACCCAGAAGGCAGCCTTTCCACACCCCATCCCATTTCAAAACAATATGCAGCAAAGCTATCTTTTCAATATCCATGTATGTTTGGTCGTGATAAATATAGTCTCTGACCTTTAACAGATGTAAAAGCGAAAGCACGGAGAAATTGGACATGCTGGGATGGCTATCGCCTGTCTCATAGAGCCTCTTGGCATATTGATTGGCTGGAAGACACTTCTGAGAGCTGCTGTATGACTCTTACTAAATCCGCTCCATTGGGAGAAGAGTCTGTGGGCCTCTAAGATCCTACACAAGGTAAGTCACACAACACAAAGACTGAAACAATCAATAAACCTAACTGTGACAAGAGGCTAGCGGGAAGCTCTGCACGACTTTTGTCAAGGGGTTGCCAATTTCTCCCTCTTGGTTCCCTACACAGTATAAAGCACACATATTGAACCTAATAAGAGGTTCTGAAGGGTTATTCCTGGCTGATGCCTCCAGGAGCATGTTGGTCTTCTGTCAACAAAGTCAGTATGAAATTCTGCTGGCAAGGCCTTGACTTCTCTCCATCAGTCTGCCAGGGAATTGACTGATCTGCTTTTCCCACTTTATAGCCTCCCGGAGTTCTTTTCTGGAATATATCTGATTAATAAAGTTGCTGTTGAAGCTCTGCCTTAACCTTTACCCATGGGAGACCCACACACATTGCCATACTTACTAAAAGATTGCTTTCCTGCAGGTCAGGTCCTGACTATGAATTCTTGATTGGGTTGTAGTAGAAAGCTGCACTTGGAGTTTTGCAAGGGCATCGCACTTCTTATGGGACACCATCTGTTATCAGAGTTTTAAGCTTTATGCTATCAGGGGGAAATGGAGTAAGGTGGTTGGCCGGAAAAAGAGGTTTTTCTGGAGTGCCTTGCGGCAGTGACTCGGCCTGGGAGGGGCTATAGTGAGTATAGTCACACACTGGGCTGAGCACAGGATAAGGAAAGTGAGTTCCATCATTCTCCGTGTCCTTGTTTTCCCTGGCTTCTTTCCTACAGGGAAACTTCAACTATACACTCAACCACTCCACTTGTTTTTGAGGCAATCTCAGGCTCAGATTTGCAATCTGATGGGATTTGCTCAGTTCATGGCCTTTTAAAGTGGCTTTGGCCACCTTCATAAATTAGTTGGGCATTGCAACTCTAATCTGCTGGCTTTATCACTCTCACCTCTAAACTCATATCAGAGCCCTGGCTGGTGTAGCTCAGTGGATTGAGTGCGGGCCTGCAAACCAAACTATCACGGTTTGATTCCCAGTCAGGGCACATGCCTGGCTTGCAAGCAAGTTCCCAGCAGGGGACACATGAGAAGCAACCACACGTTGATATTTCTCTCCCTCTCTCTTTCCCCTCCCTTCTAAAAGATAAGTAAAATCTAAAAAATAAAAAAATTAAACTCATATCAGAATTTAAAGTGGGAATTTTAGTAATTGAATCTTGGCTTTCCCCACTGAGAGGGGTTTGGCTATTCCCTAGCCTCGGTGCCCCTGGTCACCATGAGTCTCTCATCCCACTTATGTACTTATGGAACCCAAAACTGACCTCAGACCCTGCCCTGGCCTAACCTCCCAAATGGGCAGGTACGGCACTTCCCTGTGGAAAGGGACTAATGTACGCAGCGAGATTTGGAATTAACATTATTGTGATGGATCCTGGACACTTAAATACTCATTGCGTATGTTTTCTCTTAGTTTCTGCCGTGATGACTTAGATGATACTGCTAACAGTAGTCTTATTAATTTACTGGAGCACTTACTATTGACTGGGTACTGTTTTAAGCATTTTACAAGTATTAACCAATTTTATGGTCATGACAGTCCTATGAGGCAGGTACTATTACTATTGTCCTCATACAGATAAAAAGAGAAACCAGGAGAGGTTGATTTGTTCAGGATTTGATAACCAATTAATTATGAAGCTGAGATTCAGAGTCAAGCAGGATCATTCTAGAGTCTATACATTTGAGCATTACACTATCCCTGTCTATTTGATGGGGGGGAATGACATCTCACTGTTGTTTAACTTTTTTATTTCCCTGATGACTAACAATGTGAAGCTCACTTCACATGTTTATTAATCCTTTATGAGTTCCATTTTGTGAACTGCCTATTTTGGGTTATTTATTTGTTTGGTTAGGTGCATATGTATGTTTATGTATGCTTGTTTTTGTTTGTGTTTGATTGTTGTTTTACTTTTCCCCCCTTCCCTCCCTCCCTCCCTTCATATGTTGACATTGTTGGGTCCACGGTGTCTGGCCTTGTCTTTGAAGTCTACCGGGGGCAGACCTAGACTCCAGTTCCATTGGAGCCTAGGGCCACAGGAACTAGTCTGGAACCTGGAACCTGGAACCTGGAACCTGGCTCCCTCCATGGGTCTGGCCTGGGGCCTGGGGCTGTGGGGGCCAGCCTGGTGCTGAGGCAGATTGATATCCTGGGCTTGTGGGGGCCAGCCTGGCATCTGGATCTATGAGTGCTAACCTGGTGTTGAGGCAGACCTGGAGCCCGTAATTGCAGGGATGGGTCTGAAGCCTGGGTATACAGGTGCTGAAATGAAGCCTGAGGACTGGCCTGGTACTGGGATGTTTTGGGATCTTAAACTGGGAGCTTGGGACCACAGGGATACTCTGTTGTCTGAGCCACAGGTTCCACACTGGAGAGTTGGTCCATGAGTCTGGGGTGGCACTGCAGCAGACTGGGAGCCTTGGCGTGGGAGCTGGCCTAGGTACTGGGTCCACTGTGGCTGCCCTGGACCTGGGGCCGTGGGGCCCCCCTGGCACTGGGGCAAATCCAGAGACTGGGTTCAGGTGCCTGGGGCCATGGGAGCAGGCCTGGCCCTGGTGCTGGGGTCAACACTGAAGTTGGGCACCCACATGGGCACTTGTCGCACTCCATGCTGGGCTTCCCAGGCTTGGGGAGAAGTGATGTGATGGGGCTAATGTGAAACTCTCCTTTCTACCGTCTTAAATGCATCTTTCCTTATTTCTGTGACCTGCCCTGGTGCTTTAATCTCTCATCTGGAATCATTAGCTCTTGTGAAGGTATTTTTGTGTGTGGATTAGTTGTTCAAATTGATGTATCTGCTACAGGAGGAGCACTGGAAACTCCTATTCTGCTGTCTGACTGGCATCCATCTAGCTGAATAATTCTTTTTTTCTTTACTGCTCTGCAAGTTGGGTTTGCACCGACAATGAGTATCATAATCAAGTGCAACATAGAGTGAACAAGGAATTCCTTGGGGTTATTTTAGTTCCAACATGTCCTGGGTTCTGAGTTAAGAGCCAGAAGGCTTTCCACAGGGCATGTTTGGTGGACCGACTCACTGAGTGATGGGAGGCCTTACCCAGGGTTTACAGGAAAATGGGAGGAGGGAATCGTGGAGAGACGCTGTATCAGAGAGACCTGGAAGAATGCTGATTGAGGAAGGAGAGGTCATCGGTCTCTGACAGAGCCAAGGAGGAAGTTCTGAGAGTCACAAAAGGTAAATGCAGATACTGGCAGAGTGTACCTGCCTCCAATGGCAGACAGTGCCAGTTACAAGTTGGAAGTTCCCCTTCTGTCCAACATCACAGAGTTGTTAAGGGCCTCGTCATGAACCAGGTGCAACTGGAGAGCTGTGGGGAAGGGGAGGAAACTAAAAGGCTGATCGAACATCTCATATAATATATAGTTGTGCCTAGAAAGACCGTTTATACTGTTGGGTTATATTATATTTGTAATCACATGGACTAAACTGAGTGCTTCTGCTCCCACTGCTTATTCTCAGGGGGCTAAAAGAGAGGTTAAGGGAGTAAAGGGAGAGGAGAATGAAGAAAACATGGGGAAACTTGCTATTCTCTTACAATGGGAATTATTTTTAGTTTTCAATATTAATAATGATGCTATCGGTTCCTAGAAGATACTTTTAAATAAATTATGGTTGCATCTTTCCATTCCTAGCTTGTTTTGTGTGTTTATAGAAAATGGGAGTTGAAATTAAAAAAAATTATTACCCAGCTTCTCTTGTTTTTCTTTTATAAGTTTCTTTAGTGAGATGGGTCAATAAATGCATAATATTAAATCATCTCTATGTTCCCAAGGTAAAGACTTTTTCTAAATGCCAATCAACTTTCTCAATAGGTTAATTCAGTGCATCTTTTTTTTTCTTCCAGGAACTCCTCGAAATTGCCACTGGCTTAGTTTCTTGATTTCCAATGCTGGTAGATATTTATTTTTATTTTCATATATTTCTTGTCATTTCTAGAGATCTTCAGTAGAACTGAACTTAGGTATATTTACAAAATCTACCATTTTGATCAGTATTCCATCTACTTTAATATGTAAATAACATTTTCCCCTTAAAATATTTAGTGCAGGAGTTTTGGCATTCCAAAGAGTTGCACTAGGGTTATCACATATGTAGCTGACATGTATTGGTGTGTTTTCTCCACTCAACATTTCAGCTTAGAGAACTCTGACCTTCGGCCACCCCACCAAGACATTAGTTACTACCCCAGCCTTTGCTAGGTGATTGTTCTAGGGGTCAATAGCTGACCCATACCACCCCTTCTAACCCTCTTTCTCTTGAGAATTTCAATCAGGAATTGGTTCGTAGTTGTCTTTGGAGACAGGAGGTAAGGTAGACTCTCAGTGGCCGTTTCTGGGTCGTGTATGCTAGAGAGCAGGCAGGACATGCTTCTCTGTAGAGTGAAGTCCTGCAGAGCAAGGGAGAAATTCGCATGCCCTTCTGGGATCCTTTTGTGCAAGGATAAACAGTGAACAAATTACCTGTTCTGAGACAAGACCCACCTTCAGTCTTCCTCCTTTGCTCTGTTGTTGCATAGAAATCCCAAGTTTTTTCCCTCTTCTTTAAGAGGACCCTCATTAATAAGTGTTCTCCCTATGGCAATATCCTAAGAAAAATCACCTTCATTATTTTACCTTTCACACAGGAAAACAGAACAAATGCATAGAGAAAAGTGATTCTGCAAGAGACTTGGTGAAATCAGAGATAAAAAGCCTTATGCCACCTATCTGAACTTGAGTATGTCACGTTATACTGGGTTGGCCAAAAAGTCCATTCTGTTTTAAAGTAAAAATAAAAGATACATTTTCATTTTCACCAATAATTTTACTGAACAACATATTCACTGTTTTTTTCCACTACCTTCTGCCATCTTTCAGGAACTTTTTAATTCCATCTTCTCAAAGCTTTTTAGGTTTGTTGAGCAAAAAACTGTTCCAGGTATCTTTTACAGTCTTCCAGGGAATTGAAATTTTTTTCAATTTTAAGAGAATTTTGCAAGACTAAAATAAATGAAAACCCTAAGGTGCAATGTCTGGTCAGTATGGTGGATGGATCAGAACTTCCCAGCCATGCTGTAAGAGTTTTCGCCTGTCATCAAAGAAACACGCAGTCTTGTTTGTGTTTACCAAATGTCTGTTCCATCTTCTGGGTTAGGTACACAGGCTACCGATTTATCAGCGTACAACTAAATACATAGAAATGAAAGAAGCTCACCAGTAGAACACATTTTATTGAGGAAAAAAAGCTTCCATTTTCTAAGTTGTCCTTGTATTGCTATTTTTGGTTAGAGTATTTATTAGATCATTTGAAAGGACAGCGACGAGTGCCTGTCTTGGTGGGTCTCACCCTGGTGTATGTACATCAGAATCATTTGTGGAGCTCTGAAAGAAATGTGCGTGGTCCCATCTGGGAGCCTCTGAATTAGAATCTCCAGGGAGAAGCCTAAGCGCTTGTATTTTTAAAAGCTCTGTAATTTATTCTGGCATTTATTTGGTGGTCCTTATTTATTTTATTATGTGGCCTTTATTTTTTAATAAACCATTTTCAAAAAAAAGAAACGTGGTCTTGCATTATCCTGATGGAAGATTATGCATTTTCTGTTGAGTAATTTCAGATGCTTTTTGTGGAGGGCTGCTTTCAGTTGGTCTAATTGGGAGCAGTACTTGCTGGAAATGTTGGATTTTTTCTAGAAGGAGCTCATAATAGAAGACTCCCTTCTGATCCCACCATATACACAATGTCACCTTCTTTGGATAAAGACCATCCTTTGGTGTGTTTAGTGGTAGTTCATTTCAATTCCTCCATGATCTCTTCCATTCCACATTATTATAAAGTATTCACTACCCATAACAATTTATTTTAAAAATAGAATGTCGTCCTCTTAGTTTGTTTTTGTTTTAGGTGTGGTTCTTAATAACTGTGAGTTTGCTGTCCTTTCACTGTTCATGTTTTTTATCTTCTTTTTCTTAGGTAAGTCCCTTTAACATTTCATATAATAAGGGCTTGGTGATGATGAACTCCTTGAATTTGATCTTATCTGAGAAGCACTTTATCTGCCCTTCCATTCTAAATGAAAGCTTTGCTGGATAGATCAATCTTGGATGTAGGTCTTTGGATTTCATGACTTGGAATACTTCTTTCCAGCCCAGCTAGATCAGGAGCAGAACCATAGAAATGAAGATCACATGGAGAATTAGCAACAGGGGAGTGGGAGAAGGAGAAGGGGTGAGAAGGTACAGAAAATAAGTAGTATAGACGGTAGGTAGAAAATAGATAGGGGGGCAAGAATAGTATGGGAAATATAGAATCTAAAGAACTTGAGATTCATGGTCATAAACTAAAGGGGGGAATGGTGGGGGAGGGGTGTGCAGGGTGGAGGAGAATGAAGGGGGGAAATAGAACTGTAATGGCATAATCAATAAAATATATTAAATAAATAATACCTAAAAATATTTAAAAATTAAGAAAATAGAATGTTTTCATTGTGTTTAAGTAGAGAATTGCATGCAGAAATATGGTCAAGAAGATTTTTTATTTTTCTTTTGCTTAACTTTTGTGGAACCCAAACATCAAAGCAAGTAACATAGCCAAACTCGTGCTTGATTTGGATATTTTGAACATGCCAGCTATCTCCCGCATGGTATATAATGTTCATTGTTCTCTACATTTCAATTTGATCACTAACAACTTCAACTGGTCTACCTGAGCATTGAGCACTGTCCATTGAGAAGTCTTTGACACAAAACTTTGTTAATCACTTTTGACACGTCCCACCAGTCATAGCACCTTCTCCATACGCTGCACAATTTTGTTTTTTGCAGTTCAGTTGTGTTTTTAATTTTCTTGAAGTAATAAAGCATAATATACTAAAAAATGTTGCAATTTTCTTCCATCTTCAATATTAAAATGGCTACAAAAATCACCAGTTTTGATCAGTTTTTTTAAATGCACACTGATATGACAGCTGCCACAATACAATCTAACAAAATTGTTTCCAATGAAGTTAAAGATAACAAAGCACTACTAGAGCCATCGTACAGAAAAAGACAAATGAACTTTTAGGCCAACCCAATATCTCTCAGCTTCATTTGTATGTCTGTTCACCTCATGAGATCAAGATAAATGTAAGGCAAAGGACCCCCAAACATTTTAAAAACTTAGTACCACAGAAATATGGGTAAAATCATTGGCATAAAAACTTACTGAATTCTTTAGACCAACCTGTCTACTATAAGACAAATAGAACCTTAATTGAATACATAACCAAGTTGGAATTTGGTGGGGGGAAATGATAAGGCCCTAGTTTTCTTGTTCAGCATTTAGCATAATGAGGTCCCAATCACTGAGTAGAGGTGTCCTTTCCATTGAAAAATGCCTGGCCCCACATGTAAATGGCCCCACAGAGAGGATGTTCCCAGATGGACTCTCTTCTGAAACTTCCCAGATGTTTTCCGTGCAAAAGAAATTAAATATGGCTTTTGTACAACAAACACAAATCTGGGGCAGGTTCTGTCAGCAAAGGCCCTCAAGTCTGATGTCAACTGATGCAAACCATCAATTAATAAAATGAAAAATAGGGCAAAAAGGCAAGTAATTGTCTGATTTTTAAAACTAGGCACTTGTTGCTGTTAGATCCATAATTATTTTTTCTTTTGCAGAATAGTTTCATTTTATTCACTGTTAATGTCATAAATAAATGGAACAATTTATTTCTTGTAATTTAAAATCTCTGAACAATATTAGGCTTTCTTTGAGTTAAAAGAAGAAGAGGAAAACAAAACAAAACAAAAAATCCCAAATTCAGGAACTTTCCGATGAGCAAATAGGATTTTATTTGTATGTGGTCTAGTCACCTGGTTTTCAAAACAAGGAAGTCAGATATTTGGAGAAAACGAGGAGGCAGTTATCAGTAGTAAAAATACATACAAACATTTCTGTTATTATGTAGTATAGGGCAATTTTAAAAATAAACTGGATTCATTTTGCCTCTCATCCACATACATTTATGTACGCCTATTTATTGAGTATAGGCTGCATAGAAGGTGCTGCCCTATATGTTTAGAATATAAAAGTATGTAAGATGTTTAGAGTATGTGAATCTCAGTACACAAATCCAGGAGGATAAGAATGGTGAATTTTTTATTTTGTTTTAATCCATTTAATATCTCTCTTGAGTCTCACTCCTGCTGTGTTGGCAAGGGATTCAAACTCAGAGTATCTGGGTTCTCCCCTACCCTGTTCCCACAATGCCACAAGCAGTTCCAAGGCATCTATGATTAGGTGTCTATCTGGAGAGAGTCCCATTTATTAGGTGCATGTGATGATGACATACATCCGTCCCCTGTTTGCATGGTGCCTCTAGGTCCTTCTTACCCCGCATAGGAGGAAAAAATAACCTTCTGAGGCTGGGGACTCGGGTGCCTCAGTGCTCGGCTTGGTTCTTGCTGCCAAGCACCCCTGGGGCCCTGGTCCTGTCACTGCCGGCCACAGACCTCTCTCTCCCATTCAGCCCAGGGGAGAGCCTTGTAGATTCTCAAGGAATCTCCATTCTTCTCTTGTTTTTCTTGCACACCTGCTTCCCCAAGTACTTCCTACAACCTTCATAGGGTCTACTATAGAGTCGAGTTCTTGGAAACAAAAGCCAAGATTGCAGGCTGCCTCTGCTTGTGGGCCCAGCCACACTTTCCCTGAGGCAATAATAATGAGTCTTCTCTTCCCCATACCCGTGTTTCCGATTTAGACCAGCACAGTGTTTTAAGAACTGTTATAATTACTTTCTCTCTAATTTGAATTCTTTCTGTCCTTGCACTCTAAAGCATTCTGCACACAAGTTATTTTTCCAAAAGTAGCGCTGATCTTCTTGATCTCTGGTTCAAAGTCTGTCTTTGTTTCCCAATACCAATGAAATTAAGTCTTCTCATACCACAGCTATTTGAAATCTTTCACATTAGTCCTAAAATGACTGTTAAAATGTTGTCTTCCACTTGTGTTTCTTTTTGTCCCTCTGCTACAGCCAAACTGCAAAAAAAAACCATATATGCATTCCCCTTTTCTGTCTTGATTCATCATATTCCTTCTGCAAGAAAGGCCCCCCTTCCCTTCATACCGATTTCTATACAAGCAAATTCCATCTGTCTTTCAAATGCCAGAAGCCATGCTGGGTCCTTCATGAAGCCTTCTCCTATTCTCAGAGAACATGGGCTTTAGGGAAAAGAATAATGAAACCAAAAACTGAAATGAGTTTATGGCTGGTACCAAAAGAACAGAATAGAAAGTTAGTTTGGGAATAAAAGGAGACAGGTGAGGTAAAGTCGGAATCCCGTGACAGATATTGGGATGATGGTGGGTGGGACCCGAGTGAAGCATTGGTGGAAACTGAGTGGTAACTGGCCCTGTAGAGGCCTGAGGTGGGACTGCCCAGCAGGAGGGCCAAGCACTGCGGAAGGGATGAACCAAGTCTGTTCCATGGGCTGGCAGACGTCAGCACTCTTTCTGACCCCAACCTTGGGCGATGCCGTTGTTCCTCCTCATGGCAGTGTCTCCTGGTGATTTACCTGAACTCCCATTGTATTTTCACTGTATCTCTTTTAGGACACTAAATTTAATAATAATATAAGGAAGTTGTTATTTTTCTCTCTATCTCCACTATTGGATTATAGACCCCTCAGAGAAAGGACTCTCACCTCCTTCACTTTGGTGGCCCCTGTCTCACTGGGACAGTATCCTACACAGAACTCCCAGACCCCCTGTTTTAAAAATGGCAACATTAAGGCGTCAATGCCCAGGACAGTGTCAAAGCCGTTACAGCACAGACACAGCAGTCAATTCAAAGACTGGCGAGTCCAGCGCCATAAGCATGCTGTCTTACTTGGCAGCTTCTAGACAAAATGCTGATGTTCTGAAGTTACCAGATATGATTAATCAACACAGCACACCCCGACTGGACAGCAAGTTCTGACAGTACCTTGACACTGCAGACATCTAAAGCCTGAGGGGTCCAACTCTTGGCATATTAACCGACATTTGCAGGTGTAATAGGCCAGGGGCCAGATTCTCCATGTGACCTTGATCATCCCAACACTAGGGATGAATGCAGCCATTATACTTACCATAGGAAATAAAGGATGTCATTGGGAAAAATAGAATTGCTGTAAAATACTGAATCTGCTTTAATAGTCTACCAATTCTTCAATGAAGTGGAAAACCCTTCTCCATCAGCTAATCTGTGAGAAATTCCGACTTTCTTTATAAATCAGATACTTGGGGTGAGTCTGGAGAGAAGCAACATGACAAGGGAAATCACTTGTGAATTAAAAAAATTGTCTATTTTAAAATCATTTGTTTTGCTTATCTGTTGGTAGTTTCCCTAACAATAACTCTACCCATTCATGAAAAGAGACCTGGTGCTAAACCATTCAGGTATATAGTACATCCATCAGAATCGCTTCTGTTCAAGGACCCTCCTACGGAAGGCTTTGAGGCACATTTCTAGAAGTTTCTCTTTCTTTGCATGACACCCTAAAAGGCACCGAGATTTACATTTACTTTCATTCTCTTATCTTTTAGTAAAATCTTTCCCCCTTTTTGGAATAAAACATTTTAATGTTTTTTGGACATTATGGATCCTAATAGTTTCTGTAGGTCAGTAGTACACCTGACTGAATTAATTAATGCTTTAATCTTTTAATATTGTCCTTTCTATCTTATAACCCTCTTTCCCTGAGAGCCTGGAATTAAAGGTCCAGGAACACATTGTTTGCCTCCCTGTCTTCTGTTTAACTAAATGCTACATTAATTGTGATACTCAAAGTGTAGCCAAATTCAGCAATACAAGCTTCACATGATTTGATATTTAACTTGCAGGAAAGGAGCCCAGATCTTTCTCTCCCTTTTTTTCCTCCCTGTGTGTTTACTGAAATAGAAAGTATCACAACCATCTTGTCTGTTTACTTTCAGCCCATTGTTTCAGGAAGAATAAGGAGAAAACTGACTAGCATTCAGAAGCAGCAGTCAGAAAAAGCACACGTCTTTTTCCTCCTTATATATCAACTTGTTTAATCAGAGCATTTGTACTTTGATGTATTATTATTATTTCTCTCTATGGGAATTGATTTATAATGTTACCTAATCAGTGTTTCCAATTTTAATCTTGGAGCTGAGTAATAAATATGACATTAATTTCCATAAACCATATATATCTGAAAGCTTCATTTACATAGTGAGCAATTCAGGCCTATAAATTCTAATGTGTTTCTATTCCTTTTGGGTTACTGTTTGCATAACCTTTTTATAGCGCTGGCAAACCATAGTGCTGCCCAGTGCTGACAAATTCCTTGCTGTTGTCCAAAGCATAAAAATGTGTTTTCAGTAACTCTCTTACACTCTTCAGTAATTTTTTTTCTCACTCACCATTGAAGGTAATTCCCTTTTAGGAACTGAAAAATTCCATTTCTGTTTTCTACCAATTTCAGCATCTTATTTGGCAGTTTTCTCTATCCTACCTAGTATATGGTTCTAATATATCTAGAACCAACATAATTCCATTTACCCCAGGCAGAATGACTCAACTTTAAGTAAAGTATGGACTTAACTGTAAGTAATGCTACTCTTGCCTCTAAGAGGTTGGGAGCGTGAGACTGAGAGTAATGGGGTACACTTGATATGAGACCTGAGCATTTTTCAAGGTGATTTAAGATTGAACTGCGGATGTTAAAATGAATAATCCTATTAGCAGTTTCTACTTGCATAAAGTTTCAAAGTATTTTAACGGATTTGCTTTTCATTGACATCTACCTCGAGCCTGATTTAATAACATCTTCATTGTGGATAACACTTGGCACTTAAGAGTTTTTAATGACTTTTGTGTGCGTGGTAACCTTTATAATATTTTTGTGAGTTCTTGCTATATTCAGGTTCAAGATAAGGAATCTAAGGGCCAGGAATGTTTAGTATTTTGTCATTATTGACACAAAGGGAGTATTTATTGGGTTATCTGGAGTATAGGAAGAACTGAATATATACACTGGTTCATGCACAAATAGTCTTTAAGATCTTTAAGATCTTGAATAATCTCTAAGTCTGTAAGACCAAACTAAATGTTTCCCTGATTACCCAAGCCTTTGAACCTGAGAGGGGATGAATCACAGCCAAGACACAAGAGAGCTGGCTTATGACTCAAATTGCTCTTCTGTCGTTTCATCCAAATGACCTTGCCTGAGTCTCATCCAGGTGGGCCATGAAACAAGACCATTAGCTGCTGTTTCATGAACAAGGTGAAATAAATCAGGGGTCTCAGCTCAGTTCCTAAAGACAAGAGTCCATTTCACCCTTCTGCCTATTTGAGGCACTCCTGATGGTCAAAGATTAATTGGTACATGAGAAGAGCGTTTACCGCTCTCCATGGAGTCAAATAGATTGATGCCAAAGAGGATGTTGCTCCCGTTCAGTAGATAGGATCAGCGGTAATGCAGCTCAGAGGCAAAAAGGCGTACAGTGAGGATGCTAAGCTTCGGTTCTTCCCACAAAACCATCTTAGCCCACTGCCGCCTCACTGGTTCTCTGCATGAGCTGAGGGGGGAAAGCAGGGGCTTGAAGTCAGGCAAACCTGGGTAGCAGCCTTTGCTACTCCACTCAGGCATTGAGCCCAAGGCACGTTGCCTTAACCTCTCTGAGACTCAGCATGGAGAATTACTAGGTAGCTAGTGTGTGCTAGTTTTTTACTGCTGTATAGCAAATTGTCACCAGTTTGACATCCATTTATTAGCTCGCTGTTTCTGTACATCAGAAGTCCAGGCACAGAGTAGTTGGCATCTGCTCAGGTATTCACTGGCCTGAAACCAAGGTGTTGACCAGGACTGCAGCTTTTACCTGTCACTTAGGATCTTCTTGCAAGCTTAGACTGTGGGCAAAATTCATTTCCATGTCATTGTAACACCAAGGTCCTCATTTTGCTGCTAGTGTTTGGCCTGCAACTGCTCCCAGCAACGGAAAGCTAAGGGCAGTTCCTTGCTGTGGGTTCCCCGTGTGGTTCACAAGATGGATGTTTGCAGTTTTCTAGTCCAGATAAAGCATACCTCTGATTTCTCCTTTTGCCACTAGCCAGAGAAAAGTCTCTGCTTTTTCCTGGTTCTTATGTTTAGGTCATGCCCACCTGGATAATTTCCCTATTTTAAAGCCAACTATTGAATATAACCTAATCTCAGGAGTAAAATCTATTATATTCACTGATTCAGGATTTTTCAGAGCATACACACTACTGGAAAAATATCTTGGGGACACCTTCAAATTCAACTTAATAAAGGGATACAATTTATGGGAAAATCACCTAGTTCCTGGCAAATACTTGGCATATAATAAATGGTAATTATTTTTATAAAAGGGGGTTAAGACTTGATAGATTTTTAAAAGGTATGATGACTCTATTAACTATTATATGTATGTTTCTCATTAAGAGAAAAAGTTTGTATAAGTTAAAGTTCTTTTTTTATCAACCACACGGCCTAGTTCACCACCGAGTACATAGTATGTACTTCGTAAAGGTGTTTAAATGATATAGGCTATGTAGGGGGGTGAATCATCCACTCACACTGAGTAGTTATCTTGGTATTTTGTAGACCATCATTCAGGCCTCTCTCGGGCAATTATATTCACACTCATAGCTTTTTGGGGTTTTAAAATATATATTTTTTAATTTTTAGAGAGAGGGGAAGGGAAGGAGAAAGAGAGGGAGAGAAACATCAGTGTGTGGTTGCCTCTCACATGGCCCCCACTGGGGACCGGGCCAGCAACTCAGGCATATGCCCCCACTGGGAATCGAGCTGTGACCCTTTGGTTCACAGCCTGAGCTCAATCCACTGAGCTACACCAGCCAGGGCCACACTCATAGTTTTAACCAATAGTCATTTAGTAACAAGTTACACATTTTTATTTACACACCAGACCACTGTCAGCTCTGGGAACTCTATCTACATCTGCATTCTTATCACTTCCAATTGTGTGTTACCTACATAACCCAAATTGAACATGTCACGTATATGGAACTGCACCCCCCAAATCAGGTTCTCTTTTCTATAACTCCTACCTCAATATAACATTCTCCCCAGCCTCCAAAGCCTGAAACCTGAGAGTCATTCTTTGTAGATTCTCCTTTTTTACCCAATTGGGCAAATCATGTCAAGTCTATCACCTGAATACTTTAATTATTTCTTTCTCCTTGGTCTGCACTAGCCCTTATCATTTTCTACCCAGCAACTGCAATTATATTCCTGACGAGGTGTCCTGTTCTCAGGTTCCCTAGTCCATCTGTACTCCATTGCCCAAGTTATTTTTCAAAAGTATACATGTCATTCTGACTCTTATCAATTTTCCATTACCATCAACTGATGCTAAGAAGAAAAAAATCTGCCCATCCATCTTTTAGTTTATACAAATTTCCATATAACAGGAAAAGGCCTCTTTTAAATTTTTTGAGGCATAATTTAAATATGATAAAACACAGATGTTACAATGTTTTAATGAGCAAAAATATATATGCATAGATGTATATACACATTTCTGACACTGCCATCCAATTAAGATGTAAAACATCAAAGCCACCTTTTATAAAATTATATTACATTATTTGTCATAAATCTCAAAAAATCTCATCACAGAATGAAATTCAATATTTTTTCTTACCTGTGTAATTACATAGGTGGGACCCTGCCCATCTCACCAACCTTCCCTCTCATCAGCCAGTCCCTCACACACATAGCTCATGCCTTATTGTCTTTCCTAATTGTCTCAAGTATCATAAACTCTTCCCTGACTTGCTTAGAACATTCTTTTGGTTCTCCCCCCTCACTTCCTTTCTGTCTGTTCAAACACCACGTTCTTAGACCTCAGTTAATCCTTGTTAAAATGGCTTGTACTTTGGCCCTGGCCAGTGTGTCTTAGTTGGTTGGAGCATCATCATCCCATGGACCAAAAGTTTGTAGGTTCAATCGCCAGTGGGGGCACATAGGCAAAGGCATCTAGTCATTGTTCCTCTCTCACATGGTGTTTTTCTCTCTCTCTCTCTCTCTTAAGAACAACAAATAAATAATTGACTGGTGCTTTGGGGAATGTTCTTGATCACCCTATTAAAAATAGCACCTAAATCTAGGTCTTCTCTTTTCAAGTGTCACTATCTAACACAGTTTGTGTGTTTATATGTTCCCAATGGAATGTAAGAGGACTTTCAATGCCTAAGTTCCTGTCATATTCCCAATGTTTCAAAATGTGTTAAAGAACATGTTCTTAATAAATACTTGTGAAAGGAGGGGATAAAACGTAAACTCTATAGCATGACATAAAAGGTCCGTCATTACCTGGGACTTCCCTTGTTTTTTCAACTTATATTTTCTACTTCCCATAAGCCCTAAGCTACAGTCAGTTTCTACTACTTGCAGTTCCCTAAAGACATAAAGACACTGGATTTCCCTTTGCGGTTGAGCACGTGTTCTTACAGTTCCTGGAGTGTCTGCATCCTTTGTCCACCTTTCAAGTGCTCACACCTTCTCAGCTTGAGTTTCTTCCTCTGTGACTATCTCCCTGACTCCAACACACTTTGATTTCCCTGCTCTATGCTTCCTCTTCACATAACTCTTAGAGCTAGAATAGCTTCTAGAATGTCCGGTAAACATTCATGTTTGAGCAGTGTTTCTGTACCTGTTTTGAGCTCTTTGAGGATTTTCATATGTCTTTTCATTGCTGCATCACCAGTACTTAGCCAGCTTACTGTATAATTTGAGTTAAATAAATGTTTTGTTGAAAAAGATAACAAAAAAAAGACGAACAAAAGAGGGAAGAGGTAGGTAAGAAAAGGAAGAAAAGGGAAAAGTTAGAAAAAAAACTAAAATAGATATTTAGTTAATAAAACATGAAGATTTGAAGTTAGTCCCTCAAATGTAAAGAGTCAAAAGACTCAGCAAAATAACCTATAGTTAATTAATGCCTATTCTGTTATTAAATCTAGGCTTTATTTGCATTTAGAATTTCAAAATTCTTTTTTTTTTTTTGATGAGTGTGTGTGTTTCTGAAGGGAAAGCAAAAGATTGTACAGAAGACATATTAAGTTGTGTTTGCAAATAACCCCATAACAGGTTTAAATACTACACAACAGTGATACACATCTGTGTCACTTTTATACACATACAACCAACTCCCCAAAGTTTTATGTAAATGATGGGAAACACACAAGATAGTCAAATAAGAAAATAATCTGTTTATGTATGACCCCCAGTAGAATCCCTGATTTTCCCTCACTTCAGTTTGGCTCCATCTTTGATCAATCTTTACTTTTGAAATTGTGCAAAGAAGAGTAAAGAGAAAGCTTAAGGTATAGTTGTATTCATCATTTTTTTTTAAAGTTTCTGTATTTCATGATGCTTTGACACTTTGGTATCTTGCTGACTGGGAAAGACAGCCCCTCCCAGGACTAGCTACTTCCGAAAACCAAAATGGCTCTCCCCTGAGCACACCTTTTATAAACAACCCAACCAATTTAAAACCCCAACCCAGCCACTTCTTCATGTAACTCTCACACACTATGCCATCAATATTTCTCCTACCCCAAATCACCCCAGGGTCGTGTACCAGATAACTGAT
This sequence comes from Artibeus jamaicensis, assembly GCF_021234435.1. Taxonomy (NCBI): domain Eukaryota; kingdom Metazoa; phylum Chordata; class Mammalia; order Chiroptera; family Phyllostomidae; genus Artibeus; species Artibeus jamaicensis. Next base: position 9,910,704 of record NW_026522056.1, on the reverse strand, counting down.
GACCAGCCTTATAGCCCAGAGTCTGCTGAAGTTTTCCTAAACTTGCCTCCCCCATTCCTTCTCAAGGAAACAACAGTAAATTTCTGCATCACACTTTTTCTCCTTCACTCCTTCTGCCTCATGACCAACCTGTATGCTTTTCCCCATGCAAAGTTGCAAAACATGGCCTGTCTCCTTCTCTTGTGAATGGTGAGTAATAAATCTTTTTAAAATCATATTGGCATCTTTGCTCTATCACTTCTATAAATTAAAATCAGTCTTTATAAATGAAATCCCAGGCAAATCAAGATAATGATTCAATGTAGATAAAACAAGAACTAGTAATGAACCTTTGAATAATTTGATTAATTCTAGTTATTAATATGCTGCATGTCCCTTTACCCCAAGTGCCTGTAATGGCAAACATACCAGAAAAATTAAAAATGGCCTGTAATATTTATCACACTAGAATGCAAGGAGCTCTAAGGAAAAGAAATGGAGGAATTCCCTGGGAAACACTGCAGGATATGTTCACGTCATTCTCTGGACAAAATCCATTTAACTTGTTCTCAGCCATCATAGTTGTTTTTCTGAATCATAAAATTCCCATTATAAAATAAATCCTGGCATCAACTTGATTAGTATGATCATAAATCTTAACAACAGCATGCATGCTCTAAACCACATTTTTTAGACCACAATTATAGATTCTATTATTTCCTTTACCTACTGAAGTAATTAGATATTATTTCAAGGTACTACCAATTGTTGACAGTGCTTTTTAATACATGTAAAATAATCATTGGTTTAAAACCATTGGGTATATGTACCACAATTTTTGGATCCATTCATTTACTGATGGGCACCTAGGTTTCTTCCAGCTCTTGGCTATTGTAAATTGTGCTGCTCTGAACATTGTGGTGCATAGGTTCTTTGAAATTGATGTTTTGGGGTTCTTAGGATATAATCCTAGCAGTGGAATTGCTGGATCAAAAGGCAGGTCGATTTTTATTTTTCTGAGAAAATTCCATACTGTTTTCCATAATGGTTGTACCAGTCTGCAATCCCACCAACAGTGAACTAAGGTCCCCTTTTCCCCACAACCTCTCCAACATTTGTTGTTGGTTGCTTTGTTTATGATAGCCATCCTGACTGGTGTAAAGTGGTATCTCATTGTCGTTTTAATTTGCATCTCTCTGATAGCTAACGATATTGAGCATCTCTTCATGTTGTCTCTGAATGTTCTGTATGTCCTCCCTGGGGAAGTGTCTGTACAAGTCCTTTTCCCATTTTTTAATTGGGTTGGTTGTCTTCTTAGAGTGGAGTCATGTAAGTTCTTTGTATATTTTGGAGATTAAACCTTTGTCTGAGGTATCATTGGCAAATATGTTTTCCCATACAGTTGGTTGTCTTTTAAATTTAATACTGTTTTCTTTAGCCACACAGAAACTTTTTATTTTGATGAGATCCCATTTGTTTATTCTTTCCTTTATATTCCTTGCTCTAGGGGACATATCAGTAAAAATGTTGCTGCATAAAATATCTAAGATTTTCCTGCCAATGTTCTCTTCTAGGACTTTAATGGTTTCAAGGCTTGTATTTAAGTCTTTTATCCACCTTGAATTTATTTTGGTCTATGGTGTAAGTTGGTGCTCAAGTTTCATTTTTTTGCACGTAGCTGTCCAGTTCTCCCAACACCATTTGTTGAAGAGGCTATCTTTACTCCATTTTATGTTATTGTCCCCTTTGTTGAATATTAATTGACTGTAGAGAATTGGGTTTATTTCTGGACTCTCCGTTCTGTTCCATACACAATGGAATTCTATGCAGCAGAGAGAAAGAAGGAGCTACTACCCTTTGCAACAACATGGATGGAACTGGAAAGCATTATGCTGAGTGAAATAAGCCAGGGGTTGAAAGACAAATACCATATGATCTCACCTTTAACAGGAAGCTAAACAACAAAACAAACAAACAAGCAAAATAAAAACAAATACACTGAAATAGAGAACAGGGGGACAGCTACCAGAGGGGCGAGGGGAGGGAATTGAAGGGGAAAAAATGGGAGGGATTTGGAGGAACAAGTATAAAGGACACAGGGACAATAACTAAGGGGGGTAGAAGTAGGAGGGAGGTGGGGTGCATGGGGGAGGGGTGGGATGGAATGGAAGAAATAAACAGAAAACTACTTGAAAAATAACTAAAAAAAGTGATTAATTAAAAAATAAATAAATTCAAAAGATAAACAAAAAAATATTGGAACAAGTGTTTTGAGAACTCAATGACAATATATTAATATTAATTTTATTGATTAATTTTGGATTCAATTAAAAAAACAAATTATTCACAGTCTTTACTTATAAAGTTATATACTTTATATATAGCTTTTGAGTCCTTACATGTATGGGCTAATCTTCATATAGATAGGTACATTATTTGGATATGTCTCTAAAGGTAGCTTTGTATTCTAAATTAAAAGTTTTGTAATAAAGACTTTTCTTGGATCACATTTATGTAAATTTCATAAAGTAAAATGAATATTCATAAATAGCATGCTGTCAAATGGGTTGTTGGTACAGGATGCTGTGTGGGCATTAGCACAAGGATGGAGGTTTGTAATTCAGGGTTTTGTAATTGGTTTGGTCCTATTTCTGAAGGTAAGGAGTTTCCAGTTGATAACAAGACACAGACAGCAAGAGTGCTCAGAATTTCCAAACTCAAAGACAACTACCTGCAATAGACCAACTTTGCTCCTGAATTTCAGGTTTGCTGTTATCTGATTGTGAATGGATATTTAGGTCCATCACTTGGCATATATAATCCTTAATTTCATAATCTATAAAGGGAAAAGTTAAAATTAACAATTCGTATGGTCTTTTCAACTGTTAACCTAAAATATAGAATTTAAAAATTGTGTAACATAAATATATGGATTGCACATATAAATGGAGGTAGAGAAGATAACTTCACCATTCACTCATGAATCAATGAATGTATGTTATTAACACACATTCATTCATTGTCTTATTCATTCAGTCACTCACTATTCAGCAAATACTTGTTAGGTGTATATTAGATAAACAAGAAAAATAGCATGAATTACTTGCTTCGAGGATGACCTCTCTCTACCTCCTTGCCAGAGGTTCATCAAAGAATGCCATTTTAATCTTTGTTATAGCCAGATTATTTGCTTTGAATTCTAGCTCATAAGATAATACATACATAAATTGTTGAATAACTAGTGATATTGGTAAGATTAGGAAACTTATTATATAACATTAAAAATGATCTTTAGTTTCTATTCGACTTGTCTTGTGAAGTACAACCATGAGAAACTAAAGAGCAAATATGTTTTAAAATTTGTTTTCATGTAGAACTATTTTTATAATAAATGGGATTGAATAATTGAATGGGATTACAAGTTAAATGATCAAATATTTCATTTAAGTTTCAGAAATAGACTGGGTTGTCAATGGTCTTAAATGCCATGAAAGGGAGCTGACTTTCATAGGTCTTTCAATAACAGGCACACCACAACCCAGAATCAGTTCAAAGATGTAACCATCAGACCAATAAGTAGGACTAGCAAGGAAGACTAAAATGAGTTTGATTTATGCACTACAAACACAGAACCTCAGAAACTCCATTTTCATTCTCCTTTAAGAGATAACCCTTAGAGATTAAAAGTCAAAGCTGAAATAACATGACACAAACCCTATTGCTTCTCCATTCTTTTTGGATTCATTCACCTATCACATTTCTTGGCTCGTGGACACACACACACACCATAAAGCAAGATGCGAATCAAGCAGAGTGGCCCACCATTGACCATTAATGGATGACAAAGGTTTACAGCTGATTGTCTAGTGGAGAGAAGTCTAGGCTAACCGACTAAATATTCAATGTGCTCCAAAATCCTGATTATCAGAACAAGAGCTGGAATAGCTAATACACAAGCAGGCTCAATTTACCCTAATTAGTTCAGAGTCAGGCTACAAAAGACTTAATTAGCAGTTATTAGGTACTGCTCAGAGAAGGAGCATAAATAATGATTGGTAGCAAGCTGTGCTTAAAAGTCTCCTGGCTGAGTGACACGCACACACACACACACACACACACATGAAGTCAATCTTCCTCTATTGGATTAAGTCTAAAATGACAATACGGCTCTTGACTTAAATTTTATTTCTTCAGATTTCAGATTGGATCATTGATTTAATTATTTTTGTTTCTGGATTAGTCAGACACTTCAGGAGAAAAGTTTGAAATTGTGATGGTTACACTGTACAACAAAGAGAACATCAGCTGGTGGGATGGTGACTGGCTCACAGTATTCAGAAGAATAAATGAAAGGTTCTCCCTAAACATTTCAAAAGCCAGCCTTTGGAGGGTCCCACATCGAGGAGGACCAGGGTGGAAAGGTTGATGTGCAAAGGGAGCAGGAAAACTGAATGATGATGAACTAAGTACAAGCTGATAAGAGATTGGTCCAAGCCTGAATCTTGGCTGCACATGAACTGGGTTCCCTTCATTTCAGCACAAATCACCTTTTCTCTTTTTTTGCCCCATTTATTCACCAACATCTTTCTCATAGGTGCTGAAAGTTGAGCCCCCTCTTACTTCACAGGAAAATATTTTTTATCCAAAAATAACACGAATATGACATACTCCTCTCCACCATCTCACTCTGTCTCTTGCCCTCTCTTTCTCTGACACATTTTTAGAATAGTTATGACCTTCAGAGAGGTAAAAATAATATTACTCTTAAGTTTTATAGTACCTTGCACAAAATATGAGTGTGACTAGAAATTTGTTTTAGAACATTGCAGGGTTCTTATGTTTTAATGCATACTTGATTATATTTATTTAACATAACTGTAAATGTTATCACTCATAAAACTAGTCAGCATTGTCATAAATTATTTCATAGAAGCATACTGTTTGTAAAAAAGCTGTCTTTGGAGACTCTACTTTAATCAACCATTAATTTCATATAATAACTGGCTTACTCTTTTAAAAAATGCCAAAGGACCACTTACAAAGAATGGAGGTGCATTAGTTTTTCATTTCTGTGTAACAAATCACCACACACTCAGCACCTTAACACAATACTCATTTAGTAGCTCACAGTTGTATAGGTGAGATGCCCAAACTGACTTGGCTGGGCTCTTAAAAGGTCAAAATCAAGGTCAGGCTGGGTTTTTATCAGGGAACTAAGGAAGAATCTTTTCCTAAGATTGTCCAGGTTGTTTTCACAGTTGGGTTTCCTCTGGTTGTGAGTCTGGGCTCTTAGTTTCTGCTGGTTTGTTAGGCAAAGGCTACTTGTTGCTCACCGAGGTCCCCACATTCCTTCTTGCATGGCCCCCACCACCAGTGCAGCAAGGATACACCAAGTCCTTCTCACACACTGAATGTCTCTGGCTTCTGCTTAAGCTCTCAGCCAGAGAAAACTCATGGCTTTTAAGTCCTGTGTGAGTAGATTGGGCCCACTTAGATAACTCGAAGGGAACTGATCAGTAGCCTTCATAACCTCTTAAAATTCGTTTGTAGCATAACAATCATAGGTACAATATCTAAACATGGGGGACCCTCAGAGGGGGCAATGTACATGGGCTGGGAGTCTAACCTCCAGTATGTGCTCCATGGTGCCATTGGATTTCTATTAGAAAACACAGATTCAAAGATGCAAAGATCAAAGATTGTAAAGAGTTTTAAGATGGTGACTGCAGAATATTAAAACCCAGTGAGGGTCTCCCTTTGCAGCGAGAGGCTGTAAGATTGTGCTCATCACACACCCATAAAACCGTCCTTGGAAGTAAGCATTACGTCAGTGTTTGCTATTATTGTTTATAGTGACAGTAGTACTATTTTGTGGGCATCAGTCACTTAGTATACAATGCTTATTTGTTTCAAAATACCAGTCTTATTCTTATTTTGCACAAATATACTTAAGAAACGCTGCCTGATACAAAGCATCTTATACTCAATGAGGCTGTTCCAATGGGCTGTCTGTAAGAACTCCAAACCATTGACTTGAAGTATTTATTCTCATGGCAGAAGTGCTATTGACATTTTGCAAGGAATATGCAAAATTACCTTCTTTTCTCACTTTTTCTGTTGTTCTAGGTATTGTCTTAACTCCCAAGCTGGAAATCTGGCTTGTTTCAACATTGCTGAAGTTAATTAAAAATAAATCAAACTGAACTTACATTCACTTTAAGTATTTCTTTTTTTAAGCTTACCACACAATTCAATTCAAATTCTATTCTATTATAGACTAAATTATGAGAATTGCACATAGTTTTTCCTTTTTTTCTTCCTTTGCTGTCAAAGCTACTATAGATGGTACAAGCTTAATCCCAAGGAAACTAATAAAGTGAATTGTTCACACAATTACACATTATTTGCCTGTTTTGTACAATTCTCTCTGGGTGCCTAATGCTTGATGATTGATCTATGAAGCTAGAGTCCTGTCTGATTTTGAGCTTTGAGTATTCAACCACCTCTAAATTTTTTACAAGGTTGTTTAAAGAGTAGTGTGATTGAATTATAAGACTCTCAAAAATGACAACATATGGTTTGTTCTGTGTGGGAAAAACAACTCTCATCATCTACAAAAAGGAAAAAAACGCAACAATTTAAGAGTGTTGAGCTGAGGCAAAGATGATTCATTTTGGAGAAAAATGGATCTGGCTGGGCTCTTGGCTAATATAAAACAATGAATCAAAGTGCAGCCATGACAGCAGACAATGGGTCTAATTATCTCCAGAGGGAGGCATTATAATGTCTGGACTCCAGCTGTCAGGCAGCTGTAAACTTCTCCTGTCTAGCATTTGCATTTTTAGAGTGTAACAGCAGAACTCAGTTTCACCAAAAGACCAGAGTGTTGATGCACAGCCAAGCCAATGGTACTCTTTAGGTGCCAGAGACTTGCCTAAACAAATCTGGTAACTGTTCCAGATACATGGCTCTGCTCTAAAACATCAAATACTCATAGTGATCCCTTTGAGAGTTCTAAACAGTAAGCAGGTTCTGATTGTAATACTCGTGAGACAGTTGATCAACAGCATTGAATTTGATTCTACTATCGTGTATACAGCACTTTATATGGGGAAAGCATTATGCCAAGTGGACAACTTCATTTGGCATTTAACAGTTGAATTTTTACTCTTGTGTTACCTGGGGCAAGTGGCCTAATCTCTCTAATCAAAGAGGTTCTCATGTGCATCATGGCAAGAATAACTATCTAGACAGTAGTTGTCTTATAGATAGTGGTTTTTTGTTTCCCAGGAAGCACACCCCCAAAATTAAGATTGGAGACAAATAGTTCAACAGCAACGTTATCTCAGAAATGAGAGAGCAAGGGAGGGAGGGGCGAGCAGGCAACCAGGGAAGGATAGACTAAGAAGCAAGATGTCACTGTCGTACCTGCAGCAAGGACTCACTCAGAGTATGGCTGATAGTTGGCAAGCATCAGCAGCATCTGGGCAATGATTAGTTAGAAATGAAGATTCTCTCCAGGTCTGGTTGCACTCCAGACCTACTGAATCAGAAAATCTGCATGTGGGCCCATCAATCTGGTCTAAAGGCCCTGCAGACAATTTTTTTGCTCACTCAACTTTTAGAACTGAAGAGCTAGGAAACTTTGGGAGCATGTGCAGAGCACCTTTCCAAGAGTTATTCCATCAAGGGGGAAAAAGTTGCTGGGGTATTTATATACTGACTCTCGCCAGTCATTACTGAAGACTCTTGGAAAGAGAGTGTTGGAAGTAAACATTAACTCTCCAGCACTTTCACCTGTGGTGCCTTTGGGCACAGTGGATTTCAGAGTAATTTTTTGGCAAAAAGATGTTGGTCCTGGCATCAGAAAGTCCTAGGAGCATCACAATTTCCAGACTCAAGGACATAAACAGCTACAGCTGGTGTCTTAAAGATTGAGATAATGAGCTAAAGGGCATAAGGTAGTGCCTATCACAATAATACATTGTATATAAAACTTAAGAGTAATAAAAAGGTTAACAAGCTGTAATCCTGGCTTCAGAGAGTAGATAGTTTACAATGAGAGCTAGGATGATGAGGCTTAAGTAGAATCCAAAGCAGGATGCAATAAAGACCACAGGTAATGGAATTACAGGAAGGAAGAGGGCATATCTGATATGAAGAGGAAGGAAGATGCTCGTGAATCAGCGGCATCTCAGAGGGGAGGGGCAGGCTTTTTTGCAGGATGAGATGAAACAAGAGAGGTGATTGAACTGTGGGGAAAAACACAGATTGCTGTATCATCTGCTAATTATCACTAGAACAGACTACATCACTAGTCTGTTGTATCTGGATGTCTGGACAACAAGTATTCATTAAAAGAAAATGGAAGCAACTTCCATGGCTAACAAATTTGAAATGTAAGGATGCAGAAGGTTAGTATTTCCTTGCTACTTCACATCTCCAATAGCCTCACTAGTGATTTTCTGGGAAAGAATTAAGGCTTCATGGTTTGAAAAGCACAGAAAGATGTTTCAAGCAGCTGCACAGATGTGCTGCTTTCCTGGGACTTGTATGGAAATGAGAAAGTGCTGACTTCATTTTTTTCAGTAGCATTATTACCATTATAACATAACTTTTATAGTCTTAGGCAGAGCTGCCGATATGTACTGTGAGAATTTTGCATATATAAGTTCAAAAAATTGGTTCTGAGGATTCTGAGGAGGAGGGTGGAATGAAGAAAGGAAACAAGTTCAGTAGAATGAATTAGAATTCCATATTTTCGTAGATTTTGTTACTTGGATTCCAGATCTCACAGAAAAATGCATCCCTTTACTCTGATATCCAACTGCACAGATTTCCTTGGTGTCCAGCCTTCTAAAACCCCTACTATGGGCAGAATGTTTGTTCTCCCCTCCCTCTATATTGATACACTAAAGCCTTAACTTGAAGTGTAAAGGTAAGTAATTGGGCCATGAGGATGGAGCCCTCATGCTCGTAAATGGGATTGGTACCCTCATTGAAAGAGGCACAAGAGACATTTTCTCTACCATGTGAGGATACAATAGGAAGGTGGCTGACTGCAAACCACAAAGAGGATTCTCACCATGGCAGAGGAACTGAACAGACATTTTTCCAAAGAAGACATATGGAGGTTGGCAAATGTAGGTATATATCCACGAGAAAGAAGGAAATCTTGCTATTTGCAACAACATGGATAGAGTAAAGTATGAGAGATAGAGAAAGACATACATGGTATATTCTTAAGGATATGTGTAAGCTAAAACACCCTAAGCCATAGAAACTGAGAGTAGAATGGTGGTTATCAAGGGCTGGGGGTTGGGGGAAATAAAGAAATGTTGGTCAAAAGGTATAAACTTTCAGTTAATAAATTAGTAAGTTCTGGGGGCCTAATGTGCAGCATGGTGAGTATAGTCAAAAATATCTATCTCATTATATACTTCAAAGTTGCTAAGAAAGTAATGTATTAACCATAAAAAAGAAATAGTAATTATGCTACATAATAAATGTATTAACATTTAGAGGTGTTAGCTAATTCTATGATGGTAATCATTTACAATATATGAGTATATCAAATAAGTACATTGTACACCTTAAACTTACAAAATGTTATATGTCAATTTCATCTCTATAAAACTTGAGAAAATAATCTCTGCCTATAAATACATTATAATTTAGTTGTATATGGGATAAAGCTAGCATATATAGTATGTGGTAAATGGTAAGTGGTATACAAAGGTATGTATTTAGTCCACTATATATCAGAGAAGGAGGGAAGTAGGGAAACAAGAATTTAATGTAAATCATAGTTTTTGCAGGGTCAGTAATTTGACAAATATTAAGCTGTAGTATGCTAACTACATGGGTTTACAAGCTGTCAGAGAGAAAGCCCCAGTGTGGGAGGTGTAGTGAGTGTCTAATTGGCTCCATGAGCAAGTGGTCATACGAGAACTGGATGCTGCTTCATGAGATGAAAGTCCACAGGTTTGTGGAAGCAGTACCGGTCAACATTAGTCACTTTTCTTAGGTCGTATAAAAAACTGACCTGTACTTAATGTGCAGTGTAACTCAAGTTATAAAATTTTAAACAGGATACAAATTTTATCCTTCTTTCTTTCATGAACACTCATAAAAATATTCCCTGTGCTGTTAATGAAATTTCTAACTCAACCAAAATATGCAATTTGCAACACTGCCTGCCATGCAAATTTAGTTTTCATACTTACAATAAGAGCACTTACAGTCCACAGTTAAGAAGCACAAAGGTGTTCCTAAAGCTAGCAAGAGCAAATAAATTATGTATAGACATGACCCTTCTCCCTTAGCTTATTGTAATATATTTAGATACTATGACATGTGTTCCAGTTATTTCAATATATGGGAGAATTTTAAGCCTTGACCTATTGTTATAGTTAAGTATCTCTATATAACAAACAACTCCAAAATATAGTGACTTAAAACAAGATTTATCATACAGATTTGTGAGTGATTGAGATCACATTGGCTATTCTTGCCTGAGGTCATTCACAGAATTGCAGTCAAATGATAGATGGGGACCAAGTGAAAGACTCAGATGAGCTAGATGTCCATGGTAACTTCTTTTTTTTTAATTCTTACAAAAGTTTAGTTGATCCAAACTGAAAACATATACCAGGAAACAAGGTCTCAAAGCTTCCTAACTCACAAGTCTTGGGCTTCAACTTGGGGAGCCCAGGAAAGTCGAGAATGATTGGGCATTTCTGTCTATCCATAGTCTCTTCATTTGGTTGGATAGTTCCAGCTTCCTTATAGCATGGCAGCCTCAGTTTAGAATTCTTATGTGGTGCCTAATTTTCTCTTGAACACATAATCCAAGAGACCAATGCAGAAATTGCATGTTTTTTAATGATCTAGTATTGAAATTAATACAATGTCACTACACAGGACATGATTCCTGGGAAGCATGGCTCATTGAGGAATCTATCTTTGAAGACCAATGACCACCTTTGTTATGTATGTCTTATTGATACATGATAAAGTCTGGCTTTGGGAGACTCTCGTTACACCCAAATCAATCAGAGGGTCAAAAAAATTAAAAATTCACTTTCAAAAGAATATTTATAATAATCATTTAAAATTTACAGAAGAGCATATAGTAATTTAGCAAATTATTTAATCAATGATTATTAATTATCTGCTATGTGCCAGAGACTGTGTTGGATACTGGTGAATTCTGCTGAATAAATAAGGTAAGTCCATGAGGAAATTAAAGATCAGGAGACTTGAATATAAGCAGGATTGGCCTCTCCAAAGGCAGCAGAATCAGATGTCCTTACAATGCAGGGGCACTGGGAACACTTGCTGATACAGAAAACAGGACAAAGAGAAACAAAACAAAATCTTATCCTGTATTTTAATAAATAAGACTTAAAATAAATGTTATAATGTGCTCCTTAATTTGACAATGAAAATTTGAGACCCGAATTTCTAATGGGTCATAAAAATAATTCCTTACATTTTTTTAAAATAAACCTCAACTAAAAATACATGTATTGAGTATCATGCTAAATAGTAGTAGTTTTCAAACTTTAGAGGTCTTCACACTCACCTAGAAGGCTGGTTTAAAGATAGATTGCCGAGCTGTATCCCCAGAGTTTCTGATTTAATCAGGTGGGACCCAGGCATTTGCATTTCTATCGATTTCCCAAGTCATGTTGATCTGTTTTAGAGACGATGCTTTGAGAACCACTGCTCTATGGTTATCTACAATGTACAACAATGATTAAAAACATAGGCAAGTCACAGGCAAGATAGTGGGTTGATTCTTAAACACGTTGCTTAATCTTTTTGGCTGTTTCCTGATTTTTATAAAACAAAATTAATAGTAGCTTCCTCATTAGATAGTAGCTTCCTCAGTCATCTCCTAGACTACATAGCTGACTGCTGTGAGCATTTTATCTTTCCCTGCCCCTTCAGAAGAGTAGAAACAGTAGCACTCTCTGATTATCTGTTTTCTCCCTCATACACAGTGCACAAAATCTAGCAACTAAGTATTTAAAATAATCTACAGACTCAAAAATAAATCTTATTGTTTTAAAGTTAAACTCTTCCTGGGATTTGTATTAAAGGAGAGTTATGTTTGCATCAGTTGAGCTTTGCAGGATGCCCTGATAAGGACTCAGCAATCAAAAGGTAATTATTAAGCAGGGATGTTTCTACTGTTATATATACTTTTTCCCCATTCAGTGTGAACTATAACAGTTAAACATGTAATTACATTAAGGTGGAGATAAAACTAAGTTCCAGATTACTTATCAAGCTAATATGGTCAAGTACATGGCAATAGTTTACAACAACAAAACAACCCAGTAACAAATTACAACATATTTTTTGACTGTCAACAAATGTCATAACCCAGGCTTCTCCAATAACATAATCCTGGCTGTGATGCTGCTGGGAATGAATAGGATGGAAATACAATCATCCTGCTTTTCTTTTCTCTGTACCATTACTTGATCCATTGTGCCCCATTCAATTATTTTCTTTGCCTCAGTTTACTTACCCAAACTACATTAACATTGTTCGACATATAGCTTGTACAACACTAGTACAATGAGATGCTCAGTAGGAAAAGTTCTCTATAACAAAACAAATAAGGAAGTAAAATAGAACCAGAGTCATTGAAATTAAGAACAAACTGACAGTAACCAGAGGGGAGTTGGAAGGGGATAATGGGGGGCAAGGGGAAACGGTTTCCAGGAACAACTATAAAGGACACATGCACAAGACCAAGGGGACGTGGAATCAGGGGAGGGGGGTGGGGATGGCTGGGGTTGCAGGGAGTGGTGGGGGAAAATGTAGACAACTGTACTTGAACAACAACTAAATAAAAAGAAAAGTAATATAAAGTAAAAAAGAAGAAAGTTCTGGAAGCATTTCAAGCTCTACCTTCTTCAAGAGTCCAGACACATATTAGCATTTGAAAGACTGAGAATCCCTACTGTAAAGAAACCAGCATTGTTGAACTATAACAGCCCCTGGATAGTCCATATCAAATGAACTTTCAAAGGATATACTTCTCTGGGGGATGTTGCTCTTAGTCGTAATTGCTCCAACTTAGTGGATTGTAGTCATTCATGAAATTTCAGTCAAGGGTTCTTTATCTAGCAAGACTATCCTTCAAAAATGAGGCAAAATAATGCCATTCCTCAATACACAAAAACAGAGATTTTTTTTTCACTAACACATCTGTCCTACAAAAGAACTTCTTTAACTTGAAAGGACATGACACCAGATATGATGTAAAATACATGCAAAAAGAAGAGCAGAAAATGATAAATATATGGGTAAACGTAAAATACTTACTATATATTTTTGTTTTCTCTTAATTTTAAAAAGATATGTAAAGGATTGTTTAAAGCAATAATTATAACACTATTACTGTGTTTATAGTATATATAGATGTAATGTATATGAAAATAATACCACAAAGGAGGAAGAAATGGAACTATATATTTATTAGAATTAGACCAGCATTCATCTGAAGCAGATTGTGAGTTGGGGAAAATAGATGTTGGTTAAAGAATACAAAGTTGCAATTATATAGGATGAATAAGTCTAGATCTAATGTATAATAATGTTCAACAGTATAATACTGCATTGAATCATGGAAATTTGTTAAGAGAGTAGATCTCAGGTGCTCTCACCATACATGAAAAATGGCAATTGTGTGAAGAGATGGGTATGTTAATTAGCTTGGCTATTGTAATCATTGCATTATGCATGTATATCAAAAATTATGCTGTGCACCTACACATACACAGTTTTATTTTTTTAAATGTGTATTTTAACCCATAGTGTAGACCAGTTTGAAAGTGAACTCAATAAAATCAAAGCTAAAATCTCAACAGAGTAATTGAAATGGTTTACTGGAAAAATATTAGTTTACTGCAAAAAAAAGGTGGTAAAGGAGAAACAGTGGAACAATGACAGCAACACAAATACATGAGACACGTAGAAAACAAATGGCAAAATGACAGACAAAAATCTAATCATGTCAAAATTACATTAAGTATGAATGCATTAAAGAGTCCATCAAAAGGCATGAATCATCAGTCTAGATAAGAAAATGCAAGATTTAGTTATATGATGTGTACAGCAGACATAGTTTAGAGTTAAAGTTATAGACAGGTTGAAAGTTAAAGGATAGAAAATATATACAATGCACACAGTAACAAGAACACAGCCAAAGTGCCTATATTAAAAAAGGATAATACAGCCCTGGCTGGTGTGGCTCAGTGGATTGAGTGCTGCCTTGAGAACCAAAGGGTTGGTAGTTCAATTAACACTCTGAATACATGCCTGGGTTGCAGGCCAGGTCCCCAGTAGGGGGTGTGCAAGAAGCAACCACACATTGATGTTTCTCTCCCTTTCTTTCGCCCTCCTTTCTCCTCTATCTAAAATAAATAAAATCTTTTAAAAAAAGGATAATAAAAGTTTTGTTTAAAAATCTATATTTATAAGATGCACTTTAGAGTATTCCTAAGTTTTCCGTTCCTCAGTGATGTCATCTGTAAAATGGGGATTATAATAGTAAATACCTTATAGAAATGCTGTGAGGTAATGCATGTAGAATACTTAGAACAATAACTAGTACAAAGCAAATACCCCATACACGTGAGTTATTTCAACTGAGAGCTTTGGAACGTTCCAATATATGTGCAAGAGATAAATCATTATCATGTCTGCCAGCACATTTGTACAATGCTGGCACAGATTTTAGTGCTCCTGACTCTAATGTTGACTCTACATCTGGACATCAAGCCATTTTAGAAGGCAGCATTAGAGAGACTGGGTTCCAAAGAGGCAGCACTGGAGGGAAAATCTTACTAACAAAACACTATGTGCTGAACTCAGCAGCTTTTTCTGTTATTGCTGATGAAGGGGAGACAGTGCAAAATGTGAGATGTGGGACACTCAGAGGAAAGTCTGCAGGATGCATATAATTTATTGCTTGCAGGAAGACTAGAATGAAACACTAGGTCAGCAGGATGGCCAGATGGCAACTCACTGACCTCAGACATTCTCATTGCAAAGCACATTTTTTCTAGTCCTTTGCTCCCCACTTCCCTTCCTGAATTCCATGTGTCTGGCTCTCCCAGATACAAGCAAAATTATCTTGCCCCTGTGCCTTTATTCACATAGATTAGTTGTTCTAAAATGTCTCCCAAGAACATGGGACTTTTCCTCTACCAACTATATTTTGAAATGTGCTAAATAGAGTGCAAATCATTCAAATGAGTACTTGATGTGTCCTGAACACTGGGATGAGCACTGAGAATACAAATTCACACAATTTTAGAGTCAAGTGTGAGAGAGATCCCTTATCACACTTTATTATGATTGTCTACAATTGAGGTTAGGAAAAGGTGTTCTGTGAACATAGATAAAGTATCTTACGAAGCCTGGTGATAATCAGCAACCACCTCCTGACATCCTGAATAGTTTGGTGAGTTATAGCTAGCTCTACACATAAAGAGAACAAACAAAAGCAATAACACATGCACAGGTCAGAGGTCAGAGTTTGGCATTCTCATTATAGCTGAAAAATGGGACCAGTGGTAGGCAAGCAAATAAAAATAAATCTGAAAATGGAGGATTGAGTCAGATCATTAAAGAGCTGTGAATGATGAATGCATTTCTAAGGAATCTGTATTTTCCTGTGACTGCCAGGAGAAGCCACTAAGAGATTTTAGGCAGTACAATAATTTGACCAGATCTGTGTCTTAAAAAGACAACTTTGACAGAAGTTTAAATAATGAATGGATTAAAAGAGTAGAGGCAAGACTTAAGTTAATTTATTCAGGGAGCTGAATAGACATCAACAGGGAGAAGATGAAGACCTAAACTAAGGTGATGATGGTCAAAAAGAGAAAAGAGATCAATGTGAGAGACATTTAGGAGAAAAATCAGTACCCTTTGACATCTAATTAGATATGTGAGTAGAAACTGAGAGTGAAATACAGGATGACTCTCAAATACTTGGCTTTGGTACGAATACACATAGTGTTACCACTCTCCTGAGAGGATATATAGAAATTGGAATAAGTCGATAGGGCTGTATGAGAACATGTTTACTTTAAGATTCATCTATATATTTGTTTAAAAAATATTTGCAGAGACCCTATCTACTTGATGCCAGATAATATTCTAGGCACTGGACATACAGCAGTAAATAAGACAAACAGCAGTTCTAGCCTTTGTGTAGCTTACACTCAGCAGTGTAGGAATGAACATTCCCATAGGTGACTGAATTGGTGCTGGAGCTTAGATGAGAGATTTGGTCTAGAAATGATCCAAGGGAGAACAGCTTATAGCTAACAGTTGAAACTATGGCTTACTACATTTCTGTACTTAATTTTTTTTACTACTTAGAAAGATGTAGTTTAGCAGAAACATTTAATGTAGCAGGATTTTTTTAGGCTGTGTGGGTTAAAATTAATACAATCATAGAAAACCTATTCCAATGCATGCTTCATTAGTCAACAGATAGCATTAGAATTTGGGTGATGAGACTTCTAGTCAAGATGGAAATGTAGATAAATGCCACACTCACCTCCTCCCACAACCACATCAAAATTACAACCAAACTACAGAACAGCCATGATTCAGAACCACCTAAATTTGAGGTGAATGGAAATCCTACATCTATGGAATTAAAGGACAAACCACATTGAGACTGGTAAGAGGGGCAAAAATGTGAAATGGGCTGACTCCACACACACATGGGGTAGATAAAAATCATGAGGGATAACTCAGCTTGGAGGTCCCCTTCACAAGGGTGAGGAGTCCCCCATACCAGGTCACCAAGCCTAGGGTTCCACTGCCAGGAAGTAAAGTCCCTATAATTTCTGGCTGTAAAACCCAGTGGGGATTGAGCCTGAGGGAGATGGAAGCTTCTTGAGTCCCAGGCAGTTCCTCCTAAAGGGCCCATGCACAGACTCACTTAGACTTACTCTCTCAGAGCTCCAGTGCTAGGAAGAAGCTTGAAAGGCAACAGAAACTTATCAGGAAGAACTGAATTTCTGATAATCAAGGTGAAAGCTAAGGGGGACAGCTTTCTCCCAGGCAGACGTGCTGGCAGAGGCCACCATTCCTTTGATGAGCCCTGCAGGCATCATATGTGAGACTCCATCAACCTGGATCACACTGTTTGCCCCACTCTGGAGATTCCCTGAGATCTGCCCCATACAACCTTGGGGCCCACCCAAGCTATTTACAGTGCTTTTCCATAGGAATGGCTGCCTTGCTCATGCTCCAGATTGTCCTAAATTCTCTCAAAGAAACACCATCTGGCCTCAGCAAAGCCCCATACCTCTTGCTAAGTCACCCCAGGCCCAGCACTAATAGGAACTGACCTTGGTTCACAGCTTGGCCTTGCCTAGGTGCCACTATAACAAGTATCAGCCAACTGAAGATTACTTTGTGGCTCATGCTGGGTATCCCTGGGAAAAACATAGGGAGTAGCTGATCTCAGCCTGCTCCTCCTAAGAGGCCTCAGAGCCAGCACACTCAGTAGATAGCTTTAGACCACATCAAAGCATCACCACCTAACTAACTCCACAAACAACACACTCAGGGGGAAGGCTCAGCAGGCACCAGAGACCTATTGAAGTAAGTCCTGCTCTGTGGAGTGGGCCCCTGCATAGCTGATTCTCCATGGTAGTCAGAGGTCAGTGGTCACTGGTCACAACAAGTCCTTGTAGCTGATCAGTATGGGTAAATCCCTTCCATTGATATGCCAACAGCAATCAAGGCTCAACTACAACCGGAAGGTGTATCAACCCACATGGGGATGCAGGCATATCAGGAGTACCCAGCTTGGATGTATGGGGGGGCTTTTTTACTGGACCCTACAGGATACTTAATATATTAGGCTTCCCTACCAAGCCTGCGAGATGTAGCAGCTCTACCTAATGCATAGAATCAAACACAGGTAGGTACCCAAAATAAGGAGACAAATAAACATGGCTTCATGAAAGAAGAGAACAAAACTTCAGAAGAAGAACTAAACAAAATGGAGACAGCAATCTACTAGATGCAGATTTCAAAACACTGGTTACAAGAATGTTCAATGAACTCAGTGAGAACCTCAACAGCACAAATAAGAACCAGTCAGAAAAAAAGTATACATTAATTGAAATAAAGAATAATTTACAGGGAATCAACAGTAGAGTGGAAGAAGCTGAGAATCAAACCGGCAATTTGGAATGTAAAGAAGCAAAAAATATCCAATTAAAACAGCAAAAGGAAAATAGAATCCAAAAATGAGAATAGTCTAAGGAGCCTCCAGAACAACTTTAAGTACACCAACATTAGCATCATGGGGGAAGAAAAGGCAAGCAAGAAATTGCAAACCTATTTGAAAATTTAATGACAGAATAGTGCCTTCACCTGGTAAAGTGAATAGACATATAAGTCCAGGAAGCACAGAGAGTCCCAAAGAAGATGAACCCAAAGAGGCTCATACTAAAAAACTTCATAATTAAAATGCATCAGATTAAAGACAAAGAGAGAATCTTAAGAGCAGTTGGAGAAAAAGCACTTAGTTACATATAAGAGTTCTCCCATTAGAATATCAGTTGATTTCTCAAAAGAAACTGTGCAGGCCAGAAGGGATTATCAACAAGAAATTCAACATGATAAAAAAGCAAGGACCTACAACCAAGAACTTGCTATACAACAAAGCTACAATTTAAAAATTGAAGAACAGATAAATAGTTTCCCAGACCATAAAAAGCTCAAGGGGTTCATCATCACTAAACCAGTTATATAAGAAATGGTAAAGGGTCTCCTTGAAGAAAAAGAGGAAGAAGAAAAAGGAGGAGAAGGAGGAAAAGGAAGGGAGGGGAGGAGTGAGAGAAGAAGAAAAAGAAAAGAAAGAAGAAGTAGGAGGAGGAGAGGGAAAGGAGGAGGAAGATAAAGAAGAAGAAATATGAATAATAAAATGGCAATAAATAAATACCTATCAACAATTGCCTGTAAAAAACAACATAAACAAACAAGCAGAACAGAAAAAAAGAATTCAGAGGAAATAATGCTACTCTGTACCGAAAGAAGGCTCTATCCCAAACTATAGGACACTTTGTGAAAAGTGACTATGAGGGTGGGAGAAGTTAAACTATGTTTAATGAGGAATGGGTTAGATCAATTAGAGATATTTAGCTTGCTGAAGGTGATCATGGCACGAACCTACATTAAGGGGTGCAATCTGCTTTACTCAGTCTACCAATGTACATGTTTATCTTATCCAAAACTCCTAACAAAAATACTCAGAATAATGGTAGACCAGATATCTGGACACCCCATGGCCCAGTCAAGTTGACACAAAAATAGCTATCACAAGTAAAAATGGTTTCTACCCATGATTTGGTTGATCTCCAGAAACCACAGTTAGGATTTTTAGTCCAACTAAACAAATTTACTTCTGGATATTTAGTCAAAGACTTTGCTGAAAAAAGCTACAGATCCTTAAAAATAAAGAAAAAGTGTCACCATGATCAGAGATCTTTCTGTTCTCCTCAAAGCATGAAGAAGGTAGAAATGATGCACTGCATTTTACAACTGCTGTCTAACCCACTTACCAAACCAAGAATTTCAGCAAAAGGCAAACTGTCTTCTCATGACTTCAATTGCCTTTTTAGTCTTTCATTGTTTCTTCTCAAGGACCAGACCCAGCAAACAGAAAAGAGAATGTGAGTATTTAAAATGCATTCTTAATTAGAGAGCTTTAATCTGATCCAAAGCACTGTGAAACTCCGTGCTCTGCCTGCCCTAGTTCACATTTAATCTTCATTTTTCCGTTTCTTGTCAGCTGTGCGTGCAGATGCTACAATCTTATTTGTTTATCATGGGGCCAAGAAGATTTATGGTTGGGTGCATGTTTAGCTTCCTTCTCCACTCTCCTGGCACAGTTCCTGAGCTGCACAGCACAAAGAACACTTAAACAGGCTTAAATGGGAAGTCAGTCCCACATGCTCCCTGCAGTTCTCATCTGGTTATTTCTCAGCTTATGCTTGGGTTGAAGTTAAGGTAATTGCAAAGTTATTGTTTGTCATCTCCATTATCTTTGAGGTCAAAAAGACATCTGTTGGAAGTTAGGATCATCTGTCATTTATGCCAGCTGGTGGTCAGTACCTGAGCAGATGTAAAAAGAGGAAAGAAGCTGGGTGTCCATGCAGACTAGCTCTATATGTGTGTGCTGTGTGTGTGTGTGTGTGTGCACACAGAAGAACTGTACTCTGCCATGAGGTCGTAGGAAGCCTGTGCATTCTTGCAGTACAAGTAAGGGTAGGTTGTAAAGAAATATGAAATGCTATTGTCCTCAATATTCACATGGTTTTCAAGTCACTAAAGTAAAGAAAAGTAATGGAGTCAGATGAGCTATTCTGAGTTTCCTTCCTCCTGAGCTATTTATTTTCTTCACTAACATGCAGTACATAGTTCTCTTTGCAGAGTGAAAATGAGAAAATGGTCTAAGATTTGAAGTGCTGTATCATTTAATGAAAGAATATGTGATATATATGATTAGTGCTGGCTTTCTGAGCCAGAAAATACTATAATGTTTGCAATCCAAAGTTGATCCTTCAGTTCACAGTTAGCAAACTTTTTCAGTAAAGTGTTAGGTAAGAAATATTTTAGAATTGCAGGTCATATAATCTCTGTTGAAAGTACTAAACTCTACTATTGTAGCCCCAAAGCAGCCATGGGTAATGTGCAGTGAATGAGCATGGTTGTGTTCCAACAAAACTTTATTTACAAAAACAGGCAGTAGGCCAGATTTTGGCTAATAGGATATAGTTTGCCAACTCCTCCTTTCATTTACATTCCACTAAAAGTTTGTCGCTGGACAAATAGGCCATAAAATAGGGGTTTAAGATGGGATTGTACAGTCAAAAGTGAGAAGAAAAGGGAGTCCTATATCAGACTGCATGATTTTCTAGGCATGGGGTCTGTTACTATGTCCCAAATTCTTTTTGAGTGACATTTACCTCACTCCCTTTCCTAGAGCTTATATCTACTGAGGCCAACCAAACTTCTATTAGGATTATGTTCTACAAATCCAGTTCTGTCTGAGGAGATAAAATGTTGGTTCATATCTGTCCCTTAGCACCACAAAAACATGGGTGATGTTTGAAATTCTCTAGAGCTAAGCATTCAGATATTCAGTATACAACTGCAGTCTCAACATCAACCACAGATTGCTTTTGTTTTCAAATAACATCATTTACCAAAAATATATACAAGTAGTTGTGGGGTCTGTTAATATCCTGCTCCTTTGGTAGATGGGAAGAACCTCAGCCAATCTCCAAAGGGGATATAGATGTGTTCCACTTATATAAATCAGGAAGAAAGAAGAAATGTATATTTAAGGGTCTAAAATTTCTCAATAAGCTTTTGGAATATATTGCCTTTAATTAGCTTCATTTAGTACAGATCCGTATAAAAATGACTTACTAAAAAGCTTTAGCTATACCTTTGACTATTTCTTCAGAGAATGTTTCATTCAATTACATAATACTGACAAACCAATAAAAATGTAAGTAAAAATGTGATTATTCTTACTACTGAGCAAAAGGTTTTGCCTGCATTTAACATTTGGTACAGCAATTGGTTGTTGTTACAAGGACCAGCAATTGGTAAATGTCATAAATTTGCATTAATTGCAATCACATATAAAAATAGCAACTTAAGATAAAATTTTAAATAATAAAAAGTTAAAAAAACCTTGTGCTTTGAAATTGAACAATGTGCATAAATTTCAAAATTATATATTTTTTCCATCTACTAAAATTAGAATAATTGACAGGAATTGCTTTTAAGGGTGTGTATTCAAAGTATAGTCTCCATTTTGGGGAAAGAAAAGAGAAAACTTAAATGGTTTGGTTATTCACTACTGGGGACAATTAGGGTGACCAACAGGTATAAGCATTCAAGAAAATGGTACATCAGAATGATCGCACTGTGACTGCATTGATGAGATAAATGAGAAAGGAAATCTTCAGGGAGTCACAGATTTGGGTGTTAACTCACCGAGGGTTTGTTACCAAATGTACAAAGATACTGACAAACATACAAAAGTAATTAGTAAGAGCTTTTCCAACAGGGATTTTGCACTGTTGACCAGTTGCAGTGTACATACTTTGATTGAAACAATTACCAGTGAACACAGCAAAAGCTCAACATCGTACAGATTGACTATCAATTCATTAAGCAATGATTGCTTCCTTAATGCTTATTGTGTATGCTGCTATATTGCATTGGGAGCTATGGACATTAACAGTAAAATGTAAATTAAGGTTTCATTTCATCAACAGGATCTGAGACTTATTCATCTTTATATCACCCATAGTGGCTAGAACAGTCTTAGTAATACCCAGCAGTAGTAATAAGCACCACTATTTATTAAGTACATGGAACCTACTAGGAACACATCATGTATGGATAAAAAGAAATAAGCCTAAGCACTAATATTAAAATGATCTACTGACCTTTAAAATATAAAATTGGTCTATATAATATATGTAATAAGGTGATATGAAATATTTACTGTGCTTGTCCTCTGTCCACCAAAGGAGATTGCCAAAGTTTCTGATAATGTTTTATATACTAATTGATCTCTAAATCCTGCACATCTCAAAGACCATAAGGAAATCTGCTACATTTTTCCTGAAAAAAGGAATAATAAGCATTACTCTCTATTATATTACAACAGATTTCAAATGTCCAGCTATATGAATCATTTTTGCCATCTTGAGATGTACATGCAAGTAGACAGGCTCTGTGTCTGCATGGCTTTAGAGACACATCTAAAAGAAATGTGGCAAACTGATGGAGATTGTAGAACTGGTAAGCCATGTAACCCCAGGTGTGACACAGCAGATTTTCTGATCATAAAAAGACATGCTGATATTCTCTGTGTCACCTAAACCTTACCCTGCTTGGGGAACTGACTCTTCATTGTTTCCTCTGTCCTTGTAAATATAGCAATTATTTTGCTTTCATCTCCCTTTCATGGGAAGCACTCAAAAGTCCTGCATAAATAAAAATGCATGTAACTGTAGGACACTCAGAATGCCTAGACCACAGGAACAAAGAACATATTTTTTCATTTGCATGGCCGTGACGGCTGCATGTACTGGAATGTGAAAGGAAAGGCACAGTGGTGTAATGGAAAGTTACTGACACAGGCATCAGGATATTTGTGTGCCAGTGTTGGCTTTGCAATTCGTCACTTTTGGACCTGGAGCAAATACCTTAACTCCCCCGAGCTTCGGCTGTGTAATATGTAAAAGGACAACATTGCCAGTGCTCAGATCTTGGTTTCTAATACCATTCTCCAGTAAAAAAAAACTGGGGCTACTTAAACAATGTCTGATAAAAGGACTAGAGCAGGGAATAGACCAGATGAGCCGGGAACAACTTGTAGTGACAGAACGTAAGAATAATCTGAAAAAACAATATGATAGGGCACAGGAGACAATTGAACAAGCTCCCAATGGCTAATGTTAGAGCAATTTGAGCAACAAAATAGATAATAAAATGTTGGATTAAAACTCAAAGTAGAAGCCAAAATACAAAATACCTATTCGTGAATATATACAGATATAAATTGTAATTGAACAAATAAATAAGGACTAAGAGACAAATCTCCCATAGAGAGAATTCTAAACAATTCCCATACATTGCTCCCCCTCAAGAGTATAGCATAACTCCTTAGCCCTTAACTGAGGGCTACACTTTGCAACTTGCTCCCAATGAGTATAGTATAAGCAGGGAAACTAGAAAGTAACTTTGAAGTGGACAAACCTGGAAACACTATAGTTAAGATCAAGGTGAAGATCATTAGTGATGAGCCTTGTTGATAGCAGGTACCCTTGATATAATGTAATAAGAGGGCACTTTACCTTTATTCTCTTCCTCCCCAAAACTCCTAACTCCAGCTTGATCATGAAAAAAAATTCATACAAACCCAAATTGAGAGATATGCTACAACATACCTAGCCAGTATTTCTCAAATGTGCTAGGGTCATAAAAAACAAGGAAAGTGAGGAACCATCACAGCCAAGAGGAGGCTAAGGAGGCGTAACACCTAAATGTAATGTGCTGTGTTGGATGGGATCCTGGAACAGAGAAAGGAGGTTAGGGAAACATTAATGAGACCCAAATAAAGAGTAAAATTTAGTGAATAATAATGTATCAGTATTACTTCATTATTTGTGACAAATGGACTATAATAATATAAGATGCTAACAATACGGGCAATTAGGTGTGGGGTATATGGGAATGCTCTGTATTATCATTGCATCTTTTCTGTACATTTAACACTAAAATAAAACACATTTAAGTATTTAAAAATGACATGGTTGAACTGCAGTCTACATATTAGCTTTTTATTGTTCTATGACTTTAATAAGTATTATTCCTTTGTGAGTTGGGGCCAGAAAAAAATCTGTTTCTTATAGTTCATTATAGAGGATACTGAGCAATCACAGGTCCCCTGCGGCCTTCACCAGTCTTCCTAGTGCCAAACACAGAATTCTCAATAAAAGTTAATTACATGGAAAAATTATGATTCTCTTTTCCCCTGATATATAAGTAGAAACAAATCACGACTCAGGCATAAAAACCAGTTTTGTTTTCTCCTCATAAGTACAGTCTTTTAATCCTTACTGAACCCCAAAACAATTTTGAAATTTTGAATGAGTAGTGCATAAACCCACAGTATAAGTCTATTAAAATCTTTGCATTGTAAGTGGTGCTTATCAATACTCTCTACATAAAATTAAAAGTAATTTGCAGTGTCAAAAACTAAGTATATTCATTCATAGTTCTTGCCCATACTTGGCATGTCTGTAGCTCAGCCCAGGAAGCAGTAGTTTGAAAGGTGATGATAAAACTGGGGCTCAAGAAGATCCTCAGATGACTTACCCAGTCCTACCAGAACCAGTCAGGTGCATCTGCACCCAGGTTTCCCCCAAACATGCCCCATATCTGTTGGTAGTTCTCGTGAAATCTGTTGGTGCCATTCCCCAAACTATAGTCACTCAGGCCCATTACATGGTGTCACTGTTTTTTAAAAAGTTCCTGTCTGGAGTAAGTTGATCTCCAGAATACCTCTCCCTGGGGTCTTTTAATAAAGTGAGATGTTCTGTTGCTTAATACTAGAAACCTCAAATTAATTTAAATGTGTTTACCTCTCATCCAGACTAACCACGTGCAAACTGTTCTTGTTATTCTGCCCTTGGATGTCCCTATGGAGCTTCTCTCAGGGGGCTCCTCCAACCTTTAGCAAAAACCCTTTCATCCTTAATGCAGGAGCAGACACAGGAGAGAAATCATCAAGGCATGTGCATATCAGGCCCCTGATTGCCATTGAGCCCTGTCCTCATCTTGCTGTTGAAGGAAATCAGTCAGAAAATACAAGCTTAATATCTGTCTTTGTTCTTTTCTGAGACAAGCTGATTGAGACCTCGCTTCTCTCTCTCCTTCATTTTACCCCTGAGGAAACTTCCAGAGAGTTTAGGTTGCTTTTATACATCTTTGCTGTTGTCTAGAAAGTACCTCTTTAACTCAGTTTAAGAAGATGAACTTGAAATCTCTGAGGTTAAATCAAAAGATACATTGGTGCCTAGAGAAGACTATTTTTAAGAGACACCTTCAAACTGCCCGAATTTAGAATAAATCGATCATTACAATACAGACTTTAAAAATAACGAATCTATGGGGTCAGGGATGTTCAAGTTGGGCTGTGTCCCCAGTGTGGCACTGCTCACTCAGTTCACCCAAAGAGCCACTGTCTTCTTCCACTGTGTTTCTTTATGTGACCCTCCCAAAGCCAGGAGCTTGGTCAAAGACGATGGGCTTTTTCCTAATGGAAGAGAACTATATGTATTTAGGAATGTACATGCAGTTTCAGTTAACTTCTAAATGCCATTTATTGAAATTCACAGGAAATAAATTCAAGCCAAGAACTTTTAAGGTCTATAGTCATATATTCAGGTCTCAGGTGTAGTAAACTTAAAAACTTTGAGAAGGACACATTCTCTAATTACTTTAACCTACTCACCAACATTTTCCCTCATAGGCAAGGTTCTGTAGGGTTACTGCAATATGGTCAAGTGAATTCTACTTGAACATCATTCAAGTTCGTGTCCAGGCTACCAACTACCTGCCCAATTGCTCAGCAATAGCGTGTTTTACAGTGGCTCTTAGTGTTCCCTGTGGTCCTATGTGTGTGCTGAGTGGGCGTCTTTATTACATTTTAAGTGAAAGAAAGATTAGAAAACATTGATTTACATAGCAGGGTGGCTCCCAGGTAAATAAGCAGCAAAGCACAATAATCATTTGTCTGAAAAGAGTTTCTCGGCCACATTAGAAAAAACCTAGCATGCAAACGCCATCCACATGCTCCAGTTTAATGAAAGCAGAGTCACTGATAATAGCTCAGGATTAAGGAAAGAATGAAGTCGTAACATTCTTCTGGCCATAAACTTAGTCTAAAATATTTCTGCAGTGAGAATAATGTTTGGAAATATTTTATTGGTTAGCAATTTGTGTTTTTCTTTCTTTAGTAGCATTTCTACCGTTAAAGCTAGACCATGAGGATCATGGCCTCAGGGGAAGGAACAGTAATATATTAAAGAGTTTGTACACAGAGAAACTATAGAAGTAAAGGGGTGGTTGCATGGGAAGATCCAGAAGGAAGCTCGTAGTCATCAGAGGAAATGGGGGTAGATAGTGCCAGGGGCAAGAAGTCAGATTTGAGTCCTCTGCTTTCCCTTTGAAATCAAAATCTCTTTGGAAGGAAGGGATTATAACCACCTGGATTGTCCTAAGAAAGTCCCAGTGGGTGATTTTGCTTCTCTCTCTCTGGGGTATGTGAGACTAAGACTAGAATGAAATCAATGAAAAAAATAAAAAATTAAATCAATCATTAACATAAAAGATTTTATCATCATAATCATCATCTTAATTTCATTCAAATAAAGTGCATTCATTTCAACTTTGCTGCATTATTGCACTAGACAAGACAAAGAAAAAAATTAGGCTAATAGTTCATTTGGTTATTAACTCTGACTTCTTTGGTTTGTGTCATGAAAAAAATTTTAATTTGTATTCACTTTTCCTCTCAAAAACTATTTCTGTACTTTATAATTAATAAAATAGAGCAAAAAACAAACACACAAAAAGACAACTGAAATTCTGAAATTGATGACATCATCTTTGGGGTTTTTTCTTTATTTTATTAAGCATTTGTGAAGTATTTGTCATTTTCCAAAATTCCAACTAACACATGAATTGAAAGCTGACTATACACATAACTGCTTTTAAATTAATATACTTTTCATGAATAATGGCCAAAGGGGGATCCACAAGGGAGCCTATCTAGCCGTTGGCTCTGCTGAAAGGGGAGTCTGTGGTTGTGTGACTGCTTTGACACCTGTCTCCACTGGCTAGCTGTGTATTAGCACCCACTGCGGGGTGGGCAGGAAGCGAAGGGGAAGAGGAGCGTGAGATGGGGCTGTGGTGGGTATGTGTGGTACCCGCACAGGTGAGAGAGAGAGCAGGAGAGTGCTGAGTGTTCCAGAGCTGCCACTGGGGCCACCAGTTCATCTTCCTGCTGTAGGGTGCGGAGAGGCGCATTTCCGAACCAGTAATAATAATAACGATTTTTAAATAAACAGAACTACTGTTTTAATAATTAAATGTAATTGAAGACTGTAAACTTTGACTTTATCTTAAATAATAAAACCTATTCTTTAATGAAGGTGGGCAGGAGTTCAGTCAAGCAGCTAGTGGAAAAACAAAAAATCTTTTATGTTTTGGTGCAATGAGCTGAACCCCTCTCTATTTGATAGCAGCTGGTCTTATTGACGGGTTAAACCTTTGTATGGGACTCTTTGTTTACAGTGTTAATTTATGAAGAAAACAACATGCTTCAGAGTCTTAAAGTAATTAAGCTTTAACCCAACACATACTTAAAAGTTTAACCAGAAGAGTTAGGTATCAATTCTAAGTGACAGTATCAACTGCCTGTGTTGTCCATGAAACTGTGTAATAGCATAGACCTGTAATAATTCTCTAGGCAGTGGACATAAAAAGGAAGAAAAAAACTGTGTAATTTAATTTCCTCCTGCCTCTTGCCCTTTCCTTCACTTGATGAGTAAGTGAATTAAATGTACTAAAATCCTCATCACAGTTTCCTCCCCGCCCCATGAACACAGGTTTGGCTACTCTCGGAAATAATTGCCTTCCGTCACATGCATCAATAAATTGAGTTACTGTGAACTGACATTGGTTAGAGACATGGAAAACTTCAGGTTCAGAGACCTAAAAAAAGTAGAAAAACTTGCCTGGCCGGTGTAGCTCAGTGGATTGAGTGCGGGCCTGCGAACCAGAGTATCGCAGTTTGATTCCCAGTCAGGGCACATGCCTGGGTTGCAGGCCAGTTCACAACAGGGGACACACGAGAGGCAACCACACATGGACATTTCTTTCCCTCTCTCCTTCCCTTCCCCTCTAAAGATAAATAAATAAAATCTTAAAAAAAAAGTAGAACAACTAAATGTCGCTGCTTACATAAGCTTCAAAGAGACAACACCAGAGCTGGATACTCCGTGAGTTAATCTTAGCAAAGATGGTTTTGCAAAATGAATCTGTTATGATGCATTATTGGGCCATTATTCCCAGGCCAAGGAAACATTCTCTGTCTGGTTGTTCTCTGAGTTCAGAAGGACCCTGGTATTAGGTGAAGGCTGCAGCCTAAGAGTGACCCTGCAGGTGCAGAGAACACAGAGTCCCAGGCGCTTCAAGGGCTTTTTCTCTGATTCAGTGTGAATGCTGGGGAAGCATCCTATTGATTCCAGGGAAAATTTCAGCTGCTTTTCAGTTCAGTTCAATTTGACCTGCATATTTTCACTCAGAAGAAAGAAAGGAAGCAAGAATGAAAGATGGCTGGCTTGTGCCATGGTGTCCTTGGTAAAAACCAAATGAAGGACATTCTAAAAATCTATCACCTTTCTAACACTTTTGATTTAGTCCAGAGCAGTAAGTATTCAAAGGTGTGTTAGCTGTTGAAAGGAGCAAAATAATAAGCAACTTATTTTTATTACAATAGGGCTTAATTACTGCCCCCATAAGATTCAAGGCATACAGAAAGAATTACTGGTCACAAAATACTGATATCTGAAGATAAAAAGAACTACACATTAGATGAGAGGGGGACTGAGAATTGGATCCTGGAACAAAAAGGTGACATTAATGGAAAAACTGGTCAAATTAAAACACAGTCTGGGGTTGTTACTATATCAGCGCTGGTTCCTCAGTCTGGACAAAGGCACCCCAGTACAATGACAGGGTAACATCAGGGGACACTAAAATCAGGAGAGTGTATACAGTGACTGTCTCTACTACCTTTGCAACTTGTCTAGAAATCTAAAATTGTCACCAGTGACATGTTTTTCCCAAATTATTCCAAAGAAATTCTGCATTTAAAAAAGTGTCTGGAAGCTGTCACACAATGACCTTCAGTACTGATGTTCTAGGACAAATTAAAATCCTGTCTTGCAAAGATGATGCCTAAGGACCTGGACCGGCCAACAAGCCACCACATTTATTCTGTTCGAAAGTGAAACAAACCCCTCTCGTTCTAATGATGCACATCATAGTATTGACGACTGCAATGGAGATGCTCCGAGTCTGGGATGTTTGTGAGTTGAGGCTTGTGTCTTTGGAATTGGACACTGAGACCATAATCTTCCCATCAATGATGTGAGGATACTGGAATAATGGACGACACTATGAAAATTAACCTACTTGAATCCCAAGCAGTGAGGCGGCCTTTGTGTAGTGAGAGAGTTTTAAGTGAACTCACCAAAAGCCAATAAGAATCTGTGCCAGTTTCCCCAGCTACTAAAGAAAGCAGGGTTTGTTGTCCAAAGGTATTTTCGGAATGAGATCGGTTAAACAAGCTGCCAAGAGTAGTTCTCCCTGTGGTAGATGTGGCCTCCTCAGTGTCATCTACTTGCCACCCAGAAGCTCGGTCATCCAGGCCTTCAGAGCCAACCCTGCGTTGTTCGGAGATAGAACAGGTGACTGCCCCTACGGGGTGATCTAAAGGAAGGCAAACAGCCAGGTGGGCCAGAAGCGCTGCCTGGCTAAAGCTGAAAAGGACTTGCCATTCTCATCACTCACTCACGCTGATGAGTGATAGATCCTAGAAAGCATATTTTAAAATGTTGCTTCAGTGAAACAATGTGTCAGTCAACAATATCCCATAACTAGAGCAAGATTAAGAAAGACCAAGGCTCTCAAATCACTTTTGAGCCATGGGGGTAAGGAAAAGTGTGGAAGAAAAGGAGCTACATACAAAACCTGACAAGCCTGCGTGGCAGCCTCACAAACTCAGAGACCTAAAGCAACCACACCGGATGGTCTGAAATGAAAACCTTTGAACTAAAAGCAGTTCACGATGGGTAGTCATGTCCTAGGCCAGTGTTTTTCCCTAACAAACATCAGTCTTTACCTTCACTGAGCCTGTCTGTTGTCATTTTGCATCTAGGATAACATACTTTTGTAGAGTCAACTTGCCTTTTCCAGACCCCTCAAAGCTCAGGCACTGCCCTGGGGGGAGACCAGGATCCCCTCCTGGTCATTGTTATCTTGTTAATTGTCGACTGTTAGCTATTCTGTACCCACTGTGAAAAGTGTCTATCATTCTACTTTTCATCTAATCTCCGAGGTCTCCCTGCTTCGTTTTTTCCTGCCCCTGTAATCAATCACTAGTGGATTTCCTGTAACCCCTTTAAGCCTCCTCCTTTGATCGTAATGTGTAAAATCAGGTGCTAATGGTCATTCTCTGGAGCATTTCTCAATCTGTTGAGGTTTTGCCTCCCAATGATTGTCTTCAGTTTGTCTTAAATAAACTCACAAAAATCCTCCACAGATTTCAACGTTTCTTACATTGATGAAAGGAAAACTCTGAAGCTAAGGACATTTATGACATTGCCCCAAACTTAGCACATACCCAGTTCTTGTTTACTGTGAGTTGGGGATTGGGGACAGAAATAGTTCTGGGTGAGATCTAGAAGCAAAAAAGTTCTGATGAAGGTGAAATGCTTGGAAGTGATAAGAGCAGTTTGTGGTACAAATTGTCTTTTTTCCTGAGCTGTCTGCATCCTCTGTCAAGGAGTAGAAGGACCTTCAACTTTAAGACCAACTCCAAAACTGGTTAATTAGAATACTTGTATGTCTAATTAAATTTGAGAATGGCTCCTAATTATCAATTTCATTAGCATTAATTATTATTTCAAGTGGATAGCCATAGATTATAGCTATAGATTAAAGTGTATTTTAAGGTCAACTCACAGAGGTATTTTTTAATGCAAAGGCACAGAGGAGACTCACTGTAAGGTACCCATTCTATTCAGGGTTCTATGTGCTCCCACTGAAAATTATGATTTTCTACCTGCAGAGAAATGATTTTAAAATTTCAATAGCTTTCCCAAGGGCAGAATATTGATATTCAACTCCTTAGAAATTCACCCTGGGAGTGCTTACAAACATTACCTAAATTAGCCATCTTCATAATGAAGCCAACAGGGTCAAAATTGATCATTCTGAACAGTTCCAGTAAGTACAAATGACAATTTTGATCTGTCTCTACAGTTTTACCATAGAATAACAGCATTACCTTCTATATCAGATTCAAAAATGCCAATAATCAACCAGCACTCAAAGGCTTCCAATAAAGAGAAGAGTCTAAGAATGTTCTAAATCTTGATCACAGTTGTAAGAAAATATATGTTCATAAAAATTCATTGTGTGGTATGATTAAGATTTCTGTAGCTATATATATATATATAATATATATATGTTGTGTATATATATATGTTGTATATATATATAGTGTAAGAATAAAAGGGATGCAAAAATAGAGCATTCTCTTCAGAATTTAAATTTATATTTTTTATCTTGTTTACCAAGTCTTTCAAAATTCTGCATACAGATTTCTTTCCCTTTATATGATGTGTATTAGTGGGAGATGTGAATTTAACAGGTTCCTGAGATAGGGATGTGTGGTTTTCATTCTTTAGTCCCTCATCTGGTAGCTTTTTCTGAATGTTTAATATTCTATTCTCATAGAATCCTGTGTATACACCAATTATATCACATATTATATTATCTTGCATTTACTAAATGTATTGTCTATCTCTACAATTAGACTATAAAAGAAGGGAGAATGTCTTGTTTATTTCAGTATCTAG
Source organism: Artibeus jamaicensis (assembly GCF_021234435.1). Taxonomy (NCBI): domain Eukaryota; kingdom Metazoa; phylum Chordata; class Mammalia; order Chiroptera; family Phyllostomidae; genus Artibeus; species Artibeus jamaicensis. Next base: position 9,878,419 of record NW_026522056.1, on the reverse strand, counting down.
CATGAGGCCTAGATCATAAGAAATCCTTAATAATTTTTTAAAAATTAACTTTATGACATGAAATCACCATACCCTAACAATGATCAATTCTGAGAGTGTACATAAGTTCCAGACATGTCGCCATCACCACTAACAAAATATCAAACAGCTCCATCACTCTAATGCCTCCTCATGTTCTTTGTAGTCAATTGCTTCCCCCACCAGCTCATAACCCTAAAATCACTGGTCTACTGTCTATCACTAGATCTTAATTTTTCTAGTATTTTATATAAATAGAATTACAAAGCATGGAATCTCTCTTCATTTAGAATAATGCTTTTGTAATTTATTCATATTGTTTAATGATCACTAGTTCATTATTTCTTATTACTAATCAGTCTTTCATTGCATGGATATACCATAATTAGTTAATTAATTCAATAGTCAATGGATATTTGGGTTGTTTTAATTTTCTTACCAGCATTCTTAATTGTACTCTGTATATGATTCTGCCTGAAAACTTTAACTTTCGCATAGAGCAAGTCTATCAGCAATGCTTTATTCAGATTTCATTTTTCTGAAAGTATTTTACATTCATTTTCAAAAGAATATTTTTACTGAATATAGAATTCTAAGTTAACAGGTTTTCTATTTTTAAAATATTTTTTAAAAAATTTCTTCATGGTCTGCCTTGTGCTGTTTCTTATGAGCAGCAGTATGTCATCATTCTTACTTTTTAAACTTTGTACATTATATATGTTTTCTCTTATGGTTTTTAATATTTATCTCTTTATCACTACTTTTTGATAATTTTATTGTGATATGCCTTGGTGTTGTTTTCTTTATGTTTATTTCTCATGTAATTTGCAGAGTGTATTTATGAGTGTATAGTTTTTTAAAAAATCAAATTTGGAATATTTCCAATATTTATATTTGCATATATTTCTTCTGTTTCTTTTCTGGAAGTCACATTACGCATGTGTTAGGCTTTTTTGTATTGTCTACAAATCACTGATGCCTTTTCAACATTTAGCATTCTTTTCTTTTTCCTCTGTGCTCCATTTTGTACAATTTCCATTGCTGTGTCTTCAGGTTTACAAATCTTTTCTTCTCTAATATCTAATCCATTGTTAAACACATCAAGTGTATGATCTGCTATTAATTCCATCCCACGCATTTTTCACTGTATGTCTAATATGCAGAAGTTTAATTTGGGTCTTTTTGATGTCATTTATTCTCCTTCTCAACATATTCACATGTTCCATTCTTGGGTATATTTAGCAAATTTATGATAGGTGTTTTAATATCATTATCTCCTAAAATTGTCATCCCTTTCATTTCTGAATCAGTTTGCATTGATTTCTCCACCACACTATATTTTCCTATTTGTTGGAACACCTGGTAATTTTCTATTGGATGTCCGTGTGATCATGTGATTTATAACAAATACAGGTATGGCAGAAGAAGATTCACAGTTGTGAATACCTGAAAAACAGAGTTTATTCCTGTACAATATTGCTATTTAATTCTTGCATTATTTTCCATAAAACAACTGTAGACTTATTTTTCCCCAGTCTGTATATATTTTGTCATTTCTCATATATATTTGGTCTTCATCCATGGTTCCTGGCTCACAGTTCCCAAAACCCTTCTAATTTCCTGAGTGATAAGGGCAATAAGAACATCTTTTGTTTTAATAGTTGGTCTCTGGTCCTCAGTTTCTGACAGTGTTTCAGAGCACAAATGATAAAATGGGTGTTACTAATAACAAAGACCTTTGCAGCACAATTGGGTTGATGTCATTGAGGTGATTTTTGGAAAGCATCTAAGGACAGGGAATGCTTGTGAGGGGAAATAACCATAAAGGGGTAGAAATTTCAATCCTACCCCCTGACTTCTGGGGAGGAGAGATAGGTTAGAGTTTGAATCAACCAGCATGGCTAATGATTTAATCAATTATGCCTATTTGATGAAGCTTTCATAAAAACCCAGAAGGCTGGGGTTTGGTGAAATCGAGTGCTTCCGAGTACCACCATGTCAGGCCCAAGCTCCACAAGGACAGAAGCTCCTTTTTTAGAGACCTCACCCTATGTATCACTTCATCTGGTTGTTGGTTTGTATCCTTTAATATCCTTTATAATAATACAGTAGTTTAGTGGGTAGATTGTTTTCCTGAGTTCTGTTTGCTTGAGCCACTCAAGCAAATTAATCGAACCAAAGAATGGGGACCTCTGATTTATAGCCAGCAGGTCATAAGCACAGGTAACAAGCTAGGCTTACAATTAGCATCTGAAATGGAGGGAGGTCTTTGGGACTGAGCCCTTAAACTTGTAGAATCTGATGCTAGTTCTAGATAGATTGTGTTAAATTCTAGAGTCTGGAGACTTGCTTGTTGGTTTTCTGCCTCCTTCTTCCTCCTCCTACACACACACAGTGCAATTGGGTGCAGGATTTAAATAGTTACAGATTATGAATTATATATTCTTCAGCTGTGGGATTTATTTTATTCCTTTAAATGGTATTGCACTTTTTTCCAGGCATGCAGTTAAAGTATTGGTGTCAGTTTGATCATTTCGAGTCTCAGTTTCAGACTTTGTTAAAGTGGGTCCAGTTTAATCTTTAGTCTTAGGCTAATATAGTTCAATTCCTAAGGTGTCCTCTCAAGATACCATCTCAAACTATGTACACTGAGATCATTTCCCTGTCTTGTTGGATTGTAAACCATTCCCATTCTTATGTGAATTTGAAGATGATCTGTCTTACTGCTTTTCATGGTTCTTCCATGGCCTTAAATAGTTACTTCCTATATATGCCAAAGATAGAAGGGGACCCTCTACCTATGCAGATCTCTGGAGTTCTCTCTGAAAAGTTTCTCCTCTCTGGTAATCTGCTCCACACATCCTAGGGGTTTTTTGTTTTTTGTTTTTTTAACTTGAATCTCCAGCCCTGGCTGGTGTAGCTCAGTGGATTGAGCATGGGCCTGTGAAGCAAAAGTTTGCTGGTTCGATTCCCAGTCAGGGCACATGCCTGGGTTGCAGGCCAGGTCCCCAGTGGGGGACACATGAGAAGCAACCACACATTGATGTTTCTCTCCCTCTCTATCTCCTTCCTGTCCCCTCTCTCTGAAAATAAATAAATAAAATATTTTAAAAAACTTGAATCTCAATCTGTTCAAATGATGAGGGCCATTGGGTCACAACTACATAGCCCCTCCCTACGCTGCAGCCTGAAAATCTAGTCTAGACAATAAATTGGCCTCATTTAATTTTATTCTCTTCTTTCAAGAATCAGTCCCAAACTGCTTATTGTCTGAAGTCTGAAAACCATTGTTTTATATATTTCTTCCAATTTTCCAGTTATTTAAAGTAGGAGAGTAAATCTGGACCCTATTATTTTCTCATATCTGAAATCATTCTTACTCTTGATAATTTTTTGAATGTAGTGAAGACATAAAAATCACAGTCATTTAATGTGCAAATTGCAAAATTTAAGAGGAATAGCTAAGAATTTGAACAATAGAATCAATATTCAAGGATATCAAAATTATACTGGTTAATATTAATTTTATCATTTAGTCTCAATTAAATCAATTGTTCAGGTAAAAACGGGAGGGGGAGTGAGGTGTGAGAGCTCTGATTTAATAGCAGTTGATGTAAAAGGATCTCAGGGCTTATGATAATTTCAAAATATTCTGTGTAAGATGGTTTATAAAGAAGATTACATTTTAAATGCAGTATTTTTAAAAAGTCTTCATAGAAATATGTGATCAAATTAAAGGAGTTATGATTATCACTCTGTAATTCTATACTCAATTCAATTTTCTTAAAAATTTGAATGTAAACTTACCATACGAGCTAACAATTATGCTTTAAGTCCTACCCAAGGGAAAGAAGTGAAAACCTGACCACATGAAAATGTATATGCAAACTTTTTAGCAGCATTATTTATATGATCCTAAAACAGAAAATAATTAAAACGTTTATCAGCTGGTGAAAGGATAAACCAAATATGGTACCTTTATATAATGGGATATTATTCAGCAACTAAAAGGAACAAAGTATTGATACATGCCTCCACATAAATGAACCTGAAAACATTATACTGAATGAAAGAAGACTCAGAAGACTAGATACTGTATGATTGTTTGTATAAAACTTTACAAAAATAAAATCTATAAGAGACAGAAAGCAGATCAGTGGTTGCTTGGAACTGAAGGTACGAATGGGAACAGATGGTAAAACAACACAAGCAAACTTTTGGGAGTAATGGAAATATTCTAAATTGAAATGTGTTGGTAGTTTCACAGCTCTAAAAATGTATTAAAATTATTAAATTACATACCTAAAATGGCATATTTTATGATATATAACTTATGTCTCTGTTAAATAATAAAACCCTTATAATGAGAATTTAATTGTTAAAAGTGAAAATCAAAGAGAGAGGTCATTCAATCAACACAAGTGGGACATGAATATAGCTTGTTCTTTGGGAACCACAGTAACACTTAACGTCAACACCAGGAATCAATCTCCCTAGCTTTCATCTCAACTTCTGTGTTTGTGTTCATGCACGTGTGCCTGCGTGTGTATGTTGTTGGCCTATACTTCTTGCATACTACTTTTTATTGTCAGGAAAACATGCTTTCTTAGCTTATATTTAATAGTATTTTTAGTGGAGAGGGACTGAAACTACTCACTTCTTGGTTAAAAATTCAAGGAAAGAACACTAATTGTCTTAGTTTGGGATCAAATGCTCCTTTGTGTCCATCAATAATCTATAGCAATTAGAAGGTCAGGTTCTCTGCCATATGGTGTATGTGTATGTGTGGTCTTAATTACACATGCACACACAAAATCCCTCCTTCATCTCCTTAATCTACTTAATCCTAATTAATTCTTTAGATAAAGCTATGAGGTAAATGCCAATATTTCCATATCTCATACAGGGAAATTAAAATGTAGAGATGTTAAAATATATCATAAAGGTCATCTACCTAAAAGGTTGGTGTCTAAATTTGAACCAAGTTTGTCAAGCCTCGTTCCTTTCCCTAAATTATAACACTTCTTCTTTTATCATTTTCTCCACTAAGAATTTGAGTGCTACTTTACTCCTCTAAAAATACGTTAGTTTTCCATTTTTCTAGAAAAAGCACTATTTTCTGAGCCCATCTTACACATGTACTCGTCTCCGAAATCTCAATAAATGAATATTTTCTCTCACATCCAGGGCCTTCATTAGCACAGTTTACGTGTTAGCTGCTTCTTGCTCCACGCTGCTGGTTCCTGGCTTTCCTTCAGGCGTTCTAATGTCTACTTTTCAACAGTTTTCTTCCAAATGAAAATCACTATTGGCATGGTAAGCATTTGGAGTTTTATTATTGATTTATGCCTTGGGTGAAGAGGTTAATTAAATGTGAATTTTAAGCCGACAACATGATTAGGAGAGTGAAGCAACTGGAATTCATGAATACTTCCAGAGCCATTAAAACTGTTTAAAATGAACAATGACTTGGAGGTGGGGGAACAGGGCTGGGGTGGGAGGATAGACCAGCCCTCTGTTATTTGTGACTGGATTAATGAAATTCTGAAGAATAACAAAGAAATCTTTCCAAGGCTTTTCATTTTGCATTTATATTGACATTAGCATGGAATATAATACATTCTTAATAAACCACTGTTCCGTATTCTTTTTGTTCCTTCTGATTTAAATTGCATCATAGAACATTGAGTTTACCAAGTCAGCTAGAAGGAGGGAGGTGGATTCATGTGTTATTAACCCTTAAAGAGTCCTCAAGACAACTTTGCAAAGCTTAACAAGGATGTATAGACTCAGCATCTTCATTCTCCTTTTTTATTAGAAAGACCTCTTGGAGGTCATGATTTGTAAACCCGAATCCAGGGTGAATCTCAAAAAGTTGCAGAAAAGTTATTACACAGAAATCATTGATATCAGAGAATAAGGAATCTGGGTTTGGTTTCAAGGTAGATTATAATTTCCCTGAATTTAAACACTGGATTCTACACACCATTTGTAACAATAACCTCCATTCTCTAAGTCCCAGGCACAGAGTGGACAATCAGTTCTAGTTAATGATAAATGAGCTTATAAAACCCTAGTGAATTTCAAAAAATATGTGGCAATTACTACATAAACAGAGTCACCGATATAAAAAATTAGGGAAAAATGTCTAAATCAAGTGAGGTAGTTATTCAAGATAACTGAAAAATTACCAAGAACAGGATACAGAGATATTAAAAAATTACATGGTTATAGAAAAGGCATCTATGTTAGAAACAAAGCAGATGATTTATGACATTTCAATGTTATTGCAAAAATATGTCCTCAACATTACCAACACTGTAATAATATTTACTGCATTTGCATAGCCCCATTAACAAATGGATAAGTAAATATAATGCAGGATATAGAAATGATGCAACATGCCTAATGGCACAGTAACACTTCAGAATCAACCCTAGAGCAAGAAAGCTATTGTCATTGTGATTCCTTCCAAGCAAATATCTACTGTGCCAAGATAACGGAAAATATATAGACACATACTGAGCTGGAATCAAAAACTCAGCAAAATGCAGGTTAAAAATCCACCTAAGAATCAGATATTTCAGATAAAAGAGATTAAAAATCCTGACAAACACTAAATTAATAGCTAGATAAAGCTGAGGAAGGGAAGAATGAAACAATTTCCTGGCAGGACTGTGGAGCCAGACACAAAATCCTTGTAAAAGGTCACGCATTTTACATGCAGAGGGTGATGAGGACAGCTAAGCTCTGGACAATGAGGTACTGACTTTTTGCCTTGAAAGCTGCAGTAGATGAGGGCCTAAGGCAATAACATCCAAGTCCAAGTCAAGGTTGACTGCTTCAGAGTGGTCTAGGACTTACAGAATCTTGGAAGAGTTCTGCTGACTGCAGAGGCAAACTGGTAGAACCTAATGTTTCTCATAGTCATCAGAATGATAAAAGCAACTCAATTGCCCTTTCAAATTTTCTTCTCTACTCTAGGAAACTCCATTGTATCCACAGTGAGTGTTACACGTGTACTTCTGATATGGTCCCAACCCCCGCTTCTGCCACTCACTTTAACTGGCTTCAGGTGGCCAGTCGTACCTTCACACATGGGTCTCCCTCTGCACCTCCTATCCATCTGAGGCAACAGGCTATCCTAAGAGCAGGGTTTCTTAGCCTTGACATTGATAACATTTTAGACCAAATGATTCTTTGCTTTGAAGACGTCTAGTGCATTACAGGATATTTAGCTTGATCACTGCCCTTTACCCCCTAGTTTCTAGTAGCACCCCAATATGACAATGAAAACATTTTCACATGTTGCCAAATATTCCCTGGAGGAGCAAGAATGGCTTGCCCTGTCAGAGATCCACTGCCCTAGAGATTGCTAACTTTAACAGACTGGCTCTGGAAGTCCAACTCTTACTCTAGCTGAGCCCATACTGTATAATTATTATGAGAGTAAAGGACATTTGAAGATTCAAGAATATCTTAAACCAGAAAAAAATATTGCCACTGACTACTAGATCTGGACCCAGAAGCCCTTGAGTCTCTAACAGGAGATGTCTCTAAGAAACTACAGAGCAACCGCCAAGTCCAACTACAGGGATGCTTTGTTACAGATTTCCCCACCACCTAGAAGTACACTTAAGCTTTCCTATATTTCTAGCAGCCTAGGTTCCATAGAATCAGAATGAGAAAATAAAGTTTTCTCCTTATCTTCTGTGTCATAAATCTTTTTTCCAGGCTGGAACTCATTTCAGGAAAGTCAACCGTTTGAATATACACTCTCTTGTGGGGAAACCCTATCCTCTACCCATGTGTCTGATGCTGCTATAATGTTTTTAACAGAAAATTATTTCACAACATAATAGCACAAAAATACACAGAAGCAGAAATGGGTAGGTGTTATTTTTTGGTATCTATAACTTCTGAATTACATAAATAAGTGGTAACTTTTTCCATTTGTAACATTTATCACAATTTTCCCTTGTGGAGGAATTAAACTACATGGTGACAAAGAGTAACAAAGGACCAAAGTATGGGGCTGACAGGACAGAGATTTCATGTCAGTAGAGATTCTAATGTTTGGAGCCATTCAAGATGCAATTCAAGGCAGTAAATTTCAAATCCCTTTGGATACTTCAACCAGAAATGGGAAGATATTGTGAAGGAAAATCCAGGCATTGGCTAGGTAGTTTTTCAAGATGATTCTTTGATTACATGACTCTGTGGACACTAGAAGATAATGACATCACACAATCCAATGAGTTAAAATTTCGAGAAGATCTTACCCTCAGGAAAATGGCATTCTTTTTTTGATTCACCTGAGTACAGATGCCAGTTGAACAATATTCAAATTCACTGACAAGAATCAAGAGCCCAATTATTTGCTGTATTCTGGCATGAGTGTGTGTGAATAAATTCAGTTCATTAGGAATGATTAATAAGTTTGGAATCATAATTAATTTTTAAAATAATTATAGTGACATTGTAAAAATGGTAAAATTACTACAAATAACATGACTACAAAAGTAAGGGTGCATCTTAGTTTGGAGCGCTGTACAGCACATGCCCCTTGTTGTCTCTCCTCTGCCATAGGAATGCCACTCATCCTCACCTATAAAAACATGACACCTCCCTGTGTCAATAGGCTGCCCAGAGATAGCAAAGGTGAGAGATTTGGCAGTTGGCTTAGAATTCATATCTGTGCTTTCAAAACCTACAAGGAGGCTATGAAGGATTATGGGTAAAGGAGAGAAGAAAGAGGGATGGAATGTGCTACCAGAAACATGATGAAAAAGAAGGATTGGGTACAGAAGGTAAGGAAAGACCCAGCATAAAAATGTAATTCATATTTGCTTTAGTTCTTACTAAAAAAGTGGCCAGGGAGGTAGAAATATTTACTATATTATTTTTGAACTATTCTACCCTCCAGGTTACCTTTTTTAACTCTGGACCCAGCAAAAAAACTTGGCTTCCTTAAGTATATTTTAAAATTATATTTTATTTATTATGCTATTACAGCTGTCCCAATATTTCTCCCTTTTACACCCTCCAACCAGCATCCCCCAACTCCCTCCGGCAATCCCCACACCATTATTCATGCCATAAATCATATGTTTAAGTTCTTTGCTACCTCATATCCTATTCTGTACTTTATATACCCATGGCTATTTTGCAACTACCTATTGATACTTCTTAATCCCCTCACCTTTTTTACTTATTCCCCCACATCACCTCCCATCTGGCAACCATCAAAACACTCTCTGTATCCATAATTCTGTCTCTGTTCTTCTTTTTGCTCTTTGTTTTTAGATTCAATGATTGATATATATGTATTTTATGCCATTTTGTTATTCATAATTTTGATCTTCTACTTTTTCTTAAATAAGTTTCTTTAACATTTCATATAATAAGGGTTTGGTAATGATGAACTCCTTTAGTTTTTTTTTTCTTATCTGGGAAACTCTTTATCTGCCCTTCCATGATAAATGATAGTATTGCTAAGTAAGCAATCTTGGCTGTAGGTCCCTGCTTTTCATGGTTTTGACTATTTATTGCCAATCCCTTCTAGCCTGCAAAGATACTTTTGAGAAATCAGTTGACAGTCTTATGGGAACTACTCTGTAGGTAACTAACTGCTTTTCTCTTGATGTTTTTAAGATCCTCTTTTTGTCTTAAAACTTTGGCATTTTAATTATGATGTGTCTTGGAGTGGGCCTTTTTGCAACTATCTTGTTTGGAACTCTGTGCTTCCTGGACTTTTGTGTCTATTTCCTTCACCAAATCATTATTTTTTCAAATAGATTTCCAATTTTGTGCTCTTTCCCTTCTCTTTCTGGCACTTCTGTGATGCAAATCCTGGACCTCTTGAAGTTGTTCCAGAGGCAGCTTATACTATCCTCATTTTTTAAATTCTTTTTTCTTCTTTTTATTCTGATTGGTTGTTTTTTTCTTCCTTATGTTCCAAATTATTGAGTTGATTCTAGCTTCATTCACTCTACTGTTGTTTCCCTGTAAATTGTTCTTTATTTCAATTAGTGTGTCCTTCACTTAGGTCTAGGTCTTTTTATGCTGTTGGGGTCCTCACTAGGTTCCTTAAGCATCCTTATAACAAGTGTTTTGAACTCTGCACCTGATAGATAGCTTATCTATATTATGTTTAACTTTTATTCTGGAGGTTCGATCTGTTCTTTCATTTGGGCCATGTTACTTTGTCTCCTTGTTTTGGCAGCCTCCCTGTGTTTTTTTTCTATGTATTAGGCAGAGATGCTTTGACTCCTGCTTTGTTAGTGTGGCCTAATGTAGTAGGTGACATGTATGGTCCAGTGGCACAGCCTGCCTAAGTTATAAAGCAATCTGAGATGGCTGCTACTTGTGCCGGGCTTGGAGATTCCCAGGCAAAGCTAAGCTGTGAATCTAGGCTGGCTATTGCTTGTGCCAGGCCTGGGGCCACTTATAAAGAGGTTCAGGATCAGGGGCTCACTGAGGCCTACTGAGCTTGTTTGAAAGGATTAGGAAGTTATGAAGCTTGAGCCAAGACCAGCTATTTATATGGAAAAGTCACTGTTAACAGTTGTAAATTGGGTGGGATGGAGCCATAAAGGATTTCCAGGGCAGGGCAAAGGTTGATATTAGGCAGATTGATAGAATATCAGATATGGTACCTGCCTGCTAGCTCTGTGGCTCTGTTGGGCAGAGGATTCAGAAAAGGGACAATGGCCACTGCCCACCTTTCTGGTGGGGAGAAAGCTGTCCCTGAGCTCTCGCCTTGATGCCAGACACTTCAGTTCCTCCTATGCTGCTAGTGCCTTTCAAGCTGCTACCTGGGTGCTATAGCTCAGAGGGAGTAAGTCTGAATAGGTAAGTCCATGTGTGGTTTCTTTAAGAGGACCTGCTTGGGACTCCAGAAGTTTATTCCACTGACTCAATCCCCACTGATTTTTGCATCCAGAAGTTATGGGAACTTATCTTCCTGGCACTGAAACCCTGGGCTGGGTGGGCTGGGTGTGGATCTGGGACTCCTTACTACTGAGATATCCCTCACAAGTTTTAATCAACCACACATAGATGTTGGGCCAGCCTCTTCAGGATCTCTACCCTACCTATTAGTCTGGATGGGTGTTGTTTCCAAACTTCTGTAGTTATCAGACTTCCATTCAACTTGATTTCTGATAGTTCTAAGTAATGATTGTTCTATAATTTAGTTGTAATTATGATGTGGTTGTGCAAGGAGGTGCCCTGTGTTTACCTATGCTGCCATCTTGATTTGAAGTCTCTCCCTAAGTATATCATATGCAAATCTTTACAACAATGCACCATGGAAATCAGCAATAGCCTGTTACTTTTTCTCCTAGCTCGGGGCATAGTGAGTGTGGGTGTTTCAACCACACAAAGAGTAGTGCCCAAGCCATTTTCATCCTATATGTTATTGATATTTGTTTTTGGTGACTAGTTGGAAAAAACAATTTTGTTGATATCCCAGCCTTTAGAGTATTTATTTACCTATCAAAAAGTTAGATTTTGAAAGAGCAAATCTCCTAGAATAACTGCTTGCAAGGTAACTAGAAAGAAGCACAGACAGAAACATCCCACAGCAGATGAATAATAAAGAATTTTAAAGTCTTAAGAAGGAAAACGCAGACGCAAAATTGCTTTTTGTGTCCTTCTTTTTATCTACACTATCCTTAGGAAGTCTTTTGATTTACAGCACTAACAAAGAGAAAATCTTGTGGTAATACATGGCCTAGTTGTATGGTTCAGGCCAAAAGCATCCACTTACATGACTGAATTGTTGGAGTTTTTTGCAATGGATTTCTGCATCAACCAGCAACTAGATAAGTACTAAATGTCTTCATTCATTTGTATGTATCCTCAAATGTATGTATCCATAGGTATACATACATTTATTGAATTAGATGAACTAAAATGAGAGAAAATATTTATTAACAACTGCTTCAAAGGCATTGTATTTAATACAAAGGCTGATTTAGAAGGTCTCTGACTAAAGAAAATTTTTCTGCCTGTGATGATCAGAAAAGTGAAGGAAGCCACGCAGAAGCTTTTTATTTTGATGAGATCCCATTTGTTTATTCTTTCCTTTATATTCCTTGCTCTAGGGGACATATCTGTAAAAATGTTGCTGCGTGAAATATCTGAGATTTTCTTGCCAATGTTCTCCTCTAGGACTTTAATGGTGTCACGGCTTATATTTAAGTCTTTCATCCACCTTGAATTTATTTTGGTATATGGTGTAAGTTGGTGCTCAAGTTTCATTTTTTTGCATGTAACTGTCCAGTTCTCCCAGCACCATTTGTTGAAGAGGCTATCTGCCTCGGCCCGCGAGGCAGTCAACGGGGTCCGCCGATATACCTGTAATGGATGAAGGGGGATGGGACAGGAGGCGCGAAGAATGGCAGCAAGACAAAGGATTCTGATCAAGCTGCAAATTTTATTTCAAAATGGAGGGAGTTATATAGAGGAGGGCAGTGGAGGAAGTGCAGTGGATAGGTGGCTTCAAAGCGTGCTCTAGCCTGCGATTGGCCAGGGGGGTGCATGGCGGGCGCGTGATCAAGGCACTGATTGGTGTGCCACCCGCATGTCCAGGAGGTGGAGTTCTATGGCTCCTAACCGCAGCATCCAGTTATTCAGGCGCAACCCTCAGGTCGGATTGTATCAGCCTGTTTCAGGCTTATCCCAGCCCCCAACATCTCCTCCCTTATTTTTATTTTTAAGGTGAGGAGTGGACATTATCCGGCTAGGGGAGGCAGAGGTCTGGCTCCTCCTGAGCTCGTCCCGATCTCTGAAGCACCCTTTTCGGAGGAGAGGGTTGGGGCACTGACCTCTATGCAAGCCGACTTGCCTCTCAGGAGACATGGCAGGGCCACCTTCGGGGTAGCTTCTCCTTGCGATGCTTTGCTCTGCACCTAGCGGTATCCATTACAATTTATATGTAAAGTATAATGCCAAGAGTTATACTGTTCTCGTAGGAGGTGGGGGTGTAAAAGGGAGCTTATGCGCGGGGACATTCTCGGAGAAAATGCTGCGAGTCAGCGCCAGGTTCATTCATTTCTAGCTGGTGATAATGTATCTGGATAGGCTTGCCAAGAAGGGAGTTAAGTTGGTCTCGGATGAGGTTTGTGGTGCGCCTGAGAACCCAGGGAGCAAAGGTCAGGAAAAGAATGATAGCTATTAAAGGCCCGAGGAGAGGGAGAAGAAAGGGGAGCAGTCCGTTGAAGGCTGTAAGGAAAGGGATCTCAGTCAGAGCTTTTCGCCGTTTTTCCAGGTCTTCTTGAAGGGTCTTGATCTTGTCCTGTACGATGCCTGACTTGTTGGCATAAAAGCAGCATCGTTCCTGTAAAGCTAAACAGATACCTCCCTGCTCTGCTGTGAGTAAGTCTAGACCTCGTCTATTCTGTAGGACTACTTCTGCTAGGGAATCTAATTGGTCTTGAATGTCAGTAATAGTATTTGATAAGGCTTGGACATCATCAACAAGTTGTTTGGAAAGTTTTGTATAGGAGTGAATTGCAACTCCTAATCCTGCAGTTCCGGTAGCTACTGCTCCAGAGACTCCTAGACCAACAAGCAGGGGAATAACAGCTAAGGCTCTTTTGTGTCGTCCTGCGAAGTGGTCAAAAGCAGGGACGGGGACAGGCTCATCTCCTGGGATGATGTCTATGTCAGGTAATAAGGCAGCTAAGGCACAAAGCCCTGTCCAATTGGCGGGCAAGGCGGTGAAAGCTAGATTATTACCACACACGAATGCTCGTCCTGGGCCAGGGCAGAGGGATGTGCTGTAATTAAGCGTGTGGCTACAATTGGTAAAGCTAGCGAAACCAACAGAAATATCAAAAGAATTATTTTGTGAACCTTTATAGATACAAGGGGAGGAGTCAAAGAGCATAGGCTGAACTCTAAAGGGTATGCTGAGGGTTTCCTGAAGGAAAGTCTTTGGAAGCGGAGTGAATGCGGCGGTGGCCGCCAGGGGCAAGGTAGTGGGTGCCTTGCACGCCGCGGGCGGAATGGCGGAAGCGCCATGCGCCGGAGGCAAAATGGCGGCGGCGGGTGCGTGAGAGGTACTATAAGGAGGTGGTTTAAATGGCGGAAGGACTGCCGCTACGAGTGGTGGCCAGTCAGGATTATTGTAGCGAGCGGCCTCGTCCTCTAACTCTGCCTGTTCAGAGGGGTCTAACTGGTCGCCGGGGTCTTGGGAATTGGGGGGTGGAGCAGAGGAATAGAACTCCTGAAGGGGAGGGTACAGAGAAGGGACTTGAGGGTCTGTATCTATTCGGATGGAGACAGAAGGACAGTTTGAAGGCGCTTGTGAGGGGGGTCGCGAAAGCGAGTCAGCACGTCGGGGAGGCCGTGGACTGAGGGGGCTTTGGAGGGGGCTGGGGAGTGACTGCGGAGAATTTCTTGCCCTTCTTTGCAAAGGCGCTGTATGTCAGGGGAATTATTGTGGTTTTTAAGGATGTCTGTTATGAGGTTATAATAGTCAAAGGCAGTTATAGGGATAGTCTCGGGGCCAAAAACCTTATGATAGTCATTTAGACAGTCGCCTACACGGCGCCAGACGTGGGAGTCAATGCTACCCTCCTGAGGAAACCACGGGCAGATTTTAAAAACGAAAGTGAAAAAGGAATTCAAATCTTTTTTACGAACTCTTATCTTGCGCACCTTGAGAGACTCTTTTAATTGAGCAACGAACAAATCATGTTGTGAGCATGCCTGTCCCATGGCTGGGTCTTACCTTTGAAATGCCGCTGTCGGGGAACGGGGGTCCTCAGGGAATGCCGGCGCGAGGCTGAGTAGTCGGGGTGAGCCGGGCGAAACGCTGCGATCGAAGGGGACAGCGGTCCGCACAGGCGATCAGCGGGGCCGCACTTTGGGCGCCAGTTGCCTTGGCCCGCGAGGCAGTCAACGGGGTCCGCCAATATACTTGTAATGGATGAAGGGGGATGGGACAGGAGGCGCGAAGAATGGCAGCAAGACAAAGGATTCTGATCAAGCTGCAAATTTTATTTCAAAATGGAGGGAGTTATATAGAGGAGGGCAGTGGAGGAAGTGCAGTGGATAGGTGGCTTCAAAGCGTGCTCTAGCCTGCGATTGGCTGGGGGGTGCATGGCGGGCGCGTGATCAAGGCACTGATTGGTGTGCCACTCGCATGTCCAGGAGGTGGAGTTCTATGGCTCCTAACCGCAGCGTCCTGTTATTCAGGTGCAACCTTCAGGTCTGATTGTATCAGCCTGTTTCAGGCTTATCCCAGCCCCCAACAGCTATCTTTACTTCATTTTATGTTACTGCCCCCTTTGTCGAATATTAATTGACTGTAGAGAGTTGGGTCTATTTCTGGGCTCTCTGTTCTGTTCCATTGGTCTATGTGCCTGTTTTTATGCCAGTACCAGGCTGTTTTGATTACAGTGGCCTTGTAATACAGTTTGATTTCAGGTATTGTGATCCCTCTTACTTTGTTCTTCTTTCTCAAAAGTGCAGCTGCCATTCGGGGTCATTTATGGTTCCATATAAATTTTTGAAGTGTTTGTTCTATGTCTGTGAAATATGCCATTGGTACTTTAATAGGTATTGCACTGAATCTGTATATTGCTTTGGGTAGTATGGACATTTTGATGATGTTAATTCTTCCAATCCATGAACAAGGTATATGTTTCCATTTGTTTGTGTCTTCCGTCTACGGCCATACCACCCTGAACGCGCCCGATCTCGTCTGTTTGTGTCTTCCTTGATTTCTTTCTTCAGTGTTGTGTAGTTTTCTGCATACAGGTCTTTTACCTCCTTAGTTAGGTTTATTCCCAGATTTTTTTTTTTTTGCTATGTCGAATGGGATTTTTTCCTTGATTTCTGCTTCTGCTGATTCATTGTTGGTATACAAAAATGCCTTTGATTTCTGGATATTGACTTTGTAACCAGCTGTTTTGCCAAATTCATTAATTAGTTCCAGCAGTTTTTGGGTAGAGTCTATAGGATTTTCCATGTACACTATCATGTCATCTGCAAACAGTGACAGTTTTGCTTTCTCCTTTCCTAAGACAACCAACTGTATGGGAAAACATATTTGCCAATGATACCTCAGATGAAGGTTTAATCTCCAAAATATACAAAGAACTTACACCACTCCACTGTAAGAAGACAACCAACCCAATTAAAAAATGGGAAAAGGACTTGAACAGACACTTCTCCAAGGAGGACATACAGAAGATCCAGAGACACATGAAGAGATGCTCAATATTGTTAGCTATCAGAGAGATGCAAATTAAAACCACAATGAGATACCACTTTACACCAGTCAGGATGGCTATCATAAACAAAGCAACAAACAAAAAATGTTGGAGAGGTTGTGGGGAAAAGGGGTCCTTAGTTCACTGTTGGTGGGATTGCAAACTGGTACAACCATTATGGAAAACAGTATGGAATTTTCTCAGAAAAATAAAAATTGACCTGCCTTTTGACCCAACAATTCCACTGCTAGGGTTATATCCTAAGAATCCTAAAACATCAATATCAAAGAACCTATGCACCACAATGTTCATAGCAGCACAATTTACAATAGCCAAGAGTTGGAAGCAACCTAGGTGCCCATCAGTAAATGAATGGATCAAAAAATTGTGGTACATATACACAATGGAATTCTATGCAGCTGAGAGAAAGAAGGAACTACTACCCTTTGCAACAACATGGATGGAACTGGAAAGCATTATGCTGAGTGAAATAGGCCAGGTGTTGAAAGACAAATACCATATGATCTCACCTTTAACAGGAAGCTAAACAACAAAACAAACAAGCAATCGGAAAAAAAAAAAAAACCAAAGACACTGAAATAGAGAACAAGGGGACAGTGACCAGAGGGGAGAGGGAAGGGAATTTAAGGGGAAAAAGGGGGAGGGATTTGGAGGAACAAATAGGAAGGATACAGGGACAAGAACTAAGGGGGGTTGGAAATGGGAGGGAGGTGGGGAGCACGGGGTGGGGGAGGCTGGGATGGGAGAAATAGACAAAAAAACTGTACTCGAAAAATAACTAAATAAAATTTAAAATAAAAATAAAAAAAAGAAAAGTGAAGGCAGCCAGGCCACCTCCAACCCCAAATCATTTAACTTCATGGCAACAATAAAATCTCATTAGTTTAGCCTCCAAGGATTGGAAGACTTTGACAGTTCAGAGTAAGTGCTGTACTACATATGAGTTCTGATACCTTGACAAAGGCAAGTTGTCCCTTTCCTGGGAGTCATGTACACATCTTGACTCTTTCTTAAAATTGTCATCAGTGTTATGACAAGGTATTTTTACATTTTTCAATTACTATAGCTCTGAGAAATTTGGATGATTTCCAAAATAATTCTTAAAAAATAAAATTTAGATTCAATAAGTTAGGTAGGAGTTGAATCCATTCTTGGCCATATTTGTCATTGGCCCTATTGGGCAATGAGATCCATTATTTTAGCCAGTATGCAGTAGGTAAGACAGAATGACCAGTTAATCCAGTAAACTACCCACTAAATAAAGTCATATCAGTTCATGTAGAATTTTTTAACTTTTTCAACACATACACAAAATGTCTAATAATTATTGGGCTGGAATTAAAAATGAGTCTTTCCTGACTCCCTCCATTTGTAAATAGGTATCTTTTCTTCCAGATACATGTGTAAGATTCATTCTGTACATTACTGAAATAGTTTTCAAGAAAAGAACTTTAAGATAAATTAAAGCCAAAATTCTCCAGTGGGCCAAACTTAATTACAGAGTAGCCATGCATTCTTGCACATACAATATGTAATCATTTGCCAGTCACAGGGGGTGTGAACTGCTATACTGCCTTATGTCGAGGTAGATGTATAAAAATTGCACCACTCTATATTTCAACTGGATTCCAAATTACTAGAGAGCAGGAATTGCCTTATTGGATTTTTGGATATGTTTTTTATTCCTCCCAATATTAGTGCTTATGATTTAGAAGGTGCTCAATAAATGTCATATAGTTTCATACTGACTCTAAAGAAAATTCCATAGAGGAATTCTAAATATATAAGATTTTTATAATTGTTGATATTAGTGGTCTAAGTTAAAAACCCTCCTAATTTACTTCTGTAAAACATTTATATAGGTAATTTTGCTTATCTGGTAAGCCAGTCTTTATTTTTTGAACACATTTTGTATGGTGCATTTTAATAATAGATACAAATGCATTCTTTGGCACATTTAACCTGGACCATGGGCTTTAATACCCCACACTTAATTAAAATTTGAGCTCTGTCACTTCCTTGTTGTATAAACTTGGGCATGTTATTTAATCTTCCCAAACCTTAGTTTTCTCATTTATAAAAAAGGAGATATTAAATACTCTTTAGAATTAAATTAATTGAAAGAAAGTGACATATGTAAATTATCTAACACAGGTCTCAACATTTAGTAATAACTCCATGAGTAGTTGCTCCTTACCTTACTTCAAAGTGCTTTTTTAAAGACATGCTATTGTATTTCTATGAAAACTAAGGTTATTGAAACAATCATCTCAATAACTGTAAACACTCATAATATTTGCTATGTGCAGCTGAAAGCAATAAAACTATATTTGCCTTTCAAACATCCATAATTTTGGCTTACTTTTTATATGCATTTTATTTTCTACATGCCTAATATTTTCTGTGTAATTTCATGTGTTTTGTCACTGAAGTATTTTACTGTGTGCTTTATTCACTACCAATTATTCATAATTAAAGATGTTCATTTAACTGAGATGAGAATGGAAACTCTCTGAGGTCTTCTGTTTGCCTGGTCTGTGTCTTACTTGTGATTCTCTACACAAGTCATGGTAAGATATTTCTATCACATAATTCTGTCAGTAGCTGTCAATGCAGAGATAGAATTCTGAGCGAGTTCTGTGGCTTATGTATATCCTGAGTTGTCAAGGTTGTTAAATTTAAAGTGTTTGACTTCGGAAAGGATTTGGACAGAATTTGATAGACAACTACTAACCCAAGCCCGGAACTCAATTCACCACTGAAATGAGAAAGGTCACATTTCTTTTCTTGTCCCTCTCCTATTCCCTTTTCTTCAACCTCATTTCTCCATGTAGCCCAGGGACCGATCACCCAGTAGACAGATGGTACATTGAGAATGTGCACAGGGCAGGCTGACTCAGGAGAAATATCCCCCTCTCTGGTGGAGGTGCAACTTCCATTCCATTCCAAGCTGGACTTGAAATCAATATGTCATTATAAACACATATGGTACAGGGAGAGACAGGAAGTGGATACACACCCAGGATAAAGTAATTTGAAAGCATTAGTTACTCTGAAATGTGCTGCACACCAGAGAGACATGAGCATTTCATAGTGGATTTCTCTGCCTCAATCAATGTTCTTTCTTTTTCTCACTTGAAGCAGTTTTATAGACAAGCATGGTTACTTGTTGAGGAAAAGTTCAAGTTCCAGTAACATTTTCTGACTGTTTGTCCAGCTCCTAACTTCTAATTGCTTACTTTTAACTGCAACCCATTGCATTTGCCTTGGGGAGGAAAATCCCTGGTAAATGTAAAACAAAAGAAAAAAATGTTTGCTTCATTGCATCCTACAAGTAACGGTGTTTTGCATTCAATTGTTTTTCAGCAGCATAACTATCTTGAGAGTAAACCCTTTGATAACGTTCTTATTCCTATTACTCCCTCAAAAGATGCAGTGGGCTACTATGACAAGCACACAATATGCCCGAAATTGAGAAGGGAGCTAGAGCAGAATTTACAAAATTCTCCTCTAGCTTTTCATGGCACACAGTCTTCCACAGATCTCCTTTAAAACATTTTTTTTGTTAAACTAAGGTACTTTGAAACATCCCACCCCAATTCTTCAACTTCCAAAATTCCTTTTGAGACCAGTTATTGTGTTCCCTGTTCAACTGTAGAACACTTCTTTTTATTTCTTCCCAAGATTTCTCCATTCTTCTTTCTTCAAACCTGCCCCACATTTAACGAGCTGCATTTTATAACTTGATGGCTATTCTGACTTTCTTTACATGCATTTTATAACTTGATGGCTATTCTGACTTTCTTTACATAAGAGAAAATTTTTGTTTTAATTTCTAAAGATGAGGATGCATTTGTGCTGATCCAGCTTTATTCTCTCATTGGATTGGGGACTGAGGTGTAAACTTTGATATAGTCTGATATAGTCAGCTGAATGGAGTCCAGCTGACTGGTCAATACGGGGATTGAATATGAAACCCTATCCTCATTAACACCATGTTCCATGTAATTGATTGACCTGATTCTAATCTAGGCTGATTCCATTATGCATTCTAATCCCAGTCTTACTTCTAATATTTTTTTAAAGACTTGGTTTGAATATATTTAGGTTTTTATGGAAAAATATTTTAAGAAGAAATGCAACTATTTGTTGAGATTGCTTTTAAAAGGTCACATTAAAAACTTTTTGGGACATGGCTCACCTAAGATTCATAATTCTTTGGTCAGCATGTACAAATAAGTATTTAAAACACAGAACTGTGTAGTAAAGTTTAGCTTAACATCAAACAGATTTTCCAACCCTCTGTCTTTTTTAGTTGCTATAGTGGCTTTCAGTGCCAGTGCAGTCAGAAATGAAGAGGAGACGTTGGCTCTCTACCCAGATCTAATACCAAACACAAAGTGTCAGACATACCATGGTATGTTTGCTTGCAGACATACCATGTTATTTTGCTTGCTGAACTTCCAGTTTGGAAGTTGACATATTTTAAGGAAATAGACCATTTAGCAAAGCTCCAAAGATTGGTTTTAAGTTCCAGTTACCCTTACATCTGTATTCTCATTCATTTATTCATTCTTTCATTCATTCACATATCCAATACGTATTGAGTACTTGCAAAGTGGATGGCACTGGGCAAAGAATTGTGTGAAAATCTAGTGAAAGAATTGAGATATATGCAAACAACTACAATACAGGCAGAACATGATAGATCTTACCAGAAAGGCATAGAGAACTGTGAACACTCATAAAATGAAAAAAAGTAAATTCTAGTTGGGGAAGACTAAGAGTGACTCCACAGAGTGGATTATCTTGCCCATAATATTAAAAACAAAGAATCTGGACACACCCAAATTTAAGAAAAAGAGGAGGAAACTATGTGGATAAGTCAGAGAGCAGAAGACCCTGGTAGAAATGGAACTTACTGGTTTGGTTGGAGTACAGTTTATACAGAAGTAATTGGAGATTAAATTAAAAATGAGCACTAGATTAACAAGCTTTGAAAATCAGGTTAAGTTTTTTTAGATTGTACTAAAGAGCAATTTAAATTTTTTTAAATTATTTCTTTTGTTTCCTTTTTAACAAGAAAATAATCTAAAAGAATTTTTTTTTAAATTACACCATTAGCTTCAAAAAGGCTATTAAATTTAGGTGAAAAGCAAAGAGGTTCCAAATAAGGTAGCACAGTGGGAAAAAAAGGGAGGAATAAGTTAAGATGAGGTATAATTAAAATTGGAGGTCCACCTTTTAGAGGGGTGAAGGCAAGTATGAGACAAGTTCCATATTGTTTATAGAGCAGCACAAAGCAAAACCAAAAAAACACACAAAAAATGAGGAATAAAATTCATTTATATATTCTGTCATTCAAATAATTTTCCAGTAGAGGTTATATGGTCTATTCTTGGATCACTCAAATGTATTAAATCACTTTTGAATGAAAGGCCATAGACTCTGAAATCTGATTGCTTCAGCATGAAAACCAACCAACCTCTGATGCACTGGAGCAAAGGATGTCTTACCTGTTCCCCAAAGCAAGCGTTGATCAGGGTCAATTAAAGTCATTCTTGTGTTTTCAGCTTCATGACAATAATTAGTTCTTGGCTGGCAAATTTTACAGAGCTGGATATTTTATAAGTTATTTTATTCAAGAACTCTATGCACACGTCTTGTACTAGATCCCAGTTTCTGCCTTCAAGAAGCTCATTGACCAGTGGGGAAGGCCTTTTTTCCCCTTCACTTTATTTTACTTCCTCACTCCCTATTCATTTCATAATCCCTTGAAATCTGAATTTGTCCTCACTATTCAGCTGAAACACCTATTTCAAGTTATGACAATATAGTCACCACACTCAACAGCTTGAGTGTAGTGACTATACTCTGTTGTCATTAACTGTGATGTTTGTAATTACTAATCACCTTTCTGGCCTCCCTTACTATCCCTATTACTACTATTTTACTACTATTTTAGTGTAATTACTACTATTTTAGTGCAAGCAAATACAAAGCAAACACACATATATTTTCTTTTGCTCTTCCATTGATTTCTGTGCCACTTTGCTCTACTAGTTTTTCTGCCAATTCTCTTTTTCTTTCTCATTCTTTCTCTAGCATTTCTCCTTTCTTTAATCCTTTTCATGTATGTTTCTCCAGTGTTTTTCTCTGAGTTCTTTTGTCTCCTATTTAAATGCTCATATCTTTGTTGCCTTATTCTACCCTTAGAGATAAAGTCTTTTCTCCTCTTTATTTCTTTAGATATAATTGACATATAACATACACTGTTTAAGTTGTACAACATGATAATCTGATACACATATAGAACAAGATGACCACCATGGTAATATTAGTTAACATATCTATTACCTCACCCACTTGGTTGTTGTTGTGGTAATGAGAATATTTAAGATCCACTCTCTTAACAACTTCTAAAGACACAAGACAGTATTGCTAACTGTAGTCACCAGACACAACTATTAAACATCTTACACAAACAAAAGAGCACATGGAACTCTCAATAGTAGCAAGTACTTTGTGACAGATGCAGTTTAGACTAGGAAAGGCTGAGAGGGCTAGAAGGGAGATTGATGACAGGCAAAACCTGGTCCTAGAGGAACTTCTGTTGCAGAACAAAAGCAAAGGCTGTATCCTATCAGCAAAGAAGAACAATTTAAACATTTCAACAGGGTTGTGACAGCATCATATTTTGTGTTTATTTGTTTATTTTAGAAGGACTACACTGCAGCACAATGGTGATTATTCAAAATAAGAAAGACGAGTAGATTTCAACTAGCATCAAACTCTTATTAACTGGCACTATGTTCATTACTTAGGTGCTATATGTAGGTAAAACTGGAACCAAGGCCATAGTTATGTATTCAGGTATGGCTGTTATTCCAGAGCAACTTCAAAAAGACATCTCCTGTAACTGCATCACTTCCAAAAATATATCTGACTTGATATACTAGAACTAGAAATGTGGGGCATGTTGATATGAAGATTTAATATTGATACAAGTATGTCAGGGAAAGATGCAGCTTTCAAGAGAAATAAAAAGTTTCTCCATTGTAAAAAATAACTGTGGCTGTTGAGGGCACAGCAGTGGAGAAGTGTAGATGATGTGCCAATATTTGCCATCAAAAAGCGGGCAGGTGACACAATACCAGGACAACAATGGAAGAAGCAGCTAGAAGGCTGCTGCTGAAATCTCAAACAGAAATGACGAAGTTCTAAATCAATTCACGTCAATGGTGCTGAAGAGAAGAGGATGTGTTCAGGTAATATTAAGGGTGTGGTTGAAATCAATGACAGAACCACGGAATCCAAGTCATTTCATTGGCACATGGAAGAACTCATGAAGAAAAATGAAATGAAGCTTCTACCCAGAGGCCTGAAAAACACCCAGAAAGAGTGGACTCACAAAAGGCCAATTCCTGTTCAGAAGGAGTGAAAAATGTTGCAGAAAGGTGCGATATGAGATGACTGAAAGATGTTCATTGAATTTAGCTGCTAGGATGATTGACCCTTTATTGACAAATTCAGTGTTCTAGTAGGAGGGGAAGCTGAATTCATTGTTTTTACTTTTTCACCTTCCACTCACCCCTTTCAAGAAACAAAGCTATAAAAGAAAAAAAAAGTGAAGCTTGGGCAAACTTAAGTTTGTAACCTCTTTTTACTGTTTTGTAGGTGGGAAAGATGTGAGTATGTTTATGGATAAAGAAGAGAACTTTGGGGGGAGGATATAGAACATGCAGAGATCCCTGCACTGCTGGATCATCTCAAGAGAGATCCCTGAGCTGCTGGAGAAACAGTGGGGAAATCTTGGAAGAGAAGGAAGGAGACTGGAATGTGGGTGTGGACGCTGATCAATTTGTAGGTGTTGGAGAGGAAGCTGAGGGAATTTAAATATCATAGACTTTTTGTGTTCAGTCAAGTAGGTCCATTTCCCAAGAAACAGAGGATAGAGGTCTTTGGAAGAATAATTATACTTATACTGAACGTTACAGTCAGTTAGAGGCAGGTGAATAGCAACAAGTGAAAGATTATTTGACTGTTTTTGAAAACCAAGCTGTGATTTTCAGATGGAGATGGTAGGTCCTGTCCTTGGTAGTTCTATTAGTATAAAACCTATACCTGGCTGTTTGGAACAAGGCTGGAAAGAGAGGCCTGCTTTATACCCTGATTCTTGAGTTTGGTATCCCTGGAAGTTGGGGAATGTCCACGGAGTCTGGTAAGGCTGATTATTCCTCAAGAAGTCCCTGAAGAAAGCTTTGGGTACTCAGTCCACAAAGATGATCATTCTAGCTCCTTGTCATTTGATTATCCTATCAGATCCCTATAGAGCCTCATGATGGGGTGTCCTCCACTAGCTAAATACTAACAAAGCTGAATAGCCAGCTTGGATCTCATGAAGCTATATTTTTTCTAGGTGCTTCTAGGCCAAAGGCTTCAATCTTTGGGTTGGTTCTGTTTTTATTGATCATACACAACTTGCCCCAGTAAAATTCTGATTCTCCTCATCATCTGATTAATACCAGTGAGCAACTATACCCCAAGACAGAAAGCCAATACTCTATTTCCAATAACTGATGCAGCGTGGTCTGTTTTGGTTGTAATGAGATTGGCTGCCTGACTCCCTGAGCTCTTCCACCACAGCTGTGGTGTACAGATACTAAATGACAGGGTAGTGTCAACGATTGCATAGTTTGTGTTTGACAGCCTCGAAAGATACACACCAGGGTATCTATGATTACTGTGTACTCTCATGGAATGTGGCTGGTTGACTGTTTAAGGTATATGACCCAATGGATTGGCATTGTAATTACACACACATGTGTGTATGATGTATGCATGTTGTATGTGAATACATACAACAAAGTGGACTCTGTCGCATTAGGTCTTGATTTGGTTTGCTGCAGGTCTGACTCAGTAAAGGTTCACATACACTTATCAATAAGTATGAATTCACAAAAGGCCTGAAAACCAAAAGTGGTTTTCTAGGTAATGGCACATACATTCGGTGGCAAAATGTAACTTCGGTACATGTGATTTTATCTCGCTTCAATTTTCTCACTTAGTGGGAATGGTTTCCTGCAGAAATACCAGTTTTGTGGTTCTGGCGCTCCATCCCATATCCTGATCAGGGAGTTACACATTATAAACATATGTACTATATAACTTCTAAAATCTGAAAAATTCTGAATAGCAAAACACATTCCCTCCTGAAGGTTTCAGATAAGGAACTGAGAACCCATACTTACGTCCATCCTGTCAAAATGTGACTCTTTGCCTGAACACTTAATTGCACTTCGATTATAATCTGTTAAATGCTTTATATTTTTTAATAAGTCAGTGATTCTCAAACTCTACTGCACAACGGAATCACCGGGGGGGGGGGGGGCCTTTTAAAACTGCCTCTGGCTCCCACTCCCAGAAGGTCTGACTCAATGAAGACAGGGTGTGACCCGGGTGTCAGCACTGGAAGTTGCTCAGGAGATTCCCGTGTGCAGCAAACTCTAGAAACAACTTTTAGTCTGAGGATGTCAATATCAATGGAGCTGGGTCTGGACCTCTTGGGGAACGCTCTGTGACACTTGAATTAAACTTGACTACATAGACACAGCTCTTGTGTTCAGAGCACCCCAAGATACCTTGTCTTGTGATGGGTCTTGCCTTCATTCTTTCGTATGGGGTACTCTTCGCTTACCGGAGTCACAACATCACCATTGTAAATCACTACAGCATCCCAATTGTACATCAATACTTGTGTAACTTGGAGAAAGTAGCCCAACAGCTAGACTTAGATAGGTATAGCCTCCAAAATAATCTTTCAACAATCAATTGATATTTAATTACATTACTAATATTTATCTTCTAAATCAAATGATTATTATGAAAGCAACATATTTTTTAAATGTTTGCCCCTTTTGTGTCCCAGCTATTTACAGAAAAGGATATTATTATTATTTTTTAAATTTTATTTATTTATCTTTAGAGGGGAAGGGAAGGAGAGAGGGAGAGAAAACATCAATGTATGGTTGCCTTTCATGTGTCCCCTGCTGGGAACTGGCCTACAACCCTGGTATGTGCCCTGACTGGGAATCGAACCGTGATTTTCTGGTTCACAGGCCCGTGCTCAATCCACTGAGCTACACCAGCCAGGGATATTATTTTTTAATGTATCTTCAGCCCAACTGCATCCAATCTAGATTGTGAATACTCACAAATAAGAAAAAAAATAAATGAATTAAGGGAAGAATTCCCAGAAAACCTGGGTATCAGTTTGATTTACAGTTGGTTCCCAATTCTATCTCTGATTCATTCACTTGGACAGATTTAATGATTTGAGAGATAGTGCCTTCCAAGATACAGGTAACTTATGCCAACTCTATGAAGATAAGGGGAGATTTGATTAATTAAGTGCCTAGAACTTATTGGGTTTCAAGGATGAAAAGAACCACTTTTTCAGAGTCAAAAATGAAAATTTAAAAGACGGGAATTTTTACATAGCAAAGAATGGAGAAAGGTTTAAATGCTTTTCAGCTGATGCAGAAGGAAAATTCTCCTTGTTGGTGATTGAGTTATAATGTAGCAAATTCACTTCTGTTTATGGAAAAACGTCTTTTATTGTTAAAGGAGGAAACTGAATTAGTCAGCAGGGAGCCTGCGGCGGTTCTTTTCCCCAAGGGAAGAATGACTAAAAAGTATACGTTTAGTGTTTGTCACAACTTAAAAGAAAATAACTTGCTTTCACCACTGACTACGCGGCTACTGCTGCTACCTAGAGCTTCAAAGCCAGAATTTGTTTTCATAAGCAGATGCTGTTTTCCTCAGCATTTTGCTCTGCTGGCCAACCGAACAGCAATTAAGGTGCAGCCGGCTTCAGAATTTGTGAGGCAATCTAGTGAGGAGCGCACACCTTCAGTAAACCAGTGTTCTCCAAGAGGGGCTTTTCGCCTATTTTTCTTACTTAGAAATCTTGACTGCAATTGTCAACTGGAAGCCATTGAAAGAGAGAGAGAGAGAGAGAGAGAGAGAGAGAGAGAGAGAGGTGTAATAACTGAGAGGATCCTTTATTTGGGATATCATTAAATAAGCATTCAGGGCTTCTGTAGGAATGACCAGGTCCGTACTGTGGAATAAACTATTAACGATGTGGTAACGATATAAGCACATCTTTACAACTGCAGATGGTATGCTTGTGATTCAAGGGTTGGTATCAAATCTGGCCTCCTCGTGAGAGAGAAATCGAATCTGTGCCCTGGGCCTATTTGGAGCCTCGTTTGTTTTAAGAATCCTGGTCATGGCCTCTCTGCTAATCCTTTTCTATGTCCTCAACTTGCTTGCCCTGAATTAATTATTTCCTTGTGTTGAAGCTATAGACCTTTTTTTCAGAGAATTCTCTCTCTGCGTTTGCTAATAATTAATACATCAACTATCTCTGAATCTACAGTGGCTGCTCTTTCTAATGATTGTTACACACATCCAGGCAGTGCTGAGAGCTGAAGTTTGAGTAGGTTTTTCTCTGCTGCGCTGTCTGTGCTCCCAAGAGTCACTTTTCTCCCTGTAGTGTGCTATAGTTCCCAGGGCTGCTCCGTCACGCACCCCACCCCGTCTTGCACCTAGCTGAACTGGAACATTGTGAGAACCCATTGATTTCAGTGTCAGGGGGGTGGCCAGGGGTGAGGAAACTGGAAACTGCTAGTCTCTGCAGGAATCTTTCGGAAAGGCTCCCCAACTGTATGTAGTAACGCTATAGCACCCTCAAATATAACACCACTTAGGCTCCTCCATGCCAGCACACGACACGCCAAGAGAGGCCAGTCTTAGTCTTAAGCAACGCAGGATTTGAGACTTGTTCATTGAACAAGTGTACTCTGATTTTGAGTGAGAGTAGCACAGATTCGGAGGGTGGAGAGTCTCAAGGTCCAGACGTGAGCGTGTGGCCCAGGGCTTAAAAGTCTGGTCACGAGCATTCTGCTGTCATTCACTGAGTTTCCTCGATGAGGTTTCATTTGGAGCCTGGCGCTGTATCAGCTACTTGGAATTAAAGGCAACCAAGATGCTCTCCCTGCCCCCAGGGAGTCTCCATCAGAACGCCCACACTCTATTTTGATCACAACTCCCTTTCCAGCTGTGTGCTTTCTTATGTAGTCATTCAAAAGTGCTCTTTTGGGAGAGTATTATATTCAAAGGTATCTAGCACTTGGCCCCATGGTGAAACTTCCTCTGTTACTGGACAGGGGTGTGGCCCTGGGGCGGTCTGCCTGGGGCCAGCTGTAGTGTATGAGTTCTTGACTTTGTGTAGGAAAGATGTCACCACATGAGTCCAGGTGACTATGAGGATCTGTTTAAGCTGGGGACAATGAATCAAGGAAGGGCTCAGCATAGAGGAAGCAGCAGGAGAGCCTGGGCTGAGTTGCCTGAACACACTGGGAAGTCAGAGGAGAGGGGGCTTTGGGGACAGGCTCAGGGGATTAGTGTGGGACAAGCTGCCAGCTGACCATTGCCTTAAAGTTTAGGAGACTCGTGCCTGTGAAGAAGGAAATGGGGGAAGAAGGAGGGAAAGAGAATGCTTTGAGCTGGGCTGGGTCCTTTGTCTTGAGGCTTTTATCTCTTTCTTGCAGAGGGGAACCGTAGGGAAAGTCTCAGGGGGGGTCCTGTAAACTATTGTCAGTTCTCCATGTGTGCCCTTTCAAGGTCATGGTCTCCACTGACTGGTCAGTGACAGGACAGGTTGTCTTTAGTTCTTGCAGTTGGTTCTGGCCTTGCCCATCTGGTTTTGCTGGTTTGCTGGGCCTGGAGCTGAAACACAGCTGAGACCTGAAGTTCTCTCCAGGGAGGTAGGTGACCGTTTGCACCTGGCTGCAAATTGCCGGGCCATTCTGTTCACCTCTCTGTCTCAGTGTCCCTACTTCACTAGGCAAGAAATTTTCCTAGCTTCTCACAATCCTGTCTCACCTGGAACCTAAACTCCCATAGTTAAAAGTAGTTACCAGCTTCAAATTCCTGGCTCTCAGGTCCCAGGGAAAAGACATTCATTCATCAAAGGGAAATGTGGTTTCCTCTATTACTTTGAAAGTCATTTTTTTAACAAGAAAGAAACCTGACTGGGAGGCAATCTAGAAGAATTTTTCTTCTTGAAAGCAAGAAAATAAAATAGGAGAAACATTGCATAAAACCCAATGCAACGTTCTGTGCACAGTAGGTCTGTAATAGATACTGAGTTAAACTGGGCTGAATGGAAATCAAAGCAGTGCCATGTGCACTGTGGAGTACTCCCACCTCATAAGGAGAGCTGGTTAATTGATACATGAGCATTTCTTTCACATAGTATTGAATATCTTTAGGAGTTTACTCACACCCCCTTTGACTTGTAAACTGCTTTGACCAGATTATATACTTGTAAGACCAGACCATGAGTAGTAGTCAGTAGCATTTCTGTATGTCCACAACAATATTTGCATTCGAAATAGATCTTGGCAGTAATAAAGGACAGGAATGCTGATATCCAGGCCTTATTCTAACACCACGATCACACACCAGGCCTGCCTCAGAATGGAGGGAAACGAGTGAAGTGAAACGGAACTTGGCAATAGCATCTATTTGATCCTTACTGTCGTGAAGCTTAATGATGCCTTCATATCTCAACACTGTACAAGGCAGGGCAAAACTGATGCTAGAGGTTAATACTTCACCTTGGGATTTTGAATAATTTTTGTTTAACATATCAATGATAACCCTAAGCACAAAATCTCCTTGCAATTTAATGAATGGATCGGGCTAATTGTGAATGGGTAGACCAGTTAGGACCAATCCCTAAGACCCATTAAACACCAGGATTATGATGCATTAAGTAGTATCCAATAAAATGAAGAAATACCAAGCATTTACATTCTCCACTCTATGTCTCAGAGGATGCCTATTAAACACATAACTAGCAAGTTACCAAAAACTCTACTGCACAGACCTACTACTGGATAAAGGTTCCCCTAATTTAGCAGAGTCAGAGTACCGAGTTAACTCATAAACATTAATGCAGAAGTACAGCTCTCAACCAGCAATGCCTTTCCCGCCTCAGCTCCTCTGAGCCTCGTTCTGCCCAGCACAAGTTAAATAAAAGTTCCTAACAAGGTTTAAACTACTTTTATGAATCTCTGTTCCCTCCCAATTTGTATTAGTTTCTGAGGGCAGCTGTAATAGACCACACACTGGGTAGCCGAACTTATTTCCTCCCGGTTCTGGAGGCCAGAGATGAAGGTGTCAGCAGGCTTGGCTCTTTCTATGGGCTGGAAGGGAGAAACTGTCCCATGCCTTTCCTCTGGCTTCTGCTGGTTTGCTGGCAGTCTTTGGGGTTCCTTGGCTTCTAGACATATTACCCTGATCTCTGCCTTATGTTTGCATGGCCTTCTCCTTAAGTCTTTCTATGTGTTCACTTTTCCTGTTTCTATAAGGATACCAGTTACACTGGGTTAGGACAACCCAAATAATCTTATTTTAACTTCATTACCTCTGTAAAAATCTATTTCTAAGTAAGGCCACACCCTGAGATGTTGGTTTTAGGACTTCAATGTATTTTTTGGTTGGGAGGGTGGGTACAAACTTCAACCTATAATACCAGGCATCGACCATGCCTAGTCTCTGTCCTCATTCTGATCTGGTCTGATGTCGGGTCA
This sequence comes from Artibeus jamaicensis, assembly GCF_021234435.1. NCBI lineage: Eukaryota > Metazoa > Chordata > Mammalia > Chiroptera > Phyllostomidae > Artibeus > Artibeus jamaicensis. The sequence goes on along the minus strand of NW_026522056.1, from coordinate 9,847,485 downwards.
TAAATAGACTATTGACAGGAAATCATTCAACCCCATGGGTTTCCACGAGAATAGGGATTAGCTAATCGGTGGGTGAATGTTTTTTCTTCTTACCAGGTAAGACCACCCCTAGAAGATACAGTGCTCAGGACAAAGCAGTACTTGACCTGTTTTATAGATCATGCTTGCACATGTGGGCATGTACAAACCCCTACACACACACACACACACACACACACACATCTGAGAAATGTGTGTGAAAATAAATATTCAGGGAAAACCCTGAAAAGATATAGCAAGAAACAGTGATACACCACACACACTAAATGCAGGGGGAAAAAAGCTCCTTGCCAGGAAGGCCTGGTTGTATAAGGACACTTGAAAAGCTGTGTCTTTTTGTACACAAGCTGTCAGATTAACCTCCTTCTCCTCCACCGACTGTGCGGCTCTAACGATCTGTCCCTGAAAGCATTTTGGGAAACTCTTAGTTTTGGAGACTCACAAGGTAACTACTTAGGGTGAGAACACTTCCTTAGGTTGACAGTTTGGGGCAAGGCTCACACAAGCCTGTAACTGAGAGTGCAGCAGTTGGAAAGAAGGGCAGAGCAAATGCTGACTTGCAATTGCTGATTCGGTTTTCTTGCAAATGCAAACGTTCCGACAGAGCAATCTTTAAGCGTACCAGAATCTGCTAATAGGCCACCTAGGTATCAAAGGTAATGAGTGTGAGATGCATAGAAATTATGTTTTCCCCTGAGGTGGAAATGACATTTTAAAAGAAGAACAGGTAATCTTTTATAAGTAATGATCCATGAAGTATGTTTTCCAAAGGTGTGCGCTTTGAAATGCTGTAATTGTTGTGCTCACATCACGCGCACACACACAGAGAAGCAATCTTTTGAAGTTGTGTCTCTGCCTGCTTTGCTCTGGTGTGTAACAAACCCTGCCGTCCTCTACAGTAGGCTGGCTTCCTCTGCACTGTGCTTACTAGCTACACTAGCCACAGCCTCATCTTCTACAGGGGATGCTGTTAACAATGGCTGAACCCGAGGAGACCCCTGGTGGAGAATGAAAGCATTTTTCTCGAGGTAAGGTGTACTTAATTGTTCTTCTTTTTCAATATTATTTCAGGCAATAAGAAATTAAGATAATGTTCACAGAATCATTGCATTTGCTCATTAGCATTCTAGAAATGAGAAACAATGATATAAGCAGTTAGAAAGATGCTGGGCTAATCTAGCCTCCTTATACTATAGCTTATACATTTTGAGTTCAATGATTACTTATTTATTCACTCATCGATTTATTCAAAGGAACACCATGGAAGCAGAGGTCTTGGCACCTGTGAGAAGCTCTTATAACTGAGCGAAGGAGGTGGGACATACAATCACCAAGAGCAGGGATTAAGGGTGTAATTGTAGGGGCTGAGACCACCAATCAATGCTAAGCGATAGATAAGACAACAGATGAACAGGGGAGAACTCACAAACAAGTGGATGGATTAGAAGTGGGGTGTTGAGTGAGTGAAAGATCTGACTGGGCACCGAGGGAGAAGTGGCCAATGGGACTGAGTGTATAGAGAAGGAAAGACAATGCGTATGAATGGCTGCTGGAAGGGACACCAGTCTATTTATAGCAGAGAACTGTGTTAGGGAATAATAACAGAAGTTGACCAGGTAAGGTACAGCTTCCTGAAAGAAAGTTTTTTAACCTTATAACTGAAACTCTGTCTAGATTCTAAGATATGTTCAATAGGCAATTTGACATAATGGACTATTGATGATTTTGGAGTCAAAAATCAGTAATGGCTGGTCTCTGACTGTGCCTAAAGAATTGTGTGGTTTGGGGCAAAATATCAGTTGCTTATTACTACTAAACCAAGCCAAAAAATCGGTGGCTTAAAACTCTAATCATATATGCGTATTTTTTCTCATGAGTCTGCTGGTCAGCTGAACTAGCCTGGGTTTAGCCAGAGTGGCTCTGCTCTGTGTTACTCACCTTTCTCCTGGGACCCAGAGGGCCACAGGGGGGGCATGTTCTTCTCATACTTTAGGTGGAGGATCAGAGTATAAATGTAAACAAACAAGATTCTTGGGGCTGAGAAAGAATCGGTATAACATTGCTTCTCTCCTGCATTGGCCAATGCAAATAATAAAGGCAAAATCACAGTCTAAGCATGGCAAATATTCTCTACTCCTTTCATGGGAGGAAGTTCAAGACACAGGGCAGTAAGAGGGGTGAGGAATTTAGCCAATGATGCAGTCTATCCCAGGCAAGACTCTTAAATCCCCAGCCATATTGTCCTCATCTCTAAAATAGAGTAATAATCCCTACTCCTTCACCTCACGAATTATAAAGACTGATATAATAATCGATGTATGTATGAGCTTTACCTAGCAGTAAAGCATAATGCAAAATAACAGATCATTACTTTGTACCAGCTTATATTCTCTCACTGTAGCAAAAATACAATGGAAAATCCTTTTCACAGCCACCTTCCACCTTGCTCGCTGGACTGTTCCAGATGGCAATCAGCTAATCCAGTGGCCACGGCAGTGGAGGGAACAGCGTTTCATATATCTGTGCCATGAGAGCCAGTTCCTACCTTCACTGTTAATTCTGCAGAGGTTTTTTTTTGGGGGGTGGACAGAGATTTAAGCTGGGGAGCTGTGGATAGTAATATAATCTGAGATTTGAAAGATGAGAGGCGTGACCAAGCTGATTTAGAACTGAAGTCTGTTCAAAGCACAAGCATGTGGGGAAGATCGTGCACTGAGAATAAAAGAGTCAACGGTAACTAGAAAGAGACACATTTTTGCCACTTCCTATGATAATTTTTCACTTCTAGTGACTAAATCTAAAGGCGTATTCAAGTTAAGTGAAACTTCAGAGTGGTGTGTTTCTGTTGCAAAACTGCAGCTAAGTTCCTTTAAAGGCAGAGTCACCGTGCAGGTTGCTCAAATGTTTTGATTGGATTAAAACAAAAACTTTTGGGAACAAATCTATTTACAAAGTCCATGGGATCCTTCATATGTGTGCGCTTTTTCGCTCTCCCTATCTCTTTTTTTTTCCTTCGAAAGGTAATGCCTTGCAGCTCATTTTTCCAAGATAGAAAAAAATCAATGATCAACAACTGCCGGGCCCTCAAGAACATCCCAGAAATAACAGATCAGTCCGCGTGTGTGATAGAAGAGGAGGGTGTGTGTGGTAAGAAAAAGCAACTACCATTCCAGACTTCCAAGGGACAATTAGTGTGGAAACATAACGGGAACAAGGTGAGGAAAACGCCAATTCTGCACAGTCATGAAGACCCTGGAATGTGTAAGCCGCTGACAGGAACCCACTTTCTCTGCGTGGCCAGCTGGGCTCTTGTCCTCACCTCACTGCCATCGGGCAGATGTGCCTGTCTCCTTACTGTAGCATGAGGGCAGCTCCAGCCAGTTAAGAGAGAGGATGCCCTGACTGTCAGTGCCCGACGTACAGTTATTCCAGCACAAGGGGCTGGACGCCATGGTTTATAATGAACAGCACAACCAACCCTCACTGCCTCAGACAATGAAAAAGCCTAGGCTTGAAAGTCAAACAGCTGTGGCTCATTTGTGTATTTTTAAACCACTTTACTGAGGTATGCTTGATAGACAGAGAGCTGTATGGATGGGATTATACAACTTGATGTGTTTGGAGGTAAGTATATATCTGTGAAACCATCACCACCATCTATGTCATAAACATATCCATCACCTTCAATAGTTTCCTCCTGTTGCCTCTTCTTATTCTTAGTATTTGTGTGTGTGATAAGAACACTTAACATAAGATTCACCTTGTTAGCAGTTTCAAATATCCAATATAGTATTATTAACTATAGCCATTATTCTGTACAGTAGTCTTCAGGATTGATTCCTTTTGTACAACTGAAACTTTGTAGCTGTGGTTTATAATCCAGATGTACTAGCACAGCTGTAGACTAGTGTCTGAACTTCTCTGTATCTATATTCTCATATGAGGGGAATGAAGAAATTAATTAATAGCACAAACATATTCTTGTGAGAATCATATGAGTTAATGTGTATAAATAACACAGCAAGATGCCGTGAACATGGTAGGTGCCTATTAGACCTACCTACCTAGTCGAGAGGTAGGTAGGTCTAGGTGTGCTATTAGTAAAACAGGGGGCAATCTTTGATACATTATTTATTTATGTGAGAACTTAGAGCCTAGTCAAGGCAAAAGAGTTACATGGATATGTGTGCCAGCTCTGAATGATTGGCAGTATCTGGCTGAAGAGTTAGAATGAGAATGATTTTGAGAAAGGTCTCAGGAAGTAATTATGTGGTGATGAATTATTGCTGTCTGTAGTGAGTGAAGAAAGAGAATGAAGGCAAACACGTCATGCATTTATTATTTCTGATTAAGCACCAATAGACAAAAATAGGTAAAAGTAACACGCAAGTCCAATTTTCAAAAATCACACAATGTAGTGGGAGATAAATATCAGTAAACTAAGTGTTCCAAATGCTGTTCCAGTCTCTACTCCCCCAATAACCTGGGAAGATGCCTCTTAATATGCTTATTCCCAAAGAGGGTGTCACTGAAAATTTCCAAATGGAGTGACCTTGAGCTCTCATAGAAAGTGGTTAACCAGAAGCCAAATGAAAAAGAAGTATGTATTCCTGAAAGAGAGAACATTGCAGATAAAGACAGAGTCAAGAAAAACTACCGCATGAAGGTAGAGAGCAGAAAGGCTTGTAAATTTGGAAAACAACATTTGTTTGCAGAAGTGGCTGACGATGAGATTGTCAAGACAGGCAGGCTGCGTACCGCGATAAGCTCTATTTAGATACTTTATGGCTTGAATTGAAGAGGGCGATGGGGTACAATACAGTTCAGAGCTCCAAGAAAGTCCCACTTATGCATTACAAACAATTTCCTTGACATGTTGAAACTTGCAAACGGATGAGATGCCATAAATTGTTATGTGCAGTTTCATTTTCCTGCCATGATGTGTGCCACCTTGGCAATCAGATAGGTCCTGAGATGAAATAAAATTGTGTGTACATAAGTACAGTTAGTTTATTGTTCGGATAGATTGTTATCATTAGTATAGGCAAGCACAATGGGAAGAAAGGATTTCTTTTAAAAAAATTTTATTGAATTTATTGTGATGACATTGGTTAATAACATAGTATAGGTTTCAGCTGTACAAGTCTATAATACATCACATGTATATTGTATTTTGTATTCTCCACCCCAAATCAAGCCTCCTTGCATCTCCACGTGTTCCCCATTATTCCTCTTCCACCCCCCCACCACGCCCTTTCCCTCCGGTAATCACCATACTGTTGTGTGTCCATGAGGTTTTTTTATTAAGCTCTTCACTTTTTCCACCCAGCCCCCAAACTCCTCTCTCCTCTAAGAGTCCTCAGTCTGTTCCCTGTATCTACAAGTTTGTTTCTGTTTTCTTAGGTTACATTTTTTTTTATTAGATTCCACATATAAGTGAAGTCATAGGGTATTTGTATTTCTGTGCCTGGCTTATTTCACTTAGCATAATGTTCTAGTCCATCCATGATGTTGCAAAGGGTTAGATTTCCTTCTTTTTACTGCAGGGTAGTATTCCACTGTGTAAATGCAGAGCCTTTTTTATCCACTCATCTACTGATGGACACTTGGGCTGCTTCAAAATCTTAGCTCTTGTGAATAATGCTGCGGTGAACCTGGGGATGCATCTTATATCCTTTCAAATCAGTGTTTTGGGTTTCTTTGGATATGTTCCCAGAAGTGAGAATTTCTAGAGGAGAGCTTTTGTTCATATGGCTCCTTGGCCTGCTCTGTCCTTTGTTCCTTCCTAAGTTTCTTCTCAAAGAATTAATCACACCTTTCTCCATTTATCCAAAGTATACTGCTTAAATGTGCCATGGTGATTCAGGATCATGTTAGTTTTCTCATATTTGGGACCTGCTGGAAGACTGTCGGGTCTCTTCTGTGACCTTCTGGAAGCAGTTCCTGATCATAGTTCCTCTCACAGTGTTACCAAACAAGAGGTCCAAGGGAGGGGCAATACAATATTTGGCCCACTTAGGGATGCCCAAAACTGCTATACAACAGGGGCCCCTCCCAAGAACAGAATACTAATATCTGTTGGGCTCTTCTGTTCGCTACCAATTGGAAATACATCTCTCAATGCCAAAGATTTGTGAAAAGGAAACAAAATGTTTATTTAATGCTATTCAGGCCTAATGCCTCCACTAAAATATCAAAGTCCTTTAGGTTGTACACCTACACCCACACAGCGCTCCCTTCTCCCACTGTCCCAACTCTGGGTACCGTAAATCAGGAAAAGAGCACATGTCTGTGTTGCAGGCCGCTGGCACCGTCAGCTGTGTCACTGTGCAGGATCTCTCGTTAATCCAAAGTACTGTGGTACCCTCTCATGGTCCACTGGCAAGAGTCCTTTGTACCCAGTTCCAGTCAAAGTCTCTCTTGCTTTTCAGGCCCCGTAGCCAAAGGGGGCACCACAAAGCCACGTGGGCCTCTTCTACCAAAGCTGCAGGGATCCACACTCCACCAAAAGTATGTGGCTTTCTTCTTCACCTGGCTGCAGGGATCTCCATTCTGGCAAAGCTGCGTGGTTTTCCCTTTCACCTGGGCAGTTATCCCCTCATGTCCTGGAGCCCATCTTTTCCAAGCTCTCACACAGGCCCTTCTCACTCCAGAACGCAGACCCTAGTTACCTTCTGAGTCCCAGCCACTCCCTTCTCCTTGGCTCCAAACGTGGCCACAGCTATTTAACATATCTATGAAACCAGTTAAAGGTTATAGATATGTTAAATAACCATTCCAGAGGTTAGCTGCAAAACTATTGCTATGCAAAACAGCTCTCGATGACCCTGCTCCATTCATCCCTTCCCCCTGGGGGGGGTGAGGACATCTTATATGTCTCTCCAATATTCCTATACACTTTGAATTCTGGACACCATTCCAAATCTTTTTTTGGGGGCCCCCCTGGGTGTACCCTGTATCAACAGCACTCAGCCAGTGCTTAGCACAGAGCAGGTGTTCAATAAATGTGCACCTAGTTTACCTGAGTGATGATGATTATTTTATATTTTAAGTTTAATCTTTATTGAAATGGAATTGGCCATCTACTAAGCTTACATTATAGCTTATAGAGCTGTTTATTTTCTAAGTACTTGCCATATTATCAATTTATTTGTATTTCAAAAATAAATTTAGGGAAAGAGACCATGATGAGTTTAAATCTAATTTATCTGGTTTATAAAAATTAAATATAAAGCAACCTATGACTATGGTTTTAGTCACTAATATAGCGTATTAATACATTAAACCAATTTAGCCTCTATAATAGACACATTGAGATTGTCAGTTCTTGCCAGAAAATTCTCCTGGTTATATAACAAACAACTGTCTTCTTAAAACATTCAACTAACACAAGAAAAATAAGAGCATGATTATATACAGGGAAATGTTCTCATTCTAAGGAGGATTAGAGGACCACTGGGCAAAAGACACCTAATGGAGGACTTCCAGTCAAGATGGTGGCACAGGTAAACACAGCTTCCTTCCTTGCATAACCACATCAAAATTACAACTAGAGGGAGGCATAGAGGATCCTTGCCTATAGTTCTAGTAGTGTTCACTCAGATTATGGAGGATGATGAACCCAGAAAAATATGAAAACCTTATTCATGTGGGTGAAGTACCATCCAAAGATATCATTTCAGATGCATTTTGGTAGTACATAAAATGCAAACATTATTTTAATTACAAATTATTTTGTCATGTTACAAATTTTCATTGAGATATCAATGCAATTAGATGATCACCTTTAAATATTAGGGTTTTAGATAGTTTCAGGAACGCTGCTGAACAGAGTAGTTAAGGAAAATAAATAAGAAAGCAACTGCAATATTCTCTGAAAATAATTCCGATGGAACTAATGTTGACACGAATGCTATGCTAATTCCGTAAGACACCACAGATAAGTTGAAGAAACCATTTCCATTTTGAAGAAGGCTGACTTTATTTGGATGCTTCTTAATTTCCAAATTTTCTTTCACTCTTCTATCAGAGATGTCCTCTTTGCTTTATGTTAGTCAGATTGTGTCAGTAATTGTTATACCCACACTTTTAAATCATCAACAATTCCATATCACAGTGGACATATTTTCTACTTATTATTGACATATTTCCTAAGCAGAGTAGTAATATGAACTCAGGGCTCACAAATTGGTTGAAACTCTAAATAAAGCTAGCAAAGTGTATCCTGGATAGCTTTTGTTTCATTTCATTTACACTTGGCTTTCAGGTGTCATTCTTTCTTCTACCACATTTGACTTTCAAGACAGGGTCTAGAAATAGACTTTGAAATGAGTTTGGGATCATGTTCATGGACATCATTGATTTTTAGGTCTGGAAATGATTGTAAGCACATCCTAGTTCAATCTCCATGTTTCAGATATAAGGGAATCATGTCTCACAGAGAAATCTCAGGTGCCACACCATGTTAATGACCCCAAGGGGCCTGGGGCTCAAGTTAGAACAGGTGTTTCATCACTGAAATTGTCTTTGCTTGTAAACAAGGAAAAGCACCATCTTAACCTGGTTTAAGAAAAAGAAAAAAAATGTGTGTAAGGAGAGTTGGCTAGAATCACTTACCAAGAAAAACAACAGAAAAGTATGTATGGCATAGTTTTGGGCATTTCTCCTATCAAAGTTCTAAATTCCATCCCCTGTGTTAGTGGTGGCTTTCAGGAAAGTATTAAAGTATTAAAGCACTACTGTACTCAATGAGATAGATGGGGTTATTATGTTGGTGAGTTAACTCAATAAAGGCAAGGTTGGTGAGGTGCAAGGGATTCACTGAGAGACAGAGCTTACACGTACTCCTTAGAAAGCAGGTCCATGTGCCAGACTCCTCAGGGACCAGAAACCATATGTAATGGTAGATAAACCACAGGAAACGAATGGGAGCGGGTGGATGGGCAGATTGTACTTTGGGTTAGTGCTTTGGGCCAAAAGATGGGAGAAAGTGTGATAGAATATGACCATAAAAATATCAAGATTTCTGACACTTACCTTAAATTTCAGTTTTCCAGAAAAGAGTATGAAACACAACCAAATGAAAAATGAACTACTGTTTTCACCAGTGATTTCAGAAGTGAGGGCCCTGGGGTACCCTGGGAGGGTGGTGTGCACTGGTTATGGAGAGGTATTAGGCTGGTAACTGTAACTGGATGCTTATTGCAAACGATGAGGGTGGGCAGGACCGACACCCCAAATCCCATTTTCTGTTTAGCCTGTGACCCACGACTCCCAAGGACTGGAAGTCTGGGTGCCTCTTAGCCCTGCACAGCTCTCAGGACTAAGCCCTCCTTAGTGTCCCCCCCCCCCATGGGGAGGTGCTCAGAAGTCCCTCCTTCTAGCACCAGCCCCTTCTAAGCTGGTGCTTAGAAGACCCCTTCTAGCACCAGTCCCCCTCCCCGATGTTTTGTGTGCTGTGAGTTACAGAACTAGGTTCTACACCTGTGAGTTATAGAACTAGGTTCTATACCCCAGGTCCACAGGTCAGGTTGCTGCAATGATTTCCCATTCTCCTTCTAAATCACCCTTCTTTTCAATCCTATAGGCAAAGGCTAAAGGGTAAAATCAAAAGCAGCAAAGTTCTTGCTGTTTGAACCACTTCCTAGCCCTTGGCTTTTCCTGGGCCTTTCACAAGTGCTTGGACCCTACCTCTGTGAACAAAACCCCTAAACTATGCACTTGGCTCTCCATTCCAGAAACACACAAGGTTTTAAATTACATCCACAGGCAATGGCAGTCAAAGTCCTCACTCTCCTGTCCATTTCAACAGCCTCTTGATTTTCACTTACCCATGCATTTATCACTTTGCCCCGAATCCCCAAATTTCCCAGAACTCTGTACTACAGTTACCACCACTAGTAGTAGTTCCTTATGGGAGTCGTTTCTTTGAGGCCCGTTTCTCCTACATTATTGTTATGGTCACCCACCTAATTCTGTAGATGGGATGAGGAGGCTCAGGGATGGTAAGTGACTTTTCTAAGGGCATACAACCACTAAGCGGCAGAGTTTGCTAAGTCTCTTAACACTAACTGTTAATATAAAAAAATGGAAACGATTAAATTAATAAGAGCACTTAAAACCCAGCACATACTGATTTCTTTGATGCAAGAAATACTTAAATAACTTCCAAATTCACAACTTAGGGCAATGGAAGAGAAAAGGTAGATGTTAGTCACAATGATACAAAACAAGAGAAGGTTGACGATTTGTTTTCCTGGGCATTTGCCTTTTAAGAAAACTGTCATAAAGTCAGAACATTACATAAACCTTATGAAAATGTGACTGAAAATTATTTTTTCTTTTAAACTTAATAAAACAATCAATTATTGTTTATATCTCTGGATATAAACAATTATTGTTTATATATATTATATCTCTGGACTTTCATTTGTTTTCTTGTTTTAAGGAGAAAGTAAATAGTACATTTTTTGGGAAAATCATCTCTTTTAGGAGAGATGGACAAAGTTTCCCACTGAGTTAACTGATTCCAATGTCAAGTTCCTGCATAAAGGAATGAATGTCAATGACAACTGCACCATAATGAAATGAGAGTCCTGTTTTAACTAGCAAACAAATTTTGTTTAGAGGTGTTTTCTGACCCTACATTTCGTATTTGGGAGGTATACCACCTTCTTAATTTTGATTCCAAGAAAAATAGTTTCATGCAGACCTATAAAATATATTATTGGACCAGTCAGAAAGTGCCCTCTTCAACCTCAGTTAGTTTAAGTTCAATACTGGAAAAATGATTTAGATGGAGAAATGGTCCCCAGTTTATTATGACATACATTCCTCTCTGAATCCATCAGGTTTTTTCAGATAAAGACTGATCTTTGGAAGCTTATCAAAACCACTTGAAAATCATTCCCCTTCATTTGGGCTTCAAATCTTTCTTAGTGATTTGCACAATGTCCTTGATTAGCTGATATTTAGTGATTCTTAAAGTTTTGACTTGAAAGATGGTAATTGCTAGCATAATACTGCTATTAGTTTAACAGAAGGGAAAAAAGTCAAAATGCTTTACTTGGGATTTTTCTGGAATACTTTTTTTTTCCTCCTTGGCAAAGCTTTTCAAATCCTTTCTTTAAGTGATCTCAAAAATGAAAAGAATTATTTTTAAAACTTTCAGAAAGGGTTCTACACATTAAAATTTATTAAAATGCAATGCTCATGAAAGGATATCTTACTATAACTATATGTGGAGAGAACCTGGAAGGAAATTAGGTACTTCCTTCACATCCATTGCCCATGTGTGTGTTACTGTAGTTTAGTTGTATGATGGAGAACTTGACCCATTAACATGACTACTAGCTTAATTATTCTTTAGAAACTTCAGAAAAGGAGAAAAGAATGAAAGTAGAGAGGAAGAAAAACCCTACCCGCCACCCTGTCCTCCGGAACAACAGCCATTTTATTTCCATGAAAGTGGTGTTCATGGAAAGGCAGCTAATTCACTGGGGAACAAAACTCGTTCATTGTCATGCCATGATACAAACCTATTTAACTCAGAAATAAGGACTGTGTCTAAGCTTAAAAGAGATCATGGTAATCAAACAAGTAGGGTGTCATTCACATAGTCACTTAGCATTACAAAAATATAGCACCTAGGTCATTGAAGGGACATCCCCCACACTGGGTACCGTCAACGGTGACCCAGCAAAGTGCTGAAACCCGGCAGGAAACACCTGTGCTGAGCCAGGCTGCCAAGGCCTGGATGCCATGTGTCTGTAGCCAGCCCTGGGGATGGTCCAACAAATATGTTCTCACACTGACCTGTTTCAGAAAAACTTGGAAAAAAGTAATTGCAAGAGGAAGGAGGAATTAAGAAGTGCATCCCAGGATATCTCATTTTTAATAATGCTATAAAATACAGGACAAGTTACTCAGTAACATAAGCTGAAATCACTTTCATAATGCATTTATCATTTCTTGTATTAGTGATACTTTTAACAAATGAATGCCATTTGATTCAAAACCAAATCTTTGAATTATGTCCTAGCTTGTGACAAGATTCTTAATACCTTACTTAGTGAGATTTTTGCATTGTTATTTAACAATTTTTGCTATTTATATCTTGCCTTCCCAAACTGACTAATACCAATTAAAGATTAAAGACTCTTGATCCTTCTTTCATCTTCAGTCTATTTCTCCTGTTCTGTAGGCTCAGTAAGTATTTGCGGACTTATTGTGTTCAATCGTATGGGGCAGTTTAGATGTACCTGTTCAGCAGTCTTTTCCCTCCATGGTACACACTTCCGATTTTCACATTGCCTTGACTGCCTTTAGGCTGAGGGCCTGTCACGTTTTGACCATTACCCATACACACCGAGAGCCTGGTGCAGTGACTGAGTTCCTGCTGCCCACTCAGAATTTGCTGGCCACGATTCTAACTCTAATAGTAACCTGCCCTGGAGGGTTTTTTAAAATCTCTGGATTCATCCTTCAGCTGAAACACACTCTTCCCCTTAGACTGACTGTCTGGAGTTTACTTAAATGCATGTTTCTGCAAATCAGGTTTACCCACTGAGGATGTTTACCTGTTTCTGTCTTTTGTCCAATGCCATGGTCTAGATCAAGAACTAACCTCACCCACTCACCCTTGAATGTGCTGTGAAATTCATGGGGAATTGCTTAACCTAGCCCAGACACAGATAGCTTATCCACCGGCTCCTGAAATGGGGGTAGAATAAACATTTTTTAAAGTGTGGGCTTTCTTAAATACCTACTTATACACACCCACTGCTTCCCTAAGTGAGGAGACAGAAGGAGTTTAGTAGGTACATTCAGCTCATGAAGGAGGTGTGGGCTTGACTCTACCCACTCAGAAACTCTTGTCTGACCCAGTCCAAATGTCCTCAGTCCACAAAACGCAGCTCTTGGCAGTAGAGTTATATTTAAGGTGAATTTTAAAACACTCCATTTATCTTAATTATTAATTAGTTGCCTCAAGCCATAGGACAGAAATACACCCTGTAAGAAAGTCATTGATAAAAAATTTCTAGATAAAATTTTCCCTCACTAGAATCTGTGTGTGTGTGTGTGTAAGGAGCTTTGAAAGACATTGACAAATTATAAAATTAGATCATTACGGTATCTTGATGAAAGGATCAAATGAAACAGTAAGACACATTCATTGTATTTGCTGTCTATTTTTAGTAAATGTGGGTACATTTCACTTGAACAATGCTGAGAAAATGGATCAGGGGACATACACATATCAGCCCAGCTGAGGGGGTAAGCAAGGTCTACACCACAGTTAGCAGTGTGGTGCTCTCAGCTGGAGCAGATGGAGTCCACGCTGCATGGAAGTCCCGATTCTGGGGAGGGTCTGGAGATGCACTGGGCACATACATCAAAAAGTAAAGAAAGGTAATCAGTGGGTAATCTCTGTAAAACTCATAATTTAGGTCAAAATCTTTTATGGGTTGTGGCTTAGATTTCACTGATACCTGTAAGAAGAACTAGATCTCCTCAAAATCATTCTTGTTCTCTTGAATCAGCTGGGCTCTTTGAAAATAGGCATGAGATTAATTTTAGCCACAGAAGTCAATTTCAAAACCCAGAAAAATTAGAAAGAAGATTAGAAAACCAAAAAACTAGTTCATCATGATTCTACAGAGACTGAGCACCTAGCAGACAGTCATCAAATGATAACTAAGATATTGTTTTGGAAACACAGAAGTGACGGCCTGTGTCTACTACTGAAGAAAACATTATATGAAAATGTAAATGGATAAAGGGTTCAAAGGGCCCCGGCCTGGTGGCTTGGCTGGTTGGAACATTGCCCTGTACACCAAAAGGTTGCAGGTTTGATTCCCAGTCAGGGCACATACGGGAGGCAACTGATCAATGTTTCTCTCTCACATTGATTTTTTCTCTCTTTCTCCCTACTTCTCTCTTAAATCAATAACTGTATCCTTGGGTGAGGATTAAAAAATAATTAAAAAAATATAATCTATAAAAAAGCAAAAAGGAACATTTACAGGTAATTGTATTTTTCCTCTTTGTAATATTTTTGTCTTTTTTACACAGTATACAACAACCATCCCTTTATGCATAGTTTTTATAATCAGAATGAGTCAATGAAATTGGGCTAGAAAGGAAAGGAGAGACAAGACAATCGGTAGGAAACCAATGTGGTTTGGTAGACTCGATGTGGACTTGCCTTAAATGAAAAGGGTTTGGGCGATGACTTTATGAAGGGGGGTCCCTCCCTTCATAACGCTTCACAAACATGAAGCATTAGTCCTGAGTAGAATGAGACCTGGTTTTCACTTTGAATCCTGAAGAAAGAGGGAAGTGTTGGGAAATGTGATTAACAGTTGGTGAAAGAAGTCTGTACGTGTTTGAGATGGCTCATGCTAATGAATTTAGTTTTCTACCTGAAAATAAAGGGATATTTGTTAAGTCTCATGAGGGAGTGAGAGCTGATAGGGACAATGAAAAGAGTGATAATGACTTAGAATGGTCCCTAAGAAGAGTGGGAGAGAGAATGACAAGGTGACTTGAGGGTTGTTACATGGTATCAACCAGACCAAGCCTGGCACTGGCTTTGCCAATGAGATTTCATACCTCAGGTTTTGAGAGTGATTCCTAAGTATTTCCAACACCTTTTGGTCATGGCATATCTTTCCTAATACCCAATATCAATTAGTTTCCCAGATTATTTTTTTCTGACATGATTTACTTGGCTAAGTCTGTCTAAGACATGAACCCTCTCTTGACGTCATCTATGATTTCTTCCCATTCATAAAAGCCATTACACATTCATATCAAGTAGCTGGAACTACATAAGAATAGCCCGTACTACTTCTTGTGGTTGGAATTTTCTTCTTCCACTTTCTTACCTAGCCAACCTTTCCACATCTTTTAAGTGTTAGCTTCCTCTGTCCTAAGCATTCTGTTCCTCTTAGTGCAAATTTGGCCCATCTACATACAGTTCATTCTCATGGCATCTTATTCTTTCATGCTTATTATAACATATAATTTTATGTTTTTATGTTTATTTTTAACAATATACTTTCCTTATTAGACTGAAGGATTCACTAAAATATGGTTATGAGTACTGTGTTTATTTGAATATCCACTTTTACTAGGGCAGGATCTAACACAGGCTTGGGAAATAGTTCTCATTCAATTAATTGATAAATGATGAATGAATGATGGAAAAGTAGATGAATAGAATAAACCATTATTACTCTTATTTATTTCATGACCTAGTCCTAAACTTCTTAAGTTGACCTTTTTTTACACTTTAAATCTTATTTTTCTTTATATCCTTCTGGCTTCTGACATCATTATTTTGTTGCCTGTATATGACTTTCAAGTAACCAAGATAAATCTAATTATCGACCATCTGGAATTTTCACTGCCTTGGCATGCCCTCCATATTGCAATTATTGGAACCCATGTTTGAATGAACCATATCCAAGTTCAGTGTGACCTCTGACACTGTTCTGTGTGGGCTGGTGAATCAATTACCTTCACCTGGCTTGGTACTGGTCAACAGATCAGACCGTCCAGCTGTGTGCTGTGCCCTACAAGCCCTGTGTTGGCCAGCCTCCACGTTACTCTTCCTGATCATCTTCCATGGTGACATGGGTGAGTTTTCAAAGGAAATTCAAAGAATCGCTCAACCTTTGGAGAAATGTGTCTCCCAACAGAGAAAAACAAGGTGACATCAGCAATAATGGTACAGTAGGAAACTCTAAATGCCTGCCCCTCCATAAAAGTAGCAAATAAATTGGCAAAATTGTCAGAATCAACTTCTCTGATCTCTGGAAATTAGCCAAAAATTTGAAACAGCCTGAGAAATTTTTAGCTAAGAAAAGAAATAGCTGAATCTAAGTAAGAGAGCTTTATGGTTTTTTAATGTATCCTGATTCCAGACCCCTAAATTTTCCTTCAAAATACAGAAAAAGTAAGAGTGAAATCCCCAAATGAACAAAAATTGACAGTTTGTTTGTAATGGATCTGTTCTGTAAGCAATGCTAAAGAGAGTCTTCCAGACAGTAACTTTAATCTACATGAAGGAATAGAGAGCAATAGGAAGGTAACAACGTAGGTAAAAATCAAAACCAAAATTAATATGATGGGGGCTGTAACTTTTTGTTTCATATAACTTAAAAACCAACGATGTAAACAACAAGTATAAGTATAAATCTACACTGATAGTTGCGTAATGTATAAAATGTAATGTGTAACAATAACACCATAAATGGGGGTAGAACTATACATGAGCAAAGTTTTTGTATACTATTAAAATTAAATTTATATTAATCTGAACTACTGATAGATTGTTGTAATGTAATAAAGTAACTTAAATATTTAATAAAAGTAAAAATTTAAATGGTTCACTAGAAAATATATAACACAAAGAAGACAGTAATGGAGATATTAAAGAACAAAAGAGCTCTAAGACATAAAAGCAAATAGCGAAATGGCAGAAGTAAGTACTTTCTTGTTAATAAGTACATTATGTATAAATAAACTCTGAAATTAAGTAGCAGAGATTGGCAGAGTAAATTTTAAAATATAGTCCAACTCTATTCTGTTTATAGTACACTCACTTAACATGAAAAAACATGAACGGGTTAAAAGTGAAAGCTAGAAAAGAATATTTCAAGTGAAATAGAGCTGGAGTGGCTATACTAATATCTGGCCAACCAGACTTAAAGAGAAAAACTGTTAAAAGAGATAAAATAGAACATTATATGGTAACAAGTGGTCAGTCAACTTAGAAGACATAGCAATTACAAACATATATGTTATCTGAAAACAGAGCTCAAGAATCCATAAATGAAATAATGACAGAATCAAAAGAGAAATAGGCAGCTCAACAACAGGTAGAGACTTGAATTCTCGACTTTCAATAATGAACAGAACAATTACATAGAAATAAGTGAGGAAATAGAAGACTAGAATAATACTATAAACCAGTAAGACCTAACAGACATAAATAAAACACTCCACTCAATAACAGAAGAATACACATTCTTCTCAAGTACATAGAGAGCATTCCCCAGGATAGACTATTTTTATACCACAAAACAAGCCCCAATAAGTTCAAAAAGATTGAAATCATACAAAGTATCTTCTCTGACCTCAATGAAATAAAATGAGATATCACTAGCAGAAGAAAATATAAAAAATTCACATGGACTATAATAAACATCTACTTAAAATATTAAAAGATTGGGCCCTGGCTGGTGTAGCTCAGTGGATTGAGCACAGGCTTACAAACCAGAGGATCACAGTTTGATTCCCAGTCAGGGCATATTCCTGGGTTGCATACCGGTCCCTGCAGGCCAGTTCCCAGCAGGAGATGCACGAAAGGCAACCATACATTGATGTTTCTCTCCCTCTCTCCTTCCCATCTAAAGATAAATAAATAAATAAAATGTTTTTTAAAAAATTAAAAGATTGGAAGAGTTTTTTTAAGTGTCTAACAATAAAAATCTGATTAAATTACAAAAATATAAAAATATCACAAAAATGTGAAAATTAAGCAATGTAATATTAAGTAACCAGTGGCTCAAAGATAAATTTGAAATATTTTGAGATAAATATAAACAAAATGTAACAACAAAACTATGGGATGCAAAAAAATAGTTTATGAGAGAAATTTAAAGCTCTAAACACATACATAAAAAAAAGAAAGACTACAAATCAATAACCTAATATTTAACCTTCTGAAACTAGAAAAAACTATATCCAAAACAAAGAGAAAAAAGATAATAAAGATCAGAGTAAAAAATAACATAAATAGAAACTAGAAAAAATTTTACAAAATCAACAAAACCAAAAGTTACCTTTTTGAGATCATCAAAATTTACATAGCTTTAGCTAGAATGACCAAGGAAAAATGAGAGAAGACTAGCAATCTAAATTACTAAACTCAGGAGTAAAATTAGGGATGTTACTAATGACCTTATACAAATTTTTTAATAATTCAAGAAAATACTTACAAAACTTTACCTAAATTTTAAAAAAATGAGTTAATTCTTAGAAAATAATCAATTATGAAAATTAACTCAAGAAAATTAGAAAATATAAACATACTTTTCATTAAAAAATGAATCGATTAAAAAAGAAAAAAGAAAAGAAAACCCCAGGACCAGATAGCTTATTGTTTTACCAAATGTTCAAAAAGATTTAACACCAGTACTTCTCAAAATTCTCCAAAAAATAGAAGAGGTAAAAAAACTTTCTAACTCTTTCTATAAGACCAGTATTAACCTGATACTAGAGCCATAAAACATTATAAGAAAACCGCAGACTCATGTATCTGATGAGTGTATTAGATACACAAAATTTCAAGAAAATAATGAAAACCAAATCTATCATCATATAAAAAGAATTATATACATTGACCAAGTGGAATTCTTCTGAGAAATGCAAGGGTCTCTTCACATATAAAAGTAGATCAATATAATCCTCAACATTAATATAACAGAGGGGGGAAGGCACATTATCATCCCAGCTGGCACTGGGAAAAAAAGCACTTGACAAAATCCAACACCCTTCTGTTATAAACAATTGTCAAAAAACTAGGAATTAAAGTTGTGTGGTCAGCCTAGTTTGATTGAATCCTGCACATTTGCAAGAAAAGTGTCTTCGGTAAGTTTTCCTACTCGACTTCTAGGAGAGGAGCTTTAGCCCTTGGAATATGCTGCCTGATAAGAGTACATCTGTACTTCTGAGGCTCTGGGCCACGCATTGTCAGTTTAATGGGCTAACTTATGCTGACAAATGTGACTTATGGTGAATGCCTACTTTTGCTCTGGGATCTGGAATTTGAGTAGCTGTGGTCAGTCATGTAGGTAGATGTATGCAAACAAAAGTAACCCCCTCAAATTCTAGAAATCAAGTCTCAAGTGAGGTTTACTACTTGGCCATACTTCTCACCTGTCCCAACAGTTCACACCATTGCTGAAAAAATTAATCAAGTTTTTGTGACCACTGCAAAAGAACGTCTAAAAACTTTTTGCCAGTTTGTCTTAGATTTTTCCCCAAGTGACATTTTCCTTACATGATATGAATCTGTCCTGCATATTGTAATAACGTGTAACTAGGATTATTCCACCTCTGAGTCTTGGGAGCCCTAGAACATGATCGAGAGTGGTCTTGGGGACACTGGCATAATTGACATCGGAAGTGGGATTCACCAGCCTGACTCTGACTCGCTCACACATTTTTGAGGAAAGTATTATTTGGGAAAATGAAAGATGATGGATGGAAAACTGTCCACCTTCGTATCCTACGACTACTGAGTCACTCATGGTATGAGACAGCAGCTGTCCTGAAATCAGTGACTGGATTAAAGTTACCAATGGAACCTAGCAATGATAGACTCGACTCCTAGGAAACTAACTGTTCACTAGATACATCGGGGGTGCACAATAATGAAAGTCATGCTTGAATATATACAATATCATCATCATTGTATATATAGATTTTCATCTGTAATCATCAAAATTAAAGTGAAGAAGAGTATTGGGCTGCATCCTGGCACTGCGTGAAGCTCAGATTTTGGACAGTCTAAATAATGATCACTAACCTCAGGGCCACTACCAAAGAAGAACATTTTGCTGGAACGACAGAGCCTTTATAATGTCTAATCACCAAAAATGTAGTCTAAATCTACAAAACTAAGGAACTACTGAAACCAGGAGTTACAGTGTGATGGAGTTGTTTAATTTTGTGGACTCATATTGCTAGCTCCTGAATAATCGTTATCCAAATGGATCGTGAGAGTGACTAACTCAGAAACAGTCTTCCTGATTTTAAATCCAGCAGCATGGAGAAGCATATTTGTGTTGATTGATGCAGGTAACACAACTCACTATGGACAATTACAGATGACTGTTCATGACCCGACCCACAGCTGCTTTTCTTTCAGTGACAGTTAGCTTGGTGGACTAGATAGAAGCTAATGTCGTTTTTCTTTCACCCTGAGAAAGGTAACTGTCATTGTTCCTCTAATGCCAAGTATAACTTTCCAGATAAAGTGGCCAATATGTTGTATATGTCAATTAAGCTGGATTGGGTGTATGATAATCAAATGTTCACCCACCTAATATGACTCTTACTAAGGTCATGGTAAATGATTTGGTTAAAGCATCCCTTTGCATGGATATCTCATATCACATTCCTGCTGAAAAACCAATGATGCAAGCAGCCATGTCAGTCTTATTGTCTCAGCTCCCCCTTCTGGGTATTACAGATGTAAAAAAAAAAATCAAAGTAACCGATAAGAGAATGGGAAAAGACAAAGTGAACATCAAGGGACTTGCCATGGTGCAGTGAACGACTGTACTTTGTTATTAAGGAATGGTATCAATAATGTGGCTGTTGATGAAGTCAATACAAAGGTCTTCCTGTAACACTACTGGAGGTTGGCTGTGTTGAGGTCCAAAACAGATATTGAAAAGGGACAATCCCGAACGAGCCCCGGATAAAGTTAGGCTGACCAGGAACAGGGAAATTTTTACTTCCTAAAAGGGCTAACCGCCAATTTCCCTAATAAGCCAATGGCAATCAGCTGTTTAGAGCTAGCCAATAGCTAACAGCCACATCTGCTTCTGCTCAAAGCTTGCTTGCATACCCCTATATAAGGACATAGCTATAAGCCCCGCGGCGCGGCTCTCATCTGCAGCTCTCCTGAGCATAGTGTCCTCGGACACTCAGAGAGCTCGCCCCTGCACAGGTAAAACTTGGCCAATAAAGTAACATCTTGAAAATTCTGAAAGTCTCCGAACCTCTGTTTCTCGTGACGGCAGATGCAACAGGCTGGACTGGTGGGAGCCCCTGCTTGTTCCTCAGCCTTGAAAAGCCCTAAACAAATCCACTCTATCTTAGTGTGGAAGAATGTACAAAGCTGGACAACAAAATAACAATAATAAATCTAACCTCAAAATGTAGGTGTCAATGGTCTGGCAAATTATAATGAAAATGAGGCTGAAGAAATGACCAAGGTCTATGAGCACAGCTCCTGGCTAGGGACCCAAACTCAGAAGCATGCATGTGGATAACGTGGCTGAGAGTGGAGAAGCCTTTCTGTTGCTTCTTAACCCGGAAACTTAATGCACTGTGATTCCAAAACTGTTGGTGGTGTCTTCAAATGGGCTACAATTAGATTGGGAGAATATAGGGGTGCAGTGGTTGATGAGATTTAGGTAAGAGTTTGGAGAGAAATTAGAATTTTGAACAGAATTTATGTAAAGTGGCTGTCTCATTTATTTAAATATATTACTGAGATGGAAATTATGTCTGACTGGCGAACATTTCTCCTACCTATTATTATAATACTTTGGCCAATATTAATTGCACATGCTAAATGAGAAGCTTTAGAACAGCCTAAATCCACACAGCTTGTTAATTTGAAAGAGTACTGGATAACTTGTGGGCAAAAAGAGCTTACCGCTTTAATTCATGACATGTTAGAAGTTGGAGTATAGGCACCAACAAATCGCCCTGTGTGGCCCATGAAAAAGGCATGGGGCTCATGGAGACTAACAGTAGATATTCAAAGCCTGAATAAAGTAGTACTGCCTAGAGCATCAGAAAACTATGATATGAATTCAACGGTGCAAAAAATACAAAAATCTGAAAGAGACTAGAACTCAGTGACTCGCCTTAAAAATGCTATTTTCTCAATTCTGATCTTGGAAAAGAGCCAACTGCAGTTTGCCTTCATGTAGAAAAGATCCCCATTTACATTTACTGTATTACACAGGAGTATTTGAATTCACCAACTCCGATCATCATTTTACTAGAAGGGGTTTGAACCTGATGCAGGTCCTCTGTGTGATAATATGCTACATTTTGATGGCATCACAATAATATTAGAAACTGAAGAACAACTGAGAATTGACCTTAATGAAGTGATGACTCACATGACTAACAGAGTCTGGTTAGTAAATTCAGTCAAGACACAAGGGCCCGCCCAAATGGTGACATTCTCAGAATAATCTGGCCAGGAACCATCCAAGACAAAAATCCACAGGCTAAAAATAAGCTATTGTCTTTGTCCACCCCTGGAACTAAGCAAAAAGCATAGCACTTGGTCAGATTGTTTGGATTTGCAAGGATGCATGTTTCACATCTGGGAATATGACCACCTCTTACCCATAAAACTACCTGCAAGAAGTATTTGAAGGGAGACCTGAATAACAAGAGGCTATGTCAGAATTGCAAACTATGGTTCAGTCAATTCCATTGGGTCCTTATGATTCACACTCAAATTATTTTGGAAGAATCTGCAACTTGCACTTACTTATGTCATCTAGAGCTTGTGGCAAAAATCTGTGAAAGCTGCCCAGCAGTGACCACTGGGATTTTTGACTACGACGTTTTCACATCTGTTAGTACGGTGCATACCATGTGAGAGACAATGGCTGGTTACTGGGCTTTAATCGAAACTGCCCATATGATTAAAGGCCAAAAATCATCTTAAAACCTAAAATACTCATAAAATCATGGGTGACATTATGGAAACACTCCTAATAACAAAGGCAGTGATAGGAAGAGTTCCATAATAAAATGTAAATGGTTTTATACTGGAACACGGCACAGGAAGAATGCTGGGTGGTACTCAGAGTACCCATGAGTAGGTAGGTAGCTTCTTTTCCTCTAGGGATGATTTTGGAACCATATGCACAGTTTTCACATCTTATTATTACATGGACAGTTCCCACGTAATATTAACAACTCTTGTTTTCTCCTTATTTTTATTGTTGTCACTATTACGGACATCCCCATTTCCCCTCCCTTTTTGCCTGCCTCCACCCATCCGGAATCCCACTTTCTTCTGGCCATCACCACACTGTTGCCTGTGTCTATGGGTCATGAATACTTGTTCTTTGGCTAATCCCTGCACTTTCTTTCATTCAGTTTTCTCCTCCCCTCTGACACCTGTCAGTCAGATCCTTGTGTCCATGCCTCTGTTTGTATATTGTTCACCAGTTAATTTTGTTCATTAGGTTCCACATATAAGTGAGACTAACTCTTGACTGACTAACAAGATTGCTTGATTTACAGATGGAACTTCCAAGGTGGACAGAAAGCATCCTGTTCAGAAGAAGGCTACCATGCTATATTTGTTGAAAAAATCCTGATTGATGAAGGTAAAAAATTTGTTTCTATTCATTATTTATTTATTAAAACTGAATTGCATCATAACCATATTGTGATATAGTATAAATTGGTATTTTTGTAAGATTCACTTTTGTACATAAGTTATAAGATAGTGCTAGTGATAAAATTTATTGAGAAATTGAGATTAAAGCATCCTCAGATGTGGTGCTAATGGAAAATAAATCACCTAAAGAATGGAAATTAGTTAATCACCAACTAGTTTTTATTTTAAATAGCTCCACACAAGTTTATCACAGAGTATAAATAACGGTAAAACAAGGGAGTGATAAGTATCCAATTAGTACAAAAATGTGAAAGAATTTGTAACGGATTTGGAGGATGGATCACTTGTTTTCTTAAGTCTGTCTCCACACTGACCCTTCCAAATGCCAGGCAGATACTATCACTGTATCAGATGCATCAATGCAATGTCATGTGCACATTCCCGGAAAGACATGATCGTTTTGCTCTATTAGAGTCTATGCCAGAGGCCAGGATATAGAATGTGTCTCATTTGGCTTAATTAGCCATGACATTAATTAGCATGGATTGCTCAAACATTGTATATCCCGCAAAAAGACCTATCTTCAGACTGGTCATTGGCTAACAAATGTGACTTATAGTGAACACTTGTTTTTGTTTGCCTGAGGCCTTGGGATATGCAGTACCAGTTTGATGAGATAATATATACTAATAAACAAGATTTGTGGCAAATTCTTGTTCTCTGAGAGGGTCACATGGGTGTCCAAACTTTTGGCATCTCTGGGCCACACCGGAAGAAGAACAGATGTCTTGGGCCACACATTAAATATACAAATTCTAATGAAAGCTGATAAGCAAAAAAAAAGAAGGTTTTAAGTAAATTTACGATTTTGTATCGGGCTGAATTCATAGCCATTCTGGGCCCCGTGTGGCCCATGGGCTGCAGGTTGGACACCCCTGGCTCGAGCCTTAGTAGCTGTAGTCAGTCATGTAGGCACTGCATGCCTTTGTGAACGCCTCCCCAATAAAAGTCTTACACACCAAGGCTTGCTTGAGCTTCCCTGGTTGGCAACACTCTGCATATGTTGCCAGACATCATGCTGGGAGAATTAAGCATGTCCACACTATAGTATTGGGAGAGGACAACTGGAAGCTTGCTGTTTTTTCTGGATATTTCTCATGCATTTGCTCCCTAACCTGGTTTTGGTCTGTATCATTTTGATCAATAAACCAAAAGTCTGAGTAGTATAGCTGCTTCTGAGTCTTGTGAGTTCTCCTAGTGAATCATCAAGCCTGAGGGTAGTCTTGGCAATTGCTGACACAGACAGAAACTTTCTCACTCTAATGGGCACCTGTGAAAACCCCAAAGCTAACATTGTAATTAATGATGAAAGGCTGAAAGCCTTCCCCCTAAGATCAGGAATAAGGCAAGGATGTATACTGTATCTACCTCTATTCAATACTGGAAGTCATAGCCAGGGCAATAAGACAGGAAAAGGAAACAGGTGCATATAGATTGAAAAGAAAGATATGCAACTAATTTTAACTTCAGGCAACATGATCTCATGTACAGAAAATCCCAAAGAACCCTACTACCAACCTTCCATAAAACTAGTAGAGACCAATTAATTTAGCAAAGTTTCAGGCTACTAGATTGATATATAAAAATCTCTGTAATTCTATGCAATATCAATGGCCAGTCTGAAAGGAAACTAAGAAAAATAATACCATTTATGATAGCATTAAAACAAATAAAATACTTAAGAATAAATTCATCTAAGGAAGCCAAAGACCTGTATACCACAAATCTTTTTTAAAAACTAAAAAAACATTGTTTAAAGAAATTAAAGGAGACACAAGTAAATAAAAAAAACATTATGCGTTTACACATGGGAAGACTTAATACTGTTAAAATGGCAATACTCCCCAAATCAATATACAGATTAAATATAATCCCTATTAAAATTTCAACAGCCTTTTTTTTCCGAAATGGATACACTGATCTTAAAATTGTTTTGACTTTGCAAGAAACCCCAAGTAGCCAGAACAACCTAGAAACAATATACTTGAAAGGCTCATACTTTTTGATTTCCAAATTACTAAAAGCTATCAAAACAGTATGGTATTGGCACAAGCAGAGACATTTAGATTAACAGACTAGAATTGAGAATCCAGAAATGGAGTAATATGTCTGTGGTCAATTGATTTTCTTGCTGAGGCTGCCATGGGCAGTCAATGAGATAAAAATGGTCTCTTCAACAAATGGCGCTGAAACAAATGGATATTCACATGCAAAAAAAATGAAGTTAGACATATATCTCACACCATATACAAAAACAGACTAAAATGGATCAAAGATCTATGTGTAAGAGTTAATATTATAAAACTCTTAGAAGGAAATACAGGAGTAAATCTTCATCACCTTACATGGGCAATATGACAATCATAGCGTGGTAATAGGAAAAAATAAATTGGACTTCATAAAAATTAAAAACATTTTCATATCAAAGGACATTATCAAGAAAGTAGGAAGACAGTCCACAGAATAGGAAAAAATATTTGCAAATCATTTATCTAATAAGAGTCTAATATCCACAATATAGAAAGAATTCATAAATCTCTTACAACAAAAAGACAAGACAATTTTACAGAAAGGACTTGAATATATATTTCTTCAAAGATGTACAAATGGCCAGTAAACATATAAAAACAAGCTCACCATCACTAACCATTAAGAAAATGGAAACCATAATTAAATATCACCTCAAATTTACTATAGTAGTTATAGTAATTATAACAATAATAAAGGAAAAAGCAAGCATCAGCAGGGATGTGGAAAACTGGGGCTCATATATCACCAGTGGGAATAGAAAATGGCAGAGCTGCAAAAAATAGGCGGTGATTCCTCAGAATTTTAAACATGCCATGTGACCCAATAATTCCACTCTCAGGTGTATATCCAAAAGAATTAAAAACAGACACACTGATATTTTTATACTAATGGTCATAGCAGCCTTATTCACAATAGCCAAAAAGTAGGAACAACCCAAGTGTTCATCAACAGATGAATAAGCAATGTGTTATGGACAAACGGTGGAATATTATTCTGCCATAAAAGGAATGAAGCACTAACGTATTCTACAACATGGATAAATCTTGACAACATTAGGTTAATAATAAGAAACCACACACAAAAAGAATTCACATATTATATAATACCATTTATATGAAATCTTCAGAATAGGAAATTCATTGAAACAGAAAGTAGATTAGTGGTTGCCAGGGCTTGGAAGGAGGGAAATTAATGCATCACTGGCTAATGGTTACAGAAGTGTGCCCTCTCTCTCTCTCCCTCTCTCTTTTGAGTGATGAAAACATTCTAGAATATTCTGGAATATGGTTTCACAATCCCATGAGTGTACTAAAAACCACCGAGTTGTATACTTTAACATGGTTACAATGGTGAATGTTATCTCAATGAGAAAAGTAGGAACAAGAAGTCTGGCATCCTGTAAGTGTTTTGGTAAAGAAGAGTAAGAGTCTTTGAGGGCCAAGTGATGTTTTCGATATGGTTGTAAAGAATACAGTTACTTAGAAGATGACTTAGAGAAATTAGAGACCATATCATTAATTTCCATAAAATTAATAACAATAATGCAAAAAATGTATACTCCAAAAGCAGTGAAAATGACAAAAAAATGTGTTAAATATGACTTCCTTTGGTATGACCTCCTATCTGAATCCCTGTCTGTGTCTGAGTCTGTGACCTCGTCTCAGTCACACCCGCTCTGGGTTTGAACCAGGATTCAGGGCAGGAGATACCCTTCCTGGCGGCAGTGGCACTGATGCCATCAGGCTCTGATGACCACAACTATGGGCTATGAGCCGTGCCCTGGTGTTCAGCGACTGAGGTGACACCGCCCCAGGGAACTGTCCCTGTAGTGTTATGTGGGTTACAGTCTACCAAATATCCTCACTTTACTGCTGCTCATTTTTCACAACTGCCAGCAAACCTGTGGGATAGCTGATATCCTTTCAAAATATCCCTTTGCTGCTTAAATCAGCCAACATCAGTTTCAGTTGTTTTTGACAAATGACTCTGGCTGTGATAAAAACCTTTGTTTAAGCCATTGAATAATATTAGATGGTCTCCTTGAACTTAGTCTGGGGGTAACACCTGGAAGCTGTGAGGCTGTTGGTCTGCCACCAGTGTCCTGATCAAATGCTTTCACCTCTAGAATGTCCACCCCAGTCACTTGTCACTAACATCACATAGCTTGTTTTTTTTAAAAAGAATTTGAACAAATAATTTGACTCCATGTATACACAGACACTTTGCTTTTTTTCTAGTATTTATTTCCCTCTTTTATTTGTACCTCTTACATCCATCAAAATCCAAACAAAATGCCCCTTCACCAGAAAAATCCATTTGGCCACTCTTTAAACTTGTCTTCTCTTAGATGTTATCTCAATGTTTGTTATAAATGCTGAATGCAGTCAGAATTCACATTTTTAAAGAACTGATCTTATATGTCTTTATTTTTCTAGCTAGCATATTAAATCTGGAGTTTCTAAATTTCTTCAGAGAATTTTTCTTTTGACACTTTGGTGTATTATAAGACCTGTTGCCTACATTTGATATTTTTAGTTTCCAATATCAAGGACAATTGTTTTTGTGCAAGCAAGACTGTGTAATGATCTATCTAAAGTGAAATCTAATCATGTCCCTATTGCTCATGAAATAAAAAGCTGCTCCTTAGTGGCACTTGAATGTCCCTTCATATCTATCCCCAAAGACTTCTGTAGTTGTTCATGGCACTCACTCTCATGCACGCCATGTTTTATATCGCTGGGCTCCTTGCAGGGTTCTTGGAAAGCCATTTTTGAGCATGTTTGCATATGTGGTTTTACTTTTTCACAGATTTTCCTTTTCCTAACACATACTTACTTTCAAGACCTACATCAAAGTTCTCTTCCTCTCTGAAGTCATTTCTTAGCTCACAGTTGGTCAGCTGGAGCAGGAAGCCTGTGCTCTGGTGGCAGCCTGGACACTAACCGTGTGCACCCAGGCAGGCCCCCCAGCCTTACTGGGGCTCTGTCTCTCCTCAGTATCCTGCTTGTTCAGTCCATTCTGAGGGCAGTCACAGTGGGAAGACATGAAGATGACAAAGAGCTCAGAAATAACCCTGTCTACAGCTTACTGATTATAGGTTCTTCATTTTTGGCATTTAGAACCACCAATTAGCATATGACTTTCTGGGCACTGAGATGCAATTTACTTCTTAAACCATGGGGAATTAGTCCCACAACACCACCCCCTCTGGAATGTGAACATTCAAGGGCTAGAATGACCATGGGCCCCTGAGACTAGAAAAGAAGCTTATATCCTAAGGCCCTGGCCAGGGAGAATAGGAATTTGGCAAGAGCCAAAAAGAAAGATGATGGATTTGGAAGCTATGTGCGGGAGTGCTAAAAGCCTGTAGGGAGCACACAGTTGCGCGCTCCCTATGTACTGTTACTCAAGCAGTTAGCCAGCCTGGGCAGACAAAGCCTATTTACTGCAGCGCATTGTTTCAGCTTCCCTACAGCTGCAGCAGCCAGCGCATCAAGGCTTCTGAGTCCACGTAAAGTTATCGACTCAGAAACAATGGTCTGCAGCCTTCAATACACGCTCTTTTCAGAACATGGAAAGACAAAACACAAAAGAATCTTGCAGAATAACCTCTGGTAAAATATGACTGAATTCTGTTTTAAGCAAAGGAAGATAGCCTTTCTTACTGCAGGTTGGATGGCTGCGGTATATCTGAGAACTTGGGTAGGGGTGTAGATGGGAGAGGTCACATTTTGTGATGAGGCAGGCCTTTATATTCAGCTTGGCAGGGGGTAATATTAAAATGGCTTGTGAATTTTGCAAAGCGTGCTGTAATATGTTTCATTAACACTCCCTTTAACTTTAATGGTCGGTAATAACTGCTAATAGATGACAGCTGTGGTGGTCGCCTGCTAGTATAGCTTATTCCGTGGGAAGTGGAGTAAATATATGAATTCATTTCACTTATAGTGGAATACCTGGGGTGAATCAATTTGGTGGGCAAAACATAAGCTCTAGATGCCAGCCATTCAGTGGTCCCTTATGTTTTATTTTTTAATAACCTAGGTAATTTAATAACAATAGTTAGATGAAATCTGTTTCAGGGACTAGACCTCCGTCAGTAATTGTAGCATCTTCTACCTGATCACTAAGGGAAAAGCACAGACACTCTCTGGCACACAGTGTCTCTTAAAGCATTTAACATTGTGATACAGGCTGACATCTTGAGATCGAGGACACTGACTACTTAACCAGCTCCCATGAATATATTCACAAAGATTGGTACAACTCATATCCCTTTTCATATGAAAACATCATTGTTATCGTTCTCCCAGGTCACTTCCTTTTTCTGCCACCATAATAATCAACAGCAGTAGAGTACAAGGGCCAAGACAATAGGAAACTTGCCCACTCCACTGCTTTCTCTTCACCTAGTGGCTAGAGGAGGCTGGCATAGCAGAGGTACTCTGTAGATATGGTTGGATCAGAGAGTACCCCATGATAAATAATGTGGCATTCTACAGCTGGAGATGGGAGAGCAACTGTGAAAGGCACTCTTCCCCAAATGTGAAGGTGGTTTGACTTAATTATCCCATCTAGTCTTTCTGTTCTGGCCTCTGGCCTGTTATATCAGTGTTTTCACTAGACGTAATTCTCAGAATCGTATGTGTCCTCACCCACAACATTTTCATATGCTCAATGAGGTGAACATAAGTTTATGAAAAAAACATACCAGAAGAATTTTGAAAGTTTCTATATTTGTTAACTAGATCTTATTTCCATTTGGGAAGAAACTTTTGAGATCTTTACTAAAGTACCACGGGCCCGTGGTCCAGCTTCCAGCCATTCAGCTCCTGCATACCCTATTTGAGCGCTATGCCTTTTAACTTTGGGGAATAAAATATAAACAAAGGAAACAACAATAGGAACCATTATTTGATTTAAAGTGAAAAATAGGCACCAGGCAAGGAAAAGCTATTGGAAAATATCTGGAAATGGAGGACTAGTAGGTGGCTGTTGCTTGGTTTGGGGGCGAATGGGTGCACTGTCAGACCCTAAAACCACTGCAGCACTCTGAGCCCCATCAATCGGATAATGGCCCAGACATCAATTAACTCCAAACCCTAAGTATGATCATAACAAGAGCACTGACACATCATCTCGCTTACTTTTCTTGGTTTGGGGGTTAATAGATAAACCTTCTGATGCCCTTTGGGAGGCGGCAGGCTGGGCAACATCTAGAAGAGCAGAATTCAGCCTTCAAGTTCCTGGGCCAGTCTTTGCCACTTTGCATCTTTATAATAAAGTTCTGGCCTAAGTGTATAGTACGACTAGCTTAGATCTGCCAGAGAGAGAGAGAACTTCACACATTGTTCAACGATACTATTTTCATTGTGAAAATTTTACAATGGACAGAGTATATATATTAGAGCCCTGATACAAATGAAGCAAAAGCACATCTGTCTACCTAGTAGATTACATTAACAAGACACAGCAAAACGACTCCTTTTGCAGCTACCCAAAATTTAGTCCTAATTGTGCTTTCCACAAGTCTTCAAATCAGAAAGAACAGGAAATAATATACTGAGCATACTTCCTTTTTCTTTTCCTGCTTTTTGTCCTTTTGTAGCTATGCTTACTTTAGTCTTCCAATCATGATAACCCTGGAAATGATAAAGAATGACTTCTGAGACTGAAGGAAAGCCAAAGATAAAATGAGGCTACAGACTCAGTCTACTGGCCAGACTCCTAGAAAATGATCCTGAGGAAGAAGGAAGTAGCCAGTGTGATTAAAGCCATTAAGCTTTCATGACCTGTAACAGAGACTTGATCTAGAGCAATGCTTCTTAAACTTTGTTGCACAAAAGAACCACCTGAACTTCTGCTAAAATTCCGATTCTGATTCAGCAGCTCTAGGGTGGGGCTGGAGTCTGAATTCCACCTTGCTCTCAGGTGATGCTGACTTTGCTGGTTCACAGACATCCTCTATTTAACAAGAGTCTAGAGCAGCGATTTTCAATGGTGCACTGCAAGAGTTTTTCAAACATGTAGTACCTGACTATTCAGGGGCACTGACCTCTTATCTGTTACACTGTCAAATAAAAAATGAAAACAACCAGCACAACGATCGCTGTTTGGTATAAATGAATCAAAATTATATCTATTTTTGTCAAACTGACAAAAAATATACTTTCTGGTGTGCTGCAGAATCCAAGTAGTTTATGTGTGCCATGAGATAAAAAAGGTTGAGTATCGCTGGCGTAGAGACATACCTCTGTGATTTACTAATTTGTGGCTGAAGCAAGTCACTGAAATTCTGGGAACATCGGGCTTATTTATTTATAAATTGGGGTTAGTAATATTAATAAACTGAATACCTATCTCATAACGATATTGTAAAAAACAATGTTGAGAACTATATGTTTAATCTACATATGTACATGCATGTATGTGTAGAGGCCTGTCCAAATAAGGCTAGCATATAGAGGCCTGTCCAAATAAGGCCAGGAAATTTTTAGGCGCCAACACCAGCTGCGCGCCAACAGCAGTCCAATCAGGAGCTTTTGCCTTAGTTTGATTGAGCCAATAGCTAACCGCCATATCTGCTTCTGTATCCCTTGCTTGCTTGCTTGCCTGCCCCTATAAAAACCCAGTAGTCTGTAAGCCAGGCGCGACTTCCACTTTGGCGGCTCTGCGTAGCCGCGAGACTACGGTCTCGTTCGGGAAGTTCGCCCCTGCGCAGGTAAAACTTGGCCAATAAATTTACCATCACACCGTTCTCAGTGTTCGGGGATTCCTTTCGCTCGCAACTTGAATACAACATATGTAGCATACATTTTAATGCTTTATATAAGTATTATTGATTAATCACTGCTCCAGGTCTTCATTATCAGTATTCTGATTATGAAAAGGGGTAAGTGGGGACACCCCCCATGCTGTTCCCCTTTCATGATTTCTCTTTCTCTCTATCACAGCCTCTGCTATTTACAGTTGCAGGATTTTACTGGGGAAAAAAATCCAGGAGGAAGATGAATGGTAGGTGAGGGCTAGTGGACATAAACAGACTTCCGCTAGTCACAAAGGCCACTGCCCCCCCACAGGGAAATCTTAAGGTATGAGGCTCATGGGAAATCTTAACCTTAGTGCCATTTGAATTGCCATCTGATCACTACTGCAAAAGAAAGACTAGATAAGAAAGGCAGAAGATTTTAAAACCAGTTTAGAAGCAAATGAAAGTAAAACAAAGGAGCACTCCCTTGGTGTAAAGCTGTTATGAACTAAACAGACACTGTTGGTGTGCTCAGCTGAGCTCTGTGCGTGCTTTTATTTCAGGGTGGCTCACTCTCCCCCTGCCTCCTTCACGTACCACACACACACAGAGGCAGGCAGGAATATAAACTGAATTCCAGAAGGGAGCTGGTGTCTGACTGGCTAGCTTTAAGCCAAAATTGATAGTGAGTCACTGCTTTTTGAAGTGGTCTCATTGCAGACTTGGCTTATCATATGAGTGGAGGAGATCATTTGTCCCTGAGCTCAGAAGTAAACCAGATATAGTATGCAATTTTAGAGAAAATGTTTTTTCTGTAAGTATGCCCCTTTCTATAGAGTTTTGTGTGGAGAACTGACCATAACTGACTGAGGATATGTGCGTTCTACTGCAATTAACCACAGCAGGGCATGGGCCACCCTCTCTATAATAAAGAGGTTTTTTTTTCTCAGTGAAGGCCATGAGACCTCACTACCATCCATTTACCTGTCAATTCTTTTGGGGAAAAATTCAGCCTCAAATCAGATCTCATGGTAGTGGTGTTGCCCCATTCTCAGTGGTCAACAGGAGCACATAGATACTGAGACTTCTGGGAACCAGCCTTTCTAGTGCTGAAAGACTATACTACCTAACCAAAAGGTCATCAATGCATCCTTCAGATTGATTTACACCTAAAGGAGGAACTGTGGTTGAAAAAAGGGGTCCTATGGAAAGTAACCTCACAGTAATTTAATCATAAATTCCTAACTGGGCAGGTCACCATGGGAGGTAGTCATGCCCTAGGCATGTAACTTTTTAGTAAAAGGTTTATCTTTGCCTTAAGCAAGCTCTGTCCATTATTTCTATGCTTCCGGGTTAATACACCTTAGCAATAAGTCCTAACCACCCTCAGGAGAGTGCCTAATCTTGTCAATTATCCTGTAATGTAATTCTCTCTTTGCTTATCCCACCTCCATATATCTTCCTTGCACCCCCTCCTCCTAACTTCCAATGCCTAAGAGGAACTACAACGCCGTCACTTCCTAGAGCATTTAAGATCTTGCTCCCAGGCATATGCCATCAGTTTGGCTCCAATAAACTCTTATAAAAATTCTCTAAATACACACACATGCACACACAAAACCCAAACAAACAAAAAAAGATATTCTCAGAGGAATATGCATTCAGGACACGGCAGCCTTTCCCATAGTCTGGCTGCCAAAAATTATTATATGAGCCCAGGAGAGCCATATTAAAAATTTACTTGTGGGCTGATGAAGTAAAGCAAATAATTCAGTATCTATGATGACATGTAAAGAACAAAGGAATTAATGCTCTCTAGGAGAACTGGTGAAGTAAGAGAGGGTGCCATCATTTCTAATCACAGAACAAATACTCATGGCCAGTTTGAGCCTAGCAAGAAATTTA
The DNA here is from genome assembly GCF_021234435.1 of Artibeus jamaicensis. Lineage (NCBI taxonomy): Eukaryota > Metazoa > Chordata > Mammalia > Chiroptera > Phyllostomidae > Artibeus > Artibeus jamaicensis. Next base: position 9,813,520 of record NW_026522056.1, on the reverse strand, counting down.
ATCTTACTGCCAGAAGTCTCTGGGCAGTGGCTGCATGAAAAATCTGATTGGTAATGGTTTTTACTTCTAGATGTGTTTGATCATATATTAGGGCCCACTCTTGCATTACAGAGATGATCTGGTCTTTTTGAAGGGGCAAAAACAAAGCTACACAAATCATCAGGCTTTTGTAAGCAGAATCAGGTTCCAAAAAATTGGTCATCTCTCCCAGGGTCATATCTGTTTTCTTTTTAAAACTTAGTATCTAGTGAGTAGGCATGCAGCTTAGTAGACATGACTTTGTCAATATTCATTAACCCTTCTCCCTCTAGTCCAACATGCTTAGTCTCTAACCAAAAACCTTTCATGTAAGAAAGCAGAATGCATAGTTGAAAGAAATCCTGAGTCTGGATTTCCAGTTCCAAGAAGACTAAATACTTCCTCTTCAATTGTCAGTTCTTTAACAAAACTGCAATGCCACTGAAGGCTGGGCAAGTGTTGACAGTAAAAGCAACCTAGGCATAGACCTGAACGTGACCAGACCAGAACATGTGTTAACAGAGTTCCCAAAACAATGATAAGCTTTAGATACTTACATTCAGAAGAAGTATGTTTAGAGATGTAATAAACAGGTTTGAATTCCCAAGAGTGTTGGGACAGGAATGACTCTGACCTGTAAACCTGTGTCACATTTTAAGGCAAAACTTTTAAGAATGGAGACTCTCCCGAATCGATATAACTATAGACCTCTTAGCAGTGACACTGCACCAGAATGTTACAGATGATTCGACCACAGTTCAGTGACCTCGGTACCTGAGTTACAGCTAAGACAGAATTCAGAACCAAAACTCAAATACAAGCAAAAATTTATTTAGAAGGTCACTGAGGTATAGAAGAAGTGACCCAGTTGTCTGTGCAGGCTTGGGAGACAAGTTACAGAGGCAAAAGAAGGGTCCTTGGAGCTTGGGAGAAAGAAAGCAAGGGTATATGTGCATGGTGGGGAAGGAGAAGGGGAAAGGCTTGGACATGCTTCAGAAGGAGTGCTTGAGTTGGGGAAAGAAGGGAATGGGGAGGCCAAGAATGCTCCAGAGAGAGCAGTCCGGATCCCTCCATCCTAGGGACTTTGAGGGTGGCGATTTTAGGGGCAGTTCCAGGGGAGGATCTCCACAGAATATTCATCAGCTTTCAGCTCTGTCCTCTCAGGGTCATGGTCCTTGTCTCTACTGATTGGTCAGTGCCAGAACAGGGAGTCATCAGTCACTGCAGCTGTTCCTGATGTCAGCCCTGCCTGGACTTACTGCTTTTCTAGGCCTGCAGCTGAAACACAACTTAAGCCTAGTTGTCCTCTCTGGTTTGACCAAAACTGTGTCTCTGTGGTCAGCAGACCTGAGACTCTGCTTCTAAGACCTTTTGATGCAGGTCAGAACCTCACTGTCCTGAGGGCTTAGAGCCTAAGGGAGTGGTCGTGCCAGGGTTTGTATGGGAGTGTTATGTGGCTATTCTCCAGTCACCTGTTTCTCCTCGAAAGAGATCTACCACATGACTAGTGACATGCTAGGGGAGGAAAGGTCAGGAAAAGGTCCAAACTACAAGGTCAGCAACATGAAACCTTCAGTGTCTAAATAGCGTGACTAGTGATATGCTGAGGGAGGGAAGTCATACAGAGAAATCTGATCAGATCACTGGAGAGAAGTAGGGAAGGGCCATAGGAGGACATTGCCCAAGGCAATGGTAAACAGCCTAGGGATTGGCTGAGAGACTGAATGCCTCCAGAGCACATGGAATTATGGGTGAGAAGATTTGGAATAAAGAGGGGATCTCAGATGGGCTGACTCGCTGGCTCAGGCTTTTCTTCCTGGAGGATGCCTGGTTGATTGTGCTGCAGGAACCGAGGGCACAGCCTAGGACTGGGCTGGCCCGGCAGAGGGCGGCAGGGTTATTCTTCTTTGGGTGTTTTCCTCGAGGGGATGACCTCTGAGGTAGAAACCTGCCATTCTTCCAAAATTGTGTAGCTTTTGTAGCTAATGTTGTTTTAGTTTCTAAACTAACCCTATGGAAATAAGATAATTAAAACTAACGGGGGGGATGATAGGAGAATTCCGGTGTTAAAAAGTTTAGCCTTAACTAGTAGGCTTAAGTGATTAAAGCTGCAACTAAAGAGTTAGAGTTTAGCCTTAACTGATAGGCCTAAGGTACTAATTCCTGTGGAAAGCTGTTATTCCAAAATTCTGAAATAAAGACTCCTTTCCTTTATCACCAAATCTTTGCTTCTGCAGGAAATTGGCCCAGAGGGGGCTGGAGGGCAGCAGGACCCCAGCTGCTGTTCAGGAACGTAAGGTCACCCTGGGGGCAAGGTCTCACCTTACAATTATCCCTGGCTATTCACCCAGGGCTCTCTCCCTGGCGACCTTTGGTACCTGGCCCACGGTCCTTGCTATGCTCATTTCTAACTACCTACTACAGAACTAGAAGGAGGTTACCTGGGTCCACCTGACTTAACTCTTGCCCAGAAAGGTAAGGCTGTAAAGCAATAAAAAAAATGTCACTGTTTGCTTCAGGGAATTTTTGCAAATCAATTTATGAGAACAAATAGTCTGCTCATCTGAGTAAATAGCTCTCCTACCAGGATAAATAAATTGTTCCCTTGGGCAAACAGCTCACTTATCCAAAAAGTATTTCCTTATCAAGATTGGCTTTAAAATCATCACTTCACAGCACCCACCAATCTTAAAATACCTTGTACAAATACCTCAATGCAAATCCAACCATTTTCTTGCCTTAAAAGATTTCCTTAACTGACAAAACCCTTCAAATAGCTTCTGCTCAGCTCCCTCTTCGGAGACACCATTAAGGCTCTACTAGGGTTGAATCCTCCTGTACTGAAGTGGCCAGATAAACAGGCTTGCTTCATCAATACATTTTCTGACCTTCTTTGGGGAGGCCAGAGTTGACTCCCTCCCTGTTCTGCCACGTGCTACTTACAGACACCCTTCTGAGAGAATCCTCCCAAAAATCTCTGAAGTAGGCAGGACAGATAAAAGACCAAGCCTAATGAAGTGAGGGTTGAGTGAGAAGTGGCATAACCCTGTTATGCCTGTCAGCTTTCTTTATGAAGAAGTCTGTCTCCAACCAGAGAGGGGTAATTCCCCCAACTTCTTTTCAAGGCTGTTCAGATAGGTATTAATGTAAATAATGTAGAGGATTTCTTATAAAATAAAAATTTCCATCCTTTTTTCCCCTATAACTAGCAGGGGAAAAAAAGAGAGAAACTCAAAATGTCAGACTCCTAAATATTTAGCCATGCTTATTGTAAATTCACAGAGCCCAGTTGTATCTGTTCTGCTGAGCCGGCATTTCAGTAAGAGCTGTCTTGGCACCCGGGCCAGAGAGAATTGTGATCTCTGAGCCTGACGTGAAATCTTGAGGAATAGGCATTCCATCCCTGTTTCACAGAAGAGAAAGCCAAGCAGCAATGGGAAAACTATGTTAGCCGATTCCGACACTATTGTTTTTAAGAGCTGTGACTGTCGTTGACATTTTCATGGCATTTTAAGGCCCTCCACAAATGCCTTATAAATACTACCGAATGCAAAGCCTGACCTTCCGCTTAAAGTACAACTACTTCTGAGATTTATTTTTTTCTGCTCCACATTTTCTCTTTCTTCTGTGCTGTCCATCTATGGTTATTTATTTATACCACATCTATTTCCACCAAAATGTTTTGAGCCAGCTTCCAAGAGAAGTAAAACTAAAATGAGGCCAAAATGTGCATCCCATTAGGAGTAAAATATGGGTTGCATGCACTTCTCATAAAAAAGTTGTGGCAGTATTTACTGCTCCTTATCCCTCAAGTTCAATGTGCCTAGGATCTAATTGCAAATCTTTCTTCTAAGAACATTCTGCAGAGTTGAAGAAAATCCTCAATCCAGAGCTCCAAATCCAAGGAAGCGAAAAATTTTTTCCTTGTCAGTTCTCTGAGAGGTCTTCAGCTCCTTTGAAAGTATCAGACTACTGATAGGGACCTTAATTCAAAAATGCATATCACACATACAATCAATCAATTAATCTATTTAATTCTTTTTCCACATTTTCACTTACAGTAGAATATTTAATTCAAGGTATGGCAAGCTTTTCTAGATGGGACCAGATAGTAAATATTTTAGGCTTTGGAGGCCATATGGTCTCTGTTGCAACCTACTCAACTGCTGTTGTAGCACAAACGCAGCCGTAGAAAATATGTAAAGAATGGGTGTGGCTACATCCAATTAAAACTTTATTCCCCCAAACAGGCGGGGAGTTGGATTTGGTCCTTTGGCCACAGTTTGATAACTCTTTTTTCTAGCACTTTTCATTACTTCAATCTAGGTTCAAAGTAAAAGGATAAATTGAAATGAAACAGGCAGTAAATATTCAAAGTGGAGAAAAATGGTTATCAGCTGTATTGTTCTTATTACCTCTATTTCTTTGTTGTCTATAAAATAAACTGTGTTTTCATTATTCCCATTGTAGAAGGATGAATAATAGCCCCAAAGACATGTCCCATATTAATCCCTGGAACCTACAAATATTATTTTGTTTGCAAAAATGGTCTTTGCAGATGGGATTAAGTAAAGAATCTTGAGATGAGATTATTATGGATGATCTTCATAGACCTTAAATTCCATCACTTTAGCCTTAGAAGCAGAGGGGGTTAGACAGACACACACAGGAGAAAGTGATGAAGGCAACAATTGGAGTAATGTGACTATAAGCCAAGGACAGCCACCAGTCACCAGAAACCAGAAGAGACAAGGAACAGATTCTACCCTGGAAGCTCCAGAGCAAGTGAGGTCCTGTGAAACTGACTGACCCCAGTGAAACGTATTAAGCATCTGACCTCCAGAACTGTGATAGAATAAATTCCCATTGTTTTAAGCCATCCAACTTGTGCTATTTATTATGGCATCCATAAAAAAGTAACATACCTGTATCTCCTTGCTCTGGATTGAAAATTACTCTTAGCCCTGTTCTCTTAGCCTTGAGATGAAAATGCCTATTGGACTTAGCAGGGTGTAAATTTAACCAACATCTCTATAGTTTACTGAAACCATAAGAGGAAATAAGAACATGTTAATTGTGCTATTTCAAACTTCATGCTATTATCCAGTGTTCTAATTTTCCTTATAGTTAATTCTCCAAATTCTTTTTTAGAACTATATAATTATTAACATTAAAAAATTTATTATTATTTACCTATGTTCTCATATTTACCAATTTATTGGCTTATTGTTGGTTCTAGCTAATCTTACTAAGTGCTTCCTTTTATAGATCATTCAACAAAGTCTACAGAAGAAAATTCTTTCTTCAATATAATTTTCTTCTAATATTTTAATATTAATATCTGAGAAGAATTCCATGACATTGAAATTCTCACATACTACAGAAGAGTAAATAAATGCAATTTATTTGGACAGCAACTTGGCAGTAGAGATCTAGAACCTTAAAAATGATTCCATGCTTACATATGGTAATCTGCTTCTAGAAATCTATCCTAAGGAAATTTTTTGATCTTTTCTTTTAAGCAAGAGTTTGAATTTTACCTTTATTAAATTATTAAAACATACTGAACATAAATATTATGTACATGGTTATTTTTTCAACACAAGTGAAGATGTCATTTCATTCCCTTGTCTTCCCTACTATGCTGCAAAACTGTACGCTGCCCGATTGCTGGATTTGTTTTTCTTTTGTAGGTGATCAGCCTTTTCCTTTTGGTTGCTTTTATGACCATTTTTATTCTTTTTGTTGTTCTACAGGATGTTTTTATAGGAATTCAGAATTTGGTTAGCTTGTTCAGTCAGGAATACATGTACATTTTCTGCTTTAGAAAATTTCAGTTTTTATCTCTTTAAATATTGCATTTCTCTTTTTTAAAATTTCTGAAAGCTCAAAGATACATGTGTTAAAACTCCTCATATTATCTTTTGCAGCCCTTAATCTCACTTTTATATTTTTTATTTATTTTGAATTATCAATAACTTCCTCATCTTTTTTATTTATTTATTTTTTTGGTTAACTAAATCTTTGCCAAATCTTCTTTTTAATTCATCCACTGAGTCCTTACTTTTGATAATTGTACTCGAAATAACTTGTCTGTTTTGCTTCTTTTATTAAGTCTTCCTACTTAGTTTTCATAGTGCCCTTTCTTTCATGTGATTTTCCTTTGTGCTCTTTAATACTTTTAAATAAATTTATAGTCTCTCTGAGGTTGTGGTTTCAGTGTCAATTCACTCACAAGGTAAAGCAATTCCATAAAGATTTATAATGTCTTATTATGAGCTCATAGTCAGTCAGAGCTGGTTTTTCTGGAAGAGATCTATGCACCATGATTTTTGGAAATTTTCCAAATTTGGAAATTTTCTTCTTCCAAAGAAAATGCTATTGCCTGGGTTTCTACTGCAGAGCATTGGGGATATTGCTACCCTGAACTCAGTTTATATGTTAATGCACCGTAAGTCTCATGAGTCTTGAGATCTGTAATGTTTTGTTATGAGTTCATCTTCAATAAAAATCTTACTGCTTATTACTTTTTCTGTTTGTGTGTGTGTGTGTGAGTCTATGCGCACACGCAGGATGTCCGTACACCTTAGGTTTTTGTGGTTTCTGAGTACAGCACTATGACATGGGATTCTACTTCAGTCCGTGGGGGGAAATGATTCCTCTCAACTTTCTATACGTCAGTGTATGACCCTAGACATTTGCAGCCCATGTGGTACAAATTAAAGTGTCACATCTGTCCATGGTAAAGTCTTGAGATTTCCAATGTTTTCGTATGAGCTCAGCTTTTGTGGGAGTTTGTGGGTGTCCGTGTGTGTGTTTGTAGTGGGAGGTGGGGGACAGCTCTGCACAACCTCCTTCAAAATTTCACAAATAGAGCAGCAGGGCAAGCACTTCTACTGGAGGTCTTGTGAAATCTGCTATTTGGAATTCAGTTTTTATGGTAATTCATTATGCTGGAATACTTGTAGCATGTGTGGTATAAATTAAAATTTCACGTTGGTCCATGATGGAGTCTTAGCCTCTTGATTTTCAGAACAGATTTTTCATCCTCTGAAAGATCCTGGAAGAAGGTATGTTTTCATGTAGCTGCCCATAGCAATGAGCAGAGATTTTTCTACCCCTTTTTCTTGGAGGAGGCAAGTCTCCCAGAGACTTTACTTGGTACTTTGTTTCTAGTTCTAGTTTTGAATCTCATATAGTCTCCAAGGATACAACTCTCGCTTCTGGGTGGATGTTAAATAAAATAACAATCTCCCCCAAATGCCCAAGCCTCTGTCTGGGTCTAATACCCTTTGGAGTGCTGCTAAGTTAGCCTATACAGTAAATGCCTTGGTTACGAGTTCTCTATTATATCTGAGAACATAATTTCACCATTTTTCAAACCTAACTATATGTGTCTGATTTTCTCTTTTTAATCCGGGATTACTTTGTGTTTAGAACTACAAGGGGTTTGTGTTACTTTAAATCCTTCACGTTGCTGAAGATATTTCTTAGCAACTCTAACTTCAAAAAGCCAAGAGCTAAAGAAGGTCTCTCAACTAACATTTGAAAATAAGCTGTGAATCACAGACAAGGTAAGCCCTGGATGTCAAGGCAGGATGGTGAGTGAGAAACTGGGCAGTGGGAAGTGAAGCAGGCGAGACACACCTGGAGGGAGGGCAGAACTGCAGGATTCAACATGTGGTCCATGCACAGCACCAGCATCACCTAAGAGGTTTTGGAAATGCAGAGTCTCTGGTCTGTCTCAGACCCAAGGAATCAGATCTGCATTTAACAACAATCCCAGGTGACTTGTCTAGCTCATGCTAAATTTCAGAAAGCACTTGTAGCGCATCCTGATTGAAAGTACAGATTTGGGATTAAGAAGAACTGAGTTTGAATACTCAGTCTACCACTTATTAATCATGTAAACTTAGACAAGTTACTGAGATTCTATAAGGCCTCAGTTTTCCCATTTGTCAGATGAAACTAATAATATCTATTCCATGCAATTTTTGAAAAAAAATGAATGAGATAATATATGTAAAGCACTTAGCCCGCTAAAGTATTAGTCTGGTACATAGTGACAGAAAAGTGTTACTTTTAAAAGAGGGTTAACCTGCCTGAAATTAAATATGCTGATTCAAAAAAATAAAGTCTCCTCTTTTTCTAAAAAAAAAAGGTGATATAAAATAATTGTTTTATTAACAACTATTATTTTCATGCCTCATTTATTATCACTCAACAAAATTCTAGTAATCACCTATGGAATGCAAGATATTACAGTAGACATTAGGGTAATTAAAAATGAATAGAATCTTGTCCTTGTTTGGGGGGAAATTGCTATGTTAATGAACAATGCAGTCAACAAGGAATATGGGCTGGTTAAATTGAGTCTTAAAGTATTAGGACAGGAAGAAGCTGGTAAGTTTAGCCTAGAGATGCGAGGGCATAGTAACAGTTCTTAGAAATCTGAATATTGTCCTGATGAAGAAAAAATTGATATTTTTGATGACACTCTGTAGATTAGATCCAGGAACAACAAAGAGAAATTCCTTCTCTTATTTAATAAAACTATAATAGTTCAAACTATCCAAAAACTAGACTAATTTCCTCAGGAGGTATTCTTGCCAGCAGGTATGGGGTAAAAAAAAAAGATGAAAAGGTCTAATAGGGCATTCAAATACCCCTGACAGATAATTTTTAAGACCCATCAATAAAACCTTTTATTACATTGAACTATACACAATAAAAAATTGGCTGACCAAATAGAATTTATTTCTGTCATTCAAAGACATCTACAGACAGGCAGCCCCCTTGGAGCATCATGAATGACTGTTTCAGCCTTCAGAATCCCAGACTGCTCTTTTTCTAATCCACTGTCTTCAAAGCCACCTCTTGATCCATTATGATTGCTGGAACTCCTGCCCTTGCATCCACACAACAGAAAGCAGGAAGGAAAAAATACGAAAGTGCGTATCCCTGGTGGAATCAGTTCCCTTACAGATAGATCCTCCCTGAAAGTCATACTCAGTATTCTGCCACTTGCCATAATTTAGTCATGTGACCACACTGGACTCCGGGATATAGACTCACTAATGACCTCAAGAAAATCATGATTCTTTCACTTAATAACACAGGGAGAATATATATTAAGTAAGCAACTCTTAGCCTCTACCATGCCCTTCAACCTGAAATTGCTCCTATTCAGCTTTCTCTTTTCTTTCTCTTTACTTTTGCTCCATTCACTCAAAAAAATTAAGTTCTTTATGCCAAACATAGCACAAGGCATTAATGGAAATACATAATTCTCAGAGGCTTATGATTTGGGGGAATTCTTAGTACCACAGAATTCAGAAGGAATTCAGAATTTTCCTCTCCTAGATTTTTGAGTAATCTTACATATTCTGTAAAATTTTACCACTGATATACTAGGAGTGTCAATAAATCTCAGGCTTTTCTATGTCATCTTCTTTGACTTTCAGACTCATAAAACTGAATGACTTTCTGGATTTACCAATTTAATCTGAATAGGCATCTCAACCACAACTGACAAAAAACCCAAATTCTTCAGCTTCAAGCCTGAATGAGTCAGAGTCCGCTCAGGAAAAGACACTGCACACCACAGCAAACAGATTTTACTATAAGGACTTGGCTACACTGAACTGAAAAAGCCAACATACCACCCTAAGGAAACATGAAAACAGTACCTGCCTGAAAGGTGTTAAGACCTGGCACTGGGAAACGAAGGAGATCCGTGGGTTCTTGGGATTTACAAGCTGAGACGAGAACCCCCGCAGGCCTGCAGCCCAGGTCACTGACTATGGGACACTCCTGGCTTATCAGAATGCTTCGGGGCCCAGCAAGAGGGGCCCAGACCCTGGACTCAGACTTCGGAGGCCAAACCGCTGTGCGGCGGGCTCCTTCCAGGGCGCACCAGGAGGCTGCCTTGGCCCAGCACTTCCCCATAAACCAGCTTTGCTTTTCTCCGTTTTTGCACCGTGTGGTCAACCACAGTCCGAAAATATTAAATGATAAAATCTAGAAGTAAAGAATGACTAAGTTTTCGACTGTGCGCTGCTGGAGTAGCGTGATGAACTCTTGCTAGTCCTGTTCCACGAGCCCCAGGACCAGAATCACTCCGCAGCCCAGCACCTCTGTGGGGCTCACGCTCCTCCCGTGTTTGACACTAGCAGCCGTTTAGTAAAGGGTTGACGTTTGTGGCATGGCCATGCTCGTGCCCAGGCAACCCTTATATTTTACCTGTTAATGTCTCATTCACGTCCTGCCATCTCATCGCGGAGACATTTTAGCATCTCACATCATCACAAGAGGGGTGAGTACAGTTGTAATAAAATAGTTTCAGAGACCACATTCACGTAACTTGTATAACAGTATATTGTTATAGTTTTTCTATTTCATTAGTTATTCATCTCTTACTGTTCCTAATTTATACAATTATCGTAGGTCTGTATGTAAAGGAAAAAAACATGTGTATATAGGGTTTGGTCCTATCTGAGGTTTCAGACATCCACTGGGGGCCCCGGAACATATCCATCCCCCTTGGGTTACCCTACGCGTGGACGGGGGTGGGGCAGGATGCTGGCCCGAGCCCACTGGCAAAGGAGATCAATAGTTACCAAGAGTTGCAGCCCCAGCTCCATGAAACAGAGCTCAGAGGATGAGAGCGGAGGGACAGTAGCTTAAACCAATACAGTCCACTTGCTTGGCTCCTCAGTCTGTATACACTCTCCTGCACCCAGGTTAAATTTTCACAGACTAACGACCATACATTAATGCTTTTACTGAATTGGATGCACCTATTCTTCATAAAATGAAGACTTGTTTATCCTCCTCTAAAAAATGGGAAACAGAAAACTCTGTCCCTAAATCATCTTAATTTCCTCCTAATATTTGAACCCTCAGTTCTAATGCATCCCCAAATCTCACCTTTCATTCCCTTTTTCTTCCTTTTCAACTTGACCACTACTGCCTTTGCCCAGGTGTAAATCAGCTTTGATATGAGCTATTTCACTAGTCTTCAAATGCTCCTCCTTACCTTTGTCTTTTCTTTTATGAGATTTCTAAACCACGTGGCAGAATAATCGACGGGCATTATAAATTAAGCTGGTTTTGTTTCTATGTAGACCCCAATAATGCCCCTGATATCCTTCAAAATAAAATTGAGACCCCCTCGCTTGGCCTTCAAGGCTCTTCACTGAGTGACCTCGGGGAGGTTTCTTAGCCTCATTTTAATGACCTCACAATACGTAGGTCTTGCAAAATTCCTCAGAATTCTTATTCTCCGTCCTGTTTTCCTCTTCCCTGTCTTTGTGTATGTTCTCCCCCTCTGCGTGGGAAGTCCTTCCTTCCATTCTTTACCTGACTATTCTCTTTCAGGACTCAGCTGAGACATGTCCTTCAAGACGCCTTTTCTAAACCCTCAGCCACCAGATCCATCTCCTTTATGCCCTCCTCCCATCTTTACCATTTTACTTCCCTTATGACACAGTGATATAGTTTTAGGAGTCTTTTATTCCCATTAGACTGTGGATTCCTTCAAAGCAGAGGTGGTGTCTTTTTTTGCCCCTACGTCACTGTCAGGTAACAAAGACTTTGATGTAAAATGTGTGCTCAATATATATTTACCTCTGTGTGAAGTTCAGTTCAACAGATCCCCAGTACAGGTCATTGTCTCCCTGAAAATCATCTTGCATATTGTTAATTCACGTCCAAAAGTCAAATCATTTGTTCCCTTTCCACATATTGAATCAGAGGGTGCACCTCATCTTTCCCTGAAGTGCGGCAAGAGCAGGTTTGGCTTAGAAGTGATATATGAAGTTCAAACATTTAACCTCTACTTTGAGGAGGAAGCAGCATGCTAATTAGTAAAGATGCCCCCTGGGGGCTCCAGCTGAATATTCTTTTTCTGCAGGGATCGCTGGAGGTGCTGTCCAGAATCTATTCTCATGGACCCAGAAACCACAGCTTTCCTCTCTCAGCCACAGTGTGAGTGTATTGTACCTTCTTCAGCTATTGAATTTGAAAGGAGAGCACTTGACAAATGGGAGGAAACATTCCCCAAAGTGTCATATGGCACAAAGCAGTGGGGCTAGGATTGGACCTCAGGACCAGAAACCAGTTTACCTGGGTCTGCTTTTTAGCTTTGCCCTAAACTAACCTTGGAACAGTCTCTCTACTGCCCCAGACCCACCTGCTCCCCCCTTTTAGGTGAGAACAGTGGATGGTCTCTAAGGCTGATGAATGACCTTACATTCTTTGCTACATGCATGTAGTTTTTAAAAAAATGTGTTTAATTTAAAGGTCCAGAAAGCCACAGACTGCAAAACCAAATTCTAGTGACTGAGTTGTTATATTAAAGAGCAACAAGAAACCTTATTAAAGCCACTGAATTGGACCTTGGGGTTTATAAGGGTCCAATAAGAAAATCTAGTTCATTAGGAAACAGAGTGTGGTACTGAGATTTCTCCAAACAATCAAACAAACCAAAAAATTAGTGACGGGCTTGATAACATCCTGATGGTACGCTACAGTTGTGTGCAAGACTTTCACTTTTTTCCCGTGCCTTTGGAATAATGAGGGGCTGACATTGTTAATGAACCTGCTACAAAGTTTATTGAAAAATAGACTATCTTTTTGATGTTTGCAGTTCTACTCATTTGCAGATGTATTTTCAGTTGTGCTCAAAGACAATCATCATATTTGTTACCTGCTAAGTGTTCTGAAGAGTGGAAGCCAGCCTTCGCCCCCAAGCTCTCTTCTAAACAACAGTTAGTAGTCTCCTTACTTGCTTAGTTTCAAATCTTGACATTCACGAAGAGATCAATTATATTTCTATTTCTCTTCTCAAGTCTATAAAAGGCTTAATACAACAACAAAATCTTAAATTAATATTCATAAAACCCTACAGATCACAGGGGGGAGCAGCTCTTTTTATTTAATACAGGGGGAGAAAGACAAACTTTCAACAGTGTTTCACAGGCATAAATAAATACTTTTAACAATGTGAACCAAGGTTACTTCTATCCCTTTCGAAAGGACCCAGGGGGAAGGAGTAAGCAGAATTGAAACAGAGAAGAGAACTGAAGATCAGAGGCAGAACTGTAATGGGGGGAGGGGCCAGAAGTATCGGCTGGTATGGTTATGATATTGCCAAGTACTTTTTCTGTCTTCACTCTAACAATGTTTTAGAATGTTTAAAGTAGATCTGAAGAGACCATGAGATGGATGAATTATTCCATGATTGTTTGTTGTATGTTTGTTTGTGAATGTGTCCTGTATACATATTCTCTCTCTTCCTTTGTTTTCACTCCTCGGTAAGATGAGGCCCTTCTTACCCATCAGTGACATTGGAGAGTGCTATCTACCTTCATCAGTCTGTCAATTCATATTTCAATATCATCCAGAAACATCCCCGAAATAATATTTCACCAAATATCTATATATCTAGTGGCTCAGCCAAGTAGATAAATAAAATTTAATCATCACAGTCTTTTTTCCCAAAGAAAAGTATAATTATAATTTCTTATGACAGAAGAAGTCATTGTGAAACATGGATGTTTAATGTGAGACAGAAAAATGAAGGCAGCATGTAAGTGTGCAGCCTTCTACACAATACTCCCTGGGTTCAAAGCCGGGCTCCATCTTAATCTGTGTGACTTTGAGGGGCTTATTCAAATGCTCTATTGCTTTAGCAATAAAACTGACCTGATAATAAAGATAACTATTTGGATGTTCAAGGATTTAGTTAGGTAATTCGTATCAAGGCCTTGAAATAGGGCATGTTCTAAAATGCTTGACAACTCTTAGTTACTTTTATTATTTATGCTAAAGCCTAGGGAATACAAATTATTTTTACCAGAGTCAGAAACTCTAATGGTGCATCTAGAATCATATTTTAGGAGGAAATTAGGCTAAGCAATAAGGAGTGACAGCGACATACTTATTTGTCTCCATGAGGAGATGTAAAGATGTGTCAGAGAGGAAGAAAGTAAAAGGAGCACAAGGGAACCAAATTTTTAGAAGAAAATTTATTAAAAATCATCTGTGATTATCTTGTGTCCCTACCACATTCTTTTAAAGAGTCTCAAAACATAAATTCTGCATACTGTAACTGTAAATAAATAATTTATTCTTAGACTGTGCCACGGAGTGCGTGTTTATGTGTGCTGTAAAATGGCATAAAATGTTATTGACTCTGAAAGTCGATTTGGACTAATAGGGGAGGTTGATTTAAATTAGTAAGGAATCTGGAATACTTTTAGCAACATTCATTTCCATTACGTTATTTAACATCACATACTTGAAAGTGATGAAGTATAGCTTAGTAAATAGCCCTTAGGGACTAGCTTTAAAGACTAAATAACAACATTTTATTTTTACATATAATTTGGTGTATATTTTAGATGCAGTTAAGGTTGATGCATAAATAGTGTTTGGTTTCTTAAATACATTAAAACTCTCCCTAAAATCTCCATCACATTGTTAATTCTTGAAGTAGTCTTTGCTGAGCAAAGGTAAGTGCAAGTCTGATCTTGATGAGAATTGCGACAAATACAGAATCAAGCTTGATTTAATGAGATGGAAATCCTTCGTGCAGTCCTTTCCTGGGGCTTCACCACGTCCTAAACATTTTAAACCTGAGAAAAAAATTCAAAGTCTCTTAGCTTTCTTGAGTTCCACGTCTCCGAACTGCCATATCTGCATGTTGGGGTGGAGATTTTTATACCATTTGTGTAGAAGAGATTATAAATTATCCTCTAGAAGGTCAAGGATGAGAAATCTAGGAACCGATAGAGTGGCAGTGCACTTTTAGTTTTGATCTCTTTGGAAATTACCAAAGTCGTAGCAATCAATGGCTAGGAAGACAATTAAACACTAAGCCTGGTGTACTAGGTGCTGTGGAAGTTGTCTCCCATTATTTTATAATTATTATGACATCTCTCTGAGATTGTCACTATTATGAGCTCCATTTAACTAATGAGAAAAATGAAGGCACTGAGCAGTTTTATTAGTAGCTAGTAAGTCCTGAACACAGGATTTGAGCTCATACCTGTCTGATTCCAAAACTCTTTCAATTGCCTCACGCTGCCTCTGTACCATGTCAGTTTCCATCAGCTGATGCATCCTCCCCAACTCTGTACTGCAAATGTTCTCTGATAAAAACTAAACCCCACTGGTATAGACTGTTTGGATCCCCTCAAAATTTACATATTGAAGTCCTACCCCCCATATACGATGTGGTGAAATGGGGAGACATGGCCTTTTGTAAGGTAATTAGGTTTATAATAAGTCCCGATGGTGGGGCTCTATGGTGGAATCAGTGCCCTTTAAGAACAGCGGATGCCGCCCCGCCCATGTGTCGATGGGCGGTGGGGTGGGGCGGGGGCTGGGGGCCTCCTAGGTGGCTGAAGGGGGTAGCCGGCCCCAGGCCTCCGGTCCCCAGGGAGGGAGGCCTCTGCCCCGTCTCCTCTCCTCTCCTTCTCCTTTCCTCTCCTGCTCATTGCCATGTGAAGTCCCCACGACCATAAGGTTTTCCAAGTGCTGAAGCCCAGGGGTGCGGGTGGTGGGGCCCAGGTCTCGCCCCTTCCTTCTCTCTCTTTGGGAAGTGGGATCCCTCTCTCTCTCTGCAGTGTGGGAGGATACAGAGATAAGATGGCCATTTGTAAGCCAGAAAGAGGGCCATCAAATGCCAGTGCCTTGCTATTGGGTTTCCTAGTCCACAGAACTGAGATAGACAAGATCAACAAGTGTCGGTATTGAAGTCCACATCCGCAGGGTTTGTTGTAGCAACCTGAGCTCATATACCGACATCCCCATAACTTTCTCTACTGCTGTAAAAGAATAGTTTTCATAAAGTTAACATGACTCTAATACCAATATAAATTAAACATGCATCAAAGATTTTAATAAATTCCTTTACTGATGAGGAATCAGATACATTTATAAAGCTAGTTCAAAAAGCATTTGGAGAAACATGGTATTGATAGTCTACCAGGTAAGGCATTTTGAAATAAGCTTTGCTGAGCTAAAGACAAAGTTGGTTTAGGTTATACGGAGCAATAACACTGTACACGTCAGAGTTAACATCTCTTCTACACAGAAATCTATAAGCTAATATGTAACTTCATGGAGTTTGAGCCCAGCTAGAAAAAATAGAAAAATCAAACACAGGCACATTCCCGTAGAAAATTATGTGCAGTAATTCCCCCTTGCCCAGGGTTTTGTTTTCCACAGTTTCTGTTATGTTGGTCAGCATCAGCCTGAAAATATTAAATGGAAAAATTCTGAAATCAACAATGGATAAGTTTCAAAGTGCAAATCATTCTGAGTATCATGGTGAAAATTCCCACTGTCCCATTCTGTCCCGTGTGGTCATGAGTCCTGACTTTCTCCTTCCTATCCACACTGTATACATTCCCCACCCACCAGTCACTCAGCAGCCTGGCTGGTTATAAGATCAGCTGTCACAGTGCTTGGGTACAAGGAACCCTTGTTTTACTTCATAATGGCTCCACAGCATAAGAGTAATGATGCTGGCAATTTGGATCTGCCAGACAGAAGCTGTAAAGTACTTCCTTTGAGTGAAAAGATGTGTAGGAAAAAACAGCATGTATAGAGTTGAGTATCACCTAAGGTTTCAAGTATCCACTGGGGGCCTAGAACATGTACCCTGCAGATGCAAGGGGACTACTGTATAATCCTCATTAAACAATGTCCCAGTGGACATTGAACGGACATGCTACTCACTTTTTTGTCTTATTTCCAAGTTTTAAATAAATTTTCTTACTAGTATACTGCTATTTGCACTTTGGGCACCAACCTACCTTATTATTAGATTTCAAGCAGTCTGTATAACAGCTCACACTTGTCATCTCATGCTCTTTTAACTATAAGCTGTTTGAAGGTAGACACATTATCTATGTTCTCTGCATGCCGGGCTGAACTCCTAGATAGCACAGTGCCTTAAATTAAAGAATGCTTCATCAGTTGTAATTGAATAAATAAATGAATCAGTAATGTGTTTGTGTTCATGAGTGGTGTTGCTCAGAGGGTTTTTTGATGGGCAGAAATCCCAGTGGCAGCGGATGCATCAGCTTTCTCCGTCAGCAGCAGTGACACTTTCCCCCAAAGAAACAACATCTAACATCACCAAACTCCTATTGGCTCTTTTCACGGGGCCATCTCATTTCTCAGGTATCAGTCTCCTTACATCTGGGAGAAGATTATCAGGTCCCTCAGCAGTGGGGAAGCCCAAGTGTATTCTCTCAGCATCATTTCCATAGGACTATTCATGGCTACGCTCTAAGACTTCCAGTGTCATGTAGCTTTCTTAGGAAATTTATCCAACAACTCTGAGGATAGCATGAAAGAAACAAGCCTCAATATATCGAATTCTAGTTCCTTCCCGATAGTTACTCTCCTCTTTCTTCTCCTATACATCATGAGAAAAGTAATTTGCTGTACCATTGTCAATTCCTTGCTCCAGCCACAATGCTCTGTAGAGTACCAATGGCAAGAACTCCCCTCACAAATGTGCTCATAACAGAGTCCACAGGGGAAGGGTGATGTGTGCAACTTTCTAAGCAAGTGCAGAATCCCACTGGCTGCAAGGTAGAGCTTAAAACACCTTGCTGTGTCAAACTAGCAACTCACAAATCTGGCAACAACCCCATGTTACTTCTTCTGTAAATTCCAAAGGACACAGAATTGCTTACACAGAGAAAGTCAGGGGAACATCTGGTGAGCGTCTTTTAATGCATTCTTTTCTGAATTCTCCCTTATATTTGCATTTGTTTCACTGGCTTACATTTTCATAGTTACATTTCTGGATCTGCCACCTGCAAGCTTTATGATCTCAGAAATTTTTTGACCTGTAAGATGAAGGAAATAGTAGCAAAATTACGAGGTTGTGATAACTAGCTAATGAAATAATATATGCAGAGTGCTTACGGCAGTTCGTGGCACAGAGTAAGATGCTGTGAAAGTAATTCTCTCTCTTCATCTTCTCCACTCTGCCTACAATGAAATTTTTAAAATTGTCTTTTACAATTTTCCTTTCCTAAACCCTAGTGTGGTCCACATAGACATTATGTCATTTATTTATGACATATTTTCTTCTCTGGAGAAGAGCTCAGGCAGTCTCAGCTGGAGAGCTCACCAGAAACCTTAGAATGTGGTGGCAAGTCTGCCATGGTAGGTGAAGAAGTTGTTACCATCAGCAGCAGAACCCAGTGGATACTTATGAAGGGGTAGATGGGGACTGTTGAATGGCATAGTGAGTGCTTGCAACATGACCCTATGCGAAGCATTTTGCCTATTGCTAAATTTTTATAATCTCAAAAGGAAAATATTAACACACCCCTGTTGAGATCTGAATACTGAGGCTAAAAGAGGGAATGGGTAGGATGTCTGCTTGCAAAGCCTGTAGTCTTCATGTCTAAGCCACACTGAGCATTGTTCTTTACTCCCCAATTCCTTCTCCACATTAGGTCCTGAACCACTTAGCACCTTCATGACGTCCATTTCTGTCCAGAAATACAAACTTCAAAGCATTGTCTGGGTCCAGTCTTTTCTGCTGGTTTTTTAGCCTCTGGATTTTCTCTCTTTCCTGCTCCCATCTATGTGTTTTGTCCTGGGGGATTTTTTCTTCTTTGGGGACTTAATATGTCTGTCTGTTGAAATTCCAAAATAACATATTTATGTTTTAATAAGAGACTTTATTTATCTTCTAAAGCTTCATGTAAACCCCAGTGCATAGCTTCAGGGGCGGGAGTTTCAGGCACTGTACAAGCTCATGGTTTTAAAACTTATCCATTGCACAGGGATTTCTCCTCTTCCTAGATGTAGAATGGCTTTGCCTGCAGAAACTCTGTCTGCTTCCTGAGACCCAGTGCCAGCAAGGGTTTTATGCTTTTAAACTAAAACATTTGCAGTTGAAACAAACTCTGCTAGGCAATCATTCTTATAGAAAATATAGTGTTAGTGTCATAAAACTTATTTCATAGAAGTCAATATGATAAACACCCACTTCTTTCCTCATTCGCAAACCAGTATGTTGGATGATATATTCTGAAAGCCAAACTAGGTAAATTTTTTAGGACCTAATTTCTAGGATCTTATGCTCTTTTTGGTTTCCTGGAAAACCTACCACAGGTAGGTCCTTCATTGCCCCTCTTAAAATCATCAGGTATTTTTAGGTTTCTCTCATGTCTCACCTTAATAATTCTAATTTTTTAACTGTTCAATGTTTAGGTATGCTTAGTATATTGCAGCATCACGGTTAATATTTTTATAACTTATTCCTGATTACATGATCAAAAATATATTATCTTCAGCATTTTTCACTACTTTATTGTAAATTAATTATTCATGGACAATTAGATGAACTAACACTCTGTAAGACATAAAGCTCAATATTAATAAAAACTGCTCAAAGTGTTTTTATGCCTTTAAGAAATTGACCTTTTTAGAAAAAATAGTAAAGTATTGTAGGCTGAGTATTCGTTAAATGTTAAAGCACTTAAAGAAGTTTGTTATACATTTGGCTGTAACTATGTTGGTATTTGTCATATTTTTATCAAGTTTTAGCCCTTAAGGAAAAAAGGTATTAAATTTTCTCATTTATAGTAACATAAACTTCTACAGGAGAACTTTAGAGAGAAAAACACAGGATTCTGGCTTTGAAGTCAAATAGGCAGCTGTTGATTTACATGAAATCACTTAGATGAAATAAAGTCTCTGACATGGGGTCCTGCTCAGATATCGCTGTTGGATTACTTTGCTGGCTCAGAGAACCCCATCTCCCAGGTCCTGTTTGTTGCACTGATCATTGTTCACACCTGAGACACATAGGTTCTGTGCATGAGTGGAGAGAGAAAAGAGCCTGTGAAGCAGTGTCCCTTCTTCCCCCTGCCTTGGAGTGTGTGTACAACAGCCCAGATCCTTTGCCTCTCAGCAGGGCAAACAATTCTGGAGTGCAGTGACAGGGTTCAGAGTGCCATCCACCTAGCCAGCCAATCAGAGTGCTTCTGGCTTGCCTTCTTCCTGTTCCCAGTGCCACTTCCTCATTCCAGCAGTGATTTATCCTGGCAGCCCTTCTTTGATAAATAACTTGCAAACGAAGCCTTTACACAGGGTCTGCTTTTGAGAGAACCTCACCTAAGGAACAGATCTATATGATTTTGATCAAATTCTTTTGTGAAATGCAAACTAAAATGCCTGTAGAAAGGTAATGAAAGGGACTTCTGATTCTAATGGCAGTCTGAGTTCACATATTTGTCTCTACTTGTGGTGGCTTTGAGATGTATCAACCTGGCCATGCTAAACTACGTTTCCCAAAATTCTTTCCCCTGTACGTTTTTAGTTAGAAAATAACTATGAAATCCTTGAGAGATTTGGAGGGCAGAAGGTAAGATTTTTTTTTAGCTCATACATGATGTCACTGATCAGCTAACTCGCGGTTATAGTAGAAGGCTGCCTCTGGGCCAGCAAGTGCGCCATTGATACATTCCCCTAGATTCTGCCTTAGCTTCTCTGACTTCTGGGTCAAGTACATGTGTTTAGCTTCACGCCACAGCACTCCAGCTTCTGCAGAATATTCGCATCACAGAGGCAACAGGAGCCAATTAGATGGCAGTTCCTTCTCAAAGGCTCCAGTCTATGTTTATGGGTTTTCTCTGGACCTTCAGTACTTTACATCCATCTGCCATTTCTGACTACCTGTCCCACAGACTCCAAGCCCCATCAGGCATGAAGACAACAGCCTTACAGAAGCTGCTTAATTGGCCCAGTAATTAATGTAAGTTCTAGTTCTAACAAAGCTTAATTATATATATAAATGTATATATTATGTAATATAAATGCAATATAATATAAAATATATGAATTTTATATTATTACTGAGAAATAGTCAATAGTTTCTCACCTGGTTGAAAGAAGCAGGCTCAGAACTCTGAAAAATTAAAAGTGAAAAAAACTATCTAGCAACTCACATTGGTTTGGTTAAGAATTGAAAATCTTGCCCTGGCTGGTACAGCTCAGTGGATTGAGCGCAGGCCTCAATCCACGAACACGATTTCGAACACTATTGCAGTTTGATTCCCAGTCAGGGCACGTGCCTGGGTTGCAGGCCAGGTCCCCAGTAGGGGGACACATGAGAGGCAACCACACGCTGATGTTTCTCCCCTTCTTTCCTTCCCTTCCTCTCTAAAGTAAATAAATAAAATCTAAAAAAATTTTAATTAAAAAAGAATTGAAAACCTTATTTTATTTTTTTATTTTTATTTTTTAAGATTTTACTTATTTATCTTTAGAGGGGAAAGGAAGGAGAGAGGGAGAGAAATATCAATGTATGGTTGCCTCTTGTGTGTCCCCTGCTGGGAACTGGCCTGCAACCCAGGCATGTGCCCTGACTGGGAATCAAACCGTGGTTGCTTGGTACCCAGGCCCGCGCTCAATCCATTGAGCTACACCAGCCAGGGCTGAAAACCTTATTTTAAATCATCAGATCAGCAATGAGGAAAAGGATGGGGAAAACCGTTAAATCTTCAAATCTTGAGTCATCATTGCCAAGTACAGGAAAAGACAAGGTGAATGCTTCAAAGTACTGTATTCAGTCTGCTGGCAGAGTGAGGCTCCACCTCTGTTCTTCCAGTCATCTTAGCTACTGCATTTATTTTTCTTTCTAAAAAAAAAAGTGGCTTTGGCCAGTGTGGCTCACTGGGTGGGCTTCATCCCACAATGTGAAAGGTCACCAGCTTGATTCCTGGTCAAGGCACAGGCCTGAATGACAGGCCCGATGCCCAGCTGGGGCACAAAAGAGGGGCAGCCAATCGATGTGTCTCTCACACATCAGTGTTTCTCTCCCACTATTTCTCCCTCCCTTCCCTTCTCTCTAAAATAAAGAAATAAAATCTTTTAAAACAAAAATCAGATATCCTTGGGAAGGACCCCTAGTCAGGGTGTGGAGCCTGGAAGACAAGTGGCTCTACTTCCGAATCTCCCACTGGTGATGTACAGAGAAAAAAGGCACAGCCGTGCCCAGGTTTGCAGCCTGGTGAGCTGCCTACCTCTGCAGCAAGGACTTTCCTAACTTAGCAATTTGTGTGACCTATCCAAACCTACCTATCCCAGTTCAGCGTTCTTATTTAATGGAATACCTAAGAAACGATACAGATCTGAAAATCAAACATTCATTCATAAAGAGAAATGTACAATAAAAACTCACCAGATATTTGAAAGAGAAGCTCTGAGACTTATTCCAGAGAAAACAAAATGGATTCAGAGAACAAAAGAAATCCTATTTGATTTTGTCAGAAAGGTATAAAATACATAATATTTTATATATAAAAGAGAGTAACAAGGAAATGCAAAAAGTGTTCTCAGAAATGAAATGTATATTTTAGAAATAAGTTGTTTTGGTGGCTGCTAAACTAAGTAAAATAATTTAAATTGTCAAATAGAGACATTGATATTTGAGAATTGCCCAAAAATATGATATAAAGAGAAATGAGAAGTTTTCATACTAAATTAAAAATAACAATACCTGTAAAGCTATTGTCAACAAAATACTCTAATAGAATATTGGCATCAGAGTGGATAATTTATTAGAAATATATCTGTGTGTGTATGCATGCTTGTGTCTGTGTGTATTTACATATATAGGAAATTACATGTTTGTCATTTCCATTCAGTGAGAAAATGATGATCTATTTCATAAATGGTATGAATATCTTAGGTGGGAAACATATTTCTATTCAACATAGGAGACTCAGCCATCATAAATAAAAATATAGACATATTTAATATCCATCATATTTTGGGGGGTAGGGAAAATACATATCCAGAGTAAACAAAAATAAAATGAACAACTTTTAATACAACTGGCTAAGAATTAATAATAAAAGGAGCTCTTCTAATTTTATCAGAGACAGGCAAACAGCCCATAGAAAAGCATGAAAAGCACATGATTAGGCAATTCACAACAGGTGTACAACTGAAATGGCCAACAAACATGTAAGAATATGTCTAGCTTCATTAATATGACACTAAAGAAACACACACTAAAAATAAATGAAATTTCACTCCCTTTCAATCATTAGATTGACAACAACGAAGAAGAGATCAAATATCCAGTTCTGACCAGGATGCAGGGGCAACATCTTTGAGAACAG
Source organism: Artibeus jamaicensis (assembly GCF_021234435.1). NCBI lineage: Eukaryota > Metazoa > Chordata > Mammalia > Chiroptera > Phyllostomidae > Artibeus > Artibeus jamaicensis. The sequence goes on along the minus strand of NW_026522056.1, from coordinate 9,790,328 downwards.
ATGTTTTAACCAGTCTAAATCTTGTGAAATAAATCCTGTAATGACGTTTAAATTAGCATGTACTAGTTATTATAGAGCTAGCTCAGATACCAACCGTATCTTTAACATTGTTTCTTTGAAACATAAAAAATGAGCTAACATTTTAATATTATTAAATTATGGGAAGTGGTGTTTAGATGGTGTTTACTTTACTACTTAGTACTGCTCTGTCTGCTTGAAAGTTTTCATAATTAGAAGTGAGACAAGTTGAAGTATATGTAGCAGCCCGCTTTGGTGAATAAAGGCCCTTTCACAAATTTTACGCGCAGGCAGCCCGGAAGAGGCTGGGGGAGGGCACGTGTCCCATTATTTACGCCCTGGGTTGGAAGAGGAGTGTGTAGATGACAAAAGAAAGAGAAAGCTGTCATTTATAGGTATTTGTATATTTGTTTCATTCGTTGCAAAAAAAACTCTAGGTTTAATAATTAAAGAATTTAGTAAGGAAAATTTGATAAAAATGAGAAGTAACAAGAAGAGATCATTCATAATAGGAGCACTATGAAATAACAAATTTTGTAAATAATATTAATATTCAGTTATAAAAGTTCAAATTCAAACAAGAGTGAATTGCCCTCCTCTCTGCTTCCTCGGACTCCAGCTGATTGAGGAAATCTAGAAGGGTATGTAGAGGAAGGCACTGTAGATAAGAATGCAAATTGGTCTAACTTTTCAGAGGGCAATCTGCTAATATATATCAAAATATTTTAGGAAAAATATTTTGAAGCATTTGGAAAGCCCTGACAACTTATTTATGAGTATCTTTATCATCACATACTAGTGATAAAGCAAAATTGAAAACAATCTTAATACCTATTCATAGAAAATGAAAAATAAATTGTGGTGCATCTAAGCAAAGACATGATATATAGCTATTAAAACTGTAATGTAAATAACAGTGTGTTTATCTATGAGGAAAAAAATGACAATGTTACATTGCTAAGTGAAAAACAAGGTTCAGAAGATTACTTTGCATAATTCTATTCTGTAAAAATATAATGCATGAGTGCCTGCATAATTTTTAATCAAAATGTTAACTCTAAAATGTGAATTAAAAGTTATATTTATTTTAGTTTATTTAATCTTTGAAATATTCTCCAGCCCTGACTGGTATAGCTCAGTTGGTTGGAGCACCATCCTGTGCACCAGAATGTTGGATGCTCAGTTCCTGGTCAGGGCACATACAAAATGTGGCAGGTCCTATAAACTTCAGGAGTAATAATAGTACAAGGTTCTATAGTTTCTATCTTCAAGTTAAAAATGGTGAATTGAAAGCATGTTCTTGTCTCTACTGCCTCATAAAACCCTCTAAAATGACAGGAAAGAGTTGAAAAGCATAGAGACAAGAGGCCAAAGAAAAAGTATTTAAAGCAGAGTGAGTGGTAACCGGCATATAAGGTAGGATAACACTGAAACTTCATGTTGCACTAGGGTTACTGCGGGGAACAAAAGAAACGATGTCAAAGGTTACAAATACAAACACAATATCCTGTGAGAAGCTTGAAGAAAGTAGATTCACAAAATAATAAACAGCATGTGCTTAAAAGGAAATTGTAGGAATTCTTGAAATTAAAACTATACTAGCATAAATGAAAGGTACCATAGAACCATTGAGAAGTGAAGGTCTTGAAACCTTCCAGATGTATAAAATAGAACACACAAAGAAAGAGTTTCAACCCAGGAATTACACAACAAAATAAGAAGAGTTTTGGATACAGAGAAGAGAGAAAATAAAGATAAGTTATCAGTTATCAAAGACATTAATCCAATATATTTCAGAATGAAAAGGCCCACAAAATAAAAACTTCTACACACACACACACACACACACACACACACACACACCAGTTCCTATTTCTTAAAAAAAGAAGGTCAGAATCCGAGTGGTGTTACGCTTCTCACCACCAATATTATGAACTTGAAGACAATGAAGTGTCTGAAATTCTGAGGGGAATGCTACTCAAAAATAAAGTAATTTAAATGTAGTAGGAAAATAAAGACTTTAAAAATATTTAATGTGTCAAAAAATCTACCTGTATTTATTCTTCTATAGGAACTACTAGAGATTGACCTATATTAGGATGGAAAGTAAACAAGGAAAGGGGAAACGGGATCTTGGAAAGAGAAAGGCCAATAAAGGAGAGAAAGGATTTCCTAGGACACCAGAAAAAGGAGATTCTAGGGTGACAGCTACAGGGCCACTGAAAAATGTACTAGTTCTGTCCAGAAAAGTTCCAGCGTTATATAACAAAAATGGTTTGTGTGACATCAGTGTATCCCGGCAGCCAAGGAGAGCAGCCTGGAATGTCCCTGCATGAACAATGACAACTTCACTGTACTAGTCAGTGGGGCTGAGAGATGCTGCTGAGTGAGCATGTGTACTGTGTGGCTGTCGCATTCAAAATGACTGAGTGAGTAGAACAAAGAATCTGCAGTAAGTTTTACGTTAAGCTTGAACAGTCCTCTGAGAATATTTGGATGATTCAGAAGGTCACAGCCATGGGTAACTGGTGATTGACAGCTTCATCATGACAATGTCCCTGCTCATGCATCAAGTCTCATACAGAGTTTTTCTGCAAAACATCAAATCACCCTGGTGACTCAGCCCCACTACAGCCCAGATTTGGTGCCCTGGGACTTCTGGCTTTTTCCCAAATTAAAATCACCTTTGAAAGAAAAGAGATTTCAAACCATTGATGACATTCACAAAAATATGATGGGGCAGCTGATGGCAATCGGGAGAACTGTGTGAGGTCCCAAGGTGCCTACTTTGAAGAGGCATCATTGTTCCATGTACAATGTTTCTTGTATCTCCTTCAATAAACATCTCTATTTGTCATATGACATGGCTGAATACTTTCTGGACAGACTTTGGCAAGCCAAATGTTGAGGGAAGTATTGAGTGGGGTGGAGTGGAGGAAGTTATATAATAAAGGCTATACCATCATATAATACTGTACAGCTTATCCGTGGATATTTAAATCATGGGTATTAATAAAAATACTAAATTTAGAGTTAATAAATGTTGTTACATCTACAGAGAAAATATGGGAACGTTATGCGTGCATGTATATCTGTACGTGCATCTGTGTGTGGTGGAGAGAAGGTGTTGGGAAGATTCACGTTAGGCTAAAAATGGCTAATCATCAGGAGAGGGAATGTGGAAAAAGAGGAAATGCTCCATTTACTTATACTCCTGTAGTATTTGAATATTTTTACAATGTTCATGTATTAAATAGATGATGATGATGATGAGGTAAAATTTTGAAAAATGAAGGAAGAATGGCAAGAGATTTTCTCAAGTGGAGGAAAGTAATTTGAGACAATAGCCAGTGAAAGTTTTCAGCTCAATCAGATGCTATCAGGGGCTCTGATACTAGTTAACACTGCAAGGTTGGGAAAGGGAAAATAAGAGGCAGATAGCAGAATTTTAAAGTTCAGTATCTCACTCCACTCTTCACTGTGGCTTTTATACAATAAAAAATTATTGCTCCCAATGGAATGTAGACTCATACTTCACCTCCAATGCTTCACCAAATACTTAATCTTTACCTGTGCTCTGCTCAGCTAGCTTTGATCTTTGGAGAAATAGAAAAGCTCATAATATACATAAATTAGTTCTAGTGTTCTCTCCCAGGGAATTTTGGAGCCCAGTTAAGAGTGAAATTCCTTTAAATTATAGACCCAAATAAGCTGGGCAGCTGGGTACGTTTGTTTCCATGGGAACTAGTGAGTCCTTCTCCCTGGCCACTTTTCCGCATTTCTACTCCCCAGACACACATGCTCACTAATGAATTTCATACTGGGTACTTTTCCTGACCGAGGTAATATTTCTCCACAAAAAGAACTACTGGAGCTTCCTTCCTTTTCTCAAATGCAGTAATATTCTCAAGTCACCAATCAACAGAGCCAATTAAACAGGGAAATTTAGCTGAAATTTCTGCTAGCATTTTGATGCATCTATTTTAATGAGGAAAACTCGAGACAAGGGGCATGGAGTTACAGAGTCCACAGCTGAAAACCCACTAAAGAGCTAAGGCAGCGAGCATCCAGCAGCTTCCACAGACCCCTGTGCATTCCCACTGAGGGCTGGCAACTCCAGACAGAATCCAAACAGTAATTAGGGGTTTTAGAAGGCCAAATAAATGGCCATTAATCCCATTAAGAATGCAATTGCTCAAGGCTCAGGCAGAATTCAGTGTATGCCCTCAGGACCAGGCTTAAGAGAATGTGCAGGAGAGAAGCCGTGGTGCGGAGACAGCAGTGGGCATTTATTAAGTGTGTGGGACAAGTCAGGACCGCTCGTGCACAGGACTTGAAATCTCACACGTGCCTGTGAGGTCGGAGTCATTAGAATTCCCTCGTGTAAGTGAAAAATCTTGGGCACAGAGAGAGATCCTTATCCTAAACGCATCCTCCACTTCTCCTACAGCCATAATTTCAGTTTCTTAGTTTTCATGAAAATATCCTCTAAATGTCAAGCCAGAGTTACAGGCTCCCAGACCTAACACATCTGTGTAATTGTTTGGTTTAAATTCAATATAATTATAGAGAGGAAGTGAAAAGGACCAAGGATTTACCGATACTGCATTTAGGTTTGTATACCTCACAGAAATTAATGTATAGTATGATGTCAAGCAAACTGTAAAATTCTTGTAGTGTGTGTGTGTGTGTGTGTGTGTATGAGAGAGACAGACAGACTATGGCGGCAGAGTTTTTATCAGTAAATTGACATCTACTCTACAGTTTATAAGGCCAATATTCTCTGTATGAGCTATTTGGGTGGCCTAAACATAAACAGGGAAACCTTCCAAAATTGAAGCAATAGAGAAATAGTGATAAAGACTTTTCTCTGAATGTGATGTACAGACTTACTTCCTACATAGCTTGAATGGGTTCATATCACAAGTAGAAGCTTTTTAATTTATGCCGCTTTGCCTGCTTGCTAGCGCCACAGAGTCAGGTGCCACTGTGCCTGAACTTGAAGTATAGCTCTTTTCACTCACTGCATATAACCCTGGGCAAATTAGTGAATTTCTGTCTACTTTAGTATTTTCACATGCTAAAGAGTGATAATACTAGACATTAATACACAAGATTTCTAAAAGGATTATAGGACTTGGCACTTGAAAATAATCAGAATACCTGGTTTTATTATTATTATAATTAATATTATCACTATTATAATTTTTCTAGACATAAAAGAAGTAACTCAATCTGAACATGGATACTTCCTCAGAATTTTAACTATTTTTTAAACAAAAAGTTCACTCTTCTTTTCTTGCCCACCTTCTTTCACATCCTATATTAGTCAGGCTTTTTAGACATAATAATATTCTGTGTATGGATGTGCTGATTTGCAGGGTTTAAAGAAGTGGCTTATTTTCCCCAGTGAGTGAGTGAATTCTAAATCTTAATATGTATAATCATGCTGTTTGCAAATGTGACAAGCTCTGGATACTCAGCACACTGCTAGATCATGCTGTGACATTCTAATCGTAATGGCCATAATCATTTTAATTAGTAGCTTTATTTGTGAGTTAGTTTGTTTCCAGCACAAACTTTCCTTAGGATAACATTAGTTACTACCCTTGACTCTGATAGACCACAGACTTAAAATTTATAAGTAATATGCAGAACTCAAAAAAAAATAGAAGAGGAGAAAAATCAGAGGAAAGTGAGAAGGAATGCCAAAAAGCTAATACTGACGAATTGATAATCCATAGGAATTTTTCATAAACAACTGCATGCTCCATCTACATGTAGGTATTTCAACAGTCACGTGGTAAAATGTTTAACATCAAACACAGGGGGTCTCTCTATAAGAATTATTAGCATCCAGGACTCCTTTAAACTTATATGAGAATAAGGCATCTCTAATTCTGTAGCAAGGGAGTACTGTATATAGAAGGAAAGGATTAGTAGGTACTGACCAGACCAATGAGGGAATTCTTCACCAGTGCATCAGAGTAAATATTTTGCATGAATCCGAAAAAGCTTCTTGCGTGACCCTCTACAGCTGGACAAAAACTAGTGAACATCGAAAGAAAGACTGGTCTAACAGCCGACGCTTGAGCAGTGCAGGGGTTAGGCAGTCAAAACTCTGAATACAGTGTTGACTCACCCAAAACTTAACTGCCAATAGCCTAGTGTTGAAATGGAAACCTTACCAGTAACATAAATGTCAGTTAACACACATTTTGTATGTTGTTATGTGCTGTATTCTTATAATGAAGTAAGCTAGAGAAAATAAAATATTAAGAAAATCATAAGGAAGAGAAAATTTGTTTACAGTACTGTACTGTATTTCTCAACACCACAAATTTATGCCTGTTTACCAGATGAATTGTCTGTCAGTCCATGCATTAACATTGTTTTACGTGATACAAAACATTGTAGATGTTATACATATTACTAACACCAGACCTGAGAAATAAAAAAAATTATGTGAAAAAGAAATTGTTATTTTTTGTAGGTATAATGGTTCATGCATTAAAAATAAAAAGTAGCAATAAGATTCCTTTAGGGTAGCCTACTATAACCAATACAATTGCTTCACAATAGTAAAGAAATCTCCAAAAATATTTTCAATGTATTTATTGAAAAAAATCCTCATACTAGTCAACTTCTGAAGTTCAAACTTGCATTGTTCAAGGGTCAACTGTACTTATATTTTGGTGCCAAATTTCTTTTTAATATTCCATAGCTATGAAAAGATGGCATCAAAAGTATGTAATTTTCACCTTGAATAATTAATTGGTCTGAGTATCTTCCTACCATCTGTCCACCATACATGGAGACTTTCTAATAAAAGAAAACTTCTCATGTCACAATTATTCTTTGTTTATTTATTTTCCTTTCCATAAAATTAATTTTAGATATAGAATTAATACATGTTTGAGGTAGAAAATTTGGAAAGTGTAGATAATTGTAAAGAAGAAAATAAAAACTACCCATAATCATATCCCTTAAACAACTATTTTTAATATTTATGTAATTTATCTTAGTATTTTTTAAGACAAAAATTTATCGGCAAATGTTAATCATCTGTGCCCTCTGGATTAACAATAAATGATGATTAAATTATTTAGGATTAAATTGTTTAAGATTAAATAATAATTAAAATAATAAAAATGAGCATTCTTATTAAGAATGAATCTTAAATAAATCATTGTAAGTACCTACACACATAAAAATATTTTTATTGAAATACAGTAAACTCCCAGAAAACAGTACTAATCATAGGTATACAGTTTTATGTATTTTCATGAAATGAGCTTAATTATATAAAAATAGCCAGTGCCCTGATCAAGAAGTAGAACATTCCCAGCATCACAGACACTTTCACTCTCATTCCCACCAGTCACTGCCCCTGCCTCGTATTCTGACTTCCAATGTGAGCAATTACTTTTGTCTGTTTCTGAACATCAAATAAATGGACTCTTATATGACTTCTTTAGAGATAACTATATTCCATCAGCATTACAGTTATAAGGTATCCATTGCTTTTTTAAAATATATTTTACACATAAAGGTATTATATGTAAATTTAGTTCCAATACTATTATTTTTAATTAATTTGTTTAAAAAATAATTTTGCAATGGCTTGAGCTGTTAGAGTTTTGTAATCAATTATCTAGATCTTCAAGGATGCACTTTCCTGATGAAGGCACATATATCAATAACACACTGAATTTTGTGTTTTTTGACCTTCCTTCCTTTGGTTTTATCATCACAAACTTTGTTTACCTCTTGAAATTATAGTAGAGACAAGAGTTATCTTAAACTTTAAGCTCTTGTTGAAAGTTGAGTATATACATGAGAATAATAAAAAAAAGCACACCTAAATCTTAGTATTTTAGAACTAGAAGAGACTTTTGGCCTTAAGTCTAAGCCTCTGGACTAGAGGCTCAGACAAGGGAAGTTACTGAACCAATGTCATATGGCTAGTTAGTGATAAAGACCTTGTCCAGTGTTCTCTCTATCATTCCTTAGTATATTATAATTTTAGTGTGGGGTGATGGTGGAACATTTACCAAGAAATAACCTTATATTTGGCAGTTTCTTCACAACTCTCGTTTAGCTTAATGGTCAGCTTCATTCTACTCTGTTTTAAAAGAGGGATGGTCCAGGGATGAACTACATTTTATAGAATCGTGTTGTGTTGATTATCAAAGTTCTGTCTAAGACATTTTTCCTAAGACATTAGGCTTCAAAGACATTGTCTGCTACTTCTGGAGAGAATTGTCCCAGGCAGAAGTTCAAGGGCTTGTTCTCCAGAATTCAATGAACTAGGCAAGCACAAGCCATACTCATCCACATGTTGTTTGCTAATCTCCTGCTGTAGAATTTGAAAATTTTAGGTATCTCTGAACTCTTTCTTAAAGTTGGGGGTCTAGTTCTAGCCAACATTTCTTTCATGAAGAGTAATGTGTCTGAGGAATCACTAGCCCTGTATTCTTTTTTTTCTTCTTAAAATGTATTACTGTATAATTTAAAAAAATTTTTGTTTAATTATTTTTCAAGTACAATATTCTCTTTTACTCCCTTCCCAGCCCCCCCATGCTGTATAATTTTAAAAGGTGTACCAGGGAAGATACACAGCATTATTTTTTGCTCATTCTAAAGTTTTGGGGGAATATTCCCGATAAATGTCATGTGAAAATGGAAAGTTTTGTGCCCCTGCAGCCACTTAGTGAGCAAAAGAGGAGACATGCCTACTGACTAACAAAGAACTAAAGACTGGAATGAGCCAGACTTCCTTCTAAGGAATGCATGAAATGTCATTCATCTAAATTTCAGGCATTAAATTTCATTCATCACTTGTTAATTATTCTTCTACTTCAGCTGAGAAACAGTTGTGCTTTACTTAATAAAATGTTTTGACAGAAAGTGGAGAAAAGACGGTGTTTCGCACTTTGAAATAGAGTGTCACTACAGTGCTTTGAGGACTCCAGGTGGCACTTCAGCGGTTTTGGGTTTATGAACTTGGGAGATACCACCTTCAGGCTTGGTCTACCTCCAGCCTGGTGGACAATGATGCAGCAGGAGCAGAGGTAGCCTTCAGAGGCTTCAATGGAGGAGACATCAACAGGGCATTCCAGAGCCAGGCATCATTGAGAATGCAGAAAGAACAGCTTAAGAAATCCTGTGTACATTCTGGAGGACTTCCAGAAATAACTGAATGAAATTAAGAAGAGGGCTGGGGCCCTGGCCTGGCAGCTCAGTTGGTTAGAACATAGTCCTGATAAGCCAAGGCTGCGGGTTCAATCCCCCAGTCAGAACCCATAAAAGAATCAACCAATAAATGCATAAATATGTGGAACAACAAATCAATGTTTCTCTTTCTCTAAAGTCAATTTAAAATTTTTTTTGGAAAAAGAAGAGGCCTGAATGTCCAACATTAGAAAGCAAAGGCTTGAGCCATTGAAATACGTGTCTCATAACACCTAAGGAAATCCAGGTTGTACAATTAGTTTTGATGAATATTTATTTGTTTTGTAGTGAAACCAAAAGTAAGATAAGTTACTTGTGGGAAACTTTGCCTTGACTCTCCAAGTTTCATAACACATGAAACTTGATTTTTTCTTGATTTTTATACTTCAAATTCCTCATTTAAGAAATTACAGGAAAAAAAGAAAGAATAGAATTAGTTTGTTTCTAAATTTCTTCTGGATCTAACACTATCTTTCTATGTAGTTCTTCCCGGGGAAAATTAGTTACCATCTCAGCTGGGATACCCACAGCAGGACTGAGACTTCACAAACGTCAAGAGACCAAGTGTTAGCCCCGTTTAGATTCATCTCGACAAATCAAGCTTGCATTTGAATACTACTTTATTATTTATTTATTTTTTTAATAAATTTTATTTAGTTATTTTTCAAGTACATTTTTTTATCTATTTCTCCCATCCCACCCCCCCTGCCCCGTCTCCCCCCTCCCTCCCATCCCCCCCAAGTCCTCATTCCTGTGTCTTTCATACTTGTTCCTCAAAATCCCTCCCCATTTTTCCCCTTAAATTCCCTTCCCTCTCCCCTCTGGTCGCTGCCCAGTTGTTCTCTATTTCAGTGTCTTTGTTTTTATTCTGTTTGCTTGTTTGTTTTATTGTCTAGCTTCCTGTCAAAGGTGAGATCATATGGTATTTGTCCTTCAATGCCTGGCCTATTTCACTCAGCATAATGCTTTCCAGTTCCATCCATGTTGTTGCAAAGGGTAGTAGCTCCTTCTTTCTCTCTGCTGCATAGAATTCCATTGAATACTACTTTAGAATTGAATGGAAACTTTCTTTTCCCTAAACACTCATCGAAATAGCTAACCAGCAAAATAAGTGGGTTTTGCCAAATGTCTAGAGATTATAAATTGTACGGAGCACTCAAAAAATTAAGGCCCTTCTGTGGTACCTTCCTTCCAGAGCCTCTTCTCCCTTCATGGGAGATAAGTTTTTACAATGAGATTCCTCAGATGCTTTACATTTACTATGCACTTTACTGTAGGGGTTAGTTTCAGGGTAGTGATGTTGAGGTTATCCTTTATAAAATGGTGACAAATTCCAATAGAGGCATCTGTAAGAAATTTGGGTAAAGGTAGATAGCACAGGCTAAAACTGTTAAAACCCAGTTTTTAAATTTAAAATAAAAAGAAACAATAACCTGCCAGTTTTATTTAATCTAGTAGTTAAATTTGTAGACATGTACAGCAGTGTATAAGTAAGAAATATGGTACAATTCAATTTATTTTGTAAATGTACTGAGAGCTTTATGAAAAAAAGCTCTCAGTGTTGTGCAAATTCCAGCAGAGACCACTGAAGCTGAGTTAGACATTCCTTAGGCTTCTTGGTGTGTGTAATGTGCAGATGCTGTGTGGGTGTGTGAGGTATAGCAAATATAATCTCAAAAATATATATCATTAGGTGGAGATAAATACATGTCATCAAAGAAACAAGGTCTTCTTAGAATTATAAAACCAGAGAATTTATGAACACTTGAGAAAATCCAAAAGCATTCATTGGGTAAGTCTTCTCCTAGTAGGGTTTTAAATCGTTTGCGGGACTTGAACTATCAGGAATATTAGAAGAACCCATGCCTGGAATTCTTAACAGCATTAGCTAAGATGTAAACACAGGACCTATGGACAAGGTCAGGGTGTTACTGATTGGAAATTGTGGTTCTGATGCCTGTTGACCATAGGCAAACTCTGGAAGAAGAGGTTTGTTGAAAAAAGAAAAGGGCCTATTTTAAAAAACTGCACAATTTGGAAGAATGACAAGCTGTTGTCTCAGAACCCATCCCTTCTAGAATACCCAGAGAAAAACTCCTCCACCCTTTACCAGATGGATCCAAGGTTGTGTGGGTGGAGCTCCTTATCCCATTTAAAAATGTAGCTCTTTGGGAACTCACAGGCAGCCACTGCACGATTATCGGAGCAGCTCAGGTTCTTTCCCCATGATCGTGGGGCCTCAGGCTCGTTTCTGGAGTCTACCCCACAGCAGCACTGCATGTACCACTGCTTCCCATGCCAAGGGTTTGGGTCTTCTGCCAACTACTGCAGCTGGCCATGTGGAAGCTCCTTTGGGCCAGCTGCCTGGCCATGCAGCTTCTGAGGCCCACCGGTCTACAAGCACTCTGGCCCATACATCTGGGCTGGATCCCAGAGGAAGAGAGGGTGCATTTCTCCCTTCCCTCTGTTTAAATCTCCTAGAACAAACTTTCTGCACTCTGGAAGGGTTCAGTGCCCCAGCCAATCCGGTCCTTTTCCCAGGTTAGACTGACAGGTCAGCACCTCCCCCTGCCACCTTGTTGATTGTTTTGGTACCTGTGCCCCTGCGTGCCTTGGTTTTCCCTTTGATCAATAACCAGAACATAATAGGAGGACTTTTCTAGCACTCTCTAGACTCCTTGCAATGACTTCCTCCTGCTGTGTCTCTGCCTGGGGTAGGGAAATCTGTCCTCACACTCTGCCTTAGCAGCACAATCCACCTTCTCTCATGGTGCCTGGGGCCTTTCCTGCCACCCCTCCCTCACCATGGGGCCTGGCCAGACACCGGTATCAAGGGGAGCATTCATATCAATTTATTTGAACATCAACTCAAAAGATAAGTTGGGACCATGATATTGATTGTCATGGTGAGTAATGTGAGATAAATCCAGAATGCCTGGGGGAACCAATGAGCATTTCAGTACAATGGAATCAGCACCTGAAAGAAATGAGTCTGTCTTGGATAAATTTTTTTGAGATTAGGAAAAGACACAGATATTAGATGAGAAGTGTTTTGTTCACATACCATTCCATTGGCACTTAAATCTATCATAGCTAATGTTCCTTTGGTTTCTAAGTGGCTTCACATCTTCTTAGATGGCTCATGATAAGGAAACCCAAGGAATGTTAAAGTATTTGCTAAGAAAAATTAAAATAAATTTGTGGCCACTTCTATGGTTTGATTATTAAAGATTCAGAAAATGTGGGCATTTTATGCACCTAATTTGATGGTACTATGGGCATTCAGAAAACACAATAGTGAAATTTTGAAATAGATTTGGTAGCTCATGAACTAAATATGTTTATAATTAATGTTTCAAAGTCACTGATCAGTAGTCTACAAATACATTCATCATTTGTCACTATAAACCCTTAAAATAGTCTTAGATATAACTGTGATTTCAAAATAAAGTAAGGAAAACATAAGGCAGCTGTCTCCTCTTACCAGACTTTAAATGATGGTAAATTTTTAAATGAATTCATATTTATGTTCAAAAATAAAAAGGGGAATTTCAGAGCAGAGCAAACTGTGAAAAACCCCTGATATAGAGTAGAGATGGAATTGTATTAGAGAAGTGGGAGCTAATAACCACGTGGGTGTCTTTAGCAGAGTTTTATTTAACAAGTTGTGAGTAGCATACTCTAGTAGAAAGAAAAATGATTCCAAGTGGGTAGGATAGCATGCTGAAAGTGATAGTAAAAAAATAGATGCATAAATTTTACAGTCTCAAAATTATTTGTTTAAAGAAATGATGTATTTTTACCATCTAGAACAAAGATTATAAGTTGCATCAACATTGGAGGTGAGGTCAAGAGTAGAGGTGGAAGTATAGAGATATTGATTAAAACAACTTTTACTATAAAAATGTCAGTGTGAGTAGTTGTGTTATACTTAAAAAGTTTCTAGAAAAATAGAAATAAAATAACTTTTAGCCCTGGCTGGTGCAGCTCAGTGGATTGAAGGTGGGCCTGAGAAGCAAAGGGTCACTGGTTTGGTTCCCAGTCAGGATACACACCTGGGTTGCAGGCCAGCCCCTAGTAGGGCTCACACAAGAGGCAACTACACATTGGTGTTTCTCTTCCTCTTTATCTTTCTCACTTCCCTTCTCTTTAAAAATAAGCAAAATCTTTAAATAAAGAAATGAAATAACTTTTAAACCAGTATAGAAAGATAATGGAATAAGAGAAATCTAATCTATGCAACAAAAGATAGAAGGGAAAGGGGAGGGGGAGAAGAGAAAGTATGGTAACTAAAGACTGAGAAGTAAGAAAATAAAATGAAAATTAGCCCAAAATTATTAATAATCACAATAGTTGTAACTAGGCTTAATTAATCTATCAATAAACTTCTCAGACTATAATAAAAACAAAGCAAACCAAATGTACCCATGGTTTACTAGCGAACAAAAGACTAGGTAAATAATTATTAAAATAATGATAAAAATGTAACTACTCCTAGAGTTCTTACCACATGTTAGAAATAATTCCAATCCACAACCATGCAAGGAGGTAGAACAATGATAACTTTTATTTTATGGACAAGGGAATTGAGGCACACTGAGGTTTGTTACCTTCCTCAAACTCACACAGGCAATAAGTAGCAGAACCAGATTTTGAACCAAGATGAACACAAATCCTAGCTTCAGACACTTGCCTTCAATTTCTTTACAATATATACTGTTGAAAATAAAAATAATTACTGTTTGTGCAGTAATATTATAAGAGAAAATAAAATTTAGGGTGGAAACTTAAAAAAGGACAAAGGAGGATATTTCCTAATTATAAACATAAATTCACCAAGAAGATGTATTAGTCATAAAACAAGTATGCATTTTGCAACATTGCTTTGCAATATATAAGGACAAACTAATGCAATGAGGAGAAGAAACATCTCACAATCAAGCTTTAATATACTTTTCTCAAATACTGACACATGAAACAGAAATAGACAACGAGGTATATTGAACAGGGTACACTAAGTTATGCTGCATATGTTAGAGTTTATTATTGTCAAAATACATGCTGCCTCCCTAGTAGCTCTTCCCTAATAGGTCCCTCCTAAAGGAAGTTTAATCATTTCTATCCCTTGATAACCAAGCTTGGCTATAGATGACGTAGGTACTCTTTGGCCAAAGCAGTGTGAGTACAAAGGACATGCACTACCTCTGGGCACAAGGTTTAGGGGGCACCATGTGCATCACCATCTCTGTTGTCCCCTCTGCCGTGGCATCAACAGTGTCTCAGAGGCACTGCTCCTACATCCCGAGACCCAGATCAGATCCACAGGCCATGGCACATAAGACCATGAGAAGTAAGCCATTTTTGCTATCAGCCACCACAATTTTGAGGTGATTTGTTATGACAGCATAAATTGGCCCAAGCTGATTGATGGTATATTATACTAACAAATAATCCCCAAAACTCGGTGCTTAAAAAATAAGTTATTTTTCACTCATGCCAGAGGCTTAACAGGGGAGTTCTGCTCCACATAGTCAGTACTCAGGGAATCAGGCCAAGAGGCTCCACCGTCTTTCATACACCGTGTCAAGATGAAGTCCCATAAGCTAGGGATGACTGTGCAGGGAGTTGGGCACAAGCCCATTCTTGCTTCCATTGGGAGCAATACATGTCACTTCCACTCACATTTTATTGTCTCAAGCAAGTAATGTGGCCATGGCTGACTTTAGAAGGGCAGGGAAATACAGTCTTCCAATGTGTCAAGAATGAATGGCGTCTCAGAAATATTGGCAAGACCAACAATGTTCTGACTACCAAACTCAACACACACAGAACACGTATTTTCAAATATACATGAAATACTTGAAACACTTGAGCACATTTTAGCAAATATGGGAGTGCAGCAAATATGGGAGTGCAGCAAATTCTAAAATGCTGGTATCATGTAAACATCAGAAATGTCTAATGAAATAGAATTTTAAAATCACCTAATAAGTGAGAGCTTAAAAATTGCACATTTTAAAATATTTTAAAACACTACATAATTCCAGAGTTGAACAGTAAATGGGAGATAACAAATACTTAGAAGTAGGTTAGAGATATAAAATGTGTAGAATGAAAACAAAACAATACCCAGAAAAAAATGTATAACAATGTTTTAAATGAAAGGGGAGAATAAATGATAATTTCTAATTTGAAAAAGCATGGTGAAATAAACCCAAATGAAGAAAATTATGAGTAAAAATTCAGCAGATAGCCATGAGAATATATCAATATAAATAATTATTTTGAAAAAATAATGAGTTCTTGAGAGGTATTCGCACACACAGAAAGGAAGAACAAAGTAAACAAGAGCAAGAATAGAAATGTTGGTGTGTGAATCAACAGCAGATATGTAAGAATATGAGATTCTACTACTAATAATAATTGGTATAGTCAATTATTTTTGTTCTTCTTGGATTGTGTTTTCAAGATCAATTTAAGTGGTAGCAGAAGATCCATCCTTCAAAAGGCACCAGATATTCATAATTTACCGATGAATTCTGTATAACTTCAAAGAACAGATAAACAGATAATTCTAAGTTTTACAAGTGTTCCAGAAAATTCAAAAAGAAGGATTACTATCCAGCTCATTTTATAAACTAGCAGAACCCTGATACTAAAACATAGTTGGAAAATTAAGATATAGACCTTAGTAGCTGCAAATTTATTACAGACAACATAATCATCTACCCTGAAACTTGAAAAGAATCAACTGACAAATACTAGCATTAAGACATGGCTAATAACTAATCAGCATGCAAAAGCCAGTAGTTCTTTATATACTCCTGCAAAAGTAATTTAATATTGCAGTGATAAAAAAGATTTTATCCACTGAAGCTACAAATATAACACAGTATCTTGAAATTAACTTAACAAAAATTATTAGGCCTTCATTCCTTAGCGAGAAAATATTAAATTTACTACAGGAATTAAGAGATCTTAATAGAAGGAAGAAAAAGAATCATGGTTCAATATTCAATATTATGATAGAAGTGGCACTTCAAATCAGTGGGGAGATAAATTATTCAATAAATGTTTCTACAACATTTTAAATGTTATTTAAAAATAGATCCCTATCATACCCTTTCAAAACAATACATTTAATAAAAATTAATGACCAACACCAAAAGAAAACAATAAAAAGATTTTGGAAGGAAAGAGAGGAAACAATATGCTTCTGTGTAGGAAATACCTTCAATAAGTCATAGAAAGTAACAATTATAAAGGATAAAAATGCAAATCTGTGATGCTAATGATTATTAAGCTTTGACAGTATGCTGATGAGGACTCCTTCCAGAGTCACACGGAGTCTTAAATGTGCTAATCTGGGCAGATATATACATGAAATATTCATTGGCATGGTATTTTCATCTCAACTGGTTTAGATGGGCGGGAGTGAGTGTTAGATCAGTCCACTGTTTTTATAAATAAAGTTTCATCAGAACACAACCATATTGCTTAGGGATGCTTTGATGCTACAAGGGCAGAGATTAATAGCTGGGACAGAGGTTTTCTGGTTCCTAAACTCAAAAACATATACAAGCAGACACTCCACGGAAGAAGTTTGCCAAGTGCTCATGTATATCACTGTCTCTTTCTATTCAGCCTTTCCCTCTGGTACATTTGCTTCATGTGTGGAGGCACTGGATTTAGGCCAGGAGCATTTTTGTGTTTGGCTAAAAGAGTTTTGATATGTAATGGGATATATATTTAATTTAGATTTAGTTGTATATATTTAGATGACTGAAAACAAAACATTATTGAAATTAGAGAGCCAGAAGCTAGCCTGTGGAAAATTCTTTCACATAGCAGACACATAAAATTTATAGAGAATTTGGTTTTCATTAATGTCTAGTCAAAATGGAAGTTGGTTCCTGTCAGAAATAAACTTACTAATTCAGCATTATAATTATAAATACCACGCATTTAAATTTTTTTCCTTGGGTCTTGACCAGTGTGGCTCAGCTGTTGGGTGTCATTCCGCAGAGGGAAGGGTCGCTGGTTTGATTCCCAGTCAGGACACATGCCTAGGTTTTGGGTGCAGTCTCCAGTTAGGGGTGCATTCAGGAGGCAGCTGATCAATGTTTCTCTTTCACATCAATGTTTCTCTCTCTCTCTTTCTCCCTCTTTTCCCCTCTTTTAAAAAATAGATAGATAGATTAATTAATTATTAATTGATTTTCCTTGGGAATTTAGTGAAGTAAAATTTATCAGAATTCTTATGGTGGTAGGGTCCAAGTTATTAACAGTATTTCAAAAGGTGAGTTTCTTTGTGCGTGGAGTCTCAGGTGTTATAAATCTCACTTTCCAATTGTAAAGTATAGATCTTTAATCAATCAAGCTATAGAAAAGACTAAATTAACTTTCCATTCTCTAGAAAATGTTATAGAATTTTTGAAAAATGACATAAATACGAAAGATTTGTGAAACTTATACTTATCATCTCTTATATTATCAGTTTGTTGTAATTTATCTCATTCAAAATATTTACTTTCATATTTAAAATTATTTTTATAATTTTAATTTTTAAAAAAAGGGTCTTGGAGATTGAGTAACTTTTATGCCCCATCAAATTCTCGATCTGACCCTTAATGTTGGAAACAAAGTTTTCATAAACCAAGTTAGAAGATAAATGACAAACTTTAAAAACACATTTTTACATGTATAACAAGATTAGTCTCAAAGTATCCAGGTTAATTTGTAGAAACAAGGCAAAATTTTAAAAAAAACCTTCAAATGAAGAAGAAAAAATCTGTTCAAAAATTTTTGTCATCACAAGCAAAAGAACTGAACCAAACTGCCTTAAACAATAAGTTTAACATAAGTTGGCCTCCAGTACAGTTTTATTAGGTTCTGATTACCTTTCTTCTAATTTCTGATGATTTCCAAACCTTGGGTTTGCTTTCTTCCTGGATTCAAATGATTACCAGTAAGATGTGGACTTAAGTGACTCCTTACTCACTCTGTACTGACTGGAAAACCAGGGATCAGAAGCTGCATAAGAGACTGCCAAGTACTGATTGGTTTATATCTGTGTTACCTGAGTCAATTGTTAGAGCAAAAGGGATGGAATTATCCTAATTAGCATTGTCTACTCCCCTTGGATGGAGTTAATTCTATCCAAACTGCGTTATTGTTACACAGTGGGGGAAGAGTGAAATGAGTATTGTGGAGACCATTAAAGTAATTTGGATAATTGACAAAGGCTCTAAATAAATAATTTCCTCAAATGGATACAAATAAGCATTAAACTTTAACAGAGAGCTGAGTGATGGGCACATATTCTTCTGATCAGTTGTGTGAAGATTAAAAAGTTTCCATAGCAAAACATCATTATCTTACAATTTCTCACCATGATTGTGGATTTTTCTGTTTCCTTTACCTGTTAAAGTTTGTTTTACATATCAAACAACAAATAAATAATTAAAATTGTGATTTTCTTATGAAAATTGAAACTATTATTATCATATTTTGAGCTGCTTTTTTTCTAGTAATAGAGTAATGGTTTGGAGCTTGATGTCCATTTTGTCAAATAGAAATTTAATTTTACAATATTTTTTATTGTCTAGAATTTGCTTGGTATATATGTTCCATCATTCACTTTTAGTTGTTTGTATCTATATGTTTTAATTCCTGTATAAATAACATAAAATCAAATTATTTTAAGCTAGCTTAACAATCTTTGTTTTTTTAACCTCATACATTTAGTCCATTTATAGTTATTGTTGGTAAGAATAGAAAAGCTGTCCCTTAAACTCTGCTGTTTAAACTGTGCACTAAGGTTTGATTTTCAATTATATTTTCCACGATAACAGTTCTTTCCCCCCCCACATTGCTTGGTCTCTAATCATAATTCCAAACTCCTTTGTTATTTTTAAAGACATTAAATATAAGTACATTGAATTTTGTGTCTAAATCCAAGAGCTGAAATATTTGTCATACTGTGTCTGCTATCTCTTGTTTTTGCTAGTTTTATGTTTTCTTTTACTGTAAAAGCCTTTTACTTGGAACTTTATCTGTGGCATTCTTTAAAGCCTGAGTTAACTTTCAGTCCATCAAAAAAAAAATTGGCATTTGTTTCTACCAGACTATAGACCTGGAACCACCTCGACCTGAGATTTGTATTTGAAGTTTTTCAAACCATCATGGTAGCGTAAATTGGACTGCAGTCCTGAATGAAGCCAGCATATAAATATGAACTGTCAGCACATACAATTTATCTTTCTTTCCAGACCCAGGGTCCAAATATAGTTAACTTGCCTTTCTAGACAGAGTCTTGCTAGACTTCCCTTCTCTATGACCAGTGTTTGTTTGTTTGTTTGTTTGTTTGTTTATGCTTAAATTGAGGGTGGAGCTCTGTGCTTTTCCAGCTTTATCCATGAATCCCCTTCCTTCATTGGAATTAATGAAGTCATCAAAAAAAGATTTAATGTCTCTAGAGCATTGCTAGAGTCATTCATATCAAAAGCCCATGTTGGCACTGGCTTACCTCCCGGGATAAGCCTGGATTTCTTATTCTGTGCCAATTTAAAGATGTATTTTAAGCTCAACTTATCTATAAGTTTACTTCTTTTAAGGTAGACAGTTTATTAAGATTATCTAATCTGTCATACTGCAAGATTAAGAAACCCAACATAAACTCTTTAAAATTTAAATTTTCTCATTTGGCTCTTTGAAAGATTTCATTTGATCCTTAAAGAACCAAATTGAAGAGCCTTGGTGTTCACAGAACATAGTTTGGGAAGCACTGGTGCAAGAGAATATAATCATTAATCCATCTTCTCTTAAAAAAAAAAACAAAATATATTGCCCCAATCGGTGTGGCTCAGTTGGCTGAGCATCGTCCCACAAACCAAAAAATCCCTGGTTCAATTCCTGGTCAGGGCACATGCCTGGGTTGCAGGTTCAGTCCCCAGTTGAGGCATCTATGGAGGGCAACCAATCAGTGTTTCCCTTTCTCATTAATATTTCTCTCCCTCTCTTTCTTCCCTACTTTCCTTCTGTCTAAAGTCAAAAATTAAAAATGAAAAAAAAATTTAAAAACCAAAATGTACTTTCTTTACTCAACAAGGCATATCATGCATGAGAAAACAAAGTTCACAGAAGAAGTGGTGCTAGGGAACATGCACAAATTCTCTGGCACAAGGGAGGAATTACTATGGTGTACTATTTTGAAAATTTAGTATTATGTATCTGTAGGTGCTGCTCTGGTGACTTAGCAGATCACAATGAAAAGTTGAGAACTAGCAAGTCTATGGGGGGAAAATGACAAATGTGCAAAAGAAAGTGTCTAAAAAGTTTAGACGGGTGAACCTGTTTTACACGAGCAAGTATTTCTTTATCTCCTTCTACAATGATTAAGACCTTGAACTGTGAACCTTGAAGACCTGGGTTCAGTTTTTGGCTCCACCTCTCACTCTACCCTCTGTCTACCTGCCTCATCTTTGTGTCCACAGAGTGAGCTAATACTTCACTGCTTTGACTGCTGCTTGATTTCTGTGACAATCAAAGGAGGCATATTATATCAACAATTATATTGCCCCAGCCCATGGCTGTCTGGGATACTCAACTTGAGCTAAATCACACCAGGCCAATTCACCAGGAAATACCTGTGTCCTTCTACATGGGGCTTAAAAGAGTGAGCTGGAGCTTGAGAAGGAACATAGCTGACAGGTATTAATATCTTCTTGCATGACTTATGTTCTAGGATATACAGCTCAACCTTGACCCTCATTAAGTGTACATTGGAGGAATTATGAACAAATGGCAGAAAATCAGAGGCTAAGAAAAGCCATCCATAAGGAAATGGACAGGGATGGAGGCAGATCCCAAGAACAGAAAATTTTTACTGCTCATTCTCACAGCTCAAAGAAGTTCTTCTGACTGGAGTGGCTGCAGAGACTACGTAGGAGTCAGAGCTGACCATGGTTGTGCTGAGTGTCCCTAGGCAGCTGTTGGGTTAGAAACCGAGTATAGTTGTGGTGACTAATGTGGCACAAAGGTCAGGGGAGCCCAGAACAACATCCTGAGTTATTTCATAGTCCCTGGGGGTCAAGAAAGTCCCAATCATAGAAACTGAATAGTAAATTTTTGGCCATGTAGAAAATTTGGTTTTGAACATTATTTTAGCCTTTTAAAGCTCTGTGTGTTTAAGGAGTATAATTCATACCCCATACAGCAGTTGTAAAATAATGTGGCTCGATTATGACCACGAGTGACGAGAGCACCAGGAGCCAGAAAACAATGCAATTATATCTTTTAATTGGTTATAACCTGTTATTAAAAACTGCATTTCTCCTTTTTGTTCCCCCCTTTTTAGTTTATTTTCACACTGCTTATCACTTTCTTAGCTTCTATACAATTCAAATTCAATTTTCTTATTGATATTTTCCCCAACTAGAAAGTAAGCTATACCAGGGCAAGAATTTTTGTCTATTTTGCCCTTTAATTTATCCCCAATGCCTAGAAGATGGGCTGATATTTGGCAGGATCTCAATAAACATTTGATGAATAAATAAATCACTTGCTAGGAACGTAGCTTCATATTTTGTGAGAAAAGGGGAGCATTTGGCTGTGTTTTCCACATAAATAAAGCACCCAAGCTGGTTTTAAGCATAAGCAGTAGAATTTGTGATTCTTATGTCAACTTGTGTGAATACAATAAAATTTCTCAGGGGTATAAAAACCCAGGTAAACTAATCAAAACAAAAACAAAAATACCTCCCGTTATTTTCCTTCATGCTCACACTCTTAACGCAATAAATCTTCTGTAGCTGAGATTTCATGAAAATGTGAGAAAGAAGGAACAAACAATCCAACTAAATTAAACAAATATAAACAACCTAGCAAACTTTCATTTTTTCATCTACTACATGTCAAGCTAAATTGGGCTCTGTGTATTACTGTAATTAAAAATAATCCTCTTGAGTACCAATGAGGAAGAAGAAGTGTAATCATTGGCCAACCTGTAAATTACTTTAAATAGTGTTTCTGGAACATTAATGCTGATGGCATATTCTGTTTGTTAATAGTCCTCTATTTCAGAGAAAATTACCCTGCTATTTGCTTAATTTGTCACACAGTACTCATTGACTTATTTAGATCGAATGATGTTAAGTAGAATACGAACTTTCAACTTTTTTCAGTTACATTACTAATATTTTTTCTGTGAAAAGTTATATACTTAAGAAAATACAGCTATTTTTCCCAACATTTTTTTCTGTCAAACAAATACTATACACTCGCGCACTCACAATTTAGATAATGTGTGTTTTTTACCCAATCTTCTGTTCACAAGTAATTAAGTGCTGTGAGATCTTAGTTTGTAATTGTGTTGAGCCATCTGCTAAAATATTTATTTATGAAAAAATTATTGCTCTTCTCTTAATTGGTCCAACTTTTAAGAAAAACTCTAAACCCACAATTTTGAATTAGAGAGTCTCTAAAACTCAAAGATTTAAATGACTACATTCTATGCCTCACTGAATGTTGGCGGAGAAGTAAAAGGGGGCCATAACTACTGTGAAAAAACAGTTCGAAATCAAAATCTTCAGAACTTCAAAAGATTGAAAATAAAATAATTACAAAACAACTTCCACATGTGTGACCAGCTACCCAGCTTTATAAAATTAAATAATATTAAAGGTTTCTCACAATCTGAGAGTACTGTGTGTATGATCTCCCTACAAAATGATACTGATGCTGTGGAATAGTCGAGTTAATATTTGTATTTAGTATTGGGCTGCATGGTCCTACCTAATTGATCAACAGATAAAAGTAATCTTAGAAAAAAAGAAAACATGCTCACCAAAAAGCCTGAGGTGAAAAATAAAATATGTGTTATTATCACCTTAAATATACGTATTTTTTTCTGAAGTCAGTTTTCTCAGGCTGTTACCATAGTTTACTGTTGTCTTTACTCAAATTTGAGTGTCTTGCAATTATAGCTCCACTAATTGCACTACATTCAATCCAGAATGAAGAGGAGGTAGAAGTGGACTTCTCCTGTAGGCAGAGGGACTCAATGTTTTTCTCAAATGTCACTTGAAGAAATACATTCCAATTTACACCTAACAAATTAGTCACACTTGAAATGAGAAAAACATATAAAAACACTTGACTGAGAAATTACCGAATTTGGTAGTTCTGTTTGGAACAGAGAAATGATAATAAAAGCCATTTACACTGAATAAAATAGATAAGAGCAATTGGAGAGCCGGATATATCAATTTGGGAGTGAATGTGCAATTTACTTTTCTAGGAAATTAGAAAGTTTATTAAGTTGCAATCATCTTAGAAACTCAGGTTATGTCAGTTTTGCAATAACAATAACAAATTTGTGTTAATCGTCTTGCTAATCGTGATGGTGTTCAAACTGTGATGACCCAATTCTACATATTGCCTGGTTCTCCACAAGGTTAGGGTTGCATATATGTAAGCCGACATTAAGGGGGAAACACATTAAAGTCTCCCTAGGAAAAACCTAACTCTTGATGTTTTTGTTTGATTTTTACCTCTTCGCCAATAATTTTGTCTCCAATCTTCTTTTGTAATACCCTTGACCAATAACCACACCCCTCCACAATTTCAGTCTGATCATCCATTCTCTGACCGCTACTTCCGATCTTTTCAGATTATTTCCTTTTGTAACTTAACTCACAATGGCTCATGAGACTCTTAGTTCCACTGCCATCTTTCGGGTCCCATCTTCCTCTATTCTCCCCCTCAATTTAGTCTGTGTCACCTCTAACAGATTCTCTGCTTTACTCAAACCCTCCAGGCTTCCTGCATGAGGTCTTTGTAACTTGCCACCCTGCTTCCTAGGTTGCTCTTACTTCAGATATACCCATGACAGATGAAATAGTTATCTATTACCCACAATTTAGCAGCTTAGAATTGTCAACATTTATTAATCTACACATTTTCTGAGGATCAAGGGTGTAGGAGAAGCATAGAAATTGGGAGAGGGTGGTTCTGTCTCAGGGTCTCTCATGAAGTTGCAGTCAAGCTTTTGGCCAGGGTTGTAGCCTCTGTAGACTTGGCAAAGGCTGAAGGATCTGCTTCCAGGTCTCCTTGGCGAGAGGTTTCTGTATCTTCCCATCTAGGCTACTCGATAGGGCTGTTCATGACGGGCTGTGTTCTGTGAATCACCGAGTCCAGCCTATTGTTCAAAAAAGAGAGAAATTCAGCTCCATTTGCATGGTTTTAATATATGCTGACTTTTCTATACTTTGCAACCACCTTGTAAATTGAGGAAAGACTGCTTTTTTTGTTTTGTTCAGAACATCGTTAAGATTTGGTCAACATTTCAGAAAATTCAAAAGCCAATGGAATGCTGCTCCTGGTATCTTTGTTTTTTACATTGATTTTTTGAGAAAGGGTTGTGGGTGGGGGGAGAGAGAGAGAGAAACACTGATTGGTTGTTCTATTTATTTATGCATATATTGGTTGCTTCTTGTATGTGCCTTGACTAGAGATCAAACCTGCAACCTTGGCGGATTGGGACAACACTCTAATTAACTGAGGCCACTGGCCAGGGCCTCTCCTGGTATCTGAATACCAATTCAACGTATATGTATCAGAATCCATTTATAGTTTTTATAGTCTTGGTGATTTAGTCTTAGTTTCAAAATACCAAATATAAATTAAAAGTTTGTTTTTGCTCTGCCCACGAATAAAATTACTAATTTGCCTGCTCTGCCAACTATTTTTCTAATGAAACATTCAAGATTAAATTAATGTTTTTAACAAGGAAACACTGATAAAGTTGGCAGAGATATATCACACCTCCTTGTTTCTTCTCCTTCATCAATCAGTTCCTGCCTGTCATGCTGTTCCTGTTTCAACTGAGTTTACTTCCCTTTTTCCCTTTTCACATACAAATAAGTCTGGTTGATTACCACTTTTATTGTGATATCCACCAGTATTTGAAACTATTTGTTGGCATATTTTTTAAATCATCCAAATTCATCTCTCACATCCTTCAAATCTCTACTGTAATACCACCTTATTAGCAAGACTTTTCCTGTCTGCGTTATATAAAATCGAAATTCTTTCCTCGAGGCATTTTCCTTATCTGCTTCATTTGTTTCTATAGTGTTCCCTACCACCTAAAATATTAAATGTTTAATTGATTATTTGTTCATTTTCTGTCTCCTCCAACTTTCAGAATATAAGTTCCAATAGGAGAAGAAATTTTTGTGTTTTGTTTAGCCCTGTATTCCAAGCACTTACAGCAATGCCTGACATACAATGGGCAAAATCAATAAATATATGCTGAATGAAAGAATAAATAATAAAAGAACATCTGCTCTTTGGCCATAAACATACTCTAACTGGTTTTTGGTTGGCTCTATCTTAGCTTCTCTTCTGTTCCTTCTTTAGTTCAAGAAATCCACAAGAAGTCAGGAAATTGGCCTTTGCATTGTTCAAGAGTATATGTAATTCCCAGATACAGGTTTTCCCTCAGCCTGCAAATAGAGATTTTCTAGTCCTCCACACTAGAAGTCCAAAAGGTGAGAGATTAGCATCTGCCCAAGGACCTTGGACTTCTTAGTGACCTGACTCTGTGTGCTGCCCACCAGCACACCTGTCTAGACAGGTAAAATCTGCTAGACTTTTTTCTTTTCTTTTTTTGTTTGAAAATACTTCTCTGAAATGAACAAAGTTTATGCCTATTATTTGCACATCAAACTTCAAACCTTATCTACCCCTCCAGATTCAGTAGCTCACTTTAGTTGCCTATCATAGCTGCCTGATTCTTATAGCACTAACTACCTGTGTGACCAATGATGTCTTGTTTACTTACAATGATTTGTGGGCAACTTATGTCCCTGAGTAAGTTAAGCTTCTTAGGGTCAGGATTTATGTCATATAATTCTTTTCTACATTCTTCACCCACTAGCCCAAAACTAAACAGCTCTTATCCCAGTTGCTCTACAAATACTTATTACCAGGTTAAGATAACAGAAATCACTTGTTATTTTATTAATATTAGAATTATAACAAAAAACACTGAAATTCAGAACAGGCAGACAGTGACCAGAGGGGAGAGGGGAGGGAATTTCAGGGGGAAAGGGGAAGGATTCACAGGAACAAGTATAAAGGACACATGGACAAAAACTAACAGGGGTGGAAATGGGAGGGAGGTGAGGAGCACTGGGGGGTTGGCCTGAGATGGGAGTAAAGGACAGAAAACTGTACTTGGACAATAATTAAATAAAGTATAAAATAGATTTGAAAGTCAAAAAAGAATTAGAATTTATTGTAGTAAAAATATAACTTTAGTTAAAACCAAAGCAAAATGCAATATTAGATGTTTCTATGTGCTTTACTACACTGACCTTTTAAAATATTACTTCTGGTAAATAAAAAAGAATACCTAGAGAGGTTTAATTGTAATGCCACAAATAGGAAGAGACATATTAAATAGATTAATAAAACTTTAGAAAGAAGTTTTATCTTTACTCTTTTTTCAGGTATAACTGTGACACAGCTTTTGATTAGGCTATATAATCAATTTCTTTGTGAATATATTTTCATGGTTTATGACTTATTTAAAAACTAACTTAAGAAACAAATTTATTAGTGCTTTTGAAATAGAAAAAAAATGTCTAGTAAACATTCTCATTTTAACTAACTATCCCTAAAGTATACTCCTTTAACAATTCCTCAGAGAATGAATTATCAATGCATCCAGTTTTATAATTGCATTGTGAAGTTCTTAATTATAGGATAAACTTCTAAAATTAAATATCACTTGTCTATTGTTGTAATTGAAATCTGGTGGCTCTGATAAGGGCTTTTAGATTTAAAATTTCCACTCTGGCTGTTTAAGCTCATATTCAAGGGACCCACTGCCTGCATGGATTTCATGAGAACATAATAAGTCATATAACCACCCATGTAATCCTTCATTTCTCAACATGTGGATGACAGGACTGTGTTTAATTTTTTTAATTTTCTGAGGCAACCAAGATATTTTTAAAGACATCTATTACATCTTTTGCTTTCTTTTGATGTAAAATTCATCTCATTTTGGTTTTATTTTTTCATTGGTCCTAATTTTGCCTCTTGAAATCAAAAGGAAAAATATCACAGCCAATCTCTACGTCACATGAAGACTTGTAAAATATTGTTCCTATACACAGCCCAGGAAGTAGGTGTTCATTCAGTTTTCCTGTCCTTTCTTGAATGACTTGGTTTTCCTTCCTCATGCGTTGTCTGAATTAACTCCAGTTGTGCATGCCTGTATGAGTTTTCTGTTGCTGCCCTAACAAATGAGCACTTAGGAGCTTAAAATGACTCAATGTACTATCTTAAAATTCTGTAGTTTCAAAGTCTGAAGTGAGTCTCTGGATCTCACTGAGCCACTCAGGGTGTCAGCACGGCTGCGTCTCTGTCCAGATGCAGTATGGAAATCCGTTTTCTTGCCCTCACCAGCTTTTAGAGGCTACCCACAGTCATTGAGTCCTGGCTTTCTCTTTTCATCACCAAAGCCAGGAATAGTGGGTTGAATTCCTCTGAAAAGGAAAGTGTTATTATTTGACCTGAAGTCTATCTTTTCTAACCTGGTAACTCTTGGACAGAAAGAAAACAGGATGCAAAGAGAAGTAAATAAGCTGGTGAAGTCCCCTTACAAACATGCTAATTGAACTTGTTGATAGGATTTACTGTGTAGAAAGACTACTTCTAGCAGGATATCCCTGGTTTGCTAGGACTGTTATAGTAAATCTATGGATTTATGGGGTATGTCACTCTGGAAAATGTTGTAGTTAATTGAGAAAAAAAGTGAAAAGATTGTGTGCTTGAAACAGCTACCTTTGTGTAATGATAGAACACACACATACCCCTCTTAAAGACATTAGGTGTTACCTTTACACCAGAGATTTTTTGAATCTTGGCAAAAATTGGGTGCTTTTAAATATGAAAGGACTAGAGAACTAGAAGATCACAAGCCTATCTTTGTTCTACTTATGTCTCTTGATTACAGATATGTATCCTTGGAATTATTAGTAAAATTTGCTATTGGGTAAAATCTATGATTCTTTTCAATTTGACAACCTGACAGTTATCTTATCTTGGATATTTAGGCCAAAGAGAAATTAAATTTTGTATGTTAAGATTCTTGCTTAGAATCATGGACAGTGTGTAATCCAACTGACTAATCTTTTCTACATATTCGATCTTTAACAAAGCTAAGAAATGTTTGTGGGTGTTATTACATATTATTCAGAGGTCAATGATAAGAACTAAAGAGAAGGGAAAATGGAGAATAAAATAGAAGTGAAGAACATAATAACAAAAACAGGAAAGGAAAACAGAAGGAAAAGAATGATGGAGAAAGAAAACAAAGAATAAAAAGAGTTGCCTATGTTGGGAAATAGTAGGACCTACTCAGGAATTGCCATGGGTGCTACTTGACCCAGGTCATGGGCATGTACTCCTGACTTAGAGAGATTGAATGATGTTCAATCGTTTTTCTGTTGGTACGTGGACATACCAAGTACCAACCTGCCAAGCTCCTCACGAGCCATCAAGTTGAAGCCAACTGATGCAAGAAAAAATAAGTTACTCAGGAAGAAAGCATGAACTTACTTTAAAAGTTGGAAAATAAACTTCCTGGAACTATTGTGAATAATAGCAATAAATAAAGATGGATAGAAATAAATATTATACGTAGTTCTAGTCACCAAACATAGACAAGGTTAAAAATAGACCTAAAGGAGAATAATCAGAAGCTTCATTATCATTTCAGATCACGACAAAGTAGATATTTGAAAGATAAGTCACAGTGAAAAGATATGAATGGTTTTTGTTAGGGAAGAAACATATGTTGTGAATACAGTTAACACATAATGATGAAGAATTCAGGGAAACAAATTCTGGTTCGAGAAGGAAAACCATTTTGTCAAAAAATAACATCCAAAATAAAGATTAAATGGAATATCTTATAGTGGGTGATTTCCTTGACATTTTATGACCCATAGCAGAGATGTTATAGACTAAGTATTAGAACAATTGGATATAATGAATGCTTATGTGTTTTTTCATTGCTGTTTTTTTTTTCAGAAAATTTACTATTTCATTGCCCAAACAAACGAATGGCTTATGTTCTATGATGGCTTTCATTTCACTCAGTGTAACATTTGAAGCTCTTACTGTGGTCAACATGGCTGTTTAAGATCTGGCCCCTTGTTATTCTTTGTCTTCATTTCTTGCTATCCCCCCTCATTCTCTCTAACCTGTCATATAACATTTATTGTAAAATTTTTTAATGTGCCTGCTTTTTCACTTTTAGTGCCTTTTTTCCCAGAACATTATGTCCCCAGCTGTCCATATGGACATGGCCCACATCCTCCCTTCATTCAGGTCTCTGCTCTAATGTCATTTTATCAAAAAGGTTTCCATGACCATGCTATCAAAATAGAATCTCATTCTTTACCTTGCTTTGTTTTGTTTTGTTTCATGTGTCTTTATGGACATTGTCATTGCTTTGCCTTAACACTGGTTACACTGTTCATGGTGTAGACACGTCTTACCTAGTATCTACTTCTGCCACTTGGAAAGTGAGGAAGTGTACCTGCTACTACAAGTTCCCAGTTTAGAGATGGGGAAATGAAGGCTAAGTGGCTTTCCCAGCTTCAAATAGTAAGTTAAATCGCATCTTGGTAACCATACTCCATTACCCTTTTCTTGTGGACTTTTCACCTAAATTCTAAACTATAGAAATTGCAGCAACTGGAATATATTTAGAGATGTTTCCATATGAATTCTTCATCTTATACTTGTTACATGCTTATAACTTAATAATGTAAAAACCCTGAAAATCACAAGCTGTTATCACTTTGATAGCAGCTGAAGACAGGGTATGTGAGCCTTCTACAACTACTTGTCAGTTCTGCCCAAAGAATGCAAAGGCAGTAGGCCCTCACTCCAGGAATAGAAAAGAAGTTTCCAGAACTCTATCAGAATAACTTACATTTAAGAAAGATTTTTGAAAATCAAGAGATTAGGATTGCAGACAGAATATAATGTGTTAAAGCTAAACAGGACTTGGAGTCTATGCAGTTCAGTCCCTTCATTTCACAGGTGAACTAACAGAGACCTCGGAGCAAAAATGACTTGTCTAAATTAAGAGACATTTTGGCTGCAGAACAAATCCCTCGATAACTATTTTTTTCTTTTTTACCACAGTATAGGCACTACAAGGATGCAAGAGAGAAGTAAAACTGTTTTTTGTTCACAGCTCTATGATTGTTAGTGTACGAAATCTGAAAAAATTAGGAAAAAATCCTCCTAAAGCTAGTACATGATTATAGAAATGTTACAAGATACAAGGTTAATATACAAAAGTCAATTGCATTTCTATATTCCAGGATGAAACAAATGAAATTTGAAATTAAAAGCATAATACCATTTACATTAGTACCAGAAAAAAACCCAAAAAACTTAGGAGTAAATCTGACAAAATAAATATATCATTTATATAAGGAAAATCACAAAAGTCTGATAAAGAAGTAAAGGAACTAAACAAATGGAGAAATATTTCATATTTATGGAGAGGAGATTCAATATTGTTAAGGTGTCAGTCCTTCTGAACTAGACCAATAGATTCAACACAATCCCAACCAAAACGTCAGCAAGTCATTGATAGATATTGACAAACTGATTATAAAGTATATACAGAGAAGAAGAAGACCCAGAATAATCAACACAATATTTGAGGAGAATGAAGTCAAAAGATGGACACTACCTGACTTCAAGATTTACGATACTAATCACAGTAATGTAGTATTGATGAAAGAATAGAAAAATAAGTAAACAGAATAGAACGTCCAGCAGGAAACCCACATAAATATAATCAATCAATCTTTTG
Source organism: Artibeus jamaicensis (assembly GCF_021234435.1). Lineage (NCBI taxonomy): Eukaryota > Metazoa > Chordata > Mammalia > Chiroptera > Phyllostomidae > Artibeus > Artibeus jamaicensis. The sequence goes on along the minus strand of NW_026522056.1, from coordinate 9,759,160 downwards.
CACAGGGAAAATGGGAATACAATGAAGAAAAGATAGTTTTTTCAATGAATGGTGCTGAAACAACCAGGCATTGGTATGTAAGAAAAGTGTGTTTTGGAACAGACCTTATATCCATCACAAAAATCAACTCAAATTGGGTCACACACCAAAATGTCAAGCCTTAGATGATAACATAGGAAAATATCTAGATGAGCTTGTGTATGATAGTAAATCTTTAGACACAACACCACCAATGCCCATTTACAAAGGAAAGAATTAATAAGCTGGACTTGATTAAATTAAAAACTTCTGCTCTTGTGTCAAGAACAATGAGAAGACAAGTTTCTGTCAAGAGAATGAGAAGACAAACCACAAACTGAGAGAAAATATTTGCAAAAGACACATATGATTAAGGACTCATCCAAATATAAAGATATCTTAAAACTCAACATTCTGAAAACAAACTGATTGAAGAGTAAGTGTGCACATCACCGAAGAAAATACACAGCTGGAAAACAAACATATGAAAAGGTGCTGAACATTATATGTTATTACAGATCTAGAAATTAAGATAACTATGAGATAACAACTGCACATCCAATAGAATGGCCAAAATCCAGAACACTGACAACCACAGATGCTAACAATGACGAGGAGCAATGAGAATTCTCATGCGTTGCTTCAAGTGACACAGCCACTCTGGAAGACAGTTGGTCAGTTTCTGCCAAAACTACACACACCCTTACTATATGAACATGCAATTGTACTCCTTAGTATTTATCCAAATGAGTTAAAAACTCATGCCCACACAAAACCTGCACACGGATATTTGTAGCATAATTGTTTGTTCATAATTGCCAAAAGTTAGAAAAAACCAAGATGCCCTTCAGTAGGTAAATGGATAAACAAACTGGTACATCCAGACAATGGAATTATTATTCAGTGCTAAAAAGAAATGAGCTATCAAGCCATGAAAAAGACAGGGTGGAACCTTAAATGCATATTACTAAGTAAAAGAAGTCAGTCTGAAAAGACTACATACTATGTAATTTAAATTATATGACATCCTGGGGAAGTCCAAACTATGGAAACTGTAAAAGCATCACAGGTTGCCAGGAGTTATGGGGAAGGGTAGGATGGGTAATTCCTAGCACCAAGGATTTGTAGTAGAGTGAAACTACTCTGTAGGATACTATAATGGAGTGTACATGTCATAAATTTGTCTAAACTTACAGGATGTATAAGAGTAGTTCTTTCTCTTCTCTCTTCAAGAGAGAAGCCTAGTGTAAACTGTGGACTCTAACAGTGATGTGTCAATGTAGGTTCACCGACTGTAGCAGACGTACCGCTTTGGTGAGGAGGTTGATATAGGGCAGGCTGTGTGCATATACGAGGTGAGGAGCATGTGGGAAATCTCTATGCCTCTGCGCAGTTTTTCTGTGAGCTTAAATTGCTTTAAAAAATAAAGTCTACTAAAAATACTACCAAAAAGTAGAGAAATATTTTAATAAGAGGTATTATTCCATTATACACATAATAGTTGAAAAGGAGGAAGAAAGGAAGGGGGCAGAATAATGAAATAATTAATTAATTAATTAATTAAACTCCTTATATCATCTCTTCTCAGCTGAGACTATTCTCCATAATAGCTCTGAAGTTTCCTTTCTTTTTAAAATATATTTTATTGATTATGCTATTATGTTGTCACAATTTTTCCCCTTTGCCCCTCTCCACCAGGTACCCCCCATTCCCTCCAGCATTCCTCTGTCCTAAGTTCATGTCCATGGGTCATGCATGGACCCATGCATGGGGTCCATGGGGTCATAAGTTCTTTGGCTTCTCCATTTTCTATATTGTTCTTAACATCCCCTGTCTATTCTGTACCTACCAATTTACGTTATTTATTTTTTAAAGATTTTATTTATTTATCTTTTTTTCTGAGCTATACATTTTTATTTATTTTTTAAAATTAATTTTATTTAGTTATTTTTCAAGTACAGTATTTTGTCTATTTTTCCCATCCCAGCCTCCCCCGCCCCTTGCTCCCCACCTCCCTCCCATTTCCACCCCCCTTAGTTCTCGTCCCTGTGTCCTTCCTATTTGTTCCTCCAAATTCCTCCCCCTTTTTCCCCTTAACTTCCCTTCCTTCTCTCCTCTGGTCACTGTCCCCTTGTTCTCTATTTCAGTGTCTTTGTTTTTTTTTCTGCTTGCTTGTTTGTTTTGTTGTTTAGCTTCCTGTTAAAGGTGAGATCATATGGTATTTGTCTTTCAGCACCTGGCCTATTTCACTCAGCATAATGCTTTCCAGTTCCATCCATGTTGTTGCAAAAGGTAGTAGCTCCTTCTTTCTCTCTGCAGCATAGAATTCCATTGTGTATATGTACCACAATTTTTGATTCATTCATTTACTGATGGGCACCTAGGTTGCTTCCAACTCTTTGCTATTGTAAATTGTGCTGCTATGAACATTGTGGTGCATAGGTTCTTTGATATTGATGTTTTAGGATTCTTAGGATATAATCCCAGCAGTGGAATTGCTGGGTCAAAAGGCAGGTCAATTTTTATTTTTCTGAGAAAATTCCATACTGTTTTCCATAATGGTTGTACCAGTCTACAATCCCACCAACAGTGAACTAAGGACTCCTTTTTCCCACAACCTCTCCAACATTTGTTGTTTGTTGATTTGTTTATGATAGCCATCCTGACTGATTTTATTTATTTATCTTTAGAGGGGAAGGGAAGGAGAGAGGGAGAGAAATATCAATGTATGGTTGCCTCTCATATGTCCCCTGCTGGAAACTGGCCTGCAACCCAGGCATGTGTCCTGACTGGGAATTGAACCGTGATCCTCTGTTTCACAGGCCCATGCTCAATCCACTGAGCTACACCAGCCAGGGCTGTACCTACCGATTTGTACTCTTAATCCCCCATTCTCCCCTTTCCCACTTCCAACTAATAACCCTTCAAAATGAAGTTCCCTTTCTAAACTATACATTGATTAATATGATTCCTAGTTTAAAAAAATAGAAGCACAAACAAAAAAATAACACAAATGCTCCCTCTTTCTACCTATAAAAAACTTGCAACTGACTTGGAGCATTGAATACACAATACAATGTATAGATGAAACTTATATACTTTTATTAACAAATATCACCTCAATAAAATCGATAAAATATAAATTAAATTCCCACTTCTTAGTTTTTCTTTCCCCCAGCTTTATTAAAATATAATTGCTATAACACACTGTATAAGTTTCAAGTGTGCAAGGTAATAATTTGATGTATATATGTATGTGAAATGATTACCATGATAAAGTTAAAATCACTTGGAGCCTCACATAATCACAATATGTGTGTGTGAGTATGATGAAAATATTTAAAATTTACTGTCTTAGCAACTGTCAAGCATACAGTGTGATATTGTTAATCATTTATAGTCAGCATGCTGTATATTAGATCACCAGAACTAATTCATCTTATAACTGGAAGTGTGTACTCTTTGACCAACATTTTCCCAATACCCCCAACCACCAGCCCCTGGCAACCACCAGTCTACTCTCTGTTTCTATGAATCTGACTTTTTTAGATTCTACCTATAAATGACATCATACAGTGTTTTGCTATGTCTAATTTATTTTACTTTGCATAACTGTCTCAACATCCATCCATGTTGTCAAAAACAGCATTTCCTTTCATTTTATAGCTGAATGACATTCCACTGGGCATATATCTTTATCCATACTCCTGTCAGTGGGTACTTAGGTTGCTTCTGTGTCTTGGCTCTTGTGAATAATGCTGCATTAAACATGGGGGTGCAGACATCTCTTCAAGATGGTGATTTAATTTCCTTTGAATGTATGCTCAGAACTGGAATTGCTGGATCATACAGCAGTTCTATTTTTAATTTTTTGAGGAACCTCCATACTATTTTCCATAGAGGCTGCACCAATTTATATTCCCACCAAGTGCAAACAAGTCTTCTCTTTTCTGTGCATCCTCACTGACACTATGGCTTATCGCTTGTGACGTTGACAACAGCCATTCTAATAGGTGATATCCCCTTGTGGTTTTGATTTACATTCTCTGCTTATTAGTGATGTTAAGAACTTTTTCATGAACCTATTGGTCATTTTTATGTCTTCCTTGGAGAAATGTCTATTCATATCTTTTCCCCATTTTAAATGGAATTATTTGGGGTTGTGCTATTGAGTTATGAGTTCTTTTTATGTTTTAGCTACTAACTCTTTATCAGACATATGGTTTGCATATATTTTTCCCATTCCTTAAGTAGTTTTTGTTTTGTTGATTATTTGCTGTGCTGTGCAGAAGATTTTTTAGTTGACGTAGTTTCCTTGTTTATTTTTGCTGTTTTCATTTGTGCCTTTGGTGTCATAATCCCAAAACTTGTTGCCAAGATTAAGGAGGTTTTTTCCTATGTTTTTTTGAGGGGGGGCAGTTTTACCATGTAGGGTCTAACATGTTTTGGGTTGGTTTTTGTATATGATACAAGATGAAAATCCCATTTTATTCTATGAGGATTTAAAGTGTTCCCAATATCATTTACTGAAAAGACTATTCTTTCTCCATTTATTATTATTTAGTCCCTTGTCAAATACCAGTTGACTGTCTATGAATGAATTTATTTCTAGACTTTCTACCCAATTGATCTATGTATTAACTTTTAAAATATATTTGTCTGTATTCTTATTGTCTTGTTTTCAAGAAATGTCTATGCATCCTATAAGTTTTTATTTAAATTCTCTCTCTTTCATCCTTCCCCAATAGCCAGTCATATTCACTATGTCATTCCCAATCTCCCAAAGTATTTGCATAAGGCTTTCACAAAACTCATCATATTTCCTCTATATATAGGGTCCAGTAGAAGTAAGGCCTGCTTGAGTGTGGTTGGTAGGGTAATAATATGGGTATAATAATTTATATTTTAATTTGAACATTTCACCTAAAATGTCATATGTTGTGCTTGAGTGTGATATTGTTATATTACAGAACTACATGCTCATGAGTATGTAGTAAATTTTGTAATAAAAGATTTTGTAATAAAAAGGGGTGTTATTTATACAGACCCTGTATATCATCATATTTACTATTACTATTACACTATGGGTTTGGACAGGAATTAATCTATCTTTTTTCTATTTCATCTTTGTAGTTATAATAAATAAAATATTATATAGCCCTCTCATCCCTAACTCACCCTGGTCTTAATTTAACTTAGTGATTTAAAATTAATTTAGTGTATTCTGTTTCTATCAACCAAACATACAAAACAGTTCTGAGCATATATAGCCACATGATGACACATTTTCCTTTATGAATAACGAATACATTTTATGTAGTTAATTTATGACCTGTAAGATCACTAAGCTTTTTATCTCTTACATCCTTCTGTTCTAATCAGTATTCCTCATTGATTGGTTTCTATTTCACAGGATTGTTGCGGAGATCATGAGGGAAACTATTTTGGAGGCCCATGGACTTCACGATAACCACACTGCTTTCTCTGCCTTATCCTCCATTAGCTAAGGTTTGAGCCGACTGCACCTGGCTGCAAATCTCAGACTTGGTAGTTCCTCGTTGCTGCACCACCACGCCTGAGACCTTCGAGTCCATGTCTTCCCTAGTGCATTGAACCCTCCTCACTGGCACCAGCAGGGAACCAGGTGGCTCAAATTCCTCCCCATCTCTTCCTGTATCCAATGGAAAACAGTTCTTTTTTTAGAAAGTCCAAGATGGTGAAGACATTTATTTATCCCTCTATAGTTGAAGTAAATGCATGAAGAAATCACACCAGGTAAATAGATATTTTCAGATTGGGGATTAGTGAGACATTATAAAAACATTTTTATATAATAAAACAAGTACTTTTGTTTCTAGAAAAATCAGATTTATTATATTAGAGGGATGTCCCTAACCAGGCCAGATCAAGACACAAATAATTTTTAAGAAGAGAAATGAGGGTATGAAATTTAGAAAACATAAATCCCACAGTAAAGCACGTGACAAAAATACAGGAGCCATCTAACCGAAAAGGCATTTCCTAGCCGAGCCTGCTGGACTAGAAGTCCCATGCCAAGCTCCCGCCGCACCAACGCTTCCCCCACAGAGCTTACGACTCCGTATGGAAATTCATTTTACACATCTACAGTTTCAGCTGCAAGAGGCTCATTGAGGAGTGGACCAGATACGTAGCAAATACTTAAGTGTTTGCTGAACTAAGTAGAATATCGCCTACTGGCTGCATGTGGTGACTTATAGTCCAAAAGGATCTTGCCCCAAAAGAAACTGTGTGAAAGCTTGATTAAACTAGAATCAGGGGAGCCAATGGCATAAAACCCAGTCTAAGGACCAGAAAAGATAAGGTGAACTGACCCAGCTCAGGCAATGAGATAGGAAAAAGGGGGCAAATTTCCTTTCCCTCTGTCTTTTTTCCCATTCAGGGCCTCAGCAGATTGGATGCTGCCCACCCACATTGGAAAGGGCAATCTGTTTTACTGAGTCCACCAATGAAAATGCTAATTCTACTTGGAAACACCCTCGCAGATGCAGCCAGAACTATGTCTAACCTGGGCACTCCATGACCAGTCAAACCGACACGTAAAATCAATCATCACAACTACCCTTAAATCACACCTTGGTCAGTCCCCAACTCCACCTCTCATCTCATTGGACATCATGTCAGAGACAATATATCAGAATGGACACCTTCAGGATAAGTATAATCAGATCAATTTGCTAGAATGTTACTTAGCAATTTAAGCTTAAAATCTTAGGAAAATGGGTAAACCTCAAACCCCAGATCACTCTTTTATAAATTAGGTGTAATAATACAAGATTATAGTACTACGGGATGATAATAGTTATCAATGTGAAAATAAAATAGAAATATATGAATCATATGGGAGAGTTTGCAATTGCATTTGATTAAGACTAATTGATTTATTCTTTTAAAATTATTCTTTACACTTTTCCTCGGTGTACAAGTCTGAAGGGAACTAGCCAGCCCTGTGTAGCAGCAACCCGATATTACCAGAAACTTTCATTTTTTTCTCAGCTATTCTTAGCTTTTGTACTCATTGCTGTATTATGGCTCATGCTCATATTATAGCTACTCCATTTCCAGCATTGTGCTCACTCTTCCTGGAAACAAAGAAGAGAGAAAGACAGTGAAAAAAAGATGGAAGGGAAGGGAAGGGAAGGGAGGGGACGGGAGGGGAGGGGAGGGGAGGGGACGGGAGGGGAGGGGAGGGGGGGTTATGGTAGCTGTTGGTTCCCTGTAAAGAGCTTTTCTAAGTATCTCCTGACTTCTGAAACTCACATTTCACTAACCCTGATTGTATCATGTGAGCACTTCTTGCTTCAAAGGACAGTAGTTTTCTGTTTGTATGTGTGTTGTCATTTTCCTTTGTTTTTAAGCTTACACATTGCCATCTTGAATAAAATTAAAATTCAGTTAGGAAAATAAAGTACAGTTATTGAGAGAACTATTAACGTTTGTTACTTCTGCCACAGGAACAAAGTCTCCCAAGTTCTCAAAGCAAAGATCTTGTTTTTATTTTACAGAGGGAAAAAGAAAAATATAGAAGGAGAGGGAGACTTTCTCTTTAAAAAAAGATAAATATTCCAGGCAATTATGGGCATTTGTGAATCACTCTAATTTCAGCTTCAGAGTTCAGCTTAGTGGCAGGACAATCTCTGTTTCTTAATCTCTGATTCCCTTCCCCAGTAAAACATCTGGCTACAAACCATAATAGAATTTTCATTAAAGAAGCACAGGGATCTTTAACATAATTCATCTCGAAGTCTTTTTCTGGCAAGTTCTTGCATGAAACAATCTTCCCCTTAATATGAATCTGATACTCTTTTTCTGGCATGAGAATTACAATCATCTGGTATAATAAAGGTTTATGTTTTGAACAGAGGGACCTTTTGCCAACAAGATGAGAAAGTGGGAGAGGATAAATGTTATATTGTTATAGGATGATATATTGTTATTTTCAAAGCTCTGAGGAGTGAGATTCAACCTTGTCAGCCTTGATTTATGTTTGTTCATCCTGTGATTCAATAGGAAGTTCAGGTGAGCTTTACTGAAATGTTTTGTTATATATTTTTCTGAGTTCAATGAAAAGCACCCTCTATCCTCCCCATTTTCAGCATTATCAGTTAAGCTTTTATTGAATGGATACTGCATACATACCATTATGACTTAAAAGCTATTCACACACCTGTGTATATGTACTTGAACTCAAAATAATTCCAAACAAGCTGAGGGATCCTTGAGGTCAGATTATTAATAGATAGATTAGGATATATGTTTGGAAAAGTTTAAAACTCAAGTATAGGGCAGCTTGATTTTGAGCAAAATCTTGAAATATTTTTTTGTTTAAGAAGCTTTTTCTACAAATACACAAATCTCAAAAATCTCTGACTTGAAAGCAGATATAGAGGCATATTCTATTTGAGAACATAAAAATAAGACCTGAAATGTAACTGCATTACTTTAGTGTTAATTGGGCTTGTAAAATTGTACAGCAGTACTGGAAAAGACATGTAATTATATAGTTTTTATAAGTCCATAAATAGTCTCTAATGTATAAGGAAAGAGAGTATGTGATAATGATATTTCAAAATAGAAAAATAGATGGCGTTGTTAAACAATTAGTGTTAGGCCCACAATTTAGCAGTAGGAGAAAGTAAAGTTAGATATGTAAATCACCCTTTATGGAAAAGATAGTTCCATGGGTCATTTGTTTAATAATGTTCAAGGTCTTCTTAATAAGAACATATAACCTAAGTGCCATAAAGAGTAAAATGAATACATTTGATGACATAAAAATCCCGGTTTGGATGTATGTGTGTCTGTATTACAGTCTCTTACTTTGAGGCTTGTCTCTTTTTCTTCCTTTGTTTTTGTTTGATGAACAAGATTTCCTAATTTTAATAAAGGTAAATTTTCAACTTAGAGCTTTATGTCCAAATCTGATATATGCTATTTAAAAGATTTTGCCTACCTCAAGGCCATAATAAAGATATTCTTTTTGCAGACACTTTATGATTTTACCTCTTACATTTAGAACTGTATCATGAATGGGACTTAATGTCGAGCTTAATTACTTCCATGATTATCCAGTTGATCTAATATCTTTTGTTGATAAAATCACTCTTTATCCACCACACTTTAATGCCACATTGTCCCAAATTAAATAACAGTGCATGTATGGGTCTTTTCTAGGCTTTTCAGTTTAGTCTTTTAATCTGTTTAACTAAAATTGCACCAATACCACATTGAAAGGATCTGACTATTGCTCTAGTTAGGAATTTCAAGATAATACTGGATAGAAATTCTGAGAGTATGTCCTCTTGTTTCATTCCTAATGTCAATAGAGAGGTTTTGATGTTTCATGATATAGCATGTCTTTCTCATTGAATTTATTGAGGACACATTAGTTAGTATAATTATATAGGTTTCAGGTGTACAATTCTATAATACATTATCTGCATATTACATTGTATGTACATAATCCCAAGTCATTTATCTTCCCCATGCCCTCCTCCACCTCCCCCCATCCCCTTTTCCTTCTGATAATCACGGTACTGTTGTCTGTGTTTGTTTATTCTCACCTGAGGACATTTTTTAATTGCTTTTAGAGAGAGAGGAAGGGAGCGAGGGTTTAGGGAGAGGGGAAAGGAGGAAGAAAGAGAGGGAGAGAAACATAAGTATGAGAGAAAAAATATATATTGCTTACCTTTTGTACATGCCACAACTAGGGACAGAACCACAATGTAAGCATATGCCCTGACCGAGAATCAAATCCATGACCTTTTGGTTTGCAGGATGATGCCCAACCAGCTGAGCCACACCAGCCAGGGCCGTGTCTATGAGTTTTATGCTTAATCCCTTCACATTTTTCACCAGCCCCTCAACTCCACTCTTCCGACCGCTGTCAGTCTGTTCTCTATTCTATGAGTCTGTTTCTATTTTGTTTGTTAGTTTATTGTGTTCATTAGATTCCACATATAAGTAAAACAATGTGGTATTTGTCTTTCTCTAACTGGCTTATTTCACTTAGCGTAATATTTTCTATGTCCATCCATGCTGTTGCAAAAGGTCATATTTCCTTAATTTTTTATGACTATTATTCCATTGTGTAAATGCACTCAGATTTTTTATCCACTCAACTACTGATGGTCACTTAGGCTGCTTCAGAATCTTGGCTGTTGTAAACATTGCTGTAGTGAACACAGGGGTGCATATATTATTTTGAATTAATGTTTTGGTTTTCTCAGATATATTCCCAGAAGTGGAGTCACTGGATCATAAGGCAGTTACATTTTTAATTTTTTTTAGGTAATGCCATATTTCTTTCCACAGTGGCTACACCAATCTACATTTCCACCAACAGTGCACAAGGGTTCCCCTTTCTCCACATGCTTACAAACACCTGCTGTTTGTGATTTATTGATGAGAGCCATTCGAACAAGTGTGAGGTGATATCTCATTGTGGTTTTAATTTGCATTTCTCTGATGATTAGTGATGTTGAACATCTTTTCGTATGCCTATTGGCCATCTGTATGTCGTCTTTGAAAAAGTTTCTATCCGGGTCCTTTGCCAACTTTTTAATTGGATTATTTGGTTTTTTGGTTTTGAGTTTTATAAGTTCTTTATAAATTTTGGATATTAACCACTTCTCAGATGCATCATTGGCAAATATGTTCCCCCATTTAGTGTGCTTTCTTGTCATTTTGTTGATGTTTTCCTTTGTTATAAAAATCTTTTTAGTTTGTTGTAGTACCATTAATTTATTTTAATTTTTTTGTTTTCCTTGTTGAAGGAGATATATCAGAAAAAAAATATTGCTACCAAAAATGTCTAAGATTTTACTGCCTATGTTTTCTTCTAAGATTTTCAGCTTTTGGGTCTAAGATTTACTTCTTTAATCTATTTTGAGTTTATCCTTGTGTATGGTGTAACAAAGTGATCCAGTTTTATTTTTTTGCACTTAACTAATTTTTTCAACATCATTTATTGAATATATTATCTTTACCCCATTATATTACCTCCTTTGTCAAATATTGATTGAACATAAAGACATATGTTCATTTCTGGGCTCTCTATTCTGTTCCATTGATCTATATGCCAGTACCATGCTCTTTCAATTACTATGGTCTTGTAGTATAGTTTGATATTAAGTAGCATGATTCTTCCAACTTGGCTCTTCTTTCTCAAGATTACTGTGGCTATTTGGGTTCTTTTGGGGCTTCATGTAAAATTTTGAAATATTTGTTATAGTTCCGTGAAATATGTCATTGATATCTTGATAGGAGTTGTGTTGAATCTATAGATTGTTTTGGGTAGTACAGACATTTTAATGATGTTCATTCTTCCTATCCATGAACACAGTGTATGCTTCCACTTATTTGTATCTTCTTCAATTTCTTTCTTCAGTGTCTTATAATTTTCCAAGTATAGGTCTTTTACTCTCTTGGTTAAATTTATTCCTAAGTATTTGACATATTTGGATGCAACTGTAAATGGGATCATTTTCTTACTTTCCCCTTTTAATAGTTCACTATTGGTGTATAACAACTCAACTAATTTTTGAATATTGATTTTGTATCCTGCTACTCAACAGAATTTATTTATCATGTCATCTGCAATAGTTTTTTGGTAGAATCTTTAGTGTTCTCTACATACAAGATCACGTCATCTGCAAATAGTGAGAGTTTTACTTCTTCCTTTCCAATCTGAATGCCTTTTATCTGTTCTTCTTGTCTGATTGCTGTGGTTAGGACTTCCAGTACTCTGTTGATCAAGAGTGTTGAAAAGGGATATCCCTGTCTTGTTTGTGATCTCAAGGGAAACCCTTTTAGTTTTTGCCCATTTAATATAATGTTGGCTGTGGGTTTGTCATATATGGCCTTTTATTACATGGAGTTATGTTGTCTCTATTCCTACTTTGCTGAGAGTTTTTATCATAAATGGGTGCTGGATTCTATCAAATGCTTTTCTGCATTTATTGATATGATCATGTAATATTTATCCTTCATTTTGTTTATGTGGTAAATCACACTTTTAATTGATTCACAGATATTTCAACCTTGCATTCCTGGAATAAACCTCACTTGGTTATGGGGGATGATCTTTTTAATGTATTACTGGATCTTACTTGTTAATATTTTGTTGAGTATTTTAGCATTATCTATGTTCATTAGGGATATTGGCCTATTAATATTTTTTCTGTGGTGTCTTTAACTAGTTTTGGAATTAGAATAATGCTGGCCTTGTAAAGTGAGCTTGTAAACATTTATGCATCCAACATAGGAGCACCTAAATATATAAATCAAATCTTAATGGACAAAAAGGAAGAAATAGGTGGTGATACATTCACAGTAAAGGATTGTGACACCACAATGACATCAATGGATAAATCTTTCAGACAGAAAATCAACAAGGAAATAGTGACCTTAAATGACACACTAGATCTGATGGATTTAATTGATATTTTCAGAGCATTTTATCCCAAAACAGCAGAATATACATTTTTTCAAGTTAACATGGAATATTTTCTAGGATAGATCAGATGTTAGGACACAAAATAAGTCTCAATAAATTAAAAAGATTGAAATCTTATCAAGCACTTTCTCTGACCATAATCATATAAAACATGTCTTTTTAACTGATATTTTTAATCAGGTTAGGGAACCTTCAAACTTCTTTAAAATTGTTTTAGATACTTTGGAACATTGCATTTCCATGTACATTTTAGAATTAGTTTATTACTTTCCACTAAAAATCCTGTTAGGAAGCGGATGCAATTGAATTGAATCTATAAATCAAGGAGAATTCAGATCTTTACCATATTTACTCTTCTTATTTATAAACATAGTATGTCCCTTCATTTATTTGTTTGAAAACTTTTAGTCATTTTTTTAGTTTTGTGTTAAAGAGTCTGGCATATTTTCAATTATATTTATTTCTGATAAATAAATACACACATTTCAATTCACACAGAATTAAACTCTGCTACCGCATTCTTAAATTCTCTGAGTTCTGGTTTCCCAATGTGTGAGAGAAGCATAAAAACTCATTCCCACCTATATTCCAGGGTCAACGAGAAACTGACTATAAGCTCTCACGCTGAACCCTAGTGGTCACCAAGGTCCTCACTCTTCCCACCCTGCAGCAGCTGATTTTTGAACGCCTGCTCCCAACAACTTTCTGAAGGGGTTTCTTGTACAAATTTTTGGAGCTCTTTCTCCCATTAGCTGCCTCCTTTCTCTGGCACCCAACGCTTCAAGTCCCAGCCCCGTTAGCCTCCCTGAATTCAGTGTCTGACTCTTTCGTGCTTTGTGTGAGTTCCCCTCTCTTCACCTCAAATCAGAGATTGAATTCAAGAAAAAAGACATGGCAATTAAGAAGTTTATTTAATTTATTTTCATTATTTTTCAAATCTTAGGTCCTCATTGATGTTATTCAGTGTCTAAAAAGTTCAGTTGTCCAATTTTCAAGCTGTTTAATAGGAAGAACTACATTGTAGCAGTTACCCCTTCATGAGCAGAGATAGAAACCTGTTGTCTGCATTTCCATCTTGGTTTACAGGCATCTGGCCCTGTGTCGTGCCATGCCTGTTAACATTTGTTCACTACTAGTCATTGTGTATGAAATGGGTTGGAGGCTCGGTGTGATACCTTCTTCGTCCAAAGAGGATTTACTTGTCTTCTGGTCACTAAAGTAAAGACAAATTACAGCCAATATTTTCACTAATTGTAAAATCAATGTGCCATGTCTGTAAAGTAGAACTGTTACCATATAAAGGAGATCTGCGTGTGCCGATGTGTGAAGATATCTGTAGTGTGAAGATTCTGTCAGTTTGTTAGGACTTCCACACAAAGTACCACACAGTGAGTGCCTCAAACCACAGAGATTTAGTTTCTCAAAGCTCTGGAGGCTGGACTTTCAAGATCAAGGTGTCAGTTGTATTGTTTTCTTCTGAGGGGCCTCTGCCTTGGCTTGTAGATTGCCTTTTCTTTCTAGTGGTCTTTCCTCTGTGCTTGACTGTGTCTAAATTTCTTTTCCTTTTTAAAGACACCAGTCATATTGGGTGAGAACCTACCCTAACAGCCTCATTTTACCTTAATTAATTCTTTGAAGAGCACCCATCTCCAAAATACTAAGATACTGAGATTTAGAATTGCAACGTATGAATTTTGAGGAGACACAATTTAGCCCCTAACATATATTATATAGTAAAGAGGGCAAGGTATGACTATTTTGTGTAATAATGTCTCACACACTTTTAAAGCATTTACATATGTATTTACATAAATTTTGTGTAAGACTTCAAAGAAAGTATGGGATTGAGGGTTCATGGGGACAGAGGAAAGTTAAGGGTAAGAGTGTCTTTTTGAAGCTTTTTAAATAGTTTTCATATTTTCTAAACTTCTGTATTACTTTTATAATAATCAAGAAAGATATGACTTTATGTATTCTCTCATTTTACTGGTGAGTAGACCAAGTCCCAAAATTGCCAGAGGTCACTCCATTATTTCCTGGTAAAACCAGAACTGCAATGTTTTACAATGGCTGTACCAGTGATGTTCTGTGCTCTCCAAATAGCTGTTCTGCATCAGTATTTGGATATATAGATTTACTTTCCATTTCACTACTAAGTTGAGTTTCTGCTACAGTTATTTGAATCACATGATAATCTCTCATCGTATATTATACCAAGGACTTAGTAAAGCTATTATGTTTAGATTTCATCGTTTCTCAGCTTGATTATTTCAAGCTGTGTAAATTTAATATGACTTTATCTTACAATGAATAGCCTTACTGTGTAATAGGTCATTCTGTTTTCAATTTTCAGCTTCTGTCCCTAAATATTTCATTCTAATCTCTCCTTACTGAAGGAGCTCTGGAAACTCCAGGTCGCCCTGATCTTTGGCTAAATTGGTAAAGCCCTCTTGTTCATTTGACTTAAAACTGATCAACAGGTCCAGCTCTCAACAATACATTTCCTTTATTCCCTGGTGCTTCTGTAACAGTTGCCCCTAATGGTCTTCAATGATTAGGCCTTCATTGACATCCTGTGTTGGACCAGGCTTAGCTTTGTCTCCTCTTGTAATTCCCAGAAATTCACATCCGGCTTCCAGAGCCCCCATGTGGTGTCTTCTCACTTGAACAGAATTGAGAGCACGCAGGTGTGAATACTGCTCTCTTGTGAAAGACTATATAATTCACTGTGAACAGTCAAATGTCACTTCATTACCAGAATCTCCACTTTAAACACAGGAGTTCTTTGGCTGGAGTTAGGAATAACCTGGTGTAGTAGGAGCAGCGGCAGGATTTCACAGAACTTCACTGTCAGGTGGCTTGGGCAGTTTGTTCTGAAACTGCACGCGGTTTTGAATTTATTCTCTTTTAAGTGACTCTCTCATCTGGTTCTGTGAAGATGGAAGGCTCAATTAAGAAACCACTGCGCGGCAGTCACAACTGGGTCCTTTATTCTGCTCAGTACAGAAGGGAAAAAAAGACTCCCCAGAACAAAACGTGCCGTAGCAGTTTCCAGTTTCGCTTGACCTTTCTTTACTAACTAGCCTCATTCAAAGTTTGTTTCTTTTTTTTTATAAGGGAGAAAACATAAAAGACGTTAAATGGCTTAGTTATTATCTTTTAAGTATAGCAGATGTTGAAGGAAGGGGTTGCTACACTGTGGGCATTTGAAAAATGGTTTATCCTGTCTGTTACCCACCTAGAAAATGGGTGAAGTTTCCTCTTCTTCAAACATTGCCTCATTCCCTCTCACTGAAACTCATTATTCTTGCCTGCTTTTATCAGCAGGGTCAAAAGTTGAGAAATCAGATTGACCTGTCTTCCTGTTAAATAAGGCTGTATAGGGGCCTCCAAAGTGGGATCTGAGATTACTGAACGCATCTGACATTTATTTGAGATGCTGAAGTAAGCTACTAAAACTTCTATTTATATTTATTTTCACCCAAAAATGACAACAGAATTAAATACATACAGAAGGAAAGTTTCTCTAATAATGAGTATCGACCGCCTGAAATCTAAAGATATATGCCAGATTCCCGATTAATTTCATACTTAAAAATGGAATGCTTATTCTCAATTAGTTTATCTTCTTTGTAGGTATACCTATTTAAATTCTTTTTCAAGTTTTAAGTGAGTTTTTTCTTTTATTATTGAGTTGTAAGTGTTATTTTTACATTCTGAATGCCAGTCTCTTATCAGATGTATAATTAGATATATAAGATGAATTTTATCTGTGTGTTTTCACTTTTTTCATTATTTTTTAAGATTTTATTTTATTTATTTTTAAAGAATGGGAAGAGAGGGAAAAAGAGAGGGAGAGAAACCTCAATGTGTAGATGCCTTTCACATGCCCCCTACTGGGGACCTGGCCCGCAGCCCAGGCATGTGCCCTGACTGGGAATCGAACCAGTGACCCTTTGATTCTTAGGCCAGGACTCAGTCCACTCGGCCACACCAGCCAGGGCTGTTTTCATTTTCTTGATGGTTGATTTCAGGTCTGGGCAGAGAAAGTATAAGAAATGTCTTTTGGGGCTAGAAAGCAAAGATGTTCTCAAAGACAAAGGGAAACATGTTCAAAGAGCCTAGGATCCAGCTGGAATGAACTACCATTGACCAATGCTGGGAAAGTATGAACAAATCTGAGATTGTAACTAATTGTAAAACATCAAATAAAAAAGTAATGAATTAGCAGTAATATAAATAAAAGTGATAGTGAGAGAGGAAAAATAAAGCAAACTTATGTACCACTGGCATATATAATTATCACACCATAAACTTACCTTTAAATTTGTCAATAAAAGA
This sequence comes from Artibeus jamaicensis, assembly GCF_021234435.1. Lineage (NCBI taxonomy): Eukaryota > Metazoa > Chordata > Mammalia > Chiroptera > Phyllostomidae > Artibeus > Artibeus jamaicensis. The sequence continues at coordinate 9,742,305 of NW_026522056.1, read as the reverse complement.
GAAAGAATTAAGCATCTTGCTCTTTCATTTAAAAAATATTAAGTTGGTGGAGAAAAACTATTTTCTATACAAAAATTTTAGACCACAAATGTAAAAGGGATAAAGGAAATAGAAAAAAATCAACTATTTTGCAACCTCCAATGAAATAATGGATTCAAGCAAGAACACTAAAACTTTTGATTCAAAAATGGCTGGAAAACACCCTGGATGTTACTTATATACAAGGGCATTACCCCGCAGATTATTTGCTAAGTGAAAATAACTGACCTCATAATAATTGACCTCACAGTGAGGAGATCTGGATTTCATCACCATAACCAAGTATTATAAATAGTGGGGCCACTTGATACTATGCATCTTCTAATGCAGTGTGATATGAAGTACACAACATCATGTGTGAAGGATTCTCACCCCAAAAAATGTTAAACTGCATCTCTGCTTTTAGACCTAATTTTCAATGTATAGGATTTAAACAGGTTAAGTAGCACCATAAGCAAACAATTAGACCAAGAAAAAAAAAGAACGTGATGCATTTTGTAAGTCTATTGACCTGTTCTCTTCAAAAAGTCAATGTCAATAGGGAAAAAAAGGGGAAATTGTTTTATAGAATAAAAATGACTGAAGAAATACAGTAATGCATGCAATACAGAGATTATGACTGGATCTTGCTCAAATAAATAAACAAAAATGGGTATAGAAGACAAATTTGGAAAATTGAGTAAGGACCTAGGCATGTATGAGAAAAAACTCAATATAGGTAGTATGTTCATTACTGTCTTCTTTACTATATTTGCTTTGAAAGATTAGAAATAAAAATTTTCAATAAAAACTATGACATTTTAAGGAATCAGCAAAGAAATTTTTGTCTCAGAGTTAGTTTTTATATTAATTGATATCAGGACTTTTGACATTTTTTTCAGTTAGAGAATAAAAATAAGATTATGTGTGAAAATGATGTTACTTTTAGGAGTTGCATACTGAAATATTTGGAAGTATCATACATGCAAAGTATTTCAAAACCTTTAGGAAACACACAAACACAGAGAGAAAACTAAAGAACTATAAAATATTAATATTTGTTGAATCTATTTGGTGAATATGTGGGTATTTTTTGGACTCTTCTTTCAACTTTTGTCCATGGGTACATTCTTTTATACCAACAATGTGGGAAATAGCATCTTTTCAGGCTTTTATTTCTAGGATATTTTATTCTTTTACTAACAGTTATAAAACTTAACCTCATGAAGACACATTAAATTAAAATATATTAGTAACACTGCTGCTTGATTATTTTAGTCAACTTTCTGTTTAACTTTAGAGAAATAATTAATAAATTAATGTTTTTGAGAAAATAATCATTCATATAAATTATTGTGCCGGTTAAAATAAAAACTACTTGAACAGTAAATATCTCTCTAGGTGGTGGGATTCTATGAAATTTTACTTTCTATTTTCTTTATTTTCTAATTATTTAATAATAGTAATGACTAATCTTTATTAAGTATTTGCTCTGTGTTAAGCAACATGCTAGTTCTTTATACACGATCTCTTATTTTTTTATTATAAAAATATTTAAACTATTAGAGTGGTAGGATTAAAGGAAAAAAAGAGAAAAACTAAACTAAATAAAAGAAGGTTTTGAGTAACCAATATAAAAAAGGGGAGAAGGATCTATTCAAGGCTACATAATAGGATTTTCAAGTATAACTGAGAACCTAGCTGAGGGGGGAGCCATAGGTTAGATCATAAAGACGGGGTCTCTATTGTATGCAGTGGCATTATTTCTTTCTTCCTGTACCATAGTCCATGCCTATAGGAGCAGGGAAGGTAGATAGACAGGTTGGACCAAAAGTGGGGTTGGTAGGGCAAATGTAATAAAAGGATAAAGAAACACAATTTTGAGCATACTGCCAAAAAGAGTGATTGGAGTAATGTACCACGTTATCTGGAGAAGAAATTAGTCCTTGGTTGGGAGGTGGTAGGTCAGGGGCTGAGGGTTTGCGCACAGAGGAGCCACACACCACAAAGCAAGCATTGCTGGGAAGGCAAGGACATTAACTGAAGTCAGACTGGACTCATCAAGACATTATCAAATATATGAACTACCAACTGGAGGGAGCAGAGTTTTGAAGGGACATAATATCCATACTGTCCACCAGGAAAAGAGGTCTTTGTGTAGAGAAGTGTTTGAAAACCTGGAGGATTAAAGGCTTCCGAAGATGTCTGAGATAGAAACTAGGGAGATAATGGTTGCATGAACTCCTTCCTTAGAAGTACAGAAATCTGGCTTCCAGGTGCCACCTAAGCTGGAACATCAGGAACAATAAATCTTGAACAAAGGACCTAAGGCATGTATGAGGAAAAAAACTCAGTATAAGTAGTACGTTTATTACTGTCTTCTTTACTGTATGTGCTTTCAAAAATTAGAGATAAACTTTTTCAATAAAACAAGTATGACATACTAAGGAATTAGCAAAGAAAATTTTTTCTCAAAGTTAGCTTTTAGGAGGAATCTGAGAAGCAGAATAAGGCTTCTTTTTAAAAGGAAAGAAGAAGACAAGCTCAGTACCCATGTCTTATGGAAAATGTGTAAAGTCAAGCCTGAGAAATTGAGGTATAATATTGGGGGGTTAATAAGCCAAAGGCTCTTACTGTTTTCCCTACCCATGTTAGCCAAACATGCTGTTAGTACAGCTTCCACTAGTTATGTTTTTAACATGATTTTTCTTCTGGCTCTCTTTTCCTAACTGAAGATCATATTAAGTATATTTGATTGATGACAATATACATTAAAATGCCATGCCTAGGCCAGGTGTTATAAGGACTGTCAAAGAAGCACAGAGTATGATGCCTTCTCAAAAGAAACATACAAATTAGATGTAGAGAGAAGACTTGTGCTTTGGAACCAAATAATAAAGAAATTTACTAACAAACCAGTAAATAATGAAAAAGACAGTCTTTGTAGTTGATGAAAGTTTAATAAAATCTTCAAGTGCATTTTGAATGAAGTACCATATTAATTGGTAGATGTCGGGACTATTCCTTGGTTTTGGAAACAGTAACAATAAAGCGAAAGTGGGTATGGTTTATATTCATGTATGTGGGGGGAGGGGTTGATGGAGAAGAATATTTATAAATTGAACAGCCACAACCTGGGTATAGTAAGGATTCAATCAAAGTTTTAAGTATTTACTAAATACATGATTACAAGCTTTCACACACTAAGGAGCCTATTCCAGATGCTATTCAAGCTGGAAATTGTTCCCTAATTGCCAAAAGGACAGGGCCCACCAGTCTAGAGGAACACAGGCAAAGTCAGATGGAAAAGTCAGGAGGAGAGAAGCCACTCCTCGGATACAACTAAACAAGCATTGTTCAGAGAGTAAGTAATAAATAAAAGTAAATTTACACACTTAAACAGTTTTCTTTTAAATATTTGAACAATATATAATTCCGATGGTCTGAGAATATGGGGGGGGTTGTTATGAATGGGGAGGTGCCCATTCCCATACAGCCTGCATGGGATGGAAACACAGGAGATGAGAAGCTCAGTGGATGCAAAACCAGAACAAAAACAGACTGCAGACCACCAAGACAGGCCAAGTCGGCAAAAGCACTTGTCACACCTGCCTGACCAGCCCCCAAGGAGGAGAAATTGAAAGGCAACATAAAATAATATCTTATGACTCTTTATACTTTACTTTATAAATATTTGTGTTTGTGTCAAATGCTTAATAAAATGTATGCCTTTCACAATGTAGGAAAACTTCGGGTAATGTTAACTAAACTTCGTACTACTACATAGGTTTTGAGGTAGAGGGCTCTTCTCAAGTTATTGACTAATGGATTTTCCCATCCAATAAGTTTAGTCAAAAACTCACTGCTTATACCTGAGCAAACACAAAGCATTTCTTACAGAATGTGCCCGGGGAAACTTTATAGCTGTCTGGGTGCATTGGTCTATTCAACAAGTATTTACTCAGCCAATTTGTTGAGACATACATGCCAGGCTGTGCTGGGAATTGGAGCATACAATCAAACACTGATCTTCCCTGGATTAGTTATCTATGGTTGTGGATGGAACACATCACCTCTAAACTTAGCCATTCAAAGCAAACATTTATTATCTCATACAGTTTCTGAGGGTAAGAAATCCAAAAGCAGCTTCTCTGAGTCATTCTGATTCAAGGCCTCTCATGAGGCTGCAATCCAAGTTGTTGGCCAGGGCTTCAGCCACCTGGAGGGTCGGGGAATCGGCTTCCAGAATGCACACATGGCTGATGGAAGGTGGCTTCAGTCTTTTGCCACCAGGCCTCTCCCACAGAGCTGCTCAGTACAGGGCACCAGGCTCCTCCCAGTGCAACCAGTGAAAGAGAGGAAGGAAGGAAAGAGAGGTCAGGAAGAAAACAGAGGGCAAACCCAAGTCAGGAGCCAGTCTTTCATACTCTGATGTTGGGAGTGACATGACATGCCATCACTTTTGGTATTCTGTTGGCCACAGAGACCAGCGTTGATGCAATATGGAAAGAAACCGCACAGGGTGTGAATACCAGGAGGCAGGGATTTTGGGGAGCTATCTTGCAGGCTCTTTAGCACCTTATCGTATATCACTTACATTGTACTTGTGAGTATGGACTACAGAAAAACAAATACATTACAATGACAAAACAGGCAGTAGTGATAAGCTAAAACCTGGAGGTTGAGCAGGAACCACTCATACCATGTATCCAGACCCCACTTTTATATTTCACATTACCTTCATGAGAATAATATGAGGTAGAAATGCAATAAAATGTGTAGGCATATTTCTTCTAAAAATGGCATATGACTACTGAGTAAATTCCAGGATTTTTAAAGGCATGCAACTATCAAGCCTGGGAGAAAGGGCAAGCATTTGAAAGCAATTGAACCACAAGTACAAGGACATTGGGCTAGAGATTTCCATGAGCTTTATAATTATGCTTTTGTGTCCCTTAGGTTCAGGGCTGGGGTCACAGAAGGAAAAAAATCCAGAGAAGATGATTGCAAAGGCTTGTCAGGAGTCTAGCACATTTACCAGTGAAGGTACAAATAGATTAAACTTTATCATTTCCTACACACCTTCTCCATCCCAACCAGGGATGAATCTATAATGTATTCCTCCACAAGGCAAATGCTTCTCTTCGCTTAAAAATGTTGTAATTCAATCACAACTCCCCCTGGCTCTGTTTCAGGCCTCATAACAAAAACATTCTCCCTCAGTCGGGTTAAACCTGACACCAGTGTTTGCCGGATCTGCTGACTGCTCTCCCAAAAGAAGCAAACACTTTCTGGAGCTCTCCGAGAAACATCAGTCAACCTGTCATTGGCATATTGTCTCCCATTTGTAGGGAATGGAAATTGAAAAGGCCAGTCATGTTTAGAAATACTAATGTGGCTGCCATCGTGATCTTTGGGTTTCTTAGTTAGAAGATGTTCTGCGCCCACCTCCTGCCCAGCACTCAGGACAGACCTGAAGGGCTGGCTTCAATCATCTGAGTACTGCTTGCTCTGCCCATGGACAGGATCACTCTTTATACTGATGAATAAATAATCCTGGAATTAACTGTACAATGGAAATGCAATGATTAGTGGAAATTGAAAACCTTTTGAGTTATAGCCAAATTAACAACATGTCGTGCTTGTTGGAGGGAGGAAAGGAAAACCTGTAGCCACAGTTCTCCACGATCACTGACATTTCCCTGCCAGGTTAGAGTAGCTGAATCCTACCCCCATTCTCTCTGTGCCTCTTGCTATTGTACACTTAATCACTCCCTCTTAATCACACACACCCTATGAGATGCTTCAGCTAACTCTGACCTTTCAAACTAACCAGAACCCAGGCATTAACAATGTGCACATAAAACGTGTGCCCAGGTCCTTGGTATAACAGGTGTGGTCCAAAGTGGCCTGTCCAAAAATCAAGTTAATTGCATTATTAGCTGTTTTTGCAGCATGTAAGTATAGCTTCAGAAGGCAAGGTTGCTCTTAATTGCAGACAACCACCAATGACTAAGTCCCTGAGCATGCTGAGCAGCAAAAGATCACAATGGGAGCCCCCATGGTACTCTTAGCTTACTGAATTCTTTAATTATGTAGAGTTTAGTTTCTTCATCTTGCTGCTTAATCAGATACATCCTAGTTCTCTAACTATCCTGAGGAACTTCTGCTGCCATGTGTTCACACAGCAAAGGTATAGATTTAACCATCAACACAAAGTACCCAGTTACTCAATATTTAAACATGGTGTTTTTGGTGTTTTCTATCAGAAAGGTTTTCTTTCCTCTCAGGGCCATTTCAGTGTGTTAGAAGTTTCTTCCCAATGGAAAGTTGTATACTTTTCCACTCTACCAAGTCAATGCTGGGTTGTTTGGGTGTCGTCAAACTCACTGAGGCAGCTGAGTTATTATATTGGTGAAATTAATTATTGATGTGAAGATGTGCTTTGTTCTGCTGTAAAAGGAAGATAAAAGCCAGAATAATTAAAAATGTTTTTCTATTACAGCTAATGTGCAATACGGATTCTAACATAATTTGTTGAGTTGGGGAAGTTATTTTTATATTACCAATGCCTTCATTTACTACATTTACACATTTATTTATTCATTCAAAAATGTTAATTGAGCGTCTTCTGGGTGCCAACACTTGCAAAGGAAAATGGAAATACAAAAATAAATAAAACATAGGTTCTGTCATTTGGAAGCTGTTTACTTAGTCGATGCGTGAATCCTCGGGCCCAGGGAAGTCTTCAGGGTGTTCAATGGACCGTCTGCAGTGCTCTTTCTGAAAGCCTGATGTTTTCCTGAAACGTGTGTTGTACCAGTACATTCTCTATTTTGCCCAGGTCACAGCCCTAAATTTTTTTTATAAAGTGTATTTTACTTAATGGAAATGTTTTAGCTGGTACTTAGGGTACTATAATGAACATAAATTGATTTATTTAAGCCAGAGTCATTTTAAATACTTCTGTTCATTTTTGCTTTTGGCAGTTCTATTTTATTTTTGTCAAATTAGTAGGAACATTTTTCTTTAAAATATAATACTATTCCTTTATCATTATATTTGAGAAGACAAAAAGAAAACTGATGTTTCATAGTACAGGGCTATACCCACAATAATCTCAGTTGATTGGACAGTATCTTCCATTTTCTATAAATTGACTCTTGGAACTTCCCCTCATGATAGTATTTTCCAGTAGCATCTTCATGCACTGAGAAACAAAGCCCCCATGTTTTTCATATGGGGCTAAGCAACATCTCCCTTTGTTTCAAGACAGCATTTCCAGCAAGGAGTGATTACTCAGGCCTGAAAAGGTGAAATGTAAGAAAAGCTCGCAGTGATGCAGAGCTAATGTTTGCATGTTCCATCAGGCTCATTACAATAGCCTTTTCATCGCCCAGGCCTGAGGGCTCACCCCTTCACAGCACCAGGATTCTGCACCACTTAGCTTTCTTTCCTTCTTTCTTTTTTTTCTTTCTTTCTTTCTTTCTTTCTTTCTTTCTTTCTTTCTTTCTTTCTTTCTTTCTTTCTTTCTTTCTTTCTTTCCTTCCTTCCTTCCTTCCTTCCTTCCTTCCTTCCTTCTTTCTTTCTTTCTTTCTTTCTTTCTTTCTTTCTTTCTTTCTTTCTTTCTTTATTATTATTATTATTTTTTTTTTACCAGCAGTCTCTCGGATAGCTTAACTGACAAAGGGCTCGGGTGGTTTGTGAAAAGGTTAACACATGTGAAGATAATTCTAATTCTTCCACAGCCAGACTTGGAATCTATAGCCAAAATCAAGTCTCTCTGACCTTGTGAAACTACCAAAATATTTGTTCTCTCTCCTTCTCTGTCTGCCTAATAATTTTTACTGGTTTTTCTTTCTTCTTTCTCTCCCTCACTTTTATAAAATTTTTCCACAAGACCTTAAATTGAAAAATCTTTGTAAAAAAACTCTTATTGTTTGAATAGTGGTTTATATCTTCAAGGCACATTGGTTTGCTCTAGCTTATTTAGTATTAAGACTAATAATATTGTCAACTGTTCATTCATTCATTCATTCATTCATTCATTCATCACTCAGGCTGCAGACTAGAACTCACCTAGCAGCAGTAGAATAATTTAAAATGTTCAGGTGACTTCCATAGCAGAAATGAGTATCTTTAGTGATTAGGTATCTGTTTCCAAATACTAATTTCATCTAAACTGATTCAGGGCTTTGGGGGGAAATAACTATTCCAGGTAAAATCTCAAGAGAAGCTCTCAATATCTTGTGCCAGAAAGCAAGGAGGGATCCAAAGCCTGGTGAATTGTGTCAAGAGAACACAGGCGCTGACCTAATAGGCTCTCATTAGTTAAACAAGGGTAACTCAAGAATTTAAAAAAATTGACAGCAATGAATTATAACACATTTCATCATTATCATCACCACCACCACCATCATCATCAAATTCTCAAAGGCCATAATAATACTTGAAAGAAGATAAAGAGTAGTAAATGTTCTCCTTTATATAAGAATGCCAGGTAATAATTTCAGAAGAAGTAATAGAATTAGGAAATCACCATTTTACCTCCCAAAATAATAAATTAATTAATGGAAAAATCATCAGTAGAAGGTACAACCACTGTGTACAACATTGTGGAGAAAATAGGCATTGACACAATCTAAAGTTATTGCTCTCCAAATTATTTACTAGTTCAAGGGAAACCACACTGCTGTGGTAGAGTGTGGGCAGCCCACCAGAACCAGGTTGTCAAACTCAGCATCACTAGTAGTGGTGATGTGATGTATTACAACATATGTGATACATCAAATCATGTATTCTTGTCAAAAATGTGTAACCTCAATCTAATGATTACAAAACAATTACACATAGGCAGGGTATGAGATACTCTACAAGACAACTATTCCTGTCTCTTCATAAAATACAGTTTGTTTTTTTTTAAAAACTGTGTTTGTTGAAAGGCTTGGGAAGCTAAGAAACTATTCTAGATTAAAAGAAAATAAAGACACACTAAATGCAAATTTAATATGTAAACCATTTTTGAAAACCAGATTGAGGGTTGAAATTTGTTGTGATAGGAAGAAGTAAGACTATTAATCAGCTTGTCTTAAAATAAAAATATTATACTAGATTATTCAAGTGGCTCTATATGATTCATAAGAATCATTACACATGGAGGAAAGAGGCAGTAATGGGAGCATCAGACAGATGTGGTGTAAGAAAGACTGGCCTGCCATTTCTGGTTTTGATAATAGGAGTGGAACGTGAGCCAAACAAATGTGTGTAGCATCAAAGAATTGGAAAAGCTAAGAAATCAGATTCCCCTGCAGAGCCTCCAAAAGGGAATACAGCCCAATGGATGCCTTGATTTTAGCCTCATACTTCTGAACTCCAGAACTATGAGATAATAAATAGGTGTTGTTTTAGATCACTAAAGTTGTAACAATTTGTCATAGCAGCAACAGGAAAGTGGTAGAAATTTTGTTATCAGAAGTGGAGTGCTTCTTTAACAAATACCTATAAATGTAGAAATGGCTTTGGAATTGGGCAGCAATGGGCAGAGGATAGAAGGATTTTAAGGAGCATAATAGAGAAAGCTTAGTTTGCCTTGAGTAGACTATTAGTAAAAATCCAGATATTAAGCACTCTGTCAGTGAGAGGTTGGAACAAAATAAAGAATTTGTTATTGGAAATTGGATGAAAGAGGGTCCTTGTATTAGAATAGCAGAAAGCTCAGTTGTGCAGAAGTTATCTGTAAACTATGAGTGTACATTTAGCTAAGGATCTTGCCAAGAAAAATGTTGAAAATTCAATCAGTTTTCTTTTTGATGTTTATAACAAAATGTGAGAGAAAAGACGTAGTTTACCAGAAGACCTGTTAAGTAAAAAGAAACCCAGAGTTGATAATTTGGAAAATTCTCAATCTGTCCACATTATATTAAAATGTTACAGTTAAGACATTCACTGTCAGGAAAACATTTTCTGGACAGAAAGCCAAGGGTGTGGCTGGCCAAACTTTGACTAGCACCTTGAAAGATTGAAAGATCAGAATATTCAGTCACAGAGGGCTAACTGAAGACATTAGGTATGTGACTTATGGGTCTCCGCAGACAACTAGGAATACATGAGAGAAGCCTCTTTTTAACAGTGGGAAATTGTAACCCACTCCACCATTCTTTCTGTAAATGCTGACTCTGATTAATATGTAGCTTATAGATAAACAGCAAGTTTGTATAAGAATCCAGGGAACTAAAGTCAGAAGATACAGACTCTGACCTTCAGTCATCCAAACTCTGAGAGATTTGCTGCCTTTCAGCTGTCAAACCAAGATGATGTAGAACAGGATGATGCACACCAGACCCTTGCTTGACAAGTTTCTAGGTCCTTATCGGGATGGACGGTGCTTGTCTGCATGTAGAGAACTTTTCAGACTCATCCCCTTGATCTCTTTGTTCTGCTTTCCCTCTTCATCTTTATAAAAGCCTCTGCCTGCACTGAGATGCTCAGATAGATTTTTGAGGACAGCAGTTTCCCCATCTTCTTGAGATGCTGTCACTTAAAGAAACCATTTTCCTATTCACTAGCACCTGTCTCCTGATTTGGTTTTTGTTGAGGCAAGCAACCAAACCTGAGTTTGGTTACAGACTGAGCCATGAGCCCCAGAGGATTAATCCCAGGCCCTAAAAGCAAGTGGAGTTTGCCAGAATGGATTTTGAAATTATTTGGGAGTCTAGACTTTTTTCCACCCATTGTATCTCTTTTTGAATAGGAATGTCTATAACTGTTTTTCTATAGCTGGTCCACCATGCCATTTAATTTTGAGAGAAGATAATTTGTGTCTTGAATTTCACAGGTCTACACATGGAAAGAAATTTTGCCCCAGGCAGTATTATAGCCAGAGCCTCACCCATAGCTGATGTAAATAATGATATTTAGGGCTTTTAAGATGATAAGACCTTGGACTTTAAATTGATGCTTAATACCTTGAAACTTTCAGGGATATTGGGATTAGATAAATATATTTTGCTTGTGGGACAAATGTGAATTTTGGGAGATTGGAAGGCAGTCTCTGTTGGCCAGAATAATGACCCCACTGATGATGTTCACCTAATCTTCAGGTCCTTTAAAAGTGGTAGCAACAGAACAAAAGTAGAGGTGTAATATTTAAAAAGTAATTTAGGAAGATCAATCTAGCAACATGAAACATGTACAACAGACTTGAAGCTGTTGTGTCAGAGACAAAAAAGCAGTTAGGATGTTTCCCTAGTAATATGGTGTCAGGTGGTGAGTACCTTTCCCAGTGAGGCAGGAGTGAGGAACAGAAAAAGGGCCAAACCTGAATCTTACCAGGTTTTTTTTTGGAATGAAGGTTTGGGGAAAATTTGTATTTGTTTTACTTTACCTAAATACTCTAAGGATCTTTCTCACTAGTTGGCTCTGTGTGTGCATGTTTATTTTACTAGCAGAGTGTTTGAGCTTCTTACACAGAAAGCAACATTGAAAAGCAACCTATGTATATCAAATGAATATGTATTTTAAAGAATCAGCTGCATATCTCTGAGCTGATAGGACCTGATTCCTAGGCTAGTGATCCTTCTCTTTCACAATTAACTATAAGGATTAGCAGACCTTGAGAAATGGTAGGGTACCCCTGAAGTGATCCACACCAACTTAGTGTTTAGGTATATCCACTAATGATGCTCCTTTTTTCCAGGTCTTTGTGGTTTAAGACTTTCTAATGAAGGGTCTGTGTAAAGGGTTAAGTACTGTTGGCATAACAATGCCCAGAAAATGTGATGCCCAGTAGATTGTTGCGTGAAGTGAGGGTGACTGTTGATAGAAAACCTTAGGTCTTTTAGAAAATTTGTAGCTTAGAAATATGTGAACCACCACAAAAGGCAAAAAGCAGTCTAGAAAATGATCACCCTCTGAGGAAAAGAGGATGAACATCATCTTCCTCTTCTATTCATCCTGCCTGACGAGACTTTCTGCTCTAAATGTAACCCGTGGCTGAAGCTTTGTTTCTCTGAGTTGTGGAATTTTGTCTTTTTCTCTACTGTATACCCAGCACCTGGCCCAGTACTCAGGAATGAAACTCAATAAATGTGAAAAATGACTGAGCAAATGAATGAATGTGTGTACAATAATACACATGTCTACCAATCATACTGCTCTGGATCAATCAATCAGGTGCTCTCAGAAAACTTGAAATCTTGTGGTAAAGAAGAAAAACATGGACATTGAAGAAAAATCTCAGGCATCTAATTTGGGAGGTCAGGAAATATAACTTTCTTTACTTTTCTGTAACTCAGTTAAGCTTATATTTGAGCCCCCTTTTCACCAATATAGAAGAAAACTTAATTTAGTTCATCTAGGCTTCTCTTGCAACCTTAGTTGTTTGCAGAGGTTTGGGGTGTGGATGAGTAGCTTTTATAGGGCAAAGCTGCTGCATTGGCCATCCATGTCCTCAGGCTATTAATCTAGGCACACTGCCGTTTCCTGATAGTTCTCAACTGTTTGTTTGTAGTGTTACTGCTATTCCATATGTGATGCTTGTTAATGTCCAGCAATTATCAGCAACACTCACTAAGGTCATTCTGCTGTTCCTGTATCAAACTGGAGCAGAGTGAAGCAGCTTGGTGAAGCTGTTTAAACCTCCTTAAACTAAGAGCAGGATTTTTCCTCTTTGGTCCATTGCTATATACCTAGCACCTAGAACAGGGCCTGGTACTAGGCCAGCACTCAATAGGTAATTTAGACTGAATAAAATCCAGTTGCTCTCTAATGTTCTAACCATGGTAGGGAGTTGCCCTGCCTAGTGTGGTTGAGTGGATTGAGCACTGGCCTGTGAACCGAAAGATTGCTGGTTCAATTCCCAGTCAGGGCACGTGCCTGAGTTTTGAGCCAGGTCCCCAGTAGGGGATGTTCCAGAGGTAGCCACACATTGATATTTCTTTCCCTCTCTTTCTCCCTCCCTTCCCCTCTGTCTGAAAATAAATTAAAAGAAGAAAACATGGTAGGGAGTCTACCTATCCACCGTCAGAGTTCCATTTGGGTGTGGGAAGAAAGGATTTGTGAGTCATCCTCTCCAAAGACCTTCTTTATCACTACCCAGGACTGTTGACCTAGGTGGGAAGAGGAAATAAGGCTCTTCAGATGGATTTTCAACACTTTTGTTCAAACCCCAGTTCTCTTCCTTTTTCTCCAGCAGGCAGTGTTTTTGAAAGTCAAAAGCCAGAAACTGATTCATTTCTTCCAATGTGTTTTGTTTGTCCTCCCATCTTGGCAGCATTGAATGAAGGCTTGCTAATGGGAAGAAGGAAGAACAAGAAACGTAATAGAAAACAAGGGAAAAAACAACATGGAGAGTATTCTAAAATATCATGACACCAAAATCAGAGTAATATATAATAAACATTTTATCACATGTAGGTGTGAAGTGCTGTCAGAAAACACAGAAAACTCCCACGGCAGCGGCGAAAGGAAGGTGCAAGGAAATACTTGCATATATAGTAACTCGTAGTGATTATTTTATTTTACTCTAGAAGTAATATTTTATTTTTTTTAAACTGCCAAACTTCTTATGTAGGCCTAGCTACTAAGAAGTCCCTTCTTTTAAAAAAATTACAGTTTATATTCAATATTAATTTTTATTAGTTTTGGGTGTACTATTTTATTTTACTTTTAAAGAATACATAGACCTTCATCAAGAATGCATAATATAGAAATTAAGATGAGCTTTGAAGTCAAATAGCATAGGACAGGCCTCCATTCAAATTCTACCTGGAAGGTCCTGAGTTTAATAAGCTCTTAGCCTCAGTTTGCTCCTTTGTGAAATGGAGGTGATAAGACATTCTTCATAGCTTGTTTGCAAAGATAAGATTAGGTACTGAACAGAAACACTTAGTACTAGCACAAAACAAGCATTTGGTGAATACTCTCCTGTGTTTATCATTATCAGCTACTTTTAGAGGGTAGGATTAAGGCAATGGTAGCAGGAGAGATAAGATTTGAATTATATTTTAGATATTCAAAGGAGCTGGTGACTGACGAGACATGAGAATGATGGAGACTGGGAATAGGTTAAAGATGAGCCCTATTCTGGGCAATGGCAGTGACCAGTTCAGGAAGGAGGGCCAGGTTTTTGGAAAGGAGTGACATCACTGTGTTTCACGGGCTGAGACTGAGGTCTTATAGCATATACAGGTATAAGCACTCTGTGAGCCCCTGGAAATATGTATGGTAGGATTGAACATCCTTTCCTTTTTTCCAATAAATACCAATAACTACTGAATTAGTCTTTCAGATTCAGAGCTCATTCCATGCAAAGACACTTAAATAGCTCCAAAAGTGTCAAAATGCAGAGTTAATTAAAATAGTGAATCATTTTAAAACAGTTTGTCGGCATCAGAAACTGCACTAGGAATTTATACATTGCAGTACCAAGAACTATACATTATTTCATTTTTAATTATCCCCATGTTGAACAGGGGGCATTATAACATAAAAATACATTGAAGTCATACTGTGAAAAGTGACAAACATTATCAAATAGGGAATACCTTTATTTTATGAATGCTCCATTCTGAAGAATTAAGCTCCAATGTCTGCCTCCAGAATGTAACCATGAACAGGTCTCTTTGTCTAAATATACAGGGTGCTGGCTGGATAGAGCGGGGGTCTGGAAAAGTCAGAGAGACAGAAAATGAAGGGAAGCAGTCAAGATGGTTTCCCAGGTGCCCAGCTGAGGAGACGTCTCTGTGACATGGAAGGCTGGCTAATGGGGGGAGAAAAGAACTCTTGTACCTTCCTCTTGACTCTCAGAATTTTGTGCCCAGTTTCCTGAAGGAACGGATCCTTTTGGTAATAGACTGTTTTATATGCCATCCTGATTCCATGGAGTAAAAGAAGAGTTACGTGGGGGTCTGGCACTCTAGAATGAAGTCAGGAGTAGAATCACTGAAATCGGAGATTTGGCAAAATCAGCCAGGGAGACCATGTACAGGGAGGAGAGAGTTTGGGGGATAGACTTGTAGACAAGATCAGCATTTAATGTTCAGGAGAATAAGAAGATTCCCTGAATGAGAATAAGTAGAGTACCTAGAGAGACAGAAATAAATCTGAGAAATCTTGAAAATGAGGAGGAGGAGAAGGAAAAGCTTTCGCTAGACCATGAAAGTGTCCTATGTAAGATCAGCAGACCGCTATTAGCCTCACGGTGGTGGCAAAAACCAGACTTGGTTGGTTGAGACAACAGTAATAAGTTGGTAAAGGTAGTAGGTCAGGTCATTCATTCAAGAACTTCAGCTGGAACAGTACGAGGGATGAATAGGATCGTTGTTAGAAGGGAGCACAGACGTAAGGGAGAAGTGCTGACACGGAAGGTACAGGGACAGCTGAAGAAGCAGAAAGGCATTTCCAGTGTGGCCTCTGCATGTACTGGAGGTCCTCAGTACTACCTGGAATGGAGGGTGAAAGGAAATGGCTGGTAAGTCAGTTCTTGGAGTTGCTTTAATTTATACGTTCATGAAAATGTTACCCAGACGTGTGGATTGTAATTAAACTGTTCTGGGGTAGCTACTGTGTACTAGACCAGAGGAAATGGTTAATAGAATAAATTCACTGCCAATACAAAAAATGCTCTCTGATGGGGACCAAAGACAACAAACAAAGTGCAGCAGTAATTGTGTTCCGGGGGGACGCGTGTGGGCTCAGGGAGGGCATGCAGGAGGCACCCCTGGTGATTCGAAGGAGAGGTAGGAAAGCCTCCTGTGGGAGGTTTGATGTCACAGTGATTTCTATATTTCAGCAGAAGTATAAAATTGCTTTAACAGCAAGGATTGCCCAAGAATTGGAATTTACAGCCCTGAGACAAGTTGGTAGATGTTTTGCTCTTGGAGGTCTCTGGGCTCCAGTCACACGAAACCCGTCAGATGGATGGCGCCTGGGTGGTTCCTGCCTACAGTCTGCCTGGTTGCTAAGACAGATTACATCAAGCAGAACATTCCCTTTAGAGAAACTGATACTCCCTGGAGATAGCATCATGCTCTGATGAATTTCGCACTGCAGGGATTTGTGAATTTTGTACTCCCTGCACCCTCTCCCATTGAATTTACTCCAAAGGGAATGTAGAACAAAAACTAAGAATAAATCAGCCTTTTTTTTAAAACCACAGCTGTGACTACCACCAAAAGGCAGAAGTCTCTAAGAAATAACCTTGATTCATGATACTATACTGGGTGAATGGCTTCATAAAACACAACACTTGAGATGGATCGCTGGACTAGGGTGACATCACAGGAGGGGAGGACCCCAGACTGCCTTGTACGTGACGCTGCAGGGCTCGGTGGAGGGTGACGAGGACTGTTAGCAATACGCCATCTCTCTGTGCATGTGTCTTAATTGATGTAAATGGCCTTTGAGACGTGTGTGATAGGACCATATTTGTGAAAGAACCCAAATAAAAAGCTTTGCTTCTCCCACCAGTAATGTTAGTTGATCAAAACAGAAGTAATTGTAAGTCCAACTGAGAATGAGAAAAAAATGATTCTTTAGGAGACACATAGCAAACAACACAAACCTCTCGAAAGAGAAGAACAAAAAGAATTGACATTTCAGAATTACTTTTGATAGGGAAGTGCAAACACCCCAACTGAAATTCCTTTGCTCTTTCCCAGATCTCTAAAAAAGTACGTAAGTGAGGAGCTGCAAAATATAAGTAAACTCTGTCTTAGGAATTTCTGTTTTTGCTTATATAGATCCACTGTTTTCTCCATAAATGCTAAATCGATCTTTTTGATGCATAACTCAGACATTGAAAACTCACTGACCATTGCTAAAGTTAACCAGTTTCAAGACTCAAGCTGCAGAACAAATAACAATAGCTGGTTGTTTACTCAACATTTTCTCTGAGCCAGGAACCAGGCCACAGTTTTTTAGCGCAGCATGTTACAGTGCCAGCTGACACACATTATTTCACTATTTAATCCTCACAAAAACCTTGAAGGGCATTTACAAGTGAGAAAACAGCCATACTGATTATTAAGCAATTTGCTTAGGATTACACAATTGGACCAAAAACAGAACCAAAACGAACCCTCTGGCAAACCAGTTGCCAGCACTGCGCCAGATACCTGAATAGAAACAAGCCAGAGAAAAACATTTCAATTAGTCATTCAGTCAATGGCTAGATACCCAGTTCAACACGCACTAGGGTTGAGACAAGGCAGGCCTGTGTGGGTAGGGGCGTGGGAGTTCGAACACATGGGCCTGGCAGGTTATAAGAGCGTGTTGGATGCAAGGCATATGTATATGTTAAAAAATTAGAGAATGAGAAGCATTTTTTAAAACTGAAATACTGTACAATTGCTAATGAAGAATTCATTCTCTTCATCCTCCACCTTGACCACTACCCAAGTCAGAGTTCTTCGTTATTCCTCTTTTCTAATGTGTAGACCTCCATTTCTGCTCTTCAATTCCATGTCGTCTGTAAGACTGGATGACAGGAAGCTGAACCTCAGCTAGGTGTGCAACACTGTACACGCGGTGCCTTGCCTTGCAGAGTGAGTGTGCCCGGGCCAGCCCCACAGTCAGTTACCCTGACTCCATGACAAAAAGGGGGAGTTACTGCACACTCCCCCTTTTTCCAACTTTGTGGTGCTTCTCTCTCTCACCATGCAATCCCTGGGAAGGATGCGTAGGATTTGGCTTTATGAAATTATGACCAAATCAGAAAAAAATCTGGTTAGACGAATTAACAAGAACAAGGATAAAATGATCTGGCTTGTGAAGAGAAAAGCAAGGGGCTTCTTTCTGTGGGTGCAGAAGACATGGGAGCAGGAAGTGGAGAAAGCCAGGGTGGGAGAAAGCCACATCTGGAATCCAGCAGGCGTGCGCCTGTGCCATATGTCAGCACCTGACCCAAATCCCCGCCATTCCCTGCCACCCTCACCTGACTCTCAGCCTATATACCATGACTTACTGTCCATGACTTATCTCACTCCCAGTTTCTCAGATAGGACATTGTTCCTATTTATAACTGTTCAGTAGTTCAAAACCTAAGAAAGAAAAGACCTTATATATTTCATCTACTCAGAGTAGTGTCTGCCCAAAGTACCATGTAAGGTCAGTAATGATTTGAACAATGGAATAGGGAGAAGTAGTAAAAAGATCTACACAGACACCATGCACTGCTGTCCCTGAGGTATGATGTCACGTGGCACACAGGTTTTTCTTCACTGCTTAGCTATCCACTTAGTCCCAGAGAGCACAACTCTGGATGATCCACCTGAGTAGTGGATACTCACTGCTCAGGGGCTTGTCCCTGCACAATGAGCAATGGGGGAACCACCCCAAAATGGCATTCCCTACTAATCGTTGGACCCCTCGGACTTGAGATCAATGACCCCATTATTGTTAAGGCCAATCTGCCCTGTCTGTTCTAAATCCTCCTGTGGGCCCACGTTCCTGCCTGTTACTCCCCTTTGCCCCACACCTGCTCCTGCTTCTATGCTTCCCCATAAGACTAGAACACAACTCATTCTGTTTGAAGAGTCTTAACAGCAGTGGGTAACATGGAGGGACAGACAATCAAACATGGTGTATTATGAAGATTTTCAATTGTATTTTGCAAAGCCCTTGGAGTCACGATCACTGATCTCTAGTTCTGGATCCCTTAGTGAGAATATAAATTGGGTCTACTGGGTACGTATTGTGAGACACCTAACCTTCACCCTCAAAACCAAATTACAGGCTCAGTTGACCTTCATAAAGATTCTCTTCCTAGGCAAAAGGCCAAGATGTCTTGTAACTGATTCAGGGTTGGGAACATGACCCTTGCTGGGCCAAAGCAAGTCATTCTGAGCACCTTGCTGGGACTTCTGGAAAACTTCTCATTGCATTGCACAGCCAGAAAACTATAACTAAGTCACACAAAGGCTGTAAGCCTGGAATTGCCTGTTTGCCACAAGTTCAAAGCAACCTGTGTAAGAGCGAAGCCAACATAAAAAGTAGAGCCAAGAGTCGGAAACAGAAAGAAAGAGAACAAAACAATATTTGAACCCTTGAGAACAGCCATGCCTGAAAATAGCTCATCCTTGGGCTTTATCCATGGACTGTTAATTAAATCAGGCACTAATTTTTATTTTTGTATTATCTACATTCACATTCATATTTATATTTTTTAATTTTATTTTGCTTAAGTCAGTTTGATTTGAACTTCTGTTACTTACAAAAGAAACATCTCTAATGCAAACTACTGAATAATTTGCGTTCCTAAAATCCTTCACATAAGATGACCTTTCTCAGAAAGACTCCATATTATAAAAAAACATTGTCACTTTAGGCCATTTCTTAACTTGTACCTTACAACTCATATTTCTGTGTTCCCTCACCCCTTGATGCTACCTTGTGTGGTAAAAATAAAGAAGTAAGCACTAGAGCTAAGTGAAACAGCAGGAGTGTAGCTTCTTTGGTTGGAATGAACATGAGACGAGACTAGTCTGTGTGCACTGGGAAGCTTCATACTGCGCAATGGTAGACAATAAGTACATAATATAATACTTGGCCTTTCCCAGCCCAACTGAGCTGGAGCTTTGACTCCTGCCATCCACAGGTTCAGCAGCGCTCCACCTGCCTGGGGCCAGATGCAGAACCTCAGCTCCACAGGCTGCAGAACTGAGAATCAGCCTGGCCTCCTTCCAACCAGGAATCCAAATAAACTGGAGCAACAGCTAAGCACAGGCTCACTTACCAAAATACTAACCTTTTAACAATTCCCCTTGCTTCTCATTTCCTCAGATCTAGGGTTTTTTTCACCTTAGTGTCTCTCCAGAACTCTAGTTTTTCACTGCATTCTCCCTGAATCTGAGCTTGCCTGGTTGCTTAGCCATTGCTGGTCCTGGCTGCTGAGGGAAAGGATCCCCTTTTGCGTATAAGCTCTGGTCCCTGGGCGTTCAGTGATTTGGATCATTTCTGGAGACAAACAGGTAGTACTTGGTTTTTCTCCTCAATAGCCTGCTCCATTGTTTCTTAGAATGTCTTGGATATTAACTCTGTCCCAAGTCAGACACTGGTCTCACCATGTACCTTTGAACACAGAATCCCAGGTGGTTTAGCTGCTCAAGTGGGGTCCATCCCCCCGCCTGCCACCTGATGAGCCCATTTTCCCCTGCTGAGCCCTGAGTGTCTGATGGCTGTTCTTGAACTTACCATGGGCAGGAGGCAAATGAACTTACATTTTCACAGAGATCTGATTGACAGGATGAGAATCAATTCCAAAGCTGTGAAGCAATGTTTAGTTTTTATTTTAGTGAGAAATGGGGAGTTATCAAATGGTCTTAATAGTGTAGTAAAGATAAAAGCAAAGGGTTTACCTTTAACCTGGCAGCGGTAATCAATTTATTCTTTTTTCTTTCACTTCCTTTTCCTGGAGACCTGTCCTATTACCACAAATTCAGCAAGATATTCTTATGAATGACACAATATCATACCCATTTTTACTTAGGTGATTGGATCAGCGACAGAAATCTGACCAGAGCTGAGTCTATATACTATTTTACCTGCATTTTGAAGTTGGGAAGCAGAGAGATTGAATCAGTTACATCCGTTGAGTGATCAGCAAACTATTTAGGTAAAGGGCCAGATAGTAAATATTTTGCTTTTGCCAGCCATTTGGTGTTTCTCATATCTACTCAACTCTCTCAATGCAGCATGTATGCAGCCATAGATAATACATAAATGAATGGTAATGAATTCATTTAGGAATGAATGTTTATTTGCCTAAGCAGGTGCCAGGGATTATTTAGCCCATGGACTGTAATTTATTGAGCACCCACTTCCATCATGGTGAGTGTTTGAACTATGAGATCAAATTGGGCCAAGCTGGGCAGCCATTCGAGGCCATGTGCATGCCGCATTAATCAAAGACAGCCTGTAATCAGATAGAAAATGATAGAGGGGCAGACTGCTGAAGAGGAACGAAGAGGAGAGTTCATCAAAACCAAAAGAGGGTGGAGACAGCCTTGGATTCCAAATTTCCTGGTCCACATCTGGTGGCTATTTTTTATTTTTTAATTTTGGCTATCTATGAGATTGTCTTTTGTTACATTGTCATGATTAGGTAAAGGATAGAGTGGCCCAAGAGTCAATAAAGAAGGCGGTCTTGGCTTTGAGCTCTGATTGGTTGGTTTGCATAAGTAAGGTGTGCTCACAAATGAATTATTTATTATCTCTAGGACCTGACTATGCCTGGAAGGCACAGTCCCTCCAGGGTCAGCAAGGCCCCATGATGTCTGAGCATCAAATAAAGAAACTAGAAAACGGGGTTATTGCATCTGGATAACTTAAACAGAAAATGAGCTTGCTGAAAAGAGATTGGGAAGCTCAGAGATCTTACAGGAAGCATATAAAACTAGACGGGAAAGCAGGCAGAATTCTAGAGAGGGTAGGCAACTGAAAACAGCCCAAATCTCATTCCATGTGGTCCTGGTCAGGAAGCACTACAGGACCCTTCAGGGTAGTCCTTACACTGGCCCTGCCCCCACTGCTCTTTCCTGGCCACACTGCTGACCTCTGCTTCTGCCATACAAATTACCTTTAATTTGCCCGCGCCTTTTTGCTGTTTCTTCAAGATCCAAATTGTCTGGTAAGACCATAAATTTGACCAGGCTCAGGTCCCCTGGCTATGTTAGCTTCCCACATGCCATACAGGAGACAGAGATTCTTGTTTTCTTTTAGGCACCTATGGTGAAAGGTCAGGCTCTGCTTCCCATTCTGGGAGTCAGGATGGGACAGGCAAAGAAAGCCAAATGTGTATGAGAGCTGTTGAGCGTGGCTTGAAATATGAAGGGACTGGAGTTTAGATAAATGGCTGGGAAATCAGGTTATTGATGTATTTAGCCAAGAGGCAGAGGTGTTAATAATGTCCAGGGCAGTGGTGATGGAAAGGAAGAGAGAATTGAGGCATTTCTACAGAAAATATTTACAGAGAATATTCACTGACCATGGTGATTGGTGGAAAAGTTGATAATGTAGGAAATAAAATGGAATAAGCATTGCTGAGAGTCACTTAAAATAAAGTCAGAAGGCCTTTGAGAAAGTGCGGGCTTTGCATGTTTCATGTCTCAGTTCTCAGAACTACGGCTAAGTTGCTGACTTGTTGCTAAACTCAGCTCAAGACTGAGCTGCAAACATCCTAGATCAAGGAGGGCTACATGGGCATGTTTGGACTTTACTCCCACCTCATCATGCCAACCACATCACTTACATTCTGCATCTTGAAAGAAACCAAACTATCTCAATATCCAGCACCCTCTATTTACGTAATGGGCCGAAGTGATCCCTGCTGATCTAGCCAACATCCTCCATTTGCACAGAGGACCTAAGTGGAAGCAGCAATTGTAGTTGTGCCTTTACATACCCCTGGTTTCTTTCCCTCTTCAGAGCAATATTTAGGTTGCTGTTTGAATCTGCTCCGCTCAGATTTCAATCCCCTTTTTTGCTCAAATAAATTCTTTTCATGCTTTATTACAGTATAAACCTTTTTTTGGTTGACATAGTGAAGATGTAAGTGAAAGATGAATCAAAGATATGTCTGAGACTTTGAGCTGAGCAAAATGGTGTTGCTGCTATCAGAAGTGGCTGAGTTGTATTGATCACAGAATGTCTAAGTGGCAATACCCGGGGAAGAAGCAGAAAGGCAGCACCAGAGCTAAGTTGATTGATGGGTCGGACAGAGAGGGGGATGCATAAATCATCTGAATATCTGTGATAATCAAGTCACAAGGGAAGGGGTTCTCTGAGGCGAGGAGTGTAGAATTTAAAGATGTGTTAAGGAAGTATTAAAGAACTGCAGACGGAGCTTTTGTAAAAACATGGTGAGTGCATAAAAAGAGGCAGAGAAGCCAGGAGAATGAAATTAAGAATGGTAAGAGCATCTGGAATGGAAATTAGAGTGAAGTGGGAAAACATAGGAAGCTTGAGGAAATGACCGTGGCCCTTGGTTGGGGGATGTTTTAGAATTCCGTTTGATAGAGAGTCTGAGAGGGAGCAAATTTAATTAAAGCTGACGGACTGTGCGCAGGCAGAATGAAGGCAATGGGTGCACAGCATTCACATGAGACATTGGGCAGAGGGGAGGAACACACTTTCCCAAACTCCTCTAATCCCACCTCCCACGTTTTTCCTTTCTCCTTTCTTCCCACTTCAGCCTTGGCGGATGGTTAACAGAAATCTGCAAAGGCCCCACACAGTTCAGGGGAAGTTGAGCCCTTAGTTTTCTTATTCTCTCTCGCTCTCCTTTGTTGCAAAGACTCAGTGAAAGCATGGTGGAGATAAGATATTTTGGCTGGAAAACTAGAGCAAAGTGGAAGGACATGGGCAGTAAGGTATTTTGTTTTTTTTGGTCTGAACTGCCCAGGGAAGAGAAGCCAGGCCAGACAGAGATTGGAGGGCAGCTTGGAATGGTAAATGTCCTCTGTCGGAAGCAGCTGTTTTGTTTATTTATTTATTTTTCATTATACATTATTTACTGATGTACTTATTTATTTTGCTCTGAATCAGGTGGGATTGCGTGTGTTCTCGAATCTGATTCTCATTTTCCTTGGTGAAAATAAGATGAAGAATGCACCCTGAGTTGATATAGGAGAAAAAAACATATATACTCCCTTAGGAAAACACTATTAAGATCCTGATTTATTGAAAACATCAAAGTATGCCCAGGGCTTAGAGTTACTCTCCCTTCCCCTCCTTTCTTCATTTCTAGTTCTAATCAAACATGGAGGAAAATCAATAATGAACAAGTCTTATCTTTTGAGCTGCTGGAACCTGCTGAGGTCTGTGTATGTATCAGCACAAAGTTTGTGTTCTCTCTCTCTCTGTCTCTCTCTGTCTCTCTCCCCTGCAACTATCTCTAGCTAATTCGAAGTTCTGAAATATTTATCTCCTCTGAGACACGACTGCTGCTGACCTGTGTTTCTCCTTCCCTTTCCTCCCTTAACCCTCAGGCCCAAACCCCATTCATCCTCATGGCCCTCGCAAGGTCTGATTAAACTCCATTGCAACCCCACTTGCATTTTGGCTGAAGCCACTCAGAGTCAGGAAAGGTGAAGGGAATGCAGAAGGCAGACAATCATGGTGAGGCAGCTCCAGGAGCCAGTGTGGTGAGACGGGCCTGAAAATATTTATGGGCACTACATCATAGCTGAAAGGCTAGAGGTGGTAAATCGAAGTGCTGGCAGTAATTTATAGGAGCTTGTTATGACAGATTTCTGGACTGAGGGTGACAAAGATGCCATGAAAATGAAACCAAGCTATCTGGGATGCTGTTGTAAACAACAGGTCTCTCTGCATAAACCAGCAACAAGCAGATTCATTTCTCAGGAAGTTGAGGGGATACAGGTTCCACCGGAAGAACTTGGCCTTCCTACCGTCATGGAAAGATGGGAGCAAAGCAGCAATGGGGAGAAGACCTGGCAATTAGAAGCAGCTGGACTTCCCCTCCTCCCCTCATCCTTCAATCACAAGGCAGCATGACCTTGGAGAGCTACTCTTGACTTTTTTTTAACAGCCTTGACATACTGGCTGAAGTTGATTGTTATTGTGATGATTGCCCACGGGTTCCAGGATGCTGCATGAATAAGAACCCAGAGTTTATAGATAATTGCAGATCCCCACTTGGCCTTTCTCTCTCTCATTCAGCTGCAAACCATAGAAACTTGGGCCCCCCTCCACCCCCCGTTACATTCAAGGAACTCTGTATAGGGTCAGATCCCAACAGCTTGGAGTTGAAAGGATTAACTTTCAAAAGCAAATTAAATCTATCAGGAAATATTTCTGAAATATCTAGAAGAAGGTCTCACTCATAAATCATTGCTACTTAAAATATTCATTCATCATTCAGCCTCCTCTCGTGCTGGTGTCTCACCTCCAGTAAGCTACAGGCAACACCCTGTTCTACTCAGCAAACGCCCAGATGGTCTCCTGCATCCCTGAACACACAGATTCTATTACCATTCTTCCCTTATCCCCACTTCTTTCCTTTACTTCAACAAAAAAATTTATCAGCTGCAGCTTTTATTCTTTCCAAAAAATATACAAGGAGTCACTCCACTTTTTTGTTACCGGTTTTTCTCCAAATTGTATGCTTTACTTTCATTTTGAAGCAAAGAAATAATCAGTGCAGTCAGGAAGAATCCTTCTTATGGAGCCTAAGAGGAGGCCAAGTCACCGACAACAGGCTTCTCTTGGGTTGGGTGCAGTCTATGGGTGGCATTAAGGTGTGGATGGGGCAGGGGGAGAGGTACTGAATCTTCACCAATCAATCACTTCTGTCCCTATTTCCAAGGAGCACAAAGAAGTGAGAGACACCTTGTTATATACTCTATATACTCTTGAATATACTCTATTTTGCTTATATGTTCAAGGTAAACTATTTACAATATGTAATACTTCATAAGTAGCAGCCCCAGAGTGAGAGGAAGCCGCCAGGGCCTCGGCCAGCAGGGTCCCCAGCTTGCTCTCTGCTACAGGGCGTGGCTTCCTTTCCCCTGAGTGCCGCTTTGATTTCTGCTTCCCCAGCCAGACAGCTCTGGGCTCTGGTGGGAGAACAGGTGCAGGAAGAAGCCCTTTCCGTGATGCAAAGGTAAAGATAATGCTTCTTAATTAGCAACACCTGAGATTGAAGAGGCTCATTCACCTTCATTTGGCTAAAAACGGTCGGGCTGCAAAGCATTTGATGGTATTGGTGCCCCCTTTCCCCTCCCTCAAGCTCATTCCTTACAGTTCTGCAGTGCAGACTTCTCCCTTGCCAGCTTCTTCATTCCCTGTCGTTATCCCCACCCCCAGCCTTCACCCTCCAACTTTTTAATGTGGCAAAGTAGCCTCTAGGTAACCTGTCATTCCTCATGCCATTCTACCCTGTGGCAATTAAACCAAAACTAGTGGTAGATGGAATGCATTCTGGGTCCAGATTTCCATACAGAATTTCCAAACATCCCTGGAACAACTGCTCCTTGGCCCCTGGACATCAGCCCCTGAGCATCCAATATGTACAGTGCATGCAGTTTATCCATGGCACGTTGTACAGTGGCCCTGAGTGGCATTGTGTCTGTCTCTGTACTTCCCAGTGGAAGGTGCATGAGTCTCAGTTCATGAACTTAGGTGTCCCAGAATTACAGACATTTGTCTTAAACTTCAGTCTTTTTATTCAGATTATGTGCTCTGGTTTTATTACAGATTTAATGTTTATTATAGATTTAACTATAGATTTAATTTATTTGTTACAGTCCTAACCCCCCAGGAGATGGTATCAGGAGATAAAGCTTTTGGGTGGTACTGAGGCTTAAATAGGATCACGACACTGGAGCCCCCCAGAGGAGACAGTGTCCTTATAAGAAGAGGAAGTGGCACCAGAGCTTGCTCTTACTGCCACGTGAAGACACAGCAAGAATGACGAGCCGTACTCCATGATGAGAGCTTGAGACAGGAATCAGCCAGCACCTTGATGTTGGACTTTGTTGCTTCCAGAACTTTGAGAAATAATGATCTATTGTTTAATCCACACAGTGTGGATAAAACTCCAGTTAAGTGAATTTCAGACATAACTAAGCACAGTTGAAGTGTGTCATAAAGGGGCCTAAATAAGATACACATTTATTTATTCACTCACTCAGTAGGAATTTAAAAACTGATACCCAAACGATAATAGAGAGCCAATCATATTACTGCAAACTGGTCCCTGGAAGAGACCTGCACCGAATGTCTGAAACACCCCTTGCCTTTTCACTTTGATCTCCATATCAAGAGCTATCCTGTCTGTATTACTGTATTTCAGGACAATTTATACTCTATTTTTTATTAGGACATTGTCAGAATTGGGATTTTGTGTTGTCTACATTTGCTTTATACAACCAATGTAATCTCGATGTCCACTACACTTTTTAGTGAACTGGTGAAGCAGACTATAGTGAAAACTGGTATGATTCTCAGAAGGCGCCCAAGCTCTTGGACCCTGTGGGTAGGGAGCCTGATGATTTCAGTTAGGGTTTTCAAATACTAAATTGGTGCATCGGCTGGTATAGCTCATAACAAAACAAGGACATAAAAAAGTGCAAAAAAATTACTGAATGAGCAACCTGAGGGCACACTAAAATAGATTTGCCCTCTATATTAATGCTCCTCACTGCTTATTTGGGAATATGGGTTGCTATTTTAATAGGGAAGCAGTGAACTTAGAAGGAATCACAATTATATTGAAGTGTGCTAAGGGGACTTGAAGCTATATAAAATCCTGAGGAAGGGCTAGACACAAAAATGTATTCTTTTGAGCTAAAGTCATATCGCACAAATCTATCATTCGTGTATGCATTGGAGGTCACTAAGATCCCATACAATGCCGTAGGTCAAGTGGCTGTCTTTTCTCACTGCACACCCTGATGTAGTGGGTTGAGTAGTATTCCACCCAAATCCCTGTCCACCCAGATCCTCATAACATTATCTTATTTGGAAACAGGGACTTTGCAGGTGGAATCAATTAAGAACCTCAAAATGCTGTCACTGTAGATGTAGAGTGGACCCTAAATTCAATGACTAGTGTCCTTTATGAAAGAGAGGGGACACAGAGAGACAGAAGGCAGCCATGCAAGGATTGAGGCAGAGACTAGACCTACACTGCCACAGGCTGAGGGAAGTCAGAAACCACCAGAAGCAATTAGGTGGCGATTAAAGATTCTTCTACAAAGTTTTTTGAAAGGAGTGCAGCCCTGCTGACTGCTTGATTTTGGACTCAGAGCCTCTAAAACTGTGAAAATGAATTTCTACTATTTTAAGCCACGTGGTTTCGGGTGCTTTGTTACAGCAGCCCTAGGAAACTAATACGTGTGGAATCACCAGGGGCTCTCAACCACAGGTCTTCAACAGAAAACTGCATAGCACAAAATATTGTCTATGGAAGATTGTTGGGACAGGCAGACTTTGAGGCACCAGGGTGCTGAACAGAGTGTGTGGCTTAGAAGGCAGCATCAGAATGTACCAGCTCAGATCTTCTCCATCTCACCTCTCACCAAGAGCTTTGACCACATATGCCACTGCAGCCATGAGTGAGTTTCCTGTAGGGACAACCAGAAAAGGCTTCCTGTCCCGAGGCTCTATCGCTGCTGAGCTCCAACTGCCAGGGGTCCAAGTGTCCACACAGACAGGACCTGAAAAAGTATGTGAATTAAAACACCATGAGGCAAACTTTTAACCAAAGGGAGAAAGGACAGCAGGTAAATTCTTCTGCCTTCCTTCTCACCGAGCAGACTTTCCTCTGAGACAGAGTTGAAACGCCCTTTCAGTGGGGACCCTACAGGGTTGAGTAGCCAGGTAAGCTTGGTACCAAGCAGCGGTCAGTTCAATAGCTCACCTGTACATTGATTCTCCTTCCCTGCCTCAGGTCCCTGTTTCCTCACCCCTCCTTCCCTGGACTGGGTTTTCCTAATGAAGTAGTGACACAAAAGTCTTGGCCTCAGGCCTTGCTTTTCCTGGAAACTCGAGTAAAGCCACAGCTATTCGGTGAACCAATTGACCTAAATCTCTGCAAATGTTTTAATCAAAAGGATTTCAGTTACAAGTAGATAAAAAAGCACAGATGAAAATATCTTATAAAATTCATAAGCTTATATAGTAAGAACAACTAGCTTTAGTCACGGCTGATGCAAGTATGAAAATATTAGTTCATTTACTTCTGTTGGCTTCCTTTTTGACAATGGGCCCAGAATCGTAGCCCTCCAGTTTAATATTCTCATCAGAAAAAAAGATTTCTCCCTCAAAAATCCATATATTCATCCAGAGAGAAATGTGCATTCATCCTTGTGCTGTGTTCTACCCCTGAGGTAATAATAATAATAATAATATAATAGTGATTGGATAGGAAGTCAACCCTATAATTATCATTCTCTACAGGTATACATGCAATGGAACCAGAGAAGTTTCTTTAAAAAATATGATGCAGAGCAGACAAAAACAAGATATTATATAGCAAAAGTAATTTCTAGAACTACAAGATTCAGGTCCACAAGCCAGCCAACCATAAGCTCTGTGCTCAGTTTTCCAAGGTTCTAGAGCTGAAGCTAATCAACTATTTCCCAAACCAGGCATTTTTTTCTAAATACCATCTTTTTTTTGCTAGTAGGTGGTATGTCCTAAAATTTTTTCTAGTCAGAATGTGATCCACAGACCAGTCACATGGGCATCACCTGAGAGCTAGTTACAAATCTCAGACTTCATGTCAGCCTCAATCAGAGTCTGTCCTTTAATAAGACTCCTTGCTGATTTGTATACACACTAAAATTGGAGAGGCACTGTCCAAATATTCTGTGTTGAAATAAACCAAACCCCTAAAATAGGTGATGGGAAGGGATCCATTGGGTCTGAGAAGGTTTAGGAGGGGAATGATAATGTTTTCTTTGGAATAAGATACCGTCATACTCTTTAATTAGTCCCCAAGCTGATGGTCAAATAAAGCTATTCATTTTGTAGAAGAGCAGCTGGCATTTTCCAATGGGGAATTTATTGACACACTAAGAAGATTATAAATCAAACACCTATAGTCTTTCACAGAGATTATATCAGACTAGGATTTTTTTAAACCAAATGTCAAAACGAATCACTGTAAAGTAAAACCATGGCAACTCAATGTGTTGGCTAGTGGGTAGTTAAGGGAATTTAAGTATTTTTTAAAGTGAAAGCCAGCCAAAAAGTTTTATTTATAGTGCTAGTACTAATATTTTCACATAATGTGGAGGCTATAAGAAGGTATGTGGTGAAGTATATCACCTGTAAGTCTAATAATGCATTATTTGTGGAAATGCTGTTTTCACCAACTGTGTCCATGAAACCACGACTACCTTTGACAAGAAAATATTATCCCTCTCTTTGACATCAGAGAAAAATGCCATGTGGGACAGCAAGAATGGGTTATATGGCTGAAGAAATCGAAAATGCTGAAACTTCGGCATTGCATCCAAAGGGAATAAAAGGGCACCCAGTTTTCACATTATCATTTGTTCTTATATTGTCTTTCACTGTCATCCATCGTGACTGAATCTAACTCACAGCGACACATTGTGAGACAGACAGGCACTTCCCTATTAGATGATAAATGTCCAAGTCGTTCCTTTAACAGTCTAGTGCCTGCAGTTTAATAACAGAAAGTAATAGTATAGAAAAAGCAATGTAGCCAGTGAGAAATCAGAGCCAACCACGTACTCACTGCCGTGTGCTGACTAGTGATCCCCCACCTGACCCTGCAAAATGATGGGCTATCTGGAGCCTGTGAATGTGATCTTATTTTAAAAGTGAATTTTTGCAGATAAAAAAGGTCAAGAATCTTGAGAGGAGATCATCTTGGATTAGAGTAGGTCCAGATCCAGTGACCTTAAAGAACAAGAAGAGAAAAGAACCAAACGCAGAGGAGAAGGCCAAGTGAAGACGGAGGTATGTTGGAGTCCCTCTGCCACAGCCAAGGAAACACCAGCAGCCCTTAGAAGCCGGGAGATTCTCTCCCAGAAGCACCAGAGAAAGCACAGCCCGGCTGACACCTTGATTTCAGACTTTAGCCTCCAGAGAAGTGAAAGAATAGATTTCTGTTGTCTTAACGCACCCAGCGTGTGGCAACTTATTACGGCAGCTCTGGGAAACTAATACCCTCATTTTGGGAGTACTATGTTTTCCTTCCTTCCTTTCTTTTCTTTTTTTGGGGGGATTGTTTTCCTGGCAATAAGATTTTATAGGAGGACATTGAATATATCAGCTACAAGCAACCTAAGGCTTTCTTTGCCTCGTGATATAGAAAGGGAGTCTTGCTGCTGGTAAACGATGTCAGTGATGGACTATATGTAAGGCATGAACTTTGAATAATCTTTTCAAAATATATGATGATTCATCCAAATACTCAGTAAGTCCCCTTGTGACCATGGCATGAAAAATAGAGGCAAGATAAGGACATAGAAGTCGGTACATAGCTACCTCCCTGAGCATTAAACTCCACTCTGCACTTGACTCTCACCCTGCTCCATTTCAGAGCCAATACGCCAGAGCACATACATTTGTTTTAGTCATTTTGCTTCAGATCTCTGTCAGGCTTATTCCTAGCAATAGGTCAGAAAACAAACAATTCATTCTGCAGTATAAAGAGGAACTAACTCTGGCAAGAGGGAGCAGCGGGCAAATAAGCAAGCAACCATTATGAATTGACACAACTACAGTTGCGGTTAGTCTCAGGGAAATGACTGACAGCCCTAAACCAAGTGCAGTGCAGGGAGGGACTCAGGAAACCGGTCCTGCACTTACTGCTCCAGGCACACTTACCTTCAGCACAGAGATGGAGCGTGTGGATACGTATCCCAGTTGTTCTAATTGTTTGTTTCAACTGTCATGGGGGAAAAGAGGTATAAATAGTACCCTTCTTTTTTCTAGTTCCTTTCATACCTACTAATCGGCATTCCCCATTCTTGTTCGCCCCTGGAAAGTGGAGAACAAAAAGCAAAAACTGGAATCAGATTGCAGTGTGCTTCTCTGAATACCAAGACCACTTGTTTAAGAGCCTTTAAGCCCCAAAGGAAGTCAGCAAATTCTTCAACAACCAAATACAGAATGGAAGGGAATTCTTCCCTTCTGTACCAAGATACATGCATTTGTGAAAGACTCCTGAAAGGACTGCAGTCCCCCATAGCCACCAAATTGTGTGCTACCTTTAGTCTTAAAGCTGTGATAGTTTCAACAGTCTGTGTGTTCTTAGGTTAAAGGCCATTGATACACTGATTTACCATTGAATGTGGAAAAAGGGACAGTGCAGCATCAGGAAAATCTCTGAGAGTTCACACTAGAAAGCAAGTGAGTAGGAACCAGAGGTCACCACAGAGAGAAGACCAGTGAGCTCAGGCTGAATTTGAATGAAAGAAATCTCGTAGTGGGCGACATTGTAAGACCATCAGGGAGAGTCCTCCAGAGGTTCAGCCCCCCAAAAGAAAGTTTTACTTGATTTTATAGATATGAGTAGTTAGAATAAGAATTGGCTGAGCAGGGGACCTCCAGAAGACATGTAATGCTGCCCTCTACGACAAAAGATGTGATTGAGTTTCAGATCTGGAGAGGAAGAACTACATAGGTTACCTAGGTGAGCCCTAAATGAAATCACACGTATCTTTATGAGAGAGAGGCAGAGGGGATTTTGAGAGAGAGAGAGAGAGAGAGAGAGACAAGGCAATGTGAGGATGGGGCAGAGAGGGAAGCAGCCACTAGCCAAGGAACACCCTTAGCTGTCACCAGAAGCCCGAAGAGATAGTGGCAGATTCTTCCCTCCAGCGGAGGAAGGGCGCTTGGCTTGGCTGGTGCCTCAATTTCAGACTTCTGGCTTTCAGAACTGTGAGAAAATAAATTTCTGTAGTTTTAAACTCCCACTTTGTAGTCATTTGTTATAGCAGCCCTCAGAAACTAAAACAAAACCTAAAAGCTCCAGTCCTTTAGGGCCAATTTAACACCCTTCCATTCACATGCTGAGGAACAAATATTCAGCTTCAGCATTTTAGACTAAGTAACAATAAACATCCTAGGCTTGGGAGATTAATTTATCAAGAGTTAATATGTTTTTAACTTTCACCAACATAATTTTTCTCCCTATGAACTGTAAGTCTACGTTTCTATTAGAAAGAAAAATGTTAAGGGTAAGGGATTTTTGATCCTCACTTGAGTATGGTGTTTATGCAGCTGTTAAGTTCTGTGTTATTTACTGTCATTTCAAAGGCAGAGACAAATGTCAGAAGAGAAGATAGAGACCAATATGAATTTCTGAATGAAAAAAAAGTGAAAGAGAGAGGAGGAGAATGGTACCTATGTATCAAGAAATAGAGTTTAGATCTGTTGACAGTGCTTTATGGAGATTATGAACTGTAAATAACAGCTTCATCATTCCCACTCAGGAAATACAGTTCTCCTGGGGAAAGTACTGAGGGGCAGCAATAGCCATTAGTGTACTATCGGACATGATTTACCTTTGGTATTACCAAGATGGCAATATACACTAAGCTAGGGGCTTTTTTCCAATAAGCTCAGAGTACGTTCAGAGGTCAAAATCAAAGTTGTTGGAGGAAAAATTCCCACAAAAGTAATAAAGCTCCTCTGACTTCCACAGATCTCAAGAATAAAATCTAATTTAACATTCTATGATGGTAGTGGTTTGAAAATTACTACCTTGCATCTCAGATGAGTTTAAGCAAACTTTGCCTCCCTAGCCCCAGGAGTTCCCGCAAGCTGTACGTTAGGACCAAACTTATAACAGGCTGGAAGCCAGAATGCGGTCATGAGACAGTGATAATTTTCATAATCTACCCTCGATAATAAGCCAGGCATGGATATATGCACAGGTTCATGAGCCAAACATTTTCAAATGATTTGTGTGGCACTATGTATGTAAAAATACAAATAGGAAGCAGGTTCAAAATAATGTAGCACTTTGGGGTCTCTTTTAAATTCACATTTGATTCAGCATTTCTGGAAATGTGTGCTTATGTGGGTTAACAGTGAGCATGAGTATAAGTTGAAGTCCATTATCATAGTCGACTAATAATAATAAACATTGTCTTTGAGGTTTGCAGCTAACATATACTTGGTTCATACTTTATTTATAATGTTGAGTTTCTATTGATTTGTAATCCAGATAAATTCACATTTAACTAATATGAAGAGGGTACCTAATCTAAGTTGGACACTTAGCTATGTTTCTTTGAATATATTATGGCCTTTCCTTTCATCTCAAAACAGCCTGATGCAGCAGCTATTCATATCCCTGTTTTACATATGAGTAGTAACTCCAACATGTAATTTAGAGATTTTAAGTAAAAGAACCAGGGTTTACAGTGTAGTTATTTGTAGCTAATAAACGGTTTATAGCAAAGAGCTCTGATAGTCGATTCTAATGTGGCTTTTAACCACACCTACAGCAGTGAAAGAATGAGCTAACTACGGAAGAATAAATAGAGGGTGGTGAATATGAAGCACTACTCACCCATTTTATTACTCTTTTAAAACTCTTAGAAAAAACAGGCTATAAACCGTCCTGTATGAGGATAAGCATAAATGTTACTCTGGTTGCAATATTTTTTCTAATCATTTACTCTCCTTTCTGTGAAAGGATAATGCATACCCTCCAGCTGCCACGTAACTTCTCATATCTCCCTGCATTATAAAAGCCATTTCCCACTCTACTGCCAGGTTTCACATGGATATTCTTTAGCCAGTGATATTTGAGCAAAAGCTTTAAAGGTCAATATGATACTGCCAATTCTTTTCCTTTTTTTCTCGCTGCAAGAACAACATAGGCCAGAGGAACTACTTTTGCTTCTTAAATCTTAATATAAGAAGACACATTGAGCCAAATTACACATGACTCATACCTGACAGCAGGAAAATACAGTGAGAAATAAACCATAACTGTTGTAAATGAATGAGATTTGGGGGCTGCTTGTTATTGCAGTGTAGCTTAGCAAAAAGTGACTGTTACATCTGGTTATTGTTCTGCCTTTAAAAAAGTAATTTCAAAGCTCATGAAGTGATTTTCAATCTGAACTTTTATATTTAGCTAAGTTAGCAAATAAGTGTGAGGGTACTTTTAGGCATACACGAAATTTGTCCCCAAAATTTACTTCCAATGCACTATTTCCCAAAAAGCTACCAGCATATATATTCCATTAAGTATATTAAGCAAATAATAAAAGGGGGGGAATGAATGGGATCCAGGAAAATGGGAAATCCAATACAAAGAGAAACAAAGGACAAAAATAATGAAGAAGAATATCAAGGTGATGACTGTATTCTAATCAAATAAGAGCAAATAAGAAAACTCCAGGAGAAATTTGTTCAAAAGTATGAAATTAATAGAATAACTAGTGTGTTGAATGTGTTGTGTAAAGGTTTATCATTGGATGAGAGATTCAAGTTTAATTTTTAATTAAAAACAAAACAAAACAGGAAACTAAGAAAAAAACAAATAATTATTAACTCCAGGGAAGGCAAATCTGGTGTGGAAAAATGAAAAGTGATCAAGGCTCAGCTGGAAAGTTTACCCTTAATAGTATAGCATAAATGCTGAATGCTGATCTAACCAAAGATATAATACAAGTATATTGGGAGAGTGTGTGAGCAGGAAGAGTATTATGTATGTGTGAGTAGGTGATAAAAGATAGCTAGTCTTTCATAGTAGGGGGTTTATTGACAATATATCTACATTTGAAAAAGCAGGAAGCAGAAATATATGCATGTCCTTTAGAGATATGTAGGTACATTCAAAAAACATGAGTCAAATAGTTGAAAGTTTATGCTTTGGGGAAATAAAAGAAGAAAAGAAAGTCAGAATGTTGAATTATATGACAAGCCTTATACAAAGTATCGAACTGAATTCTTAAACTACATGCATGCATAACAATATAAACAATGATTTAAATAAAAAACCATTTTCACTTGAGAGTATTGTACAGGGTCCAGCACAAATAATGGCCCTTTTTATTTCAAAATCTTTTATTACAAAAATCATAAGCATGTAATTCTGTTACATAACCATATCACACCATATGATATTTTAGGTCAAATGTTCAAATTAAAACTGCATTATTAAAGCCATATTATTACCCTATCCACCACACTCAAGCAGGCTTTAGTTCAGCTGGACCCTGCACATGAGTTAGTTCAGGAGAAAATGGACAAAATATTTTCTCTCTGAAAATATTTTCCTAAGCTGCACTTTTCTAACTCAAAACTACATTTTTAGACCTGTGGACTGCCTGCTAAATCTCTATCCTTTTACTTGATCTCAAGCCTCAGTGTTAAGTTCCAAAGCTTTAAGCTTTCGTCTTTCTTTTCAGAAATAAGAAAAAATGTCTACCTGAAAAATCAAAACACAAAACAAAAAGCAAAAGCAAGCACACAGAGAAATCTGACAAAGCAGACTGAAATACAGCACCTGTTAGTCTCCTGAGGCTCTTTATCAGAACATGGGATCTTGAAACCAGAGTGAATTCAAAAATCCAGCATCTCTGCTGCTCAGTCTCTTTCTTCTGGACTCATTTTTCTCATTGCTTCTATTGTGTTGCCAACCAGCAGGGGCTAGGAAGTGGTGTGTCCCTCCTGCCCAGATATTCATTCGATAGCTGGGCTACATACTGAATGGCAAATTAAAAATCAGCTTCCTCAAAATTAATTTTGACCACTGGAAGCATAGTTCCCTTTGGAGTCTGCATGTGTATGTGAAAATGTACCTAGCTGGCTGGAAAGCAGCAGACACAGTTTGTATTAAATTTTTGTGTGTTCATATCCCTATCGACATTTTCATAAAAACCTATTTGAAAAACTGGTCCTTGGTTCCCATGCCTTGCAAATCCCACAAAGAGATGATCACTTACATAAGCAGCAATATCTTAAATGACTTCATCTGCAAATGAATTAAATACATACATCACACATACACACCCATATATACACATTTATCAGAATATTTATATAGAATAAGAATACTTCATGCCTTCCTCCAGTGACCTACAGCCTCAAAAGTTGTCTTAAACTAAAGTTCTACAGACATGCTTTGAGCAACCATTTTTTTTTTTTTTTTGCAAAAGACCTTGCTTCCCTCCAAAAAGACAGTTCAAAAGACGGAACAAGAACTAGTGTCTCAGCCATTCTTAAAAAGTCTGTGGGCTGAAAAGGCAAATTATAATCCCCTTCATGAAAGTGACTTCATCTAAAAAGTAAGCCTTCTATCATTGTTCTTAAATTTCTGGCACTTCTCTGAGAGAGCATCTGACATATAAAAGCTAAGAGATAAAACCACATTGAAGAGGTAAGAAGGCAGCTTCATGAAGCTGGTTTGTTATGGTATAGGAAGAGACCAGCTTCCTGACTTCTAGTCCACGCACATGGCTGATACTGGAACAAACTGTTTAGGACATGTATACATTTGATGTGAGTAAGGACATGCCAGAAAGCAAAATGATCTTCAATTATCAGACGGCAAATTTTGTTTTCACTTGGTGTACAGAAGAAAGCTGCCTTGTTTGTCAAGGAAAATTCTAAAAGAAAGAGACAGACAGAGAGAAAAAGAGAGAAAGACCAATCTGCAAACTTTGCCCAAAGGGAGAGCCAAGATTATGCTCATGCTCACCTGATTTAAAAAGCACTAATTACAAGATATTTGTTGAGTGTTCATCGATGGCAGTAAGGAGACAGGTGGGGGAGGCATTTGAATGTACACCTGAGTTGAATCAGAGATCCTCTGACATCCTCCACTTCTACCCAAGGCTTTCTCAGGTTCCGTTCTTTTTAAGATTCCCTCTAGTGCGAACTGAAGAAAATAAAATGGAAGTTTATTTCTAGAGACCATTTACTTACCTTTGAAGTTTCTTCTGTCAATGTTTTCCCCTTTTTATTACTCATTTTATCTGGTGCAATATGATGCAAGTTTATGAATTTTAAATGCACAGGTATCTTTACAACTGAGCAAAATAATCTCAGAATAGAGACTATGTTCTGGGTAGGGAGAATATAGGTACACATTCTAACATTAATCCTTTAAACCTATATGAATATAATCAACCGATCTCTTTCCATCCTTTTCTGCTTGACTCCATTTTAGAATTTCAAATTTCATCTTTCAGCCCCTTTATTTGTGAATGCTGTATTTGCTTCTGAGTAACCTAAATCTTCTCAACATGTGTATTTCCAGAAAGCATCGTCCATAGCTGAAATGGGGAAAATGGGCGGGTGCAGACAGAGGCCGCCTTCAGTGAGTCTCTGGGACTGGAACGACATCACGGCAGTATCCAGTGCTATTTATAAGAACATAATGGAGAAAGTATCATCTCAAAGCCATATACCCAGAAAACAAATTCTAGAAAGACAAGGCTTTGTCGAGATGGAAAAAAAATCTGTGATAGATTTGCTTCTCTTCTGTGCCAGGAAATCTCCTTAGAAAACTTGTGACCAGTAAAATGGGCCCGGGTGCATTCTCTGCGCTTTTTTAATTTGGTCACTCAAAGGGAAGCCAAGGTGCCACTCCCAAGCACTGTCACCTCATTTATCAAGGTAGCATGCTCTAGACAAAAAAAAAAAAGGATTAGGTATAGAAAGCAATTTTTAAACTCTGCCAAAGAGAGAGCCAAAATTACAACCACCGTTTCCCCCCACTTGAAGCTCTCTTTCTCTTTGTTTCTTTATTCCCTGGGTAACCATGGTCCTTCTAGCCTATAGTTTGTTGCCACTCCTCCATTTTAGGTCAAAAACATTCTTTAGGGCAACAACTATGCCCAATTACTATCGAACTTTCCACATAATGACCATCTGAATTAGGCTTACCTGTCCTGGCACACTGTTCTCTGCGTCCCCACTGGAGTCTGTAATCAAGGTCAGCGTATTCTACAAAGACGTTAAACACACACATGCACACCCACAGCTCCTAGCAGGGATCTCCATGCCCTTGTTTTCTAACAGGCCAAGCGTATTTATTTCTTTTCACCTCTGGAGAAGCAGCCTGTCTTCCGACTTCCCATCAATGACCACCCCTCCCCCAGCCACTGTGAAGTTTCAGTTACGTGTCCTCATCACCAGGTCATTATTTCTTCTAAAAATAGTATAACCATTAACATCTTCCCAAACCTAATTACAGTGCAATTTCTAGGTAATCTATTACATTGGACATACACTGAAATTCAAAGCGATTTCTAAAGTGGCTTGAGGTCACAGTTCCCTTTTCTTCAGACATCCTTTAGCACCACCAGTAACATTTTCCCGCTCACATATAGTCCAAACACGTTAGGCCTTCTATGGAGACAGACAGGTATACAGATAACTATAAGTCATTGCATCCTTCTCTGCTGAATTACTATTCTGAGGATATTCCTAATCATATATTTTAGTCACTAATTTCTCTGCTTCCTTGGACAGTTAATGACAGTAGAGCTTGTAATAAGTCAGGAATGGGTTTTATTTAAGACTCCACTCGATGCCTTTGCATTTTTAGGTCTTCTGAATAAAAATAGGTGGCCTACATTGCACACTCTTTTAATGTTTTATCTATGTGTCTCTGCTCTTCCTTGGCATTCTGCTGAATATGCACCTCAGAAAGAATTCAAGGATTCCTTGGCATAATTTTGATGAATAGGAACCTATGAGGCTTAATAAGAGGCACCAAAATGGACAGGCACCTAAGGGGAAAACAGGTCTGTGTTGATGGATGTCTTTCCCAAGGGATCTGGGGCACTGCTGAGATGCAGTTTTTCCAGCAAGTGGTAAAACGACAGGATAATTCAAGGCAGCACATGCAAGGCAGGGTGTGCAATGTATTTTCTCAGCAGCAATCAGTGTGCAGGAAGAATCAGATAAGCAGCTGCTTCACAGGGTGCCGAAGGGCCATGCAGCAGAGAACTGTACCAGCTCAGACAGGGTCTGCAAGGAATGGAAATGGGAAAATTACCCTCATCAAGTCAAGGGATGGTCCAAGGTGAGCTTTATCGACTCACTCATTGTTGTTCTAAACTCCCACCAGGACATTAACTTTTGATGTTTCAGTTTATTATTTAATAAAAATCAGGGTTTTCTAATCCTCACGTTCAGAGGTAGCAAAGGCTGTGAGGTATTTTAGCAACTATTTTTTTATAAAGTTAAAGGAGAGCACTCACAGAAGACGAGGCCATGACTAACAGCATTGGCTGGATCTCAGGGCTGGGGTGCTGTTGCTGTCTATAGACTATATATGTCTACTGAGTTTCTCCCCACGCAGACTTGTTTGATCAACCCTTTTTTGAAGGTATAACAACTGTTTTATATGGAATACTTATTGTCAACCCATCTATGCCTCGTTCTGCTCATGTCCTTTATCTTTCATCTTCTCTCTGACAAGATTGAAAGAGTCCTAAGTGAATTTGTGTTTCAGTTTCGTGGGTTGTATAATAAGCAGGTCTTTTTACTTTAATGCTTTGATGTTTGGAGCCTTGCTGACTCTGGATGGACTTCCTAGGGCTTGTCAATTCCTAAAGATAGTAAGTGACTTGCCTGTAAGCCCGCCTTTTGCATATAAACCAGCCAATCCAGAGTCCACACCCCCCAACAACCTCCTCTGTCTGATTCTGACACTCAGGGCCATGATCCATAGGCCTTAATGACACTAGGGGCATATACTAGACAACCAGGGAGAGTCCGTGTACCCCGAGCCTGCTGAAATTATTCAAACTAGCCATGCCTAGGCCTGCATACCCCACTACCCTCATTTCTTCCACAAAAATGACAATAAAGCCTCTTGCCCAGATTTTTGCCTCATTCTCACTGCCCCCTGGTGGAGTGTGGTGCCTTCCTGTTTGGCATGCCCCCTGCTCTTGGGAACCGTGACTAACATTATCTTTCCAGTGGCAACCATCTGCTGATCTGTTGGCCTCACCATACCTGAATAATAAAAAGACCTACATTTTAAAAATTTCAATTATATTTGACATGCAATATTTATATTACTCTCAGGTATACGACATAGTGATTAGATATTCATATAATTTGCCTTGTGATCACCCTGATAAGTCTAATACAAAACCTGTATCTTAAAACAAATTATTGTAGGCTTCCTTTGATTTCCATCTTTGTCATGAATGACAGTGGAAGTAAAGAGGATCTTAGTCTTCCCACATCTCTGCATATAAAATAATCCCTCCGAATCGAACTCACTTTCAAAAACTGTGACTGCTTCAAAAGATAAATTTCATCTTTGCAGAATCTCCCAAAGAAGTAAAATACCAGTGACCCCCCCCCCCAATTTTCTTCACTTTGACTTGAAATCCTACAAACAAGAAAAAAAGGAAGGATCGCAGGATGGAAGACGGACATGCGCCAGAAGAAAGGCCACTTGGGAAGGCCACTGGAAGTATGTCAGAGACAAGCACATCCTAGAAGGCAACCACTGTAACTACCTATAGTTACTTCATCCTGAGGGAGAAAATTCTTCATAATCTATGCATTAGGCATGAGGAACGAAGGATGTGCTACCTACAGAAGTTACTCCTACTCACCACCACCCCCCTTTATAACAGTGTCTACATACCTAATACAAAGGTTGTCCAGTTACCATGGGAACCAAGGATTTGGTAGGTGTGCATACATGGATGGTAAACTTGAATCACTTTCACAAAAGGTAGAATATATTGATAGTTGTTTTGCCTAAAGGAGAGTTCCACTTTAGACTATAAGCCACACCACAATAGATAAAATTGATACTTTAATGTATTAAATGTATTTTTTATCTATTACTTTCACACTTACTGTGCAATTCCTTAAGACAGGCATTCTAGGTTTTGTGGATTCAAACTGGAAGGGAATACAATCCCCGTTGCTAAAAAGCTCCCAGTTCCTGAGGGGCACACATGGGCAGTAACACTTGGTGTCGTGGGTACAGTCACCTGCTATGGGAAATTTTCTGTGAGCCTGCAGGGAAGGACAGGCAGTGCTGAGGGTCTTCGCAAAAGAATTCGAAGAATATTTTAGAGAAATTAGATTCCAAAAGGTAAGGGGAGGTTGTTATGGACTGAATTGTGTCTCCTCCTAACCCTCACCCCAAAGACAGAGCCTTTAAGGAAGTAATTAAAGTTAATTGAAGTCATAAAAGTGGGACTGTAATTTAGTAGGACTGGTGTCTTTATAAGAAGAGAAAAAGACAAAATAAGTGCACATGTACGAAGGGAAAAAATGCAAGGACCAGTATGAAGGTAGTAATCTGCCGAGCAAGGAGGGACACCTTAGAAATCAGTGCTGCTCGGACCTTGGTCTTGGACTTCCAGACTCCAGAATTGTGAGAAAATACATTCCTACTGTCTGAGCAGTCTGTGGTATTGTTTGCTCATAGAGCAGGCCAACTAATGCAGAGGTTCATAAGCGAAGAAGGCAGTGTATGCAGCCTCACTGGATGCGGAGGAGAGACCTTGCTGAAATAGGACAGCATTTCCTTTCCTTTCTTTAGTTAAGTTTATTGGGGTGACATTGGTTAATAAGATTATATAGGTTTTAGTGGTATACTTCCATCATACATCATCAACATATTGCATTACATTTTCGAATCCACTTTTTTGTCTTTAAATATGTTAAATACATATTACATCAATTTTAAAAACATTCTGGATTTAGTAAGTTCAATATCTGAAATCCCTGTTTTTTTCTGACATTTGATCCTGGTGCTTTGTGTGTATATTCCAGTGTTTTTATAGAACACAGATTTTTTAAAAGCATGAGGGTTATTAAGCATAGTTTCATATTCCTAGGTATACAAATGAATAATGCAATTTATAATAATTTATGAGGTACAATTGATAAGTTTGGAAACAAAATAAATGTGGTGGTT
Source organism: Artibeus jamaicensis (assembly GCF_021234435.1). Taxonomy (NCBI): domain Eukaryota; kingdom Metazoa; phylum Chordata; class Mammalia; order Chiroptera; family Phyllostomidae; genus Artibeus; species Artibeus jamaicensis. The sequence goes on along the minus strand of NW_026522056.1, from coordinate 9,699,914 downwards.
GGTAAAATGAAAGTACTGAAATGATTCCCAAGCTTCGGTTTGATCCATTAAGAAGTTTCCAAAAATTAAGATTTAAAAAATAAGTTTACAGGACTAAAGGAGCCAGTTTTGACGTACAAATGTCCAACTGACAACTGTTAATTAAGTAGGATTTCACTTCAGGATGGCAGTTAGAAATTTAACCACAGATCAGGGAGCAAACAGACGTAACCAATGGCAGAGCCCATCTAAGTCACCACCATTTAAAACACGTGAAGCAAAGACATAAGGGCAGAGAAGCAAGATCCAAAAGATTAGGATAATAAACAGAGAAGAGCAGAAATAGATGAGGTGCAGGCAACAGAAAGAGTCCAGAGATCATGGAAGATCAAACTTAAATGCAGAAAACATTCGAAACAATAAAAAACTGTACATAACTTGAGTAGAATTAGAACCCCATATTTACATGTTATTGAATTTAGCCATCAATTTTATTTTCCCGAGTTCAAAACTTTGACCATCAAAAGCTGGAAAAAGAGTGACAGTTTTTAATGAAGATAGAGTCAAAGGAAGATTTCAATAGTTGGTACATGTATTTGTTTGTTTGTTTGTTTATTTAAGATGGACCACATACATAAGCAGAGAAAATGGGGCAATAAGCGAGGAGAGATGGAATATTGGACGATGCATGAGCGAGAGGATGACTGGTGCAGCCCATTCCAGGAAGCGTGGAGGACATGAACTCCAAGGCATGACAAAAGAAACCATTAGACTCATAGAGACGGAGGAGAATTCCTTCCTGCAAAAAACATGGGACAGGAGGGAAAGAAGGTGCAGAAGGGCCCTTAACGATGATTCAACTATGGATTGCGGGGAAAGCTGAAAGTTTCCCTCCTGATAACATATGTTTCCCTCTAAACAGGAAGTTATTGTCTAAAAGGATGGTGAAAATAGATAGAAAAATAAAGAGGAGGAATTTTAATAGCCCTGCAATCAGGGAAATGGGGAACTGACCAGAGAGAAGGAAAAACAGTTCCGAGCTGTGTCAAGTGGCTCTCAGACCTTAGCATCAGCAGGCAACTGTAATTCAACAACAATAAAATAATTTTTAAAAAAGAATCACATGGAAAGCTTGTCAAAACAAGTTGCTAGACCCACCCCCAGAGAGTCTAGCCTAGTAGGACTGAAACTGGATCTGAGAAGTTTCAAATCTAAAGTGTTCCCAGTTGATACTGCTGCTGCTGTTCTATGGTTACATTTTGAGAATCGCTGTTATTTTTTTTAAGGAGGGCTGTAAAAAAGTGTTTCTAACACAGAAAATTTTTCTTCAGAGTTCTTTAAAGTATGTAATTTTATTACATTGACTAATATGGCAAAGCTTTGTGATGTTTACACGTGTTATTCTACGCACTTTCCGGATGCCCTGCCTTTGTTCAGGCTCTTCCCGGGCCTCGAATGCCATTGCTCTGGAACCAAGTGGTAAACTTACGCAACCCATCTTAGCACCTGATCAAGTGCGCCTTCCCAGGAAGCAGTTTCTGTATCTCTTTTTGAAATTACCGAAGCTCTGCTTTCAGTACCTACATAATTTGCTTACACCCAAATCTTATTCTGCTAGTGTTTTGTTAGTTGCCCAGGTATCTGGATTTCCACACCCCTCAAGGCTGTAAGCTCCTTAAGGACAGAGATTGTCCTCTCTCCCACTATTTGCTGCAATGGTAAGTACAATGTCTGGGAGAGAATGTTGCCCAGTCTTCTCCTTGGGGTGAAATAATAGGTTTGCTACCTTCATAGGCTGCTCCAGAGGCTATGAAATATGCAGCAGAACAGACAGGGGAACACTAAATTAGAGAACATCAGAACAAACTTTTGCTTTAAACAGTTTGCCTTTTCCCCTTAGACAGAGGCTTTTATTAAAATAATGTTAGCTAAAACTATTTCTAGGCCAAAAGTAATCACGGTAATGTTTCTCTGCATTTTGTATAGCTCTTTCCATTCTAAAAATTCATAGTACACAGCCCTTTCTGCTCAGGAGGAAAGAAACACGCTGAACTGGACTTGAGCTTCCCATTCCCATCACTGAGAAGTGCTTTGTCTGCTACTCTACCCCTAGGCCCATTACTGTGGCTGATGTCTGAGCCTGGGTTCTGTGTGATGGCCTCACAGAACCTATTCGGGCGCAGATTCGAAAGAGGCATTTCAATTAGTTCCCCTCAAAGGATTAAATGCCGTTGTTCCTCACTGGATGCTCTCATCTTTAACAGGTGATTAAGGTCCTAATGGACACATACAGTTTTTCAGTCTGTTTCAACCAATTAAGGTACTGGAGAAAAAGTGAAAAAAGAAAAAGTAAAAAGAGGAAATGAAGAGGCAAATGGGAAGCAGGAGAAGGTTTCTTGCAGGAATTCTGCAAATCTTTCTCAAGGTCAAAGGGTCTGTTTGTCAAGAGTGTTTGTCAGGGAGTTCTCAGACTTTACACCCTAGGTGCATTGCACCCAGGAGGATACCCCAGCCCCCTTTCTGTCAATCTTGTTTCTGGGTTTAAGATGCCAGCAGGATGTAGAGTGCACACTGAGGTACTCCCCCACAGATATGTATCACTGCCTTTGATGACTGTGGTTTAATAAAGAATATATCTGGTCTCTGTGCCCAGTTCTGGATGCAGTTTCACACCCTCTGGAATCTGCAGCAGAATAAGCATATCTTTGTCATGCTAATGAAAATTTCCTGCTGGACCCCTAGATGGCTTCCAGATGAGGGCTGGTCACCAGAAAGACCAACCACTTGATTAGAGGGTTGGTAGAGGCCAGCCTTACCACCAGGAAGGAACAGGAGGGTTAAAATTGAGTTCAGTCATATAGCCAATGATATGATCAATCAATGCCTACATAATGAAACCCCAGTGAAATCTGTGGACACTGACGTTCAGTGGAGCTTTCTGACTGGTGAACTTACTGATGTATTCGCAGAGTGACATGCCTTGATTTTGCAGGGCAAAAGCATAGAAGGTAACCATTCTGATTCCAATTCCAATGTGTGTGTGTGTTTTTCTACCCCAAGCAATTCTCTGACACCTGCTTGGTGTCCTACAATTCAACTCAATTCTGGCACTGTCCATCCAAAGATAGCATCAGGTTCCACAGTTTAGCAGCTCAGTCCAACAAGACTGCTCCCCAGTTCACATGCCAGTTGCCAGCAAGTACAAGCTGTTACCTGTGATCCTGATCAACTGGATGTAAAGCAGAGGTTCCTAGGACTCCCTCCTTGTGTTTGATTAATTTGCTCCAGTGGCTCACAGGAGCCAAGAGAATCTTTCACTAGATTACGGGTTTATTATAAAAAGATAACACAGGAACTGCAAGGCGGAAGAGGTACAGAGGGCAAGGTGTGCGGGAAGGGGCACCGAGTTCCTCTACACCTTCTCCAAACAGACCACTCTCCCAAAACCTTCTCGTGTCCACTAATCCAGAAGAGCTCTGAATCCCCCTTTTTGGTTTTTTTTCTGGATTTTTCTTTACATACTCTCAATTTAAATAATGACTCATCGGTGATTGATACCACCTTGATCTCCTTTCCTCTCCCCCAGCGACCAAACCTAACTGAAAGTTCCAACCATCTAATCACATGGTTGGGTCTCCAGGCAACCAGCCCCTATCCCAAAAGTATCTCCCAAAAGTCACTCATTATCACAGCAAGAGATGTCTTTATTGTTCTCATCACAGGAAATTCCAATAGTTTCTTATGACAGAAAAGGGATAAAGACCAAATACATATCTTATTACAAATCACAATGTCACAAAAGGTCTGTGTCCTAGACACCCCCAAACCTCACCCTGCGTGCATCTCTGCTAATAAAACTGTGACATTAAGTATGGGATGTTCAGTGAGTTCTGTGAGTCGCCCTTGGGAAATCCAAACCTGAGGTCATTGTAAGAACCCTGGAGTTTACATCCCGCTGGTCAGAAGTGCTGGTGGGTTGGAGCTGCACTTATGTCTGGTGTCTGAGGTGCTGGCATGTTGTGGAGGACTGAACCCCTGATCTTGTGGGGTCCGCCCTGGCCCTGAGTGGTTGGCATTAGTAGCAAACTGCAGTGTGCTCCAGTGGAGATTGAAACAGAACAATGGTACAGCGAAGTTCAGCTAACTCTTCCTCAAGTTCCCTCCCATCTCTGCAGCCAGGAGCAGGGCTGGTGCCAGGGCATTTTAGGGGAACAGTGCTCAGGGGGTCATGCACACAGCCCAGAACAGCAGATAGAAGCCAAATAAAATCAGGATAAATTCCTGCTTGCAATAAATCACACTGCCCATAAATCATCAAACAATTCTTGGAGAGCCTCTTTCCAGTTCATTTTCTCACCAATCACAGTGGGTTCTGCTGCGCAGACGCACTGCACCACAATCACCTGGGGCACTTGCTAGAAACACAGCCTCCAGAGACCCAGGCAAGAATCGCTGAATCTTAGGAGAGGATGGAGAGGTGAGCAAAAATGAACATTTTAAACAAGCTCTCGAGGTGATTCTTATACACACTAAAATCTTAAAAAGGTCTGTGTGCCCGAGAGTCTGAGTACGGCTGCCGGGTGAAAACAGTCCCCTGGTCTCAATGAGTTGCTGAGCCCGGACCGAGTGATATCTTTTCACTTCTCTTTGGTCTGGGTCTTGATTTTTAAATGAGAATTCATTTAGCAGGAATGAATTTCATTCATTAGCAGTAATGAAATGTATTTTTCAAGTGTCCAAAATAACAAAATGTTTCTCTGATTACAAGGTCGTTTGCCATCAAACAACAGCCTATGGGTACTGAATTTGGGGGTTTTGCTTAAGTCTGTCAGGGCACTTGAGGTTGTAAGAACTACCACTGCACCTGCAGACTTAGGCAGATGAGCCAAATGGGTAATAGCTTAGCATGTAACCTCAGGGGATTACAAGATATGTAGTACTTCGAGAATCCTAAATTCCACAATACAATAATACACGCCTATCTGCATAGCTTCAGCTAACAGTTTAATTTTGGGGGGTTAAATTTTAAGTGCAGAAAGATGGTGATGTGAACGTGAAGTAACTAGTCATTTATGAAAATATCTTAACACTGCAAAATAGTGAGAAAAGAAGGCATCTCAATCGGAAGGCACAGGAAAGCAATAATCAGGAAAGAGAAGAGATAAGAAGCATGAGGCTGAGGGAACAGAACAATAAAGAGGAGAGTAATTCAAGCTTTGGCATTTTCATAAATGCGTCCAGGGCTATCCTATATATGGGGCATAGATCAAGGCGATTTGGTAAAATTAGATGAGAGTAAAGGGAGCTAAGAGAGGAAATTAAAACAGGCACCACTAAAGAAAACAATCACATGACCACCGGGGCCCCTCCCTGAGAGACAGTGGGCACTCCAGCCTGGGAGTCCGTTTCAGAGACTCGGGTTAACAACATGTCTAGGAAAAAAGTAGGTGGTAGAAAAATAAGTCTCTAGATTTGAGTTCAAAAAGCACTCATTATTGTCAATGTCATCTTTTAGTTTGGTTTAGGAAAGAATGGGATCTAAAACAAAGCCCATTTAGAATTTTTAATTTGAAAAAAATAGAAACTTAAGTAACATCATTCTGACTACAAAGTCATACAACAGAAAATCTGCGTGATATGTTGCCCCACACCCTGATCTGCAATACTGTCCTTGTAAAATGTGTCGTTTTTTTAGAATTAAATACATACTTGCAGGTTATGATTATTGCCATAGCTTTAACAACTCTGTGTTTTGCATGCTCACAACTGTAAACCTACAAGGGGTGGGCATAGGTAGGTATATATATGTGTGTGTGTATATATATATACTTATATACACAAATATACATATATATAGCTTTATAAATGGTATTGCGTAATGTAGAGACACTGAACAGGTGACATGACCCCAACCTCAGGATGCTGCCTTCTGAAAGTTTCTGCTGTAGCTCCATGTGGCTCTTCTGCACTTCTGCACCAGACAACTTTCCAAATCTATAGTTACAGATGGTGAGTGATAGTTATTGGTTTAAGATCAGAGCAGATGGAGACTAAAGCTCTTGCCCAAAGTTTTAAAAGATGATGCTTAATATAATTCAGGTATTTTGGGGGGAAAGGACCCTAAAGCAGAAGCAAATTGTTAAAGAGGAAAAAACTAGATTCTAACACAGATTTTTTAAAAAATTAACACATATTCATGTTCTCTTTTATTTCTTATTATTGATGCTGTCTGGACTGACACACTTATGCAGACCCCAATTCTACCCAGAGTTTTCCATTACTAATATCCACACACCTTGTTGACTTGTAATTCTGCATGTCACTAGCTCATCAAACTCATTCCATGAACAGAATGCAAAAATCCTAAAGATAACATTGGCAATTTAAATGTATCCCAAGAATTCAAGATCATTTAAACCTCAAAAGCCAATTAATTATACTATCATATCATATGTATTTAATTATTATTACTTAAAAATCAGATTAAAGCAAAAAATTCAAATGATCTTAATACATACAATATATTGGATAAGTGCAACATCTGTTTGTAACAGGCAACAAAATACAAGCAACCTCACAAGTATACCTGGGACATTTTCAGACTTCTACTAGCCAGCATATGCCTAAGACCTTTCTCTTGCTTTATAACCAATGAAGCAGGCCACAAGTGCCAGAGAAGTCCCCCCTACTCCCACTGCCAGCCCTCAACCAAGGATTTCTAGCTTTCTCATCTCTCAGGTTGACTAACTCTAAGGTTTTACACTGATTCTGAGTAACAACTGGCTTTATAAGTCATGTTTTATTGGTTTTCTTCTCTAATTTATCAAGCACTTCCTTCATGATGTTTTCTGAGATTACATCCCAAATAAACTATTACTTTTAAATCATTGTTTCAGAGTTTATTTCTGGGTCAAACAAGCTAGGGGATGGAAGGAAATGTCTTTTCCTTGATAAAGAAATGTTTTTAAAAAGCAAATATTCTACTTTCAATGATAAAATGTTAAACTTATTTTCTGTACCATCCAAAAGAAGTTGAGTGTTCTCTCTATTATAACTTCAATTTAGTATCATACTAAAGGTCCTAGTTAAGTACAAGGCAAAAAAAGTAAGTAAAATTTGTAAGAATTGTAAGAGTTTCAAAGAAAGAAAACCTGTCATTATTTGAAGGAAACATGATTGTTTAGAAAAGCAAATTATTTGAATTGCTAAAAGATTTTAGCTAGGTAGCTAGATGTAAAATCAATATATTATAAAATCAATTCTGAATGAAGTTCTCGGGGGGAAAAGTTCACCATGATGGCAGACGTCAGTGGGACAGAGGCCAACTGAAAGAGCTCCCAAAGGCCAAAGAGGGAACAACTTAGCAACAATGGAAAGTAGCGTCGAATTACAATCCACAGTATAAATTAAACACCTGTGAGTCCATGTTGATATAAATAAATTATGCAATAAATAAATTAATGAGGGAGAAGAGACAGTCTCCTGTGCAAAAGAGTTCCAAATAACTTGTGAAGACATTCAACCCTCAAGAAGGTAGAGCATGACTCTCCACTCATCAGCGTTGGGCTGAGCGTAGTGACTTACTTCTGAAGGGTACAGTATGGTAAGGGTCCGTGGTAGAGTAATGTTAAAGGTAGAATCTGACAAACACTCCCTCAGCCAGGCAGTCAAGGTCAACTTCTACACTATGTACTCTTTTTAGACTAGACATGGCACTTTACTTCTGTGGTCTTCCTCCTAAAAACCTATAATCATGAGAACAAAACATCAGACCAATCCCTACAGAGGCTTCTACAACATATGTAACCAGTACTCTTCAAAATTGTCAAGGTCATCAAATCAAAAATGTCCAAGAAACTGTCAGAGCCAATGGAACCTAAGGACAGATGGTGACTAAATGTCATGTGATATCCTGGTGACATCCTGAAATAGACAAAGGACATTAGGTAAAAACCAAAGAAATTTGGAAGTACATACTTTAGTTAATAATAATGTATTAATATTAATTATAATAAATATACTAATATAATAAATTAATAATAGTGGCAACAGGGTACAAAATCTATGGAAACTCTCTGTTCCCAATTTTTCTGTGAACTAAAACTGTTGTAAAATGTAAAACTTATTTAAAAAGTATAAAAATCAGTTGCAATTTAGTATATGCTCAAAAAACATTTATGAAGATAATTATTAAAAGATAGCTTTTATACTGGCTTCAAATAAAATGACAGTAAAGCACCAGGACTTAATCAAGTAATACATGTACAATGTTTGCATGGAGAAAATTATGTTGAAGAAAAATTTCTCAAATACTTAAATAGGAAACCAACCACAGGCATGGTCTGCAAATTGAAAAGAAAAAGGCAATAGCCTAAGGATGTAAATTCTCACCAAACTGCTCCAGTGATGTGTGATTCAACTCCAGTCAAAATACCAAACAGAGGGAATTTGACAAGCTGATTTTAAAATTTATGGGGAAGATTAAAGTTACAGGAAGAGAAAAACATTGCTTAAGAAGAGTAAAGTAATTGGATTTGCCTTGCCAGATATCAAGTATTATTATAAACTGTGAAAATTAAGACAGCATAATACTCTCATAGAAATGGATGAACTGAGAAAAATAAAGCCCAGAAACACATCTACACTCATATGGAAAATGGATTTATATAGCACTTGCATTGCAGGGCTTTGAGAAAACACGGGTATCGAAAATAAATAAACCTGGAACAACTGGTTATCTACACAGAAAAATATGAATTAATTGGACCCCTGTACAATAGTATAAGACAAAAATCAGCTCTAGCTGTGTTAAATATGTAAATGCAAAAGGCATAACTATAAAGCTTTGAACAAAATATTTTCATTACTTTGGATTATAGAAGATAGCCTTTGTGTACAAAACATAAAAAGAAAGATTGATGAAAATGAATATATTAAAATTAAGAACTTTCATACATGAAAAGTCCCTATAAGTTACTGAAAGTACTGCATAAGCTGGAAGAAGATATTGGCCATAGATTAAATGATAATATTTAATACCTGGAATGTATCAAAGGCCTACAAATTGATATGAAAAAGACAAATTACCCAATAGAAAAAGTGAGAAAAAGTAAAATCCAATTGATATGTCACAAATGAGGAAATTCTCAAGAGCACACATAAAAAGATGCTGTACCATATTAACAATAAAAACTACAGCAAGATACTATTTCAAACCAATCATACTGGTAAAAAATAAAGTATAACAATATGTAATATTGGTGAAGATGTAAAAGAAGCTGAATAATTAATAATACAATGTTATTCAGAATGAGCTAGAGTGTAAATTGTTCCATCATCTTGGGAAAACAATGCAGCATTATCTAACAGACCAAAAATGTGTAAAAGTTATAACTCTATTGCACTCTAAGATATCCTCTGAAAGATATGTATCACATGTTCTTATGAGCAATCTTTGTAATACCAAAAAATAAATACAAAAATTAAAACAAACTCAAATATTCATCAAAAGTACAATGAATAAACCAATCATGGCAGTGGTGTTATAGTTGAATATTATACAGCAGTGAAAAATACAACTTTATTCAATTTCATGGATGAATCTCAAAGACAATGTGAAGAAAAAGAGCAAGTATGATGAAAAACACATAGACTTTGATTCAACTGATTTCAAGTTCAAAAGCACACATATCTAAAGAATGCACTATTTAGGTTTATAAATAACTATGAAATGATAAAGAACTCTAAGATATAAAGGATGGAGTGTGAAGGGTACTTAAAGAGATTTAAAGTTTAAGGTAACATTTTGTTTATGAATATAGGGCACAGATATTTAGGTGCTACTTATATGGTTCTGTGTTTTCACAAACATGTCTAAAATGCTTTGTGGGTGTGTGTCTAAACACTTCTAAAAATTTTTAAAGAGAAATTTAAACATGGATGGAACATGAACTTTGGAGCCAAAGCCCTTGGGGCTGTACTTCCACTGACTCATTCACTAGCTGAAACTCTGAGCAATTCGCTTAACCTGTCTATGACTCAGTTACACTATCCTTAAATATAACTAATAAAAACAGCCACTTAACTGCAGAACTTTTGTGAAAAGGACAAAAAATCAAAATACGAAATCACCTTGCCACAGTACCTACTGCCAAGCATACTAGGCATTCAATAGACGGTAAGTTGTCTAGTCTGCTCACCCATTCATTCCTCCATTTTTCATTCATTCGAGTATTAAAGAATGAAAGTCAAATTAATCAACTGATAGTAACCTAAGTTAAAGATAGTCTACATATTTTATTCAGGTTTTCTTGAAACAATACTTCAATCTCATTAACAAATTTAGTAGAAAACTGAGCTTAGAGACCAAGAAGACAGATCTGGGCCCAAATCATGTTTAATCACAAAAGCCACACATCAAAAACAACTTGAATAAACAGCATAGTAGCCCTGAGAAAACAAATGTTTTGCAATCACACACCTTTGCTCAGGCTGCTGTTTAAATACAACCTGTGCAGGTGATTTTAAGAAAAATCTCTGGGACTCATTTCTTCGTACCTAGAACAGTGATAACATTGTCTTTGAGTGCAGATTTGCGGACAGGAGTAGACAGACTATAAGCATGGTGCCCAGAGAAACGCTTGATACAGGAAAAGAGCTAAGAAGGGACCGTGGTTAGTAGTTCTTCTTCCTGTTCAGTGATGCCGTTAGTAGGTTTTTTAATAACTGTTAAGTATCTTATTCTATAAAAATGTAAATATTGTACATATATTTTAAAATTACGGTATAGGAGCATAATAAAATGTGGTAGAGTGAGTACAAGGTCACTGGTGTCGGATGGCCAAGGTTTCCATTCTAACTCTGTCAATTACTAGCTATGTGACTTTGGGGAAGATACTTAACATCTATTTCCTCATCAGTTAAGTAGAATTCAATAAATGAAGCAATTCTTATAAAGTGCTTGGAACTTACACGCATAGTTCAATAAATGTCAGTTGTGTTATTCATAATATTACCATTATTATGAATCTGAGGTTGCTGTGGGGAACTTCCCCTTTGGTGAAACTCCAAAAAGTACTGCTGAGTATCGATTGGTCGTATTATTGTTTTAATTAAAGTGAATTCATAATCCTTTTCAGTTTTTAACACCTTAGCCCAAGAAGAAACCCTTAAGGAAATAACCAAAACCAGAGTTTTAAAAGCCTGACCAATACAAATAAGCAAAAAATGTAAGGACCTTGGGCCCCACCAGGACTCGATTTGGGTTCCATCCTTGGCAAATTTCTTCTCAGTGTCAATGCTTCAACTTTCATGTTGGGATGCAGAAATAATTATTTTACCACAATGTTCACAAAGAAATTCTAAAAAGAAGTCTCCTTTTCCCCAAATTTCATCTTGGTTGAAAAGAGTTTATAGAATGACGGCGTGTTCAGGAGTTTGAGATACAGGGTCAGACAGAGTCAGTCTGTGACCACTTAAAGGTGCCTGCTAGTAACAGCAGAAGACCCCAGGCCACCTGAAATGATCCACTTCGGAAATAATCTTAGGGTGGAACTGCGTGGCTGCCCAAACACTGCAACATCACTTCAATGCACATCAGACTCTAAGATACCCATATTTATTTCCCAGAAACCTTCCTTTGAAGCACAACTATACAATTTATATTTGGTATACAACTTTATACAACTTTCAAAAAGTTGGTTTTTAAACAGAAACAAGAATCAAAACACCAGAGCTCCCTTAATCCACTTTTAACCAGTAATTCTGGCCATTCAGACACCCATACCTCTGGCAGACTGCGGAGCACTGGAATAGGTCTCAAGGAGCACGGGGGACGGGGGGAGGAAACTGTTGTGTTGCCATGACTACGGAGGCCCGAACTCAGCCTGCTGCCCCTTGAGGCCAAAGTTCATCATTCTTCCTCCTTTCAAGGCTTTTCTTAAGAGCCTGAACAAAGACAAGTGGCTACAGTTGCTACTCCTGAGCATCTATGCCCAGTCTGCATTTTAACAAATAACTTTGTTTTCCTTTGTCCTGTATTATTTTGCTCTTTTTCTTTGGTTCTCTTTTCACTGGGTGTATAAAGTTAGATTTTTTTTTCTCTTTTTCTCACACAGTTCCTCCTCTGTAGATAACAAAGTCCAAGTCCCTAGCCGTTGTAATTATTAGCATATTCCTGGAGAAAATTGCTACAGTCTACATTAAAGGACTCCCTGCAGAAATTTACACAGTAGGTATCCAATTTCCCTTTAACTAAAAGGCACTCAGAACAATGAGGGGTTTAAAACAAGAAATGGGGAACAAACAGGGCTTTGAGGAGCAGCAGGGAGATTTGCAGTGGTCAAGAGCAGATAGCCAGGCTGGGTTATTTGGATAATTAGTCTTCGTTAGCAAATTGGAAAGAATGATAATGCCCCCATAAGCTGTTATAACACGCTCACAAACAGGCAACATTAAGGATCATGTCTGATCCTGTTTCAAAAGGTTCAACTCTTTATTCTGACTATTCCGGCATAGAAATAGATTTTAAGCCTGTGCACTCCCTTCAAAATACTTCCAAAACTTAGGAACAATTGCATTCAGCCAAGGTGATCCTGGTATCACTGTACCCCTCTCAGCATAGGAGAGAACTGTAAGGACCTATCAGAAAGTCAGGGAACTTTCACAATGGGGGCAAGGAAACAAAATGCAAATGTAAGAGTTTATTTTAACATTCAGTTTCCAGATGCTGGAAAATACGAAAGCTGGGCTTACTGTTCTATGGCCCCGAAACCCCCTCAGGGAACATAACTGGCCCCAGTAAAAGGAACTTAAATCTAAATTTATATTTAAAAATAGACTGCACCAGCCTTGAAGAGAACCCCACCCATTGTTATGCAACTGGGAAATGCTGCTTCTTACTGTCCAGATTTCTAGCAGTGGTGCAAAATTTCCTTGTGAAGGACAAGGAAATGAATGCATTCCACGAATTCTCCCAGGGGGCCGTTCTGATCAGATTAGAATGTCGCTACTTCTTTTTTTTCTTTTTATTTTATTGATTATGCCATTACAGTTGTTCTATTCCCCCCCTTCATTCCCCTCCACTCTGCATACCCCTCCCCTACCATCCCCCCCTTAGTTTATGACCATGTGTCTCAAGTTCTTTGGATTCTATATTTTCCATAATATTCTTGCCCTCCCCCCTATCTATTTTCTACCTACTGTCTATGCTACTTATTTTCTGTACCTTCTCCCCCCTTCTCCTTCTCCCACTCCCTCATTGCTAACCCTCCATGTGATCTTCATTTCTATGGTTCTGCTCCTGATCTAGCTGTCCTTTTAGCTTGCTTTTGTTTTAGATGTGGTTGTTAATAACTGTGAGTTTGCTGTCTTTTCACTGTTCATCTTTTTTATCTTCTTTTTCTTAGATAAGTCCCTTTAACATTTCATATAATAAGGGCTTGGTGATGATGAATTCCTTGAATTTGACCTTATCTGAGAAGCACTTAATCTGTCCTTCCATTCTAAATGAAAACTTTGCTGGATAGAGCAATCTTGGTTGTAGGTCTTTGGATTTCATGACTTGGAATACTTCTTTCCAGCCCCTTCTTGCCTGTAAGGTCTCTTTTGAGAAATCAGCTGACAGTCTGATGGGAACTCCTTTGTAGGTGACTGTCCCCTTATCTCTTGCTGCTTCTAGGATTCTCTCCTTCATTTTAATCTTGACTAATATAATTATGATGTGCCTTGGTGTGTTCCTTCTTGGGTCCAACTTCTTTGGGACTCTCTGAGCTTCCTGGATTTCCTAGAAGTCTATTTCCTTTGCCAGATTGGGGAAGTTCTCCTTTATTATTTGTTCAAATAAGTTTTCCACTGGTGGCTGTTCCTTTCCCCCTTCTGGTACCCCTATAATTCAGATGTTGGAACGTTTAAAGATGTCCTGGAGGTTCCTTAGCCTCTCCTCATTTTTTTGAATTCTTGTTTCTTCACTCTTTTCTGGTTGGTCATTTTTATCCTCCTTCTGGTCCACTCCTTTGATTTGAATCCCAGTTACCTTTCCATTACTATTGATTTCCTGTGCATTGCCATTCATTTCAATTAGTTTAGCCTTCATTTGTTCCTCTAATTTGTGACTAAAATCAACCAGTTCTGTGAGCATCCTGATCAGTAGTGTTTTGAACTGTGCATCTGAAAGTTTTGCTGTTTCTTCATTACTTAGATTTATGGGCTCTGGGGCTTTGAGATCTTCTTGAGCCATTTTTGGTCTGTTCATGCCCATTAAGTATGAGGAGCCTTAGGGGTGGGGCGGGGCCTCCAGGGCAGGGTGGCTGGGTTGTGACACTGTATGTGGTGGCGGGGTCAGAGTGGGAAAATGGCGTCCCCCTCTCCTACTTCCCTCAGCTGGGTGAGGAGCGAAGCCTTGGGTGTACCAGGGCAGGGCAGGTCGCTGGGTTGTGATGCTGTATGTGGGGGCGGGGTCAGAGCCGGGAAATGGCATCCTTCTCTGCTGCCTCCCGAGGCTGGGACCCGCTGGGTCCCGTCTCATTGCCCACTCCCTCACTGGTCTATCTGCGCACGAATGCGGCACCGCAGTCAACCTGCTGCCTTTCACCTTCGCTGGATCCACTGGTCACTCACTGGGTCACTCACTGAGTCACTCACTGGGTCCCGCTCATTAAGTCACTCACTGGGTCCGCCCATTGCAACCCCACGCATGGGATCCATGCACCTGAGTCCTTCTGACCGAGTTTTCTGTGCAACCCTGCTCTGCCAGCTGCTGGCTTCACCCCTCTTACAGATCAGGCTGAAGCATTCGTTGTTATCAGGCTTCCGAAAAGTTCAATTTTCTGTGTTCTGACTGTATTTTCTGTTGCTAATATTTTGTTTTCTCTAAACTTGGTTGTGTGAGAAAGCAAGGCATCTCCATCTATGCCTCCATCTTGGCGGAAGTCCAGAATGTCGCTACTTCTTGATGAAATTACACAGAGGCCTGAGGTGAAGAGGACAGTATAAAAAGAAAATCGGTAAGACTGGTTCTAAGGAGCAGGGTAGTTTAAGTTGTCTGCAAATTCTGCTTCTTAAAACAGATTGAAAACTTTTTCACATCGCGTATGCAATGCCTTGTTTTGTGCACACACATGTACACCTGTATGCACAAACACACACGTATACCTGTATGCACAAACACAGGAATGCCGTGGGCAAGGAGGAAGCACAGACTCATTACCGTCCCCTGAAAGTTGTCCTCAGCACCATCTCAGGGCACGATTCTTCAAAATAATTACCACCACTTAATTAGAATAAGAAGAATGATGGAAAGTAGGGGAATAATGGAAAAAGGTATGCAGCATGTTCTTTCAAGGCACACTGTTTAACAGGCACACTCAACCATCACTTATTCTGTAGGATGTGCTTGGTTTGACTCACTGTTTGTTACTGAATAAAGACAAAATATTTGTTAACTTACAGATTTCGGTCTAAATGCACATAGTTTTGTTGGTAAAAAAGGGAACTTCTATGCATGGTTGCCTACGGAACATGAGCCAGGTTTGCATTTAACCTATTATTCTGTTCTATCATGATCTCAAAATGCCTACAAAAATCCAAATCCTCAAAATGCTCTTTGAATCACCCTCGACTTTATTACTGGTTTCCTCATTACTTAGTGTGTTGAATAAACTCCTTATAAGAGATTCATATTGTAATTACATGAGAGTCACACTTTCAAGTTATTGAAAACTATGCTTTAAATTTCAAAAGCCACTGATACACCATACCATCCATAGAAAGGTGAGGCCAAACCAGGGGATTGATTGCTTGAATTTACAAGTACTGTGGCTAAAATACTTTGTTGAATAGATTTCTTTGCTCCCTTAAAAGATTTCACTTTAATGAATCATTTTTTCTGTCTTATACATAAAGAGAATGTCATGTTGCTGGCCACTCACTTATCTCACCGGCAGAACTGAAGTCCAGGAAATCTGGCCTCATTAGAGGAAGTGATCAAGGAATCGATCTTGGATAAGCAAGCTAAGAATGTAAAGCTCCCTGAGTTCCAGAACAAAGGCAAATTCTAAAAATAAAAAATAACCATTAAAATCAAAAGTACATTCATTGTTCCGTCATTCTCATTGGAGATGCCAGTGTGTGTGTATGCTTTATCCAAGTCTCTCCCGGAGACTTCACAGGACATTAGACGTAAAACGTGCCAATCAGGAACATGTCAAAGAGAACAGAAAGATGACAAGCTTCCTTAGAGTCTCTTTCCTGAGAGTAACTCTGTTTTAATGTCTCAGAATATTAGAGGAAATGCAATCGTCAATCGTCATTTTCAAGAAAGGACACTCAAGCATGGTCAGTGTGGGAGGTAGACTTCTCTCTTAGTTTGCCCCACATCCAAAAATCTATTTCTCCATATTCTCCTCTTCTTGTTTTTTTTTTCTTTTCTGGGTTTCTATTGATCCTGCAGAGGCAAGCAAAATAAATCTGGAAGAGAGTTAACAGTTGATTCTAAATAGAAAAAATATATAGTGGTACGTTTCCCCCGTGGTGTACCTTATAAAGTCTAAGTGAGCAGGAAAAACACAGGGCTCACAATTAAGGACTCGAAGGCTCTAGCAAAATCAAGGGAGACTTTGGCATTCCGGACTTCATTAGCAGTTAAAAAAGAAAAAAACATCCCCAAGGCCAGCAGGTTAGAAGTTAATTAGGAGAAGTGCTAGGGGACTTGCTGTCTGACAGAGAAGCTTATGAGGTAGTTTCGGGCGCTTTATCGCCGCTATAAAAGTCTCTGTGTTTGCAAGCTCCCAAGAAACAGAGAAGCCTCTGAGGTTGCTGGAAACAGGGAAGCCCCGAGCTCCTGACACTCTGGGGCCCTCTGTGCTGCGCAGCACTGGGTGCTCTGGGACTTTTTGTCCGTTTGTTCTCAAAGGGAACTTTTTTTAGATTAAATAGATATAGTTTGTTGGAATAGTAAAAACACTTAAGTTAAAATTCAATGTAGATGCACACACAGATGCCAGGGAACAAAGGGAGAAGTCTGGAAGAGAGCCAAGGTAACTAACTGGTCTTCTGGCTCAAGAAGCAGTCTTCAAAGAATGCAGGCACTTCCACGGCCCTGTGACCTGGTGTTTCTTTCGACCAAAATCTTCAAGTGCCATCGCCTTTCTTTTTCTCTTTAAACTTTCTCTGATTTTCCACAACAGACTATTAAAATGGATGTTTCATTTGCGATTTCTAGGTGAAAGTATCAGGTATAAAAGCAAGTTGTGAGACATACCGTAGCATAGAACTAGACCATTGTAGGTGAAATGGCTGTGCCGCCATTTCAGTGCCAGCAGAACAGCAGCTGGTGGGTGTGAGCGATGAGTGAGCAGGTGGGAGATTCTCTCCTTACTTGCCTTTTCTGGCTACAGACTTTTGCTTGAAACTGGCCGTTGGCGAGAGAGGAGGATAGAAGGCCTACATCTGGGTGAGATGAATGGTTGGATGTTCTATGGGAGTGCGCACCCGATTCCCAAAGCAAACAGAAGCTTAGCTTCTAGACAGACAGACTTGGTGATTTGAGAATGTGGACGTCAGAGAAAGAATGTCCAACTCTGTATTTTCTGTGTAACAACAGAAAAGTCACAGACTCCCCATATTTTCATGGGGAGTCTAAAGTAAAATTAAATTTACTTTATTATTTCAACCTATGAGTAAGCCTTATCTAATTTTGATTTCTAAACCCTTGTTTTGCCTAAGAATCTGAGCTGTTTGTTCATGGTGGAGGACTGGTGTGGGGGAAGGGTGGTGGAAGAAGGCAAATTTAAGTTCAAAATAACTGACGGTCTCCTACCATATAATTTATACAAGCAAGTTTGAGGTATGTCTTGGATTTTGTAGACAGTTGTGATTGAATTAACCTGACTTTCCCTCAGGATTGTTAAGGAATATCATCATGATGCAACTCAAATTTCACTTGATCTGCTTTCCATCACCCATATAATGCTCAACCTCTGACTACTACACAATCTTTCACACCCAGAATTTCTGAGGACCCCATTTTTCTGCTTGCCTTCTAGGTTGACTCTGTTGCTCAAGAAGCCACATGATGTTGACATTGCATTTGTCTTCTGCAACACCAGAGACCCTGTGCCTGGTAACCCCTTGAGTATTTTAACAAGACTGGAGAAGAGGTATGTTTGGGGGTGCTGAAGGAGATGAGGTGGGGAAATAGCTAGAGACTGATCATGAAAGACTTAGGACCTTAACTTTTGTCAAGAATGTTTTAAAATGATGGAAATGACATATCTGCCACAGGAGAAACATGCATGAGAGCAGAGAGACAGGGCAGGATTTCAGGACACATCTAGTGGAGGTTACGTCACCTTGCATTTAAGAGCTTTAAAATGAAGGATTGTTTCTCCAAAGCAGAGAGTGGTGACTCCAGAGTTCTCCGTGTCTCCTTTGCAGAGAAGTAACTTTAAGGCGGTCCCATCCACTGAACTGCAGTCCAACGTGATGAAAGGGCCCCTCCCAGGTCCCCTAACCTGTGGCAGAAGAGGGATCCAATTCTATGTCTTTACTATCCATCCTGTTGTCCTTTCTTTTTAAAAAATATGTTATTTCTTTTTTTATTTTTAGAGAGAAGGGAAGGGAAGCAGAAAGAGAGGGAGAGAAATATCAATGTGTGGTTGCCTCTCACATGGCTCCCACTGGGGACCCAGCCCACAACCCAGGCATATGCCCTGACTGGGAATTGAACCAGTGACCCTTTGGTTCATAGCCCGTGCTCAATCCACTGAGCTATACCAGCCAGGACTGTTGTCCTTCCAATGACATTACATTTCTTCTTAAGTTGGTAATTCACCAGAAAATAGATTCTGACTAAAATATTGCTTTTTCCTGGAGCAGATCAGAATTTTAAACTACCAGAGAAAATAAACAGGTTCTTTTAAAGTTAAGAACTGGAGGACATGTAAATTAGATAACAAGGGAAAAAGAACCCAGACACATGAATTTGCCTGGACAAGACAATTACAAGGAAGGTATTTATTAGTGCAACTGAGACAGGCCCAGGTAGTAGCTTCAATAAAGTGAAAATTGATCCAGAAACTGAAAAGTCAAAATTAACTTGCCACACTGTAAAATCTCTTTCTGTAATAATGTTGTAAGAATTATAGCTATTTTATGCTTGATTGGCTTAGAGAGCTGCAAAATGTATTAGAATCTCTATTTTTTTAAGAAAAACACATCCAACCACAACGGTATTAGCAGGAATTTGTGATAAGCAGAGTATTGTTCCCACTCACCCCTCAAATGTCCACATCCTAATCTGAGAAATGTTTGAATGCGTTACCGTATGGAAAGGGGGACTTTACAACGGTGATTAAGGTTAAGGATGGCAGTGAAAGGTGGGCTTCAGAAAAGATGAAGGGATTGAGAAAAAAAACAGAAAAGGAAAAGGAAAAAGATCCACCTTAGCCTTGACCGTTAGTGGAAAATATCTGTAAAAAGCAGTAGAATCTCCATGGATAACCCATGACCATAGGCTGAGAAGAGAAAACCAGACGTCCGAGGACGAGGTGTAGAGTGGAAACCACTGAGCTTCATCCTTTCACACTCGGGCATCCTCTCTGCAGCGCCTCTGTTCATGGTCCTCTGTCTCCTGCTGGACTCACGGCACCTGTGGATCCCCGCCGTCATCCAAGGTCGTTCACCGGAAACTTAACAGCTCCTTGATGAGGATGTTCTCTGAGCCCCTAAATCTCGTTCCCTATGATTTCTATCTCTTGATCTTAATTCTGCCTTCTGGAGCTAAGGCCACTGAGCACAAACCTTCTTCCACAGGCAACGGTCCACCTCCTCCAGGCAACTGTCTCCGATTCCATAAGCTGTATCTTCCTGCTTGTGAACAAGGAGATTCAAATAAGCCTCTGTTGAAAATTTGTGGGTCGTCTTTAAAAAGCAACTGATAGGGAGAATATGGTTTTATAAATTGAGAGATATCTTTATTTCTTTGCCAAATTATTCCAAAGTAATTGGACATGTCACTTTTAATGTAACAAATGGGCCCTATTTCTAAAGATTTCAAAATCCTCAAAAGCACAATTCGGATGCTTCCTGCCTCTCTCTGCCCAGGACATCCGGCGTCTGGATGGAGCACGCACAGACTCACCGCGGTTCAGAAAAACCAGGGGCATTTTTCATCTTTTATTTTCCCTGTTATTTATTTCTTCACCTCAGGTTTCTGAAAACCAGCAACAGATGGACTCATCCAAGCTCTTCGGAGCAGACGGCGCATCAAACTCCCCACGTGAGGAAGGGCTCTCCTGCAGAGTGCGGCAGCCACAGAATAATTCACTCCAGCTCTGCCTCAGAATGAGCACTCGCAGAACTTTCAACAACTAGGCTTTCCACTGGCCCTGTTAGCAGGCGCTGGACAGACCTGCAAAGGTTTGTCCTTGCCTGGTCCTTGGGGTCACCCAACTTCCAGACACCAAATACGGTCACGAGGAGCAAGTCCACAGACAGGTGCAGAAATGAAGAGCAGGGGGGAAATGCATGGTCTGGACAGATGGGCGCCAGGTGTTTGGGGCAAAGTTAGAAATGAAGGAAAATGTCAGGGGGAAGAATGAAGTGCCGGGCGGTAAAACTTACTTCGACGCGCTCTTCCCTCTGCTGACTACGGCTTCACCTTTATGTGCCTGGTTATGCTCTTTCCTTTCTTCCCATCAGAACCCAACTTGAATAAAGGTGTTTTCACACAAAGGAATCATGGAAATTATAAATAAGTTATTTATTTATTTTATAAATAAAATCCTATCATTCCCCGTTTACACGATGTCATTGTGAGAGAAGAAATTGGTGAAAGATGGAAAACTCGCCGGGGGAGTGGGAGGCATTTGCCCGGGGCGTGTAAAGGGTCTACTGTCACACTACAGACGAAGCATCCAAGTTGTTCATTTTAGAAGAGATGGTGTCAATGTCCACTCGTTTTCATGACAGAGAAACAAATGGTATAGCTAAAAACTGGACGGAGATAAAGAGGGGCTACCTGATTTTTGGACCCTGGGTTCCCAGGTCAAAGCGTGGACAAATATCGCTTGGATGTCTCAACAACAGGTCTGTATTCAGTTGTAAATAATAAAAGACAAACACTAAGCAATGCCAAAAAGTAGCATAAACCAACTGGAGGTTTTACTTTTTTATGAAGTCAGGCAGGTATTTGCTAGTAAGCACAGATAAAACAAATCAAATGGCTAGGGCTGAGGTCCCTGAAAATCTACCGACCTTTTCCACATAGTCACCTCATGGCTGCAAAATGGCTGCTTCAACCTGTGTCGACCTTCCAGGCATGAAGAAAGGAATGGTGAGGATCAAAGTGGCTCTCTGCAAGCTCTGTCGGAGTTACATCTAATGATTTCTACTTAAATCTCTTGAGGCAGAAGTGTGTCCCTTGGCCAGGTCTAGCTTCTATGAAGGCCAAGAAATTAATTTTTAAAAATTAAACTAACTAATGGCCCCTGCCCCAAATTGTGAATATTCTATTAAAGATTAAGGGAATGTAAATATTAGAGCTATCAATCCTCATGATTATCTTACCCTCTTGCTTAAACTATTAACAATTTTCACAAGTAAAAACAAAAATTTAAACTATTCTTAGAATGTTATACTGTGTAATGTGACTTTTCATAATACTTTCAGTAAATCGTTAAGCAATTTATACAGTAAGGTTTTTGGTTTTTTTTCTTTTTTTTTAAATAAATTTTATTTAGTTACTTTTCAAGTACATTTTTTTATCTATTTCTCCCATCCCACCCCCCCACCCTGTCTCCCCCCTCCCTCCAATTTCCCCCCCCCAGTCCTCATCCCTGTGTCTTTCATACTTGTTCCTCAAAATCCCTCCCCCTTTTTCCCCTTAAATTCCCTTCCCTCTCCCCTCTGGTCGCTGCCCACTTGTTCTCTATTTCAGTGTCTTTGTTTTTATTCTGTTTGCTTGTTTGTTTTATTCTTTAGTTTCCTGTCAAAGGTGAGATCATATGGTATTTGTCTTTCAATGCCTGACCTATTTCGCTCAGCATAATGCTTTCCAGTTCCATCCATGTTGTTGCAAAGGGTAGTAGCTCCTTCTTTCTCTCTGCTGCATAGAATTCCATTGTGTATAGGTACCATAATTTTTTGATCCATTCATTTACTGACGGGCACCTAGGTTGCTTCCAACTCTTGGCTATTGTAAATTGTGCTGCTATGAACATTGTGGTGCATAGGTTCTTTGAAATTGATGTTTTAGGATTCTTGGGGTATAATCCTAGCAGTGGAATTGCTGGGTCAAAAGGCAGATCGATTTTTATTTTTCTGAGAAAATTCCATACTGTTTTCCATAATGGTTGTACCAGTCTGCAATCCCACCAACAGTGAACTAAGGTCCCCTTTTCCCCACAACCTCTCCAACATTTGTTGTTTGTTGCTTTGTTTATTATAGCCATCCTGACTGGTGTAAAGTGGTATCTCATTGTGGTTTTAATTTGCATCTCTCTGATAGCTAATGATATTGAGCATCTCTTCATGTGTCTCTGGATATTCTGTACGTCCTCTTTAGAGAAGTGTCTGTTCAAGTATACAGTAAGGTTTTTTAAAGAAATATTTTTGATATGGCGCCACAAAGAGGACATGTGCTTTAGGCCATGAACAAACTCACACACCTACAAGTCATGCTCACAGTAGATTATGGGGTCTGTATTCCCTTCTTACATTCAGGGAAAGTGGGGTCAACCCCGTTCCTGCCCCAGTCTTCCACGCGAGGAGGATTTGGGCATTGGAAAGAATGTAGTGAGCACTGGCACCGCTGGGAAGGTACAGCCACTCCCAAAGTGGGGACTCATGTGATACAGCCAAGCTTTGGCATAAATTATAGAATTCTTAAGTCAGAAATCCCAGGTTTTAATTTTTCCCAGGAGCAAGAGGAAACACATGTTTTAAGAAAAGGAATCTTCTCCTCATATAAAAATTGGACTATATTCTTCTGTTAATAACACAGAAGAATAAGAATAAGAAGAATACGAAGAAGAAGGGGAAGAACTTGCTTTGCCAAGGTGTGCTCACTTCCTGGGAAACTGCTGCCCTGGTTCGGTTGCCTACTACAACTCTAGTCAGTGGAGAGACTGAACTGGACTTGGGAGACTACGTCCCTCACCCTGGTGGGGCGCCCCTCCTCCATTGTCTGAAACTGGCAACACCCAGGCCAAGGAAACCCTTCATAAGCATCCAGTTGAAGCCTTCGGTGCCTCTGTACAGAACTCTGAAGCGGGGAGAAGCAGACAGGGATCACAGGACTTGCAGATGAGGCTTTGAAAGGTGTAATTGATGAGGAAGAGGCAGAAGTAAAGCTGGGAGAGAGTGACGTCGTCTGAGGGTGGGTCATCCAAAAGTAGCCCCAGGGCAATGACTGGTGTGTAAGTGATCTATTGAGAAGTGTTCCTAGGAAAAAATACAGAGGGGAATGAAGAAGGGGCACACGGAAAAGAAGAAGGCCAAGCAAGGAAGAAATATAACTGACATCCCACATTAAGCATGGCTCAGCATCTTTTCACATGTCTCTGGGCCCTCTGTATGTCCTCCTTGGAGAAGTGTCTGTTCAAGTCCTTTGCCCATTTTTTTAATTGGGTTTTTTGTCTTCCTGGAGTAGAGACATGTCAGTTCTTTATATATTTTGGAGATCAAACCCTTGTCTGAGGTATCACTGGCAAATCTGTTTTCCCATACGGTTGGTTCTCTTTTCATTTTAATGCTGTTTTCTTTAGCCATGCAGAAGCTTTTTAATTGGATGAGGTCCCATTAGTTTTCTTTCCTTTATGTCCCTTGCTTTAGAGGACATATCAGAGAAGATGTTACTGTGTGGAATGTCTGAGATTTTCCTGATGATGTTTTCCTTTAGGACTTTTATGATCTCACCCTTAACTGGAACATAATCAACAAAAGAAAAAAGCAAGCAAAATATAACCAGAGATACTTAAAGTAAGAACAATCTGACAGTAACCAGAGGGGAGGCGGGAGGGGACAGTGGGGAGAAGGATTTTCAGGAACTACTATAAAGGACACATGGACAAAACCAAGGGGGAGGGTGGAAACAAGGGAGGGAGGTGGGTTTGGCTGGGGTAGGGAGTAGTAGTGGAGGGAAAATGCAGACAACTGTAATTGAACAACAATAAAAATAATTTTAAAAAAGCATGGCTCAACCCTGCAGGGGAGCTCTGAGGACAGAGAAGTCACACCTCAAATCTTTTCTGATCAGCTCTAGAGGTGCCGGATGAGTTATAAGGTCATCGATGATGGACAGCCTCTGGGGAACATGCATCCCCAGGCTCTCTGGCTCCCTTGGTGTATAAGTGGGTCTCGACAGCCAGGGACAGCACCCCAACAAAAAGAAGCAGGCTCTCCATACATGGGTGGAATGATAGCATAAGGCCAATCTGTGTGTACAGAAACTGTAAAGGGCTCCGAGGGGTTATGGCTCGAGCACGGACCTCTTCTGTCCCAGATGGCCACACGGGATTTCCTTCTGCCACAGTCTAAGGCAATGGGGTCTCTTTCTCTTTTTGTGTATTGGGTAAAGTGTTAAGGACTGTGCCTTCTGCACTGTGCAGCTCAGTGAAAATAACCCATCTTCTAAGCCAGTTAACTACACCTATCTTTATTTCTTCTATAAATCTAGGTGGAGACAGGGAGAAGACTATCAAAGGACCCGAAGCGTCCTGCTTGGGAAAGCAACCAGGGGTTACTAGGTAAAGTCAACAATGTTTTCTGTAACAGGAGAGTGACAGGTGTTGAGAGGGGACTTCGGCACCCAGGTTCACAAGTTAAGTGTCTTGATCCCTACACCCAGCCCATCAGTTGGCAAGGGACATACTCTAGCAGGAAAGTAACAAGTACATAGATGTGCAGAAGCCATGGTGCTTTTGATGTTGCTTCTGTAATATTCCATTTTTGACGCAATCACAGAAAAGACAGGAACTGGCTATTAATCCTAAGATCAAACAGCTTTGGTTCATTGATTTCAGTAATCAACAATATTAAAGCGAGGGAGAGAGCAGACTCCCCTACTGGAGAATAACACATAACTGTCTTCTGATATCTAACACAATGACTATCCTGATGGAAAGAACATATCACAGGCAGCTAATGGCTCTGGTGAAGCTGCGTGCCTCTCTTTGCACGCAAATGGGAGTAGGCCTCTATTCGTCTTGTAAGGTGATCAGTGGTACGGATCTATGTATATTAATAACATTTAATGTGTACATGAATCTCCTAGGTAAGATTCAGATTCTCTTTTGATTAGATGGCTCTTTCCCATTTTGATCTTAATAAAATAGGACAGCATTCAATATAGTGTTGAATTAATTAAAATATAGTGAATTCAAACAAGCCCAATTATTTCTAGCCTCCATTCCCTTCTGAGGGGAAGAAGCAAAACTCACTGGCACCAGAGGCCTTTGAACAAGTGACAATTAACATGCAAGAGGTACCTTAAAGGTTCTGTTATTCATTTTGAACCTAAATTTGGGAAAAGCAATATAAAATGTTGTCAGAGGGCAATTATCATTACCTCAAGACATAGTAATATGTATACATACCTAAAGATAAGAAACGATTACTGTGCTAATTTATTGATCAAAGAGACAATATTTTTCCTATCAGTTATAAGAAACTTTAGTTGATTTGGAAATGAGGAACTTTTATTTTTAAAATGACTCACAATCCAATTTGGTGATGAGTTTAGCAGTTTCTTAACAATTTAAACAAACCCTCACCTTCGGATGCAGAATCCCACTGCTAGATAAATATATATGTTCCACAAAAGACTTGCATATAAATATACATAGCAACTTTATTCAAAATAACCCCACGTGTAAATAATCCAAAAGCCCACCAACAAGTAAATGGATACACTGTTATGTTTCCGTAAAATAGAAAACTACTCAGAGATCCATAAAAAGAAACTGTTATACCCAAGAGTGCAGATGAATCTTAAATCCATGACACTGTACAACAGAAGTCAGACACGAAAAAACTATATACTCCATACATTCTAGGATAGTGTATGAAAATCTTAAGAATTTCTATGGTGACAGCGCCAGTCGGGAGTTACCTGGAACGAAGGAGTAGGAAACATTGCAAAGGGGCACGAGGAACCTTTGGGGGTCATGGACATATTCCACATCTTGATTACGGTGGGGGTTACCTAGGAGTGTACACATAGGTGGGCCAAAACGCATCACGCTATACACATTTAAATCAGTCCACTTTTTAACATATGTAAGCTGTACTTCAATCAGATTGATTTAAAAAATCCTGAGCCTGACAAAAGTCATCAAAAAGACACCCAAACACTGATTGTAGGGCTCTTGAATGAGAGGATGCTGGGAAGAGGCTCCTCTGGGTAACCACACAGAGAATCAGTAAGAACTTCACTGTAGAGTGTGAACAGCTGACCAAATACTCCAAGACCAATGCTCAACTGCTGTATTATTCATAGGTTTTTTCTTTAATAATATCAATATGCCTTTACACAAATATATATTTAGATGACACATTTAAAACCTGTAACTCTAGTTTCAATATAAATTAACCTAATCAGAGAATGGCTCTAGCACACTGAACTCACCATCTTCATTAAAGCTCAACAGAGGCCTCATGTGTTGTGTGCAGACAAGGGTGTTTCATCCGAGAAATGACACTGAAATTTTTACTCAGCTCAAGTAGAAGAAATTATCCCAGATGATTTGCAGCATTGTCTGAAGTTCACAAAAATCAATCTTTAAAAAGACATTAATTATTATAATTCACTTAGTTAAATATATGTGCACACATTCTCATAACCTTAACAATGTGTGGAAATAGTGATAATGTATCTGACCCCCAAATGTCCTTGGAGTTTCAAATAGGCCAAACAAAATGACTTTTCATAAAATACAAATTTATTATTTGAAATCCCATCTTATATGAGTATTAAATTTATATTTTATACCTCATTGTGATAAAACTTGAAGAGATGTTGCTAAACTTTAAACCAAAATTATCAAACCCATCTAATTTATCAAGGGATTGATCTTGATTAACATGCATATTACATAAACTATCTTGTAATAAATCTGCATTTATTTACTGTGAATTAAAAATGTCTCAGAATCTTCTATTAGTTCATTTTTATGACTATTTGTTGCTGGCTGATTCATTTGCATTTCTTTGTTTCTTATCTAGTCATCAGCCACTGCCAGCACAGCTTGACTTTTTCCGAGCTGTTAGAGATTTTCTTAAAGGGCCAGCACACTGAAAGCATCAAAAGTTCATTTTTTTCCTTCTCTTTTAAAAATTTAAGATATTTTAATTTGTTAGTCTCCTCTAGAGTTAGACAAAGAAATAGCAAAACCAAGTTTAGAAAATATTTCAAATCATACATCCAAAGAATTTTCATCAAAGTCTTGGAGAAGCTGAGAAGTTAGTGTGTCCTTTCTCGGCAGGGGACACACCCTTTTGCCTGGGGTTTAGCCCCAGGTGGGAATATCTGTCTGGGGACCAGGCTTCTAAGATGGGGGTTTTGGACTCTATCCTCAGAAGTTATTACTCATGCTATTTTTAAGAGAGAGGCAAGAAAAGGCTAAATTATACAGAAGCCCTTTAATTTCTCAGGAACTTAGGTGCTCATTAGTGAGAGTTCCGAAGGCTCCGGAAAACCCAAATAATTCCATCTGCACCCCCCAGTATTCGCCCACACAATTGATTTGTAAGCAACCAACCCCTTGTTCTCCACGTCATGCCAAACTGTCTCAGTTTCTTTCACTATTTACATACGCTTTCTCCCCTTTCATGATAGATGTATGTGTTTGTCTTCAGTATTCTTATAGTGTAGAAATTGGGTAGATTCTTATTATCAACAAGTGTCTAAACAGCCTCCCGAAAATAAGCTGACTGTAGATAGAAAGGGCTTTCATAATAAAAATATTATTTGTCATTCTCTTCCCTCTGTAAAGAGGCTTTTCTCACAAAGGCAAACATGTAAACAAAAAAATCCATTTTGCCATTATGCAAAGCAAATATAATGGAGATTGTAAGCAAGCTAGCCCTTGAGGGAAGGCAATTCGAGGATTCTTTCCGTACTACCCCATTCCTCACCTCCCCAGAGAAAAGGTCAATGGGTGAAATTTAGCACGGACTAATTGTCTCAGTGCCAAGTTGAGACTGGTCTGTATCTGGTAAAGAAGATGATCCCTTGAACCTGTTGGGAGAAAAGGGGGAAGATCTGAGACAATGGAAATTTTGGGAAGCCCTGCAGACATGCAATGCAGAATCAATCTCTTAGAGCTGAACACTGGTGGAGAGAAACCAAATGTCCATTAATGAGTGACAGAAAGAAATACTTTGGATCAGTCAGGAATCGGACATAAGCCAGACAACCACAGTTGTGAACCAGCACTGATCCAAAACAGACTCAGCAAGCCCTTGCCGTCCCTGGCAGCTTGTCCTGGGAGACAGAAGAGCCAGCCTGATGAAGACACCTGTGACCAAGCACCATGTTTTGGTGACTCCAATAGCTGCTGAGTCCTCGTAGCTAGGAAACTGTCAACACCAGCCAAACCCACCAGTTTTGGTCACTGAGTAAATTCCCCCCATTCCAACCCCACGATACAGAATAACATGAGGCAGTGTCCTTGCTTTTAGAACAACTAGGCAATAAACAGGGATAGCTGCATCTGTTCTTGAGTCATTTTAATAAATAAAAAAGAAGATCTTCTGTTCTTCATGGCATATCCTGGAAACAGGGCGTTTAGGATATGCTGCCGTTCTGGCTCTGAGATACCCAAGTGGGATGGCTTGGTTATTTGTAACTGCTATTATTCTGCAGGTTCTTGCGATTATCAACCTATCTCAGAATGCAAGGTTTTCAGAAACAGAAATCTCCCCCACCCTTGCTATGGGACAGGCTCTTTGTCAATAGTATTAGGCTACTAAAAAAAATGTCAGTTTCACTTTTTCTTGACTGTTTTATTGTAGTACAGCTAGTGATAAATTGTCTATAAATTTTCCCACAAATCAAGGCAAGTATCTATTTTTTTCCAAAAAAAAGGGATGGAAAAAAGGCATACTTTTCTTTCTCCTTCTCCCTCCCTCCAATGTGCTCTTGGAGGAAAGGGTGTGCCAGGGGTAAGGCAGGTGAGTGTGTTCTTCTGCAGCAACGAGGCAATGATGGTTATCCTGAGTCATAGGGGGCATTGATTGAATGTTTTCTGCAGGTTTGAAACTGTCTGGCTCCTGGTTGATCTGTGCTGAAAGGGTTAACACCGAGTGAAGGCAAAGTTAACAAGGGACAGGCCCTAAATGGCTCCAGCTGTGTATAATTAACTGTAATGCTACAGAGTAAATGACTTTTATTGGCAACCACGTCATAACTTCATTAAAAGTAGTATTTACAGCCCTATCATAGGAAATGAGTCCTCTTGTATTCTGGAGTGTAATGAGCATTCATTTCACCTTGTTCAATTATCTCCCACACCCCTAACCCCCACCCCCAACTCATCCTCTCCCCAGTGTGGGAAGCTTGTAGCCAAAATACAACCGGAATGTAATTAGCACCTGGCAGAGGGCTCCCCTTCCAGGGAACATTTCCCAAACCACAATAAAACGGTTTCTCCTCGCTTTCAATTATAAACAGGAAACTTTCTTACACAGAAACATTAAGTAACAATCATAAAAACATCAACTTGATTTGATGGAAACCTTTCAAAGGTCAGGCCTCTTGGAAAGAGGTCACGTGTAAAGCAATCTGAGCTGAAGTCCAAATCTGCAAAGAGAATGGTGATTACGGAGGAGGAAAGTGAAGCTACAAATGGGCTTTGAATCCCCTTTTCCATTACAACTGCTGTTATCTGAAAATACCTACCGCATATGTTTTTTCCTGTTGAGTGGTGTATCTAACGAAATCTTTCTCCCTTGCCCCCATTTTTTCCTTTGCCCCCGACGTACTTCCCTGCCCTTCTCCTCTCTCTTCTTCTCTCAAGTCCCCAAGGAAATACCTGACTCCACCCAGTAAGCGATCTAGGAACTCAGTGCCCTGATCTCAAGCTCAGTTTTCAATCTATCTCAGGTGTCACCTTAGAGTTGTTGGATGAGTAGGGAGATTCTGAGTGTGGAAGCACAGTATCAAGAGCGAACTTTTTTCTTTTTTCAAGTTCCAGTTGATGTTCTCGGTGGCTCAAAGTGAGAATGTAAAACCCCTATACCACTGGGAAGGACGGCATGCTCCGAGATCCAGACACACCTGTATTCGGTGGGGGAGACATTTTTATTTTTCCCCCTCAGATTTACTGACCATAAGCGACCTGTAACATTGTATATGTTTAAGGTGTACAAGGTGTTCATCTGATGCATCTATAAATTACAAACTGATTACCACCATAGCATTAGCTACCACCTCCATCCTGTGACATAGTTGCTATTTCCTTTTTGTGGTGAGA
The DNA here is from genome assembly GCF_021234435.1 of Artibeus jamaicensis. Classification (NCBI taxonomy): domain Eukaryota; kingdom Metazoa; phylum Chordata; class Mammalia; order Chiroptera; family Phyllostomidae; genus Artibeus; species Artibeus jamaicensis. The sequence goes on along the minus strand of NW_026522056.1, from coordinate 9,669,465 downwards.
TCATTTAAGATCTTCATGTACACGATAAAGTGTTATTAGTTATAATCATCATGGTGTATGTTAGAGCCCAGACCTTGTTAATCTTGTAAGTGGGAGTTTGTGCCTTTTGAGCAATAACTTCATATTTTCCCATCCCCACCCCTTTGTGAGCACCAGCCTAATCTGTTTTTCTGAGATGGTTTTTTTTTAGATTCCAGACACAAGTGATATCATACAGTTTTTGTCTTTATCTGATGTCTGATGTATTTCACCTGGCATAATGTCCTCCAGGTCTATGTAGTTGTTGCATATGTCAGGATTTCCTTCATTCTCACAGCTGAATAATACTCTGTGATGTGTGCGCAGATACATAGATACAGAGTGTGTAGATATTATATATATGTGTGTGTGTGTATGTGTGTATGTATATGTATATGTGTATATATAAACATATATATATATCCTCCCTATCTACATATCACATGTTCTTTATCCATTCACTCACTGATGGATCCTTAGGTTGTTTCCATGTTTTGGCTACTGTGAATGATGAGCAGACCTATATGGTAATCAACACCAGCTATTAACATTGAAAACCCAGCTCAGCTAGGTTTGATTTGAAATGAAGATCATTTTCAAATAAATAGAATTAATTGCCACCATTTTAATGGGATTATTAGTATTAAATAGGAAAGTAATCTGTCTGCTATTATATCTCAAAGAGAAGGAATTCAGTCAACATTTTTTCCACCCTTCCTTTTTCTGCTCTCTCTCATCCCTTTTCTTCTGTCCAGGAGTTGATAACTTTCCCGTGTTTCTATCTTAGTTAAGATAGAAAGTTTAGTATTAATGTCTTGGGCTCTAGATTAATTGAGGTCTGCATTTGACCAATTGAGGTCTGCAATTTGATGCCTATTGACTGACAAGCCAGGTCTATCTATAAAATAAACCTGTCTACCATAAAAGGGTATCATGAAAGATAATGATGCTAATTTAGTCAGGAGGGGACCAAGAAAAATAATGGCCATTGCTGGCATGAAACACGAGGGGATCTCACCTCACAAGACCCCTCGTGGTCTAACAACCTAAGCAGAGTTGATGGAGAGAGGAAGTTGCGCCCAAGGAACATTCGAGCACAGCCAGCAGTTACTACATTTGTGAATGTAAAATGCCCTTGGAAGCTGGCATCATTTTAGACATAATGCCATCACACCAGGGGAGGCTTTGTGCTGCGAAGCATGCCGTCTTCAGCAAATTCCACAGCACACTTACTGCTGTTCTCGGTCCTGCTGCTTCGTCTGATTTTAGGCTGACCCCGGGTAGTTAGCACTTGGGGCTGGCAATATTTTTCAGGAACACTGTTTTCACCATTCATTTGGCAACATAATAAAGCTGAGAAATACCATGGTCACCAGCAGCATCTAATGCAATTTTCTTTTCTTTTCCTTTTTTAACTGAGGACCAAATATCTTATTGGGTTATAAAATCTTTTAAGTGAGTTGTAACCAGCATTTAAATATTAAAGAAAATAGAGTAGAACGGAATAAAATAGAACAAAGGAGAGTAATAAGGGAAAGTATTGGTTTATGAAATTATTATACATAGATAGGATATCAATCTCATGATCTCATGTATGCGGGGCTGTAAAACATGGTCCAAAATCTGAAAATCACTGCTGTAGTGGTTTGCCTGCGGACTCACCAGGCTTGGGGCAAGCTGCCCTGTCCTGCCCTGTTATTGCGCCATTGCAGTTAGCTCTTCAAAGTGCTCTTTATCTTCTTCTTCCTCTTCAGCAAAAGGAGCCCAGAAGCACAAGAGGAGAAGTCAAATTTCAGGAAAGGAAGCACCACAAGGGAAGGGGGGTCTCATCTAAATGAATCAAGGAAGTATTTGTCTTATTGTTGCTCTTGCGGGCTCCTGCTGTTAATAAGCCACAGCCTCTTTCCATATGAAGTAGCAATTATTTGACTTACTAAATCCAATAAAAATCTCAGATATGAACATTTGCATTTAGGTGCAATGAGCTCTAGTGTGTCCCTAACGAGATAATTAAGCGAGAGCATACAGGGTGTCATGTTGTTGCTCTTCACCAAGTGTCCCAGGCAGCTCCTTCCAAATGGTTTGGAAATGAGGGGCCTGGAGAGAGAGGTCTACAGTGAATGCGACTAGATATACTCCGACTCAATGTCTAGTTCAAGTACGGGCGACCAGAAAGGAACAATGCCAAGGAAAAAGGGAGACATGAGGGATATTCCCAGGTGCCTCTAAGAGGGGATTATTGCTTTTTTGGTCCTTGACTCAGCTTATACCTGGTTAAAAATGATGCTCTCCTTCTGGCATCTTTGATCTCACATATCTTTCTTGCTTTCTGGCTTATACAGTCTCCTCTTCCAGAGGCTGAATTTTAGGCGTGAGGCAATTACACAGTGTGTGTGCACTCTGTTTGAAATCTGTGCACAGACGTCTGGAAAAATAAAAAAGGAACATGCAGGAGATCAGTGGGTGAGGACAGACCCTTTTGAACTTAGAGTTTCATCTCCCCAATCTGCCACAGTGTTGAAGCAGACAAATAGATCTCGCACAAAAACCATAGGATGCCCTTGCACATGTCCAGACAGATGGCCGGCGGGCAGAGGCATCTGCTCTGATTTCACGCAGGGCGGTGGGTACCAGGAGAGAACGCCTTCTGGAATCTCAGAGAGTTTTTAGAGACCTTCATGGCTTTCCCCTGCAGAGTAGTTACCTCCTTCAGCTTTTCTTATGCATTCTCACTTCTTCACTTTTGACTTATTGATGTTCCAGTACCAACTTGTTGGAAAAGAAAGGAAAACATAAAAAGAGAGTTCTTGTTGTTTTTTTTAAGAAAGGCAAACAGAATATGAAAAAAACATAACAGAGTAATTAAAGGGAGTGGGGAGGAGAAAAAAAAAGGAAGATCAAAAATAGAAACCCTGTTTAAATTGTGTTCTATGACTTTCTTCTGCCTGCTTCATAATGTGACTTTTTATTCTCTTTTTTTATTGGCAACTTATTGAAAATTCAGGAGAATGGCCAATTATTTGGATGTAAGAAGGACAGTAATTAAATGACGCACGACTGCTGCTACAGCCTCCTAACATAACTTTCCTTCTCTCTTCAAAGAACAGAGAGAAATAATAAAATGGGAACATGCGGCCCTGCTCCTGGAGCAGGCTCTGCACAATTAGTCATTAGGCTGTTTAGGGCTGAATTCCCGGCATGTTCTCTCCCTGTAGCTTCCCTGGTGAAGACAGTCCATCAGTCCACCAGGCTCGCTCTTTCCTGGCATGCCCGCAAGCTCTAACTAAAGTTGACAGATGTCTGTTTTTCATAGCCGAGTGCCTCCACCATGTGTATTACATTTTAACAAGTTATTTCAAAATATTGGTCGCCTATCACTGTTGATTGAGAGAAGGTGGGTTAGTCCAATAAAGGAAGCATTTACCAACATGTGACAATGTTGTGTAGTGAGCCGCAAGTGTGGAGACAAAATACCTCTTTAGGATCCCGGCTCTGCTGAGGTAAGGGTGTGTGATTTTGTGCGAGTTTTTCTCCATCAGCTTTACTTTCTGTCCTGCACAGGAGAATATAGTCATACCTATCTAATAGGACTCTTGTAAGGATTAAATGAGTTAATTCATGTAGCACACTTAGAACAGCGGAGGGCACATTTTTGATTGTTAGCTTGTACGCAATGAGGAGGAGCAAGAACAGGCAAAACAAGCTTTACCCAAAGAAATAGAGCAAACAGGACAGAACGTAAAATATAAAGAGGCCCTCGGACTCCCTTCATGAAAATACTATATATTTACAAATTCAGTGTTTTTTTTTTAAAGGGAGAATGACTGAGAAGGTGGAGCCAAGAGCCAGGAAGAACAACAAAGTGATGATTAAATTTCTGTGTCAATTTGGCTAGGTCATGTGGTCTAGTTTTTAGTCAAACACCAGTCTAGATGTGGCCAAGAAGGTATTTCTTAAGATGTGATTAACATCTAAATCAGTAGACTTTGAGTAGATTACTACCTAAAATGCGATTGGGCCTTACCCGATCAGTTGCAAGTCTTAAAAGAAAGACTGAGGCCCTCCAAAAAAGGAGGAATTTGACTCTAGACTGACTTGGGCCAGGGCTACAGTAGCAACTCCTCCGTGGGTCTCCGGCACCCTGCAGATTTCAGACTTGACACTCTGTTTTCTTCCCCCAGGTGAATGCTTGGTGCACTAGAAGATGGTGGGAGTATGCGATATGGCCACCAAGACTGGTTCACAAGAGGAATTGCAATTTCTGTCCAGTTTGCTTGAAAAATGCACACTTGGAGTGCTGAACTGCTGCAGAGTAAGTCCAACCATCTTGAGGTCCCCATGTGGTGAGGCAACGAAGCTCCACAGAGAAGTCAGACTTCCATTTGCCATCCCAGCGCTCAGGATATCCTGGTCAAGGCCCCTCATGTGTGAATGAAGAAGTCTTCAGACTGGTCCCAGCCACAGGGCCATCTCCAGCCATCAGATCTTCCCAGCTAAGTTCCCAGGTGCTATGGGACAGAGATAAGCCATGGACGGTGTGGAACTCTATCAGAGCCCTGTTGTCCCAGAAAGCAGTGCTGGTTGAGAAGCCCTTCCACCCCTGGTAACTGGAAAGGATCATCCTGCCTCACGCTTTCCAGGGTAAGATGCTTTCCGTCCTTTCTCCTGACTCCTGTAGGAGCCATGGATGACCCCCACCCCCCGACTGCCTGCTTCTCTCCAACACCAGACACCTTTCTTTCTCTGTAATGGCCCTCATGAATGAACATTTTCCATATTGCAAAAACCGGACTAAAGTCGTATCTTTCACTGTCAGTTGCTTTTCTTGTCTCTTACATCATCACTAAGCTGAATCCAAACAATGGACCCATAGAACTGGTGAGCATAATAAAATAGTTACTTAAGTTTTGAAGTAGTTTTTCTTTTTCTGCAACAAAAATAACCAGAACAGAGTTTGTAGTCACCTCTCTTTGTGCTTCAAAGTTAGAAATTTCAGCAGGTTAAATATGGAAGTTAGTCTTCTGCTTCTAAACCCCTCATGCACTTAGAGTTGTTTTCTATCAGCAGAGTTATGGCTTTATTCAGTGTAGGAAAGACTTATTCTGTCACATTTTACATTATTGCTTCTGTTCGATTTATCTTCTTTTTTTCTGAAACACCAATTACCTATAAGTTAGATCATTTTTCTTTCTCTTTCATATATGTCATCAGGATTTTGCTTTTATCTTTATTCTTTTCCAATAAATTCTGAAATATTTTCACATTTGCCCTTCATAACACTGATTTAATTTCTGGAGGATTGAAATATGCTCTTTGATGCCTTAGTAATGACATTAGATCTGTGATTATAACTGTAGGTTTTTTTAATTCTCTTTTTTTATTTGACTTTTTAAAAATCTGTGTGCCCCTCAGCAAGCCTCCTTTTCATATCAAATATTAATATATTGTTTTACTATTTTATTTATAATCCCTTATTATACATAGCCCATATTTCTTTGAAATTTTTGAGAATACCAGTGATATTTTTTGAGTTTATTTTCTGCAGTGTCTTCTAAAATATATATTCTTTATCTACGGTTTGAGTGCTTCATTTTCCATTTTCTTATGTTGTAGGGTTTTTTTTTTTTTACTGATTCTATTTTGATTTCCCCCTCAATTTTTTAGGCACTAAACAAAAACCATGTATCTAGTCCTGCCCTGGTTTACTCTTTGTCCCTCTAGTTGCTGTGACAATTCTCTTCTCAAACCTAGAGCAGTCGATTTCAAAGACGCATGCATGCCCCAACCACATTTCTGGGGTTTTGTTGTCTCATATTTCAGGTATATTTTCAGACTTAAGGCGGGGTCATCTAATCTCAACACAAAGTACCTTACCATGTGGAATAGAGTTAGTTTATTTCTGAAAATTTCTCAGTTTAATCCGCTTTTCTACAAGTCATTTTTGCTTTTTTTAAAAAAGGAAAAGTATTGACAGAAAGGGTATAGAACAAAGTACAACTCATAGCAAGTATATGCTGTTCTGGGGCATTTTCTGCTTCTGTCCTTTCTGTGGAGAAGACAGTGGTAGTAAGTACAAGACCTGTCTAAATCTACTCCCCAATTTACACATTGCTAAGGGTTACTGTTTTTAAGACATTTTTTAACACCTGAGTGGCTTCAGGAAAGAATATCTAAGCCTCACCCTGTGAAACGTGACTTCTGTCATTCATTCATAGCTTGGCTGTTGACCCTACGGGGCGATGGATTTCCAGCCCATTTATACTCATACCTGACAAAACAGAGGTAGGGTATGCCTGTGCCTATGTGATATTGAGGTGCTTGCCTTCCATTTTATTATTTAGTAACAAGAGTTCCTGGCATGAAATATGCAAAGTGCTTTGAAGGCCTTTAAATAGGGGCAAAATGGAAATTGCTGGTTATTTATTACTGTTTTGTAAAGGAAGTCCTCTAGGATGCCTCTCCTGCAGCTTTCTGATTAATGCCCATCTCAGTAGCATTTTCCCAGCGGCTTTGTAAAGGTTAAGTTACTTCCCTGAACATCACAGCTTCAGTCGATGTGGCCCAAAAGTAAGAGCACAGAATTCTGCATCATTTGGTCTCATGTGAAGCATAATATTTACTTGATGCAAAAAAGTTCCATTTTCACTCCCCCCCGCCCTTAACCACAACTGTTTGCTGCTTGAGTGCTCTTTCGCTGACATTTGTGCTGCTTACACAGAGAGCAATGAGGGAAAAAAGAAAACAAACAAGCATAGAGACTGAACTCTGCAAGTTTGATCTTGGATTCCAAATCAGTGTCAAGCTTTCTAGTGTCTTGATTTTCAAAATGTGGCCCTTTGCGGGCAGCATCCGCATCCCCTCAAGTTTGTTAGAAATGCATCTTCCTGGCCCCATCCTAGACTTTGTGAATCAGAATCTGCGTTTGTAGTACAACCCTCAGGTGATTTGTGTGCTCATTGAAGTTTGGGAAGCCCTTTCCTTTTAATAGCCCATCTGATGGGGCCTGAATTGTCCAAACGGCCTCCACGATGCTCTGTACACACAGGACTCTGAGCCGGGGAGGTAGGTGTGTGTCCTCTCAGATATTTTTTCATTCTTGCTTTTACAAGGATTGTAGCTAACCATCGACTATGGCCAGAGAAACAATGATTAGCTCCCAGGCTTCACTGACCAGGCTTGTATGCATGACAATAAGTTTGCTTTCTAGAGAGAAGACTGGATGGAGCCAATGGGAACTTCGACATCCTGTGGGTGCCTTTCATACCAGTAAGACCGAAGTTTTGTTCCATCAGCCCAGTCAACACATGGGGATTTCTGCTAAATTCTCTTAAAGGAAAGGGGATTTCTAACCGGGTTTACTTGTGGAAGAAATGCAACTCCATTTCAAACTGTAGACAAGGTACCTCCCTGAAATTCCAAAGCAGGTTGGTAGCAGGCTGCTGGTAAAGGAAGCAAACGCTTCCCGGATGCCTGTCTGAAGGAAGGAGTTGTCAGAGGCGTTTTCCTGCGCTGGTCCAGTATATGAAGTGTGAGCGCACCTCATTGGGTTTTATTGCCTGAGAGGAGTGCAGGTCCCCTAATGGGCTGTGCTTTTAAATAAATAAGTAAATAAAAGAAATCACAGATTTGCAAAACAGATTTATCAAAGGCTATTTTTTCTTATTAAAACATAACAAAAACAACTTGTGGTATATTTCATTGATAGCATTTAACATCAGATAGAATTTGTATAAAAAAACTCTACCTTCAATTTTTTAAATCATATACCTATGATGTTCCCTAACATATAACCACTTTAAGTCTCAGTTCGTTTATTAAAGCATTCAATTAATTGTCCTCGGTGTGCCAGACACTGGTTTAGAAGCTGCTTCCTTTTTTTGTCTGCTTCTCTTTTTTGTTTTTTCTTCTCTGTTCTTTATGCTCATTCACTCAAGGCCATTGGGTGAAAACCAGATGGAGTTCCAAACTGATTCCACCCTTCTGCCTTGCTGATTTAAGCCTCTCCTCCGCTGTTTGGTTGCCAGAGGAGTGTAAAAGTCAGTGGAATAACAAGGTTTCCATGTTTTGGCCGACTCGTCACATAGCCGTTTGAAAGGAAAAGCCCCACGCTTTTTTCTTGTGTAAGGCAACTTTGTTTCCTGCTCCTGGATAAACTCCACACTGAGTAATTTCAACTGCTAGAGGTTAATTTTCCTCTGAAAGCCTCACCGTGATGGAGGGTTTTGGAAATTACAAAAATTAGATGCACTACTAATTGGCCTGTCTGGCTTGGGAGCTGCTCCGCTGGTTATAACACAGAGGAGGCTGTAGCAAGGCCAGATCTTAGTCCCTAACCAACACTTACAATGAAGACAGATGCAAGGAAAGAAAATTGTTCCAAAAGGAATCACGCAAGTGTGTTATATTCTTTCCCTTAATTGGCTGGGAACAGGTACAAGAGAGACTCATCCCCTTCACTAGAACTCAGGTCAGTGTGTCAACAGATATTCCTGGGCACCTGCCATGGCCACTTGTGAGCTGAGCCAGCAGGAAGTACAGAAGAAGGATATGCTGCTCCCTAATCAGAAAGGGCTTAGTCTGGAGAAGAGAAGACACCAAATCGCATAGCCATATAGTGTGGTTTCAAATTTGCTCAAGGAACAACTTAGATATACAAAACAAAAATGCCCTTGGTATTTCCGCTAACTCATCTGATTTTTGTGACAAGGTTCACCCCCCTGGGTACTGGTGGCAACATAACCATTTTGCAATCTTTCCTGATTGATACAGCCTCCCTCCAGCTTATACCTCTGTTCTACACAGTTTTTCCTTCAAAGCATAGCTGGTGTCGTAATGCTCTGGGATGATTCAGTCTCTGCAGGCTCTGTCTTTGGATTTTACTCCCTTCCTCTGTTACTACATAATAGTATCGGGATGTGAGAGGGGGGCATAGTGCACGTTTATGGAAGTTTGGGAGAAGGAGAGGAGTCCTCTGATCCACTGGGCTGTGTCTTGCCTGGATCCCCACATGGAGCGGCTCAATCCTTCAGCTTTCTGGTCTAGTTCCAGCGAGGGGCGGATGGTTTTATCTGGCCTCCCAAGTGAGTTGGTCCCATCACCACTGGCTTCTGTCTTGAACTCTCAGTCCAAAGTCATCTCTCCTCCCAAAACAGTCCTTCCCCCAACCCGCTGCTGCTCTCAACCTCTCTGCACCTCCTCTCAGAACACACGGGGCTTTCCCCACCACCTTTGCCATGCCCAGTCCACAGGAAGCCTCAGACGTGGTTTCACAGTTTCCACTACCCACAGCTGTTCACCGACTTCCACTATCCCCATCTGTCATTCCCACATTACATGGGTTATGGTTCTGAGATTAAAGCTTGTATTTTCTAATGGTGTCACAAACATATGTTCACAATATAATTTTTCCTGTAAGTCAGCCTTTGGTCCCTCCTTCAGTCGTCTGACCCAGGTCATAAGAATCAAAAGTACTGAGCTGCCTGTATGACTACAGGTGATACCGGCACTAAGAAACGACAGGGAGGCAGCAGAGGTGACCGTGCTGTTCACTCATAGTTTACCAATGCAGTTTCACTCCGCTGTTATTAATGCAGATTTAATCCAAATCTATACTAACCTAATAACAACACTAATCATTCGGAAACAATCAGTAATAACATTGCACAAGAGAATTGGGGGATAACGAACCCCAGTCCCAGAGTCTCAATCTGCAGGTCCGAAGGACAATACTGTGAGCAAGGAGCTGTCAGCGTCTTGTAAGGAAGAATCTCTGGAGCCAGGTGGTCAGCAGGGCAGACGAAGTTCTCCATCCAGCAGGGCAGAGCCTCCGGTGGTTGATGCCAAAGGAGATCAGCGTGGCGTGGATCAGCACTCTAGTGAGTGGGACTCAGCAGTGGTCTGATGTCTGCCTCGGTCATGCCATCAAGAGTGGTAGACTCCACCCTTCCGGGTCTCTTGATCAGTGTCTTGACACCCATGATGCCAAGTGGGGAATTTCCCCAGGAGCCTACCTATGGGTGATCCTGCTCTGCAGACTGGGCTTTTCTGGTCACTTGTGCAGATGTCTTGGGTGTGTCTCCTTGCCATATGTGTCTAGCATAACTTAGATTCCCTTTTGAACCAAAGTATCATGGCTGACTGGCAGCCATCTTGGCTGATGTGAGTGACCCAATAGCATACTTTATGCTATTTTGACCAGACCATATGCTATGTCATTTGTCCTGTTCTCTACAAACGGCCATGGAAAACCCTAAGATATGGCCAGGGGCATGAGTCATTAGCCTTGTTTCCCCACACTTTTTAGATGTTGTTGAAGTTTCCCTTGCTTTTCACTGAGTTTAGACAGAAACAAGGTCAATTCTGTCTGACTTCTTTACTCTTCATTTTGTTTATCTCCATCATTCCTCTAGTTGAAAGGGAAGGACCTAAAATTCCAAGTTTTTCTAAATCAGATTCTATTTCTACTTAGGAAAATAAGCCTCATACCCAAGCTATTGTTGGCAAAAGGCTGTCCTCTCCCGGCTGTGAGAAACACTTCGTGATTTAGACTTGGGTCATGGTCTGCTAAATGAGAGCTCATCTATTAACATGAGCTGAAGTTCAGATGTTTAGCTTCCTGCAAAATACCATTTGGATATCAGAAGTTTAACTTAAACTCTCTTTGTATACAGTAGAGTAATTAAGAACACATACTCTGAAGCAACACTACTGAATTTGAATGTCCACTCGGTCACCTACTGGATCTGTGAAATGTATGTAACTTCTCTGTGCCTCTGTTTCTTTACATAATAAAGAAAAACATTGATAATATTACATACATCACAGGGTTGTACAGATTATATGAATTTGCATATGTAAAGTGATTAGAATAGTGACTGGCACATAGCAGTATAAAAATGTTCACTATTATTACACAAATGTGTCTTAGAAGAATCCTAGTGGATGTTTCTGGAAAGGAGGAAGGAAGGTGGGTGTCATAGAAGGAGAGGGAGTGAGTTGGTGAGGAGGTCACTATCAGGAAATGTAAGAGAAAATTAGATAAATATATTTTTCAAATATTGTCTCCTTTATACTTACATGAAACCATTAAGGGACAATGAAAAGAAACATACAATTCAGCACTGAATTTTATTCTGTACATTGTATGCACTGCCAGCATTCGGACAAAGGAGAGATGAAATGACTTTTAATGGCGGTATTCAGGGGAGTGTGAGTGGAGGTCCAGGAAATGGAAGGATGGACAGGACTAGAGTGGAGAAATGGGGAGTGCAGAGCCTGAAAAATAAATGGCAGGATTTTTATTGCTACAGGCAGTATGTGAAACCAAGGAGCTGTGCTATTGTCTTTGGTGACTTCTTGATTTTATTCCTTGGAAATGGTTCAAAGGAATAAAAAGAAATGGACTAACAGTTCCTCCATGTGCAGCAGTGAGATTCAGTTGAGTCTGTGCAGAGTATATGGCAACCCACAGGCTAATTGGGTGGTCAGTTGAATACTGCTTGTGGTAATTCTCTAGTAATCTGATTCTATGAAGATAAAGTTTCTCAGGGGACCTTTCTTCTTCCACTTTAAAAACAAGTAGGAGGAAGGAATGAGCACACTCTGACCACCTCCAAAGTCCCCCAGCCCACAAAGGTGAAGGTTTTCTTTTTTCCGTGGTTCTGTTGCCTCAGCTTTACCTTCTCCCAGACCACATGCTGACACCAACGATGTTCTGTTTCATCTCTGAGTTTCCTTCAGGCGTCTCTTGCTCTTACAGTAGATTCAAGTCCAGAAAGAATTTTAAGTGATTTGCTAGAAAAAAATAAATTACAGTAGAAATATAGTGTATGCCCCTTCTGACCTTAAACCCTGTTACACTGTCAAGAACAGGGTTGTGGTATATCAAGTCTAGGATTGAATGTTAGTGATGGAAGATAAAGAACACGAGTAAATTTTTTTTCTAAGATTAACTCAGGGCCTCCAGGCAATTGTTTCAGGTTCTTTTATTTGTGTTTTGGGGATACAAAAGGAGAAGTAATTGGGGAGTGCAGTTTAATTTTATCATCTTGGATTAAATTATTCTTTTATTTATAGCTATGTTTAAAAAATGAGCTAGCCCTTGAGTGATTCTCTTATTATTATGGTACAGCCCCAAATCAAGAGCACAACTTTCTACCTAGCATTCCAACAATTCCACTGGGGTCAAGTGCATTAGGATTGATAGTCTGTGTTTGGGTGTAAATGAGTGTTCCTATTTATACTCCTGTCTCACTAAGAATCTCTCTAAAAACCTTATTTTTAAGAAGAGGGGGAAAAATACATGGAGTAATGAAGTCTATCAGCAGGAATTCTAATCTCATTTTAGAATTTTATAGAATCTGCCATTGAAAAGGCAAACTCCCCCAAATTCCATCAAGAGGGCTTGCCAAAATCCCAGCAAGTGTCCTGGGAACTGCCAGAGGAAAACTAGTTATTAGACAGATTTTAATTTGTGCAAATCCATTAACAAAAATCTCTAATTAAAAAAAAATCAATAGATGCCTGTGACATTAACCAGGAAAATCTAATAGAGGACCATTACAATTTTTTTCTATTCAATTAACTTGAACACAACATGATGGACTCAACAGATACTTTAATTAGATGCATATGAAAAGAATTTTTGCAAAATTAAACAGACTCTTTATTTGCAACTGGTATGAGGACAAGTGTAGTAAAAGATTTGCCCAAATCCCTAATGACTGGTAATTTCCTTGAGAGGGCCATGAATTCTTAGACAACATCTTTACACATCAATCCTTCACGAAGAGGCTGTATTTTGTCAAGAAAAAGTACAATGTGCTTCCCATTTCTTTCTCTGTTCTTTTTTCTAGGTGAGGTGTACATGTGGAAAGCACAAAAGGTAAGCTTCAAAGAACAGTTTACCACACTCACTATTCCAGGCCTCACACACTAAAAATGGCCTGAAATAAATGGCTCTAATTTACAGGGTGAACATGTGTCCAAGATTGTCCTGGACAGTCTCAATTTATTCCGGTTGCCATGGCATAGTTATTAATAGCACTCCTTTTTGCTTTAAGTAGTGTCTTGGTTTGGGCAATAAATTACACAGCCTTCCTACTAATTTATCAACCATCCCCACTCCCCGTCTTGCACTACTAAGCACACCCTGTCTACTTTTGGTGGAAAGGCAAGATTTTGCTGCTCATCAGAGGTTACAATTTGGGAAATTGATGAGCATCCATCATGGCTTCTGCAGGAAGCATGCAAATAGATGTGTGCCCCTTCCCTCATGTGGTGAGTTGTCGTTATTGTTCTTCCAGGCTGCCTGCCTCCAACTTTATCCCCACTGCTTTCACATTCGGGATGAGTGTTCCAGTTTTGTAAAATAAATTTAACATAATCTCCTCTCAAATCCTAATGTTTTTGTCATCTTTAATTTAAAAAATTATCCTCCTCATCTCTTCTAATGTATTAACAACATGCTATAGCCACTTGAAATGGAAGGCTATACAGATAATGTATAGCCACTTGAAATGGAAGGCTATACAGATAATGTATAGCCAATTCCAAGTTGGCCCCCAGTGATTCCTGCTTCCTGATGTTCACTCTGTCCACTGGCACTGTACTAGAACTAGTTTTAGTGACCAGTAAAAGATGGTTGGTCTTTCTAAGATTAGCTAATAAAAGATTGCAATTTCTGTTTTGCATGTCCTATTGCATACCTGCTCTCCTCTTTTTCCCATTACTTGCTCTGGGGAAGACCTGTCGTGAGCTATGCTGTAAACAACCCTAAGAAGTGGCCCATATGACAAGGACCTGAAATCTCTGGTCAGCCATAAGCAAGGCACTGAGAGTTACCAACAACCCCATGAGTGAGCTTAGAAGTAGATTCTCTAGGTCCAGTTAGCCTTCAGATGATGCTAGTTCTGATCAACAGCTTGACTAAAACTTACTGAGAAACCTTGAGCCTGGACTGCCCAGAGTTTTAAACTAGAAGCAGTGTAAGATAACAAATGTTGTTGTGAAGTGCTAAGTTTTGGAGTAATTTGTTCCTCGGCAAGAACTAAAGGTATGCTCAAAACCACAGCCTCCTGAGAGAACACAGTCAGACAAAATTATTATGGTGCCCCAAATAGTCAGTACCTGGAACCCTGAAATAAATAGAGATAATAATAACACCATCCAGCTATTAATTCAACAAATGTTTCTTGATTACCTAAATGTACCAGGCACTGTATCAGATACTATACTAGGTAATGAGAACATAGGATGGAACTGAGGATACAAGGATGAGCACTTGCCTTCATGAAATTTAGTCTAGTAAAATCTGGGAAAAAATGGGGACATTAACCATCAGTTTCCGAGTACATGCCTATTTGAAAGGATAAGTAGTTGAAAGTGGATATAACATCATTAAATGTCAAATCTATTGTCACCATTAAAATTCTTATTACTAATACTTAATTTATGCACGCAAGTATATACCAGTCCAAAAATCAAATGATTCACTTGAACAACAGATAAGAAAATTAGATCCTAGTTAATACACTTAGAAATTGTTTTCCCCCAATTTGGAAAGTAACCAAAATAACACTGTGATGTATATCACTAAGAGAATGACTGGTTTTAGTTGAATATTGGGAACACATGGTGATAAATTTTGTCTGGCAATAATTTCCATGTGGGCTTTGCAAAGAGGAGGGGTGGGAGACAGTCAGCGATGGAAACTAGCAGTGAAATTTCGGTATGTTTTCTAATTTGAGCATAAAATGAGAGCTGTGGCTATTTAATATTAAATTCCAAGTCCATGGTTGACTTCCTCAGTGGTCTGAAAGAAGCGATTCACTGCCTCTATTTCTGTCTATCAGAATACACTTAATAGAGAGAGTAATAATAGATAGCTAGTAGTAATAGATAGTAATAGTAATTACAGGAAGATTTCAAAAATAAATCACACCGTGTTGAAGAAGACTTATGCAAGAGAGAGTTATTACCTGAGTAAGAATTTGTCTTTTCATTTCCTGTGCTGTGTCATCGAGTTTTCAGGAAGTTCTCGGGTGAGGTGGTGTAATTCACGTTCAGTGAGTGTGCTGCTGTCTACTTGAGAGTCAGGGTGATTTCCTGGCGAGATGGGGTGGTACTTCTGCCTGCAGTGCCGGCTGGTTGCCCTGGTGCAGCTCACTAATGAAGAATCAGTGCTGACAAATCCAAAGCAATCACCATTCTTTTCCTCTTCCCTTCTCTCCCCAAGCTTCAACTAATAATAATAACCATTTTAAAGCTTTCTCTTGGGAAGCTTGGGCATGTCTGGAAGGGAAATCAATTGTTCTTAGGACAGCTATTATTGTAAGAATTAATCACCGCTATTTGAAATTACTGTACCATACAATTATCACTAATATTTATGCTGCTTCAACTGCTGCTGGAGACTGCATGGCTTTGTTGCTATTCCCCCAGAATGGAGAGGCAGAGTGGAAAAATAAATGAAGCCACAGGACAGAGATGACAGGTTGAGGGGATCCAATTCTCCCCGTCAGGCCGAGATGTATTAAACAGCCGCTGCCTGTTCATGTCCCGACACCCCACGCAGAGCTGCAAGTTTTCCTTTGAAAGAAAAGAAACTCAAATCGATTTGAAAAGATACAAGTTAGAATCATTCTCATCCTTAGAAATTTATTTTCTGAGCTTGCATAACTCAGTTCTTCTAAAGCAAATGACTCTTTGTCACAGAGAAAACAGTCTGCCACTCCCCAGTTTGAAAGGAGCACCCTGCCCTGCACCACTTGGACTCTCCATGGTGACTCACTGGTCAGGGCTACTGCACCATGCTTGGCCATCATGCTGTGAGATTGTGGGCTTTAGATTTCCCTAAGCAATACACAAATGATGTCTTTTTTCCTCATCTAAATACTTAATATCAATTTATAATTTTAAAATATTTAAAGCTTTCTATTTTTAAAAATAATTTCAAGGACTTCCACCAAGATGGAGGCGTAGGTGGAAACACTGCCTTCTCACCCAACCAAGTTTAAAAGCAACAAAGTTTTAGCAACAAAAACACAGCCAAACCACAGAAAATTGAACTATGGAAGTCCGACAACAACAAACCCTTCAGCCAGACCAGTAAGAGGGGTAGAGCCAGCAGACAAGCGGGGTCAGGCAGGAAAGATCCACCTGACGGACCTGGGTGCTCGACCCAGGTGTGCAGGCAGCCATGGGTGAATCCCAGGTGTGGAATAGCAGTGGGTGGACCCACTGAGGGTGTAAGGCGGTGGAGTCACTGAGGGCTGACCATGGTCACACATTTGTATGCAGATAAACCGGCAAAGGAGCGAGAAATGAGACAGACCGTGCAGGCCCCAGTGGCCGGAAGCAGTAGAGGGGAC
The DNA here is from genome assembly GCF_021234435.1 of Artibeus jamaicensis. Lineage (NCBI taxonomy): Eukaryota > Metazoa > Chordata > Mammalia > Chiroptera > Phyllostomidae > Artibeus > Artibeus jamaicensis. Next base: position 9,653,077 of record NW_026522056.1, on the reverse strand, counting down.
CACTATTGTCCCTCTCTGACCCCACTCCCATATACAGCATCACAAACCAGCGACTGGGTCACCCCACCTTGGTGAACACCTAAGTCTCCGCCCCCATACGTAATAGGTGCAACCTGACCAAAATATTATGGCTCAAGCAGAAAAAGAGCTCAAAGCCCCAGAGCCAATACTTTTAAGTGACCAAGAAATAGCTAACCTATCAGATGCACAGTTCAAAACACTGGTGATCAGGATGCTCACAGAACTGGTTGATTTTAGTCACAAATTAAAGGAACATATGAAGAGTAAACTAATTGAAATGAATGGAAATGCACAGGAAACCAATAGTGATAGAAAGGAAACTGGGACGCAAATCAATTGAGTGGACCAGAATGAAGAAAAAAATGACCAAACAGAAAAGGATGAAGAAACAAGAATTCAAAAAAAAAATGAGGAGAGGCTTAGGAACCTCCAGGACATCTTTAAACTCTCCAACATCCGAATTATAGGGGTACCAGAGGGGGGAAAGGAACAGCCACCAGTGGAAAACTTATTTGAACAAATAATAAAGGAGAACTTCCCCAATATGGCAAAGGAAATAGACTTCCAGGAAATCCAGGAAGCTCAGAGAGTCCCAAAGAAGTCAGACCCAGGAAGAAACACACCAAGGCACATCATCATTATATTAGCCAAGATTAAAATGAAGGAGAGAATCCTAGAAGCAGTAAGAGATAAGGGGACAGTCACCTACAAAGGACTTCCCATCAGACTGTCAGTGGATTTCTCAAAAGAGACCTTACAGGCAAGAAGGGGCTGGAAAGAAGTATTCCAAGTCATGAAATGCAAAGACCTACATCCAAGATTGCTCTATCCAGCAAAGCTTTCATTTAGAATGGAAGGGCAGATAAAGTGCTTCTCAGATAAGATCAAATTCAAGTTCATCATCACCAAGCCCTGATTATTGAAAAGTTAAAGGGACTTATCTAAGAAAAAGAAGATAAAAAAGATGAACAGTGAAAAGACAGCAAACTCACAGTTATTAAGAACCACACCTAAAACAAAAGCAAACTAAGAAGACAGCTAGATCAGGAGAAAACCATAGAAATGATCACATGGAGGGTTAGCAACAGGGGAGTGGGAGAAGGAGAAGGGGGGGAGAAGGTATAGAAAATAAGTAGCATATACGGTAGGTAGAAATAGATGGGGGAGGGCAAGAATAGTATGGGAAATATAGAATCTAAAGAACTTGAGACACGTGGTCATAAACTAAGGGGGGGAATGGTGGGGGAGGGGTGTGCAGGGTGGAGGGGATGAAGGGGGAAATAGAACAACTGTAATGGCATAATCAATAAAATATATTTAAAAAATAAATAAAATTATTTCAGACTGACAAAAAATGGAAAAAAATGTATGCAAGTATTTGTGTAACCTCATCCAGATTCCCCCGAATCACAATATGATGAACAAGGTCAGGAAATTAACATTGAAACAACAGTATTGTCTAATCTACTGACCTGCAAACTCCACCGATTTTCTCATTAACGATCCTTTATTCCGGTTAAGAACCAAATCCAGGATTCCACACAGTGTGCAGTTGTCTTTAGTTCCTTAACCTGGGACAATCTCATTCTTCCTCTTTTTTTTTTGGTCAGTTTTTATTTTACTTTATTTTTTAATATATTTTTTGATTATGCAATTACAGTTGTCCCATTTTCTTCCCTTCACTCCCCTCCGCCCTGCACACCCCCTCCCACCTCCATCCCCCCCTTTAGTTCATGTCCATGGGTCATACATATAAGTTCTTTGGCTTCTACATTTCCTATATCATTCTTATCCTCCCTCTGTCTATTTTCTACCTACCATTTATGCTACTTATTCTCTGTACCTTTTCCTACTCTTTCCCCCTTCCACTCCCCTGTTGATAACCCTCCATGTGATCTCTATTTCTGTGGTTCTGTTCCTGTTCTAGTTGTTTGCTTAGTTTGCTTTTGTTTTTGTTTTAGGTGTGGTTGTTAATAATTGTGCCTTTTTTATTTAATTATTGTTGAAGTACAGTTTTCTGTCTTTTACTCCCATCTCAGCCCACCCCCCATCACTCCCCACCTCCCTCCCATTTCCACCTCTTTTAGTTTTTGTCCATGTATCCTCCCTACTTGTTCCTGTAAATCCTTCCCCCTTTCCCCTGAAATTCCCCCCCTCTGGTCCCTGTCAGCCTGTTTCAGTGCCTTTGGTTATATTTTGGTCTATTTCAGTGCCTTTGGTTATATTTTGCTTGCTTGTTTGTTTTGTTGTTAATAATTGTGCCTTTAATACTCTGATGTTTTTGAAAAGTAGTTTCTGACGTTTTGTCTCTCAATTTGTGTTTCCTTGAGATTTCCCTCAATATTAAATTCAGCTTATGCATTTTTGAAGCTGAAATACACAGAAATGAAATTGTGTTCTTCATAGTGCATGGTATCAGGAGGCACCTGATAATACTGCTGGAGCATTTTTTTAATTAAGCATTTTATTTTGAGAAGATCATGGATTCACATGCAGTTGAGGAAGATAATACAACTAATCTTCATATAGCCTTTACCTAGTTTCCTCCAATGCTAACAACTTCCAGAATCACAGTGTAACATCATGACCAGAATATCCACATTGATAGTGTCAAAACGTTTCCATCAACACAAGGGTCCCTCATTTTGCCCTTTCAGAGCCTCACGCAGTCCCTCCTCCCTCACCCTCTTCTTACCCTGGAAACCAGTCCCACATTCTCCACTTTTATAGCTCTGTCTTTTCAAGAATGGTCTCTGTGGCATCATATTGCATAACCATATACTGTGTAATCTTCTGGGACTGGCTTTTTCCCATTCAGCATAGCTCTCTGGAGATTCATCCCCATTGTTGTGTATGTAAATGTTTGGCTCCTGCCCTGGCTGGTGGAGCTCAGTGGATTGAGCACAGGTCTGGAAACCAACGAATCACGGTTCAGTTCCCAGCCAGGGCACATGCCTGGGTTGCAGGCCAGTTCCCAGCAGGGGACGCATGAGGGGCAACCATACATTGATATTTCTTTCCCTCTCTCCTTGCCTTCCCCTCTAAAGATAAATAAATAAAATCTTTAAAAAACTAGTTTGTCTCTTTATCTTGTCAAGTAGTATTTCATAATGTGGATGTATCACAGGTTAACTATTCACTCCCTAAAGGACATTTGGATTTCCTCTGTTTTGAGTTATTAAGATACAGCTGCCATAAACATCTCTGTACTTTTTTTCATGTGAGTAAGCTTTCAAATCTGAGAAGTGCAATTGCTGGATGGTGTGCTAGCTCATATTAAGTTTTTCAAGAAACTGCCAAGCTGCTTCCAAAGTGGCTGTACCACTTTATATTCTGACCCAAAGTAGAAGAGTGATCCAGTTTTTCTTCATATTCACCAGCATGTGGAATTGCACAATTTTTATTTTATCAATGTTTATAGATGTGTAGTGATATCTTGTTGTGGTTTCAGTTTGTATTTACCTCATGGTTAATAATGTTTAGCATCATCTTTTCTTATGCTTATTTGCCATGACTACCATATATCTTCTTTGGTGAAATGTCCGCTCACATTTTTTGCCCATGCTGTAATAAGATTGTTTTTCTGTTATGGTTTGAGAGTATTCCACATACTCTGGATTCAACTTGACACAGTCCAGATACCTTATATATTCTAGATGGTCCCTTCTGGCTATCTAGAATAGGGGCGTGGATATGTTATCCCAAGCTTTAGCCTGTATCTTCGTATAAAGACCCTCTGGACAGGATCTTTTACAGGGCAAAAGTTTTTAATTTTGAGGAAGATTTTCTCATACATTTTCCCAACAGTTACATAGTTTTATATTTTTATTTAAGTCAATAATCTATTGGGGGTTAATTTATGTGTAAGGTGTGAGACTTCAATATCTTTTTTTCTCATTAATGCCTACTTGTTCCAGCATCATTTGTAGAAAGGCTATTTTTTTCCTCCATTAAATTGCTTTTAGAACTTTGCCAAAAATAGGCTAGGCATTTTTTTCTAGGGCTGTTTTAGAGTTCTCCATTTTATTCCATTATTCTATGTGTCTCTTCCTTCATCAATATTCATAGTCCCAAATACTATGGCCTGAATCCATTCTATTTATTCCTTTTCAAATTAGTTCAATCTATGTTAGTTCCTTTAACTTTCCATATAACTTTTAGCATAATCTTGTTTATATTTACCAAACATCTGATATGAAACATGCATCTATGAAATTTGCATATCAATCTGGGGAGAACTGACATCTTTACTGCATTCAGTCTTCAAATCCATGAACGAGGGATGCCAACATATTTACTACATACATCTTTTCTCTCTTTCATCAGTAGTTTGACATTTTTAGCATTCAGTTTCTGTACTTGCGTTGTGTAACTCACAATTATTTCATTTGCTTCTTTGAGGTTACAAGTGGCTACTCAGTTGTCTCAGAACTATTTATTAAAATGTCGATTGTTTCCCCAGTGATTTGAGATGCTACATTTTTCATATACCAAATTTTCATATGTGCTGAGGTCTATTTTTGGACATTCTGTTTCCTTGGTCAGTTTGTCTATTCATACTTCAGTATCATGATATCAACCCTTTGCCAATACTCTGGGTCTCACTTCATCGCTAGAGAATGTAAACACCTGAACTCCCTTCCGAAGTGGGGCAGTGTGCTGGAAAGGGCATGAGTCCTCTCCTCTCAAATTTCCACTGGCATGTGACTTTGTCTCTTCAGCTTTCTGAGACTCTATTTTGACATTTGTAAATTAGAAAGAATAACAACATATGTCTCAAACATTTGTGAGGATTAACTAAAGTACTAAATGTAAAATATTATTGTTAATCATTATTGTTATCAATATTCACAGTTTAGCAATATATGAGTTGTTTAAAAAGCCAAGTCCTAGAGTCAGGCAGAGATGAGTTTTGCTCTCCTACTGAGTATATGACCTTGATCAAGATAATTTAGCCTTCCTGGGTCTTAGATTTCTCATTCTGAAAGGGAGATAATAATTGCAACTATATCATCAGGTTGTAATGACTTATTATAATAATGTATGTAAGTACTTAACACAGTGTCTCACACATAATTAGTGTTTGATTAATGCTAGATTTTTTCCTTTATTGACCTGTAGATATCACTTACAATTCCTGGAGTGAAAGAATACTTCATTTCTGGATAGACAGAGGTGTTTACAGATACTATTCTGTGTACACATCATGCTCAAAGAAACATACACCTCGATGAAATTTGGCATAGTTAATAATCAGCTTTATTTAGAAATATATAAATAAGCAATTTGCTTTCTAAGGATGTCCTTTCAGAAATGTGTCTGGCACCTTGTAGACACAGCACCAGTCTCTGTCACTCCAGCCATATTTGCTCGCTTTGTGCATTCTCTCCTGATCTGGGTCACTTCTCAGATAGATAGGCTCAATTGTGGGGGAAGCCCTACACAGCCTGCATTCTTGGGGGGAGGTGCTGCATGCCTTTGTTTGAAAATTTCTCTACATTGGGTCTTCAGCACAGTTTAAAAATATTTTGGTTCACAGAGCCAGGTCCTGGACTTTCCAGAGGCAATTTACGGAAGAGGTCCTTCATTACAGATGATTTGTGCTCTCTGCCACTTTCAAATTGCTCCTTTCAGCACAGGGTTAATTTTAAGGGAAATAAAACAAACAAGCTCAAATGTTTCTACTTTATAATGAGCTTTTCAGCTCAATGCAAACCTTGTCGTTATTGATTGTTTCTCAAAGATATTAATTTATCATAGGCTTAATTCTGTGTGGAGAATTCTCAAATACAATATCTCTCCTTCACGTACTTGAGAATTCTGAGATGAATCATTATTTCCTGTTGCTCTTTTATTTCTCCTAACCTTGCGTCCCCCAGCCTTCTGCTTGGCTGACCGTGGGCAATGTTTTGGAGTCTTTCCTATTGACCTAGTGAAATTTATCCTTTGTTAATACCCCATGGCATCCAGCAACTTCAAGGTGATAGGAAAGTAGAAATGGCATTAATAATTCAGTAGTGAATAACTAAGTGGCACAGAACAGGCCACTTCCCTTCACCTCCTTACCCGCTCTCAGCAGCACAAGGGAATTGCCCATGCCAGGCAGAGTGGGGCAAGGGCATTCGCTAGAAGGGCAGGTGGAGATGGATCAACAAATTAGAGCGAGGATGTCAGTGGGCTTTCTGGTCCCCATGTTATACCCAAAGAAAATGAAAGAACTCTCCGTAAAATAATACACGAACAGCAAGGGATCTGAAAAATGATCGAGCTACATGCTTTTTTATTCAAATGAGAAAAGTGAGGCTCACCAAGGTAAAATAATGGCAAATAATTTGAGTAAAATAATTACACAGGGACCTGGTAAATGGTATAGGGCTTTCTCCAGAACAAAATATACTCATTTTGAAGAGAAAATTTAAAGGAAGTATCATTTGTTTTGAAACTAAGATTTTCACATAGGTTTATCTTGGTACAATTTTCAAGTTTGACACTTAATCATATTAGAGAGAAGAAAATATGTAAAGCTACTTATAAGCATTTCTGCAAGATTCTCATGAAGGCAGCAGTGGTTTTCATCTCACCTCTTAGGCACATGTGACACATTTCACCTGCCTCCCGGACCGGCAGGATCCCTCGGGCCCGCACTGTGTTGCAGCTTGTCCTCTTCTGCACCTAATTAATCACACATATGTTCATACCATTCTGCTGAACTTTTTCATATACTGCCTTAAACAATTAGCTTACAGTTTGTTTCCATAAAAATCACCCCAAATACATTAAAGTACATTATCAGTAAAGACTACCCATTTTAATTCTTTTGGTCCCACAGTGTCTAATTTATTGTTCATGTTAAAATAGATGCTCAATAAGTACATGTTACTCCATTGAGGAATGCTCATTTTTTTATCACAATGTTGTTTTATTTCTAAATTGTTAAAAAAATGTGGAGAGTGGTATTGTCTCTTTTTCCCCTTTTATTGAATTTATCGGGGTGACACTGGTTAACAAAATTATACAGGTTTCAGGTGCAGAATTCCACAATACATCATCTGTGCACTGTATAGTGTGTTCACCACCCCAAGTCAAGTCTCCTTCCATCACTGTTTATCCCTCCTATATCCCTCTCCCGTCCCCCCCACCCTCTTTACCCAGGGCAATCACCACACTGTTACTTACGTCCATGAGTTTTTGTCTCTATTTTTTTCTTTTTTGGTCAATCCATCCCCACTCCAAACCTAGTCCCCACCCTCAACCCTGACAGCTATCAGGTTGCTCTCTATGCATCTGGCTCTATTTTGCTTGTTAGTTTATTTTGTTCATTAGATTCCACCTATAAGTGAAATAATATGGTATTTGTCTTTCTCTGACTGGCTTAATTTACTGAGCACAGTGCTCTCCAGGTACAAACATGGCTACAGTAAAAGAGAAAAAAGAACCCTACCTTGTGATGAAAGAAGCAATCCAACAAGAGGCTATAACCCTTGTAAACATTTATGCACCCAACATAGGAGCACCTAAATACATAAAGCAATTCTTGATGGACGTAAAGGGAGAGATTAAGATAATACTGTCATAGTAGGGGATTTTAACACCCCATTGACATCAATGGATAGATTTCGGGACAGGAAATCAACAAGGAAACAGTGGCCTTAAATGAATGGCACACTAGATCAGCTAACTGATATCTTCAGAGCATTTGATCCCAAAGCAGAATATACATTTGCTCCGGCCCGCGGAGCAATCAACTGGGGCTCGACCACCTACCTAGAACAAATGAGTTGGGGGGACAAGAGGCGCGAAGAATGGCAGCAAGACAAAAGATTCTGATCAAGCTGCAAACTTTATTTTTCCAAACTGGGTATATATATGGGGGGGAGGGAGAGGAAGGAGATTAGGTTGCTTGCTATTGGCTAGCTTGAGACAAAGAAGGGCCCGCTTATTGATTACTTGGGTGCAACTGGTACTCGTGGACACCTCATGTGCCTGTAGCCGATTGGCTTGGGGGAGCGCATGCACACCTCATGTACCTGTAGCCGATTGGCTTGGGGGAGCGCATGCACACCTCATTTACCTGTAGCCGATTGGCTTTGTGGAGCGCACAGGTTCCTGTAATCAATGCAATGTTTTTAGCTAGAAGCCAGGTGTAAGGTTCCCAACAGCTCCCCCCCTTTTTATTACTTTGAGGGCGAGGAGAATGTAGGTAGGGTAGACTTTAACCGGCTGGGGGAGGCAGAGGCCTGACTCCTCCTGGGCTCATTCTGAGCTTTAGGGTACCTTTTGGGAGGAGAGGAGTTGGGTACCAACCTCTTTGCAAGTCAGCTTACCTCTCAGGAGACTCGAAGTGGCCATATGTACAGGCCTCTCTTTGCAGTGCTTTGCCTTGCACCCAGCGGTGTCTATCACAGCTACTTGGCTGTGAAGCATACCTTCGAGGGTTATGCTGCTCCCGCAGGAGGGGAACCTGGCAGGAATCGTGGGCTAGCACCCCAGCGGCTGCACGGCTCAGAGTCCGCTCCATGTTTCAGCATTTCTAATTGTTGATAGTGCACCTGAATAGGCCTTCCTAGTACACTGTTAAGTTGGTCTTTGGCTAAGTTGGTTACACGTCTAAGAATCCAGGGGGCAAAAGAGAGGATGAGGGTGATAGAAACTAAAGGTCCTAAGAGGGGAAGGAGGTAGGGGGAGAATTCCGTTGAGTCCACCCCAAAGGGGGTGTTCGGAAAGTTCTTTTCTTCTTTTTCTAAGTCTTCTTGTAACTGTTTTATCTTGTCTCGGACGATGCCCGGTTTGTTGGCATAGAAGCAGCAGTGTTCCTGTAAAGCCAAACAGATACCTCCCCTGTTCTGCAGTAAGTAAATCTAGACCTCGTCTGTTTTGAAGGACAACTTCTGCTAGGGAGTCTACTTGGTCTTGGATGTCACTAATGGTACTGGACAGAGCCTGGACATCATCAATTAGTTGTTTAGAGAGCTTTGTGTATGAATGGACTGCGACTCCCAATCCTGCAGTCCCTGTGGCAACTGCTCCAGAGACGCCTAATTCAACTAATAAGGGTATGAATGTTAATGCTCTTTTTTGTTGCCCCGCAATATGGTCTAAGCTGGGAATGGGGACAGGCTCGTCTCCGGGGAGAACATCTATATCTGGTAGTAAGGTAGCCAAGACACATAGCCCGGTCCAGTTAGCGGGCAAGGCTGAAAAAGGCCAGGTTGTTTCCACAAACGAATATTTGTCCATGACCTGGGCAAAGGGGGTTACTATAATTGGTTATGCTTCTACAACTAGTAAACTCTATAAAGCCGACGGGAATGTCGAAGCTATGATTTTGAGCTATGCCTTGTAAGCACGGGGAGGGTGGAAATATTGTAGGTTGGACTTTAAAAGGTAAACTAGGGTTACATTGTAGCTGTGATTCATTAAGGGTGGATATATTGACAGGAATAGCTAAAGGCATGGGGGTGCCTAGGCTCATACATAACCAGCAATCCTCGGCTAGGTGAGGGTTAGATATGTTAAGAGCTTGATGTGTGGCTATTAAAATGTCAGCAGTCTGGGTATCTAGGTCTACTCCCCACGGTTTGGGGAAAGCGAGTAATTCAGTGGGGGTGGATACGGTCAAATCAGTGAATTCTTTAGCCACGGCCTTAATTTCTCGAATGAGAATTAAGGCTTCTTGAATGGAGGTTTTTTGGAGAAGGGGTTTTTGGTGGATTGTTGGTGGCTCGGGATTGTTTAGAATGGGGGCCAGAATACGGTGGCCGCAGGCGGTAGGTTTGACGGTGCATGGAGGGTAGCCGAAAAGCTGGGAGATCTTTAAGTAAGGGGGCAGAAGAGAGAGGAGGCCAGTCAAGGTTATTGTAAGAAGCTGCCTCTTTTTCGAGTTCGGCCTCTTCTGCTGGGTTTAATTGGTCGGCATGGTTATCTGAGGAATTATGGGAAGGGTTAGGGTTTTTTTAATCTCTTCCTCTATGTTAATAGAAATTGAAGGGCAATTGAGGGGGCCCTCGAAGGGGGCCGAGATTGATTTTTAGAACTTCTTTTTCCCTCTTTACAGAGGCTCTGGACATCCAGAGAATGCCCATGAGTGACTAAGATTTCTTTAATAAGATTAAAATAACTGAAGGCGGTGATAGGGACGGTCTGGGGGCCAGAGACTCGATAATAGTCATTAAGGCAATCTCCGACCCGGTTCCAACACTGCGGGTCAATCGTCCCCTCTTGGGGGGAACCAGGGGCACATTTTGAATATAAAGTCAAAAAAATAAAACTAAATCCTTTTTCTTAACTCGAGTTCCTCGCACCTTGAGAGTTTGCTTTAATCTACTTATAAAAATATCACTTTGTGAACATGCTTGTCCCATGATTGGGGGCCTTACCTGGCCGAGTTCGCCGTCGAGGGGAGGGGCTCCTGGATCTGTCTCGCGGTGAGTAGTCGCGGCGATCCAATCTGTGCGGGGAAGTCACTGGCGGGGACGGGGACGGCGCTTTGTTCCGGCGGCTATCGGGCCTCCACGTTGGGCGCCACTTGCTCCGGCCCGCGGAGCAGTCAACTGGGGCTCGACCACCTACCTAGAACAAATGAGTTGGGGGGACAAGAGGCGCGAAGAATGGCAGCAAGACAAAGGATTCTGATCAAGCTGCAAACTTTATTTTTCCAAACTGGGTATATATATAGGGGGGGAGGGAGAGGAAGGAGATTAGGTTGCTTGCTATTGGCTAGCTTGAGACAAAGAAGGGCCCGCTTATTGATTACTTGGGTGCAACTGGTACTCGTGGACACCTCATGTACCTGTAGCCGATTGGCTTGGGGAGCGCATGCACACCTCATGTACCTGTAGCCGATTGGCTTGGGGAGCGCATGCACACCTCATTTACCTGTAGCCGATTGGCTTTGTGGAGCGCACAGGTTCCTGTAATCAATGCAATGTTTTTAGCTAGAAGCCAGGTGTAAGGTTCCCAACATCCATTATTTTCAAGTGCACGTGGAACAGTTTCTATGATATGCTACATGTTAAGGCACAAAACATGTTTTAGTAAATTTAAGAAGATTGAAATCATATCAACCATCTTTTTGGACCATAATGGTATAAAATTAAAACTGAATCATGAAAAAAAAAAAAGAAAAACACACAAATACATAGAGGCTAAATAGCATGTTAATAAACAATGAATGGGTTCACAATGACATCAAGGGATAAATTAAAAAATGAGAACAAAACAACCCAAAATCTTTGGGATACAGTGAAAGCAGTCCTAAGAGGGAATTTTATAACATTACCAGCCTATCTCAAAACACAAGAAAAATCTGAAATAAGCAATCTAACTTTACACTTAAAGGAATTTGAAAAAGAGTAACAAAGGCCAAAGTGAGTAGAAAGAAGGAAATAATAAGAGCAGAGCAGAAATAAATGAAATAGAGTTTAAACAACAATATAAAAAATCAAAAATCCAAGAGCTGTTTTTTTGAAAAAATAAACATGATTGGCAAACCTCTAATCAGACTCACAGAGAAAAAAAAAGAGGACTCAAATAAATAAAATTATAAATGAAAGAAAAGTAACAATCTATTCTACAGAAATAAAAAACATTGTAAGAAAATGTTATGAACACCTATATGCCAACAAATTGGATAATCTGGACAAAATGGATAATTTCCTAGAAATATACAATCTTCTAAAACAGAACCATGAAAAATCAAAGAATCTGAATAGACAGTTTACAACTAGTGAAATGGAAGCAGTAATCCAAATACTTCCAAAAAACAAAGTCTTGGACTAGATGGCTTCATAGGTGAGTTTTATTAAATATTCAAAGAAGAACTGACACCTATCCTTCTAAAAGATTCCAAAAAATTCAAAAGGAAGGAAGACTCGCAAGCTCGTTTTATGAGGCCAGGATTAGGCTAATTCCAAAACCAGAAAAAGACACAACAAAGAAAGAAAATTGTAATCCAATAACCCTGATAACCATAGATGCTAAAATCTTCAATAAAATATTAGCAAACCACATCCAGCAATACGTTAAAAAGATCATACCATGATCAGTGAATTTATTCTGGGTATGTAAGGTTGGTACACTATCCACAAATCAATAAATGTGATATACCACACAGCAAAATGAAGGATAAAAACCATACAATCATGTCAATAGATGCAGAAGAAGCATTTGATAAAATCCAGCACCAATATATGGTAAAAAAGTATCAGGAGTGCTTCTTTTCATGAGAGTTTCTGACTATGCTCCTGACCCTGAATTACATTGGATGTAGAAAAATAAACCACTTATCTGGGGAGTCTTCAGTTCTAGAAACAAATGAGCACTTTTGTATACAAATATCCTCCTGAGAAACCTTGCATCTCTTTTAGTATTAATGAATTATTTCCAGAAATTAAAAATTCATCTGGGTTTATTATGCCTTTAGGTCCCAAGGCATTTACAAGCTTGTATCTAAAATTGTTACTGCTAGTCTACTATCAATTTCTGAAATTTTTATACACTATTAGAGAAGGCAGCTAAAGCAAGGGCAACTGAATCTTAGAACAGGTTTATTCCAAGTGGTGATTTGTATTCTAATACTGTAAGAGATTCTATCGTGCATTAAAATGTTTTCAATAATGCCTAATGAACACATTACAGTTAAAAATAATTTAGTCTGTTGAATGATCAATTTGAATCACAAGGTAGAGATTGGCAGCTAAGTCCCTTTTCTCCATCTCCCAAACATTTTCCATGCAATGAAGATTAATTCCCTTTATTGTGTTGATGAAATAATAATAGAGTCATAAGACATAACAGAACAATAGGAAGTTGACAAAGTATGTGTTTGATTAATTGCCTTAATAGATTATGGGTGCTGACTGAAGTGCTTTTTATTTCTCAATACTCATTTTTCAATGTTTCAAGATGTAATGCAAAAAATATATATTTACCAACCCCCAACTCTTTGAACAAAAAGTGAAACACAAAATGCATGTGCCAGAAGTACAGAAAACATACAAACTCTAATATCTGTTTACAGACTTTAGGTTATGGCATGCTGATTAGGTTGACTTGTCAGGCAGGAAGAGGATAATTGATCCTGCCGCCTGGTAATGACTCTCTCCTAAGTGATGAGTGGCTTCTCTCTTGCAAAATAGAAGGTCCAAATACACCCAGAATAAACACAACCATTCTCAGGAGACTATGCCTGCATTTTCTTAATCCTGCTCTTGACCAGGATGGGCTTTTTCATGGGATCTTGTGAAGATCTCACAGGTAGGAAGAGGGTACAGAGAATCAGGAATTGACCACTGAGCTGCATTCAGCTGATAGAGGCAACATCAATTAGAATTCGTAGCTTTCAGAGACCTTTCTCTCCTTCTATTCATGTTGCAATCATATGTGACTTTTCATACCTACTTGAATTTATCCACCCTTTTATTCATTCATATTTCTCATTTGTCTGTCATGTGATAGGCCTTAGCGTAGAGTACTTAACATGAGCGCATGATTGTTGTCCTCTGAAAATTTATAGTCTGTTTAGAGAAGCACACATTAGACATATCATTTCAACAAACCGTGATGAGTGTTATGACAGTGAGAACATATGACACTATGGGAACATGTATCAGAGATAGTATTCCTAACCTCCTCAGGAAGGCTAAGGAAGACAGATCATTTGTCGATGGAGATGTTTAAGCTAAAATCTAGAAATTTAGAAAGAGTTAGAATGGCAAATGGTGTTATTTGATGGTGGGTGGAAGGTGTGACAGGCATACTCTACTTATTTCTTATTCAAAAAACAAATAGTAGAGTTCTCATTTTAGTAATTCTGGATTAACTTGTATGGAAAAAATCCTCCCACAGGAAGCAGTTGTAAGTGCTGGACAAAATATAAAAAGCAGCTATTTAAAATCACTTAGGAGCTATGCTTGAAGTTGTCCCAGAGGCTTTTTACACTAACCTCATTTTTCATTCTTTTTTCTTCTTGCTGTTATAATTATTGTTTTTTGCTTCCATATGCTCCAAATTGCTGATCTGATTCTTGTTTTCATCCACTCTACTGTTGACTCCCTATAAATGGATCATTTCAATTAGTGTATTCTTTATTTCTGGTTGGATCTTTTTACACTGTAGAAATCCTCACTGAGTTCCTTGAGCATCGTTATAACCAGTGTTTTGAATTCTCATCTGATAGATTGCTTTTCTCCATTTTGTTTAGTTCTTTTTCTGAGTTTCATTCTTTTCTTTCATTTGGGTCATGCTTCTTTATCTCCTCATTTTTGGCAGCCCCTCTGTGTTTGTTTGTATGTATTAGGTAGAGCTACTGCATCTTCCCGGCTTAATAGAGTGGCTTAATGTGGTAGGCATCCTGTAGGGTCCAGTGGCAAAGTCTCCCTTATTACCCAACCTAGATACTCAAGATGTGCCCACTGTGTGGGCTGTATATGCTCTTCTTGTAGTTGAGGCTTAATTGCTGTTGGCATTGCTGTTCAAGGTCAACCACTGCCTGTATTCTTTCTGGGGTAACACAGCATAAGCTACAAAGCTATCTGCAGATGGCTACTACTTGTGCTAGGCATCATAGGGGTGTTGGAAGGAAAAGAGAAAGAGCAAGAAAATGGAAATATATTTTAAAAAATAAAGAAAGAAACTTCTTCAAGTTGGTGAAGAAAATAGGCATACCAGTCCAAGAAGCACAAAGAGTCCCAAATAAGATGAACTTAAAAAGCCCTACTCCAAGACACATCATAATCAAATGCCAAAGTTTAAATATGAAGACAGAATCTTAAAAGCAACAAGAGAAAAGCAATTAGTTACCTACAAGAGAGCCCCATAAGACTATGAGCTGATTTCTCAACAGAAACTTTGCAGGCTAGAAGGGATTAGCAAGAAGTATTTGAAGTGATGAAAAGGACCTATAGCCAAGATTATTTTACTCAGCAAAGCTATAATTTAGAATAGAACAGATAAAGAGTTTCACAGAAGAAAAAGCTAAAGGAGTTCATCATCACCAAACCAGTATTATATGAAATGTTAAAGGTTCTTCTTTAAGAAGAAGGTCAAAAATATGAACAATAAAGTGTCAATAAATACATATATATATATAAACGATTGAATTTTAAAAACAAAATAAACAATCAAACAGAATAGAAACAGAATCATAGATAAAGAGAACATTTCAATGGATGCCAGATGACAAGGGCTTGGGTGGATGTGTGAAAAATCTGAAGGGATTAAGAGCTACAAATTGGTAGTTACAGAATACTCATGGGATATAAAGTACAGCTCAAGGAATGGAGTAGCCAAAGAACATATATGCGTGACCAATGAACATGGACAACTGTGTGGGGTTTGCCTGAGGGAGTGGGGGGTAAAGGGGGACAAAGAGGGAAAATCTGGGAAAACTGTACTAGCATAAACAATAAAATATAATAAAAAATAAATAAAATCACTAAGAAGAAGCCAAGTGCAGAAAGAAACTTGAGGATTCATTCTAGAAAAAAGTGGGTGCTGGACAATTAGAAATGGAGCTGAAACCCTCAGTCTTATTGGCAAGAGGTGGCATGAAATCAAATGGGGAAAAATCCCTCAGCTAATCCCATGAGCTCCAGAGAGGTTGCCTCAACCTATGTTTATAAATTCTCCTCAAAAACTGGAGGGACTGTTAAACTGCATGTGTTTTGAGAAGATTACACAATTCTAGTAGAAAGCAACAGATTTTCAGCTCAGAAAAATCTCAGCAAAAGATTTCAGCTGCTGCCTGATGCAGGAGATACAATGTTTCGAATTTTAGTCCCATCAATTTGAGAAGTCTTACAGACATCTGTGTTGGTGATAAGTTTAAGTTTTTTGGAGACCTGTTATTCTGAAGATTAAAGTCTGGAGCCCAGTCACAGCTTTTTCTGCCCTTCCTTTGGAGGAGATGAAATATTCTATGTATGTTACCAACAAAGCCCCTGGCTCTCACCCTGGTTTTCAGGTGGCTACTAATAGTCTCCAACTTTTCGTTACCTTCTTTTTCAGAGCTTAATTTAACCTCTGAGTTCTACTTATAGTTACTATTTCATATTTCTCTCATACCTGATAAATTTGATGCTAGTGAAATTCTTTTTCTTTAGTGTACCAAATCCTATTCACCACTGTTGAGAATTTAAACACATGGACCACCAGGTTCTGTAGAGACTGTCTATGATTTGCTGACCACCACTAATAAGATTCCCTCTGCTACCCAGTGGCAAGTGACCCATCTCAAAAAAATGTCATTTTATTTGTTGCTGTCCCTTGACCACCTGGGTACCAACTATGCCATCTAGACATATATTCTCAAAGTTTAGCATGCAGGATGTTTGGGAATATTCTTGAGATCACACCTGTAAAAGAACAAAAACAAAAGCTGGATTTGATAATAGTAAGAAGTTGACTATAATAACTTAACCAATGAGAAGCTCCAAAACTAGAAAAACTCTTCACAATTATTCCCCATTGGGACAAGAAGGTCAGGCCTTTATACACCATACACCATAAAGCCTCTTGTATATAAGCACCTCAGGAAAGTCTGAAACTTGTACAATGCAGCTCTCTGCTGCTGAAGGAGTCCCTAGAGGAGCTGACAGCTAAAGGTTATCTGCCAGTAGCAATCCCCAAAGCTGGTCACTCAACTCTTTCATCAAAGGGCATTTGGGTGGCTTATCACAGTATTCATCACTATCTATACCCACCCTCTTGGACCCTGAAGTGATAAGCTTAATGTAAAAGCCAACATTTAAAAAAATGTTGGATTAGAAACACAGAAAAAGGCCAGTTCTTTGAATCCTGGAAACATCTAGTTTAGGAATTCTTATTAGGACACTGTGCATATCTCATCCTCGTAGCTGTCGTTAGCTGGACTTTCAGCTACTGAAACCTAAAAGCATTTTAACAGGTGGGTAGGGGAGAGAAGGACAAGGTAGCCTGGTATAGGCAGAGGAAGCATTTGTGAAAAAGTCAAGGCTGTGAGAGAACACACAGGTTGTGAAGAGCTGAAACAAGCATCGTCTGGGTAACACATGTATTGTATGGGATGTACAGGATGTAGGTACTGTACGGAATGGCACAGAGAAGAAGCAGGAGGACCCATCAGGGTGAAATCATGGAGAGCCTCTCAAACTACATCGCACAGGTAATTTTATCCCAAGGGCAAGGGAAAGTGGTAGCGAGGTTTTAAGCAGGAAAGTGATATAATAAAGTTGTGCTTTTGAAGGCTCTACTAAAAAGTTCAGCTTGGAGAGGCCAAGGCAAGATACAGGGAGATCTTGTAGGAAACAATTTATGTAATCCTGGTAAAACGGGGCTTGAGGCAGGGTGGTGGCAATGTGGATGGAAAAGGTGAACAGAAGGGCCATTGGGAAGTCAGAACCAATGGCCCAGTTGACAACTAACTCCCTGAGGGAAGACCTGGAATCCGAGGAGATTCCCCAGGTCCCGGCTTGGGTGCTCTGCTCTTGGACACAGCTTGAGCTGTAGCCCAGACAGACGGGGCAGGCTCTGGGCTCTGGAGCCAGGCTCTGTGCTTCTTACTTCCTGCCTCTGATCTTTCCTAGCTGGGTGCCTTTTATCAATTTTCACCATTCTGAACTTCAGTGTTTAAATCTGGTAAAAAAGTTGCTAAATATCTACTTGAGAAGCTTGTGTGAAGAGTACTTGTAAAGAGTAAAATACTTGTCCAGAGTAACTTCCCAATAAATACTAGCCATTATTATCATTGGGAACCTCACTATGGTTTTCCTGTTTTTTGCATCTTTTTTTCACTTTCATCTTGTTGATGTTGGTGCTTTCAGACCCCAATATGATAATCCTGCTCTGTCACTTGCTTCTTTCATGATGACTTGCGTTGACCTTCCTAAAACTCTTGTCAGGTTCCATTAACTCCCTCACAACCTAAAAATGAAAAAGTAAGTAAAATTATAGGAAAGAACATTCTGATGACTGTTATTTTCATTTAAACTCACATGCATTGAAAGTACTTTGTCCTCAAATAAAACAGGCTGACCTTCCGTTGCCGAGCAGTCTGGCGCCCAGGACTGAAGGCATCTCCCTCACATTCCGTGTGAGGCACCAGGGGAATTCGAGCCTCATCTTACAATCCCACATTTGTACCTTCTCATTCTTCCCTGTTCTACCCTTAGCCTTTCATCCTCTTCTGCCTTCCCAAGCTCTTCCACTGTACACTCTCTGATTCAGAATTTTTCCTCACGTTGCCCAACCCTACGTACATTCTCAAAATGCATCCCCTCAATGTCCCTTTTACCTTCTTGCTCTAACTGAAACTGAATTGATCCACTTCACCCGCAGCTTCCCAGATCTACACCTAAAAAATAGGTCTAAACCTATTTTTTATTCTTCCATGACCTAGGATTGGGGTAGGAGACCCTCTGCATCTCTTAGATGCTTCCAAACTGCCTTTCTTACTTTCTCCTAAAAAAACAATTTCTTTGTGTGTCATCAGATTTTACCATTTCTTAACCATTCTTTTCACTTTCATTGACAGATCTCCTAGCCACTCTTTCCTTAATTTATCATTTCAGTATTTTATCTACCATCTTTCTGTCAACCACACTTTTACTATCAATTCTCTGTGACTTGATTCTTAACTTCATTAGCGTTAACTTTTATCCCACCCTCATCTAACATCCTTACCCCTATGGCAATCATCAGCGACTACATTCCACTAAAATCTTGGAGAGTGGTGGGGCATGGAAATGCAAACAACTGTACTTGAACAACAATAAAAGAAGAAAAGGAAAAAAATTTAAAATAAAATAAAAGTCAATAATGTCCTGTCCTTCCAACTCACTCTAGTGCTCCCACTCCAACAGTTTTAGGCTCTCCATGAGGTCTTCTGTCTATTGACCCTCACATATTTTATTTTCCATCACCCTCCTTATCTTTCTCTCTTCCTTCCTTTCTTACCCAGTATAAATCTCTAGTAAACACTCCCTTAAACCTGTTTCTCTCCATTCTACTTACCTCACTAACTTTGACCTCATTTAACCCAAAATGTGATCTCCACTAATGAGACCCTCCTTGCTATGTCCCATACACAGTCCACCGTATCTATCACAAGGGAAAAAATCACGGGACAATGGTGAGTGCATTAATTTCAAATTTCTGATGACAGATCTGAAAGAGCTACTCAACATCACTAGACATTGCCTCACTTTCCTGATTAATTTTCTACACTCTCAGATAATTGTTTCATACATTCTTTTCCCAAAACCTTACCCCCTCCATATATTCTAGACTCTTAGCTGATAACCTCACCATGGACTTGATAGAAAAATTAAAGTCGAGGAGACTTATTTTTCACCATTTCCACTGGAAACTTTTTCAGTGAAAGATGTGTATTTACTAATACTTGAGACAATCGACTTTGAGCCTCTGGTTTCTGTCCCCATGATATCCTATCAAAGACTTCATTTCTGGAATCACCCTCTTACTATCCTGAATCAATTTATTCTTCTTTATTGGGTTATACCGAATTCCCAGATCTGCCTGGACTGCATCTGTCTACAGAACATTAGCAACATATTTGCTCAGGCCAAAAGTCAGCACGTCCCAAGTTTCGTAGGGTTGACTTCAAAATAAAAGAACATTCTGAATCTGACCTGGTTTCACCATCTCCAATGTCATGATCTTAATTCAAACATCTGTTATCTCTAGCATGAGCTATTGCTCTGGTCTCATATCAGATCTTCCTGTCTTTGTTCTAGCCTCCTGAAATCCATTTGTCATAATATCTTCAGGCTACCCCTATGAATGACTTAGTACTTTGGATAATCATAAGAATAACTCAGATCATATCTCTTTACCACTACTAACCTTTGAATAGTCTCCAATTACACACACAAAAATAAAGCAAGGTAAATAAAAAACCCAACAAGACAAATAAGCCCACAACATTTTATTACAGTACTTGCACTTATGCTTGTCCAGTTCTTCAATCCTGTCTCCACTAGCCCTCTCACCAGTTACTTAACTACACTAACCTTTTTTTCTAACTCTCTAAAATGTTATTGCAAGGGCTTTGCATTTTTCTTTTATTCATTATTCAGATTTCAGATTTAATGTCACTGGCTCAATGAGGACTCTCATTATTATTACTGTATTCTGCCACCTGCATATAATTTCTTGGTTCTCAACATTCTCTTATTTGTATTGCCTCCCTTTGCTCATCACACACATATCACAGATACCTGCATAAGTTCCTTAAATGATAAGTTCGTAAGATTTCTCCACCCTTGTCTCTCCCTCCCTGTCTCTTCTTCACTGCTTAATCACTGGCATCTAAATAATATTTTAATTTGCCATGGCTGGTGTAGTTCAGTGCATTGAGTACCAGCCTGTGAACTAAAGGGTTGCCAGTTCGATTCCCAGTCAGGTCACACACCCGAGATGCAGGTCAGGTCCCCAGTAGGGAGCGCATGAGAGGCAACCACACATTGATGTTTCTGTCCCTCCTTTTCTCCTTCCCTTCCCCTTTCTCTGATAATAAATAAATAAAATCTTTAAAAAATAATATTTGAATTTAACACACATTGCTCATAATCAGTAAACATTTGTCGACTGATTGAATAATGATGGGCTCGTATGGAAGCCCTATTATTAAAAACCTGTACCACTGAGACCTTGTATTTTTTACCCGAGAAATTAGGAAGAGAGATTAAAGTGAACTTGTTTTTTTGATAGAGGAACAAGTTAACTTCCCAAATTTAAGCAGAGACAGAGGTGATGACTGAGCCCCACGGAGGAAATGCTAGATGGATGGAAGTCACAGAGACACAGAAGAGATATGTTTGAGATTTTACTGCATATATTATTCAACCTGCTTTTTCATTTAATATTATAAGTACTTTTTCACACATTAAAAATAAACATAACATTTACCTGTTGAATAATATTATATTTTCTATGGAGGGGACATAATTAATTTAACCATATTATTGTTCATCAACATTTACTTTAAAAAAGTATTTTCTTTTATTAAATAAACATGTTATGCATAGCCTTGTTCAACATTTCTAATTATTTCCTTAGTATGAACACTTAGAAGTGTTCAATTGTTTAAAAAACAATTGAAAAAGGTATAAATGTCCTGGCTGGTATAGCTCCGTGGGTTGAGCATGGACCTGAGAACCAAAGGGTTGTCGGTTTGATTCCCAGTCAGGGCACATGCCGGGGTTGCAGGCCAGGTCCCTAGTTGGGAGCACACAAGAGGCAACCACACACTGATACTTCTCTCTCTCTCTTTCTCCTGCCCTTTCCCTCTCTCCCAATTAAAAAGGTACAAATGTCTTAATGCTAACAAAACTTATTACTGAAATCTTCCTAATATGTTGGTGTAAATTATTTTCACCTGGTCTATAAAAGTAGCCATTTCACAGCACCCTCAACATTAATAACATTTATTGTACTTTTGTTCATTTACAGGCAAAAATTTTATTTTAATATTTTCATCACATGTCCATGATTACTAGAGTCATAGTATTTCCTATATTTGCATTATCTCTTTTGTATTTTGAATATTTGCATACCCCTTTTTTTCTCCCTTTGATTTTAGTAATGGTCTCATCAATTTTGTGACATTTTTCCACATTAAGTATAGAACTGTTTAGTTGTTTCAAGTAGTTATCATATCTACAGATTTTAGAAAGAACATTTGACTTCACATCAGCAACGTTAGAAGCTCTGAGGGAGAAGAACACATATAAATCTAAGGTGAAGTAGAAAAGCACCTTTCTCCGAGAGCGAAATATGCTAACAATTGTCCAAGTCCTGAAAATTAAAACAAAGTGAACTAAGGATTTGCCTAAATAGAGTTCAAGTGGGGCATAAAGCCCTCAGGATTTTGCAGAATCAGAGGAAGTAACATTCAGTAAAGCAAGTTGCCCAGGCCGGGTGTGCTAATTTTCTGAGAAAAATAAGTCGGTCATGGCTGAGAGACCAGAGGCAGAGATAAAGCAGCCATTTACCTTTTGTGAATGAAGGATTAGACCATCTTTGAAATCTTAGACACTTTCTTTTCCAACCTAATGCCTTTAACCTCACACATCTCTCCTCTGAAACCATAAACATTAAGAAAATCCTAAAAGATTTTTTAAATCCAGTATCTGGAGAGAAGTCAGAGGGAAAGGGCAACTGCTTAAGAGAACTGGATTGAATTCCAAAACTTCTGTGAAGCCAGGGAATTAAAAAAACAATTCCCTCCAAAGAGCATTTCATTCATGGGAGAGGAAAGACAGGCTGTGGAGACGCAGTTAGCAATGGGAGCAAGGAGTCCGCCCAGCTACCGACCAGTGTCGGTCTCTTCTTCCCTGATGGGCTGAGTAAATATGCTAAAAGCCAAAGATGTCTTCAAACCTGGGATGAGGGGAATCTCTATTTTCCTTTCAAAAAAAAATCATACTCTTGACACAAGTGCAGCCTCTCAGTGATCTGGGCCAGCTGTGCCCCCCAAAAGTGGGTATGCCAGGGTTCCCAGCTTTAGTTAAGCTCCTTGAAACGGCCGGATTGGGAATGTCCTTATTAACGTGGTTACTGTGCCGCTAAACTGTTTTCCTTTCATGTGATCTGAAATTTATTATAGTAAATCTGTTAAACAATTTCCTGAAATATATTGCCACAACGGTTTTTTTCCCTCCTAAGCTCATTGCACACACAAAGCCAATTGTCGCTCAGCAATGGGAAGGGGAAAAAATAGGCATCCTTATCTCCCGTTTCTCACTTATTCAGATTTCCCTCAGGCTTTTCACTGTTACCCAAAAGAAGGTGCTTTGCTCTTAGTAATTCTGCTCTTTTAATATGAAAATTGGCTTTAGGATGCAGTGCATGAAAAGGCAAAAAGGAAACGCTCACTTTGGTTATCCCAGAATGAAAGCAGTTCATGAAAAGAGAAAAATTTTTGTTTGCATGAATACTTTCCTGTCCTCAAAGTCTCTTTTTAAAAAGGTCTTATATCTGGGAGCTATTTGTTATCCCTGCTCCCCACATCATTCCTCCTCATGCCTAGAATGGCCCCATCCCATGTTTAGCCCATCCTAATCTCAGCCATCTCAACTGTCTCCTACACGTTTCCAACATCAGAATAGCACTCCATGATGTCCACTGTATCACAGGACACTTCTGAGCACTATTCATTCATCCACTCATTTATTAGCTTATTCAACAAACTAATTAGAATCTCTATTGTAATTCAGATACTAGGAAAACACAGACTCATTCACTTATGCTGTTCTAAAACATGAACTTAATTTCAGGAAATAAACATGACTTAATTTTATTTGTTCTTTTGTATTTTCAATGTTATATATATATTTATTTAGGAATTTTATCAATTGCATGTGAATTTCAAATTTATTACTTATAATAATAAATTTAATATTCATATAGTTATTTCTTTTTAATTTTTACTTTTTAGCCACTTCCACCTTTTCATGCTCTATTTTATTTATTTGCATATTATCCTTCTTTTTTTGTCACTCCTGATAGAATTTATTTTTAGTGATCATTTGGAAAAATCAGCTTTCTATTTTATAGTTTTTTATTGTTAATTTATTTCTGAGTTGCATTGAATCTTCTATTTCTATTATTTTCTTGTTTCCTATTTCTTGTCTTTTGGGGTTTATATTTTTCTCCTTAACTTCCTGAATTAAATGCCAAGCTTATTTACTTTTCATTATTTTTTAAAAATAAATGATAGTTTTTCATTTCTCTTTAAGTACTGTTTTAGTTCTGTACCACAAATTTGTTTTTTAACACATTTATGGTCATTCATTCTGAATATTTCTTAATTTTCTTAGTATTTCCTAAGCTTACATTGTCATCTGCTTTCACTGGGTATGTTATTTTTCTTTTGAAGTTTGTACTTAATGCTATTAGACTTTTCCTTAATATCTATTATTTTTTAATCTACCCTAATCAAGTAAAATGTATCACTGTTTATATTTGCACCTACAAGATATGCCTTTGGTTATACTCTTGTATTTATGTCCACAAAACATGTTTTTGTAAAAACTTGCATAAACAATTTTGTATGTCTTTTCCTATTTTTATTATCACAGAATCTGAGATCACATGGCTAATTTCTTTCATGTTCACATAGTAAGTGTTCATTCTGTAGAGAAGGAGGGAAACAAATCCTGATATAATTTTACACTGGGACCATGCATCTTAGTGAACAGCCATTATGAATGAACACAAAAAATGCCCAAAGTATCAGCTAACCCACTTCACAGTGTTACCACACACAGCCATTTATCTACCTTGCATACAATTGCTGGCTCTGTGTTTGCTGGCACTGAGTGATTGACAAGACAGCCTTGTTGCTAAAACTCTCCAGGTTCACAGTCTGGCACTGAAGATGCACGTGGGCAAGTAATGACAACAAAGTATGGTTTTAGGAGAAAGTGTGCCCCAGTCAATGGGACCACAGAGCAGGGGCATCCATCGGAACAAAAGAATTTGGGATTTAAACCCCAATAGCCATTTCCTAAGAAACTACTCCAAAAAAAAAACCCTGTTTATTGCAGTTAAGCTGTTGCAAATCCTTAAAAAGGAGAGATGATTTTTTTTAAAACCCCTTAATTGCTTGAAACCACATCTCAACCATCTAATTCTTCCCTGGAGCACCTGGTAATTAAAGCACATTTTCTACTTCAATTGTCAATAAAATATCCTTTTGTAGATCATCGCTGTTCTATTGTTAGATTAGGATTTTTTTTAACAAATCAGCCCAAACAAAAGCCCTGCTAAAGCTTAGGTACTGGAGAAAGCACATTCTGCTGGTCCACACTGTGGTCAGAAAAGAGCCAAATCCATGCCAAAAGAGTGTTCAGCCTGGGGAGGGGGCAGCAGCACTGTGACGGGACTGGTTAAAGCAGAGACTCATAGTCTTAGTTCAGGGAGACCAAGGAGGGACTTATCCGCACAGTGGGAACTTGCAAGGGTGAGTGGTCCCTAGTGTCCACAGTCTGGCAATTCAGATATAATTTTATATACATGAAATTTCATGTATATATATATATATATATACATATATATATGTAATTTGTTCTTTTATTGTTACGTTGTGTGAGTTTCTTATGTATTTTGGATATTAAACTCTTACTGGATGTATCATTGGCAAGTATCTCCTCCCATTCTGTGCATTGTCTCTTTGTTTTATTGATGATTTCCTTCACTGAGTAAAATCTTTTTTAGTTTGGTATAGTCCTATTTGTTTATTTTCTCTTTTGTTTCCCTTCTTCAAGGAAATATACCACTAAAGCTAGTGCTAAGGGCAATGTCAAAGTGTTTACTACCTGTTTCTTTCTAGGAGTTTTATAGTTTCGGGTCTAACATTTAAGTCATTCATGTTGGGGGTTTTTTTATACGTGGTATAAGAAAGTGTTCATAACAGCATTATTTACAATAGCCCAGTGCTGAAGACAGCCTAAGTGCCCATCAGTAAATGAGTGGATCAAAAACTGTGGTACCTTTACACAATGGGATACTACACAGCAGAAAGAAAGAAAGAGATCCTACTTTTCATGACAGTGTGGATGGAACTGGAGAGCACTGTGCTAAGTGAAATAAGCCAGGTGGTAAAAGACAAATACCATCTCACCTTTAACAGAAACCTAATCAACAAAACAAACATACAAGCAAAACAGAACCAGAGGCATTGAAATAAAGAACAAACTGACAGGGACCAGAGGGGACTGGGGCAGGGGATAAGGGAGGAAAGAAGGAGAAGGGCCTCTGTAAAGAACAAGTGCAGCCCTGGCTGGCGTAGCGACGAGGAGTTTACTTTTTCTTCAAAGAACAAGTGCAAATGACCCATGGACATGGCAGGGTGAGGATTGAGGTGGGTGGGGTAGGGGAGAGCAATGGGGGACATTGGGACAGCTATAATAAAACAAAGATAAAAATTGCAAAATGTCAAAAAAAGAAAGTGGTCCTGTTTAATTTTTTTGCATGTATCTTTCCTGTTTTTCCACTTATTTAAGGGACTGTTTTTACCCTGTTGTATATCCTTGCCTTCCTTGTTATAGAATAATAGACCACGTAAGTGGAAATTTATTTCTGGGCTTATTCTATTTTATCCCATTGATCTACATATCTGTTTTTATGCCAGTGCCATACTGTTTTGATTATTGTAGCCATGTACAGTTTGATATCAGGGAGTCTGACACCTCCAACTTTGTTCTTTCTCAAGATTTCTTTGACTATTCAAGGTCATCTATGGTTCCATGTAAATTTTTGGATTAATTGTTCTACTTTTGAGAAAAAATATTTTGGTATTTTGATAAGGATTGCATTGAATTTGTATATTACATTAGGAAGTAAGGACATTTTAACAATATTAATCCTTACAACCCATGAGCAAGAAGTATCTTTCCATTTATTTGTATCTTAGTAAATTTCTATCTTCAATATCTTATAGTTTTCAGGGTACAGGTCTTTTCACATCTTTGGTCAAGTTTATTCCTAGGAATTTCATACATTTTGATGCAGTTATAAATAAAATTATTTTTGTAATTTCTTCTCATTGTTATTGGTGTACAGAAATGCAACAGATTTCTGTATATTGATTCTGTATCTTGCACCTTTACCAAAGTCATTTATTCATTCTCGTTGGGTTTGTGTGTGCGTGTGTGTGTGTGTGTGTAGTCTTTAGAGTTTTTATCTATAGTGTCATGTCATCTGAAAATAATGAGAGTTTTTACTTCTTTCTTCCTAATGGGGATGCTTTCTATTTCTTTGTTTTGCCTGATTGCTGTGGCTAGGACTTCCATACTATGTTGAAGAGAAGTGATGATAGTGGGCATCTTTACCTTGGTCCTGATCTTAGAGGGAAGGCTTTCAGCTTTTCACCAATGACTATGATGTTAGTTATGATGTCATCATATTTGGCCTTAACTGTGCTAAGGTATGCTCTTTTTATACCTACTTTGTTGAGAGTTTTTTCTCATAAAAGGATTTTGAATTTTGTCAAATGCTTTTTTCCAGCAACTTATGATCATATAGTTTTTACTCTTAATTTTATTAAGGTGGTGTATTGCATTGATTGATTTATGAATGTTGTAACAATTCCTTATATTTCTAAAGTGTCAGCTGAAATGTCTCCTTCTCCCTTTATGATTTTATCTATTTGGACTCCCTCTCTTTTTCTTGATGAGTCTGGCTAAAGGTTTATCATTTCATTTATCTTCTCAAAATCTAGCTCTTAGTTTTATTAATCTTTTCTATTGTTTTTTCATTTCTATTACATTAATTCCCACTCTGATCATAACTATTTCCTTTTTTCAGCTTAATTTGCATTTTATTTGTTCTTTTTCTAGTTCTTATAGAGTTAGGTTGTTTATTTAAGATCTTTCTTGTTTCTTTCAGTAGGCCTGTGTAGCTACAAACTTCCTTTTTAGAACTGCTTTGGTTGCATGCACATATTTTGAAAAAGTGTGTTTTCATTTTCATTTGTTTCAAGATAGTTTTTGATTTCTTGTTTGATTCTCTCTTTGGTTAATTTTTTGTTTACTATCATGTTCTTTAGTCTACACATATTTGTGTTTTTGTCAATAAGGTTTATTGGTTGATATAAACATGGGAAGAAAAATCTAATTCTAAAGCTGCCCAAGTAAGGGACAAGACTGTATGATTTTAATTCAGTGTTCTTTAAAGAGAATCTGATTCTCATTCTATCCTGAACCTTTCCAGATAATAGTCCTTTGGCCTGAAACTAAAAAATATTTATATGTTTAAATGATCTCCTCTTAGTGGGACTGAATTTGTTCTGTGCACATGAACAGCTGTCTCTCTCATATATATGTCTCTATGTGTTTTCACTCATCATTGGAGATTTCTGACATAATATTGTCCATAGTGCCTTTAGCAGCCTAGATGGAGCAGAATCAAAGTGGCTTATGAACAGAAAGGACAGATGTCCCCTCATCTGAACCTACCCATCAGTAAAATCACTGGCATGGTTCTGGGTATAGTACTTAGCTCAAGAGAACATCATAGATTTCTACTCCTTCTGCTTTCCTGGAAGCAGACACCAACAACGATGGTACTTCATCAACAATGTCACAGGCCTGTCTGAGAAACATTTTTTAAAATGAGAATATATTACCCCCATTACCCCCATATCTAAGATCTGCATTGCTTTTTTTTAACCAAACTTAACCCAATATAGCTAAAAGGTACCTCTAAGAATATAGAACCAAATCATTGATAGGCAAACACATATTATATCACTCAATAATCATGTAATAGCTTGTCTTAGATTAACTCTGAAAAAATGTTTAATTCTGAAAAAATGTTCCCAGAACGTAATCATCCTGCAGTATCCAAATGATATGTAAAACGGTGCTGGGGAATCCAGAGAGTTAGGTTCCCCCAATCGGCAAATGCAAGTTTGCTTTGCCACATGATAACTATAATTCATTTCACTCACCTGAAGTATTTATTGAAGCATTGTCTTCCACACTGGGAATAGAGCCACAAAAACAAATAGCAAAAATGTTTCTGTCTTCATAAAACTTACATTCCAGTGGGAAGATAGCAACAGTAAATAAAGCAGGCCAATAAAGAGTAGATCACTTTGCAATCCCAGCTACGGAAAAACAGAAAGCAAAGAATAAAGATAAAGATTGCGGGGGGAAGAGGGTACACAGCACTTGCCAATTCCTGTGGGGTAGTCAGGCCAGAAACTACTGATTAAATGACACATGGCCAGAAAGCTGAAGAAACTGAGAAATGAAGCCAGATAGTATCTGTAGGGGGAGAATTACTGGCAGAGAAAACAGCACAATCATACATCCCAAGGTGAGAATCTCCTTGGCATGGCCAAGAAACATCAAGGAGAATAGTGTGGGCAAAATCAGAATGAAAGGGGGTGGGGTGATGGAGGTGAAATGAATGAGATTGCAGGCGAGTCAGCTCATTTGGCCCCCAGGGCCACTGCACACATTTGGCTTTTACTCTGAGTGAGGTGGGGGCAGGGGGCCCATCACAGAAGTTAGAGTAAAAGAAGGATGTGGTCCTGCCTGTGTTTTGAAAGGACCACTCTGCCTACTGTGTTGAGAATAGACTATGAGTGAGGGTTTGGATATTGGGGAGGGCAGAATCATGGAGACCAGTAAAGAGGTCATGGTGATGATCTATGTGAAAGATGATGATTTGAGGCAGGGAATTAAGAAGGAGATGGTAAGAGTCAGCCAGATTCTGTATCTATTTTGATAATAAGAATTGTTGTAGGTTGCATGTAAGTTGTAAGAAAAGAGCCAAGGATGGTTCTGTCTTAAGGATGGAATGGCCATTTGCCATGGCAGAGAACATTGGGAAAGGAACATCTTTGGGGAAGGGGAAATCACGATCTTTTGCTTGAGGCTGGGCAAGTGTGAGGTGCCTATTAAACATCAGAATATGTGTGTTAGGTAGCTAGGAGGAAAGAAGCATTTAAAGTTGGAGGTAGAGTTCATGGCCAGAGGTGTAACTGCACATTAGCAAAGGTATAGCATTTTAAGCCCTGAGTCCAGGTAAGTCACCAAGGCCATGGTGTAGGAAAAGAAGTTCACCAAAGAGAAAAGAAGGAACTTTCCAAGCTGAGGACAATGCCCCAAAGTATATATGATCGCAGGACTAACTGTGCAGTCACAGTCTCTGCATTTCAAAAACATGCCTGCTATCTCCAGTTTGGGCGTCCAGTATGGAGGGTCCTCTGATGTAGACACTGCTGGTGCCAATGGCTCCTGGCTGGTTCCGTAGAGATGCTTAATGTGCAGTGTTCTGCTTCTTCCAAAGCATCCCTCCATCAGAACACAAAGTGTATTTTCTCTAAGACTTTTGGACAATGATAACATAATGAACACAGGCTGAGTTCCATTTTTACCATAGTTGAGCTCTTCTGCATCTTGATCTTTGCTTAGCTCATTGTGCAGTAATTAGCTTGTAGGCAACAGTGACCACCTACAGGAAGTCAAGCACAAAGGCCCAAATAATAAGATAAGGATGGAGGCATAGATGAGTTCATAGAGATTAGTCTAGAAAAAACAAAATCCTGCCTCTACATTGCTTCAGCAATGTGCTGTGGCAGGCTGGATTTCCTTAGACTCTGGAAACATTAATTCAATACATTACTTCTATTCATTATTGTAATTATGAATTCATGGCTGTAATTTCAAAGTCATTTTTTTCCCACCTTCTGCTCCACTGACATATAGTGCTGTTGACTGTAAATGTCAAATTAAATTTCTAGGCATATTTTCCTTGTGTTGGGATCAATACATAACTTGAAGTACTCCTTTGATAGGACATTGAAAGTTGTTCCTCACCCTTGTGACATTTTGGCAGTTTTCCCCCCTGAATATTTTAGATAGATATTGGCAGCTTTCACTTCCTGGGTGTTTACAGGGAAATATATTCTTGTTTTGTAAACCTGAACTTCCAAACTAGGAAAAAGAGATGTAAGATCTTGAACCATATGCATATTGACTTTGAATAAACCCAATATAAGAAAATCCAAATTTAAAAAAACTTATTAAGGTTCCCTAACTGTGTTAATTATTTATTGATTTATTTACAAAAGTGTTCTTAGCTTTTCAATTTTCAAAAATTTAGTATAGGATTCTGGCAGTCATTTAAAAGTGCTTTACTTATAGTTTTTCAAGGATTCAGATTTTGCGTATAGAAAAGTCTTTTCAATGATTCGTTGAGTTTAAGAAATTTAGAAAAATTGGTTTGCTTAAAATATTACTTTCATGTTTTAATTACTTATTCATTTATTCACTTACTTATTCAATTATTTATTTATAAATTGGTACAGCCATTATGGAAAATAGTACATAGGTTTCTCAAAAATTAAAAATAAAACTACCATATGATTCAACAGTCTCATTTCTGGGTATATGTTTAAAGGAAATAAAATCATTGTTTTGAAGAACCGTGTGTACTCCAGTATTCATGGCATCGTGATTCACAATAGCCAAAACATGGGAACAACCTAAGTATCCTCGACATATGAATAAAGAAAGAAAGAAAAGGACTATCATTCAGCCTTACAACAAGGAAATCCTGCCATCTGAGAGAACATGGATGGACCTGGAGGACATTATATTAAGTGAAATAAGCCAGACACAGACAAAAAAATACTGCATGATCTCACTTATACATAGAATTTTTAAAAGCTGACTTCAGAGTAACAAAGAATAGAATAGTGACAGTGGCTGAGGTGTGGGGGGAAAGAGGAGAAAAATGAGAGAATGGGGGTTGTCAGGCGTTGGGGGGGAGGGAAGTGATTGTTTAGTGGGTACAAAGTTCAGTCTGGTGGGCTGAACAGTCTGGAGAGGGCCAGTGGTGATGGCTGCAATAACAGTATCAATGAACTGAATACCACTGAATTGCATGCCTAAAAGTGATTATGATAGTTCTGTGTTATATGTATTTTACTACAAAAAATAATTCACCCATTCAGTAAACATTATTGAACATCTGCTGTACCCCGGACATGGAGTCAGTCAGTCATGGGAGTTCGTTCAGTCCGGGGGGGAATCCCTGCCCCCTGCAGCAGTGGCAGGACCCAAGAGGGGCTATGGGAAACAGCACTGTCTGGGGCGGGTTCTCACCTTGTCTGCTGAATGCCTTCTTGTTTAAATCCTCCATCCACTTCCTCCATGAAACCCCCGAGTAAGCCTTTTTCACTCAGGTGTTTGAGTAAAATTTCTTTGGAGAAAACCCAAGAAGTGCCGAGATTCTTTGTCGAAGGTTGGCATGGGCCAGACATGGATTTAGTTGCAGAGTTTGAGCTATATCTCCAAACATATTCTGCTCCTTAACAGTGACAGGTACTATTTTATTTGCAGCTCCAAGTGCTTGGCATGGTGTCTGGCCCTCACCCTCATCCCACAGGTAATTAATGAATGCTCCGCTGACAGAAAGGGTAATGGATTATTGAATACTTCCCTCCCACCTGAGAAGTATCAGGGCATATTCCCAGGTATAGCTGGTGCTGCCATGAGACAAGATTGTGAAGCAGGACACAAGCTTACACTGACACTACACTGGCCTTCCATGGCCAATGCCGGGCCTCGGGGAAGTGCTCACCGCCAGCTCAACACAGGCAGAGAAGCACGACAAACACAAAGGCTGATCCAAGGAAGATTCCGGCAGCTACTGGATGCCAGAGAATAACAACTGGTACTTCTTAAAGAAAAAAAAAAAAAGAAAACATCCCCTTTACTGTTATTTCACTCCTCATCTTCTCTTCCCATCCATCGCAATCTTCTCCCATCTTTTATTTTATAGATTTTTTTTAGGTTTGCTCCTCTAATGGCTCAGTCAGGTGGGGATATAGTTGAGCTGATGCTTATCAGCAAGCAACATGGAGGAAAAATAAACTGATTTTAAAGAAAAGCCTGGCTCTAGTCCGCATCAAAAAACAAAATACCAAAGTAATGTTTAGTATGCTTTTCACAAAAATAGAACATTGCCATTCTTAAAGACTTCAAATACTTTTAAATTGAATTTTTACAGCAGTCTCTTAAGGTAGAAAGAGGCAAAATAGTGTAACAAAAAGGAAATGAATCTGGATCGAAAAGAGGCTGAGGTTGTCCTGGCTGACCACACACCGGTGGGCTCAGGTCCCGCTCATCTGAACGTTTTAAACCCTTATTTTCTTCATCTATAAAATGGGGGTTAAGATGATCTTTTTCTTCTAAAGCAAGAATTAAGTAAGAAATCTCTAAAATTTATATAAATCCCCTGGCTCATGTGGCTCAGTGGATGAAGTGCTGGTCTTCGAAGCAAAGCATTGCCAGTTTGATTCCCAGTCAGGTCACATGCCTGGGTTGTGGCCCAGGTCCCCAGTAGGGGGTGCATGAGAGGCAACCACACACTGATGTTTCTCTCTCTCTTTCTCCCTCTCTTTCCCTCTAAAAATAAATCAATTCATATAAATGCTTACTATATATTCATTCAAAAAACTATTTTTGGATCATCTATTGTGTTCAAGCACTATTCTTGGCCCTGAGATATAGCAGTGAATAATAAAGTCAAATTCTTTGTGCTCATGTTTTTCTTCATATTCATGCATGTGTGTGCATAGAAAAAAGTATGAGGTATAGTATGTCAGATGTGTAAGTACTACAGAGAAAATAAAGCAAGAAATGCAGAGAGAGAAAGTGCTAGGGAGGGAGAGGCCCTGTAGTTATAAATAGAATGAAAAGTCAGGGGCTCTCAGAGAAAAAACAGCTGTGACAAGATCCTGCCAAAAAAAGAGCAGGAAAAACAAAATCCTAGTGGGGCAAATGTGTTTGGAAAAAAGGCAGGGAGGGCGAGTGTCGTAGGAAATCTGCGGAAGAATAGCAACGTGGGAACTGACGCTGCAGGCCGTATGGCTATGATCAGGCCTCCAGCTTTACCTCCAACAGGACAGGTATGGAATTAGAGGAAGTGCAGGAACATATGGAGTCATTCACTTTTCTTCATTTCACTGTTCAAAGAATTGAGTCTCAGGGAAGACAAGAAATTTCCAATGAGCACAGATATGATTTAACCCATGACGGAAACCCAAACTTCCAAGTTCTTATCGAAGAGGAAATGAACGTGGTGGCCTCTGTCATTGTGAATTCAGTTCAGGCAGGAGGCAGAGAAGTGATGTTCTTGCAACCAAGACCTTTCAGAATGGATAGGGCAACATTACGTGGGAGCCTGTCTAGGAGAATTATACTCTGGCTGTGATGAGAACAGCCAAAAAGGTTGGCTCTGCTCTCATCCAGTTCAATCACACTATTGCATACCTCTCAGACTGGCAATCTAGTCACTAACGGTATCCTTCTTCCCTAATCAATTCCATGTTATAGAAGTGGCAAGCTATTTCTCGTTTCCTAAGGCCCAGTTTCAAATAGCGGTAACTATAGTTTTTAACACACTGCAAAGAAAGCATTTCTAAAGTGGTTATCAGAAATACATATTCATTTTGCTTTTGAGAATATAAAAGCAATACCTTCTACTTGTGGGGAACATCATTTTTCTAGCTGTGATTTTTTTCATATAAGAGCAATATTTGTGACAAGAACCCAGTGAAACAAATGTCCTTCTTGATGGAAAATGTCCACACTAATTTAAAGCTGTAAAATAAGAATTTTAAATTTAACTTCCTGTGACTTGGCATTTGCAACGTCCGCGTAATTTAACTCATGTTGAGCTACATGAAAGGACTCAGTGGATAGTGCCACACAGTGAAATACCAGGTTCATGCTCTGAAATTGTTACCATTACCTTTCAAAGGTGCTTATTTCTGGAGTGTGGTTGGGCGTCCTATCATCATTCTTTCTTTGAAATGTCACCCTTGTTCTGTCAATGGCTCCTGTCTGTGGTGTCGGACTAGCTTTGCAAATATCTGACAGAAAATTGTCAGAAAAAGCTACAAATTGAGACACCTTTTGTCTCTAAGTGGAAAAGATGGTGTTTGGGGAACAACATAGATCAGCTGAGCAAATGCTAGGTGAGTTCACCAGCTCTTTTAAAAGATGTAAAGGTAGTGCCAGGGGGTTGAGCAGTTCCCCAGTTTCACTGCCCTCATATAATCCTCTCCACGCTACCTCCATCAGGCAACTCTCGATAAGCTCTGTAGAACTCCTGAGACTCTGGCAGCTTGACAAGTCGAGTGTTCGGTACTTCCCAATACTGTGATTTCCATGCAAATATTCAGACAACATAAGAAAGAGAACCCAATGAAGGAGACAGCTTCCCACCACCAACACACTTCACTCTTTCACACAGAATTTACTTTATAACCCCCAGTGAGAAGGATCCAAGTTGGCAAATCCAACAGTTAGTGCGGAAGAAGTCAAAAGCCTTTCCGCATTTGCAGTGCCTGTCTTCTGTTTGTCTCTTCCTGAGCCTCCAAGCAGCACAGTAGTCAGGGCTCCCCTGCATTCAGTGGTGGGCGAGGTGGGGGGTCCACACAGTAAGAAGGGCAGCCGTGGGAACGAAGGAACTGTAGCACCGACCTTGCTGTTTTGGCTTCAGACACCTGCAATCTCCCTGCTGAGTGGCCGCACATCCCACACAGAGCAGAGTGGAGGAACTCGACTCATGTTTTTCAAAATGTTTTTTCACATTCATAGGACAATGATACTGAAGAAGACATGGAAGAAGTTTCTGGTTTCTGGTTTCTGGTTCTGAATGTAAGTAGCAAGTCATCCCTCTGCCCTAAAAAATAAAAGCTGAACAGACTAAAAAATTATCAACTCTTGTTGGATTCACAAGAGAGAGAGAACACAGGGCAGACTACCGTCCTCGTAACCAGAGAGATGGACACGTGGGTGCAGGGAGCTGTGTCCTACTGGAACAGAGGAGCCTTCCCCAGAGGAAATCACTGCAGGCATCCTCGTCAGGAGAGGAAACTAAACTGTAATAGACAAATTGCCGGAGGCTCATTGTGCAAAACTCTGAGAACCAAAAAATGCCAAGGAGACCCAGTTGTGTGGAGGGGATCCCCACAATATTGTAAGATTTCTCTTTATGAGCCCCACAAGATTCCCACAGTAAATGTAAGAGAAATATACGAGAAAAGTAAATATAAATAATAGTAAATGTAAGAGAAAAGTCCCCTCATGCTTCCCTGCAGGGGAGGAGGAGAGACAGCATTTGGAAATATGCCAGAGTACCCTGTTCTTTTCAACAAGGCCTTCCCTCAAGGGAAATGAGCTAACCAGAGCCTAACTTACTGGGGTCTTATCTAAGCCTAACTGACCGGGGACAGGGAAATACCCAGAGCCAGGCTGCTCTAGCCCTTTTGTCCCACAGGAAGGTAAAAAACCAACAACTGAGAAACACTTGGTTGAAGTTCACAGTTCAAAGGCATCACTAGAAGACCGAGGCCCAATCCCAGGGTGAGAGAGGACTCCCCCTCCCTGCCGCATTACACCACGTTGCTATAGGTCTGTTTATGACCATTTCTTGATCCTATATCATGTCCAGCAATCAGTAATAATTACAAGGCATACCAAAAGGCAAACCACCACAATTTAAAGACAGAGAACAAGCATGAGAACCAGGTCTGGCAGAATTGTTGAAATGATCAGACCAGGAATTTAGAACAATTATGATCAATATGCTAAAGTTCTAATGGGTAAAGTAGACGGCATAAAAGGACAGATTGGCAATGTAGGCAGAGAGCTGGGGATTCTACGGAGGATACTAAAAACAAATGGTATAGATATAAAATGCCGTAAAAGAAGCAAAGAAAGCCTTTGATGGGCTTGTCATGAAACTGAAGATGACTGAGAAACAATCTATTGGCAAGAGGATGTATCAAGAAAATTCTCAAAAGCCAAAAAGCAAAGTAAAAAAACACACCAAATGATAAAAACAAAATATAATATCCAAGGACTATGGGACAATTACAAAAGGCATAACATGTGAATAATGGGATTACCAAAAGGAGAAGAAAAAAGAGGGAAAAGAAGAAAATATTTGAAATAATATTGATTGAGAATTTCTCCCAAATTAACGTCAGAGGCAAAACTATGGATCGAAGATGCTCAGAGAACACTAAACAATATAAATGTCAAAAAAAGCAGAGTAAATGTCAAAACTACTATACTTAGGCATATCATTTTAAGATTACAGAAAATCAAAGATTAAAACAATTCTGAATGAAGCCAGAGAAGGAGGAAAAAAACAACCCTTACCTCTAGAGGAACAAATGAAAGAATTACATTCAACTACTCCTCAGAAATCATGGAAACAAGAAGAGAGTGGAATAAAATATGTAGAGTGTCAAGAGAAAAAAAACACCAACCTAGAATTTTATATCTTGTGAAATTATCCTTTGAAAATGAAGCAGAAATACTTGCCTAGAAAAGCAAAATTTGAGGGAATTTGTTGCCAGTAGACCTGACTTGCATGAAATGTTAAAAAAAGTTCTTCAAAGAGAAGGAAAATAATGTAGGTCAGAAACTCAAATTTACACAAAGAAAAGAAGAATGATAAAGAAGGAATAAATAGAGGTAAAATAAAACTTTTGTTTTTCTTTTTCTTAATTGATCTGACATACAAATTTGTTCAAAATAATAACAGCAACAAGGTATACATCTTATACCGTATCTATTATCATATATGCCTCTGTATGTTTATATGTAAGTGAAATGAAGGATGGTAATGATACAATGGTCAGGAGGATAAATATAAATTATTTTATTATAACATATTCGCACTATCCATAAAGTGGTATGGCATTATTGAAAGTGGACTTATTTTAGTTCCAAGTATATAATGCAAACTCAAGGGCAACCATCTAAAAAGGTAAAAAAGTGTAACGTATTTTAAGAAAGAACAGAAAATGTAGTCACACAAAATGCTCAATTAAACCACAAAAGGCAAAAAAAAAAAAGTGGGAGACAAAGAAAGAACAAAGAACAAGGACAATAGAAAACAATAATGCATACCATAGACACTGAACCCACTGTATCAGTATCAGTTGGAATGTCAATGGCCTGAGTGCACCAGCTGAGACAGAAATTGTCATAGTGGATTAAAGTCATACCCCATCCAGCCAGTACAAGGACCACTCCAAGAGTGAGAAAGCCCACAATCTGCAGGAGGCTCAGGGAGAAGTAGGTGGTGAGTGGCTACAAGTTGCTGGCCACGGGCCTCTAGAAGGAGCTATAGTTTCTGACCAGCTCCTCATAGAGCTTCCTCTGGCACTCACTTTGCAGTAACACCAGCAGGAGCAGCTCATCCAGCACTGGCCAGATGCCTCCCCATGAGCAAGTGGCATGTCGGGTCCCAGTAAGTTTGGAGAGGCCACTGTGGGAAAGGGAAGCAGTGAAGAACACGGGGGAAGAGCAGCCATCTAAGCAGGAGGAAGATTTCCAAACCAAAAGAGAGGCAAGATAGAGCCATTTTCCTCCCCGACCATGTTGGGTGATAGAGGAAAGCTAGTAATAAATGCCAGAAGACACTTTGTATTTAAATTACTGTCTTTTTTAAGCTACACAGTTTACTCTGTACTTTAAATTCTGACATTATAAATCATTTTTGTCCTATTTTTGAAGTGCCAAATTAAAAGAGCCTACTCGGGTATGACTAAGAAGACTCTGAAAAGGTTTTAATCTAAACTGACGTAGCTGTCAAGATTCCAGAAAACACAGACCATGTTAACCTTCCCGGTGACAGCCTGCCTGGGGCTCAGGCATTCCCTTGGGGTGATCACAAGGCAGACCCAGTCCCTCTGCAGGTACAGATCAGTCTTACTCAGATACATAGTCAAGCTAATTCAGCCTCCAGGGCACCCCACCCTGACCCGCCCAGCTCCTGCTTGGCTTGGGAATGCCAAGGATGGAGCACTAAGATATCTGATCTCTTTCTGCTCCACAAAGAAAGGATTTTAGTCACCTCATCCACGGGTTGTTCCCTGGCCCAACTGATTTAAAATTGATCCTCCCCACAGTCTATATGCCCTTCCTTTGTTTTACAGCTTCTTCGCACTTCTTACCTTCTTCTATATTATAGACTAATTTGCCCATTGAAATGTAAGTTCTATGAGAGCAGAAACTGTTCCATCTCACTCCTGGAATATTTAGTAGATGTTCAATAAAGTTTTGTTGAATAAATAAATTAATGAATACATGCCTGAAAATTATAAAAGCACATCTTGGGAAACATACTCTAATTCTAAATCTGTGATCTTGTTACAGAAAACAACTCAGCCGCTTTCGGGTGTATGGAGTGGAAGTTTATTTTCATGTGCGCAGACTCAGAGGAGTCAGTCTCCAAATTCTGGGCCTCAATCAGTGGGGAGTGATGGCTTATGTAGGGTGAGGGGGGCAGTCTGTCACTCGAACCCTTACTTCTGGCACGAAAGCAGGAAGCAGCTTACAGAAGCAAGAAAGCGGAACTGCTGATAGGAGTTAATACGAGAATTTCTTTGTTCTTACTCCTCGGTTACTTAGTTACTTGCTCTCCCTGATCCTGTTGACTCACCCGCTAGCTCCCCTCCTAGGCAGGCCACTACATTCTCACCCATTGTTCCCCTGCTGGAGTATCTGTTAAGTGGTGAGGCCATGAGTATATCTTCTACATAAGCCAGACACTGAAAAACAATTGCTGTCAAAAACATTATTTTGGTTTGGTATTTTGATCCCTGTTCTGTTTGGAGGGAAATTTTTTTTCCTGATTTTCAAATAGCTCCTTTAAGAATTCTCATATATGTATCTGAGAGTCCCAAGTCATGGCTTTCAAATTAGCCAAAACAGGAGGTCAAGAATTTTACCAGGAGCTCGTTTTCCTGGAATCACTGATTTTGCTTCTGACAGTTCATTTGGCTGACCCCAAGGGCACTGCAAGGCTGAGCTTAAATTTCCCTCGCAAGGAAGAGCTGGTGCAGTACACTCTTTAACCACTACTATTTTAGTTTTATGCATTTGAATTGGTGCTCTCTTTTTGTTTGTTTGTTTTATTCACTCATTTATCGGCTTACTTTCTTATTTATTTTTTACAGGAGCCCCAAAATGGTTCACTAGAGGAAAAAATGTAAAAGCCAACAAATAATTTCAACCCAAATGAGCCTTCTTACAAAAAAGATTGGGCTGGCTTGGTACACCCAAGATACCCTAATCACTACCAGGGGCTCTAGATTTTATCAATACACCTAGCTAGCTGGGTCAAGAGAAACTATTGCTATATATCTTTCTATTTTTTCCAAGACATGGAATCTAGAAAGGATGAATACTTTTTGTGCAATGTTCTCCTTTCCTGAGTGTGGCAGAATGTTTCTGCACTATATATTAGAATATTGATATTCATTTATTCATTTAACAAATATTCATTTAACAAGCATTTGCAATGTGTTCACCATTGTCTTAGAAATTGGAGTTGCAAAGAGAAATATGACCCTGCTCAGGAAGAGCCCAGAATGTTACAAGGACTATTATTCTGCAGCTTTTATTAATTATATTAATTATATTGTATTATATTTAAAGTAGTTCATGTTAAAATGTCATAGTTTCCAGGTCAGGGGTGAAATGGGATCACAGTCAGAGAGGAGGTGATATTTGGGCAGTATTTTATCAAGTAGGATTTTAGCAATAATGAAAGTCTGTCTTCTGTCTGTCAGGGGTAGTGGCATCACTGCGGACGACAAAAGAGGGAAAGAAAAGTGGTCCTGGGGACGACATTACAGGCCAAAGAAGAGCAAATGAAAAGATAAATATTTGGAGAAAGGCCTGAAATTCCATCACCTTGCAAGAGAAACACTTGCCTGGGACTGAAAGCAATGTTTCTATTTTTCAGCATCGGCAAGACTATTCGAATTCAAGACTGTGGTATGATTTTCCTGAAAATCAAAAGTAACTTTTGGCCTTAACCTTTCTTTACCCAGCTCTTCTGAGATCTCTGAAAAACACTCAGGCACCATATGCAAATGTGGCGTTTCCAGTTGAGTATAAACAGCACTGTCACGGCTACCAAGGAACAGGACTCACATTAGAATCTAACCATTAAACAGGAATTGCTCT
This sequence comes from Artibeus jamaicensis, assembly GCF_021234435.1. Taxonomy (NCBI): domain Eukaryota; kingdom Metazoa; phylum Chordata; class Mammalia; order Chiroptera; family Phyllostomidae; genus Artibeus; species Artibeus jamaicensis. Next base: position 9,612,539 of record NW_026522056.1, on the reverse strand, counting down.
GTTGCATGTGGCTGAAGATGAGTCATTCTCTTAGTACCTTCTATTCTCACCATTAAACACATAATGAGAGGAAGACAGGCACAGCATTTTCTCTTTCTATATTGCCAATGCTTCAATACATAAGTAGAACAAAGCAGACAAGTCAATTGAAATTTCTAGTTTCCCTTTCTACTTGTCCAAGAAAAGTGGTTGTTTTGAGAAACTGACATCAACTCTGATATATACAAAAAAGAGATTGTTTGTCCATTATGTATGAATCCAAATGTAATCCTCTGGGTTAGTCCAGGAAGCTAAGTCAAACACTACAAGGGACCTTTAAATTGGGAACAGAGTCAGAAATGACTACAACACAAACATATTAAAGGGAGGCAATTAAATGCAAACAAACACTATTGCCGTTTTCTCCTAAGGAAATATAATTAGATTGCCAAGTAGATTGCTTTTGGATTATTTGGATTAAGTGTTGCATTCTTGAAAGCTTAGTGACTTCCTGGCATTTCATTTCCTTGGAAACCACAAGTTTCCACTGTTATAGGTTAAGCAGATTCTCTCATATGCTTTGGGAATTTTTTTTTTACTGTGCTTTTGTTTCCGAGACTGTGAATCACAGCATTTGAAAATAGGACATTGACAAAAGCAAGGATTAAAGTCAAAGAGTTCTGGCTGATTTGGAAAGCCCAGGACAGTAGCATCATTATTGCAACCTCAAAATATACTCACTGAGCCCCACAGATAAAGGAGCGTGAATGGTCACTCTTGCTCCTCAGGTGACTTTGAGACTTTAATAAGCTGTACAACCACATGGAACAGTTCCTATAATAGTTAACTCAAGATCTTTTTTTTTTTGCTCTCATTTTTGCCTGCTTTCCAGCCCATGAGACCTTGAGAAATAACCTTTATTTACTATGTTGTTAGCTTCAGACTGAGTTGAAAGTCACCTCCCAGGAGGAAACACTCCCGAGATTTCGCCTGTATCTGGTTGATAAAGTTTCCATCTACAGAAGAAACTCAGGCATCTAAATAAAGAACCACACTGCATATACAATAGGAGATAAAAAGGAGAAGGCCGGGGAGATGTCAGTGGCAAAGATTCATTGAGGGCAAAAAGAATGAGGGGCCACTGACTTCCCACTTAAACCAGCCAGATTCACCAACATGCTAGAGCCTCAATTACAGCATGAACTTGATGGAGTCCAAGTCTCACCTGTGAAACACATGAACCTACATGGGTGCAAACATCCTGACTTAACTGCTCTGATTTAAGCTCGAAATGTTCTTTTAAAATTCTGAGTCTTCCTGGACTGATTTTCCCCCCTGGCACACTCTGCGAGTCTCTCTTCTTAACAACAAGTCTGGTCCTTAGCAAAACTATGACATGGGGAGATGGAGCCTGCATTCCATTTTCACTTCGCTCCTAAGTTGGTCACCGGGCACAGGTATCCATCTCTCTCTCTCTTCTTTTAAGGGCTCAGGTAAATCTGTCCAACTCGGACTGAGCTGACTAAGGCTTGCACTGGCTTGTAGTCCTGAACCTCCAACACCAATTTCTTCTTCCACGTTCCGTTTCTTCAGGTCTGTGTTTGTTATGTAAACTTAATCATTTTAGTGGAATCATATTCATTGCATTCAATGTGAATGTGTAAAACCTAGTGGTACACTGGCCATTTTATTAGATGCTTTTTGGAAACTTACCTTAATCCCAGCATGGAGTTTTGGGAATTGTGTCAAAACAATCAGTTTAATGGGGGAGATATTTGGAGTGAGATGGCTTGTTTGGTTTCGTAACTCTGTCTATCTGAGGACGGTTCAGAATTGCACCAGACAAAAGACCAGCCTGAAGTAGGCTTCCCACCGGGGCCGGCACGCTTTCTGCTGTAAACGATAGCGAACGTGTTCGGCCTTGCAGGCCGTCGGGTCGCTGTAACCACCTTGCTCTGCCGTTGAAGTGGGACAGTGCCATAGACAGCACATTGTGAGTAGAAGTGGCTGTGTTCCAAGAAAACATATTTTACAAAAATAGGCCAGGTCAAAATTTGGCCCCAAACATAGTTTGCTGACCTCTGATTTATACTAATCAGAGGAAGACACCAATTACCCATCAGCCCCAGGTGAAATTCAACATCCAGACTAGTGGGAGAAAATTAAAAAAATAATTATTTTAGAAAGAAAAAAACCTTTTGTGTATGTGTGTATGTATAGGTATGTGTCTGCATACATAAAAATAAATATGTATATGTATGCATATATTGCTACATACTCATACACACTTTTGTGGAATACATATACATATGGGACTTACAAAACTTTGTAAGACTCTTTAAATTATAATCTTTTCATCTGTAGTGGATTCGTGCTTTCGGTTTAGATAAGTCAAAAGTGTGTTTCCCAGAATCCCTGTCTTTGTACGTGTCCAGTGACATTTTCCAGCAGATTTGGAAGGAAGCAGGCTGGAAACGACCACCATGTCTTACACTCTCAGGTGGATGCAGGTACCAGGTGCTGTTGGGGCCCACACATGGGGCTGCTGATCCACTGATCTGTGCGTGTGAAGCAGCAGCTGTGCCCTCAACTCCTCTAGATGTGGCCACACCTTCTCCTTCCATTTTCCAAATCCTGGCCAGGTTCATGTACAGCTCTGTGGAGGAGGACGCCAGCTTCTTCTGCAGCCCGTCCATCCCTGCTTCCGCATCAGGGAAGCTAGGGGCCTGGAGGTGGTGAAAGGCAGCTGCAGGGTCCAGTTTGTCCTCATGGGTGGCAGCTCACCTTGGGAGTTTGTTTGTCCTTCTCCCCACTTTCACCATCTCTCCCTCTAGGCTGCCAGCCCTGCTGACTTCGGGCCCAGCTGCAGATGTAACTGCCTCACACAGGCTTTTTCACCAGCTCCCAGAACTGCGTGAGGTCAAATTCTTATAATCATCCCTTGTTCTGTATGGGTCACAGTGATGCTCTGTTCTGATTAAACTGATGTATTATACCAACCAAAGAAGTGTCTCATTCAGAGAAAGGACATTCAAGGATTAACAATGAAAAGGACTATGTTTTAAAATATAACTCGAGTGCTGTTCATTTCCCCTATGTGAAGGTCACACTATGTCATTCAACCCTGAGATTCTGCAATGCCGTGTTTTATAACGATGTTGACCTGTTCACATAGCATGGAGTCTGGTATGATTTTCTTCTCCTCCAGGACCAATGCTACACATTAGTGAGGTGGCTGGTGGAAAGCCAGTGAAGCAGTCTCTTGCCCCCAAACTAAGCAAAGCCATCTGGGCCTTCGAGGAATTGAACCACATCATTGACCTCAATTAGCACCAGTGTTTAACCAACTGCAGAAATTCAGGCTGTAATTAATCCCATTGTCTTCTCTTTGATTATTCCCAATTGCAATACTCTATCCATACTTACCTTCTGAAACCCAAAAGTTCATGCCCTTGGGCAAGCTACACTGAAAGGCATGATATCCCAGTATTATCATTACTGTGACCCGAAGGATTGCAGGAGATCATATTTCTAGCTGTCTTGCCTTAACTCATGCCACATTAGACAAGTCAAGTCTCATACTTGTTTGGTTCATGAAAAGTTGTGTCCATTAGCTCTCATCTCAGCACTCCTTCACCTGCACTGCGCTTCTTCTTGGCCCCTTAGAAAAGGAAAGCTGACTTTCAGTTACATTTTGCTCATGTTCAATGAGTTAATTTTCCTCAGCGACAATTTTCAGCACACAATACATTTGTTTCATTCATCTGAGTCACTGGACCCGTTGCCTTGTGTTTTATACTTTCTGCTGTCCTAATTTGAACTTTAAGAAAATTGAGAAGACAGAGGGAACTGTCTTATTGTAAGTAACACTCCTTTCAACTACCTAATTGCTTTCTTGGTTTTAGCAGTTTGTCTCCTAAACACAGGGCATTGACTTAGATGATTTTCAGCAAGTATCCCACATATATGCTTCTTGATGGATCAGGTTGTTTGTATTTGCTTCTACTATCCTATAAACCAGCTCAGATAAAAACTAAATCTTAATGGATAAAGGTCACGGGAGAAAGATTGTTTGTTGTTTCTAAAGTTTCTTTTTCCATTTTAGCTCGTGTAATGCTATATGTCTCTATTAAAACCAGCAGTGCTTTTAGTTGGAAACCTTTATGAGGCCCATTTATAGATGCAGACAGATGGGTGCCAGTCTGCAGAGTGTGTGGACCGATGTGGTCGATGTGTCAACTAGAGGGATTTTAGAAATGGGTTTTTGATAGTGTGGTAGGCTGAAAACGGCCCCAAAGATATCAGGTCCTCATTCGTTCCTAATTCTGGGAACCTGTTAATGTGACCTTGTCTGAAAAAGAGTCTTTGCAGACACAAGGAGTAACTTTGTAATTAAGTTGAAGATGTTGAAATTGGGAAGCCACCTGAATTAACTGTGTGGACCCTAATGTAATTACAAGTGCTTTGTACTTATCAGAGAGAGGCAGAGGAAGATTGAACAAGAGATAAAACAAACTTTGGCAAGATCACAGGATACAAAATCAACATGCAATAGTCACATCTACAGACTGACAACTCACATGTAGAAAAATTAAAGTCAAAATTAAAGTCAAAATATCATCTATAGTCATGCCAAACAATAAAATTTCTGAGGTATATATGGATAAAATAGGTATTGGATCTGTATACTAGCAAGTATAAAATACTTATAAGAGAAATGAAAAAGAATTTTTTAAATGTAGAGAAACATACCATGTTCATGCTTTGGAAGATTCAATATATATAATTCACCCAAATTAACTGATAGGTTTAATTTAATTCATATCAAAATACTAGCAACATTTTTTGTAGACAACCTTATTCTAAACTTTCTGTAGAAAAAGAGGCAATTCAAGGACTGGGAGGAAATATTTGCAAAGCACATTTCTGACAAAGAATCCATGTCTAGAACAACCAGTCCTATCAGAAAATGGACAAAAGTGTAAGGAGACATTTCACCTAAAAGGACGTGCAGAGGACAGATACGCACATGAGAAGAGAGTTAACATTATGAACCATGTAAATAAATGAAAGTTAAAGTCATAGTAAATGTCAATATAAATTAATGAAAATTAAAGCCACAATGAAATATATTACCACACACTTCTAAAAGTGACTAAAATAAATAATGCTGATAATACCAAGTGCTGACAAGAAGGCAGAAAAACTGAGTCACTCATACATTACTGGTATAAAAGAAACATGGTATAGTCGCCCTGGAAAAGAGGTTAGGTGTTTCTTAAAATAGTAAATGTGCAACCACCCTATGACCCGACAGTTACACTCCTGGACATTTCCTCGAGAAAAATTAAAACACATTCACACAAAAGCCTGGTCAGGCAAAATCAGCATGAGCAATCCTTCCACAATTAGTGGCTTGTGTTAGGAAGCCTCTTTGCCCTACAGGGCAAATAATTCATTGGTCACATTTTCTTTAAGCAAACAACCAGAAACAAACACCTATATGTACAGAGACTAGTTGAAATGGACAACTACTCTACAATGGTTAAAATACTGAAATAGTTTTATGTATTCTAATAAGGTATACTGAAAATATATTGAGAAAAAAGGTGGAAAACCATTTGTGTACCATGTTGTGTATATGTTAAATCATATGTGACATAGATAAATTATATTTGTGTATATGGATTACACAAATGTTCTATAGGTCTACATACATGTACATGCATTTTGTAAGTATAAATACATATTTTTAAAAATAGTTCAGGAATAAGTTATACATTTTAAGTGAATTCCTCTATTTTTACAGCAGCTTATGTTAAATTTTCTTTTACTTCTAGTTGAACTATTCTAATGATATGCTCTGTGAGAATGAGTACTTCGATCTAAATGAGGAGAAACATTACTCTTTATTTCTCTATATCCAGAGATATGTAGAGAAATAGCATATTTGTTTGTAGTAGAATAGCACAATCAATCCAAGGAACAGATACACATGATTTCACCTTAATTTACCCCATTAAATGCACTCTAATTTATTTTCTTTCCAAACTATAATAAATAAGATGTCGTTTTATATATTTTAATATATCTTTATGAAACCTAGGAAACTATAAGAAAGGACTATCTTTAAATTATACTGAATATGTTTTCATTACAGAGTTCTGCATCCTTTAAATCAATATGTGGCCAGCATATAATCAGAATTTTTAAAAGGGAGAAAGTTTCTCTACTCTACCATGCTCTATTTTATACTAGAGAGGTAAAATTACTCACTCAGATCATAAACTAGTAAAAGGAAGGTCTAGACTCCTAAGTTCAGGTTTAATATATTTTCCATCATACCATATGGCTCAATAGCAATAAAAATGTGCTTAAGTGTCTTCAAAAGATTAGTGTGGATTCCAAGTCCCTGAAAGGTTGATGCATTTCAACCTCCCAGCAAATGGCCCAGACAACAATATGTGTGAGGAAGCTACAGTCTGACCCGTTAGAACCAAACCTGGGACTTATACAAATCAACAGCCACATCCATACAGACATTGTTTAATGGATGAGAACAAACAGCCCTTGTTCTCATTAAAAAGCTTTCTGTGCTGGCTGTAGGGGATGCTCATAAATGTAATTTACTCTTGGGCTGTCCAGGCCTCCTGACTAATTGTTCCCCAGTCCCTTGATTGTCTTGAATAAGTAATCTAGACAGGCTTAAAAAAGCAGGTGACTCAATTGAGTGATAAAATAGAATGCATATTTTTCAGAATAGTCTTGTAAACCTGGGTAGTACATCATTTCCACAAAAAGAAAGATAAAACATCACAGACATGTGTCAGACTCAGAAATAAACTCTTGCTACCAGCATGAGAAGAGCATAACAAATTCTAAAATTAATAGCCCAAGTAACAAGATGTCATATTTCCCAGATTCTATGGTTTCATTGTGAATAAAGCTCACTGGGATCTTCTTTTAGATCCTGTGCTTCATGTCCATTCTCACTATATTCCCTGGGGATAGAATAACTGGGCTGGAATTCTGGTTCCACAACAGTGACCTTGGACAAGTTACCTAACCTCATTTGTACAGTGTAGTACAATGTACAGTGTACTAGTTTCCACCTCTGATTATTTTATTTCTGATCAGGCACTCAACCCAGCCTGTCTACAATAAACAGGTGCTCAACAAATGAATGTCAACCAGGTGTAAGGCCCTCTGCTCTGCTGGGGTCAGGTGGAGGTGCGTAAACATGGTCTTGGAAAGCAATGGAAGAGAATAGAAAGGCTTGGGAAGTGAGATAGAAGAGATATGGGCTGAACTCTTCAGAGGCTGAGAGTAAAGCCACATTCAGTTGAAGAGAATTATAAATTTCTTCATGATGACAGGATGATTTGAGATAAGACCTATAAAATGGGTGAAATTTTGACAATAGAGAACATTTGAACACATTGCAAAGTCCAGTTTGGTTAAAAAATAGGAGATGAATAGTGAGAGATGATACAATATTGAGGCTAGGACTGCATCAAATTACCATTGTGAGGACTTTTGACTTAATTCTGTAAGCGATAAGCAGTAAGTTGGTGTTCTGAGCAAGGTAGTCATGTGATTACAACTCGGCTTTAGGAAAATTAATGTAACCAATATTCATGCCAATGTGAATTGGAACAGAGAACCTGGAAGTAGCAGTCGGGGTACCTCAGGTAATATTGTTGTAGAGATCTCCTGAAGAGAGAGAGCGAAATGCCTGCCCTCATTTCAGTGCAGCAGATACGTAAAATATAAACCAACAAAGAAATCAGCAATAACATGTCAGGTCATAATAAATAAACCAAGGTCAAAGAATGGAGTGTGATGAGGGTTGATGTTCCATGTAGTGATGACCAAGAACGAATACTGTGAGGAGGTGAACTTTGGACAAAGACCAGACAAAGTGAAAGTCTTTGAGGCAGAAAACAATTTGCATTTTTGGAAAAAGAGCAAGGCAGCCAGAATGGCTACAATAAATTGAGCAGCACAGGAAGATACAGAAAATGAAGTGTGAGAGGAAAAAAACCCAGTGAATTCTGGTATGTCTTCCAAGCCACAGTAAGGAATTTAGATTTTATCCTGCAAAATTGATGAGGGTGTTTGGATTTCCTCCACACCCCAGAATTATTTGATCTTGGTTTCTCTCTCAGTTTCCAAGTCATTGAGATCAAGGTAGATATAATACAATACTCTCTAGTAGTCTGTGTCTGACTCTCCAATGAATAATTTGGACTTATTTTTGATGCCCTGGCATGTCACCCATTACTCACAGGAGGGTTGTTATTCTCTAAAGGGAGTTATCGTTCACATTATCAATCATCTCAGAAAGAGAGACACCCTTGGGTACGAAGCAGACCTTGGAGGCCAACTTTTGGCAGGTGAGGAATTATCTGTATTTCTCTGGACTTCTACCTTGGGCCTGGATTTCAAGGAGTCTAGGTTAGTGGTACCCAAATGCCAGTTACAACAGAACCACCTTGAATATTTTACAAAGCAAAGATTCTCAGGTCCATTCTTGATCTACTAGGTCAGAATGAATGGAAGAAGAGGAAGGATGGGTAGGGGGGAGGAAAAAACAAGTATTTTAAGCTTATTCTTAGCAATCAAGCATTTGGGAATTACTCCCTGGTTGATATTAAGGGTACTACTGTTCCCACCTTCTCCCCCAAAATCTGTCCTCACTGTTTCATGCCCGCGGGAAAAGACTTTAGTAGTCACATGGAGGTGTCCAATGAAGCTTATGATCACTAAGCAAGTTTAGTCAGTTACTACTTTTGATATCGGTTTCTATTTTGTCTACATTTGGATAATTTTTTTTCTGTGTCTATGAGTTTTGGCTTTTTTTTTTTTGCTTGATCCCTTCATCTTTTTCATTCAGCCCCCAACCACCTCCCCTCTAACAGCTGGCAGTCCATTCTCTGTACCTATGAGTCTGTTTCTATTTTGTTAGTTTATTTTGTTCACTAGATTCCACACATAGGTGAAATAATATGGTATTTGTCTTTTTCTGACTGGCATATTTAACTTAGCATAATGTTCTCCAGGTTCATCCATGCTGTCATAAAAGTAAGATTTTCTCTTTTTTTACAGCCTAATATTATTCCATTGTGTAAATGTACCAAAGCTGTTTTTATCCACCAACGGACTGATGAGTACTTGGGCTACCTCCAAATCTTGGCTATTATAAATGGCACTACAATGAACATAGGGGTGCATATGTTCTAATTATTATTTCAGGTTTGTTCAGATATATTACCACAAGTGGAATCTCTGGGTCATAAGGCAGTTCCATTTTTAAACTTTAAAGGTAACCCCATAATGTTTTCCACAGTGGCTGCACCAATCTGCATTCCAACCAACAATGGCCGAGGACACCCTTTTCTCCTCGTGCTCACCAATACTTGTTGTTTGTTGATATATTGTTGATGATAGCCATTTTGACAGTTGTGAAGTGATATCTCACTGTGGAATAGTCTTATTTTTTAAGCTATAGTCACTTTTCTGCTGCTCCATGAAGAAATCAAGAAAGAATTTTGAACTCATTTGAGCTCACTGTGGTATCCATAGCCATTAGTAAGCAACCAAGGAGGAATAAAGTTAACAGAAGGAGAAAAGGAGTTGAAATGCTGAGGTTCAGCATGCCAGCCATGTACAAATCTTTTCTCTACTGCCAGTCTTGAGAATTCATGACCTGAGTTTATGCAGGAAGCCTCAAATTTATCTATGAGGAAGGCCCAAATAATCAGAATATATAAGAAACCAACCCAGCACCAGAAAAGTCACAGCTACTTTAACCACTCATTGCTCTGACCAATGCCAGTGCTCTACAGAGTAATGGCCAAATGCTCTTCCAACTCCTGAATGGACCATTGAATCATCTCTCTACTTAGGGGTACTTTTCTTGAGTTATATTATGTTATGTTATGTTATGTTATGTTATGTTATGTTATGATAATGTATAGTATAGTATAGTATAGTATAGTATAGTATAGTATAGTATAGTATAGTATTAGTATAAATTCCCACATAGAGTAATGTTTCTCTTACCCAAACAGTTAGGAACTGATTTCTACATAGAAAACATTTGCAGAAGTGGTTGGCTGGTAAATAGAAGAGGAAGCTGAAGGGATTGTCATATCAGAGATGACGTCTTTAGTCGCTGAGGCTGCCACATCCCTCATTTCATTCCATCTCTCATACCTCTTTCCTGGCCTTCAGTAAGGTCCTCCGTCGACCAAGTCTCCATGAGGGCTCTCAAATGTAAACCTGACCTTACAGGCTCCCCATCCCAACCACTATCAACACCATCCATCCAGTTGAATATGATATGCACATAAAAAGATACCCATGTAAAATCTGCATGCAAATGTAGTTGAAGAGACCATAAATGTGATATAGAACATCACTGCAGGAAAGGATCACCAGCAGACACTTAGAAGATGTGATGAAAGAGATGAAACTTGGGACTTAAAAAATATCCCTAAAACAAGTGTTGATAGGTGGAAGTGGGCTGAATTAGAATAGAGATAGCAGGCAAACTTGTTTTAGGGAGCTAAATCTTGCCTTGCCGCTGAGCGTGGATTTGAGGAAGTGATACTGTATCAAAGGAAATCAGCTAGGAGCATTCGCAAGGCAGCTGGTGGGAGCCCACGTGATGGTGCTGAGAAGGCCAAGTGGAGGTGAATACATGACAAGAAAGTTTATTTTTGACTGAAATTAGTAACTGCCTTGCCTTTATCAATGAGTCCTAGTCAAGGAATGTTATAGTTGCAAATGGTCTTCACCATTTGTCCCATTCCATCTATCATTTTAGGGATAAAGAAATCGAGGCCCATATTTTAGTGTATGTGCTACTGAAGAGAACACAAAAATTGAGGTCCTTGTTAAGACAACATTTTAACTAACAGATACCATACTTTCTTCTTTTTAAAAATATACTGTACTTTTACTTTCTCTTATAGGAAATCTTGGGGAAATAGATAATTTTATAATAAAATATAACTGAAAATGGACTGGAAATCAAAGAAGAAAATGTGAGTAAAGCGGTAAGTTAAAAAGAAACTTAAAATGATGCCACATAATTACTTTCAGAAAAGGTGCTGACTTCAGATGGTTTTATGGGTTAATTATATTGAGTCCTTTTAGAAAATATATGAACTATTTTAGAACATAGACAGATTGAAGTTCCAAGTTATTTAATAAAGGTAGCATAACATCAATAAAAATATCTGACAATGAGCTTTCAAAAAATTAGAATCCAATCTTACTCATGTATGGAGATCAAGTTATCCTTAATAAATATTATGAAACTCAGCCTAGAAATTTATTGAATAATATATCAAAACCAAGTAAGATTTATTTCAGTAATATAAAAATGGTTCAATAGAATCTATTAATTTAATTCAAAACAGTATTAGATCAAACTTATAAAAACATAACATCAAACAATAAACTCCTGAAAAATACTTTATAAAAGCAACCTTATTTCATATATCGTTTTTTATTTTTCAATTAGAAAACCACATCTCACACCAAAAATCTAGGAGTAAAATTTTTAACAATATGAATATTAAATATGTATCACAAGCAGGACCATGTTCCCCACAAATACAGAAATACCTCTCATCTTTCAAAACCAAGAATAAAGACAGGCACATCAATCACTGCTGTGAATTTGCATTATTCTAGAAGTTTTAGCCAATGTGATAATATAAGGACTAAAATAAACTTTAGGTATTACAAACAAAGATTTAAAACTTTTATCATTGTAATAACATTTTCTAATGCCAGTATGAAAAACTAAGATAATCAAATGAAAAGCCATTAGAAATGATCAGAACTTAGGAAATTAGAATCTAATAAATATACAAAAAAAGTCTTCCTCATATATTTACAAAGCTGATTAGAAAATGTACAGACATGATCCCATTCATAAATTTACATAAATAAACAAATATATATAACAAATCTAGCAGTAATTATAATTGCTATCATTTATTGAGCAGCTATTACTATCTCAAACACTATGATAAGTGTTTTTACATATATCTCATTTAATTCTCAATATTCTCCTGTAAGATAGACACTGTTATTTATGTTATTAAGAAAACTGACATATTAGAAGGTTAAGTGACTTGCTTAATTTTATTTTACTAGTAAGTAAATGACAGAAATATGAAAATAATTTTAAAACTTTACTGAGCAGCCTTAAAAATGCCTGAATAAATTTAATAACATATTCTATCTCTGGATGGAAAGATTTAACATCATAATAAGTCAGATTCCCAAAATACATATATATGTTAAATTCTAAAGGTTATTAAAAAGAATAAATAAGGAAGCATAACTCTAAAAGTGTGCAGAGGGAAAAAATGAAGCAATTGGAGGAGAAGCCTCAACCATGAATATTTGGATGTATAATACAGGCCATCAAAAGCTGCAAAAGTATACTGAATGACGCAGGAAACTATTTATCATACATATTTATGTGAAAAGCCAAGGTGCAATATTTTCTATGAGGTATTATTTTTTACAGCAACTGTGTTTGCAGTACTGTCTTGTTCTCATTGGTTTCTTTTTTCCAGTGGCTTCCACAGCTCCTTCAAAGGGGTCATACCTTCTAGATCATTGAGAATGGCTTTGTTAATATTGTTCTGTTTCCTGGATTACATAATGCTCATAGGTGGGATGAGCCACAGAGTCTTAATTAAGTATAGTTTGGTTATGCATTTTCTGACTATTTTTTTAAGCTTCATGGCAGAGGTATGTATGTATATACTGGATGCTCATTTGGGATTGAAGAGAGCTGTTTCTAGACTATGTGTTTTCTCGGCAGGCCTCGTAGACTGAACGCCTTGTCCTAGCTCTTATGGCCGATCATGAAAACTATTTCTCCTCTATCAAGGTCACACAGCTAGACTACATTTCCCAGAACTACCTTGTTAGGTGTGGTCATGTGACTAAGTGCTAGCAAGTGAAATGTGAGCAGAAGGGATTGGAAGGTTTGGAAGTTACCTTCAGAGCAGGTTGTTCTCCTGATACAGTTCTACAGTCATAGAGTAGGATAGAGATTATGCCTTCTCATACCACAGCAGCAATGGGCCATGGGAGCAAATCGTGAAATTCTTTCCATCACACCATCATATGAGGGTCAAGAAAGATCCTGTTCAGCTCATCCACCAGCACAGAAAGCCAGAGAATTAATTCCTAGCTCCTAGTGATCAGGTAACTAAGGCTCTGTGCACCATGCAGGCTGGTTTCTACTTGGGTTTCTGCAGGGAAGAGAAGCAAGCCCAGTTTCCTTTAAAAAGAAGAGCAGGGATATCGGACGGCTGGAGGAAAAGGCTACAACGAAGTGGGATGTGACACCAGCAAGCTGTGGTCAAGGTGCCGCTAGACCTCCTGCAGGTTCATCCCCTGCTCCTGGTACCGAGCTGGCTTTTGGCCAGATTTTCCTGTTTCGCACTGAATGCAAAAGAGGCTTCTTCCAGCAGGGTGATGTGTTTGACCTGGACCCAAACAAGGATCTCTGGGTCATAAAATACTCTAGGTTTTTAGGTTATGAGGGGTTTCTATGTTTGGGGCACTGTAGTGTGTATCTTCTGTGCATTATCACATACAAAAATCTAAAGTACAAAATCTAGCCTACTTTCGTAGTCCTACTATTACACCTAGTTTACAACTGAGTACATGTTAAGTTCACTGCTTGTGGCCAGTTTCTCAACTAGGAAGAACAAAATAACAGAATTAGGGAAGAAACAAAAGGAAAAAAAGCTAATATTCTCTTGGTTGGGCTGGAAAACATCTAGTGAACAAGAGATATCAAGATACACAAGGGGAGAAAGGACTTGGCATTGATTAAAAAAGACCTGCCTTATATCAGACTATAAGTTGCATTAGATTGGCATTGTCATTAATTTTTAACTTTTAGTGTGGTTTGCTGGCCCATTTTCCTAGTTATGAGGAATCCACTTTCACACTGGGAGAAAGGCCCTTTGTGGACCAAAGGGATAGAGAGTGGCTGACAGCTGCAGGGGGGTCCGAGGAAGTGTGGAGGGACTGAGCAACAAGAAAAGGACTCGTGCACAAGGACTACAGTGTGGTGATTGTAGTGGGGGAGAGTGGAGGGAGGTGAGAGAGGGTATAAGGGGAGTGAATGGTCATGGAGAAAATACAATAAAAATGCCAGAAAAAAGTCAGCTTTTTTCAAGCAGTCCAAAAATCTGCAATTAATTTATGCCATGCAAATAATAGATGGGCATATTAAACGGAACAGCTGGCAAGTTTACCCTCTTATGTGAGTGGAATTCCCTTCTCAGACATACAACCGGAAAACAAATTAAAGTGCTTGGCCTCTAGCTTATAGCTCATGACCCCAAGATATTCTTCTCCATGGGTACAATGGCATTAAGTTGGGCTGCCTTCTCCTATCTTCATTTCTCTTCTTTGATGTGCAGAGAGATGAAATACATGAACTGCTAGAGTCCCCAGTCTGAACCAGGGCACCTCCAATCTCTACCCCACCCGTAGTGTACCTGCTGGAATTACAGCTCCCAAACTCAGCACTCTAACACCAGTCCTGTCTTTCTATTCCCCTGTCTTTTTATTTGCTAGAAAACATATTTGGATAGCCTTGGTTTTCTGTTGTTGAACACCTTGGGTTTCAAAAAGTGGAGGTGGAACAAGTTCTTTAGGAAAGAAGGTCTGCTCTGCTGCCTGTGTTCTAGCATCTGTCACCAATCATCTCTTTTTGGCCCCATAGACCTCCCAAGCATTGGAAATCGCATACTGTTGCGGTAACTGGTTTGGTGTGTGTGCATGTGTGTGTGTGTGTGTGTGTGTATTATAACTTATCTTTATTTTCTCTCCAAATTTTCACAAGAATTACAAGGGAGTTAAGAATGCCAAAATCACCATCTTAATCAAGAAACATAACACTTTATGTTGAAAGAGAGCATGACATGCTTGATATTTTTCAACATAAATTATATGAGTGAGTTTAAGATTCTTATAATATACCGTATTTGATGTTCTTTTCTGAAGACTCCTACGATATATCCTGTTTGATGTTCTTGTCTCTCAGTCTGCAGCTCTTAGATACTATGTAAATAGGAAAATGGTACATCATAGCTCAAGGACGGGCTTCTTTTGGCACAAATACTTTGGCCTCCTATTGAAAGCACCGTGCAAAGCTCCAGACACTTGGGTCCTAATGGATAACTTCACATTGAATGACAGGCAAGCATTCTCCTGAAAAACTCAGGAGCTCCCTCCCAGGGACGGAGCGACTCAAGGTTAATTTACATTTCTGAGCCTATTCTCTGCATTGTCGTGTGCTGACACAATGCAGTTTCTAGGAGACAACCAAAATAATGCAGCAAATGCCCAACCTGAATGATATTACAAGCCAGGAAAAGCCGTGATTAATTACCACTAAAGCTGAAGGGCAGAAAGGAAGACTCCAGGAATCAGTTTAATTAATCACTTGGTTTAGAATTAATAAAATCCCTCCAAACTTGGTAAGAAAGAGGACTGACAGAGAATAAATGGGGTTTGCTATTCAGGAAGTTAACACAAGCTCCTAATCTAGAGAACAACTGAGGTATCTTTGAGTTATTTGCTTTTATTTTGCTTTATTTTTAAAAAGTAAACAAAATTGACTCTGTTCCCCTGGGGTTTTTTTCTTTAAATAGGTAGTAATGCAGTTCGGGGGTTTCAAAGGGCCTTTGAGAGGAGGTGGCTATCTCATTCCTGCTGCTGACCACTCCTGTGCTACGTGTATGCTGTTCCACTTGGTGCTAATCAAACCCCCACAGAGACAGGCTGTGTCTCGACTGTGGATGAAGCAGAAGCTCATAATTAGACAGTGAAACTGATCCATGGACAAACAACCAAAGCAGGCAACCCCAACTCCAAACTGCATGCTTCAGCTGGCACCTTAACCAGCCAATTGAAAACTCTCTTCCTTATCTGAAGAAGGCAGAAAGGACCCGAGAGATCAACTTTAAGTTTATTAGAGAAATGATGATATCTATGTGGGGCAGCTTTTCTTTCTCTTGACTGGATTGAAACAAAGTGAGATCCCTCACATGCAAAGCTGTACAGAGCTCCAGCTGGACATCACACAGGCTACTCCGTGGGCTGCTCCACACACCGCCCCAGCGAGCCTCTTGGCCATGTGCTCAGGGCAGAATACCGTCCATGAGCACCACAGCAGCAGTAGCTAATGAGTGATGAAAGCTTCTCATTTCTCAGACATGGTGTTTTCATGTATTATCCCATTTGACTTATTGACTTTTCACAAGAACCTCCTGAAGTTCTAGGAGGAGAACTTCTCCTTACAGCTAGGAAGAGTAAGGCCAGATTTGAATTCTGGCTTACCTGACTCTAGACAAAATCACTGAGAGAAAAAGAAATATTTATTTTTATAGAGCTTTTTATGATATGGAAGTCACAAAGGTTCCTTAATTCAAAGTATAAACATAAAGAGAAACATCATTGAGATTATTTACAATCAGTGATGGGTCATTATCTCTCTTATTTGAGGTTCCCCAAAACACAAGATAGACACTGGTATCATTAATGCAACCTCTTCTTTCCTAAATATTCCCCCCAAACTGAAATTGTCGATTCATTTTTGCTAAGAAAACATCTTTAGAGTTTCACATTTCGGAATGGAAATCTGACCCATCACTTCATTGCAGATATCATTCAGGTTATCAGACAATGAAATGAACATAAATACTTTCAGCGTGGTGATCATGCATCCGCATTATTTTGTGGGGTAAGTCCATAAGTAGAATAGACAGGATTAGGGAATACTTCTAAGGTGAAACAAAAGTGAATATACAGTAGAATGGCATTTTACATAGAGATTAGTTTCTTATGTCAGCCTGTAAAACAAAAATTATATAAGTTAAAAATCACCTGCAAAAACTCTTAGGAAGATGGCATGTTGGGAACTATCCCATCTCACAAATTCTGTACACCAGCATTTGATGAGACAGCTCCTTCTTCTTCTTTAGGGCACCGATGGAAGAGCTGGCCTAAGCTTGGAACCATATCGTCTAAGAAAGGTATACCTCCGAACACTCAAATGCCGCTGGATGTGGCTAAACACTCATTTCCTGCCATTAACCCTGAAGCAAATGCTTATCAGGTGGGTTATTTTAGTTTGACTACTTCCCCGTCATCTCCTTGCCTTCTCCTTTTTTCTTTACTGTCTCTCTCTGTGAAGTATGTTTAATTGAATTCATTAAAATTAGAAGTTCACATGACAGCACAATTAAAAATAGGCCAAAGATCGTAACAGAGACTTCACCAAAGAAGATATACAGATGGCAAATAAGCACATAAAAAGATGCTCTACATCACATGTCATCAGAAAAATAAAAATGAAAACAATCACAAGACAATCATTGCACATCTACTAGAATGACCAGAATCCAAAACACTGACAACATCAGATGCTGGTGAGAATGTGGAGCAAACAGGGCTCTTGTTGGTTGCAGGTGAGAATGCAAAATGGTATCAATACTCTGGAAGTCAGTTTGGCAGTTTCCTACAAAATTAAACATACTCGTACCATGTAGTCTAGTGTTTGAACCCTTGCTGTTTAGCCAAAGGAGTTGAAAACTTATGCCTGCACAAAAACTTGCACATAGATGTTTATAGCAGCTTTATTAATAATTGCCAAGACTTAGAAGCAAGCAGATGTCCTTCAGTAGGTGAGTGGATAAAGAAACTGGGGCACTTCTGGGGAATGGGATCTTATTCAAGGCTAATAAGTAATGAGCTATCAGACCATGAAATGATATACAGGAAACTTAAATGCATATTAGTAAGTAAAAGAAGCCAATCTGAAAAGGCTGTATATAGTCTGATTCCAACTATTCTGGAAAAGGCAAAACTACGGAGACAATAGAGCAACAGGTGGTTTGGGAGAGGGCAAGATGACTAGGTGGAGCAGAGGGTTTTGAGAACTCTGGAACTACTCTGTCTGACACTGCAGTTATGAGCACATGTAGCTAGACTTTGTCCAAACCCACAGAGTGTACACCCCAAGAGTGAACCCTAATGTAAACTATAGATTTTAGGTGATCATGACATGTCAATGCAGATTTATCATTTTTAACAAATGTGTCACTCTAGTGAGGAATGTTAATAATGGGAGGGGCTGTGCATGAAGGGGGACATGAGGCATGTAGGAAATCTCTAGCTTTTCTTTTTTGCATTTTGTTGTGAACCAAACTGCTCTAAAAAAATAGAGACTATTTTTTTAAAGTGCATATTAGTAAATTCACTGTACCTTGTTGATTCCTACATACAGAAGCATGAAACTAGCTGGTGGCTCACTACAACCTTGATTTGGTAAATGATCATATTGTATTGGAAAGATTAGATAAGGATTCATTCATTCCTGTGCCTCCTACTAACTTAAAGAATAGCTTTACCATCTTACTATTTGAGCCAGAATCATTTAGAAATAATGATGATGATCATAAATTGAAGGTGACAATGAAAAACATATAACAGGAAGGAGGAGGAGGAGGGGGCGATGGGTAAAAAAGAAGGCCAGGGGTAGAAAGAAGAAGGGGAGGATGAAGAAGAGGAAGAGAAGGGGGAAGGGTAGGACAAGGAGCTAATAATCTGTTTGTAGAACACTTATCGCATGCCGAGCAGTATGCTAATTGTTTTTCTTGGATTGTAGGAGACCCTACAACAACCATATGAAGTTGGTACAGTTTTTATCACCCCCAATTTAAAAATGAGGAAGCTGCTGCTTAGTAACTTGCCTGAGCTAGCCTCTGATATCGTCAGTGTTCAAACCCAGACAGTCTGACACTGTAGCCTGTGCTCGTAACAGTTATCACAGTGTGTGTGAGTCATCTCTAATTTTATCCTTTCCACCCACTCCTCCCACCACTGTAGTTTCTAACAGTCATCAAGTCATGAAAATTCTGCCTCTTGAATATTCAGTTCCTCCTGCCTCATTGCCAATACCCCTGCTAGATTCAGTCTTTCCCTTGGCTCTTAACAACTGATATGTGCCTAACTCGTTTTTTTCCTAGTCTTTCTTAGTCTGCCTAACTAGCTTCTCCCTTTTTCTAGTTTTCATTACTTCAAACCATTCTACCCAGTGCTGTCAGAGTGACATTAATGAAAAACAAATCTCTATTGCTCCCCTTTTTAAACCTGCTATGCAAGACCCCATAACTGCAGAAGTATAGTCAAATTCCTTAATGCAGCATGCAGAATCTTCTGTGGTCTTGCTTCAGGCTACTCTTTCAACATCACTCTCCTCCACATTCCCACACCTACTCCTAGCTCAGTCATGTCAAATGACTCCCCTTATGTCATTGTTTATTCTGTTGCTTCTGCTTAGAATGTTTTCCTATTACCCATGTTCAGACTTTTCTCTTCCTAGAAAACTCTTACACAGATATTGAATCTCAACTTTAATGGTCACCTCTATTGTGATGTTATCCCTGGCCTCACTAGGTGACGCGGACTCTAACATCTCTATCCTCTCACAGTCAATATGCCTACCCCAAGGACAATAATTAACCTCTTGAATGATGATGGCCTTAGGGGAGGCCTATGGGCTCCAATGAGCAATGACTATGAAACATCAGGGCCTCCCCTACCATCCAATCCCCAACCGTATATACTCGTATAGCCTTATCTCACCACATGTAAATGAAGCGCCTGCCGTCGTCTACTAAATTCCATCCTCCTTATATCCCATCATGCATTGCTTCTGTGCAATTATTTGGTCCAGCCATCTCTTCTATCTGGATAGGTCCTGCCCCCCAAATTCCCACCTATAAAACTATTTCTACATTTTCAGGTCTAGCCCAAATAACACCACCTCCTCAAAACTTGCAACACCCAGAGATGGTCTCTTCCTCTTGGAAGTGACATTAAATTTCTGAACTTTGGCTTCATCTCCCTGTCACTTTATCATTTTCTTTTTTGTGTCAAGCTTCTCTGTGTCCGCGTCTTTGTCTCCCTATTTTAAATCAGTCCCTGAGTATTTTACTAGAAATCAAATCTTTTACATCTTTCCCTTCATATCAAATCTACTCATCCTTCCTTTCCTCCTGCTGCAAGCCCAGTCAGGTGTGATAGATGAATGAGTACATGTTATTGACTAGCCCTGTTTCACATACCTCTCTCATCCTCGTAATCCCCTTTTGCTAAAGGAAGGGCTCATGGCAGCAACAATAGGCTAAGAAATAGTTAATATTAGAAAATGGACTGAAGAGTGTCATTTGATTGTGCTTCTGGGTCTAGTTTATATCAGGACATAGTTTTGTCTGATCTAACTATGTTAAACTGGGAGGTGATAACACCTCCCTGGAGAATAACAATCATTGCAACTATATACACTTGTGTATACTAGGGTCTGTGCCAAACATTTTGTGTGCATTTGTTTATTCTTCATAGCAACCTAATAAAGTAATACCATTACTAACTTTACACCTGAGAAAACTGACTTATACAGAGGTTAGGGAACTTGTCTAAGATCACAGAGCTAAGTGGTGGATCTGGGAGAAAAATTCATTTCTATCTGACTGAAACTCAAACCTTTAATCATGAGCCTCTTTTCTTTAGAACCTCCACTGTCTGGCATCAAGACCCAGCTAACTTAACATGGTAGAAGAAAGAGAGCAGTAATGTCCCATTCTCTGGAGATTTATTTAAAGCAAAGTTTCCCAACTGGAATACTATTGACATTTTGGGCTGCATAGTTCTTTGTTGGTAGGGGTCTGGGGAGTCTGTCTTGTGCATTTCAGGATATTTTTTCAGCATTCTAGCCTCTACTTGCTAGATGCCACTGACACTCCTGCACTTTCCCCCACCCCCATTTCTGGTAGTCAAAATGTTTCCAGACATTGCCAAGTCACCCCCACTGTCAATGACCCAATTTGAAGGAAGAGAAAGCCTCTTTGTTGTGATAGCATGTCCCAATCACAGTTCAAGCAAAATGCTAAATAGAATAATATTGCAAGACATGGAACTTAAACTCGAATTGTTGGTCTCAGCTGAGTGGTCAGCAGGGCAGAATTTCCTGAAGTGTTTTCTTTAACATTCATGGCTGTTCAAAGAGAGTGAACCAGGACCTTGGACAGCGGTTAGGACAGCTGAAGCAATAACATAAATCTTCCCTCAGGAGGTAACTGAGGACTACAGGCATTCCTAAAACCTTTTTGTCTACATGAAGTCATCTTCCAACACTTTTACGCCAATAAAATCCAATTAAAAATCACCACTGAGAGTGCTTTTCAGAGGAATAGCTATCAAGGAGCATTTTGACAGGAAATACAAGGAAAAGGAGGAAGGCCCCCCCAAATTTATCATGGTAACACACCTATTTTCATGAATTGTTCCCATGTGAACTTTTTTTTTTTTGTATGGTGTGTGGTAGAGTCAAAGTTTATTTTTTCTCCATAAGGGTACTCAGTTGTTCTACCACCATTTGTTTTTTTTTTAATTTTATTTAGTTATTTTTCAAGTACAGTAAATTTTATTTATTTATCTTTAGAGGGGAAGGGAAAGAGAGAGGGAGAGAAATATCAATGTATGGTTGCCTCTCATGAGTCCCCTGCTGGGAACTGGCCTGCGACCCAGGCATGTGCTCTGACTGGGAATTGAACCGCGATCCTTTGGTTCTCAGGCCCACGCTCAATCCGCTGAGCTACACCAGGCAAGGCTGGACTTTATTTTTTTGAAAACTAGTATTCGGGGAGCTCCCTTACAAACCCTTCATCTGCCATCATCACAAAGAATGAAGGCACAGTTCTTGGATTTGGAAAATTCTTCTACAGTCCCAAATAAAAGTTAGGAATAACTAAAGTCTGAATGAAGGACAAATTAACTAAATTTGCTGAGGGATCTTTGCATTTTTAAAAGGGACAAAAGTGGAAAAGTCAAGATTTATTTTTTAAGCTCTAATGGTATAAACACAAGTAGTGGTTTTAGAATTCTTTGCTCAGAGTTGATGCATTGAGGGCACTCTTATGAGTACCTCAGACTTGACCTTGTGCTATACCATTTTGGTCTTCATACTCGCTAGATGGGATTCCATTATAAAAATGTAACTCTTAGACTAACCCAAGTTTCAATTAATAAACACAAAGTAACCATGAATAGTACTCTAAGTGTGACTTACTATGTAGAGAGTGTGAGGAAAGTCAGCTATATGTTAAGTACTTACTCACATTTTTGAGGAATGTTGATGCTGGAATTTACTGCTGAAATGACAATATTTTGTAAATGATGTGGCTTCTCCCCTTACTGGCTCTGTGCCTTGGGGCATTGTCACTCAGTGTCTTTCAACCTCAGTTTCCTTTTAGATGAGGACAACAATACCTATATTGAAGAGTTGCTGAAGGGTAATGTGATTTATTTTCTCCTCTTTTTCCTTCTGGGTTTTCCTGCGCTTGCCAGGAAGGATGTAAACTATTTAAGGACATCACATGTGCTATTATTCCAGTACAAGGTTGTTTCTCTCCCTTTCTCTTTATTCACGGCTGCATTCATTCCCCCAGTAGATTGATTTTCTTGCTGCCAGCCAGTAGTTACATGCACAAAGAGGTCCTGAATACTCAGCTCTATTCACTTTGGGCAGCTCTTTTATGTACTTTGTGCTGCATAAATATCTGTTATTTTCTATTATTTATGCTGCTGTCATTTCTATAAAACCCCACATAACTTATACTTGGTCAAAAGAGGGACACCATTCAGATTTCATTGGCTGAAATTCCTTGGCATCTTTGGAGAAGCTGGGAGGCAATGCACTGAGCCATCCACAGAGAACTCAGCAGACCCTCATCTTTATTCTCCCATTTTCTGCCCTGGCTGTCCAGGGTTCTATAGAGTAATGGCCAGGACAGATAGAACAGAACAGAGAAACACAGTAAGAAAAGGAATTGATTACCAAGATGATATTTTTGAGGCTAAGGTGCCATTTAAATGGTGTTTGGCTGAATTTAAACTTTACTAGGGTCTCCATTATCCTAAAAATCTGTTATTTTGTTCTGTCCTGGACTTGTGCTGACAGCAAGTAGCATTTCTTAGTAACTATACAGGAGAAAGCTGTGGGAATTCCGAATGAGGAGACTGTTAGTCTCTTTCAAATAACCCATGAATTAAGGGGTGATTTTAAACATGAGCTCCCCGGATCCATAGGGTTCTTTTCTTTAAAAATGTCTATGAGGGGCCAACTCAGAAAACTAGGTAAGGGACCTGAGTTTGCGGCTCCAGGCCCTCCAATCCTACTTAAATCAGAGCAGCTCAGAGTTAATCTATTTTTAATATATTAAAATTATTCATGAATTTTTTTAGAAAGGAGTTATATTGCTAAAAAGACATTTGAACACATTTGAAGTGGTGCCTTTGGGGCTTTGTCTGGAAATCTCCAAACCCTAGACTAGACACATTTCTGGTTTTTGAAAATCAATGACTTAAATAGCTACAAAAATGCAAAGAATGCAAAGGATGTTCAGGGGGAGAAAATGAAAGTGGTCAGAAGTCAGAAGTGTCCCTGAACCAGAACACTTATCCAACAATTACTTTCTATCTCTTCTCACGGTGCAACTCCTCAAAAACATTGTATTTCTCACCCTCTTTATGCTTATTCACAATTTAATCCAGTGTTACCTGACTTGCAGCCTCATTGCTCCACTAAAAACAAAGGGTTCCTTGTAATCAGATGGAACAGACATGGCTCAGTCCTTACTTCACTTGATATCTCGGCAGCTTTTGACACTGATGGCCAGTCCTTCTTGAATCCATGCAGATCAATTAGACTCCATGGTCTCCGATGGTTCTGGCTGTCTTCTGCTCTTCATCTGTCTTCCTTGAGGATTCCTTCTTCTTCCCCTAGTCCATC
Source organism: Artibeus jamaicensis (assembly GCF_021234435.1). Classification (NCBI taxonomy): domain Eukaryota; kingdom Metazoa; phylum Chordata; class Mammalia; order Chiroptera; family Phyllostomidae; genus Artibeus; species Artibeus jamaicensis. The sequence continues at coordinate 9,588,646 of NW_026522056.1, read as the reverse complement.
AGTTCTATCTTAGTTTCTCTTATCTCAGTGTTCTGTCTTCTCTAGTGAACTCACTCTCATGATTTCAATTACATCTAAGTTCTAATGACTTTTCAGTATTTCTTCTAACTTTGAGCTATAGACCCACAAAGAATCATTTGTATTTCTCAAAGCCATCTTATTTTCAAAATGTCCAATGTCTATTTCATTATCTTCCCTACTACCTCATTTTATAAGCATAGTTGTCCAAGCCAGAAATCTGAGTGACATTCTTGACTCCAGAATCTTCAACTTTTCCTTTCCTCTACTTCTCCCTCACATTAAATCAATCACAGGGCCCCATTTTTATTCTTAAGTATTTTTTATATATTTATGATTTTCTTCCTTTCCACTCCCAGTTCTTAGGTCAACCCCCCATCTTCTGGTCTCTGAATGACAGCTGTGACCTCCTGGCTGGTCTTCCAGCATTTACTTGTTCCTTCTTCAACCCAGTCTCCATACTTCAGGCAAATTGATCTTTCTAAAATGAAAATTTAGGTAAACCAATGTTTTCATACCCTCTAATTGTTTCTCACGTTTCCTCAGTAAATTTAAACTACCTTAACATGGCTTATAAAACAGTGGATAAGATTACTCCATCTGGGCTCTGAAATGTCATCTCTTGGCATTCTGCCAAAATCTGAATTTATACATATTCCTTATTCTATGGCCTTTCTATCTGCTACTTGTGTCTTTAGCTGGAATGGTCTTCTCCCATATTTTTACTTTACTGACTATGGCTTAGTCTTCAAATCTTGGTGTACACATTACTTACTACAAGGAGTATTTACTACTTTCCCAAACTTTGATAAATTTCCCCCTTAGGTTCTCCTATAGCATCCTTCCTTTCTGTACATGAGCACCTATCCCATTGTACAGCCATTGTCTGTTTTTCTGCCTCCCACCCAGACTCCACGCTTGAAGAAGACGGACACCTGTTATAGTCCTGGCATTTAGCAGTACATTTGGCATTTAGTGAAGAATTCCCGCAGAAAGGAAAATAAATGACTTCTAGAGCTCAAATAAGAAAGTGCCTTAAAGACTCAAGATTGTTGACGTTTGAGGCCCATAAAAAGAAGGAACTAAAAATAAGCAAAGAGTGATAAATTTGTTTCCAGCATGAAAAGGATCACTTTACCATGGTTTGAAGTATGAGCCCTATAAGTCATAGAAAACAACATATGCAGGATTTGGGAACTGGTGAGATTAATGCATCTTTTGGATTAATGTAGTCAGGTTCAGGAATTGACCACATAGATGTGAAACCAGGCTAGACTTTTTAACCGGACATCTGGGACTGATACAGGATAATCAATATTAAAGAGGAAAAACATAAAAAGTAACAGAGACTCCCAAATATAAGCCCTAAGCTCTTTAGTGCTCAATCAATAAATGCCTTCCATAAGCAAGGGCTATGCTAGGTCCTCAGTTATTCAGAAGTAAGTAAGCCACATTTCTTGGTTTAATGAGTTCACAACACCAAGACAAAGCCACTACCACCACCAACAAGGTGGAATTGCATTGAATTGTGTAAGCACAACAGCTAAAACAACAATCAAACTAAGTGACTAAGAACAGATGAGTAACATCGAATCTGACAGAGGTGAGAAGTGAAAAAACTCTAGGAAATTCTGGGCAGAAATAGGAGCAATCATGAAGCAAGAAACATAAATTTAAAAAAAAAAGCATGGCACAGTCAGGAATGGCAAGCATATCCTTGAAACTGATCATAAAGTTCATGTAGCGTGGTAGAGGGTGGTGAGGCAGAGAGACCCATAAAACTCAGACTCTAACCCCCTGCTAAGGTGACTAAAGGCATTGGCCAAACACCAAAGGACATTTGTAACATAATCCGACTTAAATTCCAGAAATCTCTTCAAGTGATTGGAAGGTAGAGAGACTAGAAGAGGCAGCAGCGCTTAGATGAGTGCTAAAACAATAATCCAGGGAACTCTGGGTAACTTTGAACATAAATGGCTCACTCGCAGAGATGATGGAATGTGTGAGGCGGGGTGAGGGGGAGCTGTGTGTGGATGGGTAGGGTATTGGAAGTAGATGAGGTACAATCTCTCCTTCTCACAACAGGTGCTTTAGCAGTCTTATTATTCCACATGGTTTGAAAAGGTCAGATTCCTGAATTAATTTCATGAGGTGAAGGGCAACTCAGAGAAAAGATAATGACGCATATCACAGAAAATATACTGGGCTATTTCCTAATTTTTAAGATGATTTTGTGCTATCTCAAGTAAATCCATTTACCAGGTTTCATTTGGTCTCTTCAGCACATCTTCCTAGGTGCCCAAGAAGTGTTCTCCTCAGCACATTATATATGAAATTTTAAAATCCCAGGTATGTTCAGAATCCAAAGATCAATGCATTGTTAAAATATCAATGTAACAGGAACAGCTGGCTTGTTCCATTCCCTAAAAAAATTAAAAATGTCTTTCTGAATGTTCCCAGCAGACCTGTCATCTCTTCTTCAAGCCAAATGACAAGTGAGTTATACAATAGGGGGTTTAAAAGGTTCTAACCATATTGAACAGCAGATGCTCTGAAACCATTATTCAGAGAGTCTGCCCGGGCCCCCTATTGCCCTCTGGTTCCCTTGAAGCGATTTATGACCTACTCTCGCTTTGCATCAGTTATATTATGACTACATTAATCCAAAAGATGCATTAACCTCCCCTCGACTTCAATTTCTCTGAGTCCTCAGCCCCAACAATGCACACACGTGCTCACACACATGTCACATCTCACCAGCATATATACACACATTGTGCTCTTTCATATGTTGTCTAAAGCAGGATTATTTCAGGAATGTATGAGGACCAAAAATGACCAGTTTGGTATACACTGAAGTTTTACCTAATTCACTAGTTCTTGGCTTTTCTGCCTTTGTCCCATCATAAATCCTCCAGCAGCTTTCATTTGGGAGGATAATGATCTTTCTACTTATTTCTATTTCATCTTATTTCTCAATCAATCTAACTTTAAAATTAACCTGTGCTAGCAGTCCATATGATGCCCTATATGAAATTCTATAGATCGTCCTCAGATTCACACATTAGAGGTACTCAATAGTGTTCATTATAATGCTACTTTCAATGAAATCTTATCTTAGACGTATTGAGACTACAAAATACTCAGCATTTATAGATCTTGTGGAATTCATGACTATTACCTACACAGCAGCAAATCATGAAAATTAGAGTTGGAAAAGTCTTGTTAGGACTGAGCATCTATGCCCAGAGGCTGTGTAAGAAAGTTACTTGTAATTTAACATTTATTAAGATCCCCAAATGCACTAGGCTCTTTACAGAACAAAGAGCTGGACAGAATCATTAAGCCTTACAAAATTATACCATCATCCTGTCTATTTTCCTCTCTAAAGTACTCCAGACATGGGCATCTAAGGTTCCACAAACAATGATTCTACGCCTTAATAAATTTTTCTGATGAGAAATTTTTTCTGGTATCTGGTCTATATACTCATTTGAAGAAAAGCATAATTCACTATATGCCAATTAAAAGTCAGGAGCAAAATAAACCTTCAGAATATAAAAACTGAGAGTAACTTCTTTCTGAGTTCCATCTAATTGCCTTTCCTATCTTGAAGCAAGACAGAAGAAAACCACTCTCAGTCAACATTATTTACATATTTGGTCATAACTGGCTGAATATTTTCCTGCTCTGTCTCTTCTCCTTTCTCGTTTTTTAAATGAATATGCATCTGTAAATATGCTTACTTAATCTAATGCATTATACCATGCTTCACACATAGTAAGCACTTAATAAACTTTTGTTATGTGGATATAATAAAGACAATTTTTTCAATAATATAAGATTGTGGAATGCTTGGCTCATCTTGTACTGTTAGACCAAGTGTACTAGGGGAAATGTACCAGAACTTTGATTATTCAGCATGGTTTTAAACGGGCATTGATTCAAATGCACAGTTCTTTAGCATACCTCTAAGATATATAGATTCACATACCATAGAGAGTTCAAGTTAATGAACACTCACACCAGGATTTTCACAACCATTCAAAATTATTTTGACTAAACTACTCCACTGCATACTGTGAGAAGTTTTAAAATAAAATAAATTCAAATCTGGCCACTGGGAAGAAGGATGGTGGGAACCCCAAAAGTAACTAATCTTTTTTTAATTGTTCACTGAATTGATAGAACTGAGACATGTTGGTCTCAGACATAGACTTATTATTTACATAAACATACGCGTGCTATATAAACTATATGGCCCCTTGATGAACTGATTATATCACTATGTCTGACCACTGCTTCAAGGCCAAGATCTATATTGTCAATACAAACACCCCAGGCTGCAATTTTTAGATATGCTTTCATCTTGGCTCTGGAAATAGAGTGATAATTATACTTAACTCTAAATTTTTTTTATATTTTTGTTGTTGACACTATTACAGATGTCCCCATTCTTTCTCTCTCCCCCCCTTTTCACACCTCCATGCATCCTGCAACCCCCTTCCCTTTGGCCACCCCCCCCCACAGTTGTCTGTGTTTATGAGTTATGGATGTATGTCTTTGGTTAATTCCCTCACCTTCTTTCATCCAGTACCCCCACTCTCTTCCCTCTGACAGCTGTCAGAGGGAGTCTGTTCCATGCATCCACGCCTCTGTTTCTATTCTGTTAACTCTTAAGATGTTTTTAAAAATCTGGTGCTCTTTGCCACATAATAAATGAAACATTGACCCTTAATTCTCCTGCCAAAGGTAAAAATGGCACTGTGCCGTACTTCCTTTTCCAAATGCTCTCGATCTACCACGCCCTTCATCCTATTCCCCATGCTGCATCCCACCCCAACCAAGTCAGGCACGCACAGAGACGCATCACTAAAGCACTTGCCTTCAAAGAAAAATATTTGTCATAAAAGAGGCCTACTAGTCCTAAATCTATAGCTCTTGGAGGTATAGCTCTTGGAGGTATTTCTTGGAAGAAACCAAGTGTGAGATACCTGCAATTGCAAGTACTAATTCAGATTAAATGTCAGGCAGCCACACCCAACATTCCTGGAGTGAGAAGGTTTATATGGGAATAGAGCTGCAGGAGGAACCTGGAATAGCTCTGGGCTAGCAGTCAGGGCTTCCAATCTACTGCTAACTCACTATGTGACCTTTGGAGACTACGCACACACCTGTTCTTGGTTCTAGTTTATTTTCTTACAAAATGAAAAGGTTGAACTAGATTATTTCAGGGTCTTTGCTACTAACAAGTTTCATACTTTAAAAAATTTGTTTTACAGATTTTGACATGACAGAGGATATAATTTGACTCTTAGTACCATACCTGTACAATAGAAGTCTACCAGGACGTTAAGCATCCATGAGGTAGATATCCCTTCCTGAACGGGAGCATTACTTTTTCTTTGTTACTTTGTTGCAGCCTGGCAAGTTATCCTCACTTTACAGAGAAGGAACCTAAAGTTGAAAGAGGATAATTTCCTCTGTCACAAGGTCTTATAAGAGGTGGAGCTGGGGTTAGAACTCAAGTCTAAGTACAAAGCTCATGCCCTTCACATGATACCAGAACAAAGTATCTATATATTTTTTATATTCTAGAAGCCACTGGAACATAATAATGATACCTAGTATATCAGGGCCTTCCACTGTGCTAGACTCTGTTCTAAGAATTTTACCCGTATTATGTCATTCTGTTTACAACAATCTCAAAGGGGAAACCATATGAGAGTTAAGATTTGAATCCCTATTATCTTATGGCAGAGCTTGCTGCCCTGTGATGTCTCTGCACAAAAACATCTCCAATTTGAAACTGAAGTTTATGCTTAAGCAAATGGAGAAAATGCTTACCGGTCTGGGTCACTGCATTGCTATCTGAAGGAAAACAATTTTTTATGTGGGCGCCATTGTGGGTCCTCCTTTCAGGCATATCCCAAACCAGAGTGTTTGATTAAATTCTGGTTCTCCCCTACTCAGCCTGTGCAAAAGCATTCCCAGGGGCCGTCAGTTACTGGTGCTCACCCCGTGGCTCTGCCACCTCCCTCAACTTCAGACTCAGCTCTCACCTGTTCCCGTTTACTGTGAGGGGCCCCCCATAACTCCCCTAGACTGATATGGCACAACAGTGAAGGTGTGCTTCACTACTGCCACAGCTGAGTATTTAATAAGTGAGATGTATGTTGCATACATGTGCAATGAATCATACTTTGATGTATTTTAATGTACAGGGACCAAGAAGCAAGTGTGTATATATATAAAGTAGATATTCCTTGTTTTCTTTTCAAATACATCTGCATCAGATTTTCAATTTTTCGTGCATCAAGTTGTCCTTAAGTTTGGCATAGCAGAAAAATCGAATGCTTGAGGAAGATCAGTTCTTAGGTTTGCCTTTTGAGAAATGAGTCCTTGTATACTGTACTGACATGCCACTCTTTGGGGAGATTCACGTTTATACTAAACATGCCTGAAGTATCATCTTTGGAGGGTGGAATGCATGGTCTTCTGTGACCTCAAAATGCTAAATTGTTCATTTGCTCAGAAGGGTGATGCTCCTGGCTGGGACACACTGAATACACCCATCATATTTTGTCACAAAGTAGTATCCCAATTTAGATTCCATAACCTAAACATTCATGCTGTGTCCATAGATGAAACGTGACGTGAAAGGAAACAACTAGCTATTGACTGAACTCGGCAAAGGATCCTTTTCACCATCTTCAAACAACCAGTTCATTAAATTGATCAACTACCCCAAGCCAGTTTGTTTCTGTGTTAAGATAGTTTGAAAGATCTCGTTTGGCCCCTAAGAATATTTTTACCTCACACAGTGAGGAGGAAAAGTGGCATTTGCCCCTATTACCCCCTCAACTGAACAAATATTGGCAGCCAGTCTTGATTATAGAGACCCCAAAAGGATGAACATCTGGGAATGCCTCAATAGCTCCACGGAACTGCTCCTTCTATCGGAAATGTTCCTCCCCCAGGCTCCTGCACAGCTCACTCCCCTTTCTGTTTCACACGTTTGCATAAACATCACTTTATCTGTGAGGCTCATTCCAATCAGCTAATTTTACCTTCCCACTGCATTCTCTAGCTCCCTACTAAGAAAAAAAAAAACAGTCATTTTTCTCAGTAACACTATTACCTCTGACTTTCCATTTATTGTTCTTGTTTTCAATGTCACCTGGACTGTAATGTAAATTCCCCAAAAGCAGAGAGTTTGACTGTTCTGCTCACTGCTATATTCCCAGCTCCCAGAGCAATGCTGGCCCAGAGTAGATGCTCAGTAAGTATTTGTTGAGTGAATGAAGGCATGATACCCTCCAAATACAGGTTTGTAACATTTTCGGTGGATGCTGTAACATCCCAGATTTATATCTCAAATATCTTCTTATCTTATCAGGGATAACGTCTACTAAGAGGCTTATTCTCTGTTCAAAACAATAACAAAAATGTTAGTTGTAACATCCAGCATTTTTTTTGTAAGATTTTACAAGTCCAGGAACCTGACAGCTGCTAGATTTGGTCCTTAGTCTTGATCTACTGCCGTCTTCAGCAGAATGACCTTGTTCAAATCACTTAGATCCTTAGAGCCTCAGTTTTATGGGAATGGAAATTAAAGAACAACTAAATGATGCCTGATTTTGTTTCACACTCTGAAAGTCTATGATTTGTAGAATATTTTCTTCCATCCAGTCGATGTTTTAAGCACTTCATATCTATAGAACCTGTACTGGTTGAGAAAAAAGATAAAGACAAAATGGAAGACCTCAGTGCTTACTCAGTAGACAGAGAAAATAAGAAATCAGAGAGCTCTATTATCCAGGTTTTACATGTAAATTTATGTAAAACTTATTTGAAAAGTCAAGCGCTTTCTTACTGTTGCCTCCACCATTGACAGATCTGAAATTGTGAATTATGCCCGACATGAGCACAGCTTCACGATCCTTTCTTTATCCAGATTACAAAGCCACTGAGCTGTCTTTTCATCTAGGATGCTCCATTGAACATACTATACAATTTTTCAACACCATAATTTGATCGGAAAACATCTGCAAAAAATCTGGAACACGTTTTTCCCTTTCTCAGCATTTGACTTCAAGCCACCCATATCAGACATTCTTCTACAGTTTCTGTGACATATTGTTGGGCAAATCATCAGCAATGCACTGTTTTGGACAGTGCTGATAGAAAAGAAAATGAGCCAGATTAACATCATCATTAACAGAATTCTTAACTACAGGCTCAGCGATGGATAAATTTGTCATTTGAGAACTAACAACCTAGGGCCATTTTCCCCACTATTATCCTTTTGAAATTGCTTATCAAGATTATTTCGCTCATATTTATTTTCCCAAATACTGTAAGATTTCTGGAAAGAACTGTCAGACATTCCTTGGGGTCATTGTTTCAGAAAGTGAAAAAGTTCAGGTAACATTCAAATTTTATTTCCATCATGTACATATAAAACCTAACGTGTACTTTCTTTTATTGTATTCTTTCCTTTTATGCCTTATAGTCATCTAGGCCTCATTGCCTCCATTTCCCAGAAATTTAACAACAACAACAAATGCACCGTGGCTATTGGTTCCCCCCTCCCCATTTTTCCTTGTTTTCTTAATTGCATTATATTATTTGTTTACTTTTCTTATTTTCTAGTAGCTTTCTAGCTACTATATCTGCTCTCCAAATACACTCAGATTCTCAGGTTCCAGGGATTAGGATGTTATGCATATGAATGGGAGGAGGGAGAGGACACAATTCAGCCCATAACTGGTTTCTTTCTTTCTCTTTGTTTATTAATCTACTATTATTCTATGCTTCACCAATAGGAGCTCATTCAATCCAAATAAAACACAGGGAAGGAGTTGTAGGAGATATTATCCCCATTTTTCTAAGTATCTTCTACCGATTTTACTAGTGAGGAAAGTAAAACTCAGTGAGTTGCCTGAAACCCCACGTCTTAAAGTCAGATCTTCTGATTTGGCATATATGGGTTTTATCTCAGCTCTTTGTCTTCTAAACAACCCCTATTCACCATAAACAGTGTGCTCCCTGCTCCCCCTCCCACACACACACAAAATTGTCATTGAATTAAACCAAGAGATGCCAAGTGGTATTTAGACACCCAAGAGTATTTAAGAGCAAAAACTAGAGAATTGAAGGATCTGGTCTAGACCTCAGAACAGTCCAGGCTCTCCCAGTCCAACACAGACTGTATGCTTGTCCTGTGCGTTTCTGGACAGGACAGAGTGGACTTCAGACCTACTTCTGACCATTGGCCCATCCATGACATTATTTTATCACTTACAAAAGCCCGAAGTTAATAGTCTAATACTGGTCTTGTCCATACAAAGTGAAGGTGACTTTTGTTCAACTTCTCCTGCTTAACATTTTACAGTACAGCTTTTGTGCTGAATGCTACAAAGCTCAAACAGTAAGGTAAATACTAAAGTAATTTAAGAACCAATGTTGCTTTTATGAGAATTCTGCTTCTGTTTTATCTAAACATTTTCCACCCAAATGAACTTTAAATGACTTGTAGACAATGTATGCCCCCATTTCTACAAGAACTACTTAAATAATGCTGTAATTAATATGCACAGTCACACAGATTTGCCCTGTGAATATAAACACAGTCTCCACTTAGTGTACCTATATTTATACTTCTCTAAAATAAGCATCGATTGAGTTAAGTGGAGTGATGTGTGCAATCTGCAGCAGCATCCTGAGCATGCAGAATGTACTGAAAGTGATGTGTATGTGATGGAGCCAATATTAAACACGTAGCAACATGACTGACGGGAATGCTCTGTGCTGAAAGTCCAGTGAGTGGGGAACACCTTCTTGTGCTATTCTACAGGGCAATACACGAATGCTAACACGTAACAGTTACAGAAGCAATGATTTGAATGAGTCTCTGTTCAAACTTCCAGAGGGATGTAACTGATTTTTGGTTTTTGTTTTAAGTCAAAGCAAAGTTATAACAATTTAAACAATCTTTTAAGGCAGAGCTTGCTTTTTGCAGCGTATGTGTCACTTGCTGGAAAGCAGGAAAGAGGAGGATTTTCGAGTGCCCCTGAGGTCCAGCCTTCTGTAGGACGACACCTTGGGTAAATGGGGTGGAGGACGCATGCTTATGCTCACAGTGTGGCAGGAGGTAGGAAGAGGAACTTTGAGGCAATTTCTTCAACATCTGCATTTCACAGCTGTGCCATTTGAGAGCCAGAAAAGCAAAATGACTTGAGATCACACAAGCAGTTAACAACAAAGCCAAGACCTTATCATCTCTCAGTTCCATGCCTCTATATGTTTGGTATTATTTAGAGGAGTTGAAGATAATCCACTTATAGTAAATACATGAGGCTCTATTCTATGTTTTATGAACATATAATAATTCATGCCTAAGAAATCACCTGTTTTTTTGTTCTGACAACCTACCTTCCAAAAAACGAAGTAGAAAGTGAATACTGACATGCAAGGGACTGGTTCCACCCAACTAATATCTAGTTGCATCCATCTAATATCCAAGAGCTGTTCGCATTCAACTTTGCATCCTCACAGGCCTTCATTCAGTGGCAGGAGGTCACTTCGCTGTCACTGTGCTCTAAGAAATCATGAGGCAGGGGTAAAATGTCTGGGTCAGGAAGGATCTGAGAATACATCTATTAATGTCCTTCCATCATGGATATCTTCCCTGTGATATCACTATTAGGTGGTGATGCATCAGCCTTTGCTTTAGAAATTCCAGCAGCAAAAGCTTGCTATCTATATATTTTGAGGCACTGTGGTCCATTACATAGTGTTGTTTATTTGGGAATTGGTGATCAGGACCATGAAGAACGATTGTATAAGCATTTTGAGATTTGCGCAATGATGACTGATCATGCAGAGAAAATCGCAACTCAAATATAGTAGCCCTGTTCACTGCAAACGATTGTCTACTTGGACAAATGCACCCGTGTCTCCCAAGCCGGACATCAGTGGGGCTGCCAGCAGTCGGGGGAAGAAAGGAGAGGAATTCCAGCTTTTTCCAATTTACACAGACACAGTATAAGCTAGCGGTAGCCCTAGTGGCAATACGTACAATGCTTTCAGACATCAGGAGAAAACTGAGCGGGAAGGGCCGTGAGAGAAGCACGCTAAGTGGGGTACTGATGCCCAGAAGTGGTTTCTCCAGTTTGGTAAATAGATGAACCAGTTCTTTGGTCCTGCAGCACCAGTGAGCTTCTGCATTCAACAAAAGTTAAAGGTATGGACCCCTTCAAAGATGAAAAGAAGCTGTGCCCAGGGACTCTGGCCGGACAGCCTCGAAGATAAAAGTAAAGAATGTAATGCTAAAGGCCCATGATTCTGGAAGGTCCCCTAATGTAGCCACACACCAGATTCTTCTGGCATCTAGCTCCAGCCTAACTTCCCAGACTCATTTCCTGCATGTGAACCCTCCCTTACCTTGACTTACCCCTCCCCTTTACCAAACTGACACCTTCAATGCTCTGGCCACACTACACTCCTCACCATTGCACAGACATCAGGCTCTTGGGCCTTCTGTCCCTCTGTGCTAAGCTGTTCCCTAGGACTGGTCTCACCTCTTCCCTGTAATTGACTTGCCATCTCTACTCCTGACCCAACTCAATGGTTATTCCCTTTGTGAACATATCCCTCCCCACCCCATTTCCGTAACACTCAGGTCTCAACGAAGGGGATCATTCCTTATTTGTCGTTGTGTCCTTGATATTCAGAAAGAATAAAGAAATTTCTTGCTGTATCTCTCTCTAAAGCAGGGCTGTCTGAAACAGTCCTTCACTGGACTGTGCTTTTATGTAGCTGTAATTTTCCTGCACCATCTCCCACTTCTTTTATCCCCCCCATTCTTGAAATTCCAAATCTGTTTGATCTCTAGAACTGAAGTTCCGTATTTAAAATGGAGCTAATGATACAAATATCTCATAGGTTAGAGGGTTAAATGAGATAGTGTATGTACAATACTGGGCAAAGTGCCTGGTTATATTAACCAGAACTTCATTATTACTGGTTTATATTCCATTCTCATGGTGCACCTGCTTTCAGATGTGACTGGAAGGGGTTTCACTGGGAACTAAAAGACTATACTTTTAAAACTAACTCAGGAAACCATAGACATTAAACTAAGAAAGATGTGAAATCAAAAAAAGAATAGGCATTCTTTGTTAAATTGCGACTCCCACATCTATCTCAGCAGACAGTCATTTCTTTGACTTTTTGTGGAACTCACTTCCAGTTCTAAAATTCCCAGGATTCCATGAATGGCTTTCAGAGACCCAGTGCCCTTAATTCTAACTAGAAGTGAGGTACGTAGAATGGGGGTAAATTACTCCTGATCCATTTTCCTGGTGGTTCTTGAATAAGCTAGATATCTGCATTAGAGAGGAAATCTGCCCAGTTTATAGTCCAAAAGTTTATTTCCTATGCTATTTAAAATCCATAGTAATTGATCTGAATGCAGTTGGCTGGGGCTCAGACTCTCTCCCTCTTCCATATAAAATTCACTTTGTTATAATTTCAGGTCATAGGTCATGACTTCAGATATTTCCTTCACAAAGCTAACTCATCGCTGTTTCTCACAGACCTCATTTGCATCCTGATTTTAAAGTCTACCTCGTTTAACTTAAAATCACTCTCAAGCATTATCAAAATGAGGCCTTGAATATGTCTTTCGGTTAATGAAAACCAGCATTATTGCCACATCCATATGTCTCAAAAAACAAATTTAATCGTACCCAGATCTGTCACAATTATTTGTCAGGCTGAAAGCTATTGATTATTAATGGTAATTACTGGCTTAAGAAATCCCTCCCCAGGTTCTGAATTTCAAACCACAGCACCTCCAGGCTTGCTGGCAGAGGCTGTTCCTGGGACTGAAGAGAGAGGGAGGGAGCTGAGGTGGCGGGCCTTTTTACAAAGGGGAGCCTCCAAGGAGATGGATGAAATCACAGATAGTCTTTAACCAAATACCAAGCCTACCTGACAGAAACCACACAGCAACTCAAAGAGTCCAGGAGCAAGAGCAATGCATTTTAAACATACTCCCAGCCTTCGGTCTGTCAGTAACAAATTAGACTTGTCACTTTCTGCAAGCAGATTTAGTGAGGACATTACCAATGTTAATGATCTGTGCTCGCCAGGGGAGGAAGAGGCTGGAAGCAGAGTTTGGTAGCGCCTAGGGAAAGCTTTCATTCTCTGTTCATTTCTTTTCTCCTGGCCCCATGTATCCTGACAAGTGCCGTTTTTCCACAGCCATCCCTCTCTCAAGTTTGGAAATGTCAGACCACATGAAAATCTCACGTATTCTATGCTGCAACAGATAGACCAACATGCCTACCCACTGTTTACTGCTATCCATGAGTTCAAGTTAGGAGTGTCAGGGGAATGAACCTTCCAGAGGAGTGTGTATGAGTATGTGTGTAAACAGAGGCTTGTTAAAGGACAAAAATTCTCTTAGGTTGTCCATAGATGTGTTTTAAATAGGACCCACACTCTCCTGGATCTTGATTCTTGTTTCCCCTGAAACCCATATTCTAGAGGAAGAAGCTTGAAACTAAAGTACAAGCAGGAACTCAGTGTGATACTTAGAGGATCTCCAGCTTTAAGAGGAAAACTCCTTTAAATGATCTTCAATAATTAAAGATTTTTCTCTAATGCAATCTCACCAGGCCGTTACAAGAACTTTTGAAACATGTAATACCTATTTAGTCAGGGGTGCAGACCTCTTTTCCTCTAGATTATCAAATACAAAAATGACAACAGCCAAAGCAACAATAGCCTTTGGGCGTGAATGACTTGTGTTCAACCATAAATATATAGGTCATATAATACAGTTGCATCTTATTGGTCACGTTGCATAATAAGATTGCATCTGATTGGTTAATTTTTGGTACCAGAAATTCTTAGATACAAGTATAGGCACCTGATTTTTTTAAAAAGCCATTTTGGAGCAAAAGGGGTAGGTAATCACTAATTTTTTTGTAAACTGATCCAAATTATACCTATTTTTTTTGCCAGATCAGCAAAAAAGATCCAGTATCCAGCAGTGGTAAGGCCTGCTTGAGTGTGGTTGGTAGGTTACGTGACTGTCTCACACAAGATGGACAGCAATTTGAACATTTCACCTAAAATGTCATATGGTGTTCTTGGGTCTGATAGTGTTATGCTACAGAATTACATGCTTATTATTTTATAATAAAAGAGTTTGTAATAAAAAGGGGTGTTATTTGTGCTGGACCCTGTATATGTTTTGGAGTGTGCCACTGAATTTTATGTTTACGTGTGCCATGAGATGAGAAAGGTTGAAATTCACTGCTCTAATGCATAGATACAATGCCATTGATAAGTATACTTTACATTCCTATATCATGTTTCAAAACTTCCTCAGAAATGCAAATGACAGTAAAATCAGGATGTTTCTCCTTCCCAAACATAACCATTGATTTTACAGCAGATAGGAAGTCGGTGAAAAAAATCAATCCATCGAAATCTACTAAGTTCCAGTAACTATTGCAGTGACCTGAACTCCAAAATTGAAAAATAAAAAAAATGTTAATGTTAATAGCTCAGATTAAGAATTAAACTTGCCAGGACTTCCACCAAGATGGAGGTGTAGGTGGAAGCACTGCACCTCCTCACACAACCAAGTTTAAAAACAACAAAGACACAGCCAAAACCACAGAAAATTGAACTATATGAAAGTCTGACAACAACGAACCCTTCAGCCAAGAGGGGCAGAGCCAGCAGCAGAGTGGGGTCGCGCAGGAAAGATCCACCGGACCGACCCAGGCGCGCAACCCAGGTGTGCTGGCAGCCGTAGGCGGATCCCAGGTGTGGAGTAGCGGGCAGACCCACTGAGGGCGCAAGGTGGTGGACTCACTGAGGGCTGACCATGGTCACACATTCAAGCACAGATAAACCGGTGAGGGAACAGGTGGAGAGACAGATCATGCAGGCCCCAGTGGCAGGAAGCGGCAGAGGGGACCGCCATTGTCCCTCTCTGACCCTGCCCCCACATACAGTGTCACAAAACAGCGACCTGGGTGGACCCACCCTGGTGAACACCTAAGGCTCTGCTCCTCATATATAACAGGCACAAACAGATCAAAACATGGCTCAAGAACAACTCAGAGCCCCAGAGCTGATAAATCTAAGCAATGAAGAAATAGCCAAACTTTCAGATGCACAGTTCAAAACACTGGTGATCAGGATGCTCACAGAACTGGTTGATTTTAGTCACAAATTAGAGGAACATTTGAAGGCTAAACTAATTGAAATGAATGGAAATGCACAGGAAACCAATAGTAATGGAAAGGATACTGGGACTCAAATCAAAGGAGTGGACCAGAAAGAGGAAAAAAATGACCAAACAGAAAAGAATGTAGAAACAAGAATTCAAAAAATGAGGAGAGGCTTAGGAACCTCCAGGACATCTTTAAACATTCCAACATCCCAATTATAGGGGTGCCAGAAGGGGAAGAGGAACAGCCACAAGTGGAAAACTTATCTGAACAAACAATAAAGGAGAATTTCCCCAATCTGGCAAAGGAAATAGACTTCCAGGAAAGCCAGGAAGCTCAGAGAGTCCCAAAGAAGTTGGACCCAAGAAGAAACACACAAAGGCACATCATCATTACATTAGCCAAGATTAAAATGAAGGAGAGAATCCTAGAAGCAACAAGAGATAAGAGGACAGTCACCTACAAAGGACTTCCCATCAGACTGTCAGCTGATTTCTCAAAAGAGACCTTACAGGCAAGAAGGGGTTGGAAAGAAGTATTCCAAGTCATGAAATCCAAAGACCTACAACCAAGATTGCTCTATCCAGCAAAGCTTTCATTTAGAATGGAAGGACAGATAAAGTGCTTCTCAGATAAGATCAAATTCAAGGAGTTCATCATCACCAAGCCCTTGTTATATGAAATGTTAAAGGGACTTACCTAAGAAAAAGAAGATAAAAAGATGAACAGTGAAAGGACAGCAAACTCACAGTTATTAAGAACCACACCTAAAGCAAAAGCAGACTAAGAGGACAGCTAGATCAGGAGCAGAACCATAGAAATGAAGATCACATGGAGGTTTAGCAAGAGGGGAGTGGGAGAAGGAGAAGGGGGGAGAAGGTACAGAGAATAAGTAGCATAGACGGTAGGTAGAAAATAGATAGGGGAGGGCAAGAATAGTATGGGAAATATAGAATCTAAAGAACTTGAGACACGTGGTCATAAACTAAAGGGGGGACATGGTGGGGGAGGGGTGTGCAGGGGGAGGGGAATGAAGGGGGAAATAGAACAACTGTAATGGCATAATCAATAAAATATATTTTTTAAAAAAGAATTAAACTTGCCAGACACCCACAGAGCTTACTAAATACAAGACAGACTGAAATGCTGTGTTATATGAAAAGCTATACATGGTTTCAAAGATAGGCTATAAGGCTGGTGTATTGAGATTGTGCTAGTTTTACTCTGGTTTGTCAACAGCTTTGTATTTGCAGTCCTTCACTCAACTCAGAGGCCTGAGCCCAGCGATCACAAATGAGTTAATAAAAACGATAATTAAGGATAACTCAGTAGGGAAATTTATTTTATAGTCCTGATATGATGGTGTTATGGGCTGTTCATTAACCATTATGGTTTTTAGGGTTGTGGGGGGGAAATATCAATGACAAAGAGAGCACATAAACCACTGGGATAGACCTGACAGAGTCAGCTTTGCTTTCAAGCCCTACGTTTTTTGCAGCCTGCTAGCCGAAAACACACCAAGAACAAGCAGAAAACAAACAAAAGCCTCAACAGGCAACTCTAAGGAAAGCTTTCAAAAGCAGCCCCAGTGTATTCTCCCCACTTGGTTAGCCCACACCAGCACCTGCCCCAGCCCCCAGGGGGCAGCAGAGCCTCTCTTCCTGTAGGCTGACACCTTCTTCGCTTTGATTCTCTGGGCTTTGAAGTACCTACATCCAGACACACACCCCAAACTGGATTTCTACTGGGCAGACCTCAGTTGTTTCTTTTTTTCAGGGTGTTTTCTTCTTTTGTCCCTTTGCCTTCTTGCCTCGTCCTCACGTACAGTTCTTCAGCATCTACTTCACCTCAACCCCATTTTTTTTCAAAGCTGTCATCCCCAGCTGTTCTCGTGAAGACACGGCTGAGTTCTGTGAGGCATCTCCCACTGGGAACCTTGCCTTGGTGCGAGAGGCTCTGAATTACAGGTTGGCTGCATTTCTGATGGCACCCTGAACATGACGTATCACCAACCGGGGATGGAGGCAGCCAGTGGCGCTTGGACTGGGTAGCTCAACAAACATATTTTTCAGACATATGGGATTTTGCAACATCCACATTGGATTTTGCCCCACAGGTATAGTACTTGTTTACTCCTTTAATCTCTAGGGCTTTATGGATTTAAGAGGGCCTGAATCATAGGAGCAAATTATCATGGAGCTTTTTCAAGTTTAGCCTAAAACCCAAGATACAAAGAAAAAATTAAATGAATGGCAATTCTGAATTTAGGGAACAATAGTTTATTTCTGACATGTACAACTACTTGTGGTTAAAATCCAGCAGTAATAAAGGATAAACACAAAGTAATGAATGCTGTTGTATATATTTGCCAGTTTTTACTGTGGCAGCAAACAAACTCAGGAGCTCGGTAGTTTATAACACATTCATGGGCCTATGAGTTGGTGATGTTCTCTCTGCTGGGCTCAGCTGGGTTTGGCTGGGTTTGGCTCCAGCTTGCACTTTGGGTTCACATCTGCTCTGCTGATTTTCATTTTGTAACCCAGGCTTGAGGAGCAGCCACTCTCTAGGGGGTGCCGTCAGGGTGACCGAGGGCAGAAGCTCAAAAGTATGAGCAGAAATGGGGAATTCCTCTTAAAATCCTGCACTTGGACCTCAGATAATGTCAGAGTTAGCCACATTTTTAAATTATTTTAAATTATTTTTTAAGTACAGTTTCCTATTAGTCCCATCCCAGCCCACTCCCTGATTTCCACCCCACTTAGTTGTTGTCCCTGTGTCCTTTATACTTGTTCCTCTAAATCCCTCCCCTATTTCCGCTAAAATTCCCTCCCCTCTCCCCCATGGCCGTTGTCCCCCTTTTTCTATTTCCGTGTCTTTGTTTTTATTTTTGAGTGAAATAAGCCAGGTGTTGAAAGACAAATACCATATGATCTCACCTTTAACAGAGTTAGCCACATTTTATTGTTCTAGGCAAGCCACATGCCCAAGTGCAAAGTCAGTGGGGTATGAAAGCTGTTGTATAGTAAAAAATGAATACTTGGTCTTTGTTTTTTGTTTCTTTCACAGAGCTCCTAAAACTTGTGAAATTTACTGTCTTTTATCTGCCAGTCAGGTGACACAAATGGAGGGGGCCCTTGGTAGCTTCAGGATGGGTGTTGGTTACCAGAAAAATCTACCATATGAACACAGGGTTAGACTCTCAGCCCTCACTCCCAGGGAGAAACAAGAAGCTGGGGACTGAGTTCAAACAGCAATGTCTAATGATATAACCCTTTGTGCCTATGGAGTAGGCACAAAAACGCCATAAAAACCCTATGATAGGGTGCAGGGACTCGCAGGGCTGTTCAATTCGTCTATGTGCCAGGAGGGTGGCAGCGCCAGGGAAAGCATGGAAGCTCTGTGCCTCCCTGGTTTCACCGCACCCTATGCGTCTCTTCCATCTGGCTGTTCCTGAGTTGTATGCTTTATAATAAACCAGTAACGTCAGTGAAATGCTTTCCTGAGTTCTGTGTCATTCTAGAAAATTAGTGGACCTGAGTGCAGGTGTGGAAGGGGGCAATCAGCTGGCAGAAGCGTAGACAACCTAGGGACCCCACCTGCAACTGACATCTGAAATGGGTGCAGTGTCGTAGAGCTGAGTCCTTAACCTGGGGGGTCGGCACCAACTACGGGCAGTTAGTATCAGAATCGAGTTTAACTGTTGGACATCTAGTCATTGCTGAAGAACTGGGAAACCTGATATGACACATTTGATGTTGGAAACCGAGCTTAAGGAATGGACGAATACTTAAAATCAAATAATGCAGTCCACCACAGGGCACTTTGGAACACATTTAAATGCATTAAAAATACTGAGTATTATTGAGGATCCTCAAATCCCAGCATTCTAGTCTACTTCCCAATCAACTGTAGCAAGTGGTATCATCTCCATTTTTTCCATAAAAACATCAACATAATCCAGCATAGGTCAAAGGAGGTCCTCCATTTTTTAGTGAATATTTCATATAATTTGTCTTCCACCCAAGTTACTCAGAGAAGAAGAAAAGAGGAATTATAAAACAATGCAGATAAGCCCAGCATAGTCCTTGGGGCTTCCCTTTCCTCAGTTTCTTTGATCTCACGACAGTTCTGTGAGAGGATTCCATTCAACACCCCCCCGCCAATGCCCCTCCCAGTTGTTCAGATGAGGAAGCCGAGATTCAGACATAGGCAATTTGTCCACACTGACATAAGTATCATGCAATGGAACCAACATTTGAACTTTGCCCTGTACAGCAAAAGCTTTTCCCTCTATTTTATATTTTTCCACGGGGAAGGTCACAGACCTGACTTTGTCCTCAGGAAAGACCAACTAAGAATTGCTGTCATATAGATGACCAATTCTATCCAATGATTCCTGTATTTGGAGAAGGAAGTAGTAAAGTAAAAACCATATTAATATCAGTAAACAAAGCCAGTGTTAGATATCTCTGGCAGAAGTTGTTCACAGCTAGAGTTTATTTGTTTATTTTTCCAGAGCCTTGTATGTACCTTGCAATCTACAAGTACATAATAGATAACCCCCAAAAGTGGGAAAAATATCTGAAGAGACAATTCACCCAAGAAATGAACAGATGGCAAAGAAACACATGAAAAAGATACCCAACACCCCTAGTCATTAGGAAAATGTAAATTAAAACCACCATGAAACACTATAGCACACCTATGCAGATGGCTAAAGTAAAATAAAAAGATAATAACAAGTATTGACAATGACATAGAGTAACTGGAACTCTTATGTACTGATGAAAAGTAATATTCTATAACCAAAATTGTACAACCACTTGGTAGAACAGTTCAGCAGCTTTTTAATGGTAGCAAACCATATGACACAACTATTTGACTACTAGTTACCCAATCAAAAGAACAACATATGTACATGATGATAGTTATCCATCAAAAGACGCACATATAAGTACAGTGTGGTACATCCACACACAATGGAATACTACTTGGTGATAAACAGAAATACACTGGATACGCACAACCACATGGGTGAATCTCTGTGCTAAGTTAAATAAGCCAGACCTCCCCACAAAATTATACAACCCAATTTATGTGAAATCCTAGAAAGTGCCAATTGATCTATAGTGACAAAAGCAGATCAGTGGTTGGACAAGGACAGGAGGTGGAGAGACGCAGCAAAAATTACAAAGAGCATGAGGAAACTTTTGGAGGTGCTAAATGCTTTTTAATTTGATGGTGGTGATGGTTTCACACGTATATAACTATGTCAAAACTTATTAAATTGTACCCTTGACGTATGTTCAGTGTGTTATATGTCAGTTATAACATAATAAAGGGTTTTTTAAATAAAAGTACATCATATAGGCACAATGTGAAGAATAAATTATTTCAGACACGAAAACAGCCATATCTGGCACATTGGCAGCATTTAATGCATGCTAAGGTCTCACTACCATTGTTTTTATTGTTTTTGAGAGGGGTGTTGCGGGGTCATTGCTGCCATTAAGTATATCTGCAAGGATCTACCTTCTACTTTCTGCAGCACTTGCCTTCCTATGTCGCTGCTCAACCATGACACAGTTGACAAATTCTAGGGCAAAGCCTTAAGACTGAATCTGACCGAAGAACACTGTCATGTCTACATTCTACAATGTGAGAAATATATTAGGAAAATAAAACCTACTCTGTGTGGAGACAAATAGTTTCTACTTAGAATGGCTTTTGAGAATCCTAACTGAGCTATGCTAATCACTGAGCTCAAGAGGTTAAGTTGTCCCCCAACCATTTTTCCTTTTACCTACCCAGAATGCTGAGTGGGACTCAGAAGCTTCTGAATGTTTTGCTGTTTGTTGGGGAATGTGGAGCGAAGCTAGCCCAACTCCAAGGTCAATCAGAATCCACATGCTTTGGCAGTTGTACTTATTTCCCAAGTATTAAAGGAGAAATTATTTTCACTCTTTTACTTGCGTTCTAATATCATCATTAGGTAGTTCACCTTCATGGTGTACAGATTCCTGCTGATACACAAAGACCCTGTAGGAAGTGCCCTTGGAAATGTAACAAATTTATGAGTTTCTCTTTCGGCTGCAGCCACAGGCCAGAAAGGACATGTGCTTCGTGCGCTGGGGACTGGCCAGGGAAGTCACCAGTAAAGTGGTTGTAAACCTCATCTTAGGTAGGAATATGAGTTCTGTCCATAAAGTATCCAGCCGCGTAAAATGAAAAACAGTGACACTTACTGAAGAAGATACAAGATACAAGAAACACTGTACATAGGACAATGATGCCTCAATCCCCTTCGAAGTAGGCACCTTAGGACCTCACACAGTTCTGCCAATTGCCATCAGTCCTATCGTATTTTCCTGAATCTCATCTACCATCTGAAATCTCTTCCCTTTCAAAGGTGATTTTAGTTTTGGGAAAAGCCAGAAGTCGAAGGACACCAAATCTGGGCTGTAGGGGGGCTGAGTCACCTAGGTGATTTGATGTTTTGAAAACCAACTCTACATGAGATGTGATTCATGAGCAGGTGTGTTGTCATGATAAAATGGCCAATCACCTGTTGCCCATAGCTGTGACCTTCTGAATCATGTGAATAGTTTCCATGGAGGAATCTTCAATTTTAATGCAAAATTTGATGCAGATTTGTTGTTTTACTTGCTATTTCATTTTGAATGCGATGGCCACACAGTACACATGCTCACTCAACAGCATCTGTCCCCACTGACCAATACAGTGAAGTCATCATTGTTCACACATGTGCATCCCAGTCCACTCTCCTTGGCTGTCAGGTTACATCAGTGTTGCACAAATTTTTCTCATTATGTTAACAACAGCTGGACTGTTTTTGAACAGAAATTCTATACAGGTTACTAGGGGTAGGTCCAGGCTGAATAGTGACTAAAAAATAAAAGTGGTGGAGTTTGGGGAGAAACTCAAACTCTACAAATACTTGGCTTGAACAACATCATTGCTATTGACCTTTCTAAGTTTTTTAAATATATCACTCTGAAAAGTGTTATCTGTGGTATTTAAGGACAAGATTTCTTGCTCTCAGCTTTATCCTAGCTCCTTATACATACTCTCTCCATCTTACTGGTCACTAGGAAGGAACAGAAAGGGGGAAATGTAAAATTTGTATCATCTTTATCTTCATCTAGTATAAATTGAGCACTTTTTGCCACTTTCTTAGAAGCACTCTATATGGAGATTAAGAGAAGGTTGAAATGAGGCTGAATCAACTGTGATCTTTGTCCTCCTAACTACAAGTGATCGAGCAAAATTCAACTCCATTGAAGACAGGGAAACTGCCAGCTCACCATCATAGCCATAGCACCTACAACATACTGACCAATAGACTTCATGGTTCCTAAAAAAGAAACAGAAAGAAAAAATTCCTTTTACACACTGAAACAGTTATTCATGTTCTTGTTGGTGACTGATTTCTTTGACTCAGCATCTTGTTTGTGAGACTCACAAACGTTGTATATGCCACAGTTTATTTGCTCTTCTCATTGTATAACATTATATTGGGTTGCCCAAAATGTCCATTTAGTTTTTTCCATAAAAAAGGCACATTTTTCATTTTCACCAATACCTTTATTGATTTGGATATCTTGAGTATGTCAAGTATCTCTCACGTGGTGTAACACTGATTGCTTCCAATGTCTCAATTTGATCATTATCAATTTCAATTAGTCTACCAGACCATGGGACACCATCCAGCGAGAAGTCTCCAGCATGAAACCTCACAAACCACTTTTGATACTTTTGATCAGTCACAGCACATTCTTCATACACAGCACAAATCTTTTTTTTGCATTCCAGTTGTGTTTTTACCTTTCTTGAAATACTAAAGCATAATATGCTAAAAATGTTACATATTTTCCTCCATCTTCAATAGTAAAATGGCTGCACAAAAATTCACCAATTTTGATAAGTTTTTTTAAAAAATGCACACTGATACGACAGCTGTCATAATAGCATCCATCAAAATTGTTTCAAATGAAACTAATCTTACAGAAAAAACACATGCACTTTTTGACCAACCCAATAAGTATATTGCTATTTATTTATCTGATGGGCATTTAGCTATGTTTTCAGTTTGAAGATATTACAAATAGTGCCACTGTAAGTATTCATGAATGCATATGTACCAACTGGGTGTACCCTGAGGAATGGAGATGGTAGGTCCTGGATATGCGCATTTCAGCTTTCGTAGACGTTGCACAGATCTCTCCAGTGAGTGTTCCAATTTACACTCCCACCAGCAGGGTGTGAGGGTCCTAGTTGTTCCACATTCTTGACAGCACTCGAAATTTTTGCTTTGGCAAGGGTGTGCTACATACTTCAGTGGAGTTTTAATTTTCATATTTGTGATGACTAAGGAAGTTGAGCATGCTTAGATCTAGCCATCTGGTTAACCCTTTTGTGAATTTCCTCTTCATGACTGCTGTCCTGTCTCTCTATTGAATTTTTCATGTTATTTTTTTTAGACTCTTTACAGATTCTGGATGTGTAAACCTTTTGATGAAATAACGTGTTGCAAAATAGTCTCCCCACTCTGTTGCCTGCCTTTTTATTTTCAAATATATATTCAATAAATAAAATTCTTAATTTTTATGTTTTTTATGTCAGTTCTTCTATGATTAGTACTTTCTCCCTTATTCTCAGATAGCAAAATCATTCTCCTAAGTTCTGTTCAAAAAGGGTAATCATTTTTCTTTCCCATTCAGATCTACAGTCCACCTGAAATTAATTTTTGTGTACAGTGCATAGTAGGGGTGAAGATGCGTTTTTCTTCATAAAAATACCCCATTGACCTTATATTATTAACTATAATATAAAACACCCCCAAAAAACCTTCCTCCCCTTTCTTTGCAGTAGCAAGGTTTTCATAAATCCAGTAAATCTGTATGTATGAGTTGCTTTTTGGACTCTGGTTTGTTCCATCAGCTGCTGTGTCTTCTCTTGCACTAATACCACACCATTTTAATTATGTAGCTTCATACTAAGATTTAATTTATACCTATTAAAGAAAGACTAACTTTTTCTATTTTTTCTTGTCTTTCCTTGGTCCTTAGACTTTCTATAAATTTTAGAATCAACTTTTTGGTTTTCAAAAACAAAACAAAAACATTTCTGGCATGTGACTGAGACAGCTTTGAATTTAAACAATTGGTCTATGAAAGAATTGACATTTTGAAATATTGAGTCTTCTAATTCATGGATAGTATAATTTCTTCCATTTATTTTAAAATTGATCTCAGCAAGTAGATTTCAGTGTAAAAATTCTTTCCACATTTCATTAAATTTATTTCTAAATAATCAATGTTGTTTATGCTACTATAAATGGCATTTTTATAAATTTCAAACAAAATTTATTTTAGATGAGATACAGAAGTGCAATTGGTTTTTAGGTTGACTTAGAATCTACTGACCTCACTAAATTAACTTACCACTTTTTTCATTTTTCTGTAGATTATTTTGTGTTTCCTATTCATATATTAAGGCTTTGGGTAAATAATGACAATTGAATTCATCCTTTCAAATCCTTACTATTTTTATTTTGTTTTCTAAACTATGTGCATTGTCTATGATCTTCTTACCTACTGGATATAAATGAAAATAGCATAAATTCTTTCATTCCCAGTGTTAGCTGCAAGTAAGACAGAACTAAGTATATTGTTCATATAGGTTATCTTTAATAAATACAGATCTTACCAGATTAAGAATGTTTGCTTCTATCACTAATTTGCTTGGAGTCTTTATTATGAATGTTTATTAGATTTTATCAAATGTTATCAGATACTTTTTGGCATCTTTTGAAATGAGTATTTTATTTTATCTTTTGTCCTAACCTACTTATGTAGTGAATTCCAAAATCCAGGAAGCTCAGAGAGTCCCAAAGAAGTTGGACCCAAGAAGAAGCACACAAAGGCACATCATCATTACATTAGCCAAGATTAAAATGAAGGAGAGAATCCTAGAAGCAGCAAGACCTAAGGGGACAGTCACCTACAAAGGACTTCCCATCAGACTGTCAGCTGATTTCTCAAAAGAGACCTTACAGGCAATAAGAGGCTGGAAAGAGGTATTCCGAGTCATGAAATCCAAAGACCTACAACCAAGATTGCTCTATCCAGCAAAGCTTTCATTTAGAATGGAAGGACAGATAAAGTGCTTCTCAGATAAGATCAAATTCAAGGAGTTCATCATCATCAAGCCCTTATTATATGAAATGTTAAAGGGACTTACCTAAGAAAAAGAAGATAAAAAGATGAACAGTGAAAGGACAGCAAACTCACAGTTATTAAGAACCACACCTAAAGCAAAAGCAAACTAAGACAGCTAGATCAGGAGCAGAAGCATAGAAATGAAGATCACATGGAGGTTTAGCAACAGGGGAGTGGGAGAAGGAGAAGGGTGGAGAAGGTACAGAGAATAAGTAGCATAGACGGTAGGTAGAAAATAGGGGGGAGGGCAAGAATAGCATCTAAAGAACTTGAATCTAAATATAGAATCTAAATATAGAATCTAAAGAACTTGAGACACGTGGTCATAAACTAAAGGGGGAGAATGGTGGGGTCAGGGGGTGTGCAGAGTGGAGGGGAATGAAGGGGGAATAGAACAACTGTAATGGCATAATCAGTAAAATTTTTAAAAATTTTAATGTTAAACATACAATCATAAAATAAATCCAGTTAGGTTGAGTTATTTAAAAGATTCATATATATAGTTGTATAAAATTGGCTAATACTTAAAATTTTGCACTGATGCTTCTAAATTCCTGATCTATATATTCTTTTCTTGTATTGTATTGCCCTTGGTATAGTATTTTGTAGCTAGATTTTGGTAACAAAATTATCTAAGCTTCTACAAGAGGTTTTGTTATTGTTGTTGTTGTGTTTCTCTGAAAAAGCCCATCTAAATTTGGTATTTTTAAAGCTATTTGTTCACCTCATTTAAACTTTTTAATGTATGGTTTTATCAATACAGTTGCTCTTTTTAAAGAATCAACATTTTCTGTTATTTATTCTTCTCTGTTGCAATTTGTTTCTATCTCATTAATTTCTACTCTCAATTTGTTTCATTTTTTCCACTTTCTTTCATTTTACTATAAAGTACCTTCCCAGCAGGATAATTTGATCCTCAGATCATTGATTTTTAGCCTTTAAAAATATTATGAATTATATTTTAAGAACAGCTTCAGTTTCATTCAACAAATTTGATATGTTGTACTTTTATTGTCATCCACACAACAGGATTTAAATCTAGAATTTCCAATTTAATCTAGAATTCCTTCAGCTAAAGTGTACTAGTCTTTCATTTCTTTGTTATCCATAAAGAAATGGTATTCGGCCCTGGCTGGTGTAGCTCGGTGGACTGAGCACAGGCCTGTGAACCAGAGGATCGTGCATGGTTCAATTCCCAGTTGGAGCACATGCCTGGGTTGCAGGCCAGGTCCCAGTGGGGAACACACAGGAGGCAACCACACACTGATGCTTCTCTCCCTCTCTCCTTCCCTTCCCCTCTAAAGATAAATAAATAAAATCTTTTAAAAAAAGAAATGGTATTCAAACTTTTATGTAAAAATACTTAGATAAAAAAAGGAATGAAACTCCTATTTTTAGTTTGCATATTCTGTGTCAGTAAATGGTCAAGCTTATTCCTTTTTTGTGCTTTTATATTTAATACTCAGAACAATGCTGGGGGTATGGATTATCTCCTCTCTACAAATAAAGTAATATGTATAAAAATATTAAGGGATTGTGTTCAACTAATGTGTATTAAACCCAAGATTTAAAGATGAACAAGATAAACTTTTCTAGCTCTAAAGTCTGTGTTTTCTTTCATCCTCTCCTATTCCATGCTATTTCTACATGTATATTACCATATATTCAAGTAATAGAATCTAAGAATTCCAACTAGAATGAGCGAGGTATCTCAAACCCTTCCTTATATTTTGCAACTAAGAAAACAAGATTCCAGAAAAGCTGTATGGCTGACCCAACTTGTATGCTAGCAAACGGTTTAGCCAGGACCGAATCTGAGGTGTCCTGGTTCCTAGAACAATGAACTCTCTGCCTGTCCGAATTGCCCCAGTTCACCATTCAGGAACGGGCAGTAGTGCCACACCGTCAACAGTGCTTACACGGCCACTCAGTTCACCTGGCTGTACATCCGAAGTTCCTCTCTCAGTGTAGCCACGAAAGAGTACAGAACATTGCTATTGGTCCCTACTAGCTCCTTGAAAATGTTTTTTGTAACTTCTTCAAAAGTTTTCTTGTCCCTCCTTGGTAGTCACTGCGGGCAGTTAATGTGGAGAGGAGAGGATGAGAGTTCTCAAGTGGTCAGGAGGAGTGTTTTCTGGAAGTGCTAGAAACTGTTAGCTGGGTTTAAACTTGGCTTCAGGGAGCGGAGTTCAGGTATGTGGATTCTATTAGGCTTGACTGATAAAACTTCACCTGCCAGGTTTTCCCCATCTCTTGGCCTCTGGAACTTTTAGCAGCTTACCCTCCTGCCCACGGGGGAATTCTGTGAAGGGTACCCAAAGCTTTGATATGGGGTCCCTGTGGGCTGTGACAGGGAAGAGGGGACCGTAGATGCATGATTTAACCTCTTTTCACTCTCCATACTCCTTGCCAGAGAGAATCTCTGTCTCATCAGCTAACGGCAGCGACAAGACTAGTGAAAGAAACCATAAACTGTGAAACTCTATTCTCAGAAAACACATCATCCAATGAATGCCTGGTGGCTTACTGCTGAGAGACAATAAATGCTACTGCTCTACAGTAAGGAGAAATGAGAAATCCTATTCCCAGGGGAGAAAAAATACATCTCCACGTGTGTCATGTACTTAACATTATGGATAGCATCTGCCTGCGCTCTCATCATGATGCAAATTTGTTTTCTATTCACTGGCTTGAATAGTAACAAAATAATATTAAAATGTGAATGAAACACCAGACACAAATTTTATTACGACTTCCAAGGCAATCTGACTGGTGCGGGGGTTGGTCTAGGAGTGAACAAAAGCAGACAGCAGTTAGTCAACTCTAGTATTTATAACCTCTATTGGAAAGCCAATCTGCTTATTAATAATAAGCCAAATGCTCATTGGAATAAGTTTTATAAGCTTTGCCAATGTTACATAACTGGGTTTTATATAAAGTTTCTGAAGTGCTGTGTACTAACTTGTTGACAAGATTGTTTACTATTTCTTTTGGATGAAATATAAAATGAAATTCTGGCCACAAGGATCATAAAAACTATTTTATGCCCTTTTTCCCTCCCTCAGAATAGACATACTAGTCGAGAGGTTCTGGATAAATCTCCTTCAGATCCATCCTTTATATTAAGCTGCCAAGAGAGAGGCCTCATATTTCTTATAAACTTAGTACAGCACCTACGTTGGGTAAGTTTGAAGGTGTGCATTGGTGACAATAAACTGGAGACTTGCGGGCTTATGCAGCAATAACAGAACTCCTACAAGAAGTGAACTCTAGCATTACAAGCAGACATAGAAGGTTTTATCTTTTTATTCCATATATACATGGTTTCTTCATGGGCATGAGCTGACTCTCAGAGAGCTGCTCATTTTTACCATAACTGCCTTCAGGAAATGGAGGGATGATTTCCTCGCTGCTAAATTTGGTTTAAGGAAATTCAATCAATTTCCTTGTTAGTACCTTTCAATTTACACATTTTATGCCTGTGTTCATGCTACAGTTTAAACAGTTATTTTTAAGTATTTATTTTAGGAATCACACTTTTATTTCCAAGATTTTTAATGATTCTTTTTCATTTTCTACCTGTTCATGTTTCATCTATGCATTTTGTTCTTTTCTACTAATCATTGCTACGACGTTTATCTTCTTGGTGATATAACCATTGTATACAAGTTTTTCAGATGGTTTACTAATTTCATATCACCTGGAGGAGTTGTATGTGCCACCGTTGACATTGTGCAGTCTTTTGTAATTGAGTTGTCTCCTTCTGCTTTGGAGTTTGGGTTTGCAGCTCCATTTGGAGGAGAGGAATTTCCCCCTTTAACTCCTTTTTTCTCTTCACTCATGCCCATTCTCTACTTGTAGCTTCTTCCCTTACACAGTCTTTGCCAGGCTCCCAACCCAGAACTTAGTCTCACATTAGTGATGTAAAGACAACCTGGACCTGGTTACTGAGCCCAGATTCAGTCTTCACTCTATACCCACGTCCTCCAGAAACTGCTCGCTGCAGACATGGCCTTGTGGAAGCCGCAGAGTCTAGGAGCTGCCAGCAGAAGTGGTTTTAGCTTTTTGTCACAAATGAGTTGGGAAAAAGGGACACCACTCTCCAAGTTCCTAGTTTCAATTTATCATTTTGTGATAGGTATTTTACCTGTCACTTTTAAGTGCTTGTATCCATAGAAACATTTCTGGAAAAGATATATTACTTTTATATAAAAGTATATATAATTTTGTTTAAAACACCCCTGGATGTGGGATACATTGACTAACAGATGTGAGAGTCAATTTTAGGTTAACCTAAGTGCAGAAAGTTGATCTTAGGAGCTGGAGAGCAATATTAGAGCTAGAAGCGTCCACCATTGTCGATTCTGGCCTCTTCCTTTTAAAACCGTAGAACTAAGACACAGAGAGGCTGTGAGTTGCTTCTCCAACATTTAGACTCCAGGCATGTGGGAACGAGGGGAGAGTGATTTCACTCTTTCACCAAGGCAAAGCCTGGGGTAAGCCTTTTAAAAGATGAGATGTTTCTCCCCTGAAGAATGCTATGCAAGGGCAGGGGAACTTGTGTCTGTTTAGGGAAGCAGAAACAAAAAAATCAAATTGCTGCTAGGCTTCACCCCACAAACTGCGAGGCTGGAGGAGTGAGGTCAGTCAGTGTGCATGTTGTTATTACATTTGGTCCTGGCTGGAACACTACCGCAGACAAGCCTTAATTCTGGTTTCTGCTCCTCAAAGCTGCGAAAGTCTGCTGGATCCATTGTGTTGGATTCTTATTGGTAATAGTCTTCCCACCACTGAAAAGTGTCAGTATTCTGTGTATGGACAAGGCTATTCACATCTATAAATTGATTATAGGAGCCAAGTAAGAACCCTCTTAAAGGGACAAAGTCAAATTAACTCACAATACACAGAGAGTATAGTAACTGGAAAAATATGAAAAAAGATCTTGCTAAATCTTCTGAGTTCCTGATCTACTTCACTAAGGAAAAAGCCAATGACAGGAATAGCAGAACTTTACAAAATATACATTACTTAATAAATTTAGATTTCCTTCCCCTCCACTCCAGTAACTAAATGCAATGTTAAAATCCCACTAATGTTTCCTGGGTTTCCCATGTCTTACATAACTTAATTCTCAATAAGGCTATGTGATCTACCTTCCGTAATAGCTACTGTGATCTCCACTCACATCTTGTCAGGACCCACTACCCATCCAGCAGCTGCAGGAGAACATCAGCTCTGACCGTTCACACTGCCTTCCTCTCGAGAAATTGCCCAGGGCCTCAGGGAATTGCCACACCTAAGACTTCTGCCCCCTTCCAGGGTGTAACATATAGCCACTATTCAGAGAATGCTCTGAAGAGCATCCATGCTATTGATGTGGCTAGTGCTTTCTTTTTTCCTCTATCAGAAAAGAAGTTCAGAAGCAGTTCTCACTCATCTGGAAATCTCACATAAGATTGGGGAAAGGTTTTTGAGTGTGTGTGTGTGTGTGTGTGTGTGTCTTTATATATGTCCTTCTATATTGCTAAATAACAAAGAGAAATATTTAATTGACAAATATATATTTTAATCAAAATAATTTTCTGCCCTGGCTAGTGTAGCTCAGTGGATTGAGCACGGGCCCGTGAAGCAAAGGGTCACTGGTTTGATTCCCAGTCAGGGCACATGCCTGGGTTGCAGGCCAGGTCCCCAGTAGGGGACACATGAGAGGCAACCACACATTGATGTTTCTCTCCCATTCTTTCTCCTTCCCTTCCTCTCTCTCTAAAAATGAATAAAATATTAAAAAAAATAATTTTCTGACAGGAAAGGAAGCATGCATACTTTACACCCATGAAGTTAAGTATAGTATATAAATATAATTGATCTCACATACCATGTTCATGCACAGGAAGACTTAACATCATTAAAATGTCCATACTACCCAAAGCAATGTATAGATTCAAAGCAATTCCTATCAAGATTCCAATGACTTATTTCACAGAACTAGAACAAATATTTCAAAAATTTATATGGAACCACAGAGGGCCCCACATAGCAACAGCATCCTGAGAAAGAAAAACAAAGTTGAAGAAATCAAAGTGCCTAATATCAGTCTATACTATAAAGCCATAGTAATCAAAACAGCATGGTACTGGCATCAAAATAGACACATAAACAAATGGAACAGAATTGAGAGCCCAGAAATAAATTCACACTTTTAGAGTCAACTAATATTCAACAGAAGAAGCAAGCACATACAATGAATTAAAGATAGTTTATTCAATAAATGGTGTTGGGAAGTGTGGACAGATATGTGCAGAAAAATGAAACTAGACCACCTTCTTACATCACACACAAGAATAAATTCAAAATGAATTAAAGAGTTAAATGTTAGGCCAAAACCATGAAATCAAAGAAGAAAATGTAGACAGCAAAATCTCGGACATAGCTCATAGCAATATTTTATCAGATATATCTCCCCAAGCAAGGGAAACAAAAGAAATAATAAACAAATTGGACTATATCAAAGTAAAAAGTTTTTGCACAGCAAAGGAAGCATCAACAAATAAAAAGCCAGCCCACAGAATGGGAGAATATATTCGTTGATACATCTGATAAGGGGTTAATATCCCCCAAAAAAGACCTTAAAAAACTCAACACCAAAATAACAAACAACCCAATTAAAAAATGAGCAAAGGACCTGAATAGACACTTCCACAAAGAAGACATATGGATGACCAATAGACATATGAAAAGGTGCTCAATATCACTGATCATCAGAGAAATGCTAATAAAAACCACTATGAGATGCCATCTCACACCTGTCAGAATGGTTATCATCAATAAATCAACAAACAACAAGTGCTGGCAAGGATGCAGAGAACGGGGAACATTTTTGCACTGTTGGTGGGAATGCAGATTGGTGCAGCTGCTGTGGAAAGCATTATAGACATACCTCAAAAAATTAAAAATAGATCTCCCTTTTGACCCAGTAATCCCATTTCTGGGAATATATGCAAATGAACCCAAAACACAAATTGGAAAGAACATAAGCACACCTATGTTCATTGCAGCATTATTTACAGTTGCCAAGATATGGAACCAGAGTGTCCATCAGTAGGTGAGTGGATAAAACAACTATGGGACATCTATACAATGGAATACTTCTTGGTTGTAAAAAAAGAAGGAAGTGTTACCCTGTATGACAGTGTGGATGGACTTGGAGAACATTATGCTAAGTGAAATAAGCCTGTCAGGGAAAGACAAATGCCATATGATTTCACTCATATGTGGAATCTAATGAACAAACTGAACTAACAAGCAAAATAGAGGCAGATTCAGAGACAGGGAACAGGATGACAGCTAAAGGCAGTGAGGGGAGGGGTTGTGGGACTGAGGAAAAGGGGAAAAGCATTCATGGACATGGACAGCAGTGTGATGATTGCAGGAGGCAGATATAAGGGGACTAAATGGTAATGAAAAAATACAATAAAAATAATAAAATAAAAAAAAATAATACCTGTTGAATCTTAAAACTGGTTCACATTTAGAAACTGAGTAAGGATGTTGACTATTTAGCATTACTTTCTTCAGCCTCTTAATCTAGTCTTGATTTATTTGGTGTATAAAATAAGTATTGTTCTTGGTGGCTGTTCATCTCTTTTGCTCCTGAGAACACTGTTCTAGTAACCATTTCACAGCTCTCTACAGGCCAGGCCTCTCAACTGCTGCTCAGACCCCGACATTCATTACAATAATTGTGCCAACTGGACTGCACTCTGCAAGTGCAGCCACCTGGACTCTACGATAATACATCCTATTATCCCACTGCTATGGAAGAGCCCAGCTGTATATTAACACTCCTATTCTCTTCCCTGGTCTACAGAAGTCAGAGTATCATTCAGCTTTCCAATGATATTTTTGCCCAGTCCTTTAGGGTGTTTCTTATTGCTTTGGTAACTACAGTATCTTTGAACTCTCTAGAATGCAGTTGGCAGGTGAGTCTTCTGGACCTCCTCTAGCATGCTCATTCCTCTGGGCTTTTTAATTCCTCCTTCCACGGTGTGCCATGGAAGTTCTTGCATTTCAGCTTAACTTACGGTGGGCCTTAGCCTTCTGTAAGCTTCCAAAGACATCCTATTAACATATACACATCATCTCCTAATGATCCTTATCAGAGCATTAAATTGTGTATGTCCATGTTTATAAATTCTCCATAGAGTTGAATAAATTTATGTTCTGTCCCTCTTGATTTACTACCCTCAAGTTCCTGTCCCATATGTATCCTCCTTGCTCTTGCAAACTAAATCCTTAGTTACTTCAAGCTCTTGCACCCTTTGGAGGCCCAGTACTTCCCAGGTAGGGTTATGTGCCACTTGACCTTAGTTATTTGACCTATGATGGCTATGAAGGGATGTGAAGGTAATTTCTGATGGGGTGATGTCATACAAGACAAAGGTCTGTGAACAGTCATTAAACAGATGGTGAGCACTAGTCTTTAATTTGACCAGGTAAGTCACTTCTGCAATCTCAGAGCATTCTAGACAGACTAAGGACTCAAGATTTTCAATTGCATAAAGTTCAGCCAGCCAACCCAGGGATCAAGGTCTTATTTCCATTCAAGTTCCTTACCTTGGTATACCAAACATACCAGAGCTATGAGGTCAACCCTATATGGAATTTTGCTCCCCATAGGCATTGGATAAAAAAATCCTACTGGAGAGGGACTGCCCTTTGGGTAAGGCAAGCTCCCTTTGGCAGAGATCACTCCCAGAAAGGAACAGAGCTTTGAGAATTCAGCAGCCAACACTTCTGATAGCTTGGGGAAAGGGTGCTTTATTCCAAGAAAGGGAACCTGGTCTATTTATCATAGCATCTTTTTGTAGTAAACCTAGGTTCATATAGCTCATGGATAAGGGTCTGAATCATCACAACCAACTGATTAGCCTAATCCAACAGAGGTGCCAGCCAAATATCAGATTAACCTAGACTAGAGTGTGTGGAGGAGAAAGGGGCTAGAGGTGTCAGTTATGACCTTGAGATCAGCTACCCCACTATGCCAGTCAGTGACCCTTCTCTTGTAAGTTTCTTCCGGAATAAGACCAATGAGAGTTCTGTAGAAGGTGTTCCTTTATAGGTTAACTTACTATGTGAAGCAAATGGACTTGATCCAATTAGGAATGTAGTATAGACAATTTTGTATGGATCTTCTTTGGGGGCCAAACTACCTATTCCCCAGAACTGGGATTATTAGCTGCTAACGGTTCATAGCTGTGTTCCTCAGTGGGACCTGCCTTCCACCAAGGGATCTGCTTCACCCAAGGGTGTGTTCTTCCCAGGGGGTGTCCCTTGGACAATGCCTGGCTGACACAGAGCTATAACAACTTGTCCTTTCACCTTGACTCAAGACAATAGAGGTCCAGGCTCCTCTGACCTGATTTGCCTGAATTTTCTGTATAATCCACTGAGCCTTTAATTGCAGCCCAATACTGCCTTTTTCACTTCCTAAAAGACTTATTCCAAGTGTTAGTTCCCCCAAACCCTGTAGCATTCCACTCTCCATCTCACAAATTGTTTCCAAGGGACCCAATCTAGAGAGTTATTATCATTCTCATTTATACATTAGGGAAAGTGTTCTCTAATCTATGGTTAAATCTCAGTCTTCTAATGGGGTTGTGTCTCTGAGCTGTGACCTTCGCAAATGTTTCTCCCCCACTCATACCCCATCTTAGGTGAGACAAGGGGCTAATAGAGGGGACTATATGGGGTAAATGTCCTTCCTCTGGGTGAGACAGAGAACTACAGAGGGAACTATGGTAGGGTAGATGTCCTTCCTCCAGGTGAGATAAGGCTCAAGTGGTCTTTTACCCTGGAAAGCAGGTCTTGGGAAGAACGGCCTGATTATGGGTCAGAGTGATGACTCTTCCTCAGCCTCCGCCGGAGCCATAATGAGGACCTTCCTCGGTTCATCAATGAGCAAAGCTGTGGGGTTAAATCTGCTAAGTGTGGCGATTCTCCCACGACTGTGGCTTCAAGAGTTTCTAATCCCCATGCTGGTGTATATTCAGCCTCCACCCATTTATCAAAATAACCACTTCCGTATTTCTAACATTTTATTGCTCAAGTGACAACTGCCCTCAGGTAAGAAAATACCGGCTGTGAGTCTCTGGATTTTCCTGTATCTCTTAATTTTGGTGTGGTTGTTTTTCTTGAGACCTCATCTCTTCCGTAGATCCAAGGAGGGTCATTAATTAATAGTTTGTCCAGTTTTTTGTATTGTGAGGTTGGGAGTGATGACTTCTAGCTCTTTATTTGCCAGCGCTGAAGCTAGATGTCCCCTAGTCGCTTTTAAAAGTTAGTGTCAAAATAAAGGTGGAGGTTCTAGAGAAAAAGGAAATTAATATAAATGCTGCCAAGTAAAATTTGTATTACTTTATTGGATTCCAGTTTGAACAATATGTATATTTTAGTACCACACATTTTGGGTACAATGGAAAACATTTTAATATGTACTTGTTATTAGATTATATTAAGGATATATTATTTTATTTTGGTGCCATAATGGTATTGTTAATGGTTTTTTCCAGATGCCATGCTTATTTTTTGAAATGTATATTTAAGAATTTAGAGTAAAATGCCATAATATTTATAATTTACTGTCAAAAACCTAGAACAAAAAGGTAAAATAAATGTCAAAATTTAACAATTAAAAAATTAAGGTAGTATATACATAAATATTCATATGTATAGGTTCATAGATATGTACATATGGGTATTAATTACACTATGCTATATAGTTTTCTAAATATTTAAACTCATTTCAAAATTTTAAAATAAAATTATAAAATTAACATAAATATTTATTATATTAATCAGTATAAATTATATGTTAATTATTGATTGTTTAATTAATATTAATTAATATTAATATTTAAGTCTTATAATGTTTAAAATGTTATAAAATTTAAAATATATCTATCTTGTCATGTAAATGAGTAGAAAATTATGCATATGAGATCCCAAAAACTTCATTTGGTTTTTTTCCATAAAATTTATTTTTACCAATAATTTTATTGACTTGGATATTTGGATATTCTTGTGTGGCATAAGGTTGATTGTTCTCAATTAATATTTTTATTTGATCGCTGTCAGCTTCAACTGGTCCACCTGACCATGGAGCATCGTCCAGCAAGAAATCTCCAGCACAAAACTTCGCAAACCACTTTTGACCCATTCAGTCAGTCACAGCACCCTCTCCATATACCGCATAAATTTTGTTTTGCATTTCAGTTGCATTTTTACCTTTTTTGAAATACTAAAGCATAATATGCTAAGAATCTCCAATATTATAATAAAAAATTGGTGCACAAAAATTCACCAATTTTGATCAGTTTTTAATGCACTCTGATTGACAGCTGTTATGATACAATCTAACAAAATTGTTTCAAATGAAGTTAAAAACAACTAAGCCCCGCTAGAGCCATCTCACGGAAACAAACAAACTTTTTGGCCAACTCAATAGAATGCAAGGCACACAGAAGGTGCTGAGTAAGTGCTACATGTAATATTATCCCCCAGTTGGAAATTTTTGGTCCTGGAGCAAGGGTGCATGTGTTGGCTTAGAATAAATAATGTGGCCCTCTGAAATTAGTTTCACTTCACCTAACGCTCATCTTTTTTGAGTAATGGAGGGCAAATCAATGTTGCTTGTCAGGCAAACACTATTAGCGTGAATGCAGCATATGTTAATGCCTTTGCCATTTAATGTTAAATGATCAATAAGTGAGGTGGACACCTGCAATGCCATCCCAGCTGTGAATTTCCTGACACTTGGTAGACATCCATTAAGTGGCTGATGCTTAGTGAGGAATTGGCAGGTCAGTAAATTTCTTGATTTTCTGTACTTCAAAGGAGTTTTCAGTCTGTGAAATTATACATTCGGAAGGCTAACTTGCATTTAGTACATGAAAGGTTTATAAACATGAAGTTGCATGCTTTCCTACCACCCCATTAAGCTATTTAACAATTCTGTATTCTGTGAGTTATGGATTGCTTTCAGAATCAGTTGGAAGACGGGAACCATCTGGCATAACGCTGTTGCTTCAAACATTGAGGCAACTAAGCTCAAGGAAATCAAAGGACTGCCCAGACCAGAAAAGAGGACTCTCGTCTTGGGTCCTGTCTCTTGATACATAAAACACACATAAAGTTACATAACATGGAGATTACTTCTTATTGTATTCTCAGATAATTGTGGTTCTCTCAAATATATGTCTATTAATTGTTTACCATGTGACAAGCAATCAGGACACTAAAAGAAAATTCTGCGTTTCTTGCCTTCAGCAAGCTCACAGTCCAGTGGGGAAATTAAAGGAGCGATGGTAAGCAAGTAACTGAGAACAATGGAAATATCAAATAGAGAGGAATGGACTTTGCCAGGGCTGCCCATGGGAAAAGAGTAGATGTCATGGACGAAATGGATCTGATCTAGGTCAATGAGTATGTATTCACTGGATGAAGTAGGAGTGACAAGGGACAACATGAACAATGACACAAAAACACAAAATGTAAAAGAAAAATGGAGATAGTAAATTTACCTGATGATTCAAGAACTTAGTTTGCTCAGACTGTTGGTTTTACCTGTTAAAACACTTTCCAATTCTCTGTAATAAAGTAAACATCAGATTCAGGGTTTAAAGAAACCTCAAAATTAAGAGACAATTTCTTAAATCTATCTCTCACTCAAATACCTAAATAAATTTAGATATGAAAGAAAGCACAATGGCCCTGGCTGGTGTGGCTTAGTGGATTGAGTGCCAAACGGTGAACCAAAAGGTCACTGGTTCAATTTCCAGTCAGGGCACAGGCCTGGGCTGCAGGCCAGGTCCCCAGTAGCGGGTGAGTGAGAGGCAACCACACACTGATGTTTCTCTCCCTCTCGTTCTCCCTTC
Organism: Artibeus jamaicensis; assembly: GCF_021234435.1. Classification (NCBI taxonomy): domain Eukaryota; kingdom Metazoa; phylum Chordata; class Mammalia; order Chiroptera; family Phyllostomidae; genus Artibeus; species Artibeus jamaicensis. The sequence continues at coordinate 9,550,195 of NW_026522056.1, read as the reverse complement.
CTTCCCCTCTCTCTAAAAATAAATAAGTAAAATCTTTTTTAAAAAGAAAAGAAAGCTTAATATAAGACATTCTCAACTTACACTCCCAGCCCAGAAGTTCTCAAGCATTGTTTTTATTCAATCATCTCAATGTTCATTCATTTAAAAAATATTTCATGCGTGTCAATGCTGTGCCAGGCCCTGACCGAGGTTCCGAGGGTCCTGCCTGAGTAAGACAAGCCCAGTTTCCGCACTCATGGAGCTCACACTCAGGCAGGGCCTTGTTTCATTCAGTTCATCTTGGGCCTTCTTAATGTCACCCTTTCATTCTTTAAACAGTGCAAATAACTCACAACAAACTGTATTTAGACTGAAATACACAATCACTTTTTCCCATGCCACTTCCTATTATTTCTCTTCCATTTATCTTCTTTATTGATAATCTCTTAAAAACATTGTCACTGCATGTCACTCCCTGTTCAAAAATCTCCAATAAGTCCCTATGGCTCTTTGCAGTGAATACGTGGTCATTTTTAATATCCTCTCCCATCTCACCTTTCTTTGAGGATCACTCTTGTGTCAGTTCCTTTTATGGAGATGAGTGGAACACATTCCCCAGGTTTATTGGGATAGAGAAAAACATACAAATTCCTTACACTGACTGCAGCTGTGCCTGACCCCCCAACTTCCTGTTCAGCTTTATCAGCCTCTGATACAGTGTTATTCTCATACTTTCCATATCAATGCCTGAAATCTCATTCATCGCCCTGTTTCTCCCACCTAAAAAGCCTCAATGTTTTTGGGTTCTTCCAATTTTCAAAAATTAATTCTTTTGCTTTCTTAAAACACCATCTATGTTATTATTTTCATTTCTATTTACCTCAAGAGTTGCATAGCCTTTTGATGGATCGGGGCCATATTCACCATTATGTGCATTGGTCATAATGCCCGGAAGTAGTGGGCACACAGAGGCAGCGAGGGATGAGTGTGAGAGCTTTGTGCTTAGAATCAAACAGACCTTGATTCAGATCTGATTTAGAATCTGACAGCTCTAGATTTATTCAGGTACCAATGAATAAAAGAAAAAACTCTGGATTTTTTTTTTTAATTACAACTCTGAGTCTCTTAATTTACCAACAAGGACGCATGCAGCAGTGCAGAAATTTATTTAGTTGTTCACTGGGTACTACAGAATATGCCCATAGTTGGAGACAGCAACCTTAAAGAGGTAATAATTAAGGTAAAAGGAAGTCACATAGGGATGTCGGAGAGCTAACCCGATGTGACTCGTGTCCTTATAAGAGGAGGAGATGACGAGGACCCAGGCACACACAGAAGGCTCATGTGAAGACAATGATCTACAAGCCAGGAGGCGAGACTTCAGAAAAAAGCAACCTCACTGACACCTTGACTGTGGGCTTCTAGCCTGGAGACCTGGGAGAAACTAAGTTTGTTGTGGAAGCCACCCTGTGTGTCGTACTTCCTCGTGCAGCCCTCACACACTAGTAGACATTGTGGTCCTGGAAGAGGGGTGCTGCTAGACAAATAGCTAAAACTGTGGGAGTGGATTGGAACTGAGTGATGGGTACAGGCTGGAAGGGTTTGAGGTGCGTGTTACAAAAAGCTTCGACTGCCTTGAAAAAGACTGTTGGTAGAAACCTAAAGATTAAATGTGTTTCTTGTAAGATCTCAGGCAGAAAGGAGGAAGGTGTATTTGGAACCTGAAGGAGAGTGATCCTTGTTACAAAGCGGCGAAGAACTTGGCTGAATTGTGTTCTCATGTTTTGTGGAGAGTAGAACTTGCAGTTGATGAACTTGGATATTTCGCTGAGATTACTATGAAAGCAGATCATTCAGTATGAATCAGAGATAATAGGAGGAGATGTGGGATAATGAGGGCCTGTCTTAGTTTTCAGAAAAGCAAGCTTTCCCTGGAAACTGCAGCTAGAAGTCAAGAGAGAAGCTTTCAATACAAATCTTACGACTTGCACTAACTTTCCAATCCCCCTAACGAGGATCACACAAGAAGTTTAAAGAGCAATGTGTTTAAAATCTGTCTCAACAAATGTCCCAAAGGACTAGTTAAATACACTTAGACTTAACTTTAGTTTGAGGCTTGCAAAGCCAATAATTCTTGACACATACTTCCTGTTCCTATTAATTGATGAAAAGTGACTTGAACTGTCTTTAGGGAAGTGCTTAGTTCAGAATTTTTCATCTTGCAAATGAAATTGCTGGCCTGGTTCCCATCCACAACTTTGTTATTCTTGGACCAAAGGCCAGAGTCCAGGAAGAGAGTTTGGTCTCTGATTTCAAGCAATCTGTATAATGTCAAATTTGAGCAAATAGACTTCTGTATCTTTCTCCCAGGTCATTATTTTAAAGACTTTAAAGATTTATTCAGGAGGAGGTCAGAATTCTTAACCAGACACACAAAATATATTAAATACTACATTCAGAATACCTAGTTCTTTTCCTCATAAACCACTGAGATAAGGCAATTTTTTCCTAGATTTTTTGCATCTTAAAGAGCACTTTTCTACTTTTAGTCTGGAATATATACTACAAAATAGTGATATTGTTAAATGTAGAAACATAACAGGACATCTTAATAGAATAGCATTTTTTAACTTTAAATTTTTCCACTTGTTTCATTTAGATCACATAAAATTACCACCAACTGAAGTGTGATTTTTCTTTCTATTCAAACATTTGACAATCATCTATGTGAGTCCCTGCATAATCTTGTCACACATTTGTGTGAATTTCTGCAAGGTAAGAACATGCCATACACTGCTGTATTTATTTTTATCTAGTATCACACCTTGCAGATGAGAGATGCAAGATATACATTTGTCAATCTAATCTAGTGAAAAACAATATGGAAAAACAACATTGCACATAGTACTTCCTTATGTCAACTTATGTAAATCCCAAACGATTAATAAAGCATCCAGAAAGACAGTAAGGACAGGCCACAGACCATCAGGAGCCCACTTCACTTAGTCATGTGGGTGTGGAGGTGCCTTTGTTTACTCCTTCCAGAGCACTGGGTCACAGTGCTTCTCCGAGTCCAACGGTCCATGGAAGCTCAACTATGCTAAAGATGGATGTGTCACTTCTATCCTCAAAACCTTTCACGCAGTGTTATTTCTTCTATAGTTTTTAGTTTAGATGCCTCTGTGGGCTTCACCCCAGGACTTGCTGAAGCTTCTGAATAAAACTTTGGCTCCAGACAAATTACTTCTCAGGGCATTCTTTTAGGGCAAAGATGGGAAAACTCTCTACATCAGTAAGAAATCAAACCCAGGTCTTTTATTTTCAAAACAGAAAGTCAATTTTGCCACCATTCTGCCTGGTTATTTAAATCTAATGGATCTCCTTTCAGCCCAAATTCAAAATATTTGTGTTTTCACCTTCTTATTAGTGTCCTAAACTTGAACATTTTTTGCCACCAATTTCCAACCTGATTTTTTTAAAACCACACCCACCACTAATAAGAGGGTAAAATGTCACCCTCTTTTGAAAGAATAAATATGAAAATAACTAGCATTATGGGGCCTCTGACATCATCAAGCATAACAACACCCATGTCATAGGGATATCAGAAGTAGAAGAGAGAAAGCAGGGGATTAAGAACCTATTTGGAGAAATAATAACTGAAAACTTCACTAACTTGGTGAATTGAAAAGACACACAAGACTAGAAAGTGCAGACAGTCCAAAATAAGATGAATCCAAAGAGGCCCGCAGCAAGATGCATTATAATTAAAATGCCAAAGATTAAAAACAAAAAGAGAATCTTAAGAGCAGAAAGAGAAAAGCTGTTAATTATCTACAAGGGAGCTCCCAAAAGACTGTCAGGTGATTTTTCAACAGAAACATTTCAGGCCAGAGGGGTTGACAAGAAATATTCAAAGTGATGAAAATCAAGGACCTAAAACCAAGGACCTGAACTTTATGCAGAAAAACTACCATTTAAAATCAAAGGGCAGATAAACAGCTTCCCAGACAAGAAAAAGTTAAAGGAGTTCATCACCACAAAGTCAGTATTACAAGAAATGTTAAGTGTTTTTCTTAAGAAGAAAAAGATTTTAAAAATATGAATAAAATGTTAACATGTATCTATCAGTAATTACTGTAAAAGCAACTGAATTAAATGCTCCAATCAAGAGATATAGGGCTGCTGAATAGAAAGAAAACAAGGTCCTTACATATGTTGCCTACAAGAGACTTGCTTCAAATGTAAAGACATAGATGGACTAAAAAGTAAAGAGATGGAAAGACAAATGCCATATGATTTCACCTACATATGGAATCTAAAAAATAAAATAAACAGGAAGAATAGATATAGAAAATATTTTGACATTCAGATGGCAGAAGACTTGGTGGGGGAGAAGAATGAAATAGATGAAGGAATTAAGAAGTACAAACTAGAAGAAAAAATTCAGGAGGTTATCTTAATTGGGTGGAATAAAATTAAAGGCAGCTTTTAAAACCTCTCAGAAGAGTTTAGACTTGTGGTAAAAAAAAAAAAAGAGAGAGAGATCAAGTAGCTAAACAAAGTTTGCTGTGGATAAAGTACTCTCCACTTCCAATAATCTTTTATTCATGTTTCCCTATTATACAGAATCCAGGAGAAGTACCGCTTGCCTGAGTGTGGTTGCTAGGGTAATAATATGGATGTAATAATTTGTAGTTTTAATTTGAATATTTCACCTAAAATGTCACACAGTGTGCTTGAGGGTGATATTGTTGTGTTACAGAATGACATTCTTATGATTTTGTAATGAAAGATTTTATACTAAAAAAGGGGCATTATTTGTGCCAGACCACAGTATATAATATATATAACACTTGAGTCTTATAAACTAGGGATGCTTGTACCTGTCACCTCAGGTGAAGGTAATGTTTCATTTCCCAGCAGATTACAAGCACCTTGAATATAGCAACACCATTTTTTGTTCTTTTGTCACTCCTTCTACACATATAGATACTGCAATGATTGTAAGTCACCAAGAAACTCATGAAAATTGCAAGAGGGAGGCGATAGATTATGATATGCCATAAATCTTACTCTGACCTTTATCCATGCCTCTGTGCAACATGACTTTACAGGGCTTCCCAGCCAGGAGCAGAATCTATTCATTAATCCTGTGCATCTGGCCTATTCTTGCTTTGACCATGGAATGGTGGCAGAATTGATGCTGTACCAGTTCTGGGCCTATTCTTCAGGAAGGCTTGCATGCCTCATTCTTTCTCAGAACCCTCCTAGTTACCACGTGAACCAACACAGGCTAGCCTGCTGTGTATTAAAAAATGCTTGACCTATTGTCCCTGATACCTCAGCTAATATGTAGCCAACCCCCCAGAAGCAAAGCCTCTGGGCTGACCAAAGCTGACTACAGATGCATTACTGAACCAAGATGAGAGTAGAATTACTGACTCATAGAACTCTCAGCTGTAAGTCTGTGCTCAAGTTTCATTTTTTTGCATGTAGCTGTCCAGTTCTCCCAACACCATTTGTTGAAGAGGCTATCTTTACTCCATTTTATGTTACTGCCCCCTTTGTCGAATATTAATTGACTGTAGAGAGTTGGGTTGATTTCTGGGCTCTCTGTTCTGTTCCATTGGTCTATGTGCCTGTTTTTATGCCAGTACCAGGCTGTTTTGATTACAGTGACCTGCCTTTTGACCCAGCAATTCCACTGCTAGGATTATATCCTAAGAATCCTAAAACATCAATATCAAAGAACCTATGCACCACAATGTTCATAGCAGCACAATTTACAATAGCCAAGAGTTGGAAGCAACCTAGGTGCCCATCAGTAAATGAATGGATCCAAAAATTGTGGTACATATACACAATGGAATTCTATGCTGCAGAGAGAAAGAAGGAGCTACTACCCTTTGCAACAACATGGATGGAACTGGAAAGCATTATGCTGAGTGAAATAGGCCAGGTGCTGAAAGACAAATACCATATGATCTCACCTTTAACAGGAAGCTAAACAACAAAACAAACAAGTAAGCAGAAAATAAAAAAACCCAAAAAACAAAGACACTGAAATAGAGAACAAGGGGATAGTGACCAGAGGGGAGAAGGAAGGGAAGTTAAGGGGAAAAAGGGGGAGGGATTTGGAGGAACAAATAGGAAGGACACAGGGACGAGAACTAAGGGGGGGAGGAAATGGGAGGGAGGTGGGGAGCAAGGGGCAGGGGAGGCTGGGATGGGAAAAATAGACAAAAAACTGTACTTGAAAAATAACTAAATAAAATTAAAAAAAAAAAAAGAACTCTCAGATGAATAAATGTTTGTTGTGCTAAGCCACTCTGTTTGGGGTGGTGTTTTGCAAAGAAAACCGTAAGTGATGGAAGGGATGATGGGGAAAGAAAGGAAGAGATGAGGCCAAAGTAGTCAGGAAGAGAGAAGAGGGCCTCTGTATGTGAATGACTTTTTCATGGAAGCTCTGAGTCTTGTATTTTATTTTTACTGTTGCACTGGTAGCATTGAGCAAAGTCACTAAAGTTATGTTGCATTCCTTCTTCAATTTTACCAAAATTGAAGTTTAAAATATTCATAGAGATAAAAGAACTCATTATAATTCAAGAGAAATGTCTTCGTCTGCCATTAGTTCATATGTACAGCAGCAGCACCTGTCTTCCAGCAATGGGTAGCTACTTAGTCTCGCTGGCAATTTCTCCTTTGATTAAGCCCACATATCAGAACATTACTGCTTTCCGGTGTCTATTAGTATGGTGGTGATTTACCTTTTTAAGGTTGTTGATAGAGCATTGAGTGAGGTAACGTTTTTCATAGAGATATTGATCAAATTCCTGAAGCCACATAATTCTGGATTCTAATATGAAGTTCTCATTTTTTTCCTTCTCTCCCCACCATACACCTCTAATATGTGTGTGTGTGTATTTTTAATCAGGAAATACATGAGAAATACTGCCCAATGAAAAATAGTTACAAAGACATTGGAAAAAAAGGAGGTTAAGGGGTGGAGGTATTGAACAAAAAGGAAAAAGTACTTGTTTATGTGGATAACAGTGTGGTGATTGCAGGGGGGAGGGAAGTATAAGGAAGTTCAATGATAATGAAAAAAGACAATTAAAAAAAGATCAGTATCAAAGTTAAGATAAGAGATGATTTACTTGATCCGCTACCAGACGTCAGTGTTCTGTCTCCACACTGGGCAAGGACCTCAGAGAGTATCTGTCAACAGAGGAAACTGAAGGAAGAAGTACAAGAGGTTAAAATAAAGAAGGGTAAGTAAACTCCTGAGTCACTCAACTGCTTACCCGCCTTGTTAAGGGTTTTTCAAAAATTGGAGGAAGACTGGGGATCCAAGGTGATATGCAAGGCAGCGATGCTGATGTTATTAGCGAATAAATAGACAGCAGGAAAATAGAGGAAGCATGGGATAGAGATATTTGACATTTTCTTCTGTAATTTTGGCTTTAGCCACCTTTGGTGGTCTTTTCATTCAGTGGACTGCCTGGCAGATCAAAATAAAATTATTAATGCAAGTAGATTTAGTTCTGCTTATCAGGACTCCTATCCCTGTGTATCCCAGTGACATCAGTCAAAGCACTTCCATGCCCCTTCTGTCCTCGCTCACTCTTGGGTGAAAAGGGCTGAAGGAGACTCAGGGTTCCCAACGCATTTGTGCGAGAGAATTGCCCTAGATATTTTAATAAACAAGGTAGACTTCTGTGAGGGTTGGGGCCTGATCATCCAAATTTAGAAAACTTCCCCAGTTAATTTCCTTGCAGTCATCCCAATTCTGATTTATGACCATATTTTTGGAAACCACAGGACAAGATGAATTAAGGTCAAGGTTCTAGCATAAAATATTTGTAGAGTTCTTGGTACAGTAAGTTGATTTCTACAGAATTCGTTTTAGCACTTCTATAAATACACCATTTTAATGCGCTGTAAAGCAGAGAATACAAACACGAACACCTACAGAATGAAGCAGGAAGACTGAAGACTTGAAGCAGGCAGGTGGAAAGGATGAAAAAATTGCCGAGTAACGCCCCTCCCTAAGAGTCACAGCCTACTACTGCCATCTGAACATCAGGGTGCAGTTTCATTTGTCAAATGCATTCAGAAATCCAGATATTTTAAAGGGAAATTTCCTAATTTTAAATGTTAACAACTTGTTTTTAAGAGCTTAAAACATTGTCCTTCATGGACTCAACTACATGTTTCTCTGGGCTGGAATCTGCCTGCTTCGAAAACTGCCTTCTGGCATCTGCAGGTGTGGCCTTACCTTTGTATAACTCCACCGTGTAATAAATATTCTGAGATATTTCAGGTATTAAAAGACTAAGCACAGCAAGGAAACTGCCCCAGATTTAATAATGACTAATCTTTACCAAATAGTACTTTTCTCCGTGTGCATTAATTATGACTTCATTCTAAAGACAGACCGACATGGGACTCAGCAATACCCTTCTGCCCGCACATGAACTCAAACATCCACACTTATTTCTCTTTCACCATCTTTTTGCATGGCCTTATCTGCACGAGGTGTTTGTTTCCTGGCTGGAGGGAAGCACGCATCCAGTGATGCTGGGTGTAATAAGGTAAAGGAACAGTGGCTACCGCTCTCCATATTTCCTCTGGCTTTTTGGTCCTTGTGGAGAACAATGTTAAAACTGCAAAATAAAAGAGCTCTTTCCTTGAGAGATCCTGTAAGGCTCAGACCAAACAGTGACCAGAACGTCAACATGGAGCCAAACATCCTATCTCTTTCTCTTCAGATGACTTCATGGCCCCAGCATCTGGGAAACTCAAAAACAAGGCAGCTTTCTTTGGCACTTTTTGGCATTGTAGCTTTTAATGAGTTGGGTTCAGCAATTTAGTATTTTTTGGAGAGTGGCACTGGCAGTGACAAATGACCTACCTAGAGTCAACTGTCAGCAGCCACCATCCACAAGGAAAGCAGAGTTGACATATGCCAACTCATTCCTGTGTATCAATGAAACTACCCAGGGAAGAACCAGAAAATTGATCTGTGCCCACCATATTCCTGCCTCTAGTGAATGCACTATTCAGCCTAACAATATTTTGCCATTTGGAGTCATTAGTTACTTTCTGGTAAATATCAGCTGTGTCCAGTGGTTAGAGATGGCTGGAGCCAATTGTTTCCTTGCATCATTATTGCCAGATATGATGGTTTTTAAAAAGTCAAAAACCATACCTAATTCTGCCACAGGTACTAATATTTATTGGTAAGCAGGCATCAAGACCTGCAAACATGAGGTCTTGCAGATTTGGCAAAGTCGCTGCTCTCCAACCTTCCTGTCCTGTGCTGTCCAGGCACGCCACCAGCCACCGGGGTGAAAGGTTCATCTTGCCATACCAACTATTCTGATAGCGGACCCAGCTGAGTTTCTAGTTTGATCAGAGTGAGGAAGTCACCATAAAGTGGGGAACTCGGGAAGAAGTGGAGTTCTAGAGCTAGAGTAACACTCAGAAAATATGATCCTGCTGGGCTTGTCAGAGTATTAATCACGCAAGGGTAGATTTTCCTGTACAAATGTTTCTGGCTGATATATATTGACACTATTCATTTCTCCGTGGCATAATGTAATATTCTTTATGTTAATTGATAAACCCTCTGGCACTAAATCAGGCTGTGATATGTGAAGCACTTTCTCTAGTCCCCTCTGGGGAGTATGAACCATAGAATAAGGTTTCCAAATTCTAACCAAGCACCTCTGAAGTGTTCTGAAGGGTAAATTATCAAGTAGCATACTTCACACATCATGTGACCATCCCTGCTCTACAGATTAATGTTAATGTAGCCATGTACATACACCTTATACTGTCAAACCGAAGCACTTCAAATAAATTTTAGAAAATAGAGCAACATTTCACAGAACACTGTGTTTGGCCAAGGAACTCACTTTTCGGTGAATTCACTTCCCAGGGAAAGAATCCAAGCCCTGGGATGATGGATCTTACCACCCAATCCATCATCTAGAAGCAGCTAGCTCTGTAAAATAGTAGAAAGGCTTATTGGGACACGCTGTTAACTAGAAGGACGTACCAGACAAGGCAGGGTGCTGTGCACAGATTTGGTATTCAGTCCGCAGCAGCAGCCAGGACTGGAGCCCCTTCTCACTGAAGTCACAGCTTTGGGAGTGAAAGGAGCCCCTCTCAGTTTACACACATAATGACCCTCTCATAAAATTTCCTCTTTTGCAGCAGTAACATTTCCCACTGGATAATCATGATCAGTTTCCTTGCCCAATATCCCCAAATCACCTCCTTTTCTGTTTAGTTGGAAGCTGGAGAAACCCAAATTAGCCAAGTAATATGTTACAGCTTCAGATTTATTGGAACCATATTTACTGGCAACACTATGCTCCTGAAATATTACTTTTTTACATTTTAAAAAACATTTATTGTATATTTTTATTGCCATTTAACTCCCTTTATCCCCCTCCTCCCTGCAATCACCATACCATTGTCCAAGGAAAATTTTCAAACCATAGGAGCTCTGGCTCTGGAAGGATCAGCTCCTGCTGACAAGCTGCCCAACTGCCTCGGAATGCCCGGGTCGGGGTGGGGATGCTCCCTGAATCAGCCTTTCACTGGAAGTCTCTAGGAACCAGTCTGAAAGGGGGAACATGAATGTTGAAGGCATTCAAAAGTGTCCTCTTATCTGACTGATGGACTGGACAGAAAGGAGGAAATTGAGGAGTATGTCTGGAAGAATGTGCCACCGCCTAGACATCAGTGAGGAGACAGGTTCTGAGAAAAGTGTGAAGCTAGCTGGCCAGTGCCGGCCAGAGCTCCGCCTCCACCTTCGGGTCACCTCACTGTCTGGGGAGGAGAGACCAGGCCTGAGGCGTAACAGAGGATCCTGACCACTTTGGTGCAAAAAATCCCTTCCAAAGAGCTGGTTGAAAACAGAGAGGGACATACCTGCTGCCATGCAGAGAGAAAAGCCTGTGTTGGTTGGGGAAGGGTTGGGCTGTTTGTCAAGGACTCTGAGATAGAAGGAGCAGCCATCATGGAAAGGTAAGGATATCTAATCTTTGTGTGCGTTCGTCCCCTCCCTTAACCAAATTCCTAAAAAATAATGTAGTGAAAAGGCCCCAGAAGTGCTTAATCAAGAAGGGGAAGGCTCTTAACATTGATATTTGTGGAATTACAGAATATTCATAGTGTCTGGTGGAAATCCAGGACACCTAATGGGTTACAAATAAAGGAGCCAAAGGGGTGATATTATCCTTAATTTAGATGTTTGACATTGAAAAGATGGCCTTTCCAATGGAAAAAGTGCCAAAGGATGTCAACAGATAATTTACTAGTGAATAAAGGAGACCAACCAGAAAATATTATCCCAAAATATATCTCTTTGACGTGAAAATTTTCTGAGCTGAAGGCAAATAAGAAATTCAGTAAATTCAGAAAAACCTCTTCTTTTTCTGCCTAGATACAGGGCGTACATTCTCTTTTTATTGCAGACAGACTTACCAGCCCAGAGGTGGCACCAGGGGACCCTGCAAACAAACCTCTGTTCAACTACCCCCGTCTCCCTAGTTGCTGGTCAGCAGTTAATCGTTTACTACCCCAGCACACACCCAGACCCCTTGTCTTGTCAGTCCTTCACAAATGTATTCACGTAGATTGTCGTTCTCTTTCTGTCTTAAAGTACAAAAGCTCCCTGTTCTGGTTACTTCTTTGGGTCTTTATTCCCTTGTGAAGTCTCCCCTGTGCACATAAAATTCAATTAAATGTGTACGCTTCTCTCCTGTGGGCCTGTCTTTTCTGCCCTACATGAAGAACTGTGACTTACAAATGCGTAATGTACAAACATTCAGTTTGAAAATCAAAAGAGAAATAAAAATTAAAGTGATAAAATGCATTCGATTACCAACCCAACTAATATTTTTAGAATGCTAAACACTACAGCGTGGGTGGAAGAGAGAAGACCCAGAAGCTTCCATGGGAATAGAATTGGCATGAGCTCGCCAAGTGGAGATTTGACAATAATTATTGAATGCTTAAAAATGCTCACGTTCTGTGACATAGTAATTTCACTTGCAGGACTCAATCCAAGGAAGTCACTAGAGATGAGGGCTAATATTTACAAAAATACTTATTTTTATAATAAAAACATCATTTTTGTAATTAAAACCCCGAAAACCTAAATATCTAGGGGACAGCTAAATAATTAAGGTAACATAAGTATTACACAGTCATTGAAACACTGTTTTGAAGTAATTTTAGTGACATGGAAAATATTCAGCATCTAACATACAACACAGGGAGAATAAAAGGACATGAAACTGTAAAGTATGATTACCTACAAGCCATCAAATCACTGAACCGTAGCTCAGGCACCAGCCAGGCCCCTGAAATCATTTTATGGATAAAGAAATTAAGGTTCAAAAAAGAAACGAGGGATGAGAGAGGATAAATGACTTCCCCAAAGTCACAGAATTAATTAAAACCAGACCAGGGCCAGAATTCTAGTCCCTCAACTCCTCATTCGTAGTTCCTGGAATTTGCTTACATAAATTCATTGATGCGCATCATGCACCTTCTCAGCTTTCCACCCTCCCACCTGTGTCAACACGGGGTTCTCTTTTCGTTAGCATTTCCCTCACTAACCAGTTAGGACTCTAGCTCAAGCTGTCCTATCTCCAGATCCTTACCTGACTAGGTAAAGGGAAGGGTTTTTTTTTTGTTAACTATTCTGCATCCACTCTAAATTATTTTGTTCTTTTCTGCACGATGCCATTAACACTTTAAATTATACACACTCTAGAGGGCAATGTCCTCAGGCCTTCTCAAATTCACAAATTTGAGACTATCATTACACATCACTTCACCATAAAATGCTATACAGTGTAACTTAAAATTTTAGGTAACCCCCTTAGACAATTAATGATTCTGTAAGTTGAGTACTAAAGTCTTTCACATAGCTATTAAAATAAATTCAGATAGAGGCAATTGCTGAAATAGTTACACAAATTGCTGACCCTTGTTTCTCTGTGATGGAAGTACCTCGCAGTTCTGAGCTGAACTCTCCATTTGAGTTCTTAATAGTATTTTCTGGCTTAGAAACACGACCTTTGGAGCCACTTAACTTTCATTGCAAACTTAATTGTTGACTCTCTTTCCAGGTCATTTTTCAAAAAATATAAATGTGGTTTTAGTTTTATTTTTAATCTAATCATGAGGATATTGTGAAAAGACAGCACAAAGTACAGAATAGAGTTGAGTCAAGATTTAGATATTGGGAAGCCAACTAAGGTCACCTACTTAGAGACTCACCATCATAGCCCATTTCTAGAATATGAAGTTCAAATTCATGAGACCTGCAAAATCATGGTGCCAAATAATTGACATTTAAAATGTTACCTGTAAATGCCAAGAATCTAGTCTATTGTTTCAATGATGATTTTTTTATTCTCAGTAGGACACTTTATTATCTACAGTCTTCTTTTTAAATTATCCTAGGCCTATCTTATCTCCCTTCCAATTAGCTTATTTCAATGTTTTTAACCCCAACCCTAGCACCTTAAACAGTTTCTCAGTACTTTCCTGTTTGTCTGACAAAAGTTCTGCAACACACCAGGCTCAGATTGTCAGTGGGACAGAGAAGAAAGACTATAATACATGTTCTTGGGGCACCCCTTTGGTTTTATGCAGTCAAACCTTAGGTTTTCTACATTATCCCAAAGTGAATGTTAAGGGGGAAGTTGCATTGTAAGTGGCTAGTGGAGGGATGAAATTCCACAATATATATCATTTACAAATTTTGCAATATATTTCACTTGCAGAAAGTAAAGATGAATACTCAAATTGTCATGTTCTTCCTTCTTTCTCCAGCAAATACCAATTCACAGAACGATTAGAAAGGCCTGTCAAAACATCATCTAGCTTTGTCACGCTGAGGACTATGAAAGGATTTAACATGTGCTCGAAAGAGCCAGGAAACTCAGACTTCTAACTGTTGACGTGTAAATGGGACCTGTTGGGTGTTCATTGTTACCTGTGTGTTTGGGACTTTGAACAAGTCAATTATTTTGACTCGAACTAACTCTTGAATATTTTTCTAGTATAAATTTGCTTTGGTTAAAGGAATATTTTAAGGATTGTTTGTCAATGATTACAATAAATTTCACCAGGTGTTAACAACATTTTGAGTCTAGTAAATAAATTTCAATTAGATTTGCACGGTAAATACTACTGTGCTTTACCACTGTTCCCATGTACGATCAGGGCTGAGTCCCCACAATTTTACCTCCAAAGATGTCTCACACTCATCCACTCTTCTTTGTTCCTCCCAACATCATCCAGTATCACACTGCCATATTCCCTGACTTGAACTTTAACAATCATGTTCTATTCTTGCTCTCCACCAATCTCTGCTCCCCATTACAGAGAGAGATTGCAAAACCTATCTGTTGTCAGGTCTCTCTGCTCAAAATGCTCCTAAGGCTTTTCAGTGCTGTCAGGATAGTAACCAAACACACAGGGTGTAAATCCCAAGACCCACCGAGCCTGACGTGGTCTGGCCCTGCACATCTGCCAGTGAGCTCAGAACCAATGGGCTGAAGTTTGTCTCACCTGGAGGGAGGAACCTGGGCCAGAGGAGATGAAGTTGGTGGTGGTGTTGGGGGTGGGAGTGGAATTTGTCGAGGATTTTTGAAAGCATCCCTCATGATCTAATATTCCAATATACAGAGTGGAGACCCAAGCCTCCCAAGTGGTCAGGGTCAGCTCACTTTGTCTTGAATTCCTATAGAAATGTGTTCACTTCATTTGGAGAACTTGGTTTCATTTGTCACTCTAGACAAGTTCAAGGGATTATTTTCTTGAAAGCATTGGAACCATTGTGGGCAAGTGCCTACTTTGCACTGTGGTTTCTCAGAATTTGTTCAGTGAATGAATAAATGAAGGACAACTGCAAGCTAGTTGATTATTTTATTTAAAACATTTACTACAAAGCAGTACGTATTCATTATAGAGACCATGAAAAATATATACTAAAAAATTCCTATAATCTCACCACTAAAAGATAACAGGTATCCCTGCACTATTTTCTTCAAATATTTTTTTAACCTAAGTGTAAATGTGTAAATATTATTGGGATAATAGTATACATTGAATGCTATTGCCTTTCTTAAAACAAGTTGTTATTTTATGATAATTTTCCATGCTATGAGGGGCAGGATAATACTCTACCATCTATGTCTTTATTCTTTTTCTTTTTCCATTTAATGCTTAGGTACTTTCTATTTTTTCATTATAAAATTAATTATCTTTTTAAAGTTTTTTTATTCTGATCTCTTAGTAAGGACAGGTAACTTAAAATAAATTATTGAGTCAAAGGAAATAAATATTGTGATGCTTTTGCAACATTTATATTTTCAACAGTGGTATTTGAGGCAAAATGTCTGACTTACCCTTATGAAAAGAAAATTTCCTTTAATTGGAATTTTCAGGTTGTTTTCAATTACTTGTTTTTATCTTCGTCACTGAATATTCATGTTCCTTTTCATTTTTCCAGTAGTGTTTAGTGTTTTGTATAAATTTTATAAGTTATTAATAAAAGGGATCAAAATTTGGGCCAATTAATTATACTAAAATATTGTTTGGTTTTAATTTTATGAAGTCTATAGCTATAAAAATGAATTTCCATATTATCAAAGAAATTCATTTTCCTTTTGCGATTTTTTTTCCTTTCTCAGTCTGCTTAGAAAATCTTTTCCCTTGCCAGATCAGATAAACAGCAACTGTGTTTTCTTCTGGCTTTAATTTCTTTTTCTCTCTTTTCTTCTCTCTCTCTCCCTCTCAGTCTCTCTACCTTTCTGTACATTTCTGGACATTCATCTGTAAATCTCATTTCTCCTTTATAGAACCAAGCTCTGGAATTAAGAAGAGACATGGTTTAAAGGAAAGAACACACACTTTGGGATCAAAGGATTGTGGCTTCTCCTTCTGATCAGGTCAATGATCTTAGACAAGTTAACTCACATCTTTGAGCAAACTGGGAGTCATAACATCCAGTGTCCAAGACTATTACAAAGGAGATGTTGTAAAATAGCTGGACCTCAAAGGTAATACTTCTGTTTTCTCTCCCCTTTGTACCTGTGTTCATTCTTTCATTTCATGACATATTTTTCTCTGTAATAATTTTGTTTCCTTCATCCTCTAAATTCTACATGATCTTTATTGGTGTCTCCTCCTTAAGAATATTCAGTGTTATCTGATCTCATAATCCCCTTTAGGGCTGCACCCCTCAGGGTATAATTAAGTACTAAATGCCTCTGCACAGTTTCTCACTGCTTTTTGTGTGTTTGCCTTCTCTGCACAACTACCTCCTCCACTAAATTCATCACTTAAAATGTGAAGAATGTCTGCGAGATGCTGTGGAGGAAACAAAAGAAAATCCTACAAATCTCAGCTGACACCTTATTTATCAAAATAAAATTGACATACAAGAACTTAACCCCTACTGCCATTTGTATGCTAACCAAAAACTTGCACCTTAAAAAAATACATATATGGAAGGATTAACCAAATTCCAGCTACAGAGAGCAAGGATCAATGACAAATGATGTATTATAGGTTAGTCCCCACCCCCCCTTCCCAATGCATTTGGGAGCCATGGAGCTATCTCCCTGTTCTGAACACAGTCTCAAGAATTGAGGCCTCAAGGTGAAGCATTTCTAGGTGGCCTGGGCCCACCGCCCAGAGTACCCTGTTTCCCGTCTCCCGTGGGACCTCAATGTCTTCAAAGTACCACTAGTCTGACTTCTTAGACGAGTCCCCTTCGGGAAGGCTGCAGAATGCTACTAATCAGGTGTGACTGGCCTCATTTCTTCAGCGTGCTCTGTCTTCCCTTCCGTCTATCCCCCACCCTGTTCTTTTCTCCTCGGTCTGCAGAGACCCCAGTAGGTAAGGGGACTCCAACAGAGCGGAGGAGGCAATCAGGACGGTCACAGAAGGCCATTAGAGATCCCTCATTAGCATCAGCGCCTACTTGTAATAACCCATGTGGCCTAAAGAAAGAAAGGAGGCTAAACCTCTCCGCAGGGAAGCAGCCTCAGATGCTGAAGGTTTCACTGCCCAAGACGAAGGCAGCAGCTTGCAACAGACCAATCCCTAAAACGATGTTTGGTTAACAGTCATGTCGAGAAGGAAAAGGTTTTCCTCGACACTCTTCAGGTCCCTGGTTGGGTCTGAAAATTAAACTGACAAAGCAAAATGAACAGGAAAAAAGAATACAAATTTTACTGAATTTGTACATGTTCACGGGAGCCTTCACAAGAGAAGGAAGACTTGAAGAAGTGATCGGAGAAGGAAGATTTTATACCTTTCAGACAAAGGAACAATACATTTGTGAAGAATTGACAAGGCCAAGGGGTTTGGAGTAGGGGTAGTTAACGGTGAAGGGGTAACTAGGAAAATAAAGACTAGTTTAGCAAATATTTTTACACAGCCTTCTTGGCCCTAAATTCCCCGTATGCCTCTGGTAATTAGAATGCTTTTTCTACCCAGAGTAGGGAGGGTACCTTTCACATGGCAGTTTTGTGACCTATTTCAGGGAAAGGCAAGGGGAAAAACAGAATGACCTCCTTGTTTCTGTCATTTAAAAAAATTCCTTCAGATATTTAATATGCCAAGGTGCCATACTTTGGGGTAACATGTCCTGAACTCCACCAGTGAAAAAACACTGGAGTTGAACAGACTGTAGACTGGGCTTTGAATTAAAATGATCACCTGTTAACTCAGAGACCTTGGATAAGTTGCTGAATTTTTCTAGACATCAAACTTTCCATCTCTAAAGTAGGGAAAGTTATCTCTCATGCAGTTGTGATGATTTAGTGAGACAATCTGCATGAAGGGCTTAATATGGAACTCTATGCTCAGTAAATGACAGCTATTGAGTATCCAAAATGCTATCCCACCGAGGGCTTAACATGCCTTAAATTTATAAAGTGCTTTTCTCACAGTACCCACTAGAACCTCATGCAATCTATGAGGCAGACAACGAAGGTGTTTTATCTCTCAGGAGGCTGTTGGGTTTCTGTTGTTTTCAAGTCTGGTCAGTAGTAAAGCCAAGGCTCAAAGCCATCACTTGGCAGTGAGGGCACTTTCTCCTGGCCACAAACAGTCCAGGGCACTTTCTCTTGGCCACAAAGGATGTCTGGACTTTCTAGGGTCGAAGCCACCGTCTACAGAGGCTGCGACTCCCCGGTAAATACTGAGTTTCTAAACGATGTGAGTGGGTTGATGTCATTCCATCTACTTGACCCAGCCAGGCAGTCCTGAAATTGAGAAGTCCAGCTGTGGTGTGCTGTCATTTGCCTAATGATTATTCCAGGAGCAGGCGATTTCTATCAGAGTGCAAGTGACAGGTAGCTTATTTCATAGAAATGCGTGTTTGTCAAGCCAGGAGCCCTCAGCAAACAGGGAGGCAGAGCTGTCTGGTCCCTAAGCCACACCCAACGGAAGGTTAACGATGTGATCTGAACATCTGGGGGTTGTTTGGCCAGGCAAGGGTTCTGGTCTCTGGACATCTCTACTCACCCCAGAACCGAGAGGCACATGGGACAGGTAGGGAGAGGGAGAATGAGCGTGTTTCAGGGGTTTAGAAAGAGGAGTCTAGGAATCGAAAGGGGCCCCAGAAGCTGATTTTTCCAGCTGGTGAGGAGGTTAGGGGGGTCTCACAAAGCCTCAGAAGAGTCCTGGACCACCTTTCTCACAGCATCACTGTCTTTCTGGAGCAAACTGTTGAATTTCTCCTGCCTTTCAGTGCTTTGTTTGGCATCATGGCATTCACTGGGGAAGGTTTTTAAAGATTCACCTGCTTATTTCTTGACTTGTGTGATGGATCTTGATTGTCAAGGATTGAGTTCACTCTTGTAAGGTGGTCTTTGCCCCAAGAAGACCCCACACTAAAGAAGACATTTTGAGTGGAAATGCAATGAAACAATTTGTCTTTTTGGTTCTCTCATTAAATTCACTAGTCCAACAACATTACTTCAGGGAAAGGGTTAACTTCACAAACATGTTCTGGTTCTCTGACATGTGAAAATCCAGGGAGGAAAGGTATCCTGTTACTGTCTCTAAACTAGTGAGATTCATGTGCACAGATGCAAACATCTGTCCTTCTAACGTCACTGAGGTGAGCTGAGGCACTGGCAGACAAAGGGACAGCCAGTATATCTCACTGTTGGTTGGGATTCCATTTCTTTCCCCCTACTCTGGGCGGGACACGCAAAGGTATAATTTTTTTGAAGGGTTTATTTGGAATATACTCCAGGTCCAAAAAAATACAAACAAACAAACAAACAAAAGGCTTTTAGGGCAAAAGTTAGTCAATGTCTCTCCCTTGTGGCACGATTTCCAAAGGGCAGTCTTTGCTTTGCTGAGTAACTGCAACAACGCTTGCTAGCTGGGAGCCTGGTCGTTCAGTGACATTACTGATCAGAGTAGTGTCAGGAGGCCCTGGATAGCTAGCTCCGTTGGTCCTGATATGCCAAGGCTGCAGGTTCAATCCCCAGCCCACACACATGTAAGAAACAATCAATGAATGCATAAACAATGGAACGACAACGTGATGTTTCTCTCTCTGTCCCTCTCTCCCTCTAAAATCAACAAATAAAAAGCAAAATAAAAAAAAGAAACAGTGTAAATGAGGAGAAGAAGGTGGTTACAAGCTCAGCAATGGCCATTCCATGGAGTTTGATTTTCTCAACTAACAAATAAAATCTTGCCACCCAAATGCCGCCCTGTTTCTTTTCATTATCTAGCCTGGCCAGAAAGGAGTTGATTCTTTGCTATGATACATTTTTCTTCCCACCATCAGTTTAATGGTTGTTAGAAGTGAGATAAAAAGATACTTTAAAGTACTCAGGAAGCTCAAAGATTTCACCAAATATCCTTGATAACTACTCACTATCAGGGGTTGACCTTTTTTTCTCTAAAACACTATGCATTTGGAGGAGTTGAGGTAGCTTTGCTTTCAGAAATTGAGGAATACATCCCCATGCCTTGGTCTGGGTTTCTTTGTTCTTAAAAGAAATAAGGAAGACTTAGGGATAAACAAACAGATTTAATGTTCAATAACCCTCATACCTAAATACACATGGTTTTTGCATATTATATTCTGAAAGGTCCTTACTTCCAGGATATCCCCCCAAAAGAAAATAAATGTATTAATACAACAGTTACATTCAAACTCTGAATCCAGGGCAGTGATTATAGAGGCAGGTTTTAGAGAAATGCAATTAAAATAATACCACTGAAGAATGTCAGAAATACTAATAAAATGGACAACACTATCATTTGATAGAAGAAATAATGGAGCAGGTGAATAAGCAAGGTGACTTAGAAAATGTTAACCCACTTAAAACACTTCATTTGCCCTATGCTAGCACTTTAGGTCACTTGTTTGAATTCTCTTCAAAATATGTCAATTAAAACATATTTGGTTATTATAAAGTTATCTGGTATCTGTAGAGCAAGAGTTTTTCTCCTGAAAAAAATTTTAAAACTGCTGTGCTGTACCCAAGCCAAAGATAGACCTAAAGGCCCATCTTTTCATCCCCAAAGCTTGCAAAGAGATGGGGCATTTTGATAGGAGTGTCTGGGTGAACATACCAATCCAGGGGGAGCTGATACAGGAAAGATGTCATTCATCTCCGATGCTGTTGATGAAAAGTCAGTTTTTCCACGTAATCTTCCAGCTGGATGTGATACCCAGAGACTCCAACACACACGCACACACACTATACTGAAACTGGAATTTGGGTAACACACACACATACACATAGAATCTGGATATCACAACCAGCTCCTGGGAAAATGCTGGGTGACTGGATAGTAGACCAGAACATCCCAAAAGGAGTAGTAGAGAGGATGGGCAAAGGGATGGCATGATGACCTCTGGCCAGAATCAGTGGCTAGAGCAGCCAACACTCCACTTTTGCTGGTGGGCAGGAAGCACCCCGATGAAGTCAC
Source organism: Artibeus jamaicensis (assembly GCF_021234435.1). Taxonomy (NCBI): domain Eukaryota; kingdom Metazoa; phylum Chordata; class Mammalia; order Chiroptera; family Phyllostomidae; genus Artibeus; species Artibeus jamaicensis. The sequence continues at coordinate 9,529,204 of NW_026522056.1, read as the reverse complement.
TGGCTTGAAGCTCGGCTGGCCTGACTGCTGAATAGACCGGCTGCATTATTCATTTCTCATGAAAAGATTTTTAGGGCTCTCAAAGATTCATAGAGATATTAGGAAAAAAAACTCCAGAGTTATCAACAGTTTAATTTATCCTTCTATTCTTTTAAAAGAGGTAGTCACAGAGGATAAACAGAAACTGAATGGGAGATGGGTTTTTCATGAGGCTGAGTTGGGAAGCCCTGTACTTCATCGCATTGGATGTCCCTCTCTTCCTTGCTTAGCTTCTGTTTTTTTATTTCTTCTTTCTACTTCTTTCCAGCGGTGTCCTCCATCTTTCTTTAAAAAAACAAAAAGGAAACCAAATCGAACCAAACCTTGCTGCTGGTTAGTTACCTATGAAATACTTCCATCTACTGGCCAACTGGAGAAGTTTCACAGCTTAACATTTTTTTTTTGTTATACCAAAATTTATAAAGACCACCCTCCAAACATTTAGTGCAATAATTAAGAATAACAAATCAGAAATGAAAGAGGCTTATAAAATTCTCCACTTTGCACTTAGCAATTCACCCAAGTAAAACCCTCATGTATTTGATAGACACGTGGACCCACACGGGCAGTTTGCAAATACCCAAAATGAACCGTAACTGCATCGCTACAGAAAGCGAACAAGTGAGAAACAGGAACAGGAGGCGGAGCAGAGAGAGGGGACGTGATCATCTCTCTGGCAAACAGGTCAGCATATTCGTAATGAGATCACAAAGGAAAGAGGCTCTGGGTTCAGAGACGGAATCAGAGACTGTGGCCAAGTTAAGCCTATTCCCGCTGAAGAAAAGTAATTCCACGAGATCTGAGATGAAACTCAGGTTAATTTATCAAGAAGATATGCCTTCAAAACAAGAAGAAACACTCAGAATCAAGGATTCTTCCTTTCTGTTTGTTTTCTCCCAAAAAGAATCCATCTAGGAAATATCAGATACATCAGAAATATCATTTTCAAAAATGATAATCTGCTCAAAACGTAATCTGGAACTACACAAGCAAAGATTCAGAATGGCCAAAAGCGGGTAGGGAGCCCAAATACCAGTCCAGCCTCCTCATATTACTGATGAGAAAACTGAGATTGGGGAGCGTAAGAAGCTCATCCAAAGACTTGCATCTCAGAAGGAAACCGACGAATTTGAAGAAAAGGTAGAAACAAATCTCAAGCTTGTATGGATTTTAAATATAATTACACTGTTTTTAATATTCGTCTCCCCAGAACTGACGGTTTCTGAAAAGAAAACCACCCAAAGAGCAGGGACATTGTAGCGGATTAAAGGGCCTCCCACGTGGAGCGTCTTGCTGTCCTTCATCCATTTTGAAAAAAACAGAGTGAAGAAAAACGTGTGGTGCTTTTTTTAAAGGGTGAATTTGGGTAGGTTGTGAATCTAAACAGAATATGGACTAAATCATATTCCTTCACAAGTAACCTTTCTCTAGAAGTGGTAAATATACAATCTGCCCTATTCCATGAAACTTGAGGAGTTAAACCAAAAAGGAAACATTAAGAAGATGAAAGGTAAAGACTCAGGCCTGTAAACACCTTGAAAACCGGAGACATTAATCTTTTAAGTAACATTCCCAAAGTGATGGATACAATAAATTAGCAGAAAGATGTTTACCCAAGAAACAGCTAGTGTGATGTGCTTTCGCGCTGATGTGAGGGTTCTCGGGATAAAAACATCTTCGTTCTTGACCGTAGAGCTGGTTCTGTCACTGACGAGCTGCACGAACTGAGGCCCAGTGTGTCCTCGCCAGTGTTTGACCAGTGGTGTGGGGATTGTCTGGGGGTAAGAAATGAACGTCTGCCTACAGAACCAGAAGAAGGAGGGGTTTACCACTAAGTGTGACAGCTGGGTATAGGTCCTTAACAGATAACATTACAAAATGATTTACTTCTCTCAGAAGCATTAAATACACACCCACACATTCATGACTGTTAAATACACTTAAAAATGAAGTTCTATCCTTTTCCAAGTATGGCACATTTCTTGAAGAAAGTAAATTTTTAAAATGAAACATATGTTCAAACTCATTATAAAGTATAATTTTTCCAGAATATTTGAGTGCCCAGAAGTAAATTATGGAGATGTGTACAAAGCGAAGCTATTTTTTTAATCAAATCATTGACATGTTAAAAAATTCATCCTAAAAAAATCTTCAGTAGCATGTGTTGTTCATTTCTTAGATCTAGTTTTTAAAAGGGCCCAGCCACGACCCCGAGGTTCCAGCCAGCAGTGCAGGGTCGGCAGTGACACAGCCTCACACTCGCGTCCCACACACTGGTGTGCAGCCCTCCGGCCCTGGCCTTTCCTCGTGGCCGTCTACTTGTCCCACCCACCGCACGCTCACTGAACTCGCCTCCTCTCTGGCGCAGTGTCTTCTCCAACTGGAAGCCAGGGCGATCCTTTCACAACCGGCACTCAATCACGTAACTCCCTTCTTTCAAGTCCTTTCAGTGTTTCCTCTTATCATAAAGTGTGTGTGTGCATTTTCGTACCTCAAACTGGAACACAAGGCCTCTCTCGGATCGTGGCTCTCCACCCACCACCGATCGGAGTGCCATCCCTTTTCCACCCTTGCCAACAATACATGTGCCCAGTTTCCCCAGCCCACCAGGGCTCCTGGCCTAGGTAGCTTCTCGGGCTTCAAACCTCAGCTTCAAACATGGCACAGCCTCTGATCTCCCCACTTAGTTCGGGTTCCTCCTTCCACTACATGTTTTCCCCCCAAACACTTCCCCTGGTTTCTAATTGCAAATGTCCTCCTGGACCGCCTGGCCTGTCCGGGGTCAACCACGTTTGCTTTGTTGACCATTGTACTTCCAGAGCCTGGTACAAACACACACACACACACACACACACACACCATGTGTTCACACATACACATGCACACCTTTGACAAAGATTCTGCTGGTAGCCCACAAAATAGACACTATTTCATGCTTCTTTAAACTCTCGAGTACAGGGAGCACTTTCTTAGTTTCTGTGAAGGGTGACGTTGCTTCAAAGTTGTCTGCCTCCTGTGCTGTGAACACTGAATTGCTACCAAGTTACAAGTGGCAGCTTTTCTCTGTCACACACTGTCCCCTGTGACAAAAGCCTGGCTAGAACACCCCAGGTTCAAGAGGAATTTGGAGGGACTGACTTTGAAATCATTTTCGGACACTTTTGACTTATCCACAGAAGCTAATTACATAACAATAACAGAATATTAGAGGGACGAACTACCTGTCTATTTAAATTAAATCTATTTTCTTCTTATAGATTTATTTCTTGGAAAAGGGAAAAGACACCCACACAGCATCTTGGAAAGAACTGGTAATACTATGACAATATTAAAGAGCAAGTTAGGAAAATTAGAAAATTTCTTTGATGGTGATAGCTCCACCATTACTTAAGTGAGATCAGAATAAGTAAATGACATGAACAAACATTGACTTTGAAACTGACCTAATTTTCCAAATAGCTATAGGTGTGTGTATCAGTGTGTAATATTAACAAACAATTCCTCCTTCCCTCCCTATTTCTTTCCTTCCTTCCTTCTTCCCTTCCTCCTTCCTTCGTAATCAATGCCACTGAAAAGGAACAGAAATAACTCTTCTTATATGGAGCTTTATGTCTTTCAATATAAAACCTTATTGAATCCTGACAATAAGTAGATGTTCTCATCCACACAAAGTAAGACTATGAGAAGCACAGTGACTTGTTAGACATCACATAGTAACTTACTATAAGAACTGGGGCTGGGACCCAGGGCTCCGAGCTCCTCAACCAGAGTTCTTTGTCACACTGCCCTGTGCTAGTTCGCTAGCTTAGTGGCCTGGTTTTGTGGAAATTATAGGTGAGCTTAAAGGAAGGAACTCTAACCATGGCAATGGCTCTGGGAAATGCTTCTGTCTTCTACAACTAGTCTGACACCCAAAGCAGAGCCATGGCAGACTGCAAAGCACAACAAAGTTTCTCTCGGGTCTCATGTCAGGTCATCTTCCCAGTAACTGGGGGGAATAGACCCCCCCTTCAGGCTCTGACATTTTTCCTGCCACTTATAAACACTGAAAGGCAGGACATTTCTTACACCTTTGAAAACATCAGAGAAAACAGAAGAAATTGCTCTCATTCTGAACTTTACCTTTGCTGAACCAAAGGGCTTGCTGACCGGGCAGAGATAAACACAAGAAAGGGTAAGGTCCCATAAAGAAGTCAAGGGAACAGAGTCGCAGGTTCAAATAACAATTGACCAGTGCTCACCCTGGCAGAATTGCCTTCTATGATATCTGTACTCTATCCCATACTTTTCTTATAGAAAGGATAAACTAAAATCTTGAAGTTCTCCTCTCATCTGCCTTTCGAAGATTACTGAGAGTGTGCTATTTGCTCAGGTGAAGAACCAATACACCGACACACAGATGGTTGGATGTCATTTCATTCGAAAAGAGTAATTCTGGTATAGCTCAGTGGATTGAGCACGGGTTGCAAAACAAAAGGTCGCAGTTCGATTCCCAGTCAAGGCACATGTCTGGGTTGTGGGCCAGGTCCCAGCAGGGAACCCATGAGAGGTAACCACACACTGATGTTTCTCTCCCTCTCTTTCTCCTTCCCTTCCCCTCTCTCTAAAGATAAATAAATAATTTTTTTTTAAAAAAGAGTTATTCTGACATTGTTTGACTGTATAAACCAAACAGAGAGCCGGTTAACCATGGCCACAAAAGGATGTAGACTCCTGAAGGTCAAGGAGAAAGTAACAGAATGAGATCTAGAATTCATAGCATCTTAAGGCCCCTGTTGTGGACCCCAGCTTTCTCCCCCTGTTCATTCATTTGTATCCTACGAGTCAGCCCCTCTGTGATTAGCCAACTTGTGTTCTTAGAACACTCATTGTATTGCACCCAGCGTTAAGACTCTGTAATGCACTGAACTCTAATTCCTAGAATCATTACCACGTGATCATGACATCATAGAATTCTGATATTCAGTTTCCTGATGTTTCAAACCAAGCTACAAAATGCGAATGGGCAAGAACTGGGGAAAATATCCTGCACAACTGAGATCCAAGCTGCGTTTATTTTTTCCTCCTTGGGGACTTTCTTTTGTGGACTTCTCATCTTGTTCCTTTTCAGGCAAATCTGGACGGTCATAAGGAAATTGCACAACATCAAGGGAACAGGAATTCTCTTGGTCAGTTTCCTTATTTGAGATCCCACTGTATGAAGATCAGAGACAGGTTTGATTTAGAAATCATGTGTTTGTGTTTAGAAAATGATTAAGGCTTCGCTCAGTTTTTACAGGCTAACAGAGGCAGCTCTGATCTGGTGCCTTAGAAAGGAGCTGATCTGCTTGAGGCCAAAATCAGACCCCAGGTCACTGACTGCTTCAAAGGGACAAGGTCGGGCCTCCTCTCCTACAGTTTGGAGAAGAAATATCTTGTGTGGCTGCTGATGAAATGGTAGCTCTGGAGACAGAAATGGCTTTTCTAAAGAAAACAACAACAAAAACAAACAACAACAAAACCCCCCACCCACAAACATTATGTTTATGCCTCTATTTTGAATTTTTAAATGGCAGCTGTGCTAGGTCCTGTGAGGGAGGCAAAAAGGAGCACCAAAATTGCCCTCGCTTTCAGAAATCCATCATTCGTGGTGGGCATGCATTCACATATGTGCACTGCCCTTTGTATACCATGTTAACACAACACCTGAGTTACACATACTATCACATGGATGCCCACACCTACACACACATGACATCCTGCCTCAAATGCAGAGACCTTTTCATACCGAGACAAGTTTAGCAAGGGTGAGCGGTATTGAATGACACCTGGCAGAAGATGCTGAAAACAATGGTATCTTACCCAGATAAGATATCATGTAAGAGCTTGAGATAAAACTCTCAAATGCTACATAACTGCTATTCCACTACTAGTGGCCCCAGGGAAAGGGCTTTATTATGCCCTGTGTGGACTGTTTGTAAATCTTGTTTCCTAAACTTTGTTTCTCTGATTATAGTAATTTTCATAACAGAACACATTTCATCTGGACAGTATAATTAACACTGCAAGGTTGCTTAGAACATTTCTCTTCATGCTACACATTGACAAAATAACAGAATTTATAATAGCTTGGTAACTTTTTAAGATCATTGGCAATCTCATACTGCAGAACTCAGGCTTCTGCATTCGAGAAGCACCCAATATTGACGTTCACAGATTCTGTCACAAAATAAGTTCACTCTATTACTAATTATTTCTAGATGAAACACTTTAAGTAATGACATAAAAACTGGGGAAAGAATTCTGGGGTACTGACAGAGTATACACACAGGTTGGTGAGTTAGCCTTCTTTCCTATTTTCAATGCACAGTTAATTCAGTGAACAGAATTATTTAATCCTCTTAGACTCCTGTTCCAGGAACTGTATAGCTTCTTCTCCATTATATTCATTTGCATGTAGTCACCAAAATGTGAGAACACATTTGCCCATAAATATTTGCTATATTTTTCATTTCTTTGGATGTAATTCCTGTCTACCCTTTGGTCTGGAGTTCTACCTTTTAATTAAGAAGCAAATGTTACAAAATGTTAAGGAATGAGGTCCAAGAAACCAGAGTACTGTACTGTTCTGCTTTTGAGGTTTGAGTACTTCGATAAAAATTGAGTGACTTCTCAATAATTTGTTATACTAATACAAATTGAGAATGCCATATATTTTCTCTCAGCTTTTGGAAACTTGGTCTAATGTAAAAAATGTCACAAATCTGGTACTGTTTTGTAAAAATTATTTGGAAAGTCATAATTTTTCTCCTTAAATATCCATTTTAAAAAGGTTTACTATGTTAGTAAGTATAATTTTATTATATCTTAGGGCCAATTTGTTTTCCACCGAAGGCACCTCCAATTTTAGGATGAAATTCAAATGGGTATTCTATATTAATGTCATATTAAACATTTTTTAAAACTCGATTCTCAAACATCTCAGAAATGCACATGATGAATTATAGGTACGAAAGGGCAAATTGTTGATGAAGATATGAACTCGACCCAATAGTTATTTATTAAGATTTCTCTTCCTACCACTCAGAAAATATGAGTAGAAAAATCAAGTCATTTCAAAATCCTGGCCCTACCTAACATGAACTTTTCTAAAAGTCAAAGGGTACAAGGCAGCATGATGTGGTCAGTCCTCATTTGATTGTGTTTTTCTCGATGCTAGTTCAAGACCAGCAACAGACGTGGTGAGTTTAGACTCCATCTTTCCCGACTGCCTGCTTGTGGGCAAGTCATTTAATTTCTCCATACCTCAGTTTCCTTATCAACATAAAATGGACTTAATCGTAATTTGTCTACATCACAGGATTATTATACAGTTCATATATAATAGGTAAAGGCATTTAGCAAATGTGAGGATGAATTATAATTTCGTCGGGACACAATACTAGATAAGGAACTAAAAGGAACATCAAATTTTGAAAACTTCTTTTCTTCTTTTTCTCTCAGAAAAAGCAACTACTTACGTAGTCACCTAAAAATCCATTCGTAATCTTTTTTCTTTGCCCATGTATCTTGATGGAAAAGGATAAGACCCTCGTCCCCTGAGCCCCTGAGTGAGGCTCTCAGTCCTGCACCATGTCAATGAAGGGTCTGGGAGTGAGAGTGTGTGAGAGAAGCGTGATGAAGACTGTCAAACTCAGTGTTAAAAAGCTGTTCAGAAGACCAGTCAAATGCAAACTCAGTAAAATTCATCTCTTAAAATAGGGTTCCATGGGTTTGGGCTAACTATGTGGGGTAATTTCTGACTGATGCCACAGCAGAAGGATCTGTCAACAGATGACTTTGTCTGAGGTCCGGCTCACACTCAGTTCCTTTCTCTTCCTTATAGAAACTAATCTTGTCAAAGATCATCGGTAGTAAACATTTAAAAAGCCTCCAACTCCATGGGGAATTTCGGGATCATATAGAAATGTTACTTTCGGCACAGACCTTCGTGGGGCAAGTGTTGGTAAGTACATTTTCACTGTTACCTAGCTAGCAGACTTCAGCCATGGGCATGGTGATAGTATATATAATTTTATCAAGTGGTTAAGTGTCTAATGTTCTCTGATGGCCTCATCTAAAACATCACTTCCTCCCAACTGCCATCTCTGTGTCCACCCTCTTTAACCATTGTTTTCCTTGTTTCTTCTTTGGAGTGAATATAATTCCTTGGATTTATAGTTTATACTTAATGCCTGCCTACCCTCCAGAAGAAAAGCTGTAGTAGGGCAAAGGCTGCACACGTTTTGTTCTTCTTGTATGGATGTCCGGCATATAGCAGATGTTCAACACATTTGGATGTTTAGTGGGTTATCAGCCCTGAAATGTACACCTGTATTCCAGTCCTGTGAATACAACCGCCTCTTTTCTTCCTTAAATAAACTAGTCATCTTCTGCCCTTTCATAATACAGGGTCTGGTAGAAGCAAGGCCATTCCATGTGGTTGGTAGTGTAGGTGACTGTCTCTTACCAGGTGGACAGCAATTTGAAGATTTCACCTAAAATGTCATATGATGTGCTTGAGTGTGATACTGTTATGTTGCCGAATTACATGCTTATGATTTTGTAACAAAAGATTTTTATGTAATAAATAAGGGTGTTATTTGCGCCAGACCCTGTACTTATCATTTTACTTCGTATTTTAATCTGGGGAATTTGGACCTATTAAAACTCAATCCAGATGCCATCTCCTTGTGCAAATCTCACCTCATCTCTATATGAGGCTAAGAGTCTCTAAGACTCTATGATATGCCTTGAACACCGTTATTAAAATTATCTGTGCATGTGCCTCTCCCCAGGACACTGGAAGATCCTTGAGAGAAGAGATTATGCCCCCGAAATCTTTATATACCATTGTCTGGAAATACCAGATGCCCTACAAGTGAATAGTACACTGACCATCATTTCAGTAGCAGACTTTGGTGTGAAACATTAAAAATCAGAATCTGTAATTTGAGGGTATACTGCCATCAGATGGTGGTATGACAGAAATAGACACATGAAACTAGAGTTTCCTCTGCTTTTTTATAATTAATATTGCTCTTTCCTAATTAATGTTATTTCATTCCAAATAATCAATTTTTTTGAACTTATTTGAAAGTACATAAGTAAACCCGCTTTAAAATCTGCAAGGAACAGTGAATCATCTGGGAATGTGCTTCTCTTTTCTCTTCTTTCTAAGGTTTTGATCTTTTTTTTTTCCTTCAAAGTTCCCATCAAAATGATCTATTGGAGAAGAATTTTGTGATTCTGATTATAACATGGATTTCTTGATTAGGTTCTCTTGAAATTTTCTAACTGGGTTTGACCCTATGAAGATAGTATTGGAAATAATGTGTCATATTAAAGGTCACTGGTGTTGGGCAGAAAAGAAGTTTCATTCTCTACCAAAGCCCCCTTTTATAAGAACACTAGTCCCACTGAATCAGAGTCTATCCTACGAGCTTTTCTTAATGTGAATACATCTGCAAAAACCCTGTTATCAAACAAGATCACTCTCTGAGGTACTTACACATAGGACTTCAACATACGTTTTTGGGGGAACATAATTCAACATACAACCATTGTAATGATAAATGTCATCATCCTCAGCAAAAATATGACATCACAAATATCTTTACGCCAAAAATGTAATGTAAAGAGAATGAACAAGTGAAAGCTACAAGAAATAAAGAAGAAATATTAACAATGCAAAGGTAGAAAGAACTTTAGTTCAGTTATCTTACACCAGGACATACTAAATAGATAGAAAAAATAATAATCATAAAGAAGACGAGAGTAACTTAATGAGATAACTGATTGAAATGGTTAAACTCCATATGCTGAAAAGAAACTCAACTTACAAGTGACTACGGACTATTTGTAAAAATTCAGTGTATATTAAGCCACAAAAAATCCCAACTATAAAACAGATAAAGTACTGAGAGACAATAAACATTAACTGAACAGAGTGCAATAAATAGAAAAATAATAAATAAACCCAGGGAAAAAAAGAACCAGAAACAAAGACCTTCCAGCTAAAATTTTAAAAATTTCTCTCTTTAATAATCCTTGACTTGGAGATATCAAAATAATAATTTTGGCATATATAAAGCATAAAAATAATGAAAACACCACATATCACTTACATCTAAAGTATAAGCTGAGGGTGGCCTGGGGTTAAATGCTTTACGATAAAAACCTTTTAATAAATAAAAAATTTAAATAAATGCATTAAACATCAATCTCAAAAAGTTAAAGAAATAAAACACATTAATCAAAGAAGAATAAATATAAAGTCAGAAATTAATGAATTATAAAGCAGCTGATTATTTGAAATAAACAATAACTCAAACAATAAAATGATTTAAAAAATAAAATTCATGTGAAATATTAAAAAAAGAAATAAACAATAAAATAGAGGAACTAATAGCTAGTCTAAAAGAGGGGGAAAAGCACACCTACATATGAAATAAGACATTAAAATGGGAAAATAAGTGCAGATAAAAAGACATTTGAAAGATATTTGTGCAATTAAATTTGAAAACTGGATGATTTCTTAGGACAATACAAATGACCAAAAGTGACCATAAAGGAAACTTAAACAGACCAAATATCTGAAGAAATAAATAGGTTTTTTTCAAAGACCCACATTAACATCCCCACCATCACCCCTCCTTGCCTGCCTGCTACGGGAGACCGGCTGATTTCGAGGTCTAGTTCAACAAATCCTCAATGACTGGATTTCTCTAGTGATAATTCAATAGTGTCAGGACATGGAACATAGAGGGAAGAAAACATCCACTTTACTTCTTCAGCGAAGGCACAGTATCTACATCAAAACCCCCAAAGATGGCAAATTAAAAATCTCAACACACTAATGTCGGTAATACTTCGGGGGAGGATTCATGGCCAACCACCCAGTGGAAGAAGAAAAGGAAGGGGGAGGGACAGCAGGAGAAGAAGATGAAATAAGAGAAAAAGAAAAAGATGGAAAATAAGGAAAAGGAGGAAAATCCAATAAACAAAAGGGGAAAAAGTATTATCTTCAAAACAGGACACCTTCTAGAAATCCTTACAGAGATTAGAACATGACAAAGTATCAATCACCTTTATGGGTTTTGCTTTTAAGTTATCACAAGGTATGTTTTTATTACTACCTGTGGGACATTTGATTTTTCACTTAGTTCTAAATATAGGCCTAGTCCTAAACAGCCTGTTTCCTTGGAGAGGGTGGGGTATGTTGTTAATTATGCAATTAACTGTGTTGCTTCCTTTCTCTGATGACTAGACCATTTAAACCAAAATTATGGCTCATGTTTAGCACATGTATCTATTTTTAGCTTTATTCTAAGCACCATTTTATGTCCATATTCTGTTTCTCTGTCTTCTCTGACTTCTATTTTTTTAGGTAATCTAACACTTTATGTGTCTTTGTATTGTGCCTTTGCTCTTTCCTCATAAAAGAAGGACAACTTTTCTGTGAATGTATGATCCTGCCTGCAGATACGTAAATAAGCCCTTAGTGAGAACAAAGGTTGTCAGTCTCAGTACACAGAACAACTAAAATGGGCAAAGGGAGCATCACCATTCCTTTGGAAATGAGAAAGAATATTTCAAAAATGATTCTGGGAAAATTGGCTAAATAAAAAATTATTTTGCTGGGTTTTGCTCATCTTTGTAAAGTAGTGGAAAGAAAAATATAATACATAGTAGAAATGATCAATTTCTTCCAGTTTGCATCCATTGTTTATGTTATGAAATTAAACAACCTTTTCTACCACCTTGAAATGTTATATCTTCACCTATGTTTTATTCCATTTCCTTTCTTATTTCATATTTCATATTTAATATACCATCAAGTATCAGGAACTCATTTTGTTGTATAATATGAGATATGCTTTAGTTCATAGCTCTTTATCATATAAACAAAGAAAAGACTGGTAGAAAATACAATATTCACACTGATTATTTCTGGATGACTTCATTATTTATATTTTTATGCATGTGGTAAAATATCCAAGAAGTATCAAAGGGACATAGTAAGAAATTACTTTCTTCCTTACTCTCCTTTCCATCCACTGCCATGAGTTTATTCCTTCAAATCTGTAGATTCTTAGCAACACTGTCAGAAATATTTTCTTTAGTTGTTTAGGTAACTTAAGATAACTCTTCTCCCTCCCCCATCATAAATTCTATCTATAAAATTTAAATTATGAAATGATAAAATTTGTTATTCCTCGTGGCAGTTCTTTGTGGAGAATAGTAAAATGAATGATTAATGGAGCCAGTGGAGGTAAAATTAGATCTGAAATCAGGTTAGTCCACTGATCCTGTGTCTGCAAATTGAAACGCACCCTGGGAAGGAGGTCAAGGATGTTGCAACAGACTCCTGAGGGGCTGGCAGATACCATCAGTTCTCCAACTTTCTTAAGTGCTATTTCTTAATATGTATCTCCCTGAAGACACTTCACAGTGGTTCTCCACTCCTATCATCCTTTACAATCCATCTTATGAAAGAGATGTACTATCATTGTTACCGAACAAGAGGAGGGAGGGGCAATACAATATTTGGCCCACCTAGGGATGCCCAAAACTGCTATACAACAGGGGCCCCTCCCAAGAACAGAATACTAATATCTATTGGGCTCTTCTGTTCGCTACCAATTGGAAATACATCTCTCAATGCCAAAGATTTGTGAAAAGGAAACAAAATGTTTATTTAATGCTATTCAGGCCTAATGCCATCACTAAAATATCAAAGTCCTTTATGTATACACCTACACCCACACAGCGCTCCCTTCTCCCACTGTCCCAACTCCGGGTACCGTAAATCAGGAAAAGAGCACACGTCTGTGTTGCAGGCCGCTGGCACCGTCAGCTGTGTCACTGTGCAGGATCTCGAGTTAATCCAAAGTACTGTGGTACCCTCTCATGGTCCACTGGCAAGAGTCCTTTGTACCCAGTTCCAGTCAAAGTCCCTCTTGCTTTCCAGGCCACGCCAGCCAAACAGGGCACCCCAAAGCCGCGTGGGCCTCTTCTACCAAAGCTGCAGGAGTTCGCACTCCACCAAAAGCATGTGGCTGTCTTCTTCACCTGGCTGCAGGGATCTCCATTCTGGCAAAGCTGCGTGGTTTTTCCCTTTCACCTGGGAAAGAGGGGTCCGCACCCTGCCAAAACCACGTGGCTCCCTCTTTCACCTCACCAAGAGGGGGTCCTCACTTCGCTGAAACCGCGTGGCTCTCCCTCTTCTGGCCAAGCGGGGACCCTTCATGTCCTGGAGCCAGTCTTTTCCAAGCTCCCACACAGGCCTTCTCACTCCGGAGCCCAGACCCTAGTTTCCATCTTGAGTTCAAGCCCTTCTCACTCAGGAGTACAGCTTTAGTTACATCCTCCTGAGTCCCAGTCCACTCACTCAGGAGAGCAGCCCTTAGTTACATCCTGAGTCCAAGCCCTCCTCACTCAGGAGAGCAGCCTCTCAGTTCCCATCTTGAGTCCCTGCCACAAACTTCTCCTTCAGGAGTCCAGCTCCTAGTTTTTTTCTGAGTCCCCGTCTACTACCTTCTCCCTTGCTCCAAACTTGGCCACTGCTACTTAACATATCTATGAAACCAGTTAAAGGTTATAGATATGTTAAATAATCATTCCTCCAGAGGTTAGCTCCAAAACTGTTGCTATGCAAAATAGCTCTCAATGGTCTGGCTCCATTCATCCCTTCCCCCTGGGGGAGGTGGGGGTGAGGACATCTTATATGTCTCTCCAATATTCCTATACACCTTGAATTCTGGACACCATTCCAAATCTGTTTCTTTGGGCCCCCCTCCCCTCGCTGCGCCCTGTATCATCATTACCTCCTTTTGATAAATGAAGAATTTGATGCATAGAGATAAAATGTTAAACTTATAAAAGGGGGATAAATTATACTACCTATGGATAGTTTTGTTCAATGCATAAATGAGTAAATATATAAGATGATGAACCCTATCTCATTTGAGCAATAATGAACATCCATAAATACATATATTAATTTAAAAATCAATTTCATTTGGATGAATTTCCTATATGATTTTACTTTTGATAATTATCATAATTTGTAATATAGTTATGTGGTTTAACCAAATTCATCTTAACAACTGTAATAATTCAATCCAGAAGAAAAATTTTAAATATATTTAGATTTGTAGCTCTATGATGGCGAGTGATGTTGTACATTTTTCCATAAGTCTATGGGCCCTCTGTATGTCCTCCTTGGAGAAGTGTCTCACAATGAGCACTTCACACTGCTCAGAATGGCCATCACTAATAAACCAACAAACAACGAGTGCTGGTGAGGATGTGGAGGAAAGGGAACCCCAGTGCACTGTTGGTGGGAATGCAGACTGGTGTAACCACTATGGAAAACAGTGTGGAATTTCTTTAAAAAATTAAAAATGAAACTGCCTTTTGACCCAGTGATTCCACTGCTGGGAATATACACTTAAGCATCCCCAAACACCAAAAGAACCTATGCACCCCCATGTTCATAGAAGCACAATTTACAATAACCAAAATTTGGAACCAGCCTAAGTGCCCTTCAGTAGATCAGTGGATTAAAAAACTGCTATATTTACACAAAAGAAAATGACCCAGCAGTAAAAAAGAAGGAATTCCTACATTTTGCAACAGCATGGATGGAACTGCAGACTATTGTGCTAAGTGAAGTAAGCCAATCGGAGACAAATACCACATGATCTCAAGTATAAGTGGGATCTAATGACTATGGAAGAGGAGGGCAGGCTGGGAGGAGGGGAGGAAAAGGGGGGAAATTGGGACAGTTGTAACAGCATAAACAAGAAAATATAAAATAAATAAATAAACAATCTATTCAGAGACAGATGTCAGAAAATTTAGGTTCTTCTCGTTTCTCGTACCTCTCTTGAGATTTCACAACAGCTTCCTCATTTCTCCACTCAATTACTATTTTTTAGAGGTGGCAAGCAGTAATTACTGAATCAACATGACACAGGATGCTCAGAAACCCAGGTTCTGCCAGTTGTCCTGATGTAATTGATAACAGAGTCTCTTGCATTCTCAAAGTTTACATGTGGACAATAAATAACAGAACCACCTTTGTTTGTCAAAGCCACAGGACATCTTCCAAAGAAGAGCCACTCAAAAAAAAAATGCAACTTTGAAGGGCCCCTTAGCTGCTCCATAGATTAACACTCCCCTGTGGTTAGAAAAAAACACTTTTTCTCTCTCACCTGCTGATTTACACCATTCTCCCCTCATGACCTGCCCCATCCCTCCCTTTGGGTCTCATTTAGCCTTGCTGGAAGTTTATATTTTTCATTAGTCTCATGATATACATATACATATAATTAATATATTTTTATCATCCTTAATTTTGGTACCCAGTTTTGATGCGGACAACAGTCTGCAGTGTCTGCATCATTATGGATGAAATGAGACATTCACACGGACCACCAAGTCCAGTGAAGGAAAAGGGACAGCATGGCTTTTTCTCTCGAGGGGAGCGAAAGTCCTGGCCCTTGCCTTGACGGGTCTTTATTGGGTTTCTGGGCACGTTACATGATGGTCCTCATTTACTATGCACAGGTTGCTTTAGGTGGTTACCTTTTACAGAAAACAAAGGAGCCAGTGACCACAAAAGAGAGATATTTGCAAATGAAAAGGCAAAAGTGGTTGAACTGGTTACACTTGATACTGGGGAGGTTTAGCATGGGTTTTAGGAAGTTATTTTGCAGTAAATGTTTGCCACAAATCCAAGTGAGGGAGTGTTTAGCAAAAAGCAAGACTCAAAGCGGCCCAGGCACATTGAAGTCCTGATTCCCCACGGGAGACCCTATCCGTGGGCGTGGGTCCTGTGCATCTCCAAGTGGGAGCTGGGCCCATGCCACGCAAAACAGTCTCCTACAAGTCTTATCCCATTTATTTTGTTTCTTTCCCATCCAGTCAGTTTTAGAATCGCACCAGTTTAGGAACAGAATTTTCTAATAAGCCTCTTTGACACCAATACCTCTTTCTTCTCCCATCATCCAAAGGCCCGCCCCCAGTCTAGGGAAGAGTTGACTGGATAGGCCCTGAGTTGATTGGAAGAAATCCCCAAGTGGACATATTTTCCTTCTGCAAGGAGATTGGCCGGGGAAAGCAAGTTGTAGCCCCCCAAGAAAGAAGGATTAACATGCAATAAACAGGCTGTCCACATGTAAAGCTTGACCTAAAAGAGCAACTCCCTTAACCCACAGGTTACTTTGTCCACCGTGGCCGTGGCTTACATTGTTCTTGCGAGGACCCCGGTCTCCAAACACAAAGCCCGTATTTTCGTCACTGGGGCAGCTTTGATGAGCTGAGCCTTCCTGAAGTCTGAGTCAGCTCTGCCAAAGAGCTGACATTTCTTGACAATCAGGGATCCCCGTATTGTAGACCCTGGTGCCGCCCCTGGCCTGGTGTCTCCAGCCGGATGCCACAGGACTGCACCGGGCACACCCAGCGCCAAGTCTCACCACGCATGCGCAGTTTTCACAGACAGCCGTCAGGGCTGTCCTAACCTTTCTGGCCTCTTCAGTGGAATTTGATTTACACAAATTTTTTTCCTCAGAGTATTTCTTTGGCTATTTGTCACACACTTCAGCAAGTAATGCCCTTATTTTTATTAATGTCTAATTTGTCTTTACGTTATTTTAAACTTTAATTTATTTGATTCATGGTGTATTGAGATTAATGTGGTCTGCTTTTATTTTCTTCGGGATAGAGTGGCTGGCCATCTTTTTTACTTTGTTAAAATTGATGGACCAAAAATATCACTGCCTTTATGATTTCTCGTTTACAGAATGTATGGGGAAATTGTTTGCTCCCCAGCACATGATCATTTTTATTACTACTTAATGGACTTTAGAAAGAATATATGTAGTACCAGTTTGATATATAAGAACTGTTCATTGTGTTATATGTTTTCCATATCCTTAATTCTTTGATGACTGATTGAAAGGGAAATGTCAGACATTTTCATTGATTATTTATCCTTTTTAAAATATCTTGAGTTTCTAACAGGTTATGAATTATAAATTTTATGTAATGCCCATTAGTGCCTAACATTACTTAGCACATTTATTACATCTTCTCAACTCAGTGGGCCTTTCATCAATGTGAAATATCCATTTTTGTTACATTTAGCATTTTTTAGTTTATCTCTTTTTTGGGGGGCTGGAACATTTTAAAATACAACATTAGTATGTAACATTGCTTCCATTTCATTCAAACTTCCCTGGGATGTCTTTGCCCAGCTCTCTCTCAATCTTCTGTCTTATTTCCTCTTAAGCGTGTCTCATAAATATCATGTACCTGGATTTTTATACTTTTATTGACTTACAAATACATTTATCTGTTAATTCACCAGAGGAGTTATTCACCTCATGGTGATCTGTTTTATTGGTCTTTATAATATTTAGAAATTGAATTTGCTGCATAATAGAATATCTAATATCAGTGCCTTAAAAAAAACGGGATGTCTGTTAGTAAGAAAAGGGAGAGTGGGTATCGGATACACAACTAAGCTGCATCCCAGTCCAGGTTCCGGGTCTTACTGGGGAGGCGGAACTGCACGGTGGCTGTGATTTCTGAGAGACTCGGGCTCACACATCAGCTCCTCCACTTCCTACTGTGTCATCCTGGGCATACTGGGTTCTGTTCCTGCAATGTGAATAAGCTCCTTTAAAGTATTGTAGGGAAAATGACATGATAATAAGTGTAAACCGTTCAAGGTACATAAGCATTGACCATTAGCTGATATTTCCATTTCTGATTTGTAACTTTTTATTAGTTTTGTTTATTTCCCTACATCTTTGACTTGGATAATTCCATTTTTAATACGTAGCATAGGCACTCTGGGTAAATCAAACGCAGAACAAAATTCCCATTCCGTGTTTCTCCATGTAGCTCTGCACGTTTTATGTCCATACTCTCTTCTTACATGAGATCTTTCACATCGTTCTTCTTTGCTTCCAAAAAATTGAACTAACCTGACCTTCATTTCTAGACTACTATTTTGTTTTGAGCGTTACACACATGTTAGTACTATTTTCTTCATATTTGCTTCAGAATCAAGAACTGCATTATTTTTACCTTTTCTTAGGCACCACATTTATCTTTCCAATTTTTTTTCTTGAGTACTTTCCGTATGTATTTGTAAGGGAAAATGTGGGCAGTATCATCTCCGAGCTCTTGAATATCCGAGCATGGCTTTTATCTTGCTCTCCTCACAAGGGAACAACAGTTTGGTTGGATGTCAAGTTCTTGGCTTCCAGTTCTTTTTCTCTGAAGTGTCAGTAAATGTTTCAGTGTCTTCTAGCACTTAAGATGACCTGCTATCAGGGGCGTGCAACCTTTTGGTGTCTCTGGGCCACACTGGAAGAACAGTTGTCTTGGACCACACATTAAATACACAAACACTAACAAAAACTGATGAGCAAAAAAAAAAGTTCTAAGTAAATTTATAATTTTGTGTTGGGCAACATTCAGAGCCATCCCAAGCTGCATGCAGCCTGTGGGCTGTGGGTTGAACACCCCATCAATTAGATACTAAGCTCTTGTCTCCCAGCTCCCAGTCCACCCTCTCTCCTCCGCTTTGGGTGTGAGGCCAGGACTCAGCAACCACCTGTGTCTTGTGTGAGCTCCCTTGTGTTCCTAGCTGGGCTCTCCTGACAGGGGCTGCAAGAGGACACCGGAACCCGGAGAGAGGAAGGGAGATGCTTCTTCCATGTTCTGCATCTGTATTTTTCAGCCTCATCTATTCAGCGATATTTTCCTCCTGTAGCAGTCAACACTTAAAAATACTATTGAAAAACTATTTTTTCTCAACACTGCTAGCGCCAGGCTCGCAGCATCTCCTCAGAGATGCAATTGCCAGCCAAGCCAGGACCTGTCCTTACAGGTCTGAATCTCAACTCCCAAAGCACACCTCTCGTAAGATGCTAAATGTTGACAGTCCTGACCTCTTTTCGTTGATCTCTCAGCCAGGGTTGGGGTGCAGCTTCTCGCAGTTACGATATCTGTGTTACCCCCATATTCTCTTTTTACTTCCCAGATCCTCCAATACTACTCAACAGATTTTTAGAGCCTCACTAGGAACAATGATTGTACTTTTAAACAGTTTAATTACGTAGTCTGTGTTACCTCTTTCATGGGAGTTCATTTCATCCCTTTTCACGACCTGATCCCCCTGTTTTCTTATACTTCCCATATAACTGTCGATTTTCTGTTGTCTGCTAATATTCGTAAGTGAAAGTTGAAAGTATTCACTGTGTCCATTGCTAACCATGGTGACGGCTGTTTGGGTTCTGAAGATCCCCAGAACTGTCCCTGGGTAAACAGGGAGAGTGAAGCCTGACTGTGGAAGACAGAGCCTCTATTTGCTGTGCATTTTCCCACACGGACAAACCCAGAGGGAGGATGTTGTTGCCAGCAACTCGGCAGACGGGGCTGTCTCTGGGTGGGGTTTCAAATAATTCGGTTTATTTCTCTCTGACTGCTTTCCAGGGTGCTTCTGAGAAAAGGGGGCTGCTGCTAGCTAAAATGTCCCTCCTCAGCAACTGCTCGGCTTCAGAATGCTTCCGCCAGGCCCCTCTGTCTTTGTGGCTCCATCTGCGATCCACGCCTCGGGTGGAGAGCTTGCTGCCCTTTCCAGACAGCCGGCTTCTCCAGATTTGCCCCTTCAACCCAGCAGGTTGTCTCAGAATTATCTCCCATTTCAACCCAACTCGCTGAATGGTGTTCACAGGTTTTAGGTCCCACTGCCTTCTTTTGGGCTGGTGAGCACTTCTCTGTTCACACCATGTTATTTCTACGTCATGTTCTTCAGGTTTGTGACCTGAGGTTTGTATCGTTCTCAGTGTCAATAAAACTAACACTTTCTTCTTTTTTGTTGAGTTCAATGATTTGGAGGATTGTAAACATTAGTCTGCTGCCATCTTTCTGGAAGCCTGTCAATGTATGATTTATACTTGGAGAACCACTTATAAAATTTAGTAAGAGAGAAAAAATATGCTCATATGTAAAGGAAAGAAAAAAGATTTCATGAAAACTATGTATGATTATCAATATGCTGATACACACACACACACAATCTCCACATATCCACTCCCAACATTTTCCTTGAGCTTAGCAATATCTCAACACTTAATATAAATGATAAAGCAGAAGCCAGTAACTCCTGTGTATTAAGTAAGGGGCAACACTGCCACTTACAAAGCTGTTGGAAGAAAACCAGTTGAAGCTCTTAGCATTGTACCCAACCACACGCAAATGAGGGTAAGTCGGAAATGGAAAAGGACTTTCGAAACGATTTCTGTTGCAGCAGAGGTGTGGGATTATATCCTCTCATGTAAAGCCTAAAGAAAAAGGCTTAGGAGAGACCACTCAGAAGTTTCGATCTGCATCTCTAGAACTTTGGGACACAGTGAACTGACAGCTGGCTCAGCCGTGATAAGAGGCCATCTGGCTGCTCTGTGTCAGAGAAGGTGCCACACTGAAGGTGGTCTGTCCTTCTAGTGTTCGTTGGGGCAAAAAATGCTTGGGGTGGTCCACGGGCCAGATGTCTGTCCCAGGTGAGAGATTCTCCTACCTGCTCAGGCGGCATCTGGAGGGTCAGGACTCCAGCAGAATGCGAGACTGTGAAGTGCACTGAGCGGAGACTGGTGAGCCTCCAGTGGTTCACCCAGTTCACAGGAACCACAAACACGGCACGTAGCAATGAAACATCACCGAGATGACAACTCTCCTGCCCGCTCCTCTTGCATTTCTCATCCCCTTCACATTATTTTCCTAACATGTAGTATTCTCTGACATACCATACATATCACTTAAACTCCATACAGGCAAGGATCTTTGCATGAGTTGTTCACAGATGTATCCCCAATCTCCAGGGTAATATGTGGGTCAGGATAGGTGCTACAGAAGCAGTTGCTGAAAGACTTGAATTAGGTTTGCCAAAGAACAGTGAAAGAACCTGTGAAAGTAAACCCGAAACACATCCCATGCTCAGAGAGCCCCGGGCGGGGACTGTCGGACTCCAAGGCCAGTCAAGTCCAACTTTTCAGCTCTGACCTTGCCTTTCTGTTCACTCCCCTACATGACCCACAATTCTGCAGAGGCCATGGGTGGCCTAGTCACAGGGCAACTAGGAATAGAACCCCCAAAAGGGTTAACAGAGAAGAAACTGACCTCTTTCCCGGTACAAATAGCCTGCCCCAGGGACACCTGAGCTGGAAGAGTGTAAAGCTCTAATTGTAAATCAAATTCATTTTTATTACTAGTATTATTAAGACTGGACTGGACTGGACATACTAAGGAGACAGATGGCGTGGAAACTAGACACAGCTGGAGGAACATTCGCTTACCCATAGCTGACCTGAAAAGTCAAAGGGGCTGCGAAAGAGCTCATCCAAATGCACTGAGGGTTTTCGATGGATACATTTCTGATTGTATTCTGCACGCTCTGCTTATTTTATAGACCAGATACATTGGCGGGTTAAAGCATTCGTGTTTTTTTCTCACTGTAGCACTTTCCCTCCTGTCAAAATTCAGACCATCTTGTAGATGGACATGTTTGGGACTGTTTGTTCTACAACATCACAGGCAATTCAACTTCAAAGTCTACATCTAGGAGCTCTCATTTTCTAGCATGTACTAAAGTACAGAACTTACAATAAATGCTTAATAAATGTTTGATGAGTGAATGAATGAGTAAGTGACAGAACTTCTTGAGACCGGACGGCTTTAGGAGCAGCAGGGAGAACAAGCTATTATGAAGTGTGTGAGAGTGAAAACCAGGTAAGTGAAATGGATAGGTACATGTTCATTTACTGAATACCCAGCAAAGCTCCAATCAATTTTTCTTGAAAGAAAGAATGAAAAAAAATGAGTGAATGGATACTAACATAAATGAACTGTGAAAAATGACTACACATGTATAGGCATGACAAAAAGAAAAAAACAGTTTTCTTGATTTGTTTATTCATCTATGGTCATGTCAATAAAATGGATTTTGTACATTTTCCTCTGTTTTTCTTTTCAGGTGATCCTTGTCTTTGTACTAAGCATTGGGTCTCTTATAATCTATTTCATCAACTCTTCTGAGTAAGTACAATCCCTAATCACTTTGTCGGCTATATCATTAGGTTACCCACTAATTTGGAATTTTCTGTCAGAAAAAATGGTTAATATACTTTCCAGTGTATTCATATGCACAAGCTCATAAAGAGGATAGTGTTTAGTTCCCCCAGGAAGCACTAAAAGCAGCTTCACAAAATTGCACGAACTACATCAGCATCCAGCCAGGCTGCGTTGCCCGGGGCTCGGGTGCCATGCACGTATCTTCTCTCCAGTCTCAGGGGCTGCAAGCCTCCAGCAGTGGTCTGCTCCTTCGGGCTGCTTCGGAGGGCTTTGCATGCCTTTGGACGCTGTGGGTATTAAAGCAGAAGTTCTGTGGTCATGTCAGGATATCTCATAGGTTTGAAACAGTTTAGGGTGGTCTTGAAAAAGAAGGATGCTAGATCTCACCTGAGACAAAGGAGCAAACTGCTGTCAGCTCTTCTCAGAAGGCATTTTCTCCTTTTATGCCAAAGTGAAGGATGAACCCAGTTTAATGTGAGCCCCAGGCTGAACCTCTGGGAATCATCTTGGATTTCCAGCCGAGGTAAAATTGGGGTTGCAGGGCCATCAAGCCGCTTTAGAGATCCTCAGGAAGCTAGTAGTCTTTGCTTTGTGAATTCCTTACCGATCTTTTAGGAAATTTGGTTTTTGTTTTTGTTTTTTTCATTTGTCTTGGGTCATTTCATTTGACCTGGAGTAGCTTTGTATCAAAAGGGTGATAAATAAAACCTAAAATTTACGTTAAATAAAACCCAAATTTTTTGGCCTGAGTAGATGGTCATACAAACCAAGAAGAGCCACCTAATTTCTAGGCCTCTGAATCCCTACTGATAAAACAGAAGTAGATGCAATAAAGTCTGTGAAAGGAAAGCAGGTCATTTTCTGGTTATTTTCAGCTCCACGCACAGTCCAGTGCTTTTGTTCATGCATGCCTCTAGTCCCAAGATAAAAGAAATTTCCTGGAGACGTGAATTTAACTGTCTGGATTGGTTCTCTTTCTTTCGCCCTAAGTAGGCACAGCTTTTAAAACGTGCATCTTTATAAACTGTCTTTGTTTCTTTTGCAGCCCCGTTGGAAGCTGTTCTTCATACCAAGACAAAACCATCCCTATTGATTTGACTTTCAATGCTTTCTTTACTTTCTATTTTGGGTTGAGAGTAAGTACCTATTGAAAGTGGGAGTAAACAGACAAACAGGACAGGCACAGCACAAAGCCATCTGTGTGTGCCTTGCTTACACAGTCAGCCTATGTTTGCTGGCCCCAAAGGGTCTATGCCCTAAATTGTTAAATGTATACTGAGACATAATAACTCTCTCTCCTGCATCTGAAGCTGTAACCCAGGCCAAAAATTCCAATACAAAAATATCATCAATCTGTCACACTGCCCTCCTTGTTGGCTTTCCACCTACCATTGAGAAAGCTGTACTAATAATCACAAGCTAGCAGAACCTGAATAACAAGCCTCCAAAAAGTCACTGGCTTCACTGACAGCGTATGTGCCATGTAACTATATAAAGTACTTCTATATCTTCGTTTAATTTTTGTTATACTCATGTATTAAATAGTTCTCTCATTCCACAGGCATTTATTGAAGACCCATCCTATTTATCCATCCTCTGTATTTATATACATATAATTTAGATATGTTATACATACGAGGTCTGTCTGGAGAAAGTCCAGCTATTGTTAATACAACAAGAATGGTTTGTGTGACATTGATGTAACCTGGCAGCCAAGGAGTGGACTGGAATGCACATGTGTGAACAATGACTTCACTATATTAGTCAGTGGGGGCAGTAGATGCTGCTGAGTGAACATGTGTACTGTGTGGCTGTCGCATTCAAAATGGCTGAGTGAGTAGAGCAACGAATCTGCATCATATTTTGCATTAAAATTGAACATTCCTCCATGGAAACCATTTGGATGACTCAGAAGGCGGCAGCTATGGGCAACTAGTGATTGGCAGCTCCATCACCACAATGCGCCTGCTCATGCATCACGTCTCACACACTTCTTTGGCAAAGCATCAAATCACCCAGGTGACTCAGCCCCACTACGGCCCAGATTTGGCACCCTGGGACTTGTGGCTTTTCCCAAAACTAAAATCACCTTTGAAAGGGAAGAGATTTCAGACTGTCAATGAGTTACAGGAAAATATAATGGAGCAGCTGATGGCAATTGGGAGAACTGTGTGAGGTCCCAAGGTGCCTACTTTGAAGGGAACTGAGGCATCTTGTCTCATTTACTATGTTTCTTATATCTTGAATCTTCTTCAATAAATGTCTCTATTTTTCATATTGCATGGCTGGATACCTTCTGGACAGACCATGTACGGATGTAATATGAGTCTCTATGGCCATCTTTCAGAACATAATCTGACCATGCCGACCATCAAAATCTTCTTTTAATAGCAAACTCTCCTTTCTGGAAATGCTTACTTTCTTAATCTAAATAGGGAAGCTCGTAAACACAGGCCTTGGCCAGCCAAAATTCTACACTGCTGTACCTTTTCCATGGAAGACCATGCTAAATCATGTTTCCTCATTGCTTACAAATAGAGGGGTTTGGTTATATAATTATAAAGATGTAGGAGCAGTAGAAACTGCTGTCAAAGTGTGACAGTTAAGATCCAGGAAGTAAACTGGTTTCCTGTTTGTTTATTGAACACCTACTAAAAGTATAATCTTTATATCTACCTAAATGTAGATCTATCTATATAAATATATATAATATAGCCCTGGCTGTTGTGCCTCAGTGGATTGAGCGCAGGGCTGTGAACCAAAGAGTTGCCAGTTCGATTCCCAGTCAGGGCACATGCCTGGGTTGCAGGCTGGGTCCCCAGTAGGGGGCACTCAAAAGGCAACCACACATTGATGTTTCCCTTTCTTTCTCCCCCGCTCCCTAAAAATAAATAAATAAAATCTTAAAAAATTTGTATATACATACTATATATATATAGCTATATAATATGTATGTGTATATGCATATAATGGAATCAGATCAAAGAGCCAGTTGATGAGTGAAATGTGTCTGAATAAATCCACTCTAGTGTTCACACAGAATTTGGGATCTTTTTATTTTTCTTTCATAGTTTTTGGCGGCTGATGACAAGATCAGGTTCTGGTTGGAGATGAACTCAATTGTGGACATCTTTACCATCCCACCAACCTTCATTTCTTATTATCTGAAGAGTAATTGGCTAGGTAAGTGTATTGTGGGAATCGGAAGCAATCTCTTTTTGAAAAAGCCTCAACATTTATTTTATTCTTCATTTTCCTTTAATGCCTAAATGCCATTTTAAGAAACTCCTCACTGTACTTTTATGGTTTTATAATATATTTTCAGAGCCCATTTTTTTTTACCGCAGTACCTAGCAGTGTGACGCACAGTAGGTGTCGGTATTTGTTGTCGGTATCAGACTGGCTCATCCATGACTTGAGAGGAGAGCTCCCAGCATCCCACCCCGGGGGCCCCTCCAGGCTGGGACCCATGAGTGGGAGAGATGAAACCCCCCCTTGGCCTTTAAAATCTATAGATCATCATCTCCAGACACAGTGTCACATGTTAGAGATTTATTTAGTTACTTAGTCTTCATGGTAGACATATTGACAGTACATGGGAGTCATGGCTTTTACTGATTTTTATGTAACTTTACCTTATTATCTATAAAATATTTCTTGCTATCATTATTATCAAACTATATAAAATAAAGCATCACACAAACAGTGAGAAACATATCATAGATGTTCTGTAGTTAGAAGTTTAAGTGGCTTATGGATAATTTGTTTTTTATTCTAAGGAAGAATTAAGTAAAATGTGAGTAATGCTTATTATAATATATGCTTTCTGTTAGCTCAGCAACCCTATGTGGTAGGTACTATTATAATTCCCATTTTATAGATGAGAAATTAGAGAAGTTGAGATCATTGTTTTAGATTACAACAGCTGTTAAATGTCAGGGCTAGTATTTGAATGAGAGCTCACACTCTTGAACCTACGACATTATAATATAGTGTGAGCATTTCTGGGAGGGAAAGAGTGTAATCACTCCCAACTGGGTTATAATGCAGGTCACTCCCCGGAGTGACCCTCTTCTCTTGGTGACTTTCTCCTTCCCATTGCTTCCTAGGTTTAAGGTTCCTAAGAGCACTGAGGCTTCTAGAACTCCCTCAGATCTTGCAAATTCTGAGAGCCATCAGGACCAGGTACATGCCCTTCCTCAAGTATCACTCACGCCCTGTTTGGGGCTGGGGAACTAAAATGTTAACTGAACCTTCAGCTCAACTCATTTCTCATCAGAGTTCTGGTGCAAAAGTCATGAAACCCTGTAGCTCCAGTGGTATTACTCTGCTCACTTTCTCCCACCGTGCTAGTCTCACACACACTCGCTGAAAAGTTTGCAATCATTTTGAAGATTTTGTTTCTTCTTTGTTTTGTAGAGCTACAATGTGTAAATCCATTTAGGCTTTAATTCCCCTACCACCGCCACCTACTGAAAAGCAAAACAATTCAGAGGCTTTGGTTCGATACATTTGATACATTGGCTGCTATGAATCACGTCTTTCCTGCCTAGGAACGTAACACAATCCCTCTGAGCGCGAGAGCTGCCCAGTGGCCTCAGTGAACTGTTGCTTCAAGAAACAAACCCACCCAAATGTCTCAAAAAAAAGCTACAGTTGAGCAGCAATACTTACAAAGTTTTAAGCAGTTTGGTCTTCTGTTACCCACTCAAAGTCTCCGTGCCCCTAAAGCCTCACTAGAAGGATCGAATATTATATACCAGGGAGATTTCACTTCCACCTGCCTGAGTTTATGCATGATGGAAAAGTCAAGATCGTAAAAGGCTGTTCTTCAGTGACAGGTGGCCCCATCTGAAAGCCACAGAGATTCCAGTAAATGCCAGGCCCTTATTTAGGAGACAGGAGCTGGTCTGATCCTCCTCACTCAAAGATGCTGAAAGGAGCTTGGTGATATGAAACCACATTTCTGTGACTACCCAAAATTTCACTTTGCAAGCCCACTCTGGATTCCTGGGACACTGCAGTTCATACAGTCACTTTAGGCAACTAGCAATCTCTTAAATTTATTTTATGATGATACACATATACTATACTTTTAAAAGCAGAATAAGATTAGGCTAGAGGATACCATAGCAAAATCTAAGTTTTTCGCACACGCATCTGTAGCTGGGTCTGCTCCAGAGCTCCGCATCTTCAGCTCTGATATGCGTTTGAATCAAGCGGAAGATCTTGTAGCACTGCAGATCTGTAGTCAGATGGGGCCTGGGATTCTGCATTTCAGATACACTCCTGGGTAAGGGTACCATTGCTTCAGGTCTGTGAACTGTACTTTGAGTGGCAAGATTTCAGAGGGCGAGGTAGTTGTGTTTTCTGGGACTTGGTCAGAACCCAACAGCTCTTTGTCTTTCTTCCTCTAGCAATTCAGTGAAGTTTTCCAAACTGTTGTCAATAGTTCTCAGTACCTGGTTCACGGCTGCAGGATTCATTCACCTGGTAAGCATCTCCTGTTGCAGGTCAGCATGAATGTCTTTTCTTTAAAAAATGGAGGTTATCTTTCTGAACTCCTGTCTCCATCACTGTAACTAGCGTGAGGCTTATCTTTTTACTTCCCATGTAGGGTTTTCTCCACCCCCATATTTATGGTGAATATGTATCTCCTACACTTGAGGTATCTATATTCTTTCTTCCAGCTCTCAAAACCTACCCTAGTAAAGCTTACCCTTCAGAGGTATAAGCAGTAGGTAAAAGTTACTGCTGTATATTCAGCATTTTAAAAAAGAATAAAAAGTAAAATAATTGAAGCTATAAGGATAATTCTATACTTTTATAAACCAGAAAATTGTGGGGGAGGTGTTTCTGAGTTGCAAAAGGGGAACTTTGGGGATTTCTTGGTTCTGAAATTAATCTGCTTCCTTTGCCTATAGGAAAGGTTAGTTTTTAGCCCATGTTAATCAGCCATATAGTAAGTGGATTTCAACAGTAGGAAAGTAACTCCTAGAGTTTGTTGCTCTAAGACAGTGGAGGAGCAGTGGTGAGAAAATGCAGAAATTAAAATGGGATGATAAGAGCCTGCACAGGCCTCTAAGAGAAGCAAAGCAAAACAAAAAAACATAGCAGAAGTCATTTTCACGTGGGCCCTTGTCTCAAAATTAATTAAAGCAGTAACAAGAAAAAAGAAAAATGTCAAATACGAAATGCAAGTTGTGACAGAAACTTCAAGAAATCTGAAACCAGCCACGCCCTTTCTCAGCACTCAAGCAAGCAGAAGGTTTTCCTGAAATGAAGTGTCGCAGCAGTGAAGGCAGGCCCCTGGACCTAGAGGACTGGTCCTAGGGTCACGGGCCTGCCATGGGAGAAGCAGTGGCCCGTGTCCCCGCAGAGACCTGCAGGCCATCACAGGATGGGAGGGAAGCGTGTGCTGAAGGAGCAACGACCTTTCGCCTTCAGCGGCAGTTCCAATGAGGGGCTCTCAGGCCAAATGCAGCCTACAGGCGTCTTTTGTTTGACTCAATTATGTTTACATTTATTTTTTATTGCCTGCTCTTCCACATAAAAAGATTTCTGGATTTCGGGGGAAAACACAAGCCCGACCCCTTCCGCCAAGGCCACCAGAAGTCCTGGTCGAAGACTAGCTGCTCCCTGTAAGTAGCGTGTGCTCCTGAGTTGGGCACGGTCTCTGCCAGGCTTCTTGGAATCATTCAAGATTTTTGCTTGACCCTTCTAAGCATGTGAATATGCGTCCTTGTCGGGCATCCAGTCGCCCAGGCAAAGAGACCTCCAACAAGGAGGCGCGTAGAGAAAGAAGGAGAAGTAACCAGATGGTGTATAATTTAAAGGGATCTACAGTAAGTCCCACCAACATCTAGAGTGTTAACAACCTAGAAGAGCTATATCCCAGAGCAGAGAAAAGAGCAGATTTTGGTGGGAGGATATTTGAAATGACAAAACAAAATAAAAGTGTGATTTGTCTCAACTCACCATCTTCCCATAGTCACAGCTAAGAGCTGACACCATTCAAAGGTGAATATTTTACCAGAAAGCAGTCAATATGGTGCTTCCCCTTAGATTCTACCAGAAATGCCAAGAGTATATGAAGGAGAGCAGATATCGATTTAATAACAGTTGCATAACATAATAGTTATAAGAGCAATTACAAGATAATTTTCCCAAGGAAACAAAAGTTAAGGAAAACGCTTTATATTTGAGAAAAATATAAATGGGGAGTTTTAAAAACTGAAAGTGATCGTTCAAACTACATGCATAAGATTTTAAATAAAGGAATATTAAGCAGCAGCAGGAGTTGAAAATGGGCTGAAAGCTATCGGAGAAAAGGAAGAGTGTCACAGAGCTGAAAGCTGCACAAGAGGATCCGCCATGTAGTCCATGTGATGAAGCACACTCACAGACACGGCGGGCGGGACGGAGGCCAAAACCCTGGCATGGAAGGAACAAAGGTGCTCAAATGATGCTGGAGCGGAACCGTGGACGATGGGCGATGTCCACTCAGAACTCTCTTAAACCGGTGCGGAAAATGACATGGCAAAGGGCACCCGAGAAAGATGTTTAGAATAAAGTTTTGAAGCTACACTGTATCTTTAAAAGATATACTGAATCCAGGAAAAATAACTCTAAATTATTTATTCTAACCATATTTGGGGGCAGTTTAGTGACCTTTGAGGATAAGGAGAGAATCCAAGCAGAACAAAGCAAAGTCTGTAGAAAAGGGAAAAATTCAAACTAGCCTCAGATTGCTTGGCAACATCAATCAGCACAGAAAGACAACAGAGCAGTGACTGCAAAGCTTGTGTGGAAAACAGTGTAACCTGTCCTGTCATTTTAAGAAAAAATAACACTGATGAGCCTTTTTAAAAATGTGTCTCGATGATAAATTCCAGCCACAGAGGAGACGAATCAAAATTAAGAACTCAGTAATGAAGAAACCATGATAAAAATTAGTGGTGGCGATTATTGAATGACTTTAAAATAGAACTAAGACGTAACTAAGGGAATTATGGTCAGAGACCAGAACTCGCATCTGCAATGTGAAAGTAATATAAAACCAGTACGAATGATAGGGAGGGAGGAGACAGGAGCACGTCCCTCTGTCCTCCTCCTCCACAGCATTTCTAATGTAAAATCGAAACACAAAACTTAAAAACATAGAAACTGCTCTGGCTGGTATAGCTCAGTGGATTAAACAGGAGCCAGTGAAGCAAAGGGTCACCAGTTCAATTCCCAGTCAGGGCACATGCCTGGGTTGCAGGCCAGGTCCCCAGTAGGGGACACATGAGAGGCAACCACACATTGATGTTTCTCTCCCACTCTTTCTCCTTCCCTTTGCCTCTTTCTAAAAATAAATACATAAAATATTTTTTAAAAACATAAAAACTCAGTTGCTTCCAAATAGGGAGTTAAAATTAGATAATTCAGTATCCTAACACGTTTCATAACCCTTTTTCCTAATTTTAATTTACTCCCCACGTGGGACTGACAGGCGGGTGCTAGCAGAGACTAGACAGGCGGACCAGCAGAAGGCCCCCGTGTCTGGGGCGGGTCGGGGAGGGGGGAGGGCTTGGAGACACTAACATAATACTCCCAAAAAGAGTGAGGGAAACCCTAAATTGTTATTTAACTTATTTTGAAGGAGACTTCCAGGTTGAAATCAATTTAGTTGTAGTTTGTACAGCATGTGGTATAAGGATATGATTGAAGCCATGTGCTACGATGTTATTAAAAGACACTGTAAGGTTTTAGCTTAAAGGAAACTGTCCCAAGTAACTCTTGTAATCCTGGGTGGAATATATACAGAGTGGGGCAAAAATGGGTCTACAGTTATTTGTATAGAAAATAATGCAATAATTAATAAATAATATGACAATAAACTGGTTTTGCATACTCAGCTGTGTGTATATATTTCTAGGTGTATGTATCTATAGATAGATAGATAGATACATAGATAGATAGATAGATAGATAAAAAATCTGTGTGATTTAAACTTGGTTTTCTAACAGTACAATAGTCTCAGAAAATAGTGACAACTCCAGAAGTCAGTAAAAAACAGATTAGTATACTTTGTAGCATAATGCACAGGCCATGGAGATTGAGTAGAGACATACAATTTCTTTCTTTTTTTAGAGTGGGATTTTATAGGAGTCCTCACTCATAACCTGCTCATCAGGTTTAAGAAAGAGTCAGCACTGGGCATGTCACTTTTAAAAGGTGACCACATACCTACCCTGACTGGTGTGGCTCACTTGGGTGTCATCCCACAAGATGAGATGTCGCTGGTTCGATTCCCAGTCGGGGCACATGCCTGGGTTGCAGCCTGGTCCCACCAGGGTCATGTGAAGGGCAGCACCTCCATGTTCCTCTCCTTTCTACCTTCCTTCCCCTCTCTCTAAAAATAAATAAAATTGTTTTTTTAAAAAGTGATCATATACCTGAGCAAACTACATTATTTCTAATTTCTATTCCAGTTCTTAATAAAACAAAATCCTACTTTGCCTAGGCATCTTTAATTTAGTATTTTATTATTTTTATATCACATAGAAAATGAATATGTCAAAGGAATATGTAAGGTATTTGGAAAATATGCCTAAAATGGAAAAGAGGAAAATTATATATGTTCTATATAATTGTTATATGTTATTTGTTGTGATATATTCAGATACTGTATATTTATAATGAGTTTATATACCCTATATATATAGATAAAGTATAGTGTCATTATCTAGGTTACTCTTTTTATTTAATGTAACAAAGATAACTTGATTAATTTAGTTTCCTTGAAACATGGAGACTGAGGGGGGCAGTCAGAGGAAATATTTTTCAGAGTTATTTTAGTCACTGAAGAGATTTTTGTGGGAAGTGGGGGAAACAACCTGGGAAGCTCGTTTTGCTTTTCCTCAGACACCTGCTTTCATGAGGTTAAGCTCGCTAAAATAAAGTGCTGTCTGGAGTGCTCCTTCCTTTAATGATAGGTAATCCTGATTTGGTGAAAAATGAGAATGAACAGCAATTGCTCCAGGTGGTGGTGTTGTGCCCACTCGAAAAGAGAGAGATATGGGCAGTGAATTCCACTATTCCGCCCGAATGTGGGCTCGGGCGACAAGATTCCAGCAACAATCACAATGGAAGAAAATAAGACTTCACAATCACTGCCCACAATCTGCCAACACTTTGCAACAGCATAGGGGTCATTTAGACTGCGTTAGAATTTAGAATTGAATTACGTGATTTCATCTGTCCTTTGTAAACTTCCCTTGTAATCCATTCAGAGACCTTTGCTGTGTCTTTTTCTTTTTGGACAGGTGGAAAATTCTGGGGATCCCTGGCTCAAAGGCAAAAACTCACAGAATATATCATATTTTGAGTCCATTTACCTGGTCATGGCAACAACGTCAACTGTCGGCTTCGGAGACGTGGTAGCGAAGACATCCCTGGGACGAACGTTCATCATGTTTTTCACCCTGGGGAGTTTGGTGAAGAATACTTTTTAAAATTTATTTATTTATTTTATTTTATTTAGCTATTTTTCAAGTACAGTTTTTTTTGTCTATTTCTCCCATCCCAGCCCCCCACCCGGTGCTCCCCACCTCCCTCCCATTTCCACCCCCCTTAGTTCTTGTCCCTGTGTCCTTCATATTTGTTCCTCCAAATCCCTCCCCTTTTTCCCCCTTAAATTCCCTTCCCTCTCCCCTCTGGTCACTGTCCCCTTGTTCTCTATTTCAGTGTCTTTGTTTTTATTCTGCTTGCTTGTTTGTTTTGTTGTTTAGCTTCCTGTTAAAGGTGAGATCATATGGTATTTGCCTTTCAACCCCTGGCCTATTTCATTCAGCATAATGCTTTCCAGATCCATCCATGTTGTTGCAGAATACTTTTAATATCTTTTGAATGTAGCTACATAAATTATAAGTGTTTGGTTAATGGTGAGAAATGAAACAGTTTGGGCTTGAGCGTGAATGTTACATTGTTCAGGTGTCAAATGGAAAGCCCTATGGATCCCACATTTTCCCAAATTGCATCCCCTGGAGCATGAGATGCGATTGTTTGGTCTCCAAAGATGAGGACTCTGGACAAAGGAGAAGTAGACTTTCCTTATTAGCCTCTACATTGATTTGAGTATCAGTATCTTCCTCAATCTCTGGCCCTTCAGATGAAAGTTTCTTCCAAAGAGGAAGGGCATTTGAGATTGGATCTGAAAAAAGGGCTCTTATTTCCAACTCAAATGAGTAAGCCCTCCAAACCAGCATTGTACTTCAGACGAGTAAGAGTCTGTGTGTGGTTCGGGACTTTGTGTCAAGAACAATGGAAACCTCCTTTTCTTTAGTTTCTAATTTCAGTTCCTTAAAAACCATACCAGAGTCCTCCACTTCACCTTTGTGACATTGCACTGTCCACATCACTACATCTCTTCACTTTATTTCCCTATGTGCGCCCCCCACTAGCGCCCTAAATAACAGCAAGTCTTAGAGTCAGAAGGGCAGTTGGTAGTGATAAAGGGACAAAAAGGGAAGGAGGTTGCCTCACTGCTTGTCCTTGTTTCATCGCTGTCACCATTTTGAATGCTGAAAAGCATTTTATTCAACTTTAACCAAATGTGAAGGTTGAAGTAAGAAAAGAAATTATCTCTTTTTAAATACATAGTTCACAGTGATGCCCCTCAAAGATAAAACAAAGTTTTGTGTACCTTCTTTCTTCTTTATAACCTCAAATTTTGGGTGTATCCTTTAAAATAATGAGATTAAGGTTTTATTTGCTGACCATTTTAGATAATATTTGCAAACTATATCCCTGAGATGGTGGAGCTTTTCGGTAACAAGAAGAAATACACCAGTTCCTATGATGTGCTCAAAGGAAAGAAGTAAGTAGCTTTCAAGCATAATTTCTACTATACTTGTTTGAGATATTCTGCTAGTCACATATCTGTTTCTAAACACCGAATGCTTGGCCTGGGTGGATATATTGGCAGAACACTTCATTCACTAAAGAGGGTTGTGCTAAAACAAATGCCATAAGAAGATAATATTTGCTACTTGATACAAACTACTACACAGATGTCCACAAGAACATTAAATTAACTAAAATGATAGATGATATTGTCATTCATTATCAAGTATTGATTGTGACAATATTTTGACCTTCCTCATTGCTAACTATTCTCTTATACCCATTACTATTTGTCTTATTCATTTCAACCATGTGGTTAACTCAGGCTAACTTTACATAATGGGTCAAATTCAAAACACAGATTGAATTTAAAATAATTTAGTTGCCTTAGCCCTAGCTCCCCTAAACCTACGGGGCCAATTCACAGGCGGGAGTTTGCTAGAGTGAGGAGCAATCTCAGCCCCTTCTCCAGCATTTCACAGATCTCCTGTGCCCATGCCACAGACACTAATTCCCAGGAGGAAAACGGATTTGTTCTTACTCTGTTTCTTTGATGATATACTTTACTTCAGTTTCCATTATGCTTTTCACATCCAAGGGAAAAAAAACAAATTGGAGACCTTAAATTTGAAGTGATTCTCTTTTGTTTAGTCTTTGTCTCCCACAGAGGAAGGAGGTGCAGTGGAGGTAAGTTCCTTTGGAGTGGTCTCTTCATGCAGTTGGGTGAAAATCGAGACTGACCTAGGACAAAAAATAACAAAGTGAATCAAAACGATGGAATAAACTACATAAGCCAAAGTTCAATCCAGTTTATTTGGGGAACAGATATGTGACCCATGGTAAATAAGCCAGTATGGTCTGGAAAATTTAGGGTAAAGCAGGTTTTTAAATATATATATATTAAGCCTAAGGCAACTGGCAACTCTTATTTACCATAAAAGTTACATGCTTACACTTTTGCAACTGTCCTAGGTGTCTCTTCATTAGACTCACTTTTTCTCTGACTGCTGGATAATTTTAGATGTGGAAGATAAACAGAAATACCTAGATCCCAGCGCTACCTCAGCCATAGCGTTTAACTATGGGAAAATCAATAAAACATTCTTAGCCATTGTTCCTCAGTGAAAAGTGATTTTATCATCCAATCAGGAATCAAGTAAAAAGTAAAATCAAATTACACATTTACAAGTCCATTAGAAGTTATAAATAACTGACATCCAGCCAAGATGGAGTCATAGGTAGATCACTGTGCCTCCTCATACAACCAAAAGAGGGGCAACAACACATTTAAAAACAAAAAACAACCCAGAACTCAAGAAACTAAAACTGTATGGAAGTCCACCGACCAAAAAGTTAAAGAAACATTCATCCAGACCAGTAGGAGGGACAGAGATGGCGGTGGCTGGAGGACATGAGTGGTGAGGTGGTTGGTGGTAGAGCAAGCAGTCCCACATTTGCTCACAGATAAACCGGGAAAAGCAACTGGGGAGCAAGACAGACAGTGCAACTCAGGGTTCTAGAGCAGGGAAATGAAACCTTGAAACCTCTGACTGTAAAAATCTGTGGGGGCTGAGGTGACAGGAGAAACTCCCGGCCTCACAGAAGAGTTTGTTGGAGAGACCCACAGCATCCTAGAACGTACACAAACCCACCCACCTGGGATTCAGCACCAGAAGGGCCCAGTTTGCTTGTGGGTAGTGGAGGAAATGACTGAAAGCTGGCGGAGAGCCAAACAAGCAGCATTGTTCCCACTCGGACCCCTCCCCCACAAACAGTGCCACAAGGCAGTGATGTCAGTTGCCCTGCCCTGGAAAATACCTAAGGCTCCACCCCTTACTATGTAACAGGCATGCTGAGACAAAAAAAATGGCTCAAATGAAAGAACAGATCAAATATCCAGAAAAAATACAACTAAAGATGAACAGATAGCCAACCTATTAGAGGCACAGTTCAAAACACTGGTAATCAGGATGCTCACAAAAATGGTTGAGTATGGTTGCAAAATACAGGAAAAAGTGAAGACTATGAAAATTGAAATAAAGGAAAATGTACAGGGAACCAACAGTGACAGGAAGAAAACTGGGACTCAATGGTTTGGACCAGAAGGAAGAAATAAACATTCAACCAGAACACAATGAAGAAACAAGAATTCAAAGAAATGAGGAGAGGCTTAGGAACCTCTGGGACAACTTTAAACATTCCAACATCTGAATCATATGGGTACCAGAAAGAGATGAGGAAGACCAAGAAATTGAAAACTTATTTGATAAAATAATGAAGGAGAACTCCCCCAATATTGCAAAGGAAATATATTCGAGGAAGTCCAGGAAGCTCAGAGTCCCAAGAATTTGGATCCAAGGAAACGAACACAAAGGCACATCATAATTACATTACCCAAGATTAAAGAAAAGGAGAGAATCCTAAAAGCAGCAAGAGAAAAAGAGAAGTTACCTGCAGAAGAGTTCCCATAAGGCTATCAGCTGATTTCTCAAAAGAAACCTTCCAGGAAAGAAGGGGCTGGAAAAAAGTATTTAAAGTCATGAAAAGCAAGAGCCTACATCCAGGATGACTCTATCCAGCAAAGCTATCACTTAGAATGGAAGGGCAGATAACATGCTTCCCACATAACGTTGAGTTAAAGGAGTTCATCATCACCAAGCCTTTATTATATGAAATGTTAAAGGGACTTATCTAAGAAAAAGAAGAAGATCAAAAATATGAACACTAAAATGATTAAACTCAGAACTATCAACAACCAAACCTAAATAAACAAACAAACAGCAAACAAACAGAACAGGAACAGAATCACAGAAATGGAGATCACTTGGAGGGTTATAAGTGGGGAGGGAAAGGAAGGAGAAGGGGGAAAAAGTGCAAGGAATAAAAAGCATAAATGGTAGGTACAAAATAGACAGGGAAAAGTTAAGCATAATATAAGAAGTGTACAAAGAACTTCTATGTACAACCCAGGGACGTGAACTAAGGGGGAGGAATGCTGGTGGGAGGGGCAGTACAGGGTGGAGGGGAATAAAGGGGGGGAAATGGGACAACTGTAATAGCATAATGAATAAAATATATGCTTAAAAAGTTGTAAGTAACCATGAAAATCATAGTAGTTGTGAGTTATTGTCGTAGTCCTAAAAAGCCATGTGTAATCCAAATGTGTGAAGTGATACCCTATATGAGATGAACTAGGGGCAACAGAAATCTTATGCTTCTTTTGTATCATGGAGATAAAGTTCTGATTGTTTCTATTTTTCAAATCTGTGTGATTCAAATACCAAATTTATTTAAAATTAAGTGTAAGCTCATGGTCCATCTCTAAATCTAGACAGGAAGATGTCTACTTGTGTTCCTTAGCTAATCTACCTGACATGCTCTTGCCCCTAGGTTCATCGTGGTCTGTGGAAACATCACCGTGGACAGTGTGACTGCTTTCCTGAGGAACTTCCTGCGTCATAAGTCAGGGGAGATCAAAACAGAGATTGTCTTTCTGGGAGAGTGAGTGAATCCATTTGGCTCATGAGCTCTAAATTAATGCTTGCAATACATGTGAATGTTTTAAATGGAACAAAATTAACCTTGTAATAGTCATAGAAAAGTTAGAAATAATAAGAAGCAAAAAGAAAAGAAAAAGTGAGCTCATGATCAAAGTTATTTTCAGAAAAAGTTTGGGACTGTATCTCGCCAGAAGTTTTTCTGTATATGTACTATTAAGTGATGCCGTATCATTAAGGTTATACTATACTTATTACTATTATAGATGACCATGATTCTGTGCACAAGTCTGGCACATTTCATAATTACAACTCTAACTGTTAATGATCACAGGTGGACATCTAAAGTTCAAATAGATGCGCCAAGGATTTTTTTGATGATGTTTTTGTTCTATGCAGTGTACCTTTTCATAAGCAGAGTCAAAGGTTTGGTGAAGCACTGAGAAGTGCATATTTAATACAAAAAGATTTTGAAGTTGGCAAAATGGTTTCTAATTGTTTATCTTACAATTTTAGTTCCTCGTGAGATGGGACAACATTTGTGTGTTTTGATGATTTGCATTCCTTTTTGAAATTCCTCTTCATTTCTTTTATCCCCTTTTCTGTGAGACTGGTCATCTGCTATTTTACTGAGTTAAGCACTCAATATGTTTTGATATTAGCTGTTTTATGTCACGTGTTATAAATATTTTTCTCCCTCTTTGCCTTTTAAGTTTTGTGCTTTTATTTTACTACAGGAGCATTTGGTCCACATGCACTTCAGCCCATTCACTCTTTATTTTTATTTTTTGGTTTGTTGTTTTTCTTACATTCTTAGGCCTCTCTATTCTAGAATTAAATAAATATTTCTCTAGCATTTCTGTGTTTTCATATGGAAATTTTTCTTATACTTCAGCTCTCTGGAATTGATTTAGTATAATGTGAAGGAAACTAAAATAATAGTGAATCAGTTATTCAGACATCACTCAAACAAGTCAGGCAGATTTGAAATGATATTTTGATCTTACATAAGAATATATATAGGATTAACATGAACTTTTACACATTTTATAGTTGAAATAGAAAACTAAGCATTTTTTCGATACTCCTATCTCCCTCAAACCCTGTATACACTTTCATCAATATCATCAGTTTTGTCTCCTAAATACATTCTAATCCCATTTCTACCATTTCATTTCCACTATCACAACCCTGTTCAAAGTTAGTATCTTGTCTCTCCTGAATTTCTATAAAGGCTACTTTATTGATTTTTGTTTTTGCTCAGAATTTCTTCTACCTTTATATAACCAGTTTATTTTCATCCTTCAACACTTGGAGAGAATTTTTCTATTCTTCTAAATTAGTATCTTCTAATCCTTCTGTCTCTTTACTCTGTCATATTTTCTTTAAAGCACTTATCACCATCTATAATTATGGTAGATTTTCCTTTAACACAGCTATTAACATTTTCTTCCCTTACTGTGCATTCATGCTTCTCCTCTTGGTAAAATATGGAGTCTTTTTTTCTTCCCTTTGAATCTGACCTGGCCAGTGACTTGATTTGATACATAGAATGTGGTGGCACTTGGCTAGTTTAGGCCTGGCCTTTCGGAAGACTGGCAGTTTCAACTTTCACTCCAGGAGAGTCCCTAAGCCCTAATACATCATATAAAAAGTCAGACTAGCTTGCTGGGGAGTAGGCCCAGCCAGACCTCACCTGCTCTATTCAGGTAGCTGAGACAGCAATTGTGAGCAAAGTCATTTTGATCATTCCAGCATTTAGTGAAACTCTCTGATGAGTGTACCCACATGGACGGTCATGGTGGACACTATGTAGAATTACCTTGCTGAGGCCAGCCTACCATAAACTCCTGAAAAATAATGTATTATTTTTGTTTTAGGTCAGTAAGTTCTAAAATGGTTTGTTTTTCAGAAACAAAACAGTAGTATGGTAGTGGCAGTGGGGTGCTATTATAACAAAGGCCAAAATGTGGCCTTTTCCTAGGAACGAGTGGTAGGCAGAGACTGGGAGGGTTGCATGGAGACTCTTAGGAGAGGCCAGAAAAATGGTGAGGAAAGCGCTATTAGGGATTGGAAGAAGAGCAGAATCTTGGTAACAGTGTCACTAAAAGTAACTGGGAAGATAGAAAAATGTACTTACGCAGTTGTGAAGTGTGGTTAAGAAAATTTCCTGTGAATGTTGAGTGTCATTTGCCATCACATAATCATGTGTGATAAGGTAAGAAAATAGAACTGGAGAAGAAACTTTTTAGTTTTTAGCATAATGTAAAAGAAATGTAGAAGCTTCAGAACAGTCTCTCTAGCTGACCAAAAATTTTTTTCAAAGAGGAAAATGATCTAAGCAGAAGAAAAAAAGTCAAATCTAAGACGCTGCCTATAAAATGTGACCTCAAGGTTCAAGGTCAAGATCCAATGAAGGATGCAACTGAGGACACTTTGTTAAGACCTCAGAAGGATTTAAGGTGGTGACTTAACTGATGCTCCTTTCCATCAGGCAAGGTGATTCATCTGGTGATTCATCACCAGAAGAATCATGACTGTGACTTTGTGGACATGCCATGCCTGAATAATATGCACAGAAATGTGCCAGTTCTTTCAAGAAAATTTTATTGGTAAAAGCACTGCCAGCTTGGGATAAAAAGGACAAAGAGAATTCAAAATGAAAAATAAAATTGCCTCTGAGCCTCCAATGTAGCACATGCAAAATTCAAGTCTAGAAAGCTACTCAAGTACAAATAGGGGACATTTATTAGGAAAAAAATGGGTGAGTCAAAGGGTCAGAGGGCAGAAACAAGGATCAAAAAGAACATGGCTTAGCTCATAAGGACAGAACTGAGCTCTAATCAAAAAGTACAGGGATTTAGAAGTACAAATTGGTAGGTACAAAATAGACAGGGGGATGTAAAGTACAGTGTAGGAAATGGAGTAACCAAAGAACTTATATGTACAATCCACAGACATGAACTAAGGGAGGCATTGGTAGAGAAAATGGGAGGCACCAGGTACAGGAAGACAACAAAAGTTGGGACAGCTGTAACAGCGTAATCAATAAAATATATTTAAATATACCCTCTGCCCCCTGAAGTAGGGGGTCCTAATAATATATACTCAGAGAAATTTTAGAATTTCTATCTGCTGATTTCTAGCAATTCATGCATGCCTTTCATTAGAAGCCACACCTCTTTTGCCTGGGAACGTCTTTTGCAATTTTCCTATTACTTTTCATGGTGTATTTGGTGTGGAGATGGGGATCGTAAGACTTGACTATTTATTTAGTTCATGGGTCTTTAGATAGGGTGGAGCCATGCCTGAAGAGCCCCATCCACGTCGAGACCTGAGTTAAGAAGATAAGATCCAGGACTTGGACCTGATTGCTATAAAGAGAGGAGACTTGGAGAGGAGAATGTGGGAGCATTTTGTACAGGGGAGGATGTGAATTCTTGTGGCCAGAGGGAAGACTGTGGCAGATTGGTTTTAAAAGATGGCTACCAGCAATTTCTCCCGCGTGTTTACACATGTACTATTTCTTTATCAAATTAGACCTGAGCTTCAGACCCATCCCTGGAATCAGGCCCGCAGTGTCAACATGACCTGACCATGTAGATTAATAACAAATGGAATGTATGTTTCTTCCAAAAGGAGATTAGGGGTTCCATTAAATGCAAGTAAATATAACAGTCCCTGAAGCAAAACCAGTCATCTTTTTCAATCTTTGGGTCTGCATTCTTTGTCCAGGGTTCCTCCTTCCTTGGAATTGGAATCCATACTTAAGTGCTCCATGGCCTACACAACCTTTGTTTCTGGATCTGCACTGAAGTGGGAGGATCTGAGGCGAGTTGCGGTAAGAACTAATTTTTTTCCCTTGTAGTTAACCTCAACTGCAGTAATTAAGATGATAGAATCTATGCTCTTTTAAAACCATTACTCTAGACCCTTAAATTTGGGGAAATACGACTTTCTTAATTTAAAAATTGATCATAAAAGAAATGTAGTAATTGACCTCCAGCTCCTCTTTGACAAATAGGAAGCAGACCTCACTCCGCATCTACACTTACAGTGGAGTCATTTAGTTCATTAAATTCTCTATCAAGAGCTGTTTTATTTGCACATTCTAAGAGATCTGTAAAAATTACGGGTAGCCAAAGTGTGTTTGATCTTACCATTTGAATGGGATTCTTACCAAAGGACAGATTTACCAACTTCTAAATACACCTATGTGCCTCCTGATAGGAGGGACATGAAGAAAAATAGCAGAGATCCCATTAAGGTTGGGACCAAAACTAATGATTAAAGGCCAACCCTGTAGACAGCTTTCATTTAAGATCAAAGCCATCTTCCTCTCATTATGTAGGTTTCACAGAATCGTACAAATCAAAAGGCTTCAGTTTTTTAAAGCAGAGATCTATAGAGTTAACAT
Organism: Artibeus jamaicensis; assembly: GCF_021234435.1. Lineage (NCBI taxonomy): Eukaryota > Metazoa > Chordata > Mammalia > Chiroptera > Phyllostomidae > Artibeus > Artibeus jamaicensis. The sequence goes on along the minus strand of NW_026522056.1, from coordinate 9,487,195 downwards.
AGAGAATTGAAGCAGAAAATGACAGACTCAGAATAATCATTCTTTTTCCTGCCCTTGGGTTTTATAAGAGCCACACTAATAATTTTCTAGAATCTTAAGATTCAGAATCCACAGAGAGTCAATGACTGCTTCCTTTGAGCTAAGCAGATGTCCAGTTTCATCATTCTTTGCTGTCCTGAAAGGCAAACAAGTATACAGGCAATTGCTTTAAAAGATCTTTTGACCCATCAGTAGGCATAAACTGATGATTATGATGATACGAAAAATATAACTATGCACCCATTTTAAAGCAATCTAGACTCTATGTTGGAGACCCTGTGTCTTAGTTCCATTTCAGCCCTCACAGCCCTTGCTGCATTTGCAGAACTACAGTCCTGATGTTATTGCATCCTTAATACAACTTCTCCCCAAGTGTGTTCTATCCCTTATTGAAAATTTTATGAAAAAAAAGGCATAAGAAAACCCAAAAGAGGAACACTAGAGCATTTCCCATGTGGCTAACAAATGATTGCTGTTCAATCTTGAAGAATAGGTGGAGTCTGCAGAAGCATGCCTGATTATAGCCAACCCTTTGTGCAGTGATTTACATGCTGAAGACACTTCAAACATTATGAAGTAAGAAGTTGGTACTGTGTTTTTAATGCTGCAATGTGAATTTATTTCTGCCTCTTTTAAAATAAAGCCTGGAGCCCTGGCTGGTGTAGCTCAGTGGACTGAACACAGGCCTGCCAACCAAAAGATCGCTGTTCGTTTTCCCATCAGGGCACATGCCTGGGTTGCAGGCCAGTTCCCAGCAAGGGCCAGTTCCCAGCAGGGGATGCACCAGAAGCAACCATACATTGATATTTCTCTCCTTCTCTCCTTCCCTTCCCTTCTAAAGATAAATAAATTAAATTAAAAAAATAAAATAAAGCCTGGTGCACAGGCCTAAACAGGAGATGTCATTTACCATAGCATTGGGTCATCATATTACAGGTTTCTGCCTATGTTCTTTTTTGCTCTCAGAGATGATGCAGATGTATGAAAAAAGTAGTTGAAAATACAGTATCCTAAGTCTCTATGGTCTTCTCTACATACTTTCCTGAAGGTTCATATAATAGCTATCTAAATTTAAAAAGCAAGCATACAAATAACAGATAACTGTTCAGATAGCATCATTGTAAGTAGTACACCCTCTCCCACTCAACAATAATGATGCCATTGGTGATATGAGAATGCTATTAGTAGGCTTTACTTACTGGGCTTTTTCCCAGTAGTTCTGATAAAAGATTGTACATGATTCAGTATGATATGCTTGTGACTACTGGAAATTCTTAAGATGGCTAGACCCAGTTACCATCTTTAACTGCGAACTATCTATGAGCAGGAACTTGACTTGTAACAGATTCAAACTATTGTGATGGCAATGGCATTGTTCTTAAACCAGATGATCTTCTGGCCCTCAAGGCAAAATAAACATAAATGGCTGAAGGTGACTCCACAAATAGTAAGAGACAGCTGAGAATTTGCACTGTGCACAATATAATAAATATGACATGAACTTTAATTTCTTAATTTGTAAAATGCAAAAGTTGGATATGAGAGTCTATAAACTATTTCAAGCTACAAATAATAATTCAATATTCAGCTTTTCTTATAATTAATGTGTTTGAGTTTGAAGGCTAAAATGTATATGAAACTGTTTATTTCCTTCTCAAGAATTGGTCCTAGAAGACCACAATCTTCTAATAACAAAAGCTGACCTTTTGATGGATTTATTTTACTAAGTCCCTAAAACCACTGTATCTTATTAAACAGGACATTTTTAGAGGACAGCATAACAATGAAACTTATAATATGCCATTTTATTATGCTTACCCACATACCAACTAAACTCTGAATTGAATTGTACTACAAAGCCTTTGTATGTGGTACATCACGTGACCATATTTGTTGTTTTGTAGGGTACTGTCTATCAAGAACTATAGCCCTCATACCAGAGTCATCATACAGATACTTCAATCCCATAACAAGGTATTGTAACTTTCTAACCTATCCAGTTACCTTGTCTGTTAGACTGTGGAGCTAGACGAACTTAGTTCATCTAAGTAATAGATGAATTCATTCCTTTCAAATGGCTTTACACTCAAAAAGTTTTTGCCAACTGTAGGTGAAATTTGGAGTCTCATTAAGATTGTTAATCACTTATAAATGTAAATTCATAAAAAGGTATATTTGTGTATTTTAAAAGCTGCTACCTGGTGGTCTAACTTCCAAATCATCTTGAGAGCCTCTGCTCTGGGACATTGACAGGTTTTGGCACCCTCTCAACTACTGGGAGCCACTGAAGCTCAAGTATACTGACTAAACAATCACAAAAGTTGGAGAGATAAGAAAGACCTAGGGTGGGCGTGACTTATAAGGATTACCATATACATGAGGCCATTCCTTTAAGACTAGGAGAGGTCCGTGTTTTCTATAATGCATAAAAACCAACCCAGAAAGTCAATAAAAATGAAGAAACAGAAATATGTGTTCTAAACAAAAAGCAAAACAAGACAAAACCTCAGAAAAATATGTTAATGAAAGAGAGATAACTGGCTTACCTGACAAAGAGTTCAAAATAACTATCATAAAAATGTCACTGAACTTGGAAGAAGAATAAATAATAAAATGAATATTTCAAAAAACTGGTAGAAAATATCCAAAGTACTAAAGAGAAGTCACAGAGCTGAGGAATATAATAACTGAACTGAAAATTGCCATATAGGGCCTCAACACAGACTAGATGAATCAGAGGACAGGATCAGTGAAATGGAAGACAGAATAGGGGAACTCACATTTTGGATGTGATGGCCACGCAGTACACATGTTCACTCAACAGCATCTGCTGCCCCCACTGATTCATGCAGTGAAGTCATCATTGTTCACACATGCATATGTATTCCAGTCCACTCTCCTCAGCTGCCAGGTTACCTTGATGTCACACAAACCATTCTTGTTATGTTAACCATGGTTGAACTTTTTCAAGACAGACTTCATAGCCACCCTTCTGTTCATAGCAGCATTATTTACAATAACCCAGATGAAAACAGCCCAAGTGCCCATCAGTAGATGAGTAGATAAAAAAGATGTGGTACATTTACACCATGAATACTATACAGCTGTAAAAAAGGAACTCTCACTCTTCGAGACAGCATGGATGAACCGAGAATATTATGCTAAGTGAAATAACCCAGCCATAGAAAGACAAATACCATTATGTGGAATCTAATGAATGAAATAACACCAGAGGCATGGATACATGGAACAGACTGACAGATCTCAGAAGGGAAGAGCTGCAGGAGACTGGAAGATATTAGTCAAAGAACATGTATACATTTATGCACAGTGCCTGGGCATAGACAGCAATGTGGTGAAGGCTAGGTGGAGGGGGTTTATGGGGAAAATGACGGGCATCTGTAACAGTATCAACAATTAAAAATAATATTAAATTTTTATGTTATACACCTGAAACTAATATAATGTTAAATATCCACTATGCCTTAATAAAAACAATACCCCTCAAAAATAAATAAACAGAAAAGATTGTAAATTTTTAGTAGAATCAGAGCCTAAGCCATTTGACCTGTTTTTGCAACTTGCTATTTTTGTTTTACAAAGTGAAGCAGCTGACCACTAACTACTTCTAAATGTTCAATTTGTTCTTTTCTCCTGACCTGGGTACAATAAATGCTTTAAAGTAAAATAAAGCCATTTGGATAGAAAGAGCTTTCTCAAATTATTTTTAGTCTTAATATCTGATCTACTTTCTACCGTGAAACAGGTTTTTCTGCCAAAGATCCCCAGCTGGGACTGGACTACCGGAGACAACATCATCTGTTTTGCTGAACTGAAGCTTGGACTTATGGCCCAAGGCTGTTTGGTGCCCGGCTTGTGTACTTTTCTAACATCTCTATTTCTTGAGCAAAACAGTAAGGTAGCCTTGTAAATCGATGTTGGGTCTTGGCTCCATCCCCATGTTCTCACACATTAATATCAGAAATAGATACAAAAATTGGGGAAAAGCAAAAGGCCCCAAGAAATTAGATTTAACTTCTCCCCGAGCTGGAAAGGGATTGAGAAATCTAGATTGAGTTCCCAGGGACTGCACTGACCTTGAAAAAAGCTATTTATCTTATTCTTGCCTAAGAATATTTATCTGTATCTCATGCAAAACATAGATCATAACTCTGCTTCCTACCTGTTCCATGATAATATGAATGTAAATGTATTCATAAATGTAGGAGCACTGTGAGTTATTGAAAGTAGAAATATAATTAAAGGTTATGTTATTAGTGGATAAGTCATATATTTAAATATAAATTAATAGAAAATAATCAACATGATAATAAATAATTGTATTTATCAAGCATAAATAATAATGCAAATAATAATTAAAATCCAAATTTCTAGGTTATTTGGGAGCCATTCCATACAGCATAATAATGACCACAAATCAAATACCTTCTATGTGTTATGCATTTTAAATACATCATGTCTCCCCTTAATAATATTTCAAGGTAGTGTCTCAGTCATGGGTCAACGATGCTAAATAACCTGGGCATATAACAAGTGAGTAGCAGAACTAGACTTTCCTGACCTGCATTCTGACAACTCTGCCCCATCCTTATGGTTGCTGGGGCTCTACAGTCTCCCACATCACCTTTGAGACAAAGTAACCAGCTAAAAAGGGCTGTTGAAATGAAGTAACAAAGCACAGAGTATGGCCTTTGAAGTACTCTTCCCATGAAATGTTTTAACCCTCAGCTGGGCCTGGTATCCCATTGTCCAAAGGCTCTCCAGAAACTGACCTTTCTCTCCATTTAATCACCAGTCCACATTTGCCTTTTTACATGCAATTTTCCTCCTGGTCTCTCTTCACACTTACTTCCCTTGTTCAAGAAATTCAAAAACTGTGTACATTTCTTCTGGTGCTATTAAGGAAAAGCATCAAAGGTGAATGATGCTTCGGCCAACATAATGCTACTTGGAACACATAGAATTCCTCTGCGATTCTTTCTGTGAATGTGAGGAAACGTGATATGCAGATGAATAGAAATGGCCATCGGGCAGACAGAAATGAGCTTGGTGCCCCCAGTGACCATGTTTTAGCCTTTTGCTTAGTGGTCACTGTGTCTGGCCTAGGAAATGGCTTGTCAGGAAGTCCTCTTTGTGTTGTACAGTTAGAAAGTGGAAGAAAACGGCAACATCAGCTGGGACGATTGCAATTTTAGTCTCTGTGGAGAGAACGAAAGGAATGGGTTCTCTATCTGAAGACCTCATCTCTCTCATGGGAACAGGAGGTAGAAATGTAAAACCAGCCCTTGTATGCTTTTCTCTTTTTTTCTTTTCTTGCTTTATTTTATTTTTAAAAATATTTTATTGTTGATACTGCTATAGTATTATAGTTGTCCCACATTTTCCCCTTCACCCCCATCCACCCAGCCCACCCCCGACCTCCGTAAGCAGACCCTTCACCACTGTCCGTGTCCATGTGTCCTTCACAGATGTCCTTTGACTAATCCCTTCACCTTCTTTCAACCAGTCCCTACCTCCTTCTTCCCCTCTTATCACTGTTAGTCTGTTCCATGATTCTGTGCCTCTGCTTCTTTTTTGCTCATTAGTTCATTTCTGTTCATTAGATTCCTCTTCTAAGTGAGATCATATGGTATGTCTTTCACCCACTGGCTTATTTCACTTAGCATAAGAGTCTTGGTCTTAAATTGTATCCTCCTCACCGAGGATGATCATCTACCAATATTCGTCATAAGCTGGTTTTGGGAATACAGGAATTGAGAGATATTTGTGGTCATGATCATTTTTTTTAGAAGTAAACTTACTTTCAGAAATCCTGAACTGGGTAGCGTGAGTCAGAGCAAGACTTTTTAATGCTGTGTGCTGCTCTCATGTTTTGCATTCTGTAATTAACTACTTGCTTAGGCTTAATGGTCTGAATTCCAATACCTTATGCCCCACCTTTCTCAGGTTAGGTGCTGAACTTTCACTGTTAGGTTTTGCCTCTACAGATGAGAGTTACTGCACCTACACATGAGAGTTATTAATCTCATAACCAGATTTTTCCAAGTATTGAGTTAATATTTGCAAAACTCCCGAGTAGTCAGATCAAAAGGCCTTGGATCGATAGCATGTCTTTCCTTGTTTTTTACTATATTGAGTATATGGTGAGAACTCGTAGCTTGCAAAGCAGTCCCGTCAGTGTTAGGCACAAAGAAATCCCTCACAGGCTTACATGTGGATTAGGTCTAATCCAGCCGGTTTACTCGAGCTCCCCGATTCTACCATCCAAATCCAAAATCCTTTTTGTCTTCCTGTTTCCCTTTCTGACCTTTTAAAAACTAACTCGGAAAGTCTTCTCTAGCTCTATGGTTATCATTTTTTTTATCCCTTTCCAAAAGTGAAACATTTAGATTAAAAACACTAAGTCAATTTCCTCAGTAGTAGGGACTTAAGGAGTGGTATGAACTGCCCAATGAGGTGAGCCCTCCTCAACAGAGGGATCTAAGAGACTGGGAAAAGGCAGGAGACTCGGCTGAGTCTTGGGAAGCATTAGGGTGCCTGGGTTGCATGAAATAGTGATCTTCTTTAGCAGGGCAGAAATATTTGTTTGTGTTTATGTTTTTTCATTTGTTTTTCCTAAACCACAAAATGACCATTGGAGAAGTATTTCTGAACTGGCATGAACTCTCCATGGCTACGATGTTGCAGAGTTTATACAAATCCCAGACTTTTATCTGAGATTCTGGGCTTTAAGGCGCATGCTCCTGCCACGTCAGAACAGCGCGGTGGTGGCTCTCGTGGAAGTAGGTCTGGGAGTGTGAGGAGGATCCGTGAGAGCGCAACAAAATTGTGAGTGATCTCACACAAGTAATGGAGGTGGGCAGTGCAATCGCCCCTGTCTTCTCAGGTTGGATCTAGCCTTTTTGAGAGAGACCATTTTCCCTTCACATCTCCCACCTATCTAGAAACCAACTGTTAATCTTTGATTTTTACATTTGCATTTCTATTAGTAAGGGTGGCTCTTTGAGTTCATTTGAATCCATGAAGGGTTCTGATACTGAGCAGAAACCATGTGTATTTTTTTGTGTGGTAAGTACTTAGAATCATTCCTCCGAAATATTTCGGGATGGTTGTAGACCATCACCATAAAGTGAGTACCTCAATAAAGTGACTCATTATCTTTGCTGGTGGAGGGTCTTGCAGTCAACTTGTAAAAAAAAAAAAGCAACATCTGTGAAGTGCAATAAAATCAAACACAGTAAAATGAGGTATGCTGGTAGTTAGTCAGTTAAAAAATACTATGTTTAAAAAACCAACCTTAAACAGCCATATCTAGGGAGAGACAACTTAGATTGTATATTATCCTCCCCATCTTATTACTAATTTAAAATCCAGGCCACTTTGCTGAAATTATTGGGAGAAGAATTCTAATTTCCAGCAAGGCTTCTTGGATGCCCTGTGGGAAGAAACTATGTTATGCTTCTACTTCATTGTGAACTCTTTAGTGAAAAGAATTGAGATGTATGTCAGAGTTTTAGTTCTTCTTCCTTTGATATTTCTTCAGTTAAGCACTAGGACAAACCCCCTTCCTACCACCTAAGTGCAATGGGTACTCGTTTGCTGCTTAGCAAAATATACAGCTTGAATGATGGCATCTCATATTCCATGTCCAGTGCTTCATGTGGCATAATTGTATATTACAGGTTAATCCGAAACAGCCCTGGCAAAAAATTTTTGTAAATGGCCTGAGGAACAAAATCCTGACTCAGCGTCTCTCTGATGACTTCGTGGGGATGACTTTTCCTGAAGTCTCCCGGTAAGTTAAAAGAAGGACTTTCCACATTTTGTTATGCAACGACATTCTTCCAACAAGGGTCATTGATGACTCTCTGTAGGTCGGGCTCCATGAAAAGCACGGAAGATATAAGACTATAAGACATAAGAGTGAATAAGTCTGAGTCTTTGCAACCTGGAATTTGGGGGACAATTTCATCTCTGCCCCACTGGCACGATGACCTTGAGTTACTTCAGGCAGGATTCCCCCACAAGGGGGAATTCCAGGTTTGGGAGGCACTTCCTCCGCCGAGGGGCCGGCGTTCTCCCGGGTGCAGAGCGCCAGTCTGAGTGGTTGCTAGGCAGCGCTCAGCTGTCCTCCCCTTCCTCACGACTCTGTCTTCCTTTCCAGGCTCTGCTTCCTGAAGCTGCACCTCATGCTGATAGCCATCCAGCACGAATCCATGGGTTCCGGTTCCTGGTAGCAATGAGGCTTCGAACCTCTTCAGTTTTTTTTTTCAGGGGAATTTTATGATTAAGAGTTTTCCAAAGAATACAGCCATAACTAAGCCTTCTGCTACTTGTTGAGAGCCAGTCAACCTGGGCACCCGGCCTGCTGTGGTGCATTTAGCATCACCTCGAATGACTGGGGTTAGACTGGTTGCTCCTATGACCCTGCCCCTATTCACGTGAGCCGGGGAGAGAAGAAAGGGTCACCTTCTCAGGTGTTCCTCTTAATGTATTGCCAGCTCTTGCAGATCATGACCATGAAACCATACTATGAAATAGAACTGTTTATGGTAAAAATGTTCTCACAAACTCTAGCCTTAGAAAAAAAATCTGCAAAATATGGCAAAATGGGAATTTGACTGGCCTACTAGATAAAGTCTCCTGTTAATAGGGGAGGTGAAAGAAAGAGGTAACATTACCAGCATTCCCCGAGAACCCATATCATATCATATCATATCATATCATATCATATCATATCATTGGATGATATGAGAAGTAAAAGAAGTTATTGTGTACTGCATTTTTCGGACTATAAGATGCACCCTTCCTCTCCCCCCAAATTTGGGAGGAATAATGGTTGTTAATGCTGCTGTTGAGTTCTGTTTGCATTTACATTGGTGAAATAATTGTGTTATTTATGTTATTAGATATTTTACCACATTTTTTGCTTCAAAATTTTTTTCCTATTTTTCTCCTGTAAAACCTAGGTGTGTCTTATGGTCCAAAAATACAGTAATAAAAAATAAAAATTTGGAAAAGTAGAGAATCGGCTACAATGATACATAGTGAAAAGATGATGAAAAATAAAAGGGGGGGCTTAAATGGATGGGGAACAAAAAGATGTTAGCTTCTGTATGGTTTTAGTTTAAAACTCCCTTAAATTAAATCAGAATCCACACATTAGCCTGTAGTCTTGATGATGATTTGCCAGCCCAGCGGCCTCGGCAAAGGGAACATCAGCTGTAAAGTGAGGAACTCGTGTTAACGAGCCCCCAAGACCCTGCCAGCTCTAACGCTGACATTTCCAGGAACACCGCCATTGCAAGGAAACGGTCAAAATTCAATAGTTTTGAGTGATAGCACGTGGACAACAAAGGAATGATTTTATACCAAAGGCTGGAAAGAACAACAGTTCTGTGTAAGTAGAACATGTGCAGAAGAAATCAGTGGGGCGCACTGTGAAGCAAGCCGTTAAGGAGAGAATAACAAGAAGGGTTGTCTGGCTGGCTACCATATACTCGGCAGTCCCTCCACGCTCAAGAAAAATCTCAAAATCTAAACCTTCACCAAGCAATTTGGATTTTGGACCAGCCCACAACTTGGTCAAGGTGTAACATCTTTTTTGGACTTTAACAACCTGGGCTACACATCAGAATTATGTGCAAATTTTAAAGATGTACAGATTCTGAAACCAGCACTTCTGAACTTGACACAGTCGAAATCTCCAAGGGTGGAGCCTGAGACTCTTTAAAGTCTCTGCGAGATAGTTTATTCACTGGCAGTTGGGAGCTATTGGGCCAAGTGCTTTCAAGTTCCTCTTCGACTCTGACGGCCCAGATTTTTATAAACATTATTCGAATGACTAGTAGGACACCATCCACTGGCAACAGGAATACCTATTAAGGAACTAATGTCTCTATATATCCAACAGGTCCTGGTGCTGTTTCCTATGCCATACACACCTACCCACAATGAAAGGAAAACTTGTTCTATCATAGATTTAACTTCAGTTTCTCACCAAAAAGTCAGGTGAATCAAAGAAATGAAATCCCATTTTGGCACAGATACTGATAACAGCAATGTCTTACATGATTGCTGGTTCATGATGCACAGTGCTGTGGGCACTTTGCTGACCCTAACTCTTGAGTCTTCCCAGCAGTGCTGTGGGATGTGCACAATTATTAGCTCATGTCAGAGGAGAGGCCTGAGGCCCAGAAAGGTTAACTAATTTCCCCAAACTCACATGACTCCCAGTCTGAACTCCAGCTGGCTCTGGGGGCTGCGCCTGAGATGGCCAAGCAGTACTAAATCCGTCATAGCCACGTATAAATGGGAGAAAGCCAGGGCACTCAGTGACTGGGTTTTCTGATGGAAATTCACCTCTTTTCTCACCTTTTATTTTCTCCTTTAGTGAATGCACTTGAATGTACTCTAAGACTTGCAAAACCCCTGGGTAATCATAAAGATTTGTCTTAGGGAATAATTTGTCACCTGCTAAGAGATATAGTTGGACCTGACCCAGTTAGATAATATTCTGAGATTGTTCCAGCAGTGAACATTCTCTAGTAAAGCAACTGGCCATGATTAATGAGGAGGGGAATTAAGCAATAATGCCAGTTCAGAAAGATCTTCAAAAGTTCACCTCTTTTTTCAAATGTAACCAGAGATATTAATAATGACAGTCTCTTCAAAACTAAATGTTTAATAGAAGTTCAAAGAACCGTCCCTTTTGAAAAGGAGATGTGAAGATATAACTAAGTGGATGCTTGCTAGCTAGTGAACTTTCACCAGTGATATTTGCAGCGGGAGGCACAAATCCATGCTCCTTCTCTTTTTTAGTTAAAACAATCATTCCACTCATTAACATGAGTCCGAAAGCACTCAGAAAGTGCCATCCAATGTCTTCAGTCATAATCTACCCGAACATAGCTATTTGGCATCCTCCTCCTCTTTGCCTTGGGCTGAAGAGCTTTTGCCATACAAGCTTTTTTATTTTTGTGAGCCTCTAACACTTGGAAGTTACTTGGGAGTACTCTCACAGCAGAATAAGCTTTGCCAAAATAAAGACTTAACCCCCTTCTGATGTGAATATAAAAGTAGTGTGCTTTCAAGAACAAAAGGAATACTTTCATCATGCACAACTGCAGTGCAGGGCGTCATCCGGTTATAAGACCTTATCACACTGGAGGTCTGAAAAATAATGAAAGATCTGACAAACGTAGGGAGGAATGTGGGGAACTCGAACAGCCGTAACAGAGTACTGCACCAAGGAATATCAAGGATGGAATTTGCAAGACAGCATTTTCAATCCCACGAGCAACAAGAAAATCAAATATCAAAACATCCAAGTAATGTAGAAATGGAAACAATTCATGTGGTTGTTACTCTCAAACCTTGCAGGTGGGAGGCAAAAATTAAGTCAAAAGAAATATACAGGTTCAGAAAATGCACAGGCCAATAAAAGGAACCTTTGAACCCAGCTGATTATTAGACTTCATTGCATTTTAAAGGTCAAGTAGCCTGAATATGGGCACCAATAGTAAGTCTAGCTACTGTGTGGCCTTGGCCTAGCTAGCAATGGACACCTTCAAACATCAAAGCGTCATGCATCGGAGTTGGTTTGACCATCTCAGAAGCAGGACGCAGTCTAGGGAAGAACCTACCCTTTGCTCCACCGAGTACGCAGCTCAGGAGTTGTGCTGTGGCCTGCCTTCCCTCAGCATATTTAGCGGCAATCAGAGTATCAAACACAGTCAAATTCACACTTCCTACCATGTCCAGCAGTAAAAGGGCACTCAGTCCTATTAACTCTGCAATTTAGAGAACCCATTTGTAATGACAGGACGAAACACCAACTGCTGGCACAGAAATTGAAGGGGAAATTATTGTATTTTTATTTTCTGTCTGTAGTGGTCCAGTATTAAATCCACCTGCGCAGGTTAAGATGCATAAGAACACATTAGGTTTCTTCATTGCTGAATCTGCAAAGACTGTCAAAAGGTAATTTTCTTTATTGCTTTATGGGGAGAGAGTCCTAGTGCACACACAACTTAATGGCAGGCAGACTGAGTCAGCGCCATGCTTCCTTAGTGTGAAGCCTCACATAAGTCATTCTTGATTTGCTTTCATTGTCCAGAGCCGCCTTTTACTGTGCCACCTGTCACAGTGATGTGCCCTCTCCTGAGCTAATTGGAAAATGTAGCTGCAAAAGCAAGAGCCATCGACCCTTCACAGGTAACTGCGCTTTATATCTGGCTGTCCTCACTGCAGCTTCTGGGGGCGTGGCCAAGGAAAGAGGAGATCTTCCCTTAAAGGACAATGCCCATTTGAACTTGGCCAAGAAGTGGCAGATGTTTCCCCACTGGGCATGCAAGACCTGAGTACCAGTCTTTTAGAGCTGAGAGCAACCTTCCTAATTATGTAGTTCAACTTGACCACAGGCCAATTGAAGGAGTTCTAAAGGAGACTCACTGGGGAGCAGGTCCATGGGGCTTCTCATGCTGCCATTCTGCATGCAAGATTGAAGGTTCTGTCTTAACCCTGTCTTTGTTTTTTCTGAATTTCTCAATTTCCCCTTGAGAATATAAGACAGTTTGGGGTATAGAAAAGCAAACAAAAATCCATTCCTAAGGTGGCCATATACACGCCCAAAAGACAGGCCTCAGATGATATCAATCTCACCAGTACTCTGACCTTGAACTTCCAGCTTCCAGGACTGGGAGAAAATAAATATATTTTTATGCCAAAAAGAAGAAAAACTGTTGCTTTGTAATTTCCCAAAATGCTTTATTCTGAAGAATATGATTAATTAAATGGGCTTTAAGACCTGCTGTGGCTTCAGCAGTTAAACATTGACTCTTTTTGGTTTCTGTAATAATATGAATCTTTTTTGAGGGAATAGATGGAGCTGACCAAATACGGAAAATATCCCACTAAAGAAGGTGTGAATAAGAAGGAAAAATATGTAAAAAGTATCATCTCACTGTACATGCCTTCATGCCCTTATAAAAACTTAGCACAGTTTTCTGCGGTAGACACATCCCTACAAACACAGCATTCAAATAAAACTTTTGCACATATATTATACACACCCATGTACTCAGACAGCTGTCAGTAATTTTGCAAAATAGTTTTATGAAAATGTGTCATTATCCCTCTATTTCGTTGACTTTTAAGTGTGGTTTACTATAAGTATTTTAAAGCAGGAAGTTGCTGTCATATAAAGATAGAACATTTTTATTTAAAGAGAGAGGCTCTGCCTTTATATTTGTATATTTACTAAATTTTACCCACTTCTATGACATGTATTTTATAGTATTAAAGGAAGACTTTCAGATCTAATGTTTGAGCTTCGATGTAGTTAGCACATTCCTCAGAATTTCCTTATTCTTTTTTTAAAAATATTTTATTTATTTATTTTTAGACAGAGGGGAAGGGAAGCAGAAAGAGTGGGAGAGAAACATCAATGTGTGGTTGCCTCTCATGTGTCCCCTCCTGGGGAGCTGGCTTGCAACCCAGGCATGTGCCGTGACTGGGAATTGAACCGGCAACCCTTTGCTTCACAGGCCCATGCTCAATCCACTGAGCTACACCAGCCAGGACCTTATTTATTCTCATAATAGAATCATTTCTTCTTTCTGCTTCTTATGGACCCTCAGTCACCACTCCTGCCAAGCCTAGCCCATGGGACTCAGGAGAACTCGATTAATCTGGCATGGAGACTGAAATACCACGCGATGAGCGAGTCAGCTGTGCTTTACTTCAGTCTGCCAGGTGATGGCAGCAGAGTTCCATGAAAGTCTCACTGATCTGGTGGTTATGGCTCAGACTCTAGTGTGAATTTGAATGTGGAGTTAGTTCAAGCCAAAATGTTCCGAGGACATCATTATAGAAGCTGACTGCTTGGCCTTATATACTTAAAAGTCATAATAATATCTGGAAATTCTCCCAGAGAATTAACTTTCAAAAAAGGACTTAGAAACTTACCAATGGGTGTCAAAATAGATACTGTACTGACTTTGGATTAGTACCAATTTCAGGTTGAATATTTCATGTTTCATAGCTAGATGAAGGATATCCCTAGTCTATTCCCTTCGAATAAGTATCACTTGGTTGAGCTAATAAAGTTTTCCCAGTTTCACCAATTTCTTCCTCCTACCATACCAAACGAGAATTCAGAAAACGAATTCTGATCACAGCTATAATATCATTGGCTGTGGTTTAAGGAAAACATGTTCTCTTTTGGGGTCTTGGTATCATTTCCAAACTTGGAAGTTCTCATCACCTCTATGGCCCTTTTTCATTCTGATAGTCCAGCGATTTTCAATTGGTGTACAGCAAGAATTTTTAAAACATGAAATTCCTGACTATTTAGTTAGGGGCACAGACCTCTTTTTCCCGATTTTCAAATAAAAAAGAATGACAACAGCCAATACAATGGCCACCCAGTGCAGATGAATTAAAATTGTACCTGCTTTTGTCAGATGAGAAAGAAATACATCTCGTGATGTGCTGCAGAATTTTAGTAATTAGTTTATGTGTACCGTGAGATGACAAAGGGTGAAAATGCTGTGGTAGTCTAGGATTCATAATCCCTCTCCCTTCGATTACTTTCATTTTTCTAAACTAGAGCCACACCAGAGGTTCTCCACTGAAGTTCATTGTCTGCAGTCTGAGGGAGGCAGCCGGGTGCAGTGGTCCAAACAGGGATCTGGCACTGGCCACTCAGCTGAGTGGCTAAGGGCACCTTATTTAAGGTCTCCCTGGGTTTCACATTCCTGTAAAATGTTGATAATATCACATATCTCAGAGAATTAAATGGGAATATTAGTATATAAAGGCAGCATGCATTCTGAGTATATTAATATAAAAAAATATTAAGACCAATGCTTGGAAAATGGTAAATACTACATATATGTTAATTATCATCTTACCTATGGGAACGTAAAATAAAATTATTATTTTTTCTAATCAATGTAGTACAGATGAACTAAAAATTGGCAGAGGAGTTCTGGTAGACTATACTGATTCTACCCCACTCATTAGCATGAAGGATAATAGGCCTAGCCTTCAGAGCAAGAGAGGTCATTGGCTTCCTGCTTTTCTGGGTGATGTAAGTTAGATAAGTTGTTGGGCAGGAACTTTCCTAGTGCCACCTGCAGGGTACACTGCCTGCTACTTCACCACTGACACCTTGAGTGCTGAAGGCAGCTCTTCGAGAAGGGGTCCGCAACCAGGGCAAGGAAGAGAACACAGAACCCTCGCATGTGCCGGAGTGGAGGGAGTGGGCAATGTAAGAATGGCCCCCGGGAAAGTTGTGGCCAAACACTCCAATCTGAACCCCTGAGAACTTTCAGAGGTCTCCTTAGAATGCTCATTTTTGTAATAGAGTCACACCTGAAAGGGAAATTATGGAAATGAAATTGGAGACAGGATGTGAAAAGAGAAATAGTTTGAATAGGTGGCCCAAACTTGAATTAGCCGGTTTGTCCCTGGGTCTCTTTTTTCATAAACATCCAAGACTAACTGCCCCCTCTGAGACAGGAGTGGTCCCAGCCAGTGTTCCTTAGGGAGGAGAGTTCCAAACCCAGAAGGTGGAAGGATAACCACCCTAACGACTCCACCAGCTCCTCTCCCCAGGATGGCTTACCTCAGCCCCTCCGAAGTCATCAGAGCTCGCCTCCTGTGCCAATGGCCTGGGGTAGGAGAGAGAGTAGAGGTGCTTCTGTGTGACTCCTCTAAAGCACGGTCATCGTCACATGCCCACCGAATTCCAACAAAAAGAAACTCGATTTGGTAATGAGTCCACAAAGAACATACAGAAGTATCTTGAATTCCTATATTCCTTCTTTCTAGTCCTACAGTTGACTCTGGGGCTTCATATTCTTTGGTCCTTATCGTTCGTCTCCACTGCAGCCATGGCCCCCTTATTTCTCATTCCAATGATTACAGCAGCTTTCTAGCTGGCTTCCCTGGATCGATAATGATGTTCCTGAAGTCAAGTTCTTATCCCAAATGGATATATCAATAAAGAAATAAATAGATGATGAATGTTACCCTTATATTTGCAAGACTAAGGCAGTGGCTTGACCTGTCACCCTGGTGACAGACTTGCTGGTGCTGCGGTTCTTAAAAGCAGCGGTTCTCACCCAGGATATGTGACATCACTCTTTAGGTGTGTGACAGTGATTGGTAAATATAAAATTTTACAAATACCTGCAACAAATTAGCTATTTAGGAGATTAAAAAGATTCAGAATTATCCAAATAATATAGAAATTATTTTCACTCATTTGAACATAGGCTAAGATTTCTTGAGGGAGATAGGAGTAGAATTTTCGCTATCCATTTGGAAATCATGTATGAGGCCTGTCTTCATATGTGATCTTATCATGTATGCCAGGGAGAAAAAAACATTTACATGTAGCTTTCAAGGAAATCACTACTTGAGGAAGAGAGAAAGGTAATGATAATGTTGGCTGTATATAGGACTTCCACTTTTTCACAGTCATCCCCAGGTCTTAGGTGCCATGCTTTTTTAATGTCTAATGCTTTCTTCAAAAACTTACTTTAAGTGGATTGAGCACGGGCCTGCGAACCAGACAATCGCGGTTCGATTCCCAGTCAGGGCACATGCCAGGGTTGCAGGCAGGTTCCCTGCAGGCCAGTTCCCAGCAGGGGACGCACGAAAGGCAACCATACATTGATGTTTCTCTCCTTCTCTCCTTCCCTTCCCCTCTAAAGATAAATAAATAAAATCTTAAAAAAAAAAACTTATTTTAGAATATCCATGGGGAAGTCATAGTAAGCTGTGGGAAGACACCATCAGTCTAGCTAGAGTGTTAGGCAAAATCCGTTCCATGATTTTCTTGCCTAAAATACAAAAAAGTAATTATGTGTACACTGTAAGGAACCGATAGGTAAAAATATAAATAAAGAAAATTATCAAATTGTCTCAAAATGAAATCAAAGAAACTTCAGTTACTTATCTACTGCCTTTGAGAGAGGTGACTTTATCTCCTTGTTTTTGTTTTTTGTTTTTTTTTCAAATGAGCGAATCAGCGTAGAAACTGGAGACAAGGGCAACAATAGATTGAGGCTCGTTCTTAACTGCCCTGTCTGCTCTCTGATAGAACACTTTAGACTTTTTTCTCGAAGGCCGTTAGGACTACAGAATTCATCGCTGTAAGGGTCCAAAGGAGGTCTCATGTGCCAGTCCATCTCTTACCTTTAGCTGCCAACACACAGCCAGTCACTTGGCCAGTCCTCACACAGGCCGTTCTTTCCACCCCCTGCACCCATGCATGTACTTCAATAATTATGGAAGCTTTCAAAATTGTACAGATCATGAATGTGCTTTCAGAAGAGATTTTATAAAGAATGACACAAGGTAAGATTCAAAGCTTTAGCAAAAATTTCACACCCTTTTTTTAGTACCTGGCAACTGTTTTTGGCTGGAGAGTTAGGCTTTGAGAAAGCAGAGACTTCCCGAAAGTTCTATTGTTCCTAAGCCAGTTTGAGCATGTCGCTTTTTACATTCCGTCGTTCAGCTCCTATCACTGTCCTAAGCCACTGGCCTTTAAAGACTGACAGTTGGTAACACACTAGTTCTCACTCAGAGTTTTCTTCAGACATTCCCTTCCCGGGTTGTTTGCCCAGGGCCAAAGGTAACCTCGAGATAAGGAAACATCAGTCAATCTGAAAGGCCCCACCAAGCCTCCATCTGTAAGTAGAGGCTTCTGAGGATTACAGGTAGGGACCAGTCTCATGCCAAAGCTGGCTCTTAGCACACCTGCATGACGCAATTACTGATGATTTAAGCCGACAAATCACATACCCAAAGGATGTCCCTCTTGTTCCAGAAGTCTGTTTTGACTCGATATTTTCTATGGATTAGAATGGTTCAGAAAGGATTACAACAAAAGAAGAGGATGCCAAGATTTTTTTGTGTGGCTTTTTCCGTCTGCCAGGATCCAAAGCCTGGTGACAAGTGGGTCTGAAGCCTTGTTCTGCACGAACTTCCCATTCTGAGTGGTCTCGGTGTGGAAGTGGTTCTTAAACTAACACGGGAGGCAAAGGCCATGTCTCTTTTCTCTCCTTGGGCGGGCAAAGGGAGAGGAACAGCAATGATGGCTACTCTCTGACTTTGTCCCTCACCTTGATAACTTCTCCTCAGACAGTCTTCCCATTTCTGATCAAGTTCAGGCAAGCAGGTAACGTAGTGTTCTTGACGAGTGAAAGAGAAGCATTTAACTCAAAAGCAAGCTTTAGAACGTCATTTTTTATCATAATACCAAGCGCCAATTGACCAATAAAGTCTTCCTATCCGAGTGTGTGGGAAGGATTCCTAGGTCCAATGTGGGTTCTGGCCTAAGAATGTCATGATCGTGTGACCAACGTGTGGGGACACCATCCCGACGAGTGGGCTCGAGCGTCAGCTCTTTCCATCCCACTGCAGCTCCATGTTGCTTATGCAATTATTAAATTTCAATTCTTCTTCATTTTTCCTCACAATCGCCCTTTGAAGTCCCAGTATTATCCCCACTTTTCTGAAGAAAAAATTATTCGCTTCTGCATTATTTCCAGATTTTGAACTTTATGAAAATCTGGAGAATTAATAACAGAAGAAGCTGTGTAGGGAAAATGAAGTAGGAGGCAATATCCAAGTAGAATGAATTCTAACCTGAATGCTATCTGCAGGAGGGAAAAGGACACTCACAGTGTTTTTTCTTCGAGTCATGTAGCAGCTGTAGACCCTGCCTATTGCAGGAAGGCCCCCTGGTCGGAGTGCTCTTGGCTGAGATGGGAGGAGTGATGGATTAGAAGAAGACAGCAGCAACGCAATAGGTCCTCTTTGTGAGCATACTCCGTGGTATTGAAATCCTCACAATTGTTTTTCACCCACTATCAATTCTATAGAAGGAAATTAAATACTCTTTTATCATTTGTCCTCTAACAACTGGTCTGTAGCTAAGGATCCCCAGCTTCTACCCAGCTAAGGACCTAGAAATGTCATAGCCAATAGGAATGATTCAAAACTCCTTATGGATAGATATTATGCCAGCTGTCTAAGCTCACTATGTTCTTGCAGGGACAACAATAGTGGTAAAGACCAGCAGCGTGAAGGGATCTCCTGGGACAGCACGGAGGGATTCTTTTCCAGGGGAACAGCCAAGTATGATTTCCAACACCAGCTGTGCTACCAAGTAAGAGCCTCAGAGAACTCTGGTCCCCTATGGTTTTCTAAGAGTCATGGGCAATAAAAATTTCTCTTAAATCAGAATATTTGCTTTATCAGCTCTTATACTGACCAATGGAACTGTTTCTCACCAACATGACTTCACTCCTACTTCTCCCAATATCATTAAGCTAAGCAAATATACCTCTCCCAACACCCTTGAAATAATCTATGCCCACCATAACCGAAGGTTATGTATCCAGTTTTTCAGATCACTTTCAGGCACTCCAGAAATGTGAGTTGAGATGAAATTTCAATTATTCCCAAGTGGCTTTTTTATTATTAATATATTCCACATTTTCCATAAATCAGTGATGAGACTGACTTTTTTTGGAATCTGCAAAGTAGGGTAAGGAACCCCCACCCCTTTCCGTACAGCTCTGATACTTTACAACTCTGATGAACTAGAATTCGGGGTTGGGAGGGGAGGGTGATCTGACCTGTCTAGGAATTTTAAATAGAGGGTTGATCTAAAAGTCCCATTGCCCTGAACTCCATTATGAATGTAATATGTTGGCAACATTGCAGTCTAGTAACTATC
The DNA here is from genome assembly GCF_021234435.1 of Artibeus jamaicensis. NCBI lineage: Eukaryota > Metazoa > Chordata > Mammalia > Chiroptera > Phyllostomidae > Artibeus > Artibeus jamaicensis. Next base: position 9,467,376 of record NW_026522056.1, on the reverse strand, counting down.
CTACATCAAGAAAATCTTTAATGGCTGAGAAATGTGATTGTGTCCTGTTAAATATGGTATTATCAGCAAAGCATAGTCATTATGCTCTGGCATTGCATAAAGTAAGTTCAGATTATCGGCTGTAAACTTCATGATTTGAGGCAAGTTCCTTAACTTCTAGGTATCTCAGTTTTGGTGTCTTCAATGAGTATAATCATAATGAATGCTTTATATGTCTTTTTTGTGGTGAGATTAAGTAGTTAAAGCACTTGATTCCTAGCTGAGAGTAAGTGCTCATTCAATATTCCTTGTAATGCAATTATCAATTAGTATGTTTAAGAAGGTGTACAAAATTGGAATGAATGTATAAGTGAAGGGCCTCCCAAAGATGTGAATATTGAAATGAATCATTGATCTTGTTTTTGCTGTAATTCGCCCCTTTCTTTTAACACCCAAACACTCGTGCTTTGGTGTAAGGATCTGGACCGAGGTGTTGCCTTAATGGAGGTTTGACTGTACCTCTTCTACAGGGGAGGCAGGTGTTAACTGCCTGAGCCAGCAAAGATACCACCGTTTCATGTGTGTGCTGAGAAGAATGTAAAAAGTCCTAGGAATTTTAGTTTCTACCCTTCCTTGCTTTTCATTCCAGGATTTCATGGAACTGAGATACCATGCAAGAAAGGGTTAAGAACTGCTTTGAAGAAAGGTGCTATGAATTTTGTGAATTCATATTTTGCCTCACTCTTAATGGCAACAAAACAGCTACAGGCTGGCATTGGGATTTGCAGATAAAATTTTTTTCATTGAAAATGGTTGGTAAAAGTTATTTATTGAATATGTGCTTGGTAGGCACTGTGCTTGATGTGTTTGGAGACATAGAAATCATGTTTCAACTCTCAGGCAATCCAGTTAGGTGAAACAGGTGAATTCATGTAAAGTCAGGCAGAAGCCAAACAAGGCAGCATTCGGGCCAATGCTGCCTTGATGATTCCAGCAGCGGGTCAAAGGAGGAAGAGGCCGAGGTCAGCTGGACAGATTGTTCCCGAAAGTTTTCTCTGGGAGGTGGGATTTGGGGAGGTGGAAGAGAGTGGGAACCTCAACTCCTCTGAAGGATATGACGTGGAGCAAGGCATGGGGCAAACACGGACACTTCCATACACTGGCTGGCCTGACAAGAAGTGAGAAGTCATGGTGGAGTTCTGTGAGAAATAACATCTCAAATGTCTTAGGAATACATTCTTTGCTATTGATATTATGCATGTGTTCTATATACATATGTTCACACATGTATATATATGTGTGTGAACATTACATCTACATTAATGCAAAGTTGTTACAAAAGTTGTTGAATTGGAAAATTGTTCGGGTCATGTAAAGGCTAGATGTGTGAGAACACATGAAGTGCTCAGCCGTGTTGATACTCCCATTTATTCTTTGTCTTGTCTTCTCTGTGGTGACAGCGGGTGGGCAATTCATGGATAATCAAAGCCACAGAAAATCCTCAAGTGGAATTTTAGCCATTCAGTTTCACTGGCTGTTCCCGCTATTCTTGGGCACAGCCAAAAAAAGACCCAAACAAAATAATTTAACTGATTGAAATTTTTCTCATTGCGTTTCATTCCCCCATTGTCTATGATAAATAAGGACATGGTCCAAAGCAGGCATCTAACAGGGGAATTGACCCACACAACTGAGTGCATCCACAGACTGAGCCCATTAGCCTTATAGCTAGCTGGGTGCTCCCTGAATATGCTTTAACAACCTCTAACTAAGGTGAGAGAGTGATAGTTACCACCCAGATCATCTCTAAAGTTTATACTTAATTCACTTATACCTTTAACAGCAAGATATGTTTACATTAACTAGAGGGTAAAAAAACACTAATCAAGGTCATAGTGTGATTAGGCAGTGGTATACCTACCCTTCGATAGGTAAGTACTATTTGTGGGCAAATTTCTGTGGCACTTCAGCAATGGAGTTGGTTAGCTCTGTTGATTTAAGTACAGTGTTAATAGGATCAATGACAAATCTAATTCCCACCATGTACTGTAGAATAGGGTGGCTTTTTGTTTTGCTTTTTTGTTCTTGTTTTTTAAAGGGCAAAGGTAACTCCAGCCAGCAAGTAGGCAAACGTAAGTCCTGGGTAACAACAGTGAGTGATGAAGTGGACTTGATGGCTCAGTCGAGACAAATAGACATTACTGGGGGAAAATGCCTAATGCATGATATGTGCTATTTGTGATCCATTTTTGATGCGTTAACAGTATTACATTCACACACCAAAATCAGCATAGTACTATTTATAGTTTTGCTGACAATGGGCTTGATGCTTTTAAAGATGCGATCTTCAGGCCACCAGTGGCTTTTCTGGTCAGTTCAGAAACTGCAACTTTCTACTTCTGCAAAACAGAAATAATATTAGAACCCAAACAATTGAAGTGTTATAAGGATTGCATGAGATAAAACAGATTACATTTTTATGTAGAGCCTACTACACAATAAAAGCTGAGCAAGTGAGAAATGGTTCATGCTGTTGTCGTTCTGTCCCCATATACCCCTCTTCAGCATTTCCCTGGCTCTTAGATTTCCATGCTTTGCAGCCACTTTTTTGCATGTTCAGAGGAGAGGGTTTGATGTTTAAGACCTTACACAATGTCACTATCTACTACCCACTACTTACGGACTGTCAGTTTAATGGGGCGTATCAATAGGTTTTCAGAGAAGATCTATAAAGCAGTGCCTCCCATCTGCTCCTTCACTGGGCCACATCCAAATCCACCTAGACCTTGCCCTTTCCCCTCCAGAACACTTGTTTTTATGGCAATTCCACCTTCATTTTTGGCTACTTCCCAGTGTCTTCTAGCCCAACCAATCCCATGGAAGTCTGCAGTTTCAGAGAAAATTAGAGTCCATTCAGAAGGACTGCTAGGATATTCTCTTATAGGCCAGAAGCCTGTTAGCATAAGAGGTATACTGTCCCTAAAGGCACAGAGAAATCCACCCGCCTGGGAGAAATGGGTTGTTTCTCTCAGGCACGCCCACTTCCAGCCCTGTGTAATTTATGCCCGGGCAGAACTCCTGATATATCTGTCCCTGTGACCTCTCACTTTTAGGTACTGTGCCCCCTCACACCGAACACATGTGGATACACACGACACTGTTCACTTAGGAAATGAAACAGGACCCTATTTCCATCTTGACTCTCAGTTCTGCGCATCTTATTAAACATCGGCAGCAGATGATCCCGGCAAGAGAAACATCATCTCTTAGCCTCAGTGATGTCTGAGCTCCTGCTGAGGACCAGCTTCCAGGTCCTTCTGGGGACAGAATATTGGCTATAAATTATCATGCACAATTCTTCTCCATTCATGTACACCCTGTCAGAGTTTTCTACAGAGACCGATCCCATGAGACCTGAGCAGATACTTTTTCTTTCCCTTCTTTCATATTAAGTTTTTAAAATGACGTTTCCTCTCAATAAGCATACACTTTCTTATTTGAGTAAAATATAGTCCATAGCTAAGATATCAAAAGCATACCATTGGTATGAAGTTGAATAAGCATGTTATCACGCTGCAGTACAAAGGCCAAAGAAAACAATAATACAGTATGTATCTACTTACATTTACAGGTATAGATACGGGGAAAGGGATAGAGATAGACATACAGAAATGATATTTTTTTAAGCACAATGAGCCTGAGTCCCAAAGACAGATAAAAGAGTTAGAGTGGCAGAGACTGGCAGAATGGAAGAATAAGAATTTCAAAGGAAGGAGTAGGTACTTTCCTTCAGACCCTCTAAATACCTCTCTCCTAGTTCTTGTCTTGTACCTACCTAGGCAGAAACTGGATTTTTGAGAAGCGATGTGGTACAGCCCTAGCAAAACACCATATATGTGTATATATATATATATATATATATATATACATATATATATATATGAATCATTTATCAAGTGTGCATTGAATAAATGATTTTAGATTTAAAACAATATTTTATTATTACTTGAAAATAGAAGGCAATAAAAAGCTTCAGGCATCAGAAAAGTGTCAGAGTAATAGCCTAGAAAATTCAGCATATCCCTCCCTTGCTTTTGTCCTACTCACCCTGTCTGTTTGACTAGCTTAGGAGGCTGTAATAAAGGAGAGACAAAGGCCTTTCTGAAGCCTCGTTGTGATTCTGTGGACAGGTATTAGGAAACATGAAGTCAAATTCTCCTAGGACTTGAGGTTTGGAAATTCCCATTGGTTCGGCTGGGTGGTAGGGTTAGGAGACAGCCCTCATCACAGGGGGATAAAAATTGCAGTGTGACAGCCGATCATTTACTGCATATATTTATTTGCATTAAATAATTAGTTTTTGCATGTTTATTCTTATTTGTAATCTCCTAAAAGGCCAGGTTGAGACCTTGTCTGTTTAGGGTCATATATAAAAGACCAGCTCGACAAGACAAGGTGAAAATTATGGGAAGCTTAGTCACTCTTTTTTAAGAAAAACTCTGTTCAAGGACAAGGACATGACTTACATAGTTTCTACAAAAAAAAGTGAAGTTAGCACTTGCCATGGACTCTTTGTTCTTATTTTTTGCCCTCTGTCTGACACCCCACCGTCACCCTTCTCGGGGACCTGCAGTCCCTACCTACTTACTGCTTCCATCGACATCTATCTGAACCATCACTTTCAAAAACAGAAGTTTCAAATATTAACCCATCCAAGGGTAGCTTTTCTCTTACCAGGGATCAGGACTTCAGCTAAGGAACAAAGCTTGAACTGGGGGATTGCAGGCATCATCCAGACCGGGAGTATGGTTTTAGGCAACAGCCAGCAATGGCCTCCTGGGCACATCCAATATCCTACTCCAAAGCCTGTTGCATGCTATGGCATGTTTGCTTTTAGACTGCCGCAGGAGTAATCAAGGAGGGGGCCACCCCGTTCTATGACTCCGGTTGGGGGCTCCAGAGTGGGCTGTCAAAGGTCAGATCTCAGCTCTTTGAATCCCACGCTGCTTAATCATGAGCAAGTCTCTGATTATTCTTGGCTCAGGTTTCTCATCTATAAAACAAGTGGCACCAATGCCATGGGTTCAATGAGAAGATTAAGGGTGAGACTCTCAGCCGAGTTCCTAGCAGAGAGTAAGCTCTCAATAAATGTTAGCCATTTTCACGATGCAGGAGACAGGATTGCCCACAAAGCGATTGAACTCGTGATCTGGAAACTCACCACGAAGTAGCTTTATGCTAAAATTTTGTAAACATTCTGCATTTGTGTATTAAACCAACAGTATGAGTAGGAGAGATGACGTACAGAGAAATGTAATTTTAGTTAAAATATGAGGCCAGGCCACAGCAGGACTCACCTTTAGTAATGTGAGAGGTGGGCCCAGTGTCTGTCCCTCCATGAGGCAATAGGCTCTTTTGCTGGCAGGAATGATTGCTTTTTGTTAGCCCTTTCTCTAAGGATATGAGAATGTAAGAATTTCCAGCCTATGGTAGAGCCATTCTTGGCTCCCAAAGACTGTGCTGGCTTTGATAGTGAAAGTCAAAAACAGAACCAAAAGCATCCTGAACTCAACATCACATGTCAGGGATGTTTACTCAACGTATTAATGGTTTTCGTGCAGTCGTCTATAATTTTCCCTCAAACTTGTCAAGAACAAGTTTGCTTCTGAGTCTGTAACTATCCCCAAATAATTGGGAAAATCTTTCTTGCCAGGAGAAGATTAAGAAAAGGCACCTTTAACCTACTCCTTTCCTTCCTACTCCAGAACCCACTTCCCTTCCCCTCCCTCTGTCCTGTGCAAGGTTCTACAGCTGGTTGATGAAGGCCAACTTAAGGGAGATGGAACTTCAGGGTTGCTGGGTAGCTTTACACCGTAGCAGCTGCTAGTCTCCAGCACATACACAGCTATCAGGACAATAACACATCGCTCATTGCTTCTACCCCACAACCAATTAGGTCAGCTGTAAATATTGGAATTGCTTGGTAAACATGCTGGAAGATTGTGCTGACTTGTTAATATAAGTGAAAATGCAATTAGATTTATAACACTTTTTTTCCAAACCGTAATTTACAACAACAACGGAAGAAAAAATTTCTCTTGCAACCTGCTGAAATATCATTATTAAAATGCACATGAAAAGTCAATTATGCCAGAGGGAGGCATTTAAGAGAAGTGAGTTTTCATACCCTGGGATTATACTGTGGGGATTTTATATTTATTTATTTATTTATTTATTTATTTATTTATTTATTTATTTATTTTCCCAGAGATCTTTGCTGCTGCCAAATGAAAAGCAAAAGATACTTCATTTATTTCACTTTGAAATATTGCCACAGATAGCGCTAAAAAGTAAACTAAATAACTGCTCCCTGCAAACCGGCTCTGCTCTCCCCAAAGCCCAGGGAGAAGTCTAGTTGTCAACATTTGTTTTTATTTACAAGGCTGTCTCTCTTTAAGCAATAGTCATATTCCTTAAAACACGTGGAAGTTAAGTATTTTTTTAAACATTATCCTGTTTTACACTCTCATCAAGTAGGCTATTGTGTATAATTCTATGGAGAACCCCTCTGTAATGACAAGAAATAACCCTTTTCCTTTTTTTTAAAAAAAATGCGGCGTTTCCTCTGCTCCCAGGGCCAGACTAGAAGCCCAGCTGTGCCCCCGGCAGGAGAGCGCAGGTGCCTGGTTTGCAGACCCCAGTCAGTGGGGCGGAGTGGGCTGGCCTTTCTCTGCGCAGTGCCCCCCCCCTCTTGTCAGGCGAGGCTCCTCCCCTCTTCCGGAGGCCAGGATTCGAATCCCGAATCCAGTTTTAAGCCAGACCAGTTGCTGCCCCTCTGCTGTCTGGTTCCCTCATAATGAAATGCAGGTATTATTACATCTCAGCCGCATTTAAGGCAACAGTGGGGCAGAGCCAGTTTTTAAAAAAAAAACATCGTAAAGCAATTTATAAGCATGAGAGAAGCTGCCATGTTCAGTCTCACACTTCTCCCAAAATGTTCAGTTCAGATCATGAAAGAAATTTTAAGACATATTTTTTTTTAAAAAATCACTAGTATGTATATTATGGATAAATGACTCCTTAGGGGACAATTCTGGTGTTGCTATGTAAGAATTAATAAAGTAAATCACATGTATCTGTGAATATATATATATATATATATATATATATATATATATATATATTATTTACTTTACACACCCTTTACACACATACACTACAGATTTGCGTATTTACAGGAAGACCTACAAAAGCCAGAGGTGGAAAGTGGCAAACTCACAGACTTGGGTTCAAAGTAGCATCTTGATCTATGGGTGTGGCTTAGTAATTGAGAATAATGCAAAAGGTCTTCCAGCCTACAAAGGTTCGCAGATTTTACTTATTTGCTGACATTATCCTGATGATTAGTACCTTTATATTCCCATTTTATTACAAGTAAAGAGCACATTAATATTCCTAGTTCTTACAATAATATTGCATGAAAAAACATTTTCATACTGATCAGTTAGATTTGCTTCAGCTGAAATATTCTGTTGGCTTATATGGTCAGCCAACCCCGGTGCCTGATTTTTGCCCTGTTAAGTAAATCCGAATGTCGCTGGACCTTTCTAAAGATTCCTGGTTTCAGCTTTTGCCCACAGCATAGTATTCAGCCTTCGGGACTGTGGGTAATATGTTTTCTTTTTTTTCTCCCTTAAATTCTGTTTTATTCCTTTGAAAAACCCTTTTGTGGATCAGTCTTGGGAACCAGTTTTGAGAGATTTAGTGATGGCTGGGGGGGAGGGGGAAGGGGAAGATAAAAGGGAGGGGTCTGTAGGGCCAGGTCAGTGTGGTACTTGGCCTGTGAGCTCAGCCTTCCAGGAACAGTTCTTCGAAACCACACTGTGGCCAAACGAACGGGTTTTCATCTGCACCCCTTAAGCTCCCCCAGGAACAAGCTCTGAGGGGGGCCAGGGGTGGGGATCATCAATGAACCCAGTGCAAAAGGCTCCGACCTCTCTATGTGGATTCTACCTGTTGTTTTTTAGCAGCTAATTTTTAGGGAAAGAATGAACACATTAAAGTATAAAACAGGTAGAAGCCACTCTGGGTGAGTTTATATTCTCTGTTTTTCAAAGTCAGGGTCTATGTCAAGTAACTCTAAATCTTAAGGGATATTGGGGACCAGGAAGAACGCAGGAGAAATGTTTTTACAATCCATATAAGCAGATTATCTCTAAAATTCCTGATTATATTCCTCCTTTTAGAGGGTCTTTCAAAGCCCACCCCTCCACCTGGGCTCCTTTTTCCTGGAGGGAGGAGGAATAAGAGTAAGTTGTTCTGAGGGGAAACATCATTTCACCAGAGATTCTCTTCTCTGCCTCCAGATGTACAGAGCCACTCCAGGCTCTCCTGCTCCTTCTCTTGCTTCTCTGCTTCCCTTCATTTTACCATTTCGGCCACTGGGTCTTGTCACAGTGTTTTTCCAGGTGTATTTTCCTAAGCCAAGAACTAACAGAAGGGTAGAGAAGGTATCACAGCAGTTCCCAGGAGTGCGGTGTGTGTCCATAGGAATGCTCACAACTAAGAACTTCAGGGAACCAGGAGGCTCCTCCAAACTGTACCCTGACCCCTGATCTAATGTCCCCTGCTGGCTGCCTTGTTTCACACCGAGAAACACAGTGCAGAGGGCTAGATATCTGATGAGGTTTTGAAGTTGCCAATGAGAAGAAATGGAGAAGTAGAAAAAGTGACCGGATTCTGGAACAATTTTATTATACCAAATTAGGGAAGAAAATTATAAAACTTTTCCCAAGTACCTGATTTCTGCTTCTATTAAGTGCACTCAGAAACACACTCTAAGGCTGGAAAAAAACAAAAGCAAAACAGTGAACCTAGTGAGATTGGCCAACGGCTAACACCTGGGCAAGCAGTCTGGGTCGGGGGTAGAAGAACCCAGTGAGGAAGCTGAGACAGACTTCTCTGCTAAATTACATCAGTTCTCGTGTTTTCTCTTTCACCTGTAAAAACAGCTTGAGTCTCTCTACCCTTTCCATCGCTAATTCTAATCCCAACCCAGCCTCCACCTTCTCTCCAGCCACTGTTGAAATGGCTTTTGATCTGGTCTCCCCACATCTCCTCTTACCCCCTCTTATCTATTCCTGTATTACACTTAGGATGATCTATCGAAAAAGAAAATTTGACAATTCCCTTCCATGGTTTTTCAGTGCCCTTAGGAATAAATAAAAAATTCTTAACATTGCCCTTGATCATGTGGCCCGTCTCTTAAAAAAGTCCTCTGAACCCAAGCAACACTACTGTATTCTCACTCCCCCAAATACGCACTGTGCTTCTCTTCCTTGAGCCTGTGCACATACCTAAAATGTGCTTTCCTTTTCATCTTTGTCTAGTAAATTCTTCCTCTGTTCCAAGGGTGCTCCGCAACTCAACTCAAAAAACTCTGGATTACTAAGACACAAAGGTATTTGGCTAACATCCAAAAATAGTCCAACACCTCATGATAAGGAATTGACTCCTTTCAAACAAAAATATGTCTCTCATATTGTCTCTTAGAAAGCTGATTTATCAACAAACTATATACATTTTAACAAATATTCAATTACTTGCAAGTAGCATAAATCCTTCTAAAATAAAGACGAGAATTTTCAAATAATAAATCACAGAACAGAAAGTATGTAAAGGAGAAGGTGATATATATCTTCTGGCGAGACTGGAGCCAGGAGGTGGAAACCTGTGTGCCATGGGTCCCGGGAGCTGCCCCCTTGGCTTCATCCTCTGCACAAAGGCTTTCCATAATGCTGCTCACGGAATTTGGCTAACTCCTGCCCAAAAGCCACACCCCAGCTCCAGTTCTACAAACTAGGTGCCGAGGTGCCCAGCATCCAGTTTCCCATTTCAGGAGGAGAGTGTCTGATTGTGTCCACTCAGTCAGGTTCCCTGACTTGTCCAATCATATCCCAGAAGTGGTGTAAACTCGGCTATTATGTGGGAGCTGAGACAGTTCTCGAAGAAGTAAAAAGGTGCACAAAGCCCTGGCTGGTGTATCTCAGTGGATTGAGCGCGGGCCTGCAAACCAAGGGATTGTGGCACAATTCCCAGTCAGGGCACATGCCTGGGTTGCAGGCCAGTTCCCAGCAGGGGACGCATGAGGGACAACCATACATTGATATTTCTCTCCCTCTCTCCTTCCCTTCCCCTCTGAAGATAACTAAATTAAATCTTTTTTTTAAAGTGTACATAATGGGCCTGATAGATACCCCAAAGGTTGTACTTCAAATGAACATAAGAACCATAATAATAATATATAAGTACATTTAAACATATCAGTTAGAGGAGATATATATGTATATGTGTGTGTGTATATACACACACACACACACACACACACACACATATACAATGACCCTACAGAGGACACAGTGGTATAGCAGACCCTTGTGGTGCCATTAAATAGTAAATGTATCTTCACAGAGGATGTATGTGACATGCAAGAAAAAAAAGTGAGGCATCAGTTAATCGTGGAATGGATCGCATATATCAATGCACTGCCTATTTCCAACTAAGATTTGGTGAATGCCTTTGATGTGTATTGTACTCTCATGGATTCATTAATTACAAAGTTGCTTTGAGGGATGGGTCAGGTATGGTGCTAGAGATCAGAAAATTAGTGAAATTAATAAGGAAGGCTTCCTGCAGGAGGCAGATACTGTGCTATGTTTGAAATGCCAAATGCTTTAACAGCTGGCATACTGTGATCTGCACGAGTAACAAATAGTTAGTACAAAGCAAAGCAAACCTGATGGAAGGAAAATACAGGTTGGCTTTCCCTCCCTCACATGAAATCTACCTGGCAACTGGGAAACCATTAGGCCTTTCCTGAAGTCACTGCCTTAGGTATCCTTGAAGACCTGCCTAGAGTGGGCACTGTAAAGATTAGTTTATGGCTTAGGTATTTGGAACATTTTAATAAGGCTTGGAAACTTAGATGTTATTTACTGCAGCTGCCAATCAAGTACCTGCATGAGAGCAAGACAGACATAACAATAAACGCTAAGCACCCCAGTGTTCAGCGATGCTGGTAGGATGCACTGCAGGCTTTATGAATGTGTGCTAGTGAATATACAGAAGCTTGTGAAAAGGTCATTGGTATTTCTGGAGCAATAAATCAAGTATGGAAAGATTTGCATTTTAGCTGTATAACATCCAGGGCTGGATTAGGGGAGAGAATACTTTGAAGTAATATTTCTCTGCTGACTTGTTTTATTAGCTTCCTTTAAACATGTTACATTATTGCTTATAGAATTTCATTTACTCGGATTGGCAGCTTGATAAATACATCTATTGGCGATAATTTGGATTGCTCTGGGCATTAATATTATTAAAACCTGTCACAAGGAAATGTCTGAAAGATGACTTACTGTAAAGATTACAGCGTGAAATAAATCATCCTGTGGTATTTGTTACCATTTATGGCCTCTTGGAGCTGAGTCAATCCCTTTTTATGTTGCATTATTTTTCAAGTTTTTATAGCCTTACATTATATATTGCTGTCAGGAATGAACAGATGGGGTGTCGAACATGAGCCTTCTGAATAATTCCCACCCTCCAGTTATTTGTATGAAGGACAAGTGCAAAACTGTGTGTTCTCAAGCAAAAAAAGGAGAGAGAAAGAGGTGGAGAAGCTGCTGTTGAGGAAAAGGGATCCCTTTTGTCAGATTGTTTGGGCCAATTCCACCAGCTGGTCGGAATCCCTGACTGGCATTCACCCTGTTTGGGTTTCAAGCAAGAGCTGAGGTAGCTGTATTTGGCTCCAGAGAGCCAACAAATGCCGTTTTCAAATGCATTTTCTCAGAGTTCCTCTTGCTGAGACACTTCCACATTTGGAGGTAAATGTGTCATTCTGTCTTACTAAAAAAGCTGGGACATTAAATAAAACCTACAAAACAGTAGAACAACAAGACATATTGAAAGAATTTAATATTCTTTGAGTGAATGACAAATGTGTGAGCATCCCGTGGGAGTGCACAAAGGGTTCTGTGCAATCTGAATTGTTTCGAATCAACATAAAAGGAATAAAAGGAGCCCATGGAGTTTGGGGGGTCCCTTGAAAGAGGCAAGAACAGAGGTCTACAAAGCCTGTGCTGTCTGAAGCCAGGTGTGCCTTTAGGAGTCTAGCTATTCTCACCTCCTCTGATGGGACCCAGCAGCTGCTTAATTGTCCCACCAGCCCCTCCTAGAGTCCTCCCTAAGGTTCTGCCACTATCGGAAGATGACAGGAAACTGACCCATGAAAAAGCCAATCAGCTTTTAAAGAGGATGGGGGCAGAGGGATGTATGTGTGAATTTTCCTCGCTTACCTAATCTACCCACCACTACATCCATTCCGTGCATTCCATAAAGTACCAGAACATTTTAGAGGAACACATAATAGACCCAGAAACTTGGTGACCATCACCCAATGCTTACTGTCTTCTGACTTTTTGAGCAAGTTCCTTAATTATGCATCCTTATAACTTGTGGATAAGAATATTCTTTTCTGCTTATCTCTTGCTATTGCTGCAAAATGTCAAATCATAGAATAGACAGACAGACAGGCAGACACACACACACACACACACACACACACACACACACACTTTAAAGGTTATTTGCTTTCACGTTGGTCAAAGGCAGGTATTTTTTTCCATTACCCTTTAGACCCTTATCACCATGATCTACCCAGTCTCTGGCCTTCTCTCTTGCATTTTCTTGAGTTTATCACTTTCTCTTACTCATCTCCTCGTCCCCAGGTCCCCTAATGTCTAGCCCTCCCTCCACCGTCCCTTCAAATTGTCACCTTACTGGGAGCGATTTGTAGACTGATCATCAGAGCGTTAGCAGCCCTCCCCAGACAGTACCCATTCTCCCAGACTGCACCTCTGACTCTCCTGGCCCCGTCTCTTCTTCTTCGTCATCTTCCCAAGGATTGTTTACATGGGTTTTCGTTTGTCTCATTTGCATGAAGATACCATCTGGATGCACAGTGTAAATGCTGACCCGCACCAGTCACACCTGGGCTGAGGCAGGGCTGAGGAGCGCTGCCTCAGTTTAGGCAAACTTCACCGCTTTCCTGTCCTTCACTTGAGATCGCGCTCTTGCAGCACGGGAAGTTTTCTGTCCTTAACCTGGGGGGAGAGGGCCACAGGATAAATTTCCGGTGGCGGATAAGTTGGTAAAGGCGGTCAGTGTGACGCAGGGTTGAATCTCCGCGTTCCCGTGAGAAGTGCCCGTTCTCCCCCTCTCCCTCTCTCTTTTCACCATTGCCCCTCACAAAGGAGCATCCACATGAGCCCCATCCCTAACCAGACCAAACTGGCCGTGCTGAGCCTACACAGTCTAACTGAACACAAATCGGTAACTCTTAAATGTTAACTTGCTCTATAAAGCACGCAGTTCCCCTTTTTACTTTCTTCCTCCCCTCTCTCTCGTCTATTTTTCCCTTTCGTATCTTTAAATGTTATTTAATTTTGCTTCTGCAGAGATGTGCTGATTTATTTATTTACTTATTTATTTATTTTTAGAGAGAGGGGAAGGAAGAGAGACAGAAACATCAATGTGTGAAAGAAACATCCATCTGTTGCCTCTTGCACGCCCCCTACTGGGGACCTGGCCTGCAATCCAGGCACATGCCCGGACTGGAGTTAGAACCAGCAACCCTTTGGTTCCCAGGCTCACACTCAATCCACTCAGCCACACCAGCCAGGGCAGTCATCAAAAGCCTTAACTGCTTTTGAATAAGCACCCTCTATCTGTGTTTCTGTATATAGTTTCTCGCTGTCTCAGATGAAACCACGATGCTTTCCTAAGTTAAACAGCCAGTAAATTGCCTTTTTTGCACTCTGGCAACTTGTCACGGACCTGCCTTGATGTTCTCTCACCCGCTCCCACATGGAGAAAACTCTGATGCTCACCATGTTCCCCTTAGTCTGGGGCCTTCTATACAAAGAGCAGCATGGCTTAAGCTCGGAGCCTGGATCTCTTATGTACTAGAAGCCTTGTGATTTCTCTACGCTAAGTTCTCTATCTGCAAATTTAGGCAAAAGGTGAGATATGATCATCTAAATCTCATTTGAAATTTAAGCCATAGCTGGAAACATCCTCATAGTAACTGACTTGTCCTTGTGCTTTGCATTTTCTGGAGAGAAAGAATTCCCCTGATAATAATAACCAGTGTCTTTCTGTGACCAATTCCACCGTAATACCTCATTTAGAGTTTACAGATCCTTCCTCTCCTTGTTTTAGCTCTCATTACAAAAATTACCATAAATCCACTAAAACCATTCATTAAACTACCTTAAAGGGGTGTGTGTGTGTGTGTGTGTGTGTGTGTGAGAGAGAGAGAGAGAGAGAGAGAGAGTGTTGTGTTGGATGTGGGTCAGGAAGAGATGCACTGTGACCTAAACTGATCTGACATAATAAAGTTTCATAGTAATGTTTAATTACTGCTACTCACCTCTCTATTATTAATTCCACAATTGCATCACATGAAATAACTTCATCATTTCAGAATTTGCATGACTAATGGAGTGGGTTCTGATAGAATAAGGATAAGTTTCATAATTAGGTTTTGCCAGGAACTTGTACAAACCAGTCGATTTATAATTTGGTCAGCTCCTGATTTTTAATGAGGGCACCGAGAGTGACTGAAGCCTCTGGCAGCATTCACTTTACATTTTAATTACCCACAGTAATTCTGACAATTACACACATGTCATAAATCACATCATAATGACCCATGAAGAAAGTGTATTTAATTACCGAAGGGGGAGTTAGATTGAACAGGTAGATGTGATGTGCTGAGATGTGAGCCGCATTTGAGAGCTGAGCTGCCTGGTTCTGTGACGCTGAAGAACCAGCCCGTGGGACTTGCATTATAGAGAACAAGGCCATTGCCACATGTGCCGTTTTAGCTTCAACATGTAAAAAAGCTTTCAAGTCTTCAGTCCTGTGCTCACAAGAAATACCTGGTGAAACTGAAAATTAAGAGATTTCTTTGCCCATCAGAAAACGGATTGCAAGGTAGACCATCCCCCTGAAGTTGGGAGAGTCACAGCGGAGAGTGCTTCCTTGGGAAAGGAGCCACTGGGGCCATGAACTTGTAGAAAGGTAGGGACGCCTAACTGGCAATTTCGATGAGTGACTTCAGGTTGAGTGTGGACTCAGAGCAGGGTGAGAAAGTCCTGAGGGCTATAAGCCTAGCGGGACCTCCTCCCTTTGCTGAGTTTTACCTCCAGCAACTCTACCCAATTAACATACCACGGAGCCAAGAACACTCCCTTCAGTAGTTCTGGCAGAGGGAAGGCAGAGTAACTGTAGCAAAAGGCACCCAGGGAAATCTCCAGAGCAGAGGCCTGCTCTCCAGGGGAAGAGATCTTACCAACGCCTGATCTCAGCTGAAGGAATGGCATTGCTCCCACTCCAGCCCCTCTGGCCTTCCTGTGTCCCCTGAAGGGAGCAGGGTGGGGCTAGGATACACTTGTGAAGACCACAGTCCCAAGATACAGAATCCACCGAGAAACTGAAATTTAATCATAAAATTGCATAATCTTTTCTCCCACACTTTACCACCATACTAACAGGATTTGAGTATAACAACAGTGAATTATAGTCGAAATAGCCTCAAGATGCAGACTACTCAAGAAAGAGTTCTTAGAGAAACCCACAGTCAACAAAGAAGACAAAACTGAGAGCAGTGCAGCAGTGTGAAACCTGTGCAAACCACACAACAGCACACGTGAAGTTGGTGTGGTTGCTAGCCAGAATAGTGTAAAACCTCGCACTAGAGGTCTCTTTACCTCAGTTCCTGTTATCCAACACACCATATGCCGTTGTAAAACACACCGTATATCATTGTAAAAACACGACAAACCATGCTAGAAGGCATGAAAAAACACTACCTGAAAGGGAAAGGCGAGTATTAGAACAAGATTCAGATAGGACATGAATTTGAAATTTTTAGGGTATTCAAAATGAGTATGATTAATGGTAAGGGCTCTAATAAAAAAGGTAGACAACATGGAAGAACACATGGGTAATGTAAGCAGGAAGATGAAAACCATGAAAGGGAATTTTAAAAAAGCTAGAAAAAATACTGTAACAAAAATAACTAAAAATGCCTTCACGGGCTCTTCTGCAGACTGGACGGAGTGGAAGAGAGAATAAGGGAGCCTGAAAATATGTCACCCAAAATTTCCCAAACTGCTATGAGAAAGAAAAAAGGAAGGATAAACCCCCCAGAAAATACTGACGAAATATGGCACAGTATCAACATGTGTGATATGCATAATGGTGTGTGAGGAGAAGACAGAGAATGGAGCGGGAGAGACACTAAGGGCTGAGAATTCCCCAAGTTAACAACAGCAGATCACAGATACAGAAAACTCAGCAAATACTGGTATGATGAACGACCAAGTGACTGCAACTGTGCGCATCGCATTCAAACTGAAAAGCGAAGGCAGAAGACAGAGACAATTGAGAAAGAAGCTGGGGCGGGGGCGGGGTGTGGACACCCTACCTATGAAGGAACAAGGGTAAGAATTACAGGGTGGGAACAAGTAGGCTTACAGTTGAGACTGCAGTGAAACAGAGTTCATTCTTTTATTATTTATCATTATTTTCATAGGAACAACTCTAAACTTACTTTCGCCCCACCCTGTATAGTGGTGTGTGTGTGTGTGTGTGTGTGTGTGTGTGTGTGTGTGTGTGAGAAACTATAACAAAGAAGAGAGTGGAGTAAAATATTTAAAGTGTTGAAAGAAAAAATACCAACCTAAAAGTTTATATGCAGTTTATATTTTTCTTCAAAAGTGAAGGAAAAATAAAGACATTCTCAGAATAACAAAAATTTAGGGAATTTATCACAATCAGACCTGCTCTGCAACAAATGTCAAAAGCAGGTGGAAGGTCTTCTGAGGAAGAAGAAAAATGATATAGGTCAGAAATTCAGATCTACAAAAAGAAAAGAGCATTAGAGAAGGAACAAATGAAGGTATAACTGGTAAATGATCATAAAATTGTACTAGGTAATTATAGCACATAGTTACATGAAATGAGTATAACAACAATGTTATAGGAGGTGGGAGGGAGGAACTGGGAACACTTTGTTATAAGCTTCCAGCACTAAACATGAAGCAGAATAGTATCGTTACCAGACAGGGCATGACCCTGAGGGGGTCTGCCCAGGGCCAGCGCCAGTATGTGGGTTCCGAACTTCCTGTAGGAAGGATTTCACAGCATGAGTCCCGGTGACCATAAGGATACATTTATTAAAGCTGGGGCAGTGAAATGAGGAAGGGCTCAGCATAGATAGAGGAGCAGCAGGAGAGCCTGGGCTGAACTGCCTGAGCTCACTGGGAAGTCAGAGGAAAGGGGGCTCTGGGGTCAGGTAGGTTCAGGAGATCAGCCAGGACAAGCTGTCAGCTGCCCATCGCCTTACAGTTTAGGAGATGTGTGCTGTGGGGACAGACGTGTGGGAGACGGGAAAGGAAATGGGGCAGGCTGCTCCCCAGGGGGCAAGTGCCTGTGCTGGGTCCTTTGTCTGGAGGCTTCTATCTGTCTCCCACAGGCGGGAATCCCAGGGGAGGTCTCAGGTGAGCGTTTAGTAGGACAGTCATCAGTTCTCCAGGTGCGCCCTTTCAGGGTCATGGTCTCCACTGATTTGCCAGTGACAGGGCGGGGGTCTTCAGTTGTTGCAATTGGTTCTGCTGACGCCCCCTGCCCCTGGTTTTGCTGCTTTTATGGGCCTGGAGCACAAACACAACTGAGGCCTAGATGTTCTCTCCAGGAAGGAGAGACCAGGGGAGGAGAGGTGACCCTGTGGGTGAGGTCCTTGACTTCCCAGTTCTGCCTCCTGCCAGGTGCCCGAGGACCCCCACCCTGGTGACCCTCTGTGCCTGGCTGTAAGTTGCTCAGCCACTGTGTTCAGCTGTGTGTCTGAGTTTCCCTATTCTATTTGCCAAGGAATTTTCCTAGTGTCTTACTGTCCTGTCTCAGTATTATTTGAAGTTTTACTTAGATTAGTTAAAAATGTATTTTTTAAATCTGAAGAACTCCATTAAAAAAAAGAAATACATGTAATGTGCTAAGAGGGAAGATAAATGAGATAATATAAAAATGCTGAATTAAAACCAGAGAAGGCACAGAAAAGTGGGTGGAAGAAAGCAAATACGCCAAATAGCAAACAATTACAGACATGGTAGACAACCGGACAGTATCGGTAACCACTTTCAATAAGAATTGTATAAATAAAACAAAAGTGATATTGTCAGAATTGGATAAAGAAACAGAAGTCAAAAAATAAAGAAAAGAACTCAATTATATGCCATCTATAAGAAATCCACTTTAAATATAAATATTTTGATTGGTTAAAAATCAAAAGATGGAGACAGTTAAACCATGTTGATAACAATGAATGCAAAACTTGAATAACTATATTAGTTTTAGTTATGGATAAAGAGAATTACATGATAAAGAGGTCAATTCTTCAAGAAAAGACAATAGTTCTGGATACATATGCACCTAAAAACAAAGCATCCAGATACGTGGAGCAAATATTGTTACAACTGAACGGGGAAATAGACAAACCCACTTGTAATGCTAGAGATTTTATGACCTCTTATGCAATAATCGATCAAGTTATCAGTAAGTAAGGATACAGTTGATCTGAATAGCATTATCAATCAACTAGATGTAATAAACATTTGTAGAATGCTCCAACAACAGTAAAATACACATTCTTAAGTGTGCAAAACACTATATTCTGGGCCATAGAACATACATGAACAAATTTAAAAGAATAGAAATCATGTAAAGCATGATTTTTTAGAACACCATGGAATTAGACTAGAATTCAATAATAAAAAGGGAGATGGAAAAATCCCCTAAATATGTGGAAATAAATAACTTATAAATAACATGTATGTCAAAGAAGTCTAAAGAGAAATCTAAAACCACTTCGAACTAAAGAAAAATAAAAATATAAATTATCAAAATTAGTGGATGAAGCACGAGCTGTGCCTCAAGCAAAATTATGACATTAAATGTTTGTATTACAAAAGAGGAGAGAACTAAAATCAATAATTGAAACTTCTATTTTAAGAAACTATAGAAAGAAAAAAATTAAGCCTAAAGCAAGCAAAGAAAGTAATGAAATTGAAGAATAAATTCATTAAAATGAAAACAGAAGGGAAAACGGACAAAACCCAAAGGTCATCCTTTGAAAATATCAATGAAATTTATAAGTTTACAGCCAGACTAAAGAAAAGAAGGGTCATAACTTGTGACCCCATAGACACTGAAAGGATAATTTGGAATTCTATCAACTTTATGCAAAGATCTGATCATTTACATGATATGGAACAATTCCTTAAAAGACACAAAGTACCAAAACTCACACAAAGAGAAGTAACATTTATTAAATAAGCGATCCAATAATTAAATTCCCCCACCCTGACCCCAAAAGCACCAAGCCCAGAAGATTTCACTGGTGAATTCCACCAAACATTTAAGAAATAATACTAATTCTTCCCAATCTCTAAAGATAGAAGTGGTGTGTATATTTCTTAACTCAAGGCCAGCATTACTCTAATAACAAAATCAGATATAAATGTTACAAGAGAACCATAGGCTGATATCTCACAAGAACATAATGTAGAAATCAACAAAGTAAAGGCAACTCAAATGCAACAGTATATAAAAACAATCATGCACTGTGACCGTGTAGATTTTATTCTAGCTAAACAAAGCTGGTTCCACATTGAAAGTCAGTCAGTGTAATCAACTACATCAACAGCCTAAAGTAGAAAAAGTGTATGGTTATTTCAATTGATGCAAAAGATGAAGTTGACAAAATACAACACAAATTCATAATTTTTTAAAAAATCTCAGCAAATTAAGAAAATAGAGGAACTCCCTCATCCTGTTCAATAAACAGTATCTACAAAATACCTACAGGTAACCATATGTAATAGTCAGAAATTGAATGTTTCCCCCTTGAGATCATAAACAGGGCAAGGATAAAACCTCTCATTACTCCTATTTCAACAACATACTGGATAAATTAGCAAGTGAAATAAGGCATGAGAAAGAAAATAAAAGTTATACAGATTAGAAAGGAGGAAGTTAAATTATCTTTCTTTACAGATGACACGATTATTTGTAAAAGCCCTTCAAGATTCTACAAAAATATACCTGCAACTAAGTGATTATAGCAAAATCACAGGATAAAAGGTTACTGTGCAAAAGTCTATTGTTTTCTTATATACCAGCCACAAACAACTGGAATTTCAAATTTTAAAAATACTATTAACAAGAGCAACAAAAATTTACATACAAATTTCACAGAATATGTATTGGATTTATACTAAAAAGCTCTGATTAAAAAAAATGAAAGATCTAAACAAATGCAGAAATAGTCCATATTCATTAGATTGGAAGGCTCAATATTGTTGAGATGTCAGTTCTTCCCAACTTGATCTATAGATGCAACATAACTCCAATTGCTATCCCAGTGAGCCACTTTGTAGATAAGCTGATTCTAAAGTTTATCTGAAGGAGATTTGAAGTAGCCAACACAATACTGGAGAACAACAAAGTTGGAGAACCCATATCTCACAATTGCAAGACTGACTGTAAAGCTACATTAATCAAGACATCATGGTATTGGTAAGACACATCAATCAATGGAACACAAAATGAAGCTCGAAAATAGGACCACACAAATGTGGTCAATTAATGTTTGACAAAGGAGCACAGCGAATTCAATGGAAAAAAGATGGTCTTTCAACAAGTGGAAATGAAACTACTCTATGTCCATATGCAAGAAAAACAAAAATCCCTAGATGTAGATATACTTTTAAGAAAAGTTGACTTGAAATGGATTATATATTTTAGTGTAAAATGCAAAACTGTAAACTTCTAAAAAAAAGTAAGAAAATGCCTACATTAACTTAGGTTTCTGGATGAGTTTTTAGATAAAACACTGAAAAGTACAGTCCAGAAAAAAATACATCATAATACCAGTAAGTTGGACTTGATTAAACTAGAAACTTCTGCTCTTCAAGGATACTGTGAAGAAAATGAGAAGATAAGCCACAAATTGGTAACAAGCATTTGCAAAATATGTTTCTGATAAAGGACTTGTACCCAAAATAAACAAATACTCTTAAAACTCAATAAGAAAACAAAGAATCCAATTTAAAATGGGCAAAATAACTGAAAGGACACATCAACGGAAAAGATATACAGACGGAAAATAAACACATGAAAATATGCTCAAGTTATGTGTCATTACTGAATTGCAAATTGAAACAGCAATGAGATACACTACCTACTCGTTCATATGGCTAAAGTTCAACAAAACTGACAATGCCAATTGTTCCCAGAGATGCGCCGTAAGGGGAATTCTCATTCATCGATGGCGGGAAGGCAAAATGACAGTTACTTTGAAAGACAGTTTGGCGGTTTCTTAAAAACTAAACCTCATCTTACCATGCAATCCAGTAATTGTGCTCCTAGGTATTTCCCTAACCCCTCTGAAAACTTATGTCTACACAAAAACTTCATGTGAACGTTATAGTAATTTATTTAGAAACACCAAAAACTGCAAATAAAGAAAATATCCTTTAATAGGTGAAAGGATAATAAAGTGTGTTTTATCCAAAGAATAGAATTTTATTTAGCAATTTTTAAAAAATGAGGTATCGATCCACAAAAAGACATGGATGAATCTAAAGTGTTTTTTTGCTAAGAGAAATCAGTATGAAAAGGCTACATACTGTATGATTCAAACTATAATAATAGTAAAACAAGTCATTACCTACCCATCTACACTTAGCCTAAATGGTTGCTTATAAACAAGATAAAATTTGTGTATGTTTTGAAACATAGCATGATGTCCCATTTGTTCTTCAGTGAATTCATTTTACCACAGAAAGATATTTTTCCAGATAATTTCCAGTACTTTTGCCTTTGTAAATGTTGATAACAACATTTAAATGGGAAAAGCAAGCAATATTTGCTCGCTTTCAAGCCTTCTCCTAGTATGATACTTATTTAGTTATTTGCCACACACGAGAGTTTGATTTTCAGCTTGATAGGTTCTGCTTTACCCGTCCAGGAAGGAAGTATACCAACCAGGCAGTCATGTGACTTTATAATAAAACTATATATGAACCTAAACTTTCAGACTGGCATGGCCAAAGCACCCCTCCTCATTCACAGAGCAGCGCGGGGATCTTCATGAAGTCAGTCAGAAGCTCCCTAAATTCCTCACTGAAAATGAGGTAATTGCAGAATTGCTATGAGCATCAACAATAGTGACTACACAGTGCCTGCCACAGTTCCTTCCAAGCAGGGATTACTTAATACATAGTATCTATTATAAAACAGATTATGATCTGAAATTTGTCTGAGAACACGAAATTAAAGCAAAATGAGTTAGTCGAATGATTCTTATGCTAATCAGAGCCTGTTGCATCAACACATCAGGGCCAGAGTCATGTTTCCAATCTGTTGCTACGTGAGTCTGAGCCCAAGAACAAGGGAAACTTTTCCTATGGGAAGACATTAGATAAGTTATATTGACCCTGGCTGCTCTTTTCACTTCCTAGGTCGAAGGGAGTTTATTCCAAGCACATTTCTTTAAAAATAGCATTTATTAAATTCATTTGCTAAATAACAATCATATTCGAGCTACTATCCTGAACATTTTTCCCTGAGATCTGGGGACTTTAGATAATCTCTTGGTTTGTTCTTGTATGCATTCAGTGGTATTCAGCATGTCAATTCTGTTACTGTAAATTTCACCTGTCATTTCTCATATATTTGGTGGGGGGCACACCTCACTGTAATCACCATATATCTACAAAGAGATATGAGTTTCCCTATGGAAAGTGAAAGCTATAAGGAAGTTGAATTTTATTTTTGAGTTTGAATTTCTTAGTAATAAGGGAGATGGTCTGGACTTATAACTTTCTTAAATTAATAACATGTGGCAACACAAGTAGCCAAGTTTAAAGATTTGATCAATGGCCATCATCAGTTACTCAGTCTCCAATCATTAAGTCGGTAAATGTTTACCGGGAATTCCAGGGATGTCCCAGTAATGTCAGTGTGCCAGACTCTGCGCGGGAAGCTAGAGCCCATCTGTGATTTTTGTTCTCATGGAACTCCATCGAACACATAGAGGTTCTCTGTAAGACTTACCGCAGAACTTTCAGTCATCCTTCTCCTTCATCTTCTACAAATCTTAAGGTCATATGCTATACTCATAATAATTGCCAGATATTTTCAACCTCGGTGACTCAGAACTCTTAGAATAAACAACTGTATAACTTTACCTAGAACTTATATAAGCATCATTACTGTTTACATAATTTTAGGTGTAAATAATCCTAGAAACATTGTATGTATTTCCTGATTCTTTATGGCAGAATGTGTTGACCATAACTTCTTCTAGATTATTCAATTACCATAAGTAATTATATATATATATATATATATATATATATATATATAGTACATAAGACAGTTATAGTTCATTGAATTGGAGGAGAATTTGACACTATAGAAAAATAAATAGAATTGTGTGCTTTGTTTTTGTGGTCACTTTTTTAATGAAGGCTTTATTGGTATATAATTTACATACTATAATATTCACCCTTTAAACTGTACAGTTCAGTGGGTTTTACTATAGTCACAGAATTGGGCAGCTGTCATGACTAAGTTTAGAACAGGTTTATCACTCTCAATGGAAACTTCACAGTCATTAGCGATCTCTTCTCAGTCACCCCACTCGCATCTGCTGTCAGTCACTAATCTAGTTTCTGTCTTTATGGATTTTTCTATCCCAGACATCTTATAACAATTGAATTATACAGTGTAGGGCATTTATCTTTGGCTTTTTTTTTTACTTCACATCATGTTTTCAGGGTTTACCTAGGTTGTACCATATCTATTTTTTATTCCTTTTTTAAGACTGAATAATATTTCATTGTGCTGAAATGGATTTGTTTAACCATCCATCAGTTGATAAACATTTTATTTATTTCTATCCTAGGCTATAATGAATAGCACTGTAGGGAACATTTGTTTACATGCTTTTGTGTAAATACATGTTTCCAATTCTCTTGGATATATACTTAGGAGTAGGAGTATTAGGAGTAGTCATTTTAGGTTATACAATAACTCTATGAATACTATTTTGAAAAACTGTTAAATTATTTTGCGAAATGGGTGCTCCATTTTACAATATACCAGCAATGGGTGAGGGTTCCAATTTCTCTACATCCTCTCTAACACTCATTATTTGTTTGTCTTTTTTTATTACAGCATTCTAGTTGGTGTGAAGTAGTGTCTGATTGTGTTTTTTATTTGAATTTCCCTAATGACTAATGTTGAGAATCTTTTCATATGCTTATTAGTCATTGTATGTCTTTTGGATGTGTATCAGGAATTTTACCCATTTTTAAATTGAGTTGTCTTTTTGTTGTTAAACTGTAATATATGTGTATATATATTTATTTATTTACAATGCTCTTTATCTGTAAATGATATATTATTTACAAATATTTTCTCATATTTCATGAGTTGTCTTTTGACTTTCTTCATGAGTCCTTTGAACCACAAAGGTTTTTGATTTTGATAACATCCAAATCGTTTATTTCTTCTTTCATTGCCTATGCTTTTGGCATGATGTTTATGAAACTATTGCCTAATCTAAGGTTTTGAAAATTTGTACTTGTTTTCTTCTAAGAGTTTTACACTTTTAGCTCTACATTTAACTCTTTGATTCATTTTGAGTTAATTTTTCTGTGAGGTATGCTAAGAGTCCAACTTCATGCCTTTCCATGTGGATATCCAGTTGTCCCAGAAGTATTTCTTGGAAATATCATATCCCCCCATGAGTTATGCTGGCACCTTTTCAAAATTAACTCACTATTAAAGTGAGAATTCACATCTGGCCTTTTAAATCTATCCCATTGACTACACACACACACACACACACACACACACACACACACTCTCCTTATGTAGGTAATGCCATGTTTTGGTTCATGTAACCTGTAGTAAGTTATGAAATCCTACTCCAACTTGGAATATGTTGAGCTTTCTGGATGTGTACATTTTTTTCATCAAATTTGGGGAAATTTTTTCCATTATGTATTCAGATATTTTTTCTGATCTCTTCTCCCCCCTCTCCTATTTTTGCAACTGCCGTTATGTACATGTTGGTACAATTTGATGACGTCCCAGTTTTCTGAATCTTTGTTCAGATTTCTTCATTCCTTTTTCCCCTATTCTTTAGACCAGATAATCCTCATTCACCTATATTTGAATTTGTTGATTCTTTCTTCTGCCAGCCCAAATCTGTTGTTGAGCCTGTCTAGTGAAATCTTTTTAATTATTACCCTTTTTAACTTCAGGCTTTCCATTTATTTCTTATATTCTGTCTCTTCATTGATATTCAGTATTTGGTGATATGTTATTCTCATGTTTTTCTTTATTCTTTAGACCTGGTTTCCTAAAGTTCTTTGGCCATATTTATAATAGCTATTTTAAAATAATTTCCCAGAAAGTCCAAAGTGTGGGCTTCCTTGGGGACAGTCTCTACTGACTGCTTATTTCCTGTATATGGGCCATATTTTCTTTGTCTTTGTATGTCATAACTTCTTATTGAAATCCACATATTTTTAATAATGTATAATATAATGTGGCAACTCTGGAAGTTATTTTCTTCCTTTGCCCTAGAGTTTGCTATTGATGTTTCTGCTGTTTATTTGTTGAGTAACTTTCCTGAACTAGTTCTCTGAAGTTAGTATACTTTGTGGTGTACTGACACTGAAGCCTCTACTCATCCAGCTTTGTGGTTTCCCTGATTCAGTAAATCTCTCTGCCTCTTGCCGAGGGACTCTGTGTGCCTGTTGGGGGTGCCTTTAATACTCTAGAAGCTTACACCTCTGCCTTAACCTTCACTTCCTGCTTGTGCAAGGTTTCAAGGTCAGCCAGAGGTAAGAGAAGGAATTAGGGATGTCTCGAGTGTTTTTGGCTATCATGTACACATGGTTTTATTTTAGATCCTTAGAATGAATAAGTCAAAAATTTTCAAGGTCCCCACTGGACTTATTCTCCAGCTTTTCCATTTGAAGTTTGTTGGTTTGCCTCTCGCTTGCCACACTCTCATCTCTGCCTCAAGTATCTGGAAGTTTAAACAATTGCTGCATATCATTTCTGGAAAATTTCCCAGAGGAACCAGCTAATTCCATCGAGAAAACTCTGAGTCCAATCAATAAAGAGAAGTCTTTTGACGGGTTTTCTTGAGAGAATGTCCTCAAGCTGAAATAATGCTGTTCTCTGCGAATAGAGTCTCTTGGAAAGCTCAGGATCTTCCCTCTTCATTGCCTGTTAGATGGCTCCTCTGATTACCAGTCTGTTGGGTTTCAAAGCTACTATAAAGCAGAAGAAAATGAAATGGGAATAAGGCAAGTTAAAAATGCCACAAAACGCACCAAGATTCTGCCATTTTTCTTGAATTAAACACTTTTTGGAATCTTCGAGCCTTTGGTTCATTTCCATAGTTATGAAAAAGTTGGTTTTGAGAATTTTTGTTAGTGTTCTCCTCGACTTCACAAAGTTTTAGAGGTTCTTACTGCTGTTCAGGAAGTGCTTTTCTCCAGGGTTACTTTTTCAAGCTTGTTTTTCATCTTATTAAACGTTAAATGATCCCTTGAGTACATATAAAACCGTCTTTTTATCACACTCATCTCTTCAAGTAAAATTTGCCACTTTTAATCTGAAAATTTTTTTAAAACATGGTATAATTATAGATAATGCATGCAAAAAAATCACCATTAACCAATGCTACAGGGACTATGTGATATCTTTGGTTTGTGAAAATGTTATTTTAAAATGATGTCAGGGTCTGGTCTAGATCAGGGTTCAGAAAATTATGGCCTGAAGGCCAAATCCGGCCCACCACTTGTGAGTATATTGGTTGCAATGGCAAAGCCATATGTTTAGTTGACAATGACAGAATAGCTGTGCTGAAAAAATGCAGTATCCATTGACATCATCAGATTAGTCACTTATCCTAGTTCACAGTAAAGCACTGGTTTAAAAGTTACAAAGTATTTTATCACAGCAGAATTTGCAGCCAAAGTTTGCTTAACAGTGATTCATTTGGTAGCCAAGAAAGGAAACTCATTTACTGACAGTAAGTCAATTAAATTTTATTTCATTGCAACAGCCAAGAAGTGCATTCAGAAAAAAATTAAATTGTTTTATATCATTAACCTTTCAGTAAGAACAGTTACTTGAAGAGTTGACATTGGGAGCAATATCAATAGTCAATTAAAAGATAGGACAAATGACTCAGAGTAGTTTCTCTTTGCTCTTCAGGGGACAACAAATGTAATTGATACTGTCTAGTTGTTTACTAAGAGCCAATACCAAGCTTGAAACAATGAAAATTACCCTCCTGAATTGTCTACATGACACAACTATCTGTGAAAATATATTTTAAAAAGTAAAGAAACACTAATTCAGCATAATATGAAGTGGAATCTGCTAAGATGTATTACAACTGATAGTGGTAAAAATACATGTGGAACAAAAAAATCCTACTTAGACAAATGTGTAAAATTTGTGAAATATAATATGTGTAAAGACTGGTTACTCATTGTATTATATATTAGCAAATATTTTGTAGAACATAACTGAATTTATCATGAGTTATTCAGCCAATGGTGCACTTCATTTGCTCTCATGGACTTCACCATTGTTAGTTCTGTGAATTTTTGTCAGGCATAGAAGCTGCATGTCCTGACTTGTCCTAACACAAACAGTTTGAGACCTGAACAGTGGTTAAGGTTTATTGTGATTTTTTTGAGCTCTGGATTAAAACTGAAATTTTTATGAATGAAAACTTCCATCAGTCACTATTATTTAACATGAAAAGGCTTTGAAAATTAGCATTCACTGCATGTTTGATAGTTTTTTTAATGAAATCAACATAAAATTAAAAGACAAAACAGAACTTATATGTGAAACTTATTCTATGATAAAGTCATTACAATGACAATGGTTGTTCTTTCAAATGTAAGTGATATCAAGCTTTTTATACACTTCCCATGATGTCAAAAGTTAAAAAAAGTGAGATCATTATTTTCACACAAATTTACAGTGAGTATATTTTCTAATTTAAGTTCCAGTGGCATTATTTTACCTTGACATAAATTCAAAGGACATTTCCATATTTTTAAGTTCATGTAACTACAGTTGAGGGATCCATGTAACCTTACATTGCAGGTGATTAATCTGCCATATAATGATATGCTAAAAACAAATATTAAGAGAAAAGTCTAACAGAATTTTGCAAATGCCTTCTGAATGATGAATATGCTCGATTAGACTCATATGCTCATGGAGTACTATCAATATTTGGAAGTACCTATCAGTGTAAAAAGACATTTCAAAGATGATATACATTATATCTCATCGGGATCATCACTAACATATGAACCTTTGCAACTGATTTTGATGATAAAGAACACTAAATTTAAATGCTAATTAATTCAGAGACTTTAGGCCAAGATGAAGGTGTAGGTAAATACACTTTGCCTCCTCACACAACCAAAAGAAGGACAACAACAAATTCAAAAACAAAAAATAACCAGAACCACCCGAAAGTCAAACTGTATGTAAGTCCAACAAGCAAGGAGTTAAAGAATAAATACTAATTTAGACTGGTAGGAGGGGTTGAGATAGGCAGCCGGGGTGGAGAAGATACATGGCAAGGTGGTGGCTGGAGGACCGGGAGGTCCCACATTTGCGTGTGGATAAACCAGGAGGAATGACTGGGGAGTGAGACAGACCACGCAACCCAGGGTTCCAGTGCAGGGAAATAAAGCCTCAAAACCTCTGACTGTAAAAATCAGGGTTGTGGCAGCAGGAGAATCTCCTGCTCCCTAGGAGAGTTTGTTGGAGAGACTACAGGGTCCTAGAATGTATGGAAACCTGCTCACCTTGGAATCAGCACCAGAAGGGCCCAATTTTCTTGTGGGTAGTGGGAGAAGTGGCTGAAAGTTGGCCAAAAGCTGAGCAAGTGCCATTGTTCCCTCTTGGACCCCCTCTCTCACATACAGCATCGTAAGGCAGCAACAGGGGTTGCCCTGCCCTGGTAAACACCTAAGGCTCCATCCCTTACAATGTAATAGCTGCCAGGAGACAAAAAAAACATGAGCCTAATGAAAGAACAGATCAAAGCTCCAAAAATAGAACTAAGCAATGAAGAGATAGCCAACCTATCAGATGCAAAGTTCAAAGCATTGGTAATTAGGATGCTCACAGAAATAGGTGAGTATGGTTGCAAGGTAGAGGAAGAAGTGAAGCCTATGCAAAGTGAAATGAAGAGAAATATACAAGGAACCAACAATGAAGGGAAGGGAACCAGGACTGAAATCAATGATTTGGACCAGAAGGAAGAAATAAACATTCAACCAGAAGAGGATGAAGAAACAAGTATTTGAAAAAATGAGGAGAGGCTTAGGAACCTCTGGGACAAGTTTAAGCATTTCAACATCCAAATCATAGGGGTGCCAGAAGGAGCAGAGGAAGAGGAAGAAATGGAAAACTTATTTGAAAAAATATTGAAGAAGAATTTCCCCAATCTGGCAAAGGAAATGGATTCTAGGAAGTCCAGGAAGCTCAGAGAGTCCCAAAGAAGTTGAACTTAAGGAAGCACACACCAAGGCACGTTATAATTACGTTACCCAAGATTAAAGAGAAAGAGAAAATCTTAAAAGCAGCAAGAGGAAAGGAGACAGTTACCTGCAAAAGAGTTCCCATAAGGCTATCAGCTGGTTTCTCAAAAGAAACCATACAGGGAAGAATGGGCTAGAAGGAAGTATTCAAAGTCATGAAAAGCAAGGACCTACATCCAAGATCACTCTATCCAGCAAAGCTATCACTTAGAATGGAAGGACAGATAAAGTGCTTCCCAGATGAAGTCAAGTTAAAGGAGTTCATCATCACCAAGCCCTTATTATATGAAATATCAAAGGGATTTATCTAAGAAAAAGAAGATCTTTATATGAACAGTAAAATGACAACAAACTCACAACTATCAACAACTGAACCTAAAAAAAAAAAAACAAACAAAGCGAACAACTAGAACAGAAACAGAATCACAGAAATGGAGATCACTTGGAAGGTTATCAGTGGGGAGGTGGAGAATGGAGAATGGAGAATGGAGGAAAGGGTACAGGGAATAAGTAGCATGAATAGTAGGTACAAAATAAACAGGAGGAGGTTAAGAATATTATAGGAAATGGAGAAGCCAAAGAACTTAAAGGTATGACCCATGGACATGAACTAAGGTGGGAGGAGTGTGAGTGGGTGGAAGAGTGCAGGGCAGAGGACAATAAAGGGAACAAAATGGAACAACTGTAATAGCATAATCAATAAAACACATTTTAAAAATAATAAATAAATACAGGGCTTGGCAGAAGTAATGCCTGCATGAGTGTGGTTGGTAGGGTAATAATATGGGTGTAATAATTTATAGTTTCAATTTGAACATTTCACCTAAAATATCATTGTGCTTGAGTGTGATATGCTTATGTTGTAGAATTACATGCTTATGATGTTGTAATAAGAGATTTTGTAATAAAAAGGGGCATTATTTGTGCCAGGCCCTGTGTAATGAGTTCTGCCTTAGTTAAAAAAAATGTCAATTAAGCAAAATCCCTTTTCAAATTTCTTTCTTTTCATTAGTAAATCTGTAATGCAAACGTTATTGTTACACTTGAATATCCTTAACGAAAAATTGTGAAAATTTATTTTCTCTTTTGTTATATATACAATGAGACCTACATAATAGCAATTTTGCCTTTTGGACTGAGAAACTTAACATATTTTTACAATCTGGCCCTTCACAGAAAAAAATTTGTCACTTCTGTTTTAGATCCTTAAGTTGACCCATATCATTTCAAATATCTGGAAATAATAGATAAAAATAGGTAAAGATCATTTTTAGGATAATTTTATAGAAGTGATAGCCCTCATTTCAAACTATTACTAAACGTTTTGAGTTTAGATTGAAAGGGTGTTGAGGAACTTGGAGAAGTCGAGTTAGGCAAAGAGTGTCCACGTAAGGAACAATTGACTCTTCAATTACATAATCTCAATTTTCCAGTGAAACCAAAAAGTGTACATGATAAAGGGATCCATGGGCAGAACAAAACAGTCATTAGAACACCGGAAATCTGGTGTGGTTTTGGTTAGAGCTGGGCCCTGGAATTCTGAGTGAGAGAAGATGGTCCAGTGGAGGAGGCTGGGAGAAGACTCCCTGGAACCCACAGTTCCTCTACTCTTCCACAGCGAGAGGAGAGCTTGACATAACTTAGACTTCACTTCCATGGAGATTTCGATAGGGAAGAGGAAGAGATGATAGGAAAGCATTTGTATTCTTGCAAAATAAGAAACAACTCACCAGAAAGGCAAATATTACTTACATTTGTATTAAGTATCTGTATAATTCTATGCAGATGCCAGTGTATTCTGATCTGTAAAAGCCAGAGGTTCTCATCTGTAAACTTTGGCAATGCTCGGTCTTCCATCTGGTCCACAAGGGCAGTACAAAGGTGCATGCATGCACTTTCACCTTCTGGATGGCAGTGGTGGACCATGGACTGATGTCCCTGATAGGAGACGCAGCAAGAAAGGTCCAACTGAAAACTCACCCATTGGCCTGCACAGTGATTCTGTGGTACAAGAGACCACATCTAGATGAGAAGACTTTTATTGGCGAAAGGGATGTGTGCATGCATATGAGTGTGATTTTTTAATTATAAGAAAGTTCCCAGGAAGTTTTGGAGAATCATGTTCACATTCATTCTCTCTCTTCCTCTCCCTTCCCTTCCCTCACCCCCTGCTCTCCTTCCTCTTCCCCCCTCCCTGTCATATAAATGGCTACAACTAAGTAAACAATATTGGAAAGGTAACAAATGCCTTCCCAAAGTTCCTTCTGGAGCTAAATCAGTAGGGGTAAGAGGTGAGTCATTCAGATAATTTCTTGATTTGAAAAACCTCAGCTTAAAGAAATTCAGATATTAATGTCACCTGTACAGTCCCACAAAGGGCAAGTCAAGGACTTGATGTGCTCCAGAAAGTTAATTTCAAACTGGAGGTGAACAGAACAGTATAAACATTCTACTTCTTTTCTTTTGTTCCGATTCCTCTTTAATTTAAAGAGCTAAAACACAGGGAACATCTAAGTAAGAGTGCCCATGACCTTCCTGCCTTATTAAGGCTGTCTCACCCTGGGACTCCGCTCTCCCACTAAAAAGCCCGCCTCGTACCTTTCATCCCTAATAACAGTGCTACTTTAATCACTTCTTCTTGTTAAAGAATGCTAACCACAACCTTTTCCCTCCCACCAGAGACCCCTAATTCTAACTTTTCACCTTTAATTAAGGTGCACCACCTTTTTAAAATAGCCATCATGTAACACACAGAGCAGAAGGGGGGCTCCGTGTCATGAGTGATCCTAAGGGACCTCCATCTCCATTATCTCTGCTGCTTCCTGGCAGGTCACTGGTGCTAAGTAAAATGTTATAATACTCAGGACGCCTTTATTCAACAGGCTTCCTTCCAGTGATCGCTTCCAGATGTGAGGAGATTTTGAAAGTCTGTGGCCCTCAACACATCATTAGATCCTTCCAACCTTTCCAAAGATTTGTAATCACCAGCACACTAATAATTCATCTCTATTTTGACATTCAACCACAGGTATTTCAGAGAATTAAGGAATGTGGATAAGAAGACTTCACAAATAACTTCCTATTTTGAGGCAGAAAAAAATCTAAGAGTGTTCACGTACCCTGGAATTATCTTTATTTTATACCTTTTCCATTTGACACCCTCCTGCCTTTCACACACACACACACACACACACACACGTGCACACATGCACACTCACACCAGTAACATATTGATGAGTGCTCGTGTTTTCAGTCCTAATTTTTTAGGGGGCAGTTATTGTTAGTAATTGCCCAGGCGAAGCTTCTCACCCCACTGCATAAGGAAAGTATTTTTGTCATGCTAATCTCTGATCCAGGCTTAATCCCCTAAAACCTTAGAGAGTATATTGATGTAATTAAAAATGAGCTAGTTTTCAGATATTTTAAATTTCTACCTCCCGCCTCCACATCCCACCAAAAAGCTAAAAGAAGAAAGTCTTTTGTTTGAAAATTGCATTTGTTTCAGGACTGTGTTTCAGAGAAAAAGTATCGGAGTAATTAGTTTGATTGTTGAGTTCCTAGTTCGTGGAACAGAGAAGACCGTATTCCAAACTGTCAATGGAAGGAAAATATGTTTCATTCAGGTCAACCCCTATGCTTACTATATGACATGACATCTAGAAAGTGTTGGGTGGTATGGAAAAGAGCACCTAAAAATACAACCTCACTCTGTCAAGACTGGCTGAGGAAATTGTCCCCAATTAGATGTGAGGCTTGCCGAAGCCCTAAGGTCTTCTGCCCTGGGCACCAACTCCAGCCTTTATTAAAGGTACCTGCTGCTTGAGGTCAAGCCTCATTTGTCTTCACACTGTAGGAAATCCCAAATGCAGAATCCATAAAGTATAAAGGGGTTTCAGTGAGGGTTCATCTGGGGAATGGGTGAGGAAGAGGGCAGTAGTGTCCTTTATCTTTCCTGACCTTACATCTGGAAACAATTTTAAGTTCTGAGATGCTTACAGGCACGTTTTCACTGAATATACTCTGCAAAAAAGCTGTCACTTTACACTTATCAGAAATAAAACAAAACAGGGATTCTTAGATACCAGCTCGGATGTGGGTTTATCTGTTAGAAACACCATTCTAATTTTGCTTTTACCTGGGCTGAGGCCACTCTGACCCAGGCCTAACTTTTAAGCCAGAGGATGGAAAAATTCTTTGCAAAGATTGTAAATTGTAAACATTGGAAACAGAGGCCCTGGATTTGATACACTCCATCTGTAAAGCAGCATTTAAAGACAAGCAGAACACCATTCACAGCTGATTTGGTTTACCTAAGGACACAGTTTATATTCTCATAGGTAGACTGAAATAATGTTAAACTAAATACAATGATATTTTGCATTTTAACATCTTAAAATACTTTTTACAGATTTTTAAAAAAATCATGCTGACCATCTTTACTATTAAAGTTTATAATTCCACCATGGCTTCTAAAAGACTTTGCATGTGGGAAGATCTAGGAGACAGGAACCAGAAGGAGCCGGTTAGATATAATTCACTGGGACCTGTTTGTCTTAAACCATGCACGGCTCTGGCCACCCAACTGTTTTTTCTTTCACTGAATATGATCCAAACGCATCTGTATACAGAGAGATGGGGACAGGTTTCTGAGTGCACCATGAAAAGTTTTCTGGGCATAGAGTTTCAAGTTTTACTCTTCCTTCTCCTTTCTTCCTTCCTCCCTATGAGCTTTCTTTTCATATTTGCAGAGAAAAATATCCCCTTTCTTGCAGTGAAATGACCAGATCAGCACTGAAAGTCTCCTGCCCTGAGCAAACCAGCGTAGTGGGTCACCCTAACTTCCCCACAGGGGTGTCTTGTTCCCCTCCTTTCCTAAGGTTTTCCCATTTACCTAGCAAAGGAGTGCGGTGCTTTAGAGACGGCCACTCTGCTGTCAACGTATGTCATGTCCCATGAGACTTCAT
Source organism: Artibeus jamaicensis (assembly GCF_021234435.1). Taxonomy (NCBI): domain Eukaryota; kingdom Metazoa; phylum Chordata; class Mammalia; order Chiroptera; family Phyllostomidae; genus Artibeus; species Artibeus jamaicensis. Next base: position 9,432,638 of record NW_026522056.1, on the reverse strand, counting down.
GGCAGGGTTTCTCTCATCTCACCCAGGAAAGGAGCCTCAGCAAGGACAGCTTGTCAGGCTGGAGGGAAGGCACAGCGCCTGGTGCACGCTTTCGCTTTCTAATGGGCAGGGAAGGGGTCACAGGGACCTTGCTAGCAGGGCAGGTGGGTAGTGCTCTCTGCCTCCTGAGATTCTCTAGAGTTGCTTGGTCCTGAAAGGTTCTCAGCACTCCCAGGAGCCATTTTTCACTTGTTCGTATGTAGGTTCCTAGGCGAATAGACGGCAAAAAATTATCCCTGTTTTTAAATCCTAAGTTTACCCCCCAGGGTAATAATAATGCCTTACAATGAGTAAATGCCAACGAGGTGAAACCAAAAAAAATAAAGTCGAAATGTGGCTATAAAGGTGCATATTCTGAAATTTCACTGTAGCATTTGTGTAGGTGTATAGAGATGAAGGTGTATGTGTATAAGATCCAGAAAGAGGGAGTAGGAGGGAGAGAGAAAATGGTCAGGAGAACGTGGGAAGCACTAATTATAAAACTTGCTCTAGTGATTTCCTTTCTCAATTCACAAAAGGCGGTGGTCAGAACTGACCTAAGTGAGTACTTTCTGGTTAAATATGGACTAAATAGACTTGTCACTATATACAGAGTCATCGGAGAGAAGGCAGTTGTAGCCCGCAAGATAAAAAATCCCAAGTAGCCCCAAAGGGATCCTCAGACTAAGGATTTTTCTTCCATTTTTGGTGGGAACTATAGCACTGCCTTCAGGAGACTGTTACAATAAATTTTTCCAAAGATTGAACCAAGAAGGACACTGAAACTCCTGCACACACGGACACATTCCTCCTTTTTCCACAACCCTCAGCCTGAGGACTTGTCATCCTCCCTGCGTTAAGACTTTATGAAACTTGTTATTTTTATTCAACTCAGGTCTTGAGCAAAAATATATTGTTCTGCATCCAGGCCAGAAAACTAACTCCTAAGAATTTATAAGCTGCCTATCAAGTTTTAAGGAGGTTTCAGATGGAATGGTCACAAGCCAGGATTTGCTAACACATCCAAAATTGAGGCCTGTAAAAGAAAAATAAAAACTATCAGTGCCTTTTGAACTTTCTAATAGGTATTGTGAACAGTGGAGGATCTCATTCATTGGGAGATCATTTTCAAGAATAATCTAAGTCTGCTAATTGGAAGAAATAATGACCCAGCACTGAAACCTACCTCACCTTCCTAATGGAGGCTTTTCTGCATGGTTTATCCTCTCTATCATCAGGTGCCACCGTTACAAACCAAAGGCACATTGTCCTTCATTTATATTTGCCTTTAAGTGGTAGAATTTTATATAGGATCAGTGGCTATGGAGATGGTGGAACAAGTTCTCTTGAGAATAGCTCCACAAAGCATAGAGGAAAGAGCCTGCCTTCCTCGGTGGGGACATGTTCGAGCATGTGCTCACAGGACCTTGGCTTCGTGCATAGGAAAGCAGCCTGAAACAAGGTGGCCGTCAGCAAAGACAGTGGGGGGCTTCATTCACATGCTGCTCTGCACATCCACAAAACATGCTGGCTGTAAAAGCTGTCTCACCCAGCACACATGACCTATTGCCTCTCAAAGATGGATGTCAGGGACATGACTCTGTGGGTATTTCAAGGTTCAATGCCTCTTGGATGATCCCAGGTGAAAACACCGCACATTGCTTCCTTAATAACAAGCCTATCTTGTGATGAGTAAACCAAATCACCTTCTTCCCAAACGTGTCTTGCAGAGGGTCCCCTGAGATTATCCCCACCATGTTTCTTTCCAACCTATCCACATGGAGAGTGCCCTCACCAAGATGCTTCCACCTGTGGTCAAGCTATAACCTTTTCCTTCCATCGTGAATGACCCAGATGGTGCTCTGTGTGTGCCTTTTCCTCAGATAGCATCAGCCTTTCCGTTATAATCCCTGTTTCCAAGTTCTAAGGCTGCTAATGCTGCACATTCTCATAGATGATTTATTAGTCTCTTTAGGAAGGTATATTTCTGCAAGGATCATGTCATTTGCAAGACATATGGCAGAAGGAAACTTTAGTTAAGGGATGGTGAACTAAATTGCATCAGGTTTTGCTTTGGCAAGGACACCAGATGGATGCCTTTATGATGAAGTGGGTCTCCTCCAGTCTTTTCTCTTACAAAGGTCTCCAACAGGTGTTTCCTCTAAGGCATATCTGTTTTCCATAACATCAGAATGAAAAAAGAAATGAATGAAGAATGAAGAAAGCTGTCTGTGACAGCTTGTGTACATAGATCATACTTTTATTATGATAGAAAAGAAGTGTATAGTGAATGATGTGCTATTCCAAGTCAAGTTAAAATGTGCTTGGGAGAAGATTATCTTCCATTTGCCAAAAGGGCATTTAATTTTCAGATTAAAGACTCTTCACTCATTATGGATAGGGTGGGGCCGTGGAGGATTGAGAAGTGGGGAAAATCTAAAAAAAGTGACCAGGAGAAAGGTTGCAGCAGTTGCTGTAGACTTGAGTGCTGAGGACAGTGCGCAGAAAGCCACCTCCTTAAAGGTCACTTAGGACATTTTAACAACATTTGAAAGTCTCTAGGAAACTATACTCGAGAGAAAAGAAGGTTCTATGAATGGGTAACATAATCAGTTCTTCAAATTCTGATATGAATCGAAATCAGACTTGCCCCAGGGGTATTGCCTTCAACAAGCTTGGCCTAAAGCCATCACCATGATCCTGTCCAGAACCATTCAGAGAGCCTGTGTGGCTCTTAGGATTCTAAGCTGGGGCTCATGACTCAGGGATATTTAAACCACCAAAAGACATGTTAATTTAAGTAAACAAGCTAACCCATTGTGGCCAAACTGACCTTGAGGCTTACATTAGAATATCTTTTGGCTAAGGAGATGATTAGAACCCACTGAGTTTATCAGTAGGTCTTAAAATGAGAGGAAAATAAGGAGTGTATGTCGGTCATGGCTGATCTCATCAGCAATTAGCCTCCCGGCTGTTCTACACCCTTTCCCGTGCCCCATCCTCCCACCCCTGCTTCTCTGTCTGGTCTTTACCTCCTTACTGTAGGTCTGACATTTCAATCTCAGTTTAAGTAAGTTCTTCTGTTTCAAAACATATGACTTGAGATAGCAATTTAGAAACAAACCTGGTTAAAAGAGAAAAAAATATGTATCATTAGCTTGGGGTCTGAGAATTTGGGCCAGGTGGTGAATAACAATCTATCTTAATTCACAGGAAAAGCCCCTAACCCTTCAGCACAGAAAGCTATAGGTGGTATTGTTCACAGTGAACAATGGATAGTGAAATCTCACAGGAGAATGCTGTCATAAGCTATTGATTACCAGGGCTGAACCTATATTGTGAGATAGTTTAGTGTGTCCCAAAATGGGTTTCAAGGGATAGTAATAGATTATTTAATATGAGTAAATAACTAAGTACATAAAAGAAGAAATAAAGAAAAAATAAGTAAGTACATAAGTAAACGTGAAAGCTTTGTGGTGAAATAAGCGTGTAAAACACTGGATTATACCAATTTTATACAATTTTATTTTTGCAAGGCTTTTTGGAACCTTGCAAAATTTTCCCAAAATTTATTGGACTACAGAAAACAATTCCTTAGAGCTTCTCCAGTTACTGGTGTTCCACGGAACTCGTTTTTTAGAGAAGGAATCTGGGTTAAGATAAGATGGATTTGTGGTAGCGATCATGGGATCTCAGGAGCTTAGCACAACAGATGTGTGTTTCCTGTTTGTGGTACATGTCCAACAGCAGTCAAGGTCAAGGAGGCCAGGGCATTCTCCTCCACATAGTCATCTCTACAGCAGGTGAAGAGTGAGCCTAAACAAGGGCATGGGGGCATTCACAATGTCAGTCAACACTTCTCACGTTTCATTGGCCAAATCAAGTCATGTGGCCCCACCCAACTGCACATACATTAAGGAAGGAAAGAACTGGATATGGTGAGCCTCAGTAAACTCAGCCTCGGCATTATATTCAATGCCAGCTTTACAATTGCTTGGCTCTTTGACTCTTACCCATAAAATAAGTTGTATTCTTTAAAGTCTCTGGCAGGGACAGAAGTGCTCACAAATATTTTAATTCTTTCCCACACCCCTTAACCCCCTTAGAGTTAGAGGGAGCCATGTAACTAGTTCTGGCCAGCAATACACTTGCCACTTTGGCCCAAGGTACTTAAAGCCCAGGCTCAATTCTCCAGTTTTTTTCCCTTCCTTCTCCTTAATGACTGAGGAGGAGAATAGGCCCTTTTGAACCCTAAACTTTCTGTGATTTTAAGAGTTGCCTTTATTCGCTAACAAGCACATGTGCATGCCTTAGGATATGTGTGAGTTTTTTCACAAGATTGTCTGAGCCCTTTTTGGTGATTGAATACATTACATGATAACCAACCGTGCCTAGCTGCAACTCAGTGTGATCACGTGGAGGGTTTTGCCAAGATTTAAATCAAGATGAAAGCAGGGTTTAGTCAAATGCAGGTCAGTTATGGAAGCTTTAAATAATGCAAAATGCATTTAATCAGTAAGGATGCTTCAGGAGACCCATAGGAAAGACATGGAAAGGAGAAGGGAGGAAAACAGTCCAAAGAGAGATGCTACCCAGGACTTACCTCACAGCCCTTAAAATTTCATATTCAGGTGCGCAAAATAACTCTCATGATTTCCCCCAAACAATAATATCATCATGATGGTAGCAAAATCAGGAGGAGAAATAACTACCTTCAAAGTGCATATAATCAAAGCACAGATGTTAAGCACACACACAGGCCTGTGCACACACACACAATCCTTGTGCCTTTTGCCCAGATTTAGTGTATCTTCAGCTATGATATAGTCCGGACATCCAGCTCCTGCTGTTCTTCAGACACAAATCTTTGATCTGCAGTCTCAGACCTGAGGTCACTCTCCTTGAGTTATTCTTCACTTTGCGCTCCAGGCTTTAATGCATTTCACATCCCGTCTTTGTTACACCGGAGCCCCAAACATGCTCAAGCTAACTCTCCATTCTTCCTGTTTAGGACTTTTCTCTACGAAGATTCTGACTGTCTTGATAGCAGCGGCATGTTTCACTGGTGCAAAGCAACCCATTTGGAAAAGGTGATTCTGGTAAGTGATCATGCACCAGATCTCAATCAAAATTAAGCTTCTCTTAGTCATAAGTACCTGTCATTTCTCTTTGTAAACTATGAATTTTGAAGGAAAAACACACATCTAACCAGCCAGATGAATGGTTTACAGGGTAGCAGATGTGGCATTGGACAAAGACTATGTGGATAAAATACTGGGATTTAAAACAATTACACCAGATGCTTCAACTACTTCTTCCCTCCTTTAACAGTTTGGCTGAGTCCGTTATTCAGAATAATGTTCCCCTGAAACTTCACTGCTTTGCTAGTAATAAATCTAATTTAAACACACCAGGGAAACCTACCATTTACAAGAACTCTGTAGTCTTTCCTATTTTAAAAAGTATTCATAATACACATTATCTTAATCTATTGGTTTTCAAGTTTGAATTTTCTATTGCAGTTTTTCTTAAAGCTGACTATATTTATACTTCACTCATTAGTCAAGAATATATCTCCTAGATGCTTGCCCCCTACAATTGGATGAATCCTTGTAGATATTAGAATCCTGACCCTATCTCCACCCTCTCAAGATAATAAACTCAGCTCAATGAAATGCCAGCGACTAAGATGTTAAAAGCCTTGTATATTAATCCAGGCTCTGAAGCCTGTTTCCCGGATCCCCATCAATTCTCATTTTCCAGAGTGAGGAACTCAGATACGATCTCAGTGGTTTGCCTCGCAAGCAGTAGTTAGTAAATTTAACCAATAAAAGTGACTGCTTGCATATTGTATGAACCCTATATAATTTTTTCATCTATGACTAATTAACAATTATGTATTTGCTCTTGCTTTCCAAAACTAGTTTAGTTCACTTTTCTGTTACACACACATACAAAATCCATGTGCCTGTGTCCTGATCAAATACATTTCAATTTTTGTAAAAGCATCATCAATCATTTGATGAGAAGCACAAAATTGTCAGAGTTGTCACATCAACTAGACTATTAGGGTTGCTAAAACTCACCAATTTAGCCATTGTATCTTATTCTAAACTCAGCAAAATAAACCTCCACTGAGCAGGCAGTCAAACATGGTTTCAGTGGGACAGAAATCTTTAGAAATGTTGGGAAGTTGGCTGCAGATGGAGGCATCCAAGAGACCAAGAGATGGAAATAGACGCTGTTTTATGAGGCCGTATTTATTAAGCACATAGACAGGTTTCTATGGCAGCTATCTTCCTGTGGCACTTGATGTGGAATGTAGGTCAGAACACCAGCTGAGTCTTTTGATAAGTGTAGAAAGGCTTCTAGTTTAAGAAATTGTAAGAGTTTTGGAACTTGTGACCCTGGAGGAGAAATGTCCAGATTGCATTTGAAATAGGTTTTGTTTACAGAAGGGTCAAGTGGAAGTAGTCGCTTGACGTTACTTTGAACAAATAGTGCAACCTTCCCTTCCCTTCAAAGCCACCATCTTTCTCAGTTGGGAGACAGCTTTGTGCCACAGTTTCTTGGAAAAATTGCCTCTCTGGTTGTGCCCATTGATGCACTCTGCCATGTAACTTGCTTCTAATTGTTTTCCTCGGAAGCACAATCATTGGACTTGAGGCACACTGTATTAAATACTGTTAGAGGCTTCGTTATTCAAGTTAAAATAATTGTATTAGCTAGAGATGATTATTTAGTAGATGTGGTTAAGATTCATATCACTCTCTAGAAAGGCTTTCCAAACAAGTAAGTAGCTTTATTTCCCCTCACAGGGGGAAATAAATGTACAAATTTCCTTTGGAGAACATTTCTTCCTATATGCTAATTTGACAGACTGGCATTGTTGAGATGTCAGATGTGGCTGTTTATCCTGTTAGATTTCATCAGCCCATTTTCACAGAAGCCTGTTGTTTCACCCAGCTAATGACTGGCATGAGTGAGGAGGGTACATCTCTTTGAAACATTCTGAGTCTTCGTGTGCTCAGGAATGTAAAACACACAAAATTCGTGGCATGCTTTTAAATACTTTATTTTGTTGCCTACCATCTTCCAAGAGTTCTCCTCTGAAAATCTAGGAATTCTGTAAGAATCCAATTTGATTAACAGTTAATGAGTTGAACACTGTATTTTCCATGTATTATTTAGTTTTCACAACAGAATTAACTTCTATGTATGTTTAACCCATTTAAACTTAAAATCAGGGAGATTAACTATCTTGTTCATAGTCATACAACTAATAGCAAAGCCAGGTTCAGGACTTGCTCAGCTCCAACCTGGCTCCATAGAGGAAACCATGACTCATTTCTTTAAAGAAATCACACAAAGATTTGAAATAAGTTTCCTTCGGGAACACTATTACTTATTTAAAAAGTTACCCTTATCATTTTGAAGAGTCTCTATGAATGTGGGGAAAACCTAATCTAAATCTTTATCATGTGTATTATTTTCTTTCAAATTAGAGCTATAAGGGAGATGTTACCATTGGATGTTACCATACAATGCTGGTAATAGTATGAGACATATTCAAATATTTGGGATCAAATGAAATTTTCAACTTCTTTCCTGCACTTTCCATGAAGAGTGATTTTTTTCAACTCTAGAGTGTCTATGGAAACAGCTCAGTTTTTGTAAAAGCATGTTGATCATTTGATGAGAAGCACAAAACCGTCAGAGCTCTCACATCAACTAAAAGACTATTAGGGTAGCTCAACTCACCATGTTAGCAATTATGTACCATTCTAAACTAAGAAAAATAGTTATTAAACATAAATGTTAGTTTGGACCATGTGAACTTGCCAATAGTCAACCATTTTGGACCCATAAAATGTAATTTTATGTGGTTCAAACTAATATGTATTTTCTTACATACAAAAATCTGCTGAAAACTGTAACCTGTTTGCAACTTGATGCAATTTCCAGGGCTCACTGGAAGACAAAGTTAGCAATGGAATTGGAATGTTTGTCATTGAATCTCACTGTAGCACATACAAGGCTAAACACATATAATGGAACTGAGAGGTATTCTCCCCATTTGGTTCATTGATTTCACACTGAACTGAGGAATGATGCTGATTTAAGTTTTAATTGATACACTCCAGGCTAAGAGAAAACTTAAAAAATAAAATAAGAAGGAACTCCACAAAAAGATCAAAAGTATAATTGCCCTACTCTGAATAAGTCCATTTTTATGAGCAGTTTGCAGAGCTCTGATGTCCTTGTGGAAGTGCCCCTGTGGGTGGGCCTGGAAGAGCTGGGGGAGGAGAAGGAGCCCTCTCTGAGGAACTCTTACCTCGTTTCTGAAAATGACCAGATTCTGGTATGCTTACACCTAGAGACGGACTGACAAGTCGAAACATGAGTTTCGGAACCACATTGTAGCATGTATCTTTGGAGATGCCCACTCCACCCTGATGGGGCTTCGGAATTTTGTGATGCCCTTGAGAGCTAGCAACTACACCCAACAGGAGCTGAAGGACATTGTGTTCGTTGGGTCTCTGGATTATCTGCAGAGAGAATGGCGATTTCTCCGGAATTTCCCCCAGATATACATTCTGCCTGTAAGTATGACATAAGAGATAGTAAATATTTATAATAATAACACAAATAATACTAGCATTACTACTACTACTACTGCTAATAGCTTGCAGTTGTATAGTGGCACCAGAAACTGCTCTATGCATTTTTACATATATTATTTCATTTAAGCTTCAAAATGTCCCTGTGAGGTAGATTTCAAAGTTGTTGGGCTTCAGGCATGGAGAAAGTAAGTAATCTGTCCAAGTTCACATGGCAGGTTAATAGCAGGGCTGCAGTTTACATCCGGACAGTGTGCTCCGGAGTCACTACGTTTAATCTTCAAAACTATGTTTCCTGTTCTTTATACGAACGAGAGTCTCTCTGCATTTCTGAACCAGATTCCAACTGAACGTCTAAACCTGAGCTGACACTGGCCAGCCTTTATGCTCTGACTTCCTCATCTTTTCTGGAGCTTGTGATGCCATATGGTTCTTGATAGATGTATGAAAAGAAGGAATTAAGTTTACATTCCTGAGAAATGGGTCCATTATGTGTATGTGGCATCAAGGTTGTGATTATGTTTGCTCTGAACCCTCAGAGGTCTATATCCCATTATTGCCACCATTACTCTGAAATTTTAAAAAAGCCATAAAACTATTACATGTAGTGTGAAATGCACCAAAGCACTGATTTTTCATGAGAGAATGCTGGTAATATGTAAGGAATATTTTTCAAACCTCAAATATTATTCTCTCAAGAATTTCATTTGCTTTTTTAAAAAGCTACCATAATCTCCTCCTAACTACTCCCTTGGTTTAGTTTAAAGAAAGGAAGAAAAAGAAAATGACCAGAATTTTTTCTGATCCAGCTAATGTGAGAAATTACCTAGCTTCCAGTCAAGATGGCAGTGAAGGCAGACACGGCTCATCTCTTTGCACAATCACATCCAAATTACAACTAAAATATAGAAAAACCATTACTCAGAACTGTCAGAAGCTGAATTGAATGAAAAGTCTGATGACTATGGAATTAAAGAAACCACCTCCATCTGGACTATTAGGAGGGGCGCAGACACAGAACTGGCTGGCCCCATACCTGCATGTGTTGGTAGGGATATCCTACCAATCCAGGAGGGATATCCCAAGACTGAGGAGTCCCAGCCTTCAGCAGTCTCCCCAGCCCAGGGTTCCAGCGCCAGAAAGATAAATCCCCACAACTTCTGGCTGCATAAACCAGCATGGATTGAGTTGGTGGAAGAAACTTGTGGATCTCCAAGCAGTTCCTCTTAAAGAATCCACACACAGACTCACCTACTCAGACTCACTCCCTCTGAGTTCCAACACCAGTGTGGCAGCTTGAAAAGCACCAGTGGCATACTGGTAGAAATGGAAGTGTCTGGCATGAAGTCAAGAAAAAGCCATTGTCCTTTTTCTAAACCTTTCCCCCACAAAGTCAGCAAGCTGGTGCTATATCTGAGACTCCATCAACCTGGCTAACACTGTTTGAGCTGACTTTCAGATCCCCAGAGACACAGCCCAACCCAACATATGGGCCCACCCATGCTGTTTTTTAAATATGAATAGCTGGTATTTTCTCATGCTTCATAACTTCCTAAATCGTCTCACACAAGCAACAACTGGCCTCAGTGAGCCTCAAGCCCGGCACTAATAGCAGCCAGCCTAGATTCATAGCTTAGTTTCACCTGGGAGTCTCCAAGCCCAACACAAGTAGTAGCTACCTCAGATTGCTTTATAACTTAGTCAGGGTGGCCCCTGGCAAAACACAGGTGGGGGCTGACCTTGGCCTTCACCACCTAGGAAACCCCATTGCCAGCATACCCAGTGGATAGCTGCACTGCCACCCTCGCCTATACAGTTGATCCTCCATAAAGGATGGAGGTTGGTGGTCGCTGGTGATAGCCAACCCTTGCAGATGACTGGCCCTGATAAATCCCTCCCATTTATCTGCCAACAGCAACCAAGTTTCAACTACAAAAGGAGGGTATACTCAGCCCCCACAAAGGGTACCTTCAGTACCCAGCTTTGGGTGAAAAGGGAAGTTGTGCTACCGGACCTTATAGGACACCTACTAAATTAGGCCTCACTATCAAGACATGGAATCAAAGCAGCTCCACCTAATACATAAAAACAAATGCAGGGAGGCTGTCAAAATGAGGAGACAAAGAAACATGGCCCAAATGAAAGATTAAAACTCCAAAAAAAGAGCCAAACAAAATGGAGATAAGCAATCTATCAGATGCAGAGTTCAAAACACTCATTATAAGGATGCCCAAGAAACTTAATGAGGACCTCAGCAGCATAAAAAAGATGCAGTCAGAAATGAAGGATACACTAATTGTAATAAAGAACAATTTACAGGGAAATAACAATAGAATGGATGATATGAGAATCAAATCAAGGATTTAAAACATAAGGAAGCAAAAAACAACCACACAAAACAACAAGAAGAAAAAAGAATCTAAAAATTGGAAATAGTGTAAGCAGCTTCTGGGACACCTTCAAAAGGTCCAACATTTGCATCACAGTGGTGTCAGAAGGAGAAAAAGAAGAGCAAGAAATTGGGAATCTGTTTGAGAAAGTAATGAAAGAAGACTTTCCAGATTTGGTGAAGGAAATAGACAAGCAAATCCAGGAAGCACAGAGAGTCCCAATTATGATGGATAAAAAGAGGTCCACTCCAAGACACCTCATAATTAACATGCCAGAGGTTAAAAATGAAGAGAGAATGTTAAAAGCAACAAGAGAAAAGAAGTTAATTACCTACAGGATAGTTCCCATAAGGCTATCACCTGATTTCTCCAAAGAAATTTTAGGCCCTCGCTGGTGTGACTCAGTGGATTGAGCATGGGCCTGCAAACCAAAGGGTTTCTGCTTTGATTCCCAGTCAGGGCACATGCGCAGGTTGTACACCAGGTCCCCAGTAGGGGGCACACAAGAGGCAACCACACACTGATGTTTTGCTCCCTCTTTTTTCTTCCCTTCCCCTCTCTCTAAAAATAAATAGATAAAATCTTTAAAAAAGAAGAAGAAGAAGTACAAATAGGTAGTTACAGAATAGCCATGGGGATGTAAAGTACAGTATAGGAAATGGAGTAGCCAAAGAACTTATACGCATGACTCACAGACAGGAACAAAGATGGGGAGATTGTTTGAAGAAGTGGTGTGATCTAGGTGGAGGGGGACAAAGGGGGAGAAATCAGGACAACTTTATTAGCATAATCAATCCAATATAATTAAAAAGAGAAATTACTAGTATTCGAATCTAAGATACCTGAAGGCAGGGCCAGATCTATCCCTGTTTTTCTACCAAAGGAAAAAATCAACCACCACTTTGCCAGTTCATCTGGAGAGTACAAGAGGGATTGACTGTAAGTGAAACTGTGAGGATACAAAATTTGCCTTTAGATCCATAACTTCTCCTTTCTCTGATTTTTTTTTCCCTCACCACTGTTTCCCTCCCTCATTTCTCTCCTCCCACTTAGTTTTTTAAATGGGCCTAGGCTTCCCACTCTCTAACCTCCTTTGTCTCATCCAAATTTCTTCTCAGGAATGGGTCTGTGAAATGTAGCCACACTAAAGTATTAATGACTGATTGACAAGGGTAAATGTGGCAGAGATCAAATAACAAAATCTTAGAACCAAGTCAGTGGAGGCTGGGAGAGGCTTTGGCTCAAAAACAGTTATCACCCATAAAGATTCACCACCAGGGGCCATGGCATAAAATCTGTTCATGCGAGAAGTCCCTCCTCTACCCGGCTTTCTCTCATTAGGGGTCTGCACTCTTTGTTGGAGACCTCCATGCGGTCAACATAGAGGAATGTGCCATGTGTGCGGTCTTATCGTCCCCATCCACATCATCAGGCAGCCAGACTCTGGTAGACACAGAGACCATCATGGCCACCCTCAACGTAGGATCACTGCGGATAAGCTGCTGTGCCCCAACACCCTCGGAGCCAGGTAAGAACAACAGGAAGAGCCGAGGGAGAATGCACCAAGGAAAGAGAATTAACTTCCCTCTGAAGTACCTGCATCACGGGGAGGAGTAGCGGACAGCTTAGTCCTCGGGACTCCTAGAAAGTCAACTGAAAAACGATGTTTATCTTCTAAACAGAATGCATGTAACACTTTGTCCCACTAGAATTGGAAGCGCTAATGTTGTCACTAATCAAATATCAGTGAAGACAGCACTTGGAATATTATTATAATTAATAGCAGGTATTATTATCAATGAAATTCTCATTAGATCTTGTAAATGTTCAAGTTATTATTCTTAGTCTCATGGTTGAGAGAATGAAGTATAATGCTCTTTCATTCTTCAAGATACTTTCAATATATGAATTTTACAATATTACCTCTAAAGTCTCTTCCAACTTCCATAGACTAAAAATGTCACAGTTCAACTTCAGATTGGAAAGAGGTAGCGAGAAGTGGAGAGATCTCCAGGATGGGGATCGTGACTTTCCCTCCTCTCAGTGCCTAGCACAGTTATGGATCACTCATTGGATGCTTACCACATTTACTGAACTGAAGCAAACGGGCCAGTGAGCTGGCCTCATGAGTAGTTTTTACACATCTCCTGTGCCCAATATGTGCTTGACATAAATCCCAGCTAGAAAACTGTGGTTTCTCCTCTCCACTCCCTAAATAGGAAAAGGCTTATATATTAGTCTATTTCTAAAAATTGACTACTGGCCACTGAACCTAATATGAAAGCACTCTTACTGAAGAATTTTCTGTATCTGAAGCAGATTTTCCATTCCAGTAAATCATGATTGGAGTTCCCTGGATCCAGCATTGCCTTTGGGGATGTTGATTCTCTGGGTCAAGATCAGGTACTCAGTCCTCTGGCCACATAGCTGCTGACTACAGCTATTCTACTTTACATGGAGCTTGGAGAGGTCAGACGCTGAAGGCTTTGCAAGGCTTTCATGATTATGGATGTGGATAAAAATGTTCATGAGTCAAACTGGGAAACCAAAGGAACTCTCTCTGACCCCTAAGCACTGCTACTAGATGAAAAAATATAATGTTCTTGGGACAAAGGGATAAACAAGTAATTTAGTCTAATCTTCAGTATGTGAACTAAGCCAACTATGTGACACACCCTCACTAAGCAACCGTTTGGGTACCACTCAGTATCCAGGGTTTCAGGGTGTTTTGCAAAGCAGAACTAAAAGCAAAGCATGTCCTGTATTGCAAAGTACACTGAAAATCTGTACTAAAGAAGCGTGAGCCATACCTCTGCTAAGCATATCTGAAGATTCATAAGAATGTTGTGTTCTGCACATTAAATCCTTAGGTCAGCCATTAGGGTCACTTAGATTCACCCAGGATTTGTAGGTGGTGCGTATGTATTTTGTGGGGACTAGAGAGAGGGTGAGGGTGTGGTATGTGTGTGAGTACATGTATGTGTGGGTGTCTGTGTGCACCATGCTTGCAACATCCATAACTGGGCAGAGAAGAAGTATTTACTTTGAAGGCAGTATCATCAATATGCAAATGAAAATGCCCACTCCATAAAAGTCTGGATACACTGACAACATCATAAGCCACCTACTTAATCATCTGGGTGATTTGTCCTTCCTCTAATTAGTTTTTAATCTTATATCCTGTATAAACTAAAAAGATATAAACCTATGATTTCAATTCTTGTTTCTTTTATATGTAGTGAGTTTCATCCTTCCACTTACTCACTCAACAAAAACACTGATTCTATATATGATGTCCCATGTGCTCGGTTACAAGCTAGAAGGCTGCCCTTAACAGAGGAACTGAGTGGATTGGTAGAAGGAGGTAGAGGAGAAAGAAGGAAGAGAGTGGAAGGGAGGAAGAGAAAATAAAGGAATGTCAAATACATGGGTGGGTATAAGTAGGTTTACAGTTGTGAGTGCACACAGTGGTTTATTCTTGTATTATTATTTACCAATTATTATATTATTCATTTGCATAACACATGTAAACCTAATTTTGCCCTTCTCTGTATTTGGACCATCATGAAGCATGTATAGGTTCTTCCCCAAAGATAAAAGGGGAAGTTTAGAGGAAAATTATTGTGTAGGCCCTGCACCATCTTCTTATGGATGCTATGGCCACCTGGGTGGTGGGGAAATGTAAGCCCAGATGGGCTCTGCTGAGCAACCTCACAAAAGTTATCCAGTCTGCTCATCTGGCACCATAGCATCAGCAAAGTCACCTTCTGAGCACATGTGAATAGCAAAGGACCACTACTCAGAAACCTCACCAATTACTCTAGCATTATAGGACTCTACCTGAAGTTTAGATATAGAAATCCCAATCTGCAGAGAAGCCTGTTTGGTTCTCTTAACCACTCATCCCATTTCATGGTAATACCCTCTCGCACCACATGGAAATGGGAAAGCCCATCTATAAGAGTTAACAGTGTAAAGGACTGTGAAATTCTGCCTCGGAGGTAGAAAATGTCTCTCATGCTGAGTACCAGCGTAAGATGAGCTCACAGGCAGTTTCCTTTCCCTTTCTCTAGGACAGTGGCTCTCTACGAGGGGCAGTTTTGCCCCCAGCAGTCACCTGACAGTGTCTAGAGAATGTTTTGGTTGTCACAGCTTGGGGGAATGCTACTGACACCTAGTGGGTTAAGGTCAGAGATATGGCTAAGCATCCTACAATGCACAAGACAGCCCCACATGATTTAAAAAAAAGCCTTTTTGGCTCAAAATGTCAATAGTACTGAGATCAGAAATCTTATGTGATGAGGCTTTTGGGGGATCAGTGGGCTTTTCTACATCTTCACAGCCATGATACACTTACACATGAAGCCCACGTGGTACCACCAGGCTATTCCACACTGTGATTCCCCAAGGGATGGTGGGAACGTGGGGACAGCACAGGGAGGAATCGCCAACGGACCCCAAGAAAGCCAGCCCCCTGGACGTCTCCATGGAAAACTTTGGGGTTTTCAGTGATGCTCTAATCGCTGCCTGTCACGTCACAAGGAGAAGAGGTTGGCAAACCCAGGGACTGAACTAAATGATCTACGGCATAATCTAAACATATAACGGTAATTAAGTCTGACAATTTAATATGCTACTGAAATTTAAATGTACAGTTGTAATCTACAATTAAGCACTCTTTTGTAATAGCACCCTGCCAGCCTGGAAGATTTCAGGTATAATACTGTGTACTATTAGCTACCAAAAATATTGACATTCGCAAAATGTACCCAGGCTATGATCAAATGAACCATTGCTCCCCACGAATGGATGGAGTTAAGGCAGAAATGCAGTTACTGTCCTTCAGCCAAGGTCAGAAGCAGATACTTAAACAGTCTCTTCAGCCAGTGTGGCCATGTGTGTATCCAATAAGAACATTGAACTTCGAAAGTCAGGATAATCCAAGCCTTTTCTAGAGGGAACTGCAATCAGAAAGTGGAGGTCAAAGGAGGATTGCCTCTTTGTGGGGATCTGAACTAAATATTTCACTAAAATACCAGCCAAGCCTTGTGTATTTTAATAGGGCTACAAAGTGGCCCTAAAAAGGGCATGGGCTTTGAAGTTGGTGCTGATGGGGGGGGCGGGGTTGAAAACCCATCCATCATCTACAAGCCATTTAATCTTGGGCTAGGTATCTAAACTGAATCGGTTACTTCAAAGGTGACCCGATTATATTGATTCACAGATTCTTTGTGACCCTGATGTAATTCTCATCTCCCTGCAGCTTCAGCTGCTCACAGGAGCCAGAGGAGTCTTTTACAAACGTTTATCAGATCGTGTCAGTTCCAGCTGGGAGTCTGAATTTTCTCCCACCTCATCCTGTTTATACTGGCTCTTTCCTGCCTCGGGTCCCACACCCCGTTTCTTTACCAGAATGGCTTTTTCTCACCACTCAGGACCCCGTTGCAAGTCACAGAGGCCTCTTTTCAGACCCTAACTAACGGCATCTCCCTGACTCAATCACAGAACTCATTGCTGTCTGAAAATATTTTGTAATTTTGTACTTGCAACACGTGGCATGTAGTTGGAGCAGAGACTTCCACAGTCCTAGTGTGGAGCAGATACTCTCTCAAAAGTTGTAGAAGGAAGAAGGGAAAGAAGGAAGGAAGGGGACATGCAACAGATGAAGCATCTTGCACCGTTCTGAGAATAAAGCAGAATCTCAGTTCCCCCAGGCTGCCCTGCATTATGGAAACCCCACAGTTTAAAGTATGCGGGTTCGTCATGACCATGGTTCGCCATGACCATGGTTCGCCAATGAATTAGGGTGTCTCTAGCTGGTGATGATCACCTTCCTTTCTTTTCTTTTATTGAGGTAACTGGCTCATAACGTATGTTTCAGGAGTGCCACATACTTCAATGTCTGTATGCATTATGGCACACTCAACACCAAAATCAGATTCTATTTCTCACCACGGATTCCACTCCCTGAACCCATTTCGCCCTCCCCCACCCGTCTTCCTCTGTGGCGACCACCCATCTGTTGTCTGTATCCGTGAGTTTGTTTTTGTTTTGTTTGTTCATTGTTTCTTTTTGTTGTTGTTTTTGGACTTTCTGTTTTGCATTCTACACATGGGTGGATCGATTTTTGTGAAGAGAAAGGGTGCCCGCACGTGCTGGGCTCCTCCGGTGCATTTTCAGTTTTTGCCCCAAATCCTCCCTGAAGCATGACTCAGCATTTCAGTGACTATCAGAAATATATTCACCTCTTCTCGGCATGGAAAGAACTAGCTGCTTTACTGAGTATTTCTCGGTGAGGTGGAAGAGGCGGTAAATATTGCAGCATACGGTACTCTGTCCGATGATAACCTCCCTCTGGATTTATTCTGTTCTCCTGTCCCCGTCTCCCTGGCCAGAGCTCCCACAGCCCTCCTTTCGTCTGTCTGTCCGGCTGTCTTACCTGCCTGCTCACTCCGTTCATTTTGCACCTCACTCTCCCACCCCGCAACTTACCTGGCTCAGTAAACAGAAGGCTCTCCAAATACTTCACCTTCTTTCCAAGGCAGCATGGCATTTTAATTAAAAGCAGAATTCTAACTTTCACAGAATTTTTGCCCTGTTACATAGTATTCTCAGAAGAGTTACAAAAGGTAACCAGCCCTTTTAAAGCACAACTTCTGATGAGATAACTGGGTGTGGGGGGTGTTTGTTTGTTTTTTTACTGGACTCCAACTTCCCTTTTCTTTCTTTATACTTTTTTAGTTTAACTTGGAAACCCAAACTCTGGTGTCATGCTTGATTTTGAAACTCCATAGTTCACTACCTGCTAAGGCAGTTTCTGGCCGGTGCCGTGCACGGGCTGTCTTTTGGAGTCAAGGCCCATGGACGTAAACGGCCTCACCTCCCACGGAGGGAAATCTGTCTGTAAACTGAACACAGAGGGCAAAGGTGCTGGATGACAATACATCTTGGTCTTTAAGGAACTCACAAGGCATTCTGGGCCGGAGCAGGCCAACCAGAGGTGGGAGGCAGCCAGTTCTGCTGAAGAAGAAAGGTGTGAGCGGTATCTCGACCCAGATAAGAAACCAAAGAGGCAGGTAGCACCATCAGCCAGAAACCAGTTGCAATGTTTCCAAACGCATGAATGGAATGGAACCGTGCCTCCTATTTATTCAGGTTTCCCAAAAGTCCTACAAGCCAATGCACGTGGTTAGAGGCACTGCCTGCCTGAGCCATGACCCAGCACCACCCCACCATGGAGAGCAATCATTTTATGTGTGATGTCAATAAGCAAGTACTGGGACAGCTTTACCTTTTATTGTGATTCATTTGAAGTGCCATTTAGGGAAAAAACCGCATGCACCCATGTGTGCACACATACGCACTTACACACATAAACTGTCTCAAAATGGGATGCTGAGGACGCTCATGTATTGGTTTCTCTGCACACAGAAAAGGGTTTAAGATGAGACCATGAGAGGAACTTTACAAAGACAAAGCACCAAGTTACAGGGTGTACTTCTACATCCTTATCGTGTTTGCCAGCCACTTTGTTTGCATTTATCAATCTCTTTTGTTCTTTGTCGTTCTCTGTCTACAGAGCTGATGTCGCAGAGTTTCGAGGGACCTGGGAGATCAAAACACCAAAGAGTCCCCATCCTCACTGAACTGAGTAAGTTCTGTTTCAAGGACAAAGCTCAGGGGAGAAATCTGTATGATCCATAACCGATGTCTCAGGTTTGTTTTCAGAGTCTGCCCATCCAAAGCCTGGAGAAACAGAACGGAACCCGAGAGCACTAGTGCTCGCTGGGATGTGACACTGGGCTTTTCCCCGATTGGCCACATCATCTGGCGAGCGTGTTGCGTATGGGCGTCAGGTGCAGGGATACCATCTGCCTTCTCTGCTCTTCCAGTTACCAGCACAGAGAGGCCAGCAGCTGGCTCAGTCTTATTCAGAGGGACTCTCCCGTGGGAGGGGACATGAACTTGAAGACTGCCAAAAGAGAACTGCCTATACCAACTTATCCACCCGTCCTGGGACTTTAGGTCAGGCACCTTCCTTTCTTATCGTGATACCAGGGCGGCACCAGGATGAGGCAAGTGAGGCACCAAGGAAGTTACAGACTTGAAGGAGGCGCCTACTCTCAGGGTTCTTCAGTTTTGTGTCCAGGTGTCCCTTGTGTCAGTCATCTTAATTCCAGTCCTGAGTGGTGGTCTTCTAAAATGCAAATACTAGATGCAGAAATATCCAAATAAGCTGTTACCTTTCATCAACACCCTGTGGAAAATGCACATTATGCAATGTTCCTGGATGTGAAGAGCTCTGGGAGCAGAAAGCAGGGCAGGGAAGGTGCCTGTGTGCTTCGGGAGGTGGAGGTGATTGTGAGGCACCAGGGGATTTAACACCAGTGATAACCGATGCAGAAAGGGGAAGGCATCAAAGAGGGGGATGGTACCTTTAACGCAAATTAGACCACCTCAAAGATGATGTGTAAAGCTGGTCCAGGGTACGCAATTTGACTGGAGTCTATAGTGTAGCAATAGTTTCAATGGGCATTTTATGACTTTGAGCATCTGAGCTGGGAGAGACTTATACCAAACAAGATGAATAGTCCTCTTTGCCCCACAAAGGAAGAAGGGGGACCTAGAGAGGAACCAACAGCTGACACCACTACTGCATGATCTGGGAGTGACAGTGACCCACCGTCACAGGAAATAGTCCATTCATAGGGGGTCTGGAGCAGCAGCTCTGCAGACTCAGCTTTGAGGTTCTCGGCTCTCTCCATCCTGACTGGTAGCAATCAGCCTATTTGTACCTCCCTTTAAGCTATCAGCTGCAGTTTTTATTTATAATTTAATTTTATTTTTTCAGTCTTTTGAACTAGCTCTAGCCCTGAGGTGTAGCTACACTAAGGACACTGATTAGAAGGCTGGAATGTGAGTGAGAGTGGCTGGGAAGAAAACAGTCAGGTTCTCGCTGGCCCAGAAGTACAGCTGGTCACTCTCGAGGGACTTCCAGCTTTGTGCAACTGAAGACTTCCTGGCACCAGGTGGCCCTTGTCAGATTAGCCTGACAAATCACCTGCCAGCTCACTGTTTTTTGTTCTTTGGCTGACTGGAAAGGGTCACAGTGACATGGGAGCTGCAGATCTGACTGCCAGCACTTGGGTACAGAACGTACAGTGGCCTGCAGGAAAATGCCTGGGAAAGCTGAGGCCCCTGGGTTGGGACGGCACAGCAATGCAAGAAGAGGAAACTGTGTGTGCGAAGGAAATGTGGGTTGGTATTACTCAGACCTTGCTCCTCTTTTGTAAAAATATATAGTTCTAGGGAGAAAATGTTTCACTGATGGTAGCAGTACATCACTTCACCCAACCTTACTAAGGAATCATTTAAAGAATGAGGAGAAAATCCAGTCTTAGTCAGCAATGTATTTTGAGTTGTATGCCCAAGAGACTTGTTTTGATCTGTATATGACTGACAAAAGCTGTGAAGGTCTAAGAATTTAAGCTACTTGCAAACTAGCCTGTCACGGTTTCATGGAGACTGACAGAAGACAGGAAACCTCTGGCTCAGAGACAAAGAAGAGTTTATTACTCACAGCGATAGCAGTAGCCAGAGCATCATCACTTTGTGCCTGTTTCCCAAGCCCTTGCTCCCACCACGGACATGAACAGGGTCAAGTGATACCTGGACCCACCGTGGATTGCTTTATAAGAGAAAAACTAGGATCTTTCATAGTGGGCAGTAAGCATGCCTTCCCTTTGTTCTGGTGGGAGACACTGTCTCTGTGCAAACATTTTTAAAGTAATAGTCTTAGAACAAAGACAGTTAGTGCCTTGGCTCTCACGCCCAACAAGGACCAGTTCCATTCACTTCAGAGGCTGCTTACTGGGGCCCGCGTTGCAGCCCTGGGTCAGTATAGATATGTGAATGGGTAATATGGCTAATATGGCCTTAATTAGGATGATTTTTGAGTCCTCGCTACTCAAAGTATAATTCATGAACCAGCAGCAGCAGCATTTAGAAGCTTATCAGACAGGTAGAATCTCAGGCCCCACCCTAGACCCAGTGAATCAGAATCTTACTGTAAAAAGATCTTATTGCAACAGGTGATTCATACATGCATTAAATTTTGATGGGTACTGTTTTAACTCACTCAGGACCAGACTATAAGAAGTACCAAGCCATCTGTGGCCCAGTGTTATGAAAAAGACTACAGTGGGGGTGATCACACCTTCCTATATGTGCCAGTTGTCTCGGTGCAGTTATTGAGACGGCCCCCTTTTACTTCTGAAAGGTCCTGGTTTGAAAGATAAATTATATAAGGGTGACAATCAGGACACTTGCATGGAGAAACTGAGTCTGAGGTGTGAGGATATCCCCTTGACAATGAAGGTGCCCAAAAGGGATTCATGTCCTTAAGAAATGAACAAGAAACTTGGAAAGAAAAAAAATGCACTGTAGTAGGGGCAAGTCCCACACTGACCCCAAAGGAAGCCTCCAACCCTTGGATCTAGTGGTCACCCCTTGGTCTGCATCTATTCTTAAGGAAGATGCGATATTCTTAAGCCTGCCTGCCTGCCTTTTCCTGTTTGCCTCTTTTGTCTTGCAGAAAATCCTTCCAACATCCACTTCATTGAACAGATTGGTAGGATGGAAGGGCGCCTCCCAGGAACAAGCCTGCATCTCAGCACTTCCTTTTCCACAGGCTCTGTCTTTTCTGGCAGCTTCTTGGATTCCCTCCTGGCCACAGTAAGTGCCTCCAAGCTGAGGAGCCCCCAAGACCAAGCCCCTCAGAGAGGAGAGTGTGGATGGCTTGGGGCATGGGTAGATGATGATAATGTCTCATAATTCTAAATTCTCTTTGGTTTTTCAAAAAAACTTGTTCACATACAGTATTTCATCTTTTCTTACAAGTATGTGGCAAGGAGAGCAAACTCTTTACATTTTCAAGATGAAGAACTTAAGAGCTGGTGCACTTGATACCAGGGAGAATGAGCGCTGCATGTCTGCTTTTCACTTCAAGTGCATCAGGCCCTTTGGTGTCAGAGCTCAGGCGATACTGCTTTCTCTTCCCTCTAAAACATCCCCAAAAGCTTCCACAGAAACCAGCCATAAAGGGACATGGAGTTCCAGCACAAAGCTTTGGCCTTTGGTGGTGTGAGTTTTGTCCAGAGCCAAGTCAGGTGTCCCTCCACACTGCCCCTCCCTTGGGGTGGATTTTTTACTGCATTGTTGCTCGTCAGCTCTCAGCACCTCTTAGCATCAACTACAAAATTCCCATAGTAGAATTAATTCACTGTGCAAATACCTATTTAATAGGTAGTCTTTGCAGGCCTTTGTTCTAGGTGCTGGGGACACAGACCAAAGTCTGCCCATGTGGGACTTGTGCTAATGGAGGAGACTGACATAAACAAAATGAGTAAGGAACAGGTAGGGTATGTCAGCTGGGTACCAGGACCAAGGCAATGTCAGATAGGAAGTGTCGGGTTTGAGGAAGGGGTTGCAGATTCCAATCACGTGCCAGGGAAGGCCGCATGTGTGTCAAGTCTCAGGGAGAGGAGAGTGCCGGCCATGCTGATCTCTGAGGGGGGAACACGTGGGGGAGCAAGGCAGTGAGGTGGGAGCCCTCCCGGTGTGTTCTGGGAATTTCACTAAAACTCCCAAGGTGTGTGCCTAGCCATTTGTGAGAGTCTGTGTAACGTCCTCCAAAGGCAATCCTTGTAACCCATTGTCTCACAGACCCCTCCTACCTGAATTTTCCAAGGGAAGGACAGCACAATGGCTGAATGTCTGTACACAGATGCTGAAATGCACAAGGCTAAGAGTACAATGTGATGAACATGTCTGGAATTCCATGTGGAAAAGGAAACATTCCTTAATTGTGTGGTGCCTTATAATGCAGCTTTCACATTGCAGGGAGCATGGCAGATGCACATGTCCCCCTCACAGATTCAGTGCCCTTTGGTACAAAGGGAATTACGTCACTCTGGGCTCAGCCTCCCCAAGCTTTGGAGAACTGGGGGCTCTCCTAAATCCCATCCAGCTTCAGAGAGAGAAGCCTATGTTAGTGACAGTGTAACAAGTCAGGAGACTGAGTTTCCTGGAGGCTTGAGCAGCATCCACCTTTCACTGAGCCAGGGAGAAATACACTGCGGGGCGTTGAGAGAGGTTACTTTTATGGGAAGGTGGCTGTGTCTGTCATCGATGCATCGGTTACCTTGCCTGTAATTAATGACTGGCTGTCAGTCAGAAGGTGACTGTTGATGAACTGGATCTGTCCCAAGGATACATCTTTGATGGCTTTAAGTCCCAGTTCTCTTCAGAGATTCCTAGATGGCAGGTAGCTTTGGGCCTTAAATTAAACTTGAGCCTTAATGAAACTCTACTGGCCCACACAGGTACAAACACAGCCACAGATTCTATTTGGAGCTGGTGGGAAGAGCAGGATGGGCATAGAAGGGCTGAAGGAATAGAAATAGAAACAAATGAACATATAATGTAAGCATAGGAAACACGGCCTTGGCAATGAGTCAGCACCCGGGCCTGTCATTACTCAGCACATGAGTGTGACCTCCTAGGAGGACACCCCTGGAGGCTGCCTTCAATATTATATCAACAGGTGCCTTGGTGGGAGAGGACAATGCTGGCAAATGAAGTGAACATGTAAAAGCTCAGTTGTTTTCTGAGGCCCCAGGATGAATTCTGTGGGGGAGGGAAAAAGCCACGTGCTGTGGCTGATATATGGGATAGTCACTTGAGGTCAAAAGCCACGTTGCCCTGAAGGACTTCTGGTAAGTGCTTCGTTTAGGGGTGACATGTGGTCACTGATAATGGGATAAGGATGGACATCCTTTATGTTTAGGGGTGAGCTGGGATCTTGAACCTCTAAACCTCTGCCTAGCGACCTCTGCCTCAGCCCTTGAGTCTTTAGTGATATACGGCACCACAAAATGAACACACTTAATGCTACATAGAGCTCCAGCCCCCAGTCTCTGGCCATGATGAGCTGAACTAGCGCTTTGGAAAGATTCAGGGAACCCTGCCCATTGTCATTTTCCCTCCCCCTGGTCCTGGTAGTGCTCAGCCTCCTGAGGGTGACTTCCTGTCATCCAGCCACACGAAGGAAAAGCCTGAAGGACAGGCCTGTGCCTCTGAGTCTATCATCTTCCTCACTCTCCTGAGGACCACTGGATCTCGGTCGGCCTTTTGACTTTACCTGCTCAGGAGCCTCAGAGAGGAAGAGAAAAGTATCCTCTTGCACCACAAACATTTGGGGCCACTGTGGTGGCTCCGGAATCTATTCTCCAATATCCCACTTTATTCTCCAGACATATCAGATCATCTCCTTGGGGGGAAATGTGGGAGAAAAGCAGAGCTCCAGGTCTCCCCAGGAGTGAAGAGAGCAGTTAGGGCCCGAGGTCCATCGCTTCCCCTAGCACACGCCCATGGCAGACACCATTAATGGCTGCGGTTTTCTGCCTCCAGATCATACCTGCGTTTTTCCCGCCTCAGACCTCAAGTTACCTTCTTCTGCTAAGTCTTGGTGTTGAGATAATCTTAATAATCAGATATGCCATATCACAAATAGACACTCCCTTTGTGCTTATTTGTGATAGGAACAGTAACATCTTAAGCACTCACTTTGAACTAAGGTCTTTGCTAAGAGTGATACCTGCATTACCTTGCTTGATTCTCCAGTCAACCCAATCAGGGCAATACAATCACGAGCCTCATTCTACAGAGGAAGACTCTGAGGCTTGGAGAGGTAAATAACGTGCCAAAGGTCACAGCACTCACAGAGGACAAGTTGGTTTTCGGACCCAGATTTGTAATAGCCACCACTCCGGGAATCTCTTTCTGTGATAATGACCATTTTCCCAATATACGGACACTGAAGTTTTACTTAGAGGAGCCTGTCTCCCGAAGTGCTCTGGAGATACTGAGGGCACAGGCAGGAAAGATGAGGCCCAGACGCACCCACAGCACCGCACCCACCCGCCCCTTCCCTCCAGTCCCAACAACTCTGCTCCCATCTGGGTCCTGTAGGAGGCTCCTACAGAAGATCTGGTTTGCAGAAGGATTTCTGCTGTTAAGAAGACTTTGAAAACCACTCCTTAGAAGTTAGACCACATGACCAACAGGAAGACATAAAATAAAAGAATCAGAATGCTGCTCTCCTCAATTCTGAAACAGGTTTCCGATTTCCAATGGGTAGTCCTACATGGGAGTGAGTCCACCACTCTGCCCCACTTTGCGTGTCCCTTCTGTCCCATAATATTCTCTCCCCAAAGAACATCTTCTGGGTTTGGCCCTTCCAACCTGCTGCCTGAGCTTCCTGCACCAAGAACCATGTTTGGCCGCACAGTCAGGGATTATAGTTAGAATCAGTGTGTGTTTCTCTGATGCCCATACTACCCAGAAGGGCAAATGGATTCAGAGCAGACTCCCTCAGGAAAAGGGCAGCTTATACCTCAGCAGTTTCTGAAACAAGACGAGATCATCAGTCTTGACTCCAATTTGGGGAACTATATTTCCAACCTAATATTCAAGGGCCCTCTTCCTTCTCATGAGTATGCAGAAGACATAAGTCCCAGGGACAGAACAAATCCTGAATAATGTGGTGTAAACTTGTCACTGAAGTTTTGCTTTAGATTTTCAAATAGGTATTTCCCATTTCCCTTGCTATACCTGTGATTTTTCTTTTTAACATTAAGTAATGTGGTTTCCCTTCAAGTCTCTTGATTCAGTTCAACACTGTGGCTTCAGTTACCCCCTGATCTGCTAATGTACACTTCTGCCCCAGTGGAGAAACATGCCTACGAGGTCTAATTCAGAATCACCTTTAATCCACTGTCAGTTCCATGCTATGAAAATGAAATGTGGAGAGACACTCAGAACCACAAGCA
Source organism: Artibeus jamaicensis (assembly GCF_021234435.1). Taxonomy (NCBI): domain Eukaryota; kingdom Metazoa; phylum Chordata; class Mammalia; order Chiroptera; family Phyllostomidae; genus Artibeus; species Artibeus jamaicensis. The sequence goes on along the minus strand of NW_026522056.1, from coordinate 9,406,718 downwards.
GAATTCCAGTATGGGTTTGCAACAATAGAACTTCAGAACTGGGCACAAATTAGGCAACATTTCTCTTTATATCTATAAGAAAATGAGGCCCACAGAAGTGACACTACTTTATCAAGGTCATTTAGCCTGTTAGTTGCAGTTGCCACGCCATGTAAGTTCATTCTCAATTAGAAGTATTTCTCAATGAATGTTGGGTCTTAAGGCCTTTTGAGATTCTCAGAAGAAAAAGCAGCAAGTGGCTACGATGTTAGTAACTATGCTATTAAGTAATATTCTAGGTTATGAGAGACCTCAAGCTTAATTGTAGCTAAAAGTTAAAATACTTTGGGCTGCAGCATTTTCTAACACCAAGAGCCCAAATTCTAGTCAACAGGGTTCTATTACAAACACTATTCAAGTTTAGAAGTCATAAAATATTTCAAGGACTTTTCAACTTCCATATTTTCTTCAGAAATAAGAAAAGAGAGAGAGGGTGGGAGAGAGGAATGAAAAAAAAAAAGAGACCAGTAAAGTCAGTACCAGAGAACCCCAAATGGTAAAAATACAAGATGGGCCTACCGAGTAAGGGTGACTTGCAAATCCCATTATTCCCCCCAGTACAGCATTGCAATCCTTTTGATGTTGAAACTGAAGAAATGATATATTCAAAAGCTAAGCCGGTCTCAGTTAAATATGTAAAGCACATGTTTCCCCAGTGTTTCCGACACCAGGATAACGCTGGAATTTACCCCCTTTTCTTTACTCAGTAGAGAATTATTCTAACAGCATTATGTTTGATCTCTCTATACTACGGCCTCTTGTTCTTAAACGGGTTGTGGCTCAACCTGGATTTACATCCTCTATTCCCTCCAGGGGTCCAGGGAGCTGAGTCTATAAGTAGGCATCTGGGTCGTAGCCGGACAAAGGAGAAATGGGAGGAGGAGACAAGCATCACTCAGGGGACGGACACCTTTAGTCTGGATGTTAGTCTGGGGAGGGCATTGAAAGTCATCCTTTAATCTGAAAATATGAAGAAAGTTTTTAAACTTTTTTCTATGCAATTTTATGTAGATTGTGTTATTTCCCGGGTCACCTTGTCCCAATAGTCCCTACATGTTACTACAATATTTATTTGTTAAAAATCAGCTGCCAGTTGCAGTCAGTATGCCTACAGCTCTCGGACGGGGCTTTGTTCAGGGCACTCCTGAGGGTGTGAGTATTGTGGAGGTTGAGTCCGTGCTTGAAAAGAGCACGGGATTTAAGGAAGTACTGCTCAGAGTGTGGTCTGAGAACCACCAGTGTCAGAACCACCGGGAGTGTCCTTTAAATTCCGATTTCCACCTGTCCATAAATGCTGATCCATTAGAGCTGGGATCCCAGAAATCTGTGCTCACGAATATCACTCCAGATGAGCCAGGTACGTGAGAACCAGTGTTGAAGAGAACAGAGTTTAGTAAGTAAGGTATGCTGTATATCTCATTTAGTCCCACAAATAACACTCAAAGGTGGGTTTCATTCTGTCCTCTTTAACGATTGCGAAACTCTTGCTAAGGAAGAGCACGTGAATTGTCCAAAAGTATTCAGGTAGGACATGCCAGTCCTAAATTCAAACTCAGGTGTGTTTCAGACAAGCTGTAATATAAAATACAGAAGACTGAAATAGAATAATAGTCAGTGGCCATGGGACCACCAAGAAAGGACAACTTTATTCTGATACGGAGGCCACATACCTGTTGCCAAACTGAGGACAGATGAAGGAGCCGTTCTGAGCAGGAGCGTGGGGAGTAAAGGCAGAGCGTGAGCAACTGCAGATAGACTGCGATGTGCTGCAGGGTCCGCTTCGGAGGAGCTGGGTTTGTTTCCGTGGCAGGGGCCTGACCATGAAGGTTCGAGGAGGTGGACAACATGATCGGATTTGCTTCTAGAAAACCTCTGGAAGCGTTTTATGCAGTAGATTTCAAGTGAGAAGAAAGCCAGCAAACAGGCCCATATTGTAACCCAGGCTTTAGGAGATAAGTCCCTGAATTTGGGAGTAGAGAAAATGAATGGCAAAATTTCTAGACTAATAACAGTTGAAGTCATTCTTATTTATAATAAAATCAAAACTATTGACTTTTATATACATAACATTTAAACAAACTCCATTTCTATTGGAGTTAAAATCTAACAGATAAAACAGAGAGTAGAAAATTTGAAACTACATATTCAATAGATTTGGAAAAAACCTGGTGGGTAATATATTTACACTGCTATTTATATGTACGGCAATGCCTAGTCTACACTGACTTAGGTGAGAATCCTTTGGAAAAGAAGTTTCAGAAAATGGCTAGGGCCAGTCATTCAGATGCACAGTACTTTCAAAATAAGAGTTTGCCCATATATGTCTTCCTTTACTTTGATGCCAAAGATTTCAAAATTTCATTCATTTATTCAATAGCTACAATCTGTAAGGTTTACAATAAGAGCTATGGGAGACCTAGATATTAATAAGACCTAAGTCAACACCTGTCCTCTAGTAGGTCACCATCAAAAGGAAAATAAAGACTTTCACATCCAGAGGATTCCAGTATGGATGACAACATCTGTAGTCCCCTAAGGAAAAATCTATCGCAGTCTCATTGAATACCTATATTTGGAAATACCTTGATGATTACTAGGATGTCTGTGGCCTGATATACTCCTCTGGTCTATTTTTGGTACGGGGGACATACTTTGTGTCACTATAATTACCCATTTTCTTCCTCGTTATAGTGTGACCCCCAAGGGAGCGGGAACTGGGTCAGTGTTATTTTCTTTGCACTTTGGCTAACTCAGCACCCCAACCAAACTGCCAGCTACTAAGTGATTTTAATAATAATAATGAGAGACACTGCTTTGCACCATCAGATCCATTTCAGTGACACCCTCAACATCTCCAAGACTACAGCAAATCCACCACTTAGGAGCTGGCTCTTCTAACTTCACACATGGCCCGCCCTTGCTTTCCAGGCCTTCTACAATTATCACGTCCTAGAGTTGCTGCAGGTGCTGGTGAGAGGAGGGATCAGCTCTCAGATGGAGCAGCATTTGGATAAGGATAAGTTCTATGGGCTGACTGACAGCTGCAGCACACTTTTGTCCGGACGGAAGCGCTGTAAGCTGGGGCTTCTGTCCTTAAACCAGACCATGTTGTTGGACATTGAGGTGAGCCTGCTCTCAATAGAGTTTCCTGCTTTGCTTCCTTACATCTCTGAGTTTCTGAAAATGGTCCAGGCTTTCCATGTCCCTAGATGGCTTGTAGCACAGAAATAATAATAATAATAACAGCAAATTAATACAGCTCATATTCATAGAGTGCTTTACAATTCGCAGTGCATTTTCACATGTGTTATATTTGTTTCAACAATGCTGAGAGGTAGATAAAGCAGTTGTTATTATCCCTGTCTTCCACATTAAAAAAATCCAAGCATGCAGGAAGCATCAGAGGATTCCAATAACTTATGCTTTGACAAGGGTATTAATCATTGCAATAGCTAATTTTTACTGAGTATTTCCCCTGTGCCTGTCTGCTTTTTTCCCACTTAATCTGTCTGAGGATTTACATGGTAGGCGTCATTATTAACCCCCCTGAACAGATCAGGATGCTGAGGCCCAGAGGAACAAGTACTTGCCTGAAACCACAGTGTCTACCAATGATGAAGCAAGGGTCCCTCTACAGCAACCTGACCCAGGTCTTCACACTCCCCCTCTACCCGACCCACTACACAAATCTGATTAGGTCAGCTAAAATCAGGCAGAAGGACTCTGTGTTTGGGTCTAAGAGACTGACTGGGCTAGCCAGTAGAAAAGACTTGAGTTTCCTTAACTCATGAGCTAGTGAAACAGTAGGTTGTAGCAAGGGAGAAGTTAACTATTTTGGAAGATTCCAGTGAAGCATCTGGGCATCTGGAGATCAAAGTAGAGTCCAGCCTGGAAATGAGTAATCTTTCTATCAGTGTGGTGCCTTTTGGTTTGGTTTGCCTTGGCATTGCATTCAGCTCTCCAGTGTGATTGTAGGGACAAGCCTTTAGAAGGAAATTTCTCTGGTTGCTTCAGAGCACATCAGCAGAACCCCCTTCACAAGAAGCAGGCTCTTCCAACCCTCTGTGCCTGGCATGTCTCAACAGATATTGTACTTTTGTAGCCCCGGGTCCCTCACCTATTGTCAACTTGTTAGTGATTACATGCCAGGACAACAGGCACCTGCAATTCCCTGCTGGTATCAGAGTGACAGTGGACAGCACTGTCCACTGTCAGCACACTTCTCCTTTCTTTCACCAGTTAGGTCTTGTCCTCTCACATCATTCTTTACACTGAGGAGTCACCCATAGAACTGAACCCATGAGTTGCTATTCCTGAACCTTTCGCTTTTAAAACGTCTGTTGGCCACAACCAGGTATCAATGTCAAGAGGAGCGCTTGGGGCCATAATCTTCTGCAGAGTGGGCTAAGAAGATCAGTCTCCAGAGGTCACTTAGCATCCCAACTATTTATATACCCTGAAGGTGGGATGTTCCCACCTGTTCATTGTTGCTTCTTAATGGTCACCAGAGCAGCAGTCCCCCAAAACACAGCATAATGACCCGAACTGCCACACCCAATAGAAGCCCGTAAAAGACCAGAGTGATAAAAACAATCACTGGGACTAGACGCTCAAAACCAATCATAAGCCTCACTTACAAGCCACTTGATGCTGCCACTATAAAGATAATAGGAAATAATTTTAAGGTCTTCCAAACTTTTATCACAAGTAAAAGCAAATGGCAGGCCAGTAAGTGCTTGTTATTTCCTGGTTAAAGTACCAACGGATATATGCTTTTCTCTTCTCTCCGCAGCCAAAAAAGACCTTTGGGCAAGTTTTCTGTGGCTTGTTGGATAATTTTGGAATCCTCTGCTTTGGCTTATACCGCATGATAGACATCGAGAAGCGCAACCCGGAGCACAAAAGGGGAGTACGCTAGTTTGGAAAGTGCTAGCCACCCATCCGAGCATAAATGCCAAAGCTGCTTTATTGTCTGTGAAAGAGAGGTTCAGAACTCAGGTCCGCAGTCGCAAGGAAGGGCACAAGGAAGTACATTATAATGTAAGAATGAGGAAGAATGCATCTGATGACCTGAATAAACCCTGGTAATTGGGATCCAGTGTAAGCCATGTAAGAATGGTGTCTCTGTCCCCAGTGAAAACTGAAATGCAGACTCAGATTTCGAATCTAGTTTTTTCTTTTTCTTTTCTCTTTTTTAACTTAGCCCATCCCTGTCTGTGTAACTTTTTAAAGCTAAATGGCACTGTTCGCCTTGGAGAGATTTACCTATTTTATGCTGGATTCCCTGGATAAATATTTACTGAGTGCCTATTTTCTAGCCACTGTGCTTTGTACTTAGAAATTATGGGAGTTAATGCAAATTGAGGTTTAAAGAAGCATCAGTCTGAGAGCAGTGGGGAAGATTCAGGAAATGCAGGTAGGGAGCAGGAGGAGGGAAGAAGTACAGTAAATGCAGGTCGGATCAAAGGTCTGCGCAGTCAGAGGGAACAGGATTCAGGACAGGAGGAGACGCTAAAAATAATAAAGTGTAACTAGATTGGTAGAACCTGGTCCTGGAGGAAGGAGGAAGAAGCCAGATTACTCAACATGGAGTAGTCTTGAATAGAAAGAAAGATAATCTCTCTGCTCATAGAAGAAAAGAAGGGAAAGAATGGAGGACAAGGCAAATATAGCTATCAGTGAGGTGTGTGCTTGAGGGAACCTTTATGTAACACCAGGATTCCCAATGAAGTACAGGCATAGTCCTTGCTGAGAGGAAAGATGAAGGAAGTATTCCAGGGAGTTGAGAAAGAAGTAAGAGTTTAGGCTAGAGGAATGGAGAAGAGCTTTACCACAGATCTGTAGGAGCCATGCTAGACTGTAACGTGAAAGGACACAGGATTGGAGGTCCTGATGAAGTTGACTGTAATCAAGTCACTGATTACAATCAAGTCCTGATTACAATCGAGTCACTGTAATCAAGAGTATGGGACTGAGAGAGAAAGAATGATAGGAGTCTGGGGTCTGACTGGGATATGTTGAAGCATAAGATTTTAGAGGTGATACATGTCAGGAAACTAGGGTATCTGGTATATGATCAGGAAAGTGTACTTTGGAGATAATGATCCCTGGGTAGTGGACATCAAAGAAATGTGTCTGGATGTTGAACTGTGAGCATCCTTAACACTGTAGGTACAGAAGATGATGGGGCAACAGAGCTTTAAAAAAAAGGTGTCCCAGGTGCCAGTGGTCTACATAAACATGGAGAGCTACAGTACACCACTGAGTCAGGAGGGAGGGCGGTAGGGCTGGAGAGCACTAAGCGCAAAGGTGGTTGGGAGGAGTGAATGATGCTGATGTCTCTCTGTCTCTGTCTGTCTCTACCTGAACTCCTCCCCGACACCTCTGCAAAACTCATGGAACATGGTAATTGGGAGAATGTGCAGCCATACTTGAGCGGGCCTCAGGGAAGCAAATGAGTTTTCTGTTTTAAAGGGAGTGTGTGATTATAGAAGGCCTTGTATAGGCCATTATAGTGGTTACAGGGGACTCCACGGGAAAGATAAAAGTGGGAAGGTTAATCAGTAAAAGAAGGCCAACTCGCATTGAGATTGGCATTTAGGACAGGAGAGACGACCAGTCGTTTGGGGCAGCAATGGAGAGATGCAGGATCAAAAGCATGAATGGTGAGCCTGTCTCAGTGTTCCAACAGGAACACGGGTGCATTAATTAATGTGACTCACATTTACTGAGTCTTTGCTGTGTGCCTGATACAGTGTAAGGCACCCTGCCTCTCTCCATTTTTTCCATGCAGGCCCACACTCCGTGTTTTTTTCAAGATTCATCAACAGTCAGTATTTACTTACCAGTCAAGGTTTCAAATACAACTTTAATTTTTGTTTCCTTTCCTCATTGACCAAACGACATTCTCTGTGAAAGGTGGTGGCATTAGCCTAACGGCGGGCCTAGGCCAGGACAGAAATATCTGGAGTGCATGTCATCCTCCACTCTTGATAAAGCTTGGATACATGCTCACAGTATTGTGCCAAATGAATTCATCAGTGTAGTAGATGTTGAAATCAAAGAAGCCTGCAGTCAGAAAGGTCTCTAGAGACCTATCAGTCCAAACCACAGCCCCATCCCTCTCCCATTAAAATAAAGAGAAAAGTAAGGCCCAGAGAAGAGAGATTCCACACATGAGGATGGTCAGTGGCAGTGGCAAGAGTAAATGCTAGTTTCCCAGTGTCCGGGCTGGGACCTCTCCTGCTGCACTGTGCCAGAGACAGGGACTATTCACAAAATGACCAAGAAAGCAAAGTGAAGCAGATACATCTCCTCTTTTGGCCCAGCAACATGGCTGCCTTATTTCGGCCACTGCCCGTAGCCACACTGTCCCGGCTGCAGAGGCTCAGACTCATCTTTGCTTTTTCTTACAGGTTTGTGATCACCCGGCCACCCAATGAGTTTAAGCTGCTGCCCTCAGATCTTGTGTATTGTGCCATCCCTTCCAACATGCCGTGTAACAAAAAGGATAATTCTTATCAAGGTTCTTTTGAATTTATAAATTTAGCACCACAGGCATCAGGGACCCCAGAGGCATCTGAAGAAAAAAATAATCCTCCCACAGCTGACCCACTTGGCCCGATGACAACATAGCCATTGAATACATCAATCCATTTTTTGGATCCCAAAATTATCCCTGTTAGCGATTCTAAGCGAGCTGTTTTTGACTCAGACTGGTAAACTATCTCCCCAGACACATCCAGGTAAAACCGTGAAAGAAAATGAAAACATGAAGGAGCCCACTGTATATTCAAACTAGGCCTGCTGATATTCTCCACAAGCTCCCAGCTTGCTACTTACAAGGCATCTCCAGAGATGGTGGTTTTGAACAAGGAAAATAAAAATGGAAGCATGCCATTTTCATGCCCATTGCTGAGTGGTTGATCAGCAAGCCCACACTGTTTGGGAAGAAGCAAAATGCTGTTCCAATCCCACTGGATTTGGTGTGATAAATAAAGATGTGATATTAAAAATGCCTTGTAAGGCAAGTTCATTGCTCTGTGTCCCATGAGAAGAAAACATGTTAGTTTGAGCTGTGTTCAAGGAGTCCTCTAGCAGTTCTGGGTTCCTCCAGTCAGAGAATGTAAGTGATCAAAATAAAATGAGAAAGACTTGGACACAGGAGACAAGAAATGAAGGGCTGCCAAATAAGAATCTCACATTCTTCCTCCTCAAACAGGCAAGCAGTAAGCTAGTATCTTATTTCCTCTTTTCTTCTCATGGTTTTATTTCCGTCATCTCTCTCTGTAGAAAGCGAGAAAGACCAGATGGGGACATGCAGTTTGAACTGGAAACAAATTTGTGTGAAACTAAGACCTAAATATTTGCCAAGTACAAGAATAAATATGAAAAGTATCTTGGGATGGGGTGCCTGGGTGAGGTCAAGTGTATTGAAATAAATAACCTTCTAAATTCTCTAGTTCAAGAATAAAGACATAAAACAGAAAAGGTATAAAACCTTTCCCCATATTCCACAAGGAACCAGTCCACTGCTCTATAAATCTCATCTTTAATTAAGTCATTTCATCTAGATATTACTTAGTTAACATGGGAGACAAAAGCTCAGCACACCCAGGAAGTATTTATTCCCAACTGGCAATCTTATAATGATGAGCTTCAGAAGCAATGGCTTTTTTTGTTGTAGACACCACAGAGGAGAAGGGAAATGAAAAGAAAAACCATATTTCTCACAAATTGTTTTATATAATGTTTGTAGTGTCCTTGTCATTTTTAACAACATCATTGCTGATTTGGTATTACTGCCCTATTTTACAAAGGAAAAAACTATGGCACAAATAGAGTTGCAAGATGAAGAATATCCAGTTAAATTTGAATTTCATATAAACAACAAGTATTTAGCAGAGATGTGTCTATAAATTATTGCACTTAACTAATGATCAAACCAGCATGTAAACCTGGCTTATTTTACTCCAGCGCTTATACACATTTTAACTCCAAGCACACAAAATAAAACTAAAAAACACACAAAAAAATTCATCCACAGGAAATACAATTTTGTATTAGTTTAGCCTAGGTTGTAATGAAATCAGATTAATCTATGTGGAAAAAAGCATAAATGTAAAGAAAGTTGTCAGAGACCAAGGAAATAATTTTTTAAAGTTTGCCTCTCTTCATCTTTCTCTCTTTACATATAAACGGTAAAATTCCTGCAATTCCAAATTTGTAGGTAGAGTTAGAGGTGCATAAAAGATTTAATGGGCCTGTCTTTGAATCTCAAGTCCTAATTTCTAAGAGGAAGTATGTAGTGGGCTCAGCTTCGGCCACTCTGTCCCACTGTTTGTGGCTGAGAAACAGGTGCCTCTGAACAGAAGGAAGAGGGAAGGTTCAGGGAAGGAGGGAAGAATGGTGCATGGCCTGGGAAGACATGCTACCAACATCTCTGCAAAGCTATCATTCTTTCCACTCCCTGGGCCATTTTATATACATAGCAGGTTTAGCATAAACAGAATATTTCTGAGAAAGTATGGAGGAGCCCTGTGTATATTCAAAAATATACCACCTCTGTATATGTATTGACCAATCTGTTTAGCATCTCAGCCTCAGTTCTCCACATTGAAACCTTATCCCACAAAATGATCTTATTTCCAACAGAGCAGAGAAATTAGGATGAAAAATTCTATATTCTTCACTATTTTATTAAACTGGGTACCAGAATATGCCTAAAAAAACATTGAGGTACATGCAACCATAGCCAATGGGTTAGCTCTCATACTGCCAATATGGATCAATAAAATTGGTAAGTACCCCTAGATTATGTGCCAAGTGAGGCTATAGCTTTAGAATCAAACCATTTATGTACAAATGGCCACATTTTAATACAAGGCATAACACTAGATCTTTTGGCAATACAGCAGATACTTCACTCATAATGATTGTTCAATTCTTATTAATGGAAGAACTCATAATGAAGACAAGAAAAAAACATGCAAGCAACTTATACTTTGTAAACAATATGTGGGCCAGTCGTTTTTAAGGGTTTTTTTAATCCTTTGAGCCTTTTTAAAAATGTATAAAAGCTATAGCCTTCTTGCCCAGAAATATTAGTATATACATATATTCCACAAAATTCATTATTGAAGTGTGAGGGAGGCCATGGATTATTCTATAGTGTATCCATGGTCTTCCCAAATTGCTAATATAGCTCTTCTATAACCAACCAGTGGAGGGGTCACCAGAAAGAACATGGATCGGCAGAGGCAGGAGACCAGAGTACTTGTTTTAGGTATCTCATTAAAAACATCTGTGACTTGGGACAAATTCCTAAAACTCTCTCAGCCACTTTACCAGCTCCTTTTACATTTTGTAAAATCAGGAAGCTGAACTGGAAGATTTTAACATTACTTCCATCTTCATTATTGAACCATACATGTATTTATTCACTACATACTATATATCAAGCACAGTGCTAGATGCTGAAGATAGAATAATTACCAAGATAAAATTGCTTTCTTCATGGATCATAAATAATGAGATTATTACAGATTGTGTCAAATGCTGTCAAAGAAATAAACACATTGATATGGTAGAGGATGTGGTTATCAGGAACCATCATAGCCTAGGATCCTGTGGAAAAACTGTTTTAGGAAAGGGAACTTGAAGTGTTCAAGAAATCAAGTCAATGTGCTTAGAACATAATGAATAAGCCAGAGGAAAAATTATAGGAGATAATATTAGAAAAAATAGGTATGACCTGATTAAGAAAGTTTCTATAGACCATGAGAAAGAGATTATATATTATTCCAAGGGCAATGAGAAACTCTTTAATAATTTTAAATAATAGAATGTTGTGTTGTCATTAATATTTTCAAAGAGCACTCTGGTTCTTATAGTTTCAGCAGTGTAACTAAGTGAATTCAACTGGATTTGAAATGTAACTTTCCAACCAAAGGCAAGAAGAAGGTCATATTCAAAACGGTGTTTGTGAGAGAGATAGGACTCATATAGAGAACTGGTTGGTCATTGGCTGAGGTTATAGTGCCATGTGGAGCCAGGAGTTGTAGATGAAAATCGAGACCCAATTTAACCATCACCTGGGAAGGATCAGCCCATTTGTATGAGAGACAATAAGCAGACTCCTCCTACTGGTCCAAGAAAAGAACAAGAAAATTTATCTTTGCTTAGGGATATGGGTATAAAACAAAAACAAAAACACATCTATCATGAGAAATTAAAACTCCAAGCTCATATCACGTGCAACTGTAGTACCCAAATTTACATCCTGTGTAGCAGGAATTTAAAACTGAAAACATAATAGAAAAAAAATCTGATTCTGGACCAATAAGTACCTTGAGGTAACTGGTAGAAAGAAAATTAATAATGCTGGGCAGGACAGAATTCCACACTGAGGGCAACTAGAACATCATGGGGTGGGGTAGGGGGCAGTGACTTTAATACTTTTTAAAAACTGACAATAAACCCATTAAAACTTACAAGTGAAATGAGGAAATTATCTTCTTAAGTGTGAGCCAGAAGACAAGACAAGAGCGTTAGCATGACCCCAGATTTTGGATATTAAAACAATCTGGAAAAGATCATAATACTGATACATTTAAAATGATAAAATTTTTAAAAGTATGATTAGAAGTCATAAAGAAAAAAGGGTGAGCAGAGTTGAAAAACAATACAAACTTATAGAAAATGTAAATTAAATTTAAAAATTAATGTAGAATTAGAGCAATAAATTAGATACAAATAAATCTGAAGAATTGACTTAATATGTAAAGTGGGAAGATAAACACATGATAAATATGAGAGAGTTGTTAAGAGACACGGAGGAAAGAATAAAAAATTCCAGTATAAATAACTCAATTTTGAGATGGGAGAGATAATAAAGAAGATGTCTCCCAAAAAAGTCTTAAAATTTTTAGAATTGATAAAGTACAAGAATACTGAGATACAAGAAGTTCAATGAGTCCTAAGCAGGAAAATTAAAATTAATCTATATGTGGATAAATTCATACTTAGAAAAGCAGATTTCCAACAAAGGGGTTGCCACTGAGAAACAGAAAAAAAGAGATCATGGACCAATAACATTTAAAAGTTGAGGGGAAAATAACAGACGATGTAAAAATATGCATACTATACTGTCTAAATCACCATTCAAAACAGTTTTGCCTAAGAACACTTAGAGACCTGCATGGAAAAAACGAGAAAAGGTATACTTCAATGAAAAGAGAATGAACCCCAAGGGGTGGAGAAATATATAAGGCACAATTATAAAACAATAACTGGAAATTGTTGAGGTAAATATAAATAGATATTACTTATAATAATAATAATTTTAGAAGGGGTAAGAATAAGTTGGAACTAACAGGTAGAAAAAATGGGGACTATGAAAGAGGTGTGATTAAGTAAAACTATTGTAAGATCATAGCATTGTTCAGGAGGAAAGCAGAGATAACTGTAGCATGTAAAATTTTCTGAAGAATAAAGTCTAAAGACAAAAGGAAAAATACATGACTTCCAATTCAGTTGAAAGAAACTAAGTAGCAAGAGGACAAATAAAAGTCAAGAACGTTGACTCAATTTATAAAAAGCCAACATTTTTTTAGAAAAGCAAATTAAAGAAATTGCATATAAAAAAGTAAAGGGTAGTAATAAGTATAGGTATATAAGACATTAAATAAATTTAGATGGATTAATCTTGTTAAAGGATAAAGAATTTCAGAATATATTTAAAAACAGTTATATGTTCTTTATATCATAAACTGTAATAATTCAGAAAATATGAATTTAAAAGAAAATAAAAGAGGTATTCTAGAAAAATACAGACCAAAAGTAGTGACCTACTATTAGCAGATCAAGTATACCTCAGACCAGAAATCATTACTGAGGAAAATAATTTCATTTTATAACCATAACACTGATCTTCAGCTAGCAAACAACATAAGAGTTCTGAAATTTTGTGCATATAACAAAACCTTAAATATATAAAACTAAAACTGACAAAAATTATAAGAAGAAATTGAGAAACTCACAATCATAAGGAGGAATTCTAACATATTTTTCTCAGAAACTGAGAAGCATCCATAAAAAGTTAGTGTTTACATGGACTAATATGAGCTACATGGTTCTTTTCCCCCCCACCCTCTCTTTCTTTCCCACATAATCTCTAAAGGTATGACTCGCACTCACCGTCTAATCAGGTAACTGGTGCTTCAGCCATCTCAGCCATGGTTCAGGCAGTCGCAGAAGAGGAAGAGTGAACACAAAACATTTTCTTCATGAGGACACACATTGAGGAAGTACTACATGATGCTCTCACTCACAAGCACCGAGTCCTCTGACCAAGTCCACTGCAAAGGATCCTGGGTGATGTCCTCTGCTAACTGGACTGCAATGCACCAACCAAAACTTGAGGACCTGTCACTAAAGGAGATGAGACTGAGGGAAGAAATGTGTATTCCCTGCCACTGCCTTAACATAAATAATATTATGATAATTTAAAGATGCTATATCTCTTTTCATAGTACTTTGAATTCTGTTAAAAAGTAAAGCACAAAAAAATTGATTTAATCAGTACAGTATGCAGAATGTAAATAGGTCCATGGTGTCAGCAATGCATGGATGAGCTGCGTTTGAACAGAGGTTGCTTGGAGGGATGCAGCTGCTTGGGGAGCATCACTGCCCCACCCCTAACTGAACGATTGCCCTTATTGTGATCTGAAAAGCACATACCATCTCTGTGAGTCTAACTGCAGAACCCAGAGCTGGGAGACAGAAGAGAACAGGAGGTTAAGTTGCTGTCCCAAAGACACTTCCATTTGGCCCAGGAAATGAGTTAAATAAATCTCTCAACTCTTCATGTATTCTCTACACAAGATCTCAATACAACAATAGAAGACAATTTACAAGGCAGTGTGTGGTATTTTTGCAACTACATAGTTTTAACTAGTTTGATCTAATAGAGATTACATAGAGAGATAACTAACAAGTAGCAAATGGACATTTTTTAAATCAGCACACACATCATAATTTTCCATGAATTCATCATCAAGGCCATTCTCTATCAGCCAGTGTTACTCTACCAACCACATTGCAATGCAATTCAAAATTGATAACAAATACCCAGACCTCAACAAAGAAAATTTACCAACATATTTGGAAATAAACTCAAGCATAGATGAAATTTAAAACTTCATATTGGGTATTAACAAACTTTTTAGATGTAAGTGATGGTGAAAAGACTGTATATTAAAAGTTGTGGCATTCTTCTTCAACAAATGGTGGTGAAAAAATGGATACACACATGCAAAAAATAAAATGGGACCCTTTACCTCATAGCATACACAAAAAATAACTAAAAATAGATTAAAGACTTAAATGTAAGTCTTGAAACTATGAAACTCCTATGAAAGAAGTAGGGAAAAAAACATCATGACTTTGGATTTGGCAATGATTTTCTGGATATGGCACAAAAGCACAGACCACAAAAGCAAAAATATGTAAGTGGGACTACATCAAACTTAAAAACTTCACAGTGAAGGAACTAATCAACAGAATAAAAAGGCAATCTACTTAGTGGGAGAAAATATGTAAAGAACTTAACCATAAAGAAACCCAAACAATCCAATTAGAAAATCATAAAGAACTTGAACAGACACATTTGCAAATGGCTAAGAAGCATAAGACAGTATCACCAATCATTAAGGAAATGCAAGTCAAAATCAAAATACATACATATAATGAAATATTACTCAGCCTTTAAAAAGAAGGAAATCCTTTTATATGCTACAACATGGATGAAACTTCAGGATGTTATACTAAGTGACTTTCAACTTTTTCATCACATGGCACACATAATTACTAAAATTCTGTGTCATACCAAAAATATATTTTTTGTTGATCTGACAAAATAATAGATATTATTTTGATTCACTCACACCAAGTGGGTATTTTTGTATCGGCTGTTGTCATTTTTTTATTTGACCATCTAAGGGATAAGAGGTCAGTGCTCCTGACTAAATAGTCGGGTATTGCATGTTTTAGAAAATCTTGCAGTGTACTGGTTGAAAATCACCATGCTAATGGAAACAAGCCAGGCACAAAAGACAGATACTGAAGACTGCACTTATATGACTTTTCTATGGTACTCAAACTCCTATGCACTACAAGGAGAATGGTGATGGTCAGAGACCTGGGGAGATGGAAAAGGGACTTGTTCAATGAATACAGAGTTTGTTTTACAAGATGAAAAAGTTTTAGAGATCTGAGATTGGTTGTATAATAGTGTTCTTATAGTTAATCATACATATAACATACACTTAAAAAGGGTTAAGATGGGCCCTGGCTAGTGTGGCTCAGTGGACTGAGCACCAGACTGGGAAGCAAAGGGTAGCCAGTTCGATTCCCAGTCAGGGCACATTCCTGGGTTGCAGGTCAGGTCCCCAGTGGGGGACACACAACAGGCAACCACACACTGATGTTTCTCTCCCTCTCTTTTTCCCTCCCTTCCCCTCTCTCTAAAAATAAATAAATAAAATATTTTAAATGGTTAAGATGTTACATTTTATTTTATGTTTTGACCACAATAAAAAAAGAGCTATACATATAAATCAATACAAAGGAATGAATTTGTAACCTTATATGTGTGGAAATAGATTAAAAATTAATTTAAAATGAATGAGATAATTTTTAAATTTAACAAATTAAAGAAATAGTAGTAAGAAAGTAAACTAACATAAGTCTAAAGAGATTTCACATCACCTTTGTTATTTATTTCCCTTGTGTACTCGTCTGGAATGGAAAACCAGAACACAAATCCAGACTCCTTCACAAAAGAGCTAGCCATTTGTTATTTTGAGAAATAGCAAAAATGCCCTCTATCAGACAGATTGTTCAGGTATACATAAGATATGTAATATATAACTATCATATTACACATTTAAATATATACCACATATGCATACATATATAAGTACACACAGATATAGTAGCTTTGGGAAAACTAAAATATCTGGAGGCTTGATTTTAATGAAAACGACCTCCTCCAACATTCAACTATTCAGCATGCTAACTTCTACTTAAGACCTACAATCCATTCCGAACAACTCTAATTAACTATAAAGTCCTCAGGCTAAGTACCTTCAAACTGTAAAGAAGTTGAGGGAGGTTGGAGTTCAGTGAAGGTGGTGGTGCATGGTTTCCCGGAGAAATAATAACTCACGGCTCAAAGCCAGGAGTTGATTCTTCCAGAAAACAAAGAGCTCAAGCTCCGAAAGCCATCTGACTGCCCGTCCTGGACAGATGTGTTTAGGGAGGGCTGGAAAGGGAGATGGAGGGGGTGCAGGGAGAGGAATGATGGCTGCTGGAGACGGAAGAGAGAGAGGGGGAAAGGCCCTAACACTAATTGGATTTGAAAGAATGCGGAATGAATCCAGCCCCTGCGTGCAGAGAAGAAAGGACCCTGGACAGCTGATGCTAAATTCAGATTAAACTAACTGCAGGTCCCCTGGGGACCTCACAAGGTAAACCTGATTGTCTCTGTCATTTACAATCATTATCAGGCAGACGGCCTCTGTAATTTTACTGGGGAGCCAATTAACAGACCCCGAAACTGGGGGAATGCCCTGGCCCTCCTCCTGTTTCGAAGGGGAAAAATAAGGCAGAATTTGTGCTGCTGTCTCTGCCAGCCGGATAACTTCAGACAACGCAGGGACCCCTCAGCTCTCGTGAGCAGCTGAAGTCAGCTGCTTTCTCCACTTTCTTTTACTCTTTTTCTCTCACTGTTCAGATTAGCTACAGATAGCCCAACAAGACTTGCGACTTTCTTTTTTGGAAATATGAAAATGCTAGTCATCTTTCACTCCTTCTTGTCTTCAAGAAAATATCTTTGCAGCATTTCGTCTTGCAAGTGAGTGGGGAAAGGCCAACGAAGGCACTGAGAAGACAGTACCTCAAATTCATCACTCAGCCCTGCTCTGTGCCCTGACACCAACTTTTCTCGTGACTTTCTGTCACAGGCAGACTTTTTAACTATTTGCCTACAGTACTCACTACCTTATTTCCACATCTCTGATCGTGAATCAACTCAAGCCATCCCAACCTGACTGCAACCCCCATTATTCTGCTAAAAATACTCTCTCCAGTCACAAGTACTGAAGTCACTCTGTGGAGTAGAATATTTAGTGTCGGCCTGACTTCTCGGCAGGATTCAACACCACTGGTCTCCATCCTAAAACACCGTCTTCCCTTGACTTCTGTGGAACAAAACTCCTCTCATCTTCCTTTTGCTTTTCTGACTGTACACTCTCAGTTACCTTCAGCTCTGCTTTGATACAGCACAATCAGGTATCAGCATTACTCAAAGCTTGATTTTAGACCCTCTTTTTTTTTGGTCTCAGGAATCCTTAAGTGATCCAGATAATTAAAAAACACTGGACAGCATATACCTGCCATTAAAAGCATAAGGACATTTACCAAAATCCATCATTTTCAGGTGAGAATATGGGCCCACTCTTGCCAGGTTTTTAAAAAAAAATTTCAGAGAAATTGAGAACTCTAATCTTTACATAAAATATTATACTTTTAAATTTTTGTTTAGAACTATGATGGAGTTGTTGTAGCAGACCAATGATAATGCCAAGAAAAAAATTTTTTAACTGGATAAAAACTTTTCAAAATACCAGTGTTCAGTAACCATAGAACAACATAGTAAGAAATGAAAGGCTAAGATCCAAGAGAAAACAAAAACACAGAGGTGAGCTCACCATTCGACACTCTTTTTCCCTCAAGGCGTTTGCCAATTATTGTAGTAAGTGGTACTAAACTAGAGATCAAGTTGAATGCTAAGGCTAAGAGCTTTCAGCAGTCCCATGGGGCTAGGAGGAAAAAAAATTGGAATCGAAGGTTATCAAGGCAGCTTGGAATTGAGGGGACTCAGTTTTAAAGGAAAGAGGATTGGAAAACTGTGAGCATGACTTTATGCTGTTTTTTACCCAGAGGGAACTGTTTATTCCTAATACTTTCAACATGAGAGGCTGAGAAGCTAAGAAGAAAGGATCAGCTATGAAGCTAGAAAGCTAAGGAGAGCTTTTGCCAGCCTCCAAGAGGGAGGTGAAAATTGGCATCCAAGGCCTGGCAAGGGGAACAGACCCAGGTAAACAACCTTTGCTTTCAGTGAGAGTCTTGAAAGGTCCTGCTTTAGGGCTGCTTGAAATTAGAAATAGAACAGCTCCCACGAAGCCCGGACTCAGCTCGAATCCTCCCATTTTCTGATTGAATCAAGATGATGCATCCCTGCTATGATTTCTTATAAGTAAGAAATTAATTCTCTCTGCTGCAAGTTAGCATTATTCAGAGTTTCCACACTTTCTCTACACAGTGTCCAGTATTTAC
This sequence comes from Artibeus jamaicensis, assembly GCF_021234435.1. NCBI lineage: Eukaryota > Metazoa > Chordata > Mammalia > Chiroptera > Phyllostomidae > Artibeus > Artibeus jamaicensis. The sequence continues at coordinate 9,388,280 of NW_026522056.1, read as the reverse complement.
TAAAGTGGTTGGAGTCAGTCTTATCTCTGCCTCCATTTATGCTTTTCTCTAGTAACCTGAATTAACCTCCAGATGAACCTTTCTGACATATTGTAATGTTAACAGTCTTAACTCCATTTTTTTCTTTAAGAAATAAATAAACAAATAATTACTATGAATGACAGTGGAGAGACTCAAATGACAAAAAGTAAAAGAAAAGAAATAGAAAATGGAGAAAGCCCACAGGTGATCTTGATATAACAGAAAGACTTTAAATTGTGATTAGCATGTTCAAAAACTGGGAGACACTTCCAGACAGTATCAGTGTGGAGGGGTCACCCTAGTACGACAGGTGTGGGTATTCTGCCTGCTTTTTAACCATGAAGAAAACAAACCAGGAGGCTCTTGCTACAGTGGTCCAAAGGTTTGCTGGGATGCTTCAGGGTCTGCAACAGCAGAACAAAGTGGAGCAGTAAAACAGAAGAGAGGCCAGATTGAAGGCCCCTATCTAGTTGTATGGGGTGTGCATGGACCTGAGCATGCCCCACAATGCACAGAATGATGTCAAAGATATCCACTGTCATCAGCAAAAACTGGAGTCAGAGCATCAGCGCCATCTGGAGCCTCAAGTATGTGAAGGATGCTTTGTTTGTGCAGCTCAGTCAGCTTGCTAAAACTGTGGAGAACCTCAAGCATATCTCAGTGCCCCAGACTGTGAGGAGACCCAGGACCTTATTAAACAAGGACTCTTCTGCAAGCCTACCAAAAGCTAATGGACCTGGAGTGCTCCCAAGATGGGCTAATGTATGAGCAGCACTTCATGGAAAGTGGGAATATGCACAACTTGACCCTCATCCATGGCTGTTCAGAAGCATGGGGGACTCTCTGGTGAGCAGGCCAAGAAGCTATGGATGGTGCTGCAGAGGTCACTGGTTACCATCCCCCATGACTCCAGTTTGCCAGCCTTGGTTGTCAGGATCACTGGAAGGGGGAAAAAGTTGACAGGTGTGCACCTGACCAAAAAAAGCAAACTGGTGTGTTCCTTCCAGGAGGTCCAAGAATTGGAAGGAGAAAATGTCTGCCATCTTGGACAGAAATACGAGAATTGAAGGCACACAGGCAGACACTGGGGAGTCTGACAAGGGGTGGTTTGTCTGCCACCTGGAAATCATAACTAAGTACATCCTGGATGACCTCATCTTTGCCTAAAACTTGACGGTTCCATGTTTTCTGCCCTTCTATGAGGTTTTTAGAAACCCCCTGAACATGAACCACAAGGCCCTGAGTACGTAGATACAAGAGCTTGAGCTGGGAGACCTAGAAGCAAATGAGATCGTGAGCCTGTTTTCTGGGCCTTAAACACCTACCCCAGCACAGGCATGATGGGGAAGGTGGAGCTGGCCCTGGAAGTGGACTTCAATGGCCTGGAGGTTTCACCCTCTCCAGACATGATCTCTGAGCTGTTCCACACGTACGTGTCAACTCTTCAAATATCATTGCCTGGCTGCAGAAAGGGCCAGAAATATACAAGAAAGACTGCATTAAAAAAAAACACTGAGCCTCAAGCTGAGCTACCACTGTGGATACTGCCACCCAACAATCCCTGTCACCATCTTCCAGATGTTTGAATGAATTCTTCAAGTTGCTGCTCAGACACATACATGGAGACTTGAAAATAAAGGTACTAGTTTGTGTCTTCAGTTAAATAGATACAAAGATGAAGCTCAGTTGTACAAAGAAATATATATGGGAAACTACCAGTGTATATAATAATAGCAATTATCAGTCACTGCCAGAACCCATAGTCTGTTTAAAAAGGAAGCACTTAAGAAATGAAATAGAAGAGGGTATGTCTCTGAGCCAACCACACATGGATGGGATTGGAGACACCATTGCACCGGAGAGCTGCTGCAACCCGCCAGAGGGGGTCTTCCTGGATCTAGAGCAACATCTCAATGAGCTGATGCCACAGAAATGGCTCCAGCTCAAATGCTATAGACATCATCTGTGCCACCATGGAAGAGTAGCTCAATGATTTTTGCCAAAATTGAAAGGCCATTTAAGTGAAATCATATGGTATTTAGTGAAATCATATGGTATTTGTTTTTCTCTGACTGGTTTACTTCACTTCGCATAATGTTCGTACTGAATTAACAAGCAAAATACAAGCAGACTCATAGACAGAGAGCAGGCTGAAATCTCTGGGTGGTGGTGAGAATAGGGGGTTGAGGGATTGAGCAAAAAGGAAAAGGACTCATGGACATGGACAAAAGTGTGGTGATTGTGGGGGGCGGTTATAAGGGGGACAAATGATAATGGAAAAAATACAATAAAAATAAATTTAAAAATAAAAGGCCATGTAAAAACAGGATGATCATGAGTGGTGGTGGAATAGCCATGGACCCTCATGCAGAAGCATGTCTCATTCTAGAGTCCAAAGGGGCACAAGCAGGGTGCCGAGAGGAGGGTCAGGGAGGCTGAGCATCTCCTGCTTCCAGAAGCTAGCTCCTGGATTTGGCGAAGATACGGATGGGCATGGTGACACAATTGTCACCATTGCAGAGGTTATTAAGCAAATAGGCCCTTCTCTGCGCTACCTGGAAGTCTTGACTCTGGTCGGCAAATACCCAGACATCAGGGATGACTACATCAGCATGCTGCTGGCCATGCCAGGGGACACCAGCTGGGACATGAAGACCATCACTGAGACTCTGGAACAGGGCCCAATGCAGGCAAATCAAAATGATGTGTCCATCTTTAAGAAAATCAGTTCTGAGTCTGACTGTGGCAAAGCTTCTCAAGTAGCTAGTCAGTTTCCAACTTTGTGGACATTTTCTGCATTGATCACTCCCACATTCAGAAAGATATTTAAGCAAGAGTGACTCTCAGAGTCCCCCATTAGGTGTTTTAGTTCCTAATGTCTGTCTTTTTAGGAGCCAAGTGTGTTGTTTGTGAAGTGCCTGAGCACATGGCTCCTTGACTACAAGTCCTCTGCCAGTTGTGATTCTTCAAGCTTTCTCATTTTTATTGTTGCCATCTTTTGTGAGACAGGATGCTGATGTCCAATGCTTCATGGTTGGTTGTTTGTCAAGGTGGTTGAAAGGAGTATGGAGGGGACAGAGGCTCTGTCTTCAGTCATGTCTTGGTCCTCACTCACTTCTGCAAGTGCTTAATAAAAATGTCTAAAGTCTCACAGAGAAAGAAAAATTAGATGACAAGATGAATACATTTACTAAATTTGTTTACTAGCTCTAATCCTTCTTAGTGGAGTCTTTAGAGACTTCTACATACAAGATTGTCATCTATATACATAGACCATTTTACTTCTTTCTTTTCCATTTGAATGCATTTTACTTTTCTTACTTGCCTAATTTCTCTGACTTTCAGTACTATATTGAGTAAGAGTGAAGAGTGGGCATCCCTGTCTTGATCTGGTCTTAGAGGAAAAGCTTTCAACCTTTTACATTGTTTTATAATTTTCAGCCTTCAAGTCTTTAATTTCTTCAGTTAGATTTATTCCTGAGTATTTTATTGTTTTTGATGCGATTATAAATGGGACTGTTTTCTTAGTTTCTTTTTGAATGGTTCATTATTTGTATATAAAAATGCAACTGAATTTTCCATGTTGATTTTATATCCTGTAACTTTACTGATTTTATCTATTAGTTCTAACAAGTTTTTCTAAGTATAACTGCAATGTCATTTGCAAGGATAACTGTATTCTTCCTTCCTAACTTGAATGCCTTTTCTTTCTTTTACTTGCCTGACTGACAACTTCCAATACTATGTTGACTAGAATTGGTGAGAGTGGGCATCTTTTTGAATGGGCACATTTGTGATTGTATTCTTTAATTTATGTTAGCATTTTGTAAATAAAATTTCTGACAATTCCATTATTTTTGTTCTTAGAAATGTAAATTTTTGTGTTTCGTTTCTGCTTTTAGCTTTACTTGCATTCTGTTGGCTTGCTGATATTTTATCTTAAGAATATTGTTGATCTTGGTCTGTGGAATCATTTATTAAATTATTTCTGCTTCCTAATAATAACTTTATAATAGTCATCAGCTTCTAGGTCGACCACATCCATGCAAGCCATCCACTTTGGGGGCTACCAACCTGCTGCATTTCTGTCTATCGTATATGGATTCTTGTTTGCTTCTCTGTTTTGATGGGTAACCCATAGACAGTTCCTTTAATTTTTGTGTAGCCAACAATGCCTCAAAACACATTTTCTATGCAGGTTGTATATTTTCTTCAGTGAAAGGGCCCTCCCAGAACTCCTGCCAACTATAGTGGCAGAAACAAAAGTTTTAGCTTACCTTGGCTAGAAAGCAAATGAGATGTTTTTGTGACCAACTTGGATGAACTCTGGCCAAAGCAATGCTATGCAGGGGTCAGGTGGAAGTACGACACAGAGACGGTGGAAGTAGATGCCAACGAACTCAATTATTTATCAATTTCAAAACCATCTGGCATTTTGAAGAGTGACAGTTTGCAGGAATTAGGAAGAGAAAAGCACTCTTGGCACATACATGGGCCTTCTTATGGAGGGCCTTGGCAGAGACAGTGGCATGCAGGCATAACAAATCAGATTGAATGTTGTTACTGTATAGAGGGAGCACATACAGTTTATACCATTAAGCTGTTTATTGGCTTCTAGAAATCTGTATGCATATTATTCTCACATTCATGTACCCTTTCTTTTACCTTTCTTAAAAGGTGACTTAATAATCTATCACAGAACCAAAGAAATTAGACTTCCTGTTCTACATAGAGCTCCTCAGGGACCTCCCAGGTTGCAGGTCTCTCCAGAGTGGCCTGAGCAGGGTTGGAAGAGCAAACTAGAGGCTTTGCAACTAGGAAAAGGTTAAGCTCATGTGTCAACAAATATCTGTCTGTCTTCTGTCACAGCAGAACTGTTCTTTTATTTTGAACAGCAAAGGCCAATCACTTCAATAGTTCAGCAATTCTTTTGAGTGGTCAATTGATTTTGCACATGGATTTGACCTGTGTGTTTGATTTTGAATCTGCTGTAGGAGCCTCCAAACAAGCTGATTCTCTTTTGGATGATGGGATATGAAATCCAACCAGCACAGTGGCGCAAAGAGTAATGATTAAACTGCTTCCACTTGACAAATGGGAATAAAACACACGGATATTTGAGAAATGGAAATACTTGCTTTGGGGCGCCTAAAAGTCACTTTTATTTTTCAGAAAATACAAAGCAGATAGCTACAATCTCAGCTGACTGAATTTCTGCTGTCCTGGCTCCTAGAATAGCCTCAAAATAAGGTTTACTTTGATAGTAAAGCTAGAAAACACAGACTTCAATAAGCCCTGGGCTTTTGTTGAGGGGACCAGGGGCCTAATCAGAGACAGAAGAAGTAACTCTGACTCTTACAGAACCTGTGTGGTCAAGAATTTGATTTATGTGTCTCCCTTAATGGATATCCACAAATTAACATGCACTAAAATGGACTTGTCTCTTTATATAATTATCAGTACTCAGCTGACTGCTACTGGCATTTGAAATCATGGATCTAAGTGGCAGTGCTATCTAAAAGATGTGTAGATTATGAAAAATCAGATTGGCAGTTATCTATACAGAGGGAGCAGAACCCTTGATTGGCAACCCCTCCCAGATGTTGTTTGTGGGGACATAATTGTTGAATTCTGAACAGGGCTAGATGGCTGGGTCTCTTGGTATGGTGGAAGGGGACCTTAGAATTTTACTGGGTGACTGTGTACCAATCATCATAGAACTATTTTAATACTATATTGACCAATATTATCATGTCAGTGAATACTGGCTACATATCAGTCTCTTGAGAGACTTTTCTAGAAGTCCTACTCCTTTCCAGATGAAACATGTAATATTCATTTGGTCATGTGGCTGAGATTATTTTAAGAGTCCTTATATCATATTTTCCAGTCAAAGTGGTTGTTAGTTGCTTGACTTATTTTCTTAGTCCTTATTGTTTCTTCAACCCACTGCAGTTGGTCTTTCTATGAGACACACCACAGAAACAATTTTTGCCAAGGTCACCAGACACCTGCATCTAATTCCATACAGGGGCTAACTTTGTGTTCTTATTTCATGTGAACTCTCAGCATTGTACATAGATCATCACTTCTTCTCCTGAGAGCCCTTAATTTATTTCACTTTCATGATACCTCCTTCCCCACTCATTGCTCCTTCCCAGGTATATTGACTAGACCTCAATATTAGAATGTTCCAAAGCTCAGCTCTGGTTGGTGGGGCTCAACAGATTGAATGCCGGCCTGCGACCCAAAGGGTGACTGGTTCATTTCCCAGGTAGGGCACATGCCTGGGTTATGGGCCAGGTCCCCAGTTCAGGGCACATGAGAGGCAATCACACATTATTTCTTCCCAACTCTTTCTCTCTGCCTTCCCCTCTCTCTAAAAATAAATAAATAATATTGTCCAAAAAAAGAATGCTCCAGAGCTCAGACCTACACTGCCTCATCTTCTCTATGTTTATTATCTTCCTTGGTGACTTCGTTCAAGCCCATAATTTCAAATACCTTCTATATGTTGGTGACTTTAAAATTGATCCCTTCAGCCTTTATATCTCTGCTAGTTTCATGAGTTCACTAATTTCAACACCAGGATTTCTGAAAGTACATGAAATTTAATATGGCCAAGACAGGGTACTTATTTCACCATCTCTTGGCCCCGATCTTCTCCTCCTCCATTATACTACATCTCAGTTAACTCCATGCATATGTACCCAGTTGTCCAGGTCAAAAGAGGAAGGAAGGCCCTATCCTTTCTTTTCCTGAAGCCCACAGCCAAACAATAGGAAGTTCTGTCACTTCTTCCTCTAAAACACAACTTGGTTCCACGTACTCATTGACCACCTAGTTCACCCTAGTTCATCACTTTAAAACTGGACTCTTTTCCTGGCCTCCTGAGAGATTTTATTTTAAATTACAAGTAAATTCATTTTCAGGTGTTTTTTAAAAAGACTCATTGCCTCTATTCACTACTATATTCCTGTTACTTAGAATAGTGCTTCACACATATTAGGTTCTGTGAATAGATATTAGATAAATGAATTAATAATAAATGTGAGTTTTTATACAAAAAAGACACTTTTTGTAGTTTTATACAATCTTAATTAATTGACAAATAAATGTATAATTCATCAAAACATGTGTCCTGAAGTTTCCTACCACTAAAGACAGGAACAAAAGCAGTTCAGAATAATGGCAGCTCATTATTTCACTGCTATCAAAGATATCCTGTGTTTAGGCATTTTTACACATGGTGTTCTGATCTGAGACTCAGAGGAAATCTTCCTAGCCTGCTGCTGAGGAGTTAGCACTCCAAAAAGTCTGGGAGAATTGTTCTTTTGAAAATATTCTTCAGAAAATGTGTGCTTTCTTAATCCATGTGTTTAAGGTAGACTATTAAGTTTCACACTTAATAGAACCTCCTACTTTCTTAAGTTACTCCAACATTTCCCAAACACGCTCCTCACGGCAGTCTCATTTTATTCTTGCCTTTAAGTAATCTTCAAACCAAAAAACCTAAGCAACCCTCATTAGGCAAACATTGTCTTCCTATTGGGGTAAGGGAAAGCTGAGCATTGGTCACGTGTGGCATGCAGAATAAAGCTGTCTTTAAGGCTGAGAGTCACGGGCGTCAGTTCTAGCTCTGATGATTTGTTGGACATGAATTTGGGGGAGTGACCTAACTTTTCCAAATATCATTTTCTGACCTAAGAATGGTTGCTAACAATGCCTCCCTTATAAGGTGCTTGTGAGTATAGGAAAATTTTACCTGGGTCGGTGCACACAGTTAAAGTGCAGACCCCATGCCTGGAGCTAGTTAATTTTGGGAAGTGGCTTCATTCTTGACTTTCCCACCAAGGGCGTCATTTTGATCTCCGTCCATCAAACATTACTGATTACTATTACTAGAGCCAGTGGCGGGGCCTCCCTCTTCCCAAGATCCAGATAACTGGACAATGAGAAATAGGGGAATCCTGAGACAGTTGTAATGTCTCACTCATTACATTAAACATGGCTACCTGAGCTGACTACAGTCACTCTGGAGATAATCAATAAACATTTCAGAATGAATTAATAGATGAAGATGGATGTTTTTTCCTTGATCATTTAACTACTAGATAAATCTGATCACATTTTTCATTAGTTTGCTGTACTTTGCAGGTAAGAGACTGGGATTTGCAAGACGATACACAAAGGAGAGAGGCAGGGCTGAATGGGACTGGAAAGCCAGGAGGAGTGGGAGCTGAAGGGAGGAGTTGTGAGTTCCAGAGCGTGGAGATTCCACTCCAAAGAGATAATTCTTTACTGGGTCAAGGCTGCTTTTGCATGATTCTAGCATCGCCAGGAAGAGGAGAAATAATCATATTAGGTGTCTGCTGTACTGTTCAACGTGGCTTGGCCTACGTTACTTTTGAAGTCAGACAGTTTTAAATGCTTTTTGTGAGCGAGGTATTCAGAAGACACCTGATCAATAAGGCAGGTGCTGCCAGAGCCAAACAGCAAAGTTTTTTGATCTTGACAATGGCATACATTCTTGTGTGGAAAGGAGTAATCCATTCAGTCACAGTTAAGAAAAAGTTATATGTGTGTTGATTTTAGGATCAGAGGCAGAGCCGTTTGGAAATGTGGCCTCCAGGCAGGCCAGGCAGGGTATCAGCACAGTGGTGAGTCCCTCAGGAGCAAGAGCAGCCCTTCACTGAGCACCCCGGCCTCTGAGTGGTAATATTCACACACATAGCCCTATAGGGCTGCTATCAGCATGAGCTCCACTTCCTTTTGTTTACTGATCCTGAGCATATCAGTTTGTATCCAGTTGACTCCTTCCATGGCTGGATCCCTTCCCTGAAGTCCAGCACAGTCTATAGCAAGGCCCGTGCTCATTCGGTGCTCTGCTGATTTCAGGTCAGGCTTATTAGGAGCCCAGGATGGACCATAGGTGGACAGGAAAACATCTTTTCACCGTCCCTCATCATAAAGATGGCCATTATAAAGAAAGAGAATAATTCTATGGTTGAGACACATGGTCATAAACTGAAGGGGGGTATGGTAGAGGTGGGGGGTGCAGGGTGGAGGGGAATGAAGGGGGGAATAGAACAACTGTAATGGCATAATCAATACAATAAAAATTAAAAAAAGAAAGAAAAAATTTTTAAAAAAGAGAGAATAGGAACTATGGTCTTGTGAAAGTCAACTATGAATGTTTTTTCCAAACTCCAATGAAGTTACTAGGTTGGAATTGGCTTTAGTGGGAATATTTGCACCATGGATACTAGTAAACTCTACAATAATGTTTTATGTTTTTTGTTTTAAGTTTTGAGAGTTCTTTGTTGAACATTTACCAGTATAACCCTGAATAAGGTGCAGGGGCAGAAGGAGAAAATCTACAATTTAAAGTCCTGAATTACCCTTGCTACCCTCTCTCCTGGTGGCTGCTTAAATGGCCCAGATGAACCTCTCCTGTAGAGCTTGACAACCACAGCCAGCCACAGAAGGTTTTGTGTGTGCTTTTTAAAAAAAATCAGATTTGTATTTCAGAAAGGGAACCCTGGCTGGCCACAATGAGTTGGGTAGACTGAAAGGGTATAAAATCAGACATGATATCCAGAGGCAAAGAAATCAGATGGTAATCTGATTGCCCTTGTCCAAATAAAGGATTATGAGGCCTGAACTAAGTAAGGCAAGAGCAGTGGAAATGGAGAAGAGAAAACGGATATAATACATGTTATAGAAATAGATATCACATAACTCATTAATTGATTGGGTGTCAGGCTAAGAAAAAGAAAAGACTGCATGATAACATTCTAGTTTCATATGGCACTGCTGTTCACCAAGACAGATTAGCAGACTTTGGTGGGACGACAATATTCAGAGCAAGTTGAAATGCCTGAGAGACAGGTGGATGGGGCTGAAGGAGTGGAGTTGACTAGAACGCATTTGAAAGTCAGCAGGTGATAAGAAGGGATCACTAGGGATGGTATGAAGTAACAAGTGGACTAGGGAAAAAACATGCAAAGAGTTAGAGAATCTCTTAGCCATTAATATAAAATATCAGGTCAAGACCAAGAGACAGGAAGTAGACAAAGAATGCATACTGTTTAGCAGCAGATTGTTAGAGGTTCTTGCCAGGTCAGTTTCTGGGAGTTCAGGAAAAGAAGGAGCCAGACTGCAGGTGTTTGAAGAACAGTGTACAGAAGGTGGAAATAATAGAAAGCAAGTAAGAAACACAAATTCAAAGCTCAGAAGGTAGGAAAAGCTCCAAGGAGAAGCAGAGTCAAGAGAGGACTTTATTTTTAGAGCAGAGAACAGATTTGATCAAATCTTATGCTATGCAGAAGAGACCAATAAAAATGAAGTTGCCGGTTTGAGAATGAGAAAAGGAATCACAGATATAGTAAGGTCTTAGATGAGACAGGCGGGTCAGTCAAGAGCACGAGTGAAGGGAATAACCTTCAGAACAGAAATAACAGTTCTTCTGCAAGACTGGAGGGATGGGGGTGAGAATAACTGCAAACACAGATAGATTTTTAATTGCTGGAAATTGAGGGATCTTAAACCTCACATTCTCAGATTTCTTTTCTTGAAGTTCTGAGAAGTTTGAAGAGAGTGGTAGAAGTTTGCAATAACAGTCATCGGGAATGGGGGAGGGCATAACACTCCATTTTAAGCTAACATTATAGTTAATGTACAGACATAATCTTATTTTTCTTTTTTTGCATATTTTATGACCCTCCCTTTTAGCATCTGCACTATCACAAATATAATAGCACATCTCACAGTATTACTATTGCTCACTTGATTATCTGTCTTTTCATCTAGCAATAAACCCAGATTAGGTAGGAACAGTGCTTCAGTTCTAGCGGAGTGCCTAAAGTAGGATGAGTGATTAACAAATATTTGTTGAGTGGAAGAATGAGTAAATGAGGAGATGTCTGAATTCACACAATCTTCTCAACTCAACTGCAAATGCCACTGTGTCTTAAATTTTGTTGAATTACTCAGCATTTTAAGTACAGGGTAGCTGCACAATCAGAATAAAATAAAATGAATGGGGCCACTTCAAGACCAAAGTCTTGGACATCAAGAAGTAGACACCGCCCTGGCAAGTGTAGCTTAGTGGATTGACTGCAGGCTTGTGAACCAAACAACCGCAGTTCAATTCCCAGTCAGGGCACATGCCTGGGTTGCAGGCCAGTTCCCAGCAGGGGACGCATGAGAGGCAACCATACACTGATATTTCTCTCCCTCTCTCCTTCTCTTCCCCTCTAAAAAGAAATAAATAAAATCTTTTAAAAAAGAAGAAGTAGATGCAAAGGAAGATGCCTGTAATGAGATAATGAAGAAATGAGATTCAAAGTAGCTAAACCTATGTAAGAAAATGCACCTATCCTCCTCCTCCTGATGGCTTCCAGTTATTCATTTTCCCCCAGTTTTAGGGAAGGTGTCTTTTTATCATCCTAGTACCTAATATTTTCCAGTCAATCATGGAATCAACAAGTCATGCACAAAAATTAGCAGCATCCCTCATCCAACCTGTTCTCTGGCTTCTTGGACTGTAACCCCCATGGTCTGAAGACTGAGCTCCAGAGGGGTAACCAGTTATTGTCAGATATGTCCCTGCATTGTCCTTTCTCTAGTTCTAAAACTGTGCTCCCAATTGCCAGCCCTCTGTGCTAATAGACAGAGAGAAACCCTTCAGGCAGGCAGTGAAAGGCAGCTCCTGCCTGTACTACTCTGAGGTGTCCCATAGCAAATAACTGTGGCAGCAAAATGTCTTAATACAGCATGTTGTTTAGCATAATTGATGTTCAGATGCAGCATTGGTAGAAACAAGCCCAGTTAATTGGTCTCTCAACCTGCATTAGCTCTTGCATTGCAGCCAATTAGGCAAGGGCCAGAGGGCCCCTTGCTTGGCTATTAGAACCCCACACACTGGGACCAGAAAGGTGCTGGCAGTCAGACAGCGGACCTGGTATGAGTGGCTGTAATAAACAGTGTGCGCAGCTGCACCGCAGCCAGAGCCATCTGTCCATTTAGGAACACGGGGCCTTACACAACCAGTCTTAAAGGAGACAGAAAGAAGATAACGTTCAGGGGAAGGAAATCTGAGCTCTTTTAAGGGATAGAGCACTGAAGGAATCTTTGAAGATTATAGGCTTGAACGGCATACACCCAATACTAATCCTACAGCAAGATTTCTAATGAACTAAGAACCTGTCTCTGCTCTCTGAGACTGTGTTTTCAGAATGCCCTGGACTTCTAAAGGAAGGACAGACTTCAAGGGGGCAATATAAGGTTAATGCTCAAAGTGAGATCCTTGGCTCAGCAGCACCATTGCCATCCATCAGGGTGTTAGGAATGCAGATCACAGGCCCAGCTCTGACTCACCGACTCAGAATCAGCATTTGGACCAGATCCCCAGGTGTTCCACTTGCCCATTAAAGACTGGGAAGCAGCCCTTTAGGCCAGGGATCAGCAAACATGTTTTATGAGAACACAGCATGACCACTCATTAGCCTCTTGATTATTCTGCTTTCACACTAAGACAGCAGGGCTGAGTATTTGCAATAGAGATCTTGTGGCCCTCGAGCCTAAATTACTACCCTCAGGCTCTTTGCAGAGAGAGCTGGCCCACTGCTGCTCTAGGCAGAAATCTCAGTAACTCGCCCATGTTTGTCCTCAGAGGTTAGGTTAGTACCAGATATTTTATTTGCTGTTTAAAGGTTGTTGTGGACTTTATGGACAGATGGAGCAGTAGACAATGTCCGGCAGAAGTGAGGCCTGCTTGAGTGCGGTTGGCTGGGTGTAACAATATGGGTGTAACAGCTTATAGTTTTAATTTGAACATTGCACCTAAAATGTCACATGGTGTGTTGAGTGTGATATCGTTATGTTACAGAGTTACATGCTTGTGATTTTGTAATAAAAAGCGGCATTATTTGTACTGGATCTTGGATGTTCCATGATAATGATCCCAATTCTAGGGACTTCGGACCATCTAAGTTTATACAGCAAAAGTGGGCAACAACTGTGTACTTCCTGCCACCTTGCCGGAGTCAAATGGCTTGAAGTATCCCTTCCCTCTCTCAGTCACCTGGAGAATTAAAAAAAAGTGATAACCTGGCACTCGCAATAAAGTGATCACCACATTTCTGTGTTGCATCCTTGATAGCATATTTGTTGTGACTGGAAGTAGCGACTTTTCTCCCAAATATACTAAGAGATTTGATTTTATGCCAGTGTTTGGGGATAATTCCATACCCAATGAATCACCTAAAGAGACTGCATTCCCTTCCTCCCGATTTTCACCAGGTGGGATGGTAAAACAGGTGTGACTCTGCTGCTTTACATATGGTGGCAGGATTGTTGAAAATGTGCATTCCTTCCTGCGTGCCATAAAGAGAGCTCAGGCAGAGAGTCCGTGAAAGACTGTGGTGACTAGTGGTGAGGAGACATGCTAAACCGACACTTCTGAAACTGCGGAGATATTTTGATAGGAGACCCTGGCCTGGAGCTCGTAGGCTTGCACTTGCAAGAATATTAAAAAAGCACCGCATTGTGTTTCTGAAAGCCTTGGCGTTTTTCCCAGCGTGTGCTTCCCAAGCCTCTCTCTCCCACACACACATGCACGCGCACGCACACACCGACGAAAGCCAATCTGCAGCCTCAGACTCCAGACGCACGCATCCATCATGATCGCAGCACTGCCAGCAGTCATGTAACTGCCTAAAGACCTCAACAGCCTTCTGGCACTTAAAGGGGGGAAAATCATCTAATTAATCACAGGTGAAACAGCTTGGACTGTCTCTAAAAGCCCCTGAATTTACTGCCAAGCTTTGATGCTAATTTTCTTTCTAAGTAACCCCCTAAAGAAATTTACGATTAGGTAATTAAAGTAATGAATAAAGAGATACTTAGGTGGAGGGAAAGGAGGTGAGGAAAAAAAGTCTCTATTTCCACCCTGTAGTAAAGGCATTTTGGCATGCATCATTTGTGAACCCCAGGTTAAAGTTCCTCAAAGTGGCTTTCTCCCAAAGAATATTTTAAAAATCGTATTTGAAAGACCAAAACGAGCCACGTAAATGAAGTTAGGAGCAGGTCACTGCTAGAGCCTGTAAAACAGCAAAGGAAATCCACCTTCTGCTGGATCCTCTGGACTTTATTTTGACTGGCACGGCGTGCGTCCTGTGGAAAGATTGGTGGTGGGTGGTTCCTTCCTGGGAGCTGATTGGCTGGCATCGCTAGGTTTGATTTCTGGCCTTCGCTCACGTTCTCTGTATCCCTGCTGGGGATCAATCCTGCGTTTCCGGTTTAACTGGCTGGAAAGAAATTGCTCTGAGCTTTTATATGGGACGTGCTCAGGGAAAGAACTTTGGATTTTATCATCCCAGCCGTTGCTCTGTCAGACACTCAATACTGGAACACTCCGGGAATGGGAGCTTTAGTTAGGTTTTAGAATTAAATGGAAACCCTCCTTATTTCCACAACGCATCAAACAAGTTCTTGCTACACTCCAAAGTGTCCAGAACTCCAACCGTTACTGAAAAGTGTTTCTAGCAACTGTTTTTCTGTCTTAATCTAGGGTTTACGCAGAATGCTTTTTCAAAGTAATTCAGAATCTTGAATTTTTTATTGAAAAGCTCTTTACTCTGATTTATATCTGCCTTCAAGATAGTTTACGAGCTTTTTGAAAGCAAAGAATGGAACCCCAGTTTGTCTCTATACCCAGTGTAGCCGAATACAAGTTCTAATAATTTATTTTTGCCTGATTGTATCATCGGTTTACATAAAGGAGGTAGAAGAGATTGTACTCAATAAGCACTGGCTCAAAGATGCTTCCTGGAAATCTAGTTTTTGGTTTTTAACTAAATTACCATATGAACTCATGTGTTTACTTTTTTCTTCTCCCGAGAGGGGCGGGATGAAACACATAGAATCAGAATTTTGCCTTTGAACTGAGGTTAGAGATTTTATAGTCTTAAGCCTCACTTCAGAGCTGAGGGCAGGGACTGAGGCTCAGAAAGGTAAAATGATTTGGCAAAGACACACGGCCCCCTAATGGGGAGTTAAGATTATAGCGGCAAGACGTATTTCATTTGTAAACTGCTCTGCTGCTTACCAGCCATGCACTGCGATAAACTACCTGCCTTTGAGCTTCTTTTTCTCACTTTCAAGAGGAAAACAATAGCATTTATCAGCTACAGTGAATATTAAATGCACCAATATAAGTAAGATGCTCGGCGTCGTACAAACACTAGAAAATACTGAGCTTTATTATTTATTTTTAATTAGTATGTATTTAATAATAATTTTATTTTTGTTGAACGGATCCTCTTTTATTATTTGCAGTTCCTTACTGCCTGCCCAGAAAGGTGGTCAGATGGGGTCCTTAGGTGGCTTGGGACCAAACGGCTGCAGGTGTCCCCGTTTGGGGAACCGGGCCAGAGCTCCGTTGCTCCGCATAAGGAAAAGCCAGTATTTGGGAAGTCTCTCTGTCAGACCTTTACCTTCTTCCAATACAACCCAGAAGGATTCAAATTTTGAACCTCATTCCTAACAGAGGAGTGAAAGATCTTTCCTCCCAGAGAAAATAATCGCAGGACATAACTGAACCCAAAAGGAGAGGCAGAGGGCGGGAGTGAGGGTCATTCAGGGATTTAGGTTCCTTCCTTGCATTTCCGTAATCAGCCAGTGTTGAAGGTCACTGTCTACTTGGCCCCCATCTCCCTGTTCTGCTCCCCAGTGTTAAAAGCCTCAGTGCCTCATTCTCCTCTGGGCCTTTATCTAAAAGGCCGAGGAAGTTGGAGAGGCCTGCCAAGTAGGAATTAAAAATGACAAAACAACTGATTAGATCTGAGGTGACAAGAATGAGAAATAAAAGCCATTAGAGCCCATTTGCAACGTACCTTCGATGAGTCAAGTTTCAAGGTGTTCCTCCACAGATTATTAATGGCATGACAGTGTTTTCCGTGCAGGAATCGGGTACGTGAAATAACACCAGTGTACACGCACTGCATTCTAGATGGTGAGAAGGGCATGTCCTCATTCATTTAGTTTCACTGATTTGAAGAGACGCCCTAATTTGGCTGTCGGGGTGGGTGCTGGGAGAAATACCCAGGGCCTGGACGAACAGATCGCTGCAGTAAATAGTTTTCTTCTATAGCAGGGGTCGGCCAACTATGGGCCGTGGTCTAAACCTGGTCAGCTGCCTAATCTTTTGTACAGCCAAGGAGCAAAGAATGGTTTTTCTATTTTAAATGCCTTTTAAAAAATGAAAAGAAGAGTATGTTATGACATGTGGAAATTTTATGAAGCTCAACTGCCAGTGTCCATAAATAAACGTTTACACAGGCATTTGTTTGCATATAATCTGTGGTTGCTTTTGTGCTACAACAGCAGCGTTGAGTAGTTATGACAGAGACTGAGTGGCCCATAAGCCTAAGTTATTTACAATCTAGACATTTACAGAAAAAAAAGTTTGCCAGTGCCTTTTAAGAGGATTTCTCAGCCAAACTAATTTCCTTTGCAAAAAGAAGTTACAACTTAGCCAAATACTGTAATGGTTGTCTATAGAAGAATATCTCTTCATTTTAGAATCACAGCACAGGAGTCAATTTATCCACTGTTGCCTGGGAAAACCACCCAGTGTAGCATCCACCAATACAAGCAACAAATGGTCGGAAGCTTTCAGGAGTTTAAGATGGAACTTTATTGGCCAAAGCTTTACCTGCGCAGGGGCGAACTCTCGGGGTGTCCAGAGACATGGTGCCAAAATGGCTGCAAATGAGAGTCGTGCCTGGAGCTTACAGCCTAGGGTTTTTATTGGGGTGAGCAAGCAAGCAAATACAGAAGCAGACGTAGCTGTTAGCAATTGGCTATCTCGAGAGAACACACATGGCTATGTTCTCTGCTTGCAACAATGGATACTTTTCTGCAAAGACAAGGTCATGCACAAGGCGGTTTATCCTGTTCAGCACTCTTTGTACTTTCTGTACTTTCTATCTTCCTTGCTGAGACAGTCTGGAGCCTGCCTCGGGTTCCTCTTGGCTACTTTTATCTAATTCCGGGCCTAAAACCAGCAAGTTCCAGGTTTTGTAAAAGTCACTGAAGTTGAGGTCCATGTGGCCATTCAAACACTAGAGAAGGTGACTGTTTGGGAGGCTATATAAACATCTTTTCAGAAGTCACACCAGACTAATGATCAGGAATCTCTTAGAGTTGGTGCCCTCACATTTTACCTTCATTTGTAGAGATAAGTGAGAGCTCAGAGAAGCCCTTATTATAGTTCTATCCACCTCTGAGTTATCACACATTCCTGTCTCACTCCTATGCTTGGACTTTTTTTGCATAGTTTCCTTCCCCCTTCAAATTTGGTTGTGGCCCTCAACTGGCACAACCAGTGGTGTCCAAAGATTCTCATTCTCCTGAGTCACAGGTTGCTTACAAAGTCCTTTTCCAATCAGTTTTTATAAGGGAGAGCCACAGGGGCGATGTTGCAGTGGGGAAGGATGTTGCTGTTGTTTGGTGGACAGAATGAATGAAGGCTGGAGATGAGCAGTGGCCCTGGCCTGGGAGCCTCAGGCCGCAGCTTCATGGGATCACCCAGGAAGTCTTTCACCCACAGACGGGCTCAGAAGAGCTGTAAGGTCCCAGTGACCAAATGGCCTTATCATCCAGCTGGACACATGCACAGACACATTCATAAATAACACCTGGGAAAGACAGGACACACCAAAGAGGAGGGGCGAACAAAACAAAGGGGCATTGGAGGACACACACCCTGAACAACTTTATGGAAGAGGTAAAATCAGAACCGAGTTATGAAAATGGTTGGATTGCACTAGTCAGAGAAAGGAATTAATAGAATTTTTGTGATGAGAAAATTCTTTTCTTTTTAGAGTTGTTTATTTATTTTTAGACAGAGGGGAAGGAAGAAAGAGAGGGAGAGAAATAGCAATATGTGGTTGCCTCTTACATGCCCCTCACTGGGGACCTGGACTGCAACCCAGGTATGTGCCCTGACCCTTTGGTTTGCAGGCCTTTGCGTGATCCACTGAGCCACACCAGTAAGGGCTATGGTGAGAAAATTCTTAAAAACTGTTAGTTAATGCCTCCATGAGAGTTGGTGGCGCAGTGAGTCTCACGACTGCCTAACTGAAAGTTCTTCAGAAAAATAAGGAGTAGACAAAGAACCTTTAGCCAATGTCTCGAAAGCTTGGGGAATGAAGTTTCATAGTTTACAGTTTTTAAAACATAAAATCCTTCCTGGGTAGCCTGCTCTTGGGTGAGGTGGAGGGAGGAAAATGAGAGGGGCTGTTAACCCTGCTCTTTTATCAGAAGAGATAACATTTGGGAAAGCAATCTTTTTCCTGGACTAACACAGCCACAGCAGTCCCAGTGTCCGGGGCTCCTCTGCAGGAGAATCTCTACTCTGACTTAGGGAACGCAGCTCAGGGTCAGCCCAAGAAAACCCTGTACCAAATGCGGGAGCTGCAACACAGAGATGACGTTTCTCCTCTTTACTCTTAAGAAGTCCTTTCTTATGGATCTGCATAGCATGCTTTTTCTTGTTTTCATACTGCAGGATCTCTCACCTATAGATGTTGAGGTTTCTTTCCAACAAATTTGGGAGGAAAAAAATTCTCATTTTTGAGGGTGACCTCATGAAGTGGATGGAAGGAAATGTGTGGAGTTCATTGAAATGACTTCAGAGGGTTTTTTTGCTTTCTCCGAATTTCATTCTTTTAAAAATCATCCCTGAGTTATAAGCAGGTGCCGTCACGTGCAACTGGACAGAAATTGTGAGACACTCAAGTTAATGGTCTTGCAAAAGAGCAGGTCGTATTTGAACCTGACAGAAATGGTGTTTGAAAGCAGGAACCATGACATAAAATCCAACTGACTCACGAGTAGTATCACAGTCCCCCCAGAGCATCACAGGGAAACAGAGGCCCTGTGAGCAAAAGCTGTGTGTCAGCAAAGGCCCCTGTGCCTCCCTCTGGGAGTTGCCAATAGGTAAACTACTGGGGGCTGAAATTTCACCGGAATACGTCTCTGCCTCAGGTGGTCTCTTCAGCTCTGCATATGTCATCAAGTGCCCGTCCTTTGAGAAATGCAGAGGATGGCTGATGTCAGTGGCTTATGTTTGGTGCTTCAGGGTAAATTTCCCGATCACTGAGATCCCTGCCTGCCATCCCACCTGATCTTCAGCTAACAGAAGAGCAGCTTCACCAAAGGCTTCCCAGGAAGCGTGTTGTTCCACTTATTACCTTCCAAAGAGCCAAAATGAATCTTCCAAGAGGCACAAAAGACCACCTTTAGCCCAGAAAATATCAACAGAGAAAGGAAGGCAAGAACAATTGCTCTATTTAGGCATAAATGTATACTTCTATATAGAGAAGGAAGATAGCTTTCCTCCATCACATAGCCGGGAATGAATAGTGTTGCACAGCGTAACTACGCTTCAGGAAAAAAACCCACTAATTGACAATGTGCAATTGCTAAAATGAAAAGCCTCTTTAACTAGAACCAAGTTTACTCCTGTCGAAACTCAGAAGAGCTCCAAAGAGGAAAAGGTGGCTGCAAGTTTCACTGGAAAGCCTTCAGGTTTGAACTTGCCTTTCTCCTCTCCTCTATTCTGCCTGTCACAGGAAGCCTGAAACCCCTTTGACACTGCAGTGATGACAGATCCTCCCTGAGGACTCCACAGCCGCAAACAAATGCATTGTTCTCCCTGTCAACCTAGCGTTGAGAGATGATCCACAACTGGCCTCATTTGTTAGTGCTAGCAAGTGCAAGGCTGAAGCTCATTATCTCAAGGAAAGCAAAAGCCTAGAACAGGTTCCTGAAATCAGCTCCCTGTGGAATCCAAGACCTGTCAGCAAGCCTGGTACAAAAGCACCACCTCCAGCTGGGCACTGAGGGCTGCTTGTTCCTCTTCATGAGTCTGCCCGTTCTCACCTTGAACAGTCCATCTCTGGAAGTGTAATCATGGAGATGTTTTGACCTAGGACACAGATGTTTCGTTGTCTAGTCCAATTTTCTTTCCATCACTACATACTGCCTCTCTATAAAGCAAGAGAACCCACTGGCCATGGCTTGTGACTTTCAGGAGCATGAAAATGGTTACTCCCTCATCCTAGTCCTCATGTGGGAAGGCGCTACCCATGTCAGCATTGCACGCAAGAGTTGCATTTCACAAAAGCACTAGTGGTGCACTAACATATCAGTCGTCCCTTGTTAGACTGTG
This sequence comes from Artibeus jamaicensis, assembly GCF_021234435.1. Classification (NCBI taxonomy): domain Eukaryota; kingdom Metazoa; phylum Chordata; class Mammalia; order Chiroptera; family Phyllostomidae; genus Artibeus; species Artibeus jamaicensis. The sequence goes on along the minus strand of NW_026522056.1, from coordinate 9,368,017 downwards.
ATCTCTTAAAAGACAGGGGTTTTTTTTTCCTGAGAGGGGAAGGGAAGGAGAAAGAGATGGAGAGAAACATTGCCATGAGAGAGAGAAACATCAATTGGATTCCTCCAGGTAATGAACCTGCAGCCTAGACATGTGCCCTGACCAGTAATCCAACCTACAACCTCTTGGTTTGTAGGCTGATGCCCAACCAACTGAGCCACACTGGCCAGGGCCAAAGACATGGGGCCTGAGGACAGGTATGGGCATGAGGGGTCATGGGCCTGGGTTCAAAAGCTGACTTTTCTATATTTTCTATATCAATTCTTAAACCTTTCCAGGACTCAGTTTTCTCCCCTACACAATGAAGAAAATAAGGAATTTTGTGGAATGAATTGTGTCTCCCACCTCCCCACAAATTCACATGTAGACGACCTAATCCCCAGTACCTCGGAATGTGACTGCATTTGGAGGTAGACTCTTTAACAAGGTAATTAAGGTTAACTAATATCATTAGGGTGGGCCCTCATACAGTATGACTGGTGTCCATGTAAGGAGGTTAGGACACAGACAGGCACAGAAAGATCATGTGAAAATCCAGGGAGGAGAAGACAGCCATCTACAAGCCAAAGACAGGCTCAGAAGAAATAACCCTGCCAACACCTGACTCAGACTGTTTGGGCTGCTATAACAAAATGCCATAAACTGGTGGCTTATAAATAATAAGAATTTATTTCACATAGTACTACAGGCTGGAAATTCAAGATCCAGGTGCCAGCATAGTTGGGTGCAGGCCCGCTTTTGGGCAGCAGACTTCTCCCTGTGTCCTCGTGTGGTGGAAGGGGCTGGGGAACTCTCTGCAGTCATTTATGAGGGCACCAATCCTGTTGGTGAAGGCTCTGTTGTCATTGATCTAGTCACCTCCCAAAGGGTCCCCCATCTAAATACCATCACCTTGGAGCTTAATTAAGATTTGAGGGTGGGAGCACAAACATTTAGACCATAGTACATCTTGATTCTGGAATTCTAAGGTCCAAAATTGTAAGAATATAAAGTTCTGTTGTTTAAGTCACAAGGCTGTGGCACTTTATTATGGCCGCTGCAATATTGTGATTTATAAGAAATATGTTTGGTCATTCAGACAAGCAAAATATGTAACTTGTACACATTTGATCTTTGTCCATGGTTTCTGGCTCACAGCCCCCAAACCCTTGAAATGTCCCAAGTGACAAGAACAATGGAGCCGTCTTTTGTCATAATATTTGGTCTCCTGTCCTCAGTTCTGAAATCTTTAGAGCCATAAAGTTAAAATGAGTGTCTTGTTATTTATAGCAAGCCCTTTCCACCACAAGTGGGTTTACCTCCATGAGGTGACTTTTGGAAAGCATCTAAGGATGAGAGGTGGTTGCCAGGGAAACCAACTATGAATAGAGGGGTGTAATTTTAAGTCCCATCCCTGATTTCCAGAGAGGGAAGATGAGATGAGCCAAAGGTTGAATCAATCACCACTGGCTAATGACTTAATAATCATAACTATAAAATGAAGCCTCCATTAAAAAATGGGGTTCAGACCACTTTTGGGTTGGTGAACATGCAGAGCTTCAGGAAGAGTGGACAGCTCAGAAAGGTCATGAAAGCCCCACTCTACTTCCCATATACCTTGCCCTGTGTATCTCTATATCCAATTGTTGATCTATAGGTTTTAAACTTCCTTTGTAATAATCTGTCATCTAATGAGTGAATGGGTTTCCTGAATTCTGTGAGCCGCTCTAACAAATTGATGGAGCACAAGGAGGGGGTCAAAGGAACTTCTGATTTATAGCCAGTCATTCAGAAGCACATGTAAAAACCTGGACTTTCTGTCGGCATCTGAAGTGGAAGGGGGGTCTTGTGGGACTCTCCTTTGACCTGTGGAATCTGTTGCCATCTCCAGGTAGATAGTGTTAGAACCAAAGTGAGTTGTAGGACACCCAGTTGGTATCCTGAGCATTGCTTGGTGATGTGTGGAGGGGAACCCTTTCTCCACACTTCAGAATTGGGTCCAAAACCCAAAATAGCAGCCCTAGCAAATTAATACAGGCAGGTCTGAGCTAGAGGTCTTTTCACCCTAACAATCTAGGCTCATGGTTTATATCTCTGAAGATCCCATACCCCTTTGAGAAGGTGCTGGAATCTAGGGACTCTCTGGGAAAAGGAATAAATACACAAAAGTTTGCAAACCCTTCGGGGCCTCAGTGACCTACCTATGGGTTATTAATGTCCTAAGGCTTTCTGGAAGCTTGGCTGATGACTTGATCTTTCATGAGGCAGGAAGAGAAAGGGAATAAAATCCTTAGATGGTAATAAGACATTTTTGTGGACATAGGCCCCTAGAGAGAGTTAAAATCTTGGAAGAAATGTTGCCACTCTCACTTCCCCTAGCTTTCCCTGAAAGTACCTTCAGTCCCTTGTTTCAGGGGAAGAAAATAGATTCTTGAATTTTTAAAAAGTATCTTTGCAGACATTAGGAGACTCCCTCAGAGTATTTCCCCTACTTGTCCACCTTTGCTTGAAAACACAAATAATTGATCCAAACTTAATATGCTATAATATTGATGGAAATTTCCCTTTCCTACCCAGCATTTTAGGATAAAAGCATTTGGCCACCTCACTCTGTCTAAGGGATTAGGGGATGTGAGGGACAAGGAAGGGACTGACCTGGGTTCTACCTCTAAAACATTTAGCTCTTGCAAGTCACAGAACCTTCATTAACAACTAAAGTCTCAGACTTTAGCTAAAAAAAAAAACCTCTAATGTTTAGCAGGTAGATCCTTGTTATTCCCACCAGTGGACATCCACTCCATGGTCTACAACTTAGCATCACCAGCAGTGGACATTTCTGGGGCTAAGCCCCACTTCAGACTCTCCATCTATCTCCCCTCCATTTCCCCACCATGTAAAATCTCCATGGTTCCTTCCGACTAAAATAGTTTATGACTTTGTGATTCTCTGAATCCCAGTGCTGTGGTAGCTCTAATTTCAGGCTTGTCTCTAATTCTTTGTTTTGCTTCACAGAGCAGGAGAACAGCTTATGTTGCAAAATGCATCCCTGAGAGCAGTGCCTGGGAGACCAGGAACAGGGGGAACTGCAGGCGCAGCTAATGAGGAGCACAGCAGCCAGGCCAGGTAGAGGAGGGGGAAGGGCCTGTTCGTTGATTGTAAAAGGCTTTGCTTGGCAATTTGGCAATGCTGATAATTACAAGGCAGGGGAAGTTGGAGTGAAATGACGGTGGAGAGTTTGGTTGAGAGAGCGGTTCCAGGGGTTTCTCTCTAAGCGGTTGTGTTGGAGTATGGGAGAGCTGGCAGATGGCCAAGGGTAAACCTTAAAGGGAACACACCAACTTCCTTACCTACCTAATTTTAGGAGATGATCCACAGGTCCTGTGCACATTGGTTTTTTTCTGCTTGCTTTTGTTTGTTTTTCTTTCTTTCTTCTTCATTTTTTTTTTTTTGCATAATACTGGGGGCAGGGGGAGGGACTTTCTTTGCCCTGAAATGGAAGGTCACTGACTCACCCTCACACTTGCTGTAGCACATCTTCCTAGATAGTCCTATCAGACAGAACACAGGATAAGTAATGCATAATTTAGGGAACTTCTATAAGAATTAAATGAGATAAAATGGGAGAATGGGATCTGGACGTTATCCTAGGACAATCCAGTGAGGCAGGGCTGCAGCAGAAGCACTGGCTGTGTAGACAAAAGAACTGGTTGAGATCTAGCTTTGCACTTGGCACTTAAGGAGACCTTGTAACCAATGCTCTTTAAGTCACACTTCCCCTAACCTTAAATCAGTGTAGACATTTTGTAATTGTAGTAACAATTACAGGATGAGCTGGGGTTAGTAATAGTAATAACAATAACAGCAACAACATAATAATAATTTTCTGTCAAAATAAAAATAAACCATTAACTAGAAACTTCAGCTATATTCTTGACCCTGAAGGATTTTCTCCTTGACATTCTCTTTCCATGGAGTCTGTTGGGTCAATAATGTTCTGGTCATGATAGATGCAAATGAAATTTTTAACCAGCCCTGGCTGGTGTAGGTCAGTGGATTGAGCGTGGGCCTGTGAACCAAACAACCGTGGTTTGATTCCCAGTCAGGGCACATGCTTGGGTTGCAGGCCAGTTCCCAGCAGGAGACACACAAGAGGCAACCATACATTTCTCTCCCTCTCCCCTTCCTCTCTAAAAATAAATAAATAAAATCTTTTTTTAAAAAAGAACTTTTGAACCAGACCCAATTGCAGCCTTTAACATTGTCCAGTGAGGAATCACTCTCCCTGGGCCCCCAAGGGCATCAGCAAGTTGGTGATTTACGTTTCTTCAATGTCTCCAGAGGGCACCAGCAAGTTGGTGGAACAGACTGGTTAGTCTTTATGCAGCTGTCACGAAATAATCCCAGCTGTGGCATAGGTGTAAATACTATATTTGTAAGTGTTATGCCCGTATATAAATATATGTTGCAGAGACACCATGGGCGTCTCAGGTGATGAAATTACAGAATTCTATACATTTTTTAAATTATCCATTTTTCTTAATGAACATATTTTTTTTCTTTTGAATCATAAAAAAGATTAAAAGTGTTCCAAAAAGTTGTTGAGTTAGTCCAGTGTCTTGTCCAAGGATAGCCTCATCTCTTAATTATAATTATGTCTCTTTTGTTTTACAGAGAGATTCCAGTGGCCCTTTGAATCCCAGGAGGGTCTTTTTCTGAGGTGTTCATTTCTTTAGAGATGCCCAGGAGAAGCCAGTTAAGAAGATTGCTCACTTCCTCCTAAACCTATAAGAGCTTTGTATTTCCCCTTCTTTACCAGAGAATATGAGGCCTATTTCATGTCAAAAACAAAACCAAAAACAAACAAAAAAACAGCACCAACAAAATCAGAAGTGCTTGGCATAGGGGTTGACTCAGGATTGGGGTTTTGCCAGGTTGATATTTTGAAGGGAGAAAACAAAGGTATTCAACGTGTAGACAAAAAAGTAGTTGTAATGATGAAGCAAGTAAGGTAAGCTGGGTAAAGAATAAGTTGAGGTTATTGTGGACCGTGTAAAGAATAGAGAAAAAGTATAAGGATTGATAAATGGGCAATCCTTGTTATCCCCAACATTTATTGCAGTTAAGTTGCTTAGAAGAAATGAGCAGAAAGGTTAGGAAGTGGTGATCAAGTGTAAAATTCAAGAAATCAAGATTCGGGGGCCAGTACTATTATCAGTAATGATAAAGACTATGCTGTGACCAAGGGGATGTGTGGCTAAAATGAAGATGCATTCTGAATTTAGAAGGAGGGTAAGAAACTGGGAGACCAGGGTATTAGCAGGATTTTTGCGCCTTTGTGTTGAAATCACCAAGAATGAAAACAAAAAAGGGGGGAGGGAGGGCCGTCACAGTGCAGGAGAAGGGAGGAAACAGTGTTCAGTCTTCCATGATTGCAACTGGGAATCCCAGGAGCACAGTTTGAAACTGGCTGGAGGTTGATGGTGTGGGCTTCAAAGAGCAGGTGCCAACAAAAGCCTGGAAGCTGCCAAGATGGAGAAGGTGGGCAGTTCCCTGCCTCATCGCTCTGCTGAGAGAAAACCCAGCCCCTGCTGGAGAGCACAACAGGGGCGTCAGTGTCCCGTGGGCAGCTGGGCAGCGAGGTTTCAATAGGAAAATGGAGAAATCAGAGGGTCTGAACATAGACCATTTTGCAGATGACAGACAGCACTAGCAAAGGATTTGAAGGGATCGAGAAAGGTGAAATCTTGAGGTGTATTAAAAGGTAAACTGAGCATATTAAAAAACTTTAGTTTATTTGGGCAAAAATCAATGAATTGAGCAGTGCCAAACCGGAAGTGGTTAGGAGTCCTCCACAGATAGGTGCTATAGGGGAAAGATGTCAGAAAGGTGTGGAAGCAAAGCAAGGAAGTTACTTGATTGACTGTAGCTTAAGCATTTGCCTTATTCCACAAAAGCCTGGTTGGCTGTTTGTGATTGGTTGTCCTTAGGTTTTGATTTCTTAACCTTAAGACATTTAGTCTTAGCTTTGGGTGCTGCCAAAGTATTAGAAGCACCTCAGTCTAACGGGCTTCTTGTTTAAACAGCTGAGTTAGTCAATGCACAGAGCTCTGTGGGATGAGAGCCTTGGAAGTCAAGAACTACCCATGAAGGCTTAGAAGTTTGGTGGAGAGTGAAGAACAGAGGAGTGTTGAACATAATTGATGGTCCCTTTTGGTGAACTGAGTAAGCCTTTCTTGGGACTGATTTCTCTGGAGGACCAAAGCAGAGAGATGAGACCATGACAAGGGGTGAGAGGATGAGCAGATAAACCAAGAGCTCTTTGTCATTGCTATGGATAGTTTCCAGGTCTGGTGGAGGTAATGAGAAAGCCTGGTGTTCTTTGGAAGGGACCTGCAATCACATAAGGGCAAAGCACCTTCATCTTCCCCATTAAGAGAAAAATTAAGAACACTCGAGAACAAGAACCTCATGTGTGCACACACATTCTCACACATGCACACATATTGCAAAACATACGTCTGATTCAGGAAGCTTGCTTCAGATGCCTAATTTCTTAACCTCCTCACAGCAAGCAGGGGAAAACTAAAAGCCCCACATCCCGAGCAACTAATGGCTTTTTCTTTTATTCCACAGTTTTCTAGTGATTTTAATTATTCTTTGGGTTAAGAAGAGGGAAAGCCATAGAAAAAGGGAAAGGTCCACAGCAATGCCCAGGCCTGCTTCAAGGGGAAGCGGGACCCCTGACTGTTGGCAGAGGAGGTACACGTGTGTCCAATTCCTCCTGAAAGCCAGCCCAGCCTGTTTTCTGTTGCCTCATGCAGACACATGAGTGATTTATTGCTTCTAACGTCTCTTAGTTTGTAATAAACTTTTCAGCAGCTCTTTTTAGCTGCTGCAACCTCTGCCCTTGTAAACACACACACACACACACACTGACTTCACTTTGTTCTTTTTTTCACATAATGTCAACTCATAAAACTTTCACCAAGTCAACCAGGTGGAAAAATCCCCTTGCTGAAAAGAAGCGTTCATTCAGGGTGGTGGAGGCAACCCGTTGGACAGGAGAGGGGAGTGGTAGACAAGGGGGCGGGGAGAAGAAAGTGTGTTGATGGGAAAAGGTTTATGGGTGAGGAAGTGAGTGTAAACTTCCCAGGGGTGTGCCCTCTTGATGAAAGGTCTCTTCACCTTACATTCCCCACCTGCCAACATCCACAGCGCCTGACAAATCTGTCAATACAGGAATGAAGAATGGAATCCACAACATACATATTCCAAGGAGAGCTTTGGGCATAACACCCAAGGATGATAAGAAGGCTTAAGCAAAGTCAGGTATTGCGCCCAGTGTTACGGCCCTGCATCTTGTAAGGACTTGGTTTTGGCTTCTTTTCTCCCAGGATCCCTCTCACCCCCTGGTTTCCAGCTCTGCTAGGTATTGCCATTTTTGTCCCAACCACCGGACCCCATCCAGCCCCTCAGAGCCCCCTCAGCCCACTCTCTTACATACCCTACTACCATGTAGGGAGCATAATGGCTGCTGGAAGAGCACTGGAGAAGGAGATACATGAAGGGATCAAAAATACAAGGAGTAAGAAGATCTGCGATAGCCTTTATTTCTCAAGGACTAGTATCACTGCATAGGAGTTTAAGATTTGGCGAAGAGTTGAGTATGGCCAGGGCCCATCTAGCCCAGTTTTCCTCAACAGAGGTTAATTTGGTGGACATTCCCTAAATTCCTAGAATCTAAATGAAAGCCTCATGATAAATTTAAGATGTTCAGGGATCCTGTGTAACAAGTGGATATTAACCTTGTCTTTCTGAGATTAGATGGGAAAAGAATGCAAAAGAGGTGAAATGGCCTACCCCGCACATGAGGGGTACATGATTGTCCACCTGACATCATCAGTGGCACTAACCTGCATCACTTGGTTAAGGTCATGTTTGCCAGGTTCCTCACTGTGAACTTACTATTTTTCCCTTTCTCTACTTTATTCTCTGAAAGTGATTCACTAAGTCTAGCTCCCTCAACTTTGGGAACATGGGGAGGGCTAAGCTTCACCTCTTGAATGGGAGATTTATCTGTATATATTATTAAGACTTCTCTTATAAGGAAGATTTGCCTCCTCCCCCATGATTTATTTGTTCAGTCATTCATTTATATCAACATGAGCTCATAGGTCTTTATCTTATATTTCAAGTTATAATTCAATACTACTTTACTTATTTTTTTGTTCAAATTGTTCCTGCTTTGACCTTAAGGAGCTCTTTTGGTTGACTCCTGCATCCCTTTGCATATCTCCATCTTTTCTCTGTGTGTGTGTGTACCTCCTTACTTTCTGGTACAACAGGATGCTCCAGGCTCATCCTGTATTTTTCCTATTCCAGTCCTTGACTGTAGAATCAGCCATTTCCCCAAGGAATCTGGATTTCTTTCTTTCTTTGGAAATATTTAGAAACCAAGATCTGGGTGCTGCCTATGCCTATTAGTATCTGGTTGATTTTTCATTTTAGATATTTATTTGTGGAGGGGCTCTGCCCACAGGCCCCCCTCCCCAGCCACTGTGGATGAGAGTAAGTCTACCAAGACATGATCTGCTTGGGGAGGAAAGATGGCCAATCTCTCAAAGGAGAAGGGCCAATAGCCTTGTCCTCAGTGGTCTTTTATTGGGTTCAGTTTGCACAGGAATACAGGTAAAGCTCATCAGTCATTGTCAGGCAGTAAGGATCAAACAATAGATAATATATAAAGAGCTACTAGAATTTATTCTGAGTCAGGGTCTGTTAGCTAAAGGGCTATAAAACTTTGGGAAACAAACTCATATCCTGCTTGGACCCTCATCAGAAAATTGAGAGCATTCTTAGCAAAGCAGTTTTCACAGTATTTTATGTGTTCTTTCTTAGGCCTGATCACCCGGGGAGCCCGCCCTTTCCATAACAGGGCTGCACCACCCTCTGTCATTGTTTCAGGCTTAAGTCAATCAGGTGAAGTAAGGCAGCCAAGACATTAGGAGACTTCTTGCAGACAGAATGAGGACTCAGGCTATGTCAAAGCTGAGGAGGGAGGGTCCATCACCCCCTTTTGCTATAGCCCCCCAAGTCCTTCCCTGGGGGTCCCCTGTGATCATGCCTGTCTTAGGTCCTCCCTACCTTGAGGAATCTTACCTGTCATTGGCTAACTGATTATGCATTGGGGACCAAGCAGGGTGAAGTAAAAGGGACAGAGGCACCATCCCTGTCAGGGAGATGAGCTTTGTCTTCTTAGTGGTTTATGGTCTCAAGGTCACTCACTCAGCCGTAGCTATGGTGGGTGGGGGAGGGGGGGTGGTTATAGCTTCTGAAACCAAGCAGGGTGGTTCCTAACATTTATTTTTTAATTTTAGAATTGATTTGTTTCTTTTCGTGGTTTCTATTTCTGTGCTGATGTTTTTTATTTGTCTGTTTATTATTACAAGACTTTTTTTTAACATTCCTGAACATGGCTGTGTTAAAATCTTTTTTGCTAGTTCCAAAATCTGATTATATAGTGGTTAGCCTCTATTGATTGCTTTTTCTTCTAAATATATGTCAAGTCTTAGCTTAACATGTTTAGTAATTTGGGATTGCATCCTGGACATTGTGAATCTTTGTGTGAATCACAAAGATTTTGTGTTTTTATTCCTCCAAAATGCCTTGGTCTGTGTGTGTGTGTAAGTGGGGGCTGACTGTCAGCAGGACTCAAGCTCCAAACCCTGTTTCTCTGTAATGTAGTGGGAAGTAGCTGATCTCTCCATTCCACTCTTTTAGGCTTAGTTGTATTTTTGTAGTCTGCCCTGCACATGTGCGGTTCAACCAGATATTCGGGCCGTTTAGGTACCATATTTGGAGTTCGTGCCCTCTAGATATATTCTTTTAAAAATATATCCTTACACCTTCCTGTTTCTGCAGTCTCTCTTCTGGTTCTTCAATTGGCAAAACTGCAAGTTTCTACCAGAGTTTAGCCATTCCACATGAGGCCAAACTAAAGCCAAAGAGCCTTAAAAAAATAGGCAATTCTCCCCAATGTCATTCCCTTCTTCCAAGTGTATATGTCCACTTTAGTTTTTGTTTTGGATCATTTGTAAGTGTGTTTGAATAGTTGCTTTATTGTTTTTTTTCCCTAGGTTTGGGAGGTATCTGGTGTTTTCTGGGAAAGTGTCCTTTTCTTTTCTAAGCACTGGCCAAGAATCACTCCTGTCCTTGACTTGGGCTTGTAGCCCACAACTGTTATGTCCAGGTTAGTGCCATAGCGGGTTTGTGAACTGAGTGGTGCTGTTTCCATCTCCTGAATCCCTAACTTACCTAGTCCTCTACCCTACAGCACACTTCTATGTAAAATTACCAGTCACTGAAGGGACTTACTTTTCTGGCCTTTCCTGTGAGAACCTCCCAGAACTGCACATCCTCATAGTATTCATCTACAAGAAACTCCTCAATATCTTGTTTTGTTTTGTTTGTATTGTGCTCTGAATTGATCATTGCTATCAGTCGAATAGTTGGCCCAGTAGGAGCTACTCATAATTACTAGAAGCAGGAGCTTGCTACTGCTTATTAATGATAGGAAAAATGTCCATTGATTATACTATTGTCACATTTTGAGTTGTCTAGAAAACATTTTTTAAACTTTAAAAGTGAAATTTTATGCCATGTTCATTTAATAAAACATGAAATTTTATCAAGAACTTATTTTTAACATCTTTGAATTTTACTGAGAGCATAGTGTTCTTATGGTCCTATAATTCTATTTGCCTTCAGGGAGGATACAGTCTACTCAGAGAAATAAGACTTAACCATAACTAATAAGCAGCATTATGTAGCAGGAAAAATAAATACTGACCTAGTGATATGATCATAAATACTGGGCAGGAAGAGGTCTTAATGAATTTAAATAGTTCAGCAAGTCTTCTGGGACTAAAAATTGAGCCAATCTTGAAAGAGGGAACACAATCGTAAATGGATAAAAAATTAGAAAACTTTGTAGAAGAAGAATAAATATGTGAATAAAAAATCTCAGTTTGATTTGAGAACAATAAAAATACCAGTTAGACTAAATCATAGTGTTCAAGTAGAGTTATGAGATATATGTTGGACCAGGTGGTAGAAGACCAGCACTTTAAAGCAAAGTTATTTGGATTCTATCCTGTTATGAGTGATGGAACTGAAATTCGTTATACTGGTTATGCAGTGAGCTCAGGACAAGATATAATAGAAATAACTGCTGTTCTACTTTTGGCTATGTTCTGACATGACAACTATAAAATATGGGGAGTAGCCCAGAACCCTTTGGTTCAGAGAGGGGTCTCTCCCTGAAGTGGGTAGACTTTCTTAATGTCAATTTTCTGTGAAAGAAGTAGGTTTCAGAAAGAAAACTCAAACCAGTCTGAAACTACCTAGAAAGGAGATTTCTTTTCCTTAGCCTTCATTCTCTTAATTTCAACTTCTATTTTTTTCTAGAAAGTAGGAGAAAGATGATCCCTCCTACAAAGGACAAGTTTGAAATGAGTTGAGGAGATATGCAGACTAAGCTTCAAAAAAATCAAAGATGTACATACCCATGTCATTAAACAGCCAAGGGCTTACATTGTCTGGCAACTAGTGGCCACTGAAAAGGATGGGCATTTGTATTAAGATAATGAGCTCAACCATACAAGTTAATTGCATATTACTCTTTACGTTTATTTTCCTTACTTTTTGTGTTATTTAAAAATATTTCAGCCTATGAGTTTAGGCTTAAGCAGTAATTAAAAGTGGTAGTAGGAGTACAAATTAGTGACAAATCCTCAAGGAGATTCTTCATGGGATCTCTGGGTTTGCTTGCATTAAGGAAGCTGAAAAATTCCCCACTGGGTAATTTGAAATATGTTTTTCATTTTGTATTTCCACCAACCCTGTAAATGTGGTATCATTATTTGCACATTAAAGATAAGGAGAATGAGATCTAGGAAGGCTAAATACCTCACCCCGAAACACACAGCTAGAGGTTAGCAAAGCTAGAATTTAAAACTAGATGACTCTCAACTGGACTATCAGTTCAAACTAAAGACAGGCTCACAAGCTTAGCAAGGTGTCATGTCACAGATGGGGTCAACAGATAAAGGGAAATTTGCCTTCAAGAGGGATGGTGGTAGGCATAAGCTAATGACAGACCTAAACATCAACATGCTTCTCCTTGACATGATCCATATTGACCAGTCGAAGAGTAGTCTGAACAAATAAAATTTAGAAAAAAACTGTAAAGTATTTTTATTGATCATGCTATTATAGTTGTCCCAATTTGTCCCCATTTGTGCCCCTCTACCCATTACACCCCTTCCCTCCAGCAGTCTCCTCTTAGTTCATGTCAATGGGTCATGCATGTAAGTTCTTTAGCTTCTCCATTTCCTATAATTTTCTAAACATCCCCCCTGGATATTTTGTACCTACCAATTATTCTTCTTAATCCCTGTACCTTTCCCCCCATTCTCTCTCTTTCCATTCCCCTTTGATAACCTTCCAAACAATCTCCATATGTAGGATTCTGTTCCTGTTCTATTTGTTTGCTAATTTTGTTTTTGTTTTATAGATTAAGTTGTTGATAGTTGTGAGTTTGTCATTTTCATGTTCATAATTTTGATCATCTTCATTTCCTTAAATAACTCCTTTTAACATTTCATATAGTAAGTGCTTGGTGATGATGAACTCATTTAGCTTTACCTTGTCTGGGAAGAACCTTATCCACTGGATAGAATAATTTTGGTTGTAGGCCCTTGCTTTTCATCACTTTGAATACTTTTTGCTAGTCCCTTCTTTCCTGAAAAGGTTCTTTTGAGAAATCAGCTGACAGTCTTATGGGAGATCCTTGGTAGGTAATTCTCTGCTTTTCTCTTGCTGCTTTTAAAATTCTCTCTTTATCTTTAGCCTTTGGCATTTTAATTACGATGTGTCTTGTTGTGGTCCTCTTTGGGTCCAGCTCATCTGGGATTCTCTGTGCTTCCTGGACTTGTATGCCTATTTCCTTTGCCAAATTAGGAGAGTTTTCTTTTATTACTTTTTCCAATAAGTTTCAATTTCTTGCTCTTCCTCTTCTCCTTCTGGCATCTCTATGATTTGAATGTTGGCACTTTTGAAGATGTCCCAGATTCTTGTTATTCTCTCCTCATTTTTTAAATTCTTATTTCTTCATTCTGTTCTGGTTGACTGTTTATTTCATCTTTATGTTCCAAATCACTGATTTGAATCCCAGCCTCCTTCCCTTCACTGTTGGTTCCCTGTAGTTTTTTTTTTATTTCACTTAGCATAGCCTTCATTTCTTCCCTTATGCTTGTGCTATTACAGTGAGTTCTCTGAGCATCCTTATCACCAGTGTTTTGCACTCTGTATCTCATAAGTTGGCTATCACCATTTCACTTAGTTCTTTTTCTGGACTTCTGTTCTTTCATTGGCCCATATTTCTTCATCTCCTTTCTTCTTTGTCTCCTTCATTTGGCAGTTTCCCTGTGTTTGTTTTTGTGTATTAGGTAGAGCTTCTTTGACTCCCTGTCTTAGCATACCTGTTAAGATGTATGGGACAGATCCTTAAGTGTTTGTAAGGGTGTGGCAACCAATTTCACTGCTTCATGGCTCTGTGTGTGAGCGAGGGGTTAGAGAGGAGACAATGGTACTGAGGTTTGCTCAGCGCTCACCCCATTTCCAGTCACTTCACCCTTTTCCCACATGTAACTAGTGCCCTTCTAGCTGCTGCCTCAATGGTGATTCCCAGAGTGGGTGGGTTTGTGTTCATTCTAGGATCATACAGTCCCTTGAAATGGCCTCTCCTGAGAGACTGGTAGTTTATTCCACCACCCCAGCCCCACATTGGCTATTACAACCAGAAGTTATGAGACTGTATTTCCTGGCGCTGGAACCCTGGGCTGCCCAGTATGGCCTAGTGCTGGAATCCCTCACTCCCAAGGTATCCCTCCCAATTTTATCCACAAAATGTGAGGTGGCTTTCTCTCTGCTGCCACCTCACTACTGCCTTGCTACTACCACACCGTGTCCTCTCCACTCCAGCTCCATGTCTCCGCCCCTCCTACCCATCTGGATGAATATGGCTTCTTTGAATCTTTGGTGGTCAGACTTTCATACAGTTCAATTTCCTGGCACTTTTGGGTGTTTTTTGTTTTGAGGTTAGTTGTGATCCTTCTTATGGTTGTGCAGGGTGATGAAGCATGTCTTCTTACACCTCCTTCTTGACCAGAAGTCCTAGAGCAAATTTTCTTGAATCACATCAACAGAGATTACTAAAGGCAAAACTAAAACTGTGAAGAGATCTTAAATTGTCATAATGAGAAAATTACTGTGTCTCCTTCTTGGAAATTCTACATTCCCTATTATTTCTTTCTCCCCTCCCCTAGTACTCCAAATTAGAATTAAACTAAGGCTAAAACTCATTTCAGAAAATCACCAAAAATCATCTCCACTTGATTTATCTCACTAAAATAGTCCAATCCATTGAAGGACTACACAGCTGAATTTAGTCTTAGTTCTCTCTCATTTAATTAGCTCATGCAACAAAACTTATTGAAGACTTATTACATCTTGAGCATATTTTTGTGGGCATACAAGGCATATGACACAATCCCTACCCTCAAGGAGCTCACAGTACAACTACATGATCCAAAGAAAATGACTTCACTGTCCTCCAACAAATAGAACAGTTTTCATCTGTTTTGAGAGAGACTAAATATTCTCATAATATCAAAGCAGCCTGTGCTGCATTGCAGAATAAAAAGTAATCTATGAGAAAATTATTTTTACCTTTTATATACTGCTTCATTTAACAGTCAATATGCTAAACCTAAACTATGTGGATGAATTAGGCAATTTTCTGCCAAGTGCTCTGAATTTCTATGAAATAACTAGCAGAGTAATATAAAGTCACCTCCTCTTCTTAAGGATTTGGGATATAAAAGTATAAGAATGGGAATTGTTTTACAGATTCATGAAATATGACATTATTAAGGATTTAGTTTGTCTGCCAGTAACAGGGGCCCAGAAAAGAGTAATTTAAATGGGCAGAAGTTTATTTCTCACATAAGAGAAGTTGGAAGTAGGTAAGTCCAAAACTCATAATGGAGTTCCAAAGTTGTCTGGATGAAATCAAACTTGACATAGTCTTTGTCTACTTGGTCGAAGAGAGTTCCTATAATTCTAGCCATTACATTTATTTCCCAGTGGCAGGATGGACAAAGAGAGTTGGGAAAATATACCCTCTTCCACATGACCAATTCAACTTGGTCAAAACTGAGATACATGGCCACAATTTCCTGTAAGGGAAGTCAGGAAATATAGTTGTTAGTCAGGGGACAATGTGCCTAGCTAAGAGTATAATGAGAACAAATATTTGTAAGGCAACTAGCTATCTCCACCGCAGGAAACACTAGAAAGACGATCAATAAGTACTTATTGTTCTCTCCTGCATACTTACTTCCTTTCTAAGATGTACCATCTGCTATTCTCTAGGACAAGTTCAACTCTAGGCAGTGGTTTTAAAACTTTAGAAGGCATCAGAACCACCTGGAGGACTTATTAAAACACAGATTGTTGAGACCCAGCCCCAGCATTTCTTATTCAGTAGATCTAAAGTGGGACGAGATAATTTGCATTTTAATGAGTTCCCAAGTGATGCTGTTGCTGCTGGTCTGGGAACCATATTTGAGAGTTACTGCTCTAAGCAAATGCACAAAACAGGAATGAAAGGAAAAGGGGGGAAAGCAAGAGATTATGAGTATTAAAGATGGAGTAGACAATGGAGATGTAGAATTGGCAAATAATGATGCCATCAAGCCATGAAACTGGGAACATTGTAACTCAGCACCTCTAACCCACTTACTAAGCCTCAGAAGAGTTGTTCTAGTGTTCCAGGACATTTCAGCACTTAACCTAAACCAGATGCTCTTATTCGAGAAATCTTGGGTGTAACTGTGCCCTGACCTGCTCAACCTGCCTTTTTGGAATTAGCAGAGAACATACCTCATTGCTCCAAATTGCTGAAATGTCATCTGTTCCTTACTTCTAACACATCATCTACATACTCATTGGAATTGCTGGCCTGTGACTTGCCTGGGATATTTGACTCAAGTTTCCCCTGGAAAAGTACAATGCTGACCCTGAAATAGTCATAATCAGCTTCCCTTTTCTCCCAGACTTGTGAAATCAGTAACCTGGGAGCTCCCACTTTCCTTTTCATGTCTCTAGGACTCCTAATGATGACCTCTTTCATTTGTGGGGTGGCCAGGAAGGTCAATGCAGAAACTTCTAGCCACCGATAAAGAGGAACAGCCACATTCTCTGGTTAGGTGAGGTACCCTACTTTATCTCTGGGGCTTGTTTTTCTATTTATTCTACATGCTTTCCCCCCAGAACATGTGTTTGCCATTGGCTACATACATGGGTTGGGACAAAAGTAGGATTACAGTTGTGAGTACATGAAATGGAGTTTATTCTTGTTGTATTATTTATTAATTATTGTATTATTTGCCATATGAACAACTGTAAGCCTACTTTTGCCCACCATCTCCTCTCTGCTCCAGCTCATGTGAGCACCTACAGCATTCAGCATGGGGCCCAACATCCAAGGCAATTTTTAAGGGTTGAATGGTTGATTTGAACCTGGGATTTTCCCACTCACATTCTGTCTATAAAGCTTGGAGATTCAATGCTGATTGCCCTGTCAAAAGCTCCAGGCTTTACCTTCACCTGTGAGCACCACCAGTTTGCAGTCTCATTCTTTTTTCTCCCCTCCCTCATCTGAAAAAAAAAAGACTGTACTCAGAACACATGAATCCTACTTTTGAAAGAGTGCCAGGTCCTAATGCAGGCCTTTGGCAGGGACGCACAGAGATAAAAAAGTGGCAGAAGATAAATTCCTAAAGATGTCCTGTGCCAGAGGAATAGCAAGCACCTGAAGCTACCACAAGGACCCCCAAAGGCAGCGGGCAGTGGCAGACTCAAGGACTGGTCCTGACCCACTGGGTCAATGAATGTTCGATGAGAGTTCAGTTTACACTGGTGTTCTCTCTCTCTCTCTCTCTCGTGCATTGAAGACCTCTCAGAAACTATTTACTGAGAGATCTTTGAGGAATGTATAGAAAATAAAGAAACCATTAATACTCCAAAAAAACTTGCATCTTCCTTATTCTTCCCTGTTTGTTTGGCAATAGAAAACTAAAGCTCAGCCAAAAAGCAAGAACAGAGAAGATGTTAAAGTCACCCAGACCTCAGGTGCCAGGTAGTCTATAGAAAATGAAATTGATCTGTTTAAAGACTTGATTGGGCTTAGGAAGATAGTTCCTTGAGCTCTGTTCATCTGTCCTAATCAGCTGCATTTGGGGAATGGGGAGGTTCATGTAACTTTTCTTGCCACAGGGATAAAAATAAGTGAGAACAATAAGAAGCAAAGGAGTGATGGAAGAAGAAAAGGAATTAAAGGGCTCCTAAGTGAATAAGTAATTTGATTCACTGTTTACATTGCTGGTAGAGATATTTAAACAGTTGACCTACCAATGACCTTTTATATTGAAATTTCAGAGAAATTTTTAAAACCAAATAAACTTTAGAGACATGAAGACTATTTTGGAAACTCTAGACTAATCCAAGTGGTCAGACTAGGAAGAGGTCAGACAGGGGTCATTATTGGTAGGGGCGGGGATCTGAAAAGATAAGTTTTTTTCCTGCTTAGAACTATTTATTATAAACCATTGAAATTTTATGGCAACACATTATGTGCAAAGCATTATGTTGAGAAATCAAAACACAGCTGGGGAGAAAATTGTATAAAGCACAGAAAAATATTATATCTTTGTATGTTAAGGTATAAAATGGTACAAACAACAACAATAATGATGACGTTAAATGCTGGAGAGAGATTACCACACAATGTGATATTTAAGAAAGTTTTCACGTAGTTAGTTAAGACTCTATTAGGGTCTTGAATGATAGGCAAAACTCAAACAGGAGGTGGTTGTAATTCTAGGAAAAGGCCTGAGATTAGACAAGGAAATAGAGACTAGAGATTAGTGCTTGTCACAGTAATAGCAGAACCCCATGAAGAACTGTGGGGAAGGATGGTAAGGTAAGTGAAAGTTTACAAACCTCTTCTCCCATATACTACCCAAAAGAACAAAAAAGAAGACAAGTAGGAAAATAAAATACTTTATATTCACCACACTAAGGGAATGATCCTTGCTTTATTCATTAAACCCTGAGAAAAATGTGTCAGATAGAATCTGGTCCAAACAGGAATGAGTCATCAAATGCTGAAAACCTAGTCCAACTTCTCAAGAAATCTATGCAGTGTTGTGAGAAGATAAAAAAAATCTATACAATAATTTTTAAAGACTCTAATCCCAATTTATAAAAATGAAAATTGAGTATATGAATTGCTCCTGGCGGGGAAAAAGCAAACACCCTATTGTAAATTTTCTTTCCTGACATAGGCCAAATGTACCCTATGAACCCAATAGTTGTAACAAAAAATTGCATGGTCATGCCACATTTTTTTTTCTTGAACATGGCTTCCAAGGCTGACTCTGCAACAAAGAGAAACCTCATAATATGAAGAAAAACAGTTGGAAGTAGAACCCGCCTTGGTAGTGTTATTTCCACTACTATAGAGAGAATGTATTTGCACACCAAGTGCTTTAGCTACCCAGGGCTTGAGTTCCTCACCCATTGACTACTGAACAACTGAACTAATTATTTATATTCATTGTCTAGGCCTTCTGTTCCCTTTAAATTCAAAGGGAATATTAAAATGGTATACAAGTAAATTGAAAATAGAAACAGGAATAATGTAACTCAATCAGGCAAATAGCAACCCCAGGAAGAGTTTCTTGCATTAAAAAGATGACGAATAGAAAAACAGACAAACCAATCAAACAAACATAAGACCCATGTAAAAATCCTGCAATGATGAGTGAGTACTCCAAAAATTTAAATAATAAATTTTCAATGAAATTCATCCTCCAAAATAAAATTTAATAAGAAAATATAAGAAAAAATTAGATTGCTCATACTCTCAAAAAATTAGTCTCTGTAAACACATTGAAAATGAAGATAATTAGTAGACTGAGTTTCTTATTAAACTATTAAAAAGATCACAAAATACTAAAACCAGCAATATTTATGGAGAGATGACATAATACAGATGACAAGATGGTACTAAAGAATAAAACAGAATAAATGTGACAGAAACAGTGTTCGAAGACATAACAGAAGAAAATGTTCCTAAAGTTAATGAAGATTATCAATTCACAGACTGAAAAGATTTGCCATAATTTATCAAATTTATCTATAAACTTCAAGACATTTTCCAAAGAATCTTTTGAATTTCAAAAGTAAAGAAAACAAGTACTATAAACAACCACACAAGTTAACTTACAATGGGAAAAAAGCAGACTGACTTCAAAGCAACAGAAGGACAAACTAAAGATTGAGGCTCCTGAAAACCTACTTGAAGGTAGAGTCTAACTAACTATGAAATTAATTAAGATTAAAAAGACATAGTAAACATTATTTGGGAAACGTCAATGTTGAATATTTATTGTATGTAAATAGAGAGTTAGGCTTAATTAATTTTGCTAATTATATTGAAGGAAAAGATTGTAGATATCTAATTCTTCAAGGACAAGGCATATAATATAGAAAATAATAACTAAAATATAACAATAATTTTAAAAATTATTTTACTGAGAGAACTATACAAGAATATAACAACAAAACCCAGGAAGCAAAGTCTAAGTGACCTAATTTCTATATCTTTAATAAAAAAATAAGTTAATGTTACTTTCTCAGCTTAATTAAACAATAAGTTTTGATGCATTAGTTAAACACATCAAGTATTCACAGTCAGAAGAAGTAGCATGGAGTCCTCAAAAAACTGACCCACAAGGAAGATGAACATAATATAACAAAAGATACTCTAGTAAACTCATACCATAAGGCAACAGAAAAATTATTTCTAAAATAAAAAATTAATTAATTAATTAACCCACAGAAAGAAAAGGTACACAAAGCAAAAACATAAGATAACAGAATGATATCAAATATGCTTTTTAAACATAAATATAAATTAATAACTTACCTATTCAAAGAAAAACTCTCAGACTGGGCTTAAAAAAGACATAATTTCAGTCTTTAAAAGATATACAGTGGGCTGAAACTTAAATTATGTGCAAATATATAGCACATAATTGAAAAATAAAATAAAACCATGTACAACTAAATCAGAAGGAACCAAGTTTTCAAAAGCTATGTCTTGCAAAGTTAAATTTAAAATTAAAGGATTAAATAGGACAAAGAGAGTCCTATTTTAATAATGAAGAAATAACACTCAATGAATGTGTATTTAACCTCTACCTGTATATGTCAAGTAGAATAAAATTAAACTATATAAAATAAAAATCTGTTTAAAGTGCAATAAAAATTTTTTACTGAAACACACTAGGAGTGGAAAACTTAAACACAATTCAAAATCAAATATAAAAAGATTTTAACATTTTAAATAAAACATACCTGTTCTGAAATATATAATATTAAAGTTGTAATACACAATATTTCATTTCAAATTCTATGTATAAAACTTTATATCTAATAAATAAAAATATACCTACTTTTTATGTTCAAATGCTACTTTTTTAAAGATGTATCATATAAAATGTGAAGAAAATTTAATAAATTCCAAAGATAACAACACCTTATTTGGCTGCAATGCTGCAAAATGCAAAACAAATACCAGAAGGACAAATAATTCACAAACAAATATTTTAAACTCTAATGAAATGTGTGTTGTGTTAAGTCATTTGACTCAGGTCAAAGAGAATGTCAAAATCATAATTAAAACAATAAATGACAATAAAGGAAACTTTTGCATTCAAACTTACTAAATGCAAACAAAATTGTGCTCAGAACATGATTAATAGCCTTAAATGACATCATTGTTTAACAGAAACTGGTATAAATTATTAGTTTTAATTCAGGAAGTTGGGAGAATATGTAAAAAGATTAAGGAAAATATGTGACATACATCTACATAAATAAAACCAAAACTCAGTGAATTCAGGTTTATAAACTCTAAACTGCAAAATACATGAATCCATTAACTTGTCTATTAAGAAATTTCAAATATATATAATAATGGATAAGATAAAGGCATGTATACTCACAGATTTAGTAAAAATTAGAAGATTTTTTAAATAAAAATCTTTATCTGATACTATACCAGTAAAATTTTAAAATAGATGAAAATAAAGATTTTATTGAAAAATATAAATTGTGCAACTTAACTCAAAACAAATAAAAATCTTTAAATTGATTAATAATCACTGGGGATTAAACTCAAGAGTACTTCAAGAACCAAAATATTGGGTTGGCCATAAAGGTTTCATAGTTTTTTCATAAGATGGCTCTAGTAATGCTTAGTTGTCTGTAACGTCATTTGAAACAATTTTGTTAGATTGAATTGTGACAGCTGTCATATCAGTGTGCATTTAAAAAAATATTTATCAAAATTGGCGAACTTTTGTGTAGCCATTTTAATATTGAAGATGGGAGAAAATATGCAACTTTTCAGCATATTGTGATTTATTATTATTTTTTAAAAAGTAAAAATGCAACACAAACGCAAACAAAGATTTGTGCAGTGTATGGAGAGGGTGCTGTGACTGATTGAATGTGTCAAAAGTGGTTTATGACGTTTCAAGCTGGAGATTTATTTCTCGGTGGACGATGTTCCACAGTCGGTTGGGCAGACCAGTTGATGTTGATAGAGATCCAATGGAGACCTGAATCAAGAACAATCAGCATTCTACCGCACGGGAGAAGGCCAACATACTCAAAAGATCACTGAAGTTAGTGGTGAAATTTTAAAATGTGTTTTTTTTTATTTTACAGAAAAAAACCACACAGACTTTTTGGCCAACCCAATACATCCCCCCAAAAAGAGTAAAGACATGGCTGAGTCAGTTTCAAACGTGATTCATAGGGACTCAGTAGTTTTTGAATGAAATACCGAATTCTCAAAAAAAATATGAGGATTTTTCTAATGTTTTCTTGAGGCTGTATCCCTGGGAATAGCCTGGACTCATGGCCAGCTAAATCAGAAATAAATTTTAAGCCTTATTTTTCTAGGCAGCATCAGGAGCCAGGAGAAGGTGGACAGTTAAATAAAACATCAGTTCACACCTATTAAAAGCAGTAGAGGCAAGGTTCTGTGCCAAATTGGCTTGAACAAATAGTGTGGCAGGTATGCTTTTAATGAAGATCATTTCTCCACCTTCCTGTTTTAATTTGATTTCCCTGGCAGAGTTGTGCTTCTTTGGCTTGGAGGAAATCTGCTTAACTACCACCGTTTCAGCTGGGAGCCAGACGGGACTGGATTTCTTCACCACTTCTGCAGTTTGGCTTTTGACTTCCACAGGGTGAAGTCAAAAGTCCTGGAGAGGATCCAGCAGGAAAGGAGAGGCTGCTCTGTTTGGCTGGGCCAGGCCGCGCGATGTCAGTGGCAGAGGCTGTGCCCACTACACACTACGTTCTGAACCATATCCTCTTCGCAGATTCACAGCAGTTACAGAGACTCTCTTTGTAAACTGCTCCAAACGGCAAAGGACCTCCTCCAGCCAGGAGCACAGCCGAGGCCTAAAACCCCTGTTCAGTCTGGGAGCAGGCTGGGGCCGCATTCATGCATTCATACCTTGCCTCTAGGGCTCTCCATATACAACCACGCTTTCCTTATAGATTACATGAAAATTTCATGGCCATTTCATTGTTTTTCAAATAGGTTCAAAATTCTATCTGCCTGCAGAATGTCCCACGAGGCCTTAATCCGGACAGACAAGTGTTTGCTGAGCATGTCTGTATTTGTTTCCTATCGCTGCTCCTGCAAATTGCCACAAACTTAATGGCTTAAAACAACACACGTTTTTTTAAATCTTACACTTCAGGGGGTTAGACGTACAAAATGGGTCTTACAGCTCAGAATGAAGTGTCAACAGAACCTCCTGATGGAGGTTCTAGACAATCCATTCCCTTGCCTTTTCCAGCTTTTACAGGCCACCTGTATTCCTCAGCCCTTTTTACCGTCTTTAAAGCTCATTACTCCCCTCTACGTCCATTGTCATATTAGTCTCTGCTGACTTTACCCTCTTGCTTCTCTCTTAGAAAAACTCCTTTGATTACATTGGCCCCACACAGAGAAGCCAGGATAATCTCACCATTTTAAGATCTTTGACAAAATCACACCCACAAAGACCCTTTCACTATGTAGAGTAACATAACCACAGGTTCCAGGAACTAGAACATCATTAGGGGCCACTTTTCTGTCTACTATAATGTCCTCAATGGATAGCCCAGCCTGCCTAATACAATTCAACCAGGCAAGAGCTGTCACAAAGTCGTAAGTGATTAAGATCCAATAAAAGAACAAGAGGTGTAACAAATGCCAAGTTGTCAAAGGAGAGAGAGGACATCTTGATTGGGCACAGTCACATGAGGCATCTTGGAAGGAGAAGCAGCTGAACTGGATCTTGAAGGATGAGGGAGAAGTTGCTTTCCTGAGTCCCAGAGGGAGCCTTGACAAGCAGTAAGTGGTCAGTTAAGGATATGAAATGCCAGCACTTTCATTGCCCTTCTTGTAAAGGTGTTGCCGGATATACAAACACCAAATAAAGAGCTCTTAAGAGAGGAGAAAATCAGAGTTTATCTTTGGAGCCACCCCTTTCACTCCCATCTGTACTTTCCCTCAACCCCCAGAGAAGTAGCTCAATATTCCTCAGAATACACTGGACATGATTGGGTCAAGCCTGTGCCTAAATGGAGTCTTTATTCCTCTTGGAAGAAGCCTTGTGAATTCCTCTATTCACCAGAAGGGAATGTGTCCTAAATTCTTCAGCTGGAACTCAAACCCCTTTCTCCCTGAAACAATGTTCATAACGAATGTCAGTTGGAGTTGGAAAGGACTTCAGAGAGGATCTAGCCAACCTTCCTTCAGCAGCAAGCTGGTGATACCAGCGTAAGTTCTCCCAACCACATTAAGACACGTGGAATCTCCATTCTGCCCTTATCTTCCTGTTTTTAATATACTTATTTTTAGTTTAGTTCACAGCTATCTGAACTCTACCATTCTTTAAATAAATAATATTGAATAGTTATTGTGAATAAGGCACACTCTTCTTCACAGAACTAAGAGGACATGGCCAGAAGTCATGTGATCCCACTGCCAATAAATCAGGCCAACTAAACAGGTCCCTTAACCAGCTGACTCCAACATGGGCTCACTGATGTACAACTACATCTGTCCTCCTAATTTCTGACTGAGGTTGTCAATTCCCTCCTAGATCATCATCCAACATATTAGTTCCTTATCTCATGAAACCCTTTCTCCAGATTTGCCTACCAACACCTACAACCATTCACTATTCAATCATAGCTCACCCCTTCTAAGTTTTCTGTATCCATCCTCAGAGCTGAGAATGTGAGTGGACAAAGAAGAACCATGTACACCTGGACCGTAGTATTCTTGCAATCAAGGGCTGGTGTGCCCGAAGACCAAGGATGATGCTACCAGGGTAGCCACGGTATATACAGAAAAGAAAAACTCAGGTGTGGTCTCACGCTTAGAGCATGCTTCCATGATCTCACAGAGCTTATAGTCCAGTGCAGGAGATTAAAAAAATAAACAATCACCAAATGAACACATACAGTAATTCTAAGTTTTCATAAGCACTATGAATAAAATATGTGCTATGCTCTTTGATTATACTTCAAGACTTTCTGTGATGATGCAAATGTTCCACATCTCTTCTGTCAAACATGGTAGCAGCCACTAGCCACATGTAGCAATTAATCAAACACTTGAAATATGACTATTGTGACTTAGGAAATAAATTTGAAATCTTATTTCACTTTAATTAATTTAAATGTAAATGCAAATAACCACCTGTGGTGAGGTGTGGATATTCAGGCTGTGTAAAAACTACAGCCATAACTTAGCCATCCTTCCGGTCCCAGAGCCATCAGTGTGCCTGATACATACTTTGCACTAAATAAATATTTCCTGTGTCACTGAATGAAGAAAGGAAATAGCATTAAATGTCCCTATTGTGCTAACGTGGAAAGGATCCAACAATTTCTTGCTTAAATTCTGTCTCTACTTCTTCTTATTAGTTGTATGAGTTTTGTCAAGCTATACTTTTTCAATGACATAATATATTAATACTAATTGCTGACATGTATTAACTGCTCTGTGCATGAAATCCTTTATGAGAATTTGTTTGGTGCACAAGACAAGTAAACCAAGTAAACCTTTTCAGTTGAGTAAATAGACCAAAACAAGTAAGAGGTTAAGTCAGTGATTTCAAACTGAAGGTCATGACCTATTACTAGGCATAAAATCAATTAAGTTGATTCTACCAGTCTACAGGTATGCAACATATGTATGCATAGACACGCATATGCATATATACTTAAATATGTACATGTAGTATGTGTATATGGTATGTGCATATGTGTATTATATATATATATGCATTTTCATAAGCGTTTAAAAACCACTAGTTTAAGTAGCTTTGTCAAGGTTATTCAGGTAGCTGATGGTGAGCTGAGATTTGCCCCCAGGCTGTGTGACTCCAAGTCTCATATGTTAACTGTATACTCTACACTTTCTCTGGTTTTGCAAGAAATGTATTTAAATTGTAAGCAGCTTACGCATAAACATAGAAAACCCTCGCCCACCTGTTAGATATGGAATGTGCACGTGTATGCAGGTACACAGACACACGTACACTGTCTTTGAGTGATGCCCAGTATCTTTTAGATTGAGTCCATGTCTCCAGATGTGGACCAAAGAAAATTCATCCTAATTTGAATGTCTCTAAATCAGCCTAAAGGATTCCACTTTGGCAAAGATTGCTAGGGCTCGTAGGGCACGCCAATATACATATTTTCATATGGGCACACTTCTGGGCTAAGTTTTCCATTTGCCTTCAAGTTAGGTGAGGCCATGTGATTGAGTGCTGGTCACTAGAATACAGGTGAAAGTGATGTGCACCGTTTCTAGGACTGGCCTCTCAAACCTCCCACACAGTCCTCTAGACTCCTTTTGCTCATCACAGGCTGAATACTTAGAAAGAAGTGGAAGATTCTAAAGCCTAAGGGGATGGCAGGATGGAAGGAGCCTTGGCCCTGAATGACTGTGGAGGGCTCAGCCCCTGACCTCTCCCCTCAGCCTGCTTTGGACTGATGTGAGTGGGAAGCAGTCCTCAGTCATTTATGACAACTGCAGTTTGTTGTTTGTTATCGCGATTGTCCCATCTGACTAATACATTACTGCAGTTGATGAGATGCACAAAAGAAAACAAGTCTGAGATGTATCCTGCTCCGGTTTCACCCACTGTCATGCTGAGTTAAGGAGGGCTACAGGACCACCCTGGAGTTCCTGGAGTCAGGCTGGGTGAGAGGTCTACATCCAAATGCTTGGGCATCAGAAGACAAAGACAATGCATGTTTGGTCATCTTAATAACACAAATTTCAATTTGTAAAGTGCTTTGTAATTGCAAAAAGAGCTTTCTCAATACATGATTCATGTGATTAAATTGAATATAGACAAGAATCCAAATTTTACTGACGAAGAAGCTGAGGTTCAAGTATAGCAGTATTTACCTTCAATCTCCTATACACAGTGTGATTCATACCCAAGTCTGCAGACCCTAAACCTAGTGACTTACTGAAAAGAAGGTGGAGTGAGAGGCACCAAGCATCCCAAAGCCAAGGTGATTGCTGGTTTTTATAGGTCTTGCTTCATAAGCTCAAGCTCCTGTCTGCTTGCTAGAAGAAAGGCATACATTATATGTGAAGTTTTAAGCTTTCTCAAGTATTTTTACAACTATCATCACATTTGAGCCTCATAATAACTCCATAAGGTGAGCAAGGTTAATACTATTAACTCCATTTCATAGGTGAGTCCCCTGAACTCCAGAAAGATAAACGTTCCCAGGTATATAGCTTGTTACTTAGAGAATTAAGATTAGAATCCAGGTCTCATGGCTCCCAGATCTAAATTATTGTTGCTGGATTATGCTTTTTCTTTATCCCTGACCTAAGAGAATTTCTTCATAGAATGGTAATTCTTCATCAGCTGGAGGTTTGTTGGGTTTTTTTCCCCCTAGGACTCGATAGCTTTGCATGAACTAGACATTTTTTTTCCTCACATTTTTTTCTAATGCATTTTAGTTCAGGGGAAATCAATAGTTTTAAGGAAAGTGGAAGTGTTTCTTAATTTACTAGGTGCTTTTTTTCCCTCAGTTTTTCTTAGTGCTCCTCATTTGGGGCCAAGGAACAGTTTGGCTTGGTATCTGATGTTGCCTGCATGGAGGCTGCCCTTGCCCTGGCAGGGAAAGGATGGATGGGGCAGGGAAGGGAGCTACAGTACATCCTGGGCCCTTGGATAAGAGAACACAGGCTCCAGTTTTCCATCTTGGAATCCAACAGCTGATGGACCGGAAATTTTAAAAACAAACGAACAAAGTCAGTGAAGGGTGGTCATCACTGTCAGGCACACGTGCACTTCACTGCACCAAATGTCAGAGAGTTAGAAGATAATTCTTGGGACAGGAGGTCATAAATCATTTCAGCGATGTGGCTCAACAGAGAACATACCTTCTGCACTCTGAGGACTGATGGCAGGAGATGGAAATGATGCAGGAAGCAAAGACGGTACAGTGGGCTGAGCAGCGCCCCCCGTGGGGGTGGACTGTAAATGCAGTTGTATGTATCTTTTTAGGGGAGAGGCAGAGGAAGTTTCCAGACAGATGCACAGAAGAGACGGTGATATCGAGACGCCACACAAGCCGAGGAGTGCTGACAGCCTTAGAGGTCGGAAGAGACCAGGATTAGGTTCTGGCCCAGAGCCTCCAGAGTGTGGCTCTGCTGCACTTTGATCTCGGACTCTGGCCCCCAGAACTGGGCGATAAGAAATCTGTGTAGTTTCAAGCCACCAAGGCTATAGTAATTTGTACCGCAGCTCTGGGATATGGATGGGTTTATATTAGCGGAGAGGAGATTCTGAAGGATCTAACCCTCTTTCAGGGAGCAAGAGCATCCAATATGCAAGACCAATTGGACAGCAGACCCCAGCTAGTTGGCTCAGAAAATAATTCCAAATTGAGTTTTACTGTGAAACCCCAATGGAGAGCAGAAAATGAAAACTCAAGTTCTAGGTTACTTTGGAGACTAGACATTTAACAGACTAGTAAGTAATTCATAATAAACAAGAGAGATGATTCTGATCTCTACATCTCCCCCAAGACACACCCCTTTGATATCCTCTGCTGCAGTCAGGGGAGAAATCCAGAAGTTGGGAAGAAGTTAGATGAACAGAAAATAATTTTGAAATGTAATTCAATGTCTATGTGTGTGAGTGTGTGTATGTGTACAGGTGTATGTATTCCTTTTTCAGGGCCGGTGGCCAAGGCGGCATCTGGAGCAGGGAGAGCTAATATTTACCTCTCCATGGCCTATGGGGCAGAGGTGGGTGGAGGGTACTACCCGCAATGGACAATCTATAGGAAGAGACAACAGGTTGATTCTTCCAATTTTCTTCCCAGAAAACAACATAAAAAGAGCAGGTACACAGATTACTTAAAATATTTCTTAAACCTCATCACATTTTCCCATGGCTTTTGGGAGGTATGCTGAAAAGGACACAATCACCGCAATCAGATAAATTAAGTCCCAGCTCCAATAATTAGCTGTGTGTCTTTAGGCAAATTACTAAATCTCTCTGAGCCTCACATTCCTCCTCAATGAGAATGGCCAATGTCACACAATTTCAGAACTAAATAAATGAAATACATAATTAATTTAATATATACACACAATGCACATTAGATGCCCTTGAATGCAATATTTGCTTTGACATCCCTTGGAACCCAACTGATATCTGAAATACCCTCTTTAAATGCGGAACTCAGACTCGACCCTGCTCTTCTTAATGCAAATTTCAACTGCTCCATTTACTTCATAACCAGACCTCATGGAACATATTTTCTTACTGACAAAACTCGGATTTAAAACTGGACTTTCTATCCTTTTATTTGATGTCTTCATTAAGTTTTACATTTACAGAGGTCCTGCTAATAATCACTGATAGCCATTTACCTACTTTTTTAATCTCAAGGAGTTGCCATAGAGTGGTGAAAACTTCCTGTTCAAGGGCAATCAGCAAATTAGGGCCAAAAAAGTAAGACCTCAGGGCCCAGAATTCACTCTGTGGGTGTTCAGGCCCCTCCCTCTAAGCTTTCTTTTCACCAAAGGAACAGGCAAAGGCCTCAGATCTCAGCTCTCTACCACAAAGAGAAAAACAGGAAAATCGGTGCCTAAGTTTCATTTTTTGCATGTAGCTGTCCAGTTCTCCCAACACCATTTGTTGAAGAGGCTATCTTTACTCCATTTTATGTTACTGTCCCCTTTGTCGAATATTAATTGACTGTAGAGAGTTGGGTTGATTTCTGGGCTCTCTGTTCTGTTCCATTGGTCTATGTGCCTGTTTTTATGCCAGTACCGGGCTGTTTTCATTACAGTGGCCTTGTAATATAGTTTGATATCAGGTATTGTAATCCCTCCTACTTTGCTCTTCTTTCTCAAAATTGTAGCTGCTATTTGGGGTCATTTATGGTTCCATATAAATTTTTGAAGTGTTTGTTCTATGTTTGTGAAATATGCCATTGGTACTTTATAGGCACCGACTTACACCATACACCAAAATAAATTCAAGGTGGATAAAAGACTTAAATATAAGCCATGAAACCATTAAAGTCCTAGAGGAGAACATTGGCAGGGAAATCTCAGATATTTCATGCAGCAATATTATTACTTATATGTCCCCTAGAGCAAGGAATATAAAGGAAAGAATAAACAAATGGGATCGCATCAAAATTAAAAGCTTCTGCACAGCTAAAGAAAACAGTATTAAAATAAAAAGACAGCCAACTGTATGGGAAAACATATTTGCCGATGATACCTCAGACAAAGGTTTAATCTCCAAAATATACAAAGAACTTACATGACTCCACTCTAAGAAGACATCTAACCCAATTAAAATGGGCAAAGGACTTGAACAGACACTTCTCTGAGGAGGGCATACAGATGATCCAGAGACACATGAAAAGATGCTCCGTATTGCTAGCTAGCAGAGAGATGCAAATTAAAACCACAATGAGATACCACTTTACACCAGTCAGAATGGCTATCATAAACAAAGCAACAAACAACAAATTTTGGACAGGTTGTGGGGAAAAGGGGTCCCTAGTTCACTGTTGGTGGGACTGCAGACTGGTATAACCATTATGGAAAATAGTATGGAATTTTCTCAGAAAAATAAAAATCGACCTGCCTTTTGACCCAGCAATTCCACTGCTGGAATTATATCCTAAGAACCCTAAAACACCAATCCAAAAGAACCTATGCACCCCAATGTTCATAGAAACACAATTTACAATAGCCAAGAGCTGGAAGCAACCTAGGTGCCCATCAGTAAATGAATGGATCAAAAATTGTGGTACATTTACACAATGGAATTCTATGCAGCAGAAAGAAAGAAAGAGCTCCTACCCTTTGCAACAACATGGATGGAACTGGAAAGCATTATGCTGAGTGAAATAGGCCAGGAGTTGAAAGACAAATACCATATGATCTCACCTTTAACAGGAAGCTAACAACAAAACAAACAAGCAAGCAAAATAAAAACAAAGACACTGAATTAGAGAACAGGGGCACAGCAACCAGACGGGAGAGGGGAGGGAATTTCAGGGGAAAACGGGGAAGGATTTACAAGAACTAGTATAAAGGACACATGGAAAACAGCTAAGGGGAGTGGAAATGGGAGGGAGGTGGGGAGCACGGGGGGGGGGGTGGCTGGGATGGGAGTAAAAGACTCTAGAAAACTGTACTTGAAAAATAATTTTTTAAAAAACAGTAAATAAGCCCTGGCTGGTATAGCTCAGTGGATTGAGCGTGGGCCTGCGAACCAGACAATCGTGGTTGATTCCCAGTCAGGGCACATGCTGGGGTTGCAGGCTGGTTCCCCGCAGGCCAATTCCCAGCAGGGGACCCACAAAAGGCAACCATACATTGATGTTTCTCTCCCTCTCTCCTTCCCTTCCCCTCTAAAGATAAATAAATAAATAAAAATTTT
The DNA here is from genome assembly GCF_021234435.1 of Artibeus jamaicensis. NCBI lineage: Eukaryota > Metazoa > Chordata > Mammalia > Chiroptera > Phyllostomidae > Artibeus > Artibeus jamaicensis. Next base: position 9,336,779 of record NW_026522056.1, on the reverse strand, counting down.
AAAAAATTAAAAAAAAAGAAATGACAAAAAAAGTAAAAAAGAGTAAAAAGAAAAACAGCAAAATTGCTAGGCTTTGCCTACTGTCCCTTTCCATTTCATTAGGTCAGTGAAAGGGAGAATCAGCAAAAAAAATTTTTTTTACTTTTGATTTCAGTATTGTCAATTATAATAAATTCAACTAAGTTTCACTAGCAAACTGCTTTCTGTTTGTTCAGGGGAATTAAGCTGTAGTCTTCAAATCTTGCCTTAACTAGATATTTGGTTTTGGAATAAAACCGCAGTCTCTCATTGCACTAACGAATTCTTCGGGCTGCTAAAGATCTGCAGCCGATGCCGGACTTGGTGGGCCATTTGATTCATTTATCTCTAGAGACTCACTTAACACAATACATAAACCAAAGAGGAAATGCCTTCTGAGGTATTGGAGGCACTTAATGGCATCAGACAAGATAGTCATAGGAAGTTTGTTGATTCTTCCCACAACTTAAACAGCAGCCCAATTCTCTTTGCATAAACATGCCATTGAGATTGAAGTATTATGCAAACAGTTGAGATGAATAAAACTTTATTAATTGGGGCCGAGTATTGATTGGGTGACTATGGAGAGCTGAGTGTCAAGTGAAGGCACCCAAACGCCAAAGAAGGGGTTTCTGGTTTCCAAGGGGTCCCCTGGCTTCTTCTCAGGAGCTTTCGATCTGAGCGTGCTCTCTGGCTGGCAGCCTTCTGGGACTGGCTGCCCTTAAATGGGTGTCCTGCTCACGTCTGGCTGAGAACGCAGCAGAAACACAGTCAGCGCTCTGCACGTTTGCCACTTCCAGCTTGGGAGAAACAAGGAAGTCCAGAAGAATCTGAACTCAAACCACAAAGCCACGAGCTTCTACATATCTTAAACCAGAGAAGGAATGGTCGGAACATGTTGGCCGGCAGGAGGAAGTCACAATTCTCTGAAGTGAATTTCTGACCATGCTTCCAGGTGAGAGTTTCAAAGGTGTCATCTGAGATAAACTCCTTAACACTGCTGTCAGGTTCTGATCAGATTCCTGCCTGTCTCTCCACTCTTGCTCTTACTAATTCCAGTTCTATTTCAAAACTCACTGGCGGTCTGGCAGCTACCCTCCTTCCTCAGGTTTCCTCTTCTGAAGGATCTTGAACAGCTGTCTTCTCTGCCAGAGAATTCTTCTCCTGAGTAGCAACTCCTATTCATTCTGACTTCAGGGCTTCCTCTATCTGCCCTCTCTGCCCTGCCTGAAGTGTTTGAGCAAAGTGTCATTCCATCTGTGTGACATTAATCTCCTCGGTTCTCTGGGTGCTTGTTGGTATGGCCCCCTCCTCCGACCTGAGTTTTATGAAGGGGATCATGTCTACCATCAACTGCTAGAGCCCTGGTACCTAACAAGATTTATGGCACATGCTTATTAAATATTTGCAGTTTCGATGGTCAACACAGAAGCTGTGTGTCTATACGTATGTATGTGTTTGAGCCCAGTGATGAAGGGTACAGAAGGAAATAAAAACTCCAAATCAAACTGCTGATGGTTTTATTTCTTGGTCACACACCACCTCTCCCCTTCACAGTAGGCATTTGAACTGTTGATACAGAAACCAAAGCAGCTCTGTGATTGTTTTAACCGACCTTAAAAAAAATGAGACCCGGGTCAGTATACCTTCAATTCCTACAACTTCGAAAACACTTAGGTGTTCCCAGTCTATCTGTCTGGGCTAATCGTACCCCTTGTGACTCTTAAGCCCTTCCTCTACACTTGGGTAGTTTCCTCTGTCCAGCTAGCTCAATTCACTCATTAGGCTCGGTTCCGGAGTCTTGGACCTGAGCTCTACTCTTGGCTCGAGCTGAACATGCAAGATTTTCCCTTCATCAGGCTAATGAAGTAAGAGTCTTATGTCATCATTAGTGCTGGTGTTAATCCAAGCAGAACTAATGTTGGTGTTGTTCCAAGTAGAATTAAGCAAGCCCAGCCCCCATCAAGCCAGATGTTAGGCATCCCTTACTGATGTTAATGAATAATTCCCTTGGGTTTCACAAACAGCTGAGTCCACCAAATGAACTTCAGGGACCCAGAAGCAAGCCACATGCCTAATAGAGATTTGTCCTCCTTAGGAAGATACTGAGGATCTGAGGATACTGAGGATTTGTCTTCCTTAGGAAGATACCAAGGACTTAGAACTTCTGGGCTGAAAGCAAGCGGGAGTGTTCTTTTCTGGGTAGCAAATTGTCATCCCACTCCTGGCTGTCCGAAGAGCAAAGAGGGCCACCTGAGGGCAGCTATCAAGCCCCCGAGGCTTCCTAGGAATGTTTGCCTCTGCAGATCCCTCCCTCTTTCTGTGCCAGTCTCCACAGGGGCTAAGTGTATGTGTGTTTATGTCCTCCACTGGACTTTGAGGGCGAGGACTGTGTCTTCTCATCTGTGTCTCTGGTCTCAGGTAGAGAAATCACCTCACTGTTGCATGAAAATAAACAATGGTAGAATGTCTTCCTGAGATACTTTGCTTTACCTTCCAATTCCACATGGTTCTTTTCTCCCTCTCCACCAAGTAAAATATATCCACTCTAGACTTTCCATTTGCACTTGATCACTACTGTCATAGGAATTTGATAATGGAAATAAAAACCATGTATAGGAAGGGTCAGACACTGTGTCAAAAAAAATTGCATGCAGTTTTCAATAACCCATGAAAGCAGTTTATCAGGGTGAGGGAGGGGTTAGTTAAATGATTTGCTGATTTGCTTAAGGTCATTGGACTAGTCCAGAGAAGATTGGCCAGTGATATATCCATCCATTCCACTAGCAGTTGGGTGAAATTACCCCACCTGGAAATAATGGAACAGATGTCTATAATATTTCCTCCCCAAGACATAAAATCCCCATAGTAGGAGACTTCATGAATGAGAGGCTTAAAATATTGTGAGAAAAAAATAGAAGGAACAAGGAGGATAAATGGGAGCCTTTAGGAGTATTCTTTGGATTCCTAAAGTAATGTAGACAACACACTAGAGAGACCATCAAAAACAATTTGCAGAGCCTGGCTGGGTAACTAAGTTGGTTAGAGCATCATCACAATATGCCAAGGCCATGGGTTTGATCCCTCATCAGGGCACAGATAAGAATCAACCAATAAATGCATAAATAATGGGACAAAAAAAATCTCTCTCTCCCTCTCAAATCAATAAATAAAAATTTTAAAAACCAATTTGCAGATATTTTATATATTACTATTGGCTATTCTATAGCTGATTTCCATTTACTCTACCACTTGCCTCATGCTAGAATGTTTTCAGGCTCTTAGTTTCACTGAGATACATATAAATGTCTTTTAATTAGTAATAAGTAATATGAAAACCAAGAAGATTTTTCCCTCTGTGGTTGCTCCTCCAACCAGATGTTCAGAGTCCTGTCTATCATGATTCAGCTTTTGACTCCCTCCTCCTGAATCCCACTGAGACCTAGAGATGAAGAGGCACTTGGACTCCTACACTGGAAAAAGCAAGGCTTTATCAACCCACCTCCCCGCTAAGTTGTAGCTTGCTTCCAACCTTGCTAACTTCACACAAGAGTACAGCAGAACACCCTGACCTACCTCTGCCCATCCTCTCACTCAAATCTCAACTCCCATCTTAGTAATAAAGACACATATGTGTACCAAAGGCCCAGCGTAGTCTGTCTCCATTTTCTTCTTCTCTTAAAGTGTCATGGAAGAAATCTCTAAGCTTATTCTTTTTATCGTCTCTTCCATTGTATGCCCTTTCTCTCTTCCCAAACTACAGTTTTCTTTTTCTTCTAATTATCCTTGTCAAGAATGGCTAAAACTTTCAGTATACTGTACACAGACTGAAATACTCAGTAGGAGGAAAAGTATTTAGAAGGAAATTAATTTATAGTAGGTTTTTCTTAAAGAACCCTCATGGTTGGAGACAATTACTGATTATAGACTCTTTTTATGAGTCAATGTCTAGTCAGTCATTTGTGCAAATCTGAGCCAGACTATGACAGTAATAATAGACCCATTTACTGAACACCCAGCCTTGTTCCTTAAGCACTGCACTGGGCTAGGTACTTCCTGTACAATATCTATAGTTTAATGACCCTCAAAAGAAAACATGATCATTTTCATATTACCAATGAAGAGCCTAAAGCCCATTATCAATGTTAATTGATTTGCCTTAAAGTTACATCATTGGAGATGAATTCACTTCTTTTTCTCCTATTGAGAAAACAGCTGTTCATACCAAAGAGGGGGCAGACATGCTGTGTGCCTAGAATAGCCAGCTCCAAACTTCTGCAGGTAATCTCTTAGGACAGCCTTTCCCGGGAGAGCTATGACCTCAGAGCTCCTAGAGCAATTGAGAAACATACCCCACAGACCACCACTCTGTGCCCTCCCGTGCCAGCCTTGCTCTATGTGGTCCAAAGTGTAACGTGATCAGTTGTTTCCAGCCAGATAAAATGCCATATTTTGAAAGCCTCCCTTTTGTGTTTGGTTTCAATATTCACCACCAGGTCTATCTCTTTTCTCAGCCCTTTCAACTACTTAAATTTACAGCTTATAGTTGAGACACAGTTCATAACATTATATGATATTTTATAATGATAGATTAAAAATCAAAGTATGCTTTCAAGAAAACAGTTTCCCAACTGGGCACAAGGAACTTAAAACATCAGATCTAAGCCCTTCCTTTAAAACTAAATCTAACCCCAACTTGAAAGAGTCTACTTCAAAGCATCTTTTTCCCTCTCTTTCCATGCCATTTGCATATTCCCAGGGGCTTTAGATAATCCTCTAACCTTCCCAGGACTTGTCATGGTCAAGACCTGTTAGGTGACAACACCTAGGAAGGTTCTGGCAAAAGCAGAGCTGATGAGGATCCCTACCAGCCTCCTTCCAGGAAATGAGGAAGATTCAGGAGTGGGAGGAACAGCTGATGATCGGGCTGAAGGCTGGGCCAGGCCTCGTGCTCTCCATGGCTCATGGACACGGGGCTAGGCTTTGCTGTCTTGCCAGCGAGTGTCGTCAGCGCTGCAGCTGCCCAAGGTGCAGAACCCGCAGGGAGAGGATATAAGGTGCCAACATGGCAGAAATAGGAAAAAGAACAAGTCGAGGACTGGAAGTTGATTGAAAGCAAATGATGCATTTTGACTGGTGGATTCAAAAGCGGATGCCTATGGAAATAACCCAGTATAACACATTCAAGAGCGTGGAGTTATAAGTGAAGGTTATAAATATGCATTGCTATGATTATAGTTAACAATACAGTATTATATTCTTGCAAGTTGCTAAGACAGTTGATCTTAAATGTTCTCACCACAAAAGAGAAATGGTAATTATGTGACTTGGTGGAGGTATTAGCTATCCCTATGGTGGTAATTATTTTGCAATATATAACTGTATAAAATAACCATGTTGTGTATGTTAAACTTATCTACCATTATATATAACTTATATCTCAAAGCTGGAAAAAATAACTAATTATAAAATAATTAATTAATATGCAGTGCTATAATCTCTTAGTTATATCTTTCATTCCTTTCCTTCCTGTGTCCTAGGTCATAGGGATGATACATAGATTGTGAGAAATTTGTGTAACTGTGTTGTTTATCCCAAACCCACCTCTGTGTCTTTCTCATACACACACTCATGCACATTCATAGGCACAGCAACGTGTTTGTGAAGTTCCAATGTCAGGCAACGCTCTAGTTTTGGAAAGAATCATTCAAAGTTTCTCCACACATATGTGCAAAAACACACTTCCAAGCACGCAAGTATATTTTTCATTTGCATCTTTTCATAACAAAAGCCCAAACATTCATCATAATAAAATGATAAGCACATGCTGAATGCACATTCAAAGCCCCAGAGTTCTTCAGTCCTCCCAGACACAGAAGAGTCACGCTGACACACACCTACGCACATACACCCTGCACTGTCCCCTGCCCACCTCTGTCCAGAGAGTCACTGGACTCCAATGCCCTCAGCTCCCTCTCTTGACTTTGAGGACTGTCAATTTGCCAGCCACCTCTGATCCCTGCCCTCCTTTTCCTCCAAATTAAATTTCAACTTTTTGTAAACCTCTGTGACAATGACAAGCCAGTGCCAGAGCTGTCTTTTAATACACAAAAGCATAAATAATGCCATCCATCAGGTCTGTCACTCAGAAAGATGGATTGCTCGTTGTCCAGACCCCCGAATGACACCAAAGCCAAAGTTAGAAAGTGTCTCTTTTCTTTTCTGTAGTGGCTTTCTCACTCCTATGCTTGCTTGCTCGCTCTCTTTTTTATTTGCCGGACTGCTTGATTCTGATTAATGGTCCTGTCAGGGTGGGATTCCACTTGCTCGGATAATGAGTCAAGAATGTATTCCCTGTCACAGGCGCAGCAGATGTCAGGGGCAGAAGGGCTCAGGGATGCCAGAAACAATATACAGTTTCTTCCTAGTCCCCTGACAGGCCAATATGCTGCACAAGGTCTAATTTATGTAGACAAAATGCAGGCGGGGCTGCAGCAACCAGAAACCTGCCCCAGAAAGCCCGGCCACAGTGCAGCTCACAAGCAGTGCCTGTGTGTTGGCCGGACCGGCAGCCGTGAGCTGGTAATGAGCATCCACCGTAGACTCAATAGTGCTGCCTCTCAAGGCCTGAACACACCGAGAGGCCCAGGACCCCTTTGACTTCATTAAACAGCACTTTGTATCATTATGAGAAGAAATCAAACAGGGCAGAGGGCTTCTGTTTCCTGTAATGGCTTGATTAGGTTATTCACTGTTGGGCATGGGTCTTATCATACTGGAGGCTGCTGAAGGGTGTTAAGAAGTGTCAGCCACAGAACCACTCCAGCCAGACACTCTTTGCGCTCTGACAGGACTAATTTGATCTTCGGAGTTTGTGCACCAACTAGACCTGAGTCAGGGCCCCCCATCACTCCACTGGCACTTCAGGAAACAGAGCTGCTCCTTGGCCAAGACACAGATGCCTGTGCTTGGTCTCAGCCCAAAGGCAGACACACTTGCACACAATCAAACTATCCATACAGATCTTGTGCATATGCGTGTACCTTTTTTTTTTTCAGGAAAAATTTCTCGGGCTGTTTCTTGAGTTATAGCATTAAATCAATATACATTTCCCTTAGAAATGAAAACAGGGCCACATTCCTCTTACAAAGAACTCAAGCAGTTAAACATTTAAGACACACCGAAATGAAATAAATCAAAACCAAGCAGGGGACAGTCACATCACCAAGACTGCAAAGGTAAAGCTCGGATTTACCAACCTCCATTCTAATCTTCACCGTGTCACAAACATCTTCCTTTAAAAAAGAAAACTTCAAAGAAACGGTAAAACTCCATGTATTGAGTGTTGTGTTAGGATTAAGTAAGTTCTGCATGGCGTCTAGACTTCATTTCTGTGGTTTCAGTGGAATCTTTTGAAAGGGTCTCTGGCTGCAGGTGCAAGGTCAAAAGGCAGCAGGTAGCAGGGTTGAGCTTGAAAGCCAAGTCAAAATGTTATCAGCTCAGCTGACATTCCTTTCTTTCTAATGGTAGTCCCCCCTATTTTATTAACATAATTTTTCTCCCTCACAGATACTTTTAAAACTTAAATAGGATGCTGCCATTATGGTAGCCAATGTGATGTGATAGAAAGCATGTGGATTCCAGAGGTAGGCAGGTTGGCGTTTGAGCAGATCTGCCTCATGCGAGGTTCAAGGCTACTGGGGAATCGCCTAAGCTCTCTGAACCTTGTTCCTTTTCACTGTAAAATGTGAGTAACGCCATGTACTTTGTGTCATTTGAGATCATGTATACACCGTGCAGAATAGTGTTAGACCTTGTATAGGCATTTTCCGAAAACCAGGTGGCCAGTAACTGGCAGCAACTATTATTACACATTTTGTTCCACTGTCTAAAATTATACTATACAAAAGCTACTGCTATGAAGACATGATACCTTCCCCACTACTTAATCGGAGAAAACAAATTAAATTGGGCCCCTGTAGTCATCACCCACTTTAACTGAGTCCGGATCCACCAATCACGTGTGTGTCAGTACCAGTCTCGTCCTTACCCATACTGCCAAAGCTCATCCTGGTTCCAAAGACATTTCCAGCTGGCTCTTGGCCTACAAATCTAACCCTGTTCCTTCCAAATCCTGAGTGCTGATGGGGCCTCTCCTACTTCCATCTGTATGTGTTTCACACTGGTGGCCACCTCAGATTGTTCCAAGACGTAGCAGTGGGAAAGGGCAGCTGGAACAAAGTCCTACAATAGTTTTTCTCCACTGAGATGAAAAGATGTACTGTTATGTTGGGGGGGGGGGAAGCAAGCTGCAGATGAGTTATGTAGAATAAAGTCTAGTTTATATGAAATGTCTATTTATTTAAATTTATTTAAATTCTGGAAGGATACACAAGAGATTTAACAGTAGCCCTGGCCAGTAGGGCTCCGTTGTTTGGGGTATTGTCCTGTAATGAAAAGGTTGAGGGTTTGATTCCCAGTCAGGGCACATACCTGGGTTGTGGGTTCAAACCCCAGGCCGGGTGTGTATAATCCCTGTTCTGAGCACATACAGGAGGAAACCAATTGATGCTTCTCTCTTGCATCCATGTTTCTCTCTCTCTTCCTTTCTCTCTAAAAAACAGTGAAAAAAATGTCCTCAGGTGAAGATTAAAATAATTTTTTTAAAGATTGAACAATAATTACTTCAAGCTAGTAGGTAGAAGGCCAAATTTTTTATCATGAATCTACATTACTTTTATATTAAGAACCAATTTTAAAATAAAGAAAAAAGAAGTGGGAAGGCCAAATTAAGCAAAGCTACTTTTTAAACTGCCTCCTACTTAAAACACTGACCCCTCTCTAATGGTCTCAAATTGATTAGAGAGCCATTAGGCTAAAACAAATATCACAATCTCAATGAGTCCTCCTTTGGGAAAATTCAGTGTGAAACACCCAAACAGCAGGGTTCCAACAGAAAGAAGCTGCAGCGAAGAGCCTGGCTGTGATGCAGCAACAAGGGAAGGTCAGATGGCAGGAATGGAGTTAGCCATGGTCAAGGGCAGCCATGTGCCATGGGACTAGTGCTTGCTAAGGACCTGGTGAGGAAACAGTGCAAAACGGAGGGGCTGGGGAGACTTTACAATTATTAGAAGATTTTCATGTTACAAACAATTCTGCCAAGGGTAAGCTTCTGCAGTATGTTTATGCATTTTTATACCTATATCACCAAGGGACTCAGGGCTGGGAAATTAACATCGGCAAGGGTTAAAGACCATATTGCCAAATGGTGAACAATCAGACAGGTAGGTTGGCAGAGAGTGGCTGCCTCCTCCAAAAAGGAAACCAAGAGAAGCAATTTGCAGGCACCTTGTGGGAACACTTACTGTGTAAAATGAGCTGCTTTGCACCAGCTTGACCTTCAAACACGCCTATTTTGATTTATCTGAGTGGAGGTCATTCATCACAGACTAAAAAAACCCCAGGGCTGAGGAACTAAGCAAGGTCACCAGAAAGATGTCGGGGTGAGCACACTGGAACAAAAACTGAGAGGAACACTGGAACGGAAAATTAATTTTAAATCCCAGTTACTGAACTGTTTCCAAGGCCTGTCTTTTCTAGGGCACGGGGAAGTGCGGTGTGGAAACTGGCCCAGGCTGATTTTATGCGCCTGTCTAGGGCCTTGCTAAAGTGTGCTGGGACCAGAGGGTCAGGCCTGTCGTCATCGCAGTCATCGGTGCAGACAAGCATGGAGACAGTGGCGTCACTGGCGGTGAGGGGTTGAGAGTTACAGAGATGAAGGGCATTCCTGTTAGGAAGCTGTTTTCCTCCAGACATGCCCTGAAATGTCCCTCATAGTCCGAGTGACAGGAAGAGCTGGAGTTGATAGCTGGTTCATCTCTGGCCACACACGTGGTGCTTCCTACCTCAGCGTCCACAGGAGGGTCTCCCCACTTCCCCAAGGTCCTCAGTTTTTCTTTCCACCTTAGTCAATCACCCATGCTGCCTTCAAAGCCAGCTCAGATCCACCACGTTCTGCTTTTCCTGTTGTAAGATACCCCAGATTATTTTTTTGAAATCTGACTTTCAGTTGTGAATGTTCTCTTGGAATGTTCTCTCTAGCAACACTGTGTGGAGGGGAAGTTGGAGGGACAGACCTCATTCTGTCTAGTTGGGGAAGCATAGGTCATCTCTGGCAGCTTCCATAGTGCCTGTATAGGCTACTGCCCAGTGGACGACACTGCTATTCCATGGTGGGGTGGGGAGCAGGTAGTGATTAACCCCAATGTGGAAATTACTCTCACAATTATCTCCCTTAAAACAAAAGCATGGCATGCCCTGATGACAGCTTAAGTAAGTCTTCTTTGAAGAGGTTAGTAATCATTCCAGTTCACTTACCATCTCCCAGGAGGCCTCTCTCTTTGGAGTAGTTCTCTCCCAATTCCTAGTCACTGTATTGCTTTTACCAGTGATGTTCTTCATCAAGCCTATTTGAAAGTCTGGGTTTCCTCAAAAGCAGGACCTGAGGCGAGAACTTGGGTGTAGGTTGTTCAATGGGCAGTGAGCCCAGGGAGCAGAACAATGAGGAAGAGGGAAGGCCAGTCTATACCTGCATTGTCCCAGGCTGCGGCAAAGATGGTAAGAGGTAGAAACAGCCCAGCTGTCCACCTCAAGGGCTGGGAGACCAGAGCATTTGCCCACCACTTCCTGGTGTCCCCTGTTAATTGAGGGTCATCTCTGGAAACTGAAATTGCTCCTCACTGGTCTGCCACTGGCCAAGGAGCTCCTGAGCGATACCTGAGAAAACCCTGGGCAGAAGACAGGAGTCACAGGATGCAGGCGGGCAGTGGGCAGGCTCAGTAAAACCTGAGCTCACATAAAATTGTCCACCAGGGGTATGGGTTGAAATCAGAGGTGGGCCAAAGGAACATGGCATGGGCACATCACACAGCAGGTGCATATCCTACAGCATTTATTATGAAATCCTCTTACATATATGATGTCTACCTACTTAATGTCTTTTACACCCCACTTGACCACCCCATGAGAGCAGGAACCACCCGCATGGCCTCCAAGGGCCCATAATACACCTCTGTGGGGTTTAGAAAATGGCACTGGACCCCACTCTCACTCAGGTGGTCACAGCTTCTCAGACACAGGACAAGGGAGCTCACCCGTGGTAACTGCCCGCTCTGCTGCTCGGTGGCTTGCTCTCATGCAAGGCAAGCCCAGCACATCCACAGAGGAGCCCTGAGTATTTCTTCTGTCTTGCCCACTGGCTCTCCATTGCACCTGGGGTAGTAACTGCCTCACGGTAGGTGCTCAACAAATTCTGTTGGATAAAATAATTCAAGTCACCTTGGCCAATCCCTTTATGTGCATTGTAAGCTTTATAACTTTTTGCATCCTTTGACCATCAGAAGTAGTTTTCTTTTCTGGATGTCTGGTGGTTATGTGGAACAGAGCCATGTTTTCAGACCTTAGGGTCCACCAGCCCCTCCAGGGCTCAGGGGAAGGATGAGGTCTGCCCTGAGTGGTCCTGGGGTTCATAGTCCTCCACTGCAGGCTGCAGTGGGTTTCTGCCTAAATAATCTGAATTGGAACACACTCCCATATTCCCAGTGCAACGCACACACTTCTGACTCTATTTTAGAAGTTATGCACCTCCTCCACATTTACTCAACTTTGATTGTATTTCTTATAAAATCCTAGCTCTGGCTTTATGATTTAGCTATCACATATTAACTCATCCTGTTCTATGTTATTTTATAACAATAACTCACATTAGCTAACAATGAATCATACACACCCAACTCAGCTGCTTAAAAAAAAATCAGACCTTTTTCCTGATCATAGGGCAGAGACGAAGAGGATGATTTTATGATAAGGGTAAGTATTGGACTTTACCCACCACAAAAACAAACAAAAAGCCCCACATTTCCTGTCCTTATCTGGGGCTTTTCCTTGAATTGTCTTAAACCTAAAAAGTAGACAAGAGGAGCAGATCCTGTCCTAGTGTCTCTGAGAAGTGTGGGGCATCACTACTAAAGCAGAGGGCATCGCCAGGGCTCTCAGATACACGCAGGTGTCGTTAGCACACATGTGCATATGCACACACATAATCCCACAAATGCATCACTGGGAGTCAGAGTTTGATTACATTTTATGACCTGAATCTAGTTACAATCACAGGCAGAACTCTAGACCCTTAATCTGATCCCAGTGGACCACATGAAAGCTAGAACCAAACCTTACAGATAAATTTATTGCAACAGATGTGCAAGACTATTTTCAGTTTTGTAAAAGACTTTGAGTCTTCAGTTACCCCCACCCCTCCACCTCAGTCAAGTTCTAGAAGATATTCCCTTAGGGAAAGAGAGTAGCTAAGTTTATAGTGGCTTGATGAATTCTGAAGTCTGATCTCAGAAAAAGTAAAGAGGGTGCTAGGGAGTGTTATAGCTTGAATTATGTCCCCCAAAAGATGGGTTGAAGCCCTTTCCCCCAGTATATCAGAATGTGGCCTTATTTAGAAACAGGGTCATTGCAAATGTACTTAAGATGAGGCCATCCTGGAATGGGGGGCTTTTAATTCAATATGACTGGCATCTTTTAAAGAAAAAAGAGCACCACATAAAGACACAGAAACACACAAGGAGAAGATGGCCATGTGACAACAGAGGCAAAGATTGGAGGGATACATCTACAAGCTGGAAATTGGCAAGAACTGCCAGAATCAAAAAAGAGGCAAGAAGGACTCTTCAGTAAAGCCACCAGAAACAGTGTGGCCCTACCACCACCTTGATTTCAGACTCTGAGCTCCAAGAGCTGTAAGAATAAATTTCTGTTGCCTTAAGCTGCCCAGTTTGTGGTCCTTCGTTAAAGCCCCAGGAAACCAATACCAGGAGCAAACTGAGATGACAGCATAGGAAGTAGATCCCATTGGAGCTTTGGAAATTTAAACATCACCACCCCCTACTGCCCACAGAGTGTACACTGGGGCTCTGGACAGGCTGGACATGCTGCAGTGAGCAAAGAGACCCACAGGGAAATTTTGCTCAGTGGCCAGAACATTTTAGCTACAACACCAGGCTGCATGCAGATGAGGAATGTGGTTCTTTGGACATAAAGCAGGGTTCCTGTGGAACCAGGAAATTCAGCCCTCCCCACCCGAGGGTTTTCAGAGCTCTGAGGAAAATGAGATGTGAGTTAGATATTATTGGAGTTTAGATAAGGCGGGAAAAGTATGTTCCTTCAAGAAAATAGCTCCCTTTCTCAGGGAAACTTGGGGAATTACTGGTCGAAGAACAACAGGGAGGGGGGAAAAAGGAGGACGAGAGGAGGTTATGGAAGGGGAGAAGGTAGAGGAGGAGAGAGCAGGAGAGGAACAAGAAAAAAGGAGAAAGAGGAGAGGGGAGAGGAGAGGTGGAAGGGGAGAAAGAAGAGAAGAACAAGGCAAGATTTTAAAAAGAAAGAAATAAGGCTCCCACCTTAACTCCTTTTCATCCTCTACGTCCTATTTATGCCCAGGTATGCATTTCTGAACCATCAACTTTCTCCCTTCCCTCCACCATGCCCCCACTCAACATTTCATACCCTATCACCTTGATTACTATTAAAACACGTTACCAGGCCCTAGAATCCACCTCCTACACAGTTGCCAGGCTGAGCATATACCTCCCCTGCACATCCCTAAAACAGAACACGAGGACCTCCAAAACCATACTTCAACCCCACTTCCTGTATTATCTCGTACTCCTCACTGCCTAGCATCCTAAACTCAGTTCAGTTATATACCTGTTTCTTTTTCATAAGTGTCTGCTAGAAACGACCTTCCTCTTCTTCACCCTATGGACCTCTACTCATTCTTTTTGATTGAGCACAGATATCGCCTCCTTTGTAAAGACTTCCATTGCCTCACATCTACTCCGGCCATGGCAGAATGAACTGTTCCCTCTCTTGTATCACCATAGAACTTAAAAAATGAACTACCTATTACACTGAGTTGTGGTTATCTGACTATAGGACAATTTGCCCCAACAGACTGCATGTTCTATGAGCACCTTATTAGACCACAGTATCCCAAGTCCCGGCATCATGTCTGAAATGTGGAAGGTTCTCAATAAATGTTGAAAAAAATGAAGAACTTGAATGAGAATAACATACACCAGGCACAACAGTTCACCCCTATGGGCCCCCCAAGCTAGTGTCCTTCCTCAAACTCATAAGGAAAATTCACCTGATTCTCGAAAACCACTGCCATCACCTTCTCTGCACTCTGCACAGGGCTCTCATCAAGTTCAGCATTGGCTGCAGTCTAGGAAAATAAATGGGCCTCCCTTTAGACACATAGAACTGGCTAATTTATATGACAGGCGATTCCAGGCCCCCTGCTTCCTGGACTGAGCAGAGAGAACAAGATGAAGCGCTGTAACATGAGTTACTGTGTCCAGCTTGGCTTCCCTCTACCATTGGGGCCTTCTGCTCCTTTCACAAAGGTTTATGCTAGAAGTCATTAAGGTTTTCTGCCAAAACACAACATGTTTCTTTTTAAAGGCCCTTATTCCCGCTCAGAAGTTTCTTAATCAGAAACAGTGACTAACTGTTAAACTCCAAATAAAGGAAATAAAATTAAATGTCCCAATTGCTTTTGCTGATTTGGGCTTTGGTTTAATTTTATTATTATTTTTTTTACAAGCCTTAGGCTTATGGAGAGCTCCCCAATGCCCTGTTCACTTGCTTGGCTGTGGAGGGAGAGAGGTGTAATACTCCGTGTGACGCTAGAGTTGGAGTTCCTTAAAGCACATGACAGTGGTGACTGGAAATTTAAAGCTAGCATACCTGGCCTGTGCTTGAGAGAGTGCTGTGGACCCCAGCCTGCTAAAGGGCTGGGGTGTTTCCAGAGCCAAAGACACAATGGCTCAGGAGACCAGAAGAGGGTTCTGCCAACTTATATTGGGTTGGCCAAAAAGTTTGTTTAGTTTTTTCCAGATGACGACTCTAGTAGGGCTTAGCTGTCTTTAACTACATTCAAAACAACTTTGTTAGATTGTATTGTGACAGCTTTTATATCAGTGTGCATTTAAAAAAACTTATCAAAATTGATGAATATTTGTGCAGCCATTTTAATATTGAAGATGGAAGAAGATATGCCACATGTTTGGTGTATTGTGCTTTATTATTTTGAGAAAGGTAAAAATGCAACTGAAATGCAAAAAACGATTTGTAAAGTGTGTAGAGAAGGTGGTGTGACTGATTGAACGTGTCAAAAGTGCATTTGCAAAGTTTCTTGGTACTATTGATACTTGGCCAAATAATTATTTGCTGTGGGGCTGTCTTATGCATGGAAAAATGTTTAGCAGCACCTCTGGCCTCTACCCACTAGAGGCCAATAGTGGGAGATAGCCAACATACTCAAAATATCCATATCAATAAAGTTATTGGTGAAAATAAAAAATGTGTGTTTTATTTTATGGAAAAAAATAAATGGACTGTTTGGCCAAGTCAGTACCTCCTTGAATAAATTCCAGCTGCCTTTCCTAGTTACGAAAGGTGATTGCAGTTGGCCTCCTTGATTCAATCATAGAAACACCTGGAATATGTCCATTTGGGGACAGTCTAGAGAAGAAAGAAATGATGAGAAAGAGAGAAACCTGGTAGAGAAACTTAGAATCATTCGTGTTAGGCCAGGGAACATCTATCTCATTGTCCATATTGTACAAATAAGGAGAGTGGAGCCCAGAGAGACCCAGACACCCAAAAGAAGATAAAAAGTTGTTCATGCCATCTCCACTTCACTGGATGAAAGAAAACTTGATCCTTCACGCTTTCTGACCTAGGGCAGGTCAGCCTCTAGGACTTAGCACGGTTTCTAGCACAAAGTAGTCATTAAATACTTGATAAAATAATATTAAATAATAGCTCACACAGGGGAGAAAATAACCCAATACGCACACTCCTCACAAAAAGGTCTAGGGTTCACTCTATTTGGAAATTATTTCAAACTTAGAAGAATTGCAAGAAGAGTACGCAGGATCTCTGTACACGCTGCTCAGACTCACCGGCTTCCTGCTTCTGGGCACATTGGTGCCCTCTCTCTGCCTCCCTATACACACACCCCTATCATTTATTCTGAATCATTGATGGGTATGTGGTTCCTATGGACCTGTTTCCCTTTATTACTTCAATGGGCTTTTCCTGAGAACAAGGAGAGTCTCTTACAGTTTTCAAATCCAGAAAATGTAACATTTACAAGATATGTGTCTAAACCCCAGCTCATTTTCAAATTTCATCACTGTCTCACTAAGGTCCCTTATGGCATTTTCCCCACACAAGACCCAATCCAGGGTCACGTCGTACAACTAATCGTCACGTCTCTTTAGTCTGCCTAAAGCCGCACGGTTCCTCAGCCTGTCTTTGTCGGTCACGAAATTGACACTGTCGACAAGTGCGGCCCAGGTCTTTTATAGAATGCCACTCGTTTTGCATTCGCCTGATGTTTCCACACGATTAGAGTCAGGCCACGCCCTCTCAGCTGGAGCGCTGCGTGACTGATGCGTTCTCCTCGGGGTATCACACGTGGCGGCACGCGAAGTCCCTTTGCCCCTTACTGATGATGTTAATTTTGATCAGTGACTTCTCTGCTGCAGAGTTACAACTTTTCCTTTTGTAATTAGTAAGCAATTTGTAGTACTTTTAGACCATGAAAATATTCTGTTCTCCATCAATCCCCACAACAAATTTAACAATCAGTGAATGTTTTGCTTTTTACTCCTAGGGCTCTGATCCGTTACTGCTGACCTTATTTGTTCCGGTGCTCAGGCTATCCCAGTTCTGGCCAGAGGAACCCCTTCAGGCTCTCTTTTGTCCTTTGTTATGTACCCATTTTTTAGCTGCTTTTTCACTTTTTGGCAATAGAAGGTATTCTAAGAAGCTGTGTCTTCCCTGCCCTACCCCTGAAATCAGCCTTTCTCCAAGGATTCCACCTCCCTCCAAGTAAGGAACAGTCTTTGGAAAACCGGACCTGCGTGCCAGCTGTGCTTATCACCCTTGGGATATCACTGCTTTTACATCCTATCAGCAGGCAGACCTGATAGATACACACTTTTTAAAATTATTTACTTATACCAGTACCTCCAACCCAAACCAATTCTTTGGGGCCATTTCTTGGCTTTTGTTATTTCCTATCTGTATCTCATTGCTTCAGAGTGAGAATTCTGGCTCACAAAACAAACTTAACAAACAAAAACAAAAGCCTCACCAAATAGCCCAGATTTGTCCATGGGTCATGGGGAACATAACCACTCTTATCTTCTATGCTATGGGCCGCTACATCCCCATCTCTGAGAAGGACTAAACTGAACTTGCCGATACCCTCAAACCAGTCACTGTAACAACACACAGAGTCTCTCGGGCCCTGGGAGTTACTAGACCTGGGTGTTCGTGGTAGAACTGAAGAAGCTACATGGATTAACATGAAGCCTTTCTCCTTCCATCCTCCCCACCTACTTCCACCTCGTTAGGGCTCCCCATCCTTACTAGGAAGGTATGATACACAAAGAAGAATAAAATGTAAAATTCACAATTTAAAGTGGAAATTCTATTTACCAACTGGTGTGTTAGGTATTCCATGTTCGTAATTTTCAAAACAGACAAAGTCCACATTTTATTTCCATGTTATAGATCAAATTAGTGAAGTGCCTGATTTGAATGGATACAGATCTTCAAATTCGATAGTATGTGTTCTTTTAATGTACCAGGCTGTCTGTAGGCAACCTGGGGTTGCCTCTTATTGTCATTATTCTTTCCAAAACCTAACACAAACTTAGCAGGTTTTATTGAAGGCCTGTTTTCTAGCCCAGGTACCATTAGATCCGTGTGAGATTTCCTGAAGCCCTTCGCTTGAACACCGATGTTCATCTCTACTACCAAAGATGCATCTGAGAATGATGAAGAAATTAGCTTGGGCTCATTCAAGTCCAAGCTCCCAGAACACCATGCCTGTGTGCATGACCGTGAGTGAGCACCTAGGTAGAGCACATAACTAATGGGAGCAGAAATAGTATATTGTAAATATCAGCCCACCTTAGCTTGTGTGCAAATCATAAGTGCCAGAGAATGTTTTTCTCAGTTTTCTATAGTATTCATTACAAAAGAGTTCCCAGATGGCAGATGGCTATTAGCTCACTGTGACCTATATAAATGTCAAATGTAAAACTATTGCCCCAGCAAAAATCTCAAAATAAATAACAACAGAAGGGATGAGATGCTGTTGTCATCAGTATTTACAGTTTATGCATTTGGGCTCTTCCCTTCTCAAGCCAGCCCAGAAATGCTTTCATGCCACTAGGGAATTCAATTAGCCAGAGCAATACAGGGACTGGAGTCCCAGAAGAATAAGCAGCACAGATGAAGAATGGCTACCCCGAAGACCGAAGCCAGTGGCTGGGGAGAGTGGCTAGGGCATTGCTCAGCCCACATTTTATAGGTTTATTTCCAGATCTTTATCCTCACAGCCAGGCATTACCCCTAGCAAGGATGTGCTTTGTCATCAAAGGGAAGATTCCAGATCTTAAGCAATATAGAATAAGTTATTTTTGTAAAGGGGTTAGAAGATCAACTTCTTCCTTATTTGAAATTCACAGGGTTTCTTTCTGCCAATGGCCAAACTTAGAACTGCTTTCCACCAAGACGTGTCCGTATATGTGGGTGTGCACACAATTTATATATATGTATATATTTTATGTAGATCTGTCTTTATGTATATATGTTTTATAACATATCAGTGTTCCCAGCACAACACAATTTAAATCTGGTTCTCCAGATGAACAACTAAATAAATTTTTTTTAGTCAATCTGTTCAGTAAACTAAAATCAGCTTGCATTGCCTTGTTGGACTTGTGGTATAATGATTCTGTTTAGATTATATCTTCTCTGCATGTCTGAAGATCTAAATTATTCTAGGAGCTAAGCAGTTAAGCTGAAAAAAAACAAAAATAAAAACCAAAAAACTACCCCTTCATCTTGGGCAAAGGATTCACCAGGAAACAAATGAGTAAGCGGTGTGATCTCCAAGTTCAAAGAGAGGGTGACCAAGTCATTTGTAATTTGCCATCCAGACTGGGACAATTCTGAGAGTGAACAGCAATGTTATTAATAACTTCACCAAGGCAACAGGCATAAACCAGGGGTGTCCAGGACAAACAAAGACATAAGGTCACCTTTTTCAAAGATGATCTGTAAACACCACAGAACGTTTATTTAAACAGTCGTGTATCTGTGGAATAAAGTTTTCATTGTGAGAAATAACCAAGGCAGAAAGGCAGCAGGGTAGAGTAGGAAGAGCTTTGTAATTTGACAGCATTTTATTTTTGAACTGGCTCTCTTTCCTAACTGGCTATGTGACCTCACACCTCTATGTTCTCATTTGGAAAGTGAGAGAAAAATACCTTGAAGAACTGTTGTCAGAATTATATGAGATGAAAAATATGAAGTGTCTAACACATAATAATTTTTATTTCTCTTCTTAGGAACATGCAGATCCTACTTCAAATCTGTTTCATTCTATTATTCCTTGGTTTTAAATCAACAACTACTAAAAAGGCCCTTGAAAATGAATTTTCAGCAAAGTTTTTTTCTAACCACTGACAGCTGGAAGATTGCAAAATGACTGTACACATATTTTCATGAGTCCTATTGTGGAATAGATGTCTTAAATCCCAATGTTTTCCTTTTTACTTTGGAGAAAAACTGTGATTACACAAATAAAACCTGAAGCCATGATGTCAAGCCAAAGCTTAGACTGGAAGCAGAAACGTCCGTTTCCAAAAGAACCTCCCAGTTCAGGGGAAGGTCTGGCATGCTAGCCGGGGACCGCGAGCCTCATCAAGCATCTTGTAACGCCTGATGACTCTGTCATGCAGGGGCTGCGGAGTATCCCACATACTAATTTCCTATGTTGCAGAAAGGAAAGGTTTTAGAGCAAAGAATCAATTCATATTATTTCATTCACTTCAAATGGCCGACCAGTCCCCAACAGTAATGGCCCATTTTTCATGTCAGTGCGGTGCTTACCTGCAGTTCCCCTCTGTTCAACCCAAGGAACTTGCCGGCGGAGACTTTATGTGCAAATCTCTCGAAAAAACAAACCTGCGATTGTTCCACCGGAGTCACATTCCAAAACCCTACTCACAGCATGGAAAAATCTCGGGAAGAAAATTGTCCCTGAGGCTCTTATTACTAAAGTTGGACTCACGCTCTGAACACCACGCATGGTCTAAAATGAGTTTTGAACTTTATTATCCAATAAATGTTTATAAAATTCCCATGACATGATGGTATCAGAGTAGGTTCCGAGGACACGAGAAGAAAGAACTCAGTCTAGACATTCAGGGCTTCACAACCTCCCGGAGAAAGGAGCAATTAATTACAATACACCAAGTGGTTGCTTTAGGAGTGTCACAAACAACTAAATTGGAGCACAGAAAAAGAAGCATCTAAACAGACTTAAAGACTGAGGGAAGGTTTCAAAGAGGAAGTGGTATTTGAGCTGGGATTTAAAGGTTAAATTTGCAAAGCTCTCAAGGCTGAGGAAGAGGACACAGCGCATGCCCAGCTTGAGGCTGGAGTGAGGGCGGTGTGGCTGGACCCGACAGCATCCATGCTACACGTGCAGTGTGGGGATGGTGAAAGCCAGCGAGGCTGGGCATGCAGCAGTGCCTGGGCATGAGAAACTCTCCAGGCTTTGAAAGGCATGCGAGAGCTTCTCTCCCAGACCGGCAGTTACCCGAGGGTACTCCGAATCTGCAATGCAACTGCATTAGACACCCCAGTCAGCTTTACCGTCAGAATCACCTGACCTCCTCTCACCTCTTCTCCTCCCCGTCAAATTACCACCATCTCTCACCTGGTGTTTGAGAATCGCCTTCTAAATGGCCTCCTTTTTCCATCTTTGCCTCCTCCCATGTGACTGTCATTTCATTGTGTTGGATCTTCTGCTCAAAACTCTCGGGTTTCCCAGCTGCACTCAGAGAACAGGTTGACCCAAGGCGCTTCCCATGAGCAACATGATCTGACACACTGGCCCTAACTTCCCTGATTGTAAGTCCCATCCTGTCCCCCACCTACTCATTTGTAGCCACACTGACCTCCTGGCTTGGGACCTCAGAGCTTTGGCACTTCATTCCTCGGGCCTGGAGGACTTTTTTCAATACAAACATGACACCGGGTCACCTCCTTTGGGTCTCTGGCCGAGCTATTAGAGAAACTGTTCTTGCCCATCGTATTTTAAGTGATAAATCTACCCTCACTTCACCTTTGCTAATCTCTTTCCATGCTTAATTTTTATCTGCATTTGACATTTAGACATTTACTTACTGTTTTGTCACTCATCTCCTCATATATGTCTACCATAGCTACAATGTAAGCCCTACAGAGGTGGGGACTTAAATTAATCTTTGCTCATTGGTTTATTCCCAATGCTTAGGGTGGTGCTGGCACCTAGCTGGCACTCGGGAAATACACAAGGATGAATGAGTGAGCAAAACCCATTAAGGACAAAAGGGGAAGGCCGAACAGATAAGATTCAGTGCCTTCTACTTTTATCTGTGATGTTTATCAGGGTTTCCCACAACTTTTATTTTTTTAATTGTGTTTTTCTCCAATCACCATTTAGTCCCTGCTTTTTTTAATTGTCCAACAGAGTAACTGAAATTTAAATGGAAGAGATGGAAGACAACGTATAGTTCCTAGAACACAGGAAGCTTTTAATAAATGTTATCGATATTATGATTTATTATATTGTATCAGATAAAATGATGCCAAAGAGGTCAACACTTTATAGGAAGAGCAGAGCCACCAAACTCAAGGAAGAAAAGAGTTTCAGGAAAGGAGTGAATGGTCAACACTGTGAAGTATTGCTGGCAAGACAAATGAAATGTTTAAAAATGCCACAGATGTGGCAACCGGGGTGCTTGATGACCCCAGCATAAGTGGTGCAGAGAGAGTGGTGAGGATAAAAGCCAGAGGAGGTGAGCGACATGACTGAAAGAAGGACGGAAGGTAGCCCCAGTTCTAAGTCAGGCTCAACTCTTCTCTAGCTGTGTGATCGTGGAGAAATTACTTAATTTTGCACCTCAGTGATGTCATCTATAAAGCAGAAATAATCAAGTTCTTATGATAGAGTCTTATGAGAGTGGCCAGTGATAGGTGATCAATCAAATCTGAGCTTTCTTCCATTGTCTCTTCTGCTTTCTCTGACAGTGGAAATGCAAAAAGGACCCCGACATCATGAGTGATGCCGCCTGCCTCAAACTCTTCAGCATAAAAATCCACTGGCGGTGTAAAAAGTAGGTGCCCTAGAATGGCGTGAGAGTAATATGTAGTAGGAACATCAAATAACTTAATTATAGTTTGCATGCAGTATCTAGAAAAGTATGTAAATCATCCTATCAGTCAATGTTTTATTTTTCTCTTTCCTTAGCCCAAGTTTCCTTACCCAACAACTACTCTCACATTAATTAAATGTAATTACACAGCGACTGGATAAACCCTGCACATGTTTTTTCTTAACACCAATCATGACTAGCATGCTCACAGCCTTTCCCCAAATTTAACTCCCTTGGATTTCAAGGGACCCTGTTTTGAGCTGGGCTATAAACTGCTGTTGCCCTAATGAGGAGGTATTTACAAGGTTTCTATGCCCTTCTCTTAAACGGCCAGTCTACTATTTTTCTGTTCAAATGACCTCATTTTTTTAGAGTCAAAGGGGGCTCAGTGACCACCCCCCTTTCCTTCTCCCACATCCTGCTCCAGGGAACTGAACGCCAAAGAGCAAGAAGCTACATTTCCCTGACTCCGGAGAAAATCACAGAGTATTTATTTCCTGCCCAACCTCCCTTTGGGAAGAGATTCCCTTGTTCTTCTTTGGTGAGGACAGAGTTAACACGGCCCCAAAGCAACAGAATAAAGGCTTTCCTCTCTCGTTATTCTGGCGTGCCAACGTTTCTCTTCGATGTCTATTTGCACGATCATAAATTCTGAACTCAGGAGAATAATCCCAGCCAAAGCCTACATGTGCCGGATACCATAATGTAAACTGCATATGTTGCGAGAAGCTGTTAAATGGAACCAATGAATGAAAACGTGGCCAGCTTGATGTCTGGGCCCCTGGATTTCCTCTTCTCTGTAAACGAAGGCCTTTCCCCGCAATTCTAACTTTCCGACATGCCCATAAATAAAAATATTTTTGGCTACCAGATCCCCCTGAAATGTTCAGGAATAGCCTCAATTCCAGCGTGAAAGTTCAGGCTCTTCTCCAGAGTGCAAATGGCCAGGCTTGCAGTTCCCCTCTGTCCTGCCTGTGAGCAGACTGTGATGATGTACAACAAAAAGTATAGCAAAGGGGCTGCATTTCTGTTCTTCCTGGGCCCATCCCCACTGCCTTCTCTCCTCCGGCTCTGCCCTCAATCCAACTGGAAGGTGACCCAGCTCATGGGCAGACTGGTTCAGCACATGAATCCAGTCCTCAAAACCTGTTTCATAACAATTTGAGCCCCCATTCAGCTAGAAAGGTAGCAACTCATCTGAGTCATTTCAGCCCTCCTGCCCTCACCTTTCCGGGGTTGCACTGAAGTTCAAGGCTATATTACACAATGCCAAGGCATTTGGGGCAGATACCTGGATCCTGATGTCCTCTTTTAGGGGAGCATCCACTGAGGTGCACATCTCCCCTCCCAGTCCTTGGTTGCTGGTCTGTGCACAGTGCTGCACAGACATCTCCATTTACCTGTGGCCACTTGGGCACCGGCTCCATTCTCTTGGCTTCCCTTGCACTATGATATTTGTGACTTCTTCTCCTATACCCAGGCCTTGCTGGATTCTTAGAGTTTCTGCAAAAATTACCTTTCTAGACTTGTATTGCTGCCTCAGGCTTCTGTTCAGAAAGCAGGGGCCAGCACTTCCTGACCTGCTGGCTCCCACACTCTCATTGCTTCCCCCCTAGAGCCCAGCATTTGGTTCTGCAAAATGCCACTCCATAGTTCAGCACAGTTCTGCTCAAGACAAAACGAAAAATTACACTCCTGGAGGCCAACTAGAGATCCGTCTTAGAGCTGGTAGTCCATGTTTCTGTGACACACGATCCCCAGGAATCATCAGATCTCATGCCGTGTTCTCTTCTGCAACACAGGCTCTGAAACTGATGCAGTTGTTTGCATCTCCGTGCAGAGTGACCTGAGATGTGCCTAACACTCCACATGCAGCATTTTATTTTCTGTTGTTTAAGGACTGGCACCCCTGAGAGACTGAGCTCACAGAGCAGTCCACAAAATTAGAAAATATAAACAGAAATGTAACCATAATGCTCATTTAAAATATCTCATTCAATATGAAATACAAATCTTGATTTATTATTTTGTTGGAGAAGGGAGTTATTGCAGGTCAGGCAGCCAGTGAACATAAACGTACGCACGGGGAGAGGAGAGTTGAAAGCATCTGAGTGCTCAGTACTGGTGCTCCCTAAGGACAAAGGCTAGAATCATACCTTGCAGGGCCACAGAGATGACGTGGCTCCTCTCAGCTCCACCATGCACAGCTCCAGAGATGCTTGTGTCTGCAGCTGAAGCCCCAGCCTATCACCATGACCTCAGAATCCATCTCCAAGTCATATCTGGATGTTCTATTATCACTTCAGTAGCTTTCACGTTCTCTCCTCACTTAAGACTGCCCACTCAGCTCATTCCCCTTTGGTCAAGTGCCTAAGTGGTTAATTGAATAAGACCTCAGGGATATATAACAGGAATCACAGAATTAAAAGACAGTTAAGCAGGTTTGCTGCAAAAAAATATATGGGAAGATTAAAATAATATATAAAAAATAAAATGAAAATCACTGACAGTCTCAACCGCAGAGATATCTACTCTTAATATTATTCTTCCAGTTTCATGTGTGAGTGTGTGCATTCACTGTTTTCACACGTATTTAACAACAGTGGGATCACACAGTTTGATTCCCTGCTTTGCATGTTAGCATTTTGCCATGTGCATGTTGCATATATTTCAAAAGTGATTTTCAATATATGCTCAGCATACTGTGTCTTTATAAAAAAATCTGAATTTGCAGGTTACTTACAATGTTTAACTGTTATAAATTGTTCTGTTGTAATATTGTGTTGGTCATCTTTGTGCCCAGCTTGTATCATCATCACTTGAAAAATTATCGAAAAAGTGAAAGAGCTTGAACACTTTTAAGCAGCTTAATGAATATTGCTAAATTGTCCTCTAAAAATAATTTTCAATATTCTATCAGCCAGCCCCTTACAAACACTGGTTTTATCATCTTTGCCTGTAAATAAATACAAATAATGCTCAATAGCTTAAAATTGAATTGATTGCTAGTAATCTGCATCATGAGCCCCCAAACTATCAGGTCCTAATCCCTAGAACACGTAAATGTTATCTTATTTGGAAAATGGATCTTTGCAGACATGAGGAAATTAAGGATTTTGAAGTAGAGAGATTCCCCTGAATTATTGGGTGCTTTTAGGTCTCTCACTATCTGATTGTTGCATATATAAGCAATTTTATTCCAGTCACTTCTTGTCACCATTTACCCTCACGTCCCAGCATGGTTCCTGGGACACACAATGCTCAGCGTCAATTCCCAACCACTGTGCATGCTCAGTAGCCTGGTTAGACTGTTATCCCAATGCCCTGTGAGACTGTAAACACCTGGAAGTAGGGGTCATGTCTATTTATCTTCACAAGCCCCTAGGACCTAGCTCAGTGCTGGGGCCATAGTAATAAGCCCATGCTCACTGAGCCATACTGACTATCTTTTATAGCTTTTCTCACCCAGCACAGTACCATCATCTGTGACATCTGTTACAAATACTCAAGGCTTATTCATTGATCCAAGTTTCTGCTTTCTACAATTATTTTTTTAAGTTTTTCTCTGGGACATAATGTAGATCAATATTTCATAAATGTTTTATTGATGATGAAAATAAAGAATATTCTCTGCAGGGTATGAAAATCAATATATACACATTTACACATATAACCTTATTAATTATATTATTCAGGACTTGCAAAATCTGTGTTTTTTTCCTATTTGATATATAGAAGATGTAGAGCTATGTGTTACAATCTTCCATTACCATTGTAATTATGTCAATTTCTGCTTTACTCTCTTACTCCTTTTTGTTTATTCTAATGATACCAGTGTCAATCAGCTTTCAGTCAGATAAGCAGAACAGCTCTGAGTTATGAGATATGGGATTTGTGCTTGCAATTAGATATTAGACAATTATGAGAAGAGCTCAATAGTGCACTCTGAAATGGGATTCGGAGGATCAAAGAAGTCAATAACAGGCTACTTCGAGAAGCCTAGTAGGTCCAGCCATTAAGGTCAGGCCACCTCTGCAGGCCACAGCCAACTGCCTGGCTCTGGGACACTTGACAGGAAGTTGCACGTAGAAGTGGCAGTTGTAGAGGAATGCTGGACATGGAGCTGAAGGATCCAAAGACAGGCAGGAAATCTCTGGCCCCCTGAGTCTGTTACCACAACTCAGCCACCATAACCTTCTGCCTCCGAAAACTCCTGCAAGTGCCTCTTTTGACCATTTCTAGCTTGGAAGGAGGTTCTAGAAAAACTTAACCAAGTTGATGATATAAGAATTTAGTAGAGTCCAACTCTTGTTGATGTAGCATTTATACATACATCTTTTAACTGTATTTAACTTCTAAGTAAAGGCAATAAAAAAAATCATTGTCCACCTAACATGAGACAAATATACCCCTCATACAACCTAAAGAAGTTTCTCTTCCCAAATGATAATACAAAAGTCCCATGTCATTTCATTCATATATACGGAGCAGGGCAAAGTAGGCTTACAATTATAAGTACGCAAAACAGAATTTATTCTCTTTTTATTTATTAATTATTGTATCATTTTCCATATGAAGAATTATAAGCCTACTTTTTCCCCACCATGTACATAAAAAACATAAGGAAGAAATTATCTAAGTAAGAAATAAGAAAGACATTATCCTCTTTTGTGTAGCTGGCTATGTCATCATTGAAAATGTTTACACCTTTTTTCTTTCTCTATTTATTCTACATTCCTTTTTCCTCAGCTAGTTATGGTTCCTTGCTTCATTTCTGAAGCATCCGTGCATTAGCAGCCCTCTTATATTAGGTATTTGCCATTGGCTATCTGTCAGTATCAAAGTTTGATGGTGGTATGAGTTTTTACAAAATCTTGTTCTATAGCTTAGTATTTTAGTAGGAAATATTTTCATAAAGGGCTACGCAAAGAGACTTAAATCAAATGCCATTTTGAATTGAACATGATATTTACTGATGTAGAAAAACGTTTAAACCCCAAATATATACTTACTAGTAACTGTCTTTCGAGAACACTGCTTGGCTTGGGGAACAATGAAATGTTCTCCTAAGGATCTCAGATTCAGTAGAAGGCATATGCAATATGAAACAGAAATTGCAATGGAGTGGAATCTATTGTAATCTTTGAAAGCACAAGGCTGAAATAATTGGCTTTGCTGAAATGTTGTTGAATGAAAACATCACAAAGGGACAGACATTTTAGCTGCATCTTAAAGAATGAGAAGGAGATTTCCATAAAGACAGGTTGGGGGAAAGCAATCAAGGACAAAGAGCAGCAAATGCATAGGTAAGAAGTAAAACGTCAGGTCGAAAAAGCCACCTTAATGGTATAAAAGTAAAAGCATACCAGATACCAGTGAAGAGGTAGAAAAGGGTGTAGAATTGGGTTAATATCACCACAAAAATGGGGAGTCAAGAGAACTATTCTTTCTAGAATATGGTATGGCACTTTGAGTGAGATGTTTAAAGTTGCAAACGGGACACAAAAAGAAGAATTTATAATCCTTAACTCCACTGAGAGAAGGTGCAGAAAGGCAGAGAAGGTATGAGCTATGCCACTGTCTGAAAAGACTGGAGTCAGTGGACTTCAAACAACAATAAGAAAGAAAATAAAGATATGATCACAGCATTTAGATACTTTGAAATAACCAAAAAAAAAAGCAAGAAATGCTTAAAATTAGGTTTACTAAAAATATATTTCCCAAATCAAGACATTTTGAATTTAAAGCAGATGTTATTCATAATTTGTCCTGGCTGGTATGGCTCAGTGGATTGAGTGCTAGCCTTCTAACCAAAAGGTCACCAGGTCAGTTCCCAGTCAGGGAACGTGCCTGGATTATAGGCCAAGTCCCCAGTGAGGCAACCACACATTGATGTTTCTCTCCCCTTCTTTCTCCCTCCTCTTTCTCTTTCTCATCTCTCTAAAAAATAAATAAAACAAAATCTTTAAAAAGTAATTTTGCTGAGAAAACAGGCATAAACCTGGACTGAATGGGGCAAACTGAGAAGCACAGTCGCCACCTCGGGAGAGGATCAGATAGCCTGTCAGTACTGTTGAATTTTCTTTCTGTGTGCACGCCTTTGGCTGAAAGAAAATTCATCACCCTGTCTTTTTATTTTTGGTATGTCCAAATGATAGTAGGACTCTCTCATCTGTCTGCACGATGTACTTGTGAACTCCTAAAGAAAAAGTCATGTCCAACTCACCTTTCTGTAACAGCAGGGCTTCCAATAGAAGTTGGCACACTTGTTGAATTAATGGATATTTCTTCTCCTTCTGAGTGTATTTTGCTTTCACATTTTATTGCATCTATTTTTTTAATTAATCCAAATGTATCTAATAGGTATGAGTCCTGGATATGGAAAACAAACAGTCCTTGTAGCATTACAAGGATCACATGAAAGAAACTCTGCTTTCTAATTTCCCAACACATGAGGACATAAGTTATTTTATTTGACCTTCACGAGAACTTTACTTGGAGAGATTGTACTACATCTATCCTGCAGACAAGAAGATAAAGTTTGGAGAAGTCAAGTGGCTTGTCAGGAGTCACAGATTTTCAATGCGTTAAGCCCAGATCTCAAGAATTTTAATTGCCATCCCAGTTCTCAGCCCATTACCAAAACCACATTTCTAATGAATCATTTTCCTATCTGCACTGAAATGTACTGGCAAGAGTTGGATTTCTGGCTGTAGACAACACACTCTGCGTGCTCCCCTTTCTCCCCTGCACAGGCTCCTCATTCCATGCTGCCAGTTTCCTATGATTGAAATTTGAAAGCATGTAACTGTTAATCTAGGAGTGATTAAAGAGTTTCATTTCTCGGAAGAGTCAGTACTCATCATTGGCTATGATGAATGAGCCCCTAACATCCCCTGATCCCATTATATTGTGATTAATTGTGCCAGTTTAAGTCAATAATTCATTTGTTAAAAATAGGCCTGCAAAGTATCATTTGTCTCATGGGAGATATCAGAATAAAAAAAATTCATTTGATACTTCTCATTAAATTAGTGTTGGAAGTTATATTGAAGAGCCCTGTTCATCAAATACTTATTGCAGGCTTATTTGATAAGAAGTTGTATTTGTCTAAAATTATGTCTGCTAACTGTCATAATGGTCTGCATTTTCCCTGTGTTAATGAAGGAATAGAAAGTCTCCATATGCGCATGACTGGAGAAAAGGATGGGGCTTGCAACGGGGATTAGAATAATTCCTAAATGGTCTGGTTTTTATTGCATTAAAATTAAAAAAGAAAGAAAGTGAGAGAGAAATTGAGTAAGGCATCTTCTTCATGAGCTTACAGACTGTCCCTGGAGGTGC
The DNA here is from genome assembly GCF_021234435.1 of Artibeus jamaicensis. Taxonomy (NCBI): domain Eukaryota; kingdom Metazoa; phylum Chordata; class Mammalia; order Chiroptera; family Phyllostomidae; genus Artibeus; species Artibeus jamaicensis. The sequence goes on along the minus strand of NW_026522056.1, from coordinate 9,307,056 downwards.
CAGGCTGGTACCCTAAGAGATGGATCTTCCCCATTGTCTCTTATCCAGAAATGATTATAAATGTTGCATTCAGTCTCATCGGGCCATTAAGACATTTTCAGCTGTAAGTGATTCTGAAGGAAGATAGAAGTGAAGAGCAGCTTCACTGCAAATGATAATGGTCACCATCAAATGAGACACAGGATTAATATCTTAATATTTCCAAGGCAACATCATGGTCGCTGTGGAAAGACTCCCTAAGCACTCCTGAAACATTTGGTTACAAGAGGGGAAAGGATAGGTTTTGCAAAGCTTAGATAGATGCCTTTGAAGACTGAATTCCTGTACTTCTTTGCAATCGGGGGTACCTGGGGGTAGGAAAGAACAAAGGAGGACTAAAGTGGGATGACTCTGACCCAGTGGGGCAGGGCAATAACGTATGAGGCCAAGTTCCAGGCACACATTCAGAACTTAATATCTGAAGGTGGAAAAGGGAAAGAAAGAAAGAAAAAAGCAGAGGGAGAAGCAGGCAAGGTATAGATGAGGAAGGAACCCAATGAAGGGAAGAGAAAATTAGACTGACTAGTGGGAGAATGTGCTTTACAGCAACAACCCATAATGGCCAGTCCTGAGACCAGCTACCTAAGCATAGCATGTGAAAAGTTTTCAAATTTTAGAATTATGGGCTGTGAACTCAACCTACTGCCACCCCAAATCCTGTTTAGGCTTGAGATGACACCGAAAAGGATGGTTTTTAAGTTTCTTGGGTGACACTGGGGTACAATCAAGCTTGGGGAGGTAAAGCGAATGCTCAGGTGACTGACCAAATGCTCAGAGCAGCGTGGGTAGGAGGTGCTGGGCAGTGGGTGGTCACGTATGAACCGTGCCACTTCAGAGTATAGAAAACGAAGTCATTGTGAAGACAATAAAATGTTGTACCAATGTAAAAGGTCAAGTGAGAAGAAAATGGAATTTTAGAAAATCAATTATTGAGGCTTTTTCTTATGTAGAGGAGGTGCTCATTACACTTGGCCTCTCTGGACTCTTCTAGCTCTCTCTGCAAAAACACAGCCAGAAGAGTCTTCTAGTCTAATTATTATGTCCAATCAAAAGCAGGTTTGCTGATGTTCTCTTTGACACTTCATGAGAGAATGGGGGTCCTGAAATGAAGAACAAGAGTAGAAACCAGAGACAGCTACAGAGCACCAGCAAGAGTGGCCTCTACATTTGAAACACCAGGCAGCCTAGTAACCAAGATATTTTCTGAAAACCTTCCTAGAGCAAAAAGGCTGAAAACAAGGTTTCAAGTTCAATGTTGTTTTGTGCTACACTGTGGTGCTCTTCCTTTCATCCCAATATCACAGAGTTTACAACATGTACTGACATTGGGCTAGTGTTGCTGGATAAACTAAGAAGGAAGGTATGTCCACAGATCTGGAAAAATACAATGGAGAAGGGATAGTGAGTGGCTGGAGGAGCTTAAAGAGAAAGCAGAGGCCAGGGATTTATTCCAGAGCTGGAACTTGATGCAAAAGGTGATGGGACAAATCAGCCCTTACCCCGTGCTTCCCTGTGAGTTCTGGAAACTTCTGAATTCTTTAAGATACACTTGGGAGGGTGTCAGAATTCCCACAGCTAACCCATAGGTAGGCTTCTGTTACCTTCAAACAAGGGGTTTATGCAAAAAAAAACCAAAAAAAATAAAGGAAAGCTTCTTTTACCAAAAACTTTCGAGTGGCGACAACAGTGGGACAGAGATAACATCTGAGAGACCTCAGATCTAGTTTTCCTACATTTCACCTCTTTTTGAAGCATTTCATTAGCAACTTCTTCTTTCCTTATAGTCTGCTAATAATCTCTTCTTGGTCTTCAGATGGCAAGTAAAGAAAAAGGAATCCACTAACCCGATGTTTCCCTTTAACGAGCGCCATCAGTTCCTATCCTGACTGCCTTTTACCCATTTCTATTATTTGACTGATATGGGGAGCACAGCCACTGTCATCCTTCCCTCTCTCCAGTACCAATGCACAAATCAGCAGTGAAGTCTGCACCAGCCACCTCCGAGAGAGATGTTATGATTCTTAATGGGCCCTAGAAATGCCGTTGACTTCTTCTAAATATTTTTTGAACAAGCCTGTGACTTCAGCTTCATTGTCTTCCCTATAACATCATCAGACTTGGATAAAACCAAACCCCAGACATCACAAAATTAGAAAAACATCTTAGAATATTAGCACTAAAGGGAACTTCAAAAATCACCTTATGAAAGCCTTCTCTTTTTTGAAACATGGAACTAGAAGCTTATAGATATGAATTAATTTGGCTAAGGTTATATATTTCTTTGATGTCATGTCTAAAATCAGAATACATAAATCCCATTCATTCATTGATAAATATTTGTTTAAAAATTCCTTGTGCTGAGCCTTTTCTAAACACTGATTTTAAAAATTTTGAAAAGATATAATCCCTTCACTCAAGTTGGTTATAGAGAAGAGACAAATATGCACAAAATTACATTTTCAGAAATATGATTTTTAAATATGAATTTCATTAATCTGCCAGGGGATGAGTGGGGACAGGAACAGGGAGAGGAATGTGATATGTGGTTCGCAGTGGTCATGCCTCTTGACCCCTGAACCACAGCAGTAATGGTATGTTTCTGAAACAAGCGGTTGCACTGGTAGCTTACCCACATTCCAAACCTTTGGTGGGGCTTGTGTTAGTAATTTAGAAATACTGTATATACTTCTGACTGTTCTAAATACCACACTTCAGAAGACTCCTGATGAAATGAACCTCTGTAGGTTCATAAAGATGGACTGAAAAGGTAGGAAGTTAAAAAGAAAACCACAACTTTGGATTGGAAATGCTATGTAGGTTGTTAAGACTACAAGCTACTGAAGAATATTTGTCCTAAAACAGGAAGAGAAATGAGAAACCCAGCCATGCTCCTACAAAGGAAGTTTGCAAACTCAGGGGCTTAAATCTCTCTCTTAATCCTGGATCCCTGCAGCGCACAGTTGGCATGACAATGCTCTGTGGTCCTGGCAGGTATCACACACCTCCTAAATCCAGCTACCCGGGACCTGCCCAGGCTGGCAGCGCAGGGCCTTCACTGTCCAGAGAGGACCTGCCTATTTATTGACAGAAGGTTCTGAAAACATGTCTTCTCATTCCCAAATCCCACTAAGAAACATTAATGCTACAAACCTCAGGCCAAAAATGTATTAGCACCCAAAAGAGGTTACAGGAAAGAGCCTTCTGATGGAAGGACAAGTTTCATGTGTCAGGAGTGGGGCAATGCAAGTGCATTGGTCCAAAGCCATGGGGAGACGGGCATGGTCACTTACCCACAGCAGGAGACAAGGGCCTTGATTGCAGCTATCTGGTCAACTTTGTGGAGGGATTCAGCCAAAGGCCCTACCTCCCAGCTTCTGTGCCAAAGCAGAATTAAAGTTTCCAGATATTCTTGAGATTACAGATCACGTTATCCCACAGATCATATTAAACAAACCTCATGTGCAAGTAATGGCGAGATAATTGTCATGTTTAGAGCAAAAAAAATAGGTGAGGAGATGAAATAATCAGGTTTTTCCCTCCTCTCAAAACAATCTTTCCATGAATGACATGGATTTGGAAAAGCAATAGTAAGTGTATGTTACAGAATGTGCATTTTGTTGTGTGTATAACCAGTTATGCATTACCCTTTTTAAATCAGTGATAGAAGAGTTTACAACTATGTTTTAAAAACAACTAAAGGTTAAATTTGCATATTTCAAATGAATGCCTCCTAGGACGTCAGTCTATCTCTTGGACAGAGGAATGTTCGCTCAAGTAGCTATTATGTCTACTTTCATTAGAGAAAAGTCCACACATCTCTGAAAGTCACTGAAGGGATTCTGCATGTTCACAGCCTTAAACTAGGATACCTAGTGTCTTAGATATCATCTATCTCTGGTCTGCCATTTTACAAACAGGGAAAATGAAGCTAAGAGGAGTGATCTGACTTCAAATGTGGCAGACACAGAGCTATAGCAAAGATCCAGGCTTCGAGACTCCCAGTCCAGAGCTTTCCATTCATGACAGTGATTCATTTAGGGGCATGATTGGATCGATAGCCAGCTCCACATTCAATAGCATTGGTGAAAAGCTTAACTAACGGGAGATGAACAATATAGAAACATGCTGATAAATAGTATTCTACCACGGTTTAACTCAGAACAAGCGTATTGTGGTCTTAGGAAACATCACTGAATCAGCCTGTTACATGGAGAGGACAGGGACTGGGGCAGTAGTGTTCTGTATGCATGTGTACTGTGTACCTGTCAAGGTGAGCCTGGGGGAGATGGGCAGGATTGGAGACAGACCAAAATCACAAGCTTGCCTCATAGATTCTGACTTTCTCAGCTTCCCACAGTGCCTAACAGGCAGAGAAAAGCTTGTGACTTTTCTGTGTGTTTACTTTCCATTGAGCTATTTTATTGCTTCCTATTTTCCTCCTCCTCTATTTATTCAGGTTGGGTCCATGCTTGGGAGATGAGGGTGGGAGGAAATTCAGAGCCACGTAGTGCGGCCTTTGTGCCTCCCCTGAGACTTTCAGGGCTGGCTTGGACATCTACCTATTTGCCAAGCTTTCCATCGATGATGTTAAGCAGGGAGTTAGTTACTGATCCACATTATGTGTCTGAATATGCTCTCGGCAAGCTCTCATGCCTATTTGTCTTGGGACAAGGAGCCCATGGTGGCTTTAACAAAGGTGTTTTAAAGTATTAAATATAAAAGCGACATTGGTTGAAATTAGACTAAGGACCACTGATGTAAAGAATCAAGGGGTTCACAAAAGCCTGGCCATAGATTTCATGGGATCCATTTATATTCCTATTGAAACAAAGTTAGTCTTTTATTCTATTATATAGCTGGCAAAAATATAACTTGCATAGCATTCATGTTTCTGATTTACTCACATCTATTGAAACAATAGCAAAAGCCCTTCTCTTAATAATTTCATTATTATTTTATGGGGCACTAAATATTTGCACTTACCATACCTCATCTGTTCCTCAAAAGCATCCCATGATGATCAGATCCCAGGAGGCACCGGTCATCGTTGTCATGCTTCCTCATCATTTGCTGAGGAAATCAACATAAATAGAGATTGAAAGCCTTGTTAGTACATGGTGAGATGGGAACCTCTCAATCACACTCTCCTGTTGTGTTGTTCACACTGGAAAATGCCATTTGATTGGTACAGAATGAACAAACATGGATTTAGCATTAACTCTGAGCCTTAGTGGAGTTAATGTCTCGTAGAATTTCTGTGACAATAAAATAAAGTAATCTATGTAAAGTGTTAGGGACAGAGCTTGGCATATGAAAGGTACTTAGTACTGATGGTTCCTTTCCAAACTCCATGGCTACAAGGAGGTATACTGGTTATGCTTTGGAAGCAGACAAGACTGGGTGTTCTGGGTTGCCATGGAGAGCTGGCAGTGTCTTGTGCACAAGTAGAAAATATAAGGGCGAGCTTTTCTAGAGATCATTCTGTTTTGTCAGTGGTCAGAACATATCAAGACACATTATTCCCATGCTGGGTTTCTCTCTTTTCCTAGCTTTTTTGCTCTAGCCTAGCAAACTACTTTGCTTCCAATCCAGAGCCCTGGGGATGTTCCTGAAAGAGTCAGCAATGTATAGAACTAGTTCTTAGAACTAGAAAGTAATGTGGAAGTTATTTAGTTCAACTCTTATTTCATAAATTATCAGTCTAAAGTTTAAATGTGTACAGTGACTTGCCTAAGGTTTCACGATGGTAGGTTCAGGATGAGAACCCAGGTCTCTCACTATCCTTATGCCATTCTTGATCTTGATCAGTTAACCAATAAACCAAGCAACAAATACATATTAAGTTCATATACAAGGTATTTTCTAGAAATGTCTTACGCTTCCCAAGTGTAAGGTATGTCTGGGGAGCCAAGAAATGGCTATGAAAAGCAAGGATTCAATTGAACAAAGTACATGTCTTATATTACAGTTTTGTTCATGACATTGTGCTACACATAGCGAGAGATGCAAAGAGCTGCAGCAGCTTCATCAGACACTTCCGCTTCCTCCAGAAGTGTCCATTGGTCTGGAATTGACACAAGACCGCATTATAACACAGGAAGAATGGGAAATGTGCCACATTTTGAGATGTGAATGTTTACACAAAGGGAAGGAAGTCAGGGAACACTTCATGGTTGTTACCTTTGAATGGGTCTGGAAGGAACAGTAGGACTTTGTTAGGTGAAATGGTGATGGCAGAGGAGAAAACAAGAGGAAGTAAAAGCAAAAGGTATGCTTTAGAAACAAGCAGTTCCATTTGCAATACAAGGGATTTTTAGAGGAGTTAAACTGAGCAAGGTTTCTTGGGGCTAAACTTAAGAACTTCTTGAAAGTCAAGCTCAAAGCCTACAACTTAAGTCATTGGGAAACGAGTACATTATGTTTGATTTCTTTATTTTGCTTTCAATTAAGTATCTATAAAAACAAAACAAAAAAGACTCATAGAAACAGAGATCAAACTAATGGTCACATTATGTTTTGTTACTGTGATGACCCTTTCCAAGCCCCGAATGCTGTCACTGTCAGGGACTGCTTGGGCTCAGCTGGGTCCCTTCTTCCACTCTTCTTTTGGCTCATAGCGCCAGACTACATTTCCCAGTGCTGTCCATTTCTGTCAATGAAATATGGGTAGAGGTGATGTGTACCACTTCAAACCTGGCCTCAGGCCTTCTCCTGCATTCCTTCTTGTGCTCCCTCTTATGCTGACTGAATGCAGAGAATCCAGGGAAGGTCTCCAGAGCTCTAGAAGATGAGGTAGCCAGCCAAGGAAAGGATGGGGCATGAAAAGTCTATGTGAAACAGAGCACTGCCTCCCCACTGCTTCAAATCTGCACTGAACTCTGACCCCACTGTGCTGGGCTACTGAACTGATGGAGCTGTACCTCATAGCAATGAGCTAATACCTTTTTGCAAACACTACTGTGCCCTATTTTACTCGACTTCCCATAGGACCTTGTACAAAGTAGCAACTCATATATCTTAAAAAGAAGTGATTATATTGAATAAATGAATGAACACAGTTGACTTTAGAAAGCAACATACAAATGACAGCATGAAGGTTAACTATAAAAAAAATGAAGATAATCTGGAAGTAAAGAGGTTACTTAAGCAGGTATTATCATTGTTCAAGAAGATGGAACCCTGAATCAATTTAGAAGCAGTGGAAGTAAAAAGGAGACAAACGAAAGACATCCTGGAGATGGACTCAAAGGAAAATGGCAGTTGATAGATACAATGATTATGATAACAAATTTCAACAGCGACTCCAAAGTTTTAAGTCTATGGAAAGGAAAAAGAGTGGTACCATTCACAGAAATATAGAAGATAAAGAGAAGGATATTAGAGGAGTAATGGAGGGCTGGTGGATGGTATATGACAACTTATCACAGATGATAGCTCAACTCTGATGATAACTGAACACATGAAGTTTGTGCCCAGCAGGAGACTGGAAGTGTGCTGAACCTTCAGCATGTAATTATGGAGTTAGATATGGGTATAGAAGACGTGGATATGGGAGTGAACTAAACCACTCAGACAAAAAGTATAGAATGGAATATAAAGTCAATAGGTACAGCCTAATGAAAGCTTACAATTAGGGGGTGGGAAGGAAAAGAGAAGATAACAAATAAAACCTTCAAAGGGCAGATGGTGGAGAGGTGTCAGTTAATGGAGGGACCAGAATCATGCAGATCGCTGGAAGCCACAGAAGAAATTGTCAACAAGGGCTGCTTTACCAAGTGGCTGAGGAGTGTGACAACTGGGTTGGAAATACTTGCAGGATCACAGCCTTAGAGGAAGTAGCAAAGGATGGACCTCAGAGCACAGGTTAGAAAGACTCATTGGGATTAGGGAAAAACTCATCGGAATTAGGCATCTCTGTGAGAATAAGAAGAAAGAGGTGGTGGAAAACACGACACACAGAGAAAAAGCAGAGGTGTTAGTAGAATGCAACACCCCGAGGATCTCCAGTAAGAGAGCTTGTCTTCTCCAGGAATTGAGAGAAAAGGCAAACCACTGAGAGTGAAGAAGGGAGTGGAGTCCTGGGGGCAGGTGCGGGGAGGCTGGGACAGGCAGGCTCAGGGTGTAATAGGAAGCCAGTGAAAGTGTGTGATGGACAGGATCCCAATGAGAACTAAAAGTTGCTTTAATGAACTGAGGGAATAAAAAAGGTAAAGCAAGGAGGAAGGTTATGGTCTCAGAAAAATTAACAGTCAAGATCTGAGTAGCAGAGGAATTCTCAGGGATGATGATGATGATAATTACAGCCGACATTCATTGTGGTATTGAAGTGACAAATAGCATGTTAAGCAGTTTCTTTGTATTCTCTTATTAAATCTCTATAACACTCCAGTGAGTAGGATATTATTATTATCCCATTTTACAGATGAATAACTTAAGGAAGAAGATGGCTAAGCCCTTTGCTCAGAGACCCACACTGACAGGTCTAGAACACAAACGGAATCCCATTAGCTCCAGAGAATTTAGGGTCAATTCCAGAGAATTCGCTCCAAAGAATTCAGATGACCGTCACTACCAGCCAGTGAGCAGCTCTGTGAAGGCAGGACAGAACTCCCTGAGGATACAAAACTTGAACTGTGTCTGACACACAGTTGGCAGGATGACCAATTATTATTTTGGAGGCCTTCGAACTGGAGCAGGGAAAGGAAGTCTGTGAGCCAGATGCTGGGATCACTAAGGAAAGCAAAATAGTGCTATAAACAGTGGTATGTGAATGTCAACTCGGCAAGATTGTTGGATCAAGGTCACCCACTGATGGTGGGGAGCTGTGGTGTGGAGAACAGACATGCCAATCCCACTTTCTGTTCTCTTCAAAGAAAGGAAGAAGAGATGGATAGGTTGGAGAGGATTGCAAGAGAAATGGCGTCTTCAGAAAAAGAGTTGGCTAATGCCAGGAGATGAAAGGTTGCGCAAAGAGTTACTTGGAGAGATTTATAGATTTTTGCCATTGTTGTTGTTGTTGTTTTTAATATAAAGACTCCCTAGGCATAGGGTGCACAGTTTTGAGTTAGACAAATGTTAAGTCAAGAGTTTAAGGCTCTCTGATTAGGGATGAAAATATGGCTGCCAATAAGGGCTAAACTGGAAGGAAGATGAAATTGGGGGTTTGAGACTGTAACTGTAATGGCCAGGACTTGGGGAGAAGAGGTTGAGGAGGTGACTTGTGCGTCATAATGGAAGAGGAATGGCAGTGAGGCAGAAATCAGTGAGTGTGGGAACTGTTGGTTTTCCATGGTGACCACTGTGGGGAGCTCCAGCCTATTCCTCAGCTAACAGTTCAGAGGTTAAGGGCACAGGGTCAAATTCTGAATCCACCTACCAGATGTCTGACTTGGATGAAGCCACTTATCCTTTTTGTTCAATGGAGATAATGATAGTTTGTCAGAGAATTGTGATGTACTGGGCACAACACGTTTTACATAATAAGCCCTAAAGATAAGTCCTCAGCACAGTCCTGAGTGGAAGAAATTCCACTGGGCATCAGAAACAAGACCCTGAGGACACTGGGCAATGGCACCAAGGGCTTTAGTATTCACTACGACAAGGAGAACTGCTAACTTTTGTTGACTCTTCCAAGTTCTTCAGGGACTGTCTTTCTCTCCAGTATGGCCACGAAACTCATGTGGCAGAAACAGGGTAAGACTACCTCCAGTTTAGGAAGAACCCTTTGACAAGGAGACCAGGTTGGGGAGTTCTAAGCCTTTCTAGGTTTTCAAAGGAAACCTTCTACCTTTGAGAGATGCTTTGCTCTTTCTTGGCTCTGCTACATAGTTGAGTGGGGAGATGGTGGGGTTGGGGGCAGGGTCTGGGGGGAGGGCCAAGAGGCTCATCACCCTGCTCTGGACCTGGCCCAGGAGGTCTCTTGGCTCAGGCAACACCCTGCTCAGCCGTCCAAGACCACACAGCAGGTGTACACAGCTGGAGAGTGGCGATCTATGATTGCAATGAAGCGATAAGGAGAAGAGCCATTTCCACTCTCCATTACCATTTATAGGGCCTATCCCTCAGCACACTTTTCTCTCAGCTGGGGAGAGGGCTGCCTCAACATGCATCAGCTTGGAATAGGACAAGGTCTGCCAGGCTCTACCAACGGGACTAGAGAAGCAGCAGGAAGCTTCCTGGAAGTAACTACTTCAGCAACAGTGTTTTGGTGAGGGGCCTAAGCGCCCTCATTATCATTTTATTACATTTCTCTCCTCTGTGCCCTGAGGACTTTCTGTAGAATAAACATAAGACCAGTTACTTTAAAATAAAATGTGGTTTTCATTAAAATCCTATTCTGGCCCCTCCAGTCCCAACAACGCATTTTCCTCCTAGTCTAACTGGGTTTCAAGTTTTCAGGGACACTGTTTCTCTACAGGAAGGTAGAAGAAGGTAGGACATCCCGTGTGCTACTGGTAGCCCACCTGCTGCCAGTATGAAATGAAATTTCCCTTTGGGAAGGTACAGAGAAATATACATAAGGTCACTCAGGCATTGAAGAGAAAGTATCTGACCCTTGAAGAATTCTTGGTACACATTTCTTTCTCTTCCAAACCATTCTCCCTTCTTACCTAGGTACCCTCTCCAATCCTGTGAGCTCATATATGTCCAGGGCTATGAAAATGATGGCCTATTAGCCAGCCCACATTGGATGTGTCTAGAATGTATTCTAAGAACAAACTCACTGGAATTGTCAACAGAGAAAACCCAGGTAGATCTGTCCCAAAGCAAACCAGTCTGCCTCTGCACTCCTGTCCACACAAAGAGAGCCATGGTGAACACCAGACCTACCGCAGCAAAACCCCTGCCTCTCCCTGAGCAGTGGTCCTCGACCCTGGCTGCACGTTACAAACACCCAAGGAACTCCTACGACATCAGATGCCAAGATGCCGCACCAGAAACCCAGGTTTAAATGCTGTGGCTCAGGGTCAGGTTATCAATACTTTTTAAACCTCTTCAGTGGATTCAAGTGTGCAGCCTGTGTTGAGAACCACTGTTCTAGAACTATGCGGCCACTCGCCACATGGCCCCTGTGACTATTTAAAATTCAATTCATTAAAATCAAATAAAGTAAAAAATCAGTTTCCAAGTTGTACCCGCCACATTCGAGTACCAGTGGCTAGTGGCTTCCATGAAGGGCAGTGCAAATATTGGACATTTCCATCAGCACGGGGTGTTCTATTGGCTGGAACTGTCCCAGAGCATCAAAATGTCATAGGTCACCCTGGCTGGCATGGCTCAGTGAATTGACTGCTGACCTTCAAACCAAAAGGTCGTTGGTTCAGTTCCCATTCAGGGCACGTGCCTAGATAGGGGGCCAGGTACATGGCTGGGAGCATGATGGGCAACCTATCAATGTGTCTCTCATACATCAATGTTTCTCTCCCTCTCTTTCTCCCTTTTTTCTCCTCTCTCTAGAAATGAAGAAATAAAATTTTTTTAAGTTTCACAGGTCAAAACTCTCATTCTTCTACTGACTCCTGAAGTCCAATTGTCTCACCCTCTCCCTGAACTACAGACCCCCCTCTGCTCCTGACAGATACAGCAAATTACCTACAGGACAGGAGCTTTGCATTCGTCACCACACTGTGAAAGGGACACACAGAGACTCCCTGACTACACCAAGCCGCCTAGCCAGCCAATGGCGGTCAAGATCTTAAACCAAGTCGGTTTTTATCAAAATTCAAGCAGTTCCACTCGACCCACTAGCTCTACTCCCGGGACAACTAGCTGCATGGGAGCTTTCTCCTTCCAAAGGAAAGGCCCTAAAATGCTCTCTGTCCACCACAGTGCTTCCTCATATGCCGGCCTCCTTCCTTAGCACATTCTCAGCCCTTACACTACCGCCTTCCAGGTCAGTCCCTCAGAAATCACATGCATTTATTGCAGAAAGCTTGCTTTGCACTGGCTTAGAAACAAATGGGAGCACCATTCTCTGCTTTGTTAAGAGATGTTTCTGAGTGGCCGACGAGTCTTGTGGGCAGTGCCATTCTGATCAAAAACATTGTATGATCCTTAAGAGACTATCCCTTAAAGGAATACAAAGAAAGGAACCAGCTCATGCAGTGGGAGGAGAGCCCAGTCAGTTTTGAGGTAGAAGCTTCCGGGATAAAGTCCACAGGTTTACACTTGAGCCCTGCTGGGCTGCTGTTGGCTTGATTTTAAAAAGAATATCTGCATGGGCAGGTCTCTCTCTCTCTCTCTCTCTCTCTCTCTCTGAGGAAGGAAGACATGAGAGCTAAGAATATTTCTAAACACCAAATGTCTGCATTTCAATTATTTTCAATTATGTCCTCCTCACAAACCATCAAAAAAGGTAGAAGAAGAGACTTAAGAGGTAAATGCATCAATTGATACTCATTTGTAGCACAAATAATCCACACAGTGATGAGCTCAGGCCACTGACTAATAGGTGTAGATTTTGCCTAATATCTTCCATATTGCCATATTTACCTTCTTATCTCAAATGTACTATATCTACTCAAAACTACTACTCTCCTTGTCTTTTGTTACTCTTCCTGGTCTGGTGAATTGCTCAAACTGTGAATGCTGGGCCCATAAATCTGCCAGTGGCCAGGACACAGCATGGAGGGCTTCTGAGTACCCTGGCCCTGGGCCCCAGACTGGCCAAGGACACGCAAAAATCTTACCTACACACAGAATCTCATAGACCATGGATGACATGTTTATGATTTAATGTCAAAGTTATACTCTATGTTACTATTTTATAATTTAGGGCCTTTTATCCAAATAATGCTGTTATCCAGTGCCTGTTTTGATGGTGCTTATTTTATCCTAATGGACTGGTGTGGCCACAATCATGCTATAAATAGATAAATGCACTTTGTTAATTCCTCAGATTTGCAAAAGACAAGACACTAACAAGAGCAAATTTTTGATGGAAAGACACTATCCATTTAGGCACCAAGCCAGGGTCTTTCCAAAACCATGGATCAGAACCTGAAAACCAAGTCCAAGAGTCCTTTTGTGATGGTATGAGCACCTGCCTCCCCTTGTTGATGAAAGACTTTGACCTCAAGGGTCAGCCTGTGGTGAAGCTAGACCCAGGTTTTCTTGGGGCTGAGATTTCTCAGAAGCCAACTCCATTTCCTGGAGTCGTCAGTAAAGAAATGGTGAGGCCCACTCTGTGTGAGGGATTCACCCATAAATCCCACACCCCATTTCAGGGATGAGGTAATAGGCAAGTAGCAGCTACTTTTCCTCCCCAACAGCTTCTTGCTTCCTTTTCCTTGATTGCTGCTGCCACAGATTGCTCCCCAGTTCTGCAAGACTCTGTCACCCATTGCAAGGTGTACAAATGCCAAGAGCCCTCTTCCATTCCCAGCCCAAAGGGGTACATACGCAAGGTGCTATTGGATCATGCGTGTAAGTGACCAAATGTGGAGACGTTTTTTGGTGCTTATCTGTAGGGTTGGGGCTAATGAGGGCCAGAGCTATAGCAGGCTTTGGGCTTAAGCTAATTCGGGGTTGACTCCCAGTCAGAGTGCCAGCTGCCTGGGGAATAGGTGACTCACACAGAGATGATCTGATCTGATTTTTTTAAGGAGTGCTTTGATTAGTTCACTTGTTTTAACAACCCAATCAGATTGACTGGGTTGGCAATGCATCGATTTTATGGCACTGCCTGAATCAATCTGAATAAAACCATTTAGTGCCACATATAAACACAGCTGAATTCCGACATGTGAGATACAATCTTTCCTTTAAGGTCTTCAGTAATAGAAAATAAAACTACTTAAATTGAGTCTCTACTGAGACTATGTATATCAGCCTAAACCCACCCTGGTTTCAATTTCATCCTAACTCCCTCACTCCCTAAACCTCTTTCCTGGTTTCATTCAGCAGGACCCCCTTTTTCACATGCACTGAGCTCCCAAACAGGGTATTTGTAACTGCAACAGATACAGACAGGGAACCAAAGGCAAATTCGCGAACTATCACAAAGTTTCTTTTTCATGTCACTATGAAATCCCTGACTTCTGACCCAGGGGTCAAAGAGAGATGGATTATTTTCTGAAATAAAATTGATCCAATAGGATATATGCTAAAAAGGGGATTCTAAGAGATTCTGGGTTAATGCCATTTGACTAGCAACTACTTCCTGGCCTTATTCACAGTCATACTCCTTTCCAGGTACACAAAGGAGAGCTCCAAGGGGAAGTTTAAGGTTATTTGGTCCTTCCTTTCACCTTCCTCTGTGGTAACGTCTAGTTCCATATGCCACTGCTCCTCAGCACCCCCTGGATACAACTCAAACCAAAAGACCAGTTGACTATAGTAATCATATGATTTGGGTTTAGCAAGGTATTTCCAGTGACTGTTCTTTTGTGCTGCCTGGGTCCTCCCTGCATCTCACTTTCTCATCTGTAAAGGGAGATGGTTGAATGGGGTCATGTGTAAGATCTCTTCTGGCCATGGCTTTGTAACAACTTTAATAATATCTTATTATTACAAGGCTGGTATTTGCATAGCACACTAATATTTTGTAAAGCTATTATGTATCTAGAATCTGTGTTGCTCCTTCTCTGTTGTTCCAAGAAAACATACTCTTCCATGTCTTTGCAAGTGTTGCCCTCTTAGAATCTGTTAGAATCAGATTCCCAGAGTCCATCAGCCTCAATATGTTAATTGGGCACGTTAATACGGCTGCCACCCTGCTGACCGTTGGATCCTCGGCCAGTTCCAGATTCATTATCTGTGCACAACGATGCACTGCATGAGAGTTAACACCACCTGTCAGCTTTCAGCATGGGGAAGACTGTGGCATGAGACAATGCATTTTAACCACGTTGTGTTGAAAGACAGAACTTTTCTTCCTTATAGTTCAGCTTTTATCAAGGCCCCTTAAAATGCAGCCAAGGCATTAAAGAGAAAGGAAAAGAAAAAAAAGCTTGGAACGTTTTTGTACTTTTTGTAAAAAAAAAAAATTCTCTTTTACTTTTTTTCTACCATTACCAAAATCTCCTCTAAACACACAGACCCTACAGTATCCCTATTAAATTATATAGAGCGAGTCCAGCCCGTGACTGTCAGCGGGGCCCATCAGTCCTAATTTATCGCCCCAGGAAACACAGTACAATTATGGTAATAAATAATAATAGGATTCAGTACATGACAACATGAATGATGGAGCCTCTCAGAATTCATTTACATTGCTTTGTGTTGCAATCATCATGCCTCTAATGTAATGCCAAGCAAATGAGCCCCTTTGAATATTGTGCAATCTATTGCAAGTCAACTGGCACAAAACTCACTCAATAAATCATGTTCAAACACATGCCTGTAATGACAAGTAAATCAACAATGAAGTAATTGCATTTAATGTATTGAAATACTGGACCAAAAAAAAAAAAAAAAACAGTGACCTCAAAGTGACTTTTTGTAAAAGGTTTGATACAGTTGCAACAGGGAGTAAGGTCCTTCCTAAGAGGCACTTCTTGCTTAGATGCACATGCCAGGACTGATGATGCTGTTCCCTGCACAGACCTTGGCTGACCACCTTCTCTCTGCAGTAATCACAGAGCCAGGCTGCCAGAGGCTACAAGAGACTGTTCACCAGGCTGAACAGAAGAGTGACAGGTAAGAGTAGAAATCAGCCTCTAGCCCAGCAACCACTCCTCTGCCTCAGCTCTCCCCAGCTCCAGAGACAGTCTGATGCAGGAGGAAAGAGCACTGGGTCCGGAGTCAGGAAGGCTGTATCCCTAACTGAGCTCTGGTGTGAACTAAATCACTGCACGACTCTAGCCAAGTCACTTTGCCTCATAGTCTTTTGTCTATAAAATGAAGTAGTTGGACTGTCATCTCTAAAATTCATTGCAATTCTAATATTCTGTGAGGCTCTGATTCTAATTAGAGATCTTCGCTTTTAAGCAGGCAGAAAGATGTCCCCCCACCGCCCTTGCTCCTGAGTGTTGAAGGCTCTGGTTTGAACCAGCATGCATCTCTTCATCATTCCCGTTGGTTAGGCCAAGTGTATGTGCTTCTAATTTCTGTGAAACTTGGGCCTGCCCCTTTCTGGGCAAGCGGACAAGTCTGAAAATAGGGCCCCAGGGGCCATGTGGATGGATAACAGGCAACATTGAAATGACAACCTTCCCCACATTCCCCGTGGCATCCACCCCAGCTCCCCTCTTCCCAGGGACAACGTCAAGAAGAGATGAAGCAGAGCCTCTGCTAAGCCAAAGGCCACTTAAGGAACTTTCCTGCTCTCATGAAAAACTCATTCTTGGCTGAGCATCTGCATAACCCTCCCCCACTGACATACGTTCCTCCTTATCCTTAACTCTCAGTCCCTGACTAATATCAAAGTAGATCCCATGGACCTCAGAGTCTCGGAGATATAGGGAAGCAGCAAGGCATGGAGCAAGTTGCAGTAGATCTGGAGTAAGAAGATCTGGCTTTAGGCCCTGGCTCCATAGTTTGCTGACACGTGACTTTATGTAAGTCCCTAACTCTCTGAGCTCACTGCTTGGTCTGTAAAGTGATCATAATAGTACTTGTGCCCGCATTGAGGCTGCTGTGAGAACAGTATAACATATATGAGAAAAGGCTCTGTTAGCTGTAAAGTAGGATAAGAAAAAATCTCATTTTTATGATTAATTGGGAGAAAAGAAAACTCTAAGACCAGTGCACTCAGACAATGTTACTTCCCATTCAAAAACCTTTGTTTATTTATCTCTGTGTTGTTGTCGTCTGTCTGACTTTCCTCATGAGGATACAGACCAAAGTGAAAAGGGGCTTTGAGCATCTTATTCTTATCATTGTTATATTCCCAACACCTAGAACAGCGGTAATAAACATGCACTGAATGAATGAATGCGTGAAAGACACATCTTTTTTTTTTTCTTTAGGAGATTACACTTTAACACTAACCTTGAAGGGATTTTGGCTTTTTAATTGTATTTTATCATATATGCTGTTAACGGTTGCCCCAATTTTTCTCCTTTTTGCCCTCCTCCACCCATTCCCCCCAGGCAATCCCCTCACTGCATGTCCACGGGTCATGCCTATATGTTCGTTGACTACTCCCTTCCCCTTCATTTACTTTTCCTGCTGCAGCATGGCAGGTCGGTGGGGGAGGGCTCCTTTAGCAACAGCCTCTACTGGAAGGATGGCAGTTGAAAAGCCTTTAGAATCCAGCAACATGCCTTCTGAAGCCAAAGCTGGGCCACAGTTCCACATGCAACAAAAACTCAGAAAAAGACAGCCCACTTCCAGGTAGGAAGGGATCTGGAAAACTGAAAACATCCATGAGCATTTCCATATTAGAGGGATGTGAGTTGTGGCTGACGCAGACAGGACTAGCCCTTGAGTGAAAGCAAACAAGTTTCCGTTCCCAACAGCCCATGCCCGCAGGCCCTGTCTAACCTTCCAGGATGCCATCCTGTCACAGAACCACGAAGGCTGACTTAGATTCTGCTTTCCTCCTTCCTAAAGCCCGTACTCCCTTGATAGCTCCCATATGATATACTCTGATTAGCAAGGCAGCAAGCCCCAGGCAGAACAAAAGACCCATTAACCAGGGCCGGCGGGCGGGCAGGCAAAACCTGGGGGCTGTGGAAGGGGAGAGAAAGAAGCAGAAAAACTCTAATTTTAGAAAATTGTTACCAGTTGTGGGTTGTTAAATGTTTTCCCCAAAGATGGGAACATCAGGGATGGAGGCACCGGCTTCTCCATCTGACCTGATGATTAATGGGCTGGAAGTTTGGATTCCGAACGATGAAAACCTACCGTGTTGATGTTGGGGTTTCTCAACACTGGGCTGGATTCAGATTGTTCCTGGAAGGGAGACAGGTATTTGGCAGCACCTTGGGAGCAAGAGCTCAAAGACCATGCCTCCCACCTTTGGGATTCAAAGGTTCGTTTGCAAAACAAGCTGTGGAAAGCTGATTGCAGGGTTAGGGAGGAGGGAGAGAGAGCATAACCTGTCACTAGGTAATCTCAGACTAAAGGACAGTTTCTCTAAGAAGTCCCTTTCAGGAATATAGTCCATAATATTATAATAACTATGTATGGTGTCAGATGGGTACTAGACATATCAGGGTGATCACTTTGTAAAGTATATAATTACTATGTTGTATACCTGAATCTAATATAACGTTATATGTCAACTGAAATTGAAAATTGAATTAATTTTTAAAAGTTTCTTGCATGAAACACATTGTGAATTTCTTTATGGAAGGCGATGGATTTTAGTCTGACTTGTCAGTACGAATGGTTTATAAATACCCCAAACCATTCACCATTCAAAAGATAAACCCTGTTTCCACAATTCAGCTTCCCTCAAGTCCATTTTCTTTTCCCTGATTTCATTCCCAGCCCTTGCCCCGGCCCTCTTCCACCACCATCCCATTCCCCTCAGGAACTCGGGGACAGGAAATGAACTTCTGCCTCTTGTCACTTTATTAGGCGGTTCCCAAGAGCCAATGAGCTATAGCCCTGGCTGTGAAATGGCTTGGTCCCCTTGATTAATGACTGGGGTCAGCCACCACCACCTCCCCCGCTGACTCCCCAAGGAGCCCACAGCACAGCTGGAAAAGAAGCAGCAAGGGAGGGACGCCAGAAAGTTCTGGACAAACACAGGGACCAAGGACAAAGGCAGGCGAACAAAGGTAGACTTCCCTGAGAACCCACATCCGCCCCTGACAGGAAGGGCTCTCCTCATCTTCCTTTCAGAGAAGGGGCAGGCAGAGAACAAATCAGAGAGAGGAAGGCTTCAATGCAGAGCTTTCCAGACCAGGCTGGACCAAGTGGTTGGATCGCAAGAAGACCCACTCTTCGTGAGGGACACCTATATCAAACACGCAGATTGGGAAAGAAACCGCCCTCCATTCTCCCTAGTTTTCACCACCCCTCTGCTGGCACTGGTGAGGAGAAATCATGCTCAGAGAGGTCCAGAGCCCCGAGGCCTTGGGCGAGGGCCTAAAGAATCTCAGCAGAGGAGAGAAAAGCCTGAGAGTTTCAGTGGGAGTATTCCATAGCCAGGGGCATTCAATTGTTTTCTATAATACTGCTTTCAACCCTACTTGTGGACATCAATCATACATTCTGCTGGAATGGACTGAGATTCTATTTTCTATTTGTCAATTACCCTCGAGAATTCCGGCCCAAGTGCCGACCGCAGACTAAGACCATAGATCAGGGATTAAGAACAGGGTGAACAAGAGCAGTCAGATGAAACTCTGATGTGGATTCTGGCCCAGAATTCATTCAGAGTGCCTTTGTGTTCCCAGAATTATAAACACTTAGGACTTACCTTTTTCTTCTATTTTTTTCACCTAAAACTCATAATTTTGTGATTGTGAGTTATCCAGGATGAAGCCTTCTCATCCTTGAGATAGTTTATTCTTAGAAATAATTTGAAAAACAAAAACTCCTAAGGACTAGACAGAGCTTGAGACCCATCCCCTGAGTAGGAACTGGACAAATCTCTTCTCTCCTCTTATTTCCCCAGGGCTTGGGCAGAAAACAACGAAGATCCAAACTCGGAAGGAGTAAAGAAGCCAACGAGGAGGTATGGATCACGGCAATAGTCCACACTATTGCTTTGCCTTTTACAAATGAAGCAACGAAGGTCAAGAGCGGTTAACAGTTTATTTAGGGAGGTGCAAATAGATGTGGCAGGACTGACGGCCTCACATTCTTAGATCAGTGTTCTTTCCAAAATGGAACATTTGTCTTGGGAACTGCCCATTGAAAAGATCCCATAGGACAAGATGAGTGAAAGCAAGCAGTTTGCCAGCCTCACTAGCCACAGAGAGCTGAACTGAATGCTGGGAAATAGTTCCCAAAATGGGGTCCAGAGAAGTTGCAACTTTGGAGATCCTGCACCAGAAAGGGCTGACACAGTACAGGAGAGAAGCTCTATAAAAATGAATTGTTTAATTTACTTCAACCCAACATGTTCAAAACTTCTTACATCAAAGTCCTCTCTCCCTCTGAGCTCTCTCTGTTTCTCCCTCCCTCCTTTTGCATAAAATTTATTAACACACTATGGAACTTGTATTCTTCCACAGACCGTACTTGGAGACATGCTGGCAAAGGAAAAAAAGGAATAAAGAAAATGCATTACACGTTGGTCACAATTTTAATGACACTACTAAGTAGTTGCAAACCTCATAGAACCCCTCTGGGCCTCGGTCTCCTAATCTCTTACCTGGCAGTGGGAAGGGTGTGATGTTAGATAAAATAAACTCGTAAGTCCTAGCAACTCAACATCTCTATGATTACCCGAAGCAAGGCTGGGGGATAGTGCCGATTGGAAAAGCTGGAGGGGCAGCCCTGTCCAGACTGCAGCAGCGGCAGAGGGAGACTGCTACCTGATACTCTCCCGTCCCAGCTTGAGATGAGGAAGGAAGACCAGAGAACACAGGGTTCTCTTGTAAATGAAAACGCCAATGGCCTCAGGAGACACTATTCTGAGCCTGGCCATTGCCAAAGTAAAGCCATTCTCTTGCTGAGCTAAACTTCCTAAATAAGTCTCCTGTTTATTAAAACGGACTTGTTTTTTTCTTTTAAAGTTATTGCTTTCCATGATGAAGTCAACAAAAATCTACCTCTCTTATTAAACACTCTCCCCTCCCCTTGCTTCATGCCGCAATAGCCCATAAACGCGCCCACGGGGGAGATGTCACCTGACTTTATTGCCAGGCTCCAAAGAGCCTCTCCTTTCCAATGACACAAATCCCTGAAGCCTTTCCTTTTGTTTCGTCAACAATTGTTACCCTTTCCTTTTTATTTTTTTCCAGGGCTCACTCTGCTGCAGGCCAAATGCCTGGCTCAGCGTTTGGGTCATCCACCAGCCAGTGCTCGCTGAGCTTTTTAAAAACATGCACACATGTTCTGCCTCTTATTTCCTGAGTGGTCCCGACACCTGGAGTGATCCGAGTCCAAAAAAGTCAGGCCAGGAAATTGAGTTCTTCTCCACTCCTGGCTGGGTCATTTAGATATTGGAGGATGAATGTTCTTTGCAACTAACCCTCCACAGGAGAAGACCAGGTGCCTGCCAAGGAACCGGGAGACCCCAGAGCCGGTAAAGAAGAAGAAGAGAGAAGCCCCGCAGATCTACCAGACAAGGAGCCGGACAACTTGTGATTCCACCTCCAAGTTTCCTCATCTCCTACCAAGTAAAAGAAAACCAAAAATTACTCTCCCTCCTACATAAAACACACACAAAAGGAATTTTTTTAGAGGGGGAAAAAAAACCTGGAAGCATTTTTGAAGGCAAAAGGCTGTTTATTGCTGCCAAAGTGCTGATTTTTTTTCTGCCTCTGGCAACTATATGAGAATTGGAGACTTCAGCAGAGAAGAAATCCTTTCACTTGTCATCACATAAAACCTCTGTGTTCCACAGAGGAAATGGCAAAATTTCACCCTTAACTGGATTCTGACTGGGAGCTGAGAGAGAACGCAGAGTAGACAGGGTCAAACTGCTCTACATCCTGGGACATTCTGTGACCTCACTCTGCCAGGGGAGGGAACGGGCCATAGCTCCAAAGAGACCTCTGTCAGCAGGAGATGAAGACAGACGGGGCACCCACCACTCCCTGCCCAGGCCAAGATGGCCCAGTTTCATACACATCACCTCAGAAGGTTCCGTCAAAACACCTTTTAAACAAGTAGATCACGGGGGATTTTTTTTCATGCTCCCTGGAGTATATCCTACAGCCTTTTTAATAATGAGTGAAACAATTGTGCTTGTTATTGAGCTTAGCACATTCTATATTCAGTCATTGTGCTACGCGTAGTGTTCATTTTCCCCTCTTTACCTGTCCTGCAAGCTGTTTTTTATCCTGCTGGTCTACCACCGGCTCTACTGGAGGTACCCCCGTCCACAGAGAGGGCAGGGACAGCAGAGGGGAACCGAAGATCCTCCAGTCCCACCACCGTTCTTACCATACATCCATTCTGACCCTACGTGGGACTCCCCACCTCTTTTTTCAAATATTTTTGCTCCCCCTCCAGCTTCTACTGTGCTATTAAAGTCAAAGTGTAGCTGTGTACTCTCCCCCACCCCAAACCCCTGTATCAATTTCTTTTGAATTTCCAAGTGATGAGGTCAAGATCCAGAAAACTCAAAACCAGAGGAAATTAGGTTGCTAGGATCCTGGGGTTGTTTATTATGCTCTCAGCCTTAATTAGGTGTAAGTAACATCTTGTCAGTGTTCTGCCACATATGCTAAAGCTGTCGGGGCAGTTTTACTGAGTCTGACAGTTTAAATCAGAAACAAGAGAGTCGACATGTCAATGATGGGGCTGGACATGATGGATACATTAAGGGGGGGTCTGGAAAATTCTGGACTTCATTATATCGACTCCACTTCTCAAAAGTTTCTGTCAAAAGAATCTCAGCCTCGTTGGAAAAGCTCCTCTGGGATCTGATTACAGCCAATTAGAGGGCCTCCCACAGCCACCTGGACACAGGAGGCCTTCTGCGAAGGATCCAGCGGCGGGGTGACGGAGGGAAGATGAGAACCGGGAAATTGCTGATTGTGGCAAAATGTCTACAAATAGATCTATTGAGACTTAAAAGGTGCAATAAGTTGACTTTTTTGGTAAGTTAAAAATGGCTTGAAAATTGGTTTGCTGGTTGCTGCTTTTTCCACATTGGCCCCAGGCTATTTTCAAAATGAAAAGAACGGGATCAAGGCAGAGCTGAGAGCAATAATAAGATGCTGAAGACAACAAAGAGGAAGGTGATAATCTTTTGAAAGTGTCGGAGGCACACTCAACTTAGGCTGGCAAGTCTCTCAGAGGGAAAAAATGAGGGCAAGGGAGAAGGCGCTTTTGCCGAGGAGACTGGCACATTAGCAGTTTGGCCTGGACACAGGTCTTTCTTGCCCAGTCCCAAAGGGCCGCTTTCTGAAGGCATCCACTACAGCCAAGACCCCAAGCCCTGACACATTACAAACTGCCATTGGCCTGTCCTTGGAAGTGGAGGAGAAAGTCTGCATCTTTGGCCAAGGAGAGAGGAGGGACACCTACAAGGGGCGTACCTTGCCCTGGCGACATGGCACTGCTTTCTTGGCAAATTAAGGATTCAAATAACAAGGCTGAGCTCAGGCTCACGGTCTATCTGGATAATGTGGGGCTCAGATCTAAAATTATACACAGCCTCAAGAGTGCCTTTACAAAAGAATACATTCTTCCCCCATTCCCTTTAAGAGGAAGAGCTGTCAATCAATCAGTGGTGTGTGCCCACACTGCTAAGCTACAAGATTTTAAATCTCAGACTTGCTGTAAAGATTCACTGCCTATCCAGTCCAGTGAGTGGGATGCTCACAAGGAGGAAAAATGTCCATGAATTTCAACAGATGCGAACTTCTAGCTTTACAATGAGGCTTTCGATTTGGCCATTTTGGCTATGACTCATATGCATTTTTCCCCCTGAAATTAGGTAGTCACTGTGGCCTGATAATGGTGACATTGCTTCGGAAGTTTAAACAGATATTACCAGACTTTTAAAGAAGTGAATAAACTTCAATGAAATGTTTTGGAAACAATATTGGGAAGGGAAAATTACTTGGACATCAGTTAGTAGGAAAATAGTCATGGCTTTAGTTTTCAGGGGGGGTGTTGGTTTGGTTTTTGTTTTGGGGGGTTTCGGGGGTTTTTTGTTTTTTTGTAAGAAAAAAGCAGCCTCCATTTAGTTGAGAAGCAGCGGGGCATTTTTCTTTTCCTTTTCTCAGTGTGTTAATGTTAATTGTTTTCCCCCATCTCATACTGAATTGGATTGAAAATCTCTTTCCCAAGTCAACTTGGACGCAATGAATCATCAGCCCTGGTGACTGAACTGCTCTTTTATCAACTCAGCAGGTGCGTAACAGTTTTTCCCTGAATAGCCTTCCCTCCTGTGCCTCGTAACAATCCCAGTGAAAGAAGTCAGAGATGTATGAGAATTCAGGGTCTCAGTCTTGATCGCCTGTTACCAGTTTTCCCTTTAAAAAAAACGTGAGGATCCCATGACCTGAAGGGCTTCCATTTCAGGTTCTCTACTATAAATGCTATAGACCAAGATTACACCAATTAAAATCCCCAATATTTCTTTGGTATGTCCTCCATCACTTGAACAAAGCATAATAATTTCATTCAAGACACTTTTTTGTTGTTGTCTAACTCAAAAATATCCACTTAGCTCATAACCCTTATGCCATGGCCCATGCTAGATTCTGGGAACTATGGGAACTAATATAGTATCTAACACAGGTAGAGTATTTCTTGGTCCTCAGCACTGTTATTTGTTACCTTACATGAAATAAATCACTTGATCCTTAGATCAAAAGGTAGTTACTAAAATGATCATCTTCATTTAATAGATGAAAATTTTTGAGGAAGAGAGAAGTTAAGTAACTGGTTCAAGGTCACACAGCTAGTAGGCGGAAGGGAGAATTCATACCTAGGTGATGTAGCCTACCTATGCACTCTGTGGCAAAGTTCCTCCTCCTAGCCACAATCCTACATTACCCTCCCTGCTGGCAGCAAGACAGTCATCCCTGCCCTCAAGGAAATCACAGTCTGCTGGTTCAATGTTATCTAGCCACAATATTGGGTGGACATCTAAACATAAATGAATCATGCTGTAAGAGGCATAACACCTCATCAGACACTTATGGATGTTTCAGATCAACCAGAGCAGGTCTGTGTTAGCTAATCTATGAAGTGCTAGGCACATGGCAACACCCACAGCCTCCTTCTCAGGAGAGCGTCCACCAGCTGTTCCCTGCTCAGGAGTCGGCATGGTTTGGATTATGCAAACTGCTACCCTGCCCACAGACAGCAAGGCCAGGAAGGACACCTGTGTTACAGATAGTTTCCGAGGGCTGCCATAACAAAGGGCCACAAACTGTGGCTTATAATGAGAGAAATTTGTTGCCTCACATTATAGAGGCTAGAAGTCCAAAATCAAGGTGTTGGCAGAGTCATGCTCCCTCTGAAAACTGCAGAAGGAATTTTTCATGCCTCTCCCAGCTTCTGGTAGCCACAGACATGCCTTGATTCTGAAATGAATTCTAACCTCTGTCTCTGTTCTCACAGTCACTCTCCCCGCGCCTCTTCCCACAGTCTTCCCTCTCCGTGCTGCATGTCTGCCTCCACATCCAAATTTAGTCATACTGGATCGAGGCCCACTTAACAATCTCATTTTGACTTGATTACTGCTGTAAAGACCCTGTTTCCAAATAAGGTCACATTCTGAAGTACTAGGGATGAGGACTTGAACGTGTCTATTTTGGCAGAACACTACTCTACTCATTATAACACCCTCACCAAATGCAGACCAGGAAACCCTATAGCCTAAGAGGTGCATTGTACCAGGTGGTAATTATTTCACCCAATTAGATTCTGTCTTGGGAGTTTGGGATTCTAGCCAGACATAGGGTAAAAGACAAGTCAATAAGTCCCTGCATAGGGACCGTGACTGCTGCTGAAGGTGGCCTCAGAAGACAGACCCATGGCCAATATGTTTCTGGAGCCTGAAAGGGAGAGTCAAGTTCAGGTTCTCCACTGGCCCAAGCGGTTGCTGAGGCCCCATCCTGGGCTTGCTTGCTTATTTTTACTAACTGTATCGATTTAACTCACTAGCTAGGCAACTTTTTTCTTATGCAAGCCTAACCAATCCCAACTTTTTTTATCTTATCAAAACAACAATTAAAGTTCACATGCTGTGGAAAACCATCCCATGTTCATCTTATCTAGCGTTTTTGGTTGATAATCACTCCAGCATCTCCTTGTCACATAGGTAAATATATTTTCCATATATGTGTGTATATACAGTATGTGATTTATAATATACACATATATGTGCATATATCTATATTTACATTATCTATATACAAACATATTTTTATGCATATGTATGCATCTTCTACCTCATTTTCAACAGAATTTGTAGTGATTGCATTTATGAATATAGGTCTGTGCAAGTGTAATTACAGATTCATAGTTTGTTCCTTTTATATCATGAATAGTAATAGCTCTTATTCATTGTTTAATATGTACCAGACACTTGGCTGTGGACTCAACATACATTATCTAATTGAGTCTTTGCAATGATCTGGAGAGGAAGGAATTAAAATTCCCCTTTTACAGATGAATAAACTGAGGCCCAGAGAGCTCAACTAATTTGACCAACGTGATACAGCTATTATGTGGAAGCCCTGAGATTTGAGCCCATGTGGCCTACTGCAGAACTAATCACTTTGTACTGCTAATCACTTCATACTCCCTGTGCCTTAACCAGTGTAATGTCATAGAAACCTAGCACTAAAGAGGACACTAGGGATGACTTGATCTAGCGGCTTCACTTTATTCATGAGAACAGAGCTACTAAAGGTTGAATTATGGGGTTCGGTGGCTCAATTGTTGGCAAAGCTGATAACGGAATCCCTCCCGGTCATCAATTTCCAAAGCTCGTGATTTTCTACAGCAGCTCTGGCCCTTCTGGGTTGTATCTGGATGGAATTCTACAAGCGTTTCCCATGTAAATGACTTCCCTCCTGTTTCCTGCAGCGAAACACAGCTTCCCTTATTTTTAGATTATGTTGGTCATTTCAATTAGAATCAGAGAGAGAGGGAGCTAGAGCTTGTGTAAGGGTTACCGTCTTTCCAGCAAGTCTGCCCACAATTTTTAAGAGTTGAAACAAAAATCATTACAGTTCATGAAAGGTTCACCAGGAGCTCACCTGCAAACCTAATTAATCAGAGCACGCATGCCCCAAGCCTTCAAGCAAAGTGAGGCTATCCTGGGCTCCCTTTGTTTTTCCATCTCTCAGCTCAAATGCTGCATACAGCGTCAAGTGGGCGCTCCACTGATGCTTTTGACTGACAAAAGCAATTAAAAATGTAATACTGTGCAAGTTCCTGGCAAACCTTGTTATTATTGTGAAGGTGTTTCACATATGCAAGGCAGTTTTAACAATCTTTTTGATTAGTCATTCATGTAACTATTTGAATAAACATTTCAAATCAAGTCAAAATAATCACAGACGATAATGGCACTTATGTCGTTGCTTAGAGATATTATGATCGCAGTGCGTCTTTCTCTCTTCCTTTTTTTTCTTTTTTTTTTTTTTTGGAACTAAGTAAATAAAGGCAACCCCCTTGCCTACTTTTTGGTTTCAAAATGCTAAATAACTTGATGTTTGTCCTCTCAGTAATGATGCTTTCTAGCTGGCTACAACAGGAAGGTTAAATGCAACCCACTTAACATATATGCCTACTTGAAAAAAAGGTTAAAATTCTGCAACAACAGAGCTGAAAGGCAACCATCGCCAAGGATCTCTTGTTTGCTAACACCAGTTCCACAGAACATGGGTGAGGCAGAGGAGAAACATGCTGGGCAGTCATGTAGGTCGTCAATGCCAGTCACTCCTATTTTCTCCAGAATGTTTTTACCAGTCATTATCATAAATGATGTCATACTTACAGAATGGTCTCTTACTAATTTACCCATTTCACCTCCCAGAGATACTTGACACCGCCAACCCCGCCCTCTTTGAACCTTCCACGACACCAGCACTCCCAAGCTGTCCTCTCCCTCCCTGCCCGGTCCCATCTGTCTTTTCTACCTGCACTCCTTCCTAAGCGTTGATGAAACCAAGCCTGCCCTCGTTCTTGTTTCCTCATTCCATTCTCAGCCTGGAAGAGAGCATTAACTCCTAAACATTCCACAGATGCGTTTGTCAGCAGCCCGACGCTCCCCTCCCCGGCCTCCGAGTCTCACTCCTTCGGCAGAGCAATAGTCTCCCACAAGCCATCAGACTGCGGGCTTCCCCGTTACAGCCAGTTTTCCCACCACCTCCTCCGTCATGGTGCCTCTGTGCTGACAATAGGGGGCCACCAGTCCACTTTTTAAGATGCCTCAAGTGTCTTCACCATTTAAGAAGAGACCAAAGTCTTCAGAGTGTTGCGCACGAACCTTCATAGCCTAGCCTCTGTTCTCCTCCCCAACTGCCATCTCTCCTCACAACACCAGCTCCTCTAGGCCTTGTCCTGCCACACATGTCTGCTGCAGCTCCGTGACTCTCCAGTCCCTCCTGCTCTCTGTGACCGTTCACGTGCTCTTCCATGTGTTTGACACCTGCCTTCCTTTCTCCCCACAGCACCTTGCCAAATTCTCCTGGCCCTTCGAGAATGCAGTTCGCACGTTGCTTGGTGGTCTTTAGCCCCTACGGCTCCTTTTGCGTATTTCTGCTTGTTCTGTGCTCCCTATTAGAACACGTGGCTAGCTCCATGCTTTGTTTATTTAAGTGCCACTATGGTCACGCACCCCTCCTCCACCACAGCGCCCAGCCCACAGCATATATTTAGTAAATAGCTAATGACTAAATGATGTGCACAATCTCACTGCCCGTTGTGAACCTGTAATTCGACCCCAAGTAAGTTTAAACCTATCATTTTCTTCATTACAATGTGTGTCACCAGACAGAAATGGAGATTCGATGTGTATAATGCCAGACAGACCTCAGTAGAACTTTTATATACTTAATGACAGGGACTCAGGAGTTCCCAACCATTCATAATTTTATTGATATTTTCTATGGCTTAATTATAGCAGTCCAGTCTCACAAATAACCAGTTCTTTCAAAATACAAATAATTATTTTTTAAAAAAACTTATTTTCACCTGTGTGCCACTGGTTAGTACCAGCACAGGATAAAATTCCCCTTCAAGGTCCAGCTGCTTACTTCATTTCAGTGGGTTTATGAGGATTGAGGTAAGTGTGAAGTTCCTACCCAAAGGCAAATGATTCTGAGACTTCCTTCCACCCACCCTTCCTTATTTGATCTTTCCATCATTCTGGTGCAAATGCTGAAAGATCAAAGCACCCCAGTGTTGGCGAAGGGCTAAGGAAACTGTCCAGCCTAGAACCCTGTTTCTAAGCAGCAGCAACCTGTCCAGCGCCAGGCTGGGGAAGTTCAAAAGACTTCATGGATTGAACACTCCACAACTTCGTTTGGAAGAGCTTCGCAGCATTTTCTCAGATAACTAAGAACTCTAAACTCTGTTCAGGGATCAGGAAACTTCCAGAGGCGTCTGTAGGAGACCGGAACTGTCCAAGAAGTGGCGTGACTGGCTTTTGTGCTTGACACCAATCATCATCTTCTGCTTCCCAGCTGATCCACTTTCAGGTTAAAAGGAAAAAATGTGTTGCTCACTTAGGCTAGTTTTCTCAGTGGCTGTTTTTAGGGCAGTAGGAAATGAAAACACAAATACTGGGTGTTTTTGACCTATCAATGGAATTAAGAAAACAGTATTTATTTCCATGTTTAAATGTTAGTCCAGAATCATTTTGTATAAATATTGGAGTCTGTAACAATTTCCCTCCAGATGAATGGCTTTTTGTCTGCTTTAGATGGATATGATCTAAACCCAGACTATATCTTAGGGAAGAACAACATACTTTGGAGTGATCTACCAACTAAATGGTCTCCTGTTTTACATTTTCAGCAGCAACGATAAACAAGAATTGCAAGTGCCCTGTAGCCTCTCTCTCTCTCTTCCACTCTCCCCCCTCTCCCCTTGTCAAGCCAGCATAGTATCATATTAAAGAAAATAAGTAAATATATTTAAGAAATTTCTTCTTTGAACCTAGAAATAAAGATATGATTTGAGGTTGAAATTAGAATCAAACATAAAAGAGAAGTAAAAAATATACATTTATTTGGTGTCTATAATAGGCCAAGTCTTTTTATAAGAACTTTGTTCCCATTTTCTCACTTAATCAGCAAAACAACCCTATGGGATAGGTGATTTTTCCATGTTTACAAACATGGAAACTGGAACTAATAAAGAAGAATACGGATTTTTCATTTCGCTTTGATTTCCAAAGCCTAAGCCCCTTCTACATCATGCCACCTTCCAAGGTAAAAAGAAAAACAGTTTTAAGTGATAATCACAAAGGAATAAATGCATTTTGATAAATTTAGTTAATTTGGATAAAAACTCTAAAAAACAAGGTGGGGTAAAAATAGGTTTACAGTTGTTCATATGAAAAATAATATAACTAATAAATAACAATACGAAACAAACTTTGTGTTGCACACACTCACAACTGTACCCTACTTTTTCCCTGTTGTATAAACGTGTAAGACTGGGGACTTATCTGTGGAACTCAACCAAGACTAAATAGGGAAATTTGCAGAACTACCCTCTTTTAGTACCTAAGTACTGACTGTACTTGGACTTACTTCTTTACAAATTGTGACACATTTTCCTGGTGTTCCCTCCTCCTCAGTCCAATCCCACCCAGGGCCAGGCATGGTGGGGCATATTTTGAAGACAGGAACAAAAAACAGCAACATCTTTTGTAAATTAACCCTTACATGTTGACCGCTTTCTCTAAACAAAGGGATGGTCAAGGAGAGCCATTTAGTAGCAGTCTCATGTAGTCGTGGTAGGTGCCAGTTTACATTTGCACTAAAACCTGCCAAAAGGGGAAAAACTGTTTCTGCACCACCTAAGTAGGCTAAGCAGTTAACCATGGCCTTGCCAGGTTTCCACCAAACAGCAGAGGGCACTAAATCGCCTGAGAATGAGCCAAAGGAAGAAGGAAGAGCATTTAGGGTTTGCACTCAGTAGATCTGACCTTAGCAACTACTGTTCAGGTTACATTTGCTGCCCTTAAAAAAGAGTGATATGATGCAGTTTAACTCTCAACATCCCCCCTTTAACAAAAACACTTGAAATATGAACTCTGTGATTCTCTAGGGCTTGACATAATTAAATATGTAGCCATTTGTTCTGAGTAATATGTTTTATTCCCTATAGTAAGAACCATTGCAAAGGAAGAAAAATGCTAAGGCTGTGTTCATGGCCCAGTGATCTGCACAGCCCCTCACTCTCAGTTCAGTCCAGAAATTCTATGGTGGATCTGTTTGCTATCCAGGAGAGAAGAAGATAGCACGTGTGCTAAAATTTAGAAAGTAGGAACACTTGATAAGAAAGAAAATGTGAGAGAAAATTGCATCACAGTTTTGTAAGCTGTTCTCTTCAATTTCTCAGGGGAAAAAATGGCCGTGAGATGGGCTGTGATTCAGCTCAGCTATTTCCGGATACACTTCTGGGTTTAGTTGATGTAATAACACTCCATTTCCCTAGCATGTCTTTTGTTTAAGGACCTCAGAGCACTTTTAAATGCATCATCTCCTTCATCCTCCCAACAGGCTCCACGAAGTAAGTAGTAGGCAGCAGGTGGGCTCATCTGTCATTCATAGATGAGACACCAGGGCCCCAGCTCAGGGCTCCGTCCACTGGACTGTGCAGCCTCTCGTTCAACTCCACGATTTGTCTAGAATGGTGCTTCCGAGTTTTTAAAACTGACTCCTCCAGATAAACCTAAATGAAATCCTCAGGAATTCTGACCCTTCCCAAAGAGAAACATCCATGGTGAATTTCCATTCATTCAGAAATATATATTGAGCACCTCATGTATGCCATAAACTAGTCTAGGCACTGTGAAGGGAACAAAACAGAAACACACAACCAAAAATCCCTGCGCTTTTAGAGCCAACATTCTCATGGGGAGATAGACAACAGACATAGAAAGTACGTTAATTATACGGTATGTCAGAAGGTGATAAACACTATGGGAAAATAAGAACAAAGTAAGGAGAATTGAAAGCTTGGCGATGTTTAGGGGTTGTGGGCCTCACCAAGAAGGTGCCATTTGAGCAAAAACTGAAAGGAATGAGCTAGAAAGCCGTCTGGGGTGGATCATTCCAGGCAGAGGGAGGGCTTGTACTGAGGCAGGACCTTGCATGGTGTGTCTGAGGAGAAAGGAGGCCAGTGTGGCTGGAGCGGAGCAAGCGAGGAGGAGAGAAGTGGGCAACGAGGTCAGAGGACCTGGGTAGGTCAAGTGGTCCTCGGAGGCCACCAGGAGGACAGTAACTTCTATGCCAGAAAAATGACAGAACTGGGCAGATCTAGGCAGAGTTCGGTTGTCTTCTATTTATATGGACCAGCCTAGAAGGATCATAGCACTTTAACTTTCATGCTTGTTTTTTCAAAGTATGAAATTAGAGTAAAATATTAGATACATCTTTTCCTCCTCAAATTATGCACATGAACTGCTTTCCCAGGACTGCTTTAACAAAGTACCACAGCTGGGTGTCTTAAAACAACAGATCGATTGTCTCACAGTTCTGGAGGCTGGAAGTCCAAACTCAAGGGGACGGCAGGGCCATGAGCCTTCTAAACGGCGCAGGGAAGTCCGTCTTTGACTCCTCCTGGGTTCAGTGGTGTGTGGGCAATTGTTGGTGTTCTCTTGCTTGCAGCTGCAACACCAGTATGTCCCTGTGAGTCTCTCAACCTACGATGCTGTCTCTCAATAACTCTGATCTGACCTCCGGTTGCACACCCGTCCACTGAGGATCAACTCTTGTTCTGGTCAGTAAAGGGCAGTTAGTAAGTGTTGAAACCAGAAAAATAGGGAATAAAATAGGGACTGCCTTAAAGGGATTTGGCCTAGAGGAACAAGGAACTTAGAGCAGAAACCACATGGAAATTAAGAAAGAACGCAGGGAGTGGAGAAGGCGGAACTACAAAACCAATGGGGCTGAACAAGTAGAGGACCACCTGTTCAAGTGTCTAGGTTAAAATTTTTCCATTACTCAAAACCCAGAAAGCTTAGGTCATGCTTGCTCCACCCAAGTAGCCAATAGCTAACAGCCACATTTGCTTCTATACAATGCTTGCTTGCTCGAGTCTATAAAAAGACTTGGCTGTAAGTGCTTAGGGAAGCTCTCATTTGCAGCCCTTAAGAGCACCGTGTCTCCGGACACTCTGAGGGTCCGCCCCTGCGCAGGTTAAAACTTTGGCCAATAAAATAACATTTCTGAATCCTGAAAGTTTCTGACAATTTGTCTCTCGCGTTGGTGGATGCAACAGTAAGCATCCAGAGTGTAGAGCCAAAAGATGAGGGATGGCACCGATTCCTGATCTCAGGAAGCTTACCCCTCATTCTCAACACCCAGCCATGCGGCAAATGCTGCAAAGCCCCAGCTGTGTTTCCTCTCTGGGTCTCGACTATGTGTGTGTGTCGGTGCACACTTACATTTGTATGTGTGTGAGGGTGTGTGTGGGTATCTGTGTGACCATGTGCATCTGTGGTAAGTCAGTGTGCAAGTACATGTGACCATGTATATGTGTCTGAAGGCTTGACTATGGGTATGGGTTGTGTAGATGTGTGGGTGTCTGTCCGTTTTTATGAATGTATTTATAGTAAAGGCACAGCATCTCTGTTGAAATTCTAAATGCTACATTGAGCAATGTGAAACAAAAACACTTATGGATTATCTGGGCCTGTCAGCCCCAAACAGCAGCTTCAACTTTCTCGAAACTATTGGTATTCAGATTCTCTTCTCGCTGAGGCGAGCCCGACCCACTTACCATGACCCCTACCTGGAACCTGGAAAGGGTACAGCAAGACCTCTTTTAAAGACCAGTTCGTCCAAACTCACAGCCCTTATGATCATTTGCAACAATATGGTGGCAGGAAAAATTAACAACTTGGGCATGTGTTTCCAGTTTTTCCAAAGAATCCAGAAATCTCCCCATTGAGGCTGGTTAACAGGAAAAAGAAAGAGAAGAATGACTGACTGAGGCGAATCAAATCTCTCACGAAGGAAAAAGAAAGTACATGAGGAAGTACTTGAGAAAGGGTAAAGTACGGTCTGAAAGCAGGATAGTGCTTTAACGTTGGACACCAAACCCTTGGTGCGGTAGCCCATGAGAGAAGGAGACAGGGCAGTCTCCGAGACCAGGGTGCGAAAGAAGACGAGAGTCCCAGGCCTCCCACGTAGCACTGACCAAAGGGCAGGAGGCCAGGTGGTGTGGGTGGCCTGTGCCAGCACCTTTAGCCTCCTCACTGGTGTCATGGAGACTTCTTCCTATCAGCTCGTAGTCACAGAGCAGGAGCCAGGGTATTCTCAGGGATCTGTAGAGCCAACCAGGACTCCGCGGACAGGACAGAGAGAGGACAGGGGCCTCAACTCCAGAAGAACCAAAACCAACACTACGGAGGATGTCAGAACAGATGCTGCTCCTAAAACTCACTGGATCTTCACAAGATTCCACTTCACAAATGAGAAAACCAACACACACAGGAGTTAACTTGCTCAGGTCAACAGAGAGCCAGCAGCCAAGAAAACATTTCCACCCTCCAGAGGTTAGTTTTACAGCAAGTTTTCTTCATTATCTTGAAAACCAGACCAGGTTACCAGCTTTCATTCCTGGCAGCTAGAGAGCAATAAGCCCTCGCTTCAAAAAATGGTCAGCTCTGGACGGTTTTTGTGTATTGAGTTGAGTCGGGTCGGAAACAGTACCAAGTCACCCAATCCGCCCAACCCCAGACACACGGCCAATATCAGAGCTAGAGGATCTTAAGATGGAAGTGCCTTCTGAGGCAAACCTGAGAAGACCGGCAGCTGGGCCAGGGAGTTCCCTGGGTGCTCTCTTCCTCCTCAGCAGTTCAGTGAAATCGGAGGAATCATTGAACCTTTCCGACCTAACTTTCCTGATGTGAGAATGAGGAGTTTTGAATAGACTACCTTATGGCTAATCTCTAGGATTCTATAGTTACTTCCTAGGAAGGTATGTCCAAAAGAAATATCTAGGGTCCCTTGGGGGAGATGCAGGATTCTCACAGAACTTTGTAAATAAAACAAAACAACAGACACTTGCTAGGTATTGTACTTCTTTTATGGTTATTATGAAGCTAGCCAGGAAGCACTTATTAACTTAAGAGGAACAGCAGCAGCAAAGGCCTGGCCAGGTAAATCTTACAGGAATCTTTGGTAAGAAAGGATTCTATTTCCCGAGGGGATTAGAAAACCCAGGAATGCCGGCTCTCCAGCCCGACCCAGAGCCCTGAGTATGAGGTATTTGCCATGGTATTGGAAGATCTGATCTTCCCCCTTGCTAAGTGGAGTTCTGTGTCTCTCCCTTCCTCCTCCTTCCAGCCCATCTTACTGCCAACTCACCCCTACCATCCCTATCAGTTCAGCCTACCTTTCCAATTTAGGCTCAGGAGAATACGTGGCCCTACCTACGGATCTGATCCCTGACTTGAAGGTAAGAACAGGCCCCCTTCTGCATCTCCTTCCAAAACTGCCATTTCCTCAGAAACGGTGGACTCTACCCCACCCCCCAAAAAAGCAAATAAAAAGAGGCAGCTTCATCAAAGAGAGGGAGATGGATGGGTTTGGCGCCTACAGAGGCTCCCCTCCTCTTTCCCTGGGACCATCATTATTCCCTGGGCTGCGCCCTGGAACGGACAGAGCTGAACTCTGCGTGCCAGAGGCGGCGCTCCCAGCTCCCATCGCTGGCCTAGCTTTTTGCAGACTCCCTCCCCTGCCTGCTCCTCTCAGACCCCTTCCCTCCTAGTTGCTGTTTACAAGGAGCTACCCCTCTCCGTAAATTAAGCCCTCCACAGCCTCCCACTCTTGGAGGCCATGTGTTGAGCCCCATGAGCCGACTTGTGGCATTTATTAGCGCAAGAGGAAAAATGCTTGCCTCATCAGAGAGCAGCTGGAGACAGAGCGCTTTTCAAAGGCATGTAACTGACCTCTAGCTCGGCTGCTGGATGCCTGGGTATTGCAGACTCAGAGGATTCTCGAGTTCTCTCCCTCCTCTCCCTCCATCCCGCCCTCTCTCAGCCTCCACCCACTCTTTTCCGTTTAGTCCTGACCTTGCGCGGCCTGAATCCCCCCATCCATCTCCCTACATTGTGTCTCTCTGGTGAACTCATGCTGGGAGATTAATTGCTGCCATCACCCCTAATCCATCACACTTCCCAAAGATTGTTTTGACATCTAGTTAATTTTTGGCTGATGATTTATCAAATTCTTATTACCGTGCTCTGAAGGGGCTCATTTATTGTGTTGATTCATGGTAATGATAAAGGGGAAGCATTTTGAATTTTAACTACATTTCCCTCATGCTTTTTCTACCCAGTGTAGTTTTTTTAAAAAGCAACGAAAGAAAAGAAAAGGAAAGAAAAGAAAGAAAGAAAGAAAGAAAGAAAGAAAGAAAGAAAGAAAGAAAGAAAGAAAGAAAGAAAAAGAAAAAAGAGAGACAGGAACTGTAGCCAGGAAATTCTTAAACAATTCAAAATGTGAACAAAAAAAGAGAGGGGGACATTCTTCCATTATGTTCAGCAAAAGCCAAAATCTGAAAAAACTTTCTCATATATACATATATACTATGCATATTATATACATATGAAGTATTTTTAGCATCTGGATCTGAACTACCTTTGGAGAGTTCAGACCCCTAAGGCTCTTAAACATTTATTGCCCTGTAATATTACCTAAATGTCTACTACCATTTTATTCCAATAGAACCTAATGGTAAGTGATTTCAGTCCTGTACCAGTGGAAAGGTAATGTGAGCGTCTTTTCCAGGCCAGATGGTCATCCACCTTTTAAAAGGGCAAAGAGACTTTCCTTTGCCACTCAGGTCACTCCCCAGGCCTTCCAAACATCTCATTTGCCACTCAGCTTTTTTAATAAACCCAGATGGTAGGAAGGAGGCCAACATCCACTCTTTTTTTTTTATGGAATGAAAGGAGCTGGTGTTCCAGGGATTGAGCTGAGAGGTGACAGAAGAGTCCCAAGGGAAAGGCACTTACCAACAGTCACAGGGGTGAGTGCAGGGAGACTCAGACAGTCCAGGCAGAAAGACTAGGGAAGGCCCGAGACCAAGCAGACAAACGCGAGGCAGCAGTTCTGCCAAACAGGGACAAGATTTCTGACCGAAGAAGGGGAAGAAGCTTGAGGGAAGAAAGGACCATACTAACCCTTTTCATCAGCAATCTCCAACAATGAAAACTCCAACAAAAAGATTTATATACAGGCTTTCTAGAGATAGAACAGACCTGTTTTTGTTGCCATTGGTGCCAAGAATGTATTAGACAAGTGTCCATCCCTCCCCTTCCTCTGCCCACTTCTGAAGACCTGCCCTGAGCTTTCCCACCTGCCTTCCTTCTCTGCGAGTCTCACAAAACCCAAATTATCACTCGGAAGTCAGGACGACCCTGAAATCTTTAACGCGGCTTTGGATGCTGCTGGCCTGTGTGAGGTATGCAAGAGACTTAGAGGCGAAATGATTTTATGTTTAAAATGAAAATAAAATACCCACTGTCCTCCCTCTACCCTTGTGAATAAATCGGACAGTTTTCTCTCATTTTTGGTTTCTTAAAAGATTATGTAAAATTATTTGTCTCTTAAAAGTAGTAAAATTTGCATATAAAATAATCTAGGCTTAGAAATATATTTAGTTACACACCTATTTTACATACATGTATGTATACATACATACCCCTGGACTTAGAGGATGCAGCAATAGTAGAAATTACTTCAGTTTTAAACTAGTCATTGATTTTGTCATATTTTAATGTACATTTACCATTTTGATATTCTTTTCCAAATATCTTTCATCTTATCTTAGTTTACTAATGTATTGACTTATTAGTAGGAAAAATTTTATTCTAAAATTTTACTCTGTTTTCCTTGTAGGGTCTCTAGTTTAACTTTATCTTGTGTGTGTTTTCTTCATCAGTCTGGCCAGAGATTGATCGCCTTCATTCACCTTCTCCCCTCTCAGCGTGGCACCACCGTTCAGTCAGCTCCTCAGGCTGCAGTCCTGAGTGCCATCTTGGCCTTCTCTCAGACCCCCCAGCCAGTCCCTCAGCCAGTCAGTTAGGACCCCACACTGCCCCAGACATCCCTCCCCCAGTTCACTGTAATGCCCTCCTACAGGACCCAATGCCCAGCTCCCTCTGCAGCCTTACCTTGGACCTCCCTCACTACCTTCTGGCCAGCCAGCCTGGCATCCTCACTCCTCCTCCAACAAGCCAGAAGATCACCTTTTCACCTTCTCAGGGCCTTGGCCATTGCTACTGTCTCTGCCTGAACTACTCTGCTCCCAGAGAGGAAAAGTGTTGTCTTAAATCTTCCCAACTCCATATTGTGCTGTAGCATCCATCTTGTTCAATAAACTAGTTCAGCTCCTTCTTCACAATGAAAATGGAAGTCAAAAGATACCCCAGGTCTAACATGGAATACGAGAGGGAAAACCCTAAATGTTCCCATGTTTGATCGCCATGTTGTAGGCAGGGGTGTGGAAACACACTCAGGATGAGCACCACTGGTAGACAGGAAAGGGGACACACAAAACATTGCCACCCGTTGTCTTCTGTAAGAGGCGTGGTCTGACAGCCATGTCAATGGCTGACACTGGCTTTTCTCAGTTGTAAGAACACTTTACCTTTTAAAAAGCACCAGCCATGTGCAGAATAGCCTCTGGGAAGAAACTGTCCTCCCTGTCTTTTCCCTTAACCATGAAAGGCTGCTACCCCAACCCCCATCACACCCCTCCACCCCTGCCGCTAGCCTCCTTCATCACGGATGAACATGTCTTGCTGGAACAAGTATAAAGGACACAGGGACAAGGACAGTTATCTCCTCTGTGCTCCCCACTGTCGTCCCAACAGCACCCTCTCCATAGGCCCTTTCTCTCCTGAGCATTAAAACAAGCTCAGGTTAAATGCAGTTTAGAAATAGAAATATCCCTTTGGCCCCTGCAGCTTCCACCATCTGCCTCCACCCCAGGCACAGACAAAGCTCTCAAAAGAACTATCTCACTCCCTGTCTCTGCTTCTTCACCTCTACCTCGCTGCTCAATCCACCAAGGGCAGCCTTCCACCCTGCTGCTCCATCTAACTAGCTCTTGCCCAAATCCCCACTGCCTTCTTAGTGGTTTTTCGAGTACAGGTTTCTGTTTATTTCTCCCATCCCAGCCCACCCCTCCCCCCTGCACCCCACCTCCCTCCCATTTCCACCCTTCTTAGTTATTGTCCCTGTGTCCTTTATACTTGTTCCTCTAAATCCCTCCCCTTTTTTCCCCTTAAATTCCCTCCCTTCTCCCCTCTGGTTGCTGTCCCCCTGTTCTCCATTTCAGTGTCTTTGTTTTTATTTTGCTTGCTTGTCTGTTTTATTGTTTAGCTTCCTGTTAAAGGTGAGATCATATGGTATTTGTCTTTCAACCCCTGGCTTATTTCACTCAGCATAATGCTTTCCAGTTCCATCCATGTTGTTGCAAAGGGTAGTAGCTCCTTCTTTCTCTCTGCTGCATAGAATTCCATTGTGTATATGTACCACAATTTTTTGATCCATTCATTTCCTGTCAGGCACCTAGGTTGCTTCCAACTCTTGGCTATTGTAAATTGTGCTGCTATGAACATTGTGGTGCATAGGTTCTTTGAAATTGATGTTTTAGGGTTCTTAGGATACAATCCTAGCAGTGGAATTGCTGGGTCAAAAGGCAGGTTGATTTTTATTTTTCTGAGAAAATTCCATATTGTTTTCCATAATGGTTGTACCAGCCTGCAATCCCACCAACAGTGAACTAGGGTCCCCTTTTCTCTACAACCTCTCCAACATTTGTTGTTGGTTACTTTGTTTATGATAGCCATTCTGACTGGTGTAAAGTGGTATCTCATTGTGGTTTTAATTTGCATCTCTCTGATAGCTAGCAATATTGAGCATTTCTTCATGTGTCTCTGGATCTTCTGTATGTCCTCCTTGAATAAGTGTCTGTTCAAGTCCTTTTACCATTTTTTAATTGGGTTGGTTGCCTTCTTAGAGTGGAGTTGTGTAAGTTCTTTGTATATTTTGGAGATTAAACCTTTGTCTGAGGTATCATTGGCAAATATGTTTTCCCATACTAATTAATGAATTTGGCAAAACAGCAGGTTACAAAGTCAATATCCAGAAATCAAAGGCATTTTTGTATACCAACAATGAATCAGCAGAAGCAGAAATCAAGGAAAAAATCCCATTCGATATAGCAAAAACAAAAATAAAATATCTGGGAATAAACCTAACTAAGGAGGTAAAAGACCTGTATGCAGAAAACTACACAGCCCTGAAGAAAGAAATCAAGTAAGACACAAACAAATGGAAACATATACCTTGTTCATGGATTGGAAGAATTGACATCATTAAAATGTCCATACTACCCAAAGCAATTTACAGATTCAATGCAATACCTATTAAAGTACCAATGGCATATTTCACAGACATAGAACAAACACTTCAAAAATTTATATGGAACCATAAACAAGCCCGAATAGCAGCTGCTATTTTGAGAAAGAAGAACCAAGTAGGAGGAATCACAATACCTGATATCAAATTGTATCACAAGGCCACTGTAATCAAAACAGCCCGGTACTGGCATAAAAACAGGCACACAGACCAATGGAACAGAACAGAGAGCCCAGAAATCAACCCAACTCTCTACAGTCAATTAATATTAGGCAAAGGGGGCAATAACATAAAATGGAGTAAAGGTAGCCTCTTTAACAAATGGTGTTGCCTTCTTAGTGTTATACTTCTATAGCTTCATTTTCCTCACCTCTTGGCAGCATTTGACACTATTGACCCAAGCCTCTTCCCGGTAATGAATCACCCCCAACCTGGACCCATGTCTTTGGCAGTCAAGGGTGAGACCGTTCAGTATCTGCACTGTTCTCACCCCCTGTTAGACCTTGTATATCTTCTCTTCCCTTAGATTCCAGAGCTCCACTCTCCCAGCTTTCTTTTTAGCTCTCAGGCTTATTCATACTGTACAGCACCCCTTAAATGTAGATGTTCCTCCAAGTTCTGGACTCAGCCCTCTTCTCTGCAAAAATCTCCCTCAGTGACCCCATCCTGGCTCCAGGGGTCATCTACACATCAATGCCTCCCAAGTAGATAGAGGTGACACAGAGAGAGGAGCTCTGTCTCTCCCAGATCCACCTTCTGAATTGCAGCCTCTTTGGGTCCTGAATGGCCCAGGATTCCACTTTCTAAAGGTAATCATTGTTAAAATGATGCAATTTTTATACTTCAAAATAAAATTGAGATCATAGGCTATACATATTGTTCGATACCACTCTTTCCACTAAATAATGTTGCATAAAACTTTTCCATGTTAACTATTTTTTAATTTTTCCAATTTCATAGGGAAAATAAACTACGGTTATTTTAATTTGCATTTCTTGGATGACAGGTCAACATAAGCATGCTTTTGCATGTTTATTTTTATTTAAATATGTTTTTGTTAATGAACAATTTACAGAACATACATATTGCTTGTATTGTTTATTTACCATTGATTTCTTTTTACATAAAAGTTGTTATGGACATTATATATGTCCCAAATATTTTCCAAGAATTGTCATCTCACTTTTTATTTTATATATTAAATTTTAAGAATGTTTTTAACTTAATGTAATGATATCTGTCAACACTTACCCTTACAGTTTTTCTTTTGCTCTAATGCCTAGAAAGGACTTTTCCTTCACAGCAGTTACAGAATCATCTCTATTTTTCTACTCTTACTTATGTTTTTAAGTGTTGGCATTTAATGTCTTTATACCTCTGGAATCAATTTTGGACTATGCTGTAAAGTAGGCTATAGGGTATATATTTTCAAATAATCAGTTACATACCTATCATCTATTTATTAATATGTTATTTTACCACTGATTTGAAATGCCATATCTTTCACATATATAAAATCCTGCAAACATTCTTCAGTCAATTTTGGACTTTCAATTTAGTTTCACTGACCTATGTCTCTCTGCCTCTCCCTTTCCTTTCTTATAATTTTAGTGTTTTGTGCTTCAATTTAACATGCGCAAGAACAAGCACCCCTCACATCTTCAGTAGCAAAACATCTTTGGTCTCCTGTTCATGTTCTTTGTACACACTTCGGTGTCACTCTTTAATGTTCCCCAAAATTTCTTTTAAATTTTATTATAATTAAAGTTATCATTACATATTTTTATCAGTTGAGGAACATGTCATATGTTTTTATCAATTAAAGTCACTTTTACATATTTTAGTAGAAGTGTGAAATTTTCTTCATGCTACCACTGCAAATTTTCTATTTGGTTATTTCCCACAAATTAAATATATTTCTGATGCTATATGAATAGAATTATTTGTATATTTTCCAGTAAGTTGTCTTAATGTAGAGTAAATTTATGAGTGCTTGTATATTTCTTTTGTACTAGCCATTGTATTAAACACTGTCTAATGGTTTTCCAAATCCTTTTTCCAGATTTTTTTCAGGTTATCGAGAAGATAATCTATAAATTACCATAATTTTTTGTTCTCCTTTTTAATATTTAAGCTTCATATTTTCTTATCCTACTTCTGGGGCTGTCAGAAGACTATTAAATGATAATGCTGGTAGTCATGATGTTTCATTTGTCCTACATTTAAATGAAAATGTCTATAGTGTTTCATTACTTAAATATAAGGATGACTTTTTCTTAAATACACCTGTCATTCATAATGTTAAAGTATTTTCACACTTCAAGTTTAGTAAGAATTATGTTTGTAATTAATCAGGAATAGAAATTAAATTTTATAAAATCCTTTGGGGCATCTATTAAGATAACATTATAATTATGTTTGACTATAGGTATGGTGAATATTATTTAAAATAGATGAATGTAAAATCCATCTTTGCATCTCTGGAATAATTCTTTCTTGGTGATCCATCATCATCCTTCAGTCTTCTGTTGGATACAGTTTGCTAATATTTTAAGGATTTTTGCACATAAACTTAAAAGTGAGATTGACCTACAGCTTTCATGTCTAAAGTATTGTCATGTTTTGGGTTCAACGTTATGACAGCTAGCCATCTGGAAAACCTTTTATCTTCTATGTTCTGAAATAGCTGAAATATCCATTGAATATTTTCACATAAAATATTTGGGGGAGATCATGTTTTTACTGATTTTTCAAATGCATCCATACTTATTGGTTACTTTCTAAATAGTCTGTAATCATAGATTCTATCTGCTTTTTATTTAACTCTATGCAAAAATAGTTTTTCTTTTTCTTTCTAATGTTCAAGTTATTATTTATGTATATAGTTTTATTAGAATTTTTAAATTTTTGCATCATGACCAGAGAATGAGGTGCATAAAATTTCTTGTCTTTGAAATTTATTGAACAATTCTTTATGGCCAAGGGTAGGATTAAGTTTTATAAACATACATGTATGTTTCAAAAGAAGATGTATTTCTATTTAGAGAATACATGATTCTGTATATATTAAGAGCTATGATATAGGTTTTACATCATATAAAACATAGGTCTGACATTATTTATTCACACTTTGTTGAATTTACCTGCTGGACTATAGGCAACATTCTTCCTAACCCCTGGCACTGCTATCTGTTTTCCTTATTTTTTAAACAAATTTTTATTGGTCATCTTCATAAGATCCTAGGAGGCAGAAATTGGATAATCGCCACTCCATTTTACCCAGAAGACCCAAGAGAAATCTTTCTGAGATGAAAATATCGTGACACTTCTTTTGTCTAAAATTTTTAAAATAATTTCATTCTACTCCATACTCCTTATCCCTTCCCCTGTTGCCCTTGGGCTAAATCAGAGACTCCTGAAAAAGACCGACAAAGCCCTTCAAGTCTGGACCCTGCTCACCTCTCCCTCCCCCTTTCTGGCCACTCCTCAGGTATTATCCATCAGAGTGAAACTCTCACAGTTCCATTTTTCTCTATTCCTTGTTTCAGAGTTTTCACACCTACTACTCACAAAACCCACCCTCTGTTTTGATTTAGATTCTACTTATCCTTGAGGACTCAGCTTAAATATCACTTCCCACCCTAAAGCTGTGAGATAAAGCTTCTATATCTTCCTATGTATTCCAACTCCCCCTTGTTGCTGTATTTAGCATTTACCTCCTTGTACTACAAATCACCTCCTTCCCTCATTAGGCTGTGAGCTCCTGTGCCTAGAAATCAGATGAGTAGCTCAATGCCTCGCTCAGTGCGCCTTCTGTAGCACCTCTGGCCCAATCAGCGCTCCACAGAACTGCCGCCGGGGGCAGAGCTGCGGTATTAGCTCTAGTCCCACTGTCTGTACTTATTACCAGGGACTGGGCCGAACTGAGGTTTTAGGTTGAACACCTTGTAAAAGTAAAAATTAAAACTGGCATTTTATCGTCTTTACTACATTCCAGGCACTGAACGTAAGTACTATTTTTTTCGGGCTGGCTTCATACGTGTGTGACCAGAATACGGGACACCGTGGGCAGCAGGCGACGCTGTGTTGGTAATGCTCTGTAATCGCCCTGTTGAAATCGGTGTCTTGTAAGTCTGATGGCACAACGGAGCGTGAACTGGTGACTGAAGCCTCAACTCCTGTGAGGTCCCACCTCTTCTGTCCCCCACCTCTCCAGCATGGTCCCCAGCCACCTGCTCTCATCCCTGCCCAGTGGGCCCTGTCATCCTCTCCTGTGGCATCCTGGACACAAGAGAGGGATGAGATCAGGCACTTATCCCCTTTTCTGAGATGAAAATGAGATATGCAAACAAGTTGATTTAGAAAGTATTGTTGATTATTTGGTTGTTGTTAAAGCCAGGAAAGAAAAATTATATAAATTCTGACTTAGGTATAAATAATATATTTAAACATAAAATAATGTG
Organism: Artibeus jamaicensis; assembly: GCF_021234435.1. Classification (NCBI taxonomy): domain Eukaryota; kingdom Metazoa; phylum Chordata; class Mammalia; order Chiroptera; family Phyllostomidae; genus Artibeus; species Artibeus jamaicensis. Next base: position 9,262,454 of record NW_026522056.1, on the reverse strand, counting down.
CATTTTAAGACATCTACTTGTCAATATTTCAATGACTTTAACATTCTGAAAAAAGTAACCACTTTAAAAAATAAATTAAAACAGATCTTACTTCCTCCCAACCCTTTCAGATGGTTCTTTCTCTGGCTCTGGTTCTTTTTCAGGTTGTTTCCTCATGAACACTCAAGGAGGTCCCTCTCACGGTGCAGCTCTCTCCTCTCCTACTCTGCCCAGCAAACTCGAGCTGCTGTGGCCCCTCTGGACTCCCAGCTCTGTGTCTGATACTCGGGAAACCACTGTGTGCTGCCCGGGTCCCTCTCACTGCTCCACAGCCTGGAATGGGTCTCCAGGCAGTAACCTGAGAGAATGATAAGACTTAGCTCGTTTATGTTCCATCTCTCAGGGATCCCTGTCCTTTGCTGGATGCTCCGCATCTCCAGATCTGTTTTTCATATATCTTGTCTGGCTTCTCAATTGTTTCCAGTGAGAGAGCAGCCAGTTCTTGTTACTCCTTCTCAGACAGAATCGAAGTCTGCAAAAGTTGACTTTGGATGCAATCAAATCTACTAATGATTTGCTTTTTAACTTTGTGTGCCTTTGACTAAGAAATATATTTCATGTAAGAGATTTCATTTTTCACACTTAATCCACCAGGAAGTAGATTTCTAATTTTGTGAGCAGGTTTTGTGTCAGATACGATGGTATGGCATTCTAGCTTTGCCTCTCAGTTCTTTGCCACGTGGCCATGGGAAACGTGTTTCCTGTCTCTGAGCCTCAGTGTTCTCATTTGTAAAAAGGGCACAGTGACAACATGTCTTTTTCTGTCATTTAAGTAAAATGGTACCCATTACTCTCAGGAGCAGTGCCTGTTATAAAGTAGCTGCTCAAAATGCTGATTTCCTTTTTGCTCTCCTCTGAACAACATGAGTTATTTTCTGCGGCTTCTTTATTTATTATTTGATCATCTGTTTGATGCTTGTCGTCTTAATATACTGAAGACACACTTGTTTTGTGTTCTGACCTGTCTCTGGAGCAACAAGCCCAGCCCACTGTGGGCTCTCTGCTAATACTCGTGACTTCCGAATGAGTGCCTCCTCTTCCCCTCCCCTAGCAGTCTTCTTTGACAGCTAATGTATGCCTGGGTCATTAATGATTACCGAGAACAGCCTTAGGTATAGGACTGATGCCATTTTATGCACAATTTTGGAGGCATAAACAAAGACCATAGTTTTAAAGAAGCTTTCAGAGTCCTTGACACTTAAAATGCCCTGAGGTGTAATAACTACCACCCCACATGTACAGATACTAAGCAAATGCCCTTTCAGACCTGGTACTCAACAGAGTGGTAAAGGAAATTATTCCTTTGGCTAAGGTCTTATTGTGGGCTGAGAGGTGGTAGGAATGTCTCTGAGGGAGAGAGTTGTGTGTTTATTGTTCCTGAGGATGGTTGGGTGGCAACAAGAAAGTCTAAAAAAATATATCAGTGGCCAGAGCATCTTCCTTCATTTCGCAGCTGACAGGGCTGTAGGGGTGCCTGAGTCCTCACTACCATGTCTCAGCCAGTCAACTCCAAATAAAGAATAACTTTAAAATGATGGCGAATACAGAATAAAAGGCTAAAGCATGATAAATGTCTTTTTCTTAGTTAAATATCAGCTAAGAAGCTACGCTGGAGTCCTGCCTATCTCTCCAATACTTACACAAAGAAATTTATTGAGAGAGAGAAAAAACACACCACTGCCAAAGCTACTTGGGTTTGGATTGGCTGTAGCATGAATCATTGGTTTTCCCCAGGAATGATCAAGAGTGTCATTAGGATGCATTAAGCATCATCTAACAGGGCATGGGGAGTGCAGGGAGGAAGACAGGCTCTCTCGCTATTGCATAATCGATGCAGATTACTCAAACTTGCTCACGGAATATCCTCACCCCATTAGCACCAGACCTGTCTCTCACATTTAGTCTTTCACGTCTTGTCTTGAGTCTTTCCTCTGGGGGTGGATATCTATTCCCAGGCCAGACGGACCCTCAGGATTCCCAGGACAACCATGGGCTGCTGCTGCACCCAGGAAAAAAGAGAAGAAACAGAGAAGCACTAAGGGGCCTTCTTTATTCCCGTATTTTATCACCATATCATTTTGGACCTGGATGTCAGGCTTAGCTTTCCCATAATTCTTGCCCTGCCTCCTTTCTTTCATCCTCCTCTATTTAAATCCCTGGCCCACCCCCTCCACTCCTGTCTCCCTAACCCCTCCCTCAGCTCTCCCCCATCTCCCTATCTCATCCCCTGTCCCTTTAAATGAGGTCACCCTGACTGAATGAAGGACACGAGGTTCCGAAGAGGTCAGACATTAGCACTGCTATAACTGCACTGCTACTGAAACTGGGCAAACCCATCCATCACCGGCTCCACTACTCCATTAGGCCTCACATGAAATATGCCCTGCTCTGAATCGCAGAGCCATACATCTCCCGGTCTAGACACCTTCCTGTTGTGTGAAGATCAATGCCGCTCGGTCATGCATCATGTGTCATCCAGTAGCCCTCACTCTAATAACCGTGTCTATTCTCTAGTCTGCAGTATAAATGATGGCACTGAGAAAGTACTATATTATTCAGCAACCTTGGTCACTAATGGATTATTGGGTTTATTGGTTGATAATGTGAGCTCCCTCTCTTTCTTGCTTGCTTTCTTTTTTTTTCTTTTTTCCATTTTTTTGGCTGAATTGCGCTTTTATTTATTTATTTCTCTCTATTTTTATTCTGTTTAGCTCATGTTTGAGTGACAGCTACTTTAGACTTCTGTCAACACACTCCTGTGCCAAACCCCTAAAATGACAGTGCGCTAAAAGAAGCCCAATTAGAAAGAATGATCCGTGGTCACCTAGAACGTAATGGACCAAGTCCAGGGACAGTTGTTGAGCCGAGTCCCGTGGGGCTCAGCGTCCCAGAATCCCTTCTGCCATCCTTGTCTCAGCCAGTCTTTCTACTCCTCCGATTACTCACCTTCGGTGCTGCTGAGGCTGACAATTGCTATCGTAACACTGGCTCTCAGTGTTTTCTTTCTGGAAAATGGGCAAGAAAGTCCGAGCCCACAGGGACAGGAAACAGGAAAAACAGAGTGAAGAACCCTTGACAGTTCAAGTTTAAATGTTGAGCCACGTTCATTCTGGAAAAATTGATGGTTTCCAAGTACCCGATGTTTTAAAAGTATTAACACCGTGTATTAAAAATGGTGAGATTTTATGAAAGAATACGGTTTTCGTTTGAGAGTGGCCCAAAGACAGGATAGGCCTCCCTGGAAAAGAAGGCACTTGCTCCCAGAATTCAAGCAGAGGGTGACCATATGGGAAGCACAGAGTAAGTAGGACACTCAGATGTCTGAGGAAAGGGTAGCCAAGACGGCGTTTCCAATCTGGTACCACCTCCAGGTTCTGTGTTGTATAATATGCATGACAAATAGCATGATACATCGTTGAAGAGACTATGTGAAGAAATGTTTGATGCATATTTAAAGAGAAATCGTTTTAAGTCATGACTGTTGGGGAGATCAGCTCACAGTAGGGGTTGTGAACACTCCTTTTCCCCACGTTTCCTCCTCCCTGAGCTGCAGCAAAGCCCACGTGGTGAACGCTTGTTCAGGCACCTGTTCTCTTTACTTCGTGCTTAGATGTGCTCAGGAAGGCGAGCACCGTGCAGCTAGGACTTGTTGGCCCTGGAAAGAGAAGTAAAGGGAGCAAGACACTACAAAAAGATCTTTATTTGATCCTCAGAATTTGAACTACCCAGCCATTGCCCAGACTCACCTGAAGCCTAAATCCACTTACAAAATTGCTGACCTCACCGGCTGTTCCAGGCCTCTCAGTTCTCAGTCACCAGGGTCTGAGGATCCCCACTAGGGAGCCAGCTAGGGCCCTGTGGAACACTCCAGGGCTGGAGGGTCAGGGTATGTGATTTTATGTCCTTGGTCTTTTTTATTTTTTAATTAATACACTTTTTACAGCAGTTTTAGATTTACATTACATGTGAGCAGAAAATACAGAGAACTCTTATACACTCCCTGTCCCCACCCCAGTATCTCCTATGATTAACATCTTACATTAGTTTCATGCATTCCCTACAATCAATGAGCCAATATTGATACATTATTATTAAGTAAAGTGGGTAGTTCAGGTCAGGTTTCACTCTGTGTTGCACATTCTATGGATTTTGACAAATATGTTGACTGTTATGATGTGGTATAGAATAGTTTACCTGCCCTAAAAGTCCTCCGTGCCCCACCTATTCACCCTGACCTCCCTTTCGCCAAACCCCTGGCAAACACTGATCTTTTTATTGTCTCCATAGCTTGTTGCTCCCAGAATGTCATATAGCTGGGCTTATACATTATGTAGCCTTTTCAGATTGGTCTCTTTCACTTAACATGCATTTAGTTTTCCTCTGTGTCTTTTCATGGCTCACAAGCTCATTTCTTCTTATCATTAAATAATATTCCATCATCTGGATGTACCACAATTTATGGATTAATTCACCTTCTGAAGGACATCCTGGTTGTTTCCAGATCTGGGCAATTATGAATAAAGCTGCTATAAATATGCGTGTGCAGGTGTTTTTGTAGACATAAATTTTCAAATCCTTTGGGTAAAAATACCTAGGAACATGATTGCTGATTCTATGGCTAAGAGCGTGTTTAGTTCTATAACAAACCACCAAATTGTCTTAAATGTGGCTGCACCATTTTGTATTCCCACTATCAATAAACGAGAGTTCCTGTTGCTCCATATCTTTGTCAGCATTTGGTGTTGTCTGTGTTTTAGATTTTAGCCATTCTAATACATGTACAATGGAATCACATTGTTGTCTGAATTTATAATTCCCTAATGATACATGATGTAGAACATCTTTTCCTATGCTTATTTACTGTTGCTGTTTGTCTTTTTACTATCACAGTCCTAGTTACTGCCCCTTCTAATCAGGCCCCATGTCTCTCAACATCTCTAAGAAGCTATCAAATGGAGCTGCCCTGGGCAACAGTGGTCTTCCAGAGACAGGGTGTTGGTGGGGTTGTAGGAGGTAGGGAGAAGAGGGCAAGTTCAATGTAGGAAATCTAAAATGGGCAGGACACATTTATATTTTACTTACAGTTTTCTTTTCCAGTGCCATAACAATCTCCCCAGGTCGATGTGTCACCGCTAATTTATAAATAAGTGAAGTTTCAGTGAAGCTAATTTCAGTTATGGAGTGTTTAAGCAGAAGTTAAGCTTCAGACTCATGCTTCTTTTATTCCAGGTCCATCTACTTTCTGCTATAACGTGGACTGTGCCTCTCAAGCAGCAGAAGGCCCACTAAAGGAATACCACATCCGTCCTTGCTTTCCTCTTCACGGCTTCTTCAAAGGCACCATGGGAAGGTGGCAGATGTCTGGGACAGAGCCTAGAGTATGGCCACACAGGCCCAACAGGTTCCAGGCTTTTATGCTGGAAGGCGGAAGGGATGACCAGCAATCTTGTCACCAGAGTGTGTGCAAACTATAAGCAACTTTGTAGCTTCTCTGTTGAATCTCTGAGCAATTAGCTCCTGGAGCCCAGCCTGAAAGGCTCTGGACTGGGGTCAAGGGCTAAACCAAGACAGAATGTGGCTTTTCCCCAAGCTCCTCCTCACAAGAAGAGTCAGTGCTCAGGTGGAGACATGCCTGTCTCCAGGGCCCGGCCCCTGAGCCCCAGGACACGGGCCCACCACAAATCAGCCCTGAAGTCACAGGTGCAGAAACATTATTGCCCAAAGCGAGTGTCTCCCCATCATGCGGGCATACTCCTCTGTGGGGAAAGGCATGGCGGGGAAGAACCCTGGAGAGGTGCTGGATGAAGAAGCCAGCCTGCTGGACTGGCCCAAGAGCTGACCATGGACCTCAGCACCCAGGGATGCTGACTCCAGGAGCAGCCCTGCTCGCTTCTGCTGCCTGGCTGAGCCTGGAACTAATTTGTTGTTTGTTTGAACATGACAGTAATGTGTTTACCTAATTAGAAGATGTCAGAGTTCCTCAATCTGTAACTCAAAGCTGGGATCTTCTGATTAACCACAGGTATGCCCACCTGGTGGGCCGATGGATGCACCTCAGTATGTGGGGAGGGGCAGAGAGGACTTGCTCATGCATTGCAGAGGTCCCTTTGGCCCTCCTGTGCCCTGGCATCCTCTCCCACAAAGGACAAGAAAGCAGCACCATCCAATTTCCCCTCCTGCCCTCCCTGCAGAACCAAATGTGTCATCCTGCCTGCACTTCTCAGAGGTGACAAACAATGTCAGTGTAAACTGCTTCCTACAGGGGAGCAATTTCTGTTTACATATGTGATGCCCACCCCCTGCAGAAATGCTGGCAGCCCTGTGGCCTGGCTGGGTTATCAGGGGGAGTATCACAAGGTATGGCTTCTGCCCTCTGCCAAGGAAACAGATTTGCTGCCTGTTCTGAGGACAAATCCTTTACCAAAGGTAAGCCCTGGCATGGGTTTGCAGAGGAAAAAAGGGAGGGGGACTAAATCAGAACCTGAGAGGCAGGGTCCAGGCAATTACAGCAAAAACAACCTGATTACAAGCTTTGAAGGGATGTGCCAATGTGAAGGCTAAATATTCTCCTTAATCTCTTCCCCTGAAGGAAACAAAGGAATGAAACTATGTTCTGGTAAAGTTAGAGGAGGAATTGGTGATAATATGTCTCTGGTACACTTAACTCACAAAATGTACTAGGCATCTAGGCATGAAATAGGTTTGCTGGTGGAAGGTCCAGAAAAACCAGGGCAGGGAGGCTCCCTTTCACACTCTCATTCCACCCGTGCTGAAGGTGGCCACAGCTGTTCACGTCTCCTCTCAGAACTCAAGGTGATGCCAAGGAGGAAAGGGGTGTGGCTTCCAGAGGTCTCCTAACAGAGCCAGGGAATCCCGCAGCAGCGGAGTTCTCCTATGGCCACAGGGAGGATCCAGGCAACCCTCAGGCTGGAGCTGAGGGCTGTGCTCCCTCTTCCAGGACACAGCCCCACCTCTGATGCCCTGACCAGAAAGGAGCCTTTGACCCTAAAGGTTGGACTGCTTTGTGGGCCGTCAAGTACTTTCGTCTTCCCTCTTCACCACCCCATCCCCCCAGCACTGCCCCTTAGATGTATCAGTGACCCCAAAAACAGCAACCTAACTGACCTTGGAAAAAGACAAAGCAGCTTTGGTAAATCAAGGGCCTGACCAGAGAAGGTGGGCTTATACATGTTTTCTACTACTCAGGATTGAACTAGACTAACTTAATTAGGAGCATGCCAAGTTTCACTATAAAGGAGAATGAGCTGGGACACTGGGAGTGAAATCAGTATGTAAAGTCCTACCAGAGTGTATGTGTTTTTTTAATTAACATCTCCAAAGGAAGGAAGCAAATTCATCTACAAAATGAGCTGCTTACCTTCAACCTGACAGGTTGTACTTCTTGCCTTGACTGTGTGGTCCATCCAGCTCGCCTTGGCCCATAATGTGGCCTCTGTGATGCATGCGAGGTATTGACTTGAGTGTTGAGAAAGGAAGAAAAATGACTCATCTCTGCTGCTCCAGCCTCCAGCCAGAGCACGTCTTTCAGGCCAGGCACACATTGTCGGTTTATGTCTACATCAGAAAGCCTGAAGCCACACTATTCACCGGGCACGCAGAGTTCCAAATGGTCCCGGCTTACTTCTGGGTCAGAACATGTTCCTCTTAATTGAGCTTCTTTCTCTCCTCCAATTCCCCACACTGCAACGTGCTTCCATTGTGCTATTTCTGCCTCAGAGCAAGGGAGTCAGCTCACGGGATGGACCAGAGCAGGGGCTGCGTTTTTGTCTCCCAAAGACTCAGTGTGGTCAGTTTTGGCAGTTGACCTTAGCACCCCAGGGCTCAAGAAACACATAGAAGTAAGGAATATTTGGGTCAATCCTAAACCTAGATTACTAAAACAAAAAACCTATTTCAGAAAGGAACATGATAAAAAAAAATGTGTTTCAAGAAAACTATCTTGACAACCTGGCAGCCTTAGGTTATAAATTGACTCAGGAATGTAGAATTGAAATGCAGTTGCCTCTGAGTGGTATGTTTTACAAACAAACACTTACTCTTGTCATTCAACCCCATCCCGAAGATAGACAGACACATGGTGTTCTGGTAAGCATGGAATTAGGGAAGCTTTGGATAAACCGGACCTGGATGGTAATCCTGAATCTGATCATTACTAATTGTGTTGGGTTGGATAAAGTCCTTGAAGATCTTTAGTTTATACAACTGTGAAACAAGGATAGTAATGTCCATATGAAGCTACAAATGCTAAATAAACAGTTACTGTCATGATGGTAATAATAATATTAATCGTCACTCTCATAATTAATGGCATCATTGTTAATTACAAGACATTCTTTCTAATAAGATAAAAGAAAGGTCACAGTGAGGATTTTAAGGACATGCGATGGAAGATAGAATCTATTCTCTGAATTTGGACTTGCCCCGGGTCATTCAGATCTTTTGGGAATAAAACTCAGAATTGAAGGAAAGTGTTGAGAATGTTAATAAATAGAATATAATTCCCAAATTCACACAAATGAAATCAAAAAATGCAAAAAGACATAGAAAATGCAGAGGATCTCCCTTAGGCAATGCTGCCAAAAACGCTGTTATGTTCGCCCAACTGGAGTTCCTCTAACAAACTGCCACCAAGCATATGGCTACCTTGGGCATTTTTTCATTCTCCCAGAGTGTGTCTGCTGTCCCATGTCGGTAAACTCCATCTGCATCTCTGTCAATGGAAGAAATTTCCATCAGGAAATATCAGCAGGAATCAGGGGAAAGACCTTTCCAATTCACTGAGATCGAAGGAAGTGACTGCAGGGTTCCCCCTCTCCCGCCTCCCCTTTTGCCCAACTCCAGCCAAAAAACGTCTTGCTTTCTTTCCCAGAGATTATCCCACCACATTCCGCTGCCTGCTCAGGGGGAGCCTCTGGATGGTCCTTGGGCACGTGGTGCTGCGCATGATGGACAAGCTTGCATTCTGGGTCACCGAGCTCTTCCACTCCCCATTTGACAGGAATAGAGAGAACAGGGGAAAATGGACCTTCAGTTCCTTTTGGATACTGCCCCGCAGGAAACAAGGAGAAAAGGCTCTGGGTGTGTGTTGTTGCTGCTGAGTACCTTGCCCTGGACATATGTTGTCCTTTGAGTCTCTTCATGTTGCACAGCATCCATCGGGGCAAAATTGCAGGCAGGTTTTAATATCAAAGGTGGTGATGAATACACCTCTGTGGGCAGGGCAGGCATGCTTGCTGGGAGTGGGCTAGGCAGGTGGAAGGTGGGGGGGGCTGTACCAATTGTTCAATATGGGACAAGAGCACAAATAATGCCATCCTTGCATCCCTTTCTGTGTGCTCACAGTCCAACTATTGATATTTCAGCTGCATGTTGAACAGAATGACCCTGGCCTTCACACTGTTTCCTCTGATGTGTTTTAACTATAGACTTATGTAGCCATCATGTCAACATACTAGCTTCAGGTTAAGTACTGCATATGTGCTACTTTTAGAACATAGACTCAGGGTGCAGACCGGCTTCCCTCCCTCAGCCCCTCACTCCTTATACACTGACTTTGGGGAGAGTGCAGGCAGAGACAAAATAGATTGTATATTGACTATGCTGGAGATGATTTCTCTGTATACACATATGTCAATTGGTATGACATATTTTTAACATTTATTTACATGCAGATTTATATGAAAGCTCTACTGAAGACCCCAAATAACCATGTCAGCATTACAGCTCTCCATCTACTTAAGGGAAAACGTTGTGGAAAAAGCTCTTACCATTTTAACAACCCCATTAATAACACGAGCCTCACTTGGGTGGTATTTTCTAAGAGAGTCTCATTGATTCAAGAACCTTTGAGCAATTGTCTCTGGACTTCACAGAGCCCATAAGTAAGTAGAAACTCTTTGCAATCCTCCCTGAGTCAGATACAATGGAAAGATGTTTGGAGTTGGATTTCGTGAGCTTATTTATCTATTGAGAAAATACGGAGCCCAGCCAATGACAGCGTGCATTTACATCACATCCAACTGGTGTCACAGGTCTCAGTTGCTGCCATGGTCACCTGGCCCATGAACACGGTGGGGCGGGGCATGGGGAAGGAAGACCCCAAGCTGATCCCAACAACTGAAGTCACAGCCTCTGTGGTCATCTCAGCCTTCAGTAACTTCATTCTTACTTCCAGCTGGACATCAAGGCACACAGACTGACTTACTGGCTCACCATTGTTCTGACCCAAAGCATATCCTAGTTTTTTCCCTTCCAACCCCTATATCACTTTGGCGCAGTTATATGGAACTGCTACCAAAGTCTGGCCTATTTATTACCTAACTACCCATCTGCATTGCCAATAAAAATGATAGATAGAAATGTATGTCATTTTTATTTGTTCAAATCCTGCTCCCCATTTAAGCTTCAGCTCTTCATTTTGGAAAAAACTTCTTCCTCTGCACAAGCACAGTCCCCTCTGCTTATAGCTCTTGATGTACAAATCCCTCTCTATCTTGTGTTACATTCACTAATACTCATGGCTTATTCTTGTTGGTAGAGTATACGATTGCTTGAGAATAAAATTCATAACTATTCCTTCTCTTTATTTCCAAAGCACCTAAATTTATTTCGTATCTAAAAGGCACCCGATAAATATTGATTGAATAACAAATGAACAAATAACCTTTAATTAGACTAAAGATAAGCAAGGTGTCATTTATAATACAGGAAAATTCATGTTGCCTTTGTGCAGGTGGGTATAAGATGAAGGGATGACAGAGAGAGCTTGGCCTGAGCATGCGTGGAAAAACAAATATAAGGAGCTCACAAAGAACAAGGGGCAAAATCCCAAGCTCTGTTCTATCTGCAGCTTCTCCTTCTCCTGAAATTACTTCTTGCCACAATGATATAGGACTCACATTGCTCAATGGGATACATAATCCATCTTCAGGAGCCCATCGTCACAGGAAGAAGGGAAGAGGACAAAAATAATTCCTAAGCACATTTCACCATTGGTTTTGATCCCCAGCCAAGGCCTTCCACCTGCAGAAATCCAACTCTCACATTTCTGCTGCCTGGGCCGATAACGAAGATAATTGTTTCATCCACTTTGTCAAAGCTGAAATGAAAAGAGGGCAAAGCAAAATGATGCCGTCATAAATCACGGGGCCGAGACAGTCAAAGAGGGACAAGATAGCGACTTCATTAAGGGTTATGTATTGTGCCATTAAGTTGGCGGGGGTCACCTTTTGTGTCACGCCCGGCCTCTGTGATGCATTGCCAGATCTTCTTTCCAATAAAATTAAACGGAGATGTAAAACTGATTAGGGCCATGTTTGCTTCAGCCCGTGGCAAAGGGAATGGTACAAGGAATAATTGATATAAGATTGCAACTGACGCATAATGGCAGCAATTTCTCTTCCTGGTCATTTCATTGCTGACCTTGCCCATTAAAATAAGCCCAGCTGCCTCAGAGAAAGAGACGCTTCATTTGCCATCACCCTACAACCCCATGGCAGCCCCTGTCCCCCTGACCACTGGTCCTCACCAAAACAACATGACTACAAATACCACCAGCTGGAGTTGGGGGGGAGTAGTTGGTTCAAGTGGATATGCATTGTGGACCCTTGATACTCCATTAGCATTTATCTGAATTCCTTGACTCCCCAACAGGCTACAGACAATTCTACTCTTCACCAGCTTTCAGATGCTGCCATGCTGCAAATCAGGTTGTTGGCCTACTTTGTCTAAGCTTCTGTGTTCATCTCAGTCATTGCTGAGATATGGAAGCTGCCATTAGCATGAGGGGGACTGACTTTATCCTCACAGTGCCAAATTCTGTCTTAGAATGCTTTATGAACTCAACAACCTGGAAAACCTCCACTGAGCCAAACCCTACCCATTGTTCAGTCAATAAATATTTATTAGGGGCCTCTTAAGCATCAAGCACTGTGCTAAACATCGAGGTCAGGATGGTGAGCCAGGTGGGCATGCCCTTGGAGCGAACAGTCAAGTGCTACATTCCAGTGGAATAACATCAACAGCTCCCATTGGTTGAATGCTTAATGATGAATCAAGCATTGTTCTATATAATTTACATGCATTCACTCATTTAATCCTCCTAACAAGAGTGATTTTTTCTCTTATCTCCATTTTACAAATGAGAAAACGTGGAAAGAGGCTCAGTACCTTGCCCTGGACATATGGCAAATAAGCAATGGAACCAGGATTTCAGGTGCCTTGAGCTGAAGCCAGACACTAAGCCTGAAGGAAAATATTTCATTAATATTTTTTGTTTTTCCCTCTATCTTCTCCCCACCCCTATCAGGTTGCTGTTATATTTATCCACCCTTTGAGAAGAAAGACTAGCTCGTTATCAAATGGAATTCCATGCTAGGTTCCTGATTTGCTACAGTTTAGGACTACCAAGAAAAAATGCCATTTATAGCCTAGTTAAACATTTTATATCACATGATCCTATAGAATTTCCTTTCTTTTTATTTAACTTGATATCTGACATTGGTATTTTATGGTGTATATAGGAAAATAAGCAATGGTTATTTATTCATCTCTCAAACTGTATATCCCAATTTACCATCGAGATGGAGATCATGACGAGTGGTGAAGAAACACTGGCAAACAAGGCGTCAGGAAACAGCTACATCCAGGGCCGTGATATTCCCATGGGTGTTGGCTCTGCCTCTGCACTCTCATCTGAACAGAAGGAAAGCAAACAACATGAGTCTGTGATTCTCCTGCCTTCAGAATCCATAGCAGTGAAACACCTATCACCATGACCTCATTTTCATACTCACTTAGTACATACAAGTTCATTGTCATAGCAACCTCCCCAAGCACTAAGGGGAGGTGTGCTTTTTCTTTCAGACTTATTTATTAGAACTTTGCAACCTTGATCTGTCAGTCTGACTGTCTCACTGTCTATCTGTCTTTGTCCCACCCCTTCCGTGGCTCTGATGAAGTCCAAGGACTGCAGCGGCTCTGAGTGGGAAGACTGTAAATGACAAGTAACAGATCCTTTGCCAACAGAGTGATTAGATCAGAAATAAACTAAGTTAAACCAGACTCTCCACCTACCACATCCAGCCATGACCCTCACCTCAGGGAAGGAGAAAAGGCTTTATATAAATGAGGACAGGGACTGCGTGCATTTCCCACTGATGACTCATGCAATATGGAATGAGAAGCCCCAACCATCCACCCACAAACAAAGGATGGAGAACACACTGAGCGAGCATCTGCCTGTCCTCACCGCCCACTCCCACCACCCAGACCCAGAGCTCCTGGCCAGACTGCTCAATGGAGCCTAGTCAGCGAATGTCCCGATGAGGAAAGCAGGCCACCGTGACTGCAGGAGTGGGACGCTGCTGGATCTAACATTTCCCTGTGGCTCCCCGGTTGTTCCCACATGATGACACAATGACAGGGCCTCTTCTTGGCCTCAACAGCTTTGGTAGACCATTTTGTCACTTATATGGCCCGGTATGTCCTGTACAGCGTTTCCCAGTCATTAATGACATGGAATCCCTCCAACATTTTTGTAACTGTTGTTACCCCCACTTTCTGGACAAGGACACTCAGGCTCAGAGATGTGCTTGAGGCCACTCGGCACTTAGGTCACAGAGCTGACCTGGAGGGATGCATGATCTGCTTCCAGATGAAAAGGGTCCCCATGACTCCTTGGGAAGGCGACGCAAATTGGCCTCGAAGTAGTTTGCATGGTGGACTCACATCACGCCAGCATCCCAGGCCTACTCAGAACAGCTTCCTTGTAAATGGCTAAGGAGGCAGGAAGGCATTTCTCCCTCCGGCCCCTGTGCATCCCCAGCTTTAATATTCTCAGAAAACTGAGATCAAGCTTTCCCTCCCTCTGGCAGCCCCCAGAAGAGGAATACCATGGCCAGAAACTGCTGAAGGGCAGTGATCTGCTCTGTCCCTTAGAAGAAATGGGGTGGGTGGAAGAGACAGTCATTATGCATATCCTCATGAGGGAAATATTCCTACCTTGAATGTGCTCCTGCAGAAAACAGACCAGGGCTGGGCTCACTGTCTCACTGTTCCTGGAGCAGCGATGCTCTGAGGGTGGTGGCCTGGCCCCCTCACCTTTGCATTCTCCTTCCCTCCAGTCCAACCCAGTTCTTATCTATGTCGACAAAGGGTGGTGGGGGTGGAGGGGGACTGAAATGGGAGGATTCATCAGAGCCAAACAGATGGGGGCCTCATGGCAAGCAATGCTCTAAGGGAAAACAAACTTTTCTTATTCAGTCAGCAAGTACAAGCTTTAATTCTTAGCAATGTACTAGGCTGGAGGGAATGTAAAGCTGAATGAGATGTTTCTTGCCCTTAAAGAGTCATGCTTAGGGGTCCCTCAACACCCACCGGAAGAGGTACTGCACCTCAGTCGTGAGCAGATACCTGCCCCATGCCTTACTGTGAGAGCCAGAGGCAGAAAAAAAATGCAGAAAACAAACTGGAACCTTTACAAGCCCCTTCTCACTAACAGTTTCCAAGCCAACATGGCATCGAATCCCAGGAACCTGCTCAACAGTGCCCTGCCCTGTGTCTTTATTTCATTTGCCTAAAATGATTATGATCCAGGAGGCCAATCCAGGTGTTGCACCACCAGCTGTCTGTAGTCCATAGGACTCTCTCCTCTCTAACCCTCAGTTTCCCCTCAGGCCTTGACCTCCATGGAGGGTTTCAGATTGTGTCTGCATGACCTAAAATTCTGTTGCAAAAAAATCAGCATCTGCCGTGGGGTTGGGAGGAGGCTTTGAATCTTCCAGCCACCTCCACTCACCTCCACCCAGTGTAGCCCACTCACCTCTGTTCACCCTACTGGGCAAGCTACAGATTGTACTTGGAGGAAGAGTCTCCCTGGCAAAACAGAAACCACGAAGGAAGTTTTCTGAGGCACTTTCCTTCTCCAGTGTTGTGTGACCTGTGATCATTTCCTGGGGTTAAAGGTGAACTTGTTCAGGGTTCATGCTCACTTTAATGCCCAGCAAGGTTCTCCTAGATTTTCCCTACCTCCTTCCTGGGAATGTAGTTCGAGAAAAATAGCATAGCCAAGGCTTTCGGTCTCCCAGACCCATGTAACTAACCACTAAGTACCCATTCGGCAGATGTTTACTGAGTAACTACTATGTGCCCAGCAGTATGGCAGCTACTCAGCTTCTTCCAAAGAATCAGGTTTGTGGAAACTCCCTGCAGCCTAGTACTTAACAGCATGGACTTTGGGTCAGATTGACCTCCAGCTCCAGCCCATTATCTTGCAACCACAGATGGTAGTTTACTCTTACTGAGCTTTAGTGTCCTTGTCTGTAAAAATAACGTTGTAAAGATCAAAGGAGAGTATTGTTGAAAGTACACGCAGAGTTAGTAGAAAAACACTTAACGTAGTAAGTGCTCAAAAAAAGTCAATGATTATTACTTTTACTGAGTTCAATTGCTCATTGTCTCTCCCTTATCTCAGCTCTCTATAAGGTTGTCTCTCTGACTCCAATATCAGCCTCCAGTCATCCTCTCTTGTAACCAGAGGGCTCTTGCTTTACCCACTGAATTCTTCTTCATGCTTTCAGGTGAAGTGCGGATGCCATCTGCCCTGTGAAGCCTTTTTTAATTCTAAGAAGCAAAAGTAAAGCTTCTCTATGCCCAGTGCATACTGTCATTTTTCTATCACAGAACCTAATGCATTATAGCCATTTATTTATTCCGCAAATATGTGTTGAGTGGTTCACAGGCACCACCTCTGTTCTAGGCCCTGTGGGAAACATCAGTGACTTGCAATAAACTGCTTATCTGTGAATCATTTTCTAATGCCTCAGACCCCACTCAGTGAGTCTAGGGGGCAGGATCCCTAGTGCATTCACTGGCCCAGCCAAATGGCTCACCTTAGGGAGGGTTTTCTCAAAGAATGGGTAATAAACAGGGGACTCTTATAGCTATGCTGTGGTCACTAGATCGATAAGAACAGATACACGACAGTCTTCTTCAAACTGTGGGTTGGGAAGCCACAGGAGGCTGGCAGAGCCTTGGGCTGACTCTCACGGTCTGTCCATTGTACCGTCCCAGCCCTCGACTCCATGCCCTCTCTCCGTTACCCATGTCTGCTACTAGGACCAAGAGCAAAAAGGAGAAAGCAGAGAAGAGAAAAGAAGACATGGTGGTATTGTACAAGTGAATAAAAATTTTAAATTAGAAAATTCAGTGAACTAGGCTAGATGCCTATGGAGACCTATGGGAGCCCTAAGAAATCGTCATGTACCCACACCTGGGCCTCATGGCCACTCTCTCCTCTTAGGTCAGTCCCGTGGACAGGCCTCTGGGAGAGGCTACAGCTCCAGACTTTTTCAAGAGGCTATTAGCCAGGATTTATGGTTCTGCTCAAGCCCCCTCTCACCTCGTAGCATTTGGAAAAGACGTCATAGGAACCAGCCCAGGCCACAGGGGAATAGCAGCAAAAGTGGG
This sequence comes from Artibeus jamaicensis, assembly GCF_021234435.1. NCBI lineage: Eukaryota > Metazoa > Chordata > Mammalia > Chiroptera > Phyllostomidae > Artibeus > Artibeus jamaicensis. The sequence continues at coordinate 9,245,927 of NW_026522056.1, read as the reverse complement.
GAATGAACAAAGAGAGTGTGTTGACAGGCAACCAGCCCTCTCCAGGGAGGACTTATCCTCTCACACGCCTCTGCCATTTAAGGCAGAGTCAAGGAACAAAAGAAAAGGGAATGTATTAAGTGGCTGAAATGTTAAAATCACAGAATCACATTATCAGCTTGTGGCATTGTCAGGCAGCTGGCCATTAAAGGCAGAGAAGGAGGCGCACTGTCCGTCGGAACCACGAGGCTGGTGCAGACTGCAGCTCAGAGGCCAACGGTTTCAGAGGGCGGCAGTCAACAGAGAGGGTCCCGAGTGTGTGCACGTGTGCCTCTGTGTGCACGCGAGCTGGTGTGTGTGTGTGCACATTTGTGCAGTCAGGGAGCATTATTTCAGATTTGCTGGATTTGCAGGGTCTTTCTGTGGCTGAATAACAACTCTTAGTAGGTTAGGGAGACCCAGAAAAGGGAAGAGGAATGGATAAAATATTACCAATAAAAGCAAACCCAGCATGTCCAGAGCAGCTCAGCTTGGCCCACAGAGAGACTTCCTTAGAAAGGCAGCCCCCAGGGTGACATTCGAGAGCCCTTTTGCCTGGAGGAGTAATGGGCACACAGAGGTCTGCATGCTTTGTTCCCGAAGGTCAGCGCTGCTCAACAGAAGACTCTTGCCAAACTCTCCAAGCCAAGGATGACGTCTATACTTCTTACCAAGCGTAATGCCCAGTGCAGAGCCAGTTCTCTGTATGGACTTGGTGAGTGACTGAATGAGATCAGAAGGAAGAAAGATGTTTGAGTTAAAAAAATAAAGGACTGAATAGAAAATGGAGAAAAGAGGAAGGGGAAGACCCAGAGGTTGGGAGTCTGCCTAAGTCAAAAAATGGTCAACTCTTATACTTGAATAGCAAATCAACAAAAAAGAAATGGCCCGTTAGAATCATGAATCAGTCACGTGTTCATCTGCAAGGCCCTGGGAGAGCTACTGAGGCCTAAGACAAAGGCCTATCCCCAGAGAGCGTGGGATCCACCGGGACAATTGTGCACAAATTGTTGTGGACAAAACAATGGTCACAAGGCAGCACAGATAAAGTCCCGATAAGAGGACCCACTAAGGAAGAGCTCAGGGCAGAATGTGAATGTCAACAGGAAAATGCCCCCAGTGTCAGTGTGCTTTTATTTCAGCCTCTGGGAGGAGGGTAAGTTGGTCCAGTGGGGCCCCGCCATCCACTGGCCAGCAACACGGACACCTTTTCTTCGAAGGCAGCAGGAGAGCTGGCACAGTATCTTCGCTCTTTGCCTCCCCCATCCCCTCCCCTTGCCCGCCCGCCCTGGTAGTGGAGGGATTTTTCTTAATGTCTTTATATAGATGAGTTAATGTAAAGGCTTTCCAACATAAGCATGTTTTTCTGTCCCTTCTCTCTGACCTTGGCATTTTCTCTCTCCATTCCAGGCTCAGCGCTGTCCTGTGGCCAGGTTTGCCTCTCATTTGTCAATGTTATTATTGAATTTTCAAATGCCAGTAGTACACATAAATCAATGGCTTTCTTCTCCCTACTGGCATATCCCTGCCACATGTGGTCATTCATTTTTTTAATAAGTCCCCCTCTCCTTTCACCCATTTATAAAAATGCATCTTGTTCCCCCACCACCGTCCATCACTCGGTGAGCCCGGCTATTCGTCGCTCCTGAGTGCTTATTCATCAACGTTTTCAAAAGCAAAATCACTCTTCGCCTCCTGCTCTTATTGTGCCATCAATCTTGACCGGGGGATCAATAAACTTCGCTTTTGCAATTTTTCCGCCCCCTCCTGAGCTGACTCTCTCCAAAGTGCAGTCTTTTTATTTACATTTTTAACTGATCATCAGCAGAGGGGGGACGGTGGTGTCAGGGAGGCGAAGGGCTTTCATTTGCTCCCGAGGCAGCAATAACCATCCATGCATCGGTCATTTAACACGGTAACCCAGCGAAATTGATACTCGACTCTTCCCTGCCCGGGTCCACCCGTGTAAATCACAACCTGAGGAAACAAAAGCCTGGCCCGGGCAGCGTGTCTTGCAGGCGGGCAGGGAGACAAGGTAATAGGAGAACGACTCACCCGCCCCAACCCCACTGGTTACGGGGATTTTTTCACGTTGTTTTATATGTGTTAAGGGGAAATTTAAATGGAGCAGTCTAACGGGTTGAGGAAGGAACAGAAGACTGAATTTAAAATGGGCAGATGTATAAGGCCAGGCTGGCCAAGGAGCCCTGCCTTGACTGGCCCACTGAGTCTCTCCTAGGCTTGGAGACACACCATGTTCACAGGGCCCTTACCTGCTCTGTTCACACAAGAAAAGACACAGAGTGATGCTCAAATTTCAAGGCTGAGCGGAGGCCTGCGAGTGGCATAGGAAGTCCAAGGGAATTCTTTAGCCAACTCTACAAAGACGTCCTCAAGGCTGTATTACAACACTGATAAGAGCATAGGAATCAGACAATCCAACATCCAGTGAAGATTCAAGCATGTTGTCCATCTTGCTTTGGTTTTTCCATTAACTATTTAGGTTCTCAAACCACTTTAGGGCTTCCTTTAGGTAGTGTGACCGGTTAACCTCATGAGGAAGCCTGCAAGGTGATCACGAAGACCAGTAAAGTGTCGCTGTGCCCTCCCTCCACCACTGGTTCTCAGCCTAATGAAGAATAACGTAAGCTAGGGGAAGTGGGGGAAAGAATTTTTACTTTTCATACCAGTTCTGTTTTAAGTCCTTTCTACACACTATTGTGTGGATCCTGAAAACAGCTTGCCAGGTAAGCGTGGGGTCCATGTTTCAAGGATGGGTGGCTATACAGAGATTTAGTTACTTGCCCAAGATGTAAAATTTGAATACAGATCTCTTGGACTCTAAACCCAGGCCTTTGCGAGAAGCAATACTAACCTGATCTTCAAGAGTCATCTGATCAGGGGGAACCCCAAAGAGGATCTTTGGGGATCACCTGCATCTGATCACAGAGTTGGTACCAAAGAAAGTGCAGGGTCCGAGAGGAGAGCAGTCCCAGGGTTCTGCCGCCCAGGGCCCAGTACTGCCTCTGGAACAAGCAATGGTCATTAGCTGACAATTAGTCAAGCTTCAACTCAAGGAGGGATGGCTATTGCTCTTGGCAAAGTCCTTTCCTTTTTTGAGTCTCATGTTTCCTCAGCTCCAAAACTAAGGAGTTGGACCTGCTAATGCCTAAGATCTTCTCTAAATGGAAATTTTCTGTAATCCCCTCAGTGTTGTCACTGAAATGTCCAGTTCAGGCTGAAGTGTGGCACCAACAGGACTATTGTCCTAAACCGTCCTCAACTCTAGGGGTCCCCCAGGGGTATGAGGTCAAAGAGTGTTGGAGGTGGGCACTTGGCAAATGGGTGCTGACTTCTGTCTTTAATCTCCTCAGCTATAAAAAGGGAGTTAATAAGATTAGATTAAGACACAGATTTGGGGTGTGTATATTTTTGGACTCAGTGTTTTAGACTTCGTGGAGAAGAAAAATTTAAAAATAGAAATATGAAACAAAATCTTCTGCATTTAAATGATGTTGTCAATGTTTTATTTGACAAAATCCAGGCATTAAAATGCTGACCCTGGTTAGCTAGTTCAGTTGGTTAGAGCATAGTCCCAGCACCCCACAGTTGCTGGTTCGATCCCTGGTCAGCATATAAGAACCAGCCAATGAATGTGCAGCTAAATGGAACAACAAATCAGATCAATGGTTCTTTCTCTCTCTCTCTCTCTCTCTCTCTCTCTCTCATCCAAACCATCCTCTTTCTCTTGAAAAAAAAAACGCAACAACAATAAATTAAATGAAATTACCATCGACCATCACTGCTATGTCAGAAAGAAAGGACATTTAACTCCCCACAGTTTAAAAAGAATGCAATTCACTGTGGACAGGCTCCAATCCACATACTACCCTTTGGAACCAGGGGAGCAGCCTACCCGCCTCTCAACAGTATGCGGTCTGCAGGAGAGAGACGACGCCCTGAGGACCACACTGAGAACTCCACCTGTGAGCTCAGTGCCCAGTCAGTACGTGAATCTGCACACGGCCCTGTACGGCTCGTCTTAGTGCTCGGTGCATAAATCACACACTCCTGAGATACTGGGCCCGAGTCTTACCTTGGGTTTTCATTGCCAAGTAGAATTAATCTCATTATTTTGTTTGTGCCTATCTGAGATTTGAGGGTGAGTGCATTTATGGGGCTCCACTGAGACAGACGGTGAGAGTGGCCTGAGGTGGAGCGAATATGTTTGGGGGGATTTGTCGGTAGAACCAATGGGATATACAGGCAGCCAGATCCGCAGCACTGGGTGCAGCCAGGGGCAGCTCACTTGGACACTTCCTGGAGTGGTCTTCCACTTCCAGGTCTTCCTGGAGCCTGAAGCTGCAACAAGTACATGCACAGCCATGGGGGAGCCAGGGGTCCTGGAGAAAAGAGAGGTGCTAACCAGGAAATTCTAGAAACACTGCTGCCCGTCCCTTGCTCACAGGAGTGACACGACAGTAAACAAGGCCTTCCATCAGCTAATGTAGGCTGCAAAATGGCTGACCCTAGCGAACACAGTGGAAGATGCTGCTTCATCAGAGATGTGCTCGTCTAAGTTAAGCCCAGGAAAAGCGCTATACAAATATCCAACTCCGCCTGAACGCTATCCAAGCCGTGCGTCTTAGGGCTGCTCCAGTCCTCCGCACTGGGCTTACGTAACGTCAACGGTCTTGCTAACAGGCCAGAAATAAACAATGAGTGACTGGTCATTTTTAAAAGCCAGCTCCCCTGCAAGGGGAAGAGAGCTGAAGCCAAGGGGCCGAGGGAGGAAGTGCCTGCCAAGATAATAAATACAAAACCAAAATCTCCAACATTTTGTGGTTTGACACTTAATTGATTAACTAATTTGAGGCAACAAGATTTAGTGTTCCTACAGATTAGTGTCGAAGGGGTAATTATAGCGAAAGCTTCCATCTCCGAAGAGCGTGGCAGCTGCGGCTCCGCATGGGCCAAACCCGCATTAAAGCCCACACATTACAGCCGGCAGATACAAAAGGTTTTTTGGAACACGTCCCTTTCCGGCTCTGCGTGCTGGGATTGCTCTGGAAAGGTCATTTGCTGCCTTATCAGCATAGACAAAATCCCCTGCCTGTAATGTATGTGTTTATTCTCAAATTAAATATATTAATGTATTATTTGTTCTTAAAATGTCATGGAATAGATAGTGAGCTTAGCCCTCCTGGCAGACCTTTGAAGCTTAAAGAGTAATGTAATAATAGTACATTAATCCACAGGCCGTTCAGCCCTGTCCCTGCGGAGGCCCCAGACTCCAGTACCTGCTCCTGATCACTGGGTTTGCTGCCTGCAATCATAGAAGGCCGTGCCTCTAACAATGGGAGGCTTAATGGAGGGGCGCTGCCACAGCAAAGGAAAGGCACGGCCCCTCCATTATTCAAGTGGAATAACCCTGCTATGGACTTGAAAACAGGCAATGGCCTATATACTTCAAGTTTTAAATGAATTTCAGGGAAATTGGAGAATGAGCCTAAAAGCAATACAACTCTATTTTCCTGCCACTCTCCTTTGGCCAAGTTTTCATAGGAAAGGGTGATTCTGGGCATGTCTGAATGTGCAGTGGGTTCTAGCTGAGGGGTCTGCGATCACCCCAGAAGTAATCATTGTAACCACAGTCAGTGCAAGTCCACACGGAGCTCAGGGGGGACCCTGAGGCGATGGGTGCTGCCCACTGCTCAGCGTTGGCATGTGAGGGGGAATAGGAGGGTCGAGCAGAAAATCTTGCACCCTCACATCTGCTCCAGCAAAAAAAGGACAAATTCTGCTTTAGTGTCATTGAAGTGATTTTACTTCCACCCTTGGCCCACTATGCTCCTCTTAGTTCGGGCTCTTGTGGCCCCAATCTGCTGGACATTGGACTGGATTCTAGGTGCATCCCAGTCCTCACCTAACCTAGCCTGGTGTCTGCCTTCATGTGCCTGCCTCCAGCCCTGACCTTGGACCCTGGCCGTGTGGCACAAATGTGCCAGGCTGAATGCCGGTCCATCTCCCATTCCTCTGGGTTGGCTGTCGGCCTTCTCTACACCACGTAGTTGAGTGTCATGGTTGGGGCTCCCTGGAAACTGACTCCGAGAAGTGTGCGTTTATTAGGAGGTTGTCTCTGGAGACACCCCTACAAGGAAGTCAGAAAGACAAGACTGGACAGAGGGAAAAACTGATCCACAGTTGAGGCCTCAGCCGGTCCTGGAGCTATGGATCTTGGATGGCCCTTCAGAGTTGTCCCAAACTGAGGCCGGGGGACAAGGTCATTGGATCCCTCCACTAGTCAATTGTTGGTCATGCCCTTGGAGAAGGCACAGCACTGGACAAGGCAGTTAGTTGCCTGCTGCCCGGGGTAATTCTCAGTAATGGTGCAACTATGAGCCGTCAGCAGCCAATGTTCCCAGCAGCTGAGGTCAAAAGAAGGGTTCAGCCTGGGAGAAGTTTCACAGTGTTCACTACGTGGGGCAGTCTCCTCGGGTTCTCTGGTCTACACTTTCTGCTCTTCCTGAGAAATTAACCGGCTTCCTAGTCTAGCCAGTGGTTCCAGCCCTCTGCTGCCCCCCGGTGGCTGCTTGTCCAACTACCCCAACCAGAAAGGCCCCGCATTGGTCCACATTGACTAATGTGTCAAGCAAGTTGGTGACGGCTAAGCTAGTCTTACAAGACACTTGGCACTAGCAAGATGCTGAAATGTCACTGGCACTGAAGAGAGCCTTCTTGCCACTTTTTTCTTCTTCGCCCTCTGCCATTAGGCCTTTACTTACCTTGGTCTTGAAGGCTTTGGGATCTTAAAGAGGTTCATGATGAAAATAAAATACCCCTGGGACTGCTGGCAACATCATCCGTTATTGAATACCTCTTTAGTAGTATTTGTTGAGGGGAAGGTCTTTCAGGAAATAGAATGTGAGATCTGGGAACAGAGAGGGATCAACTCTAGACATTCACCACTTCAATATTGCCAAGAGCTGCCCACAGTTGACTGGATGACATTCCTTATTGTGCAGACTAAGGGGATGTATAGTTCCCCAGGACGGAAAGAGAACAAGGTTTGAGTTACTGCATCTGGCTTCAAGTCCCAGCTCTGCTACTTCCTGACCGTGTAGTATTGATTGAATCGCTTATCTAAGGATCCGTTTCTGCAACTGTAAAATGTGATAACACCTACCTAACAAGTTGTTTGCAAGAGATTAAATTAGGTACACATGTCTAAGCATTTTGCTAGGCACTGTGTCATTCAGGAGCTAGTGTCTAGCAGAGACCAATTATTAGACATTTTCTGATGAGCCTCACAGGGTTTCAAACTTACTGAATTCTACAGATCCCAGCCTGTCACTCTAGCTGTTGTCTGGATTTATGTAAGCTCCTCCAGCAAGGAAAGTGACTTTTGGACAGCAGTGACTAAAATACACAAAGCACAGGAAGATGTGAAGATAACTGAGTAGAGAGATACAAACTTTACAATGAACCTTGCTATGCCTTTACATATTCATAAAGCTACTTTCTGCTGCGGAGGCAGGAGGAAATAACCTGAGAGCAGCACGATATTTACCAGGCTCACGGCAAGGCCAGGAGATGCATCAGCCAGAGCTGGGACTGGTGCGGTCACCATCGGGAAGGCCCGCTCTCCTTGGCACATGCTTCCTCACTGGAAGGCAAACTGCACTGGTTTTGTTTTGTTTTGTTTTGTTTTGTTTTAATGCAGAAGACAGCTGCACTGCGGAATTTAATTGTCAGACTGTTGAACACACTGAGAGAATGTTTTCAATCAATAATGGATTTCGAACAGGTGAAGTCAACAGTTAGGTCCTATGGACTGTGTATGTGAAGTAGAGTCATTACTGAGAGTTTATAAGGATGAACCAAAATCACATTATACTTCTGTAAGACAGATGAGATAGCAAGGAACTAACATATCCCTTCCCGTGCCATGCACAGTCTTCGAAAGAAATTTTGTTCTTTCAAGCATGTGCATGTATGAGGAGATATGTATAGTTCATACATACATATATACATTATACTATGTCACATATGACACGTATACACCAAACACTTAACTGATAGACACAAATATTAAGAGCACAGGCAAGCATTAAAAGGCAAATAGGAAAATACCTCTGAGAAACTAAAATACATATCACAAAATTAAGCTTGAAATGCAAGTGCACGGTGTCTTACTCAGAACTGATACTGGAAAGTGAGAAGGAACATAAAATGAAAAGCAACAAGAAGAGTGAGAAACTGAAAAATATGTGTGTGTGTGAAAGGCAGTTATGGAAACTCAAAAGGCGAGAGAAGTCATTTAGAGTGGGGAGAAATAGCTTCAGGAGATCTTGAAAGCATGATTGCATTGCCACTCAGTAAAACAACTGTCCCATTGATGATTTCAAGACAATATGGAAATCTTTAAATATGTTTAGTGCAAAGTATTTTGTCTAGGCAGAAATAAAAGTGGGTAATTCAATGTGAAATTATATTTATTGAAAGTGTTTGTTTTCTTATTTAGATTTGTGTATAGAAGAGAAAAACTTCAGTTGTCATGAAATCAGTAAGGGGCTAGGCAGGTAATAGAAACGTGTGTGTGCATGTTTGAGAGAGAGAGCAAGACGGTGGGGGAGAGAGAGAAAACTAAGAAGACTGTGCTGCCTTTACCGAAGAAATGAAGGAACACCTCATGGCTAGAACTCGGGTGCACGTTCCGCAAAGAAATGAAGGAAAGACTAAATGCTGAGAGTCGCCTACCTCGAGGTCCACTCTCATCACCAAGGTTCTCCTTTGACTTCCCAAATGTAAGCAGTCGCAGTGCAGAGCGAACACAGGAAATGACATTATTCGTCAAGAGACAAGAAGCCTTTTTCAGGCCATTCACGTGGAGTCGGGCTCTTGGGTTTGCCTCCCTAGCTATCTTCTAGATTTCATTTTCTTTCCCAGCCAATGGGAAGTTTTGTGGGCACATGTCAAGTATTTTGAGGCAGTGATGAAAAGCACTGTTTTAACAGATCACTTCCTTCCTGACACCAACAGCATGGGGGCCCCAAGAGCGTTCATCTCCACAGCAGTAACCAAACCTGATTGTCATGAAAGGGTCTGGAGCGTGTTTGCCCCCATCTCCGCCCCTCCCCTCCACTTCAGCGGGGCCCTCCAGGGCCTGGACTCGACTCCGTGGAACAGGGCCAGCGGGAAAGGGGGGCTTATTAAAAGATAGAGAACAGGGCGGTCCCGGAGGGAGGGAAATTATAGTGTTTTCTTTTCCCTTTAGGAGGCCCTTCTGAACTTAGGCGCTGCCTAATAATACAGGCTCCAGGCAATCTAAACCGAGGGCTATTGTCCAAGTCACCAGCCAAACCTGAAACAGCTGCCCAGAAAGCGCCAAGATGGCAGCCCCTTCGAGGCCCCCCCTGCAGGCGACGGCAGGAGAGAAGCCCTTCCCTCCGTAACCCTTGTTCATGGAACCGTAAAGGTCACCGAGAAAACAGACCGGGATCCTTTCTTCCTGTTCCTGTAATGGTATTAGCAACGACTCTTTCTTACTCAATCGCCCTCCCAAAGGATTTTCAATAAACTTTTTATGTGCCATAACTGTTACATTAAATAAAGCTGAAAGTATTGAGTAAACCGACTGTAAATCACTTTAGATGCCTTGGAATTACATTAAGTGTGAGAATTATGGATCTATTGGTGCTTGCAGAAACAGAGAAACGACAGAGCCAGGGATTTTTACGCTGCCAGCTTTGGGAAGATTTTTTTAATTATTTCTTTATGCTCCACGACAGCCATCTCCTGTAAATGACTTGTTCAGGGGCAAACTCGGGGTAGGGAGGAGACGGAGGAGCAGTTCGGGGTGCAGGCGGAAGGGAATAGACATCTCGCCTGTGGAACACAGAGGCAGTCCAGGCTCTTCTCCGCCTTTCAGACTTCATCACTCCAGGCTGGAACTTTTTCTGCTTTCTTTTTTATCTTTCAGGTCCGCACCGTTTTAATTCAGTGAAGATGGACACTGTCCCAGCAGCCTGTTGCAGGGTGCATGGTCGTGCTTGCGTTCTTTTCCTGGACTTCCGAGACCTTTTTCATTCGATCACCAGCTGCTCTTTTTGTGAAGTTAAAAGCCCCCGCTTCCATGGTCTTCGCGTTCAGCCATCTTCCCAAGGCCTCTGCAGGGTCAGGTCTGTGTTTTAAAAGGAATTGTCAGACTACTGAAAGCGGAGGAAGTTTGGAGAGCTTGTTGATAAAAACGGAAACCTCTCAGACTGATGTTCCCCAGCACCCGCTTTGATGTCTAAGCAGGTTTGGTTTTGTTTGGGGAAAATGTTAAGGCTGCTTTCCAACTGGCCCGAGTGGTTTCTCTCAATGACCAGTTCCAGCAACAAAATTATAATCCGGGGCCCGTGACGTCAAGGACTATTGCCACAGTCATCAAAATGATGTTGGGAACGTAGAAGCCACTTCCTTTCAGGAAGAGCAGAGGCTTAACGAAATCGTGATACCTCCAGGCCAGCAATGGGTGTGGCTGATGAGTAATTCATTGACACTCACCGAAAGGTTAGAGGAAAGGTGATGGGCAGAGAGGAAGTCTGGATTTATATCCCGAAATCTAACAGTGAGAAGCGTTAGAAGCTAACCGGCAACCAATTTATCTCACTTGGACTGCTGAAAACCATACTAATATTTTGTAATCTGTTATAAAGAAAAATTAAGAGACAAAAATCTATTTCAGCCAGTCAATTGTTTTGTACTTATGGGGGACCAGGCTGTTACATGATCTGAGCTTATTATCATCTGTCTGTGGAGACAGGACGACCCAAGTGAAGTAATAAACAGCAGCCTGTGAGGCCCTACCCTTAAGTGAGGATTGAGTAAGAAGGAACTTGGAGGGACCTGGTGTGTTCGTGGAATAGGTGGCACCTGAGTCTGTGTTGAAGGCTGGGACTGGATTGTGGCTTATGGGGAGGGGGGTTCCAGGGCAGAGGAGAGCAGTGGGGAGTGAACGGTGCCCTGAGATGCCGAGAAGGGGAGGAGTGAAGGGAACCGGTGCGTCCAATACCATGCAGTGGGGTGGGGTAGGGGGCGCTCTGAACGCCAGGTAGATCCCATCTGCCCGAGGGACTAGGGTTTCCTACAGCAAATCAACCCGGAAATAAATGTTTGTGTGGCCTTCTATCGACAGTCTCAGCCCACGGGCCATGTTACCAGTCACACCAGCTTCAGCCAGGAGCTCCATCTGAGTCAGCTCGGGGTGGAGTGGGAAGGGCCCTGAGGCGACAGCTGCGAGTCAGAAGACGGTGCTGCATGGAGGCTGCGGAGCCAGCTGAGCAGCAGACAGGGCCCCTGGGCAGGCTCCCTGCAGGCGTGCTCTGCGTTCCTGACCCCACCGGGGGGCTGTGGAAGGCCTCCCTGTTTAGATCACTAAGATTCACGTGCCCAGAAACACTGGCGTGGGAACACCAAGATCTGGGTTTTGACCTTGACTTTGACACATATGGCTTGCATGGCCACCTGCCTTGTTTGTTCCTCAGTAACAGGCCAGAGAGAAGCTAGCAGAGCCCTCTTCTTTAGCTGTATATACAGTGGCCACACTGAGATCTACTAGCAAAATCCAACCACACTGAATCAGAGAAAGTGCTTTCTTACTGAGTATTCTCCTCCACTAACAACTGAGTAATTTAGCTGTGTAATCTCCCTGAGCCCCAATGTCCACTTCTGTAAAATGGGGAAGTAGATACTGAATGGAAATGCCAGAAACCATATGGGACATTGACCTCGGGGGAGCACCCTCATTCAGGACATCCCACTTACCCTTCTCCAGCAGCAGTGACAGGATAGGCGCCTGGATTGTACCTACCCCATAATCTTTCCTGAGGAGCCCCGCCTCCTGGGTTTTCTCTGACCCCAGACGGTGCTGTCAGAGCCACGCAGTGGTGAGCTGCAGGGAACTATTATAGAGGTTCAGCAGAAAGTGTGGGTGCACACGTCAACATTGCAGTGGACAAATATGTGAGCACATAAATAAGAGCAAACCCATGATGGGTCCTTAAACCAGTAGGTGCTGATAAGCTACTCAACACTATCACACACCCAGCACCTGTGCTCACTACATAGGGATGGAGACGACATATGTGAGAAGTAGGCCACAGACGCTCACTGGGGCCTATTCTGAGCCAGGCACCGAGTCAGCCCCAGGACCAACGGGGAATGAAACAGCCAGAGCACTTGCCCTGGGTGGCGGGGAGATCCTAGGGTAAGAGGTAAATGCAAGCATTCAGAGACTAATGGGCAAGGCGAGGAGGACCAGACCCCATGGGGGAGGGGAGGGTGGTGAAAGCAGCAGGACACTGTAGGACCTGCAGTCAGGGAAAACCCTGGAGGAGGTCACCTCTGCGCCCAGATCCCAGTGGTGAGCGGGGTGTGTGCCTAACAATCCCAGTCAGCATTTGGGCCCCCGTCACCCTTTCCAGGGGTGGTCTGTGCTGGCATCTCTGTATACAGGTGGCACATTGAACATTCGGATCTTAGTTTTAACAAGTTATATAGTAATTGTACAAAACAAAACCCATTTTTCCCAGAGGGAGCGCGTGCCTGTACATCTGCACCCGCCAGCGTGAAGGCCCCCAGACTCCTCACGCCCCCGCAGAGGCAGGGCAGGCCGGCGGCAGAGCCCAGCCCCGCCCCCGCGGGCAGGAAGCACCCCCAAACACCACGCCTCACTGAGCCGCGTTCTGATGAGGAAATCGTTAGTGGAAAAAGCTCCCAGTGGGAACCCCTTCTGTTTCGCTGATCTTGTAAATCGTCTGAATTCAACGTGTCACAGGCATGTCTTACAATACACAAGATAATGCCCAGATTTTGTAGTGCAGAGGCGTATTAACCTCCGTGGACTCTAGCCGGGTTCCCACAAAGAATGTCTGGTAAAAACTGCAGGCCTCGTGGTAATTGCTTGCCATGTGGGTAAATGATCCAGAGCTGTGTGAAGATAAGGAGAAACTGCTGAAGGCAAATCACCTGGGTTTTATTATGCCTGCCCCAGAAAATAATTAGCATGGCCTATGAAATCATACTGTGAGGAGTGTGGGGGCTTTTTAAAAAAAAAATGGGTTTTTTTAAAGGACTGTAACCTACCTAGCTTTTCTCCTTACGGGGAGATTTGAAGAGTGTGTGTGTGTGTGTGTCTGTTTTCCTGACAGTCGAAGGCAAATAAAAATAAAAATGCAGATGTTAAAACAAATACTGTGTCCAAAGCCACGAGGAGGACCTGGTTGGTGTGAACACAGCGCCCCGACCGCTATTCCCCGACCCCGTTCAGGGCAGGGCCCAGCCACCACTCACCACATGTGGGCTCCAGTCTGAGGACTCCTGTCCCCAGCTCACACCATGGGCCAGCAGGCAGATGGCCGTGCCCCACCTCACGTGGACCAGGAAGTACTTCACAAGGCCCCGGTTTCCACTGACCAGAGTGAGCCACCAAACTCCTGCAGGAGGCCGGGGGTCCTCAGAGAGCCTCCACTTCCCTCCTCAGTCCCTTTGGGCCGGCCAAGGCCAAGGGGCAACTGGAGGGGTTAGCTTCTGGCCCAGTTCTTTTTGGGAATAGGCACTGGAGAGTTAGAAAATATTTTTAATCAGTTTTTTTTGCAGTCAAAAAGATGGAATATGCATATTCTAAAACATACAGGTAATTTTATTAACAAAATAGAAGTGACATTTTTTTAAGATTCTACCCTCCCAGAAGTGTTTTAATTTTAAGCACACAGATAGATCGCCTGGTAGGTAGGCAGTAGACTCTGGGTGATGAACTTGATAAAGTGAAAGTCATGTTTTGATGGTTTATTCTCTAACACTCCTGGACATACAGATCCCAGGAGGAGAGCAGAACTAAACAGTACACAAAGTGTCTGTCCTGGTGTGTTTTCAGATAAAAAGGGAACTGAGCTTTGACTCCAGCCCAGCAGGAGTGCGAGGCAGGTGAGTCCTGTCTGCGTTCCTCTGGGCGCCGATGGGCTGCCTTTCCAGGGAAAGGGCACGGCCCGCAGACAGAACCCAGAGCTGGCCGGCCTTGGGAGAGACCTTCACCACCTCGTGGCCCCGGATCCCTCCCGTGCCAAGTGAGAGACTCGGGCCAAACGGCATAATGACCTTCATCATTTGGACAGAGTATAGGAGCTAGCAGTCCCCTCCTTCTTGCCTCCTGAAGCACCTGCAGACATGGTCCTCGTCAGCAGGACACCGTAACGAGACGCCACAGATGGGGCGACTTACACAACAGAAATGTGCTTCCTCACAGTTCTGGAGGCTGGAGGCTCAAGAGCAAGGTGCCAGCTGTTTGGGTCCCTGGTGAGGCTTCTCTTCCTGGCTTGTAAACTACCATTTTCTCCATGTCCTTACATGGCCTTTCCTCTAAGACAACAGAGAGAACAAAAGATCTCTCTCTCTTCCTCTGCTTATAAGACAGCCAGCCTTATGGGGTGACGGCCCAGCACTTAGGGGCTCCCTCAACTCTCCCTCCTATCTCTAGCTACAGTCTCACTGGGATTCAGGGTTTCGACACAAACATGGGCAGTGGGGCACAATGCAGCCTGTAGCAGAGATTGATGCTGCCGTGATTATCTCTCCTTTCCAGAGAAGTCAAAGTTCAGAGCCGTTAGATGACTCGCTGGCAATCAGCCAGCAAGAAGATGGTGAAGCCAGGACTGTTGGCTCTGCACCTTTGCTCAGCTGACTACACACAGTGCTTTGTTCTCACTCAACAACTGCATGGTTCTGAGAGGCCTCGGATGACAACACTTGGGGCCACCCTATCCTCTGGGTCAGTGCGAAGCAGCCCCTGGTGGCCTCTGTTCCAGGGCCCAGAGCAGCATGGTGACAGTGACGAAGGCAACCAGCGCACCCTTCTGTCAGCGGGTGCTCTCTGGAGCCTCTCCCTCCCATCCCCTCCCTGGGCAAGACCTGAGCTCTGTCTGGTGTCTGTCTTTATGGCTTCAAGACTCCCTTGCATTACCCAGGGAGAGTCTTTCTTCATGGCCAGGCTGATAATTTATTTAGTTTTGCTAAGTGTTCCCTTACGGGGAAGGGAAAAGGGGGAGGGGTGAAAAGGAAGATGGGTCGCTGTCTTTGAAAAGCCGACTCATAAATGTTCAGGTACATTCCTTTTTCTGTCGGCTAAGCAGCTTTCCCAGCCAAAAAAATAATCACACTGCAAGCATCTCCCAGGTCTTGAGAGAGCAGACGTATTTTATCTCCCCTTGGTGACGGCTCCAAGCAGCTAATGCTTTTGCATTTTAAGCTTAAATAGATTTTTGTCGAAGGCAGCTACAGTCTGTTGCTCCTTCTGTTAAGGTCTTTGTAGTCCTGGTAAACAAAAGAAGCCTTCTTCCAGAAAAGTGAAGGCTTCTGTCTCAGGCACTTCTCTGGGTGTAGAAGCTACTCTTGTTTTGGCTACCCAGAATTTGGCCTCTCCCAGCTCCCCTTGTAGACAAGGATGGCCCCATGTCCCAGTTCTAACCACTGAAATTGGAGGGGATGTCTGCTGGGAGATTGTAGGAGGGAAAAGAACTTTCTTAATAGAATTGTATAAGGAGAAAGCCAGTTGCCTACTTCATACTAACTGCTTTTGAATATGGTTGGAATGCTTGGCACCACAGCAGCTGTCTTGCACTCATGAGGCACCAAATACAAAAACAAAAAAACCATATTCTCAGGAAGGCAGAGTATAAAAGAAAGAGCCTGATTTGTTAATGACACACTTAAACTGCTGAAATATGAGGCAGCTTTCTCCAGAACTCCCTGTTAAGCAAACAATGAATGCACTTATATCATAAAGCCACTATTAAATGGGATTCAGGTTACTTGACACCAAAAGCATTCCTAACCTATGTACTAGACAACAGGATTGATACTGTTGCCAGGGAGAGTTCACCTCAATTTTTTTTAAAAGAGCCCTTGGTGTGGATTTTCACCATAAATGTAGTGCTGGTACATGCCTGAGAGTGAAGCGGATCATTCGTTAGCCTTGGGTCAAGACAAACCAGTGGAGATCGTCTTCTGTGGTCTGTTTGGTGATAGCACCTGTAAAACTCTTACGTGGAATTGTTCTTTGGGATGACATCATCAGCTTACCTATGACAATGATGATGATGGCGAAATTCCCTCTGACCTTGACCAACACATCCACTGTAGCACTGTTGCTGAGGTTGTTATAGCACAGTGTCTCCTGTATGAGGATTCCAGCATAATTCTGTTTCTGGGTTTGGTTATAGGACCAGTCACTCCATTATGACCAGGCTGAAGAATGTGCTTTACGGGGTCTGGAGTCATCAGACTACCTTCACCGCTCCGCCCTTGGCCTAGCCCTGAAACCCTGGAAGGAATAACCTCTAACTGTCTTCCCGGGAGCCACCTTTTGCTGAGTGTGGGTGCCACCCTTCCCTCGAAGCCGGGCTGAGCACCCTCATCTCATTTCACCCAGAGGTGGCTGTGAGGGAGCCGCTGCGGTGGTGGTGACTTGAATTAAAGGGGCACTGTGCCAACAATGCAGGCTGAGACTGCACAAGCATCTCCTGGAGGGAGCAGGCAGGAGGAAAGCTTCTCAGCAATAGAACCCACAGAAATCCTCGCTGCGCTCAGACGACACCTAGGTGATGAGAAGGAAGCTGAGCAGATTCTGGACACACGGACACCAGGGTACCTTTTTGCCGACATGAGGTCTAGTAACTCTTCTCGCTGGGTGTAGCTCCAAAGGAATTGTCTCCCTGTGACTTATCTGAGTTTCTTTTGGGATTTGCATTAGGTTCACCATAGGGCACATGGAAGCACTGGGGATCCTCCCTGCCTTAGAACTGAAAGAACCCATTCAAACGACCGATGCAGAAACTGCACCGGAAATACAGAAGTGACTGAAGGGCCGGCAGGTGGCATTGAGCCCGTGTTTCTGACTTCTGCGCTTTCCGCTAGGGGACTAGACCGGAAAGTCTCACTATCGTCTTCCTCTTCGGATGCTTCCATAGTCCCTAAGGTCCTGGTTCTCAGCCACCCTGACTACGTAACCTTCAAAACACTTGTACTCCATCATCCCGCTTTGTCTCGTTGCTTTCTCAATGTGTCCTGCAAAGGTCCTGGGGGTTGGTAAAAAACACAAGATATCGTATCTACAGGATTACATTCCTGTGCAGGGATGAGAAGGTACCTGAGTAACAGAGAGATCTTTTTTTGTGACCATGACAAGGACTCTGCTTTCAGAGCAAATAAATGTTGCTGGAAGCACTTTACTCAGAGAATTTTTTTAATGTAATCAGTATTCCTCATGGTAATCACTGTAATAAGAGCGATGTGTTTCCCTATATCTTCTTTATCAAATATTAATATAAGGAACACGGAGTAAGTCATCTGACTCAGGCCTCAGCCCCTTCGTGAGAGACCTGGCCCCTGCAGCCTCTACCTGCAATGGGCAGCATGTCTTTCTCCCAAATCTTCTCGTGCAAGTGATGCTACCAACATTCTCCCAGCTACACATGCCTTAGGCCTGGGAGTCACTTTATGTCTCTTCTTTTCCTTCATTTCTTCCACCACGCCATCAATCCCGCCTCCTAAATCTTTCTTAGATGCCATCCTTTCTCTACTTTGCTATCCCATCAGCCTATTTCAGGGTTGGGTGGTTTCCATCCTGAGCTATTGCAGGTGCCTTCCGCTGGTCTCCCTGCTTCCAGGTGTGTCCCCCTTCTCTTCTCATATCATGTCTCTGCTTGAAAAGCCTGACTGGCCCCACCTCGACTGTGAAACCAGCGGTTCCCAAATGGTGCCATTAGGATGCCCTGAAGGCAAAGGAGAACACGCAGCTGCCCAGACACCGGTGCACTCCATTTGAAGAGGCATGACACAAATTTTAGACAGATATTTAAAAATGCCACTCACTCCTGACTGCCATGGCTCAGTTGGTGGGGCATCGTCCTGCAAGGCGAGAGGTTGCCGGTTCAATTCCCGGTCAGAGCACATGCCAGGATTACAGGTTTGGTCCCAGTTGGGGCTGTGTACGTGTATATATTTCTTTCACGCATCTATCTATCTATCTATCTATCTATCTATCTATCTATCTATCTATCTATCTATATCACTCTCCTTCTCCTTCCCTTCCCTTCTATCTAAAAATAAATAAATAAAATCTTTAAGTAAAATGGTACTTAAAGAAAAGCTCTGTCTTTCTTTCCAGACAGCATAGGGTTGAAATCTGGTATGAAGTATGAAGATGAAGATACTACATTACATGTTGCTCTGGGAGGAGCTTTAGGATTAAAACCATATCAAGTATAACAGATACACGTTGTTGAGTGAATAAATGAGAGATATCCCTACAACATCTCAAAGGTGGAAGGTCCTATAACTTCATGTTAATACATGAACTGTGAGGGTACAGTAAGATGAATATTTTATATGCTGCTGGTAGAAGCATGTGTTCATACATTCTTGAGAAGCATTTGGTAATGTGTATTAAAGCCCTCAACATATTTATATTTTATTCTTGGTAAAAAATGTTTTTAAGTCTCCTAAGGAAATCAGATAAGAATACAATGATATATGTGCAAAGATGTTCATCGCAGCATTATTTACATTAATATGGCATTATTTATATTAATTTGGCTACTTAAATTCCCCAAATAAGGAACTGTTTAAATAATGTTACATTCATGAGATGGATTATTATTCCACCATCAGAATATTTTCTGAGAATATTTAATAACATGGGAAAATACTAAGCATATAATATGAAAAATGAGAATGCTGTATATTCGGTATAGAAATATCTACATTACATTCACATTTTTCAGGAAAGCTACAAGGAAATATATCAAAATGCTATAATTATTATTGTTATGTGAAGAAACTATGAGTATTTTATATTCTTTTTTACAATAAAATATATTTTACTTTCAAAACCTAAAAAAAATCATTTTTAATACCAAAAATTGACTATGGAAACTTGGCTTTACTAAGAAAATATAAAACAAGACACTTGAAATACAGACCATGGCTTTAGCAGGCTCCAGCGAGAATGAACAGCCCTCACGTCTTTCAGAGTTTTCAGTCCTTGCTCTGAGGCACAGGCTCTGAAACAAGGTTTCAGTCCTTGTGCTCTGAGGCACTGCACCATACAGGTCCCTTAGGAATGACAGTCTATTGACGTCCACGGTCAAGAATGGCTACCTATTTGCTCTGAGACAGCCTACCATATACCTCATCTGTAAGTTTTCCTTTATGTGGTTTCCCTATTCGTGGGAAAAAAGACCTTCCTTTCTGGGTTTTCTTAGACTTACATTTGAGAAAATTCACACTAAGCATTCGATAGGTCAGAATAGTCTGAGGTCTACTACCAAGCACGATACTAGTCACTTGGGAAACCTCTGGGGAAAGAATACATCGAAGGCCTCCAGAAGTTAAAGTATTGTGGGAAGCCAAACCAGGCTAGAATCCTTGGTGATGCGAAGTATGATGACTAAACACTCAGGCTTTGGAATGAAAATGCCCAGATTTGAATTCCAGTTTTGTCACTATGGCTATAGAACCTTGGACGATTGGCCGAAATTCTCTAAACCTCAGTCTCCCCGTAGGCCATCAGAGGTAATAACAGTACCAACCTCGTAGGGCTGTGGGTACAACTGACAGATATAATGTCCTTGAGGAAGGCATGTAGAGGTTTCCTTTCGTCTTCTTGACCGTATCTGATCTCCTTAATTTCAAATGACTGTGTTTGATTAGGGACCTGAAACACTCCTTTGGATGCCCAGTTCTTGTCCTTGATTTAAGTCTTGTATAGAGAAGTTACTGGTATCAAATGGTTGCTTTCTACGTGCACTATGCTAGAATTTTACAATTGTCATACAGAGAGACCATCTTGCATTATACTTGTATACTCAGAGTAATTATAGTTGCTGACATCATAGCAACCAAAAAAAATCTCAGTGGCTTAACATTTAAACTTATTTTTCATTCACATTGCAGTCTAATCAACAGATCAATGAAACGCTTTCTGCATGGTCACTGAAGGATCCAGTCTCTTCTGTTTCTTGCAGAATCTCCCCAAAGTCCTCCACAAGACCTCTGCCTTCAGCCAACCAGCAACTGAAGAAATAAAGGAAGAGGGACAGTGACGCTTTACCCCAAGCCTGAAGGAAGGAGTGCACATTTTCCTGCACGTTCCTCTGACAAGAACCCAGTCAGAGGGACTCGGCTTGCCTCCAGGGAAGACTGGGAGCTGCGGTCTTCCAGGGAATCCAGGACGAAGAAGAGCATTAACATCTAGCCAGTCTCCGCCACACCTCTCTACCCACGCCAGATGCTACGGACCAACTCTGGTTCCAAGACTGTTGTGTTTTCTTATGCATATAGAGAGACATTCTTCTTTGAAATCCTTGCTTTGTTGAGTGATAGAATAATGTTAAACTATGCTTGTTCACAGTTTTCCTTTATGTGGAAAAGGCGTACGAATCTACTGAAAAGCACAGTGCAAAGAGAATAGAGGGAGCGCTGCCCGGGCAATAATCCTGAACAGAAAAACAAATGTAAGCTCTAAAAGGAAGTAGAAAGAATTGGGGAGGATGAGACCCAGGGTTAGGGCCTTCCTGGTCCACCAGAAGGGATGAGTTTAGAAAAGTGAGGGACAAGATGGTATAAAAACACCAGCTGAACCCCCTTAGGGCTTGGGGAGGTTTGCCTATTCTGTGGATAGACTACCTCATTTCCCATTCCAGCCTCTTCCTTGGGTCTCTTCACATCATCAGGGATGAAAAGCTGAAAGAAAAATCTACATTTCCCAAACTTCCTGACATTTAAAGATCCAGATATTGCTTAGTCCGCCCAAGCAAGTGCATGGTCACATGACAAGAAAAGAAAGACAGAGCAAGAGAACACGATGTGGTTTCGGAGTCAGACAGTGAGAATTTGGATGGCTTGGTGAGCTTAGCACCTGAGGCCAGCAGACCTGAGGCAGCGGTGACGGTGGTGTTGAACAGAATCAGTCCCAAACCCAGGGCGGTCTACTGTCCATGTTTGTTCCCCTGCTCCATATCATTATCAGTGATGCAAAGCAAATTTTCTTTTTATATCTCAGCTTATTGAAGCATGAGCCCCATTCAGCTTTCAGTAGTCACTATCATTGTGTATGATAATTAGATTGCAGAAAATTCTACCACGTTTTGACTCCAGTCTTCTAGGCTGATCCCTGACTCTCAGGCCCAAGACATTATAACATATCTCGGAATATTCAGTACAGCCATGGAGTGGAAGAGAGAGAAAGGCTTGTATTGCTGCAAAGTTGAAGAGCAAACTTCTAGGAGGATGAGGTCAATGACCTATGAGTTTAAGAATGGAAGAAGAGGATGTAACAGATTAGTGGGATAACTAAGCATAGTTTTGGAGACTGCTGAAACATCAAACATATATCCATAAACCACAAAATTATAAGGTTCTCAACCTGTTAATTAGCTATGTTTCCATTAGTAAGCATTATATCAAAAATATAAGTCATCTTGGTCAATTAGGATTGGGAGTCGCTGGGTTAAACCGAGTAAAACATTTTCACTACAGTAGCTCTTTAATAAATGATATAGACTGATAATATTCAAGAGAGAAACAGCACAGTATTTTCCGAAGCTACTGGCCAGGGGACCCTTTTATCTCAGATCATCTCTTGGGGATAATAGACCCCTTGGGTGTCTACGGTGTGTAGGCAGCACTGTGCCCCTGCAGACGAGTGAGGAAAACCCAGAGATTCTGTCCCAGCTGTAGCAGCAACCCAGGGTCAAGAAGGATGCAGGTTTAACCCCTGGAAAACATAAGCTTGGATCTATGTAACTCTTTTCTGATGAGTCATAACACAGTTCAATCTCCGCCCTGATCAGGTCTATAAAATTGAGAACGCGAAGTATTTCAAGCAGTATATGCTCTGCTTTTCAAGTAACTCATTGCTACTTCAGTGAGGTAAACTAGTCATGATAATTTCAGCTAATTAGTCACTAAACTAATCACTTCCTGCATTTTAAAAATTCGGCTTATTTTTCTCTCCTTTGTAGGAAACAGAGGGAGAATTAGAGCCCTGTTACAGAGCATTGCTGCAGCTGTTACAATTAGAAGGTAAAATGACTTGAAAGTATTATGAGATGATATTGCAATTTCTAAGCTGGAAAATTTTACTATCGAGCAAAACAAATAGTCATTTTGAAGCCCCATGTTTGTCAGCTCCTGAGTTACAGCTGCTGTCCTGTAACAACCTGAATCTTCTCCAAATGCCAGGTTTTCACATCCCGGGGTTGAATGTTACATGTATACTTTGTTATATGGACTCTGTATTTTGTCTGGTTGTCTAGCGTGCAGAACCCACTAGCACATGCTCTCGATAGGCTCTGTAGATAAAAACAACCAGATGCGACTACTCCCCACTAAGAAGGGGGCCTGCGTTGAAACAGGAGTGCAATTGCTTTCTGGGTTTTCCTCAGACAGGGTGTGAGAGGTAAGCAGAAATGGTTTTTAAGTATTCATCAAAGACCTGGGAACCATGAGCCCCATTCCACAAGGTCTAGAAGATGTGTAAGTTCTTCTCTGCCCAAGTGTCCAGGAAGCTCTGTTCCTGGCAACCGGGAGAGAAGGAAATGCAAATCCCCCGTAGATAGCTGGACCCCTTGGATCGTTCAGCTGTACGGGCGCTGCTTGGTAAATTGTACTCTGCTAGCGCCCTCCACTTTGAAGACTGGCCGAAGCTGGACAGTTTTAAACTGAACTTGCAGGCCAAGCAGCAGCAAGAGAACATTTGATAATGATTTGTAAGCAGCACTCCACTAAGACCGGCTTCCTGAAGTGAGTCGGTTATGTTTAACAGGTGGTGCTATGTGCTCCAGTCTCTCCCGGGCACCGTACAAGAGGCCACGGAGGCGGGGGAGTGGGAGGAGAGTGGGTCATTGCCCTGAATTGTACTTCCAACTGAGTTGAGGGAAGAGGGCCTGGCATCAGGCATCCTGGGAGTGTGACACCGACTATGTAACAGCAGACGCCGGAGGGTAGAGCAGACCGATGCTAAGTGGGGAAGGAGGAGGAATCCATGGGAATTGCTGTGAGGGGGTTCTGGAGAGCAGCCCTGAGCAGAAATGGGCCAGCACATTCCACAGTGAGAGCCAGCGAACAGGCAAGAAAGAGCACGGGGCAACCTTTACCCTAGTGCTGACTGCTTCTGGAAGCATGCTGGTAACCCCCATTGTATGTGCAAATGCCACCAAATACCGTGTCCACCCTGAAGCAGACAGTGTGTGCTGTATGAGCAAAGGCTGACGTGAGGGTTGTATCATCCAGGTGAATAAGGAAAAGTGCCCACAGGCCTCGTGTACGGTATGGATGAACTGGGATGTCGGTCAGCCCAGTGCTCTCTGCTGTTCCTAATTCCCACATCCCGTGGCACCTGTATCATGACTCTGAGGGAAGGGTATCCCCAGGAACAGGCAGGTGCGCCTCTGCGGACCAAAAGGCAGGACTTCTTGGATTAACAGGCAGAGGCTATGCTGGGAAGCTCCCTTCCATCAGATTACATGCCAAAGATAGAGAGGGACCTCCTCCTGCCAGGACGGGCCAGCCAGCATCTGCTTTCCATGTTTGACAGCTGAGCCTGTGACTGAGTGAATATATCAGCAAACCAACAAATCAACACACAATGGCTTCATCCTCCCCTGAGAGTGAGGAGGGACTTCACAGAAGTCCCTGGCCCCAGCAGCCGGACACGTGGGCTCCAGTTCGGTCAGAGCGGTCAGTTTTCATGGCATGTGGTCTCACCAAAGCCTTGCCCCAAATGTGCATCCTCTCAGCCCTCTGTCTCACAAAGTCTTTCCTTTTAAGGGAGCAGAACCGAAGAACCCCACGTGTTCTGAAGCCTCCAAGTCTGGTTTCAGCAGCCTCATTAGCCGCATTCGGGGAAGGGATGGCTGGCCCTGAGAAACCCAGACCAGGTTCTTCTGAAAGCGTATTTGCTTCCTTTGATTTCCAGAGATTGATGGTTGATTTCCCCTCAGAAGGGAGTAGTTGAGAAACCTCAGGCGAGGTTCTGCCCTTCTACCTGGTGTAGGGAAAGCAGTAAACAGCTGGTGGGAGCTGCCTCGCTGCGGTAGCCCAGGGAAAGGGTGAGTAGGAACTTGGGAAAGCCCCACACCTTTGCTCAGCCTCTTCTGTCTGTCTCTCTCCCTCTCTCCACTGTCTGGCCATGCAGCAGGGGTCACTGTACACCAGGGCAGGAACCCAGCTTGGCAGCCCCTCAGACAGGACAGGCATCAGGCTGGGCTCCCCTGTGCCCCGCTCTTCCAGCAGGCGTGAGGCCACGCCCCACTTCTATCTTGCCTCGCCATCCTTTCAAGAAAAGGGGAAGCAAAAGCCATTTGGTAGAGTTCGTGAGAGGAGTGGGCCCTCAGGATGTTTGGGGGCATTTCAGGAGCTTCTGAGGCAAGAGAGTGGACCAAGTTCCCACCAGAAAGTTCTACTTTATTCATCTTAATTTGAGGACTGCTAACATTTTATTTGTAAGCTTCTTCTGTTTAAACAAAACAGGAAAAGTGTGGAAGGCACAACTCTAGCCCAACCATCTGTACCTGTGGATGGAAGTTCAGAGAGCCCCAGTGCGCTGCCCGCCATGGTCATCCAGCCGGCGTGGGCCAGCTAGTTGATGCTGGTGTGGGTGAGCACGCGGCCACCTCGTGAGGGGAAACTCATAAAGGACAGTAGCTCAGGAAATGCACAGAGGAGCAGAGAGCAGGGCTGGAAGCTGAGCAAGGGGGACTTCTGGACCCCTCTGAGCTTGCCCTCCACACTGTCTCTGCACCTCCCCTAACCTTCCTGCCCACATAATGAGAGGAGGAGGATTTTCAGTCCCTTGAGTCTGGGAGGAGCTGAGCCGGCTCTGCCAAAAAGCCAAACACAATGCCAGCAGGCAATTACTGTAGACGTGGTGCTAAATGTTCATGGAAAGGTTAACAGAGAAATAATGGCTTTCGCCTGACCAGGAACTCGGCTGCTGGAAGCCCCAATGAGATAAGTTCTAATGGGCAAGGTAAATTATTTTCTCTTCCACTGAAGCACAATTTTCTATCCATTTCCTCCTTTTGACATGTACAGTGGAATCAAGAGAGGCCAATGAAAGGGAGGAGAAGGAGGAAAAAACACACAGACTTTTGATGGAGGCTCATTTCGGTGAAGCTCCCCACGTCCCCTTGGGCCTGGAGAATTAAATGCTGTCACTCAGGTCTGGGAGCAGAGTTGTCCAGTTGGCAGACACCTGTCATAATTAAACTAATGGCTCTGAAAATGTGCCTTGATATTAAATCTATCTTCCACTGAGGAGCAGAGCTGATTAAAACTGCCTTTTGACAGGTGATGATGAACCCCTCTCACCTGCTGAACTCCGTGACAGAGCTGGCCAGTTGTAAGCTGTCCTCTCCCCCTTTCTCCATCACCGACCTGCCCCTCCCTCCTCCTCTCTCCACCCGACACCTGTACAATCCCATGCCCTTCCCACCTTCTCCTTCACAGAACCTGGCTTCCCTCTGCTCCCTCACCTCGCACAGCCCCCAGTCTGCATTCTTGGCAGAGAAATGTCATCTCACTAGTCAACACCAAGTTAGTGTTTGGTCACCAGGAAGCATCGCTGGGGCTGCATGCTTGTCTGTGGTCCTGGCCAGACTTCCTGTATCTTACTAGAAGACTGTGTTTCCCCCCATGTTTGTGGAAGAGGTCGAACTCTGTCCTGTTGGGAAGTCCAAGAGACTCCGAAGTTACCAGACTGCTGAGTTGATATGCTCCCTCCAATCAGACACTGAGGCTGACGTTCCAAGAAACTGGTCTACTAGGAGAACTGTCCTTTGGGAAAGCGACACCGGCCAACTCACTGTGAGGAAATCTAAAGATGCTCACCCTTTACACACAGCGACTATCACCGGTGAGATGCCTCTGGCATCAGACTCCGCAGAGGAAGGAGTTAGGGGACTGCCGATCAAAGCTCTGCCACCCTCTGGGCTTCAGCCTCTCCTCCAAAAATGAGGGGTCACGAGGTGACCTGCAACGGCTCTTCTACAGCTGATAGTCCAGAATTTTTGTCCCAAAAGGAGGCCATCCTTGATTCTTGATTAGGTGTCTCATATTTTAGATCACTTATCAACCCCGGAAGTCACTCGGTTATAGCCTTCCTCTCTCCCCACAGGACGGAGAGTCTCCAGAAGCAGTGATGGGCCTCAGGGTTCCCCCGCCCCCACTACCACAGACCTCAACGCTACAATAGAAGTCAGCAAGATACACAGCGCGAATGACAAGACACTGTCTCCCTGACCCTTGGTGTGACATTCAAATCCCTTCAGAAGTGACTTGGTCTCTATGCCTTTCCTTGGCTCTTCCACACTCCCATTAAATCCACGTTTACCTTCTGACAACCCCAACCTCCTTAAACGAAGGGCCTCATGACTTGTACCCCTCTGGGTCCCCTGGGATGCCAAGGGCAGCTGGAAAGAGATCAAGGAAGGTAGAGACCTCCATCTCCTCCCGGCCACTCTTACCAAATGCCGTGACCTTCCCAAGCAGTAGCTTCTGACTCAGGCAGCAGCCCCCGTGGCCTAAGTAATTACCCCAAGTTGTGAGCCCCTCAGTCATCTGGGCTAATTCTGTTGATTCTTCTTTGACTGATTTTCAGTGTTTTGTTCTTTTGGGAGAGCACTCTCGCATATTTCCTTTTGTCCTTACACACCACTGTCATCGAAGCAGTCCCCATTTCACAGGGAGTAAAATGCCCCTTCAAAGCCATGGGACTCGTGAACGAAAGAACTGGGACCAGAACCCCCGCTGGCTGAATCACTCTCACGGGCTACTCTCAGATCACAAGCTCCAAATGAACCCTGAGCCAGGATCCAAGTTCTTCATTAGGAATTCATATTATTCCAGTATTTCCATGGACACCCACTGATCTCTGAAATGCAAGTTTCTTTTTCCACACTTTTTCCACCGCAGATCTGCATATCATAGACTTCTTTCCTCCCAACTTGTTTCCATGTAAAGTTGATTAGTGACTTTTTAAAATACCTATTTTTCCCATTTTCTTTAAGCAGGGATATTGAGGCTTTGGGGATATTGAGGCTTTTATATTTTTTTTTCTTTTTTGTCTGATTCATTACTATTTTCTGCTCTGTAACAATTCCTGTTTGGCTGAGATAGATGATGGTTAAATAGATCAACTGGAGAGATAGACAGAGACAGGGAGAAAGAGAGAGGCGGGGAGCTGGAAAAGGCAGGCAAAGAACATGAGAGACCAAGACGGCGATGAGAGAAGATATTCAGACCAAATTAGACCAAAGAGAGAGAATCAGGGAAACAGGAGAGAATGGAGACACAGGTGGACGAAGACAGGAAGATTGGAAGGCTCTCTGTTTGTCTGTCTCTCCCCAAACACCCTGAGGTCAGACTCCTCTCTCACATGACATCCGTGTGTATGCATGCACATGCACATACACATGCACAGGAGGCTGTCACATGTTACATCACCATCAGGAAAATGACACCCAGTTGAAGGAGTCCCCTGTCCGTGACCCAGGCTGACACTCCTGTCCCATCCCTCCCCTCCAAAGGGCGATCCTTTCTCTAAGTGACACAGGCTTCATCTCTCAGATCTAAGTGGGGCCTCTAATTGTGCGGAGCGCAGTGCCACGGATGCCCGGGCAGCCGCGTGTCTCTCACTATCATTAGCTTTCTTACCAGGCTCAGAAGCCTTCCGCTGCCACAACAGTAATTACCAAGAGATTAGGCAGGCATTAAGCACTCCTTAATTTGACACATTGCAATGATCTCCATTCAGCCTTTCTGCTCGAATAACTCTCAACAAATATTTCAGAGGCTAACAAAATAAACAGAAGCACTGTGTTTGCACAGCTGAGGTCCTCTTCCTGCTTCTCTAAATGCCATCAATTCCAGGTAGAGGGGTGGCATGGGAGCGGTGAGGGGGATGGGTGAGTAGAGCAGGATGGGCGGTGTCGGGGGAAGAAGGTGGCACTGCTTGCAAGGCCCTAAGCCAGCCTGAAACCCCAAGTCCAGAGACTAGAAGATTATCAGTAAAACACTAGCATATGGCACGCTGCTATTGATGGCGATTTAATGGGACCCATTATTTAAGCAAGTAGTTGTACGAGAACCTAGTAAAGAGACATCAGTATTTATATGAAAACCGCTGCATTAGAAAAAATAATAATTACAGTGAAGGGAGTTATGTTGTTGTTGCTGGGTTTTTTTGGTGGGTTATTAGCTCAGACATTATTCATTAAGTAAAGCAATGGGGAAATCACTGTTAATATGGCAATAAATCCCACTGGGACCCATCACAGGGGAGATAGGATCATTTGGTAATTACAATGCATTAGAAGTTCAATATTCCCTCTCATGCATTTATTTCCTTGCCTCACTCCCACCCCAATATTCACACGTGCACCGCTCTCTTAACAAATCTGACTAAGGGGTAGCTGGAACAGCAGAGGAGAATGAAATGGTGACATGAAGGGAAGAGCGCCCAGGGCTCTCTAGGCCAGATACAGGACAGGTTGAAATGGATATCCATGAAGAGTAAAAATGAACTTAACAAAAAAATCAGTAACAGTGAGAAAAGCCAGAAATCGAGTCTTGAATATAAATGTTTATGGGAGGGGAATGGAGTGATTAAAACTATTATTAGATGAGAAATGAGTCCAAGAACTAAACGATGAGTTCATTGGGATCCTCCAGCATAGAAAGATGAAAGTCTGTTCCCGATTCAGAGGTTGGAATCAAAGTAATTGTAACTGGGCATTTCCCACCCCTGCGATTCATGCCTCCATCCACGTAGCCCTCGCGAGCAGTGTCCTTCTTTCCGGCATGGTCTAGGGGATCTCTGGGGAGCATGTGTGTTCTTGGCCAGATGGAGTTCTTGCCTCCAGCGCCAGGAATTTGGCAGCTATAGAAAGACAATCAGGACACAAGGTGGCCTGGGGTCTTTCTTCCTTCCTGGATGAACATCAACATTAGGCTTTACAGCTGAGGAGGGAAGCTTGTAGGGCAGATAGAGCAAGAGGGCCAATCTGCAACTGCCATGAGTCATCTCAGCTCTTATACCTGCGTCTTCTCCAGCACGGTCTCAACCAGGATGCAGCTTACCGAACACTTACCCACTGCTGAAGCGTGAAGAGGCACACGTTAGATCAAGGACCTCGATCTATGGCCTGAAGGGCAAATCCGCCTGGTCTGTTTTCTAAATTGTTTTGTCAGGACTCAGCCACACTCCTCAGTTCACATACTGCCTATGGCTGTTTTGCTCCATAACTATAGAGTTCAGTAGCTGCAGCAGAGACTAGGTGGCCCACAAAGCCTTAGATATTTATTATTGTGCCCTTTACAGAAAAAGGTTGCAAGTGGATGAATGAGTGAATGAGTGAGTGAATGAATGAATGAATGAATGAATGAATGAATGAAGCCCAGGGTTAGATGGATTCATAATGGTGGGAATTACTTTATCAAAGTGCTGGGTGGCATCTGAAAGTTTCTCAAGATATATTGTGGGGCTCTGTCCTTAGTTCTGTCCTTCTAGCACTTTTCCAATCACTTGGACCAAGACATAAATGGGAAGTTTACCAGATTTTCAAACGATGGGAAGGCAGTGTGGATAATAAGCATAGTGGAAGGCAGTTTTAATATGCAAAATGATCTTGGCAGGCTGGAACAGAGGGTGAGTCTAATCAAATAAAACATGAAAGGACAAAAGTAAAGTCCTGTGGCTGGGTCCAAACTATCAACTTCTCAAATGCAGAGCTGGGCGAAGGTGGGACAGAGAAAAGTGTGCCTCAATAGCAGCATGCATGAAAATGACTTTGGAGGCTGGACAGACACATCACCTCAATGGTGACCATGGCTGCCCCTGCCCCCCACAAATAAAGTTTATTCTCAAGCTAAGATGTTTGACACACAGACAAGGAAGGTAAATGTTCCATCCTAGTCTGTGTACTCAGGTCATCCCAGAAGTATCTGTTTCTATAACAATGATAGTAAAATTGTTAAAAATTGCTGAATATTTATCTGAAGTACAGTGGCATGTTTAACTGTTGTTATCTCTTTTAATTTTAAATGCTTTCAATTCACACAATGAAGTGGAGACTCCTGTTGTCACCATGTCACAGCTGAGGGAATTTAGAGAAGTTAGGTCATGTAGCCGGCAGGAAGGGAGGGAGAGAATCAAACCTAGACAAAGTAGCTCCAGAGCCCAAACTCTCAATCCCCAGGACGCTACACCCCACTCTCCTCTGAGGTGGCTTTATGAGGTCTTTGGAAAACCAAAGTGCCTTCAGAGGTGAATTACCAACGTAGGAAGGAAAGTTAAAAAACTTTTTATATCCATAACGTTGAAAGAGATGAAGCAGTTAGCTCGGAAGAGCTCTGGTGGTCCTTCCCGTGAGTGAAACATCACGGCGGAGTTCAGCTTGCAGCTCCCTCTCTACAGCCGGCTCCACCTCCGCCACGCCTCCCAACTACTCACCCCCACCCACACTGCTGTGCACGTGTGACTGGTCAGCACATCAGGGTAGGCCACCGCTTCCTAAACCACATTGAATTCTCTGAATTTCACCCCGTGAGAGTTTAGTTCTCATATAGGTCAGAGTCACTGTGAGGGAGTGATGGAGGCCCTCTTACAGGGAATGCTTCAGGGGCCCAGGCGCCTTCCACCTTGTGGTTTTACTCTTCCTTTACAAACTTGCATTTCTAGGGCCTTGGGGCTTTCTGCATTCAGTACAGAAACAGACAGAGAGGCTCATATTGGAGAGGTTGTTAGGGGCAGGCCTGGAAGTGGCACTTGTCACTTCTGTTCCTATCCTACTGGCTTGTCCTTAACCACTGGGGAGGCTGGAACAATGGAATAGCTACACATGCCCCCAAAGAACTGTGGGGTGTGGGTGATGCTGAGCACTGAACTTCTGCCCTACAATCACAGCTCCAGGATATTGATCAGACACAACGAGCGCCAACATCTACCCATCGTTCCTCATCACGGATCCCTACTGTGTGCAAGGCACTCTGTTGGGACCCCCAGAGAGAAAACAACCAGTGAGTTACAGTCTTTCCTTTCAGTGATCTAGCACAAATATGCAAAAACAATTGACCACAATGTTCAGCAGGGTGATTTATATGTCCTAGGAAGTATATACACAGAGTAAGAGCACAAAAGGCAGAGTTCATTCTAATGAGAAGAACCAGAAAAAGCTTCAAGGCAAAGTCTCAACTATGGATAGAAATGCTAGAAGCAAGGAGAAGGGCTTGTCGTGGAGGAAGTTTGTAGGAAGAAGTGCACAAAGGCGTGGGAGTCCTGGGCCTGTGTAGAGCCACACAACTGGTTTACTGTCACTTACCCACAGGGTGTCTGAGTGATTTGGGGCACGAGGCTGAGAAGACCAGGATAGTTAGGGGGATATAAAGTGCAGCACAGGGAATATATGCAGCCAGTGATATTGGAATAACTATGTATAATGTCAGATGGGCACTACAATGACTAGAGTGGTCACTTCTTAAGGTGTCTAAGTGTCTAATTATTATATTGTAAAACCTGAAACTAATAGAATATCCCATGTCAACTGTAACTGAAAAATGCATTTTTTAAACAGTTGGGCCAGACCCTGACGAATCATGAATGCCTTGGTGGAAAACTTTGACCTCACTCTGAATGCAGTGGAGAATGGAGGAGGGTGACATAATCCCACTCTGCAGGGGTGGGAGGGTCAGATGGCAAGTAGGAGAGGAAGATGAGTTAGGTGTTGGAATAGTTCTGATGCATGGTGGTGATGGTCCAGCCTAAGGCAATGAACATCAGCCTTTGCCCTTGTCCAGCCCCTTTACAGCTTTCCCATATGTAATCAAAGCCTTCACTTCATAATTGCTTTAGAAGACAATACAGCGATATAGTCACATGTGCAGAACCAGCATTCAAACCATGGTTTGCTCATTTTGAAAATGGTGCCACCAGAGCCCATTCATAGTCAGCTTCCACTAACCCCTCCTCTGGGAATAATTTTCTCTCAAAATCTGCCTTTCTGCTACTTCTACTCATTATTTCTGGCCCCAATTATTGCCTCTGAGTTGTCTCAATAAGGTTCAGAAAAAACACTTCTACTCTGTGTCCAAGCGTTGGCACCTCCTTCAGTCTCCTTTGGGCAGCCAGAGGGCTGCTCTATGATCTTCTTCTGTGTAGAGACTGCAGCTGACTAAGGCTGTTCTACTCTCCCCAGGCCTCAAGGCACAGGTTCCCAGAAAAGGTCACATTAAATTTCCAGTCAAGCAGCCAGACTCCACTTTACATTCTGCTCCTTCCTGCCCCCATTCCTTCACAGTAGGTACAGCCCACAGTGCAGCCTGACACAGAACTTACCTTAGTCTCCCTACACACATACAAAACTGAATTTGTATTGCATCCCTGACAAAAGAATCTGCCCTCAGTTTCCAGGGCTTGGCAAAGACCTTGACTGACCCAGCTATGGCCTTGCTCTGCTTGTGTTCTAGACTATAGACCCTCAACAGGATGGGGGAGTAAGCTGTACCAACTTTCTTCTACCACCAAGGGTGGAGGAGGGGCAGAGGACTGACAGAGCTCAGTGTGAATGAACTTGGTACTAGAGAAGTAAAGCTGCATAGCGAGGTGGACCAGCAGGCGATTTTTGTTGAGTTAAAAAGTATCGAGTCAGGGGCAATTCAAGGGGATAAAATAAAATAACTACTTTCTGAGAACCAGAGTAGTCACATTACAGGAGTGGTATGAGATTCTTTGAAAATGAATTCTATTGTTCAGGGAGATAAAGGAATGAAAATCAGGCCAGACTCTCTGTGTGGCTCAAGGCGACAAGACCACGCTGCAGAAAGAATAAGGAATTCGGGCACACCGGGTCCCAGATCTGTGTCCTTGAGCAGATTGTTGAAATCCTCTGAACTTCAATTTTCCCATCTGTAAATGGGGGAGGGGGTGGAGGTCAAAGGATGCCTTCATGAGGAGTTATTTACCAAAGAAATGATGAAGAGTGCTAAACACCAAGCTAGTATCTCTAGAATGGGTACAGAAAGTTGATCCAGGAGCAAGTAGCGGAAGTGAAAGGTAGACAGATTTCAGCCTTAGAGAAGGAAGACCTTTCCTGCTGCTGCAGCTACCAAACAATGAAATGGACTGTTTCCTAAGTTAGCATGTTCCTTGTTACTGTTGTTAACCAACAAATGCAAGGTAGCCACATCGAGGCAATGTTGGTGTAGGAACTCTCACACTGAGTAAAAAGTTGAGACAGATGAATTTTAAAATCCAAAATCTTTTCCTGCCCTGAGAACTTGTGACTCTCAATTTTGCCTTTACTCAGGGAGAGCACAGGAGCTCAAAACCTCTCCTACAGTTAAACTGCATCTCATCCGTGAGTGGCAACTGAGGCTCTGACTTACCAAAGTCCTCTCATCGTCCAATCCTGTGTCATCCCTTCTAATACTCGATTCCGTCTGATGGGTCTCTCTGTGGGGGTGCAAGTCACTCGGGCTTTATTTCACCAGGCTATAAGTGGGAAGGCTTGATATAAGCAGGCTCCGTGGGCTGCCAGAAAAGCCTCTGCCCTTAAATAATAATGAGGTCTATTGGGCTCCCTGCAAATGCACCGCCCTGGGTGCTAAGTAAACTGTCTCCATTTACAGTGTCAATACCAACGCCGGGGCCTTCCTTGCCTCTCGAGCAGCCTGAACGGATTGCAATTGGCTGCCATTCCTAATTCCTGTGCTCAGTGAGAGCTGTCAATGTGTATGTCAATAAGATACCGGGACTATTGATCAGCATAGGCATTTAGGGGTCACTGGTCGATGAGAACTCTTGCCAAGAGATGTAGAAAACGATAGCTTTCAGATAAGACAGCAGAGTGAGGTTCCCGAAGGAGAAATAATATAGCTCAATTTCCCCTGTCCTGCTGCTTGTCAATTTCCCTTGGTTTTCTTGGGGGGGAGGGGGGAGCGGGTGGAAGGCAGGGAGGGAGAGATGAGAAGGGAGAGAAGTGGAAAAAAGCAAGGGAACAACTCAAGCGTTTGACTGAAAACATCTCAGAGAATGAAAACCCAACAGCCACAATAAAGCCACACAGCATCCCCCCAGCCACTGTCTGCATCAGAAGAACAAAGAGAAAGTCTGAAAGAAGCAGTGTTTCTGAAAGAGGTGGACTCCCAGGACGGAGGTCAAGATGACAAGCAGTCTTCAGAAATGGGTTTTGATGGAATCTGAAAAAACCAGTTCGATAGCTGTTTGCTGGCCTCACCTATTCATGTTCAGTGCTGTGGTCCAATGCTTGACCCAGTTGTTCTCTGTCCCAGAATGGTCTTCACGCTGAGTGAAGAGGAAAGGCAGGTCCCCTCTGAGGCAATGCGACTGGTTTATCATGGAAATAAAAACGTATTGAAGCGACATTGTATACGGGGGTAGAGAGAGGTGGCATATCTTTGCCCATTTTGTGCCTTAGAGAATTAACTGTTACTATCACATGATAAATGATTTGTCCACTTTGTCAGTTTTCACAGTGAATTGCCTTAATGCAAATTAAATTATTCAATTTACAGATAAGTGATTACATGGAAATACCCAGTGTTCATGAGCCCCAAACCATTTTAACTGTTGGGGGTGGTTACCAAGTTTGGGGTTTCATGGACAATTTTAGACACAGAAACCTTTCTTTCAAGTCAGCAAAAGAACAAAAATCAACTTTGGGGCCAGTTATGGACGGTCAGAGCCCTGTTATAAAGCCTTCCGGCTTTTTAATGGAACACACTCACACTCAGGGGTAACTACCAGGCCACCTGTGGGCTTCCATTGCCTTCCACCCTTTCCTTTTCGAATCGAGCTCCTTTGTGGCTTTATCTACAACTTCTTTGGAAATTGTTTCATTCCCTTCATTCAAACCCACATCTCAGCTTGTCTCTGAGACAGAGAAACTCATCTCAAGTCCCACCAGTCAGAACTGTTGCTTTAATTAAACTCTGAAAGTTGCTTAAAGCCATCGTTCAGCATCTACATCTGAAACTTTAGGAGACAGTCTATGAACAACAAGGGGTGATGGGTGTCAGCGAGGTCTGGCAGCATCTTGTGTCGTCCCTCACGACTGTTTTATTCACTGTGTCGAAGTTCATTCTTTCATCATTAAAAGCATACATTTTATTCTGCTTGATTCTGATTAATGACATGATGAGGACAGCAAACAAATAAACAAACACACATTCAGCAAACCCACAAAGGAAGTAGAAGAGGTCACAGTTAACAAGACACATCAACACAATTTTGAAAGCAGAGCAGTGACTAAGCAAACAGTAAATGAAATAGCAGATGAGAAAGCTGAAACCTAAGCAAGACTCAAGACTGAAGACTCGGGAGCCTGGCCACTTCACAATTCATCCCTAAAAGGCTCGGGAATCTTTGGAGGCAGCAAATACCTCTGAGGTGGGGTGCAGGGCAGGACTGAACATAGCAGGATCGTTTAAAAGTCTTTTAAAAAAAGCAGTCAGGTTCAGAGCTGCTGTCTTCTACCCACATAGCCAGGTGACTCCTTCTTTGCTCCAGCAAGAACCTGAAGGGTCGCTTTAGAGTGACAGTTCTCAAAGTCCAGCTCTGGGAGCAACAGCAGCACAGTGGGCCTTGAACTGAAAGCAGGAAAGGGGATGGGGAGGGAGTACAGCAGAGGAATGAAAAATATGTGATAGGATGTGATAAGCCCTAACACAAAAGTCATTGGTATAAATAAAGATGGATTTAATTCCCTGTCATGGACTCTGTTTCCCCCAAATGCATATGTTGTTGAAACTGTAACACTCAACACCTCAGAATGTGGTTGTATTGGAAGGGGGGCCTTTAAAGAGATCTCACCAGATCTCACTGGTGACCTTACTCCAAGGGGAGATGGGGGCGCAGCAGAGACACCAGGGATGACAAAGCACAAAGGAAAGGCCACGTGGTGACACCACAGGGAGGCAGAAAATCTGCAAGACGAAACCACACTGCCTGACACCTTGATCTTGGAATTCCATCCTCTAGAACTCTGAGAAAATATATCTCTGCTGTTTAAGCCATGCAGACTGTGGTATTATGGCAGCTCTAGCAAACTGATACACTCCCCAGTCAAAAAAGAAAATTTTCATCCCTGGCTGGTGTGGTTCAGTGGATTGAGCACCTGCCTGCAAATCAAAAGGTTGCTGGTTCAATTCTCAGTCAGGGCACATGCCTGAGCTGCGGGCCAGGTACCCAGTATGGGGCGCAAGAGAGGCAACCAACATCGATGTTTTCCTTCCTCTCTCTCTAGAGGTAAATAAATAAAATCTCTTTTTAAAAAGCTACATTTTGAAACTAAATAGTATATTACTGAATAATCATTATAAATGAAGTAAATATTTAGAGGTAAATAATAATGAAAACGTCAAAAATTTTGGTACAAAACTAATAGTATTTTAAAAGAAATTTATAAATTTAAATTAACTTGTTAAAAGTCAAGAAAGATCAAAAACAAAATAAGCTAAGGATTCAGCATTAGACTTTAGACACAAGAAACAGATTAAACCTAAAGAAAGAAAAGAGGAAATATTAAAAATTGGTACATTATTCATGACCCAGTCAGAAGAATGAAAACAGTCATTTGAGCAAGAAATGCTTAATACAACCCCTTGTTAACTTGCAAGAAATTACTTACTAGGGTGGGGATAAAAAGAGGACTCTAAAGAATGCTCAGGGTCTGAGGGAGAGGTACCTGAGGAAGAAAAACAAACGCAGAGGGGACCCCTCTGCAAGGCTAGAATTCAGACCTCCTTAGAGCAGGGTTGGTGACAGTCCTCCGGATGCCAGAGAAGTCCTCTGTGTTTCCTGGACCAGAGTGTGTCACCATGTGCAGGACACAGTTGGCAGGCACAGAGCCACAGACCTCGACTGACAAGCTGGAAACCCCAGATGAGGGGGCCGAAGAGCTGAGCTGGGCAGGCAGGATAACAACAAACTTGCGAAGTAGCTGCCCCTGGGGTGCGGCTAAACCACCTCTATTTGCATGTGTCTCGCTAAAACATCTAAAATGCTAGCTCCTTCCCCGCTCATTATCGAGGCAGCATCGGTGGGAATGGTGTGATGTTCTGTGGGATGCCAAACGATCAAGATCTCTGCAGACTGTATTACGGCAGAGAGCGGGAGACCTGACACAGCCCCGAGGCAGCACTGTGATGATGTACTGTTGGCGCTGCCAAGTAAAAGCCAACTGCTGCTGGTGGCCCTTTCAAAATGGTACAGAGAAAAAAGCAGCAGCTACATCAATAACCACAAACCAAATGCCAGGGATTACGCAGATCTGCTCCTGTAAAGGCACAACAGAGACAACAGCTGCCTTTGGAATCACCACCTAACTCAGTTTATGACAGTCCACAGCCATTCTCCAGTATCCACCCAACGTCTGCACAGGCCAAACAGGTGAGTTAAACAGGGCCAAACAGGGAGTGAGCTAGGTGTTACCACTCCTGCTTCTTCCTTTCAGTGCTTGGCTGATGGCACAAATCTCTGAAATTTCCGCAGAGATGCAATGGTGCTTCTGACTTACCTCCTTGGTATGGAGAAGAAGTTCCAGGGCTTTCTATTTAGCCCTTTCAACCATAAAAGCTCTCATCCCATGGGGTTGGGAGTCCACGTGGAAGATACTTAGTTTCCAAGTACATGTATTACAATTATACATCCAAGATCTGGGGAAATCAACCACAGAGTGAGTCTGTGGATGAATTATACCCACTATGAGTCAAAGGCTTCAGCTAAGGGTCCATCTATTACTTCATTACTATAGTCCCACTACGGTGGGTCAGAGTCATGTTTTGGGTGCCCAGGAATTGGTGTCAATTCCTAGCCAGTGTCTACCAATCCCCAAAAGGTTTGAGGATTGCACAGTCATGCCAGCGAAGGGCCCTGGGTCCTTTCGGATGAGGCTTGGAAGACTTACAGAGCCTAGTTGTAAAGAAGCAGCAGGATCCTTCCTCGAAGGGAACCAGTGTCCCACTCAGTCAAGAGGTTCTGGGTCTCTTAATGGGCTTAGGCCTGGAAACTGGTGACTCAACTCCCGTTTTTGGCCAGACTTACAGATTTTTGTTGATCAAGAAATACTTTAACAGGCTGCCCATCTATTCTGTTCCAAGGAACACTGTGATAATTAGCTACTACCAAAGATGGTAGAGATGAGGTTCACACCTTGCTGAACAGGTTGTGACCACAATCCAGTAGATTGTGGAAAAGTCTGCTGGGCTGCTCTGAGCCAGGACTGGTCCACAGTTACTAAGTAGAGGTGGCCATAAGGGAAAAATAGGACAAGGGCTGGCCTGTAGGAAATTTTTTCCAGAGTGCCAGTGCGCCACTTCTCATGTGCAAGAATCTGCCCATTGGAATGTAGGTGATAGACTTCTGGAAGCTGTTCGTGGTGGTTGCTGTTGAACTCATCCCCTAGAGGCCAGTTGGAGCACCCACAGAATTCACAGGGAGAGTGGCTGCAGAAGTGCTACCCAAACTCGCTAGGAATGAGCTCCACTGGGTACCCTGCACAACACAGGAGCCAGCAGGAGGAAGTCCTGTGTACTGGAACCAGGCAGAGAAGCCCCTTCCTCCTGCAGTGTCCCGCCTGCGCCCTCTACTGACAAAGTTTAGCATTGCATCAGCTGGCAAGGACGAAGTGTTCCAGTATCGCAAGCCGGGCAATCAAAAGGAGAGTGGAGGCTGAGAGGCAATCACGTTGAATTGCCATCATAAGGAAAGTAATACATAAAATAGAGAAAATTAACAAACCAAAAGGTAATTCTTTGGAAAAAAATCGATAGATATAGAAGTCTTAGGCAAGATTAATTAAGATAAAAAGAGAGAGAAGATACATCAAAAAAGAATATCCAGGGAGCAATAAAGGGATCTTATACACTTAAATATAATAGCAGAATTTTTAGCAAAATTAACTGATGTATTGACCCTCAATTCGAGGAAACTTCTCAGATAATAGAATTTTAAAAAACACAAAGGTATGGAAAATGGCAGGAGGAAACATAAATTATTGCTAGCCCTGTGTTTTGCCTACCAGTCACTGGTGCCTTTTCCTTTCGCACAAGAGCAGAGCAGACCTCTCTAATGGCTCACACCAGGCCCTTCTCCAGAGCATTTCCGGTGCTTGTGCAAAGGGGTGGCCTGTGGCACAAGCCACAGACAGCAGACCTAAGTCCAACCCACAACCTAGAAGCCCATGCAACTCATCCTATCCAAACCTAGCAGGACCACAGGCACCTAATAGCCTCTAAATGAGAAATAAATGCTTGTAGTTATAAGCAACTGTATTTTAGGAATGTTTGTTACATAGTACTATTGCAACAATAACTGACTCATACAGCTAGGTAAACAGGCATTATTAAGATGTCCATTAAGCAGATGAAAAGACTGAGATACGGGAACATTAGGAATCTGTCCAAGTTCAGAGCTCAAAGGAGAGGAGGGTTAACTATGTTCTTACCTACATTCTCAATAGAAAGACTCCAAGTGTTGACAATTTCACAGCTTAGAAGCCCAGCATTCAAAGGAATAATTTTTAAATGCTTTAAAAAAATAGAGTACTGAGTTTGCTAATAACCTAAGGAGCGCATGTTTTCATGTATGCTGCCTATTAAGTCTGTTCATATCGTATCAGCAAACATCATGTCGTCTTGGAGAGGTTCCTAGTTTTTTCTGTGAAATGTTTTTCAACGCCTGAGCGAATCAAAATGAATGTAAATGAGGTTTATTAAGTCAACCCCACATGGTGCTGTATTGTCAGCATTTGTAAGGCTGTGACAGGTTAGTTATTGCAATTTGAAGGAAATGTCACCAACACAGCAGTATGCAGAATTAACTTAAAAATACATATATAAAAAACATCTCAGGATTATCCACCCTTTCAAGAACCGTTTCCCTCAGAAGTGACAGGGGTCTGAGCGAGGCTGAGGTTTGTTCCTTTTTCATCAGGAATCCTTCTCCGGCTACACGGTACCTGAGGCCAAGGGTCAGGGGCTGCACGGAACCGCCCAGCCTTCTGAGAGCTGCTGCTAATGGACTGTGGCGAGGAAACAAAATGAGGGTGATTGGAGTTGACACGGAGTGACAGGAGCCAGGGGCAGCAGCACCAAGTGCCCTCTGTACCCAGAATGAGTGTCAGATTGGTTCAAAGGGCGGGGCGGGAGCAGAAGCAAAGGAATAAAAAAAGGCGAGGGAGGCCCAAGGTGATGGGCCAGGCAGTCAGTCCCGTGGTGAGACTTGATTTGAGAAAAGTCAGGAGGCTCCTCCCCCAAAACTCAGTCACCACTGGTGGAGTCTCTCTCGCAGAGGTCTGCTCACCCATGAAAACAACACCTCTTGGGAAAGAGGAACGCGTTAAGCATTCATTTATCAACACATTAGTAAAAAAAAAAAAAACCTTTTCATTGAAATCTCAGGCCCTCGGTCCAGGGACAGCCTTGGGCACTAGGACCCACGTGGAGTCACCCAGGGGAAGGAAAAGGCACTGACGGAAAACATGAGACCAGACCAGAAATAGATGTTCTGACTTCTCAGTTTTCTAAACTAACATTGTTTAAAACTCGTGCCCCAGCTGTAAAATCAGCCCTAATTGGAGGTTACACAGAGGCCCTCTCCTGACCTCACGTGGAACAGCTACTCCTTCCCTTCCCCCATTTATACAAAGTGTGAGAACCACAGAGTTGGGGGACTCTTCTCATTAACTCCTACATTTTACAGCAGAGAAACTATCCATAAATGTCAGGAAAGGAAAGGGGATTTCTAATCTCACCCCAGCCGAGCAGAACCTGGGCAAGCCTCCTTCCTCAGAATTCTCTCAGAGACCACCCCACTATGTAAGCATTCTCTATATAAACCCCTGCATCCAAGGTCAAGTTTACCTGTTACAATCAGAAGCATTAATTCAACCACTTATGAGTGGCATGTGGTCGTGTGCTTTTCCAGACAAAATAAGTTTAAAAGATTTATCCATTCAGCAAACATTGTTGACTGCCTGTTGTCCCTGACCTCTGGGTCCTTAGAGTCGAAGAAGCCCAAATTGGGCAAAATCTTCGGAGGTTTAAACATAAATAAAGTCACAAAAATAAAGCGGACAAGCATTCGCATCAAGGATTTATTTTATTGGGTAGGCAGTGAAAGGGAACATGGGGGGGGGGACCATCCATCTCCCCAACAGAAGCATGGAACACAAACAACCCACTATTGCTTTGCTAAGCCCTCTAGGAAAGGGCCCATGCCATCGTCACACGTTTAAAAATAAAACAACTACTTTACAACCGTGGAAGGCCAGGAGCCTACAGACTGTCAGGTTGGAGTTCACTGAGTTAACAGAATATGAAGAGCACCAACGAGAGAATCAGAGTAAGTGCTTGCTTCTGCAAGGGCTGAATTCTGGCCCAGGGTCACACATGTTCAGTGACTAGAAATTATGGCTTCCAAGAACAAAGAACCTCCCTCTGAAGTGGGCTAACAAATGAAAATGCCCAGCAAGCGAGAGCATCTGAGCTTACAAGGGGATTTGGAGTCTTCTGAAGGTCCAGAAGGAGATCCACTTTTGGGGAAAGAAGGTTAGATTTTTTTTAAAAATCGTCAAGCCAAGGATTAAGCAGCATCAGACATAAGCAGCCACTAGAGGAGGAGACAGTTGAAGAGTCCAACAGAAGCAGGGTGATCCAGGAGGGTTTCCTATCTGGAAGCCAAGGAAACCACATATGGGAGGAAAAACCTCACTTAAGCCATTCATTTCAGCTCTTTCCCCACCAAACAATTTTAGCAGCTTCCCTAATGGGAGAAAATGATTGATGTCAGTTCCACTCCTTTTTCCACAAAGACAGCCATGTCACGGAAGAGCCATGAACTTGGGTCAGAAACCTCAGGGCTGAATCCTGCTGTGACTATACATCAGAGCCCAGCTACGTGACCTTGAGGAGATGTCCCAACATCTGACGGTCAAGATTTCCTCATCTACAGTCACAGGGTGCTTGAGTTTTGATGATGTAATGAATATGAAAGCTTATGTAAAGTACTATATAAATAACATGATTTTATACAGTAATGTTTAAGAGAACTGACAAATGGGAACATTTACAAAAAGACTGGTGTCCATAGTCCTGAACACAGCAAGTTTCCCACGCAAAACTTATGAGGCTTGTTTGCCACTCACAGCCAAAAGCACTCCTTTGCTTATATTTACTATAAAGGCTCTGCTTGTTTAGTGTATTTAATCCATTTTTAGCACTCGAAAGGCATGATGCCAAGGATGAAATGGAGTGGCAAAGGCCATTCAGACGGGAGATTTTGGCATTGTAACTTGACCTACTCCTACCTCCCTCTCCCGGTTCTGTACCTACCTTGAAAACCAGCTGCCGCGCAACTGCCAGAGGTGCTTTGGAGAGACCAGGTGTGGAGCCCCTTAAAAAGCCACACCTCCAGCCCTGGCCAGTGTGGCTCAGTTGTCTGGAACACCATCTCATGTACCAAAAGGTTTTGGGTTTGATTCCTGGTCAGGTTCAATCCCTGGGTGGGGTGTGTATGGGAAGCAACCAATCCATGTTTCTCTCTGACATGGATGATCAATGTTTTTTTCTCTCTTTCTCAAATCAATAGAAATATATCCTTGGATTTTAAAAAAGGCCCACCCCCAAGCGTTATTACCATTACCCCTGTTGGCTTCCTAAAAGTGCCCCATTAAGGAGGCACAGTTATTTGCCCTGGTTCCCAACTCACTCTATGAGACACATACTACCCTTGTACCAAAACCACACAAAGACACCACAAGAAGGTCATAGGCCAATATTACTGATGAATATAAAAACAGAAAGCTTCAACAAAATCCACCAACATAATAAAGACTGTACATCGTAGTCAAATGCCATTTACCCAAGGCATGCAAAGTTGGTTTAGCATCTGAAAAATTTCCAGTGCAAGGCACTGTATTAATAAAAGACCACGTGGTTGTCCCATCATAACAAACACAGAAAAAGCATCTGATAAGCTCTAATACCATTTCATGATAAAGACACTCAGCGAACGAGGACCAGCAGGAAGCTTCTCAACCTGATAAGAGACACATTTAAAAAAAACAAAACAACCCTCAGCTGATACCATACTTGATGGCAAAAGACTAAATGTTTTCCCTCTAAAAAAAAAAAGGAAGAAAGAAACAAGGCAAACGTGTCAGCTTGTGCCTCTTCTGTTCAACGTTGTATTAGTGGACTCAGCCAGGGCAATTAACAGTAAATTGAAATAAAAGTAATTCAAATTGGAAAGAAATAAATAAAAGTATTTCTAATGTAGATGACATGATCTCATATATAGAATAGCCTACAGATTAATGAAAAACTACTAGAATTAGTAAGTTCATCAAGATTACAGAAACAGGATCAATATGTAAAAATCATTATATTTCTATATACTGGCAATAAGCAATATGAAAATAAAATTAAGAAAATGATTGCATTTATAATAGCAGCAAAAAGAATAAAATACCTGTGTGAATTTAACAGAAGAACATTAAGACTTGTACACTGGTAACTGTAAAACATTTTTAATAGATTAATGAAGGTCTAAATAAAAAGATAACTCATTTTCATGGATTGGAAGATTGCTATTATGGAAATAGCATTGTTCTTCTAATTGAGCCATAGTTTCAACATAATTTCTATGAAACTTTCAGTTCAAAAATTTTTGCTTTTGTGCAGAAATGGATAAGTTGAATCCAAATGTCCATCAACTGATGAATGGATCTTTAAATTCAGCAATAAAAAACACAAAATACTAACCCATTTGATACACACCCTGGAAATAATAAGCTAAGTGAGAGAAGTCTACTGCAGAAGACCTTATGATTCCATTTATGTGAAATTTCAGAACAGACAAGTGTATAGAGACAGAAAGTAGGTTAGTTGGTGCATAGGGCTAGTCTGGATGAAATGAAGAGTGACTGCTAATGGGTTTTGG
This sequence comes from Artibeus jamaicensis, assembly GCF_021234435.1. Taxonomy (NCBI): domain Eukaryota; kingdom Metazoa; phylum Chordata; class Mammalia; order Chiroptera; family Phyllostomidae; genus Artibeus; species Artibeus jamaicensis. Next base: position 9,201,850 of record NW_026522056.1, on the reverse strand, counting down.
GTTTTTTCTGGGGGGTGATGAAAATGTTCTAAAATTGTTGTGATGGTTTTATGACTTTTGAATATATTAAAAAACCATTAAGTGCACTTTAACTGGATAGATTTGATATGTGAATTACATCTCAGTGAAGTTATAAAATACAAGGTAGGGCAAAAGTAAGCCTACAGTTGTGAGTATGTGAAAGACAAGTTCACTCTCGCGCTATTAATTGTTATGCTATCTTCCACACGAATAACTGTAAACCTACTTTTGCCCCACCCTGTAAATGCCTGCCAGGACAGCACACTAAGAGGGTCCATGAACTGGCTATGTACACCAGGATACAAGTGATGTCCATGGTTTGAGGGACTCCAAGTCCCAGAGGGGTTTACTAGGCATGACGTTTTTGTCTATGCAGAAGAATTTCTGCTCGACAAAATTTTTCCCAGTAAGGTAGTAGTCTCTACCTTTGCACACCTGTGTGCAGTTGAACACCATTTAGATTGTTCTCCTCTAGCTCAACTCTTCAATCTACAGATGACCCCTTCTCACCCTTCTGGAACTGTTTCTACTAAACTATAAGAGCCCCATGTTGAACAGGCCAACCTCCTGATCTAGAACTTTTCCAACACTCAAACTGGGCTCTAGGAAGCTCCCAGGTAGGCAGAGCAATAGAAGCAGGATGAGTGGAGGGGATTGTGATTTGAGTTTTTCTGGATATAAATGTAAACACAATGCAAGGCCATGAGTAAGGTGAACTGGATGAGAAGGATGGCTGGGGAGAGACCAGTTGGAGAACACACAGGTACAGGAGAGTGGTAATGAAGCCCCAACCTGGGTCGGGGAAGTAGTCAGGAAAGAAAGAAGATGAGGCCCCCACTGATGTCTACCAGGTGGAGAATGGGAGAGGAGGAGCACTCAGCAGTAAATTCAAATTGCCTCACATTTTCATTTCACTAGGGCACATGTCTTTTTCAAGCATCATTTTTCAGAATGAATGATCCATTCATACAGTAGATAATTAATTCCCAGTCAGGTCTGTTTTTAACCTATCAGGGTTGCTTAAAGGTCTTGTTCGCAGTTAAGAGAACACAGTGCTTTCTCCCTTTCTGAAGGAGGAAATCAGAGCACAGAGTATTGGATTCTCTTGGTTGCCATAGAACAAACAGGCACCATTCAAGGGGGGCACCTGCCTGCAGGAGGCACCCTGGTTCCAGAGCCATAGGTTATTGTATCTGAAGTGGGTGTGTGCCCTACGGGAGTGGATGCCGCAGAAAATTCAACTGGGGATGGGCCTGCCTCCTTTGGGACATCAGCAGTGGGAGTAACAGAGACAGTGAAGGGGTATCACTCAGAGAACCCTGCCACAGCAATGGACCTAAGGGCGTTGTCAGCTTCAACCGTTCGTTTTGCAGTGAAAGAACTCAACCCAGAGAGGTAAGTGACTGGTCCAAGGTCATTCAGCCACTTGGTGGCACATTTGGAACAGACAGCCTGGCTGCTCTGCCCTTGAAGATGCACGGCCCCAGGCAGGCCAGGCCGTCTCAACACGCACATACATGTGCTGGCGCCAGCCCTGGCAAGCCTCACACTCACATCGGAAAACCTGCTGCTGCAACCCTGATGAGGAAATTAAATTAGCTACTAATCGGTTAATTGGCAGACAGCTCTGTAGGACAGACCGTAAGGAACAAATTAAGTCGGAGTGAGAAGCTCACATTTGTTAGATCTGATTATCTTCATTATCACCTCCGTGGCCCACCAGCGATGCAGTGCCCCTCTTTCCTCGGAAAGCTCTTCAAAGGATCCTATGACCTTCTGGCTGCCCAATAAACTGTGTCTTTTTCTTCCTTTTTCCATCCCACTTCTACCACCTTCTCTTCTTAGTCCCTGTAATTCAGTATTACCCACTCTGCACTCTTCAGAATACTAGTGCCAATAGCATGCTGATAAATGTTTAACCACTGGCTCTCTGGGGTGGAGAGCCCTGATTTGCAGCATTTATCAATTCTGTGCTATAAATACTCCCACTATGGGCCAATGTCAAGGTACCAATACGACATCTATCAGCTTCCAAAATCCCTGAAAGTGTAACAATTGGTTCTTATAAGATGATCCAAGGTTAATAGGTCCATAGGAAGGACCCCACGCTGAAGTCGATAGGTAGAAAATTCTGCAATTACATAGCCTCTAAGAAGTTCTGTAGAAAAGAAATATATTTAACTTAACTTAGTGCTTCCCAAACATATTTGGCCAGAGACCCTGTGCTTCATAAAGCACATGTTAATACACCCTGGAATGCTAAAGGCCCATTGACTGTCAAAGTCATATTGTTAGTGTGCAATTTCTGTGTGCAGGCACCATGCTAAGTCCTTCAGATAAGACATACAAGACACAGACCTTGCCCTGAAGAAAACCAAACCAGGGGAGCAAATCTCAAGTATTAGTCTGACTAGTACTGACCACGAAGGCTCTAAGATTTCAGAAAATAAACTCCGCCATCAGACTGGGACCCAAACAAGCTGGGACCTGGCTCAGCCAGGGGAAAGAGTTCCCAAGGCAGGAGGACTCCTTCAGCAAAGGAGAAGAGGCACACGTGCAAACTGAGTGGCGGGAGATAATTAAGAGACCAGTGTGACTAGAGGAGAGGGGTGTGGTGCGGGAGAGGAGCGGAAGATGAGGCAAAAACATGGGTGCAGGTCTGATTGGGAAAGGTGGCTACAATACCAGGAGGAGGAGCTGGGTGTTGGACCATGGCAGGGCAGAAAAGGGCAGGGTGGGGAGGCAGAGGGCATATATTTTTGGACCACATGATTTCCTGAGCTTTTAGGGTTATTCCATTCCTTCTTATGGACCAGGTGGAAAGAGATGGTCTTTCTTGGCATGGGACTTGAAGAATCCTGGAGCTGCCTTCTTAGCTCTGCCAGGGGGCCAGGCGATTCTATCTTCTCACAGGGAAACGTATCAGCAGGGAGTGTTTCTCTTCTGCCAGCCCCACGTACGGGGCAGGTGTGCTCGAATGCATGTGGGCTTCCATTTGTCCATCCCTGTGAGTACGTAGCTGGAGCAGAATGATGAACAAACATTCATCGGCCCTTTCTTTGGGCCAGGTGCTAGTGAGCACTGGAAGTTTTCTTTCCGTTTGGAGCAGACGGTGTTGGACCCAGAAACAGGAGGCTCAGCGAGATGCCATGGTCATGATCGATGTTTATGATTCCAAAATCACCAATCTACTGCTCGGCCCCCAGCCACAAGTTTATCTATCACCGTGTCTTCTGGGCTCTGAGGGGAGACAAACCACATATGTACTTACTACAGGGTCCTTTGATCACTAACCTCACCATTGTCCCCAAGCGAGTCCCCGATAAAGCCGTGAGGGGGATAAATTTGGTTTTGGTTCCCCTGGGCCTGCTCCTCTGTATGCTTTCCACCACACAGCAGATAACCTGAACCCACACTGCTCACATTTTCCATGTGCCCTCCTTTTTAAGAAAAATCTGCTCTCCAGAAAAAAATTTTGAACTTATTTTCCCTGGGATGCAAATATGTGGTAACAGCATAAGTAGTACCTGTCCAGAGTTATTGATATCTTTGCACTTGAAGAAGGACACTTAAAGCTAAAGGATTCCAACTCTACTTTGGGGATTTCAGACATTGCAGAGGGTACAAGCAGCAGTAATTCTAGAGCAATAGTGTCACCAGTGTCCCTGAGCTCCACAGAGGTGGCTGCCTGGTCCATCTCTGTGACCATTTGGCCTCGATCTCTGTCTTCCAGGCCCTGCCATCAACCCAACAGGCTCCAGACACCCTTGCTTGTGTCTCAAGACAGAAAGGTGTGTGAGGCCAGGGCCTCTAAGTAGACTGATGATACAGACAGCAGCATCCAGGCCCGGTGACAAGAAAGAAGGAAAATGTCATGAATTGGGACAGCAAACTGGAGTTCTAATCTCAGCTCCCCCACTTCTAGCTGCCCGACCTCAGGAAGGACGCCTTACCCAAGTTCAGCCTGTAAACTTTAAAACAGAACCGATAACCCCGACCCGGTAGGATGATTGGGAGAACAGATAGTGCTGACAGATGGCAGTGACAGGTAACTTCCAACGGTGGCGATGGTCCCAACGAAGTACTCAAGCCCCCACCTTATCCAGGAAACAGAGAAAGGCCAGGGCTGGACTTTCTAACTCCCAGAATCTTCCCTGTAGACGATCCCAGCTTCAGGCTAGTATTTCTCTCCAGCAACACGCCAAGGCTGCCAGCCCAAACGATAGAAGCCCACGAGGCACCGAGGTAGGTGGAAAGGATGCTGTCTGGAGGAGGCGAGACCAGTGGTCGATTGGTGCTGACAGCAGCTGTGGAGGAGGCGCTCTTGCCAACCATCAAGCATCCGTGGTCCTCTGGTGATTCAAGTTACTTTCCAAATGTCAGTGCATCTGTCTCCGTCTGACAGCTCTTCAAACCGTAGCCCTTTCTCTGAGCCTAAAGGCCCGGATCTATTCCTGAAGAAGCTTTTGGTCTTCATTTCTTTCCAGGTGGGAGGGTCTTTCATCAAAGTCCAGGCTCCTGAAACCTGTACACAGAAAACCTAGTGTCAGGTCGTCTGGCAGGTGAAGTCAACAGCGCATGCCATGCCGGGATCCGGCTTGTGGGAAAAAACACATGACGTTCCTGAAAAAGAACAGTCTGGAGAAAATACTTACACTGTTCTTCAAACCCAAGATAGCAACACTCCCACTCATCCTGAAGACTGGCATTTAGTAATTTCCAATGTGTGCACATAGAGAAAGCCTGGGCATCTAAAATAACTCGTGTACAGTCGCACCAAGTTCATGGGCTGCATGGCCTAGAAGGGCCAAGGCACTCACTCAAAGCCTCTTAACTCTTGCTTAACTTTACGTTACGCAATAACATCTGCTTCTAACGGTCTCAGCTATTTGGTTTCCTAGTTTCTGCAAGGCGGGTGTGTCGTATATTAGATGCACTGAGGAGGATCGAGAGACGCATTAGAAACAGCTCAGTGACAGCAGTGAGAATCGACAGCTGACACCCTGGTGGCAGACCAAAACGCCAGAGCTGGAAGTGCGTAGAGGACTGGGCGATGCGTGCTCGTAGAAATTAGGTAGCGTCACCAAGGAAAGGTTAAACTCTCTTGTGTTTGTAAAAAGCTAAGGGGGTGTATAACACATTTTAGCAAGCCTTCCATGCAGAATACCTAAAGTAAATGAAATTGTGGGTCTAGAAAGAACAAGCTTGGAAATTCAGGAAAATTCACTTAAGTGGAACGCTGTCCTCTGCCAACAGTGCAAGACAAATGAGGCGGGACTGTGCCTGCAACGGCTACTGCGACTGGACTGAGGAAGGAAAACAGACCCTGTAACCTTTCCAAAAGCTCATACCATTCTGTGATCTCCCCCTACCCCTCCCAACAGCAACCTAGTCTAGGCCTCGCTGTACAGATGGCGTATGCCCACTGCAGACTGGGGGAGGGGCCCCCTCCTTTAAGGACTACCTGGCACCGAAGTGGGTCAGGCCTCTTAGGAAAGAGTGTCACAGAGAAATCTTTGCCTTCTCCTCTGCTGTTCCATATTCCACCTCCCTCTTCACAGGGCACCCAAAACTGGGGTGTGGATGTAGCTGACAGCTATGGACTATCAACAAGCCTTCAGCTCTCGCTCATGAGATAAGCGTCTCTCCAACTTCTTACAGGTTGCACTAACCCTCTACTTGTATCCTGTCTGTACCTCTGCACTGTGCACTCACAGCTTACAAGGAAGGCTCCAGCTGCCAGGTGCCTCCTCTCCCCACCTCCGCGCCCCTGCCACCCAAGGACCACTTCTAATTGATCTGCGGTGTCCTTGGCATTAGTATTTTTTTAATATTTCATTTATTTATCTTTAGAGGGCAAGACAAGGAGAGAGGAAGAAAAATATCAATGTGTGGTTGCCTCTCGTGTGTCCCCTGCTGGGAACTGGCCTGCAACCCAGGCACGTGCCCTGACTGGGAATCAAACCGCTGTTGTTTGGTTCGCAGGCCCTTGCTCAATCCACTGAGCTACACCAGGCAGGGGCATTAGTATTTTTGAAAAGCTCCCTCCATGATTCAAATATGCAGCCAGGACTAAGAATCACTGAGCAAATTACTCTGGAGCGAAGTCAGGATACACGCCGTTTGGGAGTCCCGGTGAGCCCACCACTGCACTGGAGGCTGACTTGGTTGAGCTAAATAAACCCCAATGGCTACTTTTAAATGTTCAGATGCTGAGAAGAATAGAGTAAAAAGGGAAAGGAATGTGACCTGGTGTCAGAGCCAAAGTGACTCATGTAGGAAAAGGAAATAGGATATTGGGGTCAGGAATAAACTTTGAGGAAATAGAAGAGTTTGGAGCTTTACACAAGGTAGGGCTTGGGGTCCTTCCCAGAGAGTCACTAAGAGCAGCCCAGGTGGCAAGCCCAGGCCAGCACAAGCAGGAGGTAAGGCCTCACAGACACCATTAGATAGCGGAGGAGCCATTGTGATCGACATCGCTGCAAATTCACTGGTGGTCTGGCCAGAAACAGCCAGTCCTGGGCTGGGGAAGGTGGGAATGTGAGCTGCCCCTGTACGGCTTTCCCTTCTACGTTACCTGGGCCAGGTCCATTTGGCCAGGCCCTCTGGTGGGAGTGAAAGGGACCTAGGGGCTCTCAGCGGCCCCCTCTCTTGGCAGGGCTTACTGGGCAGATGGGGAGCAGCCTACAAGACTGGCCTCGCCAGAAGCATCTGCCCCTTACTTGACAGGAATTTGGGAGGGCAGAAAGCCACCCTATCCACTCATCTATCAGAAAGCTGGGTTTGCATCGTGGCTGCTACTGAAGATCCCTGTGTTCAACTCTGCCACCCCAGCCACGGGCAAAAAGTCCAGGAGGCCAACTCTCAGCTCATCGGTGTCCTGACTTCCTTATACCCCCACCTGGGACCAGCAAATGACTGAAGGTGGCTTAGAAAAAAGTCCACCTATAAAACAGGAAACTACATTTAAAATACAAGGATGGAGGCAAAAAGAAAAAAAATGATTAGCACATGAAACTGGTACCAAAACAGACACACTTAGAATTCAACAGACTGGTGAGAGATAGGCCACCAGTTTGGCTCTGAGTTTTCTAGTTTCCAACACAAAAGAAAACAGGATCCTTTACACAATTCAGAGATCATAACATAAAATCAAAACACTCGTTCAAGATAAACAGAACAGTTCCTGGAACTGAAACCAGACAGAAATGCCTCCCTCAGACTCACATGGAGAGGGCCCTGTGATTTAGTGAATAACATCCTCAAGGTTTCTGTAAACATGGCAAAGAGTTTCACAGGTCTGTTTTCAAAAACATCCTTTAGTGTGAGCTGATGTCATAACGCTGAATTGTTATTCAATTTCAAAAGGGTTTTTGCAGAAGACTGGGACACATGTCCTGAGCACCAAAGCCTGGCTCCATGAAAACACAGATTTTCGTGAAGTCAGAAGAAGGGTGCTCTGGGTCATCGTTACTATACATGTAAGAAAACGGAGGCTCACATGTCACAGTCGTTAGTTTACTAAGTACAAGAGCAAGAACTCAAACAAAGGGTTGGTTTGCTTTGCTTTGTTGCTGTTGCACCAGGCCTGTGTTCTGATCCAGACAATACAGCTGGGGGCAGCCTGTTAACATTAGAAGACCCGCTGATGGTCGCTCCAAGAGAAGAGGAAGCCCAAAAGCTTATCCTTAAGTGGGGGCCCACTGGGGATCCTTAGCCTGGGCTTTCCCTTCAGTTAGGCGGTGGGCCCCCTGTCCCTGGGCCAGCCCTGAATGGCCGTCCCACTGCACTGGGAAGTCGGAGGGACAGCCTCTGCCCTGAAGGCTCTGAGATGGCTCTTCTCCTCCCCCAGGAGTGGTGCACCCTGCACACGCCCAAAGCAGCCCCCAGCTCGGGCCGTAGCCACCTCCAGCTCCTGAATCTTTGCTCCTGCACAAGTGTAGAAGGTAAAATGGTCTCAGGTGTGGGGAGAGAGCTGGAGCTGGGGATCTGTCCAGGAAAGAGGAAGAAAGAGAAGAAAAATGGCCCCCTCTGAAAGCTTTCCAATCACTCCAGCCACCACCATCTCTAATTCTTTTCTTAAAGTATAAAATCATTCTTCCACTGATCTCACTCGTGGTCAGAGCTCAGTACAGGCCCATCCGTCACGGGGCTGATTTGGTTCAGCAGGTGTTGGCCGGGCAATCGCTCATTTCAGGCTAATCTGCTAGCGGCTGTCAGGGGTTATGGAGTATTTATTGAGTTTGTGTCAGGTCCGGATGACCAATAGCCAACAGCCGGTGGATACGCACTGACATTGATGATATTGCTGAAATTAAACGAGGTGATGTATACTCAACTTGCTTAGAGCCAGGAATGGACCCTGGGATCATTTTATAACCTGATGCAGACGATCCCTGGGCTTTCCTTTTCAAAAAAAAAAAATCATGTACAAGGTGTTTCTAGTTAAAGGAAAAAAATACATGGTCCCCAACAAATATAGTCACGTCTGTATTTAAATGAACAAGAGCGTTTCCTGGGGAGGCTGGAGGGAACAAATAAGATCCAGACGTCTGGCAAACAGCCCCCCACGCACTGCCAAGGTCCACTGGATTCCAACATTTAAACGTTAGGCCTCATCAGGAAGAGACATTCAATGGTGACTTAGACTCAGGATTATGAATGTAAATCTAGTCAGAATCCGCCTGTGGTGGCCACAGGGTGTCACACACAAGAGCACTGGAGTGGACATTGGGTTTACAACCCAGGTCCACCATTTCTTTCTTAGCTGTGTGACATCGAGCAAGTTCAGGTTCTCTGGTCTTGATGCAAATAATATAGTGAGACCATCTACAGGGATTGTGTGAAGTCACACGAGATGTGCTGATACCTGAAGATGATTCCTTACACTTATTCTCTCTCTCCTTTTCTTTGGGAACCAATCCTTTCCCCTCAATTTCCAATTTCACCCAATTCCAAAACAAGTTATAAAATTTTCCACCTGTGGCACCTACGTCGATGGTGACGGAGGTATTGTTACGAGGTCATGGGAGCACCACATTCACGGGAGCAGAATTCAGTATAAAAGTTCTGGCTTGGCCCTCCGCTGAAAGGACGTTATGATTAGACAGCCCCACTACCAGTCTTGTGGCCTGGCCCCAAGGCCAAGTCTCCACCACCCTCCCCAACAGGGAAGGGGTGACGACTCCACACTGGGAACAGGCCTGTGCAGGACAAGCTAGTGATGCTCAGTTCTACACCTGGGAGGCGTTGGGCAGGTCACTTGGGCTGTCTGAGTCTCCAGGTCTCATTCTGGAAAACACCCGCATTCTTGATCTGGAGATCAGAGGTACTTGATCTTCAGGTTCCCTTTAATCCTGATATTCATGATTTGGGGACTAATTTGGAAGAGTCCCCTCTCTAACCTACTATTTCTTCCTTCAAGGGAGGCACTGGCCTCCAGTGATGTGACGGTGCCAGCCTCATGGAGGGAAATCAGCAGGGGGAGCCTTCCCAAAGCCGTGAGGGTGGGGAGGGAACCAATGGGTTCTATTTTCCAATGACTAGCAGACCAGCAATAGCTCTCATTCTACAACATCCACTCTGGTCCAGGCACCAGGAGAATAATTTTCCTCATTTTTCAAATAGAGAAATCAAGGCTTCAAGAGATAAAATGGGCCAGAGAGGCCACATATCTGCCCAGTTCTACCACCCGTGGGCTGCTCACCATTCACCCTGCCCAAGACAAGATCACACGGAAGTCAGCAGCGTGTCCCGAAGTTTGCGGGAGAGCGGCGTCTCCCCTCGTGGCTTTTCTGAGAACCAGTAAAGAGCATGCTCCTTACTCCCCCCTCCACCACCTCTCCCCTGCCCATCTGCCCCTCACGATGAAAAAAGAGAGAATGAAACAGAGGTGGTGAAGGAGGAAAGAAAGAACAGGAGCCCAGATAATCAATGAGTACCTCAACCAATGAATACACTGCATACATTTTAACCTAGCACATATTCATAGAAGTGATGGATGCAGAGTGTGTGTATGCTCCTTAGATTGCTAGGTGCTCTTAGCAAGCGAGTGACTAGCTCTGATGCTTCCCTCTGATGGAAATTGAATTTAGGTTACAGACCATCATCTGGCCCAATTGCCACTGAATTATTCTACACAAAATATCAAAGTTAATTTTTGGGCCTGTCAGCCCGGTTGATGAGTTGGGCGGCTGTCAGCCCGGCTGCTCCTGCCTTCGGTGCCAGAGAAGAGTCTCAAAGTCACGCCATCCAAACAGCGACCTTGGCGGGGACGGGGGTTAGATTACCAGGATGATTAAACGCCAAAGCGAAGGTTCCGGAGTCCGGATTTGAATACCTGTTTACATGTAGGATAACAGATAGCCGCCCACTGACTGGGAGGTTGTAACTCACTCCCCAGAGTACCGCCGACACCATAAAACATGAAGGCCCCGCTCGGGAAGTCTGCGCCGTGGCAGCCACGGCAGCCGGGCCCGGGAGTGATTTAGAGCCCCGGATCCATTCAGAGACTCTCTAATCTATTGTCTTTTATTACATGCACTACTCAGTCTCTCTCCCACTCGCAACTCCTTTTTTTTTTCTCCAAGAACCACAGGCAATCTAATCTCCCTTAAAGGAATACCGTTCAGACGTGCCAGTTTGATTCAAAGATTGTGAAGCTTCTTTATTCCACAGCACAATAAAAAATTCTAACTGCTGTCACTATATAAATGTATTTTTTCTTTTTTTTTTTGCCCCTGAGCCCTGTGTCCTCCTCTTTCTATCTCCATGGGTGAATATATTCTTGCTTCCCCCTTTAACGCCTCCTTAGAATGTCCCACTCACCAAAAGCCAGCAGGGCCACCTCTTGTTTCTCTTCTGACTAATTGTCTTGGGCCATCTGATGTTGAAATAATCCATAATTGCTTAATCTATCCGCGTCTGTGTGGCAAGAAACAGAAAAGCACTTTAGAAAGATCAATCATCTAAAATCATTGAGCAGCATATTGGAAGCAGGATGGCCGCCTGCTCCCAGCTGGGAAAATGATGGTGGCAAAAGATACAGGCTTTGAGAAGAGGCTGCCTCTGCCTCCACAGCTTTTTGACTCCGAGATAGATTCCCAGGAGCACTCACCACTCTCCATTTGTGCTAAACAGAGATAATAGACTTGGAAGCCACGGCCACATAAATAATAGGACAATCAAATAAGGGACCCCCTGCCCCTCGTCTCCTGCCGGCACTTGCAGACTAATAGACTAGGGGACATAGTGGCGTGGGGGATGATCTTTGCCACTGGGACTTTGGTCACCAGAAACCAAGAGGAAAAGAGAAATCTGAGTCCCTCAACAGGAGAACGGAATGTAAAAGGCTCCACATACTCTCTCTAAATAAGAGAGATTCGGGCCGGAGAAAGCTTGGTGAGATAAGGTCGGATCTCTCACATGAATCACAGTAGTGGCTGGTCAACTAGTATTATAGCACATTAGGCAAGAGCGACTAGAGAAATGCCACAATTTTCAAGGTTATGCGTCTCAAGCTGGTGGCCATCTCCTTCCCCCTCTACTTCACCTTCCTTGTACTCTGAGTTTAGGGGCTGCCCTTAAACTGCTGCTGTTGTAGCAACAGCTGCTTCCCAGAGCCCCGATCTTTCCTAACTGCCCTTGATACCCCCTTCCTCTGCAGAGAGAATCTTGCTGGAAGGGGGAACACTGTCAAGATGAGAAAGAAGAACAAGCAGGCTAGGTCTCCTCTCACACCTTCCCTGCTGCTGCCCTGACAAGATGTTCAGAGATGTGGCCTCAGGCACAGCAACCTGGGAGGGCTTCTCAGAGAGCCTGAACTACCCTAGAAACAGAGATGCGGGTTCAGCTTCCACCAGAAGTCACCAGAATCATGAAGTCTGGGTGGGCAGCAAAGCCAGAAGAGCTGAGGCTTAGAACCCAAGCCCACATCCTACCTACGTCACTCATTGGTTTTGCAATTAATTTAGCCTCTCTGAACCCCAATCCTAAAGATACTTCATAATGACACTGTGGAATTCAGATCATGTCTTTTATTTCATTTTTAATTTTTAAAGGACAGTTGACATACAATAGTATATTAGTTTCAGGAGTATAACATAGGGATTAGACACTATGTAGTTACAAAGCGATCACCTCGATAAGTCAGATTGTATGTTCTACATAACTGACAAATTACAGGCACTCCCATAAGTATTTAATAGCTACTGTTATAATTGAATAATTTTGTCTTTAGAATAACCATGTAGGGCAAATATTTTTCTTTCCAACCTACAGGCAAGAGCACTGAAGCATGAAGATGTTAAGTAACTTGTCCAAGAACACACAAGCTTGCTTTTATGTTATAATTATCAGAGTCCTGAGCAGTAAGTGCTACCCTCTACTTCTCTCATCAAGTGAGACTGACTTGATCTGAACTGAAACCTTACACTTGTTCTTTCAAGTGTACATTCCAGAAAAGCCGCTGCTGCTCACGGGGCTCTGAGCCACAGGTCAAATGGGCACCCCTGGCACCCCGCCTATGTTATACACCGATTGCTTCTGCCCATTTGCCCTTTCTCTCATTCACTGTCATAGCCCAACTACAGCTTCAGCAGTTTCCAAGCCCGCAGTCCCCAGGACACAGTTGGAGTAGGTTTGCAGCACAAGTTCATGCCCAAGGAAAACTATGTAAACTATCTCAGAACTGCAAGTGTGCTAAGAGTCACCAATGACTAAAATGATTTAAGGCACACTCTCCCTGCCTGACCTTTACCTTTTTCCTAGGGTGCATAGCAACTACATGTAGCAAAGAGGGTACAAACACATTCAAAGAACTTGCTGACTCTCCACAAAGGTTTGTAAACAGCCCTCAAAGGGGAGGGAAGGGCATGAAAGGACAGAATCCCATGTCTGAACTAAAAGGCAGCAAAGTCAGATCAGTGGCCATACTCTATCCCCAGTACTTCAGCACTAGATAAAATCTAAGCAGAGAACTCAAGTCATAGTTCTATGGTGTTCACGTTCCTTCCCCTCAGCACCTCATTCCACCACCCACACTATGTTATTCCTGCCAGAACAATAACCAACCAACCCAGAATACAGTCAGACTCCGTACACATTGACTGGAACAGTAAATAGCTTCTGACCTAGTAGCTTCCTGAGATTTCCTTTCTCTCATGAATTTAGTGAGTAGAGGTGAGGTGGGACCTGAGCTCACTGCGTGCACAGTAAGTGCTGTGTGACCTGTAAAGTCAACCGTAAAAGGGAGGAACTAAGAATCACAGGGTGACCCAAGCTGACCAGGAAAACAGGTGAAAGACTGTGGTGAGCAGCCCAACAATGAATGGGGAGCTGAATGACCAAGATGTTCAGAACCAAGAGGGTTGTGTCCTGGGGAAGACATAAATATACAGAGGGAGAGAAGCCCAAGGGATGAGTAAGTGGAGGGGCAGGGGTGGTGGGAAAGTCAGTTTTCAAAACCTGGCAAAGTACAAGAGGGTGGAGAAAGACTATTGTACTAGCTCCCACTCTAGACAAAGAATAGATGGTGACAAAAGAAGAAGAATCATGCAAGAGTCATAATCACCCTTGACAAGTTGTAGCATCTTCTCAAGTCATCTGTTGGTTGAGAGAACCAAAAAAAAAAAAATGAGACCAATATATGTTGGTACCAAGAGAATATGAATTCCACTTTTTCTCTAAATACTTTTTATTGACCAGATAAGGGACTCTGAAGGCTTAAATTTAAATTAATGTTGCTTTCCAGACTAACCCCAAGTTGCAGGGTGAGAGGAAAACCTCACTTCTCCTTGCTCTGGAAATTTCAGCTGATTCAATCTTTGGTTAGCAACTAACAAGGTATGTCTCCAAAGAGAAACTAGTTCTTTGCCTTTCAATTCTATGTAATTCTCTCTTATTTGCTTAGGCTGGCCACAGCATTGTTAAATTTCATGTAGAAAGAGAACTATGACTGCAATGGAAATAACAAAATATCTTGGTTTTACACTAGCAAAGACCACACAAGAGCTTATAGAGGAAAACTGAAACTGTTTTTAAAAATAAAGAATTATTGAAAAAATAAGAATAAGGGAGAGGTGTACCATTTTTCATGGATAAAGTGATTCAATATAATAAAGATTCAAATCAGCGCAAAATTCAAAGCACTTTCAAATAAACATTTCAGCAGAATTTTCAAGGAAATGGACAGACTATTAAGTATTTAACTCTCTGTAGGGAAGTAAGGTTCATGGGTAGCTCAGTCAATGTGGACAACAAAAAGAGCAATGGCAATAGTTGGTATGGTGCAAGGAACAGACCAATAGAACTCTGGAAAACAATAGGAGCTCAGAAATACATTTTGTGTATATGGAGACATGACATATGGTAGAACAGTATCACAAATTAGGGGGGAAACAGTAGGGTTTTAAATAAATAGATGCCCTTTGGAAATTACATCGCTGTATCAGTAGGGTAAAAACCTGATGAATCTCTATCTTTGATTATATCCAGTGAAATCTCTGGATGAATTAAAGACTGAAGTGTGAAAGATGAACTACTAATATAACTTTAAAATGTAAGATAATGATTTTGTGATACGGGGTGCAGGGGAGCCCCTTAAATAAGACCTCAGACACACAAATCATAATATAAAAATATTTTGTGGATTCAAAGGCAGTATTTTTATTCCATGAACATTATAGACAAAATACCAAATGGCTGGAAGATAAGATATAGTTGTTTTCAATGCTTAAAACTAACCATGCATTATTGTCTAGAATATACAAGCAATTTTCACAAGTAAACACAATAGAATGAGAACCCAATAGAAAAATGGAAAAAATATATAAGTAGGCAACTGGCAGAAAGTAAAATCTAAATGGCTAACAGACATACAGATATTCTACTTTATTAGCAATTAAATAACTGTAAATATAAGTATCAGTAAGATACTACTTCTTGACCATCCACATGTCTAAAACCTAAAAATCAGACAATAAATTTGGAAAGGTATGGAGAAACATAAATCCTCATGCATTTCTCATGAGCACGTGCAGTAATGTTTCCATTATGAAAACAACACAATCGTACTTGGTAAAAGTAGGAATATGTGTGTTCTAAAATCTGGCAATTTTCAAGCATTTTAATCTCATAATTGACCGAAGTAGCAAGGAATTGGAGACACTTAGAGTATCACTATGGAAATGGACAAATGTGATGAATGCATTTATAGTATGGAATACTATGCATCAGTTAGAAGAAATTAACTACAGTGTACATACTGTCATATAGACTGATCTTTTTTTCTGCAGTGTTGAGTTCCACTTCTGGGTGGAGCAGAGCAGCTAGGGACAGAGACCACGCCCACAGAGAGCAACTTGGAAAGCTCAATTGATATGGGCAGCACTGAGTACTACTAGCAAGGAGCCTAAGCTCTCCTACATTGCTGGGGATACAACCACTTTGAAACCTTTGGGCAGTGTTTACTAACACTGAGCATTTGTATATTCTGAGACCCAAAAATTCCTCTGTTAGATACACATATTATAAGTTCATCACAAGGATCTACAAGAATGTTCATAACAGCACAACTGATAATTGCCCTAAACTAGATACAACCCCCAAACCTATCAAGAGTAGAATAAATAAATACATGGTGTTATATTCATCCAGTTGAATACTACATTGCCATGAGAATAAATGAACAACATGGGTTAATCTCACAAATGTAATGTTCAGGGATAGCAGTCAAACAGAAAAAGGTAACCATGTGAAAGTCAGTCTATGCACAATTCAAAGGCATGCAAAATTAATCCAGAGAGCTGAAAGGCAGAACAGGGGTCTCCTTGGCAGGGGAAGGGCTGCCACTGTAAGGAGACAGAGGGGGTCTTCCCAGATCCAGATCACGTTCTGTTTTTTTATCGGGCGCTGGCTGACTTCGTTAACTTTGTGAAAATTCATCAAGCTGTACCCTTATACATTGTGCAATTTTCTGTATGTGCATTATATTTCAATTAAAAAATTACATAACAAAAATTAGTGTTGAGGAGCACAGTAAGAAGCAGAATTAATTCAGCTCTATGTACCTAAGATTATTTTTTAAAAAGAAGAAAAACAAAATAAATAAAAACAAAGGTGATTCTGAGGGGAAAGGGTAAAAAAAGAGAGAGAGGGGGGCCTGTTTGGACCCTACAAGTCTAATCAATAGTTTAAAGACAAAGCACCAAGGTAAGTGAGATATGAAACAGTATTTCCAGAAGTGAAAGCTCATTAAGCATGGGGTCTGTTGCTGCCACCACTATTAATCCTTTTCACTAAAGAATGAGGTTTCACAGTGCAAGGAGGAACTTGATCATTATTGCATGAGTGGTTTAAAAAAAGGAGAAAAAGAAAGGAGAAGAAAGAAAGGGGGAGGGAGGAAGGAAGGAAGGAAAAGACCTCAGGACGTTTGACTTTGCGTGCCTGTTTAGTCTGGAAAGCCAACTGGCCCATTGTTATTTTATAAACGGGATGGGGAAGGATTGGGCGGGGAGTACTACTGAGTTTTTCTACAATCGATATAGCAAAGTGGGCCTCGTGGACTCATTATTGGGTGCGGGCATATCATTTTTTTCATTACAAACTTCAGATCCCTTGCAGAGTGCGTAACAGGACATAGGATCTCATTTGGTATGAAACAACCTAGCCTGGGCTAGACAGACATCGATTCCCAGAAACTGCACTTTGTTTGAGCATTCAGTTTTTTTGGTCATGGTTTTGCTCTATTTCTTTTGACCTGGAAGACTGAATTGAAATCAAAATGGCCCCTGGCTAGACTGAGGCTGAATTTTGAGAAGGCTGTTTTGAGCATGGTCTATTAGGAGTGAACTATGTTAGTTTCAATCAGCTTTTGCTCCTTTCATTTCAAACTCATTGTCTATTTTTATTCATTGCCCATGCTTTTCAGGCTGCTTCAGGAGTCACCAGCAGAAAGGGCCAAGCCTACCCCTCCCCCTTGAAGTCTCACACACAAGGATGGAAACTCAAGGTTTGGAAACCATGACAATGACCTGTCGTATACCTAAAGTGGATCGTAATTCTTCTCGTTTCTTTTTTATACAAAGGTCTTTAAAGTGTCCAAATTGATCAAACTATGTTTCCTTCAGATAGTCCAACCATTTTCCTGGAAAGTCATTGTTCACCTGGTGAATTTCCTATTTTTTCTTCAAAACCCTTCTTAGGCATCCCCCTCCTCTCCACTCCCAGGTCGCTTGCATTGCCCTCCTACACTACATCTTCTGCACACGTCTGTCATTGCACACTCATCATACTGCATGGAACTAATGGGTGCGCATGGCTGTCTCACCCACTTGACTAGGAGGTTTCTGAGGGTGTGACTCTTGTATTCACTTGTCAGATCTAGCACCTCATACAACATCTAGCATTTCCTAAGTACTCGTGTGTATTTGCAATGTCTTCACCATTTGTTGTGGAGGTAACAACTCATTCATGTGCTCTAATGCAAACTTTAAGAATGGAGTTTGGCTAGAGGCTGAAACAGTAAGGAGGTACATTGTACTAAGATTGTGAGAACTGATACCACATTCCCACTCAGAGAAACATTCTGCAAGCTGCCTTGGTAAAAACCGAGCAGGTCTTTCTCTCTCCGTGCTCCCCAGTCTCATCTCTCTTCTCCTCTTTACCACCAGACACTTCTTCAATTTTTCCTTATTTATTTTTAATTTCCAAATTTTTTGAAAGACTTGATATTGCTGAGAATTTTATTCTCATTAAGTCCCTTGTTTCTCAGCAAGTGGCTTTACGCAACTTCAGTCCAAATATTAAATTTGCCTCATTTCAGAATGCCTTCTTGACTCTATCCAATTTCACAGCAACAGAGCTAGATGGCACAATAAAGTGCTATTAATTGTTCTAATTATTTGAGCCGTTCGAGATTTGCAATGTACTTTTATGTATTATCTCATTTTACCCTCATATTAACTCTGTAAAATAATTTCAAGTTTACAAATGAATAAATTGAGATTCAGAAAGCCTTAATGACTGCTCAAGATCTCTGAGCTAGTAAATAGCAGAGTCTGGACTTGAACTCAAGTCTTTTGATAACATACTATATTCTATCCAATAACTATGCTTCTGTGAACACCATCATCCATTCACAGGAGTGCATCTACTTAACCACAACAAGAGAATCTTTATGCAAATATTACTGTAGAGGCATAATATACCTCTATATATACTACACAACTCTATGGTATAACCAAGAAGTGTAAAAACCTGGCTTATAGTGGTTGGGTCCAGCAACACACCCAGTTACATCATCAAACATTAAGAACAGGAGGGGGTTCCCTCGGCCACCCTACCCTGCAAGAGGGGAAAACAGAGCCACCATGGACTGCTTGTCCTCCAGGTGAGAAACTCCATTGTGCTTTTGAGTAATCATTTTGACAAAATTATTTAACGATGTGCTCCTCTGGAAGTAACCCTCATTTTTGCAAGTCAGGATGGTATACAAGCTTCCCTGGTAGGTACAAGGATTTTTCAGCTCCTGTTTCACTGGACTGTGCATACACACATCCTACTAAAAACATAGCTTTCAGATGCGAGTCTCAACAGGCGTGGGTGTGTTTCCTTGGAGCAGATGCTGAGCACCATGTGGGCTGATCATGTTCCTGTAATGGTGTTTACTGGGATCTGAACTTCCTTCTCAAATGCTCTGTGATTGGCCTGGGTGCTTTAGTGGCCACTTTGCTCTTAGCTCCAGCTAAAGCAATGTGTGGCTTCTAGCCACCACCCTGGTAGAAGATTTAAGTCAATCAATAAGAGTCTGACCTAGAGCCAGGACATGTCCCACAGTTAAGGGTTATTCTTTGAGTCCTAGAGAGACCACAACCACACAGAGATTCCAAGGGTCACTAGCCACTCAATTATACAACTTTAAAGAATTTCTGTGTATGCACTGTGAAGCAATCACCAAAAGAGGCAGTAGACAAGACACTGATGAAGTCAGCCATTTTTTTCTCTTCCAATACATATAAAAATAGAAAGAACCCATCATTCATTGAGTGTCTACCATGTCAACAGTCTGCTAGGTCTTTTGAATTCATCATCTTAGTCAGTTCTCCCAATACCACTTTAAAGCTGAACATCATTTATCCACATTTTAGAAATGAAAAATCTAAGGTTCAGACAGAAAATGAAGTTTGCCCAAGTTAACACAATTAGCGAGTGCAGAGCTAGGACTCAGCCAGACCTGTCTGACTCAAAAGCACGCTGGGTTAGACAGAGACCATGTGCATTATTTGATGAAGGACATGATACTGCAGGCCAGTTGATGGGCCTACAAAACCAAGTCCCTTCCTGTCGCATGGGCAAAAGGAATCCAGTTCTCACTTCAGGACCTATAAGGCAAAAATACTCATGGCCAGATACAGTGTCCTGGACCAAGACAGTGTGAATAACTCACAGCCTTGCTAACGCCTAAACTCTCTGCCTGAGCAAGAGGAGCGGCCTTCCTCTCCACGGGTTTGAGTGTGACAGTGGCTTTGATGTTTTTCTGTTAAAGGCAACTTTATCTGAATCATCTTTATATTCCCCACAGCACCTTAACACCAGGTTTTGCCAAAATTAGGTGCTAAATAAATATTTGTAGATGGTATAAAGGAATGGAGGAATAGAAAAAAGTGAGTAATTTATGGAATAACAAGCAGGAAATTTTTTAAAAAACAGTGTAGGCTCGAAGAGTGGTTTATCACCCTTTCTTTGAGAATTTTTCAAAGGCAGGTCAAGTTCTCAGCACCTCTTCCTCCTCTAAACTGCTTAGGGCTTTATTTCAGGGACACCTCATTGTCACTATCATATGCTAATCTGTTTACTCAAGTATTTAACAAGTAATAATTATTGTCTATGGAGGATACAATTACTACTTATCCTTTTATGCAGCTCCCTGCTGATGTCTCCCCAGTTCACACCTAAGGTGATGAAGAAAAGAAAGCTTGTTTTATTCTGCTGTCTTCCCTCTGAGCACTCAGGGCAATGGCCCATCTACAAGAAGGACTTAATCAACATTGGCTTGGCAAACAAACTTCCTTCTAGTGGGTACTCTGTAAATCCTCCTACGGACCAAGTACCCCATTATCCACTGTTTGCTGGGGATACCAGAAACAAATCAGCTCTACCTAGCAAGGCATAAGTGAGGTTCACCTGGAGGACTCTGGAGGCTCTCCTGTAAGGATCTCTTGAACCTGCTGAGACAACTACAGGAACATGCTCCCCACTCTTTATCCATCTCCTCAACAGGGCCTCCTTGGGAGGGGCCTACACTGGAGCCACTGCCTGTTTCCTTTAAGTGAGAGTGAAGCCTGGCCTTGAATGCAGCAAGAGTTCCTTGAAGCTTGAAGTGTTCAATTTTACTTCGCCATGCCCCCAGTATAATCCATTGAAAGGGCACTGTCCTTCAGGCCTTTCAGCTGGGCTGACAGCTGCCCGCTGATTAATTGACAGGTTAAAAAGATTGATTCCACATGTCAGAGCTGTAACCCTGCCAGAACAATACAGCTGTCACTGGGGCTGTAAAACAGACGCTTACATTAGCAGTCCTGAGAGAGCCGCAGCGCACGGACGCATGCACCTGCCTTTATGGAGAGCCCAAACACACAGCCACACTGAGATTAATCATCTTGAAAGCAACATGGGAAGATCAAAGAAACGTTTTCATGATGGAAATCGTGGTAGCCACGATGCCGTGGCATGTTCTTGGTCCACAGATGCTCCCCAGTGGGAATGCCAAAATGGTACAGGGGGCAAGGTGGGGCTTCAAGAGTTGGCCAAGTCCCTCCAACATGCACTTACACACAGTTCCGTTCATTCTTAGACAAACCCCACAACTTGCCTAGGACTCCATTTTTCAGCACAGAGTTCTGCCTCCCTAGGCTAGCAGCACACACACAACCAGGCCATGAGCATGCTAACATATTAGTGAACTCATTATGAAAACTTGCTTAGGTTGGATGGGTACCCTAACATGCTGAAAGACTAAATCTTAAGCCATATCAAATGCAGGAGAGACCCCAGCCACCTGGAGGCAACTGTCCTGCAACCAGAAAACCTCTGGGGCACCTAGAACATCTGAACACTCATGGGCCTCTCCAGAGCTTTTCAAAGCATTTGAATCATCTGGGACGAAGCATCAAAAGAGAAATACTCCAACCTATTTTTTATATATTTAAAATCTAAATAGCCCCAAATTGTCACTAGATACAGCAGTCAGGCTACAAGATTCCCAAGAATAATTCATCAGAAGTATATGCTGGTTATTTCTGGATTTAGAACGCCAAACCAGATCACCCATGGTCCCCAGAGCCTTGCCCCATTTTGCCTCTTTTCATCTCCTCCCAAACCCGCACAAAGATTCCCATTGTGGCTCTACGTGCTTCCCAGTTTGGGTAATGGGCTCCCCTTCAGGTCAACAGGGAGCACCAGCAGCCCACTGGTCAGGTGAGCATCCTCATCTCATCTGGTCATGGCACCTAATCCAGGGCGTTATTATTTATGAATTTCACATTCTCTAAATATCCCAGAATTTCTCATCCTGAAAACAGGGCTTCTTTAGAAATGGCTACCAAATAAATGTTTCTATAAGAAGCCTGTGAGTCTCACAGAGTAATTGTCTCCAAACTTAGCTGCATATTATAATCACCTGGGGGGCGTTTGAAAACCATACATTCTGGGGCCCACAGTGAGGGTGAGTGAATCAGAATTTCCAGGTATGGGATCTGGAAATCTGTGTTGTCAATAAGCTTCTTGGTTGATCCTCTGTGGAAGGGCATGCCTGTTTTAAAGTATATTCTGCAGATATAATATGCAAGGAACACAGTGACCCCTCCCTTTTCCATCAGGGCAGAGATGATTAAACAAAGAGGAAAATCTACTGATTTAATCTTCAAACACATCCAGCCAATAACTAAGCAGAAACAGGAAGTAGGTTTCTACCAATAGAGAAGACAGTGTTGGTCTGCAGACATGATATCAGTTCAAGCCAGTGAACTTCCTCCAAGTCGTCTAAGAAACTATTCCCATGACTTCAAATCTCATCTGACATGTGTGGCAGCATTCTGTACGGTTACTCTGAGCATGGCATTGTACCACATGCTGGTAGGAGGGGAGGAACAGAATCCACTCTCTACAGAACACATTCAAAGCAGATGCTGCTCGGTTCTGCTATCGATCTTTCTAAATGATACATGAGTAACACAGATGATACCATCAGGACGAGTTGTCTATCACTGGCATCCCTACAAAAGGAAATCAGGTGCCATCTCCATCCCTAATTAACACTGACTGAGTGCCAATTGCAGGGCAATAAACGGACACACTTAAATCTACCCACACTAGGAATCCATAATTTGAAGGGGAGCAAGACCGAGGTAAGTTGGATGTGGAGGAGAAATGGCCCCCATGAAGAAGGAGCTCAGACCCCACCCCTAGCTCTCAGCCGTCATTTCGCCAGCACTGGTTGCTCGCCAGCCCCAGTGCGATCAGAAGGAATCCCATGTGGTTTCTCTCCTTAGGTTCTCCACACGGTCTCTGCTTCACCCACCTCAAAGTCATGAAGTTGCAGAACAACCCAGTGCCTGAAACCACTTGGGAGACTAATGGTCCAGCTATTGCTCAGAAGTCTCGAAGATGGTGAGTTTGTTTACTCAGCAAGGCAGCCCAGTCTATCTGCTCTTAACTTTTGATTATGGCATGTAAAGATATTTTGTTGTATTACCTAATGTGGCTTAGTCCCAAGAATTCCTGTCACCTTGGGATTCCTCCCCCAAGTAGACAGCAGCCAAGGCTTTTGTATACCCATTGTTTTCTAGAGGGACAAGGTGACTCCATTGCCTAGAGGGAGAAGGTGACAGGAATTCCCAGGACTGAAAAGACAGAACAAAAGAGTCAAATTATGACTTTAAAGTTTCAAAGGCAAGGTCTAGACCATGAGACAAAGTTTTAAAAGTGTATAAGTCCAAAGCAGGTTCCACCCATGAAAAAGTAAATGCCATCATACATGCATACATACACACATTTTCTTAAACTGAGAGGAAAGAAACCACGAATCCAAAAGAAAAGAAAGAATATGTAGGTTTTGGTCACTGGGAAGGGATTCCTCCTAGGGCCAGTTCTGAGGATGATGATAGGCCTATCAGAGGGCAGAAAGCCACCTGTCCCAGCCAGCACCGCAACTTCTTCCATCGCTATGAGAGAGCCAAAGGACCCAGCAAGATCCCCAGGATCTCTCCTACTCTTGCCAACTCGGGAGGAAGTGTGAGGTTGGTGGGAGCAGGCAGGCAGGCCTCAGGCAACCTCACACAACTTCCCAGTCCAGAGACTGGAGAGTTCTGCCTCGAGCCACTGTGACGTAAATGTGGCACAGGGAGTCAGGAGACGTGGCAGGACATCGTGGTGGAGACAGGAAGGCACTGTAGAAAGCTGCCTGGACCAAAGACCGAAGGTCAGATGGGGATGAAGACATCTCAGTAGATGCCGACGACGTGGACAGGTGATGGCGATCCAGGCAGAGGCTCCCTCAGCCCCACCCCCTCTGTTGTCCGTCAGCTCCCCACCATTTCTACCCTGCCTGGGGCAAGGTGAGCATGCAAGGCTTCCAAAGGACTGTGGCTGAGTTTCTTCAGCCCAGGCAATGGGGTATTATAATATGATAGAATTGTTTTGTTATAGAAAAGTTTTAAATTTTTAATTTCTTGCACATCTGAATTTCTGGGTTGAGATTTGCACCTGTCACAACCGTTGGGAAATCCTTTGTCCTATTGGGATAAAATTGGTCTCCTTTTCTTCCAGGTCTTGCTCCTAATTCTCTCTCCACCCTTGGACGACAGAAAGCACAGGACTTCCACAGCCACACAGCTTAACAGGCAGCGTGCAAACTGGTGATGGTTCACAAACCCTTTGTTATCTGGACTCAACAAGAACAAAATTGAAAGTAAGAGTTTACAAAATGTTAGAGCAACTGGACATTGATACAACTCGAAGCATGTGATGAGCGGACCTGGCTTCTTGAGCACAGCATAGACCAGTCAGATATTTTCCAACCTGCACGAAGAGCTGACTGTCATGAGAGTTGCATGCTAGTCTCAAACACTAGGACTGTGTATTTAAGGATTAGAAGTTTGGGCAGAACAAAGCAAAACCTGGTCCTTTACCAGGAATAACTTGACAACTGAGGTAGCATTTGAAAAGAGAGACTTAGCCCCCTCCCACCTCACCTACCTCACTCCGCCCTTTTCTCCTCCAAGGGAGACCGTCATGGTTCCTCCAGTTGTCTTGCCTATGCCAGGCTCAAACCCCTCCCCCCCAGCATCATAATTTTAGCTGCCATCCAGGAAATTGGGGTGGGGGTTGCAGCCAGAGGACTCCTGCTTCTCCCCAGCTTTTCGAAATTTCCCAGGCCTGGAGTTGCTCTTTGAGAGGTTCTAACTGTGGCTGGGTGGCCCCAGAGAAATGTGATTTGGGTCTGAACAGGCTTTGCCACAAGTCTCTTCAAAGCTTTTATGGTGAGATTCAATACAGATATACAGATCAATTATCTTAAAAGCAGCAAGGAGGCCCATCAAATATTTCTAGCTTTAAACAGGTTTATTTCCATCTGCACTTATCTCTGCTATTTAAACTCCATTGCTTGCAGTTAATCTTATGTAATGCAGCATAAGAGGGCTTATTTACTTTCTAATGACATCAATTGGCCATAAATATTAGACATCCAAGGTTCGTTGAAGCTGTGGGGACAGTTTTCCATTCTGACTTGACATTTGACTATTTGCAGAGCTTTCTCTTCTGTTTGTTCTTGTGTGACTCACTTATCGGCTGTCATAGGCCCATGTTCGATTTATTTAAATTGAATGAATAAGTACATTAGGCAAGGCTGTCAGGAGGAGAGAGAACGGGAACTTATTGGGATGAGTGATAAGTCAACATGCTGCAGTAGAGATTCTCAGCAGAGCTGCACGGTGCTAAATCAAAGTGCTAAATGAAGGTGAGGAGACAGCCCAGGGCTCAACAGCTCTATGACTTGCCTGAGGCCATAGAGAGCACGGAACCCTGCCATCCCCCTGACCCCATTCCCTCAGCCCCCATTCTCCCATCACCCACCTGGAAAGCAAGCCCCTCTGCAGGCAATTCTGTTGGCGAGGCTCCAAATACAGGGCAGCGCATGTCTCCTCGTTGAAATTTTTCCCCTGCACGGATGCATCAGCCTCTGTGAGTCTGATGAATTCACAAAGAGGTCAGAGGCCTTTTCATTTGAAATTTGGTAGATGTTTGCCTATGGTTAGGCCTCTTTCTTTCACCCTCCCCCCATTTTTCATTACAGAATTCCCTGCCCTTTGGAGACCCCAAAACATAAGGCAGCTTTGTCCCTCAGTAGACTTTCAGCCTCTGCAAATACTTGTTTGGGATGTTAGAATGCAGTTCGGTATAAAATTTCTTCAACAAGCATTTTTCAGTTACCCACTAGGTGTCTAGAATTATGTCTTCTAAACTGTCCCATTTCCCCCTGGTTGTGAGAAAGTACATGGCTATATTAGGGAGTGTGCCAATAACACAGGCCTCTAGATTCCTCTAAACTTCTTTTTAGAAAGGAACAGTGGCAATTTTTGGAAAGGATGATGACAGAATCTCTCATAGGGGACAAATTTTTTAAAATTAATTCATTCAGCCATTCTTTCCCTCGTATGGTACTCTGGCCCTTTGCTAGGCGTCAGAAATTCAGTGGTGAGGGAAAACAGCCAAGGTCCTCACATTTGGAAGCTCACAACCCAGTGAGAAAGACTGACATTGACTTGAACCCAATGACCACACTAATAAATGGATGATTACAAACCACTCCCACTCTGTGAAAGCATGTGACAAAGGGGTAGTAGGTGGAGGAGGACTATATCAGGGCTTATTTTTTCCTTTGGCTGAGAAGCAATTAACTTGATGAAGAATTGAATCATGTTTAATATATGTAGAGGGGGAGAAGGATCCCAGATAGAAGAAAGAGCTTGTGCAAAGGTCCTGAGGTGCCACTAACACAGCCCAGAGAAGTGGAGACAATGAGATATGTTGAGATTGGCAAGCTAAGAAGGGGCTGGGCTGCAAAGGGCCTTCTAGACTGGCCAGTCATTTGGCCTTTATCCTAAAACCAGTGGAAAATCACTGGAGAGCTTAGAGCAAGGGTACAGCGTGAACATAACCAGATTTTTGTTTTGAATAAAGGAAAATGACTTGGTCTACAGTGTAAACCATGGACAAAGGGAAGACAGAGGATTCACAAAGACCAGTTAAAAGGATTGTGGAGCAGCAGAGTTGAGAATGATGGTAGCTCAGATTTGGGTAGTGGTGGTGGACCTGGAGAACAGTAGATGGATTCAAGAGCTTGTTAGAATTGATAAGACTTGTTGGTGGTTTGGGTATGTGGTGTGAGGCAAACAGGTGTCTTTATCGTTATGCAGTAAGGTCCTTCCTCAAATAGGCACTAGGGTGCTCTTGAGACCTCTACTAAGTCTTCCAACAATGTCCTTTTACTGCACTGAATGTAAGCCACCAAGGGCAGGAATCTCATTTTTTCCATTAATGCATTTCAAAAGAGTATCTGGGCCATAGTGAGTGCTCAGTAAATACTTACAGAATCTCAGCTCCTTCTATTCCTCCCTGTTGTACACAGATCTCTGCAGTTGAAGGAATTTCCTCAGATGTATCTGCAATCTGAAAACACTTTCTGCAAAAGTGCCTGTCTCAGCATGCTCATGGGTACCTCTCGTTGCCCAGGAGAAATGCCTTATTGTCTCACATGAAGGAGATATTTAGACCTCTACCTATAATAGGCACCTCCCGGGAAGCTGACAGCCCACAGGCCCTCCCTTCTCTGGGAAACATTACAGACCCTGAGTATTGCTGATTGATGAGAGGCAGACATTAGGCGCAGGTAGGCTCCATATAATTGTCTCTTCCAAAAATTTGAAATTTGGGAGACAGATGTAAAAACTGAAAATAGTTGGATTTGAGTCATTTTAATATTAACAGTTTGGATAGCAGTTCCCCCAAAGTCATTTTGGAAGTCCCAAAATGACTTTGAGCTGGTTGTTAAAATTTCCTTTGAGCTGTAAGATATTGTATTAATTTCCTATAAATCCATATTGGGTACTTAAGCTAACAAACTTGTGTTTTGTTTCTCTCTGAAATCAGGATGGAAACATTTTAGACACAAGAAATGTTAGGTGAACAGCTTCCGAAGACTTAGAAACCCCTGCCTGCTCTTTCTTTTCTGTTTCTTTCAATCAACTATCTTTTTTACTTCAGCTGTAACTCTTCATTCCCCAATAAATGTGGGGTGTGGAGGCACTATTTTGCTGTGGCCCGTGATCCTGCGAACAGTTTCCAGAGTGTTTTGTGGGTCGACCTTAAGACACACTGAGCTAGGGCTTCTCAACAAGAACCTGGTTTGCCTGGTCCTTGTTGAGGGAATGATCCTGTGCTGCCCAAATGCTGGATGACAGAGGATCTGGCCGTGGCCCCAAAGGCTGTAACAACGCAGTGATAGCTCCAGCCCCAGCAAGGCTTCACTCAAGTACTGTTTTCCTCCTCTTGCCACATCTGAGCATTAAAGTTCCATCAGCTTATTAACACGCTTCATTTTCTCCCTGAGAGACCACCAATCATGTGAGAGTCTTCCTACCAGATGTAGACAAGGAGGCTGGATTTAGATCCCAGAGCCAGGGCTGACAGCCATCATCCTGTATAAGGATTATTTTAGGAGGAGACACAAGCCAAATATTTATCAGCTAATAATTGCTGGGGCTGGTAGCCTGCCCACATCAGAAGGGGAGCTGTCATCTTGGAGATGCAGTGCGGATGGCTGCATTTCCAGGCTCTGACCCCAGGGCAGACAGAAGCCAGCACCTCCCAGCCAGCAGCTCAGCAGCTGCAGCAAGAAAGCTCCATGACTGGCCAACCTATGCAAGAGTGAGGTGCACAAAACCAAAGCATAGCACCCATATTCATGAGTTAGAGGAGTGAAGGAAAGGCATCTGAGAGAAGAAATTATCCCAGAAAATCAGGTCAGAGTAAATCTAGAAGACTACAGGGTCCCCCATAGCCATTCACAGATGGACCAGGCCTTGAAAGTTCTCGGTAGACTGGGGAAAGAGTGCAAAACTGGGCACTGGGAAGCCCTGGCTGAGGAGAGGGCTGACCCCTGTGATCAGTGCTTGTCTGGCCTTTCCCAGCTAATGTGGTGTGGCAGGCATTATCAAAGACAGAAAGCCTTGCTCCATGTCCTAATGGGGAGTGGGACCAGAGCTAGGGTGCAAGGCCGAATCTGGTGAAGTCTGTGAACACTAAGTGGTAAGAGATCTTTATCTTCTTTGTCCTTTCTCCATCATGCCTCCCTCCCACCAGACACTCCCTCTCCCCTTCCCTACCCTGACGGATGCATAGCTGGTGACATTAGCCGACTGGAAGTGCACCAAAGCCAGGAATTCCTTTATCCCTTCCTCACAGAGGGAGCTGGAGATAGGAAGCAAAGGAATCCACGTGTCTTGGGCAGCCCTCCCAGCACCACCTGGAAATACTGGCGCCTCCCCAAAGGGCTGCCGTTCCAAGAGCCGAGGAAATCCCAAAAGCTGTGGCTGCAGGCCGCAAACAAGGCAGGAGATCTGGCTGCACTCCCTCCACCACTCAGTTGAAATGCCCACCCATGGCCTTGGAGCGCCAAAGCCAAGAAGTGACCCTGAGCTTCCCCCAGACCCCTCCCTCCCCCACCTCCTCCCAGAAGAACAGCCCCACTGACAAGGGGCTCTCTCCTTTTCACCCCCTGGCAGCAGCCAGGCCACGCAAGGACAAGCCCCCCTGCAAGGGAGGCTCAGGATCCAAGCCAGTGGAGTGCAGACAATCTTGGGAGACAGATGGCCAGGCGGATGGGCCGGCAGATAGAGGCTCCTGCTCCTTGTCAAGATGACACTCAAAAGTACATCCCCGTCATCGCAGGTTGTCAGTGGTGTGTCAGCGCGAGATGCCGTGTGTGTTTTTGGACATTCTGTGAGCTTGGAAGGCTGAGCTGGTTTCCACTTCCATAGCAACGACAACATTCCAGCCCCAGACGCAAGTCCCTGAGTTAGTGTCAGACAACAGGGGGGAAGTGGCAGGCAGGGAGGAGTGTCACTCCCAGCAGAGAACAGGGCTGGAGTGGCAAGGGTGGGCAGGAGGCAGATTTCTGGATGTCTGTGGGGAGACCGTGTGTGGGCACAAAGTGACAGAAGGTAGGAGCTAATGGCTGAGCTAACGGGAAATGCAATCTGTCAGCTTCGGCAAGCTGGAAGTAGGGGTTTCCTGAGCGCTGGTCCATTCCAAGATCCCTGAGAGTCCTCTGGTGTCCAGGGGAAAATCCCTGTTTGAACTTTGTAAAGATCTATGGAGTAATAGATTTGAAGTTCTTGCTGCTACCAGAATGGAATTAAAAGTGAAGGGGAAAATATAAGGTTCTTCAAGGACACTAAGATGACACAGAATCACAAAATGCATTTGCCCCTCTTTGACTGAGGGAGCTACATTTATCCAGATTCTGAAAATAGACTCATTGGCATGTGACTGGCTGAGATTTTGTGCCTCCAGAGAAAGAGGGCTGGGGGCAATGGCTCTTTCTCCATCACTTCTCCTGGTCTGCTCTCTCTGGTCAATCACTGAGTCACTAAATCTTTGAATTCTGGATCAGAGTCTGTTTCTAGGCTGGGCTCTGCTGACCTCTCACTATGTGATCTGAGGAAAGTTATTCTCTCCCCAGGTCTCAGTTTCCTCTTTGTCAAAAGAAGAGGCCCTGAGATGGAAGGATGACTTGCTACATGAACTTGACCATGGGGGTTGTGGCAAGGGATTCTCTTTGGTCATTGAACGACCAGCCTGTCCTTGTGGTAGACTAAATAATTCCCCTCCAAAGATGTCATGTCCTAATGCCCAGAACTTGTGAATATATTACCTTACCTGACAGAAAGGACTTTGCAAATGTGATTAACCTAAGGAACTTGAGATGGGGAGATTATTCTGAATTATCTGGGTGGAGGCAAAGTAATCAAAAGGGTCTTTGTAAGTGAAAGAAGGAGGAAGGAAGGTCAGAGTCAGAAAAGATGTGATGATAGAAGCAGACATTGGAATAATGTGATAGCTGGCACATGTAGAGGAACACAGGCAGCCGCTAGAAATTGGAAAAGGCAGGGAGACAGACCCTCCCAGAGTTTCCAGAAGTAACACAGCCCTGAGAGCACCTTGATTTTAGCACAGCAAAATGTATTCTGACTTCTACCCCCAGAACCATGAGATGATAAGTTTTTATTGTTTTAAGCCACTGAGTTTCTGTTTGTCGTAGGAGCAATAAAAAACTAATACAGCCCTGGCCGAGTTGCTCAGCTGGTTGGAGTGTCATTCCATACACCACAACGTTGCAGGTTCAATTCCCAGTCAGGGTACATACCTAGTTGCAGGTTTGATCCCCAGTCAGGGCAGATACAGAAGGCAACCGATCGATGTTCCTTTTTCACATTTATGTTTCTCTCCCTCTCTCTCTCCCCACACCCCTCTCTAAGAGCAGTAAACATGTCTTCAAGTGAGGATTAAAAAATAAATAAACAAACTAATAGTCCTCTTGCAACATAACCTGGACTGAACACTTTCCTTTCTTGGCCTATTATGAATACCATGGAGGGAGAAATGTACAAGGTCAAGTGGAGTTCTTTGTGTACCTCCAGAGCTTCTAGCAATGTTTTTGGCGTAGAGGAATCATTCAATCAGTAATACTTATGGGCCTGATTTGTTTTAGCAATGAGGGAAGAAAATGGTTTGGTGGCCTGGCAAAGCCAAAGCTTTGGAGCAGATCTGAGAGTGAGTCCAGGAATGAGAAATCACCTGGTAGTGGCCTCCCACTTGCTTAATGTGTTAACTGTGGAGCAGAATGAGTGGCTATTCTCTGCCTCTGTGTTCACGAGTCATAAGCATCCAGGGCCACTTCTACTGTACTAATCTTGGCTCTCAGAAGACCCTCTCAGCAGTGTCTTATGTCAAATGAAGGAGATGACTATCCCTGCAGTAGCCAATGCGGGCAAGCTAAGCCAGAGATTTGAGGAATGCTCAGAAGATGTTGAGAAGTCAGAGAATGTTAGTCAGCCACCATTCTCCAAGCAAACATTTCCTGAGCACTGTTCTAGATTCTTGGGATAGCAAAATGAATAATCTCCATACTCAAGGAGATCACGGATTAGCAGAGTGCATAGTCATAAAAGCAAATATTTATGAGACAAGATTTTAATTACAAATAGCTTATGGGAACTGAGAGGAGGTGGCATTTGGATTAGGACTGAGGAAAGATTTCATTACACAGAAAATATGGGCAAGTAAATTTCTAAGAAGAAGGGAAATTTTAAGTGAATCATTAGCAGTGTAAAATTGCATTAGGAAACTCAGAAAACCAAGAATATAAAGAAACTTTCTCAATATAATAAAGAGCATTTTCGAAAACCCATAACTAAAGTCATATTTAATAGTGAAAAAGTGAAAGCTTTTTCCTCTAAGATTAGAAGCAAGACAAGAATGCCCAATTTTACCACTACTGTTCAACATAGTACTAGAAGTTCTAACCAGAGCAATTAAACAAGAAAAAGAAATTAAAGGCATTAAAATTAAAAAAGAAGTAAAACTATTTCTATTCACAGATGGCATAATCCTATATATAGAAATCCCCAAGTGGCCCAAGAGAGAGTTACTAGAACTAATAAATAAGTTCAGCAAAGTTGCAGATAACAAGATCAGCACACAAAAAATAAGTTGTCTTTCTATATGCCAACAATGAACAATATAAAAGGAACTTAAGAAAGCCACTACATTTGAATAGCATCTAAAAGAATAAAATACCTAGGAAAAAAATTTAACCAAAGAGGCAAAACACTTTTACACTAAAAACAGCAAAATGTCAATGAAATAAATTAAACAAGATATAATTAAATATAAAGATATTCCATGTTCATAAATTGCAAAACAACATTGTTAAAATGTCGATACTACTCAAAGTAATCTACAGATTTGATACAGTCTTTATTAAAATTCCAACAGCCTTTTTGCAAGAATAAAAAACCAATCCTCAAATTCATATGGAATTGCAAAAGTCTCTAAATATCCCCCCAAAAAAATCTTGAAGAAGAACAAAGTCAGAAGACACACTTCATTGATCCAAAACTTACTACTAAGATATAATAATCTAAACAACATAGTACTGATATAAAGATAGACATATAACCCAATGGATTAGAATTGTAAATCCAGAAAAAACCTGATACATTTATAGTGAATTGAATTTTGACAAGGATGCCAAGACCCTTTAATGGGGAAATAATAGTCTCTTCAAAAACTGGTGCTGGGACAACTAAATTTTGACACGCAAGTATGAGGGCCAATCATATTTTACATCATATACAAAGTTACCTTAAAATAGATCAACAACCTAAATACAAAAGCTAAAATTATAAAACTTTTAGAAGGACGTAAGGGTATATCTTCATGACCTTAGGTTTAGCAATAGATTCTTAGATATGACACCAAAAGCATGAGCAACTAAAGAAAAAAATAGATTCATTGGACTGCATCAACATTAAAAATATTTGTGCATCAAAGAACACTACCAAGAAAATGAAAAGACAACCTACACGATGGAAGAAAATAATTAAAATTTTATATTTAATATGGGTTTCAAACCCAGAATATATAAAGTACTCTCACAATTCAACAACAAAAAGAGAGCCCAATTAGAAAATGGGCAAAGGAATTGAACAGACATTTCCCAAAAAAGATATAAAAATAGTCAATAAACATATGAAAAGATGCTTAACAATATTAACTCTTAGGAAAATGAAAATCAAAACTTGGACCACAATATAACATTTCACTTTTACTTGAACGCCTATAAGCCTAAAAACAATGGAATGTGACAAGTGTTGACAAGGCTGTGAAGAAGCTGGAACACTCACACATTGCTCATGGGAGTGCATTGATGGAGCTGCTGTGGAAGACAGATTGGCTTTCCTCAAAAAGTTAAATGAAGAATTACCACCTGACTCTGAATGTCCACTCCTAGGGATATAACTGAAAGAATTGAAAACAAGGACTCAAACAGATACTTGTATGCTAATGTTCATTGCAGCATTTTTCCCAGTAGCTAAAAAAGGTGAAAAAATATGTTTTGCCCAACAACAGATAAATGGATAATCAAAATGTAGTCTATATATACAATAAAGTAGTATTCAGCCATAAAAGCAATGAAGGTGTGATACATGGATGAACATTGAAAACATTATACTAAGTGAAATAAGCCAGACACCAAAGGACAAATATTACATGATTCCACTTAGATGAAATATCTAAAATAGGAAATTCCATACAGACAGAAAGCAGATTAAAGGTTACCGTACACTAAAGGGGAGGGGTGGGGAGAATAGGGAGTTACTGCTTCCTGGGTACAGGGTTTCTGTTTGGAGTGAGGGAAATAACTTTGGAAACAAATAGTAGTAATGAATTTACAACATCATGAATGTAATCGAATTTTTAAAAAGGTTAAAATGGAAAGTTTTATTCTTTATGTATATATGCACATATATACATATATATACACACGTATATGCATATCTCTATATCCATAAGAAAAAACACTAATAAGGAAAAGCGCATTTGGTTTGGGAGCAGAAGCCAGGGAAGTGTGTGTCCTAGAAAAGCCTCAGATGCTGTAAGACAGAGGGGTATGGAAGGAACTATATGGCCCCGTCTCAAATGAAACATGAAGCAGCTAAAGAGCCATGCTAGAGATTTTGGACTGCTAAAGAGCACTTATGTACTTATTTTTATTATTATCATTTTTGTTATCATTATTACTATTACTTCTGTTTTTATTTTACTGTGGAGAGTGGATCTGGAGAGAAACTTCAGGCTTTGGGCAGTTGTTACAAGGGTACAAATAGGAAACCAGAAAGGCCCGTTGTAGGGTGGTGGCAATGGGACAGTGGAGCAGTGGCAGCGGGGAACAGCAAGAGAGTGACAGAGAGTGAATCCATGTGATTTAGAGCAGAATAGAAGAGGAGGGTGAGGAAGAGCAAGGAGTTGAAGATGACTCTCCAAGAATGTCTTCCACTGCCCTTCCCCTCTTGAAATAAGCTTTTCTCTCTTGAATGAGTCTGGGAGAGAACAGTGAGCAGCTAGTTAGAGGCAGAGAAGCTCCAAGCTAGGTTTCCTGACTCCCAGTCCATTTAACTCATACACATCTCCCTTGAAGGACATAATTTAAGTTTTAATTTGGTTTGAAAATCCTGAGTACAGTCTGATCCATTCAGGGTGGGGCAATCCCTTAGTTTTTTGACTGACTTTATTTTTTTGAGTTTCTAACTCCTCAAGTCCCCCTTTCTATGGGACCATTGCTTGATCAAGGGGATTCTTCCCAGTTCAGCCTTCGCCTACAGACCCCCCCTTTTCCTGAGGTCTTCTGCTGCCCTGCTTGCAGACTTTCTGTTTCCCAATTTCAAAAGGGAAGTGTGAAGCCTGCCAGGTCAAGGAAAATTATGTACCTGGTTGTAAATTAATTTCCATGGTTTCATCATTACTAATCTTGTCTGGGTTCATGATTAGAGGCCAATGACAAATGAATTAAATCACTTTAATTAGCAAGTGTCAGAGGGATAATCTGGAAGTTCCATGGTGTTGACACAAGGGGTTGATAGCAGGGTAATCCAAGGCCAGCCTTCCTCCTGTCAAAATCTACCTTTATTCAGCCCATTATCTGACCTAAGACACATTTTATGTGTCTCATAGGTTTACCTGCTTCTCATTGTAAACAAGAGTGCCCTTGTGTTTATAAATGAAGATAGTGCATGTAAATGGAGGTATTAAATGTGGTGGTGATCGTGATTTAAACGGAGGAAAAGAAAATAATGCAGAGGCAGGATACTAGATACTCAAGGGTATCTAGAGAGGCGGAAAAATTGAATCCATATCTCAGCCCTACCGAGGCCTGGTATAGGACCTCAGGAAGTCCCCTCAACCTGTCCCATCAATGCCAGGTTCCTATTTGCCATATCCAAATGTAGGAGAGAGAAGATTTTTTGTAGTGTTTGCTTTTTGCATGATTTGAGACAACGTGGTCCCACAGACGTGGCAGTGAACACATTCAGTCACCCAATACAGCCCAATGTAAAGCAGTGTGGTACCTCACAACAGAGGCTAACTCACTTAACATACAAAGAGGCACGACTACATTTTCATTCCTCTGCAAAACTTTTCCTTACAAATAACTATCTAAACCACAAAACAACATTGTCAAACTATGTGTCCTGTTTTATTTGTTAGGGAAATAAATCCATAGGTTATTGTATTTGAATTCTCCTTGATAGGACCAGCCATAAAAATGATATAAGCAAACTGTAGGCCTGGTGGTATAATTAGCCCCAGAGGTACCCCTTTCACATAGATGCTGCTCCCGAAATGTGGCCACCCTGAGGAGTCCACTGATAACTTTCCTACAACACCAGACTGAGCACTGGAAAAAAAATTTGGCAGACTGATGGTCTCAAACTATCCCTTGTAACATCAATATGAGCTCTCCTTCTGAATTATGTCATCCCTTCCCTCTTTTAACCACATTCTAATTTTATAAGCAGATAGGAACCCACTTTCAATGGTCACCAGGAGAGGGAACATCCTTCCTGCCTCTTTAGAGAGTTCCCCCAACCCATTTTGGTCTTGGACGCCTCCCTCCTCCAAGGTCATGGCTAGGCCTAGAACGCTGCTCCAAGAGAAGAATGCCCACTGATGTTCATTCACATGCCCATAGCCACCTGGCCCGCAGGTGATACCATTTTCCGTGGGGTAAAGTTAATCCTTTAACTCAGGGGTCTTTTCCTAATTAGCATGTGGTGGGATGAAAAATCCAGGAACACCAGTGCTGGGTCTCCACGTGTCTCTCTGAGCCTGTCACCCTGTCACCTCGGCCTTCACCCACCGCATGGTCTGACAGCAGTGGCTTGATGAGCGATGCCTCGTTTTCCTCCTCCACAATGAATCTATCAAATTCCGATTGTCAGGTTTGTTTGACTCTAGCAATTAGAATCCTGCAGATTTCCAGATCATCAGCATACGGCACATACATGGAGCCAGTTGTGACAAGTTCACCCCATCAGGGTGGATTCTCACCCAGTGCCAGTTCACTTTCTCCTCTTGGCCAATCAGATTCTTTTAATTTGTCCCCAGGTCCTCAAATAAATAGACCTTTCTGGCTTAATCTTTAGGTTCAAACTTTAATATCGGGCCAAGCCTACCAGGTAGCATCCTAAGCTTCAAGTTGCTGCCAGTATTTCAGGCTCAGAAACCTTCTTCCACATGCCTTTTCACAGGACTAGAAGCCAACCTTTTAGTCCACTAGTCTCTCGCCTTGAGTTATGTCTTCTATTCGATTCTTCCTGTTAGCAAGGTAATAAATTTCCTCTTGGTATCTTAAAACATTTTTTTGCCTTGAATGTCAGATACTAGGATTGCTATCCCAGTTTTCTTTTTGTTTATATTTGCCCAGAATATCTTTTTTCATAAAAAACTATTTTTTTAATTTTCATCCCTCTTTTATCATTTACAATATCCCTTGTAAACAACATATTATTGATCTTTTAGAATCCAATCAAGAGTGTTTCCTTTTTTAATTATGGCAAAACACACATAACATAAATTTTACCATTTAGCCATTTTAAGTGTGCAGTTCAGTGGCATTAAGTACATTCACACTGTTGTGCAATTATCACCACCATCCATCTCAAGAACATCCTTTTATCTTAAAAACTGAATCTCTCTACCCATTAAACAGTAACTCCCCATTTCCTCCCCCCCCCAGACCCTGGTAACCACCATTCTACTTTCTGTCTCTAGGAATTTGCCTATTATACCTCATATAAGTGTAATCATACAATGTTTATGTGTGTGTGTGTGTCTGGTGTATTAGCATGTCTTCAAGGTTCACCCATATTGTAGCATATGTCTGAATTTCCTTCCTTTTTAAGGCTGAACAATATTTGATGATATGTGTGTATAGCACAATCTGTTTACCCATTCATTTGGGTTGCTTCCTCCTTTTGATTATTGTAAATAATGCTGCTATGAATGTGGCCATATTATAACTGCTTTGAGTCTCTGCTCTCAATTCTTTTTGGTAAATATCCAGAAGTGGAATTGCTGGATTATATGGTAGTTCTATTTTTAATCTGGGGGGGAATCCTCGTACTGTTGTCCATAGCAGCTGCATGCACTATTTTACATCCTACCAACAGTGCACAGGGCCCTCCTTCCTCCACATTCTGGACAGCACTTGCTATCTTCTGTTTTTATTTTAGCAGTCATCCTAACAGAGGTGCGGAGATGGAGAATTTACCTTTTAACTTAACTCACTTGGATTTATTTCAGTATTATTACATTGTGATTTATTCTATCTTATCTTAATTTTTTCACCTCCTATAATGTTTACTCTTTTTCTCCCTCCCAGCTTTCCATTGAGCAGACCAAGGTCTTTATTTCTGAATGCCTTTGAATACGTACTGATATTTCTAATTCTCTTCTCCATATACCTTAACATTTGGGGAGAGAATTTCTCAATCTTAGATTTTACTGTGATTAATGTTATTTTATCCTGCATATCAAGATCTTTGTTTCACTAATACATTTGTCATACCTAATATTTTCACTTGGATATTTTATGTAATTTCTTTGTTGTGCTTCGTTTCGCTAAGATTTTCCTTTATCTTGCTGTGTACTCATTTTGCTCACTTTAAATGTTTGTCAATCTGTTCTAGTAATTCTACTTCAGCGGGTATGTATAACACAATTTGCTTCTTCCTTTTTTATTGGTTATGTCTCTCAAATGTTTCATTATTTTAACCTGCCAGCTCATTTCAGTACTCCTGGGCATTTCACCTACTTTGCCTGGTAACATATACTGGTGACAGGCCGTGGGTCAAGCCTTGGTCTTTGTTCCACTCAGAAAAAAATTTTTAAAGAAAAAGTGAACTCAAAAATGAAGATTCCCAGGCGCCACGGAACCACTCCTGGTGCCCTCTGCTGCCACCTCACCTACCTATCTCAAAAGTACAGTACTGCTAACAAGGCTGAGCTGGTTTTCTGCTGCCCACAGGGCGCCCGCTGTGTGTCACAAGTCCCCATTCTCGATTCACTGGCTCTACCCGCTGCATGGCTTTGGGTGGCTGTTTTGGAAAGCCCTGGAATTCTGACAAAGGTATAAGAAAGATGGCAGAAGGGAGAAAGAGGCATGGGCAACAGAGCTGCGTCTTTCTAATGAGCCTCTGAACACAGTGGATTTATATGTTTTAAACACGGGCAGATTGAGAGAACAGGGTCCTATTGCCCCACTGGAGAAGACGTGGATTGGTTCCACTTGGGGCAACTCATCTAGAGAGAACCGCAGGGGAGGAGCATGCGCAGCACTCACAGCGGCTCTGAGCTGAATCTCCAGTCCTTGACACCTTCCCCTCCCTAAGGGAGGGTGTGTTCAGCTCTGCCTGATCCTTTCCTTGGGTAGGGCGCCTGAGGCAGGGAATCCAAGCCAAAATGACGCTGCAGAATAGGGATCCGAGGTCCTCACCACAAAACCCAACGCAAAAGAGCTGGGTCTCCCGCGCCCTCTCCTGCAACGGAAGAAGAATGGGAGTCCCCAGCCTCTCCGGCTCAGAGCTTCCGTCCTAGGTCCGAGACTTGCCCCAGGCAGCAGACCCCCTTTAGAAGCCGTGGCCTCTTTAGAAAGACCCATTCTTCAAGGATCCTGCAGGCTGCATCTATGCTCTCGCTAAAAAGCACATTTATAAAACAAGAGTTTTATCATTTGAGCAGTTAGGAGAAGCTACATTCTGTGTCTCCAAAAGTATTTTTTCTTCACCAAAGACCGAGCATTGGCCCCTCCCACCCCATCTAGTTCCTTTAAATGGAGAACTCCCATGGTGCAATTAACATGACTTCTTTTGGAAAAACTGGCTTTCTAAGCAATCTGCAGTCAAAAGCAGGTGCTCCTGTAGAGGGTGAGAAGTTCCCTAGCTGCTCCCTCAGCCCACCTCTGCCTCCTTCCACTCAGGGCCCAGGGCCTGAGTTGAGCCTGGCCGCCACTGTGCATGGGGGAGGCTTGTCATCTCCTGTCACAAGACCTCACGAGCATGCCTACCAGCCAGACGCCACAGAGCAGGACACTCGGGGTGGCTGGAGCCAAGCGGGGCCATGCCCTGCCGGCTGCCTGTCAGCTGCCATGGCTGGCACGCTGAAGCCTCCTGTCAGAATCTGAGGGTGTAACATATCTGCCTGCATGTCAGCCGTGTGGGGCCACCTGCATGTCAGGACGCAGGCCATGTGTGCCTTTTTGTTTATTCTTTTGTTTTTATCCTCACTAGAGAACATTTTTTCTCATTGTTTTTAAAGAGAAAGAGAGAAACAATGAAGTGAGAGAGAAACACTGGTTGGCTGTCTTCTCATGCATACCCTAACCCAAGATCGAACCTGCGACCCTTCGGTCTATGGAACGATGCTCCAACCAAATGAGCCATAACGGTCAGGGCCATTTTTTTTCTTTTTTAAAAGACTTTTTAAAATTTATTTTTAGAGAGAGGGGAAGGGAAGGAGAAAGACAGGAAGAGAAATATCAATGTGTGGTTGCCTCTTGCATGCCCCCTACTGAGGACCTGGCCCGCAACCCAGGCATGTGCCCAGACTGGGACTCCAACCAGCGACCCTTTGGTTTGCAGGCCCATGCTCAATCCACAGAGCTACACGAGCCAGAGCCATTTGTTTCTTTTTAATGAAAGAGGGGAATTGTAGTCTAACTGCTTTGAAAAACACAAGCCGACAAGAAACTCTTTCTTCAAAACCTTCCTCGCCCTCAACCTATCAATTTGACATCATGCCAAATCCAGTGGGGGGAAATGTCCAGGGAGGGGAAAACAGTTTTTGCTAGAATTCCCAAACCCTCCCATCTCCTGGGAGCTGGAGTAAGTGCCCTGTCTGCAGTCCAGCCTCATCTCTCTGAGTCCCCGTGTGATTACGCCTCTGCTCATACACAGGTGGCTCCATTACCCAAGCTGATGGCACAGGGAAGGTGCTGTGGGTCACAGGGTCATCACAGTTTCATCGCTTTCCTGACTGCCAGCCCCCTGGCAAGGACATTTGGTGCTTAACTCGGTCGGTGACGGGCACCACAGAGTTGCTGAATGATAGGGACAGAAGCCGGGTGACTGCTCAGGGCCCACTTTAAGTAATAGTGTGGGACAGAAATTAACCTTGCTCTCCTCGGGAGCAAGCAGTCCTAAACGTCTTTGTCTTCTTTGTCATCTACATTCTGTCAATGAAGAGTGTTCCAGCCTCCTTCCCAGCCTTATGAGCAGAACAGATTTATCTACTCAGAAAGGCACGGATCTTACAAATAGGCAGAATAGATAGCTGACTACCTGAGTCAGTAACCTCAAAGGTCCCAGACACCTCGCCCATCTGAGGTCCCACAGACCTGACAACTCTCTCTCTCAACTAAATGGCTTAACTGTGTGCAATGCCACCATTAAAGTCACCATTTGTTTGAGGCTCTGATCAGCTACAGATACGTAGGAGAGACAACCCGTCCAGTCACCCAGGGTGTTAAACTTCAGAGAAAAACAGCATGGAAGATCTTTACTGGAGGTGAAGTTTTGGTGGGAGTCTGAAAGCAAACCTGAAGAAGAAGGAGCTCCCAGAGGGATGCAGCAAAGGCAGGTGCTACCAGCAGAGGAGAACCGCACCCTCCTCGCCCCTCTTTCTGCCTACCTGGAAGGTGGATCAGGAGAGGCAGGGGGAGGGGTGGCGGTCAGGGAGGGACAGGAGTGACCACCCAGTTGCCAGGAGAATGCTCAGCACAGTGGCACACCTGGCAGCCACCCCTGGTGCCCACCTGTGGCTCCCCTGGCAGGCGGTGTGGACTCCAAGTGCCCCCACTTGAGGTGAACACCCGACAGAGCTCTCAGCCATTCTGGGCATTCTCTGACGTCTGGCCCGAGCCATTTCCACTCTTTCCTTTACTCTGTCTCCATATAGAATAATATGCGATTAATTGATTTCCTGTCACTCTTTTAGTACAGAAAATTAATTTCAGAACAACCTCGTTTTCTCAGGGTATGAATCCTCTACACACAGAGTAATGCAGCTGCTCCATTATTTATGAGAGAAAATAGTGATGGAGTGTTCAGTGGAGATGCCCCAGGGCCACAAGTTGATAGTCTCTGTTACTGATACAACAATATTCCACCGGTGCCTCTAAATAATTCACACCTACAACTCGGTTTGGGCCCTCGAACCACCCGGGATGTGACCGGGGGAGGCATGGCTGTGAGATGCAGGAGACCGCCAGTGACGGTGCAGAGCTGAAGCCCCAGGGCCTCCTGAGGCCCCTCCACGGCGGCCGGTGGGAAACGGGACGGGGGCTCCCTCTCACGCTCACGCAGAGCCAAGCTCGCACATGTTCTGTGAGAGGACTAAGAAGACGCCTAGGAAGGAAATGTGAAAACGGACCTGTAGCGCCCAAGTCCAGTTCTGAAGAAGGCAAGCAGGACACCTCAGGCCGTTCAGGTGAAGCAGGTCAGCTCACTTCTCCGGACCTCAGATACAAGGATTTTATGATTGTGTGTTTTTAACCTAGTCGTTCATCAGATTCCTCTGAGGCTTTTGTTACAAACAGATTCCTAGACCCAAACCAGACCCACTGACTGGGAATCTTCTGAGTCTATAGTCTATGTTCAGTGTCCATTCTCCTAGGAACAGCTGGATTCAATATGGCCAAGGCCCCGTCCTGCTCTGACGGTCTCTGATGGCTCCAACAAAGAGAAGCGTTAACCCCAGCCTGTGATGGGAAGGCCTGCCTTGTGGGGCTGTTGGTAACCAGAGGAGCCAGTGGGTCACCTTGTACACTGGGCAGGAACAGAGGGACAAGAACTGGGCCTGACCTGCAGCACAGCTCTCAGCCTTGTTGCTTCCCCTCCTGTCACTGAAGCTGGTAAAGGACACGGGTCCTCGTTGCCTCCAAAAGAAAGGCCGAGGCCACACATGCAATATCCAGGCCATCTTGACATGGACCTGTGTGCAAGGCAAGAATCTAGGATGGCCCCAGGATTCCCGCCCTCTAGTGGACATGCCCGTGTAACACCCTCCCCTGGGGGTGGGGCAGGAATGGTGAACAGGATGGGATATCTCTGGTGATTAGATTACTGACCAGCTGACTTTGACTTAATTTAAAGAAAAATGATTCTGGGAAGGCCTGACCACATCAGGTGATTCTTAAAAAGTTCAGGTCAGAGAGACGGGCTTCTGCTGGCCTGGTCACAGCAAGCTGCCTTGCTGTGAGGGGGTCCACAGTGGAGTCCCGGTGACTAGAACCTGTGGGTGACCTCTAGTTGCTGAGAGTGACATCTAGCCAACAGCCAGCAAGAAAAGGGGACATCAGCTCTACAATCACAAGGAACTGAATTCTGCCAGCAATCTGGATGAGCTTGGAAGAGACTAGGAGCCTCAGAGAGATGACGGCCAATGAGTGACCCTGATTTAGCCCATTGAGACTCTGAGCAAAGGACCCAGGCATCTCACACCAGGGCTTCTGATGCTCAGAAGCTGAGAGATAATAAATGGGTGTTGTTTTACGCCACTAAGGCGTGGCAGTTTAATTTGTTAAGCAGCAACAGAAAACAATGTAACACGCAATTACATGAACATTCCTGGACGGGCATGGCTGTACAGTTTTCACAGTGCTTCCAAAGCCCACGTCTTTCTTATGTGTGCCCACCGAGCGCCCACTCCTCCACGCAGTGCCCAGGAAGTATTCACAGAATGATTCATCTCGTGTAAACACTGAAAGCAGTTCTGGGAGCCTGAGAAGGCAGTTGGGGTTGGTTTTTTTATTTCTATTCCACAGATGGAGAAATTGCAGCGGAAATAAATTGCTCTGGGGTCACACAAAGAGTCTGTGGCAGAAGAAGACTCAAGTTCAGGCCTGCTGATTCCAAGGCCAGCGATCGTGCTCTCTGTTGCCCAGTGATAGTGCATCCCGGCACTAGCCTCTCTGAGAGAAGAAGGTTGTTTAAATGTGGGTCCCAGGGGCCTGCGTGTGTACAGCTCTCTAAGTAAAGGAAAACCAGCATGGTGGGCAGAAGCTGAGTGCCACCATCCTATCCATGGCCCTCCCTCCTATCCATCCAGTCGGTGGGCAGGGTGGTGGCACTTAGGGGTCAGCCCTGTTTTGGGCTCCGAGTCTGCAGCTGCCCCACTGCTCACCCACTACGCCAGGGCCCTCCGCTTTGCTGCCCTCCCCTGATCCAGGGGGACTGAGGGCCCAGCCAACCTACTCATCAACAGGCCCATTGTCATTTGTCATTAATGGTGTCCGGTCAAACCCAAGCAACAATTGGAAAACCAGATTGCAACACTGTGCTCTTTATTGCTGGTGTTTCTGTGGAACATTAGCAGTAAGAAGCCTCCAGAGAGAAGCTGGGAAGGGAAAAAAAGAAAAAGAGTGAAAAAGAAAATGAGAAAGGTACTTCCCTGGCTGCAAACTTCACGACACAGCCACTTTGTAACATGCACCATATGCAGCAGCCACGCACAAGGCCCAATAACCTCCTTCCAAATGGTAATAAATCCCCTCGGACCACGACACACTTGTAATTTACAACTTGGCTAAAATGAACATTATTTCAAGCTAAGCGTATTCTCAGAGGTGCAGGAAAATGTGGCAGCTTTCCTGCTGACAGAGGAGTTTCTTTTTAAATGTCATGCATTCACTTTCATTACTTCCAAATAATTGCCCGAAAAGATCGGCTGCTGGACAGGGCTGCCCACTTTACATCACTATGAGTCAATTTCATCATCATCAAAGGAGCCCCTGGGAGCCGGTTTCCGCCTGGGGCGGGCTAAGCCCTCAGTGGCTGGCTCCTTCCTATTGGTCTCCTGGCTGTGCAGGAAAAGGTGCCTCCATCATTCTCCTGGGACAGTGCTAGGTAAGATGGAATGTTGTCTACAGACGCACAACACGATCTGTCATCACTGCCACCATCAAATATCATTCTCCTGGATTGGCTGGATCATAATGTCATTGGCTGCCCAGGCCCGAATGTGGTGCCTGTTATCTGGAGCCAGCTATAAAGGCAGTGTGTTCCTGTTCTTCATGGAAGCTGCCCTGTGGCCAAGAGAAGGGAGAAGCAGGAAGATGTAACTCTGGGGTTAAACAGGGTACCTTGCCTTCGGCTTCCCACAGGAATAAACTGTGTAGGAAGTCTGCTTCCTACGTGCTCTTTGCTTTCAGAGCTCTGATTTTGCTGTATAATAAACCAGCCCAAAACTTGGTGGCTCAATTATTTCCTATAATTTTGTGGGTTGACTGGGATCAACTATTGTGGTTGCTTTTCTCCATGTGATGGATGTCAGCTGAGGTTGCAGTCATCTGGGAATTGGGCTGGGCTACATGCTCCCACTTGGGAAAGTCACGTGTCTTGTGCTTTGGCATAGAAGGCAGGAAGACTGGACTCAGCTGAGCAGGTGACCA
Source organism: Artibeus jamaicensis (assembly GCF_021234435.1). NCBI lineage: Eukaryota > Metazoa > Chordata > Mammalia > Chiroptera > Phyllostomidae > Artibeus > Artibeus jamaicensis. The sequence continues at coordinate 9,157,200 of NW_026522056.1, read as the reverse complement.
GCTGGGCCTTTGTCTCCATCACATAGCCTCAGATCTCCACATGGCCTCTCCACGTGGTCTCTCCATGTGGCTTCTGCACATGAACTTGCTACATGGTGCCTGAGGACTCACAAAACCACAACAGTGAAAGCTGTCATGACTAACATAGGATCTGTTAAAGTGAATGATCAGGCCATCTCGATTAAACTTGAGGGGAGTAGACAAGGGAGTGAGCGCCAAGAGACATGATGCATTGGGGACCATCCTTAGAGACCGGCTCTGAAGGAGGAAGATGGAAAGGAAAGAGCAGAAAGCCCATCTCCTTTGTGAATTATCCTCACATAACTGCCACCCACTCTAATCTCCCTTAAGGAATAAAGAGGATAAATATAACAAGTTTCCTAGGGAGTTTCAACCCATTGGGCTATAAGCACGAAACAGTTTTATTTCTTCCAATCACAACTTCAACCTGTGATAAATTTAATCCTCCTCTCCTATTACTTAATAGCATCCCAGATTCCACAACACCCTAGTCATGTTCACTGATTAAAATAGTCTGCCTCGGTGTGTCAAGATGACGTTAGGGAATTATTTTCTTTAGGTGTGGTCATGGTTTTGTGATTATGAAGAATATCCTTAATGGTAAGAGATGTTTAGGGGTAAAGTGTTATGACAGCACAATTTACTTTGAAATTTATAGGGGAATAGGTAGATGGATGGATAGACTGACCAACTAATCATTAAGACTTAGTGAAACTCTTGAGTGCTTAGATGGGTGTTCATGGTGTTTGTCATTCAATATTCCTGCATATATTTAATTTACATAATAAAAAGTCGAAGCCCATTTTAAACCTCGATTTTACTTGCAGTGTAAAATTTTCCTTCTCCCCCATCGTTGACACACTTGAAGCTTTAGAAACTTGCAACCTATTTTCCTGGAGGAAGAAGCGCCCTTGGGCCTCGCTGCGTGTGTTCATCATTCTCTCCGTGTCGGGTTTGCATTGCTCCTCTGGTCGCCACTGACCGGGTGGCACTATTTCTGCTACGGCACCTGCTGGGGATTTGGGCAGATCCTGCTGGTCCTCCCCACCACACAGTTCCCTGACAGGTGAGGTCCACCTCTGCTCTCACTGGTGCACACCAGCCCCTCTAGCTCCTGATGCCCTGGGTTCACGTCCACATTTCTTGCTCCTAGGTCCCTTTTTGAGGACTATCTGTCTCAAGTGAGATGCTGGCAAGATAGCTAGGGCAGCTCTCTCCTCTGTGCCTCCTTGATCTTAGAAGAACTTGCCAGGGTGTGCTGAGGGGACAGGCCATGGCAGGCCGCCCTGTCTGCAGGCCCCACCATCTCAGGCTCTCTTTCCCTTGCTCTGAAATGGTCTCTGCGTCCTTTGATAAGGCATCCACCCAGGGAATAAGGTATTGATGTTTTATTGTTTACAAGTGGGTAAACACTTGGTTTGGTGAGAAGAAGAGGGGTAGAATCTGCCCTTTCCTCCCTCCTTCACTATTAACATTTTACTCCCCACAAAGTACACGATCCCAATGGCTATTCCTTTCAAGTCCCCCGTTCTCTCCTTATCTGACCTGAGGTTCACTGGTGGGCATGGGGGTGATGACTGTAGGAAGGTCAATGTTGACACTCCATAGGAAGCTCTGGGAGAAGGTGCTAGCCCAGTTGTTGGTGACTCTCTTTAAAATGTAGGGTTTGGTGCCTCCTACCTTCTACTGTGGACCTTTATTGCTGATTCTAGAGCAACGGGGGTGGGGAGGATCTGCTCCACGTCCCTTTATATAGGCATAAATATGGCTAATTTATCTGGGCAGAGAAAACCCAAGTTATAAACGCAACTCAACTGCTACTTTGCTGTATGATCTTGATGAATCACTTAGCCCCTCTGGTCCTTACAGGTGGTTGTCAAGGGCTCATCAATGGGTCCAGTAGGTTTCCAGTGAGTTTCACAGACTCCTGGGCTTCTGAGAGGTGCAGTGGAAGCACTGAGAACATTGCCATGGACCTGATCGAACAGTGTAGAGTTAGATTGTCCAGGAAATTAGTTCTTCACTCAAATATGTTTTTTGCATTGGAGTTCCAGATAAGATTTTTATTTCGAAAAAGAGTTCTGTGCTAAAAATATTTGAAAGCTACTCATCAGTGCAATTGCCCGATCTGACTGCCACAGAAAATGCCAGCCTCTGAAGAATGACTGATGTGGGATGTGCTGTCAGGCCCACTTAATGAACCGCTGGTTCTCTCTGATGGAACCAGAGGAGAAAACAGTTCCCAGATTGCAGTCGGAGAGAAGGATCTTTTGAAATGTTATATCCAGGGAAGGCTCACTCTCTGACTTGGTGGAGGGGGCGGTGTGCACGCATGCGCCTCCCCCTCTGTCTGCCTATTGTTGTGTGGCAGGATTAAATTTAAAACTGCACAAGACCTCTGAGGCTGGGTAATCAATCACTTCATCACTGCCACTGCAGATAAAGGGAGCAGCGAGACAGGAGGAAGGGTGGAGGAGCACGCGCGAGAGAGCGATAAACTCCCTGCCTCGGAATCAGCCTCAGAGCCACAAGCCTCGTTCCCTTGGTGCTCACGGGCCTTTGCATGCCAGAATTGAAGAGTGAAGAAGGAAGCCCACAACAGAAATCTCAACTCAGGGCTGTCCTCAGACATCTGGGGTGCTGGGAAATGTCAGAAGGGAAAGGCCCTGTAAGAGCTTGGGCTGGAAGAGAACCTCATTCTACACAGGTAAGATCACCAAGACATCCCTGAGCATGGACCGGCTCAGCTGACTAACCAGCCTGCTGTGTGTGTGGACTCTGGGACGTTCCCTCACTACTGGAGCAGCAGCAGGCATGCCAGGGTCTCAGAGGCTGGAAGGACCCTACTGTCACCCGGCCGGGCCATGCCTCCATCATCCTAGAGAAATGTCAGGGCCAGGCTCTGGCAGGAGGGACTGCAGCCTGTCGGCTCTGAGTGGCATCAGTGGAGTACCACGTCCCAGCATCCTGTGTCCTCTGCATAAATGCAATTTCCCCAAATGTCAGGAGGAAAGCATTACGGATAACACATTGTGTGTGTCTTTGACCCAGTAACTGCTGAAATCACAGATCTCATTATTCTGACATGATAGAATTTTCTCTTTCACTCTCCCAGTGCAGGCTGCCTGCCGTTGTTTTCTAGACTGCAAACCTAATTGCCAAAAGTACAAAGCCACCCTAGGAAAACCAGCCTCGCCTATGTTCTCCCCTGAACAAATTGGCAGATCTCCCTGTGTGAGAGGAAAAGGGTCCTAGGGACAGCTCACAATAGGACAGTGAGTTGCAGATACTTTTGATCAGAGCTTTACTGAATGGCTGAAGAACAGCATTTGACCTTGAACCCAGAGTTGCACTGTTTAACTCCACCTGCACATCCAACCTCCAGTGACGGGCCAGTCTGGGAAGGGGGAGCAGGGCCAATGTGCAGGAACAGGGCCTGGATTCAAGTTCTAGTTCTGTTACTTTGTGTCTGTGTACCAGGCTCAAGTTGTTAATCCGCCTCAGTTTTTATCTACTCATCTATAAAACTAGAAGGTACCTTGGGATGGATGTGAGGCATAATGAGATGTTGATTGCAGGTAAGGAGCTGGGCAAATAACTGATGTTGAAAACATGTATTATAGTCAAATCTGATGTTCCACTTCAGGAACATAGTGGATCAGTCATCCATTCAGTCAACAGACAAAGAAATATTTACTGAATGCCCCAATCTTGAAGCCAGAAGACATAGGCTCGCTAAATATATGTTGAATAAATGGATAGCTTCTCATTCATCACTAGGTGACCCTGGACCAGTCACCAAATCTCTCTCACTACTTCACAGCCTCTGAAACACAGGGTGAGGCAAGATCATCTGAGGCAGCCAACCAGTTTTGATACTCTGCTAGTTGAGTCGGACCGTGTTGGGGCACAAAGGGATGTACGACGGAGTTCCAGCTCTCCTGAGCCTTAAAATCTAGTTAATGAGATGTGTCAGGTGGTCCTGCATGAAGGCATCTGATAACTGAAAGCCACGTATAACAAGTGCAGGTAAGGGGTAGGTTCTATGGGTATCCAGAAGGGAAGGAACACACCAAAGAGCTGGTGGTTGGAGGAAGTAAGGACAGGTATGCACCTTGGAAGAGAGATGGCATCACATTAGCAGCAAGAAGAGTGTTGGCATTCTGGGCAAGGTGTGCTGAAATGCAAGCACAGCCTAGAATGATTACAGTTAATTTCAAGTACAATCGAAGGAAGCCAAACTCTAGAATATGAGGTCCAGATATTGAAAACAAGAAAGCATGGTGAGCATTCCCCACCTGACAGGAGCATTCTGACATTCTTTAAGTCTTCCACCTTGCCAGGCGGGTACTGGTGATGCTGGCAAGAGCCTAGAACCTTCTCACCTTGTCTCCATCACCTCTACAGTCTTTCCAAATGGTGTTTGTTTCATGTTTGTCCCTTCTCTTGTCCAGCTCTTCCTCCAGGCTTAAGAGTAGAACACGAGAAAGCCATAAGCACTGGCCAGACTCTCTTCAGTCTTACCTCCCTGCTAGAATGGAATAATAAATGACATATTTTCCCCACCCAGCTTGGTTTTGCCTTGTCCTTTCCACCATAAAAACAAGCAAATAAAAATACATAAATTGAGTTTTTACTATAAAGAATAATATTATTTTACATGGATCGGAAAATATACACAATCATAAAAAGCCTATAAATACCAGTGTTAAATATAGATGATAGAGAAACATTCAAAATGGGATAGATGGCCTTATATGTTGTTTGCTTGTTTGTTTGCATTTAATATCCCATTGTGAGCATTTTCCCATGACCTTAAAATGCTATTTGAAAGTAGGGGTTTTAATAACTGCATTATAATCCATTGAATGGATGCCACCATAAATTATCAAACTGCTCTCCTATCATTGGAATTAAAGTTATTTCTGAGTGTTAGGTATTTAGAAAGAATGCTCTACATTTCGTTGATTAGCTAATATAATATTGCTATCATTACAGTGTCTCTCCATGAGGCTATGTGTTATTGCCCCACCTGGACTGCCAGATCCTCTAAGGCAAGAACCGTCATCCCTCAAGGCGCCTTGCACAGTGGACAACAGACAAGGGCTGAGGGAGCCAATCAGGATCACCAGTCAGTCTTCACCCCACAAGAGGAGAATTAAATAACACTCGCTTTGATACCCATCCCAGGGAATTCAGTTGCTCAAGGGACAAAAAAAATCTTCATTATGACTGGGCCTCACCTACAAAGCAATCCCACACCAGCACTTTCAGGTCCTGATGAGTTCTTCTCGGCCTAAAGAAAAGCTTCCTGCCAGTCTGTGTTCCCCCAAAATGAGTTCCCCTGAAAGGTGGTGAGGGGGGGCTACATGTCAGGAATGTGCTAAAGGGATTCAAGATGAGATGAAATTGAAGGGCCACCCAATCCTGAGATCCAGGGATTCTTTTCATTATTATCAATTCTCAGAGCCCTGAGGTCCTTGCAGTCCACCTCAAGGGCTTCCTCAGTAAGGTGTACTAACTGACAGAATCCCTGGCCGGCTCCACAGCTGCCAGGAGTGGGTTGAGGGCTAAATCAATGGTCTTCACAAACCGGAGGTGCCTATTAAATCTTTCTTCACAGTATCAGTTACACGATAGCCGTGTAAATCTTTCAAAAACGGCTCCAATATTTCATTTCAGCTGTGGCTCTGCTGCAGGAAGAAGTGACTGGTGTGCTACATGTTAAATCCCACCCAGGACCCCCCAAAACCCACCCATGGAAGCTGCAGGACACAAAGGGCCAGAGGGCATTGAGCAAAGAATGGGAGCCAACCCCAGGTGGGGTCAGAATATGGTTTGAGAATACATGACATAATGTCACCTAGACTAACTGGAGCCAAATGAAGGGACATAACCAATTCATCTTTAAAATCATTGGCTGATTTAAGAGAATCTCAGTGTGACTGCTTGGAAGTACCAGTAACCGCAGCCAAATTAATGACTTCCTAGTCTAGCAGGCCCTGGGGGAGCCGGCCCTGGGGCAGGAGCACATTGTAAGCAGGTGCCATTCTTAGGTAAGTGGGTGGGAGGGACGTGTGTTGGGGGTTCTCTAAGAAAGAGCTTGTTGTTCTTATTTTTTAATCTTTTAATTTATCTAAACTCCTGTTTATTTGCACCACCCAGAATCTGTGCTTGCTTAGTGCAGGCAGACGTCCCAGCCTTCCCCTCCGAACTGACAGAGCCCTGATTTGGGGCCAGTGTCAACGAGGTTTGCCCAAGCCTTCGAAGGGAACGAGCTATGAGGGCTTCTAGTTTCTAGCTGTGGCTCGGAGAATGGGGACCCCATCCTCGGTCTCCAGCACCCCAAAGCCTACAAAAGAGAGCGAGAAGGTGGTGATTAGTGTGGCATGGCTATCCCCAGCAAGCAAAGAGGTGATCAAAGGAACCTGAAACGCAGCCATCTTTGGTCCTTGGGCGAAGCTGGCAGGGAAGCGGAAAGAGCTTTGCTCGTGTTAATCAGTAAGGATCTCTGCTGCTGACCCCCAAGGAAGGGTGGGGACCAGCGCACATCTCCATCAGGGACCATTTCGGGTGGCTCGAGCAGCTCTTCTGTTTCAGCAGCGTGTTGCCCTTGTCCCTCTCCCACTTGCACTGTACACAGATGAATGATGAGCTCTGGACAGCGATTTTGTTGCAATTTCCTCAAGTCCAAGTCCCTGGGGACTCCTGATCTTCCTGCCAAATAACTCAGCTTCCGAGTCATCTTCAGATCCATTCGGGGACATTTATGGAGCTGGTTTCTTTTTCCTGTTTTTCCCACCTTTCCCTCTCTACCCCACCACACACAAGCACCCACAACATGTTCATTAATGAATGCATTTAATCAAGTTTATGAAGCCTCTTTATTATCAATAACCCTAATCACTCTTAATTGCTGCATCATTAGTTCGGCCACGCTCAGATGTAGCAGTTAGGCGGAGCAGTAAATGACAACTGCAGAAAAATGACTCACTGCATAAAAGCCTGGGAGGAAGGCACCAACAGGAGAAGAGGCAGCGGGGAAAGGAGAGTGAGCGTGCTCACGCTGTGTGAGGCGGCCTGCTGGTGGGCAGAATGGGGGGGCAACACCATTAAGAGGTGCGGCCAGGTGTAAAGATGTCGGTGAGCCAGTTTTGCATATTTCTAAACTTTGGGGAGCGCCTCATCAGCAGCCCGAGTGCACGTTCTGCTCGACAAACGTTGATGTTATGTTAATATCTAGCACCTGCCACCCTCCGGGAGCTCCAAGCCCTCTGCAAGCTCCATCATGTTCAAAGCCAAATGCTTGGTGGATGCGAGGTGAAGGATGCACCTTGTCATTGGGAAAGCAGCAAGGGGTGGCCCACTGCAGATCTTTGTCACGTCATTAACTCTCTTACCTTCCCGTGTTCTTGAGGGCACTTTGCAGCCAAAGAAACCACTGAGTTGCCTCCAGGCAGCAAGAGGTGGCGGCCAGTGTATGCTTCTCCCAAGAAGCTCAAAGATCTAAGATGCTGTTCAAATGCAACCTTATCTCATGTCTTAGGTCTCTCTCTAACTTCATCTGCCTCATTTCCCATTGCATAAAGTAGATTTAAGGACACCCATGGCCAGCCAACTTCAAATGATGCTAAGAGTAACTGAGATTAGATTGTGGGAAGAACTTGGGGTACTCCACAGTGGGGGAGCTAGAGAAATTCTAGCTATCTTCCGGCGGGAACTGCTACCTTCTGGGTCCCTCCATTCTTGTACTCGTCCCTCTGATGTTTGCTTCAGGTTTGCCATGTATGAAAATGTCTGTAATGAGATTTCATATGCAGGAGGTTTGAACCTTAGAGGCACAAAACACTTCTGACCTCTTATATCTAGAATTTTCTTTTGCATCCCACCCCTTTCAAAATGCAACCAACCTTTCTACCTCTACCACTGAAATGTATGTGGTTCATGTTCATGTTCAAGGGTTCATGTTCATTTCCTACCTCTACCACTTAAGTGTTCACTGAAGAAATATTTGTTAATACCTACTATGTACCGGGCACTGGGAATATAATGGAAGATAAACGTGGAACCTGTCTTTAAGGAGCTTATGGTTTAGTAATAAGCCTAAGTAAGTCTAATATATCTATGTCCTAACTCTGTTCACCATGTAATGATAAATATGCTATAAAGAGGTGCTCTTGGTACTAAATAAACAAGCCAGCGTCTTATCCTTCTCTCCATCCCTTTGTGTCTTTACATCTGAACTACCCCACAAAGCCTTTCCACAGGCAAACCCTCCCTGGGTAGTTCCCAGGTACCTGCTGGCTGAGCTCTGCTGCAGATGAGCATGTTCTAGAAGCTTCAGCCTCAAAAGGGTCTTAGCTCTTGATCCATAGGCTCACCAAGCTGTGCTCTTTCTCCCCCAACCCTTAAATCCCTATCCACGTGAATCTTTTCCCAGTGCTGATTCACGCAACACATTGTCTGGCCACAGCCAACCTACCTGCCCAGGGGCTGGCCCCATCCCCTACCCCAGCTGCTGGCTGAAGTACTGCTCCTGGCCTGACAGTCACTTTCAAGTGGGCATTATCCCTGCCACACAGCCAGTGGAAGTTTAGAGGCTCCCCCTATCACAAAACCACAAAAAATTAAATTTGTTCAAGAACACACAGTGCTTTTGTTGCTCTGGACCCAGCCCTCGGTGTCTGCACGGAGTAGCCCATTACTGCCATAAACATCTATGCTCGTCACTAACACTGTTCAGACTCCGGGTACAATCCTCTCCATCTCTGGGCCTCCAAATACAAAGGTCAGTAACTATGACACTATTGATACCACAGATTGCATTGCTAAGAGCACAGAGATGATCCTGGTGTCAGTAGAGTTTAGGAGTGAGGACAACGTCATTGACCAGCCCAATCCTTTCTCACAAAGAGCATGGACCCACAGATTTTTGCATAATGGAGTATTGTTTCCAATAAAGGCATGTGTCTATTTTCTTGCTTTTTTGTGTTCAAATCCATGGTTCCAGGGGTATTCATGAAGTACCATATTTGTAAGAGCTGCAGAGTGGTGGAGGTTTATTTTGCATTATCAAACAATACATATAACTTTATATTTATATATCTATCTAAATTTAAATGGGTAAAGTGTGATAGCAACTCTTCACATTTGTGAGTGGATCTAGACAGTGCTTTAAAAGGCAGTGAAAATCAACATATAAGCAATAGCGATGTATATGATGAAAGTAATATACACTGTAATATTCTCTGAACTAAGAATAATTTATCATATGTGACCCACTTCAGTGTTTGAACAGAATATGTAAAATTCATGTTCTTTTCTGAATCTATGTATTGTTTGAAGACTTATATGAACAATTGCAGTTGCTACTGACTCAGCTGAACAAAATCGCTCCAAATTGAAATTAATAAAAGATGACAGTAAGAACTACAATGATTCAAGAAGGTCTGTCTGTTTTGGCATTGTTAACATGAAACTTCAATTATACCAATGCAATTAGTGATTTCATTGACACAAAGAAAGAAAAAATAAATTTATGAAATAAATGTATAATTACCATGAATTGAGAATGTCTTCTATTGTCACCCACCCAGGAACCCTGGCCCATCCAGAGAGCATCGAGTCATCCACAATAACAATTAAACTGATCGTCTTTGATATTTTCCCAGCTCCAGCCAAATAAAACCGTAGTTCTACCCATGTCTGAAAGCAGATTTATCAAAGTGGGAGGGTAGGATATCCTTATTTTAACAGTTCATTTAGTCAATTTGTAACTTTTATACATTGAGATTTGCTGATCTCTATTTGTATTCTTGACTTCAGCCCTGAAAATATTCAGTGCAGGATTGCTAATCCTTGATCCGAATCCTTCAAGGCTTGTGTCAGTCATAACATATTAAAACAAAGCCTTAACTGGTAGACTTTTCAGTCAGTTAAAATTTCTTACTGTTGTAAATAATATATCGGTTAACATCGCATGCAGCTCTTCGAAGATTTGTGGGCTTATTTTCATAGAATAAATATATAGCTGTGTAATTGCTAGGTCAGAGAGAATGCCCATTTTAAATTTTATGCACATGGATAAGTTAGTTGCCTTTCCAGATGATTGCCCCAACCCATTTATACTTCCACCAACAGCACATGGCTCCACGTACTCAGAAAATATAAAGTTACCACTGTTTCTAAGAGGGCCGAAGTGGGATCTCACAGGTGTAATATGAGTTTATTTTCATTAGTGGAAGATTTCTTTTACAGTTACTGGAAATTTGCATTTTTTATGTGGATCATTAATTAGCATAATTTGGTGTTATTCACTTTGTTCTTACAGGTGTGGAGGAGCTCTTTATATATTATGATTATTAAATCTCTGCCTAAGACACATAATATATTTATCCCAGTTTGTTTATTAACTTTAACAATATCTTTTGAAGTAAAAAAGTACAAAATTATTGTGTAATCAAACCTGTCAATTTTTTAATAATCATTTTATTGTTGTTCGAGTACAGTTGTCTGCAGTTTCCCCCACCCCTTCCCCCCAACTCCAGCTAAACCCACTTCTTTCCCTTGCTTCCTCTCTCTCCCTTGGTTTTGTCCATGTGTCCTCTATAGTAGTTCCTAAAAACCTTTCCCCTCATTATCCCCTCCCCTCTCCCCTCTGGCTATTGTTAAATTGCTCTTAATTTCAATGACTCGGTTATATTTTGCTTGCTTTTTTTGTTGTTGATTACGTTCCAGTTAAAGGTGAGATAATATGGTATTTGTCCCTCACCTCCTGGTTTATTTCACTTAGCATAATGCTCTCCAGTTCCATCCATGCTGTTGCAAAGGGTAAGAGCTCCTTCTTTCTCTCTGCTGCATAGTATTCCATTGTATAAATGTACCATAGTTTTTTGATCCACTTATTTACTGATAGGCACTTAAAACCTGTCAATTTTTTAAAGACCTCCATCTTTGATGTGATCCTTCAGAATAGCTTTAGAAAGATCTGCTCCCATATATAATTTTTTAAAAATTTTGTTTTATATTAGCATTGAAATCCAAATCCCTTTGGAATTTACTTTGATAAATTAAGCAATTTATCAATTCTTATGCTAATAACATAACATTTACTTACTATAATTTTATAGCACATTTGATAGTCAAGCAAATCCTACCATCATTATTCACCTCTTTTCCAAAATTAACTATTTTTGCATATTCATTCTTCAAGTGAATTGATTTGTAAAGTGCAAAAATTCAAGAACTGATTTGTGAAGTTTAAAAACACCCTGCTGTGATTTTTATCAGAATTCTATAAATTTATAGATTAATCTGGGATAAAGACATATTTACAAGCATGACTATTTCCAGCAAGAAGATGGTATGTTTCTCAATTTTTTTCAGTTATGTTCTCAGCTCCTTCAACAGTGTTTCGTAATGTCATTATATACTTCTGGAATATTTCATATTATTTTCATTTCTAGCAACTAGTTAGCTGTGTAAATAGGATTTTTCTCATCCTTCAACTCCAGTTGGTTATTGTTAATGCTTTGGAAAACTATTGACTTCTGTCTCATATCAGCCAACTTTGAGCTCTCATATCTAGTGGATTCTCACTTGATTAACTTAGACTTTCTAGGTTTACAATAATACTCTAATCAACAATAAACTTTTTTGGCTCTTTCTAATACTTATCTTATTTCCTTTTTTTGTTATTTCTTCGGCTAGACTTCATCAATAACACTAATGACAACAGTATTGGAGAGGAGACTTACTTATTCATTTCGGCTCTTTCACTGTTTTCTGTGATGATTAGTGTTGGTTTCTGATGCTTCTGTTTTTTCTTTGTTGTTAAGCAATTTTCTCCTATTTCCAATGGATTCTAAGATTTTATAAATTACTATTTTCAGTTCTGGATATTGAGTCTTATTATAAAATCAGTTTTAGACCCCAGTAAGATGAGCATATCTATTTTTCTTTCTTAACCTATTAATGTATTATTTATATCACATTAAAAAATTACATAAATTTCCTAAAAATTTAATTAAAATTTTAATGCTGAAATAAGCTTCCATAATTTTCCTTAGTTATGACATTTTTAAAAAATATCTTGCTGTATATGATTTGTTAGTATTTTTCTCAAGATTTTTACATTTCTGGTCCAGTGAGATTGTTCTGTACTTTTTATTTGACAGACTTTTTCAGGTTTCCTTATCAGAGTCAAAAAATGAAGTTAAGGATATTCCATATTTGCTATGCTCTGGAGAAATGTAAGTGATCTGAGTATCATTGTTTCATTATAGCCACGATAGAACTTGCCCACAAAGCTGCCTAGACCTGTGCCTTTTTGGTGTTAGTTTATATGGCAAAAGGGACTTGGAGATGCAATTAGGTAAGGATCTTAAAATGGGGAGACCATCCTGGATGATCCAGGAGAATCCCGTATATAATCCCAAAAGTCCTTATAAAAGGGAGGCAGAAAGGTCCAAGGAGGAAGGAGGAGATGTGATGACAGAAGTAAGAGGTTGGAATGATGCAAGAAAGAGGTCAGGAGCCAAGGAATGCGAGAGGCCTCCAGAATCTAAGACAAGCAAGGAAACAGCTTCTCCCACAGAGCCTCCACGTGGAGCCAGCCCTGCCAACACCTTGACCGGTGTTCGGTGAACCCGTAAGAGAATGCATCTGTGTTGTTTTAAGTCCCCAAGTTCGCAGTAGTTCATTCCACTGGCCGTAGACTACATTCCACTGGAACGTAGATAATACGTTCCATCTCCTTACACTCAATTTTTAATTCTTTTCTTTTGTTTGGTATTTTGAAAGAATCCACTTTTGATTTTTTTTCTAATTCATTTGTTTCTGTTTTGTCTTTGTTGATTCTTACCTCTTACTTTTCTTGGTTTTCTTTACCTTTATTTCATCACTTCTTGGTTTTAATCTTTATATAACTTTTTTCTTATTAATAAAGTCATTTAAGGACATAAATCATCCTTTAAAAAGAGATGTTGCCACATTCCTTAACTGTTGATATTTAGAGTTTCAGACTTTTAATCATTTTAAGTAATCTATCATTTCCACTTTGATTTTTTTCTGACCCATCAGTTATTTTGTAAAGTTACTTTAAGTTTTAGAGTCTCTTTGATACCAATTTTGTGTGGCAAAAATTTTTACTGTAAAGATTTTACTGCATTGATGCTTTGTGGTCAGAAGATGTGGCCAATAAACATTCTGGGGAAATTATTACTATAAGTTCCGTTTTTGCAGTTGTTTCACTGCTCTTTAGAAAGAATGAGCATTTTGTTTTAGTGGGGAAAGTGATTCCATATATAACTGGAGACTCACACTTCATGATTGTGATACCTATATTCTCTATGTCCTTTTTTATAACCATGGCCAGTTGTGTCTTTATCCCACAGGCATGAGGGTTTTAGGTGAGAGTGTCATGTGATTAAAGTTTACATATTTAGAAAGCCCAGTCCAAAAGTAGGGAGACAAAACATTGATTAAGGGAAAAGAATGGAGCAGTTAGAAGACGCTCACAGGCAAAAGTGAGGAATCCCTGAACAAAGCCCACGCACAGTATATGGAAAGTAAAAACAGAAAAGTCCCTTGTAAATCATGTAACCCAACCCTCTAATAATATAGATGAGAAAACCAAGCCAGAAGATGGAAACGACTTACCCAAGGTCACGTGAGCAATTGGCACCAGAGGACTCAAATCCAAGCCTTCTGACCGTCCACCTTGGCCCCCTTGCACCATGTAATGGTTTTGGAGTCTCCAGGAACACCCAAACAATTCTGCACACTTCCCATTACCCACTCTGCAAAGGCATCTAAACCCCTCCATTCTCTAGTTTGTCATTAAGGATCAAACTATTCCACAACGTGACTGTGCCCTCATCTGAAAGAATCTATCAGGTCCCACCTTGGTGAAGCACGGGTGGGCCACTGTCCCAAGAGCTCCAGACACGGTCCTGCCCAAGACTCAACACAAGCAGCAGCGAGCCCCACAAGTGCCCCCTCAGTGTGAGTGTTAGCTCACACTAACACTCGCCCCACGGAAGTATACTCGCATCACCCCAGTGTCAGTGTTAAATGCATTATGGCACACTTAAAAAAAGCAATTGTTTTTTAACATTGGGGACACTAATAAGTGTTACACTACCTTTTAATAGAATAAAAAGAGCACCTGTTTGGCCAGGCTTTCCTCGCCTTGCATCTCCTTGCTGTCTTGACAAGTTTTGGGGGGCATTTGCGAAGGAAGTTCTCCTGAATTTTTTAGGTTTGAGTGTACATAAAAATATCACCATGCTCATTATCATGTTAGTAGTTGATGCCTCCACTGAATGGCTATTTCTTTAAACCCTCCAGATCTCAGTTTCTTCAACCCCCAAAATGAAAAAACTTGGGGGAGGGGTGTTTAAGGAATAAAGAGTTGGTGTAAGTAAAGTGCTTTTGACAAAGTTAGTAAGAATTCAGTATGTGTTAACTTCGACAAGTAGTATAAAAACTGTTGTCAAATTAATTTAGTTGTTACAGTATTTGATAGTTTTCTAGAGGGACAGATTGCCTGAGCCACACAGCCACGTTCTCAAAATCAAGGCTGGTAATATTCTTTCTGGTAAAAGGCAATTTTGTGTAGTGGAAGCTCTGGAATCGGACAGACCTGGTGTGGAATCTCATTTCTGTGCTGCGCTGAGCTGTGATATCTTGGGCCAGTTGTTTAGGGTCCATAATCCTCATTCTTCTCACATGTAAAGTCACCACTCTTTGGAGTCAACACTCTGATAGAACCGAGGAATCCTATAACTCCTCACCCCCAACCAACTTCTCTGCTCAGAATTACTTAAGCTGATCACTCCCAGGTAAACCCACAAGATAAGAGAAACCAAAGGCCCGCCCCTGGGACGGAAGGACCAAGGCAGTGGAAATGGGGCTCTGGAGAGAGGGGCAGGGTGGGCCTCCTGGCCCAGAAAACCAAGGGATGCTAGAAACATCGCAGGCCCGAACTGAACAAGCACAGGTTGTGTGGTGTGAAGACTGAGGAAGTGAGAGAACCACAGGGAAACACAACAGTACAATGTCCCATCTCCACTCTGCAAGGGGATGGACTGAAGTTGGAAACACCTGTGTGGGGGAAAGTTAGAGGGAGGGACAATTGGGAGACAAAAAATCTCCCAGGGGAGAAAAATGTGGACAAATCAAAAACGTAAGGCACCAAACTCTAACCAACTCAGTCATGAAAGTTTGGAATATCTCAGCAATTTGATGTGCTCTTGTTACTGAAGAGAGATCAATGCCAGTGTAAATCCAACAAAAAGATTGTGAAAATGAGAAATTCATCTATACCAAGATGACCAGAGTGCTAGGCATCACAGGTACTGACGTGGACAGTGTTACTGTTGCTACGAGTGTTTTGTTACCACGCATCCCTGTGTCAGCTCACAGGAGAAGCGTAGATGCTGACACCTGGCGTGGGACGCACGATCTATACAGTCATGCACTCCTAGACAATGCCCAGAGGTCCGTGGAGATGGATGTCCTGGTTCCCAGGACACACTGAAGGTACAGTGCATGCTAACGCCAAGAAGAACCCAGTGAGTCCACACCCTTTGCTGACAAGCCTACAGTGCATCTGCTGCTCAGATATGCTTCCTAAGGGGCACAGTCACCACCCTGTCCTGTTCTTACGACAATCTGTAGCATCTCCAAATTACATTCTTTTGCACTTCCCAAAATTCGGTCTCTTGGGAAGATGTGGCAACCCTGAGACACCCACACATTGGCTGGTACTCTGGAAAATGGTAAAAGACTTAAAAATAACTGGTAGTCATCTCTCAGTGGGTACTTAGCCATGGCTGACCAGCAGACACCTCTGGGGCAGACCCAGCCTTTACCAGCTGCACTCCTACCAAAGAAAAAGAAGATAAATATTTCAACCTATTTATCGTAGCCAGGAAAATGAGGGCAAGTGTGAGGGTAGCAGTCCCTGAGACAGAAGCACTGCGACCAGATGCAGACAGGCACAGCCTGGGTTCTGGAATTTGGCAGGTACAAACACAGATGTTCCTTTCTGGTCTCTCCTCTATCATTCCACCTCTCTCCTCTCCCAAGGTGCCTGAGAGGAGGAATGACCCAGTAAGAACAGAGCAGCAATACCAAAAAACATACCACAGGTGCCTATTTTAAAGGAATTGTAAAAGGTGACACTTTCTATTATGGCCCAGTGAGTCCTTGCTAATAATCCCTTTTCCTAACCCCAGGCTCTGCATTGCCCCTCGCAGCCTCTTGACTTTCCTTCTATTAGATCCTGCAGAGCAGCCTCAAGGAGAGACTTTGTCTCGCTGACACATCTTATTTCCACTCTTGTTGGCACAGAGAAGGCTACTTTGTTTGTGTCTGGTTCCAGCTGAGCCACCACGGGGCCCCACTTGATGAGCGAAAATGACTAGACAATTGTTCTCAGCTTGGCCAGCCACTGTGCCCAAGACCTTCTTATGATGACCCTGTCCCACCTCCACAGCACAGCCCCCACCTCCACAATGCTTCTGGTCCCCAGGCACCTTGACGAGGTTCCAGCTGAGTGTGTTTTGTACAAACGGTAGTCACTAAAACAGTGTGCCTCCTAAGGGGAGAAAGTAATTGCCATGTCTAATGTTCTCTCCCACAGAAGCTCATTCTAGGCCAAGGTACTTAATCAGGAGCTGGTGATGAGGTGAAAAGCACACAGGTCCTAGAACCAAAAGGAATCTGTGTTTTATTCACTTATTCAACAAGACATTTTTCCAGTGACCACCAAGTACTGGACGCTCTTCTAGGTGCTGGAAATCTACTCAACTCAAGTAACAACTCAAATGATGCGTAAGTCCCACTCAGATGGGAGCCACATTCTATTGGGCTGGGAACCGTTGCTAAACCAGTAACTCTGGGCAAATTATATCGCCTCTCTGCATTGTAGTTTCTTAATTTATCACATGGTACTAAGAACAATAGCTACTTATGGGGCCACTGTGTCCTTTTGTAATGTGCTACACAAATATGTAGTTGCTTTCATTATTTTTTCCATAGCCTAGACCCAAGGAGCATATTCTTATGAGAAGAGGAAAGAAACCGAAACACGATTGTGCTGATTTCTCTCCAGCTTAGGAAGTTCAGCACAGACTCAGATTAGAATTTTCCAAGCTGACGCAGGGTCATCTTTTCTCCCACTGCCCCATGTCCTCTATCTCCCTTCTATTATAGTATCTGACACACTGTGCAGGTATTGTCCTTATAATAGCCCATTACTCTGAACAGCACTGGGAGTACACACCCCCTCTTCTTCAACTACTGATCCCTGGTGCCTATTATAGTGATGCTATTTCCTAGGTTGCTACTAAACCATTAACTTACGGATGAGCCCTGGCCAGTGTGGCTCTGTTGTTTGGGGCATTGTCCCATACACTGGAAGGTCACACGTTTGATTCCTGATCAGGGCACATAGCTAGGTTGTGGGTCCAGCCCTGAGCTGGGAATACACGGGAGGCAACCAGGTGATGTTTCACTCACATCAACATCTCTCTCATTCTCTCTTTTTCTCTCCCTTCCTTTCTCTAGAATCAGTAAACACAACCTTAGGTGAGGATTAAAAACTAAATAAAATAAATTATGAATAAGTAGGAATGAATGATATTTGGAGTGCTATTGCTCTATGTGTGTGTGACATACTTACCACACTATACCCTAAAAGAGAAAAATATGTACTTTATCCCATAAGGAGCATTGTCCTCCAAATTTGTCATTGCCCTTTAAATCCACCAACCTCCTCATACAAATACAGTCAACAGCTTGGACTGCATGTCATCTCCTCAGGGAGCTTCCATTCCACACCCCTTCCTAATGTTAATAGTGAAACAATGCCAGATGTTAGACCTCGGTCCTTGAGTTTTAGCTCAGAAAGAATTCAGAGCCCACACTCAGATACAAGCAAGAATAGTTTCTTTAGAACATCACAGAGGCAGAAAAAGTGAGCCATAGAAGAAGTGAGCCGGCTGGGCTGTGTGGGCTCAGGAAACAAGTTACAGGGGGAAAAGAAGGGCCCTTGGAGCTTAGGAGAAAGAGAGCAGAGGCATGACCTTTGAAGGAAGAAAAGGGGAAGGAAAGACAGAGTTTGTGAGAGAGAAAGAGTGAGCACTGGGTCCTTCGTCTTAAGAGCTTTTATCTGAAGGTCTCAGGGGAGGATCTCAATAGAATATTCATCAGCTTTCCAGGTGTGTCCTTTCAGGGTCATGGTCTCCACTGACTGATTGGCACCAGGGCAAAGGGTTGGTCGTTAGTCATCACAGCTGATCCTGATGTCAACCATGGCATTGCCTCACCCAACCTTGCTGCTTTTCTGGGCCTAGAGCTGAAATGCAACCGAGGTCTAGATGTTGTCTCTAGGGCTTAATCTTAAGGGAGTGGTTGTGCAAGAGATTGTATGGGAGTCTTATGGGGCTATTCTCTGGCCCCCTCATCCCTCTTCTAAGGGGGCCTACCACAGGACCAGCAATATGCTAGGGGAGGAAAGGTCATCCTGAGGGAGGGTCCCACCCTAGTTTTGCACATTGCAAGGTACCTTGGGCATTCTGTTCTGATAACCTGCAGGCCTATCGTTTCTACTCTGCTCACACCTGCCTAACTGCCTACTACACTAACAGAGCCACTGTTTGCTGTAAAATACGGGAGGAGCTATGCCGAGGCAGGTGAGCAGTGTCTCAAATGGTGACACACCCGGTGGCTTTGGTCATACCATGCTCAGGGCTGCCAGGCCCTGAAGCTGTTTCTGGGACAGGGGGTCAACAGAACCCCAGGTTGAGTCCTGTGGACAGGTCCCCTATTGTGCAGAATGAGTGGGAGGATAAGAAGATAGGATTGTGCCCACTTCCGGCAGTACCTCCCCCATGGCTTCGTGCCCCAAAGGTCCCAGAAGGCAGCCTTAATTACTGCCTCTTGAGTGTGGACCTTGAAATCCAAACTGCCTGGTTTTGAATCCAGCTCTGCAAGTACCAGCTGCAACCAAGGAAGTATTCCGCCCTGAGCATCCCCCAATGTCTGCATTTATAAAGTGGAGCTGATAATATTTATTTTGATGGTTTTAATGAATATTAAAGAGATAATTCACATGATGTACAGAGAGTCTAATGCATAGCAGATACTCAGTAAATGGCAATAATAACATTAATGGAGAGTTTACTGTTTGGCAGGCCCCATTCTGAGGGCTTTGCCTATATTCACTCATTTAATCCTCCCAACAACTCTGTGAGTAGGTAATTTAAATGAGGATAAATATAAAATAAGAAATGCACAAATAATAAATATAACACGATACATATATAGATAAAAATAAAAAACTAGAATGTATAGATGCTGCAAAACCTGCTAAAGACCACTCAGCTGATAGGTTCTGGGTCATGATTCATGCCCCACTCCCCAGATTCAAGTCCCCTCCCTGACCTGCACGCTGAGCAGCTGCTGCTGTAATTCACCCACACACAAGTTCCCTAAAAGCGTTTCATTCAACCTCCCAACCCTGGGTGGCACAGTGTGCCCACACACATCTATGTCTCCTCTGAGTAAAACACAGGGTATCTAAGTGCCATTATGAAGCCTATCACCTCTGTTTGGTAAAGGACACCCGCATGAAGGATCAGCCTACCACTTCTGAGCAGCTGCCAGCCTCTGTGGGGAAGAACAGAACTACCTAGGTCTTCCTACTCTCTGGGGCAGGTTGGAGAAGGAACGTGAAGCATTCTGGGCACCACAAGGCACTGCAGGACGGAGACAGGCAAGCAGAACCACTCTGGGACCCCGGAGACCTAGGCTTTGATTGACATTCTCCTTTAGCTGAAGGTATGGACCAGTGATCCGAACAAGAGTTGTTGCTTCCCTGGGTGACAAATTGAGAGCAAGAAAAATCTCAGCTTGACTGAAGTGTAGAGAGGCAAAGACAACTAGAGAGAGTTCCCTTCTCCCCAGCAGTAACCCTCCACGCAATGGCTTAGCCAGCTCTGAGTGAATTCTGCTCAGCATTTTTATCTTCGCAAGCACATATGCCGTCCCCTCACTAGATTATGGCTCTTTCGAGGCAGCAGCTGGATTATTGACCTGGGGCACCACACGGCACCTACTCTTGGTGAGTGGTGCACACTGACCACTTAATTTGCCCAGTGCCTAGAGCAGGAAATTCTACTCGTGTGATGAGTAGACTCTCCATAAGGATCAAGACAAAGGGCAAAGGAGGGAATTCGCACTTCCTAGAAAGGTGTCGCCTACATGCCATGGTGTGTGGAGAAGATGAAGAGCCCTCTTTCTCTGCCCAACCTTATGTCCTGTGCAACATTCAGACGGTGTCCCGGCTCTCCACGAGATGGCTTTCTCCCTGTGCTCTGCCATGCCCCGGAGGAAAAATCTCCCAGGACTCCCTCCCCCTTCCCCAAGGCTCAGCTTGGCCCCGAAGAGACCACCGAGGGCTGAAACACCTCCCTCTGCCAGAGAGAGCATGAGCCTAACTCGCCGGCTGAGTGCAGCTGCGGCTGTAGCTTAAGAGCCTTCCCGTGTGCAATAACCTCTCATTATATTTTAATGTTGTTGTAACTTTATGGCTTAATCAGTATTTGCAATTTGTTACTAGCCTGGGCGGCCATAAAATTGTTTTCCAGGTACTGAAACATCCCATCAAGGTTTGTAAAGCAGTGGTTCCTAGTTTATCATGCCCATAAAATGCCCTGGCAATTTGACAGATATAATAACTTTTTTTATCAAGTGTCTAATTTGAGAGGAAATTAAGCCATACGTTACACGCAGCTCTCACCAGGGTTGGGAGCTCCTCGGCCTCCAAGTCTCCCAGGAAGGCCCCTCTCTCGCCCCATCTGTCCTCTTCAGCCAAGGGCTAGAGTTCACACTCTCCTCTCGCACAGACCTTGCCGCCACCCCTACAGAGCTGGGGGCTGGTGTTCGTTGGGCTGCAGCATGTCCAGCGTGGTGTGGCCATTCCTAATGAGACGGTGCTTTCACACTGGGGCCCCAGGGGGGTTGAGAAGTTAGTCCCCAAAAAGAGAGTGAGAGCCCCGCCAATGTCTCCGCTCTGTGGTTCTCCCCACGCTGATGCTCCAGGCCGGATCGCTCCTGGGGTCTGTGTGGGAAAGGCACAAGGCTGGTTGGTCCTCTGCTCTTCACTCACCAACCTCCCCTCGGGGCTCCATAGCCATTTTGACCTCTCCTGCTCTTCTTCACATTTTGTTCATTTATAGTGGGCGAGGAATTGTATTAGAAAAATGTAAGGAAAAATAAACATTTTCCTTCCCAGTGACATAGGTTTGCTTCTTTCTGAAATTTTCAAACATGCATTTCTTTGGGGCTGATGTGGAACCAAAGAACAATTTTGGTCAGGGATTCTGCTGCGTTGTGTGTCCCTCCCTGCCCCACCCAGGACCAGACTGTGACTAACCTGAAACCTGCAGCCTCACAGTCTGTGTGGTGCAGCAGCGTGGGCGGAGCTGAGTTCCCCTCCCGTCCTACTGGGCGCGGCCCACAGTGTCATTGGTGGGAAACAGTTCCCACCTGGCCTTCACTCAGCTGCAAAAGTGTCCTCCCAACATGGCACTGAGCCTTAGCCAGTCAACCTAGAACATGGAGTTGAGTCCACCCTTCAGCATCATTCAGCACCACACAGTGTGCATTCGCCGGGGTGACCACATGTGGCCGGCAACAGCCTAAGCTCTGAGAGATTCAGAGACAACCAAAACACGGTCCTGCCCTCCCACCACCTAACTGAGGAGAGGACCAGAAAAGCAAAGGTTAGAACCGTGAAATCGCTGAGGGATCTGGCGGAAGCACAGAAGGGACCCCCAACTCAGCCTGGACTAGCAGGAGAATAACGCCAGAGAAGTCAATGGGGACTCTTGACACAGACACATATAAATGAATAAAAGCTTTCCTGGTCTACAAGGATGGAGGAGAAGGACTATTGATGCAGAAAGATCTATAGGTTTCTAAGCACAGTAACTCAGAGGAGACTGAAAAGATGCCAAGAGCCAGTAAGCAGCAAGGAGACACCAAGGCTATACACGGGCTGTTGACCGTGGGCTGTGGGTTGTGGCCGGAGGACACCTGGAAAGATGGGCAAGGCCAGGTCCATGTCGTCTAGTATGCCACACTAAGGAGTTTGGAGCTGATTCTGAAATTGCAGGAGCCATCAGAGGGCTTTAGGCAGGAGGGTCACATGATCACAATGGCATTAAGGTCGTGATGACAAAGATGGAGGTGGAACAGTGAGTTTGTAGTCAGGCTGAAAAAGGCATTTGTCATTTGTTGGCTGTCTAGCAGTCGATAGTTTTCTTCGCATCCCCCTATTATCCCTTTGTGGAAAAACTCCCCACTATTTTGTGTAGTCTTGGAAGAAATCCGTTTCCTCTTCTGTCACCAGAGGGACAACAGTCTCCATCTGACCACAGTGGCGTTGCCAGGAGCAAGCTTATGACAGGCAAAGCTAGTCTGACGTTCCCTTCTAGGATCTTCGCGTTTCGAGAGGGTAACTAAACAACAGACTTTTCACAGGCTGCAGCAGATTGCGTTTTCCGAGAACGGCCACAGCAGTATCTGTAACCCCACATGCTCCTCCAGATCCTGCGCCTCCCCGTCGGGAGGCAGCGTCTATTCCCTCCTCTCCAGAACAGAAGCAGTGAAAGGAACAGCGCGCGGCTTCAGAGACTGTCAGAAAGAGTGAAATGGCTTCCATCTGGCTCATTCTCTCTCGAGAAGCTTGCCCCTGGAACTCGGCCACCATGTACAAGGAAGCCCAGGCCACACGGAGGAGCCACGCGTAAGTGCTCCAGCCAGCAGCCCGGCTAAGGTTCCAGCTGACAGCCAGCACCGGCCACCAGACCCACGAGTGAGAGAGCCTTCGAGTGACCCCAGGTGCCGGCCTTCATGCCGTCCCAGCGGATGCCAGGTAAAGTAGAGAGACACACAGGCCTTCCGAGCTGTGCCCAAATTGAAGATTCATGAGCAAAATCAATGTTGTCATTTAAGTCATGAAGCTTTTGGTAGCTTGTTACACAGAACGAGAACAGTGTGCTTGACTGGGGATCCACCCTCCCGACCTCCAGAGATCACCTGACCCCTCGCTATTTACTAGTCCTGAGCCTATAGCTTCCCACCAGTGTTGATCAGCAAATATTCTCCCGTAGACATTCCCGCTATGTGACGCAAGACGGAGTGTCTGTCATTGTAACCACTACCCACAACTGCTGCAATCCCGGATAGAAGGAGGGATGATGAGGGACTGAGTGCAGACGTGATGGGGGAAGGGGCTGGAGCCAATGAGTATATAGGACGCAGACTCCAACCGCTCTTGAGGAAGATACGGGCAAAAGATGCAGGCAGGTTTCTAACAGGGCCTCTGGGCAGATGTTCATGCCATTCGGTGAGAAACATAATTCGAGAGAAAGCAGCTTTCAGGAAACTAAAACGTGCAAACTAATTACAAGCTTGGTTATCAGCTTGGTGATTTTGAGGTGCCTGTGGGGAACAGGTGTGCAGATATTTACAATACACACCCCTGGCTTCACCACATCACTTAAGAGAGGCGATACGGCGGACCAGGATAAAAGTCTCCTAGATAGGCAAGAGTCTGAGGAAAGTTAAGCCGTACCTAACACTGTTCCGATGGAATCTTTAACTTTGAAAAGTGCTCTCCATTAAGGGTCTGTGTGAGTGAGTGCGAGCCTATGCGTGGGTATGAATGTTCATGCTTCTTAGACTCCGACAGAGAGGGAGGGGCATCTTCTGGTTCTTTTGCACGATCACACATTGTCTTCTGGATCAGCTTCCAAGGTTGGTAAATGGCTTCATCCAAGCACAAGAGTAACTGCGCATTTATGTAAAGGCTTTCTCAAAGGAGCGCTCAGCACTCTGCACATAATGGACTTATTTATCCTGAGAGCACCTCTGTGAGGCAGTTACAGGACAGGGGTGACCAGGCTCACATAATAAGTAATGTCAAGAACAGCAAGAAGCAAAACTAGCCCATAACTCTAGGCCCTGGAAGAGATGGGATGGGCCCAAGGTCACCCAGTGAGTTGGGAACTGCTCAAGCTTTTGTGCCATGGTGGCATGACTCATATTCTCTCCGAATGTCCCCCAGGCTTGCTCAGTCCTGTCACCTGTGTGGTGAGTTTGTGGTTGTAAGGTTAAGAGGTAAATCTGCCAGACTGACTGGTTAAGACAGGCCAACACCTCCCTTTCCAGCCAAACATTTCCTTGCACGCCCACCGGCATGAGTGACTACTTGGAAACTGAGAGACAGGTTCCACACAAGTCATCGGGAACCTGGCCTGACCAACTCAGCCCTACATTGAAAAAAAAAAAAGAATTCCCAACACAAGGAATTTCAAATCAATAGACAAAAAAATCATCCCCAGCTGCACACTCAGAGACTGACTCCTGCCCTGTGGAAGCAGAGACAGCATCAGTCATAAAAAGCCCGCTCACGGCCAGCATGGGCTTGCTCTGGAGGCGCCAACTGAAAACAGGAGTTGAGTAAGAGCTGTATACTGTATTTGTTTAAATTTCATGCCAGTGAAGGTCTGTGACGCAGGAGACAGGTTTATGGAGAGAGAAATAAAATGTTGACAAATGGCCCTGTAATCAACTGGAACATGCAATAAATCATTAGAATGCCAATAACACTTCCAGGACAAGCTTAGAAAGGTCATTACTGTGTCACAATATATCTTCCAGCAACAAACAAAGCAAACAGAACATGTTGGGAATAGGATTATGGGGGGAAGCATCTGTCAGTCCTAATTAAGAATTAACTACAGATTGTATCTTGGGAGATGTATAATTTATTTTCCCTCTTCTTCCTCCCTACACACTCACAAAAAAGAAAAATAAATCAATAAAAAAGTTAACTCGTTTTACAGCAGAGATGGCGTCAAAGAATCGAGCACAAAGCGTAGATCAGAGAGAGCTGAGACGCTGGGAGGTGGGAAGCAGGGCCAAGGATGGAGGGAGGGCAGGGGTGAGCTCTTGGCATCGGGTTGGGGGTGGGGGGCAGCCAGGGCAGAGAGCTGGAGAGCTCTGCGTCAGCACGGGCCCTATCGTTCCTCTCTTTGTCCCAGCCCAACCCAGCCCAAGACACTGTGTCACACCCTCAGGAATGTTGGGGTTATTTAATACTTTGGCGACAAGGTCGCACAAGCTAGAAAGGAGCATCAGGAAGGTTGGAAGTTTTTTTAAAGGTGCCAAATCCTTTCTACCTGAATGTACCAGTTATGATTGAGTTTGGCTGCAAGTACAAAACCCAACTCACAGTGACTTAAACAAGGAAGTGTTTATTTTTCTCATAACAGAAGTCCAGAGGTGGGAGACTCTGAATCGGCTTTCTGAATGCCTGCCTTATAGTCTTTAGGGCATTGGCTTTAGCCTTCATGGACTCATGGTCACAAGATGGCTAATGCAGCTCCAGACATCACAACAATGTTCAAGGAAAGACCAGAAAAGAAAGGACAACTCTGTCCTTTGTTACCCCTGCCATCAGGAAAGCCCAAGTTTTCCCAGAGCCCCCCACACCGAGTGAATTCAGGTATTTCTCTTACTGACCAATGTTGTCTAGAATAGCCACCAAAGAGTCTGGGAGATGAAGCGGACACGTTGTTACCCCACATAAAAATGGGGCTCTGTTTACAAGGAAGAAGAGAAGACTAGGTTTTGTGTTAACGACTGACAGGGTTTGCCATGCACTGAAGTGGGACTCAGGCTGAAGCAGGCCTGCCGCCCAGGAGGGGCCGGCTGTGTGCGTTCGTCTCATGCTGTTTACAGAAAGGCCCTCACTCCCCTTCTGTCCGGGTGGGAAAAGGTGCTGGTCCTCAAAGCTCTGCTTCCCAGCTCCGCCCTCACAGGACTGTTGCTGCTAAGGGCACGTGACCACAGTGGACAGATGTGTTATAATTTGGTCTGCTCTTTTCTGCCAAGGACAAGGCCCATGGCCTTGGGCATCTGGGAGTAACTCAAGGTGCTCAGAGTAGAGTCAGCTCAGCCATCTGAGCAGCAGCGACGGCAGAGGAGAAAATATTCACTCCTTCGCCATAGGTCTCACTACAAGTGGCTCTTCTGTCCGTGGTGGAGACTCGGAAGCCCTAAGAGGTCTCTCTGTTGTTCATCTGGGTTTCAGTTTCCTCCAAGCACATTCTTACCCTCCTCTCTGTTTGGCTCTGTGTGTGTGTTTATACATGTGTGAATGCGTGTGAGTGTACTTTGTGCGCATGTACTTTGTGTGCTTATGTGCAAGTGTATTGTGTATGTTGCGTATGTGTCTCTGTACAGAGTGCTGTGTGTGCATCTGTGTGCATGTGTGTGTCTGTGTGTGTGCCTGTCTTCCTCTCACCGCCCCTTCGCTGCTCCTCCCCCGAGCCAGGCCCCTCCCTCCGGGAGGTGACTTCCCAGGCTTGTCTGGGGAGGCTTCGCGCACTGCCTGCTTCTTCATGTCATGATTATTATTTTGACCATCGTGATCAGCATCACCGCTGCCATTACTCTCTCCCATTCTGCCTGCCTTCCCTTCTTGGCTCTCTTTTTCTGCTTGAGTTTGCATTTCTGCCTTTATTTTACTTTATTTTGTTCTGCTGACAGAGACAAGAGCACATCCTAGTTCACCATTTCAGGATTTGTTGCAGACTTCAAGGTAGAGGTTTATGGCTGTGGGTGTCCTGGTGATAGCACGGTTCTTACGGGTCCTAATAAACTCAGCTGCTCTAGGGTCCTCTTAAATTCCAGTGTGAGAGAGAGAGAAAAGGCATCATTCAGGCCTGTTACACGCAGGAATCCTCACCCTGGAAGGCTCGGGGTAATGTTTCTTTCCTGGGGGAGCAAAGGCCCATAACTCTTCCACGCTGTCAAGGAACCAGAGGGGAAAGGGAGGTCCTTTTTCCTTCCCACTTGCCTAGATGGATGGCAGATGGGAGATGCGGTTGGAGCTAGAAAGATGGGCACAGAGCAAGGACTGAAATGCAGCAGTGCGGTTTGTGTGTGTGTGTGTGTGTGTGTGTGTGTGTGTGTGTCTGCCAACCCCAAAAAGCCTGTCCTTAGATGCTGAGCACGCTGTCGGGCTAGTTAAAAATCCCACATGGTTTCATTTTGCACAAGCCCAGCCATGTGCCTGGAGCAGCCAGAATCACATTCTTACATACAGCCTTTTACACAAGGCCTTCACTTCTTTGGCGAGATTCTCATAACAAATCTGATTATTGTTCTAGTTTTGCACGTGAGAAAGCCAGAGCCAAGAGTGGGAAGTTACTTGTCTGAGGTCCCATAGCTGGTAAGTGGCAGCCGGGACTCAAACCCAAGTCGCTGCCATGTGATCCAGGGCGAATTCCGTGTCGTCACACTGCCCCCGTTTAAGGTCAGGGGCTACCAGCTGACGTGAGAGTATCTGTGCCCACACTTGGAGCGATCTCTCGAAAATCCTGATGCAAGATGGCCTTCCCACTGACTTGGGAAGTGACTGTCTACGGCAGATCTGGGTGCTTCGGGGAAAGTCATCTAACCTCTCCGGGCTTCCGTTTGCTACTTTATAAAATGAAGATCATACTCACGATACAAAATTCTAGGATGCCTCAGGGCCTACAATGTGAGGGGGAGCCTCCTATACTGCTTTCTCATAGGTTAGATCTTGAAGTTCTATGTAAAGGTGATTTTGTGCATGAGATTCTACCATAAAAATGGTATCAATGTTTAAAAACCCTTAGTCGAGACACTTTCTAAGACCCCTGTGTTCAGCATCAACCAACCACCTGCAATCACATATTTACAGAGGCTTGTCCAAGTACCTAGCATGTAGTTAGTGCTCACAAATGGAAGCTGCAGGCTATTGTCCAATCAGCGCCCCTCAGGATGGACACCATGAGAGGGCTGCCTAGTGCGGGGGCCACGGGCAACCTGGGGGGTGGCCCTTTACCAGGCTTTTTCTTAAGGATTTGACATTTAAAAATGGCCACACCATCAGTGCCCATTGTTCAGATACAGTTTCAAACTTTTGTTTCCATATACCCATCATGGATGGAGAACACTGGAGTAATTTTGCCTGCAGAAGAATTTTTTATTTATAAACTTGTGCAATTGAAAGCGGTACTTTGGGTCACCTTAAGCTCCCCGTATGACCTGGATTTTGCATTAAATGAAAACTATTAGTATTCGGAAACACTTTACCATGAGGGTGGCTAAGTGACCATGACCTCTGTGTTTATGTAAACGTGTTTTCATTACCACCAGGCCTGGGGTGCAAAGGGGGAGCTGGGAAAAGTGAAGCCGCTGCTTGTTAACGCTGTCCTTGCAAATGTTCTGTTATTAGCAGCAGCTCAGATCTAAAAGGGTCGAGCATTGCACGACGGTTCTGAATGACTCTGTCACAGCAGGTGCACCTGACTAGACAACACAGGGCAGGGGGCCCTGACTCAGGAACGCACTCTGTGGCCTTCATTGTCCTCTGCTTATATCGTTCTGCGCATCTTTCTTCCCACTCCCAGGAACTAGCTCAAAGGTCAGCAAACTACAATCCACAGACCAGATCTGGCCCACTGCCAATTTCTGTGCAGCCGTGGAGCTAAGAATGGTTTTTGCGCCCTGGCTGGTGTAGCTCAGTGGCCTGTGAACCAAAGTATCGCGGTTCAATTCCCAGTCACGGCACATGCCTGGGTTGCAGGCCAGTTCCCGGCAGGGGACACATGAAACGCAACCATACATTGATATTTCTCTCCCTCTCTCCTTCCCTTCCCCTCTAAAGATAAAGAAATAAAACCTTTAAAAAAGAATGGTTTTTGCATTTTTATATGATTTTTAAAAATCAAAAAAGAATAATGTTTCATCACACATGAAAATCTATGGAATTCAGATTTCAGTGTCTATTAATAAAGTTTTATTGGAACACAGGCATGCTCATTTGTTTATGTATTACCTATGAACAATCACCCTTAAATTCTGCAAAGGCAGTTAAGTAGTTTCAATACAGACTATGCGACCCCCAAAGCCTAAAGTATTCACTATCCGGCCTTCATAGAAAACGTCTGCCCGCCCCAGGCTGGCCCAACGCTGACTCCTCTCTCCCCCTTGGCCATCACCACACCTGATGGATTTCTCTCTGACATTTCGGGAATACAGCCCCTTCTCTTAGTGCTAGGGGAGGACCCCGGTATCTCCCACCAGGACTTCAGCAGCAGCCTGCAGCGGGGACCCCACCTTCTAGACTTGCTGCCCGCAACACCTCACTGGTGTCCCCACAGTGTAGGAGAGTGGACACTGGAGCCAGGCCACCTGGTCCTGGGCAAGTGATTTAAGCTCTAAGCCTCAGTTTCCTCATCTGTAAAGTGGGGATGATAATACCTACTGTACAAGGTCATTGTGAAGATTATTGCAAAACCGGTAAAACAGTACCCAGGACTACACTCGTATATGGTATGTCATCCATGGAAAACTCAAAGTGGACTTTGTCCTTCTTCTGGCTGAGACATCAGTGGCTCTTCATCATTTAGCAGATAAAGTTCAAACCCCTTAGCTGGACACACAGTCCCTCTGTGATCTGATCACCATCTACATGCTTCCAGCTATATCTCTCCCTACTCTGCCTTACACCTTCTGCTCCCATACCTTTTGCTTCTTGTCTCCAGCACTGCCTGGTCAGATTTCACCTCCTCCAAGAAGTCTTCTCAGACTGCACCTCCTCTCTGCTCCCATTATACCCAGCCAGAGCTCCAACACCACTTACCGCATCGAATCCGCTACCATTATATAGTGAGCTCCTTGAGAAAGTAAGCAAAATTATAGGGGCTAACTTGAGAGAAGGGAGAGACTTCGGACAGAGGACATGTGAGAAAACTCTTCTTGAACGGGTGGGGGTCCCTCTCAGCAGAGTCTTGGAGGCTGGGCAGGACAAGGACTGACCTTGTTCACAGTGCCTAACACATTCAGGTTTTTCTTAAATGTTTCCTGAATGAATGACTGAATTAAGTGATTAGCTCATCACTTTAATGCATTCGCTCCTCTGGGAACCTGTGAGTTTGAGTTGCAATCCTGTCTCCCATGACCTGTAACTCGGAATTAATGATTTTAGATGGAAATAGGATTCTGGGCACCTCCAAAAGCAGGGAAAGAGCCTCAAGGAGACTTCCCATTCCTATCAGACACAGTGGCCTGAATCACTTTCTTACAAGAACCTCTTATAGCACTGTCAACACCCTACTCCAAAATTCTCAGGGCTTCTCTGGCCTACAGAAGGAAGACTCGCCCCCGGGAAATGACTTTTAACCTTGCCTCCTGCGACTTCCCCACACACACCCTGGGGCACTATTGGACAGAACTACCTGCTCCTCCCCACAGTCTGTGGGTTCAAGCAGTGCCTGGCATGTAAAATGCTTTGCAATGTTAGTTATCGTCGTCGGACTAGTGGCTGAATCAGCTCACTTTTGTGCAGACACTCTGCATTCAGATAGAAACTATACCTTTTCCCTTTATCAAGAACAGAGTTCCTCTTGAGCCCCTCTGGGTTCATCTCCTCCTGACCCTGCAGGCTCAGACAAATGCCAGCCCCCCCAAGCCCCTCCTCCACCCCGCTCATTCTCCCCCTCAGAGACAATTCTCCCTTCTCGTATCATCTCTGCTTCTTCGAGTGCTTTCTGCCGCTGCCTTGTATGGTGGTCATCTGTGTGCAGATCTGATCTCCTCTGTGGGCTTAGGAAGGAGGATCGCCACCTGTCTTCCACAGCTCAGGCCTCACCACGAGGCCTGACCCCTGAGAGTCTCACACCACTCTGGTACTACCTCCCACTATCCCCTAAATCTGCTTGGAAAACTCAGTTTTTTAATTAATTTATGTTCCGATTACAGAAGACAGATAATAACATATGTTTTAGGGGTACAACGTAGTGATTACACTTTTGTATATCTTACAATGTGATTACCCCAGTAAGTCCAGTACTCATCTAACACCATGTATAGCTCTCACACTATTATTGACTACATTACCTACACCATATTTTATATCACTTATATTACTTGACCGTTTCTTTGTGGCAACATGGAAGGGAAATCTATTTTTTTGTAATCCTCATCAAAAGATTTTTTTCATTGCTCTTTCAGAGAGAGAGGAAGGGGGAAAGAGAGAAAAAAACATCAGTGTGAGAGAGAAACAGCAATTGGTGGCCTTATGTACTCACCCAAACACGAGGTCAAATCTATAACCCAGGCATGTGCCATGACTGGGAATTGAACCCAAAACCTTTTGGTATACGGGACGATGCTCCAACCAGCCAAGCCACTTGGCCAGGGCACAAAATCCATTTTATAGATAAAGAAACTGAGACCCAGAAGACTTGGTTTGCCCAAGGTCATGCAGCTACTAGGTAGTGGAAGAGGAAGCACCCTCTCTGTCCTCTCCCACATTTGTACCATTGTCCCACAATACCACAGGCTAAGGACAGGTAGCTCTCACAGGGGGCTTTTGGCCCCTCCACTTCCACTGGGAGATATTGACACAGCTTTGATAAGACAGAAATCCAGCTGATATAACTGAAGGCATCAACATCCTATTTTTTTCTTTATTCCCTCCCCTCACCATGCCTACTTCCTATCCCAGAAACACTTAAAAGCTGTTTAAGGTTTTTCTACATTGTAGCTGTCAGTACTGTTAAGGATGTTTGCAGCGGGGTCTCCGCGCCCACTCTACAATCACCATCTACCAGGCGTTCTCTGCCTACCTTTGTGTTTACACAGTACCTATCACGAGTACATCAGCACGCTTTGACAAACAAGCTGCGTCGCACAGGAAGAAAAGAGAAAAGTTGTTTGTGACTGATGCTGTTAATTATCACTTCGCTGCACCCAGGCACGCCTTAAAGTGGCACATGGTCTCAATGCCTGCGCACATGTGCATGCGTTTGAAGACATCCTCCCCCATCAGGACACGACGTGAACTATAATCTTTATAGAACATGACAGAGCGCAGCAGTTCTCATCCACGTGGCGGTAATACCACACAATCAGAACAGCTGTAACTAACACGGGTAAACTTATTTATTACCTGACAAGGATCTTAGTTGACCACAAGTTTAATGGTGCCAGGAACACGATGTGACTGCTGCATAAACACAATGCTGGATCAAATTTACACTCCCTTAGTGGAAGCAGAAGTTCCAGCTCACGGACGGTAGAGCCCCCACGACATTTGGGGATGGGCAAGACCACAGTGGCTGTGTTGTGTTAAACCCCAAGAGGCACATTTTAACCCTGGAGGGTGTCCAGACAAGGATGACCGGGATGGTGACAAGTCTGGTAACTAGTCATAGGAGACATGCGAAAGGAATTAAGTGTGTTTAATCTGGCGAGCAGACTGCTAAGGGGAAATAGAACCACTATCTGAAGATGTCTCTTCTGCATGACTCCAGATGCCTGGTCTGCTATGGTGCAAATAGAGACAGCAATTGGCATCCTAGGAAGCTATGCTGGAGGGCAGTGTTAGACATCAGCCAATCTGTCATGCACCCAATTACAGTTTGGGGTGCAGTTGGGATCTTAAGGAGATTAACTTAAGCCCCAACTCTTCCAGAGTTATGTGAACACCCAAAGGCTTACCTCTCATGGTTGCCTGTGTCTCTGAGCCCCTGCTTCAGTCAGTGGTGTTGGTTCCTGTCCACCAAAGGTCAAGGATGAAAGAAAACTCTCAATTCCTTGATATGCACACACACACACACACACACACACACACACTACTCCATAGAGCACACATGACCCTAAAAGACTTTCCTATCAAGTGGGAGAAGACACAATGGAGTAGAGGTTTACTCTGTACCTTCCACAACTTCAAAGAAGCAGGAGAAATCCTTATAAAATGGGAGAACCTTTGTTCTCCCATCAGCCTAGAGTTTCACTGACTTTTGACTTCACCCAGCACAAGACTTCCTCCTCTTCCTGGCTCTTTCCTTTTACCTACTCTCTTTCCTCTCTTTTCTCTTCTCCTCAGTCCATTGCTCTCATTGTCTCACATGGAGTAACTTTCTCTCCTGATGTCGCATCATCCAATAGCAGTTATACTTACAAAGTCATCAACACCCCAAGCTGGCTTACCTTAAACCTAGACACCAAATTCTACAGTGGAAGTTCTGGTGCCAGAGATTAATAAATCAGCATTCATCAATCCAGTGAGATCCTTGGGAAGAACATTTCCATGGACAAGTAAATTTGGGAAACATTGATACTGGGGACTCCTCGTGGAAATTAACAGTTAACAAAGTAACTTATGAAAGCCTACCAATTCCTCCAGTAAAGAAACCTGTTTAACTCTGTGAAACCCAGTATTTCCAGAGCTTTCCGGGCCATGGATTAATAATACCTCTGCTATTCCATGGAATATGCCTTGGGACATGCAGGTAAAAGGCCTGACCCAAGGAAGGGGACACAAGGTTAGGCCCTAAGAGCAGAAATACTGGGAAGATTGAGTCACCTCCCTGAAGCACAAATGCTTATCCTTTTCTTAAGTCACTGGGTGACCTTGGGCCCATCCCATCTCCTCCAGGGCCTCTCAGAGTTATGGGCTAGTTTTGCTTCTTGCTGTTCTTGACATTATTTATTACAGAGTCTGGTCACCCCTGTCCTGTAACTGCCTCACAGAGGTGCTCTCAGGATAAATAAGTGCAGAGTGCTGAGCGCTCCTTTGAGAAAGCCTTTACATAAATGCAGTTATTCTTGTGCCCATATTAAGTCCGTTAACAACGCTTTGAGCCAGTCCAGTTCTCTATACAGGATCTGTGGAGTAAAAAGAAAGAAACAGGTGATGTGACCCCTGGCCAAATAGAGCTTCGTTCTCGTTTGAGATGGCATGTCTACACACTTACATGCTTGTGCACATGCACACACGCTTGCATGCACACACAGATGAAACGTTCTTAAGATGCAATTTTTAGGCTAAATAACATCACTGTCTCACTTCTGTTCTATTCCTTCATCTCTGCAGGAATTTGTGCTGGTCATGGGCCTTTCTTTCTTCCGTGTCTGTGTATCCTTGTTTTTCAGAAGAGAAAGCTGAGGCCAGAGAGTCAAAACAAATTTTTTAACATCTCATGGGAAGTGGGTGGCAGGACTAGGACTGACTCTGGGATTCTCAGCCTGTTGCTTTTTCTCAGGCCTGTACCCCAGTGTCCAGGCTTGTCCTATGGGAAAGAGCCTGGGACAATGCTCACCACACCGTACTTCCATGCAGAGATCTTTATAACAATTGCAGCTATCCAATAACAGATGTTGTTGGGTTTATGATTCCTAAATATCTTTGAGCAGAAACCAGAATCCATTGAGGATGCTATGAATAGGTGTGATGTTGGACCAGAGTTTCATTCATTCAGCCATTCATTCATTATTTTTCATTTCCCATGTGCCAGGGGCTATTCTGTGCTCTACGCAGTAATGAACAAAACAAAGTTTCTACCCTTATTTGAACTTCCATTCTAGTGAACAGGACAGGCAATAAGCAAACAAAAATATATGCCAGTTGACATGTAGTTATAAGTGCCATGAAGCAAACTAAGACAGATGAAAGCACGGAGAACTGTAGGCCTAGAATATGGAAGGGAGAGCACAGTCAGAACAGCCTCACTAGGAAGGTGACATTCGAACAAAGACTTGAAGGAAGTGAGAGAAGATGTCTTAAGAATGTTGGGGTGACGAGTCTTCCAAATAATAGGAAGCAGTAAGAACAAAGCCTCAGAGCTGGGCTGACTTGAGGTGGGCTGTGTTGAGGACCAGTGAGGAGGCTGGTGTGGTTGAAGCCAAGGGTCTGTGGCAGGTTCGTGGTAGAAGACAAGGTAGGCCAGAGGGTAAGAAAGAAGAGGGTAGAATCCAGGTCACAGTAAAGACCACTGCAAGGGGCCTTCTAAAGCCGATTCCATGACCGTGTAAGTCCTAATGTTGGTCACTACCAGATCCTGCTTTCTATCATTCTGAGAAGCATTCTGTTATAATTTCTGACCTCACATACGCAATCAGGGGGCTGGTAAAGCACCTTCCACCTGGTCAGCACAATGCTGGAAGAAACCAGTAGACAGAAAAGCTGAAGGAAGGAATCTATTTTGCTGTTGCTATCTGCTACAAGATGGACTAACAATCACCTCCCAAGTGTAAGTTGCATACTATGTAGTGTTGTCTAAAGTACACTGGGACTTGTAAAACATAGCTGTTTCTTTTGGTTCAGTGGCATTCTCTTACCTTCATCAACAACCAGACAAAGCTAGAATTCAGCTTGCTCTCTGAAGACAAGTTGGATGTCGGTTCAGGCGCCATATGTCTAAGGGACAAGGCACCTTGAAGGCAACAACAGTGAAAGGTAGAGATCCAGAAGCCAAGGAAATGGGGGTACCAAAGGGAAATAAGAACTCCTGTGATTGTGTATAGTTTCAAGCTAAACCCACAGCTGAATCTGAGGATTACTGGCCTCAAGTCTCCTATTTCATTCCTACCCAAGGATGGAGGCTGGTCTGAGTCCAAGGTATACTTCCCCTACAGATGTTTGTGAACTTGTCCCAGTGCCCAAGGAGAGGGGAAAAGGGGCCACAGTCAGCAGGTGATTATCATCTCCACAAGAGCCATGACACATTTCCAGTCTATTCCCTCCCTGTCTACAGTCAGTCCTACTTGAGTTACCACCACCTTCCTACACCAGGCAAAGGTTGTCCATTTCCCCCAAATCTCAAATCACCAAGAACTCAACACAGGACTGGATCTGATAGCATAAGAGGTCACTGCCTATGTAATGTATTTCTACCCATGCCAACATACATAAAGAAGAACCATCAATGTCCTTGAGAGGTAGAGCATGGCAAAGCTGAGCCTTCTACTGAACTGGGGTACGAGTCCCTTGAGGCTGAAGGACAAAAGGCAGTTCACTGGGGAAATAGGGACAAACCTCTTCTGCCTGAGCCTTTCCTGAGAGCCAAGCTTGCCTTTTGACTTAGAGCCCCATCCTCTCCTGCAGCTCATCTTTGCAGAGAAGGTTGGTGTCAACCCTGGGATGCTTTCTACAGGGCATATATGGAGAGCTGAAGTGGACACATCTGTCTGTTCTCCCAAATCTTGGGAAGCTCCCCTTCAGGGGGGAGAGCCTGTTACTGGATCGACTACTGTGCTTTTGTAAGAACACATAACCCTGAGACACACTCTCAGACAAAGCAGCTACCAGCCACAGGGGAAAATGGTGCCCTTTCAAGGTGACTCATCCCCACTGAGGCACATGGTAAATGACAAGCACAGTGGGTTTTGAATAGTAAGTACCCCCCCAAAAAGAATGTAAAATATCTCATTGCTTTTTATATTGCCTTTTTATGCTGCTTATATTTTAGATATACTGGATTAAATAAAATATATTATTCACATTAGTTTTCCCTCTTTGTTTTTACTTTTTGTAATGTGTCTGCTAAAAAATTTAAAATTACATGTGGCTTGCATTATGTTTCTATTGGACGACCCTGAGCTAGAGGTTGAACAATCAGTGGTGGCACTGCCTAAGGAATACTAGCTCTTTCCAAACTGAGCAACCCATGTGTGGAAAGGACTGAATACCAAGTGTGCCTCAGTGTACCCAGGAGATGTGATGTCAGCCTAGAGAGGTGGAAAGACCATAGGCCTAAGCACCAAATGTGCAAACCCTGTCACTCTGACAAATGAATATGCGACCAGATGAGGGAGTCAAGCACAATCCAGGCCTCTAGTTGGCCAGTTGTGGCCAGAGTTTGCTGATACACCTTTCACACCTTGTTCTCTTCTCTACCTTCTCCTCGAAGGTTTGACATTTCCAAAGTGAGGGACCTCACTGCTAGCATTTCCTATCTTGTCCCCCATAGATGGGATATAGAAGGTGGTTAGACAGACTTGAGCAGAGTAAAAACGATAGGTCAGGTGCAGACGGTCACGAGGGTGGAAAGCCCCAGGTACCTAGCAACAGGCAAAACTGGGAAAACAGGTATCATAGGGTGGGACCTCACCCTAGGATGACCTTTCCTCTCCTAGCATATCACTGGACATGTGGTTTGGAACATGGCCTGATCTTTCCTCCCTCAGCACGTCCCTAGTCATGTGGTAGACCCCCTTAGAGAAGAAACAAGGGGCCTAGAGAATAGCCTCATACGACTCTCACACAAGCCCTTGCATGGCCACTCCCTTAAGCATTAAGCCTGCTGGAGAATGAGGTTCTGACTCACATCAGATAATCTTAAGAACAAAGCCTCAGGTCTGCTGATCACAGAAACAAAGTTTTGGTCAAACCAGAGATAACGTTTAAGCCTCAGCTGTGTTTCAGCTCCAGACCCAGAAAAAGCTGTGCCATGGCTGACCTCAGGACCAACTGCAATGACTAACAACCCCTACCCCAGAGACCACAACCCTGAAAGGACACACCTGGAAAGCTGATAAATAGTCTATTGAGATTTTCCTCTGAGACTTCCCCTAAAATCCCCGTCTTTGGAAAGCCGATAAAACCCCTGAAGATGAAGACCAAGCATTCCGTCTCCACCTCACGCCTTTCCTTCCCTTTCTTCTCTCATAGTGTGCACCTTTGCTTTCTTACTCCTAAGCTCCAGGACCCTTCTTTTGCCAGTATAGCGTGCTTCCTAAGTCCACACAGCCCAGCTGGCTCACTTCTTCTGCCTCTTCAACTTTCTAAATAAATTCCTTACGCTAAAGTTCTTGGTTTTGAAATCTCTCTTAGCTGACCTCAAGGACCAAGGTCTAACTCCACAGGTAATATCTGCTACCATTTGCCATTAACAGATGGCTTCTGGAAAATCAGAACAGCCCAAATTGCTGTTCTGGTCTTCTCTGGATATAGTGGGAAAATGTGGGATTGGGGTTGGACAAATCTAGATTCAAATTTCGCTTCTACTCTTCACAAGCTGCACGAACTTAGGAAACTTAACCTCTCTGAATCATAACTTCTTCATATTTGGACCAGGTAGAATATTAAAGCCTCAGTAAAAATTTCACTAGATACATGCAAGTGCTTTCACGGTACCTAGCTCATAAACGATAGCCATTACTGTTTGGTGTTGACTCCTATAACATATTGTATTATATTCTTAATTTTGTTGATGAAGTCCTATTTCAAGTGCAGGAGAGAAACTCTGGATCCCTGTCTGATGGAAGGAGTACTTCCCTAAAGAAAAGAACTGCCCCTGCTTTTTTATCCCAGTGTTCTGTCCATTGGGAAACCCTCCCGTCTTCTATCGATTTTAGGCAATCCAGATTTTTCCTACCTTGGTTCTCAGATTTACCTAAAGCAAGGCACACTTGTACCTAACTCAGCAGCTACTGCTATCATAAGTTCCCAGTGCAAAACTACCCCCCTTCCCCTTCCCAATGGCAAAGCAAAGAAAGAGAAGCCCCACCTTGCTTTCCTCCATAGGTTCCCCCCAGGGAAAAGTGGGGCTGGGGGAGGGGTAATAGCCTGAGGAACCAGTCTGCTTAAGTGTGGGGAGCAACAGGAGAGGATTTGGCTTGAAGAGGAGAGAGCGCAGAAAGAAGAAAAAAACAAACACAGCTTTAATTAAACACAGTGTATCTAAATCAGAGAGGTATGCTCAGAGAGCAAGGAAGGGTTACATGGAATTTTTAGAAGAAAACGCCTCTGTCTAAGAAGACCACCTTCTTAGTCTCATTAACATTGAAATGAACCCCCAGGAGAAGGAGGCTGCCTCCACCTGCAAGGAGGGCTGAGAGCTCCCTGAGCCACGCCAGCTTTGTGCCTCTGACTTGTTCTGCCAAGACAAGGTTCCCCCTTCAGGGCCTCCCCCGACCCCGAGGCAGTCCCCTCTGCCCAGGCATCCAGAGGCAGGCGTGGCTGAGCAGCAGGGCCTCATGGGAAATTGTCAGGGATCTGCCCCCTTCCTTGCTCTCTTCCTTCCTCTGCAGAGCATCCTGGGAAATCTTCACATGAAAGCCGCCATCTGTGTTGGGTGCAGTGGGGCTTCCCATGCCTGCAGCTCCCCTCTCACTGGAACCTTGATGTTCACCATGTTCATGGACTTAGCTTTAAGTCTCACTTGCTGTTGTTTTGACCTCAGGTCTTATCACTGGATGTCTCCCTTACCTCTGGCAGCTGGCCTCACCCTGAACCCCAGTTCTGACATCTGGGCATTGGTACCAAGGTCTCTAAAAGTCCTGGGCCCCTCTCTTTTATTAGTCACTGCCCTCTGGTGTCTCCGGATCAACAGTCCAGCAGCTGGCTCTTAGTCAAGAGAAATACCCGGCCCTAGCTCCCTCATCTCAATACTTCCCCCACCTGTTTGGAAACACTTTGCCATCTCTTACTTCTATATGATGCCAGGCACACAGTAGAGGATTAATAAATCTGTGTTAGATGAATGTATGAATGAACCTGATCAGGTACTTAGGAAAGCTTTATAGTGCCAGCTTCCCCTTGTATTTGAGTGTCATTCTTGCTCTGCAGCCTGCTAATAGTCTCCAGCTTTAGTATAGAACCCCCTCTATTAAATAGCCAAAGCATA
This sequence comes from Artibeus jamaicensis, assembly GCF_021234435.1. NCBI lineage: Eukaryota > Metazoa > Chordata > Mammalia > Chiroptera > Phyllostomidae > Artibeus > Artibeus jamaicensis. The sequence goes on along the minus strand of NW_026522056.1, from coordinate 9,117,649 downwards.
TCCATAGTCATCCACTAAATGACCTGCCTCAGTATTGATGCTCAATGACACCCTGGTCTGGAGGCCAAAGGCAAGTTGGGGAAGCATCTTAGAAAACTTGGTTTGCATTGCACCAAGAGCAGGGAATTCCTGAAGGAAAAAAAAAAAGAGTAGGAGGTTCTATTGTGGACACCACACCTTGGCTGTCACTATTCTCTCCTCAAAATATCCACTGAACAACCTCCTTGAGCTGGCAATGCAAATTTCTTAAATATTTCCAAAGTAAATGACCATAAATTTGGACACATTGAAGGTCCCTGGGGCAATGAATAAAGTCTATAAAATCTATAAGGTAGAGAAGTGAGCTTGCCCAATCTAACCGGTGAAAAAGAATCATAAAGAGAAAATATTCAAAACAAACCTTTCGTATTGTTTGGTTTTACATACTTAATAAATACGTGCAAAAGCACATACTTGCATTTTATATTCTCGTTCGATTTCAACATCACATTTTGGTAATTTTATAAAGTGAAAACAGAAATGCCCAGGAGTGAAAATCCAGGTTCAAATCATGATTTTTTAATGAATATATAGAAATAGAAATAGGATGATACAGAGGTTTTTAACATTCCAAAATTTCTTAATACAGGTCTCTTCAAGAAGTCAACCTTGATTTTCCTCCCCTTGAGAGTGGGCTGGACTTGGCAAGTTACTTTTAACAAATGGAAAGTAAAAGTGATCATGTGTGACTCCCAGGACTAAGTTGTAAAAGGTTTTGTGGCTTCATCCTTGGGATCTTGGGCCACCTGCTCTCAGGAAAGCCAGCTGCCACCTGTTAAGGAAACTCAAGCTGACATGTGGTAGGGACCATGTGGCACAGAACCGAGGCCTCTGGCAACAATTAGGGAGAGACTGAGGTTTTTTGAGGAACTGGGCCACCTTGGAAAGGAGCCTTCCAGCTCCCATCCAGCCTTCAAATCACATAGTCTCAGCCATTGTCTAGATTACAACCTCAGAAGAGACCCTGAGCCAGAAACACCTCTCAGCTATTTCCAAATTCCTATTGCATAGAAACTGTGAGATAATGACCACTAAGCTTTGGAAAACAATGTCCTACACAGCAATAGATAACTAATAGAGAAGATGAGATACCTCAATGTTCCAAACAAGATTAGAACAGAAGACCAAGACTCATGGCGAGTTTTGTTCAAACCAACCAGCAGCTTCAGGTGTGGTCCTAATAACGAGAGAAAGAAGCTTGACTCTCCCGGGCGTGTTAAACTGGGCCTTTCCGTTGCGTGCATTGACCCCATAGGACACTCTTCCATGGTCCTGCCAATGGTCAGTCAGCTTCAGGACTTGGAAATCAAAGACGTGGCTGAAATAACTACAGAAACCTCTTTTCCACAGCCCCAGACAGGATCTTCAAGAAGACCTAGCCTGCCAACCTCTTAAAACATGCTTATGTTATCACCATGTAAAATCTTCTCAAACCAAATGCCCACCACTTTGGGAAGTTGGGCATGAGATCAATCATTTTACAGCCTTGAAACAACACTTCCATGTCATCTTCCTGCCTTCCCGAGTTCTCCTATAAAATGAGAACACCTGTTCAGTTGAATGCAAATTATTCTGTACACCCACTCAGGAAGCTTGTGACTTCTAGGAATCATCAAAAAAGAAGAAGTTCTTCTGCTGTTCTACAAATAATTTGCCTTAATTTTACCTGTGGTGGGGGATGGTTTAGAGGTGAGAGGGTATCTATGATTTTCATATACTGAGTGCTCCTAAAATGAAGTCCCAAATCCTCCCTCTCCAGTTTTGATTCCTCCGATTCCTAGGCAGGTGAGAAGCCCCATTTCTGAGGCTCTCCCCACTTCTGAGGCACAGGCAGCAGAAGTAGGCGTCTTTCCCCCGCAGCAGCAAAAGAATGTATGTCCTAGTGAAAATTTCCTAGTGAGGCAAAGGGATTATAAATTGCCATAGGACCAAACTAAATCCACTTTCCTGTTTTGTTTTGTTTTGTTTTTTTATAGTATCAGTAAAATCAACGACATTTGTTCTGCTGCCTGGCAGGTATTAAATTCACCTCATTGTGCCTACTTTGTTTGTTCAATGCACACGCCTAACAACAACACAGAAAGGGTTCCTCCAGCGCTCCAAAGAAACCCGAGCCGGTATTGGAGTCTGTACTCTGTGGTTCCACATGCTCTACAAGTTGTCTACTTGTTTCTCCCCGAGTATTGCCAGCATTGAGGAGTTTTGAAGTTTATATTTTGAATCCCATGAAATGGGGGTGTGTATTTACAATGGATGATGGAGAGAAAAAAAGGATTCACAATGCTAAGTCCCTACTATGTGATAGTCATTGTAGATTTAATTCTCCAACAACCCCACTGGGCGAGTTATCACTTTGCCCATGAACAGATAAGCAAACCAAGCTTCCAAGAACTTGTTTGCCTTAAAGACGTAGCTAGTGAAATGGTGGATCAGGATTTGAGACCAGTGGTGAAGTCAAAGTCTGTGGTGTTTTTACCTCATTAGGCTGCCTCCTTAGATTGCGAGCAAGGAAGATTAAGGACCCCTGGGTGGGAATGAGGACTAAGCAAGGGTTTACAGGACTTTAAAGAAATACTTAGTTTTCAAATAATTGACAGAATTTTGGCACCAACTACACAGATGCTTGGTAGATTTTTTTATCCTTAGTGGTTTACTCTGTTTGTGAGCTAATCCCACAGTCTCATTACCAGAGAAAAAATTATACTTTTATTGAGGTACAAATGAGAATCATGGATGTGGAGAGACTAATAACAGAAGGGAACAATTTAGCCAGTATCTGAACCTAGCCACCGCCACTTCACCACCACCCAAATATCCATGCTGTCTTCTCATTCTTTTAAGATTTACTTAATTATTTATTTATTTTTAGAGAGAGGAAGGGAGGGAGAAAGAAAGGGAAAGAAACATCGATTGGTCAACTTGTGTACACACCCCAAGCGGGGACAGAACCCACACCCCAGGCATGTGCCCCGACCAGGTATTGAACCTGCAACCTTTTGCTTTGTGGGATGACATCCAAACAACTGAGCCACACCAGTCAGGCAGGGCCTGTGTTCTCAGTCTTAATCCTCCCCATGCACAATGTAATTCTTTTGAAATAATAAACTACGGTTTGTTGTGAAAAAGAAATAGCTACAGAATGAGTGTTTAAAACGATGTTTAAACTGTAATGTATTTTTAAATTAAACATAACCCCTTATGAGCATGTTCTTAGGGGGAAAAGTCAGAAATGTACACAAACATGCCTTTATACACTGTGGCAACCCAGGAAATCTGCAACAGTCTCGAGGTCTGTGTTTTCCAAAAGTCTGGACGTTTTGTGTAGCAAATCCCCACAATGGCTGCCGGGAAGATACCCAGAGGAATGAGACAAGATTGCAATCTCAACCCCTCAAGATACTGCACGTGAAGACTTAAAAGCATGGTGAGAAGTGGCACAAGATAGCATATGATTAATTACTACAGAAGTGGAATAGACCGTGAGGTTCTGGACATTCACCGGGGACAGGCCACTGACTATGGGTTATAGAGTGTAGGATGTTTCTATGGAGGATATCAATGAGAGTCTGACCTTGAAAGAATAATGATTAAAACTTGACGTGGATGGAGTGGGAGAGAGAGAGAGGAGAAGGAGGCATGCCACCTGCAGGCCTAAGGCAGGTCTTCCTACCCAATCTTATATTTCCATATAAAAATCAGTATATTGGAAAACTAAATTAAAAACCATTTTGTGGCACGCAATTTATAGAACCTAGCATAGTGCTAGACACAAAGTAGGTACTCGAAACCACTTTGATTTGGAATATTCCAGTCTTTGAAACTGTGTTCTAATAATTGTGTGCATGTGTGTGCGTGAGAGGGGGGGGGCTGAGGGGGAGAGGGAGATGGGTGGTTGAGGTGTCTGTCTTTCTGGGAAAGCTGAGATCCAAGGAAGCAGAGCAAATCCTCCAGGTCTGTGGGTCAATGAGCAGGACTGGGATTGGCATTTGCAGTTGTGCGGCTTCAGTGCCGGCCCATTTTCAGTGGATGCAGGAAACACCAGACACACTAAAACAACTTACTAAATGCCTCTCAAAGATTTTGAGCTGAAAAAATTTGGGTGGAGGGAGGTGGTGATTGCAATAATTAACGAGTAACCCTAAACTCCCAGACCCACAAAGTCAGGATCCTCGTTGGCCTGGAGTGTTGCTGAAGTGACCTCACCAATAACTCTGTCAGTCCAGGCTATCCGGGCCAGAACCCTGGCCCAGCAGAAGCCACCAGAGCCCCGCTGAGCAGCCCTCCCCTCTGCTGAGACTGTAACTGAGATGACTGAAGGCAGGGAGACAAGTCATCCATCTCTGAGGAAAAGCCTGGGCAGATGTCCAGTGGCCTCTAGACCAGGCCTCAGCATGTCTCGGAGCCGCCCCAGCCCTCTGTCCTGACAGGCAGCCTTCACCTATTCTGGCCCCGGCAAGGCTCCTGGTGTCCGTGATGGATGCAAATTCTCCCCTGTGAATTCTGAGTTCCCAGCAGACACTCCAGCTGAGAAATCACTGCAATTGGCCCCCTAATAGCTCTTTAAAAATAAGTTACACTTTTGACTTGCTGGCGTTTGCTGAATGGCTAGTAGGGAAGAAAAATGTAAAGCAGAAAAAAGGAGAAAAAACAAAGGAACATTATCAGCCAGCTTTGATCTCAAGACTGTTTCATTACTGCACTCTAGGTGAACAGGAGGAAAGGGAGAAAAAAGCAACACTTCGGGCAGGAAATGTCTATTATTCAGAAACGTAATATAATTATGTGTCTGAATGGCCCAGTTTATCAGACAGCATTTTCTGGGAAGGATGTGGTAGGGTTGGACACATCATCTCCTCTGCTCCCCAGCCCCTTCCCAACCGAGACACCCTTCCTCCCACCCCCCACCTTTTTCTTCCCCTCCAGGACACTTCCAATTTCCCAGGTTTCGCAACCACTTACTTGTCTTTCCTGAGTGTTTTTATATAGCGTAGGAAATTGGGTAATGAAAGCCGAGTCATACATTTCTGCTTTATGTTTCCAAAGAAGCAAGTGTGACTGTCAGGTTTACAAAAGATTGTTTATGTTCACTGGCGTGAAATGGGGAGCCAGCGTGCGGAGCAGAGAGAGAGAAAGGCCGGCCAAGCTGCGATGACAGCAATGCATTCATCCTCCACGCTACAGCAGACAAAGCGCGCTCCCTGCCTGACAGGGACCATAAATCATGGGCAGGAGATGCTGTACCTACAGCTTATACCATTCCAGATGACAAACACACAATAATCCACAGAGCACAGCACTTTCTCTCTCCCGGACGCTTCTTCCCCCACCCAGCCTGCTCTCTCCTCTTCCCTGCTTCCTCTCCTTGGGCCTCCTCCATTTCCAGCCTTCCCCCTCCAACTCTCTCTCTGTTTTTTTCCCTAGCATCTCAGGGTTTTTTTCTTTCTTTCATCTTTTTCCTCTTTGGTCTCCCAGTTTCCTGTCTCTTGTCTCTACCCACCTTCTCCCCTGCCCTGGTTCCTCACTGCTTTCTCCTGTTCCTTTGTCAGCTTCTGCCTGCATATCGCTTTCTCTTTGGAAATTTCTTGTTTCTTTTCTCCGTTCCTTCTTCTTCTCTTTCTCCTCTGTCCCTTGCTAATCTCCCTTCTTTACTTTGTTACCTTTTTCCTATTCTTTGCTTGCCCTCTCTCTGCTTTACCTCCTTTCCTCTCCTCCCCTGCCCTTCCCTCCCACTCTTTCTTCTCTCTTCCCCTCACCTGCCCTCCCTTTCTCCACCTCGGCCCTCCTGGCTCCTGATCTGCTGAGGAAATTGTCACCTATACCCAGCAGCTTCCTTGGGCATGGAAACAGAGAAGAGACAGGGCAATATTTCCAGGAGAGGGAACCTCAGCACTGTGGCCACACTAGACCCCTTACAGAGGACAGTAGTGGGGACAGAGGGATGCTGGTCTCTGACCAGATGGCCCAGGCAGGGATTCTCCCTCAGCAGCCAGGACAACATGAAATCTGAGAACCAGGGCACAAACACAGCCAGTCCCTTCAACACCATAAGAGTCCATGGGTCTGCAATTCTGGACACACTCAAGGCATAGTGCCATGTTTATGAATTTGTTTTTCTTCCCCAAGCCAAGGAAACTCTTTCCTCATGCAGTGCTGGGGCAGCTCCAGAAAGTCACTTTCAGTATTGGTATTGGGATATCTGCATATATTTGGAAAATTAGGGGATGTAAGAACTCTCCTCATTACTCACGCCAGAATTTTTAGCTAGAGCCTCAATGTGAAAAAGTAAATCTGAGAGACTTGTCTTATAGACCTTGCTCCACCTCTTTACAACAGAACTCACTCCGAGAACTGTATTATAAGGAAGCACAATGAGAAGCCACCTCTCCATTGTCCTTCGTCCCCAGAGGAACACATTCTCCTTCCCCAGCAAGGAACCTTGGGACCTGAGGGCCCGAGTGAAGATGAATCACTTTTCAAGGTTGACCGAATCGCATTGCTCAAAGTTCCCCGGGACAAAGTTAGGTTTCTTCCATAAGGGTTACACCCTGACTCCCAGGGCTGGCTTGGCCACTGGCTCATGTCTCATTTAACTTCACATGAAACACTGGGGTCATTGCATGCAATCAGCGATGCAAACTTAGTTTGCACCGGGGATGAAAAACATGTCATGCCTTTATCATATCTTGCTTTTCCAAATTATTTTCACTCATTAATCTGGTATCATGAAATGCGGAACCACTGATACTCAAGGAACACTCAGTCTAGATTCTGACTTCCCACTTCTCGTAAAGCATGTATCTTCATCTTTTTTGGAAATAGAACCCAAAGCAGACAGCTGGAGCCTCAGACCTCTGGGACTTGGCCTGAGCTGCAGCAAGTGATTTACAAGGATGGCTTCCAGCCGGCCAGCCCACTGACTGCTGCAAAAGAGGAAAGCTCCAGGGAGAAGGCCGTCCACCCAGCGTGACACGGCCTCACTCTGTTCTCCTTTTGAGGTTTTAATGACCTCGCAGAGCACTGGGAAGAGTCCGTTCGACATTGGGTCAACTCAGAGCCGCCAAGCTAGATCTCAGCAGACACTGACATTGTTTCAAGCCCAGAGAGCGACATGTATGTCCTTTCATCAAAGCTCCCACCCTTTCCCTGCCCCTTTCAAGTCACTGGGCCACCTACGGGCATTATTCCAAGAGGGTGTGGGGGTTCAAAATTTGTCCTTTCTCTAGAGAGTCCTGTGTAGCCCACCGCCAAGATCCAGCTGAAAGGAGAATGACTCACAGAGAAACTGGGGTGACCATTTTCCGGGATAATTAATGAAGACTGGTGGAGAAACCAGCAATCAAGCAAGAAACAGAGAAAGTGATCCCTCTCATGCTTCCTTCCTCTGCTATATCTTGCCAGGAAGGGGAAAAGGACTCTCTGCTTGGACAACCCTTAAATCGATGCATCCTAATTAACGGAGGATTTAATTCATCAAAGTGACAGCAACTCTATTTATATCATCTCCTTCAATGGGGCTTAGGGTTGGCCTATAGGGTTTATCTTTCCCTTTCCTTTTTCTTTCTCTCTCTCTCCCCTTTTTTCTCTTCTCTTCTCTTCTTTCTCTTCTTTTCTCTCTCTCCCTTCACCTCCTACCCACTTTTTCTAAAAGGGCCATAACAAGATTTAAGGAAAAGGGTAATTTCAAGCTGCAAATTACTCAAGCAGCTCCCTAACATCTCCTTCGTAGGCCCCCGCAGTCTTCCTGTTTGGCCTGAAAAATAGTCCAGGCCAGTTCCACAGGCAAGATGACTGCAAAGCTGCTGTGAGGCCTGGCAGTGGGGAGGGGAGGCCTCCGCAGACCACTGCCCCTAGACCTTTAGGGGGCCCCTCATTTTATGGATGATGATGAAACCAGGCTGAGAGCGAGCGAATGAAATGCCCACGATTACACAGCCAATCAGTGCAGAGCCAGAACCAGACCTCCCAAGAGTCAGAGCGCTTCCGGCCCCGCCACTCCAGCTGCTGCAGCCACCGTGTGGCAGCCATTGGGAAGATGGCATCAGCAGACCTGCCATGCTGGTTCCTTTTTGGGGATTGAGACCCTCTCTTCTCTAACAACTTTTCATTATGATTCTGTCTATTAATCGTCATTATTAAATGTAGTTAGAAGTGCTAGACAACATGTTGTATCTGAGTTAATCTTCCCACCATGATAAGGTGGGTGCTACTTTTTATTCCCATTTTTGAGATGAAGAACTGGACTCAAAGAGATTAAGGGACTTGCCCAAATGGAAGACGACCAACCACTGCTAAGCCATTCTTTTGGCTACTAGATATAATGCCACTTTTAAAATGAAATTATTTCCAGTGGATTGAGTGCGGGCCTGCAAACCAAAGGATCACGGTTCAATTCCCAGTCAGGGCACATGCCTGGGCTGCAGGCCAGTTCCCAGCAGGGGACACACAAGAGGCCACCACACATTGATATTTCTCTCCCTCTCTCTTTCCCTTCCCCTCTAAAGATAAATAAATTAAAACTTATAAAAAAGAAATTATTCCCAAGGGGCACTAAATTAAGCTCATTACACTTTAGTGAGCATGAATTTAACTGGAACTTTGAGTTCAAAGAGACATTTCCCCAGCCCAGAGTGTTCTGATGCTGGAGGGCAGAGAGCAGACTCGTCCCTTCCTCTGGTTTGCCTTAAGCTCACACTCTCCTCCCCAGAGTGGATTCCAGGGAAAGGGGGAGATTTCTGAGTAGAGCCAATGTTCATGATACAGCCAACCACCATACCGGGAAGTCCAGAAGCTGCTCCACAGTCCACAGAATATTCCAGAAAACACCTTCTCTTTCCTTGTCCCTGATATAGAATTCCACCAGGGTCTGTCCCAGTCTTAAAAGACGCTTTTGTGATAGCTGTCATTAATTGGACCTATTAGAATTCACATAAAGGGGGGAAAGGAGAAAAGAAAAGTGAATCCTGCCCCCAAACTCTAGCTGTTAGTCATTCTCTGCAGAATCTGAGCCCCAACAACAGCCCCTTTCCCAGAAACAAGGGAAGTGGGGGCTGGGAGAAGTACCTAAAAGAAAACGCCAGGAGGCTCATGGGTAGGAGACTGCACCTTTCTTCCAAGTTAGGTAGCGCTCACACCCCATCAGTCAGCACCAGATGAAAGGGCTATAAAACCAACACAGCGCCCGAGACTATATGAAAATATATATCCTGATGTGTCAGGAATACCTGGCGCGCCTTTAACCTCAACTTCAGATGAACCAACACGCCTCGGAGCACATTTATATGCAAAGGCATATAATATGTCCCCTGTATCTAATTATCTGTCAACCTGAGGCAGTTTGTTTTCCAAATCGGCCTCTCGGCTGTGACTTTACGAGGTCATAAAGAAAACGATGCCACTCTGCACTGAAATGCAAGGAGAGCCTGGATCAACAAATTATCCTCCTTAATGGTGTCTCTCGGCCTGGAGACCAGGCCTGGCAAAAAGAAAGGAGTCACAGCCCTCTTCCTTACTCCCTGTCTTCTGCATGAGGTAACGCTTTGAGGGACAACTGCATTGGGGAGGGGGCTCCCTGGGGGGCACAGGGCAAGGCTGACTGGAAATCGTTTCCTTCCCCTGCTCAGCTGCCCTCTGCTTCATAGCTTTAATGTGCAAAGTCAGCTGCAAAGTCGTTAGCCCAGCACTTCCAGAAACGTGGTCCAGCAGAAGTTTCTGCCTTCCCCAGTACCACCTCTGGCCTTCTTGGGTCATCCCATGCTCCCTGGAGCATCTTCAGCTCCGGAGAGTCCCAAGAATCTTTGTGTCTACAGAGAAAAGCCGTAATCCACTCTACATGAGACCACCCCTGTCTACATGAACCCAATGATCAAGATCCTGTTCCACAAGAAAGTTGTGGAAGATGGAAGATGGAAGACGGAAGATGAAAGTTGGAAGATGTTTTATTCCACTGTGGCATCTGGGAGAAGAAGGGGTGTATGACTTTTAAACTTCTAAGCAAGAGGAGAAAATTTCTTCTCAAAGAGGGAAGGTAGGTGGCAGCAGCAGGAATCCCATTGTGCGGGGTCCCTGGCTGAGACCATCTCTCTCCTGCCAAGCTCAGCACCGCACGTGCATTAGCTCGTACACACACACACACACACACACACACACACACACAGGAGGGAAAGGGCGGAGGGATGGGCCCAGCACACAGTCTTCAGCTCCTATTAGTTCTCCTCTGATCTTCAGCAGATTAATTAGGAACTTTGTCAGGAACCAGCCGTGAACTCCAGCCGCTCCTCTCTGGGAGTGGTAACAGTGCCAGCGAAATCCAAGCTGCAGGAATTCCTGTACCCACGCTGCTCCTATGATTAATGATAGAAAGGAATAAAAAAGAGGGGTCAACAGCTGAGTGCAAAGCAAGTTGCTAGACAGGGAGTAATTAAGATACTTGGGTAAATATGATTAATAAGCTCAAACTGGCAGGGTGTGCAGTAAACAAGGACTAACCAGATGGTCCTTTCTCTTCTGACAAGGCTGGGCACTTGGAAAAATGCCGGGGGGGGGTGTGCAGGGGTGGAGGGGGAGAGTCCAAAGTGGGAGGGGAAAGGAGAACAGCTTAAAAGGCCTGATTGAAACTTTACTCTCTTTCTCTGACCCCATCTAGAAGGAAGGTTGGATCCCTGCAGAGGGATTAGGACAGAGAGGTGGCTTTGAGACTCCCCCGATCCTCTTATCACAGGCTCCAGACAAACTGCTGGGTGTAAAAGAATTCCTGTTCAGACATCAAGGCCGAACTTCTAAAGCCAGCCCCTGCCCTGTGTTCACAAGTCCCCCACCCCACTACCCCATCCTCACTTAGCTACTCACTACAAGGTCAAACAAGCCACGGAGTGCACAGGTTAGTGTTGCTGTATTTGTTGGCTCAGGCTGCCATAATGAAGTACCAAATGCTGGGTGGCTTAAGCAACAGAAATGCAATCTGGTAGTTCTGGAAGCAAGAAGTTCAAGATCAAGGTGCCTGCAGGGGTGGTTCCTTCTAAGGCTGTGGGGAGAATGGGTTCCAGGCATCTCTGCTGGCTTCTGGTGGTTAGTTGGCAGGCTTTGTGCCCCCTGAATTGGAGAAGCACAACTCTGTCTCTACCTTCACGTTCGCCTGACATGACAGCCTCCCTGTGAGTGTATCTGTCTTTGTCCAGATTTCTCCTTTTTATAAGGGTGCCAGTCGTATAGGTTAGGGCCTACCCTAATGACTTCATCTTAACTAATTGTATCTGCAAAGACCCTATTTCTAAATAAGGTCCCATTCCGTGGTCCTGGGGGTTAGGACATCAACACATAGATTGGGAGTGGAAGAGACAAAAATCAACCCGTAACAGCTCCTTATCGGGTTGGAAAGCAAACCAGGAACCAAATTCTTGCTGAGAAGAGACCTGAGCCAAGAACATATATGCTGTCACAACACTGTTTAAAGGGGAAACGTGGGGTGGACTCTCATTTCTCCACCTACTGTCTGCTAAAAACTAAAGTAAAATAAGCTTCCTTCAAGTCTAAAGAGTATCTAGAAAGAACATCTCTTTCTGTGCAATGTCAAGGAGATAGTATAATGCTTCCAGGGATGAAGGAGAGAGAAAGCCATGGCTGGGTGTCCCCAGCCGTCCTGGTTAACAGGAAATATCTACAGGTGCTGAAAGACAGACTCAAAATATTTGCCCTTACATAGCAGAATGGTGCCCAGACACCTCTGTTTACAGGCTTGGGCAGCTACGGCGCACCCACGTGAAGGACAGGCATTGTAGGGCAGATAAAGAACTTCAGGGATTAGCCCAGAGTCTAAAGGAGCTGACAGTCTGGATTCCTGTATTAGTTTCCTGTGGCTGTTGTAACAAATTACCACACACTTGGCAGCTTAAAACAACAGAGATTTATCCTCTCACCATTCTGGAGGTCTGAGTCCAAAATCAGTATCACTTGGCTGTCATAAAGAAGGGCGGTGCTCCCTCCAAAAACTCTAGGGGACCATCCCTTTCTTGAATCTTCAGCTTCGGGTAGCTGCGGACATCCTCTGGTTTGTGAACACATCTTTCCAATCTTCAAGGCAAGAATCCTTAGATGCGTCTCTGCTCTGTTTTCATATCTCCTCTTCTGTGTATAAAAATCTCCCTCTGCCTCCCTTTGATAAGGATACATGGGATTTCATTTAGAGCCCATCTGGATAATCCAAGACATCTCAGAATCCTTAATTACACCTGCAGGACACCTCTTTTTTTCCAATTGAGGTAACTGTTGCAGGTTCCAGGGATTAGGAAGCGGATGTCTTCCAGAGGCCATTTTTCAGCCTACCTCAGTTTCCATTGGATTTTCTTTTTCTAATCACTTTTTTCCAGTTGGTCTGTATAAAGCTAGGAGGCCTGGTCTTTGGCCCCATTTTGCACACGAGAAAAGCCAGGCATGCGTGGCAAAGGGTAGTCCTCCACAGAAAGTTAAAAATCAGGCTTAGGTGAGGACTCACCAGGTATTTAGCCCACCCTGTAAATCAGTTCTCATTCTTTTATGTATCACAGATCTGTTTAAAAACATATGTTTCAAGGGAGCATTAGAATTGATAGGATTATTGTCAACTTTTTATTTGACCAAATAAGGACATTAAACAATAAAACCTACTGTATATTTTTATTCATAAAGGTAAATATCTTAGTTCTAATAAACAAAGTAAGAAAGACATATCTTCAAAGAAAGCACAGTTGTCAAAAAAAAACAGCTATGGGCTATCTATTCCCTCAATGCCCATTGCTGTTCTTTTTTCCATTGTGCCCAAGGCCATAACAATCATTAGGGACGTACCATTGAAGAAACTTTCCTCTGGACCAGAAGTTTACTTTTAGTGATGACTCCGTTGGGCTTCTCCTGGGTGACAAGTGCACAATTTAACCACACGAGGACCAAGGAGATGGAAGAGAGAGACCTTGTTATTGCCTTTCTGCCCCATCAGAAACATTCTCCAGCCCCAGAGGCAAATAGAACACCAACCAAATCTGCCCCAACCAGACGATGGAGGCCAGCCAACAGGGCGCCCAGCCTCCTTGCCCACCTCGGATAATTGTCTTTCAACTGGGGCTCAGAGGAGAGACCCAGAATACCTCCTGCCCTGTGATTGGGAATTTCCCCTTGTAAAGAGGTACTTGACTAAGGGGTATAACGCTCTGCCTGGTGAATCACTACCTGAAAATAAAGTGAATCATTATAGACAAAGACTCCCAAGGCCTGTGGTAAAGACTTTCTACTGAGAACCTTACCCAGCCTTCCAGCAAACCAGGCTCCACCCCCTCTACACTGAACCTTCTTCTCTCAGGCAGGGTGAGAAATTCCATTCCCAGTCCCAAATCCAAACAGTAAGCATATGGGAAAGTAGCTCAGCAGACACCTGATGTGGCCAGTGATGGCCCAGCAGATATGTCTTCCTTCTTTCCCTGGGACTTGCGCACTTTACAGGATGGGATCATAGTTCCGATATCTTATTTATTCCCCTCCCAATTGTCATGAGAGCATCAGGATAAAAGGGATGAGATCAGATGCTGTCTGTACCAAATGGAGACCAAAGCAACCACACAAAATGCAAAGTGCAACCTCGCTATCTCTTAAAGAGTGGCCAGCCCAAGGCTGCTCTTGTCATCTAGCTACACGACTCTCTGGGCAAACTCCTTACCACAAGGGGCCACAAGAGGGGCAGAGTCCACAGTGAGCCATGATGCCAAGATGGTCTGGCCGGTCGCATCATTCTTTGGGGCAAGAGGACCAAGCTCCATCAGCTTCACAAAAATAGAAAAAGTTAAAAATAGGAAAGCGAGAGAATCAATTCAACATAAGTGTGAGCATCTGATGTGAAGCTAAGTGTGGGGGGATACAGAGGGAGACAGGGCACAGCTTCTGTCCCTGGGGAGTGGCCTCATAGCAACACACACACAACCAGTACAGTGGGCTGTAGTAAACGCGTGGGGAGAACACAAACTCAGGTGATGGAGTCTGTCTTAGTTGGCTTCCCCCAGAAGTGGACCCCGAAAGCCAAGATTCAAGTGCAAATACAGTTGACACTGAAACACAGGGGTTAGGGGAAACTGACCCCTGTGCAGTCGAAAATCCGTGTAACTTTTGACTCCTCCAGAACTTAACTACTTATAGGCTAGTGTTGACCCTAAGCCTTACTGATGACATAGACAGTTGATGACCACATATTCTGTACATTTTATGTATTGTATGTTGTGCTCTTACAATTAAGTTAGCCAGAAATATTGTTAAGAAAATCATAAGGCAGAGAAAATATATTTACACTATTCATTGAAAAAATCCATATGCAAGTGGATGCACATAGTTCAAACCCACGTTGTTCAAGGGTCACCTGCACATTATTGGGGGACAGGGCTAGGAAACAGAGAGAACACTGGGAGGGGAGTGGAGAAATGAGAACAGGAAGGGAAGGAACCCCTAAAGGCACATTCATTTCACAGGAGACCCCCCGGAGCTCCTGAATACATGCCTCAGAAACGTGCTGCCCAATGGGTGAGGGAACTGGGGTATTTGTCTATCATCAGTTATTAGTAGAAGCTGCTCTGGGCACAGAACTCTGGAAATTTCCGACCCGCCCTGCACTCGGATAGAGCAGGCACAGAAAGACCTCAGCGAGTGAGTGACCGAAGCCGGCAGAGGGAAGGAAGGCTGGCGTGTCCAAACACGGTAAATGCAAAATGGATGTGGGTGGGGCACTGCTGGCAGCTGCTGTAGACTCAAGGGTTCTAGCCCAAAGTGAAGGTCAGGGAAAGTTACAAAGGCAGCTGACATCTAAGCTGGGCCTGGGAAGGTGAGTTGGAGAATGCTGAGCAGAGGTGGACGGAGGAGGTCAGCAAGGGAGAGCATTCATTCCAAAATAAGGGGAAAACATGAACGAAGAAACAGTCTGAAAGTGGTGTAGGTTTCTAGCTGTTTTGTAGACAGGAGGTCCAGACAGGCAGCTGGAGAGGTCTGTGAGGAAGCAAGCTGTGAAAGGCCTGCATCCACGCCGATGAGCTTGGCATTTCCTATAGACTAACTAGGGGCCATGGGTGCCTTATTAAGTAAGGGAGTGACACAGACTCAATGGCTTAATAAGCTTCCTGGTCCTGTGCGAGGCAATCCATGCCCTGAGTCAACTTCTAGAGGGCAAAGCCAGGGCTGTGTATGTTTTCTGCAGTGTCCAGTACATTAGGGGGGCAAATCAACAACGACCCAAGGCCTGAGTGCACTGAGTTAGCACGTGGGCTTGGTAGCACTAATGAAACTAACTCCTCATAAAACAAACAGTGGAGAGAAGCAATTAAATGAATGAAAATAAAAGGAATTTGCCAAAGAGATGCCATGGTTCTGTGCACATGGGACCTGACTTTTCTGGGAAACAGTAGACTCCCATTTCAAGGCCACCTAAAGTAGCCCCCTCGGGAGTATCTGCAGAACCAGGGGGAAGAGGGCATGCCTTCTCTGTCTACAGTCACCGCCACCTGGGGACTGAAGAGCCTGGCGGGAGCACCCCTTGCTCCTGGATTCCGACCCCATCCTAGCTTTTCAGGGGGCAGTAGCACCAGGACAAGAGATTTCTTATTATTGTTTGCAAACATTTGCTCTGTGCATTTTGCATATCATCCTTACATCTCGAGTAAAGGAAGAATGAGTTCAAGCCTTGTCCAATATTGAAGTGTGCTCATTCTCATTCATTTCAGCCAAGCTTTGGATATTGGCGGTGTCCATCTTAGATTTAGTTCACTTTGTTCCACAACAGAGTCCACTGGCTATGGGCTACTACAAAGTTTTAGGAGATAATACCACTTTCAAAATAAAAATGAGCAGATGAAGTTAAAAGTGGGTTCTGGTCCTGAGGGTTTCCCTCTAAAGGTGACGTCAGGAGACTTCTAGGATAGCCCTAATGAGCCCTAGCACCGTCCCCCACCCCTTCTGGTGCGCACGCCCTTGTAAACTCTCATCTCCTTGAGTGTGGAAGAGACCTAGTGACTCACTCCCAATGAACAGAATACAGTGGAAGTGATGGGATACCCCTTCAGAGGTTGACCTCACAAAGGCCATGAGTTCTCTCACTTAGATGAAGCAAACTGCCATGTGGTGAGCTGCCCTGAGGAGAAACTCAGGTAAAAAGAAACTGAGCCCTAGCCAAGGACCTGAAGCCCACAAGGAACTGAGTTCTGCCAACAACCATTTGATGAGCTTGGAAGTAGATCCACCCTCAGCTGAGCCTTAAGGTAACTGCACTCCCAGCCAACACCTTGATTTCAGCCTCATGAGATCCTAAGAAGCAGAGACCCCAGCTAAGTGATGTTTGAATTCCCGACCTGCAAAAACTGTGAGACAATAAATGTTTTAAGTTGCTATGTGCTGGGGTAACTTCTTACCCAGCAGAGGTAACTAATACAGGCATCTTAGTGGAGGAGACAGTGAAGGGATATACAGACACACTCAGAAAGCTAAGTAAGACCAAGGGAAAGTCTTAACTCTTGCTCTTACGTGTCTTGGGCTGGGCTGGGCCTCCCCTACAGATGGCCAGGCTTCCATGGAATGTTATTGCAGAGATACCGACACAGCTTCACACCCCCGAAGTAGTCCTGTTTCTTTATTTGTTGACTTTGCCAAAATTCCACAATTGGCCTTTCCTTTCCCCTGATGTTCTTTCCTTTCAAATACACCAAGACTTGGAGTCAGGAAATACAAAACCAAGTCCCAGATTCCTACTTTATTAATTGTGCAGTTTTTGAGGAATCATCTATGCATCCCCCAAACCATATATATAAAGAAAAAATATTAATTTTGAAAAGTTACTTAACTTCTCAATGCTCATATTTCATTTTAAAATAAGATTAAATAGTGCCTGCTTTGTATAACTCATGGAGTTGTTGAGATGATTAAATGTGGGAATATGGGTAAGAGTGGTTTTTAAACTACCAAGAGCCCTGGGGATCTCCCAAACAGGACAAAATGGTCATTAGACTGCGATACTTCAGTATAATGGGCCCTCGTAAGACTTGTCCCGGATTCAGGCTTCTAGGGAGAGAGAAGAAACAGAACAAAACAAAAGCAACCAGGGTCAGAGCCAGGGGGACAGAAGGCCTGGAGCCCCCATGTCACAACTTTTAAAGATTCCATCCCAGAAGAGTTAGAGTTTGATAACTGACTTCCAAACGATGTCTCTGGGGCCTTGCCTTTGTGGATTTAAAACAGTCCAGGCCCTCCTGTGCTTTCTCTTAGTTATCATTCATTGAGCACCAACTACCTGACAGGCACTGTCCTCACCCCATCCTCCGTCCTGACTGATTTCACCTTCCCCAAAGCCTGTGAGGTGGGAACCATCATCATTCCCCTTTCACAGATGTGGAAACCGAGGCTTAGAACTTGTCAGGGTCACTCAGCAAGCCCGTGACAAAGCAGGGACTAGAACCCGTCAACCTGGAGCCAAACCATATTCTGAAAGACGCTCTTCCTTGTGTTCTATGCTGCCTCTTCAAGGACAGCGTTTCTCTCCCTTCTTCTCGTTTCCATCTTCCCATAAAACACGCTGTGACACTTCACACAAGGAGCCGCATACACAAATCAATCGCAATCAGCTGTATTTCTCTCCTGATGTTAAAAGACTCATAAAGGAAAATGCACTTGTTTCAAACATGCTTTTCTGACACTAAATCAACTCTCCACCGTTGGTGGAATTTCTGCACAAATTGAGCTGGGCCCTCATGAGACTGAGGTTTACCAGCATAAATCCCCAGTTTGCAGAAGCTGTCTAGTTGTATTAACAGAAAGAGCTGATCTGGCAGCTGAGCTTGCTAAGGGTCGATGGCACCTTCTTGACTTTCGGTTCATGTCAGAAGGACATTTGACAACTCTCTTTCTAGCATGTGATGTGGAAGTTGACAGGAGCATTCTGGCCTGGGTGTGATCAGAAGAAAGGCTTACCACATATCACTTCACCCCTGTACCCCACGGAAATCCCAACCAGAACTACTGTCTTCAGAGGAAATGTCCACACTTCCTAATAACAAATTGCATAATGGTTCTCATGAGATACTCACCAAATCTGACCCCAAACCATTTTGCTTTGTTCATAACTATCAGGCATGCCACAACCCATGGAAACTTCGCGAGCTCTAAGAGCTGCTGGTTGACTGTGTTACTCTGAACACACCGCATAATCTCTCATTGTCTCAGTTTCTCTTATCTGTATCAGCCTTCTGAATCAATTTCATATATACAGTGGGGTACTAATGCATTGTCTATTTCATAGAAGGGAAATAGCATCCTGAAAGGGTCTCCGGAAACGCCAACCCTTTCCCTTTAACTGTGTGATCATTCTGATTACCAATCACAATGTGTGGAGTTTTCCCAACCACCAAGCAATTCTGTGACACCAGCTGGGTGTCCTACAATTCAACTCAATTATGACACTACCTACCTGGAGACAGTGTCAGATCCCACAGGTTAAGGGTCCCTGCAGATGCTAGTCCAGTCAAGGTTCTCATCTGATCTGTGCTTCTGAGTGAACATCTCCAGATGCAAAGTTCCAATGATCCTTTCTTTGGGTTTGACTAATTTGCTAGAGTGTCTGGCAGAACTCAGGGAAACACTGTACTCACTAGATTACCAGTTTATTATGAAATGATGTAACTCAGGAAGAGCCAGATGGAAGACATGCATAGGGTGAGGTGTGGGGGGAAAGATGAAGCTTCCATGTCCTGAGCTCACCACTCTTCCTGCCCTCTATATGTTCACTGACCCAGAAGCTTTCCTTTGGCTTTTAATGGACTCCTCATTACATAGGCAGGATTGATTAAACAGCTGGCCATTGATGACTGAACTCGACCTCCAGCTCTCTCTTCTCCCCAGAGGTCCAGAGGGTAGGACTGAAAGCTCTAACCCTCCAATCACATGGTTGGTTCCCCCGGCAACCAGCTCCCATCCTTAGGTGTGGTCCCAAAGTTACCTCGTCAGCATAATGAAAAACGAAATCTGTGTTTCTGTACCGGCAACAAGATGAAAACCACATATGCATTTTTTATTATAAATTACAATATTACACTATCCCTATAAAGTCATTGAAATTTTTCTTTTGTACTTTTTGCATATCCCTATCACTCTTTCTATCACTAAACCAGAAAGATTGAGTACCTTGATCAGATTTGCATTTAGAATACATACTGCTAACTGGTTTATTTCCACATGAACATAAACAAGGTGATGGTAGATATATATAATGCAATCAAAAGGAAGACACCTGATGTGGTTTACATTTGTTGTATATGGTAGAGCTTTATGTTTTATTTAAAAATGAAGATGGATGATGTCAGCAAGAGAGAATACTTAGAGAATTCAAAAATTCATGCTCATTTATTTTACATTATTGCCATTATTTTGGCCCCTTAACTTTCCAAAAAGAAGCAGCCACCACCTAAAAGGCTTTTCCTGGTTCTCTGTCGAGCTCTATAGGAGATGTTCTCCCTGTGCTGTGCACATGAGTGACAATATAGAGGGAATCATGTATAAAGTTGGTAGTGATTCAGTGTAGTGAGAACAGCATGCCTGGGACACAGCCACCGAGCATTTGGTTTGGCCCAAAGGGTCTTTGGGAAGGTATAGTACCAAAGCAGAATTCTTACCCTTTGAGGGGTAGGTGGGATTGCCAGTCAGAGAACGTGGGGTCAGACATTGAAAGAAGAATTGGACTGAGCATATGGAAAGTGCCTGAAGTATTGAGGGGTGAGCTGCTGTATGTGGCTACAGCAGAAAGTCCTGTCGGCCTGTCTGTCTGTCTGTCTCTTTCTCTCCCTTTCTCTCTCTCTCTGACAGCAAGCAACATGGTCAGAGCTGCATTTAGAGCATGTGCTCACAAGCAATGTGGAGTGTGATTCCAGGCAGTGGTCTAGGAGAGAATCATGGGTGAAGAGCAGGTCCAGGGCCAAGTGCAGAGATGAGGGCGTGGGGAAAGTGACTGGCCAGATTCCAGAGAGTCTGCAAAGTAGAATCTTGCTAATCACAGGCTAGACATTACACCTTAATTGAAAGTGTCCCTAAGAACTAAATATTGACTGAGTTTGCATCTTTGTTGCCTCAAAAATGCAAGATTTGTAAAATTCAATGACACACATGATTATTTAACATGTATTACCTGCTGACTGCTCCTGGGCAGACAGCGGTTTTTCATTGAGGCAACGGGAGTAGAATCAACAATGGATCTATAACGAGATCCCTTTATAATGAATTTACTGATCTTCCCACACTTCCAACTTTATCTGTTTTATCCAGATTTGTTTTGCTCTTATCCCCTCAACATTTCACAGAAATGGCTTAGGAAGTTTTAAAATATACTCAATTCCATGTGGACAATATATGTTGTCCACATAAAACAAGAGATTGGACTGTTTGGAATTAAATGATTTTCTTTTTAAATCACTTTTGCTGTTTGTCAAGGCATTGCATAGGTAAATAATGAAATTAATGCCTTCATCATCCAAGGAATTAGAGCGAGGAGCCGATACTGTCTTGAAAAATGCTCTGGGAATGTTTATACATGAGGCTGGCAGACTCCCCGGGGAACCACCACGTGGCCGGGTACCGGGTGAGAAGCAGGCAGGCTGAGATTGAGGGTAAAATTGCAACCCATTGGCACAGCACATATTTTCCCAATATAAAAGCAAATGGAGAATCCATAAATAAATTGACTATATAAAAGTGTCCCTTTATATTACTGCCTCACCTTTCCAAGGGGAAAACAAAAACAATAACCAAAAAAAAAAAAGGTTTCTTTTCACGGCCCTCATATAAAAAGCATTCCTTCTGGGTAATTTTATAGTACCAACAGCCGTCCGTGCCTATTGAAAATACATGCGTGGCCCCACGTCCAGACCCCCTTGCACAAATGACTGAGTAACCAGCATCAGCCCCATTGCAGAAGCAGCTGCCACGTAATTACAACCTCTCATCATACGTGTGGGGAAACCAGTTGTGGCGTTTGGGAAAGGTCTGCAAAAATAGGTGTCAGACCTTAACTAATAGTGATTGTCCTTCCATTCTACTGTAATTTATATTTAATTCACACGTTTCATTTCCATTTAAAATATGATTACAGTGTTTTGAAGCACATCTCACCTGTCCCCTCGAATTACAGGGAAATGAAAATAACAGGGAGCAGCAGGCACCAGGAAGGCTGCTAAAGCCCTTGGCTGCAGGGTCGCCAGCTCAGCCTCTCTCTGAGGTCAGAGGGGGACAACTGAGGAGAAATGGGGGCTGTAGAGGAGGGGAGGAAGGTACCAGAAGGGGCGAGAAAGAGTGAGAGGATGTGAGAAGTGGGTGAGAGGGCACAGGGGTGGGGAGGGGAGGAGCCTGTTGGGGCAAATGGAGATTTGGTCTTCTGAGGGCGCCACCGTGCTCGCTTGAAAACTGCTTATTTTCTGGCAGACTGCCCACCTTTTATTTCATTCCTCTCAGGTTCATGACCTAATCCTAAATGCAGGCATGCTGCAGGATGCAGGTGCCTGTTAACTCTGAGGTCTGGTTTTCTCTGCTCCAGAAGCATCAGGAGGAGGAGAGGAGCAGGAAAGGCATGCAAGGCATGGACTCGAAGAGGCCAGACAGCCTACTGGATGCACGACACCCTTCGACATGCCCGCTTTCCCCCTCCATCCCGCACCTGAGGCTCTGCAGTTATTGGCAGGGGTTGAAAACATGTCCATGAGCTCCAGGTCAGAGGAACAATTTATATAATAAGATTTCTTAGAAATTCAATGACCAAGTTCCTCCAGGTGTGACAGAAGATGTGCTTGCCTTATAATGAGTTCCTGCCAATGGCACCTGGATTCTCATCGAGATTTTGGTGCCTGCTCAGAGGCAGAAGAGCCCTTGCTCGTTTATAACCATCCCCAGATGCTGCCTTAAAAAGCTTGGGAAAGTGCATGCACATACCAATAGACTGAAAGAAAAACCTTTATAGAGCACCTACTATATAATAAGTACCAAGCTAAACAACAATGATTTCAAATCTTCATTCTCCTAATATTCCCAGGCCCCACACTTCCCCCTTAATTTACCTTTTATTTTCCCCCCAAAATTAGACAACAGCAGAGAAGAACTTTCTGTGCTGCTACTACTAAGCAAAAAACCTATTAATACCCCTACTTAATCCTCCTTCCATTCCTGTACAACAGACTAGCTGTCCATCCTCCCTGAGGCTAGACCTTGTATTTGGGCTTAGCCTATCATACTCGCCCACCTTGTCTTTCTTTCATATTCATTTTGTTTATCCCTTCCTGTCTTGTATATTTAATCTCTTCTTGAATTGGATCCTTCTCAATGGCTTGAAAACATACACCAGTCTTTCAGATTAAAGAGAGAAAAGCCTCCAACCCCTCAACTCTATCCAGCTTTGAACGAGTCACTCTTCTGCCATTCAGAGCAAACCTCTCAAAGCATCATCTATACTGCAGTAGAGCTGGTTCGTGGCCCAACAAATGTCACATCCCTCTTCCTACTGCAGAGAGTTGGTGGCTGCCCAGACAGAAACTATATTTCCAGGCCCCCTCACATCTCGGAAGGGCCATGTGATTAGTCCTACCAGTGAAATGGGATAAAAAGTTGTGTGCAACTTCTAGGTGAAGGCTTTAAGGAGTAGCCCTCTCCATACTGCTGCCCTCTGGACCGGTTGGATGCAGACAACTGCAATGAAGAAGTCCCACTAGGTGATGACACAGCCACAAAAAGGAAGGAGGCTGGTCTCTTGGATCGTATTACAAGGGAAAGCTGCTGAGTGGACAGGAACTTCCAGAAATATGACTGTACCAAGTGCAACACATTAACTTCTCTTTAGTGAAGGTGCTGACGTTGTGGGATTTATTTATTGTAATAGCTAGTATTTCTTTAACCAATAAACTCATCTACCACTCATTTCTCAGTCCACTACAATATATTTTTCGATCTGTTCCTCGGAAATAGATCTCTGAAACCACCAGTGCTTTCCAGATTACTGAATTCAATGGCCACTTTTTAGTCTAAATTTCACTTCTCCCCCTCAGTATGTCACATAGCTGTACCTTCTTATCTTCTTAAAAGGCTTTCTTTCCCTGGTTTTCATAACACAAGTCCCAAGTTTCTACCTTTCTGTCTGGTTGCTCCTCAATCTCCTCCACAAGCTCAGGTTCTACTACCCAACCTCAGAACTCTGATAAATCGACTTCTGCCTTTAATCACTTTGAATTAACTGGAGCTGCATGTGTCCACTTGCCATGAATAACTAGAAAAGTAGACATGTTGCATTTAAAACTAATTTCAGACACTATAGGACTGCGATCCCTGAGAAACAAGAAACTAGCAAGGTGAGCCTACAATCACTCCAACTATTGCCAGAGGTAGCAATAAGAAAAATCAGAGCAGAGTACAGTGGTTTCACTGAGTTACTGAGACAGGAATCAAAGTTGGGGAAGCCCAGGTGACTGGGATTTGCAGGGCAGACCATCAGAGAAGGGGGAGCAACACAAAGAAAGGGATCCCCTTGCATCTCTGGCTGGATACTAAGGTGAGGTTCCACAATGCAGAAAATAACTATCAGGGTGCTGTAAGCTAAACAACTTCCAGAGCTGACGGAGGACTGTGATATGTTCAAGTTTTGATACCTGGTCTAACCAGACTGGTAGTGGAGACCCCAAAAGGGTCACACAACTTAAGCATAAATGCACCACTGTTAGAGTAAGGGCTGCCATAAACCTAACTTTTTGAAGCTTATAAGCTTTAATGAATTGAGCAGATTCATATGGAATTCAACTGCCAGCCAGATAAACTTTACACTCTACAAATGAAAACAACAAAATCCAGACACTGACATCACATTCGAAATGTTCGGCATCCTATTGAGAATTATTATGCATGAGAAGAACATTTGGGGTAAAAATCTGACCATGGAAATAACAGAGATGATGGAAGAGGCTGACAAAGATCTTCAAATAACTGTATGAACACACACAACATGTTAAAGAAAAATATGAAATGAATGAAGATAAAAGGAAATACTTCAAAGAACTAAATGTAACTTGTAGAAATTAAAAATACAATATCTTAAATTAAAATTGCACTGGTGATTGGACACTGAAGAAGAGGAAAATAGCAGTGAACTTAAAAAAATCAATAAAAATTATCCAAACCAAAGGGTAGAAAGAGGAGGAAAACAAGGCTGGAAAAAGTGAGTAGAACCTCAGTGACCCAGGGAACAATGTCAAGCAGTCACCAGAGTTCCAGAAGGACAGGTAAACAAAAAACAACATTTGAATAAATAATGCTCACATTTTTTCCAAATTTGATGAAAACTATGAACTTACAAATCCAAGAAGCTCCATAAGACAAAGCAGGATAAATACAAAGAAAACAATACAAAAGTACATCATAATCTAGTTGATAAAAACCAGTCGGTGCCGAAGAAATAAGGGTAAATGTGAAAGACACAAGTAACTAATAGAATTTTTGTCAAAAGGACTCTCCTGCAGGTCCTGCAGGCATTGGAACAGAGTAAGAAAATATTCCGAACAACTTTATGTCAGTGATTTAGTAATACAGAGAAAATTTTCAAATGCAAATAAATGCTCAAAGCATCTCAAATTATTAACTGATAATACATTAATTTAGCAAAGTCACATGATACGAGGTCAATATTCAAAAATCTTTTTTGTTTATCATGGTAGCAAATACAATTTTAAAATATCACTTATATAACCATAAAGATATGAACTATTTAAGATAAACTTAAAGTTGCGTAAGACTTACATGCTGAAAACTATAAAATGTGGCTGAAAGAAGTTAAAGAAGACCTGTATCAATGCAGAAATATAACATGCTCATGCATTTGAAGATTCAGTGTTGTTAAGATGTTAATTTTTCCCCAAGTTGATCTACAAGTGCGAAGCAACCCTGAAAAAAATTGAAGTTTGATTTTCTTGCAGAGATTGACAACCTGATTTTAAAATGTATGAAAATTCAAAGGACTCAAAATAACCAAAATGAAAAGAAAATATTTGGAAGACTTATAATACCTGGTTGCAAGACTTATTGTAAAGCTATAGTAATCTAAACAGTGTGATCTATAATATTGATAGATATTTATATAGAGATTAATGGTACAGACTAGACAGTAGAGAAATAGACCCATCCATATATGGTCAGGTAATTTTTAACACAGATAGAAATACAATTGAATGGGGTAAAATGACTGTTTAAACGATGGTGCTGAAACAATTACATATTCATATTTTTTTAATGAACATCAACACTGACTCAACATCTGTCATAAACCTAAATGTAAAAGATGAAACTACAAAACTTCTAGGAAAATGTCTTAATTAGATTTCATTAAAATTACGAATTGCCCTTCTTAGGTGGACACTATTAAAAAAGAAAAAGTGAAAACACTATTCACAGACTGGAGTACGACCTCAGACATACATGACAAATAGCTCTACGGAAATATAACTCCTACGACAAAATAATTTTTTAAACATCAATAAAATGATGGACTGAATGGTTAAGCAAACATTTTATAAAAGACTTAACAGTCATCAGAGCAATACAAAGTAAAAGCACTGACATATAGCATCGCTCACCAAGTAAAAAAGATAAAATTGAGAAGACTGACAATATCTGGTACTGGCAAGAATATGTGGCCACTGGAACTCCCCCATATTGCTGGTGGGTGGATAATGCACCACTTTGGCAAACTTTGGGTCGTTTTTTGTAAAATTTACATTTACCCGAGCACCCAGAAACTTCAGTCCTAGGTGTTTATCCAAGATAAGTGAAAACACATGTCCACAAAAAAACCTTAAATATGAATATTCATAGCAAATTTTTACATAATAACTAAACCTGAAAAAATACAAATGTTCGACAACATTTGAATGGTTTACTCAATCTTTAGAGGCATTTCTACAAGATGGAGTGCTAGGAAGATAAAAGAATAAACTTCAATATATTTAGTAGCATAGATGAAACTAGAAAACATCTTGGTAAGGGAAGATAGCCGTAAACAAAAGAGTACATCATTGCATTTACATGAATTCTAGAATAAGCAAAGTTAGAATTCAGTAACAGAAAGCAGCTCAGTGGTTACTTTGGACTAGGATGGTGGACAGCCATTGGTTGACTTCACATGGGGCACAAGAGAATCTCTGGGAGTGATGGAAATGTTCTGTCCTGATTGTGGTGGCGGTCATGATGGAAGTTCACATTTGTCAGTCTCATCAAATTGAACACTCAAAATGAGTGCATTTTTTTGTGCAAATCATACCTTAATAAAGTTGATTTAAAAGTAAAAATAAGCAATTAAAATTTCTAAATTAAAAAAATGTTTAAAAAGGTCCAAAAAATGGTTAAAGCTCTATGGTTAAAGCTGGTCTAGCCCCCACCTGCCTCTTCAGCCCTCCTGACCTCCCAGAACCCATGGCCCCCTTCATCCCAGGCAGGCTGGCTTTCTTTCTCTCATGGAAAAGTCAAGCCTTCTCTAAATGATAGACATATATTATTTTTCTAACCTAAATTACTCAGATCCCTGATTCATGACATACCCCTTATGGAATATGCATGGCCCGCTTTATTTTGTTAACGACCAAGGCTTGTTTGGTTTGTTTTCCTTATATAATGGCTCTCTCCTCACCTCACTCTTTCTTTCCAGGCGATCTCACCAACTTCAATCACCATCCACATACTGGTGACTTTCTTATACATCCTCAGGCAATTCACATCCCATCTAACTTATGAAGCCCTGTATCCAACTGTGCTGTGAGCATGTGTCCAGTGAATTGGAAGTCCCTTTGGGCTCTGAGCGTGACCCATGGCATAGCCAGGCTCAAATGTCAGGTGGCCGGAGCTCTGTATTCATACAGTCCCCAAAGGCAGAATTCCCACTCACACCCGTGTCATCAACAAGTGTCGACTTTCAGTTTTGGACATTCCAGAAACCTCCCAAGGGTGCTCCCATTTTACCCCATTACCTCAGTCTTGATATAGCACTCGGCATAACTGTCATGGCTAACAGTGACTCCAAATTGAATTGTCAAAGTGTTCAGTCTGCTCTGCTCTTGCTCTACAAAAGCTGTCCATCTAGATGTCTCAGGAATTGCCAAATGCAGCACCGTCAATACCCAACTCACTTCTTTACTGTTTTTAGTAAATATCCACCATCTATTTACTTAGCAAATAAAATACACACATCATCATTGACTCCTTCTCTTGTGCCCCATATTCAATCCAACAATATCAATTTTACTTACTACTGTTCTTTAAATTTACTTGTTTCTCCCAACCTTCTGAAGTCAAGCTATTATTGCCTCTTACCTAGAGTTTTGATAATAGCCCCCCAACCAGTCCTCCTAGCATTCTCTCTGACCACCACTAATAAAGTATGTGCAGGGCAGTCAGAACGATATTTCTGAAATATAAATACCATCATGTCATCATACCGCCCCACTAATTCCAAAAGTATTCACAGAACCCATGAGATCCTACATGCTTTACTCTCTACCTCCCCCTCCAACTTTACATCACACACCCCATTTTTCTCTGCATCCAGGGCACACAGCTTTCTTTCAGATTCTGGAAAAAACGGCCCCTCTCCAAATGCAATATTTTTTTCTAATGTCAGAGAAACAATTGCATCAATCATAATCTTTACTTAATCACCAACTATTATATATATATATATATATATATAAAACTAAAAGTAATTTTTGCTCGTGTTTGATTTTATAACAAAAGCTTCATACTGTATGTAATTTTGGGGACTTGCTTTTTTATGTAATATTATATTACTAAGCATTGCCCGTGTTGTTGCATATCTCGACAGTTCATCTATTTTGACTAATATACAATATTCCATTGTATGAAAACACCATAGTTCATGTTTTACAGAGGTATAATTGAGATTATAAAATTATTATATAACATTATATTAGTTTCAGGTGTACGACATAATGATTTGATCTATGTATGTATTGCAAAACAATCATTACAATAAGTCTAGTTAACATCCATCTCCAAACAGTTACAAAAAATGTTTCTGTTGTGATGACAACTTTTAAGATCTGCTCTCTCAGCATCTGTCAAATACGAAATAGATGGTATTCTTATGGTCGCAATACACTGCATCCCCATGACTTACTTATTTTATAACTAGAAGTTTGTACCTTTTGACCCTCGTCACCCCTTTTGCCTACCCACTTCACCTCTGGCAACAACCAGTCTGTTCTCTGTACCTATGAACTTGGGTTTTTGTTGGGTTTTTTTTCCAGATTCCACCTGTAAGTTGTCAGCCTTTTAATCATTGCCATTCAAATGGAATAAAATGGTGTCTGAGCTCCCTCATCACTAATTACATTGGCCATTTCTCTATGTTTATTAGCCAAATATGTTTCCTTGTCTTAAATAAGTCTTTCTGTGCCTTTTGCGCATTTTTGTGAGAATTTTTTGTGCTCTTCTAGTTGATTGTGAAAGTTCTTTCCATACCCTTCATTCTTGCCCTTTGATGTTGACGTCTACTATAAATAAGCTCTCAAGCCCCAGGTTCTTCCACATGCCACCCTGCCCAATGGTGATGCTTTTTGTTCTTCACCCGGTGAATTCCTACTTCTCCTTCAGATCCGCCCCACTATCCCTTCCTCAGGGAAGCCTTCTCTGACTTTTCCTGATTTGATCAAATGCTAGTATTTTATGCTCCTGTTGGATGAGATAACACTCTTTCTTAGCAATTCTTACAGCTCCAATCTTTACACATATTCTCGTGATTTTTAAATGTATGCTCCATAATGGCAACAACTGATCATTTTTTTGTTTTCTGCTTACAGTTTATCTATTGTGCCTCCACATAATAGATCCTCGATAAATATTTTTAGAGGAATGCTTATACAGAGTAGGCCCTCAATATGTATCATGTATCTGAACAAACACACATGACATCTGCACATGTGTTATCTCACATCTGTTCAAAACGCAGTCCTGGCCTTGCCCTCTACCCCCCTCCTCTCCTCTCCCCCCGTCATTCGCCGCTGTATTCACACCTCTTCCTGCATCCTTCTCTTGTCTCTGTTTCCTACAGCATCACCAGACCCAAGAAAAGAACTTACCACCCAGGCACCTGTTTGAAGATCTTTTCATTCCCTGGAAGAAAAAGTAGGATGAAAACAGAGCGGGTCTGAAAGACATACAGATCACCCAGAGTGTGATGACAACTCTCCCACCCTGTCACCGGTTTGTAGGGAAACTAGGAGCACAGAGGCCGTGCTCAGTAATTCTGTGTCTTACTAACGTATGACAAGAAGGCCATCCCACAAAAGGCATTTGGTTTTATGCTCCAAATGCCTTTGGTTTTATGGGGCCAAAAACCATTTTGAAGAGTGATGGTGACCGAGGAAGGGCTCCAGGAAGGGGGAGGGGCAGGTGCGCTGTGCACCTGTTGCACAGCTTCATTAGGCAGAATTGCTCCTTCCCAGCGCTGTGTTCGGAAAGCCCAGACCGTGCCACCAGCCACAGACCCGGCAGCAGCCCTGCGTTCCAGTCCCTCACCTTCGGTGTGTTCCCATCTGATCCTCCAAACAGACCTGTGAGAGACCCCTCAAGGCCATCCTCTGGCAGCCTCCCTGCTCTGCTGTAAACACAGGCACTTCCAAGCTGGACTTCCAAGCTTCCAGGCACTTCCAAGTTGCTGCAGACACAACTTCTTGGATTCTTATTTCTGTCTGTCAAGAAAAAAAGGGAAAACAGCAGAAAAGGTAGCCTTGAGTTCCTTTTCCACCCGGGCTTTGCTCTGAAGGTCAAGGACTGGCCCTGGGAGCTCCTGTGTGGCCACAGGGGGAGACAGTGAGTCTCAGGGCAGCATTGCTATCTCCCTTTTGTTGGGTCGGTAAGCATTCTGGCCATTTTGAAGTATTATTTCCCCCTTTAGGACAATGTACTGGGGTTGCAGTTCTTTTCGTTTTGTTTATCCAGTAATCATTACAGCAAGAGGGATGCACCTGTTCCACAGGCCCATTAGGCTCGGAATGGCTTCTCTCCCGAGCGGAGGCTTGTAGGAAAACTGGCCTTGGCACTCAAAGCACACTGCAGCAGAAGAGAGTGCCTGGTGCCCAGAAGACTGAGCTGTAACCTTGAGCCATAACACCAAGTGGCTTGTGGCTGGGAGAGGCAGGCAGGCGGTGCCTGGAAGGAGGCTGAGGCTTAGAGAGAGACTGTGCCCAAGGTCACACTGCCAATTAGTCACGAAGCAGGAGTTACAAGCACAGAAAGCAGGTCTGTCTGGCTCCAAGCCCGCACTCTCCCTTCCTTGTTATATCTTGGAGCCGCTGGGGGAAGTGAGAGTTTGGAGAGAAAAGGGAAGCCTTTACAGCAAAGTCAGAGGTCTGTGTGCCCCCACAAGCCAAGGGCTTTCTTTCTATCTTATCTCCGCGTGTTGGAGACCCACAAGGGGCTGCTGATGAAGCCCTTTGGGAGTGTTTGCAAGCCCAGGGGAATAAAAGAGAAAGAAGATAATGGGTGCTTTCTCTAACTCATACTGTGAGCTTTCTCCAGCAGTAGGTCCCCCTCACTTAGTTTACTTCTTCCTCCCCATCTTTCCCTCACACTAAACCCAAGGGCATTCTGATTGGGGGATGAAAAGGATGAGTCAAGTGCCCCCATTCACTGAAGCCTCCCACAACCAAGACGCCCCGTGTTGGGGAATGGAGAGGAGGGGGCTGCCAGCAGGCTTGCAGTCTTTTGTTTGGAGCGTCAGAGCCACAGCCTGACACAGAAGCTGCTCCTGGGCCCCAGTGACTTACTCTGTCATCTGCCGACTCCCGTGCAGGTGTGCGTATTTTAGCTGGAGGAGCCCAGGCATGGAAATCGCTCTCCCTGTGCCCATATATTATTAGTATTTTTTAACATGTCGCTTTCCAAGCAGGTAATGCATTTGCAAAGACAGTGATCTTTCATCGGGAGATTATGATGATTTGTGTCCTCTGTCTAAATTCCAGCATAAATTTCGGAGCCAGCGAGGCATTGGCTTGTGGCAAGAGCCGGGTCCTGAGATGCGGCAGGCTGTCTGTGCAGAGCTCGGGCTCGCAGCCATTTGTCCTGGTTAGGGGAAGGCTTTGAAATTCTTCCTTGTGTCTCGCCGTCTTTGTTTTTTTCAGATCGCTCTTCCAGCAGGTCACCTTTGCAGCTGGATGCAAATCTCAGGTTGTGCTTTGCTGGGCTGGTCCCAAGCGAAGCGTTTAAGCCATCCAACTGCCAGAACGCCCGGCTCTGCTGAAATAAGCAGTGTGGCTGGGGTCAAGTCACCTCAGCCTCCAAGGCTTCAGTTTCCTCATTAGGAAATTGGAAATTGGAAATCCTACTTCACAGGGTTAGTGGGAGGATGAAATAAAACAGCATAAATGAGAATTCTTCTTCCCACCGTACTCAGAAAACTGCAGTGAAACCCACGCATTCACACCCCAGTCCCCAAATGACACACACGTTAGGACTACACTGTGACCACACCCTCCTCATGGGTCAGTCCTTGCAGGTGGCCCCAGTCCTCTCAGTGGTTGCTCTGAACTCCCGAAGCACCTCTAAATAAGGTAAATATTAAGTCGTCTTGCTCGTGTATACTACTTTGCTCACGCTGCCGTAATAAAGTACCACCGTCTGGGTGGCTTAAACAACAGAAGTTAATCTTCTCACGGTTCTGGAGTCTGGGCAGGCAAAGCCCAAGGTCTCAGCAGGGCTGGTGTTGTCCGAGGTCTCTCTCTCTAGGGCTTACAATTGGCCGTCTTCGCCCTCCGTCTTCACATGGTCTTTACTCTGTGTGTCTCTGTCCTAACCTCTTTCTTGTAAGGATAGTATCATACTGGATCAGCTCCGCACCACCCGCTGCCTCCCCTCCCCCACAATAGCCTCTTTTTAACGTAATCACATCTCAAAGACTCTGTCTCTCAACACAGTCACATCCTGAGGCACTGGCGGGGAGGACTTCGTCGGCACATGAACTTGGGAGGGATATGATTCAGCCTATAACACCATTGTCATTAAAAGTACAAATGCATGATGTACAGCTTTGAGAGGCCTCCAAGTCAGACCAAGAGTTATGGTAGCTCCCCATCTCCCAAAATATCAGTGCCTGGCCTCTGGTTCATGAAAATGCTTTGCTTTCATAGGCCTATATCAGCCATTACATGCCGGCCCTCAACTGACAAACAAAAAAGCCGAGGGGAAAACAGGGGAAGGACTGAAGGTCACACAGGTAGTAGTGAGCAGCCGGACTAGGTCTGGCACCTCGGTGTGTGGCTCCTGCCCTTCTCAGTGTGTGACTGCATTGTCACCTTGGGGAGGGTCTCACCACCTCCTGGAGCACATGCTGAACAGGGCAGACGGCTCCCGTGCCAGCTGCTCAGGCCATGCGAATGCCTTCAGGGCCAGCCTGCTGCCTGTGACATGTGGCGGGCCTGCTGGCTTGCCACCCCCTTGCCCTCCCACTGCACCTAGCACAGCACCGTGCACACCTGGGACAGTGAATGCTGCTACCAACTCACCTGTGCAGGGTAACTGTGCTGACGCAGGGATCCTGCCCTGATGCTAGGCTGAGAGGAAACTTCTCCCTGGGGCTCACTTAGGTTTACCGCGTTTTGTTTGTTTGCTTGCTTGTTTATTTGAATAGAAGACTCTCTGTATCCAGCCCTTTCTGCTGCAGAGATTGCAATGGGCCAATAGATACAATATAACAATTGTACTACCCAGATAAACACAGCCAAAATTCACGGTCGACAGTGGCCTTCTTGATGAAGTTTTGGAGACAGAAGGTACAGACAAGGCACTGAAGACCTTAGCAACCATACCACTGTGGCCAGAAGTGATTCTGGATTTAGGCCACCTGGTCACAGTGACTATTGCCAGCTTGGTTTCCAATAAATGAATGATTCTCATGTATATACATATATATGTATATGTATGTATATCTCTCCCATCATGGTATTATTTCTTCTTCTCCATAAATCTTCAAACTCCTCAATGCTTTTTATTTACCAGAGTGAGTCAATATTCTGGAGAGCACAAGCGCTTATTTTTAATGGGCTTCCTCTGGGTCAAGTGGGAAGCACCAGAGTAAAGTAGGAGAAGGCCCAGGTTCAAGACCAGTTCTGCCACTGGGGCTCTGCGACTGGCCAAAGCTCTGAAGGTCACAGTGGCAGCTTCCTCAGAGAGGTTGAAAAGCTGCCTGATATAATTTAGAAAAGCCTAAGCTTTAGGGTCAGACAAGCCTTGGTCCAAATCTCTTAGCAGATATGTGACCTTGCCCACATTGCTTAGCTTCTCGAAGTGTATCTCCCCATCAGTTTAAAAAAAAAGGAGCTGAAAGTGACTGCCTGTCACGGTGTTGTGACCAGAAATGAAGTAGCACGTGAAAGTGCCCATCTCATCCCCTGGGCGTCGGTTCGTTCTCCTCGCTCCTTGGCGTAGCCTTACTATTAGAAGGAGGGCTGGTGACGAGGGCTGCGCTCTGGGGCCACCGCAGCCACCACCCTGCTGGCTCCCTCTCCACACGGCAAAGCTCTAGTCTTCCTGTTTCTCCCCCTTCCTCCCTCTTCTGGGGGAAGGACAGCTACTTAATGCCCTGTGACTGCCCTCCACACCCCCCCCAGGCAGCCAGAGAACAAGGGGAGAAAGAAGCCTGCTCCATGATACTCCGTCCAGGACTGGACTTGGCCGGTAACAGCAGCCACAGCCACGTGGATTCACAGCTCAGCCCTCCTCAGCCTGCAAATCATGGAGGCAGGCCCAGGATCTCCAAAAGCAATTTGGTCCTCTGAATGCTCTCTCAGGGCCCATCAGCAGCACACTGGACGAGGCTGGATGAGAGCCCAGGGTGGGGAAGAGGCTGGAGAGAGGGAGCAGAGAAAGGTCACTTGAATGGAGAAGCGTTTTGACTCGCCCTGCAATGGGCTCAAAAACACCAGCCATAAAATTTCCAAACAGTGGGAAGCCAGTGCCTGGTTAAAAACAGGACTTCAGAAGTGTTTGCTGATTAAATAAATACAGGCCCATCCCCCAAACCATGTCTAGGATTGGCCCCAGTTGGATCATTCTCTCTCTCTCCTATTTCATGGTAATTCTTTATACCTCCATTGTTATGCTACAACAGTTGATGCCAAGTCACCTGAGTAGTCATTCCATCTGATTCATTGGTAGACTGTAAGTACCTAGAGGCCAGAGATTCTCTA
The DNA here is from genome assembly GCF_021234435.1 of Artibeus jamaicensis. Classification (NCBI taxonomy): domain Eukaryota; kingdom Metazoa; phylum Chordata; class Mammalia; order Chiroptera; family Phyllostomidae; genus Artibeus; species Artibeus jamaicensis. The sequence goes on along the minus strand of NW_026522056.1, from coordinate 9,083,357 downwards.
ATTCCTGAGATTTTAAACTCACAGGGAAATTGCTCGGTAATTGCTAATTTATTTAAAGATAATACACGTGTCCCACCAAGAGCCCCTCCACTGAGTTTTCACATGCCTACAGGTTCCTAGGGCATCTACTCCTGATTAAAGTCATCTCTGAAGCACTGAAGTCAGAGGCTACAGGGCCTCCAAGTTCACTTGTTTATTTGTTATGTAATGATCAAGTACAAGCTGTCCAGACTTGCTACGGCCTGACTTAGAATTTTCCGACTTTATGATGCTGTGAAAGCAATAGGCATAATAAGTTGTATGAGATATTCAACAGTTTATTATAAAATAGGCTTTGAGTTAGATAATTTCACCCAACGATAGGCCAAGGTTAAGTGTTCTTAGCAGAGTTAGTTAGGCTAGACGAAGCTATGATGTTTGGCAGGTTAGTTGTATTAAATGCATTTTTGACCTAACGATATTTTCAAATTATGATGGGTTCATTGGGAAAGAACCCCATCGTAAGTCAAGGAGCATCTGCACTTGATCTAGAGCGCACGTCGCCAAAAGGTCCATATACAAATTTCACCTCCGAAGTGTTTTTATGCAAAGGTAGGAGGAGACCCAGAGCCGACTCCATTGTACAGCCTCCTTGTCTTGTGTAGAGAAACATTTTATGAATAACCTGAATCTAATTTTTACTTTGTTTTATTATTATTATTATTATTATTATTATTCAAACTATAGCAAGTGAGCCCAGAATATAACACTTGGAAACTTGTAAATAGTAACGAGTGGGATCAGAGAGGCCCAGGTTTGGGAGGGACTTTAAAGTCCATGAGAGGTTTTTCTCCATATTATCACTACCTACACCCCCTGGTGTTAAAAGAGAAAGCGCAGGCGCAGGGCCCCTACCACCTTTTCCACATCAACACTGACGTCCATGACATTTCCAAGCCGAGGCTGATGACCACTGACAATCACTTTCCAGTGTGGGAATAGCCCACAAGTTGCCCAGAAGATAAATAGAAAAGTGGCATCTTACTCAATGTCACAAGCACACATGTGACAGTGGAAAAGCCACCACGCATCCTCCCACCACCTTTCTTCAGGTAAAGCTCCAAACAGGACCCTGGGCAGGCATGGCTGCAGGTAACTTCTCATAAAGAAAAAAAAATTTAAGTATTGCTTTAAAACGGCCCCAAACAAACCGCTCCACCCACAGAATCGTCCTCTGCGTCTATTCCATTCACCACACCCTTCCAGAGGGAAGCTTTGATCAGTATCTGCTCCAAGAAGGGGAGGGCAAGTGCAGGAACAAGAAGGGAACACTCGGTAAACAGTATTATTAACCCATAGGCTGGCCATAAATCAAGGCAGGAAGGTGACCTCAGCGGGCTGGAGTAATCCCGCATGTCAGGATGAATTTATGAGGCCAATTTTATTGGCCTGCATGACCCAGGCTCCTTGGAGACGTCTCAGTAACAAATCCAATCCACTTCATTTATGAGCTGTGTGCAGTGTCAGCCATGGGGCCCAGCCAGAGCGCCCTGACCACGTCTCCAAGCGGGCACCCAGGAGCAGGGCCCTTAGGGAAGCAACGTTCCCGATCCATCCTGCCCGTCACTCCCTGTGAGCCAGTCAGACCTGTTCTAGGAGCCGCCACCTTCAGACTGCTCCTCCTGGGTTCTCCTTCTGGCTCTGCCCTGAGAGCCAGCACCGCTTTCGGCACAGCCCTCCCGCTCTCTGGGCCGGTTTGCTCACTGCCAGGGAATGCAGGAGTACCCGCTGCTCCATGCCAGCCCTGGAGGCTTTGGGAGGGGGACCATCCTGCTCATTGCAGGGCTTGGCATCTCTGCTACCAACTACAGTATGCCAGGACTTTACCTACCCAGTCATCAGACCAACCAAAAGTGTCCCCAGACGTTTCCAAAGGCTCTCACATGACTATTACCAGTAGATCCTATTTACGGTCCCTCCTGGCCACAGACGTCTCCGGTGGGCCTGTTGGGGGCCACTTCTCCCTCCGCTTCCACACTCTGGAGGCAGAAAAGCTGATACTCCTGAGAGTGGCAGCTAGAGGGACCTCGGGGCCAGCCAGGAGCCATCCCAGGGCGAGGAAGCAGCAGGAATCAGGCAAGTCCCCGGAGCAGGGGGCCTGGTGCGTATCTGGCCCTCACCTGCTCTCCGCGGGCTCCGAGAGCTGGGCGGAAGGCGTTTAAGTCTATTTGACTGTCCCTGTCATCGTAAGGTTTACGGATGGTTAATTTATTCTTTATAGCACAGTCATTGATGGCTGTTAAATCACAAATGAGAGCCAATAAAGGGTGAATTGCAGCTGAAATTACACTGTTTATATGACAGCAGAGTGCCGGCTAAAAGATTCATATGCTGCTGATGAAGTATGTTATAAATTTTAATTACCATAGTTTGTACAAATGACATGTTTGAAATGCTATTGAGTAATGTGACCCTGATAATGAAACCATAAAATAAATCATTAACTTTCTGAATGAGCTTTTTTATTTCAGTGCTGCACAGAGTAAACTTTTCAGTTTATTCCAGATCTGTCTTTCTATGCCCCCTCCCTCTGCCCCTGGTCTAACTGGGTCCGGTCTCCACAGGCTGGGGACAAGGAAGCAGCAACAAGAGGCTGGAGACCCTGGTGAACACCTGGAGGAGCAGCCGGCGAGACTGAGCCCAGAAGAGGTGGCCTGGGGCTGGGGCGGGAGAGTCGGCCCAGGCAGGGCTTCTAGATGTGTGCCTTAAACAACCCCCAGAAAGTCCCATCTGCAAGAAGAAAGGACCCTTTTATGACCCTGCAGACCCTCTAGAGACCCCCACCCTCTGTCTGCTGGGCACCAAGATCGAAGCTGAGCATTGGCCGCAAGGCTCACACGTGTTGGACTCCGAGTGGGGACCGGGCTGCACAGTGGGTGGAAGAACCATCAGGAAGCTGGGCCACCTGTCCAGGGCCAAAGCCCGAGTAAGAGCCCAGAAGAGAAAAAAGCATCAGGTATTCAGTGGGCTTTCCACTGTTAGAGCAGCCCTGTTTCAATGCCATGGTCCATCATGTTTATGAATTACCCCCTACAATATCCCCAGAGGCACCAAGGTTAAACACATCACACAGAAAAGAATCTGGAGTTCAAGGAAAAACCTGCCAGGAGCCCCATCAAGGGTCGTTTATGGCAACCCCCTGCTCCTAGGGTTACTGGCCCAAGGTGTCTCTAGCAGACAGGACCCACTTAGTCCTGCAGGACAGAAAGTGCATTGGTAAGTCTGGCAAAACCCTGGCTTCCTAGGACATTGGCGCATCAAGAGAGACCTTGGCCATCCTCTAGCCCCAAAACTCTCAACATGGGTGGAGAGGGCAGTGGGGTGGGGAAAACAGGAAAAGCAAGTTTTGACTCCCAGCGCTACATACATTCCAGAAGAAAACACAAAGTTTGATTCTCATAGACCCTTCTAGGGCATATCTAGCTGAGCCCTCTGACTGCACGTGAAGAAATGGGGGCCCAGGGAACAGGAACGACCTGCGGTTATAAGGCACAAGACCAGGGATAAGAGGAGCTTTTTCACTCCGTACGGCCAGGCCACCCCAGGGCCGGCTTTGGACAGGCAGCGCCATTGCACTGGCGGCGTCAAGCAGTCACTATGTTCTTCAGCAGAAGAGTCACCGCAACGTGCCCCTCCTCTGCAGACAGACCACCTGCAGGGGCAGCCCGGGTATGAGGCATTGCCCCCTCCTTCCCTCCATTTCCCAGGACACACCTGCCCTCTGGAGTGTGCCAGCTGAAAAGAAGGTCCCACTCAAAAAAACAGCTTCTCAAAGGTGCCTCCCAGGGGTCTGCAGAGGACACCTGAGTATGACAACACGGCTTCCGGCCTTTCAAAGGCCTCACTTCAACCCCCAGTGACAGGAGGGCAAGGGCGCTGACGGAGCGTCCCATCCCACAGGTGCACCAGTGGGAACACACCTGGGGATGATTTCCCTCAGGCCGCAGAGCTCACAGGTGCTGGGAGCCAGGAGAACAACCAAATACGTTGATGAGACGATCTGGGAAATCTGAAATCTGATGGGACATTAGAGGCTATTAATGATTATCATTCATTTTTGAGGTCTGATAGCAGTATTGCTATTTTTAAAAAAAATTCTTAACATTTAGAGGTGCAGAGAGAAATGATAACAGATGAAATGGCAAAGTATCTGTTTACCCCAAAATAATCCAGAGTGGGAAGGGAAGGGGGACTGGTTGGATGAAACAAGAGAGGCCACGAGTTCATGGCTGCTAAAGCTGGTGCTAGTTACATGTGGGTTGTGCTATTCTTCTGTATCTGCTTTTAATTTCCCATAATAAAGAAAATGAGAATAAAATACTCAAATGCCCTTGTTCCCCACACACACTCCAGTCTCCTGCAGTGTCCATTTTCCCATGCGTTCTAAGCGATGCCAGGCTAGAAACCAGAACGACCTCTTGTCTCCCGGGGCATGCCTCCAGAGATGGAGGAGGGCGTAAACTTTAACCCTTCCCTTTGATGGAGGAAGTTCCAGGGAGAAGAAGCCTGGCATCAGGGTGGCATCAGGATGTGCCCAGCCCACTGCACCAGAGAGAGGAGCTTGTGGTCTGGAAGCACCCGACACAGCTCTCTGGCACATATACAACCAAAAGCAGAAGGGTTACCCGGGAGGGACTCAGACCTGCTGTGTCAACTTGAACCAGTCCCTTTATTTCTCAGAGCTTTGGCTTCTCATTTGTAATACCCGGAGGATCGCCCCAACCAGCTGCTCCACAGGGTGCATCAAATTAAGTAATAAAGAGAGACTTCTAGAGAGATGGGAGAGTGTAAGAGTAAGAGCACAGACTCTGCACTCCCTGTGTTCAAGTCATAACTCCACCTTGAGTTAGCTCTGTGGTTCAGATGACTTTTAGTCTCTTCTGCCTTGAGGTCCCCTATACAGAAGCAGGGTTGTTGCTAGGACTCAATGAGCAAATTTTTGCAAACACCTAAGAACAATATCGAGCATTTCATAGGTTATTATTATTATTATTATTATTATTACTCTATAACAACAGACTAATACAAGATGTCGATATTACAAAGAGAACCACAGAGTGTTATACCAGCAAGGGACTTAAGAAATCACGGAGTCCAATTTCCATATATCAGAGGCTCATAAAAGTGACATGACTTATCTGGAGTCACATCGAGAGTTAGTGACAGAACTGAGCCTGGAGCAAACTCTATCCCACTAAGTAGGTGGCCAATTCTTCTTCCTTATAACTACTCACCCATGAGGATGCCTATGCTGAAACATGTTCTCAACCTAGAGTGTCATGCTAGATGGACATTCCCAGGGGTCCCCACACCCAGTGCCCCACTGGGTCTGCAGTGTGGACAGACCACGGGGATCAGAGAACAACCCCCTGTTCCTTGTTCCTCATCTGATCCCTGGAGACAGAGCCTGGGCAACCAAGAGCCCTTGGTGTGTCTTCTGCTCTTCCTTGTGCGTCCCTGAGGAGTGGGTGGCACTCGGGAGGCCTCCCCTCTGACTTATCAGCCACCACAAAAACATTCTCGAGGCGATGGCGCAAGCTGCCCTACTTACCATTAAGAGAAAGGACCACATTATTGCTGTTATAAACCATTGATTAAGGTTTATAATAGCAATAATCCCCTCGAAATTCATTGTTACTGCAGTTAATGACCAGTTTATTAGAGCGTTAACCATCCTTGGCAATGGGCTGAGTCGTTTAATGCGGGTAACGACCAATTTCTCAAGGATTATTGCTTAAATAACAATTCTTTGTGAGATGTATGCGTCACCACAAGTGCAGATTGGGCTGGAAGCTTCTCCTCAGAAACATGTTAATTATTTCCTCAGAGCTGCATCACCAGCACCTGTGATACCCAACAAACCCAGAACAAAGTAACGGTTCAGAGACACAAAAGAACCGAAAAGTTGGACCCAGGCCTGGAGATGTGCCCTTCTTTTGGGGACCATGAATAAGAACCTCCCTGGGACATCTTATGACCTCCCAACAGAAGCTCTATTGGAAAATGATACCTGGCTCCAAAACTAATCTTTCCCCTCCACTTGACTTCATTTCCAGAATTTTCACCTGCTCACACCTGGGGAAAAACCAAGCAGCTGGGGAAAGGCTGAAGTATAGGAAGCATGACACATTCAGGCTTCTTATAAGTCTGATATACTCTGAAGCAGGTATTTGCCTACACCTGACCACCCAGGTCCTAAAAGACCTGGTAGAATAAGGCTACAAGCAATGAATGATACCCAGAAGTTTTCAGAGTGCATAGTGCTGGTCTTCTGTGGCCACTGGGCTGCTTTGAGTGTTGGTTCCAAGCAGAAAAAAAATAGGGTGAGCTTATGCCTCACACCTCACCTTAGGCTCTGAGAAGTTATAGTATCATTAAACATAACAAAGCCAGGAGATCTAATTATTGTATAGGCCGCCCTTTTTGTTTTACAGGTAAAAGCTTAGGGCTCAGAGAGGGTAGGAGGCTTGCCAAAGTCACACAGCCACTTAGAGAAGAGTTGGAATCAGACCTCATCCACAGTCTTCCATTGTTGAGCTCAAGGCCACCGTTGTGAACACACCCTAACAGGGGACTTCATCTCAAGAAACACTCAAGGGCTCATGGCCCCATCAGGGAGAGAGGGCAACAGCAAGGTGTCTCTGAGCCCAGGAGCCCTCAAGCAGGAGTCTCAGAAGAAGCCAAAGATCTGATTCTCCTGCTCCCCTCACTCCCCCACTTCCTTCTTATGCTTAACTCAATCCAAGTGTTTCAACATATTAACTACAAGTATTTTCTTAGCACTTCACATCAGCACTGGTATTTCCATAACTTTCATTTTTCTGGCATGATCTAAAAATGACTAATACGATTACATTCTAATTCCATTATACTAACCAGAATAAATACTAATAGGGTGTGAACCTGACGTAATAAGATAGCAAGTTGCTATCACAGCACTAGTGTAGGCTAGAGAAAAATTCGCTGATTCACTCAACAAATACATATTAATGTCCCATTATGGACCAAGCATAAAGACAGCCTCCTTTTTTCTCATTATTACCAAAAATTAATTTGATACAAGAACAAAAAGTGGGAATCACAGACTCCTTGAATCTATGAACCCTTTAACCTCTATGTTTTGACTTAATAGCAAGAATCAGTACATAGAAATCATGGCAAAGGACAAAACGCACATCTGTTCCAGCTCAGCAAAGGAAGTTCCAGTAAGTCATCAATTCTCTAGTTCTTCAGACTCATGGACCCGCATTCGTGGTCAGGCCCAGATGAGTTCGTGGGGTCTGCAGCAGCTCCTTCCTATCCGACATGCAGAATGTACTGGAGACAAAGAGTGGGGCCTTCTTCTCTTTCCCACCCTCTCTCAAGGCCCTGCCCAGAGCTCTGACACCACAGTGATGATGCCGAACCCCATTTTGTCCAAGTTGTAATGTTCATGAGTCCACACGTCAACATTTTTAGGCCATCCAAATGAATCCAGAATTACGTGGGTTAGACAAGACTCTTGATCAGTTGAACAATAGTTCAACGTCTTCTACTCATATTCCCAACTGTATTGCTACCCATATGCTGATAGGATATGGTGACATTTTTATTTGCAGTCATACAAGATGATAATATCAGTTACAGGTCATGTTGGACCTGCATATAGATTTCTTTACCAAGCAAATAAGTTAAAATATGTAAAGTGCTAAAAGAGTGCCTGGCATATAGTAAGTGTTTAATAAATGTGAGCAATTATAACTGTTGGCTATAATGCAATGCCTAAAACTAAATATCATAAAATCAGTCAATAATTTTCTATATGCAATCATTAAAAAATACAATAAGTCGACTAACTGAAAGAAAACCAATATAATTTAATCCATTCAGTGACTTTCTGAACTATGAACAATTATTTGAGAGTATATCTACATGTGTTTGTAAATGATATGATCATATATAAGTAATTTATATGAGGTGAGTATATAGTTGGCCAATCACTACTGTCCTTGCCTTCAGTAGTGGCAGAATATCAAAAATATCTTGAGTCCACAAACAAAAGTCATTCGTCTCCAACAAGACTCCCAAAATCTACCATAGTGTTCCTCCAATTCTTTTAATTCTTCTATTCTGAATTCAGTTCCCTTAGACCTGGATTGAGCATTTTCAAGGTGCCAGGAACAGTGTTAGGTAAGCACTGGAGAGGCAAAGAACATTGGCAGCATTTCTGCCTGGAGGCAGCTGGCAGACTGGGGAAGACAGACACATAAAGAGCTATGAATAATACAATGTGATACGTGCTACACCCTCTGGATTGTTGAAGAAGGATGCCAGGGCGGAGGAGGGAGCAAGGGAGGGCTAGACTGTCTAAGTACAACTGAGGAGCAACCATTTCCGCCCAGGAGAGGGGAAGTTGACCAAGAAGGTGACATTGGAACTGAACCTAAAGCTAGTTTGCCAGTCTGTGGGCTAAGCACTTGTTTAAAAAGCCAACAAAGCAGAAACACAAGAGGGAGGGAGGGGGAAAGGAGAGAAGAGTTCAGCTTTGGTAAACAACCATTCAAAAATTTAAGTAGAAAATTGGGAGCAGAGTTAATTTCAGCATGCATAAGTTTAATGTCATACCACATGTTCTAAACTTTCATTAACTTACAAAGGAGCGAGGCTCATACTTAGAACCTTCAAAGGAATTGATGCATCCCTCACTGGATCTTCAAAAACCGAAGTAGAATTTAGCAATGCAGAAAAGGGAAAAAAGATAAGTCAACCAAAAGGAGTCCACAGAAAATTGTAGAATGGTGGGGTCCGGAAAAGCATGGAGGTATCACTCAGGCCAATCTCCTGCTTGGAGGCCTGACTTAGACTGGCCAATGGAGTGTGAGCTCTTGACTTACCTCTCAGGAGGCTCTTTCCAACATTTAGGGAAGGACTCACATCTCGTATGGAAGCAAGTTAGAGCTGAGAGGCATTCTGGGAAAACCCAGAAACGAAGCTCAGGCAGCCATCTGGCTCTTCACCGGGAGAGAGGATGGTGGTTTCTTACTATTTGTAACTCCTCTCCTTTGCTGGCTTCCAAAATTTGACAAAGATGCTCCCCGGCCTCATCTCTGCCTCCTGGTGTCTCCCTTGGACAGCTGTCACCTCCCCAGAATGATTTTTCCTTCCCTTTATAGGAATTCTTTTTTTGAGCAGAAAAGGGAGGGATTCTCTGGAGGGAGGCTTATTTCAAAGGAGAATATGGCAACCCAGCATTACCTTTCCAGTTTTGCTTTACTTTAAAATTTTTTATTACTAGTCATTATTTGTTGTTATTGTTGTTCTTCTAGCTTGTGGGGTCCCTAAGCCTTCTTGGCTTGTGCTCTCAGTCCACAGGCAACAATGACACTGGCCCCCCCTTCCTTCCCAAGCCTAGGAGTGGAAACATGTGGCAGGGCACCCGTGCTGGGGAGGGGCATGTCTCTCTGCACTGCGGTGTATTACCTGTGGTGAGTGAGACCCCAGAGGCAGCCATTCAGATTTTCTCAGGGGCTGGAGGTTTCCGGGTTCTTCCACAAGTCCTTTGGTTAAAGTAGGTGGAGGTCAGAGGTCGAAATTAAACTCCCATCCAGCAGGTTTGATAGGTACATAGCATACAGCAAGACTAAACGCCCCAATTCCACTCCTTAATTAAAAGCATTTTTCATCCCAAACCTATAAAAGGCAGATGTGCCGTGCTTCCCGACCGCAGATACAGACTGCAGTGTGTGGAGTGTGGCCGCCCAGATCCTTCCTTCTCTGGGCTGGGAAACACAAGGCCATCATAGCGCCGGGCAGTCTCGCTCCTCCCTCCACCTTCTTGCCACCTGGTTCCTCTTTTGCTGAGAAATACTCATTTCCATCTATGCAGGGCCATGTGTTTTTAGCTTCTCCTAAGACCTCCACGCTGACAGGGAGGAGGAAGGCAGTCCATCTTCCCAAAGAGACAGGAGGTGGCTCTTCTTTTTTTATTGCAGTAAAACTCCTCTTCTTCTGGATTTTAAAAAGGAAGCTCAGGCAGTGAGGTCTGGCTTAATCAGCCATCCTGAGGCTGTGAGTTCATTCAGGGCCTCAGCTCAGACATCTAGGAGCCAATCCTTTTTGGAAGGAGAATAAATGAACCGTTTGCCAAGGGGTGGCCAGAAAAACGAAGTGAATACTTGCTTATCATGGTTTTCTACCATCAATGCCTCCTTTACTTCTGAATCCCTTGGAGGGAAGACACTCAGTTCACTGCCCTGGTACCGAACTTACAAGTTCAACTCAGTTCTCAGTGTTTACTAGTCAATCAGCCGACCATAATCCTACCTGAGGGGAGGGAAGGAGACAAACTTATAGCCATTTGTTTGTATCTATTTCCTTAAAGGGCCCTTAAGCCTCTTTCTTCTCAGGTGTTTTTTGCCCTATTCCCAAAGATGGTCTGTACCACTCAAGGGCAGGCTACCAAGCCTTCGTTCCTACCTGGTTCCTCCCTGGGCAGAGCTCAGGCCCCTAAAGTCAAAGAGACCTCAAAAAGGTAATTGATAGAATAAGGTGGGTTTTCCACCTGAGGGACCCACTGCCATCGTGTGGATGCCCTCTCACTTTTGTGGCCTTTCTCTTTCTGGATTCCAACTGAATGGCCTTACTGAATGTTAGAAAAGAAAAGAAGAAAAGAAAAGAAAAGAAAAGAAAAGAAAAGAAAAGAAAAGAAAAGAAAAGAAAAGAAAAGAAAAGAAAAGAAAAGAAAAGAAAAGAAAAGAAAAGAAAAGAAAAGAGAAGAAAAGGGAAGAAAAGGAAGGAAGGGAAGGAAGGAAGGGAAGGGAAGGAAGGAAGGAAGGAAGGGAAGGAAGGAAGGAAGGGAAGGGAAGGAAGGGAAGGAAGGAAGGGAAGGAAGGAAGGGAAGGAAGGAAGGAAGGAAGGAAGGGAAGGAAGGAAGGGAGGGAAGGAAGGGAAGGAAGGAAGGAAGGGAAGGAAGGAAGGAAGGAAGGGAAGGGAAGGAAGGGAAGGGAAGGAAGGAAGGAAGGGAAGGAAGGAAGGGAAGGAAGGAAGGAAGGAAGGAAGGGAAGGAAGGGAAGGAAGGGAAGGAAGGAAGGAAAGGAAGGAAAGGAAGGAAGGGAAGGGAAGGAAGGAAGGAAGGGAAGGAAGGAAGGAAGGAAGGAAGGGAAGGAAGGAAGGAAGGAAGGGAAGGAAGGAAGGAAGAAAAGAAAAGAAAAGAAAAGAAAAGAAAAGAAAAGAAAAGAAAAGAAAAGAAAAGAAAAGAAAAGAAAAGAAAAGAAAAGAAAAGAAAAGAAAAGAAAAGAAAAAAGAAAAAGAAACCTTGCTCTTGTGAGACATATCAAATACAATCAATAAACCTGAAGAAGAAGAAAGCCCAAGGCATTCTCGGGACACTTTTAAGATTTAATTGTTCCACAGAATTTTAAGCAAGTAAGTAGAAAGAAGCTAAATTGCATGAAACCAAATATTTGGCTCTAGGCTCCTAATTCATCTCACTTGCTGGTTCCCAGGGGGGAGTGCCAGAGTGGCCACCGTGGAATGTGGGACTTCGCAGCACAGACAGCGCTGGTGCTTCCTGCAAGCTAAAGAACCTCCCCGCCTCTGTGAAATGGAGCCGTTGATCAAAGTCTTCTTTGCCCTGAAAATGTCTTGCTTCAAGGGCATTGTGGACTGAGCAGAGTGGAAAGATACATTTTACTAAACACAGGGCACACCTTCTTGCTTCTTTCTCTATAGGGAAAGTCCTGGGAGAGAGAGCACGGGTGCCCAAGACCGAGGGCTGCATCCAGCTGAGAAGGCCCCCAGGAACCTATCAAGTGCTCCAGGGAGGTGCAAGCCAGGGACCTGGTGGTGGCAGGGTCAGGAAGCCTCAGAGTGCTTCACTGCTTCTTACAGGCTGAGGCAGCCTGTTAATGAGGCATATCTGCTTCCCCTGGGCTTGGCCACTTGGGATGAAAGGAATCCCTCAGTCGCTGGGAAAAGCCTGCCACAAACAGGGAAAGCACAGACCAGCGCCCCGCTTGTTCTATCATTGTGCAAAGACACCTTGGTCTCTTCTGACCAGATGCTAGGTCGACGCAAGAAGACACCCCTCGGAAGGCAGCTGTGGGGCTGTGTCCTCTGTTCGTTGCTGCTTTTGGAAACATATTGCTGCAGAGGAGGTTGAGACGACATTGGGAGATAGAACGTGGGATGCTCGCTGCCCGAGAAAGGGAGGCACTTGGGTTGGGTAGCATAGCACTGGCTCTTGAGTTGAGCCGACCTTTACCTCCTAACCTTGGGTACGGTACTTACACTCCCTGAGCCTCAGCTCCTTTACCTGTAAAGAGAGATTATACGAGTTTCCACAGGTCCGAGCTACTGTGCTAATTAATAAAAGAGCATACATATAGCAGTGTGGGCTGTCCCAGGCACTTTAGTAGGTATCCAATAAATAATAGATATTACTTTAATAACAATAATCAGTCTTCACGGGCTGGAAGACAACAGCACAGGGAAGGAAGCCGTCTGGGCCTGGGTTCAATGGCCCTGACTGCATTAAAGGAGAGTGAGGGTCTAGTCACCTGCCAAGAGGCAGCTCCATGACGGATGAGCCTCCTGGCCCCACCAACTCTTTCCAATGAGGCTTTTGCTTGTGTCCAAACTTGGTTCTGGCCCCTTTCCAGAGGCTCAATTCAAGAGAACATTATAGCAATAATATAGCTCCTATTATACACCAGCACTTAGATAAGAAGAAAAATGGTCCTGTGTGTCTGAACCAAAATATATTTTCACAAATCCTTGCCATTAGGTGCTCAGAGAGCCTTCCATAAAAGCAAACATACGGATTTCTGACCAGTACACCAAACAGGTTGCAATTTCATAAAATCAACGTGGCCATAGACTGCTTTGAAGTAATGCCGCAGAGTGATCCGTGAGCACTGGTGTCTGGTGTCCGAGGACTGGCCAGGCTCCTTCCCCAGCCATCGGTGTGGCCTTGGGCAGAACCACGAGTCTGCCGTGGACTCAGAGACATCTGCAGAACCTTGATCAGGGTGCTCCACATAAGGTAAGTGCTCAAAACAGTGATGGTGTGGCCACTATTATTACCATCTTTATTGCTGGCCCACTTCAAGAATGTTGAAGTATAAGCAAGCCTATACAAATAAACCAAATTGTAGCTCCAGAAAAAGAAAAAGTGGGAGAACATCAAAAGGTAGCCAGCGAACAGGGCAGCCAGGTGTTCCTCCTGATTTCTTCCCTGGGGACCAAGAGCCTGACGCGTTTGTTCCATGTCGTTGCAGAAAGCTGTACTTATGCATGTGGCATCTTCCCAGATTAATGATGGTGTGTGAGGCTATGAAAGACCAGGAGGGTTTATAGAAAGCCTGCTGGGTTTTTTTTTAATTTCTTTTTTTAATATAAATTTTATTTAGTTACTTTTCAAGTACTTTTTTTTTTTATCTATTTCTCCCATCCCACCCCACCCCACCCCCGGTCTCCCCCCTCCCTCCCATTCCCCCCCCCCACCCAGTCCTCATCTCTGAGTCTTTCATACTTGTTCCTCAAAATCCCTCCCCCTTTTTCCCCTTAAGTTCCCTTCCCTCTCCCCTCTGGTCGCTGCCCACTTGTTCTCTATTTCAGCGTAGAAAGCCTGCTGTTTTAAGAACCTGGCTGAGCAACCCCCCAACACACCCCTCAATTTAATAACTGCTTCCCAGGCAGGACTTTCGCAGAGTTTTCATCTAGACATAACCTGTCCCGTAAGACCCAGTGATGAAGCTCCTGGTGCCACAGAACAAAGGGCTGTGAGTGCCGACAAGGGCCAGCCCCGCAGGCCCTGTGCTGGTCACCACCCCACCCCCTCCCTGGCCCGGTGTGGCTGGTGGACAGCGACTCCTGAGCTCAGGCCCTCTCCCAGGTGTTGCAGGACATACGAAGGCATGAAAGAAAGAGGCCCTGCTCTCAGGTGGTCCGCAGCCATGCTGGAGAGGAAAGTGCGTGATAGGAAACCAGGTCTATCTTAATGCTGAGGCGGCCAGAACGTCTGCAAGGCCAAATTCCTTCACTGCGCTGGCTGAAGCGGACCACGGCTGGGTCCTGGAAAGCCTCCCTGCTGCACGCAGTGCTTTGTGATAATAACACTAATGGATTAGAGTGGATTTTGAGCTGTAATTTCAATTACCCAAAATGCCCACTTGTATCGTGCCTGCGTTTCTTACACATCTGGGGAGTGTAGCTGTGCTTGGCTAATTTAACACGGAGCATTAAACGGAGCCAGTTAGGAAGGGGCTCCCCACAGGACCACCCATTAGGCTGCGGGCTGCAGCTGCCTTCCGCCAGCCCTCCAACATTCTGAGTAGGCCACTCTTCCTGTGCCCACCTCCCCTCCAACCTGTCCCCCAAGTGCCACCAGCAATTTTCCAGACCGCTGAGGAGCTGATGGCTTGTTTGTGTCACACTGCTGGGCCTTTCAGCTCCTGTTGGCGTTTAGTCTTGATCTTCCAGGACAATGAGAAAGGAAAGATCTGCCTTCCAAGAGCACAGCTCGGATGGCGGTTTCCGACACTGGGTGTCCCTCCAGATCTCAAGGTGAATCAGTGACTAACCGTGGGAGGGTCCTCCCAGGGGGAGAGCATGGGAGAGGGTCTGGCAGCGGGAGGAGGGCTGCCACTGCTTCATTCCTTTGAGGATGAGAGAGTAGGAACCCAAGGCCGCGGCTGTTATCTCAGCTGTGGGGAGAAAGGAGGAGGGCCTTGCAGGCACCTGGACACACTGGCCTTACCATTTCATAGCAGCCAGCACGGGTCACTGGGGACCTGCCCCCTCTTCTCCACCTACATGTTATTCCAGCCATAAATCCAAGTGACAAGCTTGAACTTTCCTCAATTGACATGTTTACAAGGGAAGTCCACATTTGACAGGAAAATTAAGCCTATCAATCACTTAACGAGCTCATTAATGAATGGTTCTCTGATCTCCTCTGGTAGCTGGGTTTATTGATTATGGAGGGGGCAGCCAGCCCCAACGCTTTCCCCCTCTGCTTTCACCCTGCACCCCACCGGCCCCTCCTTCTGCCAGATGTTGCTGCCCTCTGACCTCCCTGCACCACTCCCAGCCCCCTCTTCTCCCTGAAGCTCGGCCGAGGGTTCTGGTTCAGGGTTTATCGGGAGGTCAGACCCCCTCCTGGCTCTGTTCTCTGACAGAACAAAGGGAACAGATGCAGACTTGGCCTCCGAGCACCCACCCGGCATATGGAAGCTATCTCCTCTGTCCCAGTAATTACCCAGGAGCTTGCTTGTTCAATGGCTTTGGTTTTTATTGCACAGAAACCGGCCTATTCCCCAACATAAAACACTTTAACGGTGTCTCCCTCCGGGGTTTCTGGGAGAGGTCCTGTCAGGTATAAAATGTGCAGAACCCCTCTGACAGCCCACAGGAGCAAGGCCTCCACAATGAAAAAAGAGGGGACGGGGAAGGGAGGAGAACAGACTGCCTGGTGGGAGAGACGGGCTTGCCGGTGGCCAAAAGAAGTTGTGGTCCTGCGGCATTTGGAGGATCTCGCAGAACCCTCTGAAACATCCGGCCCTGGTGTTAAGAAGGGCAAGAGGAAGAGCAGAGATTGGTTAAAAACACAACCAGTCTGCTCCTGTTCCCAACACGCGGGGAGGTGGGGCCTAAAGTCAGAACCCAGAATCAAGCATTTGTTGAGCGACTGTTCATGTCAGAATAATAGTATATATCATGAAGAGGCCTGGGACTTAACATCTGTTCCATTCACATAAATACTATAGTTCTGCCCTTGATGCTGTCTCCAGGATATGATAGTTACAGTCTTGCTGAACAGAGTAAACTTGGCTATGAATTGAGCAACAGAATGAGGAAGAAATGAGCTAATGGCTTGACATGGATGTATCTTAAACCCAACAAACTTCTATGCTCCTGCCTCTAGGAGTGAGATAATGGAGACTTTCCTGGGTGTCCTTTGTGCAGCTTGCCCCAAGCTACTCAGAAGAGGCTGCAGAACCCTAAGTCATCTGAGAGGGTGTGTCAGCTTCCTGGGGCTGCAGGAACAAATGCCCCCAAACTGGGTGCCTTAAAGCAACAGAAGTCTATTCTCTCACAGTTCCAGAGGCCAGAAGTCTGATACCAAGGTCTCCATGCATCTGTGCTTCCTTGGGAGGCTCAAAGGAATGATTCTTCCTTGCTCCCCCCAGCTTCCCGTAGCTCCCAGCAGGGCCCGACTTGTAGCTGCCTCCCTCCATCTCTGCCACCACCGTCCCATGGCCACCTTCCCAGTGTGTCTGTGTCCTCTCCTCTTCCTAGAATAACACCAGTCATTGGATTTAGGGGCTACCCTAATTCAGTATGACCTCATCTTAATTCATTATACCTGCAGTGACCCTATTTCAAAATTGCCACCATTACTACTCTTGTGCTTGGGGTCACTGGTAAGTAAAATAATGCTTACCTGAAGACAAGCACTACTACCAGGACCCTAGCTCTAATAACTGAGACGGCTAAGTGACAAATGAGAAGTTGTGGGAGCAGCTACCATATGGAGGTGCTGGACCAAGGGATGATTCACCACCTCCCAGGTGGACGTGGAGATATTTCATCATGCTACTCAGAATGGCATGCAATTTAATGCTTATGAGCTGTTTATTTCTAGAATTTTCCATTTAATATTTTCATACCACAGGTCACTGAAACCTTGGGAAGTGAAGCCATGGATAAGAGGAGACTATTGTAAGGTCATATTCTGAGGTCACAGGTGGACACATATTTTCAAGGGAACACTATTCAACCCAGAATAAGTAGAGGAATAAAGAGAATTGTCGAGCGCTGTTCAGCCAAGAATAAAGAGAGTACAGCAGCGAAGGAGAGGGAGCGGCCCCAGGTATCGGAATGAGGTACGTCTGGACCTCGCGGGAGCTGCAGAAACGCTGAAGCTGGAGCCAGAGGAAAGATGAGGGCCTGAGGGAAGGGCTGAGGGGGACGGGAGAAGAATTGTACTCAGGTAAATTGCAAATACTAAAAAATATGAAGACGGCAATTTAAGTGTTTAAAATGTACTCTGGGTAATTCCAAACAAATTTCAAAGCCATTTTCAGACCATAAAATCTTCTGGTCTAAATCACCAGTGCCCAGGCAAGCCCGTGCTCAGGCTGCAGAACCTCCCCCAGGTGGAAGCTGGCAGGTTCGGGAGTCTCCACCTAATCCGGCAAATGAGTAATGATCCTTCCCAGGGACGGCAGCGCAGCCCTTCACGATTCCTCTAGACACCTGCTGTGCTCACAGACCGATTTGCTGGCAATTTATCCCCCTTTTCTCTGTACCTCTTTCCCAGAAAGGTGGCTCGGTCATGGGAAGTACAAAAGCAACAAGCCTCGCCAATGGCATGTCCGACCTTCTTGGCCAAAGTCCACTTCTTCGAGTCTGTACTTTCCAATCTCCTTCCAGCCAAGAGCAAAGACTTATCTAAAATATCGCATGAAAACTTTCATGTGGAAACTATCTAAATATCACGTGGCTGCAGTAGGCAACCCCTTCGGCACACTGGTGTTAAGCACCTAGGTCACGGTGCCTTGCAGAACCTGTGGGCTTCCTGCTTCCAAGCACCTCTCCCAGCAACATGTGCCCATCATGCAGGATGATACGAGAAGGGGGCAGGGGCAAGGCAGGCTCATATCGCTGCCTGAGAATAAATGTACACTCCACCTGAGCATAAGCTGGTACTAATGAAGGAATGTATTGTTTAATACGGTCCCTTATAACAAAAGGAAGTCTTGGGGGGAGGGGTCAAGAGAAAGAGCATGGTTTTTGCATCAGACAGATCCAATTTTTACACATGGACCTGCCTGTGTAGCTACTTGAAGTTGGGCTTCTATTTTACATCTCTGAGCCTTAGTGTCCCCATCAGTAAAGTAAGAATTATAACAAATAATGTATGTAAGGTACTGACTGTAGTAGGCCCTCAATAAACAGAATTTCCTCTTTCCCTGTGACTACCTGTGTTAGATAATGTATTTCATCTACGTAAACTTTATGAGGGGGAACCCAAAGAAACCAAAATTGTCTTCTGGAGGGCGTGCCCCTTGTAGTACAAGCTTCCCCCACTAGGTGAGTGTTCTAGGAGCCCATCTGTGTCAGTGTACCAGCTGGCATTGTTGTGAGAGTCTGCATTTGGCTTCAGTGAATTTTTTTGAAGACTCTTTCCACACATTTGCCCATTTCACGACAGGTGATTTATCAGCACACCTGCCCACAGCCCACTGAGTGTTCAGCAGTTTTTGAGCAAAAATGTCATGACCCCCATGCCCCACCCTCCCTATTCATCCCATCTCACCCCCAAGCGACTTTTTTTTGTTTGTTTCTCTGGATGAAAGAAGTCCTCAAAGGGAAACTTTTGCTGATATGGAAGAAGTGAAACAAAAAATGACAGGAGCACTAAAAGGCATCAAAATTGATGAGTTCAAAACCTGCTTTGAACAGTGCAAAAAAAAATCTCGATAGGTGTATTGCATCAAACGGAGAGTACTTTGAAGGTGACTGAAGTTAGAACATGTAAGAATAAATACATAATTTTTATAAATAAATTCCAGGTTTTGGGGGGTTCCCTCATATTTTTGGTAGTATAGGAGCTGGGAGAATCAGTGACCACCAAAAGAATAGTTGGCTCATCTATATCCTCCCGTGGTGTGACAGTGGATTTCCTGAAATTGTCCTCTGTAAACTGGGTTCCTGTGGATTGAATGGGACTCCGCAAGCTTGCCATCTCAGTGAGTTTTCAGCTGCACCGTTTCTTGAACATAGAAGCCAATATCAACTGCTGTATCTTCAGTATAGAACCTTCTTTCCGTGTATCTGAGGATGCTCACCAACAGAGGAAAGTTCAACTATGATAGTTGGCTCCACCCAGAAATTTCCTCCAGGAATCCTCCTGCCTGAGCCCTGAGCTCAAGAGGAGCTTGCAAAGGCAGCCACTTGAGGACTGCTACACCTCCACTGTGAACAGGATCCACCCCCGTCCATGCTCTCTGCCCAGCCCTGTCCAGGTCCCATCCCCCCGCCCCTAAACACTGGGATGGCCTCCTCCTGACCTCTGGCTTCCAGTTTATTACCACGCCTCTCCAGCCTACACCTTCTACCACACCCCTGCCTCCCACAGGTCCTCCTTCACCCAGCTCTGCTTTTGACATTCTGGACTCAAAAAATATTCAGCAATGTCCCATTGTGTTCTGAGTAAGCCTGAACCCCTTAGGGAACATTGAAGAGTTATTGCCATTTGTCCCGAGATGATTGTCCAGCTCTGTGTCTTGTTGCTCCTCCAAACACATCATTGTCACCCCATCTTCACCATTTACTCTTGCTGTTTGCTCCCCTTGCCACGCCCTTTCTACCACTGCCCCGTGTTCTCAGCCTCCTTTTCTCTTCCTATATGCTCAGACAGAAGTGATCTCCTTCCTTCTGAATTCCCACAGTTCCATCTCTCATGACACTCATCACTATCCATGACTTGTCCATGTGGCTTTCTCTAGTCTATAACCTCCTGAAAGGCAGGCCCCAAGTTAGATTCATTTGTGTTTTCTCCTCAGAGCCAGCCCAGTGCTTCCTAGGTAATAGATGCTCAGTAAAAATCGGTCGGTTGAGGAAAAAAAGAGGAATGCAGACTGAAATGAGAGAGATAATACTAGAGCTGAGCAGAAAAACCCTGAGGACCACAAGCTGCTCGGGGAAGAAGTGTTGGTGAGTCCATGCACCACGGCCAACCACACAGGTGATCAGGAAACCTGAACAGCTTAGAGAGACAGAGAGAGAGACCTCGGAAAGCCCAGGGGAGCCATCAGAGCTGAAAGAAACCCCGCCCAGGGGGAAGAAGGGAGCCTGGGTTTGGCTACGAGAGTCGAACTCAGGAACAGGACTCCATTTGGGGAGAGAGTGTTAGTTGAAGGGCTAATAAAACAGACCCAAGCATTGGATTCACCCATAAAGACAGCCCGTCAGGAAGAGGAAACAGCATGTAATGTCCCCACGACCCAGGCCCCCTCCATGCGTTGCCACAGGTGAAAAGCCTGAGCAGGTGTGTTCCCTCCCTCCCTTTACCTCTCCCTCTCTTTCACCAAATTTCTGTTTCTAGGCAACAGAGCTCCGGCTGGTCCTTTCACTGATAGCCCATAATACAAGTGCTAGACTGGGTATGTCTCATTCCACCAGCACCTTTATGCTCAAGTGCCAATGAAGGGCACCCACTGAGGAGCCAGAGACCTCTCCCAAGGGCACCTATGTCGGTGACTCAGGCCCTGTTCTGGGCAAGACCATCTTTCACTTGTTCTTTTCTCCCCCTCCTGAGCCCCTCATCTTTCTCCCCACCTTTTTCCCCCTTTCACCAAACAGATGTAACTATTTATTCCTTATGTCCTAGTTTTCCTGTAATTTCATAAAGTGCAAATTTGCTGTCCTGCTCCCAAATGCCGAGTCGGTGGTTTGTCATAACAGTCATCAGTAACTGTCGCTTTCTGCCGCGGGCTTAATTAACCCACTCTCTCATTAGCATGTCCGTGCACTTGTAAGGAATGAAAGCCTGATTATTTTCTACAACAGTCGCAGCCAATTACTGCATCCAAATGGAACCACATTAATCAAATCTTTAGTACGGTGGCAAATTCAGAGATATCAGATTGCAAAAGACTGCAAAACTAATATGTCACTGTCAGCGGGGCTGCGCAGGCATTTAGCGAATTGCATTAAATAGATGGCTTCGCTGAAGCCGCATGAATTTAATATGTGATGGGATCTGGAAGCTATTAGTGTGACATGGCAAAGTAGTGGGAGCTTTGGCAGCTCTGGACTTTATCCATGAACTCGGGAAACTAATATGAAAACTTCTATGTGTATGTGTGTGCGCGCACACAGGTCGAGCTTCAGTGTACGCATGCGCTTCCTGAGTATATTCAACGACTGAGAAGTCTTGTGGGTTGTAGAACAGCAAACATTGTTTTATTTGCACACATTCACTTTAAAACAGAAGAAATGGATAAGCGGACTAAAACACCAGCAAATGCAGCCCCAGTGAGATACTTTCGCTGCAAGGGCGTGGACCACAAGCAGCAGAGTCCAGGGGCGAGAGCGCAGGATAGAAGCCAGAACCCCTGGTCCTGTCCTCCATGATGTAGGTCACAGGGCTCCTGACCCTAAGCATGCCACTGGCCAGGCCTCAGTCTGTCCCCCTGCAAGGCTGAAGAAAAGTCATTATTCTACAGAAAAATTCTCAGGAAGCAGAAACTTTCTGAAGTGCAACCAACGTGGATTCATTCATCCCTCAATTCCCATCAGCTTAGTCCCACCCCAGACTTTCTGGCCACTGCCCCAATTGAAGTGTTCACTCAACAGGATAATTACACAAACTACTGTGGAACCCTTTTATGCTGTCATCTGACTGCAAAGGCTGGGACACACCGAGACAAAGTCTACCTCCTCCCCAGTAAAACTAGAAATAGCAGACTAAGGTCAGTCTTTAAGAAGGCCCTACCCTAACCCCATAAGGCATAACCAAGGGGTCACTTTCTAAGGCTGTTAAACTTAGAGGTGTGAATAAGGACAGCAACTCTCCTATAAGCAATAAATTATCTTTTTAAGCAAGTAATCCTAATAATAGGAAAGGTTACATCTACCTCAAAGAGCTGAATCCTTTCCAAGAACCTTGGAATCCACAGACCTAAATCTCATGTCTGTAAAGTACTCGTGCACATTCTAGGTATCAGAGATCCCACCTCCCAGGTCAGAAGGTAAAGGCAAACTCCACACTAGGCCCAGTGTTCACTGGCTTAACTTCATCACTTATCTGTCAACCTGACCATTATCACAAACACACACAAAATAGTGTAAGAGATAGACTCATACACTTTATCTTGGACAGGGTCTGGAGAAGTTGGTAGTTGTTGTTGCTTTCATTGGGAGGGTGATGGGGTGGGGGAGGGTGAGATGAACTGGGGTGTGTGTGTGCATGTGTGTGTGTGTGTAGAGGGTACTAACCAGCAACAAAACCAAAGGACTGAGCAGCACCACGGAGGGCAGAATTCAGGAGTAGCAAAGAATTGCTTCTTAGACACCAACCACATCCCTGATGGTGTGTCTAGATCAGAAACCTGGAATCTGACAAGGTCTCCAGTGGGTCTCAATGCCTCTGACTCCTGAGTTCCCCAGCTCCTAGGGGCGTGAGGAAGGCCCTGATTTCCTGGAGGGGGTTTTGGTTGTCATATTGGCCAGGGATGAGTGGTAGCCACCAAGAAGGGCAGAGCCCACGTTTGCTGCAGCCTGCCCAGAGGAAGACCACAAAAGGTACTTAGGAGAAGGATGCCCAGGCGGCTGGACAAGCACGAAACCCCTAACCTTATCGGCTCCTTCTTGATGCGCCTCCACTAAGAAGCTCCTGCCTCTGGGACCCAGTGGGGCTGGAGTCACATGGAGGGAGGAGGAAGAGGAAGGAGGAAGACACAGGGAGCCCAGGGCTGCTCGCCTGCAGCACAGGCAGCCAGGGAGAAAGTGACAGCAGAGACAGATGGGCCCCGGCAGCTAGGGCCTGCTCTTACACAAACTGCCTTCATCAGCAACTTGCTGCTACCATCAGTTAATCTTCTTGCAAAGGTACATTTGTACATTTCCTTTTCCAGTAACCTAATCTACCATCTCCTTTATGCATACATGCTCTGAGGTTTTTTAGGGGATGGCACTGGGGGTGGTGTGCTCACCAGGAACCAATCTCCCCAGCTATGAACTGCAACTGAATTTCAATACAGAAGGATTCAGTGCATCTGAACCAGCCGAAGAACATCAGTTAAGCCTTCCTCCCCACCCCCACCTGCAAAAAAAAGATCAGCAATACAAGGTACTGCCTAGACTAAATATTACATATAGATGAATATGTAGACAGGGAGCACTAATTACTAGAAATAATGTGTAATTAATTGAAATGTGCAATTTTCTATAACTGTATAATTTCTATGATTTACCAGATTCATTTTAGTAGTAGCAGAAATAGAACCTGAGAAGTTGCAGGGTGAAAGACATCTCTATTTACAACCTACCCCCAACACACAGCACACTGTACACACACACACACACACACACACCTCCTGTTAAGTGGGTTTGGAAAGAGTCTGATCCTCCTGGTTCACATGTTTAAAATAAACCACTTGGTGATAATATTGTCTAATAATGAAAACCTCTTTCTGTCCCCAGCCTAAGAAGACAGATTCTTGAGTGCAACTGAGACAGGCATGTTGGCAAAAACATGAACACAGCGCACAGGCAAACACAGACCTCCACACTCTCACTCAGCCACCCACCCAGCCTCACGCACTCCACACGCCCAAATGGAAACAAAAAGAGACAAACATTCTGACATGAGTGAAAAGGCGAGGATGTGTTTCCTACAGAGTTAACTGCTGTTTTCTGAATGTTTCCAACCTAGGAATTGTCAAGCCACCTGAAATGACTGAACACTTCCTTGGGCAGATGAAGAGTTTCGGTAGCTCTCCTAACATGGTAAAAATAAGGATAGGGACAAAGGACTGGAACGGGAGGGGCACGCTGACTCCAGCCCACCCCATCTCCCGTGGTCCAACTGTCCCAGCATAAGGTCTCTGTCCTGTGTCCCATGTCCTCAGAACCCTTTGGACATTGGCTAATTGACTGATGCTTCTGAAGAGTTAAGGAATTATGTATCAATACCCCTCAAAGCACCTTATGTAGAAATATTTTAATGCAAAGGCATCATTTTAATAGCAGGAATTTTGAGCCACGTCAAAGGTCTTTGAGGGAGGTATGTCTGGTGTTTGGGGCCCTGATCCTGCATCCTTCCACTCCATTGGTGATCTCCATGGTGTGACTGCAGTGCCCTTCCCACCTTGGGTGCTCCCATTTTTCCAGCCTCCTGACTTTGGGCTTGGCCATGTGATTTGCTTTGTCCAATAAACCTGGAGTATTTCCACTTGTGCTCTCGCACTTTTGCCTTAGCCAATTCGAGGAACATACCCAAGCTAGTGCACTGGTCCCGTGAGGGAGACAAGAGACAGGGGGAGCAGAACCACATAGACCAAGAAAGCGCAGCACGGACCCACCCAGCCCCGGTCGACTCCAGCTGACCTGCAGAGCCATGAGAATAAATGATTGTTATTTTAAGCCACTGAGATTTGGATGGCGTTACGACGCAGTGCCTTTGTAGCATTGGCTAACTGATACAGGAGCCTTCTGGTAGCTCTCAAAACATAGCCCAAAGGTGGAGTTCACGTTCCTGAAAGTGGGATCAGCCTGGGTGGAGTCCTGCAGTGGGAAGAGGCCAATGCAGCATGCAGGCCCTGGCCATCCAGAGAAGGAGGAAACTGGAGCAAAGTGTATGTAACAGAGGTCAGACTTTCCTTCCGAATTTTCCACTACAAGCACCTCACCCATGACCCACGTGTAGCCAGGATCTGGGAATTTCATGTGTCTCTATCACCAATCCCCATTGATGTGCTTGGCTCCTGAATACAGTGCAGAAGTTTAAGCCACAGGGAAGCCACCCTTCCCATATTGTGGTGGCCACACCCCTGAGTCTGTACCCAGGGCATGAACCTTTCATCGCTCAGTCCTGTTGCACCAGACCACACCTGTCTGTCCCTCCCACCTCGGGGCACAAGCAGGAGGAGGCCCCAAAGAAAGAGAAGCTCTCATTACAAAATCAAATTCTGACCTGCGGATAAATCCCCTAGGCAGCCCTCCTTTAGTGGTGAAGGGAGGAAAATTTGTAAGAAAAAAAAAAAAAGAAAGAAAGGAAGAATTGAGCTGTCATCCTTGTGAAAGTCATAGATTGGGTTTCCTAGACAAGTAACAGAATGCTCAGGAGAGCAGGCCCTGTGACACCCTATTCACCTGTGTCTGGTGAGTTGTGGTTCTTCTTTGGAGAGCAGGAGGCCCACAGGTAGGAGTTTAGCAAGCCAATTCCAGAGCGACACACCACAGCTCCCCCATGCCCCAGGACACCTGTCCTGTCCCCCAGGTTTGGTACTTACAGGGGCATGTCTGGGCTCCAAGTCTCTTCCCTAATACTCTGGGGCCAGCCCACCCAGACCAGGAGGATTCAGGTAAGTCTTTACCATGGACACAGGAGACCAAGAAGGTTCATCTTCTCTGCTCTTTCATTTAATAAGAAAACAGTGACAAAGAGGAATGAGGGGCTGGGGGTCAATGCTGAGACAGCAAAGCCACTGCTGTAGAAACCAGACTCCAGTGCACAATAAATTCTGGAGAAAATGCCAGCCATCGGGGCCAGTGAGAACAGGGAGAAGAAAGGAGCACTGAAAGAGACTTAAAGTAGGGACCGTTCTACCACACCGCACACCACACCACCCCCACCAAATCCCAATTTTTGCTTTTTCTTTGAGTTTTATCGAGGTCTGGATCTTTTAGCAATTGGAGATCCTTATTTGATGGGGCCCAAAGAGCTGCTGCAACTTCCCCGAAAAATACTTAATGACTTTAAGAAATGGCATCTTTCTAATCTGGATTGGAAAAGGAGAAATCTTGAAAATGACCAAGAGGTCCTTAATCAGAAAATAAAGGGTTTGATCCAAAGGGCGATACTGTGAGTCAGTCTAAAGACTGGCCACACAAGCCCTTATCTAGAGTCCTGAGCGTGAGCACACCAGGCGGGGTGTTTCTACAGAACAAAAACTTGGAGGTCATGGTCAGCATCTCCAAACATCACCATAAATTCATCTTCAGTCTGTCTCGTGCGGAAACCGTCAACTTACCTTCAACTGAGTATGCTTTGTATGTTGCTGTGTGCTCTTGAATGCAAGGGTATTCAGATGACTCAACTAAATGAAGCACTACTTTCAAAAAAATAAATGAGTATTTAAATGGTTTACAAAGGTCATACCTTGTGTTTTGATTTACACAGACTTCCTAGCAAGTACATAATAAAATTTTGCAAACCCTATGCAAACTATGATCCATGGGTCAAACCCAGCCCACCGTGAGTTTTTGTACTGCTATGAACTAAAAATAGTTTTTATGTTTTTCAGTGGTTGGAAAAAAATCAAGAGAAGAATATTTTGTGACACATGAAAATTATGTGAAGTTCACACATCAGTGTTCTTAAGTAAGGGGGCATGGGAACACAGCACACTGATTCATTTACTTACTGTCTGTAGCCACTTTGGCACTACCATGCAGACCTGGGCAGTTGTGACAGAGACTCTATGCCCCACAAAGACTAAAATATTTGCTATCTGGCCATTCACAGAAAAGGTTTGCCGACCATTCCTATAAACACACTTTAGGAGTTGCCTACTTAACAGGAGTCTGTTAATACATACGCCTTGTCTAAGGTGAACAACTCTAGTTCATTTTGGCTCTTGAGTTCTTTTCAAATAAGGTACCTCTGTATTTATGATTCACTTCCCACCCACAGTAACTGCACAAAGTTTGCCAACACCTCATTGGGAAAGAAAGTTGGAGGACAGAATCACCCACATCCAGAATATGAGTATGCCTTCTTAGCAATAAACATTGTCCTGGTACTCCAGGCAGGCAATGGGGAGGCTGGCCATTTCACCGGGGAAGCGCTGAAATGCACAATCAATGCCTGCCTCCTTGAACAGAAGGAGGAGGAGCAGCTGAGATTCTTTCTTGGGAATTCAGCAAGGAAGAGCAGAAAGGACATCAGCTTTGACATCCAGCACATCTAAGTTTAAATGCTACCTCTGTGGGTGACTGACTGACAATAAAGAGCTTACTCCCTCTGAGCCTCAGTGTCCTCATCTGCACAACAAAGGACGTTCCTGTCTCATGGAGCCCCCATGCTGTGGTGCCACGAGATGATGTGTGTGACTGGAGCACCTAGAAATATGTCGCAGTGGTTTCACTCTCTGGGGTGGATAATGGTGTTCTGCCACTTCTTAGTCATGTGACCTGGGGCAGGTCACCCCGCTGGCCTGTGCTGTGGTTCCATCCATGGTAAAATGGACACGGTACTAGACCTACTCTCCAGGTCTGATGTGAGGATTCAGTAAAACACTTAAAACAGTGGTGAGCCCAGGGAGAGCAGGCAATAAATGTTCATTGTGACTGAGACCTGAGAATACCAGTTGATACTTCAATAAAGTATTTTGTCCTGGTCAGCATGAATACATTGGCCATGAGTGGGGACTTTCAGCCCCTACCCCAGGGCATCAAAACAAACCCTTCTTTGTCCAAAGGGACACTGCCAAGCTTGGCCGCCACTTCTCAGGGTCTCCTTCTGGAGCTCAGATAATATTCTAAGACCTCCTAGAGCTAATAGTTTTGTGATGGGCGGAACCAGCTGAACTTCCCATCCTCTCTGCTCCTTGGACCCTGGGATTTGAAGAATAAACTCTAGGCAACTGGGCAACTAGAGATTTACTAACTCTTTAACTCACCTCCTGCCTGCCTGTGTGACCTTAGCTTACAGTGAATCATACACTACGGTGGCCTCTCAGCCATCAAGATCGGCTTCACTTTCCTGTACACTAATCAGTCTTCTAAGCCTTTGCTTATGCCGTCCGTATCCTCCACCAGAAATGTCATTTCTCCCACTTTCACTCCTGAGACCATTGCTACTCACCTTTCTGTCCCAGCTCAGATGACACCCTTGGAAACCTCCCCATTATCCTTTGTAAGGGGTCTTGTCCTCTCTTTGATCAGACTTCCATTATATCATGGTCTTCACATCACATGGTAGTTAAGGGGGTTTGTGTCTGTGTCCTTTCCTCCACTCAATGCATCCTGAGGTCAAGGCCAATTTACTCTTTCTTAGCATTCGCAGCACCTACCATAATGCTCTTGTGCAATAAAGATGCACCAAATGTTCAGTGGCTAAATGAATAAGTGAATGAACAAAATGTGTATCAGCAAGCAACCGGGAGGAGTATAGAGACAAAGTTTTAAAATTCAGTGTGGCAATGGCGACAGAAGGAGACTTGCATTTGGGTGGTGAACACACAATACTATATACAAATGATGTGTTATAGAATTGCTCACGTAAAAGCTATATAATTTTATTAACCAATGTCACCCCAATAAATTCAATAAAATGAGAAAGAAGAAAGAAAGAAAGAAAGAAAGAAAGAAAGAGAGAGAGAGAGAGAGAGAGAGAGAGAGAGAGAGAGAGAGAGAGAAAGAAAGAAAGAAAGAAAGAAAGAAAGAAAGAAAGAAAGAAAGAAAGAAAGAAAGAAAGAAAGAAAGAAAGAAAGAAAGAAAGAAAGAAAGAAAGAAAGAAAGAAAGAAAGAAAGCATCTCTTGGGTGCCACAACCCAGTGTGGTTTTAAGGTGTTTCCTCGAAACTGTAGATGGGGTGTTGGCTGTTTGGACAACCCTCCAGGTCCGCACTCTCAGCCAACCAAGTCACCAGGTGCTGATGCACTTCCAGCTCAGATCTGGGGCAGTCCCGCATCATCTGTTCATGAAAATGATCTGTCATCTTGACCAACAAGGTGAAAGCAAGGTACAGATTTTAAAAAAGAATATGAAGAGCCGAGGAACAGCATGGAGAGTTCAAGTGCAACTGTTTTATACAAAAGGTCGAGTTCACTTTGTGTCAGGCACTGGGACGAACAGTCACCGATTAAAGGAGACAATACCGTAAATTTTGCTGGCTTTTTGCTGGTAAGTGCCCGGCTCCCCCCACCCTACCCCGACCCCCGCCCCTAGACTTCTGAAAACATGGACTCCTTTGCAATTTCTTCTTTTGCCACAGAGCGCACACCGAGTTCAGTGAAATTTTTGTTCCTGCCCAGAGCTTCCTTTCATTTCCAGAACACAGCCTGGGTCCACCCCAATATGACTATTTTCCCCTACATTTCCTATTTTGAAGAAAGCTTGAGAGAAAACTGACATGGGTGCAGTCTGCTGCTGAGCCAGAAGGGGGAGGCTGAATGAAATACTAGATTTTTGCAAGTCTATTTTAAAAGGTACATAATGGGGTGAAGGGGGTGGGGGAAAGGGGGTGGGTGGAAGTGCAGAGAGGAAGCAAAGGAGGGGTAGCGAAATCAAAATAATAATCATAAAATAATAATTGCAGCCATCATTTCAGTGTGCTCGATGCTTTACATATGTAGATGCATTTCATACTCACAACCACTCCAGGAGGTAGGTATTAATATCCCCATTTTTCAGATGAGGAAATCAAAATGCCAAAAAGAAACCCTTCAAACTTTCAATTTGTACACTAATTTTAAGGCGTTGGATTGCTGGGCTATAACCAAGTCATTTCATAAGTAAATACTGGCAGTTTGATTTTTTTTCTTTTTTAAATTTTTAATGTTCACTATTCCAGGCCCCAGGTCAGTAACTGAATATGTGGGAAGTCTTTAAAAATACCAATGAGAGCATTTGAAATAGCACAGCTGAAAACCACTACTTTCCACACTGGGCTTCATTCAGAGTTCAAGGTTGTACATTTTTCTCCCACACAAATTCAACAGAACAAGAAACCACAAGAATTGAGTGTTTTCCAAGTCTGAACAGGGAAATATGAACTTCAGGAAAAAAGCCATGAGGGGAAATTTATTTGAAAGCACTTCTCTGAAAAACTTTGCACCTCGGTTTCCTGGCTTCAAGGCCCTTGAGTCGGTTTAGATATTTAACATACACCAAATCACCAGTGGCAGTCAATAAATATCCAACAATACGAATATTGTGGTCAATTTCCTGATGGGTCTAATACTAGTTATAACTTTGCAGATGAATCACTTCTGTTTTATCCAAAGTCCATACCATGACCAGCTCCGTATCAGCCTGCCCTGGCCATGAACTCCATTAATATTGCCCACCAGGCTAAACTTTCTTAGAATGTACTGAAGTGTAGTCATTTTTCTGTCCAGTGGGTCTCCGCTACCAGATTGCATATGCCCCAAAGTGTGTGCTACAGAGGCTTCCACATAGTAAGGATTTATTAAGTGTTGCTGAAGGAATAAAGAAATGAACTTCAGCAGACTGTATATCTCTACGCTTAGGTTTTCTTTTAGAGTGAGTGCTTGGGGTTTTGAAGCAGAGGGAGGAATCAGGTTTTGTTTTTGTTTTGTGCTTTTTAAAAATCTTTTATCCCCCATTATATTTCAATTGAATTTGTCAAGAGGCTCCAAGTTTTATTTTCCCAACATGAATCACTGATGATCTAACTAATTACGCATCCATCCTGCCCTACTGAGTGAGGTCATGGGAGAATGGATGAGTTCAGTCGACCTCCTCTGGATGGGAGCGTCACAGCCCCCACTTAAGAACTTGAGTTCAATGCCAAAATTGCCAGTTTAGGTTAGAATCAGACTTAAATATATCTGATTATACACAGAGGCACACAAATGCAATATGTCATCTTTAATGGTTCAGAACAAAGCCTAGAAAAATAGTGTCCTAGCACAGATGAATTTTATAACCTTTGATATATGGCTTTCATTATTAACCATAATTTCTGTAACTGCATCCAAATTCAGGAAGACATCCGATGAATATTAATTTTATTTTTGATTTATTTTCTGCTCCTGGTGGCTCCCTCTAGGGCAGACCTGCATTCCCAGCGTCCCTTTTGCCCTGAAATCTTACGTTCTCCAGAGTGAAATTCTCATGGTCTTGGGGACAGCCTGATTCCGGGAATACTGGACTCTGGGCTCTGCTATTCTGCTGGAAAAAGAGGATTTTTTCCCCATTGCCTTTTCTTACTACTTTATATTTTACAAAGATTTCCCCCTCACACACCCTTTGTCATTATATTAAAATCTAATTGCAAGACAACTCTCTTCACCTAAGTCATCAACAAAGCCCAATTATTTCTAATGCATGCAGAAGGCGGAAAAAGTGCCAAACAATAAAAAGGCATGCAGTAACCCAAGCCTTTTTCACAGTCAGGCTTCAAGTTCACATGTGAATTTATGCCAGTTTTGACATTAGCCGAAAAAATTAACAGTTCTCAAAAATGAAACTCTCACAAAAGGGGTTTTGTGTTTCAAGCAGAATAAATTATAGTGTGATGTTATTAAAACACTTAGTTGTTAAGTTGCCAAGAAAATCCAGTATATTCACACAGACTCGAGGACCTGTCTCCATGCAAAGTAATTAAATTAGATTTATGGGCTGCATTACATCAGTGTTTGATAGTTCATTTTTCCTTTCTTCATATTTTGCCCTGCTTTATTAGAGCATGTGACAGATGGTAAAAATAGTGTGAAGTTTCTTGGCCCTGTGCTAAATCCCCTTTCGGTAGTATATCTCTCTTCTGTCAGTCCTCCCCAGCGATGATAAATTAACCTCTCTCTTCGTATCCCAAGTGTGGCAGTAAAGCTCTCTTTGACGCGGCACTATCACTTTATCTTAATCTGTGCTGTTTCCGAGGAGAGAGGGAGATGATGCAATCGCCACCATGAGTTTAAAGAGAAGATTTATCGTGTCAGAAAAAGGGAGGATGATTAATATAATATGCATCATTATATTTTTCATTTTGTCTCATTTGTCGCCTTCTCCTGATCCAAGGCAAGGAGCTCGCTGGGGTGGGCCGTCCTCTGGACAGCCTGTCACCTCAGGCTCTGTTTGGAGGGCTGAGCCTGCGGGCTGGCAGGTGGAGGGCGGACAGTCCTCCTTGCTACCCAGCCTCCACCAGGCCACCGTGGAAAGGGTGGCTTTTTCTCAAAAGTGAGTGGAGCCAGCTCCCTGCCTTTCCCAAAGAAAGGCAATGGCACCTGGGTCTGCTTGGTGCAAGCCTCCCCTTTGGAAAGAGAACATAACTAGGGTCTCGGGGCATTATTTGAGATGGATCAAGCCAGAGCGTGATCTCTGCCCCTACGACACACTGATAGCAGGACTGGAAGAAGCAGTGCCATGTATGTTTCTACGGGAAAGGACTACCATTCCCCCTACTTACAATAAAGTTGTATTCTCCTTAAACTACTCCTTGGCTATGGATTGCTTCTATCTGGAAATTGGCTTTATTTATCATCTCAGTAAGAATGCATTAGCATGACTATGTGACAGGCACTGTGTCACACACAGAATGGATCCAAAGGTGAACAAAGGGCCTATCTCTGCCCTCAGGGAGCTCACGGTCTCGCCAGTCGGCAGCCTCGGCCAAAGACAGTGAGCATCTCTCCCTCCCACGTCCTGCCAGCACCGAGGGTGCCAGAGGAGGGATCCTGCACCCCACTGAACACAGGCCCCCAAACCAGGGGAAGCCGATTCATCGCAGATGAGACGAGCATCATTAGAGGCATAATGGGAAAATATCATTTAAAATAGAAACGCTGGTATGTCTCCCCAAAAGTGAATAATCCTTTTTACGAAGTGAGTGATCACAGCTCAATTTCTCTGCTTCGGAAATCTGGATTTTTCAATATTTGCTTGGGTAGCTCTCTAGAATCCCAGCCAACTGAAATATTTTTACTGGTTTTCCACAAAGACTCAGGAAGAAGAACCAAATGGCAGGAGGTCTGTCTTAGCTAATCTAACTCACCTGGTGAGTCAACTCTTTTCCTCCTTCTATAGGGCTACCCTCCCGCACCAGGAGGGGCAGCAGCCCCCAGGTTTTCACTTACATTATGTGACACCAGACGCCCATCACAATTGATTACATCAGGCCTAAACCAGTAGGGTTCTCCCTCTCCCTGGAATTTGGAATTGAGGCAGAATTAACAGTAGGCTGGAGATGAAATGAGGGAACTCAAGACGCTGGTGACAAGTACCACAGGCCCTGAGACAGAAAACCGGAATAGCAGAGCAGATCCGTACACAGGGAGTAGAGACAAGGACACAGTAAGAGCCTCCTGGATTCCGATGGGACTTGTCAGGCATCCACTGAGTCTTTGAGTCCCATGAAATGCCCTTGTATCCTTAGAATAAATTCCCCTTTTGTCTTTTTTTTATTGCCAAGGTGGTTGGGTACCATTTGGGGAAGTTGAGCAAAAGAGTGGCAAACTCAAAGCTCTCTTTTGATAGGAAGTACAAACAAGCAAGGGGATTTGTACAATTAAATAACAGTGATACCTCTGTACTCATCGGCTTTAGAACATGTCAGAACTGGTACTTGTGGCAGGACAAGAAAAAATATTTCAGCACTCAGTGTTTGCTTGCCACTCACCACTTATCACACTTGCTAGAACTTGAATGAGTCACAAGGCCACCCCACAAGAGAAAATGCTTCATCAATCACCGCTTGCTCACCACTCATCAGAATGAATTCACGACAAATACTGAGGTACCACTGTATTATCATTTTAGAGTGAACTTCCTAACAAGTTAAGCTAACAATGAAATGGACACCTTAAAAAGCAAGGAGCTCGCCATTACTCAAACAAAAGTTGAATTTCACTTCTCTGTAAAGGAAATCTTGACTATAAGGTAAGATGCTTGGATATTTTCTAATGGATTAAAAGAGGGGGAAGTATGCCCTGGCTGGTGTGACTCAGCTGGTTGGAGCATTGCTCATAACCAAAGGGTTGCGGGTTCAGTTCCCAGTCAGGGCACATACTTAAGCCGAGGGTTTGAGCCTCAGTCTGGGTGCATACGATCCTCAGTCCAAGTGCATACAGCAGGCAACCAATGGATGTTTCTTGCTCATATTGATGCTTCTCTCTCTCCCTGCCTTTCTCCCTTCCTCTCTCTCTAAAAGCAATGAAAAAGAAATGTTCTCATATGAGGATAAAAAATAATAATAATAAAAGATGAAGGGAAAGTACCAAAGAGGAGAAAAAAGAAACTATAAAGGTACCAAATGTGTTATCCAAATGGGCCTCTTTCTTTCTCTTATTTTATTTTTCAATTTTGTTTTGTATTGGTTTCAGTTGTACAGTTTAGTGGATACATAGTCACATAGGAGATCCATCCAGAAAAAGCCCAGCCTGGTTAATATAACAGAATGGTTTGCACTACATCAATATAACCTGGCAGCCAAGGAGAGTGGACTGGAATGTCATGTGTGAACAATAATGACTTCACTGTACTCATCAGTGGGGAAGGTAGATGCCACTGAGTGAGCACGCGTACTGTGTGGCTGTCTCGTTCAAAATGACTGAGCAAGTAGAGCAATTAATCTGCTTCAACTTTTGTGTAAAGCTTGAACATTCGTCCTAAAAAAGTTATTCAAATGATGCAGAAGGCTTTCAGGGATGATGTAATGAGAGCAACGCAAATAAAACTGTGGCACAAACACTTCAAAGATGGTCCAGAATCTGTTGAAAGTGATCCACTTTCTGGAAGGCCTGCAACAAGCAGAGCACATGAGAATGTTGAATGTGTATGGGCTGGAATCAACAAAGATCAGTGACTGACAGTGTGAGGACTAGAAGCTGATCTGGGGATTCCAAAAACTACTGTGTCTGAGATTTTGATGCAGGTTGGCATGAAATGTATCCTGGCAAAATTTGTTCCACAGCTTCTGCTAGCAGAGCAGAAGGAACATTGTGCTACAGTGACTAATGACCTGATTCAAAGCTCTACCAATAAACCAGATAACCTCAAGAAGGTCATAACCAGAGATGAATGGTGGGTCTATGGCTATGATCCAGAAACAAAAGCCCAGTTGTCCTAATGGGAGTTGCCTGGTTTTCCACGCCCAAAGAAGATGCAGCAAAGTAGCAGCAAGATTAAGACCGTGTTAACTGTGTTTTTTGATTGGGAAGGTGTTGTCTACACTTCTCTGGGCCAAACAATTAATAGGGAGTACTACTTCAATGTCCTTCATCTGCTGAGAGGTGCAATATGATGAAAACAGCCTCAGCTATGGGCACCTGGTAATTGGCAGCTTCATCACACCAACATGTCTGCTCATACATCACATCTTGTGCAGAGTTTTTGATGAAACATCAAATCACCCAGATGACTCAGCCCCTCTACAGCCCAGATTTGGCATCCTGAGACTTCTGGTTTTTTTCCCAAAATTCAAATCACCTCTGAAAGGGAAGAGATTTCAGACCATCAGTGAGATTCAGGAAAATACAATGGGGCAGCTGATGGAGATTGGGAGAACTGCGTGAGGTCCCAAGGAGCCTACTTTGAAGGGGACTGAGGCATCATTGTCCCATACACAATGTTTCTTGTATTTTGTATCCTCTTCCATAAATGTCTCTATTTTTCACATCATGTGGCTGGATAATTTCTGGACAGGCCTCATACTATTTCCAGTACCTCACTGGTACCAAATGTGGTATTGCAATATTATTAACTATATTCCCTACGCTTTACTTACATCCCTGTGACTATTTTCTAACTTCCAATCTGTACTTCTTAATCCCTTTGGAGATTTATCTGAAGACACAAATAGGCCTCTTTCTGAAGGAAAAAAGTGTCAGAAAATAAGTTAGGAAATGCAAAAGAGTAAAATGTATTAATATACCCAAGTTCCAGTGGTGGTGAGCTGGAGTCTTCCTCTGTGGAGTCCCAGGAGACTCCATTTTATTCTTAAGATAAATTCCCCTTTCTTCTTAAAGTAGATCAGATTGTTTTCTGTTCCCTTGCAGCCAAAAGGGTCTTAACACACCTGTCCCTTTCACACAAGTCCCTTTCAGGATAACTGCTCCTGTTGCCCTGAGTCAGGCCCTGCACATTTCTACACTTTGGCATTTGCCCAAGTTGATTCCTTCCCCAGAAATGCCGTCCCTTTCCCCCGATCTAGCCTGCTTTTAACTTAAGTGCTTCTTCCACCATGAAAACTTCTCTAGCTTGCATTGATGGTCTCTCTTGAGTTTCTCCTTCTGGTCTATGCCACAAAATTTAGCTATTAATTACTTTCTAGTGTCTGTTATATTGCTAATCTTGTCTCCCCAAAGAGGTAGTGAGCATCTTGAAGGAAGCAACACAGCTTTCAAGCCCTAATTGTATCTCCTTCAGTGCTAGTACCTGGAGCACCTTTCCCCAGCTGGACTCCTGACTGTCTGGCAGGTGGGGTAGAGGGGACTGGAGAATGGGAGAGCCTTGCTTTAGACAGAGTTGCAGTGTCTCTGGTCTGGTCCTTCTCCCCAGCACCTGGGAGTTTCTTTTCCCCCCATCTCCCACAGGACTTGTGACTTCACTTGCAGCAGGACCAGGCAGTAAAACATTGCCCTGGGCCAGGGAAATATGATACCACGTACAAGAGAACGAAATTCGCTGTGGCCAGAGAAAGTGGAGTCCACTAGCAGAGATAACAGGATGATGTGTTTAAAGCCAAACTTTGGATGAACTAAGCATCATTTCAACTTAATTTTGGAAATCTAAATATATGGAATGCATTAGCTGATTTTATTTTTGGCAGCAGACTTAACTATTCTAATCGTGTTTTGCTCCAGCGAATTTTAAAATTAGTTTGCATTTCCTAAGTACACATCAGCTGGGTGAGGACTAGTGGAGGGAAAAGGAGGGGCTAGGAGAAAGCAAGTTTGGGATTAAAACTTTCCTGACAGATGCTTCCTTAAATGGATAATCCATAAGCAGATACTTGAAAACTGACTAGTGCTGGGTCCTTGGCCTAAAAGAAGCAGGTTATTGTAGTGCAAAAAGGCACCAGCTCAAGAGAATTATTAAGTAAGGAGCAAAGTTGGGGGGGAGGGGAGGGTTATTTATTTACTGCCTGCATACATTCTGGAAAAGAGAAGCTGCACAAACAAAACTTCTGTGTGAGAGGAAGTTTTCCCTACTTGCTTGTAGTTAGTTTATCTGCTATTCTCTACTAACAAGGTAGTCATAGTAAATGACAAGGAAACCCATGTTTCTCCTGAGGGTTCAGTGTGCTTTGAGAGCATAATCCTTTTACCCTTCACCAGATGGGGAGGTGGGGGTCGACCGGGTTGTCCACTGCTTAGGGTGTTGATATGCATCAAATCTGTTCCTAAAGTCCTCCCTCATCCTCAACGATAGAGTGACAGCGACTACCATTTGTGAGACAGCTGCTGTGCACTAGAAAATTTACATGTTATATTTGACATCTCCACCCCAGCCCTGCAGATTTGGTCCAATAAGTATCTTCAATTTACAGGCCAGGGAACCGAGTCACAGAGAGATTAAGTAATTTAGATGTGGCCACACAGCCAGAAAGTAGCTGAGCTGAGCCTGGAATCGAATGTTCTGGCCCCTGCACTCTTTTGACAGTGCTACGGCTCAACAAATGCAGACGCTCGCTGGGACCTGACACAGGGCCGATGGAGGCTCACCTGGGGCAGCTCTGGTTTTGAGACGGAGCACAGCCACCGGCATGGCTCTAAGCGAGGAGAGTGCAAGCTAGTCCATTCTGGCCTTGATCTCCTTTAGTTTCTGCCTCTACAGAAAGGCTTTCGGAATCTGGGGATGGACTGTAGTTAGAAGCTGGAAGACTGAGAAAAGACAGTCAAAGAGGTATCCAATTGCAGTAAGGGCAGAAGAGGCGATTGAGAAACTGTCTGATTAAAACAGCATTAAATTAAGGGCTATTTTTAAAAAGATTTTATTTATTTATCTTTAGAGGGGAAGGGAAGGAGAGAAGGAGAGAAACATCAATGTATGGTTGCCTCTTGTGGGTCCCCTGCTAGGAACTGGTCTGCAACCCAGGCATGTGCCCTGACTGGGAATCGAACCACAATCCTTTAGTTAGGACTGCTTTTTTTTTTAAGTTTTATCAGTCAGGGTTCTCCAGAGAAACAGAGCCAATAGAAGATACGTGTGTGTGTGTGTGTGTGTGTGTGTGTGTGTGTGTGAAATCTATGTATATGTGTGTAGAGATATATATCAAGCTCTATCCAGAAAGTATCCAGCCATGTGAAAAATAGAGATATTTATTGAAGAAGATACAAGATACGAGAAACATTGTACGTAAGACAATGATACCTTGGTCGACATCAAAGTAGGCACCTTGGGACCTTTCACAGTTCTCCAATCTTTGTGGATTGCAGTCCATATGTGTTCAACACTCTCAGGTGTTCTGCTTAGTGCAGGTTATCCAGAATGTGGATCATTTTCAACAGATTCTCGACCACCTTCGAGGCATTTGTGCCACACTTTTATTTCTGCTGCACTCATGGCATCATCCCTGAGCATCTTCTGAGTCATCTGAATGATTGCCTTGGAGGAATATTTACACTTAATGCAAAATTTAATGCAGATTCATTGCTCTTCTCAGTCATTTTGAATGTGACAGCCACACAGTGCACATGCTCAGTCAGTGGCACCTAACCACCCCCACTGACAAGTACAGTG
This sequence comes from Artibeus jamaicensis, assembly GCF_021234435.1. Classification (NCBI taxonomy): domain Eukaryota; kingdom Metazoa; phylum Chordata; class Mammalia; order Chiroptera; family Phyllostomidae; genus Artibeus; species Artibeus jamaicensis. Next base: position 9,045,179 of record NW_026522056.1, on the reverse strand, counting down.
AAGTCATCGTTGTTCACATGCGCATTCCAGGTTACATTGATGTTCTGCAAACCATTCTGTTATATTAACAATGGCTGGACCTTTTCTTGGACAGACACGCACACACATATACACACACACTTTATATGAAATGTATGTATTATGTATAACATATTATATACATAAATATATATATATGAAATAAAGAGGTACATTTAAAGGAACTGGTTCACACAATTTGGAGGCTGGCAAATCTGAAATCTGTGGCGAGAGCAGGCCAGCAGGCTGGAAAGCCAGGCTGCAGCCTTTGTGCAGAACATCTTTCGGGGGAATCTTAGTTTTTGCTCTTCAGATTTTCAACTGATTGGCCAACACTCACCCACATGACCAATAGTATTCTCCTTCATTTACATAAGGTTGCCTGGTTATAGCTGATAGTCACATCTGAAAAGTACCTCCACTGCAATACCTAGGTTTGTGCTTGATTAAATCACAGGGTGCTATAACTTGGCCTAGCTGACAAAAAATTAACCGTCATGGCAGGATTGCCCTAACACAACTGCTTTCACTCTTTTGTGTCCTCTTCCAACAGTAATATATATTTTACATAGCTGTAAAATGCTGTATTACAAAAATGTATTGCCTTTATTTTACACGTAATACATGTTCATTATACAATAGGAAATTTGTATACATAAAAATTTGTTGCTTTAATTTCTTATGTAATTTGTGTGCTGTTTTTCATGTTTATGAGACTATGTCTTCCATCAAATTGTGGGCACCATAATCACAGGGGCCATGTCCCATTCGTCTCTTTATGCCTGTCATTAATTATAACGCCTGGAACATACTAGGTGCTCAGTAAAGACTGGTTAAAAGGTTGGGTTTTTTACATAATAATAGTATTTATTGTTTGTACTAACTACATAATAGTCTAAATAAACCACTGAAGTTCTCCTAGCTCATCACCTATTATGAAACAAACATCAATTGTTTTAAGGTTTTTTAATTTTCCTACAACAACTTTCACTGCCAAGAACTTCTTTTTATACATACACTTCTGTTCTGTTTCAATAACTCAAGAAAACCCATTTTCACCAGTTCTCCATTAGAGTACCTTGGCCTTAACTAATCACACTTATTAATGTGATTTAGAGGAAAGCATGGGTTAAGGTGATCATTTGAAAGATCCATTGAGTCTGAAACAATAGCCTCATAATAACAATGAGTAATTATGAAACTCATTACAAAGCTTCCCTGAAAAAAAATTAGCTTCGTTGCCCGCAGTTGGTTGGGTGTCATCCCGCAAAGCAGAAGGTCATCAGTTCGATTCCTGGTCAGGGCACATGCCCGCGTTGCAGGGTGCATACAGGAGGCAACCAGTTGATGTTTCTCTCCCATATCAATGTCTCCCTCTGTTTCTCCCTCTCTCTAGAAATAAATGAAATCTTTTTTTAAAAAAGCTTTGTTCGTTATACACAGCAGTTTTTTGCCTATTAGCTCTCTGCAAACTACATTTCCCAGCTTCCTTTGGCAGTGGGCTTTCTGTTAGGTTTTGCCAGACTGGCAAGGACATCAAGACATGAGAGGAGAGGAAATGTCTTTCGTTCTCCCTCGCTGATGGTGTCTCTTCCATGACTCCAGTTTCCGAAGTTCTGATCCACCCTCTATGATCTTAGAATCTGAGCAGCCCATCACCACCCTGGTGTCCTCCAGCCCCACATAATCTGTGAATTAACATCACCTAATCTCTGCAGCACCTTAAACTCTCTGGTCCGGCTCCTTGACTTTCCAACATCTTTGTAGTCTATACCCCGTGTCAAATACCCTCCATTGGACATACTTGGGTTGGTTCCTATTTCCCTGACTAGACCCCGACTGAAACAACAAAGACGGAATTATCTGTGGGAAAGGGCTCTCCTGGTTTTGGCCCCTTTCGTCTCCAAACTCGACTTTAAAAGTCAATCTGGCCCTGGCTGGTGTAGCTCAGTGGATCGAGCACAGGCCCGTGAAGCAAGGGGTCGCCAGTTGGATTCCCAGTCAGGGCACATGCCTGGGGTGCAGGCCAGGTCCCCAGTAGGGGACACATGAGAGGCAACCACACATTGATGTTTCTCTCCCTCTCTTTCTCCTTCCCTTTCCCTCTCTCTAAAAGTAAATAAATACATAAAATATTTTTTTAAATAAGTCAATCTAGGTACACTCTTCCAAAATATCTCAACTTAACTAGGTTAATCATGTTTTTTTTTAACTTTCTACATTGTGTAATGTATTGACACCTTAGAAAACTTACTGGCCAGGGAGACATGGCCCTTGCAGGACTCGTTCTCTCCTAGACAGGGAAGGACTCACCGGGAAGCACATGTCTCAGACACAAACCAACCAAGCCCAAGATGCAGCCAGTCCTTCCAGCGGTTTCCTTCCTTCCAAGCCTCTTTCTCATGTTCTCTATACATAGATACATAGAAATGCTTATCTATAGCAAACCTTTAAAAAGTTCTGTTGGGGTCTTCATGAAGAAGATGTTAAAAGGTTGTTACAATAATGGAACTCGCACTTTGTAGTAAAAACCAAACATTGCACAGAGTACCAAATATATTGATATACAACTGACTACAAAGATTATAGGATTATCAGATTTCAGTTCTTTTCCTGAAGATCACCCTTCCCCATCTAAGGAAGTGGTTATGATCCAGGCAACATTTTCTTCTGTTCCTACTCCCTGTTTTCGGGCTAGAACATCAGCCCCTTCTCTGAAGATCAAGGTTATAAATCTCAGACTTGACCCACTGTGAACAAGACAGTCTTTAAGAATAGAAACAGAACTTAAAGGGAAGTTCATAGAAACCCGAGAAGCTGAGCATTTGCTAGCAAGGCCTCACAGGAACTGGAATAGAGAACTAAAAGGCATTGTGAACTGAGCATTCTCTTCGCCACACCCCCACCTTCCAGCCCCTCACTCTCTTCCTCCTTCCTTACGCTGTGTCTGCTGCTTTCTGAGGCGGCCTCCTTCCCCCTTCCACCGCCTGAGCTCTGTTTAAATTCACTAGGCACATGACCCAGCTTCCATTTGGCACAACTTTCATTGGCCATCCCCAGTCTCTCAGTGTCATTGTCCCTTGATTTCCGTGGGTGGTTGACTTTCCCTTCACTCAACAAAATGCCGACTGTGAGCTGTGTGATCATAAAACTATCTTTCTTAAACCTGAAGCCTGCATTTTCTTTCTGAGTAAAAGTATTCTTAATACTGGGTAATGGGAGGAAGGCTTTAAAGCCCTTTTAAACTGGAAGAGATTTTCTTTTCTAGCTTCCTGATGACAGTTTGCTCCAAGTCCAAACTTCAAATGGGTCCCGATTGGCATGATCTGCTCCACCCCTCCACCCTTCCCCACCCTCAGCTTCTGTAAGGCTCTGGCTCTCTCTCCTGGGCCCACCCACCGTGGGCTCACCCACCCTTGCCTTCCTTCATTCTCTTCTAATTGCACATCTACACAGGCTCTGCCCTCTACCTGGAACCCTCACCCTCCCTCTTTGCCTGGTTCCATTCCCACTCATTCTTGAGATCTCAACTCAGTTGTTACCTCCTCCAGGAAGCTTTCTATGAGCTACCTAATAAAACGAAACCCCGCCCCCACCCCTCATAGGCTCTGGTAGCATCGCATCCCATTTTAAATTTGGAGTGATGATCTTCCAAATGCCTTCCTCCCCCCGTTGGTGAGTACCTGAGGCCATGGACCATGTCTGCTTTTGTCATCACTACCCCGGCATCCAGCACCTGATAAATATTTGGCCGTATCCATTCTGCTCTTCAGCAGTCAGTGCTCACTTCTAAGCTCTCTAATTGGGCTTTTGTAAAACAATTTGTCCTTGTTTCATAATTTCCTGTTCTTGTTTCATAGATATAATGTCCTCTTTTATCTCTTTAAGAATATTAGGTGTAATTGTTTTCAAAACCTGGATTGATGGGGCTCTATTATTAATGTTTCCTTTTATGTAAGAACTTGTTTTATCATCTCTATTTCATTTTGATGGCTTTCCTCAAATATTTGGTAATTTTTCATTTCAGTGTTGGTCTTCTGTGACAGAAGATTCTCACGGGAAGCCAGAGTGGTGTCCCTCCTCTGCTGTTGTGAAGAAGGGTCACTATTTAATCATTTCATGCTTTAAAGTCTGTGAACATTTTCCTCCAACATATTTTTACCTCAATTTATCTTCAAAAGAACTCTAGGTGGTAAATAAAACAGGTATCATCATTATCTATGTTTTACAAGTAAACAAACCAACATTCTAAGAAGCAAGTAGTTAATAAAACATCAGAGCCAAGTTCATTTACTGAGTATCTCTGTGTTTCAGGATCTGTGCTAGGCATTATTCTTGGCTTATATCTGTGCCCCCTCTTGTGCAGTGAGGGGAGAGAACCCGCTGGTCCCCAAGATCCTCCACAGCCTGGACACCTGGTTTTCAGTTAACGAACTTCAGACTGAAAAATAAAGGTCATCAGGCAAAAAAAAATGGCAGGGCAGGGATGGGAGACCAGGCCTGTCTGATTCCAAAGCCCAGATGCTTTCTGCTGAGACCCTACTGCCTCCCCAAATGCAATGGAAAGGCTTCACCGGGCTCCACCGGGCTGAGGGCCCCAGAGGGGAAGACAAGGAAGGCCGAGCAGAGAGGCAGCAGAAGCTGAGCTGGCCCTGCAGGGAGGGGCGTGTTTCCTTCCATTTCTAAACTATAGTTTACATTCTGTATTATTTTGCATTCGTGTCGGGTGTACAGCACAGGGGTTAGACAATGATACACTTCACAAAGCGCTCCTTCCACTATTTCCAGTCCTTGCTACATTACTGACCACATTCCCTAGGTTGTGTTTTACATCTGGTGACTGTTTTGTAACTACCAGTCTGTACTTCCATCTTTTTCACCGGGCTGGAGGGGCTGCAAAGCCTTTCACAGGAAGGCGCCTCAAGCCCGGAACTGCTTCCTGAACTAAGAAACGAGAGTGAGCTTTACCTTTCCCTGCTAACAAAATATTTCCTCCTTTGTGAAAAAATGTTACCAACTCAGCCCAACTCTAGTTCGCCTACATTCTGTCTTTGTCTTTTCTGTTTAAAGCAAGGCCCTGCTGGGGGTCCTGGGAGCTTTCCCACCAGGAGGAATCGCCTCCCTCCCTCCCTCTTGGTCCCCTTCCCTGCCTTCCCACAGGAGGTCTCCTGGCTTCATTTCCACGGGAGATCTGGGGGAGGCAAGAGGGAAATTTCTTTGCTGGCTCTGCTCTCCCTAACCCCAGGAAAGCAATTTTCTCCTCAGCCCCGGGGCTTCCATCCTGCTCTTCCCTTCCCCAGCCTTCACGAAAGAGGCTGTGGGTGAGGGTTTTTCCATTTAATTTCATTTTTCATCATTTTTTACCCCTTTTGGATGGTTCACATCGGAGGGTCTCGGTGGATTAACTGGCCAATCAGATTTCATTATGAGCCCAAGTAGTTCTTATCATTAAGCCTGTAATTTATTTCTTCTGTGTTTCATAAAATGTGAAATATTACCATTCTCCAGAAGCTTGAAGAGAGCAGAGATGCTCCATTAGGCCCAACACTGCTCCTCCGTAAGAGGCCGTAATTATATGCGGATTTTTTTTCCTAACAGCTAAGTTTCTACTTGCAGATGCTAACAAAAGAAATAAGCTTTTAATCCAAACATAATTAATATGAATTACCTCCCCAGTACAACCTGGCTTTGCACCATTAAACTTAATTTTTGTTTTGCATGATAATTGTGTTATCATTACCATTTATAGGAGAACCCAGGGACCCTCACTTTGTTTTCAGTCAAGGCCAAAGAGACTGGAAATGCCTTCCCTCCCCTCTGCAACCAGAAGCCCATCAACCAGCCTTCCCGACCTGCACCTCCCAGACCCTGTGGCTTATGAGCCTGGCGCCGTGGGCAGCGATACTGCCAACCCAAGACCTCCTCTGTCCCAAAGAAACAGGAAACAACTTCCTACTTACCAAGTGGAGGATTTGCCACCCGGGAGACAGACTCAGCCAGAGATGTTGCCTAATCATTAGCGTTGTTATCGTCGTCATTGTCATCATCATTATTATCATAATTGGAGTTATTGTTCTAGCTATAATGGGTAGCTCACAATTCCTGTGCAGCATGCTCATGCTACCTTGCTATTGGTTATTTCTCCCAATGAACTGGAGATCTTGAACTCTGAATTATTTAAACAAAACAAAGTTCCAGAAAATCTTAAATTGAGCCCCAAAGTCCTGGATCTTACTTGCGTCTGTTCAAGGCCGTTATCTTCTCTCACCTCGGCTTGCTCCACTCTCCCTTTTTATTTCCCATTGCACTTTAAAAGGAAGATTCATATTTTTATAAATCTGAGAAGGAAACTAACACCATTGGAGCTAGGCACTACATTTATATATTTGCATCCTTCCATTAATCAAAGAGTTATTGAACATCTATTATGGACTATTATGAGAAATTGTATATGTATATATATATGTGTGTGTATATATATGTGTGTATGTGTGTCATGGTTTGTCCATAAAGTATCCAGCCATGCGCTATGAAAAAAAAATAGGCATTTATTCAAAAAGATACAAAAAACACTATACGTAAGAAGATGACACTTCAGCTCCCTTCAAAGTAGGCACCTTGAGACCTCACACAGTTCTCCATATCACCATCAGCTGCCCCACTATATTTTCCCTAATCTCATCGACAGTCTGAAATCTCTTCCTTTCAAAGGTGATTTTCGTTTTGGGAAAAGCCAGAAGTCACTGAGCACCAAATCTGGGTTATAGGGAAGCTGAGTCACCTGGGTGATTTGATGTTTTGCAAAAAAAAAACTCTGTATGAGATGTGATGCGTGAATGGGTATGTGGTCATGATGAAGCTGCCAATCACCAATCGCCTATAGCTGCAGACTTCTGATTCATAGGAATAGTTTCCATGGAGGAATGTTCAAGCTTAACATGAAATTTGATACAGATTTGTTGCTCTACTTGCTCAGTCATTTTGAATGTGATGGCCACACAGTACACATGCTCACTCAACAGCATCTACCGCCCCCACTGACTAGTACAGTGAAGTCATCATGGCTCACATGACATGGAGCCATGGGTGCCAGGTTACATCGATGTCACACAAACTATTCTCATTATATTAACAATGGCTGGACTTTTTCTGAACAGGATACATAAAAATGACCTCTATCATCACACAATCTTGTTTAGGGAGGAATAATATAGATACCCAAATATTTTCTAAAATGAGAAGAACTAAATAATAATAATACAAAATAATACCAAGGATAACAAATGGAGCCCTGGTTGGTGTAAGCCTTAGTAGAAGAAGAGGTTGCAAAGGTGTCTCAGAAGAGGTAATGTAAGAACAAGAGCTTGGGCTGGACTTTTAAAGATAGGCAGAATTGGTAAAGGTGACGTCATGGAGCAGAAGCCAGTTGGGAGGAGCAAGCACAGGCCTGCAGGAAGGAAACACAGAACAGGGTCTAGGACAGTAAGGGATTTGTAGTGGCTATTGCAAAATGTCCCTGTAAAGGAGGAGGAGAGAGGCTGAGAGAGTCTCGTGGGGTCAGAATATGGAGAGTCCTGAATACCAGACCAGAAAATAGGGAGACGTGGAATAATTTTTAAGTGGGAAGAACAGAGGCACTAGTGGAAGTGGCATCTTCAGGTGGTCAGTGTGGAGAACCTGAAGGAGGGTTAGACAGGAGAGAAGCTGAGGCTGGGAAGGCCAGGGAACCATGGCAACAGTGAACGATGGTGAGAAGCTCAACTTGGATAGGGCATGGGAACTGCAAGGAAGGAATACCTAAAAGAGATTCCATGGGACCTGGTAAGAGGAGAGAGAGACTAGTGTGTGGAATGCATGGTAACTCACAGTACTTAACAGAAATGATCACTCCAGGTTGCCTGGCACAGAGCAAGCACTCATCAATGTTGGTTTTGTTAACTATTATAAGTATTAGTATTTGTCCTATTTTTATCCTGGAATATTTATCCTGGAATTGTCCAGGGTAGCTCTGTTATATAATACACAGCTGGGCCAGATAAGTCACCGAGAGATTAAAGAATTACCAAAATGCAAAAAATTTTTTTCAGCGGCCAAAGCAACTAGTCTTCAAACTCTCTCCTCAACCATATTATTATTTTTTAATCACAGTGAAAATAAACAATGTCCAGGCCAGCCTCCCCAACCAGTGCCAGAACATGCAGAAGCCACACCACTTCATGGCAGCCCATCATTCTCAGCAAGTTTTCTTTTCTCTGGGGTGGTGGACTGAGAAGTTAAAATACTTGTTCTTAAAGTGTTGGGATCACAAGGAACCTGAGGATATTGTTAAAGTCCCTTTACATTGATATTGGCCCCATTGTTCTTGTTAATCCAGCCACCAACAATTTGGATAATGTATTGCTTTTGGAGAAATTTTGCTCAAGGGAAGACCCTTCTACAAAATCCAGACTTGTCAATGCCCCAGGAGCTATAAATATGGAGCACATTCTAAATTAATGCAAAGGTTGACTTGACAAACGAGGTACTTGGTCCAAAATAGGCCAAATGAGGTTCAGTAGTAATCAGTATAAAATTTGAAACCTATGGGAAGGACAAAAAAACAATACCATCAGATAACTGGGTAGGAATAAATCAGTGCAAAAGAATAAAATTTAATAGCAACAGGCCAGCCAGTGGAGAGTGAACACCAAGATGAATGTGGATGGGCAGGGAAAGTCTAATGCTTTGCTGTATGGTAGGATTATCCCTGTTGTGTGCTGTGTGTCTGTTAAGAACAGGAAGCAAGATGGTAGAAAGAGAAAATATGGGTAAAACAACAAAGCAAGCAATCATCCATGAAAATGTGGACTTGTTTCCAAATGGGCACTTCATCCCTTTTGGAGTTGACCAGCTAACAGGGAACATGAAAGGAGATGTGATAGAAAAGATTAGGGAGCAGGTTTATGAAAAGTCTGGAGGTCCCAGAATTATTTGGTCCAGGATGAAAAAAATCTAGGAAGAAGGAGTGAGCTGGTTTAACAATAGGCTTCTAGCCACTGAGAGTCTATTTCTCTGCAAGAATGGCGGCCAGCTGCTCCTTTCACATCGTCTGAGAAAAAATGAACAACAATTGGGTTTTGACCGAATTGCAACGACACAGACACACCCAGCCCAAATTGGTCTCCTTGAAATTGCTGACTTTAAAACCTGTGTAGAGCAGGTTTCTTCTCTTCAGTTTCCTTCCCTTCCCTTCTGCTGCCTCTCACATCCAAGGCAGCACTGGATTCCAGATGCCAACGTGGGTCGGCTGCACTCCACTGATACCTAATATCCACAATGCCCCAGAATACAGAGAATGGAAGTGACCCAGAGGGGTCATTCAGTCCATCGCTCTGCCTCTGGACAACTCAACCCAAAGAAGCAGGCCTCTAAACATAGTCAGTGTGGTCATAGGGGCTTCACAATCCATCTACAGTGTGATCTGGTCCAAAAATATCCACACAGATAGACATGCAATTATGTCTTCACACTTTTTAAAGAAAAATGTGAAACTAAAAGGTGATTGGGTGGAAGGCGTATTAGAAGACAGGACAGGATATCTTCCAGAGTTCATTGGAAAAGCTATAGAAGGTAGGCCAGCTCCTGGGCCTTTGGGGACCAAAATTGGGGAATCGTACCCCTCATTTTCCTCTTCTCTGTGCCTTCCCTGCCTTCTCCACATGGATGAGGATATGGCCAAAGGACATGAAGGTCCTATGTGGTTCTAGTTTACCAACCCAAGAGTAGAGGGCGCTCTCACAGGCAGAAGTGATGTTGTGTCTGTTAAATTGGCAGCCAGGAAATATTGCCTATTGATACAGTGCCTTCACTGGTCCCTTGGCAAGAGGCAGCCCTGGATATTGATGAATCCAGCCCCTGAGACAGAGGGCTTGGAACCGTGGGTAAGTCACCTAACCTTTCTGTGGCTCAGTTTACTCCTCTGTAAAATAGGGACAACGTAGTGCTTACCTTGTGGAGGTGCTGAGAGGATAAGATAATGTGTGTAAAGTGCTCTGAATCAGCCTGGCACGCCTTTAACTATTAAGTAGGTGTTTAGTCATTTTTAATTGATTTTTAGTTGTGATGAACTAGGTTGGTCCCAAATCCACACTCACACTCTGCAGTTGTCATCATCCTGTAATAAATACTGGTCACCAGACCCTACTTTAGCAGACAGCCCACTGGATCATATGAATGCTTTATCCACTAGGCAGCAAGCACGCATTCTGAATCTTACATGTTATAAACTGTGGAAAGATGCAAGCTTCCTTAGAAAGTTGATTTAATAAAATAATACATTCATATAAAAAATTTTCTGGCAAATACACAAAAAGGAGAAAGATTAAAAAATCATCTTTCACCGTCATTGCTATCCATGGCTGCTATTTGCATTTTGCCTTGGTTTTTCCAGTCCTTTCTCTGTGGCCTGATGGACATTTTAATGTAATTATAACTACTCAGCGTGTCACCACTTCCCAAAACTCTGTTCTGCAGAACACTAATGCTTGAGGATGGTAACAGGCGTTTGTCGGATAAAGGAACCTGGGGTGAAACAAGTTCAAGAAGCAATAGATTAAACCAGAGAACTTCTCAGAACCTTCAGTGTTGACATGCATTGGGACGTCTTGAAAGGGGGCATATAATATCGAGCATTTCCCAAGTATATTTGACACATGGGTAGTATTCAAAAAAAAACCCCAAAACTCAGTCCGGACAAATGTTACTCTACAATTTTATATTCTGCTTCTCGTAAGCATTTCCATATTTTTCATAAACTTTCCTCATATCCTTTTAAGTCACTGCATAATAATCTACTAAGAAGGCGCGCCATGGATTACCTGACCATTTTGCCACAGTGAGACATTTAGATTGATTTCAACTTCTCCCAAATATAAAAAAAGCTGCACCAACATCTTTTTGCAGGGGAGATTGTTTTCTAAATGAAATGTGTTTAGGTTTAATTTCTGAGGACAGATTCCCAGAGGAGAATTACCGGGTCAAAGGACATTAACGTTTTAATTTCATGGTACATGGTGCTGATTTATGTTTCAACAGGTCTGTATTTATTTCCACCACCCAGCGGTGTGTGACAGTGCCCACACGCCACACCCAGAGCAAGGCAACTGGTCGAAAGGCTCCAAGTGGGGCTGCTGACGGCTGCTTTCATCAGCCTTCATTAGCACCGCCTCTGGTGACGCCTGCGCGGCTGTCAGATCTGGTGTTGGCCCTCTGCTCTCCTCCTCCCGCTTATTCTCCCTCTCTCAGCCCCAGACTGTGAGTTTCTACACTAATGACGCAGAATAAAGCCCACACCGATACCCCCAAACACTAGGGGACATGAAAGAGGCCCTGCTCCCCGTGGGGGGCCAGCGAACATTTCACAATCAGCTCTCCAGAGGTCAAAGCCCTGATTTGTCAAATTTGCCACTTTCCATGGTGTAAATACTCGCAAGTAGCTGATTTCAAGCTAATGTAATATCACCGAACTTGGAGCTGGGAAGGGATGTGCCTCACAGGCATAGGGGAGCAGTAACCCCCTACTCCAGAGGTGGCTGGAACACGGAATTTCTCTCTCCTCTCCTCTCCTCCCTACGTGACTTCCCCTGTCTGGATTTTCCTCCACATGTGACCCCAGCCAGGATCCAGGACACCAGGCAGGTCCACCCCTGGTGCTCACATGACCCCTGTGCTCCCCTGTACCAGAGCTTCAGCTTGATTCCCTACAGAGGTCCGTGACATTCGAGTGCCAAGTGTTCTAGCCCATGGATACCTTAACCCTAGGCCATCAGCTCAGGCTGATGCTTCTGTTCCCCCTCCCCCTCCTCTCAGCTCTGGCCACAGTGTCTGGGACTAGCTTGCCTCATGTCCTCCCCCTGCCGACTCCTTGTCCCGCCCCTCTACTTCAACATTAACCATGCTCCTGACCTTCTTTGCCTCCACCCAGTTTCCCACCCAGCATTTACTCCATGAATCTGATGACAAATTTAATTTCCACATTAACTAATCAAATTGGATGAGATTTTTAAATCATTTTCTCTCTCTGGCTGTTGCAGAAAATTCCTTCGCCAGAACCCTTTTCACCCCACCGCCACCCCACAAACATGCACACACGCATTGAGGTTTGAACATCCCTCAAGCTCATGAGGAAGCCCTGGTACCCTGCCAGCCCTCCACCCCCAGGGCCAGACACGGTCTAGTGTATCCTCAACTGAGTATAATCAGAGATCCTGAACATCCAGGCTTGAGGCCATCAGACTTCCAAACTGAACTCTTAGTTGGAACATCTTTCTGAGTGCTACTAGGTAACCCATGACCGTATATTCCAGAGTTATAACTGGAAATCGCTCAGTCTCTTTGATAAACCCCAGCTGCCACCCAAGCCAAGCCATGAGGGACAAGTGGAGCCTGCCATTCCTAATGTTAGGAGTCTCAACACATATGCCCTCCTGGATAAGGCTCCCCTCTGGTCCTTCTGCTTACCTTCCTTCCCAAAGTCCATATGGACGACCTTGTCATTCTCATGTGTCAGCCTTAGCAAGGATGAATAAGCTTGGATTGCAGAACAGGGAAAAGTGAAAAATGGAAAAGAAAAAAGGGAAAAATATGATATATGACAAAATGGAAAGGAACAGTAGAAGGTATTGGGTGATGATGTAATGCATTATGTTCTTCAACATTCTGTTAGGATTTCTGGACCCTAAACTGCATGAACATGGCTTCTACCTATAAACAGAGAAATGCATGGATTACTTTTAAGATCCCTACCAGGATCCACGTTCCAGCTCAGTGCATTGTGACCCCATCCAAACATGCGTATGAAATAGTTAACGGAACATTCCTGAGTTAACGAAGGGAGGGTGCTTAACAGTGTTACAAGGAAGCATATGGATCCCCATATTTTTTACCAAAGGCAATCTATTCTAAGATCGGACTCAATCTGGTAAATGAGTCAAGCACAAACCCCTTTACCCTATGACAGGGCAGGGCGCTGCGGAACACAGGAGCAGCAGTGGGAGTTGGCAGTGGGAAACAGAAAGCTAAGAGCATCCAAATAGGAATCTCATGTAGAGCAAAGCTAGCAGTTGGCATTGGGCTAATCGTGTTTGAGGAACACCCTTCCTAAGGAGTATCGCTGGTAGAGACTCTCGGCTTAAGTGAACCTGGAGGAATTGCATAAACAGAGACCGAGGACTTTCTGTGGTTAGTGCTGAGGACCTTAATACAAGAAACGTAGTATCCCAACTCAAACCACTGTGGGAACAAGTCGGCACAAAGCACAGGAGGAGAAAAAAATAGCATAACCTGGAAGAAAAAAAATAGAGAGTAAATCATAATAAAAACTGTTCTCTCTGCTCCACCCCCAGCCACACATGGTTTGGTTAATTCCTTAATGAGGATGGATTGTAATTAATATCAGAACTACACAGTATAATTATTGCATATAATTATGCTGAGTTAACTGTAGAGTAAATCATATATAGTTTGCATTTTATAGTATGAGTTTTCAATGAATCTTTCTGGGGGTGGGAAGGGTGCTTTATAAGGTTCTTTGATAAAGAACATCTTCAGGAATGTGAATATATCAGGTGGATCTTCGGATGCTTTTTCAATACTGTGATGCTCAGAATGGCCAGGCCCAGCAGCTGCATCCCTTGCAGACGTCTGTCTTCAACGAACTTACTCCTATGCAGTAGCTCAGCCCAGCTCAGCCCAGCTCAGCCCAGCCCAGCCCAGAGAAGGGGCAGTCATCGACTAAGCCAGAACCTGCCTCAGAATTAAGGTCACCTTGTGGTCCTCTGTTTGCTGGGGCCTCATGTGGGCTCTATGGGCTGTTTCTGTGGGTCCCTGTCCCCCCACCTCCAGAGGCTACATATCCTTAATCTGTGGCTTTCTAGTCCCACTTTCTCCATCATATCGTCTGGGACCAGAAAGCAGCTTCTGGTCCTCAAAGTGCTAACCATGGACCACTGATGGTCAGAAAGTTTAACAGCAGAATTATAGGCCTCCAGCAGCTCCAAAACACAAATCATATAGTTAATGGAACCTGGACCTCTATACGATATAGTCTTGGGGGGGCGCATGCATGTTGTGTGTATGTGTGTGTGAGAGAGAGCCAGAGACGGAGGCAGAGAGAGATCTGGTGGATGGTCTAGGGGTGAATCTGAGAGGACTTGGGATTTGGGCTGGGGTAGGACTGGCCCAGTTGCAGCAACCACCCCCCAGCCTGCACCTCTCCCACCAGCACTGGGCAGGCGTTTCTCACAGAGGGCCTTTGCCACTGTCCTGGAAGAGCTGCCCCTTCCTCCAGGTGCTGCTTTCACTGCTGGTACCACCCTTCCTCCTCCACCCCACACCCTGTACTGCAGAGTGGCCAGCAGAACACTTTCAGGGCAGAGAGCTTCATTCATCTCGGGTGAGGAGGCTTCTTTCAAGGTAAATTAATTCACTTAGGAGAGACCTCTAACTCCCCCTTGTTGACTCGTTTCCCTGGATCCTTTTCCTCTTTGTTCTCTAAACTCCGTCTTCCTTCTCTACCCTTCAGACTCCTCATCAGTTAGCCTTCTTGCCCCAAATTCCTCCCTCCCTTCCTGGGCTTCCTGCAGCGTCAGGTCTGGGCAGCTGAGGTTTGGAGCTCAGGGTCCCAGGCCCAAGCCCTCTGCCGCTCATCAGTATCAAGACAGTGCACCCCCAGCCCTGTCCCCCGTCACTCCATCACCCTTCAGAACGACCTAAAGTTTCCACCCTGACTTCCTTCAAGAAACACCCAGACACACAGCACCCCACCTGTGGAGGACTCAAGAAGACTTAGAAGACGTGGAGATGCACCCCTTCTGGCAGCCTCTAGCACCCCCACATGGAACCTACCAGACCAACCGAAAGGGACAGAGCCCCACTTTCTGCCCCCGCCCCAGCCTCCAGTGCTCTGAGCCAGCTTTCAAAGGCCACCCTTAGAGTAAGTGACACTAAAAACAGCAATTCTCCCCCCACCTTCCACCCCCCGCCTGTCTGCTGATAATAATGGGCCGAGACACTTTTATTATCATTATTAATTAGCACTTTCAAGCAATGGAATTAAATCAATATGGTGGACTGAAACTAATTTTAACAAGCCATTGAGATCAATCATTGGGACTTTTATCTACATAAATGCCACTAAACTCAGCTCGTTAGTGTAACATTAGCTGGAAAGAAAAAGAAGGGAGACTGGCGGGGTTTTAATTAGAAAGACATAAACCGAGCCACAATTTTTCTTCTTTGATTTGCTTTTAATCTCATCTGCAAAGCTTTTCTGGTGCTTCCCAGGCTGATTTTCAGTCCCAGACCACTTCAGCCGGAAGGGGAGGGGACGGAGCGAGGAGAAGCCAAGGGCAAGGCGCGAGTCCGTGCCCTCCCAGCGCCCACCCCAGGTGGAGCCCGTTGGGCCCTGCAGCCTCCGAATCTGAACTCAGACTCCCGTCGTCAGAGCTGACCCTGCTCCCTTTGTACTCCCCTTTGTTTAGCATTTATTAGTTTCTGTGTTATATAAAAATTATTTATGTTCATTGATTCGTTCCACAGACAATAGATGAGCAATTAATATGTGCCAGGCACCCTGCTCACAGCCCCAGGAGAATTAAAAAACAATAATAATAAATGAACAAGATATGGCCCTACTTCCCCCAAGGAGCCTGCACTCTGGCCTTTTGTCCCTCCCAGATCGATGGCCCCTGTAGGGCAGGGACAACCACTTATTTATCCATGTGCCCCTCCCCATGTAGCTCTATGTTCTGTACCTACAAGAGCCGCAGTATATGTTTGGGGTGAGTGGTGAAGACCCCCACTATCTACCCTCACATCACCGCTCTCGGTGCCCAGGCCACTAGGCCCCTCACACTGTACCTCCCCCACTCCACGGACACGTAGCCCCTTTCGCAGCTCCGCATCTGACATCTCATTCTCGCTCACCTTAGTAACATCCTCCCAGCCTTACTGCCGGACAGGCATTGCTTCCTTCTTCCTCCAGACCCAGGTCTAAGGTCTCCATATGAGTGGAGCTAGTTATCTGGTTGTCCGAGCTTCTCCAGCGCTCACTTCTGCTTCTGTGACCACCACCACGTCACATTTCCATACTCTTGTCTCTGGGGTTCTGCCTGCTCCTCTACGAAGCTGGGGCACCTTGCAGGCAGGGACTGGACTTCAGTAGCCTTTCCATCCCCGACATCCCTGCAACTTCTTGCAGAGCTGGCACTCAGTTCAGAGTGTGGGCAAGCACAGAGCCATCTGCGTTTACAGAGATCAGAGTGAAATCTCAACTCAACACTGAGGTTCACCCACAGCCTCTCTCTTGGGATACTTTTCAGAATTTTCCCCCACTGTTTCCAGGCACAAGTCCTCTATGGTGGATGTGTTTTGCACATGCCTTCATCGATCTTCTTCCTCACTCCTCTTGCTCTTTTCCAATGAATCCTGCCCGCCCTGTGGGGCCTCTCTCAAGCCTCATCCCTTCCCTGTTCTCTCCCTATTTGGCTTCCCATCTGGCCCTTATCAACAACTACCTTCCGATGCTAGATATATGTTAGCAGCTTGACCTTCCTCCTGGGCGTGGAATAAAAATCTTCTCATGTGGCACCATCTCCGGGAAACAAGTCATTCCTCAGCGAAGCAGAATGCCTGGGATCAAATCCTAACTCTACTGCATTCGTGGTGTTGGGTAAGTTAACCTTGCTATATCTTGGTCTTCTCACCTGTCAAATGGGAACCAAATAGTACCTACCTGAAGTTTTTATAAAAATGAAATGTGATCATTCATACAGAGTACATACTGTGCCTGGCAGAGGGTCAGTGATTAGTATGTTTTTTATTATGGCCCTCATTGCTATAATTACTATTATCAATTTACTGTGGTCTAATTTCACCCCCACCTAGCAACCTATTGATTATAATTTGGCTTTCCTACAAGAAAAGGACCCACTGATCTGTTGACACGAGAATCCATATGTTCATTAGATATTTCTCCTGCAAATTAATAAGTTGATGGATTTTATTAATAAAATAAATTAATAAATAGGTTTTATTTATCAGTTATGACATGACTTAGGTCAGAGTAAATACATCTCTAAGTCCAGTTTACCCCTTTGATGTGTACTAGCAATCAAATTTCTGAGGCTGAGGTCCTATATCTTGGCAACCATATCCTGCATGGGACCACCAATGTGGGCTCTGTCTGTGCAGCCAGCAAGGCTTCATGGGCTCCATCACACTTTGAGTGCATTGTTTTACCTCTTTAAGCAAGTTACTTAAAATATCCAAGCTTAAGTTTTCTCATCTATAACACAGGGAAAATGTAGCATCAAAAGAGTGACTGTGAGGTTCAAATGAGATTGTAAATATAAAAAACTAGACCATTGCCTTACACAATAATTGTTAGCTTTAAGAATAATTAATAGTTATTCTACTTAAGGGCTATTGTAGTTGTCAAAGTAGCCATAGACAAATATAAATGAGTGGCCATGGCTGTGTCCTAATAAAACTTTATTTGCAAAACAAGTGTCAGGCTACATTTGGCTCATGGGCTGCAGTTGCCCACCCTTCTTCTATATTGCACTCATGTTAATCTTCTATACAGGCCATAGTTCTTATCATTTTTGTAGTGTTTTTCAGAGTGTAATTAGGTCCGGAAATGAGACTTGATTCCTAGTCTTCTGCGGCAGACATTGTTGATATCCTACTGCATGTTTCCTTAGCCTACTTCTGAGTTTGCCTACAGCCACTGGGGACAGTTCCCAGGAGCAATGATAGCTTCCCATCTGAGCCCACACCTATCTGTTTTACCACCTGAAAGTTTTCTTTAGTGACCTAGGAGCTTGCATAGCTTGTGTGGAAAGAACAAAAATACTGAGCATTTGACACCCACCAAGAGCAACCACCATCAATGGGGAATGTGAACTGGTGTATTAATATTACACTTTTCTATCCATTAGGAAGACAATGCTGAGGGACATTCTACATGGATCCACAGCAGGACCAAAATCCAGTTACATGTAGCAGTAATGCATTGATCAGTGTATCTTCACTGGCTTTTCTCAGTTGCTGGTACATTTTCCCCACTCCCTCAGTTGCTTCCTAGGATTTTTGTCTCAGGGTCTGAATTTAAGTAACTAAACAAAGACATCTTCTGACTTCTAATTCAGGACTTCTTTCATTTTGACTCTCTTTGCAACAGTCTACAATGGCACTTTTACTTCTGATGATATGGCATGCTAAGCATTTTAAAAATATCTTTTGACCCTACTTCTATTGAATAAAACCAGCAAACACACTTTTCAATGTAATTCTGTGTTTTCAAGATAGTGAGGGAAGTCTCTGAGGACCACATATATACACACACGAATAAGCAAAGAGTAAGCTGAAACAAACACAAGGAGAAACAGGCTGCCATGTGCTAGTGTTGGCAGAGTGGCAAGTGACAAATTCATGTTTTCCAACAAATTTGAATAATGGGTTACCAGACTGGTAAGCATGTAGTTTTTACAGAACAAAGACAAAATTGGGAAACTGAAGAAAGTGCAAGTGAGCATCATAAAATTCTCACAAGGAGAATTTTCAATTGAAATTTAAAACACAGTCATTGAAATTAAAAACTGAAAAGAAAGATTTAACATTAGATTAGACACCCCTGAAGAATAAATCAGTGAAATGAAAGAGAACCGATGAATTGTGCAGAACCTAGCACTGACAGATAGGAGATGGGAAATATGAATAAAAGAGAGGTCAAGGACATAAAGAATAGAATTAGAAGGCACAGCACATATATAATTGAACTAGAAAATAGAACAGAGACAATATTCAAAGAAATAATGACACAGAATTTTCCAGAATTTGTCAAAGACATAACTCTCTACATAAAGAAAACACAACTGTACAAGACATTATAAATAGAATGAAATGCATACCTATACACCTTGTAATGACACTACAGGACAGCAAAGACTGATTACCAAAAATAAAAATATAAAAAGGAAATCAATAATTAGACTAACAACAGATTTCTCACATGCAACAATGAAATTCGGAGTGTAATGGAATGATATCTCCAATGTGCTCCAAAAAATAATTGTTAACCTTGGACAGTATAACCAGAAAATTCATATTTTAAGTTTCTTTCAGATAAAAACCATGAAATCACTTACTGCTGAAATAACCTCACTAAGGGATTTACTTTAAGAAGTAAAATAATCCCAGAAAAAAGTCTGCAATACAAAAATAGTAATTAAAATGACAACATGCATGTAAATCTAAGCAAATAAAGCAAAAGTAATAATTTTGTGTACTTAAAACCAGAACTAAAATACATGGGAAATGAAGCATTTCAAAATCCTTGTTCTTGAGGGAAGTGGGGTTAAGATATTAATATTTTACACTGTCAAGTGCTCAAAATGAATTTTAAAGGCTTATCTTTAAATACAAAGTAAAGAACAAACAATCCAAAAGAAGGCTAGAAAAGGGAGGGGTTCATTAAAAAAATCAAGATTAATAACACAAATAACAAGGCAGAAATTTATATATACATAATACTTAAACTATTATGAAACATAAAATATGTAATAAAATTAAACCAAATTACAAAAGAATAATGCATATAAAATTCAGAATAATATTCAGTCTTGGGGAATAGGGAAGTAATACTTAGAAGGGCTTTAAGGGTATTGGTTATGTTCTAATTCTTAAGCAAAATAAAGGGTACACTGATTTTGTCTTGTTCATTATAACTTATATTTACACATACACATGTATAAATGAAATACTTCATTAAAAGTTTTAAATTTTTTTAAAGGAATTACTGTGGCTCCATATTGCTCCGTTAACTTTAAACTCATCAGCCTAGCATGTCAAGCCCTTTTTCAGCTGAGCACAATTTCTGTCTCAGTCCTGCAGGTTTCTTTCTCTGGCAGGAATTTCCTATTGGCATCCTTTTGTTTTTCATTGCCAGTACCAGATTAATTCACATCTCCAGGACTCTCTGTCCTCCTCATCTTTTCTGCTATCTACAATGCAAATTCTACAGTTCCTGGGAGGAGGAATAAAAAACCATTTTCCCTACCCGAAGCCTCCCTGAGTTTACCCCAGGATATAGGGATCTCTCAATAATGTGAAATACATCCAGGTTGAGTGAACTCTGTCTGCCATGTACTCTTAGTGTTCATTGTGGGAAGAAGTCTTGTCTCTTAACTAGCCAGTGAACTCCTTGAGAGCAAAGATAAAGTTTGATGTTTTCTTTTATACCTCATTACCTCTTGGCCAGCACTGAAGTCATAAAATACACCAATCAACATCTACCAAAGAAAGGATTATGGGACCAATTCTTAATTCTCATGGAACAGATTTTGTTTGAGAATCTTTATGTCCTTGCTTTTCCAGTCTTCCTGGGATCTAGTTATATCCTGCCACATATCTTTTTTTTTACTTACACAATTTTGAAACCTGTTCAAACTGATTTCTATGCCTTTTTAGCCCAACAGTCCTCATTAAAAAATGTGTGTCTAAGACTCAAGTTCATGCAACAAAAACTACAAATTATTACACACCAGTGACCTTCAAAACTGGTTGCACACAATAACTTTGTGGATGTCAAAGATACACTGAATTAAATTAGGTGCTCAGGGTCCACAGTCAGTTCTCCACATGGTCAAAAGGAACCTAAGTCTGCTAACATTCATCCCAGTGTTCTTCTCACTCCCCAGTGTGCTCATGGATGTTCTCTTAGGACTTACAAGGCTCTTTTCTCTTCTGAAGCCACACAAGTATGTTCTTGATAAAACAGCTAGAAGTGACACAGAATATATCCATTACATCCCAATAATGCTATTTTTTAAAAAATGACACAGAGCATCATAGGAAGAGGCTTTTATCTTCAGAGAGCAAATGGGTCGAAGTTGGAAAGAAAGAGGTGAATGTGAACTTGAGGCAGAGGAAGATCTAGAAAATTTCTATGATGTCCCAATCTAAAAGGAAAAGTGAGAATCACCCCTCTGTTGTTTCTGGATACCCTTATTAGTCCTAACGACTGGATCTTCCATTAACCAATACCTTTGCAAAAAGATAACTGGAAACAATGAGATGTTCATTCATTCATTCATTTATTGAATCAGAAAATATTTATTGAGTGCTTCGTATGTGTAAGGCATTGTCCTAGGCACTGAAGACATTCTAGTTAAGGGAGACTTGACCATAAAGTAAATAGGTCAATGTCCAACTACTATGCTGTATATCTGAAACTAATATACTATTGAACGTCAACTGTAATAGGAATTTTTTAATTTAAATCAAATAAAAATTAAATGAATAAATAAATAAACAGGCCAAACATGTTTTATGTCAAATGTTGGTACCAGCTATGGAGAAGGACATCCACAGTATAAGGGATCAGGGATCAGGACAGACATCTCAGGGTGGACACAGAAAGCTTCCCTGAGCAGGCCACATTTGAACACTAGTACCCTGCATAAATAAGAAAAGATTAAAAGAAAGAATAAATGCAAAGTTGCCAGTTACTCTTGGATAGGCTTCCAGGCCTGATTTCTTGGTCTTCTTCTTGAACCAAGAAGATGACAATGACAGCGAGCTAGCAAGGCTGTCCTCCAAGGCGAAGAAGTCACAGGGCCAGCAGGACCTGGCATCAGCAAATTGAGGTTGCAGCTAGTAAATCCTGCCTCCCAAGAAGTAAACAACTTCACAGTGTATCATAAAGATTGAATGAAATTTTAAACTGTAAACCTAAATAGCATGTCTTATATTAGAGCTGGCATCTATAAATGCTTTTTTGAATCTGACTCAGATGCTTGAAGAGCAAATAGCAGCAGAGTGAAAACTTTCATCTCTCTGAAAGCTAGATATTTTTCCTCCTCTCCAGAACATCAGTCTCTCTTTCACCTACCCCACCAGTTACTTTACTCCTCTTAAATACTTGGCGGTACTGATGTAATTTCACACAACTACTGTCAATAAGTTCATATTTGGCATCTAATATTAAAGCACTCTCCCAAGCATTAGTGGGGTACAGAGCCAATTAAATGAGATTTAGTGTGTAGTACCCAGGAGCTTATAGTTTATTTTGGGGAGACAATACTAAACTACCTGACAGTGTCAGCAAACAATAGGCCTGATTCCAAGGGTCAGGGAGCCAATGTGGGATTTTGGCCAAATTGCTGAGTATGTCTATTCCATTTATACATTCATGAAAAAGGAGGAAAACTGCAAGGAGGGTCCACAGGCCCACTGAGCCATCTGTGGGATGGATTTATGCCAAAACTTCATTTCTCACCTGATTATCAGGAGTTCCTACTTTGACTTGTAGCAGAGTTGCACATTAGTCCTCAAGGGGGCCAGCCTCTCCTTCAATCAAGGGATGCAGGCTCTGTGATCTGGAGTATGCCTAAACACTAATAGGTAAGAAGCTAAGACTCTCCACTGTGCCTAGTCAAATTATGTTTACAGACATCAGGCCTAGAGTGTTTCTGTCATACAGAGGAAAAAATATTTAAGTAGGCTGCCCATCTATTTCACTCCTAGGGACACAGTTATTAATTAGGCATGACCAACGAGACCAGCAGCTCATTCTGTTTTTCTGTTTGTCCCATATGCCCATTACGGTAATTGTGTCTACTTTGTCTTCTAGCAGTAAGAGCTATTCCTTGTCCACTAATTCTCTAGAATGCCCATGGAAATCAAGGAACACATCTAGTAGCTGTATTTCCTCATGTGCACAGAGGAAGCCACCATAATGTTTTTCAAAGATGCTGATGCTCTTAAGGAAAGAAAGATGTCTTCCAGTTTCTTTCCTTAACAAAGCAAATGTCTTCTAGGACCCCTCTGAAGATAAACCAGGAAGAAGGGTTTAGCGTATACAGCTTGCATATGCTAAATCCACTCCCATATTCCTATCTTATCAAGCATCTAGAATCCATCTTTTACACCATGCTTCCACATCATGGAATATAGGCCGTTGCTGAGTCAAAGTTTCAGTCAACTAACCAGTACACTAATTTTCAGAGCCATGTCTAGCATTAGACCCATCATCTCTGGTAAGGGCACCTATATAATGGATTTAATCCAGGTTTATACTCTGTCCCCTTGTTTTAATACCCTTAGGATTCATTCCCACATGTGTTTCCCACAGGTTTCTGCTGATATAAATTAGTCCATTTTTTCATTTATGTTGGAGAATAGCTTATTTTTTTCAGGTCTGACACAGGCAACAAGGATGGAGACTTGGAGGCTTCAGGAGAATAGGCATTTCTTTGCGATGCACCTGCTCTACTTGCAAGTTTTGCTGGGTCTTCAGGAAGGAAAAGCTGGTTTCATCAACCCCAGGACAGCAGGATGCCTCCTTTAACAAGAGAGGCTTAGGAAGACTTGGGAGTTCAAGATTCTCAATTTCAAACAAGTCAGCCCAGGCAGAAACTTGGTGTGTCTGGGACTTCAAGTAATGTTACAATTCTGCAACCCACACAACTGAATTCCAAGTCTGATTTTCATCAAGACTGGCTCTGTGCATGAAAAGAGATTTTCCTAGAGCCTCCATAAAGCACCCTGGTTATCCGAACGTTTGAATTGAGAGTTTAAACTTGCCATTGTCTATATGTGAGTTCTCCCATGCAGTTGGAATTAACTATTCCATGTCAGGGTTCTTAAGCTGATGCCATATTAGTCAAGTCCAGTAACTACTTGGTCCCCAAGGCTCTTGGTACAGTAAATACTTTATCACAACCAACCATAGGTAAAAATATTATCGTGTTACTACTACCAACCCCTGACAGTTTGGAGGGTATTTTTCTTATGACAACTTCTATTTCCAAGTATTGTACCCACCAATGTCCAATCAAGAAAATGAAGCATAGTAGGTTTATCAACAGAAAAAACTAACTGCTTGCTGAAAGCCTGATAAAGCAAAAAGAAAACATCAAGCTGTCACAGAGAAAACTGGAAAAAGCAGCTTCCACAACTAGGGGTGGTGGACAAAGGGGAGAAGTTGAGATGATCAGGACTGGAAGCTTGAAGTAGAAACCCCAATAAGCTGGAACTCACATCATTAAGGAGAGGGCATACTGGCTGCTGCTAGTTCCTCAGGAGTTCATCAGAGGAACCCAAAGAGCTGGGACTTAGGCCTCAGGAAAGATCCATTGCTATTGACCTCATCCTGCTCCTGGTGGCGCCTCTGAAGGGTCACAATGAGGCTCATTCTAGTAATACTGCAAGGAGCTAAAGGCCAGAACAACCGTTGCCTCCAGGGGAAAACATTCTTGCTGGGCATTGTTGGTAGGTCCAAAAGTAAATAAAAGAGTAGAAGTACCTATTTTGCTCCTGCTTCCAATACCCCTCTACGATTCCCTACTGTAGACCTAACAGGAAGCTACATGACAAAGGAGAAAGGTCATTTGCAAAGTCCCAGCACTGGTATCAATGGAACAGAATCTGCAAGGGTGTGTTCAGAAAGAACAAGCAACAGCTTAATAACTAGTCCAAATAAATCTTACTGTAATTGACAAAAGAAAAATAAAAAACTTTTATGTTCTGACCATTAAAAATATTTAGGCAGAAGTCAAAAATCTTCCTACAAAGCAACCTGGAAGCCCAGATAGCTTCATGGGCAGGTTCTGCCTATTAGTCAAGAAAAAAAATAATTCCACTCATACACACCTTTTCCTAAGTCATTACATGAGGCTAGCACAGCTTTCACAGAGAACTCAACAAGGCTAATACAAAAGAAAAATTGTATTTCTATTTTATACAAGATCATAAATACAAAAATCCTAAACAAAATACTAGTAGAATGAATTTAGCAATATATCAAAAAGGATAATAAATCTTACCCATTGGATATATTTCAATCATACAAAATTGTCTAAATATTAGAAAATCAATTAGCATAATTTAATACCTTAACATATTAAAGAAAATATGATTCAAATATCTCAATAAATGGAGAAAAAAGTACTTGATAAAATTTATGTCAATTCATATTTTTTTAAATACTCTTAGTGCCAAAAAATGGAAGTAATTTGCTTAGTATGGTAAAGTTTATCTATTAAAAATTCACATATAATATAATGCAAAACTTAAGTATTCAACTTTGAAAGTTTTCCCTTTGAAATGTGGACTAAATAAAAGATTCTTTTATACTATTTCTTTTAAACATTGTATTAACCCATGCAGTAAGGCAAGTCACAGAAATAAATTAAATAGTAACTATGCTCTCTCTACACTAGAAACCAACACAAAATAATATTGAAAGTAAGTAAACCGTAATTGAAAAATTAAAATAGGATAAAATAAACAAAATAGATGGTTAATAAAAAAAGAGGAAACAATACTATCATTATACACAGATGATATGGTTGTATATATTTTAAAAATCTAGAAGATTCTACAGGTAAAATTTTGAATTAATAAAAATTCTTAACATTTCTGTATATAAAGTCTATATACAAAAATCAATTGTAGCAATCACTCTAAGACAGAGTAGTATATATATATATATATATAGAGAGAGAGAGAGAGAGCTAATACTCCCACAAATAACATCTATAAAATATTTTTTAAACAACTATTTGAGGTTTTGAGGACAACCAAAAGCAGTCAGAAACTGGTAAAGAGTCAAACTTGGAAATAAGAAATTGTCCTGGGCCTGAGTATTTTTTCCCAAGAATACTCAATTTTCTATACAGCATGAGACATCTAGACGCCAAAAGAAATCTTCTCTCTCACTGGCTTAAGAAATCAGTAAATGGGCTCCCAGAGTCACTAAATATTAAGAGGGGAATTCTGAAAGAGTGGGGCATGAGGAAAACGTCCAAATCTACAAATAATTTCACCCAAATCCTTGACCAGCTCCTGAACTGCACATATATAGAAAAGATTCTAAGGAGAGCAATGGGAAACAATAGCTGTACAGCTGAAAGAATAGAGCAAGAATTTCATCTATTGCTTACTCTAATGGGAACAGTTTGAGCCCAGACAAGTTAACTACTTGCTAGAACAAAAATAAACATTCTTCAAAGGAAGATAAGAAAATCCAGAGTCTATTATCATCAACTTATCATTAACAACATCTAATGAACAATAAAAAATTACTAGGTATGAAGGAGAACATAAACAGAAAAATGTGACCTAGAATCAAGGAAAAAATGTCTATATAAACCAACCTGTAGATGATACAGATGTTAGCAGACAAGAACTTAAAGAAACCATTATAAATATGTTCCAAGACTTCAAGGAATTAATGTCCTAATGAACAAACAGATAGGAATCTCAGCAGAGAAATAGAAACTTTAGAAAAGAACCAAATAAAAATTGGAATTAGAAATTACAATCTCCGAAAGGAAAAGATGACTAGAGAGCCTTAATAGCATATCACAGACAGTAAGAGATAGGACCAGTGAGGTTACTGACACATCATCAGAAAGTATCCAATCTGAATTAAAAAGAAAAAAATATTTTGAGAAGAAAACAGAACTTTAATGACCTAAAGGACAATATCAAGAGGCCTAAAATACATGTAATTTGAATCCCAGAAGGACAGGATAAAATAAATATTTTTAAAAATATGGTCAAAATGTTTCCAAATTTATGTGAGAAAATGTAGTCTTTGACATCTAAGGAGGTCAGCAAATCCTAGTAAGGATGATTACAATAAAAAACCACACAAGTAAATTATAGTAAAAATGTTGAAAACTAATAATAAATACATAATCTTGAAAGCAATAAGAGGAAAATCATATATTACATATGGACAATGAACAAGAGGAATTATGGTTAAGTTGCCCACAAAAACAATAAAAGCCAGAGGAAACAGAGGGAAAAAACTTACCATTCTAGAATGATATAGCAAAATCAAATATTTTTCAAAAATGATGGCGAAATA
Source organism: Artibeus jamaicensis (assembly GCF_021234435.1). Taxonomy (NCBI): domain Eukaryota; kingdom Metazoa; phylum Chordata; class Mammalia; order Chiroptera; family Phyllostomidae; genus Artibeus; species Artibeus jamaicensis. The sequence goes on along the minus strand of NW_026522056.1, from coordinate 9,018,244 downwards.
CACACATTTTTAGAACAACAAAAAAAAAACCCTGAAGTAAATAGCCAGCAATACAACTGAACTGTAAGAAATGCAAAAAGTTCTCAAACTGGAGGAAACTAATACCACTTGGAAACTTAGATTTACTGGAATAATACAAAACACCCAAAATGGTTAATAGTACATAAAATACTATATTTATTTCTTTTAATTTATTTTATAGGCATATAACTATTCTTTAATTATGTGGGATTTTTAACATATGTAAATGTAATAGATGAGTATAAAGCATTAATAACCCAAAGAGTCAAAACTATAGTCTTATAGATTCTTAAATTTTATGCAAAGTGATAAAATATTAATTCTGAAAAGTTGAGGATGCATATTGAATCTTTAGAAAATTTCTAAAAAGTAATACAAATGAGCTATGTCAAGGGTACAAAAGGATGAAGGTTGAGAGGTCACATGGAATATTCACCAAGATAGACCATTCACAAGGCCATAAATGAAGGTTCAATACATTTCAAAAACTTGAAGCAGGATCAGTGTGGCACACTTTCAGGTCTACCACAAAAATGTGAATACACTCATTGGATTGTGATTTAATACAATTTTGTACTATATACATATATTGCACATATATGTGTATATGTGTTTACAAATGTGTATATTTTTATTTGGTAAAGCAAATGGGAAAAAATGTAAATAACTAGTGACTCTGGTTTAAAGCTGTATGGCAGTTCCTTGTATTATTTTTACAACTTATCTGTAAGTTTAAAACCGGAAATGAAATGTTTTAAAAGGTACAATTTATAGCCAAGTACCTAAGTCTTTATGAAGAGAATTATAAAAATTTATTGGAAGACATCAAAGAAAATCTAAATAGTTATACAATACTCATTAAGTATGACTCAATATTGTAAAAGTTTAAATACTCCCATTTTTTTTGTAAATTTGGTGCTATTTAAATCAAACTTTCAACAGAATTTTTTTTTAGAACCTGACAAGTTGATTCTAAAATTCATATGAAATGCAAAAAGCCAAGATTAAGTAAAGCACTCTAGAAGATGAAGAAGTGGGTGGACCTGCTCTACCAGATAGCAATACTTATTAAAAATCTATAGCAATGAAGATATGTGATATTGACATAGAATAAACCTCCACACAAGCAGACGCTTGTTATATGACAGAGACGTCATTGAAGATCAATGAGAAATGAAAGGCATGATCTGAGATAACTACATATCCATTTGGAAAAAATTAAATTGGATCTCCTAATTCAACCCATACTCAAAAGCCAATTTAGGATGGATTGAAGACCTACCTACAAAAAGCAAAACAATAGAGATTTTAAACAGGATATAGGGCCAGGAGTCCCAAGCTCTTTATTGAGTCGCCTTAGGACACTGCCTCAAACCGGAGTGGTGTCATGGGATATTTTAAATGTGTGAGGGAAGCACAGGGATACTTGACACCTGTCAGAGGCTGCATGAGTGACTCGTCACACTTTCAGCTGCAGATCAAGCCACAGTCCCTTAAAGAATATCACGTCTTTGTGAGGGTAGGTTTTTAGCAGTTGTTGTAACTTAAAGCAAAAACCACCTAAAAATCAATATGAAACAGGAAAACCTATTCCCAGGTTTGAGACATTTTTGCAGTGCTAAAATGTCCCTGAATAAGTAATTGCAATTTAAAAATAAAATGTACATTTTTCTTTTTATGTGTATTATATTTTCAAATGACTACAAAGTAGTTACAACATGAATGCTTGAGTTGTTGGGAGCTCGCTACCTAATAAATACAAGTGTTGTGTATTTCTTTTGATCTAAGCATACTGTGAACAATAACTGAGACATTAAGGGCAACAGGAATTGAGAAAATTAGAACATTTGATAGAGAATATACAGGGCTGGCCTGTATGCAGAAAACTACACAGCACTGAAGAAAGAAATCAGGGAAGACACAAACAAATGGAAACATATACCTTGTTCATGGATTGGAAGAATTAACATCATCAAAATGTTCATACTACCCAAAGCAATTTACAGATCCAATGCAATACCCATTAAAGTAGCAATGGCATATTTCACAGACATAGAACAAACACTTCAAAAATTTATATGGAACCATAAATGACCCTGAATAGCAGCTGCACTTTTGACAAAGAAGAACAAAGTAGGAGGGATCACAGTACCTGATATCAAACTGTATTACAAGGCCACTGTAATCAAAACAGCCTGGTATTGGCATAAAAACAGGCACATAGACCAATGGAACAGAACAGAGAGCCCAGAAATAAACCCAACTCTCTACAGTCAATTAATATTTGACAAAGGGGGCAATAACATAAAATGGAGTAAGGATAGCGTCTTCAACAAATGGTGTTGGGAGAACTGGACAGCTACATGCAAAAAAATGAAACTTGAGCACAAACTTACACCATACACCAAAATAAATTCAAGGTGGATAAAAGACTTAAATATAAGCCGTGACACTATTAAACTTCTAGAGGAAAACATTGGCAAGAAAATCTGATATTTCATGCGGCAACATTTTACTAATTTGTCCCCTAGAGCAAGGAATATAAAGGAAAGAATAAACAAATGGGATCTCATCAAAATTAAAAGCTTCTGCATGGCTAAAGAAAATTAAATTAAAAAGACAACCAACTGTATGGGAAAATATATTTGCTAGTGATACCTCAGACAAAGGTTTAATCTCCAAAATATACAAAGAATTTACACAACTCCACTCTAAGAAGACATCTAACCCAATTAAAAAATAGGCAAGGGACTTGAACAGACACTTCTTCAAGGAGGACATACGGAATATCCAGAGACACATGAAGAGATGCTCAATATCATTAGCTATCAGAGAGATGCAAATTAAAACCACAATGAGATATCACTTTACACCAGTCAGGATGGCTATCATAAATAGAGCAACAAACAACAAATGTTGGAGAGGTTGTGGAGAAAAAGGGGTCCTTAGTTCACTGTTGGTGGGATTGCAGACTGGTACAACCATTATGGAAAACAGTATGGAATTTTCTCAGAAAAATAAAAATCGACCTGCCTTTTGACCCAGCAATTCCACTGCTAGGATTATATCCTAAGAATCCCAAAACATCAATTTCAAAGAACCTATGCACCACAATGTTCATAGCAGCACAATTTACAATAGCCAAGAGTTGGAAGCAACCTAGGTGCCTGACAGGAAATGAATGGATCCAAAAATTGTGGTACATATACACAATGGAATTCTATGCAGCAGAGAGAAAGAAGGAGCTACTACCCTTTGCAACAACATGGATGGAACTGGAAAGCATTATGCTGAGTGAAATAGGTCAGGTGTTGAAAGATAAATACCATATGATCTCACCTTTAACAGGAAGCTAAACAACAAAATGAACAAGCAAGCAGAATAAAAACAAAGGCACTGAAATAGAGAACAAGGGGACAGTGACCAGAGGGGAGAGGGAAGGGAATTTAAGGGGGAAGGGAGGAGGGATTTGGAGGAACAAATGTGAAGGACGCAGGGACGAGAGCTAGGGGGGGTGGAGATGGGAGGGAAGTGGGGAGCACGGGACGGGGTGGGCTGGTATGGGAGAAATAGACAAAAAACTGTACTTGAAAAATAACTAAATAAAAAAAAAAGAATATACAGGGCTGGGCAAAAACAGGTTTACAGTTGTTCATATGGCAAATAATACAATAACTAATGAATAACAAATAATACAAATATATAGTCTGTGTTTGCATGCTCATAACTGTAAACCTTCTATTTCTGCACCCTGTATATGCCACCTCACAGCAGAAAACAATTTCTTAAACAGGAAACATAAAGCATTAATCTTAAAGGAAATAAACATAAATTCAAATTCCTTAATATTGAGAACCTGTATTCATCAAAAAATACCACAAAGATACCAAAAAGACAAGTCATATGGTGGAGGAATATATTAAATGATGAATAAAACTAACAAAGAATACTATTCAGAATAAATAAAAAATCACTACAAATCAATAAGATAAAGATAACCTTACAGAAAAATGAGAAAAAGGCTTAGATGGATTAGAAAATAGAAAATACATATGAAAAATAAATTTATGAAAAATGCTCCTTCACACTAGAAATGAGCAAAATACAAGTGAAAGCACAAAATACAAATGAAAATACAAATGAAATAAAAGTCTAAAACTTCTAGAAGAAAAAAAAGGAAAATTCTTTCTGATTTGAGGTAACTCAACAAGTTTTTAGACCAACACAAAAAGCTCACTCAATCAATGAAAATTTTTTGACAAATTGGACTTTATCAGAATTAAAAACTTCTTTTCAAAAAATACACAAGAAAATAAAAATTCAAGCCATAGACTGGGAGAAAGTATTTGCAGAACATGTATTTGTTAAAGAATCTGTTCAGAATACATAAAGAATTCTTTGTTAGGAAAACAACCAAATTTTAAAATGGATAAAGGATTTAAACAAACATTTCATCCAAGTCAACATACAAATTGTCAACGAACATATGAAAAAACTAATACACAAGAAATCATTACATAGACTAGAATAGCTAAAATTAAAAAGATGGAATATAGTAAATGTTGGCAGAGATGTGAGGCAACCAGAACTCACATAAGATTGCTGGTATGTAAAGTGTAAAATGGGAAAACTGTGAAACACTGGTGGTTTCTTACAAAGTCAAAATTACACATACTCCATGTATCAGCAATGCCCTTCTTACATATTTACCCAAGAGAAATAAAAATATAAATCCACAAAAAGACATGTATTAAGTTTGTCTTGGAAGCTTTAGTCACAACTGCCAAAAACTGGAAACATTCCAAATGTCCACTGTGGGAGAATGGATAAACTGTGACATAGCCTACAACAGAATACTACTCAGAGAGTATTTTCTGGATAATTTTATTTATCAAACATCTGGAAATAACAAACCTATAGTGACAGAAAACACTAGTGACAGAGGTGTGGGATTGACTTCATGCAAAGAGGCATGAAGGAACTTTGCAGGTGACAGAAACACTCTCCCTTGATTGTGGTGGTAACTACATGTTGGGGTGAATACATGAGGGTTTATAGTTGTCAAAAGTCGTCAAACTGTACACTTCCAAAGAAAGAAATGCACTGTGTGTAAATTGTACCCAAATAGACTTGAATTTTTGAAATTTTAACTGAAGAAAAAGAAACACAGTGAGGTATCATTAAATACTGGCCACACTGGAAAACTTTTCAGAGTCTGTTGATACCAAATGTTGTCAAGGATGCGGAGCAGCAGGAGCTTCTCAGGAGGCAGACTGTGCGATGGATCCTGGTGTGGGAGAGATTTACCAGGGATCAGCCTCTAATAAAGGAAAGGACGAGACAGCAGAAAGAGAGCTAAGGTGCAAGCTTCACGAAGTCTCGATGGGTGCTCCAGGGAATTGCCCATCAGAGCTGTCCCACAGTAGTCCAGAAGGGCCACACCTTTGTTCCCTGACCCCACAATCATCAGTGCCAGCTGTCCCAGGAGGGGCATGTCCTAAGGCAAAGGCAGCTTTGAGTGGAGACAGACCCTGAACGTGTTGAGCTGGACAGTGAGTCTTTCTGGAGCACGGATCTATGGGGTCCAAAAGTAAGGCCTGCTTGAGTGTGGTTGGTAGGGTACATGAATATCTCACACAAGATGCACAGCAATTTGAACATTTCACCTAAAATGTCATATGGTGTGCTTGAGTGTGATAGTGTTGTGTTACAGAGTTACATGCTTAAGATTTTGTAATAAAACGGGGCGTCATTTGTGTCAAACCTTGTATATGGCACACCCTCCGATCCACCACAGGAACATGCAAACTCTATTGATTGGGTTGGGACTTAACCCAATCACTTTGGACTCCAGTTTGGTACTGTCAAAGATGTGCATGATATACAATCCAGCACGCTACTTCTGCATATGTGTCCTAGTGAAATGCACACCGGTGTGTCCTAGGATAAACACCCATCACAGCACTGTTTGTAATGGCCCCACAATGGAAACAACTCAAAAGTTTATCAGTGGTAGAATACACAAGTAAACCATGGTATTGTCATACAGTGGAATAATCAATAAATTATTATATATCGATAATATGATATTAATATATACATCTACAGGTATGCAATGTTATAGATCAATAAAAATGAACAAGCTATAACAATAAGATTCTCATAGGTGAGTCTCATTAACATAATGTTAAGCAAAAAAGAAAGAAGGCACACCAGAATATATACAGTATGACTTCCTCCATGTAATGATTTCAGATTGGCAAAACTCAACCCTATGTTGGGAATGGAATTATCCATCTATGAAGAAAAGTAATGAAATGATTGTCACAGAAGTCAGGATAACGGTTGCTCTGGATGAAGGGGATTCTGATGAGGGTAATAGCACCAGGGAAAGTCTTCGAGGTTTTAGCCATCCGTGGGTGTTCACTTTATCCCTACTGATCAAGCTGGCCCCACATGATCAGGGTACACGTCTTTGTACATGTTATATTTCACACAAAGCGAGGGAAAATGGCACCAACATAATGGTTAAAAGGAACTGGGTAAGTTCTGCCTGGAAAAGAAAAAAGAAAAGAAAAAGCTCATTCTGTAACTCCTGATCCATTATCTCAAAAGCCCTCCCACAGGGCCCAGTTAGGACCTTTGAAAGAAGAAATTTTCTAATGATTCAAACACATGAAATGGGCCTCCAGGCTCAGCTGTTCTCTGGGCCTGTGCAGTCCGAGGCCAAGGCTAAGTGACGTGGGACAGAGGAGAAGCTGGGTGGCTTCAACCTCTCTGCCAGTTCCGAGGTCCCGAGGTCCAAAGAACTAGGCCTCGACAGGGAAGTAGGAAGAGCACCGAGCACCGGCTGGTGGGAGCCAGGAAGCCATTCCACATAAAGGAACAAAGAATGAAAGAGCACATGTTTATTTTTAAAATAAATGTCAGTGAATGGATCCTTGCCGGGTGAGCTCATTTAGCTTGCCATTTCTACTTGGGGAAACACCTGTTGCTTTTACACAGGCAGAATCTGGTTTCCAGCTAAACCTGTTCTTCCCCTGGCCTTCTACACTCTGGGTCCCAACCACCTTGAGTTCATCAGAGACTGTGCAAGGCCTTGCCATGCAAACACCTCCCAGGTGGATCGCCACCCACAAAGAGGAGGAGCAGGGAGATGCAAGGTAAGTATACCGCCAACACTACCACTATTGATCATTGTAATGACCACTGGCCATATGTTTTGCATACATTTTCTCAATTAAAGAATCCAGCTCTCTTTATGCCTTCAACCCATACGGCCATATTCACCACGACTTAGAAGACTAATCCACCCACATTTACCATAGCGATAAGGAATGGTCTGGCACAGGTGAGCACTCTTCAGTTTGGACAGTCTTTAAGGCAGGACGGATCTGGTTCTTATTCTGGACTAAGAGGGGCAGCCACCTGTCACCCACTGCCACCCCCTCTCATTTCCTTGGCTGCCCTCTCCCCAGTTTGTAAACGATAACTTTCCACACTGCCCACCCTAAATAACTAACATCAATAGAGCATTTCCTGCAGGCAACACACAGAACTAGACATTCCTCATAAGTATTTCATCCTAATGCAGTTTTACTGATGAGCAAACCAAAGTTCAGAGTAGTTAAATAACCTACACAAGGTCACACAGCTCAACAGGAGCAGAAGAAAATCCAAACAACCTCATACGTAGCCCAGCGCTTTACTATATGATGAGTTCCTCCCACCCCAGCCTTCCATTTCTACGCCCAGCCCTTCCCACGTGGGGAAGCTGGCATCCCATTTCCTCCAACGAAGGCCTACCTGACCTTGTCTTGCCCATTTACAGTCATCACCCTACCCGATTTCCTTAACAAAAACCAAGGGATTTTCTCCACCCTACTTGGTAACAAATATTTCTTACCAGTTGAAAAATGTAATTCACTCCATCTCTCTCTACTCCCTCTTCTACTTAAGTTTTTTGAAACCCTTACTGGTAACAGAGCAGGAGTCTCTTTTCCACAGAGGGACGCTCCGCATTTTTGCATATTTGCTCAGGAAGAGCTGGAGTGTGGTGTCTACAGGAGACCGGTAGCCATCCTGACCGGTCGGGGTGAAAGAAGCCCGTAAAAACTCCGCAGGTCTGATGACTAGAAGAAAACTATTTTCATGAATGTGTGTGTGCATGAGCTCACAGCTGCTAGGAGCCCCCTGAACGTGCAAGGAAGGGTCCTCGGTGAG